>NW_025421987.1:82347500-92347500 GCF_011764305.1 Mustela putorius furo
ATTCCTTTGAGGGTATCAGTCTTCATGTCAATTTTCCTTTCCTAACAGTTCTAAAATCATCATTGCGTTTTAAAATGTTTAAATCAGATTTTCATGTCTAGGATTAAGTGTATATAATAGATGCAAATGTAGAATATGTATACATTTTAGATGTCCATGTGAAACATGATTTATATATCATATATTCCATGAATTTAAATTTGTTAATTATATTGCAAATGGAAATGAAAACATGCTGATACTTTCTGGGAAGCAGGTTGTTTTGCTGATCAGGTATTTTTCCTATGAGAGGGATACCATAAAGATCAAATACTGTTACTCTAGCAAAATAATAATAATAATAACAACAACAAAGCAACCAATGAAATAAATAAGTTAAAAAAAACCCACAACCTCACAATTAAAATAATAATGTAATGATAATATTCTTCAAATTCCACTGCTTATTCCTGAAATTACCACGCTCAAATTTATTTTTGTTTATAGTATCATATATACAGTTGTATTGGACATACATTTATATTTTAAAGTATTTATTATGCAGCTGACCAAGCCTTTGTTCATTTGAGGGAGCATGTAATTTAAGGGTAAATTAACTGTTGAATTATTTCTGAAGTTGTTTGCATCCAATGAAAAATAAGAAACATGATACAGTTGTACAGATTTAAAACTACTCTGCTATTGCTATATGTTTTTTTCACATTGTTCTTTTATAGCTTTATCTTTAGCTGCACTAAAACAAAAGACGATCATCTTACCTGTGACTACATTATTCTTAGTAAATCTGAAACCAGGTATTTGTTTAAATTATTATTCAATAATAAGCTTGAAGTTGACTTTGGCTTTATTTTATTTTGGAAAAAAAAAACTGATCTGTAGAATCTGTATTTGGAATGACTCTTTACATATTTGTTGTTATTTCCAAAAGCCCAGAAACTTTTGCTTATAAGATTGTTAGGATTATAACAGTGAGCTCCTACTACTGATTCAGGATAATGTTTTGATACTGTTTCTCAGAACAGAGTAAAATACACCTAGCAAACATATGTTTTTCTCTTATTTCATTGTTAATGCTTGGTGTTATCCAGTACTTTTGATTCTATTATTATTCTCTTCTAAAAGTACTCTTACTATAATACTACCTGGTTCATAATAAAGGGAATATTTTAATTCATGAGATTAATTTTAAATCTAACCTGTTAAATATATCAAGTAACTGTATGGCTGTAGAGAAGTCAAATTAATTACAAATTATAGGCCATGTTACCATTCACTTACATTTATATGTGTGATCAGTTTTAAAATTGTGTTTTCAATTATATATATACCTTTAAAAGCAAGGCGTGGTTATATAAATAACAATTCAGAATAAAATCATGCATGTGAATAAGAGGATTAACTCATCAAAATACAAATCACATTTTGTCATATATTTACATTCTATAACTAGAATTATTTTATTGAAAGGAAACAAAAGTCCTCAAAATGCAAATTTTCTAGATCAATAGTATAGAAACACTGAGGAACTACAAATGTGTTATTTCTGCTGATTCAGATAACACTCGATATGAAAATATGTAGAGCAAATTTTGTGTGAGCACCAGCTGAATGTATTAACAGCAAACTCTTCACCATTTGGCACAACTGAAAATCTTTATTGTACATTTTTTACTACAAAAAGTATTCTATTACGTCTTTTCCTGATTATCAGCACACTGCCCCTTTCACTAAAACTTTAATCTATAGCATTAAAATCTTCAAACCTATAGTTTTCTGAATAACTGCATAATATTTCCATATCAATTAAATTCATTGAAAAAATAGTTTAAAGCCTATTTAAGATTATGAGAGCACATGTTTTCTACATTGACTTTTATTAAAATTTTTTTTTCATGTTCCCTATGAAAACTCTGAAAGTAGGGGGCTGGAAATTATATATTACTCTTGCATTGGTGTCACCTGGCCTTGGAGAGTAGCAGGAACACTTCTCCAGCGAATCACCATTTTGAAGATGGGCCAGATGTATGGCAGTGTTATGGTGGGCAGGGAAGTCTCAAAATAACATGCTACAGTCTGCCTATGACTCATCAGCGTGTGTGTGTGTGTGTGTGTGTGTGTGTGTACGTGTGTATGTGTTTCCACGCAGTGTTTTTGGCCAAATGGTGCTTAAAAATACTGACAATATTTTACCTCAGCTTGAATCTTGTGATTATCAACTGTGGATTTTCAAGAAAGATGCAAAGAGGCAAATGACTAAAAGCATATAACTAATTGAGTACTGTAGTCCCCAAGGACTAAGAGTAGTTAACTAGGAGTACAAATTGGGTATATTGCTGCATTAACTTAAATAGAAACCTGGGAAATAACCATTTAAAAAATATATATTTATTGAGCTAGTTGGTATTAAGTAATGGAAAGAGAAGCATTTGATTTTTTGTTCTTTCTGGCATTGTTATGATCTTCCCTATAATGATGAGCTATTATGCTTTTCTGGGATTACTCAAAGATAACAAAAAAAAAATATCCTCATTTTCCAATCAGGACTGTTAGAAAGACATTGGAATTACAAACATATATAGATAGTAAAGCATTTCAAAGATAAAATGATGGATTCACTTTTATATTTTCTCAAGCTCTTATGTTAGTGCTGTGATTTTACTGAATTAGGAGAGATCCTTATTTTCCGTGTGTTTGATTGTCATGTTTACTCTGTGTCTTCACTTTTTTGAGGAAGTTATTACCAGAAGCTTGGAGTGGGGTCCTGGTTTTCACAAAATAGTTTTGAAGACATTCCTTCTCTATGGAAGGTAAAGAGAAATCATCTTGAGGAAGGAGGTTAAAGTTGGGGATCAAATCTTGTTTTAGAAAAAAGGGAAAAGGAGCAGAGGAGATAATAGAGTAAAAATATGAATTCACTCTTCTGAGAGATGTGTGTGGTATTTCAACAGGAGAGATGCTTCTTTCTCCCCTTTTAAGGGTGGTGGATCTGGACCTGCAGCAAGAACAAGGGTCAGATGTGTTTTGTTCACAAAATCCAATTCATTTGATTTATTTTAAAAATTTAACAGTTAATTAGATCATGTAATCATATATTTCACATTCATGAAGTATAAAAGCATATTATAATGAAAACTCGTTGTGCTCTTTGGACCTCCCATCACTTAATTCTTCTTTCATGAGGCAACAAATGTGATAATTCTTCTGTAGTTTTCCAGAGATATTTTATATTTTTTCCAAGCAAATTTATATGTATAAATATTTTTTCTTCTCTTTTATATAAATGGTAACATAACATACCCAGTGTTCTTGCATCTTGCTTTTTCAGTTAATACATGTAGAACTCTTTCCTTTTTTTTTTTTTTAAGATTTTATTTATCTATTTGACAGAGAGCCAGAGAGCCATAGAGCACTAGTGGAAGTGGGGGGTGGGAAATGGCAGAGGGGGAGGGAGAAGCAGATGCCCCGCTGAGCAGGGAGTCTGATGTGGGCTTGGTCCTCGGACTCTGGGATCATGACCTGAGCCTAAGGCAGATGCTTAACCAACTGAGCCACTCAGGTTCCCCAACTCTTTCTTTATTCATACAAAAGAGTAGTCCCTATTCTGTTTTTATGAGTTGCGTAGTAGTCCATTTTAAGGATGCACTATAAATTATTTAATTAGTTGACTACTGATAAATGTGTAAGTTGCTTCCAATCTCTTGTTCTTGTAAAAATGCAGTGCTGGTAGGAGTGTAAAATGGTACAGTTCCTGTGTAGAAGAATTTGAAAGTTCCTTAACAAGTTAAAAATAGAATTTCCATATGATCCAGAAATTCTACTTCTAGGTATATAACCAAAACAATTGAAAGCAGAACCTCAAATACTATATACTGATGTTCAAAGAAGCATTATTCACAATAGCTAAAGGTGGAACAAACCCAAATCTGCATAAATAGGTGGATGGATAAACAAAATGTGCTATATACATACAATGGAATAATTATTTTGCCTTAAAAAAGGAAGGAAGTTCTGATACATGCTCCAAGGTGAATGAATCTTAAAACCATTATCCTAAGTGAAATAAGCCACAAAAGGACAAATATAATATGACTCCACTTAAATGCACTACCTAGGATAGGCAAATTCATCGAGACAGGAAGTAAAATAGTAGCTGGGAGGAGGGAAATGGGGAGTTATTTTTTTGATGAGTAAGAGTTTCTATTTGACAAGGTAAAAAAATTCTGGAAATAGATAGTGATTGTCATTATACAACAATGTGAATGTACTTAATGCCAGGAATTACATACTTAAAAATGCTTTAGGTAGTAAATTTTATGTGTATTTTAACGTAATTAAAAAAATAGCTCCCCCAAATCCAACACTGAGTAACCTCGTATACCGAGTTTTGCATGCTTGGAGTAGATCACCTGAAAAATTTGTGAGGTGTGCAAATGATAGTTTGCATTTGATAGTTATTTACCTTTCCTACAACAGGGTATTAAGTTGCCCGTTTCTGCACATCCTAACAATGTATTCAATTAAACTTTTCTTTTTTTAGCAACCTGATAGGTGAAAAATCATTGCTTTTTTGTTGTTGTTATTAGGAATAAAAGGAAACTGTAAACTTTCTTGAGAGGGGTGGAATTAGGATCCCACTGGCCTTCTGTATTTGAATGGGGAAGATGAGGCACATTTGAGCTTTTAATCTATGCCCGAATGGAAACTGGATTTGAGTAATACATTATTCATTAATTTCTAAATAGCCTTAGCTAGAGGTGGATTAAAAAGTTTGCCCAAATGTTATATATGGTATATTGCAACCTGTATACTTTGTAATTTTGGGGAATTTCAACTTTTTTCCCCAGTTAATATATCAAGCCTCTAACAGTAAATGGTATATAATGCCTACCTCAAGGAGCTCACAGTGTGATGTGATGGGAGAAGCTACCTAAATAAATAGGCAGTTGCAATTGCAGTGTGGGAGTGAGTGTAGATTGCTATAGAAATATGACTGGGTGGGTCTTTACCCCAGATTTTGGTGGTGAGACACAAGGAAAGCTTTCCAGATTATATGTAAACTGAGTCCTTTATGACAAGGAGTTAGGCAGGTGGAGTAGGGGAGGGCAGAGGGGGGTGGATGATTTGAGGAATCTAGAAAAGGAAAAAAACAGTTCATTGCAAGATTCTGAGCCAAGAAAAAGTGTGGAACCTTGAGAACATTCCAGGTAGTTCAGGTGGGCTTCCGCCTAGAATGAGGGAGTTCCTCTGATTAGCACATTTTTATTCTTCAGTTAAGTCCAGACCTTGGGCAAGTCTGAGGCTCTCTCTCTTGCCTGTGGATTTTCTCCTGGTCAGAGCTTGACAAGGGGTTTTCACTTTCACTTTTGGTCGACAACAAAGTTGATAATAATTCTTTTACGTGTTTTGAAATTCTTGATATCAGGGCCATAATATGTGTAAGTAACAAGCCTACTTGTCCCTTCCCTGCTTCCTCTCCATTTTTCTGATTCCTTTTTCTCTCTTTGACTCAAACATCTTATTTCTTTTTTCAGATCCTTCTGAAATCTCACCTGTATTACCAGGCCTTTCTCCAAAGCCTTTCCTAGTTCTGCTCACCATTCACTTACTAATCATTTGTTTCTTTTTCAACTTTTTATTGAACATTGCTTTTGTGCTAAACACAGGGTGAGATGCTGAGGATATTGGGATGAATGAGACCCATCCCTGCCCTCAGGTTGATACTATCTAAGTGCTTTATTACCTTTATTATAGTGATTTTCACAACTTGCCTTATATTACAGGACAACCTAATTAGTCTGAGAGCATTTTGATTTGTGTGCCTTTAGGCATAGCACAGTCCCTAGGACATCCAAATATGTATTGTCCAACCATTTCACATGGATGGTTGAGGAGGGGAGGAGAGTAAAGGGAAGGGGGGAGAGTGAGAGAGAGAAAGAAAGAGAGAGAGAGATTGATGGAATATTTACTCTGTACCAGGCAGTTGGATAAGTGCCTTACAGCTATTATCTCATTTAACTTTTCTCAGAACCCCCATAGAGCAAGAATGATTAGTTTCTCCATTTCACATGGTAGGAAACTGAGAAACAGTGCTTACATAACTTGCCCAGGTCACATTGCTGAGAAGTGGCAGAGCCAGGATCCACTCCTGTAGAGTCTGGTTGTAGGGCTCTTGCTTTTGGCCACTGTGCTAAACTGATTTTCCTCTCAGTCATCATTCCAGTCACACAATCAACAGCATAACTGCAGTTTACTTGTGATTCTGCTTTAGTGATTTTGATGTCCCCAAGGTTCAGTGGCCTGTGTTTATGTGTTTTGCTAAATTTGAGTCCACAGCTAGTTGTAGTATGGAGCTGGTGAGCTCCAGAAGGCAGGTAGCATTTGTATTTATCTAGTTTTACATAATGCTGATAGACAGATGTCTGCATGTGTGGGACCTCTAAATGCCATGAGATGATGATAATGTAGCTGATTTATGCTTACCAGATAGGTCCCCAAAGCTGCTTAGAAACTGGCATAAAATCAAAGGCAACTTTCAGATAGCTGTGATGTGACAGTTGATCTTCAGGGCTCTGCTTGAGCTACTTTTTGGTGTGGTTTAGACCAGGGCTTCACAAGCTTGTCTACTCAAGTCTTAGAGCAGTGGACAGTAAAGCATATGTGCCTCTGTGACCTGGTGATGAAACAAGGAATGATCAAGATATGCTATGCCTTGATGTCTCCAGGTTTTATCTTAAAATTAAATGTTTGTTTTAATATCTAATAATAAATACTAATCTAATAATAATCTAGCCATACTTATTTTAAAATGACAAGGTTTTTGATTATTTACCATCAAATAAAATGGGCACTGCAGGAAGTATGGCTTTATTTTCTGCAATTCAAAGGTCTTCCAGCCATACTAGCTGCTCAGACCTCACTTGGAAGAAAACTGGTTAGATAAAACTGTTACAGAGCATTTGAGGTGTGGCCACTTAAGACGGTTACTGTCATACCAAGTCAGGGATGAGAAGGTCCACAAGCTTGTCTTTGCCAATGCACAGTGTAAGGCTGACTACCCTTTCTAAGAATGGCTATTTGAATCACAGTTATTTGATGTCCGTATGTGTGGAGGCAGATAGGTGCTCTCCTACAAGCAGTCTGGACTAATGTAATGTTATTAAGATGATCAACAGTATCTCCCTGCCCCTGCAATTCTAAGTTAATGTGACTTGAACCCCAGTCCACAGTGGTTCCCATGATTTCTTTACATTTCTAAGGGCTCATATTTTGATGCTTTTTCTGGTTTAGCATTTTGCATCTGCAAGTGTTTTCTGTTTGTTTTTTGTCTACCTGGATGCAGAATTTAGTGCCTCCACTAATTTACTACCCCAGATCCACTCATACTAAGCATTTCCTGAGTTTGTAATTGTACTATCTGAAGAATTCAGTCTCCCAACAATTTCACTAACTCTCTGGTCTTTTCTCCCTACCCTGACTTTCTTTTCTTTCACTCCTTCCCTTTTAAGAGCAGATGACTCTGTCTCATGCCATGTAGTTTCATGCTCTCCTCTGAGTCCTTGGCCTCAGCTGACATTCCTGCCCTGCAGGACTCACCTACCCCAACTGGTGCTACTGAAGAAGCATTTTTCCAACAAAGGCAATTCTTTCACCAGGAGTAATTCTTATACCAGTTGCCAAGAGAATAAAATGTTCTTCATCTAACCGCCCCCCTCAATAATAAAGTAACAAAGGTTGAGAGTGATTTATTTTCTGTTAAAAAATAAATTAGAACAGACTCAAGGTTATCTCAGTAATAATAGCACTCTCTCTCCCTTGCATTCCAATATGCTGTGTTGAATGGAGAGAAAGGCCTGAAGTTATAGCTTGCTCAAAGGGAATTGAGCGTAGGGGTGCTATCTGTGTATTACAGGGGACACAAAAGCTCTTCTACTTGCCTGATTTCTGAGTTGTTATCTAGCATCTGCTTCTACATCCCCAAAGTTGAATTTACAACCTCCTAGAGCAGCATATAGTTCTTTGGGCAATTCTGACAATTTAGAAAATCATTCTTTATAGTAAACTGATAGCAGCCTTCTGGAGCTTCCATCCTTGAATTCTAACCCTATTTGCATGAACTCTGACTAATTTGACTTGAGTTACATTAGTCCAAAGTTATATACTATCCCAAAATGTATATTTGAGAAACTCCTTTCCTGCTCCAAATGTCTAGATGACTCTTCATTACTGAGAGAATAAAATCATACCACCCTCTGCTTTTCCCTTTTCTTTTGTCTCTCTGAGTCCAAGTTCTTCTAATTCCCAAGCAGATATGTTACTTTGTTTTTGTTCTGCTTTCCCACCATTAAAAAAAAAAGTTTTCCAACCTGTCCCATCTCCACTGATCAGCATCTTATTTATATTCCAATGGTGCACTTACCATTAAGCCTTCCTTGATTTCTCCAGTCAAATGAGTTGCTGCTATTTCTGGACTCCTTGTCGTTACTTTATTTCTATGCTGTCTAAGAGAAGTGACAAGCCACATGTGACTGTTGAGCAATTGAGATATAGCTAGTCCAAACTGAGATATGCTGTTAAATATAAATTACGTACTGGATTCAAAGTACAAAAAACAAGGTGTAAATAGTTCATTAGTAATTTTTTATGTTGATTCTATGTTGAAATGGTAAAATATAAATGTTTATATGGAGGAAACAATCAACAAAGGAAACAATCAACAAAACCAAAAGGTAACCTATGGAATGGGAGGAGATATTTGCAATGATGTATCCAATAAAGGTCTGGTATCCAAAATATATAAACTCAACTTCCAGAAAAAGTTGTTCATACAACTCAACATCCAGAACACAAATAATCCAATTTAAAAATGTGCAGAAGACACAAACAGACATTTCTCCAAAGAAGACAAACAGATTCACGCCTACGTTGCTCAGTCTGTTAAGCATCCAACTCTTGATTTCTGCTCAGGTGTTGGCCTCAGGGCTCTACCCTGGGTGTGGAGACTGTGTATATAACTTTTTGATCCCGGCATTCAAAAAGATATCTTTTCCTGTGCTTGTGTGTTTTTTCCCCGAAATCTTACTGTAATCACTACATTTGGATTACTGGCATTGTAACTGAGTTCAGGGAAAGATTTGGTTTCTACAGGGTTTCCAAACTTTTTGTTGACAAAACGATGGACTGCTTTTCTGTGGTCTTTGTTTGTATCAGGTTTAAAGGTAAATTTGGAATTTGCTTTCTTTGCATCCAAATATTTTAAAAAGTCCAATGCTGCTTCTTCAGATACCAAGTAACAGAGTTCCTTAAACTCAAGATTGGGTATTACAACAATCTCACTATTTTTAGTAACAGTTATTAAAAAGGGGAATTTCTCCCTAACAGCACTATGCAAAATAGCCCTTTGGTTTTTGTCAAGGATTCTGCCCAGTGAGAATTCAGGAGATAATCCAATTAGCTCAGTTTTAGAATTCCACTTCTCTTTTATATCACAGGCAAAGTGATACAGTAATTCATTAGTTTTTTCATCTAACAAGTTGCCTAAAACATCAACTTTTTCTTCTTCACCTTTGGAAGTTCCATCATTGATGCTATCTTCCTTTTCTGAAGGAGACTGATCATTGTGGTCATCATCAGAGCACCCAGTGAAAGTATTGACTTCTTGGTTCCTTCCCTCTCCCGTCCAAGTTAAGGAATTCCTGGGCACAATACAAATATCACCTAGTTTTGATGGATATTCCTTTTAATGAACTGTTGGATCCTATTAACTAGGATCTTGTTGAGAATTTTGGCATGTATATTCATCAGGGATACTGGTCTGAAATTCTCCTTTTTGATGGGGTCTTCTCCAAAGAAGGCATACAAATGGCTAACAAACACATGAAAAACTATTCATCATCGTTAGCTATGAGGGAAATTCAAATCAAAACCACATTGAGATAACATCTTATACTAGAATAGCAAAAATTGAAAAGGCAAGAAACAATAGATGTTGGAGAAGTTGTGAAGAAAGGAGAACCCTCTTACACTGTTGGTAGAAATGCAAGTTGGTACAGCCACTTTGGAAAACAATGTGGAGGTTCCTCAGAAAGTTCAAAGTAGAGCTACCTTATGACCCTGCAATTGCACTACTGGGTATTTACCCCAAAGATACAGATGTAGTGAAAAGAAGGACCACGTGCACCCCAATGTTCATAGTAGCAATGTACAAATAACCAAACTGTGGAAAGAGCTGAGATGCCTCTCAACAGATGAATGGATAAAGAAGATGTTGTCCATATATACAATGGAATATTATTCAGCCATCAGAAGGGATGAATAACCAGCTTTTATGTCACCGTGGATGGAACTGGAGGAGATTATGCTAAGTGAAATAAGTCAAGAAGAGAAAGTCAATTATCATATGATTTCACTTATCTGTGGAACATAAGGAATAGCGTGGAGGACATTAGGAGAAGGAAGGGAAAAATGAAGGGGGGGGAATCAGAGGGGAAGATGAACCATGAGAGACTATGGACTACAGGAATCAAACTGAGGGTTTTAGAGGGGATGGGGGGAGGGGGAGTCGGTTAGCCCAGTGATAGGTATTAAGGAGGGCATGGATTGCATGGAGCACTGGGTGTTATTCACAAACAATGGATCGTGGAACACTTACATCAAAAACTAAGATGTACTATGTAGTGACTAACATAATAAATGAAAAAATAGTAAAATATACCAACATGGGGAAAAAGTTTTAAAACATAAAGCATATTATTAAGTTAACCTCACTTAAAAAATCTTTTCAATGTGGCTTCTAGAAAATTTAAAATTATATATATGGCTTACATTATAATTCTATTGAACAACTCTGCTTTAGACCTTTATATAGGATTCAAAGTTAAGTACCTTGACTATCACTGCATTTCATTCCCTGCTGCTAGAGTTTAAGATCCCTGAGGTCATGGACTTATAACCTGCTATTCCTCATTACTCTCCCAAAGAGCCTTTTATTCAGTGGATGTTCAATATATGCTAAGGAAACAAAATAGAAAACTTTTTTTTTTTTTAAAGATTTTGTTTATTCATCTGAGAGAGAATGAGAGAGAGCATGAGGGCAGGGGGAGGTGGTCAGAGGGAGAAGCAGACTCCCTGCTGAGCAGGGAGCCAGATGTGGGACTCAATCCTGGGATTCCAGGGTCATGACCTGAGCCGAAGGCAGTTGCTTAACCAACTGAGCTACCCAGGCACCCACAAAATAGAAAACTTTTTATCAGTTCAGAAATTCAAATGCCTATAGAAGCCAGGTAGGTAGCGTAATTCTATGAAGTAAGCTGGGTTTAACAGGGGTCTGGTGTCAGGGACACAGTAGAATTTAGGAGTCAGTTAGCAGGGACCATGTGGTCAATTGGAAATTCAGAGCTATGTAAAGGAGGCAGCCACTTTTTCCCGTCAGCTGAATTGTTGCCACATAGGAATGGAGGTCTAGAGTTGCCTAAGTTTCCAGTCTTGCAAGAGAAACTGAGTATCTGGACTTCTGTGTGAATTTAACTGATCTTTTATGTTCCTTAATTCTTAAGTTTGTATGAGCCAACCAAAACAGGTTGGTGGCCTAGATACAGCCAGAAAGTTACCAGTGTGTGCTTCTCTTCCGAAGGGTAAAATGGAATTGACTTGCAGTTCCATGTTAGAATAGAGTAAAACAAGATTTATTATTGTGGCTTTGATCAAGAAGGGACTGGAATTTGCGACCTTGAATTTGCAGATTGTTCAGAAAATTATTGATAGATGGTATTACCAAACATTTTCAAATACTTTGCTGGAAAACATACCCCTCTGCCGAATTTCTCAAGACTTAGACCCTTACACACAAAAAAAATAAGGATGTGGAATCTATGAAATGTTTATTGACTGAAGTGTGATACTATCAGTTTAATGCAAAAGGGAGTAAAATGTCTTTCATTCTTAAGTCTGTAACTATTTAGAGTTTAGGTAGTGGTTAAAGAAACTGTTACTTTCTGAATTTTCAGAGCTGTCATTACTTGTATGTGTATGGAAGGAATCCTATGATTGACTTTTTTCCATACATGAAATGACAAGGTTAGAATGAGCTGAATGCTAGTCAGAACAATGTTATTTTTAAATAATTGTGTGATGCTTCTAAGGTAGATTAGCTGTACCCCTTCTTTGGTTTTCATTTCTTTGAATCGAAAATCAATAGACCAAGTAATTTAAAAGAACTCTGGGTTAGAATTGTACTGGGTGTTGAACAGATTCTTATTAGTACTTTATTCTTTTTTAGGTCATTTTATAAAGCTAGGTAGCTTGTAGTCCTAACAGTATCAGAAGTCATTATTCTGTTTTAGTTGGAAAATAATATATGTATAAATGTACTTCAATTTCAGTTTTGTTCTTTTGCATGTAAATTGAGCACCTGAAATTGAAGATTCTATTTAGTGTTGTCTTTGAAAGTCATCTGTCATATATTAATTAGTATCTGAGAATTTAAAAAAAACTCTAAGCAAATAGAAGGGGCATGTAATAAGAAATGAAATCAAGGAATCAAGGTACTACAGTGTTCTTTTTACTTAGGCAAATTATACTGTGTATTAAAAGCTAAGAATAGTTGATATAGAAATCTGAAATATATTTAGATTATTAGTCAAGTATCAGCAAGTTGTAAAGTCATTCTTACTTGTCTGTTAGCCTTTGAATAAGTCTTGAAATCATTCTGTTCCTCAGTTTCCCCATTTCTGAAGTAGTTGTAATAATCCCATTTGTCTCTTAAGCATAATCACGTTCTGCTGTAGAAGATGGTGCTCTTTCTGGCAATGTGTTCTGACATCTGGGCAGATAGATGTGGTTGTTATTTCCACAGTATATTGATAGAGCAAACATTTTAGAAGAACAGCCTTGGTTGCTTTATAGCATCTTATTGTTTACAAAATCATTGAGCAGCTGTTATATTATTATTTAGCTGTACAAACTTGTTATGAAGAGTAGAATAACCATACAAATTAAAATGATCATATGTCAGCTGTATATTTGCATAGATGATCTAATAATCATAACATTAATGGAAATCTCGTAATGGGAGAAAACACCCAGAATTCCAAATAAGAAAACACTGTCATTTTTGGTATTCCCTTCCAGTCCTAGCCCAAATGCATTTGACATTTTTACATAACTGTAATCATAATAGAGATAAAATTTAGTATTGTCTTTTGACAATATACTCTATTTCTCCATATTTCTTTCCTTTTAAATTTTTTATTAAGTCTTTAAATTTTAATTCCAGTATCTTTAACATACAAGGTTATATTAGTTTCACGTATACAATCTAGTGATTCAATAATTCTATACATTACTTAGGGCTCATCATAAATGTACTCTTTAATCCTCATTACTTACTTCACCCATTCCCCCACCCACCTCACTTTTAGTAACCATCAGTTTGTTCTCTATAGTTAAGAGTCTGTTTTTTGGATTGTCTCTTTTTTCCCCTTGCTTTGTTTCTTAAATTCCAGAGATGAGTAAAATCACATGGTATTTGTCTTTCTCTGACTGACTTATTTCTCATAGCATTAAACACTTTAGATCTATCCACATAGCAAATAGCAAGACCTAATTCTTTATTTTTTAATTTAATTTAATTTTTGTGTGTGTATGTTCCAAAATTCAGTGTTTATGCACCTCACCCAGTATTCCATGCAATATGTACCCTCCATAATACCCACCACCAGGCTTTTTTATGGCCGAATAATACTACATTGTATAAATATACCATCTATTCTTTATTCATCTACCAATGAACATTAGGGCTGCTTCTATAATTTGACTATTATAAATAATATTGCAATTAACATAGGGGTGCATGTATCCCTTTGCATTAGTATTTTTGTGTTTTGGGGATAAATACCCAGTAAGTAGTACAATTATCAAATGATAGGGTAGCTCTATTAGGAGTCTTCCTCATAGAAGAGCTTCCAGGAAGCTCTATGAGGAATCTTCCTCCAAACAGGAATCTGTCTTCCACAATGGCCATACTGTTGGGGAAAATAATCAGAGTGGCGAGAAACCAAGTGACGCTCAAAGGATTAGGAGAACTAGGGTTTATTTTATGCCGGCGGACCAGAATTTCATGTTCTAAATTCTGGGCCCCAGGTGGCGGGGTTACAGGGTTTTTATAGTGGGGTGCAAGGGGTGAGATTTCAAGGGCTATGCTGGCTGCTGGTAGGTGGGTTTAAATGGGGGGGGCAGGGAGCTGCTTTAGGAGGGAAGAGTAGTACAGGGAGCCAGTGGCGGGGGGGAGTCTGGTTACAGAAGTAGAAAAAGGGCTGGTTATCTCTTGCTGTTTCTATCTTCTGGGGCCTGCTCACCCTGGGTCTGTTCTTGGTAATTTTTCTCTTCAGTACCAGTTTGCATTCCCACCAGTAGTGTACCAGGGTTCCATTTTCTCCATATGCTTGCCAACACTTGTTATTTCTTGTTTTGTTTTTTTAAAATAATTTTTTATTAACATACAATGTATTATTTACCCCAGGGTTACAGGTCTGTGAATCATCAGGCTTACACATTTCACAGCACTCACCATAGCACATACACTCCCCAATGTCCCTAACCCAATCATCCTATCTCTACCCCCAACTGCCCAGCAACCCTCAGTTTATTTTGTGAGATTAAGAGTCTCTCATGGTTTGTCTCCCTCCCAATCCCATCTGTTTCATTTTTATCCTTCCCTGCCTCCCACAGCCCTGGGCTCTGCCTCTCAAATTCCTCATTCAGAGAGATCATATAATCGTCTTTCTCTGATTGACCCATTTCACTCAGCATAATACCCTCTAGTTCCATCCAAGTCATTGCAAATGGCAAGATTTCATTTCTTTTGATGGATGCATAGAATTCCACTGTATATATACATAACACATCTTCTTTATCCATTCATCTGTTGATGGACATCTAGGTTTTTTCCATAGTTTGGCTGTTGTGGACATTGCTCCTATAAACATTTGGGTGAATGTGCCCCTTCAGATCACTACATTTCTATCTTTAGTGTAAATACCCAGTAGTGATATTGCTGGGTTGTAGAGTAGTTGTATTTTCAACTTTTTGAGGAACCTCCACGCTGTTTTCCAGAGTGACTGAACCAGCTTGCATTCCCACCAACAGTGCAAGAGTGTTCCCCTTTTACCAATCCTCTCCAACATCTGTCATTTCCTGACTTGTTAATTTTAGCCATTCTGACTGGTGGGAGGTGGTATCTCACTGTGGTTTTGATTTGCATTTCCCTGATGCTGAGTGATGTTGAGCACTTTTTCATGTGTCTGTTGGCCATTTGGATGTCTTCTCTGCTGAAATGACTGTTCATGTCTTCAGCCCATTTCTTGATTGGATTATTTGTTCTTTGGGTGTTGTGTTTGATAAGTTCTTTATAGATTTTGGATACTAGCCCTTTATCTGATATGTCATTGGTGAGTATCTTCTCCCATTCTGTCAGTTGTCTTTTGGTTTCGTTGACTGTTTCCTTTGCTGTGCAAAAGATTTTGATCTTGATGAAGTCCCAGTAGTTCATTTTTTGCCCTTGCTTCTCTTGCCTTTGGCGATGTTTCCAGAAAGAAGTTACTGTGACTAAGGTCGAAGAGTTTGCTGCTGGGGTTCTCCTCAAGGATGTTGATGGATTCCTGTCTCACATTGAGGTCTTTCAACCATTTTGAGTCTATTTTTGTGTGTGGTGTAAGGAAATGGTCCGATTTTGTTCTTTTGCATGTGACTGTCCAATTTTCCCAACACCATTTGTTGAAGAGACTTTTTTCCATTGGACATTCTTTCCTGCTTGGTTGAAGATTAATTGACCATAGAGTAGAAGGTCCATTTCTGGGGTCTCTCTACTGTTCCATTGATCTGTGTATCTGCTTTTGTGCCAATACCATAGTGTCGTGATGATTACAGCTTTGTAATAGAGCTTGAAGCCTGGAATTATGATGGCCACCAAGTCTGGTTTTCTATTTCAGCATTCCTTTGGCTATTTAGGGTCTTTTCTGGTTCCATATAAATTTTAGGATTATTTGTTCCATTTCTTTGAAAAAAATTGATGGTATTTTAATACGGATTGCATTCAATGTGTAGATAGTTCTAGGTAGTATAGACATTTTCACAGTATTTGTTCTTCCAATCTATGAGGATGGAATGTTTTTCCATTTCTTTGTGTCTTCCTCAATTTCTTTCATGAGTACTTTATAGTTTTCTGAGTGCAGATACTTTGCCTCTTTGGTTAGGTTTACTCCTAGGTATCTTATGGCTTTGGGTGCACATGTAAATGGAATCGACTCCTTAATTTCTCTTTCTTCTGACTTGCTGTTGGTATATAAAAATGCCACTGATATCTGTGCATGGATTTTATATCCTAACACTTTACTGAATTCCTGCATGAGTTCTAGCAGTTTTGGAGTGGAGTCTTTTGGGTTTTCCACATAAAGTATCATATCATCTGCAAAGAGTGAGAGTTTGACTTCTTCTTTGCCAATATGGATGCCTTTTATTTCTTTTTGTTGTCTGATTGCTGGGGCTGGGACTTTTAGTACTATGTTGAATAGCAGTGGTGATAGTAGACATCCCTGCTGTGTTCCTGACCTAGGGGAAAAGCTCTCAGTTTTTCCCCATTGGAATGATATTCACTGTGTGTTTTTCATAGTTGGCTTTTATGATATTGAGGTATGTACCCTCAATGAGTACACTGTGAAGAGTTTTGATCAAGAAAGGATGCTGTACTTTGTCAAATGCTTTTTCAGCATCTATTGAGAGTATCATATGGTTCTTGTTCTTTCTTTTATTAATGTATTATATCACATTGATTTATTTGCAGATGTTGAACCAACCTTGCAGCCCAGGAATAAATCCCACTGAGTCATGGTGAATAATCCTTTTAATGTACTGTTGGATCCTATTGGCTAGTATTTTGGTGAGAACTTTTGCATCTGTGTTCATCAAGAATATTGGTCTGTATTTCTCCTTTTTGGTAGGGTCTTTGTCTGGTTTTGGGATCAAAGTAATGCTGGCCTCATAAAAAGAGTTTGGAAGTTTTCCTTCCATTTCTATTTTTTGGAACAGTTTCAGGAGAATAGGTATTAATTCTTCTTTAAAGGTTTGGTAGAATTCCCCTGGGAAGCCATCTGGCCCTGGGCTCTTGTTTGTTGGGAGATTTTTGATGACTGTTTTAATCTCCTTACTGGTTATGAATCTGTTCTGGTTTTCTGTTTCTTTCTGATCCAATTTTGGTAGTTTATATGTCTCTAGCAATGCATCCATTTCTTCCAGATTGTCTAATTTTTTGGCGTAGAATTGCTTATGATATGTTCTTATAATTGTTTGTATTTCTTTGGTATTGGTTGTGATGTCTCCTTTTTCATTCATTATTTTAATAATTTGGGTCCTTTCTCTTTTCTTTTTGATATGTCAGGCCAGGCGTTTATCAATCTTACTAATTTTTTCAAAGAAGGAGCCCCTAGTATCATTGATCTATTCTATTGTTCTTTTTGTTTCTATTTCATTGATTTCTGCTCTGTGCTTTATGATTTCCCAATCTATGACCCCGTAGGAGCTGAAAGCACAGGTCCCCTCTCCTCACTGTGCCCTCAGAGAAAAGCAGTCAATCCCTCCCATCTCTCAGGTCTCCAGCTACACTCTGAACTCACCCAGCCTGTGACCAAGCATTTCTATCTCTGGTGCACAGCCATGTTTGGAGTCTGTAAGCCCAACAGATTCCTGCAGCATGCTCCCATGCTGCTTCTCCTGTAGGAGGAAGGAGGGGGTCTCCTTGGATCTGTTGCTTGTGGGTCCCTGCTTGAAGTACAGTGGTCTAATTGTGCCTTGGATCATGGTTTTAGGTAACCCTGAGTGGAGAGTCCACTGCTCGTCACCGTCTGTGCAGCTGGCTTCCCCGCTCTGAAACCTGGGAGCTCTGCCACACTAAGACACCCCAGGTCTTTCTGTGTCCCCATGGGTCCTTAAACCACACTGTTGCCATGAGGGTTCCACCCCCCGCCCTATGCCGCCTCCACTTAGCCTCTGGAGTGACATACCTCCATGGACCAGACTTCTAAAAGTTCTGATTTTGTACTCTGCTGCTCTCTTACTTGCCAGGAGCCGACCCCTTCCCCCCATGGTCTATCTTACTGTTTCTCCAGATTCACTTCTTAGCACATCCTACCTTCCAGAAAGTGGTCAATTTTCTCTTCCTAGAATTGCTGCTTTTCTTCTCTCTCCTGTTGAGTCTGTAGGTGTTCAGAACTCTTTGACAACTATCTAGCTGATCTCCTGGGACCTAATGATATCTTGGTTTCCTGCTCTTCCACTGTCTATCTCCTTCTATCCTGCCTGCTTCTTTATATGGATAAAAGAGAAGGGTTTAAGCCAGTCCCCTACTGTAGTACATTTGGATCCTCAGTGGATGGAATTTAAATTCTTTTATAAATCAGCAGACACAGACTAGGGGAGGTGATATCCTGGCCTCTTCAAGTTCCCAAAGAGCGTCACCTGTGCCACTCTTTGCCTAACTACTCTGCTGTCCTAGGATTTCTTAATTAGGACTTGACTAATTTTGATGTCTTTTATAGTTAGTCTAATAAAATCTAATTCCTAAGTTCATGTGGAATTTTATTTGGTTGAAAATCTCAAGGTATAACATAGCTTTCAATTTAAAAAATAACCCACATGATTCTTTAAAATTATATTTGAATATGTGAAACACTAAAATTGTTTCAAAATAAAAATATATAAAAACTTATGCAATGAAGTCACCCTCTGCCCTGGGCTCTGTGTTCAGCCTTCTTTTCCCAGCCCCATAGTCAGGAAACCAGGAATATTAGTTTCTTTTGCATCTTTCCACGGCTCCTTTCTGTATGTACAAGTAAATACAAATATATATTTTCATTTTTATCCATTTCTAATGCAAATGGTTGTATAATATATACATGATGTTCTATATCCAATGTTGTCATGTTTTCTGCACAGAAAGCTGAGGAAATAAATTATAAATGGAGGGTTTCATAGAATTATTAAAGATTTCTTGGATGTACTTTCTTTTCTTTTTTTTTTTAAGATTTTATTTATTTATTCGACAGACAGAGATCATAAGTAGGCAGAGAGGCAAGCAGAGAGAGAGAGAGAGGAGGAAGCAGAGAGAGAGAGAGGAGGAAGCTCTCTGCTAAGTAGAGAGCCCGATGTGGGGCTTGATTCCAGGACTCTGGGATCATGACCTGAGCCGAAGGCAGAGGCTTTAAACCACTGAGCCACCCAGGCACCCCTGGATATATTTCTTAATGCACTTATCTACTTAAAGATTACCTGAAGCAAATACTAAATCTGCGGTTGGACTCCTCTAGTCCCTGAGCAGGCTTCTAAGACTTCCCCTCTCACCAGCTTACTTATATTTCTTGAATAAAGATTAATCTAATACTAGGCTATGGACAAAACTGAAAAAGTAAAACTACAACTAAGAACAAATTTTTGTAATTAATGAATAACATTAATAACAAATATTTGGCATTAATATTATTGATGCCAAATTAATTAATTTGTAATTAATAACAAATTTTTGGCATTAAATATGAATAACACATTATCTATGACAGTGTAATGGTAGATATAATTAAGAATATTTATTCTAATCACGTCTGGAAAACTTTTTATAAAAGTAGGCCATAATCACTCCTACCCTTGCCACCCATCTCCATTGTCCCACTGACCTCAAGCCTGTGTGCTGTTGAGGACACAGCACCCAGGGATCCCCCCAGTCATCTGCCCTGGGGCAAGGATCCAGAGTAGGTCAGAGGAATCAGTACAGGGTAGAGAAGGGGGCTCTGGATTTGGCTTCTAAAATATGGATTCAAGTTCTGGTTCTGTCTCTTATTAGCTAGCTAACCATGCCAATTATTTACCTTTTTTTTTTTTTTTAAATTGAAGTATAGTTGACACACCATACAGTAGTTCCAGATGTTTAGCATAGTGATTTGATAAGTTTATACATTATGAAGCTTTTAAAGAGTTTTTAAGACCCAGTATTTTCATCTATATATGAGGAAGGTAGTGGATAATATCAAACATAGAATGTGAAAATGCCTCGTGACCAGCACAATGATATATGAATGTTTTTGTGATTATTCTGGGATTTCTGAGGAGGAGCAGGTTTCCTAGTAGCTCTGTAGATGTTTATATCCAGGAGAATAAGAAATTTTCAGGAAAATCAGCCTGAGGGTTTGCCGTTAGAGTTTTGTTTTGATAGTAAATATTTTGTTGTCCTTTAGTTTTTGTTTTTTGTTTTTAAAATTTTATTTATTTATTTGACAGTGCTCACAAGTAGGCAGAGAGACAAGGGGGTGGGAGGGGGAAGCAGGCTCCCTGCTGAGCAGAGAGCCCAATGCAGGGCTTGATCCCAGGACCCTGAGATCATGACCTAAGCTGAAGGCAGAGGCTTAACCCACTGAGCCACCCAAGTGCCTCTGTCCTTTAATTTTTATCTTAAGCTTGTCTTGATCATCTTAACAAACTTTTGGTTGTATTTTAGTAGCAAATTTACCTTGTTTAGTGGGTTTTGGCTTAGAATAGCTTTTTGACAGGTACTCAAAAATATTTAGGTTGTTTCCAAAGGCTACTCTTCCTGTACGGCATGATGCAAAACCTTGGGTGTGCTAATTGGACCACTTTACTTCACTGGGATGCTCTCTTCTCTAATTTACAAACTCAGTCATCTGGATCAAAGCTTGTCCTACTTGAGTGGGCATTAGCATCACCTGGAAGACTGTTGAAACACTGATTGTTCACAATTTCATTTTGGTGTGTCTGGGGTGGAGGACCAAGAGATTATTTTTCTTTTTTTTTTTCAAGTTTAACATCTTAATTTTGTTTTATTTTTTTTCAGTGTTCCAAGATTCATTGTTTCTGCACCACACCCTGTGCTCCATGTAATACGTGCTTTCCTTAATACCTACCACCAGGCTCACCCAACCCCCCACTCCCCTCCCCTCCAAAGCCCTCAGTTTGTATCTCAGAGTCCACAGTCTCTCATGCTAGAGTTTATATTTCTAATGGATTTCTAGGTGATGCTGATGTTAATGCTAATGGTTTAGGGACCATATTTTAGAAACCACTTATCTAAAACCTGGGGCACAGTTTCTTAAGGTATACTTCAAAGAACTGCCTTGTTCAGAAACATCTGAACCTTTGGTTTCCACCCCAACTTCAAGGAATCCGATTCTCTGGGATTTGGGAGCTACAGGTTCCATTTTAAAGGTGATGCTTATACATCTTAATGTCTGAGAACCACTGATTTAAATATAATAATTGTCAACTATGACTACATATTAGAGTTATGTGAAGAGTTAAAAACCTACCAATATTCCCTTTCCATTGACCCCATATTCTGTTTCAGATCATCTTGGGTGGGACCCTAGCATGAAGGTTTTTTAAAAAGCACCTTGGATGATTCTAATATACAACAAGGGCTGTGGACTAATGATAGGAAGGGCTTAGTTCATCATTCTGTGTCTTGGGGTATTAATCTGTGGGAACTGGCCTGGGTCTTTCCGAGATTCAAGATTGTTGGGGGTTGTAGCCCAAAGTGGTGGCAAACTTAATCTAAGGCTAAGACGGATAGTCAACTAGAGCCACAGGGTAAGTTGAAAAAAACTTTGAGGAGAGTGTTTTATCTATGTTTGTAGCTATGGTTATAATTGGTACTGCAAGCTGTGAATCTAATGTTACTTTGCTAACAATATTTTGCTTAGTCTGAGATTTAATTAAGGACATTTGTCTTATTCTTTATCAACTAGTGATGGGTCTGGTAGCTGTTTATGTATTTAGCTACTCACATATGAAGGCACTTAGATTTATTTTGTACAACAGCAGATGGAAGATTTAGGTGGTCAGATTTCAGTTTAATATAACAGGAGAGCTGTGTGGAAGGAGTTTTAAGTAGAGACTGAAAATTAAGGATATGCAGAGATGTTGGCGAAGGAAAAGGAAACATAGGAAGTGATGATGTTTAACCCTTAAGAGAGTAGGATTCCAAGTCCATGAGGATGTAGGGAACAGTAAGGGGTCAGGATAGCTCTGACTGGATTCTCCTGAATTTTTAGGGCATTTATAACCTGCTCTTAAAGACATTCTGAACTTATAGCTACTTCCTTAGCCTCGGAGATCTGGAGTACTTCCTGAGGTTCTTAGGACATGAAGCAAGTAGTGCCTAGGTGGGTGCATTGAGTTGAAGCTTCTCCAGAAAACATCTTGGAACCACTGAGGCATCCTGTCCCTGCCCAAGTTTGGAGCTCCAAGGCTCCAAGTTTGGAGCTCTGAAGTAGAGATTAGCATATGGCATTAGTGAATTTCTCTGCCTGTTTACTTTGGAGGCAGCAGTCATGACCCAATGAGTTATATGACCCGAAGTTCAAGCTGTGTGATCTGGGATAGTCATGCTATGAACTCAGCAACCTTATCTTGCAACTGTGTCACCAAGTCACAGGCTGTTTGAGGCCCAGTGAGATTATGGACATGAAACACCTGTGTAAACATGGGGTGCTCCTCAAGAGCAGATGTTTTTGTGCCTAACAAATGCTATTCCAGTATGCATTTCAAGGTAGGTAGAGTTCAGGGCCATCCATAGGGGATAGAGGGCTGGTTCTGTGTGTCTGTCACATCATTATTGAATCAGTGCAAAAAGTATGTAGTGTTTTTTTTTTTTTCTCTTTAGTCTGTGAGGATTTTTCCAGCATAGATTTTATACATTTGGTCCTGAGAAGAATCCACACTGTTTACCTGGCAACCTTGACTGCAACACATGCAGTGTTTTTGGAATTCCAGCAAATGAAATTTTTCATTTGAAAAATGAACATTTTCATTTGAGAAATGAACATTTTTCAATGGATGTTTCTCCCTGCTTTGTGTGTTTACTGCAGCTACACTTCCTTCCTACTTGACACGTGCTGATTCCTCCACGTTAGTGGACTTTTCCAGACCTCTTCTCTTTACATTGTCCTTTTATTTCCTTTACATAGTCATTTAAAACAATTATTCAGTTTCATTACTGCTCTCACAGCTATGATAATAGCTCGAAAGGGAGCCCGGTTACACTGAATTTTGTGCTTGCTTCCTGATTTCTGGAATGACACCTCTACTCCCTCTCATCTCTGCTCCTGCTACTATTTACCTGAGCTTGCTTTCTGTTGAAGGAGAGCAAATAGAACACCAAAAGCCAAATATTCCAGGTAGAGTCAGTCTGTTCGGTATGATAATTTTTCAATTAATATCCTACTATTTGTAAATATTACTGCAAAGAAAATTGAGACCATTTGTTTTCTCTAAAACATCTTTTGTGTTCTAATAAAGATTTTCCATTTCTTAGTGCTTTATAATTTTGATTGATTTTGATTATGTATTTGTAGACTTTTTTTTTTCCTAAAAAGAAATGCAAGGCTCTTAAACATTTTTTTCTTTTTGTTCAGGGAGTCTCTGAAGTAGTTACACTCACATATAAATGAATGAATAACTGAGAATGATTGTCCCAGGTGGGAGGCTACTGGAATTTATTGCTCTTCCAACTGCCTCTACTTGGTGATGCCTTTCCATCTACCGCTATATACCTGAAAGCTACTTGTGGACCTTTCCCACCCTATGGGAGGCCAGCTCCTGCTTCCTGATCTAACTTTAATGCACTCCACTGTAGAGTTTGGTGAGGGATGGAGGCATGGTCAGTCCGACAGGAGCAAGGAGAAAGGGAAGAGGATCCACCTAGACTGCTCTTTCTGAATACCTATTGCTCTGGTCCTAGCAGTCTTATTCTCAGCCTCGCCTTCCACAAAGCCATCTTCCTGGAAGCCCCTACTACTTCCTGGAAGCCCCTGGGAGTAGGAGCTTTGAATTGCCAGAATGAGGGACATCTGGGGTTTTGAGGACTCGCTTTCTAGTGTAGAAACTCTTACTTCATTCATTGTATCTCAAATGGTCTATCAGTGAAAACTAAGAGATATATCCTTGTGGATTTAGGTCTCCATGACCTAAATGAAGACATCCATGACCTCTATGGATGTTCTTTAGGAAGTCCAGAGATCCACTGAAACTATATATCAGAATTTTTAAAATGTGCATACATTCCTGAGAATGTATGTTTTCCTGGGGAGAGTGTCCATAGTTTTATCAGATTCCCAATGAATGATATGACCCAAAGATATTTTAAAAGGTCAAGAAATAACCATTGACGAGGTAGTGGATAGCCTGGAGTCAGTGTTTAGTACTATAGCAAATATTTATTGATCATCTACAATGTACCAGCTACTGTTCTAAGTTCCTGGTACATAGGTGAACAAAAAACCTTCCTTACCTCATGAGGTTTTCGTTTCAACTGGGGAGGTGGTATTGGGGGAGACAGACAGCAAACAGTATGCATGACACATTTCTATACTATATTAGACGGTAAGTGGCATGGGAAAATATAGCAGGGTAAAGGAGATCAGGGATATTGTGGGGGAAGTGGTGCTATGATTTCAGGTAGACCTCATTGAGAAAGTGATACATAGTGAAATCTTGAAGAGGGAAGGAATCATATGGATATCTGATGGAGGAGTGTGCAAGGCAGAAGGCATAATTACTGCAGTGATTTTAATGTAGGCATTAACTTTACATGTTTAGAGTGGTAGAATGGATCAAATGAGGGAGAGTGGCAGTAAGTCAGAGGGTAATACGCAAAAGGCAGGGTCTTATAGGCCTCTCTGGGCATGACTTTGGGGAACTCTTGAAGTGTTTTGAGTAGAAGGGAGATGTAACCTGACTTAGGCTATAAGAGGGTCACTTTTGTTGATGTGTTAAAAACAGACTATAGGGGACAAGGGCAAGAACAGAGAAACCAGGCTTCCCAGTAATCATTTAGGAGAGAGAATGATGGATTGGATCATGGTAGTTGTAGCAAGATATTGGGAACCGGTTGTATTTGAATATATTTATAGGTAGAGCCAACAAGATTTGCTGACAGATTAGAGGTGAATTGTCAAAGAGAGTCAGAGATTACCAGGAGGTGTTTGGTCTGAGCTACTGAAATGGTAAAGTTCATGGGAAAATCTGGAGCTTTTAAGTCAGGACTTGGATCACTGCTCTGTTGCTTAATTATTTTGTTGTGATCTGGCTCATGGGCAATTAACTTGTACTCTATAGGTCTCAGTATTTTTATTTGCAGAATAGGGACAATCATTTCTATATTATAGGGATAGTGTGAGGAATTGCTGTAATGTGCCTGGGGTATGGTGAATTCAAAAGATGCTAATCTCTCTCCCCAGTCTTGGTTTTTAGGAAGGAAAGAAGGAAGAAGGGAGAGAGAGAAGATGTGGGTGGGTCGTGGTCCCATCTTCAATGTTCTCTCGATAGGATTCTGTGCTTTGGCTCCCTTGTTTAAATCTGTCATATAATCTTTGAATGTTCATCTTTTCATCAGCCTCCTGTTTTCTTCTGTGGGGTGCCTGGGACTACTAACCTGGGGTTCAATTTAGATATCATTTTTATTCCTTTAATACATTATTTTTATTGTTATTGACATTAAAAAACCTATTTCTTATAGTGAAGAGGGAATTCTTCCCTGATGCTGTCTATTATTCTATGTGTACTGTTTTCAAACAAACCTACTTGTGTAGGTACTTGATAGATTTTTGGGGTTTTAATGATTAGGTTATTGGTGTATTGAACATTTTTATGTTATGCAAAAATACTTGATGCATTCTTATATAGGAATTTAAGAATGAATTACTGAGGGGTACCTGTCTGGCTCAGTTGGTACAGTATGCAACTTGTAATCTCAAGGCTGTGAGTTCAAGGCCCACACTGGGCATGGAGCCTACTTTAAAAATATGATTTACTGATATTTAGGGTGATTTGTGAAGGTTTTATGGATGGGTTGGGGATGCATTATTATTTTTTCCATTTAAGATAATGAAATATATTCTACTACTAATTAGTTACTAAGCATGCTTTCTGCCATGGCTAGGTTTCAGATAATATAAGGGATGCCAGAATTAGGAATTCAACAATTGAGGGAGGAGTGAGTTTGAACCATTGGGTTATAAGGATACATTTTGTTTCCTTAATTCAAAGAACCTCACTTTCAGTCAATTTAATGTTTCTGAAATTAGCATGTGTTTTGTAATCAATGGATACATTTAATATGATATTATTTTTGGTAGTGTTTTTGATATATTTCAATAAATGGTACCTCTCTTCTTTATCCCAATTCAAAACCAATTGGAAAGTGAGAAACAGAATATGCAAGTAGAGAGTGAATCTGTTAGTTTTATTGGTGGTAGATTGGACATAGCTTACTTTGAGTATTGTAAGCAGTAACACTTTGCTAGGTTGATATGTTCCACTAATCTGGGTAGAGAAGAAAGGAGACTGAGATCTAATGCTCCATGACTGGGAATATTAGCTTAAACTGGGAAGCGTGTGGTGCAATGGCTCTTGTCCTCCAATTGACTAAATCCTACCACCTCCAGGGTAAGAAGTGAAAGGCTGGCCTCAAATCAGGGGTGTCACAGTTTTCCTCCCTAGATTATAGGTGCCACAGAGTCACTCTGTGTGTCCTTTGGAGAATATGATAGCAACTCCCCTTTAATGGGGAAATGGTTTAATACCTCCTGGAGTCCCTAAGGTTAGCCAGTTTTGGGCAGATAGGGTATTTGGTGGCCTTCCTGTCTAGGAAAAGGGATGTAAGTCCTAATTTTCATGTTTTGAGTGCCTAAGAGGAGAAAATATCTAAAGAGGCTCTGGAAGAGAAGGTGGTATGGCGAGTATTTGATTGTCCTTTCTGACCCTTTGAAAATTAGTCTCAGTGCCTATATATATATTTTTTTTTAATTTTTTATTTCTTTTCAGTGTAACAGTATTCATTGTTTTGCCAATATATATTTATTAGGAAATCTTATAGGCTGTTGTATGTGTGTATGTGTGGAGAGGGGATAGTGTTTGAAAGGGTGATGGGGGAATATAAAGATATTTTATTATTTTTTTTAAGTTTAAAATGAAGTTATAAATAGGTGCGGACTTAACTAGTTTTTTCAATTCTTTTTAAAATAGGAAATAAAACTCAGTACAAAAGAGAATAAAAATAAGTCTTTGCTTTTCTTTCAAAATGCCCCTCTCAGAGGCAACCATCATTAACAGGTTTTGTGAATCCTTCCAGAGAAACTTATGCATAATAAATATTTTGTTTTGCACAAATGTTTAATATCAAAGATGCTTCCAAAGACATACATTGGATGATCTTTTTTTTTTTTTAAAGATTTATTTATTTATTTGACAGAGAGAGATTACAAGTAGGCAGAGAGGCAGGCAGAGAGAGAGAGGAGGAAGCAGGCTCCCTGCTGAGCAGAGAGCCCGATGCGGGACTCAATCCCAGGACCCCGAGATCATGACCCGAGCTGAAGGCAGCGGCTTAACCCACTGAGCCACCCAGGCGCCCGATGATCTTTATTTATTTTTTTTTCTAAAGATTTTATGTATTTATTTGAGAGAGTTAGAGAGCACAAGCAGGCAGAATGGCAGGCAGAGGGAGAGGGAGAAACAAGCTCTCTGCTGAGCTGGGAGCCTGATGTGGGGCTCAATCCCAGGATTATGACCTGAGCAGAAGGCAGCTGCTAAATCGATTGAGCCACCCAGACACTCCTGGGTGATCCTTAATAACCTTATAGTCATTTATGATAAATGAACTCCGTATCAACACTCTACTACTTGGAGCTTGACTAGGAAAAACGCTTTTTCTTGGACATACAGTTACAAAGCAATCACTTAAAATCTGTTAAAAAGAATCCAAGTATAATTGTTATTGAAGGTGGCACAAAAAAAAAAAAAAAAAGAAGAAGAAAGAAAGAAAGTGGCATTATTTGTACTGTGTTTCAAAGTATATGTTGCAGATCTGTTTTTCCTACAGTGTCTCTGAGATAAATGCTTCCATGGTTACCAGATAATAGACATAATGGAAATAAAAATATATAGAGGACTTATGATTGTATATTTATTCAACAGAAAGAAAAATATCCACTGTCACCACTGTTTCCTTAGGGTAATTTGGGAACTCAGAGGCCTTGGATATCAAAGGTAGACATGTGCTTATTGGGTAGCTGGTACTTTTCTAAGTATGTGTCGTTAGATACTTAGCATTATGTTATACTGTTTTCAGAAGCTGGATTTGGAAGATAAGCAGTGAGTTAATTTCTAAGATAACATTTCCTGCATTTGCAAATGTGTAAGTTCTGGCAGAAGTGCTGTGAGAATGGGGAAAAAAAGGCTGTTACATTAAAACAAAAATTTGGACCCTGTTCTTAAAAACAAGTCAAGATGAAAGTTGCACAACCCTGTCCTTTCAATATTCTTAAGTTTCAGGAAAAAAAGAAAAACAATTATGCATGGATTCTACTGTTAATAGACATTAGGGTTGGTTTTAGTTTGGGGCTATTAAATATACTGCTGTTATGATATGAGCATTTTTGTACATGGATTTGGAGTATCCATTGCTCCAAATTCTGAATTTGAGATTGATAGTCTTAAATTTCAGATATTCTGTGAATGTGTAGATTTTGTTGTTTTAATTTGCATTCTCTTGATAACTAGTAAGGTTAATGTATTAGTCAGGGTTCTCCAGAGAAACAGAATCAGTGGGGCAAATATGATGAAATTATATATATATAATTTCATCATATTTATATATACACACATATATTTAATATTTGTATTTATAAAACAATATTCTTATATTGAAATATGATATGTCTAAATATATTTACTGTGTATGAATATATATATTATTTATTTGTATTTCTGTATTATGAAGAATTGGCTCATGTAATTGTAAAGGCTGAATCTCACAATCTGCCATCTGTAAACTATACCAGGAAAGCCAATGGTATAATTCAATCTGAATCAGAAGGTCTGAGAACCAGAAAAGTTTGTAGTATAAATCCCAGTCCAAAGGTCAGAGGAGGTGAGATGAGATGTTTAGCTAAAGCAAAGAGTCAGGAAAAAAGAGCAGATTCTTCATTCCTCCATCTTTTCCATTCAGACCCTCAAGGGATTGAATTATGCCCACCCATATTGGGGAGGGCGATCTAGTGAGCCCACTAATTCAAATATTAACCTCATCCAAGAACACTCTCACAGTCATGCCCAGAATTAATGTTTAATTTGGAAATCCTGTGGCCAGTCAAGTTGAAGCTCAAAATTAACCATAACAGTTAAGCTGATTTTCAAAGGTTTATGAGCCATTTGTTTTGAATTAAACTTCTTTAAAACATGGTGCCATAAATATCAGATTCTCTGATACTTTTACTTAATATACTAATATTGGATCTAAACAGTATTTTGCAAATGCCTCAATTGGTAATAGCCATGATCTTTTTAAATTTAAGGGAAATACTAAGTAAATAAGATCAAAAAGTTTATAGCCAGTTGGATTTTCATCTTTGTGAAGAACCTGGTCAGATTTCTTTCTGGTTTTCAATTTTCTTTTATCAGTTTTATGTTTTACAGATATCATTCCCTGTAGCTTAACTTTGTACTTTTCTGTGTGTTTTGTTGAGTAGAAATTCTTAATTTTAATGTACTACGATTTTGCAAATTTCATTTTATTGTTAGTGCTTTTTGTGACATGTTTAACAAATCATTTTGTACCCAAAATTCATGGACTATTCTAGTAATCTATTACTTTTAGTAGCTGCATTATTTACTTTTTACATTTAGATCTTCAATCCACTGGAAACTGATTTTTTTCCTTAAAGTGTGACAAAGGGATCAAATTGCATTTTTTTCCTATAAGGGTGGTCAGTTAATCTTGCATAATTTTTTAAAAAGTTGTTCCTTTACCCTACTGCTGTAAGTATCCTATTTGATTCCATTCAAGTGTCCACATAAGTATGGATCTGTTTTTCTATTGTTACTTTGAATTACTTTTTCTACTGTATTCTGTTCTATAGGTCTAAGCTGCACCATTTCTCCCTGTCTTAATTAGTATAGTTTAACAAGTTATTCATGCCATCTGGTAGAGTAAGTTCTCCCATGTCCAGAGTTTCTTGGTTACTTTGACCATTTTTATTTCTATATGATTTTAAAATCAAGTTATCAATTTCTACAAAATAAACTGTAAGGTTTTGGAATGGGCTTTTACTGAATGTATGGATGAATTCTGAGAGAATTAGCATTCTAGCAATGCTGATTATGAACACATTATATCAATCAATTTATTTTGAGTTTCCTTAATTTCTCCTAATATAATTTAGCTTCTTTGTTTACTAATCTCATATATCATTTGTTAAATTGATTTCTAGGCATTTGATTTTCTTTGATATTATGGCAAATCGTGTCTTTAAAAAATTTCATATACTGATTGTAATATATATAAGCATTGATTTTTGTATTTTTACTTTGTATTTGGCAATCTTATTTATTCTAACTCTGTAATTTTATCTGTAGATTCTTTGTATATTCTATGTCTACAACTATATCATTTGTGAATAATGTTTTTTTTTCCTTTTGAATACAATGTCTTTTTTATTTTAAGACTGTATTTATTTTAGATAGAATGCAAGTGGAGGAGGGGTCGAGGGAGGAGGAGAGGGACAGGTAGACTCTATGTAATATGACATTTTTTTAGCCCATTTACATTTATTGTAATCACTGACATACTTGGGTTTAAATTTATTATCTTACTATGTATTTTCTATTTGTTTCATTTTATGCTAAATTCATTTTAACTTTTTTGTGCCTCCTTTGTATTAAGTATTTTTTTATAACTATTTTTTCTTACTAGTTAGTTGTACACTTTTTACTTTTCTTTTACTTGGAAAGATAGATATTATAATGTGAATCTTTGATTTAAAGTTTGATTTAAATTTGTGCTTTTACCACTTCATGGACAATGCAAAGATCTTAGTACTCTTTAACTTCATTGATTCTCCTCTCAATTTATCCATTGTATTTACCTATTTTGTTGTTATTAATTAGTCTGAATCTTTGCACTTCCATCTGGGATTTATTTTCTCTAAATACTACCTTTTAGTATTTCTTTTTTAAGTTTGCTGGTGATAACTTAGTTTTTGTCTCTTAATATTTATATTTCACTTTCTTTCTTAAAGGATAATTTTGATGGCTATACGTTTTTGATTGATAGTTAATATTCTCAATTTCACAAAGTTTGGGATAAAAATGGTTGGTTTAAATTGTACCAGGGAGGTTAAGGAAAGATGCTTGATAAAAAAAATTATCCATTATCCATTTCTGTATGAGATTTATGTCTTTTTAAGATTAAGCTATTCTCTGTCACCTGAAATACACTTAAAATCTGTTGTTTCAATTTCTGTCTATGGACAGATTCTTCCATGAAACTCAATCTCATAATTATAGTCATAGTGTAGTACAATAAATGGCAGCATTTCTGGTGCACATGGGTTAACCTTTTATAAAGTGAGATTTGCCTTGGTTTAGAGATACCATAATTTATACAGAGAAATGCATCCTAATAAACCCTCATGTCACACTTTTTGTAAAATAAGGAAACAGGCATTTATTCATTGGGTACATCAGAAATTCAAGAAGGGCATGGAGGAATAGTAAGTCGGTCTTATCTAGATGTCTGATGAGATTTATTTATAGAGCAGTGTCTTGTTTCTGATTCTTTTTTCCAGGTACCTATGGTCCTTTCATTTAAGTCTCTGTGAGAATAAGACATTTTCCCTATCATCTTCAAGCCCGTTTAGCACTGAGATCTGATATTAGAGATTACTATGAAAAATACCCCAAAGTTGATGTGTCTGTCAGATCTCACAGAGGAAGCAGAGGCTGTCACACTGGGTGTACATGGACAATGTTGCTGGTGACCTTGAGTGATCAGAGGACCAAGGGAACGGCTTCTCGTAACTCAGCCAACAAAAGAGCTGTTTTATATGTCATCGTGTGCCTGTGGGGCAGCCTCCAGCTTCCATTCTCTCTGCTTTCCTTGTGAATTTTCAGGGAACTCAAGAAGCAAACCTTGGTTGCAGTCCCCTTCTTATCTTTGATGCTGCACACATGCAGCTCTGACATGCATTATATTATTAGTTCCTACTTTTGAAATTTTAATTAAAAACAGAAATGAATTATTTTAATCTACATTTTTGAGAGTCAGCATTATTACATGTGATTATCCATCCTGAAATGGGGTTGGCACAGAAAATTAATGATATTTAAAGTATTATCTCTACTATTTTAGTTTGTTCTCCCAGCAAATCTTAACTTGGGCTTAAAATCTTCTCTTTACACATGATCCTAAGCAAATACGCATTTATCCAGTGGATTGAGAATCTGAATGTTAACCTTTAAGTGTTATTTGAACTGTTTCTGTTATTAAAAACCTTAGAATTTCCTGGCATATATAACCGTACAGAATATAAAGAATCCCAAATACAAATTACATGGTTTAAAAAAATTCAGTAACTCTTCTGTAAGTAGAGTGACCTTATGATCCACTATTTTGCCTGTGATGGTCCTGGTTTACCCTTATTGTCTTGGGCCAATCGCAGATGGTGACCTCTTTCACTTTCAGAAATGTCTTAGTTTGGAGAATAAATTATGTTGTTATTTTGTCCATAAACCAGTTTAATCCAGTTGGAGAAATCTTTAGGAAAAATTATTCATTTTTATATTTAAGGAAAATAGAAGATTTTGATTGACTTATAAGTATCCTCTGGTTAATTTTCTCAACTAGGTTAGTGGTTCTTTTTGTATATCAGAATCCCATTTAAGTCACTCATAAATCAATTCAATACAAATTTTCAGTATTTTTTAGATCTTCACAGATAATTTCAACATGTGGTCAAGATTGAGAACCATTGGATGATATAATTTGGACATTTAACCTGACTTCCTTTTTATGGCTATTCAGAGGTGTTTTAAGTAATTTTTTAAGTTAGTATGTCTAGTTAGTGCTCTAGTTCATTAAGTTTGAAACTTGTTAAGAATACACTGTAGAGTTGGGGCGCCTGGATGGCTCAGTGGGTTAAGCCTCTGCCTTCAGCCCAGGTCATGATCTCAGGGTCCTGGGATTGAGACCCACATTGGGCTCTCTGCTTGGCCGGGAGCTTCTTCCCCTGCTCTCTCTCTGCCTGCCTCTCTGCCTACTTGTGATCTCTCTATATACCAAGTAAATAAAATCTTAAAAAAAAAAAAAGAGTATACTGTAGACTAAATCATTTAATGCTTTTTTGAAATGACCTCCATAAGCAGATAGATCAAATAACTCACTGGCCACTTTATCACAAAGATCACCAATTTTGTCTCTTATTCTTTCTGTTGATTTAATAATTAGGTAAACTTTTGAATGGTGAATGTGTAGCTGGGGGCTCAGGTTATAAATAGCTGATACAATAGATTTTTACATAAACACAAATGGTAAGACACCTTGGGAGGTTCAGTTAAGCTTCTGCCTTTGGCTCAGGTCATGATCCCGGGGTCCTGGGATCAAGTCCCACATCAAGGCTCCTTGCTGGGCAAGTAGCCTGTTCTCTGCCTGCTCTACCTGATGCTGCCCCTGCTTTTGCTCTCTCTCTCTCTGACAAATAAATAAATAAAATATAAAAAGAATAAATGGCAATTCTTGAGATGAATATTGTCTTGGGAGTTACTGGAATCATTCATAGTCATTCAAGGGTACTTGGTGGTTTAAAAGATACCTTAGAGAAATAAACAGTGATATATCCTGGAAATGAATCAGAGCATTCACCATAATATAAGAATGATCATATTACAGAATTAGATCTACAAAATTACAGAGTCTGGGGTTTCTGACTGTGGGGAACAAAAAATAGCATGGTGACTTTTAGTAAGGTATTTCCTCCTGTAAGATAGGTCAGACAGACCTCTCCTCAGAGAAGATTCTGCAGTGAGTTTGGATGGGTCAATTGGGTGTTTCTGTTTGGCCTCCATACAAACTTGTTAAATATTTCCGAAGTGAGAGTCTTCAGTAATAACAAAACATTTAAATAAGTTTTATTGTTTAAAAGTGATTTTTTAAAATTTATGAATACTTCATAGCCCCCATAAATGACTACTTGTATTGGGTCTTTAACATTTTATTGCTTTGTATTATTTTGGTTTAAAGATGGAAATATCCTTCTAAGAAACAGATATATTACATGAAGTTCTCTATAAAGAAGCTAAGGTCAATTTGTTCTACAATTTTTTAGAGTAGTTGATGTCCTAAAATAAAATTTCCTCTGAGTTCTTAAGGTGAAATATTTAGCTGTACTGATAATACATGACTTCAAAAAGACCTAGAGTAAGCATTTGAAAGATCTCAAAACTCAAGATAATGTACCATATGTTAGGAGGAATTTATCTCAATTCAAATATGCTTTAAAAAAGGATAGAAATGAAGTTCTTTGAAGAATTTATTTTAGCAAAAGACACTTTGGGAAGATCAGTTTTATCTAAAGCATATATAAATAAGCTGATTTTAGCCTCTTTCACATGTGACCTGCTATTCATAAAATCAAATACATAGGCCTAAGGATGACTTACTAGGCTCTGAGATTTTAAAAATGACTATGTGCTAAGAAATTAATATTCTAGGCAGAGGTTCTCCAAGTGTGGTCCTTGGAGCTGGTGGTCCAACCAGAATTTACTACAGATGCAAATTATCGATCCCCAATCAGGACATACTGAATCAAATCTCTGGAATGGCACCTAGTAATCTGTGTTCTATCAAATCCTCTGGGTGTTCTGATGTACTCTGAGCTTTGAGATTTCTAGGAATTGAAATTGAGGTTAATGAGATAAGTATGAAATTGATTTGGTGTAGCCAAATGATATGGGAACTTGACTAGTTTTACTGTGTTCCTTTAAGAATTCATTAGTGGAATGCATTTGAAAGATTGTTATGTGTCTGTGGGTGATTATAATTGCTTATTGTTATAGAACAGTAGGGTAATTTTTGTGAGAAAATTTAAATGTAACTTGTGTGCATCTGCTTCATCTTGCTTGATTTCTTTTTTATTTCAATGAGCAAATGCAGTTCACATTTTAACAATAAATATCTAGCAAATAGCTAATCCTCTGAATATCTCTTTTGCTTCTACTTAAGTTATATAGATATTTGTAATTTTTTTAAATATAAAGATTTATTGAATAATTCATGTTTCTTGCATGAACCCTCACAATGTGGTAGGTTTTCTGTGATTTTTTCTATTTCTAATATCAGTTTTTCTGAGACATAATAAGGCTTAATAAATGAAAACTATACAGTATCTAGCATATGGGAAGCTATTACCAAACAAAATAGACAAGGATTCCTGCCTTTGTGGATTTACTTTCTAGCAAATATCATATAATATAAATCTAATTTAAAAGTAACAGTCATGGGGCATCTGGGTGGCTCAGTGGGTTAAACTTCTGCCTTTGGCTCAGGTCATGATCCCAGGGTTCTGGGATGGAGCCCTGCGTCGAGCTTTCTGCTCAGCAGGGACCCTGTTCTCCATCCCCCTCTGCCTTGCCACTCTGCCTACTTGTGATCTCTCTCTCTCCGTCAAATGAATAAATAAAATCTTTTTTAAAAAAAGTAACAGTCATAAGAAATACTTGAATTGATGGCCTTTATTCTAATTGTGGTAGGTCCTTTTAGTATTAAAATGTTCCCATGTGACAGCCCGAGATTATTTATAGAGGTTAGCAACATTGTCAGTACTGTCTTTGAGAATCTGAATCTTTCAACTCAGAGTTCCTATCTTTAGTCCTTGGTTCCATGTATCCAGTAACTGTTTTCTTTGGTCAGTGCTCTTAACTATGAGTTTAGCAGAGGTACACCAAAAGGGAATCAAATGGTTTATAATAGAGGCCAGACATTTTCTGCTTCTCTGGGATACAGGTTTCAGGATCAGGGAGGAAGATGCTCAATAAATATGTAGATGTGCTCTATGCTGGGGAATGAAGGGAGGATCTACAGCTCTTGGTAACTTAATCTTCTCAAGGACGGGTCCTTTTTCTATTCTGGAATTGTGATTTTCATGGTCTTTAAAATTCCTGCTTTCATATTGTGAAAGAGTTCATGTGATTTTACCATCATAGTATACTTGTTGTCCATGCTGGAATCCCCTGTGATTGTTTATCTGCATATGAAGGGTCCAGTAAGGACCTTATAGTCGTCGTGGATCCAGGAGGCCTCAGCCCACTTGTGTCTTTTCAAGTACCTTGAATAACCTTCCAGAGGTGGCTTACTATTGATTGCAGGATAGGGAAGAATTCTTCCATTTTTACTGGATTTGAGAACATTGTTTCAGTCAATTCTAGATACTTTGTTTGTACCCTCTTTCTCCAACAGTCCTACCATTAAGAGTATTTATTGTGGAGGCACCTAGGTGGCTCAGTTTGTTAAGCTTCTGACTCTTGATTTCTGCTCAGATCATGATCTCAGGGTTGGAGATTGAACCCTGTTTTGGGCTCCCCTCTGGGTGTGGAGCCTGCTTTAAATTATCTCTCTCTCTGTCTCTGCCTCTCCCCACACTCCCATCCTCTCCCTTAAAAAAAAAAAAGAAAAAAGAATGTTTATTTTATAAAATTGTCTTTAGAGAAGTTAAACAGAGATCTGTGTGAGTGAGGGCTATACAGATAGATTGTATAACTGGGTGAAGGGCCCTCCTGACAAGGGCAGTTCCTGAGTCATCCTTTGTAGCATATGGTGGCTGGAAGGAATTTCCTTTAACTGGAGTGTTCCAAAGTAAAGGGAATTGTTTTCTAGCAGTATAGCCCACATGGAAGGGATACTGGGTTAGCCTATCCAGGTCAAGCCCTTAGACAACCTTAAGCTCCTAGGACATGCAGGATACTAGTGCTAGATAGGGCCTCAACCAACTGGATATGAGAGGCTCTTGCCACAGGTTTCCAATGAGGTAACCCAACAAAGTGGAATCAAGAACCACAGGAATTAAGGATTCAACTAATTTTCCAGTAAGAGGAAAGAGACTCTCAATTACTCAAAGTGGTGAGCCCATATTTTCACATTTTACATGAACTCTCCTAAATGGTCTTTTGGATGTTGAATTTGGAGAAACATCATCTAACTAATGAGGATTTTGAATTTTCATATGATGGACCTTCCTTTCAGTAGCAGAGTCCCTAAACCCACAGGTACCTGGACTTGGCTCCTTCCCATGGCAACTGAGTTTCAGGGTAGGGAGCCACAGACCCATTTCCTACTCCTGCTCCAGGTCCTTGTGTGACCTTGAATAAAGGGTGGCTAAGGATGGGTGGTAAGGACAATAAATACTTAATAATTCAGGGGCTTCTGATGTCTGTTTCTGGGGAGAGACAGGAGAAGGGATACCTCCCTTAACTACCTGTTCCTGGAGAACAGATTGTTGGCTATTGGGCTCTTTGCTGGCAGCTTCTTTCAGATCACCTTTGCTTTCTACTGTCTCTCTTCTAAGATTTTTGCCTGCTTGCAAGAACCATGATTGGGGGTTTTATAATATTTTATTAAAAGGGGATATAATTCCTTACATGTCTATTATTTGATTTTCAGAGATTCAATTTTTAAACATTTTCCTGTGTCCTATATGACTGCCTATATAATCCTTATTATGTGGATATTCAAACATCATACAAGATGTTTCAAACTTCAAGAAGGACCAGAACTCATTATATATGAATTCAATTGATAAAAGGACTATTTTTCAACTATCTGCCTAATAGAAAAACAAATCTATAAATGATGAGTTTGGGAAAAAGTTTTATTTTGTGCCCTGAAATTGGTAGACAATATTAGATGATTAAGTGGTTTCTGTGAGTTGTGTGCAGTTGTGACAGAGATTCTGAGCATTACAGAACTGTAGGGTATTTTTAGAGCTAGATGTAAACTCAGAGATCACTTAAGGCAATCATTTTATTTTCTTACTAGGAATGTTAGTTGTGATTTTTATGTTTTTAACTACTGGCAGGATAATGATTCCAAAGATGAACAGGTAACTTATCAGTTCACCTGTTAGAATAGATTGAACACAGTATTTATCATATACTGTGTTAGCTACTTTAAAATATTTTCTCTAATTCTTCCTGTATAAACCAAGTTTTATTATGCCCATTCTACAGACCAGTCTTTGAGCTATATTGGTTTGGGTATCTTTGGAAATAATTTACTCTTTTTAAAATAATGTACCAGTTGAATTTATAGGAAGCTTCTACATAAAATGTCATAATTCAAAACTATTTGAATTCAGAATGTAATTCCTAAAGGAAACAGTGTTAGAAGTGGCAGTTAAATTTTGATTAGACTGCAAAATTCCAAATCCTCCCATATCTGACTTAGCTGCATTTGTGCTGCTTTATAATGAGAAAGCAATGTGCTGCCATCCTAGTACTTCATGGAAGTGTTTTTGGTTTTACATTTCGGTACTTGAGTAAATTTAGTAAATTAGGGAATGATGAGATAGTAGATGGAAATGCCTGGTGAAACTTCTGTTACTATTTCTTCATGTCTTCCATCTCATTTTTTTTTTTTTTGATACTGATATATGACAGATATTCTCTAATGCTTATTTGCTACAGTTCGGCAGGTGTGTTTGTTATTTTTCTCACAAATTGAACAGAGATCAGAGAGTGTAGGAAGAGGAAGATAGATTTATATGAAATAACAGGGCAAGAATTGGAAAAGAATAGGAAAGGGAAATATAGTAATGTTGCTGCCTGACATAAAGAACTTGGAGAAATGGCTTTTAGCTGATGTGTAAACTAGCCACCAGGTGGCACCACCATCTAAGGACAGCTTAGTTGCATTTGTGAGCTATCACAGAGATATCACAGAGTGGAAAGAATAAAATGTAAGGTATGAATGAAGAGAAGTGAAAATGTATTAGTGAATATTAAATCAATAAACAATGGCTTATCAATGAGTACCTTTATTTCACCAACTTTACTCAGTCTTTATATTTTTCTTCCCTTTGAAAAGGACTTCACTGTTTTAATTAATAATTTATAAATAAGATTAAAAAATCAGAGTTTAAATCTCTGTAATTGTTTTCAATGGATTGTTATTTTTATGTGACTGTATATCCAGCTTTTAAAAAGTGAAGTAGCTTCATATCAAAAGAATACTTCTGTAGAAGTCTGGGACACCATGCCAAAAGATAAAACTAGGTAAAGATTGGAGCTCACAAGAGGAAGAAGATACAATTCTTGAAACTTGGTCCAGTGGGAAAATAGAGGAGAGTTTTTGGGGTGAGTGAGATGTAGTTAAAAATGCAATTGTTAGTGGTAGCATTTGTACTTCAAGGTACTGAGACTTGGGGAAGACATGAGAAGATCTTTGCAAACTATTAACAGGCAGGTGGGTTCTAACATGACAAAGGAGACTGGATAGAGCTTGACTCTGATTTAGAAAGAAAATAGAAGTACTTCTTTTTTAGCCTAACTTTTTTGCTTGTCATAATATTTAAAATGTATATGCTTGTTTTCACTGTGATTGATGTGAGACATGAAAATTCTCTCTCTCTCTATATATATATGTAAACAGTATATTTATAATTTTGCGCTACAGAGTTAAAATCTAGAGAATGTTAACTTTCTAGCATTAATCTTACACTGGATCCTGTTTTTCAGATCAATGGGTAAATAGCAATTACAGTTAGAAAATGATGTCAAAGAACTTTCAACAAAGGAAAGAAAAGCTTCTGTTAACATAAAGAACTAAGTTTGTAGCTACTTGCCCAGACAATGGATGAGCCCTCATTCAGGTTTCAATTGATTGCAGAGTAGGCCACCAATAAAAGAAGGCCTTCTAAGCAAGATAATACAACAGCAGGAAAAATGTAATTTTGTGCCTCTAACCTCAAACTTCCTACACATTATTGGCAATTCTTTAAAAAACCACCAAGTATTCTCATTGACTTCAGACTACTATTTTTCTTAGGAGTATTGTGAAGAAGAAAAATGCTACTGGAGAAATGAGAAAGCTGTGTCTAAACCTGACCTTTCTTCTGGGTATCAGGGACATATATGCCCCAGTCTACTGGACGTTTCCACTTAATGTTGCACATGCATCTCAAACTTATTATGTCTGAGACATTTCTTACCACCAACAACTTTTCCACTGAATGTTCTGGTTACATTAGGTTGTTTTTCAGTTCCTTGTTTGGACGGTGTTTTCTGTCCTCTTTGTGACTTTGTATACTTCCTCCCTCTTTTTGGAACAATCACTATCCCATCCCAGCCCCTACCCTATCCTAGCCTGCCCTGGGTCTTCAATGTTATACATGCTCCTGTGGTATCCTATATTCCTAACTTTAACTCCTACCACTCCATTCATTTGTTAATATTACCCACTAGAAAGTAAAATCTGTGATGGGAGACTAATTTCATCTTCTATATCATCAGCAACTACCTGTTCCTGATATATCTTAAATCAATAATACTTGTTGAATGAAAGAGAGCTCAAGTTTATATTTATGGCAAGAAGTTAGCACAAACAGCATAGCAGGTACAAAAGAGGGGTTGTATTAGTTTTGCTGAACCACCAGCTCCTCATTGATGATGGAGAAGTGGGGTGGGCTGGGTGGAGACAGATGAGTGAGGTGAGAGGTCATGGTGGTTGGAAGCAAATGGAGTAGAAAACCAGCTTCTTCCAGGAGGGTGATGAAGCTCTCTCCAACTGCCCCCGCCCTGGTCTCTCTCCTTCTTCTCTCCAGTTTTAATTATCACCAGCTAAAACCACTTAGTCCTAACAGTTTACATTTTACTAAGGCATCTGTGAGAATGCTGAGTGTAAGCTTCAGATAGCACAAAACCAAATAATTTTTTTCTGGTTTCTCTTGCTGTAGCTTCTCTTGCTGTTTACCTTTTGGAGTCGAGTACTTTGAGGGATGGGAAGAATGACAGATTATTTATTCGGGATTTAATAATCTATTTTATTATTTATTAGGGATTTAATAATCTATTTTATGTCTCATCCCAGGCACCAACCACATCTAGGCTCATCCTGAATTGCATCTGCTACAATAGCATTACTTATTTTATAGATTTACATTACAAAAAGTTAAGGACAAAAGTATACATATATGTGCATCAAGATATCTGTATCTGTTCTCCCAAAGGAAACAAAAAAGAGGATTTATGAGGACATAATTCATGATAAAAAAAACAGTTTTATGAATTAGAGAGATGGTGTCCAAAACACAGATTTAGACAATGGAGGCTTTAGAAGACATTAGAAATTAGTTGATTGGCCTGTTGTCTTTGAACATATAAGTCTGCTTTTTTTTTTGTCTGCCTATGCCTATCCCATTCTCTTCCTCATATCCTGAACCTGGAGTGCCTTTCCATGTCCTTTGCATGGGTATCTTCAATGTAGCCTGTAAGGCTTAACTCAGCTATCACCTGACCAGATCATTCCTGCTCTTTCCCGACTTTTCTTTGGCATTGTGTCTACTACTGCTCCCCATGCTTGTTTTCATGGTACCATATGTTTCCTCAACCAATTCTCTTCAAAGACTCTTGATTTTTTCAGAAAACAGCCTGGAAGTTTCACTCTACTGGGAAAGTTAGGCAGTGCTGACCCTTTCACAGAATGTATATTTATTTCTGGGAGGATGAGAGCTTGGTCCACTTTCTTCTGGTCAGTCTGCTCTTGTTACCTTCTGTATGTTACTCTGTCCTCATTTTTCTTTAGTATTAAGATGTCATATATTGAGTACAACCTGTCATGGAGAGTGAACTTGTGATCTTTTCCTTCTGAGAGAAGAACATGCTGGCTATTATAGACTGAATGTGTTGTTTCTCCACCCAGCCCCCAAGCCTGTCTTCACATGTTGAAGCCCTAACCCTCAATGTGGTAGTATTTGCAGTTAATTAGATTTAAATGAGAATATGAAGGTGGGTCCTCTATGATAGGGTTAGTGTCCTTATCAGAAGAGGAAGATTTTGGAACCCCTTTTCCTTCTGCCATATGAAGATACAACAGGAAGGTGACTATCTGCAAGCCAGGAATGGGGCTCTTACCAGACACCAGATCAGCTGACACTTTGATCTTGAATTTGCCTGTCCTAAAACTGTGCGAAATAAATGTTGTTTAAGCCACCTAGTCTATGTTATTTTGTTATATAAGCTTGACCTGGCTAACACGTAAGCCAAAACTCATTTTTGTAGTGTCATTTGTGTGCTGCTTCCAGGGCCAGGATGGCCTAGTTTAGGATGCTATTTCCTTTATTTATTTATTATTTTTATTTATTATTTTATTTTATTTATTATTATTAGCTCTGAGACTTTAGGCAAATTTCCTAACTTTTATGTGCCTCAAATAGCTTATTTATAAAATGGGATTGATGATAGTACTACTTATAGGGTTGTTATGAGGGATAAATGAATTAATGCACGCAAACACTGAAAACAGTACCTAACACATACTGTCAGCACATGTTAGCTGTCATTATACATATCATACAGCTGAACATGGAACACTAGTTCTGATGAATGTAACCAGTGCCTCACTCCAGGCCTCTGTGCTTCTTGCAGTCCTGACACAAACTTGCCTGTCCTTCCTGCTGGAAGATGGCTGAACTCCTTTGCATAGCTGGCATTCCTCAGTCCTGGGACAGGAGACACAGTCTCAGTATAAACCATACAAGTCTATTGTACTGCAGAGGAGCAACTGAGCAGCACTGCTCTTGAGACCGTCAGATTTCTCTCCCACCCACATCTCTCTGTGCATTTCTTAACATCCTCCCATAGGCCCACAGTCTAAAAATTATTTCTCCCAATACAGCAAAAAAAAAAAAAGTTTATAGTACATAAGTCCCAGCTTTGTTCTAGAATACATATTGAGCATTCCATTCACCTTGTTTAAAAAACATCGAATAATTCTTTACCTCCCATGGGATAAAATACAAACCTCCTAAAATGATTTTCATAGTTCTTTTTTTTAACCTTTATTGATCGATTGATTGATTTTTTGATTTTCATAGTTCTTAATGAGTGTTCCTGATATCTCGTGTCTTCCCTTCCTATTGTCCTTTGCTCCTATACTCACAGTGTTGTATCCTCTTTTATACCTCTGACTTCCACATGTTATCCCCTCTACCAAGAAAGTTCTTTTTGGCTTGGTGAACTCCTGCTGTCTTTGAAGACTCCGCTCAAATATCCCCTTTTATGCTTCCTTGTTTCTCATAGGCAAGGCTAGCTATTCTCTTTCTAATACAGTCTTTACACCTGATTATTCCTTGTTCAAGGGAGTTTCAGAAAGCAAGACCTCCATTTAAAAGTTACCTGAAGCTTTTCTGTGTGGGCGGAGGCAGCATATAATCTTGGAAAGATCACTGTATTCTGTGAGCAATCACCCAAAGAGGCCTTTCGAAATTACATTGAAAGTTGTCTTGTTAACCCTTGTGATGAGTGGATCTGAATCTTTTTGTGGAGAGAAATATGTTTCCTTTTCTTCCTTTCCTATACATTGTGGCATGGCTGTATTAGTATTTTTTTTAATTTATATTCAAGTTAGTTAACATACAGTAATACAGTGGTTTCAGGAGCAGAATCCAGTGATTCATCACCCACATACAATACCCAGTGCTCATTCCAACAAATACATTCTTTAATGCCCATCATCAGTTTAATCCATCCCCTCACCAACCTTCCTTCCATCAACCCTCTGTTTGTTCTCTATATTTAAGAATTGCTTATGGTCTGCCTCCCTCTCTGTTTTTATTTTATTTTATTATTTATTTTATTTTATTTATTATTTTTCCTTCCCTTCCTCTATGGTCATCTGTTTTGTTTCTTAAATTCCACGTAAGAGTGATATTTGTCATTCTCTGACTTACTTTGCTTAGCATAATATACTTTAGTTCCATCACATTGTTGCAAATGACAGGATTTCATTCGTTTTGATCACCAAGCCATAATTGCATTACATATATATATTATATTTATAATATAATATTCTGTATTATATTATTGTAATATTTTACTATTTACTGCTTATTTTAGTATATTTTACTATATTATTATATAGTATAGTATATATTATAATATTTTACTATTTACTATTGTAAATATTAATATTTACAGTTATTAAATCTTGTTAGACCCCTTTATTATGACATATATTTTATATATATGTAATGCAATTATGGCTTAGTGATCAAAAAGAATGAATATATATATATATTCCATTCCCTCTGTATATATGAGGAAAGACAGTATGGTACTGGCACAAAACAGACACACAGATCAGTGGAACAGTGTGGTATATATATGTGTCCACACATACACACACAGGCATACACACCAGAAAACTACTGTATATATACATATAGATCACATCTTCTTTATTCATCCATCAGTTGATGGACATTTGGGCTCTTTCCATAATTTGGCTGTTGTTGATAGTGTTCCTATAAGCATTGGGGTGCATGTGCCCCTTTGAATCAGTATTTCTGTATCATATGGATAAATGCCTAGTAGTGCCATTGCTGGAACATAGTGTAGTTCTAGTTTTAACTTTTTAAGGAAATTCCATACTGTTTTCAGAGTGGCTGCACCACTTTGTATTCCTACCAGAAATGCAAGAGTGTTCCCCCTTTCTCCGCATCCTCACCAACACCTATAATTTCCCGAGTTGTTAATTTTAGCCATTCTGACGGGTGTGAGGTGCTATCTATTTGTGGTTTTCAATTGTATTTCCCCGATAAGAGTGATGTTTGACATCTTTTCATGTGTCTGTTAGTCATTTGGGTGTCTGCTTTGGAAAAGTTCCTATTCATGTGCTCTGCCCATTTCTTAACTAGATTATTTGTTTTTTGGGTGTTGAGGTTGATAAGTTCTTTATAGATTTTGGATGCTGACCCTTTATCTGATATGTCATTTATAAATATCTTCCCCCTTCCATTGGTTGCCTTTTAGTTTTGTTGATTGTTTTCCTCACTGTGCAGAAGCTTTTTGTTTTGATGAGGTCCCAATAGTTCATTTTCGCTTTTGCTTCCTTTGCTTCCAGAGGTGTGTCTAGTAAGAAGTTGCTGTGGCCAAGATCGAAGAGGTTGCTTCCTGCTTTCTCCTCTGGGATTTTAATGGTTTCCTTTCTTACATTTAGGTATTTCATCCATTTTGAATTTATTTTTGTGTATGGTATAAGGAATTGGTCCGGTTTCATCTTCATGGTGCTATTCAGTTTTCCTAATACCTGAGAATACTTTTTTCCCCCCCATTGGATATTCTTTCCTGCTTTGTTAACAGTAAAGTTCTGAGTCCATTTCTGGGTTTTCTATTCTGTTTCAGTGTTCTGTGTATCTGTTTTTGTGCCAGTACCATACTGTCTTGATCACAGCTTTGTAATGCACCTTGAAGCCTGGAATTATAATGCCTCCTGCTTTGCTTTGCTTTTTCAGCATTACTTTGGCTATTCAGGGTCTTTTCTGGTTCCATACAGATTTTAGAATTGTTTGTCCTAGCTCTGTGAAAAATGCCAGTGTTATTTTGATAGGTATTGCATTGAATGTATAGATTGCTTTGAGCAGTATAGACATTTTAACAATATGTCTTTTTCCAATCCATGAGCATGGAATGTTTTCCCATTTCTTTATGTCTTCTTCAACTTCTTTCATAAGTGTTCTATAATTTTCAGTGTACAGATCCTTTATCTCTTTGGTTGGATTTATTCCTAGGTACCTATGGTTTTGGGTGCAATTGTAAATGGGATCTATTCCTCAATTTCTCTTTTTGTTGCTTCATTATTGGTGTAGAGAAATGCAACAGATTTCTGTAAGTTTTATATTCATATAAAATATGAATATGATATAAAATATTGATATGATATGTATCATATCAAATATACACAGAATATATTTTATATTCTGTGATTTTGCTGAACTCCTGTATGAGTTCTAGAAATTTTTTGGTGGAGTCTTCGGGGTTTTCTACAGAAAGTATCATCATCGTCAGTAGAGAAAGTCTGGCTTCTTCCTTGCCAATTTGGATGCCCATTATTTCTTTCTGTTGGCTGGTTGCTGAGACTAGGACTTACACTGCTATATTGAACAACAGTGGTGAGAGTAGACATCTCTGTCGTGTTCCTGACCTTAGGTGAAAAGCTGTTTTTCCCTATTGAGGATGATATTGGCTGTGGGTCTTTTCTATATGACCTTTATGATGTTAAGTTGTGTTCCTTCCATCCCTACTTTCTTGAGGGTTTTTATCACGAAAGGATGCTGTATTTTGTGAAATGCTTTTCTGTATCTGTTGACATAATCATATCATTCTTTTCCTTTCTTTTATGAATATGTGGTATATCATATTGATTGATTTGCAAATATTGAACCACCCGTACAACTCAGGAATAAATCCCACTTGATCATAGTGAATAATCCTTTTGATATACTATTGGATTCAATTAGCTAATATTTTGTTGAGAATTTTTGCATCCATGTTTATCAGGGATATTGGTCCGTAATTCTCCTTTGGGGTCTTTGTCTGGTTTTGGGATCAAGGTACTGCTGGCCTCATAGAATGGGTTTGGAAGTTTTCCTTTCTTTTCTGTTTTGGGCAACGGCTTCAGGAGAATAGGTATTAATTCTTCTTTAAATGTTTGGTAGGATTCCCCTGGGAAACCATCCAGCCCTGAACTCTTTTGTTGAATGATTTTTGATTACTGATTCAATTTATTTGCTGGTTATGGATATCTTTTCAAATTTTCTATTTCTTCTGGTATCAGTTTCAGTAGTTTATTTATTTCTAGGAATTTATACATTTCTTCCAAATAGCTCAATTTGTTGGCGTATAATTGCTCAGATTGTCTCTTATAATTGTATTTCTATATTGTAGGTTGTGATGTTTCCTCTTTCTTTCATCATTTTATTTATTTGAGTCCCTTTTCTTTTGTTTTTGATAAGTCTGGCTAGAGGTGTATCACTTTTGTTAATTCTTTCAAAGAATCAACTCCTAGTTTTGTTGATCTGTTCTGTCTTTTTTTTTTTAATTTCTGTATCATTTATTTCTGCTCTAATGTTAATTATTTCCCTTCTTCTGCTTTTATTTGCTGTTCTTTTTCCAACTGCTTTAAATGTAAGATTAGGTTGTGTATTTGAGACTTCTCTTGCTGCTGCAGGTAGGCCTCTGTTGCTATATACTTCCCTCTTATAACTGCCTTTGCTGTGTCCCAAAGGTTTTGGACTGTTGTGTTTTCATTTTTACTTGTTTCGATGTATTTTTTTAAATTTATTTTTTCATTTTCATTTACTGGTTGACCCATTCATTCTTTGTAGGATGTTCTTTAACCTTTATGTATTTGTGCTCTTTCCAATTTTTTTCTTGTGGTTGACTTCAGGTTTCATAGCATTGTGGTCTGAAAATATGCAGGGAGTTACCCTAGTCTTCTGGTACTGATTGAGACCTGATTTGTGACCCAGGATGTGATCTATTCTGGAGAATGTTCCATGTGCAATCAACAAGAATGTATACTTTGCTGCTATAGGATGAAATGTTCTGAATATATCTGTTAAGAACCTCTGGTCCAGTGTGTTATTCAGTGCTGTTGTTTCCTTATTGATTTTCTGCTTAGATGATTTGTCTGTTGCTATGAGTGGGGTGTTAAAGTCCTACTATTGTATTATTACCCATGCATTTCTTTAAGTTTGTTATTAATTGATATATATATATTTGGCTGCTTCCAAGTTGGGGGCGTAAATATTTACAGTCATTAAATCTTGTTAGATATACCCCTTTATTATGACATAGTGTCCTTCTTCATCTCTTGTTAGTCTTTAGTTTCAAATCTAGTTTTTCTGATATAAGTGTGGCTACTCCAGCTTTCTTTTAATGTCCATTAACATGTTAGATGGTTCTCCATACTCCCTCGCTTTCTTTTTTTTTTTTTTTTTAAGATTTTATTTATTTGACAGAAGGACATGACAAGTAGGCAGAGAGGTAGGCAAGGAGAGGGGGGAAGCAGGCTCCCCCTAGCTGCTTTCAGGATTCCCTTTATCTTTGTATTTTGCAAGTTTCACTATGATATGTTTTGGTATTGGCCTGCTTTTGTTGATTTTGAAGGAAGTTCTCTGTGCCTCTTGGACTTGAATGCCTGTTTGCTTCCCCAGATTAGGGGAAGCAAAAAGCCCAATGCGGAACTCAATCCCAGGACCCTGATATCATTACCTGAGCCAAAGACAGAAGCTTAACCCACTGAGCCACGCAGGTGCCCCCCCACAACTTTCAACCTGGGGGTGTCTTTGGGACTGAAATGAGTTTCTTGTAAGCAGCATATCAGCAGGTCTTTTTCTTTTTTTTTTTTTTAATCCATTTTGCTACCCTGTGTCTTTTGATTGGAGCATTTAGTCCATTGACATTCAGAGTAATTATTGATTGATATTAATTTAGTGCCATTACATTACCTTTAAATTTGCTTTTCCTGTATATTGACTCAATTCCTTTCTAGTCTTTGTTGCTTTTGGTCTCTTTTTCCTGCTCAAAGGATCCCCTTTAGTATTTTTTGCAGAGCTGGTTTAGTGTTCATGAACTCTTTTAGGTTTTGCTTGTCTTGGAAACTTTTTATCTCTCCTATTCTGAATGACAGCCCTGCTGGATAAAGTATTCTTGGCCGCATATTTTTCCCATTTAGCACATTGAATATATAATGCCACTCTTTTCTGGTTTGTCATGGTTCTGTGTATAGATCTGCTGCTAAACTTGTGTCTACCCTTGTAGGTTAAGGGCTTTTGTCCCTAGCTGCTTTCAGGATTCCCTTTATCTTTGTATTTTGCAAGTTTCACTATGATATGTTTTGGTATTGGCCTGTTTTTGTTGATTTTGAAGGAAGTTCTCTGTGCCTCTTGGACTTGAATGCCTGTTTGCTTCCCCAGATTAGGGAAGTTTTCAGCTATAATTTGTTCAAATAAACCTTCTACCCCCTTTCCCCTCTTTTCTTCCTTTCCTATGATATGGATATTATTATGCTTTGTGGAATCTCTGAGTTCCCTAAGTCTGTATTCATGATCTAATAGTTTCCTTTCTGTCTTCTTTTCAGCTTCATTATTTCCATAATTTTATCTTCTATATCACCTATTTGATACTCTGCTTCTTCCAACCTTGTTGTGATTACATCTAGCTCGTTTTGCATCTCAGTTGTAACATTTTTTACTTCAGTCAGACTAGTTTTCAGGTCTTTTATCTTTGTAGCCAGGTTTTCTCTGGTGTTTTCTATGTCTTTTTCAAGCCCAGCTGATATTCTTATGACTGTCATTCTAAATTCTTTTTTTAAATTAACATATAATGTATTATTAGCCCCAGGGGTACAGGTCTGTGAATTGCCAGGTTTACACACTTCACAGCACTCACCATAGCACATACCCTCCCCAATGTCCATAACCCAACCACCCTCCCCCTTCCCCCCTCCCTCCAGCAACCCTCAGTTTGCTTTGTGAGATTAAGTCTCTTGTGGTTTGTCTCTCTCCTGATCCCATCTTGTTTCATTTATTCTTTTCCTACTCCCCAAACCCCCCACATTGCATCTCCACTTTCTCATATCAGGGAGATCATATGATAGTAGTCTTTCCTCTGATTGACTTATTTTACTAAGCATAATACTCTCTAGTTCCATCCACGTTGTCTCAAATGGCAAGATTTCATTTCTTTTGATGGCTGCATAGTATTCCATTGTGTGTGTGTGTGTGTGTGTATACCACATCTTCTTTATCCCTTCATCTGTTGATGGACATCTAGATTCTTTTCATAGTTTGGCTATTGCGGACATTGCTGCTGTAAACATTCGGGTGCACGTGCCCCTTTGGATTGCTACATTTGTATCTTTAGGGTAAATATGTCATTCTAAATTCTTATTCAGATATATTGCTAAATCTAAATCTGTGGCTGTGATTTCTTCTTGATCTTTCTTTTGGGGAGAATTCCCCTGTCTTGTCAATATGTCTAGTTTCTGTTTTCTGTCTTTTGTGTACTATGAAAGCTTATTATGCTTCCTGCTCCTGAGAGTAATACTATATTAAGAAGGGTTGTACACTGTCTAGGGCCTGATGCTTCAGGAAGTGTTTCTAGTGTATGCTGTGTTCACTGTTGTGTTTTGACTGCTCTTTCCCACAGGTCAGTCCTCTACAGAGTTCCTCCTTGTTTGCATGGGAGGAGTGGAAAGTGGGTTTGGACCTTTAACTAGGTTTGCTTTGATTTGTTTGTTGAGAAAACCTGGATTTAAAAACAAGACAAAACAAAACAAAATCTGACCGAGAAAAGAGAAAAGGAAAAGAAACAAAAAAGAAAACAATCAAACCAAAACCTATAAGCTTAATTCCAAAGTATAAGAAAGAAAGAAGAAGAAAAAAAAAAAAGGAAAGGAAAAGAAAAGAAAAAAGAAGACTGACCCCCAAAATGAGAAATTGAAATAAAACAACCAACAAACAAAAAACTATAAGCCTTATACCAAAGGTAAAAAAAATGAGACGGGAAAAAAAAAAAAATAAAAGCAAGCAAGCCAGCCAGCCAGCCAGCCCACCTGGCTCTATTTCCACCAGAACTGAAGGTGATTCTTTGGAGCACTCTGTGATCAGCAGGCCTGGTACATGTAGGAGGGCCTGTGTTGGTCTTCTGAGCAAGAGGCCCAGGCCTACTACTCTGGCTTACAGTCAGACCTGCCCTTACAGAGATGCGCCTGCTGGGTATAGGAGGTGTGGGATATGGTGTAAGTAACTCCAGCCTCTACTAGAAACACTGTTTCTTTCTGAGGTACCACTGTGCTGGTTGGTGGAGTAGGGAAGATGGCATCACCTCACCCTCTTGTCCTTGGGGAAGGGAACTCATGGCCACCAGTATTCAGGAGGCCCTCACAGAAAAGCAAATAATCTCTTTGTCTGTGTCCTAGGCTTTTGTAAGATTGCTGCCCTCATCCTGTCTGTACCTGGCCATTGGCTGGCCTGGTCCCACAGTTCTCTTTTGTTTTATCTTTGGCCAGTGGCTAGGATTCAAAATTCCATATTTTAAAGGGCCCAACAAGCATGGACATGCTTCCTTCCCCCTGAATAGAGCCTCTGGGGTGCACCTGACACCATTTTGTCCCAGAAAAGCAGTCTCACTGCACACATGCAGGGTGGCTGAAGTCTGTTGTGACAGCACAGTGAGAAGCTGTGACCAGGTTATCTACCCTCTGTGTACGCCTCTGTCCTGTGCTGCTGAACAGCACTCAGTGGCTCCCAGCAACCTTTTGTCCTTGGAGAGACAAAATATTGTCTTCCAAATATACTCCAGGAAGGAGAGCCATTTCTCCCAATGGGACCCAGGGGGTCCTCTCATCCCAACATATTGTGTAAATTCTTCACTCTGCTCTCTCTCCTGCTCTCTCTCTTCCTGACTTCACTCTACTTCTCTCCCTGACTTCCCTCCCCTTCCTGGCACCTTTTTTCTCTCCCCCAATTCAAGTCTCTTAATCTTGCATCTGCCATGTTTTTTTCCCTCCAGTTGTGCAGATTGTTTTCTTATTTCTCAGATCCATTTTCTAGTTGTTCAAAATGATTTTATGTTGAGGGTGCCTGGGTGGATCAGTGGGTTAAGCCTCTGCCTTCGGCTCAGGTCATGATCTCAGGGTCCTGGGATCGAGTCCCACATCGGGCTCTCTGCTCAGCAGGGAACCTGCTTCCCTCTTTCTCTCTCTGCCTGCCTCTCTGTCTACTTGTGATCTCTCTCTGTAAAATAAATAAATAAAATCTTTTTTAAAAAATGATTTTATGTTGATCTAGCTGTGGTTTGAGGGATGAGGCAATCTCCAGGTCCCCCTGCTACTCTGCCATCTTTGTTATAACTGTATTATTAAATGAATCATGTTTTGTTTAATTGGTACATAAATTTTAGGAGTAAAGTTATTCCCCTTTGTGGTAAGTTGGCAAAATGCTGGTGTGTGAAGTACTTGAAAAGTACTGCTGTGTGAAGACTTTTTCCAGGTGCAAGCTCATGATATTAGCTTGTCATTCCTGTTGTATAGTTTCCCTCTATAATTGTGAGTGTGCAGTTTGCATTTAACTGTTGTATTTTATTTACTTTATTTACTATGGAGATGCCCTTGGCCACACAGGCTTTATAGACTTCTCAGGCTTTATACTTTATGGCTTTTGTCAACCAACTTGGGGGTTGTAATCTATGTTACATAATTTGTAACAAGATTGAGTATATATTGCTTATTATTTCCCATTTGACTATACATATTCAAAATCATACAAAGTACATTAATAAATTAATACACAGATTTTATTATTATAAAATCTGGAAACTCAAATAGGAGTTATGAGACATTGTGTTACAAATGGTGGCACCACTTTTTGAAAAATGAAAGCAAACTCTTTTAATGCTATAATTTCCTAGACCACCCCTCACTCCCACCAAAAAAGGAGGAAAGACCTGGGGAGATGAAAGAAAAATTTTTAGTTCTGAGAACTTTAATAAAAACGGAGGCTCTCTAGATAGAGGATAAGAAAGACAAAAGGATAAATTTATCTTCGGAGGAAGCTCTAATTCCCATTTTACGTTCAGCTTAACATTTGAAACAGTGTCTATTACCCTTCTGTATATCTAGCTGCTAAAGGAATTTTGTATTTACCAAGTATTTTCAAATTAAACTATTGGGAGGACTTCCCATTGAAAATACATTTGTGAATTTTATGGTCGTGGAAATAAAGTCATCTTCACACTCAGCTCTTGGAAGGATCTGTTGAAAAAGAAGAACTGAGACTGACCCATCTCCTCAGGGATTTCCCATAGGTACAAGGAAGAAAGGAAGGCATCCTGTGTTGGAAAGTAGAGGAAAGAAAGAGTATTTTATGGGCAAAGTGTTGTAGAGGCAGGAACTCATTATTCTGGCTGGGAGATGAGCAGGTAGACTGGTTTGACCAACTTGGAAAATTGGGGAACTTGAGAATTTACCCATAAAAGAGGTAGTGTAAGCTGGGGACAGTCTGTGAAGTAACCTGAATATTACCAATATAAAATATTTGGACTTAACTCTGTAGGATATAGGGAGGCATTGTTCTTGGAAGAAGGAGCTGTCCACTCTCTTTAATATAGTACCTGACACATTGTAGACATTCAGCAATGTCTGAATTGAATGACTGAGGGAAGAAAAGTAGCTTCAGTGACTCATGAGTTTCTGTCTCCAGCCTAAATATCTCCTCTAGGCTACAGAGTCATGTATTCAGGTATCTTAACATCTCCACTTGTTGATTCAGAGATACTTCAAAGTCACTACATTCCTCATTGATATCACAATTTCCAATCCAAATCTGGCCCTCTATAGTTTTCTCTATTTCACTGAATGATGCAACTATTGATGTACTTATATAAATTAGAAATTCGAGAGTCAGTAGTCTTACCCACCATACCCAACATGTCACCAAATTAAATCGATTTCTATATTTACCAATTTGTGTACTTCACCAATTTCTATTGATCTCATGTTCTTAATATTCCTCGTATAAACTCACTTCATCTATGCTGCAAACAACCCACCCAGGACTACTACAGCCACTTTTAAACTGGTCTTTTTGCAAAACCTCTTTGTTTTTTTTCTCAGAATAATTTCTCAGCAACCAAAGAGAATTTTTTTCTATACGCAAATAATATCATGTTCTTTTAAACTTAAAATGCCTAAATAAATTTTTATTCTTATGTGATACTAAATCCTTAACATGGCCTATAAGGCCCTTTATAGTCAGCTCTTACTCCTCTAACTCCTATTCTTTCTTTGAATTTCCACTGGGTCCCCATTTCTGTAGGCAAGTCTCTTTTGCCCTCCTGCCAGTTTCTCTCCTAAAGTACAATAGGCTTGGTCTTGTAGCTTTTATCAGATTTTAAGCTGTTCATTTATTTACTTTGCTTAGTTATTAACACTTTTCTACAGATCATGAGCTCAATGAAGGTACAATCTGTTCTGGTTAGCTTGGGCTGCTAAAATAAGTATACCATAGATTGAGCAGCTTCAACAGACATTTATTTCTCACATTTCCAAAAGGTGAGGAGTTCAAGGTCAAGGTGTGCATGGATTTGGCATCTGCTGAAGACTTGTTTCTTGGGTTGTAAATGTCCACTTTCTTGCTATATCTTCAGATAGCCTTTTATTGGTGTGCATGCATAAAGAGAGGTCTTATGCCTCTTCTTCTTGTAAGGACACCCATCTCTTCATGAGGGCACCACTCTCATTACCTCATCTAAAACTAACTATCTCCCAAAGGCCCCATCTCCTCAGAGATATCACATTGGGAATTAGGGCTTCAACATATGATTTTTGGAGGCATACAAACATCCAGCCCTTAAAGTCTGTTCAAAAGTGCATTTCCAGGGACGCCTGGGTGGCTCAGTTGGTTAAGCAGCTGCCTTTGGCTCGGGTCATGATCCCAGCGTCCTGGGATCGAGTCCCACGTCGGGCTCCTTGCTCCGCGGGGAGCCTGCTTCTCCCTCTGACTCTGCCTTCCACTCTGTCTGCCTGTGCTTGCTCTCGCTCGCTCTCTCTCTGACAAATAAATAAATTTTTTAAAAAAGTGCATTTCTAGTAGCTAGCATAGCAACCAGTGGTCATTCATCAAGGGATTCTCACTAATTAAATATATGTGTGTATATATATGTATGTATATACATATATGTGTATATACATATATACATGTGTATGTACATTATGTAAATGTACACACACATCCACACACACACACAGGTATATATATACACACACAAATATATATATACACATATATATACATAATATATATATACACAAATATATGTGTATTTGTGTATATCATACACATAGTGGTGATAGCATGGAGTCTGAGCAGGTGAACAAGTGTATGAGGCGTTGGAGACTGTCAGAATGTTCTAATCCTGAAATAACAAGAGCCTGAACTGCCTCTGTGGCCATGACAAGAGTAATTTAGATGCATGAAGTATTATAAGGACAGAGCTGCTGAGAGAGGCAAAAGCAGCACAATGAACCCAATCTTTTGAATCCAAAGGTACCCTTTGAGGTCTGCAAGAGAGTTCACATGGCATAGATGATGGCCACCATTGGTGTTCTGCACACACACCTTCAGAGGGGACTCCTGTATGAGGGTGTTCAGATGGGACTGGGGGAGTTGTGTGGAGACAGGCACTTGTACACTGCTTATATTGAGGCTGCCCTTTGATTTGCTGCTGTGGCATCTATTTGCAGAGTTTGACTAGTTTTTTATTTTGGATTTATGTTTTTTATATTGTTTTAGGTCCAAAATAAACAGCATGCTCTGAGTCATCAATGAGAAAAGAGGCTGAATATCCCAATTTTAGTACTTTTGAACTGCCTGTAGTCAGGGTTCATCCTCAAGGATTTACTGCTACAGGATATCAATTACAAAAATGTAAAGTGTGCTGTGATTGCTCTGTATACAGAGACCATGATCCAATTCTTCTGAAGGACACAAATTAATTAAGCAGATTTTTTTCCTCTTTCTTTTTAAAATCATAAAAACAAAAACACGATACAAATCATATGTATTTTTATTTAGCATATTTTCTTCTAGTCCCTGAGCATTTATATAAATGTCTCACAATTATACTCACATTTCCAATTGTATTTACTACTTTTCATGTTTTGTAGAAAATATTTTCCAATGTTTCATATATTCTTCCTAAATATCCTTTTTCATAAATCCATGATATTTCACAGATTCAGACCCCTTGATTTACTTTATTATTCTTCTACTTGAATATTCTAGATTCATTTCCAAATACTTACTTTTAGATTATATTGCAGTGCATATGACTTTTTCCTTTTTTTAATTTATCTACCTGACATACAGTCCTCAAAATGGGAATAAGTTGAATGGTAAAAGCCTCTAGAAGTCTTGATACATATAGCTAATTGCTTTATTAATGGGTTATAGCAGTAATATATATCAAAAGTATATGAATGTCAGAGAAATATAGCTGTATACTTACCATGTACAGTGTCATGTTTCAAGTATTGTAAATAAAGCAAGTGGTATTTTGGGGAGAGAAAGGAATGGCATTATAAGGTTAAGACTTGGAATTATACTATGTTTGGAAAAACACAAACTCAAATAGGAAGCAAGTCTTTTTTTTAAGATTTTATTTATCTATTTCACAGACATAGATCACAAGCAGGCAGAGGCAGGCAGAGAGAGAGGCTGAAGCAAGCTCCCTGCTGAGAAGAGAGCCTGATGTGGGGCTTGATCCCAGGACCCTGGGATCATGACCTGAGCTGAAGGCAGAGGCTTTAACCCACTGAGCCACCCAGGCACCCCATGAAACAAGTCATTGGAGGATACAGAATTATAGTGCCAGCCCTTTCTGGCTCGTCAGGTTTCTGTGGACAGGTCTGACGTTATTCTGATGGGCTTTCCTCTGTATGTAAGGAGCTTCTTTGTCCTAGCTGCTTTCAAGAGATCCTGTCTACAATTATGATTCCTCATTCTTACTATCAGGTGTCCTGAGGTCTTTCTCGATTCTATAATCTTGAGGGGAGACTGTTCTGCTTCTAGTACATGAATGCTGGTTCCATTCATGAGATTGGGAAAATTTTCATGGAGAATTTTGTTTTCAGGAGTAGAATTTAGTGATTCAACACTTACATATAGCAGCCAGTGTTCAACCCAACAAGTGCCCTCCTTAATACATCACCCATTTAGCCCATCCCTCACCGACCTCCCTCCATCAACATTCAGTGTGTGGAGAACGGAGTTCTTAAACATAAGGTTGAGGTGAGTGGGAGAGCTGTAGGAGGAGAATGAGCCCTGGATTAGTTTTCCAGGGCTGCCGTTCCACACACCTGGTTCCATACACCAGGTAGCTTATACAACAGAAATGTGTTTCACAATTTTGGAGGCCAGAAGTTCAAGGTGAGCATGTTGGCAGGGTTGGTTTCTTCTAAGGGCTATGAGGGTAAATCTTTTCGATTTCTCTCCTAGCTCTTTGTAGCCTCTCTCTGGCATTCCTTGGCTTGTGATGCATGACATTCTCTGCATCTTGCTTCACATTCTCTTTTCTCTCTCTCTGCCCAAATTTCCCCTTTTATAAGGACATAGTCATATTGGATTAGGGCCCCCTCTAGTAGCCTCATCTTAATTTGCTCATCTGCAAAGACTCTGTTTCCTAATAAGATCATGCTCACAAGAGGGGCTGTGGACTCTAGCATCCTTCTGGGAGACTCAGTTCAACCCATAATAAACTCAAAATGCAAATCTGTGAACAGATAAGGATGGATTAAGTGCAGTACAAAGCATGGGCTTTGAAGTCTGGCCATGCTAGGTTTGAGGCCCACTTTGGCTACTTATTGCTTCTGTGGGTTTTTTTTTTTTTTTTTTTACATTTACATTTCTTTTTAAAAGATTTTATTCATCTGAGAGAGAGAGAAAGCATGAGCAAGAGGTGGGACAGGTAGAAGGGGAGGGAAAGGGACAAGCAGACTCCCCACAGAGCGGGGAGCCGTATGTGGGGCCTGATTCCAGGATCCTGCTATCATGACCTGAGCAGAAGTGAGATGCTCCATTGACTGAGCCATCCAGGCACCCCTGCTTTTATGATCTTGACGAAGTTATTTAATATCTCTGAGCTTCTGCTTGCCTCATCTTAAAATGGAATTACTTGTGCTTATTTTGCAGTGTTATTATGAGGACCGGAGCTAATGGAAGCATCTTAGCACAGTATCTGACACTTCCTAATTGTCTGATAAATGGTAGCCTAAAAAATGTTACTCTTCAGAGCTGATGGGGTTTCCCTGAGGCTGATGGGCCAGGGGATTCTTTCTGAATGGGGATCTGAAAATCATATTTAATCTCTCTTCAGGAAAGATTTCTCCCAGTGAAGCTTTAGGATCTAAGCCAAAGGACAGCTTTTCCTTTGTACAAATCAGGAAAATCATTAAGTATTCTTTAGGAAGTTTTCCCATATAATTTTGCTAGTATTATTTAATGAGTGACCTGTCATTTCCTCAGATTTGAAATACCACTTTTATTATATTATATTCACATATATGCCTGGTTTTGTTTCTGGGCATTCTCCGTTCCACTGGCCTATTTTTTTTTTTTTAAAGATCTTATTTATTTATTTGACAGAGAGAGATCACAAGTAGATGGAGAGGCAGGTAGAGAGAGAGAGAGAGAGGGAAGCAGGCTCCCTGCTGAGCAGAGAGCCCGACGCGGGACTCGATCCCAGGACCCTGAGATCATGACCCGAGCTGAAGGCAGCGGCTTAACCCAATCAGCCACCCAGGCGCCACCACTGGCCTATTTTTAACTCCTGTACCAGCACCATGTTGTCTTTTAATGTAACTTGAAGTTACATGAACTTTTCAGTTGTTTTCTAATAATTGTATTTAAGTTTATGCATTTTCTTCTAAAAAACCTGGTTGCAACCCAGAGGTTTTAATATACAGTATTTTTGTAATTCTTTATTTGTAAGTAGATTAATTTTGGTGGCTTTTAAGATGCTTTGTTGTAAACTTATAGTATTGAATTGTGACTGAGTAATATAGCCTGTAAATTTAAACTTTGAGGAATTCATTGAGAGTTGTTCTGTGACACTACACATGACCGTTTTTGGTAGTACATCCAGAGTTGTTTGAAAGGATAGATAGTCTCTGTATGTGTGGTATTCATTCTCTATATATTAATAAAATCATTCCAGTGATAATGTTACTCAAATTCTCTGAAAACTTCTTTATTTTTTGCCTACTTATCATGTCCTTTACTGAGAGAGATGAGTTAAGGTTTTCTATTAAATTGAGACTTTGTGAATATAATGCACATTTTTTTCTAATAGCTTTTGCTTTATATTTTGATGGTATGCTGTTTAGTCATGATGGTTAATGAATATAGTTATCTTCTTGGGAGAATTACAGCTTATATCACTATAAATCCCTCCTTGTTCCATTTCATGTGTTTTGACTTGAATTCTATTTTTTCCAATGCTAATAATGCCACACATACTTTCTTGTATTGTGATTTGCCTGGCATATATTTATCTGTGCTTTATTTTTAACCTTTCTTCATTAATTGTAAGTAGCATATAGCTAGAAATTAAATCTTTAACTTTAATTTACTTTTATTGGTATCTTCAGTCTTATTCTCACCATTTTATGTTTTCATTTTATCATACTTTATTATATGTATATATATATATTTTTTTCTTGTGATTTCCCCCCCTAGATTACATTATTTTCTTGGTAATGTTTTATGTTTTCATTTTATCATACTTTATTATATGTATATATATATTTTTTTCTTGTGATTTCCCCCTAGATTACATTATTTTCTTGGTTCCTTCTTCCTTTTAGTGGCTTGAAGAAAAATTTCTGTTTTTGCTCTTTTTTAAAAAATTGAAGTATAGGAGCACCTGGGTGGCTTAGTTGGTTGAATGACTAATTTCAGCTCTGGTCATGATCCCAGGGTCCTGGGATCAAACCCTATATTGGGCTCCTTGTTCAGTGTTGAGCCTGTTTATCCCTCACCCTCTTGTGCTCTGCCTGCTTGTGCTCTCTCTCTCTCTGTCAATAAATAAATAAAACTTAAAAAATTGAAGTATAGTTAACATACAGTATTATTTTAGTTTCAGTGACTTTACATTTATATACTTTTCAAAATGGTAACAATAAGTCTAGTTACCATCTTTCACCATATGAAGTTATTACAGTATCATTGATTATATTCCCTATGCTGTACTTCCACATCCTTGTGATTTATTTTATAACTTGGAAGTTCGTATCTCTAATCCCCTTCACCCATTTTGCCTATGCCCTCACTTCACCTCTATGTTTGTTCTTTATCTTAAAAATTTTAATGAACATATTGAAACATTTTTCTATGTAAAAAAATTAATAGTTAAGTGTATTGTAGTCCCAAACCATCTCTGTCTTTCATTCCTTATAATCAAGATGTATTGCAATCATCTAAATTTTGTTTCTGAGGTTTTATTTATTATCAGTATTTTCATTTTAAATAGACTTTATTTTTTTGGGATGGTTTATATTTACAGAAAAAATTTAAAAGATAATACAGAGAGTTTTTATATACTTTAGACTTATTTTCTCCTATTATTAACATCTTACATTACTATAATACATTTGCTACAATTAATGAACAAATATTGATATAGTATTATTTAATAAAGCCCAAAGTTTATTCAGATTTCATTATTTTTAAAAATCTAATACACTTTTTCTATTCTAGGATAACATCTAGGATATCATATTACAACTTGTTGTCATGTCTCCTTAGACTTCTCTTGGCTATGACAGTTTCTCAGACTTTTCTTTTTTATGACTGTATTAATTTCTTGTGCCTGCTGTAAGAAATTACCACAAAACTTGATGGCTTACAGCAATGGAAATGTGTTCTTTCACAGTTCTGGAGGTTAGAGGTCCAAAATCTAGCAGGGCCACCCTCTCTCTGGGGCTCTAGGGAGAACCTGTAGTTTGCCTCTTCCTGTGTCTGGTGGCTGCTCTGGCATTCCTGGGCTTGTGGCTGCATCACTCCAGTCTCTGCCTCCATCTTCCCATGGCCTTCTCTGTGTGTGTCTCTTTTAGATTTCCCTTCACTTCTATCTTTAAGGACATTTGTGATGGCATTTAGGGTCAAATCAGCTAGTCCAAGGTAATCTCTTCATTTCAAAATCATTAATCTAATCATGCAAAATATTCCTTTTGCAAATAAGGTTACATTTACAAGCTCTAGAGATGAGAACCTGGCTTCTTTGGGTGGTCAATATTTAACTTACAAAATGACTTTTTCAGTTTTAAGGAGTACTGATTAGATATTTTATAGGATGGCCTCTATTAGACATGTCTGATGTTTTTCTCATAGGTAGACTGGGTTTATGGGGATTTAAGGGGTAAGCCAAAGAGGTGGAATGCCATTTTCATCACATCACATCAAGAGTACATTCTATTAACATGATGTTGATGTTGATGTTGCCCTTGTGTTTGTCAGATTTCTTCACTGTGAAGTTACTCTTTCCTTCCCACTTTCCATACTGAGCTGTTGAGAAGGAAGTCACTGTGGACAGGCCACACACATAAGGAGTGGAAAGTTATGCTCCCTTTCCTTGAGGGTGGAGTATCTACATAAATTATTTGAAAATTTCTTGCACAAGAGGTTTGTCTTACCTCCTCCGTTTACTTATTCAATAATTTATATCAGTATGGACTCAAAAGGTATTTATTTTGTACTTCAGATTATTATTCAGTACCACTTTATTTATTTTTTTGCTAAAATTATTCCATCTTTGGCTCTGGGAAGCTCTTTCAGTTAGCTCTTGTGTCCCTTTAACATATGCCCCCATCAGTGTAAGATTTTTGTTTTATTTTGGTTTTTTTTTCCTGAGCACTTCCTAATTTTCTGACCCATAAAATGCTCTAGGCTCACCTTGTATATTTTCTTTTTTTTTAAAGATTTAATTTATTTATTTGAGAGAGATAGAGAATGTGAGAGAGTGGGAGTGCACAAGCAAGGGTGGGGCAGAGGAAGAGAGAGAAGCAGACCCTCTACTGAGCAGGAAGCCCCATTCAGAACTTAATCCCAGGACCCTGGGATCATGACCTGAGCCAAAGGCAAATGCTTAACTGACTGAGCCACCTGTCACCTTATATGTTTTTTACATGAACTCTAGAATTAGCCATTTCTCTGAGAAGCCCTGGGTCCTTTTACTGAAGATAGTATTAGGAACAAGATCTGGGTGGTAGGCATGCTCATGCTACTGAAGTGTCATTTTTTTTTTTAAGGTTCTCTCAGCTGACAGAGCAAGAACATATATAGGTATATTTTCACCCAGTATCGGCATATATCTGTAAATATTTCTCAAATATTATTATTTTAAAAGATTTTATTTATTTATTTGAGAAAGAGCAAAGCACAAGGTTTTATTTAGTTATAAAATAAAATATTTTATTTATTTATTTGAGAGATAGCAAGCACAAGTGAGGGAGAGGGGTAGAGGGAGAAGCAGACTCCCATAGAGCAGGGAGCCCGACGCAGGGCTCAATTTCCAGGACCCTGGGGTCATGACCAGAGCTGAAGGCAGATGCTTAATTGACTGAGCCACCCAGATGTCCCACATATCTTTAAATATTTCTATATGTATTCGTCTGTATTCATATCAACCTAAGGATGAGTTCTTATGGATGTCTCCAGTTCTTTTTTTTTTTTTTTTAAAGATTTTATTTATTTATTTGACAAAGATCACAAGTAGGCAGAAAGGCAGGCAGAGAGGAGGAAGCAGGCTCCCCACCAACCAGAGAGCCTGATGTGGGGCTTGATCCCAGGACGCCAGGATCATGACCTCAGTTGAAGGCAGAGGCTTTAACCCACTGAGCCACCCAGGCACGCCCAGATATCTCCAGTTCTAACCCATTACCATCTGGATCATACTGGCCTATTGCTCTTGCTTGCCCTTAAATTCCCACTCTAACAGTGAGAAAACTGGCTCCTACCATCTGCTATCCATTTATCTAATTGTTAAATTCAAATATACATGCAAAAGATTATCAGTGTTGTTCATTCATTTCCCCATGGGAAACAATTTTATTATCCTGAGTACAATGCTTATGTACACTTCTTTTGCCTTTAGTCTTATAGATTTCATTCATTTCCGAAGTTACTGAGGTCAGCACCTTTTAACTCTCCCCCTTTCAGTGAAGTTTATTCCATACATTTATAAGACAGGTTCTTCTGTCATAGCCTGTATTTCTTAGTAGAATCCCTTGATCTCCTAAGTAATTTTAAAATTTGAATACATTAAAGTTCACTTTATGCTTTGTAAAGTTCTGTGGGTTAGGACAAATGCATTAATGGTATATATCTACCATTACTATGTGATACAGAATACTTCACTGCCCTCAAAATCCCCTGTGCTAAAAATCATCTATCCAAATTTTCCACTCTCCCTAAGCCTCCAGCAAGCACTGGTGATTTTACTACCTCTATAATTTTGCCTTCTAAAGACTGTAATATAAGTGGAATCATACAACATGCAACCTTTTCAGACTGGCTTCTTTCACATAGCAACAAGCTTTTAAGGGTTATCAGTGTCTTTTTTTATTTTTAGCATTTTCTTTGATTCTCTTTGTTTTCATCTCTTTGCTTATATTACCCATATGTTCTTGCGTTTTATCTGCTTTTTCAGTAGACTCTCTACATAGCAATCATAGTCATTTAAAGTTCTCCATGTGATAATTCCAAAATCTATGTAATATCGAGTCTGGTTTTGATATTTGCTTCGTCTCTTTAGCAGTTTTTAAAAATTTCCTTTTTAGCATGCCTTGTCATTTTTTTGTTGAAAATTGGACACTATGGGGTGCTTGGGTGGCTCATTTGGTTAAGTGTCTGACTGGATTTTGGCTTAGGTCATGATTTTGGCTTAGGGTTTGTGAGATCAAACCCTACATTGGCTCTGTGCTCAGGGAAGAGTTTGCTTGAAATCCTCTTCCTCTGCCTCTCTCCCCTCATGCTCCCTCTCATTAATAAATAAATATAGTACATTTTTTAAAAAATTAAAAAGAAAATTGCATTACTATGTATTGGTTAGTAGGAACTAAGATAAATAAGGCTTTAGTGTGAGGTTTTGTGTTAATCTGGCTAGGACTTAGGTTGTGTTTAATGTTACCTATAGCTGCAGATGCCAGAGGCCTGTTTCATTTAGTGTCCTTGTTTTTGTTTCCCCTGTTGTGTTTGGGTTTCCCTAAGAACAATTTTTTTTAAAGATTTTATTTATTTATTTGACAGAGACACAGTGAGAGAGGGAACACAAACAGGAGGAGTGGGAGAGGTAGAAGCAGTCTTCCTGCTGAATAGGGTGTCTGATGTGGGCCTTGATTCCAGGACCCTGGGATCATGACCTGAGCTGAAGGTAGATGCTTAATGACTGAGCCACCCAGGCTCCCCCTAAGAAGTTTTTCTTAAATAGAATCTATACCTTGCAGCTCCTTCCACTCCAAGTCACTATTATTATATTGAAGCCCTACTAATGTAGTCCTAAGCTATGGGAGAGAGGAATATTTTATAATCTTATAGAGAAATCTTAATTTTTAATGGAATGTTATCCTTGTGTTGTGACCTTCATAAATGTTTCCTAGCCTTTTTTCCTCCCCCTTTAGGTGACACATGAAGGTTAGAAGGACTGGAGTTGGATAATTGTCCTTTCCCCAAGTTAGATGAGGCTCCAGTAAAATGTTTTTTCTTGGAGAGTAGACTTTTTTATGGAGAATACTCTTGGTTCTTTCATAGAATTTACATTTCCCCTTCCTTTACCACAAATACAAGGGAATTTTTCTTGGATATTTACCTTGAGAACCTCACAGCAGTCTTGGGGGTAAAAACCCCTGAAAGTGTAGGGGCCTCCCTAAGTTTGGGCTCCCAGCAGTTTCTCACTAATGAGCATTTGCCTCCAGTAATTTATAAAATTACCATTGAAGTTGTTCTAATTTATGACTCTAGTGGCTTCTCTTGCAAAATAACCTGATCACCTCTGTGATTGAGTATCATGCTGATATTGTAAACTACTGAGAGCTGTGATTGGCTATGATTTCAGCATGGTGGATTGCTGTGTGACCTGAATTTTCTGATGAAGCCAAGAAATATGACTGATTTTTAGTTTGCTAGCTTTTTTGTTATTGTAAGGATGGGAGTGACTACTTGTAAGCTCTTTGCATGTTAGATCTGAAACCAGAGGTCATGTTATTTATTTTTAATTTAACATTTTGCTCTCCTTCCATTTTAAGAAATGTTGCAAAAACTTACCTAATGTTTACTATGTATGAGGCACTATACAAATTATTTATGTATTAACCAACTTAATTTCACAACTTTGTGATGTAGATACTATAAATCAACGTCTTTTGCAGATGAAGAAACTGAAATGCAAAGACGTTAAGTACTTGTCCAAGGTCACATAGCTGGTAAATGGGTATCCAGGGTTCAAAATTCAGTCAAGCTGGTTCCAGAAACTATACTCTTAACCATGATACACTACTGAATCCTTTCTCACTAATTTCATTGGTTGATGGTGACTACATCACCAAGGAAAGTTTTTGTAGAAAGAAATTACTGGTAGTACTGAAATTTTTTCATGAATAATGTCTGTTTTCCCCTCTTCCTGGGTATATAGATGAAAAAATTGCAGATGCAAATCCTTTCCCCTAAGAACTGTGTAGACAACGCTTCATTATCTCTTTGTTTTCTAAATTTTTGAAGATGAAAAGTCTGATGCCAATCTGATTTTTATTCTTTTTAAAAATTTTAAATTGTTTTAATTAACTTAAAATGTATTATTTTTCCCAGAGGTACAGGTCTGTGAATAATCAGGCTTACACATTTCACAGCACTCACCATAGCACACACCCTCCCCAGTGTCCATAATCCAGCCACACTATCCTACCCCAACCCCCAGCAACCCTCAGGTTGTTTTCTGAGATTAAGAGTAAACCATAAAAGTAGTTTGTCTCCCTCCTGATCCCATCTTGTTTCATTTTTTCCCTCCCAACACCCCCAAACACCCAACCCTGCCTCTCAAATTCCTCATATCAGGGAGATCATATAATTGTCTTTCTCTGATTTATTTCACTAAGCATAATACCCTCTAGTTCCATCCACATCATTGCAAATGGCAAGATTTTATTTCTTTTGATGAATGTATTCCATTGTATGTATGTGTTTATGTGTGTGTGTGTGTGTATCACATCTTCTTTACCCATTCATCTGTTGATGGACATCTAGGTTCTTTTCATAGTTTGGCTGTTGTGGACATTGCTACTATAAACATTCGGGTTCATGTACCCCTTCGGATCACTACATTTGTATCTTTAGGGTAAATACCCAGTGGTGCAATTGCTGGGTAATAGGGTAGCTCTATTTTCAACTTTTTGAGGAACCTTCATGCTGTTTTCCAGAAAGCTGCACCAGCTTGCATCCCATCAACAGTGTAGGAGGTTTCCCCTTTCTCCACATCCTCTCCAATATCTGTCATTTCCTGCCTTGTTTATTTTAGCCATTCTGACTGTTGTGAGGTGGTATCTCATTGTGATTTTGATTTGTGTTTCCCTGATGCTGAGTGATGTTGAGCACTTTTTGATGTATCTGTTGGCCATCTGGTTGTCTTCTTTGGAGAAGTCTCTATTCATGTCCTTTGCCCGTTTCTTGATTGGATTATTTGTCCTTTGGGTGTTGAGTTTGATATGTTCTTTATAGATTTTGGATACTAGCCCTTTATCTGATATGTCACTGGAAAATATCTTCTCCCATTCTGTCAGTTTTCTCTCAGTTTTGTTGACTGTTTGCTGTGCAAAAGCTTTGGTTTTGATGAAGTCCTAATAGTTCACTTTTGCCCTTGCATCCCTTGCCTTTTCACAATGTTTCTAGGAAGACGCTATTGTGGCTGAGGTCAAAGAGGTTTCTGCCTGTGTTCTTCTCAAGGATGTTGATGGATTCCTGTCTCATCTTGAGGTCATTCATCCACTTTGAGTCTATTTTTGTGTCTGGTGTAAGGAATTGGTCCAATTACATTCTTCTGCAAGTGGCTGTCCAATTTTCCCAGCCCCATTTGTTGAAGAGACTTTTTTCCATTGGACGTGCTTTCCTATTTAGTCGAAGATTAGTTGACCATAGAGTTGAGGGTCCACTTTTGTGCTCTCTCTTCTGATCCATTGATCTATGTGACAGTTTTTGTGCCAGTACCATAGTGTTGTGATGATTACAGCTTTGTAATAGAGCTTGAAATCTGGAATTATGATGCCACCAGCTTTGGTTTTCTTTTTCAACATTCCTCTGACTATTATTCAGGTTTTTTTCTGGTTCCATATAAATTTTAGGATCAGTTGTTCCATTTCCTTGAAAAAAGTTGATGGTATTTTGATAGGGATTGCATTCAATGTGTAGAGAGTTCTAGGTAGCATAGACGTTTTCAGAATATTTGTTCTTCCAATCCATGAGCATGGAATGCTTTTCCATTTCCTTGTGGTCTTCCTCAATTTCTTTCATGAGTACTTTATAGTTTTCTGAGTACAGATTCTTTGCCTCCTTGGTTGGATTTATTCCTAGGTATATTATGGTTTTGGGTGCACCTGTAAAGGGGATCGAATACTTAATTTCTCTTTCTTCTGACTTGTTGGTGTATAGAAATGCCACTGATTTCTGTGTGTGGATTTTATGTCCTGACACTTTACTGAATTCCGGTATGAGTTCTATCAGTTTTGGAGTGGAGTCTTTTGGGTTTTCCACATAAAGTATCATATCATCTGCAAAGAGTGAGAGTTTGACTTCTTTGCCAATTCGGATGCCTTTTATTTCTTTCTGTTGTCTCATTGCTGAGACTAGGCTTCTAGTACTATGTTGAATAGCAGTGGTGATAGTGGACATCCCTGCCATGTTCCTGACTAGAGGAAAAGCTCTCAGATTTTTCCCCATTGGAATGATATTCACTGTGTATTTTTCATAGTTGGTTTTTATGATATTGAGGTATGTACCTTCTGTGCCTACACTGTGAAGAATTTTGATCAAGAAAGGGTATTGTACTTTGTCAAATGCTTTTTTCAGCATCTATTGAGAGTATCATATGGTTCTTGTTCTTTCTTTTATTAATGTATTGTATCACATTGATTTATTTGCAGATGTTGGACCAACCTTGCAGCCCAGGAATAAATCCCACTGAACCATGGTGAATAATCCTTTTAATGTGCTGTTAGATCCTACTGGCTAGTATTTTAGTGAGAATTTTTGCATCTGTGTTCATCAAGGATATTAGTCTGTAATCTCCTTTTTGGTAGGGTCTTTGTCAGTCTTTGGGATCAAGGTAATGCTGGCCTCATAAAAAGAGTTGGGAATTTTTCCTTACATTTCTATTTTTTAGAATAGCTTCAGGAGAATAGGTATTAATTCTTCTTCAATGGTTTGGTAGAATTCCCCTGGGAAGCCATCTGGCTCTGGGCTCTTGTTTTTTGGGAGATTTTTAATGACTGCTTCAATCTCCTTATTGGTTATGGGTCTGTTCTGGTTTTCTCTTTCTTCCTGATCCAATTTTGGTAGTTTATATGTCTCTAGGAATGCATCCATTTCTTCCAGATTCTCAGATTTTCTGGTGTATAGTTGCTTATAATATGTTCTTTTAATTGTCTGTATTTCTTTGGTGTTGGTTGTGATGTCTCTTCTTTCATTCATGATATTACTAATTTGGGCCCTTTCTCTTTTCTTTTTGATACGTCTGGCCAGGGGCTTATCAATCTTATTAATTCTTTCAAAGAACCAGGTCCTAGTTTCGTTGATTTGTTCTATTGTTTTTGGTTTCTATTTAATTGATTTCTGTTCTGTGCTTTGTGATTTCTCTTATTCTGCTGGGTTTAGGCTTTCTTTGCTGTTCTTTCTCCAGCTCCTTTAGGTGTAGGGTTAGGGTGTGTGCTTGAGACATTTCTTGTTTCTTGAGAAAGGCTTGTATCACTATGTATTTTCCTCTCAGCACTGCCTTTGCTGTGTCCCAAAGATTTTGACCAGATGTGTTTTCATTTTCATCTTCTTCCATGAATTTTTTCAGTTCTTCTTTAGTTTCCTGGTTGACCCATTCATTCTTTAGTAGGCTGCTCTTTAGCCTCCACGTATTTGAATTCTTTCCAACTTTCCTCTTGTGATGGAGTTCTAGCTTCAGAGCATTGTGTTCTGAAAATATGCAGAGAACGATCCCAGTCTTTTGGTACCAGTTGAGACCTGATTTGTGACCCAAGATATGATCTATTCTGGAGAATGTTCCATGTGCACTAGAGAAGAATGTTTATTCTGTTGCTTTGGGATGGAATGTTCTGAATATATCTGTGATGTCCATCTGGTCTGGTGTGTCATTTAAGGCCATTATTTCCTTGTTGATCTTTTGCTTGGATGATCTGTCCATTTCAGTGAGGGGAGTGTTAAAGTCCCCTACTATTTTTGTATTATTGTTGATGTATTTCTTTGATTTTGTTATTAATTGGTTTATATACTTAGCTGTTCCCATTTTAGGGACATAGATATTGAAAATTATTAGATCTTCTTGTTGGACAGATCCTTTAAATATATATAATGTCCTTTCTCATCTCCTATTATAGTCTTTGGCTTAAAATCTAATTTGTCTGACATAAGGATTGCTACCCAACTTTCTTTTGATGTCCATTAGCATGGTAAATTGTTTTCCACCCCTTTACTTTAAATCTGGAGGTGTCTTTGGGTCTAAAATGAGTTTCTTGCAGACAACATATCAGTGGGTCTTGTTTTTTTTATTCCTTCTGATACCCTGTGTGTTTTGATTGGGGGCATTTAGCCCATTTACATTCCGGGTAAATACTGAAAGATATGAATTGTATTGCCATTGTGTTGCCTATAAGATGCCATTGTATTGCCTATAAGATGACTGTTACTGTGTATTGTGTCTGTTCCTTTCTGGTCTACTACTTTGAGGCTCTCTCTTTGCTTAGAGGACCTATTTCAGTATTTCCTGTAGGGCTGGTTTGGTGTTTGCAAATTCTTTTAGTTTTTGTTTGTCCTGGAAGCTTTTCATGTCTCCTTCTATTTTCAATGACAGCCTGGTTGGATATAGTATTCTTGGCTGCATATTTTTCTTCTTTAGAGCTCTGAATATATCATGCCAGTTCTTTCTGGCCTGCCAGGTCTCTGTGGATATGTCTGTTGCTAGTCTAATATTTCTACTGTTGTATGTTACATACCTCTGTCTTGAGCTGTTTTCAGGATTTTCTCTGTCGCTGAGACTTGTTAGTATTACTCTTAGCTGATGGTGTGTGGACCTATTCTTATTGATTTTGAGGGGAGTTCTCTGTGCCTCCTGGATTTTGACACTTGTTCCCTTTGCCAAATTAGGGAAATTCTCTGCTATAATTTGCTCCAATATTCCTTTTTCCCCTTTCTCTCTTTTCTCTTCCTCTGGAATCCCAATTAATCTAATATTGTTTCATCTTATGGTATAACTTATCTCTCAAATTCTCCCCTCGTGGTCAGCAGTTGCTTGTCTCTCTGTTGCTCAGTTTCTTTATTCTTTGTCATTTTGTCTTCTATATCACTAATTCTCTCTTCTGCCTCATTTATCCTAGCAGGAAGAACCTCCATTTTTCATTGCACCTCATTAATAGTCTTTTTGATTTCAACTTGGTTAGATTTTATTTCTTTTAGTTCTCCAGGAGGGATTTTATTTCTCCAGAAGGGGATTCTCTAGTATCTTCCAAGCTTCTTTTGAGCCCAGCTAGCACCTTGATAATCATCTAGTTCTGGTATCTTACTAATGTCCTTATGGATTAGGTCCCTAGCCATTGGTATTGCCTCTTGTTCTTCTTCTTCTTTTTTTTTTTTTTGTGGTGAGTTTTTCTGCTTTTTTTTCAGATAATAATATATGAATGAGAGATCAAAATACTAAAAGGGTAGCAATGACCCCAGAAAAATATTTACCAACCAAATCAGAAGAGACCCAAAATGAGGGGGAGAAAAAGAGGGGAAAAAAGGAAAAAAGAAAACACACATATATGTTAGAGTGGTGAATAGAACAGAGCCACACACTTGATTTTGGTTTGTTAGAAGAAAGTGCCTCCCAAAATTAAAAAAAAAAAAAAAAAAAAAGAAAGAAATATATATATATATATATATATATATATATATATATATATATAAAGAGTAAATACAATGAAGGGATGGAATATGACTGTAAAGATTAAAATTTTAAAAAATTTTAAAAAAGGAATTTTAAGCTAAGTGATTTGTTGAAACAATTAAAAATAAATAGAAGAAAGAATGTGCTCAGTCTGGAAACTAGAACCAAGGCATGAATTAGATATAGGGTATATTTTGACCTAGTAGATGAAACTATATCCCAAAATTTTAAAGAAAAAACAATTAGCTTAAATAAAACGAAAGGATAAAATATGACTATAGCAATGAAAGTTTAAAAAAGATTTTTACAATGGTATTTTTAACATAATTAGTTAAAAAATGTTAAAATAGGAAAGAGGAAAAATAAAAAAATAGAATAAGAAAAAAATAAAATTAAAAAGAATTTGACTTTGAAAGACTAAAGGATCATGGATATAAGCCGTGAATTCTGTGTGTTGCTTTCCTCTAGCTCTGGAGTTCTGGAGTTCTGGAGTTCTCACTGATTGGTAAACTTGGTCTTGGCTAGATATTCTTGCTGATCTTCTGGAGGAGGGGCCTTTTGCAATGATTCTCAAATATGTTTGCCTGGGGTGGAATTGCACCACCCTTGCCAATCAAGTAGTCTGCTTGATTTTGCTTTGGTAGTTTTTTTTTTTTTCCCTGAATGCTTTCCATACAGTTTTGAAGAGTGGGAAATGAAAATGATGACCTCCTAATCTCCGGCCCTGTAGGAGCCAATAACTGAACCCTACCACCTCCTCAGTGTGCCCTCAGAGAAAAGTAATCAATTCTTCCCATCTCCCTGGTCTCTGGCTGCACTCTGATCTCACCTGGGCTGTGAGTGAACATTTCTATCTGTGGTGCAGAGCCCCGTTTAGTGTCTCCAGACCCATTGGATTTCTGTAGTGTACTCCCATGCCACTCCTCCCAGAGGAAGAAGGAGGGGGTTTCTTCGGATCTTCCACTTGAAGAGCATTGGCCTGACTGTGCCTTAGAATATGGTTTAAGGTAACCCCAAGTTTAGAGCCCACTTCTTGGCTCCATCTCTGTAGCTGGCTTCTGCACTCCGATACCTGGGAGCTCTGTCACCCTCAGGCACCCTCAGGCACCCTCAGTCTTTCTGTGACCCCAAGGGTCCTGAGACCATACTGTCCTCACAAGGGTTCCACCCCCTATAGCCACTGGAGTGACATCCCTCAGTGGAGCAGACTTCTAAAGTTCTGATTTTGTGCTGAGCTGCTCTACTGCTTGACGGGAGCCAGCCCTTCCCCCCCATGGTCTATCTTCCCCAATGTTGCCTCAGATTCACTTCTCCACATTTACTACCTTCTGGAAAATGGTTGATTTTCTGTTTCTTGAATTGCTGCTCTTCTTCTCTTCTATTTCCTGTTGAGTTTGTAGGTGTTCGAGATGGTTTGATAATTATCTAGCTAAACTTCTGGGACCTGATGATATTTAGGTTTTCTACTTCTCCGCCATCTTGCTCCTCCCTCTTGATTTTTATTCTTTTGCAGCACATTTTTTTTAATTCTCTCTTAGAGCTTGTGGATTTTTCTTCTATCTTTAAAGTTTAGAAATTGCATGATGTCTGTTATGCTCCACATTTTTTTTTTCTGCCTTACTTTTGGTGGGTCTTTTTTGATCTGAAGAATCAAAGCTTTCTTCAGTTCAAAGAAATTCTCCTTTTTATTTCCTTGATTATTGATCATATATTCCATTTTATTCTATTGCAGTTTCAATTAGATAGATATTGTGTATTTCAATCTACATTCAGTCTTTTAACTTTTCTCATATAACTTCTTTGTCTTTTAATTTCTTCTCTGGGGACAGGAACAAATTTCTCAGCTCTCTCTCTCTCTTTTTTTTTTTTTTCCTGTTATTCTGATCTCAGATCCTTTGTGTCTTTAAGCAGTTTCTCAGAATTTCTTGTCCCTTCTTTGTTTCCATTGTTTTGTTGCTTTGATCTTTTTTTCTCCTTTATTTTCTCATTTTTGTTGAATTTTGGAAGTGAAAAGTTATTCTGTCATCTTTGCCTAGAGATCTCAAAGGGGAGTTAAAATGTTATAAAAACTCTGGAATGTGCTGTTGACAGATCAATATTGTAAGCTATTGTGGTCATTTAGTGATGTTCTAATGATATTGTTTGATTGTTGGTTGCTGAATTTTTTCATTGCCAAGTTAAGATAAATAGATGGGCTAGAGAAAATTCTTCATTTGGTGAAATAATTCTAAGCCTCTGTTCTTTTATCACTATATACCTCCATCAGTAACAGTGGCTCACTAGAGTATTATACTTGGCATTTTTATTGCCCTTCCCCACTGTCTCCTGGAATTGAGATCACTCATCAGACTTGAAGTGGTCTAGAGGGACACTTTTGGTAAATTCATGCTGCATTTCAGTTCTTGAAGATTTCTTGTTTACTAATAGACTTCCTTATGGGTCCTGATTAGTATTTTGGAAGGATTGCTGAAGACATTCTCTCCAGTTACATGCATTAAAAGAGTTCTCACCCCCATACAACTGGATGACAAGAGATCAGGATATTAAACATATCAAATTAGCAAAAGGAAGAAAAATACATCAGGTGTGGGATAGAGAGATTACACACTGTCATATTAATCTCCTTAATGAAAAATTCAATAAAGGACATTAAAGGTTTCAGGAGTGTATTAGTGTTGCCACAACCCAAAAGAGGAAAGCATAAATCAGAAACAGTTGTGAGAAGAAGAGACCTAAATACAGGGGCATTTGATAGCAGAATTTAAATGATCCTAGAAATATGACAATGGCAGGTGTTGGGATGCTTCCCCCCCTGCCCTGGGGTTTTAGGAAGTGAGATGGCAAGGTGTTTTGAATGATTCTTGATTTTTCTCCAGTCTCTGAAGTACTTCTAGCTCTAAAGAACCAAAGGGACAGGGTATGGCCAAGAAGAGAATTTGTAGGTGACTGTATACTTCAGCCCAATTGAGAAGAACAAAGCAATGATGACCTGCTTTCCTTCCCTCTGTTCTAGAGCACTAATATAGGAAAGGAGGCAGAAAATCCAGAAACAAAGGCAAGCATTCATCAGGAGCTCCTGCCTGTAGTATATTAGAGGGCATTAAAGTTTTTCTGATCAGGAAATAGCATGATCATAGAGGTGCTTTAGAAGGCATGATTGGGACACAGGTGTGGGATAGATCATAGTGAAGGGGAGACCAATTGATGACTATTACATGTATTCAGGTGATTAGGTGATGACAGTCTGAAGGGTGTTGAGAGTACAAATAGAAAGATGGGGACAGGTTCAAGAGATAATGTTTAGGTAGACTCTAAAGGACTTGAAAAATGGTTGGCATAGAAGATGTGAAAGAAGAGCATAGAATACTAACAACACAACAAGAACAAGAATAAACCTCTTTTGGGTGTTTTCTATGTCCCAGGAACTGTTATGTCTTCATTAAATGTCATAATTCATTTAATTCTCTCAACAACCTTATGATATAGGTTCTATTATTAGCTCTCTTGTATTATGATTAAAAGAAGGCACAAAAAGTTTATAGGATTTACTGTGGGTGACACAACAGATATTGTCAGTATTCAAAAATTGAATCTTGGGGTGCCTAGGTGGCTCAGTGGGTTAAAGTCTCTGCCTTTGGGTCAGGGCATGGACCCAGGGTCGTGGGATCGAGCCCCCACATGGGACTCTCTACCTGGTAGGGAGCCTGCGTCCCCCCTCTCTCTTTGCCTGCCTCTCTGCCTACTTGTGATCTCTGTCTGTCAAATAAGTAAATAAAATCTTAAAAACAAAGCAAAAAAACAAAACAAAAGTTGAATCTTGGTTTTATCTCTCACAGAATGTGTTTTGGTTACTTCCCTATCCCTTTACTTGGGAAATCAGAATACTTGGTCATTCTAGACTTTTTCCTGACCCACATCTACTGCATTATTTGGGAATAGTTGATCCTTTTTGTTAAATGTCTCCTACATTCATTTGCCACTTTTCCATCCCCATCACTCTCTTTCTAGGTCATGTATTCATGTCTTGGCCTGCTATGATAACTTCTGGCTATTTTATCTGATCTTAGTGTAACTGTAGCTTCAAACCATTTTTGCCCTGACTTTAAAGCAATGCTGTCCAAGAGAATTAAAATACATCTGCATATATGATTTTGTATTTTCTAGTAGAACATTAAAAATCAGAAATAAAACATTAAGAAGAAATAAGTAAAATTAATTTTAATAAAATGTTTTATTTAATCAAATACCTCCCAAATTTTGTTGTTATTATTTTAACATGTAATCAATATAAAATCTTTTTTCTTCTTAGATTTTATTTATTTGTTTGAGAGAGAGAGAGAGAAAGAGAGCATGAGCATAGGGAGGGGCAGAAGGAGGGGGAGAAGCAGGTTCCACACTGAGCAAAAAACCTGATGTGGGGCTCGATCATAGGACCCTGAGATCATGACCCGAGCTGAATGCAGAAGCTTAACCAACTGAACCACCCAGGTACCCTCAATGGAAGATCTTAATGGGGTATTTTATACCCATTATTTCATATTGAAATATGGTACATATTTTATATTTACAAGTCATTTCAATTTGGACAACTGTATTTCAAGTGCATCATAATTTATGTGGAAGTGACCTCTATAGTGGACAGTACAGCTCTGGAGTGAGTCTTCTAAATTACAAACCTGGTTATGTCACTTCTCCAATCAAAATACTTTCAAACCATAAGTGACTCTTAATCTCACAACAAACTGAGGGTTGCCGGGGGGAGGGGGTTTGGGAGAAGGGGGTGGGATTATGGACATTGGGGAGGGTATGTGATTTGGTGAGTGCTGTGAAGTGTGTAAACCTGGTGATTCACAGACCTGTACCCCTGGGGATAAAAATATATGTTTATAAAAAATAAAAAATTAAAAAAAAAAATACTTTCACTACCTCCCTATCACCTATTAGATAATGTCTGAACTCCATAGGAGCATATAAGAGGATCTTTATGATCTGTCTCTTGGCTAGCAGTGTGGCCTAATTTCCCTGCTCTTACTTTATACTCCAGCTACATTGAATACCTTGCCATTCAGGAGAACATTCCATTTAATGACTCTAGTGCCTTTAAGTGAGCTTCTTCCCTGCTGGAATGGTTTTCCTTGATTGTCTTCTTGGCAAGAAACTACTGATCTTCCTGGTGCCAACTCAGTACACCTCCTCTGTGAAGTCTTCCTTGACTCCTTAGGTGGAAATAGAACTTCAGCTATGAATTTTGTACCTGCCTTGGTGATCATATCTATACTGAAAATGGTTCATGTCTGCCTTCACCAAACTAGAAGTTCTCAAAAGCAGAGGTGTCTTTTCATGTTTGTATTAGTAGCATCCACCTGGGTGGCACCTAGAAGGTGTTAAATAAATGCTAGTTGAGTGAATGAAAGAAAACAGAAGTGAAAATCTACAGGGTTTTGGTTTAGGTAGATAGGGAGAGGGGTTGCACCACCACCAACAACAACAGCAAAAAAGATATGTGACTATTAGGAAGATAAGCTTATGTGGGAAGGAAACTTTGCTTTGGCACCAAGCTTGAGGAACAGTGAATTGAAGAACAAAATACTTTTAGCTTTCAAAGTGTACTTCCCATTTGTAGTCTTGAATTAGGAACAGAATTGGTTTAGTTGCGATATAACCTGATCCTAAGAGACTCTGTGATAGTATGTAAATTATACTAGGCTTCACAGTGCTCCATCGGACTAATGCCTCATCAATAATACAGAGAGGCATGCTTGCAGAATAAATAGATTGATTTTAAAAATATACAAATGGCTCTTTTGAAAAGCAAAACAAATACAAGGAAGTATACGTGAGCATAAAAGTCATACTCAATCCCACTACCAGAGATAAGCACTGTTAGTAAATAATGTGTTTCATTTGCCTCTTTTAATTGTTTTATTTTTTTTAAAGACTTATTTATTTGAGAGAGAGAGCAGAAAGCATGAGAACATGAGTGGTAGAGAGGGGTAGTGGGAGAGGGAGAAACAGACTCTCTGATGAGCAGAGAGCCCAACTTAGGGCTCCATCCCAAGATGCTGGGATCATGACCTGAGCTGAAGGCAGATATTTAACCAACTGAGTCATCCAGGCGCCCCTTAAATGTTTCATTATAGTCAATATTGCAACTTCGGTTTTTTTTTTTTTCCTTTTTAAGATTTTTTTGTAAGTGTTTTCTCATGTTATTATCACTATGAACATTTTAATGACTGTGTATTATTCCACCTTATGGATATACTATAACAGATCATTTTTCCATGTAAATTATACAACCTCATTAAAAAATATAGGGAAAAGGATCTAGGAGAGGTTGTGAGAGTACCTTTCTTTTTTTCTTTCTTTCTTTTTTTTAAAAGTGTTTATTTATTTGACAGACAGAGACCACAAGTAGGCAGAGAGGCAGGCAGAGAGAGAGGAAGGGAAGCAGGCTTCCCCCTGAGCAGAGAGCCCGATGTGGGGCTTGATCCCAGGACCTGGGATCATGACCTGGGCCAAAGGCAGAGGCTTTAACCCACTGAGCCACCCAGGTGCCCTGTGAGAGTACTTTTCTAAAGAATAAATTACATGGCAAGTTTATGTGCACAAATGTGGTGATATCCTGATTTCAAGTTGGATGGGATTACTAAATCATGCTGTGTGGGTGTGACATGTACAGCATCTGTCACGTACACATCTTAATGCCCTAAAATGAAAGAGGTAAATGTTAGTGTGTGTAAAAGGCATCCAGAGATACCATGAGTAACTTTGAGGCCTGGTTTTGGAAGAGTGTCATAGACTGAATAGGAGTCTCCCCAAAATTCTTATGTTGAAACCTAATCCCCAGTGTGATGGTATTTGGAGATGGGGCCTTTTGGAGGTGATAAGATCATGAGGGTGAAGCCCTCACAAGTGGGATTAGAGCCCTTATGGAAGAGGCCCCAGTCTCAAAATGCTCCCTAGCCCTTCCTCTATATGATGGTATGGTAAAGACAACTGTTTATAAATCAGGAAGTGGGCACACAGCAACCACTAAGTCTGGTGGCACCATAATCTTGAACTTCTAGTTTCCAGTCCTGTGAGAAATAAATCTCTGTTGTTTATAAGCCACCCAGTCTATGGTATTTTGTTATAGGAGCCCAAATGGACTGATATAGGCAGTTTGTATGTTTGGTGGGGGTAAAGTTGTCTGATCCATTAAGTAATTCATTGAAGAGCTCTTTCTTGATTAGATATGTGGTATCCCCCATGCACTTCCTTTAGGCAGTGTGGACACAGGGAACACAGTGTCTGACATCAGGAAGGGCCTGTAGAGTTAGTTGCATGGCCCTTGATTTGGGTTATTTCTTTACATAGAAAATATTGGGGAAGCCTGTTTGCATCTCACTCCATTCATTTAAAATACACACACACACATACACACACACCAGGCACAAGGACTATAGCATGAAGGTCAATAATATGCCAAGGTCTGTGAATTAAATGAAACATAGAATAGTGCTCCAGCCTTATTTGATAGCCTAGGAATTTGGGGGAAAAGAGAAGTAAACATACAAATTGCAATGGAGTATTATAAATTATATATATATATATACACACACACACACACACACACATTTTATATATATTATATATGAAAATATATATATATTAAAAGAACAGGTAACTCTCCCTAGGAATGTAACTTTTAAACTGAATCTTATAGGTTTATTGGGCATCTGGAAGATGAAGAAAGGGTAGGGATTTTGTGCAGATTATGCTGCATATGCCTCCATTTGCCACCCTAAATCTATTCTCCACATAGCTCTGCCCTGTTGTGTACCTTAGGGGGCTGTCCCTTAACATGTATATCATCCAGGATCTGCTCTGGTTTCCCATTTCAATTCAGTCAGTTGGAGATAATAGTAGGAGGTCTGAGGATAAGAGGAAGGAGAGGTTGGAGTGTTTTTTCTGCTCCCTCCCAGCTTTTCTGCATTGTTCTGCTGGTGGCTGATCTCTCTACCTCTTTGTTTCAGGAAGATAGGAGGTGGCAGATGGCAGTGCCAAGCACAGAGTACAGTGGAAAGAAACAGGATCAGGGAGAACAAAGAATAACAACTATTATAGTAGTTCTCAAAGAAGACGAGAAAGGTTTGTGTTAAGGCAGTGGAGGTGGGCTGAAGATAAGAGGGTACATTTGAGAGACATTTCTGAGATAGATATTGTGAAATTATGAGATTTAGGGATCAGTTAAAACAGAAAGGGAGAAAGGAGGTGAATGTGACAAGTTTTATCATCTGGCAATACCAAGGTGGTTGCTGACGGAAACATTAAGGATGAAAAACAGAGGAGAAAAGGGAGAAGATAATGATCAGATTGACTCAGTTTTGGTTTTTATTGTCAGAAGAACATTGGGCTATGTCTACATACTTGTATTTATAAAGGAATTTTAAATTATTATAAAGAGTATTTAAAAGACCTTCTGTGTGTCACACACTTACTACCATGTGGGGGGGTTTGAGATGGGAGCTTTTAGTCATGAAGAGTTCATCTGTGACAAATAATTTATTGGTAATAGGATGACGGAAACTTGGAGGCAATACTTTAAAAATGTTAAGTAGGGGGAAATATTTTTGCTGAATACAAAAGAGTGGAGAAGATTCCAGATCTTAAGAATGGGTGTAAAAATAAGGAGTTTCTGTTGTCTATTAAGTTTTTCTTTTTAAATTTGATATTATTTCTGCTGAAATTTATTTTTAAAAGAGTAACATTATCAGCCATTATTGAAAGTCAATTTCCAAGGCTAAACTGAGACAGATGGTTTTTCTGTCATTTGTTACCCGGGAGCCTGTACTTCCAGTTCTGTGATTATTTCAAGGTGAAAGGTGAGAAAAAATGCTCCTTACAGTTTATTCAGCTGGGATGTCAGTATTGGTAATCTCACTCGCTATGGTATTTGAGCCTTTTGGCTCTGAAAGGATTTACTCTTTTGCACAAAGAGTGAGCAGAATGGTAGTGTCAAAGATAAAAAGAAATGAGATTTAGAAAAAGTGGATTTCTGTGTCCACAAAATAGCTTTTTATTCAGGGAAGCTTTAATAGGAATTACTAGTATTGTTTCACATAAAGGGCTCGATTAACACAGTGTGATGAAAGGTAGATGTATTTATAGTTTAAAATTTATACTTCTCTGTGACATCATTTGGTCCAGGGATTAGTATAAGGCTATTTCTTGTGCTATTAAAACATTTCTATTTTATATTTATATATACATACATAGATTTTGTTTAAGTATTATATCTAGAAGGACCCTTTTGTGTACCTGAGGTAGTGGAAGACACCAGGTCAGTCCAGGCACTGGAAAGTGGTAGGAAGTGTCTTCCTTTCTGTTATTTTAGTCAAGAGCCAGATCTCCTTGTTTGACTATAACTTCTGAAAATAATGTATTAGACAAGCTTTGGGGGATCGTTTCACATTGCTAGAAAAAGTTACAATGAGCAAGAAGATACAATACTACCTGTTTGGGAGTTTACTGAATTAGAGAAAAGCAATGGCCTTACAAATAAACAGATCTTATTTTAATTTTAGTTTGCTATTAAAGATGGGATTTTAGAGATTCTATCCAAACCATTTATTTTACAAATGAAAAACCAGGCCTGGCGATATTAAATAGCCTGTCCAAGGTCTCATAGCTAGTCAATGGCAAAGCTGAGACAATTTACTTAAAGCCCAATGCATTCTCTGGGGACCCCACATATCTCACTTTGATCACCACAGAGCAAAAGCGAGGGATATGGAGAGAGGAAGTATGCTAGTGGGGTTAATTTTTTGCCACTAGAGCCTTTGGGATTTTAAAAATTAGTGTTCATAGCTACTGTTTTTTCAGTGTGGAGTTCATTTATTTCAGCATGGAAGTTAGAGTCAGAATATCAGACAAGTGGGGTAAAAAGGAAAGAGGAGTGATGTGCTAGTCAGAAACTTGGGTTTACTTTATGGGATTTTGGGCAGTTATGGCTTCGCTGGGCTTATGTTCCTCAGCTAACACTTGCTGTTTGGTATCATTGGTATTACTATGATGGACATGTCTTGGCCACCCAACATCCATTTCTCTTAAATTATTTTTGAGATAGCAGCTTGATTTCCTTTTGGGGATTTACTCTTTCCCCTTAGTGAAATTATTGTTCAAAGTGTCTTGCCTTTCTCTAGCGAGAGGGTAGACGTGTTATTCAAGCTAGCCAATCTCTCTGGGATTTCATTTCCTGAGAGGTCCACAAAAAGGTGTAAGAACACATCTTATTTCTGGCTCATGCTGGTAGTGACTCCTGGAAGACACATCCATCATTTCTTGCTAGTTGGATCTCTGGGGTTGCCCTTGTTCTCATTTCTTCTCAGATGAACAGATGTATCTTCTGCAGCCTTCCCTTCATGTCCTTGTAGTACTCAGAATCTTTCAGTTTTCTTCCTAAGTTAGTTATATTTAGCTTATTTTCTTATAACCTAGATTGATATTTAACAAGATATCATTATTACATATGTATACTAATACTTTTTTCTTTAGTGCTTTCTAAATTACATATTTAGAGGTCCCGACATACAGTTTGTTTGGTGTTACATGTCTTAGTCAAATGGGTATAGCACATGTGTTTTCAGCCTGAGAATTTTTGGCCAGGAAGTAAGTATCCTCCATCCTAATATATTTTTTTAAGATTTTATTTATTTATTTGACAGAGAGATAGAGATCGAGATCACAAGTAGCAGGTAGAGAGAGAGAGGGGGAAGCAGGCTCCCTGCTAAGCAGAGAGCCTGATGTGGGGCTCGATACCAGGATCCTGAGATGATGACCTGAGCTGAAGGCAGAGGCTTAACCCACTGAGCCACCCAGGTGCCCCCCTCCATCCTAATATTTATGGATCAAGAGCAGATAGAATCTTAAGTCTTGAGGGAGGGATGAAATATAAAAAGAAAATGTGCAACTAATCAATTGTTCAACACTACAACAAAAACTTATGATGTACTATATACTGGCTAACTGAAACATAATTAAAAAATAAAAGAAAATATACAGAAGGTCTCACAGACTGCCACAAATAAGCTAGCAAAACCTTGAAAGGCAAAGGCTGGATGAGCCTTTAAGTAAGGGCTCCTTTTTCCCATTTCAGTTGCTGTCAAGCCAGGGACCTGGGGCCCAAATAGAGATTCAGAGCTACTTTAGGATTTGTTGCACTCTCCAAGTGCTTCATATTTGTGGTTCTCATGTCTGAAGAAGACTATCTTTTGTATTCCTCCCAAATTCCCATGTCATTACTTCTCTGAGCGAATGAAGCATTAAATAAGAAATATTATTTAGCTCTGGGGCTGCTCAGAGTGATGTTTCTAAAATGGTACTGAGACCACTTTAATTTGGCAAAACTTGTGAGAAACATATTATATATACCATGATCATTTTGAAGGAGAATCTTTTGTATAAATACACATAAGACAGTGGTTCTCAAACTTTAGCATGCATCAGAATCCCCAGGGAGCTTGTTAAAAATACAGATTTTCGGGCCCCATCCCTGGAATTTCAGATTCATTTTGTTTAGGGTAAAGTCCAAGAATCTGTATTTCTAATAATGCTGCTAATCTGGGCATCCTGCATTTAGAATGTTGATCTCGGGTAATAATTTTAAAAACCAATATGCTTATCACTTACATTTTGGATTATATGACCTTGAGGCTAGGGAGGGAATTAAATTAGGGTTATAACTGCAGGAGAGCAGAGGAAAAGGAAGGATTAATCATTAAGTTATTACCAACACAGAATTTTCAAGCATGCAAGATTGCAGACTAGAAAGTGAGACCCGGTTTATAAAGAAAAGGGTTTTGTAAACTCCTTTAATATATGAAGAGGCAAGCCAATGAATCTGATCAAGGAGTTTTTGTTTTTTTTAATTTTATTTATTTATTTGACACAGAGATCACAAGTAGGCAGAGCGGCAAGCAGAGAGAGAGAGAGGAAACAGGCTCCCACTGAGCAGAGAGCCAGATGTGGGGCTCGATTCCAGGACCCTGGGATCATGACCTGAGCTGAAGGCAGAGGCCTTAACCCACTGAGCCACTCAGGTGCCCCCAAGGAGTTGTTTTGTTCTGCTTTTTAAACATGCAATTTAAAATATGGAGGGTATTGGTGAAGAGGAAAGCAAAAGGGAAAAACTGGTCTTTTCCACCCTCCTTGTCTAAAGGTTGAAAAGCCAACTATGAGATGTGTGTTTCTAAGCTGAAGTCTTTTGAGGGGAGATCATGGATAGGGACTCCTGCCCTTGTTCCCATTGCAGTCTGGAAGGCAATAACCTCAGCATCCTGTGTGCAGCCATGTCAAAGTCACTTTGATGGCTCAGCATGGTTGGAAGGAGAGAGGATTGAATTTAGGTGCCTTGAGTCTCCCTTTGATTCCATGTAGTGTGGGAAGAATCCAAAGTTCAGTTGTTCCCTGTGGGTGGGGCGGGTAGTTGAAGGTGCTAATGGTGGGCTTATCTAAAGGGTCTTTTCTGGTGATGGGGACAAAATCCATAGCCAATGGCTTAAGTGTGGATACCTGGATGAGAGGCAAACTAGAAGTCCCAGTCTACCTTAGGGAAGAACATACCCCTAGTGAGAGCTGGGGTAGCAAGGGGTGACCAGGGCCCACTGAAAACACTGCCCCATCCAAGAGAGCAGCTGTAGCCTGTAGCAAAAACTGTGCTGACAGAATGATCAGAAATGAGATTGGTCCTACCTAACCAGTCAGTCATCCATGGAGCAGCCAGACCAGGCATTCTGCTGGAGAGTTCAACATAGACCCAAAGAATAACATGTGCATGAGAGAGCCTCATCTCCTTTCCAATGCTCCTAGGCCCCCTTCCTCTTTCACATACCTATGTGCTTTCTTAAATAGAAATGGGAAGGCTCAGGACTTTGAAACCCTGAGATTTACTTAAGTCTCTTAAGCAGAGACTGAGTTAAATTATTGGTTTTAACTGAGGTTATCAGATAAGGCTAGTGTTTTCTCGAACATCCTACCCCACAGTTATAGAGAAATAAAGATGCTTTCTTAGTACAGCTGAGGGTGTAATTGTTAGCCTGTGTAAAATCCAAGACTATTAGGCATTGTTTCATATAGAAATTCAAAGAACATCTTTAGGATTTTTTTTCTCTCAGGTCTGTTTTATCCTGTGTTTACTATATTTTTAGGCCGTATTTAACAAGTGGTGGTAAAGAAAGTCACCTCAGCTCATGCTTAGTGGTATCTTAGAATTCTGATCAACCCTCCCAAAAGGATTGTTTCCCTGCTGGGTCACATTCTATCTCTTACGGTGGAAGGGCTGTGACTGTGTAATTGACATCCTCATCTAATGAGAAAGGAACCTTTTCTGGAAGGAAAAAAATGCTGGACTAACACATGTAAAAGATGTTGTTTAGAACTTAATTGTGTGTGACAATAGACCTTGTTGTGATCATGATTCCTAGGAGGAAATAGGCTATGAGAAATTATGAAGTACCCTAGTATCATTTGCATATATGCTCTTGGAATTTTGAATCTGTGAGAGGCTTGTTAAAGGAGTTTGAGGAACAAGGGTACTGCTGCCCACACTTGTGACATTACATGATTTTGAGTACAAGGAAAAATCTCCTGTGCTGGGAAAATCATGGAGACAGAATGCTGTGAGCTCAATTTGAGAGTGTATTAGGTCCTCTACCCCCTTCTTCATTTGGTTAACTAATTTATCCTTTATAACTTACCTAAGGCAACACTTCCTTCAAAAAATCTTCTCAGTGGTAGAGTAAGTGTCTTTCCATGCCTCCCATAATATTCTTGTGAGTATCATCACATAATTTATTGTATAAAGTGGGACACATTTGATATTAAAATTATCATTACTAAATAAAAATTATGGTAAAATAACAATCATAAACTAGAATTGTCTCAGATGATAGGACAGGAATAAATTAGAATTGTCTCAGGCAATGGAATGTGTGGCCCTCCTATCTATGGATGCCCTGCTATGGTAATTGTTTACTTGTTTGTGTTACCAACTAGCTGGTGAGCCATTTTATGATAGAGATTATTCTTATCCCAGAGGCTTAACACAGTGCTTGATAAATGCTTTTTAATGTTGAATAAAGAAGCTCGACAGTCCCTGAGAGCTGATTTATTTAGTCTTCCTGGTTCTGGAAGATTAATACATGCTTTAGGTACATTTGATGATTTCCTTTCCTCTGTTTATTCTTAAATGTTGGAACAGATACTTTTATTTTAAAGATCTTCCTTTTGTATCTCTCCAGTGCAGATGAGGCTAATTTCATGATTCTATTTTGTGAGATCTGAACCACAGCAAAAGAGAATCAGGCTATTGCTACTAGTGTTTAGATCTAGTAACTGACTCCTTCTTGTAGCTTTATTTGAAAATTCTTGTTTCATATATATCACACTATAAACCAACAGTCTAAACATAGTAATAGCTTAATTTATTTTGCTTTTTTATGGTAGTTTTGTATATAAATGCATTTCAAAATATAATCTTCTAAACTCGCAGATATTCATAATCATTTAGAAATGATAAAAAAAAGTTGTCAAATACTTGTAATTATAGAAATTGTCACTCAAATTACAGGAAGCTTAGAAGAGCTTTATTGCTGTTTAGTTTTGTTTGAATGCTCCTGAGTGTGCTATTGAGAGCTTTGATAAATCAAGAGGACTGAAAATGGAAATGGTCATAGTGTTTAAGTTATATTACACTTAAATCCATTTAATTAACTATTTTCACAAACGTGGTGTTCTTTGTAAGAAACATTAAAAGAATCATTTTCTTTTGTGTTTTCCTTTATAGAACAACAAAAAAAATTATCCCTGCATGCTTTGTATTTCTTATTCTTTGGTTTTCTTCCAATGCATGTATATAATTATATGTTCATGTTGTCATGGTGATACAGGGCTAGAATTGTGAGACTGTTGTAATCACTTTCCTAAGCCTGAAACCTGCTGTCCAGCCCAGCTAAGTCAGCAGTGTAATGGTAGATGTCCAATGTATTTTTGCTGTGAATTAATCTGTTATTATGTGTTCTTTTTTTATGAGGTGTAATTGACATGTAACATTGTATTAGTTTTAGGTGTATAACATAATAATTTGCTATTTATATACACTGTGAATAAGTCTAGTTACCATTCATCACCTTACAGAGTTACCATTTCTTTTCTTGCAATGAGAGTTTTTAAAATTTGTTCCTATAGCAAGTTTCAAATATACAATATAATATTATTGACTGTAGTCACCAGGTTGTACATTAAATCTTCATGACTTATTTATTTCATAGCTGCAAGTTTGTATCTCTTGACTTCCTTCACCCATTTTGTCCACCTTCCCTCTGGCAATCAATAATCTCTTCTTTGTATCTGTGAGTTTTGTTTTGTTTTCTTGTGTTTCACATATTAGTAAAATCATAGGATATTTGTCTGTCTGACTTACTTCACTTCACATTAATACCATCAGGGTCCATCCATGTCATCACAAATGGCAAGGTTTCATTCTTTTTATGGCTGAGTAGTATTCCCATATTCATTCATTCATTTATCCACACATTTATCCATTCATCCACAGATGGACACTTAGGTTGTTTCCTTGAATAATACTGTTGCAATGCTCATAGGGGGTGCATATACCTTTTTGAATTATTGTTTCCATTTTCTTCAGATAAATATCTAGTGGTAGAATTGCTGGATCATAGGGTAGTTCTATTTTTAATTTTTTGAGGAAACTCCATACTGTTTTCCACTGTGGACATACCAATTTACATCCCCACTAACTGCCCATAAATTCTCTTTTCTCCATATCATCACCAACATTTTTTATTTCTTGTTTTTTTAAATTAACATACAATGCATTATTTGCTTTAGGGGTAGAGGTCTGTGAATCATCTGGCTTACACATTTCACAGCACTCACCATAGCCCATACCCTCCCCAATGTCTGTCACCAAGCCACCCTATCCATCCCTGCCCCCCAACCCAGCAACCCTCAGTTTATTTCTGAAGATTAAGAGTCTCTTATGGTTTGTCTCCCTCCCTGATCCCATCTTGTTTCATTTTTTCCCTCCCTACCCCCCACGATGCCCTGCCCTGACTCTCAAATTCCTCATATCAGAGAGATCATATGATAATTGTCTTTCTCTGATTAACTTATTTTGCTTTGCATAATACCCTCTAATTCCATCCATATCCTTTATTGCAAATGGCACGGTTTCCCTTTTTGATGGCTGTATAGTATTCCATTGTAGATATGAACCACATCTTCATTATCCATTCATCTGTGGATGGACATCCAGGTTCTTTCCATAGTTTGGTTATTGTGGACATTGCTGCTAGAAACATTCAGGTGCACGTGCCCCTTCGGATCACTACATTTGTATCTTTAGGGTAAATACCCAGTAGTGCAATTGCTGGGTTATCAGGTAGCTCTATTTTAAACTTTTTGAGGAACCTCCTTACTGTTTTCCAGAGTGGCTCCACCAGCTTACATTCCCACCAACAGTGTAAGAGGCTTCCCCTTTTTCAACATCCTCTCCAACATCTGATGTTTCCTGACTTTTTAACTTTAGCCATTGACTGGTGTGAGGTGGTATCTCATTGTGGTTTTAATTTGTATTTCCCTGATGCCAAAAATGTTGAGCATTTTTTCATGTGTCTGTTGGCCCTCTGGATGTCTTCTTTGCAGAAATGTCTGTTCATGTCCTCTGCCCATCTCTTGATTGGATTATTTGTTCTTTGGGTGTTGAGTTTGATGCTAGCCCTTTATCTGATATGTCTTTGGAGAATATCTTCTCCCATTCTGTCAGTTGTATTTTGCTTTTGTTGACTGTTTCCTTTGCTGTGCAAAAGCTTTTGATCTGATGAAGCCCCAGTAGTTCATTTTTGCTCTTGTTTCCCTTGCCTTTGGTGATATTTCTAGGAAGAAGTTGCTGTGGCTGAGGTTGAAGAGGTTGCTTCTTGTGTTCTCCTCAAGAATTTTGTTGGATTCTTATCTCACGTTGAGGTCTTTCATTCCTTTTGAGTCTATTTTTGTGTATGGTATAAAGAAATGGTCCAGGTTTTTTCTTCATGTGACTGTCCAATTTTCCCAACACCATTTGTTGAAGACATTGTCTTTTTTCCATTGGACATTCTTTCCTGCTTTGCCAAAGATTAGTTGACCATAGAGTTGAAGGTCCATTTCTGAGTTCTGCATTCCGTTCCATTGATCTATGTGTGTGTTTTTGTGCCACTCCATACTGTCTTAAAGATTACAGCTTTGTAATAAAGCTTAAAGTCTAGAATTGTGATGCCACCAGCTTTGGGTGTTGTTGTTGTTGTTGTTTTCTCTAACATTCCTCTAGTTATTCGGGGTCTTTTCTGATTCTATACAAATTTTAGGATTATTTGTTTCAGTTCTTTAAAAAAGTTGATGTTCTTTTTAATTTAATTTTTCTTTCAGTGTTCCAAGATTCATTGTTTATGCACCACACCCAGTGCTCCATGAATACATGCCCTCCTTAATACCCACCACCAGGCTCACCCCCTACCCCACAAAATCCTTGGTTTGTTTCTCAGAGTCCACAATCTCTCATGGTTTGTCTTGCCCTCCGATTTCCCCCAGCTCACTCTCCTCTCCATCTCCCAATGTCCTCTGTGTTATTCCTTATGCTCCACAAGTAAGTGAAACCATATGATAATTGACTCTTTCTGCTTGACTTACTTCACTCAGCATAATCTCCCCCGGTCTTGTCCATGTTGATACAAAAGTTGTGTATTTGTCTTTTCTGATGGAGGCATAATACTCCATTGTATATATGGGCCATATCTTCTTTATCCATTCGTCTGTTGAAGGGCATCTTGGCTCTTTCCACAGTTTGGCAACTGTGGCCATTGCTGCTATGAACATTGGGGTACAGATGGCCCTTCTATTCACTACATTTGTATCTTTGCGGTAAATACCCAGTAGTGCAATTGCAGGATCATAGGGTAGCTCTATTTTTAATTTCTTAAGGAATCTCCACACTCTTTTCAAAAGTGGCTGCACCAACTTGCATTCCCACCAACACTGTAAGAGGGTTCCCCTTTCTCCACATCCTCTCCAACACTTGTTGTTTACTGTCTTGTTGGTTTTGGCCATTCTAACTGGTGTAAGGTGGTATCTCACTGTGGTTTTGATTTGAATCTTTCAAATGGCTTATGATGATGAACATTTTTTCATGTGTCTGTTAGCCGTCTGGATGTCTTCTTTGGAGAAATGTCTGTTCATGTCTTCTGCCTATTTTTTTTTTTTACATGATTATCTGTTGTGTGTGTTGAGTTTGAGGATTTTTTTATACATCTTGGATATCAGCCCTTTGTCTGTAGTGTCATTTATTTCACTCAAATGTAGAATTTAAGGAGCAAAACAAATGAACAAAGAAAAAAAAAGGAGAGAAACCAAAAAACAGACTCTTAACTATAAACAACAAACTGATGATTACAAGAAAGGAGGTGAGTCGGGGAGGGGGGGACGAGTAAAATAGGTAAAGGTAGGATTAATTGCACATTTATCATAATGAGCAGTGCATAATATATAGAAAATTGTTGAATCACTGTATATACACCTGAAACTAATGTAACACTGTATGTTAATTTTACCAGAAATAAAATTTTAAAATGATGAAAATAAAAGAAAAACATCAAATTGTATCAAAAACAAATATATCAAAAATCAAAATATATCAAATAAATCAAATAGAAATTATATCAAATACATCAAATATAAATCAAGAATATAAAAATATAATTTGATATAGTGAACATATCATATTATGAAATTATTAAAAGAAAGAATATTCTAACAATACCTTGATAAATATGATGGGCATGCCCTAGCCCTGAATTTTTATGCTGCCTCATTAAAGCTACAACCAGAAGGCATGCCCCAGCTTTGCACTCTTCCCCTGTCTTGCTATAACTGGCAGGACATGTGGCAGGTATGGGGCAAACCTGAAGCCTGCTAGCACACTTTAGGCTGAAGCTTTATGACTAATAAATAGTTTTTTTTTCACAGAAAGACTGGGAGTTTGTTTCATTCTAGTGTATGCAGTGCCTTAGGGGTGATAGCCTACAGAGAATGGTCTCTTCCATTTTTCTAGTCCTGTGTTGCTTAGGAATGTAGGCTCCCCCCAACTCTGGGCCATTAGGTGATCAAGAGTTGTCTCCTTTGTTGACTGAAGGATGAATACCCAACTTTTGTATCAATATGGATGGAACTGGAGGAGATTATGCTGAGTGAAATAAGCAGAGAGAGCCAATTATCATATGATTTCACTTGTGGAGCATAAAGAATAACATGGAGGACATGGGGAGATGGAGAGGAGAAGTGAGTTGGGGGAAATCGGAGGGCGAGACAAACCATGAGAGACTGTGGACTCTGAGAAAACCAAGGGTTTTGGAGGGGAGAATTGTGGGGGGTTGGATGAGCCAGGGGGTGGGTCTTAAGGAGGGCATGTATTCATGGAGCACTGGGTGTGGTGCATAAACAATGAATCTTGGAACACTGGAAAAAAATTAAATTAAATTTTAAAAAAAGAAATAACATGGTATTTGTCTTTCTCTGACATAATTCACTTTTAATTTTTTACCCTCTCAATCCATCCATGCTATTGGAAATGACAAGATTTCAATCTTTTTTTAGTGACTGAATAATACTCATTTGTATAAGTACACCACATGTTTATCAGTTCATCTGTTAGTGGACACTTGGGCTGCTTCCATAATTTGGCTATTGTAAAGAATACTGCAAAAAATGTAGGGGTGCGTATATCTTTTCATATTAGTGTTTTCATGGTCTTTGGGTGGTACTCAGTAGTGGAATTATTGGATTATATGGAATTCTATTTTTTATTTTTTTGAGGAATCTCCATAGTATTTTCACAGTGGTCGGGTTTAAGGTGGACCAATTAGTAGTGTCCTTACAAGAGAAAGGAAGGGAGATTTTATATAAAAAGAGAGACAGTGTGCCTGGGTAGCTCAGTGGGTTAAAGCCTCTGCCTTCAGCTCAGGTCATGTTCCCAGGGTCCTGGGATGGAGCCCCACATCGGGCTCTCTGCTCGCTGGGGAGCTTGTTTCCTGCTCTCTCTCTCTGCCTGCCTCTCTGCCTACTTGTGATCTCTCTCTGTCAAATAAATAAATAAAATCTTTAAAAAAAATAAATAAAAAGAGAGACAGAGGAGAAAAGGCAAGGTAAAGACAGAAGCAAAGATTAGAGTGATGTGTTTATAGCCCAAGAAACTACAAGAATTGCTGACAGTTACCAGAAGCTAGGAAAAGCACATGGAACAGATTTGCCCTCAGAGCTTCCAGAAAGAACCACCCCCACTGATACCAGGCTCCTAGGTTCCAGAACTATGAGAGAGTAAATATCTTTTGTTTAAGCTACCAAGTTTGTAGTAATTTCTTACAACAACCCTAGGAAACTACTGCAGTGCACCCATCACTTATTTAAAATTTTTAGTAATTACCCTCGCTTTGGAAAATGTCGGATCTTCCTTACTGAGTCCTAAGGCCAGTGTGCCCCACCTCCCTCACCAGCCTCTTTTGTGCCCTTTCCTTATTTTGTATGTGCACTGCCATTTTCTCAAGCTATTCCAGGAATCTTGTCTGTGTGAAGATTATTTGTATTTTTTCAATGTCTTCGCTCTTGCATACCATTCCCAGTTAGCTATAAGCCCTCCATGACTCCCACCCTTGAAGTAATCTTTATGTTAACTGAACTTTGTATCTTTCTTGGAGCCCTTATGGCTTTCTACCATCTATGATAAGTGTATGTGTACTTAGCATTCTTACTAGGTGTTTACTTGGCATTCTTACTTGATGAACTCTTCCAGGACACAGTCTGTGTCTTACCCTTTTCTGTATCCTATGGGATACATGTTGTGGACTGAATGTTTGTGTCATCCCAGAATTTATATGTTGAAGCCCCAATCCTCAATGTGATCTTATTTGGAAGTGAGGCTTTTAGGACATAATTAGTCTTAGATGAGGTCATGAAGGTGGGGGCTCCATGATAAGTTTAGTGCCCTATTAAGAAGAGGAAGAATGATGAGAACTCTCTCTAACCCTGTACACATACTGAAGAAAAGACATTTGAACATACACCCAAGAAGGAGGCTGTTTACAAGACGGGAAGAGAGCCCTTACTGACAACTGAATTTGCCAGCAGCTTGATCTTGGACTTCCCAGTCTCCAAACTATGAGAGATAAATGCTTATTGTTTAAGCCACCCAGTTAGAGTATTTTGTTATAGTAGCTTGAACATACTCAGACGGGGCCTGATTTAGTGTCTGGAACATTGAAGATGGTTAATACATAATGGTTTTTGTTGAATATATGCCTGATTGTCTGACTAACTGATTGAATGATTATGATCCTTCCAAGTAGTGTCAATAGTCTCTGAAAATGTCTTTCATTAGTAATATCAGTAGTATTTGAATGTCTTTGAGATCTTTTTTAATACAAAAATTCTATTTATATATTAAAACTGAGTTACCTGCTAATTATAGCTCTTTTATTATCCCAGAAGTAACCACTACCCTGATTTTTATGAAAATTATTTGTGTTTTCATTAGAATTTTTTGATTTTGTTTGTCTCTCATTTTGCATGTTATTGGGCATAAATGGAATCATCCTGTATTCTTTTGTGTCTGACTTCTTTTGTCCAACATAATGTTTATGAGATTCACCAACATGGTTGGATGTAGATATATTGTAGTCTTTCATATGAATATGCCATAGCTTATTTTTAGGTTCTACCATCAGGGGAAATTTGGGTTGTTTCTTTGTTTCTAGTTTGAGGGTACAATGAATAAAAGTTTTGTGAACATCTTTGTGCATATGTCCTGGTGAACATATTTTCCTTCAGGGTATGTATTCCCAAAGTAAAAACATTGAATAACATCTTTATCCTCAGCTGATAAAGCTAAATTATCTTCTGAAATTTTACTAGTTTATATTCCCATGAGAGTTATATGAGAATCCCTTTTACTCTGTATTCTCACCAAGATTTGATATTATTATACTTTTAAATTGTAGCCAATTTGATAGATGTTGCATAAGGTATATGGTGATTTAAATTTGTATTTTTTCTGATCACTAATGAGATTGAGTACTTTTTTTGAGTACTTTTTTTTGTACTATAAAAACAAACCTAGGTTAAAAAAACACAAAACATAGTGTTATAGGAATGGAAGTGAGGAGCTTAGCAAATTCCTTCTCCAAAAATCATCAATGAGTTTTGGCAAAAATGTCAAAAACAACCATATAAAAAGCAGGAAATTCACCAGTCATACACGAAAATTGAGAAGAGTTTATTCCAGAAAAACTACTGACCGTTGCAAGAGAAGTGGGAGTTTTTGACACTTTGACCTGAGGCTGCTCTTGACTCCACTCCTCTCCCCAGCTCTATCATCATGGTAACTCTACCAGGATGGAACAAATTGAGAATCAGCAGCTTTGCTGGTGGAAGAGGCTGACTTGATTTTCGGTATAGTGTGCACAGAAACCTCATGATACTAGGCTTTATCAGAAATAGTAATGATCTCAGTGGCAAATGAAAAGGGAAGGCCAACATTATAGATAAACTGAGGCTGTGATCCTGGTTTGGGCAGGCAGTAGTTTTAGCCTAGCCAGAAATTTATCAGTGACATTCAGGAAATGAGGCAGCTGGACAAAATAATAATAGCAACAATAGATTTATTATGTATGTTTAAATATATATATATGTTTATATATATGTGTGTGTGTTTATGAAAGTTTATGTGTAAGTGAAATAAATAACAGCAATGAATCAAAGCACAGGAGGGAAGAATAATGAATATTTTGTTATTATAAGTTGCTTATTAACAGTACTTGTAAAGTGGCATAATGTTATTTGAAACTTGGATTAGTTGTAAATTTACACAGCAAGCTCCAAGGCAACCACTAAACTAAACTAAACTAAACTAAAACAGGAAAAAAATCTAATTGATATGCTAAGAAAGTAGATAAATGGAATAATATAAAATATTCAGTTAAAATCAGAAAACGCAGAAAAAGTATGGAAGATAAAAACAGGAATAAAGAACAAGAGCTACAAAAGCTGTGACAAATATGGTAGTTCGAATCCAACTATATTGATATCTCTACTTTAAACGTCAGATCTCACTACACCATTTAAAAAACAGAGACTCCCATTTGCAACAATGTGGGTGGAACTAGAGGGTATTATGCTAAGCGAAGTAAGTCAGTCAGAGAAAGACAAATACCATATGATTTCATTCATATGTGGAATTTAAGAAACAAAGCAGATGAACATAGATGAAGGGAAGGAAAAATAAAATAAGATTAAAATAGAGAGGAAAGAGACAAACCATAAAAGACACAGAACTCTAGAAAACAAACAGGGTTCCTGGAGGGGTGGTGGGTGGAGAGAAGGGATAATTGGGTGATGGGCATTAAGGAGGCACTTGATGTAAGGAGCACTGGGTGTTACTGCAACTGATGAATCACTAAATTCTACCCCTGAAAATAATACTACACTGTATGTTAATGAAATTGAGTTTAAATAAATAATATTTTATTAGTTTCAGGTGTTTATATAGTGACTCAACAATTCTATACATTATGCAGTGCTCATTATGTGCACTTAATCCTACCTTTACCTATTTTACTCACCGTCCCCCACCTACCTCCTTTCTGGTATCATCAGTTTGCTCTTTATAGTTAAGAGTCCATTTTTTTGGTTTTTCTCTTTTTTTCTTTGTTCATTTCTTTTGTTTCATAAGTTCCACATATGAGTAAAGTAGCATGGTATTCGTCTTTCTCCAACTGACATATTTCACTTAACATTTTACCCTCTAAATCCATCCATGCTGTTGGAAATGGCAAGATTTCAACCTTTTTAAATGGCTGAATAATACTCCATTGTATAAATATACCACATGTTTATCCATTCATCTGTCCGTAGACACTTGGGTGGCTTTCATAAATTGGCTATTGTAAGTAATACTGCAATAAATGTAAGGGTGCATATATCTTTTCAGATTAGTGTTAACATATTCTTTGGGAATACTAAGTAGTGGAATTATTGGATCATATGGAAATCTTTTTTTTAATTTTATTTTTTATACTTTTTTATTAATTACTTTTTATTAATTATTTTTATTTTTATTGACATATAATGTATTATTTGCCCCAGGGGTACAGGTCTGTGAATTGTCAGGCTTATGCACTCAATAGCACTTACCATATCATGTATCCTCCCCAGTGTTCATAACCCAACCACCCTCTCCATACGCCTCCTCCCTACAGCAACCCTCGGGTTAAGGGTCTCTTGTGGTTTGTCTCCCTCCTGATCCCGTCTTGTTTCATATTTTCCTTCCCTACCCCCCAAACCACCCACTCTACCTCTCAAATTCCTCATATCAGGGAGATCATATGATAATTGTCTTTCTCTGACTTATTTCGCTCAGCATAATAACTGACTAATTAACTTACTTTGCTCAGCATAGTACGCTCTTGTTCCATCCACATCATTGCAAATGGCAAATGGCAAGATTTCATTTCTTTTGATGACTGCATAGTATTCCAGTGTGTGTGTGTGTGTGTGTGTGTGTGTGTGTGTGTCTATCTTACATCTTAAATCTTTTATCTTACATCTGTTTTATCCATTCATCTGTTAATGGACATCTAGGTTCTTTCCCGAGTTTGGCTAGTGTGGACATTGTTGCTATAAACATTTGGGCATACATGCCCCTTCAGATCACTACATTTGTATCTTTAGGGTAAATACCCAGTAGTGTGATTGCTGGGTCATAGGGTAGCTCTACTTTCAACTTTTGAGGAACCTCCATGCTGTTTTCCAGAGTGGCTGAACAAGCTTGCATAACAGTGTAGGAGGGTTCTCCGATCTCTGCATCCTCACCAACGTCTGTTGTTTTCCTGACTTATTAATTATAGCCATTCTGACTGGTGTGAGGTGGTATCTCATTGTGATTTTGATTTGTATTTCCCTGATGCTGAATGATGCTGAGCACTTTTTGATGTGTCTGTTGACCATTTAGATGTCTCCTTTGTAGAAATGTCTGTTCATGTCCTCTGCCCATATCTTGATTGGATTATTTGTCCTTTGGGTGTTGAGTTTGGTCAGTTCTTTATAGATTTTTGGATACTAGCCCTTTATCTGATATGTCATTTGCAAATATCTTCTCACATTCTGTCAGTTGTCTGTCAGTTTTGTTAACTGTTTCCTTTGCTGTGCAAAAGCTTTTGATCTTGATTAAGTCCCAATAGTTCATTTTTGCCCTTGCTTCCCTTGCCTTTAGCAAAGTTTCTAGGAAGAAGTTGCTCTGGCTGAGGTCAAAGAGGTTGCTACCTGTATTCTCCTCAAGGATGTTGATGGATTCCTGTCTCACATTGAGGTCCTTCATCCATTTGAGTCTATTTTTGTGTGTGCTGTAAAGAAATGGTCCAGTTTCATTCTTCTGCATGTGGCTGTCCAATTTTCCCAACACCATTTGTTAAAGAGACTGTCTTTTTTCCATTGGATATTCTTTCCTGCTTTGTCAAAGATTAGTTGACCATAGAGTAGAGGAGCTATTTGAAGGCTCTCTCTTCTGTTCCATTGATCTTTGTGTCTGTTTTTGTGCCAGTATCAGTATCAGTATAGTGTCATGATGATTACAGCTTTGTAATAGAGCTTGAAGTCTGGAATTGTGATGCCACCAACTTTGGTTTTCTTTTTCAACATTCCTCTGGCTATTCAAGGTCTTTTCTGGTTCCATATAAATTTTAGGGTTATTTTTTCCATTTCTTTAAAAAAAAAAAAAAGGATGGTATTTTGATTAGATATTGTGTTAAATGTATAGATTGCTTTAGGTAGCATAAACATCTTCATTATATTTGTTCATCCAGTCCATGGGCATGGAACATTTTTCCATTTCTTTGTGTCTTCCTCAATTTCTTTCATGAGTACTTTATTGTTTTCTAAGTGCAGATTCTTTGCTTCTTTGGTTAGGTTGATTCCTAGGTATCTTGTGGTTTTGGGTTCAATTGTAAATGGGATTGACTCATTAATTTGTCTTTCTTTGGTCTTGCTGTTGGTGTATAGAAATGACACTGATTTCTGTGCGTGGATTTTTATATCCTGATGCTTTACTGAATTCCTGTATGAGTTCTAGCAGTTTTTGAGTGGAATCTTGGATTTTCCATAAAAGGTATCATATCATCTACAAAGAGTGAGAGTTTGACTTTAACTTTGCTGATTCTGATGCCTTTTGTTTCTTTCTGTTGTCTGATTGCTGGGCTAGGACTTTTAGTACTATGTTGAATAGTAGAGGTGATAGTGGACATCCCTGCCTTGTTCCTGACCTAGGGGAAAAGCTCTCAGTTTTTCCCCATTGGGAGTGATATTTGCTGTGGCTGATTCATAGATGGCTTTTATGATATTGAGGTATGTACCCTCTGTGCCTACACTGTGAAGAATTTTGATCAAGAAAGGATGCTGTACTTTCTCAATGCTTTTTCAGCATCTATTGAGAGTATCTTATAGTTCTTGTTTTTTCTTTTATTAATGTATTGTATCATATTGATTGATCTGCAGAATGTTGAACCAACCTTTCAGCCCAGGAATAAATCTCACAGAGCTATGGTGAATAATCCTTTCAATGTACTGTTTGTTCCTATTGGCTGGTATTTTGGTGAGAATTTTCGCATCTGTGTTCATCAAGGATATTGTTCTGTAATCTCCTTTTTGATGGGGTCTTTGTCTGGTTTTGGGATGAAGGTAATCTGACCTCATAAAGAGAGTTGGGAATTTTTCCTTACATTTCTATTTTTTAGAATAGTTTCAGGAGAATAGGTATTATTTCTTGGTTGATAGAATTCCCCTGGGAAGCCATCTGGCTCTGGGCTCTTGTTTTTTGGGAGATTTTTAATGACTGCTTCAATCTCCTTATTGGTTATGGGTCTGTTCTGGTTTTCTCTTTCTTCCTGATCCAATTTTGGTAGTTTATATGTCTCTAGGAATGCATCCATTTCTTCCAGATTCTCAGATTTTCTGGTGTATAGTTGCTTATAATATGTTCTTTTAATTGTCTGTATTTCTTTGGTGTTGGTTGTGATGTCTCTTCTTTCATTCATGATATTACTAATTTGGGCCCTTTCTCTTTTCTTTTTGATACGTCTGGCCAGGGGCTTATCAATCTTATTAATTCTTTCAAAGAACCAGGTCCTAGTTTCGTTGATTTGTTCTATTGTTTTTGGTTTCTATTTAATTGATTTCTGTTCTGTGCTTTGTGATTTCTCTTATTCTGCTGGGTTTAGGCTTTCTTTGCTGTTCTTTCTCCAGCTCCTTTAGGTGTAGGGTTAGGGTGTGTGCTTGAGACATTTCTTGTTTCTTGAGAAAGGCTTGTATCACTATGTATTTTCCTCTCAGCACTGCCTTTGCTGTGTCCCAAAGATTTTGACCAGATGTGTTTTCATTTTCATCTTCTTCCATGAATTTTTTCAGTTCTTCTTTAGTTTCCTGGTTGACCCATTCATTCTTTAGTAGGCTGCTCTTTAGCCTCCACGTATTTGAATTCTTTCCAACTTTCCTCTTGTGATGGAGTTCTAGCTTCAGAGCATTGTGTTCTGAAAATATGCAGAGAACGATCCCAGTCTTTTGGTACCAGTTGAGACCTGATTTGTGACCCAAGATATGATCTATTCTGGAGAATGTTCCATGTGCACTAGAGAAGAATGTTTATTCTGTTGCTTTGGGATGGAATGTTCTGAATATATCTGTGATGTCCATCTGGTCTGGTGTGTCATTTAAGGCCATTATTTCCTTGTTGATCTTTTGCTTGGATGATCTGTCCATTTCAGTGAGGGGAGTGTTAAAGTCCCCTACTATTTTTGTATTATTGTTGATGTATTTCTTTGATTTTGTTATTAATTGGTTTATATACTTAGCTGTTCCCATTTTAGGGACATAGATATTGAAAATTATTAGATCTTCTTGTTGGACAGATCCTTTAAATATATATAGTGTCCTTTCTCATCTCCTATTATAGTCTTTGGCTTAAAATCTAATTTGTCTGACATAAGGATTGCTACCCAACTTTCTTTTGATGTCCATTAGCATGGTAAATTGTTTTCCACCCCTTTACTTTAAATCTGGAGGTGTCTTTGGGTCTAAAATGAATTTCTTGCAGACAACATATCAGTGGGTCTTGTTTTTTTATTCCTTCTGATACCCTGTGTGTTTTGATTGGGGGCATTTGGCCCATTAACATTCAGGGTAATTATTGAGAGATATGAATTTAGTGCCATTGTATTGCCTATAAGATGACTGTTACTATGTATTGTGTCTGTTCCTTTCTGGTCTACTACTTTAAGGCTCTCTCTTTGCTTAGAGGACCCATTTCAGTATTTCCTGTAGGGCTGGTTTGATGTTTGCAAATTCTTTTAGTTTTTGTTTGTCCTGGAAGCTTTTCATGTCTCCTATTTTCAATGACAGCCTAGTTGGATATAGTATTCTTGACTGCATATTTTTCTTCTTTAGAGCTCTGAATATATCATGCCAGTTCTTTCTGGCCTGCCAGGTCTCTGTGGATATGTCTGTTGCTAGTCTAATATTTCTACTGTTGTATGTTACATACCTCTGTCTTGAGCTGTTTTCAGGATTTTCTCTGTCGCTGAGACTTGTTAGTATTACTCTTAGCTGATGGTGTGTGGACCTATTCTTATTGATTTTGAGGGGAGTTCTCTGTGCCTCCTGGATTTTGACACTTGTTCCCTTTGCCAAATTAGGGAAATTCTCTGCTATAATTTGCTCCAATATACCTTTTTCCCCTTTCTCTCTTTTCTCTTCCTCTGGAATCCCAATTACTCTAATATTGTTTCATCTTATGGTATAACTTATCTCTCAAATTCTCCCCTCGTGGTCAGCAGTTGTTTGTCTCTCTGTTGCTCAGTTTCTTTATTCTTTGTCATTTTGTCTTCTATATCACTAATTCTCTCTTCTGCCTCATTTATCCTAGCAGGAAGAACCTCCATTTTTCATTGCACCTCATTAATAGTCTTTTTGATTTCAACTTGGTTAGATTTTATTTCTTTTAGTTCTCCAGGAGGGATTTTATTTCTCCAGAAGGGTGTTCTCTAGTATCTTTCAAGCTTCTTTTGAGCCCAGCTAGCACCTTGATAATCATCATTCTGAACTCTACTTCTGGAATCTTATTAGTGTCTTTATGGATTAGGTCCCTAGCTATCGGTATTGCCTCTTGTTCTCTTTTTTTTTTTTTTTTTTTAATTTGTGGTGAGTTTTCTGCCTTGTCATTTTGTCTAGATAAGAATATATGAACAAGAGAATAAAATACTAAAAGGGCAACAAAGACCCAAGAACAGCGTACACTAACCAAATCAGAAGAAACCCCAAATCGGGGGTGAAGATAGGGGGTAAAAAGAAATTCAAAATAAAATTTTTTTAATTAAAAAAATATCTATCTACCTATCTATTTGGTGAATAGAATAGAGTCACCCACTTGATTTTTGGTGTATTTTGGTCTCTTAGAAGAAACTACCTCCCCAAATTTTAAAGAATGAAAAAAAATACACACACCCACACACATACACACACAGATAAACGTAAACACCATGAAGGGATGGAATATGACTGTAAAGATGAAAATTTTAAAAAAATCTAAAAAGGGAATTCATAATATATGTTGGTTTGTAGAAGAAAAAAAAAGAGGAGAGAATGTGCTCAGGCTGAAGACTAGAACAAAGCCATGTGCTAGATTTAGGGAATATTTGATCTATTAGAGGAAATTCTATCCCACAATTTTAAAGAAAAAAAACCTATTTGTATACAAAAACTAAGGTTAAATACAATGAAGTGTTAAAATTGATTATAAAAATGAAAGTTTAGGGTGCCTGGGTGGCTTCTGCCTTCGGCTCAAGTCATGATCTCAGGGTCCTGGGATCAAGCCCTGCATCAAGCTCTCTGCTGAGAGGGGAGCCTGTCTCTCTGCCTACTTGTGATCTCTGTCTGTCAAATAAATAAATAAAATCTTTTAAAAATGAAGGTTTGAAAAGTGTTTTTTTTTTTTTTAGAAAGGTATTACTAAGATAAACTAGTTAAAAATGTTAAAGGAGGAAAGAGGAAAGGTTAAAAAATATAGAATAAGAAAAAATAAAATTATAAAAAATTAACTTTGAATGACTAAAAGATCATGGGGAGAAAGCTGTGAATTCTATTTACTTCTTTCCTCTAGCTCTGGAATCCGCTGTTCTCCATGATGGGTGAGCTTGGTCTTGGTTGGATGTTCATGCTGGTCTTCTGGCGGTGGGGTCTGTCACTGTGAATCTCAAATGTCTTTTCCTGAGACGGAATTGCACTGCCCTTGCCAGGGGCCAAGCTAAGTAATATACTTGGGTTCACTCTGGGGAGCTTTTGTTCCCTGAACGCTTTCCACTTTCCATAGAGCTTTGGAAGAGGGAATGAAAAAGGCAGCCTCCCAGTTTCTGGCCCAGAGAAGCTGAGAGCTCAGGGCCCCGATCCTTCGTGTACCCTCTGAGAAAACAGTCAGTCACTCCTGTCTCTCTGGTCTCCGGCCGTGCTCTGTGCTCACCCCGCCTGTGAGCGAGCATTTCTATATTTGGTGCACAGCCCCGTTTGGAGTCTTCAAACCTAGTAGATTCCTTTGGCACTGCTCTTCCCAGAGGAGGAAGGTGAGTCTCCCCATACCTGCCTCTTTTGGGGTCCCTGCTCAAAGAGCAGTGGCCCAACTGTGCCTTAGATCATAATTTAAGGTAATCCCGATCTGCAAGGTCACTCCTTGGCTCTGTCTCTGTATTTGGCTTCCCTATTCTGACATCTGTGAGCTCTGCCACACTCAGACACCACAGTCTTTCTGTGACCCCTTGGGACCTGAGAGCACACTGTCCCCAGAAGGGCTCCACCCCTGCCTAGCGTCTGGAGCAATGTCCCTCAGTGGAGCAAACTTCTAAAAGTTCAGATTTTGTGCTGTGCTGCTCCACAACCTGCCCGGAGCCAGCCACTCCCCCCACAGTCTATCTTTCCATTGCTTTGGATTCATTTCTCCACACATCCTACCTTTCAGAACATGGCCGATTTTCTGTTCTTATAATTGCTGCTCTTCTTCTCTTCTATCTCCTGTTGAGTTTGTAGGTGTTCAGAATGGTTTGATAAGTATAAGTATCTGGCTGAACTCCTAGGACCGGATGTCATTTCAGTCTGCTACTCCTCTGCCATCTTGCCTCTCACCAATCATATGTAATTCTGTCTTTAATTTTTTGAGGAACCTCCATATTATTTTCCACAGTTGTTGCACCAGTTTCCATTCCCACCTTGTTAGACTGTTTTTTTCTAAGATTTCCAACACCCATCAATAATAGAAACTTTCACCAAACTTCTACAAAGGGAGACTTCTCAGCTTGTAAAAGACTTATACAAAATGACCTATAAATGAGATCATACTTAATAATGAGAAACTTGAAATTTTTACTTAGATTGGGAAAAAGGCAATGCTGTCCCCTTTTAACTCATACTTAATATCATAGCTAATAAGACAAGGAAAGTAAACAAAAGGTATTCTGATTTGGAAGGGAGAGACAACATTATTATCTATGTAGAAAATCTGAAAGAGTCAACAACAACAACAAAATTCCTGGAACTAGTAAGAATGTAGTAAGGTTGTAGAATGCACAGTTAATAAAAAAAAAAAAAAAAGTCCATTACAAGATTTCATTCTTTTCTCAGTAATATTCCATTATATATATATATATATATATATATATATATATATACACATACATACACACCAAATCTTCCTTGTCCATTATGGGCACTTAGACTATTTCCATAATTTTCTATTATAGAAAATGCTGATATAAATTTCAGGGTGCATGTATTACTTTGAATTAATTTTTTTTAAGATTTATTTATTTGAAGAATACTTGGGTGGCTCAGTCAGTTAAGTGTCTACATTTGGCTCAGTTCATGATCTCATGGTCCTGGGATCAAGTCCTGCATCAGACTCCTTCCTCAGCGGGGAGCAAGCTTCTCCCTCTGCCTTCTACTCCACCTGCTTGTGCTTGCTGTCTCTGACAAATAAATAAAATCTTAAAAAAAAAGAAAAGATTTATTTGAAAGAGATAGAGAGTGGGAGTGGATTGGGCAGGGGTAGGTGGAGAGGACAGTCTTAAGCAGAGTCTGCACCAAATGGGGAGGCAGATTTAAGGCTCAATCTGACAACCCTGAGATCTAAACTTGAGCTGAAACTAAGTCCAACTCTTAACCGACTACACCACCCAGGTGCACCTGAATTAGTATTTTTGTATTCTTTGAGTGAATGCCTAATAGTACAGTTGCTGTATCATAGGGTATTTCTATTTTTTTACTTTTTGAGGAACCTCCATACTCTTTTCCAGAGTGGCTATACAAGTTTGCATTCCCATCAATGGTGCAAGAGGGTTTCCCTTTCTCTGCATCCTCACCAGCACCTGTTGTTTCTTGTGATGTTGGATTTTAGCCATTCTGATAGCTGCGAGGTGATATCTCTTTGTAGTTTTGATTTGTAGCTCCCGGATGATGAGTGATGTTAAGCATCTTTTCATGAGTCTATTGGTCATCTTTGTATCTTCTTTAGGAAAATATCCATGTCTTCTGATCATTTTTAAATTGGATTATTCATTTTTGGATGTTGAGTTTTGGAACGACATGGATAGAGCTAAAGTATATTATGATAAAAAAAGAGTATTATGCTAAGTGAAATGTCAGTCAGAAAAAGACAAATACCATATGATTTCCTTATATGTGGAATTTAAGAAACAGAACAAACAGGCAAAGGGGGAAAGAGAGAGAGACAACCCAAAAACAGAGTCTTAATTATAGAGAAGAAACTGATGGTTACCAGAGGGGAGGTGAGTGAGGGGAATGGGTTAAATAGGTGTTGGGATAAGGAGTATACTTGTTGTGATAGTACTGAGTGTTGTATGGAGGTGTTGAGTCACTATATTGTACACCTGAAACTAATATTATACTGCATGTTAAGTAACTGGAGTTTAAAAAAAAATAAACTTTAAAAAAATCATTTGCTTTCCTATATACCAAAAATGACCAAGTGAAATTTGAAATTGAAAACACATGATCATTTACATTAGCACACAAAGAAATGACATACTTTGGTATAAATCTTACAACATATATACAAGATCTATCTGAGGAAAAGAATAAAATTCTGATGAAAGAAATCAAAGAGAAATAAATGGAGAGACATTCCATTTTCATGTATAGGGAGACTCAATACTTTCAAGATTAGTTTTTCTCAACTTGACCTATAAATTTAGTGCAATCCTAGTCAAATTCCCAGCAACTTATTTTGTGGATATCAACAAACTGATTTCATAGTTTATATGGAGAAGCAAAAGTCTCAAAATAGCCTACTCAGTGTTGAAGTAGATGAACAGAGTCAGAGTACTGACAACACTTGACTTCAAGACTTATAAAAAATAATTTGTCGGGGTTCCTGGGTGGCTCAGTCATTAAGCCTTTGCCTTTGGCCCAGGTTGTGATCCCAGGATCCTGGGATTGAGCCCTGCATTGGGCCCCCTGCTTGGTGGGGAGCCTGCTTCTCCCTCTCCCACTCCCCATGCTTGTGTTCCCTCTCTCACTGTGTCTATCTCTATCTAATAAGTAAATAAAATCTTTTAAAAAAAAGTAATTTTCCTTATTAAAAGTAAATTGTCTTATAATAATCAAGGCAATATCCATAGTTTTTTTGGTGAAAAAAACAGACAAATAGATCAGTGGTTCGAACAGAAGGGAGTGTCCACAAATGATCTTACTTAAATACAGTCAGTTGATCTTTGAGAGAACAACAAAGGCAATCCAATGGAGTAGGGATAATCTTTTCAACAAATGGTGCTGGAAACACTGACAATCACATGCAAAAAAGAAATAAAGTGCATCTAGACATGTTTGAGAGAGAGAACAAGTACGCAAGCAGGGAGGAGGGGTGGAGGGAGAAGTAGACTCCCCTTTGAGCAAGGAGACTGATGTGGGAATCGATTCCAGGACCCTGGGATCGTGACTGAGCTGAAGGCAGCTGCTCAACTGACTGAGCAACCCAGGTACCCCAAAGTTTATAAATCTCTAAAAATAACAACACAAACATTCAAGTGGCACTCTAGTGAAGATCTTTTTAATGTAAGAGAGGCAGTAAAAAAAAAAAAAAAAAAAGGACAGAAAAACAAAATAGACATGAAATATATAGAAAACACATAGCAAAACAGTAGATGAAGATCCAACTGTATCAGTGATTACACTAAGAAAACAGTAAAAACAGTAAAAAAAAAAAGGTATTATTAGCCTGGATTTAAAAAAAAATTCAGTATCCAACTATATACTTTATAAGAGACATACTTTAGATTCAAAGTTACAAGTTGAAAATAAATGCATAGAAAAATATATTATGCAAACAGTAACTGTAAGAGTGTTGATGTGACTATGTTAATACTAGACAAAATGGGCTTTAAAATTAAAAATATTAGAAACTAGAAAAGCATTTCACATAATAAAGGGTCAATTCATTAAATAGATATAAATATATATAAAATAAATAAAATATCTGTAAATATCTATATGAATATATCTTTATATCTATATCTATCTATCTATCTAATATAACCTTAAAATAAATGAAGCAAAAACTGACAGAATTATAGTGAGTAGTATACTCACTATACTCAGCAGTAATAGCTGAAACTTCACTGTCTTGCTCCCAACAATTTACAGAAAAACTACAATGAAAATCAAGAAGTATTTCCTTTAACAACTTTAACAATATCAACCACCTTGACCAAACTGACATCTATAGAGTACTCCATCCAACAAAGCAGAATATGCATTCTTTGCAAGCTATATGAAACATTCTTCAAGAGAGACCTTATACCAGGCTATAATACAAGTCTTAATATACTTTGAAGTATATTATACAAGATGTGTTTTTCAATCATAATAGAATTAAATTAAAAACCATCAACTTAAAGAAATTTGGATGATCCCTCTAGTTTTGATATTTAAAATGCTTAAACTGTTTCAAAATAGAATTTAAAATGTTTCTAAATAACCCATGGGTCAAATAAAATCACAGGATAAATCAGAAAATATTTTGAACTGAATTAGAAAAATACAACATATCAAAATTTATAGCTAAAACAGTGCTTAGAGGGCAATGTATGCCAGTAAAAGGCTTTATTAGCAAAGATGAAAAACTTTTAAATAACATGAGATTCTACTTTAAGAAACTAGAAAAAAAGAGTCACTAAAACTAAAGAGAGGAGAAAGAATTGGCTCAGTGATTCAATAAAGATGAGAGTAGAAATCAATAATATTGAAAACAGGAAGACAATGGAGAAAAATCAATGAAAGTTTTTTGTTTATTTTTTGAGCAAAAAAAATTGATAAAACTTTAGCTGGTATGACCCTCTTCTCCCCTTGCAAAATATTGAGAAAACCTAAATTACTAAAATGAGGACTGTAAGGAGAGACTCCAGTATTGACCCTGCAGAATTAAAAACCAATTTTATGCCAACAAATTAGACAATATAGATTAAATGGAAAAATGCCTTGAAAGAAACAAATTACTAAAATTGACTAGAAAAGAAAATAAAATGTAAATAGGCCTATAACAAATACAGAAATTAAATCAGTAATTTGAGATCTATCCACAGAGGAAAGCCCAGGCCTAGACAGCTTCATTGGTATATTCTATTAAATATTTAAGGAAGAAATTATATGAATCTTTCAGAAACTCCTCCAGAAAACAGAAAAAGAGGAAACATTTCCCAGCTCATTCTACAAAGTCAGTATTACTCTGATTCCAAGTCTAAAGATGTTAAAAGAGAACTGTAAATTGATATCCCTCATATTTACTTTTCATATTAATATTCATTTTCATATTAATATTCATATTTACTTTTACTATGTCTATTCAACATTGTACTGGAGGTTTTATCCAGAGCAATAAAGAGAAGGAAGGGAGAAAGGAAAGAAGGAAGGAAGGAAGGAGAAAGAAAGAAAGGAATAAAGAAAGAAAGAGGGAGGAGGGAGGGAGGGAAGAAGGAAGAGAAAGGAAGGAGGTGGGAAAGAAGGAAGGAAGGATGGGGTAAGAGGGGAGGAAGGAGGATTGGAAGGGAAAGGAAAGGAAAAAAGAAAAAAGAAAAGGAGGAAATAATGGAGACAGGGAGGTAGGGAAGAAAAGGAAGAGAGGAAGGAAGGGAGGGAGAAAAAAAAAGGTGAGGGAGAAAAAAAAAGGTGAGGAAGAAAGAGAAAAAACAGAGGAGAGTTGGAGGGAGAGAGAGAGAGAGGAGAAAGGGAAGAAAGAAATAATAAAAGACAGCCAAATTAAAAGGAAGAAATAAGAAATGAATTTTTTGTATTTTCAAAAGACATGAAATCTTAAGGAATTCACATGCTCAGAAGCACTAGAACTAACAAGTATTCAGTGTTGGGGAATACAAGACCCATATACAAGGAACTATTATGTTTCTACTTAAATTAATCTGTAGATTCAAAATGACCCCTATCAAAATCTCAAGATGCAATTTTTTTTGCAGAAATTTGACATACTGATCTTAAAATTTATATGGAAATGCAAAGGATGTCAAATAGCCACAACAATTTTGAAACTGAAAAACAAAGTAAATGTAGAACTTAAATGTCTTGCTTTCAAAATGTGTTATAAGGCTACAATAATTAAGACAGTGTGACACTGGCATAAGTATAGACATATATATCAATGGTGCAGAATTGAGAGTTAAAAAACAAACCCTCATATTTATGGTCAATTGATTTTGGACAAAGATACCAAGCCAATTCAATGGGGGAGAAGACTATCTTTTTTTAAAAAGTTGGTAAGGCAATTGGATATTCATATACACAAAAATTAATTTAAAAAGGACTTTGTCCTAAATGTAAAAACCAAAATTATAAAACTAGAAGATATTTGTGACCTTTTATAAAGCAAATAGCATAGATATGATACCAAAATGATGACCAATAAAATAATAAATTGATAAATTAGACTTTACAAATATTAAAGACTTTTGAACTTCAGAAGGCAGTCAGAAAATTAAAAGACAAACCACAAAAATGGAGAAGTATTTTCAAATCACGTATCTTATGGAGAATTAGTACCTAGAATTTATAAGAAATCTCAAAACTCAGTAATAAAATACAGCAACTCAATTAAAACAAAAGAGTAGAATAACTCATTAAAGAACATATACAAATGTCTAATAAGCATGAAAAAGATACTCAACATTATTACTCATTAGGGAAATACAAACTGTAACCATATGAGATATTTCTTTACCCTGACAAACGTTAATCCTTCTACTACCTCCATAGTTTGCCTTTTCCAGAATACCATATATTTGAAATCAAACACAACGTAGCATTTTCAGATTGCACTTTTTCACTATGTAATATACATTTAAGGTTTCTCCATATCTTTTCATGGCTTGGTAGTTTTTTTGTTTGTTTTTTTTCTTTTTTAGCAATGAATAATAGTCCATTGTCTGGATTTGCTGCTCTTTATTTACTCACCTGCTAAAATACATCTCTGTTGCCTTCTAGTTTGGGTAATTATGGGTAAAGCTTCTATAAGCTTTCAGCTTATTTGGGTGAATGCCAAAGAGCCAATTATTGGCTTCTATGAACAATTTTTTAAAAATCTGATTCCAGTAAATATACAGTATTATATTAGTTTCAGGTGTGTAATATAGTGATTCAACAATCCTATACATTACACAGTGCTCATCATGATGAATGTACTCTTAATTCCCTTGACCTGTTTCATCCATCCCCCCCATCTCCCCTCTGGTAACTATCAGTTGGTTCTCTATGGTTCAGAGTCTTGTTTTTTTTTGTTTGTCTCTTTTCTTCTTTGTTCATTGTTTTGTTTCTTAAATTTCATATGACTGAAATCACATGCTATTTGTCTTTCTCTCACTTACTTCACTTACCATTATATCCTCTAGATCCATCCATGTTGTTGCAAATGCCAAGATGTAATGGTATGTGTAATGTATATGTGTATTTAATATAATCAGGGCTTATACAGTACATGCTGTTCTGCCTCATCTTTTTACTTAATTTATCTCACACAACCTTCACATCACTACAAAGAGCTTCACCTCATTTTTAAGTGTTCAGCAATAGCTGAGTGAGTACAAAAAGAGATAATGGCTTCATTTGAAGCTTGAATAGCTAAAGTCAGAAATTCTTAAGGGAGTCTTATTTGTTTTTTTGTTTGTTTGTTTAATTGTCTAATTTTTCTATTTCCCCTGCTAGAATTGGAGTTCCATCAGGCTGCCAGGAGCTTTGCTATTCTGTTTAACATTGTATCTCTAGCATCTAAGATGATAACCACCACAGCACCAAACACTTAACTGAATGCTTACTTTTTGTGTTTCATGCATTTTCTCTCATTAGATGCTTAAAACATCTCTATGAAGTAGATACTATCAGCATCACCATTTTATAGATTAGTAGACTGAGACACAGAAAAGTTGGTTACTTGTCCCAAACCATACACCGTTAAGAGGTAAAGCCATGATTTTAGCCCAGGCAGTCTGATTAGTCCTTTTTTAACCACTGGGCTAGACACTGAGCTAAAGGTTGCAAGGTCGAAAAGAGACATGCTGTGTGTGGTCTGGCATTGAGTGCAGTGAACTTCTCTGGTTTTTACCTGCCCTGCACACCTTCCTCTCTTTTTTTGGTAGAAGTCTCCCTTTTGTTTTGAAGATTTTCCCTCCCCACTCCAACCAAAGGAAACTGTCCTTCTTGCTTATGTGGGTCTATCAGGGCACTTCCTTGGGATTCTAATATACTAGAGTAGAAAAGAAAAGCCCTCTCTTTTTTCTCCTGCATAAATGTATTTGGATTGGCACATCAGCCTAGAATTCGGTAAAGACAGCAAAGATTTTTTCAAGATCGCCAGAACTCAGGTTATGGAATAAAATTAGACACAATTCACAATAGAATTAATTTAAGCAAAACTTTTATGCATTACACTATAGTAATTATGCTGGCTTTAATTTCCAGCATAATTTAAAGCACTAGGAAAAACACTTAATGAAGTATGGTTAGTCTTCTGGTTCTGGAGGGATTCCTTTTCTTGCACTAACTTGCACTGATCTTTCATGAGTTCTACAGTGTTTTTGTGCCTCATGAGTCTAGGGTGGTGTCTGCTATCCCCTTTCATTTCCCTTTCATATTCATTTCATATTCCCTTTTCATTACTTCATCTTTGTAGTAGGCTGAAATATGGCTCCCAAACACAGAAGGTGTTAAATATTGCCTTATCTGGGGAAAAAGGCTTTTGCAGATGTGATTAAGTTAAAACTCAAGATAGAGAGATTATCCAGGTTTATCCATGTGGGGCCTTCATCAGTGTCTATAAGAGGGAGAAAGAGGAAGTTTTGCACACACAGAGAAGGAAGGTAATATGAAGACCGAACAGAGCAAGATTCACAGTATTGGCCTTAGAAGATCAAAGTGATGTGGCCACAGGTCAAGAAATGCTGGCAGCTATAACAAGCTGGAAGAAGTAAGGAATAGATTCTTCACCAGAATCTCTGGAGGGAATGCAGTCATACCAATGCCTTGTTTTCGGTCCAGTGATACTGATTTCAGACTTCTGACTTCCAGAATTGCAGGGAATAAATTGCTATTGTTAAGCCACCAAGTTTGTGGTAATTGTTGACAGCAGCCATAGGAAACTAATAGAATACTATTTCCTGGTATTTCCTATTTATATCAAATTCCTTTGAATTCAAAATCTTTATCAGTAGTATTACCAAGATGGCTTTCATTTTCTCTAAAAATGTTTTGCTGAATGTTGGCTGCCTGCTCTATTTGTTGACTCACATGGTAGTGCATGTCTTTCCTTTTCTCACTTTCTCTCTTTCCTTTTTTCCTTCTGCTCTTATCCAAGTGCTCCTTCTTCTGGCCACTTGATGTCTTATTTTGGTTTATTTTTGTGTTGTCTGTCCTTCTGGGACAATCAGGAGTGTGCTGTTCTTGTTCTTTTGGTTAAAACAAACAAACAACAATCAACAAACAAACAAACAAAAACCTTGTTATTGGGTCCAAACCAATATGGATTTCCCCAGTAAGAAAAGTGAGCATCCCCCATGGTTGCAAAGTCCTGGCAGGTCCCGTTTCATCATTTTATGCTTATCACCATATAAGGTACACTTTCTTCTTGGAATGTCTTAAAATATTTTTATATAGTTAGAAATGTCAAAAGAAAATTCAGAGAGCTTTACTTGGTATGAATATTTTATAGGGTGAGAAGTTAACTGTGAACAGGGAGATTTCAAACAAAAAGTGGTTAGAGCAGAGCTTTCAGTAGTTACTGTTCAGTTTATGAAGCAGGAAGGAGTAAGTGCATTGTTTTCTTTTGTGATTGGTTGCTAGAAACTCCTTTTTATTGCATAATGCAAATGCATATAGCGGATTATCGAGGAAGCTGTAAGGTCTTGCTGTAAGGACATAAAGGAGACTTAGATTTTGTTTCAGATCAGAGTCAGCATTTCAGGTAAGTTGGGACAGTTTTAAGTTTTGGTTATGTGACTATGAGTATTTGGTCTACTGGTATATTCAAACAGAATATTTGTTTTTTCTTTAATAGAAATAAATGTGAGCAACTAGAATCAAAGTACCTAGGATTAAATCTCAGCTTTTACTTTTCTTAATGGTATGACCTTTTGTAAATTCAAATGCTCACTCTAATTGTTTAAGTCTTGAAATTTCTCATCTGTAAGGTGGGGATAGCAGTAAGGTTTTTATAAGGATTAAAGGAGTTAGTATATGCAAGCACTTAGAACAGTATCTGGCACATAGCAAGTGCTTGACAAATGCTGCTTTTATCATTGTCATCATCACCATTACCATCATCCAGATCATTGTCAACATTTAGTGTGAGGACTGTACCACCTCAATTGTGTATCAGAGTAAGGGCACTTTCCATCTTATAGCTTCCTATCTCTTTAACCTAGTTTTCCTGTTGTAAGTGGCAAGCCCTAGGCAGGACATGTTTTTCTATTTACACTTGACCAGGAGCAATTAATAAAAGGCTTTCAGTTTGAGGTGTGTCTCATTTTTAGGAGCTATATTGTCTGCCAAAAGCAATAATCTGGTTGCATTACTTTAAATCATATTTTAATTACTGAGTTTTGTAGTATAGAAGTTCATACAGGATTTTCATATATATTCATATATATGAATATATAATACATTTCCCATATATATATGTATGTATATACACATATATATACACCAAATTTTCAACCACTTTTGAAATTGAGGAATGACTACAGTTTTGTTATATTCATTCACTCATCCATTTGCTCAGTAGGTGTTTTATGTATATATATATATATATAAAAATTTATATATATAAATATATATATGTAGGTATATATAGGTATAGGGATATATATATATATATATATATATTTATTTATTTATTTATTTACTGAGATTCTACTAAATGTTCAGCACTTTGTTGAGTTTTGTCATATAGCAGTGAAGGAGACAAACATGGTTCCTTCCCCGTGGAGTTTATAAACTAGTGAAAACAGAATAGAAAATAAACTGTGGTAAACAGTAAGTTGAGACAGGCCCTATAAAGGCCACAAACAAGATTCTGAGATGGAGAGGAAGAACAACAAGGTTACCTGGGACAGGATTGGTGCTGGGATAGCCAGGAAAGCCTTTTGGGGAGTGGGCATCAAAGAGAAATTGGTATTATAAGAATGAGTTTGATATGAGAAGAGCTGCAGGAAGAATGTTGTAGGCAGATACCGTAGCATAAACTTATGTTATAAGAAGACAAAAATTAGTGGGGGTCAAGAGGCAAGTGAGAAAAGGAAGGAGCTTTGGGAGATGATTTTGTAGGGATGGCCAGTACTAAATCATGCAGGCAATGACACGGCCTAGTAGGAAATTTAGATTTTATTCTAAAGGCAGTGGGAGGCCTTTGAAGGGTTTTAAGCAGTATAGTTTTAAGAGGATTACTATATGGCTGTGAGAAGAGTAAGGAGGGAGGTGGGCATTACTGAAGGGAGGAGGGGCATGAGAAAGGTCAGTTCAATGACCATTGAACCAATTCTGGGCATGGGTAATGATGTATGAACTGGGTCCCCAGCAGCCTATGAGAGACAGAGTACCTATGTATATGGAAGTTAAAGCTCAAAAAGTCGTGTTGCAGGAAGGGATCAGAATTATGGCAGTATTTTAAAAATAATAAAATAAATATTAATAACTCATGACATTAGTCATGATTCTTATTAGCAAATAATTTTTGTCTAGGGTATGTGGTGGTAGGATTAACATATGCAGCTATAATATCATATATGTTTCCAAATCAATTTGATTTTGCTTAAATACCAAAGTTGTTTCATTGCTTAAATGACTCTGCCTTGATTGATATCACTAATAGCCATTAATGTAAATAGAAGTGCTTTAAATTTTGATTGGGACAGTTTGCTAAATCACACTGATTGCAAAATTAACTTAAATGGTTTGAGTTATATAACATTTTCAAGGAAATCAGTTTTATTACTTTGAAATTCATAAAGCATCCCAAACTAGACTGAAAAAACACTATCAAGTAGAAATCCTATAGGACCTACTTTAATGATTGGTAATATGATTTTAATTAGCATAGCAAATATTTATGATTTAATGTTTCTTTGATTGTTGAAATTTTATTCTCTGGTAGATTGAATGCAACCATTTCAATTGTATTTATATTATCTCCCCAACAGGATCCTTTTAAAAATATATAACACAAATATTGAAATTACTCCAATTAGTTATTAGTGGAGTACCAATAATGGAAGTTTATATTTTTCCAACATCTTAGTCAATATTTAAATGTGTTCAAGATATACAACATTAAATAAGTTTGCTTAAGAACTGAAGTTGAGCAGAACTTCAGAGAATCTGAGTCTGCTTATTTTTCTGTGTTACTACCATTAGTAGGCATTTTTATTAAAAATTTCTTTATTGAAGTACAGTTGACATAGATGTTATATTCATTTCAAGTGTACAGCATAGTGATTTGACAGTTCTACACATTACACTATGTTCCCCAAGTATACATAAGTGTAGTTAACCATCTGTCACCATACATGTTATAATCTTACTGACTAGATTCCCAATGCTGTATTTTTCATCCTTATGACTTATTTATTTAACAAGTTTGTACTTTTTAATACTCTTCACCTATTTCACCCACCCCCATTTCTTCTCCTCTCAGGTAGCCACCAGTTTGTTGTCTGTGTTTATGAGCCTTGCTTCTGTTTTGGTTTGTTGATTTGTTTGTTCATTTGTTTTGTTTTTTAGATTACACATAATAGTGAAATAATATGGCATTTTTCTTTCTTGGTCTGACATTTCACTTAGCATAATGCTCTCTAGGTCCGTTCATGTTGTTACAGATGGTGAGTTGTTTTTTTTTTAATTTTATTTATTTATTTGACAGAGAGAGATCACAAGTAGGCAGAGAGGCAGGCAGAGAGAGAGGAAGGCAGAGAAAGAGGAAGGGAAGCAGGCTCCCCGCTGAGCAGAGAGCCCGAAGCAGGGCTCGATCCCAGGACCCTGGGATCATGACCTGAGCCGAAGGCAGAGGCTTAACCCACTAAGCCACCCAGGCACCCCCTCACTTCTTTTTATAGCTAAGTAGTAGTCCATTCCACATCTTTATCCATTCATCTATAAAGTAGACACTTAAACTACTTCTATATCTTGGCTATTGTAAATAATGCTGCAATAAACTAAGAGTGCATATATATTTTCAAATCAGTGTTTTTGTTTTCCTTGGGTAATACTCAGTAATGGAATTCCTGGACCTTATGATATTTCTATTTTTAATTTTTTAAGGGATCTCCATATTAATATGCATTTTAAAGTTTTTTTTTAAGATTTTAAAAATTTATTTCACAGAAAGAAAGAGAGCACAAGCAGGGGGAGCAGCAGGCATAGGGAGAAGCAAACTGTCCACTGAGCTCAGAGCACAATCCCAGGACCTTGGGATCATGACTGAGCCAAAGGCAGTTGTTAACCAACTGAGCCACCCAGGCACTTTTTTTTTTCTTTTTAAGTTTTTATTTACAGTCCAGTTAATTAACATACAGTGTAACATTAGTTTCAGGTGTACAATATGGTGAGTCAGCACTTCCATACAGCCAGAGATTTTAGTGAAACAGATGAAAGTAGCATGACTGACAGAGAATTTAAAGCAACAATCTGAAGCATACTCACTGGGCTTGAGAAAAGAATAGAAACATCAGTGAGACCCTTACCACAGAGATAAAAGAGCTTAAAAAGGCATTTCTTATTTAATAGCCATCATGAAACTGTGGCAGGCTAACTTTTCTTACATGTAGGCCCTTTACATTTCTTGACAGACATCTAGATAAACTGAAAAAATGCTCATGTTCTCTTTATAACCTTCAACCCACACAGTAGTTCAGTTTCTGTCTTAAGTATTAGGGATCATCCCCTAAATGACTTTATTCCATTTCTGGACCATTTTAATATTAGAAAGTTTTTTTTTATATGTTGCTATGAACATTTTCTCTGTAACCTTATTCATCAATTTCATTTTGACTTAAGGAGGTAAATAAGCCAAATCTGTTGCCCTTTTCCATCAGAGAATGTGTGCATCTGCATCTACACCTGTATCTATATCAGCATCTAGCTCCACATTTACCTCCATACCTTCCTTACAGTCTATGTCTATGTAGCTACAGCTCTATATTTGTAGAGTCCTCTGGAAATTCCTCTAGAACAAGTTAAATGTCTCTACTTCCTTTACTGGTTCCTAGTTTAAATAGTTTGGGCCTCTTTTCTTTTCTTTTTTTTTTTTTTAAGATTTTAATTATTTATTTGAGAGAAAGAAAGAGTGCATGCAAGCAGGTGGAGGGGCAGGCTGAAGGAGAGGAAGAAGCAGACTCCCCGCTGAGCAAAGACCCTAACTAAGGGCTTGATCTCAGGACCCTAAGATCATTACCAGAGCCGAAGGCAGCAGAGCCTTAACTGACTGAGCCACTTGGACTCCCCTGAGCCTTTTTTCTTAAGACATTTCATTTTGTCTATCTTCTCTGTGTGGCATTAAATTAAATGTGAAACAAAATTTTCCTTTTCTGAAAAGGAAGCCTCATGGGAAACAATGGTTAATTTTTGTGAATGAACTCCTCTGTACAGAAAGCATTGCCTTTAGTAAATTCTGTGGCTGTCACATTCCAAAGTCCTACCACCTCAGGTGGATTAGGTTCATGATAGCCATTCTTAGAATTTAAAACTCCGTCTCTACTCTCAATTTAGGGAATCAGACCTTACGGGAATGAGGCCACTTTTCCTCCTCAACCATGGAATTCCACTGCCTTTGTATTTTCCCTGCTGAAACACTGACATGGTATCTATAGGCCTAGGATTTTTAAAGCAAAGGCCTCTTTAGGGCTGGCTTGGGGGTGGGCAGTCCCATCTGTCTCTTTTCCTTTTTCATGAGAGAAGACTCTTTTTTTTTTTTAATTTTTATTTTTTATAAACATATATTTTTATCCCCAGGGGTACAGGTCTGTGAATCACCAGGTTTACATACTTCACAGCACTCACCAAAACACATACCCTACCCAATGTCCATAATCCCACCCCCTTCTCCCAACCCCCCCCCCCCCGGCAACCCTCAGTTTGTTTTGTGAGATTAAGAGTCACTTATGGTTTGTCTCCCTCCCAATCCCATCTTGTTTCATTGATTCTTCTTCTACCCACTTAAGCCCCCATGTTGCATCACCACTTCCTCATATCAGGGAGATCATATGATAGTTGTCTTTCTCCGCTTGACTTATTTCGCTAAGCATGATACACTCTAGTTCCATCCATGTTGTCGCAAATGGCAAGATTTCATTTCTTTTGATGGCTGCATAGTATTCCATTGTGTATATATACCACGTCTTCTTGATCCATTCATCTGTTGATGGACATCTAGGTTCTTTCCATAGTTTGGCTATTGTGGACATTGCTGCTATAAACATTTGGGTGCACGTGCCCCTTTGGATCACTACGTTTGTATCCTTAGGGTAAATACCCAGAAGTGCAATTGCTGGGTCATAGGGCAGTTCTATTTTCAACATTTTGAGGAACCTCCATGCTGTTTTCCAGAGTGGTTGCACCAGCTTGCATTCCCACCAACAGTGTAGGAGGGTTCCCCTTTCTCCACATCCTCGCCAGCATCTGTCATTTCCTGACTTGTTGATTTTAGCCATTCTGACTGGTGTGAGGTGATATGTCATTGTGGTTTTGATTTTTATTTCCCTGATGCCGAGTGATATGGAGCACTTTTTCATGTGTCTGTTGGCCATCTGGATGCCTTCTTTGCAGAAATGTCTGTTTATGTGCTCTGCCCATTTCTTGATTGGATTATTTGTTCTTTGGGTGTTGAGTTTGCTAAGTTCTTTATAGATTCTGGACACTAGTTCTTTATCTGATATGTCGTTTGCAAATATCTTCTCCCATTCTGTCAGTTGTCTTTTGATTTTGTTAACTGTTTCCTTTGCTGTGCAAAAGCTTTTGATCTTGATGAAATCCCAATAGTTCATTTTTGCCCTTGCTTCCCTTGCCTTTGGCGATGTTCCTAGGAAGATGTTGCTGCGGCTGAAGAGGTTGCTGCCTGTGTTCTCCTCAAGGATTTTGATGGATTCCTTTTGCACATTGAGGTCCTTCATCCATTTTGAGTCTATTTTTGTGTGTGGTGTAAGGAAATGGTCCAATTTCATTTTTCTGCATGTGGCTGTCCAATTTTCCCAGCACCATTTAAGAAGCTGTCTTTTTTCCATTGGACATTCTTTCCTGCTTTGTCGAAGATTAGTTGACCATAGAGTTGAGGGTCTATTTCTGGGCTCTCTATTCTGTTCCATTGATCTATGTGTCTGTTTTTGTGCCAGTACCATGCTGTCTTGATGATGACAGCTTTGTAATAGAGCTTGAAGTCTGGAATTGTGATGCCACCAACTTTGGCTTTCTTTTTCAATATCCCTTTGGCTATTCGAGGTCTTTTCTGGTTCCATATAAATATTAGAATTATTTGTTCCATTTCTTTGAAAAAGATGGATGGTACTTTGATAGGAATTGCATTAAATGTGTAGATTGCTTTAGGTAGCATAGACATTTTCACAATATTTATTCTTCCAATCCAGGAGCATGGAACCTTTTTCCATTTCTTTGTGTCTTCCTCAATTTCTTTAATGAGTACTTTATAGTTTTCTGAGTATAGATTCTGTGCCTCTTTGGTTAGGTTTATTCCTAGGTATCTTATGGTTTTGGGTGCAATTGTAAATGGGATTGACTCCTTAATTTCTCTTTCTTCTGTCTTGCTGTTGGTGTAGAGAAATGCAACTGATTTCTGTGCATTGATTTTATATCCTGACACGTTACTGAATTCCTGTATAAGTTCTAGCAGTTTTGGAGTGGAGTCTTTTGGGTTTTCCACATATAGTATCATATCATCTGCGAAGAGTGATAATTTGACTTCTTCTTTGCCGATTTGGATGCCTTTAATTTCCTTTTGTTGTCTGATTGCTGAGGCTAGGACCTCTAGTACTATGTTGAATAGCAGTGGTGATAATGGACATCCCTGCCGTGTTCCTGACCTTAGCGGAAAAGCTTTCAGTTTTTCTCCATTGAGAATGATATTTGCGGTGGGTTTTTCATAGATGGCTTTGATGATATTGAGGTATGTGCCCTCTATCCCTACACTTTGAAGAGTTTTGATAAGGAAGGGATGCTGTATTTTGTCAAATGCTATTTCAGCATCTATTGAGAGTATCATATGGTTCTTGTTCTTACTTTTATTGATGTGTTGTATCACATTGACTGATTTGCGGATGTTGAACCAACCTTGCAGCCCTGGAATAAATCCCACTTGGTCGTGGTGAATAATCCTTTTAATGTACTGTGAATCCTATTGGCTAGAATTTTGTTGAGTATTTTCGCATCTGTGTTCATCAAGGATATTGGTCTATAGCTCTCTTTTTTGATGGGATCCTTGTCTGGTTTTGGGATCAAGGTGATGCTGGCCTCATAAAATGAGTTTGGAAGTTTTCCTTCCATTTCTATTTTTTGGAACAGTTTCAGGAGAATAGGAATTAGTTCTTCTTTAAATGTTTGGTAGAATTCCCCTGGGAAGCCGTCTGGCCCTGGGCTTTTGTTTGTTTGGAGATTTTTAATGACTGTTTCAATCTCCTTACTGGTTATGGGTCTGTTCAGGCTTTCTATTTCTTCCTGGTTCAGTTGTGGTAGTTTATATGTTTCTAGGAATGCATCCATTTCTTCCAGATTGTCAAATTTGTTGGCATAGAGTTGCTCATAGTATGTTCTTATAATAGTTTGTATTTCTTTGGTGTTAGTTGTGATCTCTCCTCTTTCATTCATGATTTTATTTATTTGCGTCCTTTCTCTTTTCTTTTTGATAAGTCGGGCCAGGGGTTTATCAATTTTATTAATTCTTTCAAAGAACCAGCTCCTAGTTTCGTTGATTTGTTCTATTGTTTTGGTTTCTATTTCATTGATTTCTGCTCTGATCTTTATGATTTCTCTTCTCCTGCTGGTCTTAGGATTTCTTTCTTGTTCTTTCTCCAGCTCCTTTAGGTGTAGGGTTAGGTTGTGTACCTGAGACCTTTCTTGTTTCTTGAGAAAGGCTTGTACCGCTATATATTTTCTTCTCGGGACTGCCTTTGTTGTATCCCACAGATTTTGAACCATTGTATTTTCATTATCATTTGTTTCCATGATTTTTTTCAATTCTTCTTTAATTTCCCGGTTGACCCATTAATTCTTTAGAAGGATGCTGTTTAGGCTCCATGTATTTGGGTTCTTTTCAAACTTCCTTTTGTGGTTGAGTTCTAGCTTTAGAGAATTGTGGTCTAAAAATATGCAGGGAATGATCCCAATCTTTTGATACCGGTTGAGTCCTAATTTAGGACCGAGGATGTGTTCTATTCTGGAGAATGTTCCATGTGCACTAGAGAAGAATGTGTATTCTGTTGCTTTGGGATGAAATGTTCTGAATATATATGTGATGTCCATCTGGTCCAGTGTGTCGTTTAAGGCCTTTATTTCCTTGCTGATCTTTTGCTTGGATGATCTGTCCATTTCAGTGAGGGGAGTGTTAAAGTCCCCTACTATTATTGTATTATTGTTGATGTATTTCTTTGATTTTGTTAGTAATTGGTTTATATAGTTGGCTGCTCCCACGTTGGGGGCATAGATATTTAAAATTGTTAAATCTTCTTGTTGGACAGCCCCTTTGAGTATGATATAGTGTCCTTCCTCATCTCTTATTATAGTCTTTGGCTTAATATCTAATTGATCTGATATAAGGATTGCCACTCCTGCTTTCTTCTGATGTCTATTAGCACGGTAAATTCTTTTCCACCCCCTCACTTTAAATCTGGAGGTGTCTTTGGGCTTAAAATGAGTTTCTTGGAGGCAACATATAGATGGGTTTTGTTTTTTTATCCATTCTGATACCCTGTGTCTTTTGACAGGGGCATTTGGCCCATTAACATTCAGGGTAATTATTGAGAGATATGAATTTAGTGCCATTGTCTTGCCTGTAAGGTGACTGTTACGTATATGGTCTCTGTTCCTTTCTGATCTACCACTTGTAGGCTCTCTCTTTGCTTAGAGGACCCCTTTCAATATTTCCTGTAGAGCTGGTTTGGTGTTTGCAAACTCTTTCAGTTTTTGTTTGTCCTGGAAGCTTTTAATCTCTCCTTCTATTTTCAATGATAGCCTAGCTGGATATAGTATTCTTGGCTGCATGTTTTTCTCGTTTATTGCTCTGAAAATATCATGCCAGCTCTTTCTGGCCTGCCAGGTCTCTGTGGGTAAGTCCGCTGCCAATCTAATATTTTACCATTGTATGTTACAGAATTCTTTTCCCGGGCTGCTTTCAGGATTTTCTCTTTGTCACTGAGACTTGTAAATTTTACTATTAGGTGACGGGGTGTGGGCCTATTCTTATTGATTTTGAGGGGCGTTCTCTGAACCTCCTGAATTTTGATGCTCGTTCCCTTTGCCATATTGGGGAAATTCTCCCCAATAATTCTCTCCAGTATACCTTCTGATCCCCCTCTCTTTCTTCTTCTTCTGGAATCCCAATTATTCTAATGTTGTTTCGTCTTATGGTGTCACTTATCTCTCGAATTTTCTCCTCATGGTCCAGTAGCTGTTTGTCTCTCTTTTGCTCAGCTTCTTTATTCTCTGTCAGTTGGTCTTCTATATCACTAATTCTTTCTTCTGCCTCATTTATCCTAGCAGTGAGAGCCTCCATTTTTGATTGCACCTCTAATAGCTCTTTTTATTTCAACTTGGTTAGATTTTAGTTCTTTTATTTCTCCAGAAAGGGCTTTTATATCTCTCGAGAGGGTTTCTCTAATATCCTCCATGCCTTTTTCAAGCCCGGCTAGAACCTTGAGAATTGTCATTCTGAACTCTAGATCTGACATATTACCAATGTCTGTATTGATTAGGTCCCTAGCCTTCGGTACTGCCTCTTGTTCTTTTTTTTTGTGGTGAATTTTTCCATTTTGTCATTTTATCCAGATAAGAATATATGAAGGAGCAAGTAAAATACTAAAAGGGTGGCAACAACCCCAGGAAAATATGCTTTAACCAAATCAGAAGAGATCCCAAATCGTGAGGGGGGAGAAAGGGGATAAAAAGAGGTTCAAAAAGGACGAAAGAAAAAAAAGAAAAAAAGAAAAGTAAAGAATTTAAAAAAAGAAAACTAATAAAGAAAAATATAAAAAAGAAATAGATATATATTAGATAAAGTAGTTAAAAAACGTTAAAAAAGAAAAGGGCAAATGTTAAAAAAAATTTTGCCAGGAGGCAGGAAAAAAAAAATGAAAAAGAAAAAAATTAAATTAACTGCAAGACTAAAAAAAATCACAGGGTGAAAGCCATGAGTTCCGTGCTTTGCTTTCTCCTCCTCTGGAATTCTGCTGCTCTCCTTGGTATTGAAACCCCACCCTTGGTATGTGAACTTGGTCTCGGCTGGATTTCTTGTTGATCTTCTGGGAGAGGGGCCTGGTATAGTGATTCTCAAGTGTCTTTGCCCCAGGCGGAATTGCACCGCCCTACCAGGGGCTGGGCTGAGTAATCCGCTCGGGTTTGCTTTCAGGAGCTTTTGTTCCCTGAGCACTTTCGGTAGAGTTCCAGAGGACGGGAATACAAATGGCGGCCTCCTGGTCTCCTGCCTGGAGGAGTTGAGAGCCCAGCGCCCCACTCCTCAGTGCGCCTTCAGAGAACAGTGCCCAGTTACTTTTGTCTGCCTGACCTCCGGCCGCACTCTGAGCTCACTGAGCCTGTGGCTGGTTCAAGGTAACACCGAGCTGTGAGCTTACTGTTGGCTCTGTCTCTGTAGCCGGTTTTCCTGTTCCAATACCCGCAAGCTCTGTGACACTCAGACACCCCCATCCTTCTGTGACTCTGCAGGGCCTGAGGCCACGCTGACCCCGCGTCGGCTTCGCCCCAGTTTAGCCTCTGGAGTGATGTCCCTCAGTGGAACAGACTTTTAAAAGTCCTTATTTTGTGCTCCGTTGCTCCGCCGCTTCCCGGGAGCCAGCCCCTCCCCCCGGGGTCTATCTTCCTGTCGCTTTGGATTCACGTCTCCGCCCGTCCTACCTTTCAGAAAGTGGTTGTTTTTCTGTTTCTAGAATTGCTGTTCTTCTTCTCTTCGATCTGCCGATGGATTTGCAGGTGTTTGCAATCTTTAGATAAGCTATCTAGCTGATCTCCTGCTAGCCGAAGTAGTCTCAGCCTGCTACTTCTCCGCCATCTTGACTCCTCCCCGAGAGAAGACTATTAACTCCCTCTCATATTTGAAGGACATAAAGGCTTAGCTGATAATCCATTTACTCAGCAAATACTTTTTTAGTGCTTACTCTCCCTACTGTCTGTCAGGTACTAATGTAGGTGCTTGGTAATCAAAGCAGACAGTATTTCTTTCTTCATGCAGCCTATATTCTGGTTGAGGAAACAGATGCTAAATAATAAACATATGATTAAAGATTATATAATAATTAAAAGTGAAATGTGCATTAGAAAATGGAATTAAAGTAAGATACTCTCCTGTGGGGAATGGGGAGTCCCATTTTTAATCCCAAGTTAAAATAAGAAAATTGTAAATTAATTTTTATATAAATATTTATATTAATTGATATAAACACATACTCATGTAATTATTTAAAATTATTATGGAAAATGAGATTATTTTATTATTTTTCAGTAGGTTATTCTGTCATATTAAAAATCCCAATAAATTGCCCAACTACAATCATTAGTGTTTGTGAATGCCTACAATGTCACAGATCTGTGGCAAATATTATGATATTTAATTCTTTTTTAAAAAATATTTTATTTATTTATTTGGCAGACAGATACCTCAAGCAGGCAGAGAGGCAGGCAGAGAGAGAGAGAGGAAGGGAAGCAGACTCCCTGCTGAGCAGAGAGCCCGACGTGGGGCTCGATCCCAGGACCCTGAGATCGTGACCCTAGCTGAAGGCAGAGGCTTAACCCACTGAGCCACCCAGGAGCCCCTATGATATTTAATTCTTCTACCAATAAAGAATTACAGTGCACTTACTTTGTTCTAGAGAATGTGTTAAGTACATCATGCACATTATCTCATTTATCATACCACTTGGAAAATTCAATATATAAAATACTCTTTTTCAGAGGAGAAAGTTGAGACTGTGAGGTTAAGTAAGTTGTTCAAGTTGACACAGTCGTAAGGGACAAAGCAGGGATTCAAATTTGAAGTCAGTTTAGCTGAAGCCTTTTCTTGGACCCTGGACCACCTTCTGAAGGTGTGACTCTTGTCTGCCTGTTACTCCCTGCCTCAACACCAGAAACTCCTTATCTTTTCCTGAACAGTAGTGGACTTAATTAATTAATCCTGTAATTTATTTATTCATTCTGTAAGCATTGATTATATTAGGATTTGGATTTTCAAAAGTGGAAAAGTTATATCTCTGACCCTGAAGTAACTCAAGGTATGATGAGAACATAGACATGCAGAAATTTAGTTTTATAAAATCCAATCATTTTTATAAAGTGGTATGCACATATGACAAAATTCTGAGGCCTTCCTGACAAAACATCTAAATTTAGAGAAGGCTTTTTTTTTTTTTTGCTTTTTATTTGTAGTAAAAAAATATGCATTGTAGACCATGATCAATATGCATCTGTACATATAAAATTAAAAAAATTTTTCATGAAAGTACTTAGGAATGATAGAGATACTATTTCCTAACTTTGCCTATTCTTTTTTATTCTCTTGAAATAAAACTTCTGGTCTTGACAGGTGTTAAGAAGATGTGACATTTAGGCTAAATCTTAAGAAATGAGTCAGATATTTCCAAATAATGTAGGAAAAGGTGTTCTGGGCAAAGAATGGCTTGTACAAAGATCCTGAGGCAGAAAAGGTGGTGTGGAGGGGAGGGGTCTCAAGTTGAAATTGGGAAGATAGATGAGCAACAGTTTGTGAAGGTTGTGAAGAACCTATGGGTGAAGTTATAATAATAGTACTTTGTTCTTTAGACCAGTACTTCTCAAAGTTGAATGGCTATATGAATCACCTGGAGGTCTTGTTAAGCTGCAGTTCTGATTCATTAGACTTGGAGTAAGGTCCCAGTTTCTGCATTTCTAACAAGGTTCCAGGTGATGCATTTTGATTTGTAAGGGTCTAAGGCATTGGGTACCATTGAAAGGGCTAATAAGAGTAATGACATGGGTGGATTGTTGTTTTAAAAACATCATTGTAATGGCCAGGTAGAGGATGAATTTTGAGGATTAGGGAGGAAGCCCAGTTTGGAGGTTGCTGTAGTTGCTTAAGTCATCACTGCTTCAGATCCTAATTAGAATAATACACGTTCAATTGAGAAGGAGAGGAGAAACCATAGGTTGATTTGTAAGATGTAACTTGGAGGATTTGGTGATTAATTAGAGGCTGAGACAGAAGAACCAACAAGAATGGATATTTGTTGCTTGAGAAACTTTACCATTCTAGAAACAGTGGGGGGTAATTTGGGTGGCTCAGTCAGTTGACTGTCAGGCTCTTGATTTTGGCTCAGGTCATGATCTCAGGGTGGTGAGAAGAAGTCCCACATCATGCTCCACGCTCAGTGGGTAGGCTCCTTAAGATTTTCTCTCTCTCTCTCTTTTCCTCTGCCCCTCTGCCTACTTGCTCTCTCTCTCTTTCTTTCTCTAAAATAAATCTTTAAAGAGTTTAGAAAGGGACAAATGCATATTTGGGCTCTCTCTCTTATCTCTCTTTCTTTCTCCCTCTATCCCTATCTCTCTCTCTCTCTGTCTCCCCTACTTTATCCTCTCACTCTCTCACTTGTTCCCTCATTCCTTGCAGAGTTGTGGAAGACAGTAAGGTTAACTTTTACATACTGAACTTGAAGTTGAGCTGGCTTTACAATTGGTGCTGGAGGGTGGATTTGGGAGTCATTGACATACAGATCATAGGTGATCCTGAAGAGGGAGAGGTGGCCAGGGATGTGTAGTATGAATAAGATCAAGTCAAAGAGCTGTTTGGGGATGGGGGAGAGTCCCTCACTGAAGTTAGTGGAGTCAGGAACACAGAACTGAAGGGATTGGAGAATCAGGGAAGTGGCTGGAGTCCAAGAAGCCACAGAGGGAGAGTTTCAACAAAGATGAGTAAACAAGTTGATAGACAGTGAGAGTTAATCAAGGGAATTACTGCTCTTCCTGAAATGAGGCCATAGAGAGAGAAGACAAGAGGATCAATTAAAGAACACAAAGAAACTATTACATTTTCAGGACTGTATATGACCTTGGGAAAGATCTGGAAGGTCTGGATATACATGTCAAGGAATCAATGGACCCATATTGATTGTAAGGCACAACAAAAAGGAAGGATTCAAATATATTGCCAATATGATGGGTCTGGGCACTTAGGGTCACACATGAACAAAGTCAGAGAAGTTAGGAATGGGAGCTGTTTTTTGTTGGGATGGGGCAAATAGATATTCTGGGTATATTTAGAAATATCCTGTAGCTTACATGAAATATGGCATTTGGGTGGAAAGTCAGGGTTAAAAATGTAAATTTTAAATACCATCCACAGACAAGTGGTATAAGAATGGGGTTCCCTATAGTTCTGAAAAGTGAAGAGCATGTGTTTTAGACCTGTAGTCAATTTATCTTGCCTCATTTAAAGAAGCCAAATTATATATTACATATTATTTTATTCATATCATAGCATAAGCTTTGGTGCGTGAGATACTGCTGGTTTTTTTGATGACAGGGAAGAGCTTATGAAGAAGACAATGATGAAACTCCTAAGCAAAAGGTTATCCCAGGGAGTCGGTGGCCAATTAATTGGTAAAGAGCACATAACCAACCCTGCCACGCAATCTAAATTATCATTCTTAATCTGTCCACATAGCAGTCTGGCTTCCTTCCATGGCCTGTTGACACATGCAGTGCCAACCACAGATTAATAAAAGATATTCCTTCTGGGTGGATGAGTCACAAAATTGCACCCTTCCTCCCTTCCCTATTAAAGTACAGCCCTAGGACCTACCATTTGGTCAGCCTAACTCCTGGCAGGAGTTACCCACATTTTCCCCATCATGGTCTCTGGGTGAACTGTACAGATTGCACAACTAACTGAACATAGCAGCCCTTTTCTCTCTCTCTCTCTCTCTTTCTCTCACTGTCTCCCTTCCTCTTCCTTTCCTTGCCATTGGATGATAATAAGATGAAAGAGTTGGAGTTCAGGAAGCAACATTTTCATATTCTTTTTAAAATTTTATTTATTGTATTTTTTCATATTCTTTTAAAACTTGTAAAAGATGTCTAACATGAAATTCACCATTTTAATAATTTTAAAGTGTAAAGCTCAGTGGTCTTAAGTACATCCACTTCATTGTGCAACTATGACCACCATCCATCTTCAAAACTCTTTTTTAATCTTGCAAAACTGAAACTCTGTATCTATTAAACAATAACTCTAAATTCCCCCTTTCCCCCAGCCTCTGGCAACCACCATTCTACTCTGTTTCTTTGAATTTGACTACTATAAGTACCTCATGTAAGTAGAATCATACAGTACTTGTCCTTTTGCATCTGGCCTATTTCAGTTAGCATAATATCTTCAATAATCATCCATGTTGTAGCATGTATCAGAATTTCCATTTTAAGACTAAATAATGTTCCATCACATATACCACATTTTGTTTATCCATTCATCTGTCTATGGATCCTTGAGTTTCTTCTACCTTTTGGTTATTGTGAATAATGCTGCTATAAACATGAATGTATCTATTTGAGTCCCTGTTTTCAGTTCTTTTGGATATATATCCAGAAATGGAACTTTTGGATCATATGGCATATTCATATTCTTGAATGTTGCTCCTTATTAACTGAAGTTTCTTCAAAAGTTCTAGCACTTAGCTTTGACACTTTTTCTTGCAGTAAAGGCACAATACACATGTAAGTCATATACTCAGTAATTCAGTTCTGCTTTCTTTACCTTCAGCTATGCTCTGTCACATTCCTGATTCTTAATAATACCTTGGGAGATTTTGGTAACTTCCAGTCACTGTTAGTTACTAAAGACTAAAAAAGCCCAATTACTAGGCTCCCCCATTTTTCTGCCCTTCCCCCAACTCCCCTACCCCCTAGATCAGGCTTGTCAAAAGGCCCAGCGGGGTTGGGGGCAGGGTTCTGCTCTTCCATAAACTTCTCTTTCTGTCTTAAGGTTCTAGCTCCCCATGGATAGGAAGAGAGAAAGCAACAGCTGCCTACTTCTTGGCCTTTAGTCCCCTTTCTAGACATTCCCATAAAGAGTCTTTTCCTCGGTTGTACCCTACAGTTTCTATATGTAGCTGCCACTGCAATTGATTAGGTCACTCCTCTGGCCCTGTTGTTGAAAATTCTTATGTTTCTGATTCCTTGGCTTTGTCTTTTGTCCCTAACTGAATCAAAGTTGTTTGTGTTACATATATCCTGTGTATGTTGGCATGTGTGTATCTCCCCGAGTTCATCCCTGAGTCATTTTGCTGGATTCTCTTATTTCAGACATTTTTGGTAACCCACATAATTGCAGCTTCTTCAGGTGGGAATTTTGTGGATATATTATACTTGGATTTTGCTTTTCAGATTTTAGAGTTCAAGCTTAGTTCTCAGTTATTGAAGCATATCTCATCTCCAGATCTTAGGGCTAAGAACTAAGAACTAGGTTCTGACTTTCCCCATGTCCTGGTCTATCTCTATTGGATAAACACTGCATGCTCTTTGGGGCCCCTCCTAGTTCTATTTCTTCATAAACTAACTCTTATAAAAATAAGAATTTTGGGGAGGTGCCTGGTTAGCTCAGTTGGTTAAACATCTGCCTTGGGCTCAGGTCCTGGGATCGAGGCCCACATCAGGTTCCCCTTTCAGCAAGGTGTCTGCTTCTCCCTCACCCTCTGCCCCTTCTCCTCCCCCTGCTTATGCTCTCTCTCTCTCAAATAAATAAATAAAATCTTTTTTAAAAGGATTTTTAAAAAATATTTTAAAAATTAAAAATTTTTTTAAATTAAAAATTTTCATTCAAAATATAAATATTAAAAAACTATAGAAAAATAAATATCACTTGAAACTACATTATTCAGGAATAAATACTATTGCCACTTAATGCACATAAATATGATATAGTTGAAGTCATGTAATATAGATTTTTGAATACTAAATTTTTCACTAAGTATGATTATTTTTCCATGTCATTAAAAAACATCCCAAACTGGCATACTGCATTCTATTGTATTTATTTATTACAGTTGAGTTAATAATTTTCCAGATTTTGAATATTTATAATAATAATAACAATATCTAATACTTATTTAGTATTTAACAGTGTTAGTCACTTTTTAAGTTTTTATATATATTAACTCATTTAATTCTCATAACACACTTTAAAAATCCCCATTTTATAGGTAAGAAAAGTGAGAGATACAGAGGTTAATTACCAAAGTTATAAGGTTGTAATTGGAAGTTGGTCAAATTGTAATTGAAACTCAGCTAGTCTGGCTCTAGAACTTGTAATCCTAACCACTGTCCTGTTACTATATAACTCACTGTATAAGTATCTTTGTGGAAAACAAAATCCTTATCTGCATTTTTGATGGTTTCTACTCAGAAGATTCCTAAAGGGGGAATAACTAGGCCAAGAGTTATGAGGGCTTTCAAACTTTTGAAGAATGCTGGCCAGTTACCCTCTGGAAACTTAAACCCATCCACATTTACACCACTAATAAGAGGAGCTTTCCTGCACAATGGCTTCAACCAGTGTTGTTTAATTCCTCATTAATAACTTTGAGGTCCCTCTGAATAGTTCAAATAGTTGAGGGATCCAAGGTTCTTCTAAAAAAAACAAAGGACAATTTTATACAAATTCAGAATCATTTGTATATATGCCTCAAATTATACTATATCGTTTTATTAAACTACATATAAAGACCTTCCTTATGTCATCACTACTACATGGGTGAGTGTGTACTAAGACTGCTTGTACCCAAGATTTGGGGGGTCATTACACCTGTCCAGAGTGCCTTTTCAAATTTAGCCTTATTTTGACAGCTGCTGTCACAGGTGATATTTATGGTATTTTCTCAAACTTTTAGGCAGTTGGAAGTCCTTTTATATTAATAATCTTATACTACTCTTTGGTTTAAAAAAAAAAAACCTCAGCATACTAAAAATATATCCTGATCACAAGTATTTTTTTTTAACTTATTTATTTATCTGAGAGAAAGAGGGCACAAGCCAGTGGAAGGGGCAGAGGAAGAAGCAGCAGACTCCCTGCTGAGCAGAGAGCCCAATGAGGGACTCAATCCCGGGACCCTGAGACCATAATCTGAGCTGAAGGCAGGCACTTAACAGACTGAGTCAGGCAGGCGCCGAGCTCACATATATTTTTACTATGCATTAGTTTTATGTAGTATGCAGAATTTTACAGAGTATCTGCATCTCCAGGTAACAGTGACCTTTGGTAACCTGAGCTTTATCTCTGGAGTATAAATTCTCTGTTACCATCCTGAATTCAAGGAACACTGAGACATGAAGGCAGAAATGCCAATTATTATTTTTTTAAAAGAAAAGTTGAAGAAAATTCCATGGAAATATAACAGGGAAGACAATTTTAGCAATTTCTACAATGATTTGGACAACTTCAATTTGGAATCTAAATTATATCTTGTGATTGGATGAAAATTAATCACCTGTCCTGCTCTAGTTCTTTGGATTAGTATTTTATCTTCACTCTCTTCCAGAAGTCTTCATGGAATCGCACATTTCATTCTGCTTTGTTAAGATTCTGTCTTTTAGTCTCAGGTACAGCTTAGTCTTTGAAAAGCTTTAGATTCCAATTCAGTGTACGAGAGGCAGGCGAGAGGCTGGAAACCTGAAGCAAATAACAAATGCAGAGTCTAATATCTGGAAGCCTGTGTTGCTTGTGATTCTTTTTAGTTTTTATTTTTAAGTGTAACTCTTGCTAGAAGCTTTGTCTTGAACACAATGCTGTTGTTAAGAGCGAAATGACTGGAGCTGTGCTGAGGAAAAAAAAAGTGGTCTGAAGGATTTAGAGCCGACCACTGCAACCCAAATGCTGCAATTATCTGCAGCTGAAAACAAGTAGCTTTTAATGTGTCCATTTGGCCAAGAAGAGAGAGGAGAATTATAGACCATTGCTCTTTCCTTTTCCTGCTCTCAGACTCGTCTTCTTTTTCTTTATATAGTTTATCATCCATAATTTCAGGATGTATTTTCCTTCTTTAAGCTGTTTTATCTGTAGGCTTATGAGGTCACTCATGTGTGAATTCCTTTGTTAGTCATCTCACCTTTTGCCTTGATGATAGAAAATTGATCAGGCCTAAAGTACAAGTTCAATAGACAACCCCCTTGGTCCTTTGTCTAGGAGAATAGCTACCATTGAAGGCCATGAGCAGGTTGCTATTAATATGACAGCCTGCTCTATCTCCCACTGTAATTTATAATGAAATACCTAATCTCCATTATTTTGATCCAAGCAGGCGATCCCATGAAAAAGTCTTTTCATCCAGTTCCCAATGGCTGTTACATGAGAAATGGCAAACCAATAATTTTTGTCAAGTTTTTTAAGCCAACAGAAATGCTTTTCCACTGCTACAGTTTCAAAAGGCACAGATAAAGCTCATTCACTGAGATGAATGAAAAAGCCATCTGGGGTTTTTCTTTTTGACTTCCTTTCCTTTTCTCCATCCTTGTAATCAAATTTGAGCAAAATCAAATGGGGCTTTCTATGAAAGTACCTTTTGTTGATCTGAACGAGCTGGTAATTTACAAAATACCCTTCCTTTGTGAGGAAGGCTAAAGAAAAAAAGAATCAGTAGCTTTTAAAGCTGGGCCTTAGTGGGACTCTAAATGCAATGAAAGCAGTCTGTGTTGAGAGATTGAAATGCATTTCAAAGCCAGGCCTGACTCAGGGTACAAGGAAGAACAGACCTATGTGCATTTTGTAGGAAGAAAAATGTGAATGGAAAAGGGAGAAAGAGAGAGAAACAGGGGGAAAATCTGGATAATACATTAAAGTAACCGTAATTTTGGAGATGCATTCGTCTTACTGAAATTGTGTACGTAACCAGTGATACCGAAGTCGGATATTTGCTCAATCAGGATGCTCAACAATTTGAGCCTTTACTTTAAAGTTTGGAGCTGCATGGGTTTGTGGAGAAAGTCGGCTTGGGATGTGTGTGATGTTTTTCTCCAACTTTTCCTTTTTCTTCTTTGCTTTGGGATCTTGTGGGAAGTACCTCAAGAAAACCTGAAGACGTTAGTATTTCAGACAACTAATACTTGCTATTTTTCCTCTTTTTGCCTGCTAGATTTCCTTGTGGCAGTAATTCTTCTTCATCCCCTTTGAATTCAGAAGGATGGCATAGAAATCTCAGAAACAGTAAGTAATGTGTGATATTTTCTTCAATTACTTTAATAGTCAGTTGTAATAAAACTGAAATTTGGTTATTGGAGGAGTTGGGAATCATCATGCATGCCTAGATGGAAAAGAGGTTTTGTGGAGCATTTGCATTTTTTGATAGCAGTTACTTTTGGTTTGGTTTAACTGTTTATCACAATATTATTATCATAATACTGAATGTGTTTTTCATTACTGCTCTATCCTGTATATTCTGATAGCTAAGTATTGTATGGCACATAATATATGCATTCTTAGCAGAACAGTTTAAGAAACAATGCAAAAATTGTAGGGAACTATCTTTGGAGATGTTAAGTTTTCTTTTTTTATACAACACACAATCTTCCTCACACATTTATAGTTTTGATCCCTAGCAGTCATATTTTCTAAAGACTTTTCTATTTGTGCTTGAAATAAAATTCTTCTGTAAATTACATGAGTTTATTTTTTTAAAATAAATATCCAGAGAGAGGCAAGAGTTTTTAAGGTGGTTTAAGCTACATGTCTTATAATTCAGTCAAGCATTCTAACTAAAATAACAATGCTTCATTTAGAGATATTTTCTCCCTTAGGAAAGTAAAAAGTCTGTTTTCATCTTCCCCAAAATAAGACAGATATGTGTTATATGAAGACATAGTTCTTGGAATTAGAGCACATGTCACAAGGATTTTTTTTTTTTTTTAATGTAGATGCAGCATTGGCATTTCTAAGTAACTATGGTGCATGTTTTAAATATGCAAATGCCAGGGGGTGGGATTATGGACATTGGGGAGGGTATGTGATTTGGTGAGTGCTGTGAAGTGTGTAAACCTGGTGATTCACAGACCTGTACCCCTGGGGATAAAAATATATGTTTATAAAAATAAAAAAATTAAAAAAAAAAAAAAATATGCAAATGCCTTAGTCAGAACGAAGGGATGTGGGATGGAATCAGTTCTAATGTCTCAGTGATGGCTTCAACAGCATATGCATTTAACATAGGCATTGCCCAAAGCAGGTGTGACCTGAGAATTCCAGGTAGGCAACCATGAGACCTTTGTTTCTGGAGCCAAGAAACAAAACAAGATTAAATGAAACGAAGACTTGTATTGTTTAACCCTTCAGACGACCATCTGCCTTTCTTAGAGCTGTAGAAATGGGGAATGGATTCCAGATAGTTTTACAGCGCTGTCCACGAAAGCCAAACCCTTTTCCCTTCTAGCTGTTCCTCGTAACAAATCTAAATTTGTTATGAGACTTCCTGGAAGTCTGTGTTTAAGATGAGGTCTGTTTTCTCTGCCTTTGCAGCTTTGGGTTTCTTTTCCAACTTCCTACAATATTTATCTTTGCCTGTGGTTTTGAGCCATTTGCTGCCTCCTAATGCCTAACTTTAAAATAGCACACATGGCAAACTGCCAAGAAGGTGGCAGTGGGGTATTGGTTTATGTTGGTATTGAAGTTCCCAGGTTGTTGTTACCCATAATTTACAACAGTTGCTATACAACAGATAATTAAAACCTGAGGAGTGGGTGGGAGGGAGAAGAGTTAAACTAATCGGTGCCCTTCTTGATGGATCTAAGTATGGTTTGTTCCTGTGAAAACAAGTTGGATGGTTGTGTTGTCTGCATGGACATGATGTTCTAGATAATGTGTATGGTGCCATCATAATCATTGCCTACAATCTTAGATTGATAGAAGCACATTATAAAGATCTTTTGTTCGAGAGAGATAATTAATTATACCATTTATGCAGTTTTTTCTCATAATATTGATTTCATTCCCTTTTATGTAAATTAAGCTTGTTGTTAAAATTGTTGCTTTTCTTAGCTTTTAAAAAAAGTTTATTATTTAGTAGTGTCATTGTTGTTTTTGCTAGTCCATATTAGTACCTGGCAGTAATACTTTGTCTTTTGCTTACTTGTTTCATATCTAGTCAATCTTAAAAGCATTTTGCCAAATTTCTCTTTGCGTTATTATTAAATACTTTTGGTAAAAGCTAGAGATATTTTATCTTGATATAGTTATAAAGCCTGTGTGTAAAGACATGTTAAGGAATAGATAATCAGGCCTGAAAATCAGCTAAGGTTCCTGTTTGCTCAGTTTATCGAGGATTAACTGTTTCAAAGATATTGCTAGTGGAGCATGACTATTTCCTTTTCCCCTCAATATATAGATACAAGCATTATCCTGTAAGCACCTGGCATTTTTGGGTACTGGAGAGCTAAATATTTTCTACCTAACCACTAGGGCAAGGGGAAACTTCCCCAATTTTTTGTTTGTAGGGCTTGTGTTTCTAGATATAGCAACTGATAATATTGCACCCTTTGCTAAGCCAAAAAACCCAAGCAAACAAACAAACAAACAAACACGACTCCTAGAATGTTTAAAAGTCCAGATCTTTGTGGTGTCTTTAGAAGTTCTCTGAGGAAAGGAAAAAACGAACACACTTGTTAAGCGTCAAAAGCATCTGATATTGATTTAAAAGTTTTGTTTTCCTTTATGTAAAATTAAAAGTGCCTTGGGCTTTATGTTAGGAACTAGGGGGTACGTTTTTATTACACTAGTGGTATTGAGGTTTCAGTGATTTCATGGGGCAATAGAATGCAAAGGTGGAGATGAGGCTCATGCGGCCCGATCCTTCCAGGGTAGGATAGGAGTCCTGCCCCCTGCTTAAGCTCTGTCAGTAGATGCTATTATCTGCAAATTGTTCTTTTATAATCTTCAGCAGGATCAAGTAAATCTGCCCATGCTTTGATGTACTGACAAGCTATAGATTGCTTGACTAATCAACATGTGTTAAGAGGTCACATTCTCTAGTGATCAGAATGAAGGAAAATGGTTGGCCTGGTTTTAATTCCCGTTTTGTGTTGATGCAAGCTCTGGGCTGATCACTAACATCTTTGGGCCTCGCTTCTCTCAGGTGTCAAATGAGAACATTATCTGTCCCTTGTTTGTTTTTTTTTCTTGCCCCTATGGATGGGCAGACATTTTGCCGTGAATATGATGGTTGGGTCTGGTCAGCTAAGATGGTGATGACATAATGGCAAAGAAGATAAGACCAGGTTTCCACATACATGCTCCACTGCTAATCCTATATTAGAGTCACCTTTTTATGACAAAGGGGACAAGGCAAGAGAGTACAGGGCAAGTTTTGATCAATGCCAAGGTCATTCCAATTATTGGTCAGACAACTCCATGAAACTGCAAGGACGGCAGCAGCATCTGGAGTGGAAGAAAATTCACAGACTTCCATTATGCCCTAAAATTCAGTATGGGGAAACTGGGAACATAAGGAAGAAAAACTCTGTCACATACACACATACCACTTTTTATAGGGCTTTGATGTAGGTTGGAATGTAATACATAGGTATAAATAATAGCTAAACAATTAGGAATAGAGAAAATATAAATTAGTTTAAGACTCAGGAAGAAAAATAACATACATATGAAGGCCATACATTTCGAAGTTTTTTTGTTTTTGTTTTGTGGGTTTTTTTGAGGCATAGACTTGGTCAGAGTTTTTAGCAGCTACAATAAAAATGGCAAAAAAAAAAAAAAGAAAATATCATCAAAAGGTTAATTCCATATGGTGTGTATCTTATACATATTAGCCATGATTCTCAAAACCACCCCAAAATTTGTTATCATTATTTTCATTTTACAGTGGTGAAAACACAGAATCAGAGAGATTCAGTGATTGGCTCTAGTTATTCAGGAAGCATGTTGCTATGTAGATTAAATGCAGGCATCATATCCTGGGCCTCCCTTGAGCAACAGAGATGTAGCTGTCCCTCAGTCTCCTACACATAGAGAACATCTTTCTCTTTTTGTCCAAGGCCAACCCATGGCCACAGATCTCAGCTTTCATTGAGGTTCTCTAATAGAGTACCCTTTCACAAAGAGTGAGTGAACAGTAGGTTTTACTCAGTAAAATTTATAGTATATTTTTACTGAAGGAGAGATGAGGTGGGGGTGGGTGGGGAGTTTACTTTTCAAACCACTGAAATATCCCTATTGAATATTCTCTTTTGTGAAGTACCTTCTTAGTTTGCCAACACTGGAGATTTTGTTCTTTGACCCCTCTTCCCTCAGGCTCCATCCAGCTTCCCTACATGTTTTCCCTATTCTTGGGACCCCCTTTCTCTATATTTAAATTATTTATACCTCTATTGTGCAGGAGCAATATGGTTTTGCCCCAGCTCCTAAAACTAAACTTGCATATCTTAGCCTAATGCTGTGTTTAACACATCCCCAGAAGCCTTCCTAAAAACGTAATAGTAGTGAGGATTATGTAGCAATTGAAAAAAATCCCACTACACATTTTCTGTTCGGTAAAGACATTTCATTATGCTTTTGGTTGTAGCCAGCCCTGCTGATGAGTCCAGGATGCCATAGTGAAAGTTAAAAATGCTCCTTTCTGTGGGGCTTCAAATAGAAAGGATTGAGGGAAAGGTGAAGTTAAGAATGAGAAAAGCAGTAAAGGAGAGAGAAACAATTTACCTAGTATCCCATGAATTCCTTTGTACATGGAATAGGAAACTATATTATTAATTTACATATTAGACAAACAGTGCCAAGTTTACCTAAAGGATAATAGAATGCTAATGACAAGAAAGAGGCCACAGACACTGAAAAGTGGAAAACAAGTCCTTAGCTTTAACATCACAAAGGTTTAGACTGGTCATGATACACTGAATCATGATTAGGTAGTAGAGCTTTTTTTAGTTCAGTTTCTGTGTACTTCTTTTAGAAAATTTGAAGAGAAGTACATGAATCAACTATAATGGTTCAACATATCTAATTTGTTTGGACTTTGGGGTATGGAGTGAAAATTGAGAAACATTTTACAAAACTTTTTGGAACCACAGGTTCAGAAAGTTTTTGGTGAGTCATTTACCTGCATATCAGTATATTTTCTGTGTAAGTTTTTGGTTAAGTTATTCAGGTCTTTGATTCTACTTTTTGGCTTAAACAGTTGATGTTACAAGGTTCTTAGAGCCTTGAATTTGATTGTCAGCCAGTGTAGCTCTTTTAGGAAAAGGTGTCCAATCTGTCAGCCATCCAAAATTGTCTATATTGTCATAGCTCTAATGAGTGTGCCCTTAAAAAGTGAATTGAAGGCTAAAAATAAGTGTCTTTTAATATTCACAGACTCCTTATAGAGTGATCTGAAAATGAAAGATGGTAATATTTTTCTTCCCCTGAGACAGTTATAAGAACAAATTTAATAATGTATGATTTCTTTTGTTGGAAGAGCAAACTCTCTTAAATGTGGAGGTGAAAAGACAGAGTTATAGTAACAAAAATGTGCTATGAAAAAATAACCCATAGTTGTTTTCAAGGTGTGTTTGTTTGTTTGTTTGTTTGTTTAATAAACTGAAGGAAGAGCAGAGAACTTCATCCAGCAGAGTGGTTTAGCATCCTAACCATTCAAATGTAGGATACAATAAAATGGAGATGTGAACACAAGGAAAGTTAAGACTTCCCCTCCAGCTTCTGCTGTGGAAGCCAAATCTGGAAGTAAGTCCCTCTAAGCACATAGTAGACCTCTATTAACAGGCTCAGGTTCTGATCCCAAGATCCTGGGATGGAGCCCCACAAGGGCTTATATGGTGAGTTAGATAGTAACAGGACAGTGGTTAGGATTACAAGTTCTAGAGCCAGACTAGCTGAGTTTCAATTGTTTTTGGACTACTTGGACTACCAGGAATTGCTAATGAGATGGTCATTTGTATTTCCTCATAAAAGATCCAAAATGGACAAGTTTTTTTTTCTGGCCTCCAGAAAAAAATAAATTCAAGCTGCTTATAGGGATAGCATACTCTGTGATCAGTACAGTGAAAATGAGAAAAAATAATGGGAGGAATTGAAGTTAGGCATGTGAAGGGAGGGAGGCATCTGGGTGGCACTGTTGGTTAAATGACTGACTCCTGGTTTCAGGCTGGGCCATGATCTCATGGTTGTGAGATTGAGTCCCGCATCGGGCTCACACTCAGTGTGGAGTCTGCTTGAGATTCTCTCTCCTTCTCCCTCTGCACCAACCCTTCTCATGTTCACTTGCGCTCTTTCTCTCTCTCTCTAAAATAAATAAATAAATATTTTTAAAAAAAAAAGGAGTGTAAAGGGAGTGTAGAGGAGAGAACATGAGGAAGAGGAAGGGGAAGTTCTAGATATAAACTAAATTTTAAAATAATTTACTTGTGTTTTGATACTTTCCTATAATTTGCTTAAAGTGTTTATTTCTTTAGTGCCCACTATGCTTAGGGGTCACAACATTTAAACAGTTTATAACCTAAAGTCACACAATTTTAGAATTGTACTCTGCCTTAGAGAGCTCCTAGATCTGGGAGGAGGATGAGTAGTAGAAGAAGGGTGACTCTCCAAGGGGCTTGTCAGGATCTCCAGGCTGCTGTATATTATTTTTAAAAGCCTATCAAACATACCTAATATTAGGATTTTATATTTGGAAAATTAAGCAAATTCTACTGTTTTAATAATTTAAACATCAGAAACTAATGCTCCATAGAACCATCTTGGTCTCATGTCTGATGGAGACATGCAGAAGACTCATCATTTTTGGCCTCCCAAAAACCTCTGGGTGAAAGTTAGGCAGCTATGTCAGGATGTATTTGGTACTGGGGAGCATAAGATTTTATATATTTATTAAATAGAGGACATAGAATAAGATAGATTAAGAAACACTGATCTAAACCAGTAAGAGCAAGTTGGGGAGATATTTTTTTAATTTAATTTAATTTAATTTAATTTAATTTAATTTAATTTAATTTTATTTTATTTTATTTTATTTGTGTGTTTGTGTGTGTTCCAAAATTCATTGTTGGGGAGGTATTCTTTACTCAGCAAATATTTATTGAGCACCTGCTGGGTTTGACAGTCAGCTGAAGATGTCTAGTACAGAACTGGTTATGTAAATAAGGAGCTCAGGTGAGTTCTGGGCTCAAGACAGGAACTTGGGATCATCTTGCAACAGAGATGTGAAGTAAGTTAAAGACTAAAAAGGGCATAGAGTTTGTGATTGATTTTGCAAGACTGTTTTGGGTGGAGGGATGACAAGAAACTAGATTGCCGTGGGCTAAGAAGAGAATGGGAGGTATGAAAGAAGAGAAGCATCTATGACAATCCTTTCAGGCAGTTTCACTGGGAAAGGGAAGGATGAGCTAGGGCTGAAGATGGAGAAGAAGTTGGGAATTAAGGGCAGTATTTTTTAGAAAGGAAATAATTGAATGCAAGTATTTTAAAATGTATGACACAGTTTAGTATCAATTACTGAGTGTTTGTTGAAAATGCATTATGAAGTAGAACATAAGATGAAGAATGCATAACTCTTGCTCTCAGGGAGTTTGCAAAGTAGATCACTCAAAAGGCCAATCACTAATGATAACAACAGACTAGAAATCTTATGGCTCACTGAAGTAGTACATACAATGCTATGTGGATTAGAATATTGAAGATCAAAAGTTATTTAGCCATCTAGGATCAGGAATTATGAAGAAACAGGTATTATGGAGAAAATAGAGCTTAAAGGATAAAAAAAAATTGCAACAGAAGGAGTTTGGGAACCAAAGCACAAGGAACTTGAAAGGCCATGTTGGGTATTAGGTTACTATTATATAATAGCCTTAGAAGACCATGCAGGGAACACTGGACTTTTAATTTGGTGGCTTTGAATTCCAAGTTCATAGGTTTGGTTTAATTTTGTGAGTAATTGAATGGTTTCTGACATGATCCAGAGATCTGTATTAGGAAAATGTACTTGGGTGCTCGCTTTAGCAGCACATATACTAAAATAGGAAAATGTACTTGGCAACTATACCTGGAAATGTTTGGAGCAGACTGAAAGTGAGGAAGCTGATTAGGAAACTCTTGTAATGGGCCAGGTTAGAGGCAACCTGAGGCTCAGAGTGGTGACACTAAGAATATAATTAACAGAAAGAAAATTAATTCACTCATTAATTTAATAGATATTTACTTTGTGCTTGTGATGTATTAGCAGGCATAGGACGTCTAATCTCAAGGAGCTCCTAGCCAAGTGTGTAATGTAAATAAATTGTGTAACAGAGGGAAATACTAATGATAAGAGATCACATAGGTGGGGTGTGTATGAAGGAAACTAGAAATCAAGTGAGTAAATTTTTAAGAAGGAGAGAATGATAGTTTGTCCATAAGAGACTCTTAATGTCACAAAACAAACTGAGGGGGGCTGGGGGTAGGGGGGTAGGGAGAGCATGGTGGGGTTATGGATATCAGGGAGGGTATGTGCTATGGTGAGTGCTATGAAGTGTGTAAACCTGGCAATTCACAGACCTGTACCCCTGGGCTAAATATACATTATGTTTATAAAAAAATAAATTAAAAAAAATTTTTTTAAAAAGAGAGAGAATGATAGTTTCAAATATTAATAAAGGAACAGCGTTAAAGGAGACCTGAAATCAGTCTGTTGGGTTTTGCAACATAAAGAGTATCAGTGATGTAAGCAGGGCCCATTTTACTGCAGCAGTGGGGAAGAATTAGAACTGTAAGGATTAAAGATGGATTGGGAAGTGAAGATTTGAGGATAAGGAGACAGGAGAAACATTTTTAGAGATAAACAGGAGGCAGCTGCTGGGGCCAAGGTATTGGAGCGTAAGAAAGAAACAATGATTCTATGGGGCACCTGTTTGGCTCAGTGGGTTAAAGCCTCTGCCATCGGCCCAGGTCATGATCCCAGGACAGGTCATGATCTCAGGGTCCTGGGATCAAGCCCCACATTGGGTTCTCTGCTCAGCAGGGAGCCTGCTTCCATTCCTCTCTCTCTGCCTGCCTCTCTGTCTACCTGTGATCTGTCTGTCAAATAAATAAATAAAATCTTAAAAAAAAAAAAGAAAGAAATGATGATTCTATGAGTTTAACTCTCAGGGAATGATGGCATCATTTAGCAAAGAAAAGAATTCAGGAGAAAGACTTAAATTTTTTTATTTTATTTTTTCAGTGTTCTAAGATTTATTGTTTATGTACCACACCCAGTGCTCCCTGCAATACGTACCCTCCTTAGTACCCACCACCAGGTTCAACCATTCCCCAATCCCTCCCTTCCTAAACCCTTAATTTGTTTCTCAGAGTCCAAAGTCTCTCATGCTTCGTCTCCCCCCTCTGATTTACCCCAACTCACTTTTCCTTTCCTTCTCATAATGTCTTCCATGTTATTCCTTATGCTCCACAAGTAAGTGAAACATATGATAGTTGACTTTCTCTGCTTGATTTATTTCACCCAGCATAATCTCCTCCAATCCCATCCATGTTGATACAAAAGTTGGGTATTCATCCTTTCTGATGGTTGCATAATATTCCATTGTATATATGACCATATCTTCTTTATTTATTTATCTGTTGAAGGGCATCTTGGTTCTTTTCACAGTTTGGTGACTGTGGCCATTACTGCTATTAACAAACATTGAGGTACAGATGGCCCTTCTTTTCACTACATCTGTATCTTTGGGGTAAATACCCTGCAACTACAGGGTCATAGTGTATCTTTGGGGTAAATACCCTGCAATTGCAGGGTCATAGGGTAGCTCTATTTTTAATTTCTTAAGGAATAACCACACTGTTTTCCAAAGTGGCTGCACCAACTTTCATTCCTGCCAACAGTGTAAAAGCGTTCCCCTTTCTCTACATCCTCTCCAACATTTGTTGTTTACAGTCTTACTGATTTTGGCCATTCTAACTCATGTAAGGTGATATCTCAATGAGGTTTTGATTTGAATCTCCCTGATGGCTTATGATGATGTACATTTTTTCATGTGTTTGTTAGCCATTTGTATGTCTTCTTTGGAGAAGTGTCTGTTCATGTCTTCTGCCGATTTTTTGACGTGATCATCTGTTTTGTGTGTGTTGAGTTTGAGGAGTTCTTTATAGATCTTGGATATCAGCCATTTGTAGTGTCATATGCAAATATCTTCTCCCATTCTGTGGGTTGTCTCTTTGTTTTGTTGACTGTTTCCTTTGTTGTACAGAAGCTTTTGATCTTGATGAAGCCCCAAAAGTTCATTTTTGCTTTTGTTTCCTCTGCCTTTGGAGACATGTCTTGAAAGAAGTTGCTGTGTCCGATGTCAAAGAGGTTACTGCCTATGTTCTCCTCTAGGATTTTGATAGATTCCTGCCTTATGTTGAGGTCTTCCATCCATTTCGAGTTTCTCTTTATGAATGGTGTAAGAGAATGGTTGAGTTTCATTCTTCTATATGTAGCTGTCCAATTTTCCCAGCACCACTTATTGAAGAGACTATCTTTTTTCACTGGATATTTTTTTCCCTGCTTTTTCAAAGATTATTTGACTATAGACTTGAGGGTCCATATCTGGACTCTCTGCATGCTGTCTTGGTGATCACAGCTTTGTAGTAAAGCTTGTAATTTAAGGGACCTTTGTTTTTGCCCTTGCTTGAGTTTGAAGTATGAATAAATATTTTGCCCATGGTTTGGAAAAAGAATAAAAAATTTAAAGAAAATTTTAATGTTAGGACCAGACACAGCTAATTTAGATTTTCATAGTACTGGTAGTTGAAGCCAAGGTCCTATAAAGTAAAATGAAGAGGGAAGAGAAGATTAGAGAGGACAAGAGAAAGGAATGGGGAAAGAGGGTAGAGGCCAATGAAGGTGACTGAAAATAGTGCTCAGAAGAACAAAGGAAGCTACCAAAGTTGTTATGGCAGCCAAAGAGAGTTTTGTTTCGTGGCTGTTTAATCTTTGGTGATTAGAATAGTATTGGCTACAAAGCAGAATAAGTATCAACACAATGCCATCTATTTTTGGCAGCTAATAATTATTGATAATCTTGGAAACCATTTGTTCCTAAATGGGAATAGCTGTTTTTCATAGATTGAACCAAACAAAAGAAACCAAGTTGTGAGCAGTTGAGGCATGAGTGGGATTTTTTTTTTTTATAGTTTTAGGAAAGGGGGAGAAACACCTTAATATGAGATTGCCTCAGGGATGAGAGGAGCATGTTTCTGTGTATGACTGTATGTGGACAGGAGTAAAGTCATCAGAGGTGAGAACTGAGAGTGGAAAGTGGGTAAATGAAATATGTTTGGGTAGATAATATGGTTTAGCTTCTATCTGGGAATTTTTTTTAAGATTTTATTTACTTGAGAGAAAGAGAACATGTGTGCATGAGCAGGGGGAGGGGCAGAGGGAAAAGCAGACTCCCCATTGAGCAGGGAGTCCCTTGTGGGGCTGTATCTCAGGACCTTGGGATCAGGACCTGAGCCAAAGGCAGATGCTTAACCAACTGAGCCACCCAAGAACCCCCATCTGGGTATTTCTGTCAAAACTTTTAAAATTTATTTTTCCTGTCAAAATTTAAAGAGGTAATGACTATAAGATATCTGACACACAGTATGCTTTCAATAAATGTGACCTATTAGTATTTTGGTGTCAGATGGAATGAAGAAAGCATTTTCTTCATTCCTTCATTCATAGGGCCTGCTCTGTGCCAAGTCCATATTGTTTCACTTAACCTTGATGGCGGTTCTCTGAGTTGGGCTTGTCAGCCAGATTTATATATGATTAAGACCTAGAGGTTAAGGCCTTTCCTGGGATCACAAAAAAAGTAACTGCAGAGCTGGGATCTGAGCACAGGTTTCCCAGACACTGAAGATAACTGCTAGGCCTTTTGGGATTTTGTTTTTTATTTTTATTTTTTTCCTAATAGTTCTAGTTTCACATAGGAGTAAAAGGAAGTGAAATAAGTAACTTATAAATGGGCTCCGTGCTCTTAATAAGGTGAGAAGTGAGGTATCTGCTGAGAATGAGGAGGTAGAGAAGGGATTGAGGAAAGGGAAGAAGACTTACAACACTACCTGTAGTGTAGTGTTATATGATAACAAATGATACCCAAAACCCCTACAGGTAGTAGGTAGTTTTGGGTATCTTTAAGACATGAATAAAAGAAATAAAATTTAGGCAGCATCAAATTTCGGTGAATCTTATTAAGGATACCTCAAGCTGAGGTCTCTGATGCTGCAACAGGATCTTTTTATTTTTTTTTTTAAAAAGATTTTATTTATTTATTTGACAGAGAGAAATCACAAGTACACTGAGAGGCAGGCAGAGAGAGAGAAGGAAGCAGGCTCCCTGCTGAGCAGAGAGCCCGATGCGGGACTCGATCCCAGGACCCTGAGTTCATGACCTGCAACAGGATCTTTTAAGTCAAGGATCAACAAACGTTTTCTGTAAAGTGCCAGATTGTAAATATTTTAGACTTTGTGGGCCATGTGGTCTCTGTTGCAGCTACTAGGATTAGCTGTTATATTATGAAAGCAACCATAGATAAGATGTAAACAAGAATATGGCTGTGTTCCAATAAAACTGTATTCATATTAGGCAGTGAAAACATTTTGTATGTTATTAAATGATGGATACATGTTATTATACATTTATCCAAACCCATATAATGTACAAAATCCAGAGTGAATCTTAATGTAAACTATGGACTTTGGGGTGATAATGATATGTCAGTGTGGATTCATACATTGTAATAAATGTGTTTTGCAGGGGGTGTTGAAAATGGGGGAAGCTAAGCATATATGTGGACAAGGAATATATGGAAACTTTTGTACTTTAAGTTTTGCTGTGAAAGTGAAGCTGCTCTAAAAAATAAAGTTCTTTAAAAAAAACAAAACCTTTACCAGTGAACACTGAAATTTGAATATTCTCATATCATAAAATTTTTTCTTTGACATTTTTTCAATCATTTAAAAATAAACCATTATTAACTTAAGGAAAGTACAAAACCGGTCAGTGAGCCAGATTTGGCTTATAGGAAATAGTTTACCCACTCTTGCTTTATTAGGTGTTTGTTAGAATACAGATTCCTGGGCTTTATACTAGACTGACTTAATCAGAATAATTGGAGTGGGCCCTAGGAGCCTCCCTGGTGTTTTTTATACCACTCTCAGACTAGTGCTTAAGGACAGAGGTAGTAATCGGGGGAGTGGTTGTACATGGTTCTCTGAAAAATGTAGTCTTCAGGTGTCAAGTCACTGAGTTCAATGCTCAACAGCACAGGACTAGGAGACAAGGAGGGCTCGGGTAATCTGAGTGGGGGTTGGCATTGAAGGAATGGCAGAAGATGCAGGAGGGGTATTCTAAGGTTGTGGTTCCCTGAATGACCATTCAGTGGGCCTAAGCTTGGCAGGAAGGCAAAGACAGACAGGAGGAGGCTGATGGACTCAAAAAATTGGGAGGATTGGAGGGATTCATGTTCATGAGAGTGAGAAACAGATTTGGAATGTCAGGACTTCTAGGCAGAACCGATGTTTGTGGTTAGAACAGACTTTTAGAACAGATGTGAACCATGTTGGAGTATGAGGCAGGGCTACATCAGGAACTGACCAGGGTTGTGGAAGTGCATGTCACTGAAGATGAGAGATCAAGGACTTGTGAGTCTAGGGGCCTAAGGAGAGTTAAGTCAACACAATTGGACAACACAACTAGGTTGAATGTCCAGGATGAAAACGCAGATGGTTAAAAGAGTGAGAGAAGAGGCTTGTCAGCATGGGCTGATCTGGGCAAGGAGATCTGGAGAAGGATATCTAATATTTAGACAGGTAGAGAACAAGGGGACAAAGAGAAGAGAAGAGATGGTCGTCTTTTAGTCATCTACTCTGTGCCTCTTCAGTGGCCTTTTATGCATGTAAACTCATTTGACCTTAACAACAAACTGCTGAGATGAGAATTATTCCCATTTCAAAGGTGAAGAATTTGAAGTTCATAGAGATTAAAAGTCTAAATTCATGGAGAGAATAGTAAGATGAAATGATCTCTGTAAATGGGAAGCCCATTATTTGTTTTGTTTTGTTTTGTGTCAACTCCCAACAGGATTATGGGCAGTAGCTTCCTAAAGCACTGTGTCGGGAAAGATTCTGAAGTAGAGACTAAGGTCTGAAAGAGAGAGTTGTGATTAATTTGTAAATTTGCCTTGGGCACAGGAGGTGAGACCTGTAGCATCCATTCCTATATTTGCCACTCCTTATGCATGTTAACTGCCTGCCCAAAAGGGAAAGACACTCCAGTTCAGGTGGGGAGAGGGTGAATGAGGAGAGAAAAGAAGTTGAGAAGTAGTATGCTATGTTTAATTGACCATGGCAAAACTGGCCTGGTTGGATAGAGGACTCACCTAGAGCCTTGGAAGGAATAAAGCTGGTGAATAGGATGATATGTTCCAGGTTTTCAATTTGACTTGATCCTGGGAACAGCAGAATGTGTATTTGGTTTTGTTCTGTTTTCTTTTTAAACAAGAGAACCAGGTGGATAATGAAAATGATGGTTTAGGTGGTTTAGACAGGTGGATGAAATAATAGGAGAAAAGGAATTAACAGGTTGTTATCCAGGTGTGAAATGTTGGAAGCCTAAATCAGGGGAGTCAAACTAGTGTATGAATAGCAGGAATGGAAAAGAAGAGATTTAAAAAAATTTTTTTCCAAGATTCTATTTATTTATTAGAAAGAGAGAGAGCACAAGCACAAGCAGGGAGGAGAAGCAGGCTCTCTGCCAAGCAGGAGCTTGATGCAGGACTCGATCTCAGGACTCTGGGATCATGACCCGAAGTGAAGGCATCCTAAAGAGATTTTAAAAAGAATTATTAGAATTTGGTAACCACTTAGATACAGAGAAGGAATAGTCAAGGATAAGATCTTGTTATAAGTCGTTTGCTGAATCTGGTCCTTCCTGAGAAGAGCTTCTGGAAAGAGTCCTATAATTAAATATATTTGTAAACAGTATATAATACCCTATGCCCATTTTGGAAACTCCCCAACACATTAGCATATAAAAGGTTCTGAGAAGTCCTAAAGAAAAGAAACCTTTTTAATTGCACTTAACCCAACTTTCCTCCCATTTAACTGAACACGTATCTCTTTCTTACACAACAGTGTGGGAATATAGCACATCTTATGAAAAATGCTGGAGAGAATTGTGATGTCATGGTCAAAAAATAAGGAAACTTTTTTGAAGAGAATGTAATGAGTTTTGTTTGGGGCTGTATTGAATTTGAGAGCAGCTATCTTAGAGTGGAGACATCCTAGAGTTTGGTGAGGAGGTTAGGGCTAGAGGCTTGGATTGGAAACTAATAAGCATAGAGGGGGAGTGTTGAAGTTGAGAGGGTCTAACAGAAGCTCTTTCCTGGGGTAGAGGGATATAAATGTCAAGTCTCTAAGCTAGAGACTGGGAGATGGTAGAGGAGACAGCTAAAGGGACATGAGATCTATGGCCAGACAAGTATGAGGAGAACCTATATGGGGCAGTGACACAAAATGTAAGGGAGGAAGTAATTTCAGAGGGAGTCCATGGTGTCAAATGTTGTAGAATATGAGGAAAGCCTACTGCATTCTGCAAGAAGGAGGTTGCTGGTTACCCAGCAGTCAGTTCATGTTGGTGCTGAGTATTCATTCCACAAAAGGGTACTGAACATCTTCTCCAAGAAAATAATGTGGCTCCTGCCCTTCAGGATCTCCAACAGTCTCCTAGGAGACAGTTGTCACACGTAAGTGACAAATGTGCTAACAGAGGTGTCAAGTGCTACTGAAGCATGGGAGAGGGAGAGCCTATTCCTACTTATCAAAAGCAATTAATGCTTTGTGAACAATGGTGGTTCTTGGTGAAATTGTGAAGTTGGAGATATGTATCTGGGTGATTCCTGAGTCCAGTGTCTGGCCTCCTTCTTGGTGCTTCTTCTTCACTTCTTTAAACTTGCCTAGCATCCTCTTGTTCTTAGGTAAGGATCTAAATTATTCATCCCCTTGAAGCCTTCAGTGATAGGACATTTAACATGCTGCTTCATTCTAGATGTTGTTACATTATAAAAGTGAACAAAGCCAGAAATAAAATGTCTGCACTTCTGAAAATGCGTTTTTTCCCCCTAAACACAAAAATTGTTTGAAGCCTAAAGTAAAAATGCTTAAATGACATTTCAGCATACTAATAATATGTGAGAAAGTGGTTAAAATATTATGCATATTATATGTACATAGCATATACCATACATATATATGTGTATACTAATATACATGTAATATATTTTGCAAATACTGCATTAAATTATACTCACCAGATGACTGGATAGGTGGTCCAATATATTCAATATTTAATTGTTTTTAATACACTGAAGGCCTAACATATGGAAATACAATAATGCAATCTTATAGTTAATTATTATAAAAGTATGGTGAGAACATGTGGAAAGAAATGAATTGAATAGCTTAAATTTAACATAAAGGAGACCTATTTTATGATATCAGTAATATTAATATTAAACTTAATATTTAGTTTAATAATATAAACTTAGTTAAAGTGTCTGGGTGGCTTAGTTAAAGTGGATTTAACTAAGGATTTGACTCCTGATTTTGGCTCAGGTTGTGATCTCAGGCTTGTGAGATTGAGCCCCATGTTGGGCTCTGTGCGAAGCATGGAATCTACTTAAGATCCTCTCCCTCTGGGGCTCCTGGGTGGCTCAGATGGTTAAGCGTCTGCCTTTGGCCCAGGTCATGATCTCAGGGTCCTGGGATTGAGCCCTGCATCCAGCCCTGCATTAGGGTCCCCGCTCAGCGGGAAGCCTGCTACCCCCCCCCCCCCGCCCGCCTGCCTTTGACTAATTGTGATCTCTCTCTCTCTGTCAAATAAATAAATAAAATCTTTTAGAAAGGAAAATAAAGTTTATTTATTAAAAAAAAAAAAAGATTCTCTTGCTCTGTCACAAGCCACCACCCCCAGCCCCATTCACACACATGCCTGCGTGTGCTAAATAAATAAGTAATAAACTTTGAAAGGTGCAGTGTATTCCAAGGAGCAAGCCATATATGTTTCTGTAAAAGACTCTAATATATTATGTTGACTTCAGAAAATATCAATAGTTTCATGGAGTGACACAGAGCGAGACCTGCTGCTGGGTGAGATTCTCATGCCAGAAATGTGAATAACAGGGTAATTGTCATTTATGAGTAACTACTATGTTTCAAGTATTATTATACTATGCTTTGTACATTATCTCATTTACAACAATGTTGGTGGTAAATATTATTATCCCAAATTTATAGATGATGAAACTGAAGGTCAGAGAGGACAGGAAAGTTGCCCAGCTCATAGAGGTGGGAGTTGAATTCAGTCTCTGCAAAGGTTATGTTCTTTTTACCTCTCCACATGTGAAATTCTATTACTGTGATTAATTATTTTTTAAGTTGATGTCAGCATTCTCTCAAAATGACAAAAGGAAGTGATAGACTGTGAAAAGTTTCTGATGAAACTAGACTGGGCTGTCTGGGTGTTATAACAGGAAGAGCTCCAAGACATTTCTTTATCACTTTGCCTTCAGATATTGAATTGTGGGACATTTTGAAATTCCTTGAAGGTAGTCTTAAATTTGAATCAGGTTTAAAGCCAGAAAGGTTAGTAGATCCTTAAGGCAGTGGGGAAGAAAATTGCATGTCAACTTTGCCCATGCTGGAGGTATATGGTAGAAATTACACATCATCACGAAAAGTAGTACACGGGAATATTGGCCAACTGTGTCCTATGTTTCAGGCTATTTTATTTTTTAATTAAATTTTTTTAAAAATTTAAATCCCAGTTAGTTAACATACACTGTAACATTAGTTTAGGTGACAATATAGTGATTGAGCACTTCCATAAAACACCTGGTACTCATCACAAGTGCACTCCGTAAGCCCCTTCCTGGTAACCATCAGTTTGTTCTCTATAGGTGAGAGTCTGTTTCTTGGTTTGCCTCTCTATATTTTAAATATTTATTTATTTATTTATTTAATCAGGGTATTTTAACTTATAGGAAAGAAAAGTCTCATAAGGTTATGGTTAAATTCCCTCTTTTGAAATTATTTTACCCTGGGGAAGTTGAACTCAATACTGTGTGTTTCAAGAAATTAAATCCTAACTTTTCTCTGCTCAGAATGCACCTTCCATTCCCTTGATCTCTTACCTCTGTTCCCCACAAAAAGAGCTACACTTTTCTTGCCTAAATGCCCTTGTTCTTTTGTCTTTATGTTTGCTTTACCCACTCCTAACTTTGGACTGTTATTATTGCATCCTCCTGTTTCAGTTTTGCTTTAGCCTATGTGAGAGGGATCCATGTTCTGGGCAAACACTTTCAAAAAAATTTGCTCTTTGTTCTTAGAACTTTTGTTGTAATCTTGTACAATAGCATATCCCTATTTGTGTGTGTGTGTGTGTGTGTGTGTGATCTTAGCCCAACGGCTTTTACTGCTTGTTCCAATGCTCTCTTGAAACTTTATAGTTTTTATTCTTAAATTTTTTCTTGGTACTCATTTAAAACATTATTTTCCAAGTTCTCCCAGAATGGTCTCTCTTCATCCTTCTTATCTGTTTTTCTTTATTCTTTCATGCTGTCATCTTTTTCTGTCTTATTTCTTCCCTATCTTTCCTCTTGTTTGTGTCTTCATACTGCCCTTCGTTACCCTCCCCCCCATCCCTGCTTTTTTTTTCTCGTCTAGAAATCTGGGCTGAATAAAGTTCTCCCTGTAGGAATTTTTATCCTTAACTTTCTTCTAAACTCTCTTATTTCTTTTAACCTTAATATTCTTTTACTCTTATTAAACCCCCCTCCCCCCAAATCCATTAGCTTTTCTTCATTCTTCAACTAAAAACCTTTCCTTCAACCTATTCCAAACCCATCAGATGTTTGAATCACTTCCTCACCTCCGACTTTCTTCTTGACCTTTACCCAACTGCTTTCTCGCCATCCTCTATACTGAAATTGTACTTACTAAAGAAGTTCTAATGACTTCCTCCTGGACAAATTGAATGTTCTTTCATCTGTGATCCTCATCTTTCCTGGCAATAATTCTATCCATAGGCTGATAGATCATCTTTGAAATTCTTTTGAAGCATGGTGAGCCTCTTCTTCTTTTTCTTCTTTTTTTGAACTAACAAAATATCTTATACAGTGTGCATCATTTTGTTTCTTTTGCATGATAACATGTTGCTTGCATTTCTGATGCAAACAGCATTGTTTTTAAATAGACATAGCTGTTAATAGACATTAACAGTTCTGAGTGGTCACTAAATGGCTTTGTGAATTTGGGCAGGGTCCTCTTCCCTGAAGGATAGATTTCTGAGTCAGTATTATATCCACATGCACATACTAAATTTGCATAAATCTAATTTGCAAGTTATTACCACAATCAAGAAATCTAAGTAAATGACTTACTGGAAATAATTTCCTGAGTCATCTTGGCTTTTTACAAACATACTTGAAACCTCCCTAAACTCAAATTCTGGTAAAAATAAGAATTTTAAATATTTCTGAATTAAACTTGTAGTATAAAAATACCCTTCCACAAATCTAATTAATAATGAAAATCATATTAGCCTTTATGGCTAAATGTAATTTTTACTTTTGTGATTCTTTTGGTTCTTGGCAAACTTTACCATCATTATGAACAGCAAGAGTTTAAAAAGTTCCATTGATAACGGAAAAAAATGGTTTAGAAAGTATAAAGATTGTGGCTCTGTAACAAAGGCCTTACAATTCCAAGTTCAAGCTACCACTGTCTATTTTTGCCTGCTAAGTGCAAGGGGTATAGCCTTAGACTTTCTAATTCCTTCGTGCAGATTTATGTCACTTTTATTAACATTATTTAAATATAGCTTTCTTAATTCCTGAGAAGGATGCTGAAAATAGTGTTTTGACTAGTAAAATGTAGAATACAAAGAATCCACAGACAAAGGCAAGATATGCACTGACTGATGTATGTCATTTTAATAACATAATTACTTGATAAGCACTTACATAATTTAGCTACTGATCTTCAACCTTTCAGAGCTGAGGAATGAATTGCTGATGTATTGTACTCAGGTACTGTCAAAAAATTTGGAGCAATGTTATATTCTGCGGTATTTTAGGAGACATATTCCCGAGTTATATCATTAAGTAGCTTATCACGTAAAGTAGGGCAGTTTAGTGAAAATATTTCATAGTAAAACCAGATTGTTTCCTGAATTGGTGCTCTCCTTAATTTCTTCAGGCTGGATACATTGTAAAGTAGGGAAGGGAATAATGTACAGTCTTTTTTTCTGATTTGTGAATAACTGGGAAAAATGCAAAAGTATAATCTATTCAGCATTCTACCAGGATTATGCAACTGACAACATACTTTAGAACATCAAGCTTAGGTTTTGCCTCTACCTTGAACTTAGACTTACCCTAAAGAAGTATGTGTCTTCTGTGAACAGGAAGAGGAAATACTTATGATGTTTCTCAGGAGTAAACATACTAGTTAGTCTACCTGCAGTGAAATGTGCTTGGAGAAAACCACCCAATCTGTCCAAGTTCTCATACATAGGTGAAAGCAGATTAAAATGATCATTTATGGGTATTCCCTAGGAGGAAAATGTCAACATCCATTTATTCATTAACTTGTTTTTATGGAGCACTTATTTGTTGTAGATACTCTTTCAGGTGCTGAGGATGAAGCAGTAAGTAAGAAATTGTCCTTAACTCATGAGGGGAGAGAGGTAATTAAAATTACAATTAATTGTTTATTTTATGGACAATTATAATATACTATTGTAGCACTTACAGCTACAATAGCATTTAAGCCCGTGGTGCAGTAGGAACACACAGGAGGAGCAGCCAGGTTTGGAGGTACATGCATACAGTTCTGGGGAGACTTCTAGGAAAAGGTAGGGGTTATGCTGATGTTTGAATAATGAACAGGGTTGGGCAGGTGAAGAGATAGTAGGGCAGGAAGAATAATTCAGGAAGGAGAAACAGCAGGTGCAAAGTCTCTAGGGTATGAGAGTGTGACTCACTCAGAGGATGTTGTACAGTAGGAGGAAAAGAGTTTGGAGAAATGAAGATGGAAAGAAAAGTAAAGCCCAGATCATTACCAGTTTGTATGTCCTGCTAAGGAGTATGACATTTATTCTAAGCATAATAGGGAGCTGTGGAACTATTTTGAATAGAGGAGTGACAAATTTGTGTTTTAGAAATATATACCATAATTATATAATGATAAGTGAAGTGTGGGAGCAGGGATGGAAATGGAAAACAGAATCGGGTCAGGAGGTTCTGTAATTATCTAGGAAAGAGATGATGGTGCCTAAGATGAGGAAAGTGGATACATTTGGGGGAGATGTAAGAGATAGAATTGATAAAATATGGCGAATTAGGTTTTGGGGAATGAGAGAAGGAAGACAGTAGAAGGATTCAAAAGTCTATTTAGGCAATTTGAAAAATGATACTGCAATTTATTGAGAGAGAATAGGAAAGGAGTGGTATGTTTGGGGATAGGAAGTTGAGTACAAGTTTAGATATGTTGACTGAGTACAGAAAAGAGGATGGGGCAATCCTACTCTTGTTTTGGGAATTATTAGAGAAATTTTCTCATGGGTCAATTATAGAAATAGTATCAAAAAGTCTTCTCAGCATTAATTTTATATTTTAAACTATTTCCCAAAGAAAAGCTGATTATTCACAAAAATATTGTTGAAGTTTAGGGTGATAACTGGGTCTTAGCTCTTCTCTCAAGATTGGGAATGTATGGGTAAGCAAACTCAGTTGAAAATGGAATTTCATTACTGTGAATTGCCCATGAGCCACCTGATCCATCTCCTTGAAGAAACAAGCAGGTTGTTTATTACAGACATCAGACAGGCTAAAGGAGTATTTGTTGTTAGAGCAATAGTCAGAAATGTAATCAAGGTGAAAATTGAAGTGAAGGGTGGGTTGTGGGGGAGGGGAGAAGGATAATCTAGAGGGGAGAATACAATGTACCAAAAAATGAAAGGAGTGAAGCAAATAATATGTGCTGGATTACCAAGCAGGAGAAGATTCACTGGCCTAGGGCAGAGAGTAATGGATTAGGGTTGTGAGCAAATGAGCTGCTGTGGGTCTGTCGCAGAGACTGAGGGTGATGCTGGTGGCTACCTTTTGAATATTTTTAGGGATGTGGTACTGGTTGTATTCATGAGGTCAGCAATTGGGCAGATACCCATATTTTCCTACTTGGAGTCCCTTTTCCTGAAGGCCTCGAACCTTTTCAATTTTGGCAGTTTCAGTGTTAGTACTTCAGGTCTGACTGCTGCTCCCGTGGGTGAGTAACTTGGGATTTTGAGTTGGGGAAGGATGAGTGTGGTGGGGTACCTCTGGGATATTTAGGAAAAACTGGTGGTCAAACCCTGAGGAGGACTGTAGGTGTAGATCTTGTGGGAAATTTGGGGTTTTGGGAATTCTTTCAGTAGAGGTTGAAATTAAAACGTTGATCTGGACAATAGGTGATAGCAGCTTTTTGTTGGGGCCTCTATGTACAGTTCTAAGGAGGTAGTCTCTTTGCTCACTGGTCGTAGCAAGGGAGCTCATGAACATTTCATTTGTTGGGAGCCTGGTTAGATTGGAAAGTAAGCTTTTGGGATGGGGCTTTGTAATGGTTAATTTTATGTGTCAACTTGACTGGGTCATGGAGTGCCTACATTAAACATAATTTCTATGTGTGTCTGTGATGGTTTTAGATGAGAATTGGCATTTGAATTAGTGGAGGGGGAAAGCAGATTACCCTCCCCAGTGTGTGTGGGCATTGTCTAATCTGTTGATGGCCTGAATGAAACAAAAAGGTGGAGGAAGGAGGAATTCATTCTCTCGGATTGCTTAAGCTCAGACATTGGTCTTCTACCCTTGACTAGGGTTTAAATGATTAACTCTGTGGTTTTCAGAACTATATCACTGGATTGCCTGGGCCCCCAGTATTCAGACTATAGATTGTAGGACTTCCCAGCCTCCATAATCATGTAAAGCAGTTCTTTATAATTACACACACACTCACACACACACACACACACACACACACTCTATTGTTTCTGTTTCTCTGGAAAGCACTGACTAATACAGACTTAGAATGAAAAGCTCACCTTTGCCTCTGATTTGGTCATGGAAGCAGGTACCTTACCAGCAAAGGGACACGGGATACCTCTGCTGATGTTAGAGAACCACACTGCTATGAAGACAAAAGGCAAGTCTCAATGTTGTTAAATGTGGAGCCTTGTGAACTGGGACCATGATGATTGGTCCAACCATTAGAACAAAAGCAAATCTGGCTTTCAGCTCACATTAGTTGTATAGGTGCCATCAAAGGGCAGGTTTGGACGAACATCCATATAAATTCTTATTTCTCCTTGCCACTCTGGCCCAGGTTACTCATAGTTAAGAAGAGGTATGCAGAAGGCCCAGGTATGCTGCTAGCATTGTGCACAGATTGTTGCATTCAGAGAGGTCAGGGTGGCTCATCACTCGGTAAGTCATTGTGCATAAACCCCCAAGTTGGAATTGAGACCATGCTCTAAGTTAGTTAACTCTGTGGGTTGTGAAATCAAATGATGCACTGTCCCTATTAAAATATGTAAATCATGGTTTCAGTACATGTTGGTTTATGGGCCTGTCAACCACCTATCTCAGGGCAGTAAGAAATCTAGAGGATTTTTTATGCAAGGACAAAAGAGTCACACATTCTTCCAGTGAGCATTCCTAGATAAATAAGAGATAAGAAATGCCTCTTGCTTGAATTTTCTGAGAACCATTAACTGCATTTCTCAAAGAGTGGCACCTGCAGCAAGAAGCACCGTATGTTGGTATAATTCACTTGAAGAAGAAGAAATGACTGTGGGTGACATATAAAGGACTGTGGTCAGGAACATTGGTGAGCATGAGTTCTACCCTCTTAAAGCTGACATCAATTAGTGTAACCCATTCTTTTCCTCCGGGGAGTCACTTCCCTGAACTAGTGTCCAGCCATCTGGTCACCTTACCAGACAAGCTTGGGAAATTCCCTCTAACAGGTCCTAAGGGACAGTCATTCTGCTTAAATTGGTCTTGATCACATTTAGGCAGAAATCCTAAAAGACACTTAATGGCTTTCCTTTCCTATCTAGGAACCTGTTGGTTTGGCTTTTGTGGGAATCTACTTGGGAGGCAATTCTGAATTTGCTGTTAGCTGATGAATATTGTCTCTTGTCATAGCGATTTGGGAGCTTTGACAGAAGGTAGGGATAATTAATTATGGCAGGGATGGCCTAGATATATTTGGATGGTGTCAGTGCACATTTAACAGGCCAAATAGATTTTTGGCTTTTTTTTTTTTTTTTAAATCCTTATATGCAAGGCCGATATGCTTATTTTAAAAAAGTTCCAAAGGGATAAAATCCCATCCAACCATTATTCATCCATTTCAATATCTAACAGCTTTTGAATATCCTCAGATGTCTTTTGTTAGATAGACAAGGATCCATGTTTAGAGCATAGGATTAATTAGGATTACAAGGGAGGATAAAAATTATAGTTTATTAGTTTCAAACTGTTCTAGGGGAGGCAAGTGGAGGTCTGAGTAGGGGGAGCAGCAGGCCTTGATTCTCATTCTCATTACCCAGATGCAGTGGTTTTTGTCTGGACTATCAGATAAGATTCCTTTGTACAGTGTTTTACTTCTTGGCAAAAAAAGTCTAAAAACTGTTGGCACAATTTATTTTCTTACTTATAGATACAGAAACTGGTTCTCAGAGTGGTAACGTGACCTGCTTAAGAACCTATAGGCATTGAATCAAGGCAGAGTTTTGGCCTCCTTACTCTTGTCTGGTTTCTTTCTTCCTTGTCTCCTAAATTCTCAGTATGATTCCAGAGTAATCAATGGCCTGAGTGATCTAGTCTCAAAGGGTACATTAGAGATATACTAGTTTCATTTGAATTTATCAGGGATTATACAGAAGAGAATATACTGATGTTAAATAAACTTGGGAAATAAAGAACTAACTGAAGTTATATAGTTTTGTCCAGTTTAGTTCTCCCCACAATTTAAAATATACTAAAGTGAATCTTAAACATTTAACAAGGAGCAAAAACTTACTTGACTATGGAATCTTCTTTTCATGGAGCAACTTAAGGGGCCAGTTTCTGTGGAACACAGTTTGGGAAGCACTCTATTCAAATACAGTTGTCAGTGAAGATCTTGAATTATTGGCAATCTAAAAATATTTTGGATGTAGAGTGTCTTAAAAAAAAATGTGTTCATGTTGAGTTACATGTATGATATTACTGACTGACCAATTGGAAATTGAGAGGAAGTTACCTACGTAACCAAATAACTACAATTGTTGAAAATATCCTTTAGGGAAATCTGTTGGAAAATGCAAATCTCTTCATGATACTAACTTTATAGATGTTGTAGGTAGTACTTGGGGGGAGGCCACAAATCCCTTTTCTAATTCCAAATGAGTAGTAGGTGGGGATCCTCATGGTTAGAAAAGATTCCACCATTATAGTCATTCTTCTAGGTTATTATTATTCTCTGTAAAAATATCAATATAATTACCAATACCAAAGTACTAATTAACATATCACTTTAAAATATTCTATCATTTTACAAGCTTGCTTAGTAGTCAGAAGAGACAGATTGCACATAATAACACAGGCTACAACAGCAGACTTCCTGGATTCATGTCCCTGATCTACCATTTACTGGCTCTGTGATTTTGGGTAAGTCACCTAACTTCTCTGTTCCCCATCTCTCTCATCTGTAACATGGAGATACTATTTTTGGAATGCAGTTCTGAAATTTATCATGAAGATTTTTCATTCTTTGGAAGGAGGTAATAGCCAAAGGTTATAGAAATACTTTATGTATTTAATTAGTATTTAATCAATTATATATTTAATTTCTTAATATAGAAATACTTTATCAAAAATGGAAACTGTGGTATTTTGCATTTTTTCCTAGTGCTCCTCTTAATCCCCAACGTGTAAACTGCTTTGAAGACTTTCTAGCCTTTCTCTTACATGTATTGGTTAAAAATAAAATCTCTTCTGAAATTCTTATTTATTTCTCAGAATTCTTTATTAGCATTTTTGACATTTACTTATACAACATTCTCTTCGTCTCAGAAATTACTTTTTCTCTGGTGCAGGAGAAAGAGTGTGATATGAGAACCAAACTGTCCCACTACCAGGATAGGGGATAACTATGACTATTTCAGAAAAATCTAAAATACTTAGCATTGGTCATTTGGGATAATTTCACATGCATGGCCAGGACTAAGGACAAGACAGTAGTTCTTCCCCTTGACCTCCTCTGAGCCCTTTAAATTTCTTCAGGAAAAGAAGGATAAAGTTAAGAAATAATAAAAAGATACTGAAGATATGCAGTGGAATTGGACTGGACTTTTCCACAGCTGAGACTGTTAATAGCTAAAGATGATAGGAGAAATTACGGTTGCTGCCTGGGATATTTCCAAAGGAGAAGGTAGATTTGACTAAGCAGAGATGGAAAGCCATGCACTGGGGGACAATAAAGTTGGTATCTACTCTCACTCTTAGGAATCAGCTCATCTAATGAACTGATTACATGTTTTTACTTATCTGGGTTCCCACTGGAAATCAACTTCTGAATTATAGTACTATACATATTAATTTTTCATTCAGCTTTGTCTTAGCAATTGGAATACTGTGGATAATCTTGTGTTTTTACTGGATATTGAAAATAAATACTAGGTTTGTATCATAGGATGACTTTTCTCTTGAAAATGATATAATCATTGTCTTAAAAGAGCATGAAAGAAAGTAAAAAGCAGTGGTTTCTAATTTAATCTACTTGGTCAAGTTTGACGCTGAGATTATTTTCTGGTTTAAAAGTTGTAAAAGTCAGGCGCCTGGATGGCTCAGTCGGTAAGTGTCTGCCTTCAGCTCAGATCATGATCCCATCGTCCTGATCGAGCCCTGTATCGGGCTCCCTGCTCTGCAGGAACCCTTCTTCTATCTTCCCTCAAACCCCTCGCCTGATCTCCTCTCTCAATGTCTTTCTCTCTGTCCCATAAATATATAAAATCTTTTTTTTTTCTTTTAATTTTATTTATTTATTTGACAGACAGAGATCACAAGTAGGCACAGAGGCAGGCAGAGAGAGAGGAGGAAGCAGGCTCCCTGCTAAGCAGAGAGCCCAATGTGGGGCTCAATCCCAGGACCCTGGGATCACCGCCTAGGGTGAAGGCAGAGGCTTTAACCCACTGAGCCACCCAGGCGCCCCAATAAAATCTTTTTTAAAAAAAGTTATTAAAGTCTACCAGATAGAATGATAAAGTAGTTGTTCATATATGCAAAGTAAAAACTATCCTAGCTCTTAGAAACTCTTGAAGTGATTTTGTAGTCTAATCATTGTTTTATCCAAAATAATCCCACATCATAATCTTATAAAGAGCTTATTCTTAAATGTCTCAATAAGTGTAGTTCTATAAACTCCCTGGAAATTTTAATTTTTATTCATAATTTTTATCTTCTTTATTTCCCAAAGTAATTTGAGGCTTCTCTTAGTAGTTATTTTCACTTGTAATTAATAAAGTTCATCTTCATTTGGGACCTGAATCATTCTTCATTTCTTCCCAAATACCTGCACAGTGATGTCTTTATGGTCCTAATTTATTTTGGCATTTTACAAAAGAATAGACTCCCAACCCTTTTCTTTATAATCCAGATTGGATTCGTGTATTCTATTAAGAATTTGACTGCTGTTGAGTAAAGTAGTAGTATAATTTTCCAGTTATTTCATTTAATATTGTGAATTAGAATGGGACCTCATATGTAGAGGCATCTGGTTTTCTTTTTGAGCCAGATTTACATGCTGCTTTGACTATCAGTGGCTGAGATGAAGCATGGCCAACCATGCTTGGATGGTCATTCCAAGACCTCCTGGTATTGCAGATCAGTTAACAGTAAGCACATGGTTGAATAATTTAGTAATATTGGCAGTTAATTGAATTACAGAAGAAAATTCTTCTATTCCCCAACTGCTGAATAGTTATAATAATGGTTAAAGTGTTTTTTATCATATTTTGTTTCACAAGTACTTTACAATTAGAGTATTTAATTAGTTCAAATCTAGCTAATTTAATTAGCTCTTCATTGCAAGAAACATTTCTGGATGTTTACCATTGTTACTCTCATTTTGAGATGAGGAAGCTTGTAAGGACTTGGTTTATGACTTTTGTGAGTTCAAGGAATCATTTCTACATTTCATTATCCATTCTATTAATTTAAGATATTTCTAGAATTTGAAAGGGGAATGGAAAGGAATTTTTACTTAAGCATGAATATATCTGATAGTAATTAAATCCTACTACATTTAGAAAAATTTGGTGTAAAATGTAAAAATTTGGTGTAAAATGTAAAATTTCTGAGGATATCTGGTTTTAGACTCTTAATATCTAGATATGTTCAGTAGGATGGCAGGGAGTATAATTAGGGGAGTGTTCATATATTCCCCTGTTCATCATTTCATTTGGAGTTTGTTATTTGTTAAACAGGGGTTAGAATACATAGTAAATATACATCCAACTTTTTAAAAATATGAAAACCACAATTATCTAAGCCATTCCCTAAGTCATTGACTGTAATTAAATAAATATGAGGAAAACAAAGTTCTGAGTCTGCCATTAAACATTCAAAATACGGAAATGTAAGAGACTCTGATTTTTTGGTAATACTCCAGAGCTTTTGTCCAAACATCTTCACTTATTCTATATTTTGGTATAGCTGTGTTTTACTTCATCTAATATATATATATTATTTTGGGGGGGGAGTGAGAGACAGAGGAAGAGGGAGAGAGAATCCCAAGCAGGCTCTATGCTCAGCATGGAGCCTGACACAGGGCCCAACCTCACAAACTAGAGATCATGACCTGAGCTGAAATCAAGAGTTAGAAGGCCAACCGACTGAACCATCCATGTGCCCTTTCTTCTAATATTTCTTAAATGGAAAATGAAAGTGAAAGAAATGGAACTTAGTCAGTTGGCAATATTTATGGAGAGACTATGGGGCCAGAACACAGTCCCTAATGTTCTAGGGAATTGTGAAAAAAGCCAAGTCCCAGGTCCTTAGAAAAAAAATTCACTATCTTATGGAGAATAGGGATAGATAAACAAATGCCAATCCTTAGACCTTAAATCTATATCTCTTGAAAGCCTGAGATAAGATTATTCCATAAGGCAAATAGTTCAGTTCACTTGTTTTAATTTTTAAGAAATACTTTTACCTGTTCTGATTGATTTTTAATTACGGAAAATACTTATATGGTCCCAAATTCAAAACTATGTAAAAAAATACATTAATTCAAATGTTTTCATCCATGTTCCCTGTACATTTCCCTTACCACCCCCATAGAAACCAGTTTTTATTAGTTTTGGTTTATTCTTCCATTATTTATTCTTGAAAATATTAGCAAAACTGTAATTTACATTAATATCCCCTTCACTATTCTTATTTAAAGAAGTGCACATTATAAATATTGCTCTGTATCTTGATGTTTTTAAAGATTTTATTTATTTACTTGTCAGAGAGAGAGAGCATACAAGCAGACAGGGGGCAGGTAGAAGTGGAGAGAGAAGCAGGCTGCCTGCTGAGCAAGGAGCCCGATGCAGGGCTCCATCCCAGGACCCTGGGATCATGACCTTAGCCAAAGGCAGCAGCTTAACCAACTGAGCCACCCAGGTGTCCCTGTATCTTGATGTTTTTAAACTTAACAAGGTATCTTGGAGTTCATTCCTTATTTATATATAGAGTAGAGATCTTGTTCATTCCTTTTTATAGTTGCATCATACTCCACTATATGGTATTACCATAGTGTATTAAATAAATCCCCTATTCATGGATGTTTGTTTTCCTCCCAATCTTTTGCTATTATAAATAGTACTGTAATAAATACTTTTGTGCAAAGAAAATTCATGTTTTGCTTATTTATCTTTGGAGTAGATTCCAAAAAGTAGATTTGGGTAGATCCCAAAGATTAAAGGCACAGAGAAATTCTGTACGTAAAATTTATGTACATAAGTACATAAAATTATACTATTTTGCATTTCTGTCAGAAATATAAGTAGTGCCTGTTTCTTCTAGACTTGCCAATAGAATATGTTCTCAAGCTTAATTTCAGGACAGATCCCTTTTAAAGGGAGAAAATTATTGCAGACGTCCAGTGTTGACTAAAGTGATTTTTATTATTTATTACTTAAATATGAGAAAACATAAAAGTATATATAAATCTTTATGATTATAGTTGTTATGAAACAATAAAATAAAAGCAAGTATACATATTAAATTTAAACAAATTACAAACTCAATACAATCTAATACAATGAATGATGTTATTTTTCTGAATGAAATGAAATGGCCATATAAGAGTGTAAGTATGCTATTGACTCTTGCAACACTCAAATTCCTTACACTGCATATGGAAATTCTGTTGAGTGTCAGGTATAGGTCAAGATCCTTTTGGTTATAGGGACAGAAACCCAGTTAAAACTAGCTTAAGCAAGGTAACAACAACAAAAAACAACTTTGGGGAATACATGGGATCACTTACAAATAATTGGGAAGATGAAACCCATATTTAGGAAATGGGGGGACCCAGCATTTATAATTCTTTCATTAAAATTCTGTCTCTACTTCTGCTCCTGATTTCTTCCATGATAGCTTCATTCTCAGACAGACTGATTTTTCTCCATTCATTTGATGGCAAAGATGACCCATGGGCAGCTCCAACCCAAAGTCATCTTTATAGATCAAGATCATCTGAAGGAAAAAAACCCAAAAAACCAAAAAAACAACAACCTTCCTGGTTCCTTCCCAGTATCTATAACTACTCAGCAAAAAAGACTCTGACTGGCTTATTTGGATCACATATTCTCTCCTTTGAACCAATCACTGAGTCTTCTGATTAGCCTGCCTGAAAACATGCCCAGCTCCAAAGAGAAAGGTAGCTCTCTTGATTTTAATCTTTACTAAAAACCTCAAAAGGAAGGTCTGCAAGACAGATAAAAACTTAAGAGATATACTCACCATTGTGGAATGACTCAAATTTGCCACAGCTTTTCTTTATAGGCACTATTGAAAAATCTTAGTTTGAATATAGGATACTATTATTTGACTTCTTCACATGATACAAGTTCATTATTTACACATTAGGTCTGCCTTTTTTTGTTTGTTTGTTTGGTTTTTTTTTTTTTTTTCTTTTTTTTTGGTCAGAGGGTAACTTGAAAGTAGGGTTTCTTGAAAGAAAGAGTCGCTGAAATGACACTACAGTTCTCAGTTCTAAGAGGTCATCAGAAGGTAGTGATTTAATTTGAACTGTCATAACAATGAGAACCCAAGGTTAAAATATTCCAAGAGAAAACATCCAGACCTCCCCCCACAAATCTATGCAGATGCCGTTTGAGGATTAACTTTTTAAAGCAAGGGTAAACATGGAATGATTAATTTCATTAATGGTTTTCTAGTGATGGTTTAATGATTTAAGTGTTTTAAAATGTGATAATAAATGAAATAGCAAATTTGGTAGTCAATCTACAATTTACAAAAGCAAATATAAGCATGAATATAAAATAAAAATAAATGTAAATATAAACCTACATGCTAAGTATAAAACTTGTGCCCACAAGAGCTCCAGCTTTTTTAAAAATTTAAATTCAATTTAATTAACATATAGTATATTATTAGTTTCAGAGGTAGAATTTAGTGACTCATCAGTTGCCTACAACAGTGCTCATTCCATCAAGTGTCCTCCTTAATGCCTATCATCCAGTTACCCCATCCCCGCCACATACCTTCCCTCCAGCAACCCTCTGTTTGTTTCCTATATGTAAACCCATTTTTCTGAAATCTCTCTCTTTTTTTTTAAAAGAATTTATTTATTTATTTGACAGAGAGAGAGATCACAAGTAGGCAGAGAGGCAGTCAGAGAGAGGAGGAAGCAGGCTCCCTGCTGAGCAGAGAGCCCCATGCGGGACTCGATCCCAGGGTCCTGGGATCATGACCTGAGCCGATGGCAGTGGCTTAACCTACTGAGCCACCCAGGCACCCCTGAAATCTCTCTTTTGTGTAGCAAGAAATCCAATGTCTCTCTGAATATCTCTTGTGATTCTTGAGATTGAAGGGCTTCTCTTTGCTCTAACTTACCTCAATTTACCCCCTCCTGTCAAGTGTAATTACACTTTATTGGGAGTGGAGTTTGAAGAATGGAAAAATCTATACTGCCTAGAAAGCTCAATCCTTGGAATTGAGAAAGAAACTTTAAGAGGCTCAACTATTTTGAAGGTAACCTTCAACCTTGGTGGACACCTGCAGAAATTTATCTTTAAAAAAAAAAAAACTCTCTCTTTTTTAAATCAGATTACAATGGACATAGATAAAAAGAAGGTTACTGGCTTTGCTTTTGCTAATTCACCAAGTGCTTCTTGTGTACCTGTCATTTGTCCATCTCTACTGGCTAAGATCTTCTAGTATATGGAATGATAGGTGGTCTATATATCATCACAAATTGTTGCATCTTTACTAGTTTATAAAGATATTGCTTTTAGTGCTGAAGGAATGAGGGAATGGGTAAATAGGGAGGTTAGTGTAAGGTATTAGAGAAAATTTGTTTTCCTATGAATTTTGACTTTTAAGCGAAGATGTCTTTTCTTCCCATAAGAACAAATGTGGTAAAATATGGAAACCAGTCATATGGCTGGTGTGAAGATATTAGAATCTTTGTTTTGAAGTACCATATCTTTTCTACATAATGCTAGAGGGAGTTCTTGTAGAAATTGAGGTACAGTTAAAAATGAACTGGAGTTAATCTTTACAAAAGTTGACTTTAAAAACCCAACATAGTTGCATTAAAAAAGGAACACTGGCTTTAATGACAGGTTTTACATTTTGAAAAAAAAATTTTTAAATGGGAGAAATGGCCACCAACTGTAGAGACCATACTGAAATGATTATGAAAAGGGTGAAGTGGTTAAACCCAGAATAGTGATGTTGCTCTGCACATGTATTTTGTGGTAGTGAAAAGTGTAAGATAGGAAATCCTAAGGTCAAGTTGACTTCGTAAATTACCCATTTCTCTGTAAATGTTTCCAACTTCTTAAGGTGCCAGAATTTTTGTGGGTGAATTTTATTAATGGTAATGGGATGTATGTGCACAAACCCTTCTCTGTGTCATTGGGAGATGGGAACCTTTACTATGCAAAATCTCTGTTGAAATCAAAATTAATTTGCATAAGATCCACATTGGTTGCTTAATGCATTGTGTGGGCTGGCACCTGGTGTGCGCTAAAAAGCAACCTGAAAACCCCAACACAAAACGGCTTTGTGCATGAATGCTGCTTAAGAAAGTGCTAGCTATTAAATATTTTCACAGTATTAAATATCTTGATATTTAATCTTAAGCAAGATTTTAAAAATCACTTATCATCACATCGCAGTTGATATGTAAATTTTAAAGCAATATTTCAAAAGGAAGCAAAATAATGCAACTAAACTATTTATAAATGCTTCCATTTTAAAATAGTTTGCATCATATAAGAGTTAATTTGAACTCTCTCCTATCAGTAAAATAATTATTTCATCAAGTGGAATTGAATTTTAGTTTTTCAGTTTGCACAAAAAAAGAAAACTCAAAAGCAGAATCAGAAATTAAATTGAAGTATAAGCAGTGTGTTTTTAGTCAAAAATAATAATAATAACATATGGCTGATGTTTTGAAAGCTTGGTTTTTATTTTATTTTTAAAATTTATTTTCATTTTAAAGCTTCGACAGGGTTTTCCAGCAGGTGTCACTGTAGGCAAATATAAAATGATAAATACATAGTTTATACAGCTTGCTGCCAATGATTCCTTAAGAAAAGAGCAGGCTTATCTTCAGACTTCTCAATTATTAGTTTACTGTTGTTAGTATCTGTTTTGTAGCATTATTTCCTGTCTCTGTTGACGCATTCACAACTTAGAAACACTAACTCAGTTGAATGAGCAGAAGCAGCAGTGTGATCTGTGAAATGAGGACGTGACATCCAGCTTCCATTTAGGGGGTAGAACCTTTACTATTTTATAAATGAGAATCCTGAAATCTTGAAAAGTCAAATTAAACCATAATATTTTAATTCTGAAGGCTTTAGGGATCTTCCCTAACAGTTTAATTAGCAATTTCTAATTTTTAGGGGTTTTTGTATAAGCTTTGTTAAAAAACTTAAGTTTCATCAGGAAGGAAAAGTTTTAAAAATATTTAGCAAAACACTTATCATTAGTCTAGGATAAGTATGAGAAAGGGAAGAATAGTGAAGATAATAATAATATTATTGGTTCATTGAAATTATGCTTCAATAGTTGGGATAGAATCAAATTCATATTATTCAGCTTGCAAAGAATATGTCATTAGACAGCAGATAAACCATTTCTGAGCATATTATCACAAGAAAATCCAGACAGTCCATTCTTTCTTGTTTCACCCCTCTTTTTAGTATGCACAACCCAGAGAAAGGGAAGCAGAGTAGTAATAAGGTATTGGCAGGAGAATTTTTCAGGAGTGCTTTTTGCTGATTTCACAGTTTTCCTGTTTCATGGTAGCTGCATCTCCATGTAGCTTTCATAGTTTCTAAGCAGTGTTTGGTCTGCATCTGTAGACTAGATTTGTCTGTTGACAATATGACATGCGCAGATAGAATTTAAAGAGAAATGCACACAACAGAAAGTGGGTTTGGAGTATTTCCCTCACCCAATGCCAGTGAAAAGGACCCGATGATGCAAAAGTATTTTTATACAGTTCATTGTTAGGAGGACAGAGTTGTATTCCATGCATCCAAGCAGGTAAGTAAAAATATTACTTTCTCCACTTTATAATCAACTCACAAACTATCAGGGAAATTGCTGCTTCCTGTGACTACAGTTCTCAAGCCAAAAATAGGATCTGCATCTCCTGACTCACTTCTTTCCTCTAGAACATGTCACCTAAAATAGAGTTGTTTTTTGGCATCTGAAGACATGCTTTCTTTTTAATAATACTTGCTAGAGTCGATTGAGGCCTGACTATACCTGGACTGTGCTGAGTAGTTCACACATTCTCTCAAGTAGTTTCCTCCTGACCCCCCTTTCTTAGGACATAGATACTACTGTCCCTATTACATTGACACAGGAACATATAAAAATAGCTCAACATGCACAGGATCTTGTAGCCAGGAAGGACAGAGAAGGAGCCTAGATTTGGGTCTTATCAAATCCAAAAACCTTAATTCTTAACCACTGCACTCCCACAGCAAAAGAGGCATGTTATTTATGAGAATAACATAATCATCAGTGGGAAGTCACACAACAAATAACAACTCACTTTTTCCTGTATTTTATGGGCTTTAGGATGGAACCAGCTTCACTCTGTTAAGGTGTTCAGCTATAGTCCTGTAGAATGACTGGCTGAATTCAGAATTATGATCTCGTGATCTCTAGTGATATTTCTCTGATTTTGCTTATGAAGCAGAACCATATATCTGTAAGTTTAAGGCAGGAGTCTTAACAAAATCAAAGGCTCTTCTGGGAAAAGTAACTCAGTAACTACAAACTCTGAGCATTATAATCTCATAGCATGTCACATTTTAAGAAAGTTGTAGAAAACATAGTAAAAGAACCACAAAGAACGGAGAATTAGTCACAGTTCGATTTGCAACATGTTAAAACATTTCCACTTGAGGCCTGCAAAGCATTTGGGCTATAACTTCTGTAACTGAAATGTGATTGAAAGTTTACAGTGGATTCAAAGAGAATCCTGGGGTGAAATCCTGACTCATTTCCCTGTTTCCATGTCTCTAAAATACTGATAATAGGAAGTAACCGGAAAAATGTATCTAGTGGTTATTGTGTTCTAAGCACATAATTCTTCTAAGTGCTTTATAGACATATCTCACTCTATCTTTTAAAAACCCAGTAAGATAGACACTATCATTTTATTCCTCTTTTACAGGGGAAAGAGCAGAGGCTGAGAGGTTAAGTCCTTTGCCTGAGAGCACAGAGCTAGGAAGTAGTAGAAGTGGGATTTCAGGGAAGCTTTTGATTCTTCATGTCTCTTACTGACTGTGGGAAAATGCCTTCTTATATTGTTTCTATGAGTATTAGAAGAAAAATTTGAGTGAGGTAATGTATGTAAGGCACTTTATACAATGCTTGGCATATAGTAGAAAACCAATCTATGTATTTGTTTTTGAAATTAGAAAAGGGAGTATGATAGACTTATTCCTAAGATATAAGGGATACTAAGAATCTGTGTTAAGGAAATTTGGAATCTGTTTTAAGGAATCACTGCATATTTTGGATTTTATTTTCTTATTTTGCTATTAGGTCATGCTCACTTACTTGGTATGCCTTTGTATCTGATAATGATCAGCTCACTATTATTTCTGGAATCTGTTTTCCTGTTTACCTTCTTGTTTTTCCATGAAGCTACTATCCCTCAAAAGCTTATGGCCTTTGTTCCCATGGACCCTGGTAGGTGACACTTGCTGCCTTTACTTGCTGCCTTTACAGTACTCAATGCATCAAGATTGGAAGTTAATGCTTATGATAGAAATAAGGTTATCTTCAAGCATGCATATATACATGCACACATATGTATACACACACAGTTTACAGTTAAAGATTATACAAATTATAAAAGTGAATTTAAAAGTTTATATAAAATATCAAATTTACTTTTTAAAAGGTAACTAGAGTATAAAAAATAAAATATGCTTATTGTATAAAACTTGGAAAATACTGAAAGTATATACAGTTGACATTGTATTCTTTCTTTCTAAATATATTCTTTTACTCAACTAATCCATGTGATTTTATAACATTTTAAAATATACTTTTCCTTTACATAAAAATTTATCATAGATTTACATTTTTAAAAAACATCTGAAGTCTCTTCTGATTCATGGTGAATTATGGCACACTTGGCAATGGAGAAGTCCCTAATGGAAGTTATTTCAGTCCAATAAGTTGTTTCTTTCTGTTTTGAATATAACAGTTACCAACTTGCCTCTCCCAGAGCATATTAGACGTGTCAGGAGGCTCTTGCAGCACTACTAAATAGGGATGCTGAGGGTTGGAGCAAATTGGAGGCCATATGGACTGAGGGGAGGTGATATGCTGGGCAGAGTGTGTACTTGCAGGGTAAGGGCAGGGGTTGTATAGCTTGTCTGTTAGAGAACAAGAAACAGGAGGCAACAAAGCTCTATAAGAGCAATGTCTTAGTCCAGCCAAACTACTGTAACAGAATATCGTAGACCAGGTGGTTTATAAACAACAGAAATATATTTCTCATAGGTCTAAAAGCTGGGAAGTCCAAGATCAAGGTGCTGACTAATTCCATGTCCTGTAGGCCCACTTCTTTGTTCATAGACAGCCATCTTCACATTGTCTCCATACTTGGAGTAAGGTGACAGAGTTCTTTGGGATCTCTTTCTAAGGTACTAATCCCATTCATGTGGGTGCCAGTCTTATGATATAATCACTTCCCAAAGACTCCATTACCTAATACAACCACACTGGGGTTAAAATTTTAACATATGAATTTTTAGGAAAATATAAACATTTAGTTTATAACAAGTAATTGCCTTTTAAAATAGGAAGAGACAATAAACTCAAACTCAGTAGAAGAGATAAGGTAACAAACCCATGTTTTCTCTTTGATAAGTGTTAGGAGGTTTTAAAAGGCTATAGATGTTAAGACTGTCTGAGGTTTTGAAATACTTGGACAAAAACAACAGAAAGATGTGAATATGCTCGGTTCTGTGGTTATTGGATGCTGGGGTACAAGGTATTGGATGCTGGGGTACAAGAAGGTAAGGGCTTTTTCCTTAAAGTAAAATGAAAACTGGAGTGAGATTAAAATGGATTAATAGTGGTTGTAGTTTAGTGGGAACAAATACTGAATTTAAATTTCTTTCAGTTTTGCCATTATATATAATAGTCTCCTGCTTTTTGTGCCCTCCAATCACTATTACATATAGACCACAAAATGATCTTGTAAAGAATTAAGTTGAATTCCATCACTTGCCTGCTTAAAAGGTTTTCTGAATGGCTTCCAGAATGTGACTTAGTGAAGACCTGAATGAAAGCCCTTCACTCATAATTCCCAGCCCCAATGTCTTTTTGAACCTTTGCTGAGCCACTTCAACTCCAAGCCTGCCTCTCTTCCCCTATTCACTTGGTGGATGTCAGTTTTCAGCTTGGTGTCCTTCCATCCTGGACAAAGACAGACCTAGGTCCTAAAGAGAATAAATGCATTGTGTTCATGGAAAAGAGAACAGGTTGTCCCAGACCTTCAGGTATTTGGAGTGATCTATGGCCAAGAAATTATTTATAATAATTTACACAAATACCTATATAGGTATGCACACACACATAGGTGATATCATTTCTAGGAACACAAAGACATGTGATCTTTAAGATGACTTGAAACAAAATTTAAATGAGAGTATCTGTGAGGTTGAAGTAGCTTTTGTGATTTGATGTGGGTGGTTGAGGTTAAATCAGGAGCAAATTTACATAGTTTTAAAATTAGTAGAGGAGATAGCTGATAAAGAAGAAAAAGCAGTTACACATTTGGGGGGTGGTACTTTGCTGCAAGATTTTAATGTCAATCTAGGCAAGCATGACTCCTGTGAGGAGAATGCCTGAGGAGATATCTCAATCATCCATTCATTCTGTTCATTTATCTATGTATCTTCCTTCATATTCCAAAAAATATCTTAAGTAGCTTTCCACATTTCCTGGAATAACTGGCTTTAAATATATATATTTATCTGAAGAACAAAATCAGGGAAGAGTCAAACTGAGAAATCTTCATTAACAATTCTGAGTTCTATGCTTTGAAATGGATCCATCTACTCATCCTTAATGTATCCATCCACCCATACCATAAATCATTCACCCAACATTTACTAAACACGAGCTACATTTCAGATGCTATGCAAGGAATTGGACCTTCAAGGACAAATATCCTTCCCCATTGATGGGGGTGGTAAGCTTAAACTGTGAAATAGTCTTAAATTATAGAACGATCACTGGATTGAGAATCAGAATCAAAAGTTTGACTTTGTCTCTCCTCTTCATTTTCCTGTTTTCTTTTTTTCCCAGAGCCCTGGGTACCCATTTTATTACTTTGTCTGTAAAAGAAAAGTAGACCCCTAACACTTGAGAGACATCTGCTTGGCTCTAAGTATAGTGCTCAATATATAGTCAGATTTCCATAACATTTTATTTTTTTCTGTATTTTTCATCAACATATAATGTATTATTTGACCCAAGGGTACAGGTTTGTGAATCATCTGGCTTATACATTTCATACTAACCATAGTATATACCCTCCCCAAAGTCCATAACCCAGCCACTATCCCTACCCTCACACCCCCTCAGCAACCCTTAGTTTGTTTCATGAGATTAAGAGTCTCTTATGGTTTGTCTCCCTCCCAATCCCATCTCTGCTACCTAAAGCAACCTATACATTTAACACAATCCCTATCAAAATACCATCAGCTTTTTTCAAAGAAATGGAACAAATAATCCTAAAATTATATGGAACCAGAAAAGACCCTGAATAGCTAGAGGAATGTTGAAAAAGAAAACCAAAGTTGGTGACATCACAATTCCAGACTTTGGATTCTGTGATAGGCTTATGGAAGAGATCTAGTTGAGCTGTGGCTTTTCCTGGTAACCTCCAATCATTAATAAACTAAAGACTGTATCTGGACCTGTGGAATGGTGGCTCCATCTGTACACTCATTCATTTATCACACTCATATAGATATCCTACTGTGCATCGGTACTACATGAGATTTATAAAGAGGAGGAAAAACAGCCCTGGTTCCAAGAGTTCATAGTCTACTAAGTATTTAAATTTACAAACAGATCATTATGACAGAGCATGTTAAATGAAATAATAGAGATACAGCAAAGAGTACTGGAAGAGCATCTGACCCATAGGTAGGAAGCTTAGGATTGGTTAGAGTAGACAGTGGACAAAAGGCAAGTAAGATCCTGAACCTATCCATACTTAAATTATGTTAGGACCAGACAGCTTAAAGATCTGTCAGTGATTGTAAAAGGGTCCAGTCAGAAAAACAGAGCCTGTGGCAGGTAGTTCAGCATAGGGAATTTGAGGTGGGGAAGTAGTTCTAAAGGTGTTAGAAGAGCTGAAGGACCAAATGGGACAAGAAGGCAGTCCAGAAATTAGCAGCAGCAGGAATCTGCCAATATCCTTAGGGCTAAAGGGACAAAAGATGGAGGTTTTACAAAGCCCAGAATCTAGGACTTCCTGGGACCTATGGGAGCTGGGACAAGTGATACAGAGCTACTGCCAAAAATATTATAGAATCAGAAAGATAGGGAGAAATTCCCTAGTCTGTTTGCTCTGTGCTCTTAAATCACTTGTCACTGCCTTCCTTTGGCCAGGCTAGCTGTAAGCCAGTTAACAAGTGCCTGCAAATGGAATTTATAAGGATCAGCCCTTAGTGATAGGGATCAGAGCAGAGGATATATAGGAATGGGTCGAAGAGCAAATAGACAAATGACCAGCACAGTCATTGTAGCTGTTCTTATCTCTCCTACTAATTTACTGAGGACACCAGGTCTCAGGGTCATCATTTGCCAAGGCTATCCTATTCATTTTTAGTAGAGCCAAGTCCAGAAACTAGGTGGGAGAAAAGTAATGATTTAAGTAGGATTTATGGAGGCATTAGAACATTCTAGGACACTTGGGAGGGTTCTTGCACATATTACATCATTAATTCTTCCTTCCGACATCCCTATTTAGAGACCTTCTGACTCCTAGTCCAGTTTGTTTCCAAAGACAAATAACCTTAGCATTAAAAAAAAAAAAAGTCATCTTTGAGCCACAAAATATTTATAGGAAAATCTTCATGTAAAGACTAAGGAATCTTGTAGTTTTGTTTAGTATCTATTCTATGCATCAGCTTGGAGCAGGCTTCATTCTGTACATTAGCTTTCAAACATGGTAAGCTCAAGGGTGCTAAGTAACTGGATTCCAGTTTGTGGTCTGGGAGCTCCTGGGGCCTGTACATGCAGATTCATGCCTTCTTAACTGTAGACTTGGGGCTGTGGTCTGTCTTCCTGGCTATGATAAAATTCTGCTACTCCTGAAATGCATGTCAATGCAAATAGAACATTTGTTTAAAATTATGACAATTCAGAGTGGGTTTTTTCATGATTTTGCACACTCTCTAATAGATAAAAAAAATATACAACGGTCATCATGTGATGGTTTGAGAAATTTTTATAGAGCCAGGAAAGGGTTTCTCTTGTTTGGAAAGGTGGAGAAATTACCCTGTGAAATATTGCCCAGGGGAAGGAGAGTATCACAGAGGCAGCTAGGCCAAATTTAATGATAGCTAGCATTTGCCAAGAATTCTGGTGTTTTATATATAATAAATCACCAATTCTCACAACAACCCCACAGTTGAGCCCTGTTATTATTAAGACCCCCATTTTACACATGAGGAAAGAAAGGCACAGATGAACTAAGTAAGGCCCAAGGTCTTTGAACTGATAAGTGGTAGAGCCAGGATCCGAACCCAGCCACTGATTTCAAGGTTCACATTTAAACCATTGCTTACTCTGTTTCAGAAGTATGTTTTTCCTCTCCTGCCCTATTATTGTTGCATCACATTGAGCTAAAAGTTAAATAGAAGTATAAAAGAAAGGTGATAATAGACCTATAAAACCCATTTGTAGCAAAGGATTAATGGGCATTTTGGGGAATTTTACTTATATTTCAAAGTGCTATTTTCACTTTGATATTCTTGATAGGTAATGATAAAAAATACACACATATATATCTATATATATATTTCTCCCCATTTTCAGACTCACAATAATTATGTAATTTCCTTCACTTAAGATAGAGCAAACTGTTAATAAATTGAGTGGTTAGTGCTTAAAGACTGTTAAAAACCACTTCAAATAACATGACAATCTCATCTTTACAGTAATACTAGGTTGTTAATTAGCAGAACTACCCAAATACGGAGATTATAGTTAAAATGGCTTTGAGTGGGAGGTGATAATGATGCACTCCCTGTTTTACAACATGCTCTATGCTTTGCACTTCAACTCCCATTTTTAAAATAAAAATTTCCAACACTATTTTAAAAGATCCTTTTCTTAAGAGCAAGTTTCCTCTGAAAAATAAAGGTCTTGTTAATTAAATAGTTCTATAGAAAAATCAACTTATATCAATGGGGAACTATATATGAATGAAATGTTCAAGGCAGGGAATTTTCCCCTACTCAAGGTGCAGAAGAAGAAAATGTCTTTCCTCTTGAAACTTTTGGAATTCCAGGTTTTTAAAAAAAATTTAGTTTTATTTTTTCAGTGTTCCAAGATTCATTGTTTATGCACCACACCCAGTGCTCCATGCAATATGTGCCCTCCTTAATACCTACCACTAGGCTCACCCAGCCCCTCCAAAACTCTCTGTTTCTCAAAGTCCACAGTCTCTCATGGTTTGTCTCCCCCTCCGATTTATTCCAATTCACTTTTCCTTTCCATCTCATAATGTCCTCCATGCTATTCCTTATGCTCCACAAATAAGTGATACCATATGATAATTGACTCTGTCTGCTCGACTATTTCACTCAGCATAATCTCCTCCAGTCTCATCCATGTTGATATAAAAGTTGGGTATTAATCCTTTCTGATGGAGGTGTAATATTCCAGTGTATATATGGACCACATCTTCTTTATCCATTCATCTGTTGAGGAGCATCTTGGCTCTTCCCACAAAATATCTTGATGGTTTTATTTATAAAAAATATTTTTATTTGAAAGAAAGTCATTTCTACTTCTCAGTAGCAGCTGCTATTACATAATCTGAAGCATATAAACACTTCTTCAATCTTAATGTTATTGCCCATTTCCAGAGAAGGATCCATGATCTTTTTGCTTGGGGAAGAAGGACCCATGGTCTTTTATTGTTTCTACATTCCCAGTGACAGTGTCTCTCATTAGGGCTGTGTCTTGAGCAGCCACATCACATCCATTTCATTCCATAGCCAAACAGCATTTGTTGAACAAACAGTTTTCGAGTGTTTTCAGTGTCCCTGGCCTTGGGCAAGATTTCAGGAACAACATTCATAAGCAACATTCATAAGAAATGGGCCCTGATCTGAAAGAGCTGCCAGTCTATGAAAGGAGTCTGATAGGTAAATGGAAAATTACAGTGAATTTTTATTTCACTGCAAGAGAGATCCCATAGAGAGTGTTCTGGGAGCAGAGGCAAGAACAATGATCTATGTCTTGGTTGGTCAGAGGAAGGGACATAGTGGATTATTGTTGGCCAGGAGAAGTTCTGCAAAGAAGAAGATAGTTGAGCTACTGGAATGGTGAAGAAGAATCTGTTAGAGTGTCAGGAAGAGAATTTCAGCCAGAAGGTTTAAAGGCATAAAGTCTAAAGTGGTGGGGTGGGGAGTGGAGGCTGAAGAACTGGAGGCTTGAATTTGAATTCTGAGCTATGTAATCCAAACAAACAACTTATCCTCTCAGAATAAAATGGGAAGATGAATGACAATGTATATAATATCCTTAAAACAACCACAGATCTCATGAAGGAAGGGCTGCTTCTCCTCATTCGGGTCATTCATGCATAGCTCTAATGTTGCTTCCTGACCACCATGTCTAAAGTTACCCCTCACCACAGCCAGATTCTTTATTTGGTTACATAATGATTGCCAGTTTCTATCTACTGGAATGTAAGCTCTATGAGGACAGAGATTTGTCTTGTTCACTGCTATATTGCCAGCCTGTAACTAGTGCTTGGCCCACAGGAGATGCTTAATAAATATTACCATTATCACTAATGTTATAAAGTCATGGAAGTATGTGGTGATTCATAGACATTCTGTGGTTGTAGATCAGGATTCATTGATGGGGTAGAGAAGACGAAGCTTGAGGTATACTCAAGGTTTGAACTCTAGGTTACTAAAGGGTCTGGTAGGTGTTTCAATAGCTCTTTGGACAGGAATCAAAGTTCACCTTGTCAGTAGGCACCAGGAGTCAGTAGAGTCTTGGTGTTGTGATATAAGAAATGCTAAAACTTCACCTATTTTGACTTTGAGAAAATTCTTAGTTTGTCTTCTCTGTTCCTTTGTCTTAAGGCAGTAAGTCCCATGTATTTGAGAGGAGTCACACAGACTTTCTATTCCAGGCAAATATCATTCCCCTGTCCCATCAAGAAAGTAGAGTCTTATTTATATAAGTCAATTGTCACAAAGTTAATTGTTTCATGTAGGAGCAAAAAATATTGGAGCTGGACCCACTCTTAATTTTGTGAGAGAGGAATAGATTTCTTCATTCTGTGTTCCACTGTGCTCCACTGTCCTTCTCTCATGTTTTATATGCCTTTCTCCCCTACTTTGGCCTTCTGGTGAAGCTGTCATTCACACATATGTTGCCATGGACACAGCGATTGGTTCAGAGATGGAAACTGACCCAAACAGAGCCAGTTAGAATTATCTCTGAGGTGGATTTATGGATGCCTAAATAATTACTTAGTATTTCAATTAAATGTCATTTATTAAAATGAGTGGATTGAGTAGACCGTATTTATATTTTGTCAAATGGAATGGCCATATGACAACTCACAAATTAGTAATTCCCAACTTTTTGATATAATACCTTCCTAGAAGGTATCATATGAATTATATACCAGATGTAATTATATGTGGTATTACAGAACAAACTAACCATGAGCTGTTTATTCAATGAATGGATATTAAGTAGCAAATAAGATGGTGAGGTCATCAATATAGTAAAATACATTTGTTTGGCAACAGCAAATTAATAAAGCCTAGACGTGACACCCTACTTATTTCAGCTGGATTTATGCTCAGTGTTTCTGATAGCTGCCAAAAAAGTTTTATGATTATGTTAATTTGTTAAAACAATTTTGTTGAAATTGTGACTCACCATGCTTTGACAACCTGGAAGTTTAACCTTATTAAATATTTTTGTGTATTTCACTATGAGCTGATAGTAAACCTTACACCTTAACAACATGTATTTCACAAACATTTTCTGCCATATTTCTCTCTGCCATTAATGATTATAGTGCATACTAGGCTCAGAGAGTTTTGTTGCTCCCTCTGAGCTGAATGGTTCATTTGTTGTGTTTGATGTAGTAGGAATCACTTACAGCTATATTATAGAAGCATAGTCTCCAGTGCATTGCCAGAAGACTCTGCTTCTGTGCTGTATCTATAAAGATGATTAAGACATGATTAACCATGTCTGCCCTCAAGAAAGTCATAGTCCAATGATCAGGTTATTAGTATAAAGCCTCTCTTTCTGTAGAGATAGGCATGATATAGATCCAAGAGACTTGTCCATGTTAATTCCAATGAATTGTTATTTAGAGAGCCTACTGATGACTAAGAAAGTATTAAGGGATTTGGAGTGCCATAAACTTTTTCTTACTTTTGATCCTATAATCAGTAGAGTACATATACAAAGACCCATGACCACAAGAGAAATGAGCTTTGTTTTGTTATTTGATGCAGATGATTCTGGTTAATACTGTCATAGAACTGGCCTAGGCTTGAGACTGAAATGGGGTTTCTCTCGTACCAAATTGAAATGGTCAGGCTCATAAAAGTCCTGATTCACCTTACCGATAGGAGATAACCTAGAACAGAGGGAGATAAAGGGTGGCCCTGTTGTATTTAATATAGAAAGACAAGAAGCACAAGCAGGACTGACATATCCAAAGGAGAAAGTGAAGTGATGGCCAGAGTACACTTGACACATGAGCACTGATTTTTAACTGAGTGACCCCAACCACTAGTAAAATGTGTCTAATGAATGTCAGTCACATTTATAACCTTGACATATACCTCAAAGCTAGGGTTTATAGACTGTGAGAGCCATTGTTTTACACCTTTAAGTTTTTTTCTTTTTTTAACATACTGTGGCTCAGAACAATCACCTTAGAAAATTTATCCTTCATGAGGAATGAGGATGGCATGAGAGGAAGGCACAGAGGTTGTTTTCTGTAAAGCAGTAAAGGAAAAGGAACAGGTCTGCTTTTTCTGTGAGTCCAGGCTAAAATGTGAGGTGAAAGAGAAGCATAGGGTGTTTGTGGTAGAGTGAGCTCCAGGAGGGGTCTAGAGGTGAGAGGAAACAGGTCAAGTTTTTTTTTTTTAATTAAATTTATTTCTTTTCAGCATAACAGTATTCATTATTTTTTCACCACACCCAGTGCTCCATGCAATCCGTGCCCTCTATAATACCCACCACCTGGTACCCCAACCTCCCAACCCCCCGCCACTTCAAACCCCTCAGATTGTTTTTCAGAGTCCACAGTCTCTCATGATTCACCTGCTTTATTGTCTATCTGGAACTTTAAAGTTCAAGGGCTAAGCAAGGAGAGTGGAAAGAGGCTCAAAATAAAGATGGAGAGGCAAGCTTAGAATGGATTTTAAAGAATTCTGCTATCTCCACACCCCAAATTTAGTCCTTTATCCTGGAGCCTGTGACTTGTCCATGAAAATATGGAAACAAGGGAATGACAGGATCAGATTTGAGTTTTAGCAAAAGCTCTTTGGTGGAAGTAAAGAGATTAGAAAGAATCTGTTATGAATCGAACTGTGTCCTTTTTCAAAAAAGATAGTTGAATTGTTCTCTGCAGTTGTATGATGAGGTCATATTGCAGTCGAATGGTTCCCTAACCCAAAATGCCTGGTGTTCTTATACTAAAGGGAAATCTGGACACAGAGACAGAATGCACAGAGGGACTATAATGTGAACTGACACAGGGAGAAGATGACCATGATCAAGTCAAGGAGAAAGATCTGAAACAATTTGTTCCCTCACAGCCCTCAGGAGGAACCAACATTGCCAACTCATTGATTTCAGATTTCTTGCCTCTAAAACTGTGATAAAATAAATTTCTGCTGTTTAAGCACCTAATTTGTGGTATTTGTTATGTCAGTCCTAAGAAATGAATACAGAACCTAAAGTTGTATACCAGTTAAAAGGAGGACCAATGAGGGCCTGCACTCAGGTGGGGGATGGAGTAAAGAGAAAGGATTTGTAAGTCTTCAGGAAGTAGAATTGACAGAACTTGGTAACTAATTGGATGTGTGGAGTTAATATAGTGATTTAGATAGACATAGATTTTAGTCTTGGCTCTCTCCCTGCTTAGCTGTGTGACCTGTTCATCCTCTTTATGCTTCACTTTCTTCATCTGTAGAGCAAGTCATTAGAGTTCCTACCTTGTTGGGTTGTTGTGACAACAGAGAATGCATGTTAAAATTTTGTCACAGTGGCTTGGTAAATACCTGATATGGTAATACTGGTGAATACAGCAAACCCTCAACAGATTTTTGTTGTTATTCTTTAATATGTGGGTTATGTGAAAAGGAATTGAGAATGACTCCTATTTCTGACTTGACCATCAGATAAGGCTATGATATTATTCAGGAAGAGGAAAAATATTGGAGAAAAATAGGTTTGGGAGGTCAGATTAATAAATTTAGTTTCAATTACATTTCAAACATATAAGCAAATTATCTATTACGAAAAATAGACTCCTTGTCAATTATACCTCAATTTAAAAAATAAAAAATACACTGCTTTATTCTTTTATTAGCTTTCATGAAGTTTGATGTTTTTAACTTAACAAATTTTATGTTGTCCATTAAAGATAATCTTATGGAAAATGAAGTGAGCACCATTGTGTTTCTAGGTTATTAGAGAAAGAATTACAAAAAATCATATTTGTTTAAAACCCTTTAAAAAAATCTATATTGATTGAATTGACTTACATTGGAGATAGAAGTATTGACTTTTGGCAACTTGAACAACAAGTTTAGTTTCTAATTAACTGTAATTGTCAGCTTATGATCATCCTTTCTCTTGGATGAATGATCTCAGATGTGGCAATCTAGCAGAGATATTGAGTCATCTAATAGAAATTGTCTTTGGTTAGGTTTCAGTTCTAGAGTTGCCAGATAAAATATAGGATACCCACCTAAATTTAAATTTCAGGTGAACAATGAATACTTTTTAAGCATAAATATGTCCTAAATATTGCACAGGACATATTTATACTAAAAAAATTTTTTTTTTGCTTATCTGAAATTCAAACTTAAATGATGTCCTGCATTTTTAATTGCTAAATCTGACAACCCTATCTCAGTTTTCTTTGAAGGAATGTGCTTTTGTGGAAATATTTGAAAATGGGCTAAGTTCATAATCATCCTGATTCGAAGTATAGTTTGCATTAAACTTGGTGTTGATTTCTTTTCTAAAACTAATTAATTAATTAATTATTAATGTATAATGCATTATTTGTTTCTGGGGTCAGGTCCATGAGTCATCATTGGTGTTGATTTCTTTTCTTTCTTTCTTTTTTTTTTTTTTTAAGACACTACTTATTTATTTGACAGAGGGAGACACAGTGAGAGAGGGAACCCAAGCAGGGGGAGTGGAAGAGGGAGACCAGGCTTCCCACTGAGCAGGGAGCCTGATGCAGGGCTCAATCCTAGGATCCTGGGATCATGACCAGAGCTGAAGGCAGATGCTTAATGACTGAGCCAACCCCTGTGGGTGTTGATTTCTTAAGAGCATTTCTTGAACTTAGGGATATACAATTAATGATTGAATGGAGAACATATAAACAACTACACTGGGGGTAAATACTGCCCAAGGCAATGCTCTCTATATAGAGGTCTAAAGATCAACCACATATAGTTTTTGAGAGCGCTATTTTTATGACCTTATTTAACAGATCAATTTTCATGTGCAGCTGCTTTGTTTTCTCCCTATTGATGAGTAGATTAGAACATCATGAGTATATCTGCTTGTTTAATGAAGGTGACAAACCTCCATGTTGTGCTTATCTTTGTATAATGTGCTTTCACATTATACAAATAGTATAATGTGAGAATCATTCACATTATGATAAACCATATATGGTTTATATGATTATACTACAAGAAATAAAATCACAAACTATTTTCAAAATAATTAGAATCAGGGTAACATTTTAAGTAAATAGAGATGAGATGATATGAGATGAGATGAGATTATGTGATTTTAATTTGGGCTTTAAATCTATCTACGAGGGCACCTGGGTGGCTCAGTTGGTTAAGCGTCAGCCTTCATCTCAGGTCATGATCCCGGAATGCTGGAATCACGCTCCACATCAGGGTCCCTAATCAGCCGGGGAGTCTGCTTCTCCCTCTTCCTCTGCCTGCTGCTTCTCCGGCTTGTGCACTCTCTGTCAAATAAATAAATAAATAAATAAATCTTTAAAAATAAATAATATCTACAAGGGTCTCTTTGTTTTCTTTCAGCTCCTTTATTCCTATGCCTTTTGAATTTGACTAGAAGCCATTATGGGACTATCCTGCCTTGGTCTTGAATACTCACCACCGAAGAATGGCACATATGAGAAAACTGGAAAGTTTTGCTTGTAAATCTGGGCATGTGATTGGGTTTGCTGTGGAATTTGCAGTGGTTAGTTTGTACTTGTTCACTTAAAATTAACCAAATGTTTTTGCTATAAGCCATGCTACTTTGACTTTTCAGAATTATTTATCTTCTTACTCTCTATAACTTACCATAATATTCGTGAAGTAATCATGCAGAGTTGAAAATTACACTTTTCACTTTCCCCAAATATTTACCTAAGTATTTCAAAATGGGTATTAGTTATTTGAAGAGCCTGAGGTGAATTAGAAACACAAATATATTGAGCTTTGCTTTTAAGGAGAACAAAGTAACATCAATAATTTTAGATCACAGATTCTGAGAAATTTACTTATAAAATCCTAAATTATATTTTAAAAGAGAAAAATACCTTAAAAGGGGTTTTCTCACCAATTTCTCATGACCCATGATCACAGAGCTCTTCAGACCAATTTTGCCAACCCCAGAGGACACCAGTAAGAACACTTTCCTTTTTCCTCAGCAAATGAACTCCCCTTTAGTCTCCTGTTTGTTTGATTTTTAGATTTAAGGGGCTGGGGGAGAAGGATGGAGGAATATATTCACCATAAGAACCCTTAGACTCTTCCTGATTCTTTATTTGTTACTATCTGGGTTTGGGGTGAAACAATACTATAAAGGAAGGTTATAGAACCCCAATATGCACAGGAGGCTTTTAAGAAGTGTACCTAACCAATGCCATGAATCAGGGAAGAGTTCTTAGAGGAAGTGAGTTCTAAGTTGAAAAGGAAAGGTTAAGTATGGGTTGATGGTGAAGAGAGTACTCCGGATAGAGAAAGGAGCATGTGCAAAGACCCAAGAGCTAATTGAAAGCCACTAATTAGAGAATTGAAATTAGTTTAATTTGTGAACCAGAGTTCTAGGCCAGATTAAGAAAAATGTCATAAACCATTTTTTAAAAAGGATTTATTCCTGAGGGTTTTGTTAAAGTATCAATGGTGGTTTAAAGTTGTGAAGAACATAATAAAATTTACACTTTTTTGAAAGATTTAGAGAATGGATAAGAGCCAAAAGAGCTGTTACAATGCTTTTCCAGTAATCCAGGTGAGGTGATGGTGACCCGAACCAAGAAATTGGCTGCTAGAATGGAGAACGGTGAATAGATCCAAGAAATACTTAAATGGCAGAGTTGACTGAATTTAATGATTGACAGGGCATGGCATGGAGAGTGAAATGAGGGAGGTTGTGTGATGACTTCCAAATTTCTGGACTGGAAAATTGATTGGATAAACTATGATCAGATACAAAGTAGAGGGATAGGTATTTACATGAAGAGGTTAAATGAGAGATAATGAATAAGAGACAATGAATTCAATTTTAAGCATATTTTAGGTACTTGTGGATACCGAATTAATTCATTCAGTCCACAAATATTTATGGAGTACCAATTACATGCCAGCCAGTGTGAGTGAGGGTCCCTGGAGAAGAACAGTGGATATAATATTTTAAATATTCTAGCCTTATTGGGAAGATGTATAATAAATAATAAATATAATAAATGTGTACAGCAAATCTGAGCACTGGTAGTAAAAGAAAACACATTTATGTATTTATTAGTTTCTACTTATAAGTAAGATAACAGACATCAAGTGGACACTTGGCACTACCTGGTCCAACCTCTCCTTCTTCAGACCTTCAACAGCTTCTCTTCTCTTTTCATTTTCAACACAATTCACAAATGAGAAACAACTCATCTTTCCAGCACTAGATCTACCAGCATAACTGTGTTTGTAATCATGTACTCTATCTTCCCACTGTGGACAGGGATTGCTGTCCTTGTCTTCCCCAGTCAGGTCCTGTTTGTACACAGGAGACAGTCCCCTCTTACCTATTCAAGGTACTCATGTACCATAAAAACAAAACTCTTTTGATTTCAGGTCTTTCTCTACCCACAGCCTTATTTCTCTATTTCCCCTGTGTAGCAAAACTCTCTAAAGGAGTATTTCTTTTTTTTTTTTTTAGCTTTATTGAGGTATAATTGACACATAAAATTGTAAGATATTTAAAGTATACATTGTGAGGATTTGATATATGTATAAAGATAAAAGGACCCCTCCTCCCATCTAGTTAATTAACACAATCTCCTCCCTTTCTTCCTTCCTGTCTTCTTTATTCCTTCCTACCTCTTTCTTTCTTTTCTTTTTTCTTTTCTTTCATTCTCTCAGGACATTTAAATTTTATTTTCTGAGCAAAATTCAATGATACAAATTCCAATGCTAAATTAATTTATGACAATATATCCAAGATTATACAATGGGGAAAAGGATAGTCTCTTCAATAAATGGTTTTGGGAAAAGTGGAGAGCCACATGCAAAATTGTCGTCTACTCTTCATGCTCCACTTCCCCATCTCCCATTCTTCTTGCACCTCATGCCAAACAGGTTTGTTCCCTCCACCCCACTGTAGTCTCCTTTTTCAGGTCACCAACAAATTCCATCTTGCCAAACCAATGGTCAGTTCTGACTTTATTTTACTTTAGCTCTTGGTTATCATTGAATCCCTCTCTTCCTGAAATATTTTCATGTAGCTTCTTTGACACCACACTTTCATAAATTTCTACCTGTTGTCCTTGGTCTCCTTTATCAACTCTTTTGTTTAGCTTTCTGTTATGTAATCCTTAATATAAATTACCTCTTGTTGATCTTACCTAGTATATGGCTTTATATACCATATATATCCTGATGATTTCTAAATTCATATCTATAGCCCCAACTTTTTAAAACTAAAAACTCATATCCAATTGCTTACTTTTTTATCTCCTGCTGGCAATAAAGTTCTTGATTCTACATGTTCCTACCGTTGCTTCTCTAGCTACACTACCAAATTTGCTCTTGTACCCCCTCTTCATTTTCATTAAATGGTTTCTCTGTTCAACCTGGTATGAGGTTAAAAAAACATAGGGTACATTGGGGAGGGTATGTGCTTTGGTGAGTGCTGTGAAGTGTGTAAACCTGGTGATTCACAGACCTGTACCCCTGGGGATAAAAATATATTATATGTTTATAAAAAATTTTAAAAAAATTAAAAAAAAATAAGGTACAAAACAAGCAAACAAAAAGTAAACAAACAGAAACTTGGGCTACATCCATACTCTCAATGTTCAATGGGTTCTGTTGACTCACTCTTTATTTTATTTTTTTTTTTTTTTAAAGATTTTATTTATTTATTTGACAGAGAGAAATCACAAGTAGTCGGAGAGGCAGGCAGAGAGAGAGAGAGGGAAGCAGGCTCTCTGCTGAGCAGAGAGCCCGATGCGGGACTCGATCCCAGGACCCTGAGATCATGACCTGAGCCGAAGGCAGCGGCTTAACCCACTGAGCCACCCAGGCGCCCCTCACTCTTTAGAATATATGCCAGATCTAATCAATTTCTACTAATTTTACTATCCAGCCTAAGACACCACTGGGGATTAATTCTTTGTAGCTCAGTAATTTTCCAATGTTCCCACTCTGGCCCCTCATAATTCTTTCTCCACATGGCAGCCAGGGTTTTCTGATACTGTCCCATCATATTTGGAACAAAATATTATGACCTACAAGAACTTCCATGACCAAACCTACTTACCTCTTCATTTTGTGCCATTCTCCTCTTGCTTTTTATAATCCAGTGTAAAGAATTGAAATGATTTATCATATATGTTAGGAGCTGAATCAATAATATTTGCTGATGTAGTATATATAAATGATAAGGAAAAGCAATGGATTAAGCACATTTCACAGGTTTTTCGTTTGAGCAACCAAATCGGATGACAGTTTGTAAAAGTCTGACCATCAAACGAATTGAAAAAACTTCCTGGAGATAAAAGAAAAATTTACCTGTTTTTGGTTTGCATTTTCCATGGAAGAGGATAAAAGAAGCAAATTTAGGACCTAAATGCAGTAACTCTGATTTCTTGTGATTGGGATCTGCAGGTAGTTGATTAACTGAGAAGTCACTTAAAGAACAGATTCAGTAAGAATGGTACTTATAGAACTAAAATATTTTAACCAAGAACATGTACATGTATATTCATTTACCAGGTTTTTAATGTTGGGCCAGTATATTTTCTTTGTGTATTGATCCATTGATTTCAGTTCTTTTTTCTTACATAAACCACATCCATAATATATTAATTATGTAGTATGTCCAGTTTTGATTTCTATAAACTTAAGCAAAGCTTAAATTCACACCAGAAGAAGTCTCAAGGCAAAATACTTCTAGACTTTTATAATTTTCTCCAATTTCTCACATTGGAATTAGGGCTATAGATAAAAAGCCACAATTGTGGCTCCCACATCTGATTTGACAGGAATTACTTTTTAATTACTTGCTTTTTTGAAGAACATTCAATATATTTATTATACTACATCTTTTCATTTTTTGACTCATTTCTAATTAAAATTATAGACTCACAATAGCAAATACAATTGAAATATAGAGGTTTGGAAACAAATCCAGCTGATTCTTGCTAAGCCTACAGTGCAAATGGAAGGTGCAATTGTGTTTAGATTTTCTAGGGAATGAGTTAACAGCTATGGACATAAAGTTTGCCTTAGGCATCAGCTACAGCATACTTTATAGTGGTACTGGAGAGCATTTGTTAAGCTGATAAACTGAATAAAGAGAGGTTATTTAAGACAATTTCTACTGTGACTATGCGCTAGATCTTAATACATATAAATAATAAATATATACTATGTATTATAAATATGTTATTAATATAAATAAATGTATACATAGCATAAATATTGGAAGCCCTAGCTTTTGGGAAAAAATATTCACAATAGTTTCCAACCCCTTCACCGGGAAGTTGGTGATGGTGATGTACAAGATTGGAGACCAGGATAGCAGTCATTAATCAGAGTAGAATTTTGCCAACCCCAGAGTGGTATCTTTAAAAGGAAAATAGAAATAAAGGAACTAAAACATCTTTTGTTGAAGTTTAAAGTCACCATTTTAGTGCCCCCAAAATATGCACTTGGACCTAATGACTATGTTTGGCAAGAAGGAGGATATTCTGGGATCAAGAGCATCAGATGGTAAAGACAGCCCTGTCAAGCTTGAGAGCAGGGCTGTGTTCCTGTTTGGGAGGGATCTGGTGTATATATCAACAGAACATCCTTAAATGTCAGTGTTCACCAACACAAATGAAGTAGATAATGATTGTTAGTCAATGACTTGTGTTAGATAAATTAGAGCCTTAACTATTGTCTTTCAAGTCAACAAACATTTATTGATTGCCTGCTTTGAGCATGACCCTCTGCTTTCTGCCAGGGATACACAGATGAAAAATGTGCTTCCACCACAAGTTCACACTCTGGTACCAAGCAGATATTTCACAGCTAGTTATGATCTAAGACAAATTAGAAAGTGCTAGGTTGGCCATATCAAATTCTATTAATTTTCTTTCCATTGAATTTTAGAAGAAAGCCAACTGGTTTCATGCTATATGATGTGGGGCAACTTATATTACCATTCTAACTTGGTGTAGATTTCCCACCTTTCAACATGCTAGCTGTATTTTGGGAGGCAGTGCACATTATTTAACTAAGTATCTCTATTTAGGGGATACTGATTCTGTATTATTTATGGCTAAATAATTTTTCTTTGGGGTCAGACTTCTGTGTTATTCACCCAGTGTTTTGTTGTCATTAGAGATTCTAGTAGTTTGTCCTTCAAGCACCTTTCATGAAAGTGGGCATGAATGTTGGTTAAATTGAACACTTCAGCATTCTCTGAAAGTTAAAGAATAGTCTGGCTTTATTTAATGGCTATCTCTTGCTTTTTAACCACAGTTACCTCAAATTGTACCCATCTTTGAGATATCAGCACACTTCTAAACAGTTAGGTCTTTCCCAGTGTTTTCTCCCAGTTATGTCAAAACCCACATCTGGACACTGTCATGGGACCATGTGCCTATTCTTTAGAACTTTGATCTCAGTTATAATTTTATTTTGTGTAATTTTTCAACTACTATTTATCTGTAACGCTATTCAGTCAACTAATTCCAGTTGACTTTAAACTTAACAGAGAAGGAAGCATATATATTTTGCTCTTTATCATTGCTTCATCTTTTAGCCCAGTGCTTAGCACCGAGCAGGGAGTGGGGGAGATGATGCTGGTGAAGCTGTGTTTTATCAACTACTTCTGCTTCTTCGTTTCAGTATCTAACCTTATTTTGCTGAAATTAAAGTAATTTATATTTACTCCACCATTTTACTGAGTAACAAGTATGTGACCACACTAACTAGAACATTTATAGTTATAAAAAATTTTAATCAAGTACCCCATTGAACAGTTGCCTTTCCAGGCTAAAGAGGCCAATGTTTCAATATGCTTCAAATAGTAATACTTTAACCTTCCTAACATGTTAGTTCCTATTTCCTTCCTTGCTTGTGCCTTCACTGACTTCATTATTAACATTTTTGCTATGTGACAATCATAATTTCACATGGCATTTAAAAGTGTAAGCGCATCAGTTAGTTCTTCAGAGAACTAACAGTGACTTCCATGTATGTACTTTCTCCACCTGAAGATAGTTCAGAGCTATTCATTTTATATACTGAAGCCATTTATCATAAAATATGTTACCTTATACTAGGTTTAGTTACTACTTTCCTAGCCACTTATACAAACGGGTAAGATTTTTTACAGCTTTCTATTACCTTTTTCTTAGCTACAAATCTGGGGCCATCACACTGAATAAATGTGGGCTTTCTGAACATTTATAAATGTGTTAAATATGGTTGACATTAATATTAATTCACAAAGAGCTTCACTCTGGAGAAAACTACACATTAATCCCTATTCTGAATAAAAGTCTCTCCTGGTCTAAATATGATAAAACTGTCCTATGGCACTGTGTACCACGGGGATTTCTGTCTTCCTGTTGTTCAAAGGTGGGAAGATATGCAGCCAACATGCCACCAGAATGGCTGTGCTGATGGCCTATGGATAGTGTACATTCTGATTGGCTGAGGCTCTTTTTTCTGATTGTGTAAAGCCCAAGCATATGTCTGTTGTCAATATTTTGAATATTTACAGTGATCATAAAATTATTAAATGACTTCAGGATCACACATTAGCTCTTGGTTTTTAACTCATTGAAACTACTGAGTTTTACTTTCTGATCAGTAAAGGATTAAGATAGCCACAAAATAGGCTGAAGTTAACCACTAGTGTAAAATAGAAGATTGAGATTATTTGTGAACTATGATCAAAAATTAATGGTGCTTTTAGGAGGAGTCAAGATTGCGGAGAAGTAACAAGCTGAGACTACTTCAGCTAGCCGGAGATCAGCTAGATAGCTTATCTAAAGATTGCAAACACCTGAAAATCCATCGGAGATCGAAGAGAAGAAGAACAGCAATTCTGGAAACAGAAAAACAACCACTTTCTGAAAGGTAGGACCGGCAGAGAAGTGAATCCAAAGCGACGGGAAGATAGACCCCGGGGGGAGGGGCCGGCTCCCGGCAAGCGGCGGAGCAACCACGCACAAAATCAGGACTTTTAAAAGTCTGTTCTGCTGAGGGACATCGCTCCAGAGGCTACCCGGGGCAAAGCCCACACGGGGTCAGCGTGGCCTCAGGTCCCGCAGGGTCACAGAAGGATCGGGGGTGTCTGAGTGTCGCAGAGGTTGCGGGTATTGGAACGGGAAAGCCGCCTACAGAGACAGAGCCGACAGTAAGCTCGCAGCTCCGGGTGACCTTGAACCGGTCGCAGGCTCGGTGAGCTTGGAGCGCGGCCGGAGGTCAGGCAGATGGGAGTAACTGGGCGCAGTTCTCTGAGCGCGCACTGAGGAATGCGGCCCTGGGCTCTCGGCTCCTCCGGGCCGGAGACCAGGAGGCCGCCATTTGTATTCCCGTCCTCCGGAACTCTACAGAAAGCGCTCAGGGAACAAAAGCTCCTGAAAGCAAACCCAAGCGGATTACTCACCCCGGCCCCAGGTAAGGGCGGTGCAATTCCGCCTGGGGCAAGAGAATCACTACAACAGGCCCCTCCCCCAGAAGATCAACAAGAAATCCAGCCGAGACCAAGTTCACCTACCAAAGAGTGCGGTTTCAATACCAAGGAGAGCAGCAGAATTCTAGAGGAGGAGAAAGCAAAGCACGGAACTCATGGCTTTTTCCCTGTGATTTTTTTTAGTCTTGCGGTTAATTTAATTTTTTTCTTTTTCATTTTTTGTTTTTTTTTCTCACCATCGGGTAAAATTTTTTTTTAACTGTTACCTTTTTCTTTTTTAACGATTTTTTACTAGTTTATCTAATATATATATTTTTTCTTTTTTATATTTTTCTTAGGTGTTTTCTTTTTTTTTAATTCTTTTCATTCTTTTTTTTTTTCTTTTTTCTTTTTTTTTGTTCTTTTCTTTCTTCCTTTTTGAACCTCTTTTTATCCCCTTTCTCCCCCCTCATGATTTGGGATCTCTTCTAATTTGGTTAAAGCATATTTTCCTGGGGTTGTTGCCACCCTTTTAGTATTTTAATTGCCCCTACATATACTCTTATCTGGACAAAATGACAAGACGGAAAAATTCAACACAAAAAAAAGAACAAGAGGCAGTACCGAAGGCTAGGGACCTAATCAATACAGACATTGGTAATATGTCAGATCTAGAGGTCAGAATGACAATTCTCAAGGTTCTAGCTGGGCTCGAAAAAGGCATGGAAGATATGAGAGAAACCCTCTTGAGAGATATAAAAGCCCTTTCTGGAGAAATAAAGGAACTAAAATCTAACCAAGTTGAAATCAAAAAAGCTATTAATGAGGTGCAATCAAAAATGGAGGCTCTCACTGCTAGGATAAATGAGGCAGAAGAAAGAATTAGTGATATAGAAGACCAAATGACAGAGAATAAAGAAGCTGAGCAAAAGAGAGACAAACAGATACTGGACCACGAGGGGAGAATTCAAGAGATAAGTGACACCATAAGACGAAACAACATTAGAATAATTGGGATTCCAGAAGAAGAAGAAAGAGAGAGGGGAGCAGAAGGTATACTAGAGAGAATTATTGGGGAGAATTTCCCCAATATGGCAAAGGGAACAAGCATCAAAATTCAAGAGGTTCAGAGAACGCCCCTCAAAATCAATAAGAATAGGCCCACACCCCGTCACCTAATAGTAAAATTTACAAGTCTCAGTGACAAAGAGAAAATCCTGAAAGCAGCCCGGGAAAAGAAGTCTGTAACATACAATGGTAAAAATATTAGATTGGCAGCTGACTTATCCACAGAGACCTGGCAGGCCAGAAAGAGCTGGCATGATATTTTCAGAGCACCAAATGAGAAAAACATGCAGCCAAGAATATTATATCCAGCTAGGCTATCATTGAAAATAGAAGGAGAGATTAAAAGCTTCCAGGACAAACAACAACTGAAAGAATTTGCAAACACCAAACCAGCTCTACAGGAAATCTTGAAAGGGGTCCTCTAAGCAAAGAGAGAGCCTACAAGTGGTAGATCAGAAAGGAACAGAGACCATATACAGTAACAGTCACCTTACAGGCAAAACAATGGCACTAAATTCATATCTCTCAATAGTTACCCTGAATGTTAATGGGCTAAATGCCCCTGTCAAAAGACACAGGGTATCAGAATGGATAAAAAAACAAAACCCATCTATATGTTGCCTCCAAGAAACTCATTTTAAGCCCGAAGACACCTCCAGATTTAAAGTGAGGGGGTGGAAAAGAATTTACCATGCTAATGGACATCAGAAGAAAGCAGGAGTGGCAATCCTTATATCAGATCAATTAGATTTTAAGCCAAAGACTATAATAAGAGATGAGGAAGGACACTATATCATACTCAAAGGGTCTGTCCAGCAAGAAGATTTAACAATTTTATGCCCCCAACGTGGGAGCAGCCAACTATATAAACCAATTAATAACAAAAATCAAAGAAACACATCAACAATAATACAATAATAGCAGGGGACTTTAACACTCCCCTCACTGAAATGGACAGATCATCAAAGCAAAAGATCAGCAAGGAAATAAAGGCCTTAAACGACACACTGGACCAGATGGACATCACAGATATATTCAGAACATTTCATCCCAAAGCAACAGAATACACATTCTGCTCTAGTGCACATGGAACATTCTCCAGAATAGAACACATCCTCGGTCCTAAATCAGGACTCAACCGGTATCAAAAGATTGGGATCATTCCCTGCATATTTTCAGACCACAATGCTCTAAAGCTAGAACTCAATCACAAAAGGAAGTTTGAAAAGAACCCAAATACATGGAGACTAAACAGCATCCTTCTAAAGAATGAATGGGTCAACCGGGAAATTAAAGAAGAATTGAAAAAAATCATGGAAACAAATGATAATGAAAATACAACGGTTCAAAATCTGTGGGACACAACAAAGGCAGTCCTGAGAGGAAAATATATAGCAGTACAAGCCTTTCTCAAGAAACAAGAAAGGTCTCAGGTACATAACCTAACCCTACACATAAAGGAGCTGGAGAAAGAACAAGAAAGAAACCCTAAGCCTAGCAGGAGAAGAGAAATCATAAAGATCAGAGCAGAAATCAATGAAATAGAAACCAAAAAAACAATAGAACAAATCAACGAAAGTAAGAGCTGGTTCTTTGAAAGAATTAATAAAATTGATAAACCCCTGGCCCGACTTATCAAAAAGAAAAGAGAAAGGACGCAAATAAATAAAATCATGAATGAAAGAGGAGAGATCACAACTAACACCAAAGAAATACAAACTATTATAAGAACATACTATGAGCAACTCTACGGCAATAAATTTGACAATCTGGAAACATATAAACTACCACAACTGAACCAGGAAGAAATAGAAAGCCTGAACAGACCCATAACCAGTAAGGAGATTGAAACAGTCATTAAAAATCTCCAAACAAACAAAAGCCCAGGGCCAGACGGCTTCCCGGGGGAATTCTACCAAACATTTAAAGAAGAACTAATTCCTATTCTCCTAAAACTGTTCCAAAAAATAGAAATGGAAGGAAAACTTCCAAACTCATTTTATGAGGCCAGCATCACCTTGATCCCAAAACCAGACAAGGATCCCATCAAAAAAGAGAGCTATAGACCAATATCCATGATGAACACAGATGCGAAAATACTCAACAAAATACTAGCCAATAGGATTCAACAGTACATTAAAAGGATTATTCACCACGACCAAGTGGGATTTATTCCAGGGCTGCAAGGTTGGTTCAACATCCGCAAATCAGTCAATGTGATACAACACATCAATAAAAGTAAGAACAAGAACCATATGATACTCTCAATAGATGCTGAAAAAGCATTTGAAAAAATACAGCATCCCTTCCTTATCAAAACTCTTCAAAGTGTAGGGATAGAGGGCACATACCTCAATATCATCAAAGCCATCTATGAAAAACCCACCGCAAATATCATTCTCAATGGAGAAAAACTGAAAGCTTTTCCGCTAAGGTCAGGAACACGGCAGGGATGTCCATTATCACCACTGCTATTCAACATAGTACTAGAGGTCCTAGCCTCAGCAATCAGACAACAAAAGGAAATTAAAGGCATCCAAATCGGCAAAGAAGAAGTCAAATTATCACTCTTCGCAGATGATATGATACTATATGTGGAAAACCCAAAAGACTCCACTCCAAAACTGCTAGAACTTATACAGGAATTCAGTAACGTGTCAGGATATAAAATCAATGCACAGAAATCAGTTGCATTTCTCTACACCAACAGCAAGACAGAAGAAAGGGAAATTAAGGAGTCAATCCCATTTACAATTGCACCCAAAACCACAAGATACCTAGGAATAAACCTAACCAAAGAAGGAAAGAATCTATACTCAGAAAACTATAAAGTACTCATGAAAGAAATTGAGGAAGACACAAAGAAATGGAAAAATGTTCCATGCTCATGGATTGGAAGAATAAATATTGTGAAAATGTCTATGCTACCTAAAGCAATCTACACATTTAATGCAATTCCTATCAAAGTACCATCCATCTTTTTCAAAGAAATGGAACAAATAATCTTAAAATTTATATGGAACCAGAAAAGACCTCGAATAGCTAAAGGGATATTGAAAAAGAAAGCCAACGTTGGTGGCATCACAATTCCGGACTTCAAGCTCTATTACAAAGCTGTCATCATCAAGACAGCATGGTACTGGCACAAAAACAGACCCATAGATCAATGGAACAGAATAGAGAGCCCAGAAATAGACTCTCAACTCTATGGTCAACTAATCTTCGACAAAGCAGGAAAGAATGCCCAATGGAAAAAAGACAGCCTCTTCAATAAATGGTGCTGGGAAAATTGGACAGCCACATGCAGAAAAATGAAATTGGACCATTTCCTTACACCACACACAAAAATAGACTCAAAATGGATGAAGGATCTCAATGTGCGAAAGGGATCCATCAAAATCCTTGAGGAGAACACAGGCAGCAACCTCTTCGACCTCAGCCGCAGCAACATCTTCCTAGGAACAATGAAAAAGGCAAGGGAAGCAAGGGCAAAAATGAACTATTGGGATTTCATCAAGATCAAAAGCTTTTGCACAGCAAAGGAAACAGTTAACAAAATCAAAAGACAACTGACAGAATGGGAGAAGATATTTGCAAACAACATATCAGATAAAGGACTAGTGTCCAGAATCTATAAAGAACTTAGCAAACTCAACACCCAAAGAACAAATAATCCAATCAAGAAATGGGCAGAGGACATGAACAGACATTTCTGCAAAGAAGACATCCAGATGGCCAACAGACACATGAAAAAGTGCTCCATATCACTCGGCATCAGGGAAATACAAATCAAAACCACAATGCGATATGACCTCACACCAGTCAGAATGGCTAAAATCAACAAGTCAGGAAATGACAGATGCTGGCGAGGATGCGGAGAAAGGGGAACCCTCCTACACTGTTGGTGGGAATGCAAGCTGGTGCAACCTCTCTGGAAAACAGCATGGAGGTTCCTCAAAATGTTGAAAATAGAACTGCCCTATGACCCAGCAATTGCACTATTGGGTATTTACCCTAAAGATACAAACGTAGTGATCCAAAGGGGCACGTGTACTCGAATGTTTATAGCAGCAATGTCCACAATAGCCAAACTATGGAAAGAACCTAGATGTCCATCAACAGATGAATGGATCAAGAAGAGGTGGTATATATACACAATGGAATACTATGCAGCCATCAAAAGAAATGAAATCTTGCCATTTGCGACAACATGGATGGAACTAGAGCGTATCATGCTTAGCGAAATAAGTCAGGCGGAGAAAGACAACTATCATATGATCTCCCTGATATGAGGAAGTGGTGTTGCAACATGGGGGCTTAAGTGGGTACGAGAAGAATAAATGAAAGAAGATGGGATTGGGAGGGGGACAAACCATAAGTGACTCTTAATCTCACAAAACAAACTGAGGGTTGCTGGGGGGAGGGGGGTTGGGAGAAGGGGGTGGTATTATGGACATTGGGGAGGGTATGTGCTTTGGTGAGTGCTGTGAAGTGTGTAAACCTGGTGATTCACAGATCTGTACCCCTGGGGATAAAAATATATGTTTATAAAAAATAAAAAATTATATTAAAAAAAAAAGAAAAAAAAATTAATGGTGCTTTTATAGGTCTACCTTTAAGGTCATCATTTGAGGCTCCTGGGAACTGAAAGTTCTTTGACTTTTTAGGAGGTGAGAGGATATGTTTCTTGTCTTGTTGAAAAGGAGGGGATCTACTAACTTGATGTCATTTTCCTTATTCCCTCATAAAATAATAGATGTGTGACAAGTTGCTGTCAGTATAGTAAAAATATACCAGCATTGTCTAAAAATCTGATAAGTTTAGTTTCTTTAAGGGGCTGGGCTATAATTGCAGAGTCTGTACCAGAGGTATGCCAGTTCTTTATTTTTCAGGATGCAACTGGGGTCATGTAGACACAGGAGTAAGAAAAAGTCAGTGCATCCCTAGACTATCACAGAAACCATGGTTTGCATGATGATCCAAGTATTTTTTTTTAATTCCATAAATTACTACTAAGAAGGACTCCAGTTTGGATTAACTTTAATAGGTTGAGATCGAGCCAATTATTTTTTTTAATACTTTTGCTTAATTGTGTAAAATTTTTTTTAAGTTGGCTGCAGTTTCCCATGGTCTGGGTACTGGCTCCAGAAGGAATCTGAAAATTAAGATTTCAATAGGTACACAAATGTCTTCCTATTTTTTGGAGTTAGGGATTTCTCTGTCATTGGCCCCCTAAGATTGTTCAAGATTAGGCTTTGATGACCAGTTTGTGGGGATGTTGTAGACAAATCTTTCCTCTTCAGATTTGTCTGTGTGTCAGTAGCATTAGCATCAAGTGGGAGCTTGTTAGAAAGATAGGTTTCCTAAGGTCTTACACCCACTCAATCAGAATCCACAGTTTGACAAGATGCACAAGTGATTGGTATATACGTTAAAGTTTGCGAAGCTTGAAGGATATTGTTGGGAAAAGGCTCTGATAGGTCTAAGTGACCTTTCAAGTTCTGCACCTCAAAGTTCTGTGTTACACTGAGAAGGAACCACCTTCAACTGTATGTTTTCTGGATCTTTCAACATCTTTCTAAATGGAAGATGGTAGATGGCAAGTTCTTAGTGAAGAAGACTTTGGGATGGAAATTTAGTTTTCTTTTACTTTTGTTGTTCTTCAGTGTGTATATGATTCTCCAGTAGTTCTGAATATTACCAGTTTTGATTCTGGTCTTTTAAAAAAACAGCTATGGATTTGAAAGCCCTATGAGAAAAATCTTGAATTGGATTTGGCATTTTAATGATTTATCATTAGTTATTAGCATTTATATGTTCATATATTTTGATTTATAATTTAAAGCTGACAATAATGCATAATATAATTTCAAAAATAAAATATTCCTCACATTTGATATTCTAATGTGAAAATGTAATTACACTTGCCTAATCTAGTCCATGGGTCTTTCTTCAGTGTGAGTAGTTATTCATATTTTTATTTTATTTAGCTATAAACAGTTCCTGGTTCTCCCCGCACTTTGCTTCCCCTCCCCCCCGCCTTTGCCTTTGACTCTTAAAGCAGCTTTAAAATAAGATAGTATTGGGCGCCTGGGTGGGTCAGTGGGTTAAGCCGCTGCCTTCGGCTCAGGTCATGATCTCAGGGTCCTGGGATCAAGTCCTGCATCGGGCTCTCTGCTCAGCAGGAAGCCTGCTTCCCTCTTTCTCTCTCTCTGCCTGCCTCTCCATCTACTTGTGATTTCTCTCTGTCAAATAAATACATAAAATCTTTAAAATGCAAACTATTTTTTAAAAAAAGATAATATTTAAATAATTGCATTTTGAAGAATTAAATTCATTTGCAGATTCATTTTATGATTCCTCAAAAGCAAGGAAATATAGACTAGTGCACACACAGTCTTTAAAAGAATACTTTGAAAATGAATTCAAAATACATTTTTTCTTACCACTGTTTCTGAAGCCCTTTTCACCTTGATTTCTTCCAATCTGTTAAATCAAATCATCTGGGGTGATTGGTAATGTCAGCAAATATTTATGTTTGTGACAACTGGGGTGTTGGAAGTGGGGAGTTGCCACTGGTGAGTAGAGGCCAGGGATCTTACTAAACATCCTATAGTGCTCAGGACATCCTTCAGTAAAGAATTAACCAGCCCCAAATGTCAATAGTGCCAGCATTGGGAAGCCCTGTATTAAACTGAGTTGGTTAATGTTTAATCTTCAGTTAACTCATATGCATGGGAATATGCTGTTTAGAGGCAGAAAACCATTTATTGACTCCAAATATAAAGGAATTTAAATATGGTGTCGTTATTTTTACAAAAGCAATTGAAATACTAAAATTTAGACTATAAGGCAACGTAAGTCCATTAGAGTTTACACAATGTTATCAGTAATATCAGAAATAACTTTGGGAGAATATTCCCTCCCCTTTCTCCTTCACCTCAGCAGTTGAATAGGTTTCCTGTTAAGGAAAGCTAAGCAAAATACTGTCATGAAAATATTGGATATTTCAATTAATAAATTCCAAATAAAAGTGGAATTAAGCTAAAAATTATAAAGAATCCTTGAATGGCTTGTTGATTAGAAACTAATGTAACTCCTTGTCGAGGATAAAATACCAAACAGGCAGCAGCTGCTGGTAATTTGGTGCAAGTAATTGTAGAGCCAATAAGTTGAAGAAGTGCTTATTAAAAGAAACTGCTTTCCTATCTGCTTGTAAGTTCAATTGAGTAATGCACTCTACATGTGGTCTGACACTGGGTAAATTATACACCTGATTTAAAAACACTCCATCCATAAGAGCTCCTATTTTGCTCATCCATAAAATTTTTACTTTCTTCATTACTACTTGCAGCAGTGTATGGCATAATATCTATCAAATTAGGCTTTGAGGACATCTCAGGCTGGCACCCTGCTGACTTGAAACATGTGCTTAATATTACTGCAGTGCTTTTAACCCCATGAGTGCCCTGGGTTAGCCCACATAGGCACGCAGACTCTGTGACTCTCTCTCTTTGCTGCTGCATCCTCCCCCTACTGAGAATGGGAAACATCAGAGATAAAGGGGTGGGGGTTTAGTCACTGGGTAGGACAAATAAGTAGTTGAAATTTATAGAAATAAGATAGACAAAATAAACCGTGTAGTCTAGGATTTCACAGTTTTCAAAAATATCAGCCAAAAGTAAACATTTGAAATTAAGGCATTCTATCAATTTGACCTAACAAACTCTGAAAGGCAAGACAAATCACACAATAGTGCTTTCTGGATAACTCTCATGAAAGCCAACTTTGGAATATGTTTTATTTATATTTATAAATATCTGGAAGAATTTAATAAACATTTGTTGCTTTCTCTTTACTAGGTGCTGGGTACTATGCTTGATGGTAAAGATACAGTGATGAACATGTGTGGTCCTTGTCATTTTGCAGCTCAAATCTTGCAAAGGGGACAAGATTTTAACAAAAAAACTATAATGTAATGATTAAACCTAAATAATTTCGGGACCATTGTTTGACATTCATTCATTCATTTACTCATCCATTCATTCACAGGAGATAGTGCCTGACCCAATTACTCTACCTGCAGGGTCCCATTGACAGCTATTGCCCTGTTGTACAGCTGGATACACCTGTAAATCTCAGCCTGATGCAGTTAAATATTTGATTCATGTAATTATTTTCTCTTTTTCTTATTTCATGCCAACCTAGCAGTCTTCTGATTATAATTTGTCTTCCTACCTAGAGGGTCTATGGGAAAAAAATGCACTTACTAGAGAAATCCAGTGGCCATTACTTTTTGTAATAATACTGCTTGTTCTAAGTTAACAAACTGGTGTATTGACTTAATTTAGCTTCCCATGTAATGCTCTGAATTGAGGTCCATTTGACAATCTACTTCATTGTAAATGAAAAAATTTTCAGTAGCTTTGTAGTATTGGTTAATGTGACTGCCCTCAAAGAGATGGACCCACCTTCTGGGTTCTTACAAGTCAGGTTCATGGACCCACCAGACTCTAGAAACTAATGTAAAGAATAGAAGCCACTGGGGGATATGAGCCTTTTTAAAAATGTAGTGCCTAGAGGGGTGCCTGGGTGGCTCATTCGTTAAGCGTCTGCCTTCGGCTCAGGTCATGATCCTAGGGTCCTGGGATTGAGCTCCCCACATCAGGCTCCCTGCTCTGCGGGAAGCCTTCTACTCCCTCTCCCACTCCCCCTGCTTATGTTCCCTCTCTTGCTATGTCTCTCTCTGTCAAATAGATAAATAAAATCTTTTAAAAAAAATGTAATGCCTGGAGAGAAAGTAGGAAAAAAAAAGAATGGGGCTAGATTTTGAGAAGTGTCAGCCAGCAAAGAGGCAGAATAATGAATGCAAAAGGAAGTTTGAAGGCCGGGACAACAGGAGCCAAGAGAGAAGGGGTCTGTTAAGGAGTTGGGAGGCAGAGATGAATGAACCTGAGACACAGGGTACTGGATAAGGCAGTTCAGAGATCCTTCAAGAGAACATTGTTAGCAGAGAAGAGGGAGAGAGCAGGGAACAAGATTGCATGAAGTTATGGAATAAATAGCTGGTAAAGAAGTGGAAAAACTGTGTATGGGCTTCTCTTCAAGAAATTTGACAATTTCTTGAAGCTTGAAGGATTGTCTTTTGGAAGAGAGAACCTCAGTGTTTGTGAACAAAGTGCGAAACACTGGCAGAGAGGAAGGAGATGAATGACCAAAGTTCCAGGTAAGGCATTCATGTGTGTCTTGATTTTTCACTCATTCCTTCATTTAAGTAGAGTGGTGTTTAGCACACAGATGCTGGAGCCAAATGGCTTGGTTTTGGAGCCAGTTTCACTGTTACAGTCTTGGGCAAACTAATCTCTCTGTGCCTCTCTGCAACTGCCTCAGAGGATTATTGTAAGGATTAAATAAATTAATATTTTTTAAAGATTTTATTTATTTACTTGACAGACAAGTAAGCAGAGAGGCAGGCAAGAGAGAGGAAGGGAAGCAGGCTCCCCGCTGGGCAGAGATCCTGATGGTGGGGCTCGAACCCAGGACGCTGGGATCATGACCTGAGCCGAAGGCAGAAGCTTTAACCCACTGAGTCACCCAGGTGCCCCTAAAGTAATATTTTTTAAGTGCCTGTAACTATTCCTGATACATGGAAAACATTTAAACATGTTTGTTAGGTAAACAGAGTCTAGACAAGGGATAGACAAGGAATAGTCTAGACAAGGGATACCTTGATACCTGATCCTCTAGGAATCAATGATAAAAAGTCTTTCTTTATTTCCTGAACTTCTTTAAAGACTTTGTATGGGAGATCCAAAATTACCCAGAGCCTCCAGTGAATAAAATGGCTGTCTACATCAGCACAAAATGTTCTGACAATCTTATTCCTAGGTACAACTAGATAAATTGTAGAATTCTGTTAATGAGTTAAAGGAATTTCCTGAAGAAATTGCAAACTAATTTCTGTCACATTTTTGTGGAATTTGGTGGACCTTACTCTAAGCTTTTTTCAGAATACCCATAACAACCTTTGGCTTCATATCTTTCTTTGAATTTAAGTTGCCCTTTCTACCATATCTTCTTTACTCCAGATATTATTTAGAGCTCATGGAAATCTATCTGTAAAGTCCTTCCAATTTTTTTCCTTATTTTATTTCTTACACTTCCTAATTGACATTGGCTCAGAGCATATAGGGTTAATTTAATATAAACATCAGATGGCTTTTCCCTTGGGCATCTTAGTTGATGGGACTGTAATAGCTTATTAGTTGGTGAGAACATTCTACCATTAATGAGGAAAGGTGGTTGAATAATTCCCTGAACTCTTTCCCTCCTTTTCTTCCCTTCCTCTTAGACTTATTCTTTAATTTCAGGGATTATAAGCATTGTTTATTTTGCTAGTGGTGCACTATTTTTAAAACTCATTATAAGAAAATAAATACATGGTTAATTATCAAAATTTTTCACAAAAGAAAGTGATGGTTTGTTCAGAACAGCAAACCTGTCTCCCTTTTCCCTAACCTGTTGCTAATCTTGGTTTACTTTTCTCTTTATTGTGCAAGAAGAGAGAATGCTTATACATATTATTTCATTTTTAAATTTCATATTGGAGAAGAGTCTTGATGGCTATCTTGAGAGAACTGTCACCAGAAAATTGTTCTCATACTCACATCTGTCTGGGGACTATCTCTAAGGCTGTGGTAAAGGATTCTGAGTTGGCTCTTCCCAGGGTTCAATCTCAATGGCTCATCAGAGAACTTGGGTCTAGGAGTAGGTCTGGGACACTCTTTTGATTAGAAATGGGAGCTGAAGGGGCCATCAACTGGGCAGAGGGCATACCATTTAAAATAGAAAGAGTTTCAGTTAGCTGCAAAGAACTGAAATGCAGTTCCAGGATCGAAGGCATCACCACACACGCTCACCAGGGTGCAGTCCCAGGCCCATTGTATCCTAGTTCTGTGATCTAGTCCAAATTGCTTTACTTCCCTTAGACATCCTCCTTCACCTTATAAACCTCAGTAAGCTGCAGATATTGATGTTCCTCTTCTGGCCCTACACAGGTTTATAGTGTGAACTGGATGAAAGAACTTTGTGTACCACATAAAACAATACAGTTATTAGTATTATGATTAAGGTTAATCTTAATGAGGTGTGATGTAGGTAGTTAAAACAATAGGTATAGAAGTCAAATTTGCCCTAGAAACAGAATTAGCCTTAGTTATTTGATTGAACAGATGTTAGAAAGATTAGTTACTTGATTTGGATAGATTGAGTAGAATTTAAAAGTAGATTCCTTTAAAATAAATAGAAAAGTGGACAAGGGAAAAGATAGGACTTAGAGGTGGCAGAGTCCACTGCAGTGCCTGACCCACATAGACACTTAAGATGGGCAGCTTGAATGAATGTATCGTTAGAGATAACTAAATTATTTTAACTTTCTATTTTTCGGGTTTTTTCCCCAAATTTGATATAAGCAGGATATATTAGTTTTAAAATCATAAACTGTATATTTAAAAGAAGATAAAACAACAAAACCAAAATGTGGAAAACGAGAGTACCACAGAGACAGCTGGGAATGGTAGCTGTGGTGGTTAGAGGAGGAGACTTGAGGCATGGTTAAAAGAACTCACATTTGGGGAGACTCATACGCTGGACACCATGGAAAGTCCTATCTATGGTTTATTGTTTTTGATCCTCTTAACAAGCCTACATGCTTGATGTTACTATTATCTCATTTTAAAGATTAGGAAGATGGGGGCACAAGTCTTACTGCTTGTTGGTGGCCAAGTTAGGATTCAAACCCATTTGGTGTAGCTCTGTAATCTAAGCTATGTTAACTTCTGAGGTGATGTGGACAACTTGGCATCTTGGAAGTCAATATCATGAACTGCTGTTCTAAGTTTAAGCAAATGCAAAAATGGTTCAAAACAGCCCACCAGATCTAGATCACTCATTAATCAACAAACTGTGCCTTTAAACTTCAGTATCTCTTTCTTCCCTCCGGGCTACATCTTGTATTCTGGGTCACCCTTGTCACTTACCAAGTTATCCAACAGTCTGATGCTTCTAGCCTTTTCCCACTTGGAAGTGTTAACTGTGGTTCTCCCTTTGAAACTCCAAAAGCACTAGATTTTGTCTTTCTCGTTGCCCGAGTCCTCTGCTACTCAGGGGCATACCTAAAGCTTATATAATTAAGGAGCACCCCTTTAAGAAAAATTCTAGGTGAAACAAAGAATATTTATTTAAAATAAAAAGGAATGACAGTAGAGTACAAAATAAATACCTCAGTCGCTGGCATTACTGAGGTTGCTCTCAAGACTTTACAAATGGTGCATGCAAATGAGAATGCCTGAACTGTCTCTGAGTCACTTGTCTCTGCCCTAGCTCTGTCCTCAGAGCAACTGAGCACTGTTGAAACACAACCCCTGTCAGTCCTAAACAAAGGAGCAGGAAATCTTTTCTTTAGATTTCACACACAAAATAAAATTAAAAATTAATAATTAGAAAGTAAACATAACAAAACAAAACAAACATAAACAAAGGCTAGTCCCAGTAAAACTTGAACAGATGGATTTGACATCAGATAAACTGGAAAGGAAGGGCAAGGCCTAAGTAGCAAGTATAATGCTATAGTCTTACCCCCACGTGTTTGTTAGCAGAGAGTCTTCTTTTTTCTTTTATATAAATTCAATTAGCCAACATATAGTACATCATTAATTTCAGATGTAGAATTCTAGTGGAGGGTCTTCTAAAGAGTGTGTTTGAAATGACTCGGGGGCCATGTAAACTTTTAGGTTGGATATCTATGTGTAGACAGGAGCCAGAGAAAGTACAAAATAAAAAAGTCTCTCAGTTTCTCTCCATTTTGACTAGTTCCTCCTGAATTGACAGGAAAGCTCTTGATCTTTCCACTGCCCTTGTGCTTCAAGTGCTGGTATCTAAATTGTCCTTCTAGTGACTACTGGGAGATTAGAGTTGCCCATGCAGTGAGGTAGAGTTGTTCAGATCTCAGTGGTATAGAGGGAAATCAAGATTCTCGTCCATATTCTGTCCCTTTAAAAAAACAAACAAACAAATGAAACACTCAAACTTTGGGAATTGAAATACCTGGATCAAGGTAAGGCCATAAATTGAAGGCTCAACAAAAATCAAAGTAAGCTTGGGCCCTTGCTGACAGCAAGAGTAATATAATGATTCTTAAATGTGGTATAGCAGTTTATTGATACAAAGTCCTTTAATTTGCTATGTTATTAATATTATAGATAACTTTGAGAGGTAGATGTTTTAGTCCAATTTTATTTAAAATTAATATTTCTGGAGCTCTTATTGTATACTAACAATTGTGCAAAGACCTTTAGAAGGAGTGTCTCATCTCTATAACATATAAATGTTACAATATCCCTATAAAGTCAGTTTCTTCCATTATATACACTAAGAATCAGAGACTCAGAAAGCAAAATAACTATCCACAATTAGACATCTATGGGCAGGGCTGGATTTGCATTCTGGCAGTCTGGTTCTCTGGGTGTACTCTTGTAACATCAATCGCTATTGTTAGTTACTTGCCCCAGGTCATGCAGGATAGAGCGATCTCCCAAAATTAAGTTTTCTTACACTAAATCTGCTTAGTGTGACCAAAACAACAAAAAAAAATAAATCATAGTTAGTGAGAATAGTGGAAAGCAAAGTGGAGAAAACAGCCTGAGTTCTAGCCTACCACAGCTGTGTGACTGTGGGACCTTTCTAAATCACACTTTTTCCTCTTTGGAATGGGTATAATAGTTCCTTCTTCAATCTACCCCATCAAGGTTTTGTAAAACTCAACTATAGTGAAAATGTTGTGTAAAATGAACTTATTATCACAATTTAAACGGTGTTCTTAAGCCAAATCTTATACTGACTTAGTGGCATTTTAGGAGTCTTAAAGGTGTGAGGAAGCCTTGAAACTACCTGGCTTACACTGTTAGCCATACTGTATGCTGCTTTACATACAGACCCCAAGATAGATGAATGAGCTTCAGATATGAAACAAATAAGAATAATCCATTTATTTATTTATTTATTCCCTTTATCTTACAAAAAGAATAATTCTCTAAAGTCTGGCTTTATTCAGAGTTGTGAAACTATGACTAGGTATAGGAAATCAGTTCTTATAAGTAGGCACTAAAATGAGATAGCATCTAAGAATATCCGTAAAGAACAGAGATGAGACTTAAAATCCTTTCCATAAAAATCCTACTTTACATTGAACCAAGTAATATATGGAAAAATTGGCACCTTTCAGCACCGGCATGGTTACCACCACTGTTATTGTGAAGACTGAGGCTTGGTCAACACTTGCAGTGGAATCAGATTGATGGAATTGATTTGTAGGCTCATTTTTTTTAAACAAAAATATGAAGGTGCTTTTTGAGCAAAAATTCAGATTTGGACATCATTTAAAAGATATCCCATAAAAATTACCTATTTCTAATTATAATAGACTTCTGTTGAAGACCATTTTAGACTAGATCAGGACATGATTATTAGACATTTCACACTTGCTCAGAACAACATAGTAAGGAAAGAAAACTGGTAGCATTTTTATTATAAGAGAAAATACTTTTGGGTGTTTACTACATGTTGGCTGTATGCTACTACTCACTTTATATATGTTGACTCCAAGACAACAATGTAGGTATTATTAGTATCCTGTTTTTGCAGATAGGGAAACTGAGCCTTTAGAGAGGGAAGAACTTCATTTGAAGTCACACAGCCAATAAGTGTGGACCTGGACTGGAACCCAGAGTGTCCATATCATTTTCTCTGTAGACTCCTTATTTTATCATGAGATAGTCTCATGACTTCCTCAAGGAGTGGCACCCTTGGCTTTCATTACTGTTATTTGATTTACTTTTGTTATTCAACAACTTGTACTTCTGATTCTTGAGGGGAGCCATTTGTCCTTGTCTAATCACTTCAACCTTATTTTTATGGGTCAATGGTTGTGAAAAATTAGAAAAAATGAAGATAATTAGAAGTTAAAAGGTATATACTCCACTTTTTGGAATGGAAGAGACAGGATTTTATCATATTGACAGCTCCATTGTGATTCAGAGGGATATTGTTACTGAATAAAAAAGTAAAATCATGTACTGTGTAATATTTTCATGTTTTCTCTATGTTCTGTAAATTCAGTTTATTCATATTAGAGCCAAATCAAAGTCAATGAAGTACAACAATAATTATATATATGTTCACATGCTCTCTCACACACACATTGTTTAGATACATTAACTGATAGATGAAGTATATAGATTTTAGCTATGATTAATGTGACAGTTCAGTGGGGGGTTATTTATTGAACCTGACTCTAAAGTACATATTTCCATTTGCCAAAGAATTCAGTCTGGAATGTCATATATAAATAGTAACAATAATAGTAGTAACAACTAGCATTTAAGCAGCAATGCTTTGTACCCCACACAGTGTTTATTGCTTTACATGCACTGTCCCGTTCTCACCCTCCACCTCATAGAAGAGGGACCTTCTGAGATGAAGAGCTCTAGAGAGTCTCATCAAGCCTAAGCCTTATTCAAGCCCAGGTCTAGCTGACTTAGGAGCCTGACCCTCGGCTCCTGCGCCATGTGGCCCTCAGACATCAGCCATCAAATGTTGGAATATTGACAATGCATTACTTTCTTTGGGTGCTCCTTTCCCCCCTACTCTGCTCTGAATAGCCTCAGATAAGAAGAAGCATGTGCTCCTGCCATTATTTTTTAAATTATTATTATTAATTAATCAATTAATTTTTGCTAAGAGTCAAATCTGTTGCGGCTCATTATGGTCATCAGTTATGCCCTTGGACTTGATGTTGAAGTGTGTTACTGAAATGCCTCATGTATGTGTTTACGTGAATCATTTTGACCCAGATTGGGCCTCTCAGGAGTACTGGCTAAATAGCCTGTAGTGTCTATGACTTTGTCATTGACTTCCAATGGTAGTAACTTGCTGTAGGCTGGGTAATTTTTCCTTCTAACCCAGCAGAAAGGGGAAGACCAAAGGTAGAAAATACACCAACTTCTTTGATGCATACAAAGTACTTCTCCAATCTTACTAAAGTGGAATGAAAGACCTATCTGTGCATTAATATATTTCTATATATCACCAGCACAAAAATATTGGGCTTATTTCTGATTCTAAAAATTCTGTGAATTATTTGATGCTACCAATTTGATGAAATAAAATAGTTTTGGTTTGACTTTACAGTCACTTATACAAAATAGTTTTTTTAAAAACCCCTAACAACAGGGATGCCTGGGTGGCTTAGTCAGATAAGCATCTGATCTTTGATTTCAGTTAAGGTCATGATTTAAGGGTTGTGAGACTGAGCCCTGCATTGGGCTCCACCCTGTTTGCAGAGCCTGCTTAAAATTCTCTCTCTCCCTCTCCTACTGCCCCTCCCTGCCTTGCTCTCTCTCTCTCTCTTTCAAAACAAGAACAACAACAACAAATAAACAGTATCTATACAAGGTACCAAATTATTATATTAGAAAATTAAAAAAATTTAAAAGCCAGCAACTTGAGTCAACTTTGGTACCCACTGATGAAATAAGTATTATTTGTATAATTGAATAGTTGTTCTATTCTGGCTCTTTTCTGGTTCTCTTTTCTACTGAAGAGGGGAAGTAAGTGTCTAGCAGATTTATGGAAACTTTTGTTTCCTTGAGTCAAGGACTAGAGTAATCTGCAGGGATACTGGACATAATACCCAAAGAGGGGTTTGGCTTAGCAGAACCAAAGAGCTGATTTCTGCCAGGCACAGGGAGAACAGCTGGGTTCTTTGGGGTGAACTTCGCAGGAAGGACGTTGCCAGCCAAGCCATAGACTTGGGGTTTAGTCATAGCTGTACTAACATTTAGCTCTGTGCTTTGATGAAAATCACTTAATTTTCTCTTACCTTCACTGTCTCTCAAATGAGTGAGTTGCACGGAATCATACCTAGGTCTTTCCACCTTGAAAAGTCTAAGAACCGGGGCGCCTGGGTGGCTCAGTGGGTTAAAGCCTCTGCCTTCGGCTCAGGTCATGATCCCAGGGTCCTGGGATTGAGCCCCACATCAGGCTCTCTGCTCAGCGGGGAGTCTGCTTCCTCCTCTCCCTCTGCCTGCTTCTCTGCCTACTTGTGATCTCTGTCTGTCAAATAAATAAATAAAATCTTAAAAAAAAAAGATTAAAAAAAAAGAAAAGTCTAAGAACCTTCACTCTGATCATTCACCTGCTGAAGCCACATGTGGAACTCTAAGGATTAGGTTGTGAAGGGCTGTGAAGCCTTTGTAAAAGTTTCAGCTTACAAAATAACCAATTTTACATGTTAACTGGATGAAACCCATTATGCATGGGAGGAAAATCTGGGAGGGAAAACTGACCTGTGTGGGTCAGTTATTATTATTTTTTATGAATACATTAGTTGTTCTCCAGTGCCTTGTCTTCTTTGAGAAAAGCATGTAACTTTGTGAATGAAACTTAGACCTTATATTACAAAGGCAGTTTCATCAATATTTCTGCCTGGGCATATATAATATTATCAAATACCTAAAATGAAGTCATCGGATGAAATGCTTTTGGATATGACTGAGAAACTTAGCTCGTTTGGTTATAGAAAAAAGTAACAAGAGGCAGGAATCAGAAAGGTCTGGGTTTGAGTTTTATTTCCTTTAAATAATTTCTCTAGCATTTCATACTTGAACATCAACAGAAACATACTTAAGCTTTTTATTTTGACTGTAGACTCTAGTTTTTATACCATCTCCCACATTGTACTGAAGTTTTGTCTTCCAAATATGTCTCTGAATTGTTGCCTGCCACCCGTATTTGATACATAAATGTGTGGCGTTTCTTGTGGAAGGACTCTAAAGAATGTATAAACATCTGTGTTTGTATATTTAGGAAGATGGAGTTCCTTATGGATGACCTTTAAACACATACACATGTCCTATTTTATATGTAGGCTTTTTGTTGAAAAACTTAGTCCTATTGTGTGTATAACACTTTTCTCTGAACAAAGCCTCAACAGAGTTTGGAAGAAAAATTCTGCTCCTTGACAAATATTTTTAAGGGACAATAGCTGCTTTTCTGATTGTGAAAGGCAAGCTGAAACCATGGTAGAAGAGAAAACAGTGGACCTGTTTCAGAGGAATATTTTATACTCCAAAAAGACATGCAAATTTAAACAGAGGACTTTAAAAAAAAAAAAGGAGAGAAGGTTTTTTGCTTTTATTTATTTTTTGTTTTTAAATATAAAAAGCCCCTCTCCTCAATCAAGGCTGTTTTTTCTCCTGAGAGTGGTTTAGAACTGTATAGAGATAGTTACATACATGGGCATCTCAAATGAGAGGGCACCATACATACATGTAATTGGTTGCTTTTTTCTTTCCCTCGGCAGTCTGTAAAAAATGTGAAAATGCTCCTGCTTCTGCCTAGCCATTAAAAGGCAGTGGCTGCACCATACTGTGATTTGGGAGCTGAAGAAAATGGCCAGAACTGACTGATATCTGATAAACAGTAACAGGAGTCAGTTTATTGCACCAATCGTTAAATAATGGTGCTGATTATAAGGCTGCTAACTGCAGATGCTGTAATTGTCTGTCATAAATCTTAGTCATTTGTGACAGGAGCACAATGAAAGGGAGCATCTGCTTGAGGGCAAATGACTTCTGATAAATATCAGCTCTACGAAAATGTACTTGGATGTGTCTCAATATTTTGGAGAGCCATTCATGTTGCTTCCACAAATGTGAAGTTATTATTGGTTTGTATTGATTTTGCCACCCTTTTTTTTTTTTTAAAAGAGACAGAGAGTGACTCAAGGTTGAGTTGAATAGCATCTCAGCTCTTTATCTGATCTACTCATTTCTCTCAAATGCATGTTTGAGTGAAAAAAAATAATTGCACTTTTTTCAGTAGATTGCTGTTCAGAAACACAGCCTGGGAAATTCAATATGCAGCTTATAAAAAAAATAACAAAAGCCAACATTTGTGCAAGGGGGAGGGAAGGCCTTAGGATTTTTACAAAGGTTATTTTTCAGAAAAGATTTTAAGTCGTTAAATGCCAGTCTCTAATGAATTTCAACTGCATGAAAATGAATTACATGTGCTCCTGTTATGCCTATAAAAATATTATACTCATTTTAAAATTTACCCCTTACATAAGAAAGACTTCTTTAAGTTACAAAACACTTGGGAAAAGTAAGTATTACATAAAACTACCATCCGTGCTTTAAAAATAGCTGCTTTTTCCTAAAATATTTATTATATTAAACATTTAGTTACTGCTTCAAGGACAGCTTAGAAGTACAAAGCAAATAGAATGAGGAAATTCATATTTCCTGATGCGGAAATTCAACCTTGTGTTGAGCTTAAACTTCTGTGGTTTGAAGATGGTGAGAGTTATTAATGAGTACTGACTATGTGTGTTTATGGCTGTTGATGATTATCAGAGATGTGCATCTCTTAATAGAGCTTTCTATGTGAAGAAAGGAAAAGTTTTGTAGTCTGATTGCTCCAGCTGAGTGGTCCAAGAGTGACTCAGAGTATGGGGCTGAGGGTATGTGGGGATACATCATGGAAGGGGGATGCACCAAGAGAGGGACTCAAAGAACAACTTTTATGTGGGCTGTCTGGAGTGTTTCTTCTGAACCACTCTGCTTCTATTTATAGCTCAGCACCACAGGCTGTAATACCCGTATAAAGTCGTCCATACACCTATTGAACAAAGACTCTAAGGACTGTTTCAGTGACAGTGTTTATGGTTTCACCATCTTATTCACAAGGAGATATAGATACACTTTTTCCAAAGAGTCAGCTGAGTTTCTTCTGTCCTTGACTGTACAACTCATGTTTTTCCCTAATCACTCTAATAATTGTAGATAACCAGAGCTTCATGGTAACAGTGCCCAGAATGGAGGACTGCCTGTAATTAGTGATTCCTTTAAAAACAAAGAGTCTCTGATACTACTGTAACTAAATTTTCTGGAAGAATATCTGAAACAGTGCTCTCTAGTGACTGCAATTTTTAGAAAGGCAGATTTTGTCAGGGAAGGTAGATATGATTGTATTCTTAAAAAATAGGAAAACAAATCCTAAATCTCAACCTTCTTTAAAGATGTGGGAGGAAAGGAGATACACAGAAAAAGAGTACCTTTTGACATCAGACCAAACTGGATTTAATTCTGAGCCCTGTGAGGCAAGTTCTTAAGGTTTCTCATTTGCCATTTTTACAAGGACTATTTCCATTAATACTATGGTTGTAAGAGGTGGTATCTATAAATCATTTGGCACAGTGCTCGACATAGAAGAGATGTGCAGTAAATATCTATAGGTATTTTTAATTATAATATTACTAATATTGTATGTTTATTAATTAATAGTATATGTTAGTAACAATTATACATTGTGCATTTTTCTCTGTATTTGCATTTGGATGTCAGGCTCCTCCTGATTTTAGTATGGTTCATTTCTTTCTTCTGGAAAGAAACTGCTGGGAAATTTAGATAAACTGAATTTCTGTTTTTATGGGTATATTTCCATGAATAAGTACAAAAATGAAGCAAATATGTTAAATAGCTGTCTTGTCCTCTGGGGTTGGAAATGACAGAAGAATTGAGGGAAAAAATTGTTCTCACAGTTGTCCCTGCTTTCACAGAGCTTACTGTACTGTTGGTAGAGAGAACTACCAGTTAATTATACATTAATTGTCTCATGTATTAAACATGTCTCATATATTAAAAAGTATAGTGTAATAGAAAGTCAGAAAAGACTAAAGTAATTGGAGAAAGGACCTGAGCTAAGCTGTTAAGGCCCAGTGTGATTTGGATAGGTCTAGTCACCTGATTTCATTGAGGTCATCAGCATGAGCAGAGACATGAGTATGACATAAGACATACAGAATAAGTATGATGTCGTTGGAGGATAGCCAAAAAATAAATCAGAGGGTATGTGTTGGGATAGAGTGGGAAATAAATGAAGTGAATTGGTAGTGGTAGTTGAGGTCTGAGTAGGAGTATTATCATTTTTAATATCATTAAAGCTAACACTTATTAATTGTAATTTTGCACCAGGCATTAAAGTTCTTTCATGCAGGATTTCAGTTAAACCCAATGGGACGTCCAGGAGATAGCTAATATTATCAGTCCCACTCTTCAGGTAAGGAAATTAGTGAGTTTACAGGAGAGTCAATATGGCATAGTGGTTAAGAGTGTCAGTACTCTATCCAGACTGGCTGGATTTGAATGTCAGCTTTACTAATTACCAGCTGTGGGACCTATTCATCCTTTGTGTTTCTGTTTCCTCATCATCAGTAAAATGAGGATAATAGCATTACCCAGCTCATAGGTTATTGGAAAGCTCCTATAAGTTAAATTTACATTTTTATATGCTTTAGAATCCTGTTTGGTATGTAGTGATATGTTATGTATGTTTGCTTTTATTAAGTAAATAACACATGGACATCAATTCTGTGGAAGACACAGAGAATCTCTATATGAGTACTTATGTTGACCATCAAAGCTGAGAGGATAATATATATAAATAATTTATATATATATATTTTTTTAAATAGAACACATAGAAAAGAAGATTTAAAATCCTTAATTGCCCTCCTCTTACATAATCATTATTTCATTGTACCTTCTTTCAGAATGTATACTTCTGAATATATATATCTTATGACCTGATTTTCACGTAAAAATATTTAGATTTTAGATACAGTTTCTGTATCAATAAAAACAACTACATTATAGTTTTATTTTTTTATTTTTTTTTAAAGAGTTTATTTATTTATCAGAGAGAGAGAAGGGGAGAGAGCGAGCACAGGCAGACAAAATGGCAGGCAGAGGCAGAGGGAGAAGCAGGCTCCCTGCCAAGCAAGGAGCCCGATGTGGGACTCGATCCCAGGACGCTAGGATCATGACCTGAGCCGAAGGCAGCTGCTTAACCAAATGAGCCATCCAGGCGTCCCTACATTATAGTTTTAAATAGCCATGTAGTAACCTGATATATGGATGTGGCATAAAAAATATTAAACTGATCACCTACCTTTTAGGTTGTTTCAAATTTCTTTCGCTAATATAAACAATGCTACAATGAATAAATTCATGAATTTATGGAATTATTTCCTTAGGATAATTCTCAGAAGTGTAAATCATGAGACAGAGTTATGTCCATTTGTCAGATATATTGTATCTATGCATAGGGCCAAATCACCTTCCAGAAATTTTTAATAATATCTAGTTCCATGAACAGTGTATGAGAGTTCTCAACCCCCATATACCTTTGCTAACACTGATTATTGCTATCCTTCTAATTATTTTACAGTCTGATATATGAAATGCCATATCATCATTTGAAGTTACTGTATATTACTAGTGACCATTAAGCTTTTAATATACTCACTGAACATTTATGTTTTTGTTATCTGTTTATGTTCTTTCTCCCTATTTAAAAAAAAATTGAAGTGTTTTGTAGAAAGAAGTTTTTATGATTATGAAAGTAACCTTTTATTGGACGTATTTTAAAATATGTCTGTGAATATGCTTTGGTTAGTTTGAAAAAGGGAACAAATAAATGAGTGTGGATCCACTGGAGGTTAACAGTGAGACTTGTAAAAATTCAAACCTAAACATGTTCTACCCCTGCTTTAAAGCCTTTGATTGTTTCCTTTTACTATGGAATAAAATCTCTGTTTCAAAAGTTGGCATACTAGGTCCACCATGATCTGGTTTAGTTGACCTTTCTTGCCTCTGTCCCAGCCATGTTCTCCTATGTCACTGGTGTGCTAGAGCCCAGGAGCTTGTGAGATCCAACTGCGCACATCTCTTACCAGTTCCACATTCAATGATATCATCATGTTGGTAGTTTGAAGAGTCACGTATAGAATGGTAAAGGATGGGAAGGAGTACAAGGGCTGATAGTGCAGCAGGCAGGCAGAAGAAGGCACAAGGTAAAATGAAACATTTGTTTACTTTTGTTTGATGGCAGGGAAATCAGGGTGTGGCTGAGGAGGGAAGACTTTGACTGTGCAGGAGGGATAACCATGGTTGTATAGTCCAGGATAAATAAAGGGTGTGATCTTCATACATCAGGTCAGAAATCTCTTTCCTCTGAGCCTGGTAGGAAGGTTGAGACCCAAATGTCAAGACAGGGATGTGTCTGGATAAAGGTGGCATAAATGAAGTTGCCTTTGTGGGACACTCCAACCATGTGCTTGAAAGAAAAGGGAAGGCTATTCAAGGAGGACTTGGTAGAGATGGATGGGATCTGGGAGGAAAGGGAGAAGGCAAAAATATTATTTGAATTACAGCTACAGTATCCTCTTATGTCGTGCACTGTTCAGTCCTTTAGAAGCATTGCCAAGTCTAACATTTATGATCTCCACCCTTCTGATCACTGGGCATTAGCTCAGTCCAAGTAGCACAACATGGCCCAATAAGAAAAGGAGTTATGCTTCTCTGCAACTGAATTAGATAACAAATGAGATAATCTTATTTTCTGAACTGATGATTTGAATACATCATCAGCTGTACATGGTTGGATACAGCATTTGTATATATTTTCCAGTTGTGAAAAGCCATCATGGGAAGTGAAATTTATGTATGAAAATGTTGGATTCTAGAGATCTTCATGGTTTGTAAGTTTAAAAGGGAGAGTCAGTCTGCAAATCAGGACTGTCTGAGAAATATGAATCATATGCAGTATACATCTATGGTGACTTACATCTTGCATATCAAGGGAATCACATTAGGATGTGGAAGTGTAAGATACAGATGGAATGAGAATATCTCTCTCTTCCAGCATGGTTGTAAATGGTTAGAGCTAAGTAATGGTTGCCTATAAATGACTCATCCTTCACAATTTGCCACAGATGCCTCTACTCACATTGATCTGTTAGATATTGAGGAGTGAGGATCAGTTATCTTTCAACATCACACAGGCTCTCTTGCTTCTCATAATAATGATAATAATAATAATAATAATAAATATTCTCTGGTCCCATGATTCTTCCAAAAGTAACAAATGACACGAATGAGAGGTTTACAAGGTTTATTTTTTTTCTTATGCCTGACTCTGGTAGGCATCTCAAGCTCAATATTATGACACATTAGTGTATTAAGATCAGTTGTGAAGTATGTCGATCTTTTACTAAGAACAGCTAAAGTAGGGATATTTGTGAATATTAAATTTTTGACACATTAACCACTGTTCAAATTTATAAAACTTATTAAAAATTATAGTAATCTTTCTTACCTGTATTCTGATACAATTTCTTTTTTTTTTTAAGATTTTATTTATTTGACAGACGGAGATCACCAGTAGGCAGAGAGGCAGGTGGGGGTGGTGGGCGTGGCGGGGGAAGCAGGCTCCCTGCTGAGCAGAGAGTGCAATGCAGGGATCCCAAGGCAGGGATCATGACCCGAGCCAAAGGTAGAGGCTTTAACCCACTGAGCCACCCAGGCGCCCCCTGATATAATTTCTTAAGCAGGACAGAAACAGCATGTTAAATTTAGCACAATGAAAACATCCATGGGTTATCATTTGTCATGTGTGTCCCAGAGGAAAAAAAAAAGGTTGGGAACTGTTGCTCTGGCAGTTGGTGGAGGAGCAATGACTATATAGTCATTTTTGACAGTGCCAAGAAGGTGTACATGGTGGAAGGTCATCTGTAAACTCGTAATTTTTTCTTAATTTAATTTTTATCGAAGTCAAACACATAGCTAAAAAAGGTCAAATAGTTTAATAAAATTCATCATGAAAACCATAAATCCCTGAGACCTCTTACTCACTGTGTTCTTGTTCCTCTGGGACATTTGGGTTAAATGAATAATTGGTGTTTACATTATGATGATGTAAATTTTCTTAATAATTGTGCTATATGGTATGCTATTGTCCCTGTTCCCCCACCCTGAACTCAATCATTGCCTCACATTTTTTAGTTGGGTTTTCTTCCTTAAATTGTCTGAATGATATCCATCGTCATATAGTGAAGTATGCTAAGTAATTCATAAGTTTCATTTTGTCTTACGGCATCCCTCCTGAAGCCTGCCTTCCTTCTGCTCCAGTCCAGACTTGTACTGAAGGATGGTACATAAGCACCATCCTGGAATTTTCCACAGCCATAGTTCTAGCAATTCACTTCACTTCTCTGTTGGGTTGGATACTTTGTCTAGTTTTTCTCCTTTAGTCTCCTATTGTGATGGACGTATGTCCTAGTAATTTCCTGAGAAAGTGGATAGGATGTAAATATTTTAGAATCCTTATAAGTCTGAAAATGTCTGTAGTGTACTTTTATACTTGCCCAGGTATAGAAGAAATGCTTTCTTAGTATTTTGATTTTAAGATTTCTGGATGTATTCTCTACTTTTCTTATTTTTTTCTCTCCTACTTTTCCATTACTTTGTCTTTTTGTTCTAGATTCTGTAATGTAGAAAAATTCAACTCTGTCTCCTCAACCCTGTCTTCTAAACATGCTACTGAATTTCTTAAAGTCTTGGTATCATATTTTTTAAGGTTTCATGAGTTCTTTATTGATCTATTCTTTTTTCATGGTTGCAATAGTTTTCTTACCTTTTAGGAAACTAATTATATATTTAATTTTTGCTCCCTGCATTGTCTCTGTTTTCAGTTTGTGTGTTTATATTTGTCTGGATTTTTTTCTTAGAGGCTTTTCTAAGATATTTAGTGATCTTTGGTTTCCTTTCAAATCTAAAACACAAGACGCCAGGAAAATATTAGGAACTCTGTGTGTGTGTGTGTGTGTGTGGACAAGATTTTCTATTTCTAGGATTCATTGGCTGTTTCATTTGTAAACCGTTAAATGTCATCACCCGCAGGCCTGTAATCTTGGGCTGGCCCGTGTGTCCAGAGAGAAATCATTTAGTGAAAACCTGAATGCTGTATTTTTTAAGAAAGCATTATAAAGTATTTAGGCCAGAAGTTCTCAAAATGTGGTTTAGGGACTCTAGCAGCTTCTCAAGATTCAGGGATTCCAGAGTCAAAACTATTTCCATAATAGCACTAAGATGATATTTACCTTCTTCACTGTGTTGATCTTTGCACTGATGATGCAAAAGCAACCATAGTTAAAAATTGCTGGTGTCTACCACTATTCAGTGGCACCAAACTCTGCTAGCCATTGGTGTGTCCTTCACCACTGTGCACTTGCAGTTAAAAAATAAAGCCAATTTCACTTGAAAATGTTTTTAATGAATAATAAATTTTTAAATTATTATTTAATTTTACCTTTGAGTACACACCCTTTTATTGTTCATTTGGTGAAATGAAAAGTACCCATAAGGCAACTCGGCAAGTGTATCATTATGTACCGTGGTGTCTTGCAAAAAAGTACTGTGCAGTTGTTTGAGTTACAAGCTGCGCTATTTGTTTTTTTTTTTTTTTTCTGGAATGCCTTTTTACTTGAAGGAATGGCTTACATAAGATGGTCATTCTAACGTGGCTATTTGGCAGACAGTCTCTCAAAAATAAATGTGGTAATTTTGTCTCTTCAAGAAAACAATTCAGGATATTTGGGCCAATAATGGAATTTGAGAAAGAAAATTAGGATTCTTGGAGATTTGTATCTTCCATTACCATGAGCTTGAAATCTTCCTGTAATGGGTTCATAAATGATAGTTGCCACTGCGATTTTTTGGAATTATGAAGTAAAATATGCTAATATTTGGAAGATCTATCTAAATCAGTAAACTGATACTTTCTAAATGACCAATTCAGAATATTACAAAAAATGATGGGTGAAAGGGAAAGATAGGTCCATGGCTTTTAATGGGACAGTAAAAAAGTTCATTGGTAGGTTTCAGATTCCATATTGCAACTTGTTTTTCAGAAGCTACCACTTGTTGAGTTTTGGTATAGTATCAGAGAAAAATATTTACAATTACCTGAAAATGTTATTAAAATATTTCCCCCTTCTTAAATGCTTATCTCTGTGAGGCTGGATTGAAGGGAGAAACAAATTGAAGGGAGAAACAAATATGAGAATTTATTTCCTATGAAGCTATACATTTAAGAGTTTTATAAAAATGTAAAACAGTGCCACTCTTCTCACTTTTTTGGGGGGAAAATATGTTTTCATAAAATACTGTTGATAGTGTTAATATGTAATAGACTTGCCATTTTTATTTAGAAGAGTTCACAAATATTTAAGTGTTTTCAGTTGTAATTTATGATAAGACAAATATTGATACATATAACCAAAATAAACAAAAGCTCTTTGAGGGTCTTAAAATTTTTAAGTGTAAAGTGGTCTTGAGACCAAAATTTTTGAGAATATCTGATGTAGACAATTACTTAATCCCTCAGGTTTTCTGTATGGTTGCACACCCCTGCTCTCTGTTATACTTAATATCCCCTAATGTATAGTTTTTTAAATCAATTCCTCTGGTTGATGTAGGGACAGGGGGATTGAGAGCCTAATTTTCTTCATATAGATTTCAACTTCCCCTTCCTCCTTAGCAGGCTTCTTGTTGCTTCTCCTCAAGACCTAGGTTTCAGTTTTCCCTATTCTGCTAAATCAGTTAGCACTTATCAATCCATTCCAAAATGTTACTCATGGTTTTTAGCTTTCTGTTATCACCTCTATTATTCCTTTATTCTTGTGGGTTTATCAATTATTTTATTCTTTGTCTGTCATATTAATGGAGATTTGGGAGGCAGTGGAAATATAGGCATATCTTTGATTGGGAATAAGTATGTTATATGTTGGTTTTAGTATTTGTGCCAACAGGTAGAAGTTAATGATTGCTATCTCTTTATTATAGGTTATTTAATCTAAAGTTGTTAAATAAAAAAAGAATTCTACAGGGAAATTACAAATCTCACTCAATAGAAAATGGATATTTAGAATATCTGTTAATATTTTCAGCTAGAATATCTGATAGATATCAGCTAGAATATCCTTAGTTGTTTAGAAACAATATTTGTTATATTTGTTATATAAAAACAATCAATAGTTCTTGAAGTTCTTTGGGGAAACTATCCTGTCTTAAAAAGTAAATGTCTATAAAATGCAGATCTTAAGGTCAGAATTAACTGTTTACCTTCCCAACCAGTTTATAGACCAAAGTTACTTATTTACCTTATATATGAATTTACCTTATATGTGGTTTTTAATATAAAACTAGTGACACTTAGGGTTGAATATTGACCCCTGCATTTTTAAATCCATTTAATAACAGATTGCATTATCAGGGTTTATGTAATATTTCTAAAACATGTTATTGTGAATATATTGACCAAGAAAGTAACATGGAAGAGTTTAGTTGATTTATGATTTCATGGCCTATCACATTGCTTACACTTTTTTTTTTAAAGATTTTATTTATTTATTTGACAGACAGAGATCGTAAGTAGGCAGAGAGGCAGGCAGAGAGGGGGTGGGGGAAGCAGGCTCCCTGCTGAGCAGAGAGCCCAATGCGGGGCTCAATCCCATGACCCTGGGATCATGACCCGAGCCGAAGGCAGCGGCTTAACCACTGAGCCACCCAGGCGCCCCAACATTGCTTACACTTTTTAAGTCAAGGAAATTTCAGCTCCCTGGGGTTAAAACATTAAGTACAAAATGGCTTTAAGTATAATTCATTTCTCAGATGTGAGAACAAAAAGAAAATTGTCAGTCTAGAGACTAGAGTTGTTTAACTTTGACAGTTACAATTGGGATACTGGGTACTGGTTGGAGGGAGAGCTTAGGATAATTTGAAATAGCGTTCAGAAGATAGAGATCCGAATTAATGATCTTCTTAAATTGGAAATAAAGAAACAACTCACAGAATGCACAACAACATCATAGAAACTAAGTGCTAGAATCCACCTTGAAAGTAATCTTCTCTGATGCCACATTTAATTGATGAGGTTGTGAAGATCCAGAAATGTGAAGAGACTGGTGCAAGATCACACTGATAGTTATTAGTAGATGTACTAGAACCTAGACTTTTAGGCTCCTACCCCAGTATCTATCCTTTCCATTATCCTTAATGTAGTACATCCACTACATTAGGGATGAAGTAGAAGCATACCCTGGGGAAGAGGGAAAACAAACTGCCAATTCTGCCTTCCATTCTCTCTATATGCATGTAAATCTTCTCCCTCCTCCAAGGTCCATAAGAGCTTCCAGGTTGTTTTACTTCCTTATCCCTTTCCTACCCTGTGATCTTCATTTCTTCTGTACCCCTGTCACATCTGTTCCCCCTTATAGTACCTTACATTTGTGATTCTGCATGATTGTCGATCTCTAAATATAGATATTCTGTCTCCCCACCTAGATATTAATACTTTTGAAGGCAGGACCCTGCCTCTATGTTTCCTCCAAAGTGACCAAGACTGTGCAATCATAGATGCTCAACTCATGTTGCTGTCAGATCATTCAGAGATCTGGTTGGTTATGTTTACACCAAGCAAAAATATCTCAACATTATAGGCAAGTTAACACCACTGAAGCTGTAGCTTAGGAAGTAAGCCTAATATTTTAAAAGAATTTTTTAACCAGAAAATAATTTTCTGGTTCTAAACTAAAATTATTTTTTTAGTCTTTATCATGCTATTTTCAAAGTTCTGCTAAGTAGTGGATTACACTTTAGAGATAAGAACCTGTAAGGGGTTTGGTTTCCAAGAGAAAAATTCTCTGTGGCACATAGATACTGTGTAATTAATCCTGTTCTCCAAGCACAGATGTCTCAGAGGCAGGGCTGCCATGTGTAATAGTTTAGTTTATTCAGAGTATAAAGGTGCCTGACCAAGGGACAAGGACAGAGCACTTTTTCCTTTACTCCAAGGGGCTTTTTTCTAATTGGCCTTTCCAGAGAGGGACACTTTTTAAAATGGTCTGCCCAGAGGGATGCATCTTTTCCTAATTCTCACAAAGGCATCTTAGAGGCAGTCCCCCTGGAAAATGAGCCCTGAACCGAACGAAGGTCAGAAAGAATAATACATAAACAATGACTCACTCCCTGGCAAACACAAGATTGGGAGGTTAGAAGAAAGGCATAGGAAGGATAAAACAATATGAAAAAAATATCTCAGAGGAATTGTAGGAGAAACTGAACTGGTTTAACTTAGAAAAAAGAGTACATATTAAATGATGCTTAAAAAATTAAAAAAGGAATTGTTTCAAAGACTAGAATGACTTGTCCCTTGTTGATTTTATCCTGAGAAGATCTGTGGGGTTTTATTGGAAGAATAGAATAATTTCCCGACAATGAAGACTTAACATTAGAGGCTGTGGCATTTCTTCTTCAGGAGACTTTATAAAACGGGGTGCATTCTCATCTGGGAAGAGTGTTAGTTGACTCTGCCTATAGATATTAGAGGGTTAACTAAAGGCTTCTAACTATGAAGGTTATGTTTTTGTTCATTCTGGTGAAAAGGAAGTATGGGAAGCCCTTGGCTTTCCTGGAGGCTGTGTTCTAGAGTTCTCCAGTGAGGAGATTCCTAAGTGCCCACAATTGCTATGTGGAGAGCTGTGGAGATGACAAGGGTCATAGGTCCATTAATTAGGATATCATTTATGCTAGTACAAATACCTCTCTTTGCAAAAATATTTTAGTTTTTTTCCTCTTCTGCTCCCTTACCTTTCTTTTCGTATAGTTAAATCTAGTTTTTCTCTGGACCTGTGTCATTTGTTTGAATATTTAATAAGTAGTAATTGCTGCTATTATCACATGAATCTCCTGCTCTGGGTACATAGTGTTCTCTGTTTCCAGAATATGCTCCATACCTTTTTGTACATTCATATATTCTTGCATTCACCAAACAAATATGTATTAGAGCTGGGGATTTATCAGTAATGTGCTGGTCACTGAGGATTAAATGGTGAGTTAGATATGACCTCTAATCTTCAAGAATTTTGCGTTTTCAAAAAAGAATTTCATGTTTTAGAGGAAAGACAGTCAAGTACACAAAACTATTTCCTAGGTCACATACTCATATCCTACAATAGTTTCCTGCATTTGTCAAATCCTGAGATTCTATCTAGGGCGTTTATCAGAAACTGATTTTGTTATACACATATGACATTTTAAATTTATTATTTTATGTACAGAATGTACATTTGTATATGTATACACATATCTTGTGTATGTAGATCTTGAGTGTGCATACATATATACATCATGTACATATGATTATCTATCTATATCTATCATCTCTAAATTTTAAGCTAAATAATAACAAAAATAATAATGATTATTTTATTGATAATTTGCTTGATGTTTGGTATTGTTTTATGTGTTTTACACATAATCATATAACTTAATTCCTCACAGCAATCTCTCTTAGTATTGTACAGTTATTATCCCTCCTTACAGATAAAGAAAACTGAACACTGAGAAGTTAGGTAACTGGCCCATGGATATAGAGCTAATAAGTTGCAACAGGGCTTGAACCCAGAAATCTGACTTGATAAAAAGTCAGAAACCACATTCATATTTGTCTGTATATTCTGCTGTCTGTGCTGACACATAGAAGACCATCTGATATACATAAATAGAACTCCTTAAAATTTGCTTGGTGACTTTGAGCCTACAGAGAACTTTAGTTATGTTATTCCATCTGACTCTTACAGGCCGTCTGTCTAGCAGACAGATTTTGTTCTCATGACAAAGATGAACATCTTCATGGTTTGTTGACTGAAGGATACAGTTTTAAGGATTTTACTTCTGCAAGGACAAAAGAGATGATACATGCCAGTAATAAGATTTAGAATGTAATACAATTTAAATTTTTAGTTGAGTTGTGTGAGTTTTTTTGCTGCTAAATATGCCTGGAGTGTTAAGAGAGCAGCAATAAGGTGATGCCTTCAAGGCTTGCACCTTTAAAAGCTCTAAAAATATTCAATGGTTATTTATTTATTTTAGCAACTTTTAAGTACATAATATATAGTATTACTCACCTTAGTCAACATTCTGTAGGTGAGGTCTCCAGAACTGAATCATCTTATAGCTGGAAGTTGGACCAACATCTTTAAATTCACTTTACCTCCAGACCCTAGTAAACACCATTCCACTTTCTGTTTCTGTGAACCCAACTTTTTTCAATTCCACATATAAGTGGGAGCATATAGTATTTATCTTTCTGTCAGACTTGTTTCACTTAGCATAATGACCTCAAGCCTCATCTATGTTGTCACAAATGGCAGGATTTCCTTTTTTCTTTTGGCTAAATAATAGTCTGTATGTGTGGGGGGGCAAGTGTACATATATATGCCTCATCATTTCTTTTATTCAATATAAATTTGCCTAAAGAAAATCCTGAAAAATGTTTAACCGTTTCTCTCATCCCTACTGCCTGCCTTTGGCAACTACCAGTCTTTTCTCTGTATGTATGGGTTTGATACATAATATAATCTCTGTATGAGAGACCATGTGGTTTTCATCTTTCTCTGTTTGATTTATTTCACTTAACATAATGCTCTTGAAGTCTATTCATGTTGTTTCAAGTGGCAAGATTTCATTCTTTTTTATGGCTGAGTGATATTCTAGCATATGTGTGTGTATTTCTTTAACCGTTCATCCAATGATGGGCATTTAGTTGTCCTCATATGTTAGCTATCATAAATAACACTGCCATGAACATGGACATCTTTTTAAATTAATGTTTTTGTTTTCTTCAGATGAATACCCAGAAGTAGAATTGCTGGATCATATGGTATTTCTAGCTTTTATTTTTTGAGGACGCTCCATACTGTTTTCCCTAGTGGCTGCACCAATTTACATCCCCACAAACAATGCACAAGTGTTCTCTTTTCTCCACATCCTTGCCAACTTGTTATTTCTAGCCTTTTTGTTAATAATCATGCTGATAGGTTCGAGGTAATATCTCATTGTGGTTTTGATTCTATGGTTATTTAATTTTAACCCAGGTATTTTCACCCCACCTGCCTATGAGGAGAATTTAGGGGCAGATTTGCTTATATCAGAACATGACAATGCTCAGCTCATAAACTTTGCCCCTACTCTAAACTCTACTCTACTCTGACTTCAGTTCTTGCACCTTTTGACAAATATTTGTTGAATGTTGAAATACTCATTATCCATTCAGTTTATCCAGATTTGAGATTTCTCACTCATTTCTAGGCTTTCTTTTCTCTTTCCCATCTCTTTCTAATCACTCCCAATACCTGTAGCTGCTTCCTTTAAAAGGTCTTGAGTTTCTTAGTGTCCAGTGCTATCACCCAGTCTTCTCTCAATGTGTTATGCATGCTTATACATGATGAGAGGGAAATACAAAATGAAGACTTTCATCAGTATAGGTGACTGAATGGTGGACAACTAATTTATTTTTAAAATCTTAGTATTGTGAAGATTTTATGTAGTAAATAGTTACTTAAAAATAGTATCCCTGAAATTACTTATGTTAATACTATTTGGGTAGAACAAATACCAATTTAAATCAGACTGTTTTACATTTAGCATGTGCCATTTTAAAGATGGGCTAAAAGATGATCCCACTATACATGCCAAACCACTTGCTGAAACAGAGTTTCAGAGAATCAGACCTTAGATAAATGAGATTTTATGTTTATGTCCTCCAAGTTCCTGAACTGAGAACTAGCAGATAGATCCTTGGTAATATCTATTACAACTTCTTTCCCTACTACATGCTACAGAGTCTGTTCCTTATACATCTTGAAAGGGTGCTATTAGAGGCTTAGTTGTATACTCCTAAATTCACATGTTGAAGCCTTAACCCCTAGGACCTCAGAATATGACTGTGTTTGGAGACAGATTTTAAAGTAGTGATTAAGTTAAAATGAGGCCATGAGGGTGGGTCCTAGTCCAATCTGACTGGTATCCTTATAAAAAGAGGAAATTAGGACCCACAAAGGGACATCAGGACTATGTGTGCACAGAGGAAAGCCCAAGTGAAGACCCAGCAAGAAGATGGCTATCTGTAAATCAAGGTGAAGGCCTAAGAAGAAATTAAACCTTCTGACACCTTGATCTTAGACTTCCAGTTTCCAGAACTATGAGAAAACCAATTTGTTTTTTGTCACCTAACCCTAGCAAACTAATGCTGGTATTTGGCCTTTGTTTACATTTCTTTAATGACAGAAAACTTTTGACTTCTCAGAGCCACACAGTTTGGTCTGCATTAATTAATTTCTAGATTTTCCTGATATTGAACTAAAATTTTCTGCTATAATGTCTCTCAAAGGACCTAATTCTGGCCTCTGGAGAGTCAAAACAAATGAATTTGGTCTTCTTCCAAGTGATGTTTCTCAAGTATCTGAAGGCAATTACTTCTTTAGTATGAAATTTTTTTCCCGAAATATCCCCTACCACCAATTCCTTTTATTATCTTCAAATAGTATGTTTCCATGCCCCATCTTTATGGTGATCATGTTCTTCTCAGTCTTATAATTCTTTCTTTTAAAGATATACTGGAAACATTTCCATGTGGAATATTTTGATCACTATTGTGCCAAATGACCGTTTCTTTTAAGGAGGATGAAATTTATGATGAGAGAGAGAACCAGTGACACGTATAGTCTTTTCTTCCTTAGATGTGTAAAACAGAGGAGTAATTACACGTTTAAACTAGAAACAGAAAATTAATACTATGACTTCTTACTGCCAGACCAAAACTGTCATTCTGAGGGCTTGTAGACAGAAACCTGCTTTTCTTTACCATATGTAAATTAATTGTTAAAAAGGCCCTAATGTTTGCATAAGTAAATTCAATTTTAAGGTAATTGTAATAACCAAGACATTAGTTGGGCCTTTTGGGGTCATTTTTGAGGATTCACTCATACATCAAGTAGTTGTTGACTACTGTGTGGAAGGATTAGTTCAGGAAAGAGTTTAGAAACCACTTGTATCCATCTGAATGGTCAACAGCTTAGTCCAGCTGTTTACAGTGCTTACATCTCCTTTAACAAATGGTGACACAATAGTGTATTTTAAAATTAGAGCTCTGTAACCTGGGATTTAGGGCTGTTGCAGAAGGTGTCCAGGGTATGGAGACGAAGTAGGAAAGATGGCTAGACTTGTGCGCCAGTGAGAATTAGAGGAGAATGCTTTAGTAGAGTAGGTGTTGTAGACTCCACTCTAAAAGGAAGAACAGTCCCAAAAAGCAAGCTTCTAATATAGTGTCAGCTATGATTGGACTAGCCCAGAAGGTGGGAAGTGATGTGATCCTATAGATCAAAGGCCTCTAGTAACTACAGTTAAGGAAGCAGGCAAGGATGATAAGCATAATAATAATAACACAGAAAAAATAACAACAACAGTAATGGCAATTATAGCAGTAATAATAGTAATAATTAGATGAAAGTGTTTTGTGTTCCAAGCCACTGTTTTAAGTGCTATGCATGTATTAACTTATTATCCTCAAATTCATTCACTCCCTTGATACACATTTATTGAATGCCTACTGTACACAAGATGTTATGAACAAAATAGACAAAGCTTCTATCCTTATGAAGTGTATTTCAGTGAAGAAAGATAATAATTAATAAAAAAATAATAAATTACATAGTAAATTGAAAAGTGAAAAATAGCATGAAGAAAAAAAACAGAAAAAGTAAGTAGAGTAAGGGGAATCATCATGAGTGCTAGTGATGAGGTGGATGGGGCTCAGTTTGCCTTTATTAAATCAAGTCAGAATAGTCTCTGTGAGAAAGTGAGATCTAAACAAAGACTTGAGGGGGAAGATGGGATGAGGAGGCAGAGTTCTGGAGTCAGGGGTAGGGTAAGGAAGAGAGTTCTGGGCTGTGAAAACAGCTAGAGCAAAGACTGAAATGCAGGCATGTGTCTTTTGTGTTGAGTTGCAGGAAGGAGATCAATGTGGCTAAAGCTGCCTGAGTGGCTGAAAGGCAAGAGGGAAGGGATAAAATAAGAGAGTAACAGGGTAAAGCAGCATGGGGGACATTGTGGGGACTTAAATTTCTACTCTGAAGTCATTGCACAATTTTGATCAGAAGAGTGACTCAGTTTGACCAAACTTGAAATGGATCACTCTTGGCGGCCATGTTGAAAATAGATTTGTGAGGCAGGAAGATCAGGAGTTTTCAACAATGGTTACAGGGATAAGGGTGAGAGCCATGGAGGTAATGATGGGTGGTCAAAAATTCTAAATCTATGTTGAAGGGCTAAAGAAAGTGAGTTACTTATCTAAGGTTACAAAGCTAGTAATTGGCTCACTTGGGAATTGATCCCAGGCAGTACAAACTCAAGAATAACTCTAATACACAGCATCACCTGACCATTAAAAAAAGATGGTGAGAAGACAGGCATCATGTCAATAAAAGGCAGAGCTTTCTAATAATTATGCCTGTAAGGCAGTGATTTTCTGTGATTAGAGGGGTGTAAGTTGAAACTGGAAAGCCTCTTATCTGTGATAAGTAAGAGGGATTCATGCATGGGGAGTTTAATAAAATGACTTTTAGGCCCCTTCTAACTCTGAGATTCTATGATCCAAATACAGAACGACACAGTTTATACTGTTTGTCAGTAGAAGTTGACAACTCTAATAATTACCACTATTTTGAAAACCATTTTCTTGCCTTCATCTTGTATACCAAGGTATAAACAATGCTAGATTTGGCCTCTGTCCTCAAAGACAGGATGAATACGTGATGTTTGTGACAAATCTCTGTTGTGACTCAGAATGAACCCATGAAATTGCCTTTTTAAATGCAAATTTAAAACATTTTCGTATTTGCAACTGTGAAGCTGCTACTAGGCAGAGTTTGGAGGATATACATTCATAAAATAACAGATGGTGGCCTTAGATTAGGATTTTCCAAAATCATTGCATGAAACCTTTCAGGACTCCTATGGAGGTCTTGGCTAATTGTTCATACATCCCAGGTGTTATACCGTGTTTGTGTTGATAACATATCACAGGAGCATTAGATTCATCTTTCTGTTTAGGAAAAGTACATGGCTCTCTTTTTGCTATAGCTGTGGGTTGATGTGCTGGGAGGTAATCCAGAGATATGATTCATCTAAATATTTTTAAACAGTCTTTACCATAATATCTAGGTGTTCTGAACAAACTCTTGCTGGGTGTGGCATTTCCCACTGCAAGCAATATATAGCAAGTCTGTAGGAACTACCAGGAACTCCTGTGGCATTTGGTGAAGCAGAAAATACTACAACTTGGAAACAACTTTTTGGAATATTTCTCATTATACTAAGAAGAGGTGGGAGAGACGAGATGAATGCCTGCAGTTGGTGGAATGGGAAGAGGAAGAAGCAAAATGAGTTAGATATGATCCTGGCAATTGATAAAGATATGCCTGGGCTTCTGTTTTGGAAGAAAGGTTCTTGAAAATCAAACTAACTTGGAAGGTGGAAAATTGTAGGCTAGTATACTTTACCTGAATTTGAGTATATCTCCAATCCTATTGGTTAGTTTTTTCAGAGAAGGAAAGCTAAACCTAAAAAGATGAAAGAAAAAATATATCCTCTTCACCCCCATACTACATATATAGTGGAATTTGGGATAATGTCCTTGTTGGACTTGATTCTGTTAAAAATATTAAAAGTAAACCTTGTTCTTCCTTACATTGGTGTGTGTGTATGTGTGTGTGTGTGCACGTGCACAAGCACTTCAGTCATTTAGATGTTACAAATCATAACAGAGAGCCATTAGTTACTTGAGGCAATTTACTAGCCTACTGTAGATCATAAGTTCAGATCTTAATGGTGACTTATTGTCATTTGGGACTATTTGAATGGCAAATCAAAGGAAGAGAATCTCAAATAAGTTGTCTAAATTTAGTAAAGAAATCTTTTCTCCCTGGTGCCTTTGCTTTGTATTTCTTTTGGAGAACCATAGACATAATAGATAGCATTAAGACATTTGGGCCCAATACTATACTTTTTGAAAAACTGTGACTTTCTTTTCAAGTTTTGTTTGATACTAACAACTGATGTCTGAACCATGAATCGAGACCATATGGCTCTTACTTCTTATAGTTTAAAATTGAACTCCACTTGGACTCTTGCTGTTTAATTCAGAGTGTAATTTTAATGAGTACTTTTTTTTTCTTTTTTGTTTTCTTCGTATGTCTGCACCCTACATAGTCTATTAGAATTTTAATCCAAATTTATAATTCCCAAAAATTAACTGTAGAAAAAGTTTTGCTTTATAAATATGTACATGTAGAGAACTAGCACCCCCTAGTGTATTAAAGGCCCCCAAAGATTTGATCTGGTATTTAATAAGCTAATAACAACAAACAGAAGTGTGTCCTAATGGACAGGTTATTTGTTAACTTTTATCACTGGTATTATGGCATAACTTGATTAGGCACAAGGCAAGCATTTTTAAAAGTTAGTAAAAAAGCATAAATAAAAGGGCTGGAAGTCACATTTCAAATATTGAAACTAAAATTAGAAAACCATCATTGGCCATTTGAACTGTTGGTGATATTTTAAAGCTGTGAAATAAAACAGCAATCTGTGGTCATGTTGCTAATTTTCTAAATTCTCTCTCTTTTGGAAAATTTCAGCAACATGCTTAATTGTTTATGGAAGACTACAAAACTGAAAGTATTTAGGATTTCTCTTCTTTTGGTGACTGTTACACTGTATGTTGCCTAATGAAACTGTAAACTGAAAATTATAGCTTCATTCCAGAGAGTAAGAGGACTTATTCCAACAGATGGCATCAAAACACCGGTCTAAACTGTATGATCACTGATTGTTAATTGCATCTGTAAAACAATCCTTTTAAACAGAGTAATGCATTTTATCATACAGATTATAGTTCTACGCTTTTTGGTTTTTCAGTGTGTGTTAACATTTTCTGCTCCAATGTAAGATTTAGTGCTTGCATAATTATCAGATTAAAAACAAAACAACAGTGACTCAATCATTTTTAAGAACCAAGCATAAGGGAGATAGAGAACCATGAATCGCATTTTTTTTTTTTTTTAGGACATGCTGTTTGAAAAAATGTTTGGGTTCTTTTTTGGATATATAAAACAGGAAGAATGGGATGGATCTCACCCTCATCAAATTAAAACAGGAGAAACCAATGAAAAGATCTTAAATATCTGATTAACGTGTGCTGTATTTTTAAATATTTCTCACTGTAGATGGAAATATGTTTAATCTACATGGATATTTTGAGTGAAAAGGAAATATATGAGGCACATAATAAGAAAAGAGTGTTCTCCAAAAGATTTGGAGTTTAAGGCACACAGCTTCTCTTTCTGAAATGATTGCAGTGAAATCCTACATAGAAGCAGAGAGGTGGGTTTGATGATATAGTGAATAACTTTTCAGTAAGATATTTCCATGTTATTGATGGCTTTGGGAAGATGGAATATGAAGACTTATGCTTTTGTCAGTTCCTTAGGCTAGATGATTTGGAGCTTGGAGCCAGAGTTTAGAAATATAGAGAGGTTAATTACCATTCATATCATCACAAAGCAACTCTTTGGTTTATGAGTGTCACATCTCTTTACATCTAAGAAATTAAGTATAAACAGAATTAATGGCTGCCAAACTCCTTCTATTTTAATTTCTTGTACCACCAACTGGGAAGGGGCTGTCATAGTAAACTTGCTTTTTTGAACTGGAAATATACCTTTAGTAAATCAACTTGTTTGATTTATTTTGGATATCTTTTTCTGATACTTAAGAGTATCAGACATTATCAACAAGGTAGATTCTAGATAGAAAACATCAAAACCAAGAACATTAATGTAACCACAAAGGATATCTAAGCAGAAAAAAGACTTATCTTTAAAAGTCTACAATAAGCTCTTACCCCCACTTTTTTTTTGAGAAAATTCTGACAAAATTTTGAGTTTTAAGCCTACAGCAGATTAAAAAAAGCAAGTTATTAGTGGCAAGCACTCAGACTAACATCTGATGCTTCACTCTGAAGAAAGAGTTAGAAAAACTGTATTAGCAAATCAAAAAAATATTGATTAATTACCAAGGGAAGAAAAAGTAACTTGGGATCTCCCAGCAGACACTACCTTAATCAAGAAACCAAGGTTAACATCACCACGAATAAAACATTGTTATTACAAACCTTTTGTTTGTATGTACCAAAGAAAAGGCAAAACCTTGCTTACTTATTGTGATATTTTTGCTAAAAATGTACAGCTTTAATATAATCATTGGAAAAATCAGACAAATTGAAAGACATTCTACAAAATAACTGACTGGTACTCATCAAAAGTGACTGGATCATGGCAAACAAGGATAGACTGAAAATGTGTTACAGATTGTAGTAGACTGAGGAGACAAAAAAATTAAACCCAGTGTGGGATTCTGGGATGGATGCGGGAACAGAAAAAGAACATTATTGGAGAAACTGTCAAAATTTGAATAAGATATGCAGTTTAGTTAATAGTATCTATTGTACCAATGGTGATTTCTTGGTTTTGATGATTGCATTGTGGTTATTTAAGATAACAACACTGTGGAAATTGAATGAAGGATATATGTAGAAACTTTATACTATTTTGCAACTTTTAATTAGGTCTAAAATTACTTAAGGATAAAATTTTTTAAAATCCCATAAAACTCAAAGTGTAAAGTAGTCCAGGACTGCTTAATGAAGGGGTAAAAAGTCCTGTTATATACCTGAGTTTATAAAGTAGTTATTGATATTTGGTGTGATGAGCATAGGGAAGAGTTTTGTTTTTCCTTTTTGTTGTTGCTGTTCTTAAAGATTTTATTTATTTACTTGTCAGAGAGAGAGAGCCATGCACAAGCAGGGGAGGGGAAGGCAGCGAAAGAAGCAGGCTCCCGGCTGAGCAAGGAACCTGATATGAGACTCCATCCCAGGACCCTGGGATCATGACCTGAGCCAAAAGCAGATGCTTAACTGACTAAGTCTCCCAGGTGTCCCAAGGAAGAGTTGTTGTTTTTGTTTTGTTTTGTTTTTGTTTTTGTTTTTGTTTTTTTGAGAGGAAGAGGGAGGAGGGGGAAAGACAGTGAGAAAGGAGAGGCAGAGGGACAGAGAGCATCTTAAACAGGCTCCACAATCAGCATGGAGCCTGACACAGGATTCAGTCTCACAACCCTGAGATTATGACCTGGGCCAAAATCAAGAGTCAGAGGCTTAACCAACTGAGCCATCCAGGTGCTCCAGAAAGAGTTATTTTCAATATCATTTGTTAATGTAAAGTAGCAAGCATGTAATGCAGTTTAGAAAATATTCATATAAAATTCTTAACATAAAAAATTTGAAACTATAAATGAGTAAATTTCAATTATTCCAGAAATCTCCTTTTTAAAAAAGTTTTATTCATTCATGGTGCTGTATAATGAACCATGTTCTACCTCAAGAACTTTTCCTGCCTATGCCAGTTACTGGAATTCTCTTTCACCCTCTATGTCAAGATAGATATTCTATAACTTGTAGCAACTATGTGGCTATCTAATGTTATCCGGGTCTTAATTTAAACCTGTAATTTAGCTAAAATTGAAAACTAGCAACCCATTGAAGGAATTCCATCAGCCCTTGATCCTGATACTTTGTGAGAAAGGAAAATTGAAATTATTTCCTTCAAGGCTTATCTCTGATTTCTGCTTTATAAATAGATGTGGAAGATTTGAATTTCTGTATATCAGCTGGTATTAAACAAACCGTAGTTTGGACCCCCAGATCCATCGAGTGGCAATCAGAACTTTCATCAAAATCCATGCAAGGTGGCCATGGATGAAACAAAGGGTGGGAAGCTCTATTGTTCTTGGCAATTTAGTAGGCTATAGAATCATGCTTTTTTTGGGCTTATCATTTGGCAAATAAGTGTGGATCTTTCTAAAGTATACCATTATGCTATACTGCCTGAGAGGAAGCTTGAAACAAGTATTTGTTGGACACCCACCATGTATTCAGTACTGAGTGAGAGGCTATAGGATTCAAAAGTATGGTCTAGTTCTTCCGTATTTTCTAAGAAACATAAGAAGCATGGGGCTTACAAGATTAAAGGACACGCACAATTGTGAATCAACAAGATGGTGTGCATTTAAGTGTTTAGACCTATGGTTTCTGCCTTTATTAAGATTAAAGATTCCTTGTGTCATATATATATATATATATATATATATATATTTATGTATTTCACAAACTCTATCGGATGGCTGATCTATGGATAGTTCTTTTTGTTTGTTTGTTTGTTTCCTTGGATAGTTCTTATAATTAGGGAATACACAATGACAAAGAAGAAACATGAATTATTTTAATGTGTGTTTTATGAATGAGAATGGTATCCATTCATTTTTGGAAAATAATAGCAAATACATATGGGTTGCATATAATTTGGTTTATGCCTTGGTACTCATAGGGATCTCTCACCCATGAATTGCCCCCCGGCCTACCCTTACCCTTTGTCCTCAGGTTTGTACTCTGCTGGAGTACAAATACTATAGGATTCTAACTGAAGAAGGCTGACATTGCCAGGGAAGTTATCAGAGCGTCACTGGTGGGGTTGAAGGTGTGCTTCAGAGGTTGGGGAAAGCTAGAGCATGCCGAGGGAAAGCCATATAGAAAAGCAGGAATAAGGTAGGCATATAGAGAGGCAATGAGGAGCCAAGGCTGGCCACAGGGAGGGCTATGTTGGGGTGTTAGAAAAAAGGAGATTGGCTAAATGAAGCAAAGGGAGATTATGGAGACTCTTGAAATCAAGCACAGGAGCTTCAAATTTCCATTAAGGCAATGTGTTGGACCAGAACTGAAAGGACTAAGCTGTAATTCTAGCTCTGCCAATTACTAGCCGTAGGCAAGTTAAATTGTGGAGCCTCAATTTTCATCATTAGTATGTCTGGAATAATAATACTTACCACTCAGAGAAGAGGGCATTTGTGAAATTTCCTGGTGGGCTTTTGCTCTATTTTGGTTGCATCTGACATGGGGAACTGTCTAAGATTATTTAGCAGGGAATCAGCATGATGAAAGTGATATATTAAAGGAGATTAGTTTGGCAGTTACATACAGGTTGGATTAGAGTCAGGGAAGCCAATGAGAAAACTGTCCCAGTGATCCATACTCAAAGACTGTGAAAATAGGAACAAAAGAGGTTTAGTGAAAATTGATTGGATTTTTAGTTTGGTAAGGATCAGAGTAGAGAGGAATCAAAGAATGATTTTGAGGTTTTAAACAGCCATTGACTCTGGAAGAATGCTGAAACATTGAAGAAGAGAAGAAAAATGGAAAGGAAGGTGTTATGGAGAGAAAGGATGTTGGTTTGGGCATGGTGAGTGGGATGTGAGAGTCAAATAGAAATTGACTCTCATCTATTGGGGATATGCAGTCAGTGTGATGGTGAAGTTTGTGCTAGAGATGGTGAGGTGGGAGTCAGAAGCCTTGTGGTGACAGCTGAGCTGTGAAGTGGATGTGGGTACAGTCTCTATCCCAAATATGCCAAGTCTTATACTAGCCTGAGTTTTTGTTCTTGCTCTTCCTTTACTTGGAATGTCCTTCCCTTGCAATCCTTCAAGACCCAGTTCTAATGTCTCCTCTTCCCTGAGCCAGTTCCTAATTCTCCAGTGAGAAAGAATCTCATCTTCACCTGTGCTTCTACCTCTGCAAAGCACTCCTTCCAGCCTATCTTGCATTGTCCTTACTTATTTACAAGCTTGACATGACTGTGAGCTCCAGACAGCAGAGGGTGTGTCCGACTTGAGTGCATACCCGACACAGTGCCTGGCCTAGTTCCTCATTTATTCCTTGCCAAACCGAAAAGAGGATGACATTTTTCCTAGCAGCATTATAATAAATCAAAAGGGAAGAGAAGTTGGGGCACCTGGGTGTCTAAGTTGATTAAGCAGCCAACTTTCCATTTCAGTTCCGGTCACGATATCAGAATCATGGAATCAAGCCCTTCACTGGGCTCTGCGCTCTGCACTCAGCAGGGAGTCTGCTTGGGATTCTCTCTCTCTCTCTGCCCCTTGCCCTCTCTCTTCCTCTCTCTTTCTCTCTCAAATAAATACCTAAATCTTTTAAAAAGACAGGGGGAGGGAAGGAAAATAGTCATTGGAAAGCAAGGAAAAGAAGAGTCCTCTATCTTTGGTTAGAAATTGAACTAAACAGGAAAAGCAGCTGGTAACAGTGGTAGGGTAATAGGTATTTCTGTGGGTGGCCCAAGGGGAAGATATAGGAGTTTCCTGGAGAATACCTTCATGAGGAACCCAGAATCTCTAAGCATTGGAACTGTGTGTTAAGGACATGAGTACTTTGTGAAGAGTTTTAGGTAATATGGTTTTAAATATGGTAAATTTTAGGAGTGACTCAGTCAGGTTGACCAGGCTATACAGGGGCTGGGCAATCAGTTGTCAGGCCCAGAGAGGGCAGTTGGGGATTGTGGAATGGGTTAAAAGGAAGAATGTTCATTCTATGTGCCAAACCTAAATATCTGATAGCTTAAAACTTCAAAATGGGCTAGAGAAAAAGGAAAGGGATTATTCTGGAAAGAGAGAAATATATCTCAGGCTTGATTAATTTAGCCCCCAAATTATCAGAGTAATAATCTATCCCATTTGGTTAAAGCTACAGAGCCTTCAATTAAATAGAGGCTAAACACTTAAATTTGATTAAGTAAGGTGACTTCAAATAATACAGACAATTAGCCTATGGAATGTGCAGGTGGTAAATGAGAAGGAGAAAACAATGCTGCATTTTGAAAGCTGGTGTAGTGATTTTTACTGTAATTATAGCACATGTTTTTGTGGCGCTTTTCAGTGTACAGTGCTCTTTAATCTTTGTTGTGCATTTGAGCCTTGCATTCCCCTGCTAGGCAGGTGAAAAAAAAAAAAAAACTATGTTCATACCTGAGTCTTCTCACTTCGAACCTGGACCTCCAGTGTTCCTTCCACATTCTTCTGCTGCCTCTCTCATGGATGTGAAGATAGATCCAATGTGTTTTAAATTTTTTAACTGCCATTCAATTAATACATGATAATGTGGTTTGTTATAAAAGCTACTCGAATGCAAGGCTTACATTATTTACTTTTGCAACTATTCAAAACCATGTGACACAAAAACCTTTACATGGTAAATATTCACTAATATTTGGGAAGTAAATGAACTGTTGAATAGTTTCCCTAGGCATCCTAGTGTCTCTGGAAGGTGGCTGAGAGGGAGTTTGTTAGGGGAATGGGGGCAGTGGAGATGGGCAGTGGAGAAAATGGAAGGACAGACTTATGAGACTCTAGCCCCTATAACCCAGTAGCTCCTTTTTATCTGTCTTACATATTAAATGTCTTGGGTTGAATTGCCCACCACCCCCTACCCCTCACCCCCCCACCCCACCCCTCACCTCCTCACCCCCCAACCCCCCCACCCCCGCCATTGCCAAATTTGTATATTGGCGTCCTAACCTCCAGTATGTCAGAATATAAATGCATTTGGTGATAGAGTCTTTAAGGAGGTAACTAAGTTAAAATGAGGTCCTTAGGGTGGGTCACAATCCAATCTGTCTGGTATCCTTATAAGAAGAGGAAATTTGTACACAGCCATGCACAGAGAGAAGAACTATGTGAAGACACAAGGAGAACACAGCCATCTACAAGCCAAAGAGAGAGGCTTCCGATGAAACTAGCACTGCCAACACCCTAATCTCAGACTTCTAATCCGTAGAAGTAACAAATTTCTGTTCATTAAGCCACCCAGTCTGTACTTTGTTATGGCAACCCGAGCAAATACGTTGATTCTGAGGAGAGTTTAAGGGGGAAAAGAGAAAGACTTCAAGTGCTTCAGAGAGTTATAAAACCACAATTCTATGGTTTAAGATGATTATCCATGAAAGTGAAATGTGGATAAACATAAGGATTTTATCTTTTCTTTTTTAAAGATTTTATTTATTTATTTGACAGAGAAAGATCACAAGTAGGCAGAGAAAGAGAGAAGGAAGAAGGCTCCCTGCCAAGCAGAGAGCCCGATGTGGGGCTCAATCCTAGTGTCCTGGGATCATGACCTGAGCAGAAGGCAGAGGCTCTAACACACTGAGCCACCCAGGTGCCCCAAGGATTTTATCTTTAAATCACGTTTACCATCAGTAAGTATGGGACTGTCCCTTTGAGGTAACCAAGTCTAAAAATTTGTTGGGAAAATAGATCAAAACAGCTTCTAAATTTTATTTTTCAGCTCTAGGATATTATCAGTTTTGGCATTCATTGCATCTTACAACACAATTACTATTGTTCTTGAAAAAAGTTGAAGTTTCTAAACTGTATGTGGAAGTAAGCTACTTACTTCCCCACCCTTTTGCACCGAATCCTTCAAACTTTGAGCATCTTTTAACAACCAGAAGAAAAACCAAAATCCTTTCACAAAAGCTTGAAAAGAAACAATATAAATAATTTTTGTTTTTGCAGCACATATAATTTTTAAAGCATAATTTGAATTCTAGATCTGTTAATAACACTATTTGTTTCAAAGTTATCTTGGCTCCCCTGCCCCTGAGCAAAGCTTCCTCACCGACAATTTTTCAGGTGGTGGTGTGTAACCAGCATCAATTAAGGATGCGTTTTGTAGTCATATCATTGCAAAGAAACTGCTTGAATGCTATTTACAAAAGGAAATCAGTGGGAACGCCTGAAATGAAATAGTTTCTAAAAGAGCTATATGTAAGTGTTCATATTTGGGGTCCATTGTTATCTTGCCTGATTCCAAGGTTGTATCATTTGAAAATGAAATTAGTATCAGATTTCTATTCTTCCTACCTTCTGTGGTAACAATACTGAATCCACTCTGAAGGATCAATATTTTGTATTATCAAATTTGAACTTAAAATATATAGAGGGTTTTTTTTTTTAAAGATTTTATCTATTCGTTTGACAGACAGAGATCACAAGTAGGCAGAGAGGCAGGCAGAGAGAGTAAGGGAAGCAGGCTCCCTGCTGAACAGAGAGCCCGACATGGGGCTTGATCCCAGGATCCTGAGATCGTGACCTTAGCTGAAGTCCGAGGCTTTAACCCACTGAGCCACCCAGGCACCCCGATATATAGAGGTTTTGAATGGAATAAAACATGAAACTTAGTTATGACTAAGCTTAAAAAAAGTAAAACAAACTGTATGGACAAAACTATATACTCATGGGCTTTCATAATAAAAGCTGTATGGCATTCTTTAAGAAACAAATGGTTAATGCCTTTTGAAAAGAAGGTAAGACAATTGTCTAATTTGAAAGTAATTTGTTTTACTTACAGTCTAGAAAAATAATGCTTCACTCGAAAGCATAACTTACTCTAAATGATCTGTGTGTCGGTATATGGCACGTTTTTAAAATGAAAACAATTATGTGTAAAGGTAAATACTATAAGTACAGACTGTCTATCATTGACCATTTTCTGGTGATGGACTCTGCAAACTGCTTTTCTCACAGGACCATCCTTCTAGGATGTAAGCCTCCTGGTGTCAACAACCTAAATGCATACTCGATTATCTCATTGGCACTCAGAATCCTGGCAGACTCTTCCAATAGAAAGGCCTATTGTTTGTGAAAGGTCATTGGTTAGATTGGCTTTGGAGCCCAATATTGTTTATTTACATAAGTATTGAAGCACATATGACCTGTCACCTTGAAACTTAGAGTTGGGTGATGAATGACAGAAGTCAGCTGCCATCCAAAGGACAAAAAAGGGGCTCATCTTCTTGTAGATGTTAGGAGCTGGCAGCCTTGCAGGAATAGTTCTAAATTGTCATTCCCAACCCTTTTGCAAAGGCAGGGGTATTTTAAAGTCTTGCACTTACTGCCACAGATCACATTAGGTTTGCATAATCTAAACTGCTTGTGAGTGAGACAGACTATGGTATCAGGACAAAATGCTGTAATTCATCCAACATGAAGAGTCTAAAGCAAATTCCCAATTCAGCATGAGTATGCAGTTCACCACTGTGAGTTCTAAATCAGCATCTCTTTATGTTTTCTAGTATCATGCAGTGTTCTTGAAATAATATTTCCCAACTTTTCAAAAGTTGGGTTTCTGACATTTGCTTGTAAACTGGTTTAGAATTCAGAGCATGTTTTTTCCTATAAAACAAGGTTATAAATATGCCAATAAAAGTCAGTGCTTATTAGACTAATACTGTCCAAATATTGCAGGGCTTACATTATACTCCTCTCTAATAAAAGTAGAATAGAAGTACAATTAGAGTTAGTTTCATATTTTTCTTGGTCACTGATATCTACAGAAAAGAAGGTTTAATTAGAGAAATGAGGGAGAGAATGAGGACTTCTGGGCACTTGAAGGACCTTGAAAGGATGAAGGCCTTAATGATGTCAAGCCTAATGATAGGAATGGTTTTCCTTTCCTTGATTCAAATGCATTGTTAACCATGCTCTAATGCTTATCGATAAGAATTAGTATTGTTCTTTGGGCTCACAGTGATGCATTAGGGGAGGGCTTGGCTTAAGAGAGTAAGGGAGAAAAAGGTTTCTGAAGAAATGAGCAAGAATTAAATGTGATGGAAAGAGAAAAGGGAGTTAAAGAGATGCAAGTATATACATGCAAAAAGGTTACCAGGGTAGAATTTATAATGATTTTAAGGTTGGGATACAGGGAAAAACTATCCAGCCTATTACCTCCTGGCTGTAGGGAGAGAAAGGAGGAAGTGGGGCAGAGACATGGGGCCTGACACCCCCCCGTTACTATTACTCTGGGTGATAGTATTAGCTTGACAGCTACCAGGAGTGGGCAAGGGAGTAATAGACAGTGAGGAAGAGGGCCCAGACCAGCTGTTTATTCACACTAGCTGTATGAACAGAGCATTTGTAGCTCAAGGGGATCTTATGGCAGTGAGTGTTTTAATGTCATGGCATTAGAAAAAGGTTTTATTTATGAGATCATAACCAGAGAAATTTTTGTGTTAGTCCCTTTATAAACATGATTTCATTTAATCCTATTAACCTTGAAGGAGGGATAGAATTATCCACATTGTCCAGATAGAGAAACTGAATTACACAAAAATGAAATATATTGTCCAAGTAAGCAGAGGCCAGTAACTGGTGGCCCTGAAAGATGATCCTGGAGCTGGCTGCACTAAACCAATGCCCTGGTCTGGAATGAGACAATCCATACTGAAGTATCATTCTATTAAAATATGAGAAAAAATGTACACTTAATGCAGTGATTAGCGACAAGTAAGTGTTCATTAAATATTGTGAATATTGTGTACTTAAAATGTTGCTTGTTAAATACCAGTGGGGTGAACATTGGGTCTTGGTATACATTCTTTCTTTTGCTTCTTTTCCTGTTTTGGTAGTTTTTCTCTGCCCTCTAGGCATCTCACGGTCATCCATCTGTATCTTCTTGGAAATCCACATATTTCCCTTTCAGGTGTTTGCCAGCTCTATGAGGACAAAGGACTATTCCTGGCCCATAGTAGACACTCATTAAATATTTGTTGGATTGAATCATTTAATCCAATAATGAAATCATTTACTCTGGGCAGGTGGGACAATAAAAAATTTAGTTCCATGAACAAACATCTATACTTTATTATAATTTAAACCTTCGAAGTAAAACATTAGAAATATACAGTTTATAAATTTTTTTAATTTTGAATTTTAAAAATTTTCTTTGTCCAGAGGCCATGATAACACATCCCATGATATACCATTAGGCTTTCCAGTATAAGTAGTGTACTTAACATGTTTACACTAAACTAGCAGCATAAAGAATTGAAATGTTATTCTTCACTGGTTGTATAGGGTACCTCATTTGAATTCTGTTGCACACATGGCACTATGCCTCTCTTCCTACATTTTAAAAATTACATTTAGAAACAAGAGTGAATACTGTAGCTAAGCAAGTTCATAATCATGTTTCTGAGATTTATAGCCTGCCTTCTTTGCTCTGGCTGTGTATCCATTCATAGGTGTAGAAAACAAGAATATTTTATTCTCATTCTGATATGTCCTACTAATACATGTTTGTGGAATAAAATTGCCATGGTTATTAAAAGAGTCTATGACATTTTCTAAAGAGTGTGGGTATTGCCTGCACAGCCTGGCTGAATTCCAATTTGGGTAATTACATTCTGCTGTCTGGTTACCTTAGCGATACTCTGTGTTGTTCCCTGGGTCCTCAAGGTAGTTGAGCTCTGCTGAGATATTCCTATTTTCCATCCCTAGTTTCAAATGAGAGCTGAAGGGATTTAGTCTTTGGAAATTTATATTCCATCTATTTTACAAGCTTAAAATTTTGTACACACTCTGGGGTATGTAGTAAAGCCTGGCTTTCTAATCTGAAATTTTCTTGGAATAGAGGGGACAATCTAATTGAGAGAGAAAAATCGACTTTTTGTTCCTCTGTTCTTGACCATATCTATGATTCCTATGGAAATTGAAAGAATTTTCTAAATTTAATTCCTCCTGTCTCTGAATCTTCATAGAAACTTGCTGGAATTTCTGTTATTTTTCCTATAGTTTGTCTTGAGGTAGTGCTGCTTGTGGGTCTATCTTAGGTCAAGGGCAGATGTTAAACTTCTACACTGTAGGGAACTCTGTGCCTTTTTCATCTTGATGGAAACTTTCACAGAATTGCATGTTGTAGTTGTTTAGTAAACGATGGATGAATGACATTGCCTTTCCGTTAACATTATTTACTGTTAAAGACCGAGCCTGTGTTTTGGACACTAGCAGGCAATTTATTATGCAACCTAATGGGATTGTTTCAATTGAAATATTTCAGTTCCTGGATATTGGCATCACTAAATTGTGGCAGATTGCCTATAGAGGCAGCTGCTTCCCTTCACCTCTGCATCACTTACCCCAACTTTTACTCTTAGAAAGCTTAAGGTCCTAAACCCAGGATTATTATATGATTATTATTGGGACTGCAATCGCAGTTTACTCTTGTTCTGGAAGGTTTGTTCAGAAAGGGTAATTCAGAGCAGAGCGTGCCCAAGCCATGATCCACCATACCAAAAGAAATGGAGGTCTAGCTTAAATTCCCCATCTTTCTGACCCAAGTGCATTTTTTTCCCCCTCACACCGAAGAAAGCAGATTAGAATGCAGATGCCTTAGAATGACTTTACTATGCAGCATTGGCCACAGTCACCAAACTGTGGAAAGAACCAAGACGCCCTTCAACAGACGAATGGATAAAGAAGATATGGTCCATATATACAATGGAGTATTGTGCCTCCATCAGAAAGGATGAATACCCAAATTTTGTACCAACATGGTTGGGACTGGAAGAGATTATGCTGAGTAAAATAAGGCAAGCAGACAGAGTCAATTATCATATGGTTTCACTTAGTTGTGGAGATAAGGAATAACATGGAAGAGATTGGGAGATGGAGAGGAGAAGTGAGTTGGAGGAAATCAGAGGGGGAGACAAACCATGAGAAACTGTGGACTCTGAGAAACAAACTGAGGGTTTTGGAAGGGAGGGGAGTGGGGTGTGGGGTAATCCTGGTAGTGGGTATTATGGAGGGCACGTATTACATGGAGCACTGGGTGTGGTGCATAAACAATGAATTTTGGAACACTGAAAAAAAAAAGAATGAGTTTACTGAAGGGTTAGACTTGAATTGGCTTTAAGTTTTAAAGTATTTCATTATTTTGATGAGCACTGAGTAATATATGGAATTATTGTATTACTATATCGTATACCTGAAACTAACATAACACCATATGTTAACTATGCTGGGATTAAAATAATAATAAAAGTAAAAAAAATTGATAGACCGTTAAAAAATAAAATACAAGTCATTCATAATGTCAGTACCTATATAAGGAATGAAATTCTTCCCTCACACCCGTCAGTATGTCTCCACGTTCTGATGACTTACTGCAGATTCAGTTTGTTCTCAGGAACCTCTAAGGCCATTCTCCTAGCCCTTTAAGCCTTATCTTAGGGAATTCTCATTGGTTGGTTCTTTAGTAACACCAAACTGCCATTCATTCCTTGCACATAATGGGTATTCCTCTGGCATGAAATGTCATCTTTACCATCTCTGCCCCCTGCTGCTCATGCATCCTTCAAACCTCAGTTTAGGTCTCACCATGAGTGAAAATCCTAGAGGCAGGGAAGGTCTCCTTCCTCTGTGGTTTTGTAACATCCGGAATATGTCTTCACACATATCCTCTTTCATAGAAATAATCTTTTTTTTTTTAAGATTTTATTTACTTATTTCATAGAGAGAGAGAGAGATCACAAGTAGGCAGAGAGGCAGGCAGAAAGAGATAGGGGGAAGCAGGCTCCCCACTGAGCAGAGAGCCCAATGCGGGACTCCATCCCAGGACCATGGGATCATGACCTGAACGGAAGGCTAAGATTCTTAGACATTGTGTGCACTTAGCAGACCATTTGCTGAAGACTAATTGATTATCCTTACTGAAGGATAATTCTGGGGATTCTAGTCAGCAAGAAGAAGAAAGTACAAAGAGCAATAAAAAGAAGATGGAACCAGAACAAGAAAAATCTTGTCTACTTGTGTCTCCTTTTCCTCCCTCTATATGTTAAATGCAATTAAGTGTTAGCCCCATGTTGGGGCTCGATCCCACAACCCTGAAATCATGACCTGATCCTAAACCAAGAGTTGGATGCTTAACTGATTGAGACAGCTGGCATTCCATTTTTAAAAAAAAACTTTTTAAAGATTTTATTTATTTATTTGACAGAGATCCCAAGTACACAGAGAGGTAGTAGAGAGAGAGGAGGAAGCAGGCTCCCTGCTGAGCAGAGAGCCCAATGTGGGGCTCCATCCCAAGACCATGGGATCATGACCTGAGCGGAAGGCAGACACTTAACTGACTGAACCACCCAGGTATCCTTCCATTTTTTTTTAGATGAATTTGTTTTAGAATAAATAAGAAAATTGCTTAATTGCCTTCAAGTTCAGCCCTTAAAGGCTTTTTCTAAAGAAGGGGTGCCTGGGTAGGTCAGTCAGTTAAACAACCAACTCATAGTTTCAGCTCAGGTCATGATTTCAGGGTCATGGGATTGAATCCTGCATCGCACTCCCCACTTACTGCAGAGTCTGCTAGGGATTTTCTCTTCCTTTCCTTCTTCCTCTCCCATCTCTCCCTCTAAAATAAGTAAACAAATCTTTAAAAAAAATAAACAAGCGATGTATCTATAAGCCTCAAATTTGTAGCTTCCCTTTTGGAGTTGCTATTTGCTGGTTTTTGGAAATTTTCAAAATTGAACCCGTGTGTTCTACCTTTAAGGCCCAGCACAGAATGACTCATTTTGGTAAATATTTCTATTCTTTAAAAGGCAGAAGTTCATTGGTTTTACTTCAAGACTGCCTCGGGACGCCTGGGTGGCTCAGTTGGTTGAGCGGCTGCCTTCGGCTCAGGTCATGATCCCAGCAACCTGGGATCAGGTTCCACATCGGACTCCTTGCTTGGCAGGGAGCCTGCTTCTCCCTCTGCCTCTGCCTGCCATTCTGTCTGCCTGTGCTCTCTCTCTCTCTCTCTCTCTCTCTCTCTGATAAAAAAAAAAAGGAAAAAAAAAAAAAAAAAGACTGCCTCACTGCTGTGGTGCTATAGTGTTAACAAATAGCAAAGTTAAATTCTACATTGTACTCAAAATCCACAAAATGATCATTATATTCCTTCAAGAGGCATATGATATTGTCAGAGGTCACTGATCTGGGCAGGAGAAGGGTAACATCCCAGTCTCAGATTTGCCATCAGCTGTGGGATTTGGGGAAAAGTCACTTGGCCTTTTTGAGCCTTAGTGTCCACTTTTGCAAAATGGTGATATTCAGAAGCCGTATCTGGGACAACAGCAACACCAGCAACCACAACAACCCAAACTTCAAGAACCAGGAGACATACTCACTTACCCCATACGTGGGAACAATTGGAGAGCATCTGGAAATTTTTTAACTATCCTCTCTTTTGTATGAAATCTTGAGAAAATATGTTCAATTTAATTTCTCTAATTTTATAGGGCTACCTACTGTGTAAGAACACTGATGACATGATTAAGATATAATTTTAGAAATCTTTTGTGTAAGCCAGATTGAAGAGTAGGTGATGTGGTATATCAGATTGAAAGTCAGGAGATATGGCATAGTTCTTGCTTTTGGAGCAGGCTGGTATGATGGCACCCGGAAGCAATTGGATAGGGACAATCAAGCCATGCCAGTCAGCCTTGGCTAAATCTGGGAAGGCAGTATTGCCCAGTGATAAAGAGCATAATCTTTAAATCTCGGGCATGTTCCTTACTTACAGTGTGACTTCAGGCAACTTGTTTAACCTCTATGGAAATCAGTTTTCTCATTTGGAAAATTAGGATAACGTATACACATAGGGTTTTTAGAAAGACAACCTGGATCATTATATGTTAAGGATGCAGTAGATGATAGCAATTACTGGGGATTGTGCCCCAGCCTTGTAGGATCTACCATCTCAGATTTAGTGGCAAGAGTCTGACTTCTAATGATGACAATAAATAACATTTATAGAATGGGTTATAGGTTTGCACATAGATTATCTCATTTTCTCTTCATATGAACCACTTAATAATAAACTTTAAAAAAAAAGACTATCTTGGGGCGCCTGGGTGGCTCAGTGCGTTAAAACCTCTGCCTTCAGCTCGGGTCATGATCCCAGGGTCCTGGGATCGAGTTCCGCATTGGACTCTTTGCTCAGCGGGGAGACTGCTTCCCTCACCCCCCCACCTCTCTCTGCCTGCCTCTCTGCCTACTTGTGATCTCTCTGTCAAATAAATAAATAAAATCTTTAAAATAAATAAAATAAATAAAAAAGACTATCAATACACTATAACATCTTTCTCTCTATTTGCTACCCTCCATCTAGTACTTTTTTCCTTTCTGAGCTAGTCAGAAAGGAAATAATACCAGGTTGCTATTACCTTGGTTTTAAGTTTCTTTTTCTTCCTCCTTCCTTCCCTTGTTTTTCCCTCCCTCCTTTCTTCCTTTCTCCTTCCTTCCTTCCTCTGTCCTCTCTTTCTTTCCTTCTTCCTTCCTCCCTTCCCCTCTTCCCCCTTCCTCTCTTTCCTCTCCTTTCTCTTCTTTCTTTCTTGTTTCAAAGGTTTTGACCTCTCATCTGGAAATGATTATATGTGACCAAGATGCCCTAGAGGTTACCAAATATCCATGGTTTTGATGATCCTGGGCTACTTATATACTTTGCTATTTCTTATAGCTTTTCCTTATAGTAGCTGGGAAGGGAAGTTGATTTTTCCATTGCTGTTTGAAAATATAAGGATATCAAGACAAAATAACACAAATCCTGCCCCCCAAACCCTAAAATAAACAATAATCATGATGTCTCTCTAAAGGCTGGGACCCAGGTTATCAGTGGTTCAGGTGAAGGCAGAGGATTTCCTGCATTGTTGTCTCAGCATCTAACACTTGAGTTGCGGAAATTTGAAATTCATTTATTTTGTTTTAATTTACCAATTCCCTTACATTCTCTAGTTCCAGCCTGCTCCTCTCTTGAGATAAAGGGCACAATTGTGCTCAACTCAGTCAAAGTAATCATTAAAAATAGAAGTACTTCAGTTATTTTCTGAAGTGGGTGAGATTATTTACACAGGGACTCATGCCCTTCTTCTGTGATACTTAAAAACTTTATGCCATGTTATTATGAATTCCATTGCAAATTTCCATTCTGAATGTGAAATTTACTTTTGAGATAAATCATATCTTCCAGAAATATCTTTTGTTTCTCCTAGTTATTTATCCAAAGGAGAAGATAACATTCTAGTCTTACCAAAAATGAAGACCCTACTAAGTGAACAGTGAGTCTTGTGCTTTCTTGCATTATTGCATTTAGATCTCATCGCTGACCCTGAGAAGTAGGTCACATTATCCCAGTTTTATAGATGAGCAAACAGACTCTAGGGGGTGAAATAACTTGCCATCTCCATGTCAATATACCAAAAAATGGCACATGTCTCTGCATTTTTTCATAACGTCAAAATCACTACACAGATGAAAGTTAGAGGGGAGCAATCATTTTATATATCAGTCCTGCAGGAGCTTCTCTATAGTTACACTGTTGAATAACCAACTACTGCCTTTATGAGATGTCTGTCTTTCTGGCCCATTAGAAAATGGACAGAGTCATTAGTTCAAGGAAAAAGCATTCAAAGGTTGTGGGAGGTTTTAGAAGGCACACCGAGGGAACCATTTTATTTTTTTCCCCTTTTAAAAAAAATTTAAATTCAATTAACATGTAATGTATTATTGGTTTCAGAGGTAGAGGTCTGTGATTCATCAACTTATGTAACATCCAGTATTCATTATATCGCATGCCCTCCTTACTGTCCGAAACCCAGTTACTCCATCCCTCTACCCCCTCCCCTCAACAGCCCTCAGTTTGTTTCCTATGCCCAAGAATCTCTTATGGTTTGTCTCCCTCTCTGATTTCATCTTGTTTTATCTTTTCCTTTCTTCCCCTATGCTCCTCTGTTTTGTTTCTTAACTTCCACATATGAATAAGATCATAAGATGATTGTGTTTTTTTCTGATTGATTTATTGCATTTAGCCCAATACCCTCTAGTTCCATCCACATCATTGCAAATGGCAAGATTTCATTTTTTGATGGTTGAGTAATACTCCATTGTGTGTATATATATGTGATATATACATACATATATGTATATATCACATCTGCTTTATCCATTTATCTGTCAATGGACATCTGAGCTCTTTCCATGGACATAGTTTGGCTATTGTGGACATTGGTGCTATAAACATTGGGGTTCAGGTGCCCCTTCAGGTCACTATGTTTGTATGTTTAGGGTAAATCCCTAGTAGTACAGTTACTGGGTGGTAGGGTAGCTCTATTTTCAGCTTTTTGAGGAACCTCCATACTGTTTTCCAGGGTATCTGCAGCAACTTGCAGAGGGGTCCATTTCCATATACAGTGCTATAGCTGTGGAGAATAGTCTAACCAAATCTCCTGTGAAGTGTATATGATCCCCAGATGTTCCAGGACAAAACTTATTTCAACTCAGCAAACTGTGTGTGTGTGTGTGTGTGTGTGTGTGAACTTACTATGTACCAAGTATGTTCATGAACACTAAGGGTATCCAGAGATAAATAAGATGTGATTTCTGCCCTCCAGGTTCTCAAGATCTAATTAAAAAGAGGGAGGTCTATAAATAGCTTTGATACAAGACAAAATACTTATTTTTTCTTATTATTCTTTAAATGGCGATCTTCACTAGGATTCTATCCTCAGTCATTTCCTTTTTGTACTTCTTTTCTTACCCTAGAAAAGCTCGTCCATTTTTTAAATTTTAACCACCACATTGTGAGCTGAGACTCCCAGATGTTTCTCTCTCCTGGATTCTAGTCTCCTATTTATAGCTGTTTTCTGGACAGATCCAACTGTGTTCCTCAGATATTTTAAACTCTACATATACAAAATGGAACCTTTTCTCCTTTTTATATTATCTGTTTGGTTTGATGGCATCACTGTCCATCAGTTTTCTAAACTAAAAACCTCAAATGCATCATATATCTCTCCATCAGACTCTCGTTCTTCATGTTCAATTGTTCATCAAATCCTGTGAATTTTTATCTCCTAAATATGCCTTGAATTTGATCTTTTATCTTTATCCTCACAGCCATGGTTTCAGTTGAGCTATGCTTCATCTCTTACCTGGACTACTACAGTCATCCAACTATTTGTCTCAGCCTTTTATTTTTTTCCCCCTTCAAAGCCTTTCTTTATACAGTTGCCTGGTTGATCTTTCTAAAATATAACTGATAATATGACTTTTATTTATCTGAAGCCTTTTAATGGTTCCCTTCTTTCTACTGAAATAAGTTCAAATTATTATCATAGCTCTGCTAATCTGTTACTGATCTAATCTTTCCTGCTACTCTTTTTGTGCCAAGCACATTCATTGACTTTGTTTCGGGGCTGATATTCAGCTGGTGTGCATGGGTAAGATGATTGTTAGTTCTGACTGGTCAGCATTCATGCCTGCTGTTTGTTAAATATTTTTAATATCTCCCTTGCTTCAGTAATAGTAAGTGGTTTCCATTCCCCAATCATGAACTTCTGTGCCGTTTGAGTAGTCAGTTTCATCTGCCAGAAACATTCTTCTCTTCTTCCCTGCCTGGCAAATTTATATTAATCCTTCAAGACACGCTCAAACATCACCTCCTTTGTAGTATCTTCCCTGTTCTTCCTCTGCACAGGCAGATTTTTTTTGTTCCCTCTGGCCTTCCAAAAACATATTGTGCATATGTTGGTTATAGCATTTATCACATTTTTTTTTTTTTTTGCAAACATCATATACCAACTTGGGAGATTTTTGAGAAAAAAAATATTTTAAAAAAATCTCCAGGGCATCACTTAATATTTGTTACACAGCAAAGATTTTCATAAAACACTTACTATATTGATGGACAGATGGATCTAGAAGATTTTCACAAAATGGGATTCAGATTTGATTTTGAAGACTAAATTGAGAATTAGGGCTATAAAGACATTCCAGGATGGAAGACTATAGGATGTGCTAAAAGTAGAAAAGGTCAGTATATTTTGGAACCATGAGCTTAAGTTTAAGATGCAGTAGGTTATACTTTAATATATATAAATCAGGATCAAATTGTGGAGGGTTTTGATAACCACACTGAGGAATTCGGACTTTATCCTATGTTTATTGAAGTTAAACATAGTTTATTGAAGATCTTCACATCAGGAGACTGAACAGGGAGTGATGTTTTTAAAACTATGTTTCAGCAGGACATCTCTAATAGCTCAGGGCTGTTATAATTAAAGACTAGGAGCCTGTAGATTGTCATAGTTCAAGGAGGGTCAGATGAAGAAAATTCTCTTATCTAACTCTATGAGAACACAGAGGTGAAAATAAAAATGAGATCCATTTTGGAGGCAGATTTTTAAAGATTTTACAGTTGATAAAGTGTATGGCAAAAAGGAGAATGAAAGATTAGCTAAGATTATAATATATCAAAATTGAGTGACTAGGAGATCAGAGATGGTGTATCACAGAAGACTTTGTAATGTTTATTTTTGAGGAATTAAAACAAGATACAAGAATGTAGGTGCTGCCAGCTGTATACTCATACTTCCACTCACCCTCAGAGCCCCAATTACAAGTTTACCTCACGTATTTTCTATGTTCATCTTACTTTCCAGTATAAAACTCATTGGAAAATTCAGAAGTAATGCTGATAAGCAGTTCCAGTCACTGTTGTGTGGACATGCTAAAGAGAATTCAACTAACACACACAATTGTGATTTATTAAATGGGATTAGGAAAGTACAAGCTCTATTTCAAATGTATTTATTATCCAAAGATTTTATTTAATATATTAGAAAAATAATTATTTTAGTATTATCAGCTACAACTATATATCATTAACTTAGAACACAAGATTTATTTCTTTTATGAATAAGCAAATATCATTCAATTAACAGGGTATAGATTGTCTGTGCTGTCCAGTATGGTAACCACATGCCACATTTGGCTACTGAACCCTTGAAATGTGGCTAGTCCAAACTGAGATGTGATACAAATATCAAATGCATGAGAGCCTGGGTAGTTCAGCTGGTTAGGCTTGGGTTATGATCTCAGGGCCCTAGGACTGAGTCCCACATTGGGCTTTCTGCTCAGCGGCAAGTCTGCTTGTTCCTCTTCCTCTCCCTTTGTGTACACTCTCAAATAAATAAATAAAATCTTAAAAAAATAAATGTCAAATGCACATTAGATTTTGAACACTGAAGACTTAGTACAAAAATAAAATAACATCAAATAGCTCAATAATTTGGTGCCTGGGTCACTCATTCTAACTTTTGGTTTTGGTTCAGGTCATGATCTCATGGGTTGTGGTGTAGAGCCCTACCTTGGGCTCTGTGCTTAGCACAGAATCTGCTTGGATGCTCTCTCCTCTCCCTCTGCCCCTCCCCCTGCTTGGGTGGTCTCTCATTCTCACTCTCTCTCAAATAAATAAGTAAATCTTTAAAAAGTAGGTCAATAATTTGTTATATTCAGGACATGTTGAAATTATAATACTTTGGTTACATCAATTAAATGAAATATGTTATCAGAATTAATTCTACCTGTTTCTTATTACCTTTTTAATGTGGCTTATAGAACATTTGCATACATGGTTCATGTTGAATTAGGTATTTTTAGAGCTTGATAACATTTCAGTCAATATAAAGAACATTGGTTAGAAAAGTAGATTGAAGGTCTGTGGATATCTCTGTCTCCTTTTAAAACATTTGTTTTGTTCTCTTATACTTTCTCTCTAATATCCTACTTGGTGATTTGTAAGGATCCACTAATCTTGTTTGTTACAACAGCAAGGATTTTGATTTACAAGTTCTCAGAACCCTTGGGCTAGTGGAAAAGAAGTACCACATATCCACATATGGACCAGGATATAGAGTCCTGGAATGTAATCACTATGCTCAGTCCTCAAACTACACTCAATGTATCTATTCTTTTTCTGAAGAGTCAGAAGATGCTTCCCAGTGTCATAGGCCTTGGGGCAACCAAAATATTATCCATTCACCACAATACAGAAGGAAGTGGAGGAAGAGGGGAAGGAGGAGAGGGAGAAAGATATTATTTACATTTTATAAATATTGGAGTTTTAGAGAAAAAAGAATTCACTATGTGTCAATGGCCTTACTAATGTTATATTTACACTACCTTTTCAGATAAACCACATGAGGACTGTGATTGTATAGAACCAACTTTTTAAAGCAAAATGACTTGTCATTGGCCAATATTTTAATTTTTGTTTTTGAGCAAGGCACTTAGTTTTTCATGCTTGGTTCCTTCAACTTTAAAATAGAAGAGATTTTTTTTTTTTTTGCTGTGTTTTGTTTTTAGGGAAATGAGAAGTAAATGCTTTACTTAAAAAAAAGCTAAGTTTCTGATTGTAATGGAAAGTGCTTCAGTGCTGTAACAATATACTGAATAGATTAAAGTGGCAGAAACAACGCAATACCAAAGATATGAAACATTCTTTGAAAATGGTGACTTCGTTTTAAAACAGTTTTTGACTGGGTTAGAGTAGTGCCTATGGAAATAAATAAGTAGCTGAAAATCATTTGTGAATTCCAAGATACAAATACACTCTTGCAATTCTCAATTAATAGCCGGTATAGGAACATCTCTTATTTAAAAAGGGCTGCCTGAATTGAGGTTAAGTTGTGTTCAGTTTCCCAAGTGCCAGTCTGGATGTTTTGTATTTTGATTGCTAAAAAGGTTTTTCTTTCTTTCTTTCTTTTCTTTCTTTTTTTTTTTTTTTTTGAAAAAATTTGCATCAGTTACTGAATAGTTCACATCATGGACTAAAATGCTCTAAAAGTAAGCACAAACAAAGCAAAAACAGAAAAATAGCTAAGTCCTCAAATGAATAATGTTCATTTTCAGGTATAAAGAATTGAATTATTCAAGGCTAGACTGCATATTCAAATACGAGTTATGCATTTTGACAGAACATTGTTAACATTCTTGTTGACTATGAATAAGTATTAAGAATACACAGATTGTACCTGGGGTGTACTCTGTATTCTGACTGCATAATATGCCAAATGTACCAATATTTCTATGCATTCAGAGTGTTTTTGAGTCAGTACTAAAACTTATGCTACTAACCTCAATTTCTACTCAGTCTCAAAAGAAAACATCCAGGGAAACAGCATTGTTTTTAATAGAACTTGTTTGCTCTACAGTCAATAACACCTAAACATTTTGGTTTTTACTTATAACCATTAAAATGAAAGGAATTAAGCCCATTTTTAAAAATACAGTTTATTTAAACTAAAAAGCTGTTTACCCATTTTTTTCCACTCTCCATCCTCCACCTCTGGCACCCACAAACCTGTTACCTGTAACAATGAGCTTGGTTTGATCGATTAAGTCCATATTTAAGAGAAATCATACAGTATTTTTGTCTTTCTTTGACTTTATTTCACTTAGCATAATGCCCTTGAGGTCGTTAAAAAAACGAATCCATTAAAAAGCAAAAAGAAAGAAAATTTCCTTACTTACTGAAGCAGACACAGGAAGTTCTGTCTGCTAGGCCAAGTACCTCCCCAGATTCAGGTACTAGACTCGTCTCTAAATATTGAGGAGCTGTGTTGGCAGCTCAAATAACAGAGATGCAGCAGTCTTCAGCTTCCAAACCTGTCTTTATTTTGAGCTAATTGTTCAGTCATTGATTCAATAATTATTTATTGATTACCTAATATGGATCAGGGTTGGGAAAAGCTGACCTCATGGAATTTACCAACTAGGTGGTAGAGGAAGTTGACAAATAGTGGCTAGAGGACTGTGCAAATAAATGTGGCAGTAAGAAGTGGCTAAAGCTCCCACTCTGGACCCAGACATGGATTTGAGTCCTGTTTGGTCCAGTAGTGTAATGTTTTCTGGCCTCATTATCTCCTGCCACAGATTTATTTGAAGCTCTTGTTAGACCATCTAGTAGCCTGGTGCATAATAAACACTTTATATTTGTTATTATTATTCTTTTTTCTTGAATTGTATTAAAGGCTCTAGGGATATAATGACATAATCTTGTCTGGAGCTAGGAGGGGGGGTTCAGAGAAAGCTGTCCTAAAGAAGAAATGTTTGAATTAGGATCTGCAGTGGGTGGACTTATGTAGATGAGGGTTTGGAGATGGAGAAGGGAGTAGGGCTGATGTAAAAGGGTTTTCTAAGCTGTGAGAAGAACATGAGCAAATGCTCTGGGGTGGGAGGCAACATGCCACCTTCAGGGTTCCAAAAGTAGCCCAAGGTAGTTGGAGCACAGGGAGGGAGGGGGAGTGACGAGAATTAATAATTGTGCACAGAAGGAACTTGAGTTTGCTTAGACTTTGTTTTTATACAGCTTTGCTTCCTCTCCTCTTGACCCTTTCCTGTACCTCCTTTTCTCTCTCTTTCTCTCAAGCCAAAGATGGGGTTATGGGTATTTCTCTGTGTCTTCTCTGCTTAACCTTGAAAATAAAAATAATTCACAAGTGGCTCTATATATAGCCCAAATACAGCATTCTATCTAAATATTAGATGTAAGTTAAATTGCCTCTTGGTGTTGAACTTATATTTTTATATGCATTAATAATCCTCTATTTGTGTTTATGCTCCACAGCCAGAGTGCTGCGACTAGCTGGAGAAAAAAATTGTAACACTTCATACAAAAGAGGTGGAATGGATGGGTGCTAATTAAACCTGAGTAGTAAGAGACTTAAGGAAAAAGAGATTTCTGTATCTCTCCTAATGGGATGAATGTCATGTTCCAATTCCTGCTTTATGTAAAATCCATTGTACAATATGTAAAATAATTCTCCAAATCTTGATTTCCTCAATTGAAAATGACCCCGAGCATAAACTATAAGTAGAGGAAGGTTTGAATTTCGTGATCTTTGCACTCTTTTGTTCTCTTGGTTCGTGATGTCTTAAATCAGCAGAATAATTTAGGAATGGTAGATATTGAAACAACTAATTTTTCTTTTCTGTAATCTGCATAGACTTCAAAATGCCTACAAAGCACAAAGTGCCAGTTCATATAATTTGTTGGCAAGGATAAAAAGAAGAAAGGAAATTATTTCCTAAGCGTGTGAATCAGCCCAGCTTTAACAGATATTTTTCTGTCATGTGCAGCCTGAGGGCTTATGCCTATCTGAGCTTTATTTGACAATTACCACTTGCCAGCATAATTAAATGATAATTTATAAATACTAAGAAAGCATAATGGGGAAGAGCAAATAGGTGCTTATCAGGGCATTGAATAAAGTTGATCTGCTTTAGTGGCAATTTTCATCTCTTATCTTGGTTGTTAACTGGTCTCACTTTTGTATGTGTTTTGTTTAGGTTTGATATTTGTTAGGGTGATATTATCTACCTACATATACACATTTTCTCCCCATACAAAATTCTAACATTTCCTTTGCTGTTCCTTTTTCAGGCAATGTATTTATGAAATGTTGCTTGTATTTTAATTCATAGCATAAATTTAACACCTAAAATTGTACATATTACTAGAGAAGCCCCAAACAAATTAGTAATTTTTTCTGTTTATCTCCCCCATGCACCTTTTTATTTTTCCCCAACAAATAAGTTCTTTTCTGTGTTGTGTCTGTGATTTTCTTTTAATCGCTTTTTTAATCACCTGGGCTTTGCAGTTAATTACATTCCACAGAGTCTCTTCATCTATTTCCTAGAATGCTGGCAGATTTTTGTAAGAGAGAAAGCACACATGTAAGCCAGGACTCTGGCAAGAAGGGCTTCCTAACCTTGCAGTGATAAGAATGGTACTTTACATGCGGCATTTATATTTTGCTATGTTCCTACTGAATACAGAAATTACCCAAAGAAGAATTCTGCAGGATAGATGGCTTTTGTCCTATCAGTGTCTCTTCTCAAGGTTTCTTACCTATTATAAATATTAGGGCAATCTCTGCAGAAGCTGTTGTTGGATTGTGGACAGAAACACAGATTTGTACTGGGTAACCTAGATAAAGCAGTGCAAGAGCAATGCTCTATATAAAAGGAAACAAATCAGTAGAATGGCCAAAAAAAAAAAAAAAAAGAAGGAAAAGAAAGGAATTTCCACAAATATTTGAAGAAGGCAAATGGTTGGAAACAAAGGATACTATTAGAGTTTTAGTGGGTTGCAAAGAGACTGGAGGCTTTTAATTTTACTTATTTATTTGTTACTTATTTATTTATTTATTCATTTAGTTTTGGTCATTGTGAAATTAAATAATTTTAATAACTACTGATTAGCATTGTGGTCATTTGAATGAAGAGTGCAAGAATGGCTTATCAGGGGAATAACAAAATAAAACTCTTTGGTGTTTAAAGTTGTCAATTCCTAAAATTATTCATCATTTTGTCCTTATAAATAGTAATTATTTGCCATTTTTCAGAGCTGGAAAATTATCTTTTATATTCAAATATTTAAATATACAGTGCCATCATTGGGGCAAAAAAATTCCCTAATGTCAGAACAGATTTTCTTACAAGGAATAATTTGAAAGTGGTGGATTAGTTTCCACCTTTTGAAACACAGTGCTTTCTATAATCTTCAAACATTATTTAGGATAATGGAAGCCATCATCCTGGTTCTCAAATGTTAGCACTTCCATTAGAATTTGCAGCTACCTCTTATTTTTTATATTAAAATACAAGGCTTAAAAGGTATTATCTTACTAAAGGGGGGCAATTGTAGAGATGATTTGATTGAATAAAGGAAAAAGCTGTACAGGCCTTTTAAGATCAAGGATGTATTGATGGAAAGCTATCATTAGAGACAATTAATGTTCTCCAAGGGAAGAAATTGATTATGGACAAAGATGGACCCTAAGGAGCAGATATGTCTTAATGCTCTAAGGCCTTAAGGATTATGCATTTCATTCACAGCATCTGTATTTTAACCCTTTGTAGTGACTAGAATCCTAGCTTATTCTTGAGGAATGACATGAATTATATTTTTAAAAAACGATGGTGCCTCATAAAGAATATTCATAGTGATTGACATTTATTCTTTAAATAATATTAAAATAATTGTTTATAGTGTTGTTTCTCCATAGTACCCTTTAGAGCACATCTAGACATAAATATGTAGAATAAATGAAATTAGATAGTGATGGCCAGTCTTTAACATTATGGAAGTGTAATAACATGCAATAATTACATTAAAGACATGCTTTCATAAGGAGTCCCTGAACTTCAGCTGCATTTATGTTTCCAAATAACATATTCCTTTAACTTTGCTTGTCCTTCCTATAGATCTTGTACAAAGCGTTCATCATGTTGTTAGCCAGTCCCTAGCAGTTGTAGATCACAATTGGATACTTAATAAGGTGGCAACCCCACTGGGAACATTTCACGTAATTATTCTTAGCAGAAAGAAGATTGTTATGGCTCCCCCCCCCCCACCCCGTTTTGAGTTTGGCAAAATTTCAAGTGATTTAGTTTGGGCTTCTAAAAGCCATTTGTATACCATTGGTGAGTTATACTTCATGTATAGTCTGTATCCTTACTTCCCTGTAGGATATTGCAGGCCAGCAGAGTCAGTTTAATTGTACTATTGGCCTCCTCGAATCTGGGACAAGCCCCAGAACAAATAATACAAACTGCTTTTTCACTACAAGTTTCAGAGGATGTCAGTCTGTGCACGGGAGTGCTTTTAGAAATCAGTCTCTCTCAAGACTTCACTGCAGTCTCTGACAATGTGTTATGATTATTGCTAAACAAATAGGAGAAACTCACACTTGGAAGTAATAAATAGCTTGTCCAAAGAGCTCTATGATTTTAAATATCACTTAAGGGAAGGGAAGGTAGACCCTGCATCCTAACTTTGGGTTTATAGAGTTTAGAAATAACTTATATAGCTCATATCATTAAAACAGTTTGCATTTTCAGTTATTGCAATTTAAAGATACATCCTGATGCTCTTGGACCTTAAAGATTATGCATTTCACTCACTCTCTGAATAAATGTTTTCAAAAATTTCAGACAATTTGAAAATAATTGTTTTAACGAATAGTGTGCAAAAAGAATATAGTGCTATTGGGTTATGGCTTTAAGTCTCCCAGCTGCTATTGTCAACTACTGTCTCTGAGCACTCAACACTTACATCGCCTCAAGTATATGTATGTTGGTGACTGTGTGAATGTCTGTGAATGGCTTCTTCTGGTAAGACAAGCACCTTCATATGTAAGAAGATAGTTTTCTATATAGTACCTCCTAACAGGAAATACAGAGCACATGATCTAAATTAAAGAAGAATTGTGGCTAATTTTTATGTCTGAGAAAAAGAGGGAAAATGTAGGCATTTGCTGTAATTTTCCTTTGCCATGTTGCCAGTGAGAAGTGGCATTCTATTAAAGGCCTTTAGAAAAGAGGGAGAATAACTAAGCAGAAGCTTTAAACTAAATGCCTGAAAAAGTTTTGAACTGAGATGGTAGTGCCATTAACAAAAATAAATGAGTGAGAAAAATGAGGAAGGGTGAAGAATCTGTTTTTTAATATCTGCTCAGATCTGGGAAGGGATGCTCATCAGACAACTGGAAAAAGTATGGAGTTTAGAAGTGATATTAAGAAAAAAAAAAGTGAGTAGGGGTTCTGATCCTTAGCCAGACATTAATACCTGTTACCTCAGGGGAAGTTACTCACTTCTTTGCATCTCAGTTGTGTCCTAATAACTTGACCACTCTTCAGGCTTATTGAGAGGAGTAAATGAGTTAGCCCAGAAATATTAAGTAACTTCCCTAAGGATGCACACTTCCCCTAATAACTGGAGAATTAGGATTTAAACCTAAGAAGATCGGGTCCCCTGCCTATTAATGAGCTATCAATGGTCAAGTCTTTCAAACTTTTTCAAAGCCTTTCTCTAGGTTCTCACTCTCTTGGTCTCCCCAGGTCATTAATGGCACCTGACTATTCTCTGAAAGTTTCTTCTCTCTGGGTTGACATGTCACAGCATTATCCTATTCTTCCTCTCAGCATTTTGATTATTTCTTATATCTCCAAACCAGTATTCTGGACTTTGATATCTCTCCTAAACCCCAGTAACTTGATAGGACTGAAATTCTATGTCCTACCCCAGACTGCAGATACATAAACTCTGGGAGTGGGGCATGGCAATCTGTGTTTTAACAAGTCCTCCAGGTGAGATTCTCATGCATGCTAAAGTTTGAGAACTACTGTCTCCCCCCCCCTTTTATGATTTTATTTATTTATTTGAGATAGAGAGAAAGAAAGAGAGGAGGGGTAGAGGGAAAGAGAGAGAGAGAGAGAGTCCCAAACAGACTCCCTGCTAAGCTCAGAGCCCCACCCAGGGCTTGATCCCACTACCCCAAGATCACGACCTAAGCTGAAATCAAGAGTCAGACACTTAACCGACTGAGCCACCCAGGCGCCCCTGAGAACTACTGTCTTAATCTAATCTTGCTTCCAAGTATTTCTGTTTCTGTTGGTGGGTCAAGAGGCAAGGTAGATCTGATTGTGGCTAGAACTGTGCTTCCCAGCCTTGACTGCTGAGAATTGAAAAGGTTTAAATGTTACTGAAATCTAAATGCTATTTCTAGAAATTCTTATTTAATTGGTCCCAGCCTTGGTGCAGGGATTTCTAAGACTTCTGTAGCTGATTTTAATGTATAGCAAAGGCTAGGAACTTCTGGTCTAGAATTATAATTCTCAAACTTTGGTATGAATCAGAATTTCATGCAGAAGCTGGTTAAAATACTGATCATTGGTCCCACCCCCAGTTTCTAATTCAGTAGGTCTGGGATGGAGTCAGAGAATTTGTATCTCTAACAAGTTTATAGGTGGATTCTGATGCTGGTTTGTGAGATTCTGATGCTGCTGGTTTGCACTGTGAGAATTGCTAGTCTGGAAGTTACATGTTCCCTTTGGGAGATGGGGTGAACTGAGCTGATAAATTTCAGTCGGAAAGTTTCTATTCCTACCATGAGGCCTGGGTGAGCATCCCTGCCACAGTATCCTGGAGATGCCTTGGTGCCTATATATCACTGGCAGGAGATATTTGGTCTGGAAATTCATGTACCTGGACAGTGCTTCTCAACCACTCACTAGGGTGCAGATTCCCACAGGATCTTCCTAACACAGGTTCTGATTCAATGAATCTGGGGTGGGACTGAGAGTCTGCATTTCTAACACACTCTCCGGTGGTGCTGATGCTGCCGGTCTATGGACCAAGGTGGGTAGCAGGGCACTAAGAGAATGTTTCTTGTATTTGTCTGACCATCCTAATCATGGGTGCTAACACCATGGGGTTTTGGCTTTACCAGAGTCCTACCGAATCAGACTATCCAGGGGAAACAGCCTATATGTCTGTATCATTGTTAAGTGATTTATTAATTGAGAGGAAGTGAACTTCTATTAAAGTGAAAAGAGGTGAACATTTAGAATTCGGATTTTAGGATTATAAAATATTTATTGAGCATTTAATCTGTGCCAGACTCTGTGCTAGATGTGAACAGGACAGATGCATAGTCCATGGTGTCATGGGGCTTGCATTTTAGAGAAGCAAACAATAACAAAGTTTTGGTTTTTTAAGGTAACTTTTTAAAGCACACAAAGCAGCGTCATGTGTATGAATTCTACAGTGAAGCAGTGAAGTGAAGTGGATAGGGTTTTTAGGAAAGGGCTTCTGAGGAAGAGCCATCCTACCCTCACCGTGTTTATGTGAAGAGCATGGGGTGGGGAGAAGCAGAGATGCTGAGCATGGACTGAGCTTGGCTGATTGCCTGGCATTAATAGGATGGGGGCCACAGGTAGAGCAACTGAGTGATTTGAAGGTTGTGATACTTGCTCACATTTGGAAAACACTTCTAAACTCTTTCTTACCAGCTGTTAGAGAATAGTGTAATCCTTGTTTTGAAAACATTCATCAATCCCCCGTCACTGGTCCCCAGAGGAGGAATGTGGAAGTTGTCATACAGACCCCTGGTGGCAAATAGAAAGAAATTATCTCTGAAATTCATAGCAATAAAATTGCAATGATTTCCTGCTAATTATTTAATTATGTAGAAGTTAGGAAGTAACAAAAGGATCAAAGAATTATATTCCACTTAGAGAATGTTTCTTCAACTTTGAGGTTCTTACGGCATAATAAATATTTTGGAAGCAGTTTGTGAGATTTCCCAGAAAGATTAAATGTGTTATTAAAAGGAGAAAGAGAAGAGTCAAGAAACAAACAAACAAACAAAAAAAAACAAAACAAAGCAAAAAATACAAGGAAGGAATCAGAAGGATTTTCTTGGGAAGAAAGTGAGATTATATGTTTCTAGCATTAAGTTACAGATTTGTTTTATGAATATAATTTACACAGATAACAATTGTAAGAGCTTACTTTTTCTATATAGGCTGAATTCAAGAAGTACCTAAATAGCAGAGGAAAAATGAATAAGAAGAAATCTTTGGGCAGAGGCAGCTTTCACCTGTATTTTTTTTCAAGCTGTGAGCACTCCTTAATTACGAGCTAAAAAAAAAAAAAAAAACATTTAAGATTGGTAACATATGTTGTTGTCAGCATGTATTTAGCACCTGCAGAAATGAACATGAAAAACGTGACAGCGCATAGGTGGAACACCCACTGCGCTGACTGTGAACACTGTCAACAAATTTTACTTTGTTAATTTTTTCTTATTAAAAAAAAAATCCAAGAAAAGAATTCAATAGTGCAGGTGTTCAGACCATCACAGCAAGATGATATAATGAAGGGGGAGGTTATAAACCTTTAGCATGAAAGCCAGGGTCTGGCTCTGTGGATCTTTAAGCTTTGCTTACAGAATTCCCTCTACTTTTGTTTAAAAAAAAAACAAAAACAAAAACAAAAAAAAACCTCCTCTCTGCTTGCGGTCTTGACAGTCTCCATCGTCCTGCAAGGCATTTCCCTTGGAAGGAAGAATGAGAGGCAGCCAGGGTAGATCAGCTGACAGACCAGGACCAGGAAGGTTAAGCAGCTTTTTCCAGAAGGTAGAGATGGAGCTGTTTCTTTTACACCTGACTTTCTAATAATGAAGTTGTAATAACTGTAGATAAGAGGTCCCACATCAGCTCCCTCCGTAGCTAAGTTTCTATGAATGCAGTTTCCATCTTCTGAACTCTGTGCCCACTCTTACTTGGAGCAGAGGCTGTGTCACTTAGCTACTGGCATTCCTCCCAGTATGGTTGTAAGCAGAGAGCAAGCCCTTGGAAGTACTTCTTGGTTGATGCTGCCGTTGCTGTGCCCTCTTCTGATCTTATTGGTTCCACTGTAGAATGAGAATCTTGCAGGCTGGCTCCCACAATCTCCCATTGTTGATGGTTTCATTTCCCAATTCTGTAAACCAAGTTCACTCAGCAAAAGTGGGCAATACTTTTCATTTCAAGAGACATTTCTCCCAAAATGAATTTGCCTAGATTGAAAAGTAGTACTGGTAAGAATGTTAATTTCTACTTTTACAACCAAAGTTCGGAAGTTTTCAAAGTGTCCCCAGGATCTTCTCCATTCTCCCACTCTCTCTTTCCACACTCTCACATTGCCCTAACTACAGTTAATCTCTCCTTTGGGCAGCTTATAAAAAGAAATCCATAAAGCCAAAGTCCGTAAAGCCAAAGCATTCCAGAGACACAAAATAGAAGGACTTAGGTTAAGTTTAAGTTCAGCCAGGTCTGTGCCTCCCACGAGGCCCAGCAAAGGTTCTTGATTAAGTCACGGCTTTGGCTGCATGGTGTGGGAAATGTTTGTACTTCTCACAGCTGAGAGAAGACCCTGGAAATGATACGTTTTACACCTCTTAGATGAGACTCAGGAGCTAGAAAGCACTTCACTCCCATCCCTCTGGGATGAAGAATCTGTTTGCAGTAATCACTGGCAGTGTTGACAGAATGTTCAAAACCATCTGCTCAAGGGCAAGTGTTAACTCTATCAAATCCTAATATTTTAAGCACACTGATCCCCAGGCCCAGGAGACCTCCTGACAGAGCTCTCCCTGGGCTATGTGTCAGCCTGCTGTCAATTATTACGCCACTGCAAAAGAGCCTGATACACCAGCCAAAACTTGGTGAGGAGAGGCCTTTAGAATGAGAAATGCAGCATCAGAATTTATATCATCCAAGTCTTGTTAGTTTACATAAACCTGAGATTTTCTGATTCTTTAATACAAGAGCTGCTTTGTAATGTAAGCATATCTTTCACATTTAAATTTATTGTTTGTAAATGGGCTTTTTGATTTTTTAGGCCGTGATGCATGCCACCTTTAGTATGGGTTTTGTATATGGATCTAGATTTACTATGCACACATAATTACATACAAATAAGCCTACAGACAGATTTATATAGTCAGATTAAAATCCCTTACCGGAATTACTTAGTGAAACAAAGTTCAGCTGGTAGATTTTTGGTGTACTATTTTCACAGCATTCATTACCAGCTATCAAGTTGTTCTAATTAATCAGAATATTTATTTATTTATTGAGTGTAAAGATACTTTGGCAGCACAATTGCTCCTTAGTATTTCAGAATTAAAAGCATAGAGAACTTTTTTTCCCCCCCAAAAGCACATAGCAGTAAAAACATAAGAAAATCCAATGAGCTGAAAACATTGCCTTCTTAAAGTCAGTTTAAATTTTTGAGGGCAGATCAAAGCCATTTCCCTCACTATGAATCCTGCTGGAAAGGAAATGCACTGGTGAAAGCCGTCTTTGAGAATGTCTCTGCCTCTCCATCCTTGTTGGACACATTTCAGTAAATCTGATGTTATCTGCCATAATGGTTTAGAGGGATTAAAGGAAATACTGAGAAAAAATCTAACATTAAGAAAAAGTTCTCAGCCACAAACCCCCAAAAGTTCAAAGATGATGTTTTATTTCTAAATATGTTGTGTGGAGAATTTCATCCTATGCAGCTTACTGTGAGAAAACATGGTAGGTACTCAATAAATAGTAAATGGATATAGATCTTGCTGTATCATGGCACTAATGTTAACAGGTTTTAGGTTCTAGAATTATAGGAGAGTAATTGGGGAAATACTGTGTTTACAGTCACCACTACTATCAATGCCTCTCTACAGGAAACACTCACTGGCAGTGTGCTGTGATGTGCCAGGCACTTTTAATAATACATTATCTCATTACTTAACTATAGCAAATATCTTAAAGAGTTCCTATTATTATTATAAAGTCCATTGTAGAGATATGGAAACTGAGGCTTAGAAGGCCAAATGGATTAGCCAAGATCACACAACTAGTAAGTAGCAGAGTCTAGATTAGAATGTAGGCAGAAAGTTCCAAAGCTCATCTTCTAAACAAAATTCTGAATCCACCTCTCAAAGAGAACTTTTTAATATGTACAAAAATCTTGGAGACCAAATAGCATAGATAGAACTGCATGTTGTCTTCTAGAATCCTATTAAATGCCACCCACTTTGTTATTGCTGAGATATTTATTGTGAGCCAGAGGCAATATGGGTATTGACCTCAGAGCCTAGAACAATGGCTCTTAACTTTGACATTTGCATATCCTTTTGAAAGTCTGGAGAAAGCTATGAAGTCTGATCCCAGAGAAATGCACAAATGTGTAATTTTGCATACATTTACAAGTGTTTTTGGGGGGAGGTGGGGGTTGTTGGGCACTTAACTATGGGTTTAGAACTTCTAGGAGAGGCTGCCCTATAACTAAAGATGGCAAAATCTATAGTGAATATTTAAAAATCAATTCTAGGGTAGTACAAAGGAAAGGTTTTGTAACTGCTTGGAGAAGTCAAGAAAATTAATCTTAGAGTTCTGTGCACTAAACAATCAGATTGAAACCTACCTGTCGGTTCTTATCCCACCTGGCACCTAAAAGCATTATACTTTCATTGTTCCATCTGAAGAGGACCTTTAAGACTTCTCATTTGAATTTCTGAGCCTGATTTTCATGAGATGATATGATATTTCTGTGATTTTATATTTATTTCTATCATCTGGAGAACATTGTGTGTTGCTCTCAGCATTCAGTGTTTTGTTATAGCTCTCATTTTCACTGTATATTTTTGTCTTTCAGTGTGTGTGAGAGAGACAGAGAGAAAAAGAGACAGAGAGAGAAGGAGACTTGGTGAACACATAGATTTACTCATAGTTAGGAGTCCTGGTTAGTAGGAGCTGTTAGATTATTGGGACCCTTGGGTCAGGTGTTTAAGGTTTCTGAGCTTCAGTTTCTTATCTAAGCAAAAATACTTATTTCTCACTGTTATTTTAAAGATTAAGGTCAAGAGGAAAAAAGAGTCAGTACTCTATCAGGCACATTTTTTAAAAAATTTTTGAAAGAATTTATTTATTTATTTATTTGACAGACAGAGATCACAAGTAGGCAGAGAGGCAGGCAGAGAGAGGGGAGGAAGCAAGCTCCCCATTGAGCAGAGAGCCCGATGAGGGGCTCGATCCCAGGACCGTGAGATCATGACCTGAGCCCAAGGCAGAGGCTTTAACCCACTGAGCCACCCAGGTGCCCCTATCAGGCACATTTTAAATGCTCAGTGAATATTAATTCCCTACTTTGGTCTGCTGTCATCTTGGATTTTTTATTTGTGATTTTTGTAAAAGGAAACAATATTAGTTTCCTTGGTTTACAGGGAAGAAAAGGGAAAGTAATGGTACATTCTAATAAAACTCTTTGGAGAAAAGGTTCCCTGAAAATTAACTTATATTTATGTTCTGATACTGTACCTTTTGTTTTAATATTACTTGAGATGAGGCTACCCAAAAAAATTTTTTAAAAATCATCCGGTATTTAAAATAGACTGACATATTAGGTGCTATGTAAAGGTTTTTAAAAGGTTGACTTTGCCTTTTGCCAATATCTTAAAGGCTAGCCTTTTGCACTTCTGAAATATGTGAAGTTCTTCAGTGGAGCTCTCCCTCTCAATATACTACTATTAATTCAACGTCTATGTGGTGGCAAAGTGCAGCACTGTCCTAGGTGCTGAAGGAGCTGTCAGGAATTAGACTCAAGATTAGGTAACCATGAGAATAATCTTTAATCTTTAATTACATATGTGCATACAGATAGTAATTGTGCCAAAGAATGCTGTGTACTTCTGACGATAGAATTTAGAAATGGTATGGACAAGCACTCTCTAAAATTCTAGCTTTAAAAATTAAAGAAGATAATAATTATAAAACATGCATTATTTGACAGTAGACTGTAAAGCCCTATATTAATGCAAAGGACTATCGCTATCTTAATTTCCAGGATGATCCCCAGAAATAAAATAAGTATATCTGTAAGTGTGAGTGTTTTTGTTCTTTCTTTAACATTAATAATGAAATTATGTTTTGTAACTAGTGACTTCCAAAAGTACAGAACTTTCAGTGCTTTCTAGATGGCTAAGGTTTTTTTTTTTTGAAAGGTCTTCTGAGGAGTGTTAATTTGTCATTCACTCTTTTCATAAAATGTGTTCTAATGTCTCTATAACCCAGGAATTCTCTCCTTTCAAGAATCTAGAGTCTTGATCATTTGAATTTTCCCAAGCGCAGGAAGCAAAAGGTAGCATTCACCTGTGGTGGGTAGGAAGGAGAGCTAGAGTCCCTGATGCCACTTAGAGAGAAGAACAATTGTACTGAGCATTCGCAGCATTTTTCATCGTCAAGGCCTAATATAGGTGAATGGCTTTACCCTTTGGGAAATGAGGACACAGTAGAAGAGTTGCCAGCAGGGGTATGTATCTTGGGTGGGCCTTGATCACAGAGGCTGTGAATGCCCAAAAGGACAAATGGAAGATTGAAATATGTATTAAATTTTTCTGCAGGCTGTAATGGAAAAGGTAAATTACCTAACTCCCCCTTGGGATTAAGTGTGGATACTCTGTGTGGATATTTAGGAAGTACTGCATACTTTGAGCTTCTCTGAACACAGCTAGTCTCTTGCTTTTGGCTCACTGAGCCCCTTTCCTCCGTTGCTCCATTCTTCCAGCTGCTTCTGTAAACTCTCCTCTGTCGCATCTCATCCCCCATGACTGCTCAAATGTGATTCCCCTGAGCCTCTCTTCCTCTCCAGCTGCATCTGTTCACCTCCCCTGCTGATCGATCCACTTCTTTAGCTCAGGGACAGCAAGAGGAAATGATTCCAGCAGCTAAACAGCCTTTATGCAGAGAGAATATTTAAATATTCTCAGTTTGCATGATTCTCCTCTATCTCTTGCTTTAACCAGAGGTTGATGGAGACAGTTTGGGGCTTCTTTCTGTTGGTAAAGACCTGGAGATTTTCAGAGATTAAGGCTAAAATCTTGTGAACATTCCCTTCCCACCCCCACCTCTCAAAATATACACTTGTTTAAGAAAGTAGAAATGTTTTTTTAAATCAAGCTGCCTTTTAAATAGTAGTCCTACATTCCATTTTCACCCTAACTTTGGATAAGACTCTAGCCAAATTAGAAACTGTTCTTAATATTTATCACTTCCAGTGGATGGAATTTAGAAATGTGTATTGAATTCTAAATGTTTATATTACTAAAAATTACCTTTTGTTATATAAAATGTGTTTTCACAGTGGCACTTAGTGGATATTTTAATTTTTTGCTTTTTTTGAAATTTTATTCTTGAAAATTTGACTGTAAGACATGGTTCAAAATAACCTGTTAGGTGGGCTTTTCCTTTGGATTAAATATAGTGATGGCCTAGCACAGACAGTGCTTGATCTTTGATGCCCAATAAATACTAATTTTTATATATGGATGTATATACATACATACATATGAATTTTATATATATATATGCACATTTATTTCCAGCATGCATCGTTCACTCAGCATGTTTATATTTTTTTTTTTTTTTTTTTTTTTTTTTTTTTTTATTTTTATAAACATATATTTTTATCCCCAGGGGTACAGGTCTGTGAATCACCAGGTTTACACACTTCACAGCACTCACCAAATCACATACCCTCCCCAATGTCCATAATCCCACCCCCTTCTCCCAAACCCCCTCCCCCCGGCAACCCTCAGTTTGTTTTGTGAGATTAAGAGTCACTTATGGTTTGTCTTCCTCCCAATCCCATCTTGTTTCATTTATTCTTCTACCCACTTAAGCCTCCATGTTGCATCACCACTTCCTCATATCAGGGATATCATATGATAGTTGTCTTTCTCTGCTTGACTTATTTCGCTAAGCATGATACGCTCTAGTTCCATCCATGTTGTCGCAAATGGCAAGATTTCATTTCTTTTGATGGCTGCATAGTATTCCATTGTGTATATATACCACATCTTCCATCAACAGATGAATGGATCAAGCATGTTTATCTTTAAATTAACTTATGTGTAATGTCCCTATGTTATTACAACAGTTTTCATATCTTCTTATTCTTGGGCATTTATCTTATTTTCATTTTCTTTCTTTATCTCCTTTTCCTTTCTTGCTTTCTTCCTTCCTCTCTCTTTTTTTATTTTAAATATTACTTCCTGGGTGCCTGGGTGGCTCAGTGGGTTAAAGCCTATGCCTTCAGCTCAGGTCATGATCTCAGGGTCTTAGGATGGAGTCCCGCATCCGGCTCTCTGCTCAGCAGGCAGCCTGCTTCCCCCTCTCTCTGCCTGCCTCTCTGCCTATTTGTGATCTCTCTCTTTCTCTGTCAAATAAATAAATAAAATCTTAAAAAAAAAAAACTTAAAAAAATTAATAAATAAAAATAAAAATTACTTCCTACTCTTCTTTTCGTCTGTCTTCCAGGGTATCTTCCTTTATTTTTTCCTTCATTTTGTTGCTCTAAAGAGGTATTGAGAAGAACACTTTGTGTGTGTTTATATAATATAAATATATAAAAATATAGTTATAGTCTTCCATTGTGATATAATCTTGCCAAATAAAACTTCTAGACCAAGGATCTGAACAATGCCTGTCAAGATTGCTCTTTTCCACTGTTGAGCCACATTTTCACAGTAATATATACTCTTGTATATGCCATGTTCTCCACAGTTGTGCCAATGTTGGGTTTTCTTATTTTTCCTATTTATTTTTGTAAGTTCAGTAAGTTTTTAAAATGGTACTCTGGAAAGATATTTTGTTCTGTTCATAGAGTTATAATTTTTCCATTTGATAATTTTATATTTCAGTTTTCTTATATGTAAACTATCTTCTTATACTACTTAACCAGTGAAATCTGAGTAATGACAAAATATAGTCCTTTCAAAATATCACATATTTTGAGTAGAAACCGGTGAATATTAATTGAAGGACTATTTTGTGCTAGGCATTGTTCTAAGAACAATAGAAATCTGGGGATACAATGGTGAGTGATGTGGTCCCTGGCTTCCAGGTTTGAGGAATTTATCTAGTAAAAGGTAAAAAGTATATAAACAAAATGCATCATAGTAACGGGTGTTGCAATGGAAATATGTGTAGGATTCAGTGGAGTCACATAAGAAATGGAATGATTAATGAAGCTGAGGATAAGAAAGCTCTTATCATGGAAGATTATAGAAGAAACTTTTACTACTTACATTTGCCATCTGTTTTCTTTCTGATTATCTTGGATCTGTGGCTCTTTTGATTGTTCACCAAAGCAACTCCATTGCTTTCGATTTGCCTGGTAGTATCACTGGTTTCCATGACTCAGTAATCTACAACAACGTATGTGTGTGCAATGCAGCATGAAGTTATGTATTACTATTATATGCTTTTTAGGGCTTGAGATGAAGGCAGAATATAATTAATGCTGAAGAGGACCTAATTGCTCATGCTTTATTTGTTTGAGTGCCCAGTTAGTGATCATACTCAAGATCAAATCATAGTCTCAAGTTTGAGTTTGAGCCTCTCGTGGCTACCTGCCACAGGACTCTTATATACTCCTGCCAGAAAGTCCCTGGTGGATGGGTGTCTTAAGGAACATAGTGTACTCTGAAAGGTGCCCCCATATACACACACTCCTAAGGATTCATCTAATGCCCAAACCCTGATCTTCCTGGTATCAAAATCTTCATCTCTTTATGAATGATAATAATGTGAAAAAGTCCCAGGTTAGGAAGAATGGAGTTTATCTAGGTTTTTTTGTTTTGTTTTGTTTTTGTTTTTGTTTTTTGCTAACTTTAAAAGATCATTTTTTTGGTGGTTCACCTATCATAGGTATTTAAGAACTACTTCAATGCTTGGTTTACTGGTTGGGTTTAGCATTTTTTTTTAAAAAAGAGCCCATACTTATTTTTCTCATGGTGGGTCCTCAGCAAATGTCCAATAATAGTAAGATATCTTTATACATCTTTGTACACCCAGATTCCATCTCCTGACCCCACTCCATTTGAGAGAATTGTTTTGACTCTAGGTGTTTGTATATCCACTAGAGGGCACTGTTTTGTCAGAGGCTGTTTTAGACTTTGGAATACCAAGATAGACATCTTAACTTCATGGTTCCCTTATAGCTTCAAGTTTCTGTATTTGTTAGTGAACGACTCTGAGCCTTCCATCACAACTGTGCTTGCAAAAATAGAATCATGATACCAAATCGTGGTTAAAAAGCAGTTGTAGTAAAATTAGATGGAAGCAAATATTACTAATCGATGTGACAAATATGTATTTAATAACAAAAAGACAATTACTAAATAAGAATGCTCATATACAGTTAGATCATTCCTCTGCTCTTAATTTTTTCAGATTTTCTCCTAACCAAAACTAGAAGGACAAGGAAAATTTTCATTAAGTCTTCGATTTCATTTTCGCACTTACATCATAAATGCGTTATACTGTGACTGGGGAAATTCCAAGCTAAACACATTATATCCAAATTCCAAAGGTAGCTTCAGTGGAAATTTGTTTTGAATGTCAATGGTGGCACTGAGTCTATTGCTATTTTTTAAAGCTATAAAGGGTGCATTTTATGAAAAGTTTTTTTTCTTCTTCTATTACTTCTAATCCCACAGAACTATCTTTAGGCAGAATCAAATGAGTTTCCTGGGCTTCAATGTCAAACAGCTCAAGTTTGCAAATATTTTCAACTTACACGTGAATCAACACGGGGGATATGTGAGAAGACAAAGCTGTTTGCACTGTCAGTGAGCTTCCAAACACATCATTAACCCAGTGGTGACTCATGAGGCTCCACTGGAGCTGTCTAAGGAAGCTACAAAAGAGGGAGAAGCCAACAGGAAAAGTACCTTTACCAAGTTTAAAACCTTAACTCAAAACCAAGTCCTAGAGTGAAGGAGATGCTGGGGCCCAATACCCTGTCAAATATTGTAGGACAGAACATAAATCAGAGCTCTTGGAGTATTCTTACAAGAATCTTGTGTTAATGTGTTAGTAAACCCTCTTTCAAATTACACTTAAAGACTGAAAAAAAAAGTAGGCATTTTTGGTGCCAGGCTGCAAAGTCATTTGTGAAGTGTTTAATTAAGCTTACTTTGATTAAAAATGTAGGCTTAAATATCTGTTGATTTTGTGACAAGCTGTAGATGCTAATTGTCTTGATTGGTTTTATTTTGTATTCCCAGGACAACAGGATCATATATGCAGAACTGTGGTCGGGGAAAGGAGGAAAAATATAATTTTTAAAAAGAAACATGTATTTCTTAAGTTAGCCAGATGTTATAAAAACCATACATATAGGAGGCAGTAAGCCTCAGAAAAATTGGAAAGGCCGAGAAAAGAAATAGAAGTTCCCCTCCCTCAGAATTTACATCCAGCAGGAATGGATGATAGTTTTTTCATGAACTTTATTTGAAATCTAGAGCCTGTCTAGCTTCCTACCCATAATCCCAACATTTGGGAATTTGTAAATGACACGTTTCTCTTAAATATTATATTTCTTTTCTGGAGGGCTTTATAACTTTTAACAAGAGGAGAAACCATTTCTTTCCATCCATTTGATGTAGCAAATTATTTATGGAGCCAACATGTTGACACACTATCAACTGTAAAAAATGAGGCCTAATAAGGTTAATTGTCATCTGAACCTTCCTCTGTAGGCTGCAATCTGTGGGCTTTGATTGTTTCTCTGGGGGAAACTCTGCCCAGATGGCGAAGTCCTCAAGGCCCTGACCCACAAGAGGCCTGCAGAGATGGAGAACAAGGTGCTTCTCCACAGACTAATTAATTTACTAGTATAGCACCTGTTCCAGAATAGATAGGGCTGGAAGGGAAAGCAGTCCCTGGGCACAGTGGCAAGCTTGCGGGTAAATGGATTTCAGCTGATTATATTAAGCTGATGCTTTGATCATCTAAAGGCGTTAAAATGGAAATATGTTTTTTCTGGCTCTTGGCCTCTGTGAGTGTGGTTTGTGTTATTATTATTATAAATGTTGGGTAATAGAAAAGACTGTTTTAGAATTTCACCATGTCCCATTTAAGAAGTGCACAATGTATTTGTCTGTTTCTTTTTCCAGGTTGGAAATGCATGTTGTCATAAAGCTGCACCTTTTAAACAATTCTGCTTTCTTGTTTCCATTTTATTCCAGCCAAATTACTAGCTGGAAATCAAACACCAGCACAGATTCCTTTTAGCTAGAACATTTTATTATGTACTCACACCTTTAATTCAATGTGTGTAATTAGGCTTTAATCAGCTGAACACTATTTGTGAAAAATTATCAGACACTTCTTTAAATGAAATTCTGGTAAAGTCATGCTATTTAAGCTTTGGTGACTAGTTACCGGCATGAATAAATCCTTGAGTAAACAAGGCTTGGTAGTAAATGGATTTACAATGTGAGTCTTTCTGCACTCAATTTCACTTTATTGCCTCTTTGATTCCCAAAAGGATTAGAGGTAATTTTTCTAGTCCTTTAGATGCCATAAAACTGTTTCCCTTTCCAAATTAACACTATGATCTTCCATGTAATGTGTTTGGCAAACACAAGGAATTTATAAGACCACTAGTCTTATGTTGCATAGTAATGGAGATAAAAATATGGTGTCTTAGATGTCATGGTCTTTCAGTGGGCAGCTTCCACCAGGGTTTGAAGGTTAGTGGTTTAAAAATAGAAAAATATTCTTGCTCATATGGAACACAGCCTAAAGAATGCTAAGTGCTTTGGCAAGTTAAATGATTTGAACTATTTTTATTACTGCTCTGTGTTAAATTCTGGTATTGCAACAGTGAAGTGCTATTAACATTATGATGGGTAAAATTGGGTCTTTTTTTAAGGAGGATATCACACAGAATATGAAAACAGAGTAAGCACACAGATTTAGCACATAATCCTAGGGCTTATTTCCCAATTGTCCTGTCTGGTTGTGTCCTTGTAATCTTTGGAACTGTTTGTTCTGCTGACAAAATTAAAAATTTCATGGCTGTTTTTCCTTGGTTTTCTCTTCCAAAACTCCAAAAAGCATTTTAAAATTTTTGTTTTAGTGGATTATTTTTCTGATATGCATTTTTTAAAAAATTAAGGAGTATAAATATATAGTGTAAAAATAATAAATGCACTCTTATCTCCTGCTCCCTCGTCCCTCTCTCCAGCCTCCCTTGTTGACAGTTCTTCGTGTGGCCCTCCAGAGATGTTTTAATGATGCTTGGTATGAATTGTAGGACATTTAGATTGTTTCAGGGGTCTGCTTCTAGAAGCAGTGCTACCTTAACATCCCTGAGTATGTATCTCAGGGCCAGTGGTGCAGATGCACCTCCAGTATATGTTCCTAGAAGTAAAATTGCAGGGTCATAGGTTGTATGCATTTTGAACTTGGATATATATAAATTGTACTCCAAATATGATATATAAGTGTGACTATTACTCCACAACCAGTTAGTTTTTTTCCCCAACCTGCAAGTTAAGTATTATATCTTATTATTTTAATTTGCATTTCTTTAATTATGACAAAGGTTGAGTATCTTTTCAAATGATTAAAAACCACTTCATTTTCTTTTGATGTGAACAGCCTGTTCATGTCCTTTGCCAGTCTCTCTTTTGGGCCATCAGTGTTATTCTTGGGGGGTTGAAGAGCTCTTTATGGAATAAGGAAATCAGCCATCTGTCTGCCAATGTGCAGCATTTGTCAGTGGCATTTCCCCTCATATCTGTCGTCTCTCATTTACCATGCCTTCTATTCCTCTTCTTTTATCATTGGCAGTCTGGATTTAGGGTTGCTTAATAACCCCTGGAAACTAGAAATGATAATGTCATGGGAAAGGGGTTAATTTAGGTGGTTTTCTAACTTTGACTTTTGATGAAGTAGGAGGAGAAGGACCGAAAGGGCAAAATTAAAAAGACGGTGAAGTAACTTTAGTGATTTGACAAAGGAGCTTTTATACTGATAAGACCTTGAAAAAAATACTGTTTATACCAAAAAAAGCAGCAATTTATTTTACCCGTAATTTTCTGCTTTCTTTTGCCATTATTACAAGTATTTGTGTTAGAGTAAGAATTTTCTTTCTGGATGCTTTGGGGGAAGTCATGTTTCTGTGTTTGGGGCATCATGGTTTGGTCATGGCAGGGAAACTGATGGTAGTGGGCAGGAAATGGAAGTGATGGTACTGCCACAAACTCAGTGCGAGGACCTTGATCCTGGATGAAGTGGAGAGAGGAGAGAGACAGCAAGGCTGACAGCTCTTGTTTAAGCACCAGTAACTTTTATGTTCATCTCCACATTGATGACAAAGTACAGAGACAGGTTTTAGATGTTACGGTTTTTTCTCAAAAATATATTTGTGATATTCTGAAGTACTGTCATCATTCTTATCTTCAGAGTAATGGCTAAAAGCATAGGCTCTGGAATCCAGTGGCTTGGGTTCAAATCTTGAGTCTTTTACTTCTTGACTGCATGACCTTTAAGTTCTCATCTGTAAAATAGGGATGATAAAAGAAATGACTTCATAGATTGTTATAAGGATAAAATGAGGTAATGCATGTGCCTGGCATAAGCTCCATCAGTGTTAGATCTAATTATTAGCTTTATTAATTATCAGAGACTATTTATAAAATATTGTCTAAATTATTCTACACTCAACTGGTTAAAAGTAAGTAAATGGACATCTGTGAAACTTTCTTTATGTGCTACTATATGTTACACCCTTCATTAAACCGTAATTGAATAATTTCTGGGTGAAGTTACTTGTGGTATCTTTTCTGTCCTTGGAATCCTTATCCAAACCTGGTTTAAAGGTAGTAGTGATTATCAGGTTGAAGTTAGTTCTGGCTAGGGGCTTCACATATGCTTCTTTACAGTGAATATTGGCTGGCTTCTCCTATCTCAAAGCCCTATTGCATTTATATGTTTGTTCATGCTCTTCCTTGTGTTTGAAGTGCTATTCCTGCCTTTACCATTCATGTAGAAATTGTACACACACACACACACACACACACACACACACACACACATATTCCTCTATTTGTCAAGGAAATTGGTAGCTAAATTTTATTCTAAGTCACTTCTGCTAATGAACAAGAATAATGCAAAAGAGCACTGCTAAATTGAGTACGACTATCCAGGATTATAAGGGAGACGAGTGTGTTTATTTATTAGTTTTAAGTGAATGACTTTCAATCACTTCAGTCAACATTTCTGATATGAATATTTCACATGAAATGATTGCTATTCTGTTGGTTAGTTTTGCAAATCAGAACCTATTTGCAGAACACCATTAGGCCAATATATCTTATCATAATATTTGCCAGTACCACAGGTTTTACAAATTAGTTATTGTGACTGTAGTTTCCTATTAACATGAATTTACTGATTAACTAATTTATTTACTTTATGAGAATTCATATAGCACAGCGTCAGTGTTCCATGACTAAGAGTGAGTGCCTGGATTCTTGGTATTAAAAACAACTACCAGACATTGTACTTTTTTTTTCCTGGTTCTGCATGCCCTGAGAGTGCCTAGTGGAAAAGATTATAGAATAGTCACTTAGGAAATTAATTAGTAACATTTACAGGCAAGATCCTGAATCAAACCTACTCAATTTATGAGGGATCCTTCATGAGTGACTGCAAGTTCATCAGAGGAAGATCACTGGAATTGTAGTTACTAACAACTTCCTTTTTCCCCAAGATAAACTAATGAAAATAGTGAACAAATACCATTTCTATCTATCAAATAGGTAAAGGTACCAAAACTAGTAGTCAGTTCTCCAGAATGTAGTGAGGTAGCATATCAGTACAACTTTGCTGGAAAGTAATTTGGCAGTACATATTAAGAATCTCCAAATGGGTCTCTTGGTGAAATGGTTGATGGAGTACATGCATCTAGACTCCTCTCGCTGCAGATTCCAAGTAAGTCCAATTAAATGAAATAGGAAAATAGGAAATATCAATAGCTAAACCATACTACTAGTATGATTACTGCTATTACTAATCTGGACCTAGAATCTCAGATAACAACAAAAAGTTGGGAAATGGATGAGGGAAGGACAAGGAAGAAGTAAAATGTACTATTTCTGATCTAAATTAGAAGTCTGTTAGATGCTATTTCTTTACCAGGAAAAGTGTGTGCCTCTATGTGTGTAAATGTGTGTGTTAAACTTTAAACACTAGTAAAATAGGAAAAATATTTTCTAGATTAGTAGAGAAACAAATATAGGACATAAACATTGTTCAAGATGCAAAATTATATAAATAAGAGAAAATAATAAATAAAAAAATAATATCATGAGAGAAAATAATAAATAGAACATTTCAAACTTGAATTTAGGGATGTAGGCTATATGAATATTAAAACCAATTATATTTTATAATTTGGTTTAAAAATTTTAAATGGTGGCTATAAAAGAGGGTGCAGTCTGGGAACCAAGGCAATGAGAGGACTCAGTCTGGATGTCTACAGGCATAGCATGGGTCTCACTCCTGGCTAAGAGTTCTGGCTGTAGGTAACCCCAGTCACCCAGAATAAACAGGTTTATACCTTTCAGTCTAGAAAGATTTAGAACTAATATCCTTAGTTACTTGCCAGAAATTATCATCCTTTAGTAGGTATGTATGTTCCAACCCCAGGAAAATTTAAAACTAAGTATGAAAAGGCAAAGATAATCAAAACCATAATATATAAGTATTTTTGTGTTAAGAAGTTACATGCATGTATTTAGTATCTTATGTACTTGGTATGTTGAAATTAATTTGGTCTATTAGAGTCTATTCCAACTCAATTAATTTGGGTCCTTTACAGCCCTATAACTCCATCTTAAAATTTTAATTTGACATGTTCAATTGAGTAAGTGATTTAGGTTTGTATTTTAAGTTGAAATCTAACTGAAGTTTATGCGCAATATTGGCAAGCAAAATAAGTTAATTGTATTTGTAATGTAAACATTACCAAAAATCCCTTAGAAATGATTGCTGAATTCTGCCAAACTTATAAAAAGAATTATACATTTTTTTAGCTCAAGTTAAAAATAAGGAAAAACTGGGTTTTTAAAGTTTGTACCTTGATCCATTGAATATAAATCTTAAAAACAAAACTAAACCCAGTAATAGACATTCCTGTATTAAAAAGCCACCCTCAAGGACAAAACAAACAAAAACACCTCACATCAACATGTATGTTGATAGATAAAAATAAAACCAGCATTGGTAATATTAATATTTGAAAACATAAAACTCAAGGCAAGTAGCATTTGGTGGAACAAAGGAAGTCGGTTTATATTAGTAAAAAATCCAAGGTGAGGATAAAATAATCATGACCATTATGTGCAAATAACAGCACTGAAATTTTTTATTAAACAAAAACTTACATGTACATTTTATTTACATTTAAATAAAACTAACAGAAACACAAGAGTAGAAGACATTCCACACTAACAGCAAAGAATGCTTTGAAGTCCTAAAACCAGTTGATATTTTTCTTTTTCTTTTTTTTTTTAGTTGATATTTTTCTATCTGAATTTCTACTTCTAGGAATCCATCATTATGATACCATTGGAAATGTGGACAAAAATTTATGTGCAAGAATATTCATTTTTAATAGTAAAAAATTAATTATTCAAATGTCTAACAATTGTGAAGTGATCAAATTAGGGTTCCTAATTAAAAGGATCTATGAACACCTAAAATTATCTGCCAAAGTTGGTGTGTCTGTCTGTAACTTTCATCAGCTTCAGATGCTTCATGTCCTCATTATAGTAAGAAAAACTAAATAAGATTTTGAGCATCTATAGACTGTGAATAACACAGTCATTAAAAAGTTTCCAAATAATTTTAATAACATTAAAGATTATTTTAGTTTTTAAATATCTCCAAATAATTTTAAGAAACTTAATAACAAACATAACAAAATGCTTATTATATTATGTGCAGTGAAAATAAGCTAAAAATTCTCCATACATATAATGATTGAATAAATTACACAGAAAGAGAACACATTCATCAACTCAATCATGGAAAGAAATATCTATGTGGCAGCTTAAGGGCAGGGAAATTGGGTTGTTTTCTCCACTGCTGTAGACTCAACTTCTAGAGCAGTGTCTCATAGGTAATAGGTACTCATAAATATTTCTCAAATGATTAAACTAAATCCATCAAAGTGTTAATACTAACGGTCTCTAAATGGTAGGATTATGGGTGTCCTTTCCTCTCTTTATACTGCATTTTCCAATTTTTTTTTTCTATGATGCACATTCATTTTATTTAGAATTACCAAAAAAAAATCTAAAAAACTGGGTCAGGGCTTCCCCTATTATCTGTCTTTATACCAAGGAGAAAACATTCTTTTCTTTCCTCAAGATGCATTTCACTGAGGTGGGATGACTGTGGTGTAGCCTTTACGGTCTGAGGTAATATCACCCCGCTGCTTACAAGTCTCAAATGTTGATAAGTCAGCTTTTGCATTCAGAGTCTGCAGTCTTGTCCCAGCATACCTTTTCAACTATACCTCCAACTCTTCCATGTTAGAAAATGCCCTTACTACTTTAATTTACTATTTCCAGACTTTACCTCTAGGGAGCTTCCAGGACCAGTCTGGCCAGATGGTCATCTTGGTTTTCTTCCATCCCAGTCTCCAGAAATCTCACCCATCCTCACACCCCCTCATTTTTTGTCTGTACTGTCCCACCCAAAAATGAGGTGTGTTCTTCAGTCCTATTGCATCTACTGACTCTTTTGGCTCTTAACCCTACATTCTTACTGTTTGTTTGTTTTTTTAAAGACTTTATTTATTTATTTGACAGAGAGATCACAAGTAGGCAGAGAAGCAGGCGGGGCAGCGTGGGGGGTGGGGGGGAAGCAGGCTCCCCACTGAGCAGAGAGCCTGATGAGGGCTTGATTCCAGGACCCTGAGATCATGACCTGAGCCGAAGGCAGAGGCTTAACCCACTGAGCCACCCAGGTGCCCCCTTACTGTTTTTTTGAAGTGTTTCATAAGTGTATGTCTAGATTTCCCCCAAGGTACTAGTAAATCTCATGGGGTTGGGGAGAATGATGCCTACATTTTTATATCTCTTAAGAGGCCTGGTACAGTGCATTGAATATTCGTAAGCACCAAATATATTTTTTAAAAATGGCAGGATGCTATTCAGTCCTGCTGCTGGTCAGAAAAGTTGAAAAAGGAGATCTTGAGAATCAGATAAATGGGTTTAAATCCTTCTCTGTTGATTACTCTTTAATGTTGTGACCTTACATTAACCTTTTTGAGCCTTTAGTGACAGCAGTGATTATAAGATCTTACAGTGTCTTCTCAGCTCTAACTGGCCCTGGGTAAATTATTCCACCTCTCCAAGCCTCAGTTTCTTCATTTGTTAAATAGAGACAACAAGACCAGCTGGTTCATAGGGTTAGAGTTAGAGTTAGAGTAAATAAACCTTGGGAAAGCCCTTGACACAGTCCAGAACACATGATCAAGGCTTGCTCAAAAGAAAACAATTATTTTGGTATTTGGGGGGACTACAATACAATGGTGAAGAATTAGTATTATTTCTCAACCTACTTAAAAGGCTTCCTATAAATTTTAAGTGAACTAATATATAGAGAAGTACTTACCATGATTCCAGCTCAACAGATGTTAGTACTCATTATTTTATCTTCTTATACAATGGATAAGTAATACCAATTTTATTTGCAGAGCTGTTGGTTGGATTCAATGTGAAATTAGTATAATGCGTGATTAGTAGATTATAATTTCCCTCTCAACCCTTCCTATTTCCCTTCCCTCAGCCCCATACCCTACTACTAATTTTTGACAGTTTTATGTCATAGTATTATGCATAAGAAGAACTGTTGGGATCCTCTAGTTATTTCTGAATGTAGAAATTGTTTGTGGAGAAATCCTCATTCCCAGTGAGTTTCTCTCCATGTTGTATGTCCCCTAGTGGCATTTACTTTGTATATAGTATGACTGAAGTGAAGATTATATCCAGATTGTTGCAGCACGAGACCAAAAGGAATCATAATTCTGCAATTTGTAAGTGTAGAACATTAGCCCCAGAGAGGTTTTGTGATTTACCTATGGTCATACAGCATGTTGTCTGTTTAGCCCTATACATCATGCAGACCTACTTGCCTTTATTCCTCTAGGCTTAGTGATTACCTGTCATAACCCTCAGGACTCATGTGAGACCTGCAGAGCATTCTGCAGAGAGCCAGAAAACTTGCTTCATTTCCTGCTGGATAACCCAGGAAATACACTGAAAAGTTATTTGCTCTTATTTTTTTCCGCATAGCTTATGTTATTCATTAAATGGATATTTAATATTAAAGAAACAAATTAAATAGGGGAGGGGAAGGAAAGCATTTCTTTAATTTTTCTCCCAGTTGCTTTTTGTGCAGGTGGATTGCTGCAGGAGTCCCTTCTCCCGAAGCCCATCTGGGATGTTAGTTTAGCTCTATTGATGTTTAAGACTCCGTCTTTCATCATAACCACATGCCAAGACAATAAGTAATTGAACCACATGTTTTGCCTTTTTAAAAAGGTGTAATCTCCTTCTGAAGTGTAGAGATGTTTAGCAGGATTTTTCTAATTTATCTGTCATCACACCATGCGGGCTAGGCTCCAAGCCCCGACTGCAATGTCTTTTTATCACCATCTTTTGATGAACACCTGTTTCTGGCATACAAATATATCTGCTGAGATGCAAAATTAAAATAATTTCAACAGTATAGGAATAATTAGGAACCTTTTTTTTAAAGGTCCACCTGTTCCAGATACCAAAATATCATATTTAGTAGCATGTGCATCCCTCTATTACTATATATTCTTCAAACCAGGTATGTATACATGCAATAATAATTCTCCTCTGATATTCCATTAAGTAAAAAATATATATATTTTTAGCTTTAGTTATTCAATTGTAAAGAGTTTTTTAGAACAACCAAAGTTCTCTATGTTCATTGGAAGAACTTTCTAAAGAGAATTTATCTCCAAAACTTTTTAAGGGAAAAACTGTAAATATTCTATTATTTATGACTGTGCCTTTTGGTAAGGATTTGACATAAATCATAAATACAACAATGATTATGTGAGTCTTAAGTTAGTTTTAATGGACATTATTTTTTAAAGGAGAATATAAGGGCCCTTATAGGAAAAGGCTTTTTATCAAAGTCTGGTATATTGAAACACTTAAATCAAAAGATTTAATATGAATAATAATTATTATTATTCATAATTATCATTCATGTCCCTTTATTGAAGGCTTTATCCATCATGCTTATTTACTTTTGGGTTTCCCAGAAACTGTGAACTGGGTGGTGTGGACCTTCAAGGTGAAATTATATAGCAACTGTAATCGCCTACTTCATGGGGCCCTCACTCAGTGACCCCCTATTCTACTACATTTCCAAGAATTCACATAAAAAAAAGAACAGAGTGAGAGACTTTGATACACAGCAAGCTTTGAAATGCTTTTCATTCAACGTTTAGCCATAGCGATGTTCACTCTGGATAAGAAGTAACTCCATATTGGGGCACCTGGGTGGCTCAAGTTAAGCCTCGTGATCCTAGGGTCCTGGGATTGAACCCCGCATTGGGCTCTCTGCTCAGCAGGGAGCCTGCTTTCCCCTCTCTCTCTCTGCCTGCCTCTCTACCTACTTGTGATCTCTGTGTGTCAAATATATAAATAAAATCTTAAAAAAAAAAAGCAACTCCATATTTATCCAAACACCCAATAAAGCAAATTCACAGGTGAAAGCTAAGTTAATATAGAAATGTATTATAGGGACACCTGAGTGGCTCAATGAGTTGAGCCTCTGCCTTCGGTCTAGGTCTTGATTTCAGGGTCCTGGGCTTGAGCCCCGCAACAGGCTCTCTGCTTGGTGGGGAGCCTGTTTCCCCCCCTCTCTGCCTGCCTCTCTGCCTACTTGTGACCTCTGTCAAATAAATGAATAAAATCTTAAAAAAAAAAGAAATGCAGTATAGTTTGTGTTTATTTTCAGAATGTGAAATCTGAAGTGCCAGATTTGTGGTTGTTTTTCTGACAGCCATGCAAAAAATGTAAATCACCAGTTGCCTGGCCCTTACATACAAAGCTGTCCACAAGACGTTATGTGGCTGGTTGCTTTTTAGCTGTCGGGGACGTTTTGGGCAATGGTTATATACACAAGACTAATTACACTAATTAATCCACACCAATGTGTAAGCAGTAAGCATGTTTTTACAATTAGGATGTAATTTTTAAAAATCCTTTATTGGGTACATTTAGAGACACAGCAGTTTCAGATTTACCATACAATAGGAAAAGCAGTTATCCAAATTGAATAAATATAAATTTCAACTTGGGCAAATAAATTAATATATGGCAAGTGAAGCCTACACTTGTTTCACAAATACACACTTACATAAGAATGATTTTTCTAAGCAGGTATATGCATTGTAGATTTTATGGTCATTAAATTATAGGGATCTCAATCACTTTGCTTGATGTGATGTAATAACATCACATTACTTCTATGGCTTTTATTTCTATTGTGAGTAGTTGTGTTGGCCAGAATAATTGCCCCTCAAAGATGTCTACAGTCAAATACCCAAACCTATAAATATGGTACAACAAAAACAAAAAAATAAAATTGAAAAAAATACCCTTGCAAATGTGATTAGGTTAAGGATCTAAAAAGGAATTCACCCTGTATTATCTTAGCAAGCCCAAAGTAATCACAAGTGTCATTCTAACTGAGGAAGAGAAATCAGGAGAGCCAGTGTCAGAGTGATGTGGTATGAAAAAGACTCAGCCTGCTATTTCTGGCTTTGAAGGTCAAGGAAGAGGCCAAAAACCAAGGAATGTGGGCAGCGTTTATAAGCTGGAAAAGATAGGGAAACAGATTCTTCTCTGAGCCTCCAGAAAGGAATATAGCCTTACCACACCTTTGTTTTAGCCCACCACGACCTCCAGAATTATAATATAATAAATTTGTGTTAAGAAGCTAAGTTATGGTAACTTGCTAAAACAGAAGTGAGAAAACAATTCAGTTTTTTCTTGGCTTCTCAGAGCCTCAGATTTCTCATCTGTAAAGTGCTAATACTATTTGCTTGTTTTTTATAATAATGCATAAGACAATGAATGTGAAATTGCTTTAATGTTCCAAACTTTAAAAAGAGAAGGTTTTTAAATAAGTAAAACTATTTTTAAATTTTACAGTAACTAAGACTGAACTGTTTGACAAGTCTTCCACAAATCCCATCAATTAAAAGGTAGTGACTAGAGAATGTGGAATATGTCCAGCTTCATTAGAAAGCATCTGTCAGAATGTATCCAAGCAGCCAGAGAGAGGGATTGAGTAAATGACCTGGACAGGATAAAATGCCAGGAATATAAGTGATGTCAACAGGGCAGCAGAGATTCAACAGACAGGAAATTATCTCAGCAGGGCTGACGAAAACAAAAAATACTGGTATTCATTAAAAGACCAAACTAGATTATTTATAGCAAAACTAGTTTAAGTGCCCCTTAAACACTACTTTTGAAAAAGATGGGTAGGCAACTCTTTTTTGCTCAGAGGTATTTGGCTCTGAATCATTTTAATTGGAAAAAAAAATTGAGAACTATTTTAAATGTCCAATAAGTGGAAAATGATTAAGTAAAATATGGTTTAACAATAAGGTTAGATACTATAACTAAAAGTACTCATGAAAAACTTTTAATAGCTTTTGCAAGAAAACAGATATATATGGGGGCGCCTAGGTTAAAGCCTCTGCTTTCAGCTCAGGTCATGATCCCAGGGTCCTGGGATAGAGCCCCACATCAGGCTTTTTGCTCAGCAGGGAACCTGCTTCCTTTCCTCTCTCTTCCGTCTGCCTTTCTGCCTACTTGTGATCTTTGTCTTTCAAATAAATAAATAAAATCTTAAAAAAAAGAACAGATATATGGGCAGAGTATAGTAACAACTACATAAAACCCTTTAAAAAAAACTAGGAGGAAATTTACAAATTAGAATGTTATCAGTGGTTGTCTCTAAATATTACAGTAGGAAGTGGTACATTTTCCTTTTCTCAAAATTTTCCTTTTTCAATTTATAAAATACACATGCATTACTTTCTATACTCCCCAAGCAGCATATTAGAAAATTATACTGTAGTCTTAGGAGGCTCTTCTAACTGGGCATATTTTTCACTTGTTGCCATTTCCTAATTAATGACAGTCTCCTCTCCTCACTAATGTAATATGATGACATTAACTACTTTGTTCTAGGCACATTGTTAGGCAGTGTAAAAAATATAACAGGGAAAAAGATATATATATATATATATATATAACAGAGAATAAAGTACAGTAATTGAGCTCTAGGAATTTACAAACTAGTGGGCAGGGAATAAAAATAAACATTACAGTCCAGGTTTAAGGTATAAAAATACGACTAGGGAAGAATAGGGGAAGGTGAGATTAGGTGACTCATGGAAGAAGTAGGATCTCAGCAGGGCTTTTATAGATGGCTAGGACATAAAGAAATTGGGGAGGACAGGAGCATGCATGGGTAGGGACGCCATTGACAGTGGCATAGAATGAGGATGAGGGCATGCTTGGAGAACAGTGAATATCCCAGGCAGTTAGAATAGAGTTTGGGGGATATGATGAAAGACTATGATGGTGGAAGAATACAGAGTTGGAAGAGGAAGCTGAAAGCTTGGCTGGTAAATCTGGAGATCAGCTTTGTCCCTACTAAGCCACCAGCTTCTTCTTCTTCTTTTTTTTTTTTAGTTGGCATCAATTAACATTTCACTTTCCTACAGATATTTAGATATGTCTATTAAACATCTACTTGTATTGAACACTGTTCTATAAGCTATGACTACAAACATAAATAAACCACAATGAGATACCACCTAGTACCAGTCAGAATAGCTGAAATTAACAACTCAGGAAACGACAATGTTAGTGAGGATGCAGAGAAAGGAGAACCCTCTTACACTGTTGGTGAGAATGCAAGCTGGTGCAGCCACTCTGGAAAATAGTACAGAGGTTCCTCAAGAAGTTAAAAATAAAGCTACCCTATCACCCAGCAATTGTACTACTAGGTATTTATCACAAAATTACAAATGTAGTGACCCAAAGGACATCTTCACCCAGTGTTTACAGAAGCAAAGTCCACTATAGCTATACTGTGGAAGGAGCCCAGATGTCCATTGACATATCTATCTATCTATCTACATCTATATATGTATATATAATCTATATCTATCTATACGTATATAGATAGATATATGTATATATATATACCTATAGATATAGATAGATATAGACTATATATACATATATAGATATATGATAGATAGATAGATAAATATTCACAATGGAATATACTCAGACATCAGAAAGGATGAAATCTTACCATATACATTGATGTGGATAGAACTGGAGGGTATTATGCTAAGCGAAATAAGTCAGTCAGAGAAAGACAATTATATGGTTTCACTCATATGTAGAATATAAAAAACAGTGCAGAGGGGGCGCCTGGGTAGCTCATTAAGTCATTAAGCGTCTGCCTTCAGCTCAGGTCATGATCCCAGGGTCCTGGGTTCAAGCCCTGCATCAGGCTGCCCGCTCAGCAGGAGGCCTGCTTCTCCTTCTCCCGTTCCCTCTCTTGCTGTGTTTCTGTCAAATAAATAAAATCTTAAAACAAAAAAACAGTGCAGAGGATCATGGGGGAAGGGAGGGAAAACTGAATGGGAAGAAATCAGAGAGGGAGAAAAACCATGAGAGACTCTTAACTATGGGAAAGAAAGTAAGGTTGCTGGATGGGAGGTGGGTGGAGGAATAGAGTAATTGGGTGGTGGGCATTAAGGACAGCATGTGATGTGATGAGCACTGGGTGTTATATGCAACTGATGAATTACTGAGCTCTACATCTGAAAATGATGTACTATATGTTGGTTAATTGAATTTAAATAAAATAAAATAAACTGTTTCTGACTATAAACCAGATTATTTCACTTCTCTGCTCAAAACCCTCCAATGACTTCTCTCACTGAGAGTAAAATCCACATTCCTGACTCTGGCTTACAGGGTACCATGTAATCTGGGCCCTGCTCCCTCTTTGACCACATCACCTGCCCTCTCCTCAACTTACTTTCTCTAGTCACCTGGGGCCTCAAGTTTTCTTACAGAAGAACTGGGGCTCAGAATGGAGATCTGGGAATCACTATTAATTCCTACTTATGCCAGGCACTATGCTAAATGCTTTACAAATGCTGCATTCAAGCTTTACATAAAAGCAGAAAGATGGTCATTGCTGCTCCTATTATTTTTATTACTAGTGTGTTAAATGTTACTAATATTAGTTGTAGTATTAAACCATTATTACTGTGTCACTAAATAAGAGAAATAAAATAATTAGCTCATGTTCACTCAACTAGTAGTTGGTGAAAATGATTATCACTATGTTCTGAAGACCTTTTTGTCTTTGGATGTTCTGGGGAAGGATTTAACTAGAAGAACTTGACACCAAGAAGGCTGAAGATTTATGCACTGAGCCCTTAATTCACATATTCAACAGAGTTACCTTGAACCTCTTCTTAGATGCAAAGCCCCTGTGAGGCACTTTTGTGGATAATGGACAAAAAACACATTCCTTTAAGAAACATTCAATTTAGTATGATTATTGTATGGATAGCAGTCATTCAGATGACTTCCTTAAAGTCTGAACAATTAACAGTTCTACACTTGACTTCTGATTATTTGAACATAAGTATTTAAGGCTCCTTTCTAAATTCCCTTTGAAATAAACAAAGAAATATAAATTAAGAGTTAAAAAACTGTTTCAGTCCTAGAAAGATAGAAAAGATTGACTAATAGACCAGAAATTAGGAGTTTATATTGTATCCTGCATATAGAATTGCATAACTTCCTGCTATTGGAGTGCACCAGGGTTTCCTAAGTAACCTCTCTCTTCAATTATACACAATGCACCCTATCTAAACTGCTGCTTTGAATTTTCCCCAGGATCCTGAACTTGTAAACCCAAATGACTACTAGACATCACCCATAGACAACTAATGGGCATTTAAAATTAGTCAAAACAAAACTCTTATTTCTTGCACCATCTATCAAACTGCCCCTCCCCCAGGCATTTATATTTAAATAAACACCACCACCATCTACCCAATTGCTGAAAATAAAAATCTAAATATTCTGTTTAATTCTGCCCTAGCACTTATACCCCTCTACTCCTAAAGTAGTCCTCAGCAACCAAACATGCCCCAAATCTGGTGACCTCTCTCCATCTCCATGACCCGACCAGGGGATGCTCTTGTTTCTTCTAGAATAGACTCGTATATAGTAGCAGAGGGACATTTTACAATAGAAAATCAGATCATGCTTTTCTTGTCCCACAATAAAAACAAAAACAGAAACAGAAACAGAAACAAAATCCCCAGTTCAAAACTCTGCAGTGGCTTTGCACTGCACTTAAAATCCACACTCCTTTTTGTGGTTTATGAAATCCTATCTGGTAACTGTTACTTTTTATCCCTTTCTCACCTAATATACTCCAGCTTCTTTCCATTTTTAAAGCTCACCAACTCTTTCCCATCTCAGGTGTGTGCACTAGGGCTTTCTTTCCCCTCCCCAGTATCAGGAGGACCATTTTTGGATCTTTACCTTACTGACTCTTTCTCATCAAATGGGTTTTAGCTCCTTCGAGTGAACTGCCTGCCTTCCCAATTTAAAATAGATACCCTTTTTTTGCCTCCGTATGTGGTAATTACTGCTGGCTAAACCTTTTCCTGGATATTTGTCTATGGCTGCTTTTCACCTTCTAAGAAGAAAAATTCCCTAAAAGCAAGGGCCATGTCTGCTTTGTTTAACACAGAATTCACTCTACCTATATGATACAGTTAATGAGCAATTAATATATGAGCAAATGGAATGATTTCATTATTAATATGGTTTAGAAATGTGACACAAATATAAAAAGTGATAATAATAATCTAAATATAAAGATCATTTCAACAAAACTGAGCAATGTTGTAAAGCTATATAAAAGAAATATAAAAAATACAAAGGTGATGGAAGCTAGACCTAATTTATCAGTTACTACAATAAGTCTGAGCTAAACTCCACCATTAAACAACAAATATTTTCAGGAGACTTGAAAGCGACGGTTAAAGGACGGGGGGCGGGGGGATAAAAAAAACAACAAATATTTTCAGATTGGGTCTCAAAATAAAATCACACTATTCACACTATTATCTAAGAAGATAAGGAAAGGGTCCAATAAAATGGACCAAAAAACCTCCTGGAAAATGCAAACATAGGGGTGGTAATATCAGGCAAAATAGAAATTTTAAAAGAATTTTTTATTGTTCTTTATAGAATCTTATAAGTTTTTAATTGAAATATAGTTGACATACAATATTGGTTTCAGTCACAGCATAACAGTTCAACATTACATACATTACACAGTGCTTACCACAAAAAATGTAGTTACCATCTGTCACCATATAAAGTTATTAGTCTTTTGATATATTCCCGATGCTGTACTTTTCATCCCCGTGACTTATTTATTTTAAAACTGAAAGTTTGTACTTCTTAATCCCCTTCACCTATTTTTCCTATCGTGACTTACTTATTTTAAAACTGAAAGTTTGTACCTCTTAATCCCCTTCGCCTATTTTTCCTATCTCCCTACCCTCTTCCCCTCTGGCAATCACCAGTTTGTTCTCTGTATTTATGACTATGCTTCTGTTTTTTGTTTGTTCATGTGTTTTTGTAGGTTCCACATATAAGTGAAATCACATGGTCTTTGTCTTTATCTTATTTCATTTGGCCATAATCCTCTAGACCCATCCATATAAATGGCAAGCTTTCATTCTTTTTATGGCTGAGTAATATCCTATTGTGTATATACACCACATCTTCTTTATTCATTCAGGTATTGATGCACACATATGTTGCTTCCATATCTTGGCTATTGTAAATAATGCTACAATAAATGCAGGGGTGCATGTATCTTTTCAAATTAGGGTTTTTGTTTTCTTCAGGTAAATACCCAGAAGTAGAACTATTGGTTCATATGGTATTTCTAGTTTTATCTTTTTGAGAAACCTCCATGACATTTTCCAGAGTGTCTGCACAAGTTTACATTCCCACCAGCAGTGCGCAAAGGTTCCTTTTTCTCTACATCCTGACCAACATTGGTTATTTCTCATCTTTTTTATATTGGCCATTCTAACTGGTGTGGGGTAGATAAATAATTGTAGTTTTGATCTGCATTTCTCTGATTAATGATGTTGAGCATCTTCTCATGTATCTGTTGCCCATCTACACATCTTCTTTGGAAAAATACCTATTCAGATCCTCTGCCCATTTTTATTTTTTTATTTTTTTAATTTTTTTTAATATAATTTTTTATTTTTTATAAACATATATTTTTATCTGAGGGGTACAGGTCTCAATTGTTTGCTATTGCATTTTAAGAGTTCTTCACATACCTTGGATATTAACTCTTATCAGATGTATCATTTGCAAATATCTTCTCACATCCAGTAGCCTGCCTTTTATCTTGTTGATGGTTTCTTTCACTGTGCAAAACTTTTTAGTTTGAGGTAGTCTTCCAATTATTTATATTTTGTTTTTGTTTCCCTTGCCTGAGGAGACTGATCCAGGAATATATTTCCAAGGCCAATGTCCAAGAGTTTGCCTTTGTTTCTCTTTTCAAATTTTTATTTAAAAATTATAGTTAACACATAATGTGATATACTGGTTTCAGAATACCTATGTTTTCTTTCAGGAGTTTTATGGTTTCAGGTCTCATATTTAGGTCTTTAACTCATTTTTTTAAAGGAGTTATTGATTTATTTGAGAGAGAGCGCATGCACATGTGTTCATGTGCCCGCATGAGCATGGGGAGGGGCAAAGGAAGAGGGAGAGAGAATCCTGAAGCAGATTCCCCACTGAGCAGGGAGCCTAACACAGGTCTCAGTCCTAGGACTGTGAGATCATGACACAAGTCGAAATCAAGAGCCAGTCGCTTAACCAACTGAACTACCCATGTGCTCCTCTTTGATCCATTTTGACTTTGTTTTTGTATGTGGTATTAGAAAGTGGTCCAGTTTCATTCTTTTGCATTTAGCTGTCAAGTTTTTCCCAACAGCATGTTTTGAAAAAACTGTTTTCTCCTCATTTTATATTCCTTTCTCCTTTGCTGTAGATTAATTGACCATATAAATGTAAGTTTATTTCTGGGCTCTCTGTTCCATTAACTTATGTATTTATTTTTGTGCAATTATCATACATACTGTTTTGGTCAGTATAGCTTTGTAGTATGATTTGGAACCTGCGATTTCAGTACCTCTGGCTTCATTCTTCTTCAAGACTGCTTGGCTATTTGGGTTCTTTTGTGGTTCCATATAAATTTTATGATTATTTCTTCTAGTTTTGTGAAAAAGAATATTGGTATTTTGATAGGGATTTTATTGAATCTGTAGATTTCTTTGGGTTTTATGGACATTTTAATGATAGTAATTCTTCCAATCCATGAGCACGGTATGTCTTTCCATCTTTTTGTGTCATCTTCAAATTCTTTCATCAGTGTTGTATAGTCTTCACAGTACATGTCTTTAACTTTCTTGGTTAAGTTTATTCCCACATGTTTTATGCTTTTTGATGAATTGTTTTCTTAATTTCTCTCTCTGCTAGTTCATTCTTAGTGTGTAAAAACATAACAGATTTCTGGATATTAATATTGTATCCTGCAACTTTACTGAATTCATTTATTAGTTCTAATAGTTTTTTGGTGGAGTCTTTAGGGTTGTCTTCATATAGTATCAGGTAGGTCATCTGCAATTAGTGACAGTGTTGCTTCTTTCTTACCAATTTGGATACTTTTCTTTTTCTATTTCTTGTTTGATTACTATGGATGGGACTTAAAGTACTATTTTAAATAGGAGTGGTAAGAGTGGCTATTCTTGTCTTGTTCCTACTCTTAGAGGAAAAGCTTTCATCTTTTCATCATTGAGTATATTAGTTTGTCATATATAGCCTTTATTATGTTGAGGCATGTTCCCTCTATACCTGTCGAGAGTTATTATCCTGACAGGTTTTTAATTTTTATCAAATACTTTTTCTGCATCTATTGAGATGATCATATGATTTTTATCTTTCATTTTGTTGATATGATGTAACATGTTGTTTGATTTGTGGATATTGAACCATTTTTGTATTCCTGGAATAAAGCCCACTTGATTACAGGTAATTAATCCTTTTAAAGTATTTTGAATTTGGTTAGCTAATATTTTGCTAAGGGTTTTTTCATCTGTGTTTTTCAAGGATATTGGTCTGTAATTTCTTTTGTAGCATCTTTATCTGATTTTGATATCAGAGTAATACTGGCCTTGTACAATGAATTTGGAAGCATTTCTTAATCTTCTATTTTTTGTAATAGTTTGAGAAATACAGGTATTAGTTCTTCTTTAAATGTTTGGTATTATTGACCTGTGAAGCCTTCTGGTCCTGGACTTTTGTTTATTGAGAGATTTTTATTATTGATTTAATTTTATTCCTAATAATTGGTCTGTTTGGATTTTCTATTTCTTCCTGAGTCAGTTTTGGAAAATTGTATGTTTCTAGGAATTTATCCATTTATTCTAGGCTATCCAACTTGCTGGTATATCATTTTCCATAGTAGATTTTTTTTAAAGATTTTATTTGTTTATTTGACAGACAGAGATCACAAGTAGTCAGAGAGGCAGGCAGAGAGAGAGAGGAGGAAGCAGGCTCTCTGCTGAGCAGAGGACCTGATGCGGGACTCCATCCCAGGACCCTGGGATCATGACCTGAGCTGAAGGCAGAGGCTCTAACCCACTGAGCCACCCAGGCGCCCCATAGTAGATTTTTTTAATCCTTTGGATTTCTGTGGTGTTGATTGTAACATATCTTTTATATCTGATTTTATTTATTTGAGGCCTTTGTCTTTTTTTTTCTTGATGAGTTTGACTAAAGGTTTATCAATTCTATTTATCTTTTCCAATAATCAGTTTTTTATTTCATTGATTTTTTTTAACTTTTTTTTTTTAAGATTTTATTTATTTATTTGATAGGGAGAGAAGGAGATCACAATTAGGCAGAGAGGCAGGCAGAGAGAGGCAAGCAGGCTCTCCGCTGAGCAGAGAGCCCCATGTAGGCCTTGATCCTAGGACCCTGAGATCATGCCTGAGCTGAAGGCAGAGGCTTAACCCACTGAGCCATCCAGGTGCCCTTTAACTGTCTTTATAGTCTTTGTTTTATTTATTTCTGCACCGATTTTTATTATCTCTTTCATCTACTGATTTTGAGTTTTGTTTTTTTTCCTTTCTTTTCTAGTTTTTTTAGGTATGAGGTTAGATTGTTTGAGAATTTTCTTGTTTTTTGAGGTAGGCCTATTTCTATACACTTTTCTCTCAGAACTGCTTTTGCTGTGTCCCAAAGATTTTGAATCATGTGTTTTCATTTTCAAACGTCCCAAGGTATTTTTTTTTTTTTAATTTCCTAGCTACCATGTACCTGGTTTTTTTTTTCTGGATATATATACACATATATATATGATATATATAATGATATATATATGATTTGAGATATATATGATTTATGTATATTCATAATACATAAATTATATAATCTATATATGTATATGTATACATATATGTATATATATAATTTATACCTATAAAAACTGATTTGTGTGTGTGTGTATATGTATATATATATGTAACTGATTTCTAGTTTTATACCATCATGTTCAGAAAAGATGCTTGATATGATTTCAGTCTTCTTAAATTTATTAAGACTTGTTTTGTGGCCTAACATGTGATCTATTCTGGGAAAAAGTCCATGTGCACTTGAAAAAAATGTGTGTTTTGCTGTTTTTGGATGGACTGTTTCGTGTATCTCTTCTAAGTCCATCTGATCTTATGTGTCATTCAAAGCCACTATTTATTGATTGTATGGATGATTTATCTATTGACATAAGTGGAGTGTTAAAGTCTCCTACTATTATTGTGTTAATGTCATTTTCTCTCCTTATGTCTGTTAATATTTACTTTATATATTTAGATATGCCCATGTTGGGTACATAGATATTTGCAGTTGTTATGTCCTCCTGTTGGATTGATCCCTTTATCATTATGTAATGCCCTTCTTTGTCTCTTGTTACAGTCTTTGTTTTATAGTCTATTTGTCTGATCTAATTTTCTCTTTGATTTGTGTGGAATATCTTTTACCACCTCTTCACTTTCAGTCTGTTTGTATCTTTTTTTTTTTAATTTTTTTTTAAGATTTAATTTATTTATTTGACAGACAGATCACAGGTAGGCAGAGAGAGAGGAGGAAGCAGGCTTTCTGTGGAACAGAGAACCCAATGTGGGGCTTGATCCCGGGACCCTGAGATTATGACCTGAGCCGAAGGCAGAGGCTTTGACCCACTGAGCCACCCAGGGGCCACTGTTTGTGTCTTTAATTCTGAAGTGAATCTCTTGTGAGCAGCATATATGAGTCTTGTTTTTTTTTTTTTTTTTTTTTTACCCATTTGGTCACCCTGTGTCTTTTGATTGGAGCATTTAGCCCATTTACATTTAAATAATTATTATATGTACTTATTGCCATTTTGCCAATTATTTTCTGATTGGTTTCTAAATCTTCTCTGTTCCTTTCTTCTTTTCTTGGTCTTTTCCTTTGTGATTTGATGACTTTCTTTAGTGTTATGCTAAGATTCCTTATTCCTTATTTTTTGTACATCTACTGTAGATTTTTGGTTTGTAGTTACCATGAGGTTCATATGTAACATCCTACTACATGGAAGTCTATATTAATTTACTATTTGCGTAAGGTTTTCTTTTAAAGATTTTATTTATTTATTTGACAGACAGAGATCACAAGTAGGCAGAGAGGCAGGCAGAGAGAGAGGAAAGCAAGCAGGTTCCCTGCTAAGCAGAAAGCCCGATGTGGGACTTGATCGCAGGACCCTGGGATCATGACCTGAGCCAAAGGCAGAGGCTTTAACCCACTGAGCCAGCCAGGCACCCTGTTTGCTTAAGTTTGAATACATTTTTACAGTATTTTTGCTCACCTCCACTTTTTCTGTACATAGTACCATATTTTGCATGTTTTTATTTTGTGTATCCCTTGCCAGTTTTTGTAGATTGTAATTGATTTTGCTACTTTTGTCTTTTAACTTTAATACTAGCTTTATAAGTGATTTAGCCATTATCTTTACTATATGTTTGTTTTTACTAGTGAAATTTTTTGTGTTCATAATTTTCTACCTCTAGTTATGGCCTTTTCTTTTTTACTTAATGAAGCTCCTTTAACATTTTTGTGAGGCTGCTTTAATAGTGATGAACTCCTTTAACTTTTGTTAGTCTGGGAGACTCTCTCTGTCCTTCAGTTCTGAACTATAATCTTACCAGGTAGACTATTCTTGTAGGTCCTTTTTTGTTTTAGCATTTAGAATATATCATGCCAGTCTCTCTGGTCTGTGAAATTTCTGCTCAAAAGTGAGCTGATAACAAGGTGGAATTGGAAGGGAGAGAAATCAAAAGAGACTCTTAATGTCACAAAACAAACTGAGGGTGGCCGGGAGGGGGGGGGGAGAGGTGTAGGGAGAGGGTGGTGGGGTTATGGACATTGGGGAGGGTATGTGCTATGGTAAGTGCTGTGAAGTGTGTAAACCTGGCGATTCACAGACCTGTACCCCTGAGGCTAATATTACATTATATGTTTATTAAAAAATTAAAATTTTTTTTAAAAAGTGAGCTGATAGTGTTATATAGGGTTTTGATTATGTGTAAATATTTGCTTTTTTCTTGCTGCTTTTATTTAAAAAAAAATTTCCCCTCCTCCTCCTCCTTTTTTTTTTTTTTATGTACAACATAGTGATTTGACAATTCTATACATTATACTATACTCACCACAGGTATAGTTACCATCTTTCACAATACAATGTAAATGTAATACCATTCCCTATATTCTCGCTATAATACCATTGACTATATTCCCTATATTGCCTTTCGTCTGCATTACTTATTTATTCCATAACTGAAAACCTGTATTTCCCACTTCGCCTTCGCTCATTTTGCCCACCTCCCCCCCACCCCCGCAACCACCATTTTTGTTCTCTATTTATGGGTCTGTTTGTGCTTTTTTGTTTATTTGCTCATGTTTTATTTTTTAGATTCCACATATAAATGAAGCCATATGATATTTGTTTTTTCTGACTTATTTCATATATCATAATACGCTCAAGGTTCATCCATGTAGTCACAAACGGCAAGATCTTGTTTTTGGGGATTTTTTTCTATGACCGAGTATTAATCCCATTGTTTTGGGTTTCCCTTATATGTAACTATTGGCTTTTTTCTTGCTGCTTTTAAGAGTTTCTCTTTATCTTTATATTGGGACATTTTAATTATTATGTGTTGTGTTGTAGATTTCCTTGGGTTTATGCTTTTTGGGACTATCTGTACTTCCTGGACCTGCATGTCTATTTCCTTTCCAAAATCAGGGAGGTTTTCAGCTATTTTTCAAATAAATTTTCTGCCCTTTTCTCTTTCTCTAATCCTTTTGGGACCCCTATAATGTGAATGTTAGTACACTGGATGTTGTCCCAGAGGTCCCTTTACCTAATCTCTTTTTTTTTTTTTTTTTGCTGTTTATCTTGGGTACTTTCTACTATCCTGTCTTCCAGATCACTAATCTGTTCTGCATCTTCCAGTCTTCTGTTGATGTTCTCTAGTGTATTTCTCATTTCAGTTACTGTGTTCTTTTAGCTTTGATTCGTTTCTTTTTTTATATATCTTTGTCTCTTTGTTAATGTTCTCATGGAATTCATCCACTTTTATCTCAAGTCCAGTAACCATCTTAATGACTATTACTTTGAATTCTTTATCAGGTAAGTGGTTTATTTCTCTTTTGTTTAGTTCTTATTCTGATGTTTTGTCTTATTCTTTCATTTGAAACATATTCGTCTTTCTTCTCATTTTGTCTCACTCTCAGTGTTTATTCTGTGAATTAGGTGGATGAGCTTCATCTCCTAGTCTTGAAAGTAGTGGCCTTACATACAAGGTATCCTCTGGGACCCAGTGGGACCACACCTTACATACAAGGTATCCTCTGGGACCCTGTTACCATAACTAGATGCTCCGTTTGTGTTCCATGTGTGGGTTTTGTTTACCTTCCTGTTGTGACTGAGCTATGACTACTGTGGGCATGCTGGTTGGGTAGGGTTGGATAGGGTGGGTTGTAGATAGCCGGGCTATCTACAATGATAGGCTACAACTATTGCAGGTACAATAGTGAGTAGGGCTGGCAATAGGCCCAGCATGGCTGGCTGAGAGGTCTGGCTGTAGTTGCTACAGGCGTGCTGGTGGGTAGGGCCAGCCCCTGGAACTGATAATGGTTGGCTGAGAGGCCTACCTACTGTGGGTGTGCTGTTGGGTAGGGCTGCTCCATTTTCCCCAGGGCAGGAGTTGCTTTGGAGGGATACAGGTCCCAGCTGAGGCTGCTTGCCAAGTGTGGTGGAGGTGACAGTCACTTTGGGGACATGCTGATTTTGACTGAGGCTGTCCACCAGGTGTGGCAGGGCAGGACCTGCTTTAAGAGTTGCACAGAGCAAGGAGTGGTGGGGCAAGCAGTGCTAACAAGGTAAATAATGTCAGAACTGGCTCCTGCAAGCATCTAGCAAACTAGGCTGAATGAGGGCAAGAAAAATGACACCTATGAGTATTTTCTTTCCCAGAGAAAGCTCCTAGAGATCCCTTTCCCTCCAGAAGACACCTTGAAATTAGTCAGGTTTTTTTTCAAACTGTTCCTTCTATGTGGGATCTCAGGCTCAATGATATGTTATGCTGGCCCTTTAAAAGAGCAGACTCTTGGTCTGGCACTCCCAGAGTTAAGTTTCACTGATTTTCAAAGCCAGGAATTGTGGGGGCTCTTATTCCCATTGTATGTCCCTTGATGCCCTTCCTCCCTAGGGAGGACCCTCTGTGGCTGTGATAGCCCCTCTACTTGTGGGTTGCTACATGGGGGGTTGGTTTCTGATCTCATCTCTACCCCTCCTACTCTTCTTGATGTGGCTTTTCTTTATGGCTTTAACAGTTGAGGATCAGTTCTGATTATCTTCAGGTTGTTTGAGTGAGTGGCATTACATGTAGTTGTTGCCTTGGTGCATGTGCGGGAGTGAGCTTAGGATATTCCTCCTCTGCCATCATAACTCACTCACAAGGCTCATATTTTATATTGTTCAAATATGTTTTACAAAGAAGATGTAGCATTGATGCCCTGTGCATTCACTAGTATTATATTGAAATACATAAAACAATAAACCTAGGAATTCCAAGTTTAAAAAACCACAATTATAGTAAAAGGCTTTTGCATACTTTTTGAGACTTTGACTAATAAGACAAAAGACAGAGGACATAACACTATCACTGGTAACCTTATTTAAATATATATAAACTTCATATTCTAGTAAAAGAGAGTGTATTTGTTTCAAACATCAAAAGAAAGTTGCAGAGTTTGCTTATATCCTAGGATGCAAAGAAAGCTTAAATAAATGCCAAAAAAACTATGAATACTTTTACTTTGACTATGATGCAAAAAATCTAAAAATAAAAAATGAACAGTTTTAAGCCACAAAAAAACTAAATAATCTATTTTAAAATGTTTTCAAAGAAGAACTAAAAACTTAAGGAATTAATAAAATTGCTATATATCAAAATGTATTGGATGCAGCTATAAATTCATATGGAGGAAAACTCATAAATTTAAGTGCCTTTAGTATTAAAGAAGGAAGAATCAATAAGTGAACTAAGCATTGCACTTTACACAATTTAAAAGCAACCAAAGAGACTTGGGGTAGGACAGACATTAATGAAGAATAAAGTAGAAATTACTGAAGTAGAAAGGAAAAAAGTAATTGAATGTATAATACTGGAATACAGTTTTTGTAAGGGCAAATAAATAAACTTAAGTCTATGTTGATTAAGGAAAAATAATTGGCAGACAGATATATAAATGGAAAAAGGGTGATAATAATAAAATTGAAATTTAGAAATTAAAATTATACTGATCCATTTCCATACTAATAAAAATGAAAGTTTTATCTAAAATGATCTACAGATTCAATGCAATCTCTATAAAAATTCCAATGACTTTTTTAAGTAAATAGGAAAAAAAATCCTAAAATTAATATGGAACCACACACACACACACACGATTGTGAATAGCCAAAGCAATCTTGAGCAAAAAAAAAAACCAAAAAACAAAAACAGAAACAAAGTTGGAGAACATCACCCTACCTGATTTCAAAATATACTACAAGGGTATAGTAACCAAAGCAGCATGGTTGATGGTTGATGGTTAGTACTTTCATAATAACAGATATATAGACCAATGGAACAGAATAGCCCAGAAATTAATTCATGCATCTATCATCAGTTGATTTTTGACAAACATGCCAGGAACATACAATAAGAAAAGGACAGTTTCTTCAATAAATGGTGTTGGGAAAACTGGTTTTCCACACACAGAAGAATGAAATCGGATCCTATCTCACTTCACATAAAATCAACTGAAAATGGACGTTGAGGAAGGTATGTGCTATGGTGAGGGCTGTGAATTGTGTAAGACTGATAATTCACAGACCTGTACCCATGAAGCAAATAATACATTATATGTTAATAAATATAATTTTAGAAAATCAACTGAAAATGGTTTAATGCTTTAAATGTAAGAACTGAAGCCACAAAACTATAAGGAGAAAAAAAGGGGAAAAGATTCTTGACATTTGTCTGTAAAATGATTTTTGGATATGACCCCCAAAAGCACAGACAACAAAAGCAAAATAGAGAAATGGGATTTCATCAAACTAAAAAGCTTCTGCACAGCAAACAAAACAAAACAAAACAAAAAAATCAAAAGAATGAAGATGCAGCTGATGGAATGGGAAAATATTTGCAAACTGTGTACCTGATAATGGGTTAACATCCAGAATATATAAGGAACTCAAACAACTCAATAATAAGAAAACAACCTGATTTTTAAAATGGGCAAACGACCTGAGTAGACATTTCTCAAAAAGATGACATACAGTTGGCCAATAGGTATATAAAAATGTGCTCAACATAACCAATCATCAGGGAAATGCAGATCAAAACCCTAATGAGGTATCACCTCATACCTCTCAAATTATTATCCTAAAGACAAAAGATAACAAATGGTGGCAAGAATGTGACACTGTTAGTAGAAATGTAAATTTGTACAGTCATTACAGAAAACAATGTGGAGGTCCCTCAAAAAATTAAAAAAACAGAACTGTCATATGATCCAGTAATCCCATTGCTGGGTATATATCCAAAGAAAGCAAAATCAGTATCTTGAAGAGATAATGGCATTCTCATCTTCTTTGCAACATTATTTACAATAGCCAAGATTGGGAAACAACCTAAGTATTCATCATTGGATGAATGGATAAAGAAGATATATATTTCAGCCATGAGAAAGAAGGAAATCCTACCATTTGCAACAAAATGGATGAATATATGCTAAGTAAAAAAAGCCAGAAAAAGACAAACATTCTGTTCTTACTTAAATGTGGAATCCAAAGAAAAGGTCAAACTTACAGAGGCAGAGAGAGTAGAATAATAGCTACAAGGGGCTGTGGGGGACACTAATTTTTTGTCTTGTATAGGATGAATAAGTCTAGTGATCTAATGTGCAGGCATAATGGCTATCCTTAATATTGTATTGAACAGTATTGCTAAGAGTATCGATTTCACGTGCACTCTTTTTTTATTTTTTTAAAGATTTTATTTATTTTATTTGACAGACAGAGATTACAAGTAGGCAGAGAGGCAGGCAGAGAGAGAGGGGAGGAAGCAGGCTCCCTGCTGAGCAAAGAGCCTGATGCAGGGCTCGATCCCAGGACCCTGGGATCATGACCTGAGTCGAAGGCAGAGGCTTCAACCCACTGAGCCACCCAGGCGCCCCTCACGTTCACTCTTGATGAACACAAAAATTGTAACTGTGCGAGGTGATAATATATTAATTAGCTTGACTGTTGTAATCATTTTTCTATGTAAATGTATATCAGATTTTGTTGTATACCTTAAGTATATAGTTTTTATTTTAAAACTTAATGAAAAGGGGCACCTGAGTGGCTCGGTTGTTAAGTGTCTACCTTCAGCTCAGGTCATGATCCCAGGGTCCTGAGATTGAGCCCCACAATTGAGCTCCCTGCTCTACGGGAGGCCTGCTTCTCCCTCTCCCAGTCCCCTTGCTTGTATTCCTTCTCTCTCTCTCTCTCTGTCAAATAAATTTAAAAATATCTTAAAAAAAAAACAATGAAAAGATAATGTCCAAAGAAAATAGAGATTATTTAAATCATCTAGAGAAGAGTGAATATGGTATATTTATTTATAATTTTTTGAATCTGTACTCATGAGATGCATTTTTACTATTAGTATTACTAGTAATTAGTTCATTGATAACTTTTTCATTTTCTTCAATACATTTCTTCTGTTTCTCTTTCTTCCCCAAATTCTTTTTTTTTTTAAAGATTTTATTTATTTATTTGACAGAGAGAGAGAGATCACAAGTAGACAGAGAGGCAGGCAGAGACAGAGAAGGAAGCAGGCTCCCTGCTGAGCAGAGAGCCCGAAGCGGGGCTCCATCCTAAGACCCTGAGATCATGACTTGAGCCAAAGGCAGACGTTCAACCCATTGAGCCACCCAGGGACCCCTTCCCAAAATTCTTAATAACAATCTAAAAATCTTTTGTTTTTTTTTTTTTTAAAGTCTTGCTTGGGGGCATTTGGGTAACTCAGTCAGTTAAGGAACTGATGCTTGGTTTTGACTTAGGTCATGATCTCAGGGTCCATGAGATGGAGCCCCAAGTTGGGCTATATACTCAGCAGGGAGTCTGGTTGGGATTCTCTCCCTCCTCTCCCTCTGCCCCTCAGCCTGCTCCCTTTCTCATGTAAATAAATAAATAAAATCTTAATAAAATCTTTAAAAAGTCTTGTTTGATCTGTATATCTTTGATTACTATGAGAGAAGTTTTAAAAACCTGTTTATTAGCCATTTTATGTTCTTTTGTGGATTGTATATTATTACTCATTTATCATTGTTCTACCAGGTAGTTCATCTTTTTTCTAAACCACTTTATATGTGGCTAGTAACCCTCTGTCTATGTAGATTTTTAGTATTTTTTTCTTAATTTAACATACGCTTTTTGTTTCATTGTGCTTTTTCTCAGTCAGAAGTGTTCAGTGTTAATGTAGTATGATGTTTATATTTTTCTTTATTTTCTCCTTACTGGTATTATGATTGAACTATCTGTTCACACCTCAAGATTATGTATAATCTACATTTTAAAGTACTATCATATTTTCACATTTTAGATTTAAATCTTTAGTGCATCTAGCAGTTACTTTTATGGAAGGTGTGAGGAAGGGATCTTACTTTATTTTTTTCTCCACTTAGAGTTGGTTATTCAATACAATTTATTGAGTGATTCTTTTATCTACCATTAGAAATTGTACCTTATTGGTATGTTAATTTCTTAAATACACTCAAATATGTTTCTTGAATTCCATGGAGCCAAGTCTGGCAGTAATATTAATACCCTTACAATTATTATTATTGTTATTGTTATTATTATTATATTATTATTTTGAAGGAAACCATGGTTCCTCATTTAAAAAAGTTTTTTTTTCCTGGACATTCTTTATTATTTTATGAACTTCTAAAAAATCCCCCAGAAATTTAAATATATTTCATTAAATTTTCTGAGTAATTTGGAGATAATGGATTTTTTGAGAGTATTGAATTTTTTCATTCAATAATATAGGACCTCTGTTTATTCAAATCTACTTTATGTCTGTCAATATAATTTTATAGCAAATATATGAACCACTTGAGCTAATAGTGCTGCTGTGAATTAGCTTATTTATCTCAGAACACCTTAGCAACCAGTTCAAAAGGTATGCATCATTAGTTATGTAATTATTATTATCTGACAAAAAGAGGTATGTGTATTTTATGGAGAGACAGTTTTTTTCTTCTAACCTCTTAAATAATTTATTGGTTAAACTTTATCACTGGTCAACTTAATAGATGCTGGTTATGTGGTTCTTATGTCAACCCTGGGGAGAAACCAATATTAACTGAATGGGAATTATATTCATCAATATGAAAGAATAATTGAGTATGAATAATCAATATGAAAGAACAGGTAATTGTACTTGGGGTACAGGCAGGAAGGTGAGATGATTGGGCCTTTTAAAATTTTCTGGAAATAAAATTTATTATTTATTTATTTATTTATTTATTTGACGGAGAAAGAGAGAGAGTGAGAGAGGGAACACAAGCAAGGGGGAGTGGGAGAGGGAGAAGCAGGCCTCCCAATATGGGACTCAATCCAAGGATTAACCTGAGCCAAAGGCAGATGCCTAATGACTGAGCTACCCAGGTACCCCTAAGAGAAAATTTAAATCAAGTATAGAACCTAGAAAAATTTGAAGAAAAGGTGAAAATAATGTATCCAACTTCCCCTCTAACTTTCTCAAGTGTCTAACAGGGTTTGGATGAATTTTCAGAGGCTGGTTATCAGTTGTTCTTGAACAACCTGCGAGAACAGAATTTAGAGCACAGGTGATCTCTGTCAGTGCATCAGGGGAGAGTCCCTTGTTCTGTGAAAGCTGAAGATCCTGATCATATTCCTCTGTGTCCTAGTAGTGAACCAAGGCAGTAGCTAAATTTGATGTATGTTTTAAAGTCTGAATATTCAGAAGCCCTTTCCTTTCATATCATTTCATACATACTACCTCTGTCACCTCTGAGGGCTTACTATGTGCTAGGACCTCTGTAATCCTAATTTCATTTAATCCCCACAAAAAACTGTAGGTATTATTATCAATTCCATATGTAGATGAGAAACTGCTCCAATTCACATAGCTAATGATTAGTGGAACTAAGATTTAAATTCATATTTGTATAACCAAGCCAAAGCTGTGATCCAAACTACTGCCCACAGCATCTTATCTCCACAGCATCTTAATCAAGCCAAAGCTGTGATCCAAACTACTGCCCACAGCATCTTATCTCCAACATTTTATAATCCAGCATTAGTGCCAGCAGTGTTCACCCTTGATGCAAAGTAGACAATAAAACAAGAAAGTGGAATCTGTCTGCTCAGTTCCAGTATGTGAACTTTTGCATTTTACAGTGAAATAGGAAGCATTTTGCTTGCTTTTAATTGGTACAGGGACTCCAGAGTTTTGGCTAGGGTAATGCATCTCAACCTGTAAATGTGCATATACTTGGGGATTGTTAAATAAGATTTTATTTTAGTAGGTCTGAGGTGGAGTTGCGAGTCTACATTTCTAACAACTTGCCAGATAATGTTGATGCTGAGAGTCCACACACCACACTTTGAGTAGTAAGGGGCTAGAGGATCATCACTAACTTATAGTTCTCTAAATCTGGGGGCAGTTTATAGGTATGCCCAGAGGTCAAAATTAGCTCACCATTGAAGGAGAACAAGGACAATATTTGCTGAGTGATTGAGGCTAAGCCTTGTGCTGAATGCTTCTGTTATCTTTTTAATCCTCACCAGTTTCTTGCAAGGAGGATAGCTGTCACCTGGCTTCCCCACTAATGATAGAAGTAGCACAATAGGGAGTGTACAATAGTACAGTGGAGAGCAAGTGTGGAGAGGCGAGGGGAAACAGCTAGTGAGCAGCACCATGTTTCTTACATTGCACCAGTCACTTCCATTTACATCATTTCATTTCGTCCTCACAACTACCTTGTGAAATATGTATTCTTGACTCTGGTTTTTCTAAATGAAGAAACTGAAGCTCAGAAATGTTAAATTAACTTGTCTGAGGTTATTAAGCTCTTAGGTGACAAGAATAAGTTTGAAATCTAGGACTGCCTGCCTTCCCAGTTCTTGTTTTCTACCACACCCTAATATACTATCAAACCCCTCTCCCACTTTGTAGAGATGTGGATGATAGCATGTTTTATTATAATCAGGGCCGAGGATTCATGGTTTGCTGCACACCTATTCTAACTAATAAACACAGTGTAAGATGAGTCCACTTGAGAGCAGTCAGCCTTGTTTACTCATTTTGCAGACATCTGGGCTTGGAGCCTTTCATCACCCAGAGGTAGAAAAAGGAGGCTGCTATTGTAGTGATAAAGCTGCAGTTCATTGTCCAAGTTGGGCTGTATCCAGTAATGGAATCCTTAAGCCCTGCACTACTTTCTTCCTTACATTGTCCCCATTGGGCTTTATCTCCTTTATCCTGGGGGTGTTTGTAGAATCTTGACTTCGATTGTTGAGCTCTAGGAAGGAGAGGGCTCATCTCAGCACCTCCTTTGACAGGTCCAAAAGGAAATCAACAAAAGAATAAAAAAATGGAGGTAACATTATCACCCCATTCTCTCCTTTGAAGACTTTACTGCAGTGAATCCTTTTCCACATCCTGGACCTTTGGCCTTCTCACATACACTCTGATTTTTTTTCCTGAGAAATGACGATGAGATCAAGATAACTTCCCCTGGTGGCTCTGCTCAGAGTGGTTTCATGGGTCATGAACTAGCTAATCTGGGGAGAACAGACCAAAAATAAAAATGTGAGTCTAGAGTTAGTTAATAACTTAAAAGTTTCAAACATTGCATATGTGTGTGTGTGTGTGTGTGTCTATGTGTGTTTGTACATGTGCTTGTGAGCTCATACATATGTTATATTAGAGGATGCCTCTGATATCTAATCTGAGAGTCATGTTGATATTTGTTTAGAAGTAGACTAGAGAATAACAAGGTAGGGAAATAAAATTCAATGTGGTTGCTAGAGATGGCTATTGTGTGGCAGTATAGAATCAAATGATGAATGAGATTGGAGAGGAGGGAGATGAAGAGAAAAGAAGGAACAGAAATAACAGCCTCTTACTAGCCCCTCAAAAAGAGAAAGAGAAGGCTTGATTAATTCCTGGGAAATAGTATAAAAAGGCTGAGCAAGAAGTGAATGTATGAGGAATTTGAAAATGAAGAAGAGAAAATTACCTCTCTGGAAAAGCAAGTAGAGTGCAAAGATATGAGCATCAAGGAGAAAATAAGTTTTGTTTTGAACAGGCTTGAGGTTCTGCCAACATTCTGAACAAAAGTGAATTTTCTATCTACTGCAGGTAACTTCCTTTCAAGATCTATTTACATCTGGTTTGCGCTTGTGTAGTTTTGAAGTTTGTGAAATCATCTTGTAAACCATTCCCATTAAAGTCTGAGTAGGGTGTGGAAATAAGGTGAGCATGCTGAGGGAAGTGAATTAGTATGGTAAGGAGAACAGTGAGGATCTCTGTTTTGCTGGAGTTTATAGGATGCTTGATGTGGAATAGAACAGGAATTGAGTGGAAATTAAATTGTAGTAGGATCACAGAAGTCTTTATAGTGTGTAGTAGAGTTAGGAATTTACTCAGTAGAGAGTTTTGCCCTGAGAACTTGCTGCATTTTTTTTTTTTTTGTAATGTATGTGTGTGTGCTATACTCAAAGGTGGGTGGAAATGTCTTATGCTCTAGAGAGAAGTCAAGATCAATAATACCAGTTCCAATGCCTTTTACATAGAGGCCATATTTGAATCCTGAGGGAAGATGATGTGGTCCAGAGAGAAAATGTAGGGAAAGAAAAGATGACTCAGAATAGACCCTTAAAGAATGGCTTACCCTTTTAGATAATCAGGATAAGAAAAGAGGTCATGAAGACAGAGAAGTGGGAAAAGAATCTTCATTACGCATTGCCATAGGAGCCCAAAAAACCAGAAAGGTTTTGTTTTTTTTTAAATAAATTACAATTTATGTCTTCCTTTTAGTCCATGGAAAATGAGTAGTATTTTCCTCTTAATCTTCACACCTAAGAAATTAATTATTTATGGCTTGAGGTGCCCGGATCGCTTAGTTACGCATCTGCCTTTGGCTCAGGTCATGATCTCAAGGTCCTGGGATGAAGCCCCACCTTGGGCTCTCTGCTCAGTGGAGAGTCTTCTTCTCCCTTTCACTCTCCCTTTGTGCTCTCCCTCTCTCAAATAAATAAATAAATAAAATCTTTTTAAAAAAATAATTCTTTATGGTGAAGACTTCTCCAAAAAGTGGTAGTTTTGTATAAAAACAATTTTACATGTCCTAAATTAGCCTTCTGAGACAAATTATCTGGATTACTTGAGTTAAAATTCCAAAAAGCTTTCCAAACAAAATCTCATCATGTAAGCATGCTCTTCTCCCCTTCTTTCCTTCCTTCCTTTTTAAAAAACTTGTTAGTTAACATATAGTGCAATATTGGTTTCTGGAGTAGAATTCAGTGACTCTTCACTTACATACAACACCCAGTGCTCATTACAACCAGTACCCTCTTTAATACTCATCACCCATTTAGCCCATCTCCTACCCACCTCCCTCCATCAACCCTGTTCGTTCTCTATCATTAAGAGTCACTTATGGCTTATTTCCCTCTGTCCTTTTTTTAAATTTTATTTTCCCCTTTCTGTATGTTCATCTGTTTCATTTCTTAAATTCCATATATGAGTGAAGGCATATGATATTTGTCATTCTCTGACTGACTTATTTCACTTAGCATAATACCCTCTAGTTCTTTCACATTGTTGAAAATGGCAGGATTTCATTTCTTTTGGTTAGCTGAATAATGTTCCATTGAATATATTTATACACCACACCTTCTTTATCCTTTCTTCAGTCAGTGGACATTTGGGCTCACTCCATAGTTTAGCTATTGTTGATAATGCCGCTATAGATATCAGGGTGTGTGTATCCCTTTGAATCTGTATTTCTGTATCCTTTTGGGTAAATACCTAGTAGTGAAATTGCTGAATCATAGGGTAGATCTATTTTCAGCTTTTTGAGGAACCTCCAAACTGATCTCCAGAGTGACTCTACCAGTTTGCATTCCTACCCTTTCTTTCTTTCTTTTTTTTTTTTTAATTTTTAAAAATATTTTTATAAACATACAATGTATTTTTATTTTTAGCCCCAGGGGTACAAGTCTGTGAATTGCCAGGTTTACACACTTCACAGCACTCACCATAGCATATACCCTCCCCAATGTCCATAACCCCACCACCCTCTCAAACCCCCCTCTCCCTAGCAACCCTCAGTTTGTTTTGTGAGATTAAGAGTCTCTTATGGTTTGTCTCCCTCCCAATCCCATCTTGTTTCATTTATTCTTTTCCTACCCCCCAAACGTCCCACGTTGCATCTCCACTTCCTCATTTCAGGGAGATCATATGATAGTTGTTTCTCTGATTGACTTATTTTGCTAAGCATAATACCCTCTAGTTCTATCCATGTTGTTGCAAATGGCACGATTTCATTTCTTTTGATGGCTGCATAGTATTCCATTGTATATATATACCACATCTTTATCCATTCATCTGTTGATGGACATCTAGGTTCTTCCCACAGTTTGGATATTGTGGACATTGCTGCTATAAACATTCAGGTGCACGTGCCCCTTCAGGTCACTACACTTCACTTCGGATCTTTAGGGTAAATACCTAGTAATACAATTACTGGGTCATAGGGTAGCTCTATTTTCAGTTTTTTGAGGAACCTCCACACTGTTTTCCAGAGTGGTTGCACGAGCTTGCATTCCCACCAACAGTGTAGGAGGGTTCCTCTCTCTCCGCATCCTCGCCAGCGTCTGTCATTTCTTGACTTGTTAATTTTAGCCATTCTGACTGGTGTGAGGAGGTATCTCATTGTGGTTTTGATTTGTATTTCCCTTATGCTGAGTGATGTGGAGCATTTTTTCATGTGTCTGTTGGCCATCTGGATGCCTTCTTTGCAGAGATGTCTGTTCATGTCCTCTGCCCATTTCTTGATTGGATTATTTGTTCTTTGGGTGTTGAGTTTTCTAAGCTCTTTATAGATTTTGGATACTAGCCCTTTATCTGATAGGTCATTTGCAAATACCTTCTCCCATTCTGTCAGTTGTCTTTTGGTTTTGTTAACTGTTTCCTTTGCTGTGCAAAAGCTTTTGATCTTGATGAAATCCCAATAGTTTATTTTTGCCCTTGCTTCTGTTGTCTTTGGCAATGTTCCTAGGAAGAAGTTGCTGTGGCTGAGGTCAAAGAGGTTGCTGCCTGTGTTCTCCTCAAGGATTTTGATGGATTCCTGTCTCACATTGAGGTCCTTCATTCATTTTGAGTCTATTTTCTTGTGTGGTATAAGGAAATGGTCCAATATCATTTTTCTGCATGTGGCTGTCCAATTTTCCCAATACCATTTGTTTAAGAGGTTGTCTTTTTTCCATTGGACATTCCTTCCTGCTTTGTCAAAGATTAATTGACCATAGAGTTGAGGGTCTATTTCTGGGCTCTTTATTCTGTTCCATTGATCGGTATGTCTGTTTTTGTGCCAGTACCATACTGTCTTGATGATGACAGCTTTCCTAAAGCAATCTACACATTTAATGCAATTCCTATCAAAATCCCATCCATTTTTTTCAAATAAATGGAACAAATAATCCTAAAATTTATATGGAACCAGAAAAGACCTTGAATAGCCAAAGGAATATTGAAAAAGAAAGCCAAAGTTGGTGGCATCACAATTTCGGACTTCAAGCTCTATTACATTCCTAACCTTTCTACACATCCTTGCCAACATCTGTTGTTTCTTATATTGTTAATTTTAGCCATTCTGACAAAATCAGAAAATTTTAAGAAACAAGAATTTATTTAACTATACTAAAAGTTGGGAGGAAAAAATTAAGGAGGATGTGAGCAGAGACAAATTCATGGATCTTGACAATTTGTGGGGCTAAAAAGCATGATGAATATAAGGATCATCACAAGACTCAGGAATTGATAGGTCTAAACCCATTCATCAATCTTGTACCATTTCTGGAAGGACTGGGAAGGGATAGATATGTCAGTATTTTAATAAACAGAAAAGACTTTTCTAGGACCTGGGGCATTTTTATTAACATACGTATTGTTTGGATCTCTTAGTGGAAAGAACAGCCAATGCTGCTGAAATCCAAAAAGAGGAAATAAGGCAAGACGATATAGGTCTAGGAAAAAAAAAAATCTAAGAGGTAGTGGATTTGTCTTTATACAGCCCCAATTCTGCTTTATTTTGCTTGGATGGCTGGGGTTTTAAAAATATTTAAAAATATATAGGGATGTAGAATAGAATGAAAATAACGAGGTAAAACATTCTACATCTGGTGATCATAGCCAAGCCTAAGCATTATGAGCCTAAGGCTTAATTTCCTTGACTTCTCTGCACTAAGAATTAAGGACTACATATATCAAAGTGATGAACAGTGAAATTATCAGAAAAGAAAAACCCTTTCAATGTGGTCACTTGGTTTGTGTTCAACCCCCAAACCTATCTAGGCTCCCTCCTTGCATTCTCACTAGCTAAGTACTGCAAGCAGTCTCCCTCTTCCTTTCCCTTCAAGGAATATATCTCTTCCTTGCAGATATGTTGACTTAGAATTGACAATTCTAGAATAGTGTTGTAGTTTGGGCCTGGCACTTTCTGAATATAGAGTGAACTTGTAAAATATATGGTCTTTAAAAGGAAGGCAAGGGACCTCTGATAAAAGACACTGCTGAAAAATGTATTTCATTTTGTTAGTATTTCAAAACACATTTTATTTTGGAACACATTCAGAACCCATTTCAAATGTTTTTTGTTGATTGAAATTTGTGTTTGTTTTATATATATATATATATATTTTTTTTTCACCCTTTCCTTTTCCATGAGTAAGATTTATGTATTAGTCCTCTGCCTTTTCATAAGTATCTCATAAAGAGATACTATTTTCCCAGTCCCTTTGAAGTTAGGTCTAGCCATATGACTTATTTTGGCCTCTTGAAAGTGGGAAGAAGTAGTATAAGTCACTTCCAGAATGAAGCTTTAGATCTAGTGTATAATTCAACCCACTTCTCTCTTCCACCCAGCCCCACCCCCATCATGGTATCTGGTAATTCCCAAAATGGTAGCTGCTCTATCAGCCTGATCCTAGCGTGAGGACCACATAGAGTGGAGATGCCAGCCAACCATCATTGACATGTACCTGGAGAGAGAAATGCACTGAGATTTTTGTCCCTGTGGTATAGCTTCCCACAACTTGAAATGCTCTTCTTATGAGTTTAAAAGCGTTCTTGATCCCTGTGCCTGAGTCATGTTCTTGGTGACCTGCCCAGCCTCCAGACCTGCTACCTGCTGATACTTAACAGCTGCCTGCCTGCCATTTTTAGCATGTTACTCTGTATAACTTGTTGCAAGGCTTCTAACTCCTTATGTCATCCCTGTTGTTTTGTACTGTACTTATCTGGCTCATCCATCATCTATTCCTTGTTACCATTCTCTCTAGAGGTCCTCTTCTCTCTGGTAGCCTGGACTCCTCCAACCCTTTAACTGAATCTGCCCTCTAAGCATCTGGCCCACCCCAGTATTCTTCCTTTGCCAGTTTCTTTGGAATGAGTAATGCACAATAATGTCTCGTGATGTGATTAATCCAAATGACTCTAAACTAATTGAAGGTAGGATTGATGTCAGATTCAGCATTGTAAATACCCTGTTTCAGAACAGGTATTCTATAAACATGAAAGGAATAAATACACACTTGTAGCAGATTTCATTAAAATTTATTCAGGTTTATCCAAATTTGGGAGAGTCCCACATGTTAAGTGGATTGGCTTCCATTTTGTTTCAAATTAAGCCACAAATTAAACTTAAGGTAAAGTGTCTTTTAGTAAATTATATCAAAATTGGTCAAATTTTTTGACACACAGAGTAAAACATCTCAGTACTCTTTAATTAGATACTAAGAGATAGAACCATTGCTTTTGCATATTCTTGGAAGATATTCTTTTTTTTTTTAATAAAAATATTGCTATTTTATTTAGGTAAGTGCTTTTTTTTTTTCTTTTCAGCGTAACAGAATTCATTGTTTAGGCACCACATCCAGTGCTCCATGCAATACGTGCCCTCCATAATACTCACCACTTGGAAGATATTCTTAAAATCTTTAGAAAGTCAATATGGATAACATGCTATAATATAGCACTTACCTCTAGTGTATCATATACAACTCATTGGCCAACCTCTGAGTTCAGCTGCATCTGGAACAGACAGCTCATTTCAAGTGCTTACCTTCTGCTTTCTGTCTTAAGCTCCTCTTGATCTGGGAGTTTTCTAGCTAAACCATAGACAGGGAAGTGCAAGCTTTTATTGCCTCTAGGGAACCCTTAGCCAGTGGATGAAGGGAGCCTATGAATGTATCAGGCTCCCATCTGATCAATTTTTAGGTGATTTGGTAAGTCAAGCCTGTTTTCCACAGCTGTAAAGTTGGTACTGAACCTTTGTATTCCTTCCCATCTAGCTCACTCCCTGTTCCCTCAATCTAGCTTCCTTGGCCCACCTCCCAAATAAACATTCACCCAACTCCTTGTCTCAGACTCTGCTTATGGAGGAACCCAAAATGAGGCAGTAATCCTCTCTGTTTCTAGTCAACTACACAAATCAATCTGCCTTGTATAGTGAGTGTTTTATGTGTTTTTAAATCTTCAACCAATTGCCATGTACCTACTATGTGTTCAACACCATTCAAAGACTTGTGAGAGCACATTGGAAAAAAAGCATGAGATTTACTCTCAGAAATTCTGGATTCACTTTAGGCTTTACCATATCCTATTTAATACCGGCAAATTACTTAAATTCCCTAGCCCTTGCCTATAGGATAGGGAAAATTAAATGCTTCTTTCTCAGGAATAAGGCAAATATTGTCAATATTTTAGTTAGTCATAGTAGTATAACACATGTAGTCTTCACTATAAAATATATTGCATAATCATAGAACATCATCTTGGTGTTAGTGTTTCCCTCTTGTAAAGGTTGAAACCATGGAGTATATTTTATATTTTTGAAATATAAAATATACTCCATGGTATATTTTGAATTCCATATTCTTTGAATTTCCACATTGAAACCATGGAGTATATTTTATATTTTTCTAATCTTCAAAAATACTTTAACAGTACTGGTACTAAATATACCTGTATTCATCAATTAATACATTATTGGTTGGCATAAAATATAGAATTATTTTCTGGAAATATGATAGTGTTCAGGTGCTCACTTTTTATTTTGAGTTACTTGTAGATATGTTTCTGATTTGTATGCTAAAAATTAGTATATTGTTAATTTTGTAAGTATAAATAATAATCTATATTTGTAAATGTGTGTGTGTGAGAGCGAGAGGGAGGGAGAGAGAATATCCATTCAAGCATGGCTACTTACAGGATGCTTGGGTGGCTCCGTTAGTTAAGCCACTGCCTTCTGCTCAGGTCATGATCCCAGGATCCTGGGATCGAGTCCCACATGGGGCTCCTTACTTGGTGGGGAGCCTGCTTCTCCCTCTGCCTACTCTGCCTGCTGCTCCCCCTGCTTGTGCTCTCTCTCTCTGACAAATAAATAAAATCTTAAAAAATAAATAAATAAATAAAGCATGTATGCTATTACAATAGCTTGGCCTCAATTGATTTTTCAAGGTTTTCTCCAGGTTACTTGGAATTCCCAAATATGCAGTACTATCTGGAACTACACAAAAACTAAAGATATGGTTCTTTCGTTATGGAAAACAGACTAAAAGTAATTCTCAAAGATGATGTCTTAAACTGTTCCCTCTTACCTGGTGGGTTTATCCTTGTGATTTCCCCTCCCCATGAGCAGGACAAGTTACAATCCCAGCTTGAGGTCTTTAGGCCAGAGTTAGAGCCAGGCTTTAAAGGTAGTGGGGAAGGTCTTTCCCTGTGGCCCTTAAGCAAGGAGACCAGAGCCCTGGACCAGCAGAGACAGGCTCATTTTTGGCAGAAACATTTTGTGACTCTGGTTATTGATAAGAATAAAGTTGAGAAAACAGACAAATTAAAACAGAGATAATCTAACCCTGGTGTATGACTTCCCAAATAACCACTGGTATATGAGACAATTTTAAGTTATTCATAAATGAACAGTTTTTAATTTAAAAGTTATATGTTTATTTCAGAATTTATTAGGTATCTCCTATATGAGATAAGTAATTCCAGCTATGGGAAATAAATAAAAAGATGTGAGTCAACTAAAGAAATATTGGCTGCCTTTCAAAAGATGGGATTCATGTGACATATGATATGATTTTATGTGCTATAGGAATGAATATTCCTTAAACTTTTTTAAGCTGGGGAATAAAACTTTTGTACAGAAAAGTACAAAAACTTTTGTACAGAAAAGCCCCGCATCCGGCTCTCTGCTCAGTGGAGAGCCTGCTTCCCTTCCTCTCTCTGCCTGCCTCTCTGCCTAGTTGTGATCTGTCTGTCAAATAAATAAATGAAATATTAAAACAAACAAACAAACAAACATGACACAGAAAGAACTTTAAAAAAAGAAAAAGAAAAAGAACATTGTCATCACCATAAAAACTGTTTCCCTTTCAATCACTACTCTCTGCTGCTCTCTCCAAATTAAGATGCACCCCTCAACACCATCAAGTTAGCTTTAACAATTATTTTAATTCTTTATTAATGGAACTATAAACTGTATGTATTCTTTGTGTTTGGCTATTTTGTTTTGCTTATGAGATTCATTCATGATCTTGCATCTAGCTCTAGTTTCTTCATTTTCATTGCTCTCTGATATTACATTGTTGAACATTCCATAGCTTATTTATTCATTCTGTTGTTGATAGATATTTGTACTGCCTCAAGTTTTCAACTATTAACAAAAATAGTGATTGAACATTCTTGTACATGTCTCCTGGAATATATATGCACACATTTCTGTTGGAATAAAGTAAAAGAATAGAATTGTTGAATCATAGGATATATATAAATTCGACTTTCCTAGATGATAAGAACTGTTTTCAAAAGTGGTTATACAAATTTCTGTTATCACCAACACAAAATGATTGCTCCACATTAATACTTGTCAGTTTTTTTTTTTTTTTTTAATTTTAGCCATTCTGGTGTATGTGTAGTGATTTCTCCTTATAGTTTTAATTTGCATGTCCCTGTTTCTTAATAAAAAATAAACACCTTTTCATGTGTATTGGACATTTGGATATCCTCTTTTATAAAGTATCTACTCAAATCTCCTGCCCATTTGTTTCTGTGTGGTCATTTGTAAAATATTGATTCTTTATATAGTCTGGATACTACTCTTGTTGGTAAGCTATGGTATCTGTTAATGAGAAGTTCTTACTTTTAATATAATCAATTCTTCAATTGCTTAATGTAAGTGTTTTTGTCTTCTGAGAAGTATTTCCTACCTTAAGGTCATGAAAATATACTCTTGTGTTACTTTCCAGCAATTTTATTGTTTAGCCTAATATATTTAAATCGGTAATCCACCTGGAACTTAATTCCACCTGAATCTCCTAGAGCACAAGTTCCCAGTGTTTCCATTACCATTTATTTATTCTTTCTCCACAGCCATATAGTTCCATCTTTTCGTAAATCATGCTCTGATATGTATGGATCTGTACCTGAGATCTCTATTCTGTTCCATTGCTCCATCCGTCTATCCCTTGCCAATACTATTCTGTCTCAATTCTTACTGCTTTATAACAAGTCACCAAACCTGGAAGCATGTCTTCCCACTTGAATTTTATTCTTCAAGTTTGCCATAACTATTGGGTTTGTTTATTTTTTCTCTTTCCATATCAATTTTAGAATATGCTCACTGGTGTGCTGGCCAAATGGCTCTCTAGGGGAAAATAAAAGTCTTTGATTTGTGGTGTTTGTCAATGTCCATGGAGTAAATACTTCCATAATGCCTAGTTTCAAGCCACTACAAATACCATTATAACCACTTTGATTTGATGGCACTGAATCCATAGATCAGTCAGCAAAATTGACATATTTGTAATAGGGAGTTATCCGGCCCATGAATATGATATATTCCTTCATTCATTTAAGTTTTCTTTGACTTCTCTCAATAATACTTTATAATTTCTTCTTTTTTCTGTTCTTTTTTAATAGAGATTCTGCTCATTTTCTTTAGTTAAATTTATTAGTAGAAATTTGATGTTTTTAATGATAGAAATATACTTACATAATTTATTATTTGTAAGTAAGAAGTTTGTTTTATTTTTTAAATGTGTGTTGCTAATATAAAGAAGTACATTTAAAAATTTTTTTTTTATTTTAGAGTGGGGGATGGGTAGAAGGAGAGGGAAAGAATCTCAAGCAGACTCCCCAGTGAGTGCAGAGCCTGACACAGGGCACAGTCTCATGACTCTGAGGCCAAGACCTGAGCTGAAATCAAGTGTTAGATGCTTAACCAACTGAGCCACCCAAGCACCCTAAGAAATAAATTTCCTTAAAAAAGGTCATATTAACCTTGTACCCAGCAATGTTCTCTAATACACATATACATTTAAAAAATTTATCTGTACATTTTTAAAAATTTTCTATGTATAAGTCATATTTTTTGTGCATTGACAGTTTTATTTCTTCATTTTTTAATCCTTACGCTTCATATTTTTTTTGCTTGCCTTGCTGCATTGTATTTCAGTACAATGTTGGATAAATTCATGATCATTGGCATTTTTATTCTGTTTCAGATTTCAAAGTAAAAGATTTCAATGTTTTACTGTTAAGTATGATGTTTTGCTATAGAATTTTTTTGTTGTTCTATTTGTTTCTCTTTATGTACATGCCCTTTATTGAATTATGGATGTTCCCTTCTGGTCTTATTTTGCTGTTTTTAATTACGAATTTTGCCCAATTTTTTCAAATGCCTTATTTCTATCTACTTAGCCATATTTTTCTTTTTTTATGCAAATATAGTGAATTACACTGATCACTGTTCTAATCGTATACCAATCTTAAATTCCTAGATAAATTAGTAAATACTATTACTCCTATCAGTTTGCTAAGTTTGTCAAAATTCTTATATCTATGGTCATGAATATATTCACCTTTAATTTTCCTTTTTCTTAATATCCTTGTCAGGGATATTGTTTTAGTATCAAAATTATTCTGGTCTTGTAAAAGGAGGTAGGGTATATTCCCCCTTTTACTATTCTCTGGAAGAATTTGGATTTATTTATTCCTTAAATGTTTGGTTGAGTTTGCTATTAAAGATGACAAATTACATTAAAGAAAATAGGACTAGTTAAGTTTTATATGTCTTTTTGTGTTTGTTTTGGAAAGTTATATTATTAGAAATATCCATTACTTCAACATTTTCCAACTGACTGGCAAAACTTGTTCATAATGTCCTCTTGTCAACTTTTCATTATCTGCAAGATCTATAGCAATGTGGCTTTTCATTACTGATACTGATTTTTCATGGCTTCCCCCTTCATTAATATGAGTATGGCTTTTTAAAATTTTATGGCTTTTCAAATTTTGCTAATGACCTCAAAGAAACAATATTTGAATTTTATCGAGCTTCTCTACTGTGTACTTTCTTTATCATTTTCTGCTGTTAACTTTACTTTTTCCTTCTACTTTCTTTGGATTTTATTTTGTTAACTTTTTTTAGTTTATTTTTTTTCTCAAGTTTTTCTTCAAATTCGAGTTGGTCAACACACAGTGCAATATTGGTTTCAGGTGTAGAATTCAATGAGTCATCATCTATACACAACACCCAGAGATACCCAGGGCTCATCTCAACAAGTACCCTGTCCAATATCCATTACCCATCCAGAGCATCTTCTGTTTTTAACTTTTTGAGATAGATGCACGGCCCATTGATTTTCAGTTTTTATTCCTTTGAATACGTGCTATTAAACCTCTAAATTTTCCTCTAAGCATGACTCTAGCTGTATCCCACATATTTTGATATTTAATGATTTTATTATTCTCCAGATATTTTATATTCTTCAGTATATTCTCCTCACTGAGTCATGATTTATGTAAATGTATTCCTCAATATCTAATTCAACAGGGATATTCTGGTAAAATTTTATTATTGATTTCTATATTAATTGCATTGTGACCCTAGAAATACTTTGCATGATTTTAGCTCTTTTTAAAATTATTTATTTATTTAAATGAACATATAATGCATTTTTATCCCCAGGAGTACAGGTCTGTGAATCGCCAGGTTTACACATTTCACAGCACTCATCATAGCACAGACCCTCCCCAATGTCCATATCCCCACCACCCTCTCCTGTCCCTCCTCGCCCCAGCAACCCTCAGTCTGTTTTTTGAGATTGAGTCTTTTATGATTTGTCTTCCTCCCAATCCCATCTTCTTTCATTTTTTCTTTTCCTACCCCCCAAACCCCCCACATTGCATCTCCACTTCCTCATATCAGGGAGATCATATGATAATTGTCTTTCTCCGATTGACTTATTTCGCTAAGCATAATACCCTCTAGTTCCATCCAAGTTGTTGCAAATGGCAAGATTTCATTTCTTTTGATGGCTGCATAGTATTCCATTTTGTATATATACCACATCTTCTGTACCCATTCATCTGTTGATGGACATCTAGGTTCTTTCCATAGTTTGGATATCATGGACATTGCTGCTATAAACATTCAAGTGCACGTGCCCCTTCAGGTCACTACACTTCACTTCGGATCTTTAGGGTAAATACCTAGTAATACAATTACTGGGTCATAGGGTAGCTCTATTTTCAGTTTTTTGAGGAACCTCCACACTGTTTTCCAGAGTGGTTGCACGAGCTTGCATTCCCACCAACAGTGTAGGAGGGTTCCTCTCTCTCCGCATCCTCGCCAGCGTCTGTCATTTCTTGACTTGTTAATTTTAGCCATTCTGACTGGTGTGAGGAGGTATCTCATTGTGGTTTTGATTTGTATTTCCCTTATGCTGAGTGATGTGGAGCATTTTTTCATGTGTCTGTTGGCCATCTGGATGCCTTCTTTGCAGAGATGTCTGTTCATGTCCTCTGCCCATTTCTTGATTGGATTATTTGTTCTTTGGGTGTTGAGTTTTCTAAGCTCTTTATAGATTTTGGATACTAGCCCTTTATCTGATAGGTCATTTGCAAATACCTTCTCCCATTCTGTCAGTTGTCTTTTGGTTTTGTTAACTGTTTCCTTTGCTGTGCAAAAGCTTTTGATCTTGATGAAATCCCAATAGTTTATTTTTGCCCTTGCTTCTGTTGTCTTTGGCAATGTTCCTAGGAAGAAGTTGCTGTGGCTGAGGTCAAAGAGGTTGCTGCCTGTGTTCTCCTCAAGGATTTTGATGGATTCCTGTCTCACATTGAGGTCCTTCATCCATTTTGAGTCTATTTTCTTGTGTGGTATAAGGAAATGGTCCAATTTCATTTTTCTGCATGTGGCTGTCCAATTTTCCCAATACCATTTGTTGAAGAGGTTGTCTTTTTTCCATTGGACATTCCTTCCTTCTTTGTCGATGATTAATTGACCATAGAGTTGAGGGTCTATTTCTGGGCTCTCTATTCTGTCTGTTCCATTGATCTATGTGTCTGTTTTTGTGCCAGTACCATACTGTCTGTTCCATTGATCTATGTGTCTGTTTTTGTGCCAGTACCATACTGTCTTTATGATGACAGCACTGTAATAGAGCTTGAAGTCTGGAACTGTGATGCCACCAACTTTGGCTTTCTTTTTCAATATTCCTTTGGCTATTCGAGGTCTTTTCTGGTTCCATATAAATTTTAGGATTATTTGTTCCATTTTTTTGAAAAAACTGGATGGGATTTTGATAGGGATTGCATTAAATGTGTAGATTGCTTTAGGTAGCATAGACATTTTCACAATATTTGTTCTTCCAATCCATGAGCATGGAACATTTTTCCATTTCTTTGTGTCTTCCTCAATTTCTTTCATGAGTATTTTATAGTTTTCTGAGTATAGATTCTTTCCTTCTTTGGTTAGGTTTATTCCTAGGTCTTGTGGTTTTGGGTGCAATTGTAAATGGGACAGACTCCTTAATTTCCCTTTCTTCTGTCTTGTTGTTAGTGTAGAGAAATGCAACTGATTTCTCTGCATTGACTTTATATCCTGATACTGTACTGAATTCCTGTACAAGTTCTAGCAGTTTTGGAGTGGAGCCTTTTGGATTTTCCACATATAGTATCATATCATCTACAAAGAGTGAGAGTTTGACTTCTTCTTTGCCAATTTGGATGCCTTTAATTTCTTTTTGTTGTCTGATTGCTGAGGCTAGGACTTCTAGTACTATGTTGAACAGCAGTGGTGATAACGTACATCCTTGCCATGTTTCTGACCTTAACAGAAAAGCTTTCAGTTTTTCTCCTTTGAGAATATTTGCAGTGGGTTTTTCATAGATGGCTTTGATAATATTGAGATATGTGTCCTGTATCCCTACACTTTGAAGAGTTTTGATCAGGAAGGGATGCTGCACTTTGTCAAATGCTTTTTCAGCATCTATTGAGAGTATCATATGGTTCTTATTCTTTCTTTTATTAATGTCTTGTATCACATTGATTAATTTGCAGATGTTGAACCAACCTTGCATCCCTGGAATAAATCCCACTTGGTCATGGTGAATAATCCTTTTAATGTACTGTTGGATCCTATTGGCCAGTATTTTGGTGAGAATTTTGGCCTCTGTGTTCATCAAGGATATTGGTCTGTAATTCTTTTTTTATGGGATCTTTGTCTGGTTTTGGGATCAAGGTGATGCTGGCCTCATAAAATGAGTTTGGAAGTTTTCCTTCCATTTCTATTTTTTGGAACAGTTTCAGAAGAATAGGAATTAATTCTTCTTTAAATGTTTGGTCGAATTCCCCTGGGAAGCCATCTGGCCCTGGACTTTTGTTTGTTTGGAGATTTTTGATGACTCTTTCAATCTCCTTACTGGTTATGGGTCTGTTCATGTTTTCTATTTCTTCCTGGCTCAGTTGTGGTAGTTTATATGTCTCTAGATGTATCCATTTCTTCCAGATTGTCAAATTTGTTTGTGTAGAGTTGCTCATAGTATGTTCTTATAATTGTTTGTATTTCTTTGGTGTTGGTTGTGATCTCTCCTCTTTCATTCATGATTTTATTTATTTAGGTCCTTTCTCTTTTCTTTTTGATAAGTCTGGCCAGGAGTTTTTCAATCTTATTAATTCTTTCAAAGAACTAGCTCATAGTTTCGTTGATTTGTTCTACTGTTTTTTTAGTTTCTATTTCATTGATTTCTGCTCTGATCTTTATGATTTCTCTTCTCCTGCTGGGTTTAGGCTTTCTTTGTTGTTCTTTCTCCAGCTCCTTTAGGTGTCGGGTTAAGTTGTGTATTTGAGACCTTTTTTGTTTCTTGAGAAAGGCTTGTACCACTATATTTTCCTCTCAGGACTGCCTTTGTTTTGTCCCACAGATTTTGAATCATTGTGTTTTCATTATCATTTATTTCCATGAATTTTTTCAAATCTTTAATTTCCTGGTTGACCCATTCAATTTTTAGAAGGATGCTGTTTAGTCTCCATGTATTTGGGTTCTTTCCAAATTTCCTCTTGTGATTGAGTTCTAGCTTCAGAGCATTGTGGTCTGAAAATATGCAGGGAATGATCCCAGTCTTTTGATACCGGTTGAGACCTGATTTAGGACCCAGGATGTGGTCTCTTCTGGAGAATGTTCCATGTGCACTAGAGAAGAATGTATATTCTGTTGCTTTGGGATGGAATGTTCTGAATATATCTGTGATGTCCATCTGGTCCAATGTGTCATTTAAGGCCTTTATTTCCTTGTTGATCTTTTGCTTAGATGATCTATCAACTTCAGTGAGGGGAATGTTAAAGTCCCCTACTATTATTGTATTATTGTCGATGTATTTCTTTGATTTTGTTATTAATTGGTTTATATAGTTGGCTGCTCCGATGTTAGGGGCATAGATATTTAAAATTGTTGGGTCTTCTTGTTGGACAGACCCTTTTAGTATGATATAGTGTCCTTCCTCATCTCTTATTATAGTCTTTGGCTTAAAATCCAATTGATCTGATATAAGGAATGCCACCCGAGCTTTCTTCTGATGTCCATTAGCACGGTACATTGTTTTCCACCCCCTCACTTTAAATCTGGAGGTGTCTTCAGGTCTAAAATGAGTTTCTTGTAGGCAGCATATTGATAGGTTTTGTTTTTTTATCCATTCTGATACCCTGTGTCTTTTGATTGGGGCATTTAGCCCATTAACATTCAGGGTAATTATTGAGAGATATGAATTTATTGCCATTGTATTGCTTGTAAAATGACCATTACTGTATATTGTCTCTGTTTCTTTCTGATCTACTACTTTTAGGGTCTCTCTTTGCTTAGAGGACCCCTTTCTGTATTTTCTGTAGAGCTGGTTTACTGTTTGTAAATTCTTTGTTTTTGTTTGTCCTGGAAGCTTTTTATCTCTCCTATTGTCAATGATATCCTAGCTGGATATAGTATTCTTGGCATGTTTTTCTCGTTTAGTACTCTGAATATATCATGCCAGTTATTTCTGGCCTGCCAGGTCTCTGTGGATAGGTCTGCTGCCAATCTAATGTTTTTACCCTTATATGTTACAGACTTCTTTTCCTGAGCTGCCTCAGGATTTTCTCTTTGTCACTAAGACTTATAAATTTTACTATCAGGTGATGAGGTATGGACCTATTTTTATTGATTTTGAGGGGTGTTCTTAGCATCTCCTGGATTTTGATGTTTGTTCCCTTTGCCATATTAGGAAAATTCTTTACAATAATTCTCTCCAATATACCTTCTGCTCCCCTCTCTCTTTCTTCTTCTGCAATGCCAATTATTCTAATGTTGTGTCGTCTTATGGTGTCACTTATCTCTCCAATTCTCTCCTCGTGGTCCAGTATTTGTTTGTCTCTCTTTTGCTCAGCTTCTTTATTCTCTGCCATTTGGTCTTCTATGTCACTAATTCTTTCTTCTGCCTCATTTATTCTAGCAGTAAGAGCTTCCATTTTTGATTGCACCTCATTAATAGCTTTTTTTATTTCAACTTGGTTAGATTTTAGTTCTTTTATTTCTCCAGAAAGGGCTTTTATCTCTCCAGAGAGGGTTTCTCTAATATCTTCTATGCCTTTTTCGAGCCCGGCTAGAACCTTGAGAATTGTCATTCTGAACTCTAGATCTGTCATATTGCCAATGTCTGTATTGATTAGGTCCCCAGCCTTCGGTACTGCCTCTTGTTCTATTTTTTGTGGTGAGTTTTTCCGCCTTGTTATTTTGTCCAGATAAGATTTGCTTTCTCCTCCTCTGGAATTCTGCTGTTCTCCTTGGTGAGTGAAGTTGGTCTTGGCTGGGTTTCTTGTTCATTTTCTGGGGGAGGGTCTTGTTGTAGTGATTCTCAAGTGTCTTTGTCCCAGGCAGAATTGCACCGCCCTTACTAGGGGCTTGGCTAAGTAATTCACTGGGGTTTGCTTTCAGGAGCTTTTGTTCCCTGAGCGCTTTCCGTAGAGTTCTGGAGAACAGGAATGAAGATGGCGGCCTCCCAATCTCTGTCCCGGAGGAGCCCAGAGGTCGGGGTCCTGCTCTGCAGTGCACCCTCAGAGAAAAGCACCCAACCACCCCCGTCTCCCTGGCCTCTGGTTGCGCTTGGAGGAAAGCAATCAATCGCTCGCACTTGGAGAAAAACGCCCGGTTGCTAAGGTCTCCATGGCCTCTGGCCGCGCTCCGAGCTCACCCAGTCTGCGACTGGTTCAAGGTAAGCCTGAGTTGAGAGCTCACTCCTCGGCTTTATTGCTGTAGCTCGCTTCCCTGCTCTAACACCTGCAAGCTCTGCGACACCCAGACACCCCTGGTCCTTTTGTGACCCCGTGGGACCTGGGGTTACGGTGACCCTGCATGGGCTCCCCCCGGTTTAGCCTCTGGAGTGATGTCCCTCCGTGTAGCTGACTTTTAAAAGTCCTGATTTTGTGCTCTGTTGCTCTGCCACTTGCGGGGAGCCGGCCCCTCTCCCCGCGGTCTATCTCCCCGTCTTTTTGGATTCACTTTTCCGCAGGGCCTATCTTTCAGAAAGTGACTGATTTTCTGTTTCTAGAATTGTTGCTCTTCTTCTCTTCAATTTCCTGTTGGAATTGAAGGTGTTCGCAATGGTTAGATAAGCTATCTAGCTGATCTCCTGCTACCTGATGTTGTCTCAGCCTGCTACTTCTCTGCCATCTTGACCCCCCCCCCCATTTTAGCTCTTTAAAGTTTGTAGAACCTTATTTTTGGTCCATAAAATGATACATTTTTGAAATATTCTAGGTATGCTTAAAACTATGTGTGTTACTCTTTTTCTAGATGTATTATTTTATGTAAGTTAATTCAGTCAAGTTTGTTATCTGTGTTATTCCACTCTTTTTTCTGAAAAATGTCATATATTTGAGAGGAGAGAGAGAGAGAGAGAGCATGAGCAGGGCATGGGAGATGGGAAGAGGGACAAAGCAAGAGGGATAAGCGGACTTTCCATTGAGCAAGGACCCTGATGTGGGGCTGGAGCCCATCTTGGGGACCTTGGGATCGATTCCAGGACCTTGGGATCATGACCTGAGCCAAAGGCAGACACTTAACCAACTGAGCTACCGAGGCACACTATTCCACAGTATCTTATCTAATTTTCTGTTTGCTTTTATTATAAAGAAATTATAATAAAAGTGTTATAATGTTACACTATAACTGTGAGTTTGTCTATTGTTTTTTATTGTCAATTGTTACTTTATTTTATTGTCAATTGTTACTTTATTTTAAAGCTATATTATTAGACACATACAAATACAGAATTGTTATAAAATATCCTTCTTACTTTTTGCCTTTAATTCTACTTTCGCTGACATTATGAATACAGAAATTTTTTTAAATATTTATTTTATTATTTATTTTATTTATACAGAAATTTTGTAAATTTTTTCACCATTTAACTTTCAATATTCTTTTTTTATTTTAAGTTTTTATTTAATTCCTGTTAGTTAAAATACAGTGTTATATTAGTTTCAGGTGTGCAATATTAGTCATTCATCACTTCCATACATCACCCTGTGCTCATCACAAGTGTACTCCTTAATCCCCAACCTGTATTAGGTCATTCTCCCCACCCTCCTCCTCTGGTAACCATCAGTTTGCTCTCTATATTTAAGAGTCTGTTTTTGGCTTTCTCTCTATCTCTCTTAGTTTTTCTTTGCCTGTTTGTTTGGTCTGTAGATTTTAGATATGTCTCATAAAAAGAGTATGATACAGTCTGTAATATTTGTGTTTATCTTTTAATTGGAATATTTAGTCTTTTATACTTAATGTAATTAATGATTAAATTGAATTTAAATTTAACATTCTATTATGTTAACATTTAACATTCTATTGTGTTAACATTCTATTATTCTATTCTAACCTTTCTATTTATTCTGCATACTTCAATCTTTTCTGCAGTTTTCTCACCTTTATTTATATTGATAATTTTTTATTTCATTTTTCTGCTAATTCCTCAAAAGTTACACACTCTTACTCTCCTTTCAGTAGTTATCTTAGGGATTAGAACATGTATTTTTGGCTTATCAAATCTAATATTAATTGGTACTTCCAGACTCTAGGCACATAATGAAAGTTGGTCAAAGACATTAGAATAATTTCATTTCATTTACCTGCATTTTAATTAGAATGATTTAATTCCATTTACCTTACATTTGAATATAAATACCATTATTTAGTGTATATTTTTAATATATAGTATATTATAAGCACAACAAAACACTTTAATGACTCTCTTGCATAATCAGTAATTATTTGAATTACTCACTTATTTAGCTATTCTAGACACTCTTCAGAAATAGGATAATCCCTTAACCCAGATTTTCTCCAGTTAAGACTAATGATACCACACCCATATAAAAAGGGTATGAAAAGTTTATTACTTTCCTGATATAACTGTCTGTGGAAAGCAGGGCAGATATCCCAGGCTGGTCTCAAAAACTTGGGAGAACAGGAAAAAGAGATTGGCTTAAGGTTCTTATGGTAGTTAGAGGGTGGAGGTGGGGATGAGGGTTCATGTGCATGAGTCAGAGCTTAACTGTTTTAAATCTTCCACTGGCACCAAAGGAGGGAGGAAGCACCCAAGCTTTTTTATTAGCAAATTCAAATGAGGAGCAGGAGGGGAAAAGGGAGAAGATACATCTTAAAAGCTTAAAAGCTTTTAGCAATCAAGTATCAAAACATGGAATCAGACTCATTATATTAACCTTTCTATTGCTCTTTATTTCTTTCAGTATTTCTAAGTTTCCATCTGAGATCTTTTTTATTCTGTCATTTCAGTCTGAAGAACATCCACTAATGTTTATTTTAGTGTGTGTCTGCTTCTGGGAAATTGCCTCTTTTTGTTAATCTGAGAAGTTTTTCACCATCAATTTTTGAGGATAGGAGGTTGAAACTTGTTTTATTTTAACACTTGTAAGATATCATTTCATTGTTAGGTGAGGTTTGTTGTTTTTCCTGAATAGTAAGCTATTGGTCTGGTTGTTGTTCTTTTAAAGGTAATATCTTTCTATGACTCACTTTTAGATTTTTGTTTCCATTTTCAGGTTTTAGCAGTTTTATCATTTAATTCTTCAGTGTGGAATAAACATAGTGAACCTCCCCACCCGCCAATTATTCTACCTGGGATTTGTGGTGCTTTTTGAATCAACAGTTTGATATCTTTCTCTAGTTTTGGGAGGTTAATCACTATTACCACTTCAGAATTTGCTTTATTCTGATTATATCTCCCCTTTTATCCTGTTTCAGGCCCATTATTTCTCTTCTCTATATTTAGTACTCCATTTAAACGTTAGGTTTAAATGGAGTGTCCTCTGTCTTTTACTGTCTCTTCTGTATTTTCCATCATTTCATTTCTACAGACTTCATTAAGGATCTTCCAGGTAACTAAGTCTCTCTTTGGCTGTGTCAGATATTTGTTGAGTTATTTATTTCAGTTTCTGTTTTTAGTTTAAGAGTTTCCATTAACTTTTTTCTTCTGCCTAAACAATCTGTCATTTAACCTCTTGATCATGGTAAGCAGATTTACTTTAAAGTCTTTGTTAAGATATGCCTATTTCTGAACACCCTATCACATAATTTCTATTGCTTTGGGTTTCTGCTGGGGTTTTCTCATATTATTGTGCTCCTTTTGGGGCTATTTTTTATTATCTGCTAGGAATTATAGCTTTCAACTGCCTAAAGAAATAATGTGGTGTTTAAGAGGTATCACCTCCTCTATAAAGACTTCTGAGGGCTTCTGTAAGACATCTGAGGGCACAAGCGTTCTTGGATGTGCTAATGGATTACATTCTTGGATGCCGTCTCTAATAATATGGCATTATTTTGATTGTTTCAGGGATTAAGATAATTCAAGGCTGAACTACAAAACTTACCTATTTCTTATTTACTCTTTTCCTTGGGATATATCTCTTTGTGGTCTCATCCCAAAACAAGAGTGTTCACTATGTTTATCCATCACCTGTGTGGGCCCTGGACTATAATTTCCTTCCTGTAACTTTATAAAGATATCAAAGTTTCATTCAACCACTCAGTGGCTTATTTCAGAATCAGAAAATTCTACTAGGGTAAAAGTGGCCCTAAATTCCAGATCCACATTTGTCTGAATCTTGTCCTAGATCCTGGATCAGTAGTTCTTCATTATGTTCTTGGTTCTACATTACCTTCAAAATAATTTTTTACAAATATTTCCCCAGTTGTCTAGTTGTCTTTTGTGAGATTATCAAACCAAGTTACATACCAAGTTCTTCCATTACCAGAAGTGGAAGGTAGTGGATTGCATATTTTAACAATTTTAGTAGTTAAGAGTTTATGTTAATTTATATCAGAAAGATCATTAGTATATCCAACCTATTTTTTCATAGATACTGTTGTTTAGAATGAATTAAAAAATGTTTAATCACTTTGAAGGAGAATATTTAGGAAACAATAGGTCACTGATAGTAAAAATTATGAAATTAATTACTGAAAACTACTCTAATAGAATTTTAAGGTAGAGCCCAGAGAGATGTCCTGAGGCAATGATGCATGGGGAATAACTTTCTAAAGACTGGAAGCAGGAGGAATTAGTATTCTCTAGTGAGTAATTAAGGACAGAATACTAGGAAGTTATTAAGGACAGTAATTAAGGACAGAATAACTAGGAAGTTATTAAGGTCAGATTGCTAACTACAACTGAGCTTTGAATAATACCCTTATCTCATGCCTGAAGTTAATCAACATCTCACCCATTTTGCTGATAGGAAGATTTTTGCCACATTTGTTTTTTCCCAAGTTCAGCAATAGATACTCATGGAAGAGAACACCAAAACATATGGAGGGACATGACAATTTAAGTGACTTCTCTTTGGAATTCCTTTTGCTCTTGATATTTTCCCATATTTTATTGAGATCCTCTATCTAGAATTCCAGATGTTATTGTAGTGATTTATTAATTACAAGTTCTACAAAGACTAAACTTATTGAAAGTTTTCAGACAGTCCTAAGTCATTTTAATATATCAGGTATATAAGTAAGAGATGTGTCAGCTTCTTTTTTTTTTTTAAGATTTTATTTATTTATTTGACAGAGAGAGATCACAAGTAGGCATAGAGGCAGGCAGAGAGAGAGAGAGAGAGGTGGAAGCAGGCTCCCCGCTGAGCAGAGTGCCCGATGCGGGACTCGATCCCAGGACCCCGAGATCATGACCTGAGCCGAAGGCAGCAGCTTAACCCACTGAGCCACCCAGGTGCCCGATGTGTCAGCTTCTTAAATTACTTCAGTGCTATTGATAATGACTTCAACTAATTAAGAGTATGCAAACCAAAATGCTCAGTCTTAAATAAAAGGAAGAGTTGCAGACCTTCTTAGAATTATTAAATTTCTACAAATACAAACCATGAGAGACTTTGGACTCTGAGAAACAAACTGAGGGTTTTGGAGGGAGGTGAGGGTTGAGCCTGGTCGTGGATATTATGGAGGGCACATATTGCATGAAACACTGGGTATGGTGCATAAACAACAAATTTTGAACACTGAAAATAAAATTAAATTAAATTTAAAAAAATTCTACTAATACTTGTTTTTCCAAGAAAGTCACTATGACCCTAATTCATTTCTTTTTTTTTTTAAAGATTTTTTAAAGATTTTATTTATTTATTTGAAAGAGAGAGAGAGAGAGCACAAGTGGGGTGGAGGGGTGAGCAGAGAAGGAGGAAGAATCAGGCTTCCCATAGAGCAGAGAGCCTAATGCAGCACTCAATCCCAGATGATCATGACCAGGGATCATGACCTGGAGGCAGATGTTTAACCTATTGAGCCACCCAAGTGCCCCTCATTTCTTACTAGAGAAAACATTTCTGTAATATTGAGTTGACAGTTTTGTGGACATGGTGTGAAAAATAAGTATCTGTTTATCTGAGAGTATGCTAATACTATATAATAAAAAATTAAGCACTGTTTCCTATCATTGGGTCTTCACCTTAGATTATTGGTGTTGTGGTCGGTCACACAATGCCACCATGGAATCCTATTCTTATCAATATGAACGTAGCATATCTGCAGTCAAACTTTATCTATGTCTGATGATTTTTATCCAGGTGTATATTTAGTACTTTATTATGCATATAATACTAAAATCTCTTGAATTTTACTTTTGACTACGCAATTTATCTTAAAGCCAGGAGAACAATACATAATTTTCAGACATAAGTCATCTGTTTATTTTGCCACTTTAGTTAAAAATCTTGATGTTAGAAAATTTAGATAGAGAAACCTATTCTTTAATCCTGAACTAGAGAACCATAGAATTTACAAGTGACTTCGGTATTAAACTCGGGGTTTTTTTTTTTTTTAAATGTTCAAGTTAGATTTTAATTTATGTTAATTTGTGTTCCTATGAACACAAAGGCAATACCATCAATAAAGTGATTCCCTTTACTAGTCTTGACACAGCTGTATAAACTCAGGATTAAAAAGAGGAATCAGGGGCGCCTGGGTGGCTCAGTGGGTTAAGCCACTGCCTTCGGCTCAGGTCATGATCCCAGGGTCCTGGGATCGAGTCCCGCATCGGGCTCTCTGCTCAGCAGGGAGCCTGCTTCCTCTTCTCTCTCTCTGCCTGCCTCTCTGCCTACTTGTGATCTCTCTCTGTCAAATAAATAAATAAATTCTTTAAAAAAATAAAAATAAAAAGAGGAATCAGCCAGAAAAGTACCAAAGAGATCCATACCATTTGAAAAACAAAAATATGAATTCTCTGCTCTTAAACTGGATTCTTTGTTTTGATGCAACCAAGTTTGTTTGTTTGTTTGTTTTTTATTTGTTTTTTGTTTTTTTTAGGTGTACATTCTCATTCACTACAATGTTTTGGAATAGTTTACATCAAAACCTTGTCCATCCCCATGGCCTATGAATAATTTTAATATTTAAAAAATAGCCATAGAAGTTGTATCATAGGAAATAGCAAAACAGGAAAAAAGGACCAATGACCAGGAAAGCCAAAGCTGATTATTTGAAAAATTAATAAAATAGATATGCCTCCATGAAGATTGTTCAAAAGAAAACAAAATGGGAAGATAATAAATAAAATATTAGGATTGTAAAGAGGACTACAGGTGAAATAGAAATTAAAAGTAATTAAGAGAATATTATGAATGAGTTTATTCCAGTAAATTTGAAAACTTAAGATAGGGGGAAGAAAGGATATTTTATCAAAACTGACTCAAAAGGATCAAAAGAACAAAACAGTTCAAAAACCATATAAAAATCAAATCAACAATAATGACCTTTTTGAGAGAAAAAAAGAAGTAAAAGACATGTTTGTTGTCAGGTACTTTCTAATGAACTTGTAAGGAATAGACAATCCAAATTTTACAGAAGTTTTCCAGATGGAAAAATAGTCAACAATTCCTTAATGCAATTTATAAATCTCCCCTAGATTTGATAAAAACAACAAACAAACAGACAAACAAAAACATAAAAAAAAAAACAAACAAGTGTGAGGGGGGAAAACAGTACAGGGAGGTTAAGTTATAGGCTGATCTCACTCAAATATGCTCAGATCCTAAACAAAATATTAGCAAACTATTTCTAAGTATAAAAAGATTTTTTAAAGATTTTATTTATTTATTTGACAGAGATCACAAGTAGGCAGAGAGGCAGGCAAAGAGAGAGAGGGGGAAGCAGGCTCCCCACTGAGCAGAGACCCTGACGTGGGGCTTGTTCCCAGGACCCTGGGATCATGACCAGAGCCGAAAACAGAGGGCTGAGCCACCCAGGTGCCCCTAAAAAGATTTTTTAAAAAGAAACATTACCAAGTTAGATATACCAGAAATGTAAGGTTAATATAATTCTAGAAAAACTGTTAAGATAATTTGTGTTTTTATCAAGTAAAAAGTGAAAAAAAGAAAATGCTACAGCAAACATCATGGTAAATGGTGAGAGGTTAAAAACCATCCCCTTAAACTTAGCAACAAGAGAATGATATCCACTGTCAATACTGCCATTAAACTCCTAGCAGTTAAGTAAAATAAAATAATAATAATAAAACAATGTACGAGGATTGGAAAACAAGCAAAAAGTTGTTCATATACGTAAGTGTCATTTCTCCATAAAAATTAATCTAAATTCAAATTTTTTGAATTAGGGAATTTGACAGGGTTACTGGATATAAAGTCAATTGCATTTTTATAAAATTAGAAATTATAATTTTAAAATATACCTTTGAAAATAAAAAATAAAATATACCTTTGAATATAGTATATAAATATGATAGAACACAATAAATGATACTTAGACAATTGATTTTCAAGTTGGAAAAAGAAACTTAATTCACATGTCACCCAACATATGTAGAAATAAATTCCAAGCATATTAAAGACTTCATTATATTATGATGAACTCTGGGTGTTGTATATAAGTATTGAATCATAAATTCTATACCCAAAACCAATATTACACTGTATTCTAACTAACTAACTAAGTTTAAATGAAAACTTTTAAAAAGATTTCATTATAAAAAGACAAAACTTTAAAATTCTCATGACAGAATTTAATAATATCTTTATGACCTTGGCGTAGACAAGTATTACTTATACAGGATAGAAAAAGCACTACCTATAAAGGAAAACGTGATGGACTTGTCTACATTAAATCAAAACTTCTGTTTGTCAAAGATACCATTTTAAAAGTGAAGCCACAGTTAAGAGAATGTATTTGAAACACATATAACCAATAAAGAAAGGAATAGTATTGAAACCACATAAATATTTTTTATCTCCTCCTTAAAATCAATACATAAATTTAAAAAAATCAATACATAAATTATAAATAATCCAGCAGAAAAAGGCCTCAAAGAAACATTCAGCTATATCACAGAGGAGGACGTATGAGTGGCCCACAGACATACGTGTAATGTAAACAGAGAAAGTCAACAAATATAAATGTCACTGAGATACCCACCTGATTGGCAGTGGTGTTACTATGTCTGACAATACCAAATGTTACAGTTCTGTGGAGATAATACCAAATGTTACAGTTCTGTGGAATAATGAGAACTCTTACATATTTTTGGCTGAAGTGTAAATTGGTATAATTACTTTAGAAAAGAAATCCAGCATTAATGAATACATTTGAAGATCTGTAAACCCTATGACCCCAAAATTTCACTCCTTGTATATATTTCAAAAAAAATTTTCATCTATATGTTGGAAGATATGTAAAAGGGCTTTTAGAAGCATTGTGTAAAATAGGAAAAATAAACACGTACTCAAAACAGCTATAATGGATAGATAAGTTTTGAGATATATATATATATATGTATATATATATATATTACACACATATATAGTGGAACACTATATAGCACTGATGAGTGAACAACACTATACACATTAACATGGATGAAATCTACAACTAAACTCCAAAAAATATAAATCACAAAAGAATACATAGTTTATGATTTTCTTTATATAAAGTTCAAAATGTACAAAACAAAACAATATATTCAGGGGTTGTGGTACATTGTATTATTTATTCAAAATATTCACTATCCTATCTTTGTTGTGCATTTTATTTTTTACAACACTGATGTCAGTCAGTCTTGTGACTGACTTTTGAAATTAAATGTCAGTAGAAGTGATGCATGCCACTTTGGAGAATAAACTTAAAGAATCATCGTGTGATTCTGCCATCTCCTCCTCCATCTCCCATAAGCATAGCATGTCTTAGAAAGGGTCTGTTCTCTTCATCCTGGAAGAGTACCCAGGAAAGAAAGCTTCAGTGAAACCACAGTCAATGCAGAACTATGTAACATGAATAAAAAACTATTTCTCTGTTTTTGTAAGCCATAGAGATTGTTACCTTACAGTAGATGCTGGCATAACAAAAGCCCTAAAATATGTCCCACTGACTTTGTTGCAGACTGGTGGGCAGCGAGATTAGAGACTAGAAGAATGGCAACTCATTATGCAGTGGGAAAATATTTAATGAAACTATAGCGACAATAACATAAAAGGCAGATAATATATTGAATGACTTTGTGACATTAGGCTAAGACGCTGGGAAACAGAATATTAGTAGCAAGTCCTAGTTCCTATTGGCTGCAATTGACATGGTGGTACAGAAAAAGAAATGAGCTCACAAAAGGATTAGCCAATTTGTAAGCAAGGACGAAAAGAAATGAAAGTCAGAAAGCTGGGGATTTAGAGGTTTGGAAAATGCAATTTATTCTCATAACCAAAAGTAAAGCTGAGAATATCTCTAAGTGACAACAGCTAATTAAAACTCAACTTTGGGGAGTCATAGACCAAATCAAAGATGCCAAAGGTGCCTTTTGTTGAACTGATTGTGGCAATAGCTAATGAATCTTTTCAGGTGCACAAATGGCTTAAAAGAACCTAAGCACATGGCACCCGCCACAGAAGTCTGATAGCTAAACAACAACAAAAACAACAACAATGAAATCCTCTGTCCTGAAAAAAATTGCCAATGTTGCTGCTGGTACAAAAAGTTAATAAAGTTGTTGAGAGATTCATACTGCCAAAATAGCAGCAGCCTAAGAGTAAGAAGAAAACTGTTGCCCGTAAGAGAGCATATTTTCTTTCTTTTTTTTCCCTTTTCTCTCTCTTTTTTTTTAGAGATTTATTTATTTATTTGACAGAGAGATAGAGAGCACAAGTAGGCAGAGCGGCAGGCAAAGGGAGAGGGAGAAGCAGGCTCTCTGCTGAGCAGGGAGCCCATTGTGGGGCTTGATCCCAGAACCCTGGCTAGGATCGTGACCCGATCCAAAGACAGCCACTTAACTAACTGAGCCACCCAGGTGCCCTGAGAGCATATTTTCAATGCCCTTTTCAAATGTGGTCCAATGAAGATAAGGGATAAGGAAAAACTGCCCAGAGGGTAGAGTTAAGAGTTGTTTAGAAGCATGTACTGGGGAGCTGGACACAGGAGCAGAATGAACCAATCAAGAGGCATTTCTTCCCACATTGATGGAGGGTCTTGCAACAATTAGGCTGTGCTCAGAATTGCTATGTTCAGCAGATAGTTTCAGTGTTGAATGCTTCCAGTACCTCCCAGCTAAATAGCATCACTGAATGTATTAAGTAATAGCCTTTCACACAAAGTTTGATTATTCCCATTCATTATTAAAACCACCAAAATAAAAGGAAAACTCTTACAGAGCATACTTGTCTGAAGGTCAGACTATGATACTAAAAATGCTTGATCTGTAATGCCATTTTTGAGGTCAGGTGATATATGTCATTCTACTGAAACACAATGAACTCAGGTGATTTTCTACACTGATAGCACAAGTATTTTGGTAGAAATCATCATCAAACCCTGGTGATTAGATGACCAAATAAATCTATAATGTTCATTGCATTTTTACATGATGTTAAAATTATTTTAGGGGACAGGGATCAGAGCCAGCATTCAGGGAAATGTCAAATTCAGCTTTTTGAAATGGCAATATTAAGACCTAGAGCTAATACAGAAGTTAGTTTTCTTTTTTCCCCTTCCCTTCACTGTAGCATCTAGGGTCTTAAATTTGGATTATGGAAGTCAGAAAGGGTAGGAGTCTAAAGGGTTTAAAGAAATCACCTATGGAGTGAAGGTTAAAAAAGAGTCCTCTTGATGTGTTTTGAATTCTTCGAGAGTATCTAAGCAGCCTTTTTTCTTTCCCCACTCTGCTCTTTCTGCTTCCCTCATGCTCTTTCTCTCTCCTATCCCCCATTCCAGACTTCAAGGTGACCTCCTCCTCGTGGTGGGTAAATGATAGATGAGAGGGACCACCCGGCTGGGCCTACCACACTGCAAGTGCCACCCTGGGTCCAATAGGGTTCAAAGAGCGCCCCCCCACCCCATTTAGAACGCTTTGTATTTTTTGTTACACTATTCTCCCAGCACTGGATAAAATACATGGCATGAACAATAGAACTGTGTGAGATTTAAAATATCTGAATACATAATAATTTCACCCAGCTTTCAGAAAAAACTAAAAAGTAAATAACAAAAACCACTCCTCAGAATGTGTGAACCTAAATTTTCGGTCACTTTGGAAGCATTTTCTTCTTTTTCTAGTTTTTCATTATCTAGGCCAGTTGGCAATAAAACAGCATTTAATTATACATAAATGTGAGAACTCTGGTGAGAGAATATGGGTAGTGATCTAGTCAAAACTAGTTTGAGGCCAGGAACTGTTCATTCTTGATGCTTTCATTCTCATCTGCTATCCCTCTATTTATTTTGTACTTTTATTTTTCCCTGAAGTTTTTCTTTCTTGACTCTCTCTCTCTCTTTTTTTTTTTTTTTTTTTTTTTTTTTTGGTGTGTGGACTTCATTTTCTGTTCCCTTTCATTATTTTCTCTTTTTAAAAGTCCCACCTTTATTGAAGAAAGAAAGAAAGAAGGGAAGGAGAGGAGAGGAAGGAAGGAAGAAAGAAAACTATTTTGTTTAGGAAATAATTGCTCAAAATTGGCAGGTTTTTTGTTTGTTTGTTTGGCTTTTTTTTGTTTTGTTTTGTTTTGTTGCTGCAATATAAATTGTAGTCACATTAATTCTCATTAATGTGAGAAAAAAATCACATTTTATAGTGAAAGGTACTTTTAGGAGAGGGATGATAAAAACATGCTCCATTTAAACCTGAAGCTTCTTCTGGAAGTGCATTGTGGGCTTCATTTGAATAAAATTTATCCTGTGAATCTGTTGCTTCTTATGGATTTTGAGAAAGTACCCTGTTCTTCCTGTCAGTGGCAGGCAGCATCTCTTTAATTTTATTTCCAATAATATTGCAGTACTCCAGTACTCATTTTAAAGATAGATGGATTTTTTTTTTCTCTCATAAAGAAGAACATTGTGGGGGAAAAAACGCTGGATGTGATTTCAAAAAATGTCAAAATATGTCAAACGCAGATACCACTCAAGGGTTTCATTAACTGAAGCTTTGGTGATAAGTGTCATCTTGTCAAAGACCCACCCATCTCTTCCAATACATTACCAAATGTACTAATTTCCTTGCCGAGCTTGATGTTTATTGTATAGCTGAAATTGAAAATGGTCGGTAATGGAGTGAGCTTCAATCCAAGACCAATTCTGAATCTAAATTACTTGCTTCTTTCAATAGCATCGACAGAGGAGAGCTTTATGCACCTTGTACCTAATCAACCCTTACTGTGACCCTAAATTCAGCAGTCTTCAGAGATTAATAATAAAATCCTCAGTTCAAACAATTATTTGCCCTGAACAAGTTGCCCATTTCTTATGCTGGGAATGAAAGAATGTGACATTATTTTTTAAAAGCTCTGCATGTTGTGGCCCACCATTTATTTTTGATCTCTGACCCCCCCGTTGCAGCCTGATTGCAAATCCCATATGCTTACTTGAATATTTTGGGGGGTGGGTGGGAGGGGGTTGTGAGGAGATTTCTTTGTTAGCATTTTAATATGCCTGTTCTCATTCCATATCCCTTCATGGTTCTGGTTTTCACAAAATAAATGAGATATATTTTATCAATATATATTTCTAAAGTTTCTAATATAGAGCTCTATTGATTGTGGAAAGCATGACCTAATTCTGGCTTTCTACAGAGCTACTCCGAGTCTCTGGAAAATAAACTCTTTGAAAAAATCAACTATATTTCTACTTTTTCAAAGAATCAGATTCAGAGAATGTTTTAATAGAGACTCAACCATAACTAATGTTTTAAGCAATTGTTTTTCTTACTCAATTTTATTTGGCTGTATAGTTTATAGCTCTTGAGTGAGATTAGCTGAGCAATATTAAATTCTTTTACTCATATTTACAATGAAAAATATTTCTTTATATTGAATGCCAGAGGGTTTTTTTGTTTTTGTTGTTGTTGTTTTGTTTGTTTGTTTTGGTATCTTCAAATTCCCTGTGTTCAATTAGTATTCATTAGTATGGTTTTGATAATAGAAAAACTCAATCCCTGCTCTTCCTAACATTAGGGGGTTGAGGGAGAGTTCTGAAACAAAACAGTAAAGGAAATATTTGGACACCCTAAATGGTTTCTTTGATTCATCAGCAAAAGTCAGTCTTCTGTCCAGGAGCCTGCTGGGGGAGGCAAGAGACCCATGGTGCATTGCTGCCCTAGAAACTCTGCCTGACATTTGACATTGTCAACATTTCCTCTGGCTGTCTGCTTTTGGAGGGAAACCCTCCGTAAGGACTGCCCTGCTTGACAGAATGAGTGTCTCCAGAAGATTCTCCTGTCTTTTGAGTGCATTTTTTTATGCCCAACAGCAATAATGGCCATCTAAGTATTGATTATATAATATGTCTGCTGAGGTGGCAAGTTACATTATTGTCGCAAGAGGCTGAGAGGATGAGAAACTAGGTTATCTATAAACTCTCTCAGCCATGGAACATTTCTTCTAGTGAGAGTCAATATACAAAGCTATCTTTGGGCCTTATTTTACCTTTTCTGTGATTCCAAATGATGGATAATGCAATGAGATGACCAGCATCTTCTAATTTCTTTGAAAACAGCCTCATGTTTATCATGGAATGGACATAACTTGTTCATCACCACAAGGGGACAGTAGTCTTATGGAGGTCTGATACATGAGGAAGGCTAGGAATTGCCTAGGGTGGTGCCCTATGAGGGCACCCAGATGCTAATTAGCAGCAGTGAATTGGTTAAGTAGACTTTGAAAGGCAGTCAGGGCATAATCTAATACTTTTTCTTTCATCCAAAAAAATACAATAGATGGTATATAGTAAGTCTGCTGTGTATAGTAACAGCAATAAGGACACTGAGCTTTTATTATAAACTGAATTACATCCCCTGTGTGGGGACACTAGAGAGCCTATCGTATAGTAAGAATTCAGCTGAGATCACAAGCTTGCCTCACCTAAACCTTCTGTGATGTGATGAGAATGACTTTTGGTTACCGTACATCAAAGAGGGTCTAGCAGGCTAAACAGTGATTGATCCATTCTCCTCTTTCAAGTCCTCTCTTCAAAAATAGCTTTAAAGCAATCATCTAATAAGTGTCAGAATAGAAGATAGAAAATGTTAGTACAAGTGCTAGGCATATGTCTACACTAGCTAAATTTTCTGCAAGATCTTCAGTGACTGAATAAGGTTTCTAGAGTAAATGATATCATCTCCTAAGAGGGAAGAAGTACTAAATGGGCTGGCATTGACATGGAAACAATGCTGAGATTTAAAGTGATTTAAGGCAAAATGCCGTGATTTGCTCGACTAGCAGAGAATTCTGTTAAGAAAATTTGGAGTAATTTTATTTATATAGAAAATCTGGTAGAGGGCTTATATATATACACAGAGGCAATAGTATTTTTACAATATTCATTCACAGAACCACATTTATTAAGTTTCCTTCTAAGATGAAAGCTGAGTTCAAGGGACAAGGCATGGGAATGACCCAGTGTGGGGGTCATTAGAGCTGTTCACCAGTACTTTTATTCCTTTCCTCATCCTTGTTTCCCTGAAGTCAGATTCTGGCTATATGATCTTCTTTGAACGATATAGGAGATGAAGGGACTTGTGTCTCATGCAGATGCAGGCTCTAAGAGGTAGCAGAGGGATTGTCACATCCTTGTCTCTCTGTCTTACTGACTGTGGAAGCATGAGTCAAGATGAAGGCTCCTGGACTCCTGAGCCAATAATGGCTCATAATAATATGAGCAGACCTTTCTGATGACCTGCACTGGACATACAGGGTGAGCAAGAAATAAACCTGCATTATGTTAAGCCACTGAGCTTTGGGGGCTGTTAACATACCATAACCCAGCCTATCCAGACCGACACATCTGGTGACACTAAGACCTTAGTTTCCTTAGGTCTCTGGGTACTGTAAAATGGTATATAGTAGGGTAGCCTCAGGATCAGATACATTCATTTATACGGGCAACAAATATTTAGTAAGTATATACTATGTGCCAGACAGAGTACTTGGGGATAAAAGATGATTGTTGAATGCAATTTGATATGTTACCCTTTGTTATCTCTTTGCTAAATCCCTAAGGAGCAGATGTGTGTAATAAGGCTCAAAGTGTTCACTGCTTTAACATAACTGATGAAGATAAAAAACAAAACAAACAAACAAACACCTAAGATTGATGATGTCTTGACTTTTTTTTTTAATGAATAACATTATTTCAGATGACAATGTACTGGAGGAAAAAAAATGGTCTCATTTCAGAAAATCCTGAGATTTCTTATATTGGCCAAAAATCTATAATTCTTAACCCCTACAGTTCAGCTGTTCCCCAACCACATCGGGCACTTCCCAGGTTTGCACTGTGGTTTAGGCTGTGCTCTGCCTTGAACACTCTTATTTGCCCCTTCTTATCTCTCAAAGATCAGCTCAGATGGCTTTCCTTCCATGGAATTGTGTTCTCTCCACGTCCCCACAGAATCAGTACATAGCTCTACTTAGCACACATTTCAGCCTACTCTACATTATTATTATTGTTTACATGATATAACTTTCTGCTGTAAGACTCTATCCCCCACTGCATAAAGGCTGTACATTCATTGTGAGTAAAGCCTTTTGTTTTATCCTGCTTTATGTATCTCCAGTCTGACACCCCTCCCTACAGCTCAATACATGTTCATTGATATTTGAATTGATTTGAGAGATTTGTTTGGGTGTGATCATGGATTTCTTAAGACAGATTGCAACTGCCCTGGTTTGGAATATTGAAGAAACAAAGAAACCCTTTCAGCTTTAAGAAGGGCTGTTGTAAAGCTGATACTTTTGGCTACTCTTGGGGGAATTAGTTCTCTTTTGGCCAAGGACCAAAGCCTGCCTCCTGAACACCCATCACACTTAGCTAATTTCCATTCTCCCCAGGGACCAAGACAGAAAGACAAAAGAGGAAGGAAGTAGGCATTTCAGAAGAAATGAAACCCACCCACAAAGATCCAGTTGAAAGGGAGAAATGAGGAGGGTAAGAGGGAGTTGGTGTTTAAGAAAAAAAGAAAAAAAAAAGAATGCAGAATTTAAATTGCATTTCATTATCTATCTTCTCTGCATCATACCAATAACTCTCTTGACTTACTATCCCTCTCCAGGATAAGTCCTGGTGGCTTAAATCTAGTTGATACTGGAGCAGGGATCAGAGGCTCCCAGTGTTTATGCCAAAGATGCTAAGCCACTGTGTTCAGCCCTTCTCTCTCCCCTTCCCATTTCCCCTTCCTCACTATACCCTAGCTTCTACCAGCAAGAACACCTCCTCTTTCCTGAAAGTTTATCCCATGCATTATAAATATGAGAAAGAAATAGGTGGTTTTTCCCTCCTGGTTTATCAGCCACTTTCAGTCTTCACCATTCAGGTTATTGCCTGTCATTCTTCAGCAGATTTGAGGAAACCAACGACTTCAGCTTCAAAGAGATGGAGAATTGAATCCTAGTTCTCCCACAAATTTGCTTTAAACACCTCAGAATGTTACTCAACCATTTGCATGTTTTCTAATTTCATAAAATAGAGCTAAGTATGCTTGTGTAAAGTGATTGTTGTAAGGATATGAGATAGGGTTATAAAGTCACATAATTGGTGCTCAATAAATCTGACTATTGTTATTGCTAATAAGTATTCTTCAACTCTTTTCCCTCCTCTCTGTGATGTTTCCACTATGATGATCTTGGTTGTGTCCTAATGATCTCGTGTCTCATATTATGCAGTTTTTTCTAAGTCACCTTTCTAAAAGTAGAGATCAGAGTGTGGCACCTTCAGAAAACCTATTCCACACCTCCAAAACTATTAAAAACTTTTCAGTCATTCTTTGGGGAGGTTTGTTGAGATGGTTTGGCCTGGAACTTGCTTTGACTGCTAGGAAGTTAGCACATGTGACCCAAGCAAAAGCCTGCTAAGTGTTTGTACATTGGGGCTTCCCCTTTTGAAACTCTGATGATATCATGCGAAGAAGTGAAATCTGTCCAGCCCCTTCAAAATGAATGAGTTCTTGGACAGAGTTGCCCACCTATCCCAGATATCCCAGCTGATTCTAACCCAAGCCAGTGCAGCTACATGAGTGCATACAGCCAAAGCATGCAGAGAAACCATCCAGCTAACCCACACACTTAAAAGAAATATTAAAGCATTGTTGTTTGAAGCCTATTTCAGAGTAGTTTGTTATACAACAGTAGGTAACTGATACAGTGCCTTTTTCTCCAAAATAATGAGCATCTATAGTTCTATGAAAACATCATTTTCTGTCACATATCACATTCCTTTGAAGATGCTATTTCTTGAGCATGTAATGCCCTTCCCCCTTGTCTGTAACTCTTTGTATCCCAGCATATGCAGTGGAGGCTGGCATATACTAAGTGATCAATAAAGGATGAATGAATACACTTAAAATGTCAAAATATGCCACAAAGCCTTCAAAGGTGTATATTACATCCACCATTGTTCAGATTGGAAGTCTAGATAGATAGAAATGCATGCATGTTGCTGCTTTTATAAAAGACACTAATGGTTTACATGCAACTACATACTCACATTCAGAAATACTACAGAAAATGTCTTGGCTTAAAAAGAAATTTAAGTTTTAATAAAATAAAACAAGTTCTTTCTCTACTTATTTAGCAACTTGAAAATTATAATACCCATACTTAGCAAAGGCATGAGTAACCCTCATACATTACTGGTGCCAGGAAAAATCAAAGTGAAATTTGGGAGATAAATTCTGGTACATATTAAGAGCCATAAAAAATACAGGTTTTCTTTGATCCGGTTAATTCCATTTCTCATAGCCTAACTCATGGAAATACTCCAAAATATAGAAAAATAGCCACAAGAACATTGAGTATGGCATTATTTGTTTTGAAAAGTATAAATAAGTTAGATTCCCATCACGGGAATTTGGTTCAATCAGTTTTGTACATCCATTCAGTGAAATATTGTGTGACCACTTAGTAGCTATGAAGTCCATCATGGAAAATACAAAAGAGAAGATATTAAGAGGGGAAAAGGGATACATAACTAGCAATAACATAAAAATGTAAATGTAGGGCACCTGGGTGGCTCAGTTGGTTAAGCGACTGCCTTCAGCTCAGGTCATGATCCTGGAGTGCTGGGATCTAGTTCCACATTGGGCTCCCTGCTCAGCAGGGAGTCTGCTTCTCCCACTGACCTCTCCCCCTTTCATGCTCTCTCATTCTCTCTCTCAAATAAATAATAAAATCTTAAAAATATATCCATAAATATAAAAGGAATTTTAAGGAACTCTGGATCATTTTCTCTCTTTCTCTCTCAGATTTTATATAATCTCTTAGTATTAGTTTTATAATTTAAATATAATTTTTAGAAGACAAAGATAAATATGTCTATTTAATATAAAATATAGTATTGTACAAATAATTTAATGCTAGCTTTAATTTAACCCTCTACCTGAGTCTGACCCCTTGTAGTAATTGCTGTTACATTTCAGAATCCAGGGATCATGGTGTTTCACCATCTGGTTTATGCCATCTCTTTAATCAATATTTATGAATATACGTTGCAGGGGTTTTATGAGTTCATTGCACCTTACAGAAGATTTTTTTTTAATTAAGTTATTTTGTGAACATCATTGGTACTCATGCATTTTGTGAATTTTGTGAGCATTATTAATACTTACTGATTTTTATATGGAGCAATTTATATTGAGAAGGCTTCTTCATGATGGTGATGGAGCTCTGTGCCAGGATGGATTTACATATTCCATTTAAAAAGCTGTAGCCTGAAGACATAATTCAACCCAGCCCCAGATATGTGCCCAAAGAAAATCACTAGAGCAAGACTTACATCCTTAAGTTGAGAGGGTTGCTTTTTGTTGGTTTGGTTTGGTTTGGTTTGGTTTGGTTTGGTTGTTGTTGTTTTTTCACTTCTTTAATGCCACTCCTGCTGTTACCATTCTGACTCTACCTCCATTCTCCTTACTGTGTAGGGCACTCATATCTGCTACTGCCACTAACACCCCTCAGATGCTGGGAATTCTTTGAGGTGAGGGAGCCTGTCATTTACTTCTTTGAATCTTCCTTAACACCCAGTAATTCATTATAGAGGCTTCATGATAATAGATGGATGGTCGGTTAAAATAAGGAACACATAGATAGCCAGACAGAGAGAAGAAGAAAGGCATGTCGACTCACTCCTCTGCTACCAGGCTTCGAGCACATTTTAGAGGGACTTTTCAGAAGCCTGGGTTCATTTTGTTTTAGTGTCCTTTAATCATTTACTCTGGTGCCCTTTGAGCTAAATTAAACCTAAGTATCTGTTTTGTTTGCTCTTTCCATATTGGCCCCCTAATAGAAATAAAGAAATAAACCCATATTATAGTGAATTCTTTGCCAATGTTTAAAAATTACAAATGTTGTATTTTATTTTTTTAAAATATATTTTATTAATTTATTTGACTGAGAGAGAGAAATCACAAGCAGGCAGAGAGGCAGGCAGAGAGAGGGGGGAAGCAGGCTCCCTGCTGAGCAGAGAGCCCGATATGGGGCTCGATCCCACAACCCAAGCCGAAGGCAGAGGCTTAACCCACTGAGCCACCCAGGTGCCCCCAAATGTCGCATTTTAAAAGAATACAGGTTTTTCTGGAAAACTCAGCAATAGTGGGCTCATGCTTCCATTCTCTTTGGACAGCACAGACACTGTACCAAAGTAGTAGGCACTGACATAGATAATAGTTGCCATTTATCACTCATGTTCAAACTTTTGAAGATCCTGACCCACACTTTTGCTTATAATACTTGCTGGCCCCATTAGACTTTAGAGAGTTCACCACTGTGGCTTGCTTCACCTGATATCACAGGCTCTGTCCCACACTGAAGGAGAAAAAAAAGATTGAAGAAGAGAAATTTTAAGAAAGTAATGTAATAACAGTACTTACTGGTTTTTTGCTCTATGTATGGACTGCACTGTTTTCTATATCCTCACTATGTACTCTGTGGATCAGCAACTAGTCTTATCACCATTTTATAGCTGAGGAAACTGTGGTTTAGATACTAGGTAACTTGTCTGAGGTTACAATCCACCAGTATTTTTAATCCAGATATTTCTGCCTCTGAAGCCTACCATTGGAGCCATTACACTGCCTTTGTACTCTTTCTTAACATATAAATGATGAAATCAGCACTATAATATACTTTCTTCATCTCTTAGAAGAAGCAAATAAATATTGATTAAGTGCACTCAAGCAATTTTAAATTAGGCAGTCAATTTTGAAGTGCTCCAAATCTTGCCTATTTGTGTTCATAACGGTGGTGGGCTGGCATTAATAACATGCCTGGGTAAATTCCCTCAGCATTTGGTAGTTTGAAACATCCAACATACAGGTGGGAAGATGTGTATAGCAAAGAAGTAACAGAAAATCTCTTTCTTTTCTTTTCAATTGAACTTATTGTGACATGTAGGGAATTCATTCTGAAAGATGGTAGGTTTCTTAAATGGTGGCTGATTCTGATGCATCTGCAAACACTTGACTCTTTGGGTACCCGAGCTCCTTCTGCAGTTGTGTGTGCAGACAGGGACGTTATCGCTGAATTAGAGGAATTAGAGGCAACCCAGACTCACTGTCATACACTCTGGCCCCCTTGCAGCATAGGAAGCCTTCTTTGCACTCTCTGTTTAGTTCATAGCACCTGTGTCTTCATTAAATACATCTACCTGGTTCAGTTTTTTCCTAGTAACATTTCATTTTTCATATTTTAATTTTGCCCTGTGAAATTTTTTGAGAAACTCTTAGGTAAACCAAATGTCTACTCCTACCCCCTATCATTATTTTGCAACATTCTAATAGCAGATCTTACCCGCTGTTCCATATTGTGCTGAGGACACAGAAGACCTTGTCTAACTGTTTATAGTAACGGCTATGTGAGCAAAACGCTCAAGTTCTGTGGTGAGCCTGCAGTGGAGTGAAAAGTTGCTTCATTCAAGAGATAACCAAGGCTATTAGAAGGATTGCTGCTTTGTTTTTATGTTAATGCCTTGCAAGAACACATGTTCACAGCTAAGACAAAAAAAAAAAAAAAACCCAAAAAACAAAAACATTTATTAAACTGTTTATTGCACATTTCATTATCATAAACCTTCTAGGGAATCATAGCTTAAGCAGCAGTTTGGCCAAATAAGGACAAATGGTCAGTTAAATGTAATTAGAGACAATTTCACAGGTTTTAAATTGTTTTTCTCCTAGCTGGAAGAGTGTGTTCTTCTGGTTAACAGACATTTGGATTCAATCAGAAATCGCATTGCTGAGAACATCCTGGAATACATTGTATGTTAGGATTTCAGAATGCATATTAATGTCTTCATAGGTGTTCAGTTAACTGGTTTATGCTCTTTTCATTTCAGAGCTGCCAGAAGAAGCTCCTTTCTGTGGCAGCTTTCTAGTAATGTGATTTCTGGGGTACTGAAATCCTCTCTCAAATCCCCACCTAGAATATGCTCCCCACAAATATTCCCCCAGAGCTGGGAATTCCACAATTTAGTCACTGCTCTGGCAGTGGAGACTCCTGGGGGAAGTGGCTCATTAAGATCTGTCAGATCTACCATTGTAAGACACATTTAAGATTCTTCTGGACTTAAAAATTTTCCCACCTCCATATGTAGGCAAGGGACATTTGGAATATTCTTATATAATTTTGTCCTATATCCAGTTGCTTCTCAAAATCAAAGATCTGGTTCAAATGTTACATCTGCCATAAAAATCATCCCTGATTGGCCCAGCCAAAATCACTGTCTACCATATTAATGCCTTTACTAATTCATCATCAACTGAAGAATAGGTTGTTAGAAAAATATTGAAAATAGAGCAGTAAACATGGGTGTGTACCCTTGGGTCATTTCCTTCAGGGCAACTTTTCCTCAATAAATGATCCAGGGGATATATGCAATGATTCTAGATGAAGTGTGGATTATTTTGAAATTTCAAGTATTACTTATTTACTTTTATATTTGATGTCTAATTACATTTACTATCTAAAAGATCCCAGTTTCTCAAGTATGGGGGTGATACAAAAGTTTTTTAAAAATAAATTTATTGAACTAAAAAAGAAGCAAGTAGAGCTAATGGAGAACACTTAAATTATAATGCCTTACTACCTGGGTATAGAGAAAACAAAACCCAAAAATCTGTGAGGTAGGTACTCAGGAGGAGTAGACAGGAGGAGAATTTATAGACAGGAGGAGAATCGTTAAGGGAATATGTGAAAACTAGAATTTAAAGAGTTGTTTCAGAATAAAACAGACCTGGAAATAAGCAAATGGTAACACAGTTTGGTTAGGGCTATCGTAAGTTTATGAGGACATATCTTTAGGATCCTACCTGCGCTATCAGCTGCCAGGGATGGAGCATCAGAGCCAAACTGGCTTATGTAGTGCTCATCTCATCCCCTGTATGTAACCATGTTTAAGTGTATATCTCATCCCCTTAGAGACCGTAGCCTATGGACCTGAAAGGGAAGGATTCCCTGTGCCTCATCATCCTTCCACATAATAGTGCATGCACATGAACTAATTGTTGTTGTTAAAGCTAATATCTAAGGAAATGCATTGTTTTTCATGGATCTAGCAGATAAAATAGAAGTGGGTGTGTATTTTAATTTTTTATTTTTTTATAAACATATATTTTTATCCCCAGGGGTACAGGTCTATGAATCACCAGGTTTACACACTTCACAGCACTCACCAAAGCACATACCCTCCCCAATGTCCATAATCCCACCCCCTTCTCTCAAACCCCCTCCCTCCAGCAACCCTCAGTTTGTTTTGTGAGATTAAGAGTCACTTATGGTTTGTCTCCCTCCCAATCCCATCTTGTTTCATTCATTCTTCTGAAGTGGGTGTGCATTTTAGACTTGCTATCTTACTCCCAGATTTATAATCATGGTGTCTCTCAATTTGTAGTCAGAATTCCCTTGTTTTTGTTGTTGTTGTTTTGTTTTGTTTGACAGCGTTCTAATAAATGAGCTAAAGCTCTTGGGAAATACCTTACCAAAATATATCCTGCTTAAGTCTAATCAAGATCTAGCTAAATAGGTCTCTGTATTTGGGGTGGGGAGGGTGGAGGAGCTAGTTTTAAATCCTGGGAACTCAAATTTACAAGATTCTACATGAGGTCTCTGTGAAATATCTGGTCTGGGAAGCTGAGTAACTTCACGGCCTTATGCAGGCAAGGCACACACTTTTTTCCTCCAACTTCATCTTCTTTGTCTGTCTTTTGGTGTCTCCATGGAAGGCAGTTCCCTCAGAGAATCGTGTAACATTTTAAAAGAACTCAGATTTAGGTGTCTGATATCCTGGGTTTGAATCTTAGTTCTGCCACTTGTGAGATGGAGGACCTTGAGCATGTTACTTAACCTCTCTATATTTCCTCGTTGGTAAAATGAGATTCACAGCACCTTATCCTTATTTGCTATGAGGATTTGAGGTAAGAAATGTAAAACACTTGGCTATATGGTAGGATTCATTTTATAATTATTGTGGTATAAAGGAAAGTTTTTCTGAAAACGGTTATTACAACAGTAAGAACTGGAATACCCTTAGTATCCAAAGTTCAAGATGAGTCTGGAAGTAAGAAGAAAAGAGAAATAGAGAAAGCAGTGAAGGAGCTGTCAGATTCTTGCACATCAACTAAGATCTTCTTAGAAATCCAGAATCGCAGGCCCCAACCCAGACCTGAATCAGAATCTGCGTTTTAACATGATTCCCAGTTGCATATTAGAATGGGAGAAACACTGTTGTTAAATTATATTTCCTCTTCCTCTGGTTTTAAAAAAGAATTATTTATTTGAGAGAGGGAGCAAGAGAAGCGGGGGGGGGGGGAGGTAATGCATAAGCAGGAGGAGGGGCAGAGGGAAAAGCAGACTCCCCGCTGAGCAGGGGCCCCACGGGGGCTCAATCCCAGGACCCTGGGATCATGACCTGAGTTGAAGGCAGATGCTTAACTTACTGAGCCACCCAAGCACCCCTCTTCCTCTTGTTTTTTAACCTGGATAAGAGGTCGGCAAATGCAGTCACAAACTTCTTTTCTTGAAGCTGCACAGAAATAATGAAAACAACAAGAAGATTACCGTGCACTGTTCTAAGCACTGGACATTTATTAATTTGTTTAATCTCCACAGCAGCACTATTAAATTGGTACTATTATCATTCCCCTTTTATAATTGAGGAAAATGAGGCACAGAGAGTTAATTCACTTAACAGGAGATACACAGCTAGTAGTGCAGGTTCTAGTTTTAAAACCCAGGAATCTTGGCTGTAGAGTCCTTGCTCTTACAACTCTGGATTCCAGCTGCTTCTTTCTACCACTTCGTCAGTCATGGTTGAACTAAAACCCATGATCCCAGGATTCACCTGCCTCTTCCCTCCAGGCAAATATTTTTTTCCCCCAACCTTCCCTGGACCATCTAGAAGTGAATCTAGAAGTAGAGACACACAAGCCTTAATCTTCTGCCACTGCCTCTGCCAATGTTTAGAGATAAATTTCTTCTTCTTAGACTTAGTAGCTTCCTTGGCTAACTAGCTGTCTATAGTATTTCTCCCACTCCAAGCTGTTCATCAAACACTGTTGCCAGGATTATCTGACGGCTCAGATTACCTATTCCCATTTTAAAACTTTAAAAGCTTCCTTATTTGAATATAAGCCCCCTACCTCTACTGGAGATTCCAATTTCTTCCTAGATCCTGACTCACATCTGCCTTTCCAAAAGTATTTTCAACAATCTCCCCCAAAGCATGCACATTCATGGAGTGACCCAGCTGCACACTCACTTTCATGGGCCATGCTTTCCTCCCTCTCCCTAGCATGCCATTGCCCATATTCTGTCTTCCTGAGCCACACTCAGGCCCTGCACAGATACTACATTTTCAAGAGACTTCCACACATATAAGCCAAGATTCATTTTTCTCTCCCCTCTTTTCATTCCACTCTGTGACTCTCTCATAGAAATAAATATCTTTTATTCATATTTGACATGTGCTCTGTACTAGGCTAGTTAAATGTTCTCTGAATCAAAATATTGACCACTGTCAATGACTTCTACTCAATCTACTGTCAAACTTGGCTTCCTGAGGCACATTTATACAACTCTCTCTACGGAGTATCTGGCATTTAAGCAATTACATGATAGGACATTAGGGAAGGTGGTAGAAGAAGCTTCCCTTCACCCTGGAGCAGATTGCTCTGAGAAATCTGATTTATTCATTGATTTTCCACAGACGTGGAAAGCAATGAATTTTTTTTTAAGATTTTATTTATTTATTTGCAGAGATGAGAGGCAGGCAGAGAGGCAGGCAGAGAGAGAGGAAGGAAAGCAGGGAAGCAGTGAATCTTGTATGAAGAGCGGTAAATGGCTTCGTTGTTATCCCATTCCATTCACCTATCCTCCCTTTATACCTAACTATTTTACATATATACATACATTTTTAAACATACATTCACAAAATATTTTGAGCTCTACCCATTATCCAAAGGATTTCACTTTCTAAAAATGTATATACCCTTTGATATGACAGCTTACTTCCAGAAATCATAAGAAAGTACCATGAATACATGCAAAGGTTATGCTACAAAGATGTTCATTGCAGCGTGGTTTATGTTAGCAAAGATGCAAAATAGCTTAAATGTCCAAATTGGTAGTGATTAAATAAATTATAGTATATCCAACTAGTAGCATGCTTTAGATGAAATGATACTGAAAATGTTTGTGCAAACAGGTTTATCATATATGTTTAACTGAACAAAACATGTCTGAAAGAATAGAGTACCCAGAAATAGACTCACATAAATATGTCCAACTGATATTGACAAAGGTGCAAAAGTAATTCAATGGAGGAAGTGTAGTCTTTTTAACAATTGATGCAAGGGTTGGGGTACCTGGGTGGCTCAGTGGCTTAAGCCTCTGCCTTCAGCTCAGGTCATGATCTCAGGGTCCTGGGATCGAGCCCCGCATCTGGCTCTCTGCTCAGTGGGGAACCTGCTCCCCCCACCCCCTCCTGCCTCTCTGCCTGTTTGTGATCTCTGTCTGTCAAATAAATAAATAAAATCTTAAAAAAAAAAAAAAAACTGTTGCAAGGGCAATTGAATATCTGTGGGCAAAAAAATAAAATAGGTAAGTGTTGACATGAACCTGACTTTTCATAAAAAATTATTTCATAATAGATCATAGATTTAAATGTAAAATGTAAAACTAGAAAATTTGTAGAAGAAAACATGGGAGAAAATCTTTGGGATCTGGGGATGTGCAAAGAGTTCTTATAAATGAAACTCTAAAGATCATTCATAAAAATTAAAAAAAAATTGAAAGTGGTAATTTGGATTTTATCAAAATCAAACACTTTTAGACAAAAGACCCTCCTAAGAGAATGAAAAGACAACCTATAAGCCGGGAGAAATTATTTGCAAACTACGTATCTAGTGAGGACTTGAATCTAGTTATATATAAAGAATTCTATGCAGCCATCAAAAGAAATGAAATCTTGCCATTTGCGACAACATGGATGGAACTAGAGCGTATCATGCTTAGCGAAATAAGTCAAGCAGAGAAAGACAACTATCATGTGATCTCCCCAATATGAGGAAGTGGTGATGCAACATGGGGGCTTAAGTGGGTAGGAGAAGAATCAATGAAACAAGATGGGATTGGGAGGGAGACAAACCATAAGTGACTCTTAATCTCACAAAACAAACTGAGGGTTGCTGGAGGGAGGGGGTTTGGGAGAAGGGGGTGGGATTATGGACATTGGGGAGGGTATGTGCTTTGGTGAGTGCTGTGAAGTGTGTAAACCTGGTGATTCACAGACCTGTACCCCTGGGGATAAAAATATATGTTTATAAAAAATTAAAAATTAAAAAAAAAAAACAAAATCCAGTTGGTAAATGGGCAAAAGACATGAATAAACATTTTATCAAAGAGGAGATATAAATGGCAAATAAACACATGAAAAGGTGTTCAACATTATTAGCCATTAAGGAAATGCAGATTAAAACTATAATGGGGTGTTACTTCATACCTATCTGAATGGATAAATGAAAACTGATGATAATACCAAATGCTGGTGAGGGCATGAAGAAACTGAAGCACTCATACATTGCTGGCTGGAATTTAGAATTGTACAGTCATTCTGGAAATTAGTTTGGAGTTTCTAACAACAGCAACAACAAATCCTAAATTTGCATTTATTGTACAAACCTGCACTCCCATTTCTAGGTATTTCTGGGACAGAAATGAAAACTTAGGTCCACATCAAACCCTGTACATGATTGGTCATAGCAGCTTTATTTCTAATAGTAAAAAACTGGCAACAGCCCAAATACACTTCAGTGGATGAAGGATTAAACAAATTGTGGTACATCCATATGGGAATACTACTCAGCAATATAAAGGCATAAACTATTGATGTATGCAACAACTTGGATGAATCTCATGGGAATTATGCTGAATGAGAAAAACCCATCTCAAAAGCTTACACAAGCATGATTCCATTTATATACATTTTCAAAATGACAAAGGTATAGAAATGGAGAAGAGATGAAGGTTGCCAGGGGTTAGAGATGGGGTGAAGAGGTAGGGGGATGGATATGACTGTAAAGGGGTATCACAGGGATCTTTGTGGTGATCCAATAGTTCTGAATCTTGATTGTGGTGTTGGTTCCATGAATCTATGCATGTGTTATAATTACACAGATCTACAGAGCAGATACAAACTCTTGCTTGCAAAGGAGTACATGTGAAACTGGTGAATCTGAATGAGGTCTGTGGTTTGTGCCAATATCAATTTCCTGGTTTTGATACTGTACTACACAGTTATCTAAGACAGTACCATTGGGGAAAACTGAGTGAAAGGTACATGGGCACCTCTGTGTACTATTTTTGTAACATACTGTGAATCTATAGTTATTTTAAAATAAAAATTTTAAAAAAAGGATCATTTTGCCTCATGTGATAACTAGGATGGATCTCAAGGACATTATACTGAATGAGAAAAATTCCCTCTCAAACAGTTACATAATGTATAATTCTACTTATACAAGGTTGCGTATTGATGGTTGATGAAAATGTTACCAGAGGTCACAAGAACTTAACCCTCAATTTCCCCTGGGAACCATGATTCAATATTCACTAATTCAGTATTTGTAGTGACTTTGCAGAACATAACTACCATGAATGCAAGATCCAACTGTATATAATTCTCATAATGGTAGAATTATAGAAATACAAAACACATTAGTAGTTGCCAAGGGATAGGGACAAAGAGAGTGATACAGAAAGGGCAGACAAAGGATTTCCACAAGGGACTTCTCTGTAATGGGATAGTTTTGTATCCATACATGGGATCAAATTGCATGGGTATTTCCATCCACAGAATATAGTTAGTATTGTACAAGTGTCAGTTTTCTGCTTTTGATACTATATTACATTTCTGAAAAATGTGACCACTGAGGGAAGCTAGTGAAGGACATGCTAGATTCTGTAACTATTTTTGCAACTTCTTGTAGTTTAAAATTACTTAAAACATTAAAAGTCTACAAAACAATATATATATAATAAAACCACATATGGTTAAATTATTTAACCATAATTTAAAATTGATAACTATACCTTGAAATTTCAAATCCTAATTATAATTGCTGATTATGATAAAAGTTTACGAGGAAATAACCAAAATCATCTAGGATGAAATCATTGTATGCTGGGGGCAAAGTACCTTTTAACTTAGATTTAGTCTTGACTATAATTAACATAACCAGGATTTTGGATTTAAATTTTATTAAGTACAGAGATAATTTTTAATATTTACATAAAATCTATAGAGTTTTCCTATAAATTTGGGAATCAACTATAAATATTTGATGTTAACTTTCATATAATACTTATATAATTTGGAATATTAGAAGTTTATTTAACACTTGAGTGTATCCAATAGACAGCTTATGTTTCTAATTTAAAATACAATTGACAAAATGATTTAAAATTTTAATTTGGAGTTGAAATAAAATAATTTTATCAACATTACAAGTATTAGTGGGATATTTAGGAAAAGAGTCATCATATTTAAAGGTTTAATGTAATTGACTTACAGAAGTTAGTTGAGTATTAGCAAAGATATTTTTTTAAAAAGATTTAATTTATTTATTTGCCAGGCAGAGATCACAGGTAGGCAGAGAGCCAGGCAAAGAGAGAGGAGGAAGCAGCTTCCCCTAAAGCAGAGAGCCAGATGCAGAGCTCCATCCCAGGACATTGAGATCATGACCTGAGCTGAAGGCAGAGGCTTTGACCCACTGAGCCACCAAGGTGCCCCTAGGAAAGATATTTTAAACAGGTGAATTATTTAATTTCATCTTCAACATCTGTAGTAAATTTGTAAGGGCATCATGAAGCTTAAGGAAATTTTGTTTATTAAGTAGTTTTAAAAGTGATAAAGATACATCAATAGAATGGTAGAGATTTGAAGTCAAACTTAAAACCTTAAGGAAAAACTGGGTTTATGAATATGAATTTAATAAATGGAATATTAACGTTTTTAAAAGTAGCCCCAGAACCATTCTCTATTCCATGTCTCCAGAATACCCAAATCTCATGTTTATACTATAGGATATAGATACTCATTTCATTGTTATGTAGGCATTACAAAAGGAAGTAATGAAACTAAGATTAATATGGTCAAAGGATGGTAGTGAAAAACAGGAGACAATAATTTCAGTATGGTATGTGGCAAATTAGGTGAAACTGCATTCATTTGAAAGAGTCTGTACCTTGTATTGATTCACAAATACATTCACTGAATTTCCTAAGAACTCAGGAAAATGTCATCTTCATTTTTCTCATTAGGAAAGTGTGCAATCCTGAAAAATAGTTTGTTTTTCTTTGTTTTGTTTTGTTTTTCCTGAAAAATAGTTTTGAGGATTCTTTGTCCCTTGTCCTCCTCTTGAAAATAAGCATGAGTTTTGGTGCCAGAACTGAGTTTAAATTCTTGTTCTGACTCTTACCAGCCACAACACCTTATGTGAAAATCATTCAACTGCTCAGAACTTCTGCTTCCTTTTCCATAAAATGAAAAAATAATATTACTTGCACATACAAAAGTACTTGTTACACAGCAGGTACTTTATTAAAAGAGTTTCTTCCTTTCCTCCTTAACTTTATGGATACTTTCAGTCTTGTATCTGATTGTGCTTCCCTCTTCGCCTATGGACTGGGGCAGCAGTGTTGGTATTCTAGTAAAATGGGTTATGCATTTTGGCTTGTGTATCTCACCCTTGGTCTTACTATGGTTCAAACTTTATTCTCCCTGTGCCTTACCTTTCTCTGGTAATGCTGTATCTCTTTCATTATGTTTATATTTGGAGCCACCTTAAATCCTTTGTGAAAAGTGTTGGGGGTGAAAGATACTGAATATGTATTGGCTGGTATCTTTTCCCTCCACCATGACTAGACACCAGAAGATGAGGCCTCCTTCCCACTCCCTGTGGTGGACAGGTATTCCTGGGCTTATCAGAGTCCATCCTGCTAAGAAGGCTCATAGAGTTTCATTTAGAGTAGGTCAAGTAAAGAAGTGGCAGCTGGAATCTTCTAATACGTTCAGCTCTTGATTCTTTAAGTGACTGTTAGCTGTTTTGTGTAAAGCTCACAGCAAATTCTTAATCCTCACCCAGCTTTTACCTGTCATCCAGCTGTTTTCTGCTTAGGGAATTAAAGTTGATGTTTGTAAGTAACTAAGCAAAATACAACTATTTTTTTAAAAATACATTTTTTAGAGGAAGTGTATGAGTATATGATGCATTTCAGAAAAAAAGTAAGTGTTCCAGATTGTAACTTGATTTTTTGGTTCAATATTAGCAGTTAACTGTAATATATTGTTATAATTATTATTGGAGATAATAGAGCTAAAACACCATAGTCCCTAAACTTTAAGAGTGAAAAAAAGCTATGCAAATAAGTATGAAAATATTTTCTGTGGTTTTGAATGGGATCAAGATATGTGTGTACTGTGTTTAAAATCCTTCCTTCCACCTGGTCAAAATGCTTTCAAAAGAGAAAGAATAGCTGATGCCTCTTGTTCAGACTGGAAAGTATCGTGATTACACTGAAAAGCATGGCCCCTCTTGAAGTTTAGTTTTTTACTTCCTTTATTTGAGTATAAAGCAAAAAGGAGGTTTCTCTAAGATGTCCTAATAGAAGCTTTTGAATGATCTGCAGAGGTAACATTGAGGTGAATGGAGTCCATCAAGATTTGCCAGAAGTATGAAATAATTATCGAAAGGATTCCATTAGAGACAAAAGATACCTAGACTAATAGAGACAAAAAAGGCTGACCCTTTTCAGGCTCTTAACTTTCTCTAATGGATGGCTGTAAGTTAAAATCAAGATTCAACTGGATCATTGATTCTTGAAAGAAAAATATCGAGTATAGTGCATATAAGCAAAAGCTGGAAAATGGTCAGAAAGATTTATCTTTTAGTTAAAGTTTGTATGGCAAGTATTTTTTATTATTTCCTAGGATTTGTTTTTGTTTTTGTGTTTTGAGTTCACAGAACTCAGAAAGAGGCTAAACGGTGGGATATTTTTTCTTGAAGTAAATATTAGCTTTTCTTGAAGTAAATATTAGTTTTAATAAAGAAATGAAGGCTGATGCAAATATGTACAACATGGTTGTGAACTCAACAAAAAGTAATCCAGATTTTTAAAAGATAATGGCCATTATACGTTACATATTGGGTGTAGAGTGATCTTTGGCTACTCTTGACCCATGTGTTAAATTTTGCACCTTGCTGTGAGGGGATCATGGAAGTGCTTCTCCTGCAGAAAGTCTTGGAGGTGTATTTTGCAGTGCACACTTCAGTAGCCAACATACAACATACGCACACACATGTGTACCTAGCTAGGATAAAATGGGTCAAACACCTGAAATTATCTGAAATTTCTTGTGTTTGTTGAAAGCAGCAACTGATGTCTTTGCCTCTAGTTCTTCCAAAGCACTTTACTGCTGCTGGTAGAAGTGTTCTGAGTATCAAATCCGTCATTAAGTGGTCTGTTATGGACAGAAAATTGCCAATAATAAATAAAGTTACTGCCATTGTCTGAGTGTAGGGTCAGTTGAAGTCATAGATGTGAAGGAGCAAAGTGAAACTGTGGATGAGGCATTTTGCTTGTCATTTAAGTTAATACTGGGTTGCTCCTGATAAACAAGGTGGGCTGAAGTAGCCACTAATGTGAACAAAGAAGTAGAGAACCCATTTTTAAATCTCCAATACAGTACTAGGATGAATTAAAAAAAACTCTTTATCATTTAAGTGGGCACGTTAGTATACTTGGTATACTGGTTAAAAACTGACCATTAGGGACGCCTGGGTGGCTCAGTTGGTTGGACGACTGCCTTCGGCTCGGGTCATGATCCTGGAGTTCCGGGATCGAGTCCCACATCGGGCTCCCAACTCCATGGAGAGTCTGCTTCGCTCTCTGACCTTCTCCTCGCTCATATTCTCTCTCACTGTCTCTCTCTCAAATAAATAAATAAAATCTTAAAAAAAAACAAAAAACCAAAAAATCCACGAGGAGTTCCCTTTCATTTAAAAAAAAAAACAACTGACCATTAATAAATTTTTCTGACCATAAATAAACTGACCATAAATAAAATTTTATTTCATTAAATAAAATTAATTTTCAAATTAATATTTTGAGGGAATATAGGAAAACTAAGAGTACAGTTATAGAATCTTTTTCCCTGAGGATCACATACTATTAGTATAATTTTACACTGAGGATAATAAAGAACTTCATAAAAATGACTCGGCAGATTCTGGATACACTCCTATATAAGTTTTCTAATTGATCTCCTTGAAAACTATGAATTTTTTAAATAATCAAAAAAGCTATTTAATCAACCAATAAATACTAATTAAATAAGTCAATATACATACAAATATATATAAGATGGAGTGAAATCATTTATGGTTGAACTTTTATTAATAAAGTACTTATGAAATATAAAGTAATTTCTCTTAAATATATAATACAACCTCCATGTTACTCTGAGTTCTTTTAACTTCAGAGTAACTATTGCCTTGCCATGCATCTGTACTACAATATTTGTATGGTTATACTTTCAAAACAAGCTTTCATATATATATTTATACACACATACACATATATATGTATATACATATATATACATATACTGTTGAGGAAGAATTAACATACATACACATAATTAACATAACAACATACATATTAAAATACATACATATATAATATATATATTAAAATACATACATATATGTATGTATGTTAATTCTTCCTCAACAGTTCTATGAAGTAGGTAGGATACTGAGGCTTAGGAAATTCAAGTAAGTGATTTATCCAAAGTCATATAACAATAAGGTGACAAAGTATAGAATCAATTCTGTCTTCTCATGAGTCCAAAAAGTATGGGGTATGGGTGTGAGTGTGGGCAGGGTAGGTAGTTATTGTGATCACTTTACATAGTTGAAGATGCATGTGCATGCTCATGCTTGTGGCCTTTGTGATGGTGCGACTTTCTACAGAGGAAGGTAGGGGAGAGAAGAAAGAGGAGAGAAAATTAAAGAAAAAAAATACATAGGTCCAGTTTCTTTTTTTTTTTCCAAGATTTTATTTGTTTATTTGACAGAGAGAGAACACAAGGGGAGCATCAGGCAAAGGGAGAGGGAGAAAGAGAAATAGGCTCCCCACTGAGCAGGGAGCCCCAGGACCCTGGGATCATTACTTGAGTCGAAGGCAGAAAATTAACCAACTGAGCCACCCAGGTGCCCCCTAGGTCTGGTTTCTCCAGTGAGTGCCTTTTTGGTGAATGTCTGTTTGCTTGTAAGATGTTTCCATGTTTTGTGACTCACATGTATGCCTTCCAGACTGCATGACACTCTTGTTCAAAAAAGATATACTATATCACAGAAAGTGAAAATTGCCATCCAAGTCAAATAGCTAAGCTATTTGCAAGACAGGATCAACACAAGTATGGCCCTTGGGAGCCTGCCACTTGTTGAAACTAAACTAGAATGGAGGGTGCCAGCACTTCATATTAGGAGGTTTATATTAAAATTGTTGAATTAATACTTATATTGGTATTAGAAAATGAGGCTGGAAGGGTTTTTTTTTTAACCTAAAATTCTCTTACTTTTGTATCTGATTCATGAATAGGAAATATCTTTCATATTATGCTGTATCTAGAAATGTTTTTATGGACCTTTAAGTTTGGAGAGTAAAGCTACATCCTGATTCTCTATATAGTAGATTTTTAGAATATTCACAGATTTAATAAGTCTTAATGGGATAGAATAATTTGTAATTATCTCTTAGGAATGTCTTGAGGGGTAAATAAATCAATGATTATGAAGCACCTTCTACATATTTGACCCTTCCCTCGAGAGAATAATGCAAGCTAAGTGCCCCATAGCACATCACTATCATCAAGAGTTCCTAAGTTGAGGATTTGTAAAAAAAATCTTAGGATATGAATAAGAAAAATATCTAAATACTACTCAGTTCCCTGCATTATAATGAGAATTTGTTTGAAAGTGCCCCTTCCCCCAAATATGTTTACAACTATAATTTGCTTGGAAGACAAATTATAATGGAGTCAGAATATTTAAATATTACATACTTCATTTGTTGACAGAACTGATCAGGTCCAAATGCTATTTTTGGTTTTGCAAACATCACTTGAATAATTTGGAAGAAAGAACACTAGAGTGTGAATGCCCTGGAAATACTGAGATGTTTTCAGTATATATCAAAATATAAATCCCACTAATTATGTATTTATATTATACTCTGGGCAAAAACAAAGACAAAAACAAAACAAAACTTGATTCTTCTCTAATTAGTTTTTCAGGTTTCAAGTAACTATCATATGCAGAATGGATAGCCCAACTGGGGCGATTGGGTTCAAAGTAATGAAGATATGCAGGACAATGGACCTGCCAATAAGAAGTTTTTTTGTTTTTGTTTGTTTGTTTGTTTTAAATGAAGGTATTTTTAAATAAGGGGGGGGGAAGGATAATGGTACAGATTACAGATTCTGATAGTCCAGATGTCATGTCAATCATGAAGTAGCAATGTTTGTGTAATAAATTAAACCAAGCTAAACTTATGGGTTAACTCCAGGGAACAATGTCATGATATCTATCTATGTAGATATAAATATAAATATATATATGTATATATTTCTATCTGTATCTATATTCATATAGTAAGAAAGATGACAATGCATTTGGCTTTTTTCTTTTTTTTTTTAAGAGAGAGAGAGGGTGTGCACAAGTGGGAGTTGGGGGCTGTGGGAAAGTAGGAGCAGAGGGAGAGAGAGAATCTTAAGCAGACTCCATGGCCAGTGCAGAGCCAGAGGCAGGGCTCGATCTCATGACCCTGAGATCATGATCTGAGCCTAAATTAAGGGTCCAAAACTTAACTGACTGAGCTATCCAGATGCCCCAGAATTTGGCTTTTTGATGCAATGAATACTGTCAGAATATTTTCAGGACCAAGTGTTTAAAAATGTTGACATTTTATTGGTTCCTTTGCTGTTAAATATAGCTCTGTGTGTGTAGAATATAAAGAAAATGTCCAACTGAGAAAGTCTTGGAAGAAATCTGCCTACTCAGTCAATTGCTCTTGGGACATGGTTCAAGGGCAAGCAGAAAAGGGGAATAAGGTTCATTAAGTTCAGATTAATAATAAAAAAAGTTTTTTTGATTGGGTTTGCATCCCTTTAAAATGGGAAAAAAATGTGGTTCCTTGGGATTTTTTTTTAATATTTTACATAAAGAGAAAGAAAAAAAAAACTCTTAATATTATCAAAGATTTAACAGGTTCAGAGGTCTAAAGATAGAGCTCATCCTTGAGTTAATAGCTTTACTGGTAATATCTTTAGCTGAAAAAGTTTTAAATGCGATTTACATGGAACAAATCAGTTTTAGGTTTCAACATACATTTCAGTCTGAGGCAGTTTGCAAAATCCAACTAAATATATCAGGAAACACTTCACTTATTTGAGATAGCATGTGTGTTTGCAAATGAGTTTCCCCTTTATAGTGGAAAATAGCACCAATGTTTACTTAGAGTTTTATTTTCTTGTTATTATACCCTAGGTCCTTGCTTTAGTTATTGTTGTTTTCCCTCTCCCCTTGATTAAACAATTAATTTTACTTAGATTCTATATGTTCGTCATCAATCTCTGCCTCCTCCCAAATCTACCTTGTTTGTTGAAAGTCTGCTTGGTTGAGTCTATAGAAACTCAGTGGCCAGTTAACTAAATACATTTTTCTTTTTTCAGCTGTTGTTTTGAACAGATAAAAAAGCGGCTAGCATTCATTTATTTCGTTTTGTCAATGAGGAAATTAATCAAATAATATGTGTTTAACTGAAGATTGGAGAAAAGGGCCCTATTTGTAACTATTGCACTAAAATCTCTTCATTCATTCATTCTGTGTCTACCAAGATACAGGTCGTAAATGTCAACATGAAATTAATTTGAAGTTTTATTTCAAAACGTTGATGTGTGGAGATTGGGGCTGGCATCATGCTGATAATAAAATGAATGAAGTATTTCCCGTGATAGATAAAAATCTTGAGAAAGATCTTGAATTTTTTAATTTTTCAATTATACGCATTAGCTTCAGTACACAGATGCTGGCCAGGCTATTTTCCAAAAAAATGGATACTCTCCTCCTTTTATTCCAATGAGATATCCAGTGAAAAAATATGGACTGCATCTTGGAAGACTCAAACATCAGATGTCTGTTTTGACTGGTGTAAAATAAAGCCAATAAAGTAGAAAAAATTGCTCCATGGTTGCTTTCAAACTGTTAAGTCTCTAGGTCTTGCCATTGTTTGAAACATTTAAACATTTTGTCACATATTTAAGTTGTGGGTGGGCTACTGAGTCATTTTCTTTATAGCTCATCACCCACTGTTTGTAAATCATCCATGATCCACATGAGCTTGGGACAAACAGCCATATGTGTGTGGGATTCAGAGGAAGGAAGTTCTCATCTTCTGTTGCAGAACTATTATTTCTGTCATTTCATTCACTTGATTTAATACTTCAAAATCTGACTATGTTTTCCTGTACATGATGTCCCTGCCTATTTTATACATCTAGCAAGTAAACAGATAATATCTTAAGATTTAATATCAGATCTGGGCATAATTTTCCATGAAAAAATAAAATAATTATGTTTTAAAAGCTATTCTGAAAGAAATGATGGCTAGAACAGTTTAAAAAAATTGGACTAATAAATTTTTTAGAATGAAAATTTTCTAAGCCAGTAGGATAGCAAGAGTAAATTTGTTTACTGATATATAACACTAAGGAATATTATAGAGTTATAGATTTTAACCTTAGAGATGACTTGTTTCAACACCCCTGTTTATAGGAAAAAAAGCCAAAAACTCCTGGAGTTAGGTGCCTTGACTAAAATTATACCACAAGTCACCAAGACAGTTATGTATATATCTATTCAACACATATTGTTGGAGAATGTACTATATTTTGAATATGGTGGAAGATCCAAAGACCCAGGCCATATTTGAATCATGAGAAAGTTATGGGATAGTAGAGTGGAAAGACACAAAGACATAACTAAACTAGAAGGAGAATGTGATTTGCATCATGAAGATAATACAAGTAAAATAAATTACAGGATTTGAGAGAAAAAACAAAGTTTAGAACTCAGATTTTCTTTTTTCCTGGTTTATCTCTATTCCTACTAGAGTATAAGCTCCATGAAAGCAGGAATCTTCCATGCCTCTTAAATGTATTTGGTGCATGATAAATGCTCAATGAATGAATAGATAAATGTTGCTTCCATACTCTAATGCTGCCTCTTAAAAGCAGCAAATGTGTCTATTCCTCCTGGAAAGCATTTATCCTTCTCACAGTGATCAGAAGATCTGCCCTCTCATCGACTGTCCTGTGTTTAATACCATTCTGGTGATATGTGAGAGTATAATATTCCTGTTTTACCATATTTAAGGAATAAAGTAAAATACTCTCATATTTATCTTTCAGGTTGAAGTATGCAGCTTACAGATCATTCATTCTAAGGTATAGAGTTAAAAACATGGACAGAACCAATCTCATTATTCCTAACATTTTCCTAGCATATATAACACATATGTCTTATAACTTAGGAAGATGGGATATATATATGTTTATACAATAAAACTTGAGAAAGATAAATTTGGCCCCTTTCACTGTGAAACTTTTGGTTTATAACATATAGACTACTATATAAATCCTTAAATACACATGCTCACAGTTAAAGAACTTGGGAAGATTTCTAATAAGGAAAATGGGCATTGTTATATGACCATGCGTGAAACCCTAATGCTTTTAAATATAATCTGTCTGGTTTAAAGATGGAAAAACAGTGAAGTGAAATACCATCTCTAGGTCATGTGTTTCAGTGCAGAAGGACTAGAGTGACTTAAAAAGTGTGACAACCTGTTTGGGCCTCCATATGTAAAAGAAAATGAAGAATAGAAAGAAAAATCATGCTAATGTCAGGCATAGGTGCTTATTCTAACCAGAATTATTCAGATACTTTTCTTTGGTTTCTTCCTCATTGCTGTATAAATATAATATGCTTTAAAAATTTGTTTAGAAATTTTTTCTGAAAACCCTGTCCTCTTTATAATCATATTCATATTGAAGAGTATGAAGAGTATTTTTTGCAGGAAAAAAATATGTCAAATAGGGCAATACTGAAAGTTTCAGTAGCTTCATGTAGTATATTATTTATATAAAAAAATAAAAATATTATATATAAATAGTTCCTTTTTATTTTTTGGATAATATTAAATTAAAAGAATATATTAAAGTTTGGGGCCATTAGTTGTATTTTATCTCTGAATTCTGAAGCATGAAAAAACTTGCAATATATCATAACCAAATTGAAATTCTGAACATATCTAATATATGGATCATTTGCTAGAAAATAAATTTTCTTGCCTTTACCCAGAAAGAGGAGAGGGCTGTAGTTTAAATTTAGGGAAGGGTTATTTTGGATAACTATAGATATCATTCATGTTCATGTGTTGTGACTTACTTGAATAATATATTAATATTTGAGTTTAAATGTAAAAATTTCATATACAATTATTGGTTGCAAATCTGGCTGAAAAGAAAGGAAAAGTATGTAATTAAAATTGAAGAGATAACAGAGATGATAAAATGTTTTATTTTGAGAAATGTGCATTTTAAAGTTATTCAGAAATGCTATTTTACGAAAAGTACTCCAGCACTTTTTGGCATTTTTACTGTTTAAGTAAACATTAAATTTTTAAAATATATAATTATATGTGGCCATCAGAGTAGTCCTGTGTCATGAAATATATAAGGAATGAATCATTATGTACTTCAAAATATCCTAATGATAATTATAAGATTTTTCTAAATCACATCAGATTTAGTCAATTATAAATTATTACTACAACATCGAAAGAAGTTATAAAGTCTCATAGTGCTAACAAAAACTGTTTAAAAGAAAAAGAAGGAGCAGCAGCCCCAACAGATGGATGTAATGTCAAAGTGAGTATTCTTAGTAATGGAACTAAATATTTTAAATTATACTGGTTTGTGACTCAATATTTGGCCTATGGTTTAGGTATTATGCAGGAGTAAAAACTGCATGACAGCACTATAGAATTTCTAATCTAACACCATAGAAATAACTGTTTGACATTTTATAATTTTGTAAAGAACAAACCGCAAAATACATCTGGTTACAAAACAAAAGTCTAATAAATGTACCTTTGCATGGCTGACTTTGAAGTCCTTCCTTATAAATGGGCAAGGCATTTTGCATTTTTTGGTCATTTTCCCCAAGTGCGTTTCAGTTGTAACAGTCTGAGTTCAGTGTCCTAAGAAAGAAGCCCCTTTCTCATTCGTCACATCTAAGAGGTTAGAGAGTATGTTTAAACAGATATATTTTCTTTTCGTCTAACCTTGTCTGGAAGATATAGGAAAACTAATTTGCCTTATTTACATATGGCACAATCTATCCAGTATTCAAGGGTTTGTCAGAAACAGGAACCTTGTGCATTTCCATGGTAACCGATGGCATGCTGACAGTATCTGGCTTGTTGCAGCTTCGTCTAGGCAGGCCGGCAATTAATCAGCCATCTACATGCACAAAATTCTTTGTGAGTGAATGGCAGCGCGCCTCTGTAGTGCTGTCTGTGCTTTTGCAATTTTGTATTCCTGCCGGGCAAAGTACTTTTTTGTCTCTTCTATTCATTTTCCATAGCTCCCCAAAATGTGCTAGAAAAGAGTATGAGGGGGTGGGGAGAAGGGAAACACATCTACCTGTAATTTCAAAATGACATTATTTCTTCCTAGCATCAAATATACGAGGGTATGTTTCTTCTTTTTATTCCATGCCTCATAGTGTGTTTGCCTTTTATTTTGTTCTGAGTTTTCTTGGGTTTGTGCTAGATAGTCCCTTAATCTATGTCTCAAGGTCCTTCATTGTGCTGGAAATAGGGCATACCTACTAAAGCAGGTCTGTGCATAAATCATGGCTGGGCCTGGGTAGAGGTGTGGAGGAGCCTTGAAGTCCTTTTCTATTCCTTATCTAGTTCCATCCTCTCTGCTACCCGGAATGGAATATTATTCCCATTTTACAGACTGAGATGCAGAGCAGTTAAATGATTCAACTCTCCCATGACAAGTTTGGGATGGAATGCTTCATTGTTCTTGCCTCTGTGCCAACACAGACACTGGCAGTTTCCCTTTATGTAGAGTGATGTGTTAGCATGCAGCGATCACTATTAATTCACTTCAGTATCCTGGAGTTTCTTCCTTAAAAAAAAAAAAATGCACCATTTAATTTATTCAGTTGAAATCTTATATTGTCTAGCATTTGGACAAGAATCTGAAGAAGTCAGTAGTTTGGGCTTTGCATTAGGTGGTTATTAGAATACTGTATTTGGATTTTCCCTTCAACCCTAACTGTGTCATGTCTGGAGAAACCATTTTAGTGTCTTTCTCTGGGAAAAGGAGAGAATGGATTGGCTATCTTCTTGAAGGGTACCCCCAGCACTGAAATTCTATGATTCTTCAAATTTTCTAAAACATTATTTTCAGATAGTTATAGGTAAAAATTAAGATCCATAATTCATTCAGTCTTTTGTCCTCAGAAGATGACAGAATGATTTGCATTGAACTGAATACATTTCTTTTCAAAAAGGAAAAAGATTTGACATCTGGGTGGTTGACAAATCTCAGAAGGTCAAAGCTCATTGAAATCAGATTTGGACATAGCATTTCCACAAAATCCACAGAGTAAAAATTTAATTTCAAGAAATATATCTAAGGAAAATTTTAAGTATATTGAGGCCTAAAGATATTAAATTTCTGAAGAGTTTCAGGCATTAAAAGAGAAGTTTTCTAGGGAGACTTTCGGGAAAGAAGAAAAAACAATGAAGGTGTTTATTCATAGAGTAGAAGGAATAAAGGTGAAAAGATGTAATTTTTAATATTTTCTATAAATTTAAAGCCATTTTGTTAGTTTAGGAATATAAATTTCATTGTATAAATATATGTTATGTGTAACTATCTTTTTAATAAGTTCATTGCTTTTTGTTAAAAATATTTATTCAAGGAAAAATTACTTATTTATTATGTAATTTTTCTTCTCAATTAAAAGAATTCTTTTATAAAAATGTGACTTCAGTTTGAAGGTAAATCCCATTTCAATCATATAAAAATAGGGATGCTCTTTCATGCAAATATTTTGCCACTCCCTTTTCAATTGTTTCATTTGTTTTATGAATGACAAAATCTCTAATATAACTATTTTCTCAGTTTTGTCTTTCTGTTAAAAAAAAAAGTTTAAATATGAATACAAAACTTCTGTTTTCTCCTAATCAATGATTGTCCATCTTTCTGTAAGTGTTATAAACACAAGGATGCTTCATTAATTCTTCCAGACTCAATTCTCTTACTGGTTTATATGCCAACTCTAAGTAACATACTGAATAATATCCCATCTAACATTTTAATCCATTTTAAAACCTCCTCTTTCCTCCAGAGTTTAACTAAATTCATCAGTGATATTCCAGAATAGAATGTTGTTCTTACAGCTGAGTCCTTTTCCCCCCATTTTTCTTTCAGATGTCTTATATTTATACAAGAAGTCTATCCATTTTTTTTTTTTGGTGTAGTATAGATAACAATTAACATTTTCTGTAATTTTTTGCTGTTTTAGAAAAATCAGCCAAAAACCTCTACATGGATAATGTTACCATAAGCTATTGCATGTTCTCTTTCAAAGATCTTCTCATTCTTTCATGTTATCTTTTATTAAGGAGGGATTCTGTTACATCATTTACTTAGTCATTAATCAAGTATCTGTTCAGCTCCATTATTTGGGTGTTTGAAAACCACCACCACCTCCCAATAATAAAAAAAAATATGGAAAATCTCTGGGCTGTAAATTATTTTCATCAGCAACTAATTTGAATGTAACAAATTTGAACACATGTCATAAGGGATTAGTTTCAGATGTAAGTTTATATCCACCTTTTTTATTTCCTAGGCTATAAAAGAAGATAATAGGACTTTTTCAATAGAGTTTTGTTAGGATTAAGGTGTGTAAAGCATCTTGCATATTTTACAAACTCAAAAATAATAGGAATATGAGGTAAAATGGTGGTTACTAGGGGTTGGGGAGAAGAGAGAGTGGGGAATGACTGCTTAATGAGCACAGGGTCTCCCTTGGGGCTGACTGAACATGTTTTAGAGCTAGATAGAGGTGATGGTTGCATCACATTATCGTTGCATAACCAAAAACCATTATACAGCACACTTAAAATGGGTGAATTTATGACATTTAAGTTCTATCTCAACAATTTTTTTTAAGCCAACATTAGAACTTGGAAAATTTCACACAAAATTCCAAATTGACTTCTTTTGAAAAAGACCTTTGATCTGATACCACTGATACATGGTCCCTCATGGGGTTCTTTGTTGTTTAATGGGTATACAGTTTCCGTTTTGCAAGATTAAAAAGGGCTGGAAATGTTTCACAACACTGTGAACATACTTAACACAACTTAACTATACACTTAGAAATGGTTTTAATGGAAGGGTGCCTGGGTGGGTCAGTCAGTTAAGCCTCTGACTCTTAGTTTCATCTCTGGTCATGATCTCAGGGTCCTGAGATGGAGCCACACGTTGGGCTCTGCACTCAGCATAGGGTCTGCTTGTCCCTCTACCTTTGCTCCTCCCCCGACTCTCTCTCCCTCTCTCATAAATAAAAAATCTTAAAAAGAAATGGTTACAATGGCAAATTTTATGGGTTTTTTTGTGTATTTTTAGCATACTTAAAGTATATATAGTTGTAGTTTTTAAAAAAAATGATAGTAGTTGGTAATGTTGCTATTATTATTTTTACTATCACTGTCACTATTTTTATTAGCTGGTAATCTTTAACTTATTGCCAAGGTTAGGTAGAGGCAGAAGGCTCTGGATCAGTAAAACTTAATATGATATATATTAGATCAAACCATTAGCCTGTGCAAATACCATAATGTAACCAGAGCAAATTATTTATTTGCTATTGCATATATTCTCTTTGAATGCAATACAAAAGAATACTTTTTTATCTTCTTGTCAAATCTCTATTTCAAGGGCCAATACAAATAAGCAAATAATTCTGTTGCTTTGATTCCTGGCTCATCCACTTACTAGTTGTATAGCTTCAGTTTCCTTACTGTGAACTGAAAAAGGTAAATAGGATTAAGGTCAGTATTACATATCATAAATTGTGAAAAACTGTAAGCTTAGGGCTTGGCACAGAGTAGGTGCTCAACAAATGTTCTTCCTTTTCTCTGGATGGCAAAGTATGAGACAGTGTGACCTAGTTAATCGGTATCTGAACATGAGTTAGGTGTGAATCTGCCAGACTTAAGTAGATTGCTTCTCCTCACTGAGCTTTAGTCTCCTCATCTGAGAAGAGCTACCTCAAAGGATTATGGGGATAAAAGCAACTTAGTTCTGAGAACATATTAGGAGTTTTACAAATTACCCTATAATGATGGCTCTGCTATTTTCACTACCCTTTGTCGCCCCCTCCCCCCAGTTGTTCTCTAGAGAAGAGAAATGTGGAAAAAGAATGTTTTTAGGAACTAAAAATACTCTTGTTTCCTCTCCTCAGAATGTTTCTCTCCTTTTTATTCCTTTTTCTCTGCCTGTCTCCCTGATTCCAGGGTCACATAATCCTATGTTAAGCAGGATTCACCTCACCTTCCACCTCAGGCCTTTTGTCATTCTCCCAAAGTCCGAGCAGAGGATAATTAGAAGGAACACTGAGGTGGACTCCAGTGATATGTGTACTGGTACAAGGCCCACCTGCCACTAATTTGTAACCTTGGTCAGTCATTGCCCCTCTGAGAATTTGGATATCTATTTCTTAAACTCCAGTTTTGACTAGTCTAAGATGAAGTGAGAAAAATAAAAACAATATTGCATGTAGCTGTAATATTATATTCTATATTTATATTTGTATCTATATTGCTATAACATTGTACCTGCTCTTGCTTAGGAGAGACTGTCCTTTTTACTGAGATAAAGATATCCTTCCAGTTTTGTTTCCAAATGTCTACTCACTTATGGAATCACAGATAATAGATGATAGGTTTTATGGAACATCCTCATTTGGGAAGATAAGAAGCTGGTAACCTTCTGTCTTTCTCCATGAAAATTGTGAAAACCAAGAGCCTGGACCTTCTGGATTAGTTAGTTCTAAGGATTTTTCTCAGTCTGACGTTTGCTGAAACTGTGGGTCTTTAAGTGCTTTTGTAGTTTAAGGAATAGAGAGACAGCCCTCTCATTGTCTCAGTGAAATCTGTAATTGTTCAGGTTTTGCCCCAAATGTCTTTGCTTCATCAATTCAGAAGCATGGAACTATTTTATTTTTATGACTTTATATATTAGGTTTCAGGTTTACAACAAAATTGAGAAGGAAGTGCAGAGATTTTCCATATATTCCTTGCCACCCAACACACATAGCCTCCATAGATCAACATCACTCATCGAAAGATATAATTTTTACCAAGGGCGAACTTATGTTGACATGTTATCATCACCCAAATTATCCATAGTTTACCTTAGAGTTCACTCTTGGTGTTGTACATTCTATGAGTTTGGACGAATGTATAATAATATCTATCCATTGTGATGCAGTATTTCCACTGCACTAAAAATCCTTTGTGTTTTGCTTAATTTATTTTCCCACTCTTCACCTCTGGCAACCACTCATCATTTTACTGTCTCCATAGTTTTGCCTTTTCCAGAATGTCATACAGTTGGAATCATACAGCATGTAGCCTTTCAGATTGGCTTTTTTCACTTAGTAATATGCATTTAAGTTTCCTCCATGTCTTTTCATGGCTTGATAGCTCATTTCTTTTTAACGCTAAATAATATTCCATTGTCTGCATGTACCATCGTTTATCCATTGACTTATCGAAGGGCATCTTGGTTGCTTCCAAGTTTTGTCAGTTATGGATAAATCTTCTGTAAAATATCCACGTTCGAGTTTATATCTGAACATGTTTTCCACTCCTTTAGATAAATACCAAGGAGTACAATTGCTGGATTGTATAGTAACAGTATATTGAGTTTTGTAACAAATTGCCCAACTGTCCTCCAAGGTGGCTGTACCATTTTGTATTTTCATCAGCAATGTGTGACAGTTCCTATTGCTCCTCATTCTCACCAGCATTTGGTGTTTTCATTTTTCTGGATCTTGGATATTCTAAAAAGTATGTGGTGCTATCTCCTTGCTCTAATTTGTATTTTCCTGATGACATATGATGTGAACATCTTTTCATTTGCTTTTACCATCTATACATCTTTTTTGGTGAGGCATCCATATAGGTCTTTGGCCTATTAATCAGATTGCTGGTTTTCTTATTACTGACTTGTTAGTGTTCTTTGTGTATTTGGGGTAACAGTTCTTTATCATATTTGTCTTTTGCAAATATTTTATTCTAGCCTGTTTTTTTGTCTTCTAATTTTCTTGATATTGCTTTCACAGAGCCAAAGTTTTTTTATTTTAATGAATTCCAGCTTATCAATTATTTCTTTCATGGATTTGGTGTATCTAAAACCCCATCACCATACCCAAGGTCATCTAAGTTTTCTCCTATGTCACATTCTAGGAGACATCTAGTTTTGTGTTTTACATTTAGATTCATTTTGAATTAATTTTTGTGAAGGGTATAAAGTCGGCATCTAGATTTATTTTTTGCACATAGACATCTGGTTGTTCTAGTACATTTTGCTGAAAAGACTATCTTTTCTCCATTATACTGGCTTTGCTTCTTTGTCAAATGTCAATTGACTGTGTATATGGGGTTTACTTCTGGGCTTTCTATTCTGTTTTATTGACTTATTTGTCTGTTCTTTCACCAATACCACACAGTCTTATATACTCTAGCTTTATGACAAGTTCTGAAGTTAGATAACATTGTTTCTCCAACTTTGTTTTTCTCTCTTTATTATTGTGTTTGCTGTTCTGGGTCTTTTGCTTCTCCATATAAACTTTGGAATCAGTTTGTCAATATCCACAAGATAACTTGCTGGGATTTTTATTGAGATTGCATTGAATTTATAGATCAGGTTGGGAAGAACTGAGATCTTGCCAATATTGAGTCTTCTTGTCCATGAACATGGAATATTTCTCCATTTATTTAGTTCTCCTTTGATTTTGTTCATCAGAGTTTTGTAGTTTTCTTCATATAGATCCTATACATATACATATTTTGTTCTTGGTAAACTTTTGAGAAAGATATACTTTTGCTTTTCGAGTTGAGTTCTTTGTACATTTTAGTAAGTATGAAAACTGTGCTAGTTTGGAGGGGGAAGTCCATTATCTGGAATTAGTAACTGGGAAAAATGTATGTATCATCCCTTATTGCATTTCTGTTTTTCTCCACACAATGCATAATGGCAGGGAGTTTTCTTTCACTGCACTTATTATAAATGGAATTAAGCTTTTAATAGTTGAATGCTTATAGGGTTATCTTTCCATATTTTAAGCTTCATGAGAACAATGATGATGTTATGTTGACCATGGTGTGCCTGACATAGTGCATGTTCTGAAAATATGAATTAAAGTGATATGGGCCATAAGAGAGAGGAGGATCTCAAGTTCAGTTGTGACATCAGGGAAAATCTTTCAGGAGAAATGCAAGGTAAGGTAGCCTTAAATGGTGGCTAATATTTTGGCATACAGATGTGAAAGATTACATGGTGCTCAGTGTAATTATAGAATTAAGTATACTTTAGTGCATACCATTTCTTTGAAAATTGATAATTTCACTATTTAAGGCACCTTCTAAATAAATTTTTAAAATAGAATTAGTGAGATCTGTTTACCCTAAAGCCAGTAGAACAGGTAACATATAGAAAAGACTGCAAAGTCTTAGCTAGATGTAGAGGTAAGCATTATTCGAAGGGTGGTAGCTTGAGAGACCTAGAAAGTACAACCTCACTTTGATAAAGATATCAAGTAAGAAAAGAGTTTAAATAAGACATCAGGAGCTCTGTTTCCATCAGCCTGCAGAGTAATTGATGGAATAGTATACCAAGAGACAAATTGTAGACATGAAGCAATGTGCCATGTGGAAAGAGTTTTGGTATTGAACAGATTTGGGCTCTACCCTCAGCTGGGTACCACTAATTAGCTGGTAACTTGGGACATATTAGTTAAACTTATTAAATCTTGGTTTCTTTTTTATTTATTTATCATAAAAATCCTACAGAATGATGATGATACCCTGCAGGATTTTTGTGATAGAAAAATTAGTTTAATCTGCAGAATCAAGCCTTGAAAATTAAAGCTTGTACTCTTCATTTCTGCAAAATATTTTTAAAAACATATCCACTTATTCTGTCTTTTCTGTTCTTTTCTCAAATTGAAAGAAAATTAAAGGTCAAGTTTATAGCTCGAATGCAGATTACTCTAAAACAAATTCTCTATTCAAATTGAAAAATTCAGCCAGGTCCCAGAGTGATGGAACAAACTGACTTTGCTGTGGGAGGAGATGGCTGGAATGACTATGGAAGCTAAGTGGAACAGGAGCCAAACCGTTTATCACTAGACACTGAAAAGCAGCATGCTATACTGCTCCTGAACAGGACGCATTACCTCTCTGAGCCTGTAGAAGAAAAATTTGGTACTTTAGTAGTGCTAACCTAAAATTAGTGCTTAGTAAATATTTGTTGAATGACTAAATGCTGCAGAAGGTAGTATCAATACTTATTTTCCATGTGTTTGCACTGTGGTCCCTTGCAGCTTCCCTTATGCCCACAGACTATGTGAAATCAAACTTAGTTATTCCCCATGATTTAGCCAAACATATATGTGTGCCTGTTATACTGCGAAAGCAAATGGCCTAAAAGGCTGATATATCGCTTGTCATCTTTAATGTTCCTTCATCATGCAATCCTTCCATGGATTCATATATCAACTGTCAGGTAATCTTCTAGAGAAGCTTAACTATAACAGTTTGTTCTGTTTTGGATGATGAATGAGATGGGTTAGATCATTTAATTCACTATATGGCACCCAAATGTTAAAACCGAGGGAAAAGAATGTTTGACAAATTGTTTGTTGTCATTAAGGTTTATTTCTCATATGCCTTAGATGGTTTCCCAACCTCATTCATTGTCCAACACACAAAGCTAACTATTATAAGGAAACAATACTTAATGGATGCCAGACAAATGATAGTTGAAGCTGTCTGGTGCATTACCCGATAAGTGAGAGCCAAATTACAATGTCATTAGATGGGATGCCTCAAGTTATTATAAAGTTGTGCTTCCCACAATGTCCTTCCTTTATCCTCAGCATGGTTCCTCCTGGCATCTGTTTTCACTCAGCAGCTGCATTGTTTTTAAACTAGCTGAGATCAGGTTTTGAATCTTCTGCTATGCCAGCTATTAAATGCCCAACCCATACCCAAAATGTATGTTTTGGATATTGATGTCATACAAATATAAACTTTAAAAAAATGATAGTTCACAGGGAAGCTGTGTGTATCTGAGTCCCCACTCCAGAGCCTATTTTCTCCAGGCACAGATTCTGTTCTTAGACTGTGTTCTTGTGTCCATTTCATAGCCAGTTCTTGGAACATTAATACCCAATTAATAACTAAAGAATGAATGAATAAGCAAATGAATGGATGGATGAATGAATGAATGAATGAATGGAATTACATTCAAAGATATAGATAGAAACATACTTAATGCATGTTAGTATAAAATATTTTGCTAATGAGGTGACAGTGGAGAAAATGAATTCCATTTATACCACAAGGAAGTTCAATTCCTTGACATTTTTGTTTGCAACAAGCCAGTTATCTTGGTTATTATTAAAAAAATAGCTTCACGAGTTTACTTACCTTTCTTAGATTTAAACAATATCTGACGGACAGAGCTGTGGATGTATTTGTGTGTATGAATTATGAAAGAACAAGCATAATTTTTGATAGTTATTAGAGCACCCAGTAGACTTAATCATTCAGTAGCAATACAAGCTCTACAATGTATTAATGACAATTACACTGTCTCCTTAAATAGAGCTCAGCAAAGTAACACCACAAATCTCTTGAACTAGATAGCACATTTTAAGTATAATCATGCTATTTCACAGGTGTGAAAGCTCCAAAGCTAGATATATCTGGTTTCAAATCCTGGCTCTGCCATTTACAAACTGTAAGACAATCTACTTCAATTCTGTGCCATAGTTCCTTCATCTTACAATGAGAATAAAAATATTATCATCATAGGGTTTTAATGAGAATTATTTGCCTGTGTCTTGCATTTAGTGAATGTCCAACAAATGTTAGCTATTATTAAAATTTTATGTATTATTGTAAGGTTGTAATTAATCTTAGTATTATTATTTTCATAAGTGATAAAGCAGAAAGGACTAAAGGCTGGCAGTCTCCTTTGCATATCTGTCCCTAACCAGACCCCTAAGCCAATGCTGACCAAAAAAAATAGAGTGACAGTCATACATATAATTTAAAATTTTTAAAAATGGCATTAAATTAGGTAAAAAGAAACAAGTGAAATTATCATTTTATTATCAAAATATTATCATTTTAACATGAATTCAGTATAAAAATATTTAATGGGATAACTTACATTCTTTTTTTTTTCTTGCTAAAGCTTCAAAATCTGGTGTGTAGTTTATACTTAACAACACATCGCAATATGGGAGCTAAATTTTGATTAGAAAGACTTGATTTAGATTATATAAATTCACAGTTGAAAAGCAAACTCACATATCCAAATTGTTCCAAACATATTTAGAAGTTTTCTATGAAATTTAGTTTTTAAATTTAAATTAAATGAAATTCAAAACTGAGTTCCTCTCTTTTACTTGCCACATTTCAAGCTCTTATAGCCTCATATGGCTAATGCCTCCCAAATTAGACAGTGCAGTTCTCAGCAGTCTGAGGCTAAACGTGCCTAAGACCCTGCCACCCTACCCATCACAAAGCTGAGCTGCGTTTTCAGCTCCAGTGTTGGAATGCGGAGAGGATAGAGCAACTTGGGACCAAGAGAAGAGGCCAAAGCCCATGTCACATTCCAAACCTGCTATAAAAGAGAAGAAACAATGGTGGATTGGTGGTCAGGTTAAGTAACTGAAAGCATTTCCATAGAAACAAACCTATAGCCATGCTTGACCCCCAAAACTGCTTGGTGTGGTAGGGACAGAAACTAGAAAAGCAGTGGGATGATGAGAAAGTAGGTGAGGAAAGTTGTATTCCTTGTCATCTTGCCTAAATTTCTCATCAAGTTTCAACTTCAATGCAATGTGGGAAAGGAGAATTTTATGTCTTATGCACCTGGGGGGACAACTTGTGGTATCACATTTCTGAGCTCAGTAAGTTACTACATACAGCCTAATGTAGTCATTAACAATCTGTCCAAGGTTGAGTGCTGAGCCTTTGTTTAGTCATTCTCTCGTGAACAAACTGGAAGTGGAAAATGGGAAGACTGGTAGTAATCCAGTTTCTGGGAAACCTCCAAGTCGGAATGGAGAGTAGAAATGCACAGTTGGGGTATTCCCAGTGCTTTCCCTCTCCTAGCATTTCCTCCTTTCTCCTGTGTGCTCTCATTTTATTTTTCCTACATGAAATTCCCTGTTAAAATACAAGGTCTTTGAAAGTTCTTAGCCTCTCAGTTAAGTTTTATTACAGTGATTGGAAGATGGAGAAGAGCCTGAGGGAGGAAGGGGGCAAGGGCAGAAGCAGAGGGTTACAAAACATGACTTCTTTGTCCAGGGGATTTTTACTTCATGTCACTGCCTCACTGCCATTCTGAGTCATATGCTCTGGAAGTCACATAGGAGCCATTTCTGTCACATACTCAGTTACCCCCAGTTGCCCTTCTTGGATAACTGGAGAAGGTATCAATCCAACGACCAGACACATTGCAAGGATCATTCCTAAGACATATTGTGTAATAATGCCAGGTGCAGAAAAACTGTGAGGTGCACTGATCATCTTTTTAAAACTAGAACTCACCTAAAAGTTTATGCAATGGGTGAGTGGGTAAACGGATGGATAGATGATGAGAAGAAGGAAGAAAAGAAAGAAGGAGGGAGGGAGGGGGAGAGGAATGGAAGGAACGAGGAAGGGAATGAAGAAAGGTAGGTAGAGGGGACAGAAGGAGGGAGAAAGGGAGAAAGGGAGGGAAGAAGAGGTAGGTCTTAGAAGAGACCCTGTGGTTATTACTGGTTATTACTGTTGTCGTTGACCTTGTTTTCAGATTAGAAGATATTATACACCGTTCACTACATTTATGGTGGGAAAAGCACAGGTCTTGGAATAAGATGACTGTTACTTTCTGACTTGTGTTCTTAGGGAATTTACTTTCCTTTTCTGAGCCTCATTATCTCATCTGTCAAGTGGTATTATGCTTTGCACATTACAGGGATGTTATAAGCGTAAAAAAATCTTTTATGTAAAAGATCATCTATGTAAATTATGATGCACTATACATACATTAGTTATTATTCATCTGAGTACAATTTATCTTCCCAGAGGGAGGATTGCCCAGATATAACCTATTGTGAACAAGTATGAGAACTTTTAATACACTAATAGCCTTAGGCCTCAAATCCTGGAGAGCTTATTAGTGCTCATTAGGGCCTATATAGTAAGTCCTCACTGTCTCCTTTGAGCATTTTGTATGCTATAGTACTCTTTTCATACTGTTTTCGGTTATTTTCCCCATACATTTCCTCAAAAGTGCTCACTTCTTCTCTTGCAAGCTCTTTCTTCATGCCTCGCTCTTCCATTTTACAAAGTAAATAATCTTGCCCACTCCCACCCACTGCCGTACTTTTAATCACTGCTAATACTGGAGTGTACTTTTATGCTTCTACTTACTCTCCAGAACGCTATGAAAAACCTACTCGGATTGCTAATTAGGGCCAACTTGAGCATACGTCAGCAGCCCTTTAACTGTTCTCTTTGAAACAGTTCCAGTTAGTCCTTTTAAATAAACTTCAGAAAAGAACTCAAATTAACTTGCTTCTTAATGTCCTATGGTTCAGACATTGGATTTTCTTTTTCCCTATAGTGACTTCTGGTTAGCAATCAAAGAGCTGCTTTCTTACATTATGATTTTAACTCGAGTTTCCAGGAGTGAAAAGATTCAATAATTTCTTCAAAATCCATGATTATATTTTGTCTTTACATTTTCAAGTTTTCCCAAGATGTGTTTTCTTCTCATTAAAGCTACCTCTTGTTCCATTTGGTTTGTCCTTGGAGGGTGATGTTTCTCATGAAGAGTCTTACAGGAAAGTCCAAGATAGGAACCGTTCTGTAGGGGTTAAATCACTCAGACAGTCAGGACCAGCTACATGATTTGTGGGCTCCAGGGCAAAATGAAAATGCAGAGATCTTTCTTTATAAAAAAAGAAGTATTAAGAATTTCAGAACAGCAACAACAGAACATTATCCAAATGTGGAGCCCTTTTCAACACAAGGGGGAATGCAACGCCGCAGGTCACACACCCATGAAGTCCTATACATAATCACCATGTGTGGCCATACCAATTGACAGTCTTACTCACTTTGTATCTTCATCATGGGCCTCAGTTTATAAAAGAAACAGATACCTTTGATCATCTGTAATAGATTCCTATTGTATATGAAACTTGTAATCTCCTTGGCAACTTTTAGTAACTCAGTTATTTTACTTTTACGTGTATTTTCTGACCCTCTTTATTTGAGTCAGTGCCTGCCTTAGCTTTGGGTTGTAAGATTAATTGGGACATTTTAGGGAAGTTGAATGTTCAAATAGTCACACTTTAATGATAGCATGAAACCAGAAATTGCGTTCATTGCAGTTTCATTTGTTAACACAAGCATATTTATAGTGTTCAGAGCTTTTAAAGTCTAAAAACACTAGAAAGGCATAAACATGAGAGAGTCTGCAGTCTGGTAAAACCCTGGAAGAATTTCATGCATGTTTGGGCGCAACCTACGGTATCTCAATTGATTGTAAAATATATTTAATGCTAAATTTGATGGCATCATTACAGTGCCTTGTGTTCTTACATGCATATTTTCAGACCTTCTCCTCCTCCACCTGGGCTAGCCACCACTTAGCCCTGCAGGAAGCTGAGTTTCTGTGCTTATCTGCTAGGCTAGGGGAGAGTGAGCGATGTTGCTTTTGCTGTATGTGGCCAATTATCTTGACCTTTATGATAGATCAAGCCGTGGAGGGACCAGGAAGCTGAGTCTCCCTCCCATTTACATCTGCTTCGAGGGAGCACAGCACATTGCAGTCATGTCAGTTTGCGGTCTTCTATTTCACTCCCCAGCAATGCACATCTTGAGACACTGTGATTAGCATCCCTAATTCCTAAAAATTGACTTGCCTTGTTATAACTAGAGAGCTGTCGCCTAAAATACTTCACCTACTGTTCGAAAGGGTATTATTTTAGTGTCCTGGGGATAGGAAAAGTTTTCAACCCACCAGTGTAGGGATTAGTTTTATTTTAAAGTATTTGAAGTGTTTTAGATAACTTAGCTAAGACTGATCCAAGTTCAATGGCCTCCAAAGAATCTTTAAAAATGTGTTCCAGGTCCTTATCTGACAATAATGTGTAGAAATCCCTACATTCTGTATGTATTTGAACATTGAGATCTACTTCCTTTATCTGAGAAATTAAGGCACCTTCTGCATTAAGCAAGCACAGAGGGTGATTTCGTTTGGATAAATAGCTTTTTCTTTGAATAGGATTTCTGACTGAATCATCTAGAATTAATCATATATCTATTGAATAGCATGTGCACTTTCCCTTGTTTTTCATATCCCTGTCCACTAAGCAAATAAAGGCATTTCTCTTTTTATTAATTGGGATATTCATAATTGCTGTGTAATTTTAGAGAGATACATAATTTTGTGATTCACTTTGAGTCAGGTAAAGGTTATATCTCCATGAGACTAAAAGACCGTCATCTTGTCAAATGATCTCTATTCACCAGCTTCTTGAACCATTGATTGACTTAACCACTCAGATCAGTTTATGTGTTTAGACAGTCTGAGTCAGACAGCTAGTATGAACAGGTTTAAAAAAATTTTTTAATTGCTGAATTAACTGTTACATTCTTTTAACAGAGTTGACAAAACTAATTGGACTTTCAGTGTTAATTCAGATTGTAGTATATTTTGTTTCATTTATGAACATGTGTGATGAAGCTGCATGTCCAGGACATATGAGGAAAACATGTATTTTCATTTTTCTTCATGGTTCTTCACCTGGACAGAAAAGGGTAACATACTGTCACCTCCATAGCAGCAGCCTTGATGAGAGCTGGTATCAGAGACTTCATCATCATTTATGACTCTGACTCCCTTTCTCCAGTCTCATTTTCAGAAACAGAAAATAAGACATAGAAAAGACACAACTATCTCAGGAAGTAAAACAAATAGTTCGGTTGCTCACAAAGCAGCTACGTGGGTATTCAGTCTCATCCAACAGCTTTTCTGCCATTTATTGCTTGAGTGTCAGGCTACTGTCTTCATGCTGTTTCTCAACTCTACCATTTCATGTGCAGTGGAGCTCTAAGGTGATACACTCAAAAGAAGTCAGTCATGGTTTTGGCATGTTCAAGTCATACAGTTACTAGTCTTTCTCCATAGAACTGTAACGGGTGTATGTTGATAGAGAAGCGATAAACTAGATAAAGCCATGTACTGAAGAGGCAAGTATTGTGCCAAACTTGGTGTTTGTACTCAGAGAGTCAGGTATTGTGCCAAACTTGGTGTTTGTTTGAAGAAGAGAGTGCTTAGTAAGACCCTGAACTGTTGAAAAAGAACACAGTAGTAAGTCAAAAAGTGAGTGGTAGCTCACTGCATGAAAGTAATAATTATAAAAAATTGTAGAGCATGGTTTCTCAGCTTCAGGACTACTGAGATTTGGGGCTGAATAATTCTTTGTTGTGAGGTGCTAGTCTGTGCAATATGGGGTAGTTAGCAGAATCACTGGCTTCTAACTAATAGATGCCAGTATTCCCCCCTCTCCCAATTGTAACAACTAAAAATGTCTCCAGACATTGCCCGGTACTTTTGGAGGGGCAAAACTGCTTTCACTTGAGAAGCGATGATATAAACTTCTGATTTTAAAAGCACTTTGATCTCAACAACTCTGCTAGTTTCTTTTTTTAATCTCTAATGTACAAAAGAAGAAACTGAGGCTCAGAAAAATAAAATGTTTTGTCTGAGGTCTCACAAGTAGTATATGGTGGGGATGGAATTCAAACTCAGAGAGGTCTTCCGAGACCTTATCAGGGGTCTTTTATTACACCAGTAAAGAAAGATGTTGTATCATTCTGAATCAGATTACCTCCACTTCCCTCCTCTGCTTATTCTTCTATTTGAGTTTCCTGGGCTTTACATTAATAGAATTGAGCCAAAATAATTCACAGTGTCCCAAGGGACACTCAGTGTTTTTTCCTTGAGTAAGACATATTTCTCAATAGCCCCAACATTTGATATGCTGACAAGAGTAAATCAGATTACTGTTGAGACCTGTAGAATTTTTCGAAGAAATCATCTTAGATTTCATTAAGATGAAAGAATATTTTTATTTCAGTAAAGTTATAGATCTAAATTTCTCTTCAACTTAAGATTTCTTAATACTTCACCTCTACATTAACAATTCACATTCAAAAGTTGGTTCATTAAAAAATGGATTTACAGAGGTGCCTGGGTGGCTTAGGTGGTTGTGTCTGACTCTTGGTTTTGGCTCAGGTCATGTTCTCCAGGTCATGGGACTGAAGCCAAGCCTGCTACGGACTCTGGGCTCATTGTGAGTCTGCTTGTCCTTCTTCCTTCATCCCCCTTCCTGCCCTGGCTCATGCTCACACTCTCTCTCTCTCATAAATAAATGCAATTTTTTAAAAAATGGATTTACTCTTTTGGTGTCAAAATTTCCAGGAAGTCAAAAAGAGAACACCTCAAAAGTATCTTCAAATGCAAACAGAGAAATGCCTTTATCTTTGTTGGCGTGCCTGGGTGACTCAGTTTCTTGAGTGTCCGAATCTTGATTCAGGGGAGGTCATGACCTCAGGGTCCGAGGTCAAGTCCTACTTTGGCCTCACGCTCATTGGGTAGTATACTGAGGAGATGCAATCTCTCCCTTTGACCTTCCCCATCCCTGTTTGCACATGCTCTCTTTAAAATAAATAAATAAATAAGTCTTAAAATAAGCAAGTTCAATGATTCATTAGTTCAGTGTAACACCCAGTGCTCATCATGTCCCGTGCCTTATTTAATGCCCATCACTCAGTCACCCCATCCCCCCTCCCACCTCACTTTCTGCAACCCTCAGTTTGTTTCCCAGAGTCAAGAGTCTCATATTGAATATTATATCAGAAACTAATGATGGACTATACCTTGACTGATTGAATTTAAATTAAAAAGAAAAACTATAAAACAAATAAGTAAGTAAGTAAATAAATAAATAGGTTTGTGTTGGCACATTAAGACTATTTCATGACCAGTGAGAGCCAAAGCTAGTATTGAAATATTTGTGTTTTACCAAAACAAAACCTTTGTTACAGTACTAGAAATAAAATGGAGCATCTCTTTGTCATGAGAGAAAATAATTTGGTCAAGTAAGTAAATAAATGGAATATAGACTCTAAGACGTGTTTAAGTTCCAAGGATCATTTATTATGGAACCTGTAGTGACAAGCCAACTCTGCAATGACAGAATTGTGATCTACTCAGGAAGCCTTTCAGTAAAGAGATTGGGGAGACTACTGATTTCTAGTTAAGATGCTTCTGTTTTGAAATGGAGTATGGAGGTGGGCAGATGGGTGAAATAGATGATGGGGATTAAGGAGGGCACTTGTCATGATGAGTACTGGGTGATGTGTGGAATTGTTGGATCACTGTATTTTACACCTAAAACTAATATAATACTGTATGTTAACTATACTGGAATTGGTTTTTTTTAAGCTTTTTTACTGCTATTTTTCCATTCTAATTGGGAAAAAAAGGAATATGGACAGTATGAACCTGCTAGACATGCTAAGGAAGCATATAGCTTCTAGTTTAAATGCTAGTGGCATTTATAAGGCTTAAATAGTAACAGTACTTTGATGGTTTCTCAAAATAATTGCCATATGACCCAACAATTCCATTCCTAGGTATTTCCTAATCCCAAAAGAATTGAAAGCAAGTACTCAAACAGATATTTGTATGCAAATTTCATGGCAGCATTATTTACAATAGACAAAATGTGGAGAAAACCCAATCCATCAACAGATGAATGAATAAACTGTATATGGCCTATATAAGCTGTGGAATATTATTTAGCCATAAAAACAAATAACATTCTGGTACATGCTGTAACATGGATGAATCTCAGAAACATGCTAAGTAAAATAAGCCAAATAGGCAAATATTACATGATTTCACATATATAGAATGTCAAGAAAAGGCAAATTCATAAGGTCAAAAAGTAGATTAAATATTATTAGGGACTCAGGGACTGGGGGAGGAGAGAATGGAGCCTTATTTTTTTTTTAGGGACTGGGTTTCTGTTTAGAATGATGAAAAAGTTTTGAAATAGTGATGATGGTAGCAAATGTGAATCTAATTAGTGCCAATGAATTATGTTTTAAAATGGTGAATACAGGGGCTGCCTGGGTGGCTCAGTGGGTTAAGTCTCTGCCTTCAGCTCAGGTCATGATCGCAGGGTCCTGGGATCGAGTTCCGCATCGGGCTTTCTGCTAGGCAGGGAGCCTGCTTCCTCCTCCCCCCCCTCTCTCTTTCTCTCTCTCTGCTTGCCCCTCTGCCTACTTGTGATCTCTCTGTCAAATAAATAATATCTTTTTAAAAATGGTGAATACAGTAAATTTTATGTATATTTACCAACAATAAAACTAGGGGAAATATTTTAACTTATATAATAGATAAAGGGCTAAAACCCCTAATGCACAAAATAATTTGAAAACCATAAGGTAAAATCAGTATTTAAACAAACAAACAAAAAAGGACAAAGGAAAAAGGTAGGCACTTTACAGAATAAATGTTAATGACCAGTAAATAGATGAAAATATATATGATCATTTTGGCTTATAATTAAATAAATATAAAGAAAAAATAAGATCACTTTTTTTCCCCAAAGGAAAAAAAATGAAAAATAATTGATCCTATGCAAAAGGGCAGACCAAAAGTTAGCTGTCTTTTTAAAACAAGTGTTTCAATGCAAAGTGGTTAGTTTAAGTGTGGACAAACCTATCAAAATTTTTATTAATATTCCCACCTTTTAACCCTGCAATCTCGCTTTAGCAATCAACCTGATGTAGAAAGAAACATCTGTGTCAGATGTTTGTCATACAAACTAGATGTCCAAGGTTCTATCAGCCTTGGGGCATCTATAAGATAGAATGAATACTATGCCATCATTAAAATTATATGAATGAGAATATTTAATGGCAATGGGTAAAGGTTCATAATACATTGTTAAGTGAGAAAAGAAATACATCAGAAGGTTAATGATTCTCTTGGAGTATTGAGATCATGAATGATTTTTCTTGTCTTTTGTATCTTTCATATATCCAGATTTTCTGCAGTTAAAATGTATCTTCCTCAAAAATGCTATATAACAAGAAGTATTAATAAAACTAAAAATGATGTCTTAAGAGGCACCTGAGATTTCTAAGGTCATGTTTAGTTGAGAATAGTATTGAGCATGATGTAGGGGAAACAAGAATCAGAGCAGTCCCTGTACCCTCCTTGGGACTTGCTGGTCTCTCCTGGGACCAGGAGGAAAGCACTGGCCACCAAAGCATGCAGATAACATGGAGCCTGCCTGGGAAGCCTAACACCACACACCAAGGGAGGTCAGCCTCAGATGGGCATCCACACTCAAATTTAAAGAAAATTACATTTCTGATTCTGTTGGTCAGTGTCATTAAAGTCCTTGTACCCATTATTGTCCACTAGCCGGATGAGATGAATGGTTTATCTTTATCCCTTAGAAACTTGTATGCCTTCCCAAACTGTGCTTAAATCATACAGAGGTTAAATATATAAGATGCTGCATCATTATAATAAATATATTTTGAATGAAAAATAAATAATAAGGAATTTTTCTTCAAAAACCTGTGAATTGGGGTACCTGGGTGGCTCAGTGGGTTAAGCCTCTGCCTTCTGCTCAGGTCATTATCCCAGAGTCCTGGGATCACTCTCTGCTCAGCAGGGAGCCTGCTTCCCCCCCCACCCCGTCTCTTCCTGCTTCTCTGCGTACTTGTGATCTGTCAAATAAATAAATAAAAAATCTTTAAAAAACAAACAAACAAAAAACCTGTGAATTTATTTAAATGGAAAGCCTTATAAATTTGGAAAAGTTAAATCATTTAGGTCTACATTTAATGAATACCTTGAAATTGAAATTTGTGCCTTTCCCCCAAAATATGCAGATTTATGACCACCAGAAAAATAGTTTATGGGGTGCCTGCATGGTTCAGTTGGTTAAGCACTTGCCTTCAGCTCAGGTCATGATCCTGGAGTCCTGGGATCAACCCCATGTTGGGCTCCCTGCTCAGCGGGAAGCCTGCTTCTCCCTCTCCCTGTACTGCTTGCTCCCTCTGCTTCTTCTGTCTCTTGCTCTCTCTCTGTCAAATAAATAAATAAAATCTTTTTTAAAAAAGAAAGAAAAATAGTTTGTGTTAGCATAGGCTATGGAATTATGAACTCTTTGTGATCAAGGTGCATTTCTTTCCTTTATAATCTTTTATAAATCATATTTTTTAATTATAAAAAGCATTATCTGTTTAAGCAATTTAGAAAACATAAACATAAGCTAAAAATAAAAGTTATTGGCATTCCCTCCATCCAGATATACTACTGTAAATATTGTAGTAAATTTTGTATTGTAAATTATAATATTGTAAGTATTGTAAAGAAAAATCCTTTCAGATTTTTTCTGTACACATTTATTCTATACTTTTTAAAAAGTACTTTCATGTTATAGCTAATGGTTTATAACCTGTATTTTTTAACTTAACACATTTAGAACATATTGCTGTGTCATTAAATATTTTTTACATTATGACTTTTAATAGAACATGATTTCCTTCATGTGAGCATATTATGCTGTACTCAGCCAGTCTCCTTATTTTCCAACATGGACATTGCTTCAGTTCCTACTATTATGAACAGATTTGTCATAAATGTCTCTGTATTTCTACATATCTATGATTGCTTGCTTAGGTTAAATTCCTAGGAGTAGAATTACTATGTTGAAAGTATGAAATGTGAAGGTTTTTCATTCATATTGTAAAATTACTCTCGTAAATGTACTATCAATTTGCACTTCCACCAGAAGTAGAGAACTGATTTCCTGGCACCCTCACCAACACTACTGTCACCAAAAATAAAAAAGCCAAATTGATAGATGAAAAATAGTATCTCATTATTGCTTAAATATGCATTTCATTGACTACTACTGAAGATGAACTTTTTTAAGATAAATTTTTTTCATAGGTTAGTTGAGCACTTACTTAAAATTACTCTTTTAGAATTTCCTATTCTTACTCTTTTGTTCATTTTTCCCCATGTTAGTCTTTTTCTCATTGATTTGTAAGAGTTCTTTTTATATTAAGAATATTACATGAAGGCCCATTTCTTATACTTTGTAACTTCTACAATATCTGCTAAAAAGATAGGCAAATGGTGATATTTCTTTACAGAAGAACTTTATGCCTTGATTAAATCACATGTATTCCTTCGATTCAAATAACGTGCAAATCACATTATTTCTCTTTACTGCCTTTCACTTTAAGCACTAAATGTGATCATTTCAGTGTTTCGGGGTATAAAAATAGTCCAAGGCTCATAGAAGAAATGTAAAAAAATTAGAACTACTTAACAAAAAGGAAACAAACAAAAAAAGGGAGTCAGGGTGGGCGCAGCAATGACAATATACTTTCAAAATTCTACAGGACAGAATCACTAATCTTTGATGAGGTCAGGTTGAGGAGAGAAAACTTAAATCGCAACAGGAAAATGTAGTTTGGGGAGAACACTTTTGAAGAGGATGAATGATTTAAGCACTGAATTGGGTTCCTCTAGGTAATGATAATGTGTTCTTTCTCAGAATTTTCTAATAAGAGCAAGTAGAGGGGAGCAGAAAGAAAGTCTCTTATTTTTGTGCCAGCTGTGGCTGGATGCATCCGAGCCCCATAGGGATAATGGAGGAAAGTGGGCCCCTGGCCTGTGGCCTCCTGCTTCCAGTAGGCTAACACATGCAACCACAGAGCTAGCCTGACGAGTCAGAGAGAAGGGAACTCGAGTGCCCCAGTACCAGGTTATGCCACCTGGAGTGCACTGCAAATTGATGACTTTATAAATATAATTGTTATATGGACAGTCATATGGCATTGTATTTTGTGTGTGTTTATAGCCTTATGTCTTAGACATTAGTGATATGAGTGTCACATTTTAAGTGCTATATGTTAGACATAAAACAACTTTGGTAACTCGACTTTAGAACATTTTAACAAACTAGGAGTCTCAAAATATGAAAGAGCCTGGGCTTTGTCTAACCTCTCAGGGGCATTTATCATGGATTAACAAATTGGAAATGCTGAAAATCCCCTTATAGGGTTTGCTGATTTGCAGATTATTTACCTGGATATGTAATTGAGCAATACTGTGACTGGCCTGCTAGTTGTGATTATGGGAACCTCCCAGGGAATCATATTAATACCAAAATTACTTGGCTTTTTATTAATCAATTATGGGCTGCTTTTTTAGGGGATGCTGGGAGTTTGCTGCATTAGAGAATGCAGTAGGGCTTTAAAATTTCTTATTAAATCTTCTGAATTCTTTTCCCAAAATGTGATTAATTATTCCCAAAATGTGACATGATAAGAAAGCAAGTATACCATTTGTAATTCTAAAAGAAAATTATAGGTAACTTAACTCCAAAAGCAGTAATAATTAGAATAGCAAGAGATGCCGAGACAGAGTGAATTAAATCCTTCGGGCATCTTGTGGTTATTTTAGAGAAATCATTACCTGCTTTAATCATTTGGATTATATGTGCTGGGAATGCAGCAGTGATTAGGGGTTTGATAGATGTATAATTTGACTCTGGGTCTCAACAGGATCACAACTCCAGATAGTAAATATTGCCAGTTACTGATGATGCCTACATAAAAAAGTGGAAAAAATCTTACAAGTTGTGACTTGGATCTCATCAATATATTTATGCTAATAAACTCCTTGGTGAGAAGGAACATCATTGATTTCTCTCTTGGTGTTTATTTAATTTTTCCTCTTTTATTTGTTCAGTTCTTTAATTCTTTCTAGTCCAAATGGGCTAAGATAGAGAACATTCAAACTGGTGTTTTTGTTTACCTGTTTGTTTGCTTTAAAAAGATTAGTATTTCCTGTTGGTTAATCTCAATGTAACAGGGAAATAGTGCATTGGTCCTGTAGTTAATACCAGCCACTTCATGAAGTTAACAGTGTAACTGCATTCTGAATAGACTCTCCAAGACGCAGCAAAGGGAAAGCCTGCTCCTGAAGAGAAAGGCAGAGGGACTCATTCATGATGCTTTGAGATTGATATTGCCAGACATGGTACCAGATATCCTGGCTATGCCCTCTTACCTATTATATGACCAACACCAAAACATTGCCAAACTCAACTCTCCGTCTTCACTGGGAAGCTGCAAGTTCAGGAATACCTTTGTTGGGTTGAAGTTAATTAAAATGAGATGGATGACTAAAAATTTTTTGCCATAAAAATTTCCAAAAACCCTATCAGAAAAATAATGCTGAGCCTTGTGGAAAATGAAATTATCTTAAAATAAACCAGTATTTTCAAAGCTTTGCTGTTTGTAGTAGAATTGTTATAGTTTTACAGTAGAAAAAGTAACTTGCTTTTTGCCTCCTACAAAAAAATGACTGAAGTAGAAAAATGTCATACCTTTAGTGGAGAAAATATAAATTTTAGATTTATCAGAAATTTGGGGAAATGAAAATGAGGAATGGAGCAACTATACTCAATTATCTATTGCAGTGGTCAGCAACTAGATGCAAGTATAGCAACAGTAAATACATATAAAAAACAGACAGTATCTGACCCATCACCTACATGACTCAGCCTCGCTTACCTCACCCTAGCCCAGGCCTGAGCAAGATGTTTCCAGCCCAGTAACCTCTGCAAACCCTTCTGTCCCTCTCCTCTGACAAATGAGGGTTGTGTTGGATGGAGTATCAGGGACCTGGGAGGATGGGAACTTATTGCCTATAGATGCAATATGTTCCTACACAGGGGAATACTGAAATCGGGGCCCTAAGAGAATGGTAGGTCAGGATCAGAATAAAGAACCCATACTGGGTCATCTTTCCAAATGCAACTGGACATGGAAAGTCAGCCAAATTATAAAGTTAAAGAGACAGAGACAAATATTGCTGCTGAATGAGGATTTGGGGAGAGGAGCCTGCAATGATTCCTGAGTCATCTGTGGACGTCTGCGTGGTCTTTTCTTATCCACTTGCCACAGCTGCTTTGAGAACTCCAGGATCTTTGAAAGTGATGGCCAGAGGAAGAATTTCTGTGTTTTGGCATTTCTAGTCATCTTACAATACCCACAGCCAAACCTCTGTTCTTTCCTCCATTATAACCAAACTTACACTACCTTTACATAAGTCTTGAGTCAAGTAAGCTCCAGCTACTGGCCATATGCTTTCCCTTCTGAAAGACCCTTGGCGTGAGGGACCCTGGGAGGAGGACACTCACAACGAGGTTGAGAATGGCCTCTTAGTAGTGTCCTGTGCTGGATGAGGCCATTTCATACCTGAAGCTCAAAAAGACTGAGTGAATTACCCAAGGAACCAGTAAGAATTGTGACCAAGTCCAATACAGGTAGGTTGGTAAGGGGCAGTTTGAAATCCTGCTGGAAAATCAACAAGCACCCAGAACAACTCAAAGCTATCTCTTCCATGGACTTACAAACACTGTGGACTCCAAACCTGAGGCTTTTTCTTCTGAACATGAAAACTCAAATGAAAACCCAATCAAGGAAATTCTACTGAGAAGAGTCTTAGCATACATCTCCCTACACCATCACCACCAAATGCATAGGGGCACATTTCCCAAAGGTAGTTTGTCTAATGAGCTAATCAATCAGAAAACAAAAGCCCCTTCTGGACATCTCCATTGCTAAGAGGTTTTCTGTTTTTTGTGATGAAAACTGAGGAAGTTACTCCTCCAGAATCCAAATCCATCTTGTTGAATTTCTACATAAGAGGCTAGGTGGAAAGTGTGTGGGACAGAAGAAAAGGAAGGAATGTTTTTTATACTTGCATTTGTTTAACTTCTCAGGAGACTGGTATTAATAGACTATACTTTTAGGAGAAGTAAATTAACTTTATACAATGTTTAAGGAATATTGTATATGTAAGATCAAATGAGGGGAAAGGATAGTTTTGCCAAAGGCAACTGTTATCAAGGTTCTGAAATTAATTGGATGCTTTAATTGAGGTAGATTACTAGCTAATGCTTGCTTGAATACAGTAATTCTCCTATTAAATTATCTTTGAATAATTACCTGAAATTTCTCAGCTGCGGGGACTGATGGCTATTTAATTGCACAGTGATGTTGCTATATAATTACTTAACAAGGTGTCCTGTAATAGTTTAATTCCCTTTTTACTGAAAAAAAGTGGATGATAAAGTAACGACAAATACCTCTTTCATAAAAAATAAATCACTGTAGATTTTTTCCTTCAGATTATTTGATATTTGAAAGTAAATGAAATTATTTCTAAATTTATGATTTATAATTCAAGTATTGATGATTTTTTAAATAGAGTAGAGCCTCTCTAACACATAATATATTAGATAACATTTCAAAGGGTTGGAATTGTCATTTTTAATTTTTGCTTATCATGAGCATTTTATGTCTCATTATTAAATACCCAAGAAGCCACACCTTTCTCTTCATTTTTCTTTCATATTTTATGTAAGATTTTCAAATTAAGGCATGTAGTCATTAAATGAATGATTAAATATTATTTAAATATGGCCATATGTCACTTAACAATAGTATGACAGAAAATTAAATGAATTGCTTGAAATTATTTGGCAAAATATCTGTAGACAGTTTCCACCAAGACATTAATTTATTAGAACTTAGAATATTGCTACAAACATTATTAGAATATCAACAACAAATATCATCTGACTCTCTCAGATTAATCTAATTAACCTCTACAGTAATCTTAATTAAATATTAAAGTCAAAAACAAAAGACAATATATTTTGACAATTGTTTTCTTATGTAAATTAGTGACGTAAAAACTACTAAAGTCTGGGACGCCTGGGTGGCTCAGTTGGTTAAGCAGCTGCCTTCGGCTCAGGTCATGATCCCAGCATCCTGGGACAGAGTCCCACATTGGGCTCCCCTTGCTCAGCAGGGAGCCTGCTTCTCCCTCTGCCTCTGCCTGCCATTCTGTCTGCCTGTGCTCGCTCTCTCCCCCCTCTCTCTCTGATAAATAAATAAAAAAATTTTAAAAAACAAAACAAAACTACTAAAGTCTTAGGAAAACACAGCTGATTGGGTTTTGACTGGAAATGTAAATTAACTGTAGTGCATTCGCAGTCTTAGCACATTAAATATATTTCCAGAATTTGTCCCAATGATTTAACGATGTATACCTGACCCGAATGCCGGAACAATGTGCTGGTTAAGACAATGTCAACAATTTATTGGCCCCAAACTAGAAGCAAACTGTGTTTTGAGGGCACCTGGTTCAATTGGTTAAGCATCTGACTCTTGATTTCAGCTCAGGTCATGATCTCAGGGTCCTGAGATCACGCCCTGTGTTGGGCTGGGTATGGAGCCTGCTTAAGATTCTCTCTCTGCCTCTCCCTTTGATGCTCTCTCTCCCAGCCCCTCTTCCATTTTTATAAATTAAGAGAAAGGGGTCACATTGACCCACTGAAGTTCAACAGGAAATTTCATTCATATATAGAAAGGATGGACAGGAATAGTCTATTCCCAGTATGGTAGAAACAGTACTGAGTCATTATGGAAACTTAGCTAAATATGAGTCTTCATATTAGACCATTTTTTCTAAGCAAACCAAATAATGAAATACACAGAAATTGTGTCAACCTAGGCATTGGTTGATACTGAATTGGTGATGCCAAAGTCAGTTCTCAATTTTGTATTTAAATCACAGTTCATAGATATAATATGTGCATTACACAGTTTAAAAGCCAGTAAATCCTTCACTATCTGAATTATTTGTCCTGGCTCCAGTATGAAGGGTTTCATTCTACCTTTGATAAAGTTTTTGGATCAGATGAAAATATGGCATAGATTATCCCTTGTGATTATCGTGTAAGTAATATAAGAAATACTGGCGATCCATACTTTGATGAAGTTATCTTTGTATTTTGTTAATGCTCTAGGTGAGCGCATTGTCTAAGAAGTATACCACACAGGGAAATGTACACTTTCACTTGAGGAGGTTTTCCTTCCTGCAAGTAAATCTAACAACCTTGGCCTGAGACAGTATGTCATGGCCGAGCAGTTAGTGAAAACTATGTAACAGCCACTGCCACTGTATCTTTGGGATCTTTAAGATTGAAATGAAGCCTTGAAATTCTGTTGGATGAGGGAACAGAGCCAAGGTGTTTGGTCATTTCAGCCTTTTGGCATCTTAACAGCATTTCAAAGCCCAGGCCACACAGAAGCCAGTTGCTGTAGTCCATCAGGAGAAGGAATGAAGTGACGCAGTGTGAGGAAGGGAGGATGGTCTGTCAGGAGCGGTGGGGATGGAAGGGAGAGAGATGCAGGACACGAAGGGATGTGCTTGGTGATCCCCAAAAGATTTTGTACCCCGAGATGCAATCCTTCAGTTGCCTATGAATATTGCACTTGTGGCCACTCTTCTGTAATCCACATCACATTTACATGCTTCTGGTGTGGAGGAGACAATGCCAAAAGGCAACATGATTCTGCTTTGAACATGGGAGTGAAGGGAAAGTGGTAAAGTACGGTTTCTAGGAAACTCTCTCCACAATGCAGACCCTTGGCCAAGCCTGTGGTGTGCTTGTATATCTGGCAGACCTTCTGGGGATGCTATCATCTTGGCATTCAAGGATGAGATATTCATGGCACAAGATAACCCTCCTGACATCATGGACCCATTTGCACCATGTACACTCCAGTGAGCTTTCACTCTTCAATAATAGTACTATGACGATAAGAAGAAAGAGCCTCAGAGGTTTCCTGTAGATACCAGTTTATTCTCCGAGCAACAACTGTGGATAAATCTTTTTTTTTTTTTTTTCCATTTAGGAGACATAACATGTGCTTCACCAGGAAATACAGTACCATTATATTTTTTAAGGTATTAATTTGGTTTCTTTAAAATTAGAATTCTGTTTCAATCACATGATTAAATCAGTGGGCATGGTAGTCTAATACCACTGTTGTGCTTGACTTCAGAATCAACTGTGTTCATTTTTAAAAATAGAAGTGGTCCTTGAACAAAATGAATAGTCTGATTTATTAACAATGGACTTCATTTTCTTGTATGGCTTTTCCTCAAATGGAAATATGTATCTCAGAAATAATTATACAGGAAATCTTCCCTCAATTCACATATCCGCTCACCCCTAAAATAAAATAAAATGAAATTTCTTCATGTGGTTCCAAAAGGAAGGAGACATCAAATCTCTGTTCCTTGTCTTAATAATGCATCTTCTGCCAAAAGACAAATGTCAAATGAAATAGACAAGACAAACAGAAACGTCTTTATTAGGAGCAAGCCGCTTTGAACTGCACAGTGTGGCTGTGTGTTTACTGTAGTGTCACTCACTGTTCAGTGACTCAGATCAATTCTTCATTGGGATTCACATTTTCAGTGTAAATGAGAGACCACAATTAGGTCGAATTTTGATCAATCTTCCTGCCAACAGATCTGGAATCAAATTTTAAGCCTGATCTGAGCTTACGTTCTTCTTTTATTTCAGTACAAAAGCTTGGAACCACAGCGTCATTGAAGCATCCTTGAAATCATTTGTGTTTCACTGGTGATGTGAGATATGGCAATTCTTTCTCTCTACAAACTTGATGGGCTTTTTTTCTACCTTCATCTAAGGAGAATTACTTAACCTTGTATGGCCTTGTTGTCACTGGCAGAGGGAGGGTTTTAGACCATGGTGAGTAGTTCCCAAACTTTATCATGCTTAACAATCACCTGGGAGCTTGATGAAAATGTCTTTTCCTAGGCTCCACCCCAGAGATTCTGGTTCAGTAAGACTGGCATAGAGCTCAGGCATCTGCATTTTTAATGAGCTCCCCAGATGACTTATCATATGTTGAGGAGCACAGTGTTTTTATGATCTGAAGTCCCTACCAGATTCTAACCTCTGCAATCAATCATGAAACCCTAAAGATCAAATACAATTATGTATAAACTGATTGCACAATACAGATGAGATAGTATGTCAGGTAACAATAATATTAAACAGCTAACATTTGTTGAGCATTTTTTAAAAAATTTTATTTATTTATTTGACAGAGAGAGAAAGAGAGCACAAACAGGCAAAGCAGCAGAGGGAGAGAGAGAAGCAGGCTCCCCACGGAGCAGGGAACCCGATGCGGGGCTCAATCCCAGGACCCTGGGATCATGACCTGAGCCAAAGGCAGTTGCTTAACCAACTGAGCCACCCAGGCACCCCTGTTGAGCATTTTTTAAGTTGAGGCAAACCTTATTCTAAGGCCTTTGTAAATATTAACTCACTAATCCTCCAACAGTATTGGGGGAAAGTAACATTACTGTGTCCATTTCACAGGTATGGAAGCTGAGGCCAGAGAGATTTAAACCATTTACTTAAGATTAGATAGGCCCTGGAGAATAGACAGGTACTTGCTAGGCTGAAAAGGACATAGTAGGTGGAGAGAGTGGAAGGAGCAAAGGCCCAGATCTAGAAAAGCTCATGAATTATTTGACAATAGCAAGTACTCCTGTGCCTGGGGCCCAAGTGGCTTTGAGGAATATGTGAGTAAGGAGGAGGTGTTTGGAGAGATTCTTAAAAGAAACTTTGGTATATGCATATAATGAAACGTCATTTAGCCATTCAGATGATTTGGAAAAATATCTAATGACAGGAAAATGTTTACAACATAATGTTAAGTTTTGGAAATAAAGTTATTGAATGATATAATTCCAATTTTGTGAAAAATATGTAAAGAGGGCACTGGGCGGCTCAGTCAGTTAAGCGTCTGACTTGATCTTGGCTCAGGTCATAATCTTGGGGTCATGCGGGACTTGGAGCATGATTCTCTCTCTCCCTCTACCTCTGCTCCTCTGCCCCCCTCTCTCTCAAAAAAAAACAAGAAAAAAGAAAAAAAAAGAAATACATGTGAAAGATTGATAGGGTAGGTTCTCATAGCAAGTTGAGCTGATGTTTGATTTTAATTTTCTTTATTTTTTTAAACATTTTCTTTCTGGAGACAGAGGGAGAGGAGGTGGGGGGAGGGGCAGAAAGAGAGGGAGAGAGAATCTTAAGTAGGGTCCACGCTGGATGACATGGGGCTCCATCTCATGACCCTGGGATTATGACCTGAGCCAAAATCAAGAGTCTGACACTTAACTGACTGAGCCACCCAGGCACCCCTTTCATTTTCTTTATATTTGTCCATGTTTTACAAATTTTTCTCTATGAACTGGTATTATGTTTTATTTTATAAAATAAGAGTAGTTAAAATATATTGTTTAAATAGATTTTCAATGTGAAGTGAACCAAAAAATGTTTTCTAATACCAAAGGATTTAATGAGAAAACCTTCCTGTTAAGCTTAAGTTTCTAGTTTCCAAGTGCAAATTTTTCAGTATCATCCCCAAATTTTCTGGGCTTTTTTCTCTGGGGGCACTCACCTGCATGGAAATTTAGGATGATGATATAGCTTAATGGTGTTTCCTCACCAACTATGTGAATTCACGGTGGGGTACAATGCCATAACGTAAGTGCATGTGCGGTGGGCCTATGAATCTGTGGTGGTGGGTAAAGATGGTGGGGAGATTAAAGGTTTCCTCCTTCTCTTTTGACCGAGCAATGTAGCAAGTAACTGTGGCAGTGCTAGCAGCCATTTATTTAACTTCACAGGCCACATATGGCCAAGCAGAATCAACACTCACTGAAAAGAGGGATTAAGAATTGTTTACAGAAGTAGCTTCCTTTCAAGTCTAAAGAGCTTTGTTCAAAAGTAACCAGCACCTGAGGTCTAGCTAAATTCTTGAAGCATGTGACAGCTGTTTGGATGAAGGAATGATGATCTACTTAGAGACGGTAGAATCTTTGGCGTTAGAGAGCCTGATGTTTGTCATTCTGGTGACAGTATTCTGGGTGTGCTCTCCAGAGCTGCTCCATGGTATAGCCATGTGCAGGGAAATCATTAATATGACAAAGCCTTGTGGTGCTTACTGTGTGCTCCACATGTTAACTTGTCATAGAATATTCACGGCCCCCCTCCCCATGATGTGATGTAGGTTACATTACTAACCCCATTTACACGTGAATGAACTGAGACACAGAGACGTTTAGAAACACAAAAAGTCAGGGCACCTGGGTGGCTCAATGGGTTAAGCCTCTACCTTTGGTTTAGGTCATGATCTCAGGGTCCTGGGTTTGAGCCCTGCATCCAGCTTTATGCTCAGCAAGGAACCTGCTTTTCCTTCTGTCTCTGCCTGCCTCTCTGCCTACTTGTGATCTCTGTCAAATAAATAAATAAAATCTTAAAAAAAAAAAAACAACAACTTAAAAAAAGAAAAACTTGTAAAAAGTCCTGTTGTCACCATTTCTTAGGGTCTTTTATGTGCCAAGCACTTGTGTCTCAGGACCGCCATGCTATAAGGACTTTATAGATTTTTAACTTCAAGCCTTACAGTGATCCTGAGAAGTATCAGTGTGTCCATTTTTCACATGAGGGAACTGGGGCTTGTTTTAAGAGAACATAAAATACCTACAGGAAGGATCGCCAGGTGGGGAGGAACAGCAATGTAGGTGTCCCCTATTCTCCCTGTCCTGGATTCCCTTTCCTCCTGCTGCTTCCACCTCACAGGCCCTCAAGACACTGTTGTGTCAGTCCTTAAAGGTCAGGTCCAAATACAGATTCAAACATGGTCAAGGTAGTCTCCTGTAAGTCCTAGAGAAAAGGAATACATGTCTCCAGAGGCAAACAGAAACAGTTGAATCCTGACTCTGCCACTTAATGGTGGTTTGTTTGACTTTGGAAGTTTTTAATTTCTCAAGGCCTTATTTTCCTCGTCTGTCAAATGAAGATTCTACTCATGGTGAGGATTAAAGGAGATCATTCTGATAAAGAATTTACCAAAAATTATTCAGTAAATAATAACAACAACAATAATAATAATGGGGAAAATAAATGTAGAAAGCTCTGGTTTAAACAAAATTAAACCAAATTTTTGTTATAGGACTCTTCTGAGCCTTTAATAGCCAATATTGTCAGTGACGCTGTAAGAGGACAGTATAGCAGGCAAGTTGTTTCTTACCCATTTCAGCATTTACTATTTTTTTCTGGGGGCCCATTAAGTCCTAGGGACTCTTTGGGAAAGCCTTTGGGAAAGGTATAACCCTGGTTTTACCTTAAATTATTCAGAGAAGTTCTGTTAGCAAACAATAGGCTTCCATATGAGAGACCCCAAAATAGAAGTAAAAATAGTATATTCTAATATTTTCAAATTCACATATGCTAGAAAAATCTAGGGCTTAAAAAGAGTGGGGTGTGGTTCTAATAAATTTGGTATGAAAATAGATTGAATCTCTGCACAAAAAACAAAGCTAGGTTTGGTGAACGGCAGAGAGGGAGGGAGGAGAGAGCCTCTCCTGGGAGAATCAGGGAAGGGAGAGGAGGTGGGGAGCAGAGGCCTGCTGGACAGATGCATGGGGGGGGGGGCTCCAAGTTGTGGACAAAGCCTTTAAGTAAAGATGGGAAATGTCCTTGGGGGAATGAACAAGATGGGGGATCCTGAGGATGCCAAAGGGAAGGTCCCGAATTTGCTAACGACCACTTTTGGTGTTGAAACACCTAGGTGTTTCTGTGTAACCAGAGGCCACAAGTGCAGGAATTTTAGTCCTACAGGAGTGCACTTCAATGACAAATCAATGGAAGCAATACTAGTGAAAGTCAACACTGCTTTGAATGATTTGTAAGTTTCTTTAGAAACAAGGTTGTCTGTGTCCTAAGGGCAACTCCTAGGTGATTCCTAGTAGAAACATGGCTACATGTTCTTTACAGTGAAATTGGCATATTCCTGAAGCCCAGAAAGATTTCTTGCAGCACCCTAAGGCCAGCTTGGCATAAACCCTGAGAAACATTTAGTAGTGAAGTCCAATGCCTATCTTCTCATCAACCTCCTCAATTCAACTCCTCTCAGCAGCATCCAAGTTGGAAAACTCAGATCTATTCTTGACTTCTCTATCTCCCAAACCACACATCCAGAGAGTCACCAAGTCTAATGTCGTATTTTGTTTCGTTGTTAAATATGCAGTACAGGCGTCCTCCCAGAAAAAAATGACAAGCAGATGAAAGGATAAAGAAGCAGAAGGGAAAATCACTCTTCATCACACTGTTCGTGTTTTCCGGTATTTTATTTTTTCTTGAAATTTTCTATCAAGTATAAAACTTTGAATCCAGATTTTTTATTTCAAATCTATTCTTGACTCTCTAGCTCTCCCTCATTAACTACAGTTTTATTTTGGAACTTTCCTCACCTGAAATAAACTATTTCCTGTTCCTAAAGACATAGGGGTGATCAAAACAAGTGTGAGCCTGCTTTCATGAACCCCCCCAAACAATGTGTATTAGTCATATTTATGCCCTTATTTAACAGGAAGCTCATTCAGTTCATACTCTTTCATGCCTTGCTTTTTTTCCCTCTTAACATTGTGTCTTGGAGATCATTTTATGTTAGTTCCTCATTCCTTTTTACATTGTACATTATTTCCTTGTATCCTTGCATCATATTGTACCCAGCCCCTATTGATGGATGTTTAAGGTGCTCCTAATGTTTGCTATTGCAAACAGTACTACAGTAAACAACCGCATACATAATGTCATTCCATACATGCAGAGCAAGAGCTTTAGGATAGATTCCTGGAAGTAGAGGTTTGGTAGAAATTGACAGAGTGCCCTCCACGGAGGTTTACCGAGTAACATTCCAACAGCAACCTAGACGACTGCCAGTTTCCCCACCAGTTGAAACACCCTATTCTCCTTTGAAAACCACTTGGTGGCCTGGGGAAATCCCAAAGCTGATAGAACCAAAAGAGAAGTGAAGGTGAAGGATTCTTTCCCCCATGAGGCCACCAAGGAACTTTTCTTCACGGAGGTCTGGGTTTATTTTTAAGGTCCTTTATTCCTTAAAGAAAGAAAAAGAAAAAAACACCACAATGCAACAATGTAGGTGTCACAAAGAAGAACAGATTTCTTTCCTGTGCTTCCAACTAAACCAGCCACTTAAAAAGATACAGGGCGCCTTTCAGGGTTGTTGGAGCAGTAGGGGAACACATAGCTGATCTGCAATCAAATGGCCACTCGGGAGAGCAATCTGTGTGCTCTTACCCACAGAGCAGCCAATTTCAACTGGAACATATGCAGAGCCCATTTGCGGCTTCTTTGTGTGGTGGTTACACTCTCGTCTTAGAGGCTGGGGCAGGTTAGGGGAGAGCGCCCATGTTGTACAACAGTGTATCTGAGCTGCCCTTTATGCCTACCTATTTCTTTCCCTGCTTTCACCCCTTTGTGTGTTTTTAATGGGGATAAGTGTGAGATGTGCTGGAGTGCAATCACATTGTGGTCTTAAAAGGATCTCTGATGATAGAAAATATGTCAATTTATTATTTCCCTCGGGATAGAGAAAAAAGTACAAAGGTTCAATGGATGATGAAGATAATACTTGTGCACTGTATAGCATTTTGCAACAAAAGATTTTAAGGTGATTTTCCTTTAAAAAAATATTTGAGTCCCATTTTGTAGGTGGGGAGACAAGAAGATTTCGTAGTAACTAAAATGTCCTGGTGGTGGGACCCTGCATAGAGTCAGCATCTCTATGATCCTTTCCGGGCTCTGTTCACTCCCTCTAGTGGAATCTGGTTCTTCACATCAGAGTTTTGAACTGCACTAGCAAGCACTGTGCTATTGTGCGTGATCTTTTGGGTACCAGAGCCACAGTTTCATCAAATCTTCAACCGGATGGCTAGGTCTGTGATCAGAGCTGCCTCATGTACCTACAGCTATAGTTTCCTTAAATAACAATTAGCCCCACAAATCCTGGGCTGCTCTCGAATGCAGGAAGCATTCTGATGAGGCTCAGCAAGGAGGTGGCCGCTTGTTATTTGTCACGCAGGGTCATTCATAATGAATCAACAAAGCATTGACAATAGTTTTCTTGTAAACTGAACAAACCTTATAAATGGTGTGTGGTCTCCCCTCCCCCATGAATTAGTTCCTTTGTCCTGAAATGTATGGTTAGCACAGATACTCATTCTGCTCTGCTGGGAGAGTGGCAGAGTCCAGGGAGGCACCCCGAATGTACAAGACAAGTCGACATTTTACATTTTGGTGCTCTGTATTAAAGCTGGGGATATCTCATTTGTACCTTGAAAGTGAGAGAAAAAACATTGGTGGAAAGCACAGAAAACTTTCTAGACTATCTGGGTGATCAATTTTAGGACATGAATGTGAGAGCTACTTCCTCTCTTTTATGTGTACAAGGATGAAAGGAAATGAAGACTGTAGAAATAGTTTTCAAAATGCTTTGTATGGCTGCTTGAAATTCATTGTATGATTGCCTGTTTTTTTAAAAACCCAAATAAGGAAGGCTAAAGTACTTAGAAGGAAACTAATTGCTTTAAGCTTTTCCTCCTCAGTGTATGCTCTTCTCTGCTGTTATATAATCTTGGATATGGAGTAACTGAATGAAAGAACCAGTGTCTTAAAGTAAATGGACAAACATCATTTGCTGCTGGCATCTTCTTTGACTCCTGAGGGAGGGGAGGAACGACATTTCACAGTTCAATCTACCGTAACTTCGAGTTCATAATATCAACCTTATTATCAAAACACTGAAACAAAAATTCACAGAATTGAAAAGAGCAAATCTATGTGGAGGGAGGTTTTTAAAATCTTGAAATGTTCAAGTATTGCTGCTTGTCTTTATAAAAGGCAAATTATGATGGCATAATTTCTGACATGTTGTTACCAGACAGACTGTGTGTTGGAATGTATATTAGATCAAATTGATAGATTGCTACATGAAAAGAACTGCAGTATTCAAAGTTGACTTCACAGGTAGAATTATTTACAGAACTATTGCACATTAATACCGTCTATCTCATTTCAGATATAATTTTACTTAATGGTAAATTTTTATTCAAACATACAAATGTGGTTTTCTTTTTTAAAAAGAAATGCCAAAATCATTGCTAACACATGAAAACAAGTCAATGATTAAGATCACATAAACCCATGTAATATGTATATTCAATCCAGAATTGTTTTAGGGTCATTGTAGCCATAGAGTTTTCAAATAAATTATTTGAATATAAAAGTAGATTATGTATTTCCCCTGTGGCTGGCCAAATGTCTTTTCAACAAAGGGTAAAATAAGAAGGCTATTTTTTGTGTAAAAGAGTGATCTTTTTAGTCATGCTTGGCTGCCTTTTCAGGACTGTCTCCATTTATAATGAGATATTCTTGAACTCATTTGAACCAGAAAGTTTAGTAAATTTGTGGTATATTTTTACATGAAATACCATGATTTGTTCAAAGTGATCAGGGCTAGAGCAAAGGGAGAGTGTATTAATGATTGTTTTGATTTCTAGATTATAATTTTGAGCTGACATTTAAATTGGACAAAATCTAGAATATTGAAAATACACATTTATTTACTTTAGTATTTCATACTTCTTGTCCGTTCTAATTTCATCTTATTGTCTGCTTAAGGGTATACTTGCTATTCAAATCTCAGTAAAATCTCAGTTGAAGCTGTCATAAAGACTGTTGGAACAGTAGTTTTTATAGTCGTATTTTTCAGGTTCCTGACATTGCAAGGTGGTGATGGCCCTTCCAGAATAATGAGGAAAAGTGTTCCCTATAAATTATGGCTCTGATTTTAAGTAGATTTGACTTGCGTGCAAATTTGTAAATATTAACTTTGTCCTTTTCTTTGTGGACATGGTAGAAAATTCTTGAGTACGGAAACATACACACACACACATACACACAGGCAGAAGTGAAAGGATCTTTTTGGAAACTGAAAGTAAATTTTGACATGTTCATTAACATATGAAAACATGTTTGTGTCATTCTCTAGTGTTTTAACATTCTCTATGTTTAATTATTTTTCTAATATACCTGAAGGTCATTTTTAAAAACTCTTAGGTGTTTTTTGTGATCGCAAGCAGAAAAATCATCTAATAGTTCTTAACCTGATATCGAAAATCAGTTCTGTACTATACTTAGTCCCGATCTTATTTCTCTAATTATACTTTGAAATGGACATATTACTTGTTTTACATTCGTATTTCTCTCAAACTCCCTATTTTCTCTTTAACTACTCTGCAACGAATGCCAATTTTTTTCTATTCTTTGGCCTTTCCCTGATTTTTACAGCAAACGATGTGTCATATCTCTCCTGAAATTGACCATTCTTTTCAGAAAAAGATTTTTTTTTTTTTTTTTTTTTGGCCTGTGGTGTTACACTGAAAAAGTCACCCAGCTAAAATGAGTTACTTCATTTCTAAATAAAAACAATAGTGTTTTCATGCCTGAACTTATTATTATTCTGAGAATGTACTAATTTGTTACATCCAAGATGACGGTTCGTTGGGTCTGTGAAAAGGGCAGTGTGCCAACTATAGCAGGGAAGTAAAAGGACTTCTTTCATGGGAAGTAGTGGGACAGAAAGTAGCCCGCAGTTCAGTGGGTATCAGGAGGCACGCTGCCAGTGGAGTCATCCCAGTATCAGGGTTTCCTGTGTTGGGTTCTGAATCAAGCAAAAACTATGATTTCACTAAATGTCAGCCTGGGCAGCCAAATTTTCAAACCCACTATTGCTCTAAGGAGCAACTGATAAATGTTTTATCCCTGCAGGCACTGGCTGATGTGGCACAAAGGTTTTGAATGTGTGCAGTGCATTATTACTTTTGGCATTAAGCTTAGATAATTGTCTACTTACTCTGAGCCTGTAATGGCAAAATACAAGTGGAGGATATTTTTTATAAAGTAAAACTGCAAAATAGACTTATGTATATTACTATGGATTTTTTTTTCTTTTTTTTTTTTTACTACTGTTCTTCCCTTATTAAATTTGAATGATAATGAAGTTCGATTCTATACCTTTATTCGGCTCGAAACCAGGGTGGTCTCATAATTTTGTTTTACATGCATGACATTGCTTAAGGTCATTAGTTGTAAATCGTAGTATAAAAAGGCTGAAAATATATTCAGCACTTTGTAGTTTCCGAATACACATTTAAGAGCTGCTATGAAAAGTCGAGACCTACATGGCAGATTTTCTGGCACTGAATGGTCAATTTAGTGATGTAGATTAGTGAATCCAAACAGTAAGTGGAGAGAGACTATAATAATGCTTTGATATGTCCCTCTGTTGAAGCATATCCTGGCTGATCCATTTTCTGTTATTGTAATATTCTTTCTTTGCCCTATGGCAAAATGCTGTCTCCTTTCTTATTTTTTAAGAATATAACCCAGATAAAATTGATCGGTTTTAATAAATAATTTCATGTGCTTTGGTACCGCTGAACTAATAAATGAAAAACAGATTTGGATTGATGAATTTTATTTTGTTGGTGTAAAAAACTTTCCTTTAAGGACATTTGTTTTTTGTTCAACATGTACTGGTTGAGTTTTCTTTCAATGCAAAGTTTGAATTCTGGTCCTTTGTATTTTAAAGGGGAGTGTACTTTAAATAACATTTGAACAACAACCCGCTTAATGGTGATAGTGATGATAATAATGTTATTTTATCTAAATTTTCAAACAGGTCTCACTTAAAATGTGACTGATCTTAACTTGGCGATTTGAGTCCTATTTCGTTTTTGTAACTATTCTGTTCCTAGGAATTTAAAATGAGGTCTGCCTTTTTAAATTTTTCACAGATTATGAATTTTATTTTCTTGACAGTTTACTTCAAAATTAAGGGCTGTATGTGTTCTTTTTCATCCCAAATGGAAACTGGCTGAGTTTACAATGAAGACAACTGAAAATTGGAATTGTTTAAAGATAAAAACAAAAATACACCGTCGTAACAGATTTTAAATGAAGTAGATTATCAAGTGGACTGCTAATTTTGCCTTTCCAAAATGTTGGATATTTAACCCTCAGAATAATTAAATATTTGTAATAAAGCAGTTAATTCAAGCAGTTTATTGCTGTAATTTGCAAAAGTACATTGAGCTGCTTTCTTTTCAGCTCATTGATGGAGGAACAAACATTTCTTTAATAAGACTACAGCACATTCTAATTTTGTTGCAAAAGCTTAGATAAGGATCAGGCCCCCTCTGAATCACTGCATTGACCTATGACATTGAAAGTGCTGAAGCTCTTTGGCAAAAGAAGAGTTAGACAGTCATTATTATGCACAGGACTTTCCAGTTCTAAAGGGGCTCTGTGCTTTCTCTCAGATAGACTTTGTTTGTTGGAAATGAGAACTGTATTTTGGCAGCAAAGGACCAGAACTGAAGCTACTCTGCAGGCAGACTCATTATGACATAATCCTTCATTAATCTCATTCTCTATTAATAGATCATGCAGAAGTTTTGCTTTAGTTGATCATCTTCATCAAGGAGCCATGGAAAAGTATTACCGGTAAAATGCTCACCTCTCATTTTAAGGCTTCCCGTTTATCTTCATCTTTATTAGTTGCAAAGATTAATGGTGAAAAGAATCTCTTGGATTTTGCTTAGCATACAAATGACATATGAGCACCTAAAAATCTGATGTAACTGGATCTTGGTGTTTTGGGGGTAAAACTCACCTGGGAAGAAAGTATACCATTAACAATAAAAAAAGAAAGGTTTATCAGGCTAAAATTTCCTCTGGTGAGATAAAGGCACTCTAGTTGGAGAAGCGTGGGAATAGTGGCTGAACAGTCAGAGTTCCCATATGGACTTCATGAAACAAGTTATCATACAGTACATGTATGTTACTGTTACTGGGCAGATTGAATTCATCTTGAGAAGCTGAAATTCCCGAGGTGGGGGAGAGGGGAACATCTCCTTCAGAAATACCTCCGTGTGTTTGTTTTTGTCCAGATTATCCGTTCAGATCAGAGATGGGAGCTGCAACATTCTGTTGTTTGGTTTTTATCACACCATTTAAGGGCATTTTAGGATTTATGTAAAAACATATTTAGAGAGAATAAATGTGCTTTGCTATGGGTTTTTGTTTGTTTGTTTTGGGGGTTTAGGGGGATTTTTTTGGTCTTGTCATTTGTTAATTCCTGCTAAATTTTCTAACACGCTTGGGGTCTTTGGTGAGTCAGATGTTCTGTTCCCATACCAGGTCTGGCTCATTGGCTCAGCCTTACCACCTTGCCGGGCACCAGGGCCTGCCTTCTGCTTTCCTTGACTGTAACCACGCACCAAGCCTTTGACTTACCTTTGTTGATAAACCCAAGATCTCATTGGAAGGTAGAGTTTATGAACATCAGGAGGAGATTCTAATGGTATTTCATCTTTAGTCCACAGAGGTTGAATATTCCAAAAATATTACTATCAGTGGGGAGATTATTTAATTATTTGGCTAAGTAATATGTATGTTTCCCTAGAGGATAGCTGAGAACACTTTTTTGTGGTTGGCAGGTGATTATTCCTATAGGTATGTGCTCATAATATTGAGTCATTAACAGAGGTTGTGCCTTATTGGAACTGACTTATAGCCCCAGATTGATCCCAGATAATAATGCCAATAATACTTATGTTAGAAAATTTGCAGACTACAAATAAAAATACTGTAGGGATATAGTTTTATATTGTCTTGTGTATATTTGCCAGTTAAATAAAACTCAGGAAAGTTGAAGAAGTTATCCGTGAACACTCAGATTGTAAAGGTTTGATTTGGCTTCTATTCAGGCCTTCTCATCTCTTAATGTTTTTATTTCTATTCTACAGTAAGGAGAACTAAGACTTATTGAACAACTATTTTAAGTGAACCACCTCCCTAGGTACTTTATATAAATGATATAAATTAATTTTAGGGTTAATAGTTTAAACTAATTGAAAGAGAATCATCATAGAACCTCAAGGCAAAAGCGGCATTTCCTAGGCTCTTAATATTCAGTCTATATGAACCTGGGTTTGACACCAGAGATGGTCAGAGGATAGTCTAGTCAAAGCCTGAAAGATCAAAATATGACTGGTGCTTGTGGTCTGGTGGCTCTCCTTTTGTTCATCAAAAGTGGCTTGTGGTGGATGGTAAGCAACATAGACCATGTGTATATAAAATTCAGCCCCCAAAAGGGTGTCTTCACAATAGCAAATAAATGTTCATCATATTCTTAAGAATCTACCAAACAAAATTTTGAGGTTACCATGACTAAGCCAGGACCTGCAAGTCTGAAAAGCCAGTCAATCTCCCCTGGTGGGTAGCTTTTTAGAAATGTTTAGCCGACTCATCATTTATTTGCTTTAATCTGAGGTTTGGGTTGGCAGTAATAACATGACATTTAGTTTCTAATTAAGAAGATCCTACACAACAGAAGTATTGTTGCATATAAGAAAATAGGAATAGAAAATTTTAAGGAATTGAAAATTTGATTTAAAATTTAATAAAAATGTGGGTGATAGCAATTTGGCCTTGGCTTTTCTTGCTGAGTTTTCTGGTGTCTGGTTATTTGAGAGCCAGAGAGCTCCGCATCAGACCCTTTCAGATTGCTCCTGGATAGAACTCATCCTCCCCTATATTATTTTCCTATTGCTGTGATAATAAATTATCACTAACATAGTGGCTTGAAACAATACAAATTTATTATCTTACAGTTATGGAAACCAGATGTCCATAAGGCTGCATTTCTTTCGGAGACTTCAGGGGAAAAATCTGTTTTCTTGACCTTTCCAGTTTCCAGAGGCCATGTCCATCTTTGGCTTGGGGCTCCATCCTCCATCTTCAAAGCCAGCAAGCAACGGAGCATGTTCATATTTCTTTTTCTCTATCCTACAGCTTCTTATCACATATCTTCTGTTAGACTCTGACGTGCCCTCCATCCTTCTCCTAAGGACCCACCCAGATAATCCAGATAAACTCTCTACCTCGTAGTCTCTGCCATCCAAGCCATTATTCACTGGTTCTGCACATTATGGTGTAGACATCTTTAAGGACCATGTTTTATATGCCCTGAGCCTTAAAGAAGAATAGGGAGCTGTTTTCCGTTTCCTCAGGCATGAAATGGTACTGAGATCAGTGGTTCTCAGCCTTTGCTGGGAGTCTTTAAAATCCCAATGTCTAGAGTGCACTCTGGACAGATTACATCAAATCTCTGGGGGTGGCTCATAAAGCATCAGGTGATGCCAGTGTGTGACCAAGGTTGAGAACCACTCATTTAGATGTTTCCTTTTCTTTTTGAAGGCTCTCCTGATGCATAACCTGGATATATGAAAGTGGCTTCACTTCACCAAACTGACTTCAAAGTTTGAGAAGCAGATGAAAATGTCTAGGAGGATGCATATTTTAATGGCTCAGTATTTGTGAGTGTAGATTGGCTTTAGGGTACTATAGTCAAGGGAAGAAGATGAACAACCTATTCTGTAATTATCAAGTTCAAGCACTAATGAATTAAATTACATATACCTATTGATATAACATATATACTCGATATGTAAATTAAAGAGATGTTCCTCTGGGGCGCCTGGGTGGCTCAGTGGGTTAAGCCGCTGCCTTCGGCTCAGGTCATGATCTCAGGGTCCTGGGATCGAGTCCCGCATCGGGCTCTCTGCTCAGCGGGGAGCCTGCTTCCTCCTCTCTCTCTCTCTGCCTGCCTCTCTGCCTACTTGTGATCTCTCTCTGTCAAATATATAAATAAAATCTTTAAAAAAAAATTAAATTAAATTAAATTAAAAATAAATAAAAAAAATAAAGAGATGTTCCTCTTTAGAATTACCTTTCCACATGGAAGGATCTGGTGATTAAGGCAATCTTATTTGGTTGAAATTTGGATAATCACTTAATATATAGTCACTGAATCACAAAGATCTTTAGCCGTGACACAACCTTGACTCCCTTTCAGTGTGGAGATATATATACGCACACACACATATATATATACCCAGATAATTACTCCTAAAAGAGGGAGAGACAGGAGAATTGAGATTATTTTTTACTCCATTGATTGGTATTTGGTTTGTTCATGGGTTTTTACCAGTTATTTCTACTTCCTAAGATTGGGCAAGATCCATTATACTCTGGGTTCTACTGAGGGAAAGGGTTTGGAAGGAGGTTCCAAGATGCCATTAACATAAAATGGTTAGTTGATGTTTATGTTCAATTCTATAAAGACAACAAGCTGTATTTTTCAGATGAGGACATATAAGCTAACAAACGACTTTTGCACTACTTCCACATAGAAGAGAATATGTGAAAATGTTACAAACCTACTAAATTACTGGATTGCAAAGGGCATTTTCATAGGTTATGGGGACAATGAATAAAACATTTGAAATCAAGCTGTCCTCCACATTTATTCCAAAAGTAGGCTTGATTCTAAGTCATATGTTAGATTCTTATTAATAATTTAAATAATGGGAAATATTTATTAATAATAAATAAATAATATTGTGTAATGTACCAAATTCCTCAATAATATTGGACAAAGGAATGTTTTTATTAGCATTTTTGACAAACACCACAAACAAATCCCACACACAGAAGGCAGTGTATCAATGCATATGTAATAAATAATGGCTACCACTTAGTGCACTTTAAACAAGTTATTTCATTTAATTTAATCATAACAATAACTATTTGCCATAAATGCCAATAAGACTCTATTTTACAGATGAGAAAACTGAGAACTAGAGAGGTTTAGTAACTCTGTCAAAACCATAGAATAGTAAGTGGCAGACCCAGGAGGCACACCTAAATGTGATTCTTAAGTACACTGAAACACTTCGGTTGGAGCTAGTGAAGGCTTTAACTAACTTTGAAGTGTTGTGAATTCAGTTTAAGGACTGATACCAGACCAAGAGAAAAGAATAAGCATAGCCAAAGCTTTGTGGCCTGGTTGGTTTGTAGGGCATAATGAGATTAGAATGAGAAATTGTACTACAAAGGTGAGGTTTTCAAGACATTTTGGAATTTCATTTGGAATTATATCATGTGCTTATTTAAACTGTCCTCAAGAAATATTGATTCCTGTTTGTTCCACATTAAAAATCCTGGTCATGGGGGCACCTGGGTGGCTCAGTGGGTTGGGGCCTCTGCCTTCAGCTCAGGTCATGATCCCAGGGTCCTGGGATCGAGTCCCACATCGGGCTCTCTGCTCCACAGGGAGCCTGCTTCCTCCTCTCTCTCTCTGCCTGCCTCTCTGCCTACTTGTGATCTCTGTCTGTCAAATAAATTAATTAATTTTAAAAAATCCTGATCATTTGGAGGTAATTTGTTCCATTTCATTTTTAGCCTATATATAAAATATCTAAATTTTATTTTCATGAATCAGTGTTCCTCAACCCAATTCTTAAATCACAAAGATTAGAATTACTTGCTTCTTAAAAATATACTTCCTGGATCCTATTTTAGATCACCTCAATCAAACTCTTGAAGGTCAGGGCCTGGAGAAGCTATCTTTCTTTTTACAAATGCATCAGGTAATTGGTGGTAGAAATTAATCTCATTTGCCCAAAAGTTAGATTCTGAAATAACTGCACATTATAATAATTTAGACAGACAGTACAAAGCTTTGGGAAAGTAGGACAATGATAATGATACACTCCATGTACTATTTTCCTCTCTCTCACTTTCCTCACCTTAACTTCTTCCTGCCCTTTTCTTCATTCATCAAACATTAGCTGATCCTTCCACAACCTGCAGCCTTGGATGCATGGATACATTAGGCTGGCCTTGGATACATGACTGTTGTCAAATGGTTTCAGAGACTCAGCAGACCTCATCTTCCCTGCTCTTGTATATTAGAGAAGTCCTGCTGTAAAGAAAATTGTGCGATATTATTAAATCCAGCATTTTCCAAACATATTTACCTATATATTTACTTTCTCTTCAGAGAGTATCTGTTATCCTGGGGAGCACCTTTAGAAAAAGTGGATGATAGTGACTTGTGTGTGTGTGTGTACACTAAAGTACAATCAGTAGTTGGTGGGATTCTCTGGTTGTATATTCATTGCCTTTTAAGAACCACCATTGGTAAAAAAGTAAAGGGTAAAGGACTGCTGGTAGATTACCCATGCTCTGAAGCTTTCTTTTAGAACTTGACCTGTGCTGAAGGAAATAAAGGCAGTCCTGGATTTTAGTGATTATACCAGACTTAGGTAAGGATCCTAACTTAAATATTTCTACTTTAATTAGGAAAAGGGCAAACTCACTAATTCAACTACTTTGTTATAAATTTGGCTAAGTGACTCAGTATTATCATCCTGGTCTCTGTTTCATTGTTCTTTTTCAGTTTGTCTTTATTTGCTTTTAGATTATTAAAGCAACATGTGTACCTAGGAACTCACAAATCAAACAGAAGTATATAAAGTACACAGTAAAAACCACAATTGGCTCCTCATTCCTATCATGTCAGTCCAATTCCTTAGGAGTGTTTCTGTGTTTCTTTCTCTATTTTTTCTATATTGTGTTTGTACACACACACACACACACACACACACACACACGATGTATATAATATGCAATATGTAACATAGATAAAATAAGTATATACTCTTATAAACGTGGCATCATATATTCTAAGATTGTCTTCTCTGTGTTAAATATATTGCCTTGGTTTCTGAAGTTCCCAAGAAATAAGGCCCTTCTGTTCCTAATGAAACTTTCACAATTTTTAGAGCACACTGCCATGCACTAGGTCAGTAGTAACACTGGGACCTAGTCTTAAAAGGAATTCACATGAGTGAATTGCACCCAAACTTCCAGATACCACTTGATTAGCTGTTAATGTCTCAGCATACTCTCATATAAGAATATATTCTCAAGCATCTGCTATCAGTGTGCCACACAACCGTCACAACTGAGTTCTATATAACCACATCTTTGCGAATCAAACACTCCTTAAATGTGTTAGAAGAGATGACTACTTAAAGGAAACATGGTATAAATTCTATTTTATAGTTAAGAATCCTATTGAAAAATAAATAATTGCTCCCTGATTAATCCTGAGTGATTAAGCCTGAGTGATCCGGGTTGTTTCTATTTTCTTGCTGGGATGAACAGTGCCATAGTGAACATCCTTATCCTTGTATCTTCGCACAATTGTGCAAGAATATCAATGGATAATTTCTAGCGGTGATGTTAACTGCATAGATTAAGAAGCATGATAATCCCGAAGGTTCAAGAGCATATCAAGAAGCAAAAACTAAGGCTTGTAGTGGAAGTGCAAATTGGTGCGATTTGCTTATGTCTTAATAAAATTGAAAATTATATATAGTTTTATCTAGAAATATTGCTGTCATAAATTGACCTGTATACCTGCAACTAACATAATGTTACATGTCAATTTTAATCTCAATTTTTTTAAAACATGAGGTTGACCCTATAGGCTCCTATAGGATAGGATCATTTCTCATGGACATAACCTCTTGTGTTACATCTATATAGTGTAGGGTTAAGAATAGAACTGGAAAGGAACTTAGAAATCATCTACTCCAATTCCTGAGGCCCAAGGAACTTAAATTACATAATGAACATGTGTCCAACAGAAAATTCATGTAGAAGTTCTGCACCAGCTGCTAGATAATCTAAAAGAAATTGGCAGTTAGACACATCCTTTTCTTCTCAGGCCTTATTGGCCATTGTCACTGTATTGCCACCTCTCTTCTTTGCTATGTCTATCTTTTTGTTGTTGTTGTTGTTGTTTTAGCTCTTTATCAAAGCTATAGTTCCAGGACACTTTTCCCCAGAGGATGGATCCATTCCATATGGCTAAGGGCAGAAGAAAATAGTAGAATGACCAGGGTTGGGGATGTGAGTAAGTGGCCTCATATCTCTTCTGTATGGGATGGGAATTAGAAAGGGTCAGGGCTTGGGCTGCCTGGGTGGCTCAGTGGGTTAAGCCTCTGCCTTCAGTTCAGGTCATGATCTCAGGGTCCTGGGATCAAGTCCTGCGTCGGGCTCTCTGCTAGGCAGGGAGCCTGCTTCCTCTTCCCTCTCTCTCTCTCTCTCTCTCTGCTTGCCTCTCTGCCTACTTGTGATCTCTCTCTGTCAAATAAAAAAAATCTTAAAAAAAAAAGGGGGGGGGTCAGGGCTTATGGTAGTTTACTTAGTGATCAGGACAGGTCCTGATCTACAGTGACCTTAGTCACTCCAAAAAGGAAAAGCATCAGTCATAGTTTTGTAGAACCCACAATGTGAGTCATAAATTTCTGCAGCTGGCATCATTTAATTGGTCAGTTAGGCAGGTGTTTCACCAAATGATATCTTTGTAGATTTTTTAATACTCAATATCTTAATAGCTGGTATATATAGCAAACAGGCATATGTACATATGAGTAACTTGACATCAAGAGGCAATTCAAACCACAATAAAAGGAAATTACTAACAAGAAATTGGGGGAAGTGTCCATCCTAATTAGAAGCAAAGCAAAACAATCATAAGGTGCTATTTTTCTGTCCAGCAAGTTAGCAAGAAATATATTTTTTCACATAATATTTAATACTTTTGAGATTTCCTTGAAATGTTCTTTTGAGGTGGGGTGGGGAACCTTGTGAAAATAGAGCTGACAGGGTAGACTTAAACATTAAAATATTTTGGATATTTTGAACCAATAATCTCACTACTAAGAATTTAGTCTGAGAACATTATTCAAAAGAAGGAAGTTGCTTTAAGTACTAGGATATTCCCAGCAAATTTACTTTTAACTAGAAAAAATTGGAAGCAGCTGAAAGTCCAGTAAATGAGGAATGGTGAGTAAAGTTGTGGTAGGTCAAATAGATGAAACATTAAATAGATGATTATCAAAGGTGTGTAAATTCACAGCAGATATTTATGACATATCTGCAAAACCAAGATGGAAACATGCTGCTGTTGACAAACAGTGTATGTCTGTGTATGGATGAGTTCTGGAAGGAATACATACACATACACCTAGACACACACAATATATAAAGTAGACTTTGTATTAGAAAAGAAACATGCAGCTTCTCTCCATCTGTAATATTTTATTTACTTAACAATAACAACAAAATAAACAATAAAAATGACAAAACTAAGAAGACTAAATATTTTCACTGTTCTTGAATATTAAATATTTCTAAATATTTCACTGTTCTCTCATCTGTACATATTCTCGGTCGTTCCTACCTAGAATGTAAAGAAAAGGAAAGATATGTTCCGCTCAATATATATGATATCAGGTAGACCCTTTCAGAACTGATGTATAATTCCAATGTGTTCTCTTAATTCATTTGGTAATAAAAGGATTTAATGATGTAGCAATAGATTCAAATCAAGTCAGACTTTAAAAATTGTTGCTTTTCTTTTAAATATAAGATGTACATTCATTCAGTGTTTTAACATTTCCAATTACAGGAAATTCACTAGTTCATGAAGTAGTATCCTCAACTTATAAATTTCCATTCACTCCTTCATTGTATATGTATTGAGACCATTCTCTGTTTAAAATGAACAGTCTGGCAAAGAAATGGAAAGACATTCTATGCTTGCGGATTATAAGAACAAATATTGTTAAAATGAATATACTACCCAAAGCAATCTACACGTTTACTGCAATCCCCATCAAAATACCAACAACATTTTTCACAGGGCTAGAACAAACAATTCTGAAATTTGTGTGAGACCACAAAAAACCCTGAGCAATCCTGAAAGAGCAAGGGTAAGCTGGAGACATCACAATTCTGAGCTTTGAGTTATATTACAAAGCTGTAGTAATCAAAGCAGTATGGTACTGGCACAAAAAATAGACACATAAATGATAGGAACAGAGTAGAAAACCTAAAAATAAACCCTCAGCTCTATGGTCAATAAATCTTTGACAAAGCAAGAAAGAATAGCCAATTGGAAAAGGACAGTCTCTTCAATAATGGTGTTGGTAATATTGGACAGCTACATGCAGAAGAAAGAAAACTGGACTACTTTTTTACACCATACCTAGAAAGAAATTCAAAATGGATGAAAGATCTACATGTGAGACTGAGAACTCTAAAAATCCTAGAAGAGAACACAGGCAATAATCTCTTTTAACATCAGCCATAGCAATTTTTTTCTATGTACGTCTCCTGAGGCAAGGGAAACACAAGCAAAAATAAACTATTGGTTCTACATCAAAATAAAAACTTTCTGCACCATGACAGAAACAATCAACAAAACTAAAAGGCAACCTATGGAATGGGAGAAGATACTTACAGATGACAGATCTTATAAAGGGTTAGTATCCAAAAATATATAAAGAACTTATACAGCTCAACACCCAAAAACAAATAATCCAATTTTAAAATGCACAGAAGACATGAACAGACATTTCTCCAAAGAAGACATCCAGATGGCCAACAAACACATGAAAAGATGTTCACCACCACTTACCAACAGGGAAATGCAAATCAAAACTACAGTAAGATATTACCTTACACCTGTCACAATGGCTAAAATAAAAAACACAAGAAACAACAAGTATTAGTGAGAATGTGGAGACGAAGAAACCTTTTGCACTGTTGGTGGGGATGCAAACTAGTGCAGCCACTGTGGAAAACAGTACAGAAGTTCCTTAAAAAGTTAAAAATAGAACTTCCATGTGATCCAGGAATTGCACTACTAGGTATTTACCCAAAGAATACAAGAGCACTAATTCAAAAGGATACATGCTCCCGTTTGTTTAAAGTAGCATTATTTACAATAGCCAAGATATGGAAGCAGCCCAAATGTCTGTTGATTTGATGAATAGATAAATAAAATATGATACACACACACACACACACACACACACGAGAGAGAGAAATATTATTCATCCATAAAAAAGAAATCTTGCCATTTGCAATGACATGGATGAAGCTAGAGAGTATAATGTTAAGTGAAATAAAGCAGACAGAGAAAGACAAATACCACATGATTTCATTTATGTGTGGAATTTAAGAAACAAAACAAATGAGCAATAGAAATAGAGAAAGAGACAAACCAAGAAACAGACTCTTAACTATGGAGAACAAATGGATGATTACCAGAGGAGAGTGAGGAAGATGGGTTAAATAGGTGATGGGGATCAAGGAATACACTTGTAATGTATGGTGATGTATGGAAGTGTTGAGTTACTATATTGTACTATATTGTACACTTGAAACTAATATTACACTCTATGTTAACTACAACTGGAATTAAAATAAAACTTAAAAAAAAAAACCAGTCTGGCAATAGCAAGACTGAAACTGGGGAGACCAGTTAGGAGGCTTTCTTATTAGTGTAGGAGAGAGATGATGAAGCATGAACCAAGTCAACACCAAAAGAGGAAATGGGAGAGCAAAATTAAAACGTATTGAAAAAACATCAACTACACTTAATGACTAACTCCAGTTCATATTCAAGAGGAGAAGATTAGTTTCCACTGCTCAATAAGAAAAGTGGAGAAGAATCTGTGGCCCTTTTTAATCTGCCACACCCTCTTTCTACCTTCTGTAAATTTGTCTTAAAATCTGAGCTCATCAGAAAGCCCAGACTTCTATAATGTTTTTTCTCTTAATTTTAAATGCTCATTTCTCTTCTAATGAGAGACAGTTTTCTTAGTCTAAGGATTTTCTCTCTTTTTTGAATCAATCTTTTCCTTTAAGATCTGTGTCCACAGAATGATCTATTTATGTCTTAACTTTTAAAAATCTCCCCCCCCTTTTTTTAAATTCTGTGTAGTGCTGTCTCAAAAGTTAATGTGCATACAAATCACTAGGTGATCTTGTTAAAGTGCAGGTTCTCATTCTGTAGGTCTGGATAGGGCCTGAAATTCTGCATTTCCAGCAAGCTCCCAGATCATGCAATAGTGCTAGTCCTAACACCTGTTTTGTGTCATGAGGGTCTAGATTATACCATCAAATCCCAGCATTGCTTGGCTCACTTTGCCCCAAGACACTTTACCAACCATTTCTTCCTTTTGGAACGGAGTAAAGTCCAGAATGATATTGCCTAAGCTTTTTCAGGTGATGTAATTGTAAATAAGCCAAATCATTAATTTAGCAAATACCATGCTCTTAGAGAAATACATGTAGGTGGCTAAAGTTGCCTATCATAAGTGTGTTTTGTCACTGTGTCTATTTTATACTCTGTAAGATACTGGCAAAATTCTTCTAGAGTCACATAGCAGTGGTATGAAGCAGGTATAGTTATCATCATTCCATAGATGAAGAAACAAGACTCAGAGAGGACAGCTAAGTTGCTTCAGGTCAGACGGCTGGTAAGTAGTAAGTGCTGCCTCTCTAATCTTGATCGTCATACTCTGAACTGTGTAAAATTAAAAAGACAAATAGGCTGATGAGAGTTCCAAGAACAAGTATTGCTTATCTACTAATTGCATGAATCAGTATCCCCCTAAAGTCTAGAAGAATATAACTCAAACGAGGTTTCTGGGTTTGGAATAAATAAAACTACAATTTGGATATAGAAGGATCATTCTTCATCCATTTTCTGTCATTAGCCATAAATGAAGAAGTACTCTTAACACCCTCGATCCCCCGAACAGCTTTAGTGACTTGAATATCTTCAAGTCTTACCCCTCCCCAGCCCCCCAAGAACAGGCTTAGGTATAGTGACGGCATTGTCATGTTGAAGTTGTATTGAGAGCTTTTCTTCTTTGTTGAACACCAAGAATCAGGTCTAAGGAAAAATCTGTAAGTACTATAATTAACTTCAATTTTAATTTCTGGGTGTCTTTTTTTCTCCTAGCTGCTGCCAAGGTTCTCCTTCAGTCCCATCAGTTAGAGCAGCATTCACAAAACTCAGACCAGACTCCCCTTGGCAATTTTTATGAGGTTTCAGAGTGATGTGCTCAAGCCCTTCTCGGAAACTTGGAGCCAAACTAAAATACAAGTTGACTGTTAAAATAATAATAATAATAATAATAATAATAATAATAATAAGCCACCACTTCCAAGAAGCCATTTTAGATTTCTTAGTTTGGGAAAAACTTTTAGGAGCTTATTTTTTAATACTTTGTGTTCTTTCTTTCTTTCTTTCTTTCTTAGAGAGAAAGAGAGAGAGAGAAAATGAACAGGGGGAAGGGGCAGAGGGAGAAGCAGACTCCCTGTTAAGCAAAGAGCCCAGCTCAAAGCTAGATTCCAGGACTCTGGGATCATGACCTGAACAGAAGGCAATTGCTTAACTGACTGAGCCACCCAGACACCTCTATACTTCTTGGTTTTCAAATAGTTTTGGTATGCATTTAACCTTTATTTTCTTTATAGTGTATGTGTTACTATTTTCTCCATTACTGTTAACCTTCTTTTCCTTTATATGTGTTCATGCTCAGCTCTGTGTGTAATTCTTCTGTTCTGAATTGAGAGCACTGAAAGACCCAGAAAATTTATCTTTCTGTCTACTCCAATGCTGTTTATATTAAGGTCCTCACTTCTTTTAGAATCTGATGTATGTTATTTGGAATCCACATTTCATATTAACCAACAAATTAGTAAGGGATCAAATAGAACAAATGAAATAAAAATAGAATCTGTTTGAGAAGTGAGCCCTAAAGAATAAAAAAAGGCCTACTGTGTGGTTCATTGTAGGGAGAAGACAGGATGAGGGCACTGCTGACTGACCCAAGGCTAGGCATCCGGTTCTATTTAGGCATTTACTGAGGCATCAGCATGGGCAGGTGTACTAGGTATTCTGGGGTTTTAAAACAGGGCAGACATGATTTCAGTCCTCAAGATGCTTACAGTGTACACAGAGAGACAGATAAAAATATAAAATCAAGAGTCATGCTATGAGAAAAGCACAGGAAAGAGATTTCTTTCAGTGGAGGTGGAGGAGTTCATTTGGGAAAAGTTCATCTGAGCCAAAACTTAAAAGATGGATAAGAATTCAATAAACAGGAATGAATGGTAAAGATAGTTAGAAAAAAATGCTCATGCTGTTGTCATCCACAGAGGTAGGAAGGTGAAAGGCATGTACAGGGAATATTGTGATTCATTGAAAGAAGCACATGAAGGACTGTAGAATTAAAAGGTAGAAAAGCAAAGCCCCCATTTTACGATTTTACCAGTGGCATATATCCTCTAATGCTTCTCACTGAATTGGAACCTTTAATAAGCACATTTCTTTTCCATAAATCTTCTTAATTAAGAATCAAAATTTAGATTTTTGTATTCATTGATAGGTATAAAGAAGGGTTTATTTCCCTTATTGGGCTTCATTGCAATGTGTCTCCAAATATAGCTCCCATCACTTTCATGTTTCATCCATATTCTTTCAAAGTGTAGATGTCTAACCACTTAAAGATAAGCTTATGTATTATGATTATGAGGTGAATAACACAATATACTAGTCAGAGCTTAATGACAGAAAATATAAATCACTGGCAGATTTTTTTTTCTTTTCCTTGTTCAGTTTACTTTTAATTTTATTCCATTCGTGTAGTTTACATAGGATGTCTTCATTTCTATTATGAGAGCTATGGGAAGATAATGATTGAAATAATTCTCTTTGAACTAACTCAACTTGATCTGAAATGGCCATATTCCAACTTTTCCCTAGGCTCAAGCGTGAATATCTGTTTTTGTGTTTAAACGTTGGCAGTTTCCAATTCACTATCACTATTTTTTCAATAATTTTGCCCGATTTTTGTCATTTAAGTATTCGGTCTCTGGGCTTTAGTTACTTCCAAAGTAATGCCAGTCATTCTAAATGTTTGCAACATGCCTTGTTCTTTAAATCTGTCCCCTTAGTGTGTGGCTTAAGTATTGAGACCACCAGAAGGTTTCAAAGGTGATTTTCGACAGGTAAGAATCGAGGGCCATCCTCTGGTATCTAGACACTCCTTGAGTCTCACTTCAAAATCCTACTTTTGACAACAAGAGAATTTTGCATTGCTGAAGACCAAGAAAAAAGAATTATTTGATTTTTGATAGCTCTCCTTGGTTTACATCTATTTATTATCTTAAGAGCCAAAAACCTTCTTTTTTAGACAAATCTATCATAATTATTTTGTTGGACTCACAAAGCCATTGTATTTCAAATTACTATATTGTTGTTAGTGACTATTCATGTGTGTATTGAACATATCACAGGTCATAGATAACTCTTCATGCAAATATTTACTGAAGAGGGTAGCCAGATTCTGTTTTTCCTTCCACTTAGACTCTGTTTCAAGATGTGAAGGCAATACATTTTTCTCTTGCTTCCATCTGCTTCCCTCACCCCCTCTTCTTTTGCTCACAGCATTGGAAACTAGAGTTACAGCTTAGCCTGTTTTGCTTATGGAACTGTGCCAGAAGCAGTTTTGAAGGTGTTTTAAAAATGAAGACATCTGGCAGCTGGCACACTTACAATTCATTTGCCAAAGACAAGTTGCACGCTGCTGGAATTTTCAACTGAAGGTCACGCACCAGATAAGACACAGGTGGAGCTGGTGCGTAAGAAGGCACACACTGAAAAATTGTTGGCTCTGTGAAGTTGGGTAGGCTAAATCAAGAAACATGCTTGTTTCTCTGTCCACCCACACTCCCTTTATCACCAGGTCCCTATAAAAGAAGAGGGAAAAAAAAAATACAAGCGAGGAAAACTGACAGTGAATCACAAGGCTGTGACATGTCAGTTGAAGCCCTGAAAAATAAGCAAGAGGAAAGGGTGCTAAGAAAAAAAAAAAAAAGGAGAGAGAATTTAACACAGTGTTGAACAAACAGTTGCTGTCAGTTGAGTGGTCCAGCTTTTCAGAAAGAAATTGCCTAAGGGGTTATGGGTTTTCAGCTCACCCAATGAATGACTTACTAACAGTATGCCAACGAATGCTCTGTGACTGAAGATTTGCTTGATGTTTGATGGTATTTAGATAATATTTTGGGTTTTCTGTTTTAAAAATCTTTTCTTGTAACTGGGAGTCACTAAATACCAATGTCAGATCAATTGCTTTGGTAATTTTACACCGGTGTTTTATGGGTTTTTTGTTTTGGGTTTTGCTGCAACAGGAATTTAACATGCAAACATGGGCGTTTATGAGATTAACACCTGACCTAACAGAGCAAGGGAGAGAAATTATCTCACCACATTGACAATCTCTCTCTGACAAATTTTAGCACCTTAAAAGTAATAGGGGCTGTATTTGACATATAAGCAATAAGATACATGCTTATAAAGCAAGAATTAGAAATTATTTCTATTAGGCCATGAAATATTTCCACGTGACAAATCTGGGTTGTTTTCCTTTCTGTCCCTCGAAGTCCAGGCCTTTTGTCTTAAGTGGGTATTCTTGTTTTCTGTTAAAAATATTATGTATGGAAATAGAGACTAATGGATAAAGAAGGAGATAGTGTTGCAGTTGTAATTTTGTTGTTCATGGTGGTTGACCCTCACCTTACTCCAAATGGAGACAGAACTGCTGGCCTTATGGAGGTTGCAAACCTATGCCCTAGATACAGGGTATAGTCCAAAAATAGGTGCATTTGACACATTCACTGTCTACCTAGAGAGTGTTTACATTTTTAATTTTTTTAAAAAGATTTTATTTATTAGACACAGAGAGAGAGCCCAAGCAGAGGGAGCAGGAGAGGGAGAAGCAGGCTTGATCCCAGGACCCCAAGATCCTAATGCGGGCTTAATAGCCTGAGCCAAAGGCTGGCATTTAACTGACTGAGCCACCCAGGCACCCCAAGTGTTTACATTTTTAAAAGATAAATTGATAGACTTTACACTGTAAAAAATTGGGATTTTTCAGTTTCTTTTTAAAAATCAGAAAATCAGGCATCACTGTCTTTAATCCCTCATGAGAATGTCTGCTGGCCCTGGCCCCCTGCAGAGGGTACTGGGGTAGGGAGCGGGAGTTGGGGGGATTTGCCTGCCACCAGGGACCTGCCACACACACCCCCACGCGCCCCTGCACCCCCTTCCTGTTCTTTACCCAAGTCTGAATACAGACTGGTATTTAGTTGAATTCCTGCTATTATTATTTTTTTTTCCCCAAATCAGAGTGAAAAGAGAAGTGAGCTAGGAGAGGAAACAGTTAGCTGTTTGATAATATTATGCCACTTAAAAATGTACTTTTTGTTTATAAATTTAATCACAGACTGGCATTACCTTTGAGACATGTTTCTACCAACAGTCCCTGCTTCTTTCATTGAAATTTAGTAGTTCCAGAGTCTGAGGATATTTTTCTTTTCTCTGTATTTCTTCTTCCCTCCTTCTCTCTCTCTCTCTCTCTCCCTCTTTCTGTCTCCATCCCTCACTCCTTCTTCTTTCTTACTTTTCTTTTTTCTTTTCTTTCTTTTCCCTTCTTTTCTTTCTTCTTTCTTTCTTCTTTCCTTTGAGAAAACACCATAAACATGTGTGGGGAAAATGGTACCTGGTAGAAATGAAGACATCTGTCCGGTGATTTTAGTGGTCAGATATAAATCGATGAAGCAATAACTACTCTTTTCACAGGGCTATTCATTTAGTGTGATTGCTCCCTGAGGAGAATTTTATAATTCTTAGAATTGTAAACTTTGTGAAGTATTAGCCAAGTCTATCTCATGTAATCTAAACTACTCAAGAGAGGAATTACAAATGCTTAAGAATGGATTTTAGAAAGAATATTGATGATTTGTCGATTCATCTGTCCTTTAAAATGTATTCATTTTTGTTTGCCAGTAAAGTGCCTATCAGGTGTGGCTCATATGAAATCACATATAGAGCTCTTTATTCAGACCCTCAGACCTTCTAATATCTGGGAAACCAAACCTAAGGAGTATTGTTTCATTATGGAGTATTGAAATGCTAAAATGATCCTGCAAAATAATTTCTATAGCAACATTACTTCTTCTTGTGCATGATCTTTGGGTTTTTGTTTATACAGAATTTCTTTGCTGGGTTAAAGGGAAGCAAAGCATAGTTTATAGACAGCAAATACAATCTCCAATAAAAAGCATCAAAAAAAAGAGTTAGGAAAGAGAACAGTAGATAATTGGAATTAAGTGCATTTTCAAGGAATAATTCCTAGCATGTGTATGCATGCATATGTATGTGTGTATGTTTGTATCTGTGTGTTTGTAGCAGTTTGTATTCTTTTCAACAGTCAGTTAAAAAAATTAAATGTTGGGCACCCAGGTGGGTCAGTTGGTTAAGCGCCCAACTCTTGATTTGGCTCATGTCACGATCTCAGGGTCATCAGATTGAGCCCCACATTCAGCTCTGCTTGTCCCTATCCTTTTACTACTCTCCCTGCTCACACACACTCTCGTTCTCTCATATAAATAAATAGATAAGTAATTTAAATCTTTAAAAAAATTACATAAAGATACTTTGAAAGTGAAATAAATTAAAGTGAATAAATGTAATGAATGAAAAGAAGTCTGCACATATCTTATAAAAGGCATCCTAAAAATTTGGAAAATAGGTCTAGTTACATAGTTTTTAATAGTGGGAATATTTTTTAATTAATTTTTTATAAACATATAATGTATTTTTATCCCCATGGGTACAGGTCTGTGAATTCCCAGGCTTACACACTTCACAGCACTCACCATAACACACACTCTCCCCAATGTCCGTAACCCCACAACTCTCTCCTGACCCACCTCTCCTCAGAAACCCTCAGTTTGTTTTGTGAGATTAAGAGTCACTTATGGTGGGGCGCCTGGGTGGCTCAGTGGATTAAGCCGCTGCCTTCGGCTCAGGTCATGATCTCAGGGTCCTGGGATCGAGCCCACATCGGGCTCTCTGTTCAGTGGGGAGCCTGCTTCCCTCTCTCTCTCCCTCTGCCTGCCTCTCCATCTACTTGTGATTTCTCTCTGTCAAATAAATAAATAAATAAAATCTTAAAAAAAAAAAAAAAGAGTCACTTATGGTTTGTCTCCCTCCCGATCCCATCTTGTTTCATTTATTCTTTTCCTACCCCACCAACCCCCAGCGTTGCATCTCCACTTCCTCATATCAGGGAGATCATATGATAGTTGTCTTTCTCCGATTGACTGATTTCACTAAGCATAATACCCTCTAGTTCCATCCACATCATCGCAAAAGGCAAGATTTCATTTCTTTTGATGGCTGCATAGTATTTCATTATATGTATGTACCACATCTTCTTTATTAGTGGGAATATTCTTACCATTCTCTCAACAAATTTTACTGGACATGTACCATAACAGATTTTACTGAGCACATACTACTATACATAAAGCACTCCAATTCAGTTGTAAATATTACAACCAAATTCCTCAAAACTCTATTTTTTGTCTTGAAAAATTATATTAACATTCATTGACAAATATAACTAATTCCTGGTTCAAGGCTTTGTGAGTTCACCATATTGCAAGAAATGGTTGTGTGCTTTTTGTTAATATCATTGGTATTAAAATATAATGGTGAACTTGAATGGTATGATCTAGGGCTTTTGTTTCAAATTTGGGGCTATTCATTCATTCAGCTAACACTGAGAAAATTCTGTATACTAAGTACTACAACAGGTACTGGGTCTACAATTGAAAATAAAACAGACATGGTCATAAAGTTTACATGCTGAGTGGAAAGACATACATTAAGTAGATTATCACACTTACATGTATCCCAGGAACACACCAAACATGCTCCTGCTTTGGCACATTTGCACTTGCTGTTGCTTTTACTTAGACTTTCTTCCCCCAGAGATCCTCACTATCTTCAAGTCTTTACTCAAATATCACCTTCTTAAGAAGTGGAGTAATGCAGAATTATAAATCCAGCCAAATGAACATCAAGTTGAGGATAAAATAAAAGCATGTTTAAAAAAAACAATCCAGGGCGCCTGGGTGGCTCAGTGGGTTAAGCAGCTGCCTTCGGCTCAGGTCATGATCTCAGGGTCCTGGGATCGAGTCCTGCATCGGGCTCTCTGCTCAGCAGGGAGCCTGCTTCCCTCTCTCTCTCTGCCTGCCTCTCCATCTACTTGTGATTTCTCTCTGTCAAATAAATAAATAAAATCTTAAAAAAAATCCATTCAAAAGAAATATTAAAGGAAGTACTCAAAATGAAAAAGATTTTAGGAGAAAGACAATGAATACCAAAATAAGAGAAGAAAGAAACCAGTAAGACATATGGCTAAGTGTAGATCCTTACAGTCATATAAATCTTTTAAAATACTAACAATCTAGAGCTAAACTCAAATGAGTTCTTTAAATAAAGTTTGAAGATGAAGCCAATATCGGTGAAGGGGAAAAGGATAGATAGCATGCTATGGTTCATTGTCTTATACTGTTGTCTTATCCCTTGTGCTAGGAAAAGGGATATGCATTTAAACACATGAGTTTTAAGAAAAAATTAATGGCTAACCAATATAGGAACAGAAATAGAATATATGATTTTTGAATCTCTGGGGAAAATCACTTCTCAGCCTTTGGCCGAGGAGAAAGGTAGGGAAGGGAAAGGTAGGTAAAACTCAATCAATTCATAAAATGAAATGAAATAAAGAAAAATAGAATTTATTTTTTTAAAAAGGTAATTTTTAAATATTTAACAGTGGTGATATATCCAAGCATTTTCATAGTCACATTAGTAAAAGGCAGAGATTGTCAGATTTTATTTTAATCTAACTGCTTGGTATATGCCAGAGATACTACCAAAACAAAATTGACACAGCATAATTAAAATAAAGGGATGGACATAAGTATTTCAGAAAGATGATAATTCATAAGGGGAAAGACCAGTTAAGGCAATATTAACATAATGGAACTCAGATTTGGGGGATAAAATTATTAATTTGGACAAAGAGAAAAATTTTATATTATAAATAGAATAATCTGTCAAGATACAAAAATCACAAATTTATGTACCTTAACCATCCAGCTTTTATACATATAAAATAAAAACTATTAGAAATACAAATAGATACTGTTAAATCCATAATCTTAGTGAAAGAAGTTAATATTTCTGTCTTACAATGCAATGATTAAAGTAGCAAAAAAGTTGGGGTGCCTGGGTGGCTCAATTGGTTAAACATCCAACTTTTTTTTTTAGTTTTGTTTTGTTTTTGTTTTGTTTTGTTTTGTTAATTTATTTTTTATTTATTTTCAGCTTAACAGTATTCAATATTTTTTCACCACACCCAGTGCTCCATGCAATCCGTGCCCTCTATAATACCCGCCACCTGGTACCCCAACCTCCCCCTCCCGCCACTTCAAACCCCTCAGATTGTTTTTCAGAGTCCATAGTCTCTCATGGTTCACCTCCCCTTTCAATTTCCCCCAACTCCCTTCTCCTCTCTAAGTCTCCATGTCCTCCATGCTATTTGTTATGCTCCACAAATAAGTGAAACCATATGATAATTGACTCTCTCAGCTTGACTTATTTCACTCAGCATAATCTCTTCCAGTCCCGTCCATGTTGCTACAAAAGTTGGGTATTTATCCTTTCTGATGGAGGCATAATACTCCATAGTGTATATGGACCACATCTTCCTTATCCATTCGTCCATTGAAGGGCATCTTTGTTCTTTCCACAGTTTGGCGACTGTGGCCATTGCTGCTATAAACATTGGGGTACAGATGGCCCTTCTTTTCACTACATCTGTATCTTTGGGGTAAGTACCCAGTAGTGCAATTGCAGGGTCATAGGGAAGTTCTATTTTTAATTTCTTGAGGAATTTCCACACTGTTCTCCAAAGAGGCTGCACCAACTTGCATTCTCACCAACAGTGGAAGAGGGTTTCCCTTTCTCTACATCCCCTCCAACACATGTTATTTCCTGTCCTGTTAATTTTGGCCATTCTAACTGGTGTAAGGTGATATCTCAATGTGGTTTTAATTTGAATCTCCCTGATGGCCAGTGATGATGAACATTTTTTCATGTAAACATCCAACTCTTGACTTGGGCTCAGATCATGATGTCAGGGTCAGGAGACCGCATTGCCCTACCCTGGTTCTATGCTGGGTTTGGAGCCTGCTTAAGATTCTTTCTCTCCCTCTCACTCTTTTTCTCCCCTCTGTACTCTCCTCTCTCTCAAAAGAAAAAATAATAATAATAAAAAATATAGTAGCAAAAAGTAACGATAATGACACATAGGGTTTTAATGGTACATATAATAAAATAGATATGTATACACATACATATTCAAAAAATATGAGTACACATTTACTTCAAGTGCAAGTTCAATTATTTTTTTTAATTTACTGCACATTATGCCTCAGAAAACAATCTTAATAAATTTCCAAGAAAAGCTGAAATTACACAGACATGCACTGGCTTAAACAAAGTCAGAAATCAGTAAAAAACTAATAACTAGAAATAATCGAATTACTTAGCTAAAGTTTTTAAAATCATTTAAATAATTTCTGAATTAAGAAATAACAAAATTCTTACAAATGAATGATAATGACAATATATAAAAACGTGTTGTATATTCAGAGGTAAATATATAGCAAAAGATTAAAAGAATAGAAATAGCTTCAAGAAAAGATAATTTAACATCTAGAAATTTATTTATGTAACTTACTCTAGTAACAGTAAAAGAGGACAATAATATATCATCTCAATACATTTTAAATTTCTAAAAAATAAAATTCAACAACACATTTTTTGGTTAAAATTCTTAGTAAGCTCGGAAGAGGTAAACCCCCATGCTTTAGTAAAGAATATTTATGTCTGCATTACACAGTACACAAAAATCAGTAATAAAACACTACAAGTATTACCATTAAAGCCAGGAATATGTCTCAGTACTCAGAATGGTACTGGCTATCTTGGGCAATACACAGTAAGAAATAATAGTATTATCTTTATAATAATAGTACTACTAATAATATTAAATAGGAGCTATAAATGTTAGAAAGGATTATGATATGTAAATAATATGATCTTCTATTTTGAAAATCCAAAAGAAATAACTAAGAAATATTGTTTGAACTGATAAAAGAGTTTAATGCAATAATAACAGGTTTAAAAACCTCACAGTTTTCCTATATTCCAACAATGATCACTTAGAAAATACCTTGAATACTACTGACAATTGGAAAAAGAAAAACCCTACAAAAGATATAGGATATTAACTTAAAAATTATACAAGATATATATGAAGTAGGTAGTAACACATTGCTTCAATGATAGATGGAATGACTCAGTATAGTAAAGCTAGCAATTTTTTTCACATTAACCTATAAATTCAATGCAATGCCATACAAAAACTTAGAAGCTAATTCGAAAATATATTTGGAGGTGAGAAAGTTAAGAACAAGGAAGATAAAATCTTCTAAAACCTTCTAAAATATCAGAGCATGTTAAGAAATTAAAAGAGCTTGATATTGGGGGCAAATAGATAAATAAATGGAATAGATGGAGAGTCTAGAAAAGCAACTTTAAGATATCATAAAGATTGTATTTTAAACCATTAAATTCAGAAAATATTTATGATGTTAGAGTAGGACAAGCTCCCTTAAGACAAAACCTAGAAGCTAAAAATCAAATGATAAATTTGAATACATAAATTTAAAACCAATGTATGACCCAGTAAAAATCCATAAACAAAGTCGTGATAAGCAATTGATCGGGAGAAAGTATTTACTATCTATATAACAAAGTATTACATATGGAATATATAAAGGGCTCCCAATTTTTAACAAGAAAAAGATAATCCAATAGAAAAAATGAGCAAAGAATATGACCAGGTAATCTTAAAAACAGGAAACCTCATACGTGATTTTTGAAAATATTTATTTGTCAGAGAGAGAGCGAGTGTACCAGCAGGGTGAATGGCAGACAGGGAGAAGCAGATTCGCCACTGAGCAGGGAGCCCAATGTAGGACTCCTGGAATTCCAGGACCCTGGGGATCATGACCTGAGTTGAGAGCAGATGCTAAACTGGCTGAGGCATCCCAGAAAACACAGATGATCAATTAGCAAATAAAAATGTATTTCAGGTCAAGAGTAGTCAGAGAAATTGAAATTAGAAGTGAGGTATAATTTTTCAGCTGTCAAGGTTGCTAAGTTTTTTTAATTGCTAAATTCTTGTGTTGAGGAGAGTATGAGAAAATGAGTTGTCTAATATCCACACAGCCACCACTTCCACTTTAAGGTGTCTGTAGTAGACATGGCTAGCTCAGCATTTTCTCCCTTTAGATTCCTGGTTTCTTCAGTATTGCCCCTCCATATGATGTGCCTCAAGGGAAGCCAACCCTACCCTCAGCTGTAGGATGGGTGTGATTAAACCAAAGGTGATCTCAGCCCCTGCTCTCTTTATCACTGTTTGGTCAGAATTTATGACAATGAAAGGCAAGGAAAATTTTGCCGAAAGTTTTTAGGAAAGTCCTTCCTCACCTGAAGGAGAACATCAAGAAATCAAACTTATTTTATCTAAAATCTCCCACCACTTAAATTCCTCTTTTATGAACTAGTAATTTTCCTACCTTGTGCCAGATAATGTTCTAGGTGCCTAGTGTGGAAAACAGACCAGATTCCCTGCTCATGCAACATTGTACCTGGGGAAATAGAAAAATAAATAAATAAAATATATAGTGTAACAAATGATAAAGCAGGGAAAAGGAATCAGAAGTGTTTGGGTACAATTTAAATAAGGTAGTCAGAGAAGGCCTCCCTGAAAAGGGGACATTTGAGCAAATTCTTGAAGGATAGAGGGAGAAGGCCAGGTTCATATATAAGAGGGAAAGATGTCAGAGAGAGAAGAGTCAGTGCAAAGGCAAAGAGGCCCAAGTATGCCTGGCAAATTCTGGGAAGAGCAAGGATCCCTGTGGGGCTGAATCAGAGTGAGCAAGGAACAGAATCATAGGAGGTAAGACCAGAGAAATACTAGGGGGCTAGATTTTAGGGAGTCTTATAGACCATTATAATGGCTTTCGGTTTTGGCAAGGGAGGTTGGTAGTATAGTTGACACACAATATTACATTAGTTTCAGGTGTACATCATTGTGATTCAACTTCTCTAGACATTGTATTATCCTCACCACAAATGTAGCTAACATTGGTCACTATACAATGCTATTACAATGTCTGATTCTATTTTCTATGCTTTAACTTTTATTCCCAGAACTTACTTATTCCATATCTAAAAGCCTGTATCCGGGGCACCCGGGTGGCTCAGTGGGGAGCCTGCTTCCTGCTCTCTCTCTGCCTGCCTCTCCGCCTACTTGTGATTTCTGTCTGTCAAATAAATAAATAAAATCTTTTAAAAAATAAAATAAATTTTAAAAAGCCTGTATCCCTCTTTCCCCTTCACCCATTTTGTCCATCTCCTCACCCCCTTCCTCGAGCAACCATTAGTCTGTTCTTTGTACTAATAGGACCAGTTCTGCTTTTTGTTTGTTTATTCATTTGCTTTAAATTTTATATTCCACAAATGAGTGAAATTGTATGGTATTTATCTTTCTCAGTTTGATTTATTTCACTTAGCGTAATACCATCTAGGTCCATCCATGTCATCACAAGTGACAAGATCTCATTCTTTTTAAAGGCTATGAAATATTCCATTGTGTATTTGTATGTGTGTGTATGTGTGTAACCACATCTTCCTTATCCACTCGTTTATCAGTGGACACTTAGATTGGTTCCATATCTCAGCTGTTAATACTAAATAATACTGTAACAAACATAGGGGTATATATATTTCTTGACTTAATGTTTTCATATTCTTTGGGTAAATACCCAGTAGAAGAATTATTAAATCATTTTTAATTTTCTGAGAAACCTCCATATGTTTTTGCACAGTGGCTGCACCAATTTACATTCCCACCAACATTGTACAAGGGGTCCTTTTCCTCCACATCCTCACCAACACTTGTTATTTCTTGTGTTTTTTATTTTAGCTAGTCTGAGTGGTGTAAGGTGATATATCACTCTGTTTTTGAGTTACAGTTCCCTGATGAGTATGATGTTGAGCATCATAAGTCTGTTGGCCACCTGTATGTCTTCTTTGGAAAAATTCCTACACAGGTCCTCTCCCCATTTTTTAATCAGGTTGTTTGGGGGTTTTTATGTGTTGAGTTGTATAAGTTCTTTATATAGTTTGGATATTAACCCTTTACTGGGTATATAATTTGCAAATCTTCTCCCATTGATTAGGTTGCCTTTTTGTTTTGTTTATGGTTTCCTTTGCTTTGCAAAAGTCTTTCATTTTAATATAGTGTTAACAGTTTATTTTTGCTTGTTTCCCTTGCCTTAGAACCTTAGAAGACATATCTAGAAAAATGTTGCTAGGACCAGTGTCAGAGAAATTATTACTTGTGCTCTCTTCTAAGATTGTTATGGTTTCAGGTCTCACATTTAGGTCTTAAAGTCATTTGGAGTTTATTTTTGTATATGTTTCATTCTTTGCATGTAGCTTTTTTTCAGCTACTATTTATTAAAGAGACTTTCTTTTCCCTGTTGTTTATTCTTGCTTTCTTCATCATAGATTAATTTAGCATGTTGGTGTGGATTTATTTCTGGGCTCTCTATTCTGCTCCATTGATCTGTGTCTGTTTTTGTGCCAGTACCATATTGTTTTGATTACTACAGCTTTGTAGTATATCTTGAAATCTGGTATTGTGATATCTCCAGCTTCATTCTTTTTTTTTTTTTTTTTAATTTGACAGTCAGAGATCAAAAGTAGGCAGAGAGGCAGGCAAAGAGAGAGGAGGAAGCAAGACCCCACTGAGCCGAGAGCCCGATGCAGGGCTCCATCCCAGGACCCTGAGATCATGACCTGAGCCGAAGGCAGAGGCTTTAACCCGCTGAGCCACCCAGGCACCCCTCCAGCTTCATTCTTTTTTCTCAAAATCACTTTGCTATTTGGGGTCTTTTATGGTTACATACTAATGTTAGTATTACTTGTTCTAGTTCAGTGAAAATTGCTATTGGTATTTTGTTAGGGATTGTACTGAATCTATAGATTGCTTTGGGTAGTATGAATATTTAAACAATATTAATTCTTCTAATCCATGAGCATGGAGTATCTTTTCATTTGTCTGTATCATCTTCAAATTCTTTCATCAGTGTTTTATAGTTTTCACAGTGTAGCTCTTTCACTCTTTGGTTAAATTTATTCCTAGGTTTTTTATTCTTTTTGCTGCCATTATAAATGGGATTGCTTTCTTAATTTCTCTTTGTGATAGTTCATTATTGTTATATAGAAATGCTATTGACTTCTGGGTATTAATCTTTTATCCTGAAACTGTACTGAGTTCATTGGGTTCTTGCTGAATGAAATGAGAAGCCATTGTCTTTAGAGGGGTGGGATGTTCTTAGTTCCATTGATAGGTTGGCTGGATGGTAAAGGAACAAAGGAATAAGTAGGGATAGTGGTTAGGAGTTTACTGCAATAATAAAAAAAAAATTGGCTGTAACCCAGACCAGGACTGTGGCACTGGGGGTAATGAAAAATAGTTGAATTCTGGAAGGTTTCAAATGTAGAACCAATAAGATTTGCTAATGGATAAGATATGGAGTGTGAGAAAAAGAGGAGAGTCAAGGAAGACTCCAAATTTTTAAAAATTCTTTATTTAAATTCAATTTAGTTAACATATACTGTATTATTAGTTTCAGGGGTAGAATTTAGTGATTCATTAGTTGCATATAACACCCAGTGCTCCTTACATCAAGTGCCCTCCTAAATCCCCATTACCACATTATCCCTTCCCCTACCCACCTCCCCTCCAGCAACCCTTAGTTTGTTTCTTAGAGTTCAGTGTCTCTTAAGGTTTGTCTCCCTTTCTATTTTCATCTTATTTTATTTTTCTTTCCCTTCCTCTAATGTTCACCTGTTTTGTTTCTTAAATTCACATATGAGTGTAATCATATGGTATTTGTCTTTCTCTGACTGACTTATTTCATTTAGCATAATACCCTCTAATTCCATCTGTGTCATTGCAAATGGAAAGATTTCATTCTTTTTGATGGTTGACTAATATTCCATTGTGTGTGTACCGCATCTTCTCTATCCATTCATCGGTCGATGGACATCTGGGCTCTTTCTAGAATTTGGCTATTGTGGACATTGTTGCTATAAACATTGGGTGTGTGTGCCCTTCAAATCATTATGTTTGTATCTTTTGGATAAATACTTAGTAGTGCAATTCTAGGTTGTAGGGTAGCTCTATTTTTAACTTTTTTGAGGAACCTCCATACTGTTTTGCAGAATGGCTGTACCAGTTTGCATTCCCACTAACAGTGTAAGTGGGCTTCCTTTTCTCTGCATCCTCACCAACATCTGTTGTTTCCTGACTTGTTAATTTTAGGCATTCTGACCTGTGTGAGGTGGTATCTCATTGTGGTTTTGATTTGTATTTTTCTGATGCCGAGGTGACGTTGGGTATTTTTTTCATGTGTCTGTTGGTCATTTGTATGGAAAGACTCCAAAATTTTGAGCCTAAACAACTTCTGAGAATGGAGTTGTTCTTAACTGAGAAGAGAAGCTGGTTTGGGATAGAAGTGAGAATATCAGAGATTAGGTCCAATTTTATTAAGTTTATGATACTTAAATCTCAAAGTGGAGTTGTGAAGTGGAGATTTGAATCAAGCTTTTAGTGGTAATGTTGGTTTTGAGGTAAAAATTGGGGAATTTTCAGAATTTACATGTGACTTAAAGTTAAGAGTTTTATGATAAGATCACCAAGAGAGTGAATAGAGAGAAGAGATTAAAGGGCTTAACTCTGAGACACTCCAATGTTAATATTTAGGAAATCCAGTGGGAATGATGAGAAAGAACAACCATGAAGATAAGGAAAGAAATCCAGGGAAGCATAGTATCTTGGAAGCCAAGTGAAGACAGTAGTTTAAGGAAGAGGGAGCAATCAATTCCGTCAAATGCCAAGGAGTCAACACTACATACTGGCTAAGATAAAGGCTCTGCAGCCATTTCTGCCAAGTTCAAATCCAGCTCTGCAAATTATTTGCTGTGTGACCTTGAAAAAGTCACTACACCTCTCTGTCTCCTTCTCCGTCTGTAAAAAGGGTATTTTAATGCTGTTTTATATGGTTAGTGTGAGGCTTATGTGTCTTACTTTGTTTAACACACTTAGAGTAGTGCCTGGGTTATAGCAAGTGCCTAATAAATGACAACTATGATTATTATTTATTTTTATTGTTGGACATTTTTGTTATTTTTTTCTTCCAATTTGATTGTGTTGTAACTGGCATACAGCAATATATAAGTTTAAGGTGTACAACACAATTACTTGACATATATATTGTGAAACGATTATCACAGTGATTTTAGTTAGCCCCCATCATTTCATATCAGTATAAAGAAATAAGAAAAGTGATTTTTTTTTCCTAATGATGAGAACTCTAAGGATCTACTCTCCTAGTAACTTTCAAATATATTATATACTGGCTATGATTATTATTATATTTAATAGTGGTAAGAATTAATAGTAGAGGGAAGAATAAGAAAAGGACTGAGACTTGACCAGTGGCTTCAGCAATGTGGAAGTCACTTGTGATATTGACAAAGAATAATTTGGATAGAACGGTGGGGGCAAAAGCTTGTTTAGAGTGACATCATGTCCAAGAGAAAATGGGAGAAAATAAACTGGAGACATTAAGTACAGGAACCCTTTCAAGAACTTTTTACTTAAAAAATAATGGGAGGCGGCACTTGGGTGGCTCAGTGGGTTAAAGCCTCTGCCTTCAGCTCAGGTCATGATCCGGGGGTCCTGGGATCGAGCCCCGAGTAGGGCTCTCTCTTCAGTGGGGAGCCTGCTTCCCCCCACCCTCTCTCTCTGCCTCTCTGCCTACTTGTGATCTCTGTCAAATTAAAAAAAAATTTTTTTTTAAATAAAAAATAAAAAATATAAAGGGAAGAGTACCTGGGTGGGTCAGTGGTTAAGCATCTGCTTTCAGGTTAGGTCGTGGTCTCAGGGTCCTCAGGTCATAGAGCTCCGCACTCAGCAGGGAGTCTTCTTGTCCTTCTCCCTCTCCCTCTGTGTTCCCTCTCTTTTTTCTCAAATAAATAAATAAAATCTTTAAAAAAAAAAAAGTAAAGGGGAACAAAGAAATAAGTTGGTAGCTATAGGCAGAAGTTTAATAAGAGGATTTTTAATTTTAGGAGGAATAACAGATTTCCATTAGTAAGTGTATTTATTTTAAAGATACCTTGAATCAGAGTTCAGTCTTAGGAGTCAATCTGAAGGCTTGCTGGCAATGGGCAGAGAAGATGGAGTGGTGTGGAGCACTGTAAAGTGACTGAGCTCATCATCTCATATTACATGTATCTATTTGTTCTCTCCCATACTAGCATGTAAGCTGTATAAGAGAGGGTCCTTGTTTTATTCTTTGCCCTTACCTCCATCACATTGAACAGTAAGTGCCCAGCACACAGTAGGCACTCAATATGTATTTGTTAAGTGGATGCCTATTTCCAATGAAAATCTGAGGCCCAGAAAATTAAATATAATTGCTTGTCCAGCTTATTATGTTAGAGTTGGATCTAATACCTGCATCTTCTGCTTCCCATTACAGTGAACATTCCAGTATTAGGGACACCTGGATTTTAGAATTCATATACTGTGAGCACTGGGTGTTGTATAAGACTGACAAATCACTGAACTCTACCTCTGAAATTAATAATACACTACATGTTAATTAATTGAATTTAAGTAAAATTAAATTAAATTTTAAAAAGAAGAATTTATATCCTGTGCTTCAAACTGGTACAGTATACAAGAAACTTAGAGCAATTTCAAAGGTTGAAAGGAGGCGGAAAAGAATGGAACAACTTCTCAGATTATCCTAAGTCATTATCCTGAGTCATTGCAAATGCTATTGTATTTCTCTGTAGTGTTTACTCCTGGATGCTTATGGCATTGTAAAGTAGCAGTGAATCACCCCACCCATATCTAAAACTTAGATACAAAATATGTTTAAATCAATGTAGACGGAGACATATAACATGCCTGTATATGGAAGTTGAAAATTGAGTCTCCAGTTATATAACCATAAAAGCATCTCTCTTTCTAAGTTTCTAAAAAGCATATACTGTGAAATAAGAGAAATAGCTCGCCAGAGATTTTCTTTTTTCATCTATAACATGGCTTTATCTTTTCACCTAGTAATCTTATTTCTGAAATATTACTCCAGAGAAATAATCACAAGGAAAAAAATGCTATATGTTTGAAGATGTTCATTGCAGTAGTATTTATGTAATTAAAGAATTGGAAAAAAAACATAGAGGTCCAACAAAAGAGATTTAATTAAATTGGAATGTGTCCACTTTTTATAATATGTAATCATTAAATGCATAATATAAAATGTTCACTGTATAAAAATATATGTTTAATTTGTGTATGCCCTATTAAACAGTTCAATCTCAATCAGTTCAGTTATTGTCATATATATGTAACTGTGTGAATGCTACCTGGCTTAAGAGCAAGGTAAAAAACAGAGAAGTAGCACACTTTATAAAATTTTGTCTTAAGAATGCTTCATTCTGGCAGGTTGAGCTACATGACACATTGATAAAGACTTTTAGGTTCCCACCTAAGCAATCACCATTTCTCATTCATTGTAACTCGCCTCTTGAAGCCAAGAATTTAGCTTATTGATTCTGGGTATTTTGCTAGCCTCTTGAAATCATTTTGGAATCCTTTTTCAGATGATATGAAGTAACTCTATTTCAGTGCACATCTTTGCTATAGAAACGTGATTTTTGGCTTTGCAGCCCAAGGATACATTCCTTGTATGAATAGGAGTCTTTGTGCAACAAGAGTAAAGTCATCAGCTTCTATGCTATGAAGAAGAAATGTTCATCTCCTAATGTGCATATATGTAAGCCACCTCTTTAAAATCAGCCTCCTTAAATGGCACTGAGTACGCTTCTGTGTATGACACATCAATGTCCATTAATTGCATGAAGAGAACTGAGATTCCAATGGCAAAATCTGTAAAAGTAGATATACAAAGAAAAGTGGAAGCATCTGTTTAATATATACGACATTAGAATTTAATTTTACCTCTGTGATGCTTTTGTGTGGCTGCAGTGTTACAGCAGAGCACATAAGCATAGCCGTGCAGTGTCAGCAGGTGCATGCCACCAAATTACTGCTTTTAATTTGCATATTCATCTGCTAAGAAGCATGTCATTATCATATCAAAGGGATACTAAGCAACATCTAGCTTGGAGAGATGTGGCATAGTTTCAATAGGAGCAATTAATGCAAGATGAGGACTCTCTTTCTGTCATGTCTCCCAGGGCTAACTGTAATCGGGCTGATTATTGGATACCAATAAGACCGAGGGCCCAGTTGGCACAGAATAAGAGAAGAACTGGAAAGGGAGCCTGCTAGTCCTCTCCACTATACACTTGATGGCAACATGATGCTCCGGTCACTCAAAAGAATTCTGTTCTTATTATAGATGCTGTCTATATGCACTCATCTATTTCAGTTGTCATAAAATGACCAGATGCGGTCCAAAATTAGTCATGTATTTTTAAAAAATGATCTTGACTTTATAGAGCATGTAAAGGAAACGTGAAAGAGACATTAAAACTGGGTTCATAAATATAAGTTTTACTACTTCAGTAAATTTCATTTGAACAAACATCATCTTCCTCCTCAAACATTTATTGAGCACCTAAGTGTATGTCCAACAGTGTCAGGTGAGGAAGAGGCAGACTGCAACCAGTGACAGTTCCTAATCGCAGAGAACTTGCAAGTTGAACAAGACACATAAACCACAAGAAACTTAAATAACATTTTCTTTCTTATTGTTTATGAACTTAGGAAAGGCCACAAATGTGAAAAGCCATCTTTTGATAGACAGTAAGTGCATGTGGTATCATCTCCTTTTAGGAAAATCTTTAAGAACAGATTTTTAAATTTTAGTTTAGTTTTAAAAATTATCTCACTTTTCCTTTCCTAACGGTAGCAGCTAAAAACAGTGTACAAATGTGAATACTTGGACAATGGAAGTATAGGTAACTTCTTAAATTGTCCTGTTGTTTCTCAGTCTTTCCTCAGATGCACTGGCATAAGCAAGTGCTTTGAAAAAGTGGCTTGCTTCCTACAGTGTCTGGGATGGGATGGTATACATACATACATGTGTATACATACATATGTAGTATACATGCATACATGTATACATATATACATACACTTCATTAATCTATCCAACAAACAAATTGCTGAGCACTATGTGCCAAGCACTGCTATATGCACTGGGGATGTACTGTGAACAAAATGATGGGCCAATCGTCTGCCCCTGAGCTTACATTCACACAAGCTCCTGTGTATGAATATATGCACCAAGCACATGCCTAATGGAAAGCTCAACGTCATTCATTCGATAAGCATTTAATAAGCACTTGGTGTCCCACTAGGGAAATGACAAAGGATATTAAGTTTACTTCGGAAACTACAAACCAGAATAAATACAAAAAAGGCTTTCAAATGACCAGTATACTTAGAACCAAGCAGCTTATGGGGAACAAAAGTTAAAATAAGAAGGTATTCCTTCATGGATGTCCAATCTTACAGGTAGTTTCGGGTATCAACCAGTCATCTCAGTATAGCCCCAGAAAATTCACCAACCACCTTCTTGTCATTGCTGTTAAAATTTCAGGGATGAGGCATTAGATCTTAGCATGAGAGGTAGGCACTCTGAGTACCTCATCTTATTTAATACTCAGAGGAGTTCCCAATACACCAGTTTGCTGGTAAGGAAACCAAGGTTTCAGAGAGTTTATGTTTCCCAGCATCACCCAGTTGTTAAGTAACTGGGTAGGTTTGGAACTCAAGGTTTCCTGATGCCAAATATGTATTCTGTTTTCTGTTCTTTATAACACAGCATTCAATGTTCCCAGTCTAATCTGTCTTGTGATAGTGAATATGAATATCAGAGCTAACTTACATGATTATAACTGATCATCTTGAGGAAGAACAGTATTTCCCAGAACCACTCTTTTACTTCATTATTGTAGGAATTATGGGTTAAATAATGTATATTGTATGAAAACTATAGGTTGAAAATTTAAATGAGCAAAAATATAGTCTCTTTACCTGTATCTTACTGTTCTGGTTGACCTTTTCACCAAATGGAAAGGATTTTTTTCTCTTTTTAATTATTAACCTTATGCTGTGAATTATGGACTCAGGTTTGGTTTGGTTTGGCTTTTGTTTTGTTTTTGTTTTTGTTTTTTGTTTTGATTTGATTTGGTTTGGTTTGGTTTAGATAGGCTGTTGGTAGAGCTGAAAAAGCTGCTGACTTGGAGCTGGAAGACTTGGCCTTAAATCCTAGTTGTCAGTGGGAGATACTTAGCTCACAAGGGCTTCAGTCTTCTCCCCTGTAAAATGAGGAATTTAATCTATTTGGTTGTTTAGGTTGCTTCCAGGTCTAACTTGCTATGGTTCAATGAAAAACGGCCAACAAGGGTCCTACTCCAAATACAGTACATAAAATATTTGAATGGTCCATACTTCCTGAATCCTTCTTTCCTATAAATAAACTAAACTAAACTAAATATATATATTTTAAATAATACCTTTAGGCAAAACTTCAGTAAATGGCAATTATGGATTAAGTATGACCTTCTCACAAGAGTTGATTGCATCACAGCACTGAATGTTGACTTACTTATTTCTTTCTTACCAAGAAAAAAGGAAGGAAGGGAGGGAGGGAGGGAAGGAGGGAGGAAAGAATTAAAAAAGGGAGGGAGAAAGAAAGGAAGCCAAACTCGGGTATATGTATGTTATGCATTCACACATATAACAACACATGTGTTACATGTGCACACATACATATCTGTGCATTAAATATACGCACATGATTATATTGACAACTTCTTTAAGTTTTATGATTTTTTTTCTGCCATAACAGAATGAGGTAAATGTTGCCCTTCAACAAGTTCCTGTTCCAAGCATTTTATGGCATCCTCCCCCTAAGTGAAGTGGTGGGTTCCACAAATGCTGGAGTTCCACAGAAAAGTATATTTAATTCTTCTCTTCCATTAATAGGAGTCAGCTTAAGAATTAATCATGAGGACTGCCTGGGTGGCTCAGTTAAGGTGGTTAAGTGTCCAAATCTTGATTTTGGCTCAGTTCATGATCTCAGGGTCATGAGATCTGGCTCCATGCTCAATGCAGAGTCTGCTTGATATTCCCTCTCTTTGCCCTTCCCCCCTGCCCATGCTTTCTCTCTAAATAAATAAATAAACTCTTTTTAAAAAATCAGTCATGAATTAATTGAACTTAATCTATACTTGTAACTATTTTTATTATGTGTCACTATTAAGTTAAATATCATTCAGTTATTATCTACCTGGAGCATTTGGATATTTTCAAATTGATTTATTTAAGCTGCATTCACACAGGAAGGACTTGTTTTCAAGATACCCTAATTCAGGTCAAAACCTTAATTAATCTCACACGGAGTAACTTTAATCACACACAGCTCTTTGGAGGCATACTCAAAAGACAGCACCTTTCACATATAAATCACATCTTCAAACGGTCAGTTCATTTTGTGTCCTCCTGTCAGTTTTTTTTTTTTTTAAAGATTTTACTTATTTATTTGACAGAGAGAGAGCACAAGCAGGGGAAGTGACAGGCAGAGGTAAAGGGAGAAGCAGTCTCCCGGAAGAGCAGAGGTGTCTGATGCAGGACTTGTTCCCAGGATCCTGGGATCATGACCCGAGCCAAAGGCAGTTGCTTACCCAGCCAAGCCACCTAAGCGCCCCCATTGGTTTTGATACAACTTCTCAAACTTCTGTACAGCAATTATAGACCTCAAATAAATGCTACATTTTTAAAAACTTTGAATAGATTTTTCACTCATAATTCATGGAGGAATGTTTTGTGTCTATGTGCTATGTTTGTGGCTTATAATGGTGATGGAGTTTCTCAGCAGGTTCAGTCACAAACCTGTCACCTTCATGGTTAGCTACTATTACAAAAAATGAGAACCTCTGCCTTTATGGACAAGAGTCAAAGTACTTCACCCATCTTATATAGACAAGGAGTATTAGTATAACATAGGATTTGTTGGTTTTTAAGGAAAGATGAAGAAGCTGCTTATATTCATGCATATATGTATGTAGTAGCAATAGTGAAACTAAGTGGTATTGGATACAGTAGAATAAAAAAGTAAGCTTTATTGGTACAATTCAGATGGCTAGAAATAACATTGGCTTATCCCCCAAAAAAGGCAAAAAATGAAAAATATTAAGTAATGACTATAACAAATTGCTGAGGTCAAAATTAAAGAAGGATTTAGTGTTGGTAGGGGAGGGAATATGTAAATAGACGAAGATAAAATTGTACCATTAATAACATGGGAAAAAGTGCATCATGGACAAAATTTAATTGCACAATACCTAAAGACTAATATAGATTCATTGTATAGCTATGTCATCCAGAATCATTGCTAGAAATTCTTGACCCAATTCTGTAACTATGTACCATGATGGATGTTAACTTGACTTATTGTGGTGATGAGTTTGCAATATATACAAATATAAAGTCACTATGATATACACCTGAAGCTAATACAGTATGGTTTGTCCATTATACCTCAATAAAAATAAATTAGAAATCCTTGATCCACTTGGGAAGAAATACTTGACAGAAGGATAAATGGATAGTTAATTAATTAATTAAAACTAACCTAAAACAAGAACAAAATTTGAAACCACCCACAATCATATGGCCAAAATATGTTTGTATGGTAAGAGAATTAAGACTTTCCGGAATAGAAAATTGGTGACACAGTTTCATTTGGCCACTTTAAAAGTAGGAAAATTTCACACTTAAAATATCCATATTTCTTTCTTTTCTTAAGAAAAAAATGAAGAAGATCTGGAACTACTGATGTATATTCCTACATAACCATTGGCAGGACTAAGCAGTAGATGTGTCCTTTAGACTAAGTCTCTCCTGCTTTTGCCATAATTTCTCCCAGTACCTCTCATCTTGGCCCCAGACTGGTTATCTACCTTGGTAGACTTTGACTGTTCAACTCATGAAATACTAAACATTACTCCAGGCCACATCCTTTATGTTGATAATCCTTGAAAATATTCTGAGTGACAGGTGACATAATTCATATTTTAAAGGCAAGGAGACAAAATCTCTGGGACTTTAGGTAATTTGCATGATTATTCATGTAAGAAACAACTATCATGCTTTTTATTATCATTCTCGATAAATAATACTTTAAGATTAGAAAAGTTTAGGCCAGTCATTCTTAAATTAACTATAATCACCTGAGAAGCTTCAAAAAATGTGGGGGTCTCATCCCAGGCCACAGAAATCAGAATCTCACAGCTGATTTTAATGTATAAGCAGGGTAACAGACCCCTAATTTTTGTATGAAAAGACTATTTCCTGTTTGTTCTTAATTCTGATTTTCATTAGTTGCTTTTGTGGACAGGCAGACATTTGGCGCTATAAATGTTTTACTTTTGAAAGTGTGTATTGTGTTGTATTGTATAGCCAATGCATTAGCAAACCTCCTAAACTGAGTTTGGTTTGACCCAGTTCTACATGGAGTTTGCACAGCACCGAAACAAAATAAATATTTGAATTCTGGTACCTATTTGCTATAGATATCAAGTATCTTCACGTGATTAAGCTTTGACTTTGTATGTATGAGGGCCAGCCAGGCTGTTAAGTACGTTGAACAATTAAGTTTTAGTGTAGGTCTCATGAACAAAGCTTGCATCTTTTCTGATGTCTTAGGCCTATTTTGGTCACTACATACAAAGCCTATTTTGACCAATCAGTCAAAAAATAATGACACTGGTTATTTGGTATTTTTTTAAATACCAAATATTGGTTTGCTTGAATAGACCATCTACAATATTAATGCTATAACTGTATTCTATTGAATTTTTGATAAAATTCAATGTGATTTTTCTGTGGATCAATTCAAATATTACTAGGCCTGGAGAAAAGGAGAAAGAAAGTAGGAAATATAATTATTTACTCATGGTAAAATGTGACACAATTTTTGCTTTAAAATAAACTCCATGCATTATAGATGAGTATTTGTTTTTAGAGGCCTCATTCAGACAGAAAAAAAAAAAAACTTGCAAATTACTTCCTTCTTTTGGAATATGTCTTTACCAGTAAGTGTACTGGAAATGATTCCACATTAAAGTGGTTTTTGATAGAAAAAGAAGCACCATCTATAATTAGAACATTTACTTCAGACATGACTTATTTTGATACATCATAAAATTTTGTGAAGAACAATTTTGAAGCATGGTTTAAGATTGCAATATTCTCTAGTGAATAGAGCACTGGATAGTAAATTTCAGAATTTGGATATTCATCCAAAATTAGAAGCTAAAGAAATGCTGGAGTTTGCCACAATTAAGGAAGGCATGGGTGTAGGGAGGCCTCGTAAGCCTGCTTTCAACAGGTCACTAGTGTATGTTAAATAATCACTCAGCATCAGCAGGCTCTATTAAAAATTTCCTAACTCAGCTAATTTGAGCTCATTAATTCTCAAAGCATCTTTATGAGAATACTAATAAAAATCTATTTTACATATGGAATACAGAGATAGAGACTATGCCTTGCTGAAGATGAGGTTGAAATTACATAAAGTTTAGATTGGTATACTGAGCACAGTGTTGGAGCCTGTATGACATGATGGGTGGATAGATAGAGGATAGATAGATAGATAAGCATATCTATACCACTTATAAATATAATGTGAGTTTGGATATGAATGTCATGGTATCAAATTCTTTATGATAATATAAGTTTTAATTACAATCAAGTTAACCATAAACAACAAAACCAACTCAACTAACCTATACAATAAATAGGATTTATTCGCTAACACTATAAAATCCTGGAGACAAACCTGGCTTCTTTCAGTGGCAGGTGATATCATCCGTGCAGCAACCCTTCTAGAAACAATTGTTCTTTAAATAGATCTGACAGAAAAGTTGAGGGCAGCACCCTGATTAGCCTGGTTTGGGTCACCTGCCTGTTCTGTATCAATCACAATAGATTGAGGGTACTCTGATTGTCTAGATTTAGGTCATGGGCCCACCCTTGTATCTGAGTGTGAAGGGGCCAGGGTCATTCTGCCTCCCCCACAATGTGAAGACAGTCCTGTCCTGGAAAAGAGAATTTTATTACTGGGAGAATGTGAAGGAAGGTAGTAGCTAGACAAAAACAACCCGTATCCACCTCAACATAGAAGGCCCTTTGTATCTGGCCCCTGCTTCTAATGTCACCTTGTTAGCTTTCATTCCCCATAAATACATTAATTTTAACCAGACCTAATTGCTAGAGTTTCCTGAGTTTTATGTGTTTGTTGAATGAATTAATGAACAACTATGTCAGTAGAGGGGTCTCTGTGCTATTACTGGGGATGTGGAAAACTTGAGGCCTCCTGAGATAACTGAAAATTCCAAATAATTGATGTTGGTCTAAGTGATCTTTATTATTCCATAGAGTATTGAGTATATATGAAAGTGGGTTCACTAATGGTGGTTTCATATGATGAGTCTATTCATGTCTATTTGTGGATCAAAATACCCGTCTCTTCTCCCAGACTAAGAGCAGGAGTCCCACTTTCTTTGCATCCTTGAAAGCACCTGCACTAATGACCTATACATACTATGTGCTTAGTAAAAGTTTCTGAACTGAAATGAATAGTTAATTCCAGTACTTAGGCAAGGCACTTCCTGCTTTCCTTTGATGATTATTTTTCCTCACGCAGCTCTCAGATTGTGTGTTTAAACACAATTTACATGTGTGTGTTTGGTGAAGAAACTGCTCTAACTATAAATGTTCTGACCTTCTGGTGGTTGTCCATAGCAGCCTGCATAATAAAAATTGTGTTGCCTAGTTTCTATGTTGAACACTGGAGTTTTTTAGAAATATTAAAGTCCTTGGGCTACAAAGCTCCTACTTGTAGATTTGTCTCTATTGTTTGCAGGCAAATTGGCTTAATCTATCTTTTAAAAATAGTATGATAATTTTTAGAATTAGATTTTTTAGAATCCATCAATTAAAATTTATTCTGTGAAATTTTTGCTTTAAAAATAGGCCAAATCTTCCATTTATACTATTATTAACAAATCACATTACTATAGTAGTTAATAGTCTATAAATTGCTCTTACATTCATAAATTTCATGATTCTTTGGGGGGAAAAAAAACCTCAAGTTTTAACTGACAGCATTGCCAAGAAATATAATGCATTTACTTATATATTAATAGAAGTAAAGGGTCTGAACAAAGGAGGTGATAGTTTCATTGTTATCTATACCAGTTAAAAAAACATCTGGGGCATTGTGTTCAGCTCTGGGCTTCATCAAGTTTTAAGAGGGACATTGACTGACACAACTGGAGCTTGTCCAAAGGAGAGCAACCCAGAGCATATGAGATCTGAGGCCAAGTTACATGAGAAAGCTGAAAGAGCTGAGGATATTTGATGTAAAAAAGAAAATTTTTAAAAATGCAACAGGCTTTAAATATTAATAGGGATATAAGAAGTAAGAATTAAAACTTCCCATGTATATACTTAGTGTACAAAACTAGGGCAAAGAGCTGAAAGGTATACATTTCAGTTCAATATTTTAAAAAAATCTTTAACACTCCCCCAAGTGTTGTTTTCAAATGACATAAGAGCTTACTGGAAATGAGAACTCAAACTCAAAATTTATCAGGGATATCAGCTCCACCATATTATTAGCTATGTGACTTTAGACAAGTCAACATACTTCTCTGAGCCTCAGTTTTCTGGTCTTGAAAATAAACTTTTAGGATTGCTGTAAGAGTTAAATGAGATGCAGGTCAGGCCAGCAGCACAGTGTCTTCTTATCATATGTGCAGCATTATTATCAGCAGTGTGAGAAGGGTATCTCTAAACCATGTAAAAATAATAGAGAAGGATAATAATATCAGGGTTTAACTTTCTAGATTCTTATACACAACTAAAGGTTGACAAATATTGGTGTGGAAACCTATGTCCTCGTGTTGCACAGTGATTGATTTTAATGATTCTCTTGTCTTAAATTTGATTGGAAGCAGTAGCCAAGGGAGTTACAAATTTTCTTAATAATCAAAAAATGCTGGGACGCCTGGGTGGCTCAGTTGGTTGGGCAGCTGCCTTCGGCTCAGGTCATGATCCCAGTGTCCTGGGATCGAGTCCCACATCGGGCTCCTTGCTCCGCAGGGAGCCTGCTTCTCCCTCTGACTCTGCCTTCCACTCTGTCTGCCTGTGCTCGCTCTCGCTCTCTCTCTGACAAATAAATAAATAAAATCTTTTAAAAAAATGCTTATAAAATACTCCCCTGACTTTGTGGCATGCCATAGAGTATTTGTTAAGCACTTTGGAAGGAAAGTTGCTAAGAAGAGGTGGCAGAGATGGAAGAGGGCAGTTGTGGAGCCAGGCAAAGGCCACCCTACAGTTTATTATATACTGTATGCATAAGCAATAACTCAGCACACTTAAAGCAGAACATAGAGAACAGAAATGCCATCTGTAGCGTCAAGACAACATAGAACTTGGAGGAACTGAATTCATTCAAAATGCTTACATTTATTAAACACTATGTCAGCCTTTGAAGAATAAGAGCTGAATATAAGAAATATGGAAATAATTATAGGAAATTATCCCTGCCCTAAATATTTTATACAGTGTAGCTGAGGTGTGGAAATATATAGAACTCATCCAAATCCAAACAACATTTAAACCAAATGCTGTGGGAAAATGGAATAGGAAGCAATGAATAGAAAGGAAGTATAATGCAAGTTCAGGGAGTTAGAAAAGTTTTTGCAGAAGTGATATTGGTACTGTTCGTACTTTTCTTTGCATGGTGAAAGTAAGACAGACATTCAAGACTTAGGGAATAGTATTAGTCCAGGTGAAGAGATGTGGAAGATCATCAGTCTTCCAGGGATCACAAGCTGCTTATTGTGGCTTGAATACAGGAGGCTGTGGGGAAGGAAGGAGTGGCAGGAGATGAGCCTAAGGAAGACAAGGATGGTAGGATGTTAAAAAGTGGGAAACTAGAGTGCCTGGGTTGCTCAGTTGGTTAAGTATCTACCTTCAGCTCGGGCCCTGGTCTTAGGGTCCTCCGTTAACCCCCCTCATCAGGCTCCCTGCTCAGCAGGAGCCTGCTTTTCTCTTCCCCTCTGCACCTGCTTGTGCTTCTCTCTCTTACCCTGTCAAATAAATAAATAAAATCTTAAAAAAAAAAAAAGGAAGTAGAAAACTAGGCTAATGAATGTAATAAAGAAAGAATTTTTAGAAGAAAAGCTCTATGAGAATGTACTCATATATCTCATATGGGGCCACAATGATTCCTTTGGGTCAGAGAGTAACAAAATATCCCTGGAAGATTGATGAACTTGTGTTGAGACCATCGATAAGGGTCTCAGACTGAGGGATGAGAGAAGATAAAACTTGGAGGTCCCTAAACATTCCTAAATAGGAAATGAAACAATGAAAATTGTGTTTGAGGAAGGGTAGACAATCAGTTGTAAAGGTCACAGAGAAGCGAGAATCTAGAACTAGGGAACAGTATTTTGGGACCATGGGAAGGAGTGTGTATGTATATGTGTTCTGGCTAGGGAAATGGATACAAAGTAGTGGTTAGAATGCAACATGGAGGATAAGTGAAAGGATTGGTAAGGAAATATCTAGGAAAGGGAAAGAGTTAAAATGAAATGGAAATTTGTGCTGTATAACTCCAGAATTTGTGCTGTATAACTGTATATACCCGAGAGATGCTATGTCTCAGGTTGGCCTTTTGGTTCCTTTTGGGTTCCTGTAGTCAACCACTGTCCTACTTACTACAGCAACAATCACTACACTATCCTGTTGAGAATCTGCTTGTTTACTTTCACTTTTAGTTCTACCCAATCACAAGGACGTCTAAACCAAGAGTATAGTTCCCGCAGTAATGAAGGCAATTTCTGCATAATGGAACTAATACAGAATGATTAATTTGGCCTAATTAATGATTAATTAATCAGCCTAATGATAATTCATTTACCCTAGTTATATTTGCAAGAAGTGAAGCAGCAAATAGCCTTTTACTTTTTGAAGCCTTGTGAGCGTATCTATAATGTAATATTTTTTGCACTTTTTAAAATTTTATTTATTTATTTGTTTGTTTCAAGTTTTTATTTAAATTCCAGTTAGTTAAAAAATAGTGTAGTATTGGTTCCAGGAGTAGAATTTAGTGATTCATCACTTACATGCAACACCCAGTGCTCATCATAACAAGTGCCCTCCTTAATACCCATCACCCATTTAGTCCATCCCCCCACCCATCTCCCTCCATCAACCCTCAGTTTATTCTCTATAGTTAAAAGTCTCTTTTATGGTTTTCTTCCCTCTTTTTTTGCCCACTATGTTCATTTGTAATTTTTGATATTTATAAACTGGGATATTCTAAAGATGCCTAAGGAGCAAACTTTGTCATGTGTGTGTATATGATGACTCCAAGCCACTTTTATTTTTTTAAATTTTATTTATTTATTTGACAGACAGAGATCACAAGTAGGCAGAGAGGCAGGCAGAGAGAGAGGAAGGAAAGCAGGCTCCCTGCTGAGCAGAGAGCCTGACGTGGGGCTCGATCCCAGGACCCTGGGATTATGACCTGAGCAGAAGGCAGAGGCTTTAACCCACTGAGCCACTCAGGTGCCCCTCCAAGCCACTTTTTTAAAAAAAGATTTATTTATTTGAGAGAAAGAGCATGCACAGTGGAGAGGGGCATACAGAGAGGGGAACAGAGAGTCTCAAGCAGACTCACTGTGGAGCACAGAGCCGACACAGAGCTTGACCTCACGCCACTGAGATCATGACCTGAGATGAAACCAGGACTCCTCACTTAACCAATTGAACCATCCAGGCCCCCAGGGTTCCCCCAGGCTACTTCTAAGCTTAGAGAACTGAGGATGGAACTGTCTCCCAGTTTATTATAGTAAACTGAAAACATTTCCAAATCCATGATATTTTCAATACCTGTTGACTCAGGTTTCTAGGAATTTATCACTCAAAATTTTCATAGATATCAAAGATTTTGTTGCATGGTTATTTTGCCTTTAGGAGCAAAAAGAGGGCAATGTAAATGTCCTACAAAATGGAATTAAACAAATTATGACACAGCTATATGATATACAATGGAATCATAATAAAATGTTATATAAATAGATAATCTAATACCATAATGTTCATAATATAGTGTTAGGTTAAAAGGCCCATCACAAAATAGTCTATACTATATAATCCTATTTTTTAAAAAATTAATGTGTATACATAGGAAAAGAATAAAAGAATATTTATAAAATTATAATAGTAGTATTCCCTGGAGAGTATATTCTACTTTGGCCTTTATGTATATTCTAGAATAAATATATAGAAAATAATACTTTTTTTAAGTAGAGGGAAAATATTTAAAATTTATCATTTTAGGGGTGCCTGGGTGGCTCAGTGGGTTAAAGCCTCTGCCTTCAGCTCAGGTCATGATCCCAGGTCCTGGGATAGAGCCCCATGTAGGGCTCTCTGCTCAGCAGGGAGCCTGCTTCCCCCTCTTTCTCTGCCTGCCTCTCTGCCTACTTGTGATCTCTCGCTGTCAAATAAATAAATAAAAATCTTTTTAAAAAATTTATCATTTTAATGGCATGTCAGTAGACTCTTACTATGAAGCTTAAAATATCAATGTATTTGTCACATTTTATTGGTAGCTAAGACATTTTTAAAACAATTTCTTTAATTCCTTACTTATACAAAATTCATTACAATGGTGAGAATGGTATTATCTGGGTTCCCCAAAAGAAAAAAAGGTGAGTGATTTAATTTTAATTGAGAAATGATTTTGTATTCCTGTGACTATGCAGTCAGAATAATTCTTTTCGTCTTTGGTCCAGTCTGACCATTTGAGCTCTGTGTTTGTTGGTGATATAAGTATAACCCACATGGAGCAAGCTTAGAAGAAACCAAGGATGGAAAAGTGACAAAAGGACACTTTCTGCTTGGGATGCCAATACAACTGTGACAAGAAGGGAACTATCTTTGAAAGCATTGGGAAGCTACTCAGGAGAGAAAGCAAAGGATAGAGGGGGTCTCTGTTGGGAGCAGAACAATTTTTTAACAGCATGTTTTCATGGTAGAGACCAAAAAAAAAAAAGTCTTCCCAAGAGCTCAGCTGAGATTATGAAAAGACCAAGATGCGACTTCAGAGCTTCCTGGGCAACCTGATGATCAGGTGAGGCCTGGCCGGTGTGTGGCACAGAGCTTTGCAGAACCTGAACTGGTTCCCCTCCCCTTAGCCATATGCCTTAGGTAAGAAGCCTGAGACCTGTCTTGGAGGATTGGGGGGGGGGGGGGGTGGCGAATGCAGTGGGGAGAAAATAAAGACAAATCCTGAGAAATGTGCAAAAAAGTACATAAGAAAGCAGCACAGAAACAGATAGTTTAATGCAGAGTGATAATCAAACTAGAGTTCTTAAAGAGAACTGTCCTAGTTTCTCCATCAGTCAACCCAATAAAAGATAAAATAATACAGACAAGAGGTAAGAGAATAATGACAATCCCAATCAACATAGGAGCTACTTTTAGAGAGAGCTACTGCAATCAGAGAAAGTTGGAGTCGTTGCTTACTGTACCAGATTTAACATCCTAATGCACAACTCTGACAGTTTACAACACTCTCTCCTCAGAAACCTTCCATGTCCCACCCTACCCCAGTGCTTATAAGAGAAAGCTCAGATTTCCTGACCTGGTATTCAAAATATTCTCTGATCTGGGTTCAACTTACTCTACAGCTTTACCTTCCAGTGCTCTCTTTGACACCCACTGTACTCCAACCAATCAAGGTTGTATACTGGACACACATTGGTTTTCCCACCTTCTCAACATTTGTGCACACTTCTCTTCTGAGAAGGCTCTTTTTTTCTCATGGTTGGCTGTCTACACGCAAGTATGCTTTAAGGTCCCATCACAACTGCCATGTGGTCTAAAAAGCTTTATTTGATACTTTCCTCTGTTGTATATAATTTCTTCCAACTCTAAACTTCCTCATTTTTACTCCTCTTGGAATTCTTTTAATTCAATCTAACCAGCACTTATTGATCACATAGCACATATGAGTTTCTCTGTTTGGTGCTAGAAATACAACTACATAAACACACACAAAAAAAGTATATTCCATGTCTTCGAGAAACTAAAACAACCCTAAAATTTGTATGGAATCATGAAAGATCCTAAATAACCAAAGCCACAGAGAAGTCAGGGTGATCTTTCCAAATCATTGATCAAATCATATCTCTTTACTTCTTATAACTTACTGCAATGGTTTCTAGCTACACATAAAATCAAAACTTCTTTCCATGGCCAACAAAATCCTACATAATCCAACACTGTTCCCCTCACCAATTTCATCTACTACCTCTCTTATTTTTTCCATCATTCCGTACCCATGCTGTTCCCATTTTTGTTCTCAGACACACCAAACTTGTTCTGATCTTGACATTTCAGCACTATTTTTCCTCCTGCCTGGAATATTCTCCCAGATCCCCTCATGGCTCATCTCATTATTCATTATTAGTAATGAAGATGTACACCCCACTCTAATCACTTATGTATTACTTCTCTAACCATCCTCCTTAAAGCAGACCACCTACTAATCTCTATTACCTCCCTGTATTTGTATCCATTATACAAATTTTGGTATCTGAAATTGTTTTGTTTACTTATTATTTGTATATTATCTGTCTCCCCCACTACAGAGCAGGAAACTTTGTATCAATTCTTTGTGTCAACTAAGCTTATTAGCAAGTCACTGGCATTTTGTAAGTGTACAATAAATAATTTTGGAACAGTATTAATTTTGAATAATATTAATCCCAGCCATCACCTATATAATACTTAACCATTGACTGTGCACTGTTCTAGGACTTTACATATATTAACTTATTTAATTTTTGCAACAATCCTAAAAGATTGATGATAGTGTTATCATCTTTATTTTATAGTTAGGAAATACACACATTGAAAGGCCAAATATATTATCCAAAGTTATAAAACTATTAAATGTGAGACCTAAAATGCCATCTCAAAGCCTGACTCTAAAGTCCTTGCTCTTAATCTCTACACAATGCTCTTCTGAAAATGAACTCAATGATGAACTCTGCATTTGTGAAGAGGATAATTGCTGAGAGGAGTGTTACAGTGGAGTTTAAATGGACAACTTAAAATTTGCTGGGTAATAAAGGAGTGAGGGACATTCTAAGATAAAGGAAGAGTGAATTCAAAAGCATGCATCTAGTAATAGCCATGTGTATATATCTTCCTTTTCATGTTTTCATATACCTGATATTTCAAATAACACTTAGAATGTACCTACATTCCCTGAATGTAGTATGTATGGTGTGTATAGTGTGTCATCTTATAACATATTATTTTTGGAAGTGTCTTTGAACAAAAATCAAGAAGAAAGACTGTATTCTAACCCCAATTTTAGTTAGAAGGTCTTTGACCTCTGAAATCCTCTCTGAGCCTTAGTTTCCTTAATGGAGGATGGGAATGATGATCTTCTATCTCAGGATGCTGAGAATTCTCAAGGAGATTCTGAAAGGAGATTATGAATGTGAGAGACAAATGCAGACCATGAAGCACAAAGGAAACATCGTATTCTTTCCCTCCTACAGCTTATTTTAGTTTAGTAATTCAAACAGTTTCCCACATTATAAATACCAGATCTTTCAATTCTGGGTTTCCTTTCTTGACTTAGTTTAGTGGGGCAATTTGACTCTTTTGAGTTATTTAGCTCAGCTTTCTTTTAATGAGGCCCAATTCTTTACTAATCATAATAACCACCCTAAGTATATTGCTGAGATTTTGATTGTGATTGTATTAATCTGTAGGTCAGTTTGGGGACATTTTTTACTGTCTTTCAATCCACAAATGTGCTATATTCCTCCATTAACTTAGATCATTTAATATACACTGGAATATTACACCTCCATCAGAAAGGATGAATACCCAACTTTTGTATCAACATGGAGGGGACTGGAAGAGATTATGCTGAGTGAATTAAGTCAAGCAGAGAGAGTCAATTATCATATGGTTTCACTTACTTGTGGAACATAAGGAATAACATGGAGGACATCAGGAGAAGCAAAAGAAAAATGAATTGGGGAAAATCAGAAGGGGAGACAACACACGAGAGACTGGACTCTGAGAAACAATCTGAGGGTTTTAGAGGGGAGGAGGCTGGGGGGATGGGTGAGCCTGGAGGTGGGTATTAAGGAGGGCATGTATTGCACGGAGCACTGGGTGTGGTGCAAAAATAATGAATCTTGAAACAGTGGAAAAATAAAATTAAATTTTAAAAAAGTTCTCCCAATTATGTATGATAGTTTTTTTTTTTTTTTAAAGATCCTATACATCTTTCCTAAGCATTTAATGATTTTTTGGTGCCATTATATGTGATAACATTTAAAAATTTTATTTTCTGCTTGCTTTTTGCTGGCTTATAGAAATACAGTTGATTTTTATATATTGACCTTATAGCTATCATTCCTTTAAATTTACTTATTAATGCCAGTGGTTTGCATTTAGGTTATTTATTTTATTTTCTACATATACAATTATTTTACTTAATAAATAATAGTCATTTTACTTTTTCCTTTTTAAACATTATACTTTTTATTTTTCTTGCCTTATTTCATTTCCTAAGATCTCAAATAAATGGTTGAATAGTAATAATAGAATAGAACATCCATTTCTCATTCCGAATTTCAGAGAGAAAATTTTTAAGATTTCACCATTAATTATCATACTTGCTATAAGCTTTTTATATGTGGCATTTATCATTTTAAGTTCCCTTTTGTTTCTGGTTTGCTAAGAATTTTTAACATGAATGAGTATTGAATTCTATCAGATGCTATTTTTGAACCTATTGAAATGATCATATGATATTTTCTTTTAATCATTTTATTAATGTCATGATTTAAAATAAATGATTTTCAAATGTAAAACCAACCTTGCATTACTAGAATAAACCCAACTTGCTCATGGCATATTATCTTTTTAAAATATTGTTGTATTTGGGGAGCCTGGGTGGCTCAGTCAGTTAAGTGTCTGCCTTTGGCTCAGATCAAGATCCCAGGGTCCTGGGAGCCCTGTTTCAGGCTCCCTGTTCAGTGGGGAGTCTGCTTTATCTCTCCCTCTCTCTTTCTGTGTGCTCTCTCTTGCTTGCTCTCTATCTCAAATAAATAAATTCTTAAAAATGTAAAAAAATAAATATTGTTGTATTTGGTCTGCTAATATTTTGTTTAGGATTTTGGCATCTATGTTCCTGAGAAAGAGATGGGGTAGGGGGGTAAACAGAAAGAGAGAGAGAGAGAGAAATTTTCTCATACTTTTATGTCTTATAATATTCTTAATAAATTTTGATATTGAGGTTATGATGCCTTAATGAAATGAGTTAGAAGGATTTCCCTTCTTTCTTTTCTCTAGAGAAGTTTGTGTAATTTGGGGCTTATTTCTTCCTTAAAAGTTTGGTAGAAGTTATTTAAGTCTAGAGTTTTAAATTATATATTCAGCTTCTTTAATAAATACAAGATTTTCAGATTTTCTGTTTCCTGTCAATCAATTATATTTTTCTAGGACTCTCTATACTTCATCTAAATTTGTCTATTTATTGGCATAAAATTATTTATATCTTTAATTATAACTTTTTTTATATCTGTGAGATCTCTTGTCTTGTTCTAATATTGATTATTTGTACCTTCTCTTTTTTTCCTTGATCAGTCTTTCTATAATTTTTTAAAATTTCTTTGAAAGAGAGAGCGCAAGAGAGAGCAGAAGTGGGGGGGAGGAAGAGGGGGTCTGAAGCAGACTCTGTGCTGAGCATGGAGCCCAAATGTAGGGTTCCATCTCACAACCCTGAGATCACAACTAGAGTGGAAACCAAGAGTCCGACACTTAATCCACTGTGCCACCCAGGTGCCTCTACTTGATCAGTCTTTTTTTTAATTTAGTTTGCTTTTCCTTTTCTAGTTTCTTGAGGTAGATGCTTACATCTGTTCTTTTTAATCTTCATTCTTCTCTATTATATGTATTTTGGCTTTAAATTCCCTTAAATTATAGTGTTAGCTACATCCCACAAATTATACAATTAAAATATCTGCTGGTTTCCAGAATGTTTTTTTTTCTTCAATGCCTTTGCATATTTAGGTTTTATTGCTAAATCCCTAACTTGGTGATATTTTTAGCATTGTTCTTATAATTGATATTTAGTATATTTCTACTGTATCCAGCGAAAATTCTCTGAATCATCTTTTTTAAATATCTATTTATTTATTTATAACCCAAGTGGAGGGAAGGGCAGAGGGTGAGGAAAAGAGAGAATCCCAAGCAGACTCCCCTGCTGAGTGCAGAGCCCAACATGGGGCTCAATCCTATGACCCCAGGATCATGACCTGAGCTGAAATTAAGAATTGGTGACTTAACTGACTGAGCCACCTAGGCGCCCCTCTCTGAGTTATTTTAATATTTTAAAATTTCTGGTGACTTGTTCTATAGTTTAGCATACGTCAATTTGGATAAATGTTCCATGTGCACTTAAAGAGAAAGCAGTTTGAGAGTGAACTAATTTTTAAATGGTATTGTCCAAATCCTCTGTATTCATACCATTTTTTATCTGCTTGTACCATTAGTTATTGAGAGGGGTATGTTAAAATCATTCACTAAACTTGTGGATTTGTCCATACCTCCTCTGTGTCCTGTCCATTTTTGCTTTATATAATTTGAGACTATGTCATTATGTTTCTATAAATCCAGAATTTTTCAATCTTTTTGGTGGGTTGACATTTTTGTCATTATGAAATGTATAAGTCTACTATTGTCTTATTTTCTGGTTCTGTTTGTCTGAGAATGCATTCATTTTTTAAAGACATAGAGTGTAGAATTGTAGGTTGGCATTTAATAAGTTCTTTCAGTGCCTTAAAAACAATTCCTATGTGCTTTGGCTTTCATTTCTTTTAAGAAAACAACCATCTTATTTTTTTTAATAACTATCTTATTCTTGATTCTTTGAATGTAATGTCTCGTTTTTGCTCTGCTATTAAGATTCTTGCCTTTTGGTTTTCAGTGTTATCTATTATGTGCTTAGCTGTAATTTCTTCATAGTTATTCTGTGTAGGGTATCCCATGCTTCTTTAAAATATGGCTTGATATCTTCTAACAGTTTGGGAAATTCCCAGCCACTATCTCTAAATGTTGCCTCCTCTCTGTTCCTTCTCTACTCTCATCTTCAAATTTATCTGCTATGCTTTTATAGCCTTTTATGCTCTTTTCTATACTTTCCATTCTTTTGTCTCTCCATGCTTGTCTGACTTTTTCCTAAACTATATTCCGTTTTATAAAATCTTTTCTAAACTGTATCTAATCTACTACTAAACCTAGTTATTGTATTTTTCATGTATAGACTTCTTCATTTGATTCTTTTTCTATAATTTTCAATTCCCTGTCAAAATTCTTCATCTTGCCTTTTAATTCTATGCACATATGAAATATACCTATTTTAAGGCTATGCCTAATAACTCCATTATCTCTATATATCCTGTGTATGTTTCTCGTACGTCTTTCCTTCCTTCCTTTCTTCCTTCCTACCTTCCTTCCTTCCTCCTCTTTTTGTTATTCATATCTTCTCATTTTCCCCATTATTATTTTAAAGATATTTTGAGGATTTATATCACATTATGTTTTTCTAGAGAAAATTTCCTTTGGTTTCTGGTGAAAACCTAGGTGAAGACCAATACCAATCTCAACCCAAATCATCTTAATGAATTTATTCAAAGCTGGGCTTTAATCCTGGTGATTATTACCAAGTCATTGCCTCTTAAATGGACTAGATTCTTGAAAGCTTTGTATAAATTTTTTAGCCTCTTTGCCACTGCTTTTAGTATTGGGAAGCACCTTGAGGGGAAAAGCCAAACAAATTCTGGACTCAGCACTTAAGGTTTCTTTTTTCCCTAGATATTGGACATACACATCTCTACTTTCTAAGGTCTTTTCAAAAGCTTTTCTATATTTAAAAAAATACGTTGTCTTGCTTAATGAATTGCTGTAACCAGGAAGATAGGTTCTAAACAATCTAGATTGCCATTGCAGGAAGTGTAAACCCCTGTCATCTCTTGTTAATTTTATTGCAATAGCCTCTTAAATTCTTCCCTCACCCCTTTCCTTCTATTCACAGTGTAGCAGAATGACCCTTTCAAACACGTGTCATATCTTGTGATTCTTTTACTCAAAATTTTCTAGTGGTTTCCTATTTTAGGAAAAGAAAAGCCAAAAAAACTTGTGAAGGCCTACAAGGTCCTTCATTATCTGGCCTCCCTCTGAGGGAATGGCCTCATCAGAAGAAAACTGGTGAGATAGAATAAAATTTCAATGAAAAGGCATTAATGAGGATAAAGAATGACATTACACATGACAATAAAGGGAGTAATCCTTCAAGAAGATGTAACAATCATGAAAATGTGTACAGTCAACATCATAGCCTCAAAATATTTTAAATTAAAAAGAAAAGATTACAAATAAAAATTTACAAATCCACATCCTTAGATATTTTAACACATTCAATAATTTACAGATCAAGCAGATAAAACATTAACAATAAAATATTTGATGCCAAAAATAATAAACTTTATCTAACATAGAAGAGAAGGCATACACAGAATAATGTTCAAGGCCATTGTATATTTGTAAAAATTATCCATATACAAGGTCACAAAGCAAATCTCAAAAAAATCATGAAACTCTTATTTTACATATCTCTGACCATAATGCAATTAAGTCAGAAAGCAACTCCTTAATATTTTTACTTAAAGCATAAATCACCTATAAATTTCAAAATATTTTGAAACAGAATTTCAGAAAATAATTGAGTTAAGTGTTTAAGAAACTAGAAAAAGAACAATGGTAAATCCAATGAAGGTATAATGAAAGAAATAACAATAATAAAAGCAGACATTAATGAAATAAAAACAAAAATACTAATGAGATATAATAAAACCAAAACCTGGTTCCTAGCAGGACAGGTGAGGAGAAGAAAAACAGAAAAGAGAGAGAGTAGTACAGATTAGTTTTATAGTTTCATATAAACTAAATCTTTAATGAATAAATAATCTCTGTTCTGTACAAACTGTTTCAAAGAATAGAAAAAGAGGAAAAACTACTTATATCAGTTGGGGTCCAGTCAGAAAACAGAAACCATGCAGTAGGAAGGTTTATATAAAGAATTATTGGGGCACCTGGGTGGCTCAAGTCAGTTAAGCATCTGCCTTCCGCTCAGATCCTGATCCCAGAGTCCTGGGATGGAGCCCTTCATGGAGTCCCACATCAGTCTCCCTTCTCAATGGAAGGCTGCTTCTCCCTTTCCCTCTGTCCCTCTTCCCACTTGTGCTTTCCCTATCTCTCAAATAAATAAATAAAATCTTCTTTCAAAAAAGAATTATTAATTATTTACAGGAGATTAACTACTAGAGGAACTTGTAAAACTCTAAAGAATACCTCAGAGCTGAGAAAAGAAGAAACATGGAAAGAGGAGGGTGTAGGAATCTCCCCCAAGGCTGGGACACAGATCTCGTGGTTTGAAGGTGTCATTGCTGCTCACTGGATGGAAGGCAGGTTTGCTGGCTTGATCCAGACCAGAGCTAGCTCATAGATTGCAGGCCCAGGCCAAGGTTGTCCATGAGGATAAGGGTGGAGGAAAGAATGTTCACGGACTTCACTGGGAAGCGTCCCATGGGAGATGTGCTGAACTCACTGGGATGCTGGCCAGAGTACCTGGGAACTCAACAGGAACTCAATAGGAACCTGGCTCCTGGGGTTGCTGGAGCCATCCTCCTGTGGGAGAGTGGGAAAAGAGGTGTCCGAAATTCACTGGGCATGAGCACCTCTGGATATACAAGAGTGCTCACTGAGCAGGACTGTACAAGAAGGAAGAACACACTTGAACCAAGATATAAAGGAAGGAAAGATATAAAATGGCTCATTACTGCATTGTTTGTATTACCAAAGAATTGAAAGCACAATTTCAAAAATAATAGAATAGAAAATTAAAATATGATATATTCATAAATCTGTTAAATAAATATAGAGCTAAAATAAACTGTCCTATGTATATCAATATAGATATATCTCAAAATAAAATTTTCAGTGAAAAATCCCAGAAACATTGTGCAGTATTATCCAATTTATAATAACTTGAAAAATATACAGAATCATATAAATTGTGTAAGTGTAAAAAATATACAAAATCATAGTATATGAAGGAATTTATCAATTTAGGATGTTGGTTACCTTCAGGAAAAGTAAGATGAAAAAAGAATGGGAAGAGGCATGCAGAAGATTTCATTGTTTTAGTAATATTTTATTACTTCTTAAAAAATCTTATAAAAATGAGAAATGTGTCAACTATGCTTCACTTTTTAAAAATGGGAAATATTGACTGAACAGTGTGTACCCATATTTTTATAACTTTCTATGTACTTGCCATATTTTATAATAAAATATTTTTATGAGAAGAAATGAGTGGAATTTCCATTTGTCTGCCACAGAAGGTATTTTATAAGTAGTTATGAGCATTATTGTTTTAGGAAAGTTTTTCCCATAGGGAGGATTGTGATCTGATAGTTTCCCAACCTAGAAGGTTCTAATAGATATTTTGTGAGGAAATATGTTTCCGTGCTTAATAAATTGACTCTTGACAGGTCACAATATATATTCGCATATTCTGCAAGACAGAAGGAAAATTTTTTTGAACTTCGAGAACACTTTTTCAAGAACATTAACAAATTAATTTCCAATATTCACTTGTCAGAAGGAACATTTTTTAAATCTGTTTAATGAAAACTTTTCTGACCCCAGATTATTTTTTGATATAATTCTCATTGATATCTTAATTGAATCCTATTACATGTAGCACAGGTTATTGCTGATTTGCTCAAATAAACCCCAGTTATTAAATACATAATTCAATCAGTAAATTTGTGAGAAAGAATTATAATATTAAAGAAGTCATCTCTTTGTTTAAGCTGAGTCTGATTTCTCAAATGATAAATATGGTTCTTCCAGTCTTTGATTTTACAGTCATATCTAATGAATCCATTTGTGATACCTCAGTTCAAAGCCTGATTTTCAACTAAAGAATCATTTGTAGTGAGAAATACTCATTCATTCATTGATTCAACAAAGTTTTTTTTTTAATGTGCCAGGTACTGAATAGCTTTGAGCCAATGTTGACCAATACAACCAGTGAGATTGTAGAAAACAACAACAACAACTGTATGACCTTGGAATGGTGTTGTCCCGTCATTCAATGAATAATTATTGAGCACCTCCTATGGGCCAGACATTGTTCTAGCTGATAATGATTATAAAAGATGTGAACAAGAAAAACAAAGTTTTTGACCAGTCTAATGTCTTTAGAAAGACATTAGATAAGTAATTTTGACAAAATCTGATGAATATGACTGTAGAAGAAATACAGGTTGATCTTTGAGAAGCTAACTAGCCCTTGTCTATTATTTATTATTTATTTTTTAGTACATAACATATATTAGGCATTGTTCTAAGAACTGGAAGTATAGCAAGAAACAAATCAAACAATCTGTTCTCATGGAACTGTTATTCTAATGGAGGTTAAAACTGTAACACTGGTCTTTATTAGCACCTTGCACCAAACCAGTATTTTTCAAAGGATAGTATTCATACCACTAGTGAAATATGAAATTATGCAGGTGGTACACAAACTAATATGATACTAGTTATATGTTTATATTTCTAGTCCTATTTTATTCATGGCTCAAAATACAGTCTTTTTTGTGATAGTACAGATAATGACCTCTTAATAGAATTTATTTAATTTTAAAAAGCTGAGTTTAGTCAAAGAAAAGCATTTAGTAAATAAGTATAAATTATATGTAGTCTTGGCAAAAAAAAAAAAAAAAAGTTATAGTGATTCACACGTTACAGAATTTTAAAAAGGAGACACAGCTTTTACCCGAAGTTAGATGTGTAGAGGTCAACAGTGTGATTCCATTACCTAAATTCTCAGTATAAACTTTCCATTATTTTGATGTTCTTTCCCAGTTTTATTGAGAAATAATCAACAAGCATTACTGTATAAGTTTAAAGCATATAGCATGATGGTTTGATTCACATATATTGTGAAATGAATATCATAATAGGTTCAGGTAAAACCCATCATTTCATATAGATAGAATGAAAAGAAAGAAAAAGAAAAAGAAATTTCTCTTTGCAATGAAAACTCTTAGGATTTACCTTCTTAACGACTTTCTTATATATCATACAGCAGTGTTAACCATAGTCATCATGTTGTACATTATATCCCTAGTAATTATTTATATTATAACTAGAAATTTGCACTTTTTGACCACCTCCCTCCAATTTTCTCTTCCCCCACCCTCTGCCTCTAATAACCACATGTCTGAACTTTTTTTCCTCTGAGTCTGGTGTTTTTTGTTTTTTTAGATTCCACATATAAGTGAAGTCACATAGTATTGGTCTTTCTCTGTCTGACTTATTACACTTAGCACTTAGGGTCCATCCATTTTGTTATAAATGGTAGGATTTCCTTATTTTCATGAATGAATAATATTCCATTGTGTATATAATTCAACATTTTGAGTTAATTTTTGTGAATGTGTAAAATAGGAGACCAGTTTCATTCTTTTACATGCGAGTATTCTCTTATCTCAGCAACACTTACTGAAGGCACTGTCTTTTCTCCATTGAGTGTTCTTGGTTCCCTTGTCAAGTATTAGTTGACCTATATGCTTGGGGTTTATTTCTGGGTTCTTGGTTCTGTATCCTTGGTCTACTTGTCTGCTTTTATGCTAATACCATACTGCTTTTATTATGATAGACTTAAAGTATAGCCTGAAATCAGGGAGTCTGATGCCTCCTGCTTTGTTCTTCTTTCTCATGATTTCTTTGGTTTCTTGGAGTCTTTTGTGGTTCCATATAAGTTTTAGGAGTGTTTTTTCTACTTCTGTAAAAATTGCCATCAGAAAGTTCATAGGGATTGCACTGAATCTATAGATGGCTTTGGTAATATTTTCATTTTAACAATATGAATTCTTCTACTCCATGAACACTTATTGTATATTATTTTCCATTTATTTGTGCCTTTGATTTTTTTCATCACTGCCGTATAGCTTTTAGAGTAGAGATCTTTCATTTCCCTGGTTAAATTTATTCCTAAATATTTTATTGTTTTGATGTTATTGTAAATGGGATCGATACCTTTATTTCTTTTTCATAAAATTCATTGTTGCTGTTTAGAAACACTACTGATATTTTTTATGTTAACTTTGTATCCTGCAACTTTATTCATTATTCATTGATTGGATCTAATAGTTTTTTGGTTGGCTCATTAGGATTTTCTGTATTAAAATCATGTCACCTACAAATAGAGACAGTTTTACTTCTTTCTTTCCAATTCTGTTAACCTTGTTTCTTCTTTTTCCTGATGGAGCTGGCTAGTACTTATGTATATTTATGTGTTGAGTAAGAGTGTTGAGAGTGGTCACCCTTGCTGTTTCCTGATCTTAGAGGGAAACCTTCCAACCTTTCCCCACTGAGTATGATGTTAGCTGTGGGCTTGTCATATATGGCCTTTATTATATTAAGATATGTTCCTTCTGTGCCCAATTTGTTGAGGTTTTTATCATGAATGGATGCTGAATTTTGTCAAATGCTTTTCCTGCATCTATTGAGATGATTGTCTTTCCTTCTATTGATATGATATATCACATTGATTAATTTGTGTACATTATAACATCCTTGCATTCGGGGGTAAATCCCACTTGATCACAATGAATGATCCTTTTTAATATGCTGCTAAATTCAGTTTGATAATTTTCTTGAGAATTTTTTTCTCTATATTCATCAGGGATATTGGCCTGTAGTTTTCTTTCCTAGTAGTGTTCTTTCCTGGTTTTGGTATTAGGATAACACTAGACTCATAAAATGAGTTTGTTCAGAGTTTGGGAGGGAGTGTGTTAATTCTTCTTTAAGCCTTTGATAAAAATCACCAGTGACGAGCACCTGGGTGGCTCAGTGGGTTAAACCCTGTGCCTTCAGCTCAAGTCATGATCCCAGGGTCTGGGATGGAACCCCGCATCAGGCTCCCTGCTCCGTGGGGAGCCTTCTTCCCCTTCTCTCTCTCTCTGTCTGCCTCTCTGCCTAGTTTGATCTCTGTCTATCAAATAAGTAAATAAAATCTTTTTTTTTTTTTAAATCACCAGTGAAGCCATCTGGTCCTGGGTTTTTTTTTTCATTGGGGGATTTTTTATTACTGATTCAATCTCTTAACTAGTAATTGGTCTATTCAGATTTACTATTTCTTTCTTTCTTTCTTTCTTTCTTTCTTTCTTTCTTTCTTTCTTTCTAGATTTTACTTATTTGAGAGAGAGAGTGGGGGGGGGGCACGCGCGTGCTTGCGCATGCGCACAAGTCAGGGGATGGGCATAGGGAAAGGAAGAAAATCCTCAAGCAGACTCCTTGCTGAGCATAAAGCCTGATGTGGACCTCCATCCCGGCCTCTGAAATCATGACCTGAGCTGAAATCAAGGGTCAAACACCTGACCCTCTAAGACACCAGGCTTATTGTATATTAAGTCTTGGCAAATTGTACATTTCTTAGAATTTTTCCACTTCTTCCACAGTCGTTCCAAAATTTTACACTTTTTGTCCCTACCCCCCACATTTTTAGACTCTTGATGTTATAATTTACATATTTTTATATTGTGTGACTAATAACAGGATATTGTACTTATGCAGTAACTATGTAGTTATTATGTATATAATATGTAGCTCAATCCCAAGACCCTGAGATCATGACCTGAGCTAAAGGCAGACACTTAACCAATGGATTTTTACTGTGTTCATGTTTTAAACTTTTCAACTTGAGTTTTAAGTGAATTAAGCACCATTATTACCATGTTGCAGAATCTGTGATTATGTATTTATCATTACTAGCAAGATTCATCCTACCTTTTTACATTTTTATGATGTTAATTAGCGTTCTTTTACTTCTGTTCAAAGAACTTCCTTTAGCATTTCTTGTAAGGCTTGAGTAATGAGCTCCCTCAGCTTTTGTTTGTTTGAAAAAGTCTGTATCTTGGTGGGAGTGCAAGTTGGTGCAGCCACTTTGGAAAGCAGTGTAAAGATTCTCAAAAAAATAAAAATAGAGCTACCCTATGACCCTGCAATTGCACTACTGGGTATTTAACCGAAAGATACAGATGTAGTGAAAAGAAGGGCCATCTGTACCCCAATGTTCATAGCAGCAATGGTCACAGTCACCAAACTGTGGAAAGAACCAAGATGTCCATCAACGGACAAATGGATAAAGAAGAAGGGATCCTTATATACAATGGAGTATTATGCCTCCATCAGAAAGGATGAATACCCAACTTTTGTATCAACATGGACGGGACTGGAAGAGATTATGCTGAGTGAAATAAGTCAAGCAGAGAGAGTCAATTATCATATGGTTTCACTTACTTGTGGAGCATAAGGAATAACATGGAGGACATTGGGTGAAGGAGAGAAGTGAGTTGGGGGAAAACGAAGGGGGAGACAAACCATGAGAGACTGTGGACTCTCAGAAATAAACTGAGGGTTTTGGAGGAGGGGGCGTAAGGAGGAGGGGGCTGGGTGAGCCTGGTGGTGGGAATTACGGAGGGCACGTATTGCATGGAGAACTGGATGTGGTACATAAACAATGAATTTTGGAACACTGAAAAGAAATAAAATAAAGAAAAAGTCTGTTTCTCTCCTTCGTTTCTGAAGAACAACTTTGCCAGAGATAGTTTATGACTTTTTGGTTTACAGCTTTATCCTTTTCATATTTTGAATATATTACCCATTTGCTCCTGGCCTAATTCAGGAAGTTTTTCAACTATTTCTGCTTTAAATATACTTCCTGCCCCTTTCTTTTCCTCTTCTTTTGTTCCCATATTATTTAATTCCTATATTGTGAATATTAGGTTTTTTTATGGTATCTGTAAATCTCATAGGTATTCTTCATTCTTTTTCTTTTTGCTCCTCAACTGGATAATTTCTAATGTCCTATCCTCCAGATCATTGACTCTTTTTCTCTGCATTTTCAAGTCTGCTTTTGAAACTCTTGAATCCTTCAGTGTAGGTATTATATTTTTTTATTTATAGGATTGTATGTTTGTTTTTTTTTGATGGTTTCTATTGATCTGTTGATCTTCTGATTCTATTCATGCATTGTTTCCCTAATTTCATTTAGTCATCTATGAGATCAGTTATTAGAACATTGTTAGTTTCCTTTAGTGATGTCATAGTTACCTGGGTTTTCGTGACTCCTGAAAATTCTGAAGATTCTGGAATCTATACATTTGAGTAATTGGATTCCTCTTCCAGACTTGAGAGTTTTGCTTTGACAGAGACTAATTTTTATCAGTCAGCTCAGTTTGGGTTTCTCGGTATGTCTGCTGGTAATGTCCTTAGGCAGTGAGGCCTGCTATGGTCTATTTTGGGGAGAGGCAACTGCCCAAGCTCTGAAGTTGGGGATGGGGGAAAGGAAGAGTGTGATACTGTCTGAGAATAGTTAGATGAGGCTGCTAACTTGGTTCCCCATCGAAGTGAGGCTGTAGGATGGCCATTGCAATTGCCTGGATTCTCTGGTCAGGGCTACTAGATGGTCAGGACTGGATACTGTATTCTGTTCTAGATGAGGCTAGGAATTAGCTTCCTACCCTGGTATGACAGCAGGACGGGACCCAGTGCTGGTATAGCTCTTTGTTTGGATATCTGCATCAGGCCAGAATGTGCACTGAATTTCCTGGTGAGGTGAGACCACTGGTTTTGCTCTACAGACAAGAAAGCCATGGGCTATGCTCTCTGTTCAAGTGCCACTGTAAGCAGGGTTTATTGGTTGGGCTATGCAGTTTCCTGTGTGCTTTGGTTAGGTTCCATGGTCAGGCAGGCTAGAGGCTATATTCATTAATGGGGCTACATATTATTTTCCCTGTGTAGGCACAGTGGGAAAAGCAGCTCTAAGTTGTCTTACCTCTAGTGAACCTATACTCTAAATTCTTTGGCTGAATAGGTCCACTCGCTTTGCTTGGCGAACTTTCAGTTCTACCTGCTTTTACCTTGTTTCAAGCACTGGTGTTGCTGCAGTTTCCAGGTGTTGCACTGGTAGGAAAGGGAGAGGCCATTCCAGGCAACTCTCAATTTCCCCAACATCTAGGAGAAAGCCAGGAGCTACCCTCAGCCTGATGAGTTAAATCCCTCTGCCTATTCTGAGGATGATCAACTCTGCCTCCCCATCTTGACTTGAGCATTTCTGGGTTATCCAACTTCCAGGTTTTCTTGCCAGCACTTCTGGTCAGATGTGGTAGGGAGACAGTACATGGGGCTGTGACTCGGCTCCTCTCCTGGACGTGTGCAAACCATGCTATAGGGCTGGCAATACCCATTGGGAGGTCTGAATCAAGTAGATCTATAACCCACTGAGTGCCCTGGTCATAATACACCACTGACTTGGTTCGGCCGATGAGCAAAACTGCTGGCTGTGACTACTACCACTCGAGTCCTGCAGGTATAAACTTGGTCTGCCAAGAGGGGCATGCTCGTTGTTGCAAGCCCCTCACTCCTGCTCTGTCACAATCAGGTTCCCAGAGATTAAACCCTGGAGATTGCACTACAGTCTCTGTGGGGAAGATCAGAGTAGTGGGTCCCACAAAGTGATCCACAGTGTGAGGGGGAGGGCTGGTTGTCCCCCTGAGTTCTCTTTTTCCTTCAGAGGAGCTAGGGACATAGGAGAGACCTCTTAGCATGGTGCTGTGCTGGCCTAGGGGAGAGGCAATGCCCCCAACGTTCAGCTATTTTTCTTACCCTTCTAATGCAATCTGTCTTGGTCTCTCTGTTTGGGGGACCAGCAGATCGCTTTAGCCTCATCCCCATGTTCTAGGATTGTCTCAGTAGTGTCTTATTACTCAATAGTTGTTTGTTGTTCTTCTTGAGAGGGGGAGGGAAGTCAAAAATAACCTATGTCAATGTCTTAGTGACATCTTGCCTCTAAATTTTTATAGTTACATGACATAAATTCAATTCTGGGGGGTGGGGGAAGGAGAAAACAGACTTAGAACATTCTTTATTCCACGCTCCTGTAAACTGCTTGAAAGTAGGAAAAGTCTTATTCATGGTTCTTGACATAGTGTCCTACACTTAGTAGGTACTAAGTAAATGCTAGATGAAGGAATAAAAGAATTAATTAATGAAATGGGGAATGCTCTGGCCTGACTGAATGTAATTAGTCATAGGGCATGAGAAAGAACAATCTCTCCAAACCAGTCTACAGGAACAATTTAGGACTCTGCCCTGAAGATTCAAGATCTGCCTTTCTAATAGAAGGAACATAAAAGAGATTAACCTTTCTGCTATGTGACTACAGATCAATTGGTACAGCTTGCCTTATATCACTGCCATAGAAGAACAGAGATAATGAAAAATTCTCACCAAGTTATATGTGTATTTTAGAGGACTGATTAAATTAAGACCCCATTAAATAATCTTTTACCACCACAAGGGTCTCTGTATTATGCTATCAATCCAAAGAGAACCCACAGAAACTGCAAATTATAGAGGGAGCTCTCTTTGAGCCTCTAGTAACTTTATTTTTTTTAATTTAATTTTATTTTTTTTCAGTGTCCCAAATTCATTGTTTATGCACCACACCCACTGCTCAAAGTGGGGTAGAGAAAAGTGACTTTCTGACAGTTTTGTGTTGGAGAAAAAAAATTACAAAAATGCAAAAATATGGCTGTCTTCCATATTTTCTGCAGCTTTAGAATAAAACTATATATCCCACATTTCAAAATGTTAATTCCTGCCTTCTTTAGCTACTGAGGGAACCATTTTTCTATTTTGAAACTTTGAAGAATTAAAAGGTCGCTTAATTTTTTGATAACAGAATATTTTAAGAAATAGATTAATTTTAAGAACTAAGGATTCAACTGTGATGAGTAGCCCATAGTTTTATTTTTTGTTATGACAATTTAAAGGATAATTCTATAAAAGTCCATCACTCACAATCACATCAGTTCAACCAGGAATTAGTCTTTTTCCAAGTTGTGATTGTCTCACAGTTAGCAACACATAAATGAAGTTAATATCCTAGTCCTGTTGATGTCATTCTTGGTTTTCTTGTCAACTGTCTGTCATGAGAAATTTTGTCATTAGGCAGGTTGGTGGATGCCTACTGCCAAGTCCTCTTGCCTCATTAGACCAATTTCATAAGCCTTTCTGAATCTATTTGGTAGGAATGGAATCCAGACATCCATGTCTGAAATTAAATTCTCCCAGCAGTTACACCCCAAACATCTCTTTGCTTTCCATTATTTTCTTGGCTACGTTATGAATCAAGTTGGATAGGATGAAATGGATTGCTCAGCTTTTAAACTTGTCATTCTCCATGGAACTACGCATATGGTCTCTTCAGTTTGAACAATTCCTGGAAGCAGGATTCAGTCCCTGATCCTCCCTAAGCTCACTGTCAATAGCTTGACAAGGGAGAAAATGGCCTTTTTTTTTTTTTTTTTTTTTTTGGCTAATACACCTTTGATATACACTATGTCTAGATCCACTTAAACGTAGTTGGATGTCAGTCCTTTGACTGCCCTTGCAAATCAATCAATGGATCTACCATTTCTGTGTAACAAAATAAATGATTTCTTAGTGCTAACCAACATTTCCACGATAAAAGATCTTTTACAAGCATGCATTTTGTAAATCAAAAGTATGGTAAATGCAGCATACACAGAGTGTGCATTTCTTCCAATGACCAAATAAAGGAGGATTATTTATTCATTTGTTTGCATATTTACACTCAAGGTTTTGTTTGGGGGCATGTCAAGTAAGAGATTAGAAAGCAATTTTCACACAAAGCCCCAAAGAAACATGATGTTATTCTGTGGAAGTTATTTGATTGTTCTTCATAGTCTTTTCCTTTCAATTGGCATTTAGAGAACTAGCCACACAAGCTGCTCCGTACCTTCCTGCATGATACCATTTCTTCCTGTTCTCCTTATCTGTACCTGCGAGGATGCACAGCTTTCTCTTTTTTCTTTCTTGTGGGTTTGTTCAGTTTCTTGATGTTTGTGACAGGCCACGATAGGGGAAGCTTTTATCACCGTGGGGTTTGGAGGCCTCAGTAAATTGAAAATTGCAAATGAAATCCACTGGGCTTGAATTCATCAGCTATTATGTCAGATGACCTTTGGCAGCTGCTGATAAAAATGAGAGAATGTTAGCTCTGATCCAATTTTCAGCACTAACCATTCCTTTTCAAATCCATTCACAGTCAGGCAGCAGACACATGGGAAGTGAAAATGATAGGGTTTCAAGAGAACAGCATTGTGTTGCAGATTAAGATTTTCTCCCCCTATTTCTAGAGGTCGGCCCCCAGGCCCCTGTCTGGTATCTACCTATTGTCCAATCAGTTTCAATATCTGCTTCAGAGGACATGTTAGCCATCCTTACAGATAAGTGCTTACAGGAGAGAATGTTGGACTTAATAGTTTTGCTTAGGAGGCATCAAGGGTCGCAGTGTAGCAATATTGACTGGCACATGTTAGTTTAATCTGACATTCTAAGGAATGTGACACTAGATTCTTTTAGAGTTGTTGATCTCTAGGTGATTTTTGTTACCAGCTCTGGTCTTATAAAATTTATTTTTGCACAACTATTTATATTCATGAGTCCAGACATATTCTAAAATGTCTATCATAGCCAAGCAAAGGTAACCTAAGCTTGTCCAAATAATGTACAGATGCCAAAATTATGAAACTGGGAACCAAATGACTTGTGTATGTTCTGTTCTTGCAATCCAGTTAAACATAAATGTCATCAATAGTATTTCAGGGGCTAGATTATCCTGAAATAAATGAGTTTATACTGACTGGTAGGTTCCTCAATAAAAGTGATATATTTTTATCATGCAGATGGGAAAAATTAGACTTGTTTTCCACTGAGGTAGCATGAACCAGCAAAATAACACGATGGATGGCTCAGTCATTAGTATGATTTCCTCATCTATGAAACACAGGAGCCTTCTGAAAATAAAGAAAACTGAAATTAGTAATTTTTCCCTCATTTGACTATTCCAAAAAGAAAAATAATTTCTCTTCAGTCCTTTGAGTTCATTGAGGGAACAGTCCAAACAAATGTGAAGTCAGAATGTGTTAGGTAATTGAAACCCATGTATCACTGTAAGCATTTTTTAAAAGAAACCTAATTAACTGAAAAGTATTAAATCTGTCTTTATATAGGTTTTATTGATATGCAGATTCTTACTTTCATGTTTTCCATTGACACTCTATTGGTTGACATTATATGAAAATAAGTGTTTATATGTTAATAGTGTTGCAAGATGGCTTAGGTAGTTGTTCTAAATGCCTGTCTTTGGAGGAAGAATATGGTTCTGTAAGCTTCCTCATAAGAAAAACAAAGTAAGTGTATATATATCTATAGAGTGTATGTTATCCATATAATATATCTTACTTTTAAAAAGTAATTATTTAAAGTTAATTTCTTGGGTGCCTGGGTGGCTCAGTTGGTTAAGCGACTGCCTTTAGCTCAGGTCATGATCTCGGAGTCCCAGGATCAAGTCCCGCACTTGACTCCAAGCTCTATGGGGAGTCCGCTTCTTCCTCTGACCTTCTCCCCTCTCATGCTCTCTCTCTCCTTCTCTCTCTCACATAAATAAATAAAATCCTTAAAGTTAGTTTCTTACTCCCCCACCCCACTTTTTCCTGGTACTCTTAATTCTTTTTAAGCAAAAGGTTGTTTGCTATCTAATGAGCATGTAAAAATAAAATACCTAATGATGGTGTCTAAAAACCAAAGTGCACATTTAAAGTTTATTATTATTGGGATGCCTGGGTGGCTCAGTCAGTTAAGCATCTATCTGCCTTTGGCTCAAGTCATGATCTCAGGGTCCTGGGATCAAGTCCTACTTGGGGCTTCTTGCTCAGTGGGGAGCCTGCTTTTCCTTCTACCTGCTGATCCCCGTTTGTGTGCTTGCTTGCTCTCTCTCTCTGACAAAGAAATAAAATCTTTTTAAAAAATCAATTACTGGACACCTAGGTAGCTCAGTGGGTTAAGCCTCTGCCTTCAGCTCAGGTCATGATCTCAGGGTTCTGAGATTGAGGACCTCTCGGCTCTCTGCTCAGCAGGGAGCCTGCTACCCCCTCTCTCTGCCTGCCTCTCTACCTACTTGTGGTCTCTCTCTCTCTCTGTCAAATAAATAAATAAAATATTCTAAATAAATAAATAAATAATAAAGATTTAAAGATCTATTATTATTGAATATTTTAAAGGACTCAAGTTCAAACTGTAAGCAATGATTGGATCTAAAATTAAGGGGGAGCACCCACTCACAAAATAGGAATTCAGTATATTCAGGACTGCCTTTGGTTTCCTCAGATACTTGATTTTCTAGATATTTTTTAAACCAATGAAGGCATACATTTGGGACTCTCATAAATATAGAAAACCTTGAAACATGGTTTCCTGGCCTGACATACCACCATTAGTTTGGACCTAGGGAAGTGATGACCTGGATGGTTCTGTAAAAACAACACTACAACTTGGGTGGTTTAGCCAAACTACACTTCAGACAGAGCAAGAAAACAGCTCCTATCTAAAGGCTAAAGTCTTTACCTTCACAAATTTATCAATGACTGCAGTCACACATCACCCAATTCATCTTATTCATAGGACAGGACTTGTTTCTCTGAGTTATAGCTCCCTCAGACCTCTACCTGCCTTTAGGTTTTGCAATGGATACTGCCACTAATTCTGAAAAAGCAGCAAGTGATTTAACAATGAGCCTGTTCTTAGGGGACTGAAACTATGAAGGCCCACGTCAGTCAGCTTGGACCCAGTCAGCTAACAGGAATCTGCCAGAAAAAAGAGCAGCACCCACACTTGGCTGGGCCCTTGGGTCTGGCTTTCAGCCACTGTGATCTGCATGCTCAGATAGATGGAGCAATTAGATAGGCCTGTTAAGTCTTATGTCTTCATTATTGATTTATACTATGAACTCAGCATGATTATTGAACCAGACCAGCCAGTGAAACAAATGAGTCATTGATCTTTACATAGGCTTATATTTCCAATTTATATTTGAAGAGGAAATACATGGATATACCATTATTTCTGGTATTTTGTTTGAAAGCTTGAACAGAGATTTGGATAATTCAATGTTCCCACATCCTGACCTTTCATTGTCGTTCCTTCTATGGAAACACTATCCAATAGAACTTTCTTTTATGATGGAAATGTTATACTCTATCCTGTCCAATACAGTAGCCACTAGCCACATGTGGCTATTAAGTATCTGAAATGTGACTAGCGTGACGGAGGAGATGTGTTTTTATTTTTGTCTTATTCTCATTTGAATTTAAATAGCCACGCGTGGCTAGTGGCTACCATATTTGTACAGTGTAAAAGCTTTAGAGGATGCATATGAATTTTTCTCCTCTGTTCATGAATAACACCTGTAGAAATTCTACCTTTTTTTTCAAAGCCCTGTTTAAATACTGCCCCTTTTATAAAGACTTTATGGATTCTCCCACCATTACCCCACCTTTCTCTGAGTACATATCATTGTGTACTTCTGATAGATTTCTGCCGTATGTTGTAATTATCTGCTCTACTCTATAATAAACTGCTTGAAGACAGGGATTGTGTCCACTCAGTGATAGACTATCTACAGCAAATATTTGAGGAATTAAACTGAGTTGTAGGTTTTGTTGGGGGAGGGAAGAAGTTATTATTTATTTAATACATGCTTATTAGAGAAGCACTGACACTTTGTCATCCTTTTTTCATCCTCTCTTTTTAAACTAAATTTAATAAAAACTATTATTTCCATCTCCTGATTAATCTGTTAGCACTGTGGTAGAAATACAAAACAAAACTACTGTATTTTCTCCTCATCTTCATAGACAACAACACAATGCTATACATAGAGGAAGAACTCAGTAAATACTTATTGAATCAATGAGATATGCTTATATTGGCATATGATGTTAGAAAAATTCCTTCTAGAATATTCACATAAGTCTTTTCTCAAAAATAAACTTTAAGAACTGTTCTATATCTTGATTGTGGAAATGGTTACACAACTGTGTGTGCTTATCAAATCTCAGAGCTATACACTAAAGAGGGTGAATTTTAAAAATTAAATTTTTTTTAATTTTTGTAATATTTATTTATTTATTTATAGATTATTTATTTATTTTAGGGAAGAGAGTGAGTGGGAGAGAGGGGGGGCAGAGAATCCAAAGCAGACTCTGCTGAGTGCAAAGCCAGTGCTGAGTTCGATCCCATGACTGGAAGATCATGACCTTAGCCAAAACCAAGTCTAACACTTAACTGAGCTTGAAAAAAACTTATATGTAGCCACCCAAATGTTCCTATATATGATTTTTTTTAAGCTGAGTAAAAATATTGTGTACTTCAGTAATGCTTGTAATTTTAAGTAACTGTTTACCATTTGGGCACTAAATCTATGATATTTATATAATATATAATACTAATTGTATTCAATTATGTCTTTCTCTGGTGCCAAATAACACTAATTGACTTGTGCAGAACAGTGAAGTAATCTAAGACAGGTGTTCCATGATTAAAAGAGTGGAGTTAGACCTTATTTTAAAAACCCAATTCTTCCACTTGCTAATATGGAATACTGCTAATACTTACCACATTGTATTATACCAGCTTACACTTGCTGAATACATGCTGTATATGCTATGTCCTCAAGACTCTGCTTAGGTTAATTCAATCCTCCAACAACCCTGTAAAGTGAGTATTATTATCATCACTTTAAAGATGACAAAATGGACATAGAAAGATTCAGTAACTTGCCAAACATCCCACAGAATTAAAGTGGTGCTTGGCCATCATGTGTTCTTCATATGTTTTTAGTACTTCTGACTGTCAGCTGACAGAGTCAGGAGACAGGTTTAAGCAGCACACATAGTCTCTTACCAATCTTACCATCTCTGAACATTAATTCTCTTCAATAAAAAGAAGATATTATTTTCTTCCCATCTCATAGGGAAGGATGCTTTTAGGGTTAAATGAGATATTAATATGGAGATGTGAATTACCCATTTCATAATTATACTTGTGCTTAGTGTTTTAAGTTAAAGTTGGAGTCCCTTTTCATGTTTATAGGACTTTGATCCCAGGTATGCCTCATTTGCTGACAAGAGGTATTCCTCACTCCCATTTTCACAATTAGTCATGACTGTACTTGAAGAAGTCAGGGAAGGGGAACAGTAAAGATTTCAGCCTCCTAATACCTAATTATACAGCAAAGCTCCTTGGGGCATTTTTCCTTTGTGAAAATCTGCAAAAGAAGAAAAGGAAGAACAGATGAGAACGGAAGGAACTGGAGGTTGAAAGAAAAGGTGGGAGAATCTCCTAGAACTCACTGAAAAAAAAAAAAAACACAATTAATTCAACCAACAAGAGCCCTTGTAGCATTTTCTATTGCCCTCTGCCTCCTTCCATTCACTCAGCTGGGTACTGTCAGATTCACAAAACACTAGCCACAGGATGGATTCCTAATGTAAAACTTTTTAAAAGAGTAATTAAATACTTCAGTATCAGAGCACGTAGAAACTGTTTCTTGTTTCGAGAGTATACATGGAATAATTGGGGAGGGGTCAGGGGAGTGGTTAAGTGAAGTTAAATCATTCTACCTAGTATTTCTTCAGACATTTTGTACCTATTCATTGTCTGTCAACAAATTACTTGAACAGGATCATGTGTCCATGCACATAAGTTCCTCAGTTTATAAATACCCCAAATTATGTCCAAACAGATTTATGACTATAGATCAAACTTTACTAATTAGGACCAACTACCAACATATTGTACTCTTTTCTTTTTTGTAAAAGTAGTCGTTCAGATGAGTAAGAGCCAATGGCTTTAAGGAGTTCAAGTTAGGTGGAGACCTTAAAGAAATGTAGCTGATTATAGTAAATTATAAAATACTGTGCTTCTTCATACTTTTTGTAAATGCAGCCTCCTGCGAATATATGTTTACTTCTTTTTCTTCTTCTTCTTCTTTTTTTTTTTTTTTTTTTTTTTTTGAGTGGAGTAAGGAGAGAAGTATTCTGTCAGAATAAAATTGTTTTAGTTCTTTTGGTCAATGAATATTAAGTATGATTCAAGTCTAAAGCTGACACTGCCTGTTCCTTTTGATTGTGAATAATAGTAACAGTAACAGCTTCTATTCCTTAAGTGTTTACCCCATACAAATGTAATACAGGGTAAATCACTCTAACTGCTACAACCAGTAAACCCCAGGTCCCCACAATAGCTTAATTAAAAAAAAAAAAATCTGGTAGATAGCATTAGAATCTGATATGGGTCAGGTGGCTCTTCCTTGTGGCTTTTTTCTAAGTGATGATTGCAGGAAACACATTCCTTCCATCCTGCAAATTTGCCATCTCAAAAACTCTTACTTCTAATAGTATGGATGTAGTAGAGAGAACTTTTATCTGCTGCAGTCTACAAGTGACATATCACTTATGTTTACATTCCACTGGTGAGACTTAGTCTTGTCACCTCACCTAGATTCTCAGGGAACTGGGAAATATAGTAAAGAAAATGAAAGAGGTGGTGATCCCATACTATGGCATTTGCCATAATCAGACACTGGGCTTTCTGTATGTTGACTCATTGAATGTGCACGAGAACACTAGAAAGTAAATGTTACTAACCTCACTTCATAGATGAGAAGTCAAAGATGCAAAAGCTTAAACAAATTGTCTAATTTTTACATGAATGGTGGAATTAAGGTTCAAATACAACCTATCTTTAAAAAACAAAATTTAACAAATGAAGATGTAAAAAATATATAAATTGGCAAAGGCTATAAAAAAAAAGAAATAGAGCTAGTAACTTGGTTATGACAAATGCCCAAGCTCAGTAATACTTAAAGAAATAGAAATTTAAGGGGGAAAACATTTTAACTTGAGAAGTTAACAACAGCAACAAGAAGTTTAGTGTTATACACAATGCTGACAAGGGCATGGTCAAAATAATAGTGAAAAGAGAGTCAGAGGCACTGAAGTATTAATACTGGTTGTTTTATGTCGGAGGATTTATGGGTGATGGTCCTCACCGATTTACCTTTAAATATTATTGCATTTTAGCCATGATGGATTCCGAAAGGCCTACAATATTCTGCCTTCTCACCTTAGAGAGGTACAGGCGGGCATGTCTGACTTCTCCCTGTGCACAGAGGCACACAGAGGCAATTGGGTTGTTTCCTGAGACCCCTGTTGCCCAGCGGCAGTCCCTTTTGCAAAGAGCACAGTTGGGCTCAAGGTCAGCAGCAGTCCTTTGTGGCAAAGCCTGCCTTTGCATTGACTTGCAAGATTTTGCGTTTCTTCAGGCAAAAAGTGGTCAAAACCGTTACTATGTAATTTGTTCCCAGAGATTTGAAACATTCAGTGAAACTTTAAAACTTCGGATGATGTATTTTTTTAGAAAGTTATTGTTTGAGAATAATGTCTTTTTATACCAGAAAATAGTTATCCTGAAATGATATTGAAAACTTCTCCTTCCCTTTATTTTTTTAATCAATACATGCTAAAGTGACAAGTCCTCAGTATTTGGCATCTTCATTCATTCCTGTGCTTGAGGAGGAGCGCTGAGGTGCTCAGTTTAGACCATGGGGCAGTAGAGGTGGTGGGGTTCTGAGAGGGGGTCTGAAGAGGACCTCCTGTCCTCCAGCCTCCTTGCCAGGCCTTCACATTTGCTCTCTTACATTGTGGGCCATGTCCTTCTGCTTGGTGTTTTGGCTTTGTGATGGGGGTGGTGGACGGGAGGAGGAGGCTGCCTGAAGAAAATAATCTGATGTCACAGAGCAGAAAAAAATTACTGCATTTTATAAAAACATAAACACCTATATACACACCCAAGTACAAATAGCATATAACTGGGGACGCCTGGGTGGCTCAGTTGGTTAAGTGGCTGCCCTCGGCTCAGGTCATGATCCCAGCGTCCTGGGATCGAGTCCCACATCCGGCTCCTTGCTTGGCAGGGAGCCTGCTTCTCCCTCTGCCTCTGCCTGCCACTCTGTCTGCCTGTGCTTGCTCTCACTTCTCTCTCTATGACAAATAAATAAACAAATAGCATATAACTGCTTTATAGGAAATCCCGGTTTAGGCTATAGAAGGGCACAGCTCTTCCCACATAAGTGAACATACTACTTTAAAGAAATATGGATGTGTACCTGGTCCTGAAACATCCCACAACCTCAAAACAAAAAATAATCACTTAAGATATGACTACGAAAAAATGAGAGTGATTCATTTCTGTAACTTGTGGGATCTGTCATCATTTTATTGTCAATCCTGGAAATTGTGTCTTTTTAATTCCTTTCTGTAAAGAAATATTGATTTTGGCAGTAATAAAGCTGTCAGAACATTAGTGCAGAGATAATATTATCACATAATTAAGAAACTATCACATTATCTATTAATAATATTATTCATATGGAAAGCAATGTAAAGGCTGCACCTGCAGAATAAAGTGCATTTAAGAAGACATATTCTGAGGTTGCCTGGGTGGCTCAGTCATCAGGCATCTGCCTTCAGCTCAAGTCATGATCCCAGCGCCCTGGGATAGAGCCCTGCATCAAGCTCCCTGCTCAGCGGGAAGCCTGCTTCTCCCTCTGCCCCCGCTTGTGTTCCCACTCTCACTGTGTCTCTGTCAGATAAATAAAATCTTAAAAAAAAAAAAAAATTTTTGAAAAAATGGACAGAAGAATATGTGGACGAGGGGTAGTACAGAGGATGGAGTGTTTCATAGTGCTTCTGGCCATCTGGGGAAATCCATTTCAAATTGACACCCAATTCAGGTATGACTCTTTTAGCCAAAATAAAAGGATTTCTCATGTTTTCAGTATTGGAAAGGACAAACTTTCATGGAAATCAATTGGTGAAGATTTCCTCCTTTAAATGAATTTTGAGAGATTTAATTAGCAGGGTCCAAAAATAGTCTATAAAGATTAAAAATGTCCTGAAATAAGAAAGTGACCAAAGCCAAAATAAACCAGCATAAGATCAGAAAAATATAGGGAAAGCAAAATAAAGTCAAGAAGATAGAAGACAGATCTCCATAACCTGGAAAAAAGAAAAAATTCATTTGGATAGTATTTCTCTGATCAAGGCAGAGTATAAGGTTTTAACTTTAAGGCCCATCTCACCAAATCTAAATAGTGGGTTTTTCTTCCTAACTACATATGATTTCTCAAAAGTTAGCTTTTTGTAACATGACTAGTTATTACATCAGCATTTTTATATTTTAATGCAGCATTTCCCCAAATACAGTTTATATAGTATTGAGTCTAAGCAAGAATAATAAGATGTTATGCAAATAAAGATCCTGTGTTGGGTGAAACAAATTATAAAAAGATTTACTGATGACAAAATTTATTATAGCCTTTATACTAGTACTTACTATGGCCCTGCAGTGGGTACAGGGAAGAAGGGAATATAACGTTCAGCATTTCACCAGTGAACCCTTGTTTTGCCATGAAACGTGTTGAGGGGCCAGTGTCTTTTGGATCATGCTTTGGAGGCAATGATTTGACACCACTTCTCTCTACCAACAAAGGCCCTTCTCATTAGTTGCAAAAGGGAGAATAATGCCATGGTAAAGTGTGTGGATTTTGGACCAGACTGCTGGCATTTAAACTCTGTGACTTGTTGTGGACTTTTGGGGCAAGTTACTTGACCTCTCCTTGCTTAATTTTTTTTTTTTTTAATCTCCAGGGTGGGCATAATGGTAGTATGTAGCCGAGACAAAGGTATTATGAGCTTTAAATAACTTGATACAATTGAAGTACCTAGAACATCCTCTGGCATATGGTAAAGTTTCAAAATTAGATGTTGACTATTACAACAAATAAGCAGTTGCACCAAATATCCTTCTATACAAGAACAACTCCAACAAATCTATTTGGGGTTATGATATATAGGACATGCTCTTTATTTTTGTAGAGGTTTTCCCCCATGACTGCAATGATAAGACTTTTTTTTTTTTTTAGTCTAAAATTTGTGATTAAAACCGGGAGATTTTCTTTTTTCTAGCCCCAAAACATGACCATTTGAACCTTTGTTTTTTCCTCTTTAGTCCATAATTCTCATCATTTTGTAGTGATATAATGACAAATGGGACTGCTTTCATCTTTGTTCTGTTATGGAATATATCTTAAATCTCATATCCATGAACAACTAGAGCACTAAGGTTTGATTAGGGCATCATACTGACAATATGTTTTCACATGCATAAGAATGTGGTTCTTCCTAAACCATTTTCCTTTTGCCCAGGGTGTCTCCTTGCCCCCACCTGTAGGTTCAGCTTTATGTTCAACCCCAAGCAGGAAGCATGAATTATTTATTGGACACTTGTTGATCCTTTTTTTAAGAGGGAGAGAGAGCACATGCATGAACAGGGTAGGGAGAGGGGCAGGGTGAGAGGGAATCTTAAGCAAGCTTCACACCTAGCTCAGAGCCCCATGTGGAGCTTAATCTCACAGCCCTGATTCATGACCTGAGCGGATATCCAGTCAGATGCTTAACTGACTGAGGCAGCCAGGCTCATTTACTTAAAATCTATCATACCTATTGCTCATTTATTTAAATCTGTCTCATTCTTTATGAAGGATTTCAAACAGATTGGCTCACTATCAATATCAGCTTTGCTACTCATCACCCTACAACCCTCAAAAAATGATCTGCTGCTCAGGCACCCAGTAGCTGGATCTGACCCCCTTGCTCCAGCTCTCTCCTACAGAGTTCATACACTGGCACGCCTAGATCCTGTCTTATTGGCTCCAAAGTCCCTCCATTTCAACTTCCAGGTCCCAGATAATCAGATCTCCTATATCACAATCTGTTCTAAGGAATCCTTGATCAAACCCCTTTTTATAGAACCTCTTGGAAAAAACAATATATGGTGATGGCCAGTATTTTTAAGGAAGTCATACCAATTTCCATGTTTATATCCCTCAGAAAGAAAAAAAATTCACATTATTGAATTCATGGGAAGGACAATGCTTGCAACTTTTTTGTGGGAATATTTGTCCAAAAGTTTCTCCATTTTTGTTTAAGATTGAAACCAAAGAACTAAATGGGATATGTCCAATAAGTTCCTCCAGTGAATCAATAGATATTATTATTGTCAATCAAACATTGCCAGAGTGCCTCCCCATGTCTTTGAAGCAAATGCCCAGATTACTTACAATCTAGAGAATACACATATGCTTAGACTTATGAAAAAGAATAAAATAATGGCTCGAAACTAATATTTGATGTCTTAAGTGTATATACTAATGAGTTTTTTAACTGAGTGATTTATTCAGATTTTTCCATTGTAAGATTTCTAACACCCTAAAATACAGATTAATTTTTCTGATAGTAATCTGATCTATCAGCTTCCCTAATTAACATTGCCCAAATTTTTAAATTATTTTTTATTGTGGTAAAATTATGTAACATAAAAGATGCAGTTTTAACTATTTTGAAATGTATAATTCATTGACATTAATCACATTCACAATATTGTGTAACCATCACTACTATTTTGAAAACTTTTTCATCACCCCAACTAGAACATCTACTCATTAAGCAGTAACCCCCTATTTTCCCCTCTTCTCCTCCCCCAGACCTTTGTAACTTTTATTCTACTTCCTGTCTCTACAGATTTGCCTATTCTAAATACTTCTTATAAGTAGAATCATACAATATTTGTTCTTTTATGTCAGTTTATATCACTCAGCATAATATTTTCAAGGTTCATCCATGTTGTAATATATATCAGAACTTTATTCCTCTTCATGACCAAATAATATTCCATTGAATGTATAAACCATATTTTGTTAATCCATTCATCTGTTGACAGATACTTGAGTTGTTTCAGCCATTTGGCTATTGTTAATAATATTGTAATGCATATAAGTATCTGTTTGAATCCTATTTTGAATTCTTTGGGTATATAACTGGATACCTAGGAATTGAATTTCTGTGTGATATGATTTAGCTTTTTGAGGGATCTCTAAAACTGGTTTCCACAACTGTTGCACTAGTTTACATTCTTACCAGCAGTGTATCAGGGTTCAAATTTCTTTTGTGTGAGGCCTCTGATTTTGTTCCTCCTTTTCCAGATTGTTTTGCTGTTCTGGGACCTTTGCAATTTCATATGATTTTGAGAATTGGCTTTCCCATTTCTGGGGAAGAAAATGCTGTTAGAATTTTTATGGGAATGGCATTGAATCTGTAAATAGTTTTGAATAGTATTGACATATTAACAATGTTGAGGCTTTCTATCCATGAACATGGGATGTCTTTCCATTTAGTTAGATCTTCTTTAATTTCTTCCAGCAATGTTGTGTAGTTTTCTGTGTACAAGTTTTTCACTCCTTGGTTAAATTTATTGCTAGGTCTTTTATTCTTTCAGGTACTATTTTAAGTGAAATTATCTCCTTAATTTTCTTTTCATATTATTAACTTTTTTCATGTACAAACACAACTAATTTTTGTTGGTTGATCTTGTATTTTGCAACTTGCCAAATTTGTTTATTAGCTGTAGGAGTTTTCTTTTTGTATTTGGGGGGATTTTCTTTACAAAGAATCATGTCCCCTGTGAATGAAGATAGTTTTACTTTCTTTCTCTCCTTGAATTTCCCTTTTCTTGTCTAGTATCGCTGGCTAGAGCTTCTAATACAATGTCAAATAGAAGGGTATTCTTATTTTGTTCGTGACTTTAGGGAGAAAACTTTTATTCTTTTACCACTGAGTATATTAGTCATGGGTGTTTTCGTTAATGCCCTTTATCATGTTGAGGAGTTTCCCTTCTCTTCCTAGTTTTCTGAGCTTGGTTTTCGTTTTTTGTGTTTGTTTTGTTTTTGTTTTGTTTTTTATCCAGAGAGAGTTTGGGATATCATAATGTATTGAGTTGAGGATAGCTGTGACATATAACAACTGTTTGCTTAGTGTCTGGGTCTCTTGTAGTAGTGAAATTCCTGCATTATTGTTTCTCTAGCAGGACCAAAATTAGGCTGAGTAAAGGGAAGGGATCATTGATTCTGTCAAGTATCTGGTATAAAATCTTCACTGCTAGCCCGAACAGTTCTGTTTTCTTAGGTTATAATTTATGCCACTTCTGCTTATGGATCCAGACTACACATTTGTGTTGGCCCTCCATCTGGGACAGAGTCCCTTGACTCACCAAAAATAGTTTGGTCTCTACTCTCAGCTCTTCCCACTAGGTCAAAATTATCTGCAAAACTCCAGTTTCTTTTCTTTTCTTTTTTTTCTTATTTTATTTTATTTTATTTTTTCAGTGTTCCAAGATTCATTGTTTATGCGCCACACCCAGTGCTCCATGCAATACGTTTCCTCCTTAATACCCACCACCAGGCTCACCTAACCCCCACCCCTCTCCCTCCAAAACCCTCAGTTTGTTTCTCAGAGTTCACAGTCTCTCATGATTCATCTCCCCCTCCGATTCCCCCAATTCATTTATTCTTTCCTTCTCCTAATGTCCTCCAACTCCAGTTTCTACATTGATGACTTCTTCCCTCTATCCCCAGGCTGTGGCCCCTGATCAGTGTCTCATGACCCACATCTCTTGTCAAGTCTCCCATCCTCCTACCCAAGCTTTCTGGGCATCTCTGGTGACTTGGTTATTATGGTCACTTCTGACTTTGAGAGCCTCTCTCCACAGTTCTCAATGTCACTCATACATCATCACTTCTTACTCTCTCTTCTAGGCTGATCCAAGGGTAAACCTCAGCCCTCTTTGATTTCCACCAAAATACCAATTACACAAGGCATGTGTGTGGAAAAAACTACACTAGAAATTTGGGGAAATGGTTTGGGTTCATACCCCAGTAACATAACAGCGTAGAATATCAGATTTCGCTATTCTTAAAAAAATCTGCTCAGCCCTTTGTGCTGAGTGGAGGTGTAGTTGCCTATCATGTTGCATATTCCCCTCTTACTTTCACTCCACTGATCGCTTTATTATGGAGAGCAGTTTAGTTCTTTCTACCCTATTATAAACTAGGTTCTGGTGTCCCGTTGCATATCGACAGACTCATTCTTGTGCTGGGTCTGTCCCTTCCAACTTCCTTCCACCAAAAAGTAAAAGAACAGCATAGAAATGTTTGATTTCCTCAAATGAATTAGGCCACCTCTCTTAGAAAATGGAAAAGGCTACAGTCAGTTTGAGTTTTAAATAACAGAGTTTCTCTCACATACACATACACAGATGCATATAAATAACACACTTTAAATACTTGAATACTTTTATGTTAAAAGATAGGATATCATATATTGTACCCTAATCCCACAGTTCCCAAACTGTGTGCAAAGTTTTCCCAGAGTGCTATAGTGAACTCACAAGGAGTATGGTAGGATATTTAGATTTTTGAATGAAATACAGGCACAACAAACAACAAGCTCTAGGTGGTCTGTAGCTTCAACATTAGATTGTTTTGCATGCCATTTGGCGATCTCTGATCTTTGTAAAGCTGAGTTTTCTGCGATTGCTTTGATAAAAAGCAAGAACTATACAAAACCAACGTGGAACAGGAAATAAGAAAAGTGAGAACCCCATTACTATTTAACATAGTACTGGAAGTCTTAGCCTCAGCAATCAGACAACAAAAAGAAATAAAAGGCATCCAAACTGGCAAGGAAGAAATCGAACTTTCACTATTTGCAATGACATGATAGAGACATGAAGACATGTAGAAAACCCAAAGACTCTACCAGAAAATTGCAGATCTCATACATGAATTGAGCAAAGTCACAGGATAAAAGTCAATGTGCAGAAATCTGTTGCATTTCTATACACCAATAATGAGACAGCAGAAAAAGAAATCAAGGAATTGATCCCATTTGCAGTTGCACCAAAAACAAGATACCTAGGAATAAATATAAATAAAGAAGTAAAAGATCTGTACTCTGAAAACTATTGAACTCTTATGAAAGAAATTGAAGAGTACACAAAGAAATGGAAAATGTTTGATGCTCGTGGACTGGAAAGACAAATTTTTTTTTCAAATAATATTGATTTTTTTGGAAGAACAAATATTGTTAAAATGTCTATGCTACCTAGAGCAATCTGTACTCAATGCAATCCCTATCAAAATACTGTCATCTTTTTTTACAGAGCTGCAACAAATAATCCTAAAATTTGTATAGGACCAGAAGAGACCCCAAAGAGTCAAAGGAATGTTGAAAAAGAAAACCAAAGCTGGTGCCATCACAATTCCAGACTTCAGGCTATATTACAAAGCTGTAATCATCAAGACAGTATGGTACTGGCACAAAAACAGGCACAGAGATCAATGGAACAGAGTAGAAGACCCAGAATTGGACCTTCTACTCTATGGTCAACTAGTCTTCGACAAAGAAGGGAAGAATATCCAATGGAAAAAAGACAGTCTCTTCAACAAATGGTGTTGGGAAAACTGGACAACAACACACCGAAAAATGAAAATGGACCACTTTCTTACACCATTCACAAAAATAAATTTAAAATGAAAGAAAGACCTTAATGTGAGACAGGAAACCATCAAAATCCTAGAGGAGAACACAGGCAGAAATCTTTTTGGCCTCAGTCATAGCAATTTCTTACTAGACACATCACCACAGCCAAGGGAAACAAAAGTAAAAATGAACTATTGGGATTTCATCAAGATAAAAATCTTCTGCACAGCAAAGGAAACAATCAATAGAACTAAAAGGCAGCCTACAGAACGGGAGAAGATATTTGCAAACAACATACCTGATAAAAGGTTAATATCCAGAATCTACAAAGAACTTTTAAACTCAACACCTAAAAAACAAATAATGTAGTTAAGAAATGAGCAGAAGACATGAATAAACAGTTTTCCAAAGAAGACATCCAGATGGCTAACAGACCCATGAAGAGATGCTCAACATCACTCATCATCAGGGAAATACAAATCAAAACCACGATGAGATACCATCACATACCTGCCAGAATGGCTAAAATTAACAGCACAAGAAACAATAGGTGTTTGTGAGGATGCAGAGAAAGGGGAAACTTCTTACACAGTTGGTGAATGCAAACTGGTACAGGCATTCTGGAAAATAGTATGGAGGTTCCTCAAAATGTTAAAAATAGAACTACCCTATGATCCAGCAATATCAGCAATAGGTATTTACCCAAAGGACACAAAAATACTGATTCAAAGAGGTACATGAATCCTGATGTGTATAACAGTATTATCAACAATAGCCAAACTATGGGGAGGGCGAAATGTCCATGGACTGGTGAGTGGACAAAGATGTGGTGTATATATATATAATGAAACACTACTCAGCCATCAAAAAGAATGAAATCTTGCCATTTGCAATGGCATGAATGGAGCTACAGTGTATTAAGCTAAGTAAAATAAGGAAGTCAGAGAAAGACAAATATCATACGATCCCACTCATGTATGGAATTTAAGAAAGAAAACAAAGGAACATGTGGGAAGAGGGGAAAGAAAAAAAGGAGAGAGGGAAATAAGCCATAAGAGACCCTTAACAACAGAGAATAAACTGAGGGTTGATGGAGGGAGGGGGTGGGGGATGGGCTAGATGAGTGATGGGTGTTTAAGGAGAGCACTTGTTATGATGAGTACTGGGGATTGTGTGAAAGTGATGAATTACTGAATTCTACTCCAGAAACCAAAGTTGCTCTGTCTGTTAACTACCTAAATTTTAAATTTAAAAAATAAGAATACTAAAAAAAGAGAAGTGAGAACCAATCTGATTCCAAGGATTGAGGAGTTTTGCAGGAGCCAACAGGTGCACACATCCCATTAGTAAGTAATTGTGATTATTTAGGAATAAAATAAAAATATTTCTTCTTTCAATTTGTGTGTGTTATTTTTGCAAAGGCTACTAAGTTGTTAAGACATAAATATTTATTAAGTTCTTTGGGCCCTTACTGCTTAATAAATGAAACTATTAAATATTTCCTTTGACTTAGGGGCACTGTGAAAAAAAAAAAATACCAAGAAAGTTTAGGGAACTCTGCCCTACTTTTTTACATATGTATATGTATCACTTTAAAAACCCATATTTAATATTATGAAATGGTAATCAAAGTAAATAATACAAACATCCAGAGAAGTTATTACTATAAAAAGCACTAATTACTGAGAACACGATTATAATTAATATTACCTTCTTTTTAGCGTAAATACCTGTAAAACTTTCAAAGATATTACAATATAACTTTAAATCAGTAAAGTCTCAGGAGAAAGTCGAGCACTGATTAATACAACTGTTTAAAAAAAAGATGCTCTAGTTAGTTTAATATTTTTCATTAATTGAATGTTAATGAAAAATCCTTTTTCAACTCCTTCTGAAAACTTACTCAGAAACATGTTGGCCATTCTTCTGCCTTGGTGGGTACAACTTGCTAAATATAATTAAGTCTTCCTTTGGTGAGTAAGTAACTTCATAAGAGGTTAATCACTTAAGGTTACACTCAGGGTTACAAACATCACAAGCATCAAAATCGGCATCTGAAACTAGACGTTCATGCTCCAAGCACTTGAGCTATCGACGGTTCAGTTAGTTTAGGAAATATTGCATGTTGTACTTCACCTGGGAGTGTCAGTGTCCACTGGCATATTAAAGACTGAGAAATTGTACAAGAAAGAAGTTTTTAAACTTACTTCAACTCTGCATTTCCAAATTCTTTGACCCCAATATCCATTTTCCACCTAACAGTCACACTGTTCTGTCTGAGGCTGTGAGCTCCAGCGTCACACTGCTGGCTTCCAATTCCAGTTCCACTGCTTAGCCAGGTCACACCACTTCTTGAATCCTTGCTTTCCTCACCCATAAAATGGAAATAATGCCAATACTACTTGTGAGCATTGGATGAGAAAATATATGTAAAGCACATACTAAGTTCTTAACAAATTTAGCTAGAACTGTTGTTGTTAGCAGTCCTCAAAATTAGTGTTTATACAACATAATTGAAAATACCCTTGTAAATGTTCCAACAAAAGCATAAAAATGCATACCCAAGTAATTCCTGCCGGTCTCTCACATGCCACTGAGAACACGAAATTTATTGTAAGGCTCTCAGGTAGCACATATTTGTGAGAAAGATTATTGTCAATCCTGGCAAAGTCTGGAGTATTCATTTGGGGATGAAGGCCCGGGCAGTGTTGTAGCCATTGCTGGGATCTGCTGATGTCTGTCTAGATATCTGTAGTTACACCTAACTCTAATACTGAACAGACTTTTTTGTCAAAAAAAAAAAAAAAAGAGAGAGAGAGATGAAACATTATGGTTTCTACAGTATACCTTAGCCACAGGCTTTTCTATGCTTAAGCTGTCTCTTCCATGCATTACTCACACAATATATACCTGGATAGTTCTGTATGGCTCATCAAGAAATCTTTATGTGACACAGCATTGTGTAAGTAGGCTGTCTGATATATTATTCCTTGTTGTAAAAATGTTTATCTTTCCTGAATGTGCTGATGAGTATTTGATTCATTTGTTCATGTCTCTCTAGGATGATTTATCAATGTCAATGACACTTAGAGATCTCAGAGCAATTTATGTTGCTTCAAATAAAGTTAATATGGCAGCCCCACTGAAGGGATCCAGGGAAAGCATTCCTTCTTGTATGTTTAAGGTCACTTATTTTGCGACTAAAACCCTAACAAGTCAACTTCAAGAGCTTATTGCACTTTTGTGGACAAATTGGAGAAAGAATATGGAGCACCCACAAAAAATATTTCCCCAGTTCACGTGTTCCGTTTATGCAAAATTAGCGAGCAGAGCCAAGATAAGCCATGTAAGCCGGACCTCCTGATTATCCTTTCCTCTTGAAGCATGAAATAGAAGTTTAATGTTTTATATTGACACTACAGAAGTTTAAATTTAAAGTACTATTTGTGGGGCGCCTGGGTGGCTCAGTGGGCTAAAGCCTCTGCTTTTGGCCCGGGTCATGATCCCAGGGTCCTGGGATCGAGCCCCTCGTGGGGCTCTCTGCTCCGCGGGGAGCCTGCTTCCTCCCCTCTCTCTCTCTCTCTGCCTGCCTCTCTGCCTACTTGTGATTTCTCTGTCAAATAAATAAATAAAATCTTTCTTAAAAATAAATAAATAAAATACTATTTGTTGTGCAAATTAAAATATGTGATTTGAACTATGACATGTTTCTGAATTCATCAAAATCATCAGATACTATGATATCCTCTGATAATGCTCCCCTTTGATCAGATGAATCTCAAAACTTTGCTCTTGTACAGTAGCTGCAGGGGGAAAAAAAAAAGGCAACTCTTCCAGCAGGTTGTGTCTGGCTGCCCACCCCACTGATGTGAGGTGCAGTGAGTAAAGAAATTTCTCCTGGAAGGACTGGGAAGTATTAAATGGTGCCAGTCCCAAGTACAACCTCACATAAGCAGAAATTGGAATTTGATGAGATTACACGGTGAGAAGACAGTGCTCATGTTGATTCCCTTCCTCCTCCCGCCCTCCGCGAAGTTGGTGTCACATGCAAACTTTCATGGAAGTATATTGATAACCTCTTCAATTCTCATTGAAAAAGAAAGTGAGCTTATTGAATTCTTCCGAACAGTAGGAAATTTCTTAGTGTTCACTTTCCTAGGGCTGATGCAATGTGAACAACTGCTTTCACTCTCCCAAAGGATGAATACACTTGATTCCTTTTTCCTCTTTTCTTTCTTTTCTTATTTCTTCCTTTGTTCCTTCTTTGCTTCCTTTTTCTCTCTTTCATTCTCTGCTGTGTACTTCAAATTGGTAGTGTTTTAAACATTTTCAAAGTATTTCTTGATTAAGGAAAGCTGGCTCCATGCAGAAATCAAAATATATCAATTGCATTTATCTGTAGGCAAATACATAGAAGTCAGGTTTCTTTGACACTTAAAAGAAAAATCAAGGGATAAAACATTCAAATAGCATAAAGGGCTCCTGTGGCACTCTGTTGTTACAGCACATTAATACAGAAGTCTTCAGAGTCTTAATTTCCTTGAGCAGCCCCTGTGAAGATTCATGCCAGAGAATGGGAAAGAAGGTTGGCAGCCAGAGAAGTAGATGCCAAATGGCTCCTCACTGGCGGTGGCATCTGGATGGGAGGTTGGCCTGCCTCCGGGATTCTTGGCCAACAGCACTGTTGTCTATACAGACGGCTGTGTATCTGTTCAAGAGTCCAACAACTGTGTGTGTGTATTTTGGTAAGCTATTATTTCTGGGCCAAAGATTTCCATGGCATTTTTGCATCTGTTGGCACCGATTCTATATTCAGTGCATCCCCCATGCTCACCCGCTGCTACATTTTAGTTTTCTGATCAAAATCATTGCATACAAGTGGAAATGCATTAAGAGGAGAAAAATATGTTTCTGAAGATTTTTTTAAATCCCACAAAGCATATGTAAGTATGGCTTTGAAATTACTCTGAATGAACTATCTTCTTCCTATAAGCCATGAAAAATGGGAAAATCCCAACCTCAATGCAAAAATTTCCTTGATCCTTATAGGATTTAGATAACTATAGAACTATCAGAAATTACTTTAATTATCAGAAATACAATATACTGTTAAGAAATTTAGTAGTCCATCACCTTAACCACTTGGCCACCTCATCACCTTATTAAAAAATTTAAAGTCAAATTACTCTTCTGGTGTTTCCAGAGAAACAAAATTATTTTATAATTTTATAAACTGTAGTTACTGCAATATGATACCAACAACTACTGCACATCAAATCAAGTAGCTTGTGAAAGTCCTGCTTTATTGTGCAAGGCTATAGGCTCTCAACCTTTTAAGATTCTGTTATCCAGTATTGAGGGTACTACCACATTACGTAATTCAACCAACACCTATCAGATGGACCATATGTACAAAGTCTGGGGGATACAAAGCCAAATAAGATAACCACCCCCGCAAATTTTATAACCTTTTCCCTTTTTTGATGAAGAAAATTGGGAACAGACTTTTAAACAAGTTACAGAAACACCAGAAAAAAGAAATAAAAGCCAAGTGGCGGTCTGGATTACCATATGGCATATGCCAAGAGTGGGGCAATAAAGAAATAAACCCGTTTATGCATATTTTACAGAAACATTCCAGTTGAGTTTAGCAGTTTAAAGCTGGAAGAGTTTGTGAAAGTCCTATAATCTAACATCCTTCTATTTTTGATGAGGAAACTGATGGCCAGAGAGAAGTAATTTGATCATGGTCACACAGTAATTAGTGTGAGTAGACAGATCTTGTTCTCTCAGTGCTACTCCTAGCAATTTTAGAGTTGTGACATATTTAAAATGAAATTTACAGGGAAATCCTTTAAAATGGCATGGCATAATTTTGTAAGATAATAATAAACAGTGAACCCAGATTAGGGAATTGCTCTGTGATGAAAATGAGAGGTGGAATGAAGTTACTGCCACTCTGGGCAATTCTCTTTGGCTAGAGTGGGAGGCAGGACTCTCAGAAAGATCACCCCAAATCAGCCTGTGGATGTTGGGGTTGATTGCAAAAAGGGCATCTACCACAACTTTTCTCTCTCTCTGTGGCCTGTAGGCACCTCTGTGGAGAAAGCAGGTATCTATCACAATATTACCTCCATACTCTAAGTGATCATAGTGTCATAAAAAATGACCCCCAATCAGACCCACCACTTAAATGTTACCATCACTAATTTGTGACCCTCTGGAAGAGATTGAGGGCTCTATACTCTGAAGTAGGGTGTTATAAGTGTATAAATAGTCATATTAAGTTGAAGTTGTCACATAAAATATGGTGTTGTCTATATTGGGGCACTATATTGTATCTCTCTCCAACTTGATAGTGAGCAAAATAATACTCTTTTCTGAGTTAAACTAGGTAATTAACATGCAATCGATTAGAGCCATGTTGAACTTGATAATCACCACACAAAATCAATTAAAAGAGGCTGAAGGATGCCCAGACCAGAAGGACTTCTCCATAACCTAAAAGAATGAGCAGATCTGAAGGAAAAATGTGTCAATTAGAAAGGAGGTCAGACAACTACAAAAACAGAAAACAAACAAATAATCAAAGAGGAGTATATAGGCAGTGTCCATCCCATAATCATCCTAGACAAGGGTGCCCTGGTCCAAGGACCCGCTATTAATCATAATTTTTTTTATTTTTTCTGTTTCCTGTCATTTTGACATCTGGGGCCTTGGTGACCCTACCCAGGGCCAGCTAATTCTTAGAGAGCAAAAAACTCAAGGAGACTACACTTTCATATGTAATCCAACCTAATCAATGCCCATACCCCTAACTCTGTCTTATACTTAGCTTTTACGGGCCACTGTCCCTCTGCCCTAATCACTCCAGAGCTAGGTGCCAGACAGGAGAGAGCCCCTCAATCCCAGAGGCTGCTGAAGTCACTAAAACAAACCAATATCTTGCCTCTTCCATTCCTTCCCTGGACAACCACAATAAAGTCTCTTGCCTGATACCTCCTTCTGTACCTGCCCCCACATGGCTTACTGTGCCTCCTATTTCTAGGGATCTGTGAATATAAAAAATCTTCCTCTGTAACAGTTACTTCCATGTCTGTGTGTCTTACCATATCTGATTAAAACAAATCCCAGGTACATTTTATTTTTTTATTTTTTTTAAAGATTTTATTTATTTATTTGACAAAGAGAGACCACAAGCAGGCAAAGAGGCAGGCAGAGAGAGAGAGAGGAGGAAGCAGGCTCCCCGCCAAGCAGAGAGCCTTATGCGGGACTAGATCCCAGGACCCCGAGATCATGACCTGAGCAGAAAGCAGAGGCTTAACCCACTGAGCCACCCAGGTGCCCCCAGAGGTACATTTTAAAACCACCACTCTGGTGCCAGCAGCAGTGAGCCAGCAAATCTATTAGCCTCTATTTGAGTGGTCTAAACACACAACTATCTCCTGCTGTTTCCTATCCTTTCTTGTCCTTCTGCTCTAATTCGGCATCTCAGATAGCATGTCTATAGGAGCAGAAGATTCTGGAGTGGTCCCTAGCATATTACTCATTAATAATTTAATAAATTAGGGGCATCTGGGTAGTTCAGTGGGTAAAGCCTCTGCCTTTGGCTCAGGTCATGATCTCAGGGTCCTGGGATCAAGCCCCGCATCGGGCTCTCTGCTCAGCAGGGAGCCTGCTTCCCTCTCTCTCTCTCTCTGCCTGCTTCTCTGCCTACTTATGATCTCTGTCAAATAAATAAATAAAATCTTTTTAAAAATAATTTAATAAATTAGATTTCTAAGTTTCTACATCAATCTTGTGAGCTTAGTTAATAATATGAATCCATTCTTGAAAGATCTGCTCTTAGTCAGACTGACATGAGTCTTGTGAACCTGTATAGTGAGGATCATGGCCTACAGCTTTGCTTTTTAAGATATGTTCCTCAAACTAGCAGTCTCAGCATAATCAGGTAGCCTATTAGAAATGCTGAATCAGGAATATCTGGGTGGCTCAGTCAATTAAGCGTCTGCCTTCAGCTCAGGTCATGATCCCAGAGTCCTGGGATCAAGTCCTGCCTTGGGCTCCTTGCCCAGTGGAGCCCCTCTTTCTCCCTCTGCCTGCCACTCCCTCTGTTTGTACTCTTTCTCTCTCTCTGACAAATAAATAAAATCTTAAAAAAAAAAAAATGCTGAATCAAATCTTAGGTATTGTAGACCTGCTGTATCACATCTATATTTTAACAAGATCCCACATTTGTATGCAAATTAAACTTTGAGAAACACTACTCTAGAAGAGCGACAAGCAAACTTTTTCTGGATAGGACAAATAGCAAATATTTCAATTTTGTGAAATGTACTGTCTTTGTTGAAAGTACCAAACTCTGCCATTTTCATAAAAAAGTAGCCATAGACAATATGAAAACAAATAAGGATGGCTGTGTTCAAAAAATTTTATCTATGGACACTGAAATTTGCATTTCATATAATTTTCATGTCACGAAATATTTTTTAATGATTTTCAATCACTTAAGAACATAAAAACCATTCCTAGCTTGCAAGGCCTTACAAAAATAAGTGGCAAGCCAGATTTTCCCACTGGCCATAGTTTTCCGACCCTTGTCATGGGCTATGGAAAATTCAGTAGGATCAATTTGTTCTGTGAAGTGAGGTATTCCCTGTTGACCCACTCCAAAGTCCTCTGTGCCAAGTGAGACTTTTCATCTTCAAATGTCCAGAGATAGATTACTTTTTCGTTTTGAGAAAGCTTGATGAAATACCATTCAGGTTTTTTTTTTAATATCTTATTTATTTATTTATTTATTTGTCAGAGAGAGAGGGAGCAAAGCAGGGGGAGCGGCAGGCAGAGCAGGCAGAGGGAGAAGCAGCCTCCTCCCTGAGAAAGGAGCCCGACACGGGACTCAATCCCAAGACCCTGGGATCGTGACCCGAGCTGAAGGCAGACCCTTAACTGACTGAGCCACCTAGGCGTCACCATTCCATTTTCTTAATAATTAAAATTTTAAATTAAGACTTTATAGAAACACAGGAATTCTAGAACATGAGTGTAGAATTTAACAGAGAGTGAGCTACCTCCTAATGAACTGTTTCATAATCTGGAATACCAGTATTTTACTCAAACAGGCAATTTTCAGTTTATTTTATGTGGTTACCTGGGTCATCTGACCATGAAAAGCAACAAGGAAGTGATAAACCAGTGAGTGAATCCTCGTAAACCATGCAATCATATGCAACAAGAATGATCGAAGCACCCAAAATGCAGTCAGAAGGAGGCATAGAGTGGCTATTACTTGATTTTTAAGCCATGTTTCTACGTGCCAAATGGCAGGAATATTCTGGTCTCTTGATTTTCTGTCACCAATTGTGCAGCAGGGTATTGACTTGGAAGCAGGCCACAATCACCCGTTAGCCCTGCCACTGTCTAGTTCATCCATCAGCCAGAGAAGTGGTCTGGCCACCTTCGATGGTTTGTTGTTATTTTCCCCCCAATGAGATAAGGCAATTGACCCTGCAATTCTAGTTAGTGATATGAAGTGAGTTGGTGAATTCAGGATATCATCCTTACTGTTTGAATTATTAGATATTTTTCTCTCTGATTGATTTAAGAAAAAAGTGTTTCGATCATGATTCTTACAGTAGTAACCTCAGATAACTCTAAAGCTCCTACATGTGATTCACTTCAATTTCCAAACATCCATTTCACAATTCCTAATTCTATAATCTGAAAGAAATTTTACTTTGTGCATTAAATCTTACTACGTAAATTTTTAATTTTGTGTATTTATCTCCAGTTCTAAAACCTGGATATATATCAGAATCACCTGGGGAATTTTTAAACATGCCAGTGCCCATGGGGCTCCCCAAGACCAATAAAATGAGAATCTGATAGTGAGTCCTGATATCTTTATTTAAAAAATAAAAATTCTCCCAGATTACTCCAGGATGTGGCGCTTGAAGGCAATTGCTTTGGTGATGATCAGACTGCTTTGGTGGTGATCTACTTTACTATTAAACTTTGCTATTTTTTTCTGAAAGTTCTATAAGAAACACTTTTAAAATTTAAAAGTGAATTAGGTACACTATTAAAAGAAAAAAAAATCATTCTGACTCTTCATGAAAACTACTTCCTGAATGTTCTTAGGATAGGTGTAGATACAACTAAAGCTATAAGCCTCCTTTATTTACATTTCTTTTTATCTAAATAAATTAGCTTTAGATATTGATTAAGTGTGATCTAGTAGGTATCTACTCCCTAATGTCCCAGAAATATGGCAGTATTTTTTAAGGATTTTATTTATTTATTTGAGAGAGAGAGAGAGCATGAGCAGTGTGGCAGGGCGGGGGGTGGGGAGAGTGAGAGAAAGCAGGCTTCCCGTAGGAAGCCTGACCCTGGGCTCCATCCCAGGACCCAGAGACTATGACCTGAGCCAAAGGCAGACGCTAAACCAACTGAGCCACCCAGGTGCCCTGAAATATGGTACTTTTATTACTTCTCAATACTGTTTCAAAAACTTTAATTGCACCATACTGCCTTTCTGTGTCTTTCATCATTTTCATTCTCTGTTAGATTATTAATATCAAAATAAATATATACTAAATCATCAAAGTGCACTTGCTTTGATGTTATTTTCATTTTTGTTTTCTGTGCTTACTTTTTTACTATTTCAATTCTACCAGAATATGAGAGTGTGCTAAGTAAACATTACACAGATCTGTCTCTACCATCACCCCAGAAGTTTCTGAAGACATTCTTAGGGAAATTTGGAGGGAAACAACTGCCTTCTAGCATCTGCCCCCCCCTCCCATCAATTCCCAGTTTTGTGCTGCTGAAAAACAGCTAAATAACTCCGAGTAACACCTTGGGGTATCTGCTACCAGGGGACATCTCTCATCTTTTCTGTTTTCAGTCGGGGATAAGTGAGCATTAAATTTTGCTTTGTTCATTTTAGAGTATGCAAAGGAAAAAAGGTAATTAGTCATTCTTAAAACATTTTGCAATGGGAAACAGAAACTGAAGATGTCTACTCAAATTTCAAGCAGTTGTGTTAATAATAATTCATTTGTTAATTATTGAGCGCTTTGTATTCTGGGCACTGTGCTAGGGTACTTAGGTACACACAAGCACTTATTACACACCAGTTATCTCATTTAAGCCCCACAGTAACACTATACCAGAGGTTGGAAATGCTCCCGTTTAATGTTGGGAAACTGAAAAATTAGGTGAAGTAACTTACCCAAATTCACACAGATAAGCAGCAGGGTCAAAGTTTGAAAAGTAGATCTTTAGGATTCCAAAACAATCCTAACCATTCTCTACGCAAGCCAAAACTTCAGTGAAGTCAAATGGGTTCCTTTATTATGACCTAAAGGACAGAAAGAGAGAAGGAGAAAGAGAGAGAGGGAATGAGTTTTTCCCATCATTCACATTTTGCTTGTCTATGCACATAATTTGACTCTTGGTTAATAATCAGTCAGCTCAAAGAGGTATCACCATCTGACCAATCTGTTTGTAACTGGTCAATTTAGGAAAAGAAATCAAACTGGCAGCAGTTTTGAATTTGCCTTAGAAGATGGTCTCATCAGTCTGGAATTGAGACACATGTCTGGGAGCATTTACAGTGCCAATGTTTTTAGGGGAAATACTCAGCTCTGGAAAAAAAGTCAATTAATTTTTTTTTACACAATTAACCTCACACACCCTAAGTGTATGTCTGTGTTTTTTTAGCTATGAACATTCTTTAACAGTGATTGTACATACTTGTAAATGGATAGAATGAATAGATGTGTATATGTACACACACAGAGATTACTAGCAGGTGAGCATAAATTAACACAACTGTGAATCCTGTCATTTTTTAGTCTTTTCTTCCACACCTGGTAGATTTAAACCCTACAGGTCATTTTGTCAAAATACAATTTTAATTCTGAAATAAAATAACAGAACAGAAGCAATCTATTATACCTCACTGCCAATGTTGCCAGATAACTACAAAAAAATAGAGTGTCTCAGACAGAAATATCAATAACTTTAATGTGTGCGATTTGTTAACAGGGAAGAAAACAAGCAAACTTGCTCTCCGCTGACTGTCACTAATATTTATTCGTCCAGTGACTGTTAATCAAACCAAGTTTACAGTCCCGTACAGCACCTGTCACAGGTGCTGATCATTAATCAGCTATTACGGCAGTTTATTCTGCTGCTGACAACTCGCAATTTTCCACTGATTCAGCTAGTTTGTCAGGTGGGAATTATGGCATAGCGCATGTGACAAAACACATCACCCTTTTTTTTTTTTTTTTGCATTTTCAGGCTTCTCTCTCCTGCTTTCTCCCCCTTTTTAGACAAACAATATCTGGGAACTCAGAAGTAATAAGGCGGAATGCATAATTAATTACCCAGCTTGCTCTAATTAGGGATGAATAAGTTGTGTCCCTCTCATCATCACAAATGTGGTGATGGGTAATACCAGTTTATGCTGTATTAACTGCAAATATGCAATCCTTCTGAGAGCACTTTTGTTGATGAATTTGATGAATGTGACAATAATTAGCAGAGACAGATGAGAGCTAAATTACTACTGACAATGTAATGCTATCCTGCTCGAGGGCCTGGGAACGTGGCAGGATAACATGGCAGGGACCTGGGCCTCGTTTCTAATTAATAGTCTTTTTTTTTCTTTTTCCTTTTTCCTTTTTTTTTTTTTTTTTTTTGCCAGTGGGGGGAAAAAAGGAGTAACGGTAATTGTTTTCATAAAAGGCTGCAGGGAGTTATCAGGGTAATAAAGTTAATTAGCAGAACAAACATCCTTTCACTGCCTTACCAGTCTGAGGAAAAGAGGGTAATTCAAACTGCAGAAAGATATGACGAGATGGGATGATAAGAAAAGAAATGTTACACAGGAGGCCAACAGAGAAGAATGATTTTCTCCCTTCATTTCTCTAGCTTGATGCATGGGAAAAAATTAGACAGCCCCTTTTTTCAGTTCACAAAGTTGCTCATGTAAAGAACTTCATTGTTATGATTTTGAGTTTGGGATATAAAGTTAGCTTAGATCAATTCCACTGTTTACTACTTTCTTTCCCAGGTAGTGATGGGTTTGGTCACTTTCATCTTTATTCAAGTGACAGTTTCTTAATGTCTCGAGCATAGAAGTAAGATCAAGCACATGCCAAATAGATCACTTGGCTACATTTTGTCCTACAGAAATCAATATGATTCGTTATCTGAATCTTTTGGGGAAAGTAAGACATTGTTAAGTGATTTCCACAAGTAGTAGTATTCTTTTGTGTAAGCTAAAAAATTAAAGTGAGATTTAAGAAATATACATGTGATTTTATTCTATTTTTGTAGTCTCAAAAAAAAAATCACTCTTATTGAAATATGGAAACAATGTCTTTCATTTCCCTTGCAGCTTTTTACATATACAAGTAACCAGTCAAAAAAGGTGAACAGTTTAATGAATCTCAGTTTTACATTAGAGTTTTGTTCAATTCAGTTTCATTCAAATCACATTGCTTGACCTAAGTAGATACAACATAAAAGGAAAATATCCAAACATCTGAAGCTTTTGTAAGTTCATTTCCTCCCTTTAAGGATCATTAGTGATAGGCCTCTTTTAAACATCAAATGCTTGAAACATTTGTTTAAAATTCAGTAAAGTCAGAAAGTTTCTATGGATTTTTATTCTTTTTAGGAACACTTTCAAAAAATTTATTTTACGTTTTTTAAAATCATTAGCTATCTCACAAGTTCTACATATTTTCCATGCATATAAATGTGCACACACTGGCTTGTTAGAGCTAAATGAAACATCCTACCAATAATGCCTGTTTGAGTCTAAAAACACAAGGAGTTTTAAGCAGGAACCCTACTTCACGTTTGAAAGCATAGTACCAGGTGACTTTCCAGCATTAGAATTCTATATGGAGAAACTTCCACCTACCATAATAGGGAAACACCTACCATAATGGCCTTAACCTCTAATATCTACATTTTTAATGTATCTTTGAGGACAAGACAAGAGCATTATAACTTTGAGCTAAGAATCAGAAAACCTGAGTTCTTTGCCAGCTCTGTTACTAACATCTATATGATCATGAGCATTTCTCTGTTGTGCCTCTGATCCTCAGTTTGCTGTCTATGAACTTGGGTGCGTTCCCTACCTACCTCATAGTGTAGTTGTTGACACTAAAGAGGTCATTTTTAGACTTTGGAAACTATGAAAGTGCCAATGAATATAGTGTTAATATGATTTTAGTCTAGAAAAAAAATCATGAGAAATAATCTTGAGCTAATCCATCTCCTTTTAATAGCCCCCTCATGTATCATTAGTCAAAAACCAGAGCTAAAAGATTTGACAAGAAGTTTTTATAATAAGAGAAACTGAAATCTAGACTTACATTGTGATTTTGCTGCCAAATTAATCAGAAAAATTATCATTATAAAAATATTCCCAAATTTATCTGGTCAAAGCTACTTACCTTTTCAAGTTTTTCTTAGTCTCTTGTTAGAAAAGCCTATTAAAGTCAAAATTAGAAGATGGGGCATCTGGGTGGCTCAGTAGGTTAGGCCGCTGCCTTCAACTCGGGTCGTGATCTCAGGGTCCTGGGATCGAGTGCCGCATCGGCTCTCTGCTCAGGAGAGAACCTGCTTCCCTCTCTCTCTCTGCCTGCCTCTCTGTCTACTTGTGATCTCTCTCTGTTGAATAAATAAATAAAATCTTTAAAAAAAAAGTCAAAATTAGAAGAAAACTAAACTAATCATTAGTTAATATGGTAGAATTTCTTACACTTGTCAAGTAAACTTCCATTTGAAAATACCCAAGTTCCTCACAAACAGAAAGGAACACACACACACACACACAGATTTAGATTGTTATATTTTTGCCTTGAATCTTCAGGAACATTTTTTGTTTTTTCTTTGAGTTTTTTTGTTTGTTTGTTTGCTTTTGAGTATTTTTTCTTACTGTGTTCAGTTTTAAAGGTTTTTTTTTTTTATTATTTAAAGATTTTACTTATTTGAGAGAGACAGTGTATGGGCATACCGGTGGGAGCAGGAGTTAGGGGGGTGCAGAGAGGCACAGGGAGAAGACTCCTCACTGAGCAGGGAGATCCACATGATCCCAGGACCCTGAAATCATGACCTGAGCCAAAGACAGACGCTTAACAGACTGAGTCACCCAGGCACCCCAGCATTTTAAAGTTTTTACCATATAATCAAACCATAGATGAAAACTCCAGAGGTGAAAAAAGCACTGGATGCTATTTTCAATGACTTATAACAACTCTTATTTAGCTGCTATGTGAAGTAAGAAATTATAATAAAATGTCACTTAGAGAAAGAGGGATTGAGAAATTATGAAAGAAGTAACACTCAAATCCAAATGTGAAGTAGTTTTTTCCTAGAAATGTGTTGGAAGTCTTATTGTGAGAGAGAGACTAACAGGAAGAATGCTTGTTTGCCTCCTTTGAGACCCTCATTGGATTTATTGAATATTCTGGTCTTTTCCTCTCTAGCCACTACCTCCTTCATTAGACCACAAGGTATGTCCTTTTGGAAAAGTAATGGAATCCAGTCAACTTAACTTCATTGATCTGCAAGGACTGTTGAAAATTTAAAAATTTGTTATGGGATTCTGACATGCCAGGAGCCACTAGAAAAAGAATTTTGATATTCAGAACCTCATCAAGAGGTTCCCCTCATCTTTGGATAGAGACCAAAATGATAAGTAATAATAAGTAATAATTTCCAATTTTAGCCTATTGGTTGAGCTAAAAACGCTTAGGGAGAAAATTGTTGAAATTAGTTTCACCAATAGATATTATAGACACTGGATGCATGTACTGTTAGTATTATTATGAATATTCAGGAAATTTAATTCTTTGTTTTCTTTTTTTACTCTGAATTCCTGGCCATTGTTTTAGAGACTGTTTTGACAAATTCTCAGTTCTTGAGGACTGTGGGGCCTTTTTGCTTCTTATATGAACGAAGAAGAGTGCTAGGTGGTTAAATAATTACAAAGGACTAAAAATAAACCATAGTTTATTTTTTTTCAGATTTTGAATTACAAAATTATTTAAATGTTGTCTCTAATCGAAGAGCTACATTACTGTATAATGACATTACAATACTGCTTAATGACATTAAGAAACTGCATGCAAAAAAATATTTGTACACAAGGTGGTGATGTTAGCAACCAACTACAGTACTTTTATTCCACAATAAATAACAACAGATTATCTTCCGTGAGTGATCTCCAAAGGGTCTGTTCAGGTATTCATGTAATGATAGTATATGAGGGCACAGAGCACATAGAAAACCTGTCATCTCATGTCATTTAAGTAAAAGAAAAGAAAAAGGAAAAATCATGAAAAAGAGAGTAACTTCCAAAAAACAAAATTACATTTATGTGTAGTAAAGATTCAATTATCCAGCTTTTAGTACCTTTTAATAAGTTTCTGTTGGCATCTTTTTGGATATTTAAGCCCAAAGATTAAATCCTAAATGTAAAATTGTTTCTGTAGCTCGAATAAACTATTCTCACTTCCCGGGAAGATTTCTTCAGAACGCCTTACCCTCACAAGCTTCCCGTGCCTTTACTGTTTTCCTTATCCCAATTCTGATGATGGAGTTGATCCATTAAGGAAGGGCAATGCCTTTCCCTCTATTCGTGTCTCTTGTGTATAAATTCAAGCTTTTAGATTTATGTTAGCATCATTCAGAAAAATTAAAAGGTGAAGCTGGTAATAATAAATCACAAACCTTATTTCTCATGAAATGTTGGACTTATCATCAATACTAAAATATAAATCAACTAATATGTGCTGACAATTAATCTAGTTCATATTATTTGCATATTAGTACATTAATAATGACCTCAAAGACCTAGGTAATTAATTTTATTATTTAGTTCCCCCAAATCCAACTATTTATTATAGTTAAAAATAGTTATTCTCAAGTACTTTTTTAAAAAAGGTAAATGATGACATCAGCAGGAATACAGAACTTGTTGGTTACAAGGTGGAACACTTGTGTGCCGTGAATCCAAAAGGTAGGCAGATGTGTTTTCAATTTTGAGATTTTTCTCCCAAGATGAAAAGAGCAGCAATTGTTATTTGCAAGCTAGAAAGCAAAAATATCTGTTCTTGAATTATCTGAGGATGAGTCAGAAACTTAAGCCCAAAGAGAAGTAATAAATAATGACAACAGATGTTTGTAAACCTGTGCTCCCCTGTTCAGTGTTTCTACGTGTTGTTTTGCCTTGATGTGCTGTCAGCCGCCTCTCACCTGGGAGTAGTGATATCTTATCAAAGCCCAAACAGTTCCTCTTCACAACAGACAGATAATAGTGCCTTTCAATTTATCATACTGGAAGTCTAAAAGAACCATGGGAACGATTGGTCAGGTGACAGCTTGATGGACAGTTTGACAGCCCTTAAAGCATCATGGGAAATGGTTGTCACCTGATTTTTCAGAGCGACCAGGGAGATAACCTTCAGAATGATGAGGAAAACAAAAATCTGAATATTTGTATAAGATCCAGTGGCAGCATCAGTGTTCACTTAAGTGATAATAGGTATGAATTTAGATTACTCAAAATGTTATTATCAAACCTGAGAGCTCTCTCTAAGTCCAGAAGTGCCCTTCATCTCTTTAGATGCCTTTTACATTTTTATTCAAATGTCATTTGAAAAACATATACATAATATAGGGCTTTTGATTTTAAAGAAACACAATAAAAGATATTATTTAAGCATAGGCTAAATATATTAGCTGACCATTAATATTCCCCAGCTTTGAAAAATACTTTCCTTTGGACAAATCCTTGTACACCTTTTCCTAAATATAGTTTGAACATTGTAGTTCTAATTAGAAAGGCTGTTGTAAAGAATCAAATGTGTCAAATTTTACACTCTGGGCTAACTGGGCCTCATGAAGATCAGTGGAGCCTTGCTGTGAGGAAGAAAATAAGAGAAATCAACTTGAATATGTTTGGCACAAAAATGTTTCCATTTGTATTTCTTCATTTATATACCAACAAACAGGAATTGACGACTTACTACACGTAAGGGCCTCCCTGGGTGTATAAAGATGAGAAAGATAAAACTCCGGCTTCAACTTGCCTACAGTTTGAGAATGAGAATCGTTTTAAATTAATAGTAGACAGCAAAAGAGACCAAGAGATTCATCAAAATCCACTGCCTTCCGGTGGTTGAGGCTCACACACAGTCATGTACAAAGTTGTCTCTTGCATGTGTTCTCTTGTGCATTGTATGTGCAGTTTGCAATAGTTTTATGGCTTAACCTGAAGAAATTTGGCCTGAAGATTGAGATTCCAAAGAAAAAAACAAGCACTTTTTGTTTATATATTTATTAAATGTCTCCCAAGTTCAAAGAATTATTCTAGAAATAGTAGGGAGATAAACGAGATTTGAGCTGTGATTCCTGTCACTGAGGAGAACTCCAGACATCCCAAACCTCAGTCCCTTAGATGTTTCATCTATTTTTTTTCCAGAACAGACATTCAAAATCTTTTATTTTAAAATAATATCTAGTGTACAGAAAAGTTATAAGAATAGTGCAAAGAACTCCTTTATATTCATTATCTAGAACTCACCGATTTTTAGGATTTTGCCGCATTTGTTTTTATCCCTCGTATTCTCTCTCCTGCTCTCTCCGGTTCCCTCCACCCATCCTCTCTTCTCCCTCCCTCCCTCTCTTATTTAGCTATCTATCTAATATTATATTTTTAAGTTTTTCAACAATTTTTATGGAGGGAAATGAGATTAGATTTATGTTTGATTCCTTTTAATACTCCTTCCTAAAATCTGGCAACTACCTTGTATATGCTTGATAAATAAATATGTGGAGGAGCGAACAAATGACAAAAAATAACAACCTAAAGCTAGTCTTTGATCTTTTAGATGATGTTTATACATAAATTTAAAAGGCACTATATTATTTGTCTAAAATATATATAATATTTTACAAAAATATGGATCTTCCTTCAACGATGTCTGATCAGTAAGAGATTTAATAAAGTAAGTAAATAATACAATAAAATTAAAATATTGCAGCAGAATGTCAAGTGACTTTCCAAAGGAAGTGAAAGATAAAAGTTTCAGGTGCTGCTGGCCCTTTGTCTTTGGGACAAACAGACCAACTATAGATGCTGGATGAAAAGCAGGGTTTTAAATAAAAATTGTCTTTCTGAAAAATACTCTGGCATCACTGTTGAAACTGGTACCATTTGGCGGCTTGACACTTTTGGGATAACACTCTGCTTTCACAAATTTTGATGCTTTGGATTCACATTCCAACATGATTTTCCAAAGGCAAGCCAGACAAATTGTGAGAACACCCTCAGTGTTTTCCAGGGAACTGGAAAAAAAAAAAAAAAAGCCAGCAAATAATTTAAATGACTGTTAACAACAAAATGTTCTCCGTCTAATTCTTCACAAGAAGACACATGATTTGAAAAAAAAATTTTTAATGAAGCTGAAGTTTGCAAATGCAAAGCAAAATGCTTTTGAGAGCCATATGCAAATTTAAATACTTAGAAACTGATAAAAACACATTTTGCTTATTTCCAATTGGGAAAGCGAGATGTGGGAGGAAGATTTGTAATAACTGATACATGGACAAGGTCCAAATACTGCAGAATAACTGAATTCAGAATCATCTCTGAATCAGAGCTGAGACTAAAATGCTTTTCCTCTCCTTGAAATAAACCCATGCAGCATCAGGTCATAACAGGTCCCAGATGTAGTCCCTAGCTCACCCGATATGAATTAAGTTTCATTGTTAACAACTAATGTAGTCATATAAGCCAACTAAATAAAAGAAGCTAAATATAAAGCCAGAACCAAAGTCTTATAACATATTTCATAGTAACACCAAAATTGGTGGTCTGGAAAAGTTAGAATAAATACTAGTGTTTCGTTTTCAGTCAGACTAAAATTTTCAGAGAAAGAAAATTTCAGACTAAAAAATTCACAAAAAGAAAAAATTATCAGTTAAGTCTCAGTCTGCTTTTTTCCTATTTTTAAGAAGATTTTATTTATTTATTTGAGAGAGAGAAAGCATGAATCTGATGGAGATGCAGAGGGAGAGAGAGAAGCAGACTCCCCGCTGTGCAGGAAGCCCACCATAGGGCTCAATCCAAGGATCCTGGGATCACGACCTGAGCGAGGGCAGCTGCTTAACCCTACTGAGCCACCCAGGTGCCCCAAGTCATAAAACTATTTTAAAATTATGACGTGCACTTGCCCATTATGTATTTCAACATTTAAAATTAGGTTGACTGTTAAACAGCATTTTGAAGACAAAAATCTTACATTATTGGCTGATATAGGTTATATAATTCATGGACCTTTACAAGTCCATGCTCACTTAAAGTGTATAAAATTGGTGATGTTTTAACTCAAACCATGTAAATACCACTGTTTGGCTCTTCTGCTAAGGTGCAACAGAGTCTCTGGTGTGAGACATGAAGAGAATTGAGTCTTATGACCCAAATTAGAGAATTAAAGTTATTTCTGTTAGCTCTTTCTTCTTTAAGCTACATCCGTTACACTTCAAATGTGGGAAATTCTGGATTTGTTTTCCCTTATGTTTCTGTCTGAAGGCTTGTTAGAGAAGTAAATCAATGAATGCGTTGATTTTTTTAAAAGGCATTTAGAACAGCTGTCTAATTTCCTGAATGCCAAAAAGAAATCACTGAAAAATTGTACCTCAAGTTACTCTTTTGTAACTTTCACCACTTCTTTACAGCTAAAAAGGTTTGATTTTTGTTTCATATTTTGATAAAAATTTTAAAATGCAGAGAAAGGGAAATATGGTGGCATATCTCACAAATACTATTTTAAACATTTGCTATTCAATGACTTAAGCTAAATATTTACATTTATAAGACTATGTCTTGAATGTAGAAAGAGAATTGATTCTAGCTTTCTAACTACTTCTTGGAGTTCTGATTTATGATTACTCAGGTTTATGATAAACTTTCTGAACCTCGAATATACTGAATAATCCTAGGATTGTAAACAATGGCACTTTATGGGATTAAACTTTCACTTCCACCTAATTCATTCTCATAATTTCTTCTTTTGAAGGCTGTAAGAAGAAAATACATGAAGTTAGGTTTAAACTAATTCTTAGAACCCAAGTGTTGTTAACACGTATATTAGTACATTTATTTTTCTAGGTTGTAACTCTATGGAATGAAGAACAACCCAAAGTGGAAAATGAAATTATTGCTTAATGAAGTGATTATTTTGTCTACATTATATCAAATTAACAGTTTGACTTTTTCCATTGAGCGTACTTAACTGGCAGTTGTGTTGGAATTTGATAGGTGCAGCTTTAGTGTTTTAACAATCAAGCAACAATGTTTCCCATTATTTATTCTATATGGCACATTAAACCCACCATTTTCTTTCTAGCCTTACAGTTAATAGAGAACGAATGAACATCATGACTTTCCACCCTTGTAAAATTCCTTATCTGTTACATTTGAAATTTGCTCTCTCCTCCTCTGTCAGTCAAAGAAAGCTTAATTCTTTATTTCTTTTCCCTCACTGCCTTAGGAAAGTTACAGTTCTGAGAGATTCAGCTTCCTCACCTATAAAGTGGAAATAATTATACTTACCTGTTAGATTTGTTCAGAGGATTAGAGATTATTCCAAGTAACTGCATAGTATCTCCTGTAACAGTCTGTTTCCAATGACAGCTAATTCCCTTCTCCTTGATTACGCTGGAATACTTATTTATTGACTTGGGTCAAAAGACAGGTTATTCAATGTCTTAACCCTTTCCTTAAATTACACTGAAGCATAAATCAATATGTCAGAAGGTGCTAATCCTTCTGCTGGGCTTATTGATTAAAAGAATTCAGCACAAAAATAACTTTAAATCATAAGACCAAACACTGACAATGTTCAAAAAAATACAATCTTTGCCAAAGACAGGAAAAACCTCTGACATATTAAAAGAGGATCATCTGCCTCTTATGGTTGACCATAGGTAACTGAAACCATGGAAGGCAAACCCCAGGCAAGAGGGACTACTGTAGTGCTTTTGTTGAGATAGCCACCGTACTTCAGTACACAGCAGAGTGCTTGTGTATATTTCCCATGTATATTTCCCATTTTTGTTTTTGTTTCACAGAATATTTAAAAAGACATATACTCAAGGACAAGACTTATTACAGTTAATAATTTTTATTGTTTAATCAAGGAAACTCAAGTGAAACTGGCTCTTTTTTCCCTATAGTGTAAGTGGATGGAGAGGAAGAATATAATGACTACTGATATAATTTAGTCCTCAGCCTTAAGTCACCAGCAGCTTACTCACTATTGTTTGTGTGCATTTGATGCACAATACCAATTCAGTGAAAAAGCAAGTAACATACTGTTATCGTAAAAATGGTTTTGACTTCATGAACTGCCTAAAAGGGTCTCAGGGACCTCAAGGAACTGCAGACCAGAGTTTTACAAGCATTAACTGAAGGTTATAGTCTCCTTTTATCAATGAAATAGTCCCTTGATAATTCTGGAAAAGGAATTAAAATGGGATAAAAATGTTGACTGTATTTTTTTTATTCCTTTGATTCTTATTTCTCCTTATTGTACTATAAAAGTCAAACAAAACTTGGCCTTTTCACATGATATAAAATTCTGAATTCATTTCTTTTTAATTGCTTATCTGGATTATTATGGTCCCATCTCTACGCCTACAAGTTATTACACTGTTTTGAAAGGGTTTTTGAACAACATATAAGAAAGAATAAACAAGTGGTAAGGTTTTCCCAGTCTATAAATTAGTTACTGTGTGTAAACTGCTCACCAGGTAAAGTTGTTCAGGTGAATAGGGTATCTTTCACTAATCAACCTCTACATTTTTTAAAAGATTTTGTGTATTTATTTGACAGAGAGAGATCATAAGCAGGAAGAGAGGCAGGCAGAGAAAGAGGGGGAAGCAGGCTCCCCGGCCCAATGTGGGGCTCCATCCCAGGACCCTGAGATCATGACCTGAGCTGAAGGCAGAGGCTTAACCCACTGAGCCACCCAGGTGCCCAACCAACTTCTACATTAATTTTACTAATTTCTCTGCACCTCCAAAAGTGAGAACTCTATTTGGATATATTATTTGTTCTCCCTAACTTAAATATATGATGAATACATTATGATGCAATTGAAGATACGTAGATGTGCATGTTAGATCTTTTCTGTAACTAACTGAAGAATGAAAGAATATATGTTGTTTAGAAATGAATTGTCATGGGTAAATGATAGAAACTGCTCCTAAATTGAACCTAAGGTGAATCCGTTTAGTCTGGGCCATTGTAAACTATTTAATTCTGAAAATACCTCCTTAAAATAAATTTAAAAATTTATTCCAAACTAATCCTTTATGAATAAAGATTAAAGAATCAATCCTATGATTTTATAAATCCATGGTGTCTAACAAATTGCATGTTTATTTTACTCTGTTGTCCAATCAGTTCATACAAGTTCTTAAACAAGAAAGGTTGATGCTTAAATATAAGACATTATGTGATCTGTGAACCCTTCATTTTAGAGTAAATTTAGATTCTGAATATGTCACTAATTTATTATTTACTTTCTTCCTTTTTCTGGTTGTAATCCTAAAGTAAGAGACAATAGAAGACTTCTACCAAATTTTCTTACTTCACATTATAACATTTTAAATAACTTTATTTGGAGCAAAAATAAAACTAAAATATTTATCATTAAGAGTAGTATAGGTGGGCTGGGGTGCCTGGGTGGCTCAGTGGGTTAAAGCCTCTGCCTTTGGCTCAGGTCATGATCCCAGAGTCTTGGGATCAAGCCCTGCATCAGGCTTTCTGCTCAGCAGGTAACCTGCTTCCTCCTCTCTCTCTGCCTGCCTCTCTGCCTACTTGTGATCTCCATCTGTCAAATAAATAAATAAATAAAATCTTTTTAAAAAAGAGTAGTATAGGTGGGGAATAGAGTGAAGGGAGGTGTGTTCTTAAGCTTTCAAGGATCACCTGCATTTCTTTACTAGGACGGCACTAACCAGTGACCTACATCTGGGCTTTCAGATTTCCCTCTTTCCTTGTATGTCAATACTTTAAACCCCTTCATCTTCCTTCTTAAAAGCTACTCATCCTTCAAAGACCTGCTTGATAAATCCTGGTGACTCCAAATTCCATAGTTCCTTGTCTTGTATATTTACAGACTAGGAACATTTCTTGTATTTCTTCAGCATGACCATAATGTTCATTTCTTTGTAGGCACCAAAGGAAAATTGTTATGATCAAGTATAAACTATCAGAAAAAAAACAAACAAATAAACTGAAGTTAGTTCATTACAAAAATGATTTTTTCCCGAAGGGATTTGCTCCATATTATGATTTTGGAAAATCAACACAAAAATTGAGGGGAAAACAATGAAAATTTCAGAAAAAAACAATTTCCTTAAGAAAGTTAGAAATTGTTTTATTCTCCAAGTCCTGAATAGTTTTGAGCAACGAATTTTTTATAAAAGAAAGAAAAAATAGATTTTTTTTTTTACTGTGGATTAAACATTATTTGTAGTAAAGAAGACAATAAACAATGTTTTCTGCCCTGTTTTGTCAAAAAACAGGAACAAAACAAGGTATTAAGAGGAACAAAACAAGTCTGATAGCTTTACAGAAGAAAGTAAAACTGGAACTCAGCTCAGTCCAGTTCTGTGGGCTTGAGATACAGAAAGGAATTTAGCCTCACATCTGTAGCAAGAGTTAAAAATATTTGTTTCTGTTGAAATATGGACCTTAATAAGACTGCCACAGTATTATCACTTTCTTAACTGTGATTAAACTTTTAACAGAAATAAGAATCATAAATATTGGAAGACACAGTTTACATTTTTGCAGATGTAGTCGAAGCTTAGAAAGGCCAGAAAAAATAAAATTCAGTATACCTTGAATTTAGAAAATCTATAGCATACCGGGAAATTATGGAAAATGGGATTTTTAGAGGGGGTTCTAGTTGTAAGAGAAAAAATATATACTTTTAAATCTCTAGGTAGTTTTATGAAAACCTTCACCAGGAAAGTACATGACTTGTATGCAGAAACTTTTAAATGTTGTTAAAAATATGTTAAAAGACTCTAATAATGTATAATTATAACATTAATGATCAGGGAAACCAAACAATATAAAAACAGTAATTTTTGGCCAAATAATATAATGCTATTCAAATAAACATCCTAAACAAATCAGGGGAAGGAAGTGGATCCTAAAATGCCCTGAAGGGGTGCCTGGGTGGCTCAGTCAGTTGAGCATTTGACTCTTGGTTTCCGCTCAGGTCATGATCTGGGGTCATGGGATCAAGCCCTGCATTGGGCTTCCCACTCAGCCCAAGGCTGTTTGGGATTCTCCCTCTCACTCTGCCACTCTCCCCTACACCACTACCCCAAATAAATAAAAAAATAATTTATGAAATGCACTGAAGGACTAAACAAGCAAAATGCAAAGAAATTTGAAAAAGAAATGTATTCAAAGTAAGGCAACCCCACCATTTTTAAAAACATACTAGATACATTTTTAAAACTAGATATGTTTTTTAAAAAAAAACATATTTTAAAAGCATACCTAGAAAGGCAAGTGTTGGAATAATACATTAGGATAGAATGGCTCAAATATTATATATAAACATATTGTGTCTATATACAAATATATACATAATCTATTTCTTAATTTCTCCTCCCTTTAGTTTCTATCATATATAAGTATTTAATATATGCAAATAATGTAGAACATAACTAGTTAATGAGGAAGGGAAGGATTATTTAGCAAATAGGAATAGAAAATGAGCGAAGAATTTGAAAAATTGCCAGTTAAGATGATTACTTCATTCTACGTGCACAAATAAAATGTGTATGCTGTGAGCCAAGCTAAAAAGAAAAAGCTACTATGGAAACTGAAATTTTACAATGGGAAGATTCCAAATATTACTCATTTGTCCAGAGTGTCCATTAGATTTTAATTCCCCATGATTTTTGCCATGTATGCATCTTTGTCTCCCTTTACAACAACTAGCACACTGCTTTTCACACTGTAAGTACTTTTTTATAGGAAGTTGACAGATTTATTTATTTACTCATTCAAATATATTATTGAAAAATATTTTGCTGCATTTGCTTTCACTCATATGTGGAACATAAGGAATAACATGGAGGCCCACAGGGGAAGGGAGGGAAAACTGAACAGGAAGAAATCAGAGAGGGAGACAAACCATGAGAGATCTTGACTCTGGGAAACAAACTGAGGGTTACAGAAAGGAGCGGGGTGGGTGAATGGGGTAGCCAGGTAATGGGTATCAAGGAGGGCAGGTGTTCCGGTGAACACTGGGTGTTATAATAAGCAACTAATGCATTGTTGAACACTACATAAAAAGCTAATGATATACTATATGTTGGCTTACTGAACACAATTTTTAAAAAGTATACTTTTTTCCTTTACAAAGAGTATATTTTGATCTACCCTTTTATCTGTAATACACACAGTTTTATCTGTTTTGCTTCGACTCTGCTTTTCTATAAAGATAAAAGCTGTAACAGCTAAAAATTAAAAACAGCCTTGTGCCTTTAGCTTTTATATCATACCAGGTTGTCCATGAACAGAATAGTTGGGTAAACCAGGCTTTAAAAGAATCGAAACCTGAAGAGGAAAGCCTTTCAATGACTTTCTTCATACCATAATTCAGGAACACTAGTTTGAACTTCATTTTTCTCAGTATAGTGATTTTGGCCATGGATAATTTGTAACCGAGGTCTCCATATGGAATTGGTCTCATTTCAGGATGAAAATAAGATTTATATGAGAACAGCAAGATGACAGTCAAAATAATCTTTCAAAAGTCAGGAGATAACCTTATCTAAAGAGAAAAATACTGTCCAGTGACCATGTGTTCTTAAATAAGGGTTTTCTCCTGATCTCACTCTTCTATCAAGGAAACTATAAAAATATGGTAAAATAGAAGCCATTACTTGAGGTCAGGGAAAAATTACTTAAATATTGCTCTTTCCCCCAATGTGTTATTTGTTGTTGATTTTTATATGATATAATTTCATGGTATTTTGATGGAATTTTATACTTAAAATAAGTTTTAATAATTTCTATTATTGACCCTAAAGTTCAGAGGCAACATTTTCAAATAGTGAGAAACATCTGAGTAAAATTTTATTATGTAACAAAGGTATCTCTGTCACTTCTGGCAATGTTAATCGTGCTAACTGTGCACCCCCAGTCCTCTGTAGCTTGTATTTATTTCTTCATGGCAGTTTCCTGTCCTTTTAGAAAACTTAAGCCTTATGTAACTGTGATTTTTTTTTTTTCCATTTGCGTAAAGACTGCATTCCCTACTTCCTCCTCTGGATGACTGCACTAGTTCCCTTCTAGTTTTATCAGCCTATAACTCCTTGTAAATTTAAATCTCATATAATTCCATATGGATGTCCTCATATTATTTTGAATTTCCAGAAGAATTTATGGAAAAGGAACTGGTAATATGTATTACTAGTCTTGTAGAAGGCACTTATTTTCACAGAGTCTATTTTGCAGAACATGTTAGGACCTATGGCACTGTATTTAAAGCTGGTGAAATTTGGATAAATAGACAGGTATGGATAGATAGGTTGCTGGCTGGCTGGTTGACTGGTCAGGAAAGTGGATCTCTATGTCTATATTTATGTCTATACTGTGTCTACCAGTGGAAAACTCCAAAATATATTTTACATATAACTCAGATGAAAAGTGATTTGGAAGAAATTACTTTTCATGCCCATTTATAACAGATGGACTCGGTGTCAGAATAAACCACTTGATAACTGTTAAAACTAATAAATGCTTAGAGAAAATTAACTACTTTACCCTTAAACCAGTTTAGGGATATTATATATTTGTGATAGCTGTTTGTACCACAAGATAATAAAATGAGAAAACAATGACTAAACAGTGATATAATAACATCCTTCCTCATAACTCAAGATATTCACCAGCCTCACTGTGAATCCACTGCTCCTTAGAACAGCTATCACAGGGCCTCAAACATAGTAGATACACAAATGAGGGCTTAATTTAAAATAACTGTCATTTATAAATACTTACCATGGTCTAGGAAATTTTCATACATTATTTTTCATCCTCACATCCAACCTGGAAGGTGGGTGAACTTCTCATTTACAGAAACTTTCCATATAGAGAAACTATGCCTCAGGGAGTTGATGTTTTGCCCAAGGTCGGGGATAGGATGTAGCAAAAACAATATTTGAATCCAGGTCTGTTCCACCATACAGTCAATGCATGGCAGGTAACACTAATCCTCACAACCATCTTTTAAGGTATGTTCTATTTTCATCCCGAATTTACAGATCAGGAGACTGAGGTACAAAGAGATTGTCACATGTCCACAGTCCCACACTTGAATGGACTTGGGGAAACTTAACTGGGAGGGAGATTAGACCAGATCTCACGTCCTCAGATCTGGGTTCGTGGCAGCCATGGCAGTAAAAGAAGAGGACACCATCTCATGTCATAAACTTGTCCAAGGCAAACCAGGACAGATGCCTCACTGAAAGGCAGAACATAGTCTATAGATTTGAGTGGCCCAAGACTGGTAAAATTGTTCCCTGCCCTTTGGCTTCTTAAGAGTGGACAGAATCTCCCATGTAGCCCTGAAGACCACAGTCCACAGTGATCTACACCTAACACTTGAGTCTAGTGCCCCATTAAAGTGTGCAGAGACAAGAACCCCCCCAAAATTATCTCTGTTTCTCCTTCTCCTTCGCACATCCAGGCTTCTGACATCAAAGTTCATTGTTAAAAGCACCCTTAATAGAAATATTACTGTATATATTTTCAGCAGAGAGAAGAATGTCAGGAAAATTTGTCATGATATGTGTTTACTCTAAGTTTGACATGCATTATTGTTAGATCATTCGGCTCTCCTTCCATAATTTTTCTATGCAATTTATTTATGTGCATATTTAAATGGTATGCCACTTAATTGAAATTATAGTGTGTTCAAGCCAGATTTGACACTGACTGGCAGTTGCTGTTAAGGAATACTTGGAACCTATGAGTGGGTCATTTTCCAAATAGTACAGATATAACCATATTATCCAGCAGAATATTTCAGGAAATCAAATAGTTGATAGTGCCAGTACAAGTACCTCATTCATTCCAGGCAAGGCTATGTCTTATTCACCTTTCGAGCCCACAACCCTGGAGCCACATATGACATAACAGATAGTGGTACCACCACCCCTTTCTCACATAGGGACTCTGTCTACAAATCCAAAGGTTTTGGAAGTAAATTTTGAGAAAATTGTTCTGCCCTTGGAATAATTCCTTAAAAATTTAGGTATCTGTACTGGGCACAAAAAACAATCCCAGAATTTGATTTGGTTTTCTATAGTTCTCTTCCAGATATATATTATTAGAAAAGTAGCCTGTGGCAAAGGAAACAAATCCAGACTATTACAGTTGGAAGATTCCTTTTTTTTTTTTTAAAGATTTTATTAACTTATTTGACAGACAGAGATCACAAGTAGGCAGTGAGGTAGGCAGAGAGAGAGGGGGAAGCAGGCTCCCTGCTGAGCAGAGAGCCCGATGCGGGGCTCAATCCCAGGACCCTGGGATCGTGACTTGAGCTGTGAAGGCAGAGGCTTTAACTCACTGAGCCACCCAAGGGCCCCCAGTTGGAAGATTCTTGACAGGGCAACAGCCCGAGCAATTTCAAGGAACCAACAAAAACACCGAATAGCTTCAGATTGTATTTCTTAATTTAAAGAGGGTAAAATTGTATAAAGAACAACAGACACTTTATCTTCCTTTCCCTCTCCCTAGTATCTTCTACTCTAGATCTACTCTAGATCTCAGGCATATCACTTAACCACTCTAGGCCTCCATTTCCTCATCTGTGAAATAGGATAATAATAATGTCCTTCTCTTTGAGTTGTTGGATGAATTAAATGAGGTGAAATCATTAAAATTCACACCAGATATTTGGCATGTGCTAAGTGCTATTTTTTAGCTAACATATTATTATATTGTTCCATTATTATTACTCCATGATTGTTATACATTATACCTTATCTTGCAGTAACTTTTAAAAAATAAACTCACAGGGGCATCTGGGTGGCTCAGTCGGTTAAACCTCTGCCTTCTGCTCAGGTCATGATCTCAGGGTCCTGGGATCGAGTCCCGCATCGGGCTCTCTGCTCGGCAGGGAGCCTGCTTCCCTTCCTCTCTCTCTGCCTGCCTCTCTGCCTACTTATGATCTCTCTCTGTCAAATAAATAAATAAAATCTTTTAAAAAATAATAATAATAATAATAAAATAAACTCACAAAACATTTGAGGTACCTCTATGAATATAAAAGTGTTACACATAATGAAATGAAAATTAGTAGAAGCCCAAAGGTCAGTTTGGTGACTATGCTCGTAAAATCATAAAATGGGGGTGCACCTGGGTGGCTCAGTGCGTTAAGCCTCTGCCTTTGGCTCTGGTGATGATCTCAGGATCCTGGGCTCAAGCCCCACATTGGGCTCTCTGCTCAGCAGGGAGCCTGCTTCCCCTTCTCTCTCTCTCTCTGCCTGCCTCTCTGCCTACTTGTGACCTCTGTCTGTCAAATAAATAAATAAAATATATATTTTTTTAAAATCATAAAATGGAGGTACTATTAAGTATCTTTTATTTTTCTGCAAACTAGAATACATGACATTTTAATGTGTTCTCCAAAGAAACTTTGACCATCTATCAAATGTACCCATGGTGCAAAGTGCTTTGCCATAAGAATTATCTGGCCACCTTGATCTTGATATCTTTAAAACTGTGTTTCCCCTTGTAGCTTTTGTTTGTCAATTAGAAATTAAGTAAATAGGTAGGTAGTTAATATAGTGGAAATATTTGAGGATGCAAAAGGGGAAACTAACATTTGTTGAATAACTTTGTTGTCAAAGAATGACATTTATATATATATTTATATATATTTATATATATACATTTATATATATATTTATATATTTATAAATATATAAATAAAAAATAAATTTGTTGCCAATTAGAAATTAAGTAAATAGGTAGGTAGTTAATATAGTGGAAATATTTGGGGATGCAAAAGGGGAACTAACATTTGTTGAATAACTTCTAAGTGCCAGAGAATTTGCTACGTGCTTGATGTATGGTCATTATTTCACTTAATCCATATAACTGTCCCCTGAGATAGATAATATCCCTATTTCACAAATAAGGACATTGTTTTTCAGAGACTTTTCTATTTGACACAGTTAACTAAGAAGTGGTAGATCAGAGTCTAGAATCTATGTCTTAACTATCTCTTAAGGCTGTTCTCTATTAAACAATACTTTGTTTATTTTGAAAAACTCATTTGGTCTGGGTACTCTGTTATAGTACCTGATAACATATTTCCTAAAATTAACTGCGAATTACCTTTAGAATATGACATCATGACCCTAAGAGAAAAGCTAACAAAATTTTCTCACTGCTGACTCTAATGAAAAGGATATTTCTGTTTAATTTTTGGGAATCCTGGCAACATTTCTACAGAGAAAGTATTCCTAGGGTGCAGCTGTAGAAAAAAATCTCCATAAACATCTCATTTGATATCCTCATATTTTACATTAGTGCAAGTGTTTTGCACACCCCAGGGATATGAAATGTGCTATAAGAAATGTAGTGAGCTGTCAGTCAATGCCCTACAGGAGTATTTATGAAATGGAGTCCTACAAATGTTGTTTCTTTTAAGCTCAAACTGCACGAATTATTTGAACCAAATTGGGGGATTATGGGAAGCTGATCTAGAGATCTGCACCCCCACAAACGCGGAATAAATACTTGTGGCCTGAATGGCAGACTATTGCAAAAGTCTAAAACTTTTTGTTTTGAGATACTGGTTTTATGTGACTCCTGCAGTTTTTTGAAGTTACTCCATTTGTCATTATCGTCCTTATTTAATGAAAGCCAGACCCTACTCCTTGAATTGTTCTCCCCATAGCCAGGAGAGAGGCTGCATGAGAGGATTCAGGTGCTTTATTCTGCTGTGGTTAACCCTCCAAGACGAAGAAGATGGTTAGTCTCAGGAGGTGGAAAGAGCTGCACTGATTGGGGGAGGGGTGTGGTTTCCCTGGAAAAGTTTAAGATTTTTATGGGCCTGAGTTTTAGTTGCAGTTCTCCGGTTTTGTAAGTGCGTGACTTGGGCAGGACTCCTCAGAGACTCCACTTTCTCGTCTCTTATATGGGAGAAATAGTATCGTGAGTTTTCATCAGGATGGTATTTCTAAAGCACCTAGTCCATAGTAAGCATAGCACTTGCTAAATACTAGCTATCATTGTTTTTATTATTGATGAGGCAGTAACACGAAACAGCAGTATGTCCTGAATACGTACTATTAGGTATCTAAGGGATTTTTTTTTTACATCATTAGTTGCCACATAAACAAAGATCATTTTTTTCTTTAACTTTCAATGTTATAGACCAATCCAGTAGTGTTCCCTTTTCACTTAGTGGCTGCACATATGGTTTGAATGGAAAAGAACATCCTCTTCTGATTTCTTCTTCAGCTCCCTTATTCTCCAGAAGTCTGTGTAGTATATTGGTTCAGATTATCTCACTAATTACTTAAATGCTCTTGTCTAAATATAAGGTTGTAAAATCATCTACTTCCAGGTAGGAAGAGTAATACACAGTATGAATATATGGTCAAAACAATCTATCTTCACCATTTTATTCTATATGTTTGGGGATCCAGTTGAACCTAAGTAGGGTTATTATTATTATCCAAAGAACTGTACTACCTGGTATTAATATTGAAGCTATCCATTTTCAAAGACCAGGCAAAATGGAGTACTCTTTAGAGCTCTTCTTGGACCATCCTATTTCCTTATTTTCGGTATAGTGGCAGGTGTTTTAAAACTCATCTGGAACAGTGAAATATGTTTCTTTATAGTTGTAGAGAATGTTTCATCCATAGAAGCAGAATGAGCTTTTCTATTTATTTTTGTTTTAGAGAAAAAGTATGTGTGTGTATGTGTGTGTGTGTGTGGTGTTTATCAGACCAGTAAAAATTTAGATTTTGTTGTCATATATCAATACACCAAAAAATGTAACAGAAGTAAGTAAATTAAATTTTCAGTAGATTCTATGAGGTAACAAATACAGGGGAAAAAAAGGAGTAACACCAACATTTCAAATATGAAGATTCAAAATTTCTGTCAGTCATCCCAATAGTTTTTTTTTTTTTTTTTAAGATTTTATTTATTTATTTGACAGACAGAGATCACAAGTAGGCAGAGAGGCAGGCAAAGAGAGAGGAAAGGAAGCAGGCTCCCTGCCGAGCAGAGAGCCTGAAGTGATGTGGGGCTCCATCCCAGAACTCCAGGATCATGACCTGAGCCGAAGGCAGAGGCTTTAACCTACTGAGCCACCCAGGCGCCCCCCAATAGTTTCTTTTGGAGAGCTCCATCCTTCTATATATTTGGCTCTAACTAGATCACTGTTTTCCAAAGTGATAAGATATTGGTGATATATAGGTGAAAATTAATTTTAGCATGCTTTCAGAAATTTCATTAGAATATTAAATTATGATGTATAGTTTCCTTTTTAAATATTTTATTTATTTATTTGACAGAGATCACAAGTAGGCAGAGAGGCAGGCAGAGAGAGAGGAGGAAGCAGGCTCCCTGCTGAGCAGAGAGCCCGATGTGGGCTTGATCCCAGGACCCTGGGATCATGACCTGAGCTGAAGGCAGAGGCTTTAACCCACTGAGCCACCTAGGTGCCCCTATAGTTTCCTTTTTAAAATAAAATTGCTTACATAAAAAGAGGCTACTAAAAGTTAAAGTATTAAAATAATATAGGAGTAATTGGAGAAACTGTTAAAAATTATAGAGGTGGTATTCAAATGACTGGGGCTCAAGAAATACTGATCTAAGTGACTAATTAAAAATGTGTTATCACATGTTAACACTGTTTGATATAAGAGTTATCTTATTGGGTGGTTTCACAACATTTTGAGTGATAAGTACCTGATGGCTTAAATAAATGATGTTGTGTCATTCTGCAGAGAGTCTTGCCTGCCTACATTAGCAGAGGAATGTGTATAGGAACCTTTCTCTCTATTGCTTCTTACTCTAAAATAAATTCCAGGTGGAGCAAAGATCTAAGGGAAAAAAGTAATTTTGTTTTACGGTGTTAGAGTAGGGATGGCCTTTTAAAGTATGGCATAAATTTCAGAAGACGCCAACAAAGACTTACCAATTTTACCATTAAAGTTTTTTTTTAATTACGGCATATCAAAAAAGTAAATAATAAATAAAATCAAAATACAAAATAGAAAAGTTATTTGCAGCACATGTGATGGACAAAAGCTAATTTCCATTGTCTATTAAAAGTCCTTCAACACACTAAAAAAAAGGTAACTAAAGGATAATAGAGAAACAAAGGTCATAAATACAGGTCACAGACTGGGAAACACAAATGGCTTTTATTTTTATTTATTTATTTATTTATTTTTAAATATTTTATTTATTTATTTGACAGAGAGAGATCACAAGCAGGCAGAGAGGCAGGCAGAGAGAGAGGAGGAAGCAGGCTCCCTGCTGAGCAGAGAGCCCGACGCGGGACTCGATTCAGGACTCTGAGATCATGACCCGAGCCGAAGGCAGCGGCTCAACCCACTGAGCCACCCAGGCGCCCCACAAATGGCTTTTAAACATAAAAATGTGCTTAAACTCTTCCGTAATAAAAGAAACAAATTAAAACCAAACATTCCTTTTTTATCTGCTTGGCAAAAATAAAAACTGTTTGATAAATATATTGATAAATGCATTGTGTGTTGATGTTCCCAATATCCAGAGTAGATAATGTGGAATAAGATATGCAAAAGAGAGGAGAAAAGGAGAATAACTTATTTATTGCTGTTTATAAAATTGTGACTTTTTTCCAGGGTGCCTCGGTAGCTCAGTCAGTTAAGTATTCAACTCTCGGTTTTGGCTTAGCTCAGGATTATGGGATCCAGTACCACGTCGGGCTCTGGGCCCAGTGGGACGTCTGCTGAAGATTCTCTCTCCCTCCTTGTCTTGTCTGCCCCCCCACCTCAGATAAATAAATGTTGGGGAAAAAAATGTAGCTTTTCCCAATCCAAAAATAAGATGTGCGGCTATCTGGTGTTTTGCTGGTTCCATGAACTTGTCTGTCTGTTGCTCTAATTGTCTATCTGACAATGGAATATTATGCAACCATAAAAAAGAATGAAATCTTGCCATTTGCAACAACATGAATGGACCTAGAAGGTATGATGCTAAATGAAATAAGTCAGACTGGGAAAGATAAATACCATATGATTTTACTCCTGTGGAATATAAAAAAAATAAACAAAAAGCTGAATCAAAACTATAAATACAGAGAATAAACTAATGATTGCCAGGGAAGAGATGAGTGGGGTATGGGCAAAATGAATGAAGAGGAATGGGAGAGACAGACTTCAAGTTATGAAATGAAGAAGTCATGGGAATAAAAGGCACAGCACAGGGAATGTAGTCAATGATACTGTAATAGCATTGTATGGTGACAGATGGGCTACATGTGTACTGAGCATTTACTCCTCTGTTGTACCCATGAAATACATGTTACATTGTATATCAACTATACTCAAAAATTTTAGTAAAATAAATACAGATATCTGATGAAAAATACAGAAAATGGAATCAAATACTAAAATATTTTATTTACATACAAGTACCTACACTTTTTTTTTTAAAGATTTTTATCTATTCATTTGATAGAGAGAGATCACAAGCAGGCAGAGAGGCAGGCAGAGAGAGAGGGGGAAGCAGGCTCCCCGCTGAGCAGAGAGCCCAATGCGGGGCTCGATCCCAGGACCCTGAGATCATGACCTGAGCCGAAGGCAGAGGCCTAAACCACTGAGCCACCCAGGTGCCCCCAAATACCTACACTTTTTAAAAGGACTTTAGAGGATTGAGTCTTTTTTTTTTTTAATATGTTTCCAGGACCCTTGGATTTGCAGGCAGAGCCTTTTTATGAAAAGTTGTGGAAGCTGATGGTTTATGCAAGTCTGCCTTAAAAGCTCAATTCCAGTCCTCCTTGCCAAACCCAAGCATGCCCAGAGCAAGTGATCAAGGGAGAGAGTGGTACGAAATGAATTTTGAGATACAGCCAGAGATGAGCTCTTTTAGGTTCTGCAGAAGAGGCGAAATAATCTGTACTTAATTCTAAGTGTAATATGCAACTACTGGAGGCTTTTATTTCTGAGCATGTCATTTTTGACATGACCTAATATACATTTTTAAATCAGAGAAAAAGATTATAACCACTTCCTAACTAGCTATGGTGTCTCTTATTTTACATAAGAAATGGTATTTTTTTTTAACTTACTGATTTAATTTTTAGACTATGGAAGTAATTTATGCTTTTCTCACTGTAGAAAGTTTAGAAAACACAGAAAAATGTTTAAAAAGAAAATAAATAAAATCTGTCAATCTAACCCAGAGGTGAGCAAATTATGGCTGTGAGGCCAACCACCTGTGTTTTGTAAATCAAGTTTTATTGGCACACAGCCCCACCCATGTGTTTACTGTTATCTCTAGTTGCTGTCTACACCGCAAGAGCAGAGTTGAGTAGTTGTGACAGAAACTAAATGGCCTGGGAAACTCAATATGGTTACTGTTTAGTCCTTTACAGAACAAGTTTGCTGACCCTGTTCTAACCTTCCGAAATAATGTTAACTGATTAGCACATTTTTCAAAGGTATATTCTCGAAATATTTTTAAGGAGTCAAGATGGTACTATGAATACAGTTATATGTTTTGCTGAGTTTGTTTACTCGTATACTATCAGCATTTCACATGCAGTTTATCATTCATTATGAAAGATAGGCATTTTCTAAAAAAGATTTTGTTTATTTGAGAGAGAGAGAGACAGCAAGAAGCAGTGGGAGGGGCAGAGAGAGAGGGAGAAGCAGACTCTGAGCAAGGGAGCCCGATGAGGGTTTTGATCCCAGGACCCTGGGATCATAACTGGAACTCAAGGCAGACACTTACCTGACTGAGCCATCCAAGCACCCCAAGATAGCCATTTTTAATGCTTGCATACATTTTATCTTATAAAGATACCATCATCTACTTGAATAATCCCTTATTTCTTCCATTTTCTGACATTTTGGTTTTTGAAATTTTTCATTTATAAATAATGCCATAGTGAATATCTTTATTTATAATTATTTGCATTTTTATCATTTCCTTAAGCTAGACTCCTTAAGGTGAAATTATGAAATCAAAGAGTATCACCATTTTTAAGACTCCTGATAAATATATTGAGGTTTTAAATCATTGTTCCCCCAAACTCGGGGCATCTGCAAGGTCGTATAACATCATTTGGGTAAACTACAACAGTGGAGATTTCTTTGGAAAATCTTGGGGAAGTTACTAAGTTTTTTATAGTTTAAATGTGAGTGAAGGTAATTGTAAAAATAGCTAACTTTAATTTTAGTTAGAGCATTGTTCTAAGTGTTATACATATGTTAATTCATTTAATCCTTGCCACAATCCTTTGGGATAGTTTCTATTATCCCTATTTTAAAAGTGGAGCAAAGACTAAAATTTAGGCAATGAGGGTGACCCCAGATTTCTGGCATTTAATCAACATGTTAAACTGATTGAGTGTTCTGTATCTTGTTCCTTTTTTGTGTGTGTTCACTCCTCTCATACTCTGCTACTATGAAAGATTATGTCCTTTGTTAAATTTTTAGGAAATATATTTTGACTCTAAAGGTCCGTGACTTTAAAAAAGTTGGAAACCCATTTATTTCAAGGACTGTATTCCTTTGGGAGGAAAGTGATTAATTCCCATTAAATATTTCTCCTACCGCCCCACAGGGCTTTCTCAGTGTTTCTTCATTTTCTCATCTCTCAGTACATTGCCTGGTTGATATTTATCTCCAAAGTTTAAAGTTTATACATCATGCTATTACTGAAAAAAATAGTTTGGTTTTATTCCTTGTTATTACTACTATGAACACAGGGGAAGGCAGAAGCAACCGCTAGAAGCCCAAGGAAAATTTTATCTCCTATTTTTAATGCAGACACAACTTTGGTTTGATGTTATAATTACTTCTTTCGTGTTTCTAGCTATTTTTAAAACAAATTTACACCATTTTGTGCTTGTGTGAAATCTCAAGGATAATGCTCAAGAGATCCTCCAATTATTTTTCCAATGGGTAAGCCCCACCTCTTAATTGTTTTAATTAGCAAACCTATGAAAATTAATTAAAATTGGCATCATACTTCCAAAATTGCATACCACTTACTACTGAACATAAAATCTTAATCAAAACATTGAAAACACTTGAATCCAACTTGCTTTAATTGTCTAATACACTTGCTTGAGGAGGAAAAATAATGAAAACAAGGTGAGTAAAAAAAAGTGACTTTTCAGGGAATTTTTAGAACCTTTTAAATAGTGCTTCAAAAAATAATGATGATGCAAGTTTTTTAAAAATTCTATCAAGATACACAGCTTGCTTTTTTAATTAATTAATTAGTTGGTTAGTTAGTTTGTTTTAAAATTTGAGAGAGTGAGTGAGAGAGAGCACTACTGGGGAGGCAGAACAGAGGGAGAGGGAGAAGGAGAGAGTAAAGCAGACGCCCCGTTGAGCAGGGAACCCAACCAACTGTGCCACCCAGGCGCCCCTATACAGAGCTTTGTTTTTAGTGGAGGTGTCCATCCTGAAGAGGGGGAAGCCAGTTACCTCCAGTCCCTGGCAGCTTTGTATGGAGATGAAACCCAAGTGCAGCCTAGGGAAAGGGCCTTAGGGACAAACAGAGTAAAGCAGGGGAAAGACAAGAAAAGCAGATGGCCTGGCAAACATTTGAAGAATGCTCTTACTAAGTGTCAAGCCCTCGTTAGGAACTTTGTCAAAGGCTACCTTATATTTTTCCCAAAAGAAACCAGGCTGAAATTTGTTATTATTAACCTCATTTTATAGATGATGAAGTCAAATTAAAAGTCAAATTTAAGTAACCTGCCTAAAAGCAACTCTGAAAGGCAGGACCTGTTCTCTTTTCCATCTGCTCTTTCTCCCTTGGTGGTACACGTGCTGTTATACAATCTGGATCGTGTCTTCCCTCAAGGTCGAGTCCAAATTCATCTGTGCTATGGCCACTTCAAGGAGGGAGACAGTTATCTGAGCTGACTCCTGAACAGGACTAAGTGGGGAATAACAAGAAAACAACAGCAAGAACAATAACTGATTGAAATTCAGTTTATTGTATGCCAAGCTGTGTTTTAGATTTAGCACATTTCCACCAAAAAATATCGGGAGAGGCAACTACTACTATTATTATCTCTTCTCTCCAAGAGGAAACTAAGTCATCAAAAGTTTAATCTAGGAGTGATAAAGTAAGTGGCAGAGCTGTTGTTCAAACCTTGGTCTAATCTGAGAACTCAGACTTTTAATCACTTTTCTTGGAAAACACGTGCACATAGCCTTATAATAGTCACACAGGTATGATCTTAAACAAGTACAAGAATAGAGCTTCTTAAAGTGAAAGGAAGACTAGAAGTTGGGATGAGAAAGGGGAGATTTTGAAAAAGGTATCAAGACTAATAATGTATTTATAGAGCCAAATATTTAACTTTTTAAAAATTCCTGTTTATTTTGCTTTGTAAACATTGTCTTGTTTCTGTTTCTTCACTAACACTTCATCTGTCATTATAAAGATTTCTGAATTGGGCTTTTTCAGTTGATGAGAAATTAGCAGAAATGCATGAAAGCTGGCACAGTTATTGTACAGTGGGAAAGATTTAGCTAAATGTGGATTATTGTTCGTTTGGAATAGTTGTATCAATACCTAGTTAGGCGAGGGCCAAAAAATTTCAGTTATAAAAAAGTGAATTATAGGGCACCCGGTGTGGCTCAGTCCGTTAAGTATCTGACTCTTGGTTTGCCTCAGGTCATGATCTCATGAGTCCTGAGATTAAGAGCCCCATGTGGGGCTCCACTCAGCAGGGAGTCTGTTTGAAGATTCTCTCCCTCTGCCTCTCCCTTCTACATGTGTGAGTGCGCACATAGTCTCTCTCTGTCAAATAAACAAATAAATCTTTTTCTTTTAAAAAGTGAATTATGAAACTCAGACTGCAATATTTAGTATACCAGGCAGACAGCTAATAAATGTTTTTAAAAATGCATGAATAATAATGCTGGACATAAAGCATTTTATTTAAAGACTATGTCTACTAATATTTATGATCTGCTTAGAATAAACTAAAACTGTTTTGAAAAGAAAACAGCATTTTCTGAAGGACTAATGCTTATCTATGCAAATTAGATGAGTTCTCAAACATGTTTTCAGTAGTGGCTTTTATTTTAAAAAGTCACTATGCCTGCTCTTTTCCCAACTATTGTTTTTATGCATACAGTACAAATACATCTTTCCACAGTCTTCCCACCGATCTGATGTGTCAAAGCTGACGTCAGCACTTTCTCCTGTTGTATGTGTTACATGTATTTTATTTTTAAAACATCTTTCCTATTGTATGCAAAGACATACAAAATAGAGGAACTGGCAATATTTATTCTTTGGCCCATTTGTTTTGGAAAGTTTTCTTGAAGTAAGCCTTCACACTCATTCTTCAAGCATAGTGGATGCATATTTTTTGAGTTTTTCTCTGGATGTGTTGTAAGACAATGGTATCAACAGTGTTTCTCTAACAGTCTATTAGTACACTTTTCTCCACTGGTATGTGCATCTCTATCATATATGTTCAGTAATAGACTTTAGTTGATGATGTAAATGCATTTTCTTTATCATATTTATAATTTGATTTTGGGGAGTCCTTCAAACCTCTGTAGGGAACCCTGGGTTCCAGAACACTGTATAGATGTGGGAAGTAGATCATCATTAAAGGTGAGAGACATAGGCAGATCTGCATTTAAAATGACATTTCTGGTTATGAAATGGAGGCTGGGTTAAAGAGTGGACATATTAGAACCCAGGAGATCTGCTAGAAGGTTGTGAGAGACAATGGAAGTTTAAACTTTAGAGTATGAATTAGAAAAGATGCAATATTTGAGAAGTAAATTAATAAAAATTAGATGATTATGAGTTATCAGAATTGATCATCAATCAATGGCTTCTTGCTTCGGAGACTACCTTAACTAATGGTGAAGCCAGCATGCTGAAAACAGAGGAACATATTTATTTTGGTGCGCAGTGAAGCAGATAAAGAATTTGATTTTCAATGTAGTAAAGCTCAGGTACTAAATGCCCAGTGAACAGTCAAATACAGACCTAGAACTCAAAAGAAAGGGCTGGTTGTGAATTTGATACCCAGATTAATAAGGCCATGGGAGTAATGGCCAAGGAGAAAGTGGAAATGGAAGAGAAGAGGGGTGCAGGCAAATTCTGGGCCCATGACTTGTTCCAGAGCACATAGAAGAAGAGCCTTGGATGACATCAGAAAAATTAAGTGGAGCAGGAAAGAGCTAATGCTACAGAGGTGTACAAAATAGAAGCCTGGAAGTAGGAAGAGGTAGCTAGTGCAAGGCCATAGAGAAATGCATTGTGTTCTTATGCCAGGTTCTCCTCTTCTAAATCCCTGTGCACTTTTGTCGTCTGTCATTCCCTATCCAAAAAAAGAAAAAAAAAATCAGCCTTAGTAAATGATTTTACTTCTACTTCGCAAAGAAGTTTGATGCTATCAGGCATGACCTATTTCAGACCCTATTATCTTCCCCTTCACAAACCATTCTCCCATATGCCTTCCATCTTTCCTTTTTCCACTCCTCAGGCAGCTCGAGTACTTTTCCTTCTTTTCTACTCCTGACTTTGTTCTCATGCTAGCTCTTCCTCCTCACTTCCTTAACAAATGTGGTCTCCTGAGGGCTTGTTCCTTTAGTTCTTAAAATATGGTTACTTCTCCTGCCCTCATACTGGCTTCCTGATGCCTGTGGCTCCAGTCCCAGCCCTCTTTCCTTCTTTCCCACCTAAAGTCTTGAATGATATTGTTTATACCCCCTACATCCCATATCTCTCTGCCATTCCCGTCTTCATCTCTGCAGTCTGTCTTTTCCTCCACCCCAGTGCTGAACTCCTCAACCAGAGATTGCTAGTGACTTTCTAATAGCCAACTCCTTCATCCTTTTCTATGACCAACTCAATCAACCTCAGGCCTCGTTTGACATTGCTGATTGATCAGCCTATCTTCATGTTTCTATGCCACTGTTTTATCCAGGCCCTCTTCCTGTCTCTCTGCCAGTTATGTCTCTGCTTTGCCAGTGTTTCATCCTCCTCCTAACTCACATGGTGGTTATTTCCTGAGTTGCTGGCCTTGAGGTTATTTTCTCACTATATACGCTCCCCACCTTCAGGCCATTTATCTACTCTGCCAGTTCAACCTGCCTTCTCTATTATAATGTCTCTCAAGTCTGTATCTCCTGTCCTGTCAGAGTGGTTATCTCTCTACTACCATCCCTCTCAAGCCATCCATGAATTAAAACAATCCCTTATTCACAAGTGGCCACTACTGGCCCTGGGAGCCACACAGTTATGAGACCACTCCCTGGAGTCATTACAATAAGGTCTGAGGATCTCCAACAGCTTAGAATGGAAATTCTCCTTTGACATGTATCAGAATTTACCTGGAGAGCTTGTTAAAACACTGGTTTCTTTTTCTTAAGGTTTTATTTTCATTCCAGTTAATTAACATACAGTGATATATTAGTTCCAGATGTATAACATAGTGATTCAGCACTTCCATACATCACTGGTGTTCACCTCAACAGTGTGCTCCTTAATCCCCACCATCTATTCAACCCATCCCCCCACCTACCTCCACTCTGGGAACCATCAATTTGTTTTCTATAATTAAGAATCTGTTTCTTGATTTGTCTCTCATTCTCTTTTTTCCCCCCTTTGCTTGTGTGCTTTGTTTCTTAAATTCCACACATGAGTGAAATCATATGGTATTTGTCTTTCTCTAACTGCCTTGTTTCACTTGGCATTATACTCTCTAGCTCCATCCATGTCATTGCAAATGGCAAGATTTCATTCTTTTTTATAGATGAATAATATTCCTGTGTGTGTGTGTGTGTGTGTGTGTGTGCGCGCACGCGCGCGCACATCTTTATCCATTCATCAGTTCATGGACACTTGGACTGCTTCCACATCTTGGCTATTGTAAATAATGCTGCTATAAACATAGGGATGCATATATCCCTTTAGATTAGTGTTTTCATATTCTTTGGATAAACACTCAGTGGTGTGATCGCAGGATTTTAAAGTAGTTCTGTTTTTAACTTTCTGAGGAACCTCCATACAGGTTCCACAGTGGCTGTGCCAGTTTGCGTTCCCACCAACAGTGCACGAGGGTTCCTTTTTCTCCATATCCTCACCAGCACCTGTTGTTTCTTGTGTTGTTGATTGTAAACATTCTGACAGCAAAACACCAGTTTCTTGACTCCACCTCCACAGTTTCCTGATTTGGTAAGTCTGGGGTGGGACCAAGAATTTGTATTTCTAGTAAGTTTCCAAATGATGCCAATGCTGCTCATTCAGAGCAACACTTTGAGAACCACTGGCTTAGGACAATGATTCTTAAAATTAGCTGGACAGGGGCGCCTGGGTGGCTCAGTGGGTTAAGCCGCTGCCTTCGGCTCAGGTCATGATCTGGGAGTCCTAGGATCGAGTCCCATGTCGGGCTCTCTGCTCAGCAGGGAGCCTGCTTCTCTCTCTCTCTGCCTGCCTCTCTGTCTACTTGTGATCTCTCTGTCAAATAAATAAATAAATAAATAAATCTTTTTTAAAAAAAAAATTAGCTGGACATCAGAATCACTAAGCTAGCTTTTTTTTTTTTTTTTTTAATTACCAATACTCCGAGCCACTACATATCTATTAAATCTGAATATCATATGGTGGACTTCCCAATTAATTCTAACAGGAAATCATGGTTAAGATCTACCTGCATGGGATGCCTGGGTGGCTCAGTCAGTTAAGGGTTTGCTTTCAGCTAGGTTATGAACTCAGGTCCTGGAATCGAGACCTTGTGTGGGGCTCCCTGCTCAGCAAGTCATGTTCCAAACAAGCAGCTTTGATCAGGTCTTTATTACACAAACATTTAAATACTTACTTTAAGGGCGCATGGGTGGCTGAGTCAGCTCAGGTCATGATCTCATGAGATAGAGCCCCCTGATGGGCTCCCTGCTCAGCAGGAAGTCTGCTTCTTCCTCTCCCTCTGCCCCTCCCACCTGCTTGTGCTCTCTCTCTGTCTCTTTCTCTCTCAAATAAATAAATAAAAGCTTTAATAATAAATAAATAAATAGATAAATATTGACTTTAAAAATTCAGTTTATTTTTTAAAGGAACTGCTGATCTTTTCAACTGCCATTCCTGTTTCCTTAGTTATTCAGCTACCATCTTATTCTCACAACTAATATAAACTTCACCCTGAGCTGAGAGCTCCTTAGGAGCAAGGACTGTGTCTTTATCAATCATTTATTAAGCATTTATATGCCAGTGCTAGACATAAAAATATACATACAATAAGTTCCTTTCCTCATGGGTCTTAAGTTCTACCTGGGGAAAATGATATACAAATATAATCTAAGATAATTCATATTATAATAAAAATAAATTGTGATTCATTTTAGTTGAATTGATAAGAAAATCTTAGTAAAGGGGGAGACATTCAAACTGGGCCAAATGTGTGTCAAGGACAATAACAAACGAAAAAGACTTTGGGGAATAGCGAAACAGATATGAGCTACTACTGCAGGGAAAGATTCCTACATGGCCTAGGGTTTATTTGGACTTTGAATACAGAAGATGAGGATAAAATACGAAAGAGCTTGGTATGTGTCTAGGCATGTATGCAATAGGAAAATATACTATTCATAAAAGGTAAGTTGATTGATGAAAAATAAGGGAAATAAGTTTAGAGAGATGCTGCCTTGGAACTAGATTTTGCAAAGCCCTGGGAACTAAGCAAAAAGTAACCTAGATTTGGAAGCTCCAAGGACTTAATGCAATAAAGCCATATAGGTTCTAAAACCAGGCACATGAAACATAGTAAAAGCGAAGCTGGAGAAAGGTTATTCCAGCAAAGATGTTGTGGATAAAGATAGCAGATCAGGGGGCACCTGGGTGGCTCATCGGGTTAAGCCTCTGCCTTCGGCTCAGGTCATGATCCCAGGGTCCTGGGATAGAGTCCCACATCAGGCTCTCTGCTCAGCAGGGAGCCTGCTTCCCTCCCCCCCTCTCTGCCTGCTGCTCTGCCTACTTGTGATCTCTGTCAAATAAATAAATAAAATCTTAAAAAAAAAAAAAGATAGCAGATCAGATCATCTTCAAACCAACTTCATTAATGCAAGTGTCTAGGCATTAATGCTGGAACATTTTTGGAAAGCAAATGTAAAGATATATATATGACATTTTATGACTATCATCGGGGATATTTAGATAATAATATTACTAACAAATATAGCAAAGGTAACATGGAAGATAATGAATCGTTTTTTAAGTGAACAAAGTTTAATTTAGTGCCATATATGCCAAATATGATGTGACAACAGTATAATACTATAATACACACTTACATAATAAGTATGTTATATTCCATTTGAAAGCTGTTTCCCACTATATATATTATTTTACCAAAGAAATTATCCATTTCTGCTGGACAGGATCTCATCTCATATTTCTCATACATTATAGAGCCTGCCATTATGAAGGACATAAATGTGGCATTTAATAATATGAGAGACTAGGGACTCTGAAAAACAATCTGAGGGGTTTGAAGTGGCGGGGGTGGGGGTGGGAAGTTGGGGTACCAGGTGGTGGGTATTATAGAGGGCACGGATTGCATAGAGCACTGGGTGTGGTGCAAAAATAATGCATACTGTTATGCTGAAAATAAATTTAAAAAAAAATCTTATTGTCTGGTGAAATAACTGAGGCCAGAATTATCAGAAAACTAGCTTGTCCTAAATGGAGTCAGCAGTGAATAAGAATAGAATCCACTTTCCTTCATTGCTCTGTAACTTCCTAATATTGATAGAGTGGGAAAAGTTCCAAAGAGTGCCATGTCATTCTACATAATAAAACAATGAATCAGTTTATCTTGTGATACTCAGTAACACATTTTATGGATCTAAAACTTCAAGGGAAATAGTGCAAAATCTTATGTTTCCTGTCCATTTGGGTGTGTTTCTCACTTTAAAAAAGGTGATCTTAAGAGGGGGTGGTGGGGAAAGGGTAAGAAAGTAAACTCCTTGAATCTTTCATAAGTGTATTTACTTCACACACAAAAAAAAGAAAAATAACTTCAATTCAAGAAAGAGAGAAAAAATGTTTGAATTCCCCTTCCTTGACAAGATCCAGGGCTTTCCTGTGAGAGTAAAATGCACATTTACAGTAAGTTTAGGTTTGAGGGTAGAATTTAAAGGTTTTGTCCATCAACATATCATAATGAATGGAGGTGACAGGTGCATAATGGCGCTTATTTGAGCACTTTTGGAAAGAGCAGGGGAGACTTTGCAGGGCAGTAAGGGAGTTTAAAAATTTAAGAATGTTTCCTTAAGGATGCTTCTCTTTTCAACAAGAAACAACATCTACTCAAAATAAGTTGGCAAATCCGTGTTCAGAATCTACGTTGATGCTCCAATGTTCCAGAATGGTTAAGGAAGGAAAGAGAATCTCAAGGTCACTGGGAATAGTCTGTAGAGTATTCTTATAGGGCTTATCTGTGCTCACATGCCTAATTTTTTTCCAAGTGCAAAGAATGGCCACTTGCTTGAGACAGGCCCAGTGCCATCCTTTATTCAAGTTCCTTTATATTCCTCTTTTTAAAGAAGCTGTCAAGTTCTTTTTCTGCAGCTGACAGAAAAGGCCAAATCTGTGGTACAGGAAAGGAGGCGCAAAAAGAAACTTTTTTGTGTTGATGTTTTACTAAGTGAGCTAAGGAGAATTTTAGAATCATGTAATTTACTCTGGAGGCATTTACTGTACATAGCTATAGTGATGGTAATTTCTTTCATTGTTGAAGTGAAAAGATAACCATCAATCAGTTGTCAATTGGTCAATTGCAGAAGTGATGAAAAGAAACTGGTAGGAACAATCACTTCTGTGGCTACCTAGACCATTTGTAGGCTTAAGAAAACTATGGGAACTGGATTGCATTATAAAAGGGATTGGACCAGATTTTCAAAAAGGTGAATAGGCATAATTTCCTTGTAAAGGATTGCTTTGCGGTTACACATAATCAGGAAACGTATTTTTTTAAAAATGAAAAAAAAAATGGCATGGGATTAAAAAAGTGAAAATTTTGTTTTATTAAACTGGGTATCAGGTAAGTAAGCGAAAAAAATCTTTAATTCCAGTGTGTTCTTAGTGGATGAAATAAATATAACTTACAGTAACATGAGACATGTATTTTAGAACAAAGTAATGATTGTATTCATGCCTTAGTCTCACTATTGGCACTTTAAAATAAATAACTTTCCAGGTATTTGTCATAAGAAACTAAACGTCCAGACTAATTTTGAATACTATTAAGCAAATATCTACACATAATTTAATTTTTAAAATGTCTGGTAACTCACATAAATGTTAGAATAAGTTTTAAAATCATTAACTTGCATAAAAGGCAAATGGACAAATGGCATTTTGAGATCTAGTGTTATACGCAAGATTTCATTTTAATTTATCCTATTTTCCTAAGAGTTGCAATGATATTGATTTATTCTGAGAGAGTTCCCCCCACACACAGTGATTTTTTTTTTTTTTTTTTTTACTGTGGTAGGTAATAAAAAGGATTACAGGCCCCCAGAAGGATGAGATATCATCAGTTTGTAATCCAGCCCATGGTTTCCTAGATACCGTATTGTCTATTCTGTTCCGCTATGTGAAAAATGTTGAATATCAACAATGGGTTTCAGTGCTGTATTGTTGAGTTTTGTATGAACTAATCTAGCTTCACTAAGGAAAAAAAAAAAAAAAGAAAAGAAAAGAAAAGAAAGAAAGAAGAAAAAAAAAAAGAAAAAAAAAAGAACCACAGCTTTGGACAAAAGTCTATAGCCAGTGCATTTGAAACTCCCCTTGCACAAGGGCTGACTGTAGCTGGGGGAAGACAGTTTACTCATTTGCGCTCTCCTTTCATGCAGTCAGCTGGCCCTCTTCTCAGGTGTACATCACCTATTATCATTTCACCTTGTTTTGATTCTCTGATGAGGAAAATCCCAGGACTTATCAGCTGGGATAGGCCTCATTTACACGACAGCCCTGTTCAGTGTTTGGAAGGTAAGCTATTTGCACAACTTCTCTGCTGTAGAGTGCTGGCCTAGCTCTAGAACTTTGCAGCATATCATTTATTTTTAACTTTTACTTTTTCTTCTCTTTTCTTTCTTTCTTTCTTTCTTTTTTTTTTTTTTTCTGAGAAAGAAAGCCTGACAGGTTTCTCCGGAAAAGTGGCCATCCATGGAATGAATGAAATGTTCCCTTTCTGTTCCAGTAAGTAATTGACTTGTAACTAAAAATTGAACTGGCTGCTATGTCAAGTGCAATGTGAGCCGTCGCTGGCACAGGTGTTGCTTACTCTTTAGCCTGGAAAGAAAAGGGGCTTAACCTGTGATTAAATTTCAAGTCAATTGACCTCAACACGATAGTACATAATTCTCACTTGCCTACCGAATGGCCCGAGTTCTCATTTTGACCCTGTTTCTGGCACCTGTGTTTTTAATGTTTGGTGTAGTAAAGCTAGAGTTGTTCTTTTGGTTAGAAATAAAGTGGGTGGAGAACAGTTCTAAGTAAATAACAAGTGATGGTCAGCCGACAAAGTCTTTCATCCAATGTTCAATGTGTTCTATTTTTTTTTTTTAATGCAATAACTCTTAAGTTCATGTAAACTATTACTCAAGCTTTTATTTTAAAAAGTATGGATTCATGGACAGCCATTTTATTACTAAGGACACTCAGTAAATCCAAATCAGTGAGTTAAAACAAGCAAAGGATGTGAGGATTATGATGCTAAGGGCTTTCAAATGCTTCATTTTGATTATTCAACTGCCCATAGGCTTTCTAAATTTGCCTTTTATGATTTGTCAGCCTAGGAATGAAATAGCAGCATTGTTTTTCTCAGTTTCTGTAAAAAAAAAAAAAAAAAAAGACTGTTGAACTTGAGCAAGATGACCTTTATTTGAGTTTTGGAGACAAACCTATATATATATACCTACTTCCCCAAAGCAAAATAAAAATCATTGACATCTAACATTGCCATTTATACTTGAAGCTATTCTCCGTTCATTTTATGTAAAATGGTTGCATGCTAAGAATTGGTCTGTGAGATGAGAGCAGTCATGGTCTGTTGTTTTTTCTTCCTCACTTCCTTTTTAACCTGAGAATTAGAAGAAAATGCTGATGATGCTTGCTTAACCCTGCTTTTAGTGCCAGGCTGTGACCAGCTCTCTGTGAAACCATTTCTGACCCTCTGCTTGCAGTGGTGAGCTTGAATTTTTCCCCTTCCTTGCCCATCACTGTCAGTCAATTATAGGATTGAACTGAACCAGAAAATCTGGTACAGTCTGGTAATTAGTACAAAGGGTTTCCAGTCTAGTGTAAAGACGGAGATGCAAGAGCCCCAGCAGTCACAGAAATCGTTTTGATTGGCCATGGACACTGCCTTTTAGTGCTGCTCGGTGACTTCCTAAAGATATTGCCTCCTACCCTACAGGTCTTCTCCTTCAAGTACATTATGGACCTTTTTTAAAGTCATGTGTGTGTGTGTGTGTGTGTGTGTGTGCGTGCGTGTGTGTGCGTGCATGCGTGCGTGTGTGTGTGTTTCTTTTTTTAGATCCAACTTCTCCATTTTTAGTCTGTCATTTTTGCCTATCAAACAGACACATTTTGACTTGCCCAACAAAGAACCAAGTTATCAACACTCACAGAAACTGACATTTTTAATTCAGGCTTCATTATGTCTTTGAATTATGACAGTGAAGTACAAAGACATTTTAAGAGTTTTTTTCATTGTTTTTTTTTTTTTAAATCCAGCATTGGGATGTTTATCTTTCTTGAGTATTCATATTTCCTTCTCTAGCTTTATTCTCAGTAATATATAATTAGCATTATCAAAACCATCAGCTATTATCCTTTATGACTTTTGACCTTTGTTTTTTTAGTATGTCTCAAGCTCACGTTCTCTAAAATAAGTAAAAACTCCTTGAGAGATTTTAATGAAATATCTTAAGGTTACAAAAACAATAATTTAAAGGGTGAGCACCTTTGAAACAAAAACAATAAAATAATTTAAAATGTGAATCTCTTTTAAGCATGCCTAGGCAAGTAATGGATTATATGATAAAACTATAGCAACAAGATAAATTTCAGAAAAAAATATTTTATAAATCAAACTTGCATTTGATGATAAGTGCAATTTTATAGCCTATATTTTAATCACACATTTTTAACCACTACTTTGCAGTTCTTGGCTTATTATCAATGCTATTTTGGGGTAAATTATATTTTTTTTGCAGAAGCAAACATCCTCTTTGATTACAGATTACATTCACTCATTAGTCACACATTAGATACAATGAAAGCGTTTGGTAACTTGTCAGTGTAGCAAATGACTGCCCCAAAAGATAGACATATGTATCTTTAAGGACAAATTTAATTTCTGACACCCTGTACAAAATTGTAAAAGCAAAGTGTCCAAAATAATAGGAGCAAAAGAAAGCACACAATTTTTTATTTCCATGGATGCTATCTTTAGAACAATCTGCATGATGATTTTGGTTGTGATGCTTGTGTGTTGGGAATCTTCTAACGGACTCTTTATTTACCCACATCTTAATATAGCTTTAAATATCTGTTTTATCCAATGTACAATCTTAACAAAAGTAGTTATGTTACCACGTCTGGTACTGATTTTTACATGTCTGACTTTGCTATTAAATTTCAAGAAGGTTAATATTGCTTTTGTAACCCTGTCATGAGTAATGCATTTTCCCAGTAAACATGTCATAATTTTAAAAGCTGCTCAAGAAGCAGTGTTTTTGTTGAAATAGTTTTGCATTCATTTCTCTATTGTTTTTTAACCATAATATAGTGTAATGCTTTGAAAAGAATACGCATATTTATGTAATTAACACTTTTTGTTTTTAGCAAAACCTTGCCCATTAAAAACTAAGAAGGGCTGAGAAAACCATATAAATGGGCAACTTTTCAATGACAATATTTGCATTCAATTTTAAATTACCATCAAGTCTATATCTTGAAATGTATCCATAAAAGGAGTGAGGGAAGAGTATATTCTGGTAATATTTTCTCTATTTTATTTTTTTAACCTAAAATAAATGTTGACATTCAAAAGGTGCTTGCCACGCATAGTATGGCAGGGTTCTATATTCTAGAAGAACTGAATTCTCTGTGGGTCAGTATAAAATTAGAAGCTTAAATATGGACACATAAGTACTCTTTTCTACTGCAGTCTTAATTCCTGGTGGCAGAAGTAAGACTTGGAAAGAATCCTAAAGATTAGCTAAACTCATGGTTTTCAAACTGTGTTCCCCTGAGCTGTTAGGCTCTTTGGGGATACTCAGGGTCATAAGGCCTCCCGCTTGGCCTCCCATCTTCTTGAGACCAGAGCATCTCTGCTTTTATCTGCTGTGACTATTAGAGTTCCAGGGAAGAAGGGAATCTCATGTTGGAGACAAAAAAGTAAAAAATTGTTGACTGAGGCCATCTTATAGATAAAGAAAGCAGTGTTTACTTAGGATGCGGTGCTAAGTCAGTGACAATGTCAGTTTTGTATCCTGGTCTCTTGTCTCTTGGTCTCAAGTTCACCCTACTAAATTACAATAAACTTTCCCTATACGTACAGTCACCAGTCTTTTTATGTAGTCATCCTGAGCTATATTACTAAAAACGCACACTAAGAAATCCATAGCCCCATGTTCAAAATCAAGATGCTATGGAGGATAGAGTATCTAGGTAGTGAATGCAATTGAGCAGCATGTCGACCAAAACCAAGCCATTTAATCCTGTTAAGTTTGGGTGTACCATTACAGCCCTTAGGTAAAATACTGATTCACTTATTACTTAGCAAAATAATATTTAGGGAGTATTTTTTTTTAAATTTTTAGTTGTGGTTAAAAAAAAATACATGATATACAACTTACTATCATAATATTTTTAAGTGTCAAGTTCATAGTGTTAACTACCTGTACATTCCATTATTGTGCCTGGTGATATCTTTCTCAGTGGAAAAAATTACTTGGGACTTAAATCCAAAAGAAAGATGATTTAAAGAATGTAAAGCTGAATTAAGATGCTACTTTTCCCCAAGACATATTTTATAGTGTTCCATAAGCTGTGCCAACTAAAAGAGGAATATGGTCAAATAATTTTTTTAATTTTTTTAATTTTTTTATAAACATATAATGTATTATTAGCCCCAGGGGTACAGGTCTGTGAATTGCCAGGTTTACATACTTCACAGCACTCATCACAGCACATACCCTCCCCGATATTCATAACCCCACCACCCTCTCCCTACCAACCCCCCCCCCCGCCCTCCTTAGTTTGTTCTGTGACATTAAGAGTCACTTATGGTTTGTCTCCCTTGCAATCCCATCTTGGTTCATTTATTCTTTTCCTACTCAACCCCCCCACGTTGCATCTCCACTTCCTCATATCAGGGAGATCATATGATAGTTGTCTTTCTCGAATGGTCAAATAATTTTTGTAAATGTAGCATGCTATGTTCCTCCCTGTGAAATTCACAGGGAAAATTTGTATTTGAAAAACTCTGAAAGATCATACTGTAAAGATCTCTTTGATACTACAGAGTATCCCAAACTAATTTGCCATAGACTCTCTCTTCCTTTTTTGGAAAAAAAAAAAAAAAATTGATTTTTATTCTTCAGAGCTGATGTTTTGTAGAACACATTTTTTTAAAATCTCCTCTAATAGAACTTTGGCAGATTAAATCAAGGCAGGGGGAAGACCTGTAAGGCAATCTGCATGTGGCTCTGATTTACCAATTCTGTATCCACATCTTGTGGATAGAATATTAATGGATATCCCATTAGTTCAATCATTCAACAAATATTTAGGCACAGTGTTAAATGTGCCTAAATGCAGTACTGGGTAAATGTATCAGGGCCCCTGACCTTACAGAGCTTACAATCCCATTGCCTAAAAAAGAAAAAGGAAATACAAGGAGCAAACGCAGTATTTGCTATTTCTGACACTCAGTTTATCTGGTTGTTTGTTTTGTTTTCCCTATTCTAAAATGAGGAAAGAGGAAGTGGGGTGGGGGGAGCAGAACACCAGTCTTGAAGTTTACAGTTTGCTCTTTGAATAGAGATATCCCAGATTTGCCTGAGGTCTACTTATGCATCAGCAATTGATCCATGATAATTCACTAGTAATCCAAAGATGGGCTTCTCTTATTTAGAAAGAGGGAAATGGGAAAGAAAAGAAAGCAAGAGAGGAAGGAGGGAATGTAGGAGGGAAAGAAAACAGGGTTTCCTAGTCTTTTCTTCTAGTATAACTCCTTAGCTGTTGATGTTACTTACCTTCCACACAAGATTTCTTTCCAGTGTCAATTGAAGACTGGTCATTGGTCTGCGTGTCATCATTATTTTTCTGATAATTCAAAGCGTAGCTCTCTAGCACTGTCAGCTCGTGGTAGTAACCATGGGTCCTACCTCTGTTAGGAAATATTTTCTCTAATTAGCTATCCAGTCTTCTTTCTAAGGCTTTGACCTTTATGCTGAAAATTTGTGCCTTCATGTGAGCAGCACATGTCTCCTAAACAAAAGACCAGCCCAGAGGCATGAACATTGCTTGGTTCTCCAGACCTGTCCCATCCCTAGGATACTCATACAGATCAACTGGACACAGTCCAAAAGATATTCCTGAAAATTTCAAGAAAAGCCCCACCTTCTTAGTAGACCATGCCTTCATGTCCCTTTCTCTTGTATGGAAGTGAGTGACTGGCAGGCTAATTCCTATATATACCACTTGAAAAGAAATGTGGTAAAGGTTACCGGCCTTTGGTCCCAGAGATTTGAGAAGAGAAGGGTGCAAAATTGAAGAGAAAAATTTAAAAAGAGAATTAAATTGAAGGAAGAGAAGGAAGACCTTTTGGTGGCTATGGTTTCCTGGCTGTATGTGCTGACATGGATGTGTCCCAGGTGATTCTCTAAGTGGGTCCTGAGCTGAATCCTCTGGAACATTGCAACTTCATTTTGCTTTTTCTCTCCTGCCAGTCCCAGCTTTTCCTTCAATGGGAACAATGTGAGATAAGATCATTATCAGAATACAATGAGGAAAGGATTTAGGAGAGAATTTGGGATTTTCAAATTAAAATTAAGAATTAACGTTAGTCTGTTTTCTTTTTCTAGTTAGCTGGGAATCCATTTTCCAATTCCTTCTCCTTTCTGTCATTTGCCTATTAATAATATGGTAGGCCAGGCAGTGCTTATCCTTTTTATTCCTTTTAATTAACTTTTTAAAATGACGTATGTTTACTTGTATGGATTTCTATTCTCTCTTCTCACCAAATCTGTTCGGCTTATTTTTTATTTACACGCCACTACCCACTGCTGTGAATTAACAATAACAAAAAATCTGCACTCTTCCCTTCCACCTCTTGAACTGGAGAAACAGTTAGCTAATAAGAGGCTAAATGAGCCTTAGAGTATAGAGAAGCTGGAATCCTTAAATTATTTAAATTGAAAAATGGCTGGTTTTACAATCAGAAAAACTCAAGTGGACCATAAGCCCTACTTGATTGTCCCCTCCTTATCTGGATGATCTTGTAATGACAGCTGGAGTTATCTGCCATCAGCATCACTGTCCACAAAAGCTTCTACTCTCTCTGCTCAACTCTTCAGCAGCCCTGGGGAGCTGGAGCTGTTTCAGGGGAGAGGGCCCTGGAGGATTGGAAACTTTATTAAAATGCAAAGCTGTCTCTAGTGACATAAAAGCTCAGTAAAAAGTGATGGATCTAAGACCGCAGAGCCAGAAATGATCGACAGAATGAAAAACTGAGATTTCATATACCGACACCAAAAGGCTAGGGTCAGTGTAAAATAAAAAGCAACATGAAATAAAATAGCAGTGTAATATACAGAGCAAGAGATGGAGGGAAAGGAAAACACCACATTTCACCATGAGTAGTACGACAGAGGTCAGTGTCAGACTGGTCCCTCGCAGAATTTGCCCTCAGGAAGTAGCCCTTTGGCATGGATTGTGGGAAGTTAGGACAGCTGGCTGCTTTGAAAGGTTAAGGAAACACACACGCACACACACACACCCAGATATTTCTGATTTTCTCTTGGTGAGCAATTCATTCTCGAACTGTCATCCATGAATTTTCGGAGACTCTTTGTTACTAATAGAATTATTACTACTAATAGACAGTAATAAGAGGCCATCACCCTTTGGCTTGAAATCTGGAAGTGGCCCTTCACTTCATTTGCCAAATAACCATGAGGAATCTAATCTTCTAAATATATTTTAAGTGTATTTGCCCAATTTGATCCATCGTTCTACAAAATAAGGTCTTAAATTTACTTGATACTTTGTCCATTTAACTTTAAGGATTCCATGTTTATTACTCACTAATAAGTTGGAATATTGAAATGAAAATTGAGGCACTAAAATATATAACAATTAAGTAATTTGTTGTAAACCAGGAAAATTAAACACAAGGCTCACTTTCAATTTGAGTATACTAAGCTCTTCATAAATCCCTCTTCCTTTATTTTGCTTCAAAATTACTTATTAGAAAAAAAATCACTCTGAGCACAAAAAGTCATAATTATATTCAAAATACTTGGAGCTCATGAAAACCAAGGTAGTATGTTACCTTTTGTACTTCACAGCTTTGAAAGCATTTCTTAAGAAAGATTTTTTAACCATGCCATCACCACCTAATAACTACCAACAACCATTTATTGAGTGCTTACTGTATTTCTCCCCAGCTCTTCTCCCTTTTCCAAGCCTTGTCATCAAACCTAATTTTCACTTCTGCTCAGGAACCTGTAAAAGGAAAAAAAAAGCATTGGCCTCAATTACCCAATTGGTAATTACTCTTTTTATGCAACTAGAAAGTTTGGTTAGCAAATGAAAAGCAAAAACAAAAACAAACAAACAAACAAAAAACGACTAAATGAAGTACCCCATTTCTTCAAATTCAGCAGAAGACATTAAGATTACTGGTTGGATCACAGTTATTCCAAGTATCAGTAGAACACCCGCCCCCAAGTACGTAATACTTTTGTCCTTATTTTTCCTAAAAATATTGTGTTTACACTTGACGTGTTTATAAACCAAATTTTTGTGATGAGAAAAGATTGGCAGAATTACTTAAGATGTTTTTTCCATGTTCAGTTAGGAGATGGCTTAAGATGTGACCTTGTAAACAAGCTTCCTTCTCCAATGTGAAAAAACAAGGTCTTCTCTGTCCCCCAAAAAGAGACAAGGCACCAGAAAACAGAGAGGCCCCTTTGTCCTGCCCTCTCCTCATCCCCATTAGTATGCACTGCTGCAAACTTGAGGCCCAGTGAGGAACTTCTTTGACTTGGGGGTTGGTTTGTGCAAACTCCCAACCTTTGTTCCACAGGGACACTCATGTCAAATGATAGTCCCTCATAGGAACTGTAGGTCCTCCATGTTCTCTCGTTCAGGACAGTGTATTGTAGTGCAAGTGAGTGAAAGCAGTGCTATTATAAGGATAACCCTGAGCTTGCTGGAATTCATTCTTAAATAGGTTGTATAGAAACCCCAGAGCTTTATTACTATTTCACATTTCTTTTTTTTTTTTTTAAGATTTTATTTATTTAACAGAGAGAGAGCACAAGCAGGAATAGCTTCAGGCAGAGGGAGAGGGAAAAGCAGAGTCCCTGCTAATCAAGGAGTCCAATGTGGGGCTCGATCCCAGGACCCCCTGGGATCATGACCTGAGCCGAAGGCAGACGTCCAACCAACTGAGCCACCCAGGTGTCCCTATTTTATGTTTCTTATAACATATTTCAATCACAGCTGATTATGACACACCAGAGATCATGACACTGGGGTTGAAAACTATCTACTTCATCAAATTGGCAATCAAAGTGGCAGAACTAATAGATGATAAGAGATGCTTAGATTCCTGGGGCCAACCCAAGGTCTGAGAGGGTGCTCTGAATCAACTCTGGTTCTTTGGAATCTTTGTGCAAATGACAGGACTAAATGGTACCGCTCTGCCCCATTCAGCCTGGTGCCCCCCTCGCACCCAATGGGTTCAATAGCCTCAAGTTTATGGGGCAGAGCAGAGTATGTTTACATTAAACTAGGATTTAAATAAGCATAAGAAACCAAATACTGTTAACAACATGAAATTCATTTTATGGGTCATGATGAAATGTTTGTCTTTTTATTGGTTATGTTATTGGCATGTGTCAACTTGGACTTTACATTGAAAACAAAATTGGGGTTCCTGGGTGGCTCAGTCAATTAAGCGTCCGACTCTTCATTTCGGCTTAGGTCATGATCTCAGGGTCCTGGATTCCAGGCCCGAGTCAGGCTCCATGCTCAGCCGGGAATCTGCTTGAGGATTCTCTCTCCCTCTCCTTCTGCCCATTGCCCCACCCACGTGCTTGCTCTCTCTCTCAAATAAACAAGTAAATCTTTTAAAAAAAAATTGTTAAATAAAGAAACAGGCCAATACTGGGGGTGTCTGGCTGGCTCAGTCAGTGGAGTATGTGACTCTTGATATCAGGGTTGTGGGTTTGATCCCCATGTTGTGTAGAGATTGCTTAAAATGAAATCTTAAAAAAAAAGAAAAGGCCAATAGTGATCCTATATCGCGGACAAGTTAAATCAGAATCTCTGAGAATGGGTCCTAGGTATCAATATTTTAAAGCTCCACAGATAATTCCGATGTGCAACCAAGGTTGAGAACCACTAGTCTAAGGAAGGGAAAAGGGTGGGAGAGGGAGCTCAGTCTAGAGAGAGATGCTAAAATTGTGGTGATACAGTTGTAACTGGTGTTATTTAGATTTGTCAGCCTGGTATTCTGAGAGCTGCTGGGGACACTGGAGATGGGCCTAACACATGTCCAGACAGTAGTCACTCCCTGCCTGTCTCTGTGCATCTGTCCTTGAAGCCTATACCCCTGGGAGTCAAGGACAAGAGAAGTGGTGACTTCTCCACAGCTACAGAATTGTCTCAGAACTGATTCAGTAAAACCTTTCTCTACTTCTCGTTCTCTAGAGGCAGATCAAAGTAGAGAGTTCTGGGCCTACTACAAACTTCCTCAGAATAGACAGATTCAGAGCAGAGTTTAAAAAAAATAATATAGGATGTCTATTGTGAGTAAAGTACTGACTTAATCCTCATTACAACCCCATCAGGCAGGTATTAGATGTGCCTCCATTTTACAGATGAAGATACTGACAAACAGCCACGTAAGAGGGCTGCCCTGAGGTCATACAGCTAATGTATATCTAAGTCTGGACATTTACTCTAAGACAGATGGAAAACTGACCAAGGGTCACCCTCGCTATTCATGGACAGCTGTCTGTGTCAAAAGAATCTTCCATTCATTAGATAGAGAATCAAATTAGTATGCTAATTGTGTTCTTTGCAAGTATGTGTAAGCAAGCATTATACTCACAGACATAGGAAAGAATCTTAGTATTCAGACACCAGTATGGTATGTGTCCTCTTTTGAAACATCATCACTAGTTCTCCTGACCCATTTATGTCCAGTGGAGTTTCTTTGATTGAAAAAAAAAAAAGTGTTTGGAGTATGTAAGAGAACACAGCATATACATCTAAGCTCAAGCTCACATGAAACCTTTGGAAACTAGATATGTGTCCTTGTTACAACATTTCTGGAAAATGGAAATCCTCTTGAATTCGTAGTGGTAGGAAAGGAAAAGAAAATTACATTTGGTTTGTTCTTCCTATGAAGCCCTAGAGTGGAATAGTGTCACTGGGATTGACATCAACTCTAAACATCTGGAGCCATCTGTTTCCTATTTTGTAAACTTCTTTCAACCAGAAATTGCTAGCTACCTAAAGAAACAGCCTAAGGTAGGATGAGCCCTCAGCCAGTTTGAAGAACGCCTATCTTCTGTTGACTCATCAAGCATTGCCTTGTCTCTATTACCTTACGTTCTGTTGCTCTAGCTCCTTCTTCTTTAACCCTTTCCCAGCTTACTGCCACATCTTGTCCCTCTCCCTTTCCCTCTCAGCGACCTTATTCCCTGTCCCTCTACCCTCTGGGCCAAAACCTGCTCTCAGATCCTTCATTCATATGAAGGTAAAGGTGGTTGGTAACAGCTAAAAATAGTTATGATTTCTGGGGTGATAGGCACTTTAACAGAGATCAAATCCTTTAAGCTATAAGGGCAGTGTTCTTGTGACATAATTATAGGCAGTGTTTCTCTGGAGAATGATGATACCTCTCCAGCCTTGCCCCTCCCATGGCTGCCTGCTGTTTTCCTGAAAAGGTCAGTGCCTTTCATGTTTTTATTCCAAGTGCTTGGCATGGTGAACAGCATATTTGGCACTCAGTAATGAAGGAAGCGCTGGAGTGAGGAAAATTCATTGCAACAATAAAGATGCCCTGACACAGATGAAGGGGAAGATGTTGGATTCATTTTGAGACAAAATTCCATAGGAAGAAGCCAGAGAGAGCAATAAGAGGAGATAACCTAGTACCATCATTTGAACTCTCCAAGAAGACCATGTCAGTTTTAAGAGACTTCTGAGAATTCCAGCCATCCCTCAGATCTAGAAACCCGGTTTTACGTAGCATCTCTGCTGCATTGCAATTTGTTGTTTTTGAGTTGCACACAAAGTGGGGTAAAGAGTAAATGAGTCATTCCAAAAATATTTGTTAAGCACCTATTATGAACCAGGAATGCTGCTAGCTAGGCACTGTAGAGTTGCTGTCCTCATGAAGCGAACATTCTACCTAAAGAGTCTAATGTGAAAGCATTTATTATGAAGTTCAGGATTTAATCAGAGTCCTATTGAGTGCTGCAAAGGAAGATTGCAGGGTACTAAGAAAGCATGGAATAGAGGGATACGACCTAACACAATAGGTCAGGCAAAACTCCTCAGAGGAAAAAAAAAAAAAGTCAGTTAAGCTTATTCCTGAAGGATGAGTGGGAGTTAGCTGGGCAGAGAATTCATAAAAGGAGTGGACATTCCTAATAAACATTTGATCCTGAGAATAGTCTTTGTTCCATTTCTTGATGTTGCCTGGCTAGAAAACATGTTGAGGTCTTTGAGAGTAGCTACTTATTCAATCAAGGCTCTGAATTCAGACAAAAGAAAATATTGGCGTAAAAAAAAGAATCATTTCCATAGATGTCAACAACCTCACGAAACACACACATGTGTACTGTGATCACACCCATTGCTCTTTTTCTGGGCTCTCACCTGGATTGTTAGCATGAATGCCCAGCGGACATACCCCAGCAGCACTCTTGAGGCCAGCAGCTTTCAAATTCCGAAATGTCCACAGACTAGACTGTCTGTATAGCTCTATCCAGAAACTCCGGGTGGAAGAAAAGGAGTCAGGAAAAAAGGAATGAGTCAAGGAACAGAAAACCTCAGAGAGGGCCTGGTCTATGCTAGCCTGGTCTGTCTGACCATCCCACCCTTCTTTTATTTAATATGGAGCCAATACTTTGTATATCTGCAAAAAAGACATTCCCAAGCTCATTGTGCCATTTTATACATCATCTTCCCTTGCTCCTGTTCTTCAGCTAATGAAATTCTTTTTCCTAAAAACTCAGTTCTGGCATCTTATCCTCTTATCCCACTGTCCCAATCTAATTTAGATATCCCTCCTTTGTGCTCTCATACCATGCTGCGCTTTTATACCTTATCACAGCTATATTATAATAATTGATTTACTTATCTGACATATCTACTTCGTGAGGGAGTAAGTTCCTTAAGGGCAAGACTCATGTTTTAATCATTTTCGTATCCCTAGTCCCTAGAAGAGTACTTAAAAATCCACTGAATGAATTAATGTTCATGCATGATAGTTACTTTTCCTTTCTTAACCTCTGGAGAGATGTAGAGACCTAGATTTTGCATATCTGGTAAATAAGCCTGGATTTGTATGTAGGAAACTTTTGACCCATGCCAGTCTGAAATTCTCCATTTGTAGATAAGCCTGTTGTAGTTACCTTAACTGGGCTGGTCTCTACAGCCTTTCTTTGAAAACATCTTAAGAACTAATAATAACAGGTATACATGGTCCGGCTCACCAGTACATTAGTTAAGAACAAGATTGGTTTTGATATTCAGCACTGAATAAGATAGAACCATAGGCATTTGTCTGATATTTTAGTCAATGCACTTTAAGTAATTTCCATATTTCATATTAGAAATGGCATCATTTTGAAGCTAGAAGCAAGGAAAGTATTAATTGTACCTAGCAGGATATTGCCACATAGTAAGTACTTAAGTATTTATTTAATGAGAAAAGGAAAAGATACATTAAAACATAAATAATTGGATGCATTATGAATACAGCAAATTCACAAGAGCCCTCAAGGCATGAGTTACAATAAGGGACTTATCATTGGCAAAAAATGACAAAGCCATCAAACATATAATATAAAAGTTATTGGAGAAGTGCCTGGGTGGCTTAGTCAGTTAAGGGTCCAACTCTTGATTTCAGCTCAGGTCATGATCTCAGAGTCATGAGATCAAGTCCATGGCAGGCTCTGTGCTCAAAGGAGAGTCTGTTGAGATTCTCTTGTTCCTTCTCTCTGTGCCCTTACCCCAACTCGCGTGCTTTCGCTCACTCACTGTCTCTCTCAAATAAATAAATAAAATCTTTAAAAAATTGTTTAAAAATAGAAGCTATTGGAAGATCACACCTTCCAACCAAACGAGATCCAAATATCATTCAAATAATGAAAAAAAAAAAAGGCTAACCTGGAGAAGGCAAGTGTTTGATATATGAGGAGAATGTATTCTAAGCTCAAGAGAAATCCCCATACAAGCCAATCTTTCTTCTCATCCCTCCCTGCCACATACAACTACCACCCCCACATGCACAGGTCGTGAGTGTCTTATCTCCTTGTTTTCCTGAAATAATCTGATTTGAAAAAGAAGATGTTTAGAGATGAGAGTCGGGGAAGAGAAAGTTTCCTTCAGCTGAAATTCTCCTTCCTTTCCTGCCTATGATTCTTCAAGGTAGGCATAATTCATTGCCACCTCCTCTATGAAAGCCTTCTCTGATCTGTGAGAGCCCCCAACTAATTGCCCATTTCCTCTGCTCTCCCTCTACAGCTTACCTCTTCCCCTCCTTTGCAACTTATTCCATGATCTTTTATTGTAGTTGCCTACATCTACCTATACCTGTCCTTCCTCCAGAAAAGGAGCTTTGAAAGAGGGGTTGTTTCTCATTTATCTTCATATCCCACTCTCCCTCTCGAGCTCTTTCTCCATTCCTAACCTCGAGCCTGGGAAAAAGTAGGAATGCGGATAATGTTTGTTGGATGAAGGCAGGGAAGAAGGAAAGAAGAAAAAAAAAAAAGGAAGAAAGTTTATTTCTGGAGAAAAGAGCCTTTGCCTTCTTTCCTCAAAATAATATCTCTTTCTAAAATCAGGGCATCCCGTTTCCTTTCCCTAGGCGGTAGGGTATGTGCCCTTCAACACCTTAGTTTGGCAAAGAGCCCAAATTCCATCTCCAACCAGCTGAGTCACTTTCAGTTTCTTTGTGGTTCATTCATGCTTTTCCCCTTCATTGACACATTAACATTTCATGGTGAGTGGGCCCTGTTCAGCTAGCGGCCCCTCTCAGCCCCCGCACCTCTAAGCTGTCCTCACTTCACTAGTTCCCAATTGCCTGCCTCTCGGGGGGCTCTGTCATTGTCAGCATATAGCTGGAGGAGCTGTTGGTTCGCTGTTGCCATACTTAAGTTTTCATTATTAACAACGCGAGCCAAACTCAGAATGAGAGCCCTCTGCCAGAGGCGATCTTCTCTTACGTGTTCTCCTCAGAAGTACCCTGGTTGTTTTAAGAAAATGAGAGAAAAATAGATAGTGAAAGAACTGGGCAAATCTAATATTTGCTTCATTTGGTATCCTGTCAAAAATCTCTCATTTTTATGTTCCTCAAATACCTGTACAAATCTTACCTCCATGCCTTCTACAACCGGGACTTCTGAAGCATTTCTACTTCGATCTTGTTTTGTACGTCAGCTATTTCTACCCTAACCTCGAGACAAGCAATAATCCGTGAACAAATTTTAGTAATTAAAGATCTAACATCTCTAAGCATGGAATACAAGTTTCTGTTTATTGATTTTGAAAAGGAAATTGCATGTGCATGTGTGCGTGCGCACACACACACACGCGCACGTGCGTATTTGTTACAAGCTTAGCATTTCAAGATTTACTTTTGCATCTTGGGCCCTTAGTAGGTGCTCAATAACTCCCTGCTGACACAGTGATTAGTTTTAGTAGCTCCCTGTTATTTCCAGAGACACAGCATTTTACAGACTTTTCTGATCAACAAATGAAATGTAGCTTTTCTTAAAGCTGTGGAAATAGAATAATTCATATTGCGAGGTTATTTATTACCAGCCAGACCCTCATCTTGCTCTACGGGGCTCTGATAATCACCTATTTCAGAAGCCATTAGCCTTCTGTGTGTTGCAAAGCACTCTTCACCATAACGTGTCTATGCCTTTGTATTCTAGGGGAAGGAATGGTGTGTACTGAAGTAACAGACCTCTGTTGACCAAGTAAGAAAGTCTTTGATGCACAAATAGTACATTTAACTGCTTTTATTTGATAGTGTTGAAATTAAACAGTGTATGGAATCCCTGCCCAGGTATGGAAATATATAAAACCTCTGAGAATATGTACATTAATTCAGATGCTTAAAATTATAGAAACACAGACGGATAAGAAAAATATGCATTGAAAGAATGTAACAATCAGGGCTTAGGCACTTACAGGAGGACAGCGGGAGTTGGATTTAACTTATTGATTTTAGAACCACCATGGAAAAAAAAGGCGAAATATTGCCTTTCCTGTTTTCAGATAATAATGACTGTTGTTGCAAATTATAAAATTTAATTAGCTATATAAATGCCAGAGGAACAAATAGTGTGCTATTGTCTTGATATCTTTCCAGAAATTAGTCTTTTAAAATAAATTTGCCATATTAATCATCTAAAAATATTTTTGATCACTGAATTAATAGTTTGCAGCCTGTTTTCAGGTACTCATTGCCATAGGTGATTGCTTCTTAATTACTACATGGGCTCTTTCTATTCACTCATATTAATTCATGTTTTCTGGCACAGTCCCAAAAGGCAGCCTTGCCCTATATCTTCTAATTACTTCTATAATTGAATTTGCCCACTTTTTCTAACCTATTTTTTAAACTGACTGTGTTTGTTCATGGTTTATTGTGTCTTTTTTGTGTCAGTTCTCTGCAAGCAGAATGTACATTGATTCTTTCCTCGTTTCTCATTAATTTTCAAGAGCTTTGCTGCATGTCTGTTTTCTCAGTCTGTCAGACCTATTGCTAAACCAAAAAAAAAAAAAAAAGGACTCTTATTATTAAAGGTTAGGTAAAATAGACTGAAGTTAATTAATTCATTAGTAACTCTGAGCCAATTACTGAAGCCTTCTCTTATTTATATACTTGTTAACAAGACAGAAATGAGAAAGGCCAATTACAGGCACATGTCCTTCAGAAGTTCAGCAAACCCAGAGCTTATGCATTTATTGACACCCCTCCAAAAAATTTTCAGTTTATATATTACGTGGGTGACATTGCATTTAAAAATTATCAGCTAACACTCTATTCCATTCTAGTAATAAATTTTAAAAGATTTTACCCCCATCCATAGAAATCTTTAATAATATGCCTAATATTACTAAATTCTTCTAAAATCATCTCAAGGAGTATTGCTTAGCTTTAGCCATTACAAAAGTAGAAGATATTTGACTTGTTTTCTGATTTTATTATTCTGTACCTTCCAAGCTACTAAGGTTTTGATTCGTGAAATGGTATAATTAATTCGCAGATCTCATATATTAGAACCCTCTAAAGTATGTTTTACCTGATTTTTATTGAATGTGCCCAAACTTTACAATGTGTGGAAAGACAATTTTTCCCCAGACTTTTCCCGGAGACCAACATAAAAACTTTACCTGCCTCATCCCTACACACCGCCTGTACTATACGTACTATATCCATTACCTCCCCTTCCCTGCTTGAGAAATATTTTGTTAAATTAACAGGGCTTTGGAGGGAAGGGGGCCAGTGATTGATTAGTTTCTATACATCTGCATTCTCTACATATGTTGCTGTCAGCGTGGAACCAACAAATCAAGAGTCAATTGACACTAATGTCTCAATAAATTGGTTGTTGGACTGAATTAAAACTGATTTGAGTGCTTGGTTTTGGTTTTGGTTTATTTTTCTTAACCTCACGTGGACACAGATTTCCACAGATAAGTGATGCCATAATAATGCCCAACAGTTGAGGTTTTCCTTGGTCCCAAATGTATTTGATTGTAATCGATTATTTCATAGCCTAATAATGACCATCACAGCACCCCAGAATAAGCAGATGATTAGTCCAGGTCCTTGATTATTAGAAGACCAGAGGAAAACAGTTTAAAAATGTGCCGTGTACCTTAGTTGGGAAGCCTTTCTTAATACTTCTCCCATCTGAGGTTAACACCTGCTTGCCTCCGAATTGCCACACTCTCCTATTTATAGCTATCTTATGGAACATTTTACTTTCTACCCTGGATTAGAATGAACTGTATCTTTCTCTCTGCTGTATTATTGCCTAATTGAAGAAATAAGTGACCGACCAGCAGTCAGCCCAGTGTCTGGCAAGTAGTTGGCCCTCAGTGAATATGTGCCAAAAGAATTCAGGATGAGGAATCCATAATTTCTCTTTCACGTGTCCAATGTCTAACCTCCCTCGCTGTCGAGGCTCACTAAAGAATCTCATGCTTGAAATCAGTTAATGTATCTTAATTTTCTGTGGTAACTGCAATAAATTGGTAACAAATGTTCCATTATTAATTCGTTATGTAGGCTTCTCTGCTCCAAGATTAAAAATCTATACTAATTTTTCCACAGATGAACTGTTTCTCATTCCTTTAATTACTACATGACTTTTTTTTTTAATGGCTTTATGGACCTTAAGTTTGTTATTTTGGGCCAAGACCACACAGGCCCTTGTTGGTCTTCAAATTCCGTGTGCGCCATGGTCTCTGTATTTTCAGAAACACCTATGTGAAACACAAATTAGGTTTCTTGGACTCCTTCACTCCTTAACCCATCAGTTCTTCATGTCCCTGCTTCAGTGAAGCTGGTTTTCCTTCAGCAAACTTGGGTATATTGCCCTGCCTTTCTTTCATTTGACCCACCCTTCCTTCCTTCCCTTTTTCCTCCTTCCTTCTTTCTTTCCTTCTTTCCTCCTTCTACCCTCTCCCTTCCTTCCTTTCCTTTTCTTTTTTTCTTTCTTCCTCTTTTTTCCTTCTTTTCTTCCTTTTTCCTCTTTATTCTTTGAAATAAGGTGCTTCATAGCTCGATCTTCTAATAACCCCACTTCCTCACGATCTCCCACTGTACCAGCTTTCTTCACAGACACCATCTCATTGGCTTCCTGCAGGCTAAGTATTATGCAGATGAAGAAGCTAAAATTCAGAGAGATTAAGTGGCTTGCCCAAGGCCACACAGCTAGTTACAATTTCAGGTTTTTAATTCTTTACTTGATTTACCTATGAAAACAAAATCCAGAAGGCCCTCTTTTCTTAATTGATTCGTGGAAGGAAATTGCATAATGTCTCCCAAACAGTGTGAGTCAGCTGAAGGACTTTCTCCAGCAATTATATCAGTCATTATAAAAAGGGAAATGTACTGTGCCTACATCATCCTGTGAACATACAGATTCTGATTCAGAGCATCTGAACTTCTAATGCGCTCTCAGGGATCTGGGAGGGAAGTGTGGTGCTGCCCGTCCATAGACCTCACTTGGAGTAGTCAGGTCTGGTGGACAGAGTGAGGTTCGGGAATTGGAGAGACTTGATTCAAGTCCTGGTTCTTCTGTTTACTATGACTCTGTGCAAGCTACTTAGCCCTCGTGAGCCTCAATTTTTTCAACCTTAAAATGAGGGCAATAATATATATCTTACTCCCTGAAAACCAGGGAAATTGACTTTTAGTGAATGGGCCTATTTCTGTCCACACTACTGTCTGATTACAATCTTCCTAAGTTCTCCCTGCACTCAGAGACTTGCAGGAAGCCTCACGGCCTGGTGAATTATGTATAAGTTCCTCCCCCTGAGCCTCAAACCTCCAGGGCAACATCATCTTTCTAGCTTATCTCTCCCTGCTTTCTACTCATACCTTACTTGTAGCTAACACATCAGATTTCCTACTTCTGATTCACCTTTGTTCCACCCAACCCTCATCTCATCCACAGAAATTCTATCCTTTCTCAAAGTCCTTTCTCCAATCCCAAGTTCTTACTAGGAGCATTTTTTTTTTTTTAAAGATTTTATTCTAGACAGAGATTGCCTAGTAGACAGAGAGGCAAGTAGAGACAGAGGAAGGGCAGCAGGCTCCCTGCTGAGCAGAGAGCCACATGCGGGGCTCGATCCCAGGACCTTGGGATCATGACCTGAGCCGAAGGCAGAGCCATTAGCCCACTGAGCCACCCAGGTGCCCCACTAGGAGCATTTTTGCTGCTGTCCACTGCCCCCGCCCGACTCCCAGCTCCTACTATGTATGTCTCTCTGGCATTCGAATCCTCACAATATTCCATTTTTAATCTTTGGGTGGTTTCTTTTGTATTCTATCTTGTGTTCTATTTATTTCTGTAGTTAATCTCTTTCCTGTTAGACTCTACTTTCCATGAGGATGGGGAACAAGTACTCAGATATCACAATGATAAGAGCATAGCTTTGGGGCACACAGATCTGGGTAGGTACCTCACCTCTGCCGTTTGCCAGCACAAGCCACCTTAACCTGTCTGAATCCCAGTTCTCTCATCTTAAAAGTAGGTGCCAGTGCTACCTAGCTTACAGAGTTACTGGGAAGAAATGTTATCTATAAAACACCTCACATAGTATAAAACACCAGCACATAGTGAGGGCTCATGTCAGCGAAATTGAAGAGATGAGAACTGACTCTGTAATCCCAGCGCAACTCAGACATTCATTCTAGTGTGTGAGCAACTGGACCCAAGCCCAGGCTCCCGACTTGGGTGAGCACTTTCACATTTTCTTTTCTGGCTATATTTAGGTCAGTGTAAAGTCTTATCAGAATATTCCATATTCAGTCTTGTTCAAATCGAACTATATTTGTTGTTCTAGTGCCAGTCGGTATAAAGTGATAATGAATGTTGGTTATATGTATGGTATGGTTAAAAAAAAAAAAGTCGGGGTGCCTGGGTGGCTCAGTGGGTTAAGCCGCTGCCTTCGGCTCAGGTCATGATCTCAGGGTCCTGGGATCGAGTCCTGCATCGGGCTCTCTGCTCGGCAGGGAGCCTGCTTCCCTCTCTCTCTCTCTGCCTGCCTCTCCATCTACTTGTGATTTCTCTCTGTCAAATAAATAAATAAAATCTTTAAAAAAAAAAAGTCATGTGTTTTAGTTCAACTTGGGTTTGAATACAAGTTGCCACTCTCTAGCAGTTCCTCTGATCTCTTTGAAACACAACAATCTCAGAATTTGGGATGTTATTCATTTTCTTCTTTATATTTATCTGTATTCTGAGGATTTTTAAAAATAAAGAGCATTTTATTTCTGTAGCGCACAGACAATAATAATATTCTCTTGAGTGACAGTGACAACTTTCAGTGCCCCAAATCTCCACTTTTATGTCTAATTCACATAAATGTTTATCAGTTTTGCTTGACTGTTCCTTGTTTTTGTGAATTTAAATATTTTATTTGAGTAATTGATAAGGGGCTGTAATTGCATTCTTTTTTAGTTCTTATCAACTAATTTTAAAAAAATTAAATAGATCAACAAACTGTATCATTATTCAGTTTAACCTTTTAGGGGATTTTTTTTTTAATTTTTTTAAATAACTACAAGTTAAATGTTGTCAGGGTAGCCAAAGTTGACTCAATGCCTAGACACAATGCAAGAGATGGATCCAAGTTGCATCTAAACTTAGGGCAGTCAAAGGCAAAGTCACAGCTAAGTCAATATGTTGCTTTATTAATGTGGGTAAAGAAGGTTTTTTGAAAGAAAAATAGAAAATGGGGCAAACCTTGTTTTAATCAAGGAGTATATGGAAAGAAAATTAAATGCCTATATTAAAACCTATTCTTTTAGACTACCAATAACATTTTCCCGAAGCCTCAAGAGACAGTCGTAAAACAATGGCTCATAGTGCTTTTAGAACAGGAACTGAAGTTGTGTACTGTGCATGTATATATAGTCCTACGTAGGAGGAATGAAATGTTTAAAGCTGCTGTCGCCCCTTGGGGGGGAAAAGAGGAAAAAAAATGGGATTCTGAGTCGAGTATGTATGCATTTTCTGTTTCTCTGTCTTGTGGGTCTTTATTGCTAAAAATATTTTTATGAAATTGTTCTGTACTTCGTGTGGTCTTGTTTGCTCATTCTCAAATCTCAAACCATGGCATAGTCATGAAACATCTTGAGTTATTAAAAGTGGAGAAATTGTATTTTGTTTGTGAACTGAAGAGCAGGCCAAGCAATGTCTTCAGAAACAAAGATTTTATTTTATATGAGAAAAAAAGTTAATTTTCATTATAAGCTACAATAAGATAGTTCTAGGACAAAGAGACGGGAATTGTTACTTGGAAACTGTAATGCCGGAACTGTCTATGTAGCACAAATGAAGTAGAAATTGGTTTCTTTTCTTTGGCTCATTTGGCCAATGTAAAGCATCTTACTGGGTGATCAAATCTGGAAAAGCCACCTTGAGATTTCAGTTACCAACCTATAGCATATCACTTATCAATTTAATAAGAACAACAAAGAGATATTTAATTTTACTTCATGCAGCATAAACTCAGATTGAGACATACTCTATCAGATGGTTGAGAGCATGGGCTTCAAGTCCGACTAACATGAGTGTGAGCCCTGGGTCTACAACTTGCTAACCCTAAGAACTTCAACAACTTTAAATTCATGAAGTCTGTTTCCTCACCTGTAATATGAGATTGTGCCATATTTCATTAGTTAAGATACACATTCTTTAACATTTTAACATTGGAATGCACATTACAACTGATGGTGTATCTTAGCAATACTTTTTCTTCTTGTACAACCTATGGAATCTGATAGTCAACTAAATAATTAATATATACTTCCTAGAATCATTTTGAGATATAAATAAAATAATGTTGTAAAATCTTAGGTTCTAGAACCTGGCCCACAGAAGACTTAATAAATAATACCCATTAAAACGTTGTGCCCTGTGATTCTTGTAAACTCCAGCATTTTCCTATCTTTTTATTCCTAATTTGTGTTTGCCAAAACTAGAAGTTAACTTCTTTGCAAAATCCTTATGTTGGAACAGTCTGCTTGCTGAATTGTTCATCAGATTTCCTCAAATTTCTCTGGCAGCAAAATATTGACCCTAAATCTGAAATCTGAAACATGGTCAGAATAAGGGCTTGTGCAAGTCCTCAGTGATTTGTCACAGAACAAGCAGGAGTAAGTAGTCAGTGCTGAGCGTCCAATAAGCACCATGTAAGTGCTGCTGAGAGGGAGGGGGTAGCATGCATAGAATGGTTAAGTAGCATCAGGTTCTGGAGCCAGACTGGCTGGTTTGAGTCTTGGCTCTTCGCCTTACAAGCTGTATAATCTCAAGCAAGTTACTTGACTCCTCTGTGGCCTCCATTTCCATCTAGGGTGTTGTGAAAATTAAAAGAGCAATGTCCATAGTAGGTACTTTATGAGTTTTCTATTACTGTTGAAAATATACCCTTCTTATGTTTAAGTTGCTTTAAAAAAAAAAAAAAAAGTGTCAGTTTTCTGATACCGAAAGGGAATATTTGAGTCAATTTACTTTTCCAGCAGGCGATTGTTAATAAGGCTGTTAGAGGCTTGTACCATGTAAAACATACAACCTACAAACAGTGTCTTTTGAGGTATTTGTGATCATGCAACCTAGCTGATAAACACTTGCCTATCTGCAATAAAAGTGTGACTAAAAACAAAGTATCACTTAAGTTTGAGGTTGCTTCCAGCAGTCTCTGGATTGTCTATTATCTTGTTATGGCTTAAAACACAGTATTACATGGGTCTGCCTGTATCCCCAAGAAAGGATCATCGTGACTAGGAATTTTAGAGTGGGCTCCTTCTAACGTTTGTTCACTTGTAACCCACATTATTCCTTTTTTTTTTTTTTTTAAGTTGTGATTGTGACTGTTGTGCTTAGAACAGCTCTGGCCATTAAGCATGTACTTATCTCCAAGCATGAGACTGGTTGTGGCTTTTTACTCATTGATCAAACCTACTAAACACAAAGAATCAACTCTGAAGTGAAATAAAGCTTACAATAGTTAATCAGTATTTTTTGAGGGGTAATTATTCACATGAAAAATTGTAATCGGTATTATTTTTCCATAATCAATGCATATTTTTAGCTTTTCTCTTCTTTTTGCTCACATTTTGTTCACTCTCTAGTATCTATCACCACTGTCAGTATCAAGAGACTATAGCACCATGTATGGGAGCATTGGTGTCCCAATAACATAACTCCAAAACTCAGTCTATCACTGAACTAGCCCCTAAATCTCCAATAAGACTTGTCCTTGCTCGTGTCATAAGTCTACAAAGGGCAGGGTGGCCATCCTTTATGCAGTGGCTCTGCCATCTAATGTATGCCTTCCAAGGTCATCCGAGTAGGGAAAGCAGACCTTGAAGGGCCTCTTTTAGGAACCAGTCCTGGCAATGACCTATGTGGATCCCATCCAATTCCATTAGCTAACACATGATCTTCCGGCCCTAGCCAAATTACAAGGGAGGATGAGGGAAACCATCTTTCTTCTTGCCCAGGAGGAGAAACTAGTGTGGCCAATACATAGCATTTTCTCTGCCACAGCTTCTTACTAGGTGTATCACTTGGAGCAAGTTGTCTACTCAGAGCCTCAGTATTTTCATTTGCAGAGTGGCAATAACAATACTTATCTTGCAGAGCTGCTGTGAAGATAAATGAAGAGAGGAATGTAACGCACTTAGAGTATGGTAAGTACTTCATGATACTGTTGTGCTTTAGTTCTAATAATCAGTAATTTTCCCATAAACACACACACACACGTGTATGTAGCTCCTGAGGTATGAGCACCTGAGCTGTCTGGCCCCCGCCAGTCTAGCTCTCTGCTGATACTTTCATTCCTGCCCAGTCTGTCCAGGGTTCAGGACTCCAGGCTGCTGAGAGTCTTGGCCACAGAACTGACATCAGTGTAAGCATTGTACTATAGGTGCTGGGATGAGAGGAAACCAAAGCCAAAGCATGACATTGAGAATGCGCTCTAGTTTCTCCAAAAGTCTTGGAGGGGAGGATTTTGAGGGGATGAATTCAAGGGGTGGAGGACAGAAGAGAAGACTCGCTAGTTGTGTGAACCCGTGCTTAAAGTAGACCCTAACTCCCAATATAGCAGCTGCAAGAAAGGGGACAAATGAACACATATTGAGCACTTACAATGTAGCAGGCATCATGCTAGGGCTTTCACACGGTGACCTCATTTAATTCTCACAGGGATCCTTAGGGAAGAATCACTAACCCCCGTTCCCAGTGCAGTTAAAGTAGTCACTCAAGCAGACATAGCTACTAAGTGACACGACCAAAAGGAGTCTTCAAAGTCCTAGTGTAGTGCTCTTTGTATGACACCACCACTTCCTGTGATCCTGAGCTGTGCTGATGACCAGTAATCCCAGAGAACAGACAGGAAGTGTATCCTTCCTCAGAGGAGCAGGAAGTAGATCCATTTACCTCCTCAAGCAACCGGCCTACCCCCACCTTCCACATGACCACAGAAGCTTAACTCACGGGCACGGGCAGCCTAGGTTACAATGTATTTTCAGTGGCCCCCCTCCCAAACACACACAAATACATTTCTGTCCACTTGCAAATGTGCAAAATTAATTTCACGAGGCAGTGCGAATGCAGATGGGTTCTTATTAACATGTATGTGAGATCATTTTCTTTTGGGGAGTATGTGAAGGATAGACTGATTTTACTGAGTTGGATGGAGAAAGCTGATCAGACCAAAGCCACGGCTCCTTGATTTCATAATCTGACAGCCCGGGCAGTGAAAAAATGTCCAGAAGTTTTGAGCCCCCTCTAGTCATGAAGACCTGGAATATGGTGGTAACGCACCCCACAGAACAGTCCCATGAGATGAACCCTAAGTACCATGCCATAAAGTGCCCTCAGGGTATCCAAGTATATCCAGAAAAACCAAGGGATTTGGGGCTTGGCATTTTATAGGAACAGTATTAAAACAGAACTACGTCTGCAGCAGCAGAACTGAAATGAATATAAGACTAGGTTTTTCCGATCTGTCAAAATAAATTTACTTGGAATTGTGAGCAACATAAACTCTGTAAGTTCCATTCTCTGCCTCTGTTTCTAGCACATGTTAGGATTCTACCGACTGATTTGGACAAATATAAGAAAAGCTCGTGACCCAACATGCCCCTCACACTTGTAATATATTTCAGAACTTCTTTTGTCATTTCTATGATACAGTGTCTTCCTTACCATTAATTGTCATAGATACTACTTAAAACAGGGTTTTCTTGAATCCACATTATACTCAGAGGCAGTACAGTATAGTGGTTGTTGGTGAAGAGAATAAACTCTGGAACCAAAATACCTTTGTTTGAAGCCAAGTTTCATCATGTACAAGCTGTCCGACATTAGAGGAGTGACTCCTGTATACCTCAGTTTCCTCATCTGCCAGATTCAGAGTTTAAGAGTGCTACCTCATAAGTTTGTTTCAAGGATTAAACAACTTAATGTATGTGAAGCACTTGGCAAAGTGATTGACACATAGTATAAGCCCAGCTCTCTAGCAGGAACCTCGGCAATAATGGAAAGGGGCCAGTGGGGAAAAAAATCCAAGCTCCAACCACGGTCACCATGCAGTGGGATGGAGAAGAGCTAACACAGAGCAGCTAAAATTTGTCTCATTCATCTATGTCTCAAAAATGAGAAGCAAAGACTAGTACTTCTCAAACATTCATGGACTTATGTAGATCTTGCTAAAATATGGATTTTTAAAAAAGATTTATTTACTTATTTGAGACAGAGGGAGTGAGCGCATGCAAGCACAGGGGAGAGGCAGAGGGAGAGGGAGAGAGAATCTCAGACCCCCCATTGAATTAAGAACGCAATGCAGGGCTTGGATCTCATAACCATGAGATCATGACCTGAGATCTCACAACCATTAGATCAAAACCAAGAGTCAGATGCTCAACCAAGCCACGAAGCACCCTAAAATATGGATTCTTATCCGTGAGGTCCAGGCTGCAGTCCGGGAATCTGAATTTATAATAGGCTTCCCAGGGACACTGATGCTACTAGCCTGCATACTTCACATTGAGGAATAAGGGTCTGGAGAACACCTAGTTCCTAAATGCTGCATAGGCTCTTTCTCTAGGTAGAAAAAATCTTCCAGGGATCTTTCCTTTTATCCAGCCGCTTTTGTCGTTTTGACCATGGGTTATGGGCCAAGAAAATGTTTGAAAATAAGTATTGTTGCAGAGGAAAAAGGCACAGGTTTTCTATCTTGAATTATATAAAATATTTTTCATCCTTAAGCATTTAATGATTTTCCCCCTTAGAATCCAAAATTGGCTTCTCCTTTATGCTCATTAATTACAAACTAAAGGACTGAGATGTTTATCAAGGTAGGCAAAGTGTCTCCATCTGCTTTCCAAATTGAGATGGCATCAGCAAAACCAAGCATCCTCTTGTCAAATGATGACCTTTGCCAAGCAACCAGTCCTTTAACTCTAACCTCATGCACATTTCAAGGGAAATGTAAACCACGTTTGTGTTCCACTGACATATAAATCATTGACATTTTTCATAAAAATATTTCCAGTTGTTAAGGGGTTTTAAACTGCCCAGCAGGGTTTTGCTAAGACCAAAGTTGGACCTTCACAGACAACCAAGCTAAATTGCATTCCAAGTTTAAAAGTCTAAATCCAATCAGATGACCATTTTTGACCTTGTGGTTTCACAGACTCAGGCAAAATTAATTTTTAAGCATTTTAATCAATTTCTTCACTATCTTCTATAGATAACTCCTTATGCTCCAAGAGTAAGTGAACCCATATGATAAGATAAGCGAAGAGTTAAATGTGCGTGTGTGTGTGTGTGTGTGTGTGTGTGTTTTAAAAGCATATGGAGGGGGCGCCTGGGTGGCTTAGTTGGTTGAGCGACTGCCTTCAGCTCAGATCATGATCCTGGAGTCCGGGAACTCTGGCTCCCTGCTCAGCAGGGGGTCTGCTTCTCCCTCTGACCTTCCCCAGCTAAGGCTTGCTCTGTTCATTCTCTCTCTCTCTCTTTTAGATAGATAGATAGATAGATAGATAGATAGATAGCATATGGAGGGAAAAAATCAACAAGTGTCATCATTTTTACTTTTTTCTGAAGCCAGCAAAGACCTCAGGAAGAGTGTCTGCATCCCACTGTCAAGTTACCTGTGGCAAATTCTTACTTCTGATTCCACCGCATTAAACCTTGGGCTTTGTGGATCATACCACGTATTCATCTGCAAGGGCAGCTGTCATAAAGTAGCATACACTGGATGGCTTAAACAACAGAAATGTATTGTCTCACAATTCTGCATTCTGGAAGTCTGAGTGAGACCCAGGTGTCTGCAGGGTTGGTTCCTTCCAAGGGCTTTAAGAATGGGTTCCATGCCTTTCTCCTGGCTTCAAGGACTGCTGGCAATCCTTGGTTTTCCTTGGCTGCATTACCCAGTTCTCTGCTTTCACCTTCCCATGGTGTTCTCGCTGTGGGCACGCCTGTCTCCCAACTTCCCCTTTTTCTAACGATACCGGTCATAACTGGCATAGGGGCCTGTCCTGCTTGTGTTAGAACTTCATTCTAACTTAACTAATCACATCTACCATGACCCTATTTCCCCAACTAAGGTCACATTCTGAGGTATTAGGGATTAGTTAAGACTTATGGATTTGGGGGAGTAAGAGGAGGACATGATTCAACCTATAACATATAGTGTCCCAGCTGCTCAACTCAGCCTGTTTAGTGCAAAAGTAGGCATAGAAAATTGGGATGCCTGGGTGGCTCAGTTGGTTGGACGACTGCCTTCGGCTCAGGTCATGATCCCGGAGTCCCAGGATCGAGTCCCACATCAGGCTCCCAGCTCCATGGGGAGTCTGCTTCGCTCTCTGACCTTCTCCTCGCTCATGCTCTCTCTCACTGTCTCTCTCTCAAATAAATAAATAAAATCTTAAAAAAAATTAAAAAAAAAGAAAATACATAAACAGGCATGACTGTGTTAGGTAGGTATGAAAAAGTTTTCCTCAGAAAAACAGGCAGCAGGGCTGCAGGCAGTAGTTTGCAGATCCCAGTCTTGGAGTATCTCTGATCTGTTCTGAGTGTGAAAAAAAACAGGAAGAGATCTGGCACTTGGCAAAAAAAAAAGAGAAGAAAAAAATGTTGCCAGTTTTGGGAATACCTATTATATTCTAGTCACAGTAGTTTACATGTAGCTTTGATATGCCTCATGTTTATATTCAGATATAATCTGAGCTAATATACCCAGCCTTAATTCAGGGAACTGATACAAATTTTATTATGATGACTCTAGCTGTCATGACACATTTTGTCCTGGGGTGTTACTATACTCTAGAATGGCAAAGCATCATGCTTTTGATTTTTAGTATGAATTTGTCCCAAAACATTAACAATTATTTATTATTTTTAATCCCTTTAGAAACATATGTATATTTATCCTCATAAATATACATGTATATTTATTTTTATATGATTAATATTTCTGGAGGCACTATATTAGGTTGTATACAATGACTCCTGAACAAGACACATACATTGTCTCCAGGAATTTCCTCTTTCCTTGAAGATGTACACAAAGGAAATAGATAATACATAACACATTCAAACAACCTCCTGAGATTCCCATATATACCTGCCATGTAGGGGAATTGCTTTGTCCTGTTTGGGCCCATATACATGCATAGACATGTGAATCTTGCATCTTCCCTTATGGAAACTTACAAGGAACCAAATTAGAGAGTTCTGTATAGGGTCATAGATATAAAAGTGTTTAAAAAAGCTTTCACAGAAAGCTTGAAAGTTGACTGTGCAGTAAAGAAAAGAATTCAATCAGGCACATACTATATATTTTGCAATAGTAGCAGAGGCCATGCTCCCACTTATATTAAAACATAGATGGAGCTTATTAATGTCCTTTTATACTAAAACACTAGGCTTCTGGAAAACCCTGGAACTCTTCCTCCATACGGTTATAAAGGTGGCCAGAGTCAGAGGCCAGAATCTGCTTTAAATTTTGGGAAAGAGATGTACAAGTAGCGAGTGGCCTTATTGAGGATGAAATGAACCCACTCACAGGTTTCAGTATTGGATGTTAGAGGTTCATTCATCTTCAGCAGAGATGTCTCACGGAATCACTTACTTGGAGTGCCCCAAAATTGGCCTTATATTTAGGATCTAAAAGAAAATACCCGCGGGATTGTACCAATTATAAAATAGGTCAAATTTGGGGGCCAAAAAAGTGGACCATCTGCCTTTAATCAGGTTTCTTACTTAAAAGGTTTTCAGTTCAGACAGAGATTTTCAGAGAAAGTATCAGCTATGATGATACATATATAAAATTGCTATCTGACCTGAAATGTCAGAAGTATGTGGCCTTGATAATTTTAACCATTTTTAGACCCAATAAAAAATTTTTAAATCATAATTAAAAGACGATCGTTGTCTTCTAATTATGGAAACACCGCCGCCATTTCCTGACTGCTACACCTGAGACCTTCAATAATACAAGCCAAAATCTGCCTTTTCATATAGTGTTTTGATTTATTAACCACATATAATGAATTTCTTATCTTATTCAAATAAGATTTGAGCTCAAGGAATAAAACTGGAATTTATTTCACAAAAAAAAAAAAAAAAAAAAAAAAAAAAAAAACCAGTAGAGCCTGTCCCATTTTAAAAAAAAAAAATCTAGAAATTCTTCTAATTTCTTTGATTTGTTAAGAAGCCACTGTCTCATTCTAAGAATCTTCTATGTGTTTGTTTGAATGTGGGTCAACTTCGCTCTTTTCCTTCTACCTGTATTAAAATGAAGAAAAGAGCCTTCAGTCTTCTCACAGAACTAGAAAAAGAGGATGGAAGTAAATGGCTTTTTTTCTTCTCAACACTTTGTAAACTTTAACTAAGAAATGGAGCACTCCAGTGTGTCAATGCAGAGTAATGATAATATTAATAATGATGGTGATGATGATGATCATGATGAATTAGACAATATAATTCTCCTCTTATTCTAAGTGTGGAAACTGAAGCAAAATGATGAAGTGCCTTCCCCAAGATCAGTGGCTCCACAATTAGAACTTGGGCCTTTCCTCTTGTCACACCTCTTCTTCAGAGGAGAACAAATATCACTAATGTTCATCCTCCCCAGGAGAAAACCATACTGGCCCATTCAATGGCCAATTAGAATAAATTGTAAATTAGGACAAATACGATAGGTAATACAAAAATCAAAAGCTCTCTAAAGAAAAGGAACAAAAAACCTGAATAAATAAGCTTAACGGTCCATTGTTTGTGGGGAAAATGATGAAATTATCATCAAAATATTCTATGAATTGAGAATGACGATAAATTTTTATGTGGGGGAAAAAAATCTACCTAGGCAAGTAAGACTCTTGCTGGACAGGTATTAGTTTTTATAAAAGGGACATTAGTCTATGTCTGATAAGAGATAAAAATACGCTTTGTGTGGATTTTAGTATACTGCGCAATTAAGATTCTTTATATTGACCCATATTTAAGGGAATGCTTGTGACTGTGCTAAGCATTTGGACATTAAAACCGTGTCTGCACAGGAGAATGTTCTAATTATCCCAGAATCAGCCCCTCAGAGTCTGAGTCACTCAGGTGAAAACACTCTTTTCTTTAGGAGCAATTTTAGGGATACAGGTTAACAGTAAATACTATAATGCTTCGTTTGGCCTGTAAAAAATAAACGTAGTCTAAATATCAATGTACAGATGCCAAACCTGTGTTTAAATAATGTGCCAGGCTACTTCCCTCGTCAAAACTCTGGGTGAGGTGTTGTTTCCACATGTAGGGACATTAGCCCAGCAATGCAAGAAAAAAAAAATCTTCATTTGGACAGTGCATCTTTCAGACGTTCCCTTCTTTTATTGATTTGTTTTCTCCTGTCCCTTTTCTCCTTCTTTTGTTTCCTTATCATAGCTTCAGGTTATTACGTGCAAAGTATTGATGGGAATGGATGGTTTTGGTCGATGGAGAGCTAATGCATCCCTAATCCCACTATTGTTGTAGAGTTATGCTTTACTCTGGTCTCTGATGGGGGAAAAGGTGCAAAGCTGTTGATCCTAGTTTTATTTGTCACAAACCCATCCATCAATCAAGCGCAAGCATGTCTGAATGCTGAATGACATGTGGGTCTCAGCTGAAAAAATTCGATAACACTGTATTGTCAGGTCTCTCACTCCTTTTTTTGATAAGAAATACATTTGACTGAAACAGATAAGCATGCAACTACTAAAGACTTGAAGAGAAAAAGTGACATATTGGCACCAAAGGTTATATATCTTTGGTATTAATGATACTTATGAGTAAATAAAATGGGAGGGGGCAGCTGCAGCTGGAGACAGACAACATCCCTAAGGCTTGGGTATGTTTAAGTATCGTCGCTCTCCTACTATTCAGATTTTCAAATATTAATCTGACCATATTTCACAGTCGACTACCCTGGTTAAAATACAAGCAAATATGCAATTGGTGAAAGTGGCCGGGTGCAGGGAATCAAAGCGCACTTGTTTACACTGCTCTGAATAATACAGACAGATCCCTTTTTGTTATGGATGGTAGGTAAATCCCATGGAATATTTTTATGTATGTATGAACTCGTAAGTTCACAACTGTCTCCTCTTGTGAGTGAAAGCATTTGGGGGGGGGAGCTCTAATTATTTTAAACTGGAAATATATATGCATGTCATTTTAATAGTGACTTAACTTATAATTACAGTCTCAAAAATGGTTTCTGTGTGTCCCTTTTATTCTAGTTACTAAATTAGGTTCTTTAATACATTATGAAAGCCTGCCTTTTCAGTTATACACAATTTTCTATTCATAGTTATTTCAAGATAATTGCATTTGGAAATAGTTAAAACATTAAAAACAACACCAGTATAATGTGATTTTAGGGGCAAAATTAATCAACAAATCAGAACATTTTTAAAAAACCATTTTATTTTCTTGTCACAACATTTTAGAGAAGACAAGATTTTTTTAAATGACCTAAAAAAGCCCATCAGGAAAGGTAACAAAAAGACAGTCCTGAATTAGAGGGCACTAAGATGAACGTTTTGTAGCCTTAAGTATCACCATGCTATGAAAGTAAACCATTTTTCTCTGTTCAGTGACTGGGGGCTAGACAACTGCAAAAAATCAATGTGGGAGTGCTTTAGATTTGTGGGGTAAATTACATGTGCTTGGCCGCTCCATTGTATCTGCCCTATATTCTATACAAGATACTTTAGATGGAACCGTCACATAATACATATACTTTATATTGATTTTTGTAAATTTAACAGAACTTGAATTGAACTCCATAATAAAGCAAGAAGAGAAACTGTATCTCCTTCAAATCCCTAATACCTCAAGTATTCTTGAAATTAACTAACTATTAGCTCCCAATTCTGAATTCATGGGGGGAGCCAAAAAAAAATCTTCTGATTCTTAATTCTCCAACCCTTCTGTGTTACTGCCCTTATTTACATTTTATCTTAATTTCCTTACATCTTTAAAAGCGTGTTATTTCCTAAAGAGTTCCTAGGAGGGGTGAGTTGGCAGTGGGAGCCAACTGAACTTTTGAAAGTTATTAGAAGTTTTGAACAGAGACCTGTCTGTTGACTGTTCTTTTGGATTTCCAACTTGCTTTAGTTTGCCCTCACTTTGCAGTGATTTTAGGCTGATGTGAATTCTGTTGCCATTTAAATTAAGTATTTGAAGCTACCCTAAGTGTTTGAGCAAGGGTTCATGTGGTTATCCTAAGGGCAGCCTCTCTCAGCCAGACACTACCTATGAGGCTCCAGACAATGGCAATGGAGAGAGAAGTAATTCAACCCCTATGCAGAGAAATACTGTGAGGTTGTTCCAAACCACTCTGGATATCCAGGTCTTGGACTCTAGCCAGAACTATAACCCAGTCTCCACATATCCTTAGAATAAGAATTTATTGATTCTGGAGTGGGTTACTTCCAGAGTGAGTCTCCAGGGAGAATACAGTCTTTGTAATTCAGGATGAGATACGACAGCAACATCAAAAATAAAAGGAACCGTCTTGGAATGTAGTGGTATTAGGGCTCCTCTCATCCAGAAATGCCTTGGGGAGAAGGATGAAATGTGCAATAAAAGGGATTCATGTTCTGGTGGCACTTCAAAACTATTTTTGAAGTATTTTAGAAAACATAAGGATATTATAGACAAGAAAAGGAAATCATTCATAATGCCATCACCCATCAGTGACATCTGTTGCTTTTCTATGATATAGGATACGTAATACAGTGAAATATAGAGAAACAGATTATTGACTTCATGGGAATGCTTTTAATGTGGCTAATTCCATATTAATAATCCCACTCCAAACTTCCTCGAATTAAAAAAAATCATTAGGAGATCTATTATTTAGAAGTGACTTGGAGCCTTTTTTTCCCATAAATGAATGTAAAGTTATCCAAGATAAATAATATCTATTTTCCCATGGGATAGAGAGTTTTGAACTCTACTTTCCCAATATGAAAGGGTCTAGAAATAACACTTTCCCAATGATGAAAGGATCTAGAAATAACTCTTTCCCAATGACTATGCAATAAAGTTTTATTAGCACTACTTAGCACAGCTCTCTCTCTCAATTTCTCTCTCTCTCTCTCTGTAAAAACATTTGACCTTGAGAACTTTTATTATCATAAATATTTTCAATCGAACCGTTTTTTGAAGTCAAAACTTTTTTTTTTAATGAGAAGAACTTTTTTAAAATTAAGGAAATAGACATGTATAAGACTACTCTAAAACTCTGTTAAAGACTATGAAACAAGGGGTGCCTGGGTGGCTCAGTGGGTTAAGCCTCTGTCTCTGGCTCAGGTCATGATCCCAGGGTCCTGGGATCGAGGCCTGCACTGGGCTTTCTGCTCAGCAGGGAACCTGCTTCCTCCTCTCTCTCTGCCTGCTTCTCTGCCTACTTGTGAATTTTGTCTGTCAAATAAATAAATAAAATCTTAAAAAAAAAGAATATGAAACAAGATTTGAAAAAAAAATTAAAAGATACCATTTTTCTTATTGAGAAGTCTCAGTATGATAAACAAATTCTAAGTAAATAAAAAAGAAAAACCCTAATACCATCTTTAACCTTATAGACTAATTCTTAAGTTTATTTGGGAGCATACATGTATTATCATAGCCTGAAAAAGTAGAGAAAAAAATTGAGAAAGGACTTTTTTCTGCCAGGTGGCAAAGTACACTGTAAAGCTTCGGTAATTAAACAGTGTGTGTTCTGGGAATTTGTATCCCCTGGGTCCCCAGTTCTGATGATGTTCACATTTAAATTGTAGTGTTCTAGAGCCTAAAGCACTCTTCAAACCTGAAGGGGGAGAGAATAAAGCAGTAGCATCAATGAGAGATCTTTTCTTCCTACCAGTCTTCTTCAGATTTGACTCCTGGCAAAGGACCGAGGGGGAAGTAACAGCTATCATAGGAGTACATAAAGAACTAAGAAACTTGATGCACTATCTATTCTTCCATCTTACATGGGGTAGAATTCATTTCCCAAGGGCACATGGAATATTTTATACTGTCCCCAACCCCCATCCCCACTGTATTAGTCAAAGTTATAGTAGCTGTGCCTTTAAGTAATTTAAAATCCTCCCCCAAATAGTTATTTTAAAATTAACACCATTATAGAAAAGAAGACAACCCTACCCCAAAGCTCACTCAAGCTTTTTTAGATCTGATTATACAGAGGAAAAAAAAAAGAAGAAGAATTACATGATTTGAAAAAGTAGAAACTGTCGCATGGCTTTTAGGCCTGGCCCTGATTCACAAATTTCCCAAATTCTACCAAAACAGTGGAGTATTAGTAAAGCAGACAAAGCAATAGAATAGAAAAAGAGCCTTGAAAGACACTCTGAGAATTTGGTTTTGATAAAAAGTGAGATTTTAAATAAATAGTGTTGCTCTCATATACTACTGGACTGAATGTAAAATTGGTAAGCCAGTTTAGAAGTCAATTTTGCCAGTTTAGAAGTCAATGTCTGTCGAAATGAAAGACATGCAGAGCCCATGACCCAACAATCCCACTTCTCCATATCTCCCTGAGAAACACTGGCACGTGTACATAAGAAGACAGGTACAAGGATGTAGCACTAGTTGAATAGTAAAAAATGGAAAATTATAAGTGACCATCAACAGGGGACTGGCTAAATAAACTCTTCAGGAATCACACTATATGTATGATGCATTAATAGGAAAGGATGAGATAGAGTTCTCTGTATGGAAAGAAAAAGATCTGCAAAACATGCCACTGAGTGGGGAAAAAAAAAAAAAAGGAGGAAGTTTCAGAATATTACCCCACAAAGTAGTGTATGCTGAGCTATATATACTTCATGCCTACACCAATCATCATGAAAAAAAAATCACATTAATTTTCATTTCTCTTTATTTATCTCAAACCATACACAAAAAATGTATTTCTTATGGATTAACAACTTAGATGTGACTTGTTTTCAGACTATAAATGAATAATACACAGTCTCTATCCTTAAGGCTCTTAAAATCTAGATGGGAATCAGACAAGACACAAGATAAAATTTACATTAAAAATGATGTGTATAGCACATGGTTAGGATGTTTGTCAAGCTTTCAGGACACCTGAAGGCAAATGGCAGGCAAAGCAGGAAATGAGAAAAGTAAGTGAGACAAACCAAGGAGCAGGCAGAGCTATGATGGGCCCCAAAACTGGGAGAAGTGGTAAGGCATGAGAGAGTAAACACAAGCCAGGCATGAGAGGCCCTCTTCATCCTGAGGGGGAGAGCCATTGGCAGGTGAGGGGGTGCAGAAAAAGGTGATATATAATGTATTATATTTATGTTCACGTATAATAGTAAAGAGAAGAGTGCATCAGGTCATTAATAGTCATCAACACATATGAAGAATTTGTTCTAGAAAATAAGCAGAATTCAGGAATGAACCTCAAAATTATATTCTTGCTCTAAAACCATGGAAACCAAAGACTTAAAATCTTACCAGAATTTGTAATCTGATTAGGAAGTCAAAATCTTCGCACACAAAAATACAGAGTCCATATGTTAACCTGTGGGGTGGGGATTTCTATGCAGTAGTGTTTAGGGCAAGACATGCTCTGATCGAGCCCTGCATGGGGCTCTCTGCTCAGGGGGGAGCCTGCTTCCCCCCATCCCCGCCTCTGCCTGTCTCTCTGCCTACTTGTGATCTCTCCCTCTCTCAGTCAAATAAATAAATACAAATCTATTAAAAAAATAAAAATAAAAAAAAGACATGCTCCGAAAGAGATTGAAACAGCCCCACAAGGCCTTCTGAAGGGAAGAGACAAGACTTGCTGGGGAGAGAGAGAGAACAAGTATGGGGAGGGGGGATGGAATTTGTGCTCATAATCAACAAAAGCTACTGACATTTATCCAAGAAACATTCGCCAAGCCTTGGGTCAGATGGCTGTTGGACGAATGGGTAGAAATGGCCCATCCTGAAGGGCCTTCACTTTTATTCTGTTACGGGAAAAGAAAAGCTACTCGTCTGGTTGGAATAAAAGCTTTCCTGAGGGGGTGATTTAGGGCAGGGGAACTTGTGTGTGTGTGTGTGTGTGTGTGTGTGTGTGTGTGTGTTGGGGAAGTGACATACAGTTCATAAACTCTTGCAGACATAGATGGATAAAGACCAATGAGAACTCTGAAGGCAAACGTCGTCGTTTCATAGTGTATCCTACGATATGAGCAAACACGCGCCCGCGCACACACACGCATGCGCACAATCTCTGCAATGCATAGTTAATACCTACTGTCCGCAGTGTACCCTAGGAGACGCCGCAAGCCCTTAGATGGAAGATTTACCATAGAATACTTCATTACTCTGTGTCTGTATTTTAGCCAGAGCTGCCTTTCTAAGACTTTATTGCTAAAAATACAACCAAAATGAGCACCCTCCTTAGTGTGAGCCCAGAAGCTAAAAAAAAAAGATGACTTTGCTTTATGTATCATTTAGTTGAAGGATTTTTGTATGGAAAAATTAGATGTAAAGGTCATAGCAGGCACCCTGGGCCTTGGCTTAAAGAAAAAAAAAAAAGTCTTTGTTTTTTACTTAGAAAACCATTATCTATTCATTATATTAAATGTATAATGTACCGAAAAATATGAGGAAAAAAATCATTCATAGTTGACCACAGCTAACATTCAATGTAATTCCTTTAAATTGTGTATATTTTATTTTTTTATTATTTTTTTAAAATTGTGTATATTTTAAGTGATTATCTCCCTAAAGCTCCCTCAGGCCACAAAGCACAAGCAACTCGTTTAACTAATCCAGTTTTCTGGCCTGCTGACGTAGGGTTTTGAGTTTATGTTCAGGGTAATATAGATTTCAGGTTTTGAGCTATAAGGAATCTCAGGGATTAACTTCACTACCCTAGAACAGTAGTTCTCAAAGTGTGAACCTCAGATCAGAAGCTTCAGTTTCACCTGTGAGCTGGTTAGAAAAATCACAGGCCCACTCCTACCTGCTACATATGAATCTCTGAGGAAAGGGCCCAGGAAAGGGTGCTTTAACATGCTCTCCAGATCATTCCCATATGCATTCAAGTTTGAGAACCAGTGCTGGAAACAAATAGTCGTAAATCCTCAGCAAGACCTAGGGAAAATATGTTTGATGGTGCCTCATGTGACACACACTGACTTGCACAGAGTAGGTACTGAATAAATGCTTGCTGACTGAAAGGTCTGTCTCCCAAACATTCCCAAACCTCCAGTCCTTTTCCCATACTCTTTGAACAGATGCCACCTAAATTTGCCCTTGAAGCGAACATTTCTTTTATTTCCCTGAAATTTCCTTTGGTTCCTACAAAAAAAACTAAGTACCCCAGGGTTTTCTTCTTAACCTTCCTTGATCTAGGACCTTATTACCAAAGCGGGAGCAGCAGACCAGCAACAGGGGCATCAACCATCATCTTGTTAGAAATGTAGGAATGGCAGGCCCCACCCCAGACGTACCAGTAGTATAACCAGGTCCCCAAGTGATACATTTACACAGTGACTTTTGAGAAGCAATATTTTAGGGAACCAGTGGGTATTCTTAATACTGTTTAGGTGAGTTTTGTAACGAGTACATTTCTGTATTAACTTTATATGACACTCATTTACTCATTCATTCAAGAAGTATTTCTTAAGCATCTATTGTGTACTGGCTAGATGGTATGAAAATACAAAGGTGTAGACATAGTTTCAGATTCCTTGAGGAAGTCTTAATAGCTACAGTACTGAGCAGAATATGGTACGAGTTTGTTGAGTTTTCTGAGGTTTCCCTCCCTCCCTTCCTTTTTTTTTTTTTTTTTTTTTTAAGATTTGTTTATTTTAGAGAGCATGCATATATGAGCTGGGGGTGGGGGGAGAGGCAGAGGGAGAGGAAGAGAAACTCAAGCAGACTCTCCACGGAGTGTGAAGTGCGACATGGGGCTCGACCCCACCACCCCGAGCTCATGACCCAAGCCAAAATCAAGAGTCATATGTTCAACCAACTGGACCACCCAGGTGCCCTGCTAAGATCCCCTTTCTGAATACATTGCAGAATACAGTAGAAAGACCCTGTTTGAAAACAGAGGCCTGAATGCAAATCCAGCCAGGTGATGTTAGGAATGTTACTATAACTCTCTGAAGTTATCGTCCTCATCTACAAAAGTGCATAATACCTGTGTTTCAGAGTTGTTCAGAGGAGTGCCTATGCAGCTCCTACAACAATGCCTGGCACACAGTAGGCAACCAACAGTGGTGTTATTGTTGTTGTTCTTACTTCCAAGATTTCCTGTGACCTATACCCTGTCTCCCTTGACTCGGGAACACAGTAGGAGCTACTTGAATGTGGCCACACTAGTAGCTGGATCTGGCCTAACAAAGTCAAGATCTTCATCATCATTCTGTACCACTTTCTTTATATTTCAGCCTTGAATAGCACGTGAAACCTGAAAATTATGAGCATTTTTGTGAAAATCACTACTGATCTACACAAAACAAATAAGATAACATCAAATTAATTTATGCTTATACAATAGTAGAGATCTGGTTATTTTGAAATGGTTTGAATCTGAGCTGAATAAGTGAGTTTTCATTAGGATGATTGGTATTGTGTACACATGGTTTCCATTCCTCTCATCCTGTCTAAACCTGAGCTTATCTCCTGTCTGGTAATGCTAGAAGCCATCAGGCCATAGAACTTGAAATAAATCTTTATTCTCCTCGCCTTTTCTCCTCTCCATCCTTTTCCTACTCCTTCTTCTCTTCCTCTCTTTTTCTCTCTCTAAAGCTACTGAATTTTCCATTCATGTCCCTTAAGAATGAGTCTTTGCTCTAGCCTTGTGCTGCTAAGTAAATGAATAACTAGATCAGCTTGACATCTTCCAGAAATTATAAAGTAGTCAAAATACTGATTAAAAATGGTGGTGATCTAGTACCTATCTCATAATCCTTAAGAGGTCTTCAAAATCTGTACAGGAGAGATGACAATATTTTTTAATATTAAAGACTCATAAAATAGTAATTATTGTACTTCTAAAGAAAATAAAGCAAATCAGCGTACCTGGGTGCCTCAATTGGTTAAGTGTCTGCCCTGGGCTCAGGTCATGATCCTGGAGTCCCAGGATTGAGTCCCACATTGGACTCCCTGCTCAGCGGAGAGTTTGCTTCGCCCTCTGCCCCCCACCCCACTCATGTTCTCTCTCCATCTTACACTGTCTCTCTCAAATAAATAAATAAAATCTTTAAAAAAAAAAAAAAGCAAAATTTCTAACGGCCTAAAAAATTCTGAGGAGCAAGAGGAAAAGAAAAAAATCTTAACAATTACTCTTAAATATCAAGGTCTTAAAACACAACATGTCTCATCCTTCAAAAGACAGACCCACACAGAGGGAGCGCCACACAATCAGAATTGGCATGAAGTTAAGGTGTTCCTCTACCTTATCACTTCTAACTCTTTTAACAATTAAAAGGGGCATTTTAATAAGTATTAATTATATACAGTTTTAATAATTATTAATCCAAGATGGTCCTGAGAAATGGTTGGGTAGTCATCCTACCTGAAGACAAACAAGGATAAGATTAGGAGTAGAGGTTGCAGTAGGTAAGGAGATAGGGACAAATGCTATTTTTCTGCATTAACAGACAGTGTTTGATGAAATAAGCATGTTTACAAAATCTATTCACTGGGTTACCGCTTAATAGGATTTTGGCAAACTGCTTCAAAGCCTATCTCATCTCACTAATTCGGCATGCTCAGCTGTATGGAACATAGCCTGGAACTGAGTCTGAGTGGCAAAGCACATACATTCATGTGCCTAAGAAGACACAAAAGAGAAGCCTCTTAAACCTTCCCTCAAAGCTGACTGAATCTTCCTTGAAATGCAACTTATTAACACATTTAGCTAACTAATGCTAGCCATCATCCATAAAAATAGAATGTTTTATATCAGAAAATATAAGGGGCCCAGCACACTCCTAAGAGCAGAGGAGCTGAGAGCCTCATTATGAGAGGATGGACAGAAGAATCACAAAGCATAGTCTCTGAATACTGTAAACTTGCAGCTCCTGAAGATTAACATTAACTAATGTTCATCATTATGATCTGGAGTTATCAAGAAGAAAGTAAGAATTTAAGTACAGAAGCAGTGTCGTGACAGGAAGAACAACAGCAATGAAGTCAGAAAGACCTAGGGTGCGGTACTGACTCCGCCATTCGCTAGCTTTGTGATATCTTAGGTAAATTATTTCATCCCTCTAAGCATCCTTCGCATCAGCAACATCTACAAAATAGAAAGAATACCTCCCTAAGGATGATAGCAATGATGAATTGTGATCATGTTTTTAAAAGATCCAGCACTGTGCCTGCCATGTGGGAATTGCTCAGTCAGTGGAAGTTATTCATAATAATAACAATAAGTGCTATATGTTGTATTGAAGAAGAATATTATCCTTAATGGCAGCGGGGTGTTCACTGAGTCAGTTTAGGACAGCAGATGCCATGACTTGCTAAGTTAGGCATAAAAATCAAATAGCTTGGCATGGTCACAGAGCAAGAAGAGTACAAGTAATAGATCCTCACAGCCTGGCAGACCAGAAAGTGTGGGGGCTGGATAGGGGATGCTATCTCACAGGCTGGGTCCAGGCAGTAATAGACTACCCCAGATAACAAGGCCCTCTTTCCAGAGTTGGGCTTAGAATCCTGTGGTCACCCATTTAACCAACATGCATAAAATGTATAAGAAATTAAAATAAGAGGTGCCTGGCCAGCTCAGTCAATAGAGCATGCAACGCTTGATCTCAGGATCATGAGTTTGAGCCCCATGTTGGGCATGGAACCTATTTAAAAAAAAAAAAAAAAAAAAACCCACAACTTAAAAGGTTATTTTCATAACAGATTAGGCTTGGAGTTCTAAGAGTAAAAAATGTTTATAAATGGATTGCACTGCCTTGAGAAGTAGTCAGTTTTCCATCAACAAAAGAGTATACAATATAATTTAAAAGCCTCTTGATATGGGAATCGTTGAATAGATTTAAGCATTGGCTGGAAAACTGAATTAAATCGCCTTACGATGTTCCTTTCTAAAACTAAAACAATATTTCACTTTTGTGGAATAATTTAGAGATTCATAAAAATGCTAAGTAAATGAGATGCTATTGTAAATAGTTTTTTTTTTCTGAATATAAAGTGAATGTAAGTTAATTGAAGAAATTCGTAAGGTATAAAAAAATATATACAACAAGAGAAAATAAATAATCATGATCTTCTTTTCTAGAGATAACCATCATAAACATTTTCCTTGAGTCTTCCTTCTATAGATTTTTTTCCAAAGTTGAGACTATATGGCACATAAAATTCTTATCCTACATTTTTTGCTGTGTTATATCATAATCATTTCTGTGTCATCAAAAAATGTTCAGGCAGGAGTACTTGAGTGGCTCAGCTGGGTGAGTGTCTGACTCGTGATTCTGGCTCAGGTCATGATCTCAGAGTCCGGGCATTGAGCCCTGCATTTGCCCTTGGCAGGGAGTCTGCTTAAGATTCCTTCTCCCGCTGCCCTGCTTCCCCCCCAAATAAATAAGTAAATCTTTTTAAAAATGTTTTAGGCAGCATTATCTCAGTACATCAAATTTGGGCTCCAAAATCATACACTTAAGTAAGAATCCTGCTTTGCCATTTACCAGCTCTGTGAGTTTGAGCAATTTACTAATACCTCTGTGCCCGTTTCCTCATCTGTAAAATGTGAATACTATTAGGGCACCTGCATGGCTCAGTCAGTTAAGTGTCTGCATTTAGCTCAGGTCATGATCTCAGGGTCCTGAGATCAAGTCCTGAATCGGGCTCCTTGCTCAGCGGGCTATCTGTTTCTCCCCTTCCTTCTGCCCCTCCTCCCTGCCCATGCTCTCTCTCGCTCTCTCTCTCTCAAATAAATAAATAGTTTTTAAAATGTGAATACCATCTGCCATGTAATGTAAATGTAGTACTACCTACCATTGTTTTATCGTTAAGAATTAAATGAGTTAATACATGTGAAATGTTTCTGGTACATAGTTAAGTGTTCAATAAATCCTAAGTATTATTATTGCTACCCATTTTCCTAATAAGAGCCATTTAGATTGCTTTCAGTATTTCACAATTATAAATAATTCTGTGATAAACATCTTTATAGTGAGCTTTTAAGATATGCTACAGTCAAAACTCTTCAGCCATTTTTTTTTAATTTATTATCAACTGTTTACTTTAGCTATAAAGCAATGGATGAAAAGACTATTTACCTGGAACCACTGGCTTTGCCAATATATTTTTTTAAAGCAAAAACAATACATATTTATATTGTTTTCTTTGTTATTTGTGATACAATCCATAAAATTACTGACACTTAGTACATTCACAATATTATGCAATTTACCAATATGTTTTCAGGTCACTTACCCCAAGATAGTCAAATATAATGTACAGAGTGGAAGAGAGAAAAAGTTAACTCTAATTACTCTTCAAATGTCTCTCATGAAAGAGGAAAAATAACTTCCTCATTCTCAAATTTCCTTAGGAAACCATTAGGTCCAATTAGCAAATTATAACCACCTTAAATCTTTTCTGGAATGTACGTACATACTAATTAACACTTTGATGCCTTTATCTGTGGAGTCAGGAAGTGGACAGTCTACAGAGGACGAACACCTAAAGAGTCCTGTTACAGTTCAGGCATTGTGGAAGATGGCTAGTGCAATTTACCTTCTAGAGTCCTTACAAAGATGACAAGTTATAACTATCCCCCTCCATAATACAGGTGAGGAAACTGAGGTTTGGAGACTACCTCCATGTAGTCTACATTTACACAGCTAAAAAGTATCGGAGAGGGGTGCCTGGATGGCTCTTGGACTTTTGGTTTTTGGCTCAGGTCATGATCTCAAGGTCCTAGAATCGAGCCTTGTGTCAGGTTCCACACTCAGCATGGAGTCTGCTTGAGAGTCTGTCTCCCTCTCCCTCTGCCTCTACTCCCCATCAAATAAATAAATAAAATCTTAAAATTAAAAAAAAAAAAAGTAGGAACGCATGAGTCACTTAGTGGTTAAGTGTCTGCCTTCGGCTCAGGTCAGATCCCAGGGTTCTAGGATCAAGTCCCACATTGGGCCCCCTGCTGAGCAGGGAGCCCGCTTCTCCCTCTGCCTGCCCCTCCCCCTGCTCATGCTCCCTCGATATTCTCTCTCTCTCTCTCTCTCTGACAAATACATAAATAATTAAAAAAAAAAAAAAAAGCAGTGAGGCGCTTGGCTTGCTCAGTCAGTAGAGCATGTGACTCTTGATCTTGAGGTTGTAATTTCAAGCACCAAGTTGGGTGCAGAGATTACTTAAAAATAAAATCTTACAAAAAAAAAAATTAAAAGGTAGCAGAAATGGGACTCAAGCTCAGATCTACCTGATTTTCCAAGTTCTGTGCTCTTTCCGTGACACCAAACTGCTGTGTTGATACAAGTATCTAATAATATCCTAAGAGAAAGAGATTCTCTGAAAGTTACAACAGATTCCAGTAACTCTCTAGGTAGAAAATAGCAAGTTCACAAAGCAGGGAATCTAGTTTTTGTAGCTTTTCGTAGTGGTTGATAACCTTCTTGTAATATTTCATCCACCTCTATTGCTGTCACTTTATCGCCTGGATATCTCAACATCCCTGAAAGGGTTATTCTGAATGGATTAGGCACTAGCACTCTGTTTTATGCCAAAATACACACGGGCTTGTTGACCCAACAAGAAACTGCTTGTAAAGCAGCTTTACATAAACCGAAATCACAGATCTCAAAAGCTTTCTCCCTTCTTCTATCACAGTTATTTTTTTCATATTTGACAACAAACATACACAGACTATCAAGAAGAAAAGGAAAAAAAAATGTTTTTCATAGGAAGAGTCACTGGAATCCAGTGATAGAAATTCACTATCAGAGGAAAGTGGAAAGTAGAGTCTTGCGTTCATAATCTCTTTCTATCCAGAGCCTTGTTTTTTTATTTGCTCATGTTCTAGAGTTTTCCGTGATGCTTAACTTCTCATTTGCAACCCAGGAGTAATTAAAAAGCAGTGCTTCTGAAGCACATAAAATCATATTCGGAGGGCACTTTGATTTGAGAAGGGTTCGAGGGTCACCGTGGAGGCAGGTATGGAGCTCCTAGTACTGTGCTGAGCACCTTTGAAGTGAAGTGCAATTACTGAATAGGAGTTGGCAGCCTCATGAACGTGGTTCCCTCATCCACCCAGCTCTGAGTGGGTTCGTATACTGGGGATGCTGAGTTCAGCTTCCTCGGACTCCAGTGCAGCTGGGCTGAAGGAATGTTCGGTAATTCACCAATGTTGGAAGCCATGGAACTTCTGAATATATTACATATTAAATAGGTTGTCTATTCCTGCCATCCTACTTCTCTTTTCCTAACATTCTTTTAACACACTGGTCCCTTTCTGCTTCACCTGCTCTTACTTTTCTTGCACACTTCACTCCCATTCCACTCTCTGAGGCAGTATATGGTTTTCCTGCGATATTATTAACCTCCAAAGATAAAAGAAAAAAAGCCAGGGGCGCCTGGGTGGCTCAGTGTTTAAGCATCTGCCTTCGGCTTAGGTCATAATCCCAGAGTCCTGGGATCAAGCCCCGTATAGGGCTCCCTGCTCAGCGGGATGCCTGCTTCTTCCTCTTCTGCTCCCCCTGCTTGTGTTCCCTTTCTCGCTGTGTCTCTCTGTCAAATAAATAAATAAAATCCTTAAAAATATATATATATATACAGAATAGAGATGCCTCCGTGGCTCAGTGGTTAAGCGTCTGCCTTTGGCTCAAGTCATGATCCCAGGGTCCTGGGATTGAGCCCCGCTTCACGCTTCCTATTTGGCAGGGAGCCTGCTTCTGCCTCTGCCTCTGCCTCTCCTTGTGCTCTCACCCTCTCTCCAACAAATAAATAAATAAATAAAATCTTTAAAAAAGAAAAGAAAAGCAGCTAGTGAATACTGTAAACTTTAAGGAGAAAAATTTCCTTCCTGGATGACCGCAATGGACAACCCTACTATTTAGTCTAAACAGAAATGATCAATTTTACGTTAATCTTCAACTTTTAGGTGAGAACGGTGTTCCCACTCCTGTATCATGCTCCATACTTTTGGTGTCAGCAGGTGTCCAGAGAGCACAGAACTCTTTTTTTCAGAGTGACATTCATCTGCCTAGACAGTTAACCCTATCAACAGGAACAAGTTCACAAACAATAACTGTGCAGATTTACAATGAAAATCTAGAATCTTCCAGGACATTTTAACCAAAAAAATTCTAAAGAATTAAGATTTTCTTTTCCCTCTTTCCTTCCCTTTCTCCCTCCAACCCCCAGAGAGATAGTAAAGTTCTGTGTAATTTGAATGTTCTACAGGTTATAATAGTAAAAAGGCCATGGGATGTCACATCAATCTGTCAGTAGGTAAAAAGGAAGTATACACAAGAGAAAGGAGAGTATCAGAAACATTTTATAGTTTATCAAGATATGAATACTAGCAACTAATTATTGTAACCAAAAAACCAAAGCCTCGGGGATGATTATCATACAGAAACCTCTATGGATTGCCTTGAATGACATTATGACAGGCTGGTGACTTCCAGATATTCGTGCTGGTAGGACACTCAATGCTCCTTAAATCACTCCACTAACATGGTTGCCTATCCCACTTATGGATTGCAGGATTCAGCTTTCTAGGGTGTGACTATAAAATATAAAAAATCTGCTTGTAGACTAGTTTGAGTCAAACAAATTGTTAGGAAAAAAAAAAACAATTGAGACTTATGCTTTAGGCTGTTTGGTAAATATCAAAACTATAAATGCATATACCTTTAATATAACAATTCTGAAGCTAGGAATTTATTCTAATGAAACACATGTGTGCAGAGTGATGCATACACAGCATTATTTGTGGCACCATCAACTGTTTGTAATATATTGGGAAATACTGGAAATGACGTAAGTGATCATTATTGAAGAATTGTTTAAATAAACTATAGTAGGGACTCCTGGGTGGCTCAGTTGTTAAATAAACTATAGTAGATCCATGCAGCAGAATATGGAACCATATAAAAAGAAGAAGCTCTATATAAGTTGGTATAGGAAGCTCTACAAGAACTAAATTTAAATTAGCTGTTAAATTTTTTTTAAAGATTTTATTTACTTATTTGACAAAGAGCACAAGCAGGGGAAGCAGCAGACAGAGGGAGAGGGAGAAAGAGGCTTCCCACTGAGCAGAAAGTCCGATTGGGACTCGATCCCAGGACCCTGGGATCATGACCTGAGCTGAAGGCAGATGTTTAACCAACTAAGCCACCCAAGAGCCCCTTAGAAGTTAAATTTTAAAAGCATAAATTATTTTTTGAAAACTACACAAGAAATTAGTAATATCACCTGCAAAGACAGGAATGAGGTGGTCAGGGGTTAAGGATGGGTGAAAAAATTTCTATGTTTTGAATTTTGAACCAAAGGTAACAATCTGGTCAGTTAGCTCAGAATAACTGATGTGGACCAGGTCTCAAAAAGTAAAACATAACAATTCATGTGTCTTTCAAAGTGTCATGCAACAGAAAAACTGCTGTAAATATTGCTCTTATAAATGTTCTCAGGCTCCGAGATTTTTTTTTTAAGTGAAAAAATAAATAAGCGAATCAACAATAAAAATGCCTTATATAGTTTATAATATATATATATTCCCAAACATGGTGAAAGGCAATTTAATTTTTTACCTTGACATAGTTACAATTATACCATGTAGGCATCGTTACTTATTTTATCAATTAGGAGAGCAATAATGATTCTTTACTTTCTTAAATACATTATGAACACCAACAAGTTACCAAATACCTGTTTGGATTCTGGAATTTCAGTGGTGATTAAGACAGAATGGTCTCTGACCTCCTGGACAGTTCTTGTCCTTTAGCTGTTAAGGACAGCAAAGTCCCTTTTTTAGAATGATACGTGCAACGCTCAATAGCTGCTTTCCCAGCTCAGTAAAATAGTAAACATTCATATGTGAAATGAAAACATCTGGAACAGCTGGATACAATTTAACTTTACATGAAAAAAAAAAAAATCCTCAGACAGATTACTTACTCTCTGCACACACATGAGTAAGTCCTGTTCAGGAGGCTAAGTGTGTAAGGAGAGCGCAGGACGAGACCTCATCTTCCTCAAGTTTCCACCTCCTTCAGGGAGGTGCTGACTCTTCCTCCACCCCAAAACAGGAGGACCCAGGAGGAGTGCTTTTTAACAAGGCTTCATAATTTATGACTGGGTTAAATGATCGTTTGCTGGAGAGAAGCTGTTTGTGCGATATGTGCTCTATTTATAGAGAGTCTAGGAATATGTTGCTTAAAACTTGTGGAAAATGATTGCACAGTCCCTATTAAGATTCATTAGCATACTTGGTCCTTTTATTTGAGTTTAGACCTACAATCCTAAATCTCTCCAAACTAGCAAAGCATACTTGAGTGAAAGGTGACGTAAGGGATGGTCTTCAAAAAAAACAGCAGCAGTGAAGGGAGAATAACTTCACCTTCCAGTGCATCCTTGGCACACAGAGACATTACAATTGAGAAATAAGATGCTCTCCCCCTGCGACAACTGGAGTCAGGGGAGGGGAGTCATCCCCAAGTGAGGGAATGAGCGGAAGGCATAGAGGGCAAACTGGGTGTGTGTTCCACCCAAGCCTTAGAAAAACCACAGGAAGGAGACATCAGTGAGGCCCACTGGCTGGAGGATACCTGGCAGCAAAGATGGAGAAACAGCAAAGTCATGGATAGGACATCAAGAACATGTTGAATATCTCAATTGGTCGCATCACCAATCATTTGATACGGTGGACTTCTGTCATTTCTTTTGTGATTTTTGGAAACAATTCTTAGACATACATACGTATGTAGGTACACAAGAGTTTCACAAGAAATAAGCCTTTGGGAACACAATGTATAGTTGGCAAATGCAAGTTCCTCCCCTGGATGAGAGAGATCACTTTCTAAGTGTTTTGTTGTTGTTGTTGTTTTGTTTTTTGTTTTTTGAGAACGTTTAATTATACATAGGAAAGGAAACGGCCTCTATTGTATCACTGCATTTCTTCTGGCTACCAGAAGAGTGGCTATGATTTGAAGCAACTGTAACTTTATGCTATAAAGAATTCCAGCCTGCCTCATAGCTTGCAAGACCACACACTTTCAAATGTCTAGCACACACAATAGAAATAATTAGTGAGTGCTGTACCGCATACGTTGAAATAGGGGAGGAGACACATAAGTATGTTAACATGAGATGAACTAGTGAGAGCAAACTTACCACTGAAAATTCTAACACCCCACAGAAATGGTGCTGTATTGTCTGCTTATCATATTTATATTAGACACCAAAATTTGTTATTTATTAAGATCATCTGGGCTTTTGTATATTTGAGGATTAAATCATCAAGATGCCAATGCAATTCTTTTATGGCAATAACCCATGATATGTTACCTCTTTCAGTTTATGGGGAAATTAAGTCAAGAGAAATAATCAAACTGAGATCTTATATTTAATCGTACTTCAAAATACTAATCTGACAAAATGATCAATTTACATGAGTCTCATTCACACATAATCCCTACCAAATTTTGACTCTTTGGCCAAGTAACTTCTGAGGACTAGTGACAAGCTTCTTGTTTTTGATAAGTATAAGCAATCTGAAAGTAGGCCTGGTGTAACACAGTGCAAAGTGTCAACAGCATCTTTGAAAATTCATTTTTATAAACAGGAAAGATGATACAGATTGTCTTTGAAATCCCTTTCCAACTCCATTACTTGGTGATTTTAAGGAGCTAATAATGATCTTAGGCCCATAAATATGTAACTACAAATGAAGTTCTTTGCATTAAGAAAAAGATCACTAAAGCTTTAGAATTATTAATGGATTTAAGACCATCTTAAACCACAAATTCCTCATCTTCTAGTTATCATGTAAATTCCAGTAGTAGCAGCGCTGTTGCCCAATACAAAATCTTTTTTTTTAATAATTTTGTTTTTAAGATTTTACTAATTTGACAGACAGAGATCACAAGTAGGCAGAGAGAAAAGGGAAGCAGGCTCCCTCTGAGCAGCGATCCCCATGTGGGGCTCGATCCCAGGATCCTGGGATCATGACCTGAGCCAAAGGCAGAGGCTTTAAACCACTGAGCCACCCAGGCACCCCTTTTAATAATTTTTTTTTAAGATTCAAAATCTTTTTAAATAAATAATTCTGAACATCACCATCCATGCCGTGGTTGCTATAGCAATTGATAGCAAATAAGATTATGTTGCCTGGATTAAAAGAGGCCTTCAAAAAACTCTGAATTGATTAGCTATTCCTAAAATGCATCTTCTTGGTGTTCTGCCAATTCTCCACTGCTGCTTTCCTACCAGCCACCTTCTCTTTCTTCTTTCGTGTTCTTCATTCACCAAATGTTTATAGAGCACCTACTGGGCACTGGGACCAGAGGAGCAAATAAGACTGGCAAAGAGTTCATAGTACGGGTTCAATTACCTTTGGACCCTCATTCATCACCCACTACTAATCCCACTCTTCATTCATCAAGGTGGCAAAAGTGATTGGTCTCTTCCCTTTAACTCTGGATTAAGTTGACTCAACATAAAATCCCATCTCTTAAAACCAAGCCTATAAAATAATTTCAATGTCATGGCAAATGTGACCTTTCAGTCCGTTAGCTTCTTCCTTAGCCCACCCATCCCAGGCCAAGGTCACTTTTCATACTTTTTTAACTCCTTTTCAAATTCACCCCATATTATTTATTGACCATTTGAATAGATTTATGTGTTAATATTCATGTGTATATAGTAGACCATATTTAATTGTTAATCTAAAACAATTCTCTCCATGTCTTGTTGAGAAGTTAACTACTTAGTAAATTAAATGTTTTGGGGCACTAATTCCTGAATTTTTGCTTTTTCTTTGGATGTTTTAATATTATATGAAATACAGTGCCTGTATTTCTGGATTTAAAAACTCATAAAAACTCCAAAAACAGAAAGTACAGAAAACTGCCACCAAAAAGATGTTTATAACAAACTATTATTGGGACACCTGGGTGGCTCAGTCGGTTAAGCATCTGCCTTTGACCTAGGTCATGATCCCAGGGTCCTGGGATCGAGTCTGGCATTGGGCTTCTTGCTCAGAAGGCAGCCTGCTTCTCCCTCTACCTCCTGCTGCCCCTGCTTATGCTCTCTGTCTCTCTGTCTCTCTCTCTCTCTCTGACAAATAAAAGAAATCTTTAAATTAAAAAAAAATAAAAACCTACTATCCATCACCACTGCTATGTAATAAAACAATAAACATTTTAACAACTAAAAGTAGAACATGACATAATCTTAGTGGAAAGGATAGTCCCCCTTTTTTATTTCTTTTTATTTTATTTTAATTTTTTTTAAAGATTTTATTTATTTATTTGACAGAGAGAAATCACAAGTAGTCGGAGAGGCAGGCAGAGAGAGAGAGAGGGAAGCAGGCTCCCTGCTGAGCAGAGAGCCCAATGCGGGACTCGATCCCAGGACCCTGAGATCATGACCTGAGCCGAAGGCAGCGGCTTAACCCACTGAGCCACCCAGGCGCCCCGGATAGTCCCATTTTAAAATGAACCAATTAAATGATGAAAAATACTGTGTTGCCTTAATATTCCTATTTTACCACAGATATGTGAAAGATTAATCATGAATCACTACTAAGGAATCACATGTGTAGAAAATGCCAAATTTAGACACACCAATTATTTTAGGACTTGGATTTGAAAGAAACTTGTGAAAAATTTGCTGCCTTTATTTTAAATTTCAGATTAACTATACTATGAGGCTTCGCTGGCCAAAATAGCCCAAAGTTATTAAGACACACCAAAAAATCCTACCTGTGCTTCTAGGTGAGATTTAATAAAGCTATTTTGGAAATGAAGGAATCTATCCTATTCTTAAAAAGTAATTTCCAAGAGCTTCCAACACTTCTCAGGATAAACCATTTGGGGGTTTCTCAACTGTGTTCAAGAACTTCGAAGATCTGTTTTAGTTGTGTCTCAGACCTCAAGTTGGGACTCTGGTGGAATAAAATATCTGTTACCTATTCAGCTGTTTGATTTGCATCCACTCTCAAAAATGAATTCCAGATGTAGGAATCACAAGTTTCCATAAACATTTTCGGGCGGGCAGACAATATAACTTTTCTGTTAATAATGAAAAAAACCTTTGACAGACTACTCCATAACTGTGTTCTGGCTCCTCCCATGTGTGAATGGGAGTCAGGCACTGCAAGGGAATTCTCATTCCAACCATATGTGAAAATAGAGCAGTGAAGCCTCCAACTTTGAAATGATGCTGTTCCCAGAAATTTCTATGCCACACAGTAAAGATAAAAATGGATATCCCCCCATTAGAACTATTGCGTATTTTTCTTTCAAATATAAAGTTCTATCTCCTACTTTTTGAAAAGTAACATTTAACTTACAATAAAAATGAAGTAATTTGATTTCATCACTGGAATAAATTTGAGAAATATTGGTCTTAATTTTGTTAGTTATTAAAGGAAGATACCTTAGGATAATAATTTTTTTCTTAGAAAAATAAGGAATAATTTAATCACAGAGGTGTTATATAAAAAATGAATGCCTACAAGTATGCCATTTATAAATATGCATTTTTTTCAACAATGCAAGCTTTTTAAAAAGTGGTAAATGGATTATTTTGTATATATGTATATATATGCACATATATATGCACATATATATATATATATGCCCATAAAGACATATGTAATAGCGTAAAATGCCTTTTCAAACAACTAAATTGCATCTTTGCCCTGTTTTCCAATTATTTGCCGGAAATTTGACACTATGTAAATGTATTCTGAGCTTCTGTTCTTTATAGTAAGGAGGGAAAAAAACCCACAAAACATAGTAGGGGAGGGATGCCTCGGTGGCTCATTCCATAGAGTGTGCGACTCTTGATTTCAGGGTTGTAGTTTTGATCTCCACGTTGGGTGTAGAGATTACTTAAAAATAAAATCTTTAGGGGTGCCTGGGTGGCTCAATGGGTTAAGGCTTTGCCTTTGGCTCAGGTCATGATCTCAGGGTCCTGGGATCAAGCCCCGCATCGGGCTCTCTGCTCAGCGGGGAGCCTGCTTCTCCCTTTCTGCCTGCCTCTCTGTCTACTTGTGATTTCTCTCTCTGCCAAATAAATAAATAAAATCTTTAAAAAAATAAATAAGTAAAAAATAAATAAAATAAAATCTTTAAACAAACAAACCAAAAACATAGTAGGGAAAAATTTTATGGCAATTACAGTATATGACAAAGAGAGTTTATAATAATTTGTATTATGTATGATAATTCATGAGAGTTTAATTGAGAAAATAAGAAGCTTATCTTATTCTTGACATATTCTTATTCTTGTAATATATACATTATATTATAGTATATTGTATTAATTACATTATAGTACATAAATTTATATTTTTATTTGCTGGACTCTAAGTTCGTAGGGGATATTTTCTGACCAAGTAATTGGTCAGACATAGGGAAGGTATGCACATTCAGGAATCACAGGATCAATTACAAAATCTCAAACTCCAGGACTTATCCCAGAACTCAGCACTCCAGCTTCTGTCTACATCTACACAAAGTTTTAAATAAATTTTTCCATTTCCAGTCAGTTGATTTGGAATTATATAGACCCTGCAATATTGTTTGTAAAAGAAAATGGGCAGATTCAGAACCACCAGGATACACACAGACATCTGTCCATTCACACAAAGTACTTCTTCCTTCACACATTTTTATTCAGATCTAGGTAGTGGGACATGAATGCAATCTCATGTTTATGAAAATGAAAAGAACTAGGAAGGAAAGAAGGGTAAGAAAGAATGTTAATGTCCCCAGAAGACAGTGGAACTAAAAGTAAATATTATCTTTTGTGTGCACTGTTATCAGAAAATCTATCTGATAGCAATACCACGTCATTACCCATTTGTTCTAGTCATCCAATCAATATGCATTAGGTGACTGCTGAAAATAAGATACCATTAGGTACATAATTTCACTTTTGCTTCAGCAAAAAACAGAGAGATTCCTTTTCTTCCCATTTTTTTAGTTGTGTCTCAGACCTCAAGTTGGTACTCTGGTAGCCAGAGAGGAGAAATTCAGTACTTGTCAGGTGGTATAGAGAAGTTTTTTTAATCCTTTAAAACCTGGGTAATATATTCAGATTTTTTCAAAATAAAATCTAGGGGTGCTTGGGTGGCTCAGTGGGTTAAAGCCTCTGCCTTCGGCTCACGTCATGATCCCAGGGTCCTGGGATTGAGCCCCGCATAGGGCTCTCTGCTCAGCGGGGAGCCTGCTTCCCCACCCCCTCCTGCCTGCCTCTCTGCCTACTTGTGATCTCTGTCTGTCGAATAAATAAATAAAATCTTTTTAAATAAATAAATAAATAAATAAATAAAATCTAGAAAGATAGATCTGCAGTGAAAAATCTCCCTGCATATTCCTGTCCCTGATATGGCTCATTACCATTAACTCCTTCAACATTCAACCACTATTACTGGTTCAATACTAATGTTAGTTATTTCTATACTTTTACAAATAAAACACATACCAAAAAAAAAAAAAAGAACAAAAAACAAACACAAAACAAAATCTTTGTTGAAATGTAACAGCACATAAATGCATGTGCAAGTCCATCTAAGTCCATCTATAGGAGAACTCCCCAGAAGTGGAATTGTTGGGGCAAAAGGTCATTTGCAATCTTGAGAGATGCTTCTAAATTGTCCTCCACAGGGGATATAATAATTTATAGTCTTACAAGCAGTGTACAATAATACCATTTGCCCTATAATCTTGCCAATATATTATCAAATTTAAATACTTGGTTGATTTGATAAGTGGGGAAGGATATTTCTTTATAGCTGTAATTTGTACTTATAAAGAATGAAGTTAAGCATTTTTCATGTTAAAGAGCCATTCATATTTCCTTATCTGTGAAATACCTGTTTATGTGTTCCATCCATTATTCTCTTATAACCAGTTCTTTATACATTAAGGAGGTTAGTCCTCTGTTTGACATAAGTCACAAATACTTTTCTCCTGAATTCATGAAACAGTTTTTGTCATTAAGAGGTGCTTTGTTAAAAAAGAAGACAATATTTCTTATTGTCTAATTTCTGAAATCATTATTAGAAATACTTTCCCCACTCTAACACTCAAAGGTTAAACATAAGTTCTGACATGGACATTTCTAAAACAACCAATACAGGCAGACTAGAGAATATAATCCAAATCTCTCTCCTTCTCATTCCTCCCTCCTGTCTTTCTCAGGCAACTTCTGGGTCCTCCTCCCAAGTACTGTTCTGCATCCCTGGGAGGAGAAGTCAAACTATGCTAATTCAGGAATCCTTCTACAAATGTAAGGCATCTGAGAAAGGGTGTGTGAAATCAAGAATTCTCACAACAGCTGCCACACTTGCACATATCAAGACAGCCACACAAAACCCTTCTAGCATTGTCATTCACCACAATGCACGGAAGAGCGCCAGTTTCATTTAAGAATGTCCTTGATGAATCAGTAAAAATTATTAGTTTTATTAAATCTCAGCCCTTGAGTACAAGTCTTTTTAATATTCCATGTTAACAAAAAGTGCATGAAGCATTTTACTGCATACTGAATAGAGGACCATGGGGTATCTCATCATACTTTTGAGTTGCCATTTGAGTTGCGCCTTGTTTCACAGGATACCATTTTTATTTGAAAGAACGACTGGCAAACAAACCATGGTTTATTCAGACATGAATATTTGGTATTTTCTCAAAAATAAGCAAAGTGAATCTGTGACTTCAAGGGGAAAAAATGACAGTATTCTTGCCAATGATAAGATTTGTGTTTCAAGTGAAAATTAAAATTCTGGAAATCCTGTATCCACCACCGTGAGCTTCACAGCTTCCAGATGCTTAAGGACTTTTCTGATGACATCACTGTTATAATTAATGAGTGTGATTTTTTTTAATATTGCATAGTGATACACATCCCTCAATGCACCAACATTTTCCAAATGACCAGAACATGAAATTACAAAATCATACACAGGTAAAAGTTTCATCAAAGTACAAGATACGCCAATGGATTTTAATATAACAAACTACAAAAAGTTCATTGATAATAGTTTCAGATTTCGCATTGAAAATAACCTTTAAGAAACTACCACTTGTCGAGCTTTGGTGCAGTATCAAAGAAAAATATCCACGATTATCTGAAAAGGCTGCTATAATACTCCTCACTTTTCCAACTACATATCTGTGTGAAGCTGGATTTTCGAGATATACTTCAATCAAAACAACATTTCACAAGAGATGAATGCAGAAGCAAATATGAGAATCCAGCTGTCTTCTATTAAGTCAGACATTAAAGACATTTTTACACATGTAGAATGATGCCACTCTTTTCACTAAATGTTTGTGTTGCAAAATATAATTATTTTTCATCTTTAAATATTATGTTAATATTTTATGGTTTTATGATTATTTTTAAATTATTAAATACTTCAGGTTTTTATTTCTAATATGGTAAATAACAAAAGTTCTTTGGAATCCTCAATAATTTTAAGAGTATAAAGGAGTCCTGAGACCAAAATGTTTGAAAGCCAGTGAAGTAGAGTTTGTCTCTCAGATCACTGAAACTTCAGATCAGTTATGAAGCCATGTAAACACCTGGATATTAGGTGGGCACATAACTATAATTTTACCTCCCTGGCTGCGTGTGATACCATGAGTCTCTCTTAGGAAAGAATAGAAGTAGAGGAGACATAGTACAGAAATTCATAGTACAAGAAAAAAATGTTGCTTTTTTTTTTATTACAAGATGACATATGACAAATATAGCCATTGTAGCAAAAGATTGAAAACCACCTAAAGGTTGCTTTGTTGTTATTGTTGTTAGTTTTTGAACCCTGGGTGCATAGACAGCAGGTTCACTTAATTGTGGTCTCAATTTCTCAGAATGTTATCATCATTGGTCCATGCAAGATCCCCTTTCTTCATTTTATTTCACTCTTTTTCATTCTCAGTTCTCTTCTCTGAACACTTGCTTATTTGAAAGAAATTGATATATATCTTTAAATGTGTGAAGCATTATAAAACAGGTATGGTGGTTTTGTGTAGAATTTATACATTGTATTTAAATAAATAGTCTTTGTGCTATAATTCTCATTCCTATTTTTTCTTTCATGATCATGTTTTTTAAATTTCTCCATGACCAGTTTGTTCATTGGTTTCTCACTGCTACATAGCATTTCACTCATAGTATGCATCCACTCAATTTTTACTTATTGACTAAACTTACTCATTGGACACCTCAGATGCATCTCTATACCTCCATTAGGGATAAACTATCACATCCAGAAACGTCCCCACTCAAAGTTCTGCTAGTTTTCTGGAAAAATATATTCCTGACTGGGATTGCTATGCATATGATTGTTTTCCAGAATGACCGTACAATTTATACCCCAACCTGCCGTGCAAAAATCTCCACTATCCCACATCCTCTCCAATATTCAGTACTATCCATCGTCCAATTGCTGCCATTCAAATACTTGTAAAGTGATATTTCCTGGTTGCTTTACTTTGAATTTTACCTCTTTATAATGAACTTTAGCAACTCTATATATTTTTTCATTCATTTAGACCTCTTTTGTGAACAACCTGTTTACCCTATTACAAATTTTGTGCATTATTCTCTTTGGTTTCCTACCTTTTTCTTGTTGACTTAAGAAGTTCTTGCATATTTTGGATATTATCCCTGGCTGGTTTTAAATATTGAAAATATCCTTTTCCAGACTAATGTCTGTTTGTTAACTTTATCTGCAGTACATTACATCAAAGTCCTTAATTTTGCGATAGTCAAATCCAAGCACTTTTTTTTTTTTTTAACTTATCATTGGTGCCTTTGAGATTTTGCTTAAAAGCCTCTCCTACCCCCTTGGTCACAAGGATTGTATTTCACATTTTCTTCTATTTATAACTTTATCTATTTCATTTAGGTCTTTAATCTGTCGGGAGCCAAACTTTGTGTAAGTTAGAGGTCTATATTTTTCGCCATATAATGAGACAGTTATTCTAATATCTACTAAACAGTTTGTCCTTTTTAAATTGCCTTGTGATACAATCCTTTATCATATAATAAGTCCTTACATATATTTAGATCTATTTCTGAGCTCTCAGTTCTGCTTTATTGGTCTATTTATATATTGCTGGTACAATAGCAGCAGCATCACCCTTTATAGTATTTCTTCATATCTGATGAGTGAGATGGACCACTGTATATATGAATCATCTTTCTGTGCACTTTTTTAGAAATGTGGGGGCCTTTAGCCATTATATAAATTTTAAAATTTGCTACATCCCTCAAAAACCAGTAAGAATCTTGAGTAGAAATTCATTTACGTTGGGGCGCATGGGTGACTCAGTGGGTTAAAGCCTCTGCCTTCGGCTCAGGTCATGATCCCAGAGTCCCGAAATCGAGCCCCGCATTGGGCTCTCTGCTCAACAGGGAACCTGCTTCCTCCTCTCTCTCTGCCTGCCTCTCTGCCTACTTGTGATCTCTGTCTGTCAAATAAATAAATAAAATCTTTTAAAAAAAGAAAAAAAAGAATAATTTGTCTAAAAGAAGTGCTTTCTTGAATTGATTGTCTATTTCTATTACCCTTGCTCTGTTTTTGTTAGCACTCATATTATGTTTATTCAGTTGGATTTTCTGTATAGATAATCATATCATCTGCTAATAATGATTTTTATTACTTCCAATTCTACTATGCCTTAATGCCTTCATTTTACCTTCAAGGTAGACAAGGGTCTCCAGTCATTATGTTTAAATTGTAAACCTCCTTTTCCTGTTTTTTGTTTGTTTGTTTGTTTGTTTCAACGGAAGTGAAACATTCATTCCAGTGAATCTATCACAACTTTTTCATAAATAGTTCAGGAAGTTCTTTGATCCTTCCAATAGATTTTATCATAAATAAGTATTAATATTTTATTCTGCAACTTTTATCACAAATAAGATGCATCTTGTGTCCCATAGTATCATCATAGGATAGTCCTTCTTTGGTCTGGTGTTAAAGTGAAAGACAATGATACATTTTTTCGATGTTGAACTATCCTTTCATTCTTGGGATAATTATTACTTGATCAATATGTAATATTTTGTAACAAATTCTTGGATTTGGTTAGCTAATATATTATTTTAAATTATTGCACCCATATCCACAAGTGACATAGGTTTATGCTTTACTTATGTCTTCTTAATTCTTTATCTTGATTTTATATCAAGATATTATATCAAGGATTATACAAACTTCATAAAATTAGCTGGGTAACTGGAGAGCTTCTCTTCTGGGTTTGTTTGGTTTTTTTTTTTTTCTGGAGCAATTCGTATAAAATACATACTATTTATTCCTTGAAAGTTTTGTAAAATCTCACTAGAAAGGCATCTAAGCTAAGGGCCTTTTAGGGAAGCAGGTTTTATTTTTCTTTAACCATTTTTATACACTGAATTACTTTATAAATTTGACATTATGTGAATGCATGAGCTATGCAGAAAGTTACGCACATACTTTTAAGAAATCAGAAAGGTAATACACAATTATGTTTTTAAATTTACACAATGCAGGGTGCCTGGGTGGCTCAGTTGGTTAAGCGTCTGCCTTCAGCTCAGGTCATGATCCCAGGGTCCCGGGATTGAGCCCCATATCAGGCTCCCTGCTCTGCAGGGAGTCTGCTTCTCCCTCTGCCCCTCCTTCCACTCGTTCTCTCTATCTCTTTCTCTCTCTCAAATAAAATATTTTTTAAAAATTCACACAATACAGTTTGTACCAAATATCTTCCATTTGTCCTTCTAGACCCTTACCCACCCTGCTCTGCCTCAGGAGGCTACCCTGTCTAGCCATGTTCCCTGGACATCTAGGTCCTGATTGGATTAGGCCAATCTGCAGCAAGAAATCCAAGAGTGGGGGCACCTGGCTGGCCCTGTCAGAGGAGCATGTGACTTTTTACCTCGGGGTCATGACTTCAAGCCCTATGTTGGGTGTGGAGATTACTTAAAAAAAAAAAAAAAATCCTTGAGTGGAAGATGGTGTAGCTGGGGTATTTATTCTTCTCGTCTCCTTGCTGGAGGTCCCCTCAGGCTTGTTGCTTCCTTGACCAAAGTCATATCTTCTCTGAAGATGGTTCTCCTTTTACCATTTTTTCTCTCTGAGTTCTAGAGCTCCCTCTCCTCGTCTGTGTAGCCTAGGGACATTAACAACCCCTGTTGTTGCTAGTGTTGGAATACTACACTAATCTTTGTGCTTTCCCAACACCTTTTCCCCATGTTTGGAAATTGTCTCTTTATTAAACACTTGTCGATTACCCTAATTTGAAAGTGCCATCTGTTCCCTCCTGGGATCCTAACCGATACACTTTTATATACTTAGGCAGAGAAGATCTACCCCCTCTCTTCTGGATTAACAATTACTAATAGTTTAGTGTATCTCCTTCCAAATACAAAACACACATATGAGATATGTAACAGCAAAAACATGCAAATAAAACAAAAATAATGTTTTTAAAATGTGAGCTTTTTAAAAACGTGAACCCTTCTGGTTAGTAATTAACTTCACCTCATTTTTCAAACTCTTTCCTTTCTCAGTCCCTATAATCCTTCCCTTAATCTTTTTGATGACCCTACCTCTGTCTCCCCTTATGGGCTCATCTTGTTAAATTTAAGTATGCAAGTTCTGTGTATAGCTCTCCTCTCTCACAACCCCCACTCTCTTTTTGAGGCTTTATTACCCTGTGAAGGTTCAATTATCATTACAATGCAAATGAGTCCAAAATCGCTGTCTTTAGCTCTGACCCCTTTCCCAAGTTCCTCCATTTCATAACACACAGATGGCTGTCCCCAACCTGTACGTAATAACAGCAATTCAAATACAAAAAATTAAAAACCAAATTCGTGTCTTTCGCACTAGCCCTGTTCCTCCATCTGATTTTCCTCTTCCTATCTAATACCACCAATCTCCTTGTCTTCCCTGCTTAAAATTTTCGTGCCATACCTGATTCCCTTTGATTGCTTTCCATCACTCCTACTTAGGACAAATTTTAGCAGTTCCTCTAGCTACAGTATTCATCTAGTAAGCACTGCTTCTTTTAGTTACCAACAGCCGAAATTCAATAAGTGACACTCCTATCCTGGCATCTCAGCTCACCCACCTATCGAGCTGCCCCACAGACTGACAGCCTAATCTTCAGGAAAAATACCACATCATTTCTATTTTCTGAGTTTGAAGATAATTGCCCAGGGGCACCTAGATGGCTCAGTTGATTAAGTGACAGACCCTTGGTCTCCGCTCAGGTCTTGATCTCAGGGTTGTGAGTTCAAGGCTCACATTGGGATCCATACTAGGCATGGAGCCTGCCTAAAAAATAAATAAATAATATAAAAAATAACTGCCCAGTATTCCCTGAATTTAAGTCTAAACTTTATGGTTTGTATCCGAATGCCTCTTCCGTAATACCTTACCCTACTGAAGCCTTCATCCCAATATTTCTGTCATGCTCCTGTCATGGAACCCGACCATGTGCCATTTTCTCTACTTATAAAGTCTTCCTCACATCTCTGCTACTTTAAATTCTTCAAGGTCCAGTTCAAACCCTACTTCCCTAATGTGTCTCCCTTGAGACATGAATCATATTCTGCCTTACATTATATTTTATGTGTGCTGTCCTCTTGTTCACCAGATTAGAAGTTCCCTGGGAGGCAGGGACTATTTCCTACTCATTTTTCTATCCTTCACAGCATCTATGTAACCCCTTTCACAAAACTGGTCGTCAATAAATATGCATTAAATAAATTAATAAATGAAAAGAAAATCAGAAAGAAAGAACCAAGTCCCGCCTCCCCCCCCCCCCCCCCCGCCTTAGTGAAGATTTAGAAACCATTTGCTTTTTGGGTTTGTTTTTATGGTGTTTTTTTTTTTTTCTTTTTAAATGCATGCACACATATATTCTGTAATAGTTTTTTTTTTAATTTTAGATTTATAAAAATGATTATAAATTCTACAAACTACATACAGGAGATGTAGTCCAGTACAAGTTAAGATGGATCACAACATGACCCATAATTGTGCTATGCTCTCTACTCAAAATGGTCACTTTGGCACAAGCCAGTCTTTCATTAGAGAGAGAGAGAAAAAAAAAAAAAAACAACTCTCCTTCTATTGAGTCTTTACTGAAATACTCCTTGTAGTTACTTCCTTTTTAGCCACACTACTATCCAAATCTATTTGAGTGGAATTATCTTAATTGTATTTTTGTAGAAAATCATGCAAACCAAAATTAAATATGGTGCATCGGGCCGTTAGAAGTCAAATGTACTGAGTGACGAACTTATCTTAAAAACTAAACTATGAAGTATTGCAGTGTATAAAATAAAAACAACTTGTGGTTTCAAAAGGGGAGTGATGCAGGTGACTGATTAGATCTGTTTACTACTTCAGGAAGAAAAGGCTAAACATTTTCCTTCCTTCATTTCTTCCTTCCACCCTTCCTTCTAAATGTATCCTATGTGCCAGCCATTATGGTAGGCACTGGAGCTAGTGAGCAGGGTAACCACATGAACCTTTCTTTAAAGGGGAGACAGAATTACAAACAAATCCTGATAAGATAATTTAAATGTAAAGTTTGCGCCAGGCATAGCAGTAGCATAAAAATGATTGTTACAAATAGTTTTATCCTTGAGAGCCTTTGCTAATCTAGTTTTCTGTACCTTACTATAAAATATTACCCACCGGACAAAACCAGGAAAAAAAGAACATATTATAAGACTTCAGTATTTGAATAATTTATAATGGCTGCATTGCTTAAAAAACCTCAATTCATTTTGGAAACACGATGAGCTCACTGGTCTCAAAGTTGAAGAAAAAGCAGACAGCATTGCAGGGCCCGAAAAGAGCATACAATTGTTAAGTATTTAGGAGTGGGCACTCGTCGTCATTATTTCACATGGTCAGGAGGGAAATGCATGTTTACTTCCATTTTGAACGCATAGTTACCTACCTTAGATGTCTTATCTCTGCGCCAAAAAGTCTTTCTAATTTCAAACAAAGCCACAAAGCATTATTTCTCAAAATACGTATGTCATTGATTATTTATTTACTTGGCTTCCTCCTCACTAGATCATGAGCCTCTTTGGTGACAGAGTATTTCCTAGTCATCTTTACCTCTACTGCCTAGGCACAATTCGTGGCATAGAGCAGACAATTTTTGTTAGATGAAAAATGTTAACTATAGCCCATTAGAACTTTACCAGCTCTCAATATCCAAGCTTTCTGATGTTCATCATTTACATCTTTTCTTAACGTCGCTCCACTAATAAAAACAAGGTGGGTGGGGGGAGGATTTTCAAACAGCCTAGTGTATAGTATCTCTGTATGTCGACACAGCAAAGCCTCAGTCAAGACTTACTAGGGAAGTTTAATTGTAAAAGAAAAAAAGAAAGAAAGAAAGAAAGAAAAAGAAAGAAAGAAAGTTAGTTTTATTTATATTTCAACTCAGAATTGTATACGTCCTGAAAATGCTCCTTTTGTTGGAAGTCTGTGGAATGCCATGAGCAAATCGAAAACTGCAGACATGGCCCTAAATTCCACTTAAAATGACTGTATTTATTATTTTTATTTTTATCCTCATTTTTGCCGTAGTTGCTGTGAGTGGCTTGGAACATGCAAAATATGCTAAGCAAGAAACACAGCCCATACCTGAAGAGTTAGCAGTTGAAAGGCACAAAGAGGTACAATGGATTTAAAAGCCTCTTGAAGAACAGCCTTTTGCTGCATAGATGCCAAGCAAGACAGTATGTGGCAGGAAAAGAGTTGGGGAAACTGCTTTAAAAACCTATTAACTAGGAATGTGAAAAAGCAGGGAACAATTGGGAAAGGAGGGAGTTGCTCACTGCTTAAAAGGCTTTTAAATGTGACCATATTTTTGTTGGCTTTTTGCCTGTAGCATAAAATGAGGATGGTGTACTGAATGGCTAGCTGGCTGTTGAAGGTGGAATGAATGGGAACCAGGCTAGGAAGTCAAGGCTGAATTTTAAGATGTCACTCTGGACTGCGTGCAGCTGTTGAGACAACTCTCGGCTCTCATGATTTAGTGAAGTCAACACAAAATTCAGTCAGCCTGCTCAATCACCCTTTCATTCTGGTGTTTTTCTTGATCCCATAAATATTTGCCTATGTGGTCTTTGCTGCAGATATTAAGGAGTTAATAAATTAGCCAGCCAACAGGCAGGAATCAAGAAAAGCCACAGAACTTAGAATTGAACAGCTGACAGCAGATTCTGCAGGTGCAAGATGAGAATCAGCTCTGCATTTTCTCTGTAGCACAATTTTCTCTGTCTGGGCTGTGGCCTGATTTTCTGGTCCCTTCAGGACAAGCTGAGTTATAAGAGAGAATTCCAGAGGGTCTTGCTCTATGATCCTCTGAACTGTAACCTTCTTTAAAAGGGAAGCAATCTCCTTCTGTGTTTAGACTGATACTATTACATATTGGCGGTGGCCTTGTAAGATTTTAGTTTCATGTTAGGAAAGAAAAATACTCTAGATGCCATCCTACTTAAATAGGAAATGGTGGATTACACTGCACAGCACAATGAATCAGCCGCCTACAATTGGGTGTCAAGGGGCGAGCCCGTGCGCGCGCACACACGCGCGTGCCTGTGCGTGCGTGTGCACGTGTGCCTGTGTGTGTGTGTGTGTGTGTGTGTGTGTGTGTGTGTGCGTGTGTCTGAGGAAAGTGGATCACTACTTGCCTTGAATATTTAAGTACCACAGCAGATAGTAAGGTCATAACAGTAGGGGAAAGGAGAGAAATGAACTGCAATAAAGTGTGTATTTCTAATAAAGTAGTTTATCACATTTTTCTATCACTCCATTTGCTGATAATGGACATTCAAGACTAAACTCCACACTGTGGCAGTTCTTCCAAATCTTTTTGACTTATAGGGACAAAAATACTAATTATATAGCACTTGAAAGTGTCCACTATGATCTTGTGATTAACGAAATAGTCCAGTGTTCCTTCTCTAAAGGATTTTGGGTTGCCTGCAAGTGGGATAGTGACTGAGTTGATTGTTAACAGGAAAATTAATTTAGTTTTTCTTTACACTGGTGACTGTGGCATACGCATCCAAGCCCTTTTGAGCAAACTCTTTTATGACATATATATATTTGGAATAAGGATAGAAAAACTCAGATCTGAGACTCCTTCAGTTATGGACAATCAAAATGGAAAGTTAGTACCTACTATTAAATCTCATCTCGGATTTTTTTAAAAATCTAAGACCTGCTTTACAGTCCTAAAATCCTACACTTCTAATCTGCCCTTCTAAAACAGAAGATCTTATGATTTAGAAATAAAAAAATTCGCTCCCTTCAGAAACACTGGCCTTAAGAGAGCACTGCAAAAGCTTCCCCAACCCAAAACTATCTTTTCAGACTTTGGGGGGCTTTCTATAACTCCACTATTAGAAATTTGAATATTTAGAGTCTTTGTCCCTTAGTGATAAATTCACTTTCAAAACACAGTAACATTAAATAAGCATAAAGATCCAGAAATATGTGTACTACAAATATAATTTTTAAATATTTATGAACCAAGGATTAGAAAGGAATATAGAAAATTTAAGTTATTTATTATGGTGTTACAGTAGTAGTATTAAAAATGACATTTTTCTTTTAAATTTCCCTTTCATGTGCTTATAATAAACATCAATAAGAAAAACAAAGTATCAGTTTCAAAGACTCAAATTCAGCTTGACCACCAAATCTCTCTAGCTAGGAACTTTAAAAATAAACACGTAGAATTTAAAAATAAAAATATAAATACTCTCAGTGAGTACACACTTGATTTAGGGAGAAAAACATAACACTCAGTGCATATTCATTTACAAATTAATATATATTTATCATGAGGAAAGCACTTTGTTGGGCGATCCAGGGGATACAAAAATTAGCAAGATGTGTGCCCCACCCCCCTTCAGAGAGCTGCTGGCATAGAGCTAGTAACTTTGATGAAAGAACACGTTATTATTATCAGTCATTAGGACATTACGGTGAATCCATTTATTAGTCATTTGTTTCAGATTTTGAAAAGCCAAAAAATGGAGCAAGCCTGGGACACTACCTAGGGAACATCAGCCTGGATTAAGATACTTAATGAAGGAAGATGAGGGCAGTGGGCAAAGCGGGGAGAGGCCAGAGCACAAAAGAGGGACAAAGATGAGAGCATGCTAACTGCAAACTGTGTCTCTTTCAGGGTTGATCAGAGCTAGCTCGGCCTTCTAGGAAATGATTTTCAACACGGGAAATGGACCCTAAAAAAGTATTTTTCCTATCAATCAAGGTGTGCCAAGTAATCAAAGAGGAATATTTATACACAAATCTGTCTTTATCACAATTATAAACTTTGACATAGTGTGTCTCTCCTTATAAATCACCACTGGAGTGAAGCCTGTATTAGTCGAGTCACTTTTGATGCTGATGTGGCAGATATCCTTGTGCTATTATTCTTTTCCAAACACTTGAAACTAGATGGAAAGAGTAATGCCCTTAAGGAATCAAATTCATCATTAGAAATATTTTTCCAGGTCTTTGGGAAGTGGGTTGCTTTCTCTTTTTGCCACCCTTTTCTAGATGTCAAAATACATTGTTTTCTCCTTGCTGGTAAAGAAATTTGGCATTAAGAAATCTCAAATGAACCCACTTTAACAGACTTCAGAACCATACTACTGAGCTATTATTTTTAAATGTTTCTCTTTCTAAGACTCATTTCTTAACAGCGGATCACTCTCATTAGGAAGTGCTAACACTCACAGGCCCTAAATTGTTATTTCGTCCCTAATACTCCCATTTGGTAATCAATATCTTCTTTTACTCCTCCCCCTAGCCTCCACAGCCTTATTCTCTGTCACCATTTATCAGGTTTTTCTCTTTCTTTAGTCCCTTTCATTTTTAATCCTTCCTTTTAGGCCAACTTGTCTGCCTTTTAATATCCATATTTACTTCCCCCTTCTCCTTCTTATTCAACCCTTTCTAGACCTTTAGATAATGAATACTAACATTTGTGACTCTTTTTTTTTCTTTTCTTTTCTTTTCTTTTTTTTTTTTTTTTTTTTGGCATGGTGACCTCCCATTAATAAAATCTCCCTTCTCTGCAAAATCGTCCTAAGAAAGCATTCTTTTAAGCATCCACAACTATTGCCCAAATAGAGATTCACTTCATTTGATTCTTCATGTGCTAAATCAAATGTGTTCAAGAATATGATTTCCTACTCCTATTCTCATGTAGTATTTTTGTGTGAGACCCCGTTATGATACCTTTCTGTTGCAATGTAGAACTTTAGCTTTCTGTGGTCTAGTCTAAACTGTACAAGGGACAGTGATATTGACCTTCTGACCCTACAGTTCTTCCTGGCTATGGGGAGAATTGATAGCAGTTTTTCAATTTCTCCCTTGTCTTTGCTTGAACATACTGGAATTACAACCTCTGACAAAGGTAACATCGCTTTTGTAGTGGAAACAAAAGGAGTGTGTAATGAATTGGTTAAGATTACATTGCATGTTTAGATGATGAAATCCAACTGCAGCTCAATTCCTTTATTTCCTCTAGCTGGGCCTGGTCTTTCAATAAGACATTATTGACTGGCATCTTCCTCAGAACAGGTGCTTTGGAATATGGTCTTGCTGCTTCGAGTTCTTTAAACTGAAAAATAACGATAGGATAGGTCAAGGGAATCAGATATGAGACAGTAATGCCCAGTATCTTAGGATGCGTACTGTAGATGGTCCATTACCAGATGGCACTAAAATAATGAAGGATCCGTGGATTTATATGATGTGATGACCCTTTTCAAATTAACTTTAGTCACTAAGATGGCAGAATATGAATTACAATTTTATATGCCATTTCTCCGCAAATTTCTAGGACCGAGAAGAGCAAGGAGAGAAGTGGAAGACAAATTTTTATGATTCATTACTACAGGCTTTGCTGTACCGACATTATGAAATGAATTTTTAATCTTTATGAATATGGAATCAGTTAATGCCACATTGTGGGGTATAAACAAACTCTATATTTTATCACAAAACATCATCTTTGGTTGCTCTAAGTCGCAATTGCTGGCCTCTTTCTACCTTTCCTCTTATTTCACTTGTACTTTGGCCCTTGCTTAAAAAAGAATCACTTAGAATTTTTGCTTAGTATAATACCAATATTGGCTGCAGAAAATATTTAAAATGTGTGTTTTCAAAGAATTATCAGATCGTTTATTCATCTTTGAGAGAAAAATGATTCTATTTATCTCAATTATTTTTGCCAAGGACTGTAACACTAATTTTACTCTTTCTAAAAATTAAAATAGCAAACAGTTTATATAAGGTGTTGATAATTACCTATATTATTGTACTGCTGTGACAGATGTTGGCAAAAAAGCCTAAAATGCCTACAGCTGTGCACTCCATGACATCTAGTTTATACTCAGACAGAAGGCTAACAGATGTTCTGAACTGTCACTTTGCCTAAATGTTTTTTAAAGTCTAAGGACCTGCTTTATAATTCACCAGGGTCTGGTTTGGTTTCACAGAGGTCCTCAGAATTCCCATCTGTGATAATTAATGTTAAAGACATTGATAAATCAACCCTTGTGTTTTCCCTCTTCTTTAACAAACAGGCATCAGTTTATATATGGATTGTGCATTGTAAAAGCTGTTTTTGTATACATCCTAGTTCTGAAATTCTCTCCTTAAACACAGATAGAATTGGGTTGCCAGAATTCATGGAGACTTGTTTTGAGCATATGGAAACCGCATTTGTTTTGCATATATGGAAAGAGCCAAGAAAAATCATCCATTCTTTTCTTTTTGCTAAATTTTAGGCACCTTGCAAGTAAATGTTAACAATTTCTAATGAGTTGTATTTTTCTAGCGCATAAAAAGTGTTATTTTTATTTTAGCTATTTTTATGGAGCCTTTTAATAACTCTGCCCATAACAATCACTATTAATTGTGTGACCTATTAGAATGATGGAAGAACAAAATAAATGGCATTCACATAGCATACAGCACATCTTATCCAACTTGACACCCTAATACTTCCTCTTCCCAAACATACCTTCAGATCCTTCATACAGAATTACTGCCCCGTGCAAAGGCCATCAATGCCTTATTTGCTATTGCTCTTAATTTTAACAAGCTTGGATTCCTGTAGTACACTTGCTTAATAGTTTAACCATTCTGTTAACAATCGGGTGTTTGGCCTATCCTGTTTCCCCTCCTTCTGTATAGAAATATAACTCCAAATAGTACATCTTTCTGGGTTTGTTTCTAAATTAGTCCCCACACTTAATTATGAGGATGAGAGGGATGCCTTATTCCTCTTTGTTATAGGCTAAGCTCTCAGTAATCCCAAACAAAAGAGCCAGTTCTGGAAGATATAGGATTTGCTAGCAGGATTATGGTCTCATAGATAATGATGTGCAGTCAGCAGAAGCGAAGCTTTATTTTAATTCAAATAAGCTAGTAAACAAACCACTGACAAGTCTGCTGGTGAGAGTAACTGGCTGCTGTTGCCACATTGGCAGCTAAATTACAGAAAATCTATTATACCCTGTTCACCATATGTTTAATTTAATACAAGATACAAATTAAACTATCCACAGTGCCTATTAAAATAACAATACTTTTTTTATATTTGAATGTCTTAAAAATAATTTCTACTGACCTTTTAAAGGGTGGTTTTGATATAGGTGATTATCTGGAGGGGAAAGGTAGTTAATAGAAGGCAAAAATTTAATTGCCTTTCTGAGAAAATAAAAATATAAATGTTCGTTGGTTTGCAGTTCTTAATAAGGTTAATTAGCAGTCATGTGTTCTGTTATTACTATATTTCCCTCCCACCCTTTTGGTTGCTGAGGCCGGGGTTTTAAGAGAGATACTTAGTTTGACCTGTATGAGTCTGTCCTCATGAAATCAAGCCAGCCAATGGGCAGCCTTAAACCTGATGCCAGCTGAGATGTTTATTCAGAAAACCGAGTTTTACACTCTTGGTCCAACTTGAGTATGGCACAGAAAAAGACACCCTGCCTCAAGTCAATCTCATCATAGCCAAAAGTTCCTAAGGAAAGCCAGAATTACGAGGCTGCCATCCAGAGAAAGGAAAGAAGATCACTTCTCAGCCTTTTGGCTAAGATCAAGTGGAGAAAGGAAAGAGGAAAAAGACAAGACCACACACTGTTCACAACCAGTTTCCTCCTCTACCCACAACAGTCAGTAACCCAGTGATGCTTGCTTGAGTCCATTTGAACTCAGTCCACCAGATTCTAAAGACTGGCCTGGGTTTTAGAATTATAGAGTTAGATTTGAAACCCAGATCTACTATTTGCCAGCTGTGTAACCATAGATATTTAACCCAGCTGGATCTTCCCTTATGCTGGTAAAAAAAAAAGGGGGGGGGGAGTAATAGTTCCAACTTTATAGGATTATTATGAGATTTAGATAAAAGAAAAATATCTGATAATAGATGCTCACTAAAGGTTAGTTCCCTCCCTCTCTTTACCTTCAAGCTAACAGAATGTTGCTCTTTCTTCAAGGGTGAGGAGGAAGTGATAGGAGAAGGATCCGAAGGGGAGGTGTAAATAGAAATTCTGCCTAAAATCATTTTCCTGAGATTATTAACTCCCTTCCACAGTCAAATCCCTAAGTGGTATGCTCCCTCTCTCCCAAAATTCATTGCAATATTTACTCTAAGAATGTATGATAGGCCACCCTGACTAACTGCCTATCCTTGGCCCTCTGAAATAGAGAAACAAAGAATACTCACCATACTTTAAGATACTTTTTCAAACTTTTACATACACGCATCCTTTGCCCTGGGTCTGCAATTGTACTTACGGGGTTACACTATGTGAATTTTGGTTCCAATATAAGCCTATCAAATCCAACCATGTACTGGTAGTTACAATATTGCGAAAGGTGTACATCTGGAAAATAACCCCAGTTTAGTCCAGCAAATGAAAATAATATTTTATCCAAAATGCAAGTTTATTTAGCTTAGACTGACACAAGAAGCAATCTCAGGAGTGGGTACTGGTAAAGATAAGCCAGAGAGACACAGGACAAAAGATTCCATGGTTGCTTCCCCTTACTGTATTACCCTGTTACTCAGAGGTTGAGAGCCTAGAAACATTTCCATTTACTGAAACTCTGAATTATTGGAAAAGAAAGCAATCGGGGTTGGGGGGGAGCGTCACAAAATGCATGGCATTGAATATTTAACATTTTAAAATTAAAATTGTTAACATAAAAACAAAATTTGATTGCTTGTTTAATTTCACTTCATATATAACAAGAATTTTTTATTTTTTTTTTAATGTTATCCATTTTTTGCAGTAATCGCTACACCCAACGTGGGGCTAGAACCCACGGCCCCAAAGATCAAGAGTCTCACGCTCTTCAGATTGAGCCAAGCTCCCCTATAACAAGAAAATTAAAAAGACGCTATTGATGAATGCGCCCCATAGGCCTTGCTACTGGCTCCTCCAACTTCCCTCTTAGTTATAAAAGCACCCCTTTCTCTAGACCCAGGTGTCCTAGCATAAAACAAAGACTGAGGGAACCTGAGAGAGTTCAGAAGTTTTCCCGCGGGGAGGAAGACCCTGCTGAGTATTTGGCCACTAGGAAAGCAGGCCACCTTGGAGCCCGCACTCCCACCCTTGCCACCTGAGCTTTCCAGGTCGGGCTGGAAGGCCTGGGGGGCTGTCCTCCACAGAGAGCGTCTGCGCCGCTGCCAGTTTGGCGCGAGCTCGGTTCCCGACTTTCCGTCCCCAAAGCCCCGAGGTGACCAATGTCCAGGCTTCGGGGAGGATGCACGTCTCCCAAAGCTCCCAGGACTCTCCCGAGCTCGCGCACCTACACGCGACGCAGTAGAGAACAAACCACACTGGCCTCGCTGTGCGCTCCCGCGGAGGAACAGCTATTGCCAACGTCCCTTAGAAAACTGAGCCTAGGGTCGGGCAAACCTTGCCCTCCCACCCGCCAGCCGGCGCCTCCCAGCAGCCCAGAGGCCAGTCAGGCCCGTGGGGAAGGGTGGCCTGGAAAGCCCGGGCCTGCAGGAGGCCGCGAGGACCCAGGCTTCCCACTTCCTCGGCCGGCGCAGCCGGACCCTCGGAGAAGGGGCCTTAACCTTCCCTCTCCGGGCCGGGCCGGGCGATGCAGGCCTCGCAGGCCCGGAACGGATCCGCGCTGAAACAGACGACGGAGAGCGCGGGAAACCGGGCGGCGCGCGAGGGCCTGCGGGCCGATGGGGCTGCAGCTTCTCCCCAGCTCAGGGGAACCCGCGCCTGCCCGCCGGCGGAGCCTCCGCTTACCAACGCGAGCGAAATAGGTCAAGGCTGACCCACCCCGCAGGACCCAGAAACTCAGGAAGGTCCGCGGGGGTCTAAGAAGGCTCCTTCGTTCCCCCTTAGCCCCAGTTGCCCCTCAGGTCTCCCTGACCGTGGAAATGACCGAAGAGGGAAGCGGCGGGGGGTGGGGGGATGGGCGGGGGACAGAGGGCGAGGCTCCGACTAGAAGCTGATTCCAGAGGCTTTGAAAAACAAGGCTTCCGTCCTTAATACGCGCGCGCGCTCCTTGGGTTAGAGCTTCGAGTCTGTAAAGCTGGCATCGAAACCTCGTCCTTCCCCGGGTCCTGTCCCGCAGAGACGTCTGCCTGGCGGCGCTGCCCATTTAGCAATGTGCATCAAGTGGCGACGCAAGTGAATAATGGCATGGAGGTGGGCGAGTTGAGGGGAGCAACACGTTCCCAGTCTCGTGGTATATTTAGTAGCACTCGCCGTTATCGGCCTCCATGGATGGGGGAAGCAGCCGCCCCCTCCGACCTGGCGCGGCCGCTCCTACTGAGCCCGGCTGACCGTGCAGAGCAGAAACTGCTGGCCGCCGCCCGCCCCGCGCCTCCCGGCCCCGGCAGAGCTGGCGCCGGGAGGCCGAGCCGCAGAGCCAGAGCCAGGCCGAGGGTCTGGGGGCCCGAGCCGAGCCGTCCCGGTCCGACTGACTTCCACGTAGACCGGCCACGTAGAGGGTAGACCGGCCAGTTAGTGGATGATTGATTGCTTGGGGAGAAGGAAGCTGTAGCTTGCACGGTAGCTGGTGGCTAATGCGTGACACTATGCTATCTCTGTAAAAGTCGTGATGTGTATGCCCATTGGGTCGCTGGAACATCTAGACCCTGATCGTGCGTACAGTGTTTCCTTACAGGCAGCACTCTCCTTTTTAAAACCAGGTCCGGGCGCCCCTCTTGCTAATCCTCTCTGCCATTAGTTCGCATAAATCCTCCTTTTAATGCTCTCTCTACCTTTCCTTTCTCTTTCTCCCTTCCATCTTTCCTCAAACTGAGTTGTTCGTGCTGAATGCCACTCACTCACCGGCATCCCAGTGTAGGAGCCTGAGGTAAAGCCCCACATCTCCCCAGGACAGCTTCGCCCTTGTAGAATTGGAGAGCTCTGCTTTGGCCCCAAAGCACGTCTCAATAGTGAAGTTTCCAATTCAGAGTCCCCTATAAACGCCCATAAGTCGGTTCACATGAACTCCTCAACCTCGACAGAAAGCCGTTTCCACAACTTAGGATCGTTTTGGTAGTATGTGTTTGCTCTGAGAAAAGGAGCTGACCAGTAAGCTTAGTTTCTGGATAAAGAAAGATTTTTTAAAAAGCAGTTTTCCAGTTGCAGACGACTCATTCTGGATTCCCTCACCTACCACGGCAGTTTGCCACTTTGGCCCTTCACCTTAACACATTACACTTTTTCTTTTTCTTGTTTTAGTTCAAGGCTGAGGCTTCCCCCATGTCAGATAGAGTGTCACTGCATTTCAGCATTTGAGACTTTAGGGGACTTGCCTCCAGAAACGGATCTTCCTAATCCTTCACAAGAAAATGAGACCATTTGAAAGATTTTGAACTTCCTTATGTCTGGGATTGAATAGATTTAATTGTTAAAATGTATGAGGTTTACTCACCTCTAGTCACCTTAGGCTACTCACTGATGCCTTCCTATCTTACAGACTTAGATTGGGGGGCTCAAGCCCCTCCCTCAGTGGAAAGAGGACAACAATTCAGATTCTTATTTCAGTTCGTTTAAAAAAAATATCGAAGAAGAAGAAAAGAAAAAGAAAAATAGCTTCTTATCAGGTTGGGACATCTTTTGTAAGTTTTGATATTCAGAAAAAAAATATGACAAGGGAAGCAAGAAGAGATCATTCCAGGTTATTTCAGTGGATTACCTTTTTAATGCAAAGTTATAAACACTGGAGTAAACATTTACATTTGCCCTCTCCCACTCCTTTAGTTGGAAGAAATGTTTCTACTATGGACTTTCAGTTTTGCATAATGCTCCCCACTTTTCTTACCGTGCCTGAAGTCACAGGTACACACTCCTTAGCCTGTTGTATTAAAGGGGGCTCTTGATTTGCGCTCTTCATTTCCCCTCCCCAACACAGTGACATTGCTTATACAAACCCACTTTTCTTGATCCAGAGAGGGTTGGGACATGCATAACTTTTTGGTACTACCCTGACTTTCATTCTTTTCAAACTCCTATTAAGGTGTTCGCCCTGAGATCTAAAATGATTTACGGAGGAACAACCATGTGAAAATTTGTTTAATTTTCTGCCCTTTTTTTAAAATTTGTTTTTCAAGTTTCATAGGGAAGGCTGTAACAGGTGTCTAAGTAATAGTCCCCAAGAATCCCTTATTAGATGACTTCCAGACCAGATGTAAACCAGTAACAGTATTGTTTCCAAAAGGGAAAGTAGAAGCTAAGATCAGTTTTGTCAAGGCATTCATTTGAGCGTTTATCTTTCTTTTATTTGACTGGGTTTGTGGGAAGAAAAGGAGGACTAAATGGGGCAAGGGGCAGAGATAGAGAACCCAATGAATACTTGTTTTTATGATTAAAGCCATTTTCCCAGACTATTGTCTTGCCACAAGTGACAACACACAGAGCACAAGTCATGAAAGTGGATTACTGTCACTCTGGGCTATTGGAGGCCTAGAGAGCCCTGGCATTAATTCCTATAGAAAGGTAGACAAACCTAGCCATCTCCCCTTGCAGCGTCCTCATTGCCTGAGGGTTTCCAAGGCTCTCTCAAAGTTGATACTGACCTCAGCTAAGTCTAGGTAGCAGGGCTTACCCGCCTAGGAGAGGCAGAGGCTCCGCATGGAACCGAGGAGGAAGCAGGGTGGCTGTGAGAACAAGCCTGAGGGGATGCGGCGCTGTAACAGGCAGGCTGTGGCCACCAGTCCCCTGGCAGGATAGCAATCAATGAGTCAAAGCTAGCTAACAGTGAATGAAAGAGAGCCAAGAATGGGACCCTTTGGGTGCTAGAGACTACTCTTTAGTTTGTTCCACTCCTCCCCCTGGGCTCCCATCCTAGGTTTTCAAGGTTAGAGACCTAACCAGAGGAGAAGGCAAGCATGGTAAGAAAACCTGCCTAGCCCCCATCCAACATGCATGCAGGGATGGGAGCTTGCAGAGATCAGGAGAGATACCTCAAGTCCTCAGTGATCTGTATCTGACTCATGCAAGTTGTGCATGGTCAACAGGGGCGTGGGGGGTGGGGAGGGAGGGAAGCCTCATTTTCTTCAGTCTCTATGGGATTGTTGTGTCTCCTCTCCCCCAACCCCATCTCACCCCACCCCAAATAGAATTGAAACTCCATTGCCTTTGCCTGCACTGAGCCTAAAAACTCAGGTTTTTAGGTTACTGCACCATTGATACAATTGCAGATTTTTTTAAAGCCTCCTCAAAGAGACAGATGTTTGGGCTGATTAAAAATTGAGGAGGAAACCTGCAGCTGCACCAAGGAATAATCTATTGGACAAATATTTTAATAAAAAAAATATGAAGAGATCAGCCCGACCTTGCAAGGTCTTCTGCTTTAAAAAAATCTTTATCAAACCCCTATTCTATGGCTTCAATAAACAGAACCCATTACCTCACGGCATCTTTTGTTGGCCCCATACAAGAGAGAACAAAATGGTTATTCAGGGGAACGCTTTCGATTTTTATTGTGGGTAGCCTGCACAAAGAGCCGTGTTATTGTATTTAAAAGAACCATCTGTAGCAGAAACAATGGCATCAAATTATCTTTGAATACCCACTGAAAAAACATAAAGCTTTTTTTTTTTTATTCTTCTTCTGTACGGTGGGGGGATAGAGCAGTGTTAGGATAACTGACTTTTTTGTTGTTCTCTGGGTGCATTCTTCTCGCTCCCCCTCTCTCCCCCTCACCCTCTCACTCCTCTCTCTCTCTCCCTCTCCCTCTCTCTCTCTCTCTCTCTCTTTTAAAAAATCAGCCATTTGGGGTTTTAAGCCATAAACGATTTTTCTTGTTGCAGGGGATTGCAGTGGCAACGCTAGGCTAGGTCTTGGAGGCTGGTGGAAGGCGAAGCGGGTGAAGGCAGGAGGCTGATGGAGAGACTGGGGGGAAGAAAAGCCGAAATGGATTCACGGTGCCTTGGATGGAGGACGAGAGGGGAATTGCAAGCTCCTTCAACTCGTTCTGTCCGGTGAGAAGTGATCAAGCTTGGGCTGACAAGAGGCTCAGGAAGCCCTCACGTTCTTTCGCTTTTTTACCTGCCAATCAAACTGCTACAAGACAACACCCTGATCTGGCATGGACATGTAAGTAGCTTGCAACCCAACTTTGACATTCACTGCTAGCTCACTCCTCTCCGCCCACCCCCCCAACTCACTTTCTTCCCCTCATTCTATTTTTTTTTTTTTTCTTTTGACCTTTAAGAGATCTGGAAATACACCCTGTGTGGCAGTCATTTAACACAGGCAGATTTAAGTCTGAAAGCGTTAACTTTTGGAATTAAATGCTAATTTTGATTTCTTTAACAAATGCAGAAATGAAGACATTATTTTATTCTCTTCTGAACAGTTTTAGTGCTGAACATAATCAGTTGCCTTGCAAGGGTGTGTGTTTTTCTTTTTCTTTGAAAATGTAGAAATCCGTGAGCCCCCAGAGAGAAATGCAGAAATGAAAAATTTCAGGCTTCCATCTTAAAAATGTCAAATTCTAGCATCTCATTCCTAAAAAAAAAAAAAAAAATCCTTCTCCAGACCAAGGTTACATAGAATGGAAAGAGTGATTTGAGCCCAAAGGTACATATCATTAAGGGGTTGCTACTATTTCATCTGGCGTCTTAACTATTTTGGTGGTAGTTAGGGAGGGGGTGTGAAAAAAAGCAAAGGAAAGGGACATGGCGACACCTCATTCTTTATAGAGATTGACACTGAGGGGGCTAGAGATACAAGAGGACAGGATAAGCAGGAAATATTACCTGAGAGAAGGAATCACAGAGCATGGCGGAGCTGGAAGCTAGGAGGGCTTCTGTGGGAAGTTGTGCGAGAGGTGATGGGCTTGCTCTCTGGCGCCCTCTAATGGCAATATGAATCAATGTTTTACTTTTTTAATTCAGTACTGGGAAAAGCAGCTGGGTTTTTGTTGTTGCTGTTGGTGGTTTTTCTCCGCAGGCTTAGAAACTAGAGACTATTAGTGGAGTAAATTGATTGTTTTCATCCCGGAAACTTATGTATATGCCTTAAAATTATCAGTGTTTTCTCCTCAAACATCTCCTCCTCTCCCAAAATTTTGTTAGACTAATAGAGGAGGAGAGGCCACTGGCCAGTTGACTTAGGGAGGGTGGCCCATGCTCAATTACTAATATGGAGAAAGGGATTCCTTTCCTACCTGAACAGCATTGTGACTCTTCTAATATACTGAAGAGGTCTTGGGGGCTGAGGTGGGGGGGGCATGATTTGGAAATTGCAGATTCTGACACAAACTCATTACATTAGAATACAATTTAAAGGGGCCTCCTAGGAACCTCAGTTATTGCGATATGCGGTAGTCAGGGGCCTTTCCTTCCGGCCTCCTTTTTCTTTTCTCTTTTTCTTCTTTCTTTCGTTCTTTTTTTTTTTTTTTAAATTTGGTAGATAAAGGTTAATCTTGGGCTGAATGATAGAGCTATGATTGACAAGAGAAAAGGTGTTGAGGGCAGGTCGCGCTGTCTTATTTACAGCCCACTGCTTGCTGTAGAGTCTTTGTTAGGACTGGAAAGCTAATTTAGTGCTGATCAAAAGCACCACAGAGTTAAAGGACTGGTAATGACTGCTAATTTCATTTCAGCCTCATGCATCCCCAACTGCTGTAATTAAAGACACGCTATTTAAATACAGGTGAAGGTTTTTTTTTTTTTTTTTTAAGTTAGGGTGGGGGTGGGTGGATTACAATATTATTTAGATTTCATCTTATACATGGGTGTTATGTAGTCCAACATCAGATTTTTTTTTAGAGCCGCTTCTTGTCATTTATACCTGGCTTTGCAGAATCGGCAGTCGTGTAATATGTCAATCACACAAAAGCCACTGTTTAAGGGGGAAAAAAAGGGGGGGACGCAGAACAGTAAATGTTTAGGGGGGGATTTAAATATTTGGGTCTCTTTTATTTTTCCCCTTCAAATTAATAGAAGGGCCTTCGAAATAGCTAAAGTATTTGAAACTTAGGGCAGGGTTAACAGGCCAAAGGGATCAGTGTCAGCTTTTTAAGTACTTCTAAAAAGATCATGTGAACAGATGGAAAAATATATTTTTAATTAAATAATTTCCCCCACACTGTAGCTGCAGTGTTGGCTCAGAAACCGTGTAATTCCTCAACCAATAGGAGTTTCTTTATAAGAACATCAAAGGATAAAAAAGCTCTACATTTTCGTAGTTGGTTAAAATTGATAACCCTCCCCCCCCCAACACACACACCCAAAAAAAGAATTTAGCCTTTAATCTCTTTTTATCCACGAAGACTAAAGCTCTGTACTCGACCCCGCGAGCGGCTCTCGCCTTCCGGGGCTGGAACCCGGCTCAGATGTGAAGCGGCGCTGAGCCGCGGCGCAGGTTCGTGACCAGCGCCCCCTGTTGGACACAGTAGGAGATGCACAGCGCCAGTCCTGGAAATCGCGAGAACCTTGCTCTGGGGTTAGATAAAACTCTTTATTACCCTCCAAAAAGGAGATGGGGCGAGGAAACAAGTTTTTATATCCTTGAAAGATAATATAATTTAATTCAATAAAAAATAAAAAGGAGATGATACAATTTTAATTCAATAAAAAATAAAGACTAACCTGGTCCTCCTCACATCCCTGCAACCCCCTACCCCCTTTTGGGTTTGGGACTCTTTTTAGAATCTGAGATAGTAAAACACGTAGAGAAGCATGATTTAAAAAGAGAGAGAGAGAGAGAACTTTCTTCTGTAGCAGTGGAAAACCAAGCAAATTACTTCTCCCGTTCTGTCCACATTAAAAATAATAATAATAATGAAACGGAAGATGCTTCTGCTTGCTCTTTTGACGTTGTCAGCAGCATCTTGTATGTCCTCCGAGGTCCTTCAAGAACTGCCCCTAGTCCCTGAGTAAACGAAATAACTTGCTCGGTTTTTATTTGTTTATTTTCAGAGTGTAATTAAGAGGCCAGTTTCTGCTTTGAATGTGTTGCATCCCCCAAACCAATCTTGATCAAACTTTTCCTTTCTGGGATGGCAGTTAAATTCCAGATATTATTTAAGAAACAGGTGCCTGACACCTTTCTTCTTTTATCTCAGCATCTCAGCCATAGGACTTCAGGGAAGGTATGCCAATGGTAAAGAGTATTTTCTTTTGAAATTCAGCATTTTCAATGACCAGAAATCCAAATTATCCTAGGGGAAGAGGAGTATTTTTACACTTCCAAAAGTACCTGTCTACATAAGAAAGAGGTTTGGCTTTTTCTTTGGTGAGCAAATAAGGCTAGAAGTACACTTTGAACTCTTTCAGAAAGATAAACTATAGAAATGACAGACCTTCTGAATGTAAAACGATGGGGAAATATGGGTTTGTTTAGGTGTTTAAAATCAAACTGAAACAATTCCAGTGTTAAAGGAACAGATGATCTCAACAAGGTGTTTTATGATTTCAATCTTTGGGGATGTACTTACAATTTTAACTTTAAGATAAGAATCTTAAGAAGTTAAGAGGTTGGTTTTTTTTTTTTTTTTAAATTTCCCTGCTGAAACCAGATTAATTTTCATAACAGAATTACTTTTAAAAATATTTAATACTGTGGTTATGCAAGTTTACGTTGTTCTTACATTTATTCCTCCCACTTTCCCAAATCATTGGATCCGAGATTGTGTTTTCAGGGGAACTGGTGTTCAGTGCGATGAGAGATGTCTTCTCCATTTGATTCCAGAATCGAATCTCGGCTTGTGTTTCTCAATAAATGACTTTGGATACCGTGGCAGGAAAAGAATCAAGGCTTTGATCAGTTTTTACCCGGAATCCTATCTAAATAACGGGCAAGCGGGATTCCCCGCTACAGGCAACCCACCCACCCTTTGCTTTACAAAAAAACAAAACAACCACAACAAAAAAAAAAAAAACAAAAATAAACAAACAAACAAACAAAAAAAAAAACCGAGTCCCCGTTACAGAACGATTAAATCCGGGCCAGTTTTGGAACCAGCGCCAACAAACGGTGCATGACAGCCGCTGTTCAAGGCTACTGGTGGGTGGGGAGGCCAAAGCCTGCAGAATCTTGGAGGCGACCCGTGAAAGGGAGTATATACTTGCTGTTCAGAAGTGATGTAGAGTTTGCAATACCAGTGGCCTGGAGATTTCGACCCGGTTCCGCCCCTAGGGGGTCCCAACCTGGAGGGCGAAGCCGGGAGGGGGGATAGGGGAGGAGTCGCACCTGGCTGCAAGCGGGCTGTGTGTCCCCAACTTCCCAGGGCCCAGGAAGAAAGCGCAACCCCTAGTTTATGAAAGAGAACTAAAGAAGTGGGTGGCCTAGGCCTGGGAATGCCACCCAGCTTTTCCAGCGCAGTGTCATTTCTGTGGTTTCAGGCGGCCTCAGCCCCTGCGGGAATCCCACGCCCCACGGCAGCCAGCGGGAAGACAGCCCTTCCATCTTTGGGGACTGGGGAGAGGGCAGCGAGTGACTGACTCCTTAGAAGCAGGAAAAACCACCCCGGCTGGCAACAGGCCCCCGTTTTTCTGCAACAGCAAAGAGCCCTTTAGGGGCGGAGCGGGCATTTGGGGTCTCTTGTCCCAGCGTCCAGGCCTTAGCCTGCGCCTCTTGGCTGAGCGCCCTGCTTTAAGAGTAGTCAATGGTGCCCCACCCTGAGAGCAATCTCAGAGGATGGGCCACCCTAGCTTGGGCCCACTGAGTCTGTGCCAAGTTCCAAGTTCCCTCTCCCTCCCATATCTCAGACCCTTCTTGATGAACCCAAGCCTCACTATGAAAGCCAGGCTGTGTGGCTTGGAGTTTGGTAACTATTTGGGGGTGGAGAAGATGACTGATTGATTATTACGGATGAGCCCTCATTTATTAAGTTTGCTCTTTCGCTTTGTTTTTAAGCTTTGTTTTAAGCTTTGAAGAGCCCTTATAGTTCCTTTGACCTAACCCTGAAACAGACAAGGTACCAGGGAGAAAGCCCAGGCGAACTTGAGGGAGCTGAGATACAGACAGATACTCATCTCTCTGCCACGCAAGGGGCAGCTAAACTCTTCGGACTCCAGGTCCTTCAGGGCCCAGCTGGTCTGTGGGTTGCTGAAGGGTGTTGAAACCATGAGTACAACTTGACACCACTGAGCCCACGGTGCTTGTCAATAATCTGAGAATTAGGTGCAGAGATTGTCACTGTAGATCATAACAGTTTCTGAAGGACTCATTACAGCCTATCCTGTCAATGATCTTCAAATTAAGGAGTGGGGGTGGGGCGGGAGGGAAAAGGAATTGGGAGAGCCTACAAAAAGGGCAGAAGGTTGGGAGAGGAGATAAAAGTCAGAGCCACAGCTCTGAAGGAGCCTTTAAAGATTATTAGGCTAGCCATCTGAGAATTCCATTGGGATGGGTTTGGAAGCCCAACTCCATCTGAGCCAGGGCTGGAAAGGGGCACTAGAGGGTGAGCAGAAGTGGGCCCCTGGGAAGGCAGATTTCTCAGACATTTCTTTTGAGGCCAAAAGAGCTTTTGGTAGAGGGCTCCAGATATCAATGGGAGGCCTTGAGGGTGCCAGGCCACCCAGGATGGGTGTACCCATTGATTTAGAGCACTTTCCAAGGCTAGCCACAGCTGCAACTCTGAGAAAAAGTGGGTAGTAGTTTTGTTTAGGGCTGATGGTGACTGTAGGTGATTTTTTTTCCACCCCAATGATTTGCTTTCAACTTCTTTTCATATAAACAGGTGAAAGACTTTCTTCCTTTTCCTTCGATAGTATTCCTGTCCCTCCTGTAGGTAAAGCTGATCTCATTTCTTTCCCCAAACACCTCTGCCTTCTGAGGTAGTTGAGCACTGTCACTTTTTGAGTCTGTGTTATGTCTGGTGGTACTTCTGGAAAGGGAACTTGAAGTAACACAGAAGCAGTGTGCACCATGAGATCTCCAGGAGAAGACAAAATTCCACTTCAGCAGTTTAGAAGGAGCCAGACTAAGGGAGAGACTTTCTCCCTCCGTGGTGGATTGCCGCTGCAGTGAGTGTGCAGCCTGGCATGCACTGGGATGTCATTCATGAGCCACTTAATATGCTCCAGAGAAATCTTAAGGAAGCTGTAGGTTTGTTTTCCCCACAAAACTTGTGGTCACATCTAAAGGAAATAATCAGTTTGGAGAATTTAAGACCGTCATCTTTTTCCTAAAATCACGGTAACAGTCCTAGTCACTGGAAAACTCGGGTTCTAAGGAAACCCTGTTCCTTTGGTATGATTAATTGCACAAGATAGTGTGGTCAGTCAGGGAGATATGTATTTAGACTCTCAAGCGATGATTTAGAGGTGTGAAAGGGCCATTGGTTTGTTGGCCCACTTGCAGTTCCTGGTGCTCTGTTTGCCTGGTTTTATTTTCGCTTTTCATTCCTTTCTTCTGATTTTTAAAATCAAAATTATAGTTTCATTTCTTTTCAGTATAACTGAAAACCACTGGTAGGAGGCTGTTTCAGTTTGTCTTTCTTTTTTTTTTTTTTTTAAGGGAATTTCTATTTAAAATAATTAGATCATTTAATGGGCACACTATGTTTTTCCCTGGACAACAGCTGCAGTGCAGAGACAGCTCTTACATTAAAACTGCTTGATAATTCAGAAATGGAAATGAAATTGTGAAATGTGAATCCTTTTTTCCAGGAAATATTTGAGCTGGAATATATGAAGGAGGTACATATATATGTAATACTAGAAGCGATATGATGATTGTCATATATAGCCCTGAAGACATACACAAGTGATTATATATTACTTTTGTTGCTATAATTTGAAGTAAGGGGGAAATATATTTGGTTTTCTTTATATCATTGAGTTCCTTTTAAAATGTATTTATTTCATCAGTGGGAATCAGATGAAAGAGAGTGAGTATAAAAAGGAGCTGGATTCAGAGCAGCTCTGCATTCCTTAGGTTTCAAGGGTCCTTACAGCTCTTGAGTGAAATTATTTGGTGAAATTGGGTCTGGACTGAAATAGCATTTGTTATCCCCTTGTTCATTTGTTATGTGTAATACCACTTCTGGAAATTAAAGGCAAGGTGCTGAAGGGACAGACAAGAAGAAAAAAATATAATTAAACAATTTTAAATTGCCCATCCACCATGCATCCATATGCATATCTATGTTTTAGTAAATAAAAAGGGATAGAGATATATGCTTGCTCTTTGTGTCATCTAGAAACATTTATTATAGTTCCTGTCAATAACCTTTCCCACTTTCAAAATCTGACAAGTTTGGCAACAGGAAGAAAATGGAGGAAATGTAGATGAAGGGCTTTCTATCATTTTGAAAACTGCTTTTTAAAAATTGTGGTATCCCCTTTAGGATCTTGTGAGGGATCCTTCGTAGTCTAAAGCAAGTGAAGTTTGATAATAGCACAATTCTAATTTTTGCTCTTACTTTCAATATCCTAACTTTTTCCAGTTTAAGACTTAGAGTTTTTGGGAAATATGTGGTGCTTTTGTAAGGAAAAGAAATTCTCTAGTGCCTTTCTTTACCTTCATTTATCTGTGTTTGTTTCATGTATCTTGAAGAATCAGGTGTTGATCATTCTGGAAGTCTTGTGGCATGCTCCAATTTGGAAGGATTGAGGGACTTTTTTGGGGGGGGGCTAATTTAGGGGGAAAAAGGAAACATGTTTTAAATTGGCTTATACCAGTCTCCTTATTCTGCAATTCTCAGTTTTGTTGTGTTTGGGGATAAATATCAATAAAATGTCACCTTACCAGATTGCACCAGCATTGTCCTACACGTTGGAATTTTCCTTTATTTTTTGCTTTTAAAATCAGAAACTTTTCTTGGGTTGCCGTACTTCTCTTTTTAGCTTCTGTGCCTCTTACCACACCACTGATATGATCTCTTTCACTGCAGTATGGCCACTGCCATGGGCGCTTTCAGTGAAGAAGGCTGGAAGGTTAGGATCCGGAGGAAGCATAACAAAAAAGGGAGGAAAAAAACCCCTTCATTTGGCCAAATCTGGCTCCTAATATATTTAACCACTTCCAGAATTAGAAAGCCTTTCTGTACATTTTCTTCTATTTTTCTCTTTTTTTCCTTACGTAATGAAATTAAAACTTTTGGAGCCCACAGTTGACATTTTTCAGAAAATTGAGTTATCAAGGCAGTAATTATTTCACGGGGAGATAAAACTCTCATAGCCCTAACTGTCAAATAGGGCCCTTTTCAGATTTTAATTACAAAATAAAATTAGTCTGCTCTTCCTCGGAATGGTTTGTGAGTGGTTAAACAGAGCTTTCCCCCCAATACTGGTGGTCGTCAAACTCTGCTAATTAGCAATGCTGAGAAATTCCAGTTAACAAGGACATTCTCCAAGACTCTGCAGGTTCCCTGCCGTTTGCCTTCATTTCCATAAGAAGATTAAGAGAGGAGGGGAACACACTCAAATGCAGATGCAGAAAAGAAGCGTTTTTTAACAAGCATCATAATAGTAAGATGCTTGGCTAGTTCTCACCTAATTACTGCAAGTTAAACCTCTATTTGCCATTAAGAAGAAAAAATAAGTCTACAGTCCCCTAGCTCCACAAAATTGTTAGTTGGCTTCAGATATAATACTTGGGGAGGGATAAGGGGAGTTTAGGAGAGAAATGTGTAAAAGATAAAACTGAGCTACACTTAATCAGGTAAGGATTTGGGGTTTGGGCCTATATAGTAGAGCAAAATTAAATCAGAATATCCTAGGAGTTACGCATTTTTTTTTTCCTAATTTCTAATCTTGCTTTAAAAGTATGCAGCTTTTTGCTGCCCATGAAAGGGAAATGCTATACTTCTTTTAGATTAAGCACTTTACATTTTCATACATTGTGCCAATGGCAACATTTTTAAATTCTTGAAGGATGAAGCATCCTCTTCCAAATCTTATTTTGATTCCCTAGTAGTCAATGGTGCATTGTTACTAGTACTGTAGCCATCTGTTATAAACCTAAAACAGTGCTGCTTCTATCATCTATTGTGATTATTATAGTTATTATTATATTTAGGGGCCAGTGATAGTGCCGGATTGAAATAGAGTGGCCGGTGATCTGATTTTTTTAATGCATATGTTCTAAAAAAATCTAATGAGAAAATTGTTTCTGCTATCGCCATCTTCTTTAATCTTATTTTCATAGCACATTATTATGCATAAATGCCAGCCACAGTTAGTTTATTGCCTTGATAAGTACAGCAGGCTTAATTAAAATAAAGCTGTAAATAAATGCAACCAATGATAACACAATTGTAATGTATTTCCATAGCTTATTTATATGATAAAAGCAATTAACAAAAGACCTAGCCAGCCCCTTTAACCTCTTAAATGCATTATTATAGAGTTCAGGCACAAACACAGGCATCTGAGAATGTATAAAAGCTTTTATATATTATCCCAAGGAAAAATTTGTGCCTCTTCCTATTACCCCTTGAGAGAGAGGGAGATTAAAAATATTGCTACTGTAACCATTCGTTATTAATATTTATTTTAATACATGTACTCCACCATTATCCACATCAACCCCTTGGGTTTTTTTTTCTTCAGACTTAATTATCCATAAGCTTTTTTAAAGTTTGCAGAATAATGCTACTAAGAGCAGACCAACGCATACACAATCATGAAGTGAATGCTTGGTCTGCCCTTCGTGGCATCTGGACAATCATAATTCATTCATATGTTGAATCTCATAATTTGTACCTATTTTTTCCCCACGGTTTAACCTCCTACTTATCTGGAGGTTATATGTACATTTCTAAGTTAAGCAAATTAAATCTGATTCTTATGATTTGGTTCCATAGCTTATATGATATGTTAACTTTTCTTTTGTTTAGATTACGCGTAATTAGTTGGATCTTCCTCCCATTCCCCTCATTTTTTTTCCCTTTAATTATTTCCAAACACCTTCTTTTAAAGGTAAAAGCAAAACTGTATCGTGGAAAAGCGAATCCACCAGTAGGGGGCGCACCAGCTACATCCTTGACACCAGACGCGCTGAAAAGCCTGTGGCTGCGGTGTTGTCTTCTGAGCCTCTAACCTTTTCTTTTTTAATCTCCGTGTCCCTGTTTAGCTTACTATTACACCTCGAATAAACAGAAGACGTTATTTTGTTTTGAAGAGTGCCATGTATTTATCCGTTTCGAGAAGGCCAGTCACCCTCCCCGGGTTCCCAAGAACTAAAACAAACCATAACTTAGAGAAAAAGAAGAAAGTGATGGGGGAGGGGCGGCTGATTGGAAATAATAATTTATAAAGAAAAGTCTGCAGGATTCTTTTTCTCAGCTTTCCTGGTTTTCCAGTGAGCATACTTATTTTGAGTTGGACAGGAACAGAAAAGCCTGGGAGGGCAGGATTGGAGAAGTTGGAGTGGGGGTGGTGATGGTTATGGGAGAAAGATGGTTAGTAAGAAACAAAAAAAGTAAAGTTTTGTAAAGATAATAAATGGAACGTGGCCGACAGATACTATTCAGTACATTTTCTTAGGGTGAGTAAGGGTAGATAGATCAGGGGAGGAGGGGGCGGAGAGAGTGTTACAGAAGAAAGAAAATAAGTAACCCTGATGTGTTTAAGCCCTTTATAAAAAAGAAATGGCATCAGGTTTTTCCCCCCACCCTTTGTAGTCAAGTGCATTTTAGCCACAAAGATCCCAACAAGAGAGTGGAAGGAAACTTAGACGGGGCTTTGTTTGACTCCGTGTAGCGACAACAAGAGAAACAAAACTACCTATTTGTAAGGGACGTGCTGCCATTGCTCTCCGCATTGAGCGCCTACCTATTGAAATCTTTACGTCAGGACAATGGGAGAGCGGCTAAAATTACCCTCTTGGGTCCTGGGCGGGCGGGATTCCTGAGCCCCTACCCCCGCCTCCGTTCCATCCTCCTCCAGCCTCGGCCTTGCTAGGCTCCCCCCCAAGACCAGTCTTGGCCGTGTTCTTCCGGCCTGCACTGCCTGCACCTGTGCCTGGGGCGCACCACACCCGCCTCCCAGGCCTGGCGCCCCCTCGGAGCGCGGCCCCAGACCCCGGCGGCGCGGGCCACCACAGCACAAGTCACAGGGGAATGGCAGGGCTGGTTCTGCTCGAGTCCTGGGAACTCTGCGTGGGAGGGAGTTTGGGAGTGCGGCCCAAATGCCACCTCCATCCTGTGCCGTGGGATGCCAGGAAGTTGTCGTTACGCTGCTCCAGAGCCCGAGCTGCTGAGCGCCCTTCTGTTGATCTGTCTCTTCCCCCAGCCTCCTCTTGACACCGGCCCAACTGAAATCCTGCTTTGGGGGAGGCTCAGGGGGAGCATGGGGACAGAGGACGAGAATGGGGGCCTCCTCTCTCCATCGACTGAATGGAGCCTAAGATGGTGGGCGACGTGGCTGGAGGTAAGGGGACAAGCTGGAGCGTCCCGGCTGCAGCCGAGCTCGCAGGGAAGTGCCTGCTTGCGGCAGCTTCCCCAGGCCCGGCCTCCCCTGAAGTGTGGAGTCGGCCACACCGTCCAGGCCGGATTTATGCTTAACCCAGGGCCAACTGTGTGGCAGCAAGGAGGGTCGAGGACAGAGCTTTCCGTCTCCTCACTTCTTGTGGGGACAGTGTGAGAAAGGGGTGAGCCAGTGCCGGCACCTGTGGAGGAAGAGGGGCGAGGGAAAGAGCGAGCTTAGGGAGAAGCCCCGGAGAGGCTGGACTTGGGGAGAAGCGTGAGGAGGAGCGGGAGAACAATGACACACCAACCCCTGCGCCGCCTGTTTCCTGAAATACTAGCAGGACAGTCGCCCTACACCACCCACTCGGCTCTGCCCCACCCCACCACCCTAGCGGCTTCTCGCGCCCCTTCCTCAACGGAGCGGCCCGCACCAAAAAGTAAATCAATATTAAGTTTCAAGAAGAAAAAAATCGTAGTCTTAGCGCTGTTTACCCACTTCCTTCGAAAAGGCGTGTGGTGTGACCTGTTGCTGCGAGAGGGGATACAAAGGTTTCTCAGTGGCTGGCAGGCAGGCTGTGGGAGCCGCCTCCCCCTCCCTCCTTCCCCCTCCTCCCCCTGCCTCCCCCGCGCGGCCTGCGGCGCGGCAGGCCCCGCCCCCTTTCATGCAAAACCCGGCGGCGAGGCTGGGCTCGAGTGGAGGAGCCGCCGCGCGCTGATTGGTCGCTGGAAACCCATTTATTCCCTGACAGCCCCCATCACATGGATGGTTGTCTATTAACTTGTTCAAAAAAGTATCAGGAGTTGTCAAGGCAGAGAAGAGAGTGTTTGCAAAAGGGGGAAAGTAGTTTGCTGCCTCTTTAAGACTAGGACTGAGAGAAAGAAGAGGAGAGAGAAAGAAAGGGAGAGAAGTTTGAGCCCCAGGCTTAAGCCTTTCCAAAAAATAATAATAACAATCATCGGCGGCGGCAGGATCGGCCAGAAGAGGAGGGAAGCGCTTTTTTTGATCCTGATTCCAGTTTGCTTCTCTCTCTCTTTTCTTCCCCCAAATTATTCTTCGCCTGATTTTTCTCGTGGAGCCCTGCGCTCCCGACACCCCCGCCCGCCTCCCCTCCTCCTCTCCCCCCGCCCGCGGGCCCCCCAAAGTCCCGGCCGGGCCGAGGGTCGGCGGCCGCCGGCGGGCCGGGCCCGCGCACAGCGCCCGCATGTACAACATGATGGAGACGGAGCTGAAGCCGCCGGGTCCGCAGCAAACTTCGGGGGGCGGCGGCGGCGGCGGCGGCGGCAACTCCACCGCGGCGGCGGCGGGCGGCAACCAGAAGAACAGCCCGGACCGTGTCAAGCGGCCCATGAACGCCTTCATGGTGTGGTCCCGCGGGCAGCGGCGCAAGATGGCCCAGGAGAACCCCAAGATGCACAACTCGGAGATCAGCAAACGCCTGGGCGCCGAGTGGAAACTTTTGTCGGAGACGGAGAAGCGGCCGTTCATCGACGAGGCCAAGCGGCTGCGAGCGCTACACATGAAGGAGCACCCGGATTATAAATACCGGCCCCGGCGGAAAACCAAGACGCTCATGAAGAAGGATAAGTACACGCTGCCCGGCGGGCTGCTGGCCCCGGGCGGCAACAGCATGGCGAGCGGGGTCGGGGTGGGCGCCGGCCTCGGCGCGGGCGTGAACCAGCGCATGGACAGCTACGCGCACATGAACGGCTGGAGCAACGGCAGCTACAGCATGATGCAGGACCAACTGGGCTACCCGCAGCACCCGGGCCTCAACGCACACGGCGCCGCGCAGATGCAGCCCATGCACCGCTACGACGTAAGCGCACTGCAGTACAACTCCATGACCAGCTCGCAGACCTACATGAACGGCTCGCCCACATACAGCATGTCCTACTCGCAACAGGGCACCCCAGGCATGGCGCTTGGCTCCATGGGCTCGGTGGTCAAGTCCGAGGCCAGCTCCAGCCCCCCTGTGGTTACCTCTTCCTCCCACTCCAGGGCGCCCTGCCAGGCCGGGGACCTCCGGGACATGATCAGCATGTACCTCCCCGGCGCCGAGGTGCCGGAGCCCGCCGCCCCCAGCAGACTTCACATGTCCCAGCACTACCAGAGCGGCCCGGTGCCCGGCACGGCCATTAACGGCACACTGCCCCTCTCGCACATGTGAGGGCCGGACAGTGAACTAGAGGGGGGGAGAAATTTTCAAAGAAAAACGAGAGAAATGGGGAGGAGAGTAAGGAACAGCATGGAGAAAAACCCGGTACGCTCAGAAAAAAAAAAAAAAAAAAAAATCATCACCCGCAGCAAATGACAGCTGCAAAAGAGAACACCAATCCCATCCACACTCACGAAAAAACCGCGATGCCGACGAGAAAACTTTTATGAGAGATCCTGGACTTCTTTTTGGGGGACTATTTTTGTACAGAGAAAACCAGGGGGGGTGGGGCGGGCGAGGGAATGGACCTTGTATAGATCTGGAGGAAAAAAAACTACGCAAAACTTTTTAAAAGTTCTAGTGATACGGTAGGAGCTTTGCAGAAAGTTTGCAAAAGTCTTTACCAATAATATTTAGAGCTAGTCTCCAAGCGACGAAAAAAAAATGTTTTAATATTTGCAAGCAACTTTTGTACAGTATTTATGGAGATAAACATGGCAATCAAAATGTCCATTGTTTATAAGCTGAGAATTTGCCAATATTTTTCAAGGAGAGGCTTCTTGCTGAATTTTGATTCTGCAGCTGAAATTTAGGACAGTTGCAAACGTGGAAAGAAGAAAAATATTCAGATTTGGACATTTTAATTGTTTAAAAATTGTACAAAAGGAAAAATTAGAATAAGTACTGGCAAAACCATCTCCGTGGTCTTCTTTAAAGGGGAAAAAGTTTTAGATTGTACTAAATTTTTTTTTAACTTACTGTTAAAAGCAAAAATGGCCATACAGGTTGACTTCGTTGGTAATTTATAATAGCTTTTGTTTCCCAACTTTCCATTTTGTTCAGATAAAAAAAAAACATGAAATTACTGTGTTTGAAATATTTTCTTATGGTTTGTAATATTTCTGTAAATTTATTGTGATATTTTAAGGTCCCCCCCCCTCCTTTATTTTCCGTAGTTGTATTTTAAAGATTCGGCTCTGTATTACTTGAATCAGTCTGCCGAGAATCCATGTATATATTTGAACTAATAACCATCCTTATAACAGGTACATTTTCAACTTAAGTTTTTACTCCATTATGCACAGTTTGAGATAAATAAATTTTTGAAATATGGACACTGAAATTATGCTTGAGTCTTTCATTTATTTGGATAACACTGATTATACATGACTGCTCGGGGTATATACTGTGCTCAGCCAAGAAAGCAAGATACCGAAAACCTTGATATTCTAGTCCAGTATCGTGTGTTAATGTTAATTGCAACAAATAAATGTCTGAATGATTAATTGAATAAGTACTCTCAAAAAATTGAAATGCTTGTGTCATTTCTAAAATAGAAATTAGAGACATATATTGTAAGTCCACCCCCTCCTTCTCTAAGCAGCATGAATAAGCATGATGGGGACTTATACTTAAAACTGATTTATGCCACTTGTTGCCAGAAAGGAGTCAATTCTGAAAATTTTCATGTAGCTCAGCAGATGGGGTATTGAGCCAAATCAGAACCAGGTTGTCTGGTTTTGTTTTCGTTTTCCTCAATGCACAATGGCCCTTTGGAAACCTGGTTATAGGGGGAAATGATGCTTGTATCAGAATAATTGCAAACTAGACTTGCAAAGTGCTCATCTGCTGGGTGGGTGTTTGGGTTACTTCAGCCCTGCTATTGTTTGAGAGGAAACAAGTGGTTTGCTTTTCTTTGTTCCTTGACTTCATAAACTTTCTCCTCTACATTTTCCTGTTTAGGGGCAAGGGAAAGCAAAAAGCATCTTAAAAAATCCCCAGACTTATGGCTATTTTTTATTATTATTATTTATTTTCTTTTTTCCTCTCTCTCCCTCCACGAATTCCATTTCTTAAATTGGCAGCGCGGGTCCAAGCCTGTAGTCCCAAATCGGATATCTCTGCAGCTGATAACAAGCAAAAGAGAAGCCAGGCAACAGCCATATTAAAGAAGAAAACAATCAACTCTGAGGTAGATATTTTACTTTGTCCGGTCTAATCACATTTGGAGATGATTATGCTTTTGATCTGTTAACCGTGTTTTACTACGGTAGTAGAGGAGTAGGGGGAGGGGAAAGGGGTGGGGAAACAAGATTGGATTTGGTGTTTTCTTTTGCCCTAGGAAAGGTAAAGAAAGACTATAGTTGTCCTCAGTGGGAGCGGAAAAGTTGGGGAATCACCAATGGTCTTTGAATTAGCGATGTTTCTACATCACAAACGACCCGCGCTTTGGCGCAGCCGGAGAATCTGTAAGACCGATTCAGGGACTTTTCTTCCTTATTTACTGCTTACCTCGCGCAACTTCCCCCACCAAAGGGGACCAGGAACCACGAGTCAGGCATTCTTAAGAGCGTGGGTTGCTACCCACAATTTCAAGAGCTTGTTGTGCCAACTTGGTACAACTTTGGAGAAGTTGGAATCCGGCAGCGCCTTCCACCCTTGAGTAAAATACCGGCTGCAGCCACTAAGTTAGCTCAACCCGTTGGTTTGCACTTTCTCGTTTTCCAGGAAAAGTATTTCTCGTGGTGTTGCTGATGTTAGTTCTGGGATCAGCTGGAGATACTCTCATATTTTCTGTATTTTTATTCCATGTGGATTGCTTTATTTTTGGTGCGTGTTGGTTGTCACTTATTTCTTTTAAAAAAATCATTTTTAGGGTAAAGGACAATTACTATGCCAGATCCCAATTCTAAGCGAGGCATTTCCCCCCCTAATTAATGCAGAGACTCTAAAAGAATTTCCCCCGGCCTGGCCAGCCATTGTAATGCATATACGGATTATTCACGTGGTAATGAGCACATTCGCCAGTTCTTGCTCACACATACGAATAAAAGAAACTTTGAATAAAGATCCAAATGATCTTGCTGGGGGGTGGGGAGGATATTCCCGGAATTTGAGCCAATCAACTATATGGAGTGTATATATTTGAAAAAAATAGAGATATATTAGAAATATGTATAGGGTTTAGAGTAATTGCAGTGCATTGGGCTCCCTTAGGGGGGAAAAAAAAAGCCCAAAGGATCAGACTAAAAAAAGCAACAACTTTCTGGCAAAATGCTCAAGTTCAAATATTTTGCAAGAGGGAAGAGAGCAATTTTAGGAAGTTGAACTAATTTTGAGTGATTGTCACTGTCTGCCTAAAACAAGAGAACTCCCATTTTCCCTCCTATCCCTCCGTATCCCCTCCCTAAATGAAAGCCAAATTATTTTGCTCACAAATACAAATTCTTTTGATAAACTGCATTTGAGGAAAATGTCATATAGTTCATCGTTACTTGATTGGGCTAAATGATTCCCCAAGATGTGTAGTTTCATGACTAGATTGATATTGAACATACAGTATTTTATTTATAATAAGATTTTCAAGAAGGGGGTAAATCCATAAACTTGCCCAGAGATGGTTATCTCTCAGTGCTGAAGTTAGTTGTTGAGTAGTGTTCGGTTCCTTCCTTGGGATATAATTCTGCTCACTAAAACCATTCAATTTCCAGTCAAAGGGGTGAATTTAATGTTTTGTTAACCTTATACATAGAAAGGAAATGTGTAGAAGGATGAGATTATAGTTTGTTCCCTCTGCAATTTTTTTCTTTCCCCGCACCCCCGCCTCCTACTTTAAATAAAGAGCGTTAAAATATTTTGCTGAGCTGTAGTAGATTAGCGAGGTTTCTTGCCAATGCTGGGAAGCTGGTATTACAGACGGTCCCAGGGGAAAATGGCTCACATTAACCACTAAATGAATATTTGACAAGGGCTCATTCGGAGGTATTATTACTATAAACGTGTCCCTACTGGACTTTTCCAGGGTCAAAGAGCAACGCTTCAATTAATTATTTAGTCTGCTAGTAGATTTGGTTGTAATAGCTGTACTTATTTCTAGAACCGACACATTCTTACAGTAGGAAATCTCAGGAGAATCTTCTCCATCAGCCATGCCTTGGATTGAAATACACACAGAGCCCTGGCATTCTAAAGCTGACTTTTTCATAAAACCTTTTCCTCGACTGAGAGTTGGGGGGGATTATAGTTTCTTTTTCTATTTCATTTGCTGTCTTTGTTTTAAAAGAAGAAAAGAAAAAAAAAACACAAGAACATAATAAGTTACCTTAGATTCTACATCATGTCTGGAGAGGTCTTTTAGGGCTTTGCAGTTTGGGGAGAGTGGGGTGGGGATTTATTTATAACCTTTGCCTTTTCTAAGTGGAGATGTCCCAGGCGTTCAGAGACTCAGGCAGATTCTGAATTTAGAAAGGGCACACATTGCTGTTTGCCAATAAAATTCAGGTTTTAAAATGGAGCGCTCCATAGGCTAAGTACTTGGAGTTCTAACAGTCTTAGAGTAAATTGGGGTACAAAGTAGTTCCTCCTTCCCTCCCCACCTATTGGTTTGAACATTTCCAGGTGTAGTGGGGGGGGGTGGCGGGCAAGTGTTCCCTTTCTACTCTGTCGTCATAAGTTCCTCCGTGGCCCTGGGTGAAATGGTAAGGGAATGATTTTGAGAGTAAGATTCCTTGACAATAATATAAGGTGAATGAATAAGAGATAAGCGGCAAGGGGTGAGGAGACGGGATGCAGTAATTACAAACCCAATTCATTCAGCTTTTCAGAACTTTTGTTGTGGGAGCTCCATTGACGGGTTTTGAGCCGCTGGTTTTCTCACATTAAAAAGAACTGATCAGCGCCTCAGGGGGACAAGAAATACCGCTTAACTGCATAGTGATTGGGTCTTCATTTAGAACCCTTACAAGAAGAAATTTAAACAGTGCCTTTGGGTGCACAGGTTTACTTTTCAACTGCTAACAGTTTATAGCTAACTGCTTTGAGATTGAAGTTGGACTGTGGTTTGATCGCCTGCTTGTTGGCACTGCTTATTTATTTATTTATTTATTGTAATGAAAAGAGCTTTTTATATCCTCCTGCCTTTATTTCTTGATCTTGGAGAATTTTGCAAAAACAGTTCCTCATATTTTGCTTTATGGAAGTAGTTTCCTTCACCATAAGCTTTAGGAAGGACTTGAATTAACACTTCTCCAACACTTTCCACCCCACCCCACCCCCATTATTGCCTTAAAATAATTTGCATCTCACTCTTTTTATGCTGCCTTTTCTTGCTTTCAGAGCAAAACCTGCTTTGGACAGCTGCTGGTGAGGTTGAGGATGAGAGTTGATTTATTTATTTTCTTTGCATTTTTGTTTTTGTTTTTTACCTGGAGTTTGGAAGATGTTTGGGTGGATTTCTTTAGGGACCTCATCTGTAAGGTGACTCCCTTAAAGACAGGAGAAGGGGAAGAAACACTTGAACTTTACTGTGAAAATGTGGATAAAATCCAAAGGGTCACAGTCTCTGGAATTCTAGGGGAAGCAGGCTGTGGAAGGAGCTTTTCAAAGACAGAAATTGTCTAAACCAGAGAATTCATTTGGTATCTCTCATAGTTATTTTCTATTAAAAACTTCCCTGGAAACCGGCTTCTGGTATCACCCAGGAAGACTTGTAACTGCTGTTCCTTCTCACAATGCTGTCCAGTTTTACAATTCTTGTTTTCAGTTTTTATGTTTTGCTTCTGTAGCCTTAAGGAAAGAATGGACTTGACTTTCTTATCCCAACTGTAAGACTTCTCTGGGAGCAGTTACTGTAGCTGCTATGCTATCACAAGGCCAAGATTTCCTGTGGCAGAGAGCTCTCTTTCTGTATGCAGGTCTAGATGGAGTTTATTTTATATTTTGGTGTAATGGTTATATTTCACTCAGTTTCTCTTCAAAAGCAAATAGAACGTCCTCTCGTTTCAGGACGCAGAGATATTTGCTGCTTCTGGGCTTTCGGACTTGAGAGGCTTGCTCTACTTTGCAAAGAAGTGTCAGGTGGTTTAAAAGCTTCAAGGAGTCCTTCGTTACATTACCCTCGTCTGCCTGCGTGCACAGAATGAAGTGTGCACTGTTAGTAAAGATTTCGGCGCTTTGAACTATCATTTGCCTTCCTCCTCTGGGCTTCCGTGCGGGGCGCGACGCAGGGCCAGAAGCGCGCGGGTCTCACACCCGCCCGCTCTGGGGAGCCTGCCGGAGCCGGCGCGGTAGCGGAGGCGCGGGCAGATGGAAGGTGAGGCGGGCGAGCGCCGGCCGGGGACCTGACGTCACTGTGGCCCTAGCCCCCACGGGGCTCCCTGGGAAGGTGCTGCGTAGGGCTCGAGTTTTCTCCTCCCGGACCCTTCCAAAAACGGCCCGATTTCCTCTCTGAGCCCTGGATGGTCCCAGGTCGCGCCCGTCTGGAATCCCTCCCGAGGTTTCAGGCCCTTGCTTCTCCAGAGTTCTCTACCTCCTGCACCCCAGCCCTAGCCCTCTCCATGTTGACCTTGTGACCCCAAAGATGGTTCTAAGCCCCAAACTTCCCCAATCAGAGATTGTTCGACTGGAGTCCTGCTTTCTTCTGGCCTCTCACCCCAGGCCTTTACTTTTAAAGAGGCTGTTTGTCCTTGTTTGGTGCCAAGGCTCAGCATTAGTAATCACGTTCTTAGTACTTCCTGAAGCCAGAGGCAGTGGATTGGCGAGTCTGGTGGGGGGGGGGGGGAGAACTACAGGAGCGATTTGGGCTTCCGGAAATTTTGGGCCCCTCCATGATCAGAGTATGCAGGAATGGAGAATGCATCCATTTTCCATTTGTAAAATAGGGATAATACCTCTTTACCTGGCAGAAGATGAGTACCAAGCCACTGACACAAAATAGGATTAATTGATAGCTATTACTTTTCTTACTGTCCAGCGGAATTAGGGGTAGTCCCATTTTGGACTCTTTCGGGTCCCCTTTCTGGTCTTAGGAGGTGAGATTAGCCTTGTTCAGACCACTGTGCTTCCTTTGCCAATTCTCTTCCTGGCTTGGTGTTGGCCTGGGAAGTTATCCGGCAAACTTGCCATCCCCCGGGCATCTTCCTGAAGGGAGGGAGACCTGCATTCTGGGCAGGAGCTGCCCCCACCCTCAGAAGGCAGAAAAATAATTACTGTATTAAAAGGAGCGATGAATTCTTCCCAAGGGTTCTTATCGCTGGCGGCCAGGCCAGAAGAAGGACTGCGCCCCCACCCCCACCTCGTGACGTCAGGGTCTGCAGGGATGAAATGATTCGTTTGAGTGTTCCAGAAAGGGCAATCCCTACACTTGCAGGGTGAGGCCAGTGGAGCGGTCCCCATCCCCACTACCCAGCGCCAGCTTTTGAGGCTGCGAAGGCTCCTGTCCCCCAGAGCATAAGCAAACACAGGAATAAGCCAGTCGTAAGCACGTAGACAGTCACACACGCAATACCCATCACCGCACCACCCAAGCTCACAGGCAAGCCCTTCTGTGTGCGCCTGTGTAATTTGATTTGCTAGCTAGAGCTTGTTGTGAGGTCTGAATGAGTTGGGGTTTTTTGTCGTTGTTTTGTTTTATGCTTGTTTTGTTTTGAGACACTGGACAGATCACACCAAAAGCCTTTACAAAGTACACTGTAGCTTTATTCTATTTGGCTCTACATAAGTTTCAGCAGTGGGTTAAGAATTTGACTTCCAGGAGTCTTCTGGTTCTCTACAGAATCATAGTTAGGACAGTTGCGTCTGGCTTGCCATTGCTCTGCCATTTCCATTTTTCTCTGTCGCCCACTACTCCTAATGATTCCTGTAGCATTTCATAGTCATTTTAGAAGTGAGAAAGTATCGCGGAGAGAACTCCTTGGAAGAGTTATTTTAAATGTAGACAAGAGGAAAGACGTTGGGTTTGCGGACTCTGTAAAATGGATAGAATTATTCGTTGGTTGAAAGCACCTCGGCATTTCCAGAAGGTGTACTTCCCCAAGTTTTCTTTACAAATCAATGTAATTCACTGAATGCCTGTCTGGTGGGAGGGGTCCTGGAAACTAGACCTGGTTTTGATGATATTGGTCCAGGATCTAACAGACTAATGATTTACTGAGAATTAGCCAGTATTTCACATGCAGTCAATTCAGTATCAACTCGCATCCAGGGCGACTTACTATCACACTGAACAGTTCAAATCTGGGTTATTGCATAACATTACAGTTTAATCAGTCTGAAATACTAAGTGGCAAGTATGTCTTCTCCTGCTCAAAGTCTTCTTCCCTTTCTTTGTTTCCCCCTTCTTTCCACCTCCAGGGAAAAATATCTTAAAATCAAGTTTTCCTTGTGAGAGTTTGTTTACCCCAACTTCTGTTAAACTAGACGAACACTCTCTCATCAGCTTTCTAAACACTCTCTCATCAGCTTTGTGAAATGGTGCAAAAACATCTTGGAATCTAAGATGGCAAAATAAACCTGAGCATATGGGGGGAAGACTTCGTTGTTAGGAAATAGATTTAAATGTTTAGCTCACACTTCAGCCTTGATGCCTCCCTTACTACCCTCTCTTGCCTCTCTCACTGCCTGCCCCTGGCTCTTGGGTACCCACCTCTATTAGCAAGCTGCTTCACCGGCATAAATTATGAATGCATTTCAAGCCGGCCCTTTTGATAAGATAAATCAGGGCTTTTCTCTTTTGCATGTTTCTGCTTTCATTCCTATTGAAACTTCCTGGCCATGCTGCAGTGTCTTTCTACAAACTTACTATCCCCATATAAACTGTGGAGGTATGTTTTTAATAGGGAGAATCAGGTAATCTTTTTTCAAGAAGCTTTACAAGTTAAGGATACAAAATATTTCATGGTTTCTTGTGTGAGCTTCCAAATTAGCTGCATATAAAGTATTTTAAGGTTTTGTTTTTTTTTTTTTGGCTGTCACTGGCTGGCAATACTCATTTTGTGTGTGTGTTGGTTTGAAAAGCAGGAAGAAATGTAATGAATTGAGTGCTGTCAGAGATGTCTTCTGTTTGAACAATCTGCTATGGGCTGAATGGCAGGGACTCCCTCATCCAGTGCAGGTGCAGTAGAGCTGGGGAAGGGGGGAGGGGGGCTCCCTCTGTTCAGTCAAAAAGCACCATTCTCCACAATAGACCACACACTGACAGCCAGCGTGACATCAACTCACACTTTCATACTTTTCCCCCCATCCATAGTTCTGAGTTCACAAAGTGGCCATACAGTAGCCTTGGTTAGGTTCCTTTAATGAACATTTTGTGGCTCCTATGACCAACATTGAAATCTGCTCGGCCCTGGGAGGAACAAATAGATTTTTAATCGTGAGTTCCAAATCAAAATGTAACGCTATAGATATTTAAAGTTAGCTGGTCTGTCCACCTCTCTCCTAATGCCAATGCCTTCAACAGCCCCCAGAGGGTAGGAAAACTCTTGAGTTAAAAGTTCTTCTAAGAGCGACTTAGGTTCCAAGATGCTGTTTGCTGATGTCCCAAGAGAGACCAAACAGGAAAAGAGAAGGCACGGATTTCATGTATTTATTTAAATCTAAAAGGACCTCTAGTATTTTATTATGTTGCGTGAGAGGGTTAATCCTTCAAATGGACAGACATTAATCTTGTGGAGTGGAGTCTGTCTGCTTTTGAATCGGTTTTACTGGGGAGAGGGGTGGCAGATAGAGAAGGGAGTTAGGAAAGGCAGCAACTGTTTCAAAACTCTGGACAAAGATGCGACCACCCTTTGGCTGTCCCACCGCTGCAAGGGCTGGACCTTCCGACGATTTCATTTCGCATTTGTTTAAACTCCGGCCTTGGTGCCTCGAGTTTCGAATGGAATTGTCCAAGGAGGGAACGCTACTAGAGAAACTAGAGAAACTATTCCCTTCTTCCCGCCACCCCCACCCGGTTCCTATTCCTCTCCGCTCCCACCCCCTTCGCCAACTCACAGTCTGGGATCCGAACACTTAGTAGAAAGAGGGAGGGGCAAGGAAAGAGCTGTGCGGCGAGTACTGTTCCCTCGGCGCCGCCGCAGCGCGGGGCGCGATCCCAACCGCCCTGTCACTGCCTGATTTCCCTCTGTGCCGGGACTGAAGCGTCGCGCCGAGGAAAATTGATCCCTGTTTGCTTATTTTAAAAAACCATGTAGCCGTACAGGTTTTCATCATGGCAACAAAAAAAAATCAACTTTCTAGCTCTCGGAGCAAAACCTTTATCATTCGCCTAAACATTGTTCAGTAGGTGGGGATGGGAATAGACAGACCTCCCAGGGCAGCGGGCACCGCATTCCACACACACACACCCCTCCCACCTCGCGCATGGAGGCAGAGTCCAGGGTCCGGCGGGGGCAGGGCAAGGGGATTTGGTGTGCAGGGCGAATAAAGGCCAAGTTCTTTAAAACCTCAAACACAGGGAGAGATGGGTCTTACCATCTCTTTGGAGTCCTTCGCTTGTGAGTGCAACGAGTTGTCGGGTGGCCTGCGTTAAGTATGCCTGCGGCGCCTACTAAAGTCGGGGCCTAGGAAGAGAGTCATCTCCCTCCTCTCGACCCACTGCCCGCCGCTACTTGATAGCTGCCGCGTCTTCTGGCGGGTTACACACCCACAATTAATCTTTCTTATTAAAGCCTCCATTCTGTACCCAAGGGGCGACTCAAACCTATTTAGATTTCCTTGGTTGGCTGCACAAATTTAAGTGGGCAAAGAGTTATAAACCTAATAACAGAAGGCGAGACAGAGTGATTTGAGTAGAGAAAACGCAAGATTCACTAGGGGTGTAAGGACGCTGCGGGCCTTGCCTGCCCCAGGCACCTGCCTTGGGGTGCACGCCAGGCTCTGGGAAAGGCAGAGAACCTCCCGCACACACACCTAACGCAACATCCGCACACACACCTACACCCTTACCCTTTCGCTCACAGGTACACTTTCACTGAGATTGCCTCTTCCGGAATTCTTCTAAACCCCTCCCAGAAAGGCGGCATTCTCAGAGCATCCCAAACCAGGGAACTTCCAGAGAACCGGGGAAGGTTTGCACTGTTCGGGATTAATTGAGAATAATTAACACTGGAGACCGTTAATCACCACTTTGCTGCTCTCTCCCTCCTTTCGGGTCTGCGGCGACTGCCTCTCTCGCTCCGGCTGCCTGCGCGGGTGGGTTCGCTGGTGAAAGTGAAGACGTCGCGGTAGCTGTCACCCAGTTCGGCTGTACTTTTTTAAACGCTCGCATATTGTTTGATTACTAATTCGAGTTAATATGATCTTTATGGCAACATAACAGTGGATAATTGGCCTTTTTTTCTGAACAACAATGTAAATCACAATCGCTTTATTATTTAATAACGTCAAACGCTTCGTTGGATTGGCCCCGACCGAGAAGACCTTTTCTTTCTAGACAGTGTTGTGGAGGAAGAACAATGAAGATCTAATTGTGGAGATTTCATAAGTTGGCTCCCGTAAATGAACAGCTTAGATATGGAAGTTCCAGCAGATGTGGGCACTATTCGCCGTAGAAACTCTACCCCCACCCCCCATACACACAGCCCAAACACTCTATTGGAGGTTTTTTGTGGTGATGGTGGTCCTCAGATCCTAGCAACCACCTAAATCTTCCAGTAGCAATTAGAGCTTTTTATCGGGCTTGCTCTTCAGCCCTTTATATTACCGAGTTAGCATTAAGGCATTGAGTCCACACAGCAAATTAGCGCAACTCCCAAAGAGCCACAACCACTAATGCTCCCCTTCGGTCACTTTGGTTGTTGGACATCGAGAGTACCTGCCTGGGGCTTTTTTAAAAGTCTTATTTTGTTTTGATTTTTGAAACGGATTCACCCGAGCAGTGTCTTGGAATATACTTGTTTCAGGCGAGTTTTGCAAGAGACACAAGCCATTATTTTGCAAATGCCTGGGAAGAGCAGATGAAACCTACAGACCCCTCAAATGCAGACGGGCGATGCTTGGAGGGAATGGGTCCCCGCTGCTCGAATGAAAGATTAATCACGTTTGCCCCCAAAGCCTCAATTCTAACGGTTCTCTATCACAGCTTTTGCCGTCGCTGGAGGACCGCTGTCTCTGGGGTCTTAAGACTTCGGAGTCTTTTGCAACTGGAGAACCCCCTACCATTTGTACCATTTGGAATTCGGGTCAAGGAGAGAGACTCCGAGTATACGACAGGTTTTGTTTTTGCGTTTGCCCGCCTCTCCATTTTATTCAACTTCCACTGCCTGTCGGGAGGCAGAACAATTCGCTCCCCACCCCACCCCACCCCCACCTCCCGGTCCCCGCCTCGCTTCTAAGATAAACAGGAGGTGCGAAATGCTTCGCCTGCACACGCGCCCTCGGGGCCCCTCTCCCCTCACCCCCTGCGCACCGTGCAGCTGTCCTCGGACCAGACCTGGGTGGACACATCCCCCCTTCTCTCTTCCCACCCGCATTTTAAAAGCATCACATGGACCGTTCTAGAGTCATGTCCACATTTTCGGCCACCTTCCAATTTCTTTCCGGTTCACTCTCCCCCTTTTCTGAGAACCTAAAAAGTGACAAGGGGAAAAGTCGAGGAATTTAGAGAAGGCAGTGGATTTTCAAAACTTACTCCCACCCCTATCCCCCGCCCTGTTAAAAGTGTATTTTACCACAAGGAGTGCATTAGGAAACTTTCCCTAACAGGAGTTGGGCGCAGTGTTATTCTTCTCCAGGGGCCCGCTGGCCTCCCCGCCCCCGCTGGACAATGCGCGCTTTGAGGCTCGGTGGCCTGCGGGCAGCGGGAGACGGGGGGACTGGGCGGCCTTCCTCCAAGGAGCCCGCAGCTGGGGGAGCGCTGGGCAGGGAGCAGGGCCGGGGAGGCGGGCCACGCAGGAAGAAAAACCATAAAAGTACAATTTTCCTCCCTCCAGCCCTCCACAGAGACAAGCTTTGAGGACTTGGAGGCAGGGTGGCTGGGAGGGGGAGGTGAGAGGTTTTGCGTCTTGTTTCTTTCTTATGTCCCTCCTCCTCCCCATCCAAACATTTTATTTGGGCACAAAATTACGAATCCTAGATTTTCTAATCCCTCGCTCTCATTCTTGGGCACCTGGTCTCTGATTAATGATATCTCAACCCAGATCTTTAACGCTCAGATAGACCCCCGCGCTCTCACCCCCCTGGCTCCAACCGGTCTACTCAATGCCATACCCTTCCCCGCACTCGGGGTGCCGCGCCACGGTAAAAGCTCCCTGCGGGGCACTCTGGGACACCACTTTCTAGTTTGGACTTTTTCACCCAAAGAGAACACCACCAGCCCCCCTTCCAGGCGCCTTCTAGAAGAGGACCTCTGAGTTCAGCAGAGGCCCTCAGAGGGTTACCATATTGATGGAAGCGTTCGTCTGATGTTTTAAACGTTTACCAAACGGACGCGTCAGGGCCACGTGCTGTGCCTTCGAAACGCCGCGGCGGGCCCTGGCTTTCAGAGGCGCGGAAGCCGGGGCTGGCGAGGAGGGGGAAGCTGAAGCTACTGGCGGGCTTTAGGGGCCCGCGCTGCGCCGCAGGTCTGGCCGCAGCGCTGAGAGAAGCGAATTATCTGGAGCGTGTTTGATCTGGGGCTGCGTAGTCAGCTTCTGCTTTATTTGTTTGTTTGTAATCTCATATTTAGCAAGCTGGGACGGTGGCAGCAAGGGAGAAAGGAAGGAATGGAGGAGGGGGCTACGCGGTAACCACACCCCTTCCTAATGAGTTAATTTCCATATTCGCGCCTCCCGCATCTAGCGCCCTCTTTTTCCGGACGCTACGGTGCTGTTGCGTCTTGCGCAGCGCGGACGCCTCTACTCTGGGCTGAAATGAAAAAGCTCGCGGTGGGAGCAGAAAATTGGTCTATTGATACATTCACTCCGAGTGTTGATCTTGGCATCACCAGCAGCCGGTTATTTCTCCTCCCCGCCCCCCAAGTGGGGAGTACACGGATTGCCCAGGGCTTGCAGACACCCAGGCAGGCAGCAGACAGAAACCGACATTCCTCCCGTTCCCCCGCCTCCAGCTGTCCGACCCCTACGTCCCTTTCTTTTTACTCAACTCCAGATTTTTTTTTTTTTTTTTCCTTCTTCTCTCTCTCTCTCTCTCTCAAAGTTAGGGCAGTGAGAGCCTGTCGGCATTGAAAGGGGACATACAATCCCAAACGAATGAACCAAAAGTGAAAGTTTCAAACTAGACCCTGGTCCTGGTCGAGTAAAACGTGATCCTGCACTCGAGGGAGTGTGCTGGCTCCAGGATGTGTATGTAAGCGAGAGGAGAGAAACTCTGTGAGATGGTGACTGGAGTCTGAGTCGGCTCAAAGTTGTGGCAAGACAGTGAAGTTTTTGAAAGAGCCCTGAGCAGGCAGCTCGAGGCGGGCTTCGAGCTGCTTCTAACCTGGATTCCTATACATTCTTGCGGTGATCCTCCTCAGGAAATTGGAGAAACAGACTTTTACAATTGCTCGCCTCCCCCCATCGCCACCACGCCGCCCTCCTGACTTTGCCGCGCTGGCTAGGGCGTGGGGCTCGGGCGCGAGCTCCAAAATAGCTTGCTTGTCAATTGCGAGCTGTGGCAATATCAAAGTGAGCTGTCCCAAGTAACTCTTGTCTAGAAGCTGGGAAGAAGCTTAAGCAGCTCGCTTTAATGATGATTTGTAGCTCGGCGAGGGGCACGGACAGCAAACACCCCGCAGGTGTGTGCCGTAACACCGCCATCCGGACTTGAATGTAGATTACTCTGGCGATCGTTTGATCGGCCCTTTGAAACCCTTTACAATTGCCTGTGACGAACGGCCAGTCTCAGTTTTTCTCTGAATAATGCCTTGAGGGTAAGTCCTCTGGGCTTTTAAAGAGCTCTAGGATTTTTTTTTTTTTTTAGAAGAAAAAGAAAAACGTTCGATTTTAGTTTAGACATCGTCAACTTTAAGTCGCTAACAGGCATCACTCAAGCCATTCAATACTTAATGACCGTTACTTTTGCTGTCTTCCCAGAAGCCATATATATATATATATATATATATATATATATATATATATATATATATATATATATATATAACACGCATATATACATTGAGTTAATAAAAAGGAGAGGGAAGATATTCATTTTTTCTTTAGTTCCAAACTGCCCTGCCTGTTTATAAATGTTTGTGTGGGTGTTTATTATAAACATGCATTATTACTATTAATGCCATTGTTAATCTTGTCTTAATGCCTTCTCTGTTCTCTTTGAGTTACATCTGTTCGGACAAGTGGGAGTTTAACTTAAACATTAAGACTTTCCAAAGGAAAACTTGGGCGTTTACCCCCACTCCCCAACACCTTCGCACCAACCCCCATCACCAAAATGAAAAAGGTGGTGCTGTTCAACCTTTAATATTTACTTAGAATGCTTACATAAGGGGAGGAAAAAGGAACTTTTGTCTGAAACGTGCAACAAGCGGCACTTTGATTTCATAAAATAACTGTCAACAATTGCAAAAGCTTATCAAACTAGGGTAGGGGGTGGAGGGTGGTGGTGCAGTTGAATTAAAGACCCATTCCTGCCACTTCAGACTACAAAGGGTTACACATAAATAAGTGCCACATTTGCCTATTGCAAAAGTTTTCTCGGTGTTTTCTAAGTCACAACAGGGGAGGGGTAAAGCTGTCGTTTATTATCCAGCTCTGGGCAGGAGCAGACCCCAGTACCAAGAGGCTCTTAGCTTTGGCCGGCAGAAGAGGGGTAGCCTTTCAACAGCAGCCCCCTTTGTTCTCCCGATCTCTTTCCCAATTTCAAGCTTCACTTGCACATCCCAAGTTTGTGTGTTAATGACGCTATTACCATCTGGCTCGCCCTACTTTCCAAAAGATATAAATCTCCTAGCTCCATTGCCCGCATTATCATTTAAGTGCCACCATAGCCAGAAGAAAAAGATGCTTTCAAGACTCCAGATTCTCTTGCACTGACTACCCCTGGCATGACTATTCCACTATATTTATAGACTATACATTGGGTGCGGAAGAGCTCCTTCAGAGACCTGATTTCCCAAGAGCTGTCCCTCCAAGCCAAGGAAGACATGCTTCTGGGTGAAAGGAAGGATTCAAAATGAATTTCCCCTTAAAATATTTTTGTTTTGTTGGCAGCAGGCAGATAGTATGTTCCAGTACACTTTTATGTGGTTGTGCCTTCCTTTCCCCCTCTTAGGCTGGTAAAAGTTACGGTGCAATGCCCAGACATTCAAGATGTGCCATTCTTCAAATCCTATTTTCAGTGGGGGAATAGGTTGGTCTCTCTGTAGGATGGGGGCAGGGGTGAAAGGAGATAAAAAGAGCCCCGTGTGGCAACTTTTGGGAACTGGGCCAACTGCATCCTTCTCTTCAATCCTCACTTTTATAAAGCCTGCATAGATGTGTAGATATTGTGGGATTACATACTTCTACCTGTAGATCTGGATCCACCTCTTCTTCCCTGGATAATCGGTGGTTTGTGTGTTTTGTGCTCAAAAGCTGAGAAACTACAACAAAAAGAGTTGGGCTGGCTTATGCAGGGCTTCACAATGACTTCATTTATCTGGCCAGGTCCAAGTGAATAGAGCACAGCCCGTCTGGCTCTAAACACGTGGGCTCTTGGTCAGACCCCTAGCTGATCCAAACAGCTAATTTCCCTGTGAGGGCTTCTGTCTGTGGCCCTAGACTGCCATGGCCAGGGGGCATCTCTTTCCTTGTGAGGCTGTCTCTCTTCTTCCCAGTGCTGTCTTCACAAAGGCAAGTTCCACTAAGATAAGCCAACCCTACAGGTTGGAAGAAGAATCGGAAAGGTGAACTTCCTAGGTTCCTAAGAAAAGCTCTTAAAATCAGCAGGACTTGAGATTTGAAAAAATAATCTTGTTGGACTGAGGAAGTTCTCTAATGAAATACCTTCTTTTCGAGGGATGAAAGAAAATCACTTGTTATATATTCCTAATACTTTGAACTGAGCACAGGGATGCCTAAAACAGTGATTAATTTATATCACACTGGTGGAGCTGTTTGCGTGCAAAAGCTGCTTTTCCCCCCCCCTTTTCAGTTCACTTTTCTGCTTTCCCCCCCCAACTCAAAAAAGATCTTGTTTAGAAATGTGTGTCCCTACTTTTTCCTTTTGAGAATATTATCGAGTTGATATGAACAAATTGCAGAGGATATACCATTTAAGTAAGATGCACTTTTAATCACTGATCATTAAAATGGTTATGTTAAATATACTCAATTACATGCATGACTTAACTCTAACAGTACTTTCTATTCTCCCAGCTGCTCACGTATTCCTTAACGATAGTCTGCGGTAGAAACTTGATTATGCTGAATTCATACATTTCGATGGATTTCATCAGCCTAATTAATGCCTCAGTGTGGTCCTGGGGTCTTGAATGAACCCTTTACTATGTTTGAGGTTAGAGGCAGTGTTGGAATGTAGAAGGTTTTTCTTTTTCAGTTACTCCTGAGGTACTTCGGGAGTCCACTAAGCAGGGTAGGTAGCATTGGTTAAACGGAAAGACTATGCAAAGCAAGGAAACCCATCCCAATGGCAGAAAAAAAAAAAAATAATAATAAGGCTAATTCCTCCTTCTTCCACATAAATATTTTTGGATCCAAAAGATAATTTCCAAATATGTAGGGAAAGAGGAAATACCACCTCTCTGTTGTACCTTAAAACTATACTGCAAAGGGAACGTTGAAAATAGATTTATAACTGGTAGCTACATAAACTTCCTTTAACTCAACAGGGCTGTCCCTGCTCCCTCCCTCCTTGCTGCTCCTGTAACTTTAAGGCTGCATTTCTCCTCCATTTCTACTTTCATCTTTCCCAAGAAAACACTCAAGGCCAGGATTCCTGAGAAACTCCAGTCACCACCCAAGTGGGTGACTGCCAGTCTTTTCAGGTGTAAATTAACATTTGAATACATCTCAACCCTGCTGACCCTTACCACCACCACCATCATCCGGGCCTCAACAGAGTGGCAGCTAATCTGCACCCCCACAACTGGCCCAGTGGACTGAGGTCAAATTTCCCAAACCCCACCCCCAACAAAAGAACCAAAAAGTGTTTGTATTGCCTACAAGTGAAATCCTGATATTTGTCTTATGTCCAATGAGATACCTGCGGAAGAATATCATTTAAGACATAGTTTCTCCGTCAAAGAAGGGTACCGAAAGAGGAAGGGGGGACAAAGACAGAGAGAGAGAGAGAGAGAGAAAGATAAAGGCATCTTGGTTCTTTAAGAAATGTCCCAATGTGGGTAGTTGAAACCTGAAACTTCCATCCTAGTCGGAGTTCCCAAGGACAAACTGTTCACCGCAGCAGAACTTCTTTGGGGAGGGGTCCGCAGACTGTGGAGGCAGCAGGGTCACAGCATCCCTCGACATCTAGCTGATGGAACAGGAAGGATTTCAGATCTATAACCAAATTACCATCTTGGAACTTGGTGCTTGTTATGCTAATGTAATGACTTCTGTAGTAAGAGTATATTTTCAGGGTTGGAAATAGCTTTTTAGAATGCTTTGTGTAATGACAGACAAAATGTGCCAGCGATGGTGGCACAATACTCCTGGCAAACACCCTGGGCCATTTTAACAGATAAATGGAGACCCAGAATGTTTGTGAAATGAAGCCGAGAGGGAGCTTGGTGAACTGGTGAGAAAGCAGGTGCGGGCGGCAAGAGCGCTGCACTGGTATAGATGCTCCTGCAACCCCCCACCTTCTCTCTTGGACCGAGTTGAGTAGCAGCAGAGTGCACTGCTCAGTCCCTTGGGGCGGGTGCCTGGGGAGGAAAAAAAAATAATAAGTGTTTCATAAATAGTGCTGCAAAGAAGCAGTTACCTCCAGCTCTTGGTTTGTGTACTCCTAAGTTTAGATTGCAGAGAGTAAGGGAAAGATACATTTCCTGTGGGTGTTTGGGGGCTGGGGAGGGTATGCAAGTTTAGACAGAACTGAACAGCTTAGAATTTTAGAGCCGTACATGCTGGGGCTGTCCAGTACAGCTTCCGTATCCAGTGTATCGTTATCTCTGCACTGTGTGATTAAGAATTGAGGCAAATTCTCCAATTTATTGACCTCATGTGGTTTATGTTTTGGGAACCAAAGACAAAATAGTTTAATGTGCCATATTTCTTAAATAAATATATAAATACTCTTCAGGTGTATAGGGCTGAGATGAGATCAGTCATTTCCCGGAATTGTCATCAGGTAAATTCAGACACTCAAGTATCCCAGAAGAGAACTCTTTTCATCGGTTACCTGCCTTTGATGGACATCAGCTAGGTCACTCACAGCCTGGTTATCCAGTGCCTAGTTCTTCCCTTCTCTGTCCCCTGCTACCTCCTCCTCCTCCTCTTCCCACCCACCTATGGCACTTACTTTGGAAATCAGTGACTCAGTTCCTAGAGGGGTTTTCACTCCTTCTGTGTGACATAAGTTCCAAATGTCGATTCGCAGCTATGGAGAAGCCTGTGAACTATGATAATGGATAAACTCTACTGTGTTACAGCCCTGTTTGGGGCTAGAGCAAGGTTGCCAAGACATAGCCTGAATGAGTTGGGGGCTTCTGAGATCTTGTAAAATGAGGCCAATTTGAAATGTTGGCACTGAATGCTGAGCTTTTTATAATAGCACATGTTGTCCCGTTTTCTTCCAGAGTTGAATAGGAGCAAAATACCTGGCTGGATGCAGTGGTTCTCTGATGACAAATGAACTAATTAGAAGTGGTGTTTCATAGCTTATCCCAAAGATCTTAGTGATGGTAGATGTGGGAAATACAGGCTCCAACAGCTTTAGGTTTACAAAAGAGAAGTCTTATGTATCTATTGTAAACTGAATTTGTCTCACCTAGCTTGTTGCTGTTTGATCCCCTCTAGTACTTTTCTTCATATAGATGGGTCCAGGTAGGCTAAGGATAACTAATATTTACTACATCAGCTTGCTGACAGAGCCAATTCGTGAGTCAGAATACCTTTCACCTTTGGTGTGTAATTGATTTGTAGTATGCCTCATTGAGGAGGCTCATAACAAGGTTCTTCCTGAGATAAATTAACATGTTTATCACATAATCTAATCTACCAAGTAGGATAGATTCCACAGTAGGGCTGCCCAGTACGACTTAAAAAAGCAAACAACAACAAAACAAAACAAAGCAAAAAACCCAAGGTGAAACATGTCATTGAGTTAGAAGTCCAGAATGGCAGATCATAGTTAAAGGGAGAGGATACAGATAAGGAAGGATTGTATCTTCTTCATGGTAGCATTTCTAGGTGGCAGATTGTAGAGAAGGTTGGGAGTGCAGCAAGTCTGTAACGTTGAGGCAGAGGAATATTTTGCCAGAGATTTATGGGTTCCTGCTACTTAAAATCAGATGCCATTCAGTTACTTTTGAGCCAAAGGATTTACATACTGGAGAACTCCTGATCACATTGATGGGAAGGATCTAGGACTTCAAGGGATAGGTTTTGAAACTGCTTGACATTTAGTTTCAGATTTTAACTCCAAAATCAAAATCTGAATTGCTCATAGGTTTGGGAAGAAAAACACCTCGTTTCAAATTCTGTTATAAATTCTAGAAGAGCAAACAAACTTAGATGAACTTAAAAATACCCTTGATTCCTAGACCCCAATACTTGGAATTCCTGTTGATGGAAGAAAAAAGAGAGCACTTCATCTCTGTCTAGGAGAGAAGTCTGTTCTCATATCTCCTTGGTCTCAGCAAATCAGTCCTCAGCCATTCATAGAGACTACAACATATATGCTGTCTGGGTAGTATTTTTGGTCTCATGTCATCCAAACAGCACATATTTCAAACTCAGAAATGCCAGATCATGTTAGTTCTGTGGTAAGCGGTCGCTTAGGACCTGTGACAGCTGAGTTTTTCCTATCGATTATATGACAATGTGGTTCACTTACAGAGTTCAGGGAAATGAGAAAAGCCCGCAGTTTAACAAGAAGATCCTTAATTCAAGTTCTGTGTTGTGTTAATAAAAGAAATTTAAACTTAAGTTGGAGAAAAAAGAAGAGCAAATTAAATTTTGAACCCAACTTTTGTAGCTAAATCAATATTCTAAGAGGGCCATGACTGATATTTTAATCGAAATCTTATGATTAGGTAATTGGATTTCTAACCTCACAAGAAGTCATATCTTAGATAGAAAGTTCATGTTTAAATCAACGTATATGTTTCAAGTTGCTTCTAAATTTAAAACACAGAGTCCAAAATATTAAATATATATATATATATATATATATATATATATATATATATCAAAGGGTGCTTTTGTGAATGTGTCTGTGTTGGGGGAGGGGATGTTTATAGAGGTGATAGTGTAAAAACACTTTGAAAGATCCTTTTCAGATCTGTCTTAAGTTCTGAAATGACTTAATATGCACACATTCTTCCAATGCCTCCACAGGTAAAAATCTCACTATTATTTATCTTGAGCATCAATTCCTAATACTTTTCTCTGTCTCAGGATACAGACAGGCATGCAGAAGTAACTAGACGTCCAACACATGCCAAGGTCTGGAGGCCCAGCATTTCAAACAAAAGAAAACTCGGGTAACACGACTGTTAACCAAGGGCGCCTGAGACCACAGTCACGCGTACCCAGAAGGGTTAACTGGAGGAAAGCTTAGAGAGAGGCTTCCTGGGAGCAGCCTGCGTGAGCAACAGGAAGAAAGAGAGCAAGGACTAGAGCCGACTGGGCTGGTAGGTGCCCTGTAGTACCTCACAGAATGCATTTCCCTTCTTGGGGGGCAGAACACGGCTTGATAGGGAAGCAAACCTGGAAAGCTATGCGTTGGGCAGTCACCTACATCCTGCCTGCCCCCTCAACCCCCTGCCCCCCCACCTCTGTGCATCTGCTTCTTTATTGCATGAAGGCCATCCAGCACGTTGAAGGCGTGATTATTGACAATTTGTCAGCCTGAATTTGTTGTTGGCAATAACTTTTCATGACATTTCACTCTGAGGCACTTGAGTCTGGGGATGAGGAAACTGGCGGTGGGAGGGCATTATCCCGTGGCATTGCTTCTCAATGAGAAATGGCAGGTAGAAGAGGGAAAAGGAACATTCATGTGACTCCAGTCCTTCCCACCCCAGGAGCCATGAGGATCCAGGGGAGAAACTGGTTCCACCTCCTAGAAACCTCTGCCCTTCTCCAAAGTTCCTTCACCAAAGGATCCCTCACATCCCCCCCAGGAATGTGTGTTGTTGGGCCTACAGTTCATGTGGGCAACCTGGGACTGAGACCTGAAGTTACATTTTTTGTTTTGTTTTGTTTGCCATTTCTTTTGTATTTGTGGAAGCAGATGACTCAAATGCCCAGGGCCGGGGCCCTTATTCTAAAGTTGAAACCTGTACCTTTGTGCCCCTCCTTTTCCCTTCCTCTTGCTGGCCTGGTGAGGGGTGGGGGGGAGTGGCCAAGGGGCTGGACTGTCCTGCAGATGGAGGAGCTGGACCAGCTGCTCTGGGGCAGCTGCTGTGCCTCACCCCTCTTTAACAATAATCATGAAAATTCAATTTCAAAATTTCTGTCTTTAACAATTTCCCAAGGAGCCTATGAAAGATGCCAAAAAAGAGGTCTTTTTTCAAATGGTCCTGTCCTGGCAGCAGGCGGGCCCTGGTCAAGTTGCCTCCGACGGTGCTTCCCGCAGCAGTCCAGGGGATGGTGGCCCGGACAGACTGCTGTGCCCACTTGGACCGAAGGAACAGCTCTTGGCAAGTGGAAAGGCAGGTTAAGAAGCTGGGGAAGGCAACTAGCCCTTCTGTCATCCACACTGCCCCTGGAGCACAGCCAGGCTAGTCCTGGGGGTGGAGCTCAGAAGCAAGTGGAAAGTTCTCACTCTTTAATCTTACAATTCCTCACTGACTTTCTTCTCCTCGCTCAGCTCGCCAAAAGGAAAAATATTTCTATATCAGCAAGTTCCCTTCTGTCAAAAAGCTTCCCTTAACAGCTCTTTCTCCTTTGGGTGGAGAAGTCAGCTTCTGGGTCAAGAGGAGGCTTTCTCAAGTGTTTTTAAGAAACTCAACAATAGATGCGCATGCGCGAAGCGCTCCTCGGCTCCTCCGCCCATCGGGATGGGAGCTCTGACGGAGGGTTGCCAAACATTCTTCAGACCCAGCCTCAGAGTGGTGTTTTTCGGTCCTCAGCCCCTCCAAAAATTTAACACGTGATTAGTACCAAAGATGCCCCCCAGTGGAATCGATGGAAAGAATACAGCATTTCTTGGAGATTCTAGGTGGGAGTCAGGGTGCCTGACTCCTATGGCCTTCACTACTACTACTACTACTACTACTACTACTACTACTTCTTTTTTGTTTGTTTGAGAGAGAGAGATCGCAAGTAGGCAGAGCAGCAGGCAGAAAGTGGGGGAAGCAGGCTCTCCGCTGAGCAGAGAGCCTGATGTGGGGCTCCATCCCAGGACCCTGAGACCATGACCTGAACGGAAGGCAGAGGCTTAACCCACTGAGCCACCCAGGTGCCCCTGGCCTTCACTTCTTAATCATGTATGACCATCTTCCTAAATACCAGCTTTCTTTCCTATGAAACCACTGGCTCCTCAGCATACCTGGTACTTTTTCTCCCTTTCCTTAAATTTTTATCCCTTGCTCTTTTTTCCTCTGGGGTCCTGAGCCAAATTCTCAGAATTAAATCATGATCTCACAATGCTATGACAAGTTAACAGGACAAATGGGGGCTGTGCTGAAAATACATGATATGGAGAATAAGTGTTACAGTTGAATGCAGCTGCAAAGTGGCACTTTGGGGTATCAGCACTGAATTCCACATTTTTCTATAGGCTTCTATTTATTTGATTTTCAGGATCCACTGATTCTAATAGATACAAATTAAAACTGATGTAAATTAGAGAAATGTTAAAGAAAGACCCAATTAAGCCCTTTTGGACTGGTAGCCAGCATATCTTATATAGTCTATGATTCTTTAGACAGACTCTTTCATACCACTGGAAACCTAGATAGGCTAAAACCCAAAGCCCTTCTTCTTGGTCTTTAATTACAAACCTGGCAGAGTGGAACAATGTACCAATTCTAAGAAAATCAATCAGTGCTTCCTAGCCATAACAAATCAATAAAAACAATTAACTGGAGAAATAATATTAACAACATGCCCTTGTTACCATCAGACAGAAGTCCCTAAGAATTTTGAAGCTTCCTATAACGCATTTTATTTTACTGCTTTACAGCCTGGTTTTGTAGAATTTCTGCTCACGTGATGCCTAAAGTTGTTTCCTGAAAGTGCAATGTGAATGAGTTTTACAATCATTTTATACCATGGTCTCAGATTAACTGTGTCTCTAAGGCTTTGAATATGTCTACTTGTGTGGACATCCAATATCCTTTTCCCCTGTGAAGGAGCCTCATAGTGTAGCAGAGAACACATTAGACTAGAAATGCCAAGCAGGATCTAAGTTCCCAATTTAGGCATGTAAATAATAGTTTGTATGTAACGCAGTTCAAGTTTTGGGGCTTCAGGGTTTACATATAGAAAGTAAAAAGCTAGGACTAGGTCATCTCTTAAGACGCTCTCAGTCCCTATATTCTGTAGTCCTGTAACATACTTGTGAACTTTCAACCTTAGAAAAGATCCAGGTCTACGAGTTACTGAATAAAGTATCTATTTCATTATCCTTTCAGCAAAAGTTTATACAGAAGATTGACAAATGATTTTTGTTTTTTTCCTAAAAGATCCTAAATTTGACTAGAGGAAATCAAGCGAAGAGACTTGGCATTGTTTTCTTGCATACAAATGAACCATTGTCTTACTAGTAAACTTCTTTTCCTTTTCAGATCCAACTCAGAAATAATGTTTCACTCAAGCTAAGACTTGTGGTTTAGGAGATTCTGGTCTGGCTTGCCACATTTTAAGACTTCTATCATCTCTTTTCAAAACCTGAGGAGGACCCATTTCCTGTTTGATAGTTCCTCATGCTTTGCCAGCCTCCGGGTCTTTAGGGAAGCTTGCCAAGAGTCCCCGACTGGGAAGGACAGTCTGAGTTCATCATAGAGAATGAGCTGGCCCCACAGTTGTAGTGACTCATCAACCTGGTTGCCCACTTTGCAATGACAAGAACCACACCATCTAGTTGAAGGACCTGTGTGTTAGCAAAGTGCAGTCGGATCACCCGGCAAAATCCACTTCAAAATAATCTCTGATCTTCCCTTTTACTGGCTGTTTTGAGAACAAGAAGGGAAATTATATTCTGAATTATATTTTGTTTCTTAAAAATTAAGATTAATTAACAGATACTTGGCTTTACGTCCATTCTGTTCTATGAATTTAGTGGTGATTACAAAATGGTCAAAATAGGTCACAGCAAAATGAACATTCAAGATTAGGTTAGAACATACCTCTGAAATTTGAAATGAATTGGTATTCATTTTTGGAATGTCAGTTACTACATTTCTATAATTCATCATTTTTTTTTCTTGGCTTAGAGTCAAGATGAAAAATAATATTTAGGCCAAAGACATTGTTTGTTATATAGCCATTGCATTTTAAAATGCAAATCCACTCTCCCCTCACCCTTGCTTCATCATTTGTGCGCGTCATGCTCACACATTCACACACACACACACACACACACACACACACACACACAGTACCCACAGGCTGGAGAAAGCTCTTTCAAGACATCTAGGACCCAGTCATGTATGAGGTAGAGGGGAAAATTAAAGGAGGGGCAGAGCAGCAGCAGCACTAAGAGTCATTGGTTTCGCTTCACAAAAAATCATTATATAGTACAGAGGTATTTTTAAAAGCAAGTATTATTATGATTAAAGAATATTTCCTTCTAAATTATTACAATTCCCGTCTAATTTCAAGTCACATATAGGAGCCATTTTAAGGTATTTTGTATTACAATCTGTCACCAAAATGCAACTAGTAAAGTCTTAAAATGTGTATAGGTTTACCCCATGGGGAATTAAATTTTAATTTATATGACTTTCTATTGTTGTGGAACTTTAGGACAAGTTAGTATTTGATATTAACATGGAAGAATATGCTGTAGCTTTTTTAGCTTTAATGTGCATGGCTCTAAAATAAAGTGTACCTTGCTTTTTTCCTCCCCATATTCTTTTGTTATAGTATTTTTGTGATGTTGTTTTTCATGTGCACATTATTTTTATTAAGTCACTTGATAAAAGATAGAATACGTAATAATAATAATAATAGCCCCGTGCTTTTCTTCTAGTTTTATTATTTCAAGTTAAGCAAAAATGAACACTTTTCTTTCAGGAAAAAAAATATTGAGTTTATTTTTGAGGCAAAAATCATTATTTAGTTATGGTATTTTTTCCCCTAATAGATTAGCATTTATGATGGATCTTATTTCAAAGCTGATTATTCTCAAAGAAAAGCAGAGAGTTATTAGATATTCCAAGTAAATTATGTTGTTTAAAAAGTATTTTAATACATTATTCAAATTCTCAGCTATTGGAAAGGGAAAAAAAAAAAGCAGTATCTGTTCCAAATGTGAATTTTGCGGTTTGAAAGACCTTATAAATTCCAATTTCATTAGGACAGCAGTAGAAATCAGTATCAAAGGCATACACAATTTAGAACTCCCTCAATTTTTTTTTTTTAAACTTTAACTGTGATAGGCATCTCTGCAAGGTAGGTTTTAACATATTTTTTCCTGATTTTTTTCCCTCCTTTCAGTAAGAAGGATAAGCTTTTAGAGTACCCAGTCACCGTGGTAACTGCCAAAAAAATTCTCCTGAAGTTTGAAGAGGTCAGCTAGCAGGGTCAACAACTCTGGCCTCTCTCTGAGCTCGGTCTAGCATGCCCCAGCCTGCGGTTGGAGTGTCAGGCCAGATCTGACCCTGGGAGGTGGACTATTCTGGCTCTGATATAAATTTTTTGAGTCAGTTCATGGCCTGGACTCTCCAGGTGGCCTCCAAAATCTATTTTGACCCCCTGACCCTGTCTCACGGAGGCATAGCGTCCACCCTAAGTAAGGATTTAGCCGGGAATGACAGCTCTCCACTGAGTGTTATTGGGGACAGTATAAACAGTTTGGAAAGCAAGGAAGGAGGTGTGAGTGCTAGAAATCATTACAAGCACATTAAAAAACAACCCAAGGAATCATCCTTTGTAAAGAAAAGTTTAAAATATATATTTGTTACGTAATTTTTATGTGATCTGGAGGATTTTTTTAATCTAAGAGAAGTTTTGAATACCCAGTAAACCATGAATCTTTCTCCTTTTATATACTCTGTTACAAATACGCAAATAAGATAGCCTGACTTGCAACAAAATAGGCACAGCAGAGATGTAACATATACAGAAAAAGAAGCTAGTTATAAAAAACATTAATAGAGAGTTTCTAGGGCTTTAAATACTAAATTATATCTGTGTGTCTTGATATGTTTAAAATGGGAAAATGAGGAACCTTACAAAAACAAGTGTCTGGAATGGAGATACACCCTGCACCACAGGCCAGGTACCTTGCTATTTTGTAAAACAAATAGCCAGTATACCTATTTGGATACAGATGAGATTAAAAATTATAAATATGGAAGGTTAGATCTTAAAGCACAAAGGGGGGGAAAAACAATAAATTAATAGTGTCTCTGAATTAACTCTGTATTTTCAATAGTTTAAGATATCAAAAGCTTGAAAAATAAAAATAATTTATATAGATCATCAGTGATTCTTTCTTTTTCTTCCTTTTTTTTTTTTTCTCCAGGATGCCACCCTGAAAGTTGTATTTTCTCCAGGGAAGTAGAGTTCTCTTTGAGAGTTCTAGCCTGTGAACTCAGTATGTAAATGTGGTCATCAAGCAAGACGGAGCTGCCAGGAGGAAGATTTTGAACGTTTCTCTTTCCTAAAACCCTTCCCAGCATTCCTTCTTCTGGGGGTGCTTCACTCGAAGTCTTCCCCTTTCCCAGCACTGCTGAAATGGCTCCCAAGCTACACTGCAGCAGCTAAACCGATTGTACTGTGAAGTTGTTGAACTGGCATTTCATCTGAATCCTTTGTAAAAATTAGATTTTCAGTAGGGGTGAGTGTTGTTTTGGGAGAGGGGAAGGAGAGGGGGAGGGGATGAGCAGTTTATATACATATATACTCTTTGTGTTTGAAAGCCTCTGTGTCTTGGCTTCTCACTATGTTAAATCCCTATTATAAAACTTATCTTCACAAAGCCTATTATAGTATTCTGAGAACAAATTGGACCATGAATAACTTAGTTGGAAGTGTAGATTATTTTCTACTCAGGGAAAGTTAGAGATGACAACAGCTTAACTAAAAGAATAGTGATTAATCTTAAATAGATGGATTTCAAAGTTTCACTCTTGATAAAGAGTACCTTTGATATTTCCCCTCTTCAGACTCATGTTTCCACTTTCTTTGTATTAAGAATTGTCCTAGTGATTACACTGTCCATCTAATACAGCATGACTCTGACTGGTGATCTTTTTCTTACAGGTTGTTAACCTGTCAGAGAGGTGAGCAGAAAGACACTCGTCTTCCTATTGATTAAATGTATGGTTCCAAAGTGGTACCTGTGCTAGACGTCAGACTCTCTGTGAGAGGTAGTATCTGGCATAAATCAAAATTTCTCAATTAGATAAAATTATTATTTAAAAACATCTTAATTTGTTTAATGCCCTATAGCTTATAGAACACTTCTTAATTCATAATTTTGTTTGATCCTTGGAAGACTGTTATGATATAAACAAATAACATTAAACTCATTTTACCAAGGAGGAAGCTGAGTCACTTACACACTGTAATCTAGCTGATAAGTGGAAGAACTGGGATACCAACGCAGATTCTCCTAGCTTTTACCTGATCTTTAACAAAGCATTAATAATTCTAAGGATAATCTCTATTTTGTTGAGTTTTTTGTAACTGTTTTAAATAAATCAATTTGTACTGTAAAAAAAAAAAAAAAAAGATTCTCCTAGCTTCTGGTTTAAGTGATTAACCTGTAGCAATAGGCATTTAAATTCCTTTTGTGTCCTACACCCCTGAAAATCAAGATTTTGTATTAAGGAGCAAAGTTTTTATATTTTGCAGATACAGAAGTTAAAGGACCTGATTGAAAAAAAAATTCTATTCACTTAAAAGTAAATGTCGTGAATTAGTGTTTTCCCTCATGCATGTGTGTGAGTATCAGTAGTCTTTCAGAGGGGAGAGTCTTAATTTCTAAAAGCCAAATGTGAGCAGCCTTATGTAAACTAACAACTGCCTGGAATTTTTTAAATGTCCTTGAAAACCATAAATTGTTTCAAAGTAGAATGTAACAACAAATAAGCCTTTAGAAGCATGTTCTGCCTATGAAGTACTCGAGAGCATGGCAATGATCAAGTTCTAGACTATTGTAAGTGAAGCTTCCCTTTTTTCCACCCAGTTTCACTGAGATAAAATTGACAAAGTTGGAAGATACTTATAATATATGTCCTGATGATTTGATAAACATAAACATTGTGAAAGTGTTCCTCCTACCTGCTTCATTAACACATTTATCACTGCATGTTTATCTTTTTTTGTTCTTGTTGTTGTTAAGAACATTTAAATTTTACTCTCTCACTCTCTCTTTCTTTCTTTTTTTAAAGATTTTATTTGTCAGAGAGAGAGAGAGAGAGAGAGAGCACAGGCAGGGGGAGCAGCAGGCAGAGTGAGAAGCAGGGTCCCTGCTGAGCAAGGAGCCCCAAAGGAGACTCGATTCCAGGACCCTGGGATCATGACCCAAGCCAAAGGCAGACACAACCTTAACCGACTGAGCGACTCAAGCATCCTTAAGTTTTACACTCTTAGCAAATTTCAATTATTCACTACCATTTTATCAGTTAGAGTCACCATGTTACCCATTAGATCCTGAGCCCCATTTTCATCTGGTGGCTGAACATTTCTAACCTTCTACCAACCTCTTCAAATTCCCTTACTTCCCAGTCTCTGCCCTTCTAGTTTTTATAGACCAGTATCTTTTACCATCTTAGCAAGTTGGATAAACAAAGTTGTATAGGACTATTTTTGTTTCCCTTTGGTTTTTATTCTTCATATGAAAAAAAAAGTTTGCAAAATAATAAAGAAAATGTTTAGTTGAATTGCCATTGCTGTAAGCTATCTAAACAAACAAATCAAGAAATACAAAAAGATGCTGCCATGTGATTATTCTTGGGTTTTTAATTGCATTGTTTTAATTATGTAATGAAGGCACTGTGGAAGTTAATACAGAAATTATTTGTTTATTTCTTAAATTGTATGCACTTAAATTAGTCATTTTATATATATTTAATTAAGTTTTTGTCCTTAAATTATGCTAGCAGCCAGACAAATCCAGTCAAGCTTCTGGGATTAGATAAAATGAAAAAGTATCCAGAAAAGGAAAAGCCACTGTTCTAGCTGGATGTTGCATTTGTCAATCTGTATCAATAATGACAGATATGGTAACCTTTCTTGTGCTAAGGTTTGTCAATTAACATGTGACATCAGACCAAAGATTATTCATTTTGACTTGGAGATCGATACTCAAGATTCCAAATTCAAACTTCCACTGTCTTCTCTACTAATTTGCAAATTAAGAAGTGACAAAATAAGGGACTCTCATATTAACACTAATATGTTTGTTTAGATGGCTTTGCAATTTTTAAGTTTCTTTTAAAAGATTTTATTTATTTGACAGGCAGAGATCACAAGTAGGCAGAGAGGCAGGCAGAGAGAGAGAGAGAGAGGAGGAAGCAGGCTCCCTGCTGAGCAGAGAGCCCGATGCGGGACTCGATCCCAGGACCCTGAGATCATGACCTGAGCCGAAGGCAGCGGCTTAACCCACTGAGCCACCCAGGCGCCCCTTAAGTTTCTTATGTTACCAGTTTCATCTAGTTTTTTCATGTGTGTCTTTAACATCCTTCACTGTCCAAAACAGGTTTCCTTCCTCCTACCTCTCCTCCCTCCCTTCTTTCCTCCTGGTCTTCTTTACTCTCTCCTCCTTCCTTCCCTCTTTTCCTTCCTCGCCCCTCCTTCTGTTACTCCTCGGTTTTTGGGTAATTTTGTTTTAAAATGTAGAGCAGCTGGGTGTGCCCCAATGGCTCCGTCCTTGCGCGTCTGCCTTCAGCTCGGATCTGATTCCAGGGTCCTGAGATCAAGCCCCCACTCAGCGGGAAGCCTGCCTCTCCCTCTCCCACTCCCTCTGCTTGTGTTCCCTCTCTCGCTGCGTCTCTCTCTGTCCAATAAATAAATAAAATCTTCAAAATATTTTAAAAGAAAATGTAAAGCAGCTTGGGCCTTACGGGGCTTATCTAATGCAATCTGATGCCAAACTGATAAGCTGCACAAGAAATCATTTACTTCAGTTAAACTTGTAACAAGTCAGAGAACCCTGAAGTATACTATCAGTGGTTCTCTGACCACCAAAATTCAATCCTGAGCGAACAACTTTTAATGTTATAGATTCTGGTAATTTTCCTCTTGTGCTGTCTTGATACAGTCTTTCTAGGTCATTTAAGCTATCAGATAGTTTTCAGGTAAACTTCTCATGTTGCAAAAGAAGATGAAGGAGGAGGAGAATTATTTTAGGAATCTGAAAAGAAATCTTGTCATATTTATATGTAAGTACATAGAAGCACATGGAAAACATTGAAAAGCATAAATAAAGATCAGAGATTCCTCTTTTTTTTTTTAAAGTCATCCCTGCCCAATATACTGTGGTAGCAAAGATGTGTTCCCGCCCTCCCTTCTTTCTCCTCTCCTTCCCTCTCGTCCCCCTCTTCCTTCTCTCTCTCCCTTTCCCTCTTTCTTTCTCTCTTTCCCCCTTCCTTCCTTCCTTCCTTCCTTCCTTCCTTCCTTCCTTCCTGTCCCCCTTCTTTTTTTCTTTTCTTTCCTTTTCTTTTCTTCCTTCTTTTCTATCCTCTTTCTTCTTCTTCTCTCTCTCCCTTTCTCCCCCTCCCCTGAAGTTGTGATTGGCCTGGACAGATTAATATAATTTTGACAAAATAAGATGTTACCCTAAATACTACAAGAATTTTTTCTGGTGACATTTTTAAGTAAGTCGACCAGGCATAAAATGGTTCTTAGGGAAGCAAAAGTAAATATCCATCTAGTAGAAGAATCACAATGCATAGTGAATAATTCAGTCAACTATTTCAGTATTAGTTTCTATAATATCAGATTTGACCCTGTCTCTCAGTATTATAAATATATCTCATTTATTTGAGTGCTGATGGTATAATTCATAATTGTGAGTAAAGTGTGTGACTCTTGACCTTGGGCTTCTGTGTTAGAGCCCTACACTGAGTATAGGGGATACTTCAAAATAAACTTAAAAAAAAATTGACCTATTTATTTATAGAGATAAAGAGAGAGAGCACATGAGCCGGTGGGGCGGGGGGGTTGCAAAAGGAGACAGAATCCTCAAGCAGACTCCCCACTAAATGTGGATCCCAGAACTCTAAGATCATGACCAGAACCAAAATCAAGAGTTGGCTACTTAACTGACTGTGCCACCCAGGTGCCCCAAAAATAAAGTCTTAAAGACATTAAAAAAAAAAAAAAAGAAAGGAGGATTGGAACCACAAAGTACAAAAAACCCTCAAGATTTGGGCCACGCTATCCAGAGAGGAGAAACTGGCATGTGTACAAATGTCTTTTCAGAATAAGCTTGGTAAAAGTATGAACAAACAGCTATGAAAATACAAAATAGCCTAGAGAAGCTTGTTGGAGACAGTGGAGGATTGAAGGAAGTATGGGTAGGAATATGGTAGAAAGACATCGGGCCATATTCCAGGTGTAGGGGAAAGATAGAGAAATGAGATTGTACCAGGGTGCTGTGGAAACATTAATAGATTTAAGATAAAGTTTCTAGAATAACATAAAATGAGGCTGAATATTACCTATTTTAATAGGCGGATTCATAGCTTTATTCACCCAGGAAATAAAGTCCTTATAAGTGTCATGACATTTTACCAGCTATAAAACCTTTCTTTTAAAGAGAATTTAAAACCAATGAAAAAGAATAAGTCTGAGGAATCTTGTGTTTCTCACACCAGATTATTCCTGGATCTGGGTACTTCTGTGTTCCTCAGTATCCTCATCTGGATATCTATTTCTCATATTTGCAAAGTAACATCAAATATTAAAAAGAAGAATCTTATGGAAAATCAATTATAATTTTTCAAAGATATTTTGTGGGTCACTTCTTATATGCCACTTGCTTCCAGAGTTCCATTATAGTTACAAATAAACACTGAATCTTAAAATGTATTTTTAAACGAATGACTCTTCAGCCTAAGAGAAGAAAAAAAAATCATTTTTAAAATTCTGCATTCAGAAGCTGTACATTCATGCTTATGCAAGTGAATGAAAGTTTAGAAATATATTTAAATATGTTTAAAAGCCCACAGAGATATCTTGCAATCAGGAAGTATCAGCAATTGTATGAACAACCTCAGAATCTTCAATAAAAAAATAGTAAAAGGCAAAGAAGCAGGGAATAAAGGCACACTGCATACATTCTAGAAACATCAGAATCATCATGTAATAATCAAAATAGAAAACTAATACAAATGTTTTTGATGGTGGTTTAACACACAAGAATCTAGGAATAGAATGTTGTTAAGTGTCAATCTTCCCGATAAGAAATCTCAAGTCAAGTGGAGACTAAATTCTAGATCTAAGGCTTTGAAATGAGGCCCAAGGAATATTTTACAGGGGAAATGGGTTGAAATGTATCAAACATCAAATTAGAATGAAATATGAGGCAAATACTATGAATGGATGCAAGGGTTTTCAAGGGTAAAAGAAACATTCTTTCTTATCTATAACTGGCTAATCAAGTTGGATAAAGCACTGGTTAATTGTCCAGAACCACATATTTAATTTCAATTCAACTTTGCTCTACTACACAGCCTCAGACTATAGCCCTGTCGTAACGGAAGTCTTTCACTTATAGTCTCCATTCAGTCAGTACATAAAGCTTTTGAGTGTTCATAATGGACAAGGCGCTATGTAAGTCCTATTGAAAGAAGGTGTTAGGGTGCCTGGGTGGCTCATTTGGTTAAGTGAGTGACTTTTGCTCAGGTTATGATCCTGGAGTCCTGGGACTAAGTCCCACGTCGGGCTCCCTGCTCAGCGGGGAGTCTGCTTCTCCCTCTGACCCTCTCCCCTCTCATGCTCTCTCTCATTCTCTCTTTCAAATAGATAAAATCTTTAAAAAAAAGAAAAGAAAAAGAAAAAGGTGTTAAAATTAAAAGGGAAAGGTGTTATATCTCCTGTCCTCAAAGATATAAACAATATTCATATTTAAGAGCTCCAACTATGGGACGCCTGGGTGGCTCAGTTGGTTAAGCAGCTGCCTTCGGCTCAGGTCATGATCCCAGAGTCCTGGGATCGAGTCCCATATCGGGCTCCTTGCTCCGCAGGGAGCCTGCTTCTTCGTCTGACTCTGCCTTCTACTCTGTCTGCCTGTGCTCGCTCTTGCTCGCTCTCTCTGACAAATAAATAAAATCTTTAAAAAAAAAAAAAAAAAGAGCTCCAACTAAAGCAAATTATTAACATTGCAGTACCACTTAAGGACTGCTTGTTTGCAAAGCTTCTCCTTTATATTTACCATAGCTGTATATCAGATATCCCTGGTACTATAATTCTAAACTCGACTATGGTACTGCAAACAATATAGAAGTTTACAGAAGTAGAAGTAAAAGTGGTATGTAGAATTGGTAGAAGTTCCCATTGTCACTTCTCTGGAAGCATGCATCCTCCCAGATATCCGATAGAAAGATGTATATGTGAATGCTTGTATGGAAAGATAAGCAGACAATGGTTAGATGATAGGTAGACGATCGATAGATGATAGCAGTTAAGTACATAGACTCTGGATCTAAACAGTCAAGGTTTGAGTCCCCCCTCTACAACTTATGACATATATGATCTCAGTTTTCTCATCTGCAGAAGCAGGGATGACAGCAGTCCTATCTCCATGGGTTACTGTAAGGATTAAGTGAAATTCTATGTGGACTGCTTACAGCCGTGCTTGCTACATAGTAAGCATTTTATAAGGGTTAGGTACTCTTATTATTAGCAATACACATATATGCTAAGGATTTTTATCAAATGAAATTTTATTACATATATTTTCTTACTTCATAATATGTCAAGGGGAACAGACTTATAACGTGGATATCTGTTTCACTCTTTGTAACTGCTGCATAATATCCCACAGTCGGGTTGGGTCAGAATGTCTTTTACCATTCTCTTATGGATGGTCGTTTAGGTCATTTCCAGGTGTTTCTGCTTCAAAGCAGCTGCTAATATCTTATCCTTGAAAATAAAACAAGGGATGCAGAAGGGGCAGTTACATAATATACCCCCATTTTATAAACAATCACAATGAGGCTCAGGGAAGTTTGGTAAATCGCATAAGGCCATATAGCTAGTAAGTAACAGAGTTCAGAGGAGAACTTGTTTAACACAGTTGCACACTCTCTTACCTTAGATTTTCCCATGTGATAAAGAACAGCTTCACAAATACAGTGGTCCTTATGTTTTAAGAAGACATTAAAAAAAAAAAAAAAAAAAAAAGCTTTCTTTCTGCAATCACCAGGAGGGAACCACAAGCTAATGTGTGGCCAAAGTGGGTGGGAGTAGGGAGATATAAAGGAATGTGCTCAAAGGTTAAATAAAATAGCCTGACAAGGTCCTCACTACTAAAGAGAATATCAGATTTATGTTATTAAATGTTTAAATGGTTTGAATCTTAAATGTTTAATGTTTGAAATCAGGATAAATAAAACATGATGATGGGAGTGGAATAGAGAGGATGACTTGTTATTTGACTATTTGCCAGGATATTGTTTGAAAAACTGCCACATTTGACTTCTGGTCTTCCTGGATGGTACACCTCCATTAACGTGGATTCTGGTAGGACTGATACCTGTGCCCTGCTGTACCCAAATTGTTTAACCTATCACACTCTGCAAACAATAGTAAGATAATCCAACTTCATTAATACAAATCCATATAAAAGCCGATGAAATTTATATATATATATATATATATTTTTTTTTTTTTTTTTTTTTTAAGAAAGAGAGGACATGTGAGTGGGCATGGAGGGGGTGCAGGAGCCAAGGGAGAAGGAGAGATCAAGCAGGCTTCACGATCCCACAACCCTGAGATCATGACCTGAGCTAAAATCAGAAGTCCGACGAGTCTGACGCCTAACCAACTGAGCCACTCATGTGCCCTTTTTTTTTTTTTTTTTTTTTTAAATTTGACAGAGAGAGATCACAAGTAGGCAGAGAGGCAGATAGAGAGGTGGGGGAAGCAGGCTCCCTGCTGAGCAGAGAGCCCAATGTGGGGCTCGATCCCAGGACCCTGAGATCATGACCTGAGCCGAAGGCAGAGGCTTTAGCCCACTGAGCTACCCAGGAGCCCCAATTAAATTGATTTTAAGTTATTATGATATTAGAACATTTGGGCCATCTATAATATGATGGAGCCTCAGCCAAGTAAAGTCCTCTCTTGTTCAAGCGGGATACTATGGTATAGGGACATGAAAATGTGTGGGGGCTGGGGGGGAGTGCCTGGGTGGCTCAGTTGGTTAAACATTTGACTCTTGATTTTGGCTCCCATCATGATCTTAGAGTCCTCGGATTGAACCCCACATCAGGCTCCTCACTCAGTGGGGAGTCTGCTCGAGATCCTCTCCCTCTGCCTCTCCCCCATTCTCACACATGCTCTCTCTCTCTGATAAATAAATATTTTTTTAAAAAAAAGGATATTTGCAGGGCTCATTGTGGGAATACTCTTAGCCCATGTTTCTGGGATGCGTGGGTGGCTCAGTAGGTTAGGTGTCCGCCTTCAACTCAGGTCATGAGCTCGGTGTCTGGGATCGATTCCTGCATTGGGCTCCTTGCTCAGCAGGGAGCCCGCTTCTCCCTCTGCCTGCCACTCCCCCTACTTGCTCAGTCTCTCTCTAACAAATAAATAAATAACATCTTAAAAAAAAACAAAAACAAAAACCCTCGCATTTCTGGAGCACCTGCCTGGTTTAGTCAGTGAAGCGTGCAACTCTTGATCTCAAGGTTGTGAGTTCAAGGACCATGTTGGGTGTAGAGATTACTTAAAAAACAAAACAAAATGAACAAACAAAAACCACCCACATTTCTAATTCCAGCAATATTTGGCATGTAAGAACAGAGGACAGATTTTTTTCTAGTCTCATATACAGTGTTATACATGTGTTGCTGGTCTTGCTATGCTCCCAACATTGGGGAAATATGATGAAAAAAACTAGAAGATTTAATTTCTGACTTTTATTACCTGCTAGGTCATTTAATGGACATTAGGCCTGGGGCAAAGGACCTTCCCAAGTTGAAATCTCCTCTTTATAAAGCAGGGGCAATGTGTTTGTTTTGTTGGGAAATAGGTAGATTCATTTTGTTGATGTTTATCTGAAAGTTTGAAGAAGCCTAAGAGATGCAAATTGTAATATTTTACTGCAATGAGAGAAATGCTAAAATTTAGAGATGTGAAGGACATAACATAACTTTAAAGCAGAGAATGGGAAAAAATGACGCACCATGGCTTTTTCCAGATACATTTCTTAGATAGCGCTGTCCGTTTATTTATCAGTCTGTTTACCTTCTCTGCCTCTGTTTCAGAGTTACGATAACATATAAGAGGCTTCTAAAAATACTTATCAAAATCAGTTGGACACAGTGCAGCGATTTAACTCCTAATGACAACCACCCCTAACTATGAATGACATATAATAAATTATGTTTGAACTGGATTTTCAGCTGCAGATCTGTATTCCGCCACCCAGACAGGCCTATAAAGTTGCACTTGTGGCCTTAATCCCACTTGGATGTGTGCCCCGCTGCCTCTACTTTCCATCATTCTGGTGCTTTAGTCTTCTTGAATAAGTGAACAATCTTTGTTTCTGTACCTTATTAGGCCAAAGACCATAACAGCTAGTGATGGCATCGGCAAGCCCTGCGGGCAGGATTCTCCGCAGACCCAGCCAACCTCCAACAAACCCCTTTTTATACTCCTGTTTCTAGGAAGAATTATGATGGCGGTGCCCTGCTGTTGATCAGTCAAATCTGTGGTAGGCCTAGAGATAAGTCCTGTAAGTGTGGTGTACTGTAAAACAGCGGCTCCCATTCATTAGTAGCTTGTGTGTAATAAACCACCAAAAAAGGGGGGTGGGGCGGGGCAGCAGCTGCAGCGTGCAAGGGCAAACAACGCATCTCATTCTTGGGAGCCAAAACTTTGTAATTTGCTACTGGGCAGCCTGCTCTGGCTGACATTCTTTCTGATAACATAGTAGTGCCCTATCTGTATTTACAGTTTGACTACTCACCCCAGAGAGTCCATGTGGTAACTATGTATATATATATATATATATATATATATATATATATATATATTATAACAGATCGTTAGTAAGGAAGACATGAAAATAATGTCCAGCCGGCTCTGGCAAACAAAATTGCGGAGTTAAAGAGACATTGTCCTCCACCAGCTGATAACCTTACAAACATTTATGTTAGCCATTGTTTTGAGAATACTGGCTTTATAAAGATGATACTTCAGGAGATAACCAGCCAACATGCACCCAGTGGGAACAGTTCTTCGGGATGAATTATGTTTCTTTGGAAATACGTTTTTTAGACATAAAAATGTTCATCAAATAGAAGGGTATTTGTGGGATGCTTTTTTTTTAAAAAATTAAAAATAGTCAATAAAAGGATAAACTCAATTTTATTTTTTGGCTAATTAAGGATCTAAGAAACACTAACTTTGCAACACTACTACAAATTACTTATCTGCCTAAACCAAAACGTAGGGGGCAATTTAATTGTGAGAGGAAGACAATATACCTGATGGGGAAAAAAACAATGAGCACACTCTCAATAGACCCTTTTCATTCAGGATGGGTTAACCTAATAAAAGGGAAACACACTTGAATTTGCTCACCACTGCTTAATGAGAAGATGCAAAAATGCTGCAGTTTCTGTCATAAACTCTTTCTTTTTAAGTCCAAAGCAGGTGCATGGCATTGTGATATCAACACTGTACTTGTTTCTCATCAGCCCCCCACCGCTCTTCCAAATGGGAAGGGACTACTGTCCATTCTAGGCATTTTTTCTTTGCCACTAGGGATTCAGGGTCAGGAGAGGGGCGATAGACCTGCCAGTTGTTTTGGAATTCTTGCAGGTGTTTAAGACGCAAAGGATTCTTTTCCGAGGCACATCTGCATTTGTCATATGTCATTTGTGCTAAAGCCTGTGGTGTTTTTGTTTGTTGGTTTGACAGATTGACATGTAACGGCCAGGACCATCGGGCGGCTGTTCCTCACAAAGTCATTCTGATGGCTGGAGTTCTCTAGAAATCAACCGCCCTGAATTACCCATGATTTTTCTCTGCCCTTCAAAGGAAAATGTGTTGTTCTGATGTTCTTTTGGCTTTTTGTTTGCTTTCCCAATTTTTTTAATGGTTACATTGTTTTAAATTCGAAGTTCAGATGAAAGAGGGACTTTGATAGGATGGTAATAGCCGGAGTTTTCAAAACCAACCCGTCCTTAAAATTTGCGCTGAAATTGTTCGAGAGATTTGTGGCATTTAAATATAGATTGGAATGTCATAATATTTAAAAGAATAAGAGAACGCCTTCATGTCAGGGAGGAATAAGGGAACTTGAGAGAGGGGAGAACCACAACTTTTAAACTTTTAAATATTCTTAAACACCAAAATAAAGTCCTCGTTTTATTTTTGAAACCTCTTTTCCTTTCTCATATCAGCAATTAGTTTCCATATAGGCCTGTGTCTTATCAGTCATGTTACCACCACGCCAAGTAAACACGTGTGAAAGCAAACTTTAGTGCGGTGTCCTTTGTTGACGACGCGACCTCGGAAACTCTTATTAACATTCTCCAGACATAGGTAGTGTGTCACAGACATAAGAGTTCAAAGCTCACACTTCAAGTGTTAACTTTATCGTTGAGTAAGTTTCTGAATTTTTTAGGCTGCCGCGTCAGGCTGTTGCCCCGTCACCGCGGAAGACCTAAAATAACAAATGAATACCAAGTGTTAACGAAGCAGAAGCAGAATGTCACAGACCCGTCCGGAATACCACTTTGCGTTTACTCCATTGACCTTCACATGAACATGCCTCTCCCCTCGCCTACATAATACCGCTTTGCTGGGGGGAGCCATTCCTTTCGCGGGAGAATCTCCGCTTGGGTGTCCCAGTCGTCCGGCTGGTGTCCGCGCCACAGGTCCGTGTGCATACTCCAGTTTCCATGGAGCCCTGCCCTGGGAGAAAGAGGAAAGGCAAAACAAAACAAAACCGTTCCAGGCCTGGTAGTGGCTGGCTCAGAGCTGGCCGAGGGAACCTGGAAACAGCACATCGCCATGGTGTGGGTGCGAGATTATTAAACACCGAAGCCACGTGGCTAACTGTGAAATGGGAAAAGGGCAGTTGCTTTCCCTGTGATAGCGATAAGTCACGTTCTGGGTATTTGAGACAATTTAATAACATGAATCTCATGTATTAATTTTTTTAAAAAACTTTCTGTAATAAGGATTCCTGCCCTTTGACCTCCATGGGAACTTGGGCTAAAGGGCATAGGAATGAAACATACTCAGGTTTGGACTGTTTGCAGTTAGGTTGCCAGATTCAGCCAAAAAAGAAGGAAAAAAAAAAAAAAAGAATGAATCAGTTATTCAAAATTTCAATTTCTATTTAAATTTTAGATAAACAACAATTTTCCAGTATGATATTGCATGGGACTTCCTTACACTAAAAAATATTTGTTATTCATCTGATATTCAGGTTTAACCGAGAATCCTGTTTTTTCTTTTTAATCTGGCAACCCTATTTGTAGCCATTTGATTAATGACAAATTCATGACCCAAAACCTCACAGTTTGAAGGGCTTAGGGTGTTTTTTTTTAATTAGGTTTTATTTTCCTGGGGTTTATAATTTTCTTAAGAATTTCTGTTACCTATTTAGAGTAATGGGATTAATTTAATAGCTGTTAGGATTGGGCACCTGCCCAAATGCTCCATTTATTATCTTACTTAATCCTCACAGCAACCAGAGGAGGCAGATGATGATAACCCCATTTTGCAGATGAGAAAACTGAGGCCCACAGACATTACATAATTTTTCCAGAGTTAGAAGTAATAAGTATAAGAAGTAGGACTGGAAACCAGGTCTTTCAGCTTCCAGGCAGAGGACTGTCGGAAAAGGACTCTTCCTTTTATCTGCACTAACTTTTTAAATGGGGAACTTTGTGAAAATCACAAATAATGGTGGAATCTGCTAACTACAATCCATAATGATCAGTGTCATATTGCTAGTCTCTTGTCAGTATGTGTCCTTTCTTTCTTGCTGATTTCCAAGACTGTGTCAGTGTCTCCTATTTCTTAGTATCTTCCATTAGATAAGTAGTGACATAATTTTATAATGTTACATTAAAATGTCATTTTAGTTAAAATAGTTTGGATTGAACCAAGTGTGTCTTCATTATTATTCCAAACTTAAAGCATATTGTCACAATAACCCTCACTCGGTCAACAACCTCTGACTCTATTTGTCCATTGTCTGTATATTCTGTATTGTTGCACTTCCAAAGTTTTACTTGCTTTATAAACTCCTCACAAAGCTCGAACATCAGCATTTCCCTTGCCAAAATACCAAAATAGACACAATTAGTGCTTCCACGCCGCATCCTTTCTTGCCTTAGATGGGCCAGCACCATAAAGTATTGAATTTTAGGCTCCTCTCCCCCTAAAGATACTTCAACCTGTGTTTACCTTCACCTGCGGTGACTTGTATGATGTAAATACTGTTACACAATGACGCCTTTTCCCTTAGTCCTTTTATGGTTCTTTGATATTACTTAGAAGGTGATTACATAGCTTCATTTATTTCTTTGAATGCATAGGTTTCATGGTCATTAAAATAATCACAGACTCATCAGCTCTCCCCATGCTTAAATAAGATCAATACAAACCAGAACAAGGGGCTTCTTCACTCCTATGTTCTGAGATTTCTCTTTTCCTTCTTTCACTCCCCCTCTCCCTCTACTCTAAATCCTTCCCCTCTTTCCCTACCCTCAAACCAGGCATATAGGAAAATACAGTAATTTTTCCTACTTCTTTCTGTAATGGGTCACAATGTATATTCACCTGTTTTCCAAGACACAGTGAAGCTTTGCCTTCACACAAACTGTTAGAAGCAGCAGTAGCAATTTGGGTGTTTGCTAAAGAAAAAAAAAAAAGAAGAAGAAGAAGAAGAAGAAGTCTGTTAGCCTTGCCTTACAAACCAGTTCAGCAATGAAATGGTTAATGGGATGAGTAAAGGCTATTTTTAAGTCTGGCTCCGCTCTCTGATGCACTCTTGAAAATTCACCCTGTACTGCAGAAATCCTAAATTGCAGTGCCCTGCACCCCACTGAAACTCTTCAGTCTGCTGTAAGTAAGCCTCAGCATGGGCAAGATTGGGGGTGAACAGCTGGAGGAGGGGCTCAAGCCCTGGGCCTTTGTAATGGAGGGGCGAAACACTGAGATCCTGCGGAGAAGGAACACAGAAACCCTCAAGGCACAGAGAAATAGACCCAGACAAAAGCCCCGTTACATGGTTGCAAATCACCCCACTGCTGTTATTTTATTTATTGTGGTCTGCAGGAGGATTGTTTTCTCTCTGCAAAATTTTTAAGCTTCATGGGCTTTTCTCCTCCACAACAGCGGTCACTTATACCACAGTGCCACATAGAGACCGTCTTCACCTTCGGTTTTCTTAAGGAAAGGGGGGAAAATCTTGCCTAGTCAGGAGGCAACAGACTGAAATTGGTGAATTTCTAGTGTTCCAGTTCTTTTCCCGGGATGACAGATTGAAATACTGTGTTTTTAAAATACTGGCTTATATTGGGTCTCTTGGTGTGATTTTGCTCTGTGTTTTTCTGGCTTTATTTGATTATTTTTCTTAAAGATGACACCTGCATTCATGCTTTTGGACTTAGGTTTATTTAGATGTGGGAAGGAAAGACAAGGCAACAAAAATTTTGTATTGAATCAATTACAGCTATATAAATGAGTAAACATTTTTCTCCAGCAAAATACATTTTTTTTTTCCAGTTTCAAAATTGATAGAAATACCATCCTGTCACTGAGGCCAGACATACGTTTGGGTTTGAGTTTTTTTTTCTGTTGGAGGGTTATGAGAGGAGGAAGGCTGACAGAAACTGTTATTTTCAAATCTGAAGGGAAAAAAGTGAGTGCCATTCTCTTTTGTACAAGCTGTTTCGGGTATTTGCAAAAAGGGGCTCTTGCCTCCCTGCAGAGGGAGGGAGAGAGGCCCTGGAAGAAAAAGCAGCTTACTTCTCTGTATAGAAATATGTGGCTGACTTTGGTAAACATTTCTCTACAACTGAGCCAGAGCTGCAAGCTATGCCTCTGGGGAGCTGAGGAGGAGAGAGCATCACTTCCCTGTAACCAGAGCAGCAGAAGGCCTTTATTGTCACGATTGGGAAGTTAAAGGGGAACTTACAATAAGTGTGCTCAATTTAAGAAAAATAAAAAAAAGTGAAATTTTCCTGTGACAAATCCACAGAGGTATTTATAAGGTGTTTGAGCAGGTAATTAGCACCCAAGCCAGGTTTCAGGAAATAGTTCTGGTCACCTCAAATGAAGAATATATAATGAGCTGAAGAGCTTGATTTTCAATGGATGATTTACCCAGGACAATAGGCCAAACAGAACCGGGTAAAGGGTTTACAAATGGTAACTTGAGAAGCAGTAGGCTTCCTTCCTGGGAGCTTAATTCTGTCCCCTTCTTCTAGTGCCCTGTCCCTTCTCTTCAGCGTCTCTTCTTCCATCACAAATACACACAAACCATAAGTTTCCTTGAAAGATTGAATGGAGTCCTTAAAAAAAATTCTGTCAAAGAAACATGGAGCGTATACAAAAAATACAGAGTAAAATGTGTCTGTTGGCGTCTACATCTGGAGTACCTCGGCCTGAAACTTTGGAGACTGCATTTTAGCTTCCGTGCTGAGGGAGGTTGTAGAGTCTTTCCCTATTGGTCTCTTGCACTGAATAACAAGTGAGGCTGAAAAGATAACTTATTCTTTCCCAAGGCTGTTCCAGGACTGACAATACCGGGAACTGCAGATGACCATGTTCAAAATGGTTCAACATTTAACCGACATCGTTACATGATTTTGTCAGTTGAAGAAGGACTCCTCCTACCACAGGCTCGACGGTTTGCTCTGCTGCAAGCATTAGTATTTCTAGTAACATAGTAAAAAAAATGCCACAGTAACTCTGGTAACAAAATGAACACTAGCAGTTACCTTTCACCTACTGAGCCTCTTGTATACGGAGAGGTGAATTTTACTTGATCATCATCTAAAATGTTTTCATGATTCTTATTTTGCTCATTTACGTTTAAGTTCTCCCCTACCTCCCAGTTACCTTGGGCACACATTGAAGGCTAAAAGAAGATAGCTTAGATGTCATGTTATAAACTAGGAAATAGATTTAGAAAGTTCAGCTTACTGTCCAAGATCACTTAGTGTCACAACTTAGACCAAAATCAAGATTTCCTAATTTCTAATTTTGACTGCCCCCCCCCCCCCCGCCCAGGGCATTCGACCATCTTCCTATGCGGTTAATAATATATGAGAGCTGCCTAAGAATACCAATTTCTACTGAGGCATGTTCTCTGTCATTAAGTGCTCCAGCAAACTGTTAATTAAGATTGTTTTGAGCTGTTTACCAATTTAGGTGATGTCAGATACTTCTTCTCTTGGATTCTGTTAGCCTCTTGGGATGGCAGAAAATTCTGTTGATTCTGCTGCCTGCGGTTTGGCCATCTGTTCTAAATCATGATTGCGGCTCCCATTTGGAAATCCATAATCTGACACCGTTACCAGAATTGTACATTTAAATGCATTAGGCTCTGTGAGAGTCACAAGTCCTTCATAAGATCCCCTCAATTTTATAGGATGTCCACAGAGAGTGCTAAATTTTAAAGTTGAGGGGTATAGTGAAGAAGTTCTACTCTTGTTCTCCTCGCTAGGCATTTTGTTAAAGAGGTCTGAGATAGAAAATAAAACATTGGAAGGTACAGTGTGATTACTAAGCACAAAATGGTCAGGAAGGGTCAGAAATAGGAATGAAATCATAGGTATTTCAGTCAGGCTTACAAAGTTCTCCCTCAAGGCACCCTGGAAATGATCAACACGATTCTATGTGCATTGGACTATGGAAGACTTTCGAGAAGTATTCTGTCTTAATATAAACATTTAGTTAAAGAAACAAATTTGGATGTCACATTTTGCAATTTCCAGAGTTAATTCATAGTTCCTTAATCTTCCTAATATCCTTTATCATTTGACTTAACTATTAAGCCCTTAAGGGTTAAAACTTCTTCTGATATAGTGAGTTAATACCAAGAAAATATGTAGAACACTGTCGGATACATAGTAAGTGTTCTGTAAATGTTTGCCATGATTATTCATTTGTTCATGTACCATTTATTGGGTGTGATTCTAGTCACTGGAGACTCACTAAAGGAGAGTCCTTAATAATGAATGAGGTCCTGCCCTCAGGGAGTTTATAGTGACCTGAAAGAGGCAGGTAAGTAGGTTATGACACAGATACCCAGAATAGTATACAGAAGATGTTGTGGGAACACGGGGCACCCGGGTGACTTAGTTGTTAAGCATCTGCCTTTGGCTGGGGTCATGATCCCAGAGTCCTGGGATCTAGCCCTGTGTTGGGCTCCCTACTCAGGGGGGAGCCTGTTTCTCCCTCTTCTCCTACCCCTCCCCCTGCTTGTGCGCCTGCTCTGTCAAATAAATAATCTTTAAAAAAAAATTATGTTGCGGGAAACAGGAGGGGCAAGCAGATTTCCTGCGCCCACCCTAGATTTGCTAAATCTCAACATTAAACTCCTCAGGCAATCCCAAGGTAGCCTGGGGTGTTTCCCTAATCTCAATTAGGCTGGAAGAAAATTTCTGGGAGAGCTATTCTAGTGGGGTTGGATTCTGGAAGAATGGACCCAGGCTGAGGGAAAGTTGTTCAAACAAAAGTAGTTAAGAGCCTCTCTTATTTGGAGACCTGCTGGTAGGTGGGTGTGGCTGGAGGGAAGGACTTGTGGGAAAGGCTCTTCGTGAGCCTGCCTGAGCCGTACAGGTAGGATGACCACAGGTATCATTACACACATTAGGATACTTCTGAGAATAAAAGAAGGTGTTATTAATAATTACGTGGGAGAGTAGTTACCCTCTGTAGGAGATGATGCAAGGGGGCACACAAGAGCTCGAAAGAGATCTCCGGGGTCCTTCAGAGTGCAGCTGTGGAGTATTGCCCAAAGTGATGGCCGCCATTGAAGAATGGAGCAGGCTGGCGACAAGATGAGAATCTGTACCTCAGAGTTCTTCCTGCTGTCTTGCCAATGGAATATTATTCTGAGTGAAATTGTCAATTTTGGAGAATAGTTCATGTTTATACAATTTGAGTATGTCATGGTTATTCTTTTGTTTTTCTTTTAAGATTTTATTTATTTATTTGACACAGAGAGAGAGAGGAGGAAGCAGGCTCCCCGCTGAGCAGAGAGCCCGATGCGGGGCTCGATCCCAGGACTCTGAGACCATGACCTGAGCTGAAGGCAGAGACTTTAACCCACTGAGCCACCCAGATGCCCCTCTGGTTATTCTTTATAAGGATCCTAATGTAATGCTGAAAATGAATTTAGCAATTAAAAATCAGATGTAAAGGTGACAGTCTGGGAAATCCACGGTGCTAGCTAATAACTGGTCCTAGAATACCATAATTTCATTTGTGGAATAATACCCACATTCACTCATTCATTATTTAGTAAACACCTACTATAATTTCTTTTTAATTTTTAAAGATTTATTTATTTATTTGAGAGGGAGAGAAAGAGCCAGCACTGGGTGGGGGTTGGGGGGATGGGGCAGAGAGATAGGGAGAGAGAGAATCCCAAGCAGAAACCTCACTGAGTGTAAAGCCTGATGCTGGGGTAGACCAGGACCTGAACCAAAATCAAAAGTCATACACTTAACTGACTAAGTCATCCAGGTGCCCCTAAATACCTACTATTTACTATTCATTCCTTTAAGTACTGGGAAACAGAATGAACAAGCAGATGAGGTCCCTGTCTTTATGAAGCTTACATTCTAGCAGAAGAGATAGACAGTAATTAAATAAATATGTAATATAATTTCAGATATTGTTAAGTGTCGAGGAAAAAATCCAATCAAGATAAGAAGCTAAAGGATTAGAGAGTGACTAGTAGTCATGGAGATGGCATTTTAATTAATTTGGTTATAGACAGCCTCCTAGAATGGCACTGCTTGCAGTGAGGGAATGAGCCGTGTGACCACCTGAGGTTCACAGTTCAAACAGAGGGAGAGGAAGTGCAAAGGCCCCAAGGTAGGAGCAAGCTCAATGAGTTGGAGAAGCAGAAAGAAGAACCTCATCATGCTTCTGATCAGGTGACTCTGAACTACACGTCATGGCCTACAAGGCTTCACGAGTTCTGGCCTGTATCCACCTATCCCTACCTCCTAAGTTTGGGATGGAGCTATGGCCTATATGTGGACAGTCCTTGAGAAGTGTGAGGGAATCCTGGTAAGTCAGCTTTCCTTAACCTGAGTCTTCTAACTCTGTTATTTTGAAAAGCATTTTTTTTTTCAGGAAAAAGAAAATAATTCTAACATTGAGCATGTATAATCTACTGGCAGAGTGCTTTACGAATGTCATTTATTGAAGCCTTACACCAGCCCTTGTGGGATTAGCAATATTGTCACCATTTTGTAGATGAGGAAACAAACCCAAAGAGGTTAAATAACTTTTGCATGGTTAGATTCTATTAAAAGGTGATTTCAGATCTTTTTGCCACAAAATGTCTTTCAGTTCTGTGTAGCCATAAGTAATATGAAATAGGGTATACCGGTAGTACACTCTACCTAAGCATTGGTTCCTGACAGCAGCTCCAAAGCACAGTTTATAGGATGGTACCTTTTTTTCTGCATGAGGAAATCTCAAAGACTAGTATATAAACCTTGTACAGAATGTAATATCCCATTTCCTCCCTCAAAAGTAGCCCATAATAAATAAGAAAGCCAGATTTTAATTCTGGTGCTGTCACTAATTAGGCCTGTGACTTGGTGTGTCCTTTGGTCCATCTGAGTCAAGTTTTCTGATCTGTAAAATGGGTGCTATAATTTAAATCTAGCAAAAGTGCTTTGAAATGGGAATTAAATACACATAAAAGGAATTACAACTTTACTGTAAATATATTTGGCCAATTTAAAAAAACTGCCCTAGTGAATGAATGTTGGGCTCAATTTCCGAGGTTGGGAATATTAAAGCATACATAAACACAAACAACTGTTGGAGTGATAAATAACTGTAAATTTCTCTCTGTTAACTTAATAGGCTATTTTCACCCTTCATTCCTTTTCATCTTTGAACTTGAAAGTCTCTATAAAGAAAGATGACTTCACCTGGAGCTTGTATTGCTGCAGGCGGGTTATCCAAGACAATGGCCAAGAACAAATTAAGAGGGCAGAAGTCCAGGAATGTATTTCATATAGCCAGCCAAAAAAATTATAAGACTAAAAACAAAGCAAAACCAATTATCACGAATCTTAAGAAGATAAACACTGTGAGTGATGAAAAAGTTAACAGAGTGAATAAAGCTTTCATAGATAAACAAAGGGAACTTCCATATTTCTCAAAATTGAACCTTGAACCTCTACAGAAACAGGTGATTCCTCAGCATGACTTTCAGTCATGAAAATGAGCCAGTTAATGTTGATGAAGCAACAAGATTAATGTCTCAGCTATAATACCCTGCAGATACATCAAATAACCCCAAAAGAGAAATATATTAAATGTTTTGTACAGTTTTATTAAAAAAAAAGAAAAAGTTGGTGGGGGTTGGTGTCTGGGTAGCTCAGTTGGTTAAGCCTCAAACTCTTGATCTCAGCTCAGGTCTTGATCTAAAGGTTATGGACTCAGGTTCCACGATGGCCTCCACTCTGGGTGTGGAGCCTACTTAAAAAAACAAAGTCTATACTGAAAGGGTGAGGAGCTGTTGAGGCTACTGCCAAGTGAGATGAGCTGTGGGGTGCCTTCATTTTAGGCAGTAGAAAAAGAACAATTATTTCTAGAAACCAAAAAAAAAAAAAAAAAAGACAAAAGGAAAGAAAAGAGAATCGAGGGCAGATAAGAACAAAAAATTTCCATCTATCTAGGGCCATTTGGCCTTCTGTGGAGGGACTTAATTTTAATCAGCTGGTTTGGGCCAGCTGTGGTCTACCTAACCTATAGTCAGAGGTAGGCACGGAATAGAACCCGATGCCTTAGTGCCGTTGCTATTCTAAGGTGCTGTCCATTTACATCTACCCAGCGAAGAAATCTTTAGCCTCCGTAGGCACTAGGACTCCTGGATTGGACTTACAGAGGCTCTCACCATCCTTCCTGCAGTCCAGGGAGGGAGGCTGAACTAGCAACAGGAAAGGTTCACTTAGGAAGAGTGGGGTTTGGGGAAGGCTGTAAGATTGGAGCTGGTAGAGAAAGATCAGTTAATACAGGAGATGGCTATAGTCTTTCAAAACAAGGTCTGAATGGTGGAACTTTCTTTCCTAACTTTTTTCATAGTTTTAAATTTCTGTGTTTCCTCAGAAAAGTACAAGTGCTACTAAAAGAAAGGAGAATCCAAGTTCTCAAAAATGTCCCTGTCAACAGTCATCTTTTAGAACTGAAAAAGGAAGGTTGTCCCTAGAAGAGTCTAAAAGGAAAGGAAGGACTCCCACTATTAGACTGATATGCAAAAGATTGAGCAAGAAATTAATTATTGCAACATTTTTCTTCTCAAAAATGTCCCCTTTACTTGAAGAAGATCCCATGTGTTTTCAGATGAGGATTTGAGGTCTCTCCATGAGAACTAACTGGGTGCAGGGGGCAGTGGTGAGGCTGGACAAGAACATGGGCTCTGAAAACATACCATGGTTTAAATCCTCCTAGCTCTGTGACCATGGGGTGGTTATTGGTTCTCCTTGAGCCTCAGTATCCCCATCTAGGACACGAGACTATCCAAGCCTGTCTACGAAATTAAGATTTAATAAGACAATGGGGAAAAAAGATGCAAAATGACCAAGATACATTCAATGAGGTAACATGTATTAATTCCTTTTTCTTCTTTATTTGGTAAAGCATGTACATGTCCTCGGTAAATCTTTCTAAAGGGCAATCAATAGGCAAGTTTTTTTTTTTTTTTAAAGATCTTTATTTATTTGACAGACAGAGATCACAAGTAGACAGAGAGGCAGGCAGAGAGAGAGGGGGAAGCAGGCTCCCTGCTGAGCAGAGACCGTGATGCGGGGCTCGATCCCAGGACCCTGGGATCATGACCTGAGCCAAAGGCAGAGGCTTTAACCCACTGAGCCACCCAGGCACCCCAGTAGGCAAGTATTTTGATCTGAGATTTGCATAGCTAAATCTTTGAAGCTTTTCAAATTTTAGGGTCAGAGGCAAAAGGCAGGGGTTTTAGAATAATAATTCATTAGGCTGTAAATCCCTTAGCTTTGGGGAATTTTCCTTTCATATTTTCATATTAAAGCTATTCACTCAGTATGTATTGTGTGCCAAGAACTCATTTTAAGTGAATTATATTTATTCTTTCACTTAATTCTCATACACCCTAAAATAAAGTCTCTCTGTTCCCATTTTAGAGGCAAGAAAACCAAGGCTCAAGCTCGTAAGCACTGGACAGCTTCCTTGGAATCTGATGTACAGTTGATACTCAGTAACTAATTCACGGTCAAGTTAATACATTGCCCTGTTATACTTGTAGAGCACTTTCAATTTATACATCCTTTTCACATACCAGATCTTGTTTTATCCTGCTTTAGGCAATCAAATCATTCTTTCCTTCTTCTTTCACAGGCTGGGAGGGACCTCATTGCTCTTAGATACAAGTAAGAACCTTAAAATATTAAGGTTTTGAACAGAGTAAGACAGGTTTTCCAGTTCAGTCCTTCTGATTGGTAAAGTCTTCCAAAGGGGGGAGGGAGAAATTGGCAGGAGCGTGCCCGATTCTAAATAGCCCAAACCTGCTGCTTGTATGCTCTATTCCTTGCTAAGAGTGGAAAGCCAAATGACAAGACAAAAGATGAAAGTCAGTTTTGATGTTAAAGTCTGCTTTGGCGTCCTTGTAATATTGTCATAGATCATTTATATTAACTTAATATAATTACTTTAATAATGATGCATATTATAAGTAGACCACTCATCTTGAATGCAAACCGTAGAAATGAGACAAATGAAGTGTTTAGCTCAAAGGTCTTTTTTTTTTTTTTTCCTTCCTTCTCTTCTTCTTCTTCTTCTTCCTCTCCTTCTGTGTCTCTTCCTGAACACAGGCAGCCAGAGATTCAGGCCCCCAGATTTCTCTCTGCAGAGTGTACTTTACCTTTTGGATGGGACTTTAAAGACTTTAAACAGCTTGAGACTTATAGTTTGCCACAGGAGCATGTAGCAAATTCCTGTTTCTACTTTTTGAACCAGGAGCTGGAGTATAAGAGCCCCGCGCAGGAAGTCGCAGGTGGTGGGAAAGGGGAAACAAGGTCATTTTCAACCATGTACATTGAGGTTGTACCTTTAAAGTCAATTCTAAATTTAATTGAAAGCTGAGGGCAGAGAAGCCAAGATCGGAGCAATGTGGTGATTTATTCTGAAGCCTGTAAGAAGTCATGCGGCTGAATGTGGGATGAGCTGGGGCTTTAATAAAAATGGCACTGGGGAAGCCAGCGGGAAGAGGCACAAGAATGGAACTGGGTTAGATGAAGGATCTCCAGGCCTGAAAGGGAGCGGGGGTCTGAGAGAGCAGTGTTTGCCCAAACTCTGCTGTTTTTACCGTGATGGATGCACATAAGTAATCCGCATCAAAAGCAAAAACCAAGATCAGACAGAAGCCACCAAGACTCTTCAGACAGTGAATTTTGCATGAAATCATTAAGGCGTCCAAATTGCAGAAAAGCTATGGAATGAAGGGCAATGAGAACTCACCTAATATTATTTCTAACTGAAATTTAGCAGAAGAAAAATGACACGTTCCTTTATTAAAACACTACAGGACTTGACAGCAAAGTGCCCACACATTTCTACGGGTGTTATTGTCTACTAAATTATATTGGACCATTGCTACAGAAAAATCTATAACATGTTTTCAGAATCAAATCTTCTGTGTTGACAAATGTTTAGGAACTATCTCTCCGAGATAAGGGATGGGGGAGGAATAAACAGAAACTTGTTAGCAGATATTATATTAGAAAGGAACTGAGCTAGAAATTGTACTTCCTGCCTGGGTTCTAGGCTCTCCGATCTGAAGAAGGAGCTGTTTGTCCCTCCAGCAGTGGGGACTCCGTGTTCCCATGACTCTAATTTTTATAGTTTTTTTTTATGATCAACTTCACGTCCTATTCAGCATCACTATTATTGATCTTAATCTTTTGGCAAACATATTACATGCTCTTTGCAGAAAACTCAGACAATGCAAGAAAGAATCAAGAAAAAAATAAACATCAGTTGTAATCTTACCCTCCAGAGATAACCACTGTTAACATTTCGGCCAGTATCGCTCTGATTAAGATAATATTCAAAGGACCAGGAAGGTTTCACTTAGAGAACCAGGCACTGCTTCCTATTGAGGAGTAATTGTCACATTCAGCATTTGGACATGGTGGTGGTGGCTCTCGTACAAATCTTTAGATAAGTAACCGCTAACTTTGTGTCAGGCTTTTCCTCATTGCTTTCTATTTTCTAGTTGGCTGGGTAGCTATGAAGATTTACATCTCCACAGATGAAGCCACAGGAGGGTCCGTCTGGATTCTGTGAATCACGTGCTTGTGACTACCAACTTTTGGCCACCACCAAGTTTCAAATAACTTCCTAGGGGAGTTTAAATCTTTATTTGTGGTGTGTGTGTGTGTGTGTGTGCGTGCACGCACGCACGTGTGCACGCACACATGCACGCTTTTTGGGTAATATTTGGGCAGAGACTGGATGGCAATAATAGAAACCTAAAAATAATTGATATGTTGTGGTACAAGAATGATGAGTGAAGTTTCTTCTAACTATTTCCTTTATTCTTGTCACAATATTTGTGGAACAAATGAAAATAGTAAGAAAAAAGGTGACAGGAAGAGGGGCAGATGAGGATGAGGGAGTGGGCATGAGCCAATTCTTTAAAGCAAGCAGTTTGGTAATGCGCAGACTTTCAGCTTTCTATGTTCAAAAAAAGTCACAATAGCAAGGCTTTTGCATTGACGTTTACTAAATTCAAAAACAAAAATCCGGGTTCCAGTCCCACGGCTGGCTGCTGCTTAGTTTCTCTGAGCTTCCGTTTCTTCATCTACAAACGAGATTATAATACTGCTCTTACCTAATTGACTTTACAAAAATGTAAAAGGGAAGTTCGGATGAGGTAATTATGTGAAGAATAATGTCATTTTAGGATTCTGAGACCTTGTGTTTTATAATTATATTTGATGGTTAGAATTACTTTGATTTGCCATAGAATTTCTATGTTTCTAGGGGATTCCCCTCATGATAATGTTGCGTCTGTTATAGCTGATGGTATTTAAGTTCTTTTTTTCAGAGAGTCAAAGTAAAGCACGGGGAGATTTAGGCATGAATTTTGAGAGGCCTTGAACAAGTAACTTAGACTCCCTGAAACTCAGTTTCCTGTCCTGTGAAATGGGGATAGCAGGACCTGCCTTTCAGGGCTGTTAAAAAAATGAGGAATAATGTGTATAAAACACCAGTTGGCCACAAAGTACCCTTTCTATGGTGGCTATTACTGTTATAACAGGATCAATTTTTAAAATATCCCCCCTCAGCTCTCTAGTCTCACAGTTCATATGTAAAAACACAAGGACGTGTTGCTTAGAAACTCCTGACACACCACCCTTCCAGACTTTGGGAATTTCTTTTTCCTTAGGAAATTTTTCTAAAACTCAGTACTCTCAGAGGAAGGCCAATACCTTACTCTTCTAAGGGATTCTGTTTGCTGATGATTTTGTTTGGAAAAGGCAACCAATAAATACAGTCAAGACAAAGTTAAGTTTTACCAACAAATTCGGACCGCGCTATCAACTATTAGCCTAGAAATAAGACTAGAGAAACTCATGGCCATCTGCCCTCTTATACCAAGAGAAAACATGCACATAGTCAAGAGATTTGTCAGTATGTTATGCTTCTGCTTGTTTCCTCAAAAACATGTTGAACCCCTGCCATCCACCTCCCCTCTGGTAACCATCAGTTTGTTCTCTACATTAAGAGTCTCTTTCTTGGTTTGCCTCTCTCTGTTTTTTCTCCCTTAATCATTTGTTTTGTTTCTTAAATTCCTGTGGTCACTTTCAGTTTTAACTTTCAGGGTCGGTATTGGAAGGAAATGAGTTTGAATCCCAGTTTAGCAGCTTAGGGGACCACTGCTCTACGGGCTACTAGCTGAGCGACATTACACAAACTGACCAATCTCTCTGAAAATGAAGTGTCTGCTTCCTGGACAAAAGAATGAGTTGAGAAAATGAGTTAAAGTGCCTGGGTCTGCCATCTGATAGGTACTCGGAAAATTATAATCGTGGTTGTTATTAGTCAACGATGAGATGGCGGGAAAAAGGACACGAATCCAGCCCCAAATAAAAGCTCATGGGCTTCATGTGCGCTTCAGTATTATGGAGATGGAGGTAATGCAGCCTGTGTGAAGAGAATAAGATCAGGGGAGGTTTTAAAAGAGATATTTGGGTCTCACCTGTGAAGATGGGTAGAAATTCTTCAAGAGGAGAGGGGAGAGGGTGATTGAGGCAGAGGAGGAAGCACAAAGTGGGCAAACGGGTACAAAGGAGGATGCTTGGGCAGGGGCGCTGTCCTGTGTCTTGCGTGGAGCACGGTCCCAGGGTTAAGAACGGTGGGAGATAAAGTGGAAGGGCACTGTGGCTCCAGACTGGAGATGGCTTTGTATATACTGTGATGCTGGGCTTGGCTTCTTGAGCAGGAGACAGACAATGCAGTTGTGCTAGACATCCTCCTCTTGCTCCTCCAGATTCATCCTCCTACTGCTATCTGCTCATGACCTAGAGGGCTAACATGCTGTGGACCTCATCAACAGGCTCCCTTGACCTCTGGCTTCCAGGAGGATCTGGCCAGTGGGACACAGCGAAGAAATCAGAAGGAAGAAGGCTGAGATTATTTATTCCTTTGATGGAAGTCATAGCACCTGTCAGTTGGCTCTCCCACACAGCTCTCTACAAATACTCCTTCTATTACCCCTCCCTAATTTACCCAGTTTGAGATACCAAATGTTCTGTGCTAGGACCCCGACTGACACATAATTTAAATAAGTAATAAAAATCAATGTGTTTGTGGGGGTGGACAAGGGCAGAGAGACCATGGTGCTAATGCCGAAAGACATGAAATTCCAGGGCATACGACTAAAATAAAGAATAATGGATTGTCCGTTCCTGTGGTTGCTAGTCCGGAACAACATGGAGACATGGTATGGCTTCTTGGAAAGCATCCTCTTATCTCTAAGCAATAATGAGGACATGACTGATTCCTGACATGACTGAAGGGTGCACCCTGAAATGCTGTTCACCATCCCTGTGGGTGGACTGGGTTCAAGAGGAAGACCTTGAGATAAGCAATCTCATATCAAGATTGTGTTTTTATTAGGCTAGCCACAGAGGATAGATAAAAGGTAGAAGGGACTTTGGTGACTGAGGTGGCAGATTATGAAGAACCCCCCCCCCCAGGCCCATTTTTCCTTTGCAAGGAACCCACAGAACTTCTCTTCTCCATCTCTGCTCTTCACCTCACCCTGGGTATGGAGGAACCATCTACTCCCTCTCCTCCCCTCCTGTCCGTCTTGTGCTCTGGGAAGGATGGGAGGCCACCATTTTCTTTTTAAGGCTCTCCTCAGGGGTTTGAATTCTGAGCCTCAGCTTTAATCATGTAATAAAAACATATGTTTTCTGTTGCGAGAATTTGAGACAGCAGTGAGGAGGAGGAGGAAGGGGGAGGAGATGGGGTGAGGATGTGAGGGTAGACAGGACTAAGTGACTTCCACTGAGCAGTAATTGCAGTGGAGAGTAGAAGACCATTCTCAGACCTCTGAGGCATAGCTGGAAGCATTTCATTCAATAATCATTTCAGACCGAGAGCTGTGTATGCAGGGTACTGCTGGGCTTTGGGGAAATGCAAAGTGGAGTGGAGGGGGATAGCGTGGGGAGAGGATGAGACCTACACACATATATGTAAGTAGATGAAGGAGATGGGATGGCGTTCAGAAGACAAAGAGATGAGACCAGCTTGTGGGAACTGGACCACAGAGACAGTATTTGAATTGGGTCTTGGAATGTGGGCAGATGGGGAAATATCAGGGGATTTCTGGGCCCTTCTTCTTCATCCTTGCCACCTTTCTTGCCCTTTCCCCAAAGCAATGAATCTGCTTCATTTTGTGTAGAGAACAGTTTCAAATATTTAATGAATAAGTATTAGATAGATAAAATTTATCCAGGATACCTTTCAAGGCATATGAGGTCTAGCACAAATCGTATTTTGCATCGGTTACCTTCATCATCACCTCAACCACACCAGCAATGAATTAATATCTGCTTTTTTTTTTCTTAAATATTTTATTTATTTATTTGACAGACAGAGATCTCAAGTAGGCAGAAGACGCAGGCAAAGAAAGAGAGGAGGAAGCAGGCTCCCTGCTAAGCAGAGAGCCAGATGTGGGGCTCCATCCCAGGACCCTGAGATCATGACCCGAGCCGAAGAGGCTTAACCCACTGAGCCACTTAGGGGCCCTTAATATCTGTTTCTAATTACAGAATTAATACGCGAATACTTTTTGGTCTTTAAAAAATTGAACCATTTTAGTCATTACACAAGTTTCTGTTGAAATCGCCAGCCCCAAACCCATATTTACTTCTAGAAATATATTGTTCTGTGTGTGGGTCTGTGGTTACATAATGGTATCATACTGTGTGTTCATTCTGCAGTCTGCATTTATCACTCAGTATACCTTGGAGCTCATTCTGAGTTACTTCTCAGAGATCTACCCTCATTCTTTCTAATCCTGCCTGGCATCTGTTTGTTTCGAGAGTTTGGGAAACACTTTTCCTGAGTTTTTCCGAAACATTCCTGATTATAAAAATCACCCAGACCTATCCATGGCCTTTCCCAAGAGAATCTGTTTCTGTAGGACTGGAAAGGGAGTTGAAAAGATTATTTTCCAATATCCCAGGTGATTTTAACTTTCACAACGTCTGAAAACACCCTCACGGTTTATTTAACTATATCCCTGTCAAAGGGCATTTCAGTAGTTTGAATTTTTTTGTATTACAAATAATGCTGCAGTGTGCATCCTTATACCTTCTTCCTAGTGCTTGTGTATTTTCTGAGGTTGACACTGAGAAATGGAACTGATGGGTCATTGGGTATATGCATTTTAATATTATATTAGGGACTGCCAAATTGCCTCCTGATGTGGCTAGAGCAGTGTTTGGTCCTATCACTGTCTCAATATTTTTTTTCTTCATATATTAAAAAGATGAATTGCATCTGCTTTTTCATTATGTCCTAACATCAAGTTGTGCCAGAAATTATCATCACACCTCTCCCAGTCTGTTCTTTACTATTCCAGTAAAAGGAACTAAAGCTCACCCTGCTACTGGCTGGCTTAGTTGGTGGAGCATGCAACGCTGATCTCAGGGTCGTGAGTTCAAGCCTCATGCTGGGTGTAGAGATTAGTAAAAACAAAATAATAAATAAACTTAAAAAAAAAGAAAGAAAGAAAAAGAAAAAAGAAAGCTTACCCAGATAGTTAAGCCAGAAATCTAGGAGGCTTCTTAGCTTCCTCTAACTTCTTCTCACTCCCCAGCACTAAATGGTCACAAAGATTTGGCAAATTTTATCACTTTATCATCTGACGACTCCTGCGTGTCTCCCATCACTACATAATTCAATCTGCCTCCTTTTTTTTTTTGCTTTAGACAATGTAATAAACTCCTCATGGATCTTTCTTCTCCTCCTAATAATCATACATATTAATAGTCATACATATTAATTATATCAGCACACTGATTACAACTCTTTTTTTTTTTTATAGATTGCTGGGGGTGGGGGACGGATGGGGTGGCTGGATAATAGACATTGGGGAGGTTAAGTGCTATGGTGAGCGCTGTGAGTTGTGTAAAACTGATGTTTTACAGACTTGTACCCCTGAAACAAATAATACCTTATATGTTAATATAAAGCCCGGCAGGGACAAATAATAAAATAAAATAAAAAAAGATTTTATATTTTTGTTTGAGAGAGAGAGAGAACAAGTGAGGGAAGGGGCAGAAGGAGAGGGAGAAACAGACTCCCTGCTGAGCACGGAATCCCACTGAGGGCTGGATCTTAGGACGCTGGGATCATGACCTGAGCCAAAGGCAGACACTTAACCCACTGAGCCCCTGATTACAACTCTTTAATGCCTACCAATTACCACCCAAATCACCTTTACACTTATGAATTTGCAAAGAATACAAAATCAACCAACCACTTTTTGTCCAATTCTTGTCAAAGTCCTGCTTGATAGAAATGTGATCTATGAAGAATTGCTTAAAGGACATGCAGTCTGTCTATTCTTCAAGCTAGTCTAGATTATGGTTCATTAAAAAACCATACACAATACACTATTATAGTTCCCTGTAAAATTGCTTTCTATGAGTTATTTGCTTTGTGTATTTACTTTTAAGAAGCACATCAAAAACAAAACAAAACAAAACAAAAAACCCTCTCTATATTCTCAAAATCTAGACAGTGTTTTATTTACATAAATATTGTCATATATATATATATACACACATATATATCTACACACACACACACACATCAAATTGAAACCAATAGGAAAAACCCAAACTTCAACATCTTCCCTAGGATGTCTTTTCTGGTTATTTTTACCTACTATACATTACGTAACCCCAGACCTACTTACTCTTCCCTGCGTGATCCAACCTTTGTTAAGCCTCTGTGCTATATCCTCTGCCTGGACTCCTTCCCCCGCCCCCCTTCTTGTCAAGCTGAGGACTCTATTCAGCCAAAAGACCAACTCAAAGTCACTCCAGGTAAGCTGAGTTGCTCCTTCCTCTGTGCAACCATAGCACATTATCTGTCAATCAGCACTCCTCACACTGCTTTGCGGTTACTTGCTTTTATGTCTATCCCCTCCTCTAGAAAATGTGTTTCTCGAAGTCAGGGCATGGGTCTTCTTCAACTTTATATCCCTCACACTGCCTAAGAGAAGCATGGAACTTCACACAGTAGTTGTTTAATAAGTATTTATGGAATAAATGAATGGATAGCACGGCTTTGTGGTATGAAAAGAGGCAACTCCTTTTAATCTTCCTTCCATCCAGTGCAGCAACCTGGAGCTCCTGAAATGGCCACGGTTACTCAAATTGTCATAACAGCTATGGACAGCTGTGATTGCAAAAAAGAGAAGTCTTGAGCTGTGAAGGACACTTTACCCCCTGGCCTTTCGCACAGAATATATGCGGCTGAATGTCTGTGGCCAGAGGACACAGCTTGCCATGTCTGAGATTATCCTTCTGCCTAAAAGCCTGGCTTTGGGGTATGAGCAGAGGCTGAGTTGGGGAAGTTTGGATATGCTATATATTCTTTTCTTTTGATGGTGCCATGTCTTCCTACAGAAGGCTTAAAAAACTTGGAAACCTGTGTTTGTTTTTAATACATCAGAAACATATATACTAAATTAGATTAAAATACACAGATTTTTGGGGTGCCTGGGTGGCTCAGTTGCTTAAGTGTCTGCCTTTGGCTCAGGTCGTTCTGCATTGGGCTCCCTGCTCAGCGGGGAGTCTGCTTCTCCCTCTCCCCTTGCTAACCTTCTCAGCTGGTACTCTCTCTCTCTCAAATAAATAAATAAAATCTCTTAAAAATTACATGGATATTTTTTAGCATCAAAGAAGTCAGTAAATATTTTCCATCATAAGGTGAAGTTGTGTCTTTTTAGCAATCAGATACCATGTATTTGGTTTTTGTCCCATGTGTCAGATCAATGTCATAATATGTATTTTGAAACAGAAAGCAAATGTAAATGAAAGAAAGCAAACCAAGGACCCATCAAAACCCGTACAATGGAATGAGGAACAACTGGGTGTGGAAAGAAGAATTCTTTGTCCCATGGGTATGGTTAAAGCATAATAAAGCAGCAGTTTTGGCTGGACCCTGTGGAGGAGATGGGTGGGTGGAGGGCGGGTGGGGGGGTGCGAGGTTGGTCCTGCTGCCTGGAAGAGCCTGACTCCTAACTTTGGGGTAAAGCTTCCGGGGAGGCCTTAACTAACCTCCAGGGAGTTCCAATCAGGGATTTTACAGTTTTGCATGGTGATTTTTAATTTAGAGTTTTTCTCAATGTTTGAGTCCGAGTTTCTGTTATGATTAAGTTGGTGCCAAATTGTGTTACTTTTATTGTACCTGGCTAACAAGGAAAAAGCATTAATAAGATGCATAAGAGACATGCAGCACCATGCAAAGATGTAGGAGTCCCACAGCCAGCTGTGGCAGGAGGGTTCACAGAAAAGCCATGAGAAATTGGATCATCACCTAGCACCCCGAGTGGCCTGTGCATGGGGACCAGTGAGATCCTGCTATTGAGTGTGCTCTGGAAGAGCCATGATTTCGGTTCAGCAAAATTCTACCAACTGTCACATTAAATTAGCGTTCACTTGGGGGCGCCTTGCTGACTCAGAAGAGCATGTGGCTCTTGATCTATAGGTTATGAGTTCAAGCCCCATGTAGGGTGTAGAGATTACTTAAAGAAATGAATAAATAAATAAACGTAAAAAAATTAGTGTGCACTTGAATTCCACCAATTTTGGATTTGGTTTTTATTTAAATTTATTTTCACTGTACTGTTGCTTAAGTTCCATGTATTGAAGGAGTTAATGCCTATATAAATAGTATTATCATATTTAAATAATATTATAATTAAAATAGCCTAAGTCAACACTGGGCCCTGAAGAGTTTGGTGCTTTATTTTGTTTCTTCTTTGAAACCTTGTTCAAGATTGAGAAACATTGATTTGAAATCTCCTTCCTCAAACAATTGGATATTGGCCTAAGTAGAACTCTGCTCTAAGGGCAGAAAACCTTTGGCTGCTAGTGGTCTACAATGGTCATGTGAGAGCGTGAGAGCCTTGGCCATTTGACATATGAGCTGACATGACCTGTCCAAGGTGGATAGAGGACCTCATATGATTTTCACAACCACCATTGTCCTGATTTTATGGACAGAAACGAATAGGCTTGGAGACAAAGTTAAGCCCGGGCAGACTTAGGTACTGGGCTACAGTAGGATTCCAACCTAAATATACTTAGAGCTCTAAATGCCAGTTCCAGCCTTTGTTTTTTAGTTTTTCATTTTTTTCTAGTCTCCTATCAAAATTATATATGCTCATGGTTTAAAGAATAAAATGGTTCCACAAGGTTTATAAAGAAAAGTAATAGTTTTCTACCTCTCTGTCACTTTCTTCACCCCAAAGGCAATCACTTTCATCCATCAGCCGTGGCTTTTAATATTGACCTCCATGTTTCTATCTCACAGGCTTATGTTGCTGACTTCTTGATTTTTTTTTTTTTTTTTTAGTTGTAGGTGCTAAGTCATAACTTTTCACTGTAGAAGGTGAGGGTTGGCTGTCTTCCTCTCCGCTGCCCCAGGATGCTCTCCCACACATACCACCTTCCTCATCCCCTCTGTCCTCCCAATTTATGAGACTGACTCGCTAACTATTGTGCTAAAGAGGCACCTTCTCCTCCTAATTTAATTATGTCATAATTTTTGTTCCATTTGCACTACAATTTATACTACAGTGACCACAGCTGAGTCATTTTGTAAACTATAATATCGCTTACTTTTCCATTTATGTTGTTTTCTGTGTGTTTTGTTTTATTTTCTTTGAATCATTTCAATCTATACTTTTTGGGATTTGTCTTCACTCAAGATGTGCAGATAGGTGACATACTTTACCAATTTTATCCCCTGTAGATTCTCTCCAGGGACATTATGGTTTGCAGCAGTTTGGGCTAATTGCTCACGGAGATTCCTTTCACCATCACCCCGTGAATTCACTTCAAACTCCCCTGTGTGGAATATTGCTTCCTGTATCTAAGACTTCCTTTTGCTAGTGCACTGACCAATTATATACTTTCTTGAGAAAGTATAGGAGAGATAACTGTTCTTGAAACCAGTAATTCTGAAAATGTCTTTTTTCCCATTATCCTACATGATGAAGTTTTAGTTCTGTATAAAATTCCACATTAATAATCATTTTTCTTTGGACTTTTAAGGGCTTTGTCCCATTGCTTTCTAGTTTCCAGTTTTGCTATAAAAAAATCTGAAAAATCTTGTTGTGACCTATATATTTTTTTTAATTTTATTTTTTTTCTTCCCTTTAGGAGCTTGGAAGATCTCATCCCAATGGTATTACATTTTTCTAGAATGTGTTTCAGCATGGGTTTGTTTTCATCCTTTTTGCTGGACACTCAGAAAGTCCTTCTGAATTTGAAAAATCATGCCTCTATATTAGGAAAATTTTAAATTTTTTTTTAGAAGATTTTATTTATTTATTTGACAGAGAGAGAGATCACAAGTAGGCAGAGAGGCAGGCAGAGAGAAAGGGGGAAGCAGGCTCCCTGCTGAGCAGAGAGCCCGATGCAGGACTCGATCCCAGGACCCTGAGACCATGACCCTGAGACCATGACCTGAGCCGAAGACAGAGACTTTAACCCACTGAGCCACCCAGGCGCCCCAAATATTATTTCATGGTAAGTTCCTATCTTCCATTTTATCTGTTCTTTTTGGAACTCGTATTCTTTGGATATCACACCCTTAAGATTATCTTCTATCTTTTCTTTCCTATGTTCTACCTAATTTTTCTTATCTCTAGGTCTTTTTGCTTAATTTTCTGGCATAGTTTATGGGGCACCTGGGTGGCTCGTTTTTTGCCTTTGGCTCAGGCTCTGATCTCAAGGTCCTGGGATCCAGCCCTGCTCATTGGGGAGTCGGCTTCTCCCTCTCCCTCTGTCCCTTATCCTACTTGTGCTCTCTCTCTCTCTCAAATAAGTAAATAAAAATCTTTATTAAAAAATGATTTTTTGACATAGTTTTATCTTCAACCCTTCTGTTGTGTTTTTCATATTTTTGATTTCCAATCCTTCTTTTTTGTTTTTTGAATGTTCATTAAAAGATAATGTTCTATCCTCATTTTATAATTGCGGTATTTTATCTGATAGTATTTTCTGGTATTTTTTTCTTATCATATAAGCTTTGTTTCATTCAAATTGCTATTTTCTGTCCATTTGTTTTAGTTACTGTTTTAATGTTTGAGACTTTTCTTAGCAATCTGTCAATCTTGTCTGTCTGCTCTTATCTAAGTGGCTGGGGGTTTATCGATTGAGGTTCACTGGGGGCCATGTGGCCTTTTAGTTGGGGAAACTCTAGGATAGGTTTGTATCTTTAGATTTTTTTTTCTTTTCGGTTGTCAGAGAGGTGCTTGCATTTTTTGGTTGGAGGGTGAAGGCATGGCGGCTGAGGGTAGAGAGGGACTGGCAGTGTGCACCATGGTGTGGTGCCCACGGAGAGATCTCAGGATCTAGATTCAGACACCCTTTGACTCTGTACAGTACTTCTGTTTTCAGCTGTGCTTGGTCTGTCCCCACTCCAGAGACCCTCTGTTTCACTCTCAGAGAGCACATCTTCAGTCTTTTGCAGGGATGGGGGGCAGTTTGTGACCAGCTAAATGGGGTGGGGGCAGGATTTGGAGTCTCCCAGGGAGGAAAAATAGCCTTAAATATATTTTAATTAATTAATTAATTTTTAAATTATTATTGTTAACATATAATGTTTTATTTGTTTCAGGGGTGCAGGTCTGTGATTCATCAGTCTTACACAATACACAGCGCTCACCACCACACATACCCTCCCCAATGTCTATCACCCAGTTGCCCCACCCTCCTCCTTAAATGTATTTTTCTCAATAAAAGGAAAATAGTTGCTAAAAGTAGAAAAATTATAAGCAGACCAAGGCATAAAGTAGAAAATAAAAACGATTCCAAATCTCAGTGTCCAAAGATAACCACTGTTAACTTGTTAGCATATTTCCTTCTCATCTTTTGACCCGTGTGTGCATTTATATATGTTTGTTTTATTTCTTAAAGCAGAACTGTGGGAATGCAAGGAATATTGCTTCTTCATTGTAGGAGATTTTTCAGGAATGGCTTTTAAAGACTCTTGCCAGTTTTTTTTTTTTTTTTTTTGGTAAATGCCTTTTGGAATCTAGTAACAAACATGACTGAATTAGTAAGCCAGTCCCTGAATTTGGAGGTCAAATGCTACCCCTGTTCCCATGTGCACATTTTATCCTTTTCAGTTAGTTAGTAGGGAAAGAAGAAACATTCAGTAAAAAGAAGCAAAACGCCCTTAAACTCACCCACCAAAGGTTTTAGGAAATGCACTTGGTTGTGTTTTTAATTCATTCTTTTTCACTAGCAACACCAAAAGTTGAAAGTGTCAGGAACTCACTGGGAGAGAGAAAAAAGGATTAATTTGTTATCAAAAGTAATAGGATTTGGGCGCCTGGGTGGCTCAGTGGGTTAAGCCACTGCCTTCGGCTCAGGTCATGATCTCAGAGTCCTGGAATCGAGTCCTGCATCAGGCTCTCTGCTCAGCAGGGAGCCTGCTTCCCTCTCTCTCTCTCTGCCTGCCTCTCCATCTACTTGTGATTTCTCTCTGTCAAATAAATAAATAAAATCTTAAAAAAAAAAAAGTAATAGGATGAGACCTTGGTAACTCAATTCCATTGTTTTGTAGAATTAATTTCAGCAGGTCACAGGCTCCTTGCATTGATCTAAAGACAAACAGGGGCAGCACAGAGCGGGCATAAAAGAAATGTGTGTGTTTCCTGATATATGGGGTTGCAGGAGGCAGGTTTTGACTTCTTCCTTTGGGGAATTCAGCCCCCCACATTTGGCCCCTTTCCCCCAACCGACTGCCCCCCCCAACAAAGGAACAAAACCTTGTCTCGCTAATGTGCCTTGGAAGAACTCAATAAAATGGGCATTGCAGATTAAGAGACCTTCTGGATGTTAGTCACACAGGGTATAACTATCTATGCAGGGATTCAGGCGATTTATATATTCTAACCAGGGCTGTAGCTTCCCCTCCTCCTCAAGCCTTGTGGGTTGTTTATTCTCTAGGCAATTGTGTACAACTTTCTGCTTGTAGATAACTGCATTTGTCAGGTATGTCCCCATGGAGGATAAAGTGTATCATGAACAGGTTTATAACTATTACCATAGATAGAAAATACAGGAGTTTCTTCAACTACTCAATTGAAGTACCTTAATGCGAAGTACCTTAATATGCATGCACAAAAAAGAAATGAAAAATAAAGGAAACATATTGTCTCTCCTACCCATCTATGAGCTCTTGAAAGCTGGCTAAAACCAATCTTATCAAAGTAACCTTTCCCCAGTGCACCTTACAAAGCCCAGCCATGGTAAAGTCCTGATAAACACGGAATACATGAGTGAAACTGAAAGTGACTTCCATTTTTCAGATTGGCTTTAGGAGAACTGAATTCCATGTTAACTCAAAAGAAATCCGTGGGAGGGACTCATTTGCGAGGAGGCACCCGTGGGTGGTTGTCAGCACGACGCAAACATTCCTTGCTTTGTCATCCTGTCTCCTTCTTAGCACTGGCCAATTCCCAACCACTGTCTGGGTGTCAAGAAGGTAGAAGTGGAGACGCCCTTTGCCACTTTCCCTGCCCTTTTCATCCTCTATTTTCCCCGGCTCTCAGTCGCATTCCGGCATGCGCCACGGTCTCCCTTTACAGCCCCTCGATCTTCAAGAGCAGCCTCCCACATTCCCGGCTGCTTCCTCCACCACCGGGGTTGGACCAAGCTCCTAGCTCACGTTGGCATTCGGGCTTCTCTTTGTCCAGGGTTACTTGTGCGCCAATAATCCTGGCTCCGAAGGAAGGCATAAGGAGGAGGAATAGTCGATGAGCAGAAATGATAAAGTGGAAGGGTGGAGGTGACAAGATTGGGAAGGACGAGGGGAAAGCGTTGGAGAGGAGGCAGCGGTGGCCACAATGCATCCCCCAGTTCACACGGAAAAGTTAAACAAACAAGTAAACAAAAACAATGTCTGGAACTTTTTACACAGTTAAATGTATTTAATTATTTTACTCCAAGATGATGAGCTCTCAACAGTTTTTGCGTTAGCGTGTTCTTTTATGAGCAAATGGCAATGAAATAAAGAGTTGGTAAGTCGGTTCATAATTTTATTATTATTTTTTAATGAAATTGTATTGGTCTGGGAAATCCCAATGCTTGGCAGAGAGATTGAGAGCTCTTAATGGCTTGGGAGTCAGAGTCTGTTTTATTATTATTTTTTATTATTTTTTTAAATTTTATTTATTTTATTTGACAGAGAGAGAGAGATCACAAGCAGGCAGAGAGGCAGGCAGAGAGAGAGGGGGAAGCAGGCTCCCTGCTGAGCAGAGAGCCCGATGCGGGACTCGATCCCAGGACCCTGAGATCTTGACCTGAGCCGAAGGCAGCAGCTTAATCCACTGAGCCACCCAGGCGCCCCCAGAGTCTAAGTTTTAATGCTGCTTTCTGTCCTTGGGCAAGTGATTTAACCTTCTGGATTTCAGTTTCCTCATCTGAAAATAATTGCCTCCGGGAGGTTAAGGACGACCATGAAAGGTCCTTAGCACCTCGTGGAGAACATAGAGCTTACTGTTAGATTTTATTATTATTAATATAATGATAAATGGAAGCGCTTGTATTTAGGTACCCGTTAAGGGACTAACTTCATGTGTAGGAGTGGGTTTTAAGTGGTGGCAGACTGGCCACCACTTCGGGAGGACCAGGTTGGTTTTTCTCTGGTGTAATTGGAAAGGTGATGGACTTCAAGGCAGATCGGTTTGCAGCCCAGTTCTGTAATGTACTAGCAGAGTGACCTTGGGTCGTTTAGTTGACACTGGAGCCTCATTGTGTCATCTATAGGATGGGATAATCATGCTCACGACGCAGTGCTCTTGGAAGGCACTGTGTTCAGTGATGGGGAGTGGTAATGACCTAACACAGTAAATAGTTGTTAGCATAATTAATTTTCACACAAGCCTTTAAGGAGGTTTCATAATTACTCCTGGTTTAAATATAAGGAAAGGAGTTTGTAACAGTGTATGGTTTGTCTGGTGATAGCTACACTTAGAGAGGGCATAGCATAATGTAGTCGTCCATTGGCTAAGTTGTATACCTGAAACTAATATAACATTTGTGTGTCAACTGTACTTCAATTTAAAAAAACAGATAAGTACAAGAAAACTGAGAATAAGGTCAGGTAATTGCCTAAGGTCACACAGGTGGCAGAGCCTAAATACGAACCCAAACTGTCTTTATTTTTATTTTATTTTATTTATTTATTTTATATAAACCTCTGACCAGGTTTATTAAACATAACAAAATTGTATGTACAAAGTAACTTGGTCCTGCCGCTTCAAAACATGATCCTTTCCTACTAATATTTTGATAAATCTGTTAAAAGCAGCTTACTCTAAAATTAATGGAGGGAGCCTGGGTGGCTCAGATGATAAACTGTCTGCCTTAAGTGCAGGTCATGATCCCAGGGCCCTGGGATCGAGTCCCATATTGGGCTCCCTGCTCAGGGAAGAGCCTGCTTCTCCTTCTGCTTCTCTCTCTGTCTCTGATGAATAAATAAATAAAATCTACAAAATTAATGGAAAAGTGCCCACTGTACACTAAATAAATGGCCTAACTACTGGAACTTTAATACTTCTATGATACAACTAACATAGGTAGGATCAAGCCCGTGTGACAGGCTGCTGGAGAACTGATATGAGGCCATTTTGGGCCCTGCTGCTGGGATGCTGTCAAGTTTTTGGATTCTAATGTTCCCATTATCTGATTCTAGACGCACCACAGGAATATCGGTGGGCTCTGAGGTCTGTTTAGCTGTTTGCTGGGCTAGAACCGATATCACCCCTGCAGGCGCATCTGATCGGCTCCCATGGCAGCCCAGAATCCTTGGGAATCTGAGCACTGGGCTCTGACAATGGATGGATTCTTCTCTGTGTCCTCCAAGTGCTGTTCCAAGGTGGCCTCCATCCCGTCCACCCCCACACCCCCTTGGCCTAAACCCAGACTGTCCTTAAAGGCCACTCCCTTAACCACTAAGCAACAGTCAGGGTAAAGGCGCCATGTGGAGATGATCTGAGGATGCTCACCAGTGAACTAGATTTGGGAGGAGATGCAAATCACAAAGGTAAACAACATCTATTTGGAGAGGAAAGCCTTTTTTCTTAATTTTCTTGATTCGTATTTCTGAGGGGCTGTAATTTGTTAAATTTTTCTATATACACATAGTAAGCATCTAATAACATTTGTGTGCTGAGTCAGTATCCAGTTTGGGATTAACATACGTTCCTAGAATAAGGGGACTAAGGCACCATCCCTGCCTCGGGCAGTGGGCAGTTACTGGGGGAGAACAACACACAATTGCACTGTAGGGACACAAGCTTTGGAGTCCAGGGTTGGAGTGCTAGGCCGGCTGGGGGTGGGCGGGGGTGGTGGGGGTGGTCATGGTGGTGGTGGAAAGGGGCCAGGTGTGGGGCGGGGAGGGGAAGTGAAGAGGGGTGGCTGGAGCAGCTTTCCCCTCACAGTTGTCTCTAGAGGTGAGTACTGGAAGTTTAGGAGGGCCCCACATGATGGTGAGATGAAGACCCTCCCACACCAGAGGCTGCAAAGTGGCAGCTCCCTTTGGGTCCTCAGATATGTTTTGATTACTCACAACTACAAGCCAACGTTTAGAAATTGGGAGCTTTCACATAAATAAGATGATTTCTGGCTTTTTCTAGAAAACTTGGAAGCTCTAGAAGCCCTGGGCCCACCTTCCAGCCTGACCTCAATTGCTAGGCCAGGGTAGGGGACACCCTGAGTGGGCCAACTCTCTTGCACTGTGCCTAGCAACTGAGTTTCCTACCCCTCTCTAACCCAGGGCCTGAGAAGAAAGGAGACAACATGGGATTTGTGCTGGCAGCTGTTTGTAGTTGCTCGGATATTAAATTTTCTGACATAGAGCTTCAGAAGAGGGGCCAAGCAAAGTGATTAAAAATCTTAATGGATTTATACATGGCCAGCTGATTATATTAAATGACAACAGGAGGAATGGCAATAGTAAGAACGATTTCCTTTCTCTTTGATTAACTTTTCAGCTCAGAGGACGGGAGTTTCTTTTACCTTAATTTATCAAAGCCATAAATGTGAATTTTGTATACTTTAAAATAATAATCCTCTAGGTTTGCTGATTTTAAAAATACCAAGTCCCAGGCCTTATCCCAGTCCAATGATATGACACCCAAGCATTCAAAGAGTTTTTTTAAAAACTCCCCAGGTGAGTCTGTTGAGCACCTAGTCTTAGTTTTGAGAATTAGAGGTCTGGTGCCTGCTTTTTTCTCTTAGTGTCCCTGGAGCCTGGCTCATTTCCAGCACCTTAAGAGTCCGTGGCAATGCTGTCTTTCAGAACACCAGTTTCCAGACTGCTGGAAAGAAGTCCACACGTATTGGTCCCTCTGATTCAGAGGAAAGCCCCATTCTAAACCCTAGGGAAAAGCAACTTCTCTGCATGTTGAAGAGGATTGTTGCTTTTTGGCACCTGGAGCATTTTTACCTGAGGGTTCTGACAATTTAAATAATTGGTATGCTATAACTATTCTGGCTGACAGAAGTGTGGTTTTGTTGATGAGCTGTAAAAACATGTAACAAATAGGCTTCAGGCTAAAGATATCTGGAGAGAGAGAGATCGGGAGAGAGAGGAGGAAAGAAGAAAGGAAGGAAGACGGGCAGACAAAACAAGTAAGCTAGCTCTCTCATTTTATTCCATTGACTTGTGTAAAACATTTTAGTCAGATTTCTTCCTTCAGGGTAGCAACTTAGTGAATGTGGCCACATTTCCAGATGTCCAGGTTCTTTTGGGTGACTAACTTGTATAAAACTCGGCTAGTGTGCACAGTAAATTATTTCAGTATAAACTAAAACAATTTCTCATAGAAGTATACCTGTGAAAAAGAATTGCTGAAAAATATCCCCAGTTATCTAAACCCAATCTATATTTTTGACTAAAGCACTGAATTCTCTAGTCCCCAAAAGGAAATATCAGTGAAAATTGTAGCCTCTGCCTTCATATAAGTAAGCCATTGTAATAATACTTTTTGGCCAACGTACAAATGGATCATTGACTAAAAATGATGAAAAGGGAAGACTTCCTAAGCGCCCCCCCACCCCCGCCATAATCACTTCATGGTCTTGGAGCTGAAGTATCTTTCTGTGAGACTTAAAACTGAAAGTACATGAGTTACAAATTTAGCGGCTCCGGCTTCTCTGCTAAGACAATGTTTGGATGCAAATCTTATTTCTGGGGCAGATCACACACTTGTTCGATACTTGAAGAAAATGAGTCAAGATAATGTCTTACATTGAGGAAATTTGGCAGTCGCTGGTTGACTGAAGAACTTTTAGAGCTAATCAGAATGTTGAGTTGTCTTCAGCTTTAAAAATGATTTTGTTTTAACATATGTTAGCTGAAGCAAAAAATAATACAGTAGGAGCTACGTGTCTATCAGAATGACTGACAGATTGAAATTCTCTAGAAAAATAGATTATTTTCCCTCAAAGAGAGTAAAGTTTTGGTTTTCAAAGTCAATCAGAAAACTAATAATTTGGACAGGAAAGGAATCAGCTTCTCTTTTTGAGACAGTATACTTCTAATGATTTTTATGGAGACTATAATAAGGATCAAGAAACAAAAGCTTGATATGGACATGTTTTTAGCTAGCAGATTGAAAAGAAATAATGGCATGAAATAAAGGGTTTTTTTTAATACTGACAAAATTCTCATTTCTTTTACATTGTCTGAAATAAAATCGATAAATGAAAAAAAATCTGTAATAGTTCAGGTCTCCAATACTAGCTATTATTTTGTGTGATTAAAACCTTATCAGTTATGTTCATATGTATTTTTTTATATTTTGGGGGAGATTCCGTCTTCTAAGTATTAAGTATTTATATACACATATGGCTTTAAGATTAAGTTTCAATGATAAGAAAATTTCCTGATATTCAGATTTCGACACACAACTTAAAATGTGATAGTTTATCTTGGCAATACTACTTCTAAGACTATGCAAGCAAACATTTTTTTTTAAGATTTTATTTATTTATTTATTTGACAGAGATCACAAGTAGGCAGAGAGGCAGGCAGAGAGAGAGAGAGAGAGGAGGAAGCAGGCTCCCTGCTGAGCAGAGAGCCGGATGCAGGACTCGATCCCAGGACCCTGAGATCACAACCTGAGCCGAAGGCAGCGGCTTAACCCACTGAGCCACCCAGGCGCCCAGCAAACATTCTTAAGGAGACATTTTAAACATTTATATTTGTAAAAATATCAGCATTCTTTGATGAGGAAAGGGGAAACTCCCTCACATAGCTGCCTGCCTTATCGTCTTTAATTTCCTTTCCATAAATTGGCACTGATGGGCCTGAGTGAAAAGTAGGCCAGCACGTGGAAGAAAATTTCAGATGCACACAGCATTCTTTCTCATTTCTCCCTGAGCTTGCCATTGCACCTGGGTGTGCAATGGCGCACAGTATACTTTCTGTATGGTTTCTACAGCTTCCTTCCTTAATGCCTTTGGGCAGATGTCTGTCTTCTCCCTCATCCCTGAGAGGAACATGCGTGTTTTAAGCAGTGATTGTGTCACCGCCATTTTGTCACATCTTGTCATGTCCAGCCTCAAGCTCTCCCCTCCCTTCTTCACCCCGCTAACTCGATGAGTTGAGATGTCATGGAGCCCTTTTCAGGGAGCCCTCCCTGACCATCCCTTTCTGGATAAAGTCTGGATGGGTGCTCCTTCTCCAGGCACCCAGACCCCCTGACGTCTGGTTGGTATCACAGTCCGTATGGGCCTATTGTCATTCTTTATTATTCCCCTTTCTTTAGTCTGTCCGTGAAAGCTGTCTTGTTCACTTCTGTATTCAAAGTGCCCAAAATGGTGCCTGGCGAATAACAGCTCTCAATTAATAGTAGTGGAATGAATACATAAATGATAGCTCTAGAGAAGGATTCCCAGATAGAGATGTAACGGAGCCACAGACGAGGAATACTTCAGTGAATCTGGTTAGCAGTTGGTTAGCAACGTCAGTTGACCACACAGCTTCCTTCCATGGGAAATGACAACGTCCACGTCCGTGGTCTGCGAATTTAGCTTTGGAAGCTACTTCCTTTAAATCCGTCTCTCCCTTTCATCTGCATTAAAGAGCCTCCCTGGATCTGTAATAGATGAGAATATAAAAGCATCATTCTCTTTCTCATCCCATCCTGTTTACTCAGCAACCCCAGCTCCCGCCTTCGCCTCGGCCCACATGTTCTCTATTAATAAGACTTAGAAGAGGCCAACCTCACCCAGCACAGTTTCCCCCCTTTCTTTTCTCCTCAGGGAGGCGTCAGCCAACTGCCAGCACTCATGAGTGAAAGGCTTTGCCTGCTCTTGGGAGCTTCTCGGGGAGGGTGAAGACAAAGGTGATGTCTGGGCCTCCAGTGTCTCTGGGACCCAAATAACCTTAAGTGTTTTCAAACCAGCGAGCAGCTCATTTAAAATTTGGTGATAAGCCATGGGAAAATTTAGAGGCACATTTTAGGGAGTAAACACATTTACTATAACTGGAAATGGGGCCAAATTCTGTGCCTTTGGAAAAGTCAGTAAAGCAGTCACACCCTGGTGCCTTCTAATTAAGTGAATTAATGTACTGTATTCTGTTTGAGAGTCATTTCTCTCTTCATCTTTAATTCCTGCCCTGAGGAGCCATCTGTACTTGGAGGGTATGTGCACAGGGTAACTCACTGTGGACCAAGGACCTTCGTGCTCAGTCCTCAATGAATGACCCTTTCATAGGCTGGGGGCTCCCTCTGATTTTTGGACTAACCCGAACTTAGCTGGGCGTAGAAATTTCTACAGCCGAAAGGTTCACACAAATGTAAAAACAAAAGGCAATGGGTAAATTTTCTATGTCCTTTTGGCTGGTGTTGTTGGTGTGGTAGTTTTTTTTTTTTTTAACCCATAAATGCCATCTATTAATTCATGATACAATATTATTCTTCTCAGGATCTCCTGCTTACCTTTGAAAAAGACAGATTAAAAGTTCAAGTTATTTTAGGGCTTTGGGGGAGGGACGTTGCATGAATTCTTCTTTCAGTAGAGGCAAAATCCTAGAGTCCAGGAAGAGTTAATGCCTTTATAAGGTGAATGGTATATTTTTTTTTCTTACCAAGGCTGTGGCCCAATGCTTGATTTAAAAAAAACAATCAATTAAGTAGCTGGAGTCATGCTGTCCATCAATATGATTGTCAGTCAACTATACCAATCAATGGGCTTATTTACATTTGAATCTCTTCCTTCTTTTGTATAGACTTTTGGAGACTCTTTTTCTTTTAAGGTTTTTACTTTATTATTTTCTGTTTATGCATTTATATATGCCTATTGTAGAAAAAAATTAGAAAGTATAAAAAAAAAGCATAACGAAGGGGAAAAGCCCACAATGTTACCACCCAGAGACATACAGACACCATTAACATAATGGCCCGTTTCCTTGGAGAATTTTTTCAAGCCTACTTTTTGATTCCTGCCTGCCTGGCTTTGGAAACACTTTTTTCCTTTTCTCTTTCCGCAGTCTTTTTGCCAACAAAAGAGAATCCTTGTTGTGGCCGCATCCGAACGTGCATAAAACGGGGCAGCGGCTGGTTCTCATGTAGCACGTAGTAGGCACACGGGAAAAGTTTGTTTACTAAATAGGACTGATTATTTCCAGAAGCCCAGTGAACTCATTCTTGACTAATGGGTGCTATTCATCAGCTCAACCACATGAGATGGGAAATTGCATGTAAGCTAGAGAGAACGACCTGTTATAGAAATGTTAGTAAGTATGATTTTTACTAGTTAGCTGCTCAGCAGTTAGGATGAAGCAGCTCAATTAACGAGGACGGCTTCTACTGATCTTCTCTTCTCTTGTCAGAACCTTTGTGAGGCGTGAACTCGGGAACGCCACAGGACCCTAAACTCTTCTGGAGTCCCAGCCTGTGCATTTGGTTTCCACGTTATATGTCACCCAAACCTACTCGAAGTCTCCATTAATGACTGTGAAAATAGCCCTTGTTTCACATAGAATAAAATTTGGGGTTCTGAATTTCTAATTCATGCCTCTTATTTAAGTTCCCACACAAAACCTAGCATTCCGTTTCTGTAGCACCTCCGCTGGGCTTCAGCATATCCTTTTCAGATCATTCACCAGACAGCATCCTACAGCTCTCATTCATAAAGTCCAATTATAAGACAAGAAATGTCAGGAATATACACTTTGAGAGTGGGAGGCAAACAGAACAGTACATTGTGACTTTGTAAGCACAGCCATGCATTTCCTCTGGGCTTGTTTTCAGTTCCTTTGTCAGCTGATTACATGGTCTTTTATAATTTCTCATCTACAGAATGGAGCTATTTGCTTGTGGATTATTTGAAAGACACAGGCTTATGCAAAAGAAAAACGAAATCATCATGATGTAGAATGATATTTCTGGCTACATGTTTTTGCTTTTCTTTTTCTTTTTTTAACATAATAATAAGAATATAATTTATACTAGTGACTCTTTAGATGTATGAGACAAGAAAATATTTTATGAATTCAGTCTTAATGCATATGTAATGTTATATATGTATTTGTGATTTATATGATCCCATTTATCAATATTTTATTTATTTTCATGTAAGGAAGAAGAATGCTACCATACACACGTTTTATTTGGAAAGCGCACACGTTTTTAAAGCACACACCTGTGCTGCTTGATTCCCAAAACAACATTTTAGTTCAGATAGTACTTGATAGTTTACCAAATGCTTTCATTAGATGTTATGTTACTTAATTCCCAGACTGCTCCCCAAATGTCAAAGTACTCTGGGCTTGAAATCCTCATCTGGGGGAGACTTGCCTGGCTTAGTCAACAGAGCATGTGACTCCTGATTTTAAGGTCATGAGTTTAAGCCCTATGTTGGGCTTAGAGCTTATTTTAAATCAGTCAGTCAATCAGTCAGTCCTCATCTGTGGCTTTCCCTTTTGATCCAGCCCCATAAATAAGTTTCTTCTTCTCTCTGCCTGACATCTCTTTACTCACTTACACTTTAAGAGGTACATAGTTCATGATAATGGCTCCTCCATGAATCCTTTCCCTAATTAATTAAGTGGAAGTAAACTTATCTGTTCACTGTGTCCCTTCACTACTCCATAAATTTAATTTTCATGTGAAGTCTAAAAAAAAGCTAGTTATTTTTTCAAATTCTCGTAGAACATGACTATATTCTTTAAAAAAAAAAAAAGATTTTATTTATTTATTTGACACACAGAGAGAGAGCACAAGCAGGCGAAGTGGCAGACAGAGGGACAGGGAGAATCAGGTTCCTCATGGAGCAGAGAGCCCGATAACGGGACTCTATCCCAGGATGCTGGGATCATGACCTGAGCCAAAGGCAGATGCTTAACCAACTGAGCCACCCAGGCCTCCAGCACATGACTATACTCTTATAAAATTATTATAAAAACCTCTTAGCTTTATGAGTCAATAAGCACTTAAATAAAAAGTGAAAAGCAAACAAAAAACTTGTATCCTTCCATGATAGTATATAGAGATCTTCTGAAGTCTGTTAAAATATAATGTAGAATTTCATATTATATCCTATGAATGTTCTAGATCAGCACCATTCAATAGAACTTTCTGTGACAATGGAAATGTTCTGCATTTGTACTATATGTTTTGGTTATCACTAGTCCCATGTGGCAACTGAGTACTTGAAATGTGGCCAGTGAAACTGAAAAACTGAATTTTTAATTTAATTTAATTTAAGCTTAAATAGACTTATGTGGCTGATTGTTACCATATTGGACAGTGCAGACTTATACTTTATGTTAAAATCTGTTGTTCAATCTTTTCCTAGTCCCAACCCTCCATATAAGCAAATAAAGTGTTATAACTAAGTAAAGCATGAGACCAGAAAGGAATTATTCTTACCTTGTTATATGTATTAATTCTTGGAAAGTTTGCATTCATTCTGTTTTTCTTTTTTTTTTTTTTTTTTAATATTTTACTTATTTATCTGACAGACAGAGATCACAAGTCAGCAGAGAAGCAGGCAGAGAGAGAGGGGGAAGCAGGATCCTGGCTGAGCAGAGAGCCCGATGTGGGGCTCGATCCCAGAACCCTGGGATCATGACCTGAGCTGAAGGCAGAGGCTTTAACCCACTGAGTCACTCACCCAGGCACCCCTCATTCTGTTTTTTAAAAAAGATTTTATCTATTTATTTGAGAGAGAGAGGGCAGGAATGGGGTGAGTGGTAGAGGGAGGAGAAACAGACTCCCTGCTGAGCACAGAGCTTGAAGCAGGGCTCAATTCCAGGACCCCAGGATCATGAGCTGTGCCAAGAGGCTTAGCTCACTGAGCCATCCAGGCACCCCAAGTCTGTGTTCATTCTATGCAGCCTTCTTTGAAGCACTACCAGTTGTTATTACATCCAGTAGATAAAAGGGCCCTTCTATTACAGGCATTTTCTATGTGAAAGAATGCTTTAGAATGTGCAGCAAATAAAAATATTTGTGTCAGTGTTTATCATTATAGTGATATGCTAGAATCAATCCTGTATCTAACAGTGGGAAATTGGCACCAATATTTTATGATCGCCCATATAATGGAGGACAAGATAGTCAGTCATTAGACATGATGATGAAATTATAATTTATTGAGATGAAAATGAGTCTAGGATATATTTTCAACTGAAAGACATAGGTTACTAAACATGTGCATAATACAGTCCCATTTTCATAAATATGTATGCAAATATTTATGTAAGTTTTGGTTCAGTGGTGAGTCAGTGTACCTAGTTAAGAAGATAATCTTCAGAGTCACACTGACCGGGGTTTGCATCCAGGCTCTACCATTAACATCTCTGTGTCTTTGGACAAGTCTCTCCCTTCTCTGAACTTTGGTTTCCTCATTGCTAAAATGGGATGATGATATATATATAAAATATATATATGTGTGTGTTAAATAATGTATGTAAGGCACTTAGTACATATGTAGTATTTAATCCATGTTAGTCGTTTTTCTAAGACTAGTAAATGCAGGCATAGAAGGAAATCAGAAATGATATTGCAAGATCATATTCTGAGAAATTATATTCCAAGATATTGAAAATGATCATCTCTCAGATGTCAAGGCACGCTTGATGTTGTTAGTTTAATTAATTGGATAGAACCTTGCTTTCTTGAATATGAAAAAGTCCATTAAAATTATGTATACGTGAAACTAAAAAAAGTGAGTAAACTCTGCATGTCATGGAGAAATATGCCAAGATAATGAACTGCAGAGCAGTATGGAGAGTGTGGTCTCATTCATGTTTAAAAAAACCCCTTTTTTAAAAAATGAAAGATAAAGTCACTTTTGGTAAGCGACTCTGGATGACCTAGCAAGGAGATGCAGAGAAATCTTTTAACTTTTACCTTATGACTTTTGATTCTGTTGTAAGTTTTTACATGATTTTATTTAAACATTTTTATTAATTGTGAAAATAATAAGTGCTGTGAGATCTTTGAACAGAAAGAAAGATAAAAAGAGTGAGAAAGAAAAAAAATTGCTTTTCATTCAAGTCTACCTTTGCCTACTCTGAAGAAACATGGTTTTCAAAGCCATATAAAGGACTTTGAAATTTCTTCAGTATTAGCAAGTTTCCAATTCAGATGAAAACCATGACAATTTTGCTACTGTATCAGAATATTTGTGCAATGTCTTATTTGCTCTACCGAAGTACTACTGATATTCATCGAGCATTTATTAAGATAAAAATGAGAAAGGTGAGAAAAGGTAACTTTTCCCCCATTTTCTTGTATTAAAAGAACATTACAGAAAAACAGACATGGCACTTCATGTATGTTCTTTTGGCGTCTTTCTATAATTTTCTGCCTTTTCCCTTCAATATAACATTCTATAGACCAAGTTCCACAGACTAAAAAATGTATGTTTTTCGTAATACAGTGGAATACGTGTTCCTTACAGGATAGAAAAAAAAATAAAACATTTATGAGGCCACCCCAGGGACAAGTTATTTTTGTATGTATACTGTATTCCTTTATACATGATCTTTAATGACTATATAGTATTACCTTCATGAATTTACGGGGATTTACATAAGTAATCCCTTATTGCTGGACATCAAGATTGTCTCTAGCTTTTGGTCTTTGTGATGCCCATACTTACAGTTAGTATTTGTGACGATGACTATTCTTTGGAATAAATTCCTAACGACATAACCGCTGAGTCACAGTTCAAACAAGAATTTGGGATTTTGATGTGTCTCAATAGATAATCGCTGAAAATGAATCAGTGAAGGGCTGTGAGTTCTGGCAAGCAGGAGACATCTGTGGAGGCGGCATCTGGAGTCAGGCTCAGAAGTTAAGTTGGTGAGTGGGATATCTAGGGGACGTTCTTAACCCACTTTGGGGTCAAGAGAGTAAAAAGTGTGGAAGAATGTCCACATTCCTATGAAGGCAGTGCACTAACTGCTCAAGAAAGGAGGCTTAACCTTCTTATTACAGCCAGTTCCTGGGGCTGTCCTCCAGTGTATCTTGTAAAGCAGTATTTAAAACACAGGAAAAGGGCAAGGCTTCATCCAGCCTCTCTCCTGCAATGGTGACTATGATTCAGAATCTACTCATCTTTCAAAGAGTAATTTAAGCCTTACCTTCTTCACGAAGCATCTCTCCCTTTCAAGGATGTCTTCCTCTATTAATGCATAGTGTCTCTCGTCTTCACCCCTGTGTTCAAGAATCATTTTGGAAACTACTTTGTGCCAAGCACTATGCTTATTTGTCACTCTAATCTTCACAAACACCTGGGAGGTGGTTGTCATCGCTCTCTGTTCACAGATGGGACAGATGAAGCTGGGACAGATGAAGTAAGTTGTCACTGGAGTACAAAGAGGCTGACTCAGGAGGAAACCAGGGTCCTTCACTCTCCCCGACATTGCTGAAATCTAGTTTTCCTAAGGGGTAAAAGAGGGGTCAGAAGGAGAAGCATATGTATAAGTAGAGGGGGAGTGAAAGTGAAAAAAAGAGCAGGGGACTGTGGGGAAAGGCCCAGTGAGTCTGACGTGGAGAATTTGGGATGAAGTGGCAGGACGTGCAGCTGGGAAGGAAATTGGGGTCAGGGTCGGGGCACCTGGGTGGCTCAGTGGGTTAAAGCCTCTGCCTTCGGCTCAGGTCAGGATCCCAGGGTCCTGGATCGAGGCCCGCATTGAGCTCTCTGCTTAGCAGGGAGCCTGCTTCCCGTCCTCTCTCTCTCTCTCTCTGCCTGCCTCTCTGCCTCCTTGAGATCTCTGTCAAATAAATAAAAAATCTTAAAAAAAAAAAAAGTTGGGACCAGGTGTTAATGAATGCAGAAGTGCATAGTACAGCTCTTGGAACAGTGAAATTCCATAAAGGCAGTTGAGTTTTATAATCTGTTCAGGATTTAAGGTGTCCTTGTTAAATCGTGTCCTTTTCTAGTTAGACTGTGAGTCCTGTGAGGTCAGTGGTAGTTTCCACAGACTTCATCTTTGTATCCAAAGGGTCCAGCACAATGCCTGGCATGGCATAATGCCACGTAAATCTTTTTTGAATAAGTTAATCGAGTCATGAACATCCTCTTGGGAAGCAGCATCGACAACACCAAGTCAAAAACAAAGCAAAATACTGGTTTTAGAATCAGAAGACTAGGTTTCAAATATCTTCTGTAGCTTACAGGGTGTGTGACTTTGGGTAAGTTACATAACCTCTTTGAATAGCATATTCACCTGATGATAATACTCACCTCAAAGTGTTATTATGAGGATTAATTGAGATCACACTTTTGAAATGCTCGCGCAGTGCTTGACAAATTGTAGACATTCAACAAATGTCAGTTTCCTACTTCCACCTTTCCACTATCCAGAACTGAACCGTGCGCTAGGAGAGCGTATGTGCAAACTGAAGGGAAAGGCTTCGTTTCTAATATTTGTCACTATTGTCAGGTCATGGTTCTCAATTTAATATTTAAAAAAGATGAGGTGCCTGGGTGACTCAATTAAGCATCTGCCTTCAGCTCGGGTCATGATCCTGGGGTCCTGGGATTGAGCCCCTGGGTTGGGGGGGGGTTAAAAAAAAATCCCTGCTCAGCAGGGAGTGTGCTCTCCCTCTCTGTCTCTCTGCCATCAATCTCCCTCTCTCTGTCTCGTGCATGCCCATGTCCTCTCTGTCTCTCAAATAAATGGGTAAAATCTTTAAGAAGATAAAAAAATAAAAAGATGACTATTCTTTAAAGCATAGGTTATAAAGTGCCATATATGGTTCTCAATAAAAAAATGTTTTGAATGAATGGATGGAGGGATGGATGGATGGAATTGCATCTGAATTCTTAGAATTTTGTCAGAGTATCCACAGCACTCTCAAGATCCAAGATATATAGGGGTGCCTGGGTGGCTCAGTTGGTTAAGCCTCTGCCTTCAGCTTAGGTCATGATCCCAGGACCCTGGGATCGAGCCCCACATCGAGTCCCACATTGGGCTCTCAGCAGGGAGCCTGCTTCTCCCTCCCTCTCTGTCTGCTGCTCTCCCTGCTTATGCTCACTCACTCTCTCTCTCTCTGACAGATAAATTAATTAAAAAATCTTTAAAAAAAGATCTAAGATATAGAAACATGTTAGTCACTAGTTGATTAAGTCATTCTTTAGTTGATTTGGAAGACCCATCAAAAATTCCTTTTATTTTAGTGCTCGCTTCGGCAGCACATATACAAAAATTCCTTTTATTTTGATTCCATCTGCAAGATTTAATCAACCAAATAAACTTGTGATGACCTAATTAGTTTTCTAGCTTTCTTGATGCCAGAATAAGAGGACCCTGGAATCAATAAAAAGGAACAAATATTAGGAAAATACCTGTTGTCATCTGTCTTAAATATCATTTCTTTCTTTTCTTTTTTTTAACAGCTTTATTGAGATAAAACTCACATACCATGTAAATCACTTTCATACAAAGCATTTATACATATATATTTAAATGTAGCACATTTAAATACATATATACATTTAAAGTGTACATTTCAATATTTTGTAATATATTCACAGAGCTGTGCAAGTAGCCTTACGAATGAGTTCTAGATCTTATTATCATCCCCCAAAGAAACCCTGTGCCTGTTCATTGCCCTTCTCCCTCCCATTTCCTCAGACCCCGCAAACACTAATCCACCTTCTGTCTACAGATTTGCCTATTCTGGACCATTCATGTGGATGAAATCATACCATATGTGTGTGTACGTGTGTGTGCGTGTGTGTACGTGTGTGTGTGCAGTGCACGCGCGTATTTAAGATTTTATTTATTTATTTGTCAGAGAGAGAGAGAGAGAGCACAAGGTGGGGGGGCAGCAAGACTGAGAAGCAGGCTTTCTGTTGATCAGGGAACCTGATTAGGGACTCAGTCCCATGACCGTGGGATCATGCCCTGAGGCGATGCTTAACTGACTGAGCCACCCAGACGTCCTGCCTTCTAATTATTTTTAAGATGATACTCAAAACACTTATGCAGTTTTCTGTGCAAGTTTTGGCCCCAGTGATTGCTCTGGTCTGGCCTTACACTCTTTACCTCTTAATTCTCTGTGCTCTATCCACACCATCATTCTCTCATTTCTGCCAAAGAACTAAGTCAAGATCTTCGCCTGTATTTTATACGCTCTTCCTAGAGACAACCACCTCTTTACTCATCCACCTCTCCCCTCCCTCACTTAGTTAATTCCAATATATGGTTCTTATCTGAACTGAATATTTTCTTAGAGAAGCATTGTCTGAAATTGATCTCATTGTCCCCTCCCTTCCCTTACCCCCAACCTGGTGTAGGTTCTGTTTCATTCTCTCAGCTTTGTATTTCTTTCCCTCAATACATTTATCTCAGTCTATAATTATGCATATATTTGTGCAGTCATTCTTAATGCATTTTTTAAAAAGTTTATTTGTTTTTGGACTCTCTACACCCAATGCAGGGATTGAGCTAACAACCCTGAAATCAAGAGTCTCTTGGTTTTCCTGCTGAGGCAGCCAGGCACCCCAGTGCGATCATTTGATCAATGCCCTTTTCTCCACGTAAATGGGTGTGGAAACTGGTTTTGCCCCTATTGCCTAACAATGAACACAGTTCTTAGCCTTTAGGGGATAATAAATACATTTCAGCTGACAATATGAGTAAGAAAGACCACCAAATTTTGGCTTGAATATCAAATGGATCATGAGGTCATGAGCTAAGTTAAGGAATGCAAGATGAAGAATATCCCTGATTGGGGCCAGGAAAAGAGAGATGTTAAGTAGTAGGAGGAAGGTTGGAGTTGAGGATGTCCCAGTGAGCAATAGCAGCGGGAGGTTGGACTACAGATTTAGAGCTGTGGGAAGAGATCAGGGGTGGAAACGCAGGTTCAGAGGTTATGAGCATAGAACTTTTGGTTAACATCTTAGGAGTGGCTGAATTTGCCAGGAAGAACAAGTGGCATCAAAGGGATAAAAGGCAAAAGACTATCCTTTACAGATACCCATATTAAGAAACAGGCAAAGGAAGATATAGAATAAAGTTTGGAGTGAAAAGTCAAAGTTATGGAAGAAGAACTCTGTTACATGCTTCAGAGAAAAGCTTCTCATTTGGTCATTTAGGTGAGGTGATGATCATCAGATCTTTCCATTTTAAGGGATTTTTGAAGATCCATAAATGATCCTTGATTGAATCAGTTATTTCACTGGGGTTTGCTGAATGGTGATTTTCACATTTCATTTTGATTCCTTCAAGAACTTCTATCACTCCATTCCCGCCCTTAACAAAAAGTCCTATGTTCCTCTCAGAGGGAGATCCCCTGGGGCACCTCCCTCTTACACTAGCCCATGGCTGAAAATTTTACCCCATGGGTTCAGGACAACAAGGCTCCTTCCTGAGAAGGCTGTAAGGGAATGGAGCATACACTGGAGTGAGAACTGCTTAATTTTTGGAGAGTATATCTAAAGGGATGAAGACTATTCCTTTTGGTAAATAACATGACCCCTTCCAGCCTTAGACCTCATCAACAAAAAATGTGAAGAGAGATGGGATTTGCACAAGGTCACACACCACATCCCTCTAGAGCCAATCTCTAAATACAATCTCATTCTTCAGATGGCTTTCCATCACGTTCCAAGTCTAAGTCAGCTGCCCCTTCCCACACACCTTTAATGGTACCTTGGTCTTTCTGTTCGCATCAGTCAGCACCCAGAATGGTAATGGCCACTTTCCTCCCCTGAGCCCTCCTGTAGACATCAGGATTTTTGACAGCCGGGGCTGCATCTGTCCGGTTCCATAGTTGCTTCCCAACATTTAATCCAGGATCTCATACATAAGAGGGACTCAAAAGTTTTTGCTGGGTGTATGAATGATTAAGGAGACACAAGCAGGGAAAAACCACCCCTAGGGAAGTGTGAGTAGCATTCTATGGCTGGAGCCTGGGGAGAGAGACAGAGGGAGCGTGCAGAGGTTCACGAGGAGGCCTCCAGCAGGGTTGGATTTTACCAGGAAGGCACAGAAGAGCCCTGGGGGCCTTCAAGGAGTAGAAGTCAACATTCTATTGGATTGGCGATTCAGAAAGATGTCATTTAATCCTCTTAACAACTTGATGAGATAGCTATTCCTATCTCCATTTTACTGATAAGGAAATCGGCCTCGGAATTGAAGCAACTTGTTCAAGGACACCCAGCTAGGAGGTAAGTGGAGTCAAGAATCAGGACTGCCTCTCTGGGCTTTTGTAGGAATGAGCATAGATTCAACAACAGACAAGAGACAAGAGCTATCTTGATCATGACTTTGACAGGCTTATGGCCTGGCTTCTCAGTATTCAATCCCTTCAGTCTTTCTTTACTCATGTGGGTCCAAGATGAAAACAGACATGCGTTTGATTCAACATGATATAAGCTGCTTGGGGGATAACTGTCCAGTTTGAAAGTTTTTCAGAGTTTGTACCTGGCTGCACCTTCTCTATCCAAGATCCCAAGGTGAAAACAAGGTTTAACTTGGCCCAAGGTCAGCGGCAAAGGTCTGTGTGGAGCTGCTGCACGTTCCCACAGGAGGTAAGACTTAGAAATTTTGTGCCAAAGAAAAAGACTCCTTTCTCCCTGAAGCCCTCCTCTTACGTAGCTTAAGAAAATGAGATCAATTTATATTGATTGATTGATTGATTGACTGAGAGATTTTATTTATTTGACAACAGGTAAGCAGGGGGAGCAGCAGAGGGAGAGGGAGAAGCAGACTCCCTACTGAGCAGGGAGCTGGATTCCAGGCTGGAATCATGACGTGAGCCAAAGGCAGCCACTTAATCTCCTGAGCCACCCAGGCATCACCAAACTAAATTTAAAAAAAAATAACAACTATGTGTAATATTGCACTGGTCTTGGCTCCTTTGCTTATTAACAGTGTGAGATCACTATGCCTCAGTTTATTCAACTATAAAGTAGAGCTGGTACCTTCTTTCGCCTTGGGCAGTATGAGGATTAACTAGAAGCACAAGTAAAAATCTAGCACATGGGGATGTCTGGGTGGCTTAGTCGGTTAGTCTGCCTTCGGCTCAGGTCATGATCCCAAGGTCCTGGGATGGAGCCCCACATTGGGCTTCCCGCTCACCGGGGAGTCTGCTCCTCCCTCTGCCTGCTGCTCCCCCTGCTTGTGCATGGGCTCTCTCTTGAACTCTTTCTCTCTGTCAAATGAATAAATAAAATATTTTTAAAAAGAAACACATTAAAAAAAAAAAAGAGTCTAGCAGGGCACCTAGCATATTAGAAGTATTCAAAGCATGCTAGCTTCTATCATCATAATTTATGTTTAACCCTGTAACAACCACCTCCTGAGACAAATGGCATTATTACTCCCTTTTACATAGGAGAAAACAGGGAAGATAAATAACTTGACCAACATCCACCAGCTATTAAGACAAAGCTGTTGAGATTTAAATTCACATCTCATTCCAAAGCCATTTTCTTTATTATTATTGTAATTTTAAAGTAATCTCTACTTCTAATCTGGGGCTCAAACTCACCATCCCAAGACCACCAGCTGTAGGTTCTACAGCCTGAGCCAGCCAGGTGCCCCTGTTATTATTAAACAATATATTGTCTCCCATAGGCAGAACAATAATAATGCAAAATGTTCAGGAATTCCTCATTTGGGGAAATATAATAAAACAGCTCCAAGTGTCCAGATCAGAATTTTGCTTAAATTTCTGACACGTCGCTGAGAAATTTGCATGGGCTGAGTCTTTGAATCCTTCTGTGTGGCACTCTCCCCACCTGAATAGGGAAATGGCAGATTCCACACCCTCCTGGATTCAAGCAGAATCTTTTCTTCAACTCTTTGAAATAACTCATTATTTCAGCTAAAATAAGGTCTCCAAAAGTGTAGCATGAAGTTTAGGATTGCCCCTTCTTTTAATAAAGGAACAAAGAAAGAAAATAGTCTAGTTACTTGTCTGATACAGTCCAAGTATCTAATAGGGATTATGTATTTTTTTTTAATATTTTATTTATTTATTTGACAGAGAGAGATCACAAGCAGGCAGAGAGGCAGGCAGAGGGAGAGGAGGAAGCAGGCTCCCTGCTGAGCAGAGAGCCGGATGCGGGACACCATCCCAGGACTCTGAGATCATGACCTGAACCGAAGGCAGCGGCCTAACCCACTGAGCCACCTAGGTGCCCTGGGATTATGTATTTTAATCAAATAGAGAGTTTAGATATTACCAGAGTTGCCATTGTTCTTTATTTTCAATTTTCCCTCTCAACCGCTTACTCATTATTTTTGGCCTACCAGTTAATAAAAACAATAGAAGCAATAATTGGCTAGCTCATTATTACTTGTGAAAATGCTTTCACATACATGATTTAATTTTATTCTTACAAGAAATTTGTGGAGTGTTTATTCCCATTCCCTTTTCACAGATGGGGAAATGAGGCTCAGAGAGGCTAAGGGACTTAGGGGAAATGAGGCTCAGAGAGGCTAAGGGACTTATTTAAAGTCATTCTGGTGGAAATCCAGAAGCAGGATCTAGGCCCTTTCTAGATGCTGGATAAGAGTGTGAGCTTTGGAGACACACTGCCTAAATTCAAACCTCAGCCTCACCTTTAACTTGAGTGGGGTGATCTTGTCTGCCTCAATTCCTCATCCAGTGAACTAGGGATGACAACAGTATCTACCTTAATGGTTCTTTCTTTCTTTCTTTTTTTTTTTTTTTTTTTTAAGATTTTATTTATTTATTTGACAGAGAGAGACAGTGAGAGAGGGAACACAAGCAGGGGGGTGGGAGAGGGAGAAACTGACCTCTCACCAAGCAGGGAGCCTGATTTAAGGCTTGATTCTAGGATGCTGGGATCATGATTAGAGCTGAAGGCAGATGCTCAAGAACTGAGCCACCTAGGTGCTCTTAAAGGCTTGTTGAATGGGGAAAGGAGTTAATATGGTTATAGTAAATAGAAATGTGTTCTAGCTCTGACATATCATCTGTCCTGGTTGTGACAGAAAAGGATTGGTGATGATGATGATGATGATGACTCCAAACCCTGCTTTGTTCCATTATCTTATGCTAGATGTACACCATGTAATTATGGAAATGAGTTAATCCAGGAAGCAATGGAAACCTCCAAGTTAAGTTGGCTCAAGATTTTAAGAAGAATACAATTATTAAAAAAAAAGTACTGAATTAAACTTAAAGAAATCTGTAACACCAGTATTAAGTCTACAAACCCTAAATAAGGAAACTAATTAATTGTTAATTAATAAACAAATTAATTAAAAACAGTGCTTTTATTGATTAATGCAAAAGATAAATTATTCTATTTTTAAAAATATTTTGTTTATTTATTTGAGAGAGCGAGAGCACAAGCAGGGGGAGCAGCAGGCAGAGAGAGAAGCAGGCTCCCCGCCGAGCAGGGACAATCCCTCATACCCTCCCCACCCCCCAGGAAGGACTCTGTCCTGGGATGATGATCTGAGCTGAAGGCAGAAGCTTAACCAACTGAGCCACCCAGGTGCTGCTGGATAGATGCATTTTTGCATATTGAGACCACATTTATAAGTATCTCTGAAAGTTAGTTATATGAAATTAAAAGCATCCATGTCTTGCCTGTGCTTACTATATGCGATTCACAAGAAATGCCATCTCTTTATGAATTCATTTAGAGGTAAATTAAGGAGCAAAGACTTATTTTACCTCTTAGGGATAACTAAATTCTCTGCTAGATCCCAAGTTGTATTCCTAAAAGAAGATTATAAATATGGTTACTCTGATTTTTGTACAAGTGATTTCCCAAAGTCATATTATTTTCTTTATGTGTCTAATGCTTTCAGCTAAGTTAGAAAGAGGGTTTCATTTAGGTTGAGTAGATGATCCTGGATTAAAAATAAATTCTTATAGTACGCTCACTCACTGACTCCACATTTATTGAAACCCTACTATATATTAACTACTGTATTCACAGATTTTACCACAATAGCAAAAAATTGGGAATTATTTAAGTGCTCATCGTAAGAGGATGCTGAAAAAATATTATAGACCATTGAAATTATGTTGTAAATTGTATTTAAAATCATGCCACTTAACAATGTGGAAAGAGTTATAATGTTAGATGAAAAATGAGTTATAAAAATAAATATGATCTCATTTTACAACTGGAAGGATATATAGTAAAAACAATAACAAAGATTCAAATCTATTTTTCCTACAATAAGCTGGCATACATTTTGTGATATGAAAAAATATATGTATTTATTTAAAAGTCTATAAATCAGTTAGATGTACATGCCACGAAAAAGGAAGATATATCTTTTTTAAAATTTTTTATTTATTTGAAAGAGATAGAGCAAGTGCAACTAGGAGAGGCAGGGGGAGAAGCAGACTCCTTGATGTACAGGGAGCCCGGTGTGGGGCTTGATCCCAGGACCCCAGAATCATAACCTGAGCTGGAGGCAGACACTTAACTGACTGAGCCACCCAGAAGCCCCAAAAGGGAGATATATCTTTAGAATTTGTTTTAAAAAACATAGGTAGTACTTAAAAACTTGGTGTAAACATGTGTGTCTTCAAATGAAAAAATATGTGGGTCCCTGTGTATGTATTTTTTTTTTTTTAAGAAGAAAGCAGTGCCTAGAGAAATATGTTTTGAATAATTCCATATTGTAAAAAAATCAAAACAAGACCAAAGAACTTATATGGACGCATATTCATAAAAGGAAGATAAACACTGGAAGATAAACACTAAAATATAAAAATATTTCTAGAAATATAGTCAGAATAGTTTTTTAAAAAATATTTTTTTTATTTATTTGAGAGAGGGTGTGAGAGCACAAGCAGAGGGAAGAGGCAGAGGCTGAGGGAGAAAGAGACTCGGCAGAGCGAAGAACCCGGCACGGGGTTTGATCCCAGAACTCTGGGAGCATGACCTGAGTCCAAGACAGATGCTTAACTGACTGAACCACCCAGGCACCCCTAGTCAGAATAATTTTAATTTTCCCTATCTTTTGTTTTTTGCTTTCGTTTTAAAATGAGCATAAATCTGTAAATCTGTAATAAGTTTTTAGATAGGAAAAAACTCAGCAGATGGTATAAAATAAATTAAACTGAATGGCAACCAAAGCAAATCTTCGCTTTGTCAGGCTCCTGTTAGGTGCTGTGCATTGTGTTGGTGGACCACACACAGCTTTATACACTCCTTCCTTGTAGGAAGGAGACACATATAACAGAGAAAAAAACTTAAAAAATAGTCCCATCCTCTTGTTTATTTCCTGCCTGCAAGGTTCCAGATATTGTGGTAGACAGATCTTTATATACTTAATTTTGTATGCTATAGCATCCCTGCAAAGTAGGTCGATTTGTACTTATTTTGCAAATAAAGAAAAAGGACACAAAGCAAATGACGTGTGGGACTCAAGCTTTTCTTGCTCCAAAAAGAGGCATATAACGCTAAGACAGGAGAGAAGAAAATCCTGGCAGTGGTTGCAAACTGGTGACTTGTGTGGCCAATGTAGCCTGTAGATGTGATTAGCCAGCGCAAGTTTTTTAAAAAAAAATATTAAAATCTGGATATTTTCACTCATGGCTATATAGTGGTTACGGATGCAAGCTCTGTAACTAGACTCTTTTGATTTAAATCCTAGGTTTATGTCTCAATATAGAATGGAGATTAATAATTTACATCATATAGTTTTAATAAAGATTTAATCAGTTTCTACATGTAAAAAGTGTTGGCACAGGACTTGACATGTGGTAAGAATTCAGTATGCAGCTTGTCTTCCATTGCCCATCCTGGAGATCTTCTATAAGTGGAATCATATGTGGACTTCTGTATCCAACTTCTCTGACTCAGTATAATGTTTTCACAGCTCACCCATGTGTAGCATGCTTCTTCATTCCTTTTTATGGCTGAATAACACTCCACAATATGGTTTTACCCCATTTTGTTTCCCTGTTTATCAGGTGATAGACATTTAGGTTATTCCCACCTTTTAGCTATTGTAAATAGAGAGGCTACAAATATTCATGTCCAAATTTTTGTTTTCACTTCTTTTGGATATATACCTTGAAATGGAATTTATGAGTCATATGGCAAATCTCTGTTTAACTTATTGAGGAGCCACCAAGTTGTTTTATACAGTGGTTGCTCCATTTTACACTCCCAGCAGCAATTCACGAGAGTTCCAGTTTCTCCCTAGCCTCATCAATATCTGGTATTTTCCCTCTTTCTCTCTTTCCTTCCTCCCACCCTACCCCACTCCTTCCTTCCCTCGCCCCCTCCTTCTTTTCTTGCCTTCCTTTTCTTTTCCTCTCTTCTCTTTTCCTTTCTTTCTTTTGGCCAGTCTAGTATGTGTGAAGTGGTATTTCACTGTAACCTTGATTTGCATTTCCCTAATGTCGAATGAGGTTCAACAACTTTTAGTATGCCTGTTGGCTACTTGTATATCTTCTTTGGAGAAATGTCTATGCATGTCCTTTGCTCATTTTTATATTGGATTGTACGCCTTTTTGTTACTGAGCTATACATGTTCTATGTACATATTCTGGGTACTGGGCCCTTGTATGATACATGATTTGCAAATAATTTCTCCAGTTCTGTGGGTTATCTTTTCAGTCTCTTGATAGTGGCCTCTGTAGCACAAACATTTTAACTTCTAATTCCTATACATTTTAAATGTGTCACTGAAGATGTTTTTGAATGTGTGCCACTAAACCCGTTTTCCCATAAACCCTGTGGTTTTTATTACACACTTCTACATAACATGGTAGTTTCTAGGACCACATGTGTCTCCTTAGAGCAGAACTAGGAAAAGACCCAGGGACAAGGAAGCTTGGCTCATTTGGCTGACTGGAAATGGTTCGACATGCTGGGGTACCCACCCTTTGCAGACACTCAGATGAGAGCTCACGCTCTCAGTTTGTACTGTGTGTCAGGCAGTATTGGAGGCACTCATCACACGTGTGAACTTGCTAGATCTTCCATGATTGGTGGCAGGTTTTATTTAAAATATTTTGGGGGGCTCCTGGGTGGCTCAGTAGGTTAAGCAACTGCCTTTGGGTCAGGTCATGATCCTGGAGTCCTGGGATCGAGTCCCACATCAGGCTTCCTGCTCAGCGGAGAGTCTGCTTCTCCCACTTACTTCTCTCTTCTCATGCTCTCTCTCTCTCTTTCAAATAAGTAAAATCTTTTAAAAAACCAAAAACAAAACCAATAAAATATTTTTTATATCAGAAACGGAGGTGTGGAGATTTGAAGGACCCTTTTCAAGATCACACAGGGGTAACCAGTAGAGAGAGTCTCTGAACACAAGCTGCCCCAGAGTGCATGTTCTTAACTAGACCCCAGCACAGAGGTTATTCTGTTTCTCTCTTCTTTCTTTCTCTTAAGATTGTGCTGGGGCGGGGGTGGGAGCTCGGGGATGGGAGGGGGTAGGGAACCACACACACACACAAAACTTAAAAGAACAAAAACTGTTCTTCTTTTCCATCTCTTTTACCATTCTCTTCCCAAATCTTTTGTACTTATTTTCCAATTATACCTGAAAGAAATAATTGCTAGTTCCCATCTACTAGAGAAGAGGCTAAGCGCTTAGTTCAGTGCCTATGAGTCAGACAGGCTCAGGCAGTTCTAAGGCTTGATACTTGAATACCTGTTTTTCAGCCTCAGTTTCCTTTTCTATCATTTATTGCTTCTCTTAGACCTCTAGCAAAAATCTCCAGCCAAAACAGAGCTCTCGATTCTGAGTCTCTCCCCCAGCCCATAACACAGAACCGAATCCCAAATGCTTCCTTACCAAACCTTCATCAATTCAATCAATACCACCAATTGCTACCTAGGTGCTCAAGTCAAGACATCAGGGTCATCCTTGATTACCTCCCCCTGACTTCACACGCATTCAGTCTATCACCAAGGCCTTTTAACTTGACCTCCAAATGACATCTCTGACATGCCTACTTGTCTCCATCCCCGCCTTTGCTCTCCTACCCCAAGTCTGAGCAATCATCACCTCTGGCCTAGAATCCTGGAATAACTCCTTCATCTGTCTCCTGATCTCCTGCTCTTTAATCCACTCTCAGCAGGGACCAGAGTGAATGCCTTAAAATTTTATTCTGACCAAGCCAACTCCCCTGCATAAAACACTTCAAAGACTTCTAGCTCAGAGTAAAATCTAAACTCCTTACTGCACCCCGGTGAGGTCCTTCATACTGGGGTCTTTTTCCAACTTCATTTCATACCACTCAACCCTGCTCACTATGCCCCAGCCACGTTGGCCTTATTTCAGTTCCTTAAACAAGCCAGTCCCTCTTCCTCTTCTGCTTTTCTCAACTTTCAGATCTCAGCTCAAGTGTCATCTTCTCTGAGAGAATGCTCCTGATCTTCCTGTGAAGAGTGACCTCCCCCCAGCAGGCTCTATTTCATCAGCTTAGCTCCTTCATAGCAGTGATCTCAATGTGTAATTATCTTGTTTGTTTATTTACTTTTGCTTATCACCCCATTTGTTTGTTTTGTGTCTCCCACACTGTAATGTAAGCTCCCTGATGTCTGTGACCTTGTCTGTCTTGGTCATGGTGAGAGCTTGACTTGATATGGTGGTATCCAATGAACAAATGAAAGAATAAATGAAAGACTGTCTCAGCTCAAACTGTTGATATGAACAATGGAGTGTCTTCTCAATATGGGGCACTGTACTTGTGGCTGTGATGATTAAGATTGACAAAGTATCTTGGTGTTGAAAGGGAAAGTGGAGACAAAACAGGTAAACAACTATATAAAATATCCATATAAATATGAGTATAAAGCAAGAGGAAAGCATGGATAAAGGGGGTATTTAAATCTGGGAGAAGAGGGATGCAGAGAAAATAAAGAGAACAGCATTAGCTGAGCTTTGAAAAATGGTAGTGCCAGGGAGACATGGAAGAAGAGGCTTTCCAGGATAGAGACAATAGTGTGAAACAAGGTGTGGAGGTGTAACAAGGGTTCCTGGTGCATCTGAGGAGCAGCAAGGAGTTCAGAGTGATTAGAACTTAGGGTGCTTTGGGGAAGATGACTAAAGATGAGGCCAGAAAGATCGGATAAGCCCAGTTACCCAGGATTTTGGAGGGTCAGCAGAGTTTGGAAGGTGTTGGACAAGGCAATAAAGCACTCTTCCGTAAGCAGAGGAATGACATCTTCATTTTATTTTTTTTAAATTATTTTTTTAAAAAGATTTGAATGCAGTGATGGGGAGGGCTAGAGGGAGAGGGAGAAAGAAACTCTAAGCAGACTCCCCGCTAAACACAGAGCCCCGCGTGGGGCTTGATTCCATTACCCTGAGGTCATGACCTGACCAAAAGTCAGATGCTTAACCAGCTCTGCCACCCAGGCAGCCCTTTGACATCTTCCTTTTAGAAAGATCTCTCTAACAGCAATATGGTGGGAGCCAAGTCTGGAGACAGGGAGCTCTAGTAGGAAGAGACTTAAAATATAGCAGAAGACAGGGCAAGGAGATGTGAGGTGCATTTCAGGGACAGAATCCACATGACTTTGTCCAGCTGGATATGCTTAATGGGTGAAAAAGAAAAGACAAGGAACAGGCTGTAGGTTTTAGTTTGGCTAAAGAGTGATGCTGTGAAAGTATGGCGGTATGGTTAAAGTCCAGTGACCCCACTCCCTTATTATAGATGTGGAACTCATACCCTTTGCAATGAAGTGAGTTGTCCATACAGACAGTTGATGGAAGAGCAAGGCAATAGCCCAAGACTCCTGAATTCTGTATAGTGCTCCATTATCTGTACCAGTGTTTCTTAGACAATCTGTGGGTGTCCAGATTTTTAAAAAAATGCTGTAAACCTCAGCCAATATATACTTAAAAATATATAAAGTAAAAGTGAATTATTAGAAAAATGATTTTAAATAAAGACAAGCCTAACCTTTAAATGATTAGCTATAACATTATACTTTCTGATTGCTGATATCATTTCTAAGGGCTTACTTCCAAGTTCTACACTCACAGCTAACCAGTAACAACCAGAGGGCAAACCTGCATGGATCCCCCAGACCATATTTAGAAGTCTCTGGTCCACACAGTTCTGAAGAAGTGGGCTCTGAGTTTCCCGAAGTGATGAGGCTAAACAAAATTGAGATGAGCTCTGCTGGGTTACCACAGAGAATGATGCGGCCTGTCTGTCCAGTTTACTAATTATGATTTTACTCTCTAGCAAAAGTGTTCTTCACGCTGCCCTTCTTGTGCAGGAGAGGTCTTACTGTCATGACTACACTGAATGGGGCCCCTTACAGAATTGTCCTCATAAAGAACTTGTTTCCAGGGATGCCTGGGTGGCTCAGTTGGTTAGGCATCTGCCTTCAGCTCAGGTCATGATCCCAGGGTCCTGGGATCAAGTCCTGCATTGGGATCCTTGCTCAGGGGGGAGCCTGCTTTTCCCTCTGCCTGCTACTCCCCCTGCTTGTTCTCTCTCTCTCTGACAAATAAATAAACAAAATCTTAAAAAAAAAAAAAAGAAAAAGAAAAAAAAGAACTCATTTCCAGTAAATCCCACTAGAACATTAGCGGCCATCCTGAATTTCAGTCCCTAGGTTATTGGACACATTCCATACCTGGATTGCCAGTCTGGCAGGCTTCTCAGTTCAATATTCCTGTCTGCCAAGGGAAAGGAAGGTATGACTCTTTGCTTGCTCGTTCTATCCCTCTGTAAGGAAGGGAAAAAAGAAAAGATCTCAAACCCGGCTTGCTGGATTAGCACTGTAGGGAAGAGCTAATATGCATTTACACAATCCGACTTCTACTTGCATAATCTATTGAAGGAAACAGCAGAATGACATTTGTACCTAATCCTTCCATGGGGCTATGACTAAGACTGCAAACAGCAGAGGGAAAGCACATAGTTGCCTGGAACGTGGGGGCAAATGAAAGTTATTTGATAGGTAAGGGGCACCTGCAAAAAGAGGAACACTTTTTTTTTTTTTTAAAGGGCCTTTTACCTCTGTAATCCTCAAAACCACAATAAACAACCCGATTGTTTACAGAGCTGGGATGTGAGGCTCGGGGCCTGGGCTAGAAGGGAGATGTAGGACAATGAAGGGAGGGAGACCTGAGGGGGCAGAGAGTCACAGGGCTAGGACGCCATGTGGACCTGGCAGAGTCAGGCGGTGCTTATTTTACACAAGTGACTGAGGCTTTTCTCCTGGTATCCTGTCACATCGTGTAGGTGGCATTTCCTTGTTCCTTATTCAGACGAGAAAGGAGGGCAGTGGCCTGTGTGTGACTGCTCTCCGTCCTGTGAAAAGCAGATGTGAGGCTAGAGCACGGGAACTCCCTGAGCTGGTGTCCTTATTCCGCCTTCAGCCATTTCAAGTCTGAACCGCCATTGCTGTCATTTTGCTGGTCTCTTGAATGCTGATATTGTTTCAGCGACAGAATGATAGCATTCTGGGGCCTGCATGATGATTTTGGCTTTATTGGTATCTACATCAGTGTCCATTTGGGTGCAAAGTATTGAATATTTGTTGTGTAAACCCGAATTAGCTGTCACCCACCAGCTGTTCTAAGAGGAGGACACCTCGGAGGGGCTCTTCCTGTTCACTGTCTGCCTTCATACTCCCAACACACTTGAATGGTTCACCTCCATCTCCCCCCAGATACAAGTGGTCTCTCACCAGCCCTCCAACCCCACCCCCACCTCACCTCCCGGTTATCCAAGACAGAGACTTAGGAGACACCAGGGACCACTACCTTCTCTTCATTTCTGCCCCCATACCTGCATGTTCAAGCAACTACAAAGTGTTACCAGCTCTATCCTTTGTATATTTCTGATGGCTACTGCCTGATTTCTTACCTTTATTATCTCTGGGACGATTATACTTCCTGTCTCCCTCCCCGTACCCCATGTACATCTATATCACTACCTCCATTCTTGCCCCTCTCGGGTCCGCCATCTTCACTGTCACCAGGAAATTCATAAAGCACAACTCTAACCATATTGTTCTCTAGGTTAAAAACTCCAATGGCTCCTCCTAGTCAAGAAGGTAAAGCCCTGGCTTTCAGCACAGTAAACAAAGCCTTCTTTGTCCTGCTTTCTTCGTCCTGCTTTCTTCTTACCTCTGTAGTTTCTTCCCTCCAGATCTTTTGCTAAGGTCTAGTGACACCTAGAAGTAGGGGACTTGGAGTTGCCTGGTGTACCTTGCTACTTCATACCACTGCTCCTTTGCTTGTCTTACCCCTTTCTGCTGACTCAGCTCGGGTGTCCTCCCTGACTTCCCAGATTGGATGAGGGACTTAGTGTTCTTCCATCACATATGGTAGTTGTTCTTCATGGGTCTGTCTTCTCTGCTAGGCTGTTAAGTCTCTGAGAGCAAGGATTATGTTTTCTTCAATTCTGTGTCCTTAGAACACTGTTTGATACTGAATACTACTAGGCATTCAATTAGTATTTAAATTTTTTTTAAAGTTTATATTTGTTTTTAGTAATCTTTGCATCCAATATGGGGCTCGAACTCACGATCCTGAGATCAAGAGTCACATGCTATTCCAATGGAGCCAGCTAGGCACCCCAGCATTTAATTAGTATTTATTGAAGTGAGTAGAATTCACATTCCTCTGTTTTTCCTCATTTCCTCATTTTATGTTTATTCTCTTGCATGAGCCAAGTAAACCAGACTTGTTTTCATATACTAAGAGCATTTACTTGTGAGAGATTGATTGTAAGGGGGAAAAGTACTTGTAGTGAAATTGTGTGTGTTGAGCGTGTATGTGTGTGTGTGTGTGTGTAAATGCTGGATCTGAGTGCCCTTAAATTTAGATATCACCAGTGCCTTTAATTGTTCAGTTTTGTTATTTTTGATTTATCAATAACAATAATAAGAAACAATTACATTGTATTTCAGATGTACTTTTCCCTTCATTATCTCATTTGAGCCTCACAATAGCTAATGTCACTCTTCTCATCTTTGAAATGAAGGAACAGAAAGATTAAATGGCTTGTCCAATGTCACTCAGCTAGTTGACTGAGTATTCTAACTGAAGAACTGGTGCTCTGACTGCTCCATGATTTTGAAAACTCTTTAAGATTAGGGACTGGAATGATGAGATCTCTGTCACTTGTCATGTAGAAACGTTGTAAAAAATTGGAGTGAATGAATATATATTTTTAAAGATTTCATCTAATTATTTGACAGAGAGAGAGAGATCACAAGTAGGCAGAGAGGCAGGCAGAGAGAGAGGGAAACAGGCTGTCCACTGAGCAGAGAGCCTGATGCGGGGCTTGATCCCAGGACCCTGAGATTATGACCTGAGCTGAAGGCAGAGGCCCAACCCATTGAGCCACTGAGATGTCCCTTGTGTCTTATTTTTTGCCTAGTATTAATAAAGGAAGACCTTGGGGTGCCTGGCTGGTTAAGGGTCCACCTTCGGCTTCAGACTCTGGGAGCAAGCTGAGTCCAGCTCCCTGCTCAGCAGGGAGTCCGCTTCTCCCTCTTCCTCTGCCCTTTCTCCTGCTTGTATTCTCTCAATTTCACCCTCTCTCTCTCTCTCTCTTTTCTCTCAAATAAATAAATAAAATCTTGAAAAGCAAAAAACAAAAAACAAGGGGAGACCTTAACCACATGCACATATAGACTATATGGCACAGTGTTTGTCACATGGTAACAGCTTAACAAACTATCTCTTCATATAAGTTGTAGAATAATCTTGTCTATATCTACAAAACATCTTACTGTGATTTCAACAAGAATCATGTTAATCATGTTAATCAATTTGGGGAGAATTGATCTCTTTACCATGTTGAATCTTTTAACTCATCAGCCTGATATGTTTCTCCATTTGCTTAGATCTTCTTTGATTTATTTCATCAGTGTTTTTTAACATATAAATCTTCTACATATTTTCTTAGATTGACACCTGAGTGGGACGCCTGGGTGGCTCAGATGGTTAAGCATCTTCCTTCAGCCATGTCATGATTCTAGGGTCCTGGGATCGAGCCCCACACTGGGCTCTTAGCTCAGTGGGGAGCCTGCTTCTCCCTCTGCCTGCCACTCCCCCTGCTTGTGCTCTCTTTCTCTCTCTGACAATTAAATAAATAAATCTTAAAAACAAGAAAAAACGATTGACACCCAAGTATTTCTTCCTAGGGGGAATGATTATAAATAGCATTGTATTTTTAATATTGGTGTCCGCATGTTCATTGCTAGTAAAAAGAAATAAATTGATGTTTGTAGTTTACATCCTGCAATCTTGCTGCATTCACTTATTTGTTCTAGGAGGTTTTTTTGCAGATTTCTTGGGATTTCCCATGTAGACAGTCATGTCAGTTTCAAATAGGGATAGTTTTACCTTTTTCTTTCTGATATCTATGCCTTTTACCTGTGTTTTCTGACCTTTTGCACTGGTTAAAATTTTTAGCATTACGAGTAATGAGAATGGCCATCCTTCCTTTGTTCCTGATATTAGAAGAAAAGCATTCAGTCTTTCTCCATTAGATATAATGTTACCCGTGGGTTCTTAGTGGATGTTCTTTATTGAGCTGAGGAAGTTCTCCTCTAATACTTTTTTTAAAAAGTTTTTATTATGAATGAATGTTGAATTTCATCAAATGATTGTTCTGTATCCATTGATATAATCATGTGATTTTTTTTCCCTTCTTTAACCTGTTAATGTGGTAGATTACATTATTTGATTTTTGAATATTGAATCAGCCTTGCATGCAAGGAATAAAGCCCACTTAGTCATGTGAATTCTTTTTTATATATGCTGAATTCCATTTGCTAATGATTTGTTAAGGGTTTTTATGTTTATATTCATGACGGATGTTGGCTTGTAGCTTTTTGGGTTTTTCATTGTTGTTTTGTACTGCCTTTGTTTAATTTTGAAATAAAGGTAACACTTTGTAAAATGAATTTGGAAGTTTCTCTTACTCTTCTATTTTTCTGGAAAAAATTGGCATTAAATCTTTAAACATTTTAGTAGAATTTTCTAGTGAAATTACTTGTGCCTGGTAATGTCTTATGGGGGAGTTTTAAAATTATGAATTCAATTTCCTTAATAGTCCTCAGACTATTTAAATTATCCATATTGTGTGAGTAGTGTATTATTTGATGGCTTATTACATTTTATTTAACTTGTCAAATTTATGTGTATGGAGTTGATCATAGTACTCCCTTATTGTCCTTTTATGTTCAGAAGGATTTGTAAGGATATTTCCTCTTTCGTTTCTGATATTAGAAATTTGTGTCTTCCTGATCAAAATACCAATGACATTTTTTAAAGTGCTAGAACAAACAATCCTAAAATTTGTTTGGAATGAGAAAAGACCCTGAGTCACCAGGGAAATGTTGAAAAAGAAAAACAAACCTGGAGACATCACGTTGCCTGATTTCAAGCTATATTACAAAGATGTGATCACCAAAACAGTATGGTATTGGCATAAAAACAGACACATAGACCAATGGAACAGAATAAGGAGCCCAGATATGGACCCTCAACTCTATGGTCAAATAATCTTCAACAAAGCAGGAAAAAATATCCAATGGAAAAAAGATAGTCTCTTCAATAAATGGTGTTGGGAAAATTAGATAGCTATATACAAAAGAATGAAACTTGACCATTCTCTTACACCATACACAAAGATAAATTCAAAATGGATGAAAGACCTCAACGTGAGACAGTAATCCATTAAAATCCTAGAGAAGAGCATAGGCAGTAACCTCTTTGACATTGGCCACACCAACTTCTTTCAAGACACGTCTCCAAAGGCCAGGGAAACAAAAGCGAAAATGAGCTTTTGGGACTTCAACAGATAAAAAGCTTCGGCATAGCAAATGAAACAGACAACAAAACAAAGAGGCAACCCATGGAATGAGAGAAGATATTCACAAATGGCACTACAAACAAAAGGCTGATATCCAGACACTTCTCAAAAGAAGACATACAAATGGCCAATAGACACATGAAGAAGTGTTCATCATCATTAGCCATCAGGGAAATTCAAATCAAAACCACAATGAGATATCACCTTATACCAGTTAGAATGGTAAAAATTGACAAGGGAAGAAACAACAAGTGTTGGAGAGGTTGTGGAGAAAGGAGAACCCTCTTACACTGTTGGTGGAAATGTGTACAGCCACTTTGAAAAATGGTGTGGAGGTTCCTTAAAAAAATTAAAAATTGAACTACCCTCTGACCCAACAGTTGCACAGCTAGATATTTACCCCAATGATACAGATGTAGCAAAAAGAAAGGCCATGTGCACCCCGGTGTTCATTGCAGCAATGTCCACAATAGCCATACTGTGGAAAGAGCCGAGATGCCCTTCAACAGATGAATGGATAAAGATGTGGTTCATATATACAATGGAATATTACTTAGCCATTGGAAAGGATGAGTACCTAATTTTTACATCAACATGGATGGGACTGGAGGAGATTGTGCTAAGTGAAATACATCAAGTAGAGAAAGTCAATTATCATTTGGTGTCACTTACATGTGGAGCATAAGGAATAACATGAAGGACATTAGAAGAAGGAAGGGAAAATGAAGGGGAAGAAATAGGAGGGGGAGACAAACCATGAGAGACTATGGACTTCAAGAAATAAACTGAGGGTTTTAGAGGGGAGGAGAGTGGGGGAATGGGTTGCCTGGTGATGGGTATTAAGGAAGGAACATATTGCATGGAGCCCTGGGTATTATATGCAAACAATGAATCATGGAACACAACTCAAAAACTAATGATGTACTGTATGGTGACTAACATAACAATGAAAAAAAAAAGAATACCTTAAAAAAAAAGAAATTTGTGTCTTCCCTCTTTTCTTTGTCAGTTTTTCTAGAGGTTTGTCAATTTTATTGATCTTTTCAAATAACCAGCTTTTGGCTTCACTGATTTTCTTTATTTTTTTTTTCTTTTCTATTTCTTTGATATCTGCTCTTAACTATCCCCTAAATATAACTATATTTTCATTTCCATTCAGTTCAGTGTATTTTTTATTTCCCTTGACACTTTCTCTTTGACTTAGGGATTATTTAAAAGTGTGTTGTGTAGTTTCTAAGTCTTTGGAGACTTTCCCATTACTATTATTGATTTGTAGTTTGACTACATTTTGGTTGGAGAGCACATTTTGTATGATTTCAACCTTTCAAAATGAATTTTTTTTAAGGAAAAAGACACAATCTATCTTAGTATGTGTTGTTCCATGGCATGTGAATAAAATATGTATGTTGCTATTATTGGGTGGAATGCTCTATAAATGGTGATAAGGTCCTGTTGGCTGAGGACGTTTATATCCTTGCTAGCTTTTGTCTACTGTTCTACCAGTTGTCAATATCCAATACTGAAGTCTCCAAGTATAGTAGTGAATTTGTCTATTTCCCCTTTCAGTTCTACCAGTTTTCCTCACATATTTTCATCTGTGTTGTTTGGTGTATACACAGAATTGCTATCTCTTCTTGATGGATTAACTCTCTATTGTTATAATGTACCTTTCTGTCTCTGATGGTTTTCTTCACTCTGAAGTCTACTTTATCTGATATTAAAATAACCACTTCTGCTTTTCTTTGATCAATGTTTACATGATATATCTTTTCTATCCTTTTACTTTCAACCTGCTTTTATCATTATATTTGAAATGAATTTCTTGCAGACAGCATACATCTGGGTCGTGTTTTTCATCTAGTCTGCCCATTTTTTGTCTTTTCATTTGTGTATTTAGACCATTTACATTTACTGTAACTGTGGTTATATAATAGGGTTTTAGTCTGCTCTTTTGTATTTTGGTTTTCTGTTTTCCATTTCTGTTTTCTTCTTCCTGCCTCCCTGTGGGTTTTTTGAATATGGTAGCCACTGAGCATATGAAGCTCCATAGTACCTATTATGTGGTACAACTGAGGAACTTTTAATTTAAGTTAAATTTATATAGCCACATTGACTGGTGGCTACCATATTGAACAGCATAGTTTCAGATAAAGGATAAGGTAAATTCTTTAGCTGAGAATAAAGCTGGGAGGTGAGAGTGTGGAGAGAAGTTGGAAGTTTCAGAAGACATGGCAAGATATAAAGGAGTCCTCTTGATTAGTGACCATGACTGGTCAGCATAGCTGTGTGATTTTCTTCTGCCTAATTCAACTGCAGGAAAATCATGTGATAAAAATATTATGATACCAAAGCTGAAAATCTCTTTAGAGAGACAAATCCTCACCCTCTAGTTTTTCAGTTGGTGAATCAAATGGGTGTTAAAAAAGTTACTGGCCCAAGGTTGTCATGAGAACTAGCTGGCATAATTGGGTCCTTTGGCATTATGTTCCCTCAAGATTGGTACTTGTTCATCAATTCATCTGCCTCCCTTTGGCACTTTCTATCTGAACAATTCATGGCTATGGGCAAAAGCTTTAGTATTCTCTGAAATTAGACCTACTCTGGGACCCAGACTAATTTCAGCAAAAAATGTGATTCCCAATATTTCTCATGTATAAAATGTGAATGGATATGTTGTCTTCTTTCATGTTAACCTATATTTCCTTTTGCTTCTTTTGTGCCCACCTAGAGTTCTGATACCTTAACAAAGTAGAGAAGGTGCAACCAGATAAATTTTACAAGAAAGTGATGCCTAGGGAATGGCAAGACCAATTCTTCAATTGCTTCTTCATAGTTTCTAAAACATCTAAAACATCTGCAAGGTGATTGGTTGTGTTCCCTTATTCCCAGATAATTTGGACACTGAGTCTTCCATTATTTGGCCCAGTCTTCTAGGGAGTATATTGCAAGACAACCTGCCTGTGTACCTGCCTATAACACGGTTGGGAATCTGGAGAGAATCCTTTGCCTCCACGAAAGAGGAGCACAGTTGTGTATCTCTTCCATTTTAGTCTCAGTGTTTAAGTCATTTATTTGAACTATTTTCTGTATTCTATAATAGACAGATCATTAGCCTTTAGTAAGAAAGGAAAAAAAGGAAAATAAGTAAGCCATTTATTAAGATCCTACTTTGTGACAAGTGGTATCTGATAAATCATTTATTATCCAACAAATATGGTATACACAATCTGAAGAAATGAATAGAGGATGATGACAAGAGGGTACATGTTTATTTATTATTTTTTTTAAAGATTTTATTTATTTGAGAGAGAAAGAGTGAGAGGGAGAGATCATGAGCAAGGGGGAAGGGTAGAGGGAGAAGCAGACTCCCCACTGAGCAGGGAGCCCAATGCAGGACTCACTCCCAGCCACCTAGGTGCCCAAGAAGGTCCACATTTAAAAGGAAATTATAGTAGGGGCACCTGGGTGGCTCAGTGGGTTAAGCCTCTGCCTTCGGCTCGGGTCATGATCCCAGGGTCCTGGGATTGAGCCCTGCATCGGGCTCTTTGCTCAGGAGGGAGCCTGCTTCCCTTTCTCTCTCTGCCTGCCTCTCTGCCTACTTGAGATCTCTGTCTGTCAAATAAATAAAATCTTTGAAAAAAACAAACAAAAAAAAAAGTAAAAGGAACTTATAGTCTACTGAGAGTGACAATAATATTTAGGGAGAAATAACAGAACAAATAATATTATAAATAGTATAAATAATACTATAAGAAAGTTTAACCATCAGGTGCCTCCCATTCTTCTCTCTCTTCCATTCCCCTTGCTTGTGCTTTCTCTCTCTCTTTCCCTCTCTCTCTGTCAAATAAATAAGTAAAATCTTAAAAAAAAAAAAAAAAAGAAAGCTTGACAATCCTGAGAGTTAGTGCTTTTCTTCCCACTTTATAGATCTAGAAACTGAGGCCACCAGAGGGCAAGTGATGAATTCATGATTAGAGTCAGAACCAGGATTTCAACTCAGATTCACATCACACCAAAACAACTTTCCTTAGAACAAAAACAACAAAAAACTTTCAGAAAAATGCACTTTACATTGTATTTGAAATGTCAGGTTTAGAATATAAGAAATAATTAATATATATTATTAATTTTTTTGTTATTCTCTAAAGTACTATCAGGAAAAATCATCGCTTTGACTCAATCTTTAAAAGACATAATAGCGGGCACCTGGGTGGCTCAGTGGGTTGGGTCGCTGCCTTCGGCTCGGGTCATGATCTCAGGGTCCTGGGATCGAGTCCCGCATCGGGCTCTCTGCTCAGCGGGGAGCCTGCTTCCCTTCCTCTCTCTCTGCCTGCCTCTCTGCCTACTTGTGATCTCGCTCTGTCAAATAAATAAATAAAATCTTAAAAAAAAAAAAAGAAATAAAAGACATAATAGCTGGAGTCTTTTTTTTTTTTATTTTAAATTAAAGATTTTATTTATTTATTTGAGAGAGAGAGAGAACATGATCCGGAGGAAGGACAGAAGGAAAAGCAGACTCCCCACTGAGCAGGAAAACCCAAGCTAGATTGAAGGACCCTGAGATCATGACCTGCTTAACCCACTGAACCACCCAGGCATCCCAGGAGTTGGCGTTTGATAAAATGAGTACCAGGACTGAGTCAGGCGGAAAGTCACTGAAATTCACCCCTGACTTCCAGGAACTATAGCTGTGTGAATATGGACTTATCATGTAATGTCTTCTAAACTTGAAGACTATGCAAGATATATCTAGGGAGGCATATTATTATTATTCTTAAGATTTTATTTATTTATTTGAGAGACAGAGATTACAAGTAGGTCGAGAGGCAGGCAGAGAGAAAGGAGGAAGCAGGCTCCCCACTGAGCAGAGGGCCCGATGCAGGGCTCAATCCCAAGACCCTGAAACCATGACCCGAGCCAAAGGCAGGGGCTTTAGCCCATTGAGCCACCCAGGTGCCCCATGCAGGAGATACACATTAAATGTTGGATGACTTTGAATCAAGCAAATTCGTTATTCTGGGTTTCCCCCAGGATTTAATTTTACTTTCTTTGGTTTGTTTACTTGTTAAAAAATATAGTTAAAGGGATGAACAGAGGGAGGAAGCAGTGGGATGGAGAAAGGAATGAGGGGCATTCCTGTTAATGAGAGGAGTATGGATTTGTAATTTGTAAAATGGAAGTTTTAGCTTTAGAATTGCAAAGTAGATGCTGACAGAAGGTGGTGCTCCACGGGGCTTCACACCCTGGCACCTGGGCGTGACTTCACAAGAATTTATAGACTGAACAAATTAAAACCACTGGTATCTCTAATGCTATTTCTAACCAGCATATCCTATGCAGTAATATGAGGCGTTTTTGCTTGGAACCACAGGATGAGCTACAGATTGACTTAAATTAGTTGACACAGGCAATTTTGGTTGAGTCAAATTGACCTAGGAAAATGCAAAATCATCCTAACAATGGGGTTGTTCATTTCACTTTGGGGGGCCTGAATGCAATGGGAACCCCCACACTGTCTAATGACATCTCTGGGTGTGCCGCTCCCCAAATTAGTGCTTCCCTGAATAATAAAGCAGCACTTTCTAGAAAGTGCTGAATGGCCATCCCTAGGAAGCCATTATGCAAATTATTTCCTCCAGAAATGGATTGCTTCTTGAGGATGCCAAGCCATAGCAAAGACACTTTTGGGGACCTGCCCATAGATAGGTAACTTGAGAACACGGGAGTCTCCACAAAGGCCTTAGGGGAGGACACCAGTCTCCCCATATCTACAGTCATTTGGACCTAGGTAAGCATGGGCTTGAGTACAAAGGCAATGAATTCCCACTTTCTCCATCCTGGTACTAGGATAATTTGTGCACTGGAAAATTTGCATCCATAGCAATGCCCTGAGTGGGACCTGACCTCTCCATCCCAGTTGGCTGTGGAAGGAAGCCAAGGGAGGGGTTGGGGGTGTTAGTGCATTTATTTGCATTTGCCATTTTTATTTGCCTCAGGGACATTAGACTGCAGGCCTCCTTAAGCATGAACTGTTTGTCAAAGTCTGCTGTTAGCTTTTGTGGACCGGTCTAGCCAAGAGTTGTTTAGCTCAAATGGGGAGATGGGGGTGGGGCTGGGGTGGGGTAAGACATCTGCAGAGCCCAACAACCGTTACCAAGGCCTACCCTGGCTCTGCCTCTACCTGCCAAACGGTAAACAAAGCCCCTGGGAGAACTCCGGCGAGCTGAACACCTTGGTCAAACACTAAGCAAACCACCACCAGGTGTGCTTGCAGAACAGACTCTCCATCAGCGTCCTGTCATGCAGAAAATGTTTATCCAATTTGTCAAGATAATCTTTCCTCAAATAAGCCTTGGGCCTACTCCTTGGAACAGCCTGAATTTGGTCGGTATAATGTAACTCTATTTTTTTCACCCATTTTCCTTTAATCGCTGTGTCAACTTTTCCCTGGCTTTAAGCAAACTGAAAGTAATTATATCATTCTTAAGTGAGTAATCTTTTGACTGGGTTAGCTGATTCGTGAGTTACTCTAAAATTCTTCTAAACTGTGCAGTCCTTTTCCAAACACATTTTCTTAGATGTTTCACAGAGTTTGGCTCATCGATGACCCATGGATGTGTTGATTCTGTCACATTTTGTGAGCTACCCCATGACTCTATGAGGACATTTGAAGAGAAGTTGGGTGTAGAAATTTGAGAGTGGGGAGAAAGGTAACTTCACCTACTGATTTCAGTATTTCTTGGAAATATTACAGTCATTGTAAATAATTCACAGCCTCAAGCATGAAGAAGATTTTGATTCGTGCTTTGAATCATGGTGTAATATTAAAGGCTGGGCTTGACGGACTTAAAAGCATTCACTTCTCTCATTTCATTATATAATTCCTTTGCTATTTGACACCCTGTGTGATATTGTTTTGTTTAAAAAACAGAAACACTCAAGGTTACCACATTTTTCTTAGCCCCACTCATTGACATACTGCCGCAGAACTCATGAGATATTTAAAAATAGAAAGCTCAGCCATCTGGCCATTTGATGGTTTCTATTTTTGTCTCTCTTTGCATTCACAAACTCTGTTGAGTCTGAAATTTCCTATGTTCTGCCCTATATGTAATTGTGTATGTGTACACATACACTTTCTCATTTAAATTTAGCCATTATCAATCTGGGTTTGTTTTACCGACCACAGTGGCATGTTGGTGGGGATACCCACCTTGTTTAATCTAAGCCATCATTCAAATCTGCATTAAATCCTGGCTCTGAAGATTGTTATCCTGAATCTAGGGGGTACCAAATCAAAGGCATTTCTCATGAGTAGGTACCCATGCATGTTTACTCAGAAGTTTCATTGATAGAAAAATGCTTCTTGCCTTGGCTTTGATGAAAAGATGGAGCCACAGGTCTAGAGGGAACTTAAAAGCTTATCAGATTCATCCTCTTCATTTTTATACTTGAGAAAACTGGGGGCTAAAGATGGGCAGAGACCTGGCTAAGGTCATATAGCTGATTGGTAGCATAGTTCCCTTTACTTATTTTTAAAGATTTAATTAATTCATTCATCTGAGAGGAAAAAAGGGAGAGAGAGTGAATGCCTCTGGGTGGGGAGGGGCAGGAGGAGAGGGAGAGCTAGAAGCCAAGCAGGCTCTAGGCTGAGCGCAGAGCCCTACATGGGTCTCCATCTTGCGACCCTGAGATCAGGATCTGAGTTGAAATCACGAGTCGGACGCTTAACTGACTAAGCCACCCAGGCGCCCCCAGAGTTCCCTTTAGAACCTAGGGCATCTAACTTTTGCTAATGCTCTATTTTCATAAAACTACATAGAGAAGAGCTTATAAAGCTATTTTTGTGATGCTCACAAATATGCATTTTAATTATATTCATTATACATCTATAGCTTTTGTTATTTATAGCATTGTGTTTACAAGCAAAATAAAATGCATTGTTATGCTTTGATGGCTGAAGGAAGGATTTCTCTCACCCTCAAGTGACATTGACCTACAAAGTTTATTGTACACATGAATGAGTTGGTTAAAAAGGCAGATTTTCAAGAGATTAAGAAGATAAGCTACAAATTAGAAGAAAATATTTTCAAAAGACACATCTAGTAAAGGATTCTTATCCAAAATATACAAAAAACTCTTAAAACTCAAAGGAAAATGAACAGTCCAGTTAAAAAATGGGCAAAAGAACCAGACAGACACCTCACCAAAGACAAGTAAGCATATGAAAAGATGTTCAATATCATATGTTTTCAGGAAATGCAAATTAAAACAATGAGATACCTCTACATACATATTAGAATGGCCAAAATCCAGAATGTGAACAGCACCAAGTGCTGGTGAGGTTGTGGAGCAACAGGAACTCTCACTCACTGCCGATGGGAATGCACAATGTACAGCCACTTTGGAAGGCGGTTTGACAGTTCCTGCGGAACTAAATATATTTTTACCATGCAATTCTAGCAATCACTCTTCTTGGTGTTTGCCCAAATGAGTTGAAAACTTCTGTTCACACAAAAACCTATATACATGGATGTTCATTGTAGCTTTATTTATAATTGACCAAACTGGAAGCAACCAAGATGTTGTTCAGTCAGAGAATGGATAAACAAACCGGTACATCTAGACAATGGAATATTATTTAGTACTGAAAAGAAATATGCTATCAAGCCATGAAAAGACATGAAAGGATCTTAAATGCATATTATTATTATATTTAAAGATTGTGTTTATGTATTTGATAGAGACACAACGAGAGAGAGAACACAAGGAGGGAGAGAGGGAGAGGGAGAAGCAGGCTTCTCGCTGGGCAGGAAGCCGGATGTGGGGCTCGATTCCAGGACTCTGGGATTATGACCTGAGCTGAAAGCAGAGGCTTAACCCACTGAGCCACCCAGGTGCCCCTTAAATGCATATTATTAAGAGAAAGAAACCAATCTGAAGAAACTACTTATGGTATGAGTCCAACTACATGGCATTCTGGAAAAGGTGAAACTATGGAGGCAATAAAAAAAGATGGGAGGTTGCAAGCAGTCAGAGGGGAGGGAGAGAGGAATAGGTGGAGTACAGAGGACTTTTAGGGCACTGAAACTTTTTTATATGGTGCCATAATGGTGAATACATGCCATTCCACAATTGTCCAAACCCATACAATGAACAGCATCAAGAGAGAACTCTGATGTGAACTCTGGACACTGGGTGATAATGATGTATAAGGTAAGTTCATGGATTGAAACAATTGTACCACTCTGGTCGGGGAGGTCCATAGTGGGAGAGGTTGTGAGTATGTGGGGGCAGGGGTTATTTGGCAGTGGTGTATACTTTTGGCTTAATTCTCCTATAGATCTAAAAACTGTCTAAAAAATAAAGTTCATTCATTAAAAAAATGTCAGATCTCTGCTCTTCTCCCCCGTGACCCCACTTCTCCACCTTTTCACTCCCCATCCCATTCTCCCTTTTGCCTTCTACCCATCCCCACCAAGCTGATTTAGCACTTCTGAATCAAGGCCTTGGAATCTGCATTTTCAGCAATTTTTATAAAAAGTCGGAAATAGCACTTCCAGAGATTCTGGTTTCCACCTCCAAGCCCACTGAGGATGTAGCTCACTGATGACGAGGCACATTGACTATTGAGTCTGCAGACAGTGCTTGCTTTCAATGTGCATGCGCTAGCCCACAGCCTCCTGATGGAACTTACTTCTTGGGAACCCTGCCTTGCAATGAAGGGAGTTAAACTAGAGGTCAAACTGTTTTGGAAGGAGGCAGCACACTAGGCAGAGGCACCCTATAGTCATTTCCCTCTTTCTGCTGGTGATGAGGGCTGGGGGAGCTTTTCTGCTGGCCAGACTGTTCGGCCTACCCTGGTTGGCTGTACCTGCTTCTGTCCTTTACTTTCGTGTCCTATGATAAGAGAACAAAGCCTCCAACTGAGGAACTGCCTGCCAGGAGTTGGTAGGAGGAAAGTATTCCTCAAAGTGTTTGATCCTAATTAGTCCTCTCAGCCAGCTGTAGGCAGCAGCGAGCCAACAAAGAAATTGTACATTAGATGGAGAATTCAAAGCCCTTCCTGATTTCTTGGCATTCCTTGTGGTATCATGGATGACTACATGTAGGACACACTTTGAGCAGTGGGCATCACTCAGGGAGCAAACTCCTTCCCTTCATGGAGCTTATATTCCATCTATAAGCTCTCACATGTATACAGTGTCTACTGGGTGCCTGGCACTTTTCTACACCCTCTGTACGTGTTAGTTGATGCAACGCTCATAATGCTATGAGTTCAGGTGGTATTTACAGATGTTTACACATGTAGAAACTGATGCACAGAGAGGTTAAGAAGTTCCCCCAAGGCCCCATGCATCTGGATCTCAGCAAAGACTGTAGCTGAGTGCTCCCATAAGGCTTTTCTTTCCTTTGGATCCTTGGGTCTGGTTGGCTCTGCCTCAGTAGCATTTAATTAATCATAAGTAAGGAAAGGGGACCAGCATTCATTAGATAAAGGCCATATGCCAAGGACTAGGGAGCTTTCTATTCGTGACCTTATTTAATCTTCACAGCAACCCACATGAACAGTTCAGAGCTGGTGAGAGGTGGATTTTTTCTGATTCGAGCATCTACACTGTGCTGAGAAATGTATGTGATAGACCTAATATCAACTCACTGTCCTTACCAGAGAAAAACAGCAAGCACATAATAGTTTTTTTTTTAAACTCAGAGGACACCAAGGGCCTCTGTGAAGATGTCTGTGAATGCCTACAAATTATACTAAGTAAATGTGATTAGGAGTGGAATCTACTTTAAGAGACACCTTTAAGTCTCCACCCACTGTCACAGTTGCCAGGGAGAACCGAGCACAGCAACTACATGCTGGAGAAATTGCACAACACCATCCCAAGGTGATCAAAATGAACTTCACCAATGTGGAACAGGACAGACTGTGTGGTGAACACAGTCCGCCTTCCATAGTTTGTCAACCTAGAATGCAAAACCTCCATCTAATCACAAAGAAACCTCAGACAAGCACAAAATGAAAAATGTTCCATTCAATTTCTTAAAAAAAAGAAAAAGAAAGTGAGGAGATCTTTACTCTTTAAATATATTAATAGCAAAAAAGAAGAAGAAGGAGGAGGAGGAAGACAAAGAGGGGTGCCTGGTTGGCTCACTTAGCAGGTACCTAATGTGGCTCTTGATCTTTGGGTTGTGACTTCAACCCCCATGTTGGTTGTAGAGTTTATTAAAAACAACAACAACCACGACGACGACAAAACAGGGACACCTGGTGGCTCAGTCAGTTAAGCATCTGACTCTTGATTTCAGCTCAGGTTATGATCCCAGGGTTGTGAGATGGAGGCCTAGGTCAGGCTCCCTGCTTGGTGTGGAACCTGCTTGAGATTCTCTCTCTCTCCTTCTGCCCCTCCCACCCCACTCTCTCTCTGAAAACAAAAACAAAAACAAAAAAAGAAAATTTGTGGAAATATTCTAGATTAAAGGAGGCTAAAGAGAAATGTCAATGAAATGCAACGCTCTACCCTTGGCTGGATTCTTCACTAAAGGAAAAAACAATACTATAAAGGATAATATTAGATCAACTCATATGTTGAAATAGGGATGGTGGATTCAATAAAAATATACAAATTTATGAAGTCAATAACCGTACTGTAATTACATAAAAGAATATGTAAGAAATATTTTTAGGAGATACATAAGTATTTAGAGGTAAAAGGCTTTGATTATGCAACTAACCTTCCAATTGTTCAGGAAAAAATTATATATATATATATATATATATTATATATAATATATATATATATATTTGAAAAAATATGTGGGGGCTCCTGACTGGCTCAGTCAGAAGAGCATGTGGCTCTTGATCTCTGGATTGTGAGCTGGAGCCCCACATTGGATGTAGAGATTACATGAAGAAATAAACTTAAAAAAATTTAAAAATATGTGGCTATATGTACCCACACAGAGACACATATAGAGCAAGAATGAATAAGCTAGGGGATCAAATGTTAAAAGAAAATGTATTAATAGGCAAATTTGGGTAAAAGTATATGGAAGTTACTTATGCTATTTATATTTTTTTAACTTTTTGCAAGTTTAACTTTATTACTAAATAATAAATAAAAAATTGAACATTAATATGTGTCTGGGTGTGAAGATGTACATTTGTATGGGGAGAGGTTTTCTTAGGTGTCAATAAGAGTTGGTGACAAAAAAGTATCTTAGCTGTAGCATCTTGATTTGTGAGGAGCAGTTTATTCTTCACTGGAAGGAAGTTTGTCCTCTAGGAGGAAGAAGCATACATTTCTAACTTGTGGATTCCAACTTCTGGTACTCACAACTGCTTTTTTTCTTAGAGATCCAGAGGTGTGTAATTAGTTTGCAGCATCTGGTTGACCAGTACTCTTGGTTCATTAAACATTCATTGAGAATCTACTACATACAAAGATAGAACAGAGGAAACTATTGGTAATTCTTTGTTTCTTTAGCTTTGCAGCTGTAGCTAGAATGTGCTGAATGTTTCCAAACAGGTAGGAATTGGAAAGTTAGGGGGTTCAGACGACTTCAAGCTGAGAGATGTCAAGAAGGCTTCCTGAGAGAAAAGTCCTGCAAGCTGGACTTTGCAAGATGAGTGAGCTCTGCAAAACTGGTGTGTGTGTGTGTGTGTGTGTGTGTGTGTGTAGAGCCAGCAAAATGTACAGATGGGTAAGTCTGGGTTCTTTTGCGGGAGATTTTCCATTTGAGTTGGGCTGCCTGGTGAATGTTAGGGAGAACTTGGAGGTAAAGTTGGTAATAAAGAACATTGAAGGTTAGGCTAAGAAATTTGTATTTAATTACCAGGAAATAGGGTAATGCTGGCTTTTTGAGCTGGTAAGTGACATTGAGTCATGTTTTGGGAACACTGACTCAGTATTGCTGTGGAGGTGGAACTGGTGCCGGGAGGAAGAGGAAGGGGAAACGGGGCCTGACTCTAGTGCTTCCCTTTGAATTCTGAGATCTCCAAAGTAGTGGCAGAATGCAGAAAGTAGGGAGCCAGAATCCCCAAGGAGGCCTGAGAGAGGAATGTAGGCTCTCACCAAAGGTAGGATGTATAGAGATGAGGGCTAAGGAGACATCAAAAAACCCTCTTCAGCCTGGAGAGCAAAGCAGGCTGTCCTGTGGCTCCTGGGCAGAGAGCCAGGAAGAAGCTACTCCTGGAGTATGCCCTCCTCCCCCACCATAGATCTGGGCCACCCGTTGTGAGCACACCTGGCAGAGGACAGGGACATTTGTGTGGGGATAAGTAAGGCAGTGCTGGGGCTTGTAGCCCGCCCCAGGCGCTGGATGACATCACAGCAGCCCTAGAGTAGGTCTCTGTTTGGAAGGTTCTCAAGGCTGCCAAAATCTGAGGGCTCACAGAACCAATCCTTTTGGTGTTCAGCTGTCACTGCCCCTAATTATTCATGCACTCTTCCGCATGGCACAGCTATGAGCTTGTGTCTTTGCCATGGAAATAAAAACACAGCTCCAACCATCCAGGAAAAACACAAATGCCCACTTACCTGATGCATCCAGGCCTTTTATTTGGAGGGGTGTTTAGGGTTGTTGAATCTCCACGCTCATTGCTCAGTTTTCTAAGAGTAGGTAGGGATGGATGGGAATCCCTCTCATTTCCCTTGAGACTTAGATGCTGCATAAGTCCCCATTTCTCTAATGAGGAAGGTAGGACCCATCAGTACCTCCTGGGCCTTCCTGCCACAGACCATCAAAATGGGTTTCTTCTGAGTCTGAGTTTTAGAATTGAAACAGACTTTAGAGGTCAACTACTTCAGTTCTGTCCTTGTAAAATGAGGAAGTGGAGGTCCCTAAAAGTCAGATGACTTGCCCAAGGTCATATGGAATATAAGCAGAATTCAGATCTCCTGCCTTCTGTCTAGTGTTAACCAGTTTTGGGACCCCAAAATGTTTCTTATGAACCTTTAGAGATCATCTTTTTTTTTTTTTTTTTCCCTTGAAACTTTTTATACAGGGCAGATTCCTGGGGAGCAGACTCAAGGGGAGGTTCTCCAAAGTGATGCCCCAATGGAATTGTAGATTTAAATGGCGTATGATGTTTACATGTGATGACATGGCCTGAATTTCTAAAAGCCTTAAAGGATATGGAAGAATTTTATATTTTACACAACCTGAAACAAGTGTCTTCTGTGTTTACAGATCTTTCCCGAGAAACCCATAATGCATCCTGAAAGAGAAGAGAAAATCATAAAGTTTGAAACAGATTAGATAGTTGAGATTAGCTTTTTTTGTGATCTTGCAATGTTTCCTTTATTCCCCAATCATATAGCACTGAGCATGTTGAGCAATCAGGTGAAAATCACACGCAAACAGAGTCTAAGCACCGATAAGAATCCTGAAAGTAAACAATGAATTCCTACTAATGGCTAAGTCACTAAGGTAAGATCCAGTCTAAATACACACCCTTGGTTAAATAGGGTTTCATTAGCTCAGGTTACAGTGGCTCAGGGAAATTTTTCCTTTATGCTTGTCAAGTGAAATTAATTATATATCATCCATCAATCAGTCCTGCCACAGAAGTTCTGTGGGAATATTAAGGATTCCACAGTGGCCCCGACTCAGCCCCCACCCACTCCCCACCCAACCAGGAACACTCTGGGCATATTTTGGTGCCCATAGCTAAAAGTTTCTGGGATTTTTCTGGGAAGTCACAACTCCGGCTTCTACTGATAACCTGTGAAAGTTTCCTTTTTCAAAATTTGACACTTGGTGGCTGCTTCAAGTTACTGACAAATATTTGACTTTGCAGAGTATATCTCAGACTGCATAGCAAATTAGATTCTTGCAAGTTTCTGATGATAATTTTGTTTTCATCGAATGGATAATGCAAATAATTAAAAAATATTTAAAGATAGAGAAAATAATTAAAAATAATAAACCCATGTTCTCACTACCACCTTAAACCATTGTTAGAATTTTAAAGTATTTCCTTCCATCTATTTTTCTTTCATTTTCTCTTTTTTTCTCATTACAAAAGCAAATCACATGTAGGATAGAAAATTCAGCAAATATGGATAAAAGATGAGCATTAAAAATCAGCCATAACTCATTTATCCTGAAATAATCCAGCTTCCCAGTCTTTTTACATTCAAAAATTTTATTTTACTTAGTTCCAATCATATGGCAAAACTTATTTTCACTTATCTTGTGAAAAACAAATATGTAATTTTAAAATCTATTTTTATCAATGAAATACATATGCATGCTTAAAATCCAGTAGCATATAGTCATTTTATTGATGGCTTAATGTAGTCTATCCAGTGGATGTTTATTTAACAATTACTTTGTTCTACATGAGATAATTTGATTTTATTGGTTTAAATATTTAAGGTCTTCCCTATCTCCCATCCCCCTTTTCTTCCTCTTGTGATACTTCATTCTTTACACACTTAGTAAACATAATCCTGGTCCAGACACTAGGTTAGGCATTAAGACTAAAAATGTATTTGTTTATTTTTATTTATTTATTTTAAAATTACTGAGTATCATATTTGCCAGGCAGTGTTCTAGGCATTTGGAATACAGCTAGCAACAAATCAGACACAAATCTCTGCCTTCTTGGAGTTGACATTCTGGTGGAGATGAACAAGAGAGTGTTATTACATAGATCAAAATACAGCATTTTTAGGGAATAAGAATACCAAAAATTAGCATCCATATTTGGTCTTTATGAGTAGCTACTCTATTACGAATATGTATTCCAGGTGAGTAAGGCCACAACAGTCAACACGACATCATTCCCTCTTCTCACTGGGCGTATAATCCAGTGTATCTAAGCAGGCATTTGAAGACTGAGAAATTAGCATTCCCAAATGGATATAGTGATATTTCTCCTGCTACCCTTTTGGATGAGTATGAAATCAAATGAAATAAATCTGTAAGTGCTTTGAAAGCCTTAAAGTGAATTACCTAATGGAAGAGTTGCTATTGGTGCTTTTAGCAGTGCAGTGACCTACAACATACCTGAAGAAAAACTGTACCCTGGAGCAATCACCAAGGACCAGGTGGTCAAACCATCTACTGGGGTGGGTTTTCTCCCTGGGAGACATTTTCTACTGGTGGGCAAAGACATCACCACAATTAAGAATTTATCCTTCCAGCAGCAGCTCTTTCTGCCCATGGGTACCGTCCCTGTGCTTTAATAAAACTACCTTTTTACAACCCCCCCCCCCCCAAAAGAATGTATCCTTTCCAGGGATGCCTGGGTGGCTCAGGTGGGTAAGCGGCTGCCTTCAGCTCAGGTCATGATCTCAGGGGCCTGGGATCAAGCCTGGCATGGGGCTCCCTACTCAGCAGGGAGTCTGCTTCTTCCTCTGCCTGCCACTTCCCCTTGCTTGTGCTCTCTGAGCTCGCTCTCTCCCTCTCCCTTCCTCTCTCTGACAAATAAATAAATAAAATATTAAAAAAAAAAAGAATTTATCCTTCCCCAAAGTAAAGTCATTAAGTAAACAAGGCCTTTTGATTAAAATGATGCTATTTTAGAAGCACTCAACACTTAATGTATCATTCCACTAATTGTCACAAGAGCTATACATTTGCAAAAGCTCCCCTTTCATGGTTTCCCTAATTCAGTGGTTCTTGAACTTCAGTTAGTATCAGAATTTCCAAGGCACCTGATAAACATAGCAGGGCCAGTGCTATCCTCTGACAGTTTTCAGAGCTGAAAAATACCTTGAAAGCATCCTGTCCATGCCTTCACTTTACAACACAGAACAGAGGTTTAGCCATGTTAAGTGGCTTGTCCAGCTAGGGCTGCACAGCCAGCTGATGTCTGAGCCACTACCTACACACAGGCCTTTGGACTGGATTGATCTACAGACTGCAATCTCTTTTCTGCTTTTCGGGTCCTCTAGTGCAGGAGTGTCCATATGACTGTTGAGTGTTGGTGGCACACAGCCACCAGCTCTTGTGTTCAGAGCAAGTGTGATTTCCCAGAGAAAAGCTGCCCTTCAGAGTTTCTAGCATTGCCTTACCAAACCACAAAAGTACTTATTTTGTCTGATAACAATGTATTTTGTGTAGTGGCCCCCAAGATAAGTTTTTAAAGCACTGTAAAATTTCCAGCTGAACACTAGTAAATCTCCAAATTAATCTTTCCAAACTACAACCTTATCATTTCCCATAGAAAAGCATTTCTCCATCCATCAAGGTCTTTTGCTTTTTCAGTCTCCTGCCTAAAACTGAAGGCCTTCATCAATCTTCCCTGGCTCATTCTGAGTTGAATATTCCTACAGTCTGAATCTATGCACCATAAATGATCTGCTGCAAGATGCCCTTGTTCCTATGCTCTTACTGTTTTCATTTTTCCTGGGAGGTGAAGGGGTTAAATAGTGATGTGCTTTCTTGTCCTAGGATAATACACAGTTGCTCTTATAAAACTTTTGGCTTACCTGTTGTGATGAGGGGATGGAGAAACAGGCATTTTCATCCAGTTGGAGTGGTTTCAATATCAATTCAAATGAAAATGGATTCTTGGAGCAGGTTTCAAAAGAAATTATACATTAGTAGTATTAGCGTAATCATTCAAACATATGTACAAGGGTGTTAACCAGTATTAATAGCAATAAAAAGTAAATGCATAAATAACAAACAATGGAAGGAAAATGAGTATCTATGGATGTGGGATTTTTTTTTTTTTAAAGATTTTATTTATTTGATAGAGAGAGAGAAGAGCACGCACAAGCCAGGGGAGGGGATAGAAGGGGAAGCAGACTTCCTACCAAGTAGGAAGCTCATATGGGGACTGGATCCCAGGACCCTAGAATCATGATCTGAGCTGAAGGCAGATGCTTAAACTGACTGAGCCACCCAGGCACCCCATGGATGTGGGATTTGATAAGAAAAATGGGGTTTGTATATACTAGTATACTATATAGCATTAAAAATGAGTGAAAGCTATATTGCTTGGTGATAAACAGATGCAAAATCACATGCATTGCTTATTTGTTTACATGTGGATTAATGTTATCTACCTATCTGTCTCTCTCTTCTCTGGCAGAAAATTAGTCGGGAATCACAAGCAATACATATGGCATTGCTCATAGTGGTTATCTTTAGTGGGTGGGGTTATGGAGGATTTCCTCTCTGTAGTAGTGTTTTTACTAGTTCATTGCATTAGAACTTTTGTAATCAGGTGAACAAAAAACTAGTTAAACATGGGTTCTTCTTAAAGTGTGATTTCTTATGTCAAAAAAAAAAAGACCATTTCTCCAGTCCAGGTTTTACACCCAGGCAATGACCTGGAGGTTTTATCTTTCTTTAACCTTTTGCAAATGACAATTACACTACAGTACCCAGAATCTGGGGAAGGCCCAACACGTGAACTGGCCTGAGGTGGTTAGGGTTAATTTAATGCAAAAAGCTAGATTGGTTGGAGGGGAATATTTCAAACCAGAGATTTCTGGTTTCAGGATGAAGTTCATATGAATGGGAGTGCAGATTTTCTGGTGGGGAGGTGATCAAGACCTCGGTTATCTTCAGATTTAGGGATTTAGGACACAAGACCTCGTCAGAGTCAGAAAGGAGACTGTGGTCTGGGAACTAAATTAGGGATGCTTCAGCCGCTGGCCTCTGAGTCCTCCATCTCCCTACCTGCTGGTGTGAACCTGGCACTTTTCTGTGTCGGGGGGCTCCCCCTCTCTCACTAGACCAGAAACTGGTTGAAGGCAGGACTCACCATGGTTAAGTCGTATACAACTATTGCCAAGTCCACAGAACATTGCTTTCCCAGAATAGTTGCCCAATAAATGCTTAAGGTGGCTCCCCTTTCCCCCTGAGGTCCCGCCCCCGAAAGTGAGTTCAGGGGGTGGGGTGGTACGACTTCCTTGCTCAGACTTCTTTTGTTTCTCCGTTTCTTAGTAAGTAGAGGCCAGTTTCCTGGGATCAGGTTGCAACCAACTTCCAGTTCTACTTTGCTTTGCCTTGTCACCCTAATGTACCCCGTGCTCCAGAAAAATGTGACTGTGAACTGGTCTCTGACTAGAGACAGAGCCTTCCCCTCAAACTAGAGCCTGTATCATCATCTGTGCCAGCCAAAATAAAATCCAAATTTTGGATTCAATGTCTTTCAAAGAAGCTCTGCAGTGGTAACCGGGAAAATGGTCTGGTCCATCACGGGGCCTCTGAAGCAAGTTCATGTTCCAGCTCCCCAAATAGGGACTCTCGTCTCTGGTGAATTACTCCCCCTGGGAAATGGAATAAGAGTAATGCCTACTTGTAGGTTGTTAATAAGTAATTTGCTTAGCATAGTTATGGGGAATGGGCTAAATGCTGGATATTGTTATTATTCTTTAACACCTTTATGTTAATTATCTGACTCCTTTCCACCTCCTCCCAGGCATTTGCAGTTTGCCTTCGAACTTGGAAGGAACTGTCCACTCGGGCATAGGGAAGAGAAAGGAAGAAGGTCTTGCAGTGGTGAATGAAACTTAACTTCCTGAAAGTCAGGATGGAATTAAAGAATGAAGGACTTCAAATGCCTGGCTAGAGACTTAAGTTTATGGTTTAGTCAGTGAACTCTGGGGAGTAATGATGTATTTTTTCTCCCAAGATTTTATTTATTTACTTGAGAGAGAGTGCACAAGCAGGAGGAGGGGTAGAGGGAGAAGCAGTCTCCCTGATGAGCAGGGATCCCACTGTGGGACTCCATCCCGGGACTCTGGCATGACCTGAGCCGAATGCAGATACTTAATTCACTGAGCCACCCAGGTGCCCAGGAATAATGATATATTTCAAGCAAGGTACTTAAGGCAAGGTAATTGGCCAACATCCCCAACTCATCAGGTAATTTTCTTCCAATGCTTTCCAATACATGATGGTAATGACTATTATTATGAATAGTAGTTACTGTTTATTAAATAGTATTTGTGTCATCCATTATATTAAGTGCTTTACATTTCATTGATTAATTTACTCACTTATTTATTCACTCAATAAGCACTTGCTGAGAGTACTTACTAGAAGATAGGAAGTAAAGTAGGCTTTTGGGGAGAGTGGTAAATAAGATCAGCCACATGCTTCACCCACGGAACATTCACTTTAGTGGGGATTCAGGCAACAGACAAACAAGCTCATATATTTTGTGCCAAGCATTGTGAAGGACAGAGCTGGGCACCTGGGTCATGCCTGTTAGCTCTTGTTATCATCAGTATCTGTTCTCAATTCACTTTCCCATCTCACTTTCCCTTGGCAGAATCACAAACGCCATATCCTCCAGCTCCACTGAACTTCTTTCTGGAGTTTTCTGTCTTTATGCTTATGCCCACATAGTTCTCTCTAATGAAACATGCTATGGTGGTTTTTTGTTTTTATGTCATTTGAAAGCCCTATACATCCTTCACCTCCTATTCCAGATACAGCCTCTCCAGGGAGATTTTTTTTTTTTTTCTCTACAGTTGGGATCAACTACTCCTTCCTTCAGGCTGCGGAGTTAGTGTTTGGACTCTACTTCTAACATTCACCCCCCCCAAATACTCAATACCATGATTTGTACATACTGGATATCTGTTTGCCTTCTGTGCCAGCCTGTCAGCTGCTTATTTCCCACCTCTGTAACTTGCTTCTCTTGCCTGTATTAGTTCAACTAGTCTGGTGTAGTCAGACTTGATCTTCTACAGTCTCTTTTCCAAATCAGGAATCCTGAATCTTCTTTTCTATTCTTCATTCCAGGCGATCTCATCCTTGCAACTGAGTGCACAACTGAGAAGAGCTGCTGACAGAGGGATCATTCTAAATGGCAAATCTGAACATTTCACTGCCTTACTTGAAATTTGTCAGGGTTCTCACAATAAAGATAAAACCCAAATTCTATAGTATGGCAAATACTATGCCCTTTCATAAACATCTGTGCTTAAACCTCCAGCTTCCTCTCTTTTGTCTCTCTCCTTAGGCCCCCAGTGTACCTGCCTTCTTCAGCCCCCATCCAGCAGCAGAAACTCTCTCTCCTAACTCCTGACAATCTCCTAGGTCTCAACTTAATGACACCCCCTCCAGAAAGTCATCCTTGATTTCTCCTAGGCCTCCTGTGTGCCTTACATGGACCTAATGTTTACTCGGGGCCAAGGTGTTGACATTTCTCATTATAATCACATGTTTAACAGTTTGTCTTCACTGCTAGACTATAAAGTCTAGGAGGAAGGCACCCCTGGTATTGTTGTTCACTGAGGTATCCTTGTGTCTAATTAGTGCCTTATGCACAATTGGACCTGAATGAATATTTATTGAATGAGCTCTTTGCATTTCCCAAAGTCCTCCCCCAACTTCTAGATGTTTTAAAAATATACATATACACATGTGGGGCACCTGGGTGGCTCAGTTGGTTACATGTCTGCCTTTGGCTCAGTCACGATCTTGGGTTCCTGGGATTGCCCAGCTTCCAGCTCCCTGCTCAGTGGGGCGTCTGCTTCTCTCCTCTCCTTTGCCCCTCCCCCCAATTGTGTGTGCCCATGCACACGCTCCCTCAAATAAATGAATAAATCTTTTTTTTTTTAAAGATTTTATTTGTTTATTTGACAGAGAGAGATCACAAGTAGGCAGAGAGTTAGGCAGAGAGAGAAGAGAGCTGAGCAGAGAGCCCAATGCGGGGCTTGATCCCAGGACACTGAGATCATGACCTGAGCCGAAGGCAGCGGCTTAATTCACTGAGCCACCCAGGCGCCCCTGAATAAATCTTTTTAAAAAATCTTAAAAAAAATACACATGTAACATGAAGACAATCTTATTATAAGTGAAATTCAAACAAAACAGATTATTTGAATGCAAATATAGGCTCTCTTTCATCCTACCCCTAACCCTCTCTCTCAAGTTTTACTCTCATCACTGAGATGTTAACAGTTTAATGTGTATCTTTCCATTTCTGTACACCACATACAGGCATGCGCACATATGTAATGTAGTCCCTATTCCCAACCCACATGGAGAGTTCAAGTAAGCAGAAATACAGTGTGATAGGTGGTGTTCTACTCCTTATGTCTTGAAACACATTTCTTTCCTTCTTTTTTTTAAAGATTTTATTTATTTATATGACAGAGAGAGACAGAGAGAGAGAGAGAGAGAGAGAGAGAGGGTATGAGCAGGGGAGGGAGGAGCATGAGAGGGAGAAGCAGACTCCTGGCTGAGCAAGGAGCCTGATAAGGGACCTGTAATGCCAGGACCCTGGGATCATGACCTGAGCTGAAGGCAGACGCTTAACCAATGGAGGTGCACAGGCGTCCCTTGAAATACATTTAAAGAGATTTTTCTGTTCCCTAAGGAGATTTACCCTTACCACCTTGTTCTTTTAATAGCTGCTTGTATTTTTGTATTCCATAGTAATGTATCATAGTTGATTTATTAATTCCCCATGGATAGACTTTGTATGTTCTTCTTATGCTCAGGAATGTCAGTGTAGTTGTAGGACAGGTTTCTAGAAGTGGAATTGCTGGCTCATAGAATGTATGTCTTAAAATTTTTTCAGTTCTCAGCTATTTCTTCACGTAGTTCTTAGTGGGAGGATTACAAGTTCTTAAAGTGTTTAATTTGTCAACCTGGCCCTTGGAAGAATTGTGAGAAGGGGGAAATATATCTTTACATCACTTTTGACCTCCTTAGAAATAAACTCCTCCACCCCATTTTTCTCTCCATCTCTTCCATCCACCCAGAGGCACCCTACCCCACCCCGTGTGACTGATAAATCCAGTAACTTCCAGTAGTGCAAGAACATTCCTTCCTTCTGTGTCCACCACCTTCCACATGATATTTCCTGTTTCAGTTAATGGGGCCTTTATCTACGCAACAAAATAGACCCGAGTGACCTAGAAACCGAGATTTCTTTAGACTCCTCCCTTTCCTTATCTACCCTCAGGCAAGTACCAAATCCTTTTACACTCTCTCCAGATTCTTCTGGAATCTAGCCTTGCTGCTATCACTGTTAATTCCTGCCCGAGTTCCATCTCCAACCATGGTACTGGAGGGACAGGTTGTAGCCAGGGTAATTTTTCTAAGATTCTCATCTGTTTTCATCTGTCTTCTGCTTACAACGGTTCAGAAGATTCTTCAGAAAAAACCCAAGTTCCTTAACACTCCAACGATTGGTCTCTGGCTCTAACCTACCGTTTAGCGCCCCCCCCCCCCAGGAAATGTCTCCAGCACCATTGGAGGTATACCCGCGTATGCCTCTGCGGGTATACGCCTGTGCTGTTGATTCCTAAAGGGCACCACCACCTCTCTGCATATATTTTCTGCTCCCACTGACTGGAATGTCCTTCCCGCTGACCCACCTTTGCCTGCCTCACTCCTCTCCATCCTCATGGGCTGGCACCTCCTCCCGGGCCCCCTGCAGGTTGGCTTAGGTGCCAGTCCCAGCATTCCTACCTCACACTGATCATCCTCTCACACTGCCCACTCACATTCCTGGTCTTGCTTTTGGTGTAATTGCCTATTTATCTGCTGATTCCCTGATAAGCCCTCTGACAGAGGGAATTGTCATGTACGTGGCTGAACACCTTAAGCCCCGCACCCCTCTTGTCAAATAGAAGCTTGTGGATCCGAGTGAAGAAGCGAAGGAGTGAACAAATGAGACGTTTTCTGGCAGCCTGTATATTTAAACTCAGACTTGATAATAATCATAACAATTTCCACCCTGAAAATTTATTTTGTACCAGGCTTAGAAATCGAGAAGTTTTAGGTGGTTTAATCCTTAACCATCACTCTGCAAAGTAGACACTGTTTGATGGGAATGCAGAGAAGCAGAGAAGTCAGGCAATCTGCCTCAGTCACAAAGCCAGTGAGAGACAGAAAACTAGGACTATAAGCTCATCTGCTCCCAGAGCTTGTGCCCCAAACTAACTTGGTTCCCTCCCTATCCCCTGCTATTTCCAGTTGATCTGACTCAACTGGAGGGTTGGCTGACTACAGTGGCTCAGCATTCTGTCTGGTGGGGATTTCTGTGTCCTGCAAAGCGTGTAAAGGAGGTATTTATCCCTTCTCTTTCAGAGTAGATCCATCAGGATGGGGTCATGGAAATACTTTTGCTCAGTGACCCAGAATAAATACACAGAATATCTAGTTTTTAAAATATTTTTAAAGCTTTTCTTTTGAAATAATTTCTACTTACAAAAAAGTTGTAAGAAGTTGTATGAAGAATCCCTGTAGGGGCACCTGGCTGGCTCAGTGGTTAGAGCATATGACTCTTGATGTCAGGGTTTAAATTTGACCACACATTGAGTGTAGAGATTACTTAAAAATAAAATCTTAAAAAACAAGGGGGAAAAAAAAGGAATCCTGGGGTACCTAGGTGGCTCAGTGGGTTAAGCCTCTGCCTTCGGCTCAGGTCATGATCTCAGGGTCCTGGGATTGAGCCCCACATCCGGCTCCCTGCTCAGCAGGGAGCCTACTTTCCTCTCTCTCTCTCTGCCTGACTCTCTGCCTACTTGTGATCTCTGTCTGTCAAATGAAAAAATAAAATCTTAAAAAAAAAAAAAGAAGCCCTGTATATTTTTTGCCCAGATTGATTACTTGCTAGTATTTTGTCAAATTTCTTTCTCTTTAAAAAATGTATTTTTTCTGAATCATTCAAGAACAAATTCCAGTTGTTATGCCTCTTTATGCCTAAATATTTTATCATGTATCTCCTATGAAAAAAGACTTTTTCTTACATACCCATTGTAGTTATAAATTCAGGAAATTTAACATATATTAAACACTACTATTGATATTCCAATTTCAAAAATTATCTCAATAATATCTGCTACAGAATTTGTCCCCAATGCAGGATCCAGGCTAGTGCATTTACTTGTTGTATGGTCTTGTTTTTTGAAAGTCCCCAGAGTGTACCCTAAGTCCTTGAGCATGGCCCTTTGATTCAAGTTAAGGGGATAACAATGTGTTTGTTGGGACCTGGGGTATTGGACCATGAGCTCTGGACTGGCACTCCAGGCCTTGCCCTGCTCTTGACTTTGAAAAGTCCCCAGGCCCCCAGTGTCTTTACCTGCCAGCGGGAAGAGGGAGAGCGAGACTAGCGGGTCCTAAGTCCTCTCCAGCCCTTAAGGTACCAAGATAAATAAATAAACAACAACAAAAAATCATTTTTCATAAGCTTTTTTTCTTTAAAAAAAATTTAGGTAGGAAGAAAACTGCCTCCTTCAGAACCTGTCAGTTCTGAAAGCCTGCTCAATGATTTTATTTTCCGGATGTCTTACTTCTATGTTGTTATCTTTTCTTTGCCATTATCTTCTGCAAATGCTTGGTTGACAGTCTTTTTCATCTTAGGAGTATTTTGAACATAATATGACTGTTTATTTAATGTCTCGTGCACTTCAGAAGATAATGACCAGAAGAAGGGACTGTTGTACCTATTTTTTTCCAAGCATTATAGCTTACTCAGCTCCAGATTTTCCAGAGAGCTTATATTAATTTGTCTTTATTTTGTCAGCTTGGAGTTAGATTAGCACTTGTGAGCTTTTATTCTTTCGCTTCTGAAACCTGGTGTGAATATGTCACCCCGATTCCTGGCATTTACATTTTACTTCCCTGGGTTTCACCACCCAGACACAAATACTTTGCTGGGGAATCCATAAAGTAGTTGCAGAGTTGTAAAGGAGGGAGAATGACAGTTTAGCCATGAGATTTCAAGATAAGTTTCATTTTCCCTTCCCTGCTACCCTTAACTACTATTTTAAGAACGTTAGTAGTAGATTTTAAAGTGGTGGGTGTTTGTTTTTTCAAAGGCGTTTTTCCCCCATGGAAGTTGTATATAGATTTAAATATGTGTACCTTCGGTGAACATTGGTTTCAGGGTGTCTAAGCTTGAAGCCATGCATACAGTAGGCCCACATAAATATTTGCTGAAACCCGGAGCTGCATTGATGATCACAGTTGCCGAACAAGGGCCACCTCGTTCGGTATTGTGAGAAATAGAGCTCATTCCTCTGATGATCCCACATGAAGGAGGCAGTTAGGCATGAAAGAAAGACTGTGATTGGACATGAGGGGGGCATTTTAGGCATCCCCTAAAGGCTGTGAACCTTCTGATTTGGGAGAAAGTCAGGAAGTTCTAGAACAGGCAAGGCTGATATAGCCCACACTGCTGGAGTGCCTTGAAGAGTCTTAATTTCTGAGGCAGAGGAAGGAATGGGTATGGAGGAGGGGATACCACAGCACAGAGGTTCCTTCAATGAGGTGGGGGTTCTGGCAAATTTAAAAACTGCCTGGTGTTGGGATGCCTGGGTGGCTCAGTGGGTTAAGCCTCTGCCTTCGGCTCAGGTCATGATCCCAGGGTCGTGGGATCAAGTCCTGCATCGGGCTCCTTGCCCTGCAGGGAGCCTGCTTCTCTCTCTGCCTCTGCCTGCCACTCTGCCTGCTTATGTGTGCTCTCTCTCTCTCTGAAAAATAAATCAAAAATCTTTAAAACAAAACAAAACTGCGTGGTGTTAATTCTGCAAAAAAAAAAAAAAAGATTAAAAAAAAATTTATAGGTAAGCCAATATTTTCTATATACATCTGTGAGCATGCCTCTTTTGCTACATTTCCTATGTTGAATGTTCTGCAAACTAAACAATAGAAACTTTAAAAAATAATCTCGATAGGCTTGGAATGATGGGTTAAAAACAAATATTTTGGGCCCGGGTGGATGAGATGTCACAAATGTGAAAAAGAGGTCTCTTTTGGTTGACCAAAAAGCTCCATGTGAATAAGCAGTGCGTTCAGGCTGTTGCCCAAAATGCTGATGTCATCCAGGTTCTTGACAATATGGCATTACAGACATGTGGCCTAGTATCTTGAGGGAAGAGTCATAAATGAGCCCACAAATTTATCAGCAAAGATGTTCATTAGCATTTTATTTCTGAGTGAAAAATGGAAGTAAATTAAATGTCCAAACTAGGAGCTCAGAAGTAAATCATGATGCAGTATGAAGCTATGAAAATTTATTTGAAGAATAATTAGTAATACGGTAAATATTTTTATACTAATAAATTACACTGAAGAACCTAAAAGCAGGAAACTTTTGCCTAGAAAACTCCTCTCCAAATGATAGAAATGAAGGGGAATTAACAGATGTAGAGTGTTCTGAGCAAGGGAGAATTTCTTCAACTGTTGGGGCTGCCCTAACAGAATACCACAGGCAATGGCTATGAACAACAGAAACTTCTTTCACACAGTTCTGGAGGCTACAAGTCCAGGGTCATGGTGCCATAACGGTCAGGGGAGGCCTTCTTCCAGGTTGCAGACTTCTCTTCACATCCTCATATGGTAGAAGGGGCTAGGAAAGCTCCTGCAGCCTCTTCTCTAGGACATGAATCCCTCTCCCAGGGGCTCCACCCTCCTGAAGTAAGCACCCCGCCTACTAATATTAGCATCTTTGGCTTAGGATTTCAATATAAGAGATTTGGAGGGGGACACAAAGATTCAAACCATAGCAGACAGGTTTATTTCATATAGCTCACATGGACCTCAGTGGATACTATGGATGAAATTACCATCCAAAATGAGGGTGGGATTTTAAAAATTTACTTTGTTTTACTCTGTCTTACAACATTGTAACTTCAATAAAAAATTGTTTAACAATGGGAAAAAAATGAACCCCAATTAGATTACCTTTAATTGCCTCAGCTGTTAAATTATCTTGTTTTCTGCTGGTACTTGTCAGTTTGCACACATCCTTTTAGAGTTGCAGCCATGGTATGATTCAGAAGTGGTTGGCAGTCAGGCACACCTGAGCTCTCCTGCACCATGGCTGATTCTCCTCACTCATGGACAACCTGGAAGGAGCTGGAGTTTTTTCATCATACTTCTCTAAGAAGCCACAACCAATAATAATCAAACTGGCTAACATTATTCTAGGCACTGCCCACAAATTTTATTTCTATCAACTCATTAAAGTTTGTCTTAACAACTCTGTAAATGTAATAGTATTTTCATCCCCATTTTACAGATGGGTGAACTGAGGCCTAGAGAGGTTAAGTTATTTTGCCCAAATGATAGCACTTGGTATTGTAGTTGTAACTCTTCAGTCATCTTACTACAGATATTATTAAGCATTATTTTTAAAATTCATAAGACATCATTAACAATTTCTATTTTGCTACATAATTTTTAAAATCGTTATGTGCAATGATTATGTAAGAAATGCAAATCTTTATTTTAATTAAGCCTGACTAAAACTGGGATGAGGAAAGAGATAAATTAAGTTTTAGTTTAGATTCTTTATCTTTTTTTTTTTTTTTTACATTATTTCTAAGTAATCCCTACACCCAAAGTGGGGTTTGAACTCACAACCCTGAGATGAAGTCCCAGGCTCCACCGACTGAGTCAGCCAGGAATCCCAACTCAGAGTCTTTCTAACTTCGTAATTTTATAATTCTGCAAGTAGGTGCTACCTATCTGATCACTTTTCTTATACCTTAAAAGGGTCTTATAGCAACAAGCAAAACCCAAAACCCAAAATGCTTTTTCTTATGTTAAGTGCATTTGTAAGTAAATGGTTGAAATTCTTTTAATTGAGGATAATGATTTAAAATAAGGGTTGTGACACCTGGGTGGCTCAGTGGGTTGAAGCCTCTGCCTTCGGCTCAGGTCATGATCTCAGGGTCCTGAGATGGAGCCCCGGGTCGGGCTCTCTGCTCAGCGGGGAGCCTGCTTCCTCCTCTCTCTCTGCCTGCTTCTCTGCCTGCTTGTGATCTCTGTCTGTCAAATAAATAAATAAAATCTTTAAAAAAAATAAGGGTTAATTCTGAAGGTAAGGAATTTTGGCACATATGTGTATAGAGAAGCAAATGACAAAGATGATTCTTTTCCAAGAGGAAGCTTTGAAGTGAACAGAGTAGGAAAACATTTTAAGGTATTTATCTCTTAATGGGGTGAGATGCAGTGAGAAGACTCCACAGGAAGTAGAGCAAGAGAAAGGGGAAGTCCATGTCTCCCAAGAGAAATTTACTATCTAATAATTTCACCCAGAACTAGCCCTGTTAGGTTGATGTCATCACCACCTCTGTCACCTGATTCTGATTAAATTGGTCTGGAGAGTGTCCCAAGCATCAGAGTTTTAAAAATTTCCCAGATAATTCTAATGTACAGCAATGTTTGAAAACCATGTTTCCCAACCCAGATATGTATTTTTTTGTTTGTTCGTTTGTTTAATTTTTGGTCTGTAGTTTTTTCTGCTGAGATCTTTTAGTGTGCAATTATCTTTATCCTCCATGAAGACAACTCTAAGAATATCTCAAAAGTCATTTTTATATCACTAAATGGAGTGTTCTATAAATGTCAGTAGGTCTAGCTTGTTGGTAGTATTTGTTCTAGTCTTATGTATCTTTTCTGATTTCTTTCTTTTTTCTTTTTTTTGGATGGGGCTGGGACAGAGGGAGAAAGAGAATCTCAAGCAGGCTTCATGCCCAGCATGGAGCCCACCACCATCGGATCACACAATCCTGAGATCCCAACCTGAGCTGAAATCAAGAGTCAGATGCTTAGCCAAATGAACCACCCAGGCAACCCTCCTTTCTGATTTCTTGTCTACTTGTTCTATCAACTATTAATGCAGGAGTGTTGAAATTGCCAATTATATGAATTTGTTTTTCTCTTTATACTCAAAGTTTTTGCTTCATGAATTTTGAAGCTTTGCTCATGAGTGTATTATACATTCAGTATTGTTATGTTTTCTTGATGAACTGATATTCTGTTATGGAATGTCTCTCTTTATCTTGATATATTCCTTGTTCTAAAATTTACTCTGTCTGATATTAATACAGATATTTCCAAATTCTTATGCTTTCTATCTTTTCCATCCTCTTACTTCACATCTATCTGTGTCTAAGTGTTTAAAGTGAATTAAAAAAAAAAAGATTTTACTTATTCATTTATTTTGAAGAGAGAGAGCCAGAGTGTGTGTGAGAGCAGGGGGAGTGACAGAAAGGGAGGGAGAAACAATCTCAAGCAGACCCTGACAGGGGGCTCGATTCCATGACCCCAAGATCATGACCTGAGCTGAAACCAAAAGTCAGATACTTAACTGACTGAGCCACCCAGGTGCTCCTAAAGTGAATTTTTTTTAAAGGCATCATATAATAATCTTTAAAAATTATTAAAATTAATTATTTTATACACATATAATAAATTTTAAATATATAAAATATATTTATTTTTATATAAATTTGTATGAATAATATAAAAATATATTTATTTTTATATAAATTTATATGAATGTATAAATTATATAATTATATCATAAATTAAATTATTAAAAAGTTTACGGCATCATATAATAATTGAATAATTAAAAATTATTATATAATGTATTATTTGCTCAGGGGTACAGGTCTATGAATCATCAGGCTTACATAATTCATAGCACTCACCATAGCATACACTATCCCCAGTGTCCATAACTCAGCCACCCTATCCCTACCCCCCTCACTCCTCAGCAACTCTCAAAATGTTTCGTGACATTAAGAGTCTCTTATGGTTTATCTCCATCCTGATCCCATCTTGTTTCATTTTTCCTCTCCCTACCCCCACGACCTCCCACCCTGTCTCTCAAAGTCCTCATATCAGAGAGATCACATGATAATTGTCTTTCTCTGATTGACTTATTTCACTTGGCATAATACCCTCTAGTTCCATCTATATCATTGCAAATGGCAATGATATAGATGGTATTCTATTGTAAACCGAGTGTGACCATTTCTGTTTCTTCTAAATTATAGTGTTTAAAAAAATGGGTGCCTGGGTGGCTCAGTTGGTTGAGCAACTGCCTTCAGCTTAGGTCATGATTCCGGACTTCCAGATCAAGTCCCGCATTGGGCTCCCAGCTCCTTGGGGAGTCTGCTTCTCCCTCTGACCTTCTCCTCTCTCATGCTCTCCTATTCATTCTCCCTCAAATAAATAAATAAAATCTTAAAAAAAATAAATTACTGTGTTTTATTTAAAGTAATTAAATTTAATACTAAAATTAATTTAGTAATTATTAAATTTACTACAAATAACAAAAATCAATGAAATGTACTATAAAAGATGTTGATGCTTCCTTTGAAAATTGAAAATTTTCTTTGAAAAATGTCTATATGATTGACAAAACTCTAGCTAGATGCAGCAAGAAAAAATTAGAAATCACCATTATCAGGAATAAAAAGATGTGATATTACTAAATATCTGAAATATAGACATTAAAAGGATAATAGAATAGTAAAGGAATGTTATAGACAACTTAATAACAATAAACTCAACAAGTTAGATGAAATAGACAAATTCCTTAAAAGAGGGCACTTAACAAAACTGGTACAGGAAGAAATAGAAAATATTACTCTATTCAAACAATTACATTTGTAATTAAAAATCTTTCTCTCAGGGGTGCCTGGGTGGCTTAGTCCGTTAAGCAGCTGCCTTTGGCTCAGGTCATGATCTCAGGCTCCTGGGATTGAGCCCCACATAGGGCTCCGTGTTTGGTGGAGAGCCTGCTTCTCCCTCTTCCTCAGCCTGCTGCTCTGCCTACTTGTGCTCTCTTGCTCCCTGTCAAATAAATAAATAAAATCTTTAAAAAAAAGATAAAAAAAAATCTTTCTCTCAAAACGAACACCCCCCCTACTACAAAGTCACTTTGGGTGAAAGCCATTCTCAAATAAAATTTTGCTTTTAATTCATCCCTCCAGGGCCATCCCCACTTGGGTGGCTCAGTGATTTAAGAGTCTGCCTTCACCTCAGGTCATGATTTCAGGGTGTTGGAGTGGAGCCCTGTGTCTGGCTCCCTGCTTAGCTGGGAGCCTGCTTCTTCCTTTTTCTCTGCCTGCAACTCCCCTGCTTATGATGTCTCTCTCTCTGTTAAATAAATAAAACCTTAAAGTTCATCCCTCCAAATTCTAGCAACCGGCTTCCTTAATATGATATTTTGTTGTGTGTTTTTATTAAAGTGGTGATATCTTTCAGTTCTTTTTCAAGAGGCTGTCTACTTGCATGATCATTTGCTTTACTTCTACATGTATTTTAACTTGGGCCCAGTTTCGAAAAGTTGAAATAGGACACATAATCAGAAAAGTGCACGTGTCATGAGGGCAGAGCTCAGTGAGTTATCACAAAACAAGTCTCTACGTAAATAGCATCCTGAGCAAAAATAAAATATTACCAGCACCTCAGAAGCCTACCTTCTGTTCTCTGTCACCAAACCCTTTCTAAACCTCCGCAAAGTAGGAACTAAACTTGCTTCCTAAATTTTCACCTAATTTTGACCCTTATGTACATGGAATTTCAGTGTACACATTTGTGCTTAGCTTTATCATCTCAAAATGTTAATGCCATTCATCTATTATTACTGCTGCAAAGTATTTTATTACATAAATATGACAACTTGTTTATCCTTTCTATCACGTAGGCCCACTTTTATAGCTGTTTGGATGTGCTTTAGAATATTTAGTATATTTTCTCTATGTCCATTAATTTGGCATTGTTAAGTGAAAAACCATTGTTTGAGCACCCGACGGTATGCACGTTAGAGCATGGCAGCATCTTCCTAAGTGGAAATGCAGGCTTTATTGGGTATTGGTGGATCCCGTTCTCCTCCCCTGCAGGATTTTTATAAGCAAGTTTTTGTTGAATAGGTTTATGGATACCATGCCATCTGGTACTACTTGCCTGACATTTCCTTCATGATGGCATAAAAAGATTTTTCTATTTTAAATATCATAACATTGGTATATTTGAGAAATGGAAGCCTTTAAATCATAACATCTCAGTCAGTCAGTTCTTTAGAGAATATAAATTGGTATGTTCTTTCTCAGAGGTAATTGAATAGCTTAGCAATCATTACCAAAAATCCTTAAAAAATGGCATGCTCTTCTAAGACAAGGTGATTGTCTCCTTTCAGATCTGTGCTTTTCTACTTACTGAGTGTGAACTGGATCAAATTACTCCCTTCTCTCCATTGCATTTCCTCATTGGTACTTACTTCACTGGGTTTTGATGATGATTAATTTAAATTAATAAATCTATTATTATACAAAGAAGATATGTGGTCAACAATATACACTCAAATATGCTTCTTAGGTATTTGTAATAATGGAAATTTGAAGCCACCTTGAATGTCTAATCCTGGAAAAATGAGAAAAAAAAAAACTGGGAGTATACTATGTATATAACATGTTATATAACCATTTGAAACAATGTTTCTAAATAACTTACAAAGTTCGGGGAAATTATGAGCATATGGTTGCAAAGTGAAAAAATCAGGCTATAAAATTGCATCCCAATTATGCAAAAGTATATATCCATAGCAAAAAAGATTGGGGGGAGGTGCCTGGCTGGGCTCAGTTGGTGGAGGGTATACCTCTTGATCTTGGGATTGTGAGTTTGAGCCCCATGTTGTGGGATAGAATTAAAAATAAATCTTCAAACAAACAAATAAAAAAAGGATTTGGGTTCCTTTGGTCATTGAATTCTTTTATTTATACTTCCATTTGTTCACCTTTTCCAGCTTTATTGAGTAGTACTCAACAAATAAAAATTGTATATATTTAACGTGTATAACCTGATGTTTTGACAGGTGGTGGGATTTGGCTATAAACTTAACTTTCTTCATTATTATTAATAGTAGTATTTTGTGTTTTTTTTTTTTAATTAAAAGAATGAACCATCCTGAGCATTACCATAAATAAAATTACTCAGAAAATAAAACAAAACAACAATAAAAGCATCAGTAAATATTACTGAAGGGAAAAGCAGGTTCCTTTGTCATCAGACACCCTGACGTTTGGTGAGGCTGGAAAGCCTAGACCCTTTCACCACGGGATCCTGGGCTGTTTTTCTCTGTATGTGTTATGTTAAAGAGAGCACCTCAGCAAAGGACTGCCAAGTCTTGGACTTCTTATTAATTTTTTATTATTTTTTTTAAGATTTTCTTTATTTATTTGACAGAGAGAGAGAGACAGAGGGAGTAGGGAGCCGGATATAGGGCTCAATACCAGGACCGTGGGATCATGACCTGAGCCGAAGGCAGACACTTAACTGACTAAGGCAACCAGGTGCCCCAAGTCCTGGATTCCTTAAAAATCATTCTGACTTCCTTCTCTCTAAAACAAGAAGGTAGTGACTCTACTGGGAATGAGTGTCACTCCAGTCGGCTCTGGATCCTGAATTGTTGCAGCCTGTTTGCCTGATAATATTGTCTGTGTCAGTTGTTAGGGTAACCAAAAGCAGCTGATTACTTAATTGGTGAAGGCTGGAAACCAGCCTCTTTCATTAGTTCCCATCAGGGTCTTGAGACTACCCAGGGTTGGGCCCAGCCAGGTTTTCCATCCTTTCTAATTCAAATTTTAATACTTATTTCCTGATATAGTTACTGAGGCTGAGGCCCAAAGAGTTGTCTACAAAATCTGCTGCATATTAAAAACAAATTGAAATTTGTCTACAGTTGATAATAGGTAATCAATTTAAGGTAGGTAAATGAAACCACCTTGGCGTCATTGAGATACCACTCGGATTTTTCTTTGAAGAGGCATAAATGTGCGCCATGTTTGCTATTTCATTTCTGTTAGATTGTCGACTGAAAATTCTTGACTGCCCGGAATTTGTGAATATCTGGTCTACAGGCCATGCTGAGCTGGCTTCTCAATGGATCTGTTTTCTAATGTAGCCTAGAGTATTGACTGCTCCTGGCAAGTGCAGTTAAATCTGATGTCCAAATTAAGTTATTTATATGGGTAGCAGGGTTTTGAAGAGTTTAATTTGCCTTTAGAAAAGATTTCCCTTCCTCTTCCTCCTACCTCCCCTGTGTTTGGTTTCTCTAACACAGAGGCCACGAGAACCTAACGCCAAAGCAACCAGTTGGAAAGGGAAACATCCACGTAATTACTAGTTGTTTTGTCTATACAGTGTGAAATCAGAAGTTGGCATGATTTTATTTTTCACCTAGTTGACTGTTTTGTTTTGTCTTGTTTTGTTAGATTTCTTTGGACTGAAATGATTTGTTGATTCTGTATTGTGTAAATCAATCCCAATTCCACAAGACTTCAGTGACTGTTTTTATTTAAAAGCAAGCAAACAAACAAAAAAAAAGTGAGGAGTAAAAAGAATAAATAATTGGAAGCTGGGAAACTTTGTAATTTTGGTCCAGCTTTGTCACCAACCAGTTACGAGACCTTGGGCAGGTCATTTCACCTCCTGAGGCCTCCCAATTTCTGATTATAAATCAATACACATTACTTAAAGGAAACTTAAGTATGCATTAGTGGAAAGAAAAAGTTTTTAAATCACTTATAATCCTATATGGAGATATAATCAATGTCACCACGGTGTACATGTTTCCAGCCTTATGAAGATCAACTAAATGCTGTCAGTTCTGGTATAGCATTTGTTTGGAAAATGTAAATTTGTTCCAACACCAAGTGCACAAGGGAGCATAAGTCTGCATATGTACCATTTCTTCCAGGAGAAACACCACGTGAACACACACACACACACACACACACACAAGTGTACCTGACCCTGCACCCATGCGCACATACCAGCACAGGGACAGGAGCCAAGGCCACCAGTGTCGGTGGTACAGTTCTCTGTCTCCATTCAGATGACCCTCCTTCCACAACTTCCCTCCCCTGACACTCTAGTGCCCTTGTGCCCTTGGCACCCTGGCCAGGCCAGTGCCTTCCCTGTCTTTAATTTTTCCCTCTTTCCTCTCAGCCTACTTCATATTGTTCTTCTCTATTCTCTGCTCATTTTCTTTTCCTTATTTCACCTTACTCTTTCTATTTTCTACCTGTTGTTTTGTGCCTCTATCACACAGGGTGATGGGCCTGGGAATGTGCTGGCAGCCTGGCAGCCCGGGAGACACCAGCTTCCACAGAAACGGCAGGTCTCTTTCGAGCTAAAGTGCCGGAGTTATAAAATGCCATTGAACTTGGGTCAAACTGTGCTGTTTTTTTTTTTAATGAAGTTCCTTTTTTTTTTTTTTAACTGCATCACTGATGAAGGTTTTTGAGTGTTGTGTCCCAAACCCATTTTCCCTTAAGTCTTGTCTCTTTCCTTGCCCAATTTTGCAGAACGCAGTGATAACCAATACTTAGTGAATAGTTTATAACTAAAAAAAAAAAAAAGAAGAAGAACAAAATAATTTATGTCAATCATCATTCAGCCAATTGTTTAAGTGATAAATGATTAGTTTTATTAAATTCCAACCCTTGGGTCGGTGTCCTGTTAATATTCTGTGTGATGAACGAGAGCAGTCACAGGCCCTCCTGCTGCATACTAAGGCAGCCGTGAACATCTGGACGAAAAGCCCTTGAGTGATCGTTGGAGTTTCTAGTTCAATTTCTCTGTTCAAATTTCTAATCTGGCAAATATTAATAGATACCATCCATGTAGACGACTGCTCTGTGGTGTACTCGATAATTTTTAAGAGTGGAAGGGGGTCTTGGGATAAAAATATTTGATAATAACTGCTAAATCCAGTTTCCTATAGCTTTTCATCCCTGTAGCAAAAGTACAAAATTTCTTCAGTATTGACTTTCAGAAATGCAACTTCTGAGTCTAAAAATGTGAAAAAATTTTAAAGATTTCTCTATATAGTGCCAACTGCCCTCCAGAAAGGTGATGCCAGTTTACATTGTCACCCTTAGTGTGTGAATGTGCTCTTTTAGTTTGGGCTGACTTGAGTGAACATCCCAGGTCACTAAACACCATCTAGGGAGCAAAGGTGGGGATCCTGTTTAAATTGTCCCAACTTTGGGGGCGCTTGGGTAGCTCAGTCAGTTAAGTGCCTTCTTTTGGCTCAGGTCATGATTCTGGAGTCTGGGGATCCAGCCCCACATGGGGTTCCCTTCTCAGTAGGGAGTCTGCACCTCCCTCTCCCTTTGCCCCTCCCCTCCACTCATGGTCCCTCTCTGTCAAATAAATAAATAAATAATATCTTAAAAAAAATTGTTCCAACTTTTAAGAAATATTTGGAGCTTTTTAAAGTTTAAAATGACTTTGAAAGGAACTCACTGATGTATTCATAAATTGTTGGCCCAAAATAATCTTTTTTGATCTCTTCTGAGAGGACAACACTAAAAAGGGGATGTTACCAACATTTACATGACTCAACCGTTCCAGACTTGGTGAAAAACAATGGGACAGACCTTTAAATACTGTTGTGGCCAAAGACATGGAGCTGTGAGTTAGAAGTCTTCCTTTTGTAAAATCACAGCCTGGAGGAAATATGACGGTGAAAACACTTTGTAGGGAATAGGTTGGACTCGGAGAATAAACACATTCAGACATGGCTCTCCTGGCCCTCCTTGTCTTCCTTCGGGCCTTTCCTTTACTCAGTTGCTTCCCTTCCCACCTAATTAGACCACTTCAGTCCTTATTTGAACAAGCCTCCACCCTCCAAGAACTGAGAGGATCTGACGGAGCTGAAGGAATGTGATGGAAACAAAGCTGGTCTTCCACTTCTCCTGTGTTTCCTTTCATTACCATAATTAACTCAGATTTGGGTCCAAATTCTTTCCTAATTCCTCTCAGATGCTTTCTGGTTGCTCTTACTGTAGAACATGATATATTAAATAACATTTTGTGATTATGTGGAACAGAATATATTTCTCAAACTACCGCCCTCTGAGAATCTCCAGAAATTCTTCACACACAACCTCATCGACCCTCGTGGTATGTCTGCGCTTACTTAACTTTTAGGTGTATGAAACAAAGCTGTTTCTTTCAGTATCACGAAAACAGACTAAAAACGATTGGTTTCACTACAAATTTATAGAATACTACACAGCTCTAAACAAGAATCAAGCAGCTCTCTGGGTACCGATTTGGAAAAGGGTGCGAAGGCACATTTTTGGGGGTGAAAGAAAGCAAAATTCAAAACAGTAAGCCTAGAATGTTATTTCTTGTGTAAAAAGTGGGCAAATAGGAAGATGTACTTACACTTGCTTGTTTTTGTATAAATTCTGGGAGAATATATGAGAAACTAAATACAGTGGTAGTGTCAGGCAGGAGGAAGGGAACTAGGTAGAAGAAAGACAAAGTAGAAGTGAGATTTTCCCCCTTAGGTCATGTTTGTTTTGAACATGTGAATATATAATCTTTTTAAAAATTAACAATAACAATAGTATTTTAAAAGGATGACACTTGCATTTGGGAAGCAGAACCATAACATATTAATGGTATGCGAGAGAGCCCTGTTCTTGATAGTAAGGAGGACTTTCTTACAGGTTTATATTTTATTCATAATTTTTTCTATCATTCATGTGTGTGACGGGCTTGACCTTGGATCTTGGCGGGCCTTCTTGGTTGGAGGGCGTCCCTGGAGTGGAGGAAGTGGGTCTTTTCTATCTCCCAGGTAGAGACAGAGGCGCCTCTGCCTTCCTTCCATTCTTCCGCTGTCTGGGTCAAGTTGGAAGTGGCACCACCTCCTTGGGCAGGCAGGGGGCTGGAGGCAGCCATGGGTTCTGGCTCTGTCCCTGAGGTGAGCTGTTCCTGACTGCAGGTATCACAGAGAAAGCTTTGAAGAGCTGGCGAAACCAACCCCTTGCATTCTTTGCAGGATGATGAAGATGCTAGTGCTTGGCCAGTTGATAGGAAACTTGGAAGGTTTTTATTCGAAGAATATGCTCTGAGGACAATGTTATTGATGATCCTCAGCCAGGTCCAAGTTTGTTAATATTCTAAATACCTTAGAATAGTTCAGCAGCACATGTCTAATTTGAAGTAATTTATTCTGTTAATATTTTGGTTTTCTGCTGCCAGGAACTCTGGGCATATGGCATTCCCCTAAGACGTGGAGAAGGAAACCATTATGGGTGATAATAAGGAACACACATTCATTGATATGTTTAACATCTTGGCTTGAAGATGAAATTCTAAGCCATGAATCCCAGTGGCTTCCCAGCTGCGCACAGGTTAAAGTACATTTCCCCGTGGCTGCTGTATTTATTCCAATAATGTGATGTCTCTGGGAGACGTTCTCAGCCTTGCCTTTATGACAGTGATAAGAATCACCTGGGAGCTTGCTAAAAATGCAGATTCCTGGACTCCACCTAAGCCCCGGAAATCTGCTTTGTAACAACTGCCTCAGATAATTCTTATCTGCCAAGTTTGGGAAACACTGCGTTTTACAATCTTGAAAAGAAAGTAATGTTATACTGAATCATCCTGGCTTTGGGCCCATCTCTTCCACCTGGACTGACAAACGTCTATCCCCAGCAAGAAAGGAGCAAGCATTCTCCATACCTGAAATGTCACTGTGTATGAACTCTGTACGAGAACCTTCACGGCTTCACTACTGACTCATAAATATTTGAGGGTTTTGTTTCCCCTTAGGGCAAAGGATGCTCAATGCCTGCTGTCCCTGCAGAGAGGCTTCTATTCTAAATGTAGAGCGTGGAAATCTGGGGAGCCCTATGTAACATTTGGGGTTGAAATAGGGAGAGACATCTGGTAACAGTTACATAATTCAGTTACCCTTAAAAGTTGTAATTTGCCACACCCTATTTCCTCATCAGACACATATGGGTCTGTAAAGGGGACAGACTAGTCACAAGGATAGGGCATTTATGTGGCATACCTAGTGAACACAATAAGATGCCCCTCCTGTAAAAAACGTTTTCACCCACTATTAAGGAAAGATCTCCAGTTGGAAGATTCTATTTAATAAAATTTGGAAGTTCAAATTGGTCTCTTCTGTTCTAAAGCGTGAGCTTCTCTAAGCAGTAACTTTAAAAATCACAAGTGAATTTGGGACCATGTCAGCAAATGGGTTTATTTTGACTTGACTTAACTAGATCAGGAGAATGAGAGAAGTAAGTTAGAATTTAAAAAAATTTTTTTTAGAATTGGCCAAACAGGTTGTTTGACACATTTTTTGAGTTGTCAGCATTGTGCCAAATCAATTAGAAGGGCTAAAATTGGGACACTTGGCTGGTTCCGTTGGGTAAGTGTCTGCCTTCAGCTCAGGTCATGATCTCTGGATCCTGGGATCAAGCCCCACATCAGGTTCCCTGCTCAGCGGGGAGCCTGCTTCTCCCTCTGCCTGCTGTTCTCCCTGCTTATGCTCTCTTTCTCTTTGTGACACACAAATAAATAAAATCTTTAAAAAAATGGCCGAAGTTTATGAGATGAAAGGAAGTCTGTGTTTTAAATTCAAGATATTTTCTTTTCTTTCTTTCTTTTTAAAAATATTTTATTTATCTATTTGAGAGAGAGTGAGTAGTGGAGAGGGGCAGAGGGAGAGAGAGAAGCAGGCTCTGCTGAGCAGGAAGCCTGATGTGGGACTCGATCCCAGGACCCAGAGATCATGACCTGAGCTGAAGGCAGATGCTTACTCCACTGAGCCACTAAGGCGCCCCTAAACTCAAGATACTTTTGGCACACTTCATGGCATCGACACACAATTTCCACTCATCTCATGCAAGGGCATTGTGTTGGTTCACTCAGAGTTTGCTCTTTACAGCTCTCCTTTTTAATTCCTCAGACTTGGACTTCTCTTAAGCTGCACATTTCTTTTCACTAAAACGAAACAAAAATAAAAACTTTCCTATCTTCCCGCCCTAGGAGGAAGGAATGGAGGAGAGAACAGAAGAAATTCAACCTCCGAATACACCTGGATACCAGGGGCCTGAGGCTTACCTCTTTAAGAAGAAGAATGCAAAAATCTTTCCTTTCTGCCAATATTTTACAATTGTATGACTGCGTGTATGACCATGTGAATCTTGAAAGGAGCCACTGCCAGGGAAGGACTCGAGCTAAAACTTCATCAGCTGTATTGTATGCAGTCTCTGTCTGCCTTCATCTTTTTGTTTTCTGAATTTGAACACTATCAAATAATTTTATTCCCTACCCTCAAAAATTATACCTTTGAGGTAATGAATGAGTAAATGAATACAGGTATTCCCATGTCCGGGTAAAAGATATTTTGAGAAATGCAGAAACATTCTCCCATGAGTTTCCTGATGCTGATGGGCTCCAAGACAAGCCCGCTTTACCATTCCTCTTGTCTTCCCAGGATTTTACAACTGGGTATGTTTCCATGGCATACTTTATTTTCTTCCTGGCAGGACAGAAAGGACCCAGGGCAGGGGATCAGGAGGCTGGGGTACTAGGCCCAACTTCATAACCACAGAGAGGTCTGGGGCAGAAGCAGCAGTGAGTGAGCTGCATAATTCCGCAGGAGAGGCTGAAGCCTGGAGAGATGTGGCCGCTGACCCCAGGGGGTACAATTGGGTCCTCCTACAGCAAGGACTCCCAGTCCAGGGCTCTTTCTGCTGTACACTCCCTTCTTGTATCTTCCTCTAGCCGTGTATTCTTGGGAAAAGGATTTCTGATCCTTTTGATGTTTTGTTTCTGCCTCTGTACAGGAAAGGACTAGAACTAGATAACCCATAAATTCCTTTCAGTTGAGCATCTTCTGATTCTTTGGCTGTTTTTCTCTTTTGGTCATCCTGATGGGTATGCAGCTCCTGGATGAGCTGGTCTAGCCCTAGTAACCAGCACAGGGTTTGCCGAACACCTTGAGGAGAATGAAGATTTCATAACGTAGAGCTTCAAGGTGGGGCATTGAGCTGAATGGCTTTCACCTTGGCCCATCGCTGCTCTCTTGAACTTTTTAATTTGATAAGCACAGAGCCAGAAAGGTTCTGAGAGGGACTCCGAGGTCTGTTTCATGACAGAGATGAAGAAACTAAGACCCAGAGACCCTCCTGAGGCTGCTTCATGAACATTACTGACAGCACGTTGAAACCTGGGTGCCCTGATTTTCCCCACTGCACTATTACCAACCCTCTGGATTGCTTTGAGGCAGTCACTGCTGGTCCTCAAGTGCCCCGTTTGGTTCTAACAGAACCTTGGTGGGAGACTCGGCTGTATTGTCTACAGAATAGACCCAAGTAGAGATTCCACTTGGGATCCATGTTGAGGTTATTCTTATTTATCTAACGTGGAACTTCTATTCTATATTCAAATTAAAATGTGACTTAGTTTAAGAACACATTTCCATATACTTTTCCCAGGTCTGTAACTCCTTCTGGCCACCACCATAAATATAAGAGACATCAACTATTTTAATTTTGCTTCTAGAATGTTCTCCTGCCACTAAAATCACAAGTAAGTACTAGATCCATCAAGTTACTTTCCTCCTTCTCTTCCTTACGAACGGGACTCTTCCCTCTTGAAACCCTCTCTGTTGACGTGCATATCCCGCTGCTGTCCTGAATGCAGCATTCAGAGGGCTCCTCGATGTCCCAGACGATCTTATCTAGACCTCCCAGTCATCCTTTGAAGCAAACACAGTTTCTTCATTCATGGGAATGTGGAACTATAACTTTCCCACAGTTCTACAGTTAGTTGGTGGCAAGATCCAGGTTCCAACCCAGGTTTCCTGCATCAATTCCTGATACTCTTTGCTAGGTCACAGCCACTTGCAGGACAAAATGTGAAAAATGTCCTTCCGCCCTTGAGACAAGGTCTTTGAGAAATTAGAGGAAGAAGGGATCCCTTTACTAGTGGAGCCGGGAGAGGCTTACTGCAGAGACACTACTTGAGTCTGGGCTGAGAAGGCAGGGGAAGGTGTTACAGGTATAGATGAGGGGGGTAGGTCATGTCTTGGGAGGGCATGGTCCAGGTACAGGGGACAGGGTGTGGACCGCTGTTGTCACCAGCCATAGCAGCTCTGGTTTCATTTGGCAGCCACAGAGTTGTACATGTTGATACACTGATTTATCACTTTGAGGATGGATGGCCTTTGCCATCAGCTCTTCTTGCCCTTTCTTCATCTATAAATAAATTGTGCTTCTGTTCCCCGATGTATGCATTTCTCTTTTTTCCCTCCTTCTGTAGAAATAGACTCTGTAAAGTATGCATCATAAAAGGTAACAGGTATTACCTATGTAACTTGAAAGGTAAAATTCTACCATTTATTTATCAGCTAGCCTCCGTCTCCACGTTAAGAACTCTTTAATGGGCAAGAACATTTTCTCCTCATTATCACCTCCTCAAGTTGAATAGAACTAGGAGGCCTAGACTTGGCCCTGGGGGTTTTTCAAGGTGATAATGAGGCAGCATTTTGTTCAATTTGTGCCTTATTTTAGCTCTTGGTGTATTTGCTTCATTATCTCTACCAGATTTTAAGTAGTTTCAATGAGGACTATATTATTTCAAATTTGAATTCCTCACTGTGCCGAGCTCATCTCTGGCACATAGTAGGTGCTCAGGAAGTCCAGATTCAAGATGCGCTTTTCAAAATTTTCCTGATGATAGAATCAAAGTGATGCGAAGAGAATAAGGATTATTCTACCTTCTGGACAGCAAGACCTTCTGTTTCACGTAAGATCGATTTATACATATTTGTAATGGAGATCTCTTCTTCTAGGGACAGGGATCAATCTTTCTTTCTCTTCCTTTCTTCCTTCCTTCCTTTCTCTTTTTCTTCTCTCTCTCTCTTTTTTCCCTTCCTTCCAATTTAATTAATTAATTAATTAATTAGGATGGGGGGAGAGGCAGGGGTAGGGGCAGAGGGAGAGGGAGAAAATCTCAAGCAGACTCCCCTCTAAGCACGGAGCCTGATACAGGGTCGAACCCACAACCCTGAGATCATGACTTGAGTTGAAACAGGAGTCTTACGCTTAACTGACTGAGCCACCCAGTTGCTCCTCTAGGGCCAGGACTATTTCTGTCCATTCTACCTGGACACTCTCTAGGGGATCTAGGTGTTACTCAGAAGGCTACTTGGTGGATATGGAGTCTGAGCAATAAATAGCTCAGAATTCTGAGGGTTATTTCATCCAGGTTTTTGTGAAGCCCGAACAAGTGCACTGCTTTAGAGATAGACACACCATCAACTACCACTCTTACCCCCAAACGTCTGCCATATTCTCAGACTCCAGCACACCTTCCTGTAGCTTGGTGTCTGCAGTCTGAGACAATCCATTTGGACACTAAATTGAAGAAGGATCTACATATTTTTAAATAGTTCGTTCTGAGGTTAGTCTTATATTTCTATCTAGGTTGCCGGGTAGTGTCCAATCATGTGAGTGTGCATGAATGTTAATTTATTTATTGAGTTTTTAATTGTAATTTCATTATGGTCAACATACAGTGTTATATTAGTCTCAGGTTTACAATATAGTGATTCAACAAGAGTGCATGACTTTAAGAAGACAAGGTATGGTGAGTATCCCTCTCACTACATCTCATTTAATTCTCCGGGCTACTCTGTAGACAGAGCTGGGATTCGAACCCAGCTGACTCCAAAGCCCATAATCTTTACCCTACATTATACTGCCTCCCCATGGACACTCGGCGTCTTCTAGGACCTCATTCCCATCCATCACAACGGCTTCACCTCTCTGTGCTCATGCCTCCCTCTAGGAATGCCCACCTGCTCTGAACTCCCTGAATGTGCTGCCCTGTGTCTGTTCCACAGACAGAATGGTCTGGTTGCACTACACCTGTTCAGCTGAGATTGGAGTATTCAAAACCATGAAGAGAACAATGTTACAGTAGGAGTGGGTAAAAGGGAGTATAAATTTATTATGGGGCATGCACACTGTATAATAGATCCTTAATATAGGTTGTTTCATTTAATCCTCCTGGTTATCTCGTCCAGTATGCATGTAAGGGTCAAGAAAGATGCCAGGTTTCCTAGATTTGAATTCCAGCTTTGTTTCTTCTTCCTCTTATTTTTTCTTTTTTTAAAAGATTTTATTTATTTATTTGAGAGAGAGAGAAAGCAAGAGCACAAGAGCAGACTTCTTGCTGAGCAGAAGGCCTGATGCGGGGCTCCATCTCAAGATGGAGGGATTATGACCTGAGCCAAAGGCAGTCACCCAACTGACTGAGCCACCCAGGCATCCCCCACATTTGCTTCTTACCAGCCGTGTGACTGCAGACAGGTCACCTCCTGCAGACAGGAGGATTAAATGAAACAACCTATATTAAGGATCTATTATATAGTGTGCATGCCCCATAATAAATTTATACTCCCTTTTACCCACTCCTACTGTAACTGCCCTGACTCTGCCTTAGTTTGCTTCTGCACAAAATGCGAGTGATAGTAATTAAATTTACCTCATTAGGTTGTAATGAGGATCAAATCAATGGTGTCTGGCACATGGTAAACTCTTTTCAAGGGTTATCTAATATTAGTGCCCCAATTTTAGAGATAAGGGATCTGGGCTTGAAGAGTCGCTTGTTCAAGGTCACACAATTAGCAAATAGTTGTACTGATTTTTAAACCCAGGTCTGCCTGCTTCCGATGATCATATTATAACTAGTACGTATCACAGTTTTCATTAGGATAATTAAGACTGTGCTTTTCAGAATGGGGTCTAGATCTTAGGTCTGTGCTCATAAAAAAAAAGGTGAAATATTAGGGGGTTAAAAAGAATGAGTTTTGAGATGAATCACAGAAAATTGCTCTCAGTTTCTCTACTTTTCATAGTCTAGCATCACCTTTTGCTGTCATGGAAATACAGCTTGGTTATCTGGGAGCAAATTGTTGTAAACATGCAAACCCCACATAAAGATTAGCCTTCGTTGTGAAAGTATGCCAGTTTTACAGCAAGGAACCGGGGCATAAGAAAGTTCAGTGCAGGCCCCTAATGGAAAGGAATATTCAAAAGTGAGATATGTGTGCAGCACACACACAGAGAAAGCATTTTTGGTGGGAAGTAGACCGTAGGAATCAATCTAGAGCCAAGAGGCCAGCTTGGAACTAGAAGCTGACTGCTTAGATTGCTTGTATTGGAAGAGGGCAAAGAGACTGAGGGCTACTACAGAGAGCAGGGAGGAGAAAAGAAAGAGAGAAAGCAGTCATAGTAAGGCTGAGATAGGAACTTTCACGGTTGGAGGAAGCGTTAATCGCTATGTCCTTTCTGGTGAGGAATAGAACCCCTTATAACAAATACTTCAAAAATGGGCCTGTCTTTTAAAATTTTAAGACTGCCTCCTAGGACATAGCAAATGATGGCCAAAGATTTGCATTTATCACAGTGTTATTAAAAATAGGAAAAATTTGGGGATGGTCTACTTTAAATTGACAAGGTGAAATAATGCATAGCCATTAATACTAATTTTAGGGATGTTTTTAAACTCTGTGGGAGCAAGGATCTCTTATAGCTCTTTCAAATCTGTGTTTTCCTTGCTTAAGACAGTGCCTGGCACATAATAAAATCTCAATATTTACTAAAGAAATGAACATAATATTAAGTTTTAATCTTTTTTAAGAAAAAAAAAATCACCCAAAGACACTAAACTGAATCTCCTGCTTTGGAAAGAATTCTGATCATAGAAAAGGAAGTATTAAAAATTCTTCCATATGCAGTACATCGAAATGTCAAATCATTCTGTTGTACACCTGAAACTAACATAATGTTGTATGTCATTTATGCTTAAATTAAAAAAAAAAAGAATACCTCCGCACTAAATGAGCCTCCACACTGACCTTGGTTTAGATCCTGGAATAGAAAAAGGACACTCATTAGTCAAGCCATGAAGACATGGACAAATCTTAAAATACATACTGCTAAGTGAGAGAAGTCTATCTAAAGATTACAACCTGTATGATTCCAACCAGATGAGATTTTACAGAAGGCAGACCTAGAGAGACAGTAAAAAGATGACTGACAGGGGTGCTTGGTGACTCAACTGGGCTAAGCGGCCAACTCTTGATTTTGGCTCAGGTCATGATCTCAGGATCTCAGGGTGGGGGGGATTGAGTTCCACATCGGGCTCCCTGCTCAGCGTGCAGTCTTGTTTATCCCTTTGCCTCTGCTCCTTCCTGGTTGGTTCTCACATTCTCTCTCTGGTCCTCTCTCTCCTTCTCTCAGATAAATAAATAAATAAATAAATAAATAAATAGATTTTTAAAAAATCATTGATTGTCAGGGGCTCTGGGGACGAAAGAGAGGGATAAATCTTTAGGGCGCCGAAATTGCTCTCTATCATACTGTAATGGTCGATACATGTCATTAGGCATCCGTCAAAACTCGGAACCGCACAACACAACGAATGAACCTTAATGCAAGCTACGAATTTTAGCTAATAATAGTGTATCAGTCTTGACTCATCATTTTAACAAATGTACTACACTCATGCAAGATGTTAACAATAGGGACCCTGTGTTGGGGGTGTAGGGTGTGGATGGGATGGATGTGTGGGACATATGTTACCTGCTTGATTGTTCTGGAAATCCAAAACTGTACCCAAAACTATTTTATTATTATTATTATTTTAATAAAAAGAACATAAGGGGAAAAGCTGGTGAAATGCGAATCAAGTCTGTATTTTAGTTCATAGTAACGTACCGATGTTAACGTCTTAGTTTTGACAAATGCACCATGGTTACGCAAGATGTTAACATCATGGGAAACTAGGTGAAGAGTATAATGAGAACTCACTGTACTATCTTTGTCACTTTTCTTTGAATCTAAAATTAATCCAAATGACAAGTTTATTTAAAAAGAATGCCTTCCAGCAAGTACCAGTCAGACCTCCTGGCTAACAGCCCCCTCTGCCCTGGTGCTGCTTCAGGCAGGGCACGTCCAGGGACACTGTGGCTGTTCTGGTGGCCAGAAGGAGATGATAAAGGGACAATCAAGTGCCCGCTTCTGGACTTGAGGTAACAGCCACGACCCTCAAGTTCCTAAGAGATGAATTTAAGTGCGGTAAAAACCATGAGAGTTTGAGCCAATAAAGCCTGTATACAAATGTCATCATCTACTTTTGGAAAGACGTAGAAGTGACCAAAGAATGAAACCTATGTTTGTGTTCTTCTAAACTCAAGTCTCTTATGTCCCCTTGGAGAATCTTTCCTTCTGTCCTTCGACATTTATTAAGCAGCTGCCTTAGACCCTGAGGCATCTCCAAGGAGCAAGACAGCTGTGAGCTCTGCCCTCAAGCACATGCAAATGGGGCTTTCAGTAGTTAAAGAGTAAGTGTTTGCCCCAACCTGCTGCCTACTCTTACCTTGAATGACCTCAGTCCGGTTTTACGATTCTTTTATTTATTTTTAAAGTAATCTCTAATGCCCAACATGCGCTGAAACTCACAATTCGGAGATCAAGACTCGCACGCTCCACCGTCTGAGCCCGCCGGGCGCCTCTCTTATTTGTTGGTTTTTAACACACTTCCCTGGGTCACAAGCAGAGTCGCCAATACCACTGTGTGCTGTGCCACAGGATGTCCGAAGACGGAAGACCATCTTGTCTCTGCTTTGAGATATTTTATACATGGCTGTCACCTTTGGAATTGTTGTCTTAAGGACTTCTTTAAAAACCCATCAACATGTCATTATCTTTCTTTTGAGAAGAATAGTAGCCACATCGGAAGGCCAGAGGGGTGGGGAGGAGCAGTCATTTAGCTGTGGCCATATAAGGTGCTGAGTTTCACACTAGGACCCCTGAGATTTGGCTCACACCAAACTGGCCCTGAGACTGGCTCATGGAAGTTCAAAGAGAAGAATTCTTTCTGAGGTCCCACGCTCAACTTTGGCTCTCAGGCTCGTACGCTGGACATGTTTCATCTGTCTCATCAGAGGAGCAGGATCAGGAAACCTAGTCTTAGAGTTTGCTTTGTTCAGTTGGTCAGTGAGGTATTATAGAGCAAAGGACACTATTCCCCTGGCCTACCCGCCACCCCTGGTCAGGGAAAGAGGGTGACGGTGGTGGTGCTAGGCATAAAGAATGTGACAGAATTGTATTTTGAGGTATTCTTTGACCTCAAGGCATTCCCAGTCTATTTAGGAGGTGTTTAACTTAACACAAGCATCTGAGCGAGGCTCACACTTCCTGGTCCGTTTCTGCCTCTGATAATAGGCTGGAACATTTTCTTGGAGTGTAGGAACCCAGTGGTTCTAATGGGGAGCCTGGGAGTGAGAAGCTAGAACTGGAATATGGGTCATGACTATGGCTAGGCTCCAGGCACAGGGCTGATTTCATGGGCCTGTGATGTGTGATGCCCCACAGACTCTGTGCTGAGAAGGGCCTTACCCCGGGTTACATGCTCTGTTAATAAACTTCAACAGGGGTTTTACTTTTGCACTGGGGGCCTGTCTTAGTCTGTTCAGGATGGCTTATAAACAACAGAAACTTATCTTTCACGGTTCTGGAAGCTGGAAGTCTGAGATGGTCAGGTGAGGACCCTCTTGTGGGTTGCAGACTTCTGGTTGTGTCCTCATGTGATGGGAGGGGAGAGGAATTTCTCTGGGGCCTCTTTTATAACAAGGGTATCCATGTCACTCATGAGGGCCCTTACAACTTAATCATCTCCCGAAGTTTCCACTTTCTAGTGCCATCACATTGGGCATTAGGATTTCAACATATGAATGTGGTGGTGGTGTGGGGGGGGAATGATGATGGTGGGGGGGAGACCCATTCAGAGCATAGCAGTCCCACAAATTATGTAGCCAGTCCTGCCCCTGTGCAGTAGGTATAGGAGGATTGGACAGATCCAGGTTCAGATTTGGGGTCAGCTCCTTCTAAGCTGTGAGATCATGAGCAAATCTTTACTTAAATCTCTGAGCTTTGGTGTCCTCATCCGTTAAATGGATATCCTTCCTCATTAGGAGAACCGTTTAAATAAGACTACAGTTCAAAAAGCTAGTTGGTGCCAGGCAGACAGTAACTCTCTTTCTACCCAGGCATGCAGCCAACCATCCAATCACCCGTCTATTCACCCATCTGTTCAGACATCCAGCGAACATGTCCTGTTTGCCAGTTTGTGCGAGGCAGTATGCTAGGGTGCCGTTTTTAGGGTGCAGAGTTGAAGAAAATGTGTTCTCAAGTAACTTACAGTGTCATAGAAGAGATCAGATTCCTCCTTCCACAATGGTCCCTATTGGCAAAATTTGAATATAGCATCATTTTCGGAGGGGTTATGATTTGCCTGGAGATCGGGAGGAGTAAGAGGGAAGGTGTAAAACTTAGGGATGAGAGACTTAAAATTGTAACTCGGGAGAGTCCGAGTCATTGAGAAAAGTTAACAGAGAGCGTTGACAAGTGTAATCTCATCTTAACAAGTACCCCGACGGTGGGGGAGGGGGGTGGGAGAGGAGGATGATACGGATGAACGGAGACCTAGAAAGGAGGCTCTGGTTTGGGTAGAGGGTTGGGATAGGAGTAGATAAGGAGTAAGATAAGAGCACAACCGGATCAATGACTGGAGAGCATACAAACTGTAACACTTCCATTGTCAAACCAAGCAGCAGGTTTTAAATAATAACAGATTTCTGGTTTTAACCACAACGGTTTTTATCAGGTTAAACCTGAAAGCAGACTAGCAATGCACATACAAGGGGAAATTTACCACCTCGGTTTAATAAACGAGTGTATGTGCTGTGTGGAAACAGTGCAACTTCCTTAATCCAATATCTGATGAAAGAGCAAGGATAGAAGAATTAATTTACCACACACTAATTAAAGAGGGGTATGCACTGTATATACGGTGAAAGTCTCTGAAATGAATATTTGATAAACAATATCTGGTAAATTAAAAAGCTGAAATGTTGGGCGCCTGGGTGGCTCAGTGGGTTAAGCTGCTGCCTTCAGCTCAGGTCATGATCTCAGAGTCCTGGGATCGAGTCCCGCATCGGGCTCTCTGCTCAGCAGAGAGTCTGCTTCCCTCTCTCTCTCTCTGCCTGCCTCTCCATCTACTTGTGATTTCTCTCTGTCAAATAAATAAATAAAATCTTAAAAAAAAAAAAAAAAAAAAAAAAAAATAAAAAGCTGAAATGTTAAATTAAATGCAAATTAAAAATCTGGAATGTTAAATTAATTAAATACAGAAAACTGCATCAAATAACATTACAGGTCTCCGTTAAATTGGGAAGAAAAAAAAGCCAAGTTACTCAGCATTACATCTTGCCAGTGAGCGCTCTTGACTCACCTGTTGGGAATAAATGAGGGTGACACAACCTTCAGATTTATCAGTGAATTTAAATGTCACATGCACAGACATTTCTGGGTACTTTTTACTTGAAGCTAAGTGGGGCATAAAATGGACTTTTTTCTTTATCATGGAAGAGATGTGAAGAGATTCATTCAAATCAGGGGATCTTCTTCTAGCTTGAGATAAGGACAGCCATATTGTTCCGTAAAGGGACCCTCTAAGACAGAGTGGTTCACACTGTGTAGTGCCTGAGTTTATGTTTATGTGCAGCAGAAGAGTGAGCTTGGAGAATCAGTCTCGGAATGTGTCTGGAAACCTGCCTCTTTCTGTGACTTTGCTATGGAAGAGAGGCCAAACTGCACAGGTTATCTTACAGGTATGAGCTCCATTGCCCTGTACAGAACTCTAAGGGGTGGGGTCAGCCATATTACCTTGTGTTTTCTGAAAATTGGAGATGCTTCTAAACCATCATCTATTGTCCTCTGGCTCTAGATTTGAACACAGGATGAATTCCAGTGGGTCCTTTGGATTTGAAATTCTGCTCCTGCCACTGACTCTTGTGGTATTCTGGGCAAGACACTCCTTTTTCCTTTTCCTGTTTCCTCACCTGTTTGATGAGGCAGGCAATGCTGACACCAGAGAGAGCCACTGGCAGGAATAACTGATCAACCTGCATGCTTCATAATTTTCGTTTCAACTTCTGCAAATTAACCAGCATTCCAAAGCTGTCTTAGATTTCCAGAGTCATTTTTTAAATTAATTAATTAATTAATTAATTAAACATTTGATGTGTTATTTGTTTCTGGGGCATAGGTCTGTGATTCATCACTCTTCCACAATTCACAGCACTCACCATAGCACACACCCTCCCCAATGTCCATCCCCCAGCCACCCTATCCACCTCACCCCCACCTCTACTCCAGAGTCATTTTTTAGTCTAAGTCTGGGTATCTATAACACTTGAGATACAGTATTTTATTTCAGGGGGGAAAAGGTATATTTAGTGGATGGGAAACTTAACAGAATAGATTATTTTTGCCTTCCTTTGGGTCACATAGTACCTTGTTCCTATCCCCACTTTAGCACTTAGACTGTAAGGCAGTTATTTTAAAAACATTATTAATTGTAAAAATTCATTTAAAACAATACCAGTACTATGTGAAGTAATTCTCTTTATTTTTTTTTTTAGAGAGGGAAAGACAACACGGGAGGTGGGGGGAGGGGCAGAGGGAGAGAAAGATGGAGAGAGAGAGAGAATCTTAAGCGGGTTCCACACCCAGTGTGGAGCCCAACATGGGGCTTGATTTCACGACCCTTGAGATCTTGACCTGAGCGGAAATTAAGACTCGATGCTTAACTGACTGAGCCACCCGAGCGCCCCAAGAGTTCTCCTAAAAATATGCAGACAATACAGATAAGGATACAGGTTCCCAGACTACAACTTTCAATCCAGATGGACAGACTTTCTGGGGTTGCTCATGAGCTTCGGCAACTCTTCACTCTGTGGACTTGGAGGAGCTGAATGGACAGTTGGGCTTCAGAGCCCATGAATGAGCAGCAGTGTTTTAGATAACCCACAGAATCATGAATGCAGGACTCCTTGGTGTCCCTAAATCAAGTGATCCTTAATCTGACATCTTTGTACGTCTTTATGTGCTAACCTGGACTAGCACAACCTCAAACATTTGGGCTAAAACCTGCATCCTCAGAAGGTTCATCAGCAAAAATATATTTGACTAAAACATTTCCTTTCTGTGATGAAGTCAGTTTCACCTGGACTTAGGAAACCTCAAACCCATGCCTTGCCAATGTCTCCATTTAACATAATGTGGGAAATGAGCCTGAGTGCCAAGTTCCAAAACACTCAGGCCTAAAGGTCGTGGTTTTGTAGGGGAATTTTAATTTTAGTAAACATACAGTGTTATGTTAGTTTCAGGTGTACAGTATGTTTACTCAGTATTTCCATACATCACCGGTGCTCATCATAACAAGTGCCCTCCTTAATCCCCCTGACCTATTTAACCCATCCCCCCACCCAGGTTCCCTCTGGTTAACCACCAGTTTGTTCTCCCTAGTTGAGAGTCTGTTTCGTGGCTTTTCTCTCTCACTCTCTCTCTTTTTTCTTTGCTTGTTTTGTTTCTTAAATTTCACATATAAGTGAGATCATATGGCATTTGTCTTTTTCTGACTGACATTTCATCCAGCATAATATTCTCTCGCTCCATCTGTCGTGTTGCAAATTGCAAGAGTTCATTCTTTTTTATGGTTAAAAACATATAATTAAAAAAAAAGATTTTATTTATTTATTTCAGAGAGAGAATAAGTGGAGGGGAGGAGCAGAGGGAGAGGGAGAAGCAGGCTTTCAACTGAGCAGGGAGCTTGATGTGGGGTTCCATCCTGGGGATCCAGGATAATGACCTAAGCTGAAAGGCAGGTGCTTAACCAACTGAGCCACCCAATTTTTTTTTTTTAATTTTTTTTTTTAATTTATTTAGTCAGAGAGAGAGAGAGAGCGAGCACAGGCAGACAGAGTGGCAGGCAGAGTCAGAGGGAGAAGCAGGCTCCCCGTGGAGCAAGGAGCCCGATGTGGGACTCGATCCCAGGACACCGGGATCATGACCTGAGCCGAAGGCAGCTGCTTAACCAACTGAGCCACCCAGGCGTCCCGAGCCACCCAATTTTTTAAGAAAAAAATTATTTATGTAGTTTTGTGTCCTATCTATTGGCAACTTTTTAAAAAAAATTGTATAATGTCTTAAAAAATCTTGCATCATTAAATCATAAATGTATTTCATCTTTCTTTACTATTGCACAGGATGCTATGATTGTATTATAACTTATTTAAAACTTATTTAACTATTTCTATATTGGTGGCATTTATGCTGTTTCCAATTTTTCTGCTAATAGAAATAAAGCTGCACTCCTGGCCTAGTCCTTTTGTCTAGTGTTTCTTAAATAGTTCTATTTATTTTTCTGTTTCTAGTGCTTAGTACAGTGCCTGGAATATATAAATGTCAAACACATGTTTATAAATGAATGAATCAATGAATAGGTACATAAATTAACTTAAGAACAATTTCATCCTTATAAACATGCTTACCATAATATGATTTTGACTGATAGGAGTGAAATTGAGCCAAACAATGGTATTGTTAGGTATATTAAAAGATACTGAAATCAAAAATTATTGTACCAGAGTTTCTCTTTCTGACCTTATTCTATTTGGGGCCTTAGAAAAATAAATGATTCATGTGAAATCATAGTAGGTGTGCTTGGGAAATTTGTGAATATAAAATATAAAAGGTTAAGAGAGCCATGATTGGTTCAGGATTCAAAATAATTTTATTAGTGGGAGTATTGGACCGGGGGAAAATCTCCCAAGATAAAGCTCTCTGGAGCACCTGTAAGAACAAGGCAGCTCGGGTGCCCCTTCTGTATATACTAAAGAGATCGACAGGTGTGTCCCTGCTGTCAGGAAGCTCAAAGGGAAATTTCTGAGTTTGCACACAGTCTTTAAACATTTTTTTAAAAAAGATTTTATTTGACAGAGAGAGATCACAAGTAGGCAGAGAGAGAGGGAAGCAGGCTCCCTGCTGAGCAGAAAGCCCAATGTGGGACTCGATTCCAGGACCCTGGGATCATGACCTGAGCCGAAGGCAGAGGCTTTAACCCACTGAGCCACCCAGGCGCCCTGCACACAAGTCTTAGGTAGAATTCCATATTAGGGAAAAAAACAATGTTGGGGTTTAAGTTGACTGCTGCTTCAATAGACACCACTAATGGAAACAAATAAAGCTATGGTGGCTACAATAGCATTTGTAAAAATAATATCCATATAATCCAGAGTAGTAATCCCGCTGACTTTGGAGTGTGACAAATGTGTCTCATCCTTGGGCCTCGTCTGTAATCGGTAGCTGATATAATCTTAACTGGTGCATATGACTGAAATTCCCAGGGCTCAAGGGAATCTCTTTGGAAGGGGAGGGCTTTTGAACTGAGTCTTGAAGGAGAGAAAAGGTAGCTCGTAGAAGAAAATGGATGGACACAGGAAGAGGAGGGGGGCCCAAGTGGGCTTCTGCTGACCCTTCCCTCAGTAGTGCAGAACTCAGGTGAGGAAGGAGTAGGAAAAAGTTTGGACTGTCCTTCCTCTGGTTTCTAGCTTCTTCCCAATCTTTTTCCCAGTATACTGTAAGCAGCAGACGCTGTAGTTCTAGCCAGAAATGGGTGAATCCAGAAATGAGGGTGACTTGATGACAGGGTGCAGGAATCATGGCTGAAGGCTCCTTCTGTCACCGATCTGGCGACTGATGCTGGCTGTTAGCTGGTAACTCGGCTGGGTCTATGAGCCACCAAGTCGCCATGGGGCCACTGTGTCTGGATGCATAGGCTTCCTCACAGCATGGGAGCTAGGTGCCAGGGGAAATACTCTAAAAGAACCAGGGGGAAGCTGTAGCACTGCTTTGGATTAGTGTCAGAAGTTACATAGCATCACTTCCACAATAGACAAAAGCCCAGATTTAAGGGCATGGAATGTAAATTCTGTCTCTTACTGGGAGGAACGTTAATACATGGTAGGGAGCATGTGGGATGGGAGATAGTAGTGCCACCGTCTTTGGAAAATACAGTCTGCCAGAATGTATCTCCCATTAAGGGACGCTGAAATTTCTTTAAGCTAAGTGTGTTGCTAAGTGTAGAGTGATGCTCTGGATAACTTTCCATAGAAAGCCTGGTGTGTGAAATAGTCCATCAGAGGAGATAATGTGGAAATTGGTTGGAGATTCAAGAGGCTTGAGGGACGTCCTGGTTTTACTATTATGTTACCTTTGAAATTGGGCTCGTTATATAACGTCTTCAATCCTCAGTTTTCTAACCTGTAAATAAGGGTGTTGAACAAGATGATTTCTAGTCATAAACATAGATAAAGACACATCACATTTAGCTCATATATTCCAGATTGCTGTCATTTTGCATTATCTCTGACAGTTTGTGATGTTCGGTATAAACAACCCAGAGATCGAATCATGTTTGATGGCAAGAGATCGGGGGTGAGTTCAGTGTTACAGTGCTGAATTTGTGGCTGAGACAAATTAGGAATTTACTACGAAAAAGTTCCCAAGTTTAAGGCTCCGATGTACTGAATTCTTTGAAAAGTTCATCGAATGATGCCATGGAGATGATCTGGTATGAAAATATATCAATGTTTAAATTGGTAGTTTAATTTAGCTTAGGTATACAAATTGCATCAGATCAGTTCCTAAACTAACTCAGTGAGGCTATTAAATCAGATTCTAAGGGTCATTCCTGTTTGATAAAATTGGACCATTTATGAGAAAAGAGCCACTGAGTTAGTATTAATTACATTTTGTTATTGTTGTTTTTTAGTACTTAATTTAACCCTGGCAGTAAGCAGCAAGTGACTATGTTTTAAAATTAATACATCACGGGCATCTGGCTGCCTCAGTTGGAAAAGCATGTGAGTCTTTGTGAGTTTGAGCCTTTCTACACTCAATGTAGAGATTACTTAAATAAATAAATTAAATTAATTAATTAAATTTAATAAATATTAATTAAAAATTAATATGTCACATGAGATTAATGTTTACATTGGTAAGAACCGGTTAATAATTAAAGTTGGTTCACTCCTTCAGTGAAAGGTGAACAGAGTCACACCTTTGGCTAAATAAAAATATTTTATTGTGTATATAAACACATATTTATGTGTGCATAGCTGCCTATTTGTGCACATACATGTGCATGTGTGATGCACACATAAAAGATAACATTCTAGGGTTCATAGAATTGAAAAGTAACATGACCTGATGAGCACTGAGTGTTATACACAACTAATGAATCATTGAACACGACATCAAAAACTAATGATGTACTATATGCTGGCTAATTGAATTTAAATAAAAAGAAAAGAATGGAAAAGTAAACATGACGTAAAGAAGCAAAACTTCATGTATGCTGGTATTCATTGAAAGTGCAAATTAAGTGTGATTTAAAGGACAACTGTAAGAGCACCATTGGCTTGGGAAGCGGTCCTGTGTAAGGAAATATAACATACAGAAAGATCTGTGGGATTGAAGACACAACGCCCTCCCAGAGTGTGCAAGTGTGTGCGTGCACGCGCGTGCGCACACACACACACACACACACAGGATTCAATAATTACCCGCATTCATAGTAATCCTTTGGTTTGGTTTCCTTGTCTCTTTAGTACTAAATCCACTTCGATCTTGAGGTTTTATTCATTAAGAAGAAAGTTCTCCCTGTTTATGGACCGCATTCCCCACGCACCCCAGCACAGAAGCACAGTGTGAGATTGGCCCAGAAATAAAGTTGCAGGTCTGTATTCTGTAGTAATTAAAAAAGAAACTTCCTATGTACTAGTAGCATTTCCCTGTAGGTATAGTCAATTTCCCAGAGCAATAGAAGATATAATTATACTGATGTAAATCACAGTGAGATGCCTAGGAGGGATTGGCCTTTCACCTTCTTTAATTCATTGAAAGATCTTATCTTTTTGACAGGTACTGTCAGGCAAGGGGCTGGGAGGCAGGATATTTTTCTGGTAACTAATTTGCTTGGAGGAAAAAAAAAGTGTATTTATTGCAAACACTCAAAAGCAGAGAGATAATCCAGGTTTAGAAGAGAATTCTCTTTTTCTACCCCCACCTTAATAATTGTCCTTTTGTGACCTGCCCTCTCTATCCCTCTGTCCCTAGGTCTTTCTTATTCTTTTTCTTCCCCTTAAGACTCTAGCTATGCCTTCAGGCCTCGTGTTTCCAAAATATTTGTAAAGAAATGCGTGTATATTTACACACACATAGACACACACACACACATGCACGTATTTTTTTCTGTCCTTAGAATGAATCCTTGCTGCCCGCTTTTGTGCTTGACATTGTTTGTACAGAAAAATCAACACTGAGAGAAGCCAGAATTCTGAGAATGACTTTCTACCCCCACCAGGTCTGACTTACTTTCACAGTTGCTTCCTGGTTTGCTGGTTTTGTTCAAGAGGTATTTCCTTCTGGACAAAACAATCTAGGGCACAACACTGGATGTCTAGGATTGCGTGAGAGTTGGAGCAGCTCCAGTGGCTGGTGGGAAATGGTGCTGAGAACCCCAGAAGCAAAAGGAGATGTAGCCTCAGCCACCCAATTGGAAATGAAAAGATGCCTGATGTTTGATAGTTTCTCTTACCCTCCCTTATGCTGCTTTTATTTCTGCGGCAAAACTTGAAACAAAGCTAGAGTAAAAGTGCTTTTCATTCAGTGGGTGGTGGAGGTTCTGACTCAGGCTTTGCAAACATGACATTGCTTGAACCCAAGATCAACGGGATTCTGGAGAAACAAAGCTTCCTGCTCCATCGCGTGGCACCATTAACCTTGGGAATTCTGGCCGAGCTGGGAGGGTGGGGGGTGGGACACAGGTGCAGGCCTTCTGAGGCCCATGAATAGAGTCGCCAGAGTTCAAAGAGGTTTTGAACTTTAGATCTAGGCTTTCTTAGTTGCATTTAGTCTATTTGGATAACAGGTTTGGTCTGGAATTACTAAAAAAGAAATTCCCCAAACTCTCCCTAATAACTTTTTAAAATTATTTTAAGGAATCGGATTATGTTAGAAAAAAATTGAAGCAACCTAGTATCCAATATGGGGGATTACTAAATAAATTATAATGTAGCCACATGATGGAGTAGTACATTGCTAGTAAAAATGATGTAGAAGAAAATGGGAATTTCAAGATTTTTTATGTGGAAAAAAAAACAAACAAACCAGAGTAGAAAACTGTAGTACAGCTGTATCCCTTGGTGTGGGGAGAGGAAGGGAAGGTAAAGAAGAGAAAAAGATTGATTCATATAGTAAGATTGGAAAGTGTATTTCGAGATGTTCAAAGTTAGTGTTAATTATCTATGGGTGGCAGCATGGCAAGGGATTTAATTTTCTTTCTTTTTTTTTTTAATTTTTTATTTTTTATAAACATATATTTTTATCCCTGGATTTTAAGATACAGAGAATGTGTGTTACTTTGGTAAACGTCATAATGATAATAATATAAGAAAAGGAACAAAACAAATTATGTGGTCTCTTGGAGCTTCCCACTTGTGCCTGGCCCTTGGCCTCAGTTTAAACAAGAAGAACAAAATTCATGATTCATTTGATCCTTGTGGAAGGATCAAATGATAGGAAGCACCCAGAAATTCCCCTACAAAGCCATAGCCTTTAGGCCTGAGTATGTTGGAACCTGGCACCCAGGCTCATTTCTCATGTTATGGTAAGTAGAAATATTGGCAGGGCATGGGTATGAGGTTTCCTAAGTCCAGGTGAAACTGACTTCATCACAGAAAGGAAATGTTTTATTCAAATATTTTTTGCTGATGAACCTTCTGAGGATGCAAAAAATTCTAGGCTAACTGTTTGAGGTCATGCTAGTCCATGTTAGCATGTAGAGGTGTTCTGGGGTTGCTCATGAGCTCTGGCAACTCTTAATCCTGTGGACTTGCAGGAGGTGGACGGATACTTGGGCGTCAGAGCTCATGAATAAGCTGTAATGTTTTAGGTAAGCCACAGAACCATGAATGCAGAACTTCTTGGGGTCCATAAGCCAAATGATCCCTAATCTGACATCTTTGGTCTTTCTATTATTTACTTGAGTCACAGGGCCTTGGGCTTCCCTAGATGAAGAAGGAGACCATCATCTACTCATGGTCCATGGCCCATGCCATGGGCCAGGCATTTCACATTCCTTGTCTCATCTTCACGCAGACTCGGGTTGTCCTTCCTTTCACAGAGGAGGAAACTGAAGCTCAGAAGACTTCAGTCATCAGGTCTGAAACTTGCTTGAGAACCCAGATCTGTCTGATGCTTATTCAATTATTGGTACAACAGATTCATTATAAACCCAATCCTATAGCTTTATTCGACTATTTTCCAGTGGCCTATTCAAAGCCCGCTATTAGTTTGTACTATATCTTCCTTAGCTGATCTTTATACTCTCTTCCTTCTTTCCTCCTTCTTTTCATCGTATTTAATTCTCTTTTTCATATCTTTTAAGCAAAGAGACACAACATGTAACTTTAAGAAAAGCAAAGGTTATTTCATTCATCATTCTCTACTCTGTAGCCTACCAAAGAGACCTTTTGCTTATTTAGTTATGCATCTACGCTATTCTCTTAAAATGCTTCCATCTTAAACTTTTACTTTACTAATTAGAGAAAGAGAACTAACATTTTTGATACTATTTATTTAAAGAAACCTCTTTATTAAGGAAGATTTTAAAACATACAAATGAATAGTATGATGAACTCCCATGTACCCATCACCACTTAGCTTCAACTCGGATCATTCTTAATTCATCTCAATCCCCCATTTCCATATTATTTTGAATCCACAAGCATAGCCTATCATTTAATCCACAAACAGTTAGGCATGTGTCTCTGAAAAGGCTATTAACAAAAACACAAAGTACTATTGTAATATTAAAAAAATTCACAATAATTCTTTAATATCATCAAACACCTCATCAGTGTTTTCAATTCTCAATTATCTCATGCATTTCCTATTGTTTTTATAGTTTATTTAAATCAGTGTCCAAGAGTGCCTGGGAGGTGGAATGGGTTAAGCTCCTGACTCTTGGTTTTGGCTCAGGTCGTGATCTCAGGGCAGTGAGATCGAGCTCTGCATTGGGCTCCCTGCTCAGTGAGGAGTCTGCTTGAGACTCTGTCTCTCTCTGTCTTCCCTCTGCCCCTCCCTTCTCTTGCACACACTCTCTCTAAAATAAATAAATACATTTAAAAAAATAAGTGTCCAAATGAGGTCACATTATGATTTGTTGATTTTTAAGAAAGATTTTATTTATTTATTTGAGAGAGAGGGAGAGAGAAAGCACAGTGGGAGAGGGAGAAGCAGACTCCCTGCTGAATAGGGAGGTGGACGAGGGGCTCAATCCCAGAATCCTGGGATCATGACCTGAACTGAGGGCAGATACCCAACCGACTGAGCTACCCAGGAGTCCCTATGGATATATTCTTGAAGTATCTTTTAATCTCTAGGTCTCCTTCTTTCTCTCTCTCTCCTCATGTGATGTGATTTATTTGTTGAAGAAACAAGACCATTGTCCAGTCTGGATTTTGTGGAATGTATCCCTGTAGTGTACTTAGCAGATTCCCGTACCTTCTGTCTGTATTTCTTTTAAATTAGTATTCGGATTTAGAGGCTTGACTGGATTCAGATTAGATTTTTCTTTTGACGAGGTTATTTCTCCAAGCTGTTGGTTCCTTCATCAGTGCCACTCTCTCTTTTGTGAGGTTAGCAGTTGTTGGCAATCTTTAATTCATCTAATTCATTAACTCATCAGTGGCCATAAATTGGTGGTACTTGGATGCTATCTTTCCTCCTTCATTTATTATACTATTCTCATATGCAGTATATATATTTACTAGCCAGAATACTTCTATATAGAGAAACCTAGTCTCATCTCCTATTTATTAAACTGTTACCATATGCTGAGCATTTTACAGATAACGTTCCCTAAGTCAAAGTGCTAATAGTTTGTCAACCACGTTCCCATAAAAGTAATTCTCAGGCATGTTTCATCTGTTTGCACTATGTTTTTTCTTCTTTCCATCCTCTTTTCTCCATTTCCCTGTCCCCTTTCCTCCAGTTCTCTCTCCTTCCCTCTTTCATTTGTTTCTGCAAGGAGAATCGTATCTGTGGTCTCTCCTGGGTCCTGAGGAGAGCTGGAGATTTGGAATGTGCAGAAATTCATTTTAATGATGTTTTCTTTGTGGCCGTTCAGGAAAATGTTGCTCTCCCCAGCAGCACTTACCACACAGCTGGATTTACTGGAGATGTATTTGATCTGCTCAGGTTTTACCAGAATCTCATATTTGGAGGGGAAAGCTCATTCTGGAATTCATGTGTCCAATTTTACCTTTTTTTAAAGGTGATTCTTTATTACTTCCAGCCCATTTGTGAGACTTATGAATAGATATAAATAAGTTGGTTGTTTTTTCAGAGTTTAAATCAATATTCATACTAATATTTTTCTGATACAAGATGGTCTGTAACGCAGAGTCAAAGAGTGCTGTGATTTCCCATAAACTTGCTCTCAGTCCATAGAATTTAGGGCACTGGAAAAAAAATCTGTGTAGATTTGGGGGGTCAGGTCTTGTTGAAGAGGTGAGGTCCAGGAGGGAGTGAGAAGGCAAATGAGCTTTTAAAGAAAACCAGGACACCTCAAAGGCTGGGTTGGGTTAAAGCACTTGACCCAGATGTCTTGATGAGTCTAGGTTGGAGCAACCCGTCTCATCAGGGTGAGCAAAAAGCAGGTATGTCAGCGAAAAGACGCTAGAGCAAGGGCATCAGGCAGACTTGCCACAAGCTCTCAACAGCCACTTCCTAAGAGGAACTCTATATAAGACTTAAGTCTCTCTTGGCCTCAGTTTCTTCACTTGTCAAGTGGTGATAAATCTGTCCTCACCACCTCTTCAGAGTTTTATGAAAATCAAACAAGATAATGCCAGTGTTTTGAAAACCTTCTAGCTTTATTTAAATGACAGTATTTTGACCAATATTATTAAAAAAAAATATTTTGTTTGAGAGAGCGTGTCTGAATAAGTGTTTAAGTGTGGGGTGGGGGTGCAGGGGAAGCAGAGGGCGAAGGGAAGAGAGGGTCTCAAGCAGAGTCCCAGCTGAGTATGGAGCCCAGTGTGGGGCTTGATGTCCGGACCCTGTGATCATGATCTGAGCCAGAATCAAGAGTCAGATACTTAACCGACTGAGCCACCCAGGTGCCCCAATGTTTATTTCTTTTAATTGTGAAAAATAGCATAGTCAGGAAAAGATTAAAAAAATAGATCTGGCTTTCTTAACACATTTTTATTTTTGCATATTATTTCTGGTCATTATTCACACACCAAATTTTTACAGACTTGAAGTCATGCTAGAATACCATCTTATATTCTGCACTTGTAATTTTACATTTTATTGTTATTACAATCCTGGGTTGCTGCAGTATCTTTATAATTATTATTTCTTTGTTATAACCACAGTTGAACATTTAAGTGATTTCACTTTTACATATGAAACCACCGTGAACATCTTTGTACATGAATTATTTTCTCAGAATAAATTCCCAGGGGTGTGATGACTGGGTGAAAATATATGGGCATTTTTATGGCTCTTAATAGATTTTGCCATATTGCTTTCCAAAGGCTAGTAACAATGAACCTGACACCAGCAATGAATGTGTGTCATTTACAGTGATTATTTTAAATCAATTATTCACCAGCCATATGTGAAGGCATGTCCCAGGATCCCTGTCTGCCAGGACCTTCCATTTCTGACTCATTCATTCATAAGAAATAAGTAAATGAAACAAGGAGACTGTGTATGCTGAATAAATGAAGAGTTCTATTAGTTAAGATTCTAGAAAAGCCAGAGGGTTGTTGTTTCCTGTGATACTTGCTTGCCTGTTTGATATTACAGATTTGGTGATATATTTGCAATTTCCCTGGAACCTCCAGAGACCCAGTACATACTGCATTATCTGGAATCTTTTATAAAAACATATTTGGAGTAGGATTTAGCTTTTAGCAATTTATCTTTTTTTTGGTTTTTGTTTTTGTTTTTTAACCAATCGAGATCTTTTTTGTTTTGCTTTGTTTTGTTTTGGGGCTATAGGTTAGGGAGGCCATGATTCAAAAGCACAACTGAACCCAGAGTAGATATTAATATGTATAATTTCAAACTATGGAATTATAATAACATCCATCATCTGTGAATACAGATCTTTTAACTTTCAAAGGTCTTTCTTGTGTGTTTTTTCATTTGATCCTCACAACCACTGCATGGGGTAGGCCGGGATGGTGTTATCATCTCAGTTTGACTGAGATGGGGAGACTGAGGTACAGGAGCCTTGTCTAAGATCGTGCTACTTCTCAAGGCTGTCACAGCGCCCGTCTCCCAGCTCCTGGCCCTTTTCACCCAATTGTACACTTCATAAAAATACTCTTTCATATCAGTACAGTGCTTCTCAATTAGCATTTTAAAAATATATGGTTGTCTAGAATTAGCTTGTCTTTGAAAAAGACACCCTTGCAGCATGATGCTGGCTTTTTCTTTATAGCAGTAGTGGGATGAAGGAAGTTCCTTAGTTAATGTTAGCAATGGTTAATATAATTAAGCTACATTCTCAGTTAATGACAGCAATAGCTGTCACATGCTGAGTGGCTAGTAGGTGTCAGGCACTTCTTACCATTTTAATCCCCATCACAACTCTGTGAAATAGCAGGTGTTCTCACTCACCATGTTACATGGGAGGACATTGCAGTTCAGAGGAGTAAAAGAGTTCTCCGATTTCATAGAGCTAGGAGGTGACAGAGCTGGGACTTGAACCCAAATCCATCTCAATTCGAATAAAATGGTTTTTCATCTGTACCACATGGCTTTGCTCAAGGGTCACTCTTCAAATACTGAATATAATGTACGTTAATTTTTTTTATTGTGAAAAAACTGTATGTTAACTAAACGGCATTAGGACATAGAGACATCATATTTAAAAACATCTGGCTTTGCTTTCTCGTGCAGAGTAGCTGATGTACGATATTGCAAAGACTGATATTTAATTAGCTGTCATCCCAGCGATGGAAGCATGGAGTTTAAGTCTCTGGCGAGCCATTTCTTGGCCCCCCAAAGTCTAGCTTTCTGTGAGGCTTAAAGGTTTAACTCATCGAATCCCACCTACCTAGTTTATGTACTCTCTAGTTTCCGGTCTTGTACTTTCTTTATTTGCTCACTTGGGAAGAAAGCAAACACAACCAAAAGAAATCAAGCTCTGACTTGGTACAGTGGTTTATAGAACATCTTAAATCAACACAGCCAGGGGAACTTGTACCGATTCAAGTAATTATTTTTGTCTCTAGCATTTCACATTGTCTCTACTACCAAAACTTCCTGATATGTAGACATGGGACAATGGGCAGCCCAGCTGTTTATTGGGATAGCACTCATCTTCGGCTTACGAAAAGAAGATGCCATTCACAACCTTGTCTCTTAGACCTGCAGTGTCACACCCTTTCCTTTGACTCCATGGAAGTGGGAGCCGAAAGCATTCCTCGAGACACAATAGAGCAACTTAGCAGCCACCACAAAGCTGGGGTTGGGATCAGGTTACCTTTCTGCAGTTTTTTTCATACCATACCCGTTTACAGGAAAGTCGGAGCAAGGTCAGGGAAAGTGTGTAATGGTGATCAGCCTTGCTGAGGCCACACCTGAATGCGAAGTTTGGTGCTGAAACAAGATTGAACTTGAGTGTCACTGGGGACTTAAAACAGCAAACATCACAGAAGAACTGAGACAGCCTCGTAGAGTTGTTTTTAAGGGGGTCAAAGCCCGGTTTGAGCACTTCATTTCAGTTTGGCCCCAGAGTTGGCCCGCAGAGCCCAGACTGGCCAGGCCGGGAGTCCTGGCAGTTAGCAGCTCAAGCCCTTAGCTGCACGCATGCTTGTAGAACACCACTCCTTATCACATTGACTCAGATCGAAAACAGATCTGTTCCTATTCTTAGAAACAAATTCCATATAGCAAAAGCTTGATAGAGCGTAATTAACCTATATCCTGTTCTGTCCCCTGACCCTGGTGATATACAGATCTTTAACATTTTGCTCATATTCTAGTTGCTGGCATGCTGACTCTTTTAATGAAATTCATATCTGGTCTTAGGAGCTGTCATTACATGAAAATTATTACTGAGCCTGCAAGCAACTCTCAGATGATTTTGAGAATCTCCAGAATTAATTATGTTTAGAGACACTGCAAGCCACATTGGGTCAATCTGTTTCTTCTCATTTCAATTAAATTGAATTTACCAAACATTCATCGCATTCCTACTGTGTGCCAAGCACTGTGGTTACAAAAATGAATGGGATGCGGTTTGTGCCCGAAGGAGTTCTTAATCTAGCAAGTTTTGGAGTCTTTCTCTCTCGGCTCTCACAGCCATGTTCTCTCCCCGCCCCCTCCCCCCACCTCCTGTTTTTGGGAATGTGTGTGTGGGTGCTGTTTCTTTTCTTTACACCACATGTGGGTCTTTTTTCCCCCTGCTGCTGTGGATAAGACTCTCCCCAGCCCCATTCCTAACTCTACTGTAGTCTTCCTAGTTCTAGGGCAATAGCAGCATTGGGAGGATGGGCCGGTGCATCTGGATTTGAAAATGAGGCCAGTTGTCATTATCAGACAAGTGGAACCAAAAGCTTGGTGAAACACGGATTTGTCAGGGGAAAAAATAGTTATGCTGTGTTTTCTGAGTTATGGGAAGAAAAGTGGTTGTGATTTTAATTCCCCCAAAGTGTTTGCAGGGAAGGAAGAAAATATGCAGAAGACTCCAGTCTTTTCATTTCTGTCTCCATTTAAAAGATTCTCCAAGTCATCACAGACCATTTGCTGGCCTGGCTAAGGATGGCTGTTTAGAAGTTTTAATTGAAAATTTGGCTTGGATTTTTCAGTTTAGACCTACAGATGAGAATCTACATTTTGAGGCACAATTCAAAATGAGTAATTTGCCTTGAAAACAGGCATATTTTCCAGCTTCCTATGACTAATGGCACATGAAAGGAGTTTAGTAATCACATAATTAGTTTGCCATTACTAAGAAATCATTTTCAGAGTCCAGGAGATGTGGTTTGCAATAACTTCAGTGGTTCTGTACCAACGACGTAGACTTTGGAGGCCTGCATTTGAAGAGAAAGGCCCAATTCTCAATGATAGAGCTCTTGGGAATTCTTCTAATTGGGGGATAAAGCATGGTTTAACTCATTTTCTTTGTATTTTGTTTAGATTCCAACCCTAGGACCAGGTTTGGGGAAAAACTTCCTAGAGGATTTGTAAACTTTACAAATCTCAGTCTCTACTCAAATTCATATGCTCGCCTCGATTCCATGCTGAGTTTGAGAATTTGGTGGATCATATATCTTTTGTAAAATGTTTGCAGCTTGTAACACTAGAAACCATGCTTCCAAAAAGATTGGTCTCTCTCTCTTTTTAAAATAAGCTCAAAGAAAGTAAACTGTGAGCTGTATTGATATGTTCAAAAATAATTCTGGGGGTATTTGAGATTTTATTAAGAGAAGCTCAGGTGGTCCTACCTAACAAGTACACTGAAGAGGATTTTTTTTTTTTTAATTTAGTGTTAACCTTTAGGAGATTAGTCCACATTAATAATTGTTGGATCTCAGTGATGGATATTTGAGGGTTTTTATTGTCCATAATTTTTATGTTTGAAATTTTCTATAATAAAAACATGCAAAGTTTCAGGGATGCCTGGGTGGCTCAGTCAGTTAAGTGCCTGCCTACAGCTCAGGTCGTGATCCGAGGGTCCTGGGATTAAGTCCCGCATCGGACTCCTTGTTCAGTGGGGAGCCTGCTACTCCCTCTCCCTCTGCCTGCTGCTCCCTCTGCTTGTGCGCTCTCCCTCTCTCTCTCTTATTTATTAAATATATCTTATTCTATCTTACTTATTAAATAAATAAAATCTTTAAAAAATAATAAAAAATTTAAAAATGTAAATTTCAAAGTTAAAAATATAAAAGGAAATGAGACACAGAGAGAGAGGAAGATGAGGAGGAAGAAGAGAAGAGGCAAGTGAACCCTCTGCAGTCATTTGGTTAAAATACCGCAGGTCGGTGTGCCTGGCGGGCACAGTCGGTTGAGTGTCAGACTCTTGGTTTCTGCTCAGGTCATGGTCTTGGGGTCAGGAGATCCAGCCCTCAGCCCTATGTCAGGGTCCACCAAACTTGGAATCTGCTTGGAGTTTCTCTCTCCTTTTCCCTCTGCCCTTCCCCACCATTCACTCTCTCTCTGAAACAAATAAATAAATCTTTAAAAAAAAATTAAATTGGTCAAGTCAGCAAAAATAATAACAGTTGATAGTAATGGTCTCTCACAAAATACTTAATATGTACTAGGACCTTATGATCATTATCACATTTAACTTTTGTAAACACCCTTTAACATATGTAATGTCCAGTCTGTGTTTTTCAGCATATAAGTCCCAAGGCTCAGAGAGTTGACATGACTTGCCCAGGTCACATATCAATAAATGTCAGGTTAACTGCAACCAAAGCCCAGGTCCCAAGCATGGGGCTACCTTGCAACTGCCTCCTGAAGGGTGAAGAAGCCTGGGTGAGAGGTGCTCTTCATTTAGAGTCGTGAAGGTACATTTTTGGTGGATAAACATATCTACCAAAGTGTAGTGGAAACACTTTTGCACTAGACTTTCCTCTCCTTGAATCCTGCGTCTGTAGCTTGGGGCCATGTGACCTCAGGCAAGATGGAGTATTTGCGGGCCCTTGTTCCGTCGTCTGTAAAACAAGGTATACAGCAGGCACGGAAGCGCAGAGTGGGCACTCAGGAGAGCACAGCTCTCATTTTCTCTTCATGCTTGGCTCTTTTCCAGTGAGTGGTCATACTGTTGCCGCTTTTCACGATAGAAGAGACCATAGTGAATGGACTTCAGAATCGTTTTTGACAATGAGAAGAAGCTTAAAAACTGGTTTTGCCTTATATTAATAAAATACGGAGTCTGGGTCTACTTGAAATTTACTTAGGCACACAGCAGTATTTTTATAACTGCTTGTGAGACAATTGTGAATCATCTTCTTGCTACTGAATCATCTCTCCAGTACTGGGAGAAAAACGAGCAGGAGCTCATCAGGATTGACCCCAGCATTCCCCAGAAGTCTGGAAGTTCTTTGGATTGGTTTATTTCCTTGTTTTTCCTAGGAGACCTGGGTAGTCTGGGGAACATGATGGCATAGTCAGGGTTACCTATTCAGAGGCTAAGTGTGTTTAGACTTACTGTTCTAATGGTTAAAACCCCTCAAAATTGATTAACTCAGGGAAAAATCAGATTAGCCACACAAGTTGTTTGAAACAAATGACTAATTTAATCAAAACAATAACTCAATAACCCCTTCAGACCAGAGTAAAGCAAGTAAAATTAACTTGATATTCTTAAATGTGTCATGCCACTTGCTGAATTGATAAGAACATGAGCAAGAAGAGCATATGGAAGACAGGATATTTGAGTGCACCGTGCATATATCTACTTCTGAGTGCACCGTGCATATATCTACAACACCGTGAATCTCTCTTGACTTCCTCCTTCACCACCATCCCCCGTTCAGACTGTGTTACTTAACTAGGAACTCTTAACTATCTGCATATACAAGGTTTTTCCTTGAACCTCCTTAGAGGCATAGAAGTCATTGTTGTGAAACAAACATTTTCATACACTTCCCACATAAAGAAAGCGATACTTATTTCCAAGTGCTTTAGTTAATTTCAACTCCAAAATTTGGCTTGCCATAATGTGGACATGGCCTGGGCTAAGAAGTCAAGTGCTTAATTAAGTTTGGGACATCTTAGTTAAAGAGGCTGGTAAAAGAATTTTTTTCTGTTTAAAACAGACTTTTTTTTTTTTTGTTTTCTATAGGAAGTCTTTCATAGTCTAAGTCATTTATGTAATAAAACAGCTTGTTTACAACTTCACTGTTAGACAGGGTGGTAAAGGAGACGAAATAAAACATTATCAAGTAAAACACATGGTGCTTCTTAAACACTACTTAGGAATTTTGAAAGTCTAATCCGAGAAGGGAGCCTTTAGCTACTTTGCAGAAACCACTCTTGTTTGTAAATTAACTGCCTAATATATTTTGTCTTTGCAGTGTGATTTACTAGTTCCTTTCTTGATCAAATGCCCTTGAACATCACTGGGAGTTATGTCTGAGAAACTCGTTTAAAACTGGGCCCCACACCTGGGTGGCTCAGTGGGTTAAAGCCTCTGCCTTCAGCTCAGGTTATGATCCCAGGATCCTGGGATCCAGCCCCACATCGGGCTCTCTGCTCAGCAGGGAGCCCGCTTCCCTTCCTCTTTCTCTGCCTGCCCCTCTGCCTACTTGTGATCTGTCAGTCAAATAAATAAATAAAATCTTAAAAAAAAAATCACTTTAAAACTGGGCCCCATGCAGATTCTGAGTAGGCAAATTCTAGAGAATGTGTGAAATGTTGGTGTCTGTGTGTCAGGTGGGGGAGGGAGAAGTGCTACTTCCTAGCTTCAGGTACTAATGCACATTTTATTTCTGTCCTCCATTTGGTGGGACTTCCATAGAATACAAGGGAACTATTCTGTAGGCATATAAAGAAGTGAGACTTTGACATGTGTGAAATCCTGAGAATTATCCTGAAAATCTGTTTTTAGAAAAAACAACCCTTATTCAACTGCCCTTCCCATACAGGTGGTCTCCCAGACAGCTTTTTCTGTGTGAACAAATGAACAAGTAGAGGAATCTGACTGTTCCATTAGTGAATAAGCTGCTTTTGCGGAAAAATGCAAACTGGATTAAGGCTGGATTTTCTAAGAAAGAGGATAGGATCTAAGACCTGGAGATTGGTATTTGGTTTTGACATACACAATACCCTTTTAGCAATTGGTTCAATAGTTGGCTGTATCTGGAAGGAAGTATACCCAACTCTCATCCACTTGAGAGGAGGAACAGAAATTTGTGCCATGGGAGCCTGGATGGGCTGGAGGGTTAAGAATTGGGCAGGGCTAGCCTAGGGCAAAGTTATGGAGAATGGAGAGCTTGATTTTCAGATGCATCCCTACTCCCAACTTAGGCATCCAGTAAATTCCAAAGTGGGTACCGTAACTGTTATTTCCTATCTTAAGCCTAGACTGTTTAGTGGGGATCCAGATTTCAAAAGAAGCAAGAAACTAATAAAACAAAAACAAAAGCCAAGAGTTTATGTAGTTATGATTATAAAGATAGTAGATACTAACTGCAGAAAACCTGGAATATTGGTAAAGAATAAAGACAACGATTACTCTTCACCCATTCCTCAGAGATAATGACATTTGCTTTTCTGATTATTCTATTATATGTCACACACATCTTCAGCATGAGTGAGGGTATCATAGTTGACCCTTAAGATTAGTTTTTACCCTTCTTTCCATCAAGATTCATTTATTCTGTATCTCCTCTTAAGACCCTGCTGAATGTTAGAGGTACAGTCAGTTCTGTTGTAACGTGATATATGCATTTCTGAGAATACACATGTTCTGCAGAACTGCACAATAGGAACCATAGTACTTACGAGAAAATGAGATTCAAGGGACAGCACTCAAAAACTTTGTTGGTGACACACAGAAAGATAGAAGTCTAGTAAAATGGCAGCACAGTTGTACCCCCACCAAACAGTTATGAAATGTACCAATGCTGCAATACATATGGTGCTGTATTTGAGAAAAGAGCTGACGTTTACTTGGAGGAGGATGCCTTGGAAGGGTTGGCTATTGTGAGTTACCATGAAGTGCTGCAAGAGAGGTGGTCTGAAATTCTTTTGGTAACTCAGTTTAGGTAAAACTAGTCCCAGTGTAGGATCATTTGTTACCACCTGGCTTGAACTGATATGAGGTTCTTGATTTCACGTGGTGTGAAGATTTATACACTTTGCTGTGAAAATACTTTTGTATTTGATAATTAGATGATATCTCAGGCCCTGCTGTAGGCTTAAGTAGTATATGGTGTATGCAACCTTCTAATATCCCCCCAATTGGATACATATGAAACACATATGGCAGCAAGGATTTTAGATAAAAAACTGGATCTGTAGGGACCAAAAATGGGTGATTCATTTTAGGTAACGGAACATTTCCATTTTGACAGGGGCCTTCGGTGCTGTGACATTAGGGGTAACCATCTTGGGAAAGCTAGTGGAGAGAATGATGTAGCTGACCGCTCTTCCCTTGTGGAAGCTGTCTTCTTTGCCACCAGACCTCATATTCTAGTTGTACTCTTTCTACTCTGGCTGCTTTTCCTCAGATTACATTGTGTTTCTCTTCCCCTGGCCATCTGTAACACAAGCGTTTCTAATGGTGTGGTCCACAGCCTGTCTGTGTCGGAAGCATCCAGCAAAATGCAAACTCTCAGGTTTCAGGACAGAAACTCATAGACTGGCACCCTGTATTTTTAACAATTTGCGCCTTGATTCAGATGCACGTTAGAAGTTGGAGTCTACTACATTAAATAATAGTATACCTCAATATCCTTCCCCGTGCTCACTTCTTTGTTTTTCTTTGGTCTCACTTGATCAATGGCTACTTCTATGCTATCGTTTATGGCATATCAGCATGTGATATCTTCATCTTTACTCCTGGGCTTCAGACTCCTATGAGCATCTGCTAACTTGGATGTTCCACAGACATTGCAAAGTTAGCATATCAAACTGGCCTCATCCTCTTTTCACATCTCAAATAAATGGAACCAAATTCATCACATTTTCCCTAGCCAAAACTCTCAGCTCATCTTTGTTCTCTGTAGACTTCCATACACTTCTCCCACTTGCAAATCTAATATATCTATATATCTATATATCTAATCTTTCCACTTTTCTCCTTCCCCTAACCTAGGGCACCACTATCTCTTGCCTCGACTACTATAGCAGCATGATCTTCTCCTTCCAGGCTGTTCTTGTCCAGTCCATTCTTCATTCTCTATAATGGAGCCAGACTGATCTTTTAAAAATGCGAGTTCGAACATGTCACTTCCCAGCTTAAAAACGTTTAAGAGCATAAAAATCCCTACCGATTGTCACTTGCAAGAGTTCAAACTCTTTATCAAGACATAAAGGCCCTTGTTGTCCCTCCAGCCTCATCTCTGTGGGCCCTGCACCCTGTGACCCCCTTCCACCATGCCCCCCCCCCTTTATTTAGGTCTCACGACCATGTGCTCCTGTAGCCCCTCATGCTTTCCTCTCACAACACTCACTGAACTATACATAATTACTTGCCTAATTATCCGTTTCCTCCATCATCAGACCCTAAGCTTCATGATAGCAAGCCCCTGTCTGTCTTGCTTATTATCGAGTATTCCAATGGCAAGTACTCAATTAATATCTGATGAACAAATGAATAAATGAATTATTTTGGCATGTGTGGATGTGAGGGCAGGGGTGGGGCCTTTTATGCTTCTTAAGCAATACGAGTGAGGATGGCTGGCCAATTCAATTTAGTTCAAGACAACTCAATTTAACAAACAGTTATTATTGAGTATTTATTATGCTCTATTGGGCATGTCACAAAGTTGGAGAAGACAAAGCCTCTGCCCTCAAAGACTACTGCCTTAACCTGACTTGTCACTTGCTGGCATCCTGCTGTTTATGGACAGATGGCTCAGAATCCCAATGCCATTGATGCCCTGACTTCAGGAACTGCCCGATGCCTCTAATCCCCAACTTGGTGTCCTGCCTGCCCCCACTTCAGGTGTTTGCCCAAACTGTGCCCGAATTTGCCATATTCATTACCATGGGAAAAGAACTGTGTAATGACTGTATTCTCTAGAGGACATTCTCTCCGACCCCTCACTGCAATGAGCTCTTGGCCTTTGGGAGACAAACGATTTCCATATATGATTACATTTACAGCAGAAGTGACAAACAGACACAGGAATGAGGCAGAAATTTCAATTCCATCTTCTAGTAGGTGCTTGGCCTTGGGCAAGTCTTGATTTTCTCATGTATAAATAGAGATAATAATAGCCAACTCACAGAGTTTTGTGACTCCTAAGGCTATTAACCAAAAATAATAATGGCAAAGTTTTTTAGAGTGCTTATTATATGCTGGACATCGCCCTAAGGGCTGACTTCAGTTAATCTTCCAAGTCTTAAGCGGTAGATACTAATATAATATTCATGTTGCAGGTGAGGACAGTGAGGCTTAAGTAACTTTTCCAAGCTAATAGTGAACAAGTGGAAGGGCTAGAATTTCTTCTAGGCAGCCTAACACCGGAGTCCGTGTCCTCCATCAATATGCTGTTTCCTTGGGGTAAGGTTAATTGAAGCTATGGATAAAATTTCTATTCTGGGGTGCCTGCGTGGCTCAATTGATTAAGCATCTACATTCGGCTCAAGTTATGATCTCAGGGTCCTGGGATAGAGCCCTGCATGTTGGGCTCCGTGCTCAGCAGGGAACCGGTTTCTCACTCTCCCTCTGTTCCTCCAACCCACTCATTTTCTTTCTCTCAAATAAACAAAACAACAAAAAAAAATCTTAAAAAGAAAAAAAACCCCTCCTATTCTGATATTGGAGAAAACTAGTAAAACATTTTTAAAGGGATTTCTTTCATTTTACATGAATTCTCTTGTTTTCCAGGGTGTAGAGAGAATGTGCTATGAAGTTTTTTTATTCTATAGAAAAAACGGATGCTATTAAAAAATAACACGCCACCCTTCATGTTATTTTTTTACTTAGCATTTTCCTCCTGGATTACTGATTTATTATCTGTTAGGTATAGTCCTATATACCTGGTCGTAGAGATGCTCAGCCCTTTGGAAATTGGTTGGAGTAACTGAGCATACTGGGAAGGAGTGGGATAAGAACATACATCTTTTAGTTACTTATTAAAGGAGCTGGCCCGCTTAGCAATCAAGATACTTCTTGAGTCTAGTGGCTGTCTTCAATCTAGATTTTTGCTTTATTTAATATATTATTATCTTGATTACATGGTATAACTGGAGTAATTTTATATCATGGTAAGAGTTTTTGTTTAAGTGATTGAGGTGAATAGTGACTATAAAGTAACATTATAGTCTACGATATGGTAAAAAGGGAATTATACTAGTGCTTTTTGAATTTATTTTTTACTTATTTGTTTTTTTTAAAGATTTTGTTTACATGAAAGAGAGCAAGAGAAAGTGCATAAGCAGGGGGAGGAGCAGAGGCAGAGGGAGAGGCAGACTTTCCACTGAGCAGGAAGCCTGACATAGGGCCCTGATCCCAGGACCCTGAGATCATGGCCTGAGCTGCTTAACTGACTGAGCCACCCAGGCGCCCCATTAGTGCTTTTTAAAAAAACACTTGATTCCTTCACGAACTTGTAAGTATCTACTACATGCTAATGATTTCTAGATTCTAAGAATTTTAGGACATGGAAAGTATATTAGTGACTGAATGTGACTGACATACATTAACCTAAGATATTCCTGTAGTCTTACTTCTATGGGCTTTGAGCCTTTTTTGAGGGGTGGGAGTATAACACAGAGCTTACACATTTAAAGGAGATAAATAGTTGAGTTGAAAGTCCAGTCCATGGTATATAACTGATCTCAATGGGAGTTCAGTTAACCAAATTTCCTTGGTGACATCTGGCTCAAGATAACCAAGGCCATCTACCTCCATATTCATATTGAAATCGCTCTAAGAAAGATTGGATATAGTGGCAGGAATATAAATATATATATTGTAATTTCATAAATTTGTATATGTTGACATATTTATGTTCATTAAAGTTCATATTAAAATCTGAGTTATTGCAGTAAATAAGTCCATCAGCAAAGGATACCTTTTATGAAACAGCTGTGACATTTAAAGAGGTTAAACATTATTAGGATTCTATCCATTTGAAGGCAGATTCTGAAGTACTGATATAAGGCCCTAAAAATAAATATGAAAAGACTGTGCACTAAATAAATAAGTTTGTAAATATAGTGAGATTTAACACAAACATTTGCAGAAACTGACACTGAAGGAACAGAGGCGACCTATAACTCAGAGTATGGAGAGAAAAGTCTCTTCAGTGGTGTGATGGGCTGAATTGTGTTCCCCCCAAATTCACTGTATTGTATTGTAGCCCTAATCCCCAGAATGTGATTGTATTTGAAGAGATAAAATTTAAAAAGAAAATTAAAAAAAATTTTTAAAAGATAATTTAAAAAAATAATTAAGATAAATTGGGGTCATTTATTGGGGGAAGGACCCTAATCCAATATGACCGATGTCCTTATAAAAGTAGGAGACTATGGTACATACATGTACAAAGGAAAGACCATGTGAAGACAAAGGGAGAAGAACATCTCCATACAAGTCAAGGAGAAAGGCATCAGAGGAAACCAATCCAGCCAACACTTTGAATTCAGACTTCTAGCCTCCCAGAATAGTGAGAAAATAAAATTTGTTTTTATATTTATTTATTTATTTATTTAAGCTACACAGTCTGTAGTTCTTTGTTATGGCAGACCTAGGAAACTAATACAAGTGGTTTTTACCACTTCCCGCCCTTTGACCCTCTTGCCTTTGTTTTTGAAGACACAGCATTGTTTCACTTCTTCTACTTAATTTGGTTCTGAATATGATGTGACTCTCAGAATAGCTAACGAGTCTCAAGAATTTCATTTCTGTATTGCAGTGTTAGGTGGGTCAGATTTGATGCTGAGGGACCCTGTAAACATCTTCAAGCTTATCCTTGAACAGGAACAAAGAAAGGATGCTTATTGCATTTGTAGACGACAAGAAACCAGAGGGCACAGACAACTCAAATCATTTTGCTTGGTTGAGCAAGGAGCTGAACCGAAGTAGAGGAAAATTCAAAAGAGATAAATATAAGTTCTTGAACATAGATTTAAAAATGTCAATTGCATAAGTACAAGGTAGGAGAGAAATTGTTCAACAGTAGCATGTGTTGAAAGCTCATTATGAGTCAACTGAATCATGAGAAGTCCCTCATATCCAGTGTTCTTATAAGTTATTGTTTATGGATTCCATGTTTTCAGGGGTGCCTGGTGAGAAAGTGAACTGTCTTAGGAAATAAGAACATGAATTTCACATGGCGGGAGGTGTCCAAGCAGTAGTAACTGGGTAACCACAGGGATGTGGCAGAGGATACCTAGTTAACTTGAAGACACACTGCTGGTTGAAGTTAAACTCATACTAATTGCTGCCTGAAGAACTCAAGCCCACCCACTTCTACATAATTCTGAGTTTTTGCTACTGCTATCTTTTAAAATTGGTACCTAACTGGGGGAAGGAAATAGACAAGTAGCTGCGAAAGCCACTGACACCAATGTTAATTTTTAATTTTATCTCCATTTATTTATCTCCCTTTGACATAAATCATTTACTTAAATGGGTATTTACAAACAGTGATCTTTGTATTGAGGGTCTGTCTAGATGGACAACTCCAGATATTGCTTGAATTTGATTTATTCTGATGTTAGCATCTTAAATGGTAATATGTTGCTCTTGGTTTCACCTCTACCCTCTGTTGCTTTTGAGATAACCAGAAACAGATTGATCCATAAAACATGTGTTTACCTGTGTACACTAGTGAAATCTTATGCTGGGAAAAGTCCCCATTTTAATAAGCTTTAAACAAAAAATTCTACCTTAGGTGCTAATTAGAATCTAAATTCAGGTGTTAAACTCTTTGACTGAAAGTGCATGTTGAGTAATTGCAGGAAAGGGGCCAATTTCAGGCACAGCAGTAATTACTGAATTAGTAGAAAAGTTCAAGTAGGGCTTCGGATTTCAGATCATTACTGAGCTTTCTGAGGAACAGCTAATCCTGGAGTGATTGGGCTTCTCACACCTGTGTGTGTGCTTGTTTGTGTGTGTGTGAGCATGAGTGAGTGTGAAGAGAGATCCACTTAAATTTCAAAGAAATAACCTTACAAATGACCACGGAATTGGATCCTAATATTTCCTATGATTTAATCATATCATTTTAAAGACCTCTGAATTAACCTTTAATGCTTTTACCTTTTACTTCAAAAGTAAGCAGAATCTGTCTTATCTGATGAAATGGTTTTATTCTTAAAATTAAGTCTGTTGCATTATTTACTTACTTAATGTCCTGGGTATTAGCCTTTAATGTGCCAGGGGGTATCCACATCTGACATATGCTCCATATTCGGGGCTTCATTGAATTTGGTTGTTGCCGAAGCTTGACAAATCTCTTACGCCGACCATAGTGATGCTCTCCGATGATGTAGAAGAGGAAAGCATGGGAGACTACAGTCGCCTTGTTATTGGTACACAGTATGCTGTTCGATCACAATGTTATCTTTCACCTTCAAACACTATCTAATGACCCTAAGGAGAAACAAGAGCCATGGGGACAAAATCAACCCAGATCTTCAGGGCACAAAGTTGTTTATGCTGCTCCTTCACAATGGTGACTGTTTCTTCACCTCTGAGTGTAATTTCAAGTATCAGTTCTGATTTATAAAGTGTCGAAATGGTCTATGGCCTTGTAAAGAGCTCCTCGCTTACCCGAGGAACAATGGTGAATTATTAGCATCTATTCACTGACCTCAAAAGTGAAAGTGTGGAAATCTGTAGTACCCAACTGGTTATGGGCATTTCTCAAGGAGTCTTTGCACACATTATTTTCGAGTACTTACAGTGTGTGATGCAGAGAAACATGCCAAAGTCTTCATATCCGGATGAAGAGTTCATAATCAAATCAGCTATAAATAGAGTTAGATCGTAATACCAAATAGATAGAATGAAACTGGAATAAGGCTAGCTACTCATCTAGGTGGAAATAGGTAAATAAATTATGGGACATCCATATAAGGAATGGGATACTGTACACACATGAAAAAGAATTAGGTAGCTCTGCATGTATTGGTATATAAAGAACCTCAAGATACATTTCTGGGATTAAATAAAAGCAGAATAATAGATCTAGAATTAGCTTACCTGTGCATTTTTTTTTTGAAAGAAAAAGATGTCTATAAATAGTGTGTATGCTTAGATAAGCATACTTTTTCTTAATGTTCTATAAGAAATATAATAGTTACTTTTTGGGTGATTGGGGATAATTATGGGAGGTTAGGACTGTGGAATAAGGAAAGAATTACTTTTATTTATACCTTTTGGCATGGTTTGATTTTTTTTTTTTTTTTACTATGTGTAGATATTGATTCTATTTTTAAAATACAAATCATTTCTAAGAGGCATCCAAAGTGAGACTATATTGAAAATAAAATAAGCTGACATATTATTCATTATCAAATGAGTCAGTGGGCATTACAAAGTTTTGAGAGAGACATCAGTAAATGAGCTTCTGAATAATTGTCTTAATTATTCCATTTATGGAACTGTGCTAATATCATATTTGATATGTTTCTATCCATTGCAGTTATTATCTTTATTGATGCTCAAATGATCTCTTCTTTAGCTGGTGAAGTTGAGTTGGCTCCCATATCCTTTTGATATAACCTCAATAATCTTTGATAGTTTCTTTGCTTTCTGGTGTGTAAGACGTTCTGGGATCATTATGGACATTTCCCACCTCACACCTGGAATTGGACGTCTCTTCAAAGAGCACTGGTCCATTTTTTTTTTTTTTTGGGGGAAATGGTGTTTAGAGAGTATGTCTGGGTACTCATGGTGCTTATTGCTACAGGGTTTTTCACTTTTCAGTGAACAGATTTAGGAAATATATGTGTGTGTGTATAAACATTTATTTACATGGTAAATTTTTTTACTGATATTTTCTATCAATAGTTACTTTTAACATGAATGGTCTAAATGCTCTAATCAAAAGACAAAGGTAGCAGAAAGGATAAAAAAACAAGACCTATTTATGTGTTGCCCAGAAGTGACTTACTTCAGACCTAAAGACACAGACAGAATGAAAGGGAAAAGATGGAAAAAGATATTCCATGAGAAGGGAAAAAAAGCATTGATATTTTCTTTCCTTTCCTTCTTTTTTAAAAAAAGATTTATTTATTCTGGTTGATGGACATTGGGGAGAGAATGTGCTATGGCGAGTGCTGTGAATTGTGTAAGACTGATGAATCACAGACCTGTACCCCTGAAACAAATAATACATTATATGTTAATAATAAAAATAATAATAATAAAGATGTCATACTTAAAAAAATTATTTATTTATTTGAGAGAGAGACAGAGAGAGAGAGAGAGCATGCACGCACATGAGCAGGCAGAGGGAGAGGGAAGGAGAGGATCTCTGGCCGATTCCCCACTGAGTGTGGAGCCTGAGGTGGGGCTCCATCCCAGGACCCTGAGGTCACGACCAGAGCGAAACCAACAGTTCACCTCTTAACCGACTGAGCCACCCAGGCGCCCCAAAAAGTGCTGATATTTTCAATTCATATTCAAAGGTTTTTCTGAACTTCATTGAGCTTACGATCTAACTGTATTTATAGAGGTAAGTACCTCTTTTTATTTGCACTGAAAATTTCATTTCTCAAGTATACCAACATAATTATATAACATTCTCAGAATAACAATACCAACACCACTACTACTAATATAATTACTGAAAACAGTTATGATGAGATAATACCGTTACTTTTAGTGTTTCCTACTAAGAACATATGGTCAAATGACTGTTGTAAAAGTCATTTGGAGCAGTTCTTCTCCGTCAGGTTATGCTATCAGTTGGCCACGCAGTGAAATTCGTTTGTTTTGCTTTACTTTTGATTTTTCAGGGATTGCATTTTAAAATTTTATTTTGTTTAGTAATTATGTAAAATATTAACTTGGTTTCAAAGTCAAATCTGTAAGACAAAATATATTAAAAAATGTAGCTATTAGGTCTCTGATTCTATAGGTAACCCTTACATTTTTTTTAATTTTATGATTTGTTTTTCACTTGTTTCATTTTTTGATTTTTAAATTCTTGCTACCCACCACCCACCTGCCCTTCCCCTTGTTTTATTTTTAATATAATCAAATGAGTATTTTAGGGAAGCAGAAGCATTGAACTTAACAACATATCACGGAGATTACACCATCATAGGAGGTAAAGATATCCCTTATTTCTTTTTATAGCATCTTTCATAGCTTTTTGTTTTCTTTGAAGCTTTTCGTTCTCATTATTCCACTTTTTTTTGGTTTGCTTACTTTTTCTAGGTATTTAACAGCAACTGATACTCATGCACTCCCCGTCTCAATTTGTTCTCAATGTATTTAAGCACACCCAGTATTCCATCAAGTCTAACTCTGAGTCTTTCTCCCAGAGTCTGCTGCGTGCTATAATCTGGCCTCCTGCACAGCTGTCATCCCTTCCCTTACCATCTCCTTTCACCGCCATCCTGGGAATTTTGTCCTTTTTCATGAGTAAAGTCACCAGCCTTTTTGTTCCTCCCCTTTCACTGTCCTTGTTTTCCTCCCTTGTTTTGATAAAGCATAGTTAACTCCTTTGGTGTGATACTGTGATGAGGTTCATAACTAGAGTCCTCTCTCCTTCATCTCTCATTACCCCCAAATGGGGATATCACTGGAGCATTGTCCCAGTGAGTTATCATTACCCTAAGTGTCCCATGATGCACTTTCATTTGGCACTTAAATCATAGGATGTATGACTGTTTCACAACCTGATTCCAATTCTCCCCTTACTCAAGAGGCCATGACTTAAGGCTGTATCCATGACAATTAACTAGGGAGTCATTTGCTCTAAGTCAGATAGCTCCTTAGCTTACTGCTGAGCAATTTCTGATATAATTGATGTGAAGCCTAGTAACAGACTGAAAAGACTTGGAAGCTGTTTTATGTACATGATAGAAGTATGTGACACAGCCTAAACAAAGTCCTGAGTTAAGTCCAAAGATCTCGGAGTGTGATTGTTTGCATTTGTGGGGATGGTGAGAGTCTATGACAGGTCTGATATCTTCATGCCCGTAGAGCATGATTCTCTCATAGAGGTACAATAAAATTCCCAGGTTGAGTTTAAAATAATGAGGGGTTTAAGCTACCTGTGTTTAAAGCAAGCAAGCAAGAAAGCAAGCAAGCAAGCAAACAGATGAACAGCACTGACACAATTATTTTAAAATGAGAGGTGCATGCGTGTATGGATGCAGCAGAAAAAAGAGGGAAAACATTCACCAGTTGGCTTTTGGTTATGTATTTCAATAATGTACAGGGTTTGTGGTTTATAACATCATCAGAGTTGTACAATAGCATTATATCCCTGAGAGTTGTGCAGTTATCTCTCCCTTTCTCTTTCTTTTCTTTGTGTATAATGGGGGATCTAAGCCTGGATCCATGCCCTACCCAGGACATTTCCTCTTTGTGGCATGTGAGCCGTTACCAACGCTAAGATTTACTGCTTTGGGGATTGGTTCAGAACAAATGTTCCAAACAGCCGTCTGCCTGGGGCAAGGTAATTTTGGACAAATTCAACAAGACTTCAAAGGAAGCCACCTACTACAATGCCTAAGGAGGATAAAGACCTGATTTAAATGAATGTATTGCAATTAGTGGGTATTTACTTTATATGTTGCCAAGTTCTGATAGCTTTCTCTAACCCTCAGGGAAATAATATATATGTCTACTTCTGGTGAGCTGAAGAAACGGGATATGTGCTTCCCAGAGAGACAGGTGTTGTGAACATACCCAGATCTAAAGGAGAGAAAAGACAAAAAGTCCATGAAAGCTAGAGACAAAGAATAAATGCAATGTTTGTTTTGAACCAAAGAGAAAAAAAAAGGTGAGTGTAAGTTCTGTGCTGCCAGCATCCCCCTCCCCACCCGAGAAAGGGGTAAGCCTTTCTGCAAAATTTTGTCTCCTTTGAAAACAGCTCATATTAACTAAAGAAAGTAAGGAGGAGGCCACATTTAATATCGATACATGTGGAAAAGCCACTTATCAATTAAAGGAGACTTGGACCACCAAGCGGACTTAGGTACATCCCCAAGTGCTGGAGTTTAATCCAATCATTCAGCATGAAGCATTCCAGCAGTAGAGGAAATTAAGGATTAAACTGCGGTGGAAGAATGAGAAAGTAAGACGGCGCATATATAGTCTGAGTGGACTTTAATCAAATCAAGCCAGAAACAGACTGCGATGGAAATCCAATAGCCCAGTGTTCTCAGATTCACGTTCCCAGTTTCATTCCAGATCTTACACTTAAAAGGGAGGTTTAGTGTAGGAATTGTTACAGGAAAAGGCCAGCATGTTCTCTTAGCATTTGTCACAGAAAGAATGTTGAGAGAGTTGGCCCCAGATTTCGTCAAGAGGGGCCATACAGAGATTTCTGTTTGGGGGTGAGGGAGAGCCGAGGCCGACCAGTCCCCCAATCTGACTTCTCTTTGCCCTGAAAAGATCCCAAGAGAGGAAAAGCAAAATCCACTCCCTCTCCTCTGTGCTCTGGTTTATTTTGGACAGTGCACAATTGAGCAAATTATCTCTCACTGAGAAATCTAATCCAAGACACAGATTTAAAAGGAGGTCTAGCTTTAGAAGTCTGTAATCAGTAAGACTGCCTTACTCAGATTTTCAAACCTGATTTATCTAGGTAATTGCCAACCTTCTCTTGCACTGGAGACACAAACGTATATCTCCATCGTGTATATCACTAACCTCTTCCTGAATTTTGGACTCAAACTCCTATTTTGATGTTTAGAACCCATCTGACAGACGAAAATGCTCCGTAAAACTAACCTCAACAAAAAACCTCTCAAATGTCCTTTTGATAGTCTTACTGTCTCCTGCTCTCTGGAACACATCTCCTGATCTTTATCATTCGCTATTCTGTGAACCAGCTGGATGTTTTTTGGTTGGCGCCATATTTCCTCCTGGATGTCCTGCACCATTCCTCGTCTGGGAACTTTGCTGTGGCCCCTGAATTTCTGAGGTCTCTGAGACTGTTGGTATCTGATTACTGGTGTTTTTGCGGGAGCGGAAAACGAGAGAAACCCGTTTAAGAACGGAAAGAGGGACTTCTGATGGCCCAGGACTATTTATTTCGGTCCATCTTCAACCATCTGACCTGGGCTAATGGTCGAAATGTAGATGTCTTTTAGGTGTGTGGCCTGGCGTGGCTCTCCCCTCCTGTTTACCCTAGGAGCTTGTCTGTCTGAAAGTTAAGATACCACAAAGCCTCTTTAGGGTCTCAGAGCATGATGCGGCATGCTGACTTGGAGAAACAGACCCCCCCCACCCCCTGGGGCTAGCTCCCTAAGCCTGCTACAGGTAAACTGCTGAGGTGTTGGGCATGTGAGTGTTCAAGGGAACAATGAGGAGGGGGGCAGGTGAACGCAGCCTGGCTTCACCTGGGTGTCCTGAGACAATTAGGCAACTTCTGTCCTCAAAGGCTCTCCTTTAGAAAGATAAAGGAAAATCTGTTAAGTGACTACTGTCAGGTTCTGAAATGCCACGCGATGTTAATTTTTCACTTCCTGGCCCACCATTCCACCCAAATCAGATTTTGCTCAGCACATTTGTTAACAAAGTCAATCTCGTTGATTGGTGCCTTTTAAGTAAGAAAACTTTCTAATTTTTAAAAACACATTAGCAAATGAATTTATTCTCAGATAAGGCAGAGTGAAGTGGCGGTATAAACATAATGACGTGAAGGAAAGCAATCTTAAACCACACACACACACTCTCTCTCTCTCTCTCTCTCTCACACACACACACACACACACACACACACACAGCAGGTGGGGGGAGAGGAGAATAAGAGATCTGAAATAATTAGTTTTTTTAATCTGGTGGGCAGACTTTGGCAAATATCTTTTTGATTGCATAATTTGTAGAATAATCATTGCTAACAAAATTTAAATTGTTTATCTCCCCTCTGACAGTCTGTTTTTTGTCTTAATGATATAAGTAATATACAAATACAGTCTTACTGTCAAAGATGCAAGATATACTTGTATCCTAACCCTTCCAGCCCTCCCCTCCCAGACACAGTCATGCCCTGTCCTTCCCCCTCCCTTAGAGGTAAGTGACAGAAGTCTGTTCTGTATCTTTTGAATTTCCTCTCACTACTTTTACATACAAATATACATACCTAAATACATACAAATATAACTTCTTTGTAGGTGTGAAAAATAAACATAAAAAGAAATATGTCCACTTTTTTTTTGAAATTTGCTTTTTTCCGATTTTAAATTTGTCTTGGCGAGTTTTCCAAGTCAGTATTCATTTGAGTCTTTGCATTTTTTGATGGCTGCATTGGTGTATAGTTACCATAACTCGATTACTCATTCCTTTGTTGATGTACGTTGAGTCTGTCTTTTTTTCTTTTCTATTATAGTGAAACTTTCAATTCCTCCCACCCTCCCCATAAGTGTGTTAATGTATTCTTAGCTGAAATTTCTACAAGTAGAATTAGTAGGTGAAAGTGTCAACTTTGCTATCCTTTTCCCAAAAACTCATCTTTTAATTGATAAATCAATTACTAGCATACATTGTATATCTACTATGTGCACGGAACTTTAGGCAAGACATAGACATATATGTCTTAACAGGGGATATGAATGACTCCCTTATGAGACCAAGGCTTTTTCAGACAAAACATTTTTAAATAATTTTGCTCTCTTTGGTCAACAAGACTGTCCTCTAATGTAATTAAAGCCTATAGGCCTTTGTTGTACTGCAGATTGAGACTATTTTATCATGCCCTAACGGTTTTCAATTTAGGACCTTGCAGTGTGAATTTGTGATTGACTTTTGACTGCAAGATTTCCAAGGCCTTGTGGCTGTTTCTGCTTGGGGATTGGAAGCCTCTGAATATCTAACTCTTCCTAAAATATCTGGGCAGTGCAATCCCTAAAAATACCTTGTGACCCACAGTAGGGCTCGGGTATTAGACTAGGACAGCCCAACCACAATGTCCAGCAGAAGTGGGCGGGGGCAAGAGCTCTGAGTCTGTTGGAATGACGGGCTGGGTTGGGACACCAAGTCTGGGTGAAGTAGTTTGCCTGCAGCTAGTGAATAGTAGAGCAGAGACTTAAATTAGGGTATTTTGGGGCACCTGAGTGGCTCAGTGGGTTGGGCTGCTGCCTTTGGCTCAGATCATGATCTCAGGGTCCTGGGATCGAGTCCCGCATCCGGCTCTCTGCTCAGCGGGGAGCCTGCTTCTCTCTCTCTCTCTCTCTCTGCCTGTCTCTCTGTCTACTTGTGATCTCTCTTTGTCAAATAAATAAATAAATAAATAATCTTAAAAAAAAAAATTTAGGGTATTTTGACACCAGAGCCTGAACATTTCACTACTAGATTATTCTGCAATTATCAGTACAAAATAGAATTGCTATCAGTCCAAAAAGGGTTTGGAGAAGGCAAAGTTTGCAAGGGCTAGGACTGCCCCGAAGGACTTTCAGGAAGGATCTGGAATTTGAATGGCTTAGATTTAAGTTATGAGGAGGAAGAAGAAGAGGAATATAAAAGGCAATTCAGAAAGGAACAAGTACAAATAAAAATATGGGAGGAAAAAAATCACAAAGCAGAGGAACAATAACAACCATAATAATAGCAATAAATTAACATTAGAGATCCTTTTAATTTGGGACTTTACTAAGTGCTCACTGGCAAGCATTTTATTTAACTCTTAACAGATTCTGATGAGATAATATTATTTTCCTTTCACACGTATGGAAATGGAGTTTAATGATATTAAGCTGCCCAAAGCCATGGAGCCGACACAGACGCGTAGCCCAGTGAAGGGCAAGGCCCGCAGAGAGAGGCGGCATGGCAGGAGGAGTGGAGAGGAGGCCTGGCACAGGTCCTGCAGGGCCTTGAATGGCCATGTCAGGAGGCACTGGCAGAATGCTTGAAAAGTTTTTGAAACGGAAGTGACATGGCGGAAGTGTATACGTGACACGATCCTTTTCTTTTTGCTCATAAGCTCCCCTCTACTCTCCACTGAGAGGTGGAGATCTGCTCTCTCTAGGTCTGTAAATGAGTGCAGTGATGGCATGGAGGGATTGTAAAGATAAGCAGGGGGTAAGAGAACCTCAACAGTGTAGCTATAAGCTTTTCTGCCTACCTAGGAGGCTCCGTGCCTCCGTGACCACCTGAAGTGGTCTAGTGTACCTTGACATAGCTAGGGAGAGTCCTGCTCCAGCCAAAAAAAAGTCTGAATTTGAAACCAGAAAGAACTGGATTCACAGTCTGGCTCTGCCACTTTCTGGCTGTGAGTGAATTCCTGAATGACGAATCACTAGTCCCTGGGATCCGAGTGGGGAGAGGCTGAGACCTGGTCACACTTGAATGCCTGTCTAATGGGCTTTGTAAGAATTTTTTGATTAACAAGTGAATGGAGCTTTCTGAGCCTTTATCTCTTCATCTGTAAAATGAGGATCATCAAACTTATTTCATAAAGTCCTGCCTCCCAGAAGCCAAGGGATTGTGCATACTCTAGGCCCACACTGGAGACAGAGGCCTGTATTTCTGCTGCCACAGTCTCCTGCTTTTCACGAGTTTGGTGATTAGGGAGGAATGATAATTCCTGGCTGGTAGTTTTTTCAAGAAGTGATTTTTCTTTTTTTCTGTGATTATTAGAGCAATACACATTCATTTCATAGAGAACTCAGAGAAGTTAAAAATAGAAGATAGAAAATAAAAATATGTCATGATAAGATAATAGATACTGATGTTCTTGTTTTGACCAATTTTCTTCCAATCTTTTATTTTTTTTCCTCTCTGTATATATTTTGTATAATATTAATGAATGAATAAAAAATATAATGAATATAAAACTTTCTTACTATTTTTTTTCCCCCAATACCATTTCATTATGAGAATTCCCCCGGACCTTTAATAGTAATTGAAAATGGGTTTTTGAATATCTGTATAAAATGTTATTATATGAACTATCTTGACATCAGTAAAATTTTTTCTTATTATTGAACCATTACTTGGTTTTCAGGATTATAAAGAAATAGGAACAAACAGCCTCACTAGTGGCACTCTGAGGTTGATTCCAGGCTAACCACTAATCACCCGGGTAACTTTTATTTATTTATTTATTTGTTTATGGTTAGTTTTTAATAAAATTTAAATTTTGGAGTCATGTCAGATTTGCACAGAAGTTGCAAAGAGAGAGGGCTCTTAGATACTGTTCACCTAGTTTCCTCTAATATTAACATCTTACATCACCACTTACATTTGATATAATGAAGAGATCAGTGTTGTATATTCCTGGTAACGCAGCTCCAGACTGTTTTTTCCCCACTAATGTCCTTTTTCTTTCTCAGGTTTAAATCCAAGAGAGCACATTGCATTTTGTAGTTAGTTTTTTTTTTTCCTCTTAATATTTATTTATTTTAGTGAGAGAGGGAGAGAGAGAGAGAGAACGGGGTGGTGGGGGGAGGAGAGGGGCAAAGAGAGAAGCAGACTCCCCACTGAGCCAGGAGCCAGGAGCCTGTGCAGGGGACTCAATCCCAGGACTCTGGGATTATGACCTGAGCCAAAGGCAGACACTGAGCCACCCAAGTGTCCCATTAGTTAGTTGTTTTTAAAGAGTAAGAATTAACTCAGTGATATTTCTCTTGGTACAAGTCTTGCAAGAAGAGTTTAAACTTCTTAGGGTGGTCAACTGAACCTGTCTAAAAAGTTTAAACTCTGTATTTCTTTTATTACATTAGTGTGCAAATCAAACACACACACACAAACACACACACACATACACATTCCCTTACATATACCCCAAAAGCATATATTCTAACTACAGTTTTTTGTTCATAAAGCTTTAGGATAGAAATCATATGTTTATTGTATTTGTCCGTTGTAGCAACATGGTTGCTTCTCTATAAATTCTTCTTAGTACTGAAAATAAATCTGTTTGGAGCCAGTACAGTTGGGTCTGCTCACAACCCCCTTAGCTCAAGCCTGGGGAGAAAGTTTTTCATGTGTGTCTGTGCACCATGAAGCTAAGAGACAAAATCAGGTGATGCTATCTGGCAGTTTGTGCTTCCTAAGGATTTTTTTTACTTCTATTGTTTTTTAGATTATTTTTTTGAAGATTTATTTATTTGTTTTGGGGGGAACAGAGGGAGAGTGAGAATCCTGACGTAGACTCCCCACTGAGCATGGTGCCCCATGTGGGGCTGGATCCCAGGAAACCTGGGATTATGACCGGAGCAGAAATCACGAGTCTGACGCTTACCTGACTGAGCCACACAGGCACTCCTGGATTATTTTACTTAAAAAAAAAAAAAAATTAGTATATGTTCAGCAAGAGTTAACTGCTCCCATTTTGTGACCTGGGTAACTTTAAAGTTGGAGGTTTCTGCCTTCCACCCTGAGCCACCCGGATCCTGAGCCATAGGCTTACCTGTGGGGAAGAAGGTGACTTTTAAGGGGGTTAAAAAAAAAAGGTTGGTGTCTCTAGGTCCTCCTGTTGGAGGTAAGGGACCACCGATATGGAGCTGGAGCTTCTGCGGACTGGCCTCGTGCACTGTTGGTGCTCCATGCTCCATGCAGTATCTGGCACTCAGTGGGTGCTCACTAAATCATGTTGACCACATCTTTCAGCAGGTTTTTTTTTTTAAGATTTTTTTTTTTATTTGAAAGAGAGACAGAGAGAGTGTGAGAGGAGAGGTCAGAGGGAGAAGCAGACTCCCCACTGAGCAGGACTCAATCCCGGGACTCCAGGATCATGATCCGAGCCGAAGGCAGTTGCTCAACCAACTGAGCCACCCAGGGGCCCCTCTTTCAGCAGGTTTAATCTTGGTTACTATTTGCTTAGTCCAGAGACCTGAAAGAGAAATCAGTGAGTTAAAATTTTAATTAAAAGAAAATCTTTAGGGCACCTGGATGGCTCTAGTCAGTTAAGCGACTGCCTTTGGCTCAGGTCATGATTCCGGGGTCCTGGGATCGAGTCCCACATCGGGCTCCCCCTGCTCTGTGGGGAGCCTGCTTCCCCATCTTCTGCCTGCCACTCCCCATCTTGTGCTGTCTCTCTCTCTCTCTGTGCCAAATAAATAAATAAATAAATAAATAAGAAAATCTTTATAGTGCCTTCTTAAAAAATCAGCACATACTTTTCTTTTATATAATTTTTAAGAGCAATATAGATTCATCATAGAAAAATGATAAAAAGAAGATAAGTAAAAAGAAAAATAAACCTTTCCATAATTCTACTTCTTGGGATATATATATATTTTCCATCCAGTTCTTCTCCTCCTTATATGTGTGTGTAGAATATTACATGAAATATACATATTAGACACATATCTAAACATAGTGTTTTAAAGAATTATTATTATTATTTTTTAAGATTTTATTTATTTATTTGACAGAGAGAGAGATCACAAATAGGCAGAGAGACAGACAGAGAGAGAGATGAGGAGAAGCAGGCTCCCTGCTGAGCAGAGAGCCCTATGCGGGACTCGATCCCAGGCCCCTGGGATCATGACCTGAGCCGAAGGTAGAGGCTTAACCCACTGAGCCACCCAGGCGCCCCTAAAGAATTATTTTTACTTATTTGTCAGGGAGAGCGAGAGAGAGCACAAGCTGGGGTAGTAGTGGGCAGAGGAACAAGCAGGCTCCAGCTGAGCAGGAAGCCTGATGCTGGACTTGATCCCAGAGCCCTGGGATCATGACCTGAGCTGAAGGCAGACGCTAAACCAACTAAGCCACCCAGGCATCCCTAAACATGATGGTGTTTTATAATTTTTTTTTCCTTTTTTTGTGGGCACTATACTCAGTGTTTTAAAATCTTGGTTTGCAGTTTTTCTTTCTAGTTTGTTAATAATTAATTCCTAATCTGTTATATCTGCATTCAACAAGGATCTACTTTCATGGTTGAATTTAAATATTTCCCAAACAATTAGCAAACACATTTAAAAATAGCCAGCAAAATGTTTTATTTGGCATGATATAGACTGAAAGTTTTCATACTGTTCATATTTTTTGTACTTAACTGGTAAAATATCTTTTTGGGACCAGTATAGAATTGACATATGAGTAAAGGCATTTACATAACGTAACTACCATCTAACCCTTTCAGTAACTCAACTACCAAAAAAAAATCAAATACATTTACTTTTATGAAAATTAAGACACATTCTCTGACGAGTGTCACCCTAGAATTGCAAACTTGAGTGGTAAGAGGGCATGTAGCAATTGCAAAGGATGAGATAAGAATATGAAGGAAAAAGTTGAGGTTTGCTTCTTTTGCCCCAGATGGGTGAAAACATCATCATTAACCAGCTCTGTCCTCTCAGTAGCATCAGAGTAAACCCATGTCTTACTTTTCATCCATTTCATTTTTTGGTCACTAATTTTTGGGCTCCTAGAAGGGAAGACTAACAAATTCATCTTTTTAAACTCAGGGCTTAGGATCGTGCCAATAGAATAAATGGAACACTCATGAAAGAAATTGAAGAAGACACAAAAAGATGGAAGATCATTCCATGCTCATAGATTGGAAGAATAAACATTGTTAAAATGTCTATACTGCCCAGAGCAATCTATACTTCATGCCATCCTGATCAAAATTCCACCGGTTTTTTTAAAGAACTGGAACAAAAAATCCAAAAATTTGTATGGAACCAGGAGACCCTGAATTGCTAAGAAAATGTTGAAAAAGAAAAACAAAACTGGAGACATCATGTTGCCTGATTTCAAGTTTTATTACAAAGCTGTGATCACTAAGTCAGCATGGTACTGGCACAAAAACAGACACGTAGACCAATGGAACAGAGAAGAGATATGGACCCTCAACTTTATGGTCAATTAATCTTCAACAAAGCAGGAAAAAATATACTCTGGAAAAAAGACAGTCTCTTCAATAAATGGTTCTGAGAAAATTGGACAGCTATGTGTAGAAGAATGAAACTTGATCATTCTCTTACACCATACACAAAGATAAACTTGAAATGGATAAAAGACCTCAACGTAAGACAGGAATCCATCAGAATCCCACAGGAGAACATAGGCAGTAACCTCTTCAACATCAGCCACACCAACTTCTTTCAAGATTATGTCTCAAAGGCAAAGGAAACAAAAGCAAAAATGAACTTTTGGGACTTCATCAAGATAAAAAGCTTCTGCACAGCAGAGGGAACAGTCAACAAAACAATGAGGCAACCCACAGAATGGGAGAAGATATTTGCAAATGACACTACAGACAAAGTGCAAATATCCAAGATCTATAAAGAACTTCTCAAACTCAACACACACAAAACAGATAATCACGTCAAAAAATGGGCAGGAGACATGAACAGACACTTCTCCAAAGAAGACATACAAATGGCTAACAGACACATGAAAAAATGTTCATCATCATTAGCCATCAGGGAGATTCAAATCAAAACCACATTTAGATACCACCTTACACCAGTTAGAATGGCCAAAATGAACAAGACAGTAGACATGAAGTGTTGGAGAGGATGTAGAAAAAGGGGAACACTCTTATGTTGGTGGGAATGCAAGTTGGTGCAGCCACTTTGGAGAACAGTGTGGAGATTCCTTAAGAAATAAAAAATAGAGCTTCTCTATGACCCTGAAATTGCACTACTGGGTATTTACCCAAAGATACAGATGTAGTGAAAAGAAGGACCATCTGTACCCCAATGTTCATAGCAGCAATGGCCACTGTTGCCAAACTGCAGAAAGAACCAAGATGCCCTTCAATAGAAGAATGAATCAAGAAGATATGGTCCATATGTACAATGGAGAATTATGCCTCCATCAGAAAGGATGAATGCCCAACTTTTGTATCAACAGGGACGGGACTGGAGGAGATTATGCTGAGTGAAATAAGTCAAGCAGAGAGAGTCAATTATCATATAGTTTCACTTATTTGTGGAGCATAAGGAATAACATGGAGGATATTGGGAGATGGAGAGAAGTGAATTGGGGGAAATCAGAGGGGGAGGCAAACCATGGGACACTGGACTCTGAGAAACTGAGGGTTTTGGGGGGGGGAGGGATTGGATGAGCCTGGTGGTGGGTATTATGGAGGGCATGTATTGCATGGAGCCCTGGGTGTGGTGCATAAACAATGAATTTTGAAACACTGAAAAAAATAAAATTAAATTTAAAACAAAGAAAGAATAAATGAAACAGTGGCTGAGGATATCTGCTAAATTGTGGATTCCAATGAGAAAGCATCCCTTATTTCTGGAACTGCTTTCTTTTCACGTAATTACATTTCCAGAGTTGCTCTTTAAATTGGTGTTCATAGTTTGAGCAAAAGACTTAGGAAGAAAAGCTGGGAACAGGCAGTTTTGACACAGTACGAACTTGATTTTCAAGCTCTGACTGAACCAGGGAAAGGTTCAGCAATTAAACCATTAAAAAAAGAGACATCTTCGAGAAAGCACTGAATGCATTGCTGTTGCTCATGTTGGCTCATGCTTTGCCAATCTGGTCTCTGTCACTTACACACTTTAATACCTCATTGCTGTTTTGTTATGTTTCTTCCACCAAAGCGTCCGGCCTTTACCTGCCCAACTTCCTCCTCTTTGAAAGACCAACTCAAATGACCCTTCCTCTACTGAGTCTTTACCTCCCTCCCCTTCCGTGTCTCCAAACTGGCCAGAATGAGTCATTCTCATCCTTGTGCTCCCACAGTACTTTGTTCATATCTTTGTTTTAACACATCATAGTACATTTTTGGTTAAGTGGATATTTTAGTTCATTTAAGCTGCTATAACAAAATACCACAGACTGGGTGGTCTATAAACAGCAAACATTTATTTCTCACAGTCTTGGGAGCTGAAAGTTCAAGATCAGGTTGCCAGCATGGTCCAGCAAGGGTTGCAGACTTTTCATTGTATCCTCATAAGGTAGAAGGTGTTCTCTGCATCATCCTTTTTTCTTTTTTTCTTTCCTTTAAGTTTTTATTTTGATTCCTGCTAGTTAATATCTAGTGTTATATTAGTTTCAGGAGTACAATATAGTGATTCGACACTTCTGGGTATCACCCGGTACTCATCATGACAAGTGGACTCCTTAATTCTGGGGTCTCTTTTATAAGGGCACTAATCCCATTCATAAGGGTTCTGTCCTTATGACCTCACCACCTTCTAAATGCACTACCTTCTAATACCGTCACCATAGAGGTTAGGATTTAATATTTGATTTTTGGAAAACACATACATTTAATCTATAGCAGTGTAGGTGGGTCCATCTTTGCTGCAAGGTGGAATTCCCTGAGGGCTGAGAGGGTTATTATTTATCTTCATGTCCTTGCTCTCTGGTGCAATACAGGGTGTAGAGTAAGAACCCCTGAACTTTGACATTTTCAGGGCCCTTCTATTTAGCATCACCAGCTGTAAATACACTCGCTATTTTTTGTTCTCAGTGGCTGCTGAGCTGAATCTGTGATGATACATAGCAAACTCAGGATGTCCTTTGTGAATGGGCTCTGTTGGCTGGGTGGCTTCCCAGTCATCTTCAGCCCATTGTTATGCCCCATGAGAAGGCGCTGTGGGTGGGGTGGGCTGGGACTCTTAAAGCAGATGCAGTATTCAAAGTCTCTCTCTCCCCACACTGTTACCGATCAGAGACGCTTGCTTCTCACCCCACTGGTCTTCCAAACCCAAATGTGTTTAATCACCTACAAGTACCACTCATTAACTGCCCCTAAAAACAATAATTAGGTACCACTTTTTAATGTGAAGTGATCCATGTTACTATTGTTTCCTCCACATACTGACTCTCCCACTGCTGGTATTGTGACAGCTAAATAAAAAGGCCAGTAATATGTGGGTTTCTGTTTTCTGTTTTTTTGTTTTTTGTTTTTTTACCTTGAGGAAACAAAGACTACCCTGATGTAATGAGATACTAGGAATCTCAAAAGAGCCAACAGAACAATACAGATTCTTTTAAAAATGTTACTATAAAGCCACCAAGAAGGAATTATTCAGCAATAATATATGGGAGACTGGTTATTGTTAGAACTTACAGTCCATGGGGAGAGGCGGGGTCTTGGGGAGAGGCACCAAGCTGTTCAAGACAACCTGCGAGGCGCGCGTGACCACACAGGCACATATGTTGTTAGAGTTGACACTGTCTCCCAAGGACAGACATTAAAAAGCAGCTAAAATGCTCATAAGAATTGGTCAATGCACGTTTTCAGCAAAGCTTTCTAGGACTAAACCGAAATTTTTAAAAGAAACAAACCTCTTATTAAAAAAAGTGTTCTGCCAAGTGCTGCTCTGTACAACATGAGTTTTGGAGTCCTCACTGAAAAGCCACTTACCCTAATTTCTCAGGAATTTCTTGGTCGGAAGGTTTGGAATATGTCAGCACCAAGATTCTAACTCCTTGGCCTGAGGAGTACGCCCCTCCTTGCCCAAGGTTCCTCCTTGGCTCTGGATGGAAACCTTCCTAACTGCCATAGAATGCTCAGGTGACAAAACTGACATTTCACCACCTGATTGGCTGGGTGCCCAGGAGCACCCTGGGAAAGAATTTGAACATTCTTGGCAGTTGAGATCTAGACCTTGACGGTTGTAACTGATGGGTTGGGTTGGGCACTCCTGATGAACCCTACATTCCTGAGAGAAAAATCATCCAAAGTAAGGCATTTTACATGATAGACTAGACTCAGCAGTGGGGTTTTTCACTGGAAAGATGTGGTATTTCCAAGGACAAAGTATTTATTTTTTTTTTAAAGATTTTATTTATTTATTTGAAATAGAGAGAGATCACAAGTAGGCAGAGAGGCAGGCAGAGAGAGGGAGAAGCGGACTCCCTGCTGAGCAGAGAGCCCGATGCGGGCCTCGATCCCAGGACCCTGAGATCATGACCTGAGCCGAAGGCAGAGGCCCAACCCACTGAGCCACCCAGGTGCCCCAAGGACAAAGTATTTAAACCCACCTGGACACCATACCTGAGCCTTGTGAATGAGAGGATTATGAAATAAAACCGGAAAACAAAACAAATCAATATCATTTGTGGTTCCAGGCACTTGAGAGAGTTGAGCATTAGATAGGATGATGTTTCTGTGTGGGATGGAGAGAGGTGTTAGGACTGGAGATTAGAAGGTGGGAATAAGGAAATACAGGCAAGGGTAAGGATAGATAAGCAGGGTCATTGGAGGTTAAGAATGGATCAGTACTCTCAGACCAAGTACCAAGCCTCACATGATCAGCCACTGCTCTGAGGGCCTGTGGGGATTTTTTTTTTTGGAATTGAGAGAAATTTCTTAATTTTAAAGGTAGAATGATCTATGTAGGGGCTCCTGGGTAGCTCAGTGGGTTAAGCCGCTGCCTTCGGCTCAGGTCATGATCCCAGGGTCCTGGGATCGAGCCCCCGCATCGGGGTCTCTGCTCAGCCGGGAGCCTGCTTCCTTCTCTCTCTCTCTGCCTGCCTCTCTGCCTGCTTGTGATCTCTCTCTCTGTCAAATAAATAAATAAAATCTTAAAAAAAAAAAAAGAATGATCTATGTAAAATGATGGGACACTAATGACCAATACTACAGGGCAGTGACATTTTAAAATAGTACGAACAGAGCACTAGTGATCCAAAGGAAGAAGGGGTTTCTGGGAAGGTCATTAGAGAGGGGTTAGAGAAGCCTCAATAGAAAACCAGAGACAGCATTGAGGTAGTTGGAGGGAGAAACATTGGAAGGTGAGATATACCTTGATTTGGTTAGAGCTTTTTGGCACCTTCAATATCCTGCCCATTATAACCATTGTGCTTATTTTGGGTTCTTTAGTGTCTTCTCCATCTTTTCAGGTGTCATTATGAGGGGCCCTGACTTACTGAGGAGACTCATAGAGAAACCCCCGTCCCCATCACAACTACCTCATTACTGTGATCTTCCAAGGTGATCACTCCTGAGGATTATCAGAGAGGAAAGAAAACCAAACGCCCATCAACAACAAATTGAAAATTGAAGTTGAAAGGCAAGTCTAAAGATTTGGAGTAAGAGCTGTATCTAGGATGAAGTTTTATCCTTAAAGGGAATGAACTATATCGGTGGAAGTAAGACATGTATTAATTAATGAATTTTTTTTCAATGTGGCTATTTGAATAATTTATGTGAGTGCACATTTTACTACCTGAGATGAATACCTGTATGCTAGTTTACTTTTGGCTCTATCTTAGTATACAAGGCTGCTATAAAATGGTAGATGCAAAATAATAACAAGTTTAAGAGACTTTTCCAGTAGGTGCTTATCCCTGCACTGGCCCTTTCGGAAAATGAGGATCAACATAACATGCATTAGAGAATTAACATAGGAGGAAGTCTAATTCTAAATTTTCTAAACCCTGGAGAAAAGAGAATAAAAGGGAAATAATCATCATTTTCTCGTAATGCCATCATTTGCACTTTGGCCAAGTATAACAAGTACCAAGTGAAGGGGTGAGAAGTAAGGGGTCTGGTATACAGCTTGACAGGGTGTTCCCAACCAGCCTGCAGAGGTGGCCACACTGTCCTGCACTGGAAGTTTTTCTCCCTGAATTATCCAGGCCCGCTCTCAGTGCAATACGAACTCACTGATTCTTTGCCAAACTTTCAGTTCCCTTGAAGTGGCAGGTGCATAAAAGCCTACCTCTTGTTGCAAACCTCTGAATTCCAACAGCATCCTCCTCTTGGCTATGCTTCTCCATCTGGAGTTTTAACCAAATATTAGTGGCTGGCAGGTGGGTAGTTCTGAGTTTTGACTTCATGTTTGGACCAAGATGTCCTATTTGAAAGGAAAGGTAATTCTTTGGTATTATTTTTTAAAAAATGACAATAGTGCTACCACCATTCTAACTCTATCATTCCTGACTAAAGCTTAGCCCCAAACGGTTTCTGGGATTTCCACCCACAAGTTTATCAAAGATACTGACAATATCAAACTTTAAATTACATTAATTTATTTCATATTCTCCTTTAAAAGAGTTTAATCCTTCCTCCCTCCCTCATCATCTCCTTCTCTTCTTTCCCTTCTCTCTCTCTCTCTCTCTTTTTTATAATCCACAGAAACCTCCTGACTACGACCTCCTGTGATCACCCAGCTTGAGGGGTCCTCCTGAGGTCAAAGCTTTCAGGGGTACATATGGCCTGTCACCTGGACCACTAGGTGAGTGTTGTTAAATAGGGCCCTGACTCATTTCAGGTGGCCACTGCATGGACAGAAGGTACTGGGAGGAGGATCTTTGTTTTTCTTTTTTTTTTAATATTTTATTTATTTGACAGACAGAGATCACAAGTAGGCAGAGAGGCAGGTAGAGAGAGAGGAAGGGAAGCAGGCTCCATGCCAAGCAGAGAGCCCAGTGTGGGGCTCGATCCCAGGACCCTGGGATCATGATCCGAGCTGAAGGCAGAGGCTTTAACCCACTGAGCCACTCAGGTGCCCTGATCTTTGTTTTTCTGTTCCAGCTGCTCCATGGGCATAACTTCCCATCCCCACTTTACACCCATTCAGTCTTTTATGTCCATTGCCTGAAGTTCTGATGCAGAAACCCAGGGGTGAGAGAGGAATTAAGCCCCTTTTCCCTTTTATGCCTCCCTCCTTCCCCGAGGGTGTTCCTTAAGGGCCAAAGGAGAACTGTGTCTTGGGAATAACCTTGGGCTCTGAAAATCATGGGGTTCAAGTAGTTTATGAGAGGTGACTGCTGATTTCTCTGGAATTCTTTTCCCTCAAAGCTTTCAGGAGACTGGCGGAGTAAAATGTGTATCTGCCGGTATGTGGAGCCACAAGCTTCAAGCTTGGGCACCGGCCAGGGGGATCGATTGTTGTTAAAATGTTAAGTAAAGCAGGCAGTTTGACATGCAATGATGAGTTCACTTACCTAAAGAGGAATATGTATAGATAAAAGATCTGAAGTAAATGGAGGTATTTACAGCTGCATGTGAGGTTATAATTGATAGCTTCCTCCTTTGGTTTTTTGCACTTTCCAACCCACAAAGAACATGTGTTATTTTTATCAATGGAGGGTTAAAAAAAAATGTTTTTAAGAAGAAATAATGTAGGAGGTAGGAATCGTACTTCTTTCATTTCATTGTTGTGGTTAATGACTTCTGCAGGGGACACCTGGCCTAACACCTGGGTGGTGGTTTACTAAGGAGGCAATCTGGGATCTGTTCTCATTCTCTGTGGGCAGCAGAAACAGTGGTGTCCTGGAGACCTGGAAATGTCCCAGGATAAGTCCCCGAAATGAATTCCTTACCTATGGAGTCCTGTGGGCTTGTCATGATAACGAAGTTATGCTGCCAGCTTGCTAATTTCAATAATAGAATCACCAAGTGTTAGACCTTGAGGGATCTTAAAGAATAATCTACTATGTTTTCTCATCTTTGTGGCAGAACCAGGATGAGAGTCTGATAGTAATATTACCTTTTAGTAAGCAGCCACTATGTGACAGGAATGGTACTAGGGACTTTATGTAGGTCAATCTTTAATCATACTATTAACATAGGTATGCATCATTCTTATCTTAATGTTATAGAGGCAATTGGATGATTAAGTGCTCTCTGCACCTCTACTTTCTCATCTATAAAGTAGCTTCTAACTGGAGTCAAAAGTGGGCTCCCTGTTTGGTTCCAAAATGGGCTCCTCATACACAATTCTGCCTCTTTATTTTTTAGCATAGACTACATGATTCCCAGTCTTAGAGATTTATCTTTTGTTGCCACATTTAAAACCTAGGTCTGTTTTAACCTGTGTTAGCTGTGTGGATCCACCCTCAAATTACAGTCCTCTTGTTGGATTAGTCAGGCGTTGCCATGAAGAAGCCCACTTCCAAGTTCGAAGGCTCACGTTTGCTCCTCAAAGCAGTATGGCTACAGGCCTTCAATTACTTACCCACTTCCTTTTTGTTGTGAATGTTCCTATTTCTAGGCTGCGGGAATATCTGGCTAGAGTGAAGGTATGGTGGCCAGGAGATTGGCATCAGAGCCCCGGCTGTAGGATGGGAGCCGGGAGGGGAGCTTCAAGGCCGGAGCACCCTGAGCCTCTGCCGGTGGTGGCTCAGCGTGCCGCCTTCTGAGCCTTCTGCCCTCCCACTGTGGGAAGTTGGGGCTGACCTGGTCTTTGGGGGAAGAGAGAACTGAAGGCCTTCTGAGCTAAAGGTGGAAGATAGTTAGGGCAGAGAGGTATCTTCTCTTAGAGAGGAAAGTTAAAACTTCTATCATGAAGGGAATCAACTTGGAGTACGTTCTCCATGTTTCAGTCTTGGCCAGAGGCATTCTGGTTAATCAACTATTCTGAACAAGGGTGATGGTGTGTGTTATATGTGGCTGAATACTTTTCCAGGGATTATAACACAATAAAGTATGGGTAAAACCCAAACTACAGTAAATATAATTAAATCTTTCTTTGATGATTCATAAGTCCTTTAGGATCCTGTAGTGCCTCAGGGTCACCATTATGTAGATCATCATCCTTGATGAGGCAGGCAGCTAAATAAAAATACCAGATTGTAAGTTATAGACCTCACTTCTACTTTGCCTGCCTGGGTGGTCTTGGGCGGGTGTCTTGACCTCTTGAGCATCCAAAGTAGGGGTGGCCACATTACATCACAGGGCTGTCATTGAAGAAAACTATGTGCATCAAGACTGTTGTAATTATTACTATTAAGCTAACAGTATATCAAAGTGCTGGTTGTTAGACAATTCTAGTACGTGTTTTTTTTTCTAACATGATTCAAAGTAATTCACTCTAGTCTCCTTTTAAGGAAAACATGGCTTCCCCAGGAGCAGGTATTGCTGAGAGGTGATATTAGTCACGGGCCAGCAAAAGCGTTTAAAGTTTTTAAACAACTAAGGTGATATATGGATTTTGTGAAAAAAATAGAATGTTACAGGAGAGCATATGAAAAAAGAAAATCCTCTTCTGCCCTCGTCGTCTCAGTCTCCCCAGAGGGAAGCTTTATGTAGTTCAGTGTCTATGCGTACCTATGTGCGTAACAGATACATGTTACGCTGTTTATTAATGTCCTATGACTTTGCTTCCCCCCACTCCCCTTAATAACATATCTTAAGGATATTTTCATTCTTTTTTTACAGCTGCATCTTCCTGGTCTTTTATAATGTGGATGAGTTTTTTCTTGTTTGACCATTGTTCTGTTGATAAACATTAGGTTATTTCTAGCTTTTCTAGAGCAAACAGTGCTGCAGTGAGCACAGAAAGTACCAACTGTAGCCACTCGGTCACTTATTACCACCTCGGGTCATTTCAACCCCTAGGTCATAAAACACATTCTTGGTGTATCTGCCTTCTGAAAGAGAGAGCATCAAATAGGAACAAAGATTGGGACTTTAATGGTGCGGGGCTTTCTGAGACACGGATCCACTGGTACCATTATCACTGCATCCCAGTTGTAGGGAGTTTCCAGTAACTTCCAAAATCCCCTTTTGTACCCCTTTGACTTTTGACCACACCTACCTCATCTCGAGGCAACTATTGATAATGATTTTTGTCTCAACTTTTGCCTTAAATTTCATAAAATGAAACAACAATATGTAGTCTTTGGTGTCTGCTTATCCTTACCAACATGTTTTTTGAGGTTCAGCCATGTTGTTGGAGGCATCAGTTACTGCTGAGTAGTATTCAGTACCTAGATAAACATTTTACTTATTCTCTGGGGTTGTTTCCAGTGTGGGGCTATTTTCAGTTTTTGCCTATGACACAGAAGGATACTATGAACGTTTGTGTACAAATTTCTGTGTGGACATATACTTTTATTTCTCATGGGTAAATATGTAGGAGTAGAAATCCTGGGTCTTATGATTAAGTGTGCGTTTAAACTTTTTCCTAAAAAAAAGCCAAATTATTTTCTAAAGCGGTCATTTTATATTCCTACCAGCAATGTGTAAAGTTCCCAGTTTCTTCACTTCATCAATAACACTTTGTATTGTCAGTCATCTTGATTGTAGTTCTTCTACTGGTCTGGTAGGGCTATCTCATTGTCATCTTGATGTGTATTTTCCCATTAATAACGATATTGGGCACATATTCATGTGTTTATTAGCCATTCACGTATATTCTATGGTAAAGTGCTTCATCAAATCTTGTGTTTATTTTGTACCAGGCTGTTTGCCTTTTATTATTGGAAGAGTTCTTTATATATTCTGAATACAAAACACTCATATATATTTATGCATATGATTCATATATAGATAAATGATTTGTGAGTGTTTTTTCTTAATCTATGGCTTGTCTTCATTTCCTCAGTGGTGATTTTTGGAGAAGTATTTAATTTTGATGAGTCTAAATTTGTTAATTTTTTCTATTATGGATGACGCTTTGGGTGTCATAGCTGATAAATCTTTGTTCACCTCAAGGTTGCTAAGATTTTCTCTTAAGTTTTCTTTTGGAAGTTTTATACAAACAAGGTGATTTTATAAGTTTTAAAGACTGGATGAAACTAATGTTTTCTGTAGGCCCTTCATTGACTAAAATCAATGGATCTATGGAGTTAAATCTATAGAACAGTTCTTTTCTACTTTTTCACAGTGGTTTTTACAGTTTGACTAGATTGTGTACCTACAGAATCACTACAGTGGTCTTTGTTACTGACCCCTTAAAATTTTTTCCCAAGATAGAATGTAAGATCATATCTATTTAGAAGAATCAGGAAAAATTTTCTTTGAAGAAATCATACTTATTTCCTACACCATAAATAGATTATTCTCTGTGTTATATCATTTAGCAAATGTACGGCACTCTCTCTCAATACCAATGCAGTAAAGTAATTTCCTATTACCAGCTGTTTTGACATGGCGTATTTCTACTTCTCCTTATTCCTAGTGACTCATTTTATTTCTCTGGATAATGAGGCTATGATTTATCAGCTCTTAATAAGGTTCTCTGTGTGTGTGTGTTTTAAGAGCTATGTTGCTTTTAATTATTAGAGCTTCAATCTCATTTCTTTCAAAGCTTCATTGATCAGAGCATATATAGGTCCTTATTCCTTGTTTGAAACTCTTAGGGTCAGATACATTTTTACATGCATAGTTAAAAGAAAAGTTTTGCATTTTTTTTTTTTTTTAAAGAAAGGTAGTATACTGCATATTCTGAATGAATAAAATATCTCTCGGGAATCAGGATAACGACTACTTCATAATATGGATATGCTAATATTTTTCAATATATTCAATATTTACAGTATGTGAAATAAATATGAAGACTGTAAATAGCTTCTATCAGTTCGGAATTCAGGTCTGGTTCATTTTAGGGGCAAATGAATTAGAAAAAAATTTTCCGCTTTAGAGCTTTTCTAGATTTCAAAATGAGAGTAAAACTTAGTGGATTTATACTGTCCGTGAGCACACTACAGTAGTGGCTTCTGGTGCTGTGTTGGGTTCCTTAGTAGTTGACCACTGCTGGTTGTGCATTTGGAGCCATGGTAAGCAGGTGTCACATTCCAGGAGACCCAGACAGATGTTGGCAGGCCTTGGCCAGGCTTTTAGCCTGAGTTTTCTGAATGAACATTGTAAAGAGAGAGAATTTCCACTGTGTACAATGGTACGATTTAGATGATTTTTGAGGGGGAGGTATTGTCATTCAAAATCAATATATACTTGAAAAAAATGCTTTCTCATCTCCCACTAATTCCGGTGCATTAATTCCATCTGCCTCATGGCACAGCCTCTCAGAGGCAGATGCCCAATAAAGATCTGTTATCTAGGGGGCCTGGATTCCTGGCTTGGGGTGAAATTATATCCTATAAAATGGAATTGAGTCAAGCTGTGATATATTTGAATCCCATTGAGAGCTAGATTATATGGTCAATGGCAGCTCAGAAGCATGTTTTAATCACCAGGCCCTGTGATGCTGACCTGATGGCACTTGTAGAAATCGCTGGCCCCTGTCCCTAGGGAAAACGGAAGTATCCTTGGTACCCACAACGTCTTTCCCTGTATATGAGGTGTCTTAGAGACTCCTCTTATGGCACTTTATTGAATAATTACAGAAGCAGTAACTAGTTGTCATGAAAGATTTATACGAGTAAATGATATACAAAAGCTTACATAAATATATGGAGGTAAAGGGTAAAGGAAAAGCCCATGCCATTGTTCCACTCCATTCCTGCTACCCTCCTCCAGGAGGATGTGTGACACCACTGGTAGTAATTTGGTGTGTGTCATGCTAGGCATGTGCACATACAAACACACACAGTCGTACTTATAACCAAATGGGTCATCCTGTTCAGATTGTCCCGTCACTTGCTTTTCTTAACAATCTATCAGAGACATCTTTCTTGGTCACTGCTAGCCTTTTGATGTCTGCAGAGCATTGCTAAGAATGTATTTAATCACTCTCCTAGTGAAAAACCTGTAGGTGATTTTGGGGTATCACAAACTCAGCTTCAATGACCTTCCTTATTCATTTATTTTGGAGCATATGGGTATTTTTAGAGAATAGACAGCAAAATTGTCATAGTTTTTGGTTTATCTCTAAGGCCTTACTCCTAGCACCTGTTTTTAGGAAGTCTAAATGCCCACATTCTCCACCTTCTTCCTTCTGTTTATCTAGAAAGCCATCTGGGGCAATGGTTGCCTTTGCTGGACATGTGTGTCTCTTGCCATGAGGAAGGGGGACGTGAGGGGCAAAGAGGAGAGATGTTTGTGTTTATAACTTTGATGCTTTTGATTTTGTCTGCTAGCTACTAACTTAATATTGTGTTCTCTTATCTCCATGTATAGGACGGGTCAGATAAAATAAGAGCTTGCTTTCAGTAATGTAGATTGTTACAAACTTTTTGGAGACCTCCTCACAATAGCTCCTACAAATTAAAATATTCATACTGTTGTGATCCTGCAGTTTTGCTGCTACAAAGTACTACGGAAATCACGTTATTTTGAGACCTGAAAAATTTTGTTCAGGTATGAATTTCAGAAGCTTTTAGGAATCTTTTCTTTTAAATAGTTCCTGCAATGAAATGAATGTTTGTGTCCCCCCTAAATTCATATGTTGAAATCCTAACACCCAGTGGGATGGTACTAGAAGGTGGGGCCTTTGGGAGGTGATTAGATCACAAGGGACAAACACCCATGAATGGGATTAGTGCCCTTTTCAAAGCCACCCCAGAGAGCCGTGTCTCTCTTCTTCTGCCATGTGGGAAGACAATGAGAAGTCAGCTGTCTGCAACCTAGAAGAGGGTCCACACTGGAACTCACCATACTGGCACCTTGATCTTGGGCTTCTAGCCTCCCGAACTATGAGGGAAAAAAAAACTTGCTTATAAGTCACCCCATTTCTGTCACAGCAGCCTAAGCCAGATGCTGCAAGACGTTCATAGAAATCAGTTCTTTAACCTACAGAGTTATTCATTTTCAGAGCACTAGAGTCTAAAGCTGTGAGGACCTTTGGATACTGTAAGATAAGAAAATTGGTAAGATTATGGCAAATGTCTATAACTCTTACCCACCTGTGATCCTCTGGTCCAGGCAAAGGCTAGGTGATAAAAGCAGGATGGCAGCAATGGGTGTAGTACTAATGGGGGAACCATTACGTTTAGGACAGGACCCTTTATCACTTTCATTCCTATAGCAGACTTTCTCTCACTCTTCTCTTTACTACTCATTTGTCTTTGTGGGTGTCAGTATTCTCATTAGCTTCAAAAATCCTGTGTTGGGGACTTATTTTCATGATTTTTACTAATAAAAGTCAATTAGTAGATATGTAACCAAAGTAAGAAACAGGTTATCCTTTTGAATATGAAAAATGGCTGTTTGTTAACTTTTAGATGTAAATTGATAATATTTTCCCATGCAACTGATGCTCCTGGATATTATTTCAGACATTCAGCACTTGAACACAGGTGTTAGAGTGGGAACTGCAGATCTGGAGAGAAATAAGATGGAGTGCTTGCCCTCGAGAAGATTATATTTGAGTAGATCACACTTTGGCTATTTTTTAAAAAGTCTGGTAATTCTGGGAACAGAAATGGGGTCAAAGTGTGAAACTCTATGAAAGAAACTTTGAGCACAATTTTTATCTCACCCAAATGGACCCAAACTCTGTCTACCTTTGAGTATAAATGAAGAGTTATGAAGATTATGGATCAAATTGTGGTAACCTCTTATGTCCCCTTTGATGACCGCAGGACTCCAGCACTCCTCAACATCTCTTCCAGGTTGCAGAGTGGGAACAAGTTCATGCACGTTTTCCTAGTCGGGCAACCTGTCATGTCACTTGTCCCTGGCCCAACTACAGGTCCCTGTGACAACATAATTCATTGAGAAAAGGTTCCTCTAATGGAATTTTAGGGTTCCACAGAGGCGGAGAGTCTGGTCAATGTTTGGGGAAGAACCATGCTCTCCCAGCTCCCTGAGCACTTTATTCCCTGGGCCCCACAGGTGCACTGCTTATATCTTGAGTGTTCCAGTGAGTGACTCTCATGAGAAATGTTCTTCAAATTCTCACTCCAAAATTTCCCTCATTATGGTGGATCTAAACCAGGGCCCATGTATTGAGGGGATGGGGTAGGGTGGGGTAACGGACTAAAATCAAGTGACTTTTCCTGTCCTTGCCAGTCTTCCCCCATTTTTCCTCTCCAGTCCTTGGCAGTTACTAGTATTCTCTCTTTTAGAGAAAAAGACATTGTGTATACACATCTCCTTAAGCAAATAGGTACCCAGGGATGTAACCAGTCTACCAGTTCCCCCAAACAACCTGACTCGGACAGGGACCATGACTTGTTTGACATTGTATCTCTAGTGCCAACCCAGTGCTTGCCACAAAAGTGGCAATCCTTGTGGAATTAAATATTAAAGGGGAGGATTAAAATATAGTCTATGGATATCAAACAGAGGGCCCTCAACTTCATCATCATGCCCATGAGAGAGGCTAGTGCATGCTTGTTAACTAAGTGAACAATTGATATCTTTTATGTTCCAGATCTAATGATCTCATGATTTTTGCTGCCCTGTTTCTATATTCTTATACTGTTAACTTCATGACCAAAGAGGTCTATTTATAAGACATTTGACGAGGATTAAAGGTATATATTTTCTGGATCTATAAAATGATTTAAGAAGATTAATAAGCATGTATCAAGAAAAACATGTGCAATTCAAATGCAAAACAACTCTTCTAGGCACTAGGAACTTACCGTATTATGGAAAGCAGCAGACACATGGGTGAAAGGAATCAGGGAGCCTGGGGGACGGGGATAGGAAAAGAGGGAAGAAATAGAGAGGGTGGAAGGCAGAGCCAATGGTGACCAAGGACTCATATTGGAACTCCTGGTTATCTAGGTTCCAAGTTCTAACACTGCCATCAAGATGAGCATGTTTACTTTATTTTTTGTTTTTAAAATGATTTTTGTTGAGGAATAAGTAATAGATTCACATGGTTTGACAGAAGATCTCAAAGCTAAGAAAATCCACCCATTTCCTTTAGTCACCTGGCTCTTAGAGGGACATATTCTATTTCTCAATGCAAATTTACCTCAGATCGAAGTCAAAGAGAAGATACAGGGAAACTTAAAAAAATTTTTAGTCCCTTAGGCAAAGCCAGAGCTGACTGACTTGTTTAGGAAAAGTCTGTGATCTTGGTCTCATTAGTTTTATGTTCAAACATACTGAGCTTATTAGCTTGGACAGGAGCTCCTGATTGTTCACAAAGCAGTCAAACCTCAGAGGTCTTGCCCTCTGTTTTAAAATGTTTTAGCAACATTTGAATCTGGTGTTGGGTTGGGAGGGGGTTGGGACTGTGATCTGGACTTTCCCAGAGTGGTTCTTTCCTGCTGCAGAGCCAAAGGCCAGGAGGGAGAGGGGAGACTCAGACACTAGAAGACCAAGCATAAGTCATCTGTGCAGAGGGCCCCGGTCAGGAAAGTGGACAAATGTGCATGTCCAGAACCAGCTTAAAGAGTCAGAGGTCAATGAGGAAAATATATGTCCCACATCCAACTCAGCCAGGGAGAGAGCTAGGAGACCTTAAATCGCTGCTAAGCAACAGAGCACCTGGGTGTAGGTAGGAAGACTTCTGAGAGGGGTGGTGTCTGACCAGTACTTCGCCAGGTAAGGAAGAGTGTGTCAGTGTCCAAAGAATGGGAATATTAGGTCTTCCACTCCTTTGGCACTGGCTGGAGGAGCGAAGATCCGTGATGAATGGGGAGAGGCAGCGGGTGCCGTGGGCAGCACTGTGGCATGAAGGGACCTGTGTGTCAGAAGTGTGGAGTTGGAGCTCACAGAGGGATGGTTGGGAGCCCTGAAAGCACAGTGACCACAAGAAGGTCAGCCTGAGGAGAGGGGGAGACTACAGGGACATTGCTTAGAGACAGCCATATCTGACTCCCTTTCTAACTTCTAAGTCTCTCCCTGCCACCTCCTTGCCTCTCACCAGCCCTTCTCAGCTGTCCCCACAATCTCCTTTTTCCCCCCATTCACTCCTTCATCTGCTGCAGAGGGCTCACCGTCCTCCTGTTCCAAACCCTGCGGTTCCTCTCTCCTCACACCACTCCCCCCTCTGCTGTCCCCACAGTCACCAGTGTCCCCTTTATCCAGCTGTAGTCTTCAGTCTTTGTGGGACTTTTGACTACTATCGTCCCCTTGAAGTATCTTTTGAATTGGTAATTGATTTATGCTTCAAACCCAGAAATAAAAGGCAGTGTCTTTCCCATCCTTGTCTTTCATTTCTCCACAGGCAGCCGCTGCTCTTTATGTATCCTTCCAGACATTCTTTATGCCTATATTAGCAAACACAAATTTATATTTAGTGACAAATAAGGATATAGTTTCTTTTTTTCCCGCCTTTCCTAACACAAACAGTAGAATATTATGCATACTGTTCAGCTCTGTGTTTTCTTCATTTACCAAATGAAAAAAAAAAAAAAAAACTCGTGCATAGGTGCCGGGTTTCTCCCGGTAAGCTGGAGCTTACCACGCTCCAACTACTCATTACGTCCCACACTTGCTTCTCTCTTACATCCTTTGACCCTGTTGGTAGGGAGGGTTTGTGGCCATTCATCTAGTTACTGCAGCCAGAAACTTGAGAGTCAGCTCTGACCACTCCCCCAACATCACCCAGAATATCCGCAGGCTCATCATTTCCTTTTCTTCATTCCTACCACCACTGCCTGAATTGGAGAATTTGTTCTTTAGGAGTTCTTCACCCAAAGACTCCTTCTGATTCACCCAGTTGTTCTTCATTCCCATAGCATCCTATAGACGCCCATACCGCGGAACTTGCCATTATGACTGGTCTGTTCTCTCACTAGACTGTGGTCCCTTGAGGGCAGAGATGTATTAATCCATGCTTTACCCATAGGAACATAACAGATGTTAAAAGAACACAGGAGAGAACAAGAGGTGCGCAGAGAAGAGTTCATTTGGTGAACTGTTTAGTGACTGGTATGTATTGACAGTGAAAGAAACTGTAAAGGAGACTGTATCTTCAAGGATCCTGGATCTTTGGATTAGAGGCAATGAACAGAGACCCAGGTTCTAGGCAAAAGAGCAGGTTTTCATTTTTTAGATCTGGCAATTTGTGAGATACACATTCAATATTCTGTGTACGCTTTGGTGGGCCACATACTTGGATATAGATCAGTCAGAGCTCAGAATAGTATGGAGAAGTGAGTTCAGAGAGTTATAAACACACAGAGCGGCTGAAGTCAGGCTGTGAAGACATCACCAAAAGGTAATCTGTAAGTGAGAAGATGGGTAAAGAGAGAATGTTGGATGACACGACCATCATTTGGAGCGCAAGAGAGGGAAAAGGAGCAAGTGAAGGATAAAAGATCAAGAAGTAGTGGGTCTCCCAAGGAGAAAAAAGTTTCAAGCAGATGGGGCAGGAGCCGGCCATATTAATTGAGGCCAAAATGTTCAGTGAGATGAAGACAGAGAAGTAACGAGGGGATTGAACACCTTTGAGTTCTTTGGTGATGAGAGCAATACCAATGTTAGTACAGTGGCATGTCAAGAGGGGACTCTCGGGGGAGCAAAGCAAGGCCTGGAATTTGGAGGATGCTTGCTTGTAAGGAGAGGAGGCCCATAGCCACGGAGCAATGTGGAGTCAACGCAAGCATTTATTTTGGAAAATTTCAAATTATAGGCAGACTCCATATTCATTACTGAATAGTATGACAGTACACGAGGGTATGAAAAAGCCAGAAAGATCATGTGTAATCTTACCACTCTAAACACTGCTGCTATTTTTAACCATTCCCTTCCAGTCTTTTCCATGCATGTCAACCAAGTTAGAAAGAGACCATGTTAGAGATTTCACATCCTGCCTTTTGCACTTATAGAGGACTGGCTTTAGCATCTGTCCCTGCATTAATTACCGGGGTGGAGTTGTCAGAACTAATTGGCTAGGCTCTTTTCTTCCCTCACTGCTCCCTGGGTATTTCTCCATACGGAGTTATTTAATTAGACAGAAATAAAACCTCTCACTCATTCATTCAACAAATATTTGTTAGCTGTCCACCTCGTGTACTGCATTAGTTGCTGAGGGCTGGGGCAGTGAAGCAGACAGACACTTAGCTCATGATGCTCCAATAGGGTCACTTGCAGGGGGACCTCCACTTCATCCTCTGGTATACACCCATTGCACTCCCTGGCTCGATCCTACCGACAAGCTATCAATTTCATTTGTACAACTTTGCCACTTGATATTTCCCCCCAACATTAGAAACTCTTCAGAAATCTCTTACTGTTAAGTATTTAGTTTCTCTTTCCACATTTCTCCTTGTAATGACGCTGACAGAAATACCTTTGACATTAAACTTGGTCCATATTTTGTAGAACTGATTTCTAGAAGAGGACTTAATCTGGTCATAAGAACTGAACTTTTTAAGGCACTCAGATACCTATTGTCAGATTGCTTTCCAAAGAGGTTCTACTAATTTATACTCTTTAACAGTGGTGGATGAAGGTACCTTTTTCACCTAAGAGAGAGTTCAATTGTTTATGTATTAAGTTGACTCAACCAGTGTAAAGAGAAAGGTAGAAGGTAAAAAGATGGACCAAGGTCCCCGAGAAGTAGTACTGATGAGATCTGGAGTAGGTGCTAGGAGGTAGTTTTGTAAAAGAAAGCTCTCCTGCTGAGATAGGAGTTAAGGAAGGTGCTATTACAGACAGTGTTCATATCTGTGTTGAGAAATGGGGAGCTGAGGGAGTTTCTAGCTGATGGCCTCCATTTTCTACGTATGCTAGGAAGCGAGAGCATCTGTGCAGGAAGGAGTAGGATAAGTGAATTAGGTTGATAACTGGAGAGAATGAAGATGGTTTGGAAGGGCTGCATAGAAAATGGGACACTATCGAAAAGGTGCAGTTGCCCAGATAGTGGCACATTTTGTTTATAATTGTAAATGAAAACTTGATCATTATGCTAGGACTCTGTTTACAGGGTATAGTGAAACTGAGAATTGGTGATTATTTGATTAATTTGATGAATGTTCCAAATTAGGAATACCAGGTCAGGGTATGTTTCCGACCTAAATTATACAACGCAGTTGTCTGCAGTGATCAAATTAACCAGCTGATTGCCAAATCTCTATTTCTTTCTGTCCCCTGTGGACATAGACTAAAGGACTAATAAGTGAACTGGACTCTGCCCCAATCTATTTTGGGATAATTGATGTCTTTGTACTTGTATCCCAGCAGCTTGGTATTAAACACTGAAGCTTTGTGGAGAATATGTCAGTAGGCGATTTACTACCTCAAAAAGCAGTCTTTCTCTTAAAAAACTTATCAATCAGAACTTTGGAGGGAATTTTCCAAACTCCCTAAGGAAAATGATATTTATTGCTATGGAAAAATATTTGATTCCATGCATTTTGCTTCATAAAATAAATTTGTTTCAGATTCTGAATGCTTATTTATGATTTTTATTTCTGTTTTCATGAACCACTTCAAAGCAATTTCAGTTTTAAGTTTAAGTGGTTTTTATCCTTAAAAATATTTATATTCACTGAAAGTTAGATTTGTTTTTTTCCCTAAATGAAAAGTATTAATGATTTTAACCTCTTAAAGAATAAGGGGGGGAAAAAAAAAGAATAAGGAAAATCAATTATGGTGAAGAAACAGTTCATTCCTTAATGTTTAAATATTTCTTTCCTAAAGTGGTAGTTGATGTAACACAGGCTATGAAATGTATGCAGCCAGTTACTAAGGTAACTTGGCCTCTGAAACCCATTTTGTGAAATAGCAATGTAATTTGAATATTTTTGGAATTGACCTCAATATTTAGGTTTCCTTTGTATTTTTTTTTTTTTTTAAGATTTTATTTACTAGGGCGCCTGGGTGCTCAGTGGGTTAAAGCCTCTGCCTTCTGCTTGGGTCATGATCTCGGGGCCCTGGGATTGAGCCCCGTGTCGGGCTCTCTGCTCAGCAGTGAGCCTGCTTCCTCCTCACTCTGGCTGCCTCTCTGCCTACTTGTGATCTCTGTCTGTCAAATAAATAAATAAATAAAATCTTAAAAAAAAAAGTTAGTTGTTATTAAAAAAAAAAAAGATTTTATTTACTGATTTGAGAGAGAGAAGAGAGCAGGAGCAGAAGGAGAGGGACAGAGGGGAGAGGGACAAGCAGACTCACCACTGAGCTGGGGGGGTGGGGGAACTGACTCAGGGCCATCATGGGGCTTGAAACCGGGACCCTGAAATGACGACCTGAGACAAAGTCACTTAGCTAACTGAGTCACCCAGTATTCCCCACCCTTTGTATGTTCCTAAACAATGCTGTGACATGTCATTTATGTATGCATGAAAACCAAGGTAACAAGTAGTTACTCCAACTTAGATTCTTCCCTTCAGAGACTCAGCCCACCTCCCCTTCTCCCAGGTATTCGTCACCTTATAGGGCTGTGACAGCATGGGTGGATGATGACAGACAGCCTAGCGAAGATTTTTCTGCTCTCAAAGAACTTAACAACCTGTTGAGGTTTGCTAGCAGACCAAACTCTAACAAACAATAATTTTGCTTCAGTTTGAATATTGTGCTGATTAAAATATGGCCATTTATGCTGAGAATAGCTTTTGGCATTAGAGATTTGTCATGTGCTTTTACCAATTGTGAAATGGATAAATAAGCAAAAACTCAAAATGGCAGAATTATATCCTTTTGCGTCTGGATTGTACTCTGTTCCTTGTCCAGGTCTCAGGATTGACAAGAATGACAAGTTGGGCTTGGCCTATTTATGTCTACAGCAGCCTGAAAGGAATGTGTCCAATTGAGGATACCTGAGGACACCTAGTCTCCCTCAGCTTCGGACTCCCACCCAGAGGGGGGAGTCTCCAGGTCAGAGGAGCCCACAACCCAGGTTTTTGTTTGCTTGTTTTTGTTTTTTGAGAAACTCAAAATCTAGACTTTTTATAGGAAATCTGTGATTTCTAAATATTGGTGCCTCGTACATATGTGTTGGTCTGTGGCACTGGGCCCAGTTCAGCCTGAAGACATTGATCTGTGACCTTTGGCCAAATGGTTTCCAAGCTCTAATTTTCTACATAAAAAGTCAGACCTCACCGCTCTCTTTAGAGGTCAAACAATGCTTGTGTCACACAAGGTAGAACATGCTCCTTTTCATTATTACATCTGCTCAGCCTTCTTTTTCAGTTTTGAATAAATTAGAGGAGAACTGTTCTTGATTAACCAAAAAAAAAAAAAAAAAAAAAAAAAAAAAAGCATGACTAAAGTTCAATGAATTACACTGTTTTATTTCCATTTTTTTCTGGTAAGATTATTCTGTCAGAAAACATTTACTACATAGTCCATGGCATTTTTTTCTCAATGAACATATACTGTGGTTTTTTATTTGCCAATTTTCTTGTTGTTTTAGTTAAAAAGAAAGGAAATAACTTATTTTGGGTAGTATCTATCTAAGGAGTAGTTAACTAAATAACGGTGAAATTTTACAAAAGGAGATCTTCATTTATCCGGGGCCGTGTAACACTTGCTGTAGGAGGGAAAGTCTCTTTGATTAGGTGTTGAGTAAAATGATTTTAACAGTAGGATCGAATCATGGTGGAATGGACTCCAATCTCCTATATAAGTGTCCTCTCTGAACCAATTCAGTTCCTTAACTGATCTTGTCAAGGACATAGCAAGAGTTGTATTTGTTTCAGGTAGTAAATACCTTAGAATATTTGTTTCTCTCTTCATGCTTGTGAAGTAGTATAAAGCAGTAGTATAAAGCAGTTGTGGGACACGTAATAAACTTCCATTTATATTAGAATGATGTAAAATTAGGTGTGCTAGTGAATGAAATCTGCTTTACTGACTTTATTTAAAAATAAACATTTACTGAAAATTTATTATTATATTGAGATGAAAAGATAAATCAACAAAATAACTAATAGTTGTGCAATTTATAGCACATGTGTGATAATTAAAATTATATTTTCTCTCCTCTTCCCTCTTGCTGATAGCAAAGTATTTCTTTCAGTTGGCATTATTTGGGAGTAAGAGAGATAGGAAAAGTACTTTGTGGGAAGCTCTTCTTTCCTTTCTAAGCCTCCTGAAGTCTGTAGTCTTCCATTGACAGTTGGAGACTCATTTATAGGCTTATAAGGGTATCCTGAGAAAGTCTTCATGAAAAGTTTGAGGACTGTTATTTCAGGTGTCAAATTATTTCATTCGGGGTACAGAAATTTATATTACATTAAAGCAGTGAAAAGAAAACCAGTGACTAAATTCTTATAATAAAATTTAAAAATCTTACTGCTCTGTTGATTGAATTTAGAATATTTGCCTAGACTATTGTGTGATTTTTAATTCTCCAGTCAGCATTTCAGTGGTGAATAAATAAGAAAAATTAGTGCAGATCAAGTAACATGGAGAGAAAAAAAAGAGACAGCACTAGATACCGAAGCAGACAACAGGAGGTAAAAGCTCAGACTTTGGCAAAAACTGCATTACCCAATGGTAAGTCTTGCCCATAATACTCTATAATAGTGAACTCTTTTATGGCACTTATTAGGTGCCAGGCTGTTCTAAAACTTTATATATATCATGGATGGATGCATAAAAAATAGATATACAGATAGACAAGAGAATTTAATAATGTCCACTTTAGCATTAAAATTTCCATTCAGATGTCATTGAAAAGAGAAATATCAGTTCTCAGGAACTAGTAGACATTTGGTTACCAAGCCAGTGCCTAGATGGAGTTAACCAGTAAGCATCCTCAGGCAAGAACTGCCAAATTTCACCTGGTTCAAATCCATTGGCCATTTAAACTGTTCAGAAATGATTAATTTTTGCTATAGCATAAAACATATGGTCTTGCAATGTCAAGGGTTGCCAATATGAATAATTATCATCACAGTGCTGCACCACACACAGTAGTCATTTAAATTTTTTAGACTTTTGATACTAGGAAAGTGGTTTTTCACCTTCCCTTATTGGTTATCTAAGATGTGTGTCCATGTATGAGTGTCTCTGTATATGTATGTGTACATGTTAACATGTATTCTCATGCATATGCCCATGTGTACATGTTTACATGTAATTGATGACTTTGTCCAAGAGATAAAGAGGAGAAAATTGCTGTATGGTCTTAAAAATCAATCAAAACTTTCTGTTGGCTTGTAGACAGAGTGCTGATAAGAAAGCTGGAATTTTTCATGGCTAACATACCCACAACAGGAGGAGGGAGGTAAGCCTACATATGGGGATCAAAAGGTTCTAGGTGTGGTGGAAGGAGAAATGCAGAGACCAAATGCCAGGAAAGGTGTGACATTTCAGGTGTAAGAGTGAATGACAGCGGTGAGTAGCAGAGGTGGGCAAAAGTTCTGAAAGGTGGAAGAGAAACAATAGGCAAAGAAGGAAATAGAAGCGATTGACTGGCAGGACCTTCCCATGCATCAGATTTGCGTTGTGTTCCTGGATCTTTCCTCATTCTATTCTTGATCCTGTCAGGGCTTGACTAGATAGATATTGGACCAAGTGATCCCGAGAACCCTCAGATGCAGATTTTGAAGCCAAACACTATGAGGTGGATAGCTTTATGAAGTAGACATTCACTATACATTGAATTGGATACTTGGACCATATTTTAATGTGTAGTCCTCCTTTCTCTGTTTTCCTCCTTGTGTTTACACAAAATTACAGAGAGGTAGGGATTGTATTTTTTTAATAAAATTTTTTATATAAATTTAAATAAATTCTTCCAGATTTTGAAGCCTAGGTGCTTCAAATAAAAACTACAAGTATACCAGGAGAATTTATACATTAAGTCACTAGTTCAATAAATATTTTCTTAGAGTTTGTGCTAAACACAAAGGACATGGCTATGGAGAGGTTAAGGGGCCTGTCCTCATATGGTTTACAATCTGGTGGAGAAGGGTTATCTTTCTATTTCTCTTCTTCCACAGGTCCATCATGCACACTATTTGAATAAAACTTGCATATTTCTGACTCACTCATCCAGTAGGAAAAATTCAGAAATTCATTTGGGAGTAGCAATATTAAAATATGAATTTGTCTCTGGATCCAGTCAATCATAAAATTCCCAAATGTAGTGTCTCTTTTGACAATGGGATAGGTTTTCAGGACGAGATGTCCATGTTGATAAGCCCATAGGCAGTGACTCAAGACAGTGTCCTTCATATTTATGGGGGAACATAAATGTTAACTTTATTTCCCCATCTTTAACACCCTCCACTTAATGAAGGGATACTTTGATAGCTAAAACATAAAATTATTTCCATATATACATCACCTGTCATAAAAAGTTTGAGTCATTTTTTGTCAAACAACTGTCTTTCTTACTCCTTCCTTCCTTTCTCCTTCCTTCCTTCCTTCCTTCCTCTTTCTTTCTTCCATTCTCTTTCTTTCTTTACCTTCCTTCCTCACTCCCTCCCTCCTCCTCCTTCCTCCCTCACTTCTTCCCTCCCTCCCCCCCTCATTCCCTCCCTCCCCCCCCTTTCTCTTTCTTTCTTTCTTTTATATTTATTTGAGAGAGTGCGTACAAGTGGCGGTGGGGGCGGCGGGGAGAGGCAAAGGGAGAGGATCCTCAAGCAGACTCCTTGCTGAGCATGGAACCAACTGACACAGGGCTTGATCCTAGGACCCAAGATCATGGCCTGATCTGAATTCAAGGGTCAGAGGCTTAACTGACTGAGCGACCCAGGTGCCCCTCAAAAAACTACATTTCTCAATAACAAAAGTAAATTATAGAAAATTATTTTTGAGTCAGGATAACAAAGAAATATAAGGCAGTTTTGAAATCAAAGGAGATTTTCTTGTTTCTGTCTCTTGACCATGGTGTTCAATCCAAGCCCTTACTTTAAAAAATTTGAGATAACACATGACCAGTTTTTTTAAAAATAATTTTTTTAATTTTTTATTAACATATAATGTATTATTAGCCCCAGGGGTACAGGTCTGTGAATCGCCAGGTTTACACACTTCACAACACTCACCACAGCACATACCTTCCCCAATGTCCACAACTCAACCACCTTCTCCCTACACCCCTCCCCACCAGCAACCCTCAGTTTGTCTTGTCAGATTAAGAGTCTCATATGGTTTGTCTCCCTCCCGATCCCATCTTGTCTTATTTATTCCTTCCCTACCCACCAAACCACCCACGTTGCCTCTCAACGTCCTCATATCAGGGAGATCATATGATAATTGACTTTCTCTGATTGACTTATTTTGCTAAGCATAATACCCTCTAGTTCCATCCCTGTCTTTGCAAATGGGAAGATTTCATTTCTTTTTGATGGCTGCATAGTATTCCATTGTGTATATATACCACATCTTCTTTATCCATTCATCTGTTGATGGACATCTAGGTTCTTTCCATAGTTTGGCTATTGTGGACATTGGTGCTATAAACATTCAGGTGCACGTGCCCCTTTGGATCACTACATTTGTATCTTTAGGGTAAAATCCCTGTAGTATAATTGCTGGGTCGTAGGGTAGCTCTATTTTCAACTTTTTGAGGAACTTCCATACTGTTTTCCAGAGTGGTTGCACCAGCTTGCATTCCCACCATCAGTGTAGGAGGGTTCCCCTTTCTCCCCATCCTCGCCAACGTCTGTCGTTTTCTGACTTGTTAATTTTAGCCATTCTGACTGGTGTGACATGGTACCTCATTGTGGTTTTCATTTGTATTGCCCTGATGCCAAGTGATGTGGAGCACTTTTTCATGTTTCTATTGGCCAACTGGATGTCTTCTTTGCAGAAATGTCTGTTCATGTCCTCTGCCCATTTCTTGATTGGATTATTTGTTCTTTGGGTGTTGAGTTTGATCAGTTCTTTATAGATTTTGGTTACTAGCCCTTTATCTGATATGTCATTTGCAAATATCTTCTGCCATTCATGACATGACCAGTTTTACATGAATTACTAAAAGACCATTTCCATGTCCACTCAGTTAAAAATCTACATATAATTATTAATAATGATTTATAATTCTAAGGTACATTTTTCTGGTAATACCCAAGGTGCTTTTAAGAGCCAAGTAACATTCTAAAATCTGAGCAGCCCCTTATTAGAAAGGATTATAGTTTAAGAGACCAACCTGCCTTACCCTAGCTGCTCTCTGTTTTCTCTTTATTAGCATGCCTGATTTTTAAGGCATGATATATCTTCAAGGCCTCTCTAAACATAGCATACATTATGATGATTCTTTCATCATCATTTGGTCCATATGACTCTTCTGAATTCATTGAACTAATAGTTAATTAATCTTTTCATTCAAGAATTTCATTTAAAGTGGCTCTGCAGATAGAAGGAGATTTTTGTCACATTTCCTCTATTTCTGTTAGAAGTGCTCTTTCAAGGAATGACACCAGAAGTGTGGGGAAATGTAAAATGATCACTGGTGGATGGAACGCTTCATGACAGGTTGACAGAGGCAGGCCCTAACTCTGTGTCCTGCTTCGGCCATAACCTGGTCAAGCAGACTTGGGCATACTTAGCACTATTTTTTCCTAGCAACTCTTTTGGTTTATCTTGTCACTGTAGGTTTCTGAACTGAGGACCAGCTATAGCTGTTAGTGTATTTCAAGAATTTATTTCTGGGGGATGGGTAAATCCCCCCCAATCTCCACAAATAACATGCATGATTTTGTTTAAGGACATAATCCCCCCCACCCCTGGTTCATAACTTTATTCAGAGACTCCAAAGGATCTGAGATCTTTAAAAGAACATTTTAAATGTTTTCAGTGGTAACATTCTATGGCCATTGACTGTCTGTCTATATGTGCATGAACATTTTCTTCTAGACCATAAAACTGTGTTTAGCATACTTGAAGGAAAGATTCTGATTAGCATATTCAAGAACATGGCTTAGAAATTCAGTTAAGAGACAAAAAGCTGGGGGTGCGTGGGTGGTTTAGTGGGTTAAGCCTCTGCCTTTGGCTCAGGTCATGATCTCAGGGTCCTGGGATCGAGCCCCACATCGGGCTCTCTGCTCAGCGGGGAGCCTATTTCCACCTCTCTCTCTCTCTGCTTGCCTCTCTGCCTATTTGTGATCTCTGTCTATCAAATAAATAAATAAAATCTTAAAAAAAAAAAGAAGGCAGAAAGCTCTAATGCTAAGGAATCTTGGCCGACATTCCATAATACATAGTACATACAGGTATACACACACCTATGTATGCATTTATGTATACATATGTAAAAGTACCACATATATTTCATTAAAGGCAGCTCTAATCAAGTTTTTAAAAGTGGTTGCTTAGAATGTCAATGTCTGACTTGGCAAAACTGTAGTAACTTCAGCCTCAACATTAAGCAAATGTGTATTTAAAAATCCTTCCCAGTATCCCAATTTGTCTTAGATGTGTCTCTTATAAGTAGCATATAGCTGGATTTTTCCCCCCAAATCAACGGTGTCTGTTTTAACTGATGAATTTCATTTAATTACACTAATTACACTTATTTAAATTTATTTTTATTACTTGTATATCCTATTTACTATGTCTTGTATGCTTTTTTCTATTTTCTCATTTCTTGCCTTTTTTAGGGTAAATTACATTTTAAAATTTTCCTCTTAACTGTGTTAAAAGTTTTAGAATCTCTTTCTAGAGTTTTAGTTGTTACTCTTAAAATCTTAACACCAATTTATACACTTAGAGTTTAGTTTTGGTATTCTACTTCTTCTGTCTGTACTTCTTTTTATTTTAGAAGTTCTTTCAGATTCTTTTAACATTTCTTTAAGTGATGATTTCTGCGTATTATGATCTCTCTTATCCTTACTTGTCTTTATTTTTGAATCGCAGTTTGGTTGGTTATAGGATTCTAGGTTGACAGTATTTTCTTTCAACACTTTGAAGATACTATTCAATGATTTTCTGGTCTCCCTTGCTACTGATGAGAAGTCCATATTGTCTTTAGTAGTCAAGATGTCTATTTTCCTTGATTGCTTTTGATATTTGATCTCTTTCTTTGATAATCTACAGCTTTACTCTGGACTATTCTGGGTGTGAATTTGATTATGTATTTATATTTTCAGTAAAGTGCTATGCTGTATTAACTGGTTTGACATCTCCCCCCATCAATAAATGTTGATACAGGATATCTTTCCTTATCCATAAATATTCATCTACTTTCTCAACTTAAATTTTTGCATTTCTGTATAGCTGAAGATTAAGGTATTTCATTTCATTTTTTATTTGAATAAAATCATATATACATACACCCAAGAAAAAGTGGCCAAAACCTGGGATATCACTGATGTCTTGAGTAGCTTACTGGTGCACTGAAGCCACTCATACCATGTCAGGGATTGTGGACTGTTTGCCTCTCTTCCCAACTCTACATTCAATGATGTCACTTTAGTCAGAATAGGAATGTTTATATTACGAAAATTGTCTGATGCTGTAAATCAGGGCTTTAAAATACTGTAAATCAGGGCTTTTATTTTTTCCTGGCAAGTTGATCCTTTTTTAAAAATTTAAGTTCAGTTAACATATGATGTATTATTGGTTTCTGAGGTAGAGGTCATTGATTCATCAGTCTTATATAATACTCAGTGCTCATTATATCACATGCCCTCCTTAATGTCCATCACCCAGTTACCCCATCTCTCCACCCTCCTCCCCTCCAGCAAACCTCAGATTGTTTTTTATGATTAATAATCTCTTACGGTTTGCTCCTTCTCTGATTTCATCTTGTTTTATTTTTTCTTCTCTTCCTCTATGATTCTCTGTTTTGTTTCTTAAATTCCACATGTAAGTGAGATCATATGATAGTTGTCTTTCTCTGATTGGCTTATTTTACTTACATAATACCCTCTAGTTCCATCCACGTTTTTGCAAATGGCAAGATTTCATTTTTTTAATGGCTGAGTAATACTCCATTGTATAAATATACCACATCTTCTCTATCCATTCATCTGTCAATGGACATTTGGGCTCTTTCTATAGTTTGGCTATTGTGAACACTGCTGATATAAACTTTGAGGTACAGGTGCCCCTTTGATGACTATATTTATATCTTTGGGATAAATACCCAGTAGTGCAACTGCTGGGTCATAGGGTAGCTATATATTTTCAACTTTTTGAGGTCCCTCTATAATGTTTTCCAGAGTGGCTGCATCAGTTTGCATTTCCACCAACAGTGTAAGAGAGTTCCCCTTCCTTGCCAACAACTGTTGTTTTGTGAGTTGTTCATTTTAGCCATTCTGACTGATGTGTGGTGGTATCTCACTGTGGTTTTTTATTTTTATTTCCCTGATGGCAAGTTAGTTCTTAAACGTTCACCAACACACCACTACTTATCTTCCTTCTAGTAGACCCTTTTCTCTTGCTAGCATCTATGATACCCACCTTCTGTAAGCTCAGCTTTGCCGAATGAAGAAACACTTCTGACTTTAGCAAGAAGTCTGTTCACAGTCTCAGGTCTATTAAGTAGTTAGCCATGGAATCAGTCATTATTTCATCTATTAGTACACTTATTTAGTAAATATTTTTGAAAGCTTATTATGGGCCAAGCAGCATGTTGGGCAGGGAAAATACACAGATGACCAAGAACAGAATATCTACCAAGCCAAAGGTCAGTTTTAATCCCCAGTGTACCTCCTTGCTACCACTTAGTGTGATCATTTGTTGGGCTGTATTCCTGACCACTGTAACTCCACTTAATCTTTCTGCATTATGACATCCATGTCAACTAAATGGAAAGAAGATGTGGCCAGAGGCATGACATGGATTGGTTGTTTTTGTTTATAGGCGTAAACTTATCTTAGCAAATAATGCTTTAGTCTCGCCGAGTAAAGAGCACAGAACCCATTGTTTATCCATAAGCTCTTATAACCTCATCAAATGTCTTCAAGTAAGCAATTTTAATTAAGTTTTCATCTATGGAATTACACATTTTGACATAAATTTTACATGTTTGAGAGTTGATTCCTACTTACTATAATTCCAAGAAGAGTACTTAAAAATTTAAATTCTGGAGTCATCAAGTAGTTCTTTCAATGTTACAATTTGATGAGTTCAGGATAAATTAATAGAAAGCAGATGAATGAAGTTATTCTAGAGCTCACATGGGTTTAAAAATTAAGCTAGATATATTGACAAAATATGCTTTGGCTTTGCCAAGTTTCCAGATTTTTTTAAGGATTTTGAAACATTTTGTTGAGCTGAAAATGTGACCAAAACTATGAATGTACTATTTAACTAGCATAGTGTCTATTAAAACAATATAAAATTTTTAACTGAATTGATTATTCTACCTTTATGTAAATATGATCAAGTTCGTATCTTAGTTTACTAATTTAAAAATAACTCTGGGGCACCTAGATGGCTCAATTTGTCAAGTGTCCAACTCTTGGTTTCAGCTCAGCTTGTGATCTCAGGGTCCTAGGATGGAGCCCCTTATGGTACTCTATAGTGAGTCTGCTTGAGGATTCACCCTCTGCCCCTTTCTCTGTGTTCTCTTTCTTTAAAATAAATAAATAAATCTTAAAAAAAAACCCACAAAGAATTATGTATTTCATAGATTAATTATAGGTGTCTCATAATTAAAAGAATGTGTTAAACATTCTTTTAACATGAAAACATTAAAACTAAGATCCAAGTTTAGTTCTTGGTGAGACCTTGTAAGCTCTTTAAAATATTAAGTTGTTATGTAAATTATTGCATAAATTAAGAAAACGTGTAAATCCCAAGATTTGTGTTACAATATTTCTTAACCATCCATAAACTTGTGAAACAAATATCTTTCTTTTTTTCCTTCTTTTTCCTTCTTTCTTTCTTTTTTTTTAAGATTTTATTTATTTATTTGACTGAGAGAGATCACAAGTAGGCAGAAAGGCAGGCAGAGAGAGAGGGAGAAGTAGGCTCCCTGCTTAGCAGAGACCGTGATGCGGGGCTAGATCCCAGGACCCCAGGATCATGACCTGAGCCGAAGGCAGAGGCTTAACCCACTGAGCCACCTAGGCCCGCAAATGTATCATTCATATTCAAAATTGTTTGATACAAAATCACAAAGAAGTCTTATTCAAAAAATCTTAAAGAACTCATTCAAAGTATTGAGGGAAGTATCAAAAGAGAGAAATGTGATTGCCCAGGGAGTTCTTCAATGAGCTCAGATTGTAAAATTGGAATTTTAAAAAAATCATAAAAAAATATGGAAGAATGGCCATGTAAGCTGGGATTAGTGCAAAAGTGGCACAATCTTGTTTAGAGGGTGTAAGAAGGGTTAATTTTAACATGCACGGGGGCACATGGGTGGCTCAGTTAATTGTCTGACTCTTGATTTCGGCTAGGTCACGTTCTCAAACTCATGAGCTCGGCCCTGTGTTGGGCTCTGCATTGCGCATGAAGCTTGCTTAGGATTCTCTCTTTCCCTCTCCCTCTACCTATCTCCACCCATTCACACACTCTCTCTCTCTCAAAATGAAATGAAATAAAATGAAATAAATAAAATAAAATAAAATAAAATAAAATAAAATAAAATAGCGGCTCCTGGGTGGCTCAGCGAGATAAGCCTCTGGCTTTGGCTCCAGTCATGATCCCAGGGTCCTGGGATTGAGTCCTGCATTGGGCTCCCCACTCAGCAGGAAGCCTGCTTCTCCCTTTTATTCTGTCACTCTCCCTGCTTCTGTTCTCCCTCTCTCTTGTGTTAAAAAAATAAAATCTTAAAAAAATTCTTTAAGCCTCATGAAACACCAAAGACCACAAAAAGGACATTCAGAGCAAGAAGAAAAATATGTACAACTTTGGAATGACAGAATATGGTTGACCTTTGAATAACATGGGTCTGAACTGTGCAGGTCCACTTATACACAGATTTTTGTATAGTACAGTACTAAATAAAAATATTTTATCTTCCTTACGGTTTTCTTCATAGCACTTTTTCTCTAGCTTAATTATTGTAAGAATACAGTATATAATACATATACAAAATATTTGTTAATGACTTTTTATGTTATTGGTGAGGTTTGTGGTCAACAGTAGCTTACTAGTAGTTAAGGGAGTCAAATATTATATGTGGACTTTTGACTATGTGGGAGTTGGTGGATGGTATTGGTACTCCTAACCCCCGTGTTTTTAAAAGTTCAACTGTAGTATTAATAGAAGGGGGGAAGAGGACAGATAAAATCAATGCCTCTCTTCCTTATTGAAGAACATAATGTTCAGACTCTAAAATCTAGGGTAAATATGCTAGACAGGACCCATTTGACTAGGACAGAATAAAAAGTTAAATAAGCTCATGCCTTTAAATAGATTCATACTTCAATTTTTGAGTGACATATGCAGGATGATTACTAAGTCTACAGATGTGACCACCAATCCACTGCTGACAAAACTTAAGGAGAGTTTGCCAACAATGTGAGTGGGGCCAGGAGACAGGAAATGAGCACATTCTATTGCTGTTAACGAAAGGAGAAACTGTCGGATGATGAAATTATAATGCTGATCCTGGGCAATAATTGAAAACAAATTACAAATCTAATGATTTCTAAGTACCTGAAAGAAAAGCAGAGTTATTAATTGTCAGAACCAAATGCAGAAGAACCAAATGCATTGACAAGCCGTTATCTTATTCTCAGCAAGATGATACAGTCTCTCATTAAAAACCTGGATGGCAGAAGAGTTGGTTGGATTAACAGCATGCCTCTGTGACTATGGAGAGAGATTCTTTAGAAGAGAAAAGGGTCTTAACCTTGATCTTGTTCTGTTCAGTGTCTATTAATGACTTAAATGAAGGCATATATAATATTCATCACATTTGCAGAGAAGTCCAGATTGTGAGGGAAAGTTCATAGACAGATGACAAGTGTAAAAAGATAACCAATTCCTGGAATAATGGGTTTAAACTAACATGATGAAAATTAACAGAGATTACTATAAAGTTCTGGATTTAGGTAAAAAAGAAAAAATCAAAGCCTATGGAAGGGGTTGGGAGTCCAGCATGCCAACAGTTTGTGTGCAAGTTTGATGGACCATCCCATCTCAGTTGCTGTTTCCTATCTCACGAGACGTAAAGTCATCCCACTTTACAATGGCCAGAAGGTACATTTTGATTAGACTGTTCACTTTTGGGAGGAAAGTAGTGAGGATGGTGGTGATTGTTGCAGTTAACTAAAATTGGTGCTTATTCAAATGGTTGGACCTACACCCAATAAGCCAGCTTACCTGTGAAGTGTGGAACAGGTGAGCAATTGAACAAGCAACGTTCAGGAGCAAATCCTGGCTACACTGTTGGGAGTCTGTGTGTTTTTGGAGAGGTCTCATAACTTCTTTTAGCCTCAGTTCCCTTGGCTTAAAAATGAAGATAAAAATACCTACTTTGCAGAGTTGCCATGAGGATTACAAACGTGTAAGAGACATCTCCCAGTGTCTGCCTGCTATGTGTCTGGTAAATGGTAACTATTAGTATAATAATTATCTTTTTACCAGCTCTTGGAAAGAAAAGCATGTATAGACTTCATAGATTAGGATTCCTTCATGGCTTACTGGTCCCCAGAAATAGGGTACTTCTTTCTAAACAGTATTTAGAAGAGTATTAGGAGACCGTCTTTATGAAGGCTGCACGCAGGATCAGATTTTAAAATTTTGATGAAGGTGGTCTATACTGGAAACAAGTATTATTTTCTACATACATTTCAAGGTAAGAAGACACCCAAGCTCTGGGGCTTAAGGTTGCAAATGTTGGAGCCTGATTTGAGGACAGGTGCTAATGGTAATAGAGATTTAACTGCTAAGGAATTTTTTAAAGAACTGTTAATGTTTTTATTAGTGCTCTCTTACAAAGCTCTACAGTTCCTGAGGGGTCTGCCTAACCTTATTTTCCCTGTAAAGTCTGTTATTTTTCATGTACAATTTTGCAGAAAGCAAGGTTTTGTTTGTTTGTTTTCAGGTACACATATATTATATTAGAGCAGAAATGCTGTATATGGAACATAGGAATGTGAATGAAACCTCACATTTACTTAATACCTTACTCTTAAAATAATTCCACAAACAACTCATAGCTAGTAATAAACACAGAAAGTACAGTGAAAAAGAGCCTTGGTTTAGACCTTCGAGTTGCTGGGCTCTAATCTGAGAGCTTCACTCATTGGCTGTTTGACATAGGCTGAACTGTATAGCCTGAAATCTCCAGTACCTCCAAATGTATCTGAATTTGGACACAGTGCCTTTAAAGAGATCTTTAAGGTTAAATTACATCATTAGGTTGAGCCCTCATCCAATATGACTGGTGTCTCTAGAAGAGATTAGCACACCCTGGGCACAGAGGGAGGACCCTGTGAAGACACAGGGAGAAGAAGACCATCTAGAAGCCAGGGAGAGAGGCCTCAGAAGAAACCAGTCCTGCAAATACCTTGATCTCAGACCTCTAGCCTCCAGAACTGTGGAAAAATAAATTTCTGTTGTTTAAGCAATGCAGCATTTGGTACTGCATTAGAATACTAACATACTTAGCCTTAGCATACTAATATACCGTGTAACCCTGGATATTTAATCTCTTGGAATTTTCATTTCCTTAACTTTAAAGGAAATATTTATATCTATTTAAAGGAAATCTTTATCTATAAGGAAATCTTTCATTTCCTTATCTTTAAAGTGGATATTATGCCATAAAAATAGGTGGTATTTTATTTTTTTGAGGATTTATTTGAGAGAGAGAGAGAGAGCATGTGTGTGAGCACATGGGGGAAAGGTAGAGGGAGAGAGAGAAGTAACTCCTTGTTGAGTGCAGAGCCTGATGTAAGGCTTGATTCCACGACCCTAAGATCCTGACCTGAGCTGAAAATAAGAGTTAGATGCTTAATACACTGAGCCACCCAAATGTCCCTTAGGTGTTATTTTAAAGTACACAAGTAAAATAACATTTCATTTTTGGGAAAAAGATGCCAAAAAAAAATTAAAAATCTCGAATCATGGTGGCTTTTAAATTTTATTTCTCTACAAGTCTGAGAAAGAAAGAAAATATATATCCTGCCTTGAAAAGACTGAAAATGCTATATTAAAACTAACTAAATAATTGAATGGTAATCATTTACAAGAAAAATTTCCAGTAACATTATGCCATCAATTAAAGAGTGCTCCAATGGAATTTCAATTATAATTTGATCCCCTCTCCCCAAAAATGTCAATTTGCATAAATCAACTCTTTAGAGACATACTTATTGCATAAATTAGGACACACCCGCACTTGTTCAATCCTTAAGGTTTGATTTAATCAAAGATTTCAGAATGCTGAGAGCAGCCTAGACCTGCCGTTATGGTAATGCATGCATAGGCTGCAGTTCATAATCAGAGCTGTGTTGGGCATTCCACTTTGCACCTCCTAGGGCACCAATTTTCAGAGACTGTTAGAACCCAATAGAAAAATCTCACCTAAGATTCATCTGTGAGCTAAATTACAGGGGAAGCCATTATCATTCATTTTACATGCACTATTGTTCTGGGTTGTCAGATGAGCACCTCTGGATCTGAGCGAAGAATTTTGCTAGCTTCAAGAATCTTGAGAAAGGAAATGGTCAATCGAGGTATTTCATTGTTCTTCTGATCAAAAAATGTTCTGACCTGAACCAAAAGGATATACGGAGTCCCCACTAGATGCTTAGCCCTGAATGCCTGAGTTCTGGAGCGGGGATGGGGAGTAGATATTTAAAATCTGGTTGGAAGAGACCAAACAAACACTAAACAACTAGAAATCAGTGAAATATTAAGTTGTATGGAATTAAGGGAAAAGAGATTTCAGAGAAGGGCAAGAATAGTGTAAATTTGAAGAAGAGGAAGGAAGGATTTAGATATGGAAATAGAAAGTAGAGGATACTGTGGAGGTTATTTTGGGTGGGTGCAATTTGAGGGGAAGGGTGTGTGTGTGTGTTGCGCATATGTGATCAGGCACCACTTTCCCGGGGTGGGGGGCGGGGGGAATGTTGAGAGAGAGCCAGAGGAAAGGCATGTAAGTGAAATAACTTAGATTCTGTGCATAACGAACAAAGAAAAATCTGGCTGTGAGAAAAAGATGTGCAGTTCCATCGCATTTACTGTCAGGATTAGGAATGTGTTATTTCTAAATCCTGAGAATAACCTGCAATATTAAGTATTACCAGCTTCATTTTGCAGATAAAGTCACTGAGTCTTAGAGAAGTTAAGTGACTCGCCTTTGGTCACATGTATTAAACACACAAGCCTCCAAAGTCTTCCGGAGGTTGCCTAGGCGTGGTGGAGCGTGCTTGGGTCCGCGTGGGAATCATAGATCAATGGATATGCTGCTGGCGCCCACAGTAGCAACCACTTTGCCAGCTGCATCCCTCAGCTGCATTCATTACCCCAGAGGATACGCCCCTCCAGACCTTGGCTAATGACCACTTTGCACGGGGTACAAAAGGCCAGCCCTCTTGCTCAAGCTGGAACGCACTTTGGGATGTACTTTGTGCTTCAGAGCTTCTCCGTGGGATCCGGCTGAAGCTCATCTGAAGCTGAGATCACATTCTTGCTTCGCTTCTCCTCTCTCGCCTCCATACACTCTAGCCTTCACCCTCTACCTCCTTTCTGCTGACAGCACTCCCTGGATAAATCACATCTGCCTAAGACACAATTATGCACCAGATATACCTCAAAAGTACGTTGAACATGTGCAGGCTATCACTGCTGTGAGTGCGGCCACACTATCACCTGTCAGGCGGCACGGCACTGAGCCAGCAGTGGGAGCGCTGGTGATGACCTCCACCCCTAGCCAGCAGAACTATGGGAGGCACCTGGCCTGTGTCTTCTCGCCTACAGTTCATGACTTGCTCTGGAGCTTAGGTTCTGTGATTATGCCTGTCTTCGTAGATGAGGAAAGCCTGGTCCGGAGGGGATACAGTATCTGCTCATGGTCACACAGTTTGTAAGCTGCATCCTCAGGGTTCCAACACACTTGTGTTTAACTTCAAAGTTATCCCCCAAAACCAATTTGCGCATACTGGAACATGTACCTTCCTACATGTGTAACTTACTGAAATGTTTAAGAACCATGGCTCAGCACCCTCAGGGAAGTAAACAGCTCTACTCAATGTTACAGGGAGACCAAATTATAATGGTACATCCAATCTGATCCCTTAAGTGGGTCACTATCAACACAAAATGATTGGAAAGCGAAAGGGCATAAAAGAAGATGGTAAGGTGGGCAGAGAAGTACGAAACAGGTTAAAAGATACAATGACTACATAATTAATTATTCAAATTGGAACACTATTGAGGGTGGTAGGAGATACCATTAGTAATTACATGAGGATAACAGGTGTAAATCAGGACACTCTAGCAATCAAGGAGGTATGATCACCACAGTAATAGGAGGAGCTCTAGTGGGTTCTTGAGCAAGGACATGAAATAATTCTTCTATCATTGGTATTCAATATGATTTAGAAGAAACCTTGGAAGCTGAGAAAACAGCAGATAGCAGATTGTTCTAGAGTTACAGCATGTGATCCAGCTTGATTTCTGTCCTGGCTTCTCATTTTTTCTCTAGCTCACTATGGTGGAAATGGTCACCCTTTCTGGACCTCAGCAAGCTTGTCAGAGGCTCTCAGTCAATCCTCTTGTCCCAGGGGGATCAGAACTCTGTCAGGTACTCGTGACCACTTGTTAGATCCTTTGTTTAATTCAGGTGGACTCTGTCTTAGAACCCAAACATCCTCATTCTGCCGGCTCTGTTCTCTGGAACTTCTACATTTCCTTGGGCTGTCCCTTGCCCTGCAGGACCCTGTGATTATCCCCGTGGACACTTTTGCCTAAACGAAAAGGTGGGAATGTGTATCTGCCATGAGACACTCAGGCTTTCTACCTAGATTGGTTTGTCCTAAAGGTCATTTCCTCTGGGCTAACGCAAGAAAGTACATGAAAAACATTTGTATGAAAGATGCAGGGTTTTGGCTTTATGTTCGGAGGTTGCAGTAACCCTGGGTTAAATGATGAGACTTCTTACCCTCATGGACGGCCTCACTATAGCTCCCCATTGCCTCCTATTACTCACTGTATCTTTTACCTGCTTCAAATTCCTCTGCCCACCTTAGCGTCTTCTTTTGTGCTCTGTTGCTTTCCAATCATTTTGTGTTGACAGGGACCCACTTAAGGGATCAGATTGGATGCACCATTATAACTTGGTCTCCCTGTAACACTTGAGTAGAGCTGTTTACTTCCCTGAGGGTGCTGAGCAAACTATTTTTTGGAGTCAACTCGTGTCTTGTCTCTTTGAATTTTACACACATTGCCTTATCTTTACAGAGTTAGGATTAGGGTCAATAGTCCTGATCAAATGGGTTTCAGAGGGACAGGGAAATAGAGGACCTATTATTATTGATGGAGAACTTCTTTGTAAGAAGGTAGACTATGGACTTGCAGCATTAAAGAAAGAGGGAGAGAATGGGGTCTCCAGCAATTCTCTAGGGTCTAAAGAGATCTGAGAAAAAAAAAAATTAAACATGTAGCCAGTGTCGTTTGGTACTGAAGTGCAGGTTCTTTCACGACGAAATATTCGGTGGGTCCTTGGAAAAATATCGTCTCTTGGTCTGCTGTGGGGGAGAGTAAAGAAGACAAGGAAACTGAGGAATAGGTGAGGCAAACGTAAGGAAGAGCCTTTCCAGTGTGAATGCGGGCGTTAGTTTCTGAGTGCAAGTCGATCATCCAGGCGTAGAGAACTTGAGCTTGTGAGATGGCCATACGGTGTATTTTTGTGATTTACAAACCTTGGAATCCTACAGACTAAGGCTCAAATCCTAAAGCTATAATTTAATGATCATGGAACTGTGGACAAGCTCCCTAACCTCCGAGATCCATCATCCGCAGCAACAAAATGTCTGGGGAAAGCAGTGCCTCATGAAGTCGTCATGCAGTGTCAATGAAGTACTGTTTGTCGAGTCTCAAGTGTGGAGCCTGCCGCTCAGTGAAGGGCAGCTCTTGCTCAAACGAGGCACTCGTGGGCTGATTTGTGCTGCCTCTGTGCTCCTGTAGTACTCTGCACAGCTCACCCTTGAGGCACGTGTGACACCACTGCACGCTCAGCTGTCTGCATCTCCCCATTGTATCACTTGCTTCGCCTTGTACTCCATAGCCTGGCATACAGGTGCTCAGAACATACATAGATCTAATATATATATATATAAAATATATATTATATATAATATATGTATATTAAAAATACATACACACACATATATATATGTATGTGTGTGTATATTTTTTTAAGATTTTATTTCTTTATTTGACAGACAGAGATCACAAGTAAGCAGAGAAGCAGGCAGAGAGAGTGGAGGAAGCAGTCTCCCTGCTGAGCAGAGAGCCCAATGTGGGGCTCAATCCCAGGACCCTGGGATCATGTCCCAAGCTGAAGGCAGAGGCTTTAACCCACTGAGCCACCCAGTCACCCCCATATATATATATATATATATATATATAGTATATATATATAATATAGCCATATATATGGGGAGCTATATATATATTATATATATATAATAATAGCTTCAAGACAATATTCTCTTTAAAATCTTGAATCAACAAAATTTTGTTCCTTTTTTTTTAAGAAGAGGCTATCTAAAACTATAATTACGTTTATAAGTTTTTTTTTTTAAGACATACACTTCCAGCTCCACTTCCTCATAAAACCAGGAGATACCCACAGAACTCCCTTTTCATGGGATCTCCTCTGAGGAGTAAATGACTCAGGCTGTGTGGAGGGCTTGGCACAGGCCTTGTCCTGAGCAGCTGTTTGGTCACCACTTGCGATGATTTATGTCTAACTTGCTGTGTGTTTGTTATGACAGACACATAGCATTTGAGGTCATTTGATTGTAATTTTTTTTTGAAGATATGTTTATGTTGAAAAACTTAAGTTACATGCTCACCACTGATTATTTAGAAAATTCTATAGAAAATACCCACTCCTTAGCTTAATGATTGGCTTCTTTTTGAGGTTTTTGTGGATGGATTTGATAAGTGACATTCCTCTTAGAAGACAGGAGAGTCTCGGAGCCCAGGACCGGGATCCCTAAAGAAACTTGAAGATGTAAAAATCCTCTGGCCCAGGGTCTTTTTCTGGGCTTGGAGCACCTTTTTTGCTGGGGTCCTGAGTAGCTTTGGAGAATGTTATCAGTGATGGTTCTGGCTACATGATAGCTTTCATTCCAGTCTGTGTTTCTGAAGTTTTCTTAATGGATCAAGAGTGTTGTTCTGGCATCGGCCTGATTGTTCTGCCATCGCTAGTGTCCACATCTGGACTCAGACTGCTTTGGCTGCAGTCCAGCCTCCTGCTGCCTGACCCCTGGTTTGGGTGGAGGTTTGTCAAATGTTGATTTATAAAAGCCTGTAGGGTCAATGAGGCTATGCCCACATTTGTGACCACACTGTTGTCTCATCAGCTGCTTTCAATACATTCTGTCATTTGAAAACTCTCAACCAAATGGAGACCCTGCCCTCCTTCCCACTCATCAAAGTGACCCCTTAGTAGTGGATCCAGTGACTGCATATGGAAATGGCCCATATTAGTTGTGTGGCTGCGACAAATGCTCACTGTCTTCCCATTCTTTCCACAAATGAGGAGCATCACCAAGGATACGCCAACAATTACATCTCGATTCAGCCTCAGAAAGAGCTTCCAGATTGTCTCTTCCCATCCATCCTCATTGTCTAGCCTTCTTGAAGTCCTAAAACTGTGTTCATGCCATCCTACAAAGTACTGTCAATCTTGTCCCAACTCACATTTCCAGTCTCACTTCCTGGAAGAAGATGTGGCCAATATCCAGCTGCTTCAGTCATGCTGCTGCCCAGGAGTTTATCCCAGTTGTCCGTAAAGTTCATGCCTTTCTCACGCTCTTCTCTTTGCAAAGAACACTCTTCCATTTTGGGAAAATCCTGCTCATCCTTTTTGCCTAATTTGAATGTCATAGCCATGACATTCTTTGTTGACTCTGGAAAAACAGACAGTTATCCCCTCCTTTTCATTGCTCGCAGAGCTCTCTGTTTTGTCTCCGTTATGGCCCTTATGGTGTGCTGTAATTATCTCTTTACACATGTGTCTCTTCTCACTGCGCAGTAGGATTGAGGATGGCAGAGAAAGCTCATATTCAGTGGCGCATCTCTAGAGCCCAACACGTAGTAGGTACAGTGTTGGAGGAATGACTAGTGACTGGATAAAGGTTTCTTCTGCCCATGTAAAATGGGGGTAGGCTGCTGTGCTTTTGTGATTGGATGTAAAATGATAAAGTTTAAAGGGGAAATAACTTCCCTGACCTGTTGCAACGTACAGCGAGAGATTTTATTGCTTATTTCTGCTCTCATCTGCCATATGGCTTTCCATTCACAAACTGCTCTAGTGAGAATTACTTTTGCAGGTAATTTTCTAATGATTGTCTTGGGATAAACAAATTTATCAGACTTGTTTGGCTAATGTATTCAAGGAGGTTCACAGGGGAAAAGATTAATCATCTAAGAAGCAAGCCGGTGTCTGTCATTAGGCGGAAGGGTCCAGAGATGATCAGAGCTGAGCAGGCGGTTGCTATGACTGCAGATACTTTTCTCTCCCTTTGTGAGGTCAACGGCAGCTCCCAAGCTGATTGGCTAAAATTAGATTATCCTGCTGACCAACCATGGGGAGTTAATTTCATCAGAAAGAGAAAAATGGTGGGAAATCCTGCCGTGATGCTACAAAGGAATTTTCTTTAGAAACCCACAGAGTCCAAGTTTGCTTCCATTATAATTAATATGTTCTTTCTAATAAAATAATTTAAGGAAAGCAGACAACAGTATTCATCTATTATTTTGTATGTCTATCGAAGCTTTAATCTGGTTTGTCCTCAAACCCAACTCTCAAAGTTAAAGAAACCTTTATTTTCCTATTTTAACTCCACAACCAAAGACTGTCATAGTGCGTGTGTACGTGTGTGTGTGTGTGTGTGTATGTGTGTGTTTATATGATTGGAGATAAGCTAATTGTGGAAAACAAAAAAGGAGCTGGCACAGTTTAAAGGTATTTGCTTGCAGGGCTCCTGCCCTAGGGAAATAATGGGCACAAAAGACTTTAAACAGAAATACTTACCTTTGGATGGGGAGCATCCTTCAAATTGTTGAAGGGAATTCTGCTTTCCAAGGGGTTCTTCCCAGGAAGTCATTGATGGCCTTTCCTCTGGCTTTCCAATGGGTACATCCTTTTTTCTAGGCATTAAATACCACTGGCCTCAATTATTATATTTGTGTTTGGGAAAGGTACAAATTTAATTAATCTCAGAGACAAGATAAACTTTAGGTTCTGCTGAGTTTTAAAACCAAGTGGATGTGAAAAACAAATCAAGGAAAACTGTCCTAGGATTTATTTGTTTTTTTAGCACCTATGTCACCCTGGAGAAATAAAATATGATTGAGGAAGAAATGGAGAAAGACCTGATGTTGAAATTGTGGGCAATCTGCACACTTCCATCTGTATGATCGCCAAATCAACATATTTTAAAAATCAAAATAACTTGTTGTGGCTTATTTGGACTTGTGCCAGAAGGTCCATGAGGAGGGCCCCAAAATGCCCTGTTCCTGAAAGTCATGTCTGGGGGAGTCAGAGATCATTATGTCCATATAAAATGTAATGATGAATTCCAGGCTACATAAAAATACTGCCAAGCAATAGTTTCAAGCAGGAAGCACCATAGGGATTTCTAGGAAGAAGAGGACAAAAGCACCATGGCTGTAGTAATCCAGATCCAGACGTTTCTCCCAGAGGAGAGAGGAGAAAGATAAAGAGATCACAGTCCTGATGTGTGTACTATTAGCACATCACTGAGGATTTAGGAAACAAAGACAGAGCAGCCCAGTTCCATCACCCTTATAGTCATCATTATAGTAAGCGTATCTGTTCACTGCTTATCCCGTCAGCCACAGCACTCCGAAGATAGCACTTACTTTGTTATTGTTATCTTTATCATTGCATTATAATTAATGTGAGGAAATTGGGCCACAGAGATTAACCCACCGAAACTTACACCATTTATAAATGGGGAAGCCAGAATTCAACTCCAGTTCCCCTTGTTAGCACTTTTCTGCATGTGTCTAAGAATATTTGACAGAGGTATTCACAGTGTGTGTGTGCTGTTACTTTTTACACCTGTTACTATATAAACCTAATAATCACTTTTTTAGAAAAATTTTATTTAAGAAAGAGAGAGAGAGCGAGAGAGAACATAAGGGAGGCAAGAAGGTCAGGGGGAGAAGCAGACTCCCCATGGAACTGGGAGCCCCATGTGGAACTCGATCGATCCCAGGACTCCAGGATCATGACCTGAGCTGAAGGCAGTTGCCCAACCAACCGTGCCACCCAGGCGCCCTTAATAATCACTTTTGATAAGTATATACTACTTCATTGAGTGGCTGTGCCACCATGGCCGCACATTTCATTATTGCTGGACTCCATGTATTTTATACTTTGGTAGCCATTGTCTACAGAAAACTGTTTTCTCTGTCCAATATTTAAATTAATTTCGTAAGGTAAATTAATCACTCAGAATGAAAAGTATGAAGACTTTTTGAAAAACTCTGTTGTCAAGTTCTCTCATCAAGAATATAAGGATGCTCCATTGACCACACTGCTGCTGGCACTGGGAAGAATCATGAACACACAAAAACAAAAAAAAAATGTAGGTGGATGGATAACAATAACTTCCTATTTTAATGTGCTTTTTTTGGCCTCTAATGAATTCCTTTATTTGTTAAAAACATATTTCTTGCCTATTGGTCTTGGGATATATCAATGGGCAAAATAGTTAAGGGATGATAAGTCTTTCTCTGGTCAGATATTTTTATTGGAAATAACACTATGGCAGCATGTGGAAGGCAGACCAATGAGAGCGGGAAAAGATTTGAGGAGGGGAGGACAGGTTCAGATACTATCTTAATAGAATGAACAAGATAAATATTCAGCAACCGAGTCATTTAAATAAGTGCACAATGAGGAGCACAGAATATATATTATCATAAGCTCCATGAGTTATTTAGATCTCTAGTTCTAGCGGAATTTATTAGGAGGAAGACATTATCAACGTTCCCAACCCAGGCAGTTACACTTGATAAGAACTTGGTAGGTAGAAGAGAGAGATTTTCAAAGTTCATCTTCACACTCTTTTCTCTCCCAGACTCTTAAGACGGCGGCCATTGGGTTGTCACGTTGTATTGCTGCATTTCAAGCTGGAGTGATGTGGTTCTGGCGAGAGATGTTGAAATTTGAGTTTGGGTACCACCAGAATAAAACCGAGACAGCTCTGTCTCATGGCTCTCCCGGGGTGGAAGGGGAGGGTCATCCATCCTTCCATTTCTGGCTACAGTGCAAATATCATACAGCCAGAAGGTTTGTTCTAGAGTGTGGCTCTCCCACAATTAAGGGCTACTTGAAAGCAGTCGTATGGTAACACAATCGATTATTGTCATCGTAGTAAGTAGATAGTGTGGAAACCAATCATAGTCTGTTTCCACAGGCCATTCATGTTTTGAGACAAAAATAGCTTGCTAAACAGAAGATGTTTTTATTCCAAGATCACAATTGCTGGATTAAATTTCTTTATTAAATTTCTTTATTTATTTAGCTCAATCCCTGACGTAAAGTAAATGCTCAATAAATATTCACTACTTTTGTGATACACATTATGACTGTTTTATTATTCAATTTGCTGAAGTAAGATTCCCCCTTCATAGTCTAAAGACACCTAGAAATGAAAGGAAATAAGGAAGAGCACCAAAGGTGAAAAAGCAGGCAGGATGAAGGGGGGGGCAGCTATTTTTAGGATGGGGCTGCGGCTGGAAAGCTCAGAGGAAGGAGCAAGAATAAAGAGGCTGATGAGGAGGGCAGAGGGGAGATCAACAGTTAACTGTGTAGAGTTTGGGGAGCAACGAAAGGTCCTGGACGGGAAGAGCAGTTCTGTGGAAAAAATGAAAGATATATTAGCAAGTCGGGGCTCTGAAATCCCTAAGGACTCCTGCCACCTCAGGCTAAGCTCCAGTCTGTTTCTGAAGCCAGGCTCACTGCTGCCTGCCTGGCTGCATGCAAATTTGCAAATGGCCACAGATCGCTCTATCCTATCCAGACATTAGAGGCTGGAGCTTGAGGATGATAGGTTGATAGGCTGTTATTTGGTTTCATTGAAGGCAGGATCAGTAACTTATTGTTGAGATTTCTGTTTGTTAACTGAACAGAGGATCCCATTCTGTTCCTTGCAAAAACCAACGTAGAAGTCCCATGGTTTGGGTGCTGGTCTCACGAAGTGGCCGGGACCAAGGGAGCTCAGGTACTGATGAGCAGGAGAGGATGACTCCTGTCTTCCTTGGATGGGTTTGCTCACTTGCCACTGCTGAGGAGAAGTGGAGGTGGCATCTAACTGGCTGGTGGGCACAGAGGTTACTCAATGTCTCCAAAGAGGACTGGCAGGTGGAATCTCCACAGACCAGATTGTGTCTTGGCCGGTCCCAAGCGCCCCCAAAGTCACTGGTTTTGAGGTAGTGTCGGCGTCTGTCTGCCAGACGGGACACCATGGAGGATTCACTCAGGACACTGCTAACCACCCACATGACTTGAAGCAAGCCCCTTCATCTTGCTGTACTTCCATTTCCACATCTGTAAAGTGAGGGGACTCGGGAAGGATCCCCCTGGGCATTCAGTCATGAAAAGTGCCTGCAGGACGTGGGCTGAGAATGGTCGAGAAATGCTCAACAGAAAAAGTGACTGAAATGGGAGGAATACGATCTTTTCCAGTTGTATTTTCTGTTGCTCAGGACCAGATATTTTTTCAAGTCCTCTCTTACCTTCGTGTTATAGCCTATTAGATACTTTAAATGAGCTCTTTTCTATTGTCCATGTGTTTACCGGTTTGGTCTGTGAGCTATTCAAGGACAGGGACAGTTGTTAATAGGTAATACATTTACATCATTCTAAAGGAACAAAAGAGAATATAGTGAAACCTGCTTTCCCCAGCCACCCCCTTCCCCTTCCCACTGGCAACCAAATGCCATTGTTTTCTCGTGTCTCCTTCCAGAGTTGTTTTATCCATGCACTACCAAATACAGGTCTTTTCTCTCCTCCTCCTCCCCTTATCTTTTATGGAAAAATGGTAGTGCAGTATATGCATTGTTCTGCGTTTTCCACTCAATACTATAATTCAAAGCTCTTTTTACATGGTATATAATGAGTTTCCTTTGTCTTTTTTATAGCTTCATGGTATTCCATTTTATATATATGCCATAATTTGTTTAAACAGTCCCAAATTAATAAATATTTAGGTTTTCAATCTTGTGATATTATAAATAATACTGTAATGAATAACCTGATGTATATGTGATACTGTCTGTGTGTGTGCGTGAAATTTTGTGCTAATGAAAGAAATGGTAGATATTGTTTAGTGTGATTTGGGAAATGCCAGTGGGGTTTCTCCCCCAAGACACTTATCCCACCGATTTCATTTGATTTTTCCAAATTCTACATTTGGAGTCATTCTTTGGCTGAAGATTTTGTCTCTTATCGAAACACTAACCTATTAAGCCTCAACAGTCGTTTGGACTCTATTATGAATTATGAGTCCCGTGAGCAGTTTTGCTGTGGTGATCCCACGCTCAGGCTGCATATATTTCCATGGCTTTCATCACCTTCAGTGGGACACATGTGGCACAGTGTGGGGCTTTCACAGTTTGGCCCCGCTCCTGTTTGGGGGCTTCCTCTCTCAACCTCAGACTGCAGCCATGCTCAACTGCTGTAGCCTCTCACGTGGGGGCAGCTTTCTCATCTCTGGGCCTCTGCTCATGAGGCACCTCTACTCGGATGACTTCCCCCCCACTACCTCTAGACCTGCTAGTGCCTTCACTCGGTCATCACTTCCCCTGCATCTCTTTTGCCGTCTAGCCTGGTTTCAGTTCTTAAGGGTCATCCTGTGGACTCTTAACTTCCATCCAAGCAGAAGCTCCCTAGCATTGCAATAGCCCTTAAAAGTTTTTTTCTTTTTCAATCCCTGTATCTTAACAGACTATAAGCTCCTTATAAGTAGGAATTTTTTGTTTGTTTGTTAGTCTTTTTATTTCTGGTGCCTATAGCATAATAAGGACTCAGAACATGATAAATGAATAGATTCTCCTTCAGCCCAAGGGTTGAATTAATGGTCCATTGATCAAAAGGGAATATTGGTAGAGGAACTAAAAATTGAATTAGATCACCATCTGGTTTATTAGACCCTGAGTATTCAAAATCTAACTGTATAGTTAGTAACAGACACTGGCTGGAATCCCTTATAGAATTAGTGCAAGAGAGTTGTATTTTACCTGTTCCTGCATAGAACCACTCAGTCAGGGGGCAGACTGGCTTTCAAACTCCTTCAGCCACAGCTGCTGTCCAAGATAGAGGGCACAGTGTAGAAACCATCTTTTTGAGCTGCATTGATACCATACGGATAAAGACATGGACTGTTTTTTGTTTATTTGTTTGCTTTTTCCCTTTGTGGTCATCTAGGGAATGAGAAGGTATGGAGGGCAGACATGAGCTGGCCTCATCTGGCATGGCAGAAACGTAGCTGAATGACTTACTCTGGGGGTCCTCCTGTTCATCCCAGAATATTTGGCTTTGAGATATAGTTTGGATTGGGGGAGGGTTTTTGTTTGTTTGTTTTTTAAATAGACCTAGGCCTTGAAGATATAAGGTACAAATAGGTGTCCCTAAGTCACTTATTTGTAGTAAGGTTTGTCGTATGCATGTGCTGAGGGTTGGGATGCGTTTCTGCCTTGGATAGGAGAGTTGTAGCAATTTCAGTAAGAGAGCATCACTTCCAGGTAGGCCCTTGGGATCAGCCCAGGTCACAAGTCTTAAGCCATGTTCTTCTAGGTATTATTTCCTTGATTCTTTGAAAGTTGATGGAGACATACATACCACTTACTTGGCTTTCGGCAAAAACTAAGCAAGCTAAGTCCTCAAACATGTTTAACTTGCAATATCATGGCTTAATATAAGCCCCACAAGATCTCATATCATGTTGGTATTAGGATAAAGTATTCCTTAATCTCATAAAATATTAGTGAAATTTCCCTGCATTGCAGTGTGTGTGTGTGTGTGTGTGTGTGTATGTGTGCGCACATGCATGCATACATGTGATATATATAACCTGAGTGGTGCCCAGAATGCCTGTTGGGTTGAATTGGGTGGATTTATAGTCCGGAATGCCTGGCTTCACACTGGCCTTAAGACCCTTGGCAAATTAGTGAACATTTCTGTCACTTGTGTTGTCATCTATGTAGAATGGGTTGTTGATAATAATACCTTCCCAAGATGTTTTGAAGATGAAATGAAGTATTATATACAAGGTGCTTTGATCAGTGCTTGGCACGCAGTAAATGTTCAACACATGATAGTGATTATTATCATCGAGCGGTTCTATGGGAAATGCTTAGTGGAGGAGAAACAGTGCTGTGTATAAATACAGGGTGGGGATTTGGTGTTGAGAATATGTACCAGTTCTTGCCTCTCCCTTATCTCCTCACCTCTTCAGGGGAGCCTGGAGATGGAATAGCTAGATCAGGGTGACTTGGATGTCCGTTGGACATAAGCAGGCCCTGGGGAAAGAAACCAGGATGTGGAAGGAAGCTTGGCCAGGCAGCAAGTAGGTTTCAGGAGAGTCCAGGTATATAGATGGGTCAGCATGGGTCCACATGGGGCCATTCAGGATGCTCACGCCATACTGCCATGGTGGGGCTGGGTTTCTCAGTGGAAACCGACAAGAGGAGGTGGACTGGTGGGCCTGGAGAAATTGTACAACTCAAGTTTCAGACAAAGGGCTAGTTTCTGTACCTTCTAAAGAACTCTGCAAGTCAATTTAAAAAAGCCCAAAATCCCATAAAAAGTGGGAAAGGATATGGACAGTTTGCAGAAAATGAAAGAAAAATGGCTCTTAAGGACCTGAAAAGCTATTCAGCTCAACCCAGGAGAAGAAAAATGCAAATTACGATGACAGTGAGATTTCATTTTTCACCTGTCAGATTGGCAAACTTAAAAGAGTTTGATAATACTAAGAAATGGCTCTCTGCCAATTGGTACAACCTTCATAGAGAGAAATTTGTTAATATCTGTCAAAATGTAAATGCAAATGCCTTTGACCTAGCAGTCCTACTTGTGGCAATGCATCCCACATACATATTCTCAAATGTGTGAAGTGATCCATGTAAAAGATTATTAATTGAGGCATTGTTTGTAGTGGCAAAGTTTTCAGGACATTCTGAAAGTCCACAAATAGCACTGGTTAAGTAAATAACGATGTGTCAATTTAATGAAGTACTAAAAGCTGTCAACAAGAATGAGGGAATACTTTGTTTACAGATATGAACTTCAAGATTTCTTGTTTAATGAAAAAGAGCAATGTGCAGAAAATCATGTCTAGTGGGCTGCTATTTGCTTAAAGAAGAAAAAAAGACTATATATGTACTTACCCTATCATATGCATATATGCATATGCATAAAATAGGTAATAGTTTGCCTATTGAGAAGGGAATTGGGAATTGGGAATTGGGGCTTGGAGATAAGTGAGAGAGAAACTTTCCAGTTTGTACTATTTGTAGTGTTTGAATTTGAATCGTATTAATTCATTACCTATTCAATCTTTTTAAAAAATAGGAATATTGCATCCTGCTCTCTAATACAGCCATTGAATTTATTATTTTTATTATTATTATTATTTTTTAAGATTTTATTTATTTATTTGACAGACATCACAAGTAGGCAGAGAGGCAGGCAGAGAGAGAGAGAGAGAGGAGGAAGCAGGCTCCCCACTGAGCAGAGAGCCCGATGCGGGGCTCGATTCCAGGACCCTGAGATCATGACCCGAGCAGAAGGCAGCGGCTTAACCCACTGAGCCACCGAGGTGCCCCACAGCCATTGAATTTAATGTGAAAAAGTATGCTATAAAATACTGATTAATGCAATTACTTAATCCCACACCACCCTATTCCTCCTGTTCTATTTGATACTCACCGTTATTTAAATACATTTGAAGTCCCAGGAAGATGCTAAGTTTTATTCTGTAGATCCTGTAGCTCCCTACATCCCTGGTGTCCACACTCAAGTACTGCTAGACACGCACCACCCCAGGGTGAAGTTGTAGTGGCGTGAGCAAGGCTTTAGGAAAGACAGAGCTGAGTTTGAATCTTACCTGTATTACTCATTGACTATGTCTTGTGAGTTGCCTCACCTTTCTAAACCTCAGCTTTTGATCTGTAAAAAGCAAAACAAAACAAAACCCGTTAACTGTTGCATCATGAAGTTGATCTTGGCTATAGGATTTCAAGTATTTAAGAATTAAATTCATTAAAAACAACAGCTTCATTGTGATCCACTGCATCCATGTCCCAACTGGCCTCTGTCAGAGTCAACGGTGGAGCTGACTCAGCTCTGCGCTTTCACTGAGGCACTCAGAAATGACCCAGGGTCACAACTCTCTGGTCCCTGCTATCCTGCTGGAGTTGGTCTCTGTCCTTCCCAGCTTAGCCACTTCTCCCTCTCGGGTACCCTTGACTTGGCCTTAAGAATGTTCCTCTTTTGTGTCCAAAGTCTCTGACAGCTTTTGGACAGACTCGTTTATTTTCCCATGTTTGAGAGAAAGGTAGTTCCTTTAGCATGGGGGTAAGGGGGCCAGTGTGTGGTGTCCGGAGCACCAGGGAGCTGGTGACGATCACACTTCTCTTGTGCAAATTTGTGCTCAGTGCACAAGGATAGGCATTTCTTTCTCCTCTCTCTCTTCTTCCAACTCCTACTTAGCAGGGGTGAATTTCAGACCCCGCTGTTAACTCTTCAGCACGGCATGATTTAACTTAGTGTGACTTACAATCAAATGTACATAAAATGTATCTATGTCTTGTCAACTGTTTAACTGAATAAGCAACTATGGGGGAGGTGTTCCCAAGTGACATCAACAGTTCTGGGGTGGCTGTTGTACAGTCAGCCTGAGCAAGGGTAGAAGATTCGGTTTATATGTGTTCATATACTTGAATGGGAGAAAAATTCATATACGGTCAATAGCTTAGTTACTATGGTGAGATAGAAAGCTTTTTGAAAAAGTTTCTCTTTAAAGTCGAAGCTTAATCACTTTTAAGGCGGAGGAAAAACAGAAGGAGGAAAAAAAAAAAAACAAAAACCCAGACTGTGGTAGGCTAGATTTCCCCCAGATATTATTGCTGCTTCTGTCTCCGTAGCCGAACATAACAGCTGGTGAGTAGAGAGAAACTGGAGAAAGAGCTTTTTTGCCTTTAATCCAGTATGCTGTTTTCCTGTGCCCGTTTTACTGTAATTCTCAGCGGCCGCGGGACAAAAGCTGTTGACTGATACATGCAATTACCTCCTCTAATATTGCTCTCAACTGTCGGCCCTGACTGACGAAAGTGGATGAGGTTTAGTTAAGGTCTGGGAAAACACTCTTTTAATAAAAGCCATTCCCATCTCTGTGATCACCTCCCTCCCTCAGACCTTTTCATCTCTTTTCTGGAAAGATAAGGCCTGGTGATGGAAAGTTAAAAAGTGGTGCTGAACTTGGACGTTTATGACGCCACCATTTACCCCATAAAAACTCTCACAGCGTGTGTGTGCCTGTGTGTGCGTGCGTGTGTGTGCAATTTGCATTTGAAATCCAGAGAATCAGTCTGGGTCGCTGGGCAGGCCTTTCCCAGGAAGAATAAGAGTGATTTGAGGAAGTTAAACCAGACACTCTTTAGGTGTGGATCTCATTTGGTTTTCCTCTCAGGGTCCTCCTGCTGCTGGCAGGACAAGGATGCTCTAGCTCCTAATGGAGGACATGCCCCACCAAAGAGGGTTTATTGAACTGTATGAAGATGGAAACCTTCTCCTTCTCCCTGACAGTGTTGTATGTAGCCTCCTCACAGAGCACTACTATCAGAAGAGGGTGTTAAGGTCCTCCTGGGGAGCCCCTGGGCAGCCCTGAGTGGAAAGAGGGGCAGATCTAGTGAGAGGCTCCCCACGGCACCCCCCCCCCCCACCCCCACCCCCCCGCCAGTCTCCTACCGCTTCTTTGTTTAGAAGAATTCCTGATTCACACAAGAGGAGGCTAAGACGTGGAAAGTGAGGACCACGCCCTATTGACAAGTGTGGTTTGGAAGCCTGAGGTGGAAAGTATGGAAAGATGTCCTTATAAAAACTGAGAACTGTGTGGATTGGCTTGGGTCCCTGTCTTTTTGAAAGGCCGGCTGTTTGTTCTGAATGCAAACTGCTGGCCTCGGTGCAGCAGCTCCTCGCCAGTTCTTCAGGAGGCTTGGCGGCACTTGGCAGAAGGGCCTCACCGATCCCTTTGATTGGTACCCGAGGGCGGAGAGGGTGGGGGCTGAGGAGCCTGCAGTTTGTTCGCAGGCGCAGAAGGGAGTCGGAAGAAGTCTGCTCCCTTATCAGAGAATGAGGTAGATCTGTCCTATCAGTTTTCCCTGGTGTTGGCACTCAATTTTCATAATACAATTTGTAATGTGATAAGGTCTACACATTATTAATAGTAGCAGTAGCGTGGCAAGGTTATTCCTAAGCAGTTTTAATAAAGAACAAAGGACCCTGCTGCCGATGAAGTAAAATTATCTCGGATTTTAGAACCAGGACACACCTTGTTCCTCTTTTTCAAGTGTTTGCAGACTGTTTATTAAAAAAAAAAAAAATGCTTCTCTTAGAGGTAAACCTACCTCTACCTCCACCGCACCTCCATTGATATGGAGACTCAACATCTGGTTCACATCTTGTTTGCCTTCTGTAGGAGTCTGAGAGAATGTCAGGGAGGGTCAGAGGAGAACCGCAATCTGACTCAACAGACATTTATTGCACTCCTGCTGTGTGCCAAGAAACGCAGTTAAATCTGGACGTGTGTAACACGGGAGAAGAAAAGGCTCATCGCCCGGGAGCCCTTGCCTTGGGAGAGAGATGGAATTTCAGCCTCAGGTGGTGTTGACAGGCTACCAGGAGGTGAGTCTACAGAGGAAGAGGAGTCAATGGTTAAATGTGGCTAGGTCAAGGATGGCTTCCTGCAAGAAAGAGATGCTCTGGCTTTGCAACTAACTAAGTGACTCCTTCTTTGGCATGCTTTACAGTTTCTCAAAGGCCCCTACTGCTCTCTGTGAAAGGGAGGACACAAATCCCATGGGAAGTGATGTCTCCCACAGGCACTAACACCCCAGTCATGCAGACAGGCATGTGCACAGATAACGGCATCATGGCGTGATTGCACAGGGACAACAGTGTGGTTCTGCCAGGACACAGAGGAAGTAGGGGGTGACCTCTTTCAGCTTTCATGATAAGGAGGGCCCCCCCTGCTTTCCTTGTGCTGATAGCCAGGGATGCACTGTGCATTGGACATGGCTCTAAGTACTCTGGGCATAGCAACACACATCAACCATAACTGAGGACATGAAGGCAGAGAGAAATGTCTGGAAGGCACAGTTAGGGCCGGGACTGGAATCTGGGCTGCCTGGCTTCTGAGTCCATACTTATTGCCCCTCACTACTCACCCTCCAGTGGGGAATAAGCTTCATTCTGGCCTTTACTTAGGCAGTGGACACTGAGCCCACTGTCTGATCTGGCTTCTGGGGAGAAGGCTGAGAAAACTCTATGCACAGAATATTGAAGAGGAGGAGAATTATTATTATTATTTTTTTAGTTGTAGAATCTTGCTCCCAACTGCTACCCTCCCACATACAATCACATGTGTATTCACACCTGTACAATATGAATATACCCTTTTCCTCCCCCATGGGCCCCAACTCTGCCTTTGCATCAAAATCACCCAAAGCTTTAAATAAAATACAGCTGCTGAGACCCCTTCCCAGATATTCTAAAAAATCATATCTGGGATCAGACTTTGAACATCTGTTTTTTTCCCATGTTTTAAGAAAATTAAATGACATGCATACCCAAAGTAAAAATTCACAGTATAGGAAAGAAAGACTGTACCCCTTTCATCCAGCCCTTAGTCCTTCTTCCTTCCAAAGGCAAACACTTCCAACAGTGGCTTGTGATCTCTTTTCTTCCAGAACAGAAAGCAATGATTACACATACCCAACTGTTATTTTTCCTTTTTGTTTTTGGCTGGGTACTGTGTCCTATATTGATGGTACATGACAAAGCAGGTCTCCCCAAGCCCCTCCCCTTCTTCAGAGGGTCTAGAATGAAAACTGTGTAGAGGTCAGGAGATTCTCAGTATGTTAGACGGGAGTTGGGGCAAGGACTCTCTAGGAGCATTAGACCTCTCTCTTCTTGCTCTTGATGAGGCTGGTGGTCCAGGGGTCTGTCTCTCACTCTTTGGAGGCCATGTGGACCACAAAATCTACCACTCATTTGCTGTATCCAAATTGATTGTCGTGCTAGGAAATGAGCTTGGCAAAGTGGTCATTGAGGGCAACACAGCCCCAGCACTGAAGGTGGAAGAGTGGGTGTCACTGTTGAAGTCACAGGAGACAAGCTGGTCCTCAGCATCACCCAGGATGCCCTGGAGGGGGATGCTTGCTTCACCACCACCTTGATGTCATCATATTTGGTAGTTTTCTCCAGATTGCAGGTCAGATTCATGACTCACATGTTGGTTGGGGATGGGGGCATGGAAGGCCATACCAATGAGCTTCCCATTCAATACAAGGATGACCTTGTCTACAGCCTTGGCAGCACCAGTAGAAGCAGAGATGATGTTCTGACTAGTCTCTTGGCCACCACACCACAGCTTCCCAGAGGGGTCATTGACAGTCTTCAGGGTGGTAGTGATGACAGAGACTGTGGTCGTGAGGCCCTCTACTCTGCCAAAGTTATCATGGATGACTCCTGCCAGAGGGCCCAAACATTTGGTTGTAGAGGGGGCATTGCTGACAGTCTTGAGAGAGTTGTCATATTTCTCATGGTTCCAACTCATCACAAATATGGAAGTATCAGCAGGATGGGCAGAAATGATGACTCTCTTAACTTTACCCTTCAAATGAGCCCCAGGCTTCTCCATGGTGCTGAAGGACCTCAGTGGACTCCACAAAGTACTCAGCATCAGCATCATTCCATGACGTTGGCAGGAACTTTCTCTTAGAAGATGGAGATGGGCTTTCTTTTCTTTTCTTTCCTTTTAAAGATTTTATTTATTTATTTGAGAGAGAGAGCCCAAGCAGGGGAAGCAGAAGAAGGAGAAGCAGGTTTCCTGATGCAGGACTCCTGACCCCTGGACACTGGGATCATGACCTGAGCTGAAGGCAGATACTTAATTGACTGAGCCATGCAGGTGCCCAGGAAATGGGCTTTCTCTTGATGACAAGTTTCCCATTCTCAGCCTTGAATGTGCCATTGACTTTGTCGTGGGTGGAATCAGAAGAACATGTAGATCATGTATTTGAGGTCAATGAGAAGGGGTCATTTGTGGTGATAATATCCACCTGGCCAGAGTTAAAAGCAGCCCTGGTGACTAGATACCCAATATGACCAAATCCATTTACTCTGACCTTCACCATCATGTCTTGGGGATGCAGCTGGCACTGCATAAGAAGATACTGCCATCTTTTGAATGAAGATGAACAGAGAGCCGCAAACTATTATTTTCCAACTTTTGTAGGTGATTGTGATGAATAGTCTGGTGAGAATCTCTGACCTGGGCCCTGCTCCATCCACCTCAGAGATGTTCCTTCTGTGGGAAAGGAGGGCAGGAAGAGGGAGGCTTAGGAAGTGGGGGAGCTTTCTGAGTAGACGATGGAGACCCAAAGGGCAGAAAGAGCCTCCTCAGGGCAGCACACTCCTGCAGAGTGAAAGAGGTGAAAATTCCTCTAACACACATAGTACTAATTACTAAGAAAGGCACAGTGGTGAGACATAGTCAGAAGTGAGTAGAGATCAATAAGGAAATGCCTTCTGAAGGAGACCTGAGTGCCTCCTTCAGTGTCAAAATGAAAGGAAAGGGTATTTGGGGTGGAAAGAATGGCATGGGATGTGAATGCTCGTTCGCCCATGTATTCCAGGTATATTTTTTTCTTCAGTTCTTTGGGATATAGTGGGTGTAATTCCAAGACTATGACCCACTTTTGTGTCAGGCTGCCTTGGATCACAGGGGTTGAATATGCAGTAGGTGTGGTGACTGTCATATAGGAGGCACTGGGGAGAGAAACATGAAGGAGACATGCCCTTATTATGTTCAGTCTCTGGGGAAGACAGACGTCCAGAAACTGCAGTGTGACAAATGTTTTCCTCATGGTGGGTAAGTGCAAGGTGTGTGGAAAGGTGGAATAGGACTGAAAACTCCTGGGATTTCTTTTAAGCACTGAAACAGGACCTTGTTGGCCTGAGTCTTGAAACAGGTCATATGTTTTTGATCACCAGATTCTGGAAGGGGTCAAAACTGATCTGCCACAGACAAATTTGGGGACATCTAAGGTTTGGTTGACTTTGGGAAGCACTTGGTTATAGTTCTGTGATCTGTTTGCTTTCCAGAGCCTCAAGGAGTCACACGAAGACACGAGTGGTGTGCCTGCATAGCTGTTTGTTAGCCCTTCTTCTTCGAAATGCTGGCGAAGTCTGAGTTAGAAATCAAACGCTTAACAAGAGTTTTATTGTTTTCAGGGCTTTTACATTGCTTTTCTATCTTCCTAATGATACATTTCCATATTCTGAAGACAATGTGTATCTGGAAAGGATCATTATGTTCTCAAATCATATTTTTTTAAATGGATGAAAAGGAAATTTTCATGTTGTACCCCAGACTAGCCCAGATTGTGTTCCAGATCTTTTTCTGAATAAGAAAAAAGACTGTAATAGGAAGCGTTGTGAATCTTTTTAAGCTGGAAGGACTTTCGACAGTCACCATTTTTCTCTTTCTTTTCCTTTTTAAATTCCTATCATGTGCCAAGCCTGGCTGTCTGTGCCATGTCTTTGCAACAGCACTGTAAGGGAAGTATTTTGCTCTTGCCATCATTTTACAAATGAGGGAAATGACGACATCAAAAAATTCAGTATCGTACCTAAAGTCTTGTTCTGATAAGTGACCAGGCTGTATTTGAACTTGGGTAACTCCACATGAAGTCCAGCTTCTCATTTTGCAGATGAGCTAAGTGAAGTCCCAAGGTCATGTCCTTCATTGGTTGAAGATCTTGGAACTCAGGGCTTCTGAATTTCTGACTTTTGTATGACAAGAGGGTCATCCTTATGGAGGGACATGTGTCTTGGGCCCCTTCCCTTCCCAGTGCATCCTGTATAAGTCAACTTATATCCTGCTCCCACTTTCCCCATCCCCACAAATCTATGCTTGTGATTTCCCCAAAATTGCAGATGATTGTCTCAGACTCTGTCCATCCTGACCTCTAAACATCTCTAGCATGGACCCAACCATCCAGCCAAACAGAAAGCCTACAGTCCCCTACAAGAACTCTAAATACATACTTCCCTGTCTCTGTCTTTATGTACTTGTTGGAATACCCTCTTCTTGTCAGAGCCCCAGATGCAAAGGTCTTTTAGACTCATAATGCCATCTCCTCTATGAAGCTTGGGAGGTCTTACAGCAGTATAGGATCTGTCACTCTTACTGAAAGATAAAGGATAGGGTGGAGAAGGAAAGGGAAGGGAGAAAATTGGTGGAACTCGGGATAATAGATATGAAACTTGGAGATGGTGCAATGATGGGGGACCCCAAAGCTAATCAATGGCCACAAGGGTTATGGCTTGTTGAGACCTTACTCTGTCTTGGAGCTGTTAAATGCTGTCATCTCCTTAAATTCAGAGCAAGTCATTGGGTTGCTGCAGCTGGGATAAACATCTAGCTCTGCCTGAAGTCAAAGCTTGTTCTCTCACTTACAGTCATATTGTCTCTTGACAACTGGTTGTGGACAGGAAAAGACTAGAGCAATCTTTGAAATGGAGGATTAAAGGGACGAAACAAGATTGGGGTCATGGGTTGAGACAATGCAATGAGAGATGCTGGAATTGGAAAGGTTAAGTGAGGGCCATGGACAGAGTGGAGCTGGCTTAGGGATGTGGCCTTCTGTCCTTGCACCCTTTGTTATAACGAGGCAGCTCAGCCTGCAGTAATCCTCTGGGCACTGGGGGTTGAATTCATGGCTTATGAGTCTTGGTCTGTGTTTCAGGGCTTTCGGTTCCTGAGCTCTCTGAAGGCAGGGACTGTATCCATGCTTTTTTGAAATAGAAACATAGTCATTTCTAGCAAGTGGCCAAATGGGGGAGGCAGAGTGGCAAGCACCTCGATTTGCCCAGGGAAGTCGGGAGGTTTCACACAGAGGTGAAATGTCCAGATAGAGAGAAGGGGAACATAGGAAAGAATAGGGTGAGGGAAACTCAAGGCAGAGGGCAGGGTGCGTGCTCAGGGAGGAAAGCACAGGAAGGCCTGGGAGTGGTGTTTAGGGTTGTGCCCAGAGTGTGAGTCAGGAGGAACCAGTGGGAGGAAATGAGGCTGGAGAGGCAGCTGGAGGCTGGGCCTGGGTGTAAAAGTGGCCCTCCTTGCCTGTCCCCACCCCGCATGTATCCAGTACTCACCCCCAGACTAGTCTCTGCTCCCTATCATTTGGCACATCGCCTTGTTTCTGCATCTTGTATGGGCCCAGGAGACCCTTCCTACTCCTCTAGGGAATTCTACTCATCTTTCAAGGCATTTTAGACATGGGTCCTCGGAGGCCTGCAACAGCACTCTCAGATAGAATTCAAGTGTCTTCTTGCAAGTGTCTTTTCTACGTCTCTGTTCTAGCACTGGTCACACTGTTTTGTCTGTCTTCCCTACTACTGTGAGATCTGCTTTGGGGGAGGAATTTTGTCTTCTCTTTGCATCCCCGATGCTAGCACATAGTAGGTACTTGGCACATTTTGACGACGGAATGACTCTGGACTAGCATTTGTATTTTTCAGACAGACAGTGTAACTGGTCAGTGGGGACCCCCACTTCCAGGAACAGTAGAGGGGAATTTCCCTATTTTCCCTGTGTAAAGTGGGTGGGGGGGGGGCGCTGCTCATTGTTAAGGCAGGTCAGTGTCCTACTCACACTGACCCCCTTTGGTCTTTGGAACCTGCCCATCAGGCGAGGTAATTTCTCTGCATTTTTTTTCCTTTGTTGCTCCCCGCCCCCCTTTCCTGCAATGAGTATAGCAGCCCCTCAGGAGTTCGATGATGTTGCGACATGAATAAGATATTTGAATTATGCTATTTAAATGAGTCATCCCACCCCTAGTGTAATTGTTCACCCCCTGTCACACTAAACGTGATCTACATTTCCAAGAGAGCTCTTGGGGCCTGAATAGGGAATTGCTGAAATTGTGGGTTCCAGTTCCCAGTGGCTTATCTTGTGCGTGGCAGGGTGTGTCTTTTGTTTCACATCTGGGCAGATGTGGACTCAGCAGAGCTCTCCATACAAGCTGCATATATTTACAGAAAGAAGTTGAACAGAATTTCCAGATGTCTGTCTGTGTGTGGTGTGTGTGGAGGGGACAGAAAATGGCAGAGTGAAGGCTGGTATGAAAGATGGTGTCTGATCTTGGCAAAGCAGTTTCCCAACATATAGGAAAGCTTAAGCTGAATGGATTTAGATTCTGGACTTGTGGTCTAAAATCTCCTTGTTCCACATTTCATTTGATAAGAGTTTTGGTCGCTCTAAAAAATGAGCCTGCATTGATGTGTTCAAGATGGATGTAGGGCTGAGGTGGCCCTATTACACATTAGCAGTTCTTCATCTTGGAACTGAGCTATAGGATAGGATTAGTATACTTTCCAAATGGAGTGAGCACTTTTCCCTCCATTGTTCACTTCTTTTAATAAAGAGAACATGATTGCTTGTCAGACTATCAAATGTAACGAACTCCAAAGCCACCTCTCAAAGTTTGTGAAGGACACAGGAACTGGTGGTTATGCTGTCTCAGACATTTCAATTACTCAGACTCTGTGGATTTGAGTCCTAGCGCATTAGACAAGACCCACATTGAGATAAAAAGGAATTAAACTTCCTAAATTAAGGGTGAATGCAGTAACATTTTTTCCTAAAATGATAGTTAAAGTCAGGTGTTACACTCACTCAGCCGATATTGATTGTGGGCTCATGAATCAGAATATGCTCAGGAGCTTGTAATACGAGAGAAACAGGCACTTGAGACCCCTGCCCGCAAGAAGTTCACAGTCTAGTGTGGTTGACGGGCATGCAAATGGTAGCAGCATAATGGAGGCATGTACAAAATGCCATTGGAAATTGGGACGGCAGAGTCTGCCTGAGGCTAGGCAAAGTTAAGGATGGTATACTTTTGTTGGAATTTAAAGGATGAGTAGTGGTGTTTCCTGGAAAGGACAATTTGGAGGGGACTATTCTAGGCAAAGGCGGGGTTAGCTAAAGCGCAATGACAGAAATTGGCTGATTAAAATATGAAGGGCCTTGTATGCTAAAAAATATATACTAGTTTTCCATTGTAGATGTATTAGCAGGTATTCCTCTGCAGTAACAGAAACCTCCAACCCTACTGGCTTAAATCCTAAAGAAAACTTACTAGCATATATAATATGCTCAAAGGCAAGGAAATTCCAAGATGGCTGAATTCAGTGGCTCAACTCTGTCATTAAGGACCTAGGCTCTTTCCACTTTTCTGCTCTACCATTCTTGGTATGATGGTTTATCCTCAGACTGGCTCTTCCTCTGATTACAAGGTGATCAATGAGGTAGAGAGGTTTGTTTGTTTTCTGACTTGATGTGTGTCTTTTTAACCAGGAAGGAAAACATTCCTTAAAAAGCCTCCCCCACGCCCACCCTCCACCCCCTCAGACTTATTCTCATGCCTCAGTGGCCAAAATCACATCACATGCCCAACCCTAAACCATTCACTGGCAAGGGGAATGCAACCACCATGACTGGCTCAGATGAATTTGGACTCACCCCCTGGAGGGGACACACCCACTTCTGAAGTACATGGCCAGGTAGAGGACATTGGAACAATATTGGGCTTCTGATAGAAAGTAGGGGAAACAGGACAAATGGCTGCTGAGTTGGGAACCAACAGTGTTTGTTATGGGAGATGATGAGAAACTGTTATAGATGATTGAGCAGGAGTTGGCATGGCCAGATTTTCACATTTAAAAGGATCACCCTAGGGGCGCCTGGGTGGCTCAGTGGGTTAAAGCCTCTGCTTTCGGCTCAGGTCATGATCCAAGGGTCCTGGGATGGAGCCCCGCTTCGGGCTTTCTGCTCGGCGGGGAGCCTGCTTCCTCCTCTCTCTCTGCCTGCCTCTCTGCCTACTTGTGATCTCTGTCTGTCAAATAAATAAATAAAATCTTTAAAAAAAAAAAAAAGAGGATCACCCTGTCATCAGTGTAGAGTTTAGCTTTATAGATAGAAAACTGAGAAAAAATGGAACAGTGTTATGAGGTATCAAGTCATTGATATAGAACTGAAAGTGAAATTTTCTTTAAGCCATGCTCTCTACCTTAAAAGTAAGAGGGGGTTAAGGGATAGGGAGGTGACTAGGGCACAGAAGAGTCTTTCCATTCTGGATTTGCTAAGAAATCCTTTATGATACCATGGCAAGCATGTGATCTCTTTTAAGTCCAGATGATATTGTGGTCCACTCAGAAGGGCCATTATAATCCTAGAACCCTGGCATGTTGGAGCTGAAGTGACCTCGAAGTAATCTAATTCAAGACCTTCACTTTACAAATGAGTAAATAGGGTACTAGACAGTGGATGACTTGTTCAGTTTCTAGGTCTGTAGCACAACAGAGCTGGAACCACACCCACAGATTTTCTTAACTCCAGTGCTATATTCTTTGTAATGGGCTCTTAGGGCCATCTTTTATGGAGGCTTATGTGTGCATTCAGGAGTGTTGGAAAGGCTCTGCAGTCCTTCTTTCCGTTGTGTCTGCTATCTTTGACATCTACCCTACTGGATTTTTCTTTTTTAAATAATGCTTTTGTTTTAATAAAAATGCAAACAGTACTCTAGGTATGTTGAAGTTTTCTTATTATTCATTTATGATATGATCTTAGTGTGAATGTATCCCTCAAGTTTTTACTTTTTAAAAAAACTTTTATTTAAAAAAATAGTGTTTTATTCATTTCAGAGGTAGAGTTCAGTGATCCATTAGTTGCATATAACACCCAGTGCTTGTTATATCCTGTGCCCTCCTTAATGCCCATCACCCAATTATCCCATCCCCCATCCCCTCTCCTCCTGCAACCCTCAGCTTTTTTCCTATGGTTAAGAGTCTCTTATAGTTTGTTTCCCTCTCTGATTTCGTCTTCTTTCATTTTTCCTTCCCTTCCTCTATGCTTCTCTGTTTTGTTTCTTAAATTCCACATATGACTGAAATCATACAATAACTGTCTTTCTCTTGTTGACCTATTTCACTTAACAGAATACCCTCTAGTTCCACCCACCCAGTTTTTTCTTTGAAGCAGTTTTTTTTTTTAATTTTTTATAAACATATAATGTATTTTTATCCGCAGGCGTACAGGTCTGTGAATCACCAGGTTTACACACTTCACAGCACTCACCATAGCACACCCCCTCCCCAATGTCCATAACCCCACCCCCCTTCTCCCAACACCCCTCCCCCCAGCAACCCTCAGTTTGTTTTGTGAGATTAAGAGTAACTTATGGTTTGTCTCCCTCCCAATCCCATCTTGTTCTTTGAAGCAGTTTTAATGGGGAATGAGGATGACACCTTCCGGGCACTGGGAAACTGAGAGAGGGAAGAAGGCACTAAGAAGAAGCCTGGAGATGTGAAGTGGGGGACTTGAGGGCTCAATGCTTTTTCAGGGCTTTTCCTGTGACACTAAGCCAAATGAGACCCCAAGATCCTCAGTGGCTGAGAGGCTGACACATAAATGAGTGGCATTGGTGTGCTAGTGGAAGGTGGAATCTCTGGCCTATTTCTCTTGGCAACTCAAGCATCCATTCGCGGTGCCTAATGACACTCTCCCTCCACTCTTTCCTTTGACCTTCAGTGTGTGTGTGCCCACTTCCGGTAGAATATACATATATTTAGGGGCAATTTTTACTCAGAAACCTCTGAAAACTTGCCCTTGTAGACAGAATGGTACTTTGAGCAGCAGGTACTAAGAAGAAAAGAAAAAAAAAACAACTAAAAACTAGAAAAAGTTTTGGAATCAGGGTTTACCGAAAAAGTGCTATGTGCAAATTACCAAGCTTAACTAAAGATGGATGAGGCCCTTTGTTTCAACTTAGCTTCTGAAAATAATTCTAAAGGGTATTGGTTTATCTTCCAACTGTTAGATGAAGAGGTGGATAAAGATTGGGTTGAAGCTGTGTAGACCAGGGCTGCTTTGGATATTATGTAAGGTAATCCCATTTCTGTAAAACAAATGATGAAAAAAAAAATGTGTGCGTGTGTGTTTGTGTATATGTGTGTGTGTGTGTGTAAAAACTGATTTTAGCCTGGGGGGGTGACATATATGGAAGAATATATGAAGTTAACCTGGGTGACAAAATGTAAGCAAAAAAAGGTAGTGCAAAGACATGTGTATGGTGATATTTATATCAATTTATCTTTATGTGTGGCTATATATATATATATATATATATATATATATAGAGTAAAATGCTTTGAAAAAGTGGCCTGGGTAATCTGAAACCAAGTTACTCTAATCTTTGTGTGCATCTAAAATGAATAACATGCTTCAGGTGTTCGACAGGCTTGCATGATCGTTAAGGGGGTCTGAAACTTGAACTTTTATAATTCTCTAAATCAAAGGTGCTAAAATGTGGCTGGGAATGATGTTCCACTTTGATTTATATTTTGTTCTACTTTCATCTACCAGTTTTTCATCTCCTTTTTTGTCATCTTTGTATCAGTAAGGGCTGAATTACAATAAAAATGTGAATTATATATAATTACATACACCGTTCTATCTAAGTTTGTGTCAAAATTGTGTACAGTTTGTTCTACAGTGTGAATTTGGTCTATCACAAAAAATCCTCTAGTATTTTTATAGTGTTCTGATTGAAAAAAAACCCTCAAAGCATTATGCAGAGAACCCTAAACAAGCTGATATCATCTGACATTTTTTTTTTAAAGATTTTATTTATTTAACAGAGAGAGAGGGAGAGAGAGCGAGCACAGGCAGACAGAATGGCAGGAAGAGGCTGAGGGAGAAGCAGGCTCCCTGCTGAGCAAGGGGCCCGATGCTGGACTCGATCCCAGGACGCCGAGATCATGACCTGAGCCGAAGGCAGCTGCTTAACCAACTGAGCCACCCAGGCATCCCTCATCTGACATTTTTTTTTTTTTTTTTAACTGGGGAATTCTAGCAAACTTTTTTTTTTTTTATAATTTTTTTTATTTTTTATAAACATTTTTAATTGAGCTCTCGTGAACCCTTTTCAAAAAGTGTGCCTAATGAATTGTAACTGCCTTGGGGGTCCTGGGTAACCCCAATTTGAACCCCAATTTGACTCTAATTGTGGAGAAGCTAGAGGCAATCCTCCCTTTCCCTCCCAGCCATGATTTCCACCTCCTCCCAGCATACACAGGAAGGCCAACAGCATTTATTAAACACTTATGTGTCAGGTACTTTCCTCACAGTAAACCAGTAAAGGAAGATATTTTATGCCCATTTAATAGATGAGGAAGCTGAGGCCCAGAGGGGTTTAGTGATTTATTCAGGGGTAAATAAACTGAGCCAGTTTTTAAATCCTGGCCTCTTGAATTGCATAGGATAGTTTTGTTGTTTACTTTTTCTCATACCTCTACCAACTCAGACACATCAGAAGGAAAGTTGGAAGGGTTTGCTTACTCTGAAGACCTCCCATTTTTCTGAGTTTTTTCCCCCAGTCACGGCTTTCAAAATGCGGCAGAGGAGATGGAAGAGAAAAAACAGATGGGGAAAAATGGGGACAATGTCTACGCACTGGAATACTAGGCTTTCCTAGGAGAAATGAATGCTCTGGAATAGCTCAAACTTGGGGTAACTTCCTTCTCAGAACCTCATCCATGCATTCCTAGAACCGAGGCCTAATATCATCCAGAGTATTCTGATTTTTTCTTTGAGGGGAGGGGGCAGAAGGAGAGGGTGAGGGCAGATCCATATGCGGGGCTCTATCTCACTACCCTGAGATCATGACCCTGAGATCCTGACCTGAGCTGAAATCAAGAGTCGGACACTTAACCAACTGAGCCACCCAGGCGCCCAAGAGTATTCTGATCTTCTTAAGGCCATTTCATTCTTACCATGTTTGGACAGGGAGTAGAGCTTGCAAGTGTTCAAAGACACAAAAATGAGAATAAAACAAGGGGAGGGGGTCGTGATGTGAGCAGACAAGCCTTTCCCAAATCTTGGCTCCCTGAGGGTAAGCTTCCTTTTGTTAAGCAGCAAGAGTTGAAAGAAACTTCCAGTAAAAGGAACACTCACTACAGTCTCCTGTGGCCTACAATAAAGTGGAAACAAGGCAATGTGGATATTTTTTCTTTACCAGTTTGGACCCTCTACCAGCTCTCAGATTCAATTGAATACAAATATATTTGTTGCACTTATTCCCCTCTGATACATGCACTTTAAAATTAAACTACTATGAGTTTGTTAAGGGGGAAAATCCAGGGTGCCTTTTTGACATTTTAAGTCATTAATTGTTATGTAGGTTTTATCAGTTGTTTTAGCAGAAGGCTTTTGTTTGCTTCCCATATATATGACTTTTTTTTTTTTTTTTAACTTTAAGTAGGACAAAACAGCCAAAGACTAATTTTTATTTCCTATTGGCCAAGCGGGAAACCCAAGCCAGACTTTGATTCATCCATGTTTGATTGATAACTTAGAGTCACTAGGCAGGTATTCTGAGTGCCATCGAGCAAGTAATGGCTGAAAAATGTGCAGCAAAAGAAACCATAGAACAAGGAGCCAAATCACATTTTTCAGTTTTTACCAAACAATTTTAGGATAAACTAATGTTTAACATATTGCAATCTGATGTTTGACACAGAGTATAATATATGTTACTGTGTGTATAGTATATATATATATATATATATATATATAGTCATATTTTGCATGTGGTTGCTCACACAATCTATTACAAATTTGGAATAGATATAATTTAAATGAATCTTTTAGTTTTAGCAGAAAAATTATATTTGACACAGCTTAATACGAATTAAATGTAAGATTAGACTATGTGTAGTCATTTTGGGTATATGATACTAAGGGTGCTTCACCCAGTATCAATGTGTGGGTCCCCCACCCCGCTAAGCAATGTTCCAGTACCAGTTGGATGTCCTACAATTCAACTCAATGAGTTTCTAGTGCTATCTATTCAGATAGTCCCATAAGACTGTCCTCCATTTGGAGAGCTGTTGGCATGTCCAGGTGGCTACCCTTTGCTTTTGACTCACCGGCTCCTGTGACTTCCTCCTGGGTTTTGATTAATTTGCTAGAGTGGCGCACAGACCTCAGAAACATTTTACTTACTAGGTTAACACTTTATCATGAAAAGCTGTAACTCAGGAACAGCCAGATGGAAAAGACATATAGGGTGAGCTATGGAAAAAAGGGCTCAGAGCTTCCATGCCGTTTCATAGCAAGTCACTTACCCCCAGATCACCATGTGTTCACCAGCTTGGAAACTCTCTGAACCCAGTCCTTTTGGGTTTTTTTGTTTTGTTTTGTTTTTTAAGTATTTTATTTATTTATTTGACAGATCACAAGTAGGCAGAGAGGCAGGCAGAGATAGAGGGAGGAAGCAGGCTCCCTACTGAGCACAGAGCCTGATGTGGAGCTTGATCCCAGGACCCTGAGATCATCAGGAAAAAAAAAAGAGTAATTATAAAATAGAGTTAAACTGATGGTGTTCCAACCTTCAGCTGCCTTCATTTGGTTTCAGATTGGTTAGTTAAGGGACCCTATAAAGGCATCTCTATTGTCTTTACCCAAGGAATTATCAGTTTTCATGTGAGTAATATTGAGGTGTTGTGATCTCTACTATGATATGTTCTCAGCAGTTCCTAAGACACTGCTCAGCATTAAAACAGGCCCAGGCTAATTGAAAACAGTGATCTTTATACTCTTTGAATTAAGGAAACTAATTAATAGCTAATTTGGAGTGGGAAAAAAATAACAAGACATTGTCTTCTTGGCGATAGGGACAACTGGTACCAAAGTTTATTCAACCAATCTCTTAATTTATGAATTTGGGGCTTGGTCACATGCAAAAGGAAAATATTAGAGCCTTTGAATAAATTCCTTATTTAATCTTGCCTTAGAACCTACTTAATTGGTATGGGTTCTAAATTATAAGCCACAGCAAATAACATACTTTACATATATGATTCATATATAAAATTCAATCTTTTAAAATGCACAGTTTAGTGGTTTCAAGTATATTTACAAAGTTGTACAATCACTAATTTTATATTATTTCCATCACTCCCAAAGAAACCCCATATCTATTAGCAGTTATTTCTCATTCCCTCACCCCTTCCCTAGTCCCTGGCAACCACTAATTTGCAGTCTGTCTCTGTGGATTTGTCCATCCTGGACACTCCTACCTTTTCTGATAAACTAAGTCATGTTGATTATTAGTGTCTCATTTCTACCAAGAGTCCTTTGCACTTTCCTTGCGTGTTTTATTTCTACACTGAAAGTGTTCAATGTGCAAACATCTTTATAGAGAATATATAATAAATAAATAATTTAGGATTTTATTTTTCTGTCTTTTCATCAAATCTAGTTTCTTAGTTCCAGGAAATCAGGGAAATATCTTAAGACTTAGCATTTATTGGGGATTTCTTGTGTTCCCAGGACTCACCAGAGGTCACATATGTACTGGGCACCCTGCATGTTAGGAACCGTGCTATGTACTTGGGATAAAACCTCTAATCCTCACCACAACCTTTGACGTTTTTTTTTTTTTGTTGTTGTTCATACCATCTTCGTACAATGAATTTGAAGTCCAGGTTTTCCCAACAGGTCAAGTGAAGAAGAAGGATGCAAACCCAAGTTTGAACAGCCTTTCCAACTCAACGCTTGCTGCATTTTACGGTCACTTTCATATAATGTCTTCACATGAAGACTTGTCACATGGGCCTAATTCAGTACTTAACACTCACTTTGTGTTGATCTGTGTTTAGTGTTGGTGTTGATGCTCTTTATATACCCCTATTGTAGATCATTTAAGAGGTAGATAATTTAAATTAGAAGAAAAATGTTTAACCTCACAAATTATTAGAGAAATGCAAAGCTAAAGAAGAAGGAAGTACTGTTTTACATGTGCTAATTAACATTTTTAAAGTAACATTATTCCAGTTTTTGCCGAGTTTTGGTAAAGTTTGAAGTCGATATATCCTGACATCTGATAGAAGTGTGAATTCTTAAAGTCCTCTGGAAAACAATAGCTGTCCAAAAAGAAGAAAAAAAAAGTTTAGTCCTCTGACTTGTTAAAAGAATTTATTGTAGAGAAATGACCCAAAAGAAGCAGAGAGTTCCGTGTATGAAGATGTTCACTGCAGCCTTACTTCCAGTGTTTATGTAGTATTTAAATGCTCAAGAATAGTTAATGAATGGTATAGTATGACAAGTTCTTTTTATTCATTTTAGAGAGAGCAAGAGGGAGAGAGAATGGCAGGGAGGGGCAGAAGGAGAGAGAAAGAGAAAGAGAATCTCGAGCAGACTGCCCACTGAGCTCGGAACCTCATGGCCTGATCTGAAATCAAGAGTCTGTTGCTTAACCTACTGTACCACGCAGGACCCCCCTGACAGATATTTTTAATGGAACATTAGGCAGCCACCAAAAGTGAAAATTATGAAGACCTGAAAAATGTTTAAAAAATGAAAAAAAGAATGCGGACTTATATTTAAGCCTTGAATACAACTATGTAACAATTGCATGTACAAACAAGTTTTAAAAACTGAGAACAATATCTAGCACATAGTGAATAATAAGTGTTGTGGTTGAATGAATGGGTGGACTGAACAGAAATAGAGAAATATGCTACTTGGTATATAATGTCATCTTCACAAGTTATACGATTTAAATAATATATTATGGTGGAAGAAAGATTTTTAATAAGACTAAAGGTTGTATAGTGACCAGGAAATGTTAAATTGTTACAAAATATCATTGCAGGTCTAGGAAAAAAACCTAATATTTTAAAATGATACATGCATACAAATGATTTATAACAAAACTTTAGTACATTTAGAGAATGGTGATTGTTGATAGATTTTTTAAGTTTATATAATAGCATCTTTGTTTTTTTTTTTTTTTTTAAAGATTTTATCTACTCATTTGACAGAGATAGAGCACAATCAGGGGGAGTGGCAGGAGAGGGAGAGGGAAAAGCAGGTTCCCCACAGAGCGGGGGGAGCCTGATGTGGGGCTTGATCCCAAGGCCTGGAGATCATGATCTGAGCAGAAGGCAGTCGCTTAACCAACTGATCCACCCAGGCACCCCCGTGTCTTTGTGTTTTTAAAACAATTTGTTACCTACTTCCAAAAAAAATATAGATTGGCCAATAATAATGACAACTAAAAATTTAAAGCCAGCTATTTTTAGAGAAAGGAACTATAGAGGAGAAGGGAATAGAGACTGTGGAGCAAGCTCTGAAATTGAACTGGTTACTACACTGGACAAGGGCAATCAGACTTACAGGAGAGTCAATATAGAGGCTGGCTCCAGAGCCAGACTGCTGGGTTCATACCAATTACACTACTTCCTGCATGACCTTGGTTAAGTTCCTTAACTTCATCTGTAAAATGGGAATAATACTAGTATCTGCTGCACAGGTTGTTGTAAAGCCTGATGCTTGGCAGACAATAAAGAGGTCAATGTTAGCTATTCCTGTCATAACTTGGAAAGATATTTTTATTCCTTTCTTATAGAAGAGGAAACTGAGGTTTGTAAATATTAAAAAGGGAAAATTCAAACCCAAACACACCTGCTTTCAGAGCCCAAACATTTTCCACCATATAGCAAGTGTACTGCTGATGGAAGTTAACGCTCATTTAAATGAGACATCAAAGGACCGCTAATCCTCTGTTCACAGTTCTGCACATCTGACGACTGGAAAAATTTTCCACAGACCACCTTCCAGTTTCATAAATTTGTAACTGTGTTCCTTCTCTATTGCACATACACTTCTGGTGCCTGCTTCTGTAGGACACATCCATATTATAATACCTGCTCTTGTAACTTTGGCTCATGATACTGAGTTAGTACAGTCGTGGTGGGCATAGACCAGGAAGCCCCTCTTTATACCATGATGGCTAGCAAAGCATATAAATACTTCCTATTGAAATGAAACTAAATTTTTCCCCAGAATAACGTCCCCTTTACTGGATCTGAAAAATACATGTACTCTAAGGCTCTCTGAAATAAGGAGAAGCATGACAGGAGGTCAGAGTGGAAAGAGACCAGAGTGTTCACCAATCAAGATTGAAATTTCTTTTTTGAAATTGCCCAGAACATATGACCATGTGAACACTTTGCCAGGGCCTCTCCCACAGCCTGCAAAGAGGCCTGTGCAAGTGAGGGATCCTGGAGCTTAAGCTTCATTAGCGTCATGATACATGTGCCTTTGACTCTCATTTCCCCAGTGAAAAGGTTAACAATGAGTTTTCACTTTCCATCTTATTACGTGGTCAGTGCTTCAATGTAATGGTTCTAGTACAGTGTAAAAGAGCTTATATGTATTTATGTGAGAATCATACATAAGACATATATAGAAATAAAATGTGTCTAATAAAAATTTTTTCAAAATACTTGTAGTTTTGAATGGTAGAATCTAAAAACATTTTGTTGTGTATAAAGACAGACATGTACGTAGAACACACATTCCACTAAAAGTGCCTTATTTCCAGGCTGATAGCATGTTAACTAGCTCCGGCAGGAGGGGAAGCTTACTGGTCATCACAGCCTTGGGTTCCTCTTTTACCCTTCATTTTGGACATCCACTCCCAAGCCTCTCCCCCCCACCCATCACAAATGGGCCACACATCTCCACATCTCCTCCGTTCTCCCGTGGCCATTGCTGGGATGCCCAGGATCCAGAGACGCCTCAGTCACTAGACACAGCCAGAAAGAGACTCTGCCTCACTTTCGACTGCACTTTTACCTACCCAGATCTATCTCAATCCAGAGCTTTGCTTTCGCTTCTTTGCTTCTGACTTTTTTTCAGAGTAGAAATTAACTCAAGTTGTTAGAGGGGGAAGAACTGTAAATTGTAGCACAAAAATAGTCTTGTCAAATCAAAAGAAAAGGAAGCTGTTCTAATTTTGGGCACTGCAAATACATTAAACCACTTATTGAAGTTTTCTTGGTTGCCTTAATATTACATGACCTCATGGCCTTCATTCCAGGCACCCGAGATTAATCAGCTCTCTAAGGAAGGTAGACAGTGTCAAAAAACTAAATGGGAAATAGGGCACCCCGAATCTGGGGACAGTCACTGTGAGACTAGAACATAACAGATAGCACATCTGAATTTTGTAAGGTCACAGAATAGACATTTCTATTCAGGAATCCTTTAGTAACAAAAGAAGGCCATGCGTGGCCAGTGGAGGAGGAGGATAAAGAGGAGGGGACTTTCTGCCTACATTAATTGGCAAGATTTATGGACTCTGGGACTAAGATATGTCTACAGTAGCTTTTTGAGGAAAATAGCTACCTCTCTAAAGTTATGGCTTTGGGAAAAAATCAGTAGGAAGTTAAAGTGACCAAGTAGCAGTTAATTATGACATTTCTTACATCTAAAGTTGTTTTAAAGCCTGAATATTATTTTTACTTAGTTATTTTAAAATGCAAAGTGGCTTCAGCTTTTACTGGAATGTTACAACGGGGACCTTAATTAGTCAACTGCAGGTATTTTATTTTTTAGATACTGTGTGATAACATACACTCTATTAAAACAAAACTCTCTGGCCCCAGCTCAGCAGGGGTTAGCAGGGGACATACTTTCAGTAACTTCTGGTTTCCAGTTAGATAATCACATATACCTTTAGATCCCCACCTCCCTCTCACCCCAGAGGAAAGATTTGCCTAGATTTTCCTATAGGGTTTGATATGTGAATATGTAGCATAGCAGGTGGGCCTGTGGTTTTCTTGGTTCCTAAGAGAGCACACCAGTCATTCAGTTTGGGCTTCAACATCAAGCTTCAGGAGGGTGATCATGTCTCCTCCACTGAAGGCAGTGCTTTGTGCCTCTGGACTTCATTCCACAATGTGTACATCACGCTCCTATTCATCTTGCCCAGCTTCTTCTGCCACCATATAATACTAAGCCCACTTCCAACTGGGTGTCAAACCCACCTGTGTTTGTAGCAATTTCAGCATCATTGATGGTTGAATTAAAAGTGACACTAGTACTCTCTACAAGCTCTATCCAGAGAGGAGCTTGGTGGCACTCACTGGGCTCTGCAGTGGGATTTGTCCTTCATGTCAGATCCATTCCCATTAATCCCAAGTCCAGAAGAAAGGTCTAACCTAGTGGTAGCCGGTCTAGAGCCGGTGTATTAGGGTGATTTCATTACGAGTGTCTTTCACCTTATAGATGGTTCTTTTTGTCAGTTACAGTTCTCTGGGCAGAGGATTAAACTTGAGCCCCAGAACATGACCTGATCCAGCAGAATTTGCTTTTTCTGAATTGGTGCATTTTTCTGCTGAATCAGTAGGAGGAAATCAGCTAGGATAAAAAGGTAAAGAAATTAGCCTTTCCTTGTGTGAAGGGGACTTGGTCATTGGGCTTGGTGCTGGAACCACAGACAGGGTCATGGATTGTAATCTTTGAAAGACTCAGGACATCACTTGGTGGTTTCAAAGAAGATCAGATCTATGAGTTTAGGAAAAGGTAAAATGGGCAATTGGAAAGACAATGACTCACTGGCACCCCATCCAGGTGGGGAAATAGAGATGGTGATGGAATTTTTTTTTTAATTTTCTTTTTTCTTTCTTTCTTTCTAATTAAAATATTTTTAAAAGTTATTTTATAAACATGTAATATATTTTTATCCCAAGGGGTACAGGTCTGTGAATCACCAGGTTTACACACTTCACAACACAGTGATGGAAATTTTGAACCAGAAGGTGAGGTAGGCTTATTGGACTCTTTATTTTTCACCCTGAAACTTTATACAAAATTCTAGTTGTTCCTGTTCAAGGGATCTTCTTCTTTTGTAAGCTAATTGCCAAGCTGTTCTCCAGAATTTTTCTGAACACTGGCATCAGGATCTAGTAAGGGAAGACCATTGCAACAGCTATGCATGAAAAGAGAGAAGCCAGCTCCCACTCTGTATCAACCCAACAAATAACAATGGTGTCCAGAAGATGAAGTGTGTGTTAGCGGAGACATCATTTTCAGGGAAAGAGCAGAGACAGAATGATGATTCAAGGAACAGGAGATTTGTCCGTGTTATTGTCCTCTCAGAAGGAAGGGCACAAAGTTGTATCCAATGCTGTCATTACTAATACTTCTCTTTCTTTTTGAAATCACACTGTCTGATCTGCATTCTCTTACTTCAGGATGGAGATGGCAAATGTGGATTGAGTCTATCTGCCACAGTGCCTGGAGGTATTCTTCATCTCTACCTCCATACCTACAACCTGTCCTTGGCATGGCAAAGTTGAGAGATAGAGAGCTGGACCAATTAATAAGTTTGTAATTTTGTGTCCTTTTCAATTTGGGAGGAGGGAGGACAAATTATATAGCAATTACCTTGTTTTTAATGCAAATCACATTTAAAAATTCTGTGTGAAAACGTCACTTATCAAAATGAGTCTTTCTCATGATCGTCCAATGTTTTATCCTGGCTCTTGCCATTCCCAGGATTTTACTAATCTATGAAAACCCTGGATTTGGAAAAAGGAAACAGAACGTTCCTGTAGCAGAGGAGTTGCTGTAGGCAGGAGTTGCTGCATGGACAAAGCAGAAACCATGTTTGCAAGTGTGGAGAGGGCACTAATATGCCAAATATCGGGGCATAACACACAGTTCTTGCCTGGGACTGAACTGCTAGCATGCCCAGTGGAAAGTCTTTAAATCAGACTAAATCTTGGTTTCATTACTTAAATAAAAGATGGGTAGCTTTGGGCAAGTTGAATTATCCACCTGTTCTCAAACTTTGGCATGCATTAGAGTACCCTAGGAATGGCTATGTATACATGGATTACAGGGCCTTGCCCCAAAGTTTCTGAGTTAGTAAATGGTAGGTAGAGCTCCAAAATCTGCATTAGTAGCAAGTTCCTAGGGACCAGACTTTGAAAACCATCAGAGTAACATAAGCTTCATCTCAATCTTTTCATTTATAAAATGACCCAAAGATTTAAAAGAACATCGAGCTTGTATCGAGCACTTACCATATGGCAGCCAAACACCACGTAAGAATGTTACAAGTTTCTATCATTTCATTCTCCTAGAACCCTCACAAGAGTTGGTTTACTGTCACAGTGGAGGTTAACTGAGATGTGGAGAGTTTGCTTAAAGTCAAACACCCAAGAAGAGGTTGAGGCAGAATTTGAACCCAGGCAGTCTTGGGACCAGAGCCAATGCTCTTAACCATGCCTCTGTGCCAATTTTTGAAACTAAATGAGATCACATTTAAGGTATCTGTTATGGTGTCTGGCTTGTTTCATACAGGTAGTGACTGGTGGTAATTTTGAGTTGTTCTTTCTTGAACTAACCCAGGGGCAAAAAAAAAAAAAAAAAAAATACTAAGGAACAGAGTACGGGAAGGTGAAGTGCCTGTGTTCTCAGCGGCTCCTTCTATCATATGGGGCCAGGCTGGTGGTTTGGCTCTTTGAGCCTCTTTGCTTCCTTTGCCTTAATAGAAGCAGGTATGTCAGAGACAGACATGGGAGACTCCATTTTCAGAGGTTTCACACAACCATTTTGTCTGGTGTGATCTGCCTTGGCTAAAGCCCTAGATTTTATTCTCTCAGGTTGAGACAAACCCACATCCCCAAAGCAGTTTTTACACATCATCCGCATTGGCTTAGGGCTTGGCCAGAAGGGAGTGTGTTATCTAGAGCCAAGCTTTAACATTCTCACTGGAACCTGAAACCACTCAAGTTCAAATATATCCCCCTGAGCCAACTCTGACTATCTGGCTAATGTAATGATAACACTTAACAAATATCACAAGATAGGGCATATGACTGCTCTGAGGAGATAAATGGACAAAGGGCAGGAGAAGATCCTGGTTATATTTGTTGCATCATTTTACCTTTAATTAAAGTCAGTGGAATGGTTGCAGGGCGAGTGGAAGTCATTTCCAGGACAGCTGCCTCAAGTTGTCACTAATTTTTCTGAAGAAGTCAGAACATATATGTTTAGAGGCTTGTAGACCTCAACAAATATCAAACTAAACTTTGAATTTAAAAAAAAAATCCCCTTGTTCAATATTTTAATGTGTGTCATCAGCAGTAGGAAAAATGTTGACTTATTATAGGAGATAATGTGATGGATATCTGCTGTCTTTGGCTCTATTTGGGGAAGAATGCCTTTAAACTCAAATAAGGTCTAACACTTTGCCTCTCTGATGTTTCTTCATTTGCCTCTTAAAAAAGGTTAGTCGTGTAGTACAAACAAAGTTAGTGAAACGTATATGGCAAAAATCTGACACATACAAAAAGAAGGAAATAAACCCAAAGCCAACTATTTATGGTAGCAGTTGGAACCAGTCCAGTTTCTCAGGATTGAATTTCTATTCCCTTGAGAAGGCAATATGGATTACCAAAGATGAAAACGTGATGAATGGGGACAATGGCTTTTATTTCTGTGACCATGACTATTAAGAAAACAAACATAAATACACACACATTCATACATATGTGCACTTCTGTATATTTACATCATGCATCTTTCTTCCAGTTATTGCATATTGAAAACACTAAAAGAAGAAATTCAGAATGGAGAATGTAATTGACAAAATTGGACCCTCTTCATCAAGAGGAACAAAGACATCTTTCTAGCCCTGCTACAAGTCTCTGAGCAAGTTGTCCTCGTCCTTCTTGGACTGCCTTTTCCCACCGACACCCCTTACCTGCAGAAGGGGGACCTTATGAGGATTACCAGGACAATGCTAGCAAATGCATATAGAGCTCGCTGGTAGGAGGCAGCACTGGAAATCAAAGCACCATTATGTTTGGCACTTTTGATAATCTACGGTCTACCTAACTTATGACTAAAGCTTCCTATACATAAAACATAAGTATCAGATCTTAGTGCCTGTAAAAATTCCATTGCAAGTTACTGCTCTGTATTCATTACCTGGAGACCTTTGATGTTTTCAATCTACAAAGTTTCTAATCTTTCTGAGAAGTAAACGAAGCACTCATTCCTCTACCGTTTACATTTGGTGCTTTAATTTTGTAATTCCACCTTCACCTTCCCCCTTCCTTCCCACTTTGCAGATCTCACAGGTGTCTGGTCAGACCTGTCAGGTAGGTCTCTGTTTGCCTGTCATTTGGGAAGCTGATGGTCTTACCTGGGCATGGCTGATTGCACAAAGCGGAACAGGGGTTAGTTTGAATTGCAGGTGTGAGCAATCAGTGTAGATCAGCACTAATCCTTCAGATATTAGAACCGCCAAGCTGCTGCAGACACTGCAGAAAGAGCCAAATGCTGAGTGTGACTGTTGGTGTCTGTGAGTGTAGCCAATGGTTTCCAGTGTTGAGGGATTTTTGCGTTTGCAGAATATGGTCTCCCTGACTCTTACAAGGACATTTCCTTATTGAGGCCCGATTCCATTCATGGCTGTATTAAAAATCATGGTGATATGCCAAAAAAAAAAAAAAAATCAGGTGATAGGAGACAAATAAGAAACAGATCACATCTTTGGGTAATTTCTAAGCCAGGGGAGAGACAATGGCACACAGCTTCACCATAAGAGCTCAGGCTATAGAATTCTGGGGTCAAATACCCATTGCGTCCTTTATTGTCTGTTTGACCTTGGGTAAGTTTCTTGTTCTCACTGAACTTCATTTCCTCATGTACAAAATAAGGATAATGCCTACTTGGAAGAGTTATTGTCTCTGTCACATAGTAGGTGCCAAATGCATGCTAATTGTTGTTATTGGTATATTTTACTAATATCATTAGAATGTGGTAAAAACAACAAAAACACCTGAGTGGTACATGTGGAGTGAGAGCAGGAAGACACCACTCCCTTGTGGGAGGCCAAGAAAGATTTCAGAAAGAGTGGGATGTGAGGTACCTGAGCCTTGAAGATTCAGACAGGATCACAAGGAAGGGCATTAACAAAGGCTACTGGTGTGTCAGTTCTGGGACCAGTAACAAGTTCATTTGGATCAGTGCAACAGAGATAAATGCCCAAAGGGTCCAGTGTGTCAAGGACTGGGCTCTTAAGGGGTTTGTCTTTTCAAAACAAATTCTGAGATATAAGACCTCCAGCAGCCATTTGTCAAAAGGTTTCGTTGTAAATACAACCACCGTGATTCACCTGTCGTGTAGAGAGCCTGGACTCACAGGAGGCACAGTTTTCCTTTTCGCCAGTGACTTTGACTACACATGCATTCCTCAGCCAAAGGATGTATTAGAAGTAATTGCTACATCTGGAAGTATTTGCCTTTGATAATTTTAATACTCTGAATGTTGGGGGAGAAGTTTGCCCTTGGGATGCTCTGGTGCATTTACGCTTCATGTAAAAATATGGGGCCATAAACCTGTGCGGTCCAGGAAGCCAAAGACAGCTTCAGACCGAGATACACATTATGAGGTGATGGTTGTTAACCCAACTCATTGTGGTGATCATTTCACAGTATATGTAAGTCAAGCCATTAAAGTTCTCCAGGGCCGTACATTAATTAGGTCACAACAGAACCAGAAACGACATAAAGACTGAGATATGCATAAAGATGACTTGTGAGCAGAATGGTTGGTCACAGTGTCAGGTGGAAAGTAATAGAGGAAGTCAGGAAATCTCTGTCACTTATTAATGGGGTACTCTGGGGTAAGTCAACCCACCTTCCAGGGGGTTGCATAAAATTAGACTGTCATATTGGTCATCACTGTTTATTCTAGGTCTTTCTTAGGCAGAAGCAAAAGCCCTTTTACACAAATAAATCTCATGCAGAAGAACAATACATAAGTACTATAAGAGCAGAGCAGCTCTGGCTGGTGGGTGCAGGGCCCTCAGAGTACTCTCCATCCGGGTACTGTCAGAATCAGGCAATGAAGGATCCCTATGTCTCTGTGGGGCGTGGTGTACAAGTTGATGGACTGTGGGATCACTGAGACTCCTCATACTTCCAACGAACTGCCAACCTCCCATCATTTAAATGCACATGGCAGCAGAGGGTTTGAAGTTTTCAACTTTTCCACTAAGTTGACTGAAAACTCATAAACCCATAATAAGCCTCCCTTTGAGCAGATTGCATAATATTTACCTGTACAGTGGTTTTCATTCACAGGACATATTTCGTTTTATTAACGAAAGCCAGATCACCAGCACCAAGTGCCCTGATAAGAAAGGCATTGAAAAATTACATCTCCTTGTGAGTTAGAGATATTTTCATTTAGATGGGAAGTTGTCTTTGTTAGGAAGGATATCCAAGTGTTTGCAGTGAAAATCTTGCCTGACATTGAAATAGAGGTGAGGAAACTTAAAGGAAGAGATTTTTCTCAGCAGCAGAAGAGGCTTCCCCTGGAATTGGTTGATGCTTGTCTACTGATTACTTGCCAAGCGAGATGGTTGTACAAAAGGACAAATGCTCCGTCCCCTGGCCAAAAAGGCAAGTGGCTGAAAGACACTGACATCTCAACCCTTCAAAAGTTTCCCAGTTAGAGCCATCAGTCCTCGGCTGGAGAAGATGATGACTTAAACCTTGGGTTTTATGGACCTGCTAGCACTGTTATCCCCCAGCAGCAGAGCTTCAGGGGGAAGGAAGTTGTCGAGTGTGTCGTTAGTATCTCTAATGCTGCAAAAACTTGGACTGGACCATAAGCAGAATAATTATGCACACACCTGAGAATTAATGCATCATAGAGAGAAATCATATCCGATACTCAGTCACCAACTGCTGTCATAGAATACCCATGATCAGTTGGCCTGCTCCATCTCAGAGGAACACCTGTATAGACCAGAGGATTTCTAAGACCTTCCTGAGGCACTTAAACACCTTTGCAGCTGGGGAGCTTCTGTGGCTAGCAAAGGGGTGTCACATTCCCCTCGGTGCCTCATTTCCGTCATGTATTCAATGAGTAGGTCTTATCCTAGAAGCTTTTATCTTAAGAAAGTTCCAGGTTCATCAGTAATTACTTGAGAGTTATGCTTGAAATTCTATGCTAATTTCAAATTCTATACTAATATTGAATTACTATGCTAATTTTTTCATACATCTAAGTGCACATGATTACATAAAACAAAGAAGCAAGCCCCACCAAACAGAAAAGGCAATAGCAAGCTAAATTCTCTGTGTTGGCTCCACCACAATGAAAAACTGTATAGCTACATTATTCCTGCTGTGTCAGGATATTCTGATTCAAGCCTTAACACTTTGGAAAGGACTTTAACCTCTCCAACCCTCAATTTCGTCTTCTGTAAAATCAGTTTAATAAAACCCACCTTGCACAGTGGTTTTGAGAAATAGAAAGTATATTTTTTTTACCTTCCTAGCATAGTGCCTGGCTCATAGGAAGTGGTAAATGATAATTTGTTATTGTCATTTTTAGTCTCTATTTGTTAATCGATTGGTCCTATTGATAATTGTGTCTGAATCATGAACTCATTAAATACAAACTACTTATCTGAAATTCTCTGAAAGATTGATCTTGTCTAGGACTGGGTATTAGAGAGTCGTGTCCATACCAAGAGCACACATAAGACGTGGCCCACAGCCAACCTTCTCTAATGATCATCAACATTCTGTAATTCAAATTCTATAATGAATTTATTGTAAATTTTAAACAAGTACTAAATACATTACTATAATAAATAGTTTAAGATGCTCCTGAGGCAATTCCAATATAATTTGGTTCAGACCAATTCTTAAAACACATGGGATTAATATTAAATAAACACATTGGCAAAGTGATAGGAGTTAAGTCACTTTCCAGCCCTGCTAGCTTAGTGCTAATGTGGACAAAGCTTAAACGGCTAATTCTACCTAGAAAGGAAAGTCTGAAGAGCTATCTCCTCTCTATTCTTTTGACTCCTTTGCTAGTTGGGGTGTTTTTCTTAGCTTGTGTGGAAAAAAAAAATACCCCCCAAAAGATTGCTAGGTATTTCTTTCCTTCGGTTTACTGTTTCAGCCAAAGTATAAGACCTTACTTAGATGACTAGCAATTAAGGAATTTTTGTGGTTTATTTCCTGATCTAACTGCTTACTTCTGAAGAAAGCAATTCTGACAAGTTTGTGTTAACTTGGATCTGACCAAAACTGTAGAGCCAACATTTTTGAAAGATTTAGATAGAAAAGTCAGGCTGGAATTTTAACAGTAACATCTTTTTTAATGTTGCTTTTCCTAGATCACCTGGACTTTATTTTTTCTCCTTGGATACTGATTTTTGTAGAAAAGAAACCATTTCCTTTGCATTAACCTAATATTTTAATAACATTGGCGACCTGCAGCTGAACTAGAAGTAAGATGACTAATAAATCGATGGTGGTAATTCCACTTACAAGAATACTTTGAGTTAATAAAACCCTTCACTTATAAACATTTCAACACTGTTTTTATAAATTTGATCTCATTGCTTTGTAAACAGTAGTTGAATATGGATTTAAGTGTAAGCTCTTTTTCAGAGCATTATTATAAGGAAGAAAACATATTTAAAAATCCATTTTCTAGGAGGAGAAGCTCAGAGACATCACGTTCAGTGTCAAGATGCAGAGCTGCATCTTCCTGATAATTGGTCATGCCGGGGAGTTGTAGTGTCAGATGAGGCATGCATCAGCAGCTCAAGAATACCCCAAGGACCAGATACATTCATGTCTCTGTTTGCTGTAGGTGCATTGGCTGCATGCCAGGAGACTCTACCTACAGTTGCAAGAAGACTGCTGGCAACTTCTAGGGTTGTTTGCTGCCTGGTTGACAACAGCAGATGAACAGCCACTTTTGTTTCTGTATTCCCTACAGAGGTTCTGAGGTCACTGTTACTGGACTGGCATGGCCACAGTTCAGGGAGACTCAAGCACTATGGCCATTGGCTAGGAGAATACAGGCTGCTCATTGGCCTAGTTAGAGTCATGGGCTTTATATCTGGGGTACTGGGGAAGAGTCAGCATCACCAAGAATGCCTGGTCCAAGATTGGTGGTGGGGGTCGGTGCAGATGGAGAAGAAATGTCCATGAGATTGGTTACCATTCCACTTAGCCAGGCTTTGAGAAATACTGGTGGAGGTGAAATTGGATGAGAGTGTATGGAGAGGGGATAAGAGAGTGAAGGTACTGGGAGCTTTGGAGCAGGAATATGACTGAGTCAAAACGGCAATTTGGGCATTTAATAATTATGATGATAATGATAATATCTTGCATGACTGGTGCTTTTATATTTTCTAAAGGGCCTTCACTTACCTGATTCAGATTTCAACGTTTGGTATACTTTTTACCGTATTATCATTTACAGTGTAAGTTATCACTACATCAATGTCATCAAAGCAGATTACTCATTTTGAAGGCATTCCTAATTTGTTCACAGAATATTGATTAAATGCCTGCCATATGCCAGGCATCATGTTAGATGTTAGCGTTCAGAAAATGTATTAAGAGGTAATAACAAACAAGCCACTATTTTGAGTCATTAGCTAAATGAGAGCACAGGGTGGCATAATAGTAATGTAGTCTTGAAACAGATAGAGGAGCTGTCAGGGAAGACTTGTGGAATAGATAATATCTCAACTGAAATTGTAAAGATAAGCAGGGGTAAAGCAGATGAAAGGATGGAAGGCCAAGAGTCGGGAGAGACAGAGTAAAACCTTCCAACAGAGGAAACAGCATGTACAAAGGTCCTGGGGTGCAAGCATGGCACTTAGGAAAACTACACAGAGTTGAATATGGTTGGAACACTAGAATGTTCAGCAGTGGAGATGAAGGAAGCTGGAAAGATCTCCTGGGGACACACCAAGAAGTATCTGAATGTTTTGAGCTTTACCCAAGATAATACAGGGACATGGAAAGGTTTTAGAAAGGTCATTCAGCTTGTAGAATGGAAAATGGGTGGGAACAGGAGGGAACAGGCAAAGAAATGGGAAAGAAAGACTGTTATGACTGTTTTAGTCCCTGAGGAGTGAAGTGATGATGGGCTTAAATTATGTCAGTATCAGAGGAATGAAAATAAGTATTTTGATTTGTGTGATATAAATTGCAGACTTATAAAACATTATTTATTTTATTTTTTAAAAGATTTTATTTATTTATTTATTTGAGAGAGAGAGAGCATGAGCAGGGGTGAGGGAGAAGCAGACTCCCTGCTAAGCAGATTGAGCCAGTCCATGGCTCAATCCCATGGACTCTATCAGGACAATCTATCAGGACTCTCAGAACATGACCTGAGCTGAAGACAGATGCTTAACAGACCAAGCTACCCAGGTGCCCCTACAAAATGTTATTTTGCTTCAAGAAATAGTAAGTGGTCAGATCAGAACTTTTAATTTTTTCTTTTCATTCAAGCTTCTCTTAAAGCAAATTCCCTGGGACCTCCTTCATTCAGCAAGCATTTATTGAGCACTGCTACAAGCCAGATATTCTAACTTTCCAGATGGCATTTTTGTCAGTTTAAGTTGTTTAAAATATGTACATTTGCATCTTTTAGATATACCACAAAGTCAGTTTCTGTCCTGCTTTACTTCATTTCATATTGGTCTGAATTTCTATTTTGAGTGTAAGAGAAAGGGTTTTCAAAGAGAGCTGTGGGATAACCTGTTTTTCTAGCACCTTTTCCTAAGCTAACATATCTTGCTTATTTTTCTGATGATATCTGGGAAAAAGGTAAAGAAGTGTATTGAACAGATTACTTAACCACTTTATATAACAAATTGCTACAGAAAAATTACTACAGAAATCACTCCCAATGCATTTTGTGGGGCTTACTTGAATTTCAAAATTAGGACAACTCTACATGCCAACAGATGCAAATGAGGAAAGGTATTTAGCTCCTGCAGGGAATAAAGGGATTTAGGCAAACATGCAGGATGTGTTTACTAATTAATTCAGCTAAATTTTGATGATGTCCGATGCTTGAAAACATTCTATTTACTCAGGGTATTAAAAGTCTCTACACTCCTTCTTTATCAGCAGGCTGGTATATTCCTCACCCACGTATCAGTCCCTCTAGTAATCTCTAGGCTGTTGCAATGCTTTACAACTTGGGCTGATAAAGGCAATTCTAATTTAGTGCTCATGTTAATTATCAGTAATATTAAATGAATATATTGGAACTATTTACATGTGTCATTCATATTGCTGTATTCTAAGGAAAATGATTATAATTGTTCTTATTAGTTATCATATTTCATGCTTCTGCAATGAATTTTTTCTTTTCCTTTTTTTTTTTTTTCTCATTTTGGGACTATCTTAATGAGGAAAAAGGCTTACAATATTTTGAAATGTTCACAAGGCACCAAATAGCACTTTCTAACTCATTAGTCATATTTTATTGGAAAATTCCTTTGTGTTATTTTATTTGTTTCTGAGTTCATGTAAACCAGATTAAAAAGGAAAAATGGGGCAGCCAGTCAATTTTCTTTAACTAATAACTGGCAAAGAGATTAGAATACAGGATGAAAAACAGAATACCTCTGAGATTTGAAAAAGTTTACATTTCTCTGCATTTTGCTCTTAGTTTGGTCAGAAATTAAAATATGAAAACAAGTTGTTCCCTAGACATTACCCAATTAGAATCCTGACTCATAGTAAACCTGAGGATAACTTGTTTTGATAGTACCTTTTCCCTAAGCTAAAACGTTTCACTCTGCCCTCTATTGAATAAAAACTTACAATTTCTAGTATGTGATTACCTGCCTGGTATAGATATCTCATTAAATATCAAAGTTGATTCAATATTCTGAACTTTGCTATGACAATAAAAGCTGCCAGATGTTCACTTGAATTGACTTATATAGAATAAAATCTGTTTTTTAGTGCAACTGGGGGAATGAGGTGTTCCAAAAAATGGATTGTTTCCAAATAGCTGAAGTTCAGATCTTTAAATTGTTTTTCACCCTCAGCACTCCTATTTATCATTCAAGGCTCAACTCAACATTGCCTTTTCTGGAAAGCTTTCCCTAATCTCTCTGCCAGCCACAGTCAGAGTTTATACTTCCTTTTTTGTATCGACACTCCATTTGGTATTGTAAGCATCTGTTTTACTCATCTGCCCTTATCAGACTCCTTTCTCTTCCCCCTTGGTTGATTGTAAATTCCCTGTGATTTGGGACTCAGACCTGCTCATCTTTGTACTTCCAATGCCTTAAGCTATGTCTCATATGTAGCAGGTAGATTCTTACCACGTGATGGAAGCCATTTGAGAATAGAGGGTAAATATTGCCACCTTCATAAATAAAATTTATGAAAAAAAATTTGTGACGACTTAGACTTATCACTACAGGCCAAAATTGTTTGTAAACCCTCCAAATATGTGTGTATCAGCCTGTACCTAGCCAAGCTGTGTAGGGTTTGTGTGCCCTCTACAAGCTCCTGGTATGAGGTGGGTTATTGGTGCCAGATCTCTAGAATGACCGCAGAATTCCTGGAGGTCCTGAGCTGATCCTAACAGCAGGGGGTCCACTCTTCAATGCTTTAATTGACCTTCACCTCTGTGTTGTTGGTCTCAGCCTTTTGATAGTGATGCTATGACTAGGAATGCCAGAGGCACTTGCCAGCCCTGTGTTACTGGTAGTGAGCCCCCACAGGTGTGTTTCTCACAGGCCCTTGTGATTGCAGGATGCAACCACATGTCAGCAAAAACCAGCAGGGAACTTTCAGGAATAAAATTTATTATTCACAGGTCTTGGAAGGCACACACAAGGGCCACAAGTAAAGTCTGGGGTAGAGAAAGAGAGGAAGCTAGGCCCCAGGGCTCTGTCTTTTTCAGGGCCCGGGGTGTGGGGGGGGTAGCAATCTAGGGTTTCACAGGTACACGGTCTTGGCTAGTTCAAAGCATGAGTGGGAACTAGGGCACCGGAAGGGAGAAGCAGAGTCACTCAAGTGGTCAGTTATCTAGGTGACTGAAGGAGGTTTCTGAAGGAGGGATCATCACAGGTGGGGACAGGCTCATTCTTTATCTGGTTGTTTTGCTAGTAGCTTTGTCAAATAGCTAATAATATGTTTATTCAACATGGAAGTCATTTGAATTGGAAGCCTCCATGATCAAAAGCTTCAAGTCAGGTACTTAAACTACATTCTGCCACTTCTAATGTTCCCTTTGTCTCTTTCTTCTCTTCTCTTTAGGTTAACCAGTTGTTGGCTCTTGAGCCAACTGTCCTGGTTTTCAGAGGAATCACCATCCTTTCTTCACAAAGTACATGTAAACCAAGGCTCCTATTCCATCTTATGGGACCTTTTTGGCTAGTTTCATTGCTATTTGTTTGTCAAATTTTCAGTTATTTGTTTCCTTTTCTCCACTCCTGACAGGAAAAAACAAAACAAACAAACAAACAAAAAAAACCAAACCCTAATTAAAAAACAAACAGCAAAGAAAACCAAAGAAACAACCAAAAACTCCAGACTTAATTTCATTCTGAATGCTTCAGCTGAATATTTAACGTTTATAGAAAACTGCTTTCTAGATGAGAGGTGTGACTATAATTGATTCCCATCTCAAATGATTCCTTAAAATTTAATTTTGTGTCTAACAGAAAAATATGTGCAATCAACTTGGTGAGTGAAAAATAGAATATTATAAAGGTATGAGATTGATTTCAAGTAATTCTATAAATTTTTTGCTTGGATGAGATCTTCGTCCATTTCCTCTAAATTCTTTCAAGATTCTCAATTGTCTCTATTTTAATATCTCATAATTTTTAAAAAAGATTTTATTTATTTATTTGACAGAGAGAGAGAGAGAGATCACAAGTAGGCAGAGAGACGGGGAAGCAGGCTTTCCGCTGAGCAGAGAGCCTGATGAGGGGATGGATCCCAGGACCCTGAGATCATGACCTGAGCCGAAGGCAGAGGCTTAACCCACTGAGCCACCCAGGCACCCCCAGTATCTCATAATTTTTATACCAGAACATGTTTTGGATAGTTAGCCCAAATATTTCTTAAGTGATTTTGCCCTTTCTTTACTGCACGATTCTCAGCGGAAACACAGATTCTTCATTTACTACAAATCTAGTGCGTCCTTTCAAAAACTTAATGACTTCTCTAGTCTATAATTGTTTGAGCCAAAAAACTCAGGAGTTTTTAGCATTTACTTTCAGGACTTTTAGTACTTATATAGAAACCTGCTAATTTTTCCTCTTAATTATCACTCCTTTCCAAGATGCATGTTAGAGCAGTATTTCTTCAAATAAGACCCTTCGATGACTTGCATCGGAATCAGACTTATTCAATGGTATTTACTGTGATGGAAAAGTACCCCAAAATTGCACTCCTCATACTCATTTATCCAGTATCTCACTTTGTATAAAAGTAAAAGTAACAACAAAGTGAGTTTTCTATTAATAACTACAATTAGATTGTGGTCCACTCTGAATCCCTGATTTCCCCCTCCTACCTGTTCAAAGCCAGCCTGTTGCATTATACCCTTGCCCACATATCCACTTGACTTCCTCCACTACTTCTTTCAAGTCTCCGCCCACATATCACCTTATTTGAGCAGTCTCTCCTGTCTAGAGTACCACCCTTCCATCACTATTGCCTTGTATTGCCTGACTTTTTTCAAGACATGTATACTGTGTGTCATTATATTACAGACTTTTTTTTTTTTTACTGCAGCATTATTTTTTTTAATAAACATATATTTTTATCCCCAGGGGTACAGGTCTGTGAATCACCAGGTTTACACACTTCACAGCACTCACCCAAGCACATACCCTCCCCAATGTCCATAATCCCACCCCCTTCTCCCAAACCCCCTCCCCCCAGCAACCCTCAGTTTGTTTTGTGAGATTAAGAGTCACTTATGTGATTGGGAGGGAGACAAACCATAAGTGACAGACTTATTTTTTTATACGTCTGTTATCTGTATTATTCCTGTCTGTGTTACTCTACTGCAAGCACCCCTTCTGGTTCACAACTGTCCAGAACCTAGAGCAGGACAAGCACTTATTTGTTGAATGTGTGAATTAAATCCAGGTCCCTTCGTCATACAATACTTTAGTGTAACTATGCTGAGAGTTTGAAAGAAACCATTTTGATAACGTTCCATGATCTAAAATGACAATGAGATGACTCAGCTTTGGATGATCATTTAAAATAAAATGTTAACCTTTCCTTTCGTGTTTGGAAGTGTTTCCTTAAGTCTGATCAGCTTTGTTCTCTTACTGAGACTCCTCTCTTTACATCAGCTGAGTCTCTCAGCTAGGCCCTCCGCCAATCTAGCTCCAAATCTAAATTATAGTACAGTCATAATTGTTTTTATTACTTGATCTCACTGGGAATCTAGATATAAGTTACCCACAGACTTCCTTCTAACACATTTCTTGATCTTGTTTTCTAATTTTATAAGTGACATGTATTTTGGACATGTATAGTCATATTTTTATTCTCTGAGTAGCAAGAAAATATGTTAAATTGGTAGTAGGGATATTAAAAGCTCTTTTTTCTTAGTTTGGCATTATTAGCCATGCTTATGTAGGTAGTTGAATAATTATGCCCAGAATTTAGTATATGCATTAAATACGATAGAGTTCACCAGGAAATGTAAAAATAGAATAAAATACAACACTTTACTTGCAGATTGGAGGTGAGGTGATTGGTATGTTAATTAAAGGTGACCTCAGCACTCTTAATATTAACCTCCTGATTTTCTCCAGTGTTTCAGGTAGAAAAAAAATTATTCTTCAATATTCCTAAGAATAAGATTGGATAAAGGACACAAATGAAGTCCAGACCAAGTACAAAAACATGAGCTCCTTCTTCTGGCTGCTCAACTAATGCAGACTTAGTCTGGGGATGAGATAACTATCTCAACAGCCATTCCATCGCTCAGACTTCAAATTATAGTAATTATGACAATTTGTGCCAATAGCCATGAGGTGGGATTTTTGATGTGGTTAAAAATAACATCTGTAAAACCCAATAAAAATTACATTTTGCTAATTTTCTGATAAGATACTGTTTTAACTATACTGTGTCTTCTGCCGCTGCCAGTTTTCAATTAGAGCATTCCTTTAAGAAAAAATTTTTTTAACCCATTTTGTCTCCTGGATCCAATTCCATCCTCAGCAGTGCATTTGTTTTAATGTTCTTAATTAATTGTTTTGTGTGAATTTTGCCTTTTAAACTGATACTAATCTTTGAGACTTTATTAACTTGCTGATTGCTAAATCTTGATACAAAAGGACCAAGAGCAGGATTCAGCTTATTCTTTCTGGCTTAGACAACAGAATTCCCATGGAGGCCTGCTCAGACAAGTCAATGCCGAAAAGGCCAATGATACGGTGGATAACGGGCCTACTAAGACAGTTGGGTCTGCAGTTCTGTCCCTATGTTGGAAATTGCTATCTTACCCAAGGGACATAGTCATTGGTGAGAGCTCACGAGTTCCCCTCAAGTGCATTGTAACAGTGCATTGTGTGTCTTCCTATGCTGTGTTTCCTTAAATCCCTTTCCTCTTGGTCAACTTTTGAGAAACCACTTACATATTTTCCCATCTTCTTATTGTATAGATACAAAATTGAAGGTCTGAGAGCTCAAGTAGCCTGGCCCAGCTTGCTCATTTGGAAATGAATACCAAAGGCAGGGCCAGCACAGGGACCTTTAGATTCTCCTTCCACTATTCTTTCAATCAAATCATGTGGTTTTTAAGCCAGTATAAATGTGTGTGGGTAGGACGTACGCCTGCTTCCTCAGAAATCATTCCCTTTTATCTTTGCCCTTATGTTTACTCTTTCTACACAAACAAATGAAACTCTTCCTTGATCCAGCACCTCCTCCAGCCACCACCTCTGCCCTTTCCTTTCTTTCCCCCCACGTCTATACTTTTTAAAAGATCAGCTACTCTCCTTGACTCCGTGTTCTCACACTCACTCAACAACATACCACTACTCAGTTGAGGCTAGCTGGTAACAATATTTCTCAATTCCAATCTTTCTTCTCCATTTCTATCTTAATTGCTCTGTTTCTGACTCTTACCATCTCTTCTGATCAAGTGGGAATTGGGTAAGACAAGAAATGGGAGTATATTCATTCGCCCATTCACCGACTGCTGAGGCCATTACAATTAGCAAGACAAACATGGTTCTTGTCCTCACAGAGCTTGCAATTTATCGTGGGCCTGTCCTTTCTGAGATGAGTGATCATACTTCCTTTTCACTACCTTTGATTTTCTCAGTCTCTCTGCTTCAAGTATGTGCATATAATCCTCTCACTTAAATAGGAAAATTTCATTTTACTATAAAGATCATAGGTCAATAATTGTATTCTTTTTTATTTATTAACTTCTGAAATACAACAGCTAAAATAATAGCCTAGTTAAATATCAAAACACAAATCATATTCTCTACCAGTATTTTTGACCCCTAAGATTGGTGAGCGTGTATGTGTTTATGTGCACATATGTGTGCATGGTCAGAGTTTCCATGTAATAGTTCACGTGATATTTCTTTAGTTGATATTTATCTATGGAGACATTTTTTTACTTTGCCATTATTGACTACTCTCAAATACTCAAAGGTGTATTTTTAAAAAAATCAATATTCAGAGATTCACCTTTCTATTCACTTTTCCCCACTTGCAATAGGTAATCTCTTGTTGACTGGGAAAAACATAGATTTTAATAGATTGCACTATCATCTAATTCTTCAGTAATCCTTTTCTGTTAACTAATCCATTCCTTTTGTTATTTTAAACTTTCTCATTCGCAATGACTAGACATTTCCTGTTTCTTTTAGTTTAAGTCCAAAATACAAATAGTTTCTTTGGAATGACCCAATATTTTGTTATTGTTTCATTTCATTTATGTTTTTGCTCACTCTTCTTAGAGCTTGAAGATTCAGATATGCTAAGAAATTAGCCCTTCCTGAAGGTTTAAATGGCTTCTTAGGGAACCTGCCTCTGTCTGTGCCTGGCAGAGGAATGAATATGACATGAACAGTTCTGGTAGTCTTAGGAACCACTAGAGCCCTAACAGATCCTTCCATATGAATCGTGAAGGTATCTAGAAAGAAATAGCCATCTTCAGTTATTATCTCACTGACCTGTCACACACAGAGATTTGATGTCTGGTGGGAGTGAAAATGAGCCATCGTTTTTCAATCTCATTCAAGTTCTAGGTCACCTGAAATCTTTCAGGAGTAGAATTTAGGGGATGGAAGGAGTCAGTGAAGAACAGTGGGAAGAGAGTGCTTAGAGATTCATTCAATTTCCCAAACATTTACCCAGGGAACCTAGACTTAAGGGGCAGCTAGACCACAGAGCTCTGAGGGTAGGGGTCAGATCTGTTTTGTTTATTGTCACATCCTTTCACTTTATGAACATTTACCAATGAGAGTGGTTTCAGGTTAACATTTTTGTTGCATTGCTTTGTGTTGCAAAGTCAATGGGAAATAAAAATGAAGATGATCGTGATCTATACTTTCATGAAGTTTGGTTGAGTAGGGTTGAGATGATGGCTAGAGAAGCTGTGGAATCAGATGAGGTGTATTTTTGGTGGTGTGGGAGGTTGGAAGCATCTTAAACATGTTTGTAAGAGTAGCAAAGAAGTAGAAGAGAGGCTGAAGATAAGGAAGGAATACTGATAGATTAAGATCCAGGTGGCACAATATCTGCACACCTTAAAAATCCTGAGTCCACTTTTCCACATCCCTTAAAAAACCTATGAGTCTCTTTCTCAGAGTATAAGCATCAGACTTTGGAATCTTTTGACTCTCATAGGGAAGTCGTTTCTCTTGCTTTGATTTCTCAAAACTTCCTATTGTAAAATTCCTAATTCTAGAAAAATGAAAGTAATGGAAAAGAGAATTCCACCAAAAGCACCAAACAGAATAAATAAATAGGTCAGTGTGCATTTATAACACATATTAATTTTATATGAATATATAATACATATAAATTTTATATGTGTGAATTACAGAGAAATTTATATTATACATAAAATATGCATCTATTAATATGAATATCTATAGGCAGGGATACATACTGAAATATGATGTCTGTATTTTGCTTAAAATAATCTAGGTTGGGAGAGATCAAAAAAGGCATAGACAAAATAAGATTGACCATGAGAACTCTCCATGTTTGTATATATTTGACGTTTTATGTAATAACACATTTTTTATAAAGCACTAAAGGGTTGCAAAAGTTATATTTCCATTATTAACTCACTCCTTGAATTATATTTTTAAGATATCCATGTTTTCCTGAAGAAAGTAAGTCAAGTTAGCTTGTAAGACCTTGACTAGTCTATAAAGAGAATTAATTGGGGGTTTTGATACCTTTGGTAAAAATTGTACCAAGGGACTTTAAAAATTCTCAATCCCTTTAATTTGGTGATCTCATAGGCAACAGATTTACCAGTTTTAGTTGTTTAATTATTAGTGACATCAAACATCTCCCACATACGCTCATTGGCTATTTGTACTTCTTCTGTAGTCGGCTCCTTCATATTCTTTGCCAATCATGTTAGTTTCCTGTGGCTGCTCTAACAAATGACCACAAATCTGGTGACTTAAAACAACAGAAATTTATTTTCTTACAGTTTTGGAGGCCAGAAGATAAAATCAGTATCACTGGTCAGAAACCAAGGTGTTAGCGGGGCTGTACTCCTTCTGGAGACTCTCAGGGTCAATGTGCTCCTCACCTCCTCCAGCTTCTGCTGGCTGTCAGTATTCCTTGGCTGTGGCTGTATTACTTCAGTCTTTAAGGTTAGCATCTTCAAATCTCTCTCTGCTCTGTCTTCACGTGATATTCTCCTCTGTGCCTATAAAATTCCTCTACCTCCTTCGTGTAAGGATACATCTGATCAAATTTAGGGTCTACTCAGATAACCCAAAATAATCTTCTTATTTCAAGACCCTTAATTTAATCATACTTTCTGAGAGCTCCTCACACCTCCCACCCACCAAATAAAGTAACATTCACAGGTTCTAGAGATTAACCTGTGAATATCCTTGCGGGGCTATTTTTCAGTCTACCACACTCATTTTTATATTGCCTTTTTTTTTTAATAAGTTTTTTTAAATTTCAGAATAATTTTAGATTTAGAGAAATGTTGCAAACATAGTACAGAATATTCCCATATATCTTTACCCCAGCTTCCCTAAGATGATTTTTTGAATGTTTTCTTTCTTAAAAATTTTGTTTTGGGTGGTGCCTGGGTGGCTTAGTGAGTTAAAGCCTCTGCCTTCCACCCAGGTCATGATCTCAGGGTCCTGGGATCGAGCCCTGCAATGGACTCTCCGCTCAGCAGGGAGCCTGCCTCTCTGCCTACTTGTGATCTCTGTCTGTCAAATAAATAATTATAGTCTTCAAAAAAATTTTTTGTGTTTGCATTTTAGGTGCTCATAAGACTGGGTATAGTGTTTGTTTTTAAAGTAAAATTTGTTGAATAAAGCCTATGTATACTTTTCTTGTTTAAAATGAGATCCCTGGGATGCCTGGTTGGCTCAGTGGGGTTAAGCCGCTGCCTTGGGCTCAGGTCATGATCCCAGAGTCCTGGGATTGAGTCCCGCATTGGGCTCCTTGCTCGCAGGGAGCCTACTTCTCTCTCCGCCTCTGCCTGCCTCTGTGCCTGCTTGTGTGCTCTCTCTCTCTCTCTCCCTCTCTGACAAATAAATAAATAAATAAAATCTTTTTAATAAAATAAAATGTGATCCCCATTATCCATATCCTAATTTTCCAAAGAAAGAAGGAGAAAAAGAACATGATTCTGGTTAGCAAATGAAATGATTAATACAAGCATGGGTTGGGTGCCCGGGTGATTCTGTCAGTTGAGTGTCCCACTCTTGGTTTTGGCTCAAGTCATAATCTCCGGGTCGTGAGATTGGATCCTGTGTTGGGTTCCATGCTCAGCACTGGGTCTGCTTAGGATTCTCTCCCTCTCCCTCTGCCCCTCCCCTCATGCTCTCTTTCTCTCTCTCTCAGTGAATAAATTTAAAAATGAATAAATAAAATCTTAAAAAATATACAAGCATGGGTTCACATAGTTCCAGTTGAAGTAGTAATTGGAGAGTCACGATTGTCATGGTAGTAATTTTAACATGGCATGCCCCAAATTTATTTTTTACCTTGTTAATATATGTCCATATATATTCTGTTTCATATGTATACTCAAGAACAGTTCAAGTTTTTTTTTATTACAAGAAGAAATTAAAAATAAGTTCATTTTGTGAGTCAATGTATACTGAGAAAAAAGTACATTTTAGGTGCTCCATTTACTAGTCCAAAACTAGTATATTAAATTGTATAGCTAATTATACATTTGAATATATTGAATTAAGCATATATTGTTTATCAGAAATTATCCAGTGTGGTTTGATCTAAATTTTAAACAATGTCAGTACATCTAGGGAGTTTAGCTAAGACTGTCTAAATTTTATTTAATATCAGTCCTTCCGTGGTATGGGAAATCAAACCATTGGTTTCATGTACATTTTCATTTTATTTCTGAGACCAGATGTTTACCATCATATTTGAGACCATAGAGATATAGGGACTGATTTGATAGGATCAAGTAAACAGAGGTAAAATTTAGTCTGAAGACCAGGATTTGTTGATGATAATATTTAACTTCTTAATGACCAGTTAGTTGATATCACGGAGAATCAAGCTGATGCTCTTAAAGTAGATAGCAAAACACCCCATTTTTTACTGGGCCATCTGGAGAGAGCTATTGGTTGAATGGCATTTTATACTATGCCCAGAAGACTAATGAGAAAGCAAACATTTTATTAAAGTTTGAGATCTCAGGGCTCCTCAGGCCACCACCGTCTTCAGATATTGTTTTCTTAATGGCTTTGGGCCAATTACTTAGCCTCTTTACCTCAGCTTCTCAATTGGTAGAATGGGAACTGTTATAGTGTGATTAATTTATCTCCTAAGGGGGTTGTTTATATTAATTAACTGCTGTTAAGAGCTTTGAAGATGAAAAGTGCTAACTGTTTATGCTATGATTAGCCATGGAATAGTGGAATATGATAACTGCTTCACTAGATAAATGACTAAACCTGATACACACAAACTGTGAAATCTGTGGGAGGAGTTAAGACCCAGGGCAACGAGACAGCTGAGGAACCAACCTCATCAGGGAATATATTAGTTACACTTGAGCTTTGGTTTAAACGGTTTAAACCCACTTCTGAAATACATGTTTAAAATGTCATAACACTGGCACTACATTTGGCTTTCTGAGTGCCTGTTACTGACATTTCTTTCCTGGATGTATTTTCTCCACAAACCCAACTAAATCTTCCCTGATTTGTATTCTAAAAGGCATTGATTAGTTTCAAATATTCTGTACTCATGTACACTCACAGACACATGCAAATTCTGTGGTTGACAGGGGAGAGAACATTCTGCTTTTTATTTGTATTATTCAAATCAAACTAAACTTGCTAGTGGAACATAAACTGCCATTGCCATGAGCCAATGAATATTGAAGGATATTAATTTACTTCCTTTAATAGTCTTTAAGAAATTTAAAAAATAAACATATGGAACAAAGGAATAAAATGTCACTTTAAGCTTGAGCTCTTGCTGAGGACTGTGTGTTTTGCCGTTGACCGTATCATTACCTACCTCTTTATGAGGTCATACGTTTGCACAGTTCATTAGAATTTTCCTTTGATATCATGGCAAACCATAAATGCAAAGCTAGGATGTTTCAGTCAATGTTTATTGCATCGGCATATTTATCTCAAAGACCTATATTAAAGAAAACTAGAGACAGTGTCTCTCCAAAGTTCTTTGGATTAGGATTCTTGGTAATACTTTAAAATGATATTTCATTTAGGGTATCATTTTGGGAACCTCCTCTAGCATTCTAATGATTCACAGATGATATGTAATACCATTTTTTAAAGCAATTTATAAATTTTAATTAATTAAAATGTATTTCTTGGCTTATTTATGCATAGGCTGCTTTATTTAAAAAAAGGATTCAAAGAAGTCTCCTTTATTAGGGAAAGCATCTTTCCTATATTGTAATTTAATCCTTAAAGTTTATATCTGGAGTAGGATATGGGAAAGTGCAAATTCAAATTAATTCTCATTTTAAAAAGCAACCATTGGAATACAGTTCCATAAATTGGAATATTTATGTCCAAGGGGTGTCACAATGGAGTGAAAAGAATACCAAATTTTAAGTCAGAAAACTGAATACATCATCACCCCAGCACTTTCTCAGCAGTGCAATTTTGACAAATCATCTGCTCTCAGTATTCCTATCTGTAAACTGGAAATAATAGTACCTTCATCATGGATTTACCCACTGGAAGGAATGACCGGTGTTTATGAGAGAGTATCTGGTATCTGAAAGACTTTATAAAATTTTATTTATTCTTTTTTGGCCAGTAGAATTCAGTACAGAACCCTGCCAAAGAGCCATTACAGATTTTTATCTAAAAGCTCACTTTTGCATCATCTCTGTTTCAGAGAATAGTTTATTCTTGAAAAATTTCCACAGCTATAATGTGGCTGGAGCTTTCTTATGCTGAGTCATAATATCCATATTAAAAGCTAATTTGCTTTTAAAGAATTTAATCTTAAAGGAAAAACAAAACAGATGTATCCCAAACATTCTTCAAGGGAGAAACCAATGATGTAAAATCTCACAGGGTATTTTGTTATTATTAAAAGAAAAAAGATGTTTTTAGAATGGTCAGTTAAAGATTTGACTATGAGACTTGGGTAACAATTTAAATTTTTACAACTTTATGTGTTCCTGAATTCATCATTTTCAGGCTCCAGCTACTATTTCAATAAATAAAATCTCAGTCCCTTAGGACAAACGACAAGGAAATCCTCATATAACCTTAAACAGAAGTAGAAGGGAATGGGGAAGTGCTTAAACCTAACAGAGGAAGAAGCCTTTTCAGAATACAAGCCCAAATAAATATTTAAACAGGAATGGTATCTTCATGTGTGAGGTGAAAAATAGTCGGTTTCAGACTGCGCAGTTTGGCAGGCAGGCTTGTTGACTTTATCACCTTGGGATCACTGGGGTTTCAGACGCCTTTCTGCAGGTGTCATCCTGAGCATGCGCACCTCTCTGCTCCAGGGCCTGAGGCTGCAGGCTCAGGCCTGTGAGGCACTCCCAAGAACTTCTCCTGGCCCAGCCCTCCAGTGCCTGGGTTCCTTTTCTTATCCCGCTTTTGACTCCATGAATCCCTCACCAACGAATGCCATTTTAGTTAGGTCTACTTCACATCCCTGGAAGTCCTAACTCTCCGAACAACAGGTAGAAGTGACGATATTTCCATCCCAGGATGTGTTTTGCTTTTCTCGTTTCAATTTTATGGTGAAACTCCACACATTTGGATTGAGAGGAAAGTCAAAGGTTTTTGAAAGTTTGGATGGCAGACTGTACTAAAAAGAAGCATAGGCCAGACCAGCCTGGTAAATAAGGATCTTTGACAAGGTCAGTTTGTTTATGTGATGCAGTGGGCAGGTTCAAATGCTGTTTAGGAGGTATCTTAATAACAAGTGTGGACACTGCACAGGTGGTTCTCCTTATTAGTTGGCATTTAAGAATCAGGTAGGTTCATGAGATTATTTCTGAATAATCTCTTGGAAGACTCTACTTGGCACACAGTATTGAGATGCCCACCCTGAATGGTCCCAGTTCCATGACCTAATGTGATAAATGCCCAAAAGTTAGTTTGAAAAATGTTGTACTCTTATATGAAATAAAAATAAATACTGTCCCAATGAAAACCATCTGTTGTTTTTAAGTATTTTTGTGTATTTGCAGTGTTTTCAGAAAATAAATTGTTTGCTTTTCAAAAGTTATTCCATGATGAAATGGTTATGTCACATGTTCTTAGCTCAACTGAGTCATTCATTTTTAGAGATTAATAATCTAATTATTATGACTATTATTTTCAAATGGTGTGACAAGTCATTGTGTATCATTAGTACTTTGATCTACTTGCCTTCTTGAGCTGAATGTCTTTATTCACCATGTACTTTGTTCTTCCTTGCTGATTTTGGGAGAGTTGGCAAGGACTAGGTTTTCAACAGTCAAATGATTGTCAAGAAAGTGAATATGATGTTCATACCAGTACCTACTTTATTACTCAGAGTAGAGGCTGGAATCAATAACTGACTTCAAAATAAGAAGAGTAGTTTAAAAAAAGATTCTTAAATACAAAACAAAACAAAACAAAACAAAAAAACCAACAAAAAAAACAATGGTTGCCAGAGGAGAGTTTGGTGGGGAGATGTGTGAAATAGATAAAGGGGATTAAGAGGTATAAAATTTTAGTTATAAAATAAATAAGTCATAGGGAAGAAATGTACAGCAGAGGGAATATAGTCAATAATCTTGTAATAACATTGTTTGGTGACAGACAGTGACTACATTTATTGTGATGAATACTGAGTAATGCATGGAATTGTTGAATCAGTAGATTGTACACCTGAAACTAATATAACACTGTGCATTAATTATGCTTGAATAAAAATAAAAAATTAAAAAAAAAGAAGAATGGTTTAATTCTTGCAAAGCTTTTGCCCCAATTTACAAACCTTGGGTCTAATGAATATTTCTTGATTTCATGGACAAATTGGGAGGTATTTTTCAAGCAGTTTAATAAAAATAAATGAGATAAGGTTAATAAAGTGCTAGGCACAGAGTCTGGCATACATGAAGCAGTAAATAAATAAAAGCACTTATAATACTGTTAAGAAAAACTCCCAGATTTCATTCAAATCAGATAGAAAAAGAAGTAGAAGACCATATCAACCATTGCTGTTATAGCTCTCTGTTCTGCTCCAGTGTGTGTATGATGAATAATGTACTCTGGAACTTCTTGGGTCACTAGGAAAAGATTTCCCTTCTTTCTACTCAGATTTACTCTGGAAAGACAATTCCAGCACAGAACTTCTCAAAGGGTATTGACTTGCCCTGTTCTGGTACCAACTGTATGTCAGGAAGAATAGTGGAGGTTTAACTCACAGAAGGGTAAATAAAATTCGGGGGGGGGGGTTACATCATCATTTGGGTGGCTAAAAAGCCAACATCAATTTTAGTTGGCAGCTTCCCTCCAAGCTTAAGGATACAGTCTGGGTTTTCCAGGATTTTGTCATCAGTTCACAACTTACTTCATTACCCCAACACTATCCTTGAACAACCTGTTATGTAAGAACTATGGCTTCCAGTGGTTGTCTGAGACTTGGCAAATGGGTTGAATTCTGAAATGGTGCTTTACAAGAGGGCAGTTTTTGCTTTGGCTGGGTTTGTATGCAGAAGCTTTACTGGGGAGGCAAAATATTCAAAGGGTGTGTGTGTGTGTGTGTGTGTGTGTGTGTGTAGAGGAATGGAGGCAGGAATTAGGGCTGCCCAGCCTAAAACTAGCCCATAACCCACAGTGCCATTAGCTTTTCCAAAAGTGAACTCCAATTCAATGATCAACAACCTCAGGCTGACCTTTAGGACATGACAGCAATCTCAGAGCTCTAGGTCCCACCAGGACCTGAAACATCTCCAGAAACAATGGCCTGCAAACTTAATGAGCATTCCATTCCATTCTACTTTTGAGCTATTTTGATTTCAGGAAGCAGAAAACCCTGAAATTCCAGGACCTGTGTGCCAAGGTGTTAGGAAGCCAGATGCCTCCAATAGTCTTCCCTCCACCACCCCAAAAAATAGTAATAAGAGGACCATCTCTTATCACTTGTGTCTTCTGGTTTTCTGTCTTCATGAGTGGTGTAGGGCAATAGTAGGTGAATGTGTGAAATGGGAGTAGGAATAGAGAGTGGGGGAAAGCAGAGATTATGTAGGGAGAAAATGGGCTTAAACGGAGAGTATGGGTTTCACAAGCCTATACAGGGGCAGGTGGGCAATGAGGCTAACCTAGAGAAAATGAAATTGTTGCCTTCCCAACATAGAATTCAGCCTCCTGGTCAAGACTGAGGCCAGCTCAAGGGTAATTTGGGAGTGTAGCACTCCCACCTCTTTTCCTGAAACTGAATCCTTTTCCTGCCTCCCTGACTTCTTCCACTTCCACGATTCTCTTTATATATATATATATATATATATATATATATATATATATTTTTTTTTTTTTTTTGTGGCGTTTTAAAAAAACTACAAAGATATGTATCAGCCTGTTAATACTAACTCAACTTGGAGGGGAGAGTGATGATATTCACTTTAAAAACTACATACTTTTGGACTGTAGTACTTGTTGCTTCAACATTTATTATTTTTGAAATTTAAAAAAGTTGATAAACACATTTTCCTTCCTCTATTGCTCACCTCCCTCAAGTCTTCTAGCTCAAAAGTCATTCTTGCTTCCATCCCAGCTTAACAAAAATTCCTATTTCCCTAATCCTACTAATAATTACTTTGATTAAAGCAATTCCACTAATGTGTGTGCAAGAGGTGCTGTTGGGTGATATCGATGTTGAACATTACCCAACAAGTGGGTAGAGGGCATCTGAAGAGTGGTCAGCCTGGGTGGTAATCCCACTACCACCGCTAGCTTCTTTCAGGACTTTGAGCATGTAGCTTCAAATGCCCATAATTTTGGCCTAATATTTTATCTCACATGCAAAACAAAAAAAGTAACACTGTCATTCTTGCTAACCCACAATACGCTGAAAATTTGCAGTGACATTTTGTGCTTAGTTTGTGATTTTTCATTGCACTGTCTCCTAGGTCCATGGCAATGGTGGTGGTGGAGATAAGGTGCAGGGAGATGGAGAGAAGGAAATACCATTTTTCTTTACAAAGGAAAAAAGATATGCCCCCATTGACCTAGATGTCATGAGTCTTTTTTTCTCAAAGGAATATGCAGGTTCGAGAAGTACCTTGTACTTAGGAACCACTAAAACTTAAAACACAAACCACTTTGCTTTGTACTCTTTATAGACTGATATGACCTAAAAATGGTTCCCGTACTGTCATTGCACTTTCCATAGGGCACCATGATGGAGAACTGGTCTCCTCAAGGACATCCTTTCCTTTGCCACACTGAGTACCTACCTTGCACTTTGACTGTGTTCTTGTATTGGGCTCTGTGTACAAAAAAGAATTTCTTAAGATGAGAAAAATTAAATGCTCATTTAAGCAGTGAAATAAGAATGAAATTTCAGTCATAAGCAAAGCCTGTATTATTTTAAAAAGCGATGAGTAAAATGAGGGAAATAAAACGATAACCTTTACCTAAACCAGTTCCTCCTTCTCCTTTTTCTTTTTTTTTTTTTTAACTTTATTTCTCAAGTAGGAAAATAATTCATCCAGCCTGACTGTATTCATCACATAGCTGGTGTGGTTGTCTCATGCAAGCACCAAGAAGATAGGAAGCTAAATCAACAGCCCCTGATTTTGTTAGCTCAACCAAGAATAAACTAGCCACTGGAAAATCAAGTTGAAAACATAGGACAAATATATGAAAGAGACAAGCCACAGCTTGCAGGGAAGAAAATGTTTGCAGAAAACTCCAGCATTACAGGTTTATCTAAGGTGCGGTCTCAGGTAAGCCCCAGTAATTACCTAGGACACCACAGCTAGTGGCTGAAAAAATGAAGTGCTTCACAGACTTAACCCTTTCACTCCTCCCCCAGACAATCTCTTAAGAGGAATTCAATTCACACTATAGCCAGCTTAGATTAAACTAGAATAATTTTTTTTATTGTGATTGAAATTGTTTTTAACTATTCCTACTACAGTATGCCAAAGGTATTTCTTAACTGTGGCCTTTAGCTTGCTCTTTCTCTACTTAGCTTTTCGGACCTATAGGACTTCTTTTTATGATGCGTCATATTTGAAGAGCTCACAGCACCTGGGGGCTTTGTGGTTTAAGAATGATGTGGTTGGGGAAACAGAGTTAAAAATTGCTTTCTGGTCTGGTTTCTGGCCTAAGGCAAGTCCCTCTACACCTTGGATCTTAATTTCCTCATCCTAGACCTGGGATGACATTATAAGGTCTCCAAAGATCCTTCTAGCTCTAATCCTCCATTTTTCTATTTTATGTCTATATCTAATCCTCCATATTTCCATTTTCTATTGCCATAAGTATGGCATCAAGAAGAAGTTCTTTCCAATTGTAGCCATGAAACACATCTAAATTATTGATTAATTGTAGCATCTGAATTCAGAAAAGCCAAAATATATTAAGCTTGCTTTATTTTGTTAAGTAATGAGAAAATTTTAAAAGCACCTGGTTTAGTTTGAATTACATACAACCAAAAAATCTTCACCTACTTTCTTCCCTTGAAAATGACTGATTATATTTGTTTTACTGTTTGGGATTTTCACATCATATTAGCACTTTTAATTTCCCCCAAATGTATTTTCATGTTTTCTTTTTTTCCAAATGGTTTTCTCTTTGCATCAGATTTAGAATTTGACAGAGAAGATGCCTATACTTACACCTATATTCTTTATAGACTCCATACTTCATTTTGCCTTTGCACCATAATTAACAACTTCCCAACAGAATCTGTGCAAATACCTATAGCTAGTGGTCCATCAAATCCTATAGCTGGAAGAAAAATTAGGCAAAATCTTATCCAACCCCTCACTCTTTGTATGGTAATAATGGTATGATAACTATTATATTTAAAATATATATATAATATATAATTATATAGCTATCATTCTTTGAGTGCTTACTATAAATATAAAGCAAGATACTGGACTGGGTTTGTTATGTTCATTATTCATTCAGTTCTTGAAACAGCCTTGTGAGATAGGAGTTAATATCCCCATTTTGCATATTAGAAATTCAGTGCAAACAGTTTCAATAACTTGCTCCCAAGTCTGTACACCTAGAACAAATTTGTACTATTGGACTATTGGAACTGAGACTCGAAATCTGGCCTGTAAGACATGAAAACCTTTGATCCTCACTCCTAGGATAAAGGGAGGACATCGAGGACAGCCAGAGACATTAAATATCACTTAGGGTAAGAAAATTTTGCACCTGCTGCTTCCTTTATGCGGAATTCTTTTTTTTTTTAGATTTTTTTTATTTTTTAAATTAACATATAATGTATTATTAGTCCCAGGGGTACAGGTCTGTGAATCACCAGGTTTACACACTTCACAGCACTCACCAAAGCACATACCATCCCCAATGTCCACATCCCCACCACCCTCTCCCTACCCATCTCCTCTCGGCAACCCTCAGTTTGTTTTGTGAGATTAAAAGTCTTTTATGGTTTGTCTCTCTCCTGATCCCATCTTGTTTCATTTATTCTTTTCCTACCCCCCAAACCCTCCATGTTGCATCTCCATTTTCTCATATCAGGGAGATCATATGATAGTTGTCTTTCTCCGACTGACTTATTTTGCTAAGCATAATACCCTCTAGTTCCATCCATGTTGTTGCAAATGGCAAGATTTCATTTCTTTTGATGGCTGCATAGTATTCCATTGTATATATATATATACCACATCTTTATCCATTCATCTGTTGATGGACATCTAGGTTCTTTCCATAGTTTGGCTATTGTAGACATTGCTGCTATAAACATTCAGGTGCACGTGCCCCTTTGGATAATTATTATGTGGAATTCTTTTCTGCCCTGTTCTCCATCACCCCTTTGGGCAGACTGGTCTTTCTCAAGGTTGCTGTCCCCTCCTAGCTGATGGCATTGGTCTCCCCACCACCATTTTATTCTCTCAGGGCCTGCACTCTTTTCCTTCATGGCACTTACCACACTGTACAGGGAAACATTTTTGTGACTGATTAATGTCAAATTCATAACACTTCTCACCATATAACATATTATGTAGTTATGCATTTAGTTTGTTATCTATATCTCCTATTAGAATGAAAATGAGACATCCATCTCTTGAGGATGCTGGATACTGAATCTATCTATCTATCGATCTGTCATCTATCCTGAAGTCTCTTTCACAGATGGCTAGGTAGTTCTAGAGAGTCATACTTGGTGAATGTTAGGACAACAATGATAATTGCAATAGAGTTGGCCATTTATTCATGAATTATTATTTATTAATGAATGCTTCTTGCTAAGAACTTCTTTGAAATGCTCAGCTGTTGCAAAGTATTTCTTACATTTACTTCTCATTTAAAAATTCTTTCATAAAATAATCTTACTTCATCTCCCCAAGACCCTGCGAAGTAGGCAGGATAAAATGCCCATAGATGGGAAATTGGGGTTCAGAGAAATTAAATAGTGTGTCTGGTCTATCTGGTGGAACTGGAATTTTTCTCTTGGCCACTATGTTTCCCTAGAGTGTAAACAAAAGGCTTCTGGAGTTCATGAGAGTGGGGATGAGATGGCAATGACTCCAATGAAGTTAGACATGGCATCCAGGTGCCTGATGAGAAAGAAGATTAAGAATTGGCGCTTCTGAATCTTGGAGGTTTAGTTATCTATCATCGCAGTACAAACTGCCCCAAACTTAGCGGCCTAAAACAATAAACATGTATTATCTCAGTGTCTGTAAGCCAAGAATTCAGGAGCTTATCTGGGTGGTTGTATCTCAGGTTTTCTTATAAGGTAGTAACCAATATGTTTGCCAGGATTGTAACCATCTGAAGGTTTGATTGGGGCTGGAGAATCTGATATTATTCACTTACATGGTTGGTATGTTGGTCTGGGCTGCTGGTAGTCTGTCATTTATGAAATTGTGTTGTTTCTGTGGAAGAGGAAATAGCATTTTCTGATGGAGAAGAATTGGGCATCACAGCTAATGAAGACTATGGAATTCTCCCTCAGGATTTCACTTTTTGGGTGAGATTGGACAGATAAGATGGACACAATCAAAAGGTAAGAGTGCAGATGTCCCTGGAATAGGACTCGCAAGCTGAACAGATTTGTAGAGCTCCCAGAGTGAACCCTACAAAATACCAAACTATGTAAAACTCCAAACAAGCATGACATACCCATAATCCAGGGTGTCAGTCATCATCTCAAACAGTAGAATTATAAAATGCGCTCATTGTGTTTCCCATTCAGGGAAAACTGTCTATTGCCCTATCAAGTAGAGGTAGCACCTAAAAGAAACAACCCAAAAGATGGTATTTACATGGCTTGAGAAATATCTGACTATCAGGATGCATGACCCACCGCCTCATCCCTGCCCCATTGCACTGTTGCCAGCCTTAGAGTTTGTGAAAAATAGATCACAATACAGTAAAGCACAACAAGCTTGGTTTCTGGCTTACTTTCTAGCTAATTTTTAAAAACTATGCTCTTGCTTTAATTGTTTTGTTATTTTTGGGATCAGAGCAATAGCAGTAATTCTTCCAATTCTTAGCCTCACCAGGTAAGCACAGACCTGAGAGGAGAGAAATAGGTCCCCTTTAGTTTGGGGGGAGAATAAAAGATAAAATGAAGTATTTCTATCAAGTTTGGCTCTGAATTGTTCTGAGTGAAATCTCACAGAAGTGTCCTTTTCCTAAGAAGGTTTCACTAATGGATCACTAGAAGCAGAACCTCTTTTGAGGCCCCTTGTGAATGTCTGTCCCATCCCATCCACCCCACCTGGATCATAACAAGCTAAATGATCATATAATACAACACCTGAGAAGCTGGTAAAAAGAGGCATTCAAAGAAACCCAAAAGCTCATAAAACTCTCCCAAACAATTTTGTTTTAAATATGTTTTTCGTATTAATCTCAGTCACAAAAGATGATCCACAGCAAAGGAACTCACTATAGAAAATTACTATAAAGCACAATGAGACAAGGTGTTGTTTGGTCAAGAAACATACCTGACAGATTGTTTCCGCATCATGTTGGATGTAGCCTCATTGTGGTTATTAGACATATGACTTAGGGCCATGTATCACTTTCTATCTAGCCTACCTCTGTCACTGTTTGCAGACAGAAGCCTGGGTTACTGCCACACAGATCCCAGAGCTCACACTCATTAGAAGCCTGGTGACCTGATGGCTCTGGGCATGGACCTTAATGTCAAATGGGATTGAATCTCAGCTTTGCTGCTTCCTATCTTTGGAACTTTGGGCAACTGAAATGTCTCTGAGACTCACTTTCCAAGGGGAACAAATATAAACTGCCCAGGCATGTTGAAGATTCAATAAAATAATAATGTTGATAAAACATCTTTCATAGTAAGTGCTCAATTAATATTAATTATTTTTGTTATTTATTATGTAATATTTATCACATGTTATCATTAATGTCACATATTTATTATGTCTTTCTGTTCACCATCCTACATTTCAAGGGGCCAGTTATGGCCTGAAAACAGTGGATTCTACACTTGTTATCATTTGCATCTCTAACCCTCCTTTTCCCTGTGGGCTTCATTTTTTTCTCTTTAGAGTTGATAATAAAAAATCTATCCAGCAGGAGACTGTAGTATTGTCTAATACCCATACTCTGTAGGTCCTAGTGCTGGAATTATATCACTATTGTGTATTTGGACAACCTCAATAAAACTGTTAATGCGTGCACGTAGACCAGTGTTGAAGGTAGGTGCTAAGAATTCCATTAAAGTGGAATGTTTTTCAGGCCACTAGTATAAAATTTAAGGGTTATTTCAGCCATGTGACAATCCTGTTATGAGCCATTTTACTAGTATAGGCATCCTTTTTAGAGACATTAGCTAAAGGTTTTGTATTATTTAAAATTCACCTTAGAATATCTGGGAATAGTTGAGCTGATTGGAAAGGCAGTGGGCACTTCAAGTTCAATGTAAATTAGCAATGTGATTTAGACAAATTAAAGACCTCTTTAACTTCCCTGTGCTTAATATGAAAAGCATCCAGACTAATACAATAGGTCACACTTTAATGATTCTCTCCTTAAGAATTAAACTGTCTTTGCACCATGCATTAGTGGCAGAAGATAATAAGATGCAGCTCCCCTAACTGAATCTTTCTTAAAGGAACTGACCAGGTAAAAGAATGGAGTTACTGGGCATGGAAAAAGAAAAATACAAAAATAATTTGACCTGCTAAAAGAATCAATTTTTCTGTGTATTGGAGCAAGACGCTAACAAGCATGACGGTAGCCCTTCGGCTATTGAAACACTCTGTAAAGGCTTTGCTTCAGCACAGAAGGCATCCGTGGACCAGATTTCAATGTGGGTGCTTCTAGCTGCCTAGGCCTGAATTCATAAAGAGTTTTAGATAGAATATGTCTGTAACTACCCGGGGTTGGGATTAGTTACAAGATTTTATGTGGCGGGTTTGGGAGAATTATTAGGGTATTGAGGACTTAACCCCCAGCGAAGCAGAATATTATATCTATTAGAGACTGCCAACCACTACTGAACATTTAAAAAAATTTTTTTTTAAAAATTGGGCACATTTGTCACCATTAACATAGAAAGAGCAGAGTCCTAAATGGGGTTCAAACATTTAATTTCCTCTGAATCAGGTGGTATTTCACCTGAATCAGGTGATAGTGGGTGAGCAAGGAGTTGAGAAAGGGCTCCATTTTTGTAATGGGATTGCAGAAAGCTGTCTGGAAAGTTCTATCATACTCTTCGGTGAACAGACCTTTTAAGTTCTTCACAAGCTTGCAATTCTTTCATTTCAGCAAATAAATTATAGCTATAGGTTTGCACTGACTGTGTGAGAGACACTGTTCTTTTATCCATGTTCTTCCTCAATGCCCATAATAACCCCTTAAGGCAGCAGGAGGTATTTCCAATTAACAGATCAACAGAGTCTCAGATAGTAAGTAACAAGGTTAAGTTCATATAAATAGTAAGTAGAAAAGTAGAGATTTGAACCCAGGTCCTCTGATTCTAAGATGCTTTTATGATGCTCACTATGAATGATGTAATCATCTCATTTCCTTCTGATCATACATGTCCCATGGTGAACAGCAAGACCCCTACAGTTGTTTCTCAAGGGAGAGGACTTCCTGCATATTATGGCACTATTCAATTTAAAGAGCTGAAGTGTGTCTGGTTTTTGTGTGTTTTGAAATGTTAATCATAAATGTGCTTATGGAGGCTTAGAATTGGAGCTAGCCGATCATACCAAATGCTTGGTCACCATGATTTTAAGGCATAGAACACCATGCTCAGTACATGGTACTACAGCTCCAGGATCACAGTGGCCCAGGTGGGATGGGTGGTTGAGGACATGTTAAATAATAGAAGAATCTCTTTTCTTTAATACGGTAAGCACCACTTAAAATTCTAGGCTGGGAACAAGGGACTCTGAGCTTTAGTAAGGCCCATCTACCCTGGAAGACCTTTAGTGGGAGTCAAAAGTCCCCCTGACATCTTGATATGTGTTGGGATTGGCATTAATGATAGTGCGTGAGTGAAACCAGACAATGTGAAAATCCTTACGGAGAAACTGCCAGATCAAAGTGACAGAAACAACTGAAAAACACCCACGCAGGGCTTCCTTTGTGTAGCCCCTCCCTCTTCACCATTACCGGACGGCCTCGCCTCTAGGCCAAGTTTTCCTCCTTGCCTGTCCTCCCTGAGTGAAATGTCTGCCATTTAGTCAGCTAGACTCCATCTGAAAAATTAATTCATATATTGCTAGTAACAATATTTTAAATCCAACAGTTCCCAATGAACCCAAATTCTCCCTGTCCCGCCAACAATATAAAAAGCACATGCTTATTTAATATCATTCACCTGAGGGCTCAGTGGCAGAAGGTACAGAAAGCAGGAGCAAAGTTGAATACTATCAGGCCCAGTATCTTAGTATCTTAACAGAATGTTTTTTGGGAAAAGCACAGATATTAGGACAAATGTCTAGACAGTGAAAATAACCTTTTATTAAGGGTCATAAAAGAGTAAATAAAAAAGACAGGGGAAGGAAGGAAAGAAAGGAGAGGAAGGAAGGACAGAAGAAGGGAAGAAGAAGAGAAAAAGAAAAAATGTCAACACAGTGCGTGCCACGAACCATGTACTTGAGGCAAGTTTGTACACAGTATGCACTGGGTTCAATCTAGGTTGGCAGCTAAAGATGTAGTATCGGCCCTGCGCATGCCTTCAGAATTTGTGAGCTTCATGCAGAATCTTGGGAGCGGGGCTGGGGGGGTGGGCGGGGAAGAAATTAACCAAAGCTGTTATTGTCATTTATAGTAAGTCCGATGTTAGAGACCAGCACAAATCTCTGAAAATAGACTGGATTTGCTTAAAAGCAAATGGCTTTTGTTAGGGGTTAAAATAAGAAATCACACTGGAAAAGGAAGTGGTAAAACCTACATCACTCAAAGCCTTGAGGATGTATCCACGTGTTCCCACACGCTCACCAGTTATTGAAAGTCTGATTCTCATTTTACCTGTTAATCCAATACTTGGAAGTATTCAACAAGGAGCTTAGCCTTCTCCTCAGTTCTGATTTCTGAGCAATTGCAAAGAACATATGACGGCAAAAAAAACCTCTCAAGTGTTTACAATTCCAGAATTATTTTATGGCCCAACAATGTTTTACATGGCTCATCCATTGTGAGAATGAAGCACCAATTTCCAATTAATATACAGTGTCTGACTTAAGGTTTTTTTGAAGGGGATTCAGGAGATGCCCAATGAACTTATACATTTATCTATATACATGTTTTGAGAGGCTCTGTGACATATGATAGTAATGAAAACAGGTTTTTCTAGATGAAATAAATAAGGGCAAGAGTTGTGAGAAGTAAGAGAGAAGCAACTCTCGTCTGAATTTTTCCAGAGAACTGATTCAGTCTGTCCTTCTTTTTTGTTGTTGTTGTTTCATTTTTTTCATATTTATTTATTTATTATTTTCAGCATAACAGTATTCATTATTTTTGCACCACACCCAGTGCTCCATGCAATCCGTGCCCTCTCTAATACCCACCACCTGGTACCCCGACCTCTCACCCCCTGCCCCTTCAAAACCTCAGATTGTTTTTCAGAGTCCATAGTCTCTCATGGTTTACCTCCCCTTCCAATTTCCCCCAACGTCCTTCTTTTGTTGTGATCTCACACAGCTTTAAATTTGGGCTCTCGAATGAAAGATGGGGAGAAACATGCACATTTCATCACATCATAGAAGATCTTAAAACAGAAGTTGATCTTTAATTTTTACTGGTACTCTTTAAAAAGTTTAAATGTATTAGTATTTTAAAATATTTAACACCAAAATACGACATTAGTTAATTCTGCTGTATAAGAAGAGTAGGAACATTAAATCCCTATGAAGCCACTTTTAACACTGTGTGTGTATACATACATAATATATACCTATGTGCATACACACACACACACACATATAGTGTTTTTAAGGCAGTATCATGGAGCAGTTAACATCCTCTGAAATTTCTATGTAGGTAAAACATTTGTCATAGTTGTCCCTTACTTGTTGATTTCATGGGTTTGAGATTTCAGGGCTAAGTGGAGCCTGAAGTAACGGGGACCCCGGTAAGACAAGGCTGATCTGGCTCTCACATGACTTTCCTAATGATTTGAAGGTGAACTTCAATGTCTGTTGAAAAATACCAATGATATTAATAATAATAAAAGACATAAATTATGCTTCATATGAATGTAGTACTCAGAATTTCTGTGGGCTTGCATTTGTGTTACCTAATTTCTGAATGAAGGTGGTGGTGCACCTCAAATTGTCTACATAGCTGCAAGCCTAAAACTAAAAGGAAAAAAATAATCTGTCAATTGTTTTGAACCAAGCAACCTAAATGAATTTTAGTTTTCTTCTAGTGCTTTGAACCACTGTTGAATGGATCATTTTATCTGCATATCATTTCTCTAAAAGATAAAATAAAGATGGCTATTTCTGCTTTTTTGGGTTTTTGTCATGGAAACATGCTATAAAAATAGGTCCTGACCACTTGGGACCAATCTTCCCAAATAGATATACTGAGCACACTGTTAATTCAGACTGAAGCATTCACTCAGCTTAGTGATTATCTGGCATTATCGCAGTGGATAATGGTTTTAATACTTCATAACACTCATTATGGCATTAGTGGTTTCATATTAATAAGATATTAGTTTTGTTATTCAGGGAATCTAATACATGAAAGTAAAAAAAAAATCACCTTAAAGCCTTTGTTACTCAATAGGATTTTTATTTGTTTGTTAATATCAAAATGCCTTTCCTTATTGGAACAATTATTTGAGCTTTCCAAATTCTATCTCATGATTCTTAGTGTTAATACATTTTGTCCTTTGACAATTTGACCATTGTGCCACACTTTGCATTTGGCGGTGGTTGATCTGTGGAGAAAATGTTTGGATGAGCTCATCTTAACTTTTTTTTTTTTTAAGATTTTATTTATTTATTTGACAGAGATGAGAAGTAGGCAGAGAGGCAGGTGGGGCGGAGAGCGGGGTGGTATTGGGAAGCAGACTCACTGCAGAGCAGAGAGCCCGATGCAGGGCTCGATCCCAGGACCCTGAGATCAAGAGCTGAGCCAAAGGCAGAGGCTTAAACCATTGAGCCACCCAGGTGCCCCTCATCTTAACTTTTTACTGAGCTTTTAAGAAAAAAAAAGCCACATGACTTGATCTTAATGCTTATCTTTCATCTGTGCAGATTAATTATAAAATGTACTATAGATCAAAAGGTAACATTTTACGGATAATATCATTATATTTGTGACCCAGTGGCTTTCAAAGATTATGAATTAACAGAAAGTCCTTTAATATAACATCACCCATCTTGTTCTCATGATGAAGCATGAAAATTGACATTGAAGAGTGCCATGTCAGGGTTTATAAAAGGTCTGGTGATGTGGATGAGGACTTTTACTATAAAGACTTGGGAAAATAGCCTGAGGAGAAGTCTTCCTTTAAAATTGTAATGTTTTCCAAGGATTTTTAGAGTTTTGAATTTAATCCCAAATCAAGAAAATGTGAAATCTGTCTAAAAACATATATATATGTAGCTCAAGTAAGAGGTTAGTTGTTAAGATTTCTAATACATTTTTATAAATAAAAATGGGACAGATTTATGCAACAAATATCTCTTGAGGGCTTGCTACCTCTCTGGTACTGGTACGTTATGAATAGGAATATGGTTATGAATAAAACCACAGTTCCTGTCCTGAGGAGATATTTATTGGTATAGTTGTTTGTCAGATGTCGCAGGTGTAGACCTAATTTTTCAGTATACGTGGTAATTGCAGATTCTAAGTCTTCATTCATGATACACCATTATCCTACAATGAGCACAAAATGAAGAATTTGTGTAGAAGAAAGTCTGACATGGAAAACAATATTGTTAATAACACCTTCAAATTATGAAGGCATGTGGAGGATATACTAGTTCTGCTATTTCTCTTACAGTTGAACAGTGAAGCACTGATGCTTGCAAAATTTTTGGAAATGCATTCTAAAAAAATTTATGGTTTCATAAAACTAATTTCAGTTATTTTGATTTCCCCCTCCAATTTCTTATTTTACCCATTTCTCCCAATAACAATGGAAAAAATACACTCAGAGAAATTTGATCCTGTTTCAAGTGACTCATGATGGAGCCTAAGGGGACTTATAAAAAGGATTTGTTATTTCGCTGCATTTTTTGGGCAACTGAACCAAAAGCTTTGAAAATGCAGAGTGAGCAACAAATTTAAAACTCTGAGAGTTGAAGGGAATGCCACCAACTCAGAAATTATGGTTTTCAATTTCTCACATTTGGGGAAATACTGATTTTTAAGAGACTTTAATATGTGTAAATGACCAAGCCATTGTTAATGGTGATGTTTTTACTAAAGAATACAAATATTTTAAATCTTGAATTTCATGGAAAGTCATGACTTAAAATTTTAAGCATGGGATGTGTGGAAATAAGGGATAGGGCTCAGAAGAATCTGGTGAGAAGAACCCTTGTCATGGAAACTATAAAAAGAAATGGAAGATTCTAAATGTATCAGGTAACTTTTGCTATTATATTAAATGCACTTTGGAGAACATACTATAGTACACTAATAAAGGGAAAAGGTGGGCATTAACTGTTTTTCTGTAACATTTTTGCTGTTTTTCCTAGGCTAGTCACTAAAGACATTATAAAGATCATACTGATTCAAAAGAGCTGGGAGCATTTATATACCCCAAGGTGAGCCCCAGAATGAATACAATTCACTTCTTTTGCAAGTTTAAAGTTACATATATCAGACGTTGACTTCTAGACCTTTTGCCACTAGACACAAGTGATCTTTGAGATGAACTGATGCCACTCAGTACTTCAAAGGATGTTGGACAGTTTCTCAGAATTCTCGAACAAAGCCAGCCCAGTAACACCAACAAAAGTACACCATGTTCTTCAGTGTCTAGTAGACCAACAACAAGATTTGACAATTCTGGGTGAGTAGTGGAGATCACAACTCAGCTTCATTTCTATTTGTAACTTAGCCTCTTAATTTTAAGTTTATTTTTTGCAGATTGTAATGTGAACCTCTTTGAAGAGAAGAGATGAATATATATTTTAGTGATATTAACTCTTTCAGTGATCTCAAAACTTTTGTGAATGCACACACACAAACACACACACATCTCACAATTCCTGCCACCTGGAAGTCTCTCAAAACATCTCAACACCAAAGTAAATGAAAAGTTGAAGAATAGCACCGTTTTACTATAAAAGTGATGATAACCATCTTTGCAAATATTGTAACATGTTCTCATCTCTGGCACTTAATAAAGTTTTCTGCATATCACAGGATGATATAGGTGTATATTAAAACTTCACATTAGTACCAAATCATCCCTTTGCCTAAAATTATTATACCAAAGCCTCAGAATTAAATATGCTGAGATTCATATCGTTTTCCATTTTTGGAAGAGGCAAAAACATCCTAAAGGGCAATTTGGGTGGTACATGCATGAACAAATATTCTCTTGTTTCCTTGTAGTTATTTTTCAAATAAGTCTTCCATATTTGGTATGATAAACATATATAAGTGAGCCCTGAAATCTAAAAATTAGGTTGCCCTTTGCTATTGGAAATCAGCGATGATAATGTGAGAATTATACCACAGGAAGGTATGGTTCCAGTGAGAAACCCTGGTTGTTGAATTCTGATCTAGTTGCAACCTGAGTTCAATGGCTTGGAAAATAGCAAACCAGTAATTGCATGAATCCAATCAGGGAACAAAATCACAGAATATTTCAGTAAGTAAGAAAATGGAGTTGTAAATATCAGTCTTGTTTATTTCCCATTACCGCAGCTGGAAGCAAGAAAAGACCATGGTTTAATAGAACACAGTCAGGTAGGAATTATCACATACAATGGAGTTGAAAATTCTAGAGAAATATTGAAAAAAGAAAGCACAGACCCTTCATAAAACCTAGTTGGGTGTGGCTGCCCTGTCCCATTGCCCCATTTAAAAATCACATTTTGTTTCAGGCAAAATTATTTTGAAGTTTATTGTGATAGCAAACTTCCCCCTTTTTACCAAGAGTAAATTATCAGAACATATCTGTCAGCCAATATTTTTTTTTAAAGAAAAGTATCTTTTTCACACTATATGCCTTGATAATGGTTTTTGCAGAACACTAATGGCTGGTTTGTTATGAACAAGCATCACTGGCCATTCAGAGGGGTACTTTTATATTATTCTGCAAATATCTTAGGATCGAGTTTGTGTAACAACCCATAAAAATATGCTCCGTATAGATCTCTATACTTGCCAGAGGTGGGATGTATTAGTCATGTTTCCGCAGAGAAACAGGACCAGTAGGATGTGTACGTATTTATTATTTATTTATTTTAAGGAAGTGGCTAACATGACTAGGGAGCCTGGCAAGTCCAAAGCTTTCAGGGTGGACAGTACGCCGGATGCCTAAGGAAAACCTGCAGCATGCGGTGCAGGTCCAATAGCAGAAAGCTGGAACATTTTTCTATTTTTCTCAGCCATTATAAAGATCATACTGACTCAAGAGGGTATGAGGGCATTTACATGCCCCAAAGTGAGCCCCAGAATGCAATTCACTTTGAAAGAAGGTAAGTCCAATAGCTTTCCTTCATTTGGTCCCATCTGGCCCCTGGAGTACAAGCTGACTGTTTCTGCTGACATATCCCATTCCTGTTCCTGGCAGCTGGTGGCTGATTGCATCCATCAGCTTGTCATGCCCCTATCTCTTTATGGAGTCTACTAACACCCCCACACTTCACTTTTTTCAATATAGAAAAGTGAATTTTCCAAATCTTCAAGTTCTGTTCCCTCTTTGCTTCACAATTCCTTCAATCCATCTCTCTCCTTTTGCACTTTAGTATAGGTAGTAAGGAGGACCCAGGCCATACCTTCAATCCCTCAGCTAACATTCAGGTTCATCACTCACAAATCCTACCTTCCACAGTGCCCTAGAGAATAATTCAACCATGTTCTTTGCCACTTTATAACATGGACCAATTTTCCTCTGGTGCCCAATGACATTTCCCTCATTTCTGTCCGAGATCTTACCATAATCCCTTTAATGCCCATACCTCTGGTCATAATCTCTTCAAGACCATCTTGGCATTTGCTAACATGCACCTCTAAACTTTCCCAACCCCTGCACATTATCTGGTTCCAAAACTACTTCCATATTTTTAGGTGTTTGTTACCAGCAGTGTCCCACTTCTTAAAACCAAGATTTGTATTAATTTGCTAAAACTACCATCACAAAATGCCACATATTAGATAGCTTCAACAACAGAAATTTATTCTCTTAACAGTCCTAGAAGTTAGAAGTATAAGATCAAGATATCAGATCAAGCAAGACTGGTCGCCTCTGAGGTCACGGTCTATGGTTTGCAGATGGCACCCTCTTGCTGCCTCATCAATTGGTCTTTTCTCTGGACCCGTGCATCCCTGGTGTCTCTCTGTAGGTCCTGCTCACATCTTCTTGTAAGGACACCAGTGAGATTGGTTTAAGGCCAACCTGAATGGCCTTATTTTAATTTAATTATCTCTTTAGAAGCCCTTTGGCCAAACATAGTCATTCATATTCTGAAGTACTGGGGTTTAGGCTTCAACACAATTCAGTTCATACATGAGGTTTGGTAGAAAATTTGGTCTAAGTTTCCTTCCCACTAAAATGAATAGGAAAACTTATCAATTGCACAATTCATGTGTCCATGAGACAAAACCAGAACAATTTCTGAGGAGACCACAACCCTTCCTGATTTTAGGATTTGGCAGTCTTAAAGTCTTGACAGCGAGCAATCTGAAGGGCTGCCTTAGTGGAGGACATGGGAGAAAATGGAGGTGATTTTACTAAGGAGCAAACTCTAAAAATCACTGTGGTATCTGGGTGTGTTCAGGAAACTCAAGGCAGAGAAAAGTGGAATTTTAATTAGATGCAGATGTGCTAATATTCTAGCTAAAGTCCTCTGAGAAGAAATAATGGGTTAGAGACCCAGGCAAAGAAATGGGTCTCTGTGAGAAAAGGGGACAGAGGAGACCCCCTGCAGGAACAGAACCTTTCTCTCTAGGAGAGGAGTCAGATTTCAAAGACAGGGCTTTTGAAGAAGGCATGAAGAGCCTCAAAGACCAGAGAAGAGTGTGAGCTCAGAGGGCTGAGATTCGCAAGATGGAAATTTCTGCAGGTAAAGTCTGGGTCCATCCGTGGAGATGGTGGTTCAGGAGACGAAAGGACAAGTAAGTGTGGCCTGAAGTGGAAGATAAAGCCCTTTAGGTCAGACAAAAATACTCTTTTTTCTTTCTCTCTCTCCTTTTTTCTCTTCAGGGAAATGGTGTGTGTGTGTGTGTGTGTGTGTGTGAGAGAGAGAGAGAGAGAGAGAGGGTGAGAAACTGACTGTTTAGGTCTGGAATCATCCTTCAAATAACAGAGTCCAGAAGATTGGATGGCAGGTGCCTGGGAGATTGATTAGTACTTCAATTTGGAATTTCTAGACAAAACCACAGAAACCACGATAACAATACTTCGGGTTTAGCAATTTTGAGCATGCAGCATGGGCTCACTTGAGTCATGCCAGAATTTTTCGAGGTCTGATGGGCAGAAGCTGTTCTCTTCAATTTACATGTGAGGTGACTGAGACCTAGAGGAGTTAAATGACTTCCCAGGATCATAAAGGTGGTGGAATGGCCCTTCATGCTGACTAGGGCTCTCAGGGCCACACAGGGTCCTCATTCTTCTGTGCTCTGCTGTGGCTTTCCTGAGTAGATGGTTGGCCATAGTGTGACATATCACAGGAGCATGCTAGGAGGAGAGTGGGTATACCTTTTGGAAGAGAACTAGGTCTTTCACCATCTATTCCTACTCCCCCCTTCTCTGCATATGTGCTTTTTGGATACTTGGTGGCAGCGGAAAAAAACCCAGAGTGAGTGGCATTTGGAGAATGGCTGGAGGGTGACTCCTTGCTTCATCGCAGTGACCGCACTGGAAAATAAATGAAACTAATCAAATGAATTTTTTTCTTTTCTTGCCTGAAGAAAAGCAGAAGTAAGGAGAAGCTGATTCAGCTGTTTAATAGCGATTTACAGTAGATGCATGTAAGAGTAAATTCCCCTCTTGCCTTACCAATAACAATAAAGTAGAAATGAATATCCTCAGGGATATTTTAAATTCAGTGCTCTATTTTCAAATGGAGCTCTTCTTTTCTCAAGGCCCAAGGCTCAGCCCACCATGACAAAATTCCTGGGTCAAGCAATAAGGAGACCACATTCAAAGGGCAGAAGTTTTTGTTCTTGTTTTTGTTTTAATTATTAGAACTTACTTATTTAAACCCATAATCAGAATTATACTGTGTCTTTGGAGAAGACAAAAAAGGCAGACTTTAAAACTATTAATTAATTTAGTTCAGACTCAGATAAAGTTATTCTTATTTAAAAGATACATAAGGATAAGGAGTAGTAAAATCATCTAGAGTATCAGACATAGAGCATAGATTAGATTAACTTCATGGAATTAACCCCAGGTTCTTCTACTCCTCTTAAAGGGTGGGTCTTCATACATTCAATGGGGATTTAACAATCTAGGAATAAAACTAAATATCTAGATGTGGAGTACACCATCGTCAGTTTATCCGTTCTTACTGACATGAATGGAAATTACTACACTAGTTACAAACAAAATCCTGATGGCATTTAAAAAATTATAAATGTGTATTCGTCGTCTCTAATATAGTCATATTTTCCCTCAGATTTTGTGACAAAATCATGGCAGGTTAAGTAAGTCAGGGGACTCAAGACTACGTCCAAGCTGGTTTTAGGAGTACTTCACTTCTCCAGAGTTCTCTTGCCTGATTTATCAGTGAGTGTCTCCAAAAGGAAACAGACATCTCACCCAAACTGAGTAACTACGGAGCTGTAATAAAAGGACTATTCACAAAGGCACGGACAGGGAATGGGGAGATCATCAAAGTATAGTAAAGAATCCCAGGGTTAACAACAGTGGGGAGCTCTTACCCCCACCTCCAGGCATGAAGGGGCAAGTGAAGAGAGCAATTTCAAGACTCCAGAGACATTTGTGGCAGTATCAGTAACCTGTACACATAATGTAGGCAGCCTTGGCAATAGGAGACACAGCACTTTCATACTTGATGCGTTCTCTAAAATGTACATACAAGTTAAATGTATAAAATCCAAACACTACACTTAAATGTTATAAGAGAGTTCCATTCTCAGAGAGCTAAAAAATAAACGTGGATGACGCAAATTGTAGGTATAATTTCTGGCATTTTACATATAGTTTTAATTTTGTTCATTTCCTTCACAGTTGAGTGCTTTAACTCCTTCAAGTATTCAGTTGAAGCCAGAGATTCCCTCTCTTTGACATGCCTAATGATTTCCATCTTTTTATTATTTGAATTGCACTTAAGAAATCTACACATCTTATCACGAGCATCGGCACTTTTACTTTTCCGTTTTCAGATATCTAAATGAAATTGTAAGTGCCAAACACAATAAAATATTCAAATAATTGAATAAACCCTACCATACAAAGATGTCACAGCTGCGGAAACTCCGTTCTTTCTTAATAGGTAATATTACCACACAGAAATAGTCATTCACTACCTGTGGTACAAAAGTCCAGATTAAGCATGTGGCTGGTGTATATTGGTGGAAGATGGCAAAAGTAGAATTGTCAAACACAACAAAACTTGAGGACCACCAGTATTGGCCACTCAAGTTCACAGCAGATTAAAAATAGGAAGTGGAAGCTGACAGCCTAATATCGGGCTGAAAGAGAGAAGCCACAAAAATCAAACAAACAAAAAAGTAAAAATCCTATCAGTCTAGACAAATTCTCCTACAGATCTCTGAGCCATCCCTGAGGGCAGCTCTAATATTCACTATTTGTAAAAATAGTTCTGTTATATCAAAGCAGTGTTAATTTTTGTTTAGCCTAAAGAAGAACAGTATTTGAGGAAATTCCTGTTTAATACTCTCTGTTTAAAAATGCCTTTAGAAAGATGTCTATCAAAAAATAAATTAATGAGGTTGATCACTTAAAAAGGTACACTCCACATAACTAAGAAAATTCATGTACACAGGAGGAGAAAGAGAAGGATAAGAAGTAATTTCTAGAACTCCTAATTATACCTTCTGCATACAGATGGTGCTCTAACAAACTGACTTCCTATACCTCAAATGTCCCAGAGATATAGGGATATAGACAGCCTAGTTAGAAAACATTAGTTTAGAGGACACCAGAGTGGCTCAGTTGGTTAAGCTGGTTTTAGGTCAGGCCATGATCTCTTGGTTGTGGGACCCAGCAAATCTGAATCTGGCTTCTCTCTCAGGGGGGAGTCTCTGCTTGAAAGAATCTCTCCCTCTGCCCTTCCCCCCAACTTGTGCACATGCTCGCTTCCTCTCTTTCTCTCTCAAAATAAATAAATGAGTCTTAAGAAAAAAGAAAATATTAGTTTGGGACCACTTACTTAGGATTATGAGAGCTGATTTTGTCAATCATGATTTTGCCCATCACAGAAATTAGCAAATACTGCAAATCAGTTAAAATGAGTCTGTTAGGGCGCCTGGGTGGCTCAGTGGGTTAAGCCGCTGCCTTCGGCTCAGGTCATGATCTCAGGGTCCTGGGATCGAGTCCCGCATCAGGCTCTCTGCTCAGCAGGGAGCCTGCTTCCTCCTCTCTCTCTCTGCCTACTTGTGATTTCTCTCTGTCAAATAAATAAATAAAATCTTTCAAAAAAAAAAAAAAAAGAGTCTGTTAAAAATTTACCAATACAGGGGCGCCTGGGTGGCTCAGTGAGTTAAGCCTCTGCCTTCAGCTTAAGTCGTGGTCTCAGGGTCCTAGGATCGAGCCCCTCATCAGGCTCTCTGCTCAATAGGGAGCCTGCTTCCCCCCTCTCTGCCTGCCTCTCTGCCTACTTGAGATCTCTGTCAAATAAATAAATAAAATCTTAAAAAAAATTTACTAATACATTGCTGATAGGGATTTCTTTGTATTTTCTCCTGATCTTAGCTCACCTAATAACTTTGTTAAAAGAAATGTTTTGATTTTGGAAAATTTCTAATATATATGGGAAAACTGCCAAAAAAAAAGTATAATAAAATCCAGGTATCCATTTTAATTTTAATCATTATTAATTCAAAAACAATATTATTTCATTTTAGCTCCACCTACTTCTCCCTCACTCAAATTATTATTATTATTTTTAAAAGATTTTATTTATTTATTTGACATACAGTGATCACAAGTAGGCAGAGAGGCAGGCAGAAAGAGAGGGAGGAGCAGGCTCTGTGCTAAGCAGAGAGCCCAATGTGGGGCTTGATCCCAGGACCCTGGAATCATGATCCTAGCTGAAGGCAGAGGCTTTATTTAACCCACTGAGCCACCCAGGTACCTCATTATTATTATTTTTTTAAGATTTTTAATTTATTTATTTGAGAGAGAGAGAATGAGAGAGAGAGCATGAGAGGGGACAGGTCAGAGGGGGAAAGAGACTCCCTACAAAGCAGGGAGCCCAATGTGAGATTCTATCCCAGGACTCAAGGATCAGGACCTGAGCCTAAGGCAGTTGTTTAACAAACTGAGCCAACCAGGCGCCCCCTCAAATTATTTTGAAACAAATCCCAGATAGCATATCATTTCATCTATGAACATATCAGTGTGTCTCTAAAATATAGAAATTTTTTATTTTAATTTTTTCCGACCTCATTGAAACAAAACTGACATATAACATTGTGTAAGTATAAAGGCAATAATATGTTGACCTGATGCATTTCTATATTGTATGATTACCACAACAGAGTTAGTTAGCTACTTCTACCACCTCACAAAATTACCTTTACATTTTTTCAATTTTTTTGGTGTGGTTAAAAACGTTTAAAATCTACTCTCTTAGAAACTTTCAAGTGTATAATATAGTATTGTTAACTATAATCACCATGCTGTACATTAGATCTCTAGAATTTATTCATCTTATATCTGGAAGTTTGTACCCTTTGACCAACCTCTTCCTGTTTCTGTCACTCCCTAGCTTCTGGCAACTACTATTCTACTCACTGTTTCCATAAATCTGTTTTTTTTTTTAGATATTGCATATAAGTGATATCATACAATATTTGTCTTTCTCAGTCTGATATTTTACTTAACATAACGCCCTAAATGTTCATTTATTTTGATCCAAAAGCCAGAATTTTCTTCTTTTTCATGGCTGAAAAATGCTTCCGTGTGTGTGTGTGTGTGTGTGTGTGTGTGTGTGTGTGTATACATAGTTTGTTTCCATATTGAGGCTATTGTGAACAGTGCTACAGTGAACATTGCAGGGGGTTGTATATATCTCTGAGATCCTGATTTCATTTCATTTGGGTGTATACCCAGAAGTGAGTTTTTGTAAACCTGGTGATTCACAGACCTGTACCCCTGGGGATAAAAATATATGTTTATAAAAAAATTTTAAAAAATTAAAATAAATAAATAAATAAATAAATAAACAGAAAAAAAAAAGACTACCCCCCCCAAAAAAAATAAATCAAGAGTTGGATATTTAACCAACTGAGCCATTCTGATATCCCTCTTCTGCCCATTTCTTAATAGTATTTGTTTTTTGTTTGTTTTGTTGGATAGTAAGCCCTTATTTGGTATATGATTTTCATATTTTCTCCTGTTCTATAGACTGCCTTTTCATTTTCTTGATTATTTCTTTTTCTGTGCAGAAACTTTTTAATTTGATGTAGTCTCACTTATTAATTTTTTGCTTTTGTTTTTGTGCTTTTGGTGTCATATTTTAAAAAAAAATCATTGTGAAGTTTAATGTCAAGGAATTTCTTCCATATGTTTTCTTCTAGAAATTTTATAGTATCAGATCTTATGTTTAACTTTTTAATCCATCTTGAGTTAACTTTTGTAAATGTTGAAAGATAAAGGTCCAATTTCATTCTTATACATGTGTTTTTCTAGTTTTCTTAATATCATTTACTGAAGAGACTATCTTTTACCCACTGTGTATTCCTGGCTCCCTTGACCATATATGCAAGGGTTCATTTCTGGGCTCTCAATAGTATCCCAATTGCCTATTTGTCTATTTATACCAGTTTTATATTGTTTTGATTACTATAGATTTGTAGTAAGTTCGAAATCAGGAAGTGTGATGCCTTTAGCTTTATTGTTTCTCAGGACTGCTTAGGCTTTTTAGAGTCTTCGTGGTTCCATATAAATTTAAGGATTGTTTGTTCTATATCTGCAAAAAATATCATTGGATTTTGGTAAGAATTGCATTGAATCTGTAGATGATTTTGGATAATATGGACATATAATCAATATTAAATTAATTTTTCCAATTTATTTATTTTATTTATAAAATTTATTTATAAAATTTATTAATTTTTCCAGGATTTCCATTTATTTGCATCTTCTTCAATTTCTTTCATTAGTCTTACACCTTTTAATGTACAGATTTTTTACCTCTTTGATTAAATTTATTTCTAATATGTTATTGTTTTTGTTACTATTATGAATAGAATTGTTTTCTTTATTTCTCCTTCAGATATTTCATTAATAGTGTATAGAAATGCAAGTGATTTCTATATGTTGATTTTGTAGGCTGTGACTTTACTGAATTTATTATTTAGTCCTAACAGTTTTTTCCCATGGCATCTTTAGAATACAATACATATAAGACTATATGTATATTCATATATATTCTGTATATAAGATCATATCATCTGCAAACACAATTTTACTTCTTCCTTTCTGATTTGTATATATTTTCTTTCTTTTTCTTGCTTGATTGCTGTGGCTAGGACTTTCAGGACTATGTTGAATAGGAGTTGGCACCCTTGTCTTGTTTCTGATCTTAGAGGAAAAGTTTTCAACCCTTTACCATACCACTGAGTATGTTATTAACTGTGGACATTTTATATATGGCCTTTAATATACTGAGATATGTTCCTTCTATACCCAATTTATTGAGAGTTGTTATCATGAAAGAATGTAGTTTATTAAATGCTTTCTCTATTTAGTTGATCATGATTTTTATTATTATTATTTTTTTTTATTAACATATAATAGATTATTAGCCCCAGGGGTACAGGTCTCTGAATCGCCAGGTTTACACACTTCACAGCACTCACCATAGCACATACCCTCCCTCATATCCATAACCCAACCATCCTCTCCCTACACCCCTCCCTCCAGCCACCCTCAGTTTGTTTTGTGACATTAAGAGTCTCTTTTGGTTTGTCTCCCTCCCAATCACATCTTGTTTCATTTATTCTTTTCCTACCTTCCAAACCCTCCATGTTGCTTCTTGACTTTCTCATATCAGGGAGATCATATGATAGTTGTCTTCCTCTGATTGACTTACTTTGCTAAGCATAATACCCTCTAGTTCCATCCACATCTTCACAAATGGCAAGATTTCATTTCTTCTGATGGCTGCATTGTATTCCATTGTATATATATATACCACATCTTTATCCATTCATCTGTTGATGGATATCTAGGTTCTTCCCATAGTTTGGCTATTGTGGACATTGCAGTCTAAACATTCAGGTGCACGTGCCCCTTCAGATCACTACATTTGTATCTTTAGGGTAAATACCCTGTAGTACAATTGCTGGGTCATAAGATAGCTCTATTTTCAACTTTTTGAAGAACCTCCATGCTGTTTTCCAGAGTGGTTACACCAGCTTGCATTCCCACCAACAGTGTAGGAAGGTTCCCCTTTCTCCTCATCCTCACCAGCATCTGTAATTTTCTGACTTGTTAATTTTAGCCATTCTGACTGGTGTGAGGTGGTACCTCATTGTGATTTTGATTTGTATTTCCCTGATGCTGAGTGATGTGGAGCACTGCTTCATGTGTCTGTTGGCCATCTGGATGTCTTCTTCGCAGAAATGTCTGTTCATGTCCTCTGCCCATTTCTTGATTGGATTATTTGTTCTTTGGGTGTTGAGTTTGATCAGTTCTTTATAGATTTTGGATACTAGCCCTTTTGTCATCTTCTCCCATTCTGTCAGTTGTCTTTTAGTTTTGCTAACTGTTTCCTTTGCTGTGCAAAAGCTTTTGATCTTGATGAAGTCCTAACAGCTCATGTTTGTCCTTGCTTTCCTTGCCTTTGGTGATGTTCCTAGGAAGAATTTGCTGTGGCTGAGGTTGAAGATGTTGCTGCTTGTATTCTCCTCAAGGATTTCAATGGATTCCTGTCTCACATTGAGGTCCTTCATCCATTTTGAGTCTATTTTTATGTGTGGTATAAGGAAATGGTCCAGTTTCATTTTTCTGCATGTGGCTGTCCAATTTTCCCAACACCATTTGTTGAAGAGACTGGCTTTATTCCACTGGACATTCATTCCTGCTTTGTTGAAGATTAGTTGATTATAGAGTTGAGGGTCTATTTCTGGGCTCTCTATTCTGTTCCATTGATCTGTGTGTCTGTTTTTGTGCCAGGGTACTGGCACAAGTACCACACACAAGACCATACTGTCTTGAGGATGACAGCTTTGTAATAGAGCTTGAAGTCTGGAATTGTGATATCACCAATTTTGGCTTTCTTTTTCAATATTTCTCTGTCTATTCAAGGTCTTTAGTTGATCATGATTTTTATCTTTCATACTACTAATGTGGTGTATTCCATTTATTGATTTGCATATATTGAACCATTCTTGCATCCCAGGGATAAATCCCACTTTATCATGGTGTATGATAATTTTAATGGGCTGTTGAATTCTGTTTGCTAATATTTTGTCAATGATTTTTACATTTATATTCCTCTGAGATATTGGCCTGAGTTTTTTAATGTTTCTTTTTGTTTGTTTTGTTATGTTTGTTTATTTGTTTTTCTTTTAGTGTCCTTATCTGACTTGATATCAGGGCAATGTTGGCCTTATAAAATTAATTTTGGAGTGGTCCTTCCTCTTCAAATGTTTGGAGGAGCATGAGAAAGATTGGTGTTATTTCTTCTTTAAATATTTGAATTCTTGTAGAATTCACCAAGGAAACCACCTGGCCCTGGACTTTTCTTTTGGGAGATTACTGATCCAATCTCCTAACACATTACTGGTCTTTTCAGATTTTCTATTTCTTTGTTATTCAGTTGTGATAGATTGTCTATTCTAGAAATTTATCCATTTCTTATGGATTATCCAATTTATTAGCATCTGTTCATAGTAATTGCTTATGATCCTTTGTATTTTCATAGTATCAGTTATAATGTCTCCTCTTCCATTTCTGATTTTATTCTTGGTATTGCCTCTTTTTTTTCTTAGCTTAGCTAAAGGTTTATCAGGTTTTTTTAATCATAAAAAAAAAAGCTCTTGGTTTCCTTGCTTTCTTTTCTTTTCTTTTCTTTTTTTTTTTATTTGGTCTCAGTTTAATTGATTTCTGCTCTGACGTTCGTCATTTGCTCTTTTTTGTTAATTTAGAGTTTAGTTTGCTCTTCTAGTTCTTTGAGGTATAAAATTATTTAAGATCTTTCTTTTTTTTAAAGATTTTATTTATTTATTTGTCAGAGAGAGAGACAGCAAGCACAGGCAGACAGAGTGGCAGGCAGAGTCAGAGGGAGAAGCAGGCTCCCTGCGGAGCAAGGAGCCTGATGTGGGACTCGATCCCAGGACTCTGGGATCATGACCTGAGCCGAAGGCAGCCGCTTAACCAACTGAGCCACCCAGGCGTCCCAAGATCTTTCTTTTTTCTTCATGTGGGTGTTTATTGTTATAATCTTCCCCCTTAGAACTGCTTTTGCTACATCTCATAAGTTTGATATGTTGTGTTTCCATCTTTGTTTAAGGTATTTTTAAATTTCCTTTTATTTCTTCTTTGACCCATGTTGTTCAGAAAGTATGTTGTTTAATTTGCACATACTTGTGAATTTTCCAATTTTCCTCCTTTTATTGACTCTCATTTTCATATCATTATGCTTTAAAAAGCTCCTTAGTATGATTTCATTATTCTTAAATTTGCTAAGACTTGTTTTATGACTTATCATATGATTTATCCTAGAAAATGTTACTTGTGTGTTTGAGAAGAATGTGTATTCTGCTGCTATTGGATGCAATGTTTTGTGTATGTCTGTAGGTCCATTTCGTGTAAAGTTTATTTCAAGCCAAATGTTTTTTCATTGATTTTCCGTCTGATCTATCCGTTGTTGTAAGTGGGGGTATTTAACATCACCTTCTATTGTATTTTTGTTCATCTCCTTCCTTCAGATCTCTTAGTATTTGCTTAATATATTTTGGTGCTCTGACATTGGTGTATTTATAATTGTTATATCCTCTTGATTAATTAATCTTGTTTTATTACCTAATGACCTTCTTTTTTTCTTGTTACTGCTTTTGGCTAGAAGCCTATTTTGCCTCCTATAAGTATAGCTATACCTGCTTCCTTTTTGTTTCCATTTGCACAGAACATCATTTCCATATCCCCACTTGGAATCTTTGTTAGTCCCTTTTTTGTTTTTTTGCTTTGTTTTGTTTTGTTTTGACAGAGAGAGATCACAAGTAGGCAGAGAAGCAGACGGGGGGGGGGGGGCAGGGTTCCTGCTGAGCAGAGACCCCCCCCCCCCCGCCACCATGTTGGGCTCAATCCCAGGACCCCGGGATCGTGACCTGAGCCGAAGGAAGAGGCTTAACCCACTGAGCCACCCAGGCGCCCACCTTTGTGAGTCCTTAAAATTAAAATGCCTCTTGTAGGCGGCATACAGTTGGATCCTGTTTTGTCTTGTTCATCCAACCCCTGTATACTTTCTGATTGGCAAATTTGATCTATTTACGTTAAGAGTAATTATTGATAGGTAAGTACTTATTAATGCCATCTTATTAATTGTAGCCTACTTGTAATCTAATTAATTCTAATTGTATTGTAATTCTCTTGTTCCTCTGTCCTTCTGTTATTGTCTTCATTTGTGAATTGATAATTTTCCATAGTGGTATGTTTTGATTCTCTTCTCTTTATTCTTTTATGTGTCTACTGTAGGTTTTTGCTTTGTGGTTACCACAAGGCTAACACAAAACATCTTAGTGATATAATGGTTTGTTTTACACTAATAAATTAACTTCACTTGTATACAAACACTCATTCTCTTACTCCTCTCCTTGTATGTTTTTGGTGTCACAATTTAGTTCTTTTTTTTTTATAATGTATTCATTAGCAAATTATTGCAGCTCTAGTTATTTTTTAATACTTTTGTTCTTTAACCTTTATAGTAAAGTGGTTAACACATTACCATATTACAGTATTACAGTAATCTGAATTTGACAATATAGTTAACTTTACCAGTGGGTTTTTTTTTTTTTTCATGTTTTCACGATACTAGTAGTGTCCTTTCATTTCAACTTTAAGAACTCCTTTCAGCACCTCTTATAAGGCAGGTCTAGGTGTCATGAACTCCCTCAGCTTTTATTTGCCAGGGAAAGTCTTTATCCCTCCTTATTTCTGAAGGACAAGTTGATCAGATAGAGTATTCTTTGTTGTTGTTGTTTTCTTTTAGCACTTTGAATATATCATCCTACTTTCTCTTACCTTGGAAGTTTTCTGCTGAGAAATCCACTTAAAGCCCTATAGGGATTCCCTTGTAATTTCTAAGCTTGTTTTCTAATTGCTAATTTTTTTTTAATTGAGAGAGAGAGAGAGCTATTTTGACTTCTTTATTGGGTAATTCACAAATCTCCATGTCTTTTCAATGTTACTGAAAGATTTTTGGAATCCTTTGGTGATGTCATGTTTCCTTGCTTTCTCATATTCCTAGAAGTTTTGAATTGCTGTCTTTGCATTTGAAGCAGTAGTTGCCTCTTTCTGTCTTTACTAACTGCCCATTCCAATGCATCCCAAATCAGGGGTTTTGTTTGTTGATTTTTTGCTCCATTGTTATGCCAGAACTTCTCTGCTGGATACCTGAACTTCCAAAATGGCTCTCTCATTCCTGGCTGATTGTCTAAGGTACAGTTTTCCAAGGTGTCTAGGATCATGACTGAGGCACTGTTTGTCCATAGCTGAGACTGAATTCTATATGTCTACTATCTGGGTGGATAAAAGTCTTCCTGGGTCCCTTGGTGTATGGTCCTGGATCCCACAGCTCACACAAAGACACATTTGTCCAAGAATGTGTGTCAAATTGTCATTGTTGGGATGGGGTTGTGGCATGGTGAGGGGTATTACTTAACCATGTTGCTAAGATAAGTACTTTTTGAAAACCCTAAGTACATGCCATTATTAATTTTATAAAACTGACAATTTTTAATATGATTGAATATCTTTTCAGCACTAAATTTGCAAATGTTGCATATATGTCAATTTTATAATTTCATATTTTATTAGGAATTTAATATAATGTCTACATGTGATATATTAGTATATATTTAAAGTCCCTTTTAATCTACAGGTTTCCTCTCTACACTATCTTCTTCTTCTTCTTTTTAAAATATTTTATTTATTTATTTATTTATTTGACAGACCGAGATCACAAGTAGGCAAAAAGGCAAACAGAGAAAGGGGAGAGGGAGAAGCAGGCTCCCCGCTGAGCAGAGAGCTTGATGCAGGGCTCAATTCCAGGACCCTGGGATCATGACCTGAGCTGAAGGCCGAGGCTTTAACCCACTGAGCCACCCAGGCACCCCTTCTTCCTTTTCTTCTTCTTCTTCTTCTTCTTTCTTTTTTTTTTTTTAAATCTTCTTTGCATTTCTTTGTTGAGGATTCCAGGAAGTTAGTTCTGTAGTTTCTCACAGTCAGGATTTTCTGATTCTATCTCCAGGGTTCTCTGTATTTGCTCCAAATGATAGTTGTATCTAAAGGCTTGAAAAAATGTAACAGAGATTTTTGTAGCAAGGATACTTCAGAGAGTAGTATGTGCTTCTTTCAAGAGGCATGCAATATCTAGTTGCCCCTCTTATTGATATTAACATGAATTGATGTGCATCACTTAGATGTATTATTTAATTAGGGATTGTAAAGTGGACATTATAATTATCTTATCCTTTCTCCATTTGGTAGCTGAAATACCTCCGCACAGAGAAATTTGTCCTTATTTGGTTATTCAATGGGACAATTCATTTAGGAAAAACAAGATTCTACCCAATACTTTATTCTTCCCAGTGCTTTTTAAAATGAATAAACCACTACCCTTTTCATTTACTTGTTCAGATCAGAGATATTCCATGCTTCCTTTGTTATAAGCATCCTTAAAAAAAAAACCAGTCATTTAATTGTTTCCCTTCTGACTGATATTTTCCAAGACACTTGCCAATCCTCTTTAATAGACCATACTGAGGTTTGAGGTGTATCAGATGATTTGAAGAAAAGAGTTTTGACTTCAGAGAATACCCCCAAATTAATTTGCTTATCTAAAACCTATGAATATCACTTGATTAAAGCAGAGAACCAGAAACCCCATGAGAACAGAGAGAAGAAAATCTGAATTGAGGTGACCTATTTTGTAATTATTGAAATATTGGAGAGTAAAATTTAAATATAATAAAGAACTAATATTTCAACTTAGGTCTCTAAGAAAGTTTGGTTTTGTCAGGAATATGTAAATGAAATTTATTATTGTCAGAAAACCTGAGGCATTTTTGTTTGAATTGACATTCCAATTTCTAGTTGTGCTCTAAAGACAACTTACTATTTTTGAGAAGGGGTTATTGTTTTTGTTCCAATCTCTTTAACATTCCTTTTTTTGCAAGCCTTGTAAAGGGTATTGACCAATTTGACCACTTGAGACCTTTCCCTCTTCTGAATATTGATCTCTTTACACTTGTGATCCAGAAAATGTCCTTGAACTTGGAATGTATGACTAGATTACTCCAAACATCAACTTCAATTCCAAATATTTTATCTCATGCATTTACTTTTCAAGTTAAAGTTTAAAAGGTATAGTTTGTGGTAGAGGTAATTACTCCTAGCAAGATTGTAAATATCCAGCAAATAGTAATGGGCTATTATTGTTGTTTGTCAAATCACAATGTATCTTTCTAGTGTTTCTATGTGTATTTGTATGTATGTCTGTACTTTATTTTTTAAGTTTTTTCCTTATTCTTACCAATCTGCTTATTTTGAAGAACCATAGCTGGTGTCAGATCTTTTAAATTTACTGAGACCAGATACCATTTGAATTAACCTTTCAAAGATCCATGGTCTTCAGATGAAGAAGACTTATGTGCTAAAAGGAAATATTTTTTTTTTTTTTAGTTTTATAAAGTCAGTTTTGACACAGAATAAATGCTCAAGATACATTTATTGATTGAATACAATTTAGAACTTACCGATCCTTATATAATATTTGAAGGAACTATAGCTGCAGAAGTGTCATAATAGACATTTAATTTTCAAGCAAGCAATTCCCTCTGTCTCTTTCCTTCTCCAGCAACCTCTGCTCACTCTCCTCTCAATTCTATCTTTCTCTTTTAATAAAAGATACACACTTAGGAAGAAAAAAAAATTACCAAATGCAGTTTGAATCCTTTCTCACCCCTACTGTCAGTTTGGTATTTTGTTAAATGTTACTACTTTTCACTTTCAAAAAGGTTTAGCCAACACTGTTCAATCTACTTTCTACCAGGTAAACGTCACCTACCTCTTAACCTTCAGGTCATTCCAATCATGTTATTTCTCCCATAACTCTAGAAGTAATGGAGTAAGCAGGAAATGAAAGTAGAAGTTATATGGCTCTGCTTGCCTGTCTTTTGTTTGCTTGTCTCTTTCTTAAACTACTTCCTTCTCACCTTTATAACAATAAGACAAAATGGTTCCATCTAAATGGTCCCAAAGCCAGCACAGACTTCTGTAACCTATTATTATGACCTTTCTTCCATCAGTAATTGTTCAGCAATTTGTACCTAGTGAAGCCTTATAGCCAACAATGTCCACATAAGATGGTAAAAGGAGCTTTGAGGGCAGCTGTGGCAATTAATCACATACCAGGATATTATAGGTCACCAAATGCAAGAGGTTTAAAATACTTTAAAATATTTGAATAGTGAAGTGTTCTTTTTAATTTCATTTTAATAAGTATCTATGCACGTATTCCTTTAAAAAATATTTATTTATTTGACAGAGAGAGTGAGCCTACAAGCAGGGAGAGGAGAAGAGGGAGAGGGAGAAGCAGAATCTCTGCAGAGCAGGGAGCCCAATGTGGGGCTCGATCCCAGGACCCCGGGATCATGACACGAGCTGAAGGCAGATGTCTAACTATTTATTTTTCTTTTTTCTTTCTTTTCTTTTTTTCTTTCTTTTTTTTTTTTTTTTAATATTACTTATTTGAGAGAGAGAGTGAGAGAGTGTGAGCAGGAGGGGCAGAGGAAGAGGGAGAGAATCCTAAGACTCCTTGCTGACCTCAGAGCTCAACTTGAAGTTCAATCCCAGGACCTTGAGATCATGTCCTGAGCCAAAGGCACTTAACTGACTGAGCCACCCAGGCATTCCTGTTCGTATATTTCTGATCTCAGCTTTGTAGCTTCTATGAAAATGTCTCTTTGATAAGAAAGCCCAAGTAAGAGTTTTTTATTTTTATTTTTAAAATTTTTTTAATTTTTAATTTTAATTTTTAATTTTATTTTTTTAAAATTTTTCTAAAAGATTTTATTTATTTATTTGACAGAGATCACAAGTAGGCAGAGAGGCGGGGTTGGGGGACAGGATCCCTGCTGAGCAGAAAGCCTGATGCGGGGCTCCATCCCAGGACCCTGAGATCATGACCTGAGCTGAAGACAGAGGATTTAACCCACTGGGCCACCCAGATGCCACGAATTTTTTATTTTTAAAGGTTTTATTTATTTATTTCTCAGAGAGAGAGAAAGAGAGAGCATAAGCAGGGGGAACAGCAGGCAGAGGGAGAAGCAGGCTCCCCACTGAGCAGAGAACCTGACATGGGACTCGACCTCAGGACCATGGGATCATGACCTGAGCCAAAGGCAGACGTTTAACCGACTGAGCCACCCAGGCATCCCCCGTGTAGGAGGTTTTATGTGAAAAATAGCCATTACAAAAATAAATAAAAGAAGTGAAAGAAGAAGTGGAGAAGAAAACACCAACATGAAATCATGTCTTTGGTTCATCGGTTGATTATAAATCACATGCGACCATTTGCCCACATGTGGTGATGATGAGGAGCAGACACCAGAGAGTAGCAGATACAGTAATTAGAGAAGAAAGGATTTCTAGGGCACCTGGTTGGTTCAGTCTGTAGAGCATGAGACTACTGATCTCAGGGTCATTGACGTCAAGCCCCACATTGAATGTAGAGCTTACTGAAAAAAAAAAAAAAATTCTTCTTTATATTCTTTGAGTGCCTCTTTTGTATAACCCCTTCCCAGATACCCCTTATTGCCATTGTTTTCTCTCACAGCCAGGATTTTAATAATTATTATGTCTGGACTAAATTTATGAACTAAGTGGGCATTCAATTAATATTAATTAGTGACTGCAATGTACTGTGCATTATGGACCGTTGTGCTTTTCCTGCATCGCAACTTACTAGTCTGATCAGAATCAGAGAGACCCTATATAAGGGCACAACATTAGTAATGACAGCGGGACTTCAAAGAACTGCTTTTGGTTTTATTATACTGAACACTTAGGAGAATTCCCGTATAGTAGTAAAAACCACTTAAAGAGCATTTGGTAAAAGAAGGTGGGAAGAACTAAGAGACAGATGGGTGATTAGTATTAGTATTAGTATTAGTCCTCTAAGCCTTACTTTTCTAGGAGAATTTCAGATTATTCTTTGCTTTTAATACTGTGTTCTGCCACCATTCACCATTCCTCAATGTACTTTGCAAGCTCTTCTTAATTCATTATATTTGTGCCTGCTGATTATGGTTATTTACCCCCAGGTAGCGAAAAAGGCAAAAGAAGCCAGAACATTTCTCTTTGAGTCTCTAAAGCTTTAACCACCAGTGACTGCTAATGTAGGCTCCGTACTCCAGGGATATGCAAAATGGTAAAGTAGTGACCCTTGTACTTCTGGTTTGCATTAACTCTCTTTATTCTTTGTTTGTATCTTTTGGGTGCCTTTTCTTTTGCCTGTAAAATATTAGGAATGAAGTATATGTATTTGTTTTCTCATCAAGCAACCAATCGATAGACAAAAAGGTTTTGAGGCTTCAGGGCAAAACAACACCTTGAAATGGAAAGTGAATAAGTATTAATGGTAATGAGGCTCAGGAGATAATGAGATAAATTTGTTAGGTCCACAATAGACAATCCTTGTTCTCTTACAACTCAGGGGTAACCATGGTATTTAAAGTCACGAAAAGAGGGGAAAGAAGGCAGCTGACGGGGACAATCTCCCTCACTCGGGTTCTGGCTAGTCGTACCTGCTTTTCTGCTTTCTTCACAGAGATGGGAATGGTAGGGAGTACTTACTCTTTACAAGCTGAAAAACAATCTCCAGCAATTAGGTTTGGCGAAGGTGGGTGCATTATATTTATAAATGTAATTTCTTATAGGCCCTCAGAGCTCTTTGAATACATACAAAGTGCTTTACTTAAGAATTTCTAATCTAAAAGCATTCACAGACAGGAGCCAAGCCATGCTCCATAGTGGGATTTCAACTTTGATGGCACTAATGGCCCCGTCAAAGCAGGACACTTTATCTTAGTCTATTATTCACAATGTTTGTTCATAGCTTGGAGATGCTTTACCAGAATTATTTACCTCATCATATTCAACTAAATTTAAGAGCAATGGGATTGTGGAAAGTACTCATTAGATGGAGTAAATGAAAAGTTTGAAAATAAAGTAGAGCTAGTCAAACAATCGAAAGTGGGGAGAAAGTGGTGATTGTTGCATGTGAACATGAAATGAGTCTTTGTTCAAACAAATTGTTCTAAAAGACAGACAATAAATCACTTAAAATATGGTATCTGTATGAGTTATAATAATTAGAGAGAAAATAATTATGTGTTGGGGGACAATTTTGAGAAGATGCCTCAACAGTAGGTTTCAAACTGTTTCAAAAAATAAACAATGTTAACTCTATATCCCAATATATTTGTATTTGCTTATCATGTAGAATATACATGTACAACTATCATTAGCTAATAGCTCAGGGAAAAATATACTTAAGGCAAGTTTATTAATAATAGGGGATGCAAATTCAGATTACAAAACATCTTGTTTTTGTTTTTTTTTTTCCTTCTGGAGAAGGACAATGTCTTGTCAGATCTAATAGCATCATCACTATTTTTTCATCATTATTTAATGTGGTCAACAAAGAGCTTATACTAGGAATAGGACACGCGTCATCTCTGTCATTTTCTTGTTTATATATGCTTACATAATTAATATACTTTTTGATTCACAGCTTCTTTACAGAAAAATGTTAAAAGCCACATGTCCATTTTGAGAAGATTGCTTTAAACCAGAAAATATAATTTGAAAATGCACTGAATTGAGCATACGTATTGCAGTAAGTGTTAGTGTGTCAAAGGAGGGAGAGAGAAAGGGTGCTACTGTTAGTCTCTCCACTCTGTAGACTATCCTCTCTTTCCTCAGGACATCCAGACCAAGAATGGATGCAAGCATCAAATTTGGATATTAAATTCTAATAAATATTAATTCGTTTTGATTTTTAAGATAAAAATATTTGTTAGCAACAACAAATATTTTTATCTTAAAAATCAAAACGAATTAATAATATATGTTTATAAAAAATAAAAAATTAATTAAAAAATATATTTGTTAGCAAAAGTTCTAATAATTTCTTCCTGCCCCTGAGTGGATTACCCTTTGCATGCCAAGAGATGAGGGCATAACATTTTGAAAATCCTTGAAGATCAACATCAATTTTAGACATTTATTAGCTATTAGTTCTGAAAAGAATTAAGTTTGGTCAAGAAATTTAAGGCTAAAATGGTGATAAAAAAACTTTGGTAAACCTTTACTTATTCCAGAAGTTCTAAGATTATTTGAAATTGTTCAACATCAAAGTATTTGGATACTGAGTAATAAAGCTACTGTGGTATTTTCTGTAACACAAACTGAGAGAGATGACACCTGCCTTAATATATTTTTATGTATTTAAATTTTAAAAAAATTTCTGAGCATCTGGAAGGCTCAGTCAGTAGAGCATTTGACTCTTGGTCTAGGGTTGTAAGTTCAAACCCCATGTTGGGTATAGAGACTACTTAAAAAAAAAAAAATCTTTAAAAAAAATTAGAAGGATTTGAGATAGTAGGAATCAAGGAAAAGAAGTATAGGATTGGTTTTAGAGTTTTCGGACAGGTTCACTGAAGACAGATTTAATCTCTTACTTGGTGGAAATTCATTATAATTTCTGTATCCAGCAGTATGGCCAGCTAGAGATCCTGGCTGAGTCTCCTGTTAAAATGGATAAATGCTATATAAAATGTATAAAAATATTTTTAAAGGTGCTGTTCAACTGGCAAGAAGTTAAGGGTTCCTGAGAGGTCAAATACCAAGTGAAAATAGAAGCCCAGAGGGACATGCCGAATACACGGAAGTTGGCTGAATCTCAGTGACTTTGAGTTTCAATTTTCATACTGTGGACAGGAGGCAAAATATAGAACCTACAGAAGAAGGGGAATTTAATTAGGAGACCTTCATATAAAGCTAAAACTGTACAAGGTTAAGCCTCAGAGTAAGGATAAGAAAATAAAAACCTGAATTCCTGAGAGAAAGTAAGAAAAATGGCCTGGTTTAAGTCTTGGTGGTGGGAAGAGGAGAAAAAAATGTGCTGGGTATTCTTACCTAACAGTGAGTCCTTGCCTAGGTTTGTAGCCCAAAAACAAACTTACTATCTGGGTGGGCCAAATAATCCTAAAGCTAATAATTAGGCACAAAAAGGGTATTAGGTTAGCCATCCCCATGTGTCTAAGAGAAGGATACACAAATGTATAGAAAAACCTATGTAACATCCAGCCCCCGCCTCCAATTCCTATAGGTTGAACTTCCAATAAACATGAGTTTACAGTAAAAAATCAAATAATACCCATGGAAACAAGATATCATGAACAAAAGCCAACAGAATCAGACCTGGAACAGCTTCAGATTTAATTGAAAGTGTCTGACACAAATATAAAATAAATAATTTATATATTTAAAGGAATAAAGGGAGGATATAATTGAGAGTAAAGAGCAGGAAACAAAACATTTTTAAATAGATTTTTAAAAAGCCAGATATAGTAATTGAAATGATGAACTCAATGGATAAAATTAAGCACAGGTTGGATGTAACTAAAAGCTGAGTAATGGACTTGTAGAAAGAGGCAATGAAATTATTACAATGCAGCACAGAGAACTATAACAATGATGAGTAGTTTGAGAAACATGTAAGCAGAGTTTCAGAAGAGAGGAAAGAATGTGTGGTAGAGGCACTACATGAGGAAAGAATGATTGAAATTATGAGAAATATGTTTCTTAGATAGGAAAAGCCAAAGAACTGTAAGAATAATATTTAATAAGTAATTAATATCTAACCCAGTCTTAGTGAAATTTCAGCACAATGAAGACAAAAAGAGGATCTTAAAGGTACATAGAGAAAAAGGAAGGGTTATCTTGAAAGGAATGACTATTGTCAACCAACTTCTCAACAGCAACTATAGAAGCCAGAAAATACTAGAATGCTACTGATAAAGTGTTGAGAAAACCTAGAATTATATGTTTTTGAAAAAAGGATGAAAAAAGTCATTTTCAGACAAATACCTTTTGGGTGAGTTTGTCTACTACAGAATATAATTCAGGCAGGAAAGTGATCCCAAGTGGGAAGTTTGAGATGCATGATTAGGAAGGATTTTTTTATTTAAGTGGTAAATAGAAGTGCCTGGGTGCCGTAGTTGGCTTTCTTTTTTTCAAGATTTATTTACTTATTTGAGAGAGAGAGAGAAAGAGCATAAGGGGGAGGGACAAAAGGAATGGGAGAGTGAATTTCAAGCAGATTCCACATACTCCTAACATGGGGTCTTATCCCATAACCCAAGATCAGACCTGAGCCAAAACTGAATCAAGAGGCAGGCACTGAGCTGACTAGGCCACCTGGGCCCCCCAAGCATCTGATTCTTGATCTCAGCTCAAGTCTTGATCTCAGGGTCATGACTTCAAGCCCTGTGTTGGGCTCCATACTGGGTGTGAAGCCTACTTAAAAAGATAAGTGTTAAATAATAAATAAATTTAAGCAAACATCAACCGTATAAAATGATAATGATCGGTTTATGAGGTTAAAAAGTAAAAGTGAAATGTAGGAAAAGAAGAATATCTAAGTTGGGAAGCTGTTATTAGAGTTAGTGTTCTATGGCTTACATGGTTACAGTTTAGAACTAGTAAATATATGGTTATATAGTTTAAGAGAAGGATAGAGTTATTAACTGTAGGCTTGTTAAATAAAAATGCATGTTTCAGTTAATAGGGTAATCATTGAAAGAATAGAAATAAAACAGACAACATCCAAATTAGAAGAGGGAAAAATGGGAAAGAAAAATAAGTCAAGAAAGGAGAAACACAAAAGAGCATGAAAGAAAGACAAATAAAAAGCACAAATAATATGGTAGAAATAAAATCTAAATGTACTGCCAATATGAACTAAAATACCACTTTAAAGATTGTTAAGCTGGATTAAAAAAAAAAAAAAAACCCAGCTGTGTGATGTTTACAAGGCCCTTACAAAGCCATAGGGATATAGGAAAGTTGAGAGTGAAGGTATTCACAGTGAAACTCCCTGAAAATATTAACTAAAAGATATAAGTGCCATGCTTATGTCGATGGATACACAGATGCTCTTTTACTTTACACACTACACACATGTGTAATTAAAACAACAAAGTGTCCTAGAGTCTGTAAGCTTCTACCAGGCTTGGTTAAGCTAGAGCTTAAAAAACAAAAACAAAAACACCAAAAGAAAAACCTGAATTTCACTTACAGATCTTATAACCTGTTTACAAGTAGAGTTGCTTTCTAAGTAAATATACCTTGCTAACTTGGCCAGTCTTCAAGATACAGAGTGACCGCAGGGTTATTTCTTTGGGAAATTGTAGGGACAATCTCTAGATCTCTGAACTTCCTAGGAACTGATGCACTTTAGGGTCACAAACCTTGAATAATTAAATCCCCAGCTCTAATACTGACCTGCTAGTGCTATGTTGGCAGGAAGTACTTCACATCAAGAAGATGAAGTAAGTCTGACAGCGATCTCACAATGAGATAGTACTATCATGCCCATTTAACAGATAAGAAAACAGAGACAGAAAAACAGAAATTCTTGCCCCATTTCCCTAGCTGTTAAATCGTTGGAATGAAACTGCTACCAAGCTGTGTCTGATTCCATGTGTGATTTTGTCCCTATCACAATGTCCTCTTAGCTCTTCTGAGCCTTGGGTCTTTCAGCTAATATCGTCCCTCTGTACCTCTCAGTAACTTTCCACGTAGGAAGGGTTTTATGAATGTGATCCAGAGCAAGAAATAGGGTAGAGAGGAAATTCACTGTTCTGCCAGAGATGGGCTGCAGCACACACCCATCTGTTGTTTACCGAAGCTGGGAGTGCTGATCGGTTCCCAGCAAGCAGTGTCTGCCTCCTGCATTTTGCCTATTTGGAAGATGTTTCTTGTCCTGCCCCTCACCACCCACTCACTTCTGTCTGGTTTCTCTTCTGCTGGCCCTTTTCCCATAGCAGTTAATGTTTGCCCTGCAAGTGCCAGAGCATTCATCCTTTCTTCCTTGAATGATGTGTCCATTTGCATATCATGCAAACAGCCCAGCTGCTGGAGTCCCAGTTAGTAAATAACGGTCACAGTGTTTGTACTGATTCCTCGTGGGGGCTTCTGGAACCTGCTGCACAACTCCAGGGAGAAAATCGCTTATCGCTTACTTGGAATCTCTGCTCCAATCTTCTGACATCATGAATGAACACTTGTGCTAAAAATGCACATGTAATCCTCTCCATGTAAACATATGCTCTGGGGTCTAATGGCCGAAGGAGGTTTGTAGATGGAGAAAAATGCTCACTATTACATTTATCCTGTCTAATTCCATTTATTAATCTTTGTGTTTTGAGTATGCTTCCTAAGTATACCTTCACTCCTTAAAAACAACTCAATGAAAAAGTCAAGTATTTAACGTATTCCACAGTTGTTTCCAAATGCAATCATATATATATATATATATATATATAATATAATCATATATATATAATTCTAATATATTAGTTTCATAACATCTTAAATAAAGAAATGACAATGAATACAGAACTGATCCATAAACTTACACTGCAACAGACTATAAGGATTCGAACATAAATTTATCTTGTCTTCATTTTCCCTGTTCTTTATAATTATTAAAATCTTTTTCCTTATTTCTTCCTAGGAGTACAGTTTACACACCAAACCCAGAATCAGAGTTAGCTTTTCTGGACCAGCTGAACCTGCAGATGGAACAGGAAGATACACCCCCTTTTAGAGTTACACTTCATCTATTATAACAGCTCCATTTATTAGCACTGAACCAATCAAATAGATTTTATTTTATGTGACCCTAATCAGTACTCCCTAAATGATGTTTGCATTAGTATGTCTTATTTTTGTAATATTTTGCTACTTTTTTCATGTGCCAATTAAGAACTAGAATTTCTTAATATTCACATATATAAGAATGCATGACTATTTCTATACTATTTTAGATCATGTGTGCTTTTAAAAAATAATTCATTTAACAAGCTTCTAAAAAATCTGATTATTAATCATTTAGGGTCAGGTTAAGTGAAGCCCTGATTAAGAAAAAAAAAAGAAGTCAATGGTCAGATTGCAGTAGCTTCTAAATCCCTAATGAAAATATCTAAAGTTTAACAGACCAATGAAAATATCTGATTATTTTACACTTTATTGTTTTTGGTTTGTATGAGTATCATTGCACCAGAATGATTTTACTAACAACTATTTTGAATTCTAAGACTTGAAATGTAGGAATTTTAGGCAGAAAGTAGTAAAGTTAAATCATAAAACTGTATGACGTTTCTTCCAGCCAATTCAATTCTCTCTTTAAAAACCCACCCTCTCGGGAGGAGTCAAGATGGCGGAGAAGTAGCAAGCTGAGACTGCTTCAGCTAGCCGGAGATCAGCTAGATAGCTTATCTAAAGATTGCAAACACCTGAAAATCCATCGGCAGATCGAAGAGAAGAACAGCAATTCTGGAAACAGAAAAACAACCACTTTCTGAAAGGTAGGACCCGCGGAGAAGTGAATCCAAAGTGACGGGAAGATAGACCCCGGGGGGAGGGGCCAGCTCCCGGCAAGCAGCGGAGCAACCGTGCACAAAATCAGGACTTTTAAAAGTCTGTTCCGCTGAGGGACATCGCTCCAGAGGCTAAACCGGGGCGAAGCCCACGCGGGGTCAGCGTGGCCTCAGGTCTCGCAGGGTCACAGAAGGATCGGGAGTGTCTGAGTGTCACAGAGCTTGCGGTATTGGAACGGGAAAGCCGGCTACAGAGACAGAGCCGACAGTAAGCTCGCAGCTCCGTGTTACCTTGAACCGGTCGCAGGCTCGGTGAGCTCGGAGCGCGGCCGGAGGGCAGGCAGACGGGAGTAACTGGGCGCTATTCTCTGAGGGCGCACTGAGGAGTGGGGCCCTGGGCTCTCGGCTCCTCCGGGCCGGAGACCAGGAGGCCGCCATTTGTATTCCCGTCCTCTGGAACTCTACGGAAAGCACTCAGGGAACAAAAGCTCCTGAAAGCAAACCCGAGCGGATTACTCACCCCGGCCCCGGGTAAGGGCGGTGTAATTCAGCCTGGGGCAAAGACACTTGAGAATCACTACAACAGGCCCCTCCCCCAGAAGATCAACAAGAAATCCAGCTGAGACCAAGTTCACCTACCAAGGAGTGCGGTTTCAATACCAAGGAGAGCAGCAGAATTCCAGAGGAGGAGAAAGCCAAGCAGGGAACTCATGGCTTTTTTCCTGTGATTTTTTTTAGTCTTGCAGTTAATTTAATTTTTTCTTTTTCATTTTTTTTTTTCTCGCCTTCGGGTAAAATTTTTTTTAACTGTTACCTTTTTCTTTTTTAACGATTTTTTACTAGTTTATCTAATATATATTTTTTCTTTTTTACATTTTTCTTAGGTGTTTTCTTTTTTTAAAAATTCTTTTCTTTTTTTTTTTTCTTTCTTCCTTTTTGAACCTCTTTTTATCCCCTTTCTCCCCACTCACGATTTTGGATCTCTTCTAATTTGGTTAAAGCATATTTTCCTGGGGTTGTTGCCACCCTTTTAGTATTTTACTTGCCCCTTCATTTACTCTTATCTGGACAAAATGACAAGACGTAAAAATTCAACACACAAAAAAGAACAAGAGGCAGTACCGAAGGCTAGGGACCTAATCAATACAGACATCGGTAATATGTCAGTCTAGAGTTCAGAATGACAATTCTCAAGGTTCTAGCCGGGCTCGAAAAAGGCATGGAAGATATTAGAGAAACCCTCTCGAGAGATATAAAAGCCCTTTCTGGAGAAATAAAAGAACTAAAATCTAACCAAGGTGAAATCAAAAAAGCTATTAATGAGGTGCAATCAAAAATGGAGGCTCTAACTGCTAGGATAAATGAGGCAGAAGAAAGAATTAGTGATATAGAAGACCAAATGACAGAGAATAAAGAAGCTGAGCAAAAGAGGGACAAACAGCTACTGGACCACGAGGGGAGAATTCGAGAGATAAGTGACACCATAAGACGAAACAACATTAGAATAATTGGGATTCCAGAAGAAGAAGAAAGTGAGAGGGGAGCAGAAGGTATACTGGAGAGAATTATTGGGGAGAATTTCCCCAATATGGCAAAGGGAACGAGCATCAAAATTCAGGAGGTTCAGAGAACGCCCCTCAAAATCAATAAGAATAGGCCCACACCCCGTCACCTAATAGTAAAATTTACAAGTCTTAGTGACAAAGAGAAAATCCTGAAAGCAGCCCGGGAAAAGAAGTCTGTAACATACAATGGTAAAAATATTAGATTGGCAGCTGACTTATCCACAGAGACCTGGCAGGCCAGAAAGAGCTGGCATGATATTTTCAGAGCACTAAATGAGAAAAACATGCAGCCAAGAATACTATATCCAGCTAGGCTATCATTGAAAATAGAAGGAGAGATTAAAAGCTTCCAGGACAAACAACAACTGAAAGAATTTGCAAATACCAAACCAGCTCTACAGGAAATATTGAAAGGGGTCCTCTAAGCAAAGAGAGAGCCTACAAGTGGTAGATCAGAAAGGAACAGAGACCATATACAGTAATAGTCACCTTACAGGCAATACAATGGCACTAAATTCATATCTCTCAATAGTTACCCTGAATGTGAATGGGCTAAATGCCCCTGTCAAAAGACACAGGGTATCAGAATGGATAAAAAAAACAAAAACCCATCTATATGTTGCCTCCAAGAAACACATTTTAAGCCCGAAGACACCTCCAGATTTAAAGTGAGGGGGTGGAAAAGAATTTACCATGCTAATGGACATCAGAAGAAAGCAGGAGTGGCAATCCTTATATCAGATCAATTAGATTTTAAGCCAAAGACTATAATAAGAGATGAGGAAGGACACTATATCATACTCAAAGGGTCTGTCCAACAAGAAGATTTAACAATTTTAAATATCTATGCCCCCAACGTGGGAGCAGCCAACTATATAAACCAATTAATAACAAAATCAAAGAAAACACATCAACAATAATACAATAATAGTAGGGGACTTTAACACTCCCCTCACTGAAATGGACAGGTCATCCAAGCAAAAGATCAGCAAGGAAATAAAGGCCTTAAACGACACACTGGACCAGATGGACATTACAGATATATTCAGAATATTTCATCCCAAAGCAACAGAATACACATTCTTCTCTAGTGCACATGGAACATTCTCCAGAATAGATCACATCCTCGGTCCTAAATCAGGACTCAACCGGTATCAAAAGATTGGGATCATTCCCTGCACATTTTCAGACCACAATGCTCTAAAGCTAGAACTCAACCACAAAAGGAAGTTTGGAAAGAACCCAAATACATGGAGACTAAACAGTATCCTTCTAAAGAATGAATGGGTCAACCGGGAAATTAAAGAAGAATTGAAAAAAAATCATGGAAACAAATGATAATGAAAATACAACGGTTCAAAATCTGTGTGGGACACAACAAAGGCAGTCCTGAGAGGAAAAATATATAGCGGTACAAGCCTTTCTCAAGAAACAAGAAAGGTCTCAGGTACACAACCTAACCCTACACCTAAAGGAGCTGGAGAAAGAACAAGAAAGAAACCCTAAGCCCAGCAGGAGAAGAGAAATCATAAAGATCAGAGCAGAAATCAATGAAATAGAAACCAAAAAAACAAAAGAACAAATCAACGAAACTAGGAGCTGGTTCTCTGAAAGAATTAATAAAATTGATAAACCCCTGGCCCGACTTATCAAAAAGAAAAGAGAAAGGACCCAAATAAATAAAATCATGAATGAAAGAGGAGAGATCACAACTAACACCAAAGAAATACAAACTATTATAAGAACATACTATGAGCAACTCTACAGCAATAAATTTGACAATCTGGAAGAAATGGATGCATTCCTAGAAACATATAAACTACCACAACTGAACCAGGAAGAAATAGAAAGCCTCAACAGACCCATAACCAGTAAGGAGATTGAAACAGTCATTAAAAATCTCCAAACAAACAAAAGCCCAGGGCCAGACGGCTTCCCGGGGGAATTCTACCAAACATTTAAAGAAGAACTAATTCCTATTCTCCTGAAACTGTTCCAAAAAATAGAAATGGAAGGAAAACTTCCAAACTCATTTTATGAGGCCAGCATCACCTTGATCCCAAAACCAGACAAGGATCCCACCAAAAAAGAAAGCTATAGACCGATATCCTTGATGAACACAGATGCGAAAATACTCAACAAAATACTAGCCAATAGGATTCAACAGTACATTAAAAAGATTATTCACCACGACCAAGTGGGATTTATTCCAGGGCTGCAAGGTTGGTTCAACATCCGCAAATCAGTCAATGTGATACAACACATCAATAAAAGAAAGAACAAGAACCATATGATACTCTCAATAGATGCTGAAAAAGCATTTGACAAAGTACAACATCCCTTCCTGATCAAAACTCTTCAAAGTGTAAGGATAGAGGGCACATACCTCAATATCATCAAAGCCATCTATGAAAAACCCACCGCAAATATCATTCTCAATGGAGAAAAACTGAAAGCTTTTCCGCTAAGGTCAGGAACACGGCAGGGATGTCCATTATCACCACTGCTATTCAACATCGTACTAGAGGTCCTAGCCTCAGCAATCAGACAACAAAAGGAAATTAAAGGCATCCAAATCGGCAAAGACGAAGTCAAATTATCACTCTTCGCAGATGATATGATACTATATGTGGAAAACCCAAAAGACTCCACTCCAAAACTGCTAGAACTTATACAGGAATTCAGTAAAGTGTCAGGATATAAAATCAATGCACAGAAATCAGTTGCATTTCTCTACACCAACAGCAAGATAGAAGAAAGAGATATTAAGGAGTCAATCCCATTTATAATTGCATCCAAAACCATAAGATACCTAGGAATAAACCTAACCAAAGAGACACAGAATCTATACTCAGAAAACTCTAAAGTACTCATGAAAGAAATTGAGGAAGACACAAAGAAATGGAAAAATGTTCCATGCTCCTGGATTGGAAGAATAAATATTGTGAAAATGTCTATGCTACCTAAAGCAATCTACACATTTAATGCAATTCCTATCAAAGTACCATCCATCTTTTTCAAAGAAATGGAACAAATAATGCTAAAATTTATATGGAACCAGAAAAGACCTCGAATAGCCAAAGGGATATTGAAAAAGAAAGCCAACGTTGGTGGCATCACAATTCCAGACTTCAAGCTCTATTACAAAGCTGTCATCATCAAGACAGCATGGTACTGGCACAAAAACAGACACATAGATCAATGGAACAGAATAGAGAGCCCAGAAATAGACCCTCAAATCTATGGTCAACTAATCTTCGACAAAGCAGGAAAGAATGTCCAATGGAAAAAAGACAGCCTTTTCAATAAATGGTGCTGGGAAAATTGGACAGCCACATGCAGAAAAATGAAATTGGACCATTTCCTTACAGCACACACAAAAATAGACTCAAAATGGATGAAGGACCTCAATGTACGAAAGGAATCCATCAAAATCCTTGAGGAGAACACGGGCAGCAACCTTTTCGACCTCTGCTGCAGCAACATCTTCCTAGGAACAACGCAAAAGGCAAGGGAAGCAAGGGAAAAAATGAACTACTGGGATTTCATCAAGATCAAAAGCTTTTGCACAGCAAAGGAAACAGTTAACAAAATCAAAAGACAACTGACAGAATGGGAGAAGATATTTGCAAACGACATATCAGATAAAGGACTAGTGTCCAGAATCTATAAAGAACTTAGCAAACTCAACACCCAAAGAACAAATAATCCAATCAAGAAATGGGCAGAGGACATGAACAGACATTTCTGCAAAGAAGACATCCAGATGGCCAACAGACACATGAAAAAGTGCTCCATATCACTCGGCATCAGGGAAATACAAATCAAAACCACAATGAGATATCACCTCACACCAGTCAGAATGGCTAAAATCAACAAGTCAGGAAATGACAGATGCTGGCGAGGATGTGGAGAAAGGGGAACCCTCCTACACTGTTGGTGGGAATGCAAGCTGGTGCAGCCACTCTGGAAAACAGCATGGAGGTTCCTCAAAATGTTGAAAATAGAACTGCCCTATGACCCAGCAATTGCACTATTGGGTATTTACCCTAAAGATACAAATGTAGTGATCCAAAGGGGCACATGCACCCGAATGTTTATAGCAGCAATGTCCACAATAGCCAAACTATGGAAAGAACCTAGATGTCCATCAACAGATGAATGGATCAAGAAGATGTGGTATATATACACAATGGAATACTATGCAGCCATCAAAAGAAATGAAATCTTGCCATTTGCAACAACATGGATGGAACTAGAGCGTATCATGCTTAGCGAAATAAGTCAAGCAGAGAAAGACAACTATCATATGATCTCCCTGATATGAGGAAGTGGTGATGCAACATGGAGGCTTAAGTGGGTAGAAGAAGAATAAATGAAACAAGACGGGATTGGGAGGGAGACAAACCATAAGTGACTCTTAATCTCACAAAACAAACTGAGGGTTGCCGGGGGGAGGGGGTTTGGGAGAAGGGGGTGGGATTATGGACATTGGGGAGGGTATGTGATTTGGTGAGTGCTGTGAAGTGTGTAAACCTGGTGATTCACAGACCTGTACCCCTGGGGATAAAAATATATGTTTATAAAAAATAAAAAATTAAAAAAAAAAAAACCCACCCTCTCTCTAGGCGAGATCCCATGGAGGACGCAGGTCAGGCAGGTTGGCCGCCTACATACAGCATACAGCCTAGCTAACACCTCTGATGAGAAGCACACTGACAAGGCGCACACGGTACCCAACAAACTCACAAGTGTAAGAAAACTCCCTTTTTTCCCTTTTTGTGTTTTATGACTTTGTTTCTGACTGTACTCTAATGTTGGTGTGTCCTCAGTCATCTTTTCCTTCAAAGCTCAGTCTTGTGATATTCTCATCAAGCCTAACGACGTTCCGTAGTATCCATTTGCCGATGGTTGCCAAACACGTCTTGGCAGTCCAGACCGCTCCCCTGAGTTCCAGACCTGTGTGTTCAACTGGCTGATTGAAGTCTCTACTTGGATAATTAGCAGGCATCCCACGGCAAACAAGCGTGGGACAGAACTCCTGCTCTTTACTTCCAAATCTCCCCACCCCTTCCTCTCTTCTCCTCCTCTTCCTCTCCTCCTCCTTCTCGTAGTCTTCATCTCAGGTAAGGACAACCTCATTTGTAGTCGTTCAAGATGGAGCCCTCCGTGTCATGCTGGCTCCTCTCCTTTTCTCTCACCCCATATCTGAACTTTTTCTTTTTTTAAAATTTTGTCTATTTAGTTATTTTAAATTCAATTAACCAACATATCATTTGTTTCAGGTGTAGAGTTCAATAATTCATCAGTTACATATAACCCTATGCTGATCTGTCAACAAATTCTCTTGGTCCATTTTCAGAACGGATCTGATTCTGATGTTCGGCCACTTCTCACCACCTCCCCAGCCACCATCTTGTACAAATTGCTGTCATCTTTCATCTGGCTTTATTGCAAATAACCTTCTAACTAGTTTCTGTGCTTCTGCCAACCCTTTTCACCTCCTGACTTCCCTTCCCTCCACCAACCACCCCTAACACCCATCAAGTCTATTTTCAAAGCAGAGAATTATTGTTACAGTAGACTTCAAACCATGTTACTCCTTCACTCAAAATCATACAACTCCTCCACTGAAAATCCTGTGGTGCTTCCACATTTCATTCAGAGGGAAAACCAAAACATCTTTCTGATGGTCTAGAAAATTTCCCCCACTCTTTGGATCCTATCTTGCTTTGCCACACTGGCCTGGCAATTCTCTGAACATCCAAGGCACCTTCTATCTCAGGAATTTTGTGCTTCCTATGGTCTCTCCCAGAAATTTTCTTTCCTCGGATAGTCACATTGTTAGCTCCTTTGTTTCCTTCAGGGGTTTACTCCAAAAGTCATTTTCTCAGTGGAATTTTCTCAGGAAACTCTAACTGGAATTTCAACTCCCACTTTTCATATTATTTTTCCTTGCTTAATTTTTTTCTCCTTAGCACTTATCACTAACATCTTGAATATTTTACTTACTCATCTTATATATAATTCATCTCCCTTACTAGAATGTAGTCTCCAGGAAGGCAGTGATTTTTGCTTATTTTATTTACTACTCTGTTTCTATTACCTTGAATAGTGTCTGGTAATAGTGGGTTCTCTCTCTCTTACTGTATATCTATAATTGATGTGTATTTGACATGCGACAAGTACATAACCTTGGGCTATACTACATAATGATTCAGGATTTGTATATATTGCAAAATGATGGTAGTCAACATATATTTGTCGAAGGAAAGAATGCATAAATAGGGAGTGGATAATTGATCTCATTCTTATTGCAATATTGGAAACTTTGGCTAATTAAACGTGGATCTTCCTCTCATTAACTAGTTGCATGAAGCAGTGTCTCATTTACCCTCATTCTATTTTACTCTCACCCTCTAGATGACATCTCATATTGACTTTTCTGTGACTATAGAATCCCATGACCTGCAGTTGGCAAGATAATGGTGAGCGACAAGTCTCTAGGGCAGTTCAGAGCAGATCCAACCATTCCTTCGTGTTCCTTGTTCCATCTGAAGTAGCAGATAGAAGGAGCAGGAGCTATCAGGCATGTAACTCACTATCAGGCAACAACTCAGTCATCTTGCTGTTGTTCTAAAGCAAGATTCATATTTCTGTTGTTCCAGATTTTAGCAGAAACATCCAAATTTCATCTGTTTCAGTGATAGATTCTTAGGCACAGGCAACGAGAGAGTGGCTTTTAATGCTTAAGGGTTGCAGTCTATTCCCATCAAGAATTCTTTGTGACTGGGGCACCTGGGTGGTTCAGTGGATTAAAGCCTCTGCCTTCGGCTCAGGTCATGATTCCCAGGGTCCTGGGATCGAGCCCCGCATCGGGCTCTCTGTTCCACAAGGAGTCTGCTTCCCCCTCTCTCTCTGCCTGCCTCTCTGCCTACTTGTGATCTCTGTCTGTCAAATAAATAAATAAAATCTTAAAAAAAAAAAAAAGAATTCTTTGTGACTATCATTAATTTTTAAAAAAGGGTGACCTAATTTGGAAGCCAGACAACTTCATATCAGTACCTAATTTTGCAAATAATGTTTTATTGGCACACACAAAAAATAAAATAAAATACAACAAAATGTAATAAAATAAGACTAAAGAAAGGAGTTCTTTTGAGGAAGGAGAGTTACTTTAAAATAGCATGGTTAACTTTTAGAACTCTGCCCTAAAGAAATAATGACTAAAGATCCATGAATAAAGATATTAACCACAATTATATTTATCACAGTGAAAATTAAAAATCTCATTGTTTGTAGTAGGTAAATTTTAAATGGAATCTTTTATAGCAATTGAAATGCAATTTTTGCAGAACATTTTGTAGCAGAGTGTTTAGAAGATTTTTTGAAATTTGGTTTATCTTACTGGGAGTGATAAAGAAAGGAGAACATATCTTAACATGTTTATGAACTGCAAAAGCTTTCAGATAAAAAGGCAATATAATAACCTTTAATTGGTCAGATAGACCTCACTATGAAAATGGTTTGGTTCCCAGTTTTATTTAACAGTAAATAGGTTCTTCTATGCAAGAGAGAAGTTGATTTATTCATAAGATGTCCACTTGAGGAAAAAAAAAAGGGTCTTGGACATGAAGAAGCCAAGAGAAAGTAAGCCCCTTTTCCGATACATGTATCAGAGAGGAGGGTGGAGGTAACCTTACGAGTTAGCCGCAGTCTATTTATCGTCTATACTGAGACTCTCCTGTAAGCCAAAGAAGGCATTATTATTAACGGCATATGCCAGAACAACAGGTGTTGCCTGAGGGGGAACAGACAAACTGGAGCACATGGTCACCTTCTGACCTAAGGAGACTGCTCTTGCCCAGAGAACTTAGTGAACTGAATCTTTAATGGAGAATTCGGAAAGGTCTATATTTTTAAACAAGCTCTTCAGGGTATTCTATTCAATAGTCAAGTTAAGTTTGAGAAATGCTCTGTTAGATAATGTCAAGTTTTAAGAAGTGGTATGAAGAGTATATCCTCAAGTATACAGATACATATTTTCATACGTGCATATAGATGGGCCTGAAGGAAATAAAATAAAGAGGTTAATGTTAAGAGAGTGATAACCTCTGAGATAAGGACTTACGTTCTACTCACTTGCCTGTGCTTTTTGCATTGTGTACTGTGAGTTATAATCAAACATAACAAAAAGCATTATTTTAATATTATTGAGCCGTTTCATTCACATACTTAGAAGCCCAGCTTATTCTTTTTCCTTGGTATATGAGTGAAAATACTTGTAGTATTTTTATAGTACTCACAGTATGACCTGTATATATGTACTAAGGTTGTTTCTCTGAGATTACTCTATCTCAGGGAACTTCATGCAGCCACGCAGTTTGTGTGCTGCACGTCAGGGGTGTCCTTTGTATTAGGTTTTATTAAATGGCACCTCCTAACGTTGTGCAATGTGCACTTCTGCCCCATGACCTGAAAAGTCATGTACCTTGGATTAATTCATGGCTTAGAGATTATGTGTAGAAAGGCAAGGTGATTTGTCAAGGCTTATGCATATTTAGCTACTTCTATGGGAGGCATTAGGGAAGATAGCATGAATGTGAATGAATCTGGATAATCATACAGGGAAAGTTTTTTTTTTTTTAACGATGGGTTTCAAGTTAAAACACCTCGGCTACCTTAATCGTGGAATTGGCCAAAGCATGTATGTTGCTGTAAACCATATTCTTAAGGGCCCAGGGCCTAAGGAGGAGATGGGGTTAATGTGAAAAAAGTACCTTGAGCTTATTTATTTAGTTAGTTAATTTTAAGTAAACTCTACAGCACACATGAGGCTCAGTCTCATGACCCTGCAATCGAGAGGCGTGTACTCTACCGACTGAACCAGCCAGACATCCCTTAAGCTCAGTATGTAAATTACCACCCTGTCCATCACAAGACTTTCCTTCTCCTGGATATATTGTGTGGTTTTGGTTTTGTCCATTTAGCATAAGCATTTTATTAAAGATTTTATTTATTTATTTGTCAGGGAGAGAGAGAGAGAGAGAGAGAGAGAGAGCAGCAGGCAGAGTGAGAAGCAAACTGCCTGCTGAGCAGGGAGCCCAAAGTGGGACTTGATCCCAGGACCCCGGGATCATGACCTGAGCTGCAAGCAGGTGCTTAACTGACTGAGCCACCCAGGCCTCCCAAGCACATGCAGTTTAAATATTTGAAGCAAGAAGAGGGGAAATTATTCATTTATTCAAGTGCCCAAGAAATAGACAGACGCTATACTCTCTATGGAAAACGAAAATGAGTCTGGTCTGAATCCTGCTGCCAAGGAATTGACAGTATAGGGGAAAAAATAAGGCTTGTAAGTAAGTAACCAACTAAAAATGCATAAAAAAAAAAAGTGCCGTATTAGGGAGAACTCAAATGAGGGAGAGCTTTCCCTACAGCTTGGGACAGGTGTACTGGGAATGAGGGAAACCTCATTGCCCTTCCTGAAGGGGAGCAGAAAGAGGATCCTGGAAGAACAGATGGAGTTTGATGACTTTGGTGGTTTAGAAACATGAAGGAACTAGTATGTGAGGCGCATGCCACGAATAAAGGCCCAGAGGTGGGGAAATGTGAAGCATAATGTAAGGGGCTCTACCGGTGGAAGGGAAGAGCAGCTGCACTGTGGTGGGAGCTGAGCCCACAGGTTTGAGTGATCTGGCACAGCAGGGGGGAAGCCAAGGCTAAACCATTAGTTCCTCCCTGGAAAGATCAATATTGCCCTGCTCACGCTCTCCAAAAGGGACCCAGCTAATTCCAGAAAGCAGGTGTTATGATCAGAGCTTGGCTGCTTATCTAGCCTCAAAGAAAGTAAAGCCCTATAGCCTTCTCAGTCCCTAAAAGTGGAAGCTAAATGTCTTCTAGTATAGAGCAAATGTGACATGAAGTGACCAGACAAAACTGTGTTACCCAGGGTTATTTTATTATTTATATGTAATTGGCAACATTGTTATTAAAAAAGAATATATTGTTGATAGAGACCATTGGCTGGGACATGGACATGCCTTTTACACAGAATCCTCCTTTGTGGTGTATTTGCAGCAAAATTATTTTACCTGCCTGTCAAAGAAAGGTTTGTTGTTGTTGTTGTTGTTTTCTTTGTCTTCCTTATATCTTCAAAGAGCAAGAGGATATAAGTTCAGTGGGCATGGGCATTTGTGTTGCTCTTGGTGGTGGTAGTGTGGTAAGTTTTTCTGTGTCATTTTATTCATCTTTATAACAGGCCAAGGAATATGGAAGGATTGATGAGGTATGAGTAGATAATGATTAAGGCTTTTTAAAAATGTGAAAGATAGAAGCCTCTGAGGACATCAGATTTGGGGGTCTGAATGAAAAAAATAAATCAGGAGGCTTTCAGTTGTTTGGACATCTGGCAAAGAGGTACCAGAAATAGTTGAATATTACCTTGGTCCCCAAACTGGAAGACATCATCCTAATCTAACCTCAATAACCCTGTACCCACTGATGATTTGTTTTACCATGCTGGGCATGTTTTCCTGGGTACAGTAGTCATTATGTCTTACTTCAAAGCATAAATAAGAGGATAAAATAATTAGTCTAAAAATAAAAATGCGCTATATTGCCAACTAATAATAATAATTCTTGGTGTAATCTGTAGAATATCTAATACATGTTGGGAAACTTTCAGCTTGTATCTAATATAAGCTGGAAGCTTTAAATTATCTTAAATCTTCAAAATATCTTTAAAAGGTAGGTATTATTAATCTGTTATAGAAAAGAAAAATGTTCAGGGGGGTTAAGTGACTTGCCCAAGGTCACAAAGCCTGGTTATACCTGGAGGATTTATAACCAGGTCTGTGTGACGCCCAAGACTTTGTTTTTTGGCATTTGATCTGTTCTTGATTGTGTTGATCTCTAAAGCTCTCCTTGGATATGAACCAGTAATAATAATAATAATAATAGCATTTATTGACTGCTTATTACATGAAATACCAGGCACGGTTATACACACTCAACAAGTAATAACCCACTTAATCCTTATAACTCTATAATGTAGCTTATATTATTACCTCCATTTTACAGATGAGAAAATTCAGGCCAAAAAAGTTTAACTAACTTGTCTAAGCTAGTAAGTGGCTGGGCTAAAATTTAAACTCAGGTAGTCAGGGGATGAAATTATTTAGAAGATAAATTACTGCAAAGCAGCAAGAGACTTCCTGACTTTTCATTGATTATAATGCATGATGTAGCGTTTTTCTTAGCAGATACAATTTACACAGAGATTAGTGTGCAATATGCATTTATGTTCTACAGCTTTGTTTATGTTGTAAGTATGTTTTTATCTTGGGCCTATTTTTGTCTATCATGAAATGAAGTTCAATAATAAGCCATGTAGAGACACCTGGGTGGCTCAGTCCATTAAGCGTCTGCCTTCCGCTCAGGTCATGATTCCACAGTCCTGGGATCCAGTCCTGCAACGGGCTCCCTGCTCAGCAGGGAGCCAGCTTCTTCCTCTGCCTGCTGCTCTCCCTGCTTATTCTCTTTCTCTCTCTCGGACAAATAAATAAAATCTTAAAATAAAAAGAATAAGCCTTGTCTGTGACCGTTTGTATATGTTTAGTTCTGTAAAAATCACTTTCCTGAAGATCAATATAAATGTATAGTTATGGAAATGGCAAATTGACAAGACATCTCCTTTTTATTTTCAACTTAGAAAGCTATACAAATAAGTTTTTGCCTTATTAATTTTCCAAAAGTGTTTAAGTTTAGGTGCCTTGTTGAAACAAATCTTTTTAGCAAGATTAATTTTAAAGTTAGACATTATGAGTATCAAATTAAGCTGTCAGCCTGAGAAATGATACGGAGAGAGATGTGTTACAACCAGCCCCTCCCCCAACCTCTGCAGAGATTGGTAAGTATGAACAGGAATACCAGAGGCCAGGAATCACATTTTAGTAATTCTTTTCTAGTTATGTCAGATTTCTAGCATGCTATTAGAGACACATGTGTCATCCTCACCATCAACCAACATATCATTGCTGTTTCAAACTGTTACTAGAGCTGTTGACACAGAATATTGTGTCTGTCGACAGCTCCAATTAGCTGGCGTGTCTGACTGGTGACAGCATGGTCTACTTTTGTTTATGGGGACGGTGGGAGCTGTATCTCCGTCTCCCAACCTCCAGTGGCAGACAGATGGATAGAGCTATATAATCATCAACGGAAGCGTGTGATATTCTGTCTTCACAAACCATCATGCCGAGCAGAACCAACGGCCTTTTGTCTGCTTTCAGAAATGACTGCAAGATCCCTCCCATCTGTCAAGTTATGAGGGTGAATATATACAAAATGCATCATATATATGTACATGTAGACCACAATGGATTGGGATGTGAAGAGGAAATAAACATTAAAATAAAAGCTGATGTGATCTTTAATTTGTATCACATCAGCTTTGAAGATATTTTTGCCTCTTCACTAAGTCTATAAAATGTCTTTCAGTGAAATGATTTTAAAAATAAACCAATCATTGTTTTATTATTATTTACATCATACCAGTAAGAATTTTTAAATTGCATTTTGTAACATTTGACTTGCTCTACTGTGGAAGAATCATTGGCTGGGAATTCTCTCTAGGTCATTTTCTTCACTAGTTCCCAAACTCTCATCATAGAGAAGCATGTGAGAGATGGTGTTCTTGCAAAATACACCCAACTCATTAAGCATATTCGGATGTGCTCAATCCAAGTACATGGCTCAGAAGGAGGAAGTGTTCTTTCTAACAGAGGAATAGGAATGGAAAGCAGGTGATTGAGAATGATGCAATTATAGGGAAAGTCTGGAATTTATTTTACCTAAAAAATATGAACTATTTTAAGCTTTATTATTTTTATTGTTAGATGTGACTTATAAATAGCCATTATGTGACTGCAAACCACTGACCTAGTTCGTCAGCTCAATTTCTGTCCCCAGTTAACTCTAACTCACCTCTTAGGTTTCAGCTCAAATGCCACTTCCTTAAGAAAACCTTCTCACGACCCCCAGGATACATATTCACAACACTGCTCTTTCCCTTCTTAGCCCATATTGCAGTTGGTAATACCCATTCATGTAATTATTTGATTAACATTTGCTCTGTGCTGAGTTCCATGAGGGCAGAGAGCAAGTCGATGGTGCCCACCAGTGAAACTCTGATTGATGCTCAGCACCATGCCTGGTACCCACCTGGGCTCAGTATAGATGTGTCAGATGACTGTTGCTCAGGTGGACTCACACTGGAACTTTTCAGGTGAAAGAAATACTACTCTTCTGGTCTTCTAAGACTACAACTGCTTATAAAGAAGTGCTTCATTGTGTCTGATTTATACTTGTCAATTTAGCCCAGAACTAGAATTAGGTAAATGTTTGGGGGAGTGCTGGGCGGGAGGCAGGGACTGGTTATGCTCTAGGCAGAGGGAGTAGCATCACAAGGTTTCTAAAAGTCCAGCACTACACATGGCAGAATTGGAGGAGAAGTCTGAGGAGAGTAAGATGGAAAGAAAGGCCTTCAAACAATAGCCCACCTTTAGCAATCAGAAGCCAAGCTGAACTCTGACTTGGAAGTCTTGAAGAGATTTCTGCTCACCTTCTATTCACAGATAGTAAACATACCGATGCTGGTCCTATCCACACTGTGTCCCAGCAAACATGGGAATGAGACTCATCCTCCTAACACCTGGTTTGATAGTGATCATCCACATATCAAGTAGATAAGTGGCACGAACGGGAAATCAGCATTTGTTGTTTTATGTGGCTGAAATTTGGGGTTGCTTGTTATGACAACATAATGAAACCCATTCTGACTGAAGCAGAAATCTTTACATTATATCAAGTAATTTATATATACCTATATATCCATTTATATGGTGAACATAAACCATATTTTTATTCTACTCTTCTACAGCCAACAAGTTGGCTGCCCTTTAGTAGAAACTCAAAACCTTTTTTGAATTCATATCCGGAATTTAAATATCAGCGTTTACTCAACTGATAGCTCATTGAGGGTAAATGTTGTGCCTTTCATATATTTGTACCTCCCAGTAAGCCCTACACACTTAACATATAGTTAGCATTGACTGCTGAATGAATGGATTACCTTTTATACATTTCTTTTCCTCACTGAAGTTTGTCAGTCACGTTCGTTTTTCTGCATAGTTACACTTCCCAACCCTAAATTGTAGGCCTAACTACAGATTCTGATAGAAATATCTACAAAGCAACAGCTTTACATTTCTGAGTTAAGTCAAGAGTTTTTGACCCCTGGCTTCAGTTTTGTTGCCTTTGCTTAGCCAGGCAATACTGGCTTATTATTTCTGCATTTCTTTCTTCATGGACTTTGGATCTTGGAAGAGACATTTAAAAACTCTGTTTATTTAGCTTCACTTTCCAAGATATTTTCACTTTTTTTTTTTTTTTTTCTCATTTGAGCCTCCCTGGAAATCCTAGAAAAAGTAGCTAAGGTAGATATTTCCTCCATTTGATAGGTGGGTGAAGTAAAGTTCAGAGGTGTCACCCACGTAGCAAATAGAACATGTACCATTGAGTCTTTGGCAGGAAGTTTTATTGTGCTAAAGTCAGGAAATCAGATAAATACTTACCTTGCAGTGCTTTATCACCACTTTGATTTTCCAAGAGGTAGAGGCTACTGCTGCTCTGAATTTATTTCTCATTAGCGAGGTGATGCTTATGAAGGCAATGGGGTTTTGGGGAAAAGATGTGCACATTTTTGAGACTTAAACATGGTTGAAGGAGGGGAGACAAGGCACAAATATGTTCTCTAGGCATTCAGAATGCCTTTTTTCCCCCTAAATCAAAGAAATGGCTCTCAAGAAATGGCATCCTTCTATGGACGGAGACTTTAAAAGGAAACATAGCTCAAAAGAGATAGGGGGTCTGAAAAATGTAATTCTGATCATATATTCATGAATAATCCCCATGTGAATAAAGGTAGGCACATCTAAGGAAGCTTTTGTGACTGTCAAGGGGGCTCTCTGATGAGCTTATATTTAAAAGGGCTCAGAGGAGAGATAGAAGGGAAGCATGATGATGGGTAAGGCAGGCTGGGCACTGCCTGAGCATGAGAGGAATAGACCATAGGCTGCTCAGCTACAGGTGACCTTGGATGGGCCATTCTTCACTTGTGCGGGCCTTGTAGTAGACATTCTTTCTCCCAGGTTTACGACTTAAGATTTGCAAATACTAAACATGCAAAAGTGTGATTCTGAGCAGAGTATATTCAAGTAAGAGCAGCCCAGAATGAGTTGAAGCTGAGAAAATGATGCTAAAGACTACAAAGTTGCTTTCAAGCAAGGGCAATGAGACAAAGAGAGAGAGAGAGAGAAAGAGAGAGAGAGCTACAAAAGTGAAAGTGGGTGGCATGGGTTAGCACATCCTATAAACTGTGGGGAGATGTGGAATATGAGGAGGCCTGGTTCTGATCAGTGTTAGGCCCCTTGCTTGGGTAATCTTTTGCTTTGTTGCCAGGAATCACTTCTATTTGCCTGTGGACTGATCTAACAAGAAGAATAATCTTTAAACTGAGAGGGCAGAACAAAAATGCAAGAAGGAAACAGAGCCAAGAGAGATGAAGAGAGAGAGTATCAAGTGCCCTTAATGAGAAAACTTTCTATGATTGAAAAAGCTGCATCCCAGGATGCTGAGACACCTGAAAGATATGATTAAAGGACCTGTCTTGCTGCTCTTAAGAAACCACAGAGAACAGAAAACTCAGAAGACTGAAATATAAATACCAACCCGGTTTTCTAAAAAGACAGAAGGATAAAGCATGCATCTAATGAACAAAATATTGTTCTCTAGCACAAATAAGATACATTTTTCAATTAGAGAGTTTGTGAGCACATTGTTGGGGGGAAGAGGGTGTGTTGGGTGAGCCTGGTGGTTGGTATTAAGGAGGGCAGGTATTGCATGGTGCACTGGGTGTGATGCATAAACAATGAATCTTGGAATACTAAAAAAATAAAATAAAAAATTAAAAAACAAAAAACAAAAAAAGAAACACACATGAAGAGTCAACACGATTCCTTAAGAACAAATCCTGTTTATTAAACAACCTTCCCACCACACACACACACACACACACACACACACGTACACACACACAGAGAACAGTTCTGGATTGGTAGTTATAAGCAGAATGAAAGCTCTCAAAGATGTCCTCATTCTCATTTCTGAATCTGTAAATGAGTTAGGTTACACGGCAAAGAGGAATTAAGGTTGTAGTTGCTAATCAACTGAATTTGAATGAGGAGATTGCCCTGGTTTTTCTGGATGGGCCCAATGTAATCACAAGACTTCCTGAATGTGAAAGAGGGAGCTAGAGGAGCCAATGTTGGAGTGATGTCTTCAATGAAAGACTCCACTAACCATTGTTACCCGTGGAAATAGATGAGTTCCAAGATAGAAGAGCCAAAGAGTGTTAGTAGTCTCTCACAGCTAGAAAAGTCAAAACAACAATAACAACAGCAAACAAACAAAAAACCTCAATTCTCTGGCGCCCAAAGAAGGAACACAGCCCTGCAGACACCTTGATTTTTCTCTGAGAGACCCATTCTGGACTTCTGATCTCTAGAACTGTAAAATAATAAATCTGTGTTGTTTGAAGCCACTAAGTTGGAGGCAATCAGTTATAGAAGCAACAAGAAAATAAAACAGGAGGCATGGGGGTGTATCTTGACTCCACAAGGTCTTTGAGAGATTTCCTTACAAACCTGATTGGAAAATTGATGAGTAATATTGTTTAGATGAATTTCCAATTTCTTGAGCAATCATCTCATGTCACCCTGAGAGAAGTTGCCCTGCATCCTGCCACAGGACTCTGCCCTGGGCTCATTCATTCATTCATTTACTCCACAAATATTTACTGAGCATATTTTATGTCACAGGCACGACTGTAAGAACTGAGAATTCAGCACAGAACAAGAAAACAAGGTCCTTGTACTCAGAGTTTACGTTCCAATGGAACAAACAGACAAAAAACAGTTTCTAGTAATGATGTGTACTTTGAAGGAAAATCAAGCAGACTAAGGGGATAAAAGAATGCAGAGGAGGCTTTTTTTTTTTTTTTTTGATAGAATGGTCAGGAAATGTGTCTTTGGGGTGATATTTGAGCAGACAACTGAAAGCCATGAGAGGGTCTGATGAAAGAACCTCACTAGGAAAGAGGAGCAGGTAGTGCAAAGACCCTGATAGGAGAACGAGCTTGTCATGTTCTGAAGACAGCAAAAAGGTCAGAGGGGCCAAAATTAAACAAGCAAGACACAGAGTAATAGGAGATAAGATAGGAGAGGAAGTAGATCATACAGTGTTTGAGCAGAGACTGGGTGATTACCCATGAGGCATGGTTGGTCTCCATCTTTGATTCCCAACCTCAGATGCTTCAACAAGAGAGAAAAAAGCATTTGCTTTGAACCTGGTCACTTCTTCATCTGTGGCCACTGTTGCTAGAGCTTGGTATCTCTTACTCTAATACTGCTCACTCTCCTCTCTCTGACTTGAGAGGTAAAGGATACAGAATAATTTACTCTTCTTCAGTATAATTTTAGTTAAGATTCATTTGCCATATCTTTTCTAAAGCCTCTTCATTTTTTAAGGTTGCATGTTTGTGTGATTAGCTCTCCCACAGGGCCGTATTTCTACTAGGCTATAGCATCTCACAGAGGATGGTAATATCCACTCTCCTTTTCTTAAAAGGTTACTCTGGGGATAGACTGTGATGAAATGTCTGATAGTGTAACACAAGGATTAGAGCTGCACAAATGTAAGCTGCTATTATTAATAAATGATAATTTTTTATTTCTTATTCACTCTTTATAAACCATGGTCATTTTGAACCCTCACCTGATCCTCTCAGTGGACACCTTTCTACTTGATAACATTTATGAACTCAAATAAAATTTGAGTAATCAAAGGAACAACAACAAAGGATTCCTGGGAAATTCCCACTAAATGCCGTGTATTGTTTCTTTGTATATCGATTGTAGTCCATTGACAACTCTAAACTCAACCTTCTAAGTGACTGGTATGGAGTAATAACTAGGCAGACTGAGACGCACTATAGTGTAGTGGCTAAGAGTACAGACTTTGGGTTTGGGTTCCAGCCCTTTCATTTCCTAGGTATATAACCTGGGACAAGTGACTTCACTGCTTTGTGCCTCAGCTTTCTCATGAGTAAAATGGTACTGATAATATATGAGTCAATTTATGTAAAGCACAAAAAGCAGCACTTGGCACAGAGAAAGCACTCAATTAAGATAAGTTATTATTTATTAGTTATATTAATTATTTATCCTTATATGACAATATTATTACAAACTTAGTGCTTAAAACAACACATTCTTTATTTCCTGGTTTTGATGAGTCAGGAGTCGAGGCATGACTTAGCTAAGTCCTTTGTTTCAGTGTCTGCTGGGACTGCAAGTTCATCTGAGGCTTAACTGAGGAAGCATCTGCCTCCAAACTTGCATGATTACTTGCAGCATTCAGTTCCTTGCAAGTTTAGACAATGGGATCTCAGTTCCTTTCTGGCTCAATGGATTAATGCCATTCTCATCTCCTTTCTGCATGGAACACTCCATATAGAAGCTCTCACCATGGCAGCTTGCTTCTTCAAAACTAACAAGGGAGAGAGAATCATATACATGCAATCACATATTTCCTGTCACCTCTGCCATAGCCAATCAGCAAAAAGTGAGTCACAGATCCTGCTCACCCTCAAGGAGAGGGAACCATACAGCATATGAATACTAGGATGGTGGGATTATAATAGAGTGTATCGCCATGTCACCTTATTTTCTCAATTCCCCAATAAATGTACTTCAGATAGGGGAGACATATCATATATGCAGCTGCTCCCCTAGGAAGTACTGAGAACTTGATCCAACTATTTCATTGAAATTGTGGTTATTAAAGATGGCAAAACACCTTGCTAGACTTTGGTCCTATCAGATCATGAGACCAATAATTCTTCTGTTGATACCGGTGTTTTTGAAATATTAGTCACAGATTTGCTTTTGCTATACATTACAGATGATATAAACTCATAATGAGCAAATCCTGAGTACCCTTACCCACCTAGGAGTTCATAGTTCTGTTGTTACCTTAAAAGCAGATTGAATTAAAATGAACTCATTCAGTTGTATAAATTTGGTGTTTTAGTATACAAATATATAAGCAGTAGGTAAATGAAGGGAGAAATAAAGGTTCACATGTAGAGAAAATCTGCATTTTTTAAAATTTAATTTTATTTTTTCAGTGTTCCAAGATTCATTGTTCATGAAAATTTATATCTTTTTTAAAAAAATATTTATTTATTTATTTGAGAATCCTCATCTTTTCAGTAAAGCATACATCTCTTCCTGAGTATAGAGTTCTTGATGATTTGTTCTTCAAGACTACGTGCTGTCTTCTTGTGACTCTTGTTTTTTCTTCCAGACACTTGTAAACCAACTACCTCATTGATGCACCCTGCTTGTATCTTCATCATGATCTTATGCCATTCTCCCCCTGTCTCATGATGCTACGGCCATGTTGACCTTCTTTCTGTGTCTCACACTCATCAAGCTTTTCTGCCTCAAACTCTTCTCAGTTCTGTTTCCTCTTCATGGAAAATATCTCCCCAAATTGCTCACCTGGCAAGTTCCTTCTCGGTATTCGGACTTCAGCCCAAACATCCTCAGAGAGGCCTTCCCAGTGTTCTCAGGCAGAAGTTCCCTTTTGTCCTGCCACAAAGACATCGATCACAGGAGCTTTTGAGCTTTGCTCTGTGCATCAAATTCCCTGGAGAACTTGTTAAAAACACAGATTGCTGTGTCAGAGTTTCTGATTCAGTAGAGCCCAACGAATTGCATTTCTAACAAGTTTCCAGCTGATGACCCAAGGGCCACACTTTGAGAATCACTGATCTATCACATTATCCCATTTTGTTTTCTTTATTGCATTCATCATTTATACTTTCTCAGTATTTGTTTACTAATTTATTTGGCCTTAGGTCCTATGAACATCAAGGACTATGTAACAAGTTACTAGAACAATGTCTGGCTGCCTCGTATATAGTTTCTATTAGATGAATGAACAAATAATAAATAGATTGATATATGGAAGAAAATTCTACTTGAAGGCACTGGTTTTGGAAACTAAATTAGAAGATCTATTTCTATTTATGGTTTCATAAATAAATATTAATATTTCTTAGAAAATATGTATTTTAAGCTTTAAAATACAATAATTAAAAAGTAAACACTTGTGACTCTATCCACATATACCACTGGATTGCCCTAATGATTTTATGAGGGCTCAGGACAAGTGTAACATTAAACAGGTTAATTTTATAAATAGTATATAGTAGTGAAAACATTTCAATAAAAATCTTTTTTTTTTTTAAGATTTTATTTATTTATTTGACAGACAGAGATCACAAGTAGGCAGAGAGACAGGCAGAGAGAGGGGGGAAGCAGGGTCCCTGCTGAGCAGAGAGCCTGATGCGGGGCTCCATCCCAGGACCCTAAGATCATGACCTGAGCCAAAGACAGAGGCTTTAACCCACTGAGCCACCCAGGTGCCCCTCAATGAAAATCTTAAGCTCAATGTAAATTAAACCTAACAGGGTAGGTTTTAATTTTATCTGGAAAATATCTTTTTCTCTCATTTTATACTTTTTCTTTTTTCCTGTCTCACAAGAATACCAAAAATTGTGATTTGGCCCTGACTCTAGATTGATATATCTATTCTTCTATCCCTAGAGTGCTTCAGTCATTTTCTTTCATTTTATTTTAACTGTGACATTTTTGTTAACATACAATTACCTGTGACACCTGTGGATACCACATGCAGAATGGAAATCTTTTTAAATGAGCAGTCTAATTAAATACAGTTGGTATAAGCTAATTATAAGACATATGTCTTGCAAAAAGAAGCCAGGAAAATTCACAATAAAATTATTCTATTTAAAAAATCTTTAATAGTACATATATACACACATGCATACATATATACACAGACACAGACTCAAAGTTATTGTGAAACTGGTTTCACTGAAGGATGTGTTTTGAGGTTGTGCACAAATAACATCAAAGAAAGGGAGACCTGGCAGTTATCCCTCTGATTTTAACCCTGACTGACACCAGATTGCAACTTCAGTGGCTTGAGTTGACTGTGGTGATCAGGTGAACCTGATCTGATACCTTCCAGATCTCACTTCCATCTTATACCGAAGAGATATTGCTGTTGAGCAACATGCAAATATTTATGCTCAGGTCTAAGCAATTTCAGCAAGTAGCACATGCTTATAGCCTTCTCTGAATGAATAGCTTTTGATTAACTACATTGTAAAACAAAGTCACAAAATCATAGGTATTATAGTTAGAAATGGCCCTAGAGATTATTATTTTTTAAAGCCTCTCCTTTAAGAGATAAGGATATTGACACATAGATAAGTAAAGTGATTTTCCCAAGGTCACCAAGGAAGTTAATGGCCAAACTAGGACCATACCCATATATCTGCAGTGCTCTTTGCCTCTGGCACACTTTTTTTTCCATTGTCCACAGTCCATTTTCTGTAAGGTGACTTAGAGAAAACCTACTTGATATAAGCTACCATAAATTTTAAACAATGTGAGAAATTAACTAATAATTGTATACATATATGAATATTTCCATAATTTCATATTTCCATTTAAATTGTATCAGGGCTTGATATAGACTGAATTGGGTCCTCTATACCCCCCACTAAACTTATATGTGGAAGCTCTAACCCCCAATGTGACTAAATTCGGAAATAAGGATTTTTAAGGAGGTTATTAAGATTAAATGAGGTCATAAGGGTGGGGCTTTAATTCAGTAGAACTGGTGTCTTAAGATGAGGAAGAGACACCAGCAGTGCACATACACAGAGGAAAGGCTATGTGAGGATAGCAAGAAGACAGCCATCTGCAAGTCAAGGAGAGAGGTCTCAGAAGAAAGCAAATCTACTTCTAGAACTGTGAAAACATGAATTTTTATTGCCTAAGCCACTCAGTTGGTGGTGTTTTGTTGTAGCAGCCTAGCAGCCTAAATACAGGGCTGGCTCAAGATCAAATGTTACACCTAGAAGATGCTTTAGAAATGAGCCCAACTAGGGACATCTGGGTGGCTCAGTCAGTTAAGCATCTGCTTTTGGCTCAGGTCAGGATCCCAGGGTCTTGGGATTGAGTCCCATTTTGCTCTTCTTGCTCAGCAGGGAGCCTGCTTCTCCCTCTGCCTGTTGCTCGCCCCTGCTTGTGCTCTTTCTCTTTCTCTCTCTGACAAATAAATAAATAATTAAAAAAAAAAAAAGGAAAGAAATGAGCCCAATTTCTCTCCCCTTGTTTCTGCCACTAAATACTAGAAATAAAGCTACCATCTTGCCCATATTTGGTAAATAATTAGAATTCTCAAGCATTCTTTCGGAACAAGAAATGTGATTCTATTTGGCTGAACTAACATATCACAAGTAAACTGCTGCCACCACAGCAGGAAGGCTATGCCCAGCAGTTCACCTTTTGCAACCAGTCCCTTCTTCCTGCTTTTTCTCTCCCTAGTCTCTGCCACAGTGCACTCATCCTCCCAGTCACATTTTTGCTTAAGAGATACAGAAGGTAGGAACAGATAAAAAATGTTTGTCAAGGAGAAACTCTAGTTGTGGGTGAAAATGAGTGAGCAGAGCTCTATAATAAGTCTGGTTTGGAAGATGACCACCAATTTCAGAGAGTTGGTGAGCAGAATATTGGGTTTGTAACATTATCCTGTTCACACCCTTTCATGCACACAGCTCCTACCTAAATTTCTCGAGTGGTTCAGCAGAAGGAATGTGGTAGGAGAAAGTTCTGAGATGGGGCACCAGCTGGCTGCAGCCTTCCCTTTTGGCTGTGAGTAGAAAGAAACATTATAATGACTGAGGCTGCTTTGAGTGAGAGTCTCCATGTGATTCTGGCTCCCTTTTTCCTGCCCCACGATGCCTAATTTTTTGGCCTGGCTTTGGATAGTCCTCTGCTAGTCTGTCCCACCCAATTCATCCAGACTGATGTCACAGGCCTTCTTAGCACTAGTTTCACCCTTTGGGCTCATCCTTGTTGATCCTCTTCCCAGAAATATCTGCCATTTTATCTAAATTCTGCCAGTTTTCAAAGCTCACCTTAAGTTCTACCCCCTCTAAGAAACCCACAAAGACATTCAATCATCTCAATCTTGGTTTCCCAAACTGCATTTAAAATTTGTCATTACCGTGCTCGCTTCGGCAGCACATATACTAAAATTTGTCATTACCACACAACTGGTATCTTAATATATACTCTTTGACCCATAAATTGTCTCTTTCTAACTCTATGAAATATTAGTGGCTACATAGTGTCAGCCTTGCATAGAGAAAAAATAATGGGTTTTAGATAGACGGATTTGGGTTAAAATCGCAGATCTATCATTCATGAGCTGAATGACTTGCATAAGTTACTTAGCCTTTCTAAGTCCTGATGACTTTGTCTGTAAATAAGGTTAATGATTACCTTCTAGTGTTATTGAAAGAGTTAAGTTAAATGAGATCATGTATATGGTGTGCTTCCTCCATGAATATTAGCCTTCTTTTCTCCGCATTTATATTGACAGTTATATAGAATTTTTTTTTTTTTAATTTACAAAGCACTCTCTTATATATTCTATCAGTTAAGAGGTCTTTCCTTTGTGGGATGATTCTAACACTCTCTGTGGATGGAAATTAAGTAATCTATGTTTTCTATACTGGAGCAGCTGGAAGTATACAGGGAACATTGTCCTAGCTGGGGCAGTTTCAAGCACAAGGCAGGCTAAGATCGCAACCACCTTCTACAGAGAGAGAACGAGGAAGCTAGGAGCAGTAGAAGGGAGCTGGGGAAGCTCATGGGCTAGAATGCTGGCTCTTTTGGAGACCTCCATTTGCCCAACACACACTGTTCCCAGAGTCACCATTTGATCAAGGGCCTATACCTTAGCAGGTGTAATCTGATGGGTAGAAATAAGAAATTAGAGTCTTAGGACAGCAAAGTCATTTCTGTGACATGGGCTTTCAGAATATCAGCCTACTTAAGACAGATGCTATGAAGAGAATCAACAAGGTCATTGGAGCCATGGCCCAGAAGATGTAGGAAGGGAATCATCTCAGCTCCAGCTAAGGGCTCCACAGTCCAGAATGGAGTCCCATTTCCAAGAGAATAGAAGCAGAAGGCATGGCCAAGATGATGGAGACCAGAAAAGGCTAGAACTCAGAGTCCAGATGTGTTCCCAAGCTCTTGGTAGACAAACCAGACTGCAGATCTATGGTAACAGGACTAATTTCAGGTCCCACCAGCTGGTCACCTGCACCCTGCTCTTCTGCTTTTAGTGCTTTGAAAACAGCTGACCACCTGGTAAGCTTGGCTTGAGGTACCAGCCAAGGTAATAGGCAATAGCCCTTGCCTCAGGAATGTACCCGACATCTCTCTCGTTTATCCTTTTGTTCTCTCTGTCTCTACATGCCTGATAGCTCCAGCTCTATATACCTATTTCTCCTCCATCTTTTGAAAACTCTTTTGAATGACCTTTTCAGGCTTAGCACCTTCATGTGGACACATATCCAAACATGACTTTTGACCCTGAAGACACTCATTTAATTTAAAACAGTGTCTGCTGCTCTTGGAAAAGGTGTCTGCAGCATTTGCTTCCAACCCTGGCCACGGTGCCCTCACTCTTTAATTACAGCCAGCCTCTTGGACAGGGAAAAACGTGCCCTATTCTGCTTGGCCCAGGGACCAGACAGGGGGTGGAATGGAGACTGGCTAACCCTGCTGTAGAGGACATCAGTGTCTCCAGCTGGAAGAGCCAGAGCAAGGTCACAACTGACAGACACAGAAAAAGTCGTCTTGATTCTTTTGTTGGGAAACAACCATGAACTTGGAATAATTCTGCCCTTGAGAATGGGGAGATTTAATTTTCAGCTTCAGGCTCTTGCCTTGGCTAGTTTCCCCAGCAGCTAAAATAAACCATCTGCTTAACTTCCTATGCCCACTTGCTTGCTGGAAGAATTGTTTGTCTACTCTCCCACCTGGCTAAAGCTCACAGAGGAAAGAAAGAAAGATGCCCAGGGACTTTTCGCAATCTGTCTTGAAAGCATCATGAGATTTCTCTATCTAGAAATGCATTTCCTGTCTTATTCCTTAGTCATTTGGGGAAGAATTTTCAACATTTTCATTAGCTTTATTCTATATTCAATAAAATGGTGATGGTTTCCTCAGTAGCACAGTGTAATCAAAAGATACCTTTCCAGTTACCTTGAATCTGGATTTATAGTGTACCTGAGGGGTATATATCCTCATAGGTAAGAAGATGTTCAAAGAAATAGCTCCATACTAAAACACCTAAAGAGTCACTCCCTTTCTGGTCTGTAATTCACATACCTACTCCTGTGCTTCCTGGAATGAGAGCCTCATTGCCACTTCAAAGAGAGTATGACTATTTTAACTGTGTCCCAAGCCTTTGATTCACAAATTCTATATAAAAATGAGGACTTTTAGCTGGAGAAGAACAAGGAAAATGGCTCTTCAGGACAAACACTTTCAATGGTTCCCCAGTCCCCATGGTGTAAAATCAAAATTTCTTCATCAAGCACACAATATCTTTGCCAGTTTTCCCCCAAGGTAACTTTCCAGCTTTAGCCTTTCCTCACTTCTCCAAGTGATTTTACATCAACATAACATACCAAACTCACAGAAAGAAAAGTGCCCTCCCTGACCCACATCACACGTTTAAATGTAGTGGTTCATTTCTTGTTAACGAGATCTTAACATATCTATGCCAACTAGATAAACTTCACTCTGACCAAGAATTGCTTCTGAGTGAGAAGTTCTAACATGGAGTACAGTCTAAGGTGTTCTGCACTGGGGGAAGGTCTTGCCCTGAAGCAGAAAGGCAGCTATGCATGAAACCCTGCAAAAACATGATCAGTTTTCACAGAGAAAAGTCTATGCACATCACTTTCTAGAATTCTCAGAGAATTCTATAAGAACAGAATATAGAGGCCCTCCCCACAAGGTCCAAACTCAGAACTAAAATACACAAAAGTATTTGTTGTTTTTAAGGCCCTGATAATATTGGGGTTTTGGAGTCTGAGTTCCTCTGAGGGTATAATCACAAGTGTGTGTGTATCTGTGCATATGTGCATGTGTGTGTTTGAACTGGTGTGTGTGTGTGTGTGTTTTGATGGTTGGTGGGCACATTTCCATGCATTTGGCTACACCCTTATGATCTGTATATGCCATATTGCCTGCTGTTGCTAATCTTGGGAACTACCCTAATTCTTGGAGTTCTTGCCCCATTTTTCATTGTAGGATAACAAGTATCTTGACTGTAATCTATTAATTGAATAATTGAATAAACTTGTTTCCCTCCAGTGCGAGCATATTGTTTGCACACAGTGTCATCCTGGGCCCTCCAGCTATGGAAGGCCTGCCAGATATGTTTATTAAACCCCCTGTGCTTGGAAAGAACACAGAAAACTGTCATCTAGAGCAATACAAAAGTGCCTATCTCAGCTGGAGATCTCGCTGTTATGAATAAAGGAAGAGTTTGTGGTACAGTTTTGAGATGTAAAGAGAAAAAGCTTCCCCATGGTGCAAATGTGTTGTAACCCTCAGGCAAGAAAAAAATATTGAATTGTTGCTGGCAGTACAATGTAATCATTGAGTTAGTGGCAGCTATGTTTCTAAGCTTCTTAAGGTAAAATCATATTAATTTGGCCTTCTCCAAAGGACATTCCAGGTTGTTAAATGGAACCGTTGAAACATTTTTCACTAATGAACCTAGCCAATGAAAAGCCAGTTCCACTTAAGTCAAATACTGGGTAAGTTGGTAGGGAAAGAGGAGATGTGCTACAGTGGAGGCCACGCTGCCACAGGATGTGTTTTCCAAAGTCCTGAGGTGCAGGCATTTGACCTAGGTAGTGACCAAGTGAGCGGCATGATGGAAACCACAATAATGTGCTGAGAAAAGCGAGTGAGTCAGAACTTGGCCTCTTCCTTCAGAAGGACAGAACTCATGGTGCACCCCCTGCGATGATGGGCATGAGGCTGAAAGCTTTCCAAGATGCTATCTTCTAGACAAACAAAACACTCAGCTCCTGGAAAATGGTGGCTTTTGTGCCTTCAATCTGATTCCTTTAAGTCATTTTTGAGTCACTTAGACTTCATCCTTGAATGGCAATGCCTATGCGAGGCAGGGAAAAGAGCCAGTGTGTGCTCTGTGATCCAAACCAAGATTCCAGGTTCTCTTGTGGCTGCCGCTATCATTGCATGTGAGGCAGGAACCTATATTCTCGCAAGGGTGGTGGCAGAAGACATCTGTGCTTCCTGGGGCTAACATAGGGTCGGGCTATGGGAGCCTAGTAGGTTCACCTGGTGTGCTAGTCTCTTGGATACTGAGAAGATAATTTTCTTGGCAACCAGGTCAAGCTCCTTTGTTGCCTCCTCCTCCTTACTTTACTGGGTGGAATCAGGGCAATGCACTCAACAAAGGGGATTAGTGAGTATGGAAGTGAGACTGAGGATCCCTTGACTGTTTATGCTTCAATATAATGTACTAATTGATTCAAGGAGGCAGCATAGTGTAGCGAAAAGAGCCGAATCTGAAGCCACACTAAACTAGATTTATATTCCTTAGACTTGCGGACATGGGCAAGCCACTTAACCTCTCTGAACCTCAATTTCAAAATCTATTGACTAAGTTTAAAAGTGCCTGATTTGTGAGGATTAGATATAATGTCCATAAAGAGAACAGAATCATGTCTGGCAAACAGCAGAACCAATGAGTTTAACTATTGCTGGTTTTGTTGTTGTTTAATCGATTAAAAAAAAAAAGTATCTAAAAGACCCAAAAGAGTGAATCCAGTTTGCAAGTGTGTTTACTGCACAAGGAGTCTCACAGGCATGTGTTGCTGGGGAGTCCCAGAGATTCTGCCTCCATTTGGAGCAAACGGAACCTTGTTTTTAAAGCTCCTGCAGTTGGGCATGCTGCTGATATGTAACCTGAGCACGAGTCAGCAGGAGGACTATTCGACAGACCTTGAGACTTAAAAAGCCAGCCAGCCATCCCATGCTTGTATACCAGTTTTCTGCGGCCTTTGAAATTTGATGTGAGGTCACTCATTTGTTCATTCACACACACACACACACACACACACACACACACGTATATATACACACACGTATATATTTATATTATTATATTAATTTACACATTACATTTATTTATATATTTATTAATATAAAATATAAATTATATGATACAATATGTTATATTAATATTAACATATTTGTATATATTTATATTTATATTGTATATATATAACTATTACTAAGCATGCAAGCGAGAGAGAGAGAGAGCGTGAACGAGCACTTGGTGATAAGTTTTAAAAAGTGTTTTCAAAATACACCAGTATTGTGCTAGATGGATAGTGATTTTATTGAGGAGGTGGCCCATATACCCACATTCCTCTGGACAGAAGTAAGGAGATATTCAGAGTTCTAAGAGATGATAGGAGAAAACAGTGCGAATGGCAAAGGAGTTAATTATTCATTTGTGAAACCAGCTTCTTCAGAATTCGTGAAAACCAAATATCTACTCTTGGCCAATTTTCCTAAAGGGAGACGGAAGCTCTCCAGGACTTGCGAGAGAGGTACTACTTTGGTGTTTCAGCACTATATGATACATTCTTAGAAGGTAGCCCCTTGAATAACATAAACTGACTGTCCATCACGTGGCAGACCATTTAGAGAAATTGCCTATTTATTGATCTCAATGACCCTGCAGGGAGGTAGAAGAACATTTTTATTTTAATGATGGACAAACTGTGTTTCAGAGAGTTGAAATCATCTGGTCACTTTCACACAGCTCCTGATGTTTGACTCCAAATTATCACCTTTCCTTAACATCATACTGCTTCTAATAGAACACAAAGGCAAGTATTTTTCCTCCTTATATCTTGGTTGGAGCTTCCCAGCATGCTTTGCAGCATGGAGTGTAACAATAGTCTGCCTCAAGGGAACAAAAGCTGGGATAACTGTGTTATGTACCTTGGTATTATTTGCGTGGCCAAATAAAGCTATCTTGCTACAGATGTAACCTTCGATAATTTATTGATGTAAAAGTGGCCTCAGGTACCAGGTTTTTGGCAGCTGTTACACTGTTAGAGTACACTGTAGAACATGGCATCCATGAATATTTTATGTGGAGAAGAAATGGAAAAATACACCTTTCAATATATCAGTTCCCAGCCCTGATCTTCATTACTGAAATATGAATCGAATCCCATCTCTGAATTTGATCAACCAAAACTGTGCAAACTGAGCACTTCTTAAACTGGGTTGCAGCAGTGAATTGATTTGAGCCCTAATTTTTGTTGAGTCCATCAGCTGTTTATGTCAGCCTGTCCTGTAGGGATGGGTTAGTGACCTCAGTGATATGTTGCAAGCTACAGACTTAACTGTCAATAGGATTGGCTGGGCCCTTTATCCGTCAGCGGCAGATAAATAGAGCCCATTCAGTAGGTTCATTGTGTGGGGATTTGTTGGAGCTCTATTTATGCAGATTTGGAAGCAGTTGGAGATCATCAACATCCAATACACCCTCTGTCAAATATTTCTCTTCCATTGTCTGGTTATTAAAATATGGGTTGGGAGGTTGGGGGGATTCTGTCCTTGTTAGAAGCAAATACTTAAAAAAAATAATCAAAGGGACATTTTTTTTTTATTTGTATTTTTTGGTATCCAGGGTACCTCTGAGTAGTAGATTTTTGATCTCTAGCCCATCCTCAAAACTGAAAACCAATCCTCCATTTCTCCAGGGTTTACCTTTTCATCACTTGAAGACCAGTGGTTACATGATTTGGACCCACTGAGGAAGGCAGAAGGATACCAGTTCAAAAGTATTGGATACCTGTGGAGCACTTTGCAAGATATTGCAGGATTTTCTGGGCTTTCTATAGAACTGCACAGAAGTATTGCTGAGTACTTTGCAATATGAATTCCTGCAATTTGCAGGAATTTGTCACGCTTTTCAGGTGATCATAGTAGGTAAGTGCTTCATTTTTATCTCAATTGGTTTGATTTTGTGCTTTCATTATATTATTGCATTTAGGTTTTGCATATTGGGGGTTGACGTTTTTGAACCGATCTTTAATCCCATCTCCTCTGATGAGCACCTGACTTAGCCGAGCTATATCTTTAATTGATGCTCTCGCTTCAACTCTATATGCGAAATTGCAATTCCATGATCTGCCTAAAGAGATAGGCAGTTTAATCAATGTACAAGTTACTCTACTTATTTTAAATAAATGCCTTTCAAACTTAGTAAACACCATTAGGGGAAACATGGAGGGTTTAAAATAAGGTAAGTGATTTATGTTTCTTTAAATGAACCCTTAAATTCATTTAATAAATGAAATACTTCCATGACCCTTAGAAAATTTATTTTTGTGTGACGTATGCTTTTGTTTTCGGAATTCCATAACTGAGCAAGATTCCTTTATGACAGATCGAAAGTATACCTTTGTTGACAGCTAATAGATCTTCCGGTAATAGTCTAGGGTTCTAAATTTAGAAGGCTAAGATAGCACACCCCATTATATTTTCTATAACCTAAAACTTATTTTTCAAAAGGGAATAGTTAGATTATTATTGTACTTGCCATTTGAGAACTAAAGCTCCATAGTCTTTTGGATTTTAAGCCATATAAGTAAAGGGAATGCCAAATAATTACTGGGTTTTATGAATAAGCCTAAAAATTTTAATTAAACTTCCAGAGCTACCTAACTTGTAACCATAAATGAATGTGGATGCTGAGAGAATAGGGTTCATCACACTCCATTTCTAAGAGATGAAGCTCCTGGGGACTCCCCTTGTTCCATCCCAATGAGAAAGTGATAACTGTCTGCTTTACTATTTTATGCCCAACTTCTAATAAGTAGCTGGTACACAGTCAGAATTAAAATTCAAGTCTTCTGGTTTTTAGCCCAAAGGTTTTTCCACAACTGCACCTCTCTTGAATGCTCTGCTTTAGCCCTGCTATATAAGTTAATAAATCAAACATGAATATCTAGTCTATTCAATTTTAGAAGAAGAGTAAACACATACCTTCTTACCTATCAATTGGTGAGCTTGGCTTTTCACACTAGAGTTCTAGAGTACTTGTTGATCCGGAGCAATAAAGCTTCAGGGCATTATAAAACATCATTAATTGTCAGAATTGCTTATCCTGAAAGAATCATGGGCTGCATTTTTGCTGGGCGGTGGGGGGGGGGAGGTCCTACCCTCAATATTCTTTTCTCTCGTTCCCACAAATCTACTGTTACTGATCACATAATGGATGCAAACTTCTTATCTTAGAAATACAGTTATTTAACTATGGGATTCCTTTCAATGGCAAGAATCTTTGGTGAATTTAAACTATTGTTTGGTTCAGAAAATAATCAATACTTAGAAAAACTATCTCTCTCCAGTAGCCTCAAACTCCAACCATTTGTCAAAATTTGAGTTAAGTCACTGAAAAGATCTCCTTTAAGTGTCAATATAATCATAATAATAATTACCATTTGTTGAATGCCTACAGAGGGGCAGACTAGGTGCTTTACATACATTACATCTTTAATCCCCAAATCTGTCATTCAAAGTCTGCATTATTATCCTTATTCTAAAGATCAGGATAAGCAAGTTGCCCAAGGCCACACAGCTAGTAAGTCCTAGGGCCAAGGCTTGAATCCAGGTCTCTGTGTTTCTGAAGGCTTTTCATTTCTCCTTGTAAGATGGAGTAATGAATGCATAAAGCTATACTGATCAATGACACCAAGTCCACATTACTTTAAAACTAACTCAGTCCTAAAATAATGATCCCAGGAAAGATGCCACAAGACAGACACCTATGCTGGTGTGTAAAGACTTGACCTCAAGTCTTTCTTGATTTTACCTCAAATTCAATGGCTTTGCTTGCCCCACTTAACATTTTCATATTTTGGCAACCCAGGGTAGAACTGGCTCTTTTTGGTTACTCAGTCTATTTCCCTTCATTCAAATGCGTGCTTTGATGTAGAACCAAAGTCTAAGAATTTCAGTGGCATCTGGTTGACAAAGAAGGAACAGCCAATCACCACCTGTTAGGCAGTCACAGACAGCAGAATGACCACGGCTGGGCCCATGCTGACCATGTGTCAGCATTCTGCCCTCCCACGTTGTACTCCCCTGGGGTAACCAGGACTCCACCGCTTCCATGCAGTGATTCAGTATAAGGAGTAGGGTTTCACACTGAACTTCTATCAGATTTCACAAGCATGAACGGAGTCCTCACGTACCTCAGGTAGTATTCCAGCAGGGGTGAGGTATTTGTTTGAAAGCATTTTGCAACCTGTGGCATGTGGTGGCTGGATGGTTACTGATGATCATGTCCTGGGTACCTGCGGCTCCCCAGACCTGCCTCCATATCTTTGCACATACTGTTCCTCTTCATGGATCGCCCTTCCTTCCTCTCTTTAGGAGGTTGATGTCTGCACATCCTTCAGGACTCGGTCTACATGTTGCCTCCTCTGACCCTCGAAGCTTGATTTAATGATTCCCCCCATGTCCCCATAGTAACCCAATGCCTGCTCTGCTTAACAGTAGTTATCACTAATCTGAAAATGGCATTTTAAATTATCTTTCTTTCTTAGAAGACTAAGATCACTGAAGGCAGGGACACAGAGACAATGGACTCTGAAATCAGACAAAACTAGTTTTAAATCCTGACTTTGGCATTTACTTACCTACCTTACTCTGTGTAGGGTTTACCTTGGATTAAAGAACCACCTAGAGCTTTAGCTTCCACTTCAAGTTTTTATCAATAATAAAAACTATCTTGTTGAGTTGTTTTGAGGATTAACTGCAATAATGAGCGTAAGGTACTTAAGTCAGGTACTTTGTACTTTGCACAGTGCCTGGCGTGTACAAAGCAAGGTACTTTGTATATAATACATGCACAATAAAAGGTACGGTATTTATTAATTGTTGTATCACATGTTCTACCATAGTACCTGCTTAATAAATATATTTGGAATTTAGATTGTATTAGAGAGCTTGAAAAGGACATCAGTTGACGACATCTAATTTGAAATTCCACCATTGACTCTTACAAGGCCCTCAGGTCTTTCTGTTTTCTTTCTGTGCTGCTATGAATAGTTGATGATTGCTTGTTTAATGCTAAATCCCCCCATTCAACACCAACAGCTCAACAGCTTTTTTTTGTTCTAAATTAGCAGGAGGGGGAAAAGCAAGATCTATAGATGCTACAGTTGAAGATCAAACCCAAGGTCTAGCCAGGGCCCAAAGGACATACCGATGAGCCCATCATTCTCACACATGTCCACCAGACTGCAGACTCCAAGGACTGAGAATTGTAATTTGTGTTCACTATGACATTGCTTGCATAGTGTTTAGGTCTGACACAGAGTCCATACTCGATAAATATTTGCTGAATGAAGTAGGAAACATATCTAAAAGGTATGAATCAGTCAAATTTCCATTAGGAACCATTGAGCCGAGCCCTGTGATTCACCAGTTTGGGCCAACTTTTGAAACAATTTTGCTGCAGTGACATAGATAAAACCTGAAGTGATGCAGAGAGGACTTCTTATAGAGCCTGCATTCATCTCACTTAACTTCTAAAAGATTCCCTCTTGTTCTATTATTTTCAGGATGTTGTGTACATGTTTACATTAATCATGCTATTTGTGATTTGTAGATTTTGTCCATGAGCCTCTCTGTTTTGGCCTTTCTGGGCTAAAATGACTGAAACATTGAGGCCTGCCAATGCATATCATCCCTGTACTCATTTTATTTTTATTTCTATTTGTTTACTTATTTCCTGTACTCATTTTAATTATATTGGTTGAATCCTATACTTATAAGGACCTTTATTTAATACTTCCAACGCCAGGCACTGTGCAAAGTGCTAAGAACATTTAGACCCTTCTCTGGTCCAATCAAAATCTTCGGATTGGGTCATGATCCTAACTTCCCTCCAAGTATAGCACATTTTAGAATAAGGTCATTGTTTGGGGCTTTTTTCCTAATCACCTCCTTGGAGATGCTAGATCTGTACTGGCCTCTGAGATGCTTCTGTATTGCTTTTCTGTGCAGGCTCTTCTCCCCTACATGCCTGATCCACTCCATTGCTCAAGACTTTACTCCATCTCCAAAACCCCACAAGGGGAGGCAGCAGCATCTCAAAAGTCTTATTGTATTTTTCAACCTGTGTCATTGCTCACACCTTGTTTCATTTCTTTCTTTTTTTTTTTTCCTAAGTGTGCAGGAGCCCAGTTGTTGTTCTATTTTTGCATGGTGCTATGGAGAGCACTGGATTTAGAGTCGAAAGACATGGGTTCCATGTTTAATGATGTGTATTTGTTTAAAGATTAATGAAACTGTCCATGTAAAAGCAATGTCAGTTTCTTTTTTTAAAATTTAATTTTATTTTTTCAGTGTTCCAAGATTCATTGTTTATGCACAACCCATTGCTCCATGCAATGCGTACCCTCCTTAAGAAACTCTTTTTCATGAGTTTATGCTTAGCAAAAAAGAATATTAAAGAAACAAAGGAAGAGACAGGTTTCTGTTTTGTTTTGTTTTTGTTTTTTGATCTTCCCCAGGTTGTGCTGTAGCTAAATTAGGAAAGATTAAAGAATGTTCTCTTTTAACAATTCACACTATAAATGTATATAATTCGGTCAACATTCCAGTCAACAGACACTTATTGGATGTTTGTTCTGTGGGTACCATACTGTTTATCTAAAAGTAGTTTTCCACTTGTTAAATTTGGACTTTTGTACTTATTAATGTCAAAGCATTAAATTCTTAGTCTTTGGCCAAAATACAAAGTACAGTGCAGCTGTGGGTATGGGAAAATGAGTAAGACATGATCGCTGTCTTCTGGCACTTACAATTTAGTTGGTGAGATAGATAACTGAACAACTCACCATAATAAGAGCTAGAATAAAACAAACAAAAAGTAAATAAAACATCAAGAGCTACTAGGAAGTAGGGAGGGAAAGTAAGGAGAATGCCAAGAGCAGCATGCCTATGGGAAAATTAGACAGAACAATTCCCATCTTGTTAAAGCCTCCTTGGTTTGTGAGTATTGATCTTACCTTTCAGAAAAAAATGGATTATTCTATTTAGAACAGAGTGAGGAGAAACATCTCTTCATAACAAGGCGAGGAAGAACATTTATGACTAAGAGTGAGGCTCTGCCTGGTTGGCTCAAAAGATGTGTTTGGCAGAAGGATTGGGGGCCCATTAGAGGACTGGTGAGAAGTGTAGTAGGCAAGACATGTTGAGGCTTCTTTATGGAGTGCTCCCTCTATGCAAAAAAGAGAGACTCTGTTAAATAAATAAAAACTTTAAAAAGAATGTTCTAATCTCATTCATTGTGAGTTAATAATAGTAGCGGACACAAGAATGGAACAGAAGAAACGGAGCCCTAACCTGACAGTTACTGATTTTATGATATTGAGTCGCCTGAATCTCAGTTTTTCCGTCTGTGAAATGGAGATGATGCTGTCTTGCTGACAAAGTTGAGGGATCCAATGGAAAAACCCATGGAAAATACTAAGGATGTACCCAGGACATAGTAGACCCCAAAGCATTTAATAGATACTGCTTATGGAATAGTGCTTTGAGAATAGTACAACTCTGTACATATCAAGCCAATACAATTATTAAATGTGAAAATTATTCAGTATAAAATGTTGGTTACTTCTATTTGAGTAAGGGAGCTTGCAATAAAGGATTATAATCTGTATATGACTGTAATGTTTTTACTATATTAACAGTCTAAATAGATCTAAATATGTAAATTTATATATATATATTTATATATATATATATATAAATATAAACATATAAACCTCTAAATTTTTAGTTTCTCTTCTTCCAGGAAGGACGTTATAGATGTTAACAACTTTAATAAAGTTCATAAAGACTGTTTTTAAAGGTATGCTCTAGCTAGGACTCATTTCCCAAAATGTATAATAGGTTTCATTGTTGTTTTTAACGCCCAAATGACAAGACATTCTCTTCACTGCTCTCTCACGTACTGCTCAGTTGTGGGACACAGTGCCCGTGATGATGGGTTGGAGACTTGTAACCCCCCAGCCATGTGTCTCTTCTGCCCCATTTACCTGTTAGCATCCATTCTCTTTGGGCTGAGTGTTTCCTGTGGTCTTGTCAGGTGAGCCTTGCTCTCCTGTTTATGGTGTGGCCTCCAGGTCAAGTGAGCTTGGCTCACTTTTAGGTTTCACGAATTGCTTTATCTGAAAAATGTAAAGGGGAAAGGGGTGAGTACAGTAGGAATTTGGGGGCGGGTGAAGAGGGAGAGCAAGAAACATTACCGAAGTTAATTCCCCTAAATTGCACGCTGTCTGCTGTGTGGCCATGAGGAGGGACCTGAGTGTCGACTGAGCTTGGGGCACTGAGGCATTTCCTGGGTGTGGGGAGGGGCCAAGGGGCTCACTAGCTCTGCTACTGCTAGACAGGAATATGCTCCTAAAATCCACAGGGGTTCTGTGAAGACAGAGTTTGAGGGGCTATCGATTGAGATCTTTGGGGTATAGAAAAGAAGAGGAATTAATTTGACAAACTTATTCTCTCTACTCTCCATTCATTAAGGGAAACTGACACCTTTTGCATATCTGGGGTATGCACATTAACACAGATATATTTTTAAATAATCTGAACTTGTACTAAATTCCATTAAGCTTCTTTTCCCCATCATATCTGTAAAAAGAAGAAAGGAAACATGCTCCACTTACAAAAATCTCTCCTTTTATTTTTGCTCCAAGATCATGGTATCTGCCAAAACCATAAGTTTCCAGTATGACAAAGGGAAAATGTGGTTGGTTTCCACCTAAGCTAATTCTGAAATATGAGCTCCAGTTTTATAACGAAGTGGAGCTATCTAATCTCGGTTATACTTCCAGTCTGAGAAGGTGTAAGAAATATTGGGGAGAGCAGGGGTTTTAAAGATCAGTATCCGGGGTTTGAATCTATATGTGGCCACTCAATGTCTGTGTGATCTTGTGCTCTGGGCCTTGCTTACTCTGCCTTTAAAATCGGCATATTTATCATATTAAAATTAAAGATTAGCTAATGGAAAGCCATAAGCTCTGTGTCTTGTCTGGCCTGTAGGAGGCTGTAATAGATACTCCTTGCTATCTTAAGAGTGAAGCTGGCATGAATTCAGTTGGAATAAAAATACGCCGTCATCATTGGAATCTCAAACATTATGCAGACTTTTTTTTTTAAATATGGAAATCGTGTCCTGCAGTTGAGGTAGAAGAGTTTTTGAATGCAGAGGTCATGATGCCTTTACAACCTGTTCAACTTTTTTATTTGCTTTAATTGAGGTTTATTTGAGTTTGGATGAAGAGAGGACATATTTGGGCAAATTCGACCATATGAGAAGCATAGTCCTTTGTTTCAACTTCCCACTTCAGATTCCTGAAGCGCTCATCCTAGTCAAAACCTTCTTTTAAGTTACTTTAAATAAAACTCATAAATAATTTTCTCAAAACATTCTGAATTCAGCACGAAGCAGGTTCTGATTCTGACGAAACTGTGCAGTCTGTTTAACCTGCACAAGAATATTTCAAGGGTATCTAGAAAGTATGTAAGAAGATTCTGATGTTTCGTGACACACACTTAAAATTCTTCCATTTCCAAATGAGAGCACCATAATATGCATAAGCAAATGTGCACCAAAAAGAGAAGGGTGCTTTCAGGCGGACATTTGGAGAGCTGTGTATCATTTGAAAAATAATCCTCAGAGAAGCATCAGAAGAAAGCATGTAACTGAGGGGCCCAGAGGCTGAGACTCTGTATTTGCAAATGAGACTGCAGTAGGAACTTGACCTGTTTGGGTAATTGTGCCAAGTTCTACCAGGCACCCAAGTCTCTTACTAAATATCTGCAAAAGCATGCTCGCCTACAAGCCGTGCAGACACCGAGGAGCCAAAAACCCGTTTCCGGTGTGCGTCCTTTGCACATGGAGGGTGAGGAGCTTACTGAGAGTGTTGTTCTGGTGGGGCATTCTGCAGAGAGACCTGCGCAGATAGGCTCCCTCAGCCAGCGTAGGAAGTAAAGTGTCAGCAAGATTGTAGCTGAATCAACCATAGCAACAACGTCAAGCTACCAGGCAAAGAAGGACAATAATAGCAACAGTTTCCTACTTAAAGAGAGCCCAGTAGGTACCACTTGAGCTTGTATATTATTTTGATTTTTGCAACAAGTCTGTAAGGAAACATATGTTGTTATCCCTGTTGTGTAGATGAACAAACTGAAGCTCCGTCCAGCTCTGTCCTTTAGTGACTTGCTCAACATCTGTGCTAGTCAGTGATGAAACTAGAATTTGAATTCACATTTGTCTGGTTGTAAAACCTCTGTTTACTTTACAGGCATAAGAGTATAATAACAAAGGGGTACTAGCTGGCTCAGTCAGTAGAGCATGCAGCTCTTGATCTCAGGGTCCCGAGTTCGAGTGCTACTTTAGGTATGGAGCCTACTTAAAAAAAAAATGTAATGCCAAAAAAAGAACAAAATAAAATTATGAATTTAAGTTTTTGCTTTTGACATCCGAGAGCCTCCTCTATGTTGTAAAGCTCAGCTGACCTTAAGAGCCTCCCCTGACTTTAAAAAGATCCTTAAGTGTACCTCATCTTTTTTTCCTAATTTTTCTGACACCCCTTCTCTTTGGAATACACTTGAAAGGCTTTATAATCTATCATCCCTTTACCTTCCTCCCAAAGTGCTATTTTTAAAATATTTAATAATGATATCTCTTTTGACAACCATTTTCTTTTTTTACATCCAGAACTAAGAGTGTGTTAGTTAGTGTATAGGCCAAGCTGTTGTAACAAAGCATCTATGATAAACAATGTCATAAATAAGAAGTTTATTTATCTCTCCTAACAGTGTGGAGGACAATGGTTCCTGCCTGATGGGCAGCTTTGGCAACTGTAATGCCTGTTTCCAATGTTGTTTGAGCTGTTGCTACTTCCCAGATAGCAGCAAGGATGAGAGGAAAAATGCATGGCAAGTGGTTTCATCTTTGAAGAGATGAACCAGGGTTGCACACATCGCTTCAGCTCTCATCCCAGCGGTTCAAATGCAGCCTCAAGGGGTGTACCGAGTTGCAAGGAAGTCTGGGAAATGCAGGCTTTGGCTCGGCAGTCAAGTGCTTATCTGAAACTCAGGTCTTCTGTTACTAAAGGGAAAAGCAAGAGAGTGGACACTGGGGACAAGCAGCTGCTTCTGCCTCCATCTGTTTTTCATCTGGTCTGCTTTTGACTATTACATGAGGTGATAGAAATATTAAGTACCAATCTTAAATGCTCTGCTATTAAACAGTGAGCTCAATGCCAGCAATCTTAAAACCATAAGCAAATAAAACCAAAGCAATCTGATGATCACGTTTTTGGGTTTTTGGGTTTCTAGAATGTTTAGACCCCTTCCCTGGCAAAATGGTCAGACGGTCAGACCCACATCACTGGTTGGGTTGCCAATCAATTAAAGGATAGTAACCAGGGAGAGCTGTTTATAAAGAGCTGCCAAACATTATATCTATTTTTCAGCATGGATAAATAATATATAATGATATAAATGTCCATGTCATGAATTGGGGGTTTGTTTGGAAATTATAGGATGAAATTGATGAAAGAGACCCTATCTAATTTCATATTTTAAAAGACAAGGAAATGGGTGCTCAGAGCACTTAAATGACTTTTTTTAAAGTAATGGCGCTGGCTCATGGAAAAGCATTTTATGAGTTATATTTGCAGTAGTGTCTATTCAGTGCTAATGGGATGAGTGAATGAATGAATAAATAAGCGAATGTTTGAATATTAAATAAATAGGAAAGGTAAAGCAGGAGATTGTTGAGAAACTATAAGTAAGCAAAGAAATTGTCATTTTCAAGTAAATAGATAGATGGTAGATTAAAGGGTCACATGGTAGTCATACTTAAATTTTATGACACTTAAGTTTTAAATGGGCCACCCTAAACTGGACATTTGCATGGGCTTTCTCCTGGGAACTGTTTCGGCTTTGCCTATAAACACATCATCATGACAGCATGTAGGTTTCCTCTTCTAAAGCTCTGCTTATTCCAGAATTCAATCAGGTTAGGTCAGAGACCTTGAAAACCATGAACAGAATCTTCAAAAGAAACCTAGCACAACTTTCTGAAAATGTATTTTTCCTATTATTAAGACAGGGCACTGTCTTGCTGCGCTGTTTTTTCCTGTACCTCGATAAGTGTTTCATGAGTCACCTTTGCTCAGCCTGACAGTGAAATGGTTCAGAAGGTCGCAGCCTTCTTCCTGGCTCTAAAAACCTGCACATTCCTGGAACGGGGGCATTGTTTCATTGGAAGAAAGCTAATTAGGTAAAGAGATACATTAATGAGCTCTGTGGGAGTCTAGACATAGTAAATAAAAAAGAAAAAGGATAACAAGGAAAAGGAAGCCAAAACACATAATGAAAGCCTTAGAAAGTTGAGTTTTCACACATAAAACTATCCGAAGAAAACCAGAAAGAAAAATTAATTTGCTTCTTTAGTCCTTAGAACACTGATTCCCAACCTTGGTTTTGTGACACTCCAGGATGTCCCCAATTATCTCAACGAATGTCATGAAATGTTCCAAAGGATTCTCAAAATGAAATTAGTTTTATTTCATTTAAAAATAGATGGCCAGTAGCTCTTTCAAGAGTAAGGGAATCAAATAAGCATTTGGCTGCCACCAGCTCAAAAGGTTTCCAAGCACCAGGTTAGGGCTGATGAAAGAGGCACAGCCATTTTGGGATGGAAATTTTTAATACTCGTCTAGAGATTTTTATCCCCCAAATCCCTGAGATTTCTTTTTGAAAAACAGAATAACAATAATAATGATGATATTGTTCAGATGTTTACTTCACAAATTGACCTTAGGGGGATGGGCAGGAGATTTTCAGAACATAAGAACATTAGAAAGGACATTTGAAGTGAATTTTATTTGACTCCTTCCCTTGAGGAACAGGAAACCTGAACCAAGAGGGGAGTAGTGTCTTATCCAAACCCACGGCAGTGCGGCAGTGCGTTAAGGACCATGGTTTCCCACTCAGCCATACTGCTGTCCTCTGCCTTGTGGGATATGGGAGACTCAGAATTAGGGGAAGGAGTGATTTTACCAGTCTTACAAAACATCTCTTCTTTGATTTTCACAAAGATAGGTCTCAACTATCATCCCCATTTTCAAATGGAAAAACCGAGTTCTAGATGGGTAAAGTCTTTGCCTCACCACACAGAACATTTAAGAAATGGATTTTGTTTTCAGTAAGCCTTGAAGTCATGGTGAGTAGAGGGTTGTAATGAGACATGAGCATAAAGAAAAGTCATAAATACAAGTAAACAATTAAGACGTGAGTGAGCGATTAGATATATATGGAACTCCATTTGTTTACTCGAAATCTGACTGTACTGAGAAAAGCCCAGAGGAGCCCTTTTACAGTACGTGGAAATCTAAGTTCATGACAGAAGCTGAGTAGATGGAAGGTGCTAATTAACACTGCTGTAAACTGTTTGCTTAGAAACAGTTTTGTATCATTCTGTTTCATGCTATTTTAGAAACCTTTGCCAAAGCAATCTGTCTTAGAATTATTTAAGTGCCATAAATATTTTCTTCTCTACCCTCCCTATAGAATCATAGAATCTCGAGGTTTAAAAGGTCATTTAGTTCAACCTGACTCAAAACAAAATCCCTTCTTCAGCATTCCGGCAAGCCAGCCTCTGTTTGGCCACCCCCTGTTAACAAGGTAATGCCTGATCACGGCACCATCTCTAATGGAAAAGAATGCACGGAAATAGGGCTGGGATAAAGTACACACGCATATACACCTTAAAGATGTGTTTTGCCAAACGAGGGTCCATTGACTAATCATGAAAATAACACGCTCACTTCAAGTTTACACACTAAGCAGCACTCTTGAGGGTCCCCTTCCCAGATGCTGTTTACATGTGAGACGAGAGGTCACGCTCACGCTGGGCTTTTAGCTGTGTTCAGCACAAATACAGCAATGTGTGCAAAACAAACAACAGAATAACAGAGGACGGTGCAAGCAAACAGCGTGGCCTGCACATTTCTGAGAAAAATGCCCCAGGTATGGAAGTACCCAAGAGGTTAAAAGGTCACCTGTCAGCCACATGTGTCCTGTCCCATAAAAGGGTAATTGTGACAGGTATTGGAGTAAATCTGCTTTTCAAGAAAGAAGCTACACCTTACTTTTTTTTTTTTTTTTTTTTTTTAAATTTTAGTTGTAAGCAATCCCTACACTCAAAATGGGGCTTGAACTCCCAACCCCAAGATTGAGAATCCCATACTCTACTGACTTAGCCAGCCAGGCACCCCAAAGCCATACCTTACTTAATGCACATGCTGAGTGGATCAAGATGTAGCTGAACCATCCAATTGCTAAACTAAAAATTTGATTAAATTTAACATCTTTTTATGCCATAGATGCAAATGTAACCCCAAATATGGGTATGTTGGAAAAGCCTCTTGCAGATCCAGCAGTCTGATCATCTTCAGGGTGTGACTAAAAGAGATACTAAGAACTGGTAACCAAAGAATGTATTCATATGTATACTTTGAACACTTGGAACCTTGGGAAAGTTTTAAACAATATTTTTCTTCATTTATTTACCCTTCAACATACTAGATTATGTTTGAATTTTTAGCAACACCTTAGGAAGTAGTGTAGCCATGTTTCTGAATTCACAGGTCACAATTTATAATGTGTCCTGGTTATAAAAGCCCTTAATATGTGCCAAGGGCAAGCATATAAAAATAAGTAAAAATGATCTCTGTTCTCAAATACCCTGGAGAAAGTAGAAATAAAGAGATGAAAGCAAAATTACATTTCTTCCTCTTTTCGTTAAAAAAGATAATATACTCACAAGATGATCTGGGGTGTATTTGCCATAGCATTTCACATTTCTTCAGACACACTAACACTAAATAGCTTTATGTATTATATGCTTTCATTTGTATTTATAAATAGAAGGGTTTAAAGTGTGGCTTTACTGCTTATGGCTTTACTGTTTACTAGCTGTGACTCTGAACAAGCTCTTTAACATCTCTCGATCTGTAAAATGGAGTTTCTAACATGAACTTGGGAGGTCTGCCAGGCTCTGAAGTGTGTGGAACACCTAGCACTGTGTCGGACACAAAGCAGTTGTTCAGTAAATGGTAGCTACTACTTATAGTTACTTTATGTTTTAATAATTTTGAGACTCATCCGGTTTCAAGTACAAGGTATTTAGACAACATTTCAGATAACTTTTGGTCATTTAAAAAAAAATCTGTCTACAGAGAACTTTTCTGTTGTTTTATTTTTACCACTTTATACTTTTTCATCAGGTAAACATATAAAAGGAAATAGAAAAAATATATTATAAAACCTATAAGATGTGTGAACTGAGGCTCCTGGGTGGTTCAGTCAGTTAGTGTCTGACTCTTGATTTTAGCTGAGGTCATGATCTCAGGGTCCTAGGATTGAGTCCCTTGTCAGGCTTTGCACTCAGCATGGGATTCTTTCTCCCTCTAGCTTTGTCCTTCCCCCCACCCATGCTCTCTCTAAATAAATAAATAAGTAAAGAAATACCCTCCCCCCCAAATATGTGAACCAACCATCCAGAGGAATTAAAGCATCACCAACAATACTAGATCTTTTCTGAGAGCTCTTAATATTAAGATAACTATCAACACTTACTATAAACTTCTGATCTATTCTATTTCCAAGTTCATATTTCTTAGAATTGCAAGTAATGGTTTTAATATGTTTGTGAGAATGGTAAAGAAGTGGTGGGGTGAATACTGTGTTTGGAGTAGAGGTGTTATAAGGAGGAAAGCTGCTACTTTGCCACAACATTAACATCTAAATATGCTCTAGATACCATTTATTGAGAGGTTAGGCTGAATCCCATTTTTCTGTAGGAACTATGTTCAGTGCTTGCATAAAATATAATAAAATTGCTTTTTATTAGCACTTTGTAAATTTCAGAATGTCAGAGAAAATTGTCTTGTTTAGCATTACTTAGTTATGTGGAAGTTATAATGTTAGAAACTCATATTTTTACAGAAGACTGACATTAATGACTGGTTATACTTCCCTTAAGAACTTAATAATCTTGATGAACAAAAAAATTCTCTTCTGAAGAGAAAATAAGAAAACATTTTAGAAGGTAAACAGTTGAGAGAGGACTTTCCTTGTCTTGTAACACAAGATGACCATCATAGTCACCAGTTGAGTATTATAAGTATCTGTCACAGAAGAGAGTTCCAGGTTATGATAAAGACTTGCTACCTTCAAGGAAAACAAAAATTTCCCGCCAGCAGTACACAGAACAGCTTTCTCATATAAGTCGGCAAATGCTGGGGTAAAAACATGAAGTAAAAAAATGCTGAAATAAAAGATGTGAGTTTTGGAAAGGAAATTTATACCTTATTTAATTTCAGTGTTAAAAACGTTGAGAAACATGAGTTTTGAGGATAACACAGTGCATGTATTTTTGGTTACCTCTTGTGGCTGCTAATTAAAATTTTTGTATTTATATGGCCTCTTCCTGATTCTTCTAAAACTTCCCTGAAAGAGTTGTTTTGTTTTGTTTTTACCATGTACATAACCGTAATGTACTCTTTCTTCAGCCATAAGCTTAGGGACAATGGAAGTGGTCTGTTCTCTGTAGTTGTGCAAATGAGAAATAGTGTCAAATAATAGTGCTGAATAAATAGTGCCAAATACTGCCTAAGCAGCAGTAATAATCAGATGTTCAAATCAGACCTTTGGGAATATTATAATCAAAAGCGATTGGTGGAAATTGGTGCTCTCTAAAGGAGTAAGGAGCTGCATACCCATAGGACCACTATTTGTGTTTTTTATCTTAAGCATTGTTCATTTTATTGTTTTGATTAGGAGATGTACTGATAGAAATGTTGTTAAGGAAAACTCTTAGTAAATAGAGAAATCTTTTTGCTTTTAGTTTTCGTCAGAAATCTTTCCTGTAGTGCTTCTCCTGGCCATTCCCAAACAGCCCCACTCATACACTTCCATACACACAGACACACCAGACACACAGACACACACAGACACACACACACTGGTGCCTCTGTAGTCTGTCCTGTGCTGCCTGGGGGGTTTCTGGGGCAGCTGTGATATCCTGAAGGGTGTGTGAAATTGAAGACAAACATTTTTACTAGGAGTTTACAGCCTTAACAAAGTAAACTGTAAGCCCTCCAGGTGTCCTTGATGGTAGGAACAAAGGCCTATGGTGTAGCAAAAAGAGACCTGGATTTTGAATTAGAAAGAGCTGCCCTTGAATTTTTGCTTCAAGTTCAAGAGCTGAGTGAACTTGGGCAATCACTTTCTCTCTCAGAGTCTAGGTTTCAACAGGAGTCAGATAGGGGGTGGGGAAGGGGTAGACCAGGTTACCTCTAAATGCCTAGAAACCAAAGAATGAAATCACATTTCAAGCAGTCATTGTTGGGTGATTTTTTTCCTTCTATTTTTAATAATTAAGTTGCCTTTAAAAACAAACCAAAGAGAGACAGAGACAGGCAGAGACAGAGTCAGAGACAGAAGTTGCCTAAATTTAAATTTCTTTTCAAGAAGCCAAAAGATGATGGTGGTATTTTATTGCCTCTTTAGAGCAAAAGAATTCTTATTTCCTTATTACTCTAAGAGAATTCATTTTTCAAATATTTAATAAAAAATCCTCCTTAATCATAGAGTTTTTATACATGAGTCATTATTTATTATGAAATTTTGTATCATTCATTTTAGTTTACATGCAGGATCACACTTCTTTCCCCAGCCCTGATCCCAGTCTATTAGAAAAGGATGACTAGGGGCGCCTGGGTGGCTCAGTCAGCTCAGCTCAGGTCATGATCCTAGGGCCCTGGGATCTAGTCCCACATTGGGCTCTCTGCTCAGCAGGGAGCCTGCTTCCTTTTCTGCCTCTCTGCCTACTTGTAATCTCTGCCTGTCAAATAAATAAATAAAAATCTTAAAAAAAAAAAAATAGAAAAGGATGACTAATCACTCCATCTGACCAGTGGGGAAGGAAGGCTCTGAGAGTTTGTAACTTGGCTGAGGCTCCAGAGATCCCCAGGACCAAGAGCTGAACGCAGACATCTCCTAGTGCGGGTTCTTACGTGAATATTCATGTGATTAAATGGAAGTTATTTAATTCCAGGCTACTGTATCATTAAGTGACATTTCAGCTGGAAAGAGTCCAGAAATTTATTTCATTTGTAGTTTGAAGTTGAGATTCCTTGAGTCTCTTAAAATTCTACAGTAACTGGTCATTGTTTGAGTTGAAAGATCAGTGTATTAAATTGAAGGTTCTGAATGTCCTTTGTTGAGGAGTATAGAACCTATAGAAATCATTCACAGAAAAAAAAAAGAAAGAAAGAAAGAAAAAGGAGAAGAATAGAGCACATTTCTTCAGAATTCTGGAGCCATTGTCTGCTGATGGAAGAATGTAGATCTGGATATGTGGGAGAATTTGTACTATAGAGCCATGTGGCCTCGGAGAAACCCTGGCTCTTCCAAGTTTAGCAATGTACCCCTTGGAGGGTCTACTTAGACACTAAAGTTGAGATAATATGAATATTTAATTTGCAAGGTCGTTTGTAAGCATTAGAAATAATTTTATAAAGCTCCTGCCATGTAGTGTTATACAAAATAAGCACTTCAGTAAATGGTGATGGTGGCTCATAGGGTTCATTTCCTTTCAGCTTGTCTTTGGGTTTAGAAAGTGATACATTTCTAAAAGTGATACATTTAGAAAGTGATACATAGTACTAGTTAATATAAGAAATCTAGTGCTGGCAGAGGGAGAGTTCTGTCAATGGGAGAGTAGTGGAACTAGATAATCTATGAGATCCCTTGTAACAATGATCTCCTATTATTATAATTTATATTTTCTAATGTGTTCTTCCTATTAGAGATTTTAATGATGGTAGTGAAATAGACATATTGTCTTCATGCATGTGGTCTGTTATCTGAATGTATATATAATGTATATTTGTGTGTGTGCGTGTGTGTGTGTGTGTGTGTGCACTGTAAACAATTTTAAATATAGAACCTGGCCACACACCTAAAGGAAAGGGCTTGTCTTCCTGGTGATAAACAATGCCAAAAGGAGACGTGCCCTGATAACAATAGTAATGACAGCAGTAATAACAACAATCATTTTTAAAGTATCTACTGTATTTCAGGCATTGGAAGCCACACTATGGAAAGGTGACTGTAACCTTGGGACACTGGAGACCGTGGCCCTGTGATGGCACCAGGGGAGACACACTGTGCACTATATGTTATGCAACTGAAGTGTCCACAAAAGACTGCAAAACTTTTCCATGTGACAGGTATGTCATGGAAAATAGGCTGCTGTTGGCATCATACTACCAGAATCTCTCTTTCATTAGTCCTGAGTGATGGTATACAGGTCACAGTCTTTCTAGATCTCAGTTTTCTCAACTATTAAAAAAAAAAAAAAAAAGCTGAGACAATCTTCTTCCAAGTCTAGCATCTTATGCCCTGATGTGGTATTCTGTTACTTAACCTGCCTGAAACCTGTGGGTTCTTCTAAGTGTGTACAATTCGATAGGTATATACAATTCACTGATCCTTTTTCTTTTTTTTCCTCCTTTAAACAACATTAATACCATTTTTTAGCCTGAATAAACTGGAACATGACACATTTGTATGAACATCTGAATTGACTCACAAATATGTTTCCTAATTATGTTTTAATTATTAATGTTTTGTGGCAGAATCAGCTCCGTCAATCTTGCAATGTTTAAATAGTATCAGAAAATCGAAGCTTTCTGTTGAGGACTGACATTGGAGCAGATTTTCTTTTTGTCAAGTATGTATTAATTTCCTGTTAGGCAACATTGTAGTTGTCATAAATTTCAGAGTAATCAGACCCACAGGAACTAAATAAAGTGAAGTGGGTGTTAGAGATCCAATTACTATATCATAAAAATGTCTACATGAGATTTTGAACTCTTGGCTTAGTCCTTTTCCTTCTTCCTAAATGGTACCTAAGGACAGTTACATATTTAAGAAAAACCTAGAAATTAGATTGCTATAAAAAAGGTAAAAAAAAAAAAAAAAAAAAAAAAACCACACACACAGTACCAGGCAACAGGGGTAAAACCATCTCTATAAATGTGACAGACATAAAAGAAAGTGAAGGGAAGTTAAAAATTACCATAGGGCAGGCAGGACACCTGTTAAAAAACCCACTGCTGCCAGTCACAGCTGGAAAGAAAAATGAAAGAGATGCAAACAACTGTCCTGGAAGCATGAAATCATTCTTTTGTCCCCCCCCCCCCCTTATGAACAATTACAGTATGCAAAAATTAAGGGGGATCTCAAAGTATTGGGATGAAAATTTCAGCAGGCTCTGCATATAAATAGCAGAGGCATGGAAGTGTGCCTCTTTGAAAACAGGCCCTGTTTGGGAGCTCCCTGTGCATTGAAGGAAGTGGTAATTAATGCAGAGGGAATGACTTTGAATGAAGGATGAATAGAAGGCATAACAATGGGTAGGTTTTTTCTTTCTTTCCTTTTATTTTCTTTTTCTATTTTTTTCTTCTTTCTTTCTTTCTTTTTCTTTTCTTCCTTCCTCTTTTTCTTTCTTCTTCTTCTTCTTCTTCTTCTTCTTCTTCTTCTTCTTTTTCTTTCTTTTTTTTTTTTTTTTTAGGTTAAAGCATTGAAGAAAGAAAGCTGTTAAAAGATGGCTACTGTGAGGCCAGAACTTCAATGTCTGTCTTGTGTGGCTCTCCCTTCCAGGCTGTGGTGGGAGTTTGTTTTGTACAGCTCTCCCATCACAATGGAGTTAATTTGCACCAATTTCATTTTTGTGCGTGCTCCTGGATGTTTTCCTTTCTGCTGGATGTTTTTAAAAAAATATTATTTTGGCAGGGCTTGGTCCTTTGATGATCCTTTTGAGCAAATGGTTTGCCCAAAGTTCAGATGGCGCTGGCTCCGTCTTCTTTTTCATTTACAACATCAAGAGGATTACAGAGAATAACTTTGTTGCCCCACATCAATGATATTTCTTCAGGCTACTAGAAAGGTAGTTCTCAGAAAGTGTGTCTTCTAATAGTTTAGAACCTCCACAGGCTTCAGATAAAACAAGTATTAAATACAGAAAGCTCACAAGGATACCAAGGAAGGTTAAACTCACGCAACCTCCTTCATCTCAAACACCTGAAATATATCTTTTTTTTTTTTTTTTTTTTTTTTTTGACTGTCGAAGTGTGATCGTGGCGAAGACAGCAGTAAGATCTTATATAACAGAAGACAGAAAAAGACAGAGAGAGTCACGTGGGGATGCACACACATTAGTGAGAGAACACAAAAACAATCCTGTCAAAAGGCAAGTAATTTATAACGGGCCAAAAATAGGCATCAGTTCAAAAGATAATATAAATGGTGTACTCACAGTGTGATTTTTCTCTTAGTAAACCATCTGACATAACTCAAAATTTTGTGTTAAGGACATTTTAGGAATTCTACAATATTCACAATTATGAATATGCACAGGAATTCCCAAATAGGGCAGGCAATGTGAACCTCTCTCCCTGGGGTCCCAGGAAGCATTTCAGCTGTGGCTGAACATTGAATGTGGATGACTCACTAGCTCCTTCAAAACCCGGCCTTTCCTCTGCCCCTTCCCCTTGAACTAGCTTCTCTCATCTTCTGTCGGGAAATTCTGTGAACAGCTGAAAGGGTCCAGAGGAGGAATCGGTATCATGACTTGGTAACTAAATATCCCTGAATTTGGCCACAGTCTCAGTGTCTGGTAATTGTATTCTTTTTAATAGAATCAGCTTTATTGACTGCATAACTAAATATGATTTCAACTTTACACCTTTTTCTTTTAAAGATTTTATTTATTTATTTGAGAGAGAGTGAGAAAGAGAGAGCTCTAGTGGGGGGAGGGGCAGAGGGAACAAAAGACTCCCTGCTGAGCAGGAAGCCCCACAGGGGACTCAGTCTCAGGATTCTGGGATCATGACCTGAGCCGAAGGTAGATGCTTCACAGACTGAGCCACCCAGGCACCCCTGAACTTTACACCTCTATAAAGCTTCTCATACAATAAATTCAAACCTAGAACAATTTCTTGGTAAGATTGAAAGCACAGAAAGTTTCTTGGCTGGCTTAAAAATTTCTATGCATTTTGAGTATCCCTAAAAACCTTTGCCTAAAGATGCCTTCCCTGGGGCGCCTGGGTGGCTCAGTGGATTAAAGCCTCTGCCTTTGGCCCAGGATCTTAGGGTACTGGGATCCAGCCCCACATCAGGCTCTCTACTCGGCGGGGAGCCTGCTTCCCTTACTCTCTCTCTCTGCCTGCCTCTCTGCCTACTTGTGATCTCTGTCAAATAAATAAAATCTTAAAAAAAAAAAAAAAAAAGATGCTCTCCCTGACTTGTCACATTACCTGAAATTCCAAAATGAAAAATTGTGTCCAGAACTCCCTACAGAAAGCTAAAAATCCCTGAGTGTGACATTTCTGTCAGCTGGGAATGCAGAAGAGTCTGACAGAAAGCTCTTGGGGGAACCGAAGGTACAAAGGGGCCAAAGAAATTCTGGAACATCACTTGACACCTACTTTTTTTTTTTTTTTAAGATTTTATTTATTTATTTGAAAGATAGAGATCACAAGTAGGCAGAGTGGCAGGCAGAGAGAGAGGAGGAAGCAGGCTCCCTGCTGAGCAGAGAGCCCGATGCGGGGCCCCCGATCCCAGGACCCTGGGATCATGACCTGAGCCAAAGGCAGAGGCTTTAACCCACTGAGCCACCCAGGTGCCCCTTGACACCTACTTTTTATGTCATCCTTCCCTCTTCATTTCCATTGTTCTCTCCTTAAAACTATCAGTTGCCATCCCTACCCTCAACTATTTCGATATTTCTAAAACAGATTCGCAGAATTCCTTTTCAGCCTATTACAGGCTACCCTTACACTGCTACCAGAATAATCTTTCAAGAGCATGGTTTTGTTTAAGACTACTCAAAAATCTTTGGGCTTCCCTTTTGTCTTCCCCAAATATTTAATCCTCCAATTGAGCATTCAGGGACCTCCATAATCTGGCTGTAATCTGCCTTTCAGACCCCAGCTCATGCAGCTTCCCGCCATGCTTCCTATGACTTCCACCTCTCTAGAATATTGGATTGTCTGAACATGATTATGTTTACCCACCTTCAAGCCTTTGCGTATGCTATTTTTATCACCAAATGCTTTCTCCCCTTCCCTAACTTCCTATCCACCCTAGTAATTTAAACATTGTTTACAAGGATGTCACTCAGCTTTTAGGAAGTGCAGGGTCATGGGCAGTCTGGAGGGGGAGTGGAGATTGTTGTAGACAATCTGGAGCAGAGTTTGGTTATCACTGTCAAAATCCTGGAAATTACGTACACCATGTGATGCCACACTTATACTTCTGGAATTTTTTTCCCTAAAAAAAATAAAAATATATATGTATGAAAATTAGGGCACCTGACTGGCTCAGTCAATACAGCATATGACCCTTGATCCTGGGACCATGAATTTGAACCCCGTATTGGGGATAGAGTTTACTTAATAAAAGGCATATATATATGGAAATAAATATTTGGCAAGAAGGATTATATCATATACAATAGCAGAAAATTTGTGACACTCTTAATGTTCCAAATGGGGACTTAGTTAAATAAATGATGATACATCTAGGAATGAAATCATCTTTAGCCATTACAAGTAATTTTATAAATTGATGTTTAATAATACAATATTCTTGATAAATTATTGAGTAACAGAAAGGATTTCCAAATGGTATAGGTGGTATGAACATTTGATTCATATATGTTTATCTATCTATCAATCTATGAAAAGACTTGGGAAGAAATGTACCAGATTATTTATAGTTTCTATCACTGGGATTTTGAATGATGATTTTTTTCTATTTGTAAAAAAATGAACATGGCGTTCGAGTAATGGAAAGACATGAAAGAACCTTAAATGCATATCGCTAAGTGAAAGAAGCTGGTGTGAAAAAGCTACCTCCTATGTGATTCCAACTACACGATAATCTGGAAAAGCCAAGGCTATTGAGGCAGTGAAAAGATCAGTGGTTTCTGGGGGCTTGAGGAAAGGAGCAAGGTATGAAAAGGTGGAGCCCAGGAAATTTTTAGGGCATTGAAACTATTCCATATGTTATTATAATGATGGATACATCACACTATGCATTTATCAAAACCACTGAATTGTGCAACAGAAGAAGAGAACCCTAGTGTAAACTATTGACTTCAGTTAATAATGCATCAATACCGATTCATCAATTATAATAAATGTTCCATACTAGTGCAAGATGTTAATAATAGGGGAGACTATGGGGAGGGAGGAGCTATATGAGAATACTTTGTTCTAGCTGCTCAATTTTCTGCAAACTTAACACTGCTCTAAAAAGAAAGCTTATTAATTACAAAAATGAACATGATGTGCTTTATGTTAAAGAGAAAACTATTCTCAAAATACTTCCTAAAATTCCTTCAGAGCCCAGTTTAAGTGCCTACTCCTCCATTAAGTTTTCTCTTATCTTCCAAGTTCTATACCCTCTCTGTGGCTGATGGCTCATTGTGCTCCCATAGCACATGCACAGGCTACTAGGGTATTAGAACAGTGTTCTGCCTCAAGGCAGGGTCTGGGACATGCCCCTTCCCCTCATGGTCAGCACAATATCTGCCACAAAGCAGACTGCCCATAAACTCATAGGCACAGGTACAAGTACACACACACACACACACACACACACACACACCCAGACACATAAAGAAGGGCAAACATGAAAAAATATATAAAGCAAAATACATAACACATCATTCACGTTGACTCACTCAGTTCTGAGAATATTAATTCAGCCTAGGAAAGAGCTGCTAATCTACCTGTGTGGAATTAATGATGATTTAGGCCATTTGAAGAAAAAAGCACTCACATAGTTAATCTTTGTCACAGTGTCTCTAGTAGGTAATAGCAATCAAAAGTGTTACTGCTTTAACGTTTGGATAATCATTGATATCTTCCCAAATATATGGTTCTTTTTTGTTAGCATGATTTTGGTATAGCCATACAATTTTTTTTGTTAGCATGATTTTGGTATAGCCATAAAATTTTTTCTAAATGGGGGCGCCTGGGTGGCTCAGTGGGTTAAAGCCTCTGCCTTCGGCTCAGGTCATGATCCCAGGATCCTGGGATCGAGCCCCGCTTCGGGCTCTCTGCTCAGCGGGAAGCCTGCTTCTCTTCCTCTCTCTCTCTCTGCCTGCCTCTCTGCCTATTTGTGATCTCTGTCTGTCAAATAAATAAATTTAAAAAAAAATTTTTTTCTAAATGTATAACCTGATGTTTTCAATATGCACGAAAGTAATAAAAAATCATTTAACTTCTTACAATGGCTTAAAATGTAATTTAAGAAATTAAAAAGTCACATCTCTATCCTTCATGTAATTTTTGGGTCCCCATGACATTTTTGACCCACACACATTGCTTCTAGAGCTTACACATGCAAAGAATTTGATTTTTAAAGAAGGGAGTGGCATAGAACAAAAGGAATAATTTACTGTTGTACTTTTAAAAAAGGGAACATGTAATATACACCATGGTCCTTAAATAACCCACTCTCTCAAGAAGAAAAGATATGTTATTAAGTGCATCACTTCTTTGGTTCCTTCCGTGACAAGGAATGTAGATACCCTTAAACACGAGGTATATAGTGTTGGCTGTAAAGATGCTCCAGCATCTGGGCTCTTTTCATTATTTTAGCCTCTAGTGGCTCTTTAAGTCTCTGGTGTCTTACTTCTACTGAGACCTGGTATTTCTTTGTGTTGGAAAGGCAATTTAATCCATTTTTACTGTCTGCAAACAGACTTTCAAACAAAACCTCAAACTCTTTGAATGTGCCCCAAGGATTCCACCAAACCTATAATCCTCCACTCTCTTCTGGGACTGTGGAGGGTGGTGACAGGAATAGAGCTGGTACCAACTAGGGAGCCTCATTAGTGTTTGTGATTTTGATTTTTGTTACCATTCGACTTTGTGGCCATTTCAAAGTTGGAGCAGTAGCTATCCTCACATCTCACTGCACCCTTCCCCCAACTTCCCCGATTCAAGCCACCTGGAATGATCTGGAACGGAGTCTCCAGACCATGGAGAAGGCCGGCACACAGGCTTTCTCTCATGGAGTCAGGGGGCCTGATTATAAATAGGTTGAGTATTCAGGATCTGGATGTTGACACTTTGAGTGAGCAGCAGAAATCCAACCCCATTGCCAGGATCAGTGATCAAGTCTGACATGGTTAAGGCTACCTCTGGACACAGGGAGTTGAGGCAAGTGTGCCAGGCTACATAGGCAAAGCTCGGACACAGATGAATTAGGAAGGAGAGATGAAAGAGAAATGATTCTAGTTGTCTCTTTTGTTGTGGGAAATCATGCTTCAGAAACATAGTACATTCTGAAGGTAAGTGCAATGGATGGAATCACGGGCCAAAAGCATTCAAGAGATGAAGACCACGTACCAGGCAAGTGATGTCACTGAACTCTCACAAACATCTAGGCATCATCATTCTATTTCACAGATGAAGGAAAGAGAAAGAGCTTCCACATTCTATGCTGAAATTGGGCCTCGGATCCAGAAGACCTGCTTTTAACTGCCTTGCAGTGGGGTCTCACGGGCATCCACGGGGCCAAGCTCTAAGACATCTTTCCCAACTCTCCAAAGATCTTGCACACATCCCCTTCTTCTCCATTGAATTTGTGATCGACTGTTAATTCTAAATTTAAGTCAGGTTTTTAGGGTATCTGCAATGTAAACTTTTAATATTTGTAGGTGCCATTTGGTCCTTTGAGTTTAGGGGAACAGACTTTGCAATGCGTGTTTGGATTTAAACATTAAGAAGTAGATCTTGGGACAAACATGTCTCCATTGATGAAAACAAAAAAAAAAAATGTAATGCCATCACTACTCATATGGATTCTTTCAGTTCAACTGCATCTTCTGGTATAAGTGTCAAACTCGTATTTGTTGATGTTGGTGAATATTACACAGCTTCTGTCTCTATCACACCCCTATTAATCTCAAAAACCATGAGAGGGGAAGTCTCCAAAAAGAAAAGGACCCATAGGGCTGTGGAAAGAGCAGGGACCTCACACCTACACACTCTTAGTTTGAATCCTGGTACCCCTGTTGCAAAGTGTATAACCAGTTACTTATCTCTCTGAGCTTCACTCAGACTTATTAATGTGAGAATGCAATGACAACTTTTACCTGTACTTTCATTTATTTTATTTATTTATCAGTGGAGAGGTCATCTGAGTGAGTCTTGTACTGACACAAAAACATGATTTTCATGATCAAGACATGGAAACTTAGGACTTTCAGTGGATATGATAATGTTGGTCTCAGTCAGCACTTCACTTTCTCTGTCAACTTTCAAATCTGTAGAATAAAAAATAGGTATGTTATAGGGATGTAGGGTTAAGAGATATGATTTGCTATCATTCTTGATTCAAGTTGGAGCAACTTATCTGGGCCTCCTTACAGATTCTAGTGAGTAGGGGTAATTAATTGCCAGGTTTCAATCCTTTGGAAAGACAGGGACTGGATCTAGATCAATAGTAGCACCATTTGTAAGTCCAAACAGTTAATCTATTTATAAAGCATTCCCATTAGCCAATTCCTTTCTTTCACATTTTGCACCAGCCCCTTTTGGGAGATTTAAGTGTATGTGAATCTTTTTTCACAAGTGTTATAGATGCCCATATAAGGTTTCTTTAGGGCAAAAATATATTACAGTAAATTTTAGAAATTTACTTCCTATATTGGAATAATAATCCTAATAGTCAATGAAGACTTACTTAATCTCAAGTATTGTTTTAACCATTTGATGCAGGCTATGCCAATCCCATTTTATAGATGTGGCAGCTGAGGCATGGGGAAGCTAAATAATGTGCTTTGGCCTTGCTCCCTAAGTCAAAGAACAACAAGGTGGTGGAGTGGAAGTTTGAGTCCATGAGGTTTGAACCCAAGTGAATACTTTTCAGCTACTTCACTGTATAGTCTCCCTGGAAAATGCTCATGAAGTTTTTATAAATAAATAATTAATGAATAAAGTCACTGGTATCTAGGACAAGGAGTCAGTCCCTTAAACTCTTTCTCCTTTCTAAAATTAAAAAAAAATTATTTTCATATTATTTGTATTCTTTCCTCCTTTTGAGGAGGTGTATCTCTTCAGAGGCAGGAATGTGATAGGACAACCAGCTATAAAGTACAGGAATCCAGTGGAAACACTCATTGTCTGCCAAGAACTGGGAGAGAATTGTGTTCTAAACTGGGAAGTGCTGGCTCCACTCTTCGGCTCTTCTGCATCATTATTTCCTTTTTTTTTTTTTTTTTTTTTTTTTTTAGGTACTATCAGGTGGTTAACCAAACATAATAAAAAAATAAAGATTTTGGGCGCCTGGGTGGTTCAGTGGGTTAAGCTGCTGCCTTCGGCTCAGGTCATGATCTCAGGGTCCTGGGATCGAGTCCCGCATCGGGCTCTCTGCTCGGCAGGGAGCCTGCTTCCTCCTTTCTCTCTCTCTCTCTCCGCCTGCCTCTCTGCCCACTTGTAATCTCTGTCGTCAAATAAAATAAATAAAATATTTAAAAAAAAAAAGATTTTATTTACTTGTTTGACAGAGAGAAAGAGAGGGAGAGAACACTAGCAGGGGGAGCAGGAGAAGGAAAATCAGGGAGCCAGATGCAGGACTTGATCCTAGGACCCTGGCTGACGCTTAATGGACTGAGCCACCCAGGCGCCCCATTATTTACTCCTAAGAGAATAAACCAGGAGCTGGGGAAGGAACCACATGACAGGAGATGGGGCTACATTCTTGCCTTCAGTGATATTGTTTACTCTATTTGAAATTACAAGTGGTGTAATTATTTTTATATTAACAAACCTTTAATTGATAGCTTTCCCTCTAGACACAGAACATTTTACCACTTTTTAATAAGAATTTCCAGAAAAAGCTTTAGTTCCCGAAGATTCCCAACAGAGACTCAACATGTGGAGCCCCCATTGCCCTTGTACTTCTCAGTCCCCCATTGTTTCCCTTATTGCCTGGATCTTGTTTTCTATCATAATTCATGCTTAAGACCAAAGGACACAAAATGAAATTATGCTTGTCTCACTATTCGAATGGGACAAGATCATTTAAAAGGCTCGTGGTCCATGCTTACCACAACTACTTAAACAAATAGGTGACACCAGGAACTGGTGTTTTTCGGTTCTCTACTAAATTATTTTGGAAAATTTAATGCCTTTAATAAGAAGAGTTAGGCAGTTTCAGACCAGGTTACAAGTGGAAAGACATTTGCCAAGGCTGCTTTCACTGGCAATATACTTTAATGAGATGGCATTGAGAGAAGATGGTTAAAAGAACAAAGTCAGGTTTGTTGAGAGGCCATCAGTAACCCAAGAAGCCACACTGCTTGGGGGCAGATGCTGTGGAAAGGGTAATTGCAGGGAGTGCCAATCACACACACATGCTACACAGAAACAACTGGCCATTGATGGCCCACACCAACGGAGGGGCACAGAGGCAGGGAGGACACAAAACGGGAGATACTTCGGAATTCCTTTCTGTTTGCCTTTCAGTGGCCGTACATGTGTTCCACTGCTAGGAGAAGAATAAGAAAGAATATGCTGGAAGGAGCAAGGAAAATGCAGTGGGAGTTTACACAGCCTGAACTATGGAATAAAAAGGAAAAGAGGCGAGTCCCGTTTCAGTTTGGTGGAGTTCATGCAAGCCACAGAAAGTTTTGATTTGGTCTAGATGTTCATACTGGGGATACGTGAAGGTGTGTGAATTGAGAGAAAAAGGTTGGACATCTACCAAAAGAAAGGGGTGGGTGGCTAAAGGATGTCCATGGATATGGATGAGGCGTCCCCACAGTCGGGGCTGGGTCACAAATTTGTGCGAACATTTATAGAACCAGCTCTAAAATGTAAGTCAGTCCCTCCAAGGTCATGAGAATTATGGACTCCACTGCCATTGTTAGCGCTAGTCTTTTCACTTCCTCCTAGAAACCTGGGAAGGGCTGCAGTAAAACCCCAAAGCCATATTGCATTACGGGAGAGATTAAGATGAAACACTAGGAGTCCAGGAGTTCAAAGACAGACAAGCAGAACGAAGTGACCATCTTTCAGATAGATGCCATTAGTATGCTTGATTCAAAGGAAGAGAGAGCAGAGGTAGAAACTGAAGAAGTGCTTTCAATGGTGTGGGCACTGGAGCCCTAAGTGGCAATGGCTATTGAGGGAAATCCTCCTCTATGGCAAACCACTGAGCAGGAAGAGTTGGAAGTTGTTCTGGTGGTGAGAATACTCCGGGAACATGATAAAGTTGCAATACGTATTAAGGCTTGAACAGAGATAACGAGGAATAATTTTGATGAGCACAATCATACATGATTGATTTTTTTTTAAACAAAATCCTCTGATCTTGATTACACACTTTGGTATATAAACCACCTTCCCTTTTTAGAAAACTTAACCCCTTTGAATAAATTCAGCTCATGTTTCAAATTAAGTTATAATGCCAGATTGAATTCAAATTAAACATAAAATAATGTATTTATGCTCTTAGTATTCAGGGACAGTAGCATGATTTTTATTGTTGTTTCTCCATTCACTTAGTATTGTATCTTTCACCTAGCATGTGAGCAATAAATACGTTGGATGTTCTTGATTTAATTAGTGCTTGTGATTCTTTTCAATACCTTGTGGTTGAAGGCATGGATTCCACCATTGACCTGGTTTGACAGTGATTTTTTGGTTTGCTACATCCTCTGGACACTTTTTAAAATCTCTTCTTTCAATTAATTTCATCTAGAATTTCACACTTTTCCTCCTCTTCCTTTGTTTTTGATAGAAACTGTCTTTTGGTTCTTATACTCCTTTTGGTTTTCTTTGCAGACCTTCCCCCTTTCTCTTCCAAAATCCTTGAATGCTGCCATTATTTGGTGGCCCATACACTTGGGAGGATCCCCTTAATTGATATCTGCAGCCCAGAGTAGTTTTGGGAGCTCAAGATGAGCTACTAGAAATCTGTACCTGCATGCCCAAGAGTTAATGCAAAACCAAGTTATCTATCTTTTCCTACTAAACCTCTTCTATTTCTATCTTGATGAAAGGCTCAAATTTTTTCCAGTTACCCAAGGCAATTTATTAACAACCATTTTAGCTCTCTCCCTCCCTGGACCCCTGATGTTCAATCTTTAGACCTCTCTTAAGTCCTCTTCTCACCTACTACCTCTGCCAGATTATAGCCTCTCATCATTCTTTTTCTGAACTAGAGCAAGAGTTCCCCTTTCACATAGCTGAGCTTCTAATTTTCTATCAGCACCCAGTCTCAAATCCATCTCCAAGATGATTTCACCAAAACAAAATTAGAGGCCTGACCAACAGAAAGCACATTTACATTGCTAACAGGTTGGAATTCCAGGGCAGCATGCAAAGCCTAATCCCAGTGGCTCTGTGGACTTTGCAGTTCAATGAGACAATGGCACCCACATCCTTCGATTCTCTACCCCTGTTCCCCCCTTAAACCAGTTTGAATTAGTTTTTCTGTCACTTGCAACCAGAACAGACTTAGTTGATACAGCATTATGCATACATAGTAACAATGAAGCGTCCCCTGAAGGTTGAGCCTTGTTCCCCTTTCACTCCCCACTCCAGTTCCCCCAGCCTTGCTCATGCTCCCTCATCCTTCACAATTCAGATTTCTTCTCTTATTCAAAATCCCACTCTTGTTCAAGCCTCCTCTGTAAATTTTTCTTTGACTTTCATGTTGAAATCACATTATTAAGACGTTCTGTGCTCAGTAGGACTACTTAAAAGGAATCCCAATCAATAGATGATACCATCCATGGAGTGAACTGCTAAATACCTTCAACGACATTTGAGTGAAAAGCGTGGCCAGAATGACTTCAGGAGAAACTTCCCTCGTTGTCAAGAGACCCTCTGAACTCTTAGAACCTCAGTACTGCCTTTCAAGAAAGGGATGAATGGAATAGTGTTTTGAAGTGAGAAGACCCTTGATAAATATCAGGTCAAATAAGAAGAAATCTCAGTGTCTCTGTCTCAATGACAAGGGAGCCATGAGAAGACGGGTAGGAGTAAGAAGTTCCATCTCTTACACAGCAAAGTCAGTAAACTGGTGGCTTTAGAATACTACCATAGAATAAATATAAAGCATCCCATGAAATTCTCCTGATGAAAGACTTCTCTTCATTTTTTTGCCTCCTTCAAATCATTGTTTGTATTCATTTATTCAATTTCAACACTGGCACTTGTAATAAAGATTTCCTTTAGATAGAGTCTTACAAATATCTTTAATGTACAGAGAACATGCCTTCTTGATTTTCTCTGGGATTCATATATTTGCCATCTTCCTGATAGGGAAAGGCAAAGTAGAAGGCAGGAGCTTGGATCAAATACCTCCTCAGTGTGCCAGATCCTTTGTATATAGTATGTAATGTGGTTCTTACAGTATTATTACTCTGGTATGGTAGTACTGGTTGAGGGTAGCCTTCTCTCTGGTCAAGAATGCCCTCCCCACGGGGTAGGTCAAGCCTCATAGAGTTTCCATGTCTTGATGAAGGTACAGTGGTTGAGAATTTCATCCAAGGGTGGAAAGATGAGTTTAAATCTCAGCTCCACCTTTGACCAGCTCTGTGACCGTGGGTAAGTTGCTTAACCAGTCTGAGCTTTGCTTTCCTCATCTGTAAGATGAAGGTTTTCATGGTACCTCCATCCTAAGGTTATTGTGATGAGTAAATGATTTCATAGTTGAAATGTGCTTAGAAGAGAGAGAGCATGGTACTTGGTAAGTGCTATGATGTTTCAGAAAATTAATCAAATATTTAAGGATCATCTCTCATCTTTGCAATCAGATAACAAAGTAATTCCCCCAGTCCAATCAGCACTTAACCATAAGGTTTCCAGGTCAATATTATAAAAATGTCATCAGACTCATCAAATCCTCTGAGAATGTGATTTGCTTTGCAAATTCCACCAGGGTATAACTGGCACAAGTCCAGGCCACGAGGGAAATTTTCTAAGAGTGCCAATCATTGATGCTCCCTTTATTCTCTTCTAGAAATCTGAAATCTGAAGCCCAAATATCCTCTAAAAGTGTCTAACTTGGACAGAGAAGTTTTGAGAAGGGAAAGTATATCTGAAAGTTATTTTAATGATATATCATCTACCTGTGTATATTGAGGATATTGTACTGAGGATCCTATAACTATTTCCAGGCTCATCGGGAAAGTGTATGGTGTTCAACTCATGATGCCTTCCATGGGCTCTGGAGGAGCAACAAGAAGTCTGCCTATGACAGACCCGAACCTTCATGTTATGGAAAATGAAACGGAGGCCTAGGGAAAGGGAGTAACTTGTTCAACATCATGTTTGGGCTAGATCAAGGGTATGAACCTAGGACCAGTGGTGGAATGTGTGTGCTGAAGGTGGGAGGGGGGTAAAGGTGACTCAAAGATCATGTATAAATTTTGTTAACTGTTTCCCTGATGTTAGAACTTTCTTAGGCATAAGAAAACACAGTTTACATCTGGATTTAGGGCTGGCATTTGTAGGTACCTCCAAATTAGTAAAAAGCAAGCAAACAAACAAACAAACAAAAAACCCCAACAACATAATTAAAGGTTAGACTCACCCAATAGGATTGTCTGGGATGACAGAAAAAGAAATCCCGAGTTTCACCCCAGGAAGTTTCGTTGGCAATGTGACGATGAGTCACCCAAAGCGTAAAGACAAGAGTGAAGAATGATATGCAAGAAATGGTGGCCAAAATCTTGGCAATGAGAAATATCATGCCTAACTGCAAACTCATCATGGAGCTATGGAAAACAAACAGGTGGTGCAGGATCTGGTGCCTGAGTGATCCTTCTGGTACTATACATCTCCTCCAAACACCGAGAATGGAATCAAGAGACACACTCCAATTCGTCTCCCCTGGTGGATCTTTAACAGTTTTGGAAATGAACAGATAGGTTTATGCCAATATTTAAATATTCACAATGCTGCTATCTAATAATGATGTGTCACTTCATCTGGAAGAATTAGGGAAGACTTTCTGCTTGAGTTGCTGAAGTGCCACCACTTTTCAAAGGATATCAAGTATAAATAAGTTCTATTACTTACAATAAGATGCAGGTTTTGTTTAACTACAAAGAAGCATAGTGAAATTCTAATTTAAGTCAAAGAGCTTACTGAAAAGGACACAGCAGATGTTATTGTCTCCAACTTGTCATTAACCAGTGTTGTACTGGCTTTGGTGACACAGGAGAAAGCTTTCAGTAATAATTGGAATTTTTTTTTTTTTTTTTAATTCTGTGGGGTTGCTGCAGACGAATGCAAATACGCATTTGGTAAGGATGGCTACAATGGTAGACAGAGGGTATGCCACAGTCCAAGGGGAAAAGCATACTATTGATTTCAGGAGCCCCTGTGACTTGCCTGTGTATTCCTAGGAATTCACAAGTCAGAGTATCTTTTTTTTTTTTAATTAATTAATTAATTTATTTATTTGACACAGAGAGAGAGATTACAAGTAGGCAGAGAGGCAGGCAGAGAGAGAGGAGGAAGCAGGCTCCCTGCTGAGCAGAGAGCCCAATGCGGGACTCGATCCCGGGACCCTGGGATCACGACCTGAGCCGAAGGCAGAGGCTTAACTCACTGAGCCACCCAGGCGCCCCCACAAGTCAGAGTATCTTCACCAGCAGTGTGATACCAAGCAGAGGGCACAAGTCTGTCAGTCAAATGAGCAGGATTCATGTGCTGACTCTGATGCCATTAGCTGATTGATCCTGGACAAATCATTTGTACTCTCTGTGCCAAACCTCAGTGTTCCCATCTATGCATGAGGTTAGCACAGTCTATTTTGCCAGGTTGTTTTGAGACCCTAATGAAGAACATATTAGTAAATATGCACAGCACATAAGAGGATGACTAGTATTTTGTAAGAATGTATTTTGTAAGAATGTGTTGCACACGAATCTAAAAATGCTTTATTTTCATTTTGAACGTGGTACCTTCTAATAAATACTTTAAACTGTCCAACTTTAAATTGCATACTTTCTGGCTTGTGAATTACCTGTAATCAAATTCAAGCATAGGTTCCACTTGGCAGGAATTATAATGCTAATGGTCACTTCCAAATTTAATTGATACGAGTTCAGACCGTGTTTATCAAATAATCTAAAAGAAGATATCTCTGCACACAATGAGCCAAATGGTAAGATGACTTTATCATTAGAAAATATTAATGGGAGACTAAATCATTCTGTTACCTGTTTTAAAAACATTTCAGACATCTAATCACAGGTCCTTTAAAGCTGAACACACATTTTCTCTTCATTGTATTTTTTAAAATACAATTTTTTGTTGTATAAATAATTTTTTAAAGATTTTATTTATTTATTTAAAAGATAGAGACCACAAGTAAGCAGAGAGGCAGGCAGAGAGAGGTGGGGGGGGAGCAGGCTTCCTGGCTGAGCAGAGAGCCCGATGCGGGGCCCGATCCCAGGACCCCGAGACCATGACCTGAGCCAAAGGCAGAGGCTTTAACCCACTGAGCCACCCAGACTCCCCCATAAAAAATTTTTGTAAAGGAAATCAAAATAACACACCAGTTCAGTTAAGTAAAAAGTAAAGTCCCTTATTTATTCTTTAATTCCCAATCCTACCCACTAAAATAAACACTTTATTTTCATCTGTATACCAATTCCCAATTTTTTCTACACTTGCATAAACACATAGATTAGATAGATATTTTACAACTCAGAAGGAAATTATATTTAGCATATCATCTTGTTATTTGCTTTCCTTTTTGTAATAATGTAGTGTGGGCATTTGTGTACATGGTCCTCTCTTTACAGTGACTATGGCTAAGTCATTGCGATTCACTGGAAGAGACCCTCATGGGAACCTAGTGTCCATTAGGATATATGGAATAAGCTCATACAGATTTTAATGAGAGGAGCATCCATCTAAGGAGGAAGAGGAATGAGCATAAAGCTGGCAGGCTATAGAATAGGTTGGGCTGGCCAGGCCAGGCTTCCTGGAACATGAGGGCCTTGAACTTTGTGTGAGGTCGAGGCAGAAAAGTAAGTCTACATCAGGTTGCAAGGTGGACCCCTGGAATCAGGAGGAAATAAGCAGTTCGAAAGAAAGGGGGAAAGGAAAAGAAGAATTAATGTTTTCTAAGTAACTACCACATAGTTAGTAGTTGACTCTCTCTCAAATAATCCCATGTACAATACTTATCACAAGTCTGAGAGGAGGTGCTGCTGCCCCCAATTCACAGATAACCTGGGGTTTAGGCCTGTTACGGAGAACACACGTAATTAATGTCGGGGCAGGGACCTAAGCCTTGGTCCCTAAATCCAAAATCCAGCTCCTCCTGTGGCATTAAGGGAAGATTAAGTTAAGTAACATGCAAATCACCAATTTCAATGCCTCACAAAAGAAGTTGCTCAGGAAAATTTAGTCTTTCTTCTGCAATATATAAATCTGTTTTTGAATGTTTGAATATCTGAAATTAGGTACATATGGCAGGAAGGAAGCTTTTTTGTCATTCTTTTTATCAAATGTACTCTTGTATAATAGTACCCTGATCGATCTTTGCAAATTGGAGGACAAAACTGGTACTGGCTAAAATGTTATAGGTTTTAATTTAAAAAAAAGAATCTGTTATAACTATTTATTTATTGGTAGAATGTAAGAGTCTTTACCCTTTCAAGTTCTAGCTGTGATTAAAAAAAAAAAAAAAATCTAGGATATCCAGTCATCCTGTCATAACAGCCCATAGGCACCCAGTGAGTCAGAAACACATAGGTTGAACTTCCCCTGAAATCTGTGGTGAGAAAGTACTTATGTCAGTTCCTGCTAAGCTCCCCCTAAGCACTCTGCTGATTGTAATTAATCAGGGGAGTTTGTTCATTGCCATGTCCTGCAGGTCAATCAGGTTCTTGTGTAGTGATCTGGGGAACAGCTCTTGACCTATACAGATATGACAAAATGATCAACAGTGACACACAGGATTTTTTTTTTAAGAATTTATTTATTCAGGGGAGCCTGGGTGGCTCAGTGGGTTAAAGCCTCTGCCTTCAGCTCAGGTCATGATCCCAGGATCCTGGGATCGAGCCGCATCGGGCTCTCTGCTCAGCGGGGAGCCTGCTTCCTCCTCTCTCTCTGCCTGCCTCTCAGCCTACTTGTAATCTCTGCCTGTCAAATAAATAAATAAAATCTAAAAAAAAAATATTATTTATTCATTTGACAGACAGAGATCACAAGTAGGCAGAGAGGCAGGCAGAGACAGAGGAAGGGAAACAGACTCCCGGCTGAGCAGAGAGCCCAACGCGGGGCTCCATCCCAGGACCCTGAGATCATGACCTGAGCCAAAGGCAGAGGCTTTAACCCACTGAGCCATCCAGGCGCCCCTCACACAGGATCTTTATTCATGACTGCACCCCAGAACTGCAAGACAGCCTGGGGCCCAGGAGGCCCTCCATGAGTATTTGATGAATGAATGAATGAGCAAATTAAAAACCAATATGGAGATTAGAATGCTGGTCTCAATTCTGTCACTAACAGCCATATGTCAACGAGCAAGTATTCAATCTCTCTGGCCTTAGTTTTGTCACTAATGAAATGAAAATGTTTGGCATGGTGATTTCCAGTGCTCCTTTCAGCTCTTGCTTTCAGCCTCCTTGCTTTTCTTACTCTTAAATCCTACTTGAAAGGATGTGCTTCCTAAGGATTTTAGCATCTTTCTTTACACTCTCTTAGCAAATTTTCCTCGGGGAAAATTCTTAAATCCGAATTTCTTTCTTTTTTACCCTCTCATGTTAAATAAATTTATAGTGTGCATGTTAACCATTATCTAGCTCCAGACACCTAAGCAACACACCTTTAAAGCTGATTGCCCAAGCACTGTTAGTGCTAACAAAAGAGCAAGCTTCTGGGAGAGGATTCTAACTCTAAGATAATTCTGTTTGGAATCTGTTGATAAGGGTAATGAACTTCATTCTGTAATAACTATTAATAGCCCAAATACAAATATTTTGGAAAAGAAAAAATGGTGAAAATTCATACTAAAGTGTGAGTGAGTGACCAATAGCAACTCTTTTATTTGGGTAAGGTTTTATGGTGAAATAGAGAGAGGGGAGGAGCTAGAGAAGGAAAGTGATAGAAAATTCAAGGTACCTGAATGAGGAAAGGAAGAAAAAGGGGGACTTAGAAATAAGACAGAAAATGGGGGCACCTGGGTGGCTCAGTGGGTTAAAGCCTCTGCCTTTGGCTCAGGTCATGATCCCAGAGTCTTGATGGAGCCCCACATTTGGCTCTCTGCTCAGCAGGGAGCCTGCTTCCTCCTCTCTCTCTCTCTCTGCCTGCTTCCCTGCCTACTTGTGATCTCTGCCTGTCAAGTAAATAAATAAAACCTTAAAAAAAAAAAAAAAGTAATAAGACAGAAAATGAATGTGACCCACTGAGGGTCTGTCCTTTGCCTAAGCTTCCTAAAGAAAAATTCTAGAGGCAACTGGCTGGCTCAATTAGTTAAGCATCAGACTCTTGATTTCAGCTCAGGTCATGATCTCAGGGTTGTGAGATCGAGACCTGACTCAGGCTCCATGCTGGGCATGCAGTCTGCTTGGGATTCTCTCCCTTCCTCTCCCTCTGCCCCTCCCCATATCTACAAAAAAAAAAAAAAGAAAGAAAGAAAGAAAAAAGAAAATCATACTATGAGGAGCAGAATTCTTTAGGAAACTGGAAATATATATACATTTGGTAGTCATTTTTATTTCAGTTATCCCTTTTCTTTCTTAATTAGTTTTTTGTCTTTGAAATTCTCAGTAAATCAACTAATACTATTGAGGAATTGCAATTCTGCTTTTAAAAAAAGACACTTTGGAAGACATAACCTCAAACTTTTCCTCATAGCATCTGTTTATGATTAAGCTGCTAATTGAATGGCCTTTAATAGAAGAGTGCTATGTTCCTGTTGAGCACAGAAGTCTTAACTGCAATTAGCAAGCTCTTGAGTTCCAGTTTTGTTCAAGAAATATTTCTAAAGTGATTTTCTCCATCACATTTAAATGATTTATGTAAAGGACTGATTTGGGGGCCAGAGAATCCATTTTTTTTCCAAGCTCTAAAACTTCATGATTTTAATGGTTGAAAAAAATCCATTTGTAAGAGGCCTGAAAACATGGACAAAGAGGTCAATTTAAAGTAATTATATAAAATGAATGAACATGCAAAATAAGGATCCCCGCTAGGTCAAGGCTTTGTAAATCCCAGTTCATCTTGGTTTCTCAGTAGGCACAGAAACATATCTGGCTCCATTTGCACTGACGGAGAGATTTATAATCCGAATTATTTAACAAATGTTCCTTGAACATTGACCTCAATAAGTGGTTTCATAGCTTGGTGAACCACTGTATCCAAGACATTCAAATTAATGCAAATGGAATGGCAATGGAGTAAGACTCGGTGTCACAGATTCAAAAATGTTTTGACAGTATCTATTATTGGGAAGAAGTAATTCAATTTACTAGGAATGAATGTCCAACCTACTACTTGAGGTTTTTGTTTTGTTTTGTTTTGTTTTAAAGATTTATTTATTTTAGAGAGAGAGAGCAAGAGAGAGCACGAACAGGGAGAGGGGCAGAGGAAGAATAGAATCCTCGTAGACTCCCCTGAGTCTAGACTCACTCGTAGACTCCACTGAGCTTGGGACTTGACATGGGGCTAAATCTGGGACCCTGAAATCATGACCTGAGCTGAAATCAAGAGCTGGATGTTCAACTGACTGAGCCACCAGGTGCCTCTACTACTTGAGTTTTTTTTTTTAATTTTTTTAATTTTTTAATTTATTTATCAGAGAGAGAGAGGGGGAGAGAGCGAGCACAGGCAGACAGAATGGCAGGCAGAAGCAGAGGGAGAAGCAGGCTCCCTGCTGAGCAAGGAGCCCGATGTGGGACTCGATCCCAGGACGCTGGGATCATGACCTGAGCCGAAGGCAGCGGCTTAACCAACTGAGCCACCCAGGCATCCCTTGAGTTTTAAGAAAGCCCTACAAATATAACATAATAGAGGGTGTCCAAAAAATTGGGGATTTTGGTTAACTTTAAATTTAGTAAGTTAATGGTATATTATAGTTTCCCTAAATAGAAAGCAGAAGCTCAGTGTGCATCATAAGCAATATAATGTCCAAAATAAAGCAGGTAGTATTTCCATTGTCCTTTTCACTTCGATAGGATCTGCAATATTGTGTTTGGATCTAACCATCTTTTTAAAAATACGTTCTATTTTTTTAAGTTTAATAAATCAAAGTGTCTCTGCTGGTGGGCCCCTAGACTGTGGATGGGTCTTGGATCCTATCATTTTAGTGGAGATAAAATAAACTAGAATCATCTAGTGAAGATCAAGACTTGAGGAAAGATGAGAGCTTCCACTGAAAGATACTAAAAGAGTGACCAGATCAAGGGAAGTATTAGCCACAAACTGTGTTCTGCACATATTAGACAATATCTGGATTATATTGGTTGGGCCTGGGTAAAATTTTTGAATTAACTAGTTTTCTTACAGAAGTAATGGATTCCCATAGTAAAAAAAAAAAAAAAAAAAAAAAAAAAGCAAATAGCCTGGCGGTGATAGGTATCAGGTGAAATGTAAATCTTCCCACCGTCATCCCAACCACTAATCTCTCATCCCTTAGAGAAAACTAATGTAAATAATTTAGTGTGCATACTCAAGAGTTCTTCTTTTTTTTTTTAATTTTTTATTTTTTATAAACATATATTTTTATCCCCAGGGGTATAGGTCTGTGAATCACCAGGTTTACATAAGAGTTTTTCTATGCATATACTAACACAGGCTATTATATTTCTTTAAATATGCATGGGATCAAGTCTGTATAGTTTGACATTTTTTACTTAAAATTGCTTTGATTATGTTTCCATATTATCTACATATTATACCTCATCAATTGTATGATATTTTATAGCATGAATGTATGGCAGTTGATTAATAATTCTCTTTTGACCATCATGGTATATTTAATAATATTCTCTTGATAAACATTTAGGTTGCTTCCTTTATTTAAGTTGCAAATAATGCTGCAATAAACACTTTTGATCATTCATTGTACATCCATACAAGAATAGCCAGTTTAAGTCCCTGCAAATGGTGTCACTGGGTCAAAGGGCACCTCCATGCTTGTTGTTCATCTTCCTATTAACAATTCCAAGTTGCCCCTGTTGAATTGTCTATTTTTCCAACCCTTCACCAATTCTAGGCATTTGTAAATTTTAAAATATTTTATAGGTGAAAAATGGGATCTTATTGTTATTTTAATTTGTATTTCTTATCTTATGGATATGATTATTACTTCATACATTTATAAGCAATTGCTATTCTTTTCTTGTGAACTCCTTATTCATACAATTCACTTGTTTCTTATTTATTTTTTCCTTTGTTTTACTGACCTCGGAGAGTCTTGCATATTAAGAAAACCAGTCTTTTGCCATAGATATTACAGATATTACTTACTAGTTTCTAGTTTGTCTTTTAATTTGTTCATGGGTTATTTTCATATAGTAGTTTTATTTCATTAATTTAATATTTGTAAGTTTTAATTTTTATTTCGTATTTTTTTTAAAGATTTTATTTATTTATCTTAGAGAGAGAGGGAGAAAGCGAGCACAGGCAGACAGAATGGCAGGCAGAGGCAGAGGGAGAAGCAGGCTCCCTCCCGAGCAAGGAGCCAGATGTGGGACTCGATCCCAGGACGCTGGGATCATGACCTGAGCCGAAGGCAGCTGGCCAACCAAATGAGCCACCCAGGCATCCCTTTATTTCGTATTTTTAATTGAATTTTTATTTAGTTCAATTTAAGCCATTTTTTCCTTCATGATCCTGATTTCTGCACCATGTTCTCACTATGCCAAGACTATATTTCTAAAATTCCTTATTTTTAAAATATTTTGTGGCATTTTCTATTTATTTAAGTGTTCGATCCATTTGGAATTCATTTTGGTTTAAAGAATGGAGCATAGATCAAATTTCGTATTTCCCCAAATAACTAAATATGTATTTCAATGTCATTTACTGATGAGTCCATTTTTACCCTGGTGATGTAAAAGGCTAAATTTTCGTATGCACTGTGCCCATTTCTGCATTTTCTGTTCAGTTCTTATATAGTACCAATTGTTTTAATTTCTGGTAGAGTTCATACCTCCACCATATTCATACCTTCCAACACATTTTTTTTTTTAAAGATTTTATTTATTTATTTGAGAGAGAGACAGTGAGAGAGAACATGAGCGAGGAGAAGGTCAGATGGAGAAACAGACTTCCCATGGAGCTGGGAGCCTGATGTGGGACTCGATCCTGGGACTCCAGGATCATGACCTGAGCCGAAGGCAGTCGTCCAACCAACTGAGCCACCCAGGCACCCCACCAACACATTTTTCTTAAGCACATTTATTTTTCCAGGTAAAATTGTATTAAATGATGTGATCAGATCAAAATAACAACATCCCTCCACCACAAACACCACAACCTTTGCAAAACCTTCTGTTTGGCCTTTCTATTACAGCAAAGAAGGATCTCTATGCTTAGCTGAAGTCTCTCTCTCATGGGTTTCTGATCCTCAGTCCTTTTTGGTCTAGTAGTTATGCTTTTCTTTCATTTATCCTTTGTTACGTGCTAACTATATATCTAAATATACATTTAAAATTACCAGTTATCATATGTTTCACTCATATGTGGAACATAGAGAATAGTGGGGAGGATCGCAGGAGACATGACAGAAAACCGAATGGGAAGAAATCAGAGAAAGAGTCAAATTGAGGGTTATAGAAAGGAGGGGGCTGGGAGGATGAGGTAACAGAAGGATGTGTTAAGAAGGGCATATGTAATGATGAGCACTGAGTGTTGTGCAAAACTAATGAATCATTGAACACTGCATCAAAAACTAATGATGTGATATGTTGGCTAACTGAATATAATAAAAACAATTTTTTAAAATTACCCATTCACAAAAAAGAAAGGAAGGAAAAAACGAAAAAAAAGGAAGGAAGGAATGCAAAAAAGAAAGCAAGGAAGAAAAAAAGAAAAAAAGGAAGGAAAGGAGGAAGGAAGGAAGGAAGGGAGGAAGAAAAAGAAAACTCTTGGTTCTGTTTTCCAGGGCTTCTGCCCCATTTCTTTACTCAGCATTTCAGCAGGAATCCTTGAGCTGTCTCTGCTCTCATGTCCCAGCTCTTCCTCAATCACTTCCATAGGCTTTCCTCTCCACTACTCCCCTGGAGCAGCTTTTATCAAGGTCACTGATGTCTTTCATTTGGCAAACCCATGGTCAGTTCTCTGTTCTCATTCTACTTGACTCTCCCTATCATTTGACACAAGAGATTACTCTTTGTTGATACATTTTCTTCTGAGACTTTGGGACAAGCGCATCCTCCTGCATTTCTTCCAGCCTCACCAATCACTCTCTAGTGTCCTCTGTTACTGAATTTCTTCCATTTAATCTCCACACATTACAGCACTTCAGACCTTTCTTCTCCTTTCCCTGTTGTCTCACCTCTTTTCCTCTCTCTTTCCCTCACTTCTCCTTCCTTCTCCCATGCTCTACTCTTTCTTCATGGCCGCCATCTACTTGATCTTATCCAGTCCCACAGCTTTTAATAACTTACTCCTTCAAGGTCAATCTATCCTCTGAGCTTCAATTCTGTCTCTGATGATCCATATATGATCTCTGCTCAGACATCAGATAGACACTGCACACTCAATATGGCCACTCAATATGTCCAAGGCAGAACTCTTTTTTCCTGAGCCCAATTTCCATTTACTGTTCCCCTTTTCTGAACCAGAGGTACCCTCACCCTCTTGCTAAGTTTAACATTGTCCCTGGTTCCTCTCTTCCTTTCAAGTTCCTTATTCAATCCATCAGCAAGATCTGGCAGTATTACTTCCAAAATACAAAGCAAGACCTTATGTCCTCTGCTACTGTAACTTAAGCCTTCATTCCATCCTTAGTCCTGGTCTCCCAACTGGTCCATTTTCACTCTTGCTCCCCCACTTCTCTGCAGTGGGTTCTTTACACAGTGAACAGGGTAATATTTTCAAATCAGACCCTATCACTGAGCAGCTTGATGTTTTCTGATGAAATCTAGCCACTTAACATGAAATGTAGGCTCTATAGGAACTGACTGTAGTTGGGTTGACTGACAACCCACTCACCATCTTCTCCCTGACTCTCTCCCCTCCAGCAAGCCTGGCCTCCTTGCCGTCCCCTGAACACAGTAGGAAGCCGCAGGGCCTCTGCTTTTGCTGGTCCCTCTATGGGGAGGATTTATCTCCCTGTGGTTTATAGAGATAACTCTCTCTCATTCTTAAAGTTTCAACTCAAATGCTGTTTCTGCAAAAGGTTTCCCCATCTGCCTTAGCCAAACACACCTACCCACATACCTACAACCCCACTCACTCTCTACTTTACTGCCCTGTTATAGTTTCTCCATCTCACCTAAAGCTTTCTTAAATGATAATAAGTATTTTCTGTCTTTCTTACTGAGCTATAAACCCCACAAATAAATGATTTTTTTTTTAAGATTTTACTTATTCGTTTGATAGAAGAGATAGAGAGAGAACAAGCAGAGGGAGAAGCAGGCTCCCCGGTGAGCAGGGAATCCGATGTGGGGCTCAATCCCAGGACCCTGGGATCATGACCTGAGCCGAAGGCAGACGCTTAACTGACTGAGCCACCCAGGTATCCCACAAGCAAGTGATTTTATCTGTCTTGTAAATGTATACACAGGTACAGCAGGATTATTGCCTGATACATAGTAAAGCCCATAGTAAGTGGAACGTTTTAATAGCTCCAGAAAACAAACTAACAAAACCCATATTGTTTATAATTTATATATTTATTTATTGAGATCATATATAATTTACAGATTACCATAGGGAGACATGGCATGCTTAACATATTAAATCTTGCCCTCTGAATGTCTTTCAGATTACCCAAGTGTTTATTTTTTAATCAAAGTTCTGATAGCCCTATTCTAGGGGAAGCTTTTTATATTTTAGAAGGACATTTATCTAAGAGAGGCAAACTCAATATCACTAACATATTTATCTCCAAATGTGATGTCAAGTGGAAGAGGGAATTAATTTTTTCACCATATTCCAAAGACCAGAGCTGGACAGTGTTAAAAGATAAGAAAATTGCAGCTCAAGAAAGAAGTTTCTAAAAATTAGAACATGGGGCAGGCTGCCTGTCAGGGCATGAGCTCTCCATCATGGGAGATATCTAAGCAGAGATTGTGAGATTATAGAAGAGAATCCTATATTATAAAGGAGGTTGGACTAGAAGACACCTATTGAACCTCTTAACTTTGGAGGCTGTAATTCATATTTCTACTACAAGTCTCTACCAGTTTGATGCATTCCAAGAAATTAAATCAACCCAAATTTTCCCCAGCCATGGATACTTAGGAGGTTCTGAAAATGAGTGATTTCATGGTGAAGTTCAGACTCTATTCTTGCACCTCGCTCTCTGCCCTATAAATTATATCTTCTTTCACTAACTAAATCTTTAAGACTGAATTCTCCTTGGACTTAACTTTTCTGAAATATTTTACTTTACTAAGGTGCCATGAAACAGAGGGTGTTAAAATCCAAAACTACTTGGTATTTTCTTTAAGAAATCAGATGACAAAGCTGAACAGCCAGCCAACAGGTTTTGCAAGATGATACTTGTCTCTGCAAGTTATTGCTTTTTAATAGGCTAAATCAAATAGTGTGAAGCTTTATTAAAGAAGTTTTGTCCAAAGTTGTTACTACTGACCTGCAAACCTGGATTTTTTTTTTTCCACCTCCAAAACCTTGAAACATTCACGGAGGAAAAAAAAAAAAAGTAAGAGAGAAAATAATAATGGTAGTAGCCTTACTTGCTATTATCTTCATTTGAAAGAAATGATATTGTTTGCAAAAGGTCCAAGGCTGTGGAGCTAAACCACAATTCTAGATAGCTCAGCAAGGCTTACCAGAAAGCAGAGTGAGCTTCTTTGTTCCAGTGCTTCATGGAAAGGAATCATTTCACAGCTTGTACAGATTCTGCAAAGGCCTCAAGCTAGGAAGTGTAAGGTGACCTGTGGGAGGTGTGAAGGGGTCACTCGAATGATATGAGATGTCTCTTCTGGCTGCTGGATTACACTTACAAGCTCTTACAATGTGACTGCCACTCTGACCTTCTTGCCGCTCAAGTCCAGGGATCTTAGGAGATGGGAAAGAGATTCCAAACCAACTTAGACTCAGACTTCACGATGTCATTCATTTGTCAATCCAAAATTCAAGCAGAAAAGGCAATCCATTCTCAAAAAAGTTTTTAGACATTTGAGTGAATCAAAGATGTATGTTACACAACAGAATCTTCTCTTAGGAAGTCCATAGTGATTTTAGTCACTGTCAGCCACCTACAAAATCCACCAGGCTGGCTTCGTGGAATTTCTAGAAGCTTATTCAGAGCTGTGGATCATGTGTTCTTATGTGTATAACTACAGGCTGTAGTTGTTAGCAATAGTCAGGTTTACAAGAAATCCCCTTTAAAATTCTGTTAAACAGAGAGACTGGGGATGCCTTGACCCCATGTAGGATCCACGTGAGATGCAAGGAGCTTGCCTTTCAGATTTGTTTCATGGCTTTTCATTTCAGGAAAAGCAAGGCTAATGCAATGTTCCTAAATGCCAAAATGTCTTCTGAAGGAAATCCCGTTTGGTGACACTCTGGCTTCAATACCAGATCCTAGGGGCCCTGTCTCCTTTTATAATTTATAATTTGTTTATAATTTATATATTTATTTATTGAGATCATATATAATTTACAGATTACCATAGGGAGACACGGCATGCTTAACATATTAAATCTTGCCCAAGAACATTGAATGTCTTTCAGAGTCCCTGTCCTTTTTAACTTTTACTGCCTCGTTTTAATTTCTTCACTTGTAAAATGGGGTTATTATCTTCCTCTGTACTTCATAAGGGTGACGGGAGAAACTAATAAAATAATATACATGAAAACACCTTAACGATTTTAAAGCCCCATTCAAATATAAAATTATGTTATTACTTAAGACTTGAATTTAATTGTGGAAGTATTTTGTTTTTTACTTGCTTTCTCTGTAGACGACAAAAGGGTAAGGGTCTAAGGAAAAAATGACCTACTAAATCCTAGCCATTCTCAAAATCCAGCATTTCTGCAGAAAGGAGGACACAATGTATGACACACAATGAGACTTCTTTGGGTATCCTCTCTAGAAAGTAGTCTCACTGTATATCTAGATTTGAGAAATATGTTCCTAAAGCAAGTACATTTCTCAGAATTTAATTATAAAGATTGTGAAATGCATGCATGGCTTCAAAACATTTCCTAAGTGTTGCTTTCAATTAAAAAAAAAAAAGTGCCCTGTTTAGATTAAAAAAAAAAAGAAATGTTGCTTGAGTTCCTGCCTCCTCCCTAACATTACCAGCTGCTGCAAACAGGCAGACAAAATTCAAAATCGCCTCATGAAGGAAACCTCAACAGATCATCATCAGATTACCTGATTTTAACCACCTTCTCTTGGCATTTAGACTTTTTTTTCCCATCACTGAGTATAAATTATATTTAGAGAATAAAAAAACAAAATCAGCCCCACGAGGAATTTCAGAAGTAATCCAGTTTATCCTCAGTGATTTTATAGGAGAAAGGACCAAGCCTCAGAGATGGTAAGTGATTTCACTGAAAACACACAGCTCCTACATGTGGAGGAGAGGTTAAGATCCTTCTCTTCTGGCTTGCCCCCCCGTGGCTCGTTCCACCCCATGCTACCTTAGCCCAGGGTAAGAAATATTTAATTGAAGGCTAATGATGAAAGACAATGAAGACATATTGTATTTCTTCTTTGGATTTCTTCACATATCACAGCAGCACCTAGGAACTCAGATAATTATACCATGAGGAGACAAGTGACAGAAGAGCAAAACACCTCCTCTAATTCCTAGCCCTCTGTCAAATGCAGAGGATGTGGCAAATTGCTACCTGTAGGCTCCTGGAGGCAGGCGGGAGAGGTGCATTACTTGTGCAAAGAAGCAGTCTTGGCATCTCCCTTTGTGAGATGTAAATCTAAGATTTGGGTAGATTTCAGGGATGGGGGTTTCCCAGGAGTGGGAAAGCCCTTAGCCTCAGGTCTGAGACTCAAATATTCTGTTCTCAGTTCCTACCAAATTAATTTAAGCCACAAACAAGTCCCTCAGTTGGGGGTACAGAGCTGGATGGGGAATGTGAGGTTGATCCCCTGTTACTGAAACTCTTCAGCTCTTGTATTATCTGATTCAGCTCCCCTCTTCGTGATGAAGATCAAATTATATCCAGCATTCTGGTTTGCTCAAAAGAGAGAGAGATCATGGGGACATATCATTTTACAGAAGACAATACCAGCAATTTTGGAATGAATCTGGCAGCTAAGCCTAGCAATTATTTGGACCGGCAATCCCCAGTTCTTTGGGGATGGACTGTGCTAGTGGGGCTTGACAAAGGGGAGCAAAGCTGTGGTGGCATTCGGTCTCCAGGTAGCAGAGATCATTGGTTTCCACTGTTCACTCCAGCACATTCTATTAAGTCACAATATTTTCCTAAAATTCCAACATGCTATCATGAAAAGGGAAAAAAAAATCACTCTGTTCAGAAAAAAGTTAATTTTCTACTTAAAGTCATTAGGAAGAAACTGCCTCCCAAGAACAAGAAACCACTGAAACGTTCTCAACATAAAGATATGGGAGAATATTTGATTTTAAAGTGAAAATGTGTCTTTTTTTTAAATTATAAAGAAATTTGGTGCCAGTTAGCAGAAAAGGATTTGTGAAATAGATAATTCAAAGCAGTTACTTGGAGGAATTGAGTTCCCTTTTCTTTCCTCAGTGATATTTCAGTAGAGGATGTGTCTGTGTTGCCCTGTGAAGATGAACTGTGCAGACAATGGCTAGAAAATGAAGGTGGATTTTGATTCCATGTTAGGACGAATTGTCTAATGATTTGAGCTGTCCAAATATGTAATGGGCTGCATCAGAGGGTCCCCGTGGCTGGAGATGTTCCTAAAGAAGAGGGAATGAAGCCAAGATCAGGCAGTGCACTATCTGACCTCTCAATGTCATTGTAGAGTTTTCTAAAACCCTTCCCTTTATTGCTAGGAAACCCTTCCCCATGCCCATGGCTTTTGTAATCTAAAAACCATGGATTGTTAGAAATGCATATTCAACATCTATCCAAATACAATAAGGGAAAAAATGAGTCCCAAAACAATAGCTTTGGATAAAAAGGTTTTTATAAAAAAAAAAAAAATAAAAAGTCTCATCCACGTATCTATTCTTTCAAGGTAGTTTTCTAAAATAATTCAAAGTTGCAAATACCTACTGAGCACTCAGTAGCATAGTCTTTGGTTGGTGATGGCCTTGAAACGGGGGTGGCATCTGAGCCTGAAAGTGGCCTCATCACTTTTTCCTGCTGTGACAATAGTTGATGTAGGCGACCAACCCTTTTACCAGGTTTCTGCAGAGCGATGTAAATGTTAGTAGGTCACAGTGGAACAGACAAAGAGAATTTGACAAGTAATCTGTTTATTCTTCAGATTATAAAACTGCTTTCAGGGCCACATTAAAGCAACACTCGCTGGGCCAAGAGAAAGAAGCCATCCCTTGGCACAGCTTTTGGACAATCAGGATAGTGATGGTGACCTGTCTTGCCACCGGACAGAAAGCAGACATTCTGCCTCCAAGACCAGTACCACAAATACAGAGCACAAAATTGGTATGGGAAAACAACAACAACGCTACAAAGATAGGCTAAAAGTGAGGAATGTGGCCTTCAATGTTCAAACCACTTAATGCATAAATGGGAGCAAACCACAGAGAAGAAAACTTTCTATTGTTGCCAGGTCACAAGTCATTGCAAAGAAGCCCTCTGTCACACTGCATACACCCAGAGAGATGTAAGATATCCGAAATGCAATGGTGTCCTTGAATTAAGGTATTTAGTTGGCGTTTGATTTAGGCTACTGTGAAATGCCACCAATAACCACCATATCAGGTGCACTTTCTATCTGTCTGTCTTTCTCTGTCTCTCTGTCCTTCTCTTTTTTGGTGCCTGTCTGCCTAGGTTCCCTCTGCCTGGAAAAGTGGTTCTCTTTCGACTTGCTTGCGTGAACTCCATCTTATTCTTCACGTGTCAGCCACTTGTCACCTTGTCTTCAGAGAAGCTCACTTGATGAACAAGTTCTTTTCCTCCTTCTTGTGTTTGTTTCGTGTCTGACGACCGCAAGCTTCTCAGACCACGGGCCTCATGCTCCGTTGTTTGTAGGCAGTCTCCAGTGTCTAAATAAATGAATAAATAGTAATAAATAAATAGTAAATAAATAAATGAATAAATAGTAATAAATAAATAGTCTCCAGTGATAAATAAATGAATAAATGGTTTTTGATAAGTAAATAATAAATAAATGGCAGAATAAGATCAGAGTGGCAGTGAGCAAGGAGGGTCCCCAGCACTCCGTGCAAATGCCAGTGCTCACACCTCCCTTTTGTGCCCAGCAGGTGGGTGCTGTGGGGCAGGGTGCTCTAGATAGAGAATGCAGGTGCCGATGGCAAACTTTTCTGATGCTAATAATTCCCAAGGATAAAAACAGTCTAATATTTCTAAATTCTCAGCTGCCCAGGTAGATCCACATAACTCAGACTTCTTTAACCACACCAACTCCCCTGGTGAAACATAAGTGTTAAGAATGGTTAAAAGCAAAGAAGATTCTAAAGTTGTTTATATATACCCAAGGAAACAAATTGTTTTGCTTCCAAAGAAATTATTTGTATATTAAAGTATCACATAAACAGGCAAATAAATAAAAGTCTCTAAAGTCAGACTTGCAAGTTGCTTTTTTTCAGAGAAGTAGCTTGATCAAGGGACTTTCTTACCAGTCAGAACCTGGCCCTGGGTGCCTCTTCTTCTTCTTCTTCTTTTTTTTTTTTTTAAGATTTTATTTATTTATTTAACAGACAGAGATCACAAGTAGGCAGAGAGGCAGGCAGAGAGAGAGACGGGAGGAAGCAGGCTCCCCGCGGAGCAGAGAGCCTGATATGGGGCTCGATCCCAGGACCCTGGGATCATGACCTGAGCAGAAGGCAGAGGCTTTAACCCACTGAGCCACCCAGGCGCCCCGGTGCCTCTTCTTCTTAACACTTACCACAAGTGAAACTTTTTATTTCTTATTGTGATTATTTCTTTAATATCTGTGTTTTATAAGTAGATTGTCAGCTCCCTGAAGTTAGGGGCTATTGTCTGCTTTTGTTACCAGTGTCTCCCTAGCACAAAGCCCAAGAGAGATAGGATTAATTCATCCTAGTGAATTTATCCTAGTGAATGAATGAATGAATGAATGAATGAATAGGACTTATACTCTCTGTACACCTGGCATTTTACCAGCTTGTAGGGTACCCTTGAATAAGTCACTTTATTTTGCTGGTGTTCATTCTCTCACTTGAGAAAATGATGATATCATTTTGATCCCTTCTGAATATAGTTTTAAGGATCACATGGCATGAAAGTGACATGAATGCCTTGAAAGGGATAAAGTTCTATTAAAATCTAAGCCACTGTACAAGAAGTACTCTTGCCACTGGAGCTTTAGATACAGGAAATGGAGCAAAAGCAGATCTGGGGTCAAATGTGTCCCGAAAGTAAGTATGGAGCAAGGATAGGGAAGGGACTGAACCTAAATACGAACTTCGGGAATTTTGTGGTCCGCCAATAGTTCTGTTTGCAGAGAGACTCCTTATCACCTGAGGAAGGAAGGAGGGTAGTGTGGCAGTTTGAGGCAGTCCCTGGGTTGACACTCCAGAAAAACTGGGGAGACAAAGATCAGCCCAGCCTTCATGGAGAGGATATCAGGGAGACATGCTGAGTCCCTACGGCTCAGTCCTGGTCCTTCAGTTCAGGGTGGCACAGGATTGTACTAGATGTGTGGACACTATGCAGCCTGGGCACTAGAAAAACCAATTTAACTTTCCTTAACCAAGCAACTTCTAGTCTTAAAGAGCAAGGCTACATTTAAGGGGAAGAACGTGTTGATGCTATGATTATTCAACCGTAATAATAAAATAGTATTATTTGATGTCTAGTATATATTAGAAACTTTACACGTGTTCATCTCTAACAACAGCTCTGTGGAGCTGGTGCTTCCATACCTATTTTATAGATGGGAAAATAATGATTCAAAGATCAAGGAACTTGATCACACAGCTAAGTGGTACAGCTGGGATTCAAACATGGGACTGCTTACCCTCAACTATGCTCTTTCCACTCTCCTTGTCCAAACAAGGAAATTAAGATTTTTAAGAGCAGAAGAATAAGCCAAGCATGAGGTCCTGCTGAGTATGAGGCCTTGTGTGCCCAGATCATAGGCCCATGAAGCTCGTCCTGCAAAGGATTCAAAGTTGACTAAAAAGGATCAAATAACCAAGTGACTCCCACCTCTTGCCAGTTCTGAGGAACCCCTCAGAACTCCCAGTGGTTGAGATTTGGCCAATGGAGTTGAGGTAAGGTGAAGGACAGTAGCATAGGGAGATGCAGAAAGAAGGGTCATAGAAGCGAAGCAGGTCATTACTGCTATGCCTTCCAGAGACCCAAGCCTCCTGAACCAGCACCAGTGTGAGGGACCTGACAGCCCAACATCCTGGGAACATCCCCGGGCTGAGGCTGTATTCAGGTACCGTGACCATCGCCATCCACACCCTGGTTATCCCCAAGACAGGTGCCCTGGGGAAACGAGATTGGCAACTATGACATAGACATACAAATATTTAAACAGAATGAAGAGAAAAAATTCCCATGAGAAACCAAATAAGAAACATTCACTACTAAAAACTCAAATTACATGGAGGCAGAACCAGCAAAGCAAGGCTTTTCCAGCCTGGTTTCAGTCACTGTCAGAGCCAAGAGAGCAGGACAATCCAAAAGGAGGAACAAATGAGATCAATCTAGTGGAATGCTATTATTGAATGGCCAAAGTCTGTGGGCTCTGAGTAGGCAATTTGGGGGATGGATATAGTGACTTTTTATCAATATTCATTTATTTTTAATTCTAATATGAAAATCATAAATGCTTATTCAGAAAACTTGGAAAACATAGAGAACCACGTGAAAAAAATCACTCATAATTCTGCCATACAGGGATATCCATCACTATTTGACCTCTTGGTCGAATATATGCTTTCAAACTTTTATTTACCTAATTTATATATGTGTATATATATATATTTATATAAATAAATTTATTTATTTATAAATATAAATAAGTTTTAATATTTATATAAAATATAAATTTATATATATAAAATATATAAATATTTTTTCTATTTATATATTTTATATATAAATATACATATATTTATATATATATAAATATACTGAGGATATACTGAGTAAATATACTGAGGATTACTGAGGATATATATATATATAAATATTGGGCACGCAGGGCAATATCTGGGCACACAAGACCTCATATATATGTGTATGTGTGTGTGTGTATATTATATATAGTATATATATTGATGTATGTATATGTATAAGTTGTAACATATACTTAATTGTTTTTAAGCATGAAAACCTTAGTAATATATCATGATTTTTTTCCCTTGTTAAATATTATTCTACGTAATTGTTAATAGCTGCATAGTAACTCACCAAATAAATACTCTATGCAAGTTTTTTTTTTTCCAGTATTTATAAACAGTGCTGGTATAAACATCTTCGGCACAAACATATACTTTCACCCATATATTACTTATTCCTGGTGTTGCTCAGAAAACATTTTTCTCTGGTGTGGCATTTTCTGTTCCCACTCTTAGGAAAAACTGTAGAAAGAACGTGTTAATGACAATGCAACAGAACCTGGACAGACTGCCTTCTCTGGGCTCCTCACATCCCCCTAGCAATTTCTCTGCACATCTTTTATGGCATTTAACACCCTCTACCTTCTTGTTACATATGATACAACTAGATGCTGCTGAAGGAAAAGGCTGCCTGAGTCTCATCTCTGCATCCCCCAGAGCCTTGTCAACATTAGGTGCTCTATAAATGTTTACATAATAGCTGAATAAGGTCTCCAAGTCCTGTAGCCAGTCCTAATTCCAGTCCCTTGCTAGCTTCCCTCCATAACTGATGAGACATTTCCTTCTCAGCTGAGGGATTGGAGTTTGGGCATATGTCCTAAGGGCTCAATTAGTTCCTTTGCTGTGTCCACCATCAGGTGACCGGCGGTGGGTCTTTTGAGAAACTTCGCAGTCAAATGGTTTAGAATTTCCTAGGTGGATATAGAAGAGTTAAGAAGCTGGGGCTTGTACCAGAAATGACTTGATATTTGACGCCCAAAATTAATTATAGTTTTTATATTCAGAAAAGTATTGCTAAACTTACTTCTAGAGACCATTCAATATTGTATAAAGAAAAAGATGATCTAAAGCACAAATGGCATACTGCCTGTTTTTAAATGGGATGAACATCTAGTTCTAAACATCTGCTTGGCTTACTCTGTCCCTCTCAAAAAGCTGCCTTGAGCTGTTCCCTGTGTTAGCTTTAAAAGAGTCTCAGTTCTCATCTGTTAGAAGTGTTAAATCGTATTCTATCTCTTAGGAATACTAATATATTTTTTTAAATCAGCTCTCATGGATGTTCTGTACTGATTAATTTCAATAAAATCTCCCCCCCGCCCAAGGAAGGCCTGGGTGGCTCAGTTGGTTAAGTCGCTGCCTTCGGTTCAGGTCATGATCCCAGAGTCCTCGGATTGACTCCCACATTGGGCTCCTTGCTCAGCAGGGAGGCTGCTTCTCCCTCTGCCTCTGCCTGCCACTCTGCCTGCCTGTGCTCGCTTTCTCTCTCTCTCTCTGACAAATAAATTAATGAAATCTTTAAAAAAACAAAAAATCTCCTTCCCCCATACTGGTCTCCTACTGGGTGCTACACTAGTTCTTCCCACTATATACTAAGCTTATGTTAGGAGCGTGGGTGCAAATATGAATGAGTGATGGGAGTGGCAGGTTCAGAACAAAAACTGGAGCTCTTGAGGGAATCCCAAGGGGTAGAAAATTAAATGAGTCAATTCCACATTCCTGGTCTCCCAGGCAGGGGTCATTTTTCTCCACCTAAACCTGAACATCCCTTACCCCCAAACTTCCATACTGAAGAGGTATCCTAGTGCAAGAGAAACAGGTGGGGCAAATCTAGCTTTGCATTTGGCTCAACTCTTTATTAGCTTTGGGTCCTGGATAAGTCACTTGGCCTTTGAGCATCTGCAAGCAGGATGGAATAATCATAACATGATTGTAGTAGCAAGTGGTTCAGAGCAAGTGGTTTGCAGCCAGACTGTTTGGGGTCAAATCTCTCCCAGCATTGTAAGTTATGTGACCTTGGATGTGTTATTTCAGTTTTCTGGGCTTCAATTCCATCAGCTGTACAGTTGGAGTAAAAATCATACCTGCTTCACAGGATTGCAGATGTTGAAAATATTAACCTACATAGAGTGCTTAGAATAATGATTAACGCTTTTCATGGGAGTTATAGTTGTTGTGAGTAGAAGTTATAAGGGTGGTGGTGGTGGTGGTGGAGTGATAGTTTTAACAGTCTGTGCCCAATCACAGCCCCAGATCCTCTCTGATATTTAATTACCTCTGGTTAATTCTGTTAGGATTTGAAGAACCTGAATTCCTTGCACCTTTCCTACCTTAATAATAACATCAACATTTACTGAGTGCTTGTCATGTGTCAGATAAATTCTAAGAACGCTGGCAAGTGCTGACTCCCCTCATTCTCACTGTAAGGCCAGGTCCTATTATTAGCTCCATTTCACAGATAGGGCAACTGAGTTACAGGGAGAGTAAGTGGCTTGTCCAAGAGTGCAAAGCTAACAAGAGGCCTGGCTCCAGAACCACAGACCATCTCAACTGATAGGATAAATCCCACCATGCTCATGGCTGAATCCTTTTCGGGCCTGATTCACTCCTGTGACTTGCAGTAGCTATGCAATATTATTCAAGCTTCTAAGTGCTGGCTGTTCTGTGTCCTTGCAAGGCATCATTCTAAAAAATGCTCACAGAAATGACCAGTTTTTGCCAGTGAAATCACGGTATTTTGAGAATTTGGCTGAGCATTTCTGTCTGGCCACGGTATGGGGATAAGAGGGAGAGCTCCTGTTTGCATTAGCCCGGGAAGGACTGTGAACTATTATCTTACCTTGTTATCTGAGCTGCTGGTGCACAAGGAAGTTTCCTTTGCTAATGGTTGACCGGCTCTTCAGATAAAGGCCTCCCCTGGATCTCCGCAGCACTAATTAATCAGCTGTTAAAACAGTAGTTGATAAAGACAGGCTTACTTAAAGTTCGAATTGCCTGCAATCAGAGATAACCAGCAAGTCCCTTTTGGCAGTGAGATATGAATACAGGAGAATGATCTCTTATCAAAGTGAACAGGGCACTCAGATGAAAATGCAGTTCAGAGAATAGTTAAAACAACTTCAAATTAGAGAGGAATAAACATGGCATTATTTCTTTTAGCCTATGTAGACAAAGTGAAAATGGCACAAAATATACACCTGGACACACACACACGTAAATGTGATCCCCAATAATGTTTCAGTGTGTGTTGGGTGAGTAGAACCAGCATGGGCTTTGTGAGGTTCCATGCGAGGATGTGACATGCGGTCACCATTTCCCTTTGATGGCTTCTTACTTGCGAATATTGCTTCTTTTAGAAAATTAAATTAAAATTTTGATTTCTCAGAGGTAAGGGCATAATTTTAAAGTTTTTATTTATTAAAGAGGTCACCTGAAAAAAAGGAGCATATGATAAATGGAAATTACCTTTCTTAAGAAAATGCTTAAGTGAAATGGAGAAATAAAGCATGTGAATTGGTTTGGGAATTAATAACAGCTTTCCAATACATTAAAAGAGAGAAAAGTGCTATAGCATGGATGCATAGGGATGGACAATTGCACCTCCTGAGAATGAGTTTCAGGGAACCTCCACAGGTAAAAATACAAAGTATGATACAGGGGGCTGTCAAAGACCCTAATATTTACAGACACACAGAATTCAAATGTATAGATATGCCTAGGTTCAAAGATCTCAAAAGGTTAAATTTTATTTTTGGAGAAACATAAGCAAGTCCGAAGGGTTGGATTAAAAGGAAATTGCTGTTTGCATAATCTATAAAATATTGATTTGGCCATAGACCTGTAGTCAATGAATGTGTGAAGCCCCCAGATACATAAACTTGGAAAATAAGTTATAATAGGGGGGTGAGCTTTCCTAAGTGGTGCTGTTGTTAGTGCTAGTGCTAACATTTTACTTTATCTTATTTTTAAATAGATTTTATTTATTTACTTATTTGAGGGAATGAGAGAGAGAGAGAGAGGAAGCATGAGCAGGCAGAAGCAGAAGCAGACTCCCTACAGAGCAGGGAGCCTGACTGGGGCCTCCATCCCAGGACCCTAGGATCATAACCTGGACTGAAGGCAGACACTTAACCAACTGAGCTACCCAGCTACCCCTGCTAACATTTTAATTTACTCAATTCCATAAACTTAATATAATGAAATGAAAAGATCAATGGATTTGGAATCTGGCAACCCAACTGTGGAATAGTAGTTATTATAAAAACTAATAATTGATACAAACTTGCATAAATAATATCTCTGAGTCTCGGTTTCCTTATCTTAAAAATGGGTGAGTGGAGTGGGGATATCACCAAACTATATTACCTCTAATAGCTCTTTTAAGTCTCACATCCTATAATTCTAGATTTCACCAGGTATCATTTGTATCCAAATGCTATACATTTTATGGTCAATTTCAAGTCACAAACCCAAGAGCAAATCAAGTCTTTGGATGATTGGGTGCCAAGAAAATATTGTGAGCTATAAGATAAGGCTTTCCCAAAAACATCTTGGAAATTTTGATCTTAAAAATGCAATGGTAGTTTGTAATAATAAGAAATGTTTTAATAAATTCCTCCTACATATGTATTTACATAATGCCAGCACAACGGGGATTAGATATCACTGAATTTCCATTTGACTAACCCCATTTTTGCATGCTTGAAATTACCTCTGCCTTCTTGTTACCTTTTTTCCCATTCCACTTGACATGTAGGTAGCATTATCACCACCGTACTCAAGCACTTTACAAGAAAGAATAGAAATCAGTCATTATTATTATTGTTGTTTTAGATGTGACGGTTCAGGACATGGCACGTATAGAGATGGCTATGCGGTTGCTATGTGTTCAGTGGTGAGCCAGGGCCTAGGCTCTGAACACCCTCAATGTCCTATGCAATTTGGGGCATCGCATTCCAGCTGCTGTCTATGAGTCATATTCCTCCTGCCTGAGTGCAGGTAATGACCCAGCCACCGTTACCACATGCTGTTGGAGGAGATTCAGACACAGTTCACCTGATCCAAAAAGCCACGGGGACTCAGAGAAGACTGGTATATAAATTCGGGGAACTATTATTAATCTACAGGATAATTCTCTCCAACCTAAGAAAGAGCCAACTGTGGCAAAAAATAAAGAAGGAAGGATATAAATATCCCTTAGCTGTTACCAAGAAATAGTTTTTGAGAAAAAAATAGGTGCTCCAAAGTCTTTCTCTAAGACTGACAATACAGAACCTGTAAAGTAAGGTTGTTATGCCTGAAAATAGTTAAAAACAGAAAAAAAAAATGACCACTTACTGGATGCCAGGTATTGTCCTACTGTGTTATACACAGTATATCCTGTAATCCTCATAGACCCAAGGAGGGAGATATAAACATCCTCATTTTATGGATAAGAAAATGAGGCAAAGAGATTGAGTAACTTTCCCAAGCTCACATAGCTAGTAAGTTGCAGAATGGAATTTAAGTCTGGAGGGGTTGGCTCTGGAATATGTGTTTCTCCTGCCCCTCGACTAAGTAAGGTTGAAACAACTACAACAACAACAAAACAGTAATTTGCCCCTCATTCCAAGGCCCCCCTCGCAGCCAAAAACCAGTCTTCCTCAAGCAGTGCTGTAGGTTTGGCATGTGGCAGATGTTTAGTACATGTTAGTTGCCCTTCCTTCTTCCTTGGATTTTTTTTTTTTTAAGATTTTATTTATTTATTTGACAGACATAGATCACAACTAGGCAGAGAGGCAGGCAGAGAGAGAGAGAGAGAGGAGGCAGCAGGCTACCCGCTGAGCAGAGAGCCCGATGTGGGGCTTGATTCCAGGACCCCGAGATCATGACCGGAGCCGAAGGCAGAGGCTTTAACCCAGTAAGCCACCCAGGCGCCCCATTCCTGTAGATTTTTAATACGACCACAAGTAACAGTGGACAGGCACCATCTGCCAACAAATTGAAAGCTTAAAGCTAGTAACATCTCCCCTCCTTTTTTATTCCTGCCACACACCTGTTGAGATGGATAATCTTTACCAAAGACTCACCATCTCTTCCAGTCTGTTTTTAATTCTCACTCAAATTTGCAGATAGAAGCCTCTCATCCGAATGCCATGCTCCATCCCGTTGCATTCTGGTGCACGCTAGTATTCAAGAAATACCATCTACGCTGTGGTGATTGCTGTGAGGAATTGCCTTCAGCAATTCAATACCTTTTCTGGACTGCTCATGACTTCCCAGGGACTAAAAAGTGAAATGTTTTCTTCTTCAATTCAATGTGCAGATTCCACCAATTCACTAATTAAATACCAAAGCAATCTGCCCTTATAAAACTACAGAGACACAAGTCATACTTGCCTGGATTAGTTTCTGGGCCCAGATCTCTTAGAAGGATTTTCTTTGCATTATTCGCTACATTTTTGCTCCCAGTGCTCAACAACAAGCGATGAGTGAAGCCAGATCTTCACACGATGCCCTGAATCTGGCTGATGTCTGCTTGTTTCCAAGCACCTGCTTAAACAAAAGGCATAAGCTCCCCTGCCTTCCATACTATTCACAGCGGCATGCTTTTCTAATTGGTTTGGGATTGGGTATATGTGCACTTGTGTATCTGCTCATGTCCAACAAAATATTTGCTTGGTTCCTTTTCTCTCTCTCTCTCTTGCTTCCATCTAAATGCTGAATTTAGAAAGAAAAAAGAATCAAGGTGCAGTGTTTTATGTTAGGGTAAAGAGGAAAGAAGACTTAGGTCTTATTGAGAACAAAAGCCTTTTGTTGTGAAGGTGTCTTAATATTAGTGTAATGACTTCAGAGGATAAGATAAGGTAAAGAAAGGTAAGATGGGGCAAGATAAGATAAGGGGAGGTGGCAACATCAATAAGTGATAGAGTCTTCAGGGTATAAAAGTGAACACACTAAAAATGTTTGAATCTGAAGAGCAACTGTAAATTTAACCCTGGTTCTAAATGGGCTCAATGTTACTCTAATCTATGCTATAGAAATTCAATAACTGACTCTATAATCTCCAGGAAAACTTGTTTTACAGAATGCTGCCTGAGCAAGCAGGGGTTTGGAATTGCCAGTTCTGCAGACACTGTTATAAAGGGGCCTAGCACACTACTTTCTCACACAGTGGTTCAATAAATACTTGTTGAATGAATGAATGAATGAATGAAAACATAATAAGGCATATTCACAGGTAGTATAATCATAAAAGATGTGGACTGTGAGGGAGTTAGCTCTGGATAATGGCAAAGAAATATTAGTTAATTCTATCAACTGCATCAGTTTTGGTCAAATTTAATAGGTTGAGTTCCCCCTTCATTCTTTCCTGCTTCTTTGTGTGCTTGGTTATTTTTTGTTTGTTTCTAGACATTATAATTTACTTTGTTAGATACTGGATATTTTTGTACTCTTTGAAAATTTTTTTTAATTTAAATTCAATTTAGACACATAGTGTATTATTAGTTTCAGGGGTAGAATTTATAGTTGTGTATAACACCCGGTGCTCATTACATCAAGTCCCCTCCCCTAATGCTCATCACCCAGTTACCCCATCCCCCACCCACCTCCCCTCCAGCAACCCTCTGCTTGCTTCCTATAGTTAAGAGTTTCTTATTATTTGCCTCTCTTTCTGTTTTTGTCTAATTTTATTTTCCTTCTTTTCCCCTATGGTCATTTGTTTTGTTTCTTAAATTCCCCATACAACTGGAATTATATGGTATTTGTCTTTCTCTGGTTGACTTATTTCTCTTAGTATAGTATTCCCTAGTTCTATCCACATGATTGCAAATGGCACGATTTCATTCTTTTTGATGGCTGTGTAATATTCCAGTGTGTGTGTGTGTGTGTGTGTGTGTCTAGATAGATATAGATAGATATATATGTGTGTATACACACACACACACACACAGATCTTCTTCATCCATTCATCTCTTGATGGATATATGGGCTCTTTCTATATTTTGGCTATTGTGGACTTTGTTACCATATACATGGAAGTGCATATGCCCATTTCAATCACTTTTTGTATCCTTTAGATAAATACCTTGTAGTGCAATTGCTGGATCATGAGGTAGTTCTATTTTTAACTTGTTGAGGTACCTCCATACCGTTTTCCAGAGTGGCTGCTTGTGTTCCCACCAACAGTGTAAGAGGATTCCCCTTTATCTGCATCCTCACCAACAACTGGCATTTCCTGAGTTGCTAATTTCACCCATTCTGACTGGTGTGAGGTGGTATCTCATTGTCGTTCTCGTTTGTACTTCCCCGATAATGAATGATATTGAGCATTTTTCATGTGTCTGTTAGCCATTTGTATGTCTTCTTTGGAGAAATGTCTGTTCATGTCTTCTGCACATTTCTTGACTAGATTTTCTGTCTTTTGGGTGTTGAGTTTGATAAATTCTTTATAGATTTTGGATACTAGCCCTTTATCTGATATGTCATTTGCAAATATCTTCTTCTATTCAGTATGTTGCCTTTTAGTTTTGTTGACTGTTTCTTTTGTTGCACAGAAGCTTTTTATTGTGATGAAGTCCCAATAGTTCATTTTTACTTCCTGAAGACATGTCTAACAAGAAATTGCTGTGGCCGAGATCAAAGAGGCTGCTGCCTATGTTATCCTCTAGGATTTTGAAGGATTCCTATCTCACATTTAGGTCTTTCATCAATTTTTATTTTATTTTTTTGTATGGTGTAAGAAAGTGGTCCAGTTTCATTCTTCTGCGTATGGCTATCCAATTTTCCCAATATCATTTGTTGAATAGACTGTCTTTCTTCCTTTGGATATTCTTTCTTGCTTTGTTGAAGATTAGTTGACCATTATTTTTGTACTCTTAAATATAATCTAGAATTTCGTTTTCAGGTATAATTTATTCACTTGGAAACAGTTTTATCTTTTTTGGAATTTATATTCAAGATTTGTAAAGCAAGACCAGAGCAGTATTAAGTCTATGTCTACTTATTATCTACTACTGAGTTAAGACTCTCTTGTGTACTCTGCCCAGTGCCCTGCAAGTCATGAAGTTTTTCAGTCTGGCTGATGGGAACAGGCAGCATTATGAAACTCTGATCCTTTCTGGTATTTTTTCCCCCAGCCCTCAGGTAGCTTCATCATATGCACGTGTTAACCAGTGTTTTGCCGAATATTTGAGAGAGATCCTCTGCAGATATCCAGAATTTTCCCTCTCAGGAGCTTGCCCCTTTCTGGTACTCTCTCCTGTCACTTCTAGCAACCTTGGTCTTCTCAGGTGCTCAGCACTGTTTCTTCAACTAAGGGATTCTGCTAGACTGTACTTGGGTTCTCATTCTCTGTGCCATGGCCTGGTGGCTTGCTCAAGGCAGTAGAGTAGTAGAACCCACCCCATCTCTTTTTCATCTCTCAGGGATCACTGTCCTTCATTGCCTGATGTCAGCATCTTGATAATTGTTTGTTTGGGTTTTTTTTCCATATGTTGTAGCTGGTTTTTGGTTCTTTCAGGTGGGAGAGTAAATCCAATTCCTGTCACTCTATCTTGGTCAGAAGCAGAAGTGCAGAGGAAGTTTTGAGGAATTGTCCTCTCTCTCAAAAGAAGTCTTTATAAATCCAGATATGGAAAAATCACAGTTCCCTTTCTTCTTTTCTCCTTTGCTCTTTCTATAGACCATTGAGATTAAAGAAAGGACTCTAATTCTATCATTTCAACATTCTTTTTATTATACTCTATGTGAATTAGAGGCTAAAATTTACTTAGGATTAACTAGGTGCCAAGATATGTTCAATGTCTTATGTAACTTACCTCTTAAATCTTTGAAACCATTCACCATACCAAATATATTTATTGTTATACCTAATTTCCAAATGAGAAAACTGAGAGAAGATAGATTAGCTTATCTATGTTCACAAAACTAGTAGAGGTGGAGGATAATTTCAAAATCAGAACTGACTCCAAACCGCGCATTCTTTACAGAGTGTCATGCTGCCTTCATGGATGACGTTACGTCCCTCACAAACATAGTTCCGGAGGTGGGTGTTATTATCTCTATTTTACAGATTTAAACAACAACAACAACAACAATAACAAGGTCCAGAGAGATGAAGTATTTGGCTTCAGGAGACCCAGATGCAATAGAACCCAGTCTGTATCCCCAGCCCAAGTTCTTTCCAATTTGCTTGACAGCTCCTAAATGTTCTGCTAATGCAGAAGTTACCTGCCCTTGCTTCAATATTGTGTAACTTCTGGGTCTTATTTAAAGCAAATTTTAAATAAAATCTTTCTTGTTAAAATTGTAAGGTAATTTATAAAGAATGGTGAAAATTGGTTTTGCTAAGACTAAGAAACTACTATCCTTTTTTGTTTTATTTGAGAGAATTATTACAATTAACTTTTGATCCTAATTTCACAAATCCAAACATATAAACAAAAAGGCTGCCCCCAGACAAATTTGATGAATATCCATTTATAGTCTCTTTTAATTATTCCTATAGTATTCCTATCTATGTACAAAATATAAATTATGAAAAAAAAGTTTTTTGACTTTGTTCATAATTTTTTTCCCAAAGACTATGTATACCAATAAAGTTTCTTGTTTCTGTCTGAAATGAATTTTTACAGAGACGGGAAGTTCATTTTTACGACCAATTTTGTAAACTCGTTTTAAAATTATCACAGCAATGCACATACTCTGGAAAAACAAAAATTCGGTAGGACAGAATACAAAGTGAAAATATTACATCCCTTTTTTCCTTACCCCTGATTACCATTCTCCAAGGCTAACAACTGGTAACAGTTTCTTCTGTATCCTTCTAGAAATTTTTAAAATATATTTTGGATAGCTTTTTTTTATCAGCTTATATAGCTCTATTCCATTTCTTTTATCACCTATATAATGTAATGCATTGTGCATGTATGGTATGTGTGAAAATGACATGATACATTTAACTGCTCTCTCCTACTGGAGGACACTTGGATTTTTTTCAATTTTTTTTTTGTTATTAAAGTGTTGCTGCAATAAATTCATTGTGTAGATACATCTTAAGTCAAAAGACGTATGCATTTAAAAATTTTGTTAGATATTTCTAAATTGCCCTTCTAAAAGATTGTAGCATTTTGCAATCCCCTAGTCAGTGTTTTAGAGTAGAATCCAGTAAGTATTTATTTAATGTATTCATGAATGAGAACCTGTTTTTGCATGTTCTTATCAAAAATAGCATTGTTGAATTTTTTGAATCTTTATCTGGTAGATGAAAAGTTGTACGTTATTACTTTAATTTGAATATCTACAATAATTAGAGAAGATGAACACTTATTTATTTATTGGTCATTCTATTTTATTTTTTAAGAATTACCCATTTGTGTCCTTTGTCTATATTATATTGCATGATTTATATTTTTCTTATTAAATTTACAAGGATTGTATATTTATTAAATTGGCTCTTTTTCTGGCATTTATTTTGGAGAAATTTCCTCCCACTATATTCTTATTTCTTAACTTTATTTTTTGCCTATACAAGCATCTATTATTTTAATGTGATCAGAGTTATCAACCTTTTCTTTTATAATTTCTAGATATTTGATGCCATATTTATACTTTACACAGGGACACTTTGTGAAGATAAATTTCTACAGGCCTGAGGCACCTGGGTGGCTCAGTGGGTTAAAGCCTCTGCCTTCAGCTCAGGTCATGGTCTTGCGGCTGGGGGCGGGGGTGTCTCTGCTCAGCGGGGAGCCTGCTTCTTCCTCTCTCTCTGCCTGCTTGTGATCTGTCTGTCAAATAAATTAATTTTTAAAAAAGTCTTTAAAAAATTTTTTCTACAGTCTTTCTTTTCAACATTATTAAATTAATATATTAGCTAGTTAATTAACCAAATCAAGCAACAGTGAATTTTATTGAATATATTTTCTTCTATCTGCATGGTTGAGGATGCTTAAGATAGTAAGTGCTGCTATCCTCTTCATATACACAGAGAAGTATTGAAAACTAACTTCTTAAAGAAATTTATTTATTTATTCACTTGAGAGATAGAGAGAGAGTAGGGGCAGAGAAAGAGGGAGAGAGAAGCAGATTCCCTCTTCAGCACAGAGCCTCATGTGGATCACAAGGCCCTGAGATCATGACCTGAGCTGAAACCAAAACTCAGGCACTTAACCGACTAAGCCATCTAGGTGCCCCTGAAAACTAACTTAATAGAGGTGACAGAAAGTGGGACTTGGCTGGTGACTGACTCGCAGACTCACTTGGAGAAGGCGTTGACATAAAATATGAAAGTCGAAGAGATTCGGGAAGAAAAAACTAGGAATAAGTAAGGAATGGAAGGAGATAATCCAACAGGAAAGAGAGACTTAGTGAGAGGGAAGGATGGGAATGTTGAAAAGAAAAGCACAGAGACTTAGAAAGGTATGTAGTGAAGGTCCAGAAGAAGTATAAAAGGGGAAGCTGCCAGTCAAATCTCACTCTTTCTTTTAGTTTTTCCAAGGACACTTCTTTCCCATCTCTATGGCTCTGCAGGGCTTAAGATGAAAATCAACTCCAGTCAGCATTACCTGTCGCTATGTCATCTTAGGATGCAGAGCTGTTTTTTTTTTTAAATAGGAGAAACAAAGTCCTTTGTTCTACATGCCCCCCCCACCCGGCCCCCCGGAAGGCCATCTTCAAGGAGGTAACACTTGGATTAGATGATTATCTTGCCAATTTTCTTTTTCTGGGTAAGGAAAATTGGAGCACAGAAAAGTGAATGAATTAATATGGGCTTTTCAGAACCAGAAGAAAAATTTTACTCTTCCTCTCATCTGTATTCTTCTGGATATCACTGGGCCCAATTTTCATTTGTAGAATGAATCAACACAAATCAGTATTTTCATATGAAACTTTTTTTTATAAAGGATTCTTGGAATAAACTCTGATATAGAAAAATCAAAGGCCAAGAAAATCACCCTATGATTTGTTCCATTCTTTAAAAAGTTATAATTAATTTAATATTTTAGCATTCAGAGGAAGGTTTTGCCTTCCCCAATGTCATTTAATCATATATTTAAAGTGAAAAGTAATCTCACTATTTCTGTGTTTCAAAATGATCCTGCATATTTGAGGTTTGGCTAGACCTAGCATTAGCTTTGTTACAATAGCATAAGCTCACTCTCTTTTTAAAAATGGAAATACAGTCTGTTTCTCCAATTCTTTCCCATCCTCCTCCATCCCCTTCTTTCCCATTTTTTATAACTCTGCGTATTAGACGCTATAAATATATCAATTTCTCAGTTTCTTTGGGGCTCAGGATTTGTGCAGTCTAGTCTTTCAACTTTATGTGATCTTTGAGATTCTATTTTATTCTTGTCCTCTCTGCATGTCTAAGTATGTCTATTTCTTAGCTAGTGATACCTACAAAATATGACTAGTTTCAGAACTATTTCCAGCTTCTTTGCTTTGTCTTGTATTTCTATTGTGGCACTAATTACTAGCAATATGATTAATGCACTACTTACTGGTGGCTTTGTTCCTTTTGTTTTTCTGATAATGCTAATTAATCCAATTTTGGGAAAAAATACTTTTATTTCTGCTCACACATGTCAGATTGTAGGTGCTTTTGAAATCATGTTTTCCCCCTTTGGTTTTAAATTAAAGCAAAGAGTAAGAGTAGACCAATTAGGGATGTGGCTAAAAATGCTCTTATCAAAGTTGTTCATCAGGGAATGTGTAGGACCAGCAGTGTTAGAATTGGCTCTCAAGTAAGAAAGTTTCCATTCCCTGAAAAGTTATTTGCTCTTTACTCATTTCTTAATTATGGTGTGTGTATATGATGGCAGTGGTGGATAAGATCATTACTGAAGTTTGTGTGGGACAGATTTTTGGTATTTTCAAGTGGAAGCATGGTTGAAAATGGCCTTCCAAGATACAGGTGCCAATCAGATTTAAAATCAAACTTGTCTGCTCCCTCCTATTGACATGCATTGGTCTCCCTGCAGTTCTGTCTCAGTAGGAGCTCATGGGAGATAGCATTGGAAAGCTCAGTTTTAACCTATAGTTGGTATTTGCTGTTTAGTTTTATTTAGTCACAGGATTCATTTTCTTGGGCAGATCAATAATACTCAATGGTATCCCTTATTTATTTATTTATTTATTTATTTATTTATTTGAGAGAGAGAGACCGCACACACACACATACATGTGCCAAATGGGCGGAGAAGCAGAAGAAGAGGAAGAGAATTTTAAGCAGGCTCCCCACCTAGTGTAGAACCCCACGTGGGGCTCAGTCTTACACCTCTTAGATCATGACCTGAGCCAAAATCAAGAGTTGGAGCCTTAACAAACTGAGCCACCCAGCACATAAGTGCACTGGTTTGCCTCCATTAAACTTCTCTTAGCACTTTTTAAGTGCTCTGCTAAATTACACCATATATATTAAAATTTTAACAGTACTTAGCTTTCTCAGATATCAAAGATGCAGTAATTTTTGTCTAGGAAATGCTATTTTAAAAATCCATTTTATTTCTTCTCTTTTTTAAAAGTAAATACCTTATTGTGCCAATTTTGTATTTACTTTTTTATACATTAAGAAAAGAAATTCCCAAAGCTCAGCATCACTGCATAAATAACATTATTATTCATGCTTTTTTCAATTTATTGAATATATATTATATATAATTTCATAAAATTACAACATAAAGGTAGAATGTTTATGTTCGATATGAAATAGAAAAGATGACTACTCATTTTCTGTTAATCAGTTATAGTACATTTTTATTTTTAATTGAAGTATAATTGATATATGATATTAAATTAGTTTCAAATGTACAACATAATGATTCAGCAATTATATACATTACAAATACTCACCACAATTAGTGTATTACAGTATTATTGACTATATTCCCTATACTGTACTTTTCATCTCAGTGACTTATTTATTTTATAACAGGAGGTTGTGCCTCTTAACCCCTTTCCCTTAACCCACCTTGATAATCAACCTCTACCACCATCCCTGCCTTTGGCAACCACCAGTTTGATCTCTGTATTTATGAGCCTGTTTCTCTGATTCTTTTTAGTTGTTGTTATTATTGTTTGTTTGATTGATTGTTCTGTTTTTTTATTTAGATTCCACATATACGTGAAACCATATTGATTTGTCTTTTTGTGCATCTCATTTTGATTAAGTATGTAGATCTAAACTATAATTTCTGCTTTTTATAGAACACCAAGAAGGGTTTTCAGAATGGTTCTGAGGACTGCAGCAGGATAGGTCATACCCCTCCCCATTTTTGTTTGCTTCTCTATAACCATTCTTTGTTAAATAAAGTGGTGAAGGAAATCTATTTAAACTCTCCCATTCACTCAGCAGGGGTAGTTTAAAATTGCACACACTGCAAATAGTTAAATATTTCTGTTGGGGTTCAAGGTTGTGCACACTTTCAATTTTTTAAATTAACTTTGAAATTGAATTCATTTCAATAAAAGGCAGGAGATTTGGTGACGTCCCCACCCCCTCCAAAATTGGAGTAAAGTGTTAATTGTTTTATTTGAAATACCACTTTCAACTAATTAATTCATTTTGCCTTTGACTGAATTGATTGGAACCCCCAGAAGATCTTTAGGGAAAGAAAGAGCGAGCTGTGCGCCTTGACCTTCCCTCACTCCCAATCACATCCTTATTTACTATATTAAAACATGAAGCTCTGCCATAAAACAAAAGGTGGAAAAATTAGGAAGGTTGAGGGAGTAGTTTCCCCTTAAGAAAAGCAGACTAATAGGTTTTCTTTTTTAATAAAATGAAATTTATGGTTTTAGATGGTTCTAAAGAAATTATAGTCAGTCTAACCTAGATTTTCAATTTGTTTTCCAATCTTCCTTGGCTTCTATTTTGATGAATTACATTGGTGGATTCCATGTCACTCAGTAGTCATCAAATAAATTCAACAGCTTATGGGATAACAATTTGGGGTTATACTGCTGGGGGTGGTGGTTGTACTGGTGGTTGTTACTGTTTCATTTTACCTTGTTTGTTTGTTTTGTTTTGTTTTCTTAAAGTCAGGTAACAAGATAAACGGGCCCATATGAAATATCCCTGTTTTTTTCTGTTTCCAACCTGTCTGGCAGAGCTTTTCTTACTATAATTTTAAGTTGTAGTATAGCACTGTTTTAATCCCTGCTTTCTGTTTTGCTTATGGCCCTTTTAACTGATTTCCAAAAGTGATTGAACATACAGCAGGTGTTATGCTATTTTTTTAAGGGTATAAGTGAAATTCTGTTAGATCATTAAAATGCCCTCAAAGCACATGGAAAACCTCAGATGCTATCATGCCAGGGCTTACAATATTTGATAAAGTGTTTTTTGAGTGTTTGTTGGGCTTCCTTTTCACAGCTCATTTTAATTTTCATTATCTTTTATCAGGTCTTTGATTCTTGTTTAGTTCCTGACCACATTCAACAAATAAAATATGTCTCATAAATTAAGTCTTTGTTGTCAACTCTAGTATTTTCTAGACATAATTGCTTATCTTCCTATTTCTGTAATTTATATATAATGGTTAATATCAACAAATATGCCATCTGAGAATTAAATGTATTTACCCTGAGTTCTTTCGGTTACCTAGAGCAACATAATTGAACATTTGGGCAATCACTCCACGTACAGTACAATTTGTACCGCACACATAAGGAAATGTTACATTAAATAAATGACAGCTACTGTTTATTGAGCACTTGCTATATGCCAGGCACTCTGCCAAGTGCAATTGGAATGCCCTTTCACTTCATCTGTACATCAACCTTCTGATGCAGGTACTGTTTGCTTTCTGATTCTGTAGATGAGGGCACTGAAGCTCAGTGAAGTTAATCGGGTTACAACTGTTTGTCATATACCGAAGCACCTGAGAACTGATGCTCTCTTTAATTCTGGAGGAAGAACACTATCGTTTCTGGGATTCAAAAGTTCTTTGATTAGGAAGCGATTGCTTTATTACCAATCCAGTGGTAAATGTTCAAAAAGCTCGTCTTAAAATCTCTGTTAAATATACTTAGAGAAATTTCCAGAAGACAAAAATATGAACAATTTGTCTATAGTTTGACTACAGGACCCTGGAATAGTCATGAAATTCCATAAACTCAGTTCAAAACAAGGGGAAGGAAGGAAGGAAAGAAAGAAGGAAGGAAGGAAGGTTGGTCGGTCATATACTGTGACTTTGAAGGAAGGAAGGGAAGGAGGGAGGGAGGGAGAAAAAGAAAAGAAATAATTAAATTAACACCTGGTTGATGAAATTTTTCACTTTTTTCAAGTACTTGAAGTGGCACTGTACTGAAGGCCTCAAATGGCTTCAACAGTTTGCAACCACACAAAATCTTAGATCTTAATATACTCTGTTGTTGAAAGGCAGAGGACTGGTTTTATTCAAAAGCCAGAAACATTTGAAACCATTTTCTGGAAAGTTAAAACAAATGCAGTGAAATTATCAAAACATCTTTGTCTAAATGGAGCTATATATCTCGTTGACTAAGTTTTAAAAGTTTTTGTAGTTTTCATTTTCATATACAGAGGTAATCAAATTTGGTTCATAAAATGTGTTTCATAAAATAAGCCTTTGTATTAAACACAACAAATAGACATATATGCACATATACATATATATATATACACACACACATATATATACATAGAAAAACACATCTTCAATTTTTTTTGTTATTTCGTTTAAAATATTTATAACCTTATCATAAAACAGGCACCTTTATTAAACATGTACATAGGAGAAAACAGAAATGGTATTAGTAATACTCTTTCCATAGCTGATCATCATGCCATGTTCTAACATGGTTATTATCCATGTCAAGAATAGTTTCATGAGTGCTTCCTGTTTCTTTTTTCATTACTTACAGTATTTATGATTTTAAAAAGTGGAAGTTGTCATGTAAAAGTTAGCCTTTTATAAAAAAAGATTTTATTTTTTATTTAGAGAGCATGTAGGAGTGGGGCAAGGGGCAAAAGAGCAGAGGGAGAGAATCTCAAGCAGACTCTGCACTGAGTGTGGAGTCGGATTCAGGGCTCCATCTCATGACCGTGAGATCATGACCTGAGCCACAATCAAGAGTCAGACACTTAGCTGACCGAGCCATCCAGGCACCCCAGCCTTTTCTTTTTAACATCATCTTCACTGGTACAAAAATGTATTTATAAAATAGTGGCTAACCTTTCATGTTGGTAACCAACACTAATATCATTAGAAGTGTTGAAAAACTTCAACTTAAGTCAAATATTGTACAGAAAATTAACTTTCATTAATCTTCTTACATAATACTTAATATAATATGAAATAATATACAATTTATATATGATATTTATTTTTTTTATTAATTTGGTTTTCCTCTGCCAGTTACTATATTTTTGGCTCACTTTCCTTTTCCTATGAAGACAAACGTTTGGGAACACAAAATATCTTTCAACTGGTCTCAACAAAATTAGTCACCAAAAGAAAGGAAAATACAATTGGCTTTCAATTATTTAGCCTATTTATATTTCCCATTAGAGTCAGAATCATGGGCTGACAGTACTTGCCTGCAACATGTACTTATCTTTCCTACCTTAAGGACTGTTATATAAGCAAAAGTGTGCTGCTGTCCACCTGCTAGGTTATTATGCCTCCACAGAAACTTACATTTATTTATAAGAATTGATAAACATGGATAATATTTATCATATTTATGTTAAGGCAAAAAAAAAAGGCAGGGTACAAAATTGTATATTCAGTATGATTACAACTATGTAAAAGAAAAATAGGAGAAAATACAGAAGGTTAATACATCAAAATAGTAACAATAATTATTTTGGGTGACTGAGTTATGAGTAATTTTTCTTCTTTTTCTATATTATCCAAATTTGTATATACCAAGTATAAATTATTTTAATAAGATAAAAAGCTTCATGTAAAATGAAAAGTGTGAGTTTGAGTCATATTTTCAGATAATGTTTAAAACCATTCCTCCATTTTGCTGAGGTTAGTTTACACATAGACATGAACATTCTGAGCCTGTGCCAAAAAAGAAGGCTGACCCTTAGTTGGTAGGTGCGCTTGTGAGGAGGATGATTTGAATATAAAATAAGTGATGGATGGGAAGGAAAAAAGAGGGGGAAGGGAGAAGGCTCAGAATAACCAGATAATAAGAATAGTGAAGCATTGATTATTATCATTTCTTAAAGATTTTATTTTTAAGTCTGTGTAAGGCTGATGATTCACAGACCAGTACTCCTGGGGCAAATAATGCATTATATGCTAACTTAAAAAATAAATTAAAAAAAAAGTAAGACAAAAACAGTGGTGACTAAACTATTTGACTGCTATTTTTCCCACCCCCCAGTACTTTTGGGAAAATACAGGCTGCAGAAAAGTGTTACTGACTTGTGACCTTTAGCAGTGTAATTTTTCTCATCAGTAAAATAAGGATTAATAATATATATTTTACAATGTAAATTACTTTGAGAAATGGCCTCCAAATCAGATATGCTCATCCTAGCAGGTGAAAGAGAAAAAAAAATGATGCACTTCGATTATGTATGTGTGTATGTATATGCATATATATATATGTTATGCATTATAATTTTATATATAAATATATTAATTTATTTCCAACTCTGCTGACCTTAATGCCCAATGCATGGATTGCTTGTCTCCTGTGTCAGATGTCCATCAGTCTCACACAGCTCAGGAGAGATCCTGATGGAAGGACCACATCCCAGAGGGCTGGCCGGACACCTTCACCCATTAGTTTGCTTTCAGCATATTTTAAGACAGTGAAGTTATCACATGCTAGCTAAATGGAATTGTGAATTACATTATCTAGTTTTAACTGCAGGACCCCTCACAAAATGGACTAATGCCTTTGGAAGTTCCCTCCAATGAAACCGTAAATTGAAATTAATTTTATAATGTGAATACTAATGAACAAGAAATGGAAAAGCTGACACTTCTTCTTCCCCTACTACAAATCATTAGTAACCACATTAAACTAAAAAAGTGACAATATGTTTAAGCTTTGACATCATTAATAACAAGCGTAAAAATAAGGCCAACTTAGAGTCAGTTCTTTGAATCAGAAATTGTTAAGTCAAAATTTTCATAGAACATGAAACATTAAATTACATTGCTCTCATTAAAATATTATTATATTTTTATTGAGAGCAAAATAAAATTGTGCCATTAACAGCTAAAGTAATTAGGGGAGCTGGGTGGCTCAGTTGTCAAGCGTCTGCCTTTGGCTCATGTCATGATCCCAGGGTCCTGGGACTGAGCCCCGCATGGGGCTCCCTGCTCAGCTGGAAGCCTACTTCTCCCTCTTCCACTCCTCCTGTTTGTGATCCCTCTATCGCTGTGTCTCTTGCTCTGTCAAATAAATTAATAAAAATATTTTTTAAAAAAGAACTAAACTTATTATTTAAAATAATGTTTGTTTCATGTTCATCTGAGTCTTTTACAATTTCCATTTTTGTGCATATTTCATAATGTATGCAATATGGTGGTGTAGTAAATGTACATAATAAAAAGGCAATATGCATATTTTGAGGGCTCTATGTTCCAAATTATGATACTTGGGGGATATATGATCAAAAAAGTTTGGCAACCTCTTGTTTCAAGGATCAGATATAAAAATAAATGGGAAGTCCCAGGAAAAGCACTTGTAACCACTGGTTGTCAATCTAATATGCTAAGTGGCTTTTAATGAGATAACTGTCAGTGGGGACTGAGATATATTTTTAATTCATTTCAGTGTATACATGTCTTTAAAAACAAGTCCATTCTTTTAAAAATAATTTAATTTAATTTAATTGTGTGTGTGTGTTCCAAAATTCATTGGTTATGCACCTCATGCAGTGCTCCATGCAATACCTGCCCTCCTTAATACCCACCACCAGGCTCACCCATCTCTCCAACCCCCTCCCCTCCAAAACCCTGTTTGTTTCTCAGAGTCCACAGTCTCTCATGGTTTGTGTCTCCCTCCGATTTCCCCCAACTCACTTCTCTCCTTCACCCAATGTTCTCCATGTTATTCCTTATGCTCCACAAGGAAGTGAAACCATACAATAGTTGACTCTCTCTGCTTCACTTATTTCACTCAGCATAATCTCCTCCAGTCCTGTGCATGTTGATACAAAAGTTGGGTATTCATCCTTTCTGATGGAGGCATAATACTCCATTGTATATATGGACCACATCTTCTTTATCCATTGTTGAAGGGCATCTTGGCTCTTTCCACAGTTTGGCGACTGTGGCCATTGCTTGCTATGAACACTGGGACCCAGATGGCCCTTCTTTTCACTACATCTGTATCTTTGGGGTAAACACCCAGTAAAACAACTCTATTCTTAATGGAATATTTATATCACAACCAAGGGCACTTGAGGAGTTATCCAGTGATCCTTAGGCTAACACTGCCTTTTGTCCTCATATGGAAAATGGGTGAAGTCTTAGTAACTTAATGATTTTTTTTTTTTTTAATTTTTTATTTTTTATAAACATATATTTTTATCCCCAGGGGTACTTAATGATTTTGAGGCTGGTGACCATCCATTTCTGACTTCTGCTCAGCAAAACTTATCTAGGTTAATGAGAGCAATCTCATTTTCAGGATCCAAAGAGAGAGAGAAGATAAAATAGAAATATAACATACCTTGCTTTTTTAAGCCAAAAATGTTCTAACAGAGAAATTTTGATGTTGGAAAAAAAAATAAAAATAAATAAAAAGTTTAAGTATATATAGCGATCTGAGCAAAATGTCTTTTCTCAGAATGAATTAAATGTATTATTTACAGATCTTACATCTTCTTAAGCTGCATAATGAATGTAAGGGAAAAAAAACAATAATAGTTATTTTGTCCCACATTTTTGGATGGTTAGTATCTATACAGGATTAAAGAAGTTAACATTTGACTTGGGGTTTTCCACAGCTTTCTCATGGGACCCGTTCGTTCAATATACTGTGACTTTGATGAACACAGATTCTTGTGAAAGGAGAAGAGAGGCCAGAGAATGGTCAGGAGCCACATTTCAACCCAATTCTTAAAAGGCTATCTCACTTGAGTTTTGTATTTATTAGGTATCCATATGTGTAGCTTGTAAAGAAAATCAGTAACCAGGTTTCTTTCTCCCTTTGCCATTCCCTATTTTCTTCCTCAACACATGTGCATTTAAAAGGAAGTGAATAAACAACAACGAACTAAAAATAGAAAAATATCTGCTTGGGAAATTATTTGACTCTTATTCTTATCCTTGAGGGACCAAATTATAGACAGGAGTGAGGAGAAAACTGGAGAATGTTTCCTTCATCTTTTCTTGCTTTTGCTTTTCCTGGTCTCTCCTTCCCATCCACTGGAATGTTGAAGAAAGAAAGTTCTTTGGGCCCTACCTGGTTGACTCATTCAAATTCCATATGCATTCAGCTGTGCTACTAGAAGAAACTGTATTTCATTGGTGGTTTAAAGAAGCCAGTGTAATGTAGACAATAAAAATTATTGAAGGTGATATTTAAATCAAATAAAATGCTGGAAGTTTGAGACCTAGAGTAGAGCAGTGGTGGGGAGATTTGAAAGAATTTCTTGTCACAGTTTTTTGAGAGGTATGCATTCAAAATCGCAATTCACCCATTGTTTCTGAACAGCAGCCCCTCTCACCATCCAGAGGCCTTTGCTGTCCTGTGACTAAATTCAGCCCTTCTACTTTTCCAGTTCTGATTTCCTAGCTCTGTGAGAACATCCAGCCATTTAAGGGAGTGTCACTCAAGCTTATCCTTTTAATCGGAGCCCTTAGAAGAAATGCCAGTTTGTTTTTGGAGACAGTTAATCTGACGGAAGTAAATTCAAGTTTTGGCAAAGATCTGTGGTAAGATAGAGCGAAAAGCTGCCAAAGAGTATTATTAAAAGAAGAGAAAAGGCACGACCTCCCCAAGTCAAAAGCCGAGCACACCTACATCAGTTTCAATCAAGCTGCAGAAAAATAAGATATTTTTAGCTGTATTAAGCTTTAGTGCTTCTTAGCCCCACGGGCTGTTTTATTACTGCAGAAGGAGCTAGTAATCACTTTTCCATGAGGTTCTTATAATTTAATATGAAATGAGCTTTCAGAAAAACTATACTCTGAAATAAACCTCCATAGTTATTCCTCTGCCTCACCTCACTGACCCTGGATGCAGGGGTCATGGCAAGACCCCTCCACATGGCTCTCCAGACATCCACTCAGGTCTGCGTATGCACCTCTAAACTTGGGTTCTCTAAGCCCTACTTTACAGGTTGAATTATTATTACTCTGCTGAACTGTTGGCTGAACAGATACTGAATGAACTCGTGGCTTCCTAGTACAGAGCTGAGGAGCAAATCAAACCCTCCATTGTCAAAGTTACCCTTGAATGGGATCTTGAAGATGGTTTGGTCTAATATTCCCTTCTTACAGATGAGAAGATTGAGATTCAAGGTGGCTCTGATGGGCCCAAGTCATACAAGCAGATAAGTGATAAATAGGGAACATGGTTACAGCCCAAGTCCAACCCACAGGATTTTTCACTCTGAGCTTTTTAAAAGTCATACCAAAAAAATAAGTCTAGTCTAAGGAATGCAAAGGCCTTCTTTCTCCTTTTCTGTCTGTGTCTTCATCCACTAACAGATCACAGGAGTCCTCTTATGCCGTCCTGTGATTCACGATTTATCACTTCCCAGGATACCAAGGAGACAGCTGCCATAAGCATCCTTTAACAGAATTTACTCTGGATCATGGGAGGAAGGTGGGGAAGGAACTTCTCAATAACACCCATCCCCAAAGGAGATGGAGTAGGAGTATGGGTGATTAGAATCCCTTAATCCCATATTAAGACTGAATACACCAAAGGGACCTGGGTGTTTTCACATCAGCTCCCCTGTTTACTAGCAAACCACCACACTATAATTGGAACCATATGAATCTACCTATATTCAACCATTTTTGACCTACAAAACCAGCAATCTCATATAGTTCACCCCAATTTTATTAAGCAGTAACCATGTGCCAGGATCTCTCCCCAGTGCCAATCCGTGAGTGAACCCTTCAAGTGACCTGAGGGTTTGATGTCTCTGCTCCTCCCATACAAATAAGGCAATGGGGGCTCTGAGCAGGGATATGATTTCCCTATAGGTTAAAGAACTACAAAGTGAGGACAACAGGATTTGGCCCTCTTGATACTGATTTGTATTCCCTGTTCTTTCATGTTGCCTCCAGTGGAGGAAAAGGGGGGGTATTCTTGCCATTCACTTCTCCCCTCCTCCCCTGCCCTTAGCCCCTGCCCTCTGGGCACCAGATACTCATGGTGTACAGGATTCTTGCAGAGCTCCCTAACCCTCCACCATCCTTGGAGCCTCTTTTCCTTCTGCCCGTCCCCCCCACCATCATTACTCTCCTGTGTCTGTCTACCTTTTCAGCTCTTCAAACTGGTTTGGCCCTATCATCCCCATCTGTGCATTTCCCTGCCTCCTCTAGAGAGTGACCCCGTGACGCCCTAGGCATCACACCTTCACAGGAGATGTTTTAAAACCCTCACCCCATCAATCGAGGCAGAACTGGAGCTTCAAGAACCCTGCCAGTCAATGTCGAGGGCACAAGACAGTGGATGTAACCTGGCCCAGAAGTTCTTAACCAAGATTACGGAAGAGAATTCAGGGAGCTTATAAACTTGGAATGGAAACAACATACTTTAATTTTCACTAACTTTTTAAAAAAAATTTTTATTTCTTTTCAGCGTAACAGTATTCATTGTTTTTGCACCACACCCAGTGTAATTTTCACTAACTTTTAACTGAAATATAGCATTTTCTCCCATTTTGAAAGGAACAAACTGTGATATTAGGGACACTCAGGCCTTTGTGAAATCAGGTGATATCACAGATATTTTCATATCCCATTACAGTTGCTCTTATCTCAACATGTTGTTTGCACTCAGCGTGACTTCTAAATCATGACCTGCTGCAAGCTCTTATCACTTATCTATTGACAAAGAATCACATAATATTACTACATACAAAGTTGCTTTTTAATATTTCAGTAAATTTTAACACAATTGGTCTTTGTAAACCTACATATTTTATTATATACATTTAAAGGCATTATTCTAGGAATGGGTCAATGGGCTTCCCTGATGGCCCAAAGGGTCCACAGCACACAGCTAAGAAACCCCAGAAGTCAGTTCCATCGTATCTGAATCCTAACTCCATGCTTTACCAGCTGAGTACTTAGGAAACATTTCCTTGCTTTTCCATGCCTTAATTTCTTCAGTCTCTAAAGGTGGAATGAGAACCTCATAAGTTTGTTGTGGAGAATTATATGAGATCATCTGAGACACAGAACATCATGCTCAGCTCAGAGTGAGGGCTCACTAGTGCTATTCCTTATTATTATTAGGATGCTTTCCATCCCCCATGGTGTCACCTGCCTCACATGATTCTCTATTGTTCAGAGTTGGCCCAGATGAGTATTTGTGATCTAAGACCCAGTGCCTTCAGGTCCTTCCAGGAATCCACAGGCCTCTTGGGTAGTTGCCCTCCCAGAAGTAAGAGGTGCATCATTTATTTGCATCCTTCCAAACCCCTGGTCACCAGTAACAAGAGCTGACTGATGTCCATGGGGGTCATTGTTTTTCCAAAGAGGGAGTTTTCCCTGTGGACCTAGAGTCAGACTGCAGTCCTACTGACAGTTACGTCATATCCTAGTTCAGTCACTGGTCTAGGCAAGTTCTGTAGCCTCTCTGCAACCCTTTCACCCACCACTGTGGAGGCAGCCAGGTGACCTCTGTCTTGTCCTCTTCACCTGGCTGTTGTGCAGAACCCTTAAGAGAAGAATAGGCCCTTCAAAAACTGTGATATATGATTTCAATATTTGCCACACATCTCCCCTATGCCTGTGTGCACATTTTCTCTTCTGCCAGGAGTGGCTTTCCTCTTATATTTCCTGGTCTGACTCCAGTGGTGCCTTCTCCAGCAGTCCACCCTGACTCTGACATCTGGGAGATGTACCCGGCCCTTTCATTCCTGCCGCTTTTCATCCATCTGGCTTTCAGCACTTTTCACTTCCTACTTTACAGCTCTAGGTCTCACCTTCCCTGCCAACTAAACATTCTGAGGGTAAGACGATTGTCTACTTTGACTTTGTATCAATAAAATTCATAGTATTTAGGCTCTTACTTAATTTAAACATACTAAATATTCACTAAAAACAAGCAAACAAACAAATCATTTTTCAAGATGTTGAAGATAATTCCTGCCCTAAAAAGGTTTGATGGGGAGATGATAAATAAAAACATGGGGCAGCTCAAGTGCAAAAGCATTATACAAATGCCATATTCTGAGCTGCAAAGAAGGATCAAGCAGTGGATTCTCAATGGGTTGTGAATGAGGGTATGATAGATCATGGAAAGCTTCCTAAAAGAGGTGAGTATTGCCAAAGGATAAGTAAATGCCAGGAGTGATGACCTGAATGGAGCAGGAATGATAGGTATAGTACTAAACATAGAGAATGACACAAAGAAAAGACCAGGACAGAGAGTTCATCCATTCATTCCTTCATTTCCTTCTTCCATCAGATTCTTCCTCTTTATTGAAGATCTCTTCTGTGCCGGGCATTATCTGGATAAACACAGATAATGGAGGTTGAAAGAGTAATGTGAGAATTATTGAGATAGTAAGGGTATAGTTGTGTCTCTAACCCATAGTAAGGACTTCAGTGAGGTGGGAATTCTGGCTTGTGGAAGTCTGTCAAAAGCTTTTTTTTTTTGGAAGGGAGACGGTCTTCCTGAGCAGACCATGTGTCTTTACTGTCGATAAATACTCACATGTGACACAATCAGACCTTTCATCTCTTGGTGACTCAGAATATAGGGAAATTATGGAGGTTAATGGTCACTGCAGCTATTAACCTCACACAGCCCCTATAGCAGGCAGCTTTAGCTTCTCCAAAGAAGGAAAGACTCTTTCTTATAAGCTATTTTTTTTTTTGGTCTTTAATTATCCATTTTTGTAACCCAAACTTCTTGTGTTCCAACTGTTCCAGCTATGCACAACTTTCTGTTTATCACCTCAATTAAAGTGCTAATGACCCTATGGGATATGGGTATTTTTCCCCATGTTTTGCCACTGAGGGAATAAAACAAGAGAAGTTAATAACTTTCCCAAGGCCACACAGCTTGTTAAGTAATGAAGCCATGTTTAGGTTGCAAAGTCAGTGGTCTTTGCTTTGCTTTCCTTAAAACAATGCTCATGGATTGGATGAATTAATATTGTTAAAATGTCCATACTACCCAAAAGAATATAAAGATTCACTACAATCCTTAACAAAATGCCAAGGTCATTTTTCACAGAACTAGAACAAATAATCTTACAGTTAATATGGAACCCCAAAATATCCCCAAATAGCCAAAACAATCTTGAGAAAGAACAAAGCTTGAGGTATCATGCTCTTGGATTTCAAACTCTACTACAAAACTTCAGCATACTACAAACTCAGCATGGTACTGAGGCAAAAACACACACATAGATCAATGGGACAGAATAGAGAGCCTAGAAATAAACCCACACACTTATGTGGTCAAATTAATTTTTAATAAAGGAGGCAAGAATATAAAATGGAAAAGACAGTCTCTTCAGTAAATGGTGTTGGGAAAACTGGACAGCTACATGCAAAACAATAAAACTGGACTACTTTCTAACACCACACACAAAAATAAACTCAAAAGGGATTAAAGACTTCAATGTAAGACCTGAAACCTTAAAACTCTTAGAAGAAAACATGGGCAATAAGTTCTTTGACATCTGTCTAAAGAATATTTTGTGGGTCTTTCTCTTCAGTCAAGGACAAGAAAAGCAAAAAGAAGTAATTGGGACTATATCAAATTAAAAAGCTTCCTCACAGTGAAGGAAACAGTCAACAAAATGACCAGACCACCCACTGAATGGGAGAAGATATTCACAATGGATATACCCAATAAGATGATAACATCCACTTTATGAATATATAAAGAATTTATATATTCCTTATGAATATATAAAGAATTCATAAAACCCAATAACAAAAAAAAAATCTGATGAAAAAATGAGCAGGGGATCTGAAAAGACGTTTTCTAAAGACGATGTACAGATGACATGAAAAAATGTTCAACATCATTCACCATCAGGGAGATGCAAATCAAAACCACGATAATTTAACTCCTCATACCTGTCAGAATGGCTGATATCAAAAAGACAAGAAATAACAAATATTGGTGAATATATGGAGGGAGGGGAACCCTCATGCATTGTTTGTGGGAATATAAAGTGGTGCATTAACATTATTAAAATTATGAAAAAAGTATTAAAATAAAAAATACAACTACAATGTCATCTAGCAATTTTACTTCTAGATATTTACCTAAGGAAAACTAAAACACTAGTTTGAAATAATATCTTACATTATTCATTGCAGCATTATTTACAATAGCCAAGATATAGAAGTGAGCTAAATGTCCACCAATGGGTGAACGGATAAAGGTGAAAAAGATGTGGTATATGTATATACACAATGAAATATTAAATCAGCCCTAAAAAGAATGAAATCTTGCTACTTGTAATATGGAGGAGCCTAGAGGACATCATGTTAAGTGAAGTAAGTCAGACCAAGAAAGACAAATACTATACGCTTTTACTTACATGTGGAATCTGAAAAACAAAACAAATGAACAAACAAAACAAAACAGAGACAGACTCATAGAGTCAGAGAACAAATTGATGGTTTCCAAAAGTGAGGGATGGATATGAAGTAGGTAAAGGGGATAAGAGGTACAAATCTTCTAGTTATAAAATAAGTAAGACCAGGATATAATGTACAGCATAGAGAATATAGTCAACAACATTGTAACACCTTTTTACCATGACAGTTGGTAGCTAGACTTATCATGGTGAGCATCTCATAATGTATATAAATATTGAATCACTATGTTGTATACCTGAAACTAATACAATATTGTATGTCAATTATTAATTTAAAAAGGAAACCACAGAATTCTATATTCCTCCTTTTTCACATTACATGCCTTTCGGGGAACTTTCTGGACATGGAGAGGTGTATCAGAGACATAATTCACATGTATATCTTTGTTACACCCAGAAAAAATGCCCCAAACTGAAGAAGGAAAATGCTGATCAAGTCTGTGCTGGGAAATGTAACATGAACCTAATGTTTTAAAATGGATTCTTTAGAATTCAAAAGGACTAATAATAAATATGATGTGGCCATTATTTTTGGTGAGCAATTAGAATAGCATTATCTTGACAGAATTGAATTCCCATTAATGGAAGTAGGAAGAGTACTTCAGAATTTGGCACATCTTCCCTTTCATGTTTGAAGTAGGCATTGGAAACAATGTTCTTCTAACAACTTCAAAAGCCCACTTATTGTTGGAAATTTGTGCATGGATATATGTAGCTATTCTTTGGCACTTTTTTTGTAGAATGCTTTAATATTCAGTTTCAGAGCATCCATTCACTCACACATTTTAAAAATTAATTTAAGTTGGTGCAAAGAACCATTTGAAATCCGAGAGCTTGTGGCTTGGCTCACTGAGTTACAAATGTGCCTATATTGCTTTTCATAAGGATGTATTTGTTGAGCTGTGTGTGTGTGTGTGTAGAATGATGCTGTGGGTGTGGGTCTGTGTACATGTGTGCATACACACACACACACACACTTGCATTCACATGTACATGGGCTATGAAATTGTCTTCAAAAGCTTCATTGATTCATTACTGAACAAATATTCCCTAGCATACCTCATGTGCATCTCTTCCAGACAACTGTAGGGGATTCAGAGAATCCTCAGATTCAGTCTAGTAAAAGGAAAGAAGCCTGAGAAAAGTGAAATGCTAAATACCTAACTGAAAAGGGCTACTCATTACTCTAGGGCAAACACGTGCTCAGGATTCTAGAAAGAAAAATGACAATCCTTATGGCCTCACACAAGAGACCATGTCTGCAGTTGCCAGTAATAACTGCCATCTAATGAACTCCCCTCATGGGTCAGACACCTTATAGACATTATCTCTGGTTCACATCCCTATTTCTGAGATGAGAAAATTGACATAAGGGGGCTGACCCAAGGATGCGCTGCAGATCCACACCCAGTTCTGCAGGCTGCAAAGTCCTCACTCTTTTCACTCCACCCCGTGTTGCCCCGCCTTCCCACAGGTCTCCACAGGGCACCATTCAAAGTGAGAGAGGACCCAGGCACAGAGTGACACAAGACAGAGCAAGGTGGACAGTGTGGGAAGATGTTAAAGCTAAGAGAGAGATTCCAGCCTGGCTGAGGAGGGACTGGCAGGCCTTGCAGAGAGCATCCTTATCTGTCAGGGACTTTGCCTTGTATAGGCAAGCTTGATGCGTAACAGGTACTCCCTCTGCCTTGGACCTTCCAAACACATGTTGCTCAGTCTCGGGAGAGACTCAGGCTCAGTGCAAAGTAAAATAAGATGTAGGGTGCCTTCACAGGACCACTGGACTATGATGGTGGGCCGGAGTACCTCATAGCATGTGATTCATGGTATAGTATATGTTGATGTACACACATATATCCTCTCTGTTTTTTAGAGACATGAGTGATTGGCATCACTAGAAGACAGAGAACACTCTTCTGATAAATTTTCAAGGGTAGAATTTACTATTTCTCAAGAGTATAATTTATTATTTCTATTAAAATCAGATATATGTTAATTTTTCATTGATATAATACTTGCTTAAGTGCTTTTACTTTATTTTTACCATACATATGCCCCCCTTTTTTCTTTTTTGCCTCTTTTAGAGAGGGAAATGAGTTTTAAGAAATATTATTGGTGTCCTTCATATTAAATTTTGAGGCCTTGTGGTCTCAGAAATTTTAGGCTCTGTAATAAAATATAACACTTCACACCATAAGATGAAAACATTTAAGCATTTGCTTAGAATGCCTACTCAAGAAATGGCGGGAGTCCCCAACTGCCCCATGCTGGCTGTGCAGAGCTATGGCCATGAAGAAGGTCAAGAAACGGAGACTTTCCTCTCCCGTATCCTGCCCCACCCCCCATTCTAACTCCCCAAGTAAAGCAAAGAGCTAGCTTTTTTTTTTCTTTTTTAATACAATTTTTATTTTAGAAGAACTTTAGATTTACCATAAAACTGAGAAGCTATTACAGAGAATTCTTATTGCTCACCTCCCAGTTCCCCTATTATTAACAACTTACGTTGTATGGTACGGTTGTCACAATTAATGAACCAATATACATACATTATTATGAGCCAAAGTCTACCCTTTCTTGGGATTCCCATAGTTTTTTCCTTTTTCTCTTCCAGGAAACCTGGACAGTTTCTCAAGACATCTTTGTATTTGAAGACCCTGAGAGTTTGGAACATATTGTGAAGATAGCTTAGATATTTTGTGGGTTGTCCCTCAAGAGATACCTGTCTGAAGTTTTTTTTCATAATTCAACTGTGGGTGTGGGTTTGTGGGAGGAAGACCACACACAGGTCAAGTGACACTATCTTCTAATAATGAGTCTTCTTTTTTTTTAACATAGTTTAAATTCCTGGCACATAGCAGCCGTTCAATAAAACACAGATTTTTGTTTTCCCATCCCTCCGGCCAGTTTAGTAACCAGAAAATTATCTGTACATGAAACTCCTTTACCGTGTTCTATGTCCTCTTTTCTAGGAAATGTATGATCCAGATGAAAGGCAGGGTTGAGAATAAAGAGGAAGTTTGGACTGTTGCTAACATATTCAGGGATAGTCCCCTGAGTAAAAGTGCTACCTGTCCTTTGTCCTTCTGAAATCTCTGTCATGTTCTGTGCCCCAAAAAGGTGAACCCTATGGTCTAACAGATTCCTTGCTGTCTAAGTTCATGGGGGCTTTTATTTATCCATTTTGAGTGGTTGTTGCTTTCTCAATAGGATCTTGAAATATATGTATATATATGTGTGTGTATATATATATATATATACATATATTGATGTGTATATCTGTATTTATATACATAGATACAGATATGCATACTTAGATACAGAAAGAAATCTGAAGGGCTTATGACAGGTCAGGTGACCAAGAATTAACTAGTGAATCATGACCTAATACTGTGGTTTCATACGTTCGGAATACTGTACAGATGAATACTGTATCAGACAGATCTATGCTACTGCTCTCTCTTCACTGAATGTTTTTCATTCATTTCATTTTCATTCTTTACTGAATGCTTTTCAGATGACCTTTGCAAATTTTTAAAAATTATGTTGCCACTATACAAAATATGTTTGCACTTTTAGTACCTGTGTTTTGAAAGTTATCTTTGGAGAGAGCTTATAATAGTCTCCTTACCAAACTTGATTTCTCCTCTCTTTGCCAACCTGGTTTCTGAATTTCTTTTGACGGTTTCTAAAACACAAATCTGGGAGGGTATGTGATTTGGTGAGTGCTGTGAAGTGTGTAAACCTGGTGATTCACAGACCTGTACCCCTGGGGATAAAAATATATGTTTATAAAAAATAAAAAATTAAAAAAAAAAAAAGAGTAAAGGTTTTCCTGGTGATATTTAGAACAGCAAGCCATAGACTCTGAGAGAATTTTTTTGTTTGTTTGTTAAAAAATATTTTTAAGGAGAGAGAAAGAGGGAAGGATCCAGATTTCTTGAGCCATGGCAACATTGGAATAACTCAAAGTACACATAAGTTAACAACTTGTAAGTGGGAAGGATCCATTTGGATATATAGATTCTGCTGTGTTTGTTTAAAAACCTGTCATTAGATCCTAATAGCACAGTGCTCTACGATGCAGACTCTGGGATTGACTGGCTAGTTTGATTTTTGTTTTTTAAGTTTTTCTTTATATTCCAGTTATCATACCGTGTAATATTAATTTCCGTTGTACACTATAGTGATTTGAACCCTCTATAAAACACCCAGAGCTCGTCACAAGTGCACTCTCAATTCCCATTACCTGTTTCTCCCCATCCCCCTACCTCTTTCCCCTTGGTAACCATCATTTTGTTCTTTACAGTTAAAAGTCTGTTTCATCTTTTGCCTCTCCCTTTTTGTCCCTTTGTTCATTTGTTTTGTTTCTCGGATTCCACATAAGAGTGAAATCATATGGTGTGTTTTTCTAATTTATTTCATTTAGCATAATATTGTCTAGCTCTTTCCATTTCATTACAAATGCCAAGATTTCATATTTTTTATGGCTGAGTAATATTTAATATTCCACTTTATATATGTATATATACCACATCTTCCTTTTGTATTCTCCTCAGAACTAGGACTAGGATTTGGGTTTGGCATAGGGAAAGGGTAAGTAGTCAGATTAGAGTCAAGATGAAGGTATGTGTCTTGTATACATCAGTTCAGAGAACTCAATAGAAAGTTAGGGTTAAGAATATGGTTAGAATTAGCATTAGGGCTTAGACGTTTGGGGTTTATGGTTTAAGGTTATGGTTAATGTTAATGTTAGTGTTAGTGTTAGGGCTGGGGTATGTGCCTGGTATCCTAGAGTTCAGAGACCTCTCCAGAGAATAAAACCTTGGATTTCTGCTTGGGCATGATTGCCTTCCCCAAGGCAAGGGGAGGGGGGGATTTAGAGCTCTAAATACTCTTCACTTTTTATATATATTTTTAGTTTTGGCTTCATTCTTTATTATCTGTGTGTGACCTTAGTCAAGTTCCTAACTCTTTCAGCCTAGCATTTCTCACCTGTAACATGGAGACAATAATAGCATCAACATCACAGCGTTTCTCTTGTAATTAAAAGAATTAGCCCTTTAAAGATTTTATTTATTTGTTTGTTTGTTTGTTTGAGAGAGAGAGAGAGAACACAAGCCAGGAGAGAGGGAGAGGGAGAAAGAAAGAATCTCAGCAGACTCCCCACTGAGCATGGACAGCCCTCCCCACCCTCCACCCCATTATCCCCAATCTCAAGGCCTTGAGATCATGACTTGCCAAGATCAAGGGTCAGTCGCTTAACCGACTGAGCCACCCAAGTGTCCCTATGTAGCATATTTTAAATGGTGTTGGAACACAGGAAGGACTGAAACATTAGGTATCACCATTGTTTACTATATTGAGTCATAGGACTCGATTAATGACCATCGGTGTTTAGCCAGTTTATGCATTGTGGCTGTGCTGCAATATTCTTCCACCTTGTTTCTTTATTTAACTGATGGTGGTATCTTCATTAGGCACAGCTACCATATGAAAGTCAGGTTCACTCAGAGGTTAACAAAGTAAAGAAATATATTTGTCTTTGTATTTATGCTTATATTTTTGTTGTCACAGAAAAAAACCCGAGTGTTATTTCCTTAAAAAGAAAAAGTCTCTGATCTGCTGAAGTGAGGATATTCAACTAAATAAGCCTTGAAGCTGAGGAAGAAGAAATAAGAGTCTGCTAATTCCCTAGTCCTTGATGGGCTCTAGTCCCCTACCATGGCCCAACTAGGGAGACAGAAAAAGCAAGAGTATCATCACCAAAAGTGTGCTGTGCAAAAAGAAAAAAAAAATGACATACACAGGAATTATTTTTTCTTTCCAAAGATTTCAAGTGAACACACTTTCTAATTAATGACAGGTTTTACTTTCCAATTTCTAAGTTGCAGTGTGTTCTTGGTATATAAGTAAATACACACACAAATATAGACACATATATTTCTTATGTGATTGTACAGTCAGACTAAGTTAGCTGGAAGTACTGAGTAACCTTATGAACTAATGAAGCAAACATGTGCCCCCGCTGGGCTGTGGAGGTCTTCCAGGACTCCCAAGCATACACCTGCAGAAATCGGTGATTCACCTCTGAGTCACTCAGCAAGTGTTAGCAGAGAGAAGCCGCCGGGATGCCGAGGGTGCAAGTTGGCTGCCGGTTCTCTCCTGCTCTCCCAGAATAATGACATTAATGACACTTCCAAACAGCTCACCCAGTCACAAAGTGGGAGATTTCAAAATCCATGTGGCAGCTGATTTCCTAATAGGATGCATTAAACAGGACATTGCATGTTTTATGGGCTGGGGTTGATTAGACCATAAGACTTAAAATATGTAGCTAAAGTGGTTGAAAAATAGGCCTTGGAAGTTCAGATCAAAGCATAACAGGGGGGTGATTAGATAAATAAAAAGTTTAAGCCTAACTGAGCAAATAATTGCACATCCCCTGAAAAGCTCGGTTCACAGGGATTGATCAAATGTGAGTCACCCCAGGCACAGATGTCTTTCTAAGAATATTCCTTTTAATTTTTTAAATATACATCAAAAGAAAAAAAAATCTGGGTACTGACCAGCAAATACTCCTGTTTGTATAAGAAAGGCCTCTTTAAGATACTGTCAAAAATTTATATACATATATCCCTCATTGTTTAAATGGGCCAGGTTTTTTTTGTTTTTCTTTTCCTTCTCAGTTTGTAGTAAAAGGTTTTTGCTTATTTAATGCAGACTTGTAGAGCTCACCTAAAAAAAATTCTAAAAGATTTCTGGTGTCTTATCTTGTGCATTATTATATAAAAGCCAGATATAGATTTACGTTAAAAACATATACTGTTATCTTTCTATGATAACATATGTCAGTGGGGAAGACTCATCTTTGTCTAGTTGGAAAAAAAAGCAGCCTTTGAAAAGTTTATGTGTGCCTTGGTATGTGCCAGGTAAAAGTTATCTCATTTAACCCTTATGACAATGCTTGAGGGCAGGTTTTCATATTCCTGGTTTATGTGCAAGGAAGTTGAGGCACAGATGCAATTAAGCAATGTGCCCCAAGTCACAAGGCTGGGAAGTGGCAGAGCAGAGTGGGAGAGGCCAGGTCTGACACTGGACCCTTCCCAGCCGAGAGCTCTTCTGTCTGACATTCATTCTCTAGTGCTTACAGGACTCTGCAATTGCACCTCGATTCCAGTCATTTCTAGGAGCTCATCTTGGTTATTTCCTTGAGGCAGGCTCCTAGTATTATTTCTTATTTGAAAATAAGCAATCTGCGATAGACACCATGGCTTTCCAAAAAAACCACAGAAAACAAGGCAGATGGGTGGACATGCATTCAGAGCTATTAAATTTCAAGTCTGTGATTTGGTCACTAGTCATCTGTGACCAGATGGTGACCAGGCAAGACATTTTGGTAGCCAGGGTTCTTGTCCATGTCTCAGAATCTGCTGTTTCTTGAAAGCAGTTTTATCTTAGAACAATTCCCCAAAGTTGGTGATCAGAATTGGGGAGGGAGGGATGGAAAATGGTAGCATCAATGCATGTCCATGAATCAATACAAGGTCTTCAGTTCTGCCTGTGAGCTTCCTTTCACAGTAGCATTGGCCATATTTTGGTGCCTTAATTTACCCTCCCGTTATAACTAACACATTTATGACCTTTGTTCACTCAGATACTTCTCAAACAGGCTGTTGCTTTATATTTCAGTGCCTCTTCAGACTTCAAGGGGTAAGAAAACAGGTTAGCACAGGGAAACAAACATTCCCTCAGGGAGTCAGACTAGCCTGGTCCAAATCCCAGCTGTGGGACTTTTAAGAAAACTCTCTCAGCTCTCTACAGCTCAGTGTTGGCTCATAGGGCACTGTCTTAGTCAGCTTGGGTTGCCATAACAAAATACCATAGACTGCACAGTTTAAGGAACAGAAATTTATTTCTCACAGTTTTGGAGCCTGGGAAGTCTAAGATCAAAGAGCCAGTCACTTAGGTTCCTGGAGAGAACCCTCTTCCTGGTTTGCAGACAGGTAGACAGGGAACCAGAGCAAGTTCCCTGGTCTCTTCTGTTACAAAGACACTAATCTCAGGGTGAAGACCCCACCCTCATCTCCCAAATGCTCCACCTCCAGATACCATCACAAGGGGGTTAGGCTTCAACATATGAATTGGTTTGGGGGAGAGGGAGGACACAAACATTTAGCCTGTAACAGGTGCTGTCTCTAAAGCAACTGACAAGCTCTCCATGAAAGTCAGCCATCACTAACTCAGGTTCTAAAATTAAGGAAACACATGAAATATATTAAAATGCACCTGTTTAGGGATGCAAGGTGGCTTGGTCGGATAAGTGTCTGTCTTCGACTCAGATCATGATCTTAGGATCCTGGGATCAAACCCCACATCTGGCTCCCTGCTGAGTGAGGAGCCTTGCTTCTCCCTCTCCCTGTGCTGCTCCCCCTACTTCTGCTCTCTCTATCAAATAAATAAATAAAATCTTTTAAAAAATGCACCTGTTTATCCATTTAGATGAATGTAGAGGAACCAGCTTTTATTATCCTAGATACTGGGTCACACACATAAGGGACAAAGAAGACTCAGGTAAGGCTGCATCCTCCAAGGAGCTCCTGGTCTCCTATGCCACTTGGAAGAAACTTCTCTAGAAGATACCCTCTTCTCCTGAGTAAAGGAGGAAACTTCTCTAGAAGATACCCTCTCCTCTGTCTTGCAGGGAAGGTGACCAGCCATGGACAAACATTTATAACACGCCTGGGACACAATCTGCTGAGCAACTCTGCAAGCCTCAGGGTGGAGGCTTTCAAATACTGACTATTGCAGTTACTGACTCCAACTCTGGGCAAGTCACTTAACCCCATTCAGTTCAACTTTCTCCTCTGTGGAATCATTTGTTTATTTGTTTGTTTAAAAATATTAACATGTAGGGGTGCCTGGGTGGCTCAGTGGGTTAAGCTTCTGCCTTCAGCTCAGGTCATGGTCTCAGGGTCCTTGGCTGGAGCTCCGCATCAGGCTTTCTGCTCTGCAGGGAGCCTGCTTCCCCCTCTCTCTCTGCCTGCCTCTCTGCCTACTTGTGATCTCTCTCTCTCTGTCAAATAAAAAAAAAATTAAATATTAATGTGTATTGTGCACTGCTGGTGGGAATGTAAATTGGTGCAGTCACTATGGCCAACAGGATGAATGTTCCTCAAAAATAAAAAATACAACTACTGTGTGATCCAGCAATTCCACTTCTGAGTATTTATCCAAAGAAGATGAAAACACTAACTTGAAAGGATATATGCACCTCATGTTCATTGAACCATTACTTATAATGGTCAATATATGAAAACAATCTATATGAAAACAATAATATATGAAAAGATGTGAAACACACATATACATGATGAACTGTTCTTCAACCATAAAAAGAATGAAATTGACAACCATGTGGATAGATCTTGAAGGCAATTTGCTAAGTGAAATAAGTCAAACAGAAAAAAGACAAATACTATCTGATCTCACTTACATGTGAAATCTAAAAAAAATAAAATAAAAATAAAAAACCCAACTTAGAGACAACAGATTGGTGGTTGCCAGAGATTGGGAGGAGGCACAGATAGGCAAAATGGGTGTAGAAGGCCAAAAGGTACAAACTTCCATTTATAAAATAAACAGTCCTGGGGACCTGGGTGGCTCAGTGGGTTAAGCCGCTGCCTTTGCCCCAGGTCATGATCCCAGGGTCCTGGAATTGAGCCCCTCGTCAGGCTCTCTGCTCAGCAGGGAGCCTGCTTCCCTTCCTCTCTCTCTGCCTGCCTCTCTGCCTACTTGTGATCTGTCTGTCAAATAAATAAATAAAATCTTTTAAAAAAAATAAATAAATAAACAATCCCTGGGGATCTAATGAACAGCATGGTGACTATAGTTAATAATATTGTACTGCTTACTGGAAAATTGCTAGAAGAGTAAATCTTGGAAGTTAGTTTCACAAGATAAAGAATTATGACATTTTGTACGATGACAGATATTAACTTACTGTGGTAATCATTTTGCAATATATACAAATACTGAAATATTATGTTGTACACCTGAAACTAATATAATGCTATATGTCAATTATGCCTCAATAAAAAAATTAGTGTATTTATTATTATTGCATATAAGAAATGGTGTTCACCTCAGACCTTTGAGTGGTGCTCCTGCAGGAAACAAGGAGACAGCTCTGCAGAACATTGGGGCTACAGTCCTTGGATCGAAAGGGTACAAGGTTTGTCATCTTTTTTTAAATTTAATTTAATTTTATTTTTTTTCAGTGTTCCAAAATTCACTGCTTCTGTACCACACCCAGTTCTCTATGCACTATGAGCCCTTCTTAATACCCACCACCAGGCTCACCCAACCCCCCACCCCTCTCCCCTCCAAAACCCTCAGTTTGTTTCTCAGAGTCCACAGTCTCTCATGGTTTGTCTCTCCTCCGATTTCCCCCAGCTCCCTTCTCCTCTCCTTCACCCAGTGTCCTCAGTGTTACTCCTTATGTTCCACAAGTAAGTGGTATGTCATCTTAATAACATACCACAGATGTAACAGCAACAGCCCTAGCTTGCAGACATTCTGGGAACTACATGAAACATGAAAAATCAACTAGCTGTAGTTTTCACATGCAAGTACTTGATAAATGTTCTCAAAACAAACAAAATGAAACCTAGCACAGTCTGCCTTTGTCAGGAGTGTGTGTGAGAAGAAAGGCTGTATACAATCAACATATTTATCTGTAACAACAGGTCAGAGCTCCATAAATAGCTATAATACACTTAGGCTGTAGCTGCATGAAGTGAAAACAAACAAACAAACAAACAGAGTGGCTGAGTGCCATAAACCTCTATTATCATCCTCAGGAATCCACTGGCTATGGGTCTTCTAAGTTTTAGTGTTAAAATTTAGTAGGCTGTAGGAATCCACTGGCTATGGGTCTTCTAAGTTTTAGTGTTAAAATTTAGTAGGCTGTAGCATCAAAGTTCCTTAGGTTTTCACTGATTCATTTAGAAATTACCCACATGCTCAAAAGAAAACAAAACAAAACCTTACAAGTCTCAAACATGGCTGGTTGCTTCTCCCCTAGAGCAGTTTTCCACATTCACTTAGTCTCATGGAAATGCAAACTCAAAGGAAAGTTTCAAGAGTGATACAGGCTCATTACTCCCCACAACTTTGTATTTAAACCTCAATAAATATTAATAGGGAGAGTGAGCTAACATAGAACATAGAGTCAGAGCACCCTCCTCAGAATCATCTGAGGCCCTTGTTAAAAGTAGATTCCAGGGGCACCTGGGTGGCTCAGTGGGTTAAAGCCTCTGCCTTTGGCTCAGGTCGTGATCCCAGGGTCCTGGGATTGAGCCCCACATTGGGCTCTCTGCTAAGCAGGGGAGCCTGCTTCCCTCTCTCTTTCTGCCTGCCTCTCTGCCTACTTGTGATCTCTCTCTGTCAAATAAATAAATAAATAAAAATAAATTAAAAAAACAAAAGATTCCAGACCAGTTATCTCTGTGGGTGGGGCTCTGGAATCCATGGGTTTAACACAGATATGGGAGAACCTCTGATAAATGGGGGGGGGAGGGGAAATTCTCTGAATTTATTTTGCTTTTGGGCAACATCTGCCAATTTTAAAAGCAAAACAATAACAGGTTGATTTTAAGTTGACAAATGAGTAGATGGAGTACTTAAAAACAATTTTGACTTAAGGAATAGAAAACCCTAATATTAAGGCACAGCAAATGCCCTTTTATCAAGTTCAATGCTAGGGGTATTCTATGCTTGCAAAGTATTAGAAACTAATAATTTAAAAATAAAAAAGGTGTGTGAATGTGTGTGTGTGTGTGTGTGTGTGAGCCAGGTAGACCAAAATGTTAAATAACCACGACAGAGTAGGATCACAAAACCACTAATTACATCTCCTTGATACATAAAATGTCAAAAAATAATAATCTTCAGTGCTGAGAAAGACCCATTGCTTATCAACCAGGACTGTGTGCCCATTTGGCAAACACTGCCATTGCCCCAGATATACAAAGACAAAGCAAACTCATTCCTTCTCTCCAGCTCACACCAGTAGTGGTTCTTAAACAGTTCAAGCTCTAAGAGCCTTTGGCTTCATCCATGAAAAAATGTCCATATGCACAAACAAGGGTTTCAGGTGACTGAAGGAAATCCCAGTCCTCATCAAGTCCTCATCAAGATGCAGTATGAATTGAGCAGATTCTAAATCCTGAAAGGTTTGCAGTGTCCAGCTAATCCATAACATGATTTAAATGTTTTAAAGACACAGAAATGAGGTTCTATAAATCAAAATTGCCTCTTTCTAGGATTTCTAATGGCCATTTCTATATGGTAGCCTTTTGTTTGTTTTTGGTGTTGGTGTTTTTAGTTGTTCATTTGTTATTGTTCATAACAACAGTTATAATTAGTTGTTAATGCCTCTGTTTGGCCAGAACCCTAACTGTATATTTAATTTGCCTGTGGATAATCCAGCACTGATCTAGAGGGAGACACAGCTCTCAAAACACATTTATTACCATACAGGATACATGAACTCTGTAACTATCTGGGAGTACAGAGCAGATGACTTGGGGAAGGAAGTTTCATCCCAACAGAGTCATCCAAATACAAGTTTTGAGCTCAAAACTTCAGCGGTGTTAAGGAGAGGGAATGACCCTCAGTTAACAGATGGTATCTTCTAGGGTGCCCTCAGCAACCCCTCAGGCTAACAGTTGGGAAGGATACATGTAAGGCTGGTGTGGAGAGCAGAAAGGGAAGACATTTGGGTAACATTGGATACTCTGTCCTGTTTTCCAACAAAAGATGATGAGAATTAGGGCCAAGTTAGGGTGAGAGCTTACATGCAACCCGGGGGGCCATCAAAAGAAGGGAAGAGCAAAGATTGTGGCAGGAAAAGACATCATGTGAGAGAAAATCCTGATGCACAATAAGGGAATGGTGTGGGAAATGGTTGAAGGAAGGACAGAGAAGGTCACTAAGCCAGGAGGAATGCTTGGCAACTTACTTTTAATGTTGACAACAGAACAAAGAGCTTTCCAGAGCAAAGACACCCAAGTGACCTGGGTTCCCATTCAAGAAAGATCTTCATTCTTAGTGCTCAAGTTAGTCATCTCATAAGACGTTTGTTTCTAACTTTCACACACACATTGACCCAGGGCTTCTCAATCGCCACCTGCTTCTACCCAAACATCCAGGGAAGAGCTGACTATTTATTTATTTATGCCCTGCCTGTTTCCAAAATGGATTTAAGGCAGCAGAACACAAGAGGTAAGTCAAATTTCAATTTAAAAATTCATTACTAAGAATTTTCCATATCTTTAGCCAGACAACACTTGCTCATTAGGATGTGACGTTAGTGCTGCTGACACTGTTTATATTCTGGTGTTTCTTTCTGCTTATATAATAGAGAAAAAGATACTTGTCCTCAGCTCTGTACTGGTTCCTTTTAAACATTTCAGGGCAAGGTATCAAGAACCATATTTTCAGATGGAGAGACAGTCTTTGGGTGTGAAGGTCATGATGATAATCACTACCATTTCAAGGGTGCCTGCCATTTTACATAGGGACTACGTGAATCCTTAGATCATTTTAAGAATTTATTACTGTTCCTCATTCTACAGATGAGAAAACTGAGAACCAAAATGGTAATTACTAACTTGTCTGAGGCCACGTGGCTAATGGTGACAGGTTTCCAACACAGTTGTGGTGGACTTTGAAGCTTACCTGTTTTCCTTTAGACAGCTTTGCCTTACCCAAGTGGGGAGAAGGTGGGAGGAGGGGCGCCCTCACTTGTCTCTGGGAGGAAACTCAGGACTAGACCCTAAAGTAAGAATGTGTGCTTGGCACATAGCATTTGTCCTTATTTCTGAAACACATCTTTACTGCTGGCCTGTTCCAAGGGTTTTCCACCTAGATGAACAGGGCTTACTTTAGCATCATTTATGTAATGTAAATATCATCTTTCCCATATTTTCCTTTTGGAGACTGTGGGTTTGGGCCTGAATTTGTGCATGTTTTGCCTGACTGATCATTCCCAGAGGCAGCTTCAGTAATTGTTTAAGAGAAAAAGTAAACACACTGTTTTCAAACACTATTACAGAAGTAAGATTATGTAATTAAAACCCTCAGTTACAATTTTTGTCTTTTACATAGTACTTTAAAAATTTTAAGGGATAGAGGAAAAGCCTGGATGTAATTTTAAAAGATGGGGCTTTAACAGGATCCGATCAAGAGTTAGACGTTTACGTGCAGATAGTCTTAGAATATCTCTCCTCCAGCCCCTGCTTCTGTGACATGTGTCTGTAAGAACACCGAGGCCAAGGTAAAAGTCAGATGTGCCACCAAGATGCTGAGATAGGTACCCAGCCCTGCATTAGCAAGAGAGTTCTTTTGCGGAATGTTCCCCTGTATCCAAATGAATTGTTCTGCCTTGTATTTCATCAGCTAAGGCTGAGCTCTTTTATAAGGAGCAACGGAACAATGGTTCTTGAAATGTTTCTGAAAAATGAAACAGGCGTCTCCACTCCCCCTTAAGCTTGATATGAATCTTTTGCTTATTATCTTTTTAAGGTCTTCTCTATGTCAATAAAAATAGTGGTATTTCCAAAAAAAGATTTATTTTTGTTCTAACCATAACCAACATCAACTCAAAGTCCACTCCCTATGGCTGTGGGCCTGGATCAAAGATGTTCCTTTCACAAAAGCAGATCACCAAAGACTATGAGACATAGAGATTGATGGTGCTGTAAACTTGAAGACAAGCAGGGCAGCACATATACATGGGCAATCTGGAAATGGTCTTTATGATGAGTAACTAATACTAGTTAGATATACTAACTGTAATTCTCTACTTCCACTTTTCCACTTTTATGGAAGAACTTAATGCAAAAAGCAATCTATGTTTCTTACATAAAATACAAAGAAGAAGAAAAATATGATAATCACATAATCCTACCATACAAAAAGTAAACACAGTTAACATTTTGGAATATAACCTTTCAGTCTCTTTTTTTTTTTAATTTTATTAATTATTTGAGGGAGAGATTGAGAGCTAGAGCAAGCCTGTGCATGATCACAAGTGGGAGAGGCAGAGGGAAAGCAAGAGAAAATCTCAAGCAGACTCTGTGCTGGGCACTTAGCCTTATGTAGGACTCGATCTCAGGACCCTGAGTTCACAGCCTGAGCCTAAATGAAGAGTTGGCCACTCAACTGACTGTGACACCCAGGAACCCCGACCTTTCAGTCTCTTAAATGCAATGTATTTATTTATTTTCAAGTACAGGCATAGCTCAGAAATATTGTGGGTTCAGTTGTGGACCACCACAATAATGCACATACCTCAAAAAAACCACTCCATTGAATTTTTTGGTTTCAAGTGCATATAAAAGTTATGTTTATATTATTCTGTAGCCCTTAAGTGTGCAATAGCATTATGTCTTTAAAGATATTCATACTTTGGGGTGCCAGGGTGGCTTAGTAGGTTAAAGCCTCTGCCTTCAGCTCAGGTCATGATCCCGGGGTCCTGGGATCGAGCCCCACATCTGGCTCTCTGCTCATAGGGGAGCCTGCTTCCTCCTCTCTCTCTTTCTGCCTGCCTCTCTGCCTACTTGTGGTCTCTGTCTGTCAAATAAATAAATAAAATCTTTAAAAACAAATTCATACTTTAAGAATACTTTATTATTAAAAAATGCAAACCATTATCTGAGCTTTCATGACTTGGTCTTTTTGCTGGTGAAGGGTCTTGCCTCAGTGTTGATGGCTGCTGACCTCTCAGGATGGTGGTAGCTGAAGGTTGGGGTGGCTGAGGCAATTTCTTAAAATAAGATAACAATGAAATTTGTTGCATTGACTGACTCTTCCTTTAATGAACAATGTTTTGGTAGCATGTGATGCTGTTTGACAGCATTTTATCCACAATAGAACTTTCAAAATTGGAGTCCGTCCTCTCAAACCCTGACGCTGCTCTATCTAAATAAATACTCAGAATATTTATTAATATTCTAAATCCTTTGTTGTCACTTCAACAATCTTCGCAGTATCTTCATCAGGAATAGATTCCATCACAAGAAACCACTTTCTCTGCTCATCCATAAGAAGGCTCTCCTCATTCGTTAGTTTTATCATGAGATCGCAACAATGCAGTCCCATCTTCAGGTCACTTCTAATTCCAGTTCTCTTGCTATCTCCACTGCACTTGCAGTTACTTCCCCCACTGAAGTCTTAAACCCCTCCCTGTCATCCATAAGGGCTGGAATCAACTTCTTGCTGTTAATGCTAATGTTTTGACCCCTTGCGATAAATCAAAAATGTTCTTAATGGCATATAGAATGGTGAATTCTTTTCAGAAATTTTTAATTTACTTGCCCAGATCCATCAGAGGAATCACTATATATGGCAGCTACAACCTTATGAAATGTATTTCTTAAATAATAAGGCTTGAAAATTGAAATTACTCCTTGATGCATGAGTTGCAGAATGGATGTTGTGTTAGCAGGCATGAAAATAACATGAATCTCACTGTGCATCTCCAAAGAGCTCTTGGGTGTATTGTCAATGAACTGTCATATTTTGAAAGGAATATTTCTGAGCAGCAGGTCTCAAGAGTGGGCCTAAAATAATCAGTAAACTACATTGTAAAGATATGTGCTGTCATCCAGGATTTGTTGTTTCATTTCAAGAGCAGAGGCAGAGTAGATTAAACATAAATTTTAAGGGTTCTAGGATTTTTGAAATGGTGAATGAGCATTGGTTCCAACTTTAAGTCACCCAGCTGCATTAGCCCCTAACCATTGGGTCAGCCTGTCCTTTGAAGTTTGAAGCCAGGCAATGGCTTCTCCTCTTCAACTATGAAAGCCCTGGATGGCATATTTTCCAAATAGAAGGCTGTTTCACCTACACTGAAAATCTATTATTTAGCATAGACACCTTCATGAATTATCTTAACTAGATCTGGATAACTTGCTGCAGCTTCTGCATCAGGACTTTGCTACTTCACCTTGTACATTTATGTTATGGAGATGGCTTCTTTTCTTTGAACCTCATGAACCAACCTCTGCTAGCTTCAGACTTCTTCAGACTTCTCCTTCTCCTCTGCAGCTTCCTCTCCTCTCCCAGACTTCACAGAACTGAGAAGAGTTGGGACTTTGCTCTGGATTAAGCTTTAGCTTAAGGGGGTGTTGTGGCTGGTTTGATAAGCTATCCAGACCACTCAGACTTTCTCCACATCAGCAATAAGGCTGGTTTGCTTTCTTATCATTTGTGTGTTCACTGGAGTAGCACTTTTCATTTCCTTCAAGAACTTTTCCCTTGCATTCTCAACTTACCTACCTATTTGGTTCAAGAGATCTAATTCAGCTTTCGGTGTGTCTTTCTCAGTAAGTTTAAATCAGTTCCAGCTTTAAGATTTAAGGTGAGAGACATAGAATTCTTCCTTTCACTTGAACACTTTGAGGCCATTAAAGGGTTATTAGCTGACCTAATTTTAATATTATTGTATATGAGGAAATAGTCGGGACAAAGGAGAGGGAGAGAGATGGGGAAATAGCCAGAACACACATAATATTTATTAAGTTCACCATCTTACGTGGGTAAAGTTTGTGGTGCCCTAACATAATTACAATGATAATACCAAAGATCCCTTATTACAGATCACCATAACAAATATATGAATAATGAAAAAGTTTAAAATATTGTAACAATTCCCAAAATGTGACACAAAAACACGAAATGAGCAAATGTTGGAAAAATGGGGACTAGAGACTTACCTGATGCAGACTTGCCATAAATCTATTTGTACAAAAAGTCAGTATCTGTGAAGTTCAATGGAGTGAAGTACAATAAAATGAAGTAAGCCTATAAATAACTTTTAAAAAATCAATTTTAATTTTTTTAATTTTAAAAAATCATTTTAACACATGCTGATTATTTAAAAACAAATCAGACACGCAAAAAGAGAAGGAAATAAAAAAAATAATAATGTATATACTCAGTCCTTTCACACAAGGCAGAATCTCTGCCTCAAAGATTTGTGTGTTTTAAAAGTTTTATTTATCTGTTGACAATTTATCCACAGAAGTTCTATCAGTTTATATTTTAACAAGACTATATGAGAATACCTATTCTTTTCATAGCCTCAAAGAACCCTTTTTAAATATTTGATATTCAACTTAATTCGATAGGCTGAAAAAAGGGACAAGATTTTATTTTACGTGTCTTTGATTCTTAGTAAGTTTGATTATTCTCATATGTTTATTTGTGTTTCTCACTATAAATTGCTTACTTATTTTTTTTGCCTACTTTAAAATGTGTTAGTAAAATCCCATTTGTAGTGAGGTTGTCAACCATTTTTCTGCCAGCTGTATTAAATATTTTCCTTAGTTCACTCTTTGCCTTTGAATTGTTTGCCTATTTTTAAGTTTTTATGTTTAAATAATTTTGGATTTATTGGAGAGTTACAAAGGAGTACAGTGAATCCCTATATACTCTTTAACCAGTTTCTCCTTCTTACTTCATAACTACAGTACAGTTTTCAAAATTAGGAAATTAATACTGGTACAATACAATTAACTAGTATTTTATTTAGAATAGACTTTATTCAGATTTTGTTAGTTTTTCCACTAATAGTATTTTCTGTTCCAACCCCTCATCTAGGATGCCACACTGCATACATTTTCATGTCTCTTTAGACTCCTCCAATCTGTAATGGTTTTAGGCTTTCCTTATTTTCATGATCTTGACACTTTTTAAAAGAGTACTTGTTAGGTATTTTGTAGAATGTTACTCAGTTGGGGTTTCCCCACTAAAGTTACATTTTTCCTCTTTTTTTACTCCATTTTTACAGAGAAGTCACTAAGGCCAGTCTTCACTCGAGTGGGCAGTGGGCTAATCTCCACCACTCAGAGAGAGGAGTATCTATAGAATTTGAGGACATATGTTAAAACCACTACATTAATAAATATTTTGGGGTATGGATACTTTAAACCTATCTAAATATCCTCTTTCTCATTAAAGTTTACTAACTAATTTTAGCATTCATCACTTGATCTTGTTTGTAGCCATTATTACTATGGTGTTCTAAAGTTGATTTTCTATTTCCCTCATTGCTTCTGCATTTATTATTTGGAATACTTCTGTAGGGAATATTAATTCCTTTCCCCCCAGAAATATGGTAAGCTTCAGTAACTAAACACAACACCAAAGGCCTAATTTTTTTATTATTATTATTTTTATTTTTTTTATATCTCTGCTCTTCTTTCTCTACTATAATGGTAAGAAGGCTGTCAATTTCTCCTAGGGTGTATCTGTTTTCACTTGTTGCTGTAACACATTACCACAAACTTGGTGGCTTAAAACAACACAAATTTATTTTTCTGGAGATCAGAAGTCTGAAATGTGTTTCGCTGGGCTAAACTAAAGGTGTTGGTAGAGCTATAAATCTTTTTGAAGGTTCTAAGGGAGAATCCATATTCTTGGCTTTTCCAGCTTCTAGAGACTATGCATAGTCTTTGGCTCATGGCTGTCCTCCATCTTTGAAGTTAGCCATCTTAGGTCAAGACCTTCCCATACTCAGTCTGTCTGGTTTTCTCTCCTCTACCTCCTTCTTCCACTTATAAGAACCCTTGTGATTACATTGGGCCTATGTGGATAATCCAGGATAATCTCTCCATCTCAAGGTCAGCTGAATAGCAACCTTAATTATATCTGCAACCTTAATTCCCATTTGCTGTGTAATATAACAAGCTCACAGTTTTGGGGATTAGGATGTAGACATCTTCGAGGACACTTATCCACTTATTATACAGGGCTGTCAACTTTTTATCTATAGGTATAGGTAGAAGGAATTGATAGATATAAAAATAGAAAAATTCCACTAGCTTCAGCAGGGGCAACACGATAGAATTGATTTTTATATGGGTCCCAGATAGATAGTATTGGGTCTTCTTTATTTTGGAAGCCAAATGAGTATAGTTCTGAGACATTATTGAGAATGGGCAAGCATTCTTAATGATTCAGGGCCTGGGATTTTTAGATACAAGTAACCCTGAGCTAAAGTTTAAGCTGCTACAAAATCATCAATCTTTATATTTAATACCTTCAATTAATTTAGAGATCAAAGAAATAAATGTCATTTCAAATTGACTGTTAAAACCATACTTTTGAGAGGATATTTTACTAATCACATATATCTACTCTTAGTTGAATACAAGCCTTTGCAAAGATCTCTTGAACCTGAAGAAAAGGTTCAGAAAGTAGTTTCCCCAGTGTTATTTTGACCTTGTTAGGAGCTGTAAACTCATACTTTCCTTTAGACTAAGGATTCCCCCTTTCTTCTCTGCTAGGCTCGTGGAAAATGGGGCAACAATGACTTCAGTTTTCTTTTACATTGTGAGTCTGTATTCTCTGCATAAAGGCCCACTCTCTTTGGTCCATCTTCTGTCATTTAAAAAGGAATTCAATTTTCATTTAAACAAACAAAACAAAACAGTTTGTCCATTTCTCTCACCTCCCCAACCCTCACCTCTGGCAACCACTAATCTGTTCCCTGTTATAAGCTTGGGTTTATTGATTAATTAATGTATTTATTAGATTCCACATGTAAGAGCAATAATACAGTATTTGTCTATCTTTGTCAGGCTTACTTCATTTAGTATAATGTCCATCTCAACATCTCTCAGTGTCCATCTATGATGTCACAAATGGCAAGATTTCATTCCTTTTTATGGCTGAATACACACACACACACACACACACACACACACAATTTCTTTTCTCTTAAGATTTTATTTATTTATTTGACAGAGAGAGATCACAAGTAGGCAGAGAGGCAGGTAGAGAGAATGGGGGAAACAGGCTCCTGCTGAGCAGAGAGACCAATGTGGGGCTCGATCCCAGGACTCTAAGTTCATGACCTGAGCCAAAAACAGAAGCTTAACCCACTGAGCCACCCAGATGCCCCAATATACAGAATTTCTTTATCCATTCATCCTTCAGTAAACATTTAGGTTACTTCCATAGCTTGGTTATTGTAAATAATGCTGCAGTGAACATGGGGGTGTATATCTCTTCAAGTTAGTGTTTTCATTTTCTCCAGGTGAATACCTAGAAGTAGAATTGCTGGGTTATATGCTAGTTCTATTTTTTTTTTTTTAAGATTTGTTTATTTAATTTTAGAGAGAGAGAGAGAAAGCAGGGGGAGAGGAGCAGAGAGAGAAGGTGAGATAAACTCAAGCAGACTCCACGCTGAGCACAGAGCCTGATGCAGGACTTGGTCTCATGACCCTGAGATTACTACCTGAGCTGAAACGAAGAGTTAGATATTTAACTAACTGTGTCACCCAGGTGCCCCTCTATTTTTAATTTTTTGGGGAACTTCTAAACTGTTTTCCATAGTGGCTGCACCAATTTATAGCCTCATCAATAGTGCACAAGTGTTTCCTTTTCTCCACATCCTTGACAATACTTGCTACATACAGTCTTTTTTGATAATACTTATTCTGACAGGTATGAGATAATATCTCATTATGGTTTTGATTTGCCTTTCCCAGGTGGTTTGTGATGTTGAGCATCTATTCATGTGTCTATTGGTCATTTGTATGTTTTCTTTTAAAAAAAATGTCTGTTCACTTTTAATTGGATTTTTTTTTTTTTTTTTTGCCATTGAATTCCATGAGTTCTTGCTATATTTTGGATATTAGCCTTTTACTAGGTATATATGTTACAAATATTTTCTCCCATTAAGTAGGTTGCCTTTTCATTTGTTGATGGTTTTCATTGCTGGGCAGAAACTTTTTTGTTTGATATATTCCCGCTTGTTTATTTCTGCTTTTGTAGTTTTTGCTTTTGGTTCAGATGCAAAAATTTTATTGACAAGACTTATGTGAAGGAGCTTATTGCTTCTAGGAGTTATCTTTTAGGAGTTTTATGGTTTGAGGTCTTACATATAAGTCTTTAATCCATTTTGAGTTAATTTTTTGTGTGTAGTGTAATAGTGGACCAATTTCATTATTTTGCATGTGGTTGTCCAATTTTCCCAATATCACTTATTGAAGTGAATGTCCTTTTCCTATTGTATATTCTTGACTCATTATAATAAACTAATTGATCATGTATACATGGGTTTATTTCTGGGCTCCCTATTCTATACCTTGATCAACATGACTATTTTAAATGCCAATACCATGCTGTTTTAATTACTATAGCTTTGCTAAATAGTTTGAAATTAGGAAGAATTGTGATGCCTTCAGCAGCTCTGTTTTTCTTACTTGGCTATTCAGATGTTTATGATTCCAGACAAATATCAGGATTTTTGTTCTATTTCTGTACATAATTACATTGGAATTTTGATAGGGATTACATTGAAGTTTTATATTGCTTTGGGTAGTATAAAAATATAAATTGTTATAATCCATGAGCACAAAACACCTTTCCATTGTTTGTGTCCTCTCCATCCTATTTCATTAGTGTCTTGTAGTTTTCAATATACCGTGGTTTTCACCTACTTGGTTAAATTTATTTCTAGGTGTGTTATTATTTTTGATGCCCTTACAAATGGGATTGTTTTCCTAGTTGTTCTTTCTTATAGTTCTTTGTTAGTGTATTGAAATGCAACTGATTTTTGCATATAGGTTTTGTATCCTGCAACTTTACTGAATTAGTTTATCAGTTTCAACAATTTTTTGATGAGTCTTTAGGGTTTTCTATATGTAATATGTCATTTGCAAGTGTCGTTTGACATCTTCCTTTCTAAGCTGGATGGCTTTTTCCTCATTTTTCTTACTTAATTCCTCTGGCTAGGACCTCTAAAACTATGTTAAATAAAAGTGGCAAGAGTAGGCATCCTTGTCTTGTTCCTAACCTTAGAGGAAAAGTTTTTAGTTTCTTACCGTTGAGTATGATGTTAGCTGGGTGCTTGTCATTTATGGCATTTATTATGTTGAGATATGGTCCCTCTATACCTGCTTTGTTGAGACTTCTTTATTTTTTTTAATCATAAATAGGTGGCAAACTTTGCCGGAAATCCTTTTCTGTATCTATTGAGATGTTCTTATAATTTTTACCCTTCATCTTGTTAATGTGGTATATCACATTGACTGATTTGTGGATTTTGAACAGTCCTTGCATCCCTAGAATAAATCCCACTCCAATCATGGTGTATAATCCTTCTAATGTATTGTTGAATTTGGTCTGCTATTATTATTTTTTTGAGGATTTTGGCATCTATGTTCATCAGGAATATTGACCTGTAATTTTCTTTTCTTGTGACATCCTTGTCTTGCTGTTATTGGGATAATGTTGGCTTTATAAGAAGCATTTGAAAGACTCTCCTCTTCTTTTATTTTTTTGGAAGTTTGAGAAGAATTGGTATTAATTTTTCTTTCTATTTAGTAGAATTCACTAGTAAAGCTGTTGGGCCTGGATTTTTGTTTGTTGAGAGATTTTTGATTACTCACTCAATATCCTTACTAGCAATTGGTGGGCTCAGATTATTTATTTCACCATGATTCGTTCTTGGTAGGTTACATGTTTCTAGGAATATATCCATTTCTTCTAGGTTTTCAAATTGGTTAATGTATAATTATTGAAAGTAGTCTGTTACAGTCCTTTGGATTTCTGTGTTGTTAGTTGCCACTCCTCTTTCATTTCTAATTTTATTTGAGTCCTCTCTTTTTTCCTTGATGAATCTAGCTAAGATATGTCAATTTTGTTTATCTTTTCAAAGAACCAGCTTTTAGTTTCATGGACCTTTTCTACTGTCGTTTTAGTCTCTCCTTGTTTACTTCTATTTTAATCTTTGTTATGTTCTTTCTACTAACTTTGGTCTTTGTTCTATTTCTAGTTCCTTGAGGTGTAAAGTTAGGTTGTTCAGCTGGTGTTTTTCTTATTTCTTGAGGTAGGCATTTTTCACTATGAAATTCCCTTTTAGAATTGCCTTTGTTGCATCCCCAAAATTTTGACGTTTCACTTTCATTTTTATTTGTCTCAGGGTAATTATTGATTTTTCTTTTAATTTCTTCTTTGAGACCTTGGTTGTCTAGTAGCATGTTGTTTAATGTCCACATATTTGTGAATTTTCCAGTTTTCTTTGTAGGGCCATTTTCTTCTGTCAATATCATTCCTGTAAGGGGTTTCTCCTCCACCCTGCTTCACTCTGCTCCACATAGAACTAAAGAAAATGTTCTATTATTTAAAAAGCAAAAACAAAACAACTAGCTTTACCTTCTCAATTGTCTAGAGCCCCCTGTAGTGGCACAAATCTTCCAGTATTTGGAAAGAACAGGTTTCTGCTCTCACCAATTACATGCTTTTTGAAAAATAAAATCCTTTGGCACTCAGTTTTCACCTACTTGTGGGTTAGTGTGGTCATTGTCTTTGCTGTGAGGACTAGTTATCACCAATGTCCTGTGGTCATTTTTATCTCTTAGTACTCATTGAGCACGTACTATGTGCTAGGCACATACTTGATATGAAGGACCCAGAGGTGAACATAATCAATGTGGTACTTACCCAGTATTGTTTCCAGTCTAGAGGGAAGATATATTTAAGAGTCAAGGACAGTGTAGTGAGCATGGTGAAGGTGTGATTAAAGGTGACAGACAAGGGTTTAGCAAGGGAATAAAGAGCTTGTGATTCTATAATCCTGTTGCACTCGTAAGTGCATATGTCTGCCTCCGTTGGGTGATACATTTTCCAAGAGCAAAGGCTGAGTCTTCTCCATCTGTGCAAACCTCTCAGCCGTACAAAGCAAGAGCTTACTAAAAATCTGTTAAGCTCAAGTCTTCACTGTGGTCTCCTTATGTGTTATTGCTAAATGAAATAGACTCAGTTAGTTGGTCATTATATAAGAACTAGACAGTAGGCTTCTTCAGAGCAGCCACTATCTCCCTATCAATCTTGGTACTCTTAGTATCTTGTCTAGAGTCAGGGTTAGGGTATATATGCAAAATATTATTATTGTTTAATAAATGAAGGAACATACCTAAAATCTTAAAGTACCTCTGTCCATCACTAAAATTCTTAAAGAAAAGTGAAGAAATATGTTTTATGAATGTTCATGTTAACTGAACACTTAAAACTCATCATGAGTAAACAGAATCCTATCCTGGTATGACTTAAATATGCCCTGCATGAATAAGGTGTGAGTTTTACAATCTCATTTGCTCTATCTATGTAAAAGCTTTTTATTTGGCTTCAAAGTCTCCAACTTCACAGCAAAATTTCATTATGTCCCAGCTGAGTTCTGTTTAATGGAATTAAATTTCACCCTTTCTAATTATCTTTAGGAACAGACAATCTTTACAGAATAATTAGTAATAGAAGAACATAATGGTTCATTGTCTTTATTACTGCAAAGAAATCCTAGATGCTGCTCTAAATCTTAAAAAAAGATCTCATGAAATATAAAATGTATTGAATCCTTCCTCTTAAATTATGTAACATTTAAACTTTGTCAACATGGCTTAAAGATGATGGGAGGTAATTATTTTCCTCCTTCACTTTGAATTATTTTATGAAACTACTTTAATGATCCCATTCAAATTAATTATGCTTACATTTCATTTTCAAGATTTTTTTTATTGGTAGAACATTCTATTATCAAACACAATTTAAATGCATATTTTTCCTCACTCATCTCAAGATCTATTTTGCTTCCTTGTACAATTTTTTCTAGACCCTAACCTAAGTTCATTAAATTGTATATACAAAATATAAGAGAGTGCTAAAAATATAGCTACTTCAATATTTTTAACAAATGAATGAAGTTAAATTAAAAATCGTTCCACTTACTCAACCAAAAAAGCATAGTGCTATTGGAAAAATTTTGTAAAATGTAACTCAATGCAAAAGAAATAGCCAAACATGGGTAGGAAAAAACAAAACAAAACAAAACACCAATAGACAAAAAATTGTTTTTTCCCCTCTCTAAACATTCAAACAATTAAAACTTACCTTTAAAAATGGAAGATGGAAAATGTGGTAGAAAAATGAGTAGGGTCCTTCTTGGACTTTTAGTCTTTATAGTTTAATTTGTTGAGAATTTAAAATTACAGTAATTGCCCTTAAATAACTGACATTATTTGACACCACAACAACAGAGGAGTGGAAATGACTGACAAACACACAAAAGACTTTTGTTATCTTTGTTTGTCTGCCTGAATAAATCTCAACAACTATTCCAAAGATTTAAATTTATAGCATACTTAATCGCCATTAGATGGCCAATCCTACTGGCTTTCAGCTAAGTTTCACTGACACTCAACATTTTTGGTATCAACTTCTTTAACACATCTAGTTTGTCTCAACAGCTATCTTTAAACTAAATTATTACCTCTAAATTAAACATTTTGATAAAATATGTGGAATTAAACAGAATTAACTTGAGTTAAGTAGAGCTCCTTCTTTTTTCTTCCCCTATACTGAGGACTGGATTGCGGGGTAGAGAAAGGGGGTATTTGAAATGGTGAATTTGAAAAATATAACCTACTGTCTACCCTCCATATATGATGGTAAGCTGGTTAATATTTGGCTTAATGGTTTCTTTCTTAGCAAATCAAGCACACTTAAGAAATTGATACCCCAAACCATTTATTGTGACTTAGTTACTCAAAGAAAATCAGGTCTACCATATAATTTAAAATTCCTGCAAAGAATTTAGAATGCAAATGTCATGGATGAAAGATAAAGTTCTTTCTTCATTATTTTTATTCAAGTTTTTAGTTCTTTTATTTCTGCACTTCCAAAATAAAGCATAATCTACAAATGAGCATAAAAATGAGAGTTCTTGAAACATCCATTTTGTTTCCTAGTGAAAATTGACACTTAAAGAAAATAATTGAATTGAAATAATCCCCTAATTGGTATCACACTTTATATTTGGCAAACTGTTTTCCTCTATACTCACTTGACACTTAACTGGTTTGTAAAAATTTACCTCTCTTTTGTGTTTTAATTTTAATATCAAGTTCCATCCGTACCGAAATAAGAGACACAACTTATTCTATGCACATTATAATATAGTGACTTTTTGATTGTTGGTAAAGTAAGGAAATACTGTATACCATATAAAGAACAGTCTTCCGGGGTGTGAGTATGAGTGAAATAGGAAATGTATTAGGTTTCTAAGAGGTCAGAGAGGTTAGGTCAGGAGGATGAATGAGGCACAGGGGGCTTTAAGCTCAGTAGTGCATGATTCACTTCAGAGGAAAGATTCTGGAGTTTTTTGCATTTTGTTTTTTTTTGTTTTGTTTTTTTAATAGGTGTGTTCTTCTTTGCCCTATATTAGATTACCTTAATGGATTAAAATATACTAGCTTATTTTTTATTGTTTGCTCTGCTTAAGAATACACAAAATTATGAAGATTTGATTTCTCCTTTAGTCTTCTTCTAGTACCTTATAAAGTCAGAAAAACATACCTTGCTTATCTTGGCTCTAAGGATTTTTCCCCTGGAGCTGTTTGGGCCTTACCAGCTATTTATACTAATTGCCTAATTAGCTAGCAGAACGAAGTATTCATTCTTTTGGCCAAATAAGGGAATTTCCTTCTCTCCACCTCACCTGGTGCAGGTGAAAAGCTCCCAAAGCTTAAGATCTGATACAGTCATTCCAATATTTCTCTTTCCTTCCTCTTTCCAAAAGACAAAGCCTGGGAGTATCTTTTTCTTATCACTAATGAAGTTTTCACCATTTTCACAGGAAACAAATCTCTTTTCAAATCTGAAGCATTTCAAAAACCTCTAAATGTAAAATCACTGGTATTCTTTAACTGTCAAACTTAGCCATTGCAATCTCATCCTTTGTGCTGAGAATGTTCAAAATTTGGATATTGGATGCAGAATTAAGAATTGGTCTTCTCCCAGTGATCAGAAAACTTTACCTTAATCATAGGTACTCTAATATTTGAACAAGCATTTAAAGAGGCGACTGGCACATGGTAGAAATTATTTTTAGCAATTTGAGAATGAAATATGAACGGACCTACTAGTTTCCAGTATCCAGTTATTTAAGTTCAGTCATACACCAATGACAAGCAGAGAATCTAACGTCTTCATTCAGCTTTCAGAAAGGAGACAATGATCCTGCGTGCTAGTCCTTCCTGTGAATGTAGCTGTTCCTAAACTGATAGGATCAGCAAACTTCCTAAAGCCTACAGGGGGGACTGATGTTTTTCAAAGAGCTGTTTAGGAAAACAAGGGAAGCAGAAGTTTCTATACTTTGGGGTAGAAGGGAAGAAGAGTAGGGAGAATTTTTTTTTTTTAACCTGCACCATGGGATTTTTTTGTTGGTGTTGATTCTATTCTGACAGGGAAGGAGAATATGGTTTTTCACTGTTTTTCTCGTTAAAGACTGATTTGAGTTAAATCTGTGTTCCAAAGTGAAGGTTAACAAAAGGGGGACATATCAGTTATATGAGTGGCAAACACAGAAACATCACCTGAGAAATAATAAATTGACCAATTATATATCAACTAACCTCTCATATAATTTTGGACTTTCTATGGGCAAATATTTGATTATAACAGATAATTCTTAATTTTAATATTAGTGTTTGAATATGTATAATTCTGATAGACTAGTTTTGCCACTTTGATTCAGGTAGCCTTTACTAGCAACATTAATATGGAAAGTTGATGTGCAAATGGACTGCTTTGTTGCATTTGATTTATAAAAACTCTATTCATTTATATCTAATTCAGTGTAAGTTATTTGGCTTGGATGCCTTTGTTAGTGACATCATGACTCTGGATTGAAATTATTTGAAAGATCTTTTTTTATTAACTTTGAGAAGGTCTTATTGAGTTTACTTCATTCTTACTACACTTATGAGAAATAAAACTGGCTTTCTTCTAAAGTTGCAGGTCCAAAGACTGGTCTGTAGTCATTAATTATCTTTTTTATGTTATTAGAGATTCTCAGAGTGAAAACAGGAAAGTTCGCTTACAGTATGTGGGTAACAGAATTTCAGTAATCTGATTATTCCTTTCTGGTTTAAAACAACTTTTTAACCACCAAATGGGGGGAAAAAGCAATTAGTATTAATGTTATTTTTGCATTCTTGCAAAAATTATGCAAATGTTGACTATGTCAAGAGCTCTGCACATATGTGCATATACATATATACATATACATATATATAGACATATATATGTTTAGAAGACCATTCATTTGTAATAATTTTAGTGAAAGGAATATTTAGCAGGAAAATATTCCGTTTGGAGACATACTTCAGTTTTTTTTTTTTTTCAAATTTCATGTTCACAGTTGTCTTCCACCACTACCAAATAGTTTGTATTGTTAGAGCAGTCCATTAAGCAACACAATATATCTTCGCTAGCGAAAACACTTAATAGTCAAGTTGAACTTCGCAAAATATTTTTATGATAAAAGTTGTGGGAAAAAATCAAAGAAACATACACAAAATTTAAATTGAGTGAGTATTCTGTTATCATCTGCCTGGGGGAATAAACAGTTACATATTTATTTCCTTTTTATAAGTGTACCTAGTAACTGTATGTCTTTTTGCTCCTCACTTCTATTTGATTCTTTTATTAACTAATCTATATTTTTACCTAAGTAGAAGATCACACAAAAATACTAGTATTTTGCTAAGTTGCAAAGAGCAACATTAGAAAGAAATCGTAATTGATCTGCCAGTTGCTGGATATCTGGCTGTTGATCTCAGTCATACACAGGGATTCTCAGTCATACCCAGGAAACAAAAGATCCAGAACAGTAGGGCTTTCTTTTGAAAGTGGCTGTATGCTGGCTATTAAATGTTAAGGCTGGTTCTATGCATGGAAAGTTTTATTTGCTCCTTCAAGAAAATACCTTGTGTTGGTAGGACTCCTACATTGAGAAAAGCATTCTAGCGCTTTTTGAAATAATCATCATAATAATCTGTTTCTCAGAGCTTTGTTATGACTTCCTAGTAGACCAAACTATACATCATGTTGGTGGGGATGGTCCAGATGTAATCAACCTTTGGTAATGCCCAATAATGCCTAAATCCATGTGGATACCCTGCCATAATAAGAAGGATGAGAGACACCATTTACTAAAGACCTGCATATCTGGTCAGCACTGCATACATAGCAGAGAGTGCAAATATGCTACCTGAATTTCCACACCACAACTACCTCATGAGGTCGTTATCATCATTATTATTTTATTACATTATTATGTTTCCCATTCCACAGATGAGAAAACTGAGAGGCAGAGGTAGTCACTTGCCAAAATTTTTAGAATTAAGATGTTAACATAAATCTGATCAACTTTCCAATCAATACCTAAAAATGAAAGCCGCAGTGAGGTGAAAAACTCTGCAGAGCATTTTCATTCAGGACAGTTCAACAAAATATTGTAACCCAAGAATTTTCGAGTTTGAATTAGCCACTTGTTTAAAACATGGGATGATTCCCAACTTTGCTTAAAGCATTAATGAAAGAGTGATCACCGTGTGTTTTCAGCTGCTGCATCAACTATATGGAAAGCTACTCTCCACTTACCGTGTATATCAATCTATTTTTCTCCCACTGTGGAGTTTTTATTGTGATGATTCTAAAACTGTATTTAGAGTATAAACAGTAAAAAAATTTTAAAATATATAAAAATACAATGGTGTTTTAAGAAACACCCTATTTGTTAAAATGTCAAGTTGTTTTTTTTTTTTTTTTTTCATGAATAACAAATGTGGCATGTTTTGCTAGGTCTTTAAGAAACATTCAGGTACTGGATTACTTATACATTGAGGTTGGTGCTATACAAGCATATATTTCTTATGTGAATCACCAATCAATAAAAAAAAAAAAAAACACCTTTGTCTCCTACATATACAAATCTTCTGGTATGCAATTCACGATAATCATTATTCTATTCTTCTCAGATTTCATTTTTTCCCTCCTATTAAATCAAAGTGCACAAAAGATTTAGGGGGGTGGCCAAAGTCCAAACAAAAACACACTATAATTTGGCAATGGGAACAAACTGTATTAAAAATGACACCATAAAAAAAAAAAGTCAAAACTCTTGGAGGCAGATAAAACTCAGACTGGGTTTAGTCAAGCAAATTGCATGTATTATTTTTGTCGTAGTTTTTTATGTTTTTAAGATTTTACTATCCTTTTGTTTGTCCACAAGTCTTTGCTGCACCTTAAAGAAACATTATTATTACTACTATTATTTAATCTAATTGACACTGGTTATTTTTTGAAAAAAAAAAATAATGAGATGGACAAATTTGTCTGTGACTTTTGGAGAAAATTATTCATAAGTCATTTGAAGCTAATAAACTAGAAAATAATTTATGACCCATATAGGTGACAAAGTATCTTGAAGGGAGGTATAATTGTTGACCCCATTTTACAGATGAAGAAACTGGGGGTTTGAGAGATTAGGTTAGTTGCTCAAGGTTACACCAAAAGTTGTTAAACTGAGATTTAAACCCAGGTCATTTTGACTCCAAAACTTGTGAACACAGCCTTTCCTTCTACACTCAGAATCCAAAAACATTCACGTTGAGTGCCAGATCTGAGATTGCAGGTCAGCCCCTTTCTTTTATGGACGAGGAAACTGAAGTTTTAAAAAGAAACTATGTCTTGCCCATCTTGGTAACAACAAATTAGTGGCTGAGCAGAACTCAAACTCAGGTCTTCTGCCTTCAAATCCAGGCAGCACACCCCTCTCTCGTTCAATGAAATTTGCATGACTCAGGAGACTGGAAGACTAGCTTTGCAGTTGAACACACCAGATAAAATACCAAAGAGCTAAATTTGGGTTGCTTCTGTGTTTTCTAACTTGCAGCTGCTTCATTGCAGGATCATACAACACATGATGCTACAGGGACTTAGAGCCACACATAAAACATATTAAATGTAGTCAGCAGTGATGAGATTTGGTACCAAATAAGAAGCTTTAATTAATTTTAAATGGTGCTTTTCATAGTGTCAAAAGCTCAGTCCACTGAAGTGGAAAAGGGGGTTGGAATGGCGAGATCCTAGCAACCCGGCTAATCTGGGCCCTTCTGAGCAAGCTCATTTAGAATTCTTACATCAGTGCATCGGCACGCTGAGGTGGGGCTCATGGGGACAAACAAAATAGCAACCCCAACTCTGGCACCACTCAGAATCCCGCATCCCGGGGAGGCCTGAGAGCTCAGCTGTATTAAGGGGCCGTTGGAGTTTCCCTGTTATTTGTCTACTTTTTGAGGATTAGAACTTCCGCTGGGCTGTGTTCATCTGTGCTGAGAATTTAAACTCAGCGCATGCAACAACAGGAACAGTGAGATCTGCTAGAAATGTTCAAAAAGAAGTCTGTTTGGACTTTTCAAAGCTTTAGATGCACAAAGAGAAGTAAATTGAGGGGTTTCCGGTTTCTTCTGGGACTCTACATTGGATGGTGGTTTCTCTTTTTCTATTTCCTTTTCTCCCCTCATGAACTTTTGTTTTAAAAACTACGATCATGCAGATATTCACCAGATAGACCCATTTGAGTGGCATCATGTTAGAAAGGCTGAGATAGTCATGCGGTTCTTAAATATACACACAAGCTGGTGAATCTTCTTTTCCTCTTTGTGACATAGAAATAGGAACTATCATTATGAAAGCCTTTCCTCTCAGAGACCGCAGAACCATAGAGCAAAAGGCATATAGTAAGGACTGTCTGAGATTTTTCTATGCTTGTTCTCTGGCTTTCCAGCTGAGGAAACTGAGGCTCAAGTTGCTATGACAAGGTTAAGGACACATCTCCAGGTTTCTCCATTTCCCTGCTCTTTTCTTCATTACGCAGCTCATCACTCATAGGTATTGTTTATAAGAGTAGTGTACAAATAAGAGGCAGGTGCCACTTGTGAGTGAGACATGTTTACAATTTTTAATACAACTATGGTATACAGATATATTGATGATAATAGTAATAATTCTATAAGTCATGAATTAGTTCTTACCAAATGAAGCACTGATTTGGGCCAGCAATCATGAGCCCAAGATATTTTATTTCTCCCTGTTCTTTCATCTTACTTAAATCCACACCTTGTCACCATGAGAGTAACTAGTAGCAAAATAATTCTGTTTCTGAAGGCTATCCATTTATTAGCAAGACCCATAAGCCTTTATTTTTCCAAACTCAGACTTGATTTGGTTTTGTATTTTATAGAGAAAAAGAGTGAAACAACATCCATTCTCTATTCATGTTCTCTGTTCCTTTTGTACGTACAAGAGTCTCTAGAATCAGAGGATAATTCTGCAACCTAGGTGAGTTGCTAGTAGTGGTGGGAATTGCAGACAAAACGATTTAGGCAAGGATCCAAAAATAAATGCCTGGCAGTGGTCTACTCTCTGAAAAGGAACTAGAAATGATCAGGTTTCCATCACAGGATTTTTAGAAACTTGATATTTGCAAGATTAAAAATATTTTAAGGAAATCCTTTCTAAAGGTGTTCCTGTTTTTGTACAATTTTTAGTTCAGATTCAATTAAAGTGAGGAAGTAGAAGGAAGAGCAAAAAGAAAAACAATTGTACTTTGCAATAAATTAAGGAAACTCCATGACTTTAATTTTCTAATATTTTTAATATTTTATTAATGAAAGGTAGCAGAAACTCAGGTCAACTCTTTATTGGGGTTTTGTAACTTTTTTTGTTGTTGTTGTTAAGGGTATTTGAAATATTCTTCACAGTTATTTAAGTTCCTCAAGTCATTCCATTTACTCTGCCTTCAGTATCCAAATACTCTTCCACCCCTAGCAACCAATTAGATTTTCTTTTCCACTTGACCCTCTTCCTCCTTAAACACAGCCTAAATATGACAGCATGGCATTAAGGTGGTTATACTGAATTTTTATATTGAGTATATTTTTATACTGAATTTTATCTTCTTGGTCCAATCTAGCAATCATCCAATACAGAAGGAAAAAATAAAATTGAAGGGAGCCTGCATATCTTGTTTTGTTAGCTCTTACCATTGAAATATTTTATATAGTTTTCATTCAATATCTGTATCTGAGTAGACACTGAAGAAACAAAAATCAGAGTGTTCTGGGCATACATGAAATATAATACTCCCAAATATTAGAATAACTGAATCAATAGAATTTATAAATAGCTATCTGCTTTGCCCATCTGCACAGCTTAAATGCAAATAATGTATTAATCACAACTTTGAACAGAAGAGAAATGAAGCTTAAACACTAATCTGAAAGCATTCTTTTTTCACGTGTAGGAATATACAGTATGAAACCATGTCCCTCAACCACATAATAATGTAGTAAGTAATGACGTAGCAGGTAGCAGATCCTGAAAGGGTAGGAAATGGAAGGAGGTGTGGCGGTGACTGTATGGGGCAGAATCCAAAAAGTGTCACTATAAAAATATAACTTTGTGCACACTTTTCACCATTGTTGAGAAAAGGGTGTTTGCCTTATGTAAGTTCAACAACAAGAGAGTAAAGGTTAAGAATCCTACTTTCAGCTCTAGTGTGGTATTAGAAGTCCATTCTCCCATCAATACACAGGGGATTTGCACACGAGAATGAGAGTTACATGAGCAAATCCTTCAGGGATCTGTGAGAAAATATACTCTAACAAGAATATTTGAACAGCATTTAACAATAGACTGATCATCAAAAAAGACATGTATATGGAATTTTAATATTTCAGGAGTGATCTACAAATATATGTCTCTGGGTATAGACACGTATTTATAGATGTATATAAACCATATACATTTATACTCAAAATCTGTAGGTGTCGATATGATTAGGCACTAACTCTTAGCCAGTAAAACCAAGTAACTCATTAAGCGCTCCAAATAGTTTTTGTTATTATGCTCTTTTGAGGATATGATCACAGCACATGAAATTTCACTTAAACAACTGAAACAATAACAGGACAAAACTCAAAGAGCACATCTTATGAATTTTTCTTTTGCTTTCTTTCTTTTTTAAGTCACCTCAATCATAAAACACCCATACATGTGATCATTGCGATTTTTCTCACTTGAGCCCTTTCAAACAATAGATATAAGCATCTCTGTTTTCCTTGAAAAAGACTAAAGGGACAAATTTCCCATTTTCTTTTGCAGCAACACTTTGGGTTTCAGCAAGCGGATTTTAGTATAAAACCTTTCTCTACCGTGGGAAGAGCAGAGCGCTACAGTAAAATTAGGATAGACAATTCTTACACTACCATATACGTTATAATATTAAAACCCGTGAGGACATGGGTAAAAGGCTGGTGTTTATTAGATTATTTCCGTTCTTCACAGTTTGTTTGCTTACTCCTATAGCAACTTGTTGATAATAGGAAGTCTTTTGTGAGAGACGGCCTGAAAAACAATGAAAAGCATCAGATTTAATAAAGTATCTGAGGAAAGTCTTAAAATGACACCCACACTATGAAGGGAAAGCCAAATTTGCTTTTTCTGAGGGGAATTTGTGTTTGTCAGGAAGGGTTCCTGGAGGCTTTGTCTGGAGGCCTTGATGTGTGACCAGTGCGCTCTAGGCCGCCCTTCACCCTTGCCCTCCTTCTACCACCGCTCTGCCCACCCATACTGACACCGCAGGGGGAAGGGTTTCAGAGGAGAAAGAATCAAAAGCTGAGGGACGGGGAAAAAAAAAAAAGTGCTTTTCAGGGTCTGATGTGTGGGAATCAAATGAGAGGCCTAGCTCAAATCCGGTCGCCAGGCAACCAAAGTGATATGCTGAGGGAATATCATTAAAGTTGGAAAGTAAGCAGTCTCTCTGAATTAGTAAACCAACCACAGGATTGACGACGCACCCGAACTCTCTCAGGGCTGGAGTGCAATTTCTCCAAGGAGGACAAGCAGGGGCTTTGCTAAGTTAAAGGGGGAACGGAGAGGGAGAGGGAGAGACAGAGAACGCAGCTGATTTGTAGAGTTTTTTCATAAAAAAAGACAATGGCTGTCCAGACATGGAGTTGGTGGTAAAATATGGTGGCTGCCACGGCTGCAGCTGGCTCTCTGACACAAGATTAATAAGTTGCTGTTTCCTAGCCGACCAGAACCTAGTGGGAACTATCCAGCATTTTATCTTGAATTGTGGGTAACAGCCTTACTGCAAGCTGGCCTAGTTTACTGCTCTGTTTTTTCCAGATCTCCCGAAGTGCAGCAAACATCTGTGACTCTAATGAGGTCATCATTGAGGGTGTCCAGAGAGCCGGGCCCTGAGAACTGACCTCACCTCTGCCTGAACATAAAGTACAAGTGCTGTGGGGAAGCAGGACAAATTAAATGGGGGAGCTGGCACTTGGCTGTAAGTTAAGCCCTTAAGAAACTTTTTGCTGTGATTAAAAAAGAGAGAGAGGGAGAGGAAAAGAGAGAGAGAGAGAGAGAAGAGATTGAGGTTCAGAAATGACAGTACAACAAAGCAGTAGCAAGCCTACAGAATTAGATTTAGGCCTCACTGATGAATATTATCACTGACATGAACAAGCAAAGCTTATCTGGGCCTTCCTTCTTGAAAGGCTGAATAAAATTGAATTGCCAACTTCTGCATTTTACCACATTTTGGTGGAAATGGCTCGGAGACCTACATGATTTAAAATGAAGCCTGAGTGAATTCAACCACAAAGCATATATATGTGTGTGTGTGTGTGTGTGTGTGTGTGTGTGTGTATGTATGTTTCTGACAGCAACATTTCAAACATTACACAACATGGCATATCATTTGTAAGTAATTTGATTAAAGACACAGAAAACAATTCTAACTTTCCCAGATACGTCTTCCTCTCCACCCAGCAGTTATTCCAACACAGTCATAGTTTTTATAAATAATATCACCAAACAAGTACACAAGCACAACACAAAACTGTATTGAAATCAGTGAGATATCATCATTGCTTACTTATTGAGGCAAGAATATCTACGAGATATCTCCACCGAATGCTTTCTTAAAAAACTCCCTCTTATGGGATGATAAATGTCAGTGTTAGTAGGAGGGAACATGTTTTTAATTTGGAGGGGAAAAAGAACAGGTTTCTGAAAACTGTCCCTATGGCTTAATTTATAAGTGCATTGGTCACATGTTGATTAGTATTGTCCATTTCAGCCACATCTGCCCACAGAGAACAATTAACTCCTTAGGCAAGTGGCCACGTAGATAAAATCCAGGAAGAGAAATATAAAGATCGAGTTCATCTTCAAAACTCATCTAGGAACCCTAATTCATATGTATTAACTCACTGCACACAGATACATTTATCCCTGTGATCAAATTAATGAGATTCAGAAATACCATGTCCTGGTACTTTTACAATGAGTTTGATTTTAGAAAAGTGAGAATATGATGATGGGATCAAATTTGTCAAGCTTGTATTTTACTCTTCTCAGATTATTAGTTTTTAGATGATATCTAATGCAAAGGCTACAGAAGATAAGTAACAGAGCAACCATTTTCTTCAAAGCCAGTAAATGTTGCACCATACTCTCACTTGACCACATGTATCTGTGACTTGGGGATGAGAGGGCAGTAACAGATGGGCTAGCCAAAAGGAAGTGTCGGCCATTTCTGATTGATACTGAGCCTCTCCACTATGATACCAATGAGATGACAAGGTGCTATTCTAGGCTTGGTTTATGAATATGAGCATTATGGATTGGGGGTGATTATGAACATGTGCTTAACATGCAGACTATCTAAGATGAAGAGTCTAAAAAAGAGTTATGCAGTAGAGAAGTTCTAGTACTACCCATCAGTCCCTCAGTGAAGACAATTTCACCTTAGAAGAAGAAAAGCTGCAATTCATTGTTCAAGGTCTTGAGCTTTCCATTAAAAAGAATGGAAAGAGAGGCTTATAAAGCAAAACAACTTCTGCTTACAAGCGAATCGGGGAGAGAAGCATTTGGGGAGCAGAGAACTATACCATTGCACTCTTTCTCAATTTTCAGGAAGGGCTTGGCTAATGCCCATTTCAAGGCTGGAGTTTTTTTTTTTTTTTTTAAATGCAAATGAAGGAAGTGTTGCGTTCAGCTTTGCAAACAGTTTTCAGAAATCCTGTTGGCCTACATTTAGCTGGGAAGCAGCACCCTGTACCAAGTGTAGGGGCTCAAACAATCAAGCAGTTGTTTGCCTCACTCACATTCCTGAGGCAATCTGGTTCCAGCTGAACTCCTTGGGAACAGTCTGGGCTATGTACCCCTGGGGCATCTGCTCCAATTAGCACTGACCCTTGGGGGCCTCCATGCTGGCCTTAGGTCACTCCCAACCTCTTGGACTCTGGGTAAACCAGATTGTTTTAGTAGTTTCTAAGCTTTCCATGGCCCCAAGATAAACTGGACATCCAGGCTCACCAAGAGAAATTCGGTCACCCTGGAAAACCAACACCAACATGGCCTCCTTCAAGTTCCCTGGACCAGAGAAGAGACACATACAGTAGGATCTTTGCCATGACTGAAGAACAATAGAAAAGACAAATCAGAGAGTGCTCAGCCAGGCTAAAGTCTGTATTGCATGGAATGGGTATGGGCTATAAGGTCTTATAGAACTGGGTTGGCTCTTAGATCTTCTCTACCTAACTGGATGACCTTGCACAAGTCACCAAACCCTACCAAATTTCAGTTTCTTCATGTGTAAAATGGGGACAAAGATATCTGTCCTACCATGTTTTCATGAAAATCCAGTAGCATAATGCATATAACGTGTTCCATAAAACGCCTGGCTCACAGAAGGTCCTCAGAAAATGGAAGCTTATTGTGAAAACTGAAACCCATCATAGTTGACCAGGAAAGTACCACTCCTGGAAATATCAGGGGCCACATAATTCTTTAAGCCCCTCTGTTCTGCTGTGGTTCATGACCAGTATGTGACTGGACCTTCCTTTCTAAGAAAGCAAACACCTCAACTACTTTCTGTGCTGCTCTCCATCAAGCACTTTAGATGACAGAAGGAATGTATGACATGATTTCCAGAGCTGAGAATATAACTGAAAGAACAGCACTGACAGAGCATGAACCAACTCAAGAACAATTTAGACACAAACTGCACACTCTGAGTAGTGTATACAATGGGAGCCAAAAGAAGGGAGGAAATGACATCGGCTGCCATGTTCAGAAAAAGCTCCATGGAATTCTTGGGCTCAGCCACTATTTACTGAGTGTCTATTATGAGCCAGATGCTGAGAGAGTGAGAGCCAAATACAGAATGGCATGTGCTTTGAGATGCTTGGAGCCTAGACTGGAGAAAGACACATAATACACCATTTGAAAATGGTGCAGTGAGTGCTAAGAATGAATATTGAGGGAGGAGCATGCTGAAAGAGTGTGGAAGAAAGCCGTCTTAAGTCGACTTAGAAGGACAAATTGGGTCTAAGTCAGTCCTCACAGTTAGACCAGCATGAACAAAGATAAAACAGTGGGGAACAATCAAGGTACTCCTCTGTGTGTGGGGTGTGTGTGTGTGTGTGTGTGTGTGTACGTATGTATGTGAGGGAAAGAGAGGGACAAAGAGAGGAATAGAGTATATAAGTGGAAGGAAAAATAGAACTTCTAAAATTAGAAATCTCCTAAGAGAAGATTTAAAGAAGAACCTATTTTAAATTGCTATCTCTATTTCTTTTTACAGATGAAGCAGATGCTCATGTTAAGAGGCTGGCATGGTTCATGATTGGCAGGTTATGAAGGCGAAGGATTCTTGGCTATGGCTTTTGTGAGAGACCTGGTGGGATAGAGGGCAGCTATGAGTTTATTCACACAGGAATCCACTCCTGTGTCCCAGAGAAAGATTTATAGCCTGGTGAAATCAACCAGAGTGACGCTAGAACCAGAAGTGGTTTTGTAAATTGGTTTTCTGATCAAGCCCTTCTCTTGGGTATTAGCCAATAAAGCAGAGATATGGGTCAAGGTGTCCCAGGAGAATCAGCTGGCCAGGTATTGGGCCCAGCATAGAAACGAAAGGACTATGGGAACTGGGATGAAGATGGTATTTCCGGAGTTGGCCGTGAAAAAGGAACTATAACTAGACACAACTTTGAGACTCTCTGAAGACCCCTATATTTCAACCCAATTCCTAGTAAATCCTCCCTACTTCTTTGTCTTGAGTTACCTTTGGTCTTGGCCAATTTGCTGTGTTGGCTGTCTACCCTGTATGCTGGTGCCAGGATGGGAAATGTGTTTAGGTTCTGGGTCATTCTTGGATAGGTCATTCAAGACTCTATCTCATAGAATTATCCATATTTACTAAGGATAATATGAGCTACAGTAACACAAGAAGTCTCTAATAGTAGAACAAATGTTTCTTTGAGGAGAAGTGTGAGCAATTATAGGATTCTTCCCTTAGCAGCAAGAACCTGGAGATATTTACTTGCTTCCAGCATGGGGGCTGGATATAACCCGACAGTAGTTCTGCTGTGTGATTGTTTAAGCGACGTTGGGAAAATCAAGCTATTGAAATATTACCGCTCCATAAAGCCTAAGAGTCATTGGGCCCAATGACTTTTCCCTTCTCCTTTCATTCAACAAGGATATATTAAACACCTATTATGAGCTAGGACTGTGTTAGGCACAGTTTCCTTCCTTGAAGGTTCACAATCAAGTGGAGGAGACTAAAGGAGGGAGACGTACAGAAAGACATAAGCACAGGATATTGAAGGAAACCAAAGGAATGGTCTTTGGGATCAGAAAAGGTTTCAGGGAGAGGAGACATAGAATAGTTGACCTGGTTGTATGCAGAGTCATGTGGGGATGGAGAGAGCTGAAGCAAGATCATGAAGGGTTTTGCACAGCAGGCTAATAAGTAACAGTATTACTATAATGTAGACAAAACATGGTTGAAGGTCTTAACCAAGAAAGTGGCACAATCAGTGTTGTGCTTTATAGCAATCTTCTTCCAGCAGCCGAGAGGTAAAAAACACCTTCAGAGGAGAGAGGGCAGGAAGACAACACCACTTTGTGTGAACAGATGAAACAAATGTGAAAATATTATTAGTTACCCTTCTACAGATGATAGAGTTGAGACTCCAGTTGGTTTACTTGATCAAATTTTCATACTCCCCTTCAGCGTTTTTTGAGAACAAGGACCGATGTTTCTTATGCTGGCATGCTTTTGTTTGTTGAGAAAATGTCCCAGTCCATAGGAAGCACTCAGAAGTCCTTGGCAAATACAGGATGAGGAACTGGGTTTCAGTGCTCTGATCTGGAGCTTTTTCTACAACCACATGTTGCTTCCCTGAAGGAGTTTAATTTTGGAAATGATTAAAGGCTAGAGTAGCATGTATGTGTAGTGTACCCCAACACTAGTAGGATTTTGTGAACACAGAGCTGGACAGACTAGTCTTGGCAGAATGGAGCTCTGAGGAGGTGAAAAAGGAAGCACTGCATTCAATCTCCAAGGAAGCTGTTAGAGTGTGAGGCGTTAGGCAGGAGTTGTAGCCCTTAGATTGCTGAAGAGGGGAACTTGAGCAGTTGAGTCAGAAAGAGGTCCCTAAGCTTTGGAGTGGGAGAGAGGGAAGCAGGAAGAGAAGTTTCTAAGGAAGATACTCAGGAAAGTGATGAGAGGAGTCCACTTTGACACTGGTTGCTGCTCTGCCTCTTCCCCACTCCTCCATCCCAAAGACCAAGGAACTTTGGTCTTTCCTTCATTGGGTCAGTTCAGTTTGTCATTAGGCACCTAAGACATCCTGCCTATTCAGAGAGTAAAAGTGAGCTGTGCAAATGTGGATGCTGGCTGCATGGATTCGGGAGTCTGAGCTCTGGGGTGTGTGAGGCCAACAAGAGGCTGCTCAGGGAGCCCTGGGTGGCCTCCCATGAAAGTAAGACCCAGAAGCTTGAGAACATACTTAGAAATTTGTCTACATAATCATTTTTTTTTGAAAAATATAAGACTAGCTAAAATTGAGAAGAAAAAGAAATGTGGTAATTTCTTTAAATACAGTTTATCAAGAGCACCAAAACTGATTTGGACTTAGGAATATCTGAAGAGTTGAAATAAAAAGCAGGCTGCATTTGCACTAATCTCTTATTTGTTTTCATGGGCATAATGTAAAAAAGTAGATAAAGTATTAGAAAAAATAAGCCAACTCTTAATAACCCCAAGAATCTGTATGCAAAAGAAAAAAAATGTAGCATTTGATTTCACCAGAAAAACTTCTGATTGAAATATCTCCTATTAGCATTTTCATTGATGCATTTTCCCAAGTATTATAACCTTGGTATTTCTCATAGACACTAAGTCAGCAGAGAGACCAGTAGAGAGAGTATATAATAAAATGTGAAATGGTATTTAAGTCATACATAAAAGAAATTGAAACAGGCTTAAAAATTCATATCTTCTTCAAAAACAAAAATTTTATTTCCACTCTTAGAAATCTGGCCAAATCCAATGGGCAGAAATTAAACCAATGAATTATGCACAAAAATATTTGTTATAGAGCTTTGTAACAGCAGGTATTGAAAACACACTGCATGTTCCATAACAGGGACAAGTTACATCCATACACTGGAATATTATGCAGTTATTAGAAATGATACACATGAATAATTTTAAAGATATGAGGAAAATGGTGAGGATGGACTATTAAATAGAAAAGTATATGGAACTGCAAATGAAGTGTGATATTAAATATATTTAATAATAAGACTGGAAGGAAAGTAATGAACTGTAAACAATGGTTATCTTTGGGTGTAAGATTATGGGTGATTTTTTTCCTCCCTATTGTAATGTTTTCTAACTTTACAAACCATGTGCATGTAATACTTTTATAACTGGTTTTAAAAACACAATAAAATCATCTTGCACAGTTATAGTTGCTTGAGACTTTTAAAAGGAATGAATTATTCCTGCCCATAACAAATTCCACTTAACTCTATTATGGGAAGATTTAAAACTGGTTCTGAATTTTGAGTTCCAAACACTTCTTCCTCCTAGCCCCAGACCTCCTAGTCTCGAGCCTTTTTTCAGAGTTTTTGATTTTTTTAACATTTTATTTATTTATTTGTTTATTTGAGAGAGAGAGAAAAAATGAGAGAAAGAATGAGTGGGGAGAGGAGCAGAGGGAGAAGAACAAGAAGATTCCATCCTGAGCTCGAAGCCCAACGTGGGGCTCAATGTCACATGAGACTGTGACTTGAGCTAAAATCAAGAGTTGGACACCCATCTGCCTGAACCAGCCAGCCGCCCCCAGAGTTTCTGATTTCTGAGGCTAGTCACAGATTGCACTTCCCATTTATTCCCCCTCTTCATCCACTGGTAAGTGTCTATCTCATGCCAATCTCGCCTATCTCCTACTCTGTATCTCTTATATTAACAAGTAGAAAAAGATATGAAGATAACAGATAGTCACATAAGCAAGAAGGTAATTGTATGCCTTGTTTTGAGAAAACAAAACAAAACAAAACAAAATGGCATTTAAAACAGATATATGATAAAAACAAAGTGACCCTGCTTTAGAATAACTCACAGGACTAAATTCACTGTCATGCATTTGAAATTCAATTTGATGGTTAAAAGTCCGAGTTTTCCTTGACTTCTTAGGACTTATCTAGTAGTCTCTCCATCTCCTTTCAGTCATCAGGTTCATCTTCAGCAGGTTTGTCTGACCCTGAGGTACAAAAGCCCAGGCACATCATGCATGGCGTTGCTCTTCAGATGGGATTAGCGTAAGGCAAGCAAGGCACTAGCTTCTAGCACAAAATTTAAGGCAGTGTGGAATGTGAACTTATTATAATCAGGATAAATATTATTTTAAAGCAATATTTTTTAAAATAAAAATGAATGCAAAAAACTCATAATGAAAAAATATCCAAATTTTGAAGAAAGGCCAGTACCATGCCAAACCATATTGGATGGAACCTGAGGTAAAAGGGAAAAATGTGCACTTCTTTAAATATATTCCTCTGTATTTTTTAATGGTTCATTTTTTCCCCAGAACATTAAAGTTGTTTAAGAATATTGCAAGATTGAGGGGCACCTGGGGGGCTCAGTCCGTTAAGTGATCTACTCTTGGTTTTGTCTCAGGTCATAATCTTGGGGTCCTGGGATCAGCACTAAGTCAGGCTCCATGCTCAGCAGTGAGTCTGCTTGGGGATTCTCTCTCTCCTTCTGTCTCTCCCCCCTAAAATAAATAAATCTTAAAAAAAATATATTGAAACATCGAGGGGCACCTGGATGACTCAGTCAGTCAAGTGACTGACTCTTGGTTTTGGCTCTGGTCATGATCTCAGGGTTCTAGGATCCAGCCCTGCACAAAGTCCCATTCAGGGCTCCAGGCTCAGCGAGTTTGCTGAAGACTCTTTTCACCCTCTGCCTCTTCCTTGTACTCGCTTGATCTCTCTCTCTTCCTCAAAAAAGTAAAGAAATCTTTTTTTTTTTTTAAGAGTATTGACACATTGAAAAATTGGTGTATTTTCATTCCTGAAGAATGAAATCACATTAGATTCACCCCTCACATTCTATCATTTCCTCAAAACCAGCCATGATGAAAAGACACAGTACTCTGGGTCAAACATTGAACAAGTTTGGCATCTTAGATCAACTTACAGTGGATTAAATTTCCTATCCTGTTAGGTTCTAGGGGTGGACATCTTACACTTATGCCATTTGGTTCACAAATACATGTTGAGCACCCACTGTGTGCAGCTCCTTTTCTACTCACTGATGCTTCATTAGTGCGTAAGACAGACCAGAGCCTGCAATCTGGGAACTTGCATTTGCCGAAGCCCTTAATTAACTGGTTTTGCTTGTTTATTTGTTTGCTTTTAATGGATGTTTATTTCTCACTAACTTTTTCTTTTTTGAGCTGCTGTAAATTCACTTTCTGCTCATTGATACCATTCTTTGGATTACTGAAACGGGCTGTCTTGTTCTAACTTGAATTTTGCACTGGACCTCTATACTTCTGTTGATGGTTTGCTTTCCACATAGATGTGTCCCCTTCCACACCACCTTTGCTTTTCCTATTTCCTGCTTTGCCTTTGCACAGAGATATTCACCAAACACTTGGGGATCACTCGATTGTTAAATGAAGGCATCAGTAGAAGAAATAACAAAGGCAGGAACGAATGAACAAATCTATTTTGTCCTTGGATACGTGTGAAGGAGGGAAGGAGCCAGCATTATCTTGTATCACCTCACAGTCTTTATGTTTGATATATGAATATGTGTTCATGTATGTGTTGTTCGTGCATGGTAAGGAGCATGTACAGGTGGGATAGGAACCCCAGGATAAGTCCTTCGTGGTTCTGACATTTCAGAAAGAACCCTAGCCTGAGAGATGGGTGTTACATTAAGTCATTCTTCCTCAGTGAATGGGTCTCTGTTTCCTTATCTGTGAAATAGGGGAGATGAATCTAGAAGTGGAATGTGCCTTTCATCTCTAATACAGGTTGAGTTCACTCCTAAAGCTATAGGGATCAGTTAGTGTGGGTGCTGACGAGCAGTGCCTTGAATTCTGTGCTTTTGTTGTTTGTAAAAAAGGAGTGCCTTCTAATTCTACAATATAAACATCAATCAGGAGAAGAGCAATTGTAGTGTTTCTTTTTGATGAGGATTTGAAGAAATGACTGTGTGATTCCAAGGTGCCCCTTTGGTATTCAATGTTAAAATGAGGAAAACTCAAAAAAATAACCTCAGATCCCTTCCAGAACAAAGTATCTCTGGTTTAGCATGTTCTGCTTTGAGAAATTTTGTACTCATGTGGTGTGTGTGTGTGTGTGTGTGTGTGTAGGGACATTGTTTTGTTTTTAACCCTTGAGAGAATTGGTACATCAAATGCCAGCTCCTGAATACTATTAACAGTACCTCATATTTGTAGAGTTTTACTGTTTACACAGATATTTTCACATTTATATTCCCATTTAATCTTCATGACAGTCTTATGGTATGGAAATTTCTTTTTATAATCTTCTTTCATATGTGAGAAAAATAAGCGGAGTCTGTGATGCTCATCTTTGGACCCCAAATCTCTAGCTCTTTTCAGACAAAGATTTTTTGAATCTCTTGAATCTCTTTCAAGGAGGAAGGGCCCCAAATGGAACAGGCATCCAGCAGAGGCTGTGCCATTGTCTCTCAGAGATTAGGGGAAAGCTTCCTGCTTTGGAGGTCAGGGTGGAATAAATCAGTAGTCCCCCTAAACCTGGTCTCAACCTAAACCTGTGGACTCAGAATCTCCAGAGAGGGACTTGAATTTCACTTATGGAGAAAATTTCATAATTTTATAAAATTTTTGTATTAAAAATCTTTTACATGAAAATTTAGTAATTATTCAGTGACGACCATGTAGGAAAGTTGTAAAACTATATTTGGTCCCTCCCACTATTGTTGTTGTTATGGTTGTTGTGTGTGTGTGTGCATATCTGGGGATCTATGAATTCTCAGAACTTTTTTCAACTATGAAATTCAAATCCCTAAAAAAACAATGGTGCACACGTATCACATTTACCATATTCTTTCCCTCCATAGAAATCTTAATGGTCCTTCATTACTGTCAGATTAAATAGTAATTCCTCTAAGTTTAACTTTGATTACAAACTGTTTGATCTCAGCTGCTTTAGGTTTTCATTTTTAAGCTGTAAAATTAGGTTGTTTGACTAAATAGTCTCTAAAATATTTCTCTTAAGTTCTTTGAATTTATAAGTTAAAGGAGTACTATATCATATCAGTCAAACAGCAATAAGCCAAGTGTTCCAGGAAAGTCTCCTCCCGAACACAGAGCAAGGCTGGCTGGGGAAACCCCCAACTCTCCTTAGTGGTGTTGGCCCAGTGAGGGTGGTCTGGGTGTTAGCTCCCTGAAGCAAGAGCTGCACTCATTTCCAGCAAGGTCGCTGAAGCAGTCATTCTTCAACTGAATTAAACTCAAATGCATGTTTATCAAAATATCATAATTAAGTAGAACGTAATGAATCAAAAGATAACCATTCAATATGAACTATCCAGATGACAATTCAATGTGAAGTTTCCCTAGTATATTACATGTAGGTCTCTTAAAGTGTTTGTTTTGTTTAGTGTTAGGAACCTATCTCACTTTTTGAGTGAATTAATTGATTTCTCTTTCCTCTCTTCCTTCCTTCCTATCCCTTTCCTCCCTCCCTCTCTCCTTTTCTTCCAGGCTTTCTTCTTCCTTCTTATTCCATTGACACTTTAACAGAAAATGAACATCTCCATGACTCATTTTAACCTAGATCCCATCACATGCATGGAAAGAAGTAAACCAGAACAATGAATATACATGGGGAAAATGGAAAATAAAGTGGTGATAGATGACTATTATTGTGGTTGTTATGATATTGTCAAATTAAATTCATGTACAGTATGTCCATTCAGAAATCCAGCAAAACACAAGAACTTTTTTTTTTGCCTTTTTTTTTAAAGCTTTGTTTTAAAAAGACACCTTCCTGTCACTGATGCTTGTAAGTGAGTAAAATGAAATTGATGCCTAGCAAGGGAAAAAAGGGAAAATACTTCTTTACTTTGTGTTAAGAATACGTGACATCTTTGCTGTCAGTGATAGCAAAGTGAAATACATACCAAATATGTCTTGACATAACTTGACAGGAATGTATGTCTTCTTTTCTCTCATTTATTTTTGTGATAAGAATATGTGATTTTGCTGCCAAGGAAGCTTGTAATGTTGTAGAGAAATGGAAATGAAATTGTGTTGGGTATGTCCAATTTCCCCTGACAGAGTGGTATGAGCTATAGCACGCATGCAGTCTTGGGAAGTTAACAACAGGCCTCAGCCAGCAAGACCCAGCCGTTGACATTTGTCAAAACAACTTTCCTCCACACATCAAAATGTTCCTTTCTCTTTTGTGTTATTCAGATGTGTTCGGGTGACTACATTTTAGAAAACGGTGTCTGTCAGAGAATCATTGCCATCCACATGTGCGCGGTATCAAGAGAAAATAACTTATCTTCCTGACTCAAGTATAAGCCTATTCTGTTTTGATTGTTCTTAATCTACAAGTGTCCTTGAAAACCAATCAAAATCTAATATAACCAAAAAGCGTTGTCTTTTTGTTTTGTGTTTTCTTCCCCATTTACTTTTGTGTCAAAAGCGTTGTCTTTTTGTTTTGTGTTTTCTTCCCCATTTACTTTTGTGTCAAAAGTAAATGACACAAATCGGTTCTTTTTCTCTTTTTTTCAAAGCATCATGCTCATGGACGTTCTGTGTTGGCATGAGTTTGGTCTATTGTTCTTGAGTTTGTTGCTTTTTATTATTGTTACCTTTCTGAGAAGAATCCAAATCATTTGGTTTCTACTATCCATTTAGCAAGTATCCCACTCTTAATTTCTTCCTCTGTTGTTATGGAGCAGTGGACGTTAGGCAAGGTGGGTATTAAGCACAACAAAATAGTATTTTAACTGAACCTCTAAGTCAGTCTTTTGGGGACTCTTTTTAAGGACACACATGATTTCTAGAACCCTCACAACAATTTCTACAATAAATGGTGTTTGAAGCAAGAATCTCTTACCTAGGGCAGACAGAAAGAGAATCAGCCCAGCAGTGTAATCATTGCTCTGCTGTTTGAAGGAATATTGAGCTTAGATGCCTCCAGAAAGCCCACCAGGCCCAGAGGCACTGGACAATAAAAGGAGAAAAATAATAGACCCCAATGCTTTATTAAGTATATTTTTTTCTCACTTAGGTGCCCATTCCCTGGTCAGACAATTAGTTGAGGTTCTTTCCAGAGAAAGTGTTACCCACCAAGAAAAACTCTTTTAACCTTTCAAAATAACAAATATCTTTAATGACTTTTATCCCCTTTCCATTGACATCACAGATACAATGTGGCCTGTCTTGAAGTCAAGCCCAAATTGAAATCACTGCTGGCAGAGACAGGAAAAATAGAACATTTGACAATAAGAGTGACAGACGAAGCTTTGGGGACCTTGAAAGGGAGAATACTCAAGCTATGACTTGGGACAGAAATCCTGCACCTTAGTAAAATACCTGCCCCATCTGGAAGTTAATAAGCAGGGGCATTTGCACATGATAAGAGGCGAAATCCAATGCTTGATAGGAGTTGGTATTATTTTCCATGTAACTTGTTTAAAAGAAAACTGGACACACTTTTTAGCAAGGACCTTTTGGTTATAGACCAACTGTTCATCACCACCACACTCCCAATGGAAAAATATTTTTATTTGGTTATGTCACAGGATAACATTGACTAGAAATACTTTTGAAGACAGGACTTCCTAAATTTCCTTAATCTGGGTACAAATGGTTATTAAGCATTTAATCATGGAAAATATATATTTGTATATTAAAATGTGTTATCATTATATACATTTCTTTCAAAGATACAGGCAACTTCTAATATCCTTTGATTTATTTCAGGAAAGGAAAATTTTTACATTTCATGATTTAGGAAATCTGTTGGTTGCATCTCAACTTTCATTTCTTTTTCTTTCTTTCTTTTTATTTTTTTAAATTGTGCAGATTTTCTAAATCATTAACTGAAACAGAGGGAAAAAACCAGGAGGATCTATCAATTTCTAGTGCTTTATTTTATCAATTCCTAATTACCTGTGCTTTCTTTGCTCTTCAACTTATATTCCTTTAAAGCGCAATGTGTTTAAGGCTTATTCACTGTTTGTTGGTTTGGTGATTGGTAGCAAAGTTGTCCTGGTATCACCCATTGCAGTGAGGATTTCCCCAATGATGGTCATAATAAGTCTTTTAAGTCATGTATATTTTACTTGTAGAGCTGTCAGAGAAGAATTTAATCCCAGTAATTAGTTATTTCAGATACATTTCCCAAGGAATCCTTAACTTAGACTTTAGAAGCACTGCCTTCTATTCAAACAATTGAAACCTTTTAGACATATGAATAATTAAGTTTGCATCATTGCAAAATAAATACATAAGCCTATATTTCCATTGAAATTTATAAGTCCAGGGTTGAGAAGCAAATACGTGTTTCTCTCTGTGGATAATAACAGCAGAAAGTCACAATGTTTTTTTTGCCTTTAAATTTAAACAAAATAAGGATGGTTCAAGTTGACATAGGGAAAATCTGTTTGCTTCCCTGGGTCCATCAGCACTTTAACTCACTTTTCAAATGTTTGGGGGGCTTTGCAAAGCCTGAAACATATCTTACCATGCCTCCCTTTTTCTTATTTCATAAACCGACATAATTTTAAAGAAAAATTCAATCCATATGTTTCCAGTTAATCTTTACTAAACTCATCAAAATGGTGTTTTGTAATAGTGATTTGGTGTCCAAGAAGTGTTTTGAATCTCTATGTAATAGGCCTTCTTAATGCCATTTCTTTTTAAAGCAGGAAGTTGTGTTTTGCCAACAGTAAAGAAATTCAAACCCCCAAAGGGTTGAGATTGGTTTAAAACTTCAAGCCTGAGGGCTCTGTGGGGTTCTACACTTGGCAATAGGCTACTTTCCTTCTGACTTTGGAATACCTTATTTTCCTCCCACAAGATATGCTCTATTGTTTTGCTATCATATGTGATTTAAACTATCTTCAGATCTTTGATACATAAAAGTGTATGAACTACAAAGCAGGGCCTAATGTTTAATTTACTTTAAGCAATTTCATTTGATTGTCCATTTGGATCTTTCTTTAATTCCCCCACTTCCTGACCTTTCCACCATACCTTTGTAATTTAGGTTTACCCAAAGATTTGCCAGAGAAGGTGAACCATGAAGACCTTACAAGTTGGAAATAAGTGCCAGGCAACATTTTCTACCCCCAAGCTGCCCAAAAAAGACGTATTTCTTCATGTGCTAAGCTAATATCTCATCTTATATCTTGTACTCTTATTTAGGTCGACAACCAAAACTTCAGTGCAGATTTCTAAGTTGTGCTCTATGTCACAAGGTGAACCACAATTCACAATTGTAGATGTTTGCTAGTTTTTCAACATAGTTCGTTTCTATTTGCATATTTAAAGGAAGACCTGTATAATTTCACTCCATTCCTTATACAATAAGTGAGAAAGAGGAGAAGAGAGAGTGAGAAAGAAAATAAAATAGTAGGTACAAGGAATTAAGCATACAGACCACTATGGTCCTTTGTCCTTGCTGCCTCCTGGCCATGAAGTGGGAGTGCCCTCTAGTGAAACTTTAAAATCACTGGAAGCTATTGGGTATAGGGTCCTTAAGATTTCCTCCTAACCTCTTGTTTCAGCAATCTATGGACATTAACAGTTTGCATAAGTTTTGAATGAGCTTTAGAGAAAAACCACTAAATACCATTATGTAAAACTATTTCTTTAGGTAACAAATAGAAATGAATATGTTACTGTCAATACCAAAAAGTCTATACCTCTATCTTTCTTTTTGACATCTATGTATTTATGTATCTATCTATAGAGAAATCCCAAGGGTACATAAGTAGCAGATAACTAAAGCTTTAGTTACCTAAAACATGTAAAACATGTACATGTAAAACATAATAACAGGACTCTTAAGAAATGGATAAGAAATAAAGCACTTTGAAATGTGAAAGTAAAGCCGCAGTAAGATATACACAAGCAAACAAGAACTGGAAAACACATTTTGTCATCCGTATTACTCCAGAGCTCTTTGTAGAAAGTGGTATATGTTATTGTGATGAAATCTGATGTGTTCTGAAAAAAGTACAAGATTGGGAGTCCATGTTCTTGCTCTGGACTTCACTTAGCAGCTGTATGCGCTTGGGCAAAACACTTAACATCTCAGAGCCTCAGAGTCATCATCTGCAAAATGGGATTAAGGACACCTGCCCTGTCACCTCACAGGGTAGTAGTGGATGAGATAAAGTGTGAGAAAGAGCTCTGGGAGGTAAAGCACTATATTGCGACCATATTATTTTCTGACTTTTCTGTCTTCCTTCCTACTTCCAAAGTCACTTTTGGGATGAAGAGGGAGAGAAAAGAGACCCTCCTAAAACCCTATGGAATCCAGAATCATCGACAAAACAGTTTTCTTCCCAGACAAAGAAGGTCACAGAGAAAGAAACAGGTAGCACTGAGGAAGGATACAGAGTTAGTCTTTACTACAGTGGACCCACCAGCTGTCCTGGGCTAGGCTGAGCTTGTGCAAGCAGCTGGTGCTGGAACAGACTGGACAGTAGCTGGCGGAGCATCAGGAAGCATGTCTTCTGGGTTTGCAGCAGCAAGTGTCAGTAAATCTACTCCCCTCCTCGCACAGAGAGGAGCCCAGCAGCACAGACGATCTGAGCTTCTGTGTTTCTGATCCCCGTGGTGATTACCATCCACACAACACGGTTCCCAGTTTTTGTTGTCTCTTTAAAATTAAAAATATTTAGTTCTATTTTTGCTAAGAGTAATAAATTCTTCATTGGAGCAAACAATCTGGTCCTTCCTTTGAGTCGTAGTTAGTTTAATTTTAGGTTTCTGCTTTTAAAATTCTTTATGCTTCTCTACATGAAGCTCGTTTTTCGTGGGACATGGTTTCTCACTAGTTGCATTTGCTTTAAAGAGAGCTTTATTTTTTTCTAAGTCAGCTTCGTCTAGGCACTTTCAATCCCTATATATCAAATTCCAGATCTCTCAGTGCTTGCTTTCCTTCTTACTAACACAGGTATCTTCTATGTCCTTATGGCTTGGATTTTTACCATTTGTCTTCTGGATATATGTCCTCTTTCTTTTGTCCAGAGTGAGAAACTGTTTCTAGTTTCTTTACTCAGAAGTACTTCACGTTGTCAGATATGCACGATCAATCTTGTACTTAAACCTTTGTGAGGAAACACAACAGATGGATAATGGGAACATGGTTGCCATTTGGGCTCCGGTTGATTCACGAGCTGCCTCCACAGCCATGACTCTGGTAGTAAAGGAGGAAAACCATAAAGTTAATCTGTAGGGCTATCTGACAGGTTCCATGCCTGCTGTTTATGCCTTCCCTCCCCACTGGAGCTCAGCAGTTGGCATGGGGGTGGAAGGGCCTCACTTCACCCTTAGAATAAAATTAAACAAGACACTCAGCGGGTCTTCAACTGCTCAGGGATTTATCCAAAGTAAGTGGCCAGTTCCAGCTGAATGACTGGAGTTTGCATGTCACAAAACAGCTCTTGGCTAAACCTAGAGTTCACTCTGTCTAGGCTACATGCTCATGTATTAATAGAATACCACAACTCCTCATTGAAACTTTGGGTTCCTTCTGTTTTAGAACCTTTCCTGACCTTTGCTGAACACCACAAAGAAACCAAACGCTAACCTCTGTTTGTCTCAAATTTTCCTCTATTAATGCTTGGTCCAAGTCTACATTTCCAGCCAGTCTTTCATTTAAAAACACAATCTCATTCAAAACCTGCCTGGTAACTTTATCACTGGGGTAACTGTTACCTATGATGCAGGGCTGACCTGGGTCCTTGTAGCACTTGACATCATCTTTTGGACGGGTTACAGAGCCTTTTGAGGGAGTTGTTAGAAGCAGGCTCACCCTGCAATGCAGAACCGGTCACAGAAGAAAATTAGTGCATTTATCTGTCAGCATTAGACTAGATTTTCAATCCAGTTCACTAGTCACAGGGTCTGGTTTTCTCTTCCTCTGGGAGATGAAACCGATATGCTGGTAGGTAGTAAAGGTGTCAGTTATAAATTGGACCGTTGGAGCACGCACACACGAAAAATGGACGAGAAGACTTTAAGGCCATAAATTTAGTTCAAGGCAAAGAATTTCCCTAAAAATAGTCCAGCTTGTTAAAACACTATAGGAAGAATGTGTGTCAGGTAACCGTCGGCGTTATTAGAACCAGTTCACATATTCTTTTATAGGAAACAGTGTTGGCAATTCTCTCTCCAATGTGTTATTCATTTTAGCTGCTTACAGGGGAAAAAAGGATCTTGCTGCCTCTCATAGAAAATAAACAAACACATAACCTGATTGGTTCCCTCTCTACCACCTCATACCTGTGTGATGTTGCAACAAATCTGAGTTGCAAACAGAGGGGGCAGGCTTGGCAGATAACATCATGCTTTTCCTTATGTTCCATTTACTGTTTATCTACCACTTAACTAAATGGAGTTCCAATCCTGACGCAGAAGAAGCCAGTGGCCTTCTCAATTCAGTGAGTGATCCTGTTCTAACCTGACTGTTTCCTAACCTCAACCCTATAATAAAATAATCCAGATGAAAAACCCTGAAAACCAGCCTAATGTTAATGACCCTTCACCGAAACATAGCACAGTAGAAGTTAAAGTAAAAATGTTTATGGTGTCCCATGACTCCCATGCATATTGGTACTTTCCACTAATAAGGCCCACATGTCCACTCCATTTAGTGACTCTGGAGTATCTTTTGACCTTGAAGCACTGGGGTGAGCTGTGCAGGTCTACAGATCCAACCCCTTACTCAGACAGCTTATACTCAACAACCTATCGTAGACTAAACCAAAGTCAAATAATTAGATCAGTACCATAATATACTATATAGGTAGTATCTTAATTCATGTATTATCTAAACCTTCATATATGTCACCAACTATGTGTCAGATACAGTGCCAGACATGGAAAGTTTTTAAAATCCTGCTTATGAAGCTATATTCGGTAGCAGAATATAATCCATCTTTATACCCAACCTCTTCCCTGATCCCTCCATTGTGTCTTCTCAGAGAATAGCTTTATGTTATTCAACTTTGTACATTTGTGTCCCTAGAAATGCACCTAGAACAGAACATGTCCTCAATACATGTATCTTAAAGGAAAGCATGGATATGAAAATGTGATAAAATGTCTAATACCTTTTCTAAAAGGGCTTCATTTTTCCTGGATGATGGGGAAAGGGTGTTAAAAATTGAGATGTGGAAAATGACTCCTAAGTTTTTAACTGGTCTCGTGTGAAAAGGGGTGCCATAGCCAGAGGACACAGAAGAAAACTATGTTGGGGAAAGGGAAAGGGCCTGGTGCCAAGATGGATTTGAGAGAAGTTACATTGGAGGCACAAGTTGCCGGACACGCAAGTGGAGATGTCTTGTGAGCAGTTTAAAGAACCGGTTGGTAGCTCAAAAGAGAATTTAGTGTGTTGAGAGCATGTAGATTATGAGGGAATGAGTTTGATTGAATAAGAATTTATTGAGCACCTATTATGTTGGAAGAATTTATTGACTACCTATTGTGTTCTAAGCACTGTGGGGATTACACATTGGATTAAAGAATGATCCCGAAATAAAAAATATTTAAAATCTAGTAGGAGGCCCAGAACTATAAATACCTAAGTATGATGGAGAGGAGTATGTAATGACTAGATGGAGAATAAAAAACCAACATGAGGGGTGCCTGGATTGCTCAGTCTGTTAAACATCTGCCTTTGGCTCAGGTCATGATCCTAGAGTCCAGCGGCGGAGCAGAGATCCTCCTTCTCCTACTCTCCCTCTGCTGCTCCCGCTGCTTGTTCTCTCTCTCTCTGTCAAATAAATAAACAAAACCTTAAAAAAAAAAAAAAAACCATGAAGCAATAACTTAGCAGAGCAGCTAAGCATGGGGCCTCTGGACACAGACCATCTGGGCTAGAATCTTGGATCTGTCATTTATGATCTGTGTGGACTTGTGTAAATTACTTAATTTCTCTAGATTATGTCAAATGCAAAATAGTAGTGTTGGGTCAGCGGCTCTGGGAATGCGGGAAAAACAATAGAAATGACCAACGGGCTGCCATCTTCCAGGCCCCCCCGCCTTTCCTAACCCTTGACTCTCCTGCCATAAGGATGTATGCCCAGGTCATGTCTCCACAAGTAACCTGATACCTATGCAAGAAACCAGAACATCAGGACTCCCCCAAACCTCCAACCCCCAAATACCGTACCTTATATGGCTGTGAACCTATTCCCTCTCTTAACCCAGATAAAAGACCCACTCGACCCTCTCCCGGCGTGACTTCCCTGACTCTCCTCTCTGGAGTCATGGAACCTCGCTCGAGGGTACCTTTAATAAATCTTGCCTTGTGCCTACCTCGCCTGGTGTTGTTGATCTCGCCTGTGAAACCTTACAAGTAGTATCTCCTATTAGGATTCTTTGAGGATTAAGTAAAATAACATAAGATATAAAAAAGAGTTACTTATTAGAGATTAAGTGCTCAACTATCAGTTATGGGGGGAAGAAATATCATGAACTGGTGAATAAGTTTTCAGTTTTTCATTTTCTTGGCTAAGATTAACACTTGCTGTCCATAGTACTCAGAGAGAGAAAGATAAAAAGATAGTGATGTCATAACTGAAGAAATAAGGAAAACCATGACAGGTCAGAGAAATTTGTGCTATCAACCTTATTTCTCTAAATTGGTTCTGACTTATGATTAAATTTAGTAACAAAAACATTCACTGCAATTCAGAAGTTCGTATGGCAGCATTGGACTCCCAAAACATTGACCACTGGATAAAAGAAGAACATAAGGCTCCTCTCTAACTGCAACACTGTTACCACTTTGTGTTTTGTGTCACTCTCTGCTGGAACTTCTACTATCAGTCCTTAACCTCTTCCCCTATTACGTATAAATTCAATATTTATAAAAGCAAATCAAATAGCAAGAGTGGAGTCAATAGCAAAATTTCCTTGGGAACTATTTTCCCTGCTCGGTGGGGTGGGTGGTAGGATGGTGCAAGGGAGAACTGGAAAGTCTTGGCATGGACAACAAGGACTGGAATGTTTGTAGGGGTGTGTGTGTGTGTGTGTGTGCGCGCGCATGCGCGCAAAATGATGAACTTGGCCTAAGTATCTTCATTTCAGTGGGTGTGTCCTATAAAGGAAAGGGAAAGTATACACATTTGTTAGCAAGTACTTTCTCTCTTGTTAGAGAGACCTTTTGAGACAAGATCAAGATCTAACAGAAGCCCATCTAGTTCTGGGAATTCTAGTTCCACCCCCAGATGAGGATTAAACAATCCCATCTCTCACTAGGAGCCACCAAGGACCCTGCAGCCACCACCTTGTTATGTGTGAGCTGGCATGTAACCACCACATCTGTCAGTTTGGCCACACTGGTCTCAAGTGTAGAGATAGTTAAGACGTGGTATCCAAAGAGAAGGTATGAAATACAGACATGTTTTGAAGGAGAGGAAATATGGCTTCTTAGGAATGAATCAAAACTCTAGGGCAGATAAAGAGAAAAGAATCATGCGATTCTGGAACACTGAGGAGCTCTCAAACTCAAGATTATTGGGACTTTTGAGGATAGTTTGTCGTCCACTTATTTCCATTAAAGCTTTCATCTGAATGGCTTTCTGAACCAGAAGGTAAAGAATTAAGAGAGGTGGACAATTCATGCAAGAAAAATTCTTTCTATCTTTCTTTAGAATCAGTCTGTGATAGCCTTCTTTGCCTCACATCTAACTGATTGATGGAGGGTGAAGAGCTATTTTGTTGGCAAATTAATCTATAAACTAATCTTTCTCCTACAAAATAAAGTGAGCTCATAACATCCTATTTCAATAGGTAATAATCTTATTAAAAATAAAATTCAATTAGATTTTTTAGTATACATTTTAAAAATCTCTAGTCCTCCCTCGAGAATGAGTATTAGGGACATGCTTACTTTTCCTTTGCCCAGCAATCTAGACTTTGGATGGTGTGGCTACACTGCCACGGAGGCTCACCAGGTGTGACATAATGGTCAATTTCCTTCGTTTAATGCAAATGCCTCTTTAGTGAAGCCTTTCAGGATATTTTAGAAAAATTTCCACTGCCAATATAGCTCCAACTAATTGTGTACCTATCCTGTTATCTCACTTGATTTGCCCCATTTCATTTATCCACCATCTAATATGTGTCAACTCTATGACAACTGCTTGAGGTAGAAGGCAAGGTAAGAGTTCAGACCAGTCCTTTAAAGGTCTGCCTTCATACCATTTGCTGCTTTTCCTTCCAGTTCAGAAAGTCGCTCAGACTCAATCCTGGAATGAAAAATAAAATCCATAACAGAGATCCAGAGGCTTTCAATTATACAGTGTAACTCGCTTATTGTTGACCCATTTGGCTTAATGTTATTTTGTTTGTTTGTATATGTATCTACTTTTATAGAACTGCATTAGATTATTAACTTGCAGAAACAAAAATGAGTTGTAGAATATTTTCAAGGTCTGTTTGGACAGTTTTTTAGTGTACCCTTACAGATAATTTGTTTCTTAATAAATAATTCATGATAATGATAAAAATGCAAATGAGATGCTACTCCTTAGGAAGACTGCAGTACAATATCCTTGCTTATATCTTTTTGGTAGAATTTTGAGATCATTTAAGAGTGAAATTACCCTTAAGGGAACAAGTTACTACTGCATAATGAGAACTGTGTTTTTCCAAATCATTTCCAATTAAACATCGACAGGTCCAAGATCATCGGCTTTACAAGGGCATCAGAATGATGCTGTTTGGCTTCTTCTGACAGGGAATTACATCAGCTTTCCCAGATTTTTTTTTTCTTCATTTCCTTTGCTCAGAAAAACTTTTTTTTTTTCCTTTCCATTTTGCATTTTCCCTGCAAGTATAAAATACACTGTATTTAAAGAAACATTGAGATTAAGTCTCAGCTACATCACATACTAGCTGTGTACATTTAGGAAGCTGTTTGCAATCCCGTGACTCAGTTTCCTAACCTGTGAAATGAGGATAGTATATCATTTTTGACTATCACTCATGGGTTGCTGAGAGTAAACCATGGAATGTTTCATACATGCACAATGCTGTCTTTTCCTCCAGCTCCTCCTCCTCCTTTTCCTTCTTCTTCTTCTAGTTCTTCAAGCTAATCTTTAAAGATTTTTTTTTAAGTACACCTTAGGTGAAAATGAAGATAAGGAATGAACAGTAGCATACTCAAAAGCCCCTATAAATTATTTTTGCTTCTACCTACAAAATACCTATAGCATTATTTGGAGTTGCAGAAGTAATGATAATTAGTAATAATGATAATGATAATAATGATAATTAGTAATAATGATCACAATGAGGGAGAGAAAGTACTAAGTTCTTAGCATGGATTATCTCATTGAACTGTGCCTACTTCATGGCACTATTAATATCTCCATTTTACATGGGTAAAAACCATGACTTGGAGAAGTTGAATAATTTGTTCATGGGAAGACAGTGGATGTCAGCCCTGGCAGTCTGACTCCAGAGTCCATAGTCTTATTCACATTTTTATATGATAAGGGGACAGTAAGGCACAGTTCTCTACCGAATCTGAAGTCAAATCTCCCAAGTCTTGGTTAAATGTACTGCATTGATCCCCAGGGAAGAGTCAGAGCTCACATCTTTAGATCTCATTAATTATGTGCACATAAAAGCATATGGAAAAGGCATAAAGACAAAGGTGCTCAGAGCAGCATGAACATCAGACTGGACAAGTGTCGGTGGCCAAGCACAGAAGCAACTTGTCAGCTGAGTCCTGCTGTCAGACATGCTGACCATGTTCCAACATCATGAAGAAAAAAATCCAATAATCAGCGTGTCTTGGTATCTAAGGGGTCAAGAGCAAATCAAGACACTCTGAAATAAAATACTAAAGATGTTATATATTTTAGAGAAAAATGCATAACAGCTCAGGACCCTTAACAATAATCTTTGCTACCCTCAAAAGTCCATATTTGGCACACGGTAGGAAAAGGGTCATCGCTCTTTTGAGCCATGTGTTGGAGTGAGATCATTTATTTCTCCTCACTGGGCTTTCTTCATGCATGCACACTTAACCAGCCTGTGTCTTCTGAGGATTGGGCTCCACTGTGCCCTGAATCCCCAGGTAGGTATCTTACTGGGGATCATACTGGGGATATGTTTTCTTTTCCTCAGTCCTATGCTGAGCACAACAGAATTCATCTTTGAAAATGAGCATATTCTGTCCTGAGAGCAACATCCAGGGGATCCTTGGCATTCTTAGAACCTATATAGCTTCAAATAAAACCACAGTAAAACACAGCCAGGTATGCCCTTTCCTCCAGCAATAAAGTTGCCTCTGAGTCTCCCCAATGCTACATGGGATTAAGACTCAGCACTGAGTGCAGGCTGGCACTAACGAGCCCACAAACATACTCAGAGCTGACTAGAAGAAGACACAGGTGAAACAAATCAAACAGAACAATCAGTGGTGAATTTTCAGTGTGGCCTGGCATGGAGATTTCCTGGAGGGATTTCCATTAACATGAATGGGAGTTGTACCACTAAATCCCTACACACTGTGCAGAAAATGTGCCTCCAAGTGCTCAGCAGCATTATGCCTGATGGGACAAACACGCAAACTACCCAAACCAGGGGAAGTGTTACTGGGACCAAGGTGCCAAGACTCACGCCAGAAGATGTCTCAAGTCTTAACTGTCCTGGCTGGGGCAAAATGGACCTCTGCTCAGTTTGATATCATGTACTAGAACTAGGAGGGCTCTCCACAACCTGCCTGGTGATGCTTCTCACTCTCCTTGACACAGACTTTGATTGCGAGTTGATCTGGTGTTCCACACAAATGGCCTGTGTTTGCTAAGATGACTTCTCTCCTGCTCTGATTACCTGAAATCTCAGTAAACCTTAGCATTGCATCAGGCCCACTGGAATCAGAAGCTTAGAGGATGATAGCACATGATTCAGTCTGATGTGGTTTTATGGCCTCTGCAAAGTAAATGTTGCAAAGGACTCGTATCCTGGGATCAAAGAAAATAGTCAAGAAATCACTTAGCCTGTCTGCTTTCACAGAGCAATTTCCTTTCCATATCATCTATAGGGTGGCTCAGAAATACAAGTCTGATCACATTGCTTTCCTCCTCAAAAACCTTCACCGGTTCCCTTCTTCCTCCATAATAAGGTCTAAGGCTCCCCATAAATTATTTTTCTCTCTCATCTGCTACTACATCCCCCATATATTCTATCTTCTAGTTTTTTTTTTTTTCTTTGCCATTCCTCTAAATGAAGTCACCTCCAATTGACCTTACTTACACAGCCAGAATACCTCCCTGCCAGGGATTCCAGTCCTCTCTCTACATATTCTTCAAGGTCAAGGTCATATATATCATCTTCTCTATTAAACATTTTTTCATACTCACTTAACCAGTTACTCTACCATGCTGTCTCTGAACATTGAATTTTACTCTTAGACACCTTAATTCATTGAATTTTACTCTTAGATACCTTAATTTCTGTTATATTCTCTTCTTTATTTTTCTGTTTCCTCAAATACAATGTAAATGCCACCAGAGAGTTTTCCAGATCTTTCTATTCCCCACAATACCTTGCTATTAATAAATATTATTAAATGAATAAAAGGGTAAGGTCCCACTACTCCTTGATTCAACATCACATTTTCACCTTCTCTCAGCCATTGGGACAGAGCTAACAAGTAAAATGACATCATTATCAACACTTCCTTAATTGTTCCTTCATATGAACATTTACACCTTTATAGAATACCTCATATGTGTCAGGACACGGTAATGGGGGCTCACACGTGAGTGGGACATACTCCTTGCCTTGGAGTAGCCCATAGTCTCTAAGGCAATGGAACATTGTCCAAGCGTTAAGGAGATCACTCTGTGGGACAAAGTTTGAGGCAGCCATATCCATCTACATAGAAAGGCTGTGATGAAGGGAAAGGGCCACTTAAGGGGTCCTCTCCTGAATGGGCAGCTGCCTAAGAAGCTGAATTGCAGCATTGGACAGCAGCATGCTCACACAGAAGTAAACCTGGCAGGTCCTAGGCATGATTGATGATGCATGAGGCAAAGCGTGTCTTTGATATTAGCCACCTTCCCTCTTCTCCTCCACACAATTCCCTGAAGCCCACCACTGGCCTCTCTCCCTTTCCCTCTCAGTCTCACTCTGGTTTACGATTAGTCTGTTCATCTTTGATAAACTTATCAAGCTAAAGTGCAGCTGGCTTATGTTTCCTCTGGAAACTGTTAAAAGAGGAAGCATGGCTCCATAGAAGAGGACAAGCTTTGGAACCTGACATCCCTCAATTTGGGGCTTAAGCGCTTCTTATCTGTGTGACCTGGAACAAATTACTTAAACTCTCTGACTTTCGTTTTTCCTCCTTGGGCAAGTTCCTTGAACTCTAATGGCCCTTGGTTGCTTCTTTTGTAAAACTAAGATATTAATACTTACCTGGTAGGGTTATTTCAAGGATTAGAAATATTGCATAAAAAGTGATTAAGTAACACATAGTAGACACTCAAAGCATGGTGGTTATTAATAGAATCTTTTTAAAAGGGTGTTCTTGTAGAGATACAATAACTTATTCAAACACTTATCTTACTAGTGGTGGAAATTCAAGGCATGCTAACAAGCAAATAGTGGAAGTGTTTGAGGGCTGAGAGCCATGAGCTTTCAGAGTGTCCCACAAGCACCCACAAGGTGGCCATCCATCCAACCCATAGGTCATGGGATAAATGAGGCGTTGTGAGTTCCCAGCTCTGCATGGGAATCTGGGTAAGTTGTTAATCTTCTTGCCTTAATTTCCTCCTGCTTAATATGTATCCTGAGATCGCCTCCCCTGACAGGGTGATTTTGACTAATGCAGTCACGCCTATAACTCTTTGGTTTTAGGGGAGCTGTAAAAGCCCCAGAAGTATTACTATTCATTTCAAGCCTCCTGTATCTACTGTAAGACTCAAAGAGGTGGAGTTCTTTCCTCCACTTTCCTTGTAATATTTGGTTTCTTTGAGTTGCTGCATCAGAAGAAATACTGAGTTCTCTATTTCCCTGGCTCACTTTCCCACTGATGAGGGTGATGTTAACATCGAATCCTGAATCACGGCTAGATCAATATTATAGCAGCTGTTAGAGAAGGGCACCAGCCCTAGAACACAAACACACTTTCTTTTCCAAGAAAGACTGGAGTTCCCCTAGTGTTAACTTCCCCTTGTTCTTCTCGATGCCTCCCCCTTTTCTCCCCTCCTGCCACCAGCATGACCCAGATCACATTAGAGTCCCAGAGCACAGGGAACAGTTCTCCTCTATCCGTCACCAAGGAGGCAGACGGGATGGGGGGAACAACAAGTCATTTGTACCTGATGAGGAGGACACTCCTGGGAAACAAACAGATGAGCCACCCCATGAATCTGAGCCATTCTCCGCGGTAAACAGAACTGCATGAGAAACCACCAGTTATCTCCAGCATCGCCCTCACCTCTCTCACTGCCCTGCTGGCAGCCGGGTGGGGGACATGAAACCGTAGCTTGGACCAATATCTGATTCTGAGAAAGTTAACCCTCGCAAAGGTGATTTTCTTTTTCCCTCAGTCTCCTGGAGTTGAATAACCATCCATTTCTATGACCTTTTTTGTCAATTATATTTTTGAGGAGTGTATTTCCATTGGAAAGCATCAAAACTAACTGGCAGAGTTTGACCTAGCCTTTGGATAGCTTCTAAATAACCAAATTAGTGCATCATGAAGTGGAAGAAGAATATATACTTCAAAACTTGTTTAGGAAACTTCTTAAAGCAACACAAAGCAACTTCTTCCATGAGGTCTTTCAAGGCAGTTAGAATGTTGACTGGGTACTCCAAAAGTCTCGGATACCCAGCCGTGAACAGAGTTAGTACCACAAACCACTGTAGTTTGTTGTGAATACTATTATTATCTCCTAATTTCACAGATTGTAATGGTGAATATTAAGTAATTCTGACGATAGCTGAGGAATTGGGTTTGCGGAGCCGGCAGCCTGCCCTGGTGGTTAGAAAATACACATTGGGCAGTGTTTTATAGAAAAATGATATCTGGGATATCAGCAAAACAAAAAGTGAGAAGGCAAATGAAATGGTAGGTGAAAATTCACAGACAGACTTAAGAAAAGCCAGGTTGCCATACGCAAAAGTACCACAAAGCCCAATTTCTAGTTTTAAAATATATATTCTTTTAAAAAATACAAAATCCATGCTTGAACTTTGTAGACACACATAACACAATTCAAGGGATTATTTTTATCCTGTATTTCTCTCATGCTTATTCAAAACATGCCATTGGATGATCATATATGATAAAGTTTCTTTAATCCAACATGGACCTCAATTATTAGCATATTATTAGCCTATTATGTACCCCCAAAATCGTAGGATACAATTAGTCCCTTTGCATCCACTCTCTTGAAGCCAAACAAATGACCTGCTCTTCTGTGGCAGGGCTTATCATCTGTTTTTTCCTGTCCCATGAAGGAAGATAATGAAGGAAAAGTTAAGACATATGAATCCAATTAATATAAAACAAGCAAATCCCTTAGGGCAACCATAGGGAAAAATGAAAAAGAGATATCAGTCACTTATGTCTTCTGGAACAAGATGAATTGTTCCTATGTTAGTTTTTGAAAAGTCATTAATAATTGCACTGTACCTCCAATCAGCTATCGGATATTAATACCAGCAAGATCAGGAAAAAAGTAGGGAAAATGAACTAACCATTCTTAGACATCTACTTTATGAAACATCAGACATCTACTGAAAGACCCAGCTTTGCATATATCCTTTTACCTAATTTGCATAGCATTCTTTAAGTGAGGCATTATTTTAGACAAGGAAACTGAGTCAAAGGAAAGTTGACTAATTCATCTTTTCATGTTTCTATTATGTTTAAAAGTTTTGGCAAAACTCAGGAAGCTATAAACTGTATCTACAAGGCATCATTTAGAGGGAACCTGGGTGGCACAGTCCATTAAGCTTCTGACTCTTCATTTCAACTCAAGTCTTGATCTCAAGTCATGAGATTTTGCCCCAGATCAAGCCAAATGGAACCCTGAATGGAGCCCCAGATGGAGCCCCAGGTCAAGACCATTGTTGGACTCTGTGTTCAGCACAGAGTCTGCTTAATACTCTCCTGCCTTCCTCTGCCCCTCCCCCTGTGCTCTCCCTCCTTTTTTACTTATAAAAAAATAAATCTTAAAAAAACAAAAAAACAAAAGGCATAATTTAGGATTTTTTTTTGTTTGTTTCCTGACTATCCTTATAATTAATGATTTGAGTGTTCGTCCTCTGGTTCTTTAGAGAATGGATTGTCAATTCTTCTACAAGCTCTCAAAACATTGAGTGTCAAGAATTCTAAAGAGTGTTCACTGGACTGGAATTTTCAACATCTTCAGCTCAAGATTACATGAGAGAGTGAATCTCCCATGGCAGTACCTGCCCATTCACTTTCTCAGTGGCAGATCCTCTGTCAGGAGGAGAAAGATTCAGAGGAACAAATTTAGCAACCATTTTAATAATGTTCCATCCATGGAAAGACTTCAGGCACAGGTGAGAGGGAACTTACCACAGAAGGAAATATAACTGTCAGAAGAAAAATAAGCACTGGTGCTGGAGGAAGAGACTCAGACTGGAGTCAGGAAAATTGGGTTCAAGCCCATTTCGTCTAGTAACTTGCTGTGTGGTCTCAGGCAAGTCACTCCACTTCCCTGAGCCTCCATTTTCTCATCTGTGAAAAAGGAAATCAGGTCCTGGCCAAAATCCCTTCCAATTCCAACTATTACCTCTTGAGAGATTGTCAAGTCCTACCTTAGCTCTTTTTTTTTTTTTTAAGATTTTAATTTATTTATTTAACAGACAGAAATCACAAGTGGGCAGAGAGGCAGGCAGAGAGAGAGAGGAGAAAGCAGGCTCCCTGCTGAGCAGAAAGCCGGATGCGGGGCTCGATCCTAGGACCCTGGGATCATGGCCTGAGCCGAAGGCAGAGGTTTTAACCCACTGAGCCATCCAGGCGCCCCCCTACCTAAGCTCTTTATGCCGCCATGATTTAAGGCAGCAGTCCTCAGACTTTAGGGCATATCAGAATCACCCCACAGTCTTGTGCAAACTCAGATTTCCTGGCCCCACACCTAGAACTTCAGAAACAGTAGGTGTAGGTGTAGGGTGAGGTCCCTGAGTTTACATTTCTAATGAGTTTTCAGGTGATGTTGATGCTATAGTCCAAGGACTACAGTTTGAGAACTGTTGATTTATGATTTTGAAGCTTTTTGGTGAACTAAAGATAAATGTAAATATCTATCAAATTCAGTTCATTTATTAGGCTACTAACTGCACTTTTAAGTTAATGTAAAAATGCTCTAAAACATATCAGACTGAATGAAAGATCTGGGGGAGACTCCTCTAATTAGAAAGGAAATATTTTCCTATACTTTAAAGAGGTATGCTGTAAAAGGTAGGTGGCTTTCTTTTTTTTATGTATATCTTTCTGGACCTGTTCTACCATTTTTGAGACCGTTAAAAAACGAGCAAAATCATCTTCATGCAGTGGTAGGATGAGCACATTCAGGCGCTTGACCTGATAAGACTTCTGAGTTTGGAGACACATGAGCCAAATCTTTCCTTCTCTAGATTCTAACCTAGACCAGTTACCTACCAGAGTCAGATTCCTGAAATCACTATAGTACAATGGAATCAGACTCCCTAGATTTCATTCCCTAATACTTAGCAGCTGCTTGATGTTTAGTTCTCATGCCTCTTTATCTCATCTGTAAAAATGAGAATGAATACCTCATAGCATTGTCCTGAGGAGTGAATACTACGTGTCAAGTGCTCAGAATGTCTGGCACATAGTAAGTACTCAATAAAAGCTGAGCTGTTATTTCACTTCTTGCCAGACACTAAGTTGGATCGCTAAAAAACATAAAAATCTTGAAGTTATACTTTTTAATTAAAAAAAGAACTGAGAACATGGTAAGAATTCCAAGATCATAGACATCTTCTATCGACAGTCTACTGTTTCTCCTCAAAATTAAGCTGAGACTTCTAAAGATGAAAAGTTTGATTTACTCTAGTGAGAAAGAAGTGCGGTGTAGGGGCAGTGGACAAATTGGAATGGAAAGAAAATCCTACATAAAAGGGAGGAGTGATGAGATGCTGATCTCAAAAGATGAGAAATTTGGGAAAGAATGAGAAAAAACTTCCCAGGGACCTTCCCACCCACAAAATCACAAGGAAATCAAGCGTCCTTGCAGGCAGAAGAGGAATGGGGAGCCAGGCAGATGGGGATCTGCTGTGATAAGCAGAGCCTCACTGTTCAGCGCCAGCAGGGATCTTTCAAAGTGCAGTCCCTACTCAGTGCCTAGCCACAACTGTCACGCCTGGCTCTGTGGAAAGCCAGAGGAGGGGACAGCACCGTCTAGTGCCAACAGGTGCATGGCCTCAGAGGAGGGACCTGTGAATCTTCTGGTTGGATGTGAGAATCTGAAAGCTCACTAAAAGGCTTTGTCCTCATTAATTCCCAGAGGGATTATTGCTTCATTGACAGTGATTTAATCATACCATGTAATGAAACAACATCCTACAAAAAGAAATTTTGGCATCATCTAGAGGGTTGAGGCTTTTGCATTTGTGTTTTTAGAATGGGGGATCTTGCTTTGAGAAAAACCGAGGTACAAAATCCTAGACTATAACAGCTGTTTTCACATGGCAAGCTGCAGGTGGAGGGAAGGTGCACATTTTGTGTTGCCAAAGGATGTTTTACTTTATAAAAATGATTCACTACAGGTTTCCTTAAATGAACCTCCCTCCCACACTGGCTACAGGACTGACCATCAATCCTTCCCTTCTCCCCAGCCAGCAAGAACACAGGCCGTGCAGCACCAAGGCAATGCATGTTTCCAGGGACTGGGCGGGTTTTATGTTTTCTTTGTGATATGTGTGCTGTTTTATGAAGTCTTCTTTTTATTAAATATTCCATTGCCTTAAAGCTGTAATCTTCCAAAGTTGTCTTTAAGGAAAGATATGGTAGAAAGATCATTAAAACATTTATTGAATGGAAGCATGTTCTATCCTAACGTTAAACTACAAATCATGTTGAAAGGATATTGTCTCACCAGAAACTATATTACTGAAATATGATAATTCTCTGTAGCCTCCCATGATTTGAAGCATTTAATCTCTTTATTTATTCATTTATACTTGGACTCTTTCCCTAATGTCTCTGAAGAGACTTATAACATACATGTGACTCCAAAGGATACAAGAGAGGATAGAAGCAAATCTAGATAGAAAGATGATATGGATATGGAAATAAAACCACTTGCTATTATGTCCTGTTCAGGACTAGAGGCAGGCACAGATTTAGCTCTGACCTTACAGGGCTCAGGAATAACAAACCTCACTCAGGAGAAATTCCTTAAGTGTGTCCTCATTAAAAGGCAAGGTGCAATAAAAAAGACATTTCTCATCTCTACTCCAGACAGTGAGTTTCATTTAATTATTTCTCATGATGACCCTCAGTACATGGCTAAGGCCAAAGTTAAACTAAAGGAATTGTCCAAGAACTCCCCACCCCAAAAAGCCAAGTGTGATCTAAGCAATGTAGCTTTGTGACAATGGCTTGGTTTAGAGAATTGTATGGGCAGCACAGCCCTCAAACTGTCCTCCTTGAATATTATATTTTGTACTTGTATATTTGTCAAGACATGGAGTAAATGTATATACAATGTCAATATAATTCTTTAAAAATTTATCCCTATTGATGTATGTATCACTGGTTAATTCCTTTTTAATGTTAAGTAGTATTCCATTGTATGAATATTTTGCATTTTTATCCACTCTTCTGTTGACAGATATTTGAGTTGTTTCCAATTTGGCCTTATTGTAAATAGAGTAAATATTGTAAATAGAGCTATTATGAACATTCTTATAACAAGACTTTGTGTGTGTGTGGCTGTGTGCTTTTATTTTTCTTGGGTATGATACAGGAGTGGAATTGTTAGCTTTCTATGAAATATTCTTGCCGGAAAAAGTTTAATCTTGGGTCTAATCAGAACTTTTGGCAAACTTCCAGTTGGGGCGCCTGGGTGGCTCAATCAGTTAAGTATCCTACTCTTGATTTTGTTTTAGGTCATGATGTCAGGGTCCAGGAGATGAGCCCCACCTTGGGCTCTGTGCTCAAGGGGGAGTCTGCTTGAAATTCTTTCCCTCTACCCTTCCCTTGCAAGCTCTCTTTAAAATAAATAATTACATCTTGAAAAAAACCTGAAGAAACTTCCAATTTACAGTAAACAGGGAGTAGAAGTAAAAGCTAAACCACCACCAGAAAACAAGTAACATTCTACAGGACAACCTGTAGTTACGTAAAAAAATGTGCCATGTGAAAAAGATGCATGGCAGTGGATAGGAGGTATTGGTTTGGATTACAATACATTTTAGAGTCACAACAGCCAAATGTAATGTGTGGTCTTAATTGGATCCTGGTTTAAACAAATCCAGCTATAAATTATACATTGGGTAAATTGAATATGAATTGGACTTTAGATAATATTAGGAAATATTTAATTATATTAGTTGTGATACTGGTATTGTGGCTATACCAAAAACATTCTTATTTTTTAAAGATGCATATTGAAGCATTTAGAGGTGAAATGTCATATCTGTAAGTTTCTTAAAAGACTTCATCAGAAACAAAATGTATGAAGCAAATATGGCAAAAGTGTTAAAAAATAGTAGATCTAAGTGATGGTTGCACAGATATATATTACACAGTTCTCTCTTAGTTTACTATATGTTTGACAATCTTCATAATAAAAAAAAAAAAAAAATTTTGATGAGTAATACAAATTAATGTTTTAATTTCCGTCTTGTTTGAATTCATAGAAAATAGACCCTCTTATTACTTCACTATATTCCTCCAAGATTAAGTAAGCAGATGGCAAAATAGAGAGCCAGTGGGGCTGCAGTAACATCTGAAAATAAGTTTAGTTTTGATGAGTACACAGTTTATATCATCAACGTAGTTAACAATTCATTGGACTAGATCATTCTCCACTGTGCAGTAACAAGTGAACAAAGACAGGATGATAGATTTAGATTTCAATCCACGCAATCCTTTGCAAAAATCCTTTGCAAACACTGCAGGGATTTCAACCAGTAAGAATTTTCAAGACATCTCTACCTGCCTTTTCAGAATGTTGCGACACAACAGAAAGTTTATTTTACACCAGCAATTTCAGTTCACAATTTTCTAATTACAAGTATCAGACAGAGTTTCACCTTCCACCACCCCAGTGATTCATAGCGTTCTTGTTGGCTAAGTTCAACTCTGCATTGTTTGGTTAAATGATTCGAAGTTTTGCACAAACATTACAACTTCCCTCTTTCTCCATTTATAGAGGAAGTCCCTCTTGCTCCCTTCAGAGTGGGACTAATGTGGGTTAACCTTTGGTTCTCTTCATCACCTGGTTCCCCTCTTTTCCTCAAATATATTATCATTGTTTCACTGCATTTTGCTATTTCAAATTCAGAAAACTCCATGGTCAAAAACAGTATGACCCGTTTCCATATAGTGCCTTCCTGGTGTTTGTTGAAGAGAGGCACTTACTAGGGATCAAAACTACAGGGATATGGAGGAAGAGCATGGTTTGAAGATAAGCATTTAATTATTAAGAAAAGCATTGTGCATCAGTCTCTGATGGGGATGGTAGGGCACAGCACAGAAAATGTAGGAAAAGGGATGAAGCCAGAATTCAAAGGTCATGAACTAATATACAAGCTATTTCATTAGCTGCTGTGCGACCTAGGGCAACCTCTTTAACATTCCTGAGCCTCAGCTTCCTCAAATGTTTACTGGGGAGTTCAGAACAAATGATCTCCAAGATCACATAGGTTCCAGTGTTTAATATTTAATAACTCAGAATGACAAGATCTGTTGAATTTCTTTGAACAGCAGAAGTCCATCAACGAACTGGAGATTTAACCAGGGAGTAAGACCATAACGCGTCAAATGCATTTTTGTTGAAGCCCAGTGGTAAAATGGGATCAGCCAATTCACATTCAGATGTATCATCAGAGCTGCAGTGGCATTCCCTCCAAAGGGCTGCTTTCATCTCTCGTTTATTTGTGTTCACTAATACACTCTCATTGTCCTTATTCCCCCCCCCTTATTATCTTTTTTCTTTCTTTTTTTTTAACTTGAAACAGACACAACAGATTAAGGATGTAAGGTTGAATAGCATGGAGCATTAGTCAAAACAGACTTTTGAAATGGTACACAATAGTCCCCCAAGGTGGTTTGTTTTATCCCCTTTCAGAGCTGGGTTTCTCCCTCACTCCACCTTTCCTGTCTTAGTCAGGTTTTATACCAACCAACTCCCCTCAGCTTGGACCAGGTAAGGTCAGCTGGAGGTGAAGCCCTAGTGAGATGATGGGAAAGGAAGGTGCTGCCTGGCTACAGGATGGGGCTTCTGTGCTATCATTTAGAGGTCATGGTTTTCACTCCAGCAGATTTTCATAGGTTCCCTCATTAAAAATTAAGATTCAACTACATTACAAAACAGATTGGCAGGCTGCTGGAAATTGCTATAAATAATTTATCAACTCGTCCATTCTTATTTCTTCCAAATACTACCGTTGTTATTTTTAGCACAAAAGAAATCATATCTAACTATTGAGCTAGTGGAGATGGAATAAAAATGCCTCCGAGTACAGCACTTAACCAAATTAAGGGAAAACATGTCAATTATTTTCATATCTTATTATATTGAAGAATGACAGACAATATATGAGAGAATTTAGTGGTGTGAACCATGTACTTAACAGGAAAATGTCACTTGAATTAGAAGAAAGCAGACTATCGAAGCCCTGAGGCTGAGAAAAAGTTTTTCCCATTTTATGGCCATATTGGCTGATATGGATGATCCCTAAATTATATGACTTAATTCAACCAACATGAAGTGAGTACTTCTTGTGGAGTATAAAATAAGTGACTCAAGTTCTTCACAAAGACCTCTCAGTCTTTCAGATATTGCTGAAGAAATTGGTTTTGGAATACAAATGGCATAGTCCCATAACAATGATATAATCATTATTAAAGGTTAGATGACAACAAAATTACTTAGCCTATATTGAAGCGTGTCTACAATTCTGAGTTCTTTGGAAGCCACACATTATGACTTTCCCCCAAGGAAAGGGGAATTCCTTGTTTCAACCTAGGACAAAAGGACACTTCTTCTCAGGTCTTCTACCTCCTTTCCTGGCACAACAATGAGGATAGAAAACAGTAATTGAAACTAGAGCCAAATAAGAGGGAGAAAAGGGACGTGGGTTTGGGCAGGCATGAATTCACGATGATTGTGACGGCAAGGGTGCTAGAGTGAAGTTGGATCATGAGAAGTCCACCGGTAGGACTGGTTGTATAGGAATAACCCATGGTTCCCTAAGCACTGGAGAAGGGTTTGAAAGTGTTACATTAGTAAATATGAAAAGCGTTTGTCAGGCTTGTGTTCTCCCCATAGAATAGTGGCAACTCCCTTCTTTCTCAAGTTTGGGGTTTCTTTGTGGTGTGTCTTCTGTGTGCTCTAGAATATAGATCCCTTAGTCACCACATGCTGTCTGCCCCATGTGGTCTTATAGGTGATTGGACCTGTCCTGGGGCACCAGGTCAACCCCTTTGCCACTATAGTTCTCTTCTGTTTCTAACGTTGGAAAAACATCAGTTCCTTCAGATGAGTAGCAAAACTTGTAATGCTTTACTTCTGCTTTTAGTAATCTTCAAACGATAGAGAAAAAGATACCAAGCCTCCTTCCCTGCTTCATTACAATCTGTCAGAGGGCTCACAAAGCATTTCTGATATGTATTTCTTAGTATTTTTTCCTATAGTAATTTAGCTATTCTGAAGTGTCTGTATGAGGCCTAGGCCAGAGAACTATTTGAGTCTGACATGGAATGATGTGCAATTGCTATTGGGCCCAGTCTGAGAAGTCTGTTCCCTTGGCTGGTGAAGTGTCTCCCCATGAAGTCCCTCACTCTTTCCAACTAAGAGACCTCCAGCTGCCTGAGCTGCCAACCTTCTAGACCATGTCTGTCTGAATTTACAGTGGTATATAGCTAAAGTCCTGATTTTAGGACCCTTGTTTAAAATAGACTGTTTATGTGTCAGTTTTTGTAAGTCAGAGACTGTCTTCATGCAAACATTTCATACAAGAATAACAACATGCAGAACATAAACTGAATTAGAATTGTTTTGCTTACTAACATATAGGCATGTTATGAATACTGCCAAGCACAGTTTTATGAAGGTGTTCCAGTTTTCTGTTGTTCCAACTATTTCTTCCCTACATCTTACTTGAGAGAATAGAATAGATCATTTGGGGGATCGTTGGAAAGGATGGAAAAATAAAGAGGCTTCCAGAATGTTGTACAATAGAACAAGGAGATAGGTGGGGTGCCAAGCTAAAACTGTCTACAGCTGACTGGCACCCACAGCAACACTGGTCATTGTGTATATACAGTTGCTTTAGCACCAATCCTACTAACCAACAAAGCTCACAACAGATGGAATACTAGCACATTCATTGATCCTCACAATAACTTAGTGAGTGACTTACTATCATTCCCAGTTGATCAATCAAAAATTGAGGCTTAGGAAGACCAAGCCATTTGTCTCAGACTTTTCCAAGTAGAAAGGAAAGCTAATAGCCAAACCCAGTTTTTTTTTTGTTTAAATTCCACGCACGTGTATTGCTTCAACGTTCATTCATGGACATATACTCCACAGTTCTTGCCAATGGCCTACTGCTGAGCTCTAGTCACTGTTCTAGACTTTTAGGAGAGGGCTGTGTCAAGACGAATATCCTCAGGGAATTCTTTTTTTGAACTTAACTTTTTATTTGCAGGAATTACAGATTCTTAGGCTAAATAATAGGTCGGGGAACTTTTGATCTGAGAAAATAAAGCTTACCCATAGTCATCTACAAAAATTAATGCAGAACAAGCTCTTGTTTTATGTTAATTGAGGGACTCTGGGAGATTTGGGCAGGATTGATTACATTTGGGTAAAATGGGCAAGACATTGTAGAAGAAGTGGCATTTGGACTGACCTAGAAAAGACGGTATGATTTTTGTAAGCAGACAAGACACAGAGGTGGGAAGGGGAAAGCATTCCAGAGTCAGCTGCTAATTCAGGCAAAGATGCAGAGATGGGAAAGTACAGGGCCTTTTGGGGAAAATAGCAGATATCCAAAGGGGAAGGGGAAAAAAGTATATTATTTAATAAACTCAAGTGCCATGCTATTCTCTATGGTGTTATCTGTTTTAAGGTCAACATGAATGGAGAGAGACGGATTTAGCTCCTTTTTTTGAACATCCACAGGGCGGGCCCTAAACCGTCAGGGCTAAGAAAGTCAAAACTTTTTATTTCTCTGGTAGAGTAATCCAAAAAGACTTATATTTGCAGAGTGAAGAGGGTGTTCTTGAATTTTTTCTTAGAAAAGTAATACAGTGAGACTGAACAAATACTTAGGAAACTAAATAAGAATGAAGGTCCAAAAGGCTGGTTGTCCATGTCCTAATTCAAACAGGTATCTCTCCACATATCCCAATCTGTACTAAACAGACTTAAGTTCTTACAATAATGCATACCATTCAGGGAGATAGCGTAAATTAAAAATAAGGTGAGGCAAAGTGTATTTGTCATAAGGACATTGTGCAGAGATTTTTTTCTCTCCTTTTGCTCAAATCCTTTCTAAGAGCAGACATTTCTGTTAAGTCTCAATATTCATATTTTTGTTGTTTAAGAAGTTGGTTTGCTTTGCTTTCATTTATATACTGGTTCTTGTAACTTTCAGAGTTTCCCTCTTCATTCACTGCTAGAAATCGCAGAGCTGGGGCCCCTCGGTGGCTCAGTGGGTCATGCTTCAGCTCAGGTCATGATCTCAGGGTCCTAGGATTGAGCCCCACATTGGGCTCTCTGCTCAGCAGGGAGTCTGCTTCCCCCACTCTCTCTGCCTGCCTCTCTGCCTACTTGTGGTCTCTCTGTCAAAGAAATAAAATCAAAGAAAGAAAGAAAGAAAGAAAGGGAAGTTGCAGAGCTAAATTGGTATCATGCTTTCTGGAAATACAGAAGATTACACAGCCTGAATATTTGGCATCAACCTCACTTCTGTCTCAGTAGCCATGAGAAATATTTCTTTCTTTAATCAATCTAAAGTTAACAGATATTAAAATGATTCTAACTTACTTTCAAAGACTTTTCCTTCAGAAAATTTACAAGAGTGTTTTCAAGCAGGACAAATATAATTTCACTAAGAAAATAGACTTTTGGTATTTCCACTATGAAATGAGTCAGAAATGGCAAATCCATTGTGTCCCTTTTTTAAAAGAATCAATCTTTTTGAATATTCTCCCACAATTCCCCACCCACGCCTCTACTCCTCCCCAAAGAGTCTTCAAGTGAGCATTTGAGTGATAATAATAATACCAGGCTTCTTGTGCACCCTTACCCATGGAACACCACTATCAAGCTGACTGTCCTTCATAAAAAAGATTTAATATATACATTATAGAGTATGGGCCAGAATTATACCTTGCTCAGAGTAGGTGCTCAATAAATAATCATTAATTGTATTTCATATGTGTATGTCCACTTATATTGGAGATCCCCAAAGAAAGATTTTTGTATTGCAAATTTTAAATATTTATTTATAACCACTCGGAACATCATCCTCATCTCTAATATGACTACAGTTTAACCTAGTTACACAGCACACAGAAACTTTCTTGTAATTCACATGAGCTGTAGTTTTGACATTTTTCAATCCATTCTGTCTGCTGCTTGTTTACGGAAGCTACTGCCCTGTCTATTGGCTCTTTGTAATGAAGTATTTATGGGTCTTGCATCAGGGAAAAGGGCACAGAGCCATAAAAGCAGCTCTCCTGGTTGCTCCACAACCCCACCTCTTTCAGGGTGTGGAGGAGAGGGAGCTGGGACCCACAAAAGGCTTCAGCCCTGGCCATTTCCCTTCACCTGTTCAGCAGGTGGGCCCCAGGTGAGCGCCAGACTCCTGAGTCCGCAGAGTCATTCTGCTCCTTTGTTTGATCACCAGTTGCTTTCTCTGCCTGTTTATTTTTCTGGATTGGTTTCCTGTCCTGTTCATTAGTCAGTTAGTTCTTCCTTGTTTGTTCTGCGTCTCTCTTGTGTGTTTCTGCAGGTTACCTTGCTCCTCAGCACCGGAAAGTTAATGTCCTTTGTTCCTCGTAATTTGCTTTACTGTGGCGGCAGGGAGCTGCTCGATACACGCGTGCACGTCTGGTGAACAAGGGAGAAAGTTAGAGTCTCACCTGTGAGTATGATCACTTTGTGGGAATGGCCAAATCCTTGCTAAAGGGGTCATTCTCACCTTTTTCCTTGATCCCAAAGTCCTCAAAGTGATTTCTAAAGAGAAATCTTGGAGATGGGAGAGTGACACTCTTAAGTGCTAGCTTGGTTATGTTATGCTTTTTTTTTTTTTTAATTTGTTAATGTAACACTAACCAGATACATATATGCCTGTGGAGTTCAGAAAGTCACACACGACAACAAAGTAGTGTACAAAACCGCTCTCTGCTCTCTATAACCAACTGCAAAAGGAGTGAGAGATTTTTGTGATCCCAAATGACATAAATAGAATCATTTGTCACTGGTAAGGACCATCATTTAATTTGAGATCATTTATAAATTGTTAGGACTAAAAGTAGGAGATGCTTTTTAAGTTGCACTGTCTCTTCTTGAACTCATGCTTAAATTTAATTTGAACCCAGGCTGCTGGGTTCAAATAAAATTTGGCTCACGAAAAAATCTTATTATTATAGAACCTCCACTAACTTAGAATTTTTCAGTATTTGGAATCATTCTGATGCACTAAGCTAGAATGTCATTTATATAATCTGAAGAAGAAGCAAATTCATAATTTCATAATTTTGAAGACAAAATGTTACCATCAATGTGCTTAAGAAAACTACTCTCAAGTGCTAGGAATTGTATCCCAAACCTCCTCTGAATCATAAATCACCTGAGAAAAATGTAAAATCTCTGTTACTGGAGATTCTAATCCCACAGTAGGTCTGCAGTGGGAACAGGAGAGCTCTATTTTTAGTGAATATTCCTCAGACGATTCTCGCTATCAGATAAATTTTGAAAACTCTGCTCTGGAAGTATTGACTAATAATTTCTAGAAAAATTATAGACCGGTACCTTCTGTTGAAAAATGTTAACTCTCTTCTACCCCAAATTTTACTAATCAGAAAATATCAGGGACCTTATTATAGTTATTGATAGAATTGAACTGAATTGAACTAACAGTTCAATCGCTGCAGCAAACATTTCTTTCAACACCTCAGTATACAAAATACTGACATAGGTATTGAAGATAAGTAAGTTAGATACAGTTTTGACATTTGAAGAGTTCATAATTTGATGATAAAAGTGTATTTATATATTTGGTAATTTTGAATAACTTTGAATAAAGATTAACTGACTTACCTTTTCATTAAACAAATACCCAGAGGGTTTACACTTGTTGACTGGCACTGACCCAGGTGCTGGCATTGTATGTAAATTAAAACATTTCTCTCACCTCAAGGAGCAAATTGGAGAAAATCAGTAAGGTGACAAGTGACACTGTAGGCTTCCCCCTGCTATGATAGAGCAAGTCCAGAGTGCTGTGAAAACACTGAGAGACAGAGGTTCCCTGACCTAGCCAAACAGGTGTGCGTGCGTGCGTGCGTGTGTGTGTGTGCGTGTGTGTGTATGCACATGCATGCATGTTGGGGTGCATAGGGCTAATCAGGGCCTAATGGACAAATAGGAGTTACCAAGATGAGAGAGGCAGCGAAGAGTGTTTGTAGCAGTAAGGCATAGTGGAAGGCATGGAAGGGAAGTTAAGAGACCCGTACGTTGGGCAGCATCAAGTAGTTGAGTAAGACCAGAGCCATAATGTTCCTTCTACTTAGGAATACAGATTCTCATTCTACTATTCAAATATTAGCCTACCAGGGAGGAGCCCCAAAACAAACCAAGTTTTATTTCATTAAAAAAATTATCTGTGCACTTATTTTCCAAGATTTAATTCCATATTGGAGTTCTGTATAAAGCTGTTGTTTTGAATAAGAAGATAGATCTTCCACAATCAGATGAATTCAGGAATGGTGGGAACACAAGCAGGACAAAGAGCAAGAGAAAGAAAGAAAGTCACATACTTTCCCATCTCCAGAATTCAAATAATTTCACTACTTCTGTGACTTAAATGTAGTAGTAAGAGTAAATTTTCCCCACTACCATCAATAATATTACAAAATTATATTTCCACACCTGCCTACTGTTGCTAAACAAAGCTGTTTTCTTTTATATTTAACAGTTTCTATGGAAATTTGTTTTGCTCATAAAACCAGTATTGCTTTAGAGTCATCCATGTCCACCCTTCTCAATTTTTCTCCTTTAAATCATTCATGATTTTTGTTGGGACAAAAGACAATAAATAAGTGCCTGGGTTGTAAATGACTATATTACAATTTTAATCCAGGGTTGAAAAACTTGCAAAAGAATCTAGTTTTTTAGTAATCGTTTTATTGTTTTGCAACATATTAAGGTAATACAATTTTTTTTTGTATTGGGGAAGAAGTGTTTATGAATAAAATCTTTTAACATATTAAGGATTTGGAATTTTACATGTATGATTATTAATAATAATTTATAGCTATAAAATATGCCCAGAGGTATCTGCCTAGAGTTGCCCTGTTCTTGCTAGCTACACATAATATACCATAAATCACCCTTCAGAAATTAGAGTCAGGTAGTCGGGTCTCTCCCAGAAAGCTGCCTTTAGAAAACTTTTAGAAGAATGATGTATTTTTATTTCAATATTAATCAAACCCTGTTGTAGACAACATTATGTTTCTTCCTTTATACGATAAGACAGAATTCCCACTGCAACAAATTTCTAAACAGAAAATAAGAGTAATACATTACTTTGGTTTCTCTTTTCAGTCAGAAAATCAAACATTTATTGCAATACTGCAATCGAGAAACAAGATCAACAAATATTTATTGAGGCATGTAACCGTTAAGCATGCCCCAAACCTTGAGGATCTTACTATTTAATGTCTACTTTGTGCTGTGATCAATGCACTGAGAAGTTTAGAAGACAGTAAGATGAGGTATTATTTCTTAAATACAAAGAATCCTGTCAGGAAGATTAAAACAACACATAGTGAGAAAAATAGCTGGGTACCATATGGTTTCAGGATGCTCTAGAATGGACTATTGCTGTTGATGAGTGGCAAAAGTAAAAATAGTGGTAAAAGGTAAAAAACGAAAGTCTAGAAACATAGGATGTGAAGCTTGATTATTAAATATCTTGAAAGTTAAAAAGAGATACTAATTAGCAGTAGAAAGCCACTGTGGGCTCCTGAACAGAGAATAACACAGTGAAAATACAAGATTTTGATGCTTGTATTTCCTCCTACCTCTAACTCATTTGAGAACTAAGTAATAGTACAAATTGTGTGTCTCAAGAGTTGTCATCCAATCTAACTAACGGACTGTGAAATGTAAAACACAACCCCTGCTCCTTGTCTTAAACTAGTGCAGGATTTCATACCTTGGACTCGTTTACAGTTGGTGAAGGCAATGGCTCATGGGATTTAAGTCTAAATAAAATGGGCCTGAGGTGATTTTAGACCTCAAACAGATAAAATTTAATCTAGCAAAAATGGCTGCAATTAGCAATAGTAGCCCAAACAAGAAACCTGCTTTTTTCTGTAACCAACCTGTCCTTTCAAAAAGGTTGATAAATAGATAAATGTGTACCATCCCCCCTGTAAGTCCCATACCCTTCGCAGGCATCACTAATAGATCACATAGTTCTTTCCTGCTGTGTTCTCATGGGCCTTGCAATACTCAAAAGCTCCATAGGAAGTTGCTACCAATTTGTGCAGTTGGTCTTAGAGATGATAACTGTTTGCTTCCCTGCAAATTCTGTCTAAGATAATTTAATAAATTTACCCAATTAGCTGTGCTCACTTACTACAATATCACTTTTTAAAATTTTGTTTTCAGTGTTCCAAAATTCATTGTTTATGCACCACACCCAGTGCTCCATGCAATACCTGCCCTCCTTAATACTCACCACCAGGCTCATGCAATCCCCCACCTCCCTTCCCTCCAAAACCCTCAGTTTATTTCTCAGAGTCCACAGTCTCTCATGATTTGTCTCCCCCTCCGATTTCCGCCAACTCACTTCTCCTCTCCATCTCCCAATGTCCTCTGTGTTACTCCTTACGCTTCACAAGTAAGCAAAACCATATGATAATTGACTCTCTCTATTTGACTTATTTCACTCAGCATAATCTCCTCCAGTCCCATCCATACTGATACAAAAGTTGGGTATTCATCCTTTCTGATGGATGCATAATACTCCATTGTATATATGGAACTTTCTTCTTTATCCATTTGTCTGTTGAAGGGCATCGTGGCTCTCTCCATAGTTTGCTGACTGCAACCATTGATGCTATGAACATTGGGGTACAGATGGCTCTTATGTTCACTACAGTATCATTTTTTTAAAGCCACAATATCTTTATGCCCCTTAGTTTATCATTTAACAGTAGAAAGAAAGCGTTGGGTGATTCTTAAAATTCTCTCATATTTAAAAGCAGTCTAATATATCTCAAGAGTGATTTGTGACACCCACACAGTTCATAGTTCAAGTAAACAACTGCAAGAGATGTAAAAGCACCTCACTGGAAAATTCTAGTATGGAATCTGAAGGATAAGGCCACCACAGCCAAGACCCATCTTCTCCTGTCTTTCTCAAGAATGAGAGAATCTCTCTTATCTGCTGAATGAAAATTAGAGAAATATAAAATGCCCCTATGATCAACAGAATGTTTAATGCTAACAATGATGATGATAGTCTAGAATTATTGTTTACCCTGGGCTAAATACTCACCTAACAGCCTTCCTAACATTGTTTCATGCAATCTTCACTAACTCTGTGCATTGTTATTATATCCCTATTTTACAAATTAGAAAATTTATCAGTTGGGAAATTTGCAAATCAGGTTCAAAGAGATTAAGTAATTTTTCCAAGAGCATACAACTATTAGGTATAAAAACCATGATTTGAAGTGAAGTCTGTTCTTTGGTTGGTTTGTTTTTTCAATTGAGGTAAAACTGGTATATAACATTATATTAGTTTCAAATGTACCACGTAATAGTTCAATATTTGCATGTGTTACAAAGTGATCACCACAATAATTCTAGCTACCATCTATCACCATACAATTGACCCCCTTCACTTTTTTTGCTCCCCAACACCCTTACCCTCTGAAAAACCACCAATCTCTTCTCAAATCTCTTAGTTTTATTTTGTTTGTTCATTTATTTGGTTTTTAGAGTTTATATGAGTGAAATCACTCATATGAGTGAAATCACTTATATGAGTATTTGTCTTTCTCTGTCTGACTTATTTCAGTTAGTGTAATACCCTTAAGATCTATCTATGTTGTCGCAAAAAGCAAGATTTTCTTCTTTTATCATGGCTGAGTAATATCCTATTGTATATATATACCACAGCTTCTTTATCCATTCATCCATTAATGGCCATATAGGTTGTTTCCATATCTTGGCTATTGTAAACAATGCTACAACAAACATAGAGGTGCATGTATCTTTTCAAATTATTGTTTTTGTTTTCTTCAGATGAATACCCAGAAGTGGAATACTTGGGTCACACAGTAGTTCTCCTTTTTGTTTTTTGAGAAACCTCCATACCATTTTCCATAGTGGCTGCATCAGTTCACATTCCTTTCAATAATATATGATGGTTCCCTTTTGTCTACAACTTCTCCAACACTTATTTCTTATCTTTTTGATAGTAGCCATTCTGACAGATATGAGGTGATATCTCACTGTGATATTGATTTCCTTTTCCCTGATGATGAGTGATGTGTAATATCCTTCTTATACCTGTTGGCCATGTGTATGACTTCTTTGGAAAAATATCTATTCATGCCCTTTGTCCATTTTTAAATAATTTTTATATGTTTGTTATTGAGTTAGATGAGTTCTTTTGATAGCCAAGAAGCCTCAGCATCTCCTTAGGCTGGTCTGGGACCAAACTGCTGCCTGAAGTGTTTATATATTACCACGCTTAGTAGTTAAGTGAAATTTGTACATTTTGGTTGACATTAGAATACATTGTGCCCTGCAGCACATTATTCTATCTGGTAGCTTATGGATCTAAAATCCCCACTGTTGTGTATGTTAATTTATGAAAGTAAATTGTGGGGGGGGGGGCTTAAAAAAAAAAAGGAAAGAGTGATCTATTCTTTTACAGTGGCTGCCCAGTTTTCCCAACACATTTATGGAAATGACTGTACTATCCCCATCGTATATTCATGCCTCCTTCATCATAAATTAATTGATCATAGCCACATGGGCTTATATCTGGGCTTTTTATTCTCTTCTGTTGGTCTATTTGTATTTGAAATCAGGTAACTTGATACCTCCAGCTTTGTTTTTTCCTGATTGTTTTAGCTATTCAGAGGCTTTTGTTTGTTTGTTTTTGTTTTTGTTTTGTGGTTCTATACATACCTGAAAATTATTTGTTCTAGTTCTGCAAAAAATACCATTGGAATTTAGATTAAATTCATGAATTACTTCAGGGAGTATGGAAATTTTAATAATATTAATTCTTCCAGTCCATGAACATGACCTATCTTTTCATTTACTTATATCTTCTTCAATTCCTTTCACCAGTGTTCTATAGTTTTTAGTGTACAGATCTTTCACCTTCTTGGTGTAATTTATTCCTATGTATTTTACTCTTTTTGATGTCATTATAAATGGGATTGTTTTCCTACTTTCTCTTTTTGGTAGGTCATCATTATTGTATAGAAATGCAACCAATTTCCATATATTGATCTTATATCCTATAAATTTACTGAATTCATATATTATATCTAAGAATTTTTCAATGGTGATAGTTTTACTTCTTCCTTTCCTATTTGGATGACATATTTTTTTTCTTGCTTAATTGCCATGGCTAAGACTTCTAATGCTTTCTTGAATGAAAGCAGCAAGAGAGGGCATCCTTGTCTTGTTCCTAATCTTAAGGAAAAGCCAGCTTTTCACCATTTAGTATGATGCTTATTGTGGGTGTTGTCATACGTGGTCTTTATTTTACTATTTTAAAGTTTTTATTTTAATTCTAGTTAGTTAACATACAATGTTTTATTCGTTTCAGGTGTACAATCCATACATCATTATCCTAACATCACTCATCACTTGGTGCTTAGCACCAAGTGTACTCCTGAATCCCTATCACCTACTTAACCCATCCCCCCCAGTCCCCTCCCCACTGGTAACCATCAGTTTGTTCTCTATAATTAAGAGTCTGTTTCTTGGTTTGTTTTGCTTTCTTTTTCCCCTTGTTCCTTTGTTTTCTTTCTTAAATTCCACGTGTAAGTGAAATCGTATGGTATTTATCTTTCTCTGACTTATTTCACTTAGCATTATAATCTCTAGCTCCATTCATATCATTGCAAGTGGTAACATTTCATTCTTTTTTATGGTTGAATAATATTCTCTCTCTCTCTCTCTCTCTCTCTCTCACACACACACACAGACACACCATATGGCTGAATAATATTCCATTGTGTGTGTGTTTATGTATATATGTGTGTGTGTGTGTGTGTGTGTGTGTATCCTCTTTATCCATTCATCAACCAATGGATACTTGGGTTGTTTCCACAATTTAACTATTGTAAATAATTCTGTTTAAACACAGGGGTACATGTATCCCTTTGAATTGGTGTTTTTATATTCTGTGGGTAAATACCTTATAGTGTAATTGCTGGATTTTATGATTGTTCTTTTTTTAACTTTTTGAGGGAACTCCACACTATTTCCACAGTGGCTGCACCAGTTTGCACTCCCACCAACAGTGCACAAAGGTTCCCCTTTCTCCATACCCTTACCAACACCTCTTTTTCTTGTGTCTTTTTACTTTATTTTAGCCATTCTAAGAGATGTAAGGTGCTAACTGTTGTGGTTTTGATTTACATTTTCCTGATGATGAGTGATGTTGAGCATCTTATCATGTTGCCCATCTACATGTTCCCTTCAGAGAAATGTCTGTTTATGTCTTCTGTTCATTTTTAATTTGATGTTTTTTGGGTGTTGAGGTTTCTAAGTTCTTTATATATTTTGGATACTAATCCTTTATGGGATATGTCACTTGTAAATATCTTCTTCCATTCAGTAGGTTGTCTTTTAGTTTCTTCTTTTTTCTTTTGCTTTTATTGTTTGTTTCCTCCACCGTGCAGAAGCTTTTTATTTTGATGTAGTCCCAATAGCTTATTTTTGCTTTTGTTTTCCTTAACATGTGACCTTAACTATGTTGTGGTATCTTTCCTTTATTCCCACTTTGTTAAAAATTTGTATCACTAATAGTTCCTGAATTTTGCAGAATGGCTTTTCTGCATCTATCAAGATTATCATATAATATTAGTTCTTCATTTTGCTAATGTGTTGTATCACATTGATTGATATGCAGATGTTGAACCATTCTTGCATCCTGGGAATAAATTCCATTTAATCATGGTGTGTGATCCTTTGATTTTATTGTTAAATTCAGTTTCCTAATATTTTGTTGAGGATGTTTGCATCTGTGTTAATTGTGAAATTGACCTATAATTTTCTTTCTTTGTAGTGTCCTTAACCTGGTTTTGGTATTAGGATGATGCTGGTTTCACAAAGTTAGTTTGGAAGTATTCCATCCTCTTCAATTTTTTTGGGAAGAGTCTGAGGATATCTTTGATTGTTCGGTAGAATCTAACAGTGAACCGTCTGATCCTGGACTTTGGTTTGTTGGGAGGTTTTTGATTACTGATTCAATCTCCTTGCTTATAATCAGTCTATTCAGATTTTCTACTTCTTCATGATTCAGTCTTGGAAGATTGTATGATTCTAGGAATTTTTATTTTTTTTATCTTCTCCAGTTGTGCATATTTTTAATAACAGTATTTTATGATCTTTTGCATTTCTGTGCATCAGTTGTAACTTCTGTTTCATTTCTGATTTTATTTATTTGAGCCATATCTCTCCCTTTCTCTCTCTCTCTCTTCCTTGGTGGGTTTAGCTATGTGGTTTGTTAATCTTGTTTTTCCTTTCAAAGAACCAGCTTTTCAAATTTCTTTTCTCCTGTTTGTTTGTTTGTTTTTCAGTATCCTTCATTTATTTACACTCTGATCCACTTAATTATTTCCTTCTTTCTACTAACTTTAGGCTTTAGGTATAAAGTTAAATTGCTTTGAGATTTTTCTTGTTTCTTAAGATAGGCCTATATTGTTATGAGTTTTTCTCTTAGAACTGCTTTTGCTGCATCTCACAGATATGGGGTTATATTTCCACTTAATTTGTCTTAATTTTTTTTAATTTCCCCTTTGATTTCTTTGTTGACCCAATGGTTGTTCAGTAGCATTTTGCTTAACCTACATGTATTTGTGTTTTTTCCAGTTTTCTTCTTGTAATTTATTTCTATTTTCATACCATTATGGTCAGAAAAGGTGCCTAATATTATTTCAATCTTTTAAAATTTATTGAGACATTTTATGGTCTAACTTGTGATCTATCCTGGGAATATTATATATGTGTACTTTAGAAAAATGTATATTTTGCTGTTTTAGAATGGAATGAATGTTCTGTATATGCCTATTATGTACATCTAATCTAACATGTTATATATAGCTGATGTTTCCTTATTGATTTTCTGTCTGGATTTCCACTGATGTCAGTGGGGTGTTAAAACCCCCCTACTATGATTGTATTGGTTCCCAGTTCTCCTTTAGGTCAGTTAATATTTTCTGTGTATATTTAGGTGTTCCTATGTTGGATACATAAATATTTACAATTGTTAATATCCTCTTGTTCGATTGGTCCATTTGTCATTACATAATGTCCTTCTTTGTCTTTTATTACAGTCTTTGTTTTAAAGTTTATTTTGCCTGCTATAAATGAAGCTACCCCAGGTTTCTTTCTGTTTCCTTTTGCATGGCAAACACAGGAGAAGAGTATTAGTGACAGGATACACCTTTGGCTTTAGCAAGGCCAGGAAAGAGCACTAGGGGCAAGGCACACCCACATTTGGTAATGCTGGAAAAGAGCATTAGGTGTTCATGTCTACATTAGCAAAGTAGAGGGAGAAAAAGAACAGTGCCCTCAGCACCTCTATCTGCTAGGAAAATCCCACCTAATCCCTGTTTCACTGGCAAAAGTTTTAAGATGAGCCTCCGAATCACCTTTATTTATAATCTAGTCACCTCTCAAACTTTTGCCTTTGCACTGGATGCCAGGACGAATGAGTCCATGTGCAAGTCTCTTGAAAGACTTGAAAGGAGTATTCAGATCTCCATAGCTCCTTGGGCCCCTGGATATAAGCTCCATTGGTTTCCAAAGCCAGAAGTTTTTGGTACTTCATCTCTTTGATGCAGGTCCCAATGGTTGAGGGGTTCAATATGGGGCACAAACTCCCTTGATTCTCACTTGAGAGGCTTTGGCCCATGGATCCCTCTCTATTGTGTGTCACTATGCCAGGGATGGGGTTTCTGGCAAGACCAAGTGTTTGCCTCCTACCATCTTGATGTGATCCTTTAATCCCTTTTTGTAAAGGAAATTATTCACCTAGTTTTTGGTTCTTTTTCAGTGGGAATTATTTCATATGTGGTTGTAGATTGAGTATGTCTATGGGAAGAGGTGAGTTCAGGATTTTTCTATGCTGCCATCTTGAACCACCTCCCCCTCCAGTGAAGTTTATTTGATTCTACTACCAGTGTTGTCCAATGGAATTTTCTGTAATGATGGAACTATTCTGTATCTGCAGTGTCCAATACAATAGCCACTGGCCACATGTAGCTGTTAAGCATTTGAAATGTGACACAACTAAAAATTTTTAATTTCATTTAATTCAAATATAAATAGCCATATGTGGCTAGTGACTACCATATTTGAGAGCACAATGTTGGATAATGAACTCTATAAGAGAAGGTACCATGAATGTTTTATTGATGACTGTATCCTCAGCATTTAACAAAGTAGCCTAGTATATATTAGACACACAATAACATTACTGAATGAACAAATAAGCTTAAAACCTATGAATATAATGCAAGTATAGAAATCTTGTTCCTAAAATATCAACCCACTGGAAAACCCACTCAGACTCTTCATGCTTTGAGACAATCATCACCATCAGGATAATAAAGATAATGTTATAGATCAATCTCAGTTTATGAGAAAATATTAATCAAAATAAACTAATTTTGTGAAAAGAAGTTGTACCAATAATCATTGATCAGCCAGAAGACAAAAATCTCATTCTTCCTCTCATTTTTCTTTTTTTTTTTTTAAGGTTTTATTTATTTATTTGAGAGAAAGAGAGCACAGAGGGAGAGTGAGATGGAGAAGCAGACTCCCCACTGATCAGGGAGCCAGACATGGGGCTCAGTCTCAGGACCCTACTATCATGACCTGAGCCAAAGGCAGACGTTTAACTGATTGAGCCACTCGGGTGCCCCATCTTTCCAACTTTCTTAAGAGGAAATGAATTTTTACTTGATATAAAGAGAAAGTACTTGCCCTTTTCCCAAATGTAGTAGAAAACCATGTCTTTCAGTTAATATTTATAGGTTTTGTAATACTCATTACTATACCCAAAAGGAAGTTAAGATGAAGTTTAAATTAATGTGAATAATTTTAAAAGCATCCCCTAAAAAGAAAAAAATGCAGTATATAATTTTTTTGTTTGCCTGATTTTGCATGATGCCAAAATCTAGAGTTATTCCCTGAATAAAAATACACAAATCATTTTATAGACTGTTTTAATAAAAGATTTTTACATTTTACTAGGATAAAACAAGATCCATATTAATGTGAGATGTTACTAGTGTGGCAATTATTGGTAGCTATCAAATCCTAAAGTAAGATGACAGTTCCATGTTACCCTAACCTCTGAGCAAGTTCTATAAAATTCCCATACACTAATGGGCATAAAAACCACCCATGAAGCTTGCCAGAAAAATAAATTCTCAGCTGTCACTCACACAGATTATGATTCAGAAGGTCTTGGGAAGAGCCCAGGAATGTTCATTTAAGTAACCCTTATCATTTCGGTCCATGAACAATACTTTGAGAAGTACTGTAAATTCTTCTGAGATAAGTCTATGAAGGAAGCAAAGAAAACATTAACTTGATGAAATGTCTCCTTTCTCAGGAACCATGCAGAATTGATATGCTTGGGTCACGGCATACATCTGATGCATTGCTCTTCTCCTCACCACCACCACCATTTTGTAGTTTGAGGGTCATTGATCCCTCACCCCTCAATTCCAGATGTGAGCACTTAATTGCTATTCAGTTTGAGCCCATTCCCATAAAAAACATGACCTAAACTGGTCCTATCAGACTGAAATCCTGGACTTTTGTTTGGTTAGGAGAAAGACACTTTACCTCTCCCTTTCCCTCTCTGGGCATATGTGAGAAAGCACGGGATCCCTGGAGCTACTGGCAGCCATCTTGCAACCATGTGTGAAATCAGGCTTAGGATAAAACGGACACCATGAACAAAAGGCAGAGCAAAGCGACAGAGTCCTTAGGGACATTGCTGAGCTAGATGAAACCAATCTTGTAGCCCGCCCTACCTCTAGACTTCCCAGTTATGTAAGTCAATAAATTCTCCTATTGTTTTAAACAGTTTAAGTTTTCCGTTATTTGGAACATAAAAAGACTTAATTGATACAGGCTGCCGTTTTAGATTTTATACACCCATTTTTCTTTCTTAGCTCTGATCTCTGTGTCTTCAGGATGTTATTTTGCCATTCCTACTCTGATGCAGCTTTAAGCACTATGTAGGGACATAGAGAAATGTCTTAAGTTCTCACTACTCATTCACCCCCCCCCCACACACACACACTCTACAATTGCTACCAATGCCTTTGCAATTCCTCTTCTTCACCTACCACTTTCTCTTCTCACTAGAACTGAGCCATCAGATACACAGGTACTTCTACCTCCTGGGAAAAGAGAGCTGATTTAATGAAGTCCATATCTTTATAAGAAACTGCCTTTTCAAAGGTTTGATGAATGCATTAGCTCCCCCTCAGTACCCTCTGTGCACTTTTATTCTGGCTGCTCTAGGATTTTAGGTATATTTCAAAAGCATTTAGATATTCTTCACCTTTTGGTTCTTTCGTGCAATATCTTTCATATTTTGTCTTGTCACAGTAGAGAAAGATGAAGATGCAGAGGAAACCACAGTGGACAGCCAACAGAAGTCAGTTGCCTCTTGCAGGGGCCTCAGGGGCAGCTGAATAGATGGACCCACCAAAGAAAAACCCCGGGCTGTCAATCCATCTGTGCAAGAAGTAGCAACTGTGGAGTTCTGTGCTGTGGAGACAAACAGCAGAATAATCCGCACTCTATTCTTCTCCCTTCACTTAAGGAGACGAGAGTGTATGAATTAAATTAAATAGTCAATAGTAGGAACGGAATCCAGGAAGTTTGCAAGGTAGAAAGAAAAAAATTCAAAAAGAATTTCAAACAATTCTTTCCACAGCTTTGAAAATATAGATTGGAGAACCTTTACTAAAAACCTTCTCTAATTACGTTGTGGACCAAAGTGAGATTGAAACAACTAACGGCTACAGAATATTTTCATTAATCTCTCATCTCCAAAGAAAAGACATCGAGTGTTCATCTAGAGAAATGTTATCACTAAACTTATTTGTTTGTCTATTTATTTAGTTGTTGCTGTCTGTTTTATCACTTATATAATGTTAACATTCTTTTAAAATGGGCAGATGGACCTCATTCAAGTTCTGACAGTAACTCTTTGTTATTGGTACAAATGGCTTCAGAGGTATTTAATTACCATTAGTAGTCATCCGTTTGCTCCTTGCTGGTGACATTTGGAATAGTAAACAGGCAGCATTCTTTGTGTCCAGTGAGTTCATAGAAAGTTAAACCTACTTTTGACAACAGACTCAAGCTTAGCTACCATTAACCCCTCTTCAGTTACTGGATGATGTGTTTGAACACTATGAATGATTAATGAAGGCTAAATAGTCCACTTTCTATCTTAAAACCTTTTTGTTAACTGCCAGAGAGCTGAGTGACTGGCAAGGTGAGGTCGGCTCAGGCAATATTCATGCAGTATGTTGCTTGCACTCTAAAACACACACACACACACACACACACACACATTGATTTGTCAATTATTTATTTTTGAGATATTTAATAAATTAGAAGCTCTCACCCTGATGGCTTTTCCCTTTCACAGACCAATACCGGGGACCATGATTTGTGCCAGCTTAGCACTAGAAAGCAAATTTTGCTTGTATATCTAAGTGCGTGACTTTTCCCTCGCAGGGAAACCAAGATAAAGTGTTGTCAAATAGTAGTAACCATTACAAAGTTCCTAGAAGTGGGCTATGAATTTCCCTGCAGAAAATTCTAGGATTGTTCTCGGGGAAAGGATTTATCACCCATGAAGCTGAGAAAACCACTTAAGTTCATGGATGTAAGAGGCATCCTACTCTTAACTCCTCCAGAGATGTCATTTGCACAAGATATTATGCAAGAGACCAGGCAAAGCTGGAAGCGAGAAGGATGCAGACATTAAAAATGCAGTGCAGGGGTGCCTGGGTCACAGAATCGGTTAAGTCTCCAGCTCTTGGTTTGGGCTCAGGTCCCGATCTCAGGGTGGTGAGATAGAGCCCTGTTCCATGCTGAGCACAGAGTCTGCTGGAGATTCTCTCCTGCCCCTCCCCCAGCGCTCCCACTCGCTCTCTCTCTCTCGCAAATGATAAATAAATAAAACTTTAAAAAATAAAAGAATGCAGTGCAGAGCACTGAGAAGTTGAAGATAAGAGCTGACTCCAAGGAAAGGAAGGATAAAGAACAAAGAAGTAGGTTTATAAGTCAGTAACACAGTCTGGGAACACAATTTAAACATACATAATTTTAAGCATAGCTTTAAATGCATTTTCTCAGGTTTCTGCGGCTATGCCTTCAATTTTCTCTTCCTTACCTTTATAACTTTATAGCATTTAGCGCATCACTTATACCTGATATATACCTGATCACCCAAACAACCCAGAACTTGAGATGCATAGCAAGAAACACAGATACATCTTTCCAATAGCCTTTGCTGAAAACAAACAAAAAACCTGTTATTTCTTGTATGGTAGTCTGTTGGGCATGTATCCCTTTAATAGTTTCCAAATGAGGGGTGCCTGGGTGGCTCAGTGGGTTAAGCCTCTGCCTTCAGCTCAGGTCATGATCTCAGGGTCCTGGGATGGAGTCCGGACATCGGGCTCTCTGCTCAGCAGGGAGCCTGCTTCCTCCTCTCTCTCTCTCTCTCTCTCTCTCTCTGCTGCTTCTCTACCTACTTGTTATCTCTGTCTGTCAAATAAATAAATAAAATCTTTAAAAAAAAAAGTTTCCAAATGAAGTACCTAGGGATGATTTGAATTAATTCTAAAAATTAATTAAAATTAAATTTAAATTCATTAATATCTCACTTTTATACTGTGCTTTATCCATCACTTTTATCATATATGTATTGATAGAGTCTGGGCATTTTTTCCCAAAGAGAAGAAAATGAAGTGAGATCTGAACTAATGTTTTCCAGAGAGAATTCACAGGTCCACCTCATTAATTTATTGAGTCAACAAATATTATATTGGCATTCATTATTTGGCAGACAATGTCCTAGGCACTAGGGATACAGAGATATTTAACATCTAGCCTTTGCTCACAAGGATCTCAATGTCTGTTTGGAGAGATGGACAAGGAAGGGTAAGCATAATACAAAGGGTACCGTGGGAGGGCAGAAGAGACAGGCTGGAGTAGGTTTAGAGAAGCCACTCCAGGGAGAGCAATATTAAGCTGGTCATGCAGTGTGACCCACCCCCAGCTACAGGTCACAATGTCTGGGACTCCTTGGGCTGCACCCGCTTACCTAAGAATCAGCCTTAGCTGCAGGACCTGGAGGCCCCTGTTCTGTGGCTGATATGGGAATGGGTCATCAGAGGAAACCAGGACTCACAGTCATGCCATCATACCCAGGACTCAAAGAAACCTTATTCTACTGTCAGGTTATCTTTCAAGACCAAGGGTGACAGCAGTGGAAACTAGCCACAGCTGTAGGAGTAAGATAAAACAAATGTTACAGAAGGAGAAAGAAAGGGAGGGAGAGAGAGAGAGACAAGTAAAAACATATCAATCCCAGAGATACATCTACACTGTGTAGATGATGGGAAGCATCCACCTTGAGTAAAGCCCCTAGACGTTAATAGTGCTTGACACAGCTCAGGGCGTGCAGACGGTGCCCAGGAACTGCACATTGTAAATGTGCGGTCGGTTAGAGAAAGGGTTTTGCAGAACCAGCAAATCATATAAATTCTGATGACGGCATGATTAGCCTTCAGCGTGGGAATCTTCACCCCAAGTGGATTTGCAGCCGACTAGGACAGCTCATCAGGTAAGCCAGCGGGAAAGAATTTCCTGGGGTCAATCCTCCTAAACTTGGTCCCACACACTCCCTGAAAGGGATGTCCACATACTTCTCAGACCCTAGTCTCCAGGCAGGCTCTCCCCAGACCATCCTGGCCAGGATTTCCTACCCTGTACATAAGCACCCAGGCCACACGAGGCAGCCCTATCTGGCTTCCTACTACCTCCCTGAGCTGAGAGGGGCAAGTCACTTTACTTCTGACTTCTCCCAGGATCCTTCAGCCCAAGGGACCTGCCACAAAGCTGCGGGCTGGAGCTTATCAAGTTTTGGGGTGGGTTGAGGTTGGTGAAGGGGAAGAGCAAACAGCTCCAGGCTTTTCCCTGGCAGCCACTAATTGAATATGAAGGCAGGAGGGATAGGAACAAGATGAGTTGAGTCTGTGAAGTGGTGGGGAGGGTGTGTGGCCACCCAGAAAGCAAAAAAGCACCCCCGTCCCAGCACACTGATGGCCTCTAATTGGATAATTTTGCTTTGGGCAGAGGCCTTTGTCTCAATGGCTTCTCCTATTAGCGGCTTCAACGTTAGCTCTTAAAATAACTGATGATCTCACCGGAAAGAAGAAATCCCTTCAAAATCAAAGAAGGCTTCAATTTGGATACAAAAGTTTGCCCGACACCATTAACTTTATTTTGGGGCCAGATTATGAATAGGAAAACCTTCTGGCAGGAGCCAGGGAGTAGGTTATGACTAGAAGGGGTCAGCACACAGAAATCTTGCAAACGAGGCTGGGGTGACTTGGGAAAGAAAGATCCCCAAGGGAGAGCCTGGGCAGGGTGGAACAAGCAGCTGTGTGCCCAGTCAGTGCCTGCGTGAATAGGGTCAGTGATCCTCATTCAACCCTTCTTTCCATCTCAGGAACGTGTAGCTTCTAGAAAACTATTTGTCCTTTTCTAGACCTCAACTTCCGCACTTGCAATGTGGGCCAAGGAAGACAAGATCTACTTCTTAGGGCTGTGAGCATTAACTGAGACAATCCAGCTCCTGGGTTAGGGCAGGAGGTACGGTGTGAGTGTTTAGGAAGTGCAGTAATCATGTCTCCTTCACACCTCAGAACCCTCCTCCGACACGGTACTTGTTACCTCCAACAAACAAATGAGAAAACTTAAAGTAAGAAGGTCTGGATAAATTACCTAAGGTTACAGAGTCCGGATTCACACTCATGTCTAAGTGGCTATGTCATCTTGATGCTTTTCCATTAATTCCATGCTGCGGTCACTGGTTGGTTGGTTGGTTTTTGTTCTTTGGTTTATTTCCTTTTTTTTAGTCTGTCCTTTTGCTTTGTTTATATGTCAAAGTATTTATACCTATACCTATATATACTCTTAATTCCCAGAAATTAGGCCTTGGTCCAAAACCACAAGGACCTACAAGGCAAGGCAACTCTCACATTTATCATTTGTTTTCTGTGAACATGCCCAGAGTGCCTTCACAGCACCTCCAGGGAGTACCCACTCTGCTTAAAAGGGCTGCAAGAACCTGGACCAGTCTTGCCAAGTATCAGGGATGCACAAGACTGGTTTTTAAGGAACCAATCCACATAATTGCAATTTTATTTACTCTGTGATCTGGACAATGCACACAGACCATGGAATGGGCAGGCAGGAGGAAGGGATGGCAAGATATGTTTGTGGCTTGGCCAATTTTTACTCCTTTCTGCAAGACTGGACCCATTCCACAAGGCTGCTACCTTCTGTGAAGAGAAATAAAGGACTAAAGAGAACACATTCATCAGAACCTCCCTAAAACAAAGGGCTCCCTCTGCCCTAAGTGGCACAAGCTTCTCAGAGGAAGGTGTCAGTGGAGATGAAAACACGCAGCTGGCATCAAGACTTTGGCCCAAGGCAGTCACTGTAAACATGCTCATCATTTTCTGTCTGGTTGTCCTTTGCTGCTTTCTTTGAGACACTTGTTTTCTCACACACCTTGGATAATTTCAACTCGCCTATAAACTCTCCCAGGCAGCAGCGGTTTGTTTTGTTTTTAATTCAATCTCATCATTGTTGAAAGGACATGAAATGTGTATCTGGGAACACATTTAAGCTGCAAAGCTGAAAGTAGCCTAAGCAAAGAGGAAAATGCATTATTCCGCATAAGAGGAAGTCTAGATCTAGAGCAGTTTCAGGCCAGCGAATTCAGCAATTTAAATGCACAACCACGGACCCAGGCACTCTCTACCTTTTCTCCCTCTTAATGTTAGTAGGTCAGTTATATCTCTCTTGGTTATAGGTGACAAAGTATCCAAAGGCCAAAGAGTGTCCTTCTTCTGTGGGTGTATCTTTAAGAGCAAGAAGAATCTTCCTAGAAGCCCCCAGAACAACCACCCTTTCCCTTTGATTGGCCAGGATTGGGTCATTGTCAACCCCTAAGTTGAACACTGGCAAGAGGTCACTAGACTCAGCAAGACTGACTGTCTAGAGCTGGTAGGAAGGCCAGGTGCCCCTGAAACACAAAGCTGTTCGATATCTTTGTCCTGACAACAAAGAAGAATGGTGATGGAGGTTGACTAGGAGCCAGCAGTGTCCACCATGATATTTGCAGTCATACAGATCTGGGTTTGAATCCAGGCTCACCATTTTCAAACGTAGACAATTTCACCTCTTAAAATTTTAGTATCCTCACATATAAAATAGAGTGAAAAATGTCTACTGTGTGGGTGGTTGGGGAGGACTAAACAAGGTTGTGTTTGTGAAAGGGACAGTACAGAGCATGGCTTGTAAGAGTTACTTAATGCCTGTTGGTTTCCTGTTCTCATTTTTGCATCCCTTTTGGAAATCTTTCAGCATACGTATTTCCATTAGAACTAAAGGATATGCTCTTGTCTTTTTGTGTCCCTGTGGTCTGGCTTTCATTCTCTTGCCTCTTCCTATGATGTCTGCTTTCACAATACTATTAGTTATGCTTTAAGAATGTGATTATTACTTTTTTTTATTACTTGTTATTAATGTTGCTGTTGGGATAATTGATAAATGTGTAGTATAAAATGATATTTGCCCAAAGTTCATATCTGTTGTCATCTTTGATCCTGATGATGTGGTCAATTGGGGATGCTTCAATTAAAGGTAATAAACCAATTTATTTCCTTGTAATTTGTTATATTTAATAAGTAAGAGCCATCGACACACTTCGTTCAGTGAATATACCCACACATTAATCTTCATCAATTGCCAGCAAAGGTTTAATGAGGCCTTTGTTGGCATGGTTTAAGATACTCCTATGTACTATTTACCATTTGTGGAGAAACTCAAGACAGGAAAATTCATAATTTTGTCACAAGATAGGTTTCCTGCTGCCTTCAGAGACAAGTTTTCTGTTTGCATAAAAGAACACACAAAAAGGCTAATGAGGATGCACTGATTTAGATTATTATTAAAAGACACATTTATTTTTTAAAATTGAAGATAATCTCTGATATGTATGAATTATAACTGCTCTTAGGGAGATGCTACAGAAAATATTTATTTGCATTAGAGTAGAGTGGATGGTATTTTTAACTTTACTTACTATTTCTAAGTAGTTTACTTATATACAAAGAGAAAGTTCATTAACACTGAGTCAATTGTTTACTGAGCACCTACTATGTGCAACACTGTGCTATATGAAGCAGACGACACCAAAGTGAAGGAGGACCCGGCCCTGGTTCATAAGGGTGACAGTCCAGTTGGAGAGAGAAGTACCAACAATTAGCTCGGACAATGCAGGGTAGCTGTGGGAAGTAAAGGAAAACCGGAATGTGTTCTGGCACCATCACTTCTAGCTGGAGGCCCTGGGCAAACCACTTCCCTTCCATAGACCTAGGTTTCTCTCATTTGTAAAATGAACAATTTGAACTGGAGAATGTCTAAAGATGGTCAAAGTCTAAAGTTCTCTGGTTTTCAAGGTGGTCCCCAAATCACTAAAAGCTGGAGTAGCTGGAGTAGTCTGCAGAGGTTTGCTATGATGGGCTGGACTTGAAGTGGGTTTTGAAAGACAGAGCAGATGGGTGTCTGTGGAGGGAATCTGACAGAGGGAAGGAGAACACATTCAGAACAGTGGGAACTAGACAGAACCAGCAGTAATTCCCAAGTCATGAGTGTAATCCTAGCCAGAGTGAGGAGTGTGTTAGACAACAAAAAAATCCAACTGGACAGTAAGCACAGAGCCAGACACACAACTAGATGAGCCAGCCTTCATGTTGCTGGTACACTGGAGGTGTCAACCTTTTATTTCCTTTTTTTATTGGATCCATTTCCTTATTTCTCTTCTTTCTCTCCTACCTCTCCTTTGTCTACTTCCTCCTTCAATCTCTTTTTTAATTAACATGTAATGTATTATTTGACCCCGGGTACAAGTCTGTGATTCATTCCCTCTTTAATCTTAATAGTTTTTCTCTTCCTCTCCTGTCTTCTTCTCCATGTTTCTTTCCTTCTGTTGAAATGCTGTTTATAGTTTACAAGACACTTTCCCCTGCGTGAAACTCTTGAGTCAGAAAATAATGGACACCATCCCCAGATTTCTGGGGATTCAGACTGGCTCAAAAACCTGGGTTCAAACCCCTGCTTATGCTGCTTACTGGCTGTTTGCATGGCCCCAGACAAATTTCTTAACTCCCTGCATTTTCATATCCCCATCTGCAAAATGAAGGTAATAATGATCTCCTCTTCATAGAGTTGTTCTAAGAATTAAATGAACAACCAAAGCACTTAGAGCAGTAAACTGGTAGGTTCAACATGTGTGTTAGCCATTATTTGGGAAAGACCTATCAAGTTATTTTCTGATCGACTTATGTGGGTCATAATGTGCATGTTTTTGTAAGATTTTTGTGCCCAACATCCACAGTTTGTGACCTACTGACAACTTTTACTTGAATGAGGTGGAGAACCATGTGGGTTAATCTTTTAAAGTGCCAACCAAAATTTCAAGAATATTTAAGGTCTCCCGAGCAAGGCCATGGCCTAAAGTTGCAGCCATTTTAATTAGCTTCACCTTCTCTACCCCATGATCCAGAACTCTCTAATTGCAGCGTGGCAGCCTCCTGCTCCCTGTCACAGATCTGACTTTACCTGCTACTATTTAAATTTCATGAATCATGCTCTCTCTGTTTGATCTCCTGAAACCTCTGAAACTAAATGAATAATTACCTAGATGCAATTGTCACCATTTATAAAAGATGCTGTAAAAAGATTTTTTTTTTCCTTTTTCTAAAATGAACCTTTTTTCTTTTCTGGTTGTCTCCAATTTGTAGCATGAAGAAAATGTCAGCTATTCCTCCAATGAACAGAGAAAGACATTCTCAAAATCAAGAAGCCTGACACCCAGAAAGCAAATACTTTCTTTTTCCAAAAGTGGTGGGAGTATGCCATGGCAACCCCATTGGAGTCCTAATGTTAAGACTTGCTTTAGTGCTCTCCTCCAGATACTGACTCAGTGGGAACCCCTGGCATGAATGTCAATGACAAACAGCTAGTGCAGGAAGTCCCCTGGAACACAGTGAGACTGTTCTTCAATACAGAAGCATCATGCTTTCAGTAATGAGGTCTTTCCTTGAATATCTGGGGCATATTCTGGTTCTTTCCACCCAGGCAAACTTTAGGTCTAATCTATAAACTATAGAGTTATCAGACTTAGTAGATAAAGCAAATATTAGGGAAACATTGAAATAGGACATCGGTTTTAATCATTTGTAATTTTCTTTCCCATTTTATTTGCCATTTTATGTTTAAATGTCAGGGAGGGACTATCCACTCCTTACTTTCAAAATTCTTTTCTGTCCTAATATCTAGAGTCCTGGTGTCTTACTCATGCATACATTCATTTATTCAAAAATATCAGAGGAGCCCTTCTTATGTGTTGGGTGTCAATTCTCATTTCCTTTCTCTATAATACTGGCTTTTCCTCTTCTTCCTATTTCTAAATATTGATGTTTCCCAAAGCGGTCTCATTCTTTTTTATTTTTCCAATTTAAAATTATCCTATTTATTTATCTAAGTTTCTACTTTTTTAGTTCTAATTGTTTTTAAATTTAATTTCAATGTAGTTAACATAACAGTATCATATTAGTTTCAGTGTACAGTATAGTGATTCAAGGAAGTCTAATTCTTGATGCACACTCTTCCCAGTCTTAAAGCTCTGCTGTGGATAATCTCAATCATCCCACAGGGCTTTAATTACCCTCTACATTTTCAAAACTTCCTGAAACCCTATCTCTGGTCGCTGAAACACTCTAAGTTCCATATCCATGCTAACAGGTGCCCCATTAAACATCACCTCTTCCACAGTCCACAAAGTAATATGTCCAAAAAATGATTCGCTATCTTCTCCCTGTTCGTCCCTCTATGATCCTGATCTTGACTGATGTCTTCCGCTACCTCCTGGAAATTCAAGTTACAAATCTCGTGGTCAGTCTTTGCTCTGCTCACCTTTGTAGTCAGCACCAAATCCCATCCATTGCTTAGATGTCTCTTGAAGACCACAATGCCTCTGAACCTCACACCATCAAGATTGGACTATTGTCTCTCTAACCCACTCTCCTCAGCTCTGATTTATCCTCCACACAGACACGACAGTTGGCTTCCTAAAAATAAGTTAATCATGCTTTTCCCAAAAGAAGATAAAACAACATGTGAAGTTCAAAAAAAAAAAAAAACCCTCTATTCTGTTGCCTTTAAGATTAACTTAAGTTCACTTCTGTGTGTACCTTTCTACCACAGTGACAATCTCTTCACCAGTCTCCAGAATTACCAGATAATTTCAAAGCATTACACATTTGTTCACATATTCCAGCTTCTTCTTCAAGCCATTTTTGCCTATACAGCCCTGCTTATTACTTCACAGCCCAGTTCTCTGACTTCCATGCAGATGCACTGATCCTGTATGTCTATGGGTGTGTACTCACATCAGTATTTTTCAAATCTCTCATTTTCTTGTGAATGACCCATATATATATGTGCCCCTCTAGGCTGAAAATTCCTTGAGGGTTGGGGTCCTGTCTTAGTCATGTTAGCACATCATCCAAAGAGCCCTGCCCAGAGCCTGGATAGCAAGTGTTCATTAGATGTTCATTGCATACATGGGTGGATGAATGAATGGATAGATGATTAGATGATTTTTATCGCCTTTTTGTAGGGATGGGATTAACAATATGAAGTTTTAAGCTTATGCATAAGGCTGGATTCTTTCTGGTATAGCTGAAAAGTGACCCAACTCAATAAATGGTTCACCTGGATGAGAAATTCAAGGATGAAGCTGGGTTCAGAGACTGCAAGGGACTCAGAAGGTGACATGAGTTCTTTTTCCCTAACATGCATCCATGCTCACACTCACTCTCTTTTCTCTTCATCTGTCTCTGTTTTTTTTGCCTCTTTCTCTTGATTATTGGTGTCATTCTCTTCTGCAAAATGAGCATCCTTTTGCAACTAGAGCCAGAAGGCTGGGATTATATCATTACACCTTAATGACCCCAGAGGAAGAGAGTGAGCTTCTTGCTGCAGAATTTATCTATAAAATCCAAGAGAATGATTCTAACTGACCATTCAGTGTGGCCAGCACAATGGCATTCTCAATAGGCCTGGAACACTTTCTCTTCATCTTTGTCATAAAGAAGAGGGACAGTGCCCTCTGATTAGTAGGCTTGCAGAAGCACATACAATAAGGACAAGACAGTTCCTCAAAGAGTAGTAATATCATTTTATAAATGAGGAAAACGATGTTAGGAGAGCAAAAGGAACAGATTTCCACCATACCCTCAACGTTCTTCAGGCATGTAAACTACAACTTAGCACACTTCAAAAATGGGGTAAAGGTATTTAATTTTTAAAAGACATGAATTTAAATATTTTCTAAATAAATTATAGAAATAAAAGTAAGAAGAAGATGGAAGCTCCAGAAAACTTTTCATTTTTGATTTTTTGTGTGTGTAAGTTGAAAATTGTACATTTGAATTCATGCTGTGTTTTAGAATACCTCAGATAAAAGTGTCAAAATGAAGAGAATTTCTCCTGAATTTTGCTTCAACAGAAATTAAGTATATCTAGAAATTTCACCAGGGTCTCAACCCCTCTGAATTTTAGGCTTGTTTTCACATGTGGCATGTTCTTGGAAATATTTGAAATCAAGGCAGCTTCACAGTTCTCTCTTCATAGTTCTCTCCTAAACTTAGTGATTAAAAAAAAAAAAAAAACCCTCACCTTCATATGCATTTTTCTCAACTTAATTCTCTCATACTACATGCTTGGTGCCCCCCCCCGCCACCAGTAGAGTGCACAGTCAGTTTACCAGAGAAATTTTTCTGAAGATTCAAGTTCTTGCCATTGATTCAAGCCAAGAGGTCCTTGAATCAAAATGGAATCACAAGTTCCATTTGACATCGCTCAGTCCATCTTATCAGCACAGGTCAGCGATGTTTTGCTCTGAAATCTGGGCTTTCGTCAAGACCACAGAGCACAAGTGAATACTGCAACCTGCATTTCCGGGTCACATTTATGACCTGGAAACGAGCCCTAATTAGGCAGGAAGACAGATCCTTTCCACTGCTCTAAAACCCCCTATTTGGTACCTTCTAATCTCCCATGACATTTCTTCAAAATGCATTGCTCTTGTTGTTCTATAATTGTTGTTCATGCTTAAATCACATCTTCCAAATTAGTCCCTAAATTACTTTAGGGCAGGAACCATGCAATATCATTCTGTGTCCTGCACCATGTTTATGGATCTTCAGAAAATAGTTATTAAATGAACTTAGATTTTTTCCCATCCTTTCAATTCTGTCACCACATAAGGCAACATAAGAGCAAAACTTATCCGGTCTATGTATTTTATTCCAGAACCCTTGAATGTAGCTGATATGGCTTCAGATTAATAGGTATACTGGACAGTTCTTTGGAGTACCTCCATAGTACTGGAATTTTTTACTTTGAGATTGTGACCTAACAGTAATAGAGCTTGAGTAGTGACCTATTTGTTAGAAAGAGATCCCTTTGTAATAATGGGTAAATGACAGACAATCATACTTGCAATGTCTCTGCATAATTGGCATCTGCCTTGTCTAATTATTCCTATGAAAGGTGAGTTATCCCTTTGAAATTTCTGAAATATGACCAAAGGTATATCACATAGCAGCAGTTAGCCAGGGGCTGGTGTATTGTGCAGATGTATAAATATATTTGTTTATATTTATGTGAGGCAATAAAAGGCAGTATTTATTTTCAAACTTTTTCTTTATTATATCTTATCAGCCCCATTCTCAAGAATACACCAAAGGGTCACCTGGGTGGTTCAGTGGGTTAAAGCCTCTGCCTTCAGCTTGCGTCATGATCCCAGGGTCCTGGGGTCAAGCCCCACATCAGGCTCTCTGCTCAGTGGGAAGCCTGTTTTCTCCACTCTTTCTCTCTGCCTGCCTCTCTGCCTACTTGTGATCTCTGTCAAATAAATAAATAAATTCTTAAAAAAACAAAAGAATACACCAAAAAGATTGTTGAGTTGAGATATCCCAACTTTGGTCCACTTTACATTAAATTAGGCATTTTTAATATATATGCTTTGGGAATAATTAGAACTTACATGTGGCTTTTTTTTAGTAATCAGATTATTTTTAATTACACTATATAATTACAATATACTATGAGAAATTGTTAAGTGGGTAACCTTGTTGCACTGAAATGTTTTTGCTGTAAACAAGTCTATCCTTTAATGGAATATTTGTCAGTGCATGTATTCAAAGAAACACTCTCAAGGCATGTGCTCAGAAGTTAGGAAATAATTATATTTCCAAACATAATCTTTTATAATCATCCCATTTTGTTTTACTTAAAAATAACCTGGGGGTTTCTAAGAGAGGTACAATTATCTTTGATCTCGACGCTGAGGTATCATCTTCCCAGAAGATTATTTTGGGTGAAAAGAACAAACTCATAGGTCAATTTTTCTTTTTCTTTCCTTGAAAATGCTCAGTCTCATTACAAATAAATATACTAGCTAGGGGCAGTTCAAATTTAGCCCCTAGCTTTTTAAAGAAGATAAGATGGAAAGCACCGAAGTCATTGTAATATTTGACCCCTCATTCATACAGTTTTAATACAGAGTGATGTTCAGCTGTACATAGACTGTCTCATTTCAGTTGCAAAAACTTTCACTGAGCACCTAAATTATGCTCAAAACTCTGCTGGGTTTTGGAGACACCAGGGTGAAGCTCATAAGTTTCTTGACTTACAGAGTTTACTATGTGGGGAAGATAAAAAGAAAATAAGCAATTCCAATAAAAAGACATAAGTTATGCCCATGTTGATATGGGAACACAAAGGAGGTTGGGTTGATGACGGAATTCTCAGTGCCTGGGCTGAGCCTTGAAGAAGCGTTTTCTAGGTGGGGAAGGGTAATGAGGCAAAGAGAACAACAAGATAGTTGGTGGTGTGGGTAACGGCCTGGTATTTCTGCAACAAAGTCTATTAGATCAGGATGTGTTAGGGAATAAGACCAACGGGTGTAGGTCCCAAGGGATCTACATACAACAGTTAAATAAAAATCTTGCTATGCTCTGAATAAGAACTAGTTTCTGGTTAGGGCCTGGTCTTCCAGATGTTATAGTCCCAAGATAAACTAGTAAGTGTTCCTAGAGAATCCATTTGTAATGCCTCCTCTAGTATTCATAATCCCCAGATGGTGCCTAAAACTATGGATCTTTCTTGCCACCATCCTGTTTAAGGAAAGATTATTGAACACCTGCCACATTTCAGCTACTACAGAGAAGTAATAAACGATCAGACCTTGGCCCCAAGAACTAACAAGCAAGTATTTATTCTGGGTCCCACCTCCTCAGGACTCTGAGGGCACTCCAAGGTGGCAATTGGCCAAGATGGCAGACAAAGCTACTCAGTGTTAAGGGGAGAAGACTTTTTTCTCAGTCCTCCTTCCCTTTCTGAGTAACATCTATACATTATGCCAGTGGCCCTCCAAAAGACACCACCCCTGTCTTCTGTCTAATCAAGATAAATATAATTTTCAAATTATTTATAAATGTTTTCATATTAGCTTCCTTATTTAGAAGCTTTCAGAGTGTTTCACACTTGAAATCTTTGTATTGATTCATTTTATACTAAAGTATGATAAAGAAGAGAGATGTACAGAATATGTAAGCTTTTGGCAAAATAAAGAATGCTATTTCCGAGGCATTTTACATCAGCACTAGAAACTGGGGGATAAAGTTTGTCTGCAAAAATTGGCATCATCAATAAACAATTACTGAGCATCACCAAGGGGCAGGATGCAGGGGATACAAAGGATTCCAGTAAGTGGTGTCTGCCCTCAATGGACTAATTTCTCATTGGAAGACAGGTAAGCCCGAGGGCGGGAGCGTGCAAGGCTTCGTAGAGAAAACAACAGGCAGAGCTGGCTCTGACGTCCAAAGGCTTGAATGACAAGAAGGTTTTATCTAGAAGCCTGAGCAGCAACATCAGGCCTGAGAGAGTAGTTGGATGAAGAGGATACCATGTTTCCCAGAGAAGAAGCCCCACCCACCCTGTTGGCTATAGTGGGAAACTCAAGACTTTTCAGGAACCAGCCATGGCCAAGGAAATGTGAGCCTTCAAGATGGAGACATTCTGACTGTTCTCACAGGAATATCAAGTTGCTCTCTAACTGGCTTGTTCTGCTGTGAGGAAGGACCTCTTACATAACACGTAGTGAGCAACTCTTCACGGAGAGGATGAAGTCAGGAGCTAGCATGCCATTGAAGGTCAGAACACTTAGAGGCCTGGGCTCAGTACTCAGTTCAAGTTCTGCAAAGTCATATGAGCTATGGGTAGGGTGGCCATATAATTTATTGAACAAACCTCTGAAGGAGAAAGAGGGTCCCATTCATAATTAGGCTCAGACAACAGATTTAAGTGGGAGACTTTCTTGCAGTGGGACACAGTCACCTGACTATTAACCATGAATATTTCCTAATGCATGGCCATGCATGATGCCAGCTGCTGTTTTAATTTATTTCTATTCTCCTAATAATCAGAATAATCAGAGAAGTTTAAGGGAATAACCAGTAAACCCTCAGATAGAGAAGCCAAGTTTTGCAACTAGAGAGAACCTAGAGTGCGTTAATAAAATAAAGAGAGATATTATAGAATCGCTAACCATCCTTAAGTAAATAAATCCCAACTGCAACTCACCCAGCCCACAACACACAGAGCTGCCCACGTCAGAAGAAGTTCAGTGACAAGCCACACTTGCATGGGGAAGTATTCTTTTGTGACTTCTGGATTGGGGCTACTATAGGACACCTGCTCTGTTTTCTTTGTCCTCTGTGTTTCCTCTGCCCCTAGACTCTGCCAGCTGGCAGTCACATAGGCTTTTCCTGGGTGCCCCAGTTTCAGTTAATCCAGATAATCACTGCCTATATCTTTTGGAAATCCCCCCCAAAGCAAATTTCAAATACACCATTACCCTGTGAATCAAGTCAGATAATTCCAAAACATTCTTCAAGTTTGCTCAAAATTGTCTTAACCATTTTCATGTGATCTGATTATTAATAAGCAGACCATGATTTAATATAATTTATGGAGACTGTTGAGAAGTAAAAAGAAAAAAACTTCCCTTGAGATGGCCAATTTGTGAAGAAAATGTTTGCTTTGGGGCCAGCATTGAAGTATTACAAATTAGAACTTTACACAGAAGGCAGGCACACGTTTTATCTGGCAGTTGACCTAATTTGATAGAAAACTTAAATTTTGGACTCTGGCAGATTTGAGCTTGATCTAAATATGTGGCCTTGGAAATGTTTTCATTTATAAAGGAGACCAAAATATTCTGAGGAAAAGGGATCACAGGCTCTACCTATTTATTTTATAATTACTCCAAAAATGTCCTTACAGAAAAATTTGACTTTAAGGCACACAGTTGAAATTTATGACATTGCTTCAATTGCAAAATTTGTTCAGATGAGCTAATCAGATTAGTGAACCATCTTCACTGTGATATGAGTTACCATTACTTCCCTCTTGCTTTGTAGTTAGACACATGGTATTACCCAACTGAACAAAAATAAGGAATATTCTTAAGCTCACTGTGCCATGCCACTTCCTGCATGGTGGAACCCATTCATGGACAGGGCAGATACAATGAGGACTGTTAGAGAAATAGAGTTATGAAAGGATCACATTGTTTCCCTGAGTCTATGGCAGCCACTGAATAATGGCATTTTCTAATGGATAGGAACAGGTTTGCTTTCAGAGCATTTCTCTGTATTTTCCTTGGATCCAGGACTTGTCAGCAAGGACACAGTAAAACCCAAGGATAAGACTCAATCAGCAATAACTCAACACTCATAGGAAGGGTGGTTTTCAAAGACAATTAGGAAGCTGTTTGTAATTTGAGCTTCTAAAACCACTTAGGGAAGTTCACCAACTTTGAGAAAACCATGAGTGTGTCCCTTTGTAACCGAGTTGCATAAGGCTAGAGAAGGTCCCGCTGGGGGAGAACCTCGAATTAACACTTGCAGAATAGATGTCTACATGAGTGGAATGACTTCAGAACAATAGCTAAGCCTTTCCCAAAAACCCTTCCCGAGGATTTAGTCTCTCCAAACTCCTAAGAGGGTCAAGATCATTCATTTGATTGTATGTGGTAAATGTATTACCACATATCCTGTTATTACAATTTACATTATACCAAATTCCACATAGTATGTTAAAGTTAACTTAGGCTTTTCACCAAATTCATTTGTTCTTCACAACAACCCTAAGAAGGGAAAGGTAGGAAAATATGATTATTAATATTATTATTATATCAGATTATTATTGTACATAATTTAGATTTTTTGACAGAGGGGATAAGGAGATCAGTGATGGAGCTGGAGTTGGAGAGGGACATGTAGGAAAGACACAGAGTAAAGATGAATATGCCTTTTGACCCACCAACTCTACTTCTGAGAAGGCACCCTACATAAGCAATTACCCAGACAGATGAAGACATGTACATAAAAATGCTCACTGCTACATTGTTGGGGATCACAAAAAAACTGGAAACAAACCAAAAGTCCACTAAAAATAAATTGTGGGCATCCACAAAGTGGAATTCCAGTTCAGGATGCCCTTCAATGGATGAATGGATAAAGAAGATATGGTCTATATATGCAATGGAATATTTATGCCTCCATCAGAAAGGATGAATACCCAACTTTTACATCAGCATGGACAGAACTGGAGGATTTTATGCTGAGTGAAATAAGTCAAGCAGAGAGAGAGTCAATTATCATATGGTTTCACTTACTTGTGGAGCCTAAGGAATAACACGGAGGACATGGGGAGATGGAGAGAAGTGAGTTGGGGAAAATTGGAGGAGACCTACCAGGAGAGACTGTGGACTCTGAGAAACAAACTGAGGGTTTTGGAGGGGAGGAGGCTAGGGGGGTGGGTGAGCTTGGTGGTGGGTATTATGAAGGGCATGTATTTCATGAGCGCTGGGTGTGGTGCATAAACAATGAATCTTAGAACACTGAAAAAAATTAAATTAAATTTTAAAAAAAGAAAGAAATAATAGGACTGGGAACAGCAGGCTACTTGTGAAAAGAGGCAAAGACTGACTTGCATGTGGCTGTGTACAGCACAGCCTCATCTGTGATTATAAATACTGGGAAGTGACCTAGCTGCATAGATCCTCATGCAGCCCTCTCACAAGATAATCTGCAAAAAGATGTTCTCTGGCTCCCTACACAATAGGCCTGGGGGTTTGGAAGGAGGAGTTACACTTTTTGTAGTGGACATACCTATACATGTTTTTGAAATTGTTACATAGCAAAAGCTTCACTCTTTTTTAAACATACAAAAGAAGCTGACTTTTAAGGGTGTGTAAAGTTTTATATGGAAGGGAAATGAAGACAAAAAAAGAATTAAGGGGGCATCTGGGTGGCTCAGTGGGTAAAGCCTCTACCTTCGGCTCAGGTCATGATCTCAGAGTTCTGGGATCGAGCCCCACATCGGGCTCTCTGCGCAGCAGGGAGCCTGCTTCCTCCTCTCTCTCTGCCTGCCTCTCTACCTACTTGTGATCTCTATCTGTCAAATAAATAAAAATTAAAAAATAAATAAATTTAAAAATAAAAAGAATTAGGGAGCATTTCCATGTGCCACTCCCCAACTCTGCATGTGTTATCTCATCCCATCTCTATGACAACTCTATATGCTAAGACTTCCCTTCAAGTTGGGAGTGAGAATTGGAGGCCCCAAGAGGCCGATTCTTTACCCTCACAAGCTACATGAATAGATTCAACCCAGTTTTCTGAGACCACAAGATCCCAGGTATGCGTTTCAATAGGCCACGCTAATGTGGTGGTATATACAGGTAATGAGAATAAGAACCAAGCAAAAGCAAAAGTCTTCTAACTTTAGGAATTGGAATCAGAAACAGACTTGTCCCATGGGGTCAGCCCCGAGCTATAGAAGGCCATGCTTTGACCTCTAGTGCTAACAAGTAATAATTGTGTGTGGTACACTTCTCCTTACTAATGGCTTTGCAAATATACTCCTAGGGTAGCTGGATGAAAAAAAAAAATAAAATAAAGGCAAGTCAGAATGGAGCAGATCCAAAGAACAAAGTGCAAAAGAAGGATTAAAGAGGTAACAATGAACGCTCGCTTTGCCATGTTTCAAAATCTTCTGTTGTTCTACCCAGGATTCTAAAATGAAAGCAAATATATATTTTTTCTTTCAAGGCTAAATGGTAAAATGGAAACCTAATTTAACGTTGCCTTTGTATTACCTTTGAAATAAAATTAAAATCACCATCTTATAGAAATGGTTCGCCTTACCAAGGTTAAGAAATAATCAAACAAAATCCTATGAAATTATTCGTTTCTCTGTGATTTTTTTCCCTTTTGTTCTTCCACAGTTCAGAAAGCTTATTGACTTGTAAGTGACTCCTTATGCTAATATGCACAATATTTATACATCTATAAGTAATACCCACTTGCCCAGTGGCATTCCACACAGAAAAAATAGAATTTTCTGTATCATTAGGCAGTTTCCAAGGTGTCAGCAATTTCATGCAAAGAATCAACATAATGACTAGTAGCACTACTTGCTAAATAGCACTGTGTTTGGAAATTTTTAAACTACTGCTCTGGATACACCCAAATGAACTGAACTCTTCTTTTCCCACCCACATGGGCTGGACAAATCCAAGCAACTCCCAGTTCCTTTATAATGGCTTCTGTCTAGGGAAGAAGGCCTGGGAAGGGGTCTGGGGGTCAGAGGCTCCGGAAGTCTTTGCACCTGTCAGCAGAGAGCCAGTGACCAGAGCTGGCTGCACATTTGCAGCACCCAGTGCAGAATGAAAATGTGGAGCCCCTTCTTTAAAAAGCAAGAAAAATGAACCATTAAAGGCATTAAGACAATGTTTTTCATTTTTGCCTGCTCCCTCCCCAGCTTGTCATGATGTTCTTAGCTGCTATTTATTGCCTTTCTACGTAAAGAAAAAAATTTTTAAATTCAATTATTAGCATGAATCTTTGCCACTCATCTTTATATGGTGCAAGAACAGTTTTATAAAGAGCACTTAACTCAGATGCAGAGTCACTGATATTACACAACGCATTTTTCATAACTCACACATGCATATGTCTTTTGTTCTTACTGGAGAGTGAGAACATTGCTCAAAACAAACAATCATTTTTATTTCATTTTTTTTTATCTTCATATTCTACCAGTACTTTCCTCCTTTGGTTTACTGTTGAATAAGGAAAGACTGAACCATGGGCTGCCCTATCTTTCCCGGTCCTTCTGTGTCATCATTTTCAACATACGTGTGTGGCTAAAACAAGGAAGTAACATAAGTAAGAAGGGTTTCATGGGTTCCTTGGTCTTTCATGGTTCTTAGAATCCCATCACTTTGTTTTTGCATTAGAAGAAAGTTCTGTATTCAGTTCCAGTCTCTCTGAAGTCCCACATCACAGGTCCACCAGAATTCTGTATTTATAGGGTATCATGACTATTACACATGAATGAGTTAGGCAAGAAATGGCAGCAGGAATGTTGCATGTACTTCCTTTGCTCAAGCTCATGCTTCATTGCTCCTCTGAACTCAGAAAACACAAGTTCAAAGTTAAAGTTACTAAGAATTGAAAGACAGCAACAGAAAAACACTAAACCAAGCATTGGCCCTTGGAGTTGGAGGTTCTGTGTAACATATCAATGAACCCCACCCTGCATCCAAATCACCAAAAGCAAGACTATGTCCTTTCCGGTGACACAGCAACATCCAGAGGTACTAGCTCTGCAAGGAGAGGGGTGGAGGGCAGAGTTAGAGAAGGAGGAAAAAAATCCAAGAAAACCTGGACAAGGACACACGGTAATGATCTTTCTAGTCCACTCCCAGTCAAGAAAACATTAAAATGGTCAAGTTGGCCAATATTTTTCCAGAGCATTCAAAAAGTTTTCCGTTCTTTCCACAAAAAAAAAGTTTGTTGTCAATGAATTTTAATGTATTTAACCTATGTTTTAGTATATTTTTCAAGCACAGGAAAATGTTCTGATGTATTATAATCAGTGGCAACAATTCTATTCTGGGATGACCCTTATACTCTGCTGAAATATCAAACGTGTATGCGAGACCCCTGATATTTATGAAGGACACCCCTAAATCCCTAATAATCCCAAACTAGAGAAAATGGAAAGTTTTTGCATGATCCTGGGTGTTCTGTGGATTATTTTCTGTTCACACCTTCACACCACAAATTTATTCCCTTCTCAATTGTCACTAAGTTGATTCTTCATTCACTGGGTGCTGTTATACAAGTAAGCAAAGTTTATTTTTAATTCCTAAGAGTTATTATGTTAAATAATGAGTTTTAAAAAAAGACAATGATTCACTTTCACAACCCAGATGAACAGATCACTTGGTTAAATTTTGTGACTTGGAAAAATTGCAAAATACTACGTATCCTAGGCTGACAAACTGAAATGGCAAATGTTAAATCTTCCGATGCCCAGAACATGCCATTTATATCTTTATGTCCATAAGACCCAAAATGTACACAACTCTTCTCAAGGAGCTTGCAGAGAATGTTTGCTACTGATTGGAGGAACTCAGGCTTTTATAAGAATTCTACAGACTGCATTCTTTTCAGGTCTAAGACCTTGGACTCTGTGGGAAGCCTAACTGAACTTGTAAAGTTTGTTTAATTTTTTTTTTTTTTTAATTTTAGTGTGACTAACTTTTAACTAAGGCAGAGAAAAATCCTATAGTAGAGCTATCAGGAAATTCACAATTATAAACACTGTAAATATCATAGGGATACTCTGTATTCATTAATTTTCCTTGCATTGTGATAGGTTACAGGGATGCAACAATGAGTTAAGGGGGTATGGCCCCTGCTTTAAGGAGCTTAGGACTGGTAGGGAAATGCATGTTAAAACAGTGTATTTCTAAGAAGTACTTCTCCATGTGTGTGCACGCATGTGGTAGGTGAGGAGTGGGAGGTAGAATTACAAGGTGCAAGTGGTGTCAGAGAAGGCCCCCAAGGAAGGCCTAGAAGAGAGGGGAGGAGACACAAGGAAAGAATAGGAAATGAGGAGCTGGAGATTTTTTTCCATGTCAAGGTAACAGAGCATGGAGGACGTAGTAGGCTTATCAGCCACACTGAGATTGCTGGATTTCACCCCAGGCAGTGGCAACTCAGAAAGGCACCTCAAAGGACGTGGCTCCACTGACACACTGTATCTTGTCAAATGGTAACATAACAAGTATATTGTAATTCAACATAGTGAAGGGGACTAAAGCTCACAAAGCCTGGGATGGATCTCAGAAGAGCTTCCACAGTCTGTCTTTTGGCATCTAGGTGTCTCTCTTTTTAAAATGGAGCAAATATCAATTGCTTTTTCTTCTTAAGAAAACACCTGTGCCACACATAATTTCCACTGCCCGAGAGGCATAAAAGCACTTAAACTGAAAGAAAAAAAAAAAAAAAAAACTTGGGGCACATGAGTGGCTGAGTCGGTGACGTGTTTGCATTCAGCTCAGGTCATGATCCCAGGGTCCCAGGACCGAGCTCCACTTTGGGCTCCCTGCTCAGCAGAGAGTCTGCTTGTCCCTCTCCCTCTGCTGCTCATTCACCTTCTCCCTCTCTCTCTCTCTCTCTCTCTCGAATAAATCAATTAAAAAAAAAAAAAAAGGAAGGAAGGAAAAAAACTAAATCAAAATATATTACTAGTAGGTTATAAGCTACTGCTGTAAAGTTAAAATAGCCATCTAGCTTAGTTAATATTCTCCCAGATAACACACACTAAAATTAACTGAATAAGCAATGAGCCACAATTCTTAAGATCTCCTCTTTCTGAGTAGAAGGGCTGCTTTGGGAATAAGATCTGGTGTCTGTGCTAGAAGATACCCTGTGATGTAAAATGTCTGCATCTCAGCTCCTTGGGTGGCAATGCCAGCTTCCATAGGGTTTCTCGAGTCTTTCAGCACCTGGTTTGGGGTACCCCCATTTTTCAGTTGCCATTCTCAACCAGATTTTCACAGATGCTAATGGAAGAAAGGCTAGCATTGTCTCTGTCAGTTAAATGCAATGGGATCTTTGAGTTATGATATGTGGTCAGTACTACTCTGATCATCTTCTTACCAAGCTCCAACTGCTCTTCTTGTGTTGCTTTTGACAACTAAACCTGATCATTCTCATAACTGCTGTGGGTCTTGGCGCCTGACTATGCCCAGAATGATACTCATGAACTAATGTCAAGATATCCTGCCCAGACCACTGCTGCCACTTCTTGCTGGTATAGTCTGCTCACAGCGGCTTCTTGGTTTCATCATTATGGAAGGCAAGCAGAACTGGGGAGTTATTATTGGTGGGCACAGGTGAGACCGTGAAAATGAAGTACTCTAGACCACTGGACATGATGACTCTAGACTACTGAACCACTGTGTTGCTGGACGTGATTTCTGGGTCTGCAGAAATCACGTCTAGCAACAAATTTTGGTACTGGTTTTAGTTAAGTGTTATTATACTTGACGCAAATGATTGGCAAATGAATTAGTCTTTTATGAATTAGTCTTTTGGCTCCAAGAAATTAATAGGCTACTTTGTTGTAGATTTGGATCTAAAAGAGTAAATTGAGTGAATTCTGTATTTCACACCAGGATGACAAACTCAAGTCAACATTTTGCTAAGATTAAGGTAGAAAGTGCGTTTCAATACTGTATTTCTGATGGTGAGTTCCAAAAAGTAAATTGCAGCCTTTGCTAATTCTTTGCTACAGGCTTTGGTCTTCCTAAGAGAGTCAGAAAAAAAGTCTGCCCACTTTATTATCTATCATGATTTCCACTGAAATATTTTGCAAAGTGTAGTGTATGTCTTCATTACTCTAGTCTTAGGAGATGCTCTGGAAAACAATTCCAAAAAAAAAAAAAAGAGTTCCATGGTTAAATAAGCTAAGGAAAGCCTACAAATAATGTCAGTCCTTAGATATTCACAATAGACATTAGCATAGTAAAACCGTTCTGGAGTCCAACAGTGAAGAAACTTATATAATTTCAGTTGTCTCATAGATACTCCAAACAAGCTGACCACAAAACCCTGACCACCTCTTCACATCTATGCCCACCTCAAGATCTTGTGCAACCGTGGCCCATGGAATGTCCTTTGGAAAGGATGGAGCAGAGGCAGAAGACATCCAATAAAGCCAAAGTATTTTCTAAATTTAATAAATGAATGTCACACTTCAGTTGCATGAGTTCAATTCCCTAAACACAGATTCATTCTAAAAGTATACATTCTTCACACTCACTATGTTACACTAGTGCTAGTCATTGAATATAAGAGTTGTCAACATAGTAATTGCCCTTAGGAGCTTCTAGGATTCTTGGAAAGAAGAGATCCATCTTCTTAAAGGAAGTTGCACAGAAAGGCCACATGTGATTATGTCAAAATTAGTGGCGCAGAAATAAGCACTAAGATGAGTTGAAAGCGGGAGGGCCCTAAATGCACATTATCTACTTTTAGAGACAATGGCAAAACACACACTCTCTTTGTTCCCTTTCACCTGTCATGTTTTTCTTCCTTTCCCAGAGACACTCAGAATACAAAATGTGTTATTTGTTCTGTGCCCACAGCTTTGGCAGGTTGGGATCCCTACATTGCGAAGCCAAAAGACTTTCAATATTAGAGTTCACTGTCAGAAAGCCATGGACTGTAGAGCCAGGATGAAGGAAACTCTTACCTTCATCTAAGCTACCAGGATCCCTTGACTGGCCCCCAAGGGTCCCGGCCCCCTTGCTACTATCCCAGTTCCCTAACACACAGTTCCCAGGCAGCATCCAGAATGATTCTTTTGAAATGTAAATTTGACCAGGTCTTTTTCTGGTGGCTTCCTATCACAGTTAGAATCAAACCCAAATTCTTTACCACAGGGGACAAAACCCTGTAGTGATTAGCCAGGCTACCACTCACCAGTGCCGGCTCCAGTCTCCCAGCTTGCTGAGTTCCAGCCTGCTTCACGCCCCTCCCTCCTCACAGCCTGTGCACTTGTTATTCCTTTTCCCTATGGCATTGCCACTCACGGCATCAGGTCTCTGCTCATCTGTTGTCCCCCACCCCAGGGAGGCCTTTCCCAACACCTCCCCCTTCCCACATCTGAAATAGTAACCTCATCTCCCACCTGACTCTCACTGTACTTTCCTGTCCCACACCACCTTATTTTTCTTCCATAGACTTCTTGCTATTTTAAAATATCTATATAATTATCTGTCAACCGCCATGAGGACAGGAGCATTATTCTGCAGTTCTGTTTTTGCTTGACATTCTAGGCACTCCATCAATGTTTGTTGAATGACTCAGTCAATTAATGAATGATTAAAAGAGAAAATTTTCAGAACAAACATGTATAGCAAAATAGATGTCAAAAAAAAATCACTGAGTGAATGAGAAATTATACATTGTTCTCATTAAATTCCTGCGATTAACTAAAGCTGGTGCAGGATAGGTATTTCAGGAACTTGTTCTGGAGGACCTGAACCTCAGAGCTGGGTGGCCTCCCACAAGTCCCTCAAGTCCGTGTGTCTCAGTGTCTTAGCTGTAAAAGGAGAATAATGGGAACTGCCTTGCGGGCTTAGAATATGGATTAAAGGACATAATATATATGAGGGCCCAGAAGCCTGTGCCTTCCACAATGGATGGTAACTATTATTAATTCCTTAAAGCTCTTGTATAGAATTTTCTTAGAGAGAAACATTCCTTTTATTAGTTCTAAATGGAGGTCCTCTGGTCTGCAAACACAGGGCAAGGATAAGCAACTATTCGTGAAACACATGAAGGTACCTAGCAAAGAAGATTTTTAGATGATTATTTTGATCTATCTAGATTTTTTTTTAAAAAACCACTCAGCATTCTGAGGATATGAATATATGGTTTATCACCTTTCCGTTAATGTTATTTATTTCTTGGAGACTTCTTAGCTTTCCGGGAAAGAGCTATATAAAGAGTTTGTGGGGTTTTTAGTAACTTTGATTTTGAAGTAGTTTGACTCTGAAGAGGTTGCAAAAATAGTACACTTTCTATAACTTTTACCCCACTGCCACCAAGGATGATACCGTATATAACCATGGTAGAGTCTCAAAAGCCAGGAATTATCATTTGTGCAATTCCATCAACTCAGATGAGGACGTTATTTGAATTTACATGAAGGGTTTTTTAATCTCCGGGTTAGGAGCTAATTAGCTAATATCTTGGCTCCATTAATCAGGCAAATGAGACACATGTGTTAGGGTAAAAAACCTGTTAAGCTGCACAATTCCCCTCATTTTCAAAGAATTTTAAAATTCAAAAAGTTACTAGTTTCAACCTACTTAGAAGTCTGGTCTATCCGTTCTGCAGAAGCAAATCCCAAAGCCCTGCATAGTTTCAAAGGGATATAGACACGAGAATCCCTGATTTTAATCTGTAAGCGCAAAGCTCTTCTCTCCCTAAAACGTGATTTCCTCCTTTTCTTCCAGTTCTGGATGTTGCTGTGCATTAGGATAGAAGGGAAGAGAAAATTGAGGGTGGGTCCAGCATTCAAGCAGCTTTTCAACTCCAGCAAGGTGAGTATGACACCCGAGACGTCTTGGGAGAATCAAATCCAGCTGGAGGGAGGCCATCCCTCATGTCCTTACATGGGCCCTCCCCCAACCGGTCACACCCAAGGAACACATCCCACCCCTCTCTCACCCAAACTGCAGTCTCCTTGCCCCACAGCCCCCTACCTACCACCTTTGGAGAGAAAGGCTTCAACAGAGCAAGGACTCATTTCCCAGTTCCCAATGTGAACAAATTGGCACATGTTAAATAAGTCAATTTGATGGAGCAGAAAGAGGTACGAACATGTCTTTTTTAAAAGGAAATCTGAAGTGCAAACAGGAAATCAGCTACAGTGAGGCACTGACACTTTGGGGGTTTGTTTTATTCCCTAGGTGCTTTCTGCTTTTCTCTTTCTGTGTGGTTCCATCCTGCAGGTAGTCCACTTGAAATAATGAAATGTGGCTTTAGATACAGCACGTTTGCTCTAATCACTCTTTGTAATTAGAGTGTCTTGGGACTGAGAACATAACTTTTCATTTTAGGCGTACTCTGGTTGAATTTTTGGTTCTCTATAACATTTACCCAAAATGTAATAGTCTTGTTCTGCAGTTCATGACAAAAGACCAAGGGATGGCCTTTTTTTTTTTTTTTTTTTTTTTTTTTGGCATGGAGTAGAGAAAGCACAGAATTTGGAACCAGAGGGCAAGGGTTTAAATCCTACCTCCACAGTTTATCAAATATGTTACCTTGGACAGATTTTATCCTCAGTTTCCTCATCTGTAGAATGGGTAATATCATAGTAAGGACTAGCTTCAGAATTTGGAGATTCAAATGAGATTATAAATGTGAAAGTCCGTTATAAATGAAAGAGCTCTAAAGGCATAAATGATCATTGCTATGTCACCTGGAAAGGATGAATACAGGGTCAAAAATCCCATTTAGACCCACTGAAACGTTTTTTCTTTTTCTTTTTCTTTTTTTTTTTGAAATCGATGTACATACTTTATAAAAAAGATTTTATTTATTTATTTGTCAGAGACAGAGAGAGAGAGAGCACAAACAGGGGGAGCAGCAGGCAAAGGGAGAAACAGGCTGAGCAAGAAGTCCAGTGGAGAACCGGACCCCAGGAACCCAGGATCATGACCTGACCTGAAGGAAGATGTTTAACCAACTGAGCTACCCAGGCATCCCAATTTTTTCATTTTCTTTTCTTTTTTTAAGATTTTATTTATTTATTTGAGAGAGAGAGAGAGAGATCATAAGCAGAGGGAAAGGGAGAAGAAGACTCCCACTGAGCAGGTAGCCTGCTGTGGGGCTTGATTCCAGGACCCTGAGATCATGAGCCAAAGGCAGACGCTTAACTGACTGAGCCACATGGGTGCCCCCCACTGAAACATTTTTATACCAGAACTTCAAAAGTCATCCTAATGAAGAGATTTAACAAATAACTTGCCTTTTCTTTACCTTTCATTTTTCTTCTTCTTTTTCACTGGAGAATGAAATGAATGTATAGAGAAGGAACGGAAGCCATTTTTCTTCACAAAATTTTTCATAAAGAAATCTTCATAAAGTTGTCCTTCATAAAAAGTTCATGAAGTCTGTAATGTTGTTTTTCTTCTCATGAATATTCTTTACAAAACCGTTCTCTGGGTCTTGCCCTTGTGGAAAATCTCGAGGGAAAACCTAAAGCCAGTCTGCAAGAGAGTTTTCCTGAGTATTCATAGTAATGAGAAAAATAACCACAACTTGGTAAGCTAAATTAATTAAATTTACATGACTGTCATTTATCCTGAGATTATGTCCTTCCTACATTATTTAGTGTAAAAATACCCTTTCTCTTGTGAAGTGATGGTGATAGTGGATGGCAACTGTTTTGTTTGTTTTCAATGTCCTTACTCTGCAAAATAAAAAGTTGGCTACCCTATGTCAGGCCCCAATTATTTTTTGAAATTGGACTGGCCCTTGACATGCCAGTCTCTGGAAACCCTTGGTTTAGAAGGTTAATTGGAGATGGCAGGGATGGCGGTGGGGAAGCCAGTTCAGCTGCCTGTGTTTTGCTCCCCTCCCCAGCGCCTGCGGGGCCCACTGCCCCACATCCGGGCTGTCGCCAGTCCCTGGCTGTGTATCTGTACCCCAGGCCCCCTGGCTCCTCATCTCTGGCCGCTTTGCTCTCCCAGCCTCTCCTAGCTGGCGTCATCCTTCCAGACACAGCTCCCTAAGTTTGCCATGTGCAGTGACCCTATGTTGACCTCGAGCCATGATACAAACTATGGGATTGTAATGAATCTCTAATTACCCACAGTACCTCCATGAGTCGTCAGCTCTGCTGCACAGCTATATTCCTCACCAATTTGGTCATCACCAAGCATTCAGAATGCAGCCAAACTTCATGCCCGGAAGCTGGGAGCCCCCACAGTCCCTGCCAAATGAGGCTGGCTCTGCAGGCTTCTGGGAATGAGAGGATGATTTCGTCCCTTGTTATGAATCAGAGAGGGCGTTTGTACATGAATCATTCAGCTCTGCATGGGGACCTTGTCCTGATTTTTATTTCTCCCAGCGGGTCTGGCTGAGTGGATGCTCAGGAACACACAGAATGGGGTCTGGGAGTGGGGTTTGCCTTTGGTGGGAGTGGTAGTTAGCATTTTCAGTTCCCTGTGATGACTCTGAAATTCCATATTTTATCAAGCCAAAGAGGGATATGTTAACTCGTCTAGATTTAGTGAAATGGCAAACAGTAGTTCCTGATTTTATAGCAGGAAATGTCGTTATCTTACCACTGGCGAGAGTAACTTCGTAATAACAATAATAATAGTTCCTCCATATGCCAGGTTTTGTGCATACAAGCTTGACTTGTGCATACAATATTGACTTAATCCAAATAACAGCAAAGACATTTTACAAAAAAGGACACTGAGGCTTGGAGAGGTTAAGTAATAGTTAAGTTTCCAACTCAAACAGCAAAGAAGCAATAGTACGACTCATTCCAAAATGTTCTTTAGGGGCATTTAATATTGCAACTGGAGAGAGAGGACTGAGGTCGAAGGATAGATGTACTTTTAATTCACCATCTGATCCTGGGTAAAAAATTGCTCCTACTTTTCAAAATAGCTCACAGATTTTTTTTTTTTTTTTTGAGATTATATGAAACAAATGTTGGTGAGGATATGGAGAAAAAGGAGCTCTCATGCACTGCTGATGAGAATGTAAATTAGTGCAGCCACTCTGGAAAATAGTAAGGAAGCTCCTTAAAAAATTAAAGATAGAACTCCCACATGATCCAGCAATTCCACTTCTAGGAATTTATCCAAAGAGAGCAAAAACACTAATTCAAAAAGATGTATGCACCTCCATGTTCATCACAGTAATATTTACAATAACCAAGCTATGGAAGCAACCCCAGGGTCCATCAATAGTTGAATGGATAAAGAAGATGTGGGGGTATACATATACAATGGAATATTACTAGGCCATCAAAAAGAACAAAATTTTGTCATTTGTAACAACATGAATGGACCTTGAGGGTACTATGCTAAGTGAAATCAGTCAGTCAAAGAGAGACAAATACTGTATGATTTCACTTGTATGTGGAATCTAAAAAGCAAAACAAACAAGCAAAACAAAGTAGAAACAGATTCATAACTGCAAGGAACAGATTGATGGTCGCCAGAGGGGAGGTGGGGAAGGGGTGGACGAATAAGTAAAGGAGATTGAGAGGTATAATCTTTCAGTTATAAAGTAAGTGAGACATGGGGATGTAATGGATAGCATATGACACTTGAGAAAGTGCTCTATGAATTCAAGAAATAAATTCCATTCAAATATCCCTCACACAAATATTAAGTATTCTTTTCAATATTTAAATATCCTCTTGCCTGTGGCAGGTACTGGGGAAATAAAGGTTAATAAGACAGGACTACTTCAAAGAGCTCAGAGAACACTATTATTGTTCTCATTTCCTACTTAATATAGCGTTAAAAGTTATAGTTATAAAGTACCATATTCAAGTTTTTTAGAGTAAATTACTAATATTTCTCTGGATTTCTAAATGCAAGGCTTGTCATAGTATGAATGATGTCACACTGTTCAATTTGTGTGGGTGGAAAATGTTTATTGCCACTTGATATACAGATTATGCCCAAACACTGTGAAAAAAAAAAAAAAGTGTTTCCAAGGAATAAAGGTATGTGTTCAGTGGTTGTGACTTAAAACAGAAATGACTGAGCTATAGGAAATGGTCATATACTGTGTTTCTGAAGCCAGCCTGTTTTCCTAGCTTCAGGAGACGCTTTTTTGTCTCTAGGTGTCTTACAGTCCAATTAATACCTCAAATTGGAGATATTTTGTACCTCTGTTGTACAACAAAGCTTTGTGGTGAAGATAATAATACACAGTTCTGGAGACTTACAGTCTTCTTACCTCTTAGAATAGATAATAGAAAGTAACTTGCTTCTTAGTGAGCAATTTTATAATTAAAATCCACAGTTCCTAAACCCACAGTCTCTGAATAAATCACCTCTCACCTCATCAGTAAACTAGAGGAGGTTTGAGCTGGAAGGGAATTCAGAGCTAAGCTAATGCCTTCATTTTACGAATGAAGAAAATCCTGCACAGAAAAGTGACTTTGAAGACCTATTGGTATACAGGATGCTTAATGGGGTATAAACACATTCTGCCCAGTATAAGGAGTTTGCCTTATTTTTGAAGGGTTGTCCCTGATGTGGTACTTCTCATATGTCTCTGCAAAGTTGATGAGTCTTTTCTATCAAAAGGAGAGCCATTATCTAGGAAGCCTATTAACTTTTTGGAAATATAGATCCAAATGAATGGATAATTTAAGACATTTCTGCATGGATTGAATAGAATACAGGGTTCTTAAGACCTTTGAACGTTATAGTTAATAATAATAGCCACCATTTACCGAGTGATTTTATATGTCCTGTAGTATATGTTAATGTCTTCACAACAATCCAGAAGGTATTATAAATTCCATTCTACAGGGGCACCTGGGTGGCTCAGTGGGTTAGAGCCTCTGCCTTCGGCTCAGGTCATGATCCCACAATCCTGGGATCGAGCCCTGCATCGGGCTTTCTGCTCAGAGGGGAGTCTGCTTCTTCCTCTCTCTCTGCCTGCCTCTCTGCTTACTTGTGATCTCTGTCTGTCAAATAAATAAATAAAATCTTTAAAAAAAATCCATTCTACAAAAGAAGAAAACAAGTAATATGCCAATGGTCACAGCTTGTAAGTAAAATCAGGTTCCATCTGCCTCTAAATCTTGGGCTCTTCCTCGCCTTCATGAACCCAAGTGCCAAAATGAGCAGGGGCAAGTAGTCTTACTCTATTTTCAAAGCAGAATAAAATGTTTGTGTCATGAATTTCAGGTTGGAAGGAAGTTTAGACAAAACATCCTTAATTATGTCTTTACCAGCAATTATGTCTCTACCCGGGATCTTGGTTCTCTCTGCCTCACCACAGTCACTGAGTCAAAAAAGATTACTCTTCAGCTGAAGAAGGACAAAAGACACCACTGACCCCTCCTATCCCACTTCCAGATCAGTCTTAAAGGAATAAGGAAGAAGCATTGAGTAGAGTTATCTCTCAGACCAGTATTTGCCTTGAGTAATATTCTCTTGTCCGCTATTATTATGTGTCTCTTTGACAGTTGGAGCCTAACTTCAGAAAGTATCTATTAAAATTCACACACACAGCAGAGAGAGGCAGAGAGGATAGGCTGTTCCATTTTTAGTCCCTCTAGCGCTCCACCTGCTGCCGAAGAACAGAGACAATGGGCCTTCCTACAACTCTGCTGGAAAAACAAAAGAACACACTGCATTGTTCAAGAAGTCAGGTAACTGTCTAAAACAAGAGAGCAGGAGGAGTGAGCCATTAGAATCAATGCAAGTGAATTTGTCCCAGTTACACATTTGTATGAGAAGTAGATCTTCCCTGTGTTATCCAGTACCTTGTACTCATCCCTAAAAAATTTGTAAAGAGAAATGGATAGGTTTCCATATGTAAGGAGAGTTTATTTGTAATAATAAGTATAGTAGTGATAACCAAAATGTGTGTAAGATTTGTATGCTTAAGCAGTTTCCTAAACAATATAATGGAGTGGCACGCTTAAGTTTCTGGACTCAGGAGCCAGATTACCCAGGCTGGAATCCCAGCTCCATCGCTTCCAGCTGTGTGACCATGGGTATATTCCTGAACCTCTTGAGGCTGTCTCAGTTCTTCCTATAAAATTGAGATGTTAAAAACACTTATTTCATGGAGTAATTGTGAGGATGAAATGAATTAATACATATAAAACACTTTGGAAGGTTCACGGTACATGGTAGGTGTTAAGTAAATGTTCTTACGGTTTTGTGTTTCGCTTTGTTTTAAACAGTTCTTCAACAAAGCTAGTATATAAAGGAGCAAAGCTTGAACAGAGGGAAAACAGACATTTTGCACCTAATGTGTATTTTTTTTTTAAAAGTGCCCTTCTGCCATCTCCCGTTTCCTGGTGTTACTCTAGGTATAAAGGTGGAATCCAGTTTGCTTAGCTGGGCAACCATCACCATGTTGGTGACTCCCTTGTTAACTCCAGGGTTCAAGAGTTAAGTAGTCAACTGAGTTTTGGTGGAGCCATTGGCCATATGTAGTTGTAAAATTACAAGGAATTACTTTTAGCATTATTCCTGCCATTTGATATTTGCAGTGTGTTTTGTAACCTCCTGGTTACTCTCCACTCACCTGCTGGGACCTAGGCAGATGGCAAGCCTTCATTCCACTTAACACTTTTCTCAAATTAAAGGAGTAACTCAGAGTCAATGATGAAAACAGAACTCAAAAGACTTTTTCACTTTCTTTTTTCTTGAATCCAACTCTGTGATATAAAGTCCAATAGTTGGTTTGATCTTTGAAAGACTGACAGAAATGAAAGAATACTGATAATAATTATTGCAAATATTTACAGTACTTACCATGTAGTAGACAGTATTCTAAGATTTGTGTATGGACTGACAATAGACCTATGATGTAAATACTCTTTTTCCTTCTATTTTACTGATGAGGAAACCAAGAAATGCAGAGATTATTTTGTCTCAAATTCCATGGTTGCTGAGTGGTAGAAAACTCACTGTCTGTCTCACTTTGGAGCTCTGATCTTCACTACCACCATGCTATCAGTGGGATCCTGCCAGAGCTCAGGACCTAATGAATTCATTCATACCATCCATGTACCCTCCCTTTTGTATAAGAAAGCAACTAATGAAGCTTTACATGAATACATGTACAAATATACAAAATACTGAGTAGGTTACCAAGATAAGGTGGCTTTCTGAGAAGCTCCCATCCATTACCTTTATCAAATTTACAACTGTGTCAGGTCTCCCTTATATTAATCTATTCTAACATTAACACACTTATTGACTGCCTAGGTTCTGGTAGTATAAGGCTATGGTAATTCTTTTATATTTTTTAAAGATTTATTTATTTTGGAAAGAGAGAGAGAGAGAACACGAGCAGGAGGAGGGGTAGAGGGAGAGAAACTCAAGCAGATGCCCCACTGAGCATGGAGCCCAACACCGGGCTTGATCCCACAACCCTGAGATCGTGATCTGAGCCGAAACAAAGAGTTGCACGTTTAACTTACTGAGCCACTCAGGTGTCCCAATGGTATGGTGATTCTAAGTGCTTCATATAAAATCCCTGCTCTCATAAATCTTATATTCCAAATGGGAGAAACAGATAATGGTGAAAAAATTCATAAATCTGTAAATTAATCATCAAAACCAGTTAATAGTAGGTGCTATGAAGGAAAAATGAAGCAGGGGGGGAAGAAAAGAGGGTTAAGAGATGTCAGTTTATGGGACGCCTGGGTGGCTCAGTTGGTAAGGTGCTGCCTTCGGCTCAGGTCAGGATCCCAAAGTCCTGGGATCAAGTCCCACATTGGGATCTTTGCTCAGTGGGGAACCTGCTTCTCTCTCTGCACCTGCCTGCCATTCTACCTGCTTGCGCTCTCTCTCTCTCTTTGACAAATCAATCAATCAATCAATAAAATCTTAAATTAAAAAATATGTAGTTTAAATTGAGTGGTCAGTGAAGGACTATTTGAGGGAGTGATATTTGAACAGGTACCTGAATGAGTAAGAAAGCAAGCCAAGTGGACATGATACCAGTGTTCAGACATGGGAAAAGCCTTGCAGTGGAAACATTTTTGACATGTTTGAGAAACAGATAGTAGACCAATTATCTACTGTTCAAAGGATGAGGGAAAAAATGGTAGGGTGCTTTGAGAGAGGCAGTCAGGGACCATATCAGAAAAGGTCCTATGAGCTTTTAGGCCATGATAAGGTATTTTGCATCTTATCCTAATATTATAGAAGCTATTTAAGGGTTTTCAACAGTAAAATGATGTGCTCAGATTTGTATTTTTTTTTTATTTTATTTATTTGTCAGAGAGAGAGGAGTGCACAAGCAGAGGGAGCAGCAGGCAGAGGGAGAAGCAGGTTCCCCACTAAACAACAAGCCCAATGTGGGACTCAATCCCAAGACCCTAGGATCATGACCTGAGCTGAAAGCAGATGTTAAACCAACTGAGCCACATAGGTGTCCCTCAGATTTGTATTTTAAAAGGACCACTGCAGCTGCAACATGGAGAATGGACTAATGAGGGCACAGTGCCAATTGGGAACCAGGATCGGTATACACTGCAAGGTCAGATAAGAGATGAAGGGACCTTAGGACAGAGCAGAAAATGGCAAAATAATTAAGAAATATGGGATTTGGAATGTATTTTGAAGGATGTACTCCGAATTTGAGGCCTGACCAATAGGTGAATACAGAATCCATATTTGGGTAAGAGAACGCAGTCGAGATTTGTTTTTGGATGCAATGCGTTTAGTGTGCCTATTGGACATGAGAAGGCAGATTTTGAGTAGGCAGTGGAATAAATAGTTGGTAGTCTACAGTCAATAGCAGAGAGGTTGAAACTGAAGTCATCAGCACGTAGGCGGTTTTTAAAGCCACAAAATGAATTCAATTCCTCAGGATGGTGCTTACAGATAGAGAAGAGAAGGAATGCCAAAACTGAGGCTTGAGGCAATTCCCATTTGGCAGCAGGGATAAGAAGAGTCTAGCAAAGGGATTAAGGAAGAACAGTCAATGAGACGGGAGAAAAACCAGCCGCACATAGCCCTGAGACCAAATGAAGAAAATGTTTCAAGATTTGGGGAGTGTTAATTATTTGAAAAGTCTGAGGGGTAGAGCTCACTCTTGAAGTCTAAAGACTAAGATTTGGCTATTGGATTAGGCAACATGGAGGTATTTGTGACTTTAGCAAGAGAGGATTCAGTGGAGTGGTGAGAAAGATAGCTTAGCTGGGGTAGGGGTAAACCCTAAGGTGAAGAAGCAGGTGAGGTAAGAATGAAACCAGTAGACAATACTATCCAATGCACTTAGTTTAGTTTAACTCACCTGGAAATCTCTTCTTTGAGCCATTGTGTGCTGATCTTGAGGCTTAACTTCCAAGGGCAATTTTATTTCTCCTATTTTGAGGTTCCTTGAAGGCGTTGTGATGTATCCTTTAGAAACCAACTACTTTAAGGGCTCCTGGAGACTCAGTTGTTAAGCATCTGCCTTCAGTTCAAGTCATGATCCCGGGATTGTGGAATTAAGCCCCGCATCAGGCTCCTTGCTCAGTGCAGAGTCTCCTCCCTCTCCCACTCCTCCTGCTTGTGTTCCTTCTCTCACTTTGTCTCTTGCTGTCAAATAAATCAATAAAATCTTTAAAACAAACAAACAAAAAATAAACCAACTACTTTAAAATTTCCATTAGTCTTGTTAGTCTAAAAGATGTAAAATGTCAAATAAAAATGTATAAGAATAAAGAATCACTGTTGCTGAAGAAAGGTCAGGAAAAAGAAGAAGCATAATTATGAATTATCTGAAAGAACCATAATTTAATTCTCCTAGGTTAAAAAATTTCATTATGAGAAATGGTCTTCTGAATTATGTAAATTCATATGAAGCCTAGTAGTACCCCATATTCAGTATGTATTCACTGATATTGGTAGTAATTAATGACCATGATGATGATAGTGATTGTAATTCTTTGAAAATAATTAATTCTGTTAGAGCAAATAAAGATGAAATATGTTAATATGAACATGCAAGGATTTATCCAGTAAATTATTAATCTTAGAAAAAAGCAAATAGACCCTACTGAGCAAATAGACTGCTAAATCTTACAAGGAAAAGTGCCAGACTCTACTGAGAAATGAATTGCCTAGAGACACACTTTCTGTGTCTCCCTTTCTGAGACCAATGACCACAACTGGTTGGTCTTCAAATCACATTGGGTCTAGTTAGCTTTGAAGTGTCTTGCCAGTGCTCACAGTGGATTTGAAGGTTTCAAATTATTTTTTTTAAGATTTTATTTATTTATTTGACAGAGAGAGAGATCACAAGTAGGCAGGGTGGGGGGAAGCAGGCTCCCTGCTGAGCAGAGAGCCCGATGCAGGGCTCGATTCTAGGACCCTGAGATCAAGACCTGAGCTGAAGGCAGAGGCTTAACCCACTGAGCCACACAGGTGCCCCTCGAATTATTTTAAAATGTCTGATTTATCATCATATAATTATGAAATAAAGTAAAATATCTTTGAAGAAGGAGATTTAAAAACTTAGACAGGGACAGGGATGTAGGACGAGATATATATATATATATATCTCCCACAGATATATATATATAGATGATAGATATATAGATATAGATATAGATATAGATATAGAGAGATATAGATATAGATATAGATATAGATATAGATATCTCCCACAGAAAGAGATGTTAAGGATACATGCTGATCACAGCCTTGGCTCTAGGAGGAGCAGACAACAAAAAGAAAATAGTACCCTCTGAAGATTCCCAGCCACCTCAGGCTGCTCTTGTGTAAGTTTGGGGATGGAACTTTTACTACCTGTATAACCACATAAAATTTCCCAGCTAAAAGTTCAGTAAATGTGTTCCTGAGTTAGTATTACTTCAGATACCTTGCAGAAGCAAAAGTGAGTCTTCCCTGAGGGATCCAAAGTAAAGGTCTTAAAGAATTTTGTCAGGCAAAGTGAAAAACACAACTACCTAAGGAAAGATGCTTCCATTGATGAGTCAACAGATTTTGGAATTATCAAGAAAAATGATGATAATCTACCACAAACCATAGAATGAATACTTGTAAGCAGACATGGAATATTTTTAAATATTCCCTATATTCTAATCTAGACTATAAACTATACTCAATGCAGTTTTAAAATCCGTATTATATAAAATACACTTTCTAAACACAATGTAATTTTAAAAAATCAATAGCAAAGAAAACTTTAAAACATACATTTAGAAATTTTCCAAGTGCCAATTTAGTTATATCTTACAAATTATTATGGTTGCTAGTAATTTTTTTGGTTTTTTATTTTTAAAATTTTTAAACCTTATTTTATTTAAATTCAATTAATTAATATATAGTATATCATTAATTAATATATAGTGTATCATTAATATCATTAATATTGATATACTATATTGATATAATATTGATACCTATATTGATATACCATAATTAATATATAGTGCATCATTAATTTCAGATTCATTTTTAAAAATTTCTGCTCTATTTTTTACCTGCCCTATCAATCAAAACTTAGGAGATGCAGCTAATAGCATTTGAAAAAAATTTATAAACTAAATTCTCACTAGAAATGAAGGAAGTCTGAAAAATAAAGTATCCAACTTAGTGTGTTAGAATAATAGCAGAATAAATGAAACGAAATTTGAAGAAAAATAAAACCAAGGAAATTCAAAGAGAGGAAATAATAAAGATAATAGCAAAGCTCATTGTAATAATAAAAACAAGATCTCAAGAGAAGATAAGGGTCACAGACCGTGAGCAAATATTTGCAAAAGACACAGCTGATAAATGACCAACAGACACACGTAAAAATGCTCCATGTCACTAGGCATCAGGGAAATACAAATCAAAACCACAATGGTATACCACCTCCCACCAGTTGGAATGGCTAAAATGAACAGGTCAGGAAACAACAAGTGTTGACAAAGATGCAGAGAAAGGAGAACCCTCTTATACTGTTGATGGCAACCCAAGCTGGTATAGCCATTCTGGAAAACAGTATAGAGGTTCCTCAAGAAGTTAAAAATGGAGTTACCCTACAACCCAGCAATTGCACTATTAGGTACTTACCCCAAAGATACAAATCTAGTGATCCAAAGGGGCACCTGTACCCGAATGTTTATAGCAACAATGTCCACAATAGCCAAACTGTGGAAAGAGCCAAGATGCCCTTCAACAGATGAATGGATAAAGATTATGTGGTATATATATACAATGGAATACTATTCAGCCATCAGAAAGGGTGAATAGTTACCATTTACATCAACATGGATGGGACTGAAGGATATTATGCTGAGCAAAATAAGTCAATCAGAGAAAGACAATTATCATATGATTTTACTTATGTGTGGAATATAAGAAACAGCACAGAAGATCATAGGGGAAGGGAGGGAAAGCTAAACAGGAAGTCATCAGAAAGGTAGAAAAATCATGAGAAACTCATAACTATGGGAACCACACCAAGGGTTGTTGGAAGGGAGGTTGGTAGAGGGATGGGGTAACTGGGTGATAGGCATTAAGGAGGACATGTGATATGGTGAGCACTGGGTGTTACATGCAACTGATGAATTATTGAAATAAATGATGTACTATATTTTGGCTAATTGAATTTAAATTAAGCAAAAGATGTAACTGAAAAAGAACTGTTATCCAAAAGATACAAAATACTTTGTATACAAAAATACTTTGTATACAAAAAATACTTTGTATACAAAAAAATTACAAAAGTCTCAACAACAAGAAAATAAACAAACTAAATAAAAACTGGTCAATAGACTTGAACAGACACCTCACCAAAGAAAATCTACAGATGGCAAATAAGCATATGAAAAGATATTTCTCATCATACATCATCAGGGAAATGCAAACTAAAATGACAACATACCACTATACTCCTACAGAATGATTAAATATCTATCCTAAATGCTGACAAGGGGATGTGGAGCAACAGGAACTCCCAGTTATTATTTTATTGGTGGGAAGGCAAAATGAAACAGTCACTGTAAAAGACAGTTTGGCAGTTTCTTACAAAACAAAACATAATTTTACCAAACAATTCAGTAGTTGCAACCTGGGTATTACTGAAATGGGTTGAAAACTCCTATCCACACAAAAACCTGCACATGGATGTTTATAGCAGTCTTATTCATGATTACCAAAACCTGGGCGCAATCAAGATGTCCTTTAGTAAGTGAATGGATAAATATTCCTTGGTAAACCCAGACAATGGAATACTATTCATTGCTAAAAAGAAATAGCCACAAAGATCATGGAGGAAACTTCTATGTACATTACTATGTCAAAGAAGCCAAACTGAAAAAGGCTATATACTGTATGATTCTAACTACATGACATTCTGAAAAGAGCAGACATATAGAGAAATTAAAAACTTAGTGGTTGCTGGAGCTTGAGGTGGAAGGGAGGATTGATTTGACAGAACAGAAATTTAGGGCAATGAAATTATTTTGTATGATACTTAATAGTTAATGCATGTCATAACATTTTCATCAAAGGCTATAAAATGTTTAATATCAAGAGTTAAACTGTGAACTTCAGGTTATAATGCTGTGTCACTAAAGGTCCAACTATTCTAACAAATATAAATGTGGTGTGGGATGTCAATAGTGGGGGCGGGTATGATTATATAGGGATAGGGAAATCTGTACTTCCTACTCAATTTTTCTGTGAACCTAAAACTGCTATAAAAAATGAAGTCTACTTAAAAGTGGAAAAAAAGCATCAACAGAGCTAAAAATTAGTTCTTTGAAAAAAAGTAATAAAATTAAATCATTGGGGTAGCTAAACAAGACAGAGAGAAGAAACAAATAAATAATGTAGGAATAAAAATTATAATTGGAGATATAGCAGTGATTAGAGGTTAAAATTAAATTTGGAGTAAAAAGATAAAAACAGAGATAAAGATACATGAAAATCATTAGTAGGTATTTTTTATGTTAAAAAAATGCAAAGATTGGGTTAACCCACTAAATATCTGGGAATTAATCTTCTAAGTAACCATGAAAAATGTAGAAACACAGAAATTTCAAAAAATACTTCCACCTGCAGGAAAATGAAAACAAAAAAAAAAGACAAAATTTTTGTGGGATGTAGCTAAAGCAGTGCTTTGAGGGAAATTTTTAGCTTGTATTAGAAAATAAAGTCTGTGATTTAGAAAAAGAAAACTTAATTAAACCCAAACTAAAAAGAGAAAGTGAAACAACAACCATAAGAATAAAAATAAATGAAATAGAAAGAAACAATAGAGAATATCAACAAAAGTAAAAGTTGAGTCTCTAGCAAGAGTAACAAAATTGATAAACTATAAATACTACTAATCAAGAAAAAGAGTGAATAAAAAGAAGACATAAATTCAGACCCTAAAGACATTAGAAGAGCAATAAAGGAATGCTAAGAACAATTTTATGTCAATAAATGAGAAAATTCATTATTAAAAAATTAATTCAAGATGAGTCATAAATCTAAACATAAAAGCCAAAATCATAAATTTGGTAGAACACATAGGAAAATAGATTGACAACCTTGGGGTAGACACAAAGATTTCTTAGAGAGGACAAATATCTCTTAGAGAGGACCCAAAATTTTAGAGACGACTCTAAAATTGATAAATTATATACCACTAAGATTAAAAACCTCCATATATCAAAAGACATATCAAGGAAATAAAAAGACAAAAATACTGAGAATATATTTGCTGTCTATATTTCTGAAAAAGAACTTGTATCTAGAAAATATAAAGAATTAACAATTAATAGGAAAAAAAGGCAACTATATTAAAAAATAAGCCAAAACTTTAACAGATACAGATACTTCATAAAATAAGATGTATACTTTGCAGAAATGTCTGTTCATGTCCTCTGCCCATTTCTTGATTGGATTATTTGTTCTTTGGGTGTTGAGTTTGCTAAGTTCTTTATAGATTCTGGACACTAGTCCTTTATCTGATATGTCATTTGCAAATATCTTCTCCCATTCTGTCAGTTGTCTTTTGATTTTGTTAACTGTTTCCTTTGCTGTGCAAAAGCTTTTGATCTTGATGAAATCCCAGTAGTTCATTTTTTCCCTTGCTTCCCTTGCCTTTTGCGTTGTTCCTAGGAAGATGTTGCTGTGGCAGAGGTCGAAGAGGTTGCTGCCCGTGTTCTCCTCAAGGATTTTGATGGATTCCTTTCGTACATTGAGGTCCTTCATCCATTTTGAGTCTATTTTTGTGTGTGGTGTAAGGGAATGGTCCAATTTCATTTTTCTGCATGTGGCTGTCCAATTTTCCCAGCACCATTTATTGAAGAGGCTGTCTTTTTTCCATTGGACATTCTTTCCTGCTTTGTCGAAGATTAGTTGACCATAGATTTGAGGGTCTATTTCTGGGCTCTCTATTCTGTTCCATTGATCTATGTGTCTGTTTTTGTGCCAGTACCATGCTGTCTTGATGATGACAGCTTTGTAATAGAGCTTGAAGTCCGGAATTGTGATGCCACCAACGTTGGCTTTCTTTTTCAATATCCCTTTGGCTATTCGAGGTCTTTTCTGGTTCCATATAAATTTTAGCATTATTTGTTCCATTTCTTTGAAAAAGATGGATGGTACTTTGATAGGAATTGCATTAAATGTGTAGATTGCTTTAGGTAGCATAGACATTTTCACAATATTTATTCTTCCAATCCAGGAGCATGGAACATTTTTCCATTTCTTTGTGTCTTCCTCAATTTCTTTCATGAGTACTTTATAGTTTTCTGAGTATAGATTCTGTGTCTCTTTGGTTAGGTTTATTCCTAGGTATCTTATGGTTTTGGATGCAATTGTAAATGGGATTGACTCCTTAATATCTCTTTCTTCTGTCTTGCTGTTGGTGTAGAGAAATGCAACTGATTTCTGTGCATTTCTGCAAAGAAGACATCCAGATGGCGAACAGACACATGAAAAAGTGCTCCATATCACTCGGCATCAGGGAAATACAAATCAAAACCACAATGAGATATCACCTCACACCAGTCAGAATGGCTAAAATCAACAAGTCAGAAAATGACAGATGCTGGCGAGGATGCAGAGAAAGGGGAACCCTCCTACACTGTTGGTGGGAATGCAAGCTGGTGCAGCCACTCTGGAAAACAGCATGGAGGTTCCTCAAAATGTTGAAAATAGAACTGCCCTATGACCCAGCAATTGCACTATTGGGTATTTACCCTAAAGATACAAATGTAGTGATCCAAAGGGACACATGCACCCGAATGTTTATAGCAGCAATGTCCACAATAGCCAAACTATGGAAAGAACCTAGATGTCCATCAACAGATGAATGGATCAAGAAGATGTGGTATATATACACAATGGAATACTATGCAGCCATCAAAAGAAATGAAATCTTGCCATTTGCAACAACATGGATGGAACTAGAGCGTATCATGCTTAGCGAAATAAGTCAAGCAGAGAAAGACAACTATCATATGATCTCCCTGATATGAGGAAGTGGTGATGCAACATGGAGGCTTAAGTGGGTAGAAGAAGAATAAATGAAACAAGATGGGATTGGGAGGGAGACAAACCATAAGTGACTCTTAATCTCACAAAACAAACTGAGGGTTGCCGGGGGGAGGGGGTTTGGGAGAAGGGGGTGGGATTATGGACATTGGGGAGGGTATGTGATTTGGTGAGTGCTGTGAAGTGTGTAAACCTGGTGATTCACAGACCTGTACCCTTGGGGATAAAAATATATGTTTATAAAAAATAAAAAATTAAAGAAAAAAAAATAAGATGTATAAATGACAAATATGCAAATGAGAAGATGTTTCAAATCATTAACACTGGAGAGATGTATGCTAAAACTAAAACAACATATTACTACCCACCCAGTTGAATGGTTAAATTGAAAAAGCTGGGCAATACTAAATTTTGGCAAAAAGGAGATACAGAACTACTCTGCAATCCAGCAATTGCACAACTAGCTATTTATCCAAAGGACACAAAACACTAATTTTGAAGGGACACATGCACCCTGATGTTAACCTTATCAAGCATTACCAATAATGGCCAAATTATTTATTATGGAAAGAACCCAAATGTCCATACATTAATGAATGGATAAAGATGTGGTGTATGCGTATACACACACACACGCACAATGCAATATTACTTGTCCATAAATATGAAATCTTGCCATTTGCAATGATGTAGACAGAGCTAGAGAGTATTACACTAAGCAAAATAAGTCAGAGAACAACAAATACCATATGATTTCACCCCCATGTGGAATTTAAGAAACAAAACAAATGAACATGGTGAGGGTGGGAAGAGAGGCAAACCAAGAAACAGACTCTTAACTATAGAGAAAAAACTGATGGTTACTTGAGGTGGGGGTGATGAGTTAAACAGGTGATAACTATTAAGGAGGGCACTTGTGATAAACACCACGTATTATATGTAAGTGATGAATCACTAAATTCTACAGCTGAAACTAATATTGCTCTGTATGTTCACTAATTGAATTTAAATAAAAACTTTAAGAAAAAAAAAAAGAAAAAACAGATACACCATAACTCTTTTATACTGCTGGTGGAATGTAAAATACTAAAACCACTTTGGAAAATGGTATGGCAGTTTCATTTCAAGTTTATTCACCTATTCTATAACCCAGCAATTCCACTCTCAGATATTTACCCAAGAAAAGTGAAAGCATATGTCCATAAAGAAACTTGCTCTCAAACGTTCAGAGCAGCTCCATTTGTAATAGTCAAAGTGGAAACAATAGAAATGTTCATTACTAGAAAAACAGACAGACTATGAAATATTCTTGCAAGGGAATAGTACTCAACAATAAAAAGTTTTGATGCATGCAACACCACAGAGGGATCAAAAAAATGTTTGAAAGAATTTGTACCCAAAAAAGTACATACTATATAATTCCATTTATGCAAAATTTGAGAACAAACAAGACAAATCATGGTAAAAATCAGAACAGAAAAATGTTTCTTGGAGGTAAAGGGCAAGAGTCCATGGAAAGAGAAATGAAACATCTTTCTGCAGTCATAAGTACATTCTATATCTTTATGGGTGTTCTTCCAACAGTTTGTGTGTTTACCACATATAAATTATATCTCATTAAAAAAAAATCTTACAAGTTAGAACAGGCAAAAATCAGAAATTCTTAGGAAAACGTAAATGATCACAACTGACCCAACAGCTACTGAAAGCTTGAATGTCTCTAAAATAATGGAGAAAATGCATCAGCAGTTCAAAATCTTCTCAAAAATAAATTACCAGGCTCTTTCACAAAAGAAAAAAAAAATTGGACTGAGATTAGTGACAAGAAAAGATACAACAGGACAATAAGAAAAAGTTAAATTATGGGCCAAGCTTAAGATTGAGCTTATATGTAAAAGCCCTAAATAAAATATTATTAAACCAAGTCTATAACTTTTAAAAAGTTACTATTTCATAACCAATTAGATGAAATGTATGCTAAATATAGGAAAATCTCTTACTGTAATCCACTATATTAACTCATTGAAGAAAAATTCATGTGGTAATTTCAATAGGTGCCTTAAGAAGCATAACCAAGGATCAAATGAAAAGATGCCCAATTTTACAAAATAAACAAATGAAAACCTCGGGAAAATGTGGTTAAAACCACAATAAAATAAAATACCATTTTACAAACATTGATTGGCCAAAAAGTACAAATACCAAGGATTGGCTAAAACGTGAAACAGAGAAAAAGTATGCCTGAATATAAACTGATACACTCATTTTGGAAAATAATTTTACATGATCCATTGAAATGGGCTCATCCTCTGACCTAGCAATGAAAACAATTCCATTCCTAAGTATATACCAAGAAATGAGAGAACGTGCCATCAGAAGTAGGTGTGTGTACTTAGGTGGTTAGGAAGAGGAGTGTTTCAGCCGCTGGGGATAGAAACGACCCCTAGAGACAGATATTGGCAGTGTCTGCCCATGTTCTGTCATTGGAAGAGGAAGTTTTAAGTACAGGGTTTGGGAATAAATCTGGTCTCTCATTTGAAGATAAATGTAAGTGGTCAAAGCGATTAGCAAGATTACTGCTCATATTGGAGAGATAGCTCAAACTGTTTTTTCTTGGTTCTTTTAAATATTCCATTAATACAAAACTCTGCTTTCTGACTCTGTGTTCATTCAGCAATCTCCTGTTTCCCAAGTGTATCTGCCTATAAAAAGATAATGTACCAGTCACCTGGTTTTGACTATTTCTGAATAATCCAAAAAGTGTCCCCCGATTAGGATTTGGTTTTTCATCTACTTTGATGATGGGAAAAGAAATTGATGTCAGCCTGAAGGAACTGGTTATATTTCTCACAGTATTAATAAATGAGACATTCTGATTTGTATGACTCTTCCATGCCCTTGAATTAGTGTCAGTTCCTCCCTCTGGGGTTGATCATCCTGAGGCTGATTCACAAGCATGATTTCCACTTCTGAACAAAGTCCAGATCCAGCTGTTCTCATGTTAGCTGACATCACCATCTCATCCATTTTCCAGCACTTTCTGTTGATTCCTGCCCTGATTATATCAGTGTTCAACTAGAAATGAAAAATTAAAGTTGAGACGTTAAAACTCTAATATATAAAGACATTTCTAAGACCACAATATTTTGAAAAGTCTACCAGTTCTAGAAGTATATTCAAAAATTAATACGGAAAATTGCTGACACAAGCATAAGCACGTATACACATCAACACCTGAATTTTGAAGTCAGTCTTGTAGGAAAGTTGTGTTTTTTTTTTCTTTTGAGAAAGCCTGAAACCTAATGAAAATAGGCATGCCCTGACTGAGCACTGACCAGTGAGTGAGCTAGTTACACACACATTTCCTAGTGATAATTTTGTTATAAGCTGGTAAGTGGCAACGTAAATAGCCATGTGAAACCCGCTGAGCCTGTTAGGACTGGAATATGATAAGTATGTTTCTCAACAACCACACCTTACACCCACTTTGGTTGACCTTTTTTTTTTTTTTTTTTTTTTTAATTTGACTTTTTTACCTGTCAGTGAATAATACTCACTCAGTGCTGCTTCTGGTCTATTAATTCTGCTTGCTCCCTTTGAAATTTTGGACAACATGCTTCTCAGGTGATTGCAATGTGAGTCAAGTAGAAAAAGAAGTTGTCGACAGTCCCAGTGAGGTCCTAAGCCTTGGCAGTGGGGTTCATGCAAGCCTGGTGCTGTCACCACATCAATCAGCCCTGGGGCACACTGTTATTAGCACAACCAGTCATTCCCCACTGCAATCACAACAGGAGAGAGGAAAGCCTTCTCTTCACAACTGACTGCAAGCAGCTTGATCCCTGTAACCTTGAGAAGTACCAGAATGTCACAAGTAGGAGTTTCCCGTTGGCACTTCTGCGTATCTTTCCCTCCTACTTCACTTCCCCTTCCCGCTCCCTAATCTTCACTCTTCTGAGACTGGAAGACAGTCATGAATCAGACTGAGCACAAGGATTTGGCTACAAGCCAAAATGACAAACTAAAAGTGCCATAGAGGTGAAGAAGAAGCATAATTTTAGACTGCTGCAGGAGAAAATGCAAAATCTGGACGCAGAGGCTTTAGTCTCTGGGAGCACCTGACAGCACTCTCACTGAACTGATCACTAGCTTCAACCAGTGATCCCTAGGAGGGCCCATTTCTGGGCAAAATACTGAAGGAAGTAATGTTGTTCGTCTTTGTCTGCTACTTCCATTTCCTGCCCTTCCTCCCTACCCTCTCAAAGGCCTTTTCCCGCTAAGTCTACCTGAATCTATCCTTCCTGGTCACCAGACTGGCCCTTGATTCATGTTGTTGGAAATATATATCCATATTATAATTCACCCACTTGTTTAAGGGACTGCTGTACTTCACTATGATCCTTTTTCAGAGGATTTCGATATATATGAGGGATTATATGTCAAGTTAGGGAAGGCAGATTTCTTTCTTTCTTTCTTTCTTTTTTTAAAAAGATTTTATTTATTTATTTGCCAGAGAGTTCACAAGCAGAGGGAGAAGCAGGCTCTCCGCTGAGCAAGGAGCCTGATCCCAGGACCCTGGGATCATGACCTGAGCTGAGCCAAAGGCAAACACTTAACCAACTGAGCCATCCAGGCATTCTGTGGGAAGTCAGGTTTCATTACTGGATGCTTGCTTCTCTCATTCCAGGCTCAACTGCTATTTAGTCAGTGTGGAACTACATGGCATTTTCTTGTGTGTTGGTGAGAACAGCATGTGAACTAAGCTTATTGGAGGCTAATACAATCACGGCCATGGTTACTATCGGTCAGGTGTCTATTCCACTTAAGAGATGCTTTACACAGGTTACCACATTCAGTCATTACAGAAACAATAGGAAATGAATATTATTATGTCTGTTATATGGATAAGGAAATGGACATAAGTTAGCCTTTGGCCTTTCCACTATACACTAAACTTGTTTAGTTTTGCTTCTCAGGAAGCAAAAACTGCAGCTGAATTCTAAAGCTAAAATACTGAAACTGGATCTCCAATAGAATAAACTTACGACACTGGCAGAGGGGACAGAACATAGCCCCCCACCCCCAGCTTTACCGCCTACCTCAAAGAAACACTGCATGCTTAAAGGGCTTCTCCAAAAGCATGAGTTTTCTTCTAAGAAGACCAACTAAATAAACCTTCACTTCTTTCCCTTTCAAAAAAATTATATTCCTACCTAGGCCACAAAGAAAACCTCCATGCATTCTGAAAGGAAAAAATAATACCAAAAACATTCTCTTCCTAAAATGCAATAAAACTAAAATCAATAAGGAAATTAAAAACTGGAAAGGACATTCCACCTAGAAGTTAAGACACATGTTAAATAACACTAGAGGCAAAAACATTACATTGAGTGGATGAAGCCAGACACCTGAAGTACATATTGTACGAATGCATTTTTGTGAAGTAAACAAGCAAAACTAATCCCTGGTAATGAGATGAAATTAGTGGTTGCCTCGGAGTATTGGCTGGGAATGAGAACAAAGGACTTGCTGGTGGATGAAGATCATCTAAATGGTAGTTAAATGGGTGTACACATATGCAAAAATTCATCAAGCTGTACACTTAACAGTTGTGCATTTTAATGTATGTAAGTGATACCTCAATTTGAGTAAAAAAACATCAACTAATGTAATTTACCACATTAAAAGTTAGAAAAAAAATTATATTATCACTCCATAGTCACAGAAAATTTTTTTTATAAAATTCATCTCCTGTCCACTAAAAAAAAACCAAATTGCTAGAAAAGTAGGAATTATAGAAAACTTCCCTAATATGATAAAATGCATCAAAAAAATTCTACTATAAACCTAATACTTATTGTTGAAATATTAAAACTTTCCTCTATGATTAGAAATTGAGTAAAAATGCTCATTATCACCATTTTTTTTTTCTTTTAGCCATTTCACCAACCTCCCGCACACACACACCCTATCTCTGATAACCACCAATCTGTTCTCGATATCTACGTGTTCTTGTTGTTTTTCAGATTCCACACATAAGTGAAATCATACAGTATTTGTCTTTCTCTGACTTATTTCACTTAGCAGAATGCCCTCAAGTTCCATCCATATTGTTGTAAGTGGGAAGATTTCATTCTTTTCTTATGGCTGAATAATATCCCACCTCTTCTTTATTTGTTCATTTATTAATGGACCCTTGGGTTGTTTTCATGTCTTAGTTATTGTAATTAATGCTACAATAAACATGGGTAGGCAGATATCTTTTCTGATTAGTGTTTTCATTTCCTTGGATAGATACCCAGAAGTGGAATTGCTGGATCCTATGTTAGTTCTATCACTACTTTTATTCAACATGGTACTGGAGGTCTTAACCAAGGAAGTAAAGCACTGTAATTATTTGCAAATAGCATGACTGTGCATGGAAAATCCAAAATAATTTAGAAATAAATTGTTGTATTTAATAAATGAACTTAAGCCTCAATAACCAATTCACTAAAATAAATCAATTTTTTATAAATAAATGAAACTATTTCCAGAAAAGCATTTACAATAGCATCAGTTTTAAATACCTTAGACTATATCTAATAAAATGTGCACAAAATTTCAACACAAAGAATTTTAAAATATTATTGAAAGAAATTATAAAATCCCTAAATAAAAACAGGACTATACTTTGTTTATAAAATAGAGGCCTCTACTGTAAACATGTCAGTTCTCCCTAAATTAACTGAAGGAGTTAATGCATCTACAGTCAAAATTCCAGCAATGTTTTGGGGGATGAGGAATTGACATGTTTCAAAAATTTATTTTTTAAAAATGCAAGTAACCAAGAATAGATCAGGTAGATTTTAAGAAAAATGATTTGGTGAACCTACCTACACCACTAACTATCAAGCCACATTAAATAAGACAGTGTGATACCAGTTTGAGTTCAGGCAAATGGACCAGAAACAGAAACAGAAGGAGTCCAGAAATAAACCCTGCCATGGGCATGTGGTTTATGGCAGAGGTCAATTATAGAGTCACAAGTAGAGAACTGTCAAAAAATTGTAGTGTATCAATATATTCAACTGAAAAAAAATACAGAAAAAAATTAAGGTTGATTCCCACATTGTACCATATAAAAATTCAATTCTAGGTCCAGAGTAAGTTTAAAGGTGAAAGGTAAAACAATTACTTTTAGAATATGATCTGTATGACCTTGTCATAGGCAAAGATTTCCCAAATAGGATTAAAAAAAAAAAAGGCAGTAACCATAAAGGGAAAAATAATTTGGACTAGATAAAAAATTAAGAACTTCTACTCATCAGAAGACTCATTTAGAGACTTAAAAGCTAATATAAAAAATAGGGGTGCATTTTTTGAATGCTTACATCTGACAAAGACTTTGTATCCAGAATGTGTAAAGAATCTAAATAAAAAAGGCAGACAGTTCAATAGAAACATGGGCAAAAGACTTAAACAGGCATTATTTATTATCAAAACCAAATAGATAACAAAAGATATGAAAAGATGCTCATTGGTCATTAAGGAAATGCAAATCCAAAACCAGAATACTTAAATTTAAGAAGACTGATAATATCAAATTTAATAAGGTTGCGGAGCACAGGAACTCTTATATAGTTTTTGGGGAGTTTAAATTAGAAAAACCACTTTGAAAAGCTTTTTGGAAGTACTTATCAAAGAAGTACACATGGCATGATTCATGACCAGCAAATCGCTTCATACCTATGGTCATCACTTCATACCTATGAAGTGATTTGCTGGTCATGAATCATGCCATGTGTACTTATAGACCTTTGCTTATATATGTACCAGGAGACATACATAAAAATGTTCATAGCAGCTTTATTCTTAATTGCCACTAACTGCAAACAATCCATCTGTTAATCAGTAATAGAGGAGATATTAAATTATGGTCTGTGAGCAAATGGAATTTTATTCAGCAATTAAAATGAATGAAGTATTGCTACATGCTGTGACATGAATCTTACAAATGTAATGTTGAATGAAAGAAACTAGACTCAAAAGAGATGCAAGATTTTATAATTCCATTTATGTAGCTTTGACAAGAGGTGAAATGAATCCACAGTTTCAGAGGTCATAGGGTGATCAACTGAAAAATAAAGATGTGGTGGCTGAGAAGGGACACATTAAGGCTTCTGGATATTCTATTTCCAGAAATGTTCCTTTACTTGATAAAAGTAGGGGCTACTCAGGTAAGTTCACTTTGTGAAAATTCATGATTTTTGAAAATTTATGATTTTCAAGTCATGAAAATTTATGATTATCCCTTTTTGTATATTATACTTCAGCAAAGACTATTTTAAAAATTGAGATAGCACAAAAACTATTTTAAGAATTAAGATAGCACAAATACAGGAAATTAAGAATGACAAGTAAGAAATATTATCAGAAATGAAGGAAACAAACAAAAGAATCATCAGATTACTTGCATAGTTCAATGCAAAAATTTTGAAAATCTACATAAAATGTATTATTTTCTAGAAAACTACAATATACTTCAAAGAAGACAGAAAATCCAAACAGTCTAGTTACAATAAAAGAAATAAACATTTAAAAGGAAAGATACAATTATATATATGAAAAATGCAAAAGAACAAATGAAAAAACTTTTTGGAAAAAAACAAAATTTAGTGAAGTAGTTTATAAAATCATCATGCAAAAATCAATGGTCTTCACCTATACAGACAAAACAGTTAGAATACATGAAAGATCTCTTATATAATAACCTAAATAAGAAAATCAGTATTGTGAATAAACTTCACAAGAAATGTCTAAAATCTATGTGAAGAAAACTATAAAATGTCCTGAAAAACATAAAAAAAAAAATTAACTTAAACAAATGCAAAGACATACTGTGTCTTGGGATTATAAAACTCAATATTCTAAAGATGAAAATTTTCTCTCAGTTCAATATTTAAATGCAATCAAACTTTCAAAAAACTTTTTAAAGCTTCATTTATTTGAGAGAGAGAGAGAGATTGTGTATGCTTGTGCATGAGTAGGGTCTGGGCTCAATCCTATAAGGCCTGAGATCAGGACCTGAGCCAAAACGAAGAATCAGATGCTTAACTGACTGAACCACCCAGGCACTACTAAATTCAATGCAATGTTAGTGAAAAATACCATCAGGTCCTTTTCTGGAGTTAGACAAAATGATTATAAATTTCATATGGAAAAAATAGCCAAGAACATCCTGAAAAAGGAGAACATAGAGGTTGAGGGAGGGAAGCAGGAGCAGAAATCTAGCCTTACTGCACATTAAAATACAATTCTAGCTTCTATAAGTAAACCAGTCTGATATGAGTAGACAGACTGACCAATGAAACAGAATAGAAAATCCAGAAATAGATCCAGTGCATCCAAAAATGTAGACCATGAGAAGGGCATCAGCTCAAATCAATAGGGAAGAGATTCACTTCCTAATATAAGGTATTGGAATAACCAGATAACCATGTGGGAAAAAAGACAAAATTGGGTCCACTCTACACACCACTTATAAAAATAAATTCAAATGTAGCAGAATTAAATGTTAAATCCCTAGAAATATGATTTGGGAAAACACAGAGAAATTGTCTTTAACTTTGGAAGCAGCTCCTTTCCAAACTCTGACTCACAGTGTAGGAAGAAAAAAGGGGAATAGTGCTATGTACAATAATACACACATCTTGAAAACTGAATAGCAAAACCAAACACCATAAAAGCAAAGTAAAAAGTCAAATGACAAACTAGATAAAATAGTTGCAACTTTTATCACAAAGAGTTAATATAAAGCACTTTTTAAAAACTCAGAGGCACAAATCCTGTAAAAGAAATAAAAAGGGCGGGGGGGACTAGAGATAAGAGCAGACACTTCAGTCAAAGAGAACTACAAATGACCTTGGTCATATGGAAAAAAATGTTCAACTACCTTCATAATAGAGAAATGCCAATTAAATCTACTCTGGGATGTTTGACAACCTAATCTTTGGTTGAGGCTATGGTGAGACAAGTTTATGCTTTACTTGTGGAAATGAAAAATGATGCAAACTTATGGAATGGAGGTTGGCAAAACGTATTCCAATACATTTACTCTTTGATTAAAAAAAATCTTACATATAAAAACCTATCCCAAATATATACTGGAAAGATATGAAAATACATTCAAATATATCAAATGCACAAAACCATTCATTAAAACACTATTTGTGAAAGCAAAACTATAAATCCAGATTGGGGTGTCTGGGCAGCCCAGTTAGTTAAAGCATCTGACCCTTGATTTCTGCTCAGTTCATGACCTCAGGGACACGAGATCAAGCCCCATGTCAGGCTCCACACTGAGCATGGAGCCTGCCTAAGAGTCTCTCTCTCAAAAAAAAAAAAAAAAAAAAAAAAAAGATTCTCTCTCCTTCTCCTTGTGCCACCCCACCACTATTTCCCCTCCCTCTAAATAAACAAACAACACAAATCAATGGGGACAAACTAAATAAATTTTGGTATAACCGCACAAAGGAGTACCATGCTGGTGAAAAAAGCCATGTTCGCTACTGAGTCATGCTAGGTGAAAAAGCACAGGGGAAAAGAGGGTGCATGGTAATGTGATAATGTGTGTGTATACTATTGTGTACCTAGTTTTGCAATATAACCACACAAAAGTGAAATATCTGAAGTAACTTCAAAATGCAATATTCTAAATATTCATCCCTAGTAAAATATATTCTAGGGACTAAAGAACTATACATGCAACTGAAACTATTTTCAGTAATCAAATTATTGGTGGTAGTTTTAATATTATTATTCTGATTCTGCTATATATTTTTTGTGGAATAAAGCAAATAAGTAATTATTTCAGTGCCAACCAAAATCTGAAATTTTGTGTGGAGCAAAGGAGAGCAGATAAAAGAAGAGTTTAAGTAAAAATTTTATAGTCTTAAATTTGAATTTGAATTATCAATGTAAAATTATTATGTATTTTGCCTTAAAAATAATTATTTCTTAGCTGTGCCCACTGAAAAGGCCTAGAAGCAATAGATATTCCCACCATCCAAATGGTGATCTTGAGATATTACTTTCCATTAAAACATACCAGAGGTCCCTGGGAAAATGCCTGATTCTAGGTTTAGCGCAAAGAATGTACTACATCTTGTCATACCAGACAGCAAGCAAAATATTATTAAGGCTGTTAGCATTTTGCCAAATGGGAAACAGTCAAGTTGAAAAGATCTCTCAGACTCACGGAAGGTAGAATCATCTGAGCAGTAGCAATAGTATCTAAAATGGATTGAAATATTTCAGCTATGTTTAAATTCGTGAGTTAATAATGATAATTGAGGGGCACCTGGGTAGCTCAGTCAGTTAAGAGTTGAACTTTTGATTTCAGCTCAAGTCATGATCACTGGGTTGTGGGATTGAGCCCCTGGGTGGGGCTCTGCGCTCAGTGTGGAGTCAGTTTGTCCCTCTCCTTCGGCTCCTCCTCCTCCTCTCTCTCTCTCTCTCTCTCTCTATCTCTAAAATAAATAAGTAAATAAAATCTTGAAAAAAGATAATTGAAAAAATTGCTTCATTACTTTTGGAAAATATTGGAGATTGAATTCATTTGAAAACTGGTTACGTAGGGGGAAATTAAGCATTTACTCTGCCTTTATTATATGACTTGTATCCCAGATAAATAAATGATAAAGAATACTTCTTTAGAGAAGTATTCAAGCTAGTAAATGAAGAAGGAATAATAGAATGCATTTTGCAGCTCTTAATAAACTAATGAATCTAGGCAATGATTATTTTTGTAATCATTTTTTATTAACATAATGTATTATTGTTTCAGGGGTACAGGTCTGTGAATCATCAGTTTTATACAATTCACAGCACTCACCATAGTACACACCCTCCCTAATGTCCATCACCTAGCCACTGGATCCTTCCCAATCCCCTCCCCTCCAGTAACCTTCAATTTGTTTCCTGAGATTAACAGTCTTTTATGGTTTGTCTCCCTCCATGGTCCCATCCTGTTTTATTTTTCCCTACCTCTCCCCCATGGCCTCCCACCCTGCCTCTCAAACTCCTCATATTGGAGAGACCATATGATAATTATCTTTCTCTGATTGACTTATTTAGCTTAGCATAATATCCTTTAGTTCCATCCACGTCATTGCAAATGGCAAGATTTCGGGGGTTTTGATGGCTGCCTAGTCTTCCTGTGTGTGTGTGTGTGTGTGTGTACCTCACATCTTCTTTATCCATTCATCTGTTGATGGACATCTAGGCTCTTTCCATAGTTTGGCTATTGTGGACATCGCTACTATAAACATTCTGGTGCATGTTAGGCAATGATTATTAATGGCTATTCGCATCTCAAAAAGAGAGGCAACCAGACATTATATGCTTCTGATGGATGTACCCAATACTAGTTATAAAATATTCTTGCTAAAACAAAAAGGTCAAACCTGAATCTAATCAAAGACTTTTTACATCAAGCTATCAATTTATAAGAAAGAGAGAAGACATCCTACAAGAAGACATCCTAAGCAATCCTAGGCAGGGGCACATGAATAGCGAAATCTATAGATGAAAAACTCTACATGACTAACTTCAACAGCTAACCTGTAAGAAGAAAAAAGATGGAGAAGAACATAAAGATTAAATGAGCCTTAAAAGACACAGTAATCAGGGACACCTCGGTGCCTTTGTCAGTTAAGCATCTGCCTTCTGCTCAGGTCGTGATCTTGGGGTCCTAGGATTAAGTCCCACATGGGGTTCCCTGCTCATTGTGGAGTCTACTTCTCCTTCTCCCTCTGCCCCACTTGGGCTCACCACTCTTTCTCAAATAAATAAAGTCTTTAAAAAAAAAGAGATATCTGAGTCAATTACAATTTATGGACCTTATTGGCTTCTAATTTAAACAAACTATATACATATGCAAAACAGATAAGAACTCTTTGACCAGATATATAAAAGATATTATTAATTTTTGATATATTATACTTATGTTTTTAAAAAGAATACTTATTTTTAGAAATATATATTACAATATTTATAGATGTTATTTATGAAATTACATGCCATCTGAATTTGCTTTAAAAGAATCAAGTTAGGGGACAAAACAAGTGAAGATGAAACAATATTGCCATAAATTGATAACTGTGTAATTTGGGTGATCGGTCTATGGGAGTTTATTATACTATTCTCTCAATTTGCTTATGTTTGAAATTTCTGTAATAAATATTGGAAGTTTAAAACATCATTGTTCATTTTAACTCTTTCACCCATTCATCTAAAATTTATTGGGCAATCATTAAAGATTTGAAAAGAACAACAACAGAGATGAATTTGAATTTATGTAAATCTGGAGGAAAAGTTAAATGTAATAATACAAAGTAGAAAAAATAAAGTAGAATCCTTTTCATTAACAATGTTCTCCTCTTCTCTATCCAGAACACAATAAGCACATTCAGAGTCCAAATAACTCCTTTGAAATATCCAGTTGCCCTCTCTTCATTAAAAAAACAGAAACTAACTCTGGAAGGTGAACCTCACTCAATCCCCGGGTAATTAATGAAGTAGGTGATCTGGTTTTCATATTTTTGGAACACCTCTGTCAGGGCCTTTCCTTTGCCTTCATGTAGAGGTCTTTTCAGACCTTCCACAGTCCTATACCCTCCCATTTGGTAAATTTGCCTGTGGGTGGACTGTATTGCCTTTATAGGATTATTTGCTTAAGGCACAAAATGCACTATATTAAATGCTGTGGTAAGTATTTAGAATATGCATTTTCAGATACATATAGCTATGTGATTTCTTTGAAAAATACCAATTAGTATGGTTTTTAAATTAAAATTCTTTTTGGAGCATCTGATAATTACAGACACTCTGACAAACATTTCAATAATCTCAGTTATGATTTATCTTTCATAATGTATTCTAAAAGAATAAATTACTTCTCTCCCAAGAACTTGTTCTGAAGTACTTATTTATATATCATCTCACTTTTCAATGTTACTCTTCCTCTCCTTCTCCTTCTTTATTCTTCTTCCTCTTCTGCCTCCTCTCCCTCCTCCTCTTCCTTCCTTCCCCTCCCCCCTTCCTTTTTTCTCTTCTTTTAACTAAATACCAGTTCGGGAAAGCAAGGTTCACATTCAAGAATTAGATGTAAAGTGGGTTTTGGGGGGCACCTGGGTGGCTTAATGGGTTAAGCCTCTGCCTTCGGCTCACGTCATGGTCTCAGGGTCCTGGGATCAAGCCCCGAGTAGGGCTCTTTGCTCAGCAGAGGGGCTGCTTACCCCCCACCCTATCCCCCCCACCTGCCTCTCTGCCTACTTGTGATCTCTCTCCCTGTCAGATAAATAAATAAAATTAAAATGGATTTGGGGGACATTTTAGACAGGGAAGAGAAAATGATGAGACCTAGGTCAAATTTCATAAAGAAAAGGACAGGATGATTCTTTCATGAACAAAAGAATGGAATTGTATAACTATGTAAGGTGGCTCAGGATCATTTCACATGGCAGAAAAAGGTCCATAGAACACTGGGCATGTGAAATGTGTCAAGTGCAGAATTATTTAATTTTAAAAGAAAACAATATGTATATTTATATGTATAAATATATAATAGATATGTTTTTGTATATAAAGATACATATACATAAAGACAGGATAAATATATATTATTATATTACATCTATATTACATAATACATATATATTACATAATACATATATATTATATATCACATTATTCATTATATAATAATCTATTATATTATTTATACATATACATAAAGATATGTATAAATACAACATGTAGAGTATTTTGAAGTAATTGCCTTCATTATTTAGCATTGGGGGTTGTAGAGGTGGGTGAGCATATGATCCAAATCTACCTGACGGTCCATTGGCCAACATGGAGCAGGAAGAACAATGCAATCCAGCAGAAACACAAATAACACGCCAGTATATTAAAAAAAAAAAAAAAGGAAAGACTCACAGCATGTATGTTTGAGATGTATGAGTGAGAGTTTCATGGTAAATTATGAAATATTGATTGCAACTGCTCCCAGATAGCTGGGTCTCAGAGACATATAAGAAAATGTTTGAAACAATGACCTTGGCATAGGGTTACCAACTTTCTCTTTTTCTCAGGTAAACATATTTTAAATTACCATCTGCTATCTTTGTCATTTTATTCAAACAATACTTTAATGAAAAAGTAGAAAAGACGTAATTTCCAAAAGAAAAAAAATAGTCCTTCTCAAATCACATAGACAGATTAATGACAGGTATCACTCTGGATACCATTTTAGCAGAGCTGGGTTTTCTTTTATTAAACTCTTTAAAAGCTCACATTATATAAATAACCTATATGTACAACGCAGGAAACTTGAAAATGCACAGAAAATCACTAAGGAATAAAAAGTTTGAATTTCCTCATCCAAAGATAAAACCAAAACTTGGCAAGCACCTGGATGGCTCAGTTTGTTAAGCATCAGCCTTTGGCTCAGGTTATGACCAGGATCCTGGGATTGAGCCCTGAGTCAGCCTCCCTGCTCAGCAAGTGGTCTGCTTCTCTCTCTCTCTCTGTCCCTCGCCCCCAACTTGGCTCCCTCTTTCACTCACTCATTCTCTCTCTTTCTCTCAAATAAATAAAATCTTTAGGAAAAACCAACCAACAAACAAAACTTGGTGTGCATGTAGGTGACATTTTAAATGGGTAATCAACTGACAACTTACATTAACCAAAAGTTATTATACTATTCTTGCCTTTTTTATTTAGCACTATATCATGAATACTTCTCAAGAACATATATATTCATCTACAACATGATTTTTAATAATTGCACATCATATTTATATGAACACAGAATAATTTATTTAACCAGTCCTCTAATTGTTGAACATTTGCTGTTTTCTCTCTCTCTCTCTCTTTTTTTTTTCTCCTCTATAGTAAGTAGTATTTTAATTTCCTCAGGTCTCTTCAGCTTGTGAACACAGACTAAAGGTCTACCTCAATGGTAACGTACCTTTCACCATCTCTTGTTTCCATACTGATTCATGCAGAATCTCAGCCTGGAACACCCATGGAAGTCCATAGGGATAGAAGCTTCACTTGACTTCACTAGCAACTCAGCTCCTTTCAGAATAATAGCTCTTATGAATATTCTCTGGGCACACTGGTATCCACTGGAAATCACTGGAGTCCCAAAAAGCTTTAAGTGGTCTACATTCTGTTTCATATTTAGAGAAAGCTGAGTTCCCATTGTAGCATTTATATTATTTTGTGTTAGAGGAATTCAGATCACACTTCGTTGCTTAGCCCAGAAGGCCCCCCATAAAAACAGTTCCTTTGGTTCTGCCTGAAGCCCCTCTTTCTAAAAATCCTGGACAGTTATGCCTGAATTGGTCAGGGGGCCAAGAAAATGCAGACCAGGCTTTGAAAGTATTTTCACTATAGGAAGGGCTCCTGCTATGAGGAACACTTTGGGAACCTCTGTCTCTTCTTCTGGAATAAATTCCTAGAAGTGAATTCTAATGTGCATATTTTTTTAGTATCTTTTTTTTTTAATATAATTTTTTATTTTTTATAAACATATATTTTTATCCCCAGGGGTACAGGTCTGTGAATCACCAGGTTTACACACTTCACAGCACTCACCAAAGCACATACCCTCCCCAATGTCCATAATTCCACCCCCTTCTCCCAAACCCCCTCCCCCCAGCAACCCTCAGTTTGTTTTGTGAGATTAAGAGTCACTTATGGGAGGGAGACAAACCATAATGTGCATATTTTTAATGATTTTTTAAATTTTTTATAAACATATAATATATTTTTATCCCCAGGGGTACAGGTCAGGTTTACACACTTCACAGCACTCACCATAGCCCATACCCTCCCCAATGTCCATAACCCCATCCCCCTTCTCCCAACCCCCTTCCCCCAGCAGCCCTCAAGTTTGTTTTGTGAGATTAAGAGTCATTTATGGTTTGTCTCCCTCCCAATCCCATCTTGTTTCATTTATTCTTCTCCTACGCCCTTAACCCCCCATGTTGCATCTCCACTTCCTCATATCAGGGAGATCATATGATAATTGTCTTTCTCCAATTGACTTATTTCACTAAGCATGATACCCTCTAGTTCCATCCACATCGTCACAAATGGCAGGATTTCATTTCTTTTGATGGCTGCATGGTATTCCATTGTGTATATATACCACATCTTCTTTATCTATTCATCTGTTGATGGACATCTAGGTTCTTTCCATAGTTTGGCTATTGTAGACATTGGTGCTATAAACATTCGGGTGCACATGCCCCTTTGGATCACTACGTTTGCACTACCCAGTAGTGCAATTGTTGGGTCATAGGGTATTTCTATTTTCCACATTTTGAGGAACCTCCATGCTGTTTTCCAGAGTGGTTGCACCAGCTTGCATTCCCACCAACAGTGTAGGAGGGTTCCCCTTTCTCCACATCCTTGCCACGTCTGTCATTTCCTGACTTGTTAATTTTAGCCATTCTGACTGGTGTGAGGTGATATCTCACTGTGGTTTTAATTTGTATTTCCCTGATGCCGAGTGATATGGAGCACTTTTTCATGTGTCTGTTGGCCATCTGGATGTCTTCTTTGCAGAAATGTCTGTTCATGTCTTCTGCCCATTTCTTGATTGGATTATTTGTTCTTTGGGTGTTGAGTTTGCTAAGTTCTTCATAGATTTTGGACACTAGCCCTTTATCTATATGTCGCTTGCAAATATCTTCTCCCATTCTGTCAGTTGTCTTTTTGTTTTGTTAACTGTTTCCTTTGCTGTGCAAAAGCTTCTGATCTAGGAACATCACCAAAGGCAAGGGAAGCAAGGGCAAAAATGAACTATTGGAATTTTATCAAGATCAGAATCTAATGGGTAAGGTTTTTACTGTTATGGGCTAAATTGTTCCCCCCAAACTCATATGTTGAAGCCCTAACTCCCAGTACCCCAGAATGCAACTACATTTGGAAATAAGGACCTTTAAAGAGGTGAGGAGTTTAAATGAGTCAGGCCCAAATCCAATATGACTAGAGGAAATTTGGACACACAAAGAGACCTCAGGTGAGCTCATGGAGAACAGATCATGTGATAACACAAGGAGAAGTCACCATCTACAAACCAAGGAGGGAAGCCTCAGGAGAAACCAAACTTCCTGACACAGGGACCTCAGATTTCTAGCCTCTAGACCTGTAAGAAATAAATTCCTCACTAAGTCTGTGGTTACTTATTATGGCAGCCCTAGCAAACTAAGTACAAATGTATACTCCAGAATTCAGCAAATCACTCCCACTTCCCATATTGTTTTCTGTCATGGTTGCCATGAAATCATAGAATGTCACATTTGGAAAGACTTGGAGACCCATCTACTGACTTCATGAGTATCTACCATAAAGTTTTTCACATAAAAGTGCCAAAGTCCTACCCAGACTTCTGAATCATTCTGCATGGGCCCAAATTTGTGTATTTACAAAGCTCTTCCCCAGAATTTACAGAATGCTCTGCTTAAAAAGACTGTTAATAACTCTCACTAATATGAATAGAGGGAAACATATAACATCCCTAATTAGTGACTGCAGTAAAATGCAAGTCTGTTGAGGTCTCTTTCCAGTAAACTGCACCAGCTCCTTCTCCAAATAATTTGAAGTGCTGCTTCCTGCCTCTAGTTCCCATCAGTAGGGATTTCTTTCAGTGGGCCCTAAAATGCTGCTTGCTTCGAAAAGACATTAAAGTAATGAAGATGGTGATACATACCAGGTGGAGGCCTGTATTGAGCACTTTCATGCTAAGCACTGTGCAAAGGGATCTGCATAAATCAATTCCTTTAATTCTTACTACAACCAGATAGATATGTTATTATTCCCATTTTTCAGATAAGGAAATGAAGGCTCAGATTTAGGTTCATGAATAGTATGAGAAACAAAATGCAAAGCCTAACTCAGAACCCCATCCAAGTGACTCAAAAAAAAAAAAAGAGAGAGAGAGAACTTACTCAAAACATGAGTGGGCCTGTCTGTGTTCTTCACAGACATGGAATGAAGCCAACTGTGGGAGACCAGGAATGGATTTAGACTCACCCAGCGGAGAGTTAGATACTGAGGGTGGGTCTTGAGAGGCAGCCCAGTCCAACCCATAGAACCCAAAGCGCTTGTCAGCAGATGAAAGATGGTTGTCTTGGCACACTGGGGAGTGTGGCCACCAAAAAGAATAAAGAGTCTCTACAAATCAAGAAAGTCTGGAAGTAATATTTGGAAGTCTGTCACCACCAGTGTGGCTTGGGTGAAAAATCTGAGGGGAAATAGCATTTAATAGCAAAGGGAACATAGATAACCGGGTTTAAAATTTCCACTCTATCCTTTTTAGCTGCATGGCTTTGAATAAGTTTCTTAGCTCAGTTGAGCCCTAGTTTCCTAGTTTGAAAAATGAAAAGAATAATAGCTTTGCAAGTGGTTGGAAAAAATAGAAGCAGTACATGAGAAAGGCTTAGCCCTTAGTGGCCAATGGAGACAGAGCAGAACCAGCAAAGCAATGACGACTCTCATTCTGGAAAAACCATGGTTCAGACTGTTGGCAATGGGATTTCATGCAAGGAGAAAGAGATCAAGAGGTCATGACCAAGGCACAAGGTAAAACTAGACTGCCTATTGTAGCATCACTAACTGCTTAGACTAGAACTGCTTAAAGTCGTCTTCAGTAACCTACAGATGAGTGTCTGAGTGAGTGAGTGTGTGTAAGAGGAAAGGGGGAGTAGATGACTGTATAGGACAAAAAAAAAAAAAAAGGACAGGAATTTGCCTTAAAATCTATCTTACCTCACTATCTCTGATTGGAGCATATTTAGCTACAGGAGCTCACTGACTAAGCAATCCTATGAGTACTTCCTTTGGAATCAGACAGAGTCTGAATTCCCACTCTTTCCCTTAGGAGCATTGGGATTCTCACAGGTTATTTAACCCATTTGAGCCCAGGATTCTTAAGGTTTTGCCTTGGGCTGTCCACAAAACACACTTTTTTCCCCCTTAATTAAAAAATATTCAGAGTTGCTTTGGTAGAATTTCATGTTTGAAAGTTTCTCATCAATAAAAGATATCTGTGGCATGATGGGAACTAAAAAAAAAAAAATGTACTGAAACAGAGACGAACCAATGTATGATTAGCTGAAGTAGCATCAATCACTCTCCATGTGTAGACCTCAGACCTTGGAGGGGAAGGGTCATACCTATGTCTGCTTTGAACTTTTTGAAATCCAGCTCCCTAAACTCTCCATTTGATTTGGTAATCCTTTCCTTGACTAGTAGGAATACCTCTACCCATTTCTCCCACATTTCCCACCACTTCCATTTCATTGATGCTTGCGTACCTGCTACCTTCATCCTCTCAGTTCAGTTAGAAGACAGCTGGCCTAGAAAAGATTTGGAATGAATTTCACTTCTAATTAAAAGGAAAAATGCATTTACAGACTTCTTAAAGACATATTACAGAAAGCATTATGATTGAAATTAAATGACTCTGTTGTCTGTTTCTGACACAGAGTTCAGAAAAATTCCCAGCCTGGGAATAAAATAGAGCCAGTCACAGGACAGGTACTCAAGAGTATTCTACTCCCTCCATACCAATAAGCAAGCAGTAAGTGTGGCTCTAATCCCAACTTCTTCATAATACCTCCCCAATGAATTTCTTGTTGTCATAGGCAGTCTTTTATGCAATCCATGCTTCTATATGTCACATCCTAGAATGAAACAAAGACCAGCCAAATGCCATAAACCACCCAGAAGCCTCTTTGCTCCCTTAAGGAGACCAACAAATCTATTCTTATTGGTTTTCCTGTTAAACCCTTATAAATACTGGTTAGTCTTTCATGGCCATTTAAGAGACTTTTATATGGTTTTTGAAATGCTCTCCAGCCATATTGCTTTTATCTTTTTTTTCTTTATTGATTTTTCTCCTTAAGACTTTAATTCACTCTTCTGAGGTTGCTACAGTCAAGAGAGAAATTCTGCAGATCACATAGAGATAACATTCTAACCCAGACTGGGTCACATGCATCTCACATAAGAATACCAGCTTCCTGCAGATAACTGGTCCTTTCCTGCGTTTCAAGCCCCTTCGGTCTCTCTTTTCATTTTTTTTCTGTCCCTTAGTATTTGAGACTTAATCTTTCTTCAGTCTTATTCTTCACGCTGAGCTCATCTGAAATGTACCAATAATTGCTACCAGCTAACTCTGGTTTCATCATTCTGAAAATTCCTCATTGAAACCAGCTCTGTAGAATACGAATCTGATCATTTCTGCAGGTTAAAGTGACATTTGGGATGTAGCTTTGCCAATGTACTATAATGTGAGCTTAGATAATTTGGGGATGAATTTGATTATATTTGTAAGAGGTACAGGCATTTAACATTTAGCTAAATGCTTTAACAAACACCACTTAATTTGATTAAAGCATCATCTAAATGGAAGTTTTTTTTTTTAATTGTTTGATGACTAAACCTTTGTAATGTTTAATATTCTCCTGAAAAACATCTTTAGTTTTAATTTTTAGGTAGACCAAGTCCTGGATGCACTGGGGGAATAGCTTAATGTATTTTATCTCCCAGATTTGTACCTATTAAATCCAACAAATACCTCCTAAGTTTCTGCACTGTGCTAGAAATTGTGTGAAGTATTGACTATAGAGTTATATATATCGGGTTGTAGTAAATATGTGCATTTGCAATTATACAAATAAATGAATGACATTGTGAGAAATACACTTACAAAGTAATATACTATAATTGAATCTATATGTGAATCAGGAAAGCTTCCTGAGGGAAGCAACATTTGATATTTTAGATTAAAATATTTTCAAGAGAGACCATTCATTGATTCCTTTACAAGTTCTGCCTTTATCGGTTAGGCTGAGGTCATTATCATTATTAATGTCATATTAAATCACTTCCAGTCCTGTAATATGGAAGGCAATGCAACATTTCACAATTTATTCCAATTGTCCTCCCGATGTTACTGATTTTTAGACACAAGAGGGTCATGAAAACATATCTGCAAAAAAAAGTGAAATTGATTTGAGGGCTTCCTTCCATGTGGTATCCTCTTTCTTCCCCGAGCCCACTGGCATCAGCTCTGTGTCTGATGCCAGCTATACCCTGTTGAAGTGCTAACAACTAAGTAAAGGCCTATTATTTTTCCATATGTTTGCATTTTAATAGACTAATAGGAAGACCAAAATGCCAGGGAAATGCAAAACAATAAAGCTATAATAGTCATATGATTGGCAGTAGGGTGACATTTGGAGAGTAGAGAGCCACTGGGGCCACTTCTAGAGATGGGATAAGGTTGGAAGCCATGGCATAGTGTGCTCATAAAATTAGTGATGGGATAAACCTCTCTCTTCCAGTTTAGTGGGTACACTGATTTTTCTGAAAATCAAAAAACAGAGTTGGCAGGAATCTAAATCTCTTAACTTGTCTGTTCTAGTTATTCCTATTAGACCACCCTTCATTACCTCTTGTATTCATTAGTTGATTTTATTAATTCAAATAGTTCCATTAATGATGACCACCGTGTCGTGTTTTATAATCATAAAATAGTGTATCCACTTGTTCTCATGGTATCTCATTTCATCCCCAATAAACCAAGTAAGGACACTGAGACACTGAGGGGTAAAGAGACTTGTCCAAGATCACATAGCTGGTGGCCAGGTTGTACTGGTCTGGTGTGTGAGGACCCAGGCTCTGTGTCACCGTCACCACTCCCCTGTATGGGTGGATGCTGCTGATCCGTTGTGCGGGAGCATATTCCTACCACTGCCCACTCTGGGCCCAGGGGAAGAAACTAGTCTCCCACACAGAGGCAGCTCTTCTGTGGTCAAGAATCTAAGAAGAGCTGTGTCCTGAGGCTGGAACTCCCCTCTAAATTCTCTCGAGGTTCATTCAAAGAACACAGCACTTCTGAAGCCCAGGCATTCTGACTTAGATTGTTGTTGTATTTATTTTTTGTTTATTGAAAGAGTACAGAACACATAGCCTATTTATGATACCAAAATAGAAAGCACGCAATGCCCACTACAACCACGAAATTCCAAGGCACCAAGGCCCCAGAAACCCTGGATAAGACAGAGCCTCACCTTGCCATCCCTCCTCGAGTGGTGTTAGTGGACTTCCTGTGTGATTCTGAGGTAGAGTCCGCTGAGGTCCTAAGAGCTGGCAACCACCTCCCCTCCCTAGATGGCATTCAGTTAGGAAGCATGACTGGTGGCTTCATACAAGAGGAGAAAGGAGGGAGGAGGGCTGAGGAGAGGAGGAGGAGCCCTCGGCAGAATTCCAAGTTCCGTGGTACTGGCCCCACGGAACTTTGGAAACAAGAATCAGGCTTGGGCTGCACAGGTTCCAAGTCACAGGGCTTCCATGGCTGGCAAGCGCCGAGCCGGAAATTCAGTTGAATAGAGCCCTAAATGTTTTTTTGTTTGACATTCATGCTTAACAGAAAATGATGAATCCATTAGCAACTCCTTCCGTTGCCAAAAGAAACAGACTTGCACTTGTAGATTGCTTTCATTCTGCGCTATCAAGCCACTGCATGTGCTGCTTTCACAAAGCTGACAGTCATCTATCATTTTTAAATGGGTTTAGAGGTGCAGTCGTCTTTGTCTCAAGTGTGTGGATGTGTCAGCGTGAATGCAACTCATTAAAACAGACTGACCCAAACAGTTTAAAGAGGATTCACAGTAGGGGGAAAATGTTTTATTTGAGGTTTGTTTGGAATTATTTTGAAGTTTGTCACTAATTTTGAAAAACAATGGGCTCATTTTCCCAACTTCTTTTTCTTGCCTGAGATGTGTTCAAGAGAACAAATAGCTATATTATACGCTGTCTCAAAAACATGCTCTTTTGGAAATGAAGAAAGATTCTATGATTGTGAAATTTCAAGAGTTCCCTTGTGCTCTAGAACATTTCACATACTTAAAGGACTTCATGAAACCCCGAGTTTTTCTCCCTCTCCTCAGTTCCTGACCCCCAATCCATAAATGACATCTTTGAACATAATCTTCAGACCCCTTTTTCATCATTTTGCTTAGCTTCTCAAAGAATATCTTTTGAAGTCAATGACTTAACATATGGATTAAATCTTAAATAAGATGGGTTTAAATATTAAGAGGAAAGCACCTGGCTATATGCATCTGAGTTTCATGGGACATCATTTTCTTTTAAATGTTTCAAGATGTTCCATAAAATGGAACATCTTGGCAAACCCATTCTCAGTGTCAGCCTCTGGACCTTCAACTTGTTTTCCAGTGGCTGTCTTCTTTCCCCTCTCTCATGTCACACCGATATTAAGCTCCTAAAGCAATAACAAAAAGACAAATGGCAGAAATTAAGATCCAGGAAGATCTGGACGTAGAAATGAAGAAGAAAATAATTGTCAAGAGTTTCAATGAAACTACTATGGTTGATCTTTTGAGTTTTGTATGTGATCACAGAGGGAGATATCTAAAATATTTAATACCTTTAGTACTTTAATACCTTTAGTACTGAACACAGCCAATCAGAACAGTCACCCAGAGTAGAGTACCGGAAACCCCTTGCCAGGGCAAGTGTTAACCCTTCAATTGCTGGATATAAGGAGGTTAAGGTTTCCCAGTGTTGACATCAAGAAGGCTGGGGCAGTGGATGGGAGTATGTGGGGGGCTGAGGGCAGTTGCTATTTATCAATCAGTAGAGAGGTATTCCAGTATTTTAATGTCCCACTACACCAGTGTGTATTGGTAAAATACCAACCCTGTGTTTTATTATCTCTTATTCTTCATTGCACAGTTTTTTAGGACTCAAGGAAACAAAAGCATGAATACCCCATTATGTTTTGGCTTCGCTCAATAGTTTACCACTTCTTTCTGTATAACCCTAAATCAACAAAACCCCTACAAAGATACCAAGTGCTGTTCCAGCTGCTCCCACAAGAATGAATTGTTGTTGAAAGTGAGGTATACCCCTTACCCGGTAAGGAGGGCATGTGTTTTGATGAGCATTAGGTGCTACACACAGCTAATGAATCATTGAACACTACATCAAAATCTAATGATGTACTATATGTTGGCTAACTCAAGATAATAATAATAAAAAAGAAAGAAAGTGAGAGATAAAGATTAAACCATAAGAAAAGGGTGAAATGGTAATTACAGTACTAAAAATATTTTAAAATAAGAATGATTTCTTATTTCTTATTCTACCCCATTTTATCCAAAAGACTTCTAGATTTTTCACAGTCCAAGGTCCACTGTAGAATAAAATATGCGGAATGTGCATTTAACTTATGTCACATGTTACCTTTAAGGAACTGAAATTATTTGATGTAAATTAACTAATTCAGTCATTCCTCACCACTACCACTCCCCAAAAAGGTAAATTCGAGGCAAGTGTTATGATATGCATTTTGCAGGTAAAGAAATTGGAGCAATTCTCAAGACCCTAAGTCTCCAACCAACGGAGGACCAGTTTGAGTCAAGTTTCTTGCATCCAATGCTGCTTTGATCAAGTTGCCAAGTGGTCTGACAACAAGTAACACTCATACAGGAAGAGGATGGGAGAATGTGACAATTCTGAGACCTCATTCTTTACAACAGTATAATTGGATGTCCCTGGTGTAACTTAAGACATTTCAAAGCTTGAAATACACATCAAATATGAGGAGGAAAAAGAGGAATGTATTGCTTTTATAAAAGAAGTACTGAAAAAAAAAGTTTCTACTTAAGTGCAGACAAATATAATTAAAAGCATTTGATAGAGAAAGAAAGCATAGACCAAAAGAGAAGGACCAGGGGCAGAAAGTTATATTCCTTCTAAAGTTGCCATAAGCCAAATGTGGCTGTTCACATCCAGTTTTCCCAGGCAGTATGCCCTATAGCAGGAGATTGTGTTTCTGATCTATTGAGAAATACTCAAGTCCAAAATATTTTATCTAAACCATTAATTAATATGCTACACATAATTAGAAACTCAATAATGTTTATGTAACAAATGTATACTTTAAAAAGATTCAAAACGTCTGAAACTCTAACCGCCTCATGCATTCTATTTAATAACTGAAGATTAAATGCAGCCTTTGGAGTCAGATGGCCTACGTTTGTTGTATTCCCATGTTACGACTTTGTGGCTGCATAACCTCAGATAAATTACTCACACTGGCCTCAGTTTATACAATGGAGATATTAACATGATGTGCTTAGGTGTAAAGCTTAAGTATGTGTGTCAAATTCCAACAGAATGGCTGGTGGAGAGGAGATATTTGGGTGCCTCCCTCTAACAAATCTCCTTGTTATCAGTGAACATAGCAAAGACATTAATAATGGAATTACTGGCCTTTCTGCTACAAGGTTGGAATTTCCTCGAAAACAATGACAGTGCAGCTTTAGGAATGCATGGCTCCTCCTCCTGGGCCTAACTATCTCTCAAGTTTTTCTTCATCCCAGATAGTCTGCCTAGTTCCCACTGTCATATTTTCTGATAGCCCCAGGACTTGGGGCACCTTGTCAACCACATGGATTCTCTTTCAGGTGGCAGAGAAATACACAGGCCCTCTTCAGAAGCAGGTAGAAGCCACTAAAATGTCCCCCTTTATTCATGTTTTTTAAGAAAACACAACATGTCCTTTGAATTTATACTGAGCAATACAAGGAAAGACAAGGAAGAAAACTGTCAAATAAGGACAAATTTCATAACTTATTTATAAGAGCTCATTAAGAGTCAATTCTGTTCTTGACTGAACTGCAGATGGAACCAGTCTTTCTTGGTTCCGATATTATATGCTTTTTCTTTACTAATTTAGACTTCCATCATTTCTGACTGTTTTTTATTTATTTAGCAAACCTATACTGAGTACCTGCTATGTGCCAGGTGAAGAGTGCCCTAGGTACAGTTTCAGAACTTGACATATTTCAAGGCAGTCTTCCTGCCTCCACTCTACTGGTTCTTCAATTTTTAGCAGAAAACAAAATCACCTGGAGATATTGTGAAACCACCAATTACTGGGCTCCTTCCTCAGGTTCTGATTCAGGAGGTCTAAGTGGGGGGTTGAGAATTTGCATTTTTAAAAAAGTTTTTATTTATTCATTTGACAGAGAGAGAGATCACAAGTAGGCAGAGAGGCAGGCAGAAAGAGGGGAGAAGCAGGCTCCCTGCTGAGCAGAGAGCCCGATGCAGGGCTCCATCCCAGGATCCTGAGATCATGACCTGAGCCAAAGGCAGAGGCTTAACCCACTGAACCATCGAGGCACCCCAAGAATTTGCATTTTTAACCTTTGGGTGCTGGTCCAAGAAACACTACGAGACCGCTGTTCTACACTATGCCTCTAATCCATTATCTTCACATCACACGTGTGAACTTCTTAAAACAAAATCTATTGCTCTGAGAGGCAAAAACTTTATTTGGTTCTCTAGTAGAACCAAACCTTCAACCTTCACCATTCAAGACTGCTCTTCCAACCACTGTCTGGGGATGACTGAGCATGAGGAAGTACTCACACCCATGTCATAACTTCCTTGGTTAAGTGAAACTCTATCCCTACCAAATACTGCATAGATCCTTCTGAATAATTAGTTTCTTTGGAAACTATAAGTCTCACGCTTTCCATTTATTAAACAAGGAAGAGAAGAGTGGCTTTCCTTTTGGAAGTGTATTGGCTCATTGGACATACAAAGCAGGACTTTAAGGAGTAGGGGCATGGAACCCTGTTCTGAAGGTCCAAACGTTTTTAAAAAATCATTTAGAAAATATAAGCTTGAGTTGAAGAAACATCTCACAGCAAATCACTTTGAAGCACTTACTAATAAACTGTTTTCATGATACAGTTATGTGTTGGAAAATAGTCACAGGAAAAGAGACATCATTTGTGAAAACGTTGATATAGCATACAAGTGCATCAAAAAGAAAAGGGAATGCTAGCTTTCCTTTGCACTCAGTAAGATTTACCTAAACTAACACATTTGTGGTTTTGTTTGAGTTTTAAGTTCACTAGGCAAAGCTTCAGTATGTGGTAAATCTTAAGAAACAACACTGAAAGTATTTGTATTAAAATTTTTGTATTAAAAATACAAAAAAACCTGAAATACTACAAAATAAAGCACCTCTAAATAACTTGAACAAATTCTCAGATATTACAAAGAGATGGATAATGCTCTTGGATTATCAAAATCATCTGATTTGGGGAAATAAACGTAGAAGACAAAGAATTACAGAGAAGACTGTGTATAATAAGTACCATTTTTTCTTGTCTATGAAAACTGTTGTGTTCATAGGACTTTTTTTTTTAAACCTCTTGTCTGTGGGAAAGGTTCTGATTTAACATTGTAGAGAGGCAGAAGAAAATATGCCAATAATGAAGACAAACTTAATAAATGGGTCCTGGAGCATATATGCATATATAGAATGCTGCCGCAGATCGTGGGTAAGAGACAACAGGAACATTCATACAGGTGGAACCTGGACAGGAACAAGACCTATGGAAGAGGGATGGCAGTATGTCCTGTGAAAGGCAGGAGATGCATGTGTTGTTTTGTGTACACAAAGAATAATAATGCGTTCAAACTTTTTAAAAAAGAAACTACCATTTCAACAACACAACAACCCCCCCACCCACCCAATTCAACTTCGGTTTTACAACTATTTGTGCAATCCTAATGGCCATGATTTCTAAATTTATCTTTAGATCTTAAGGTCAAAACATGTAAGAAATTATTTCAACGACATTTATATATGTTTATTTGATATAGAAATTAGGCCCTTCATATTCCCGTAAAGGATCTGAAGCAACTTGCAATTTCAGAGCACTGTACGGGAACAATTTTTTTTAAAAGCACAAAAGAAATCACCTAGGGGGAAAAAGACCTACTAGTGCCACAACACTAGAATGACATTGTTTCTGAAACTGAGGACTAAGTATAGCCCTGAGATTCCTAGAAGTCAGTGCAACAAGGAAATGTGAAGTCTTATTATCTGATGAAAGAAGGTATGGTACACAGTCCACGTGAAAATGCATATCCTATCTCAAATCTGGGAGGAATGTGCCCCGTATGGAAAGCACATTGTGTAACATAATGAGAAGTGCCTTTCGCTAGTTTATCCACAACTTTGTCCTTGACTAAGTGGAGAATTTTGCTGACTTCAACCTACTCTTGGAATAAGTTCTTCCACCCATTTTTAATTCGCCTCTGTGGAGACCAGTCAGATGAGTTGAGGCACCCGTTCTATTTACAGAAAAGTGTTCTCTCTCCAATCACTTAACATGGGAGAAAATACCTACACGGGTCTTTCCCACTTTCTAGCTTTGTTGATGTATCAGCATATACAATCTGTAAGCCTTGTATTTTAATTCCGCGTTGGTGTCAAACATAATGCTTAAAGAATCATTTGCCCATCTATATTGTTCCAAATGCATCATATACCTAAAAGAAAACATGGGTAGTAAAACCCTCTTGAAATTTAAGGCATTTGAAGGAGTTATATTCTTAAGGCCTTAAGTCACTCTATTAAGGTATATTAGCAAATTCTTATAAGCTTTCACACGCCCAATTTGGCAAGGGATCATCCACATGAGTCGTCCTTTGTTTTCACTCCCACGGTATGTACAGGTTTTTACAGAACTCAAACTGATTCTAGCAATTATTTAAAATTCCTCAGAAATACCCTAAATCTCATATCTTCAGTTCTGATTAGGGACAATGCCAAAATGACAACAGCTGAGTACTTTTAGATTAAAGGCAGCATCCATTTTGACAGCCCTTCACACAGACATGGGCAAATAGCAATCCACATAAATCACACATATCTAGTGTCTCACTTTATGTATCTTGATAGGGGAATCCTGTGGTTGATTAATCTAAGATGTGAACCTGGGCCCTAATTTCTTGAGACTGATTTAAAGCCAGTTCTACTCTAAATCATAATACACCCAACAGGTCATGTTTTAAATGGAGGGTCGTACATTTAGATCTATTATCGCATTGCCTTGCAAGATCACATATCAACTCTTTTTGTCACCTGTAATTACAGCTATAGCAGCAAATTATCTCCTACCAATCTAAATGTCTACATTTTTAAAGCATCTCCCTTTATTTGAGGGATGCTAATGACAAATATATAACTGAGTTATTTTCTAAGACTACCTGATGCTGGACCGTGCTCTCTCATCCTCTCCTTGTTTGGACTAACAGCTTGTCATGCACAGTGGCTGGATGGGCTCAAGATTTAGTCAGTGAACATGAACAGAAAACTATGGGAATAGTTACACATGGAAATGCAGGGCAGGATCAACCACCCCTTGAATGTTCTAGGGCAGGGACAGCAAACAGTCACACACACTAACATTCCTTTATAGAAAAGGTCACGCTGTTGAAGCTTATTTGCCATCTCTCAGCTAGGACCTTAGGTTGGTACAGGCCACGAAGGTAACCTAACTCAACCCAACATCTGGTGCTTAAGCCCTCTCTCAAATATCTCTGGCAAATGACTATTCAGCTTCTTCCTGAACACTTACACCAAGAGACCGAATGAGCCAGCTGCATACAAAAGGGCTCCCAAACTCTTGAGCAAAAAGACTGAACAATTAACTGATTCATAAATAAGCAAAAACAGCTAGGCAGTCATGAATTATTGTATTCTGCATAGTCTTCTGTTGCCACAACCTACTATTCACTCTTATCGCAGCACTTTGAAAATGAAGGGGGAAAAAAGAATTTTTATGTTTTATTTCTCAGGAACATTTCATACCCAGAAGTGAACTCTCAACTCTCTGGCACATAGGAGACTTTGTATCTCAAGGAATAATTTGTAGAGCTCTCCAAGAATAATACAGTCTGAAAATTCTCACAATAATGGGAAAGAGATGAGTTGGGGAGGGGCTAGGACTCAAGGAGTCTGGGGAAGGGTCAGGAGTCTAAGCCCTTGGGGCCCAGATCTCACCATCCTTATTCTTGACCATTCACCCCCCTCACTTAATTTTCATGCAGTCAAAATCTTCACTTCCTCTCCTCCCCATTCAAAATACTCAATCTGATTGAGCTAATTAAAGCAATTTATACTACAGTATAACTAGCCCTTTTGGAAAATATTTGAATCAGAAAGACTTGTTAGTACACATGAATCTCCAGTTTTGAAACTACTTATCATATAGATTGTTACGCTTAAAACAAAATTATTTATTTATCTGACAGACAGAGAGAGAGAGAGATCACCAGTAGGCAGAGCAGCAGGTCGAGAGGGGGAAACAGGCTCCCTGCTCCCAAGGTGGGCCTCTATCCCAGGACCCTGAGATCATGAGCTGACCTGAAGGCAGAGGCTTAACCCACCCCACTGAGCCACACAGGCACCCCTAAATTATTACCCTTTATTTCCCTTACCTAAATCTACTAGAGTCCCAGGAAATAAAATTCATGGCATTGGCATCATTTCATAAATTGCAGACAAATGATGGACTTCTCTTGAACTTTAGAAGTTACTCTACTTCCTAGCATTTCAGGTATTCAAGAATACCTGAAAACCTTTGAAATGCTTATATTAGTAAGCATTAGTTATAAATATAAGAGCTATAAATTTCAACAAATCATTAGTGTTGGGGGGAAAAGTTAATAGCAACTTGCTATGTGAAGTTTCTGACCATTCTTTATTCATTGCAGATCTTAACCAAAGGTAGTGTTTGTCACAGAAACATAGACAAAAAAAGACAAATGATCACAAAAAAAACACTGCACTTCTAAGACCTAAATGATATAAGAGAGATCATTCTAATTAAAGTGTGGACCAAGGCCAGAGTGACTTTTCTAATGTCCAATGTGAATTTTACTGGTTGAATCACTTTCTGTGCCCAAGAGCTATTTAGAAATTGTTGCTGTGAAGACATACTAAAGGTTTTCATAAGTATGGTTTAGACACTATCTCATCTGGAAGCTGTTCCAGACATTTATAAAGGCACCCCTTTCTTTAAGTGATTCGGCAAGACATAATCATTGATGTTCTTTAAGACAAATATAAAGCAGGAAAAATGGAACAAAAGTTAAGTCATACAATCAATATGAAGTCTGGATTTGATCTGTTTTATGCGTAGGATTTCATCCATCTCCTTAGATTGATAATAATAATTAATAGCATGCCTTGGAAGATTAGAAAACTAGCTTGTCTGCATCACAAAGAAGCCAAGTAAGTCTTACAGAAGAACAGGTAATTTTCATCATGAAAATATTAATATTTTTCTACTGCATAAATGTAGTTATCACCTCTCATGTTGAGTTGATTAAAACATATCTATCCCTGATCAGCTACTACTTTAAGAGCAGATACTAGAGGACTTGTACATTCAACAAGTTTGTATGTATGATAGAATTTATAACTTTATTTTTTCCCTGGGCCCCTGGGACAAAATGTCACCTTCTGCTACAATGCTAATTCAAAAGTAAGAGGCGGAAAGTTGTCCCTATGGTAACAGGGGCTCATTTTACCCCTAGCCTATTTCCAACCTGTTACTAAATTACTAAGCACTGAAGCGATGCATTAAAGAGCAGAGGGAGATGATGTTAACATAATGAAACCAAACACCATCTACTTAAAACATGTTGCGTCAGCTTGGAAATGAGGATGGATAAGCCCTTTACTTTCTACTTCTACCCCTATAGCTGACCACATAGCAACTGTTACATTTCTAAGTTACAAAACCAGGACCTCACTCTATACAACAAAAATTACTTCCCAGAGGCAGAACTGACTTTCTAGAGCTGTTCTGGTTTGGCTATAGGAATATTTTTTATTATGCTCAAAAACATGTTTCTTGACTTTTTCACATTTCCATTATTCTGTATTAATGATCAACGACTAGACATATTTCTTTGGGAGCAATTTTTAAGTGTCTATTAGCTGCAAAAAGCAATTACATTTCTTTAGAGCTTCCAAGAGTCCAGGAGGCCAAGAACAAGATTTTCCCTCAGTCAAGGTTTTCAAAGAGTCGGCCAAGAGAATTGGGACAGGCTGCATTCCTTGCTAATGGTGCACCATGACACTCTTTAATATCCTGCGGAGAAGTATCTTTTACTTTGAAATTTAAAGTCTCATCTGACAGAACCCATGCCTGCAGGAGCCTCAATTTATCTGCTCTAGAGGAAGACATCGAAATCCAATCTGAGGGAATCCAAACCTTTGTTTCCATGGTGAGGCTTCCAAAAAGCTACTGAACATCAATTCTGTCCACTATAGTTATGGAGTGTGGGTATATTTAAGAATGTACCTTAAGTTAACACAAAGGCACACAAAGCATCAGTCGTTTTTACAACTAGGAGCCAGGTCATTGTGGAAAGACATTGTAGATATTTACCTTGAAAGGTATTGGGATTGTGTGTAACTGTTAACTTATCTGAAAAATGAAGGGGTTGAATTAGATGATCTCTAGGGTCCATTTTAGGTCTACACTTTAACTAAGAGGTTAGCTAACTCTGTGACCTTGATCAAGTCACTCAGCTTCACTAATGTGTGAGTTTTTTTCCAGTTCTAAAACAAGTCCATGATCCCCATATACATTCAGGGATTATATTTTTCCCTTAAAATTAACAGATAGTTTTAGAAATAAGGTTAGTATTCTCTACACTATCTGGGATTGACAGAGGAGGTAAAGAGTAGGGAGAAGATTTGGCCTATGGGCCAGTTCTCTTGGGCAATTAGATGGGAACATAATGAATGGGGGAAAAAAAGTGCTTAAGCAAAAGTGCTTAAGAACATAAAGTTACAGTAATAAAATTAAAGAATAACAATTGAAGAGCAATATTTGCCATTGAAGCTAATGTCAATATTTGCTTTTTTCATGTCAAAATACTTCCTCACCAGTCCCAAGTTCTTCAGTTAATATACAACAGATGTTTTCAAGAGCCAGATATGGCTCCTTTGCCAAGTTTAAGTAGACTTAGGTCTAAGTATGAGATAGCTCTATCAACCTGGAGATACATTCATTGACCTAGGGTCCATACAACAAATTTTAAACTTCTGAGGGCAAGGCAGTAGATGTAATGAAAAGGATTTGGGATTTGGGTCTAAAGGACCTAAGCAGAATGAACTTTGTATCCCACCTCTGTCCTTTTCTAGCTGTGAAGCTGGATAGGGCTTTAATATCTCTGGGCTTAATTCCTATCATCTGTAAAAGCATGATAATATTACTTTCTTTAATTGATTGTCATGAGAATTAGATAAGATAATGGGTATCAAGTGGTAAGACCTCAGTACATGCTTCAACTACCTGTTGAATTTATTCAATTTCAACTCAATAATCATTTACTGATGGCCAACTGTGTACATAAGTTCTATAGATGAAAGGATGAAAAAGATTTATCCCTATTCTGTTGGTTCACTTTGAATAGAAACATCCACCATGGCCACTGGAGCCTGAGAGAACTGACCTGCCTTGAGATTAAAGATCAGAAACTGGGCTCATCTTTTCCATGAAAAAATCCTTGATAAGTAACTGTTGTTTAGACTACTGAATTACACCATTCTTTTCCAGAGACATGATATTTTCATTTGCTCAAGAACTGCTAATTGATCAATGCCTCTATGGAACACAAGAGTCTTAGCTATAGTTTTTGCTAAGATGTTTATATTCCCATAAAGAGAGAAGACACAAACCTATGGCCAGTTAAATGTCAAGACAAGGAAGTAATTAATTAAATTCAAAAAACCCACTAGCTTCAGAATCCTGTTAAGACTTCTAGAGGAGAGAGTAGGAAATATGTATGGCTTCTGCCCTCAAGGTATTCACAGTCTATTAGGGCAAAGGAAACTACAGGACATAAATTGCTAGTCCAAAACAGCATATAGTTATATGTTAACTGAATCACCTGAGATGGCCAGGCAGAAGTTCTACTATAACTCTATAAAACTGTGAGTTGCTCTTCTTGAGGAATGCTCAAAGGAAATGGTGTGGTTCAGTTTAACTTTGGAGAATGGGTAGGACTTACACAGAAGAATGTAAGAAGAAGGAATATTCAGAGTATTGGAAATTGCTTTTAAAGGTCTTAGTTTTGGGCACCGGGGTGGCTCAGTCAGTTAAGAGTCTACCTTCACTCAGGTCACGATCTCCAGGTCATGGGATCAAGCCCCAATTAGGACTCCCTGCCCAGCACAGAGTCTGCTTCTCTCTCTCTCTCCCTGCTTGTTTTTTCTCTCTCTCTCCTCTTTCTCTCTCTCAAGTAAATAAATAAAATATTTCAAAAAAAATTTTTTAAATAAAAGTCTTAGTGTTAAGGGGTGTCTGGCTGCCTTAGTCAGTAGAGCACACAACTCCTGCTTTCAGGGTCATGAGTTCAAGCCCCGTACTGGGCATGGACCCTACTTCAAATAAAAATAAATAAATAAATAACACAAAAGCCTTCATGTGAAAACTCAAATGAATGCAAGATATTCAGGGGTGAAGGAAGAATATGAGATTAGAGTGGAAAGACTGGGCACCTTACAATGGTAGAGCATCTATACGAACCGTTGTTTTCTTTTTGTCTGATAGCAGATGATCAAGAGAACTGCTCTTACTTCTTACCTTTGTCAGTTGTACTTTTAGATGATGAATGATGAGTTCTACCAAAATGCATCAAATTTTCCGTTACTGACAACATAGCCAAATTCGTAACAACTCAGTCCATTGAAGAAGCACTATTATAGGCACAACTTCCATTTGAGAGTGAGTAAATAGAGATCTATTCAGTCGAGGCCCAGAGAGTAAATTAGATAGGGTCAAGGTCTGTGGGTGCCTGAGGTGAGGTTATTAACTACATTACTATTTCCTATTTCAAAGCAGGGAATAGCAGGGAAGTACTGGGGCCAGGTGTAAGGAAAGAAAGCATGAGTAGACTTGGGAATATGGGTGCTTTCTAAACACTCCAACTTAGTCCAGGAATTATTCTACTCCTTCAAAGGCCATTATCTTCATAGATTATCTTCTTCCCAATATATGTCTTTGCAAGTAACTCCTAAGTATATATTAATTGAAAATAAGTGTGACCTTTTCAAAAAGAATCAGGGATACATGTATGATTGGATGAATGCAGTTTGGATTGCAAATATATGCATGTATTTATTGATCATTTACTGAGAGTAAGGATCTTAACATTCTAGGGTGCTGGCAAAGGCCCAAGGTTCTTCAGCTAACTACTCCAGTTCAGTAACCTGGAAGTACCAGAGATAAAGAAATAGAAACTGTATAGAAATACTGAGTGTAAATAACACAGCCCTTTCCCTCTCTCAATACCTGATTTCAACACCTTAACTTTATTGGAATTTTCACTAATACAATGTGCTCTAGACTCAGTTTGACTTAAGAAGTGGATTCTAATAAATCTATCTATCGTGGAGACTTTAAAGTAAAATAATGCCCAAAAAGTATGTGTAAAAGAAAACCTTGATTTCTCTACCTGAAGATGAGAGAATGTTATTGTATTTTGAAAACTGTTCTAGACCTTTTTTCCAACCCAGCTACCTAAAAGTACCAGGAGATAGGACTAAAGAAAAGATAATTTTAGCAGCTAATATACTAGTATTGGGTTTCTTCCTACAACTGAAACCCAGAAGTTAGTTTTAAAATGTAACACAGTTTCCCCCCACTTTTACACAATTGGCTTTGTTGATCCTAAATAAGTCCTTCAGTTGAAATTTTTTAATGTAATCTTGTAGGCTCTCTTCCTATAACTCTGACTCATTTGAGTTGGTTTTTTGTAACTGTCGGTTTAAAGGTGAAAATGTTTTAGCTGGGAGGGTTTAACCATTTTGTTCTTGCTACTGTCAAAAGCTTGGTGGGAGGAAGAGCACATGTACTGCATTACAAAGGAAGAACATGTCACATATAATTTCTATATTGGATACCTAGATCAGAGAGCTGGGAATATGTCCCAGATGCAGGCTACAGAGGACAGATCCATGTTGTATCATAAGACTTATTAAAGAGTTTTAAATCATATCACTGGAATTCAAAATTATATGCCTCTTTTGTATTGAAAGGTCTTGCTACTTGCACAGTATTATAACAATTAAGATTACTTAACTCCAACCCAGAAGTTCTATTCTTTGATATGCTTGTAGAGAAACTTTCATACCTGTGTTGAAAAATACATGTAAAAGACTTTAAACTATTATAAACAATACTGCAATGAACAATTAAAAACAAGATAAATGCTCATCATTAACAGAGGAATGGCCAAATTATGTCATAGTCAGACAATGGGTGAAGTAAAATGAACCAACTAGCGCTGTGTGAATCAACAGAAAAAATTCTCACAGATATAATTTGGAGCAAAAAAAAATAATAATAACATTTGTACTAGGATATATTTGATGCATTACCAAGTCTATGAATTTTAAGACCATGCAAAACAGTATTATCTAATGATTGTTAATGCAAACATTGTAGTAAAAGCATAAAATCTCTATAGTGTAGTGAATGCAATAACAGAAGAGTATACTGTATCAATACCTGTATTTATAAACACTTCTTTCTTAAAAAATAATTCAACACAATTATAGTGAAATGATGAGAAGACTAATTGTTGAGTACTTGGATATTAGTAATATAGTACTTTTCTATAAGATTGTAACATTCCATTTAAAAAGAAAATTGACAACAAAAAAAGTTTGCCCCCTTCAACGGGATGGTTTGTTGTTGTTTTTAAGTTTTGAGAAATTTTATGTCATCACACTTCTTTCTTCCTTTCTTTTTTCTATTCAGGTTTTGACTTTTCCACAAGGATATGAGGGAGCTTTAGAAAAAGATTCCACAATAATTCTTCAAAGAAATTGTCAAGTAGTGAAGCACAAACAGACGGGTCTTCTGCATTTCTAGTCAGATTATTTTTCTCTCCACTGAATTTTTTAAGTGAGAGGTCACTCATCACAAATGTTGGAGTTGGAGAATTTGCAGTCTTCTCAAAATATCAGAACTCAGAAACCTCTGAGGCTGGTCCAAGCATCTAAAGGCGAGTGTGTATTTTTTCCTCAACCATCTTCAGGGGCTTTAACTTCTTGAGCTTGGCTAAGTCTGCTCCAATATCATAGGTCCCTTCACTGGTACTCTTGATCAGCATAACATTCCTTTTGGGGATATGTGTGCTCTTCATTTTTATCTGTTTTACTCTCAAGCACTTTCACTAACCGTTCTTGGGGCAATAAGATAAAGTGTGCCATTCCTGTGGAAATACGAATGGAAATTTACCTGTTAGTAACTGTTGGGTAAACAGAATCCAGGTAAGACAACTTGAAAGTGGTTGGTCTGAAGTTTTCTCCCCCAGCCCTGAAGTTTCCATTTGCAGATGTTTTCTACCTAATCAGTATATACTTGAAAGATAATTGAAAAAAGCTATTAGTCTAGAGATTCCTCTTATTAAATGTATATTTCCCATGGTTACATTCCTCTATTCTTTTGTTTTATTTCTGAGGAGTTCGGGGTCATGTATTCTTTAATAGAACTGAAAATTCTCCAACCAGCAATAATCCAGGAAGACATCAAAAACACCCAGACAGAATCAGGCTAGTATTTCCCCACCAGGTGTCTAGCCTCTTAATCTAGTGATAATATCACATTCCAAAGGAAAAGGCATTGAGACCCTCCCAACCAGTGCTCTAAGCACTTACTTCTCCACCCAGGATTATCAGCTTGTTGGGCAGCAAACAGTCTCACCTGCATCAGAGGTGGGGGCTGATCTCCTGTTGCTGAGAACAGCAGCATTTGAGGAGTAAATAAGAACTCAGGAAAAAGTTTTCTTTAGAAACCAAAACCCAGGAGTAAATTTGCTGGTTTCAGGTTCAGGTGCCAAATTATCTGGGATTTCACTTGTACTTCGGGAGACTGCACCCCTTCTTTGAAATTTGGAATTTAAAAAATAGTCTTCTATGAAGGGCATATTTTTAGGAGACACATATTATAGTTATGTTTCAGGGTCAGTGATGAGGAGGGGCAACTTATCTTCCTAGTCAGAGATAAGCCTACGGACTATTCCGATGGGTGATTTGACCCCAAATCCTGAGCAGGGTCAAGGATCTTAACCTGACAGAATGCTTGGTGATGAGAAATACAGAGAAAGAGAGAGAGAGAGAAGGACATTTTTAGATCTGATTTATCCTCCTCTTGCCATGAACTCACTCTAGACAATGGCAGTTTGTCCTCTGGAAAATGGAGAAGACATGAGAAGATCCTATATAGGAAGGATAAGAGACAGGACCAGAGTAAGAAAATATGGGTTCTGATCACAATCAGTCCACTAAACTTCTGTCTACCACATCCTTACCATAGGATGGATATCATCCATATCATAGAAGAAGAGGACCCAAGTTAGAGATTGGCTGCCCTGGAATCACTCAGGAGTTTAAAACAATAACCACAATGTCCTGCCTGACCCTTTCCTAGACCAACAGAATCAGAAACTCTAAAAGGGGGAGCCATGTGTTGGTATTTGTAAAAAGCTCACAAGATGACTTTAATATAAAGGTAGATTGAGAACTAGAGTAGTTCTCCATTCTCTAATGTGTTGGCAAGTTACCTGGGAGCTTATTAAAATGCAGATTCTAACTCAATAGGTCAGAGATGAGACCTTTCTGACAAGATTTCTGGTGATGCAATTGCTGCTGGCCCACAGACCACACTTTGACTAGCAAGAAACTAGATGATTTCCAAGTGCCCCTCAGGCACTGTGATTCTGTGAATCCGCATTCACTTTCACTTTTGACAAAAATCTCCAGTTTCCCAAGAACAGCCTTTCAGAGAAATGCCTTTTATAATACCATGCGTTGTGCTAGGCTGTATGAAATAATTTAATGCTCTTTAGAAGTTAGAAAATACTTCAGAGCTTTGTGGTGCCTGATGTGACACTGTGGACATCACTAAATAGTGTAACAGACATGAGAACGACAGGGGACTTGTGGGGTATTCACATAGGGAGGCAACTGCAATGTGGAGCATTGAGTACTGGGGGGAATATGCACGGGAACTCTGACTGGGGAGTCTGTGTACATGAGCCTGTCTGGGATGGGAGGGGCAAGCTTCCTGGAGAAAATGACTTCAATCTGGAAAAAGGAGTAAGATTTAGGAGCTGGGAGGGGAGTCCAAACAGAAGGAGTTGTATAAATACTCCTACATGTGTGAAAGAGAGGCTGAGGAAGTCAAAGGACTGAACGGAGCTTCATTTGGCTAGAGCATAAGAAAACATGAGAAATGGGCTGAGGGGTAGGCAGTAGCCAAGGGTAAGGACTTCAAAAACTCTATCAAGGTGTTGAGTCACTGCCCTGAAGTAAGGGAAAGAGCCTTCCAAGTGTTTTAAGCAGAAGAGTATATGATTCACATTTTCAGAAATAAGATTCTGTGTGCTACATGAGCAAGGGGTCATGGAAGCAAGCAGGCAGATCCACTAGGAGGTGTTTCTATATGTTAAGTATGTTAACAGTGAATGAGGCCAGCTATTCTATCTCCAGGAAATTCTACAGATACTCACTTGTGTGCACAGTGTTTGGACAAGTATGTTCACTGCACTATTTATACACACAGATGATGTCTATGACCTGGACATCAGTTATATAGTTTCTAGTATATGCATGCTGTGAAATACCCCATGATCATTAGAAAGAATATAGTCGATCTATATGTAGTAACATGTACAGATTTCCATGACCTATAACAAAGCAAAAAAAAAAAAAAAAAAAGCAAGTCACAAAATAATTTATATAGCATGAACTCCACTATGTAAAAATAAAAATGTATTTTCTGTGAACTGAAAGAATCTATCTCAAACTGATGGTAATATCTTCCTTTAGGAAAAAGAATTGAAGACTGAGAGCAACTTTCACTTTACATGTTTCTTTTTGTTTAAGATATTTTCAAAGAGAGTATTTGTGTGAATAAGGAATGAATAAGAATAAGGAATGAATTGCTTCTTTGCATACCTCTTAAAATTCATCAATAGAGTGAGTTTTGCTTTTCATCTAACAAATCAATTTTAAATTCAAATTTCTAAAAAAACAATGAAAACTCAAAAAAATGTCTTTTAAGAATTAAAAATTCTAACAATTTCTTCCTTCTTCCCTCCAGGGCTGTGCCCCTAAGGTCACCTTTTCCCTCCAAAGATCTCCCTCACTTAACCTTTTCTCTCATCCTTATTATGCGGCTACCCTAAACCTGCGAAAACGCCAGACACAACCTAAATTTTAGTGGTTGAAAATCATTAAAAAGATTAAATAGCAAGCAGAAATCAACAGGGTTCCAAAAGAAGAAGTTTTTCCCTTTACCCTTCTGAGTGCTGAGAATTTTCAGTGCTGCCATAATTTTCTAGAAAGATTCTCTGATGACCTCTGAAAACAATCCAGGACCCCCCACAGCTGCTCTTGGATCCCAGTATAACCAATTCAGCCGTGCACTGAAGGGAAAGTTATAAATTGCTTGGAGGAGGAGGTTACAAAAGGGAGCGACCAGCCTGGCTTTTGTTAGGGTAAATCTGGGCTCCCCAACCTGTTAAGATGCTTTGAAAGAGGTAACAAAATGATCTATAAAGGCGAACCAGTGGGTGTCATTTCTTTAGATAATCAAAAACCTTTTGATTGGGGAATACACAAAAGGCTGAGGAAGGTTAGTAACCCTGGGATAAAAGAAAAATTTCCTTCATCAATTAAAAAACAGTTATGGAAAAATGGGGACTAGAACGCTAATTTCCCAAATGGAGAAAGATTAAAATGTTGGCATCGTTCAGCATTTATTATATTCGATGTGCAATTGAATGGAGATCTCCGGAGAAATCAGTTGTCTAAAATTGATTTAAAATTTATAAATAAAAGCATGAAATGTAAAACAAACTTATTTTGTAATTAATAAAAGTGACAAATGTTTTATTTCCATACTAGTACATCTTTTTCCGAGCAACATTCAAGAAGCATTCACCAGCACTGATACAGGGTCACATTCTCACACTGTTCCTCTTTTTCTCACCAATCCTTGCCTTTTTCACTTGAGTTATGCTTTAAATACTGTGGAGACTTTTTCGGATACTTAACCTGGGTTGTTTTTCCTGTTTTACCTACTTCAGAACCATTAGGTATTAGTCCCACCTAAGCAAAGTCAAAACAAAAACAGCAATGCTAAGCTTATTGATGATAACATTTGGCGCTTATCTCTGGAGAAACTAAAGACTCTTAAAAATACTTGCTGTCTAATAATCATTAAATATCAGTGATGTGCTGACACATTATATGGATTAGAAAGAGAAAAACAAAAATCTGTATCATAATAACTTCATCCTACAGTCTCTAGGAGACCTCCAATTGATGAAGCATCAAAACACAGAAGGACTATATTTGCATTGCGAGCTTAAAATGATTTGGCTGGCAAAGGAGAGCAGAGCAAGAAGATGCCAATTGTATATAAAAGCAGAGTTGACATAGTGATGGCAAAGCAGCTTGTCTGTCTCATCAGCCTGCTTCAAAATATAACCAGCTTCTCGATGGCCAGGGACTCGACTCTGGTGTTTTGTATCCTTCTAGAGTAACCAAGATGGAAAAAACACCTGTGCATTTCCAGGGCTGAAAGATGCATAGTCAATGGACAAGATTGCCCTAAAGAGATCAGGTGCAATAAAGTACCCACGGAATAAAGGACATGACGTTAGCGAGGACAACAGCTACCAGGACTGCCTGGCACTTCTTTGCAGCTCATAAAGAACCTGCAGAGGAATCCAGCAATCTGAACCTCATCATGGTTCAGCAGGTGACCTTGCACCCATTGGGTCCCTCCTGTTGAGTCCCATGCTGTTCAGGAACACCAGCCCCAACTTAACACCTGTGTCCCTGTTTTCGCCACTCCACAGTAAAATCTGAAAATTTGGGCAATGAAGTGAGGTCGGTTTTTTTTTTTTTTAAATAAAACTTCATTTATTCATTTTTTTAAATGCTTAATACCTCTTACCTTCTCTGGCCTTAAATGATGATTGTAAGAGACAGTGATAGAAGTAGTAGCAATATTTGTTGTTTTATTGTCAAAATACAATGTGAGTACTCATGTGTTGTTTCCATTAAAAATTATTAGCTTATTAAATATTAAATTCGGGGGACTGTTGGTGCAATGGTTTAAAATTATGGTTGAAATAAAATCGATTTAGTTCAAGTCTCAGCTCTGCCACTTACTGGCTGTGTGACCCACTCTCCAATCGCTCAGGCCTTGGTTACCTCATTTATTGAATAGAAATAACAATAGTGCCTACCTAATAAGTTATTATGAAAATTGTGGATCAAGGGAAGAAGATGCTTAGTGCAAGGTATGGTACACATGAATGCTCCAGTGTTTAGTTTTTTTTTTTTTTCTTTGATTGATTGATTGATTGATGTGACAGAGAGAGCACAAGCAGGAGGAGCAGGAGGCAGAGGGAGAGGGAGAAGCAGGGCTCGATCCCAGGACTGTGGGATCTTGACCTGAGCTGAAGGCAGACATTTAACCAGCTGAGCCACCCGGCATCCCTAGTGTTAGCATTAAAAAAAAATAAATAAGTGAAAAGAAAGTCACTCATCGTCTCTGGCTCTCAGTTTGCTCATCTCTCAAGTGAGGCATTTATCTGCAGAGGCATGTAGATCCCCTCTACTTTGACATCCTATATTCTACCTCAAAGTTCTAGTCCTACTTCTTGTCAGCCTCTCGAATCCATAACTGTTTCCAGATCCAAGTTAAATAAATTATGAGCCATCTGTATAATCAACCACCATTCGACCACGGAATGACATCCATATATATTATTAAGCGGGGAAAAACACAGTTACAAACCAGTTATTATCAGCATGATCCAATTTTTTTTTAAAATGAAATACACACAAATGGTAATTTCTAACTCATCCTTTAAAACCTTCCCCCATAACTGTAGACCAGCCCTTTCTAATAGATATATCAAAGGAACGGCAATGTGAATCACATCTGGAATATGAAGGTTCTAGTAGCCACATTAAAAGAAACATAAAATTTGTTTTAATAACATATTTTTAATCCAATGTCAAAAGAATTCTCATTTTCACATATAATCATTACAAAAATTATTAATTAGGGGTGCCTAAGTGGCTCAGATGATTAAGCATCTGCCTTCGGCTCAGGTCACGATCCCAGGGTCCTGGGATGGAGCTCGGCATCAGGCTCCCTGCTCAGTGAGAAGCCTGCTTCTCCCTCTCCCTCTCCCTCTGCCATTCCCTCTGCTACTGCTCTCTAGCTCTCTCTCTCTCTCTATCAAATAAATAAAATTAAAAAAAAATTAATAAGATACCTTACATTATTCCTTCCTGTAAGTCTTTGAAATTCAGGGTGAATTTTATACGTTCAGTACATCTTAGTGTAGTCTAGCTGCATGTCAGGTGCTCAGTAGCAATGTGGGGCTCATACCACCCTACCAGGTGGTGCAGCTAGCTGCAGGGAGTTAGTGTCCCTCCTTGAATTGAATAAGAATTATCAGACTAGAAGGAAACTCATCTTACTCATCTAATACATCCCTTGCCAACAACAGCTCCTAATACCTACTGGGTACTCAATAAATGTTCGTTAGAATGAATGCTTTGAATTCAAAGTATTCTCGGGGACTTTGCATTTTTAAGCATATATAAATCATAGAATGAAAAGTACTACCTCTCCCAAAGACAAAGCTTATGGATTTTTGGAAAGCATCTCCTGAAAATCATACTTCACAAGCAGCCGCCCACTTTTCTAGGGACAAAGCCAACCACACAGAAATAAAAGATATCTTGATTAATTAACTGAAAAATACTTACAGATTATATATATATATATATATATATATATATATATATATGTATATACATACATATATATAAATTAAAACTAATAACAAAATGTAGAGACATTAAAAGATAGCAAGGCTGAGAAATATGGACAATAAGAAAAAATTTATTAAGTGCCAGCTCTGTTCTGAATACTTTACATACATCATTTATGAGTTTCACTACAATTCTATAAAGTAAGGTGAAGAAATAATGACAGACAGAAAAAAAATCCCAGCTGTGGAATAGTCAAAACAACACTTTAAATTTGAAGTCTATCTCTGCCGATTTTTAGCTCTGTGAGCTAAGATAAGGTTCTTAATCTTTCTGAACTTCACTTTTCTCATCTGTAAAATGGGTAATAATATAACTACCCTGCTTGACTATGGTGAGGACTGGACTAACACATGAGCTCTCAATAAATGGCACCTGATATTAGTATAGTGAGACTCAATTAAGATGAGAGCAATCATTGTCATCATCCTTGGCTTACAGATGGGGAGACTGAGGTTCAGAAGAATTAAATAGCCTCAGTGTCATGTAGCTGATATATAGATCAGCCAGGATTCAAACCCAGGTCTCTCTGACTTAGTGGGACCATGCCTCCTGCACCACACCATCCAGGGAAAGACTTCATGGCAGAGACTGCAGAATTTGGATGCAGGGTAGACATTCTATTCTGCAAGGGTAGTCATGTGGCAAGGGATACAAATTGAGGACAAAGGCATCTTATTTAACCTGGATCAGGTCAGAATAGGGAACTAGAGGAGCTAATGTTGAGTCAGTATGGAGAGTTTGGTTTATGGAAAGCCTTGAGCCAGTTGGAGTTGAGATCTGAATACCGCCTAAATCCGGTTATAAATCTGTGAAACAGTTCATCTATCTCTGTGCAATTATGAAGCTTTTTTTTTTAACTTAATACTTTAGGCTGATAGGAACATTCTTTTATTCAAAAGACTGAACATATGCTTTTCTACATTTTTCAAATCCTACCCTAAATTCGTCTTAAACCTTTGGGTCTAGAGGAGGAGTGGTGCTTACGTTCCCATATATTCATTGGGTTGTGAAGAAAAACCAACCAAACTCTTATCTGTGGTTAGAGCGTTGCAACAACTTTACTCAAGTTAGAGCCTCTAGCTGGCCCATTAAACCAACACACCTGCTCACCATTAGTTACCCTCTCTCATCTGGCTGTTTGCCCAAACCACCTCATCAATGAGCCATCACACCTGGCATGCTCCTATTTAAACTGAGTCATGTGAAGAATGTTATCAAAAACATTTAAAACAACATGATCAAAGTATGTATGCATATTAGAGTCTGTACATAAACATGCATCTACATAGATACATGATTAATGTATGTGTTTAAGAAGCACATGTCACTGGGGATTCTCTCCAGTTGAAGATAGAAACCAAAAATTATTTATTTAAAAATTCCCCTCATTATTTTGTTTATTGAAAGACTGTATGTACTCTCTTTTTAAAAGAAATGTGTATTCTTCTCAAATTATTTGCTTTGGTATATGTTATTTACTCTACACACAAAACAAAACAGAAAATCTACTAGCAAAAGTGACCAGTAAAAGGAAAGGAGATAAATTTTCATAGGCAGTTATTTCCCATACCTTTCTAAAACAGAAAATATATATATATACTTATCAATTTGAAAGAAATGGCACAGAAGATTAAAATTATTACCTCAAAAATCTCTTTAAGGTTTCCTGTCTTCTCAACAAGAAAACAATCCAGAAATTATGGATAAACTGAATCATTGATTGAAAACTGTGAAGTGTTATAATTACTCAAGACATGGTCTCCTTCCCTGGCCTGTTAGAGACCTGGTAGCTTTATTATATGACACTTTTCAGCACTTTTAGCTGGTTTGTGGCACAACCTCCCCAAAGAAATATGAAGAATAATTTTCAAAAGGAACTTTTATTTTTAATATGGATTGATTTTTTTAAAGGCAGCTCCAAGCAGCCCAGTATATCAAACAGGAACCATCATACCAATCCCAACACATCAAGGAGCAGTTTTAGCACGTGAGGTTTGTTGTTTCTAGCAGGTATCCATGTAGCCAGAGAGGTCACCACTCAGCGAGGTGCTTTCTTTCTGGTGTATAAGAAAAGAAATCACCAGGAATAGGGGGGGAAATGGGCTTGGGAAACAGGAGGGGACCTTGTCAATCTCCAAGATGCTAGAAAATGATTGTGGAAGTCTTTTGTTAGGGAATCCTATAATGGTATTGCTGCTCATCTCTTGTGGACATGAACAGCAACTAGCGTACGATGGCGAGGACGCTAGAGGATTAGACGCACCGTGGAAAGGCCCTGGAAAAAAACATTACCGGTGTTTGGAATCATAAAGACCAAAATTGTATCATTATTTACCTTGAGCAGCAATGTTCTTATAAACAGGATTTCTTGGGTGGGGAGAGCCCTAAAGCCATATATAAAATGTTTATTATGAGTGTATGTGTAAAAATCATTTTACAAACGGGGAGAAAAAAGGCCCCACAGAACTATTCTTATATATTCGTATGGGTCACACACCAATTTTCTTTATGTTAAGAATTTATATGACTTCCAAGAGGAGGGCATTAAGCTTGTTCCCAATTCTTTTTATTTTAAACATACTGAGAAGGTTGGTGTGATGCTGGAAATGATTTTGAAGGCAAAACCATAAAAAGAACAGTAGGAAGATATGCATAAATTTGTGATGTTTCAAGATAGCTAGTAGGGTTGTAAGATCACATGGCAGGATCCCTGACATTTTCCACTAAGCGCAGAACAGAATATTCCTGAATCTTGGATTTTAGGAAACTACAATGTAAAGAGCTAAAGTTTGCGAATACACAAGTCAGTCTCAGTACATACCTTTGTCAATCCAATTTATTGAAAAGGAGAATCTTTTATTAATATTTACATAGGTGTCAGAATCCAAGTTTTATTGTTTAATAAAGGCAAGTGCCTTTTGAAGTGAGGTCAAGCAATACCTCATTAACTAATTCTATCCTGTTTCCCTTTGGTATTTTTTCTAAATTGGTTGCTCTGGGCAATTAAAATTCATGACTTACTAGTATGTTACATAGTTGTTCTTTCAAATAATAATAGTAAAGACAAAAGCAGTAATGGTTACAATAACAATCATGAGCATTTGTTTACTACTGAAGACCCTCACTGATGATGAGTCAGGCACTATACTTGAGCCAATGGTGGACAAGGGGGGATGTTAACCAGTCCCTACCCTCACAGATTCTAAACAACCAGGGGAGATTAACATGGACAGAAATGATTACAATATAATTAAGTAGACACAGAGTTCGCTGTAAAGGCCCTGGTGATCTGGAATGCTGTACATGCTGGAAATGCTCGTTAAATACTTACTGACTGAATGGAGTGGCTTTCTGCCTGCCCAACCTGTAACCTGCACGCTATTCCGGCATTCCCCTCCTCTGTTGGTTGGACTCAACTTATAGCCCATTTGACCCATGGCCCTGGACAGACTCTTGGCCAGTCTCCCAGACCTAACCTATTCCAACCGATAATTCCCTGTTGTATCCAAGTATCCAGAATTATTTCTCCTGAGGAGAACCAAACCAAAGCTGTCCCTAATAGCAATTTAATATTTCAGAAAGTGCATCAACACTTTTCCAAATATTGGGAAGGAGTGCAATCTTATTATTAGACAGTTAGAAGTGCCCTAGGCTTGGATAAGGAGACCAGCCTACCATGTAACTATAGGCAAGCTGTTTCACAAAAATCTGCCTGAAATTTATGTCCCTACTGTACTTATCTGGGTTACAAGGCTCTTTCTCCATATGCATTTATTTGCATTTAGGATAAGAAACTGTGGGGTAAACTCCTGATCCAAAAAGCCATAGTCTCATGGTCCAAACAGCTAGGTTTCCTATAGGTATTATGCACAAAGAAATACAGATTTTTAGCCCTATGAAAACAATTTTTATTAAAACAGGTAAATGAAACATTAAAAATTTAAGACCTCAGTTTCTAGAACATAGGTAAAACATAGGTAAAACTTGGAGAAATAACAAATCCTTGGATTTTCAGAGCTGGAGAATATATTTTTTTGTTAAAAAAAAATGAAATGTATTTTTTTTTTATTCAAGCTCAGAAATGTTGGCCCAGAGTGACTTAGTGACTTTGCTAAGGCTACGCTGCCTGGGAAGAGGGGGAGCAGCGCCCTGAAGGACACTCCATATTTGAATCTTTTCCATAGAATACGTTACTGACTCTACTCCTGTTAATGCCTCCGCAGTCCACAGTGGCTCCTCTCTACACTCAAGTAGAATAGTGGGGTGCTGCCTTAAATTCCCCTCGAAACTCTTTACTTTAAGTAAAGTAAAGTAAAGCTCTTAGAGTAAAGAGCTTCCAACACACAACTGTGAGACTTATCAGGACATCCCAAGCCCTGGCACACATAGAGATCGTACGTTTTAGCTTATTCACAGGGCAGCTCTAAACGTCCTGCTTATGACTTCTTTAGAACCACACCAGTTCCTACATACGCTCCCTGCTCTTAGTCCTTGTTTCTGTTCTTAAATAGTGGCAAAGTCAGTAGAGAAAATAAAAAGACATATGTAATATGATCTGTTCATCCAACTATAATGGTCTCAAGCAAATAGGAGAGGTTTTCTTTCTTTTCACTTCAATTAATTCACCCTAATTTCTCCATATTCTTGCTTATTGATGCTTTCAAAAATAAACATATGGTTGATGTTTACTCATTAAGCATGTAGTCTTAAGGAGAAATTTATTAATCACCTACTATGTGCCAGAAGGGATGCTGGGTCAACAGTAAAAATGCACCATGTTTGTCCTCATGGAACTGACAGTCTGAAGGGACTGAACAACTCACACCGATAAATATGTACGTCTGTGCTGGGCAAAGTGATAAAGGAAAACAATAGGGGGCAGTGAGAACAAATACTGCAGAGATCCGATTCAAACTGAAGTGGGAGAAAAATTATAGCTTCCTTCCTGTGATTTTCTAATTTGTCTTTTGACAAAAACTATAGTTTAAAACTATAGGGACGATATTTGTTTTCTTGAAACAAAGCTTTCCACAAAATGAACATAAAGTCTTTTTTTCCCTATTGCCTCTACTTCTTCTTCTATAACATAGGGATCGTAGTGATCCTTGCCCTGTTGACCTCATACAGGTACTTTGTGAATAAAATTAGACCATAAATGAGAGGTTGCCTCCAGTGTTCCACATACAATTTAGAAAACACTAATAGAGATTATATATATATTTTTAACTTTTATTTATTTGACAGAGATCACAACTAGGCAGAGAGGCAGGCAGAGAGAGAGAGAGAAGGTGGGGGAGGGAAGCAGGCCCCCCGCTGAACAGAGAGCCCGACTCAGGGCCCCATCCCAGGACCCCGGGACCATGACCTGAGCTGAAGGCAGAGGCCTCAACCCACTGAGCCACCCAGGCACCCCTAACAGAGTTTATATTTCAACATGTTTACCAGAAAAGGTAAGAATAACAGCCATATATTTAGAAACATCTTGACAAACTGAAACTTAAACATCATTTCTCAAAAAAAAAAAAAAAAAAAAAAAAAATATATATATATATAATAAAATAAAATCAGAAACTTTCTTTCTCACCACAGGTTTTGTTAGCAGTAAAAGAAGCCCACTTTCTAAAAATACAACGAAACTCAGGATTTCCAAGTGGGCTAGGAAATATGCCCCCGTCAACTTCTGTGCCAGTATAATAGCATCTGCCTTTAATTTTGCTTAACAGTAATAAAAGCTTATCATGCAGCCAAATCCCTACAGCAATGTTCTCAAAGGTTCTGCATGTGGAAGCCTGCTGCCTTTCAGCTTCCCCGTTAAACACCTGTTCTGGGCTTGGGCCATGCTTCTGGTTTTTCACTCAGGTGGAGAGTCTTGCTTAAGGGGACAGACAGGTATTTTTGCTGTCACCAAAGACAGCTAACTTGGGAAGCCTAATCTTCCAAAGGGGCCAAATTTCAGTTCTCAGAGTGTTGGGTTTAGGGTAGAAGGGACTCCGCCCAGAAATGCAACCTGAATACTTCCCCCTCTGCCCCTCTCTTGTCTCTGCGGAGAATCCCCTCAATAACTGACACGTTTTATGATTTCAGGCAACCAGGCTGCAGACTGGAGCTCCCATTCTTCCCTGTCACCTGGCTAATTTAAGACTTGCCTCCTCCAATGGATATAGCAGCTCCTGACAAGCAGTTGCCTTGTGGTTTATTTCGGTTCGTTCAAACACAATTAGAAGCTGAGAAATTAGTTATGGGGATTGAAAGAAGGAGGAATCTTACAGGTGTGAACTCATAGCCATTTCTGACCCAAATATTTCCAAAGGAATCATAGGCCGAGGAAGCACCATCTCTTAACTGCCAAGACCACCCCCCCCATCTCTTAGTGGAAAAAAGATATATTTTATAGGCCATAAGACTGCAGTTTCTTTCTCTCTCTCTCTCTTTTTAAGTTTATTTATTCGAGAGAGAGCTCACAAGCACACAGAGGGAGAGGGAGAAGCAGACTCCCTGCTGAGCGGGGAGCCACCCAGGTCTCCTCTGCAGATTCTCTCTCTCTTTTTTTTTTAATTATTATGTTCAATTAACCAACATGTAGTACATTGTCAGTCTTTGATGTAGTGTTCAACGATTCATTAGCTGCATATAACACCCAGTGCTCATCACAACGTGTGCCCGCCTTAGTGCCCATCACTGAGTTTTCCCATCCCCCCACCCTCTGCCTCTGTAACCCTGTTTGTTTCTCAGAGTCCCGAGTTTCTTTTAACCTAAGGATGAATCTTAGTTTGGCCTCCTTTCAAAAGCAAGACCTTAGAAGAAAAAACAAATTTTATTCAATTGCTGTTCAGATAATAAAAAGCTGGTGATGCCAGTCAGTGACTTCAGTTCAAAATGGTGACTTAAAATGCCTGGGGTGCTGGTACTTCCTGACCATGTTATTGCTGGTCAAAACCAGAAGTGGCTCCTTTCTGCCCCAGAAGCATTTTGATTTTAGAGTGGGGAATTTTACACCTAGAACATTAGCTTGGAGGGTTTTATCATTAAAGTTTTGCACAATGAGCAAGTAATTTCTGCGTACCTGAACATAATCACTATTCCACAAATGACAAAATGAAGGGTCAAGGGATTACTAGTGATTCTTACAGAAACTCTGCTGGAGGATGATATCTGAGAACGATTACAGTTAACAGCACCCTTAGACTCCTGGCTATGCATTTATTCAACCAGTATTTATTGAGCACGTACTGCGTTCCAGAAACTCTGGATCAGCAGTGAACAGAACAAAGATCCCTGGCTTCAAGGCACCTACATTCTAGGGGTTGTCAAGAATAATGTCCATATATTTTTGGTTAAGTGTGTCTTCACTAAGGAGTCACTATTTGTTTTGGTTCTACTCTCCTGGAAGACAAAATCAATATACCTGAAACTGAAAGAAACATTTATGTGGGCACGTTTACAGGAATTGGAGTAAAGCTGGGAGTGACGGGCACGTTTACAGGAATTGGAGTAAAGCTGGGAGTGACAAGGACTTCTTAAGATTAATCAGGAAAAGTCATTGGGTTTAGTGAGCCGTAAGCTTGTTTTAAAGAAGAGGTGATATTAAAGCATGAAGGAAAAGAGAAAAAAATATCCTGAATGGGAAACACAAGAAGAAGGGCACACAGATTGGAAAGAGTGATTTTTTTCAAGAGACAAAAAGAACTATTTGCTGGCAAGACCAGAATTCAAAAATAACCCATGGAATTCTCTTTATTTACTCCACCTCTCTCTCTCTCTCTCTCTTTTTTTAACAGAATAATTAATAAAAACAGCATAATATACTGGCATACTGTAAGATGACACATATAGGATGACTTTTATATAATGGCACAAAAGAGTTTATAGATACACACATGTAAAAAAATATATGTATATATATAAATATAATGATATATCATAGGATGACTTTTCAAGAGAGTAATGTGCTTTCCAAAAGAGCAGCCATGGATGAAACTATAGGTTAAGAGCTAAACACATGAACAGAACTTGTGAAACTAAAAAAAAAAAAAACTTTTGTTTTTATTAAGCTTTTTATTTTAATTCCTGTATAGTTAACATACAGTGTAACATTATTTCCAGGTGTATATCACAGTAATTCAACAATTCTATACATTACTCAGTGCTCATCATGTTAAATGTACTCTTAATCCCCTTTACCTATTTCACCCATGTCCCATGCAACCCCTCCTCTGATAACCATCAGTTTGTTTTCCATAGTTAAGTGCCTCTTTCTTGGCTTGTCTTCCTCTCTTTTTTTTTTCCTTTGCTCATTTATTTTGCTTCTTAAATCATATGGCATTTGTCTTTCTCTGACTTATTTCACTCAGCATTATACTCTCTAGATCCACCCATGTTGTTGCAAATGGCAAAATTTCATTTCTTTTTAGGGTTAAATAATATTACAAAATTCAAATTCCACCTTTTCTTTGTCCCTTCATCTATCAAAGGACACTTGGGCTGCTTCCATATCTTGACTATTATAAATAATGCTGCAGTAAACAGAGGGATACATGTATCCCTTGATTTAGTGTTTTTGTATTTGGGGAATAAATACCCGGCAGTGTGATTACTGGATCATAGGGTAGTTCTAGTTTTAACTTTTTTTTAAATGTTCAATTAGCCAACATATGGTACATCATTAGTTTTTGATGTAGTGTTCAAAGATTCATTAGTTCCATGTAACACCCAATGTTCATCACAACACCAGCCCTCCTTAATACCCATCACCTGGTTACCCCATCCTCCCACCGTCTGTAATGCTCAGCTTTGTGTCTGGAGTCCAGAGTCTTTCATGGTTTTTCTCCCTTTCTGAATTCCTCCATTCAGTTTTCCTTTCCTTCCCCCACACTATTCCTTATGTTCCACATATGAGTAAAACCATATGATAATTGCCTTTCCCTGCTTGACTTACTTCACTTAGCATAATCCGCTCTAGTTCCATCCATGTCAATGAAAGTGGTAGGTATTCATCCTTTCTGATGGCTGTGTAATATTCCATTGTATATATACACCACATCTTCTTTATCCATTCATCTGTTGAAGGACATCTCGGCTCCTTCACAGTTTGGTGATTGTGGACATTGCTGTTATGAATGTTGAGGTGAATGTGCCCCCTTTTATTTTTCACTACCTCTGTATCTTTGAGGTAAATACCTAGTAGTGAAATTACTGGGTCATAGGGTAGCTCTATTTTTAACTTCTTGAGGAACCTCCATACTGTTTTCCAGAGTGGTTGTACCAGCTTGCATTCCCACCAACAGAGTCACATGGGTTCCTTTTTCTCCACATCCTTGCCAACACTTGTTTCTTGTGTTGTTCTTTTTAGTTACTGTGACATGTGTGAGGTGATATCTGACTGTAGTTTTGATTTGCATTTCCCTGATGATGAGTGATGCTGAGCATCTTTTCATGTGTCTGTTGGTCATCTGGATGTTTTCTTTGGAGAAATGTCTGTTCATCCACATGTCTTCTGCCATTTTTTAATTGGATTAATTGGTTGTATCAGTTTTTTATATATTTTGGATACTAACCCTTTATCGCTTTGTCATTTGCAAATATTGTGACCCATTCAACCTTTTAATTTTGTTGATTATTTCCCGTGGCATGCAGAAGCTTCTTATTTTGATATAGTCCCAATAGTTTATTTTTGCTTTTATTTCCCTAAAGAATCTTTTTAAAAATCACTTCTCAGCCTTTAGGTGAAGATCAAATGAAGAGTCTTTTTAAAAATAGTTAACTAATCTTTATTGTCTTCTCTGGCAATTAGAACTTATCTTTTGGGTATTTATCTCAGCTATTCATTAAGCTGAAGAAAGATTTAATGTGTAACCTGAATGTTGCAGGTGTGAAATATAGTTGTTCTAAGGTCAATACAGATGCGTTTTGATAAAATATATTTAAGAATCATGTCTCTGATAACTAGGGGGACGCTTTAAAAAGGTGATGTGTAGAAGGTACCTCTAGAAGGCATTGTGATTTGTTAGCCCATTCTCTGCAGTGATGATGATCAAGTAGCAGGTATTTTTCAAAGTATCAGTGATTCCCACTGTTTCCAATATGAAAAACCTGCTTAATAGGAAAAAAAAAAAAAAAAAGATCGTTCTCTTATTATTCACTGTGCAGGCAATATTTGGTGCTTGTGCATGTTCCAGAGTCTCCACGATTCTGAAGTAAAGAGATGGAGCCTCACTTTTCTGATGGTGGCAATTTTACCTTTCTGATTATCATATTAGTACAATGGTATATCTGGCTCAAACTCTTCTGCATTTATTTTTCTCACTGATAACACTGAGGGACTCAAAGGAAAGGTTCATTGCCTTATAAACTTGATTTTCTTATCCCCAATTATATAAATATCTGTTAAATAACACACGAGAGAATTTATCCTGACCCAAGTTTTAACTTTAAAATTAATGTTACAGGAAACAGGTTGATGTTTTATTCAATCTAAAAATATATGTGAAGGACGGTTGTGTTTCCTGTGCTTATGTATTTCCAATTGGTTTTACAAGGTTATCTTGATTGTAGAAAGAATGAAATCTTTATAGATTCTTCAGAAATACCCCAATGCCATCCAACCTGACTTTCAGCTGGTATTTCCAGTTACTTCCTAGAAGACCAAACAACCCATGGAATGTCTATTAATGATTGAAAGAACATAAGTGTTTAATTCTATAGCTCTGCTTCTCTCTCTAGTACATTCCATTGTGTTCATTCTCTTCATTGGGGAAGGCAGTGCCTAAAGCCAGGGAAAGCAAAGACTGGTCTGACCCTCAAGGCTCAAGGCTCACTCCCCTATTTATATGTAGGCAATCTCTCTCTCTCTCTCTCTTTCTGTCTCTCACTCTCATATCCACTTTTCAACTGGCATCACAGTGAATTAAATTTGAAGCCTTTTCCATCCTGGCTGCACACACTCTGAGTGTACATTTCCTCCTGGCTAGTGAGAAGGGGGTTGAGATCTCTACTTCTATCCACATCATTCCTGGCTCTGTGCCTGAGAGAGAGAGAAGAAAGTCATCAAGGTGGGAGGAAGGATTTATCTGCCTAAATCCTCCCTTGCCAACACCTCCCTCAAAAACTTAAAAGTAAGGGCACCTGGGTGGCTCAGTGGGTTAAGCTTCTGCTTTCAACTCAGATCATGGTTTCAGGGTCCTGGGATCGAGCCCCGCATCAGGCTCTCTGCTCAGCAGGGAGCCTGCTCCCCACCCCCACCCTTCGCCTGCCTCTCTGCCTACTTGTGATCTCTCTCTCTCTGTCAAATGAATAAATAAACTCTTTAAAAAAATTTTTTTGAAAGTGAAAAGTAGAAAAAAATTAAAGAAATAAAAAATACAAGTGATGACCTATTTTATCAGCATTTCATTCTCAGTGCAAGTTAAACTACATTGCACTGAATCCCCTGATTATTTTCATGTTTGTATCTTCACAGTTGTTGCAAGTAAGCAACGCTGTCCATACCAAGGAGCACTGCCAGCCTCAGGTTTTGGGATTATGTGGACCCAAGGGGACACATGAACAGGCGGACTAAGCCATTTCCAATGGGAAAACTTTGTCGTATCCTCATACTTACGGTCTGTGACCTCACAACCTCAGCTGATGCCAAAACTTCATCAGCTGCCAGATTTGTCACTCACAGAAGAGAAAAGCAGTGTGTGAGCCAAGTACAGGAACTGTTCAGAACTTCTTTAAAATCAAAGTGAAGAAAAGTTATAGAACACCATTTCCTTAAGAGGGGAAAATGAGCTGCTGCCCCAGGTCATAGACTTGGTTTAGCTAAGAGGAAGTGACCCATACTTATGCAAAACTGTGAAGTTAAGATAATGCCCAGCTAAGTGCTCATTGGTATATTAAGTTCAGCTGTGAACATTTTTTTAATTTATCTTTTTTAAGATTTTATTTATTTATTTGACAGAGAGAGAGAGATAGCAAAAGCAGGACAAAGCAGGGGGAGAGGGAGAAGCAGCCCGATGTGGGGCTTCATCCCAGGACCCTGGGATCATGACCTGAGCCAAAGACAGACGCTTTACTGAGCCACCCGGACATCCCAACTGTGAACATTTTTTAAAAATACTGTTTTTCCCAAGCCCTTTCATGTTGGCAAAGAAAATTGACCGTGACCACATAAGGATTTTTGGTGCTGTACACACATCTTTATAGAAAGGATGGGAAATTACACTTAATTGCTCTCCTCTTCCTCCCCATATAGTTAATTAAGCCCTAGTTTTTTTGTGAAGCACATCCCTGACTTTTTCCTCTTGCCTCAGGACATCCTTAAGAGAAGTGGCTACTACAAAAAAAAAAAAAAAGAGAGAAGTGGCTACATCTCAGAAGAGGCTGTTTGGCAAAGCATGGACCCAGGGACCAGTATCTCGCTTTTCTTTCTTTCCTTTCAAGTTCCTTAGGAATAGAACTATTTTGGGGGCCCCTGGAGTTTTCATACCACTCCTGAGTGCCAAGGGACCTCTGTGATCTGGAATACTCTTCTTCTCCCTCCTCCTGAGACAGAACACCACTCATGCCATGGGCAGCTACTTTGACTCTTTGACTGTCACAGGGTCTGTCCCACTCAGCAGACTGAGGAGAGAGCTGCTGCAGGCTCATGAACTGTCTACACAATCTAATAGAGACCCACAGCCCATGGAACAGAGAAAGAATGTATCATCTTGTCCGCTTTAGTGCCCCAGACAACCCAGGATTGTGCATTGCATTTTCAGCCCAGATTTTCAGGCTGACGAGTTTTAGTTTTGCCTAAACCAGGACTTTGTGCTACAAAAAAAAAAAAAAAAGAAAGAAAGAAAAATATCAAAGACACAACAGGTTTTTGGAAAACAACAGTCTTAACAGTCAAGTGTAAATTAAATAATGGAACATGTGGGTTGAATTTTCCTTAAAATACACAAGGGTTTTACCATTAAGTGGAAAATTTTCCAGCAAAATACATTTTGAATTTGTGTTTCTTGCCATGGTCCAAATATTTGAAACAGACCAAAGTTCTCAAAATAGTTTAAAACTTTCAAGAAACTAAAAACTGGACTTGGTTCTAGCATCCTGGCATTAATAATTCTGCTACCAATCTACCCCATGGCACTAAAGTGACATTCAAAAGAGCCTTGCTATAATTTATTATGTAATTAAGTTAATTCATTTCATTTAACAGACTTTTACTGTTTACCTACTGTGGGCCAAATACCATGCTAAGATTTTTCTTTCCAGATCTATGAGATGACATTGCCTACTAACAGGACTCTGGTATTGGAATTAGCTCTGGAAAGGATGAGTCCAGAAGATAAGTATCAAATACTGGATTAAATTCCACAGGGATAGAGCTGTGTTGTTTTGAGAAATCTCAGCATATTTAGTAAAATTCTACCCGGTCCATAAAAAAAGGTTAGATGTAGGGAGATAAGTGACGTATATTTTCTTGCTTCTTAAATATAGTTACTCATGTGAGCTATGGCAGGTACACAGACAGCTTTCTGTGGTCAACACAAAGATGCCCACATGGAACCCTCTTCAGGTAAGTGGTCAGTACCCAGCTGTGGTCAGTGTGGGGAGGTGACAACTTCCAGTAGTAGGTGTCTTTGGGACCAGCCTCAGTGTTGGAGCTAAAGACACTTTTCATTCCAAGATTCTTTGACCAGCAAAGGAGCAAGGCAGTGACACAGGGTGTGGGACTCAGACCAATGTAGGAGTCTTCTGATGGACAACATATTCTAGAGCTCCCATGTGGGGTTGGCAGAGACTTTCTCAGGCCAACAGCACAGTCTGATGGGTCCCCTTGCTCACTCCTGCCCTGCCCTTTCTTTTCCCAGGCATTATGCAAGGTCAGCACCCTGGAGACCCCAGCCTACAGCATATCCTGACCACAAAGGCACTTACAGTTAAGGTGAAAATTCTAATGAGACCATTTTCATTCAAGAAAGCATCATTCCCTGCACTATAAGTATTACTTCTCTATGTTGGAAAATGAACAATAGATAGCTAGACATTTGTTACCTGTTTGATGAGTTTCTTTTTCATTTCTCTGACATGGAAATTTCAGGATAGGCTAAAAATTTAATGCTAAAATAAGCTGACAACAATGACCACATGGGCAACTTAAAAGAGCATAAGAATCAGATAAACATCTGTATTATTTTCCATGTTTTATGGTTTACAAGGGAAAGAGAGAAAAGAGAAAGAAAGGGTAAAGGGAACACTGGTGTCCAGAGGTACAGACAGCTTGAATTTTTCTTCCTAATTTAACAACTGGCTACAGCATTCAGGCCATTTATTTTCCTTTTCTTGCCATAATTTCTTAAAAATGCACATCTTGCCCTAATTATAAAATGTAGCACGAAATTTATATCTTTTAGCCTCCCTGGGGCAAGTATTTTTATACATACATGATATCTTATCTAAATATTAAAAATAAGATTAAGCCTTTTGAAAGTACCAGTTAATACCATCTTGAAGTTATGAGACATATACTGGTCACACTGATACAGTTTTGTACTTTTTCTTTGAATTCTTCAGGTATAGTAGAAGCTTTCAAAAGACCGTTTGATTGATAGCATTACCCCCATGGTTGCTTATCCATGTGCAAATGACAAAGACAATATGCAACCACTGACATCTTTCTTATTTGCTCTTTACTTTTCTTTACATCAGTAATTCTCAACCTTTGCACATTAGAAATCACCTTCAGGAAGGGGAGGCATCTTAAGAAAATATAGGTGCCTGACAAAACAGTTGAATTGAACTTTCTCCAGAAGAGACATACAAATGGCCAACAAACACACAAAAAGATGCTCATTAGTCATTAGGGAAATACAAACCAAAACCACAGTGAGGTGCCACTGCACAATTTCATACCACTAGGATATCAAAATAAAATAAAATAAAAAACAAGAGTTGGCAAGGATAAAGAGAAATTGGAGCCCTTGTACACTGCTGGTGAAATGCAAGATGGTTCAGTTCTATGGATAATAGTTGGTGGTTTTCTCAAAGAGTTAAACATTAGAATTATCACATGATCCAGCAATTCTACTCTTAGAAACATATGCAAAAGGGTTAAAAACAGGTATTCAGGGGTACCTGTGTAGCTCAGTGGGTTAAGCATCTGCCTTTGGTTCAGGTCATGATCTCAGGGTCCAGGGATCGAGCCCCACATTGGCTCCCTGAGCCTGCTTCTCCTTCTCTCTTTGAAAACTACTAAATAGTGGGATCTAAGGTATTTGAATCCATTCAGTCCAGGGAAGGGACTAGGCATATATATAAGTTGCCATTTTTTACTAGGGTGAAATTCATATAACATAAACAACCATTTTGAAGTACATGATTCAGTGATGTTTAGTATTTTCATAATGTGCAAGCACCACCTCTGCTAGCTCCAATACATTCTAATCAACCCAAAAGATTTTGGAAATTACTTCTTTTTGGTCATTTTCAAACAGAATATTTGCAATGTGCATTGCACTATCTGGGAAGGAAGGAAGAGAGGGAGGAAGGAAGGAAGGAAAGAAGGAAGGAAGGAAGGAAGGAAGGAAGGAAGGAAGGAAGGAAGGAAAGAAAGAAAAGAAAGAGAGAGAGAGAAAGAAATTGAGAGAGGGACAGTGGGGGAAGGGAGGGAGGAAAGAAGGAAGGAAGCAAGCAAGCAAACAGAGGAAGCTCATTTTATTGAAAGCCATTGAGATCCCTTATCAAGCACAAAGGCTTAATCAAACACTATCTCAGTGACTTCCACAGTAGCTCTGGGAGATAGACATTAGACTCTCTGTACCCATCAGGAAAGGAGGCTCAAAACAGTTACATAATTGGACTAGGATAGTCCATTTGTTGAGGGACTAAGCAGGGATATATTCAGCTCTTAAATGTGTAGGTGGCATCCTGAGATTCCTGACACGGAGGAGGTACTGACCTCATCTGGGTGTTAGAGAGGAAGATTTGGAGCCAAGCAGACCTGGATTCAAACCCCCAGCTCTGCCACTTGATGAGCCCTATGACAGGAGCTAAGCTAAATAAGACAGGTTTCCTCATCCATAAGAAGAGAGTAATTCCTGCCTCCTATAGTTATTGCGAGGATTACATGAGATAATGTCTGCCAAGAACTGTGGAATGGTGCACACATTTTAAATCACTCAATAAATGATACCTCTTATTAATTTTTTTAAGTTTTCATTTTAATTCCAGTTAGTTAACTCCCAGTATATTGTGTTAGTTTCGGGTGTACAATACAGTGATACACTTCCAGACATCACCTTGTGCTTTTTAAAAAAATCACGCAGCTAGTAGTACTACCCAGGAAGGGATGAACTCTGACCCACTAGCCATCTATTTTCCTATTGGGCAGTAAATGTCCCCAGAACTGGACTCCTGACCATCCTATGTAGTCTCCTCCAGGCAGCCTAGTACTATTGTTCTCTACTATTGTTCCCTCCGAACGCTAATCTTTGAAAGGCCTAAAAAATGTAAATAGCAGAATTTACTAGCACACGTTGATCATAAATTCAACAGACATAAGAACTAAAGAAATGCCTCTATTTTAGGGATAAACAAGCTAATTCTGGTCTAATTTTGTTCATTCTTATAAGCATAATTTTATTGGTGATGTGAACAGCTGAATTTTACTGTAGGACTCAAAATTTTTTTTTTCTCATTAAGGTATTTTGTTTTGTTTTGTTTTTTTCCCCTGCGATGTGCTAAAGGACACACTCCAAGAAGCAAGAGTGTAATTATAGATCGAACATCTCTGGTATGGCCTGACAGAAGTCTACCCACACTTCCGAAGCCAGTACAGCATATACTTAATGTCAGCTTGATAGAAAAAAACACTTTCGTAGGTTCTCTTTGATTGACACTTTTGAAATGACATCAGTTTCCAGCTTTAAAACCTACTGTTATTAGGTCTCTGTTGCTATTTATGTTAGAAATATGTGCACGTGTGTCAAAACAATCTATCAACTTTGCTGATTGGCTGCATCTAGATTCTGTTGCCAAGGGTAACAGAACAATTGCTTTTAATCTTTGCTAAATTGCTTCTTGTTTTTTTATTTTTCCTAAATACTGAGGATTTAGGTATCTTTTTTCACCCCAGAAGAAAATATAAAGAAATTTCATCTAGAGGGAAAACAAATACACAGTGTTTATGTGCGTTAAGAGAAAAATTAAATTCAAAAGGGGTCACTGGTATATACGTTAATTTGTATTTTTACCCTCTTGGATGCTGTGATAGTACTGATTCTTAAGGCTAAAGTGATTCAGAAAAGACTATCTCCACTTTCAAATGAGGAGCGCCCAATCGTTTGCCTTTCTGGATCAAGGTCTTCTCTCTTCTGGCAGAAAACCAATGTCACAGATTCTTCATTGAAGAAAAGGAACATATATGAAAGAAAATAATGTCTTTAAAGCTTCGTGTTTTCTCTATTGTCTCATTGGCTGAGTGGAGGGTCATGAGCGGGTCTTTGTTGATTATAAATCCCAACTTCAGCCTCTGCTCTTTTGAAAGGTTGAGAAAACTGATCTACATGCTCACATATGTACATGGTATGCCTATGTATTAACAAGATGATTTACTTTTTATAACCTGTCTTACCGTGTTTTGTGAATTGTTCTCAAACCTCCCTGGAGTACTCGTTAGAAAGGTCCTAGACAACACACACAGAGGTTTTGGTTCCTTAGACTTATAGCAGGGCCCTGGAATTTGCAATTTAAATGATGATTCTGAGGCAGGTAATCCAAGGCCTACACATTAAGAAATACTGCTTTGTGTGTACTTTCCAAACAGCACATTCTTCTCTAAAACCATTGACAAAGGCTCCTATTATGGGCAGTCCGATGCTTGAGTGAAATAGGCAAGTGCCCACATAGTAAGATTCTCCTGGAAGGTACCATATCCCTTACTGTTTCTACTTACCCCTTCCCGGCAAAATAAATCAATTAAAAAGAGAATAATGCAAAATTTACTCTGCCTGATGTCCTTTTGCATCAGTTTTATTAAAATTGGACATTGGGGAGGGTATGTGCTTTGGTGAGTGCTGTGAAGTGTGTAAACCTGGTGATTCACAGACCTGTACCCCTGGGGATAAAAATATACGTTTATAAAAAATAAAAAATTAAATAAAATAAAATAAATTTAAGACTTTAAGAGAATGCAAGTATTCTTGGGAGGTGTAGCACATCAAGCTACAATTTTTCGCCATCTCGAATGTTCTGGAAATTTTGGTGGAATGAGAAGAAAAAAGAAAGAAAACGAGATAACTGATGTTATAGGTCGAATTGTGTCCCTCCTTATCCCAAACTTGTATGTTGAAGTCCTAATCCCACCAACTCAGAATGTCACCTTATATGGAAATAAGGTCATCGCAGATGTAATTAAAGTAATGCTATTAAGGTAGACCCTTCATCCAACATGACATGTGTCCTTCTAAAAAAGGAATTTGGACACAGAAACAGAAACATACAGGAGGGTGATGGGAAGACACAAGAAGAACATCTACAAGCCAAGAAGGGTAGCCTGGAACATAGGACTCAGAAAGAACCAACTCTGCCAACAAGTTGATTTTGAACATCTGGCCTCCAGAATTGTGATACTATAAATTTCTGCTGTTCAAAGACACCCAGTTTCTGATACTTTGTTACTGGACCCCTAGAAAACAAATACATCTGAGATAAAGAGTCAGCAAAGGAAGAGTATAGCCAAAGGACACATTCTCCAAAAACAAAGTGTTTTTATTTATGCTTTTGCCTCAGTAACTGTCTTGCTTAATAGAATAAAATTAAAATCAGTATTCCTAGTTAAATGCAATCCTATAATCCTGGAGGCAAGGATACTCCTTATCATCTAGATGCAATCCACAAATCATTGCTTTTATAAATTTGTTTCAGAGGCTGATAGCTGCCCAGCAACACCACCCAAAACAGCCGTCTGAGATACTGGTAGCCAGAGTCTAGAGTAAAAAATAAAACAAGTTGTTTAGAATTTGGTGAAGGGATGTACTTTGTAAAAGAGAAACGAGTGAGTGCAAACATAGCTGTGGGAACCAGCTTCTCACAGCAAACATTTCATTTCGGCAAACAGTGAAAGAGATCCTTTGGAGCTTTCCAGGGTAGCTCAACGGGAATCAAATTTCTCTGAAATTGTTGTTTGCGTTGCCAAGTCTGTCTCACCAATGCTTCTACTTTCTACCCAAAGATGTCTGTTATGGTACAACACTTGGCCAAGAGCTGATAGAATCTCAGTCACCAAGCTCAGACTGCATTCTATCTGCATAAACCTGCAGACAGAGGATCTTGCGAAACTACTAGGTAGGGGGGAAAACACACACACACACACACACACACACACACACACACACAAAAACAAGAAGTAAGCAAGGGATTGAGTTATAGACTGAAAAACAAAAGAGAATGTAAGGTATGCTATCAAAAATTTCACCAGTAGAATAATCAATGTAAAAAGCTGGAGGGAGAGTTCTTTATCTATGACAAAGCAGGGCCAAGAACACTTTACAGGACTTAGTTAGAGAGGAAAAGAATATAATCAGATCAACATGCAAAGAGCAACAATTAAAATGTAGTATTATCATGTTCTTTATAACGTGAGGAGTTGAGTGGAATAGAGGACTAGTTATACATTCAGTAGAGCAGTGGAAATGGCAAGCTTAAAAACGAGAATTTAAATCTTATGAAAAGAAAGAAGTGATGAGAGGTGAGAAATACACGGAAACATCTGTCTAATTTCTTAGCCTTCAAGCAGTTCACAGTCTTTTTATTCTATCTGCAGATGTCATTTGGTGCTTGGGGTTCAGAAAAGTGAGTTAGTTTCAATGTTCAACATATTTACACCATCGACTTCCTGTGTAACATACTCCATTCCAGCAAGATATAGATGAAGCTCGGCATTTAATTTTTATGTCCAGTACTGAGATGCAAACAGGATTTACTTAACCCTTTCCCACTACAGAATTAATCCCAACCAATTGAATAGGAATCTTTTTTCCCCTTTCAGCAATTATGCTAAAAAATTGAAACAGGGGCGCCTGGGTGGCTCAGTGGGTTAAAGCCTCTGTCTTGGGCTCAGGCCATGATCCCAGGGTCCTGGGATCGAGCCCCACATGGTCCTGCCCCCCCCCCACCCCTGTCACCTCTCTGCCTACTTGTGATCTTTGTCTGTCAAATATATAAATAAAAATCTTTTTAAAAAAATGAAAACAAAAACAGGAGGAAAAGAAAAAACACCTGGAGATTCTTCCTGCTACAATCAATTTGATTTTATGACTCATTAAGGCTTATTGTAGAACAAGATCTAAATTACATTTGGCTGAAACAAGAAGCCAGCTTCGTTTTTCCAATTCTTTGACTTTATTCCCTTTCTCTACCTGTCCACCGTTTCCTCTCTCTTTTTCTCTTTCTTTCCCTCTCTCTCACTCATTCTCCCTCAATTCACTGTCAGATTTTGAATTCACCGCTGTTCCCAACAACATGAAGGAGAGACATTTCACACAGTTTCCAGGCAGCAGACACAGGTGGTTCTAAGGATTGCAACAGACAACCAGGCAAAGCCTGCCACAAAGGCTCAGATAGGAGTCAGAGCTCAAGAATTATCATTTTGCTTTGAAGTTATACTCCTTCAATTTCTTTCTCCCATTTTCAAGTGTATTTCTTGAGATCTATGTTTCATGATGACTGCCTAAGGCTTATCTATAAGGAAAGTGTTCAAATCAGCACTGGGCCAGAGACAACTTAGTTGAGTAGTGGGTAATCTAAAATATGTAGAAAAGAGCAGCCCCTGTCAGGGCCAAATCAGCCACGTGTTCACACTGAGGGGAGCGGAGCGGATGGGAGAGGCTGGGAGAACTCAGGCAGGTGGATGTGGGAACCTGCTATGAAGGTGTAAAACAAAAGTAAGCACTAACCAAAAGTAAGCACAGGCAAACTTGTGCAAGTGATGAACCAACATAAGTGCTCACTGGTCAGAAAGAGCCTCCAGAGTCTGATGGACTGAGATGTGGCCCTTTACTGGAGGAGAAGGAGGTAAAAGAAGTAACAGCAAGGCTAAGCTCTGAGGTAATGGAGTGTTTTTCAAAAAGGGAGTTGTGCCAAAACAGATTCATTCCAAATGCCACCTTTGAAAAGGGTAATGCAGGGCTTCTTGGGGCCACCAGCTCTGGGTATAGAGGTCTAGGCTTATTTTTGCAATCTATGTGGTGTCTGGTCTGTAGTGCTTGGGCACTTTCTAGTCTGGTGTCTTTGACCCTGCACTAAGGATGGTGCCACTTTCTCAGGATGAAACAGAGACCTTGCTGCAGGCAGATAAAGACAGAGGGTCTGGGGCGCTTGGGTGGCTCAGTGGGTTAAAGCCTCTGCCTTTGGCTCAGGTTACGATCCCAGTGTCCTGGGATCAAGCCCTGCATCGGGCTCTCTGCTCAGCAGGGAGCCTGCTTCCTCCTCTCTTTCTGCCTGCCTCTCTGCCTACTTGTGATCTCTGTCTGCCAAATAAGTAAATAAAATCTTAAAAAAAAAAAAAAAAAAAGATAGAGGGTCCAAGTCCACACACCTGGCCCCATGCCCTGGACTAGAACCACATTCCTCAATAAATGTTCAGTGTCTGCTCATGCCTGACTCATAGTGGGTGCTCAATAAATGCTATTTGGGTGCATGAATGAATGAACATTTGTGATGTCTATTAGAGATTTTTCTCTTATTCCTTTCCCTTCCTTTGTCAAAAATCAAACACAACCTCTAAAACCTTCTAAGCATCAGTTCAAGTGTTTCAGGAGTCCCTGAGCGAAACGGTGTGAACAAATGGAAGGAGCAGCCACTTCACTGTCGGTCGAGTTGGGTTTAAATTCTAGTCCCAGTTTTTGGAACTTCTCTGAGCTTTGGGCTCTTTTGTTGACAGAAAAGGCATAAGAACTAAGAGATGACTATGATGACTAATGAGATATGTTTAAGTTCCTAGGGTAGTTCCTGAAATATAGTAAGTATTCAATAAATATAACACTCATCCCTTAATAGCTCTGGTGTTTAACCATTTCACTCTCTCCCCTATATTAAGGAAGGCCCCCATTTTTAAGGATCAGAAAATGGAAGAAAAATGAGGTTAGGCAAATTATTCAAACTGACCCATTTCATGATAGAGTCTTGAGAAGCAAAATGGTGTGGTTAAAAAATGTATTGAAGATCATATGATATTTTAGAAACAAATAAGCTTACTTAATCCGAGGGATAATAGGTTTGCTCCAAAAAACACAGCCAATGGGACAAGAAGAGTAAAACAAAGGGACAAGAAAGACAAAATGGGTTAGTTTATTTATTTTTTTAGGGATTATGGACATTGGGGAGGGTATGTGCTTTGGTGAGTGCTGTGAAGTGTGTAAACCTGGTGATTCACAGACCTGTACCCCTGGGGATAAAAATATATGTTTATAAAAAATAAAAAAATAAAAACAAATTTAAAAAAAAAAGATTTTATTTATTTATATGACAGAGAGAGAGAGCGTGATCACAAGTAAGCAGAGGCAGGAAAGCAAGAGGAGGGGGTGGAGCGGGCTCCCTGCTGAGCAGAGAGCCCAATGCGGGACTCTATCCCAGGACCCTGAGGTCATGACCTGAGCCAACGGCAGCGGCTTAACCCACTGAGCCACCCAGGCAGCGCAAAAATGGGTTAATTTAAAATGACTCTATACTCTCACCTTATACCTCTCACAAGATTTAACTCAAAATGAATCATAGACTGAAGGTAAAATGCGAAAGTATAAAATTTTTAGAAGATAAGATAAGGGAAATCTAGGTGATTTGAGGGGAGTATGACAGTGAGTTTTTAGGGATAACACAAAGAATATAATTGATGCAAGAAGAACTGGTAAGTTGGACTTCATTAAAATTAAAAACAAAAGACACTGTAAAGAGAATAAAAGACAAGTCACAGACTGGGAGAAAATAATTGTAAGGCACATGTCTGATAATAGACTTGTGTCCAAAACATATAAAGAACTCTAAAACCCGACATTAAAAAAACAAACCACCCAATAAAGGTTGGGGGGAAAGAAAGCAAAAAAAGATACCTCACCGACGAAGGTATGCAGAAGGCAAGGATGCACATAAAAAGATATGCAGCATCATACATCATTAGGAAATTGCAAAATAAAACACAAGATACTACTACGCACTTGTCAGAACAGTGAAAATCCAAAGCAGTGACAACAGAAACTGCTGGGGAGGATGTGGAACAATAGGGCACAGACAGTTCAACAGTCTGACCATTTCTTACAAAGCTAAACCTGAGTCTTACTATAGGATCCAGCAATCACAGTCCTAAGTATTTACGCAAATTTGCTGAAATTTTACATTCACACAAAAATCTGTAAATGGATGTTTATAGCAGTTTTATTCATAATTGCCAGAAACTGGAAACAACATAGATGTCCTTTAATCGGTGATTGGATAAACTGTGGAACATTCATATATTAAACTATTATTCAGGGTGCCTGCGTAGCTCAGTGGGTTAAGTGTCTGCCTTGGGCTCAGGTCATGATCCTGGGGCCCTGGCATCAAGCCCTGCATCAGGCTTCTTACTCAGCAGGGACCCAGCTTCTCCCTCTGCCTGCTGCTCCCTAATCTGCCCCTCCACACAGCCCTGCTCATGCTTTCTCTCTTTCTCTCTCTGTCTCTCTATCATGTGCACACTCTCTCTCTGCCAAGTAAATAAAGTCTTTTTTAAAAAGTAAAATAAAATACTGTTCAGCAATAAAAGAAATGAGCTATCTCCAACAATGAAAAGACACGGGGGAAACTTAAAGGCATATTGCTAAGTGAAAGAAGCCAATCTGAAGAGGAGACATACTATATGATTCCAACTCTGTGACATTTAGAAAAAGCAATAAATAATAAAAACAATCAGTAAAAAAAAAAAAACAGTGGTTTCCAGGGGTTAGGCAGAGAGAGCAGGGATGAGTAGGTAGAGCACACGGGATGTTTAGGGCAGTGAAACCATTCTATCTTGTGTTGGAAAGATGGATACATGACATTATGCTTTTGGCAAAACCCATAAAACCATCCATTGTAACAAACACACCACACCAATGCAAGACAATAATAAAATGGAAAATGAGGGGGGCAGGCAGGGAGTGTTTGGGAACTCTGGTTCTTTCTGTTCAATTTTTCTGTAAACCTAAAACTTCCCTAATATTCACCATCATTAGCCATCAAGGAGATTCAAATCCAAACCACATTGAGATACCACCTTACACAAGTTAGAATGGTCAAAATCAACAAGACAGTAGACCACAAGCGTTGGAGAGGATGTGGGAATCCTCTTACACCGTTGGTGGGAATGCAAGTTGGTGCAGCCACTTTGGAAAACAGTGTGGAGATTCCTTAAGAAATTAAAAATAGAGTTACCCTATGACCCTACAATTGCCCTACTGAGTATTTATCCCAAAGATACAGACGTAGTGAAAAGAAGGGCCATCTGTATCCCAATGTTCATTGCAGCAATGGCTGCAGTCGCCAAATTGTGGAAAGAACCAAAATGCCCTTCAACGAACGAATGGATAAAGAAGGTAAGTTCCATGTATACGATGGAGTATTATGCCTCCATCAGAAAGGATGAATAACCAATTTTTGCATCCACATGGACAGGACTGGAGGAGATGATGCTGAGTGAAATAAGTCAAGCAGACAGAGTCAATTATCATATGGTTTCACTTATTTGTGGAGCATAAAGAATAACACAGAGGACATTGGGAGATGGAGAGGAGAAGGGAGTTGGGGGAAATCGTAGGGGGAGACAAACCATGAGAGACTGTGGACTCTGAGAAACAAACTGAGGGTTTTGGAGGGGAGGAGGGTAGGGGAAGGTTGGGTGAGCCTGATGGTGGGTATTAAGGAGGGCACGTATTGCATGGAGCACTGGATGTGGTGCATAAACAATGAATTTTGGAACACTGAAAAAAATTAAATTAAATTTTAAAATAAAGTCTATTAATGTTATTTAAAAAGAATGGAGAGATAAAGAAAAATAGCTGGAACATATAAAGTTTAATTATTTATCTGTTTTGCCATAATTTTGATTGTTTTACATAACTGCCCTCCATCCTGAGTCCCTTTTCTCTCTTACAAAACCCCCACTTACAAAAATATGGCCCACACCTCTCTGTGCCTCTCTATTTTTTTTATTAAACCTTTGTTTATTAAGTAATAATTCTGCACCAAGCACTATTGTAATTGCTGGAGATATAGAAAGAGGAATAAGATCAGACTTGAGGATCTCACAGTCTAGCAATAGAGACATGTTAATTACAGTGGAACAAGATATTAAGTGACACAAATAAAGCTAAAAAAAATCTCTTGGAACCACAATAACTGAGTACTTCAAATTCTACAGGGCATTGTGAAACTATATTAAAATCTTCATTGTGTGCTTTGTTTAGCACTCTCCTATCTTGCTTTTGCTAGTGTCTCACTTAAATGTGAGAAATTTTAAATAATTTCTTTTAAATCTCTCCCTCCTATTCCTGTTCTTCAGCCTTCTGCTTCTTCCTCAGGATCACTAACTTGCTAATTTACCAATTCAGTCTAACTATGAGGACAACGTATGTTCATTGAGCACAGTTTGTGAGTATTTCACCTGCAGAAGAGAGAGAGAGAAAGAGAGAAATGAACTTTACTCAGGGAACAGCAGGGTTATTCCCAACGTGCAATTTTAAGGCTATATTCCAAAAGAAGGATGATGGGGAGAGCTTTCAACAGTGGGCACGTGGTGACAAGCCTCACACACCAGCTCTCTCCTCTGGCAGTTGACAAGAGCAGAAGCAGATGCTGGCAGCTTCCTGTTTCCGTGTTGTCAAGGGCAGGCCAAACCCAACAGTTTGGTCTTAACCTTGGAGACAACCTATCACCGAGTGCCTCCCAATAAACCGCTGCCGACCTCCTTGTGCTCATCTCCTGCCACTGTACAGAGTCCCACTTTGCATTCTTGTGACTCCTTGGGAGGGGACTCTTGTCACATCCACACTGTGGTTTCCTGACTTTCTGCCTCAATTCATACTTTTCCTCCACTCCTGGAATCACCTGCCTTAGCTTTTATTCCATCTTCATCCGCCCAGGCACCTATCTCAACCAATGTCCATCCCCATGTATTCGTCTCTAATATCTTTGTATTGAATTACGTGGTTCTCAATTCTGATCCTGTACTAGACTGAAAAACTTAAAGTCTGGGGAATTACAGTGACTGGAATTTTGCAGGCTGTATGTCTGTACCACATTCATGTACAGTGACATGAATTTTGCAGCTGTATGTCTGTACCACTCACTTCCTCCTTTCTCATGTGGATATATTTGATATAGCATGTAGTTAAAAGTAAAAAATTTGGAAAAATAAAAAATTCAACCCTGCCTCTGCTTGAATTCTGACCCTGCCATTTATTATCGACTTACTGTCCATTTACTATGTTTAATGTTATTGTCCCTCAGTTTCCCCAGATGTGAAATGGAGATAATAATTCTTAGCTTGGAGATCATTCTGAGATTTCAGTGAGTAGAGAGATGATGATGATAGATGGATGGATGGATAGATAGACTTTTGAATGATACTGAACATATAGTAAGTGCAGGTTAAGTGTTAGCTATCATCATCACCATCGTCATCATCACCATCACCTTGTTTGTGGTCCTGACAATAGGTGCTTGGTTCCCTATAATGCCTTCCTTAGGATTATCATCATACTTGTTCAGATTTATCTGATTTTCAGATTTAGATTAAACGGTTAATACTGGCTCTTTGTGTCCAGATCTACTAACACAAACTCTAATCCAGATGGAGTTCTGGTGTTTTAAATAAATAGAACAATTGTTCAATAACACCCTGGACAAAAACCACAACTTCTTCTCTCGAAGCATTTGTTATTTAAGAAGAACTAGTTATTTATAAGGGGGAATAAATCCATCAAGAAAAAAAGATCATGAAGGGGGAGAGGTGGGGACTGTGTCATATTATTGGTAATGACCCTGGAAAGATTTTTATAAAATGTTTCTTAAAAGAAGAATTAATGAGACTGTTAATGTTAGGAGATTGTGTTCAAAATGCTAAATTTCTTTAGAATGGTACATTTGTCGAAGGAAAAAAGTACTAACTGAAAGAGAAAAAAACTTAAAAAAAAAAAAAAAAACTAGCCCCAAAACTGCAAGAAACTCAAGCCAATATGTAGCTTGCATCTGTTGGCAATACCCTCAGCAAAAAAGGAAATAAGATACAAAACTGAAATTGCTATTCAAAGAAACTTGATAAACAAAATAATCCATTCAGTGTAACAGATGGCTGCACAATAGTGTGTGCTATGACTAAAATATCTGACCCACCCACCTACCCACTGGTGGTGCTACCAAAAACATCAATTTAAACTGGGCAACCTGAAATGTATTGAATAAAGCTGGCTACAGCTACAATGTCAGCAAAATATACCCACACTGAAAAGAATAGAAATATTCAAAATACACCATCTAAAAAGTGTACTTCCAAATGCTATATTCTCTCTGCTTGGCCCAGGTCTATGCCCTGTCCTTGTGACATTTAGACCTCTGTTGCAATTAATCAGTGCTCTAATTACAACAATGTAATCGACGCCAGGCTCAGTGAGTTCACCTCAAGAGATATTTATGTTACCTCTACTGTATTCCAGGCCCTGTGGTAGTTGTTAGAAGAATAATTAAGATGAGACATTGTTCCAGATCTTGAAGTCTGTCCTCCAGTGTTGTTTACCTGCTTAGCAGGAAACGGAAGCACCACTTTGGATACACTTGAGTCTTGATGACTCTGGAACCACTAGATACATGGTTCATGTTGATCCATGTGATGGAAAATTATGGTCAGAACTTTCTGGACTACCATACTTCTATTGAGAATATGCATATTACCTAGTTTAAAGTTACCGTTATTGACCACTTTAAATTATTTGGCATAAGGCAAAAGAAACTTTAACACCCTGAAACCCAGATTTGTTCACTAAAAAAGTTAGTTCTTATTTTTAATGCTCCCATGTATAAAACTGAATGTTTGAGCCATGGCTTTTTGTACTTAGTGCCTTTAATGGATACTGTGAATACTACTGGAATGAACCAATGTCATACTTCAGGAAAGACAAAACCCAAAGCACAAATGAGAAGTGTCAAAAAAAATTAATCACCACATTTCCCTGTGGCCTAATTTCTTGATTAACTTCTTATGGGCCTCTGAGGCAATGAATAAAAATGTTCAAACAAAAAGGACCTTAAAAGGAGGTAAACTTTCATCCCTCACTATTTCTGACAGCTTGTTCCTGAGCGAAGCAACTGGTGTCCCCAGGGACTCATTCAACATTCATTCGCATCATGGAGAAAGAGACCCAGTTTGGAAGATGTTTTTCTGGAGTACAGAGGGGGACTTTGATCCTAGCTCAGATAACAGCTGCCCTCCATGAGAGGATTTTCTGGTCGCTCTGTCCCTTAGGCCAGGTAAGCCTCAGGGGAGGTGTCTAGTTGACCTCAAAGCTCAGCCAAGCAACTGATACCTGAGGGAGGGTCTTTGAGTGGGCAAGGGAGCCTGGCATCAAGTGTTATCATTCTGTCAGTCTCTCTCCTGGCTAGACACAGAGCACACAGGAAAGGGACTCCTAAAGGGAATCAAGTCTCACCTTGATTTTCCCCCATTGTAAAATTAAAGGAAGGCAAGAAGCCAAAATACTGCGATAGATTTTAGTCTCTACCACTGTGTTTTCTCACCATTCTGGAATTGTAACAAAGTATTTCCTTTGAAATTCCTGACCCCTGGCTTTTAAAGACAAAGGCAAAGATGAGGATGCATGATTAATATCCTCGAAGAGAATTAAATGTGTCATGTTGTTAATGAAGCAGGTGTAGAAGAAGGTAAAGCCCCATTGCTTTGCAGGAAGCCATTTTCCTTCTAGAATGGGGGGATTTGGAAAAAGAATTTGGAGTATCCTCTTTAAAATGTAAGAGATTAATCTAAATATTGGTCCTGTGAGATGAAATTATGTCTTTGTTGATGTTTGCTGTATTTATGATATGGAACATCAAGGGAATCACTGAACTAACAAACACATAAAGATCATTTTAGTGGTAATTTGTTTGAAAAGATGAACATCAGGTAGATCTCTAGCCTTCAAAAAATCATCTTGCCATTCATAATTAGATGAGCTCTTGTCTTTCATTTCTGTACTCATTTAATAAATATTTATTGAACATTTATTGTGAGCAAAGCATTGCTTTAGGCACTGTAGGAAATAAAGATATCTCTGTGTCCTACTTCATTCGGGGTGGGGGGGGTGGAGTGGGCAGATTAAGACTGGTCATGGTAAGAAATGATAAATGCCACTGAGCTGATAGAACTAGAAGACTTAACATATCTCTCAGTGACCACCAGACCCATGAGCAGTTTTAGTTCCAACTCTTAACTCAGTTAAAATGTAAATTCAGGATGGCAGATATTTAACCAATCTCCTCCCCTGACCCAAAAGGGGAAATGGGCTACTATCAGCCCCCAGAGAGAGCATTGTACCGCTCCACAGATTTATGATAGTCAGGAGAAGCAGTTTGCCTGCCTTCTCCTTTCTCCTCTCTTCTTCCTACCTTATCCTGAGATGTGAATTGTGGCACTGGCTGTAGTAAAGACAGCTGAAATAAGAAAATTAAGAAAAGCAATCTTCAGTCTCCTTCAAGCCATCTTGCATTCTCGGGCAGACTTCCCTGCCTCACTTGGGAATAGGTGTGGGAGGACCCATCACCTGAAGGGAAGTCTGCCGTAACAAAGGGCTTCTTCAGTGACCGGTCCTCAATGACAGCGGAGAGCCAAAGGCTCGATAAGAGATCAGAGGAGATATTGGTTCCTTCCCTCAAGAAAAACTCTTTCTTCCCATCCTCCCAAACTAAAAACAGTGTTATTAATCAGAACTAGGGACAAGCATGCATCAGGAATGCGTGTAAAACACACAGATATGCAGAAAGCGCAGACTCCATGTGATGCTTTTCGTCTTACGACTCAACAAGCCAGTGAGTCGTGCAGCAGTGTGTGCTGGGCACCTGTTCAATAATGCAGTTTCCTTTAGAGGACATTTTTAATACTTAAAATAACAAGACCAGTCGAAAAGACCCACATTTTTACCCTAGCATTTATACCAATTATACCCAGATGTGTCAATTCTTTCTCCGTTTTCTTTATTCCTTTTAACACTTCAGATTGCCTATGGTAGGATTCAATTACAGATTCTACTTTCTGCCTTGATTTGTGCATCCCTGTGACTTTACTTGGGCTCTTAACCTTTTTCATTTTTATCCTTTGCTGAGCCTTTTACATTTTTTCCCCTTTCTGATATTACCTTTCTGGTGACTTTCAGTATGAATAGCTTTTAAAATTATTCCTATGTCATAGTGCTTTCTTCACCTATGTCCACCTACCTATATCTATACTACGTATGTGCAAATACCTGCATATCTGCATACACATATATGCTCTAGAGTCACACTTTCCATACTGCTAGGTGGCAGTGTCAGTATTACTGTGTATTCTTTACGGAGTCTTCTTTTATACAGCTCACCTGGACATCCTTGGCTGTTTTCAAGATGAACCCTTGCCTTTTTATGTTTTCCTTTCCCCCTTTGACTCATTTGGGCTTTTTTTTTTTTAAGATTTATTTATTTATTTTAGATGGAGAAGAGGTGCAGAAGGAGAGAGAGAGAGAATCCCAAGCAGACTCCCCACCAAACATGGAGCTTGATGCAGGGCTTGATCCCAGGACCCTGAGATCAATGACCTGAGCAGAACAGAAATCAAGAGTCAGATGCCACCCAGGTATTCCTCCTCCTTTGACTCACTTAAAATTTTTCTCTCTTATCTTCATTGTTACTACTGTCAACTCTGTACTCAGACTTCAGCATGAGGTCACCTTTTCTTAACTGTTGATTAGTTAATACACATTAACCAATGATGGTGTTTCAAGAAGTAACTCTTCCTAAAAGATTAATAGTGAAAGTTAACAATACCTCAATATTGACAATACCTCCAGTATTTGTCAATAAAGAGTGATGATAAGTAGAAGCAGTCCCTTGGAAATCTCCCTCACTTTTTTTTTTGTTTGAAAAGATGGTCCATCTGCAGGCCTATTTGCAATGTGATTTTGCTCACACCATCAGGAGGTGGAGTGTCTTTCCCTTTCTTTGCATTTGGACTCACCTAGCGGCTGGCTTTGACCAACAGTATGCAACAGAATTGTCTGTGCAGGTTTCTGGGCCTCAGCCTCAGTAGACCCTGCAAGTCCTGTTCTTGTTGTCTTGGAGCCTATGGCCACCACCCTGTGAAGATACCCTGAATGAAAGATCCATTGGAGAAAGAAGCCAGCCATCACAATCATCCTTGTTATCCAAATGACACTCCAGAAGTTCAAATGAGACCCGCCCAGACCATTAATTCCAACTGAGCTCCAAGCTGCTTGCAGTCATAAGAATGAGACTGGCTGAAATCAGGCAGAGCAGTCTAATCAACTCATAGAACAGTGAGAAAACACAAAGGGCTGTTGCGTTAAGTAATGAAGTTGAGGGGTTTGTTACTCTACAACACATAACTAATACAGCTTCCATTGCACCAGTAGGTGCTGAAATACAGCATTGGAAATGTGTATGCCAAACCAACCAATAGACCTAGTCATGCATATATTGGCTATTAATATATCTGATGGATATATATTTAAATATATATTTATAAAGTCAATAATATGTGACACAAACATAATATATATTATACACAATCACATACAAGCACATATATAATCAGGCCTAATCTTCAGCACTGAGATACAAGATAAATAAAAGTATATTCTCAGCAATTATAAGTCTCATTATCTAGTCAGACGTGGTACAAATAAATTACACTGCTATATGGAAAATTTGGGTAGAGTACTATAGAAACATGAAGGAAGGAATGATTCACCTTGACTGAGAAAAAAGAAGTTTGGGTTGAGAGAACTGAAAAGAAAAGTTACTGAGTTAGAATTAGACACAGGGCCCGCAGCAAGGAGTGGCAAAACATACCAGCAAAGGTCACCTTCTGCAAAGAGGACTTGGAGTTGAACTATTTGAACAAGAAATCACCTGAAATTCTTCTCTACGATCTTTTCGCCCTCTCTTCCCTTGCCTATTTCACACTTGTTTTTTTTTAGCCCTATATAAGCTTCTGATATTAACCAGATGAATCTTGCTAGTAGTTAGAATCCAAGTTCAAGATCGTAACTCCTTTCTTGGACCAGTGCCATAACCCCATTATCTATTACTTGGCCTTCTACCTATCTATCTTCTATCTATCTATCTTCTTCTGTTTATCTATCTTTCTTTCTTTCAGTAGACTCATGGCTAATGGGGAGCTCAATATGGGGCTTGAACTCATGACACTTACATCAAGACCTGAGCTGAGATCAAGAGTCGGATGCTTAACTGACTGAGCCACCCAGGTACCCCTCTCATTTGGCTTTCACTCTTACTTTCCTTCATCCCATCCACATACTACATCAGAGGCCTCTTTGGAAAGTGCAGATGTAATCCACTTTCATGATCCCATCTCTCTACTCCTACATCCCCAACACCCTCAGCCTGCTTCCCACCCATGGCAATTGGTTGTATTTCCCTTTGCGACCTGAACAATGGTACAAGCTACCATTTCCCTTAACATTTACCACATAAAGTCTGAATACCTTTTGTAGACTGATCTGACTCAAGAATAGCAACTCATTGTTTAAGGCACATCTCGCTTCCTCGAGAAGCCTATCCCCACAGCTGTGCTCTGCCTTCCTTGGCTCCTGCAGTATAGAATGGACCATTCCCGCCTTTGTGCCTCCAGTTATATTCTGAACATATGTGCATCATAATTCACACTACACTTTATTCTATCTATTTATTTATGTCTCTACCCTTCCTTCCTTCCCCCAATGCTTCCATCATTAAGCTGACATCTTTATAGATACAAAACATCTTTTATTCCTTTGGTATTTCCATCACACCATACATTGCCTGGCTCATAGTAGAAATTCCATAATGAAAATGAATATTTTTCAAATAATCTGAATACCATAAATTTAGCTACAATAAGAAACTGTATCGAGTATAACTTAAACTTGCTTTTTTGACTTGTGATTTTGTTAGCCTTATTCTAGTCGATTGAATTATAAAACTGTTTAAATTTTAGATAAATGAGAATTTGCTGTATCTCTTTCCTAGTTGATATAATAACCACATCTTTATAAAATAATGCAGAGCTTCTGTGGTATAGTAGATTTGCAAGACAATACAACTCAAGTATTCAGAAACCAGCTTTCTGGCCCAAATTGTGAGCCACTGATCAATGAATAGCAAAGTGTCTCAAAATTCTTGCACTAAAACATACACATGGGAAAGCCAAACCTTAGAACGCTGTGCTCTAAACCTGCAACAGATTATAAGCAGAATATTAAAATGAAAGACAGCAACTGCTCCAGGCAAATCTATAAACTACAGCAAGAAATGACAGCTGTTAGCCATGAAGAAAAGATAAAATTAAAAAAAAAAAAAAAAGATTTAAGAAGGGAAACTATCCAGGACCAGCAAAAGTAGGAAAAACCAGGAATCTGTACCTTAACTAGAATGTGGATATTGCTGAATTATTCTATACAGATAGGACATAGCACACAGCATTGTTGTTGTATGCACTGATGGCCATATTTTTCAATTAAAATTATGATAGGTAAATTTTGAATACAAATAAAAGGAATGGTATAAACCATTTTAGATTTTTTCAAAATTATTAATTTTTTAGAAAACTCTTTAAATCCTACTTATCTAAGATATCCAGAAAATTCTTTAACTTTTTTTATCTCATTTTATTTCTTTCCAGTGTTCAAAAATTCATTGTTTATGCACCACACCCAGTGTTCCATGCAATACATGCCCTCCATAGTACCCACCACCAGGCTCACCCAACTGTGCCTCAACTGTGCTATGGAGAGCCAAAGAACAGGTTATTTATCCAACTAGAAAATTCTTAAATTTTTATTCAATTTGAATGAATACTAAATAACGGTATCACTTATTCAATACCTAAATGCCATACATGCTGCATTATACACTAGAGCCTATAGGATAAGTATTATTGTCCCCATTTTATGGGTGAGGAATCCAAGGCCCAGTGAGGTAAATCAACTAAGGTCATACAACCAGTAGGCAGCTAAGTAGAGATTTGATATGAGATACTTTTACTCTTGTCATTACTGAAATTTAAATGACTGAGAGTTCATAAGATTACTTATTAATAAATCAGTCTGTAGGAGTTCAACTTGAGGGCTTGCCTACGACTCACAAATCTGTACCACAACTGAGTTTCCTTTCATAGTGAAAGAAACATTAAAAATAATTTATCACCAAGAGAACCTCAGCAAAAGCAGAAGGCATCCAGAAAAAAATGTTTCGTATATGAAGCCATTCATATTTGCTAGCAGAAGTCTTAGCAGTCACTGAAGTAAACTACCAGGAAGAGGCACATGAAGTCATGGCTATTTTTCCCAGGCAGTCAAGAGTTGAGCAACTTTTCAGTTACAGTCCAAAAAAGTCATAATCATCTGCAAACAATAAAGAGGCTCTCCTACATGAAGACATGCAAAACATACCAGTAAGAAACTTAAAAGACAGTTGTTAGAATTGGTATCATAAGGGAAAAAATGAAAGCAAAGGCAAAAATGAGAAAGCTATTTCAATTAAAAAATAGATTAACTTTTAAACTGTTAGTGTAATAGTTAGAACACTAGAAATGTTCCTAAGAGTTATTAATTTAAGAGCTTTGTTCTTGAAAGTCATTACGTTATTCCAGTAAAGACCAAGGAGGTTGTTTCCTTTCAATTATTTAGGAGTTAGAGTTAGCCTTCAGCCAGGTGTTCTGTTTATGCAGATGGCAAAATAAATTATTCAGAAATAGAGAACAGGTAAAGCAGATGGAAAAGCAGAGTAAACCCAGAAAGCTGGAAGCAGCTGCTTAACAGGCCCCCAGTAAAACATCCAGTTTACATGAGGGTCCAAGTTACCCAGTCAAGAAGAGTTCTAGATATGGAAACTGCTGTCCACTTAACACATTTGGGAACTTGTACTCATTTTAGTGATATTCAATTTGAAGTATGTCATCTAGAATTCTTTTATGGATATAAATGTTTTAACCTAAGCCATGAAATATTTCTTAAGGCAGTTTTCTTATCAGATCCAAAAATGAATTGTATTAAAAAGCACTTGAGGCTCTTTTAAAAATATGATTCTTAGTCTATGCAACAAGAACTCTATTAGGATTCTTCCTAGCACCTTCCATAAATTGATGGAGGTGCCTAATAAGACCCCCCTTTTAACTGCAAAGTTCTGCCTCATATTTTACTCATTCACTGATTCAATCCCTATGAGTAAGAGTGCCAGAAAACTTACTTTTTGGCAAACTCTGCACTAGAAAAATACATGTCATCAGACAACAAGGCGACCTGCTAAACAGATTCTGGGAAATGATTTGCTTACAGAAATGGACTGTTAATGAAAAGTTTAAAATGTTCAAAGCTCTATACATTCCTACCCTAACTCATTTAATACGACCAAAAAAAAAAAAAAAAAAAAATTAAAGACTAGCCACTTGAGGGAGGAGGTTGGTACAAAGAAAGGAGTTACAGGGTTGGGGAAGAAGGATGATAACTGGAAGAGTGGCAGCATTCTCCAGAGGAAAGCACAGCCTGGGTGCCAGGAAATCTGGCTTCTAACCTCAACTCTGTTTAATTTGACCTTACGATCTGGGCATGTTAACCTCTCTCAGCTCGTGTTTTTATTGCCCATACGAAATCAGATCCTCATCGAGATCCCCGAAACTCTTGTATTCTAAAGTCTAGGTGAATTTTAAAAGGGAGAAAATACCAATGAAAGCAAATGAAGCCTAGGGCCATAGAGCCATAAATAAAAACACATTGAAAAGCATCTTGTCTGCATCTTTGTGATTTCATTTTTAACCTCGTCTGTAGAATTTAAAGCTCTTACTTCAGAGAACAACTTTTTAGATAACAGAAGAGGAAAGCGATATGATGGAAGCTAAAGATTCAGTTCTTCTAAATGACTTCTAAGTTTTGAATGTTTGGTTCTGTAAAAGCTAATCATCCAAATAACTGACTGAATTTTTCACTTCGTACTTAAACCTTTGGGTATCATGTAGACACTTGTCTAGAAAATGTGTTATGAACCAGTTTCCAAAACTCATACCTTAATAGTCACTGAAACATTGCAAAGAATATTAAAGATTATCTCTTTATTAACATTGTAGTTCTATCTAAACATCATCCTCACAATTACCATTCATTAACCCAGACCCTTGTCCTGGCACAACCCAAACTGAATTTGCCTAAGTTCATTCACTCAAAAAATAGTTTATTTTTCCCAAGTGGCCAGCATCGTGGAAAGGCTATTACTGCTCTAGGGGAGCTGATGGTCCATTAGGAGAACCAAACACGTAGGTAAGTCATTACTATGAACATTGCTGTGCTAGCTTTTTAATGTTGGTCTGAGCCCTGTTTTGCTGGCACACTGCCCATAGCTGATATTCCTTCTTTAAATGAACTCACTCTTACGACCTAAGATATTTACACCAAATGTACATTTTATATCTATCTATATGTGGAAAATCAGTAACATTTAACTCACAAAAAATAAATTTATAACCACTGAAGTAAATATCTTTTTTGGCGGACTACCTCAACACTCCCTTATATGCCATCGGTGGAATGCATAGCGTAGAAGTGGTGGTTTTGCTGACCATGCTAAGGATCCTGGTTTAATCGATGCATTCTTGCCCTCATTTAATGAGTTTGTATTAAGTACCTATTATGTGCCAGGCATATTCTCTGATAGCAGTAACAATCTACTTAGTGACTTGAAATAGTACAGTGACAGAAATAGTGTTGCACTTCAGCAGTTTAATTTTCATTTGGTTTGGAAGATTAATAGCACTGGCATTGGGAATAGGAGATTAGGGGTTAAAACCCAGACGATAACAGTAAGGAAGTCCAAGTCAAGAGAACTTGGGGATTATTTGGTTGTACGGAGTAAAGGAGAGGAAGGTGTCAAGAATGATCTCCAGGTGTCTGTCCTGGGTGACTGAGTATGGTTAGGTATCACATTCCTGGATTCATCTGGTACCTGACATGTTTAGTGAATCATTAACTTTCCTTATCTCCACCTTAGAGATTTACTGATGAGATATCATGGGATTAGTTTCACTATACTCTACTATAATGGTACGTTTACCAAAATAAATATATGGATATTGGTGTGCTGGGGCAGGGAGATAAACTGAACCAATTGATTTAAGACATGAAGTAGACCCCAACCTGCATTTTGCCTTTCTGAAAAATTGAATGCACTTAAAGACTTTGTTTTGAGGCAGTCTAAGATGGCCTCCAGGCTCAAGTAAGTCTAAGTTCCCTTGACTCGCTAAAAGAAAATAAAAATCCCAGATTCTGAAGAAATAATGTGGTCCTTGACTTCTAGTCCCCCTTTAAAACACACACACACACACACACATGAATTGTTACAAATAATGAAGAACAGATGGCAACATTGTTGATACACCAGATAACGTCATCACAGGGAGCATGTCCCATCCTTCAGGTGTGGCCTCCACCTCTGCTGCCTCAGTCAATAATGGATGTTCCTGATGAAACAAGCAAAGGTATAAAGATACCTAATTATTCCTCAGAACAGAGATGTCAGTCAGTACAGCGAGAACAGCCACGTTGACCTTCTGTCAACAGAAAGAGGATCCTGTTACAGTTGCTCTTTGCTGCTTGATCCAGCAATTTATTATCTGGCCTTTCTCTAGAGAAAAGCAAACAAGTCAAGCACATAGGTACTTTCAGTAAACTGACCTATAAAATTATGGGACACCCTATGCACACTCTTTTAAGGTAATTACTTCCATCATTACAAAACCATCATTTGATCTTCTAGGTGAGACATACTGGAAGTTGGAGATTTATAGATATAGATGATAGAGTAGACCAGAGTCCAAAACCCCAAAACATGAAGACTGTTGAAAGATTTCAGATCTGGACTTTTTCTGTAGCGATGAGATCCAGAAAGAATAAATGCCAAGCATAACTAGAAAGTGGCTAGAGTTGGGAGGAAAACACAGACAGGTTGATTCCTAATCTGTTCCACACTGACAAGGAGCAGTTGTCCTGAATGTCTCTCAGGCATGCCTCCAGCAATTAAATTCAAACCTATCTATTCTTCAGGAGAACCAGAGCCAGTGCCCCAGTCCCAGGCAGTCATCTTTTACATGTGGCTCTAATCGCATTGTTGAGAAAATAGCTCAAAGTGCCAAAGACATTGATGCCAGGTCCAAAGCATCATCTTTATATAGGAAGCACAATGCATTAGATTTTTTTTAATGTATCTATTAATTTCTATGGTGAGTTCTTAGAATTTCACTGTAACAAAATAGACACTTCACTATTAATGAAAGAGTGATTTTCAAGCAAATCTTTGATCCAGGAAAATCATTCTGGTTCTATGAAAGAGCTACTGTGCATACGTTTACAAAAATGAAGCTAACATTTAAACACTTCTTCACAGAATCTCACTTGAGAAAGGGTGGCTCATAATGGCTAATCAAAAAATTTTTTTCCTCTCAGAATTGCTTTTTAAAGAAAGCTAAACACAGATCCCACCAACTTTTTAGTGCTGACATTCAGAAGCTTTTCTTCTGCAGGAGTCTTGGAAGCTCTATCTTTACAGTGCCTGGGGCTGAGCAGCGGGCGTTGGGAAATGGAGCCTTATTGAGATATCTCTATGAGCAAGAACAGAAACACCCTCAAATGATTTCTTTTTAATCCTTAAAAAAATGTATAGTATATATAGTATAACCATATTAAATTTAACATCACAGTCTTTGCAACATTCCTTGGTTAGGCTAGACAACTACAAAAGCTACCCTGGGTTGTATCAGTTTGAACTGTTTAATTAAAGTGGAAGAGCCTACTATGTCCTAGTCAGCACTATAGAATGAGTGGAGAATGAAAGGAAAAGATACAGACATATACAATAGGATCACCAACTCCCAAAGACTTTGTAATACAAAGGGAAAGACAGATGTTGAAACAAATAATAGGAAGAGACGCTGAACATTTGAAAGAAGATATTTACATTCTGGCCTGGAATTATGGTAATGTGTCTTATCTCGGTCTGGAGTAAAGGAGGAAGGATTTTTGTGTCCTCTCTATGTGCACTGATTCATTTGTTCGATCTTTTAATCATTCAGCAAATATTTACTGAGAATCAACTGTAAGAACAAAACAAAACCACTAGCCCAACAAAGCTTTATTCTAATGAAGGAAGACAGACAATAAACAATGAAAGATCAAATAAATAAATAAATAAATAAATGGATTTTTCCAATTGGTCATAGTACTGTGGGAAAAAGCAAATAAAGTGAATAAGACAGGGCTTGCAGGAGGGCATGGACAACAAGGACTGAGGACGCTATTTTATAAAGGGAGGAACAGTGATCTTGCTGAGACCTGAGCTGAAAAGGGAAGGTATTAAAGGGGTGAGATGCATGGGGATCTAGGAAACAGTGTTTGAGTTAGCAGGTGCAAAGGCCCAGAGGCACACTAAGGAGGTCTGTCTGACTGGAGCAAAGTGAGCAGAGAGCAGAGCGATAGAAGGTAGTATCAAAGAAGTAATTGCAAAAATAGATGCAGGTTTAGAACATCTTCACTAGCAAGGGTCATTAACTTAATATTAAGCCATATGTTTATATAATCTTCGTGTGTCTAAGAGGAAAATAGTCAGTGATAAAATCACAGAGAATATGATTGGAAGGTTTCAAAGGAAGAGTACATACATTAAAATTAACATTTTAGTCCCAGACAATTTCGTCACACCACTTAGAAGAGTGGGCCAAGGAATATGATTAATAAAAATCAGAAGAAAAAAGTGAATAAAATGTAATCTCAAATTTCAAGAAACTCACAGTCCAGTAGATTTCTTTAATCTCCACAACAACATAACGAATTATATCAAAGAACTGATGTAACTAATGTGCTCTAAATTACATACATGGCGGACAAGCCAGAATTTAATGCCAATCTTTTATCTCTAAATCATGTGCGTTTTTACTCTAAAAATAACTTCCTGTTTAAAAATATCACCTTTTCTCTTGTTCCTACTTTTGTAGAAATTGATTTAGGCCAACCCTATTTGAAAGAGAGACATAAAATAGAACTATATAACTCAGAGCCACCTTCTTCAAATAAGAGAGAAAACTAAAGGTACAATGTTTTTAATAGTATCTAGAAGGCAATAAGTATTTACAGTTTGATATTGTAAAAAGAAAAAGTCCCTGTATTATATTCAAAGTACCTCTAAGTCCATTTGACTTGTGATGTTAAAAAAAAAAAAAAAAGGAACTTTAATTGTCTAACAATTTTCATTGTGGAGCAATTTGTACAGCACAATCTCTTTTTTAAAAGTTAAAACAGGGACGCCTGGGTGGCTCAGTTGGTTGGACGACTGCCTTCGGCTCAGGTCATGATCCCAGAGTCCCGGGATCGAGTCCCGCATCGGGCTCCCAGCTCCATGGGGAGTCTGCTTCTCCCTCTGACCTTCTCCTTGCTCATGCTCTCTCTCACTGTCTCTCTCTCAAATAAATAAATAAAATCTTTAAAAAAATAAAAAATAAAATAAAATAAAAGTTAAAACAAAACTCAAAAAACCTAGCAGAATCTCACTTTCCCATTAGTTTTTTTTTTTCTTAAGTCTCTAAGAACTTTTTTAAAAAATATAAGGAAAAATGTTCAATAATTCTTTTCTAATATGCTGTATCGTCCTGCAGAAGATCTGGTTAGAAGATTTCAGAGGGAAAGCGAGGGCATTAAAATTAATAGTGGAGGTAGATCTCACTTAGTGACCTAAATTTTTATAACTAATATCATTGCAAAGCTCAAACATATGTATGGTTAAAATTCAGCTTCTGCTTAAAAAAAAAAAAAATCCACCTTCGTGTGCATCTTTGATGGGGCGGGGTTGCCTCAAGGAGAAGACAGTGAAAAAAACAAAACAACAACAACAACAACAAAAACCCTTGTATATGTCCATTCACAACTAATATGTTATTAGTTCCTTCCTTGAAGAGTTTAAATTTCCCCTGCAGCTAAAAGATGTTCCTGTCTTTTTTATCATCCTTTGTAATCAGATAAGTAAGGGAGATCACAGGTGTCATGTCCCAGGCCTGGGGCAGTGTCAGACTGAGCAAAAACCTGCGTTCTTTGCTCTAGCCTACCATATGCATTTTCACAACATGAGGTTCTTTACTGCTTGAAAAATTAACACTGGTGAATCCCCTTAATTGGCCCTGACCGGTTGAACTCGGGAAAGGTGCCAATTATACAACCTTCCTGATTTCCAGGGTTTGAAAAGTACACATTGTCTGAGAGACCGTCACATTTCATTTTCTGATTGACTTTTAAAGGTGTATACCACTAATCAGTAAGACTTCTCAGAGTATTTTAATCAAGGGATGTTTGATTCATTAAGCTGTTATGATTCAGAATGAAAAAATGTGAAGGACACATTAAGTAGGAGTGGGAAGTATAGAAGAAATCCTGTCCGGGAGAAAGAAAACCCCAATGCTAGTGTCTCACTATAAAAGTGGTGATGACGGTGATGATATTGAAAATTTTTTCTCTAACGGTCGCTCTAGACCTAACTTTCCAAAAGAGGTGCTAGCCTCTGGTAGACTTCGTGTTCAGATGTCTGGGACTGCCATTCATCTAGGCCTTTCTCATTAAGCAACGTTGAACTGTTTTACTGAATCCCTGTTCTAGAGTTTCAGGAGAATATTCCAGTTAACTGGCAGTTCCATCTATTATAGGAAGATGTCATTATTTACCTAGATGTCATTATTTACCTACTTTTCTTTCATCCCAGTGATTTCCTAAGATGCGTATGTGCTTCTCCCTAACTTTGGAAAGGGGAATATATAAGAATAAGATTAATGTTGTAATGTTTTATTCCTCCATATGTAAATATAGACCTGTGTATATCTCTATAATCTTTTTAAAAATCATATCATTATTTCAACAATTTAATCTTAACATGCATTTGGCTGAAACTTCTCCAAATAGGACAAAGTTCTTAGTGTCCTATCCTCCAATATTTCCCACAAATTAACCTTACTGGAATCAACACATATAACCACAAGAAAGGTTTACATTTGCCAATACTCCTTGAAACCACAGCAGTCTTGAACAAGCTTTCAACTTCAACCCCCCTTGGCTTCACAGTGGACCAATACAATGAAGTCACCCTGAAATCCCAGGGAAATGTCAGATTTTCTGCTGTTTTCTTTTAATTGACTTTGAAGAATTGTTTGTATGTTCTAAATGGATAGGTGCTTTTTTTTTCTATTTTTAATAGTTTCTCATTTTATTGTTTTGTACTCAGAGAATATGGTCCGTATGATTTCTGCTTTCTGCAATTAGTTGAGATTTTCTTTATAGACAAATAATACATGGTTAATTTTCTGTACTATATGTTTTTGACAAGACAGTGTATTCATTGTTTTTTTGGATACAAAGTTAAGTATTAAACATGTTAATAGTGTTATTTAAAACTCTAGATCCTTTCTTGTTTTTGTCTAATTGTTCTGTTATTTCCTAAGGAGCTGTCTCCCACTGTGATTACAGACTGATCGTTTTTCCTTTGTACTTTTAACTGTTTTTGATTTATATACTTAAATGTTGTTAGATACATAATGTTCATGACTGTTATATATTACTGCGGATTTTTCCTTTTCTCAATATAAATTAGCCTCTGTCCCCTTTCACACTTTTTTTCTGGGACTATTTTTTCTTATGATACTTTAACAATATTTAAATTTTATCTTAGTTAGCATTAACTTAGTATGTATGCCTTATCCTTGATTTTATCTAATTAATTTATACAGTTACTTTATCTAAATTATTTAGATATCTCTTTTTTCTTTTTTATTTATTTAAATTTGATTAATTAATATACAGTGTATTATAAGTTTCAGAGGTAGAGTCCAGTGTTTCATGAACTGTATATAACTCCCAGTTCTCATTACAACCCATGCCCTCCTTAATGTGCATCACCCAGTTACCCCATCCCCCCACTCCTCTCTCCTCCAGCAACCCTCAGTTTCTTTCCTATGATTAAGAATCTCTTATGGTTAGTTAACATTAGCCTGGCATGTATGTCTTGTCTTTGATTTTAATTTCTCTAATTAATTTCTCTAATTTATCTAATTCATTTTAGATATCTTATTTTTTTAGATTTTATTTATTTACTTGAGAGAGAGAGAGCACAAGGGGGCAGAAAGGGAGAAGCAGGCTCACTGCTGAGCAGGGAGCCCAAAGAGGGCCTCCATCCCTGGATGCTGGGATCATGACTACAACCTAAGCCGAAGACAGATGCATAACTGACTGAGCCATATACGCTCCCTTATTTTGGGTATCTCTTATAACTAAAACATAGTTGGATGATTTTTATTTAACTCAAGCTGACAGTCTTTTAGTTGTAGAAATACTACTAAAAATTTACTACTACTAGAAATTTATTGTAATGACTTATATACTTGAACTTCTTGCCATCATAGTTGAAATTTTCTGTTTGCTTTGTGGTGGACTGTATTTTTTCTTCACAGTCTCCCTTTGTTCTATTGATAAAAGGTAGAGTAAAATTATTGTATTAACTTGGGAGTAGCAAGATTTATTTTATTGAGATTCCTATATGGTTTGAAGGTTATGCATTCTATTTCAATTTTTTCAGTTTTTGCCCTCATATTTCCAACACATATATACTGAATAAATAAGATAAATGAAATCCCTTTAGCAAACATTAATGGTGCTATTCACCTCATCTGTTAATTTTTTTTTACTGTAATGTCATCTGAAAACGACTTCCTTTTTCAAATCAGTAATGCACATGTACAGAAAAAAATTCATAAAGTACTAAGAGGGATATAGCCAAATATAAGTCTTTCTGACATCTCTGTCCCCTAGGCGTTGCACCCGTCCAGTTCTCTTTTGGCTCTTCTTCCTGGTGCTCATTTCTTATGTATCTTCTCAGACAGTGTGTGTGTACACAGACTTGGAGTCAAGCTTTTTCAATTTTTTTTTTTTTAAACAGAGCATTATCACCTCTCATACACTGTTCTGTTTTTGTGCTTTGCTTATTTTGCTTTTGTTTTTACTTTAGCAATATGTTTTGGACATCTCAATGTAAATATATATGGAGCCTTTTTTTTCTTGTTTGATTTTTGTGCTTTTCTTTGCAATTTTCTGAAGAGATAAGATATTCATTTGCTCATTTTTTTAAAATTAAGACATATAGCGACAGCTATTACTACCATCGCCCAGTTTTAAGCACCAAACCAGAAAACCACTGTTTTTATTTTCTTGCAGTGTTCCAGAGTTTTTCTGCAACAGTAAAACGCAAATGTATGCATTTCTCTCCTCCTTATTCACAAAAGATAGCATAATATACAACTTGCCTTTTCACTTAATGGTGTACCTGAAGAGAACTTTCAGTATCTTACCCATAGAGTTTCTACATTTATTTTGACAATGGAAAGGTACTTCTCTATTTGAATGTATCATATTTTATTTAATAAATCTGCTACTAATGGACATTTGGTTTATTTATTACTTTTTTGCAATTATAAGAAATGTTTTAATAAAATGCCTTTTTCATAAATTATTTCATTCACTTTAGAAGTATCTCTGTGCAAGTACATCATTTATATGCAAGAATATTTGTAAGATAAATTCCCAAGTGTAGAATTGTGCAATCTTTTTAAGGCATGAGTCTCCCTTGTATGGATGTACTATAATTTATTTAACCAGTTTCCCACTGACAGGTATTTTGATTGTTTCCAATGTTGTGCCAATCCAAAAATGTCTGCAATTAATTTTTTGTGTGTACACACAAGTGAAATTTCATTTGTGTGCATGCACATCTAGATATCTAGAAGCGCATTTCCTGGACCAAGGGCATTTTATAACTTGATTTGTAGCTTAACTGTTCCCACTTGTCTTCATATAGATTATGCTGATTTTACTCTGACCAGAAACATATGGAGCTTATTTTTTCACACTTTCATCGAATCAGTGTGTTATCAAAACATTTGAACTTTATTAATTTTATAGGTGAAAATATTATCTAGTTGTACTTCTAGTTTGCAATTTTCTTTCCATAAGTGAAGCAGAGCATATAGTCAAATATTTAAGAATCATCTATATCCCCTTATCCTTGCCAATTTTCCTATTATACTTTTGTTTGTTTGTTTGTTTTTTAAAGAAAAGAACTCTTAATATATGGAGGATATTAGTCTTTTGTGACAAATATTTAATTTCCCACATCTCTACTTGTTTACTTTTTTTTTTTTTAAAGATTTTCTTTATTTGACAGAGAGAGATCACAAGTAGACAGAGAGGCAGGCAGAGAGAGAGAGGGAAGCAGGCTCCCCGCTGAGCAGAGAGCCCGATGTGGGCCTCGATCCTAGGACCCTGAGATCATGACCTGAGCCGAAGGCAGTGGCTTAACCCACTGAGCCACCCAGGCGCCCTCTACTTGTTTACTTTTAATTGATATAATAATCTCTTAGAATTCAACGATATTAATTGTACTTATTTTTAAATTCTTCCTCTGTTCATCCTACTATCCCAGGAATGTGGGATGATCTTTGCCTGCTGTGTTTTGTCTGAGTCATCCTCTGTGACTATGGGGGAAAGATAGGATGTACTACTGAGAGCAGACTGGTATCTTGTTTTTTGAGCGTGGAGGCCTCCCAGCACTGTTAGGGTTGAGGAGCACCTGCCTCGAGCAATGCACTGCCTTTCTGGCTCCAGGGCCTTCTCACGTTGACCTGTGGGCCAGCTTCAGCTGCTGCTTATGATCAAAACAGGTGGGAGTGGGAAGAGGGAGGGACTGCCTGCAGGAACAGCGGGAGGCACCCCTTATGCCACTCCCACACTCAGATGTGTGCCTATGGACCCTTCCTTCTTGTACCCACTAACTCTGAGCTTAGCCTTCCCAAGAATTGTTCCCACCTGGTGTAAGTACTGTTTGTGCATGTTTTGAGCCACACTTTCTGAAGGTTATTTCTCCCATGACCTGATCCTATGTAATTATTTTTTTGTTGGTTGGTTGGTTGGTTGGTTAGCTGGTTTTAACACTTGGGAGTTCTTCAAGATTTCTAGTCTGCTATTAGCACTCTTTCTTAATTTTCAGTACAGTTACTGATTTCCCACTCAACAATATTGTTTTGGTCATTTTGTGACATTTTGGCTTAGAATGCTACCTTGATCTAATCTCTGCAAATTACTTTGAAAACCTAAAAGGTAGGAACACTACCTACCCTGCAGTTTTGCTAACTTTGACCTTCTTAAAGTCAGGCAGGGTAAAATATATAACTTGGTACTTGTTTGACATGGTGTCTGGCTCGTAAGAAGAATTTAGTAAGCATCTATTGTATAATGAAATAAGGAAGGAAAATGAGAAAGAAAACAGAGGAGTTTTAAGAATTATTTCAGGGGCACCTGGGTGGCTCAGTAGGTTAAGCCTCTGCCTTCAGCTCAGGTCATGATCTCAGAGTCCTGGGATCGAGCCCCGAGTTGGGCTCTCTGCTCAGCAGGGAGCCTGCTTCCCTTCCTCTCTCTCTGCCTGCTTCTCTGCCTACTTGTGATCTCTGTCTGTCAAATAAATAAATAAATAATCTTTGGGAAAAAAAAAGAATTATTTCTATCAGGGTCAACTAAACATGTTTTTATTCAATATATCACTACATGTTAGGTACCACTAGGCACAAATGTTATAGAAATGAATAAAACACTCTCCTTACCCTTCTAAAACACACATGTGTGGAAGAGAAGGGAAAAGATCAGAATCATGCTTCTGAAATTCTAAGAATTAATATCTTAGGAAAAAATGAATAGAAGTACATGGTAGCTAAGTCTCTAGGCTTTAGAAGAGAGCAAAGAAGGTAATTCCTAATAGAATAATTTGAACTAATAGAGAATATTTTTTTCAAGGGACTAAAACCAGAGTTGGAAGAGAAATAGAAATCTAGGGCACCTGGCTGGTTTAGTCGGTAGAGCGTGTAGCCCTTGATCTTGGGGCTGTAAGTTCAAGCCCCACTTGGGAAGTAGAGATTACTTTAAAATAAAATTTTAAAAAAAGTAGAAGTCTAGACCACATGTTTTCTTATATGCCCACAAAAGGTTTTGCAGATGTATCTCCAACTCTTCCACATATTCACAGTCATAAAAATGAGCAATCACTGCATATTTTTAAAAGATGGCCTAAAAGTAGTCACTTGGAAGTACAGATGACAGATAAACTATCACAGAAAAGAAATCATTTCAGATATTAAAATAAGTTATCTTTTGAACTTAGTTAACTTTCAAGTAAATTTGGCTTTTAGAATTTATTGGGCTTGTGCTTTTAGGCAGCATACCGATGCACTGAAGTTATACTAGGAAAATGGCTCAACATTATTAGCAAGAGAAGGTTTGCTTCTCTGATGGGTGCTCCACTGTGCAAAACCTAATAGCTCACGTCTGCTCTCCAGAATGAATATCTGAGTGTAAACAGATCCACCAGGTTGGCCTGATACAAAGACTAGGGGCAGGAGCCCCATAGCCAAGAGAGATGTGGGGGGAAGGGCAGGCAGCCAGGAGGCCAAGGGAAAAGAGTTTTCTGTTCTCCCATCCAAGGTTGACCCTATGATCTAAAAGGTGACAGTGCACTAAATTCTGAAAGGATGTTTTCCACTATCCTCTGAATCCCATGTTTTTATATTCCATGGCATTTAAGATTGGGCTTTTTCTGATAAATAAACACACCTTCCAGGTACTCTAGAGCCCAGTCTTGAGGTATCATTCCAGAGTTCTTTAGCACGAAGCCATCTTTCTTCAGAATGGTGTGAGGTGATAATAGGCGCTCTCAGTAGATAATGATCAAGAGGACCAGTACTGGAGACAAATGCCCTGGAGGGGATAATCAAGTTGCTTGGCCTCCTCTTGGCTCAGTTTCCTCACCTGTGACATGAAGGTTATGACGGTAATTAGCTCTTATGGTTGCGGTCAAAATTAAACAAAACTGTATTCATATACCATCAGCATGGGTCTTGGCACACAACAAACATTTGCAACTGTTATCTTTTCATTACGATTAATTTCTTCATACCACCTAGCTTCAATACTTTAAATGGGTCATTCTTAAAAACATGGTCTGCGGATCCCAGAAGGTTCTGAAACCCTCTTAGAAGGTCTATAAGTTCCAAACAATTTTCATATAAATATTATTTTCATTAGGCAATAAATATCTGATTTTATTTGCCTCTTTACTCTTGTCCTGTCATGAATGAGCAGTGGAGTTTCCTAGAGGCTACACAGCATGTGATATCATGGTAGATTAAATATAGGAGCATATGAAAACTTAGCCATCCTCTGTAAAGTCAGATATTAAAGAGACTTGAAAAACATGAACAGTGCAAATCTTCTCACTCAACGTCTTTGCTTTAGAAAAATATACTACATTTTTTGTAAAAATATGTTAACATGCAAGGGATTTATTATTATTTTAATTAATTCACAAATAATTTCTAAATTTCTGTTCTAATTTAATAAATTTAAATATATAGAACGTATATAAATAAGTTCTTTAGATTCCTTAATAATTTTTAGGAGTGTTTCAAGGGTTCCTGATAGCAAAATGTATCAGACCTGCTGCCTTAGATCACACAGGTAATCATTAGGATAATTACTTTTTTCTCTATTTATAATGGTTTTTAATCGTTTTTTATTTATGAAGGGAATAGGAATATTTAGAGCATAAAAATAACTAAAAGGAAGGATTAGGTATCCTGTAATTAAACCATTCAGTGATAGCCATTATTAATATTTTGGCACATATCCCTCTGGTGTTTAGTCCATTCATATATCATGCACAGAGAATTAAAATGGGATGATATGGTACATAATATTTTGAAATATTTTTCTTTTACTTAAAATACATCGTATCATCTATCCATATCATTAACTGCTCTACAATAGTCTTTCTGAAAACTACATTATCATTTACTTCATCAAGCTCCTGTTTTTTAATTTCTTGCTTATATTTTTTTCATATTACAAACAATGTCATAGGATGCATCCTTTTTATACATATTTGATTATTTCTTTGAATATATTCCAAGAAGTAGAATTGTGGTGTCAAGTGTATGCATATTTTTAAGACAATATGTTTCCATATTGTTCTTTAGAAATGTGCCAAGCCCATATTTTAGCAGTTTACATTAGACACACTTGTTATTAACCATTATTTCATATCCTTAAGAATCTGATAAATTGAAAGTGGTATTTCATTGTTATGTTTTACATTTCTCTCATGTTTGATCTCTATGAAAATGTGAATTTCAATGAAAGAAGTAGTAATCATCCCCATGATCTAACAAGTAGGACTACTTTATTTTCTTTTTAAGATTTTATTTATTTATTTATTTATCTGAGGAGTGGACAGAGGCAGACACTCTCAAGAAGACTCCAAGCTGAGCCTGATGCTAGGCTCAATCTCACAACCCTGAGATCATGACCTGAGCTGAAACCGAGAGGCAGATGCTTAACTGATGAGCCACCCAGATGCCCCTAACAGATAGGACTACTTGGAACTGTGTAAGTTACATAATGCTATTCAAAAGTAAGGTAGTATTATTGTTTCAATATTTTGTTAACAATTAGTTTACCAAGGCTATTGAGGCAACATCCCAGACAGGTAAAATTCTCAAGAACGTTATTGGAAGGAGGAACCAGACTTAGGTGGCACTGGAAAAAGAGATTTAAAGATGGAAATGACAGTTCCATAGGATAGGATAGGATAGGTTAGGATAGGAACGGAAAACCAGAGAACCTGACAAACAATGGTACAGGAGGGTACTAAATGGGCATGGCCTGAAGAAACATAACCATCAGACAATGGGCCAGTCTGAGGTTGGGCTAAAAGAGCATCGTAATTTCAGGGTTCCTATCCTCTTCTTCCTTGTCTCTTTGATCCCTTCCCTTCCATCATTTTGGGCTAAATTAACTGAGATAAGACCTATCGTAAAGATGCTGGCAAGAGCTAAGCAGAGTAACAGCCCCCAGGTAGGAGCTCAGTGCACTCACAGACTCTACCAGGAAGAGAAACCCATGCTGATTGTACAGCTTAGTCCACACAACAGCAACAGAACACTTTCTACAGATCCAGACTCACATCTCACCAAGTCAACAGCAGCAAGCTCCTAAATCTTCCTGGTCCTCATTAGGAAGGGCTAAGGAATCAGCTTAGACCAAAGCTGTACCTGAGAGGAGCTTGGGAAAGGCCAGCCCAACTGAATACCAGACACTTCTAATGGCTTCTAATGCCACTAATCTCATTCTGCCCCTGAAACTCCAGGCAGAACACTGCACACAGTGGGGCCTGTAGATATTTCTCAAATGAAAAATAAGTAAATAAATGGTTGGACAAGATTTGTAAAACTCATGAAACTAACAAATGATAGTATTCTTAAAATTTGTTGTTCATTCTTCAAAATAAAGATTTTTTTAATTAAAAATAATGTGAAAAATAAAATCTTTATCTCCATGTATGTCAATGGTCATTGCCTCTAATGAAAATTTCCTACCCGGAATCCTAATAAATATTTAAGCCGTTCCGATCTACCTTGCCAGTTGGTACTTAAGGGGACTTAAGCACTGGATTATAAGAATGGTTGCTTCGGAAGCTTTGAAGTCTACTGTTTTAGGCTGTGTGATCACAGGAATGTCTCATCCACTTCCCTTTCTCCTTTATTTTCTAATCTTTTGTTAAAGAAAAGTAGCTATAAACATGCCAACCTGTGTTGCTATAATGATTTTCTTAGTTAACACTGTAGTTAAGGTTACATACAGACTTTGACTGTAATCCCCCTTCTTCACCAGTTCCCAAGGTTTTGGACACATCCCTTTATCTTAAAGCTTTCCAGTCTTTGTTCCTCATTCAGATAAACTTTCAACTTGGTCTATTCAGCTGCTTCTGAGAAGAGAGAAAACAAGAAGTGTAAAGTTTTATCCATGGGCGTTAGAAAATCTTAACCTATAAAAGTTGACACATTCATTATGGTTACTTGTTACTTGGGAAAAGTATCATCATCCGGGGAATTATCACAGCATCAAAAGACCAGGAGAGAAGAATCAGATGATGTCTAAAAGTCACTGTGGTTTTTTGACTGAACCTACTCAGGTATCTTCACAATTTCAAAATGTCTGAAAAGCAGCCTATTGATAGGTGGATATCCCATATGCTAGAATTATGAATACTGTTAAAAGTGAACTTTTTAAATGCACTTCAGGGTAACTTTTGTGCACAGACAATAATATGTCGTGGTTTACTTTAGTATAAAAATTAATATGAGGGTGCCTGGTGGCTCAGTTGGTTAAATGTCACCTTTGGCTTAAGTCATGATTCTGGGGTCCTGGAATTGAGCCCAGCATCTGGCTCCCTGCTCATTGCTCTCTCTCTCTCTCTCTCTCTCTCTCTCTGTGTGTGTGTGTGTACACTCTCTCTCTCAAGTAAATAAATAAAATCTTAAAAATATAAAAATTAATATTCAGTTCATTATGATTATAATATCAAAACTTTCTTACTCTTTTAAAGTTATCCCACAAAACCTATAAGCCTAACACAGTTCAGCAAACATTTTTAAAGGCCTTTTATGAATATTTGGCCCATTTACAGATTTAATTAAATGCCTTAAAATATTCTTACCTGTATTTATAAATTCAGTATATTCATTTTTCCTTTAAATATATTTTCTGACTTCACAAACTCTTCCAAAGTGTTTAAGGAAATCATACAAATGTCATAAATTAAACATAAATTTTTAAGTCTAAACCAATAATGCAATTCCATGTGTAAAATTTGAATCATAAATCTGACATTTACTCTAAGAAGCCACATTCTCTTAAACAAATTACAAATGCTTAAAATACCAAACATGTATAAATTTCTTTATGCAAAAGTAATAATACTATGGGTTTGATTTTTATAAACAGTGTGTATTGAATTCTGTATTGAAGGGAACTCAAAAGTTGTTTATTTGCTAATAAGTAATTATGTCCTCCCAAACAAATTTGGAGTGTACCTCCTCAGGCCCTCAAGACCCTCTGTCCTTCCTGGAAATGCTCAGGATATTTTCTTTCCTGATTCACTTTTTCCCATTTTTTTTCTTCTCTTTGAAGAAAAACCACCACCACAAAATCCAGAATTAAAGTTAATTTCTTAATGTAGAGAAATCTATCCATTCTGGGTAAACTTCTAATTCGGCCTTGTGCAAGAAAGTCTTATTTTTTTCATCCTAAAAATCCTATCAAGCTTGACAACAAAAATCCAGTGGTATCTGAGTATCTGGTAGCATTACAGATGCTCGTTCTTCCTCTAAAATACAAATGTAAATTAATATATTTTTTTCTAAATAGCACTTATTTTCCTTTCAGGTTAACTAGGTGTTAAGTCTCATCAGGACAAAGATCATAACTTTTACTCTCTTTTTAACTCCACACTTGCAATTATATATAATGGTGTTTGTGCTGCTGGTTTGTGTGGACCCAGAAATCATGCTTGTCTCCTACATGGTGTCCTTTGAGAATGGGTGCAGTAAATTAAAGGTAGGTGCAAATTTTTTGCTACTCATCCTATTGAGAGATGAGTCTATTTTCCTCACACTGATTCGGGACTGACATTTGTCACTTACTTGAGCAAAAGAATATGATAGAGGAAAATTTGGGCTAGCTCCAGGACTAAACTTTAAGAAGACTGTTAGCTTCTGCATTGCCCTCTTGGAGCTCTGAGTCATCAACTGAAAAGTCTGACTTTCTTGAGCCTTCTATAAAGTGAGGAAGCTCAAGACCAATGAAGATAACATTTGTAGGTGCTAGCCAACAGTCACCATCTGTACCAGACATTTGAATCAATCATCTTGGACATAAAGCTCAGTCAAGACTTCAAATGACTCTAGTTGGTATCTGACTGCAACTGTGTGAAAGATCCCAAGCAAGAACCGTCCAGCTGAGCACAGTCAGTCCACAGAAATATGAAAGCAAATAATTAATTATTTTTGTAAGCCAGTCTAGTGTGGAATGATTTTTACTAGGCAACAATAGATAACTGGCATAGAAGATCATCATGACTATGGCTCTAAATCTGAAACCTTGGCCTTACTTGTGCTTAGTTGTTGAAATGCATTCCAGTCTTATAGTATACTCAGGGAAACTTTTGATAGCCAACAGCATTTGGCAAGCCTGTATCTCTATTCATGCACTCAGAGAGAGTTTTTTCTTAATTTTTTCTTTGTCTTTTTCCTTCCTACATTTTTCTTTATCTCTTTCTCTTCCTTCCTTTTTCTACCTTCTTTGTTCTTTTTTAAATTTTTCTTCTCTTTTCCTTTCACCTTCTCTTTCTTCTTCTGTATCTCATTCTTCTCCTTTCATTATTCAGCACTGCCTCACAGAGCTAGTTTTAAGAGCTATATTTTTAAAATAGGCAGCATTAACTCTAGCATTAGCACCATAACCAGCATGAATGAGAACATACTAAATGCCAGCATTATCTTCTAATTTAATTCTCATTATAGGTCCATGAAGTAGGTGCAATTAATATTTCCATGTTATAGAGAGAAACAGACACTTAAACTTTCACCTGAAATCCTTAAGTCCAAGCATTTCACAGAGTCATATCATGGCATCTTCGGTCTTATGGTATGAATAACAGCTCATGCTCTACATTCAGCTGGGCTTGAAAGTTCTCAGGGTTCTCATTTCCTTAGCGTGCATTTACTATTTTAAAAGAAATGACTAAAGATCAATTCACAGTGAATCTAGTGGACTCAAGTATTCACTTGTAATTTCCCCTGTCCCTAAGTGCATACATTTAGAAACTGTTAGAATCCATTCACTGATTCCTTAACATGTGGAGTAAAGCCATTATGGTAAACAGGACTAAGTGGAAGCTCCTGTAACTGCACCTCATCTCCAGGCTGATAGTAAATTAGAAGTAATGCCACATCCATGGAAGAATTAAAGAGATTAGTCACCATAAATGACTCTTAGAAGGTAAGGGTCAAGAGAATAACAAAAAAATATCACAGACAGAAAGAAAATATCACAAAAGACATATCTGATAAGGAACCATTACCTAAAATACACAGAGAACTTTTAAAATTCAACAACTAAAAAAACAAACAACTCAATTAAATCATGGGCAAAAACCTGAAAAGACATTTTACCAAAAAAGATATGGAGACAGCAGATAAGCATACGAAAAGATGTTCAACATCACATGTCATTAAGATAACAAGATAGCACTTACACCTATCAGAATGGCAAAAATCAAAAACACTGACAATACCAAATGCTGGCAAGGATGTGGAGCAACAGAAGTCCTCATTCATTGCTGGTAGGGATGTAAATTAATACAACCACTTTGGAAGACAGTTTTACACTTCCTTACAAAACTAAACATGTCTTACCTTATCATGCAGCAATAGTACTCCTTGGTAATTACCAAAAACTTAACATTCATTTATAGACATTTTATTCATAATTGCCAATACCTGGAAGCAACAAAGATGTTCTTCAATAGGTGAATGGATAAACAAACTATGAAATATTATTCAGTGCTAAAAGGAAATAACCTACCAAGCCATAAAAAGACATGGAAAAACCTTAAATGGGTGTTACTAAGAGAAAGAGACCAATATAGAAAAGGCTACATCCTATATGATTCCAATTATATGACATTCTGGAAAAGGCAAAACTATGAAGACAATAAAAATATTAATGGTTGTTAGTGGCAGCAGGAAGGGAGGGATGAATAGGTGGAGCGTAGAGAATTTTCAGGGCACTGAAACTAAGCTGTATGATACCACAATAGTAAATAACATATCATTACACATGATCAAAACCTATAAAATGTTCACAAAGAGCAAAATACTAAAGTAAACTATGGGCATTGTATAATAATGTGCCAGTGTAGGTTCATTGTAACAAATGTACCACTCTGGTAGGGGAAGTTGATAATGGGGTAGGCTATGCATATGTGGGGGCAGGAGGTATATAGGTAGGACACCTCCATATTGTCTATTTAATTTTGTTGTGAACCTAAAAGTACCCTAAAAAAGTCTATCCAAAGATTTTTTTTTTTTTAAGCAGGGGATTATTTACTATATTAAGATCATACATGTGTCTCCAGACCTAGTTCTTTCTCTAGGTCTGGATTTATAAAAACTGGTGGTAAACCAAGTCTGATTAATATGATATCATTAAAGTAGGAAATGTCTGTGACTCTATATATTTGATCAATCTCAAGCAATGACAGCACAGATAGTGTAATAACTTTTGCAGGTAACCATTGCTAATTTGATGATTACCAGTTGTCATAAGTGAATGGTAAAACTATTGTGTTCAAAAACAAACAAACAAAAAGGCAGGGGAGGTCAGCCCTCCTATTCTGTTACAATCAAGTCCAGAAGAACTTTGATCATCTTGATATTCCATAGAGTATCACACTAGTACACTTTCTTTTTTTTTTTAAGATTTTATTTATTCATTTGACAGAGGGAGATCACAAGTAGGCAGAGAGGCAGGCAGAGAGAGAAAGGAGGAAGCAGGCTCCCTGCTGAGCACAGAGCCCGATGCGGGACTTGATCCCAGGACCCTGAGCCGAAGGCAGAGGTTTAACCCACTGAGCCACCCAGGAGCCCCACTAGTACACTTTCTTAATGAGGTTATACAAATTAGGCTGGAGAGCCACAACTGATAAGTACTCTGGCTGTCCTATTTAGACACATGCATATCACAAGCTAGAAGAAAAACGCTATAAAGGTTAATAAGGTTTCCTTATGATAAACAAGTGTTTTTTCAATGTTTTATTATGAAAGTGTTCAAACACATAAAAAAGTTGAAATAATTTTATAGCAAATCCCTGAATATCAACACCTAGATTCTATAATTTACATCTTGCTATACTTGCTTTATTGTATTGAATAAAGTGTTTAGGAGTTCAATAATCTGGAGCATGTCAGGATATCCCCCTCTTTTTTAAATGATTTTATTTATTTTTTATTTGACACAGAGAGGGAGAGAGATCACAAGTAGGCAGAGAGGCAGGCAAAGAGGGGAGAAGCATGCTCCCAGCCGAGAATAGAGCCCTACTTGGGGCTCGATCTCAGGACCCTGAGATCATGACCTGAGCTGAAGGCAGAGGCTTACCCCACTGAGCCACCCAGGCACCCCAGGATATCCCTTTTAAAATAAAAGCCAAGTTGTTTCATCTTGCATGCCCTATCACTAAGAAAAAGATGTAGTACTTGGGTATTGGAGGCAGCACATAGTGCTCTTAGGAACACCACTCTGATTTAGTTGTTGGACAATTGGAAGACTAGCAAATTCTAATGGATCCCAGAGCAAAAAGAAGGCTCAGCAACAAATCCAGTCTACAATACAAAATTCCCTACCCTCCAGACTACATCATCCAACAAATTCAGTGACACCAGGGGTATTCATAGTAAATAGATCGAAGGAAGCATGCTGAACACAAGTGTTAGGTCTTTGGAAAATGGTAATACATTTCAGATTTTAGAGCAAGACTGTCTTCTGTGGCAGATACAACACATTTTGTAAAGTAGCCCCTGGCTGTTATGAAGCTCTAGTAGAGATTAAACACCTGACCAAATGGCTATATACACGTTGCAGCCCATTACAAACTGGTATTTTCATATCTACCAAGCTATAGAATCAGACAAGTGCAGCAGCAACCTATCATACTATGGAAATGGCATAAAATCAGGACCAAGAAAAATCAGAGGATACAAAAAAACTACATGAACAGGACTTACTTCTGCTACATTAATGCCTAAAACCTCTATTCATACTTCACATCTCATTGAGGCATGGAAGTATTCCTAAAGCCAGCTGATGGAAGGGGGAAAATCTTGGACCTGGCTTATAGCTGTGTTGGCACACTATGTTGGAACAAACTAAAAATGGACTGCTATCCTAACATAGTCCTTCTGGGGGATGGGCCTAAATGTTAGTTGCAAGGGACAGTCCTTCCAAGGACAAAGCTGGGAGCAGTATGTATGATTTTTTTTTACTTTTTATGTAGTAAAAAAGTAGCATGAGAAATATATATATATAGACTCCTGAGTATTGGAAAATGGGTTGGCTTGTTGGTCAGGGCCTGGAAGGAGCAAATTCAGAAGATTAAAGAGAAAAAAAAAATGTCTAGGGAAGAAGCACATAATGGACCCACTTGAAGTGGGTACAAAGTGGAAACAGATCTCATGCTCCTGCCCACCTGAGAGCATCCAAGTCAGGGGAAACACTCAACAATAAGGCTGACTCATCCTGTGACTCAGCCTCAGCCCGCCTCCCTCATCTACTACCCCCTGTTTGCACAATGGGGTCAAGAATAGAATCACCATGGTGGCAGGAATAGAGGCTATGCATGTCCCCAGTGGTATGGTCTCCCACTCACCAAGGCTTAGCTTCTGATGCTACTGAGCATCCAACCTGCCAAAGTGTTAACAACCTGATATAAAGCCCTTAATAAAGTAGCAAAGCTTGAGATCAGCCAGACACTTAATGTCAGGTTGATTACATCAGACACCTTTCACCCTGGAGAAGACAGTGATTCATCATTACTGCAATTAATACTCACTCCCATATGGCATTAATTTTCCTGTCTGCCGTGTCTCTGTCAGCACCACTATTCAAGGGCATATAGCACGCTTGATTTACTGTCACAGGATTCGCACATACTATCACTTCAAATCAAGAGACCCATTTTACAGGGAAGAATGGGCAACAATCGATATATGAGTGAGGGATCCAGTACTTCTACCACACAGTACAACACCTGGAAACAGCCAGCCTGCTGGAGGAGTGGAATTGCTTACTAAAGGCTCAATTAAAGTGATTACTCAAGACAAAGGCCTATATGGAGTTGGGACATTATTCACCAAAATCAAGTATATGAACTAAACAAACAGCTGTGCTGTGCCCCCAGTAGCTAGAATAAATAGGTCTAGATATCAAGGGGTGGTAGAAGGATTTGTCCCTCCTCACTATCATTCACAGTGGTCTACTTACAGAATGTGTGCTTCCTGTGCCCACATCTTTAGGTTTGACAGGATTAGAGGTCTTGGTACCACTGCTTCTACTAAGGAAAACAGTGGGAATTCCATTAACCTGGAAGCTGCGACTGCTGCATCTTATCTTTGTGTTCCTCTTCCCAGTAACCTAGCATACAAAGAAGGGAGCACTTGGTAGATTCAATGACAAATTGGTCTTGGTATGTGGCGCAAGCAGGGAGTAGACCATATTGTGGCCTGTTTCACTTCCTCTTGATCTTCTGATTCCATTTGCTATTGTGGCTGTGGTGACAGTTACACGGCAAAGGGGTGAAGAGTTCCAATACTGACCACATCTTGCTTCAAGCATATCTTCTGGCTTGCCATGTTGTTTCTCTGATACTGAAGGAGTCGGAGTTTACTGGACATGGATGCTTGCACAGCCCAGGTGCTGGGGAGTTAACCTTCCTGAGACAACCTTCAACCAACAGGAAATGGGAGCCAATGGACAAATGTTTCCAGTTGCTGATTCCTGGGATCATTTCCCAAGTAAACTACCTAAAATGCAAATTCTTCTCTCGGACTCTGCTCTCTCGGGTAACTCAGGCTAAGAAAGAAATCAGTGAAAGTCAACAAAGCTCTTGCAAATAAAATAGAAAATGCCTCAGAATAACAATAAAAGCTTTTATTCTACAAATACACCAGTTTCAAGGCCAACAGAAAATACCAGTTTTGACTCACTCTAGGCAATTCCTCCTTTTACCATAAACCAAGTTAAGACAGACAGACTCCTTTGCAAATTCTTCCTCAGTGAAATTAATACTAAAGAGAAATTATAGAAAAGAGAACAGATTTGTGTTTGTTTTCTATTGCTCCTGCAAATTACCAAAAACTTACTGCATTAAAACAATACAAATATATTATCTTACAGTTCTATAGGTTGAAAGTTCAACACATTTCACTGGGTTAAAATCAAGGTGTGAGCAGAACTGAATTCTTTTCTGTAGTGTCTAGGGAAGAACATATTTCTTAGCATTTTCCACATTCTAAAGACTTCTCACATTCCTTAACTCACAGTCCCCTTCCTCCATCTTCAAGGCCAACAATGACATGTTGATTTCTTTTTATATCACATTACTCTGACCACCACTTCAGTGTGCCTTTTCTACTTTGAAAGACCTTTGTGGTTATACTGGGTCTACCCAGATATTGCAGGATAACCTTCCTGAGGTAAAACCACAAATTAACAATCTTAATTCTATCTGCACCCTTAATTCCCCTTTGTTGTATGATGTAATTTATTTATAGGTTCCAGGGATTAGAATATGGACATCCTTGGAAGTAAAGTGGAGAGCATTATCCTGCCTACTTCAATATTAAAGAAAAAGAGAGTTTATACATTTTCTTCTAAGTCCACCTTCATATTTATTTGAGACCTAAACTTTCACTTAACTTAATACAACTTTAATTTCTTGGTTATAATTACATTGATTTATAACATTTGATTACATGGAGCTGGTGAGTCCATTTTCATTTTAAAGATGAACAGAATGGGGCATGGAAAGAAAAGAAAAGACAAAAATAAATGTAAGAAAGGGAAAGGGAGGGGAAAAGAAAGAAGGAAAGAAGAAAGAAGTCGACAATCTGCTTTGATTTCATTTTTACTCATGGAAAGTATGCTTAGCTACTCAACCAAATGAGGCCATGGGGTTGGTGTGATGGTTAATTTTATGTGTCAAACTGACTTGGGCTAAGGGATGGTAGCCAGATAGCTGATAAAACATTATTTTTGAGTTTGTCTGTGAGGGTGTTTCTGGAAGAGATTAGCATTTGATTCAGCAAACTGAAATCTGAGTAAGGAGATTTGCTCTCACCAATGTAGGAAGATATCCAATCTACTGGGGCCTAGATGGAACAAAAAGGCAAAAGGCAAATTCTTTCTCTCTTCTCAGGCTGGAACATGGGAACTCCTGGGTCTCAGGCCTTTGGACTCTAACAGGAAGTACAGTACCAGCTTTCCTGTTTCTCCAGCTTGCAGATTGTAGATTGTGGGACTTTTTGGCTTCCATAATCACACAAGCCAAATCTTATAAGAGAACTCCTCTTGCGTATATCTCTATAGCTACTAACAGTTCTGTTTCTCTGAAGAACCCTGACTAATATAATTGAAAAATAGTGTCTGAGAAAGATGAAGCTGACTCCTTGAAGTTAGTAATCTCCTTCACAAAGTTCTGATAAGAGATTTTAGTCATCACATCTAGTCAAAAATCTAGTGAAGTATGAACTTTCACTGCATTCTTTGTTAATTATAATCTAAATTATTTGCACATTGTAGGGTTTTCCAGTTCAAATTTTCTTAAACAACTCATATTCTTCTTATTCCTGATAATAGGGACAATACTAAAGAGTCAATGGCAGACCAAAACATCCTTTGGAAAAACAAATGGGCGTTAACAGATAAAATGTATCTTACAAGCATCTTCAGTAATTATCATTCATTGTTCTTACATGAATTGTTCATATTTCATAACCTCCTAAATCTGATCTGTAAGATTAAATGTGATGAAATGTTTCAATTGACAACATGTAATATTTTATTTTACTATTGATCTCAATCCATGTGATTAAGGTTAATTCTGCAAGACATACTTCTTTTGAACTAGTAAATCCAACAAAAGTGATAAAGAAATGGCAGAGAGGTGACATCCTGAATATGCATTTGGCACTTCAAAACAAATGGATTGTCAAAAAGTTATTTGAGATTAGTTGAGCATGAGTAGGTATTTATTGCTTTCTTCTTGGCCAGAAAATTGTTAGAGAAGTAAAGCTAATGGTAAAAATATTTCCTTGTGTAAAGCATAATCATCTTTTCTTGAGCAGATTGGTTTTAAAATATCCTAGTGCTTTTAGATATTGTGTATTTTTGATTATGCTAATATCAGTTTACTTCAGAAAGCCAGTAATATGAATTATGATGTATTTAGTACAAAGGATTAAAGAGAAAACTGGAACCAGAAAAGTGGCTCAGGAAAGGAAGTCAATGTTTATGCCATTCCCTACCTAATTGCATACTTGAATTCCTTTTTTTCTTAAAAATTTATTTATTTATTTGAGAGAGACAGCAGGGGGAGGGGAGGGGCAAAGGGAGAGAGAGAATCCCCAAGCCGACTCCCTGCGGTGCATGGAGACTGATGCAGGGTTCAATCATAGGACCTTAGATCATAAACTAAGTCAAAATCAAGAGTCCAATGTTTAACTAACGCTTACCCAACTGAACCACCCAGGCTTCCCTGAATTCTTTTTGAGACTAAATTTCTACTCCTGAGGGCATCTATTGCTAGGAAAGCCTTCCCTCTGCCTAGCTCTCAAATTATTTCCTTTTTGATTGTCCTGGTCTATATTGGCAAATATATCTAATGATGTTCAAAAATATTAAGGCAAAATAGTTAGGAGACAGATTTACAGTTGATCAAACTTATGAATGTGAGTTGAGGGAGACTTCCTATAAGAAAGAGTATTTAAATCCAGTAATTTGTGGGGTTTTCTTTTTGTGATTTGGGAGTCAGGAAGGTCACTGTTGGGAACTATACCTGTCCATTATATAAGTGGTCTTGAGAGCCTATATTCAGACAGAGGCAGAGAGAGAAGCAGGCTCCCTGCTGAGCAAGGAGCCTGATGCGGGACTCGATCCCAGGACTCTGGGATCATGACCTGAGCCAAAGGCAGCGGCTTAACAGACTGAGCCACCCAGGCATCCCACACATTAATTTTTGATGTAGTGTTCCAAGATTCATTGTTTGTGTATAACACCCAGTGCTCCATGCAATCTGTGCCCTCCTTAATACCCATCACTGGGCTAACCTTTCCCCTTACCCCCTCCCGGCCCTGCCTCTGAAACCTTCACTTTGTTTCCTGGAGTTCATAGTCTCTCATGGTTCTCCTCCCCCTCTGATTTCCCTTCATTCTTCCATTCCTTCTCCTGATATCCTCTATGTTATTCCTTATGTTCCACAAGTAAGTGAAACCATATGATAATTAACTTTCTCTACTTGAATTATTTCACTCAGCATTACTCATCCAGTCCCATCCATGTTGATACAAAAGTTGGATATTTATCTTTTCTGATGGCTGTGTAATATTCCATTGTACACATGGACCACAGTAACCCTTGAAGGAAAAATATTTAGGGCACAAGTTAGGACACCGTAATGAGGAAATTTATTTTAGCATCTGTATAGTGCTCTGGCAACAGAATTCTCTGATATCTATAATCTCATTTGACTTTCACAAACTCCTTATGAACTTGGTATTGCTAGGGAGTCACCTCGGTCTGTATTGACAGAGAAAGAAACTGAACTCAAGAACTCCTAGTATCACCAAGTATGTTTGCATTTGAACAGGAAACCGTGTTTTTTCCAACTCACCAGGTAACTCCTCCAAGAACTCTTTAGCTAACGACACAATAGGAATTGAAAATGTAGATGCACCTTAAAAAGGCTTAGAAAAAAATTCATGTATAATAAACCTCTAATGGGTTATAATGTGTTGTTTTGTGTGTAGCTTTTAGTTCCCCCTTTAAGATAAAAATAATTTCCTTTATGAGATACTTGTCATATTATATAGCTTCATCTGGTAAAAACCTCTATAGTCACCATATTATATGTAGAGTAAGTTGTAGAAGGCGAGTTCTTTAAACATAAGTGACATGTACACATTCTTTGGTGATGAAAAAGGAAATTCTACTACTGTGTATTCTTGGTTTACTTACTCTAATTAACCACAACTTATTACTAATGCAAACATGAAACATCTGAATACCAATACTGACATCTATCATAACATCTGCATTATAGACAGGAGTGTCTCTGTATGTAAATATTTAATATAACTATCTTTGTGTATTTCCATTTCTATTAGAATGATCAGATTAGGAGGAAGGCTGATTTCCATTTCCAAACATTCCAAAAATATTTGTGCATTATGACTGGTGTCCTTTTGTGGTCTTGAGAGTTTTCAATTCAGAGTATTAGTCAAAACAGGAAAAAATAAGCCTGGCTCTCTAGGACTGATAACAATAAATTTTATCTTCTAAGTGTCTGTCATGTACCAGGTACATTCATGAGTTACTTCATTTAATTCTTACCTCCCAAAACAAATGCTGTAAGTAAGTGTTATTATTCCATTTTACAGATGAGAAATATAAGATCTAGAGAACACACATAATGTGCCCAAGAATATATAGCTTAATAACGGTGAAGTTAGCATCTGACCAAGTCCAGTAACTCAAAATTCTTAGACCACTCATTTAAGTGACAAAGGATGTTATCACTTCAACAATTATTATATAAGATTTAATAAGAAAGAGTTTTATTTATCATAATATTAAAATACCATTTCTATAACAAACCCAGTTACACTGAATTTCTCCTCAAGTATCTCTCACACACATTGAAACTACCCAATCTTCTTAAAAGATAACCTGTTCTGTCAATATTTTGCTTAAATGATAAAACACAAAAGAACTTTCAAACATTGTATTCAAAACTGTATAACAGTAGGCAAGAAATATTTTGGCACACGTATATTATACACAATATTGGCAGATAACATTAAACTGCATCTTGTAGTGAATCACACAGATATTAAACAGGATTATCAGTTGAAAAGAGACACAACTCCTCTTTCAAATCATGGTACGCCGATCAAATGATTGCATGAAATTCCATAGTGATTTACTCTAAGCAAGATAAAACATGACTAGTGCACAGAACCATCAAATTAAATTTTAAAATTATAATAGTTTCAGCATGCATTTGTAGGATACAGAGACAGAGTATACAGGTTAGTAGAAAAGCAACCAAAGGTCTCCCCATTCAAAGATTTTTTTTTTTTTCAGATTTAGAAAGAATAAAGAAATTAGTAAGGGACATTTGACTCACAGGGAATTGTGGGTCCAATATTGTCCAGCAGATATCCCAAGATTGGGACATGTCTGGGGGTGGGACAGCCCCACCTCCAGACAGCCACTCTGCAGTTGTGCTTTTCTCCTGATGGGTCAAGGGGCTTCTCTCCTGGTTGGCTATGAAGGCAAGCTATTAACTGGCCTTGCCTTGGGTTCTCTCCAGCTGAGAGGGCAGCAGGGCCTCCAATGGACAGAACTCTAGTCTGATTTTAGTTGGAGATTCTGGAGGCAATATTGGACCCCAGAGCATACCAAAAAATGAGAGGGGAAAAACTGGAGGACAGATGACCTAGGTTCAAATCCTGTTTCTGCCCCTTATTTCTGCATCTTTAGAGACATTACCCAACCCCTGTCGGCTAATCTACCAAATAGAGTTGAATAATAAAAATACAAACGGTATTGTGACAATTGGCTGTAATAATGCCAAAAGGCTGGTACAGTGCCTTGACATCGTGGGTTCTCAATAACTCTTCCTCCCTCCCTCCCTTCCTTCCCACATGTCTATAAATGCATCCAGAGCTCCTCCTATCTCCTGGGTGACAGGACAGGAAGCTTTAGAGAAAGCACTTCTCTGTCATTTAAGGCTTACACTCTTCAACCTCCTCATTTGGCTCCATGTCCATTTTTGCAGGTTCCCTTAAGAAGGGGTTTTGAATGAGGAAGTGAGAATCAGTAACCCTCTGGCTCAGTCTTTTTGTGGAGCCCAAAGGTCATTGTGAGCAGACCCAAGGAGGCTTTTTTCCCTGATGCCAAACTAAATGATGCATTAAATTGGGTGAGGTCTGCCTTCAGGTGAAGATGAAAAGGATGCTGGCTGCCCTAGGAGAGAACATTTCCTCTGGGATGTTTTCAGCTGCAGTTTTCCATTACACATGAAATAGCTCAGGTGATAAGGACTTGATGTACATAACCTCCTGAACCTGCCCCACGGCCCCAAAGAAGGGAAGACTGTGCAAGAGGAGATGCTTTAGCTTTCCTTTCAATTTTTTTTCCCTTCCTTCATTCCCCCTTTGGAAGGAAGGAAAATACAAGCACAAAGAAGGTACCACTTATTTTACCAAAACTTCTGAAGACACCAAATCCAGGTCCCCAGGTAAGTTTCTAGAGCATTCTAGTAACCTTTGATTAGGTTCCAATTAGGATAAGTTTTGCTAAAATGAGTTAGGTATTTCTATGTGTTTATCATGGTCACATAATAGAGACAATCAGTCATTTACTGTACACATCAGCGGGACTGAGGGAAGACTTAGAAGATGTGAGACTCTGTCCCTCCAAAGGGTTAAAGGGCACAAAATTTCACAATAAAGGGCAGTGAGGTTTGGACCTCAAGGTTATGGGAGAAACCTTGCTATCTGATCAGAGTGAAATTGCTCTAAGCTTTGGCTGTCAATCACAGCAGAATAAGTAGACTATTATATTTTACTGTCTGCTACTTCCATAGACTAAATGAAAGCAGACTGTATACTTTTGATCATTTTTTTGGACTTTTGCTGTTAAAAAGCAAAAATGAACATGGCAAATATCCATTTTGGTTATGAGAGCTTCAAACATAAAGAAAACTGAGAGAATCCTTTTTAAAAATCATATTTAATTAAAAAAAAAAAAGAACCTTCCCTGGCTAAATAAGAGATAAAGCAGTTTTTGGAACCATACGAATATAGAATACAGGAATTAGCCAAACAAATATAGATACTGCCTATATAGATATAGATATAGATATAGATATAGATATAGATATATAAATGGTAAAATAGGGTTTAAATGCAGGTCTGTCTAAACTCTACCTCACATAGATATGTTGAAAATTAAATGTAACAAACTCTCAAGACTAACTTAAAGCAGTGCCTGACATGTAATAAGCACTCAGCAAAGGAAGCCCACTGCCAATACACACACACACACACACACACACACACACACACACTCACACAGTCACACACTTCATTTTTACATTTATCCACAGAGCCCTACTCACTCCACACTTCGCAGCCAGCTGAGGAACACAGGAGCCCAACACTGGTTAACCATCTATCTGCAAGCAGAAGTGACAGAAGAATGGACAAAGATGAGGCTATCAAGAAAGGAAGAAATAATTTTTCAGATGCGCTACCTAGAGAAACAATAAGTTTCTGTGATAGCCCGCATGAGAATGAAAAAAAGTGCTTGGAAAAAGACACCAGGGAAGGGCAACGGGACTGGCTGGGTGGCAGGTACAGAAAGGACAGGACGCTCCATCCCACTGAGCTCTGCCAAACTCTAGAACTGGAGAAAAGCCCAGCTCCATGTGCCCTTTTCTGCAAATGGAGGTCATAGGTGACAAGGTGATAGTCCAAGCCCTGAGTGAGTCTCTGAGAGGAATAAAAACAAGGTCTCCTCTTTGTTTGCCTTGGGATACAGCCATATTTCCTTATAACCAAATCCTGTCTGGCTTGTAGACTGTATAATTTCCCTACTTTTTCCTCAAAAATGACTCACAAATGCTATATTATTTTACCCTAGGCAAATTGCTTTCCATAAACCCAGAAGAGAAAAAACTGCTCAGAGCCATCATTATAAACACGACACATCTGTTTTTAATAACTGAAGAAGTATAACAAAACCTTTACTTTGGGGGAATATCTAGAGTTTTATCTTGAAGAAAAATTGTATCCATCTGGTCCCAAGAGAGCTGGTTTTTGCATTAAGTGATATTTGTTGGTTGGGTGATTGGAGAGTGGGAGTGAGGAAAAGGGGGAAGTTGTTAGATCCAACACTTATCGTTAAGTGGAGTTCGTTTCTAAAAATGTAGCATCCAGAAACTGGTGAGTAATCCTTCTTCGTAGTGCAATATTATGTCACCAGATCTGCTGATCCAGTGCACAATAAAATTAATCCTCCATTCTGCAAATGCTGGTGATATGGCAATCACAGATGTGCTGAAACAGAAGTGTTCATGCCAGGCAGAGTTCACGAGACACAGACCTAGCCAGTTGTTGAGTTTTCAGTCCACACTTGACTCCAAGTCCACAATATCTGAGAATTCACTAGATGGCTTTCCAGTTTTTTCTATTTCCTGTCTTTCCCCTGAGTTCTTATTGCACATTTTAAATTTCCGACAAATCTGGCAACATAGGAATTATGAGGATAGTATGGGATGGGGTGTGGGGGCAGAGAGTGTAGGTAAGGGGAAAGAGCTGACATTTATGGGCATGCACACTACAGTAGGCCACCTAGATTTAAAACACCCCCAAACCCCACAGAACTGGTGTTACAGGTGTTACCCAGCTATCCAGTGACAAAGCTTTATTTGGGACCCAAATCTGTGCAATCTCCAAGCTCTCTTCCATGCTGATTCCATCATCCTATGGTCTATGCTTAAATTTTCCTTCATAACAATCCCTACTGATTTGCAAAAAGGGGGCACCAGGAATTTAGGGTCAACATAATTTAATAACTCAGTAATATCAATGGTGAAATAAAGCAAGAGTTAGCCTGAAATTACAGGTCCAGCCCATTATGACTGTCCATGACTATTCTGTGATATCAGCGGTGGCTTTTCTTCAGAATCTGGCCATATGCCCATGGTATTAACACCCAGCCCTTCAAATTTTCAGGAAGGAGACTCTAACTGGCCAAACCTGGGCACATGCCCACTTTGTGGTTAGCCCCGACAAGATGCCTCGACTGATAGTCTACCAATACCATATGCCAGGAAAAACTGGTTTGTTGTTACCAAAAAGCCAAAATAAGAGATATTCACTGGAATGGTACTATAGAAACTTGGAATTACCTTGTCCATTATTTCAAATTTTATTATCTGTCTCCAACTAGAATGTAAACTCCATGAGGGCAGGGAAAGTGGCCCATTTGCTCCTCTCTGGAAACCAAACCAAGCCTGATACATAGTAGGGACCCAATAAATATCTGTTTCATGAATGGGCGGGGCAAAATCCACATGGCACCTGAAGTCTCATTATGAGACATTAAATGAATAGAGCTGGGCTTCCTTAAAACCCAGAGATTTATTAAGACATAGTCTTCTGTAAGTTGAATGTCAAAATTTAGCAGGAATCCTAGAAGGCTCAACACCAGCAACTCTAGCCCCTTCACAGAAAGAACACTCACCAATTCTTCATCCTTGGCCCCCCACTCAGTCAACTGAACGATAGTAGTTCCCATTAAAGATCCTTTTAATTTTAATTAAATATCCTTTATTTTTAAGTAGCTCAAGAATCTCAACTACCAAATACAATGCTGAATCTCCATTTCATGTATTTATGATTGTTTTAGCTTGTGTCTCAATACCATAGAAGAAAATCTTTTAATTTGAAAAATGACACATTTTTAAAATGGAAATTAGGAATCAGGGATTTCTTCCACCTCCTTTTTACTGATCACCTACTCCTTAAAAATGTCATTTTTGTGTTTTATTTCATTGTCTCTATCTGAAGGTCTTTGAGTTCAAAGACAATGTCTACCTTATTTCCCTTTATATCCCAAACACCTAGTGTAGTCAGTGCCACGCTCATAGGTGGCACTAAAAAAAAAATAAAATAGCTGTTGTACTTAATGAATGAATACTTACATGAAAAAATAATGAATAAATAAATAAATGTGCTTTTTCTTTCAATCAATTTCAATTAAATGCGAACCAATTCTTAAATGTTAACTCCATGCTGGGCAGGGCACTACTGGAAACCCAGAGGAAATGTGATCTTAATGTTCTTATTGACCCATATAGCTATTTTTTCTCCTCAAAGACACTCTCAGCAAGATCTACAGTGAGAAAAGAATAGTAAGGAAGAGCAGGTTGTCTCATGAAGTAATTTAACTTGTTTAGCACCTTCACGCAGCACCATTTGGTAAGTATCCTTGTCGGGGCAGGACTACATGAGGATTTTCATGAGCCTAAGCATTTTGCCATCATGGCTCCCTTCCTCCGTGAGAATAATTAAAAGTTACACTTTACCATTGTAAAGTTGGTGTAAAGAATATAAACCAGGCTGGATTCATTATTATATAGTCATCATTATTATGTTCATTTTCTTCTTATTTTAGATGAAATTAAAATGAAAACATTTCTGTGAGCTACTAAAACTATCACGGGCCCTATAAGGTACTGTGTCTAATGGGTAAGTGGGCCGGGCTCTGGGGGGCACTTGTAGGGGACCATTTCCCCACCAAGCAAGCTCTCCTCTCTCCTTTCCTGGTGGGGTACAGTTTCAAAGCAAGGAGCTGGTCCAGGCTTTCTAGATGGAATTCTAACTCAGGAGACCTCTCTTTTTCTTGTCTGATGAGAGCTTAATATGAAGGGGGAAAATCCCAATCTGTATTAACCTTCCACCAGGTCTTAATCATGCTGACTCCTACCTTTTCTGTTGCTAAGCTTTGAGAAAATTATGCCTCCTCAACACTGCAGAGCCCTCCTCTTGTTTATGTAAAGACCCCAATTAAGCTAGAAATAGAATTTAGCACTGCAAACATTGTTTAAAAAAATGTTAAGACATCCAGTCCAGTGCTCCTGTTCATTATTCTCTGCTGAAACCTAATATTAGTAGCAGCATGTACTGAGGACCTGGACCATGAATTAATAATGAAGCACTTGTACTGGAAAATATGTGAGCACCTAGTGACTTTATTTGGCAGGTAGCGGGGAGGGGGGGCGGGGGGAGACAGGAGCTCACTCTGGCTTACACAGCACCTTCAGTGATAGTTCTGCAGGATAAAAGTAGTGATTGGTTATTTCCGAGGGATTACTTGCTGGGGAAAAGATAAACGACCATTCATCTACCACCCACACTCTTCCCTGCTCTGCCGTGTCTGTACAGACACGGAGCTCCTGAGCACTGTTCTGGCCCGAACCATTCCTTCCATGAAACTTTCACTTTCCTCAAGCACTTAGTTGTGTCAGTGTTTTCACATGTGCAATTTCAATGATTTCTTCCTCTACTTTTTAAATGCACCACAAGAGTGAAAACCCCATAAGGACAAAGAATTGTACAGAGAGGCGACGCGGGATAGGGGTTGAGGACAAAGGTCTCAGGTTAAGTCAGATGTCGGTTGGAATCTCTATCTCTATGGACCACGATATAATAATAGCTGCACAATCTTGAGGAAATCGTTTAACTTTTCTGATCCTCAGTTTCTTTTCCATAAAGTGGAGGATAATGACAGTTACCCTTCTGGACTAATGTAATGATTGGGATGAATGGAGTAGGGCATCTAACACAATGTAGTTTATAGTGGGCCTTTCATAAATACTAGCTGCTAAACATGATTACCATTTTCCCCATCACCTTCTATCTCTACCATCTAGCATAGCAATGAGCAGATGCTAATGTTTGTTATATAAATCATGTAACATATTTTACACCTAGTCCTCTGATCCAAGAAGACTAGCTGGGGAGGGCAATTTGTTTTGTTGGGTTTGGTTTTTGACAAAATGAATTTTCACCTGAGTGTCCTTTAGTGCATCATTCCCTGCCTCCCAGAGGCATCTTTGAAACACCTGATCACAATGTATCAGGCAGGTTTTCTAATGGGCTTTTCATTCCTGACAGATTTTACTTCAAGAGAGTTCAGAACAAATTCTCAACCAGATGCGATCACATCACCTACAGTAGTCATCAAGAGAAAAGAAACCTGAACAAGAAAATATGTTTGTGTACAGGGGTATCAAGCTTTTGGCTCTGTATATGTTGCTACAACTTTAAGGATTATTTGGTTTATTTCTTGCAAGTCAACTCACTCACCTGTCCCCTAAGACCAGGCTTTTGTTGCTTCCTGCACATGTAAAAAAATGCCTTTCTACATCTGCAGAGAACAAGCAGTTGTTGTCATCACTATACTTGCCCTGTGAAACCTTAGCAAGGTGATAGGGTTACACAGCCCATTCCTTCAAGAGGAACACAGCGTTTCAGCTCCATCGTCAGGAGCTGCATTCAAGGGACCTAACAAACTTGACTTCTCAGTTTTGTGCGTTTAGACACGAAATTATTTTTAAAAAGAAAGTTCAACCCCAATAGCTTTTCACAACCAATCCAAAGAAAACTTTATTTTTTTAAAAGGAAGGGGTTAGAATTCTCTTCGCTGATGAAAACCAATTCATAGGGAAATGTCCAGTTGGGTATTTTTTTTTTAAAGCTATTACATAACTGTGTAGTATGTGGTACAGGAAATCATTTTGCCCATGCACCTGCACAGAGAAACCCATATCAACAAGTTTGCTTCGACCATCAATCTGTGGGACCAAGAGCTAAGCCTGAAAGCAGAGGTGAAATAAAATACGAAAATTGCACAGCAGCCGCAGAGGAGTCAGCTATCCAGAGGCCCCTGCTGAAACCCCATCTTTAGGGTAGAGTTTCAGACATATTTTGATGTTTTGGTCACATGACCCAAGCTCCGGAGACCGATTGGCCTCCATGTTTACAGGCTAAGTAATGATGTAACCAGAGTGTGTGGGAACCAGAAGGAAGAGACAGATACAATTTTTCCCAGTCGTTTATTAGACTTGGCTACTAATTCTGCTTGTTCCTGGGTTTGACTGTTGGTTATCAGGAAATTTGAACTACTTAAGGGACATAATGAGTTTATCTATGCCCAGGGTAGAATTTAGTCACATTCATATAAAATTAAACCACAGTTATGGAGATGAGTAATTTGTGAAATTCAATTTATTTATGTTTGAGTTTGGCAACAGATAATTTTAATGTATCTATATTTTGTTTTTCCTGTTCTCCTTTTTTTCTTACTAAACATCATTTACATCACTTACAATATCATTCTTATGTTGCTTTTAAAAAGATCCATCAAAACAAATGTGTTGGTTTACCCACAATTTTCCTTCTTTTTTTTTTTCTTAGTCTTACAGAGATTTTGTCTAAACAGAATTAATGTTTATACTCATGTAATTTGTCACTATGGCAACTTTGGCCTTTAAAATGCTGACACTATATCAGAGACAACCAAAAGAAGAAATTATCCTTGTTTGACAAGAATAAGCAGAACCAGTTTGGCAAACTTCAGGTATAACCAAACATAGCAGGGCAAGGATGCCTAAGGATAAAAAGCATTTGTTGTTCTACCCATATGACCTCATGTCAAGGAAAAGCAGAGCATATTCAGGTTTCATGGAAAAAACTGGAAATGTAATGCCAAGAACAGAACTTAAAGGAAGGTTGTTGTTGTTTTTTCCTTTAAATTTCCTATGCCTGCCCCCCGGCCCCCCAGTCTCCCCTGCCCAATGAAAGAAATCATTTAAGCAATTTCTAACACTCACACTGTATTATCTTTCTAATGTGTCAGCATAAGTTTGTAAACAATTTTCCAACTTCTCATTCTGAATCTCTTGAGAACAGTCTTGCAGTTGTTCCTTGCAAGAGTTTCCCAACAGTTTTACAACAGACAGAAATGTCATACCTTTCAAACTGGTGGTATGGTCGGACTTTCTAATGAACTCCCTGCATGATCTTTCTTAACTAACCAGTGTTGTATTTTGGTGGCATTTATACTCATAGGAAATGTTTCACAACCTCAAAATACTTAATCTAGGTAGCACAGATGTCTTTACGAGAGAAATCCATAAAAAAGACTTCTTCGTCCTTTGTCCTATGAGTGCCATGCTCAACACATACGCAATAGATGTGGTGTCTGGCGTCTACCTAAACCTGTTGGGAACTGTATCAAACATTAATGGAGATTAATGTTAGAACTGGTGTAAACGTAGCAAACAACCAGCTGAAAGTACCTCCTCACGTTTCCATATGTTATGCGGTCAGCAGAGTCATTTAAGAAGTAAGATAGTCAGGGAGATGGTGTTCAGGGAGTGCGTCTTGGGTTGGTGAGAAGTAAACACACCCTGGATATATTTACTTCGTAACACTAGCATGTACGTCTCTAACCAACTCTGGTCCTTAAGCCTTGACTGAAGAGATAGGTCAAGTTCACGATAGGCAATTTCATTATGAAAAGCTTCTAAAACATAGATAAAAATGATTTAGTACTTCCAGGTGCACTGTACTTCTTGGCAGAAAAAGTTAATTCCAGGTGTGTAATCTCCTAAAGAAATCTGTTGTCAAAGCCGGATAAAACCATCACATTAGAAAAATAGAAGTTCACCCGTGAACAAAGTACAAGGTATGGCTAGGAAAACCCTCTGCTCCTTGCAGAAATTGCAGCATAAAAGTGAAACTCCCTTTTACTTATGTAAACATTGCTTGGTTTTGGGCATCATTTCAAAAGAGGTAGAGCTGAGCATGCACGAGCATATAGAAATATGACATGTTCTTGGTGGGAGGTTTGGGGTGGGGCCCGAGTGCCAAGCCAGACTCTAATACACAGACAAAGGAAGAAAGAAGATGCGTTTTATAGCTTACAGATTTTTTCTTCCTTTTTTTTTAAAGCAGCGGACCAACCAAATAACTCAACCGGCAACAACAAAACTGAGATGTGCCACACAGTGGAAAATGTTATAACAGCTTGAATAACAAGGGGGCCCTGGCAGGGGTGGGAATGCGGGGGGAGGGGGCGGGGACAGAGGTCCCATGTTATGGAATATTTAAACTTCGTAATTCAATGCACATTTATTAATTGGTTTCTTTTTAAGAGGCACTTATTTATGACAGGTTTATGAACAATATAGTATGTACAGAGCACTGAAGTTTTCCCATGACTTGTTTTTATTTCCATATGTTCAGATGAAATGAACATCACATTTAATAGTAGTACTAGCCGCTCTTGAAGTGTTTGCCAGTGCTATATCCCTTGGGAGTTGTTACCACCAGATTAATATCCTGTGGGTCACTTAATTTAAAAAAAAAACCACATTATAGAGGAATTATGTGATTAGATGTACTGCTTTTACAAGCGAGTTGGGGTGTGTACTCTGCATCTGGGCTGGTGAGGCTAACTTATGAAGACCTCCAACCTGGAGTCTCTGAGAGGCCAATGACTGTCCAGACACAGGGACAAGCGGAGAAAAATATGTCCTCCATCCACCCTCAGAAACCACCTTGAAAACAGGATCTAAAAGGAAAGACTCCTTAGTCAGAAACGGGCACGGAGAGCGGGCTGGAACTCACTGCTTCAGAGAGGGAAGGGAGGTGCTCTCAGGGCCCCATCAGGCTTGCTTGTGACCAAATGCTGGCAGTAAATAGCAAACCGTGCTCTTTCCGTGTTATGCTCTCAACAGAGTCCTAACAATGGTAAAGTGTTTTACTTGTGAATTTAAAATGTGCGCCTTATTTTTCCTTCAAACATTTTCAAATCTGGGCATTGGGCAGACCACCCAAAACAACAGGAAATGTGCTTTTTGAGTGAACAAGAGGAATTTGCCTTTGGCTCCAAGGACGCCCTGGAGCAGGACGCCCAGCATTTCCTGCAGGAGTTTCAAATAGCATCAGGTGCAGAGGCTCCAGGCAACATGGAAGCATCAGTCGTCATTTATGGTCCACTATTGATTTTCTGTAAGAAGATCATTCATTTAGGCTTCCTCCAGGCCGGGCCCAAAGAGGCCTCAGGCTCCCATCAGAAGGGAAAGACTCCGAAAGGCATCCAGGTGGGACACTGTGAGCTGGACAACCCACGTGGGAGGTACAATGTAGGTATTTCTGGTTACATTCACAGTGCTTTCCTTCATTAGAGCAAACCTGCAATACTCATTTATCTTTTTAATTGTCCTGGACTTTTGCAAATACTGAAATGATTGTTTTAAAAATAAAGTCATTTTGGGAAACCTCAATCAGTAAGCATCTGCCTTCAGCTCAGGTCATAATCCCTGGGTCCTGGGATAGAGCCCCACTTGCCCGCCCCCGCCCCACCCCGCTCAGCAGGGAGTCTGCTTCTCCCTCTCCCTCTGCCCTTCCCCGCCCCCTTGTGTTCTCCCGATTTCATGCACGTGAGCTCTCTGTCTCTGTCTCAAATAAAATCTTAAAAAAAAAAAAAAAGTAGTAAAGTCATTTTGTTCAGTCCTTTCCACTGTCCGATGGGTATGTTTTGAGGAAATTTTCTTTTTATCAAATATAAATTGAACTGATCAATTGTAAAGTTCATTTCACTATGAAGAGGTAGAAGAATTTATTAGGAATCAAGGCTGTAAGAGACACACTGGACAACAGAAATGGTGTCCTGATGGGTTTGCCAAAGCAGAAAATTCCTGTCAGCCTCCCTGTAAGTACAATTGAGTTCTCAGTTTTTGGAGGAAGGTGAGGTCCTAGAGAAAAGAGGCATCTCCTGTGGTTGCTTTTGAAGCCCTGCTTACAGGTTTAAGCAGTGAGGATCACAAGCCTTTCAGCCTAACCGCAACCATGCAGGTTTGCCCATTACTGTATTTTTTAACCTGAAGCAACAGGAAAAATGTGGAAGTGAGAAAGGGAGTTCTGAGAAGATGAATCATACTGTTCATATTCTGTGATGCCACTTGCCACATTTCTAAAATACCAAGGTTCCCAATCTCAAGAGGAAGCATGAATCTTTTGCTCTATTCACCCTTAGACAAAGAACTAATAATTCCCAATAACTAAATAATGACAAGAAACAATTTCCAGTTTCTTCACCTGACAACAGGTGGAGATCGCTCCCAGTGGATACGGACTTAGACACTTGGACCCTGCTCCAAACTGTACCATCCAGAGTGGGTCACAGATCTTCTCTGTGTCTGTTTCCTTCTCTGTAAAATTTTCATATTATCTTGCTGTCAAATTCACAAGGTTCTTGAGAAAAATTCAGTGAGTGCATGACCATGAAAATAGCTTCAAGAATATGAAGCACCCAACAAATTCAAGAAACTATGGCAGTTATGAAGATGATGATGACAATGAGAGAGAATGTAGTTGGAAATTGTGTACATTTATGAAATTACATCCAGTGTTTGTCATTGGGAATTTTTATATTTTGAGACATCCATGGGTGGGTTGCCGATAAAAATTTAAGAGCACATAGCGATCCTTGAGTGAAATGTGTTTTAAATATACAATGTACACTTTTCAAAAGAAAACTAATGATCTGCATATTTCTGCATTTACTAGCACTACCAAAAGTCACAAAGATATTAATGCAAAGTGCACAACAGTGTGCACATATCTCGAAGTTAAGTTATCTTTCCTTGCTTTGCCTACATGAATCACCTCCTCTTGAACAATTCGTGGGAAAGCCTGGTGACAGTCACTGTTAAACCTTTCGTCTGAGATACAGTCCTGTCCTATTCAAGCACTGTGGTTTCTGTCAAAGGATGAAATGAACTTGCTCCTCAGGAGCATCACTCCAGAGACTTTACCTTTGACCCTCTGGGTCAGTCTCAAGCGGCCACTGAGCCATGGAAGGATGAAAAAGAGGAAGAGCACATCACTGTGAGAACTAAAAATATGTCCTAAAAGAAAGTCTAGATTTCCTAGAATAAGACACAGATTAATTTTGCAATTATCAACTGTTGCCCTGTTAAACAAGCCGTTCCACTATAAAATAGTTCATCTTTCTAGTTATCTGTACATATCTCTATCCACAGTGCCCTCTCCCCACTATCTAAGCCAAAGGAAAACATATTGGTTTTCCGGCAAACTTTCGTAACTTTCTTTTAAGTTGACTAGCTGGAAATCTGCTATCTAAATAGGAAGCTATGTCCTGCTTAGGTAGCTGAAGTTGCCAGCAGAGCTTTAATTGATAAGACACTGAAGGACAAAGGCACCAATTCAAAGTGAAATGCAGGGGGCGTCTTCTTGGGGCCACTCTGAGAGGACAACAATTACTTCTCCTCCACCTTACTACTCAGACACACAAAATAAGGCTAAAGCAAGAAGAGCAATGCTCTCCATGGAGAAATGAGAATGATCGCATTCCGGATGGAGGGATTTTGATTATCCCTGTTTCCAGAAAAGTAAACAGAGAACTAGGGTGCCTGGATTACTCTTTGACAGGAGGGTGGTAGTAAGCCTGTGCCCTATTTACTTGTCTACTTTCAATATCCTGTGCTAGGCCTTCGAGAACACTTGAAATCCTCTTGCTTTCCTCTTTTGCCCATTATATTCCTTGTCTCCAGTGGGCATTTTCAACTCTGCCAGCAGAGTCTGTGATTCTGTGCTCCGGATGTCAGGACCCCATGGACTAGGTTTGTTAATTATCCTAACGCCCCCTGCTGGTGGGTTTAACTGCAACCCAAACTCCAAAACTTCCTCTCAGATGAACAAGTAACTACTAAAATATTTTCCAAATTAATCCACACAGTAAAAGAGTAGGGCAAAAGAAGCAAGGAAACTTTAAAAGAAGATGGATTGTACGTGAGAATTTAACTCACTAGAATATAAATAAACTGGAGGTTTGATATTATTTCTAAAGCTAGCCTTTGTGATTAGATTTGTAAAATAAAAAATAGACTCCTTGGTCTAATTTTCCCCTTATTCCCACACCTCTTCTCATTTTTGTGGTTTGTGATATTTCCCTTTGTCTCTAAGCTCTAGACTTCAACTTAATAAGTACCAATAAAGATTGGATGTTATCCTTAAACAGTGGTAGCATTCCCCACCAGCTAATTGCTTTATTTGTACTTACTGTTTCCGTCCTCTCATCAACAGGGGCTTTAGCATAAAGGGCAATGAAGTAGAACGTGATGAGGCGAACAGGAGCCAGCCGAGTGAATGCTTCTATAATTACACAGTAGCCTGGAGTAGCTCTTCTCAAATCAAATTATGAGCCTGGATTACCTAAAACTCTCAGGACACAGCCTGGGTTTCCATTTGTCTGTAGGTTACTGTCGACAAGCAGACCTCTTTCCTCTTGCCTTTATTCTTCACAGAGATTATCAAGTTCCAATTCCAATGCAATATTCCCAAAGCAATGAGATGTCGTGAATGCTATTTTCTTAAATGGCTCGCCTGACCCCGTGTGTTTTATAACTTATTAGAAAATATTTTTGAGAATTTTTTCATGTTTATAATTATCTCTGTGATTTGCATATCAAAGTTTCTTCCCAGCTAGCTTGTTCATGATTTTTTGGCAAGTGTTTGTACTTTATCAACATCCCAAACACCCATAAGACAGTTGGAAGAGGAGTCATTAGGCCCCAGCAATGTTTGGGGTTTGAACACCTGATCATTCCCTTGGAAATGTACACTGCACTGGAAATAACAGAGTAATAAAGGGACCAGACTTGAGGTCAGGCCATCTGGAATAGACACTTAAATCTGAGGCTGACTAGCTGTGTGGCCTTGAACCAATCACTTAACTTCTCATTTTCTCAACCTGAAACCCAAGGAGATTGAACTGGATAATCTCAAGGTCCCTTCTAGCTCTGCAGTTCCATATATTCATAGTATTACATGGATAATGTACACAGGAGACTTAATACATATTTGATCGCAGTAGCTAAGCAAAGTAAAACCACCTATTTCTTAAACAGTTTAAATGATTATTAAATCAAGATTTGGTGTGTCCAAAATCAGGTCAAAAGCAAAAAAACAAAAACAAACAAAAAAAAAAGTGTGGTAAGTCTTGGAGGGTTGATGGCTCCTGGAAAGAGGGATGAGCACTGCCAGGCTCTGAGAAGAGCTCAGTCAGTCCAAGCTGTTGAGTGGGGTTGGCTAGATGATTTCCAAAGTAATTTCCAACACTGAAATTGTGGCTCAAACAGAAAAACATTTAAATCACACCATTCTTATATGTAATATGCAGTGCATTTTACTCTATAGTCTCAAGGAAAATGGATATTGGTCTGAAAAATTATGAAACAAATGTTCTCTGTTCCATAATACTCTATATTGAAGAATTTTCAGTTGGTTTACAGATATGGACTTAAAGTGGGCATCGTCTCGGAGAAGATGAATAAGAACACAACCATCACAAAGGTAAGAGACTTTTTTAGATATTGTCATCATAGTGATGTGTCCTGACGTCATGTACCAATTTGCTAAGGTGACTCTTAGCTACTATCCAAAAGATACTGAGATTTTTATTTTTATGGCTAATATTTTAATTTCAAAAGTCACACCAAAATCAACTGAAAATATTGTATGTCTATTTAAAAAAAAAGCTATAAGTTTCCCATACTAAACCTCCTTTTAAAAGTCACTCATTAGCTAAAATGTTACAAAATAAGCTGAGTTTTAAATTGATTCCACTTGCGAACTAAAAGACTTACTTAATGATGCAAATTTAATTTGCTTTTCCATAGTATTATTCTTAATTTAAAAATTATAAACATAAGCGTTAGCACCTTCTAAGTACTTCAGCACTTACTTAAAACTCAAGCTCTATCCATAAGAGCAAGCCACCCAACAAGTCAGATGTAAATAGAGCTACTCTATGCATGAAATGATAATGGCACCAATATGGACATGATCCTTGTTGCAGAACCCTGTTGCCCTTTGTGAGGTTTAACTGAGATGGATGGGCAAGAGAACATCAACTGGGAATGCATTAAAGTAAGCAGATTACCAAAGAATTTAAAAGTTCGAAGTACACAAATTTTACACAAGGTAACAAGAATTTGATTTCTGGTATTTTAAGTCAAACCTGAAGACCTTATTCCAGAATCTTCCTGGAACATGGAAAAAGTTTTAAATCTACTTCACAAAACTTGAAAGTTTACAAAATATTAAGATTAGCCCACTTGGAGTTTGCTCTTAAACATTGTTTCTCCAGGGCGCCTGGGTGGCTCAGTGGTTTAAAGCTTCTGCCTTTGGCTCAGGTCATGATCCCAGGGTCCTGGAATCGAGCCCCACATCAGGCTCTCTGCTCAGCAGGGAGCCTGCTTCCCCCCTCTCTCTCTGCCTGCCTCTCTGCCTACTTGTGATCTCTGTCAAATAAATAAATAAAAATCTTAAAAAAAAAAATTGTTTCCCTCTTTAGCTTGTGGTTGCAGTAGGAAAAGTAAGTTTTATCAAGAGAATTATATATTATTTGTCATTTTCCAATTATAGTATCTTTTCCCTTCTGTCTCATTTACTTGTCCTTAACATAATATTACATCTCACTTGTTCGCCTCATAAAGGTGAAAATTTATATGCATGTCCATGAACTTATAGTATGTATTTTATACATATTTAGTATGTATTTTACATACCTACATACATATACAATATAATTGGAAGTATTGTTTGGTTTCCTGGCTGTTCTTTTTAAAAAACAATCTTGCTTTTTATGCCTCCATTTCCAGTGCAGAATTGACTCTCAAAACTTTCTCCTTAATAGGCCAATAAAATATGTTTAAATGGAATCATGGTTACACACCCTGTATCTAAACCTCGGCTATGCTTGCAGTCCTGATTTTACTTTTGTAAAAAGTAAGGTGTCTGACAACCCTAGAAAATTGTTTAGCTTTCCTGTGCCTTAGTTTCTTCATCTATAAAATGAAGATGATAATGGCATCCATTCATAGGATTATTGTAAAAATTAAACGAGTTTGTATGTGTAAAAAAATTTAGAATAGTGCATACCACATACGAGCATTACACAATTAGATATTATTATCACTATTGGCTTAGTTTATACTACAGATGCCTATGATTAAATTACTTTCTTCATTAAAGATCTTTCAACTGTATTAAGAATATAAAATTTCATACTCCATCTTTCCCTTTACCACCACCATTCTGCACTAAAATACAAGTTTTATCAATGTTATTTTCCATGAATACTTATGCCAAGGAAAATTCTCAACTTGGTTATAGAAAGGCACTGTCCAATAAAACTTTCTTTGATGATGGAAATATTCTATATCTGTCCTATCCAATACAGTAGTCAATACATGCAGCTAATGAGCATTTGAAATGTGGCTAGTTGGATCAAAGAAGTGAATATTTAATTACATTTGATTTGAATTTGAATTAAAAGAGTAAAAATGGTAAATAGGGCAACCATATTGGACAATGCCATTACAAAGCATTTTGGAGTCACACCTAGACTTGAATGCACGGCCCTGAGATTTACTCTATGACATTTACCTCTATGACATTGACTCTCTTAGAGTTTTCGTTTCTAAATACGTAAAATAGAAAGAGTAATGCCCAGTATTTAGAATAAATACAGTAAAATTTGGAAAGGGCCTGGTGTAATGCAGTTTATAAATATTAGCTTTTTTGAGTCTCTCCCCTCCTTTAAATTGGTATTATTTGGACAGAACAGCTCTTAGAAGGACCAGACACAAAGCAGAGAGAACCTTTTAGCTCTTTTTAGATTTTAAAATGAAAAGCACCAGCCCTTCCAGGTTCTCACTTGCTCTGCTGTAACTATTCATCTTGAGTAGAGATGTGATGTTCGGTTTTGACAGAGACCCCTGAAAATGCCTGCGCATTCTCTCAAAAGGCACAAAACCAAATGAATCCTCAGGACCCTCTCACAAGCATAGAGCAGCCATGTAGGGTCTCTAGCATGCTGTGGGCACGGAGAGCCCATTTGTACAGACTCAGCTGCACAGTGGGCCACAATCCAGGCAGCCTCTTGTTGCCTCTGTCAAAAATCTTCATCAATAAACTGATCTCACATAGTTGGGGGCTCCCAGGAGAACCTCCTTGTATTGAAAACTCTTCACAATTACATTTCTAAAAGGAGATGGAAGAAGTTTTCATGCTTCATGGAAATAGAAGTATAGTCTCTTTCAGTGCCTTCAAGGATGTGCTCATAAAGGTCAGGGATACACAACCTGAGGGCAGATATGAGCAGAAAATCACAACCCTAGGTCTATCATGAAGAACTTTGGAAACACAGATTGCAATATTAGCATTATTCCTAAGAGTGGGACTTGACTTCAAAAGGGCAGGATGGGGTCCACAGTCACTTCCGACAACAGCCTTAGCCCTTTCCTGAGTTTATCCTCTCTGCTGAGAAAACCTCCTACCATCAGACCTTTTATTTGATGCTTTAAAGATTTTAACCAAGTTGGATCCTTACCAGGTTGTGAGCATAAGATTTTCTGAACATCTACAGCTTCATGAGAATAACATATCATTATTATAATCCAAAAAAAGAGAGGCCACACATCCATTCAACTATTATAAATTGTATGGTAGGTAAATTGTGGTGGGGAGGGATGCACTGATGAGAAATATTGATTTCCTGCAAGTCTAGGCTAATATATATCCAAAGGGAAGAAAACAAACAAACCAAAAAACACCCAAATTATGTGAAACAACGTGGTATTCTCGCAAAAGCTGTGGCTTGGTGTCATAAGTCCCCTTTCTTATCACTCAGTGACTGTGGGATTTGGGTCCAGTTACTTGATTTTTTTTTTTAAGCCTTCGTGTTTGTAATGTGGGGATAATACTACTCTATTTTGATGATTATGAGGATTAATTAGATAATGCATAGAGTGCTCAGCACAATAACCACCACAGGATTATAGTCAACAAAGATTTGTCTTCTTCCCTCCTTAGATATTTCAAAATGATATCATGATCACTCCATTTAGCACCCACAGCTAGCCCAGTCTATGCAAAAGTATTTACTTTACCTTTATCCAGATTTCAGAAAATGAATTAATCATATATGAAGCCAAGATCCCAGTCTCAGCAAACTTTGATGAAGATTTGGGATTTGCCTTCCTAGGCCTCAAATAAAGTTCCTGTAATAAGGATTTGACTTTTCCCTGATATATGAGTTAGAGGAATAAAACATCCATAATATAGGCTTGTGTACCATCTGCCTAGATCAGCACAATTTCTACACCGAAAGGCCTGTTGTCACTGGTACCAAAGAGATCTCCACTGAGTGTTTTGACAACACACAACCTCTTCTCTAGAATTTCTTACAGCATTACAAATAGCAAAGAAGACCCTTGTGAATGGCTTCTGAAACCTCTTCTGGGTCACAGTTATGCCCAACGAAGACCCCACTTCCTGTACCTCCATCTGTGTCCCTTCAGGGATGTTTTCATGCCAGCTTGACCATCCCCTTATTCCTCCACTACACAAGCTCACCTTTGAGTGCACTTCACTGCAGTAGAATTAAACATAGAGTGGAAAGAATTGAAAAAAAAAAGATTTTCAGGCCCATCCAAGTCTGTGATGTCGTGATATTAAAGTTATAAAATCTCTAAATCATCCTTTTCCCCACTTCCATCATAGCATTCTCCCTTTTTCAACAAGTACCAAAAGGCGTAGGTTCATCCTGCTCCCCTTTGGTACACCTGCCTCCACAAAGTCTTATTCAGAATACAAAGCAAACCTTTTTAGTTTCTCATTACTTCAGACTGCAATTTACAAAAATTCTTCCTGATCTTTATCCACTTCACTTGCAGAACATCCAAGCTCAGTGCTGAACATGTAATTAGCACACCATAAACACCTGTTAATTGACTGACAATGCTAATATGATTCATTCTTTTCATTTCACATACTTACTCAGTGTTTTACCTGTTGTCTATTTATCTTCTGTGCTACTTCCATTGTTGTTTTCTCTAAAACTACAAGCTGCAAAGTGTAGGAGCCACGTTTCTTTGACTTGCGCTGGATAATGGGCTGGAGAGAGATGCTTAAACAGGCTTTTCAATTGATTGATTAATAGAACGATTGATGGATGGATACAGGAAAGGGTGAATGCATTACAGCATTCTTCATTTGCTATTCCAACAGGCTAAATTTACCAAAGGGGTCCCACTCTACCCCTGCCACCTGAACAAAGCACCAGAGGTAGGTTAGTGACAAGGGTCAAGGAATAGCCGTCCCTACCACACACAATAGAGAAGGCATCTTGGAGAGGATGCGGCTGCTGTTTCTTTCACTAATTGCTGCAAAATATCTTTTGAGGCAAGGTGGTTATCTTCCATTATTTCTTGGTCATTTTCTTACGACAACTTGTATTTTTTGGTTATAAAAGGAAAAACACTAATAAGCATTACGCTTTTATTTTTTTTAACCCCACTTTTTAACTTTCAGTCTAAGTACAAGTGATTCCTCTGTCATTGATAACTTACTCATTCATTTTCTAGGTCAGTATATATTCAGTCTGCAGATAACTTTGTCTCATAAACCTAAAAAATAAAAGTGATACACAAAATATTTAAATCTTTAAATTGCCAGATTTAATTTAGATTGCACATTAATTTCAATCCAAACTAAGGGTCCCAGAGTTCAAAAGTATTAATTTTTTTCTAGATTGTTTTAACCAGTTGGAGGAGTGGACAGGACTAGACACATGGAAGCAAATGATAGATCTCAGGGTCTTCATGAATCCTAGCTAGAAATATAGAGCCATGTCTCTGTTCATGTTTATTTCTAACATGGAACATCCAAGAGGAATGCATTCCCTGAGGAGATATGCCCTGTGATCATTCCCCAGGCACTAGCTAAAAATTCATTACTCTCTCAGCTACTCAGGAAAATGTATGAGAATCTAATATGTGAATAAACTAGAATATAGTCAAATTTATTTTTTAATTGTTTGTTCATTCATTTATTCAGAAGTATACATTCAGTGCCCACCATGTGCCAGGTATCATTCTAGGCACTGTAGATACACAGACGAGGAGATATATAAGTTCTCTGCTCCATGAAGCTTATGCTCACATAGTTGGGCCCTTTCTTTGCTAATAATTAATAAATTTGGGTATAGTACACCACTGGTACAGTCTTTCCTTCTCTCTGGCTCCTTAGCACTGTTCTCTGGGCTATGGAGAAGATAGACAGAAGGAGGATCTGAGCTAATGGAGGGATCCTCAACAAATTCTTAACATCCATTATGGAGGAGAAACTGGCCAGGATAGTGCCTGTGCCCTTCCCTTTGACACTGGGACTATGATGTAATATCACCTTATGATCACTTGAAATTGGCCTTAATCGAAGCTGTCATAATATGACATTGTAGAAGAATATTTCACAATAGATTGATATTAGATTGCTAAGAAAAAAGCAGTTTTGGGGCGTCTGGGTGGCTCAGTGGGTTAAGCCTCTGCCTTTGGCTCAGGTCATGATCTCAGGGTCCTGGGATCAAGCCCCACATCGGGCTTTCAGCTCGGTGGGGATCCTGCTTCCTCCTCTCTCTCTGCCTGCCTCTCTGCCTACTTGTGATCTCTGTCTGTCAAATAAATAAATAAAATCTTTAAAAGAAAAAAGCAGTTTCTAAAACATTACATGCAGTACAATACAATTGTGTTAAAAGAAGAAGAGTAACCATGCACAGAAAGAGGCAGCTAGAATATGTGGCAACATGTGGGCAGTGGCTAGCCCTGGTTAGGATGACAGGTGCCATGCACACAGGAATGCATGTCAACACATGTATACATGTGCTTTTCAATGTTTTAAAAAATGTCTACAATGAAAATTTTCTCATCGTAGGGAGAACAATTTTACCCCTCCTCCCAGAAAACTATATCAGGTATTACTGCAATGAAGGGCACGGTCCAATGACAGAGGAGCTAGCCTCCTCCCATCAAGGTGGCCCCCTTTTGTAGATTATGAGCTGATAGTGTTTGGCCTTGTCCACAGTTGCAATAAAGCTTTGAAGTTTTTCTTGTCAAATTTTCCTCGGACCTATTAACTAGCTGCAAGCCAGTGACCATAATTTTTAAACCCCACTATTAGGTACTGTGCATAGGTGTTTCATCACCTATGAATAGTTGGCGATTTTCACAATAAAACTTATTTTACTGAAATAAAATTGTACATTCTTCAAAAATGTCATCAAAAGAAACTTATCACAATGGTAACAAACCTAAGACCTTTAGACAAGTAACACTTTTAAGGGGGGGGGAGCACAGATTTCTGAATCAGCCAAGACATTATCCTCACTTGAAATATATATGTTAAGAAAGAGCCTGCTAAGAGCAGTGACATGGTGTACTTTCTGTCCCCTTAGTCTGTTTCTTACAAACTGAGTCGCCCTCCTCCCCTCCTTCAAGAAAGTACAGGCCATTCACCGGTGGAGAGAAAATAAACATGTAAACTCATGGCATCAGCTTGTCACAAATTGGGAAATACAGTTAATGGTTAATTATCTGCAAAGACTTCAGTCTTGTCAGTTTTCAATTTTCTGGTCAGCACCTAACAAAAGGAATCAACTGTAAATAGTAAAATAATTTTTCGGGTCTTTGTAGAGCTGGTTCTCTGTAAAGCTCTTTGAAAAGCTTGCTTTTCTTTTGTGTGTTTGTGTGTGTGTGCGTGCGTGTGTGTGTGTGTGTGTGTGTGTGTAAGTTAATATAGCTTCCTTACTCCTATATAAGAGCTAAGAGCACTTGCACACTTAACCCACCTCCTAACCAGGAAAATATTTTGTAAAGGAGTACTTTATTTCTTAAGCACAGAACTAGGTGCCCTGAGTTTCTGCTGCTATTCGTCTATGCAGAAAGGCACAAAGAGAACTTAAGTCTCCCAGACAGAAAGTTGTGTTTGAGAGTTAGTATGAGATTTGCTTCACCCATGTGAATTATTTCGGGATAGGAACAGAATCTGGGAAGATGATAAGAAGAGCTAATAGAAAGTCAGCATTAAAGATGTACCGGTAGATAGTTCAAATTAGCAACTGGCTCCGTTTAGAATAGAATCACCTCCTAAGAAAAGAGGGTTTGAGTTCATCTCCCTGCTCCTTGCTCCTTTACCTCTGAGCGCTTTTTTTTTTTTTTGGCGGGGGTGGGGGAGTGGGGGGAGGCCAGAAATGCTGACCTTAATTAATGGAAGATCCACTAGACCCCAGGCAAGGGTTTGGGTCCCAGGCCCGGATCTCCTCCTGCGTCTCTCCCGGGAGTAACAGCGAGCGGGCTTCATTACTGGCAGCTGAGGGGAAGGGTCACTGGGAATGGATTTGCAGGGCTCTCATTGAGCGATCACTCCATGCTGAGAGGAGCTGGCCGTGCTCTCGGACACCTGGTCATTAACATTGCTAATTAGCAGCCATTAATCAGGGCGCTCGCTTTTTTTTGTTGTTGTTGCATGTCACCGGCTCAGAGGAACCAAGTGAATAAGAAGATTGTTTCATTACCTCCACAAGAGGTGGAATGAAAGCAGTTCCCATCAGCTCAAGAAGAGATGGATTAAGGGAAAGGAAAGGTTAGATGACAGTTAGAGATGAGCTGGGGCAGAGGGGTGGGGGGCGGGGAGGGACCTGCGGACCTGAGCTGTCTGCACAGGGAAAATCAGTCACCTATAATTAATGAAATCTACTGCCACCTAATTCTAATCACCGTGTGAGCATTCTTCCAACACCAAACTGTTGTACTTGAAGAGCTTTATTTCCTTCTGGTAGGGCAGAGAATTATCTTTCAGTCACTTTCATTCTATTTGGAACTCAGTAAGTTTTAAGTTTGGCATTTTCTGCCTTCTCATTCTAACTTCATTTTTTTTCCTTCTAAAAGATTATGACATAATTTAAATTTGTAAGTAGTAATAGCTTAAGCACTTTGAGAATATCTTCACTGTTTTTACCCAAACGGATTTGTTTCAATCTACAGTCAAAGGGTAATCAAAAAATAATAATTTTGCAGATCTAGAATAAAAATAATAAAAGGAAGCTGTTTATTTTTACTCCTAACTGCCCCTCAAAGGCAAGAGGGAATGAAAAGACTCTACTGTTTTGTATATGATATTGAAAGAGTAACACGTCATTAGAAACAGCTAAAGATTTTCTGTGTGTGTGTGTGTGCACGCGCGCGTGCCCGTGCACGCACGCATGCACACACGCACGCACGTGAATTGTTTTTGGTTTTTGTTCATTCAAATGCAATGGGATGAACAGATTTTCATGGAGCCTTTTCTCTTCTGGAATGTGGGGGGTCATATTTGTATAGCACATTATATTTATCTTAATTTCCAGAAAATGGAAGTCTTGGTAACACGTTGCCATCATCATCATTTTTTTTATCTAGGAAAAAAAAATAGTGAGAATACTTATTTAATTAGCAGTTAGTTAACTGCTATGAATTCATTCATTTATTTATTAAAATATACTCATCCAAGAGCTGCAAAGCAGATCTCCCTGACTTCCGTGGAAAGTTCTTTATTGAACAGTGAGCATTTCATCCAGCATTTTGCCATGTTTCTGCTCTGGATTTCTCTGTAGTGGGTTACAAAATGTGGTTTGCAATGGCACTAAGTGACGAGGAAGCAGAGATTGCCTAAGTATTTATTAGTGTTGTGGCTTCATTTGGACATGTGTAATAAATATACATTTGCACATATAATGTGTACCCCTGCACTTTCAAAGCAAAATTACTCATTTAATATGCCCTACATTTCAAAACAATAAAAGGCGAAACCTGTTTTTTATGTACTAATTTGCTCTGTTTACAAAGAACTATGAAGTTGTTGTGGGGGAAGGAAGCAAGTATGTAAAACTAATCTGAGGAGCATTTCAATTAGGTTGGAAATCCGTAATATGATTTCTAGGACTTCATGGGAAAGTTGAACGCTCAAGGGGAAATTACACAAAGAACAGCTGAGAAAAAGTTGCATTCTGGCACAGAATCATGCAAATGGGGCACATTCTTCAGTTTTCTCATGACGGATTGCCTCTGAAACCACTGAGCCAAGCTGCAGCAATGCTAATGAGGGGGATGCATCAATGAACAGTGTCATCCCAGGGGCTTCCAAAGGGGACAGGGGGGAGGGGGCCAAGAGGGAGTTGGAGGAGGAAGGAAGAAAGGAAGAAGAGAGAGAAAAAGAAAGAAAAAAGAAGGGGAGCAGTGGAACTTTGAGTTAGTAGGGCTAGGCCTGTAAAAAAACAAAACTGATTTGGCAGGTAGGGATGGAAGGTACAAGATGAACAGTACTGTAATTATATCCCTTTAAGATTTCAGAGATTTCAAGAAACAAAATAGAACGGGAAATAGAAAATGTTTTAAGCTGTCTGCCTAGTGAGCTAAAACCGAAATTAAAGCTGGGAGCGACAATGCTTTAACCCAGAGGATAGCTTGTGGTTTCTTTATTAAGGACTCTAGACTATAGTGGAAAGGACTGGGGAACCATTTAAACCAGGAAAGAAAAAAAGTAGCACTTTTCAGTCTTAACTTCTTTGTGGTTACAGATTTGTCATTTGAATATTTTAAAAAAAAATCGTAAATGCATGCATTTGTAGCTCATTTACCACAAACGAAAGACAGTTTTCTTGTCATTCCAAGTGTGTTTTGAAAGATTTTTTATCTTTAAACACATACATACAAAGATCAGTTTTTTAAAAAGAATTTCTCTCTTGAGATTAAGAAATGATTACCTTCTTAGAGATCTGTGAGCAGACTTCTCTTTCTTGCATTGCCAAGAGCATACATACCACTTGCTTCCATCCCCACCTAGTGAATGCAAAATTACTAATTTACTTTGCATTTTTCCTTCCGTTCTGGCCTTTGAATGCCCTACATTTCTCATGGAACTCAAATCAATAGCTGTTTATTGAGTGCTTATGATTTTGAAGGCACTGCAAAGTGTTTCTATAAAGAAATTTCTCAAAAATATGTAACACTATTAAGTTTTAGGCCTTTCAAAGTGTTAAGTTTCCAAACATTATGAATTAAGTCACTTTATAATAATACCACACTGAGCACAGCCAGTTTGGTATTGATGCGAATTGTGTGGTACATTTCCAAAATGTCCCACTGAAACTTACTTAGTGCTGATTCAATCAAAAGTATAGTTAAATTGTATTTTTTTCAGTGTCTTATTTTATTAACGTCTGGTTTAAAAATGTAAACAGCCAACTGTGCCCCTTTTTGCTGGCACTGCCATTTCAGCCCCTTTAGCTAGGTAAATAAGCAATGAACTAGGAAAAAGTAAGACTGGCAAATTTAAATTTCTTAATCAATGAGCAGTATATAAGGAACTCATTTCTAACCAATCAATATAGCTTGATGTTAAAACAAGGTCCCTTTTATTCTTTTGCTTGATTTCAACCAATAGAAACTGCAAGATTCAGAATTAAAGCTGAAAAAAAAAAAAAAGCCCTAACTCACTCTATTGTATATTACAGTTCATATGGTATAGTTTCCAAGACCACCCACAGTTCTGAGACTGCCTAATGGAAGATTGTATCAGCTGCTGTACCTAATGACAACTAGATGGGTTAAGAATGAAGTGTTAGCATTCATAGTACTTGTGGGCATAAAGCAGATTATTCACATCATTTCAAAGATAACCTTTGGAGCAAAATGCATTCATTCATGTAACACATTTCTAACTAATCAAGTACATTATCTATTGAAATTAGCTTAAAAATTTGAATTTCTCAGATAAAAAATTAAAATCAATTGCATCAAAGGATCTGTTAACATGTATTTAGACAATTTTAAATTATATATTAATGGAAACTGCAAAGCATGCTTCTGACATTTCACCGTGTCATTTAATGGCATAATTATGAACAGTGTTATTCATTGGTAATCCACTACTGTCCATCACACACCTAAGAGATCCCAGAGTGTCTCAGAAAACTTTCCCTCTGAAAAATCTCTAAAGACAGAGAGAATATATTTGAACCATAAGACATCTGGAGCAAAAGCTGAGGCAGCCCCTCTCCTTGCTCCCCTGTCTTCCTTTGCAAGATGGGACATTTCTTTGAAGTCTCCCGTTTTGTTTATTAAATCCCTATGATTTACTCCACAAGATGGCCATGTTCATTTTAATATAAAAATGATTTAAATTACTATTTAACTCACTTGCCTTTTAAATCTTAAAGTAAAAATGACACTCCAGGGCACCAAGTTAGCCATTGCCCACTCCCTGAATACTGTTGTCCTGGGCAAGAGGGTATAGCAATCAGTGAGCCTTTCTTTGGGCTAAGGGACTCAAGTCTGACACCTGATTCACTGTGTGGCTCTGGGCATCTAATTCCCTTAGCCACTTTGATCCTTGGCTTCAAATGAGGGAGTCGTTTAGGTGTTGATCTTGAAATCTTTCCACTCTGATGATGTTGTAAGCATTCTGGTAATACATCTTGTTTCTTCAGTGGAGAAGAATGGCTACTAAAAGATTAACCCTATGAATCTTTTCCAGTATGAGTATTTTAAGAGCACATGGCCTCCATATGTGAAATATAAAAATAAAAACCTACTTACTGTTTTGGCAACTTTAATTCTCCAAAATTTTAAATAGCAAAATCTGGAAAAAATGCCCTGCTTATATTTCCTTTTGGTTTTGCTTTTCAATAAAACCATGTTTAATTGGAAACAAGTAATCACAATACTTTATTAGTCAAAGCTTTTTCTTGGAATAAAACTCCAAAAGAAGGTGTAGGAGAAAAATCCAAAAAATCATATAACAAGTTTTTTTTTCTTCATTTAAAAAGTCTATTTTTTTTAATTGAGCTATAATTAACATACAGTGTTATATTAGTTTCAAGTGTACAATATGATTCAGCAATTCTATACATTCCTCAGCAGTAATCACTAGATGAACTCTGTATCCAACATATCTATATCCTTAGCTATGGCATTTTGGTTTCCAGCTCGGGTTCCAGAAACAACCCTGGGTGGAAATCTTACCTCCACCATTCAGTTATGGAGTCATTCACCCTTCCGAAGTCTCAGTGTTCTCATCTGTGAGAAGAAGATAATAGTACCTTATAAAATTGGGGAATTAAATGAGATAATAGATGCCAAGTGCTCACCACAGTGTTAGCCTAAGCTAAGTATTCCAGTAATGTTATCCTTATGAATATCATTGCTGAATGGTGGGAATTTATTTTCCCTTTAACAATAAGGGCCTATTGCCAACATAGGACAGCTAATATGAAGTAAACCAGAGGTGTTACAATAGGAAAGTAATCCAGAACACTTAGCCAAGTGTTGCCCAAATTATTTTCCAAAGCTGCCATCTTTGATCAAAAATAAAAAGGCTTCCATACATCTCCCCTTCTGCATGATCGAACCCTTATGCCACTATTATGGTGCTCAGTTTCTATGGATAATCCTGGATGCTGGCATGGTGACCACTCAGCACCTTCAGAATCAGCCACTAGGGACCCTGGTGAGGTTATCTCCTGTCTGAACTGACCATGTAACCATGTACCAGCTCCCTTGGGTCAGTCTGGCCAGGTTCACCACCACCTTCATGCCATGCCACCATTTGTGTGTCCCTCTCTCTCTCCCAGGGGTCTTTTTCTTCCCGGGTTTGGGTTTATGCTCTTCACTCCTTCAGGACCTCCCTACTTCTTTTGGCATCAAGTCTAAACTCTTTCACATGGCCTTCTAGTCCCTTCTTTTCTCTTCAGACTCAACTCTCATCTCTGCCCACCACCTGCCACCCAAACACCAGCCATGACAAACCACTGAAATTCTCAAAACTGCCCGCATTTGCCTTTACTTCCAGGCCTTTGAGGTTCTCCTTTTTCTAAATACTCTTGCTCTCTCATGCTCTCTCCTTAAACCTCCCCCTTCAGACTTGCCATAGTTAATTCCTATTTGGCCTTAAGTTCTCAGTTTATGTGGGATCATCTCCTGACTGCAGAAGACTTGGTTAGGAAGCTGCTCATATGTCCCAAGGCACTGTAGTCCTCACCCTTATCAGAGTCTTTTCAAATATTATTGCATATCATAAATTACGTGTTTGTTTGTCCTAATCCAAATGATAAATTCCTTGACAGCAGGGGGCGTTTTACCGCATGTACCCCCAGCCCTGAACACAGAGACTTTCAACATTAAGTCCGTATCTGTTAAACGGGCTTCTTTTCTATCCATCAGACTAACTCACAAAATCATCTTTAGTATCTAACATACAGCAGACATATTGGTTAGAAAAGTCATTTTTAATATATTGCACCAACATTAGAAACTCCCATTAACTGGCCAATTACAAAAGACACAGTGACCTAATAGAACACATTGACCCTCACCTTCGTGCCCTACTGTCTGGGAGGATTAATAAAGACATGGATGTTGCAGAGCAGTCCTTAAGCTCTAAAATTTCTATAGGAGCTTCTATTTCTAAGCTACTAAATTTCTATTGAGGAAAAGTGTGCTAGCTTCTTTAAGTGTCTTCGAACCTGTCCTTTCACCCTTAATGCTGAAGAACATGGAGCACAGGGGGTGACACTGTGGAGAGATAAGGAGCCTAAAACTAGAAGGAATGACTGGGATGATTTACATATGAAGTCATGATTGGTTGTGTGGCAGAGTTTGAGACAAAAAGCTTTAAAAAAAAAAATTGGTTTACAATTCAGAAAAATTGTGAGGCTTTCCAGCCCCTGGACCTCTGACGTCTGTGCGCGCGCCCACGCATGTGCAGGGGAGACGGTCAGTTCTTTTTGCTGTGTCTCGTGACTCATACTCATGATTTAAGAAGTGCTCTTCTGGATCATCCTCCGCCGTGATGAGGCCCAGTGTTTTAACCAGCCAGATTCCCGTGCATATCCGACGACATTGAAAGAAACCAAAACCTCAGCTCAGACCACAAACACTTTTTTCTGGAATACCCATCTCACTTCTCTTTTGGTCTTAGGCACATTCCACTTTCTCTAGATTTTTTTTTACCCTAATTTGGTGCTCATTTTTGGCTTCTATTATGAATCCCAAAACTTGATTTTGCTCAAGTTTCCCCTTTGATGTTCCTTTAGGACTTTGGTTCCTTATGCTCAATGTTTGATGAATTCCACTACTAGACTCTAATTCCCCCGAAAGAATAGAGGTCTTTTTAATCTCTATTTTACTCGAAATCTAAAATTCATATACATCAAGAGCCGATTTAAAAAATAAACAGCCATTCTAGAACAAAATACCCATGGTGGACTTTGACCATCCAAGCCACCAGCCACAGGATGGGCCCGTGTTTCCCAAAGAGTAGGCCATGCAGCACATGTGGGCATGCCACCAGAACCACTGGGCAAGCAGGCGGCTTGCTAGCATGGCATCAAATGAGTGGTCTGAAAATGAGTGAGAAAGTGATTCTCTTTTAAGTTCTCTTTCACTCCTTCTGACTACAATAAGAGCCAAGACTCCATCTTAATCCTGAACACCTTTCCTATACTTTACAGCACCTTTAACACAAAAGAATTTAATAACAACTTTTTTTATTGGTTTACTTTAATACTTACATTCTCTTTATGGCCTATCGCATCTGTTTACCATAGTAATAGCGATATTTTCATAGTAAATAGTTTCCCTTGTAACCAAATTACATTTAAATGGTAAGTCCATTTAAAGAAAATATTGCTTAAATAACAGTACAGGTACAGATAATGTGTCGCTATGACAAAAAAAAAAAAAAAGGTGACAATGGTCATGAATTGCTGAATTTTGGTAAACAATAAAAAATTCGCCAAAGTTATAGATCAAAATTAGACCGAGGCATCAGAAATAGCTTAATTATTTTCTGATCCTCAAAATACCAGGTTTTCTTGAAATCAACAATAAAAATGTGTTCATTAATTCCCTAAGCATTTCTTAAAGACATTTTAAAAAATGGAATCTCCTCTTAATTTCAGCCTGGCCCTTTCTTCCTCAAAAGCATGAAATGATTGTTCCATCATGGACTACACCACTCATGGGTCAACTAAAGGGAAAAAAAAAAAAAAAAGGATCCTTTAGTTCCATAATTATGAAAGGAATAAGCAGAACCTTGAGAAAACAAGCTGGTGTTCAAGAAAATAATTTTCATTGCCAGCACCTAACCACTGGCCTCTTTCTTAAGAAGAGGATGAGGCCCACGGGGTAATAAAAGGCCCTATAGAACTGCATAAAAGTTCCACATGTGCTGCTCCCGGAGTGGCCTTCAAGGGGGTAAGGGCTGGTGGGGGGCAGGGGAACAGGGCTAAAAACAAGACAGAAAAAAAAAAAAAAAGTCTTGCTTCTGGAGAAGCAGTTCATGTCACACAAAAACCTAATTAACATGACAGGTTCCTGTTTGCAGAAGATCTCATTATCAGGGAAAAACAACAACAACAATAACAATAATAATCGCAATAATAATAATAAGATGAGCCCTAGCAGTTGGGGTTTCTGCAATTACAGTGTGAATTGCATGAGAGGATTATATGAAGTGCTCTTGGCTTGGAGGGGGAAGCTCAACGCTTCAGCTTGCAAGTCGCAAGCAGCTGCTCCGGGCCGTGCACCTGCCGGTTCCAAGGCTGTTTTCACCTCGAGAGGAAAACAGACCCCTTCTCTTTCCCTTTCACAGCCCCCAATCCAAAAACCACCTCTAAGAAGCGGGAGGGAAAAGGGAGAAAATGGAGAGGGGGAAAAGGCGAAAAAAAAAAATAAAACTAAAAAGTTCCTCCGTAACAGCTAGGGCACCTTCCCCCACTCTCCCACGAGCCCCCCCACCCCCAACACTTTGTGAGAAAATCGCGGAGCTGGAGAGCAAGGGGGGAAAGGTAGGGGGTGGGAGGAGGGCGACAAGTGGGAGGGAATAACTTCATTCTAATGCAGCAACAGACAGAGCTCCATCTGATATTGGCAAAGTTTCAACGAAAATGGGGGGCGAGGGGGCGGGAGAAGAAAGGACTCTTTTACTGTTTCAGGCGTCTAAGTCTTCCCGAGGAGCATAAGCTCAGCTCGACATTCTGGGAATAGCAATGAGGCACACACAACAATCAAAACACACTAAATCTGTTTGATGATTCAAACACATCATGCATCTGCACCCACAAAATAGGACTTCAATTAAATAACCTTGCAGATTTGAACAGGAAAAGAAGGGAGAGCGTGAGGATTTTTAATTAGTAACTCGGGATACAAGCAGTTCTGTAAAAATTAGGTGTTTGCACTACACTTTATTCTAAAGTGAGTTGTAAGCGTGTGCTGCTAAAGAGCATGGACAGCTCCTCCCTAACATTGGCTTGAAGTTGTGTTTTCCTTCCTTATCAAGAAGACACTAAGAAGTGGCTTCAACGGGCCTCTACCAAAGAATGGAAAAGCCTCCAGGTGAGGCTTTCTCCTACACATTCACACAAATGCATGCATGGACACAGACCTTTTCCAGTATTACAGAAAAACTCTTTATGACTTTTTAAAACAAAACACACATACGAATACACACACACACACACAACCCAAGAAAAGAATAAAAACCCATATCTCAAACTGGGTCACTGTGCAAACCGCAATTCCTGTTGCCAAGAATTCTTCCTTAGAGGGATTTCTATTTCCATGGTGGGGATAAAATATTTCACTTCACAATTATTACTTGGTCTTTGAGCATATGACCTATCATATATGTTTGTTTCCACACTGTAGAATAACACAGAGTTAGCTGTGAATGATGTGCTTGAGTGCCCCGGAAAAGGCTGTTTTTTGTTGTTAGAGAGATCCAGATTTGCTTATTTTCAGACTGACTTCCAAATAAGCTTGGCTTGGTCTCTGCTTGCTTTAAAAAAGTCAAAAGGAAATAATTCATATTGAAAAGTGGGAAAACGTTTGTAAGGCTCTCTCTTTGGAGTCTTAAAAACACTTCACTCTTTTATTGAAAATTTATTCTACCCATCAACGTAAGCAGAAATTTGGAGAACTGGAAACAAGTTTTTGAAACTTCCTAGACAAAAAAAAAAAAAAAAGCTCCAAATATTTCAGTTATCTGACAAAATATAAATAAAATCTCTTTGAAATGCAAGCATCTTTCTCTCAACATGAATCTCTGCCATTAATACAAAGACAATTTAGTGTAACAAGAAAGCAAAATTTGCAAATTAATAAGACATGAAAATTAACTAAATCATTCTTTAGAGTCTGAAAATACAAACGAATCGCAGAGAGGGAAGAGTTCAAGAGTAGGAGCATGAACATAAAATGTGTCACCACATTTATATTTTCAAAGAGCAATTTGGGCAATTGGGAGGTTTGAACCATGGTAGGAGTTATCCTTTTTAGAAAGCATACAGCTTTGTGTCAAAAAGAGAGTTAAAGTGTTTCTATACACTAACAGTGAAATTGCAGAAAGAGAAATTTTAAAAACAACACCATTTACCATTATATTTACAATTCGCCAGAAAAATAAAATACTTAAGAATAAACCTAACCAAAGAGGTGAATGACCTGTACTTTGAAAACTTAAAACACTATTGAAAGAAATTGAAGACAACACAAAGAAGTGGAAAGATACTCCATGCTCATGGATTGGAAGAATTAATATTTTCAAAATGTATATTTTACCCAAAGCAATCTACAGATTCAGTGCAATCCCCAAAAAATACCAATAGCATTTTTCACAAAACTAGAACAAATAAGCAGAGTTCCATTTGTGTGGAACCCCAAAATACCCCAAATACCAAAGCGGTCTTGAAAAAGAACAAAGCTGAAGGTATCACAATTAAAGATTTCAAGATAATACTACAAAGCTGTAGTAATCAAAACAGTGTGTACTGGCACAAAAACAGACACTTAGATCAATGGAATAGGATAGAGACCCCAGAAATAAACCCACATATATATGGTCAAGTAATCTGTGATAAAGGAGGCAAGAATATACAATGGAGAAAAGACAGTCTTTTCAATAAATGGTGCTGGGAAAACTGGACAGCTACATATAGAAGAATGAAATTGGACCATGTTCTTATACCATACAGAAAAATAAATTCAAAATGGATTAAAGACCTAAACATTCTAGAAGAAAACACGGAGAGTAATTTCTCTGACATCAGGCATATTAATATTTTTTCTGCATACATCTCCTAAGGCAAGGGAAACAAAAGCAAAAATAAACTATTGAGACTACATCAAAATAAAAAGCTTTTACACAACAAGGGAAACAATCAGCAGAACAAAAAGTCTGCTGAATGGGAGAAGACATTTGTAACAGATATATTTAATAAGGGGTTAATATCCAAATTATATAAAGAACTCATATAACTCAACCCCCCCAAAATAAGCAATTCAATTAAAAATGGACAGAGGTGGGGTGCCTGGGTGGCTCAGTTGGTTGAGCATCTGACTTTTTGTTTTCTGCTCAGGTCATGATCTCAGAGTCCTGAGATCAAGCTCCCTGTCGGGGCTCCATACTCAGCAGAGAGTCTGCTTGAGAGTCTTTCTCTGTGCCCCTCCCCAAACTTGTGTGCACACACTTGCTCAGTCTCTGTTTGTGTGTCTCTCTCAAATAAATAAAAAATGGACAGAGGACCTGAATAGACATTTTTTTCAAAGAAGACATCCAGATGGCCAACAGACACATGAAAAGATGCTCAGCGTTACTCATCATCAGGGAAATGCTAATCAAAACCACAAAGAGATATCACCTCACACCTGTCAGAATGGCTAAAATCAACAAGACAAAAAACAAGTGTTGACAAGGATGTGGAGAAAAAGTGATCCTTATGCACTCTTGGTGGGAATGTAAAATGGTACAGCTATTATGTAAAATGGTATATAGATTCCTCAAAAAATTAAAAAGAGAAATACCATATTCCCTAAGTGTTCATTGTTAGTTAAATTGGTAAGAAAAATGTGGTATGTATACACGATGGAATATTAGGTAGCCATAAAAAGGATGAGATCATGCCATTTGAGATACCATGGATGGACCTAGAAGGTATTATGCTACGTGAAATAAGTCAGACCAAAAAAGACAGATATCATATGATTCCACTCATAAATGTAATCTAAAAAGAGAACAAACAAAAAGCAGAATCAGAGTTATAAATACAGAGAACAAACTAATATTTGCCAGAGGGAAGGGAAGTGGGGGGTTGGGCAAAATAGATGAAGGGGAGAGGGAGTTACAGGCTTCCAGTTATGAAATGACTAAGTCACCAGAATAAAAGGCACAGCATAAGGAATACAGTCAATGATACCATAACAGAACAGATGGTAGCTATACTTGTGAACATAACACAGTGTATAAACTTGTCAAATCACTATGCGTACATCCAAAACTAACATAACACTGTGTGTCAACTCTAGTCAAACAAAACAAAACAAAAAAAGTCATCTTCTTCGCTTCACTTTAAAAAATAAACAAACAAAGAAACCAGAGTTTAAAAGGAACTCAAGCCAGGGACATTAGATATAACCGATCAGTCCCAAGAAAAATACACCCATTTTAAAAGTCTACAGACCTTAGGTAAAATATAAAGAAAAAAAAAAGATGGACAACTTTGTTAATTGTGCACATGAAAATTGCCTGCACTTTTGGTAACCTATGAATGTAGCAAAGTTTAGGGACTGTTCCCATCACTCCTCAGCCAGTCTCCCCTGGGTAGACTGGTAAAGCTTTGCCTCCTAGTGCAGAATGAGGCCAGATTTGGGGTGAGTTCCTCCCTGATGGAAATGAGAAAGGGAGTTCAACTTGGAAGGCAGGAGTCCTGAGTCCTGTTCCTAACTCAGTGAGGCCTTGAGGAAATAACTTGCTCTCTCTGGCCTCAATGTTTTCATCTATGAAATGAGAGAGCTGAATCAATGCAGTTTCAGAGAAGTTCTCTGTTCCAGAATTTTGTGATTCTGTAGGTAGAACCAGACAGGACCGATAATACATTTTGCACTAAGTGGTAGACAAAGAGATTTCTATTCCTCTCCCATGGCCACAAATAAAATCTCCAAAGACGTGAATCCCCAATAATTCAGTTTCCACAGAAGCTCCTCTGTTAGGGTAAGTAATCCCAAAAGAGTCTAAAAGAATAAAAGTAAATTACCGGTAATGAAGTCTCTGGAAGTATTGATCATTCACTCGCCTTTGAAGCCCCAATATTTTTCGAGGTGCACCATGTGAGGTGAGGTTTCAGAATCTCAGTGGAAATTGGGGTAAAGGGCATTTGTTTAGCCTGCTCAAAACTCCTCTCCCCAAACTCAAAACCCCTTGCAGAGTGAGACACTATTATTAATGAGAGTGTGTCCTGTCTGGTGCTAGGAAGAAAAAAGATGAAAACCATGGTGCCCCTTCACCTCCCACTCAGCCAGATTTAATCTACCCTTCAAGCATCTGCTTTGCTTCAAGAAGATTCTGCAGACCATTTCACATGAATCCTTCTCCTTTACGTATCGGTACCGTAGAGAGTATAGCACTCATCCGACATTAGTTATGCCTTGCGACATCTCATATTTTTATTTAACTTTTAAAGCAGAATTTCCCCCAAATATGATATTACTTAGTGGTTCTTCAGTACGATTCTGTGGTCAGAATCTAGTACATGCTGGATGAAATGAAGCTGGAAAAATGTTACAGCAAATTGTATCTGAGCAATGACTTAATAAAAGGATGTACAGTGTGATACGCCATGTGATAGAGTATTTGGCCTGCAGAGCCTTACTTTAAAAAAAAAAAAAAAAAAGGCCTTTTGTCAAAAAGTATTCTCCAACCTGTCTATAAACAGGGTTTCACATAAGACTTAAGATCCAAAAGTTTCCTTATTCATTTGATCACTAATGCCACAAATATTTACCCAGTATCTGCTCATGTTAGGTACATCTGTGCTAGGTATGGGTTGTTATTAGATGAGTAACTCTCAGCCCCCCAGTTCAGTTAGAAGAAAAGGGATCAGGGGGATAGAAACCTTTCTTCAGGGGTGACATTGGAAGTGAGGATGGGAGGGAGCTATCAAATTACTCACATGTATAACAATTCACCATCTATAAAGCTTTTCTCATTATTAGTACAATACCTACTTTTTAACATCCCCTTGAGCACTCGCAATATATTAGATATCTTGAATTTATTTGTGCTTTAATTTGCCCTTCTGAGAAGGTGCCACTCCTTTAAACTTTTCCCATATATTTTTCCTATCTGAAATGCTTCCACCCTAACCTCAGATGAACATGAAACACAAATTAAGTTTTGGCTTCCCAGATACATGTTCTGTTCATACATTCCTTGGGGCAAAACTAATGAAGCAATATCTATCAAATTCTCGAGGAAAGAATACAGTAATCTTTTTCAAAATAATAAGATTTAATCACTGAAAGCCAAATCGCAAAAAATAAAGTATTGTTTTTTCCTGGTAAAGGTTTCATTTGGAATTCTTTGGTGAAATAAGGACAGAGAGACCTTGGACACTGGAAGGTGGCTAGCTTCACAAAAACCGGGTAGTTTTGCCTGATAAAAACCCTTAAAGACACTTCCCTGGAGATAGGAGCAAGGCTTACCTTGTTAGCTAAGGAGTATTGTGACTTTTTCAACCTACATGGTAAGGAAAATTACAGCACATGCTTTAACCATAGACCATCCGAACGCATTGATAATAGCCTGAGGTGGATTGGGATCCCGTAATATTTACACCATTGTCAGTTCCACCTAGATGTAAACCTAATGGGTCACCTACGTGGGACACAGCTCTGATTCCTCCTTTAAAGCCTAATACCACCTATTTTTCTGCAGTGACAGGTCAGTAGATAACATCATGAGCTACATTCTTCCTTTCTTTGGGATCATTTGTGAGAAAGAGTATTAATGGAGGTCCTTCCCATCTCCCAAGCACAGGAAAGAAGAGATCTATCCGTTCTTACCCAGCTGTGTAGAGAAATTTTCTTTGGATTTTTACAATCAAGCGTAGGAAACTTGGTAGTGGGAAGATGGGATAGGGGAAGGGGGAGGCGGTGTGTGGGAAAAGTAGCAATAACTTCCATGTATGTGGCAGATTCCATTCATGCCATAGTGAATAGAGCCCTAAATACTAGAAGTCAAACCGGCTGAGTACTGGCCCAGCTCTATTTCTTATTGAGTGTGTGACATTTTCCCTGTCTTTGCATGGAATAATAACGTCCTTCCTGGGGTTCATGCTTACCTTCAGGAACCTGAAGAGGTTCCAAAGAGTCGAAAGAGGGGAGAGCGCTGCGAAAACTCTGAAGTGCCCAGGGCAGTAGCCAAGGTCTCTTTTCTCTAGTATGCTATTTGGTCAAGAGCGAGGGCCGCAGACTGAGACCACCACCCCCCGCCACCGCCCCGAGTTAGAACCCTGCTTCTGCCTCTTCACAGCTGTAAGACCCTGGGCAAGTTTCACTCCCTAAGCTTCACATTCTTCATCTCCAAAATGAAGAGTACTAATCCTCAAAGAGTTGTGAGGATTTAATGAGATTATAAATGTCAAACCCTAACGGTGTCTGAAATAGAGGTTTCTCATTACATGCTGACTCATGTCATTAGTGAGGAGCTACTGCCGTATGGATCACCTTATTGCTAAAATGTGGGAAAACGAGACTCATCCATTGTGCTTGGCAATGCGGCCAGATATAAAGTTCATAGGTCAGTTCCTCATTATGGGCTTTCCTCACTCCTTCATTCCTGCCTAAGTTCATTAGTCTCTCTACCAGATCACCTCTGTTTGAATATTCTATTATACTTATTGGGCACCATTTTGTAATCTAATTATTTACACGTCTCTTTGACTAGATTATAAGAAACTTGATGGCAAGACTCTGTCTTATCCCTCTCAGAATCCCCTGTGCCTAAAACAGAGACCACTTCATACTACCCACTAATAAATGCTTATGAAACTGGATGCATGAGTATATAATGTTCTGCTACGAATCAGTCCTCAACTACCCGATAGAGACATAAATACAAACATGATCGGGGAAGGAGCGCATGCTCAGGGTCTAGACCTTCGTTCTGGCATTCCCTCCCACTCACTCTGTAGAATGGCTTATGCAGTTCTGGTGCTTCTGTTACGCAGTTCAAGCAAACATTCAAAACTCATTCATCTTACTGGCACTATGGGCCAACAAAAATGAAGTGAGACAGTGTGGAAGTAAATTTTAAAAATTAAGTTATCTCCATTTTTCTTCAGATTGTGCATCCCTAACATAAAGTCACAAAATCCTGAATTCCAAACCAAGCAGAACAAACATAAACTGTCTCTAAATTAGGAGATTCAAGCAGGGACCAAGACAACATGAAGTTGCTGGCTTTCCACAAAGTATGACTTCCAGGAAGAACTACAAGATCCTTTCCTCTCAGTACTTTTTTTCCCATAAATCTTTCCCTCCTTCGAAACTAACTTGAAATTCTTGCCATTGTTAAGTTTATGTCTATTTGTGGGTACTTGTGGTGGGGGTTAGGGTGAGCTAGATGTGGCATCTTCAGTAGGGGGTTGGGAAGATGGGTGAGCTGATGGTAGGTATTAAGGAGGGCAGGTATTGCATGGAGCACTGGGTGTGGTGCATAAACATTGAATCTTGGAGCACTGAAAAAATAAAATTAAATATAAAAAAAGAAAGAAAACCCTAGTAAAATGTGTATTTTGCACTTGCCTTTTCTCATTAACATATTAGCATCATTCTTGGGAAAGTGTCTTATAAATCATAAAAAATATTATTATTAACACAGAATAATTTATCAGATGAGCTTTTTGGTCCCCTTTTGGTCCAATTTGACCTTAGAGAGAAAGAAATTAGAAAAGACAAATAGATTTTAATCATGGGTCTCAGATTATTGTGGGATTGGAACCAGGTGGAACCAACCTGGAGAAGGTGGGTCAGCGAGAGGTGACTTAATTAGAGCCTGGGCCCCGGGCAGCTGGGGAGGAAGTGTAATGTTGGAAACCAATGTCAGTATTGAATCCTGTTGTCCCTTGAGTCTACTCATTATTCTTTTTGTTGTTTAAAGTAAGGCTTACTGAATGCTGAGCATATGCTAGCATGAGGATGGGTCTTGGTTTCCAGTGGTGTGAATATACATGTAGTCCCACTCTTACGGAGCACACCATCCTAGTGTGAGAGGCAGGTATTAACACACAGGCATACTGATTAGTAGTTAATTTTAAACAAGCTAGAAGCTAGAAGGGAAAAAAACAACAACAACAAATTATGAGACACAGGAACCTGCCTTTTGTACTGTGTGTGAGACTGGATTTACCTTGAAACTAGCAAAATTTAAGCTTGAAAGTTTCTCATTTACATGAGCTCCTTCCAAGGCTCTGGAGATAAGGGGAGCCCTACGGTGTGTTCATATGGCTAGATATTTTTGTAAAGTTTGCAAATGTAAGATATTTTCACTGTGGTCAGTTAAGACCATTATCTCTCTATTCTGGTCTCATGTTGTATTTCCCCTTATGTTGTGCAGAGTTGGAGGGACATGGGCATTGGGGGATCTATTTAGAGGAAAATTGAGATGGAAGTACATTTCATTTGGGTTTGGTAGGACATACTACAAAGTATAATTAAGTTACTGCTAGCCTCCCAATGTAAGAAAGGTCTTCAAAAACACTTCCCCAAGCCTTTTTACCAGCTCCTACAGCAGAATGACACAGGGTAGATGCCTGGAAAGTGTCTCCTGATATTACTGTGTCCTCTGTTGCCCAGGACCAGAAGTAGACAGGTAGTGGGGGAAAAACTTGATCTCAAATGCTGGGAAGAAGATAGAGCTTTTGCCCTGTGTGAAAATAATGCTCCTAAACATTTGCATAGCAACACTAATAAAAAAAAGTTATGAAGTTGAAATAAACTTTTCCAAACAGTCATAATTAAAATAGCTTTTTATTATTATGCCAGAGGAAAACTAAATTATCTTTCTAGTTCTTACTGTGGAAAATATTACAGTATCATTGTCACATGAAAAGACAATCAAAAGATAGGTCACCACGTTGATTATTTATTCATTTATTCATTCATTCATTCATTCATTCATTTTAAGTAGTCCCCATTGTGGGACTCAAACTCACGATTCTGAGATCAAGACCTTGAACTGAGATCAAGAGTTGGATGCTTAACTAGCCTCTAATTATATCTCAATTAAAAAAAAAAAAAGATATGTTCAGAGAATGCAAGGGAAATCTATTAAGAAGCGTTTATGATACTAGTTACCTTTTTAAATTTATTATTTGTGATATCTTTTTTATCCTAAATAAATATTCACTCTTGAGTATAAATTTATGTTCATAGTTTTATATTCTTTTCCTTAAGGAGAACCCCCAAATTATATAGGTTCCAGGCCCCACAGAATCTGCCTCTGGTCTTGGCTTCTCTGTGGAGATGACATTTCAGCTGAAACCCAAGAAACTTGAAGCAAACATCCATGAGAGAGTAGGATCTGAGCTAATGGAAAGAAGCATGTGGAAAGGCCTGGAGGTGGGAATGAGATTGGTGAGCTCAGGCATAAGACTGCAAGCCCCATTTATTTTTAACAGTGCTTGTTTAATTATAGAAATAATTCATGTTCATTCCAGTAAATTTGAAAAGCGCAGAGAAGCACAAAGAAGGGAAAAAATGAACCATCATTTTTGTCCCAACGTTTTTACTGGAAAAATATGATTGCTGCAGTTATACCACAAGGGCCATAGACCAGGTAGAGTAGCTCTAGAATGATCCGGACATGGGCAGATTGTTAGAGCACTGTACAACTGTCAAGAATCTGCTTGCTCTTATCATCATCATCACCATCATTGTCATTAGCAATGTTCCATCAAGAGAAAGCATTAAAAATGCCCTCTTCGAAATCTTTTGCCAAGCTCATCCAGCTTTGAAGATATGTATAGCATCTCTGGGTAGTAAAGTCATAGGTGAAGAGGGGTCCCTTGGGATTTCTAGCAAACTAAATATTTATTGTTCTGCTGCCCTCCACTCTCTTTTATTCTAGAAAACAACTTCTCTTCTTTGGGGTTCCTAATCCTACCATTCTTTCAACCACATGAGTTTCATAGAAAGTGGCAGTTACAATTCCTTCTCCTAATTACCAGTCTCAATCGATGGGTTTGGGAATGGATACATGACCCACCTAGGCCAATTAGAATCCTACTCTCGTGATTTTCTAACTAGAGATCAGAGAGCTTTGACTCTTTCTGTAGTGTCAAAGTTGGGAGATGTCAGCCTAAAAGTACTAGGTGGCCATGTTTCAAGACAAACAGAGGTTGATCTGAGAAAATAAGGCTGTGGGTTGGGAAGAGGAATAGAGAAGATGATCATTCTGGTGACGACAACAGAGAGTCCCTGTTTCTAGGGATCTCTGAGACCTAGCTGCCCTTAGAGAATTTCCTGCTGATTGGCTAGGTGAAACAGTAAATTCACCTCTTACCTAAATTCGTTCAAGTTGTGGGTCTGATACTTGGTATCAAATAATCTCCAATACACTAAATTTGAATGACTCATGTGGATCTTGATCAAGGACAGAGTAGCATACTGGATTTGGGGTTGCTAATAAAGAAGAAAGGGACAACGACTAACATACAGAGTCCCCGCTGAATTTCAAGGACTACACATACTTAATTTTTTCCTTACAGCAACTCTAAGAAGTAGGTATTGCTTTCAAAAAATTGAGCCTTATTGTGGTTGGTAACTTATCCAAGCCCTCACAAGTAGAAACAGAGGTGAAATTTGAACTTCGATCTCTGTGTATCTTATTCTTATTCCTCTACTACATGTTGCCCTTATAGGGTCTTACAATACGATTCAGAAAAGAGATATTTATACAAACAACATAAAGGGATATGAGCTGATGCAAACAAGGAGTGGCAAGAGAGGAAACATTGAGTGTGGACTGATCACCCAAATTCTAGGTACCAAATTGGAATCTTGAAGCCCTATTACTGCTTTTAAATCCTGTCCTTGCCATGAACCTAAAAAAATATCATTGCTACTAGGTAAAAGCCTTTGTCTAACTCTCCTAACTTAAATATGTTCAGATCTATAAGCTGGAGGTAGAAAATAAAATCTTCAAAGACAGCAGTTTTGTTAGGAGAGGAGTAATGTTTAACCAAATTGATAATAAAATGTGGAGAGATCAGCAAAACCATCCAAACCTGGGCAGGGAAAATGGCTCTAACCACAGCAGAAATTACTGAAGTTCTTTATATGGGAAAACGATTGGCTGATGGTGAGGGCTGTAAAACATTGAAATGGGTTACCAGGGCAAGCTAAGGAATCTCTTCATCTACAGGCCTTTAAAATAGTAAAATTTTCTTCATCTGAATGGCTTTACGTGTGGTCTTCCTTGAGGCAGGGTGAGGTTAGGGAGCTACAGAGGGAGGGATGACCTCTCCAAATCCCTTCCCAAAGCCTGGGATTCTCCCTACCTGATGGTCATCACCTTGAGGAAGGGGTTCTTTGCCATTCATCAAGTTGCCCCTCTCCTAGTCCTACCTTAGTATGCACGAATTCACAACTGCTGTAGAAATGATTGAAATATTTAGACATAATGGAGGAAGTTTAATAGGGTCCAGTGGGAAACCCAGGTGTTTAGATCAGCTTAAAAATAATAACCACCTCCCCTGCCGGGGGCTTTCTATTCACAATCAGCTCTGCTTTTATTCTTAACCATAAAGGCTACCTCAGACAGGAAATTATTCACGTGATTGGTCTTTACAAGTGCTGTTGGGTTTAAACTGAGGGCTGTAGAGGTCATTAGTGGGCAGCCATGTGATTAACCTTTGCTAGCCCGTTGCTTTTCACACTTTGTTAACAGCTTCCATTATTGCCCCTCTGAGTCTTGAGGAAGCTGTTTATTGACAGTATTAAAAATACATAGCTACAAATTCTTAAGAGCCTTGTGTTAAAGAAAAAGGGGGAGAAAAAAAAAAAACCCTCCCAACATCTTATAGCCAGCCGACTGGGGAAATGGAAAACCTCTAATTTACCATAAAGGTTTATCAAGACCTGCATTAAGTAACACTCTGTTCAGCTCAGTGCTAGTCCCTATTGTTGCTCCTTTCTTTCATATTTTTATATATTAGGTTGACACTAGAGAATTTCTTTTTAACACGACAGAATTTGAAAATTTGAGGAGGGAGCTGTAAAACCTCTGGAAGCATCTGAAGCTTGGACTCTGTTATTTCTGATGAAATTAAGTTGTACATGTTTGGGGGGAGAGCAAGAAAGAGGCTGATAAGGAAAATGTCTCTCTTGAGGAAAAGTGAAGTCTTTGCACCAAGAGTTTTAGACAGGATTTGTGTGTGTGACTCAGTACTTATTCTGATGGGAATAAATGATGGTTGTTTGAGTTTTTACCCCTCTACTCACACCCACCCTGGGCTATATAATGTCTTGGGAGGCCTTTCCTAGAATTGTTTGTGCAAAAAAGACCATATTGATGCTTCCCAACCAGTAATATGCCTAAAATCTTCTTAAAGGATGCCATTCTTCAAGGGATCCTCGGCCCATGACCCCTCCCACTGCCCTCATGACCTTCCTAAAAGAATTGAATGCCCTCTCTATGACCCCCCACCTCAGCATAAGATTTCTTCCCAAGCACTTTCCTTTTACTTTCTGAATTCCAGTGAAGAATTTAAGTCTCTGCTTCAGAAGTATCTAAAGCTTCCCACTCCTAGGTCAGAATTCATATTCAAGGGGGGAAAAGGCCCAGGAGATGATTCCTCAAGAGAGTTATCCCAAGAGACTTATAAATGCATATGTAATACATGATACACACACACACAAAATCTGTAAATACATACACATGGCATATATGTGTATATATACATATGTATACATGTATATAGGATAAATACATACAAATATATATAAAATAAATGAGTAGGAAAGGAAACCTTTAGGATTCCATTTAAAATTTCTTTGCTTAAGAGATTTGGAGGAAGGAACAATGTACAAAAAGAGAGATGATTCTCCTTCAATTGCCTTGAGTCTTGTTTGTTTCTATTTTAATGCTTTTGCTTTAAGTTATTCATATGCTATTTAAAACGTGTAGCTATAGGCCTAAATTCTTTTCCTGGGAATAATCACTGAGCAAGTATTACTTCTCTCCTAGGAAAAATATGAAGTAATTAGTGATCTTATTGAAAGAAGACAAGCATAATAAGTGGGGCTACTGCCTTTTCCCAAAACTGCTATCTGCTATAATGACCTCTGATGTTTTGTGTAGATTATACTGTTGCCAAGCTTTAATCTCTATGGGCATACTCTGGTCAACAAATCCAAACAAACAAACAAAGTAAGGTTCAGTTTCCCTTTTTAAAAAACCTTTTATAACTTTTAAAACTGACAGGACACATATTCCTATATTTCATGATGGAAAGGTGGAGGGGAAATTGTTGCTAGGATAAGACTTTGTGTTTTATGTCAAATTGTATCTGGAAGCTCATTTTAAAAGTGAAATTATAACCTGCCCACCCCCCAAAAGCAGGGATTTGAGATGAAAATGCCAAAATAACTTTAATTATAGGTTTGTTGGGGGTGTGACATTAAAATATCAGTCCGTGGAAAACTTCACATTGTTAACATGTCACTCAAAAAATTTGAAATTTGCGTTATACCATTACTATTTATTTGTACATTCTTGGTCTCCAAAGCACATGCTTTCTAGATAAGAGCCCAAATCACTATAGCAAGTGGTCCAACATTTTCAATTTTCTTGTAAAATCAGTTAAATATAAATCATTGTAGGCTTCTTAATGTAAAACCTTGGTTCTACTTATTGCAAATTTTTGAAATTGGTCTGAATCACATATAATTTTTTTAATATAGAAAAATAACAAATTTCAATTCACTCTATAATCTTTCCATTTTTTTCTACAAAATTCAAAATAATATTGTGCCACTGGGGAAAAAAGTATATAGTAGCCTGTAACATCAAACTACTACTTCTTACCCTAGACATATTGTAGACAATAATTGGTTTTCTCCGCTCCCTCTCCCAGGCTGCATGAGAAAGGAAACCATGGAAACTGGGCCACCATAAAGCAATGCTTTCTAACCTCAGCTGAGCTCTCACTGATCCTCAGAAATGGTTTTACACATCCCTTGTTGACTAATCATTATAGAGAACCACAGTAGCTGTTTTCAACATTCATCCTCAAAGGCCCACCCCTTGACTTCCTTCAACTTAACCTCACTCACAGGACATGACCTTATGGCCTACTTCAGTGAGGAAGGTCAGTCAGCATGAGCTCCTTGCACTGGTCTTTGACCAAAACAGACCTGGGCCTTGGCCTGCCTGGCAGGCCTAACTGGGCCCAGCACGTGTAACTGGCTCCAGTTCTGTCCACTTGTATATGCTCCCTACCCTGACAAGGAGCCCCACTTAATAGTTCATCTTTCTTTAAGGCCTATATGTTGCAGTCTGGCCTCTGCTTACCTTAATCCAGAGTGTACTACAACTTATAACAGTATTTTTTTATCTCTTCTGCCTGTGGCCTCATCCTGTGGCTGAGAACATGGCCAGCTCTCCTTTATCTTTGCAAGTTTCCTTTGAGGTCTTTCTCTCCATCACAATTTCTACTTAGCTAAAGTTTTATCTTTGGCCCTCTTCTTTAGCTCCCTCTCTTTTACAATCTGTCTTTACTATGTGCCTTTTTTAGTAATCTCATCAAAATGAAGTCATCAACTCTGATCTTTAAGCCACAAATTCCTCAGTCCTTAAACTCACATTCCTAATTTTCAGAGCCATTGATTAATTCCTTAAACTAAAACCCTCTTTGCCCATCAAACTAACGCTTCTTCTCAACTTCCTCATTTTGGTAGCTATTGTCATTAATGTCCCAGAGCCATGGGTGTTTCTTCCTTCTCCAATAAACTGTTATGACACTTTTATAATAAATCCAACTCCTTCCCATGACCTGAGACTCTCTGTATATATCTCTGACCTCATACATCTGTTTCCTTCCCTGGTTCAACCATGATTTGGACACTCTGGTCTTAAATTTCTACTCTTCAAATCCACAAGGCTTACTTTGTCCTTGGGGTTTTTACAGGTTGTCATCTCCCTTCCTGGAACTTCTCTACCGTGCAGATCATCCCAGAGTGGCTCCTTGTCATCTGACCAACATGTCACCTCATCAGAGTGATGGTTCCAGAAACTCTGTCATATCCCACTGTTTGTATTTTCCCGATAAAACTTCTATGACTGATAGTAATCAGGCAGGACTAAGAAATAATGAGTAATTAAACTATAGGAGCGGCAGTAAGCAGGCAAAGGAAAAGACAGGCTTCAGAATTGATTAAGAAACAAAAATCAAGAGAATTTCATGACAATTGTACAAGTAGCAAGGGTAAAAGAGTTAAAGATTATTCCCAAATTTTTGACTTGGGAGACTAGGTATATAATGGAGTTATTAAGCAGAGTCAAAAATACAACCCAAATAGCTAATTTTGGAGGACAGACAATCAGTTCAGCTTAGAGTGTGCTGAGGTTGTGGTGTCTACAGTACAGACTGAAAGATTTCCACAAGGCAACTGGAAATATGGGCCCAGAGCCCATGAGAAATCATTTGGAACCCTATGACTAGAAGACATGGGATATTAAGAGTAAAATTCAACCTTTCAGCTGCAAAATTATTTAATTCCCATTAGTATATTCCTACTTAGAAAAAAGAAAAAAAAACTAATCTTTACAAATAATTCAATATTATTCTTGCTTTCATGATACCCATACTTCTCAGAAAAACTTTATAATCTTTTGTATAATCCTGTTTTATCTTGGGACTTATTGATCTGAGCCTGTTTAATTAACTCCCAAATAACAGCTACTGACATGTCATCTAAAGCAGGTCACCCGGCTGTATGACCTTGCGCAAGTCATTTTACTTCTCAGAACATAAATACCCTACTCAATCTACTTTCAGTTCAGTTACCCTATGAGATCAAATATCACATTAAACCCTTATCACTTGTTCTACTGCCAGCAGGACTTACCGCAAATCTACTGGAAAAATCTTTGGGGATATGTAGAAGAATACTTATTTCAGATGCTAAGTCATAGCAGAAAGTTGAAACTTGGTGCTTTGGGGGAGCTCACAAGGTCATTCTACATAAGGGAAAGATCAAATAATGTTACTGCAAACTGCTATTGTAATTCATTCTTCCATAAAGATGACCTCTGTTGTACTAGCAAGTTCACAAGACCCTGGGTTATCAGCCAAACAAATGCCACTTCAGTAAGTTATTGCTGCCTGGGGCCAGCTTTAACTTGCATTGTCAACTTTTTTCCTATCTAAAGTTCTACTGTAAGTTTTGCATTCATAAACCATGTTCCCCTTGGCTTTATTGCTTGCCCTCTAATGACTTCTCCCCTCCTCTTGGTTGTTAAAGAGAGCTCCATTGTGTCTACTAACACCAGAGAAATTATTCAGTGATGCAAAAGAGTCACATTCAAGTAGTTTTTAGGTGGAACAAAATGCAAAAGCCACTGAACATTTCCTTACTATGTGAAAATTGTTGCCTGCATCTTTGTACCATACTTCTGGGAATTCAATTCAAAAGAGATGTGTTCAAGTGTGTGACTTTGGCCGTGGTGTATGATCATGAGACAATAGAGGAACACTACACTTTGTGATAATTTTTCAAATTTGTGGTTCTATGCAAAATTTTACCAATTTTCCATCACTAGAACTGAATTCGAAATAGATTTAGAAAATGTGGTAGTTGTCTAAATGAAAATAAATGTTGTTTCAACAGTCTTTTTTTCCCCTTTAAATTGATGGTTAAGTGTATAACAAAAGGAGAAGACAACAAACAACATATATATACTTGCCTGAAAAAGCCAAAATAATGCCACCCACATACACAGAATACCACACACAGTTGTTTTATAAAGAAAAATCAGATGCCATATAGGGTAACGATTGAATATTGATGACACTTTTTCTACCCCATACAAATTACTCCTGCTAAAGTGCACCCAGCTTGTTTTTTGCTAGTGTTTCCCCCCATTATGCTGTCAAGTGTAGATTAAGGACATATCCTAGGAGCATTCTTCATAAGAACATTTCTCTCAGTGCTACTTAAACATGGCCTCTCATGTATATCCTCTGCATCATTGGCCTTTGATATGTCAGTAAAGTATCTTTGCTTTAAGAAAAATGAGGAGAAGTAGCCTCTTCTAGGAAAAATCTACGAGTATAAGTAGGTAATGGAGGTTGAGAGTACAAAGCCTAGAAGCCTAATACAAATTCTCCTTGAGGACATACCATTCTCCTGTAACATGAAAATGACTGGCATTGCCCTAATATGTCCCCTCTGCATCGTAAGTGATTGCAGAGCAACTTTCACCAAGCGGCTAGAACTCATGGCTTTAAAAGCATTACCCCTGTCGCTCATGCTCATGAAAAGAAACCTGATTAATCCCACAAGGCAGATTATCCTGATTTGACAAGGGGATTCTTGTATTTATATCAAATAAGATTTTGCTTGATGTTTGAACACTGGTAACTCAGTAGAGACATAAAATACACTGTGGGGGCACCCAAGGGGCTCAGTTAAGCATCCAACTTGATTTCGGCTCAGGTCATGATCTCAGGGTTGCAGGAGGGAGCCCCACATTAGGCTGAATGTGGAGCCTGCTTAAGATTCTCTATCTTCTTCTCCCTCTGTCCCTCCCTGCCCCTTCTCTAAAACACTAAAATACAATGCACTGTGAAGTTCTGAATTCTTCACTTTGTCCCCTTTGCTTAACTCATTCTCTCCTTCCAACTCCATGCTAAGCATTTATTCATTAATTGAACAAACATTTATTGGTCTCTCACATGTGCCCAGTACTGTTCTAAGCACAGGAAATACAGCCATGAACAAAACAAACAAAAAGTTCTGCTCCCATTCTTCATCTCTCGGGTTTGTGTGTCAAGGTAAAGGAGAGCTGTCTTCTTTCTCCCAAATCTGTTGGTCTGCACTTTCACTTGGGAAAAAGGTCAGTTGTCTAACAAAAAGAGCTTTTTCATTTGTTAGAATAAATAAAGATCATCAACAATCATACACATATTCACCCAACAATTATTGCTGAGCATCTCCTAGATGCCAGGATGTAGGCTTCAAACTGGGAACAGCCAGAAGAAAACCACACAGTCCTTGGCTTAGGCAGGGATTATACATTTTTGCAATGTCTTTCATGTGAACAAATTAACAACCGATAGTTTTAATATTGAACTTGAATTTTTGAAATCTGCTGATAGCTGAGAGTTAGTTGCTTTTCTTTTCTCTTAAGCCAAGTATTTGTCCTGATGTGCTTAAGTATAGACTCTAGGGATAATGGTCACTTCTCAAAAATATGCCACTGCCCAACTTGAAAAGAGTTAGGCTAGGCTTGGACGTGCATCTGAGTGTTCTCACTCCATTTTCAAAAGTCACAATTCCCGGTATGTTTTCAATTAGCTACAGTAACTGAAATTAATATTCCATTACACTTTTTTGATCGGGCTTTAATTTAACCAACAATAATGATCAGGGCATAAAATAGCCCAAGTCCTTTGTTTAGGGTTTGGTGAATAGAACCATATGTCTGACCTCAACCCTTTAGGGAATGGACATTCAGAAAATATTTACATGGCCTTCAGTTTTGTTTGTTATTTTCCTGTTGCTTTTTTGGTCTATGTGGCTTTGTTTTCCCTACTCACAACATGTGGGGGGTGAGACTGGAGTCAGGGGTTTTACTTTACTTCTGGAATTATGGCATTTGAAAATGTCACCCTATTTGTCATCCATTAAATCTTCTTTCTGTTAAGTATTTATTCCAGAAGCCTTTGGTCAAAGTGTACACAAAATATTAGCACATATTTCCTTTCTTTTTTTTTTTCTTTTTGGTCCTCTGTGTGTGTGTGTGTGTGTGTGTGTGTGTGTCTCATGCCCATGTGTGCATGTACACACACAGATCAATACATATCTACTCTAAACTGTTGATATCTAGATATCCCACCCGGGGTAGGAAGTTGACAATTCCTATAGCAATTTATAACCCAAATGCTCTATGGGAAGCATATAGTCCTTGGTAGTGGATCTCTGTCATTGCTCACCAGGTGAACATACTATGGCTTTGAGCCAAACACTCTTAAGAGCAAACTCTGGCTTTACTTTTTAACAGTATGTGACTGGGCAAGTTACTTATTAACATGTCTGCTCATCTGCATAATAAAAATAATAAATGTTACTGACATTGGGGTACCTGGGTGGCTCAGTCAGTTGGGCTTCTCACTCTCAGTTTCAGTTCAGGTCATGATCTCAAGGTCCTGAGATGGTGCCTTGCAACTGGCTCCACACTGTGTGGGGAGTCTGCTTGAGATTTTCTCTCCCTCTGCCCCTCCCCCTTCTCATGCTCTCTCTTTCTCTCTTTCTGTCTCAAATAAATTAAATAAATAAATGAATGAAATCTTTAAATGTTACTGACATTGTTGACTAGGTTATGAAGATCAGAGATAATATATATGTTGAATAAAACATAGAATCTCTACAAAAGGCATTTAAAACCTGGCAGTTGTCACTAGCATTGTCCATTGTCATCAGTGTTGTCCGTTGTCATCATGGTCTCTCCCCACTTTCTCTTCCATTCTTTCCCTCATTTTCATCACCCGGCCTCTCTCATTTCATTTTTTTTTCTTTTCTTCTCACTTTCTGATTTCCTTTTTCTCTATTCTCTCCTGTGAGTGCCTCAGTTCTATGGGTAATGTCCAAAGACATTTCTCAGGCCCACCAGCCACACTCAGAGATAAAGTTGTTGCAAACCCTTGTTCTCCATGACCAGCCAAGAAGAAAAGCCAGAGAAAACTCCATCCAGGAAATACTGTCCTGTGTACAAAGATGCCCAGTGCATTCTAGCAATGCAGTCTGGCTACAGTTACCCTATTGCCTAAAACTGATATGTGTCTTTACTGCAGGTATTATCAAGACCCAGAAACTTAACATTCCTTCCTTCATTTATTTATTCATTTAGAAAATGTATTAAAGATATACAATATTCTGGATCCTCTGCTAAAATTAAAATCATGAAAGGCTTTCTTATTATTTATCTTCATTTATTTATCAACAAACTCTACAGATATATGTAGAGTGAATAGTGAACAACACAAAGTTTCCAGCTTTGAAAACAATTTATACACATGAATGTAGGTCATGTATACATATCTTGACTTCTTTATCTATTAAAATGAGCCTGTACCCTCAATATGTCAGGTTCTGAACTGGATGTCAAAATACAAAGTTGAAAAAACAAAATATGGTCCTGCTTTTGGTTCATTCATTTATTCATTAATTCACTCAGTAAATATTTTCAAATACTTACTTTGTGCAGAATAGGGGTTAGGGGCTTCAGATATAAACTTGATCAAAATAGACATTAATCTTGATTTCATGAAACTTATTTCCTGATATGGAAAAGAAAAAAGAAAACAAACAAAACCACCACCCCCCAAATAAATAATTACAAATTATAAGGAGAGCCATATGAGACAACAATGAGCAAATACGGAAATATTAAGATGGTGTAGTGGGGGACAGAAGAGTACTCTGATCATCATAATTCAGTATTTGCTCATCTGTCTATTGATGTATAGGCAAATTGCTGCTTCCTTCATCCCTAACAAGTTTTGAAGAAGCAATAAAATATTCTAAGAGCAATAAAGGAGCACACAGTACAATGTAGACACAGGTGAATGAGCAACCAAAATTGTGTGGGATCATAATATTAAGAAAGAAATACAGGAGGACAAGTAAGATACTTAGTAGAAAGGCATAAAAGACCATAAAAGGAGAAAATAACAGGGGTGGGGTTGGTAGAATACCACCTATTTCTATCCCAGGCCCATGAAGAGTGGCAGTAGCTTCTACCTAATAATGTTGTCAAAGTGTCACTGTGGGACTCACACCTTGGATCTGCGTATGTGGTTTCTTAGCCCGTCTCAATGATCCTGGAGGCTTTCATGGCCTGGTCCTTGAATCTGCTGCTTGTCTTGCTACTGAAGGAGCTCTGGGTTGGCATCAAAGACCTACACTCTCAGTCCATCTCCGCTACTCATTAGCTATGTAATCTTGAGCAGATCACTTCCTAGCTCCAACTATCAGTTTTTTATGCTATACAATGGGTGTATTTGTCAGAGCACAGCTATAAACAGCAAAATACTGTCTAACTTATTAAAACAAAAAGGAGTTTATTACTAAGTATAAGTAGCTTCTCAGATCATTAGAAAACCAGATAACCAGGCTCCAGGCTGTTTCCAAGTACTGCCTTGAGCCCCTAGAATCACTTAACCTCTGGTGTCATCTTTACTAACAATTTAGATGCTTCATGCTTAATCTTTCTCCCTATATTTAACCCTATGACTAATCCAAGTCTCATGAGAGTAGAACTGATAAAACTGAAATTGCATCAAAAATTATAGCTGCAAGAGCATGTGGGAAATGTCATTTTTAGCTGTACAGCCTCTATAGATCAGGAAAGCACACCAAAAGGGGTTGAAACAGGTAGAGCAACACAATCCATACAATTTCTTGCAAGGGAGAATACTTACTTCCTCCTAAGATTGTTATAGGATTAGTGTTTGTGAAGAGGTTTCCATTTAGTAAACACTAGCTTACCTTGGCACCATTGACCAACATTTCCTGTGCCTTACCACTGGGTCCCAAAGACACTGAGTCCAGCTCAGGAACCTAGTCCTACAACACCAGACACCTACCTATGCCATGTGGCTGGATCTTGCTCCCAAGAAACCATGCTTCCTGTCTGATAGACCTTGCTGGCTAATAGCATGGACTCATCCAGAAAAAGAGGGGTTCCTTCCCTCAACAAACCAAAGTCCACAAGGTAGGAGTGGTGAGTGCTGGATTTACATCTTCAGAGCTATGAAAATCCAGAAGGGGCAACTAATTCTCCTGGAATGGTGAGATAAGACTTCACATTTTCATTACCCCTGATAATAAACCATCCAGTAGGCAAAACAGAATATGGCTCTCTTTGGCTTTCTTTCTCGACCTATAATCCATCATAAAGGTTTCAGGGCTAAGAGCTCCCTGTATGGACATAGAAACTCTGTTGTATACATATTTAGCTGTTTGATAATCTGGCCGCAAAGCATTAAAGCCAGTTCAGAAAGGATGACCTCTTTTGACACTGCTATTCCTTAAAATAAAAATTTTAAAACATAATCTTTCCTATTTGCAAAGTAACATATACTTATTAAATAAAATTTGGAAAATACTGAAAAGTATAAAGAAAATAATAATTACCTTTCAGACCTTTCATCTCATTTCTGGCATTAGTTACTGTTAACCATTTGTAACCATTTCTTTCCAATCAAAAACCAGCCAAAAGAAACCCAGTGTAACCATATTATCCTATCAAATTGATTTTAGGGTAAAAGCATTTTAGAAGTAAGAATGGTCACTACAGAACAGTAAAAGCTTCAATTCACCAGGAATATATAGCAATGTTAAACTCTTAGATAGGTGTTATAGCTTCAAAGTATATGTATACAAAACTGAGATACCTGTTAAGAAAAATGTATATGTTCATACATTTTAACACATTTTTTCTGTAATTGATAGATTAAGCAAACAAAGAACAACAAAGATATAGATTTGAACACACATAACAAGCCTAATCTAAAGGATATATTATAGAACCCTGCATCCAACTATTTGCTGAACATGTAAGGGCTATTTCAAAAATTAACCATGGACTAGTTCCAGAAAGTCTAATAAATTTCAAAGTCTAATAATTTTCAAAGATTCTCTATTGACCACATCAGCAGGTAACAATTTGCTGCAATTTTTTATTTTAAAAAATAAAAGAAAATCTGAATAAGTCTATAAAAGTATGATTGTGTTTTGTGCTAAAAATGCAAGGTTGGTTTAATATTAGAAAATATTACATTATAGATAATGGTTGTATATCCACTATAATAAGCAAAAGGAAGAAAAATAATCTCCATAAATGTAGAAAAATCACCTGAATAGATGTAGGAAAACATCTGAAATAAATGCAAATCCATTTATGATTTTTTTAAAAACCCTTGGAATGAAAGGATCTTTCTTTACCTAAGAGAGGGTAACCAGAAGCACCTACTGCCAATGTCATACTTAATGCTAAAATGTTGAAAATATGTTCACACCTCTATTATAGCTCTTATTATGAATTGCAATGATCTATTTACATGTCTCCCCTCTCCCAGCTCCACTACTCCACCCCCAATGCACAACACAGCTCCTGGCATACAGCAAGTGTGCCATTCATGTTGAATGGACGGATGCATGAATAAAGTAGAGTTCCTTAGTGCTAAAATGCAGGTTGCCTAAAGGTCACCAGGTAAGTTCTGATTCCCCAGCTGTATCCATTTAGCACTCAAGGGCTCTTTGAATGGAATTTGAGTACTGCAACTGTGTTGCCCTGTGATATTTAAGACATTCCAGATGGCTCTTGTACCTTCCCAATTCTACTGTGTAAACATATCCTCAACCTGCTTTTATTTGCTTAAACTTTCTGAGAATCAGCTCTTTCCCTTGTAAATGGAAATAATAATAATAGTATGTTTGCTTCATAGGGTTGTTGTGAGAATTAAGTGGATACCCATGAAACAGCTCAGTGCTTGTAATTTAGTTAGTATCTAACAAATGTTAGGTATGGTTATAATTTTGTACATTAAGGCTATTTAGATTTCCCAGGTATCTAGTGTAGTGCTTTGCACAGAAAAGCAACTTCTCAAAACATGCCTGCTAAATGAATGAATGATCAATCTGTGATACTGAAATATACTGTGGCCTTTATGAAATCTGCAGTTACTCATTTGTTCATTCATTCAATCAAAGTGAATTGCATGTCACAGCATGTCAGATGCAACACTAAGCATTGGGAAATCAGAGATAATTAATGATTAAGACATGATTCTGGACATTGAGGAACTGACAGCATATCTGAAATCAACTAGACAAGATTAATTTATTTTAATTTGAGAAATCTACTTTGGCAGTTTTCTATATGGATGCCTACCTCTTATAAGCAGGGTACATTGACCCCTGTCAAGACAGAGTCACCATGGAGAAAAATCAAGCCATATCAGAGCAGAAATCTTTTCATAGAGACTCAAATCTAGGGCTTTCGGCAAACTCACTTTGCTGTAGTGGTTGGTCTTAAAGAGAAACCCAAAGAATCAAGGATATGATAGTCAAAGAAAATCATGAGTTGAGGTGTAGCTCGGGAAATTTTGGCAAATGAATCTCCCATCTCAAGGCTGGGCCATGGCCACAAAGAATGGTATCTAGGGTCTCTGTTGAGAGTCATCAGTAAAAGACATATTCCATGCATCAAGTCCCCATCCCCACAAAAGGTAGGAGAATGAATTTAGAAGAAGAGATGATGTAATGAAGATAGTAAAGAGCAAGGTCTTAATTAGGAAAGAGAGATGTCAGGGATGGAAAGGGTGAGCCATGCCTTAAACCCCATAAAAAATCTTTCACATACTACTAAGTTTCCGGACAGACTGAAGAACTTGATATAATCATGTCATACTGTTTTATATTAGTTAAAATAAAGTATAAGTGCCTTACAGGAAGTAGTAGATTTTTGTCACATTTTCCAGTTGCTTAGCACCTTCTGAGAGTCCTCATAATACTTAGAAATTTTCTATCTCACGAATTTCACCTCCTTGCGGAAACAAGAAAAAAAGTCTCCCCAACTCCTTAGCTGCTAAGATGTGCACATGAGACCGGGTATTTACCTATCAAATGCTAGACTTGTATTCAAAAGTAAACCATGTTAAGAAGGCCTTGAAATTTACCTTCTAGAGAACATGTAGCAAATGTAGCAAGTCTTGGAGCAAGAAGGGGTGGAGTTCCTGCTCCCTTATGTGATTAGTGATAGCTGCCCAATGTTTGTTGAGCTATGGAGTTGAGGCATGGGATGTCAGGAGTGGCACTTTTGCCAACAAAGACCCTTGTAGCATAATTGGCTATTGTTTCTGGTTGTGTAGCTTTCAAACCACGGTCTCTGATCTATCAGATATTGGGTTCTTTTTTGCTTAAATTAGCCTAACTGAATTCTTTCAACCAACAATCCTGACAGGTATAATGGGCTAAACTAATTTTGGAGGATAGCCCTACCCTGATGAAGGACAGAGAATGCTGTGATTTGTGACTGACATGGACACTCAGGACCCCCTCTTTGGTCCACTAAATGCCAGATCTCATTGATGGTAACAGAAGGAGACAGGGCATGTAGCTTGGTCTATCAACTGTGACCAGATCACTGGATGCTGTTTCTACAGAACATGGCTTACCTCAGGGGTAATAAGTTTTACTTATCGTAAACTGTTTTATCCTCTCAAGAAAGCTTAGGAATCAGAGCTGGGCTGCAATCAGCTAGGTGACAGAGCCCAGAATAGAGAAGAAAATGAGAAGCTGGGAAAATGAGGCAATATATAACTGCCTCCCCTCCACCTTTAGATCCACTTCCATTTCTCCCTATCGGAACCCTGTTTTAACATTCTAAGAGGTCTCCCTACAACCATTATTTCCAAGAAAAACTGACAACACAAAGAAGGGAAATAGGAAGCAGAATTTTTCTCATTTGTTATCAGAGTACTGCCCTCACAGCTTTTAGAGAATGAGTGTTTGCTTTCTGCTTATTCTGGGTGGCTGCTATGAACTCTCAAGATACATTTGATAGAAGAAACATCATTTCATTTCTTCACCTGGATATCAAAAGCCTGGCTATTCATACTTTGGTGATAGGAAGGTTTAAAGACTCCTCTTCTGGGAGTAATCCTTGAGGTAAGCACTGAGGTATAAAGATGAAGAAAGCCACCCAGCTCCTGCCCTCAGAGGGCTGGTTGAGTGGGAGAAACACAGATGTGCTAACATAGAACAAGGTATAATAGATACATTGACAAAGTGTTATGGAAGCCATGCTTGCCTTCTCCATGGAGTGGGAAAGAGAGGGGGACAGAAAACTTTTGAAGGCTTCACAGAAAGTGGTGACATTTTGGCTTTTGTGCAGGACAGAACTTTGATGAAAACATGAAAATATCTCAGAAAGAGGAAACAACATAAACACTGACATAGAAGTATAAAATTGCAAGTTGTGTTCAGGAGACATGGAATACTTGCTGGAATTGAGTATAGTATGTGTGTAATGGAGCAATGGGAAAGGACAAACTGCTCTCTGGGCTTCTTTCTAACTGAGAAATACACTTCTTTGAGAGATAATAGCACAGAGTGACTATAAAGTTGAAATAGAGTGAAAACAAAACAAAAGAGAACTTCCAGAAACTTCACCCCAATATCCCATCCACTGAACTCTTCAAAAATTTCTGAAGGAAATACTAATATTGCTTGGTAAAAAATGATTTCTTAAAAGGGAGGGCCTTTGATAAGATTTAATTAAAATATTTTTTGCAGCTAAAATTCAGCATAATGATGATGGTGAAGAAAATACCAGCTACAGAATTATGAAAAGAAAAGGTCAAAGAAGGGAAATACTCAGACTTAGAAGACTGAGTTTATGCTCTAGACCCTAAAATGGCTAAATTTTCAGGATACTCCAATTTCCTCTTGACTGGTTCACACACTTCTAGTTCCTTCCCTATCTCACCCTAAGCCCTCTCTGCCTCCCAGAAAGTGGGAAATGTCCCTTTTAAAGAGATCAAATGAAACAGGGAGAGAAACTATATATTTTAGTCTGAATCCCCCATCAGCTCAGAAAGGAGTCAACATTGACCTAACTTAGCACCATATACCTCACCTTTCAGCTGGTACCTTTGTGTACCCTTGGCTGATGCCGGCAACTCAGCCCCACATCTCCCACTCAGCTCTCCCAGGCTTCTTAGAACTCAGATTCCCAAGACAAAGCACAATTGAGGCCCAGTTAGTGCTCAGGTTTACTGAGAATTAAACCATAGGCAGATACCATCAAAACACATTTCACTTGTGACCTTTCACAGCCAACGAATTGGAAGGATTTTCCTTTGCCGGGATTGAATTTAAAACGACTTCCCAGGAGCGAAAGGTCAGCCCATGGAATCATGATATCCAGTTAAACACAGCTAAATAGAACATTTTAGCATGACAATAAATGGAGTTATATTTAGCTGATTTGGGAAACTATCTGGCTGAGGGAAAAGGAAGAGTGGGGAGATTCTTCTTCTACCACCCCACCTCTCCCAGCTGGAAAAAGTAATGGAGTTGTACAGAAAAGCACAAAGGTGAAGAATTTTAATAAATCTGTCTGGCGAGATCATTTTTGCTTTCCCAACATTTACCATGTTCTAAGTAGGACGTGTTGGTTGAATTGCATAAAGGCTATATTGTCTTCTTGACGCACACATGAAATTCCTATTAGCAAGACTAGAGCAAAATGGGCTCCAAAGGGAGAACATACCCTCAAATAACTTTCTAGGCAGCTTTGATTTCTAGATATGTATGAGGTGAAAGCACATTAACCAAACTGGCTTTGATAACAAATGCATTCTTTTTTAACAAGGAAAGACTGAAGGGAAAAAATAGTTGGCACCCGTCTGCCCTTAACTTGAAATGCCCCATGCCATTTTGAAATAGACTCATATTTTGCTGTTGTTAACTAACAGATGGTTTTGTTAGCTGATGACTGTTTCTCTAAATAACTCCTGAAAATAAAAGGCTGTGACACATGAGAGCAAAATGGAGACCATAAGTGGTAGCCTTTTACCTCTAGAATCTTACCTTGTAGTCATCCTGAAATTTGATGTGTGTAATTGCAGCCACTGGGAAGATGTAGAGTGCTATAGCATCACAGATGTGCCAATAGTTAGAAGAGATTATAGGTGTATGTTGTTTTCTTAGAAGAGAAAAAAAACATATTTAATTGAAACCAATTTAGAAATCAGGCTCCCTATGAGTTTAGAGAAGGTTTTCAATGAAATACTGTTTCATCCTGGCTCTGAGAGCCCCATAAGGTTTCTCTCCCAGGCAAAGTGTGCTATTTGATAGGAACCCACTGTTTTTTACTTCTCTCCCAACACCCCATCTACCTCACAATGAACTGGGACTCCAGGTAAACATAATCCATATTGATTAAGCGAAAGCCATCAGCCTCAGCCTTGTGGATTCCATCTAACATTATTTCACTTAAGGTGATGGATCTCTCTGCTTTTAAAGTCTTTTTGTCTTTTTCATATAAAGTTAGCTTCTTTCATTTTATCTTTCATAAAAATCCCACCTGATCTGGCTATCTATACCTCTGTTACTTATCTTTTATTCTGCCTTTGGACATACAAAATGGGCATAACCAAACCTGCTTGGACACAATATTGGCTACTTTCAAACCCCTAGCTAAGGAAAAGTTTTGGGCAAAGAGCATTATAAAACTCATAGAATTGATGCTTGGGCATCAAGCATCTAAAGCACCTAAAGGTCTATATTACCCCAGGCGCTTTGAGTCTACCCTCAATCTAGGAAGACTTTGATACTGTATAAGTGAGAATATAGCCTTTCTATAATTCAACAAACATGTCCTACTTAGAACATGGTAAATGTTAAGAAAGTCACCATCTTACCTCTCTAACTTTACCTTGCTCTTTTCTCCTCATATATTGCTGGCATCCATTGTTCCTTTAATATATTTATCTTGCCTCATAAGTGTGACACACTGATTTGTTAAGCCCAGAATCCAAAATAAGCTCCATTTCCTGCTTATTAATTTAATCTCTCACACTTTGTTCAAAGGGTTTCATAATGATTTTAGCCTGCCACAAAAATCTACCCCAATACAGATTGCCCCATAGATGATCTCTCATCCAGGTCTGTGACCATCCATTATCACTTAGTTTCACCCTTTTCTATACTCCTCCAGGATCACAAATCATTCCCAAAATGCATGGCTCCAATAGGTCTGCATAAGCATAGATTACCTGAGATATTTCCTTTTAGGTATAGGTAGAATGTCATTACAGTAATCCTATCACTGATAAAAGGAGAACATTATAAACTGATCAATAGTGATAGCAACAGAAAGGAAGAAAAACAGTCATATTCAAATTATAATTTTGACAAACTTGATGACTAACAAAGGGGAATGAAAAAGAAGGAAAGACCAAGGGTGACTTCCAGGTTTCTGACTTGGGAAAGGTGTTGGACACTAGATGTAATAAAAGAATAGAAGTAAAGAGTTTGAGATTTTAGAAAATGACTAAAATAAGAGCTAAATACATAGGTATATGTCTTGCTTTTACCACATTATTTATGAAGGTTCTTATGATACCTCTGTGCAAATATGCAGGATCAGGATATCTTTCATTTTAATAAATTGTCAAAAAGTAGAGTAAGGAAACCTATATCAAATCATGGAACTTTGAATTCCAGTCCTCTTGTCTATAAATGGTGATAAAAATACTTATCAATGTCTTCTTTAGAGAAGTGTCTGTTCATATCTTCTGCCCATTTTTTGACATGATTATCTGTTTTTTGAGTATTGAGTTTGAGGAGTTCTTCACAGATCTTGGATATCAGCCCTTTGTCTATAGTGTCATTTGCAAATATCATCTCCCATTGTGGGTTGCCTCTTTATTTTGTTGACTGTTTCTTTTGTTGTGCAAAAGCTTTTTATCTTGATGAAGTCCCAAAAGTTCATTTTCACTTTTGTTTCCTTTGCCTTTGGAGACAAGTCTTGAAAGAAGCTGCTGTGGCCATTACTGCCTATGTTCTCCTCTAGGATTTTCCTAGATTCCTGTCTCATGTTGAGGTCTTTCATCCATTTTGAAGAAGATATACAAATGGCCAATGGACACATGAAAAAATGTTCATCATCATTAGCCATCAGGGAAATTCAAATCAAAACCACATTGAGATACCACCTTACACCAGTTAGAATGGCCAAAATTAACAAGACAGAAAACAAGTGTTGGCAAGGATGTGGAAAAAGGGGAACCCTCTTACACTGTTGGTGGGAATGCAAGTTGATGCAGCCACCTTGGAAAATAGTGTGGAGATTCATTAAGAAATTAAAAATAGAGCTACCCTATGACTCTGCAATTGCACTACTGGGTGTTTATCCCAAAGATACAGATGTAGTGAAAAGAAGGGCCATCAGTACCCCAATGTTCATAGCAGCAATGGCCACAGTCGCCAAACTGTGGAAAGAACCAAGATGCCCTTCAATGGATGAATGGATAAAGAAAATATGGTCCATATATACAATGGAATATTATTCCTCCATCAGAAAGGATGAATACCCAACTTTTGCTTCAACATGGACGGGACTGGAGGAGATTATGCTCAGTGAAATAAGTCAAGCAGAGAGAGTCATATGGTTTCACTTATTTGTGGAGCATAAGGAATAATACAGAGGACATTGGGAGATGGAGAGAAGAAGAGAGTTGGGGGAAATTGGAGGAGGAGACAAACCAGGAGAGACTGTGGACTCTGAGAAACAAACCGAGGGTTTTGAAGGGGGCAGGTGGAGTAAGCCTGGTAGGGGGTATTAAGGAGGGCACATATTGCATGGAGCACTGGTGTGGTGCATATGAAAAGAAATTTTAAAAATTAATTTAAAAAAATAAATACTAATTTGACATATAATTTGGTTACAGTAATTCTAAAACTAGAACAGAATATCTTAATGGTAAAACAATACCCAATTTTGAGAAGGTACTCTAAACTTCAAAAAAAAGGAAAAAGCCAAGAATTTTAACATTCCACTATTAACTACCAAGCATAAGACTTAACCATAAAAAGGGTTTCAATGATCACAGATAAGAGTTTCATTAACTTGGGCTGTCCAATTGTTTCCTCATAAGAAATCAATCCAGATCTTGCAGCCTCAGCTAGTTTTGTTTTCCACCCTTGGTATCTGGTAATATTTCAGCAACTATGGAGATTACTGCAATCATAGAAATAGTATCTGTTTAATCATAGCAGACAGGAAGGTCATCTCAAGAAAGATATAAAATTAAAATTAAGCACAAGGATATCAACAAATGTACTGAAAAACAAACTCAAATCCTTAGTATTAGTACTTTGGTAAATAATTTTAGTCTAACAATTTTAACTGAGTTTTGCAATCACTATGATATTTTGTAGCAAATGTGATATTTTGCATGTTTGGTTTATTTGGGAGGGATATATAAATTATTTAGAATAAAATATATTAAACTTAGGGACTTACTATAAAGTCAAAAGAGTGTGATTAAAGATGTAAACAATGCATATATTTGGGGATACTTATTTCGATAAAGCCATCAGTTTTTCCACATTAACTGGGTCAGGAGGTGAAAATATTTAGACCAGAGATCAGCAAACTCTTTCTATAAAAGGCGATATAGTAAATATTTTAGGTTTACAGGCCAGAAATCTCTGTCAGAATTACGTGACTCTACTATTGCAGCATGAAAGAAACGAAAGATAATACTTAAATGAGTGTGTATGGCTGTGTTCCAATAAAACTTTACAAAAATGGGCATCAGGCTGGCTTTGGCTCACAGGCCATAAATTTTTCAACTCCTGATTTAGAGGAGTACTAACTTTTATAATTTTATAAGATAATTATTTTTTTAAGTTCAAAGGATAAACAAATTGGGCAGTAAATAAAATATAAATGGCATTGTTTTTTCCCACATGCAAAATTCCCTGGGATATGAAATAAACCAGCCCTTCTGAAAGGACGTCAAATTTGCAGCCAGTCACAAATTTGGGCAACCCCCCATGTCCTCCTTCTTTTCTATTGTTCTGTGTTGATAATGTATTAACATTCTTTAATCCTATCCAACTTGAAATGTGCTTTGCCTTCACTGAGCTTGAAGCATAATCTCCAAATGTACTACAATCTATAAGTTTTCTCTCATTAGAAATATATGTTATTAATTATTCTGATGTAAGTAGGTAGAGAAGAATGGATAGAAAAAAGGAAGGGAAAGAGGAAGGGATAGAGGGAAAAGACAGAAGAAGAAGGAAAAAAGAAAAAGGACAAAGACATAAAGAAATCTTTTTTTTTTCATAAATCTTTTATACACAACGTTGCTAAGAATTGGGAAATAGTCATGAGTTACACAACCTTATGGGATAATAAATAATTGGACAACAATAACCACTTAATTAGTTTCCTTGTAAATGTAGATTCTATTCAAAACACGAATCTTGTCTGCCTCATTCATTCCTACATCACTAGTGTCTAGTACAGAGGTGCTTAACACATAGTAAATGCTCAAAAATGTTTGTAAAATAAATTGAATAAATGAACAAATTCATAAATGTGAGTACTCAGATGCAATTTTACCATGACATTGCTCAATAGGATAGCTAGTCTGAGGTTGTGTCAGTTTAGATACTTCTCTAAGCAGATACAAATATGGGATAAGATAGATGTACAGAGGGAAATAAATCACTGTGAAAGACAAACTGTGCAAGAATAGGAAGGAAAAGCCTTGGTATCACAATGATGACTTGACACTTATGAAGGAGAGCAGGAAGGAAGGAGTTTTGGGTAGGAAGAGCCTCCAGTTACAGTGTAGCTAGAGTAAGTCCCAGCCAGGTCAATGCAGAGCCCCAGAGCAAACACTGCCCATTAGAGGAGTCCCAGGTTGCACAGAGATGACCTGGTCTACAGCACCTGGCTCACAAAACCCCTTCTGTACTGATTCTGACTATGAGCAACCCTCGAAGAGTATGAACTTAGAGTTAAAGGCTGTGGGCGATCTCAGAGTTGCAACATCTGGAGGCTATCTGCTGGTTATATTCTCCATTAGGTTCTCTCTTGGTGGGGAGTCATAGTGGAACATCTCCATGGCCACAGAAACCAAAAAGTTCCCTGTTTCTTACAATGAACAAATTCCATACCGACACTTAGTTTTCTTTCTCTTTCCAAAAAAGAACTCTGTGAGTTTTTTCTCCTTACATACAGGAGATTATTCCTTTCTCCCATTCAAATGTGGGTATAGATTTAAACCTTTCATTTATGTGAATGTTTCTTTCATCAAGAGAGTTGACAGATGTCAACTTTTAAAATAACACATAGAAAGAGTATCTCTATGTGCCAATACCATCAAAGACTACAAAGCCATTCCATCATTTCTCAAATATCTCCCACTTCAGTGCTAAGCTTTCAGTAAATGTTCATATCTAGCTTGTAAACCAAAGCTGGCATTCCTTTTCTCCCATACCTAATTCTGGAATGCCTCTCCACTCTATTAGTCCAAAATAAGAAATAAAGTACATACACAAACAACTATGATAAATATGATCTATATTTTATAGATACAGTTATTAAAATGTGCAAAATGTCTAACAATCACATAATACCAACTCTGGATGGTGAAAGGGGTGAATAAGGTACAAATAAATGCTATAGAAGTTCAGAGAAAAAAACATTGCTTCCTGTTGGGAGGCCTGGGTGAGAGCTTCATGGCTGTGTCATGTAATCTGGGTCTTGAGAGATGAGTAAGATTTGTACACATGAAGATGAAGGAAATGATACTGAAAGGTGGAATCACATGCCCAAGAGCTTGGAGCCAAGAAAACAAAACCTTGTAAGGAAAAAAACAAAAATAAAAACTCAGGGTGAAATGGTGGTCAAGGCAGCAGATCGATTCACTGACAAATTTCTGGCAGTTCATGCTTCCTAGCTTTTAAATCTAAGACCCTGTCAGCTTGCTGGTCCCTAGTACATGTACGATTATTGTTGTCTGCCCATAAATTTGACATCAGAAAAATTCACTTGAACATAGACCTGAAGACTGTGTCCTGGCTGTGAGGGCCATTCTGTCTGGAAGACACACTTTATTAGTATGTATATCCATTGAAAGACTGAACTAAAGTCACCCATAAAGTGTAGCTATTGCATGACAGATAGAGTGTGTTTAAAAATAAGTTTAAGAGGGTGTCATTAGTTCAAGTGGTGGCTCTGACACTAGAATAGCTGCTCTTTGACTGATCTACAAATGAATACATTCTCTCTGTACAGTGTTCCATTAGTGATTTTAATTGCAGGCTAAGCTTTATAATTTGTTGCTGTCATTTAGGTTCATGTACTGTACTAATATTTATTCTGCATATTATATAACACCTTATTAAGTTTATTGCCCGCTTTCCATAAATTTTTCATCTGACATGTATGTGAGGAGCTAACTTACATATCTATTAAAACTAGTGCTTGAGTTATAGGTCTTCTTAGTATTCTCAATAGAGTTTCTAAATTGTTTATGGAAGGAAAAGGAGACAGCTTGCTTTCCAAATTAAAAAAAAAAAAGAACGATATGTACATCCTATTTACAGTATCTATGCCCTAGGATTGCTGATAATATAAATGGGAATTACTTGGTTTGTCTTTTCCTTGCCCTCTGTGGAGCTGTCTCTGACAGATGGGACCACAATAGGTACCCTCCTTCAAGTCACATCCAATAAGGAATGAGTGCTTCACTTTCAGTACCTAGCACAATGTTTCAGACGTTAAAGTTGAATGAGAATGTTTAAAGAAATAAATATGGAATAATTAAGGTTTACTTTCTAAACATGTCTTCTGTCACATCATATCATATGGTATATTCTCATCAATCACAATGATGGTAGAGACCCAAATTTAGGATTTAATTGCAGTGGTAGGAAACTTCTCAACATCCCACTACATACTCTTGCCTGCCCAATAGACAATCTTTAATTCTTTCTCCTTTCTAAACCTAGCTGATGTCCTAACCACTGCCAAAAATGAGCCATGTGAACATTAAGGAGACTGTGAGCATTCAAGAACACTTCTGTGAGCTTTTTTCTCTTCTTCCCTTGCTTTTTCCCCAATTTATTTCTTGAAAAATATCTCTAAAACCTGAGTATGTGAGTTCACAGGTCCTATTCTTTCCACCAAACCAAAAATGTATTAAAAGATTTTTTTCATTCATAATAGGCCAGAGATAATCACCAGATGATATAAAGTTCTTAAAGTTCTTAGGATGATAGGTGCTCTTTTCTTACAAATACAAGTGAAATTAGATAAAAAGTCTATGAACAGCAAAGAGTACTTATCCTTTGTAGATACCTCAATGTTTTTGAGTGCTAGAACAGTAAACCCCTTTTCATAATTGGGCTGGTCCTCTCAAGTTATTGCTCCTATCCCTGTTGACTTGTTTGACAGAAGCTGGGTCCAATGACAGAGAAGGGGCTGGTCCATGTGACTCCCTAACTGATAAAAATAAAATACGTCACTGTTTTCCTGCTAATAAGTCTGTCGCCTGAAATGAACATAGCTCTAGAGTCAGGTTTCCCTGCAGAATCTGAGCTCTTCTGTTTTCTACAACCTCTCTGTGTCTCCAGTTCTTGAATTATGTAATAAGGTAATAATAAGGTAATAATAATAAGGTTATAATATAGTACTTTATAAGGCTATCCTCAGGGTTAAATGGGAAAAATATATGCAGAGCTTCTGGTACAAAGCATATACTCAAATAAATGGTTGTTTTTATTCCTAAATAATTTCACTTATTTTTCTTATTTTTACTCAACACCCTTTACAATCATCCTAGAATAATCCATTACATACACAGCAAAGCATTCCTAGAAAGCTCCTGTCATGCCACTGCATCACTGGAGTGTGTGGCAACCCTCAAATCAGTCAGTGAAGGGAGCACCAATTAAAATAGGTGTAGGTTCTCTTAGAATACAACTTAGGGAAGTGACATGCCTGTCACAAAATGTGTGTTTCAGAAATGAGTTTTATATTAAAAAAAGAAAAACCCAGAGTCTAAGTTATGAATAAATTACTGCTACTTTAAAATGCTTTTTTGAAGTCTTGGGTTTCTTACCACTTCTGATGAGCAAAAAGGCTAGGCAAGCCGAAAGGTGACAGAGAAGAAATGTATTAATGGTATAATTTATGACCCTGTTTCATCTGTGGTTGAAGAACAAAATCAACAGAGAAGAGGTAAGTACAAAGAAGGGAAAGTTTGAGAAGGAAGTTGACAGTGGAGCATATCAAGATATCAAGATCTGTAGTTCATTTTTTCAAAAGCTCAGGCAGTGAAAATATACAACTTTAGAAAATAAAGTTTTTCCCATGAAGGAGTTTAAAATAAGTAAATTAATTTTTTAAAATTATGTGTAAATCAGGTTTTTTTTAAGATTTTTATTCATTTATTTGACAGAGAGATCACAAGTAGGCAGAGAAGCAGGCAGAGAGGGAGGGGAGAAGCAGGCTTCCCGCTGAGCAGAGAGGCGGATGCGGGGCTCCATCCCAGGACCCTGAGATCATGACCTGAGCCAAAGGCAGAGGCTTAACCCACTGAGCCACCCAGACACCCCAATAAATTAATATTTTTGATGAGCACAAATACAAAGATGTGTTCAGGAGAATAGGTTAATTTCTCGCTCGAGATGCTGAACACATGGTCCAAGAACTTATAGTGGGACCCACAGAGATTTCAAACCAGGATAGATTGTCAGTTATAAACCTAGAAGTCTTTTGAACATGTAATATAATCCAACATAATTTATCCAAGATATATATTCATTTCCAGTACTTTTAAATCTATATTAAGCAGCAGAGTGAAACAAACTGTTGGTTTATTCAAATCAGTGTACATTGCTTGATTGTCCTACCTTATCTCTTGAAGTAAAGAAAAAGTAATTAGGTGATTTCTGAAAAATTAAAACATAGTTACTAAAATCTCTAAAAAGCATCTTGCTTAGTATGTTTGTTTTGGTTGTGGTTGTTTTATGCTACTCTTGTTTAAAAGGAAATCTATTTTTTAAAAGATGTCCAGGATGATCAGAAATGACTGAGATAGATCCAATTAAATCTTCATTATGCTGAAACATAGTATCTTCAAAGAAAAACTCCCAGGCACTCCTAGCCAAACATTAGGGGTTCATTCCTCCAGAGGATGGAACTGTCTGTGGTGGTAAAGAAAAAAGACCTATATTCTCAAGGTCAATGAACCAGAGGTGCAAATATAGTTAAGGATGTATTTTACAACAAGTCCCTAGTTTTCCTTTCATCCTTACTGAGACTGTGGTCATTTTGACATTTCCATATTTGATGCTAACCTAACAGCTAATGTGTGTTTTCAAATGTAGTAGCTAAAGAGGAATTTTAGAATAGAAGTTCTACCACAATACAGCTTTTAAATATACTTTCAACTATTGTTTGATCTTTTTATAAGGAAAACTTCTTGTGAACTCTGAAGTATTCTTTCATCTGTACCACTTTAGGTGACCTATTCATTTTATTTTTACCTTCATCATGCATATCCATCACCAAAAAATATACGCTTTATTTGTTTTGTCCATTATGGGATTTAATTTTCAGCTTGAGCTTATATGCTACCTGAGTGTATATGATGTCAAAAAAGATGCATTTGCATATCTTACCTGACTTGCAATTAGAGTTACTGGCAGCAATACAGCCAGGAAAGATTTTGTGTAAGCTGGGTTCTGGGCTCCTTGGCAACAGATAAAAAAAGAAATCCAGGACATTTCCTTCACAACAATCTCCTTCCATCTTATGGTCTTTTGTTGAGTCTTTTCATTTTATATTTTCCTCCCAAGAAAGTAGGTAGATGTGACTGCCGGCATCCCTAGAGCCTTTTGTTAATACTGTAATGACAGAAGTAGAACATTGAAAGTGTGTTTGAAGTATGCAATTTCCAGTCCCTTTTGAATGATTCAATGTACATACACCCTTTCTTTGCTTTTGATTCAGGCTAAACATAATCAAAGGTACACCTCTAGAAATTATGGATTTTATGCTTACCAATTCTATATTTCCCATTTGTGAAAAACTTGAAACCAGGAGGTTATCAATATTATACCTAGAGAAATGTGAGCTTTTAAAGAGGGGTTCTCCTTTCTTTTTAATAACCCCTAAGAACTCCATTATATTCATGGTCATTTTTCTTTATTCCATTTTACCTTGATGTCAAACCATCATGATCCAACTTCATTGTAATAAAGTATCCAAAGTAGTGGGTGAAGCACCAGAAGAAACACTCTTGCTATGCTACCGAAGTAATTTTTACAATCCAAGTAGTAACGATATGAATACTTAGGGGAAAAGTGGGGATCAGCACATTGATGCCAAATGGATTTTGTTGCATATTCCCATGCACTTCAAAACCCAATACTTAATTCTGAAAACTAATGTGCAAATCATTTTTTATAAACATATAATGTATTATTTGCATCAGGGGTACAGGTCTGTGAATCATCAGTTTTACACAATTCAGAGCACTCTCACCATAGCACATACCCTCACCAATGTCCATAACCCAGCCACCCTATCCCTCCTCCCCTACCCCCAGCAACCCTCAGTTTGTTACCTGAAATTAAGAGTCTTTTATGGTTTGTCCCCCTCCCAATCCCATCTTGTTTCATTTTTTTTCCTCTCTACCCCCCATGACCCTCCCACCCTGCCTCTCAAATTCCTCCTATCAGAGAGATCATATGATAATTGTCTTTCTCTGACTGACTGATTTCACTTAGCATAATACCCTCTAGTTCCATCCACGTTGTTGCACATGGCAAGATTTCAGATTTTTTGATGGCTATATAGTCTTCCATTGTATATATTTACCACACTTCTTTATCCATTCATCTTTTGATGGACATCTAGGTTCTCTCCATAGTTTGGCTATTGTGGACATTGCTGTCTAAACATTTGGGTGCACCTGCCCCTTTGGATCACTACATTTGCATCTTTAGGGTAAATACCCATAGTGCTATTACTGGATCATAGGGTAGCTCTATTTTCAACTTTTTGAGGAACGTCCATATTGTTTTCCAGAGTGGCTGCACCAGCTTGCATTCCTACCAACACTGTAGGAAGGTTCCCCTTTCTTTACATCTTCACCAACATCTGTCCTTTCCTGACTTGTTAATTTTAGCCATCCTGACTGCTGTGGTTTTGATTTGTATTTCCCTGATGCTGAGTGATGTGGAGCACTTTTCCATGTGTCTATTGGCCAACTGGATGTCTTCTTTGCAGAAATGTCTGTTCATGTCCTCTGACCATTTCTTGATTGGATTATTTGTTCTTTGGGTGTTGAGTTTGCTAAGCTCTTTATAGATTTTGGATACTGGCCCTTTATCTGATATGTCATTTGCAAATATCTTCTCCCATTCTGTCAGTTGCCTTTTGGTTTTGTTCACTGTTTCCTTTGCTGTGCAAAAGCTTTTGATCTTGATGAAGTCCCAATAGTTCATTTTTCCCCTTGCTTCCCTTGCCTTTGGTGATGTTTCTAGGAAGAAGTTGCTCATGCTGAGGTCGAAGAGGTTGCTGCCTGTATTCTCCTCAAGGATTTTGATGGATTCCTGTCTCACATTGAGGTCTTTCATCCATTTGTAATGTTTTTGTGTGTGTGGTGTAAGGAAATAGCCCAATTTCATTCTTTTGCATATGGCGGTCCAATTTTCCCAACACCATTTGTTGAAGAGACTTTTTTCCATTAGACTTTCTTTCCTACGTTGTCAAAGATTAGTTGACCATAGAGTTGAGGGTCCATTTCTGGGCTGTCTCTTCTGTTCCATTGATCTATGTCTGTTTCTGTGCCAGTACCATACTGTCTTGATGATGACAGCTTTGTAATAGACTTTGAAGTCTGGAATTGTGATGCTGCCAACTTTGGTTTTCTCAACATTTCTCTGGCTGTTCAGGGTCTTTTCTGGTTACACATAAATTTTAGAATTATTTGTTCCATTTCTTTGAAAAAAGTTGATGGTGTTTTGATAGGGATTGCGTTAAACGTATAGATTGCTCTAAGTAATATAGATATTTTCACAATATTTGTTCTTCCAATCCATGAACGTGGAATATTTTTCCATTTCTTTGGGTCTTCCTCAATTTATTTCAAGAGTACTCTATAGTTTTCTGAGTACAGATTCTTTGCCTCTTTGGTTAGATTTATTCCTAGGTATCTTATGGTTTGGGTGCAATTATAAATGAAATCAACTTCTTAATTTCTTTTTCTTCTGTTTTGTTGTTGGTGTATAGAAATACAACTGATTCTTGTGAATTGATTTTATATCCTGACACTTTACTGAGTTCCTATATGAGTTCTAGCAGTTTTGGAAGAGAGTCTTTTGGGTTTTCCACATAAAGTATCATATCAACTGCAAAGAGTAAGAGTTTGACTTCTTCTTTCCTGATTCAGATGCCCTTTATTGCTTTTTGTTGTCTGATTGCTGAGGCTAAGACTTCTAGTCCTATGTTGAATAGCAGTGTGATAGTGGACAGCCCTGCCGTGTTCCTGCCCTTAAGGGAAAATCTCTGAGATTTTCCCCATTGAGAATGATATTCACTGTGGATTTTTCATAGATGGCTTTTATGATATTGAGGTATGTGCTCTCTATGCCTACACTGTGAAAAGTTATGATTAAGAAAGAATGCTGTACTTTATCAAATGCTTTTTCAGCATCTATTGAGATGGTTCTTATTCTTTCTTTTATTAATGTATTGTATCACATTGATTGATTTGCGGACATTGAACCAACCTTGCAGCCCAGAAATAAAGCCCATTTGGTTGTGGTGAATAATCCTTTTACTGAAATGTTGGATCATTTTGGCTAGTATTTTGGTGAGATTTTTGCATCCATGCTCATCAGGGATATTGATCTGTAATTCTCTTTTTTGATGGGGTCTTTCTCTGGTTTTAGGATCAAGGTAATGCTGGCCTCATAAAACAAGTTTGGAAGTTTTCCTCCCATTTTTATTTTTTGGAACAGTTTCAGAAGAATAGGAATTAATTCTTCTTTAAATGTTTGGTAGACTTCCCCTGGGAAGCCATCTGGCCCAGGGATCTTGTTTCTTGGGAGATTTTTGATGACTGTTTCAATCTCCTTACCAGTTATGGGTCTGTTCAGGGTTTCTATTTCTTCCTGGTTCAGTTTTGGTAGTTTATATGTCTCTAGAAATGCATCCATTTCTTCCAGATTGTCAAATTTCTGGCGTATAGTTGCTCATAATATGATCTTATAAATGTTTGTATTTCTTTGGTGTTGGTAGTGATCTCTCCTCTTTCACTCATGATTTTATTTATTTGGGTCCTTTCTCTTTTCTTTTTAATAAGTCTGGCCAGGGGTTTATCAATCTTATTAATTCTTTCAAAGAACCAGCTCCTAGTTTCATTGATCTGTTCTACTGTTCTTTCAGTTTCTATTTTGTTGATTTCTGCTCTGATCTTTATGATTTCTCTTCTCCTGCTGGGTTTAGGCTTTCTTTGCTGTTCTTTCTCCAGCTCCTTTAGGTATAAGGTTAGGTTGTATATTTGAGACCTTTCTTTTCTTGAAAAAGGCTTGTATTGCTATATACTTTCCTCTCAGGACCCCTTTGCTGCATCCCAGAAATTTTGAACAGTTGTGTTTTCATTTTTATTTGTTTCCATGAATTTTATAATTCTTCTTTAATTTCCTGGTTGACTCATTCATTCTTTAGTAGGATACTCTTTAGCTTCCATGTATTTGAGTTCTTTCCAACTTTACTTTTGTGTTTGAGTTTTAGATTCAACATATTGTGGTTTGAAAATATGCAGGGAATGATCCCAATCTTTTGGTACCATTTGAGATCTGATTTGTGACCCAGGATGTGATCTATTCTGGAGAATGTTCCATGTACACTAGACAAGAATGTATATTCTGTTGTTTTGGAATGGAATGTTCTGAATATATCTGTGATGTCCATCTGGTCTAGTGTGTCATTTAAAGCCTATATTTCTTTGTTTATTTTTTGCTTGGATTATCTGTCCATTTCAGTGAAGGGGGAGTTTAAAGTCCCCTCTCAGATGAATGAGAGAACAAAATGCTAAAGGGTAACAATGACCCCAGAAAAATCTACACTAATCAAATCAAAAAAAGACCCAAAACTGGGGGGGAGAAGAAAGGAAAAAAAATATATATATATATATGTAATATATATACATTTATATATAATATAAATATTTATAAATATATATATACATACTTTATATATACATATATAATATAAATATATAAATATATATTTTATATATACATACATATATATTTTTACATACATACATACATACATATATGTATATATATTTATATATATACATACATATATATTTTTTTTCCTTTCTTCTCCCCCCCAGTCTTGGGTCTTTTTTTGAGATATATATATATATATATATATATATATATATATTAGAACAGGACAACACACCCAATTTTGAGTGTATTTTGGTCTGTTAGAAGAAACTACCTCCCAAAATTTTAAAGAAAGAAAAACTTATATATATAGAAAAATAAGCATAAACACCAGGAAGGGATGGAATATGACTGTAAAGATGAAATTTAAAAAATATTTTTAAAAAGGAAGTGGTAGGATAAGCAGTTGGTTGAAAAAATTTAAAAAGGGGGAAAAAGGAGAGAATGTGATTAAGCTGAAGACTAAAACAAAGCCATATGCTAGATTTCAGGTATATTTTCGTCCGTTAGAAGAAACTATATCCCAAAATTTAAAAAAAAAGAAAAACTTATATGTATACAAAAAATAAGGTTAAATAAAATGAAGGGATAGCATATAACTATAAAAATTAAAATTAAAAAAGAATTTTAAAAAGGAGAGATAAGATAAAATAGTTAAAATAGGAAAGAGGAAAGAGGAAAAATTCAAAAAAATAATGAAAATTTTAAAAATTTAACTTGAAAGACTAAAGAATCATGGGGGGAAACCATGAATTCTGTGTGCTGTATTCCCCTAGTACTGATGTTTTTCAGTTCTCATTGATTGGTAAACTTGGTCTTCGCTGGATGTTCTTACTGATCTTCTGAGGGAAGGGCCTTTTGCAGTCATTCTCAAGTGTCTTTTCCTGAGTCAGAATTGCACCACTCTTGCCAGGGGCTAGGCAGTGTAATCTGCTCAGGTTTGCTCTTGGTAGCTTTTGTTTCCTGAATGCTTTCTGTACAGCTTTGGAGGAGGAGAATGAAGATGGTAGCCTCCCAATCTCCAGTCCCATAGGATCCGAGAGCTCAGGGACCCCCTCTTCAGTGAGCGCTCAGAGAAAAGCAGTCAGTCACTCCTGTATCCCTGTTCTCCAGCTGTACCCTGAGCTCACCTGGCCTGTGACCAAGTGTTTCTATCTCTGGAACATGGCCCCAGTTGTAGTCTACAAACCCAGCAGATTCCTGCAACAAGCTCCCATACCACTCCTCCTGGTGGAGGAAGGGGGCAGTCTTCCCAGATCTGCCACTTGTGGAGTCCCTGATCAAAGAATAGTGGCCCGACTTTGCATGGTTTATGGATGAAAGTTCCCTCCTCGACTCTGTCTTTGCAGTCGCCTTCCTCATTCCAATACCTGTGAATTCTGTCACACTCAGGCATCCCCAGTCTTTCTGTGACCCTGCGGGTCCTGAGACCACACTATTCCAGAGAGAGTTCTTCCTCCTCCCCCTGCTTAGCCCCTGGAGTGACGTCCCTTAGTGGAGCAGACTTCTAAGTTCTGATTTTGTGCTCCACTGCTCTCTCACTTGCCAGAAGCCACCCCCTGTGATCTATCTTCCCATATATCACCTCAGATTTACTTCTCCAGGTATCCTACCTTCCAGGAAGTGGTTGTTTTTCTGTTCCTAGAATTGCTGCTATTTTTGTCTTCTATCTCCTGTTGAGTTCGTAGGTATTCAGAATGGTTTGATAAATATCTAGCTGAATTCCTGGGACCAGATGAAATTTAGGTCTCCTACTCCTCTGCCATCTTGCTCCTCCTCTTCTGCCACCTCAATGTTAACACTGTTGAAATTTGTTTAGTATCTGGACATTTAGTTTTCTTTTTTTATTTAAATTCAATTAGCAAACACATAATAGTTCATTAGTTTTTCATGTAATGGTCAGTGATTCATTAGTTGTGTGTAACACCCAGTGCTCATCATATCACATGCCCTCCTTTATACCCCATACCCCATGCACCTCCCTTTTTGCAACCCTCAGTTTGTTTCCCAGAGTCAAGAGTCTCTCATGGTTTGTCACCTGCTCTGATTTCTTCCCATTCAGTTTTCCCACCTTCCCCTGTGATCCTCTGCATTATTCCTTAAATTCCACATATTAAAAAATACATCACTTACCATCAGAGAAATACATATCAAAACCATAATGAGAAACCACCTCACACCAGTCAGAATGGCTAAAATTAACAAGACAGAGAACAACAAATGTTGGCAAGGATGTGGAGAAAGGGGAACTCTCTTACACTGTTGGTGGGAATGCAAGCTGGTACAGCCACAATGAAAAACAATATGGGGGTTCCTCAAGAAGTTAAAAATAGCACTACCTTATAATCCACAATTGCACTAGTGGGTATTTACCATAAAGATACAGAGGTAGTGAAGAGAAGGGGCAGATGCACCCCAATGTTCATAGCAGCAATGTCCATAATACATTTAGTTTTCTTATCTTTTTCCAACTTAACAGTAAATCATAAACAACTTACCATATCAATAAGCAATGTATGTATATATCATCAATTTTATGATTATTATATTACTATACTTTAATGAGTTGCTCATTAGTGGATATTTAGTTACTTTTTTCAAAACAATTTGTTGAGGTATAATTGGCATACAAAAAAGCTGTACACTTTGTATGATTTCAGCTCTTTAAAATTTGTTGAAGTTTAGATTTTGGCCCAGAATATGGTCAACATTGGTTAATGTTTTATGTTAAGTTAAAAAGAATATATATTCTGCTATTATTTAGTTGAGTGTTCTGAAATGCAAATTAGTTGGTTAGTAGTATTGTTAATGTCATATATGCTTTCTAATATTCTATTTGTTCTAACAATAGTGAGAGCAAATTGTTAAAATTTCCAACTCTTAATTTGCAATGTTCTATTTTGCCTTTCAGTTCTGACAGTTTTTTAGTCAGGTAGTATGAATATCTGTTATTATGAGTGTACATATTTCAGATTGTTATGTTTTCTTCATAAATTGTTCCTTAAATCATTATGAAACCTCCCTATTTATTCTTTTTTAAAGATTTTATTTATTTATTTGACAGACAGAGATCACAAGTAGGCAGAGAGGCAGGCAGAGAGAGAGGGAGAAGCAGGTTCCCTGCTGAGCAAAGAACATGATGTGGGGCTTGATCCCAGGACCTGAGATCATGACCTGAGCTAAAAGCAGAGGCTAAACCCACTGAGCCACCCAGGAGCCTCCCTAATTATTCTTTTAACCAAAATATATAGTCCACTTATTGATACAGCTGGTTCTAAGTCTCCCATGTTACTAATTGTTTTATCTTAGTCCTACCTATCTTTGTTTCTATTTTGCCCTGCTATGATTCCTTTGAGTTTGAGATCTTAATAATTTCATTTTATCCCTCTGTTGGCTTATTGGTTGTAAATCTGAGCAGGAGGGAAGGTTTCTTTCTTTCTTTTTTTTTTAATTTAAATTCAATTCATTAACATATTGTGTATTATTAGTTTCAGAGGTACAGTTCAGCGATTCATCAGTTGTATATAACACCCAGTGTTCATTACATCACATGCCCTCCTTAATGTCCATCACCCATTTACCCCATCTCCCCACCGGAGCCACCCTCAGTTATTTTACTACAGTTAAGAGTTTCTTATGGTTTGTCTCCCTCTCTGATTATGTTTTGTTTTATTTTCCCCTCCCATCCTCTAGGCTGCTTTGTTTTGTTTCTTAAATTCCACATATGAGTGAAATCATATGATAATTGTCTTTCTCTGATCAACTTATTTTGCTTAACATAATACCCTCTAGTTCCATCTACATCATTGCAAATAGCAAGATTTCATTGTTTTTGATGGCTGAGTAATATTCCAGTGTGTGTGTGTGTGTGTGTGTGTGTGTGTACCACATATTCTTTATCCATTTATTTGCCAATGGACATCTGGGCTCTTTCCATAGTCTGGCTATTGTAGACACTGCTACTATAAACACTGAGGTGCAGGTGCCTTTTTGGATCACTACATTTGTACCTTTGAGAGAGTTACCCTAGGACTCAGCAATTGCACTACTAGTTGTAACTCTGTTTTAGTTGTTATTGTTTTCTCTAGATTTTCCAATAGGCATGTTAAACTTTTTATCATCTGCATGCAAATGGCATTACACCATTTCATGTATAAGATTCTTAAAACAATATTCTTCCACTTTATCACTGTCTTGTCTTTTGTCATACATTATACTTCCACATGTTATAATATCCCTAATATAGTTTTGTTTTAAACTTAAATTATCTTTTAAAGATATTAAAATGATTAAAAATACTTTCATATTACACAAATATTTTCTATTCCTGCTACTCTTCATTCTTTTGTGTACACATTAGTTTCCATATGGTACTATTTTGTCTCAGCTTTAAAGTTTTAACATTTTTATAATGCACATGTAATGTTTTATAATGCTGGTGGTTAATTCTCTTACCTTTTGTTTATCTGAATATGTCTTCATCTCATTTTGTAGGATATTTTTGCTATATACAGAATTCTAGGTTGATGATATGGATAAATGTTTATGTCTCCCAAAATTTAGATATTAAAGCCCTAATACAGTGTTGCTGCATTTGGCGATGGGATCTTTAGGAAAGTAATTAAGGTTAAATGAGGTCATAGGGTGAGATAATGATCCCATAAGATTAGTGTCCTTATAACAAGAAACAGCAGAGGCGCCTGGTTGGCTCAATCAGTTGAGCATTGGGTTCTTCATTTTGGCTCAGGTCATGATCTCACAGTTGTGAGATTCAGCCCCACATGGGGCTCTACACTCAGCATGGAGTGATCCTATCCCTCCCCTTCTACTCCTCTACCCTCCTCCCTGACCCTCTTGTGCTCTCTCTCTCTCTCAAATAAATTAATAAATAAATAAAATCTTTAAGAAAAAGAGAGAAAGCAAGCAGAGTCCCCCCCCCCTCTTTACAACCTATGGAGGAAAGGCCATATAAAGACATAGGAAGAAGAGAGCTGAATACAAACAAGAAAGAGTCTCATAAGGAACTGAATCAGTCAGCACCTTGATCTTGTACTTCTAGCTCCAGAATTGTGAGTAATAAATTTCTGTTAATTAAGCCAACCAGACTATAGTATTTTGTTATGTTAGTCTGAGCTACTACAGTCTATAATTCTTGTCGCGTTTCAAAGACATTTTCCTTTTTCTTTTTTCTTGCTTTGTTTCTGATAAGAAGACAGTGGTCATTCTTATTTTCCCCCCTGTATTAATGTGGGGGTTATTTCTCTCGCTTCTTTGAAGATTTTCTCTTTACCATTGGTTTCATTATATATTTTATTATAATGCTCCTTGGTGTGATTTTATTTGTTTTATCCTACTTGGAGTTTATTGATCTCCTTCAAATATATGTTGGTACTTTATTTCAAATGTGTGAAGTTTTAGTCAAGTTTTTCCTCAAAGATTCTCTCCACTCTCTCTCCTTCATATTTCTGTCTACAATATGTTAGGTGGCTTAACACTGTTCTACAGATCACTGAGGTTCTGTTCTATTTTCTTTCTTTCTTTCCTATTCCTTCTCTGTGCTTCAGTTTGAAGAGGTCCTATTGCTACAACTTCAAATTCATTCATATTTTTCTGTAGTATCTAATATGCTGCTAGGCTCATCCAGCCAATTTTCCATTTCAAATTTTATAATTTTCATCTCTAGGAGTTCTATTTTATTAAACATATATTCATATTACTTTGTTGGGCTGTCACAACAAATACCACAGAGTGAGCGGTATAAACAACAGAAATTTATTTCCTCCCATTTTTGATGTCTAGAAATCCAAGATTTAGGGGTCAACAGGTTTGTTTTCATTCTGAAGCCTCTCACCTTGATTTGTAGATGGCCACCTTCTCCTTGTGTCTTCACACAGTCTTCCCTCTATGCATGTATATGCTAATCTCTTTCTAGAAGGCCACTAGTAATATCAGATTAGAGTCTACACAAATGACTTCATTTAGCTTTAATTACTCTATAAAGACCTTTCTTCAAATACAGTCACATTCTGAGGTACAGGGGTTTAGGACTTCAACATACAGATTTGGGGGGGGCACAATTCAGCCTATAGATATTTTATTTATTTTTTATTTCCATATTTTCATGTTTTGATCACTGTCTCCTCAATTCAGTGAAACTGCTGTGCTCTTCTTGAGTTTCTCATTTCTCTTCTCAAGAAGCACAAGTCAGTGCTGCCTGTCATCTAATACCTGAGAATAATAATTATATATCCTTTGTCCAGTTCTCTGGCTGTTTACAGTAGGAGGGTAAATCCAATCCTTATTACTCAACTATAAATTAAGATTGGAGCAATGACTGTTTTTTATTTCTGAGATTTCTAACTTGTTTCCTATCCACTTATTCCACTTTATTCTTATCTGCTTTTGTTTCAAAATTTCTTGTTTTCTTAAAAAATAAGCTATTCTCTCACTAATATCTTTAATCATATTAAACTTAAAGGGCTTTCTAAGGCTAATTTCATCTGTATCAAATTCATATTTCAATTAGTTATTTTCCTGTCTTTCACAAAATTAGATGTACTTGTATTTGGAGTATAGTTTGTAGGTTCCTTTTGAGTAAAATGATTTTAAATGAGTTTTGTATTCTGGACAGAATAGTGAAGTGATTAGCAAATGTACTCTGGACTCAGACTTCCTCAGTTCAAATCCAAGTTCTGCCTCTCATTAGTTGGGTGATCTTGGCAATTTATTTAGCCACTATGTAGCTCAGTTTCCTCATTTGAGGAAACTTCCTTATGATGATATAATAATAGTAACAACAACAATTAAGATAATAACTACCTCATAGTTCTTGAAATGACACAAGAGTTACATACTATAAGTACTTCGATGTACCTTCCACATAACAAATGTTCAACAAATGTTAAGTTGGTATTTTTATTTTTCTCTCTGTCTTTCTCTCACATTTGTATTTATAGCAAATAATCCAAAAATTTGTATGGAACCAGAAGAGACCCCGAATCGCTAAGGAAATGTTGAAAAACAAAAATAAAACTGGGGGCATCACACTATCCATTTTCATCTAGTAGTTTTGAGGTTGTCTCCACCTGCCTCCCAGGCCTCTAGTCCAGAATCAAACTGTGTAATGGCATTTCAGAGCTCTCTAATACTGACGAATGATTTGTGTCATCCTCTTTTCACCAAACCACCTCCCACTTTGCTGGATCCTGGCATCTGCTAAAGCCAGAATCCCAGGAAATGATCAGGACAGGGACTAATTCCAGTCCCCAAGTTAAAATTGTTAGCCTTGCTGTGACTCCTTCTTTCATGGAAAACTTTCCCCACAGGGCTTCTGAAACCACTATCTGTTTCTAGACCTGGACCCCCAGGCTTGTGAAATCAGTCCCTACTGGTCTACACCGATGTTTATCTTGAGTTTTCATCAGTGTAAATCTCTCCTCAGTTTTTTGTTTTCACATTTTATCTATCATTGCTCTGTATTTGGAGTGAAGTGAATGAATCGAAGTAGAAACTTATTGAGACATCCTGTTTAAAAATCTTCCCACCTTCTCCTTATGTTTTCCTTTCTTTTTAAAGAAAAAATTTTTTTCTTTTCCTTTTCCTACTCTTTAATGCATTTTCTTAACAAAGACTAAAAAGGCATAATAAACATAATTTAAAAGTTAAAGAAATAAAGACTTCTGTCTTAATTGCACAGATTTTTTCTTGTTTCTGCTCTTCCTCTATCATCTTTTGTAATGCTTGCACTGATAATACAGAAAACATACCTCATATTTAGTACAAAGCATAGCTTTTCTACATAAACTGCCATGGTGATGCTTGCTGATCTGTGAAGGAAAACTAGAAACTCCTAGGACAAGGCTCTGCTTCTGGGAGAGATGCAGGAAGGGAGAGGCTCTCTTTGACTACCACCATAATCTCCATCCAACTCTCTCCAGGATAGAGACATTCTTCTCAAATTATAATGATGGGTCACTGTATCCATTCAACTTTTTCAGAAGCAAAGAGATATTCTGTGGTGCGCAAGGGCAGTCATTCCCTCTGCCTGTCTGATGTTTCCTGTTCTTGTTTGTTCTTCTTTTCCCCTACTTTTTGTAGTCACTATGTTTCTTTGTATTACCCCTTTCCCTTATGAAAGACTCTTTAAACGTACTTGAAAATTAAAACATGGAAAGGTGAAAAGTCCATATTAGCTATCTATTGTCACATTACAGAATAGGTCAGATTTAGGGCCGGAAAACAACAAACATTTGTTATCTCAGTTTCTATGGGTCAGGAATCTGGGAGCCGCTTAGCTAGATAGTTCTGGCTCAGGGTTTATCATGAGACTGCAATAAAGATGTCACCTGATGTTACTGGCATTACAGAGCCCCACTATAGGAGGACCTGCTTCCAAGTTCACTCACATGGCTGTTGGCACGCCTTAGAAGACTTGCTTCTAAACTTACTCATCCCTACACAGGGTCATCTCAAGACACAGCAGCTGGCTTTCCCCACAGTAAATGATCCAAAAGAGAAGCCCCAAGATGGAAACCACAATCTTTATATAACCCCATCTCAAAAATAACATCCCATCACTTCTGTCATATTCTATTCTATTCATCTCTATTCTCTTAGAAGGAGTTCATTAAATCTAAGCCAAACTCAAAGGGAAGTGATTACACAAGAGCATAAATACCAGAAGCTAGTGATCATTTGGGGTCCTCTTAGAAGATGCCTGAAGATCTTCTAGACCAGGGGTTCCCAAATTTTCACCACCAAGGATCACTTAAACATTCTATGTATTTTGTGTTTTGAATTTTTCTTCCTGGCATATTTTATCTGTTAAGTAATGAATTGTTTCCTAAATTCTATTTTTATAAAATTATAATATAAAATATAGTAAGAGCAATAGGCAATCATCAATATTTAAAATTGATGAATTTATGTAACCAATAACATGACTGATGTATTAATTCCCTTGTAGGGTCTCACTGAAAACGGGCCCCAATTTCTCATTGTTTCCTTTATGAATCCTTAGAGGTTCAGATAATCCCAATTCAGTAACAATGATCTAGCCAAAAACTATTATTTGGGGGCACCTGGGTGGCTCAGTGGGTTAAGCCTCTGCCTTCCGCTCGGGTCATGATCCCAGGGTCCTGGGATAGAGCCCCGCATCTGGCTCTCTGCTCAGCGGGGAGCCTGTTTCCTTCCTCTCTCTCTGCCTGCCTCTCTGCCTACTTGTGATCTCTGTCTGTCAAGTAAATAAATAAAATCTTAAAAAAAAAACAACTATTATTTCATAGATTAGGAAACTGAGTCCCAGAAAGGCAAGTGTTGAGACTGGATTTGCATTTTCTATCTCTTAGCCCTTGGTCTTATCCTTCACTCCTAAAGACTAACCAAAAACCCTTAATAAATCACAATGATGATTATAATAATGGTATTAAGTTTTAGATGCTATGATAGTCATTTTATAATATATGTAAGTCGAATCATCACACCTTAAACTTACACACTATATGTCAATTATATCTCAGTAGAACTGCATAAGGGAAAGATTTATATGGTAAACTAGTGTTATTAAGCATTTTCAACTTAAATGGATTAACTTGTTTTAGCCAAGCCAGCCACAGTTAGAGGAACATTTTACTCCACTTGCTACAGATCAAACCCTGTTCTTAGAACTTGCATTATTCTAATTGTTAAAAAAAAAAAAGTTTATGATGTCTAAGAGTGGTTTACACTGCTGAATAATTTATCAACTAGAAAATAAGTTGAAGGCATCACTCTAAACTTGTAACTCACCCATAGTTCCAATGTGAGTGAAAATTAATAACCATAGATTAGAATGGCCTATTTTTTTAGTCTAGTTAAAGGTTTATTGGCCCAACTCACCAACACTAGGACACTGAGGAGGCTTGCACACTGACAGCTCTCAGGTGTCAAGCATTATGGCTCAAGGTGGAATAACACAAGCTTAACACTATCTGGATATTACAAAGTGGCACAGGTTACAATGATAATAATATTTACCATCTCATCTCCTAAAGTAAAATAGTTCAAGACAACTAAAATTTGCTTTTTGTTCTTTACATTGTGAATCTCTTTGAGAAAAAGTAATTGAGAAGTTAGTCATAAAGGGTATTGAAGAGGTGTGCACAAATACACACACAGAACCCTATTCTAACATTAGTAGAGATGCTGTTTAAGCTCTCTGTTTTTGCAGAAGTCTGGACAGCCAAAACTAATTGGAGTTGATTAAAAGGTGAACCACCATTCTGGAAAAGTCAATAAAACTGCGTGCAGAATACCTGGATTCAAAGATTGGCTCCACATTTAGCATTTATGTAATCTCACCCGAATCATTTCACTTCACTGGACTCTTGTTTCTTTACAAAATGACACAATCTCAGTGATTTTAAAATTACTTTATGGAGGGCTGCGTGTTTTCAGAAAGCAATTTTTTGGAGTTTGGGTGGGGAGAGTAGTGGTGAGGTTCATAAGAAGCCCTCGGCCCTCACCATCCTCAAATTCAACCAAGGGATCTCCACTTCTGTTTTCTCATGCATTGTGCTTCTGGGTATAACTTCTCTGGCCAAAAGTGTTTTGAAACAATTGGTCTAGTGAAAGCTAAAAAAATCAGCATGGTATTATATATCTAGGTTGGTAAAGATCCATCCTAATGCAATTATAGAAAATCTAGATGATCCTGAATTGTCAGTCTCAGGATCTTGTCCTACCTAGAGATCCTGAAGACACCAGGTTAGAGACACCGGGCTGAGCTCCTGCTGAGACTCAGGAATGACTCCAGTCATCAGACAGCGTGAGAGGCAGCTATCCAGGATGCAAGAAATGAAGGCAACCCAGGAAAAATTAACTTGGTTTTTTTTTTTTTTTAACATGGAGGTTATTTATTTATTTATTTATTTATTATTTTTTATTTTTTATAAACATATATTTTTATCCCCAGGGGTACAGGTCTGTGAATCACCAGGTTTACACACTTCACAGCACTCACCAAAGCACATACCCTCCCCAATATCCATAATCCCACCCCCTTCTCCCAATCCCCCTCCCCCCAGCAACCCTCAGTTTGTTTTGTGAGATTAAGAGTCACTTATGGTTTGTCTCCCTCCCAATCCCATCTTGTTTCATTGATTCTTCTCCTACCCACTTAAGCCCCCATGTTGCATCACCACTTCCTCATATCAGGGAGATCATATGATAGTTGTCTTTCTCTGCTTGACTTATTTCGCTAAGCATGATACGCTCTAGTTCCATCCATGTTGTCGCAAATGGCAAGATTTCATTTCTTTTGATGGCTGCATAGTATTCCATTGTGTATATATACCACATCTTCTTGATCCATTCATCTGTTGATGGACATCTAGGTTCTTTCCATAGTTTGGCTATTGTGGACATTGCTGCTATAAACATTCGGGTGCACGTGCCCCTTTGGATCACTACGTTAGTATCTTTAGGGTAAATACCCAGTAGTGCAATTGCTGGGTCATAGGGCAGTTCTATTTTCAACATTTTGAGGAACCTCCATGCTGTTTTCCAGAGTGGCTGCACCAGCTTGCATTCTTTAACTTGTTTTTTTAAACATTTTTTATTTTATAATGATGCATAAGGAAAACCTTATATAAGAGTCAAAAAATATAGAAATATAGACTAAGTATAAATTTCCTCTTTATCTGCCCATTCCCATAATATCACCCTTCCCACCATAGGCAACCACTAGTTTCAGTTTGGTCTGTGCTGTTACAGACCTTTTTTTCTATGCATTTGTATTTTATACATGTATATGTACATACACCATTTTTTAAAATAAATTAAACTTGAGGAATCATTGTGCAATTTGCTTCATTTACTTATCAATATGTTGAGAAAATTTTCCATATCAGTCTATCTGTACATCTGTCCTTTCTAAAATAATTTGTATTTCATAATATGGATATGCCATAATTATTTAATAATTCCCAAACTAGGGGCTTTAAATTTATTTGTAGTTTTTTATTGATATAAACAGTCAACATCATTGTACATACATTTTTATATACAAATGTGATTTTTTTCTATAGGATAGATTACTAGAAAGAGAAATTGCTATGTTAAAAAGTACAAAAGTTTTCAAGCTGCATCTATTTACACAAATATCAACAGTGTGTTTTATATTTGCCAGTAATGAAAATTAATTCTCTTAATTTTTACCAAATTGATGACAAAAATTTTGATATCTTAATTTCTATTTCCCTAATTACTGATGAGACTGATTATCATTTCATCTATGCATTACATAATCTTTGTATTAAAGGAAGCACTAACTATGGGAATCTAGAAACTAGATTTTAGTCCTAGGTTTGTAATTAACTTTGCAAACTTTGATCAGCTAAATTTACCCTTCTGAGCCTCAGTTTCTCAGTCTCACCAGGAAAATAAATAATCCCAGTCCTGCATTACTCCACAAATTACAGGGAGTGGTCAGAAAATAATGGATGAAGTCATGAAAACACAAGTGGAAAACTTTAAAATGCTAGACAAAAAAAAATTATTGCAATTATTGCAACATTATTGAATAATTCTGTAATTGGAATTTTTTCTAAACAAAAGAAAACTAGTGTGTGCAACTACTCATTTACCTACTAACTGTGGGGTTTCCTCAGACAAGTCAGAAGAGTAGAGAGCAAAAGTACTTGTTCAGCTCCAACGTTGCTCCCCACCCCAACCTGGCCTGGGTGAACACAGAAGGAAACTTACTCCTTGTGAGATTTCAAATACAAGTTTGTTATTTCAAGGAGTTGGGGTGGGGGTGGATCCTCTCTCACATCTCTGGTTCATCCATCAGCAATAACAATGCCATCTGGTTACCGGGGATCAGTGATGCATAAAATGCCTAGAAAAGCAGCTGTCTTCCTCTTTACCTGTGTCAGAATTACTAATTAAGTGACAAATTTGCCTTTGGTTATAAATGAAATTACGTGCTTCTGAAACCAGTACAGCTTTTACTCTTAATCAGCTGTATTTTCTTATAACTATAACTCTTCCTTTAAAAGAAATTTATACTTCCATGAAGCCAGGAAAAAAATTCCCATTTGACCATCTGTTAGTTTTTCTTTCTTTTTTTTTAAGGATGATGTATGCAGTTATTTGTATAAACCTTTAAACGTCTTCTTACCTCTTGCTTTTACCAAGAGGAGAAACAAAGTTGACTCTTTGTGCTTAGTTTCGTTTCCTTTCCCCAGCACTGGGTTCCTGATACGCACATGACAGAATTCTTGTTTCCGCTTTTTCCACTACCAATTCGAATTGCCAATGTATCACATAAACCTTGATGTGAGGGCAAAGTAACTAAGCCCTTAACATGTTACTGTTCACAAATTTTGTAAAAGTTCACATAAATAAAAATAGGCTATTTCATACTCCCAAAATATCAGCACATCTGTGTAATCTATTGGGTAAACCAGGAATTAGAAAATCTAAATTGGATTAGACTTTTTACAATCAACAATTTTCTGAAATATCTACATATTTTTGGTAACTAATATGCAAAGGAGCACAATACATTCTCCAATGCTCAACACAAATAAAATTCTTTCCCAGCTGTCAATCTTCTCCACATGTACTCCTCTCATACTCCCAGGTTCTATCTCTAGTTTTTTACGCCTCTGAACAGAAGGATTAATAGATTCATGAAAACCATTAAAAGAATATCCCCTCCACTTTGGGGGGTTCTCCCAAAAAAAGTTCTTTAGGCCACTTTGGATGGACATCTAACCCTTGGATACCCAAATCAAAAGGATACCTCCAAATTATGGTATCTTTCACAAATACCTTGAAAACCTGGTCTATTTGATAGAATATTTAATAGAATATTTAATATTTAATAGGAAGGATTAATTTGGACCAGATCGCACCATTTACAATGTAACTCAAACGCCTAGAGTCACCAAGGCCGACTATACCCTCAGTGCTTTATATTAGGTCATTATCAAGTTCCTTCTCATTTTCCCTAGAAAGAGTGATGTCATGACCCTTTTAAACATACTTCATCTATTGGCAATGTTAACAATTCAGTGCAACCATCATTCATTGAGCTTCTGTTATAATAAAAGCCCTGAGCTATGGGATGTGAAGGGGATAAATATGAGTATTTTGTCTGCCTCAAGAAGTTTTCCATCTTACAGGAGAGTTGTAATATATAAAAATAAGTACAATATAAGACAAAATGTAGCATTTTCTCTAAAATGGGTTTAAGATATGTAATAAGAAATACAAGGTGGAAAAAAACTGTCTGATAGTTTGCTGGGTCATGTGGAATCACGGGATTGTTCTGCCTGTGAGTATCAGCTAACATATGAGAAATCTCTACATCTTTGTCCAAGTTTCCCTGAGGCTCCTATGGTTCATCCTCTAAGTTCACTTCAAGATTGTTGAGAGTGAGACGTGTCTCATATTTTAGAAGAAATGCAAACAGAAAGACTCATGCTCATCTAGAACTCCCAATGGGAGGCAAATTATTGAACCAGAAAGATCTATAGTGCTGTCTAACCTTCAGTGGGCATATGAATCACCTGGGTAACCTGTTAAAATACAGATTCTAATTCAGTACATGGAGGAGGGGGTGGCAAGCCTGAGATTTATATTTATAGCAAGTCCTCAGATGATGTGGATGCACTGGCCCCTACTTTGAGTAGCAAGGATTTAGAATATTGCTCCCACAGCTGCAGAAGACACCAATGTGATGGAGACGAAGTTGTCAAAGAGAGTTCAACCTGAAGAGAGATGGACAAATAAAGCAGACAGCCAACATTTCACAGAGCATAATGGAGAGAGGCAAGGCCTTTTACACAAATCATCTGAGGACCCAGTACTTAAAGTCTACCTCTTGTGCAAGGACAGGGGCGAACTTTTAGAACAATTCTGTCATCAATAATAATGGATATCGAGGAGAATTGGCATTCCAGGTTCCCACAAGAACATGGGACACATGGAAGAGAATCTAAACTGGAGTACAATTCTTCACCAGTTCTTCAATGATCAAGAGCTGAAGCCTGATACTGAGAACACACTTCATGTTCTTCATGCACATACTGTACACATGTGGGGCAAACTCTATAGGATTCTTATTGACCAGTCAGAACTCAGTCACACTTAATGAATCTTTTTGCTCTCTGCCTGAAGTACCGAGCTAAAGAAACACCTCTGTTATTAATAGAGGTATGAGCACAGCAGACTGTATCTGAGTATTAAAATAAAAATCTAGATGGCTGGCTCACTGGCTTGAGACAGTTAAGTCTCCACATATGCTACTACAGAAAAAAAAAACTGAAATAAGAACTGTTTGCATTCCATCTTTTGGTTCTAGAGTACATGACAAAGCAAAAGGATCTTGCTGTAAGACTCTTCCAAGGAAAAAGACCCACAGTATAGACCTTCAGATAGATATTATAAGCAAGTTCCAAGGTAGCACAGTTTCTTAATGATAGTAGACATTATGCCCAGCTGCTACCTCGGAGTAGAAGTCAAAAACCAGACAAATCAGATTTATCCTTCTGGAGGGGGATTTTTACCATTATTTTCAGGGAGGAGGCTAAGTAATCTTCGGTTGAATTCTGAACTTATTACCCAATAGACTTAAGGTTTCTGACACTACCCAAAAGTCCTCAGAATATTTGATCTAATAAAAGGAGATTTATATCAATCTGAGATTGCTTTATTTAGAACAACTATGTTAAAAGTTCAATTTAAATAGTTTCAATAACGACTGGCCCATCATCAAATTCTGTCGAATTCTTCCGACCTCCTATTCACAATGGGCATTATGGTTTATTCTTTAACGTACATTAATTTGGTTCAAGCAGGATCCAGACTGCACATCTCAGCATTCTACTTGAATAAAGAAGAAAGCATTCAATTCCCCTCCATGGCAAATTCAGCCTTCCACAAGTCAGCTCTGCCAGTCAGTGATGGCTGCATTGCAAAAACTGCTTTGCGAATGTTTTGCTGGGTTTTGTTGCTAGGTGATGACCCGGGAAAACTTTGCAATTCCTGCTGAGAGGTTTAAAAAAATGTGCCTGTAACCAGTTTCATATTAAAGAGGAGGGGAAGAAAATAGGGCAGACTGCACCTTAATTCCTCAAGGTTTACTCCTTGCCCTATACTCCCCCTTAGCTGTCACATAAAGAAATTGTGACCACAAAGAAATGTATATATACAACCCTGGAGGGGAAAAAAGGAGAAAGAAAACAAAATATTTAATTTATCACCAAGCAAACCAGAGTAGAGTTAGTAAAAGAGAATTTGTCAAGTGTCTTCCTTTTCGTATGAAACAGAACTTAAATAACTTAGAGATGGAGATGGGATTGGTAGAGGAAGGAGGTGAATGAAACCCCAACCCATTCTCCCAACATTTTTTTTTTCTGTGCCACGTATTAGCAAAGACCCTTTGCTCAAGAAATTGGCCTGAAGCTAGAGTCAGCTTGTACCTGAGCTGTGTTTCAGAAATCCTTGGCCTGGACCCGACTTTCCAGCCAAGCAGCAGGGATTCCTGGGAAAGCCCAGAGGCCTGTCTGAGGCCTGGTCCTATGGCAGTGATTGATGACAGCAAGTGTGAGAGGTGACACACTGTGAAATCAGACTGAGGCACAAAGAGTTAATCCTCGGGCTTTTTCCAAACTGGGTCCTTGGAGGGAAAAATAATATTTATTCCTTCCTTTGTTAATTTTGCAGCTAAAAAAGTACTCTTGATATCTTACTCACTAGGAGAGATGCCAGCCTGCAACCTCCTAAAACTTTAGGAGGTAGATACCACACTAGTGGCAGTAATTATTTCTCCCTGTTGCATTATCATCATCAAATTATTTTAAACTGCTGATTTAACAAGTCCTAAATTGTAAGCAAGAGAGAGAGGAGAACAGTCATTTCTGCATACAAATTTCTTCTCACAAATTAAAGAACCTACCTATAAATCACAGGGGAGGAAAAAAAACTGAGAAACTACAACCCTACTATTTTGGGCTTCTCTGTTCTAGAAACGTGGCAACAGCTTGGTAGTAAGAGTCCCCTTCTCTCCTCCACTAAAACATTCGTTTGCACTCACTCCCCACTGGGTCCTCTCCTGGGAAGACAGGGAAGGCCATGTGTGTCTTTGACTTAGAGACACAGGCGAGTTTCTTGTACTTTCATACCCTCCATAGCAGATGCACAAACTTTAGCAGCGTCTTTTTAACACTTCATTAATTATTGAACTGTGCCAAGAGTAATTATTGAGCTATGCCAGGAGTCCTTTTCTCCCACATCAGTAAACAGTAATTTAGAAAAGGGGGGTTATAACCTTAGGGTGAGCAACGTTTTCCCCCCACAGCTGTGTGGTGAGCTCAACAATACGGCATATGCTTCAACAAATGAGAAGGTCCACAGCCAGGCCTCTGCTGCACGCAGGAAATGTTCTAGCCAGTGAAAAGAAACCCACCAAGCTAATTGTGTGACACAAAATTTGGAACATCTCATTTGCTAACAAACTCAAGATATCTATTCTGACTTTGTGCTTTTGCCCCAATTTAATAAATAATAATAATAATAAATCCAATAACAGCAATGGAATAGACATCCAGGATTTTCTTCATATATCATAATGGAAACATGCAAACATTGCCACAACACTTTCTCAATTATTAGTTTCTTTCTTTTGCCATTGTACAGTAATATCTTAACTCTCTTCTTTTGTTGCTTCGTGGCCCCTTGACAACACAAATCCTGGGACTCAACAAAATGGAAATATCTTGTTCCTACATTTTCAAAGTCAAAGCACACATAGACAGGGCTAGTTGGAGCTGGTGTTCTGGCTATTTGGAGCGGAGTGGGGGGGGGTGATGCTTGCATTTCAGAACAGTGGAAACTCAGGGATAGAAGTTTACTTCATACAGCACTCTTCCCACCCCACATGATATTAAATCCCTCCAAACAATTTCCTCCCAAAAGAGTGGTTATCCAGGGCGCCAGGGTCGCTCAGTTTGTTAGGCGACTGCCTTCCGCTCAAGTTATGATCCTGGAGTCCTGGGATTGAGTTCCGCATTGGGCTTCCTGCTCCGCAGGGAGTCTTTTTCTCCCTCTGACCCTCCCCCTTCTCATGCACTCGCTCTCTCCCTCTCTGTCTCTCTCTCAAATAAATAAATTTTTTAAAAATCTTTAAAAAAATAAAGAGTGGTTATCCAGTCTCTGATTCAATTAACAAGAACCTTTTTCTGTCATAAACAACTCATTCTGCTTTAAAATGGCCAGCATTCAAGTATTAAATCTCATATGTCTCAGAAATCTACTTTTAACCTCTGTTCATCAGCCCCTCAGTGGAGATGATAACAACTTCATATTTCAAGTCAACTAGGAATTCCTAAATCAACAGTTTTCAATTTTTAGGGGGAAGAAAAAATCTTTAGTGTTAAAAATGCAAATTCCAGGTTTCCATGTCCCTAGGGATCTGATTTCAGGAGGTATTCAGATGGTCCACAATTACATTGCTAAGACTTTTCTTCCCAAGACTAGACGTCTTCAGGCTCTTTCAGCTAATTCTCACGAGGAACAGCCAAGTCCCAAGTGAGAACCAAATTGCCAAATCCAATGATCAGCTTTCTCTTCTCATCTTACTCATGTTGCTTGGGTAGGATCATTTTGTCCTTCTGTCCAGCTGACCTCTGCAACAGCCTGGAGTCCTGCTTTTCCTCACTATCTGTTAACATAGCACAGTGGATTCCTTGAGTTCCTTTCAGAACGTATGAAGCAAACGCCCACCTCAGAGTTTTGTACTTTATTTTTCTTTTGCATAAAATGTTCTTCTATTCATGATGTCCTCTCTTAGTTATCTCAGGTCTCTGATCAAATGGCAGCTCTTCAGAGATACTTCCCTGACAAACTTATCTGAAATAGCCTCCACCTACTCTCGATCACCTTACACTGCTTTATTTTTTTTCAGCATGTACTAATATCTGACATTATGATACACATTCGTTTGTACATTTGTTTATTTCTTGCCTCTCCAGTAAGAACATAAGCTACAAGAAGGCTATTTTATAAACTGTCATTTCCTGAGTAACTAACGCAATGCCTGACATATAGTAAGCATTCCAAAAAAAAAAAAAAAAAAAATACTCCTCAAAAGAATAAGAGGAAAAAAAGGTACTGAGTCCTTTCGTAAGATTGATTAAGTCTACGTTCCTTCAAAGGTATGCTGCCCGGAACTACTCACAAGCTTCATAATAAAACAGAATAATCCATCTCTTTGCTTGGAATACTAGACTTGTACAAATGCAGCATCCGTTTTCATTCACTTTTAGGGCAGCTATGTCACACTATTGAATCACATTAAGCTTACGCAGCTGCTAAGCCACATTGCCCTGTGCAGCTGGATATTTGGAACCCAGCTTAGGATCTCACATGCATCTCTGTTAAATGTTCTCTGATTAAATTTGCTCCAGCCTATTAAAATTCTTTTGGATACTAATTCTGTCATTAAGCACATTCCTACGTCAATATGTCTTTTGCATTCATTTTCTATGCATATTGATTTGTTCTCTTGTTCCAATCATTAATTAAAAAAAAAAAAAAAGGCAGTGAAGAAAAAATGATAGGCCAAGGTTTACTCTTGGGTGCTGCCACTCAGTAGCTGTGCAGTCAACCTTAGTCAGGCTAATTAAGATCTCCAACTTTCCATTTCTTCATCTATAAAATGGAGATAATAATACCTATTTGATAAGGTTACTGGGAGAATCAAATAAGATCATAAAGTGCTGAGTATGTGTTCATAAAATGAGCATGTCAGTTCCTGGCATGTGTAAGGAAATAGCACAACGTTTGACACATAATAGACACTAAATGAAACTTTGTCCATTATTGACCAGGACAAGAGCATAATCTATGTGGTTGGATTCTAGAACTACACATCAAAGTTATCAACAATCCATTGATTAGCCCTCTTCGGGGTTCAATTATTTCCTTGATTAGTTATGAACACAGCTCCAGATATCTACATCCTGTTCCTCTTTCTTCATTTTGTTAAAGAAAAGTTGAAAACAGAGAGCCAAATGCAATCCTGAAAAATGGTTATGCTATATTTAATGCAGTCTCCTCAGCTACTGAACTATAATCCCTGCTAAAAAAGAAAAAGAAAACAAAAGAAAAATTAACTTATTTGGCACGACTAAGTGAACCTACTGCTTTCTTTTCTGTATGTTCACAAATCATACTTTCATCTGGAATTGATGCCCAGATTACTGGTTTATCCCAGGATTACCAGTAAGTCATATGTCCCGCTTCCAGTGCTTCTTCCATTCTCCACAGTTTCCTAAGGATTAAGCTCATCTACAATTTTTTTCAGTGCCCTGGGCTGGTGGCCCAAAACAGGAAACCAGCACTCATTTGTTGCAGCTAAAATGCTCACTTACAAGTTCTTCACACCTCTGACATTTCAAAAGTCTCTTACCAATACTTCTCTTAAATTTGATAGGTTATTCCTATTCATTTCTAAGAAAAATATATTTCTACATTGGCACTTTGAGAATACAAATCAGAGAAGCAGACTTTGAATACTCTAAGCTTCTCTTTCTTCTTTCTATCAGAAAATGGAAGGCAAAGACATCCTTTCTGAATAAATATACAGGAGAATTCCGGTTTCCTTAACTGAGAGCTAAACTTTCCTGTCAAACTGCAGAGTGGGACAACCTCTATAAAGAAGGAGGCAAGCTCCATCAGCTCTGAGGATAAACCTTCTAGAGTCAGGCTTTCCAGAATTTGTCATGTAGTCAGCATTCTATGAATGTTAGCTTTCATCAAGAAGATTAGTCTCCAAAAAAACTAGTATTGCTCTCTTCAAACTCTCATAATACTTTATCCATGCCTTATTTGGAAGAATAGTCCAATATTCTTTCCATATTGTAAAAGCCTCAAGTAGAGAGACTGCAGTTTATTCATCTTCACACAAAAAGAATAATCCATTAATTAATGATTCCACAAAAAGGTGATTTTATTAATATCTTTATCATTTATAGTGACTACTTCTAAATTCTCTTAAAGTTATTTCTTTCTTTGTTTTAAACAACTAATCTTCATTTACTTGGTGTACCCTTTAGGTAGTAGAATACAAAAATAAATTTTATTGCAGAATTTTGTAAATTATAGTAACTGCTGGAGATTAGTGGACTGCCACAAGCTATATTTGATTTGTTTATTTGGTTTTTTTTAATGTGCACTTGATCAACCTCAGAGATTACAAATTCTTTTAACGGTTTGAAAATTAACTAAATAGGAGGGTGGTTCAAGACAGAAGTGTAAGAAGACCCTGAACTCACCTCCTCTCATGTACACACCAAACCTTCTACTACATATAGAATGATCTGTCTCTCTGAAAAAACCTGAAAACTAAGTGAATAGCTAGCTCCTTCACAACAAAAAATAAGATGGCCACATCAAGAAATGTAGGAGAGGCAGAGATGCAGTCTTGCCAAACATTCCATTCCTGGAATGGTGGCCCATGAACAGGAGGGATCTCACAAATACAGAAAATCTTCCTGAGGAGTGAGGGATTCAAATCCATCAATCCACCCCAGCCCTTGGGACCCTACAATGGAGAGATGAGCCCCCATAATGTCTGGCTTTCAAAATCAATAGGGCTTGTGTCCAGGAGACCTAAAGAACTACAAAAAAGGTGAGACCCCACTCAAAGAGTTGGCACACAGAACCACTCATCCTGAGACTCATTACAAAGCAGCAAGTTGAACTTCTGGGAAAGATGGTGGAGTAGGAGGACCCTAAGATCACCTCATTCCATGGATACAACTAGATGACAGCCACATTTGGTATAAATAATGCAGAAAACACAGTTTGGTGGAACAGACTCTCCATAGCTAAACGTAGAGAAGAGGCCCCACTGAAGAACATAGGAAATACAGAGACATGGTAGAGAGCTAAGCAGACCCACAGTACTGTCTGTGGGAGGGAGGGATACTGTAGTCTCAAAGAGGGGAGAGAAACAGACTCTCACACTAGATAGCCAAAGCAGGGAAGATGAGTCTCCATAACATTTGGCTTTAAAACCAGCAGGGCTGAATTTCCCAAGTTCTTACAATCTGCAATCTGCAGGGCTTAAAACTTGGATCTTTAAAAATCAGCAAGCTAATGGGAGAGCCAGAAAAGTGAGAGGAAGCTGAGATTCTGCCCTTAAAGAGATGGCACAACAAAGACCCCTGCAAAGATACAGTATAGAAGCAGCAGCTTAAAAAATGCCTGGGGTCTGGGGCACCTGGGTGGCTCAATGGGTTAAAGCCTCTGCCTTCAGATCAGGTCATGATCTCAGGGTCCTGGGATCAAGCCCCGTATTAGGCTCTCAGCTCAGCAGGGGGCCTGCTTCCCCCTCTCTCTCTGCCTGCCTCTCTGCCTACTTGTGATTTCTGTCTGTCAAATGAATAAATAAAATCTTTTAATAAAAAAAATAAAAAATAAAAAATGCCTGGGATATACACAGGGGGAGTATTTGTTTACTAATCTAAAAGCATGTGCTGGAGGAGCAGAGTCTTTGGGACACTTCCCAGGAAAAAAAGAAATAGATGGGTGTCATTTCCCTCCCCTGCTTCCCAGCTTAAAGCCAGCATGGTGCCAACACTTGTTATATAGCTTACTAACAGCACACCCTTCCCACGTGTTCTTCTCTGGACACACCCTTACAGCCAGGCCTGGGTCTTTGTTTCCTCCCATGGCAGACCACAAACCTTACTAATACCACATGCCCTGCCCCCATGCACTTCTGTGGATCTGCCTTCTCCAACCTGGCCCACTAACTACACAGGGACAAAACCCTGCCCACAACAAGTAAAGAGAGTCATTTGTCATTCAGACAACTGGACTGAAAGCAAAAGTGGCTCAGCCACAGTGTATGGTGCATTCAACACACATAGGGCATAACCCTGAATAGCCAGGTTCTGGTGAACAGGAGACATTACACTGCAGGGCCCTATAGGACCTCTTCTTTATAAAGCCACTACTTTCAAGAGCAGGATGTAGCTTACTCTCCTAACACATAGAAACACACACAGAGAGTTAGACAAAAATGAGGAGACAAACATCCCAAATTAAAGAAAAAAAAAGACAAAATCGCAAGAGACCTAAAAAAAATAGAGATAAGTAATATGCCTGATAGACAATTTAAAGTAATGATCATTAGGATTCTCACTGGCTTGAGAAAAGAGTAGAGGACCTCAGTGAGATTCTTAACAAAGAGATAGAAAACATTAAAAAGAACCAGTCAGAGGGGCACTTGGGTGGCTCAGTGGGCTAAAGCCTCTGCCTTCAGCTCAGGTCATAATCCCGGGGTCCTGGGATCGAACCCCACATTGGGCTCTCTGCTCAGCAGGGAGCCTGCTTCCCTCTCTCTCTCTCTGCCTGCCTCTCTGCCTACTTGTGATCTCTGTCTGTCAAATAAATAAATAAAATCTTAAAAAAAAAAAAAAAAGAACCAGTCAGAGATGAAGTCCTTAATAACCAAAATCAAAAATACACTAGATGGAATAAATAGTAGACTAGAGGAACCAGAAGAAAAGATCAGTGACCTGGAAGACAAGGTACTGGAAAGCAATCAAGTCAAAGAGGAGAGAAAACAATACAATAGAAAATGAAAATAGATTTAAGGAACTCAATGACCATCAGGCAAAATCACATTTACATTACAGGGATCTCAGAAGGAGAAAAGAGAAATGGAGGCAGAAAAATTATTTGAATAAATAATAACTACAAAATTCCCAAATCTTGAGAAGGAAAGAGAAATTCAGGTCTAGGAGGTGGAGAGGCCCCCCAGAAAATCAGAACAATGAAACCCACACTAAGATGCATAGTAATTAAAATGGCAAAAAGTAGTGATAAAGAAAGAATTGCAACAAGAGAAAGGAAGATAGTTACATACAAGGAAAATCCCATTGGCTATCAGCTGAGTGTTCAGCAGAAACTCTGTAGGCCAGGAGAGAATGCCATAATAAATTCAAAGTGCTGAAAGAAAAAACCTGCAGCAAAAAATACTCTACCTGGCAAGGCTATCATTCAAAATAGGATAGATAAAGAGTTTCCCAGAAAAACAAAAGTTTAAAAGAGTTCATGACCACTAAACCAGTTCCACAAGAAATGTCAAAGGGGACTCTTTGAGTGGAAAGGAAAGACCATAGGTAGGAGTTAGAAAATTAGGAAGCACAAAAGCAGCAAAATTAAGTACATCTATAATAACCAGTTAAGGGTTTCACAAAATGAAAAGGTGCAATGTATGGCACCATACACTTAAAATATATGGAGAAGAGAAGTAAAGAATGGGTTCAAACCTAAGTGACTATCAACTTAGTATAGACTGCTACATACAGAAGATATTATATACAAATCTAATGGCAACCACAAATTAAAAACCAGTAATATATAAGCAAAAATAAAGAGAAAGAAATCCAAGTATATCACACACACAAAAAAAAAAAACCCAACAAACTGTGAAAGAAGAAAGCAAAAGAAGAAAGGAACAGAGAAGAACCATAAAAGCAACCAAAAAACAAGTAAAAAATGGCAATAAGTACATATCCATCAACGATTACTTTGAGTATAACGGACTATATACTCCAATCAAAAGGCATAGAGTGATATCACAAATAAAAATCAAGACTCGTTTATGCTACCTACAAGATACTCATTTTAGACTTAAAGACATGCGGACTGAAAGTAGAGGGATGGAAAAGCATTTATCATGCAAGTCAAAGTGGAAAGAAAACTGGAATAGCAATACTTAATATTAGACAAAATAGATTTTAAAACAAAGACTGTAACAGAAGACTATATATATATATATGTATATATATATATATATATATAGTGTGTATATATATACACACTATATAATCATAAAGAAAATAATCCAGCCAGAAGATATAACAATTGCAAATATTCATGCCCCAACATGGGAGCACCCACCTATATAAAGTAGTTAATAGGGGCACCTGGGTGGCTCAGTGGGTTAAGCCTCTGCCTTCGGCTTGGATCATGATCTCGGGGTCCTGGGATCGAGCCCCACATCTGGCTCTCTGCTCAGCGGTGAGCCTGCTTCCCCCTCTCTCTGCCTGCCTCTCTGCCTACTTGTGATCTCTCTCTCTGTGTCAAATAAATAAATAAAATCTTAAAAATAAATAAATAAATAAATAAATAAAGTAGTTAATAACAAACAAAAAGGAAGTAATTGATAGTAATACAATAATAGTAGGAAACTTTGACACCCCACCTACATCAATGGATAGATCATTGAAACAGAAACTCAAGAAGGAAATAGTGACACTGAATGACACATTGGTCCAGATGAATCTAACAGATATATTCAGAATATTCCAACCTATAACAGCAGAATACAAATTTTTTTCAAGTGTACATGGAACATTCTCCAGAATAGATCACATATTATGCCACAAAAGTAGTCTCAACAAGTTCAGAAAGTTCAAAATCATACCATGCATCTTTTCTAACCAAAATGCTATGAAACTAGAATCAACTGCAAGAAAAAATCCAGGGAAAAACACAAATATATGAAGGTTAAATAATGTGTTACTAAATAATGAATGGATCAACCAAGAAATCAAAGAAGAAATAAAAGATATATGGAGACAGGGGCACCTGGGTGGCTCAGTGAATTAAAGCATCTGTTTTCAGCTGAAGTCATGATCCCAGGGTCCTGGGATCAAGCCCCACATCGGGCTCTCTGCTTGGCAAGGAGCCTGCTTCCTCCTCTCTCTCTGCCTGCCTCTCTGCCTACCTGTGATCTCTGTCTGTCAAATAAGTGAATTAAAAATCTTTAAAAAAAAAAAAAAGGATACATGGAGACAAATGAAAATGAAAACACAATAGGTCCAAAATTTTGGAGATGCAACAAAAGCTGTTCTAAGAGGGAAGTTTATACTAAAGCAGGCCTACCTCAAGAAGCAGAAAATCCTCAAATAAAACACCTAACATTATACCTAAAGGAGCCAGGAAAAGAAAAACAAAACATAAGACTAGAAGAAAGAAGAAAATAATAAAGATTAGAGCATAAAAAATGAAATAGAAACTAAAAAATAATACAACATATCAAGAAAGTCAGGAGCTGCTTCTTTGAAAATATCAGTGAAATTGATAAATCTTTTTTTATTGAATTGAATTGATAAACCAGATATATACCAATATTGAATTGATAAACCAGACTCATCAGAAAGAGAGAAAGAGAGAGGACTCAAATAAACAAAATCTGAAATGAAAAAGGAGAAATAACCAACACCACAGAAATACAAATTATTATAAGAAAATGTTACAAAAATTATATACCAACAAATTGGACAACATAGAAAAAATGGATATTTCTTAGAAACACATAACCAGTCAAAACTGAATCAAGACAGAATAGAAAATTTGAACAGACCAAATACCAGCAATGAAATTGAATCAATAATCAAAAGACTTCCAACAAAGATACCCAGGTCCAGATGTTTTCACAACTGAATTCTACCACACATTTGAAAAATTAATACTTATTCTTCTCAACCTTTTCCAAAAAATAGAAGAGGAAGGAAAGCTTCCAAATTCATTCTAGGAAACCAGTATTACCCTGATACCAAAACTGGATAATGACACTATAAGGAAAGAGAATGATAGACCAGTATATCTGATGAACATAGATGTAAAAAATCCTCAACAAAATATAAGCAAACAAAATCCAATGCTACACTAAAAAAACAAACAAACAAAAAAAAACTAATTAACTATGATCAAGTGGGATTTATTTCTAGGATGCAAGGGTGATTCAATCTTTGCAAATCAATGAATGTGATATGTTACAACAACAAAAGAAAGGATAAAAACAATGAATTCTGGAACACTGAAAAGAAATAAAATAAAACAAAATGAAAAAATGATCATTTTAATAGATACAGGAAAAAACATTGACAAAGTACAACATCCATTCAACAAAGTAGTTTTAGAGTGAATACACCTCAACAAAGTAAAGGTCATATTTGAAATTCACAACTAACATCATAGTCAATGGTGAAAAAGAAAGTTTTCTCCTAAAATCAGAAACAACACAAGGATATTTACACTTACCAACTTTATTCAATATAGCACTGGGAGTGCTAGTCACAGCAGTTAGACAACACAAGGAAATAAAAGGCATCCAATTTGGTAAGGAAGAAGTAAAATTTTCATTATTTGCAGATGGCTTGATACTATATATAGAAAACACTAATGACCACCAAAAAACTACCAGAACCAATAAATGAATTCAGTAAGGTTGCAAGATACAAAATCAGTACACAAAACACTTGTTGCATTTCCATATACTAATAATGAAATAGCAGAAAGAAAAATTAAGAAAGTGATCTCATTTACCATTGGACCAAAAATAATAAAATTCCTAGGAATAAATTAATGAGGTGAATGACCTATGCTCTGAAAACTATGAAACACTGTTGAAAGGAATTGAAGATGACACCAAAAAATGGAAAGATATTCCATGTTTATAGATTGGAAGAACAAATTGCTAAAATGTCCATATTACCTAAAGCAATCTACAGATTTAATGCAATCCCTATCAAAATACCAACAGCATTTTTCACAGAGCTAGCACAAATCATCCTGAAATTTGTATGGAACCACAAAAGACCCCAAATAGTCAAAGCAATCTTGGAAAAGAAGAAAACTAGAGACATCACAATCCCAGATTTCAAGATATATTACAGAGCTGTAGTAATCAAAAAAGTATGGTACTGGCACAAAAAAAGATGCATAGCTCAATGGAACGGGATCATGACCCAGAAAAAAGCCCACATACATGTGGTCAATTAATCTTTGATAAAGGAAATAAGAATATGCAATAAGAAAGTCCCTTCAACAAACGGTGATGAAAAACCTGAACAGCTACTTGCAAAAGAATGAAACTGGACTACTTTCTTACATTATACACAAAAATAAACTCAAAATGGATCAAGGACCTAAATGTGAGACCTCCAAAACAAAAATCTTAGAAGAGAGCACAAGCAGTAATTTCTCTGACATCATCTATAACAGCATTTTTCTAGATATGTCTCCTGAGCAATGGAAACAAAAGCAAAAATGAACTACTGGGACTACATCAAAATAAAAAGCTTTTCAAAAAATAAAAATAAAAACAAAAAATAAAAAGCTTTTCCACAGCAATGGAAACAATCAACAAAACCAAAAGACAACCTACTGAATGGGAGAACATATTTGCAAATGACATAACTGATAAAAGGTTAGTATCCAAAATATATAAAGAACTTATACAATTCAACACCAAAGAAACTCCCCCCCCCCAAAAAATCCAACTTAAAAATGAGCAGAAGACATGAACAGACATTTCCCCAAAGAGACATCCAGAGGGCCAACAGATATATGAAAAGATGTTCAATATCACCCATCATCAGAGAAATGCAAATCAAAACAACAAGGAACTATTACCTCACAACTATCAAAATGGCTAAAATCAAAAACATAAGAAACAACAAATGTTGGCGAGGATGTGGAGAAAAAGAAACTCTTAGGATCTGTTGGTGGGAATGCAAACTGGTGCAACTACTATGGAAAACATGGACGGTCCTCAAAAAGTTAAAAATAGAACTACCATATGATCCAGTAATTCCACTACTAGGTATTTACCCAAAGAAAACAAAAACACAATTTAAAAAGATATATGCACCCTTATGTTTATTACAACATTATTTACAATAGCTAAGTTATGAAAGCAGTCCAAGTGTCCATTGATAGATGAATGGATAAAGAAGAGGTCATACATATATACATTGGACTATTATTACTCAGCTATAAAAATGAATGAAATTTTGCCATTTGCAACAATATGGAAGGATCTAGAGTATAATGTTAAGTGAAATAAGTCAGTCAGAGAAAGACAAATACCATATGATTTCACTTATATGTGAAATTTAAAAAACAAAACATGAACAATAAAAAAGAGATAAACCAGAAAAGAGACATTTAATTCTAGAGAACAAAGTAATGGCTACCAGAGGGCAGGTGGGTGGGAGGATTGGCAAAATAGGTAAGGAGATTAAGAGTAGACTTAGCATGATGAACACTGAATAATGTATAGAATTACTGAATCACTAAATCACTGGATCACCCAAAAACTAACATAGCAGTACATGTTAACTATAGTGGAATTAAATTTTTATTTTCAGAATAGCAGCAAGTTGAAAAGTACTTAGACCATATGTGGAAAAGATTAATGGGTTTATCTTAAAGTGGCTGCCACAGGAGCAAATGTCTGTTGGAATTGTCTGAGGATGGAAACATTAGCAGTTGCCAATTTTGCACTCTCCTTTTACCTTTCTAGCCCTTGCCCCAACCCTGAGCTCACCTGCAGTCCCACCCTGCTAAAATTGGGGGGTGGACATGCTCTAGCCCGGTACTCCCCAATGACCACACACAACTGATGAGTATACACAGACCACGCACGCAATGCCCCTTAAGTACTTAGTTCTGGTGACCAGAAGTCTTACATTTCTGGACTGCACAACACAATGTCTGAAATAACTGGAGAGACAGTTCTTGGCAGTCTACCAATCCCAGACCACTGTACAGACAGCAGACTGAAACACACCTCCAGTCTTTCGATGACCACTCTTTCAAGACTGGGAGAGAGAGCTGTTTAGCCTAACAGGCACAAACAAAATGAGGAAATAGGGGAATATGCTCTAAATGAAAGAACAAGATAAAAATTCCAGGAAAAAAAAAAGTTGATGAAAGAGATAAGTAATTTACTTGATACAGAGTTCAAAGTAATGGTCATAAAGATGTTCACTGATCTGGGATGAACACAGTGAGAATTTCAACAAAGAGATAGAAAATATAAGAAAGAACCAAGCAGAAGTCACAGAACTGAAGAACATAACTGAACTGAAAAATACACTACAAGGTTTCAACATCAGGCTAGATGAAACAGTAGAAATTATTAGTAACCTGGAAGACAGGGCAATAGATTTGGTTTCTAAACTCAGAAAAATGGTGACCAGGGAAGAAATAAAATATTCTGGTTTATCAAAGCTCAACTTCTAACTTTGCTTCCACAACTTCTAGCCTATTAAAAGCAGAATGAGGAAACAAAGTGTGTTAGCAAAATCTAGAGATTTCTGAACTGTGCTCTTGGAGCAAAGGAGACTCAGATGAGTAAAGCTCCCTAGAATATTCCAAGGAAAAACTTCTAAAAGTAAAATCTCCTTTATAATGCCTCTGAACCTCTACAAAGCATACATTGTAGCCTGAGCTTGCAATGTTCCAGTGTTCTGTGGAATGTTGGAGATTGAGCTGAAGCTCATGGGATTATGATATACCTTTGGATCCTGGTACAGAATATGGAAGAGATTCTCAAAAGAAGCAGCATTTTTCTGGGTAGTCAGAGATTAGGTGTGCCGGGCATCAAGGTATCCCACTCCACCCACATTCCCTATGGCTCTAAGAAGGTACATCGTGGTGCCTGCGTGGCTCAGTCAGTTAAATGCTTGACTCTTTGTTTCAGCTCAAGTCATGATCTTAGGGTCCTGAGATGAAGGCCATATCAGGTTCTGTGCTCAACCCAGAGTCTGCTTGTCCCTCTGCCCCTCCCACCCCACCTGCACCCACCCCCACCACTCTCTATCACCAAAATAAATAAATGAATTCTTAAAGAAAAAAAAAAGGTACATAGAAAGCAACTTTATGATCCCACACTGATCACAGGGAAAGAGACCGAAAAATTAGGAAAAATAATAAGAAAAAAATCAAAGTAAATGTTAGATCTAGACTGAACTTCATACATTAAGCTTGAATAATTTGAAAAGAAATTATATGACAATTCTGTAATAATACCACAAAAGAGAATTTTCAAAAAGTATCAGATATCTTAGGGAGCAAAACCTGATGAAGAACTCACAAAATATTATTAAACATATTAAACAATACAAGATACCAAGACTGCTTTATCTATAAAAAAACTTAAAAGAACATCTATTCAAAGTTAGATTAATAAAACAACATAATTAAACACAGAGAAGATACCAGATCAACAGGTTAGGAAGCAAAGAACAACTCTGAAGCTCTAATAAATAAATTAAAAACAGTAATTATATGGTAAAATATATCAAATTAATGGTAAAGAAAAAGGGCTTGGGATGATTACATCTAAAGTAAATATATGTTTTATTTATATATGTGTGTGTATATATATGTATATATATCTTATACTATAAATATATATATAATTTTTAAATATAAAAGGAAAAAGACAAGCTATTAAAGGAATTACAAATAAACTGTTAGATGTGCAGGAGAGATAAAAATATTTACAACATAATTATAATTGGTGCCCTGTATCAGAGAACCCAACCAAGAAAACAGAAAAAAGTTCAGCAATATGTAGGGATACTAACATGAAAGAACTAAATCTGAAGATCAAAAAAAAATATCATATACCAGCGAAAACTGACACAAAACCAACTACATAAAGACAAATCCTGATTATGTTATTGAACTTTAAGAATAAAGAATCCTTATCATATCTAGAGAGAAAAATTAAGTCACCTCTAAGAAGAAAAATACCAGCCTATCTTCTGACATCTATGCAACATCATCCAATGACTGAATTCAACTTTTTCTCCTAAAAAGTTGAAGAGAAAAAATATCTGTGATCAAGAATATTACATCCAATCATGTTGCCATTCAAAGAGAAAGGTAATAGACCAGATATATTCAAATTTCAAAGAACTTAGGAAATAAAATACCTATGTGAAACCTAAATGAAGAAATCATTAAATAAGATATGGTAAGGGCATTGATGGTGACATTTTAACCTACTTAAATATATACCAAAGATTTTCCTTGGAGAAAATTTAGCTACTGAATAAAATAATATTCTGTACATTTAACAGAACATAGTTATTGAGAGGAAAGCTACCAAAAAAATCAGTAAGAACTTAAAAATGCTGAAAAACATTATTACTCACTTTGACCTAATGATATTTACAGAATAATCCAAAATTTCAGAATATACACTCTTTTTAAGTGCACAGAAAACATTTACCAAAATAATCTCAATATGCTGAAACATAACATGTCTCGATAAATTTCAAAAGTTTGGAACCTTACAAGATATATCCTCTAACCATAAAGGAAGTTAGAAACAAATAATAGTAAAATGTTTTTTTAATTCTTCAATTTACTTTTTTTAATTTAAATTTTGTTTGTTAATATACAGTGCAATATTTGTTTCTGGAGTAGAATTTGATAATTCATCATTTATATACAAAATCCAGTGCTCATCACAATAAGTACCCTCTTTAATACCCATCACCCAACTAGCCCATACTCCACCCACCTCCCTCCATCAACCTTCAGTTAGGGGTTAGTATTCAATATCTCTAAAGAACTTATTGAACTCAACACCCAAACCACAATAATCCAGTCAAGAAATGGTCAGAAAACATGAACAGACATTTTTCCAAAGAATACATAGATGTTCAATAGACACATGAAAAGATGCTCAACAACAACTCATTGTTGGGGAGATACAAACCAAAATCATGATGCGATATCACCTTACACCTGTCAGAATGGCTAAAATTAACAACAGAAGAAGCAACAGGTGATGGCAAGAATGTGGAGAAAGGGAAGCCCTCTTGCACTGCTGGTGGAAACGCAAACTGATGCTGTCACTCTGGAGAACAGTTTGGAAGTTCCTTAAAAAGTTAAAAAATAGAACTATCCAACAATCCAGCAACTGTGCTACTAAGTAACCACCCAAAGAATTCAAAAATGCTGATCTGTAGGGGTACATGTACCCCAATGTTTATAGAAGATGTTTTTAAAAATCACCAAATATTCGGAAATTTAAAAAACACATTTCTTTTTTTATTGTTATATTAGTCATTATACAGTATATCATTAATTTTGATGTAGTGTTCCATGATTCATTGTTTGCCTGTAACACATTGTGCTCCATGCAATCCATGCCCTCTTTAATACTCATTACCAGGCTCACCCATCCCCCCACGCCCCTCCTTTCTAAAACCCTCAGTTTGTTTCCTGGAGACCATAGTCTCTCATGGTTCATCTCCCACTCTGATTTCTCTCCCTTGATTTTTCCCTTCCTTCTCCTAATGTCCTCCATGCTATTCCTTATGTTCCACAAATAAGGGAAACCATATGATAATTGGCCCTCTCTGTTTGACTTACTTCATAAACAACACATTTCTAAATTATATATAACTTAAAGAAAACCCAGAGAAATTATAAAATATTTTTAACTGAACAATGGTTAAATTACAAGATACCAAATTTATGGGATACAGCTAAAGCAGAGCTTAGATAGAAATTTATAGTGTCAAATAGTTATAACAGAGAAAAAGTTCACAATGATCAAGTTCCAATGTTAAGAAGGTAAAATATAAATTAATTAATATCAAATTAAGTACAAGGAAGGAAAAGCAAAGAGTAAAAATCAATGAAATGGGAAACAAATACTTGAGAAAACTAGAAACCATAAGAAAAAAGGAAAACAACTAAAATTACCAACAAGAATAAAAAAGTTAACAACTGAAAATTGTACAGACGATGGTGAAAAAAACTGGAAAACATATTGCCTTGGGGGAGGGAATTAATTGGTAATAGACATAAGGAAACTTCCTGGATTAATGGAAAGGCTTTGTATATCGATAGAGGTATGGAGTACATAAGTGTATTCGTTTGTCAGTACACTCAATAAATTATATACTTGAGATTAGAGTATATCTCTGTATTTAAATTTTGCCCCCTAGAAGTGAATAACTATATACAAATATTTAACTCTGTTTAATAAATCTGTGTTTTTCAGTGAGATGGATTAACAATTCTAAAATTAATTTGTGTGAATTTAGGCGAATAATAATATATTTTAGACTTGAGCGAATGAGGAATATATTGAACATAATGAGAGCCAGACTTCTCCTTGTGGTTTAACAGAGTTGCAAATACAAAAAAGCAAAAGGAAGCCAAGAATGTATCCTGAGGTATCAGTTGGGACTTCAAACTATCAGTATAAATTCAGAGGAACAATAGACAGATTATGATAGATAGATGGATAGATAGATATAGATAGATAGATAGATAGATGGATGATAGATAGAGAGTGAGACAGAGAGAAAGAAAGAGAAATACCGCCTACCTGTAGAGTTGGGGGCCTAGGGCCGAGGAATTACAAGATGAGCAGGACCATCTTCTTATCCAATTAAGGAAATGTTCAAAGAATATGGGGTCATATCAAAAGCATGCATGAGCCAGTTTCAAGGGGTTCCCTCCAGCAAACTCTGGGACAATTAATGAATCAAAATAAGTAACAGTGGTAATTGATTACAACAGTTTGAATAAAATAAAAATCCACACATCCTATATTAGTTCCCCAGGACTGCCATAAAAAGTTACCACAAACTGTATGACCTAAAAAAACACATTCATTGTCTCATAGTTTTGAGATTATAAGTCCAAAATTAAGGTGATTGGCAGGGCTTTGCTCCCTCTGAAGCCTGTAGGGAAATCCTTCTTTGCTTCTTAGGTCCTTTATAGGTGGTTTGCTAGCAGTATTTGGCATTCCTTGGCTAATAGATGTATATCTCTGCTCCTCCACGTTCACACAGCATTTTCCCTGTGTGCCTTCAAACAATCTTTTCTCTGTGTATGTCTGTGTCCAAATTTTCCCTTTCTGTAGAGACATCAGTCATCCTGAATTCAGGTTCAACCTAATAACCTCAACGTAAATTGGTTAAATCTGCAAAAACCTTATTTCCAAATAAGGTCACATTCCAAAGTACTGGGGGTTAGGACTTGAACATGTCTTAGTGGAGAGGTGAGGGAGAAACAATTCAATCTATAAAAGTGCACACTGCAATGAAAAAATAAGTAAATCGTGGATGAAGTAAAATTCTTCTTTGTAGTAGAAAGCCAACTAATATAGAAGAAATGATAAAAATAGAAAATCATCTGGGTGCACGTGCCCCTTTGGATCACTACGTTTGTATCTTTAGGGTAAATACCCAATAGTGCAATTGCTGGGGGGAGGGGGTTTGGGAGAAGGGGGTGGGATTATGGACATTGGGGAGGGTATGTGCTTTGGTGAGTGCTGTGAAGTGTGTAAACCTGGTGATTCACAGACCTGTACCCCTGGGGATAAAAATATATGTTTATAAAAAATAAAAAATTAAAAAAAAATAGAAAATCATCAATGGATGCTAAAACTAATGGGCAAAATTTTGATGCCACAGGATATTAAATATTGTTAGACTATCTCTGCTTACCATACTCACTAATTAAAAAGGGAGAAATGTTACCTTTACAGAAAAGAAATCTGGTGGATACCACTTTAATCATGTGATCAACATTATTAACAATGTTGGGACTAACAGACATCTTGTGCTTCCTAATATGATGCTTTGAGTAAGCACATCACCTCAGTGGTATTCTTGCTAAAAACGCAAACCTGAATCAAATCATCAAGAAACATTAGACAAATCCAAATGGGAGGACATTCTACAATATAACTGGACTAACCTCAAAACTATCAAGATGAAGAAAACTAAGAGGCTGAAGAATTGATTCAGATTAAAGGAAATTAAAGAGACATGATAACCAAATAATGCATGATCCCAGATTAGATCCTGTAGTAGGAAAAAGATCTGTAAAAAAGTGTATTGGACAAATGTTAATAAAATTTGAATACAAATACAGATACTTTGTGTATCTGTAACTATTAACAGAATAGTTAATAGTATTGTATCCATGTTTAATTTCCTGCTTTCGAAAATTGCACTGCGATTAAGCAAATGTCTTGTTCTTCAGAAATACATATTTAACTATGTATTAAATGTGGTTTAGAAAAAATAATATACATGTGTGTAAATTATAAAGAGAAAAAATGAATCAAAATATAAAAATTTGGTATATGTATACAGGAATGCCTCCATTGGAATAAGTTTGGAATTATATTAAAATTAAATAAAATCAGAACAAAAAATTGATTCAAATAGATTTGAAAGAGAGGAAGAGAAGATAAGAGCATTTAAAGGCTTCTTCCTTCATAGCAGGAAATCAGTGAGCACTGTAAAATATGAAACACTTCAGTTTTAAAGTGTGATATTGCTAATGTCTTGATGGTTTTTCAAAATCTTTAACCTTAGCATTTTAAGGGAATAATATCTCTTGAGAAGCAAAACATTTATCAAAAATTCAAAAATTCTGCATCTCAATAGCTAATAAATTAAAATAAAATCAAGTGAATTTTTAATAGTTGGTCTAGAATGATCTCATTCTTATAAAATTACCTACATAGCTACCTACCTATCTCCCTGCCTATCAATTTATATGTTAATCTCTACTCATGTATATAGGGTTAACTGAAGTAGTGTTCACCAAATGTTATACTAGGCTATTTACAAGTAATTTTTTCTTTCTTCATATTTTTTGTGCTACTTGAAATTTTGATAATAAACATGTATTATTTTTATAAAAAATAAAGCACATACTCTAACATATATAATGCCATTTACATTTTGATTCTCAAAACATAATGATATTAATTTTAATTTGATAAAATATTAACATGCTAAAGTCATTTCCAGTTCTATAAACAAACTAAAAAACCAACACAAAGTATCTGCTCCACATTTCAAAAGTAATGAGTTCAATCATGTTAAGGTTATAATTTTGTTAGTCTGTTAATTTTTTTCCTCTCAATGCAACTAGAAATTAAATCTTTGTCAGTCTTAACAATTAGTGTTCTTATCTTTTTCTGAAATAAAGATGACATTAGATCAAAATCTTTTCATTTTTCTTCTTTTAAAAAATTCACAGTAATAGCCTAGTCGTGACAAGCATATGATAATATCATCTGCAGAGAAAAATAAAATTCCATGACTTCACAACCATCCCTACCAACTACCCTATTGAGTATATGGCTAAATTAAAAGTCCTCTCACATTTATCCTGATGCTTCCTTTATTTGAATTTTCTTCCACAATCCCAGCTTCTCTGAGAGCATCCTCTTTATTCCTATACCCTATTCCTTATTCTCCAAGATTCTCCTCCAAGACTTGGTGTCAGTTTTAAGATTGAGAAATTAGACTGCAGAGGAATGATGTCATAGATTATATTTCTGTTCATCAATATTCACTGCCCCTCCCATGGGATGATTATATCACTTCGCCTGTTGAACTCAAGGATGCCCATGTGACATGTTCTAGTTGACAAAGTGTGTGAAGTGATAGACGTGACTTTCAGGAAGAAAAGCAAGTGCATACCTCTGCCACAAAGACCAGCAATATTCAAGACGGAAAAGATAATCACTTCAGCCTGGGTTCCTGAGTGAAGATGTGGAGCATAGCTGCAGACAACTCAAAACAGACATGTGAAGTAAACAAAACACTGTCCTAGGAAACCACTGAGATATGGAGGTTGTTTGCCACTGTATAACCAAATCGATCCTGGCTAATCCACATGGGTATATGCACCCTTTTGGAGTTGTGGTTTCCTTCTGAATCTATCTAGTACAGCTAATGAGCTCTCACTGGACTCTAAATTCCTTGGAGGAAACACCTTATCATAACCAATCTATACCTCCCCAAAATTAGTGTAAGTTCCAACAAAGACCTGCTGTTCTGGTCATCCAGGAGCAGTCTGCCTATTAATCCAAGAGATACAATGGATGTGTGCAACCCCAGTGTTACCTTCCATAAAATGAATATCTCATATCATCAGGGACTCAATCCTACTAGACAAATTGAAGATGTTTGAGTGCTTATTTATTGATTTATTGGTAATGGTCTCTCTTTCTAATGACAAACTATTGCTTCTATGTTCAACTCAAGAAACAATTGAGCATCTGCTATATACCAAGCATTGTATAAGACACTAGGAATAGAGAGAGAACTATGAATCCTCTTATAGAGGACCTCGAAGGCTGGTGAGTGAGACAAATAAGTAAAATATGACTTGTCCTGACCAGATCAGAGCTTAAGCAGGCTCCCTTGCTTTCTATAGAGGTTGCAGACACCCTTTAATAAATAGCTATATTATAATTAATAAGTAACTTTATTCATAGTCCAGGAAATCCTGGGAACTAGGCAAATCCTGCTAAAGCCACTCCCTCAAGAGTCACCTAGGGTGTTCAGTGAACAGTCTTGGCAGTTTTCTTACAGTCACTACATCCAATCAATGGTCATGGTCTTTCCATTCCCTATTCAATTACTCTTTCATTCATCCCCTCCTTCTGTCCCATGGTTACTGTCTTACTTCACAACTTCATAATCTTTTATCTTCACCACCTAATCCTTTCATGGTAATTTATATTCCTGGGGGTTTTTTTTAAAGATTTTATTTATTTATTTGAGAGAGAGACTAAGAAAATACAAGCAGCATGGGGGAGGGAAAACAGGGAGCCTGCTGCAGGGCTCAATCCAAGGACGCTGGGATCATGACCTGAGTCAAAAGCAGATGCTTAACCGATTGAGCCACCAAGGCGCTCCTACATTCCTGTTTTGATTCAGTTCCCAAGATTCTGTTTTTAGAGAAGAGAATCCACCCCTGATTTGTCTCTGCATCTCTGACAGACCCTATGCCAGATCCTTATGTCCTGTAAACATTCCATAAAGTCTTCTTAAACGAAATCTGAATCCTTACAAAATACATTCACCTTTGACAATCAATATTGATTATGAAGCTGATCAAAAGGAATGATTTTCTGTAATTTGAGTCATCTGGAAACTTTACAGTAGCCCCTTATATGAGAACTGCCACATGTACTACTGGGCCATAAAATTCAGCAAGCAAAAATCATCCAAGCTGTCCCATAAGTCATAATTCAGTTCATCAGAAGGATTGTATATTTTTCTTCTCTAGTTTCTGAATTTCATTCCTGGATCCCAAATGACCAGTTCCCTTATGAAGTAATTTCTAGTGTCTTCCCACATGATACTCATTACAACCCCACTGATCTACCCAAGATGATACTACTTTCTGAATCTTTCCCAAAGCCTGATGATGAAATTCACCATGCACCCATATTTTATTTCTGCCATTGTTCGAAGTCAGGTTTGCACTTCCTGATAATAATCACCTGGCCTTTAGTTTTAATTGTTTAATTCTGACTTGTGTCCCTTTAAAATGTCCTGGGAAAACACTGCTTAATGATACAGAGCATAGGATCTTCAAATCAAATCTAAAGGTGTTTGATCAGAATTGAGACAATAATTATTTCCTTTACTAATATTTTTATTTATAAGAATAATACATGATGACATGAACATATAATTTCAGAAGTATATCAGATAATAGGAAATGTCTATTTTCACTTCCCCTTTACCCAGCCCTTAGTCCTCTCCAGGGATAACCATTGATACCTGTTTAGCATATAGTCTCCCAAACTGTTCTATGTATTTGTGTATCATAACTTAATAACCTATATATATAGTTACTTTATATAAATGTGGTAACATATGGATTATTAATTCATTCATTCAATAAGTTATATTGACATTCCACCCCAATTACCTGCCATGTACTATTAATAGACACTGAGATACAACAATGAACATAAAAGTATCCCTGGCCTCAAGGAGCTTACATTTTAGTAGAGGAGGTTACATTCTACTTAGTATACATAAAGCCAGATAGTGGATTTGGCCAAAAAAAAAAAAAAATCTTAAATATAATACAAAAGGACAAACTATAAAGAAAAAAATCAAAGTGGCATAGATGATGATGACAAGACACAGACTGGAAGAAAATATTTGGAGAACATATTTCCTGTAGAGGACTTGTACCCAGGATATATAAAGAGTTCTTACAAATTAATAAGAACACACATGACTGAATAAAACCAGAGACAAAATGTTAGACCCATCATCAAAGAAGATATATAGATAGCAAATAAGATATATAGATGGAAAATAAGAAAAATGTTCAGCATCATTAGTCACTAGAGAAATGCAAATTAAAATGGCAATGACATATGACTGCACAATCCCTAAGATAATAAAAATGTGAGAGACTGAGTGTTGGAGAGGCTGTTGTTCAATGGGAACTCTCACTGTGGAAATATAAAATGTTACAAGCACTTTGGAAAACTTTGTAAAAGCATAGCGACCCATAATTCTAATAGCCGAGGTATCTGAAAACAAACTAAATATCCATGAACAGGTGAATGGAAAATAAAGTGTGGTATATCCATTCAATGGGATACCATTCAACAATAAATAGGCATGAAGTATTGATACACAAAGCAACATAAATGAACCTCAAAATAATAATACTGAGTAGAATAAGCCAGAGAAAAAAGAAAATTATTTGATTCCATTTAAATAAAAGTCTAGAAAATGGATAGAAACAAAAGCAGGCCAGTAGTTGCCTGGGGACAGTGTAGGGGATGGGAGAGATAGTGAGGAAATTATAGGAGGGCACAAGGAAACCTCTAGAAGTAAGAGCAATGTTTATTAGCTTGGTTGTGGTGATAGTTTACACACACACACATAAAAAGTCATATGTGAAATTTATTGTATGTTGATTGTACTTCAATAAACCTATAAAAAAAAAAAAAAAGAGGGTGGGGAAAATGTTCACTCATCAAATGAGCAAAAGTAGGAGCCCAGTAGGGAAGACAGTATAAACTTATAAACTTCAGGCAATGTTGGTTGGAGCTTAAATCTCACAGTATCTATTTTTTTTTTAATTTTTTATTTTTTATAAACATATATTTTTATCCCCAGGGGTACAGGTCTGTGAATTACCAGGTTTACACACTTCACAGCACTCACCAAAGCACATACCCTCCCCAATGTCCATAATCCCACCCCGTTCTCCCAAACCCCCTCCCCCCAGCAACCCTCAGTTTGTTTTGTGAGATTAAGAGTCACTTATGGTTTGTCTCCCTCCCAATCCCATCTTGTTTCATTGATTCTTCTCCTACCCACTTAAGCACCCATGTTGCATCACCACTTCCTCATATCAGGGAGATCATATGATAGTTGTCTTTCTCTGCTTGACTTATTTCGCTAAGCATGATACGCTCTAGTTCCATCCATGTTGTCGCAAATGGCAAGATTTCATTTCTTTTGATGGCTGCATAGTATTCCATTGTGTATATATACCACATCTTCTTGATCCATTCATCTGTTGATGGACATCTAGGTTCTTTCCATAGTTTGGCTATTGTGGACATTGCTGCTATAAACATTCGGGTGCATGTGTCCCTTTGAATCACTACATTTGTATCTTTAGGGTAAATACCCAGTAGTGCAATTGCTGGGTCATAGGGCAGTTCTATTTTCAACATTTTGAGGAACCTCCATGCTGTTTTCCAGAGTGGCTGCACCAGCTTGCATTCCCACCAACAGTGTAGGAGGGTTCCCCTTTCTCCGCATCCTCGCCAGCATCTGTCATTTCCTGACTTGTTGATTTTAGCCATTCTGATTGGTGTGAGGTGATATCTCATTGTGTTTTTGATTTGTATTTCCCTGGTGCCGAGTGATATGGAGCACTTTTTCATGTGTCTGTTGGCCATCTGGATGTCTTCTTTGCAGAAATGTCTGTTCATGTCCTCTGCCCATTTCTTGATTGGATTATTTGTTCTTTGGGTGTTGAGTTTGCTAAGTTCTTTATAGCTTCTGGACACTAGTCCTTTATCTGATATGTCGTTTGCAAATATCTTCTCCCATTCTGTCAGTTGTCTTTTGATTTTGTTAACTGTTTCCTTTGCTGTGCAAAAGCTTTTGATCTTGATGAAATCCCAATAGTTCATTTTTTCCCTTGCTTCCCTTGCCTTTTGCGTTGTTCCTAGGAAGATGTTGCTGCGGCAGAGGTCGAAGAGGTTGCTGCCCGTGTTCTCCTCAAGGATTTTGATGGATTCCTTTCGCACATTGAGGTCCTTCATCCATTTTGAGTCTATTTTTGTGTGTGGTGTAAGGAAATGGTCCAATTTCATTTTTCTGCATGTGGCTGTCCAATTTTCCCAGCACCATTTATTGAAGAGACTGTCTTTTTTCCATTGGACATTCTTTCCTGCTTTGTTGAAGATTAGTTGACCATAGATTTGAGGGTCTATTTCTGGGCTCTCTATTCTGTTCCATTGATCTATGTGTCTGTTTTTGTGCCAGTACCATGCTGTCTTGATGATGACAGCTTTGTAATAGAGCTTGAAGTCCGGAATTGTGATCCCACCAACGTTGGCTTTCTTTTTCAATATCCCTTTGGCTATTCGAGGTCTTTTCTGGTTCCATATAAATTTTAGCATTATTTGTTCCATTTCTTTGAAAAAGATGGATGGTACTTTGATAGGAATTGCATTAAATGTGTAGATTGCTTTAGGTAGCATAGACATTTTCACAATATTTATTCTTCCAATCCAGGAGCATGGAACATTTTTCCATTTCTTTGTGTCTTCCTCAATTTCTTTCATGAGTACTTTATAGTTTTCTGACCCTAAGCCCAGTAGGAGAAGAGAAATCATAAAGATCAGAGCAGAAATCAATGAAATAGAAACCAAAAAAACAATAGAACAAATCAACGAAACTAGGAGCTGGTTCTTTGAAAGAATTAATAAAATTGATAAACCCCTGGCCCGACTTATCAAAAAGAAAAAAGAAAGGACCCAAATAAATAAAATCATGAATGAAAGAGGAGAGATCACAACTAACACCAAAGAAATACAAACTATTATAAGAACATACTATGAGCAACTCTACGGCAATAAATTTGACAATCTGGAAGAAATGGATGCATTCCTAGAAACATATAAACTACCACAACTGAACCAGGAAGAAATAGAAAGCCTGAACAGACCCATAACCAGTAAGGAGATTGAAACAGTCATTAAAAATCTCCAAACAAACAAAAGCCCAGGGCCAGACGGCTTTCCGGGGAATTCTACCAAACATTTAAAGAAGAACTAATTCCTATTCTCCTGAAACGGTTCCAAAAAATAGAAATGGAAGGAAAACTTCCAAACTCATTTTATGAGGCCAGCATCACCTTGATCCCAAAACCAGACAAGAGAGCTATAGACCGATATCCTTGATGAACACAGATGCGAAAATACTCAACAAAATACTAGCCAATAGGATTCAACAGTACATTAAAAAGATTATTCACCACGACCAAGTGGGATTTATTCCAGGGCTGCAAGGTTGGTTCAACATCCGCAAATCAGTCAATGTGATACAACACATCAATAAAAGAAAGAACAAGAACCATATGATACTCTCAATAGATGCTGAAAAAGCATTTGACAAAGTACAACATCCCTTCCTGATCAAAACTCTTCAAAGTGTAGGGATAGAGGGCACATACCTCAATATCATCAAAGCCATCTATGAAAAACCCACCGCAAATATCATTCTCAATGGAGAAAAACTGAAAGCTTTTCCGCTAAGGTCAGGAACACGGCAGGGATGTCCATTATCACCACTGCTATTCAACATAGTACTAGAGGTCCTAGCCTCAGCAATCAGACAACAAAAGGAAATTAAAGGCATCCAAATCGGCAAAGAAGAAGTCAAATTATCACTCTTCGCAGATGATATGATACTATATGTGGAAAACCCAAAAGACTCCACTCCAAAACTGCTAGAACTTATACAGGAATTCAGTAAAGTGTCAGGATATAAAATCAATGCACAGAAATCAGTTGCATTTCTCTACACCAACAGCAAGACAGAAGAAAGAGATATTAAGGAGTCAATCCCATTTACAATTGCAGCCAAAACCATAAGATACCTAGGAATAAACCTAACCAAAGAGTCACAGTATCTATTAATTAAATTGCCACAGTGTAGGCTGACTCAGTCGGTAGAGCATACAACTCTTGATCTCTCCATGTTGGACGTAGTGATTACTTAAAAATAAAATCTTAAAAAAATGCATAATCTCTCTTGTTTTAAATTTTATTTATTTATTTACTTCAGAGGGGGAGAGAGTGGTAGGTGGTGGGGTGGGAAGGGCAGAGGGAGAGGAAGACGTGGACTCCCTGCTGAGCAGGGAGCCACAGCGCAGCTTGATCCCAGGACCCTGAGATCATAACCTGAGCCAAAGGCAGATGCTTAACTGACTGAGCCACCCAGTCAGTTAAGCAATAATTTCACTTTAAAGAACTAAACTTTATAGAAATATTTTCATGTGGATAACAATATAAATAATAATATAATAAATTAATATTAAATGTTCATTAATATAGCAGAATGGTTACATAAGTGATCAATTACCAATATTGTGGAATATAATTGCTTTTTAAAACAAGTTTCACATTATTTTACTATTAAAACATATTTTTAAAACTTTATTTTATTTTTTCAGTGTTCCAAGATTCATTGTTTATGCAACACACCCAGAGCTCCTTGCAATACTTGCCTTCCTTAATACCCACCACCAGGTTCACCTAAACCCCCACCTACCTCCCCTCCAAAACCCTCAGTTTTTATCTCATCTCTTTTTTTTTTAAGATTAATTTATTTATTTTAAAGAGAGAGAGAGCATGCACACAAGTGAGGGAAGGGGAAGAGGGAGAGAAAGAATCGCAAGCAGATTCTGTGCTGAGTGGGCAGCCTGACATGGGGCCCAATCCCGTGACCCTGAGACCATGACCTGAGCCAAAACCAAGAACTGAAGGCTCAATTGCCTGAGCCACCCTGGTGCCCCTATAAACATCCTTTCTTTTTTTTTTTTTTTTTTGCTTTTACAGGCATTGCATAACTGAATTTGTTTTGTCCCCAAGTTGGATTTGTTTAACAGGTGATGTATATGTGGGATTGAATTTTATTTATTTGACAGATATAAGTCACTCAGAGAAGCTTATTTTGATTTATCAGGTACATAATAATATGCCTTTCAAAAGAAAAACATGTTCATATATATTTGCTTGACAGGTTGAAGTGCTGCAAAACTAGCACTTTGTTCTTTCAGAGAGATATTTTTTAGATATTATTAGATTTATATATATATATATATCTATATGTAGATATATATATATATAATTTTTCTGAATGTGTTTCTGGCCTAACCATCCAAGTAAATCCAAAAAAGTTATTCTAGGTTCTCAAATAACTATTACTCACTTTATAAGTTTTCATTAAAGCAAAACATAAATATCACCTACATTTTACATACTTCATCTATAAACCAGTAATTGGAGTATAGATATATGCAAATTATTTACACTCATGTACTCACACCTACTCACAAAAAGCCAAACAATAGACAGGACATGAGAGCGGAATTTCCTTTTTGATTGTGAGGCTTCCATTACTCTTCTTTTCCCTTATCAGTCTTTTACACTGCATCCCAAGCAGGGAATCTTACAAATTTCGCTTTCCTTCATTTATGTTACCACCATCTTTTGCATTTTAATGGGCCTTAAGATTTTCAGTTATGGGGCTGTTCTCCACCAGGAAGGGTCAAGGGGACTCTTGAAATGAAATGCCTTAAGGACGTGGTGGTGAACATCCGTGGAATATGACTGCAATAGAAAATGCCCCTTGAGATAGAGAGTCAACCTGCCTTCTTCAGGCTTTGCTGGAATTTAGCTTCAAAATGCTTCCCCTGATGCCTTGCTTCCCCAGAATGTGGGAAGCAACTGGCCCTGGGGAATATGGAGCCAGACCTAGTGGTTTAGGCCAGCATCAGGGAGAAAGCAAGACCTTGACAAACCAAAGTCATCCGTAAAAATGGTGATTGAAGCAGACATCCAGAGCCTCAGAAGCTTAAGATGAAATGCCAAGAGATTCCAATGGGAAACTGGAGGAAAATGTTGTTGTAACCCAGCTTTGTGAACTCAGGAGTGAGACATCCAAGTTTTCTAAGCCATATACAGCAAGACAGGGCAGAGTAAAAGGTGAGAACACCAGCTCCAAAGATACTGGTGGAGGACGAGCAGAGATATGAGTGTTAACAGGTGCAAGGTGGGACCCTTCTCCAGTCCAGACAAGCATGCTGGACTTCATTCATTCAACAAGCATTTATTGAGCACCTATTAAGGACCAGGCTTATTCTAGGCACAAGGGATTCAGTCATCAACAAAACAAAGGCTCTGTCCTCATAGATCCTACTCCCAAAACGTAAACAATCCAAAAATAGTTTTTTTTTTAGAAAGTCAAGGAATGACTATTGCTAGAGAGGGACTACTAAAGGATCATTTGACTGAGACTGACTTTAGATGAAGTCCAGGAAAGGTCTCTCTGAGAGGGTACTTGAGCTGCCCCCTAAAGTACGAAGCAGACGCAATCATGCAAAGATATGAGGAAGTATATTCTAGGCAGAAAGAGCAATAAGTGCAGGGACTTTGCTGTAGGAATTTGAGGGAACAGAGGAAAGTGTGAAATGATATCAGAGAGTGACAGTGGGTGACATCATGTGGAGCTAGTGCCCCATGAGAAGTTTAGGTATTATTCTAAGCACAGTAAACACCACAGGAGTTTTCAAATGGAATTGATACAATCTTGAATTTTGTTTTTGAGGAGCACTCTGCCTGCTCTATTAAGAATAGACATAGGGGCTCGAACAGAAGCAGGGAGGATTGGTTAGAAGGGAATTAGCAGAGTTTAGCAGAGAGACGATGGTGGCTTGAAGCTGGAGAAAAGTTAACACGCTGGAAATATGTTTCGAATACAGGAACCTCCAGAACTCACTGATGGATTAAATGTGGAAGTAAGGAAAAAAGAATAGTCAAGGATGAGTCCTAGGTTTTTACCTTTAGCAACTGGATGCAGCTATTTAACTTAGAGGATGGAAAGAGAAAGACAATTTTCAGGAGAGAAATCCCAAATTCCTTTCAACCCCTGTTAGGTTAAGGATGTCTTTTATACCCCAAATTTCTGATTAGGCATGTCACTGTAAACCTAGAGCTCAGGAGAAAGGTCAAAACTAGGAGATACTACATAGGGAGACATCAGTGTATACAGGTAGGATTTGAAAGCATGGAGCCAAGTGAGAGGAGCACCTACACGGAGGAGGGAAGGAAAGAAAGAGGCAGGAAAAGAAATGAGACTCGGCACTGATCTCTGGTCTCCCCAACACTTAGGGACCAGGAAGAGGAGGCAAAGAAACAGCTAATGAGACGGGAGAAAAAGGAGGTGATTTTGGTGCTAAGGAAGCTAAGAAGGGACTATAGCAAGGACAGCTAGTCAGGGATCCACAAGAGCTATCTGGCCAGAACATTATGTTGTGGCTTGGGCCCAGTGCAAGAGCTTCCCTAAAGGGAGACCACACACCTGAATATCCTGAATGTGGTTAAGGAGGCAGATGTATGAAGCCCAGGACTTATCCTTAGAGAAGTGGTTTCTGGGTCTCTCTGGCACTGAGAAGAGTTGGTGAAAAACAAAAACCCAGAGGTTTGCAACACAACATCCAGACGATTCAGTTCTGACAGCAGAACTTTAATAGAATTGCTGCATGCGCAAGTTGGGGAGCATTGCTTCCATGCATTCAGCCTTTGTTGGCATCAGTTTAGGAAGTTGGCTGGGTCTGAGCCCGCATTTCCCCATTAGTGGTAGAGATTGTGGGGGTCAGAGGTACCAACAACAGCTAATCTGACTGACAAAAACCAAGGCAAAGAACAACAAGAGAAATTAGGGGGTGACAAAGGGGAACCAAAAGGTCCACGTCCTGGCCAAGAGAAACCAAGGGGTTTGCAGGATGTAATGAGGGTAAACAGCGGACAGGCACCAGGTGGTGCTCAGCAATAAAGAACAGTCTGATATTGGTAACCACCCAATTGTCTTTACTCAGAGTACTGGGCTGGCCCAAGAAGGGGAAGGAAGCCCTTTGGTCAAACATCAACCCATTGGTCAAATGACAGTGGGGAGGGAAGGTACTACAGTGGCAGAGGTAAAACCGCTAGCAGGTGCCAGCCACATGGCAGGGCTGCAGTTCATGACAGCCCATTCATTAGCATTGTTGTTAAACTAGAGCAAGGTCCCACTCTATTTGGGGTAATCACAGATCTTCACACTGACTGGTTTCCACATTCGAAGCCTACAAGACTGCCTGCCTGGGACTTTGACCCCCAAATTACTCTCTGTAGAGAAAAATCTCTGAAATGGCATTGCAAAATTTTCAAATTTCCTATTTCTGCTGGGTTTTTCTGTGCTAAGAATACACCTGTATAGCACATCCATGCTCTCTTTGAAAGTCAGGATGCTCTTCCTCTGTGTACACCTTCAACTCTGAGTCCAGCACCTGACAGCGTTGCTAGGGAAGAAGATTAAATCAAAAAGCACGGGTGAGCCCCTGGGATTATCCTGGATTGCATTCATGCAGGCTCTATTTCCTCCTGTTAATATTGGTAACTGAGAGACGCCTGCTCAATATGCTGTGTTTGTGTTATAAAAGCTCTCTAATGTGCCAAGGAAAGGAACCCAGAACTTGGTTGTGGTGGAATGTAATACAGTTCTTGGTTCCCTTGTTTCGAACCCCAGATGCACGCATGTATTTTGAAAGAATATGTAACCAGAGTGAGCCACTGAACTTTCCTTTGTCCAGCCTCAAAAGGCCTCCTCTTTCAAAGACTCACCTTCTCCACTTAATAAAGACAATGTCAATGTTTAACCAAAAAAAGCAGATTCCTGAGTTCCTCCAAGGACTAGCAAAATCTAGTTAATATTGAGAATCTTTTGGGAAACAAACTTCTTTGTGGCAGATATTTCAGCTTAATGTGCTGCCCTGAATTATATTCCACCATATGCTCAAGCCTTGAACTTGCTGCAGACCCAGTTTCTCTCCTCTCCTGGTGGCTGTCGAAACTCCAAGGTCATTTAGTTCAACGCATCAACCCTTTGGTCAAGCCGAGCCAAGCAAGCAATGGCCAAACCTGGGTGAGCTGCATATTAGGAAGTAGATGCTGATGGACTCAAAGAACACACGTCTGGACATCCATATTTGCCCAAAAAAATGTCTGTGGATGCCTCACTCACCAGAGAGAAGTGCAAAGGACATGGAAGGAACCAAAGGCTGTGTACAATGGGTAGCTATACTGCACCAACCTAGCAAATGCACATTATCTTTGTAAGGGAGCAATTTCAGAGAGTTTCAAAGCTAGCATTTAGCCTTTTTTCTAAATCCCACCGATGGTGAGCAGGGTTGCAGGAAATCCTAAAACAGCCACTGTTTCCTTTATATTGGCATTAACAGGCAACATGAAGGGTTTAAGAAAAACTTTGTTGGAAAATTTCCACTTTGAACAGCAAGGGATTAGGTGTCTATTCCAATTTCTCTCTCACTCCCTCCCTTTCTGAGAGGGGAGTTCACTCTTCAGTTGAAAAGCAAACAGCCACAAAAGCATTTCCAGGTACAAAGCCACTGGGTATGTTCCGGCCTTTTAGGTAGTCTCGCAGGTTTCTGACCACAGCCAGTTTTATGTTCCGAGCATCAATCCACACTCAGGATTGTTACCGTACACCTGTATGTCATTCGGAGGTTCACCCAGCTCAAGCAAATTATATTTTAAAACTGCACTGATAAAAAAAAAAAAAAAAAAAAAAAGTTCAGGGAAAGGGATTTCCTAGCTCTCAAATAAAAATGTGCAGTGGAGCGCTTACTAAGTAAACAGAAAACATGGGCAGCTGAGAAATCAATTTAGCTGAACAAACAATGTTCCATGTAATGAACTACTAATTATCCTTTTATGCCATGTCAGTCTGAGTGATTACAGAGCTGTGCAGTTTAATTTGACGTTTGAGCATTGCCTTGCTCCATTAGCTTCATATAAAGCTACAACACATTCAAAAAAAGGAGGGGGGGTTCTGTATTTATCTGGAACTAAGTAAGCACCTGTATTAATAATAAGGAAAGCATCTCAGAATCTTTTTAAAACTACGTTCTTAGCGTGAAGATAATAAAGCATTGAGAACCTAAGGGAGAGAGATCAGATCGGAAGCCGTGTGGTCAGTGGGTGAAACACCCTGCAGCGGGCTCACAGTGACTCCAGCTACCAAAAACACCACCACCCTCACGCTGCCACCTACCTTGCTCTCCAGCCCCAGAAACGAATCAGCTGCAAGACTGCATCACTGGACCAGCATGGGGCCACAGAGTAGGGGTGGAATGAGGGAGGCTCACTTTCAAACTAGACTCATTAAATTGTATGAATCCTAAAAATCAAAAGTTAAAAAAAGACCCTGTGTTGTAGCGAGAATCTGACTGAGGAGGATCATGAGTTAGAACTCGTGACTTCATCTGCTCTGCATATTGTATCACGTAGAGAGTGAAATGGCTGAGGGAGGAATGGTGAGCTGGACACTTTTTTAAATTCCATCCAATTCATCAGATTCCTATTGAGTTTCTGCCATGCACCTGTGCTAAGTGTTGTGGTAGATGGAGACAGAAAGAAAGATAGAGTGCATGTCCTTCAAGGATTGGGCAGCCTTTAATACTCAAGCCATCTTCTGTTTCTCCAGTTTGCTGAGCAAGAAGAACTGGTTGCAGAGAATGGTTCTCAGCCATGGAATCACCTGGGAACCTAAAAACAAGAACAGCAAAAAACCCTGACATCTGGATTCCATCCCCAGAGATTTCTAATTTGATTGGTCTCTGATGCGATGGAAGAGTCATGGTTTTTAAATGTCCTCAGGTGAATCTTATGGGAAGCCACTGTTGTAATCCACTGTAATCTAGTTTTTAATCTCCAAATCGTGCCATTTACTCAGTCCACAAATGCTTTTGAGTACTTGGAGGCACTCACATAGTAGAGGAAAGAGATGCATGGGTGATACAATGATCCCCAGGAAAGGGAACAATCACCCCCTTTTAGAAGGCTGGAGAAGAACCATCAGAGATTGATGGAGAAGGCAAGAGAGATGGAAATGTAGAGATGCCCGGGGCGAGAAGACATGGAGGAAGACACCATACTTTCCCTCAGGAAAGTTCCCTTTCATCCCCAGGAAAGGGAACAATCACAGAAAACATTACAGCTAGAATTCTGCAGCACCTCACAAAGAAGGATCTCAATTAATGCCCACATTGAACTTGAGGTGAGGCATCCCTGTTCCTATTTCACAGATGGGAAAATGAGGCCTCAGACTAAGTGGTTCAACCAAGATAAAACATTCAGGAAGTAACAAACTGGGATTTAAGAAAATCATAGAATTTTAGAGCCAGATGAGATCTCAGTGGTGACCTAATGCAAACCATTCATTCTTCTGGTGAGTGACCTGAACTCCAGAGAAATTAAGTGATTTGATCAGTCAGTGGTCAAATGGCTTTTAAAACCCTAAGATTGGAACCAGCTTCCTGATTCCCAGTCCAGTGTCTTATCTGTGTGATATATTAGTACTTCCAAATAGTCAGCTCTGATCACTGGATAGCTACAAGCAGGATACTAGGTGAGGAACAGGGTTCCATAACTCACTTGTGTTATCCTCACATCAGACTGATGATTAAAGACACAAATCCACTGCTTGGCACACAGTTTTCAAGCTAGATAAGAAAAGTAAGTAGAATAATACTGCCAATTAAATCTATGGTAAAGATGCTTTGCCAGAATTTTAAACCTCAAATCCCAGTGGTATAGGTGGGCCTACTCCTTTTCCATGGCCATGTCTAGGGTACTTAGGAGAATATGTTCTTTGTTAGCTAAGGAATATAATATAAATATGTATTGCTAGCTAAGTCTGCAGTTCTCAGTCCTGGCCACACATTAGAATCACCTACTGTACTGTTGAAAAATACCCATACTGAGTCACATCCCCAGAAGTCTAATTTCGTTGCTCTGGGTGAATTCTGGACATCAATATTTTTAGTTTAGTTTAGTTTGGTTTAGTTTAAGAATTTATTTACAAGAAAGAGAGAGAGTGAGCAGGGGGGCGGGGATTGAGAAGGAGCAGAGGTAGAGGGACAAGTGGACTCCACACCGAGCATGGAGCCCAATTCAGGGCTCATTCCCCAACCCTGAGACCATGACCTGAGCCAAATCTTGGCCATCCAACCAAATAAGTCAGCCAGGTGTCCCTGGGCATCAGTATTTTTTTTTTTAAGTATATTTTTAAAAAGCTCCCCAGTGAGTCTGATTTGTTGTGGGGTTACACAACTGACTCCAGGAATAACCCTCAAGTACACTGGACCACCCACAATCCTCAAGTGCTCTTCCTCCTCCTTAGCAGTTGAGAGTGAGGGAAAGTATGGTGTCTTCCTCCATGTCTTCTCGCCCCGGGCATCTCTACATTTCCATCTCTCTTGCCTTCTCCATCAATCTCTGATGGTTCTTCTCCAGCCTTCTAAAACAAAGCAAGAGAGTTTGGGGCCTCATTTTAAAACACAGCATGTTTGGTTTTTACATCCTGCAAAATACTCCTATTTCTACTACTCAGAACTGTAAGGTATGAAAACAAGGAAAGACTGAGAAACTGTCCAGACCAGAGGAGATTAACAAAATGTGACAAATAAGTGGAATACAGTATCCCGTATTAGATCCTGGAACAGGAGGAAAAAAAAAAAAAAGGCGTCAATAGAAAAAACTGGCAAAATCCAAACAAAGCCTAGAGTTAATTGTCATGTATCGGTATTGGTATTTATTTTTGACAAATGTGCCATGATACTATAAGATCATAACATTAGGGAAGGCTGAGACCGGTTGAGGGATTTTAAGGGAATTCTCTGTACTTTCCTTGCAATTTCACTGTAAATCTAAAACTGTAATAAAATTAAAAGTTTATTAACATAAAAAGAATAATTGTTAGGTATCCTGAGAGTCTGAGATTTCTTATCTCATCTAATTTTAATCATGATACCATTGACCTTCCCCTCTCAAAGCTTTATCTCTTATTAGCAGGGCAAATTGCCTGTACCTGACAATTTTGTTCTTAACTATGCTGTCTTTAAATATTTCCATAGATCTGGGAGGCAACCTTGAGTTCTCTACAGACGTTAGAAGTTACCACTAATAACTATGTCAGCGTTGTGTATTAATCATGTGGGAAAGATAGGGAATTGCGACATTAGAACACAACTAATCTCAACTCTAAAGAATATAACTTGGCTGCCATGTTCTGAGACATGGAGCCACATGGCTCAGCCAGCATTACAAAGTGTTCCCACTGGGTTGGCAGCACCATTTTTATTGTCATGTTCTTACCACACTCACATGCAAATTTTATGATCTTGCCGAATGCAATATGTTCTCTACATAGTACATACGTAGTCTCCAAACACATTAAAAACAGCTGCTGCCCAAATCCCTGTCTGTTTTCCCAGCCTATAAGCCTAATTCCCAGGCTTGTCTTTCAAGACTGTTCCACTTAAGGAAAAAATGAATGAACTATTAGCAAGTGGTATTTTGCTACCACATCTCCAAGATGATCTCCATGAGCACTCACTGAAGCTGAAAGAAGGGTAACTTTTACATAGAGGAAAGGAGAGTTACATTCACTTCTACTTAATTCAAAGGGAAATCAGCCCATGGTGTGTGCAGTAGATTTGTTGCTAAAAATACAAACCCACTTGGTTTGAGTACCACTAGAATTATATTGTCTTCATCCCCCAGGCAAAGAATGTTCTAGATGCAAAATACTCCTATTTCTACTCCTTGGAACTGTAAGGTATGAGAACAAGGAAAGACTGAGAAAACTGTCCACTAGATGGTGCCTCTGGAAGGTGAAACAAAAATAGGAAGTTTAAAAGAAAAATTGCTGAAGTGGGGCTTTAAAAGAGGATCTTTTACCCACGTGGGTCTGTTCTTCTCTCCCCAGACCAGTTTAGGATATCTCAGCTTTGACCACACTGCTAGATAATGTTCTAAATCAGTCCCCTCCATCCAGACTGCTTCTGGTGGTCCATGTGGTCATGGTAGGATTTCTGTTACACTATGTTTCATTTGAACCTAGAGGCTGGGGGTGCCGTATTTGGCCCACGCTCAAACTTGTCCTAACACTCAGCCTCCCACATCCTTGTGCTGCTTCCACACCTATCTATTTCTCCACTAGATTATAAACCCCTGTGGAGGAAAGAACCATGTCTTATTCATTTTTATGTCCCTTGCTATGCCTACCACAATGCCTGTCAAAGAGCAAGTGTTTAACAAATGTGGGTGAACTATGTTTTGTAGATCTTTAAGTGAGAGGCTTCCTTTGGAGCTGGTTTATGGCAGTCAGAGCCCCTGTGGTCACACCATTGAGAGGTTCAGAGCCACTCAGTTAGAACTCAGCTGGAGGACCTACAGCTCTCTTGCCTACCCTGTACAGAATCAGGGTTGATCCACTGGAGACTGAGGCAGAAACACCTCCAAATTATGTACCATGGTCACAAAGTTTTCCTAATCGTTAAGCCAGAGGGAAGTTGAGGTTGCAAATGTACTCCATGGTACAGAATCTATTTGCTAAAAAGTAATAGCACCAGTATGTTTCATAAAGGACACACATCATCCAAGGTCATGTCCTGAAGGCAAAGAAGAGACAAGCTCTTTGGCCATGATGATTTATGGGTGACTTGTGAGTCAGAAACAGAGGTAGCACAGCCCATCCCCAAATGTCTTACTGACAGCAAAGCACAACAAAACCAGAAGGAAGTCGGAGAAACAGCTTCTAACCCAAGTCCAGAGGGGTGGATATTAAAGAAAGCCTTCTCTATTCATTCTACCCATCCCTGGCCCCAGCATGTTTCCATTCTGTACCCTCGGGCTTTTCCAAAGATCCACACCCACGTGGGCTTTCCCACAGAGCCATCCGTTCACTCAATTTGTTTTCTTCCATACTTCTTTTGCCTTAAAAACATTTTGCTTCCTCCCACCAGGGCTCTCCGTTGGCCTAAGAATTTAGGTGGCTTGTCATTCATCAGCAATATGCATTTATATTCCTGGATTCTGAAGATGAAAATGTAGAGAGAGTGGAGGACCCTTTGTAACCACCTGGCCTCAAAAGAAGGTATTTATGAATGAATTATACAGTTCATACTGCCATGAATAACCTCTTGCTAGCAGATGTCCTTTATGTCATTGAGGTAAAATAGTATCAGATTCTTTCTTTACCTTAAATCCTGCAACTTTCCTATTTGCAAGAACTTCCCATATGGTTCCTATGTATATATCTATCTTGCTTACTCAATTGATAAGGTCCACTGAGGGAAGACCGTGTCCCTAATGTTTACTTGATATGTTCTGAGTCCCACAAAAGAGGCAGGAGAGAGAAGAAAAAATACCAAAGATATTCTGTATTTTTATTCCAAGTTCATAATTTGTAGATTTTTCATAAATCCTATATAAAAGATTCCTATAAAATCATCTTGGCCATTTTGTTAACCAAAATCCAGCAAAGTCTGAGTCAGAGTACTTTCATGGCGTAAGTTAAAATCATTCTATGTGCAGGTATAGATGTGCATGTGTATTCTTCAGCCAAACTGGAAAATAACCTGCTCTTCTCATTTGGCCTATCCTTTCTGGCCTTGCATTAATCAGATTTTGGGTGAGATTGTGCTGCACAGCAAACAACCCCCCAAACCTTAAAGGATTTCTAATAACTGATATTTATTTTGCACTAAGAGGTCTGCATGTCTGCCGAAGTTTGCATGATGTCAGCTGGGCTCATCTGGGCCCGGCTGGAGTCAGGCCAGGCCACTTTCAAGTTAGCTTTAGTGTACACTCCTTCCAGGCCCCAGGTTGAAGGAGGAGCAATCTGAGACATGTTCTTCCCAGATAGAGGCCTGGACTCATAAATATCATGATGACATTTCCACCCATATTCCACTGGCTCAAGAAAGTCACAAGGCCAAGCCCAAAGTCACTGAGGGTTAGGGAGTACGCTCCAAACAAGCAGTTTGGGAAATGAAATGAGTATCTATTGTCAGTGATCTAATCTACCACAAGCCTCTACATTTTTATTTTTACTGTCCCATTTGGCTGAATTGCCTTTACCATCCACAAACCTATTTTAATCTGGCCCAACCTTCCTGTCCCAGTTCGAATGCCAACCCCTACATCAAACTCCCCTGGCGTTATTGGACAGATGTTTTCCAAACACCAAACTCTGTGTCCTCCAATAATGTTTATTATATAGAGCATCACATTGCAGTCATTTGTCTGTGTGTGACATGGCCAATAAAACCTTGAGCACCTTAAAAAAAAGCCACTGTGAAAAATCATTTTTTCATTACCAACATCATCCAATGTCTATGGCATGCTAGATGCTCAGTATATGTTGCATAAAGAAATGAAAACATATGCACCTGTGTGTACATGTGATTCCATGTGTGTGAGAATCTGCATAAAAAGGAAAATACAGGGCGCCTAGGTGGCTCAGTGGGTTAAGCCTCTGCCTTCGGCTCAGGTTGTGATCTCAGGGTCCTGGTCCCGCATCAGGCTCTCTGCTCGGCAGGGAGCCTACTTCCTCCTCTCTCTCTGCCTGACTCTCTGCCTACTTGTGATCTCTCTGTCGAATAAATTAATTAAATATTAAAAAAAAAAAAAAGGAAAATACAACATGATGATGAAGGGCTTCAAGCTCTGGCCTCAGACAGACTTCAGTTCAAATCCTGTCTCTCTCTCCTGGGCTGTGTGCCCTGTGGAAAGGACTTCACCTCGTCATGCCTCAGCTATAAAATGGAGGTGGCAATAATCCATACAAAGGGTTGAGTACCTGATAAGCACTCAGTAAGGGTTGGATATACAACAGTAAAACATTATTTCTCTTATTACATACAATGTGATGAAAATATTTTTAAAGTAAGTACATAATGACAGGGACTAAAAGGGAACATATGTTAGGGTAGTAGGATTTTAAGTAAAACATCCTTCTTTTTTAATTTCCTTCTTGGATAATATGGTTTTGTTTATGCAATTAAAAAAATTAAACATTTATTTTCCTTGGTGCTTGGCCAACTCTGGGGTGGTGACACCCATATGGACCTACCGCTCCACAGAAATGACTTTTCGAGCAGATGCTACATGCCAGACTCATTAGACCCTTTTTTCAATTCTCACAACATCCCTACAGGGCAAGCAATATTATGCCCATTTTGTAGATGAGAAAGATAAGTTCCCAAGAGGTTAAATTATTTGTCCAGAGCTCTGTAGTTAATAATGAGGAACTATAAGGGTAACAGATATAAGGCCTAACTCTGAAGCTCAGACTTCCTTTTCCTCTCCACATTCCTGTGCAGTCACTATTTTACAGGTAATTGGTAGTGTGAAGAATAAACCTGAGTCACCCAGAGAGGTCTTGCTTTCTAATACCAATCTACCATAAAAGAAACGAGGGCTCCTTGGAGCAATGCTGAGGCTAGGACCAGAACAGAAAATAGGCAAGATGAGCTTGGAACACCTGGTAGTGTCAGAAAGTAATAAAGTACTCCAAAAAAATTTCAAAAAGAAAATACATACACACTCAATGATGTGTTATGTGTAAAGGGTTACAAGTGCCAACTAAAAGAGCTTCCTATGGCCAAAGCTAGAACAATTTGAGCAGCAAAATAAAGCAACAATGGGTTATAACCCAAAGCATAAAATAAATATTTATTGGTCCATACTGATGTAAATAAACAACTGAATAAAGAAACAAATAAAGGACAATAGACAAATTTCCCATGCAGAAGACTATCAAATAATATGTACGGAAACTCCACCCTGAAGAAGGTGAAACATAACTTCCCACTTCTTCAGTGCAGATTGCATATGGGGGGGGAATCTTGTATGATACCACTACACCAGCGGCGCTTGCATATGGTAACTTTCTCCCAAAGAGTAGACTATGAAAAGGGGAGAAAAGAGTAACTTTACAGTGGAGAGACCTAAAACACACCACCACAGCCTGGTGATCAAGGTCAACATCAATAGTAGTAAGTCATCTTGGTAGTAGGTACCCTTGATAGGATGTGATGACAATGACACCTTACCTCTGTAGGCCTCCTCCCCAAAACACATAACCCTATGTAATCATAAGAAAAACATCAGACAAGTTGCAGTAAAAGGGCAACCTACAAAATGCTTGAGCATTTTTGCTCAAAACTGTGCAGGTCGTCACAAACTAAGGAAGTCTGAAAAACTGTCATAGCCAAAGATCCTGGGTAGGCATTGCCAATAAATACAATATGGTATCCCAGGCGAGTCTTGAGCAAAAAGAACATCAGGTAAAAAGAGAAAAGAAAAGAAAAGAAAAGAAAAGAAAGGAAAGGAAAGAAAAAAGAAAAAAGAAAAGAAAAGAAATCAGAATAAGAAGTTGAACTTTAATTAATAATAATATATCGGGGCGCCTAGGTGGCTCAGTCAGTTGAGTGTCCAACCTAGGATTTTGGCTCAGGTCATGATCTTGGGGTACTGGGTCAGCCCCTGCATTGGACTCCCCATTCAGTGAGGAGTCTGCTTGTCTCTCTCTTCTTCACCCCCTGCCCCTCCCCCCACCTCGAGCGCTCTCTCTCTCTCTCTCTCTCTGAAATAAATACATAAATCTTTCTTTTTTTTTAATAGTGATGGGGGCACCTTGGTGGCTCAGTGGGTTAAGCCTCTGTCTTTGACTCTGATCATGATCTCAAGGTTCCTGAGATGGAGGCCCAAGTCGGGAAATCTCTGCTCAGCAGGGAGCCTATTTCCCCTTCCCTCTCTCTGCCTGCTTGTGATCTCTCTCTCTCTGTGTCAAATAAATAAATAAAATCTTAAAATAGTAATGTCATCAATATTGGTTTGTTAGTTGTGGCAAATGTGCCATACTAAGGAAAAATGTTACTAACAGGGAAAACTGGGTGTGAAGTATATGGGAACTTTCTGTACTTCTTCACAACTTTTCTATGACTCTAAAATTAAAAGCTTATTTAAAAAAAAATACAAGGCCTGGGTAGGAAGATATGTTTCAACTCTGGGGTTGCCCCTAGAAAAACCTGGAATGCTGGCTAAAAAAGGGTTTTCTTGTTTTCTCGATGGTACCACCTGACAAAATGCTTGTACACCATCTCACTGACAAGGGACTCACCGAACCAAGCTGATAGTACTCTGGAGACCTGCAGTGAAAGACCAGTTTGCCAAGTCATAAAGCAATTCATTTCATGGATATCTGATGACATCCATCAAAGCTCCCACTACTATATACTTTCATCCTCATAGTACACAGTGTGAATAATTATTTGAGCAATTATCTGATCACTGTCTGTCTTCCCTAGTACCTGAGGGTTTCCAAAAAGGAAAGGACTTCTTTCACCATATATCCCCAGAACGTAGCGGAGTGGCACCTACTCGGTGCTCAGTGATTATTTACCAAATGCATCCGTGTCAGTGCAGTTCAGAGGAACTAGTATCAACACTGCTAACTGTGGCTGAGGGTGAATGCAAGCCTTGGCTTTCTGAAGACTGGGAGGCCACTGGGGCAAATGTAGCTTCTCTTTTCATGTTCCCAGTCTCTTGGGTCCCTCTTCAAGTCCTCAAATACCATTATTTCTAAACCTTTCAAACAAGATCAAAGTGAGGAATTTTACCTGTTGTAATCAAACTAGTTCTGGAAAACACTAAAGTCTCCTAAAATCCAAAGAAATGATAAGATCCTCGTATTTTCTTTTGTATGGCCCATCTATTAGCCTAAGAACTGAGCCTCCCCCAGGCATCACAAAGAAAACTCAGACTCCTTAAAGCCACAGGAAATATGTAGCCTGTAGGGAAAAACCATAAGCATAAAACTGATTTCATTAGGAGCACTTGGTATTAAGTCTCTTTGGTACATCAATCTTTATTATTGTTATTTTATTCTATCAGTGCATTCCAGGTCACAGCAAGTTAGTAATTTTGCCGTATCTTTCACTGCCTGGCTTTATGTAAGTGCTGCTAAGAATAAAATTAAGCAGTGGGAGAAAAACATCAGTTTGGTGTCTAAATTTAGAAAACTTGATGAATAAATTGTATTAAATTCATTGTGGGGAAGAGAGATGAGCAAATCATCCCTTATTGGAAGGATAAAATAAATAGAAAATAAAAGGTGACTGTCTTTATAATTTAGAACAACAGATTAAAATGTAAAGCCCCCCTCCCAACCTCCTTTATTTACAAATGAGCATATTGGTTGATTGTGTATTTTCATTCATATAACCCTTAACTTGAAGTCTTAAAAAGACATAATCCAAGGCAAGAAACAATGTAGAAAATGGTTGTAGGAGTTCTGGACTCAGTATTTATTGAGGAAGGGTAGGACCTTTATGAGATCCTACTGATGAGATATAAATCATCTTCTGAAGATCATGGAAAGCAGGTGCCCCAACACTCTGCACTACAGACATCTGGCAGGCTTTCATCCTCACACTCCACCCTCCCGCTCAACATCTGGCAGCCCCTTCATCCCTGCACCCCACCCCCGTCCCCAACTGCCTCCCAACATCTGCCACACACTTCTCTTAGCCTCAGAAGCAAATCCAGTCGAAAGCTCAAAAGCACAATGTTTTGAGGGTGGTGACCTGGAGTCACATGCTGGGTGGAGGTGGAGCAGGGCTTGTTTTTATTTTTTTTCCTGAACTTTAAATGAATACACAATTCACTTGGAAGTATGCTTTCATGTCTAACTGGTTCTCACTGAGAAGCTCATTTAATATGGAAATCCGTAGTTAACATTAACTTCTTCAGAAGTTTTGTATCACCCTGGGAATTAGAAGATACAATAAAAAATATATGGGGGAGAAAAACAATGTTATGCTGATGACATGCATCTTCTAAGCAAAGAGAATTAATTCTGGCAGGGGAAAAAAATGAACAAAATACCTCTGTCTTGTTTGTGAAATATGAATCAAAGAAAATGTCTTAAATCTAATCTAAAAATATTTTGAAACCTACTTAAGAAAATGACTGCTATTTGAATTCCACAATACCTTAGAAATTCCCTCTTAGTGCCCTCAACTCCTTATGGCATTTAACTGGTTTCCAGAGACATCTTATAAGTGGTCTCCTCTGGTTCTAAACTAAGTCCATGGTTAGGACTCCATGAAACACCTCTTATCACCTGGACTAAATCACCTGACTTAGGTTCTCTACTATCAAGCTTGTATTGTGGGCTATACCACTCTGGCAGTTGTTTAACTATTTCATGGAATTTTTCTTAGAGCTACACCTGAGTGAGCTCACACCCACACAACTTCCACCCTCCCGCCCACCCCACCATACCGACACACACAATTCTCCATCTCCTCCCATCTTTAGACCTCTCCCTACTCCTTTCTTCCGAATGAAGAGACGCTTGCTCTTTCAGGGTTACATGGGCAAAACCATGTAACCCTGAGTTTTCTGGGCCCAGGTGAGCTCCTGATGTGGTCTTGGCTACCGATATTCCAAAGTTGAAGCCGCTCTGAGCCTTGGATGGCTGCCAACCTGTTGAATCTATCACAGACTTTGCAGTCCAAAGCCCTATCAAGGTATGTTATCACTTTATTGCACACTTAAATTAGCAATTACTTCTGGGACATTATTTAGATTCTGTTGCAGTGTGCAGTTTCTTATTTAAAAGTTTAAATATGTTTAGTGACTGTTCATCGTTGAAATTCCTTTCACATATGTTTGTCTGTTTTGTTCTCCGTTAATGTTTTATTTTAGTCCCTAAGAATGCTATAGAGCAGGGAGTTACAGCAACATTATTTGCTCTTTTGATTGTCACATGGAGTGGGAAAATCTTTGTGCTTATTAAAATCACAGGGACACTACACTAAGTTAGGCTGGAAGTAGACTAGGGTCAATAAATGGTCTTTTAGGGGCACTTGGGGGGGCTCAGGGGTTAAGTGACAGATTCTTGATTTTGGCTTATGCCATGATCTCGGAGTCATGAGATTGATCTCAGGGTCATGAAATCGAGTCCCATGTCCGGCACCACGCTCAGTGAGGAGTCTGCTTGAGATTCTTTGCATCTCACTTCACTCATACACTCACTCTCTCTCTCAAACTAAAATCTTTATAAAGTTGATGGTGACACAAGTAATGTCTACAGGGGGTTTACAATGAACTGACCTAACACATAGCATGTTGAAAAGAGCATCTGAGTGAGAGGAAGAGGACTTGCCTTGTAGTCCAAGGACTCTATTCTCTAGGTTTATGACGCTAGGCATGCCTCCTCACCTCTCTGTGTCCTGGTTGTTCCCATATTGAATAAGTATGTTTGTCTACATGCATTTTTCTTAACTCTATAATATGAAAAATATTCATTCACAAAAGTAAAGAAAACAGTATTATTAACCCAGCTTCAGAAATTATCTATATACCTTGCTTCCTCTATACTGCTTTAATTTCCTCCTGTCCTTTCCTGCTGATAATTTTTTTTCTTTCTTTTTTTTTTTTTTTTTTTTTTTAAGATCACAAGGAGGGGGCGCCTGGGTGGCTCAGTGGGTTAAGCCGCTGCCTTCGGCTCAGGTCATGATCTCAGAGTCCTGGGATTGAGTCCCACATCGGGCTCTCTGCTCAGCAGGGTGCCTGCTTCCTCCTCTCTCTCTGCCTGCCTCTCTGCCTACTTGTGATCTCTCTCTGTCAAATAAATAAATAAAATCTTTAAAAAAAAAAAAAAAAAAAGATCACAAGGAGGCAGAGAGGCAAGCAGAGAGGGGGAAGCAGGCTCCCTGCTGAGCAGACAGCCTGATGTGGGGCTCGATCCCAGGACCCTGAGATCATCATGACCCCTGCTGATAATTTTTTAAAGCAAAGCCTAGACATCAGAACATTTCACCTGGAAACACTTGACTATTTCCAAGAGAGAAAGACTTTTGCCTTAATTATATTATCATAATTACATCAAAACAAACAAATCAACAAAACCAAAAACAAAAGAACAAAAACACTTAGCAATAATTCCTTTAATCCTAAACCTCTTACAAGCTAGACTTTAGTCAGTTATAGCCACTCCTTTTTTTTTTTTTTTTTTAACTCCATTCTGTAAATGAGGAAGAGTTTCAGCATTTTCACCTGATAGCTTCACTGATCTCCAATTCTGGGCTTCAGACCAAAGAGGAACTTGAAAAACTTTGAGAGGATTGAGTAAAGAGCCAATCAAAAGGTTCAGATGTTCAAAAGAAGGCAGATTCCTCATAAAACATTAAAGAACTAGAATCATTCTGACTAAAAAGAGATACACCAATAGAGTAAATTCGAAGCAAGGATCATTCATCCATTCATTCATGCATTTTTTTCATTCATTCATTCAACAAACACTAATTGCATACTTGCCTTGTGCCAAGGACAGTGGTAAGTGGTAGGAATTTAAATGTGAATATGACACAATGCAACACCCAAAGAAATACGGCAATAAGCTAGTCTCCATCTTCCGCTAGGGAAAAATTAATAACAATGGGATTAAATATGCAGTGGGAAGACTAGCAAAATATTGAAGTGAGTTTTCAAGGGATCCTGGGAATCTCCTTTTAAAGACAGGGTTATTTCATTTGTATTTAGGATGGTTTAAATGTGTATAGAGGATAGAAAATAGTTTAAATTATCTTTCAAATTCAAGACTTTATAAATCCTAACTTGATTTGGCAAGAAATGGAAAGAAAAGGCGTAATACACAGGGCAGATATTACAGTGATTACTAATGTTTTCATCTGTTTGATATTGAGAGTTTTCCAATACATAGGGGCAAAATCACCTTGATAATGGGAGTTTGCTTCTATCTGAAATTGAAAATGAAAAATATATCATAAAATATAACCTAAGCTCACCTCTCCCAACGGAAGTCCTAGGTGTGTGAAACACAATTGGAAGATATGAAGGTTGATCAAAACTCATTTCAATCTCCCTTCCTCCCAGTGTTCCAGCTACTGGGATATCAGACTCTTATCTGGTAACTACAAGATCTCTATGTTGCTGGGTCACCACAGGATTTTGATATCAGCAGCTTGAAAGCCCAGTGAGAGAGAAAGACCACGTGAGGTAACTCACACACCTGCAAAAGGAAGGCCGTGGGCCAAATGGTGATATGAAAAATGTTTGCCTTGATTGACCTCTTCAGATCCTTTGGCCTTCACACAGACTGGCTGTCGAGACGTTCTCTTAGATGACGCTCTGGCACCTGATTCTTCATTCTTCTCCTTGCCCCCCACTTACCCCGGCCAAAGAAATGTCCCTACCTATGTATGCCCTATTTACCCAGAGTCATCCTTCATCATAAAGCTAACTTTTTAAAAAATAATGTGGATATAAAAATAACTAAATCTGTGTGCTCTCCCAGAGCGTGTATTTTCTTTTTGATGTGGACCTCCTAAATGCAGCAGTTGGTTGTTAGTGGAGAATAGGTGTGTGAACAGTCCTGCATTTACTAAGAGCCTTCACTTACATTGTCCAGTTTAACCTAATTGCCACAGCAAACCCCTAAGATTTATGTCACTTACAGATAAAGAAACTGAGGTCCAAACAGACTAAATAACTTTTCCATGATCTCTCGACACCAAGAGGCAGAGTTCCTTCTGATTCTAAATCTCATCTGAGCATCTGGAAACCCAAGTCCTTCTTGGGCCCCTGGTGGAGCACAAGGGCCATTCCCCACTTAACTTGGAAGGGAGCCTCACTCACCCTCAAGTCCTGATGCTCTGCTGCCCAGTCCTCTGGCTCTCTGACTCCGGACGCTCCACAGGGTGTGTTCTTGTTGTCAACAACCCATCACTGCTGTTCGTTTTGTTTTGCTTCCACAATCTTGGCATCTTTAAAGAAGTACCTGAATCCCAAGAGGCCATCCGTAGTGGATATTTTGGACACCATTGGTCCCCAAGTAGCAGAGAGGCCTCCAAATGGCACCACAAAGCAAACCTCACACCCACCCAAAATCCAGCCAGCTCTTCACACCCTGGTTGTCGCATGAGAGGGCAAAAGTCAGCCACAGAAGTGGGGATGTGTTGGTCTCCGGTGCATGAATGGGCAACTTGGCGTGGTTGCTTTGGTCATAAATACTGGTGTGTATGCTGGGTGGAGAGGGGTACTACTGGATTAACCAATGAGCAAAAGGAAAGGTAGTCAAAACGCTTTATAAGTCAGACAGCACTAACACCATCTAGGCTCAGCAAGCTGCCTTTGGCTTTCACTGCACATAGGGCTTATGTTTGGGAGAACATTGCCAGACTCGTATACATCCAAATCTGTGTGCCAAGGCACCATCTTCTGATGGGGTCCTCTGGATTGGAGTCTAGATATTTGTGGCCTAATCCCACATCTCACTAGCTCTGTGATCCTGGGTAAGTGACTTAACTTCTCTGGGCATCTATCCCTTTATCTTTAAAATGAGGGCACTGAGAACAGGTGTAGGCTGAATAAAAACTGCTATTTTAACACTCGTCAAGGAACACTATGTTCTCTTCTAGAAGGACATAACTTTGCACAAAGAGGCAGAATGGTATATGCACTGGAATTAATCAACCTGGGTTTGATTCCTGGTTCTGCCACTTACTAGCTGTGTGTCTTTGAGCAACTTACTTAACTTTTCCAAGACTGGGGTTCTTTTAATCTATAGATGGAAATCCTACTTATTGGGAAGTCAGATAAACGAATGTGAACTGATGAACAGGGTGCCTGGCATACCATAAGTAAGTGTTAGTGTTAGTTCACATCACGTTTCAATGTGTTTCTCCCCCTTTACTGTCAACAGTCCACAGACTCATGCACATCAAGAATGGAAATGACTCATTCTGCCTCTTAAGCTTTCCAGTTTCCATGTAAACCTGGAAAGATTGTTCTCCAGTTCATAAATTCAAAAAAGTCTGATTAAAAACTCTCTCTGCCTGATTGTGGAAGCTCATTTGCTGTGATACTACATTCAAGCAGCTATGAGCTGGTTGACTGAGCACCCACTATGTGTCAAACACATCGGAAAGAAGGTAACTGTTTGAAAAAGAGCACTGAAGCAAAACCTGCATAAAGAAATATGCTCCTAATTGCTTTATTTTTGACCCTTTATTTTCTATTATCAGCTCTTAGACACAGCTACTGAAATGAGTCCAGCAAGACAGTGTGCATGCTTTACGTCATTCATTTCCCCAGAACATCTTTATGACCACATACTCTTTACAGGATGCCATGCAGATAACCAAGGCAGATGCAGATTATCTGATCCTCAATGCCCAGAATCTTGTCATTCGATAGGAAAGATGGACACACAAATACATACCAACTAAAGTAGGAGGAGTTAAATGCCATGAAAGAGCTATAATGTTCCAAAAAACGAAAGATTCCTTCTGCCTGGAAGCAGAGGGAATCAGGTAGAACTTCCTGAGGGTGTTTTTAGTTTTTTGCTTTTTTTTTTAAGAGGGTGATCTTTAAAGTGGTCTTTAGTGGTGAGCAGGCTCCCTGTGCTAAGAGAGGGCTGGTAGAGAGAGTCCCTGAGAACCTCCCAGGAAGAATGACAGGGCTCCACGAAGACGGGGAAAACCAAATCCAGCATCCCATCCAGTTGGCTTGTGAGAGCCAGGAAAGCATGAGCACCAAGACTGGAAGAGGCACTACAGGGCAGGGAAGGCTTCTGTCTCCGCTCAGTTTCAGCATTATTTAGTAAACAATGACAAACCACTGAAGATTTGAAAATTGAGGGCACTTTAGGAAGATCCACCTGGTAACAACAACAAAAAGCTTTCTTCTAAAACCTAAAACGGATCGTCGAGAGGCCTATAGCACTCAGATGTGACGTGGAGTGGTAAATCTTGCCCCTGGAAGCAACCCTGTTGTTCCGTCACCGACGATTGATCCACAAATACCTCAGGAGAGTTTGGCAAAGATCTGCAGGCGTTCCCGATGAAAGCAGCATCCTCTACGTACCACGGTCTATTCCTCATTTTCCCCTGAGAAAAGCACTGCAACCCATGTCCCTCGAAACAACTTGTTTATTCTCAGTATTTCTACTAAGTGCTATAGCTATTCCTAATAGCGTATTAACTGTTCAAATGAAAGCTTGCCGCCTTTATGTCAAGGTAGCGTTGAAGGTGTAAAGCACATGTCATAAAACTAAATAAACTCACAAAGTCTATCCACCCCCCCTCAAAGTTCTAGCTTCACATTCAACTTGCGTTATAAATGAAATGAGTTTGGTGGCCTCCACCTACCTTCTGGGAGCATTTGTTTGACTTACAAGATCAGGACACAATTTGACACACTCAGTATAATTAGTATTCACGACTTAGGAGAATGTTCCAAAGTTAAAACTCAAATGCGCTGAAGCCAGCCCTGGATTTCTCTGGGTCCCCTTCTCTCTCTGTCTCATGACCCTCTTTTCCTCTTCTGCTTTCTCATGTCTTCCTCAGAGGACCATGCAAGCTGGAGATGTGAGTGAGCGAATCCCAGATGTCTTGGGTGCTCTACACTGAACCAAGGAACAAAATGCATGTTTTAGCCACGATCGTTCTCTGTAGCTAGCAGAGTCTGCTGTTACCTGCTCTGCTCCCCAAACCTCTTCATGCAACTGCAGATTACACAGAGTTGATTCCACGTAGAGAATTTTCTGAAAGAGGCCCCATTTCAAAGAAGGGTGCTGAACATTTAACAGTGCTTTGCTAAAGCTCATTAAAGTTATTACTGTTAATTTAAATAAAGCGGGGCGTAAATACACAGAAGATATTGTGGTAACTACTGCTCACATCATCTGAAAACGTCCTCTCTTCCCAAGCCCTAAAGAGTGACTGTTCATTTTAAATCTGCTTAATTCCTGTTTTAGAGGGCCTTGTGACAGTCTTCCAGAAGTTGGTTGCCAAAACTGTGACTATATTTAGTTGTTTATTACACACCAACTCAAGGTGGTGCGTGCTGGTAGACACGCAGAAAAGCAAAGAAAATTGGAGCTCATTAGCAAGAGAGGCCAGGAAAGCGTTAGCAAAATTCTGAACTGGGAAATATTTGTTAGAGAATTTTGGTTGTGTTACCTCCCGGTACAAAAATAATAGTAATGATAAAATAATTTAAGCTATCAACAAGCATAACAAGCAGCATAAACAAGTTAATTTTAAAGTTATAATGGACAATGAGGAGGTGGTAAGTCGAAAAGACAGCCCCCAAACTCCAAGGCAAATGGATGAAATCTTTGATTTCTTGATCCTTTGGTCCGATACAATTGACACACTTCCCTGGCTCACAGCCTGGAAATGCAAGGGAAGAAAATCATTTTGAATTTTTTTTTCCTATTCGACAGTTACTGAGCCATGTTGGAATCATCATAAATTTCAATGGGGGTGGAGGGTATCTAAATAAGGGAGAGCTTCTCTAATTTTGTGGTAATGAAACAATGCAGAAATGGGACCACAACTGATCTGGATGGCAAGGGGGGGCTTCTGCCAATTCTACACCCAAATGAACACACTACATTTGGGTTCTTCTCAGCACTAACCAATTTTTATTCAATTTGAAGGCCCAACTTAAGCTTAGCCTAGAAACTGCTTCAGCTGCTTATTAGTGGTCTGTGTCCTCATTAACTATCCTGGAAGAGTGGGGAACATAGATATTTAAGAGCATCTATGCAACTCTACATTCAAAGACACAAGATTTTATTTTATCCTTTGCTTTCGTGAAGGCTTGGAAAGGGAAGCAATCCATGTTTTCCTTCATTTCTTGAAATAGATGTGAAATTAATTGCATGTGGCCCTTAACATCAGTTTAAAAAATAGTTTGAAACAAGCCCATAAAGTCAAATAACCATAGGTGGTGACAAGTAGCCCCTAATTGTGCTTCAAAGGTTGGTCACTGGCAGTTTATTTATATTTTCTTTCCCAATTCAGTCCCCCACCCCACCCCCTTCACCATTACCCCAAATAAAGCATGCTACTTTTTGAATTGAGATTTGTGGAAAGGCCTCAGTGGAGTAGCATAGATGAGTAAACAGTGTCACCTAGTGGACACAAAAAGAAAAAAATTTGGTGAATTGGCACAAATGGAGATTTGGGCCAGCAGTCAGCTTTGGGCCCCTTTTCTCCTCTCATTCTGGCCCTCCGTCACCACCCAAGTACAAACAAGGAAGTTCCCTCAAGGAGCCATCAAAAACAACCTCAACCAAATCAAGACCCCCGCAGTTTTCCCTCTTTAGCTCTCCAGTTCAATCATGACGTTTCTGCCCAGATAAAGATAACAGCTGGCATTTATTGAGTGTTTTCCATGAGCCAGGATTTTGCAGAATTCTTTGCTTGAGTCATCTCACGTAGTCACGCACCTAGCGCAATTATTTGCTAAGGAGTTTGGGTGACCTGTCCAAGGACAGAGCCTGACTGTGAGGGCCCACATAATCTTGCACTAACCCCTACCCCTACCCCCCCCACACACACAACCCAAGGACAAAGAGATTTTAAAGTGATAAATATCTGTAATAACACAACAATTAGATGTATAGTAAGCATTTCCTGTGCCCCATACTATCTAGGGCATTATTTTAACAAAATTATTCACATTATTTCACAAAAATGAACTAACACAGATCCTGCCCTCCAAAAACTTAGAGTCGAAAAGATAAATTTGTAAAGTTAACATCATTTCAACCTACCTTCACAGGTTTATAAAATAAGTATGGCCCTGACTTTAGAAAGGAGGTTTTATGATTCATCCAAGGTCACACAGCTAAGAAGTGGCAGCTCTTCAGATGTAAAAGCAAGTTCATCACTCCACCTCATGCTGACTCTTTCCCAAATGCAGCTGCTGGAGATTCCTGGTTTTATGACGGGGGTGGAGGACGGAGCCTGCACAGAGCTGACTCAGGGACTAGTCATCACAGGAATCAAGGGTGGAATGTCCTTTCCTGCTACCACTTCCAAACCACTCTTGCCCTGGGAAGAGCGACCCTATATCAAACCTCTCAATAGATTAGGTTCAAACAAACTATAAGAGAACTCACATAATCTAAAAAAAAAGGAATACATGAAAAACCTACAGCTAGCATCATACTTAATGGTTAGACAGAGGACACTTTCCCCCTAAGATCAGTAACACTGCAAAGATATCCTCTCTCGTGGCTCCTATGTGAAGTCCTAGCTAATACAAAAAGACCAGAAAAAGAAGTAAAAGATATACTGATTAGAAAGAAAAAATTAAACTGCTTTTATTTGCAGATGACATGCTTGTTAATGTAGAGAACTCTGAAGAATCTACCAAAAACTCCTAGAACTGATAAATGATGATAGCAAGGTTGTAGGAAATAAAATCTGTATACAACAGCCATTGCTTTCCCACATACCGGCAATGAACAAGTTGCACATGAAATTAGGAAACAATATCATTTATAATACTACCAAAAAGAGGAAGAACAACAGCAATAATTGAGGCATAAGTCTAACAAAATCCATGTAGGATCTGCATGTGAAAAATTACCTTTTATGGGGTGAGAAAACATTGCTTGTATATAAAAGTCAGGGTAGAAATCAGGAATAAAATACATTTTCTTTTTGTTAGAACTGGTGAATTCTGCCAGAAGTGAGACTCTAGATTTCAAAATCCCAGGTTTAGTAGAGTCCATGAGAGGTTGTCTGGTCCCCTCTCCCTTCTGCACTCTTCTTGCAGAATAAGGAAACTGTAATCATATGTGACAACCTCAAAAGAGCTCCAACTCACTTGGGAAAGAAAGCAAAGCAAAGCCACTAAGACTGGAGAAAGTAAGGTTTTGCATAAAAAGCTGTAATACTGCCAGAGAGCAAAAAGAAGCATTTCTTCAAGCTCCAAGGACATGATGTTCTGCCTTTCTTCCAGCAGTTACAATGCCAGATCTAAAATCCTTTAAGGGGGGCGCCTGGGTGGCTCAGTGGGTTAATGCCTCTGCCTTCAGCTCAGGTCATGATCCCAAGGTCATGAGATCGAGCTCCGCTTCCTTCTCTCTCTGCCTGCCTCTCTGCCTACTTGTGATCTGTTAAATAAATAAAATATTTAAAAAATAAAATAAAATAAAATAAAATCCTTGAAGGACTTTTTCAAATTAAAGAGATCATTTTAGCTGATTGAATGAAGTAATGAGATGCAGCTAAAGCTTCCCACTTCTATATGATAAGTGCCACCTGCATCCATTGTGTATCATAAGAACATAGTGGATCTTGACTTGTATGATGCTTACTCTGTATTATACTATGCCAGGCACGTCCCTAAATGTCTTATACACATTAGCTCATTTAATCCCCACAACAGCCCTATGAGGGAAGGGCTATTATTTTCCCCATCTTAGGTAGGTGAATATAAACTAATATTTGTTTTAACATTGCAAAAATTTCTTTCAAAGTTTCCAATTTGGGCTTCTATAGATAGCCAATAACCTATGACATGTGTCAGTTATAATATCTTATAACAATATGATTCCTTCACAACATTCCAAGAAGATTATTTGTTTGTTTGTTTGTTTGTTTGTTGTGAAAAGCAAGGTATACTGGTACTGTGGGGCCCAGTGTGGTGGTAGAGAGGCAGGAAGGATGACTCAGACAAGGGGCATCTCTGTAAACTCGGTGGTGTTCTGGTCAGTGTTTAACAACCAGCTCTCCATTTAAATAAAAGGGGCAGTGAAGGAGAAAAAGAAACAACAATGAAAGCTCTGACTTGTAGTGTTTGCCTATTTTCGTATATAAATACTCTCACCACTACCGATTACAAGGCTCACGAAGTTCCTGAAAATTTAACAATGGGCTTTCAACCTAGTCAGCTGGAGCTGGCCCTAGCACACCACTGCAAATCCCTGTGAAGACAGGGTTCATGACTGTTTCGTTCCACCTAGTCCCTACTACAATATCTAACAGTTAGTAGGCACTCAAGAAATATTTTTTGAATGAATGAGTTAGTGGATGAATGAAATGCAATCCAGTAAATTAGAAGTAAGTATACTGTCCTGCATTGGCTATAACACAACTAGGACCTTGCTGCTTCGATGACCTCACAGTCTCTATCATGATTGTGACTTGTCCACAGTCCTATGGAGGCAAGGGGAGTATTTTCTCAACATTGTGCTTTGTTCATCATAATAGGTGTGCTGAGAGAGATAAGACTCCTTACCATGCATTTCCAAAAGCAGTAAAAAGAGACATTAGATTTGGTTTTAACCAATGTAATCAAGCAGAATATACGTATAATTTTTTTAAAGATTTTATTTATTTATTTATTTGACAGAGAGAGATTACAAGTAGACAGAGAGGCAGGCAGAGAGAGAGAGAGGCAAGCAGGCTCCCTGCCGAGCAGAGATCCCGATGCAGGACTCGATCCCAGGACGCTGAGATCATCACCTGAGCCGAAGGCAGCGGCTTAACCCACTGAGCCACCCAGGCGCCCTATACGTATAATTTTTAAATGTTATTATATTTAAACTGTTGTAAGAGGGCGCCTGGGTGACTCAGTGGGTTAAGCCTCTGCCTTCGTCTCAGGTCATGATCTGAGGGTCCTGGGATCGAGCCCCGCATTGAGCTCTCTGCTCGGCAGGGAGCCTGCTTCCTCCTCTCTGCCTGCCTCTTTGCCTACTTGTGATCTCTGTCTGTCAAATAAATAAATAAATTCTTTAAAAATAATAATAATAAATAAACTGTTGTAAGAAAAACAATAGTTTTATCATATAAATCTGATAGTCTGGACCTCTAACCTTTTGAAAACATTATTGAGATAATTATTTTGATAACAAATTATTCTTAGGAACTCAGTTGTTTCATTAGAACGAAACAAGCCAGGAATCAGCTTTCCACGGCTACTGGATAGTTTCTTCCTACTCCTGGAAATGATTTTCTTGCAGCACACTTTGGAATGTCAGAAGGGAACTAAACATTCACGCATTCATAAGTAAGTAAACTTATTTCATTTCTTCTAATACCAATTGTGTATACAAACTTCAGAATATACAGGGGATGGATACAGATATTCTATGATACTATTAAACTTTTTTTTTAAGATTTTCTTTTATTTATTTGAGAGAGAGCTCACGCAAGCGAGGAGAAGGAAGAGAAAGAGGGCAGACTCCCTACTGAGCAAGGACCCCAATGCGAGCTCTCTCCATCAATGGACATTTGGAGATATGGTTCTTAAATAAGTACAATGATACCCAACTTCATGACCTGAGCTGAAACCAAGAGTGGGATGCTTAACTGACTGAGTCACCTTGGTCCCCCGATACTATTAAACTTTTAAATGGTGAATGAAGAAGAGGAGCAGAGCCCTAATATACCCTAAATTGAAACTCACACCTATCTAAAACATCTAAGCAGATAGGCTGGTGGCTCCCAACCTAAGGTTGTCAGGTATAACAAACATAGGATGTTCACTTAAATTTGAATTTCAGAAAAACAATGAATCATTTTTTATTATAAATCAATCCTAAGCTAAAGCCCCCAGTATTGCATGGGACACACTTGTACTAAAAAAAAAAAAAAAAAAAAAAAAGATTCATTGCTTATCTGAAATTCAAATTTAATGGGTCATTTGTATTTTTATTTATCAAATTTAGCAACCCTATTCTAAGGACATATTTGTTTGAAATGGTTTAAAAGGGAGCCTGAGAGTTCAAATAGATTCAATTTTTAAATGTAAAATTAATAAAGAAAAAATTGAGAGACTTATTTTACAATATTGAATGTTGAAAGTCTTTGTAATTCACACAAAATCCACAAACCATGGAAGAAAAGATTGATAAGATCCATTCCATAAGAATCAAAAAACTTTTCTGGGGGAAAAAAAAAATGTAAGCCAACTGAAAAACAAATGACAACTAGGCATAATATTTGCAACTTGAAACACAGAAAAAGGACTCATCTCTCACTTATATGAATAGTAACTACAAATCCACTGAGAGTAAATGAAAGGTCATTTATCCAATTAAAAAGTTCACAAAGATAACAGAGTATTCACAAAAAAAGAAAATAGATATGGCTCTGTTTTTTCCACTTCAAGTTCTTATTTAAATTCTAGTTAATTAACGGATAGTATAATATTGGTTTCGAGAGTAAAATTTAGTAATTCTTCACTTGCATATAACACCCAGGACTCATCACAACAAGTGCCTGCCCTCCTTAATACCCACCACTCACTTAACCCATTTCCCCACCCACTTCCCCTCCTGCAACCCTCAGTTTGTTCTCTATGATGAAGAATCTTTTATGGCTTGCCTCCCTCTCTTTTTCTTTTTTCCTCCCCTATGTTCTGTATGGAAGAGAAAGAGGGCAGACTCTTAAATTCTTAAATTCCCACATATGAGTGAAATCATACGGCATTTGTCTTTCTCTAACTTGTTTCTTTTAACATAATATACTCTAGCTCCACCCATATTGTTGCAAATGACAAGATTTCATGCTTTTTGATCACTAAGTAATATTTTATTGTGTATATATATAGCATATCTTCTTTATTGATTCCTCCATCAGTGGACATTTGGAGATATGGTTCTTAAGTAGAATAGATACCCAACTTCATTCATGGTAATAAAAATGCAAATTAAAACTAGATGACGTTGGAGTTTTTCCCTCCACCTAACAGACTGGCAAAATTTCAGAGGTTTAATAATAATCTATGCTGGCAAGACTGCAAAAAGTTGGCACTTTCTATGTTGCTGATAAGAATATAAATTTAAGTTCGAGTTCTCATGGGGACTACCTGGCAATATCTATCAAAGCTCCAAATACAGGAAAATGAGTCAAGAGTATATATTTGTATTGGTTTCTATATATGTTAATAACATCTTTGATACAATATTAAGAAATCAATATTAGATAGATAGAGATTGGATAGATAGAGATGGTTGAAAGAAGGACTGGTAAGGAAATGAAGCTTTTATGTTTTAGATTTAAAATGTGAATGGAGGACACTGGCTCAGTTGGTTAAGCGTCTGACTCTTGATTTCAAGTCAGGTCCTGATTTCATGGTTGTGAGATTGAGCCTTGCATCAGGCTCTCCATTCAGCATGGAGTCTGCTTGGGCTTTCTCTCCCTCTCCCTCTGCCCTTCCACCCTGTGTTGGTACACTCTCTCTCTCTTTCAAATAAATGGATAAATCTTTTTTAAAAAATTAAAATGTGCATGTATTATCAATTCTAAAAATAATTTTTAAGGAAATGTATTATATTATCCCAAAACTGATGTTATCTAAAAATTAGAGAGTTTGATTTCTGGGTTAAGCCTGCAATAATTTTTTAAACCAACTCCCACACCCTTGATCCCCATCCTTATCCCTCTGAGAATAACTAATGCTCCAAGTATTATTTTTACTCTCAGAAAAAAGGTATAGAAATAGCACAGTTCCATGATTTGACTCAAATGTTCTCAAGCTGGAACACTTACACAATCCTTAATACACATCATCAAACCTTAGCCTAGGTTATCAACAACAACAAAAATAAGTAATTGCCAAGCACTGGCTTTCAGCAAGACATTGTTCTCACTTCTTTCCTTTGGAAAATCTATCATCCCTTCCACTGACAGGCTTACAAGGAAAGCATTGGGTATAAATTTAAAAGGTAAAAGTTGCCATGAATAGTATTATAGACAAGAGCATTGAAATCTAGGAAAAAAGTAATCACCATACTTTACATAGAGGAGAACTCCAATCTGTGCCTTGAAGGATACAAACTCCAAGAAAAGGAGTCCAAAGGCATTTCAAGCAAGAGAACATGATGAGCAAGGACACAGAAGTGAGAAAAGCTATACCATATTCAGACCAATGATCAAAGTGGATGTCTTCCACAAGTGTATAAAAGGGATGGATGGTAGGGGGGAAAAAAACTGGAAAAGTAGGTTAAAACCTGTAGCAGAGACTGCTGGCTATCTGTACCAAAAATGCATTCTCCTCCTTTTTTTTTTTTTAACAGAATACTGATTTTTGCCTAGGTACAGTAACACATGGAATAAAAGGCCATATTTCCCTAGTTTCCCTGGTGACTAGATATGGCCAGGTGACCAGATTCTGGAAGCATTCTGTGGGATTCTGGAGAACCCCTTAAAAGAGAAGCTCCCAAAATATAAACACACAAACAAACCCAACATCTACAAAGAAGGGTTGGGTACAGAACAAAACATGGAAAGATGAAGAGCAGACTGGCTTTCTTTACCCAGCTCAAAATACCACCTGTGAGCCTTGCAAAAAACAGGACTTCAATCAGAACACACACACAAAAAGTTATTTTCATGTGGATTTTGTGAAATATTGGAGCATAGAGTGCTTTTTTTTTTTTTAAATCATAACTGAGTAACAAAAGGAAAGAGGAGCTTTCTCCTAATTACTACATGAGCCACTGTGGATCCAGGGGAATGAAATTTAAGCGTGGTGCTACTTTGGCATTTTGTAGATTTGCAGCCTTGGAATGTACTAGAAAAACAATCACTCTCATGAAGACTGGCAGAAAATAAGGAGTCACTCTTATTTGGTTTCACAGATTTGGTGTTGATGGCCATGGGCATCAGTGGAGGATGGATGTAGAGCAGAAGAACTGGATAGAATTGGTCATGAGCTTATGGAAGCCCCCATGAAGTAACTGAGAAGTGGATGAATAACACCAGAACAGAAGTAACTGTGTGAGGCTTTGAACAGAGAGTCTGAAGACATATGTTACATAAAAAGACTTGAAATTAGCACTAAAATGTGAGCTACTGCTGTTATTGTCAATTTATTTTCTCAAAGGTTATTGGGGTACAGTGACAGCCACATTACATGTCAGTGTTCCTCTACAGAATCAAAGAAAGAGCGTAGCTAGATAAAATGATAAGCTGGGGCCTATGTGATGGTGTTGAGATTGTTTTCCTAGGCATGAGAGGGTGATGGGTCAGTAAAGATGGCTCAAACAGGAGGCAGCTGTGTTGGAGGGAAAACACAGTCTTCATCAGGAATCCAGAGCCTTGGGAAACAGCAAGGTCTCAGGAGCCTCACGGGCATTTTTGACATCTCAGGAAAGACAAGAATGGGCCTCAACCTTGAGAAGGAGTGGTCGTTTCTACACAAATTGATTTAGCACCTTCCACAGTCTCTAGAACAAGAATAACTTGAATTTTCCAGAGCCATGCCCAGCGCCCACAGGTCCAAATCACATTTTTTCCCATAACCACCAGTGCAGAAAGGAGCAAAGGGTTCATCTGCTTCTTCTAGTTTGTCGTAGCAGTTGATGAAATCATCATGGCTCCTGACCACCCAGATGGTCAGCTCAGGGAGACGCTACTGCTTGGTCTCAGAGGATGTAGAGTCACTTCTTACTTGTTGTTAATTTTTATTTGTTTGATGTGTCAGTTGTGCAGATCATCTTAAATCCAAAGGTTTTGCTTATTGTCAGAAGTGAAAGCTACTATTAAGAAGGACTGTGTCATTCAAAATGTAATTGTTAATGTTTCTCCTTTCAAAGTCTATTGTTATAAGATGATCCCTCTAGGAAAAGGGGAATTGGAAAAGAAAAGGAACGTAGAAGGATAAAAAAAATAATTAATGGAAAGACCATGTATAATTGCACCTGGAAATGACAGAGAACTTTATTACAAAGTACTCTAGACTGGGTCATATACTACTCTGCAAGTATTGACATTTTGCATACAAGTATGAATATCCTGACAAAGTAATACTCTTGCATTCAAAACTTTCTTATATTTTACATGGACTTTTTTTTCAAACTAAAACTATTTTGTATTTCAAAAGGATCTTTCTAGCATTCTGTTCAATTGAGTTAAAATACTCACCACTTCAGACTTCCTCTAAAGGAGTTCAGTATGTGAAACACAGAATATTTGATTTCTCACTATTAACATGGGCTTTAAACTGTACCACTACTGTAAGAGAATGAGAGGAGCAGGATTCCTAAAGTTGATTTTTTTATAAGGTCCAATTGAATTGGACTCGATTAAACATGAAATCTCCTTTAATTATTCACACACTATCATTTTCCACATTCAAAGCTGAACCTTTGACTAACCAAAGAAACTTACCTATTTTTTGTGCTTTTCTAGCATCTAGGCATATTTAGCCAATCATCTATTAGTGATTCTTGGAAAATCTTTTAGGTCATATCTAGGTAGTTAAAGAACTGGAGTTGTTTTCAATATATCATATGGATAAACCCACTACCCCTGGTAATTGGCTTTGCCTGGGGGTAGCACACCACATTTAGTATGTGGTCTGCCCTATTAGACAGTCATTTAGACCATTTATTCCTTCATTTATTCAACAACAATTTACTGAGCACTTACTATGCACTCAGTCTTATGCTGGGTGCTTAGGTACCTATATTAATAATATAAACATGGTTCTCACCTTCTCTGAGCTTAAAGTCTAGTAAAGAAAAGATGCTAATAGCTAATCTTTATAGGGTACTTGCTCTATGTTATCTACTGTGCTATGTATTTATGCAATTTATCTTATTTAATTTTCACAATGATTCCAAGAAGTAAGAACCATTATTTGAACAGGAACTTGAGGGATAAGATTTCCAATAGTCAAAGAATAGGAAGAATCGACATGACTAGGGGAAGAAACAGCATGAGCAAGGACAAAAGGTAACAATGCTGGCAAATTTGTGTGACCATATTATCAGGTTCACAGGGGGCTGAAAAGCTGAAAAGTTTATTTGGATCCTTAACTCCCAGGCTAAGGGGCTTTGGAAATTTATCCCAATAAAATAGGCCTAGACAGTGTGTGAAATTTTGTCTTGCTTTTATTAGGGTCACTCAAAATTGTGGACTCATGTAAGAATAAGACAGAGGTCCCAGAGAAGAATTCAGCTTGAGAAAAACTAAGTTGGGTCTCCCAGATATCTTGATGATGAACACACCAAGTTACAACGCCATTTGATAAGCACCTGCTAAGAGCTAAGCATTGAGCCAAGCACTAGAAATGTGAAAATAAACAAGTGACAATCTGTGTGTACAAGCTGGTATTGCAGCAGGAAAGAGGACCGTTCTATGAACTATTAACAGCCTAGTGATGTCAGTATTGGGCCTGCATGGAGCCCTGTGAGAGCCTCTGACCTGCTATATTGGAGCCCAGAATCAGACCCCCAGAGGATATGCCTCTAAGACCTGAAGCACAACTGGAATTTAGCCCAAGTAGAACAGGGGAAAGTAAAGAAGGAAGAGCATGTGCAAAGATGTGGAGGTATGAGGAAGCATACCTCAGAGAAGTGAGAGAAACCAGCGTGGCTCAATTGTGAAGGAGGAACAGTTGTTTCATTCCGTTACTACACTGCGTGTTTCTTTCTCTTTCTCCGTGAAGCATGTGTCTCTCCCCTAGCGGTCTTAGGAATTGAATAGAGAAGTACCAGGTGTGAAGGTATGGAATTAGAAAAAGTGGAAGTGGAAGTAGGGAGGAAGAGCCAAAGGCAAGAGGAAGTGCTTGAGGAGAGAAGAATGGAGAGGAAAGAAGGGACACAGAGTCATGGTGGCAGAAGGGAAAGACGTGACATAACTGCAGATGTTCTGAAACCACAGGGCGCCACTGAAGATGAAAATACTCCGAGAACAGCAAAGCTCGACAGCTTATTTGAGAGAATCCTTAAAATAAGAATCAGAAGGGAGAAAATAGTCATTGAGCATCTACAATGTGTACTAGGCATTTTCACACATGGTATCTGACTTCATCCTCACAACAGGCCTACTAGACATATACCACTATGTCACTTAGGAGAAAACAAAAGCTTTGCAAGACTAAATGAGTGTCCCCCCCACCTTTCACATGGTTGGTGACTAATGGACCTGAACTTCACACCTACTACCTTCTTGAAAATATGTTATTATTGTTGTTGTTAAGACAACAAGAGAGCATGGACGCTGACAGGGGAGACACCAAACAACCTGCATTTTTCTTGTCATTTTGTTCAAGACTTTCTTTGAATTTGAGAAAGGAGTCATCTGCATTCTAATATCCTAACATAGAGCCCTGGGAAATTGTACGTTACTCACATTTGTAAATATCTTTCATTTACTCCTGGTGGTAGATATTATCTATGATCAGTGATCATGGGAAGAAGGAATCAAAGAGATATAAGAACTCTGACACTAACCTCAAGTTCAAATTTACCAATAGTTTCCCAATGATTTCAGTTTAGTCACACACACGAACACACACACACACACACACACACCCCATAGGAGAGAAAAGAGGCATAGACAAATGCTAAAAAATATAGAACTGAGTTAACCATTATTTCATTTAATCTTCCTACAAGATACATGGCCCAAAATGGCAGAAGGAAAGAGAAGATATCAGAGCAATAGATGATCACTAAGTATATAATTATCTTATTCCATTTCTTCTCTTCATGGATATCCATTCTTAACTATTCTGTGTATGTCCTTCCAGACTTTTCTCTATGTCTCTATTCACAAATAGGAATTCATAGATATAAGTATACACAATAAAAAATACATATAGAAGTGTGTATGTATATATTATATAGAGATATATTTGCATATATACACACATATAAAACTTAAAGAATGTGATCATACTATGCAAATTATTCAGACCTTTGCATATTAAATATAAAAATAAATCCTGATTTCCCTGATTCCTTTTACTTAATGAATAGTATTCTTTTGTGTGGACATAATTTATTTGCTGATTTCCTTGTTAACGGATTCACAGTTTCTGTTTTTTACAATTGCAAACAATGTGACATTAAGCATCTTTGTAATTATATTCACACACACACATATTTCTGTCAGTTAGATTTCTGGAACTGAAACTGCTATATCAAAATGTTTATACTTTTTGAAATTTTGATAGACACAGTCAAGTAGCCTCTGAAAAAAACCAGACTTTTTACTCCTTCAGCCAGGGTTTATGAGACCTAAAATTTTGGTAAAACCACCACTGTACATGTAGAATCTCATATTGTGACAAAAATCATTTGTTTCATAACTAGTCTTCTAAAAGGGCTACATTTTATTTTTTCAGAATTATTTGGGATTCCATCGTAACTAAATGGAAAGTTGAGAATTTTGGAAACAGACTACCTGATAATTCCATCAGAATTCCATCAGTGCAGAAAGCAGAAATAGAGGGCAGGCTGGGGTCACTACACAGGTCCCCAAAGACAGGCAAAGCCCAAAGGTCCACAAATGGGAGCAAGATCAGAAGTGGCAATTCTAGGGGCAGCCATAAGGCCAGGCCACCAGTTTAAACTGGTTGCTGATCCAGAGAGGAAATGGCAGGTGAGGCTCCTAAAAGTCCACACCAGTTTATTATCATTCCCTCAACAAGCATTTATTGGGCAACTACTACTACGTGTCTAGCACAATACTCAGCTTTAAAAATATAAAAATAAATAGAATGTTTCTCCCTGACATTAGAGTTGGTAACAAACTTGTGATAAACCCTTTGCCTTGTCTTGCGGAACTTCTACATGCTCCCCAGTTCCAGCTTCTGTTTAGACCCCCACCCCACCCCCAGCTTCCTTTCTTCTCCCCACAGTTTGCAACAGCTCACAATCCTGGTGCACCAACGGGTGATGGCCTGCATGGGAGGGGAGAATCATTTTAGCCCATCCCTGGTCTCCAGCCAGGACAATGGAGAGCAGTCCACCTCTGTCTCTTCCCCAGCCACAAGTCAGCCTCACTCACCTCTATTTTCTGTTCATTTACCATGTTGAACATTTAAAATCTTCCTGCTGCCCTGAGTGGTTTAGGATTGCCAATTTGGGATTGCCATTCACACTCAGAGAACTGAAGAGAGTAGGTTCTGTTTGTATCCATGGAGATAGGGCTCGGATAGGTGGTTCACCCACCACGTGGAACAGGTAACCTAAAGCTGTCTCCGGGAGGACCTCACGAGGTAACACCTCAGGCTTATCAGAACACCTCCTTGCACCATCATGTGCAAAGGGGGGAAATCGTATTTTCTTAGATCATTACATTGAACTTGCAGAATGACTAATCTATCCACTTTAAAGTCATCACTTGTATTCTAAAGCAACCTCAATCTTTGCTCAAGACCAGAATTCAAGGCAGGCTAGGCTCCCAGTCCAGAGTTAGAGTGGTTGGTGTCCCCTGCACCTCTCATCCCCTAAGGTGCTTCAGAAAGAGTACAGAGCCCAGAATTACAAAGTCTGGATTATCTTCCTTGCTCTGTTGCTGAACATGTGGTTTTAGAGCCTCAACATCTTCATATCTAAAATGGCGAGGAGAGAGACGCCCTCCTGAACCTCAGAGAACTGCCATGAAGACCAAATAAGATAATGCATGGGAAAGTGCTTATAATAGCAAAGTGCAGTAGCTCTATGTTGTCGCTGCTGCTGCTGCTGGTAATGATGACAGTGATAAGGGGCAACATGACTAAAATCCATCAACTGGGTAAGGCGGGTCAGCATACTCTATGATTTTTGTCAGCATAAGTGCCTTAACTCTCAACTTTAAAGCTTATTTCACTTACTGTCCTAAGCACCAACTTTAATCTTAGAAACCAAAGAATAACCCAAGAAAGAGTGTATGATTCTCTTGGGTTCAGAGAGCAACATTCTGAGGAACCAGCAATTAGGATTAATGAGGTCACGGGGTTCAGTATAGATATCCATTGGATATGCACAAATAAAATTATGAAAGGCACAAGTGGGAGAATCCTGAGGCCATGTGTCATACCTCATCTTTGTGCTACATGATTTCCAGCCTCAGGGAGTAGCAAGAAGAGAATCAGCTACACCCTCTGGCCAGTAATTTGTCTGTGTGGGTGCAAGAGTTTATGTGAAAACCCCCTTTATTGGGTTTATAGGGTTGACCAAGCAAGACACTAAAAACATGGCCCCCCTTCATGGAACTTTCTCATTAAAGACCTCTGCAGTCTTTTTTTTTTTTTTTTCCTAATTGTAAAAGCTAAATTTCTTCTGTTTCAATCCTGTGATTTCCACAGTGGGCCCTAAAAAACCTGCAAATAAAGCCCTGGGACCTTGTTAAGCTAAGATATTTAGAATTGGTTTGCTTTCCAAAGCCCAATGGGGGGATAGAAAGGATGTGCAGGAGACAGGATTTTGAGGGGATAGAACACAGATATAATTCCGTTGTATAAAATTGTTGCATAATGGAACTTTCTGCAAGACCAGAAATTATATAAGACATAAAAGCAATGATTCCAAATCAAAGCACTTTGTCAAAGTAATTAAAATAGTTGTTTAATACACACACGCACGGGTGCATGCGCGCGCACACACACATAGTGTTTTCTAAAGCGTGATATTTTCTGCCTGAGTCTTTTCTTCTCACTTGGCAGCCCTGTTGTGTACACGATCTCTACAGGAATGCAGAAAAACCACCTGAGGGAGAAAATTACTAATCACTAAAAATTACTAATCACTCTCTCACACTAAACAAATCCCACCGGGAGGTTTTGAGTTACACGTCGGGATACGGGTTTTTGTTTTTGGGGTTTTTTTTTTTTCTCTCAGGTTAATGATATAAAGGCATACAAAATAAAAAAAAAGGAAGCATGTCACATCTTAATATGCATTAGCAGGGATATTTTTACATGATAACATCTAGGTCTCCATCCAAAATAAAGGCAAAGTAGACTGAAAGTCTCTAATGCCCACCACTGGGTCTCTCAGAAAGAAAAGAGGTCAGAGCAAGAATCACGCTTCCCACAGCGTTGAATGCAGTGCCTATCATCCCCCGGCGGTGGCCCCTATCACTTACGCTAAATTCAACAACCTTATTTTCACATGATATTCAATTCACAGGCTCATCGGGTGCCCGTCATATATTATTTCATTAACTAGATTAGTGTGTTATTTATGGCCGTCCCCACCAATTTATATCGTATCTTCATACTGTTTATCTCATACTTGTTTATCTTTTACTGTTTCTTTAGTCCATTGTAAATAGCCTAGGCCCCGTGTAGCTACTTAGCTGATCAGAAGTTGAGTGTATCCAATTCAATGGTCATATTACAAATGAGAGAAATTAGTAAAAGCAGTAGAACTCAGAGGTGTTTTTTTTTTCCAGTGTCCCTTGGGTTCTTTTTTCTTCTTGATTATTATTGTGTTGGCTGATTATACAACACAAATGCCATTCACCATTTAAAAAAAAAAAAAGTTTAGGCAAGTAAAGTAAAAAGTGTATAAAGTACAAAGTGAAAGTCTTTTTCTAATAACCTCCTTTTCCAATGACTACGACAGACAAAAATATTCTTCATGTATATAAATATAAATATAGGGATAAATATAAACATATCCATCCAAATGGAATAATATTAAACATATAGTTCTATAATTTACTTTCCAGTTAGCAGTATATTCTAGATATCTTTCCACTTCAGCAGAGTTGTGTCCTCCTTTTGAACAGAGTATTTATTCTATTTGGGGTATGTTATTCATTTAATAATTTCCTATTAATGGGCATGTATCTTAATTCCCATTTTTCAATCTTATTAAGGAAGCTGAGATGAACAAGCCTATAAATATATCTTTATATACTTTTCTTATGTTCTTCTGAGAATAATGTTCTAGAAGGGTCATTTCATCAAAATGCATGATCATTTTAAATTTTGAAATATATTGACAATATACTTTGCAGGAAAGTTGATTCAACATACCCACATTCTCACATACACTACATGTCAATATTTTTTTACTTTACCAAGCTGATAGATAATGTCAAATATAACATCATTATTCTTTCAGAGGCATTTCTTTGTTAGTGAAACAGAGTATCTTCAAATGACTATTTCATTCATATTGTAAAGAAATCTAAGTTTTTAAGCTTAAAATTCTTCACATGGTATTTTACAGATTGAAAGTACCCCTTTTTTACTGGCTACTATTCATTTATCACAACATGAAAGAATCGTTCCCATTTTGTAAATGAAGAAGGTGACACCAAAAAAAATTTGTGGTAAACGGCCAAGAAAGAAAATAGTTGATGAGCCTCCTAATGCTAATGCTATTTCTGAAAGAAAAAAATATATATGGGTGGGACGTGCTCTATGCTCTAGACAGGAAGTGGAAAGCAGAAATATTAAATGACTCACATTCATCTCCATGCTAACCCATCCATAAAAAGTCCAACTGCATATACATACCAAAAAACCACCTAGCTCACAAGCATTTGAGCTTGTTTTTCAGAACTCCAAAATCTAGATCCCTCATTTTGCCTGCTGCACCAGCACCTAAACTGCTAGTAACTGTATGCCATATGCAGTTCTTCTTTAGTGCAGGGTACAAATTTGGGGACAGATTATATTCAGCATTGAGAAAAAAGAAGTGATTCAACCCCTGTGAAAAGCCAGCTACATTTAGAGACAATGTCCCTCTGAACTGCGGCTCTCACAGCACGTGGCATTAACTGGATGGAGTCTCTCAGTCTTGAATGTGCTATCATGATGTCAAGGAAGAGGAACTACCCGAGAAAAAAAATGTAGAAAAAAATGTGCACCTGGTCCGGGCGGGGGAGGGGAGGTTGGTCCGTGTGTGCATGCACACGTTAAAACTCTACTTCTCTGTGACACTGGCTTTCTAATTACACTTTGGTACTCAGAATAATTAAGCAACATCTGCTAAATACCCAGTCAAAGGTATTTCCTTCCCCCAATCCCAGCCCCCACCTCAACATACACTGACTTTGTTTTTTTCCCCTTTTTATTTGGAGGCTTGTTGAGGCCTCCCAGTCACCACCTGTGTGGCAAAACCAGCCTTCCCTCAAGAGCAGCAGCTCTGCAACAGTGCACAGGTGTGTCCTGCAGCAGTCTTGGCATTCTTGTTTTTCACTTAAGCAGAAAGAAAACAAAAAGACAGAAGATTAAGTTATACTCCCGTAATACAAGGATAAGAGAGAGAACTTAGGAGAAGCCAGCCAGAGAAGCTCGAACCATATTTAGATAAATGGTACCAGAGGGTTCCTAGTGATGTAACTGGGATCAAAATAAACTTAATAAACAACTACAGAGACACAGAAATACGACTTTTATGTGAAAGCACCAATTTTAGTTGTTATAGAAATGGCAAGTCTATGGTAAATATGATCACATCATTGGAAAGGAAGAATAGAACTGACAAATATTGAGTATACCTACTAAGTGCCATATAGTATTTATGCCAAGACTTTCAGTGTTTTTCTTGGAAGGTTGACCTTTGCTCTAAGACATAAAGCACATAAATCTATAAAAAGAAGGCTCTCCATTTCTTCTCCTGCCCCTCACTGGTTCACTGGCAGTTCCTGATACATCAGATCTGCTATCTTTCGAGGCAAAAACACTTCTCTAATCAGGGCTCACTCCCATTCTGTCTCTTTCTCTCATACACACACACACACATGTTGTAATAATAAATATGAAAATGTTCTGTTCTTACGAAGACACTACACAAACACAAGAATCACTGGGTCCTGTTGAACTAACATGAGAAGCCAAAGAGATAGTAACTATAATATTATGTTGGATTGAAAGAAGGAAAATTAAAATCCTTAAAGAGGGCAGAGTTTTTTCAGGAGGAGAAGAAGGCTGGTTTGCTTGCTTGCTTTCTAAGGAGCTGACTCCCATGTTGCAGTGAGATTTCCACAACCTTGGGCAATCGAAATACCAGCGCCTAGCTACGGAGCATTACTCATTCTGTGGGTTAAGTTTTCTCAGGCATTGGCATGCCAAGACATCAGGAAATCACAGAGAAAAGGCCAGAGCAATTAATTTTTTTTATGTCTACAAGGAGAAAAAAATATTTTAAGTAAACAGCCTCAGTCAGCATGAATAATTAATAATAATATTTTAGACAGGCTTCCCACTCAAGGAAAACTCATGCTTCATTCTGTTTCTGAGGTTTTATCCCTGAATATGGAGATGATGATAGCAAACCTGACATAAAGCCATTTCTGGTAGAAATTTACTCTCGGTACCTGAATGTTTGCTGGCTGCTTCATACAGGCTAGCCGAGCGTGGGTGGCTTCAGCTGCATTCCAACTGACAAATGCCATGAACACCGTCCTCCTCAGTCCTAGAGTTCCTGCTGAATCATGTTGGGCCACAGAACTGAGCAGAACTGAGGGAAAGGCAGGGGTGTTGTGGTTAGGAGCACAGACATTCACCCCACTTGTGTTCGAATCCCAGCTCAGCTACTTACCAACACTTTGACCTCAGACAAATTATTGAATCTAAGTTACTATCTCTTCATCTGTAAAATGAGAGGAGATATAGAACCTTTGTCATGAGCTTGCTGCCAAAATCAAATAGATGATGCCCGTGAACCTGTTAGTTACACAGTCCTGAAACCAGTGCTTGATAAATGGCAGCAGAGGGCCCTGCTTTCCAGAGTCACCTTCTGGGAGATAACCCATGACTGCTCAGGGTTTCCCAGCTGGTTAGCCAGGACTATGAGTCAGTTAAGTCTAAGGCCTCCACTGCCATGGCCAGGTGGCGCCTGTGTCACCTACCAACTGTGCCATCACCAGGCCCAACTGATGTAGAGAAACAAGTCAGTCTCCCATGCAGCCTAGCCCCACCTAGCTCTACGAGCCCCACCTTTACTTTACCGCAGCCCTGCCCTGCCCTCCCCAGCTGCCAAGTCTCCGTGGGAGGCCCTTAAACAGCGAGCCCTGATGTAACAGGATAGTGAGGATTGTGATCCAGAACCAAAACCTTCACCCATAAACAAAGGTTGAAAACTGCTGCCATCATCAGTAAAAGGCAGAGACTTTAAAACTAGGAGAAAGGGGCATCGGTCGGTTAAGTGTCCAACTCTTGATTTTTGGCTCAATTCATGATCCCAGGGGCATGGGATCGAGCTCTGCATGGGTTCCATGCTCGGTGGGGAGTCTGCTTGAGTTTCTCTCCCTCTCCCTCTGCCCCCCCACCAAATAAATAAAGTCTTTAAAAGTAGGAGAAAGCAAAGTGAACACAAATAAACAGTCTCCAGCCACTTGCCAAGCAGCAATGTAAGAAGTTTACCAGGGTTTTGTCAGCAACAGCAAGCCCGACAAATAAAAACAAAATCAAGCTTCCACAAAAGGTGGAATGGAGTAAAGATAAGTTCAGGTGCCCAGGCCACTAGCTCTAGGGTCCCTGAGACACAGTGGTGGTGGCTGAGAAAATGAAAAGCTGCAAAGGGAGACTGAGTGGGCATGACTCTAGGCACACGGAAAGACTTGAGCATGCCGTATTTGTGCCTATTCTGTCCCATCGGGTGCACACAGAATTCAGGGCTCTGTGCTGGGCCCATACAAGAGAAGAGGCAGACACGAGGATGTGTGCAGGAGATGGCAAACAGGCTAGTGGTGAGTCTCGACTCCATGTGGGAGGAGGAAGAGAAAAGATTGTGAGGTGTTTGTCCTGGAAAAGAAATGTCTCAGATGTGATATGTGAGCTTCCTCGGAGTTGTTGAAGGTTTCCTACCTAGACCTGCTTTGTTTATGTGGCTCCAAAGGCAGAGCTAGGCCTGGCATGTGGAACCTACAGGCAGGCAAGTTTCCACATAACATAGAAAAGGTAGGTCCCGCTGACAACCAGAACTGTAGTGGGAGACCAAGCTATGCCGGCAGTTTGTCAAGGGGATGCTGGCGACAGTATGGACAGGATTCCTGCTTTGGGCAAGGGGGAGAGGCTGAAAGAGATGACCTCTGACACCTGAGGATACTTTCCATTCTGACACGGGAAAGAGGGGCAGCATAGCCAGAGCCACTTAACTTTAAAATTAATTCCAATTTATGTTTCTTCCCCTCCCCCTTTTTCTAAAAAATACATGGGACATAATTATTTCCTAACTCTCAGATTCAATAACATTAGAAACTGATTATTAACTCACTGAAAACATTGGGTTCCCTCTCTCTCTCATGGGTTGGAAACAAGGATAATAAGGAAGTAATATAAAAACACATTTTTTTTTAAGATTTTATTTATTTATTTGAGAGAGAGACAGGGAGAGAGAGCATGAGTGAGGAGAAGGGCAGAGAGAGAAGCAGACTCCCCGTGGAGCTGGGAGCCCAATGCAGGACTCGATCCCGGGACTCCGAGATCATGACCCGAGCCGAAGGCAGTTGTCCAACCAACCGAGCCACCCAGGCGTCCCTAAAAACACATTTTTAAAAGGGAAAGTTTGAAAAGATTCAACTACATACATTTTTTAATATTCATTTAAGAAAACTAAAAAGCAAATACATTGAAAAATGATAATGTTTAAACATAAGACAAAAAGATAGTGTCTTAAATAAAAAGATAGTGTCTTAATATATGTAAAGTTCATCTAAAGCAGTAGGAGACAATCATAGTAATAGGAAAGAATGCAAAGGGCATGAATAGAAAATATTCAAAATAATATGTATATTATTTCTATATGTATAAAAAACCAATAAACATATGGAAAAATGTTCACACTCGCAAGAAATGCCCGTTAAAACAACAAATAGGATGTTGCACCTATAATACTGGTTTCTACTTTTTTTTTTTTTAAATCAACTATCCATACAGATGTGGATCTCCATTATTTTATGGGGCAGACACAATGAATTTCATACCAAGGGTATTTGCTTCAGAGGGTAGGAGCACTGTGACCCCTTTCCTTTCTCTCTTTAGACAGAAACACTTCTTGCCAACGGGGAAGTTCAATCAAAGCATGGTTACTCATTTGACTTGAGTACAGTGGACAGACCCTCTTCTAGTTCTTAGTTATAGCATTAAAAAAGAAGCTGGCACAATTTTTGCACAGAGATTTCTTTCAAGGACTTCATGAGCCTTACATGCTTTATTTGCTGAAATGTGAAATGTATCATTCTGAGAAAAAAAAACGCAGACAGATCTTCGTGAGACCACATAAGAGTCACAGCTTGCTATTTCCAGCAAGAGAGAGGTACATATTATTAAATGTATGGTAAGAGACGGAGCCCCTTGGACCTGTGACAGGAAATCTGACCAATGATCTTCAGAAACACAAGTCCAAATAGCTAATTTCTCTCCTATATTTCTCACCATATAAAAGTTTTTAAAAAGATATACACATTTGAAATTCCTTTTTGATGTTTATGAAGAGTTTTGTTTAGGAAAATTCCTAAGGACTAACTAAAAAGGTATTCCTGATTAACTTGAAACTCAAATGCTTGTTTCAATTGCCTTGTCCTTGGTGAATGGAATACAAAGAAAAAACACTGGTGAGGGAGGCATGGAAAGAAGAAGGGGACCGGTGTCATCTGAAGGAGGTATAACTGGAAAAGGGGGACTGAGACAATGGTCAGGAAGGCAGGTATGATAAGTGGAAAAAAAGGAAAGAAAGAAAAATTGTTCGAAAGGGAAACATCTTGTGGATGTCCGTCTCCTCGCGGACAGGAAACAATCTACTATTTTTTTTAATTCTTCTTCCCAAAGGCCTTGCTTATTGAATCTTGTTGAATTCTGAGAAGACTGACATTGTTCTTGTTTTCTTTATAAAATTTTAATTGACTTATTTTTACAAGGTGTGTTAGTTGTAGGAAATTTAAAGAACGCACTGGAAGCAAAAGGAGTAAAATAAAATTCACTTTCATCTCCCCCTCACAGGTAACACTGTTAGGCCGAGGTATAAATTTTTCTATCTTTTTTCTAGAGTTTCTGTTTACAAAATGAGGAGAGATAAAACCAGTGAGTAACCTAGATATTGGGCAATACTTTTCAGAGAAAAGCAAATAATAGCTATTCGACATTTTCTAGATTTTTCAATGGCATGAAAGTTTCAACTCGTTGTTTCTTAGAAGAAAAAGAAAAAGAAAAAAGAAAAGTCAGTGCTGATTTTGTCAAGATTCTCTTGTATGAGAGAATAAGTAGCCAAAAAGACAAAAGGAAGAAAAATCACTTGCCCAAAGTCACAGAACTGGCAAGTGGCAGAGGCAGGCAGTATGTCTCCAGCAGCCTTGCTCTTAAGGACTACTCCTGTGCACCCCCTCCATGGGCATTAAGTGTCCACAGATGACCCATACGTGGCAATAGTATGAAACTGATTCCTGTGTGAGGAATGTGCCTCTGCCAGTATTCTGCTATAGGAGACAAAACTTCACAGCACACAGCAAGTCCCTTAGCTAAAGAGTGCAGTTATTCATCAATTGGTGTGCCTCAGTGGCAATGAAGTAATAGTGACTCCTTCGGGTATTTCTCTAATGTGGTGTCATTTACCAAGAACTCCCCCATGTTGTCTGATGATCATGGCTAGCACAACAACTCCGTGAAGCAGAAAGACAAGATTTTCTGAGAATCAGACTTTGAGGAAGGAAGGGACTGCCAAGGGCATTAGCAGGGAAGCCCAGTTTCAAACCTTGGGGTAATTGGCTCACAGAGAGGTCCTAAGGAGGTTCACACCACCTGCCATGGCCTTGGGTTCAAATCTCGGCTTAGTCAATGAGAAGCTACTTAATTCGTTAATCACCTCTCTGCTTCAGTTCCTTCACCTCAAAAATAGGAATAATACTGTCTATAATACAGAGTAGTCATGAAGATTTAAGGAGTAGCAGGAAACAAAGTTCCCTCAACAAATTCTGTCTCCCTTCTCTTGCCAACCACATGTATGTGCCAATAAACATGTATAGATCACATTCATTTTCTAAGCTAAATCATGATCTAGATGTTATTATATAAAGGGACAAATGTGATAGCATGGATATTCAACATCTCCCCTTGGCCTCCCCACCATCATTCCACAAATCCCAATTTTCTGTTTGGGATTTTCTGTTGTTTTTTGTTTGTTTGTTTGTTTGTTTAAGATTTAATCATTTATTTCAGAGAGAGATAGAGGGAGTGCATAAGGGCAGGGAGAGGGAGAGGGAGAGAGAGAATCATCAAGCAAACTCCATGCTGAGTGTAGAACCAAACATGGAGCTTGATCTCATGTCCCTGAGATCATGACTTGAGCCAGACGCTCAACTATCTGATCCACCCAGGTGCCCCTGTTTGGGATTTTCTTAAGGTACATATCTTAAAGTAAAACCTCGGGGCAATATGCAGGTGGGAGGGTGGAGGGCATGGATTCCCCACCACATGTCTGAAGGTAACAAAGTGAGTGTGACTGGCTTAAATGCCCATGACCAGAAACAGCCAGGGAAAAAAGGGCTCACTCCAGGATCCTTTCCAAGAGGCAGGACCATATCCTTGCCTTCCTGAAGCCCTGCCCAGCATGCAGACCCCTGGATGACACTCTTTCTCCCCAGATCCCAGGGACTCCACTGTCCTCAAAAGCATGAAAGTCTGCACATCGGGGTAAGATGCTCCAGTAGAGCATTTCAACCCCAAAAGACAAGCATCGCAACGCTGCCACAAGCCCTCAGGCTTCGTGCTGGCAGCAGCAGCTGCTAGAAGTATGTTCTGTGTTCCCCTGCAGAAGCAACCAGCAGAAAGTGCTGCAAATTGGGAAAATCCACTATCACCTTAAAAAACATATAAGAAAGAAAACGTATGCCATGCTTTTTGTGTGAAATAAATTCAGAAGCTGAACCATCTGAAGAAGAAAATGAGTCTGCATGGAAGCCTGCAGCAGGAGGAGGATGGAGAGGAAAGACCTAATTTCAAAAATAACCACATTTCTTTTCTTTTAAACACCGCCTGCTCAAGCAAGAATACGCAGGCTCCAACAGCACCCTCCCCTCGGCTCTTCCTAGGGCCTCAAAGTCCAGGGAGGAAGAAGTGGTGTAGTTGGCTCTGCCTCCGTATCTCTGCAGTGGTAGATTGCACTGATGGTGATTACCTCCCACATGCAGCCTCATTCAGACCCGAGGGGAGGCACAGTCAATGAGAAGAACCCACTGACTAGAAGGTGAGCAGGCAAGATGCCAAACAACAGAAGCCTTTTCAGAGGTAATCAATAAGAAGTCATGGTAGCCTTGGCTGCAGAGGATGTGGTGTTCATTGGGCAATGGTTAGAGTAGGCACAAGAAACAGTCACCCTTTGGTTATAGATAAGGTCTGCATTATCTTAGATGGTGGCCCAACTAAAGCTCGGTTTCACCCTGCTTTGAAGAAAGAGGAGAACATCACTTACAAAAAGATCTGGAAGGTTTGTAGGGGGCTATCACATTCTATCATCTAGGATCCCACATCTCATAGCCTCTTCCATGGCACTGCACTTCATTATCTTTCTAAAGATTTATTTATTTATTTATTTACAGAGAGGGAGAGCACAAGCAGTGGGAGCAATAGGCAAAGAGAGAAGCAGACTCCCTACTGAGCAGGGAGCCTGATTCAGGGCTCAATCCCAGGACCCCGGAATCATCACCTGAACCAAAGGCAGACGCTTAACCAACTGAGCCTCCGAGGTGTCCCAGCATTGTGCTTTAAATCCCAACTTTTCCAGGAAGTTTTCATGGACCCCCAGGGACAGAAGTAGTGTTTCTTCTAGGTCTCTCAGAGTAAGCTGTTTCACTTCACTAGGGACACTTCAGTGTGCTGTATTTTAAGTATCTTTTGATGTGCCTCTCACCCCTCCCTAGCTCTAACTTCCGTAAGGTCAAGAACTAGCTTGTTCACTATTGTATCCCTACACCACACCATGGCCATTCAATGCTTACTGGTTGAAAGCTGAAATTTGAAAAGAAAGGGAGATGTTACACCTACAGACCAGGTAGGTGCACTCAATAGTTCCTATCCACAGTCCATACCCATTTATCGCTTTCCCTAGAATGCTTCACGTCATTCACATGGAAGGAAAATGTTAGTATAGGAGTTTGATTATGAGCTATAATTAATAAAACATGAGCTTTGGTGTCAGAACAGGTCTGATTTTGATTTCTGGTTCTACCAACACACACTATCTGTACGTATTTGGATGATTTTTTTTTGCAAGTTCTCTTAACTATTTTCATTTTTTTTTAATGGCAATAAGATGAAACTTACAGAACCAATAAGAATAGCAAATCAAATACCATGTGATAGTCAGTATATGAAATGTCAGCCCATGCATTGCTCACCAGTCGGCTTTCCACTCCTACAGTTTTCTACCCAACTTTTCAGATGAGGCCCTGGCCTCTACTCTACCCCAGCCTGTCTTGCAGCCTCCCATTTCCCACTATCTAGAGCACAAAAAAATAAGTTAATTCTTGATTTTATTTTCCCAAAGTCCCAGCTTCTAAAAGGCAACAGATTTGGGAAGACTACAGTGTGAGTGGGTCCCTCTTCCAGTTCTTCTACTTCTGCCTCTAAGCCCTTCAGAAATAAGAGCTGTCAGCTAGCTGGGAGAAGTGAAGAGAACAGTTAGGTGCTGATTTTGAGGCTAACATCCTGCACCCTTAGGTCAAGTACCAGTAAGGAGAGGCACTGCTAGAGGAGAGACATGATGGAACATTTCTCACTGGAGGATCCCTGAAGATGGGACTTGAATCCCACTTGCTCCAAGAAAGGCTACTGGTAGTCCTATAAGGGCTCTCCAGGCTGAATGAGGAGACACTGCAGGAAGGCTACAGCATGTACACTTCCTTAGGGGAGCTATTGAAAATACAGTTATTTCTCAGGAGATTGCCAGTGTGGAGAAGGACATGCCCAAAGACCAAATCAACCAGCTCTATCTCATGGAAGATGGCACAAGATCTCAACAGATCAGGATCAAGAAAGATATGCCAACCATGCCTCCATTCTCCTGTAGCATATTTACTAATCTCTGCTGTCCTGAGGATCGATATCAGGATGAAGGAGAAGAAGAAGAGGGAAAGTCCAGATTTCTGTGGGTTTAAATATGAAATGACTAATGCAATCACTCAAGAAACTGTATTAATATAAATGTAACTGCAGTAAGATTTTTAAAGCAGAAAAAAAAAAGAAAACTCAAGATTTAAGTTCACTTATAGAAAAATAAGGAAATCTATATTCTTGGATTTTTGTGGGCTTTGAAACTCAAACTCACAGCAAATACAAAGCACCTAAAATAGGGCCTACTACATAGGATGTTCTGAAGAAATTAGCTTCCCCAGTCTGGGTTACTTTAATCTTTATGCTAATAGTTCTCTCTCTTTAGGGTCTGTGACATTTGCAGCCCTTAAGGAACCAATTGGTTTTACTTTGAGACTGCAAACAAATAAATGAGCAATCATTATAATACTCAACAACTATAAAAGGAGAGCGCTGTCCTTCCAGGAGGTGATGCTGTAATTAATTGGTCAAACAGGATAATGTTTATCATTACCAATGGCCATTGCCCTGGTGGTCAAGGCTGACAGGCAATATAAACCCATAGCCTGCTTATTTCAATGACTCTCAACACCTCCACAACTCTTCTTCTTGTCCAACTGCCATCCCTCACCTGATCCTGCCTAGTCTCCTTTCTTCTGCTCTTGCCCTCCTACAGTCTGCTCTGCACGGAGTGACCCTTTCAAAGCATAAATAGGGTTTTGTTACTCTGCATAAAACACTCCAAAGAAGCTTAATTCCCATCACTCTTCTTTCCCTAAGGGTGAGCTAGATTCCAAAGAATAAAGTAGGAGGTTTTTGTTTCAGGGGGGAGAGTTTTAGTCCCATTCCTCTGTGAAAAGAGGGATTTTTTTTATTTTGGTCAATGTGGCAACCCCAATAGTTAGCAGTTCTTGGCCCATAGTAAGGGTTTCGTCTGTTGGCAGTGCTTCCTTCAGCCCATGTCCCCTCATGTGGCACTGGTACACTTCAACAGAAAAATGGATATTGCTTTCTGGGCCCAAAAGATACCAGTGATGGACACGTCTGATGTAAATGAAACAAAACCTCCTGCCTTGGACTAATTATAAGAAGTTATTATAATTAGCTCATTGTTAAATTAATCAGCAAGCTTTCGCGACCTCAGGAGTAAAGTTTTTCCCAAATGATTCTGGCACCGCTGATAAGCCCATGGGCAATGGACAATATTTAACTGCCAGCAAATGTTAAAGAAAATTAGTTGTTTGCTTAAGAAGCTGGTAAAATATATTTTTTAATGAATCTCTAGTTTACCTTTATGTACTTATTTATTTGAAGGGGGTGCAAGGAGAGAGTTGGGGGGAGGGGCAAAGGGAAAGAGAATCTTGAGCAGGCTGCATAGCTCAGTCTGGAGCCTGATGCCGGGCTCGATTTTGTAGCCCTGAGATCATGACCTGAGTGGAAATCAAGACACGGATGCTTAATCAACTGAGCCACCCAGGCACCTCAAGAAGCTGGTAAAGTCTATTAATGGTGCTTATCTTTTAAGGTTATTGGCAAACATATTTCTACTGCAATTGTTTTTATAATAAAATACTGTCTACATACTTCAAACTATGCCCCATAGATGATGGAACCTTCTAGAATGATGGAAATGTTCATATCTTGACTGGGGTGGCGTTTACCTAGGTGAACATATTTATCAAATTTCATTGAGTATTATATCTAAGACTTGTAGTTAACTGTATATAAACTTTTCCTCAATTTTCTTAAAGTATGGCCCTAAATTGATTATAATTCCATTACATAAAACCCATGTTAAGAAAATGCAATCTGGGGCCCCTAGGTAGCTCAGTCGGTTAAGTGTCTGCCTTCAGGTCAGTTCATGATCCCAGGGTCCTAGGATCGAGTCCTACATCAGGCTCCCTGCTCTGCAGGAAGTCTGCCTCCCCCTCTCCCTTTACCCCTCTCCCTGCTTGTGCTCTCCCAACTTCTCTCACTCTCTCTCTCAAATAAATAAAGTATTTTTTTTAATTTTTTAAAGAAAATGCAATTTGTTTTTTTTTTAAAGATTTTATTTATTTATTTGACAGACAGAGATCACAAGCAGGCAGAGAGGCAGGCACAGAGAGAGGGGAGGAAGCAGGCTCCCTGCCGAGCAGAGAGCCCGATGCGGGACTTGATCCCAGGACCCTGAGATCATGACCTGAGCCGAAGGCAGCGGCTTAACCTACTGAGCCACCCAGGCGCCCCAAGAAAATGCAATTTGAAAGAGAAATGTTCATAGGTAACTCTGTCAGTGACGGAGGGGATATATATGTCATAAGGACAAATTTTTGAATTTTATCTTTTGTTTGGAAGTTTCTAACTAAAAAGCACTGTACCAATATTTCTTATCATCATCATCATCTACATCATCCTGCTGTTGTTTTTTTAAATTTAAATACAAATCATCTTGAAACTATGTTTGTTCTCCTCCTGCACAAAAATGCAAAACAACAGATAGCAAAAACAATCTCCCCAATCTAATATTATCTCAGCATCACAATCCTTTTTTTATAATTTTTTATTTTTTTATTAATATATAGTCTATTATTAGCCCTAGGGTTACAGGTCTGTGAATCACCAGGTTTACACACTTCACAGCACTCACCATAGCACATACCCTCCCCAATGTCCATAGCCCAACCACCCTCTTCCTACCTCCCTTCCCCCAGAAACCCTCAGTTTGTTTTGTGAGATTGAGAGTCACTTATGGTTTGTCTCCCTCCTGATCCCATCTGGTTTCATTTCTTCCCTCCCTATCCCCCAAAACCCCATGTTGCCTCTCAAATTCTTCATATCAGGGAGATTATATGATAATTGTCTTTGTCTGATTGACTTATTTCGCTCAGCATAATACCCTCTAGTTCCCTCCATGTTGTTGCAAATGGCAAGATTTCATTTCTTTTGATGACTGCATAGTATTCCATTATAGATATATACCACATCTTCTTTACCCATTCATCTGTTGATGGACATCTAGGTTCTTTCCATAATTTGGCTATTGTGGACGTTGCTGCTATAAACATTCAGGTGCATGTGCCCCTTCGGATCACTACATTTGTATCTTTAGGGTAAATAACCAGTAATGCAATTGCTGGGTCATAGGGTAGCTCTATTTTCAACTTTTTGAGGAAACTCCATGCTGTTTTCCAGAGTGGCTTCACTAGCTTGCCTTCCCACCAACAGTGTAGGAGGGTTCCCCTTTCTCCGCATCCTCGCCAGCATCTGTCCTTTCCTGACTTGTTAATTTTAGCCATTCTGACTGGTGTGAGGTAGTATCTCATTGTGGTTTTGATTTGTATTTCCCTGATGCCCAGTGATGTTGAGCACTTTTTCATGTGCCTTTTGGCCATCTGGATGTCTTTGCAGAAATGTCTGTTCATGTCCTCTGACCATTTCTTGGTTGGATTATTTGTTCTTTGGGTGTTGAGTTTGGTAAGTTCTTTATAGATTTTGGATACTAGCCCTTTATCTGATACATAATTTGCAAGTATCTTCTCCCATTCTGTCAGTTGTCTTTTGGTTTTGTTGACTGTTTGCTTTGCTGTGCTAAGCTTTTGATCTTGATGAAGTCCCAATAGTTCATTTTTCCCCTTGCTTCCCTTGCCTTTAGCAATGTTTCTAGGAAGAAGTTGCTGTGGCTGAGGTCGAAGAGATTTCAGCAGCACCATCTTAAACTAAGGCAAAATTTATTTGAATACTTCCAGTTGCAGAGAGAATTTGCATGGGGAACAGGTAAATACCTTAATTGAAATTAAGCCAGATGAAACTAATTTTTCTTAAAAGGAGAAATAAAGACACCTGCAGGCAATTAGCACAATCATTAACACAAAAGAGAACACTCAGTAATAAGCCAGAACCACAAAGCACTCAACTCCTCTGAGACTGATACTGTGCATCTAGAATTCCAGCAGAAAATTATCTTTTAAAATTATTCCAAGGCAATAAATTTATATGTCTACATCTAAGTTGCCAGATCATAACCTGTAAGGAGCTGACATTAAATTTCCTCAAGAAGGGTACTTACATAAAAGTAGAATAAATACTTGCAAACTTCTACCTTCAAGTACAAAAGATGACCTGATAAACTACCAAATGCAATATAAAAACTTTTTTCATTACATTTTTGTCTAAGAAGTCCCCTTTGTGTAGAGATTGGGAGTATGAAGCTGACATCCCCCCCTCACCAATGTTTGTTTTGGCCATCAACTTTCAAAACCTTCCTTATGCACCATCTGAAATTGCATCATTTTTGTTCATTGGTTGACCTGTTTGGGGGCAGTATCCTCCATGGCCAGGTGAGCTCCGTGAGAGTGGGACTTGGATTCTCCTGTGGTCATGTGCCCCAACACCGGGAAGAGCAGCCGGGCATATGATAGGCACTGAAACCACCCAATTCAGCCACCCTAATGGTGAGTACATGCCCTGGGAGGAAATGACCATGAGTAACACTGACAGAACTCTATTACATCAGGCCCCAAGCAGCTGGGTCTGGGATTACTCCAAAGAGAATACATGGAACTGGTTGCAATGGCCAGAGAGCAGGCAATGTAGTGGCAAGAGGGTTAGAAGTGTAGAAGGGGCTGATGGGGGTCCAGACAATGAAGAGGATGTCCTAGGAAGCAGGGTCCTTTATTGGCTGAGGACCAAGGAATATGATGTTTCGAGTTCTGGAGTGGGAGCCTGGTCAGAGCACACAAAAGCCTGGCTTGTAGGCCAATGATGTCAGCAACACAGAGGGGTCATGAGGCAGGACCTGGAAGAGAGCAGTGGTAATGACACAAAGGCACTATGAGACACAGAGGACTGATTCACAGGCAAGGCCAGAGAACATGTAGATTATACAGAAAAATTAGAGAAAAGAAGAAAAAAATACGTATAACCCATCTATAATGCACAGTCACCATTACTGTAGGTATTTTGTTCCCAGTCTTTGTTCTAGTTCACATACTACACAGACACACATGACATGACATCTCAGGGAAGCAGTAGAGCTCCTTCTAATGAGCCCATGCCCCACTCACACATATGTTCCCCAGACATGGTCTTCAGCACCCTACCTCAGCCTATCTTCACTCTGTTCTTTCTGCCTGAAACGTCCTATCCTTGTCCCATTTCCTCGTGACCACATTCCACATACTTGTCAAAGGCAGCTCAAATGTTGTATGGGTATAAGTTAAATTATGTCTTATGTTCTTTTAGATGCTCTCTTATGTTCTCAAAGATGCTTCTCTTTGAGGGTGAGAATCAGCTATATCCTCAGAAAGTGAGATGTAACAGAGAGTGCTGGGCTTTGAAGTCTGAAACATCTGGGTTCAACCCAGCAAAAATCACACTGAGAAAATATCAGGTGCACTATCCATTCAGTTTCCTTCCTGGCATTAACTTATATTTCAAAGAGATTGTCATATTTAATTGGTGGTAAGTGCAAGCTCTTCAAAGGTGGGAGGTGGGTTTCTGTGACAGCTGCTTTTGGTTACCATCTTCTAGTAGACTAGATACAGCAGCTGATTCTGGTATCATTGTAAATTCGACATTTTCTATACGACCGTCCTCATACCCTGTGCAAGGTTGCTGGGAAAAGTCACCAGTTGGGAATCTGGTCTAGCTGATTCAAATAATGCTCCGTTTGAAGGCAATGAAAGATGAGGAACACTTCCAATGGTCATCATCTACCTGAAAGGCCCCAGGAGTTGTCCTCCAGCTTCTTGGTGTATATACACTTGGTATATATGCCAAAGGAGTTAGGCATACTTTTGTTCTCAAATGATGTTCTGAAGCTCCCAGAGCTAGAGAACATGCCTCAGGTCTTGGCTTCAGCAAGCATCCTGAAGGTCTATAAAATATATCAGTTACTGACTCACTACAGGGCCCTGAGGACACTGCAGGAATAGTGGGAGTAACCAGAGGGAGCACAGGCAAATGTCATACTTGTTCCAAACTCAGATATTCGAACAGTTCAGCTCTTATTTGGTGATAATTTCCTCTGTGGCAAGGTCGGCTTGTAGAGATAAATCAAGGTGTGTCCTCTAAGAACTCCCAGTGGCGGTTTTATTCAACTGTCATTGTCATTTATTCAAGATAGAAAAATTGTGAGGATCTAAGAGCTGATACAAGAACCCAAATTGTTGATAGATTGACTTTGGCTGAGCCCATGGGCAGGGAAGCCCAGGTAAGGGCATTCAGTCTATTTGGACAAGCATTTATAAACTCCAATTCATCCTCACACTATTTCTGATAAAACTAGTATTGTCTTTTCCTATAAAAGGTAGATAAAGTAATTTATGTATGCCTATTCAATGACAGATTGAGAGTTTCCTTTTTGCTTGGGGGTTATAAATATTTTGAATATGTATATGCATCCTACATTCTACATGTTTTATGTATATTAAATAGTCAACTGTATCTATGGTTAATGTACACACAATGTCTAGGAAATATATACATAACACATCCATAGCTTTAATTATTTGATGAAAACACAAAAAGAGAGAAAGACAAAGAGACTGAGAGCAACGAGGACAGAAAAAGCATTAGAGATTGAGAAAGAGAGAGACATAGATCTAGAGTTCTATGCAGGAAGAAACCAGTCTTGTTTGTTTTTTGAGAGGGCTGGTGCACTTTGGAATCGTAACGCTATGTCACAGGAACAATGTCCACATGTCTGGATTATGTTTGAGTTATCTGTAGCCTCCGATCTTAGTGCAACAGGATTTGCCAGTGGACCATGTCCACTGGAACAAAGACGTAAAAAGGATATGCATTCCTTCACACACACACCATCACACAGTGACCTCCGGGGTCTGAGGGCCACTTCTGTCTGTAGCGTGTCCATCTCCTGTCATTAGGCCTCCATGCCTTCAACCATGAAGAGTTTACTAACAAGGAGAAGGAAAAGAAGCTTGACACCTCCAGCAATTTAGTAAAAGCCCCCTTTACAGGCATGTTTTCTTTAGTATTTCTGTTTTCCATCTGTATTACCCAAGGCTACACTTGACAACAGGTGAGGTGGGGGCTACCATGGTCATAGTCATTATGCTTCAGGATGTTATTGTTTGTTGATGGGTATGGAGTACTAGTTACTATCTTCCTTTGCTACACGCAATGCATTTGAGCAAAGGGTCCTAACTGCTAGCTGATATCCCCGTTGAGTGTCAGAGTACAAGGGTATGCATGCTGCTCTTTAGCATGGGTCACTTGAAATGATAAATGTTGGAGGATGTTAGAATAGATTTTCCTGAAATTTTAGCTTTCATTTGTGTAAGTAAATGTCATCTAATGCTTAGCAAAAGTATGCAACTGAAATGAATAAGAATCTTGGGTTTCAAACAGAAATGACCAATGCAGATAACACATGTCAGTGGATAAAATCGCTAGAGTTCTTCCATTTTACTTTCTTTTAGAAGTTTAAAGCATGGCAAATAGTACCTATATGCCAATATATAAGTGACTGGCCAAAGAAAGACCCATGTACTATAAGAAAACTGAATTTTCATTTTAATAATTTTAAGGAAATTAATTGATGAGGAAATTAGTTTAAAAGACAAATGTGTTGATTTCTACAAGCTATCAAAAATCATAAAAAATCTATCACTTTTTAATTCATGAGGATATGCAAAAGTAATCTGATGAAAGTGTTTATCCTTCATCCCTGCAGATATTTCTCTCTGCCCTGATTTTCTTCTCCCATTTATCTTTTCTAACTCACCAAAGTATATAATTATTCATATAGAGAGAGGATTTGTGACCCCAAGCTGTCTTCTGAGAAATCCCACAGGAATACATAGTGGCACTGAATGTTTTTACTTATTAAAGCTTTTTCTTTAATCCAGGAGCAATCTATTTATTCTTTCATTCATTCAGAAAATGTTTGACTAACTACTATGTGCCAGGTGTTGTATGTACTGAGAATACAATGAGAAGTAATATAAACAGGTTTTTTACCTTCATGAAGCATGCAGTTTGCTGACAGAGGAGGCACTAATCAAAAATCACACAAATAAATATGGAGTCACAATTATGGTAAGTGTTATGAGTAAGAATGAACCCAATGAAACTTATGAAACTTCAACCCAATGAAAGCTTAGAGTCAACAGATTTGTCCTAGAGATATTAAAGAATACTTCTTTAAGGAAACGATAATTGCTACCAGTATAAATAGAGCATGAGGTAGAGTCAGGTAGAGTCAGGTTAAAAATGAAAGGAGTGGGGGAAGGGAACTCTACATGGAAAGACCCTGTGGCAATAGGAAATATGATGCATTTCAAAAATTAAAAGTAAACCGGGAACTGCATTAATCACAAGGGAAATGCAAATCACACCCACAACGAGATACTACTTCATAACTATTAATACAGCATTTTTTTTAAGATTTTATTTATTTGACAGATAGATCAGAAGTAGGCAGAGAGGCAGGCGGCGGGGGTGGGGAAGCAGGATCCCCGCTGAACAGAGAGCCCTACACAGGGCTTGATCCCAGGACCCTGAGATCATGACCTGAGCCGAAAGCAGAGGTTTTAATCCACTGAGCCACCCAGGTGCCCCTAATACAGCTTTAACTTTAAAAAGATGGACAATAGCAAGTTAGCAAAGATGTGAAGAATCTAGAACCTCCATACATTGTTGGTGGGAATGTAAAATAGTAAAGCCACTTTGAAAATAATTTGGCAGATCCTCAAAAATTAAACATCAAGTTACCCTATGACCAAGCAATTCTACCCTTAGATATATGCCCAAAAGAATATGTTCACACCAATTTTGTACATAATTATTCATGGGAGCATTATTCCTAATAGTCCAAAAGTGGAAACAATCTAAATGTCCACCAGCTGATGAACGGTTAAACAAAATGTGCTATACCCATGCATTTTGGCAATAAAAAGGAATAAAGTACTAATACATGCTACAACATGCATGAACCCTGAAAACAGTATGCCAAGTTAAAGAAAACCAGACACAAAAGACCACATTCCATTTACTGATTTCACCTACATAAAATGTCCAGAAACGGCAAATCCATAGAGGAAGAATATAGATTAGTAGTAGCCAGGCACTGGGGGATCAGGAAATGGACAGTGACCACTAATGGATTTCTTTTAGGGGTGATGAAAATAGTCTGGAATTAGATAGTGGTGATTGTTGTACAACCTTGAAAATACACTCAAATGACTAAACTGTACACTTTAAAAGAGTGAATTGTGTGGTATAACATACCAACAAGAGTGAATGATATCTCAATTTTTTTGTAAGGTAAGTCAGAACCAGAGAAGCAAAGAGGGTTACAAGAAGTATAATGCAAAATGAGGCTGAAACAAGAGACAGGAGCCTGATCTACAGTCTTTTTGACTTGAGAATTTGGTCCTTATTCTAAGAGTAATATTGGGCTGTATTGTGGATAATGGATTAGAAAGGGCAAGAGTGGATGCTACAAGCCTAGATCAACCTTTGTAGGTTCCCAAGTGTGAAAAGTTGGTAACATGGACCAAAGAGGGAGAAATGGAGATAGAGAGAAGTGGCGAATTTAAGGTTCTTGGGAAGGAACATCTATACAACTCAATCAGTGTGATGTAGTATAGTGTCAAAGATGACTCTAGTTTCTTGAGTTGCATAACAGAATGTATTGCAATGCCATTTGCTGAAAAAAAGGAATAGAGCAAGAAAACAGAACAAAAGCAGGAAGACAATAATCTTGATTTAACAAGAGTTGGACATCCAAAGAGATGTCAAATAAACTGGTGGATATACAGGGCTGATCCCCAAAGAAGAGGTTTAAATTGGAGCTTGACATTTGTGAAGTATCTCCATGAAACTCATTAAAGCTATGGGCACAGTGAGAGAAAAGAATAAGGAATGAAGGGGTGCCTGGGTGGCTTAGTTGGTTAAAGCCTCTGCTTTCACCTCAGGTCATGATCCCAGGGTCCTGGGATCAAGCCCCACATCAGGTTCTCTGCTCAGCAGGGATCCTGCTTCCCTCTCTCTCTCTGACTGCCTCTCTGCCTACTTATGATCTCTGTCTGTCAAATAAATACATAAAATCTAAAATTTAAAAAGAAAAGAGTAAAGAATGAAAAGATAAGAAAGCTTAAGGCCAAAACTTGAGAAAATCTTATATCCATTGACCAAACAGAAGACAACGAGCCAGGACAAAGGGGTCAGAAAAACTGCTCAGTAAAATATGAGGAAAACCAAGAGTATGAGGTCATAAAAGTAAAGGAAGAAATTGTTTCAAGAAAGATAAGGTAGTGTTCTCCATATATAAATTTGTTTTATGAAAAATATGTCCTGTGGGGGGAAAAATGAGTTTATAGTCAAATCCATTGGGAAATAGTGGATTAAACAAAGTTAAATAATTGTCTTTACTGTAGGATTCCTCAGATTTTCTTAGCTTGTTAATGTATCTTGTGGATTTCCTATGGTATACAGCATATCTCAAACTTACTTGGCCATATAACAATTTCTTGGAGTGCAACAACTATCACTATGGTTTGAGACACTATTTGGGGAACACTGCCAGAGGGAATGTGAAGATGAAGTTCAAATGTCAGCCCATCCTCATTGAAGTAAACATCATCCTCCTCCACATCTAACTGATTTTAAATGAAGACCATTTGTCCTTTTGCTTTACCTTTCTTTGTCCTTCATAACACCAACCCACAAGCTATTCAGATACATCAAACTTAACTGAACGATTGAGATAACTAAAAGTAATAAAACACAGGGTGGTGGGTTGGGCAGAAGGTTGATTGATGGACATAAAATTTTATATGAATTTTCTCACATTCAGGGGTAAATCATTTAAGAAAACTCTTTATGATGAAAGGAGGACTCTCATAGTCACAAGCATCCTAGCTCCTAACCCTGGTCCCCCATACTTACAACCTTGCCTCTCTCATAGAGCATCTCTGTAATGTGAACTTCCTCCCATCCTTAGCAAGTCCTTCCTTCCATACTTTTTGCCTTCTAGAGAGGATCTCACCTCAAGTATCTTTCCTCCTTCCCCCAGCAATACCATTCCCAGAACCAGAGGTTTTCAATGTAGAGAAGAACATTCCCAGGACTCAAGGAAGGAGACTGGGTAGCACTGGACGCATCTGACCCTAAAAAACATGGTGTTAAAGTTATATCTGCACTCCCACCCCAACTCCACACTGTTTTTTAGGGCCAGATGTGTTCAGTGCTATCCAGTCTGCTTCCTCGAGTGAATTGGGATAGGGGTGCAGATGTAGCTTTAAGGCCCAAAATCACAACACAGTTCAGAATGGGTCTAAGCATTCCAAGTAGTTCTCTTTTGAGATCACATATTCAATCTGTTCATTAGATAGCTGTTGGAACACACAAATGTCCCAAGGACAAACATTAATTCTCAGAAGCAGTATAAATAACCTTAAAGGTTATTTAAGGAGAAAAGCATATCTTCCTAACTTCCTCCACATCTTTGAATATCAACCACATCACAATGCAATTGATAGTTCACACATTTATGAAGAATACTTCTTTTTAGTTAGTTTCTTTTGCTCTTTACATCCCAGCCTATTTTAAATTGTGCTTCATCAGGTTTGCCAAGAACAATAAATGGTCCCATTGTTGAACCATACCCCTTTTTTTTTAAGTTGCATTTCTTTTTTTTTTTTTTAATTTTTTATTTCTTTCAACATAACAGTGTTCATTGCTTTTCACCACACCAGGTGCTCCATGCAATCCTAATACCCTGCCCTCCCTAATACCCATCACCTGGTTTCCCCTACCTCCCACCCCCCGCCCCTTCAAAACCCTCAGATTGTTTTTCAGAGTCCATGGTCTCTCATGGTTCACCTCCCCTTCCAATTTCCCCCAACTCCCTTCTCCTCTCCATCTCCCTTTGTCCTCCATGTTATTTGTTATGCTCCACAAATAAGTGAAACCATATGATAATTGACTCTCTCTGCTTGACTGATTTCACTCAGCATAATCTCTTCCAGTCCTGTCCATGTTGCTACAAAAGTTGGGTATTCATCCTTTCTGATGGAGGCATAATACTCCATAGTGTATATGGACCACATCTTCCTTATCCATTCGTCCGTTGAAGGGCATCTTGGTTCTTTCCACAGTTTGGCGACCGTGACCATTGCTGCTATAAACATTGGGGTACAGATGGCCCTTCTTTTCACTACATCTGTATCTTTGGAGTAAATACCCAGTAGTGCAATTGCAGGGTCATAGGGAAGCTCTATTTTTAATTTCTTGAGGAATCTCCACACTGTTCTCCAAAGTGAGCCATACATCTTTTGATAATTACCAAAAGACTCAGCTCATAAGGGACCCATCAAATTTTTCTTACAATGGAAGAGAGGGTTTGTTTGCTTCTGCTAAGAAAATATAGTTTGGTTCTTCACATTCTTAGAAAAGCATTTAGAACAAGGACTTCTAATAAAAACTTCAACTTAAAGTTTATCAAAGACAACTAAATTCACACATATAACTTTTATGCATCATTGAGTTTCCTCATAAAAAGTCTCTGAAACTCTAGGATTTCCTAAAAAGTAGCAATAGGCTTCACATGCCATTTTCAAGAACTTTAAATGTCTAAAGGAAATCACATACTTGGTCACCACAAGGGAGTCTAAGATAACTCTAACAAATTGGTTTAGTTTTGGGGGAAATGATAGCAATTCAATGTTGACTATCCCTTGTTTCACATTCATCACAATAGTTAATTGGTAGCTACAATTTTCTTTGCTTACTAAAATAGAAACATTCATAATTAATAAAAACAATTGGATAGGGAAGAAATCTTTCAAAATTTGCAGATCATGGGGCAGGTGGGTAATGGGTCTTTACTACTAACAATGTTAAGAACCACTACTTCAAAGATTTCACTTCAGTCTTATGTCCCCTGAAACAACGTATTAAATAAAACAGCTGTTTCCTGTTTAGTAGTCATATAAGCAGGCGGTCTTCTGCTAACAAATTTGTGTTTTGTTTTCTATGTTTGTGTTTACATTTGAAAACATGTCTTCCTTTGCATCTACAAGCTTATAATTATTAGGTGTTCCAATTAAAGCCAAGTAAAAACTCATCTATTGTTGCATGATTTTGAAAACATGCTATCTCTTTTGATAACTATGATATTATTAATCAGCTAATTATCATCATTGGGAAAAATATGTGTCCAACTAGTTTTTAAAACACCTTCTGAAAACCAAGCACTTTAAACTCTTAAAATGTGTATGTTATTTGAAGATAAGATGCATTTGTATGTGTAATTGCTCAGCTCCAAGCAATGGGAAAAATAAGTATAGGACCCCACAGAGATCGTGTCACCTTGTTGACTTCTGATGTTTTTGTGACATTCCCTCCAAGCTCAGCACAAGGTATTTGTCTGTCAGCAATGGTCAACTAAATGATTAGCTGACACAGCTCTTCACTCTATGGGTCACTGGCAGAACAGACAGGCTCAAATATACAAGATGTTGGCTCTACCTCTTCCTGAATGCCTTTCCTACTTCATTAAGCTTTAAGCATAGGTGTTTATTTAAGTATAGGAAAATAACACACATTGGCACTCAAAGATATAAACTCACTCCTAAATGCAATAGATCTATCTATGTAGGAATAATTAACAAACTGATTCTAAAGATAGAGTTTTTTTCAACCATTTTATTTTGAACTACAGTTTATCCATACAACCATATAATTATGACCCAGCAGTATGACCCAAATGTGGTCATACTATATGTCTTCCCTCCCTAAATCACACCCATGCATGCAGGTGGTATCAACCACAATTCATCAAAACAAATTCTGAACAACAGAATACATTTGGAATTTTCTCAAAATATCTTACAAGACATGGGTTTGATTTATTTCTCCAGGAATGACTGAGGAAGACCAACAAGTAGAAAAGGGGCAAAGGAAGCACAACTTGAAATAAGAAGGGACACTGCAAAGGCTAATATTAAGCTAAAATCCTTTTTAAATGTAAGAGACAATCTTCCTTCCATGGACGGTCTCTTAAATACAAGACCATTTCTGAGTGCTGAGTTTTGGAGACTCCACCTCTTTGGTTTATCACTTCATCCCTAGTGCCTGGAACCTAGTGGGTGCTCATAAATATTTGTTGACAAGTAAGTGGAGCTTGAAAGAATCTTAGAAAATCTCTACACAAACACTTCATTTCACTCAGAGGGAAACTGAAAGCCAGAGGAGAAAAACAATTTCCCAAAGTCACAATTATCTGGTAATCTAACCACAGTGCCTCCACAACATCTTGCTGGTGTGTCTTGGGAGAAGGCCTGATTCTCCACTCTTAAAGGAAGGTCTTCATTCCAGGATTCTAACTCCTCTGGAAGTTAAGAGAATTAACTTTTAAGAAGTTAAATGTGGGTACCCCTAATCTGAGCCACACTTTAATCTTATTCTACATTCCTGTGGCACCAGAATAGCTTCTCAGAGAGATTCCTCTGTACTCAGATTGCCCTAATTTATGCTCCTCTTGAAGTGATAATATTTGCTGATAAAAGTTGAGGGATGGGCTCAAGGTGATCCTGCCAACCCAAAATAAAGGAAAATGGTGTGAACATGAAGGAATTTTAAAAGCCATTTTGGTGAAATGAAAATATAATTGAAAGCCAAGGATATATTTAGACAGAAAAGAACCTATCCCAGTGCCTAGTTTCCATGGTGTTGAAATGCAAGCTAAAATCCTTATTATATAAAGAAAGGCATTTCCTTTCTTGTTTTGAATATGCTTGAGTGGCAATGGTGGCAGATTTTGTCATCAGACAGAAGAATATTACCATTTTTACAGTGTTTTATAGAGGAATGATACCATTTTACAAAACCAAAATTGAATGTTAGAGGCATAAACTGATGTATAAATTCTATAGACTGTAGAAAGGGATTTGATAACCAGCTACCCTGTTGGACCAAAAGAGACATGTCCACAAATCTATGGGGCTGGACTTCAGTATTTTAGGACAATTAAAGTCAGACCCAAAGGCAGAATGTTCTTCCTCCCATCATTATAAAGAACCCAGCTGCATGTAGCCCTAGATGAGCAATATTCAGGCCAAGTGGAACACACATCCTGAACTGCAGGCCCTTACAGTCAAAGACAACTCTAATACAACTAAACCAAGTGGCACTGAAACAATTAGATGCACATAAGCCAAAAAAATTAACACACATGCTCCCTCAAATTCCATTTACACACAGAGTAAGTATATTTCATAAGGAAGTGGTGGAAAATGAAGAAAAGTCATTGGTTTATTTACACAGACAACATGAAGCCTGAAAGACCCTGTGACTTATTGCTAGTATACTCAGTATGATGCCGTGACAAGTCTTGGGCATTCCAGAAGACCCTAACTAGGATGATTTGATGAGTAGTATAAACAGGAAACCACAGCTAGGAGACCTCTCAAGGATGAGATTGAGATGATCTGACAGGTTACTAGATAAATTTGCTGTAGAGGCCTGAGGGTATGAGGCTATGGAAAAACAAGGGGAGAAAAAAGCAGAGGACACCATACATGGAAAGGACTAGCCTCCAATGTGAAGAGATTAGTCCTGATCTACAGAGAACATCTACTGGATTCCTAGTTTGCCAGGAGATGCATTTGAGGATTTAAGGATATTTCTTACTTTGGTAGGCTTCATCCACACAAAGGTTATAAGAGTTTGGAGGTAAGAACAATAATTTCTCATTTCAGTTGCATTCACACATATTGGAGGAAAATGGAAAATAAGAAACTTTGTCACCTGGCTAGACCTCCTGAGAACCTCAGAAAATTAAACCACCAGGTTCACGGAGTTATAAGTTCCGAACTGGAAGGCCACTTCAGATCTAAGGAAGCTCTAGCAGTCAAATTATTTTTTTCTTTTTTTTTTTTTAATTTTTATTTAAATTCCAGTTAAAATACAGTGTAATATTAGTTTCAATTTAGTGATTTAACACTTATGTACAGCACCCAGCACTCATCACAGGAGTCCTTTAACTGCCCGTTTAGTTACAGAGTTGTAATCAAATACATCTCTAAAGAAACTTTCATTTCTCCAATAATGTTTGCAAAATACCCACCACAAAGACACTTGGCTATCCCCGAAGTGGCCAATATTCATGTTTACAGACTCTATAAATGCCTGTTTAGTTCATGGGACTTTCCATGATTTCCCCATACTATTGCAGTGGAGAGTATCACATGTCTCGTTCCCCAACTCCCATCCCTTCCCCCAATCACCCTGTGGCTATAGAGTCCATGGTACTTTCTCCACACAGCCTGGAATCCCACCACTAACAACCCAAGGGCCCTGATAAGGCTCATAGTCTCTAAATACATTATCTAAGCTATTTTTCCTTAAGTATAATAATACACTATTATAAATATGAAAACTTGATTTTAATGAAAAAATTTAATGGTTGAATTATCTTCCTGCCCCTTAGTTTACTGCTAGTGAAAGAATACGTTTCCATTAAAAGCTATCCAGATATCTTAAGGGTACTCTAAGCAAAGGAAAAATGAGTTCAGAAACTAGTAAACAGGACAAAAGTGAATTTTTTAAATAAATTCAGAGACAAAACTAGTGTAGGATACTTAAGGTTCTAGATGGTAAACTATTCTTTCCAGCCCCAAATTTATTTTTTTCTAGGACCAAATTTTACAAAGAGAAGTCTTGACTGTGCATCTTTTCTTCACTGGGGCCTAGTTATTTCATAGCATTCTGTGCACTGGTATATACCTAGAAAGTGCCAATTAGCATACCATAAGAATAAATAACAGTTTTGTTGTTCTTGTTATGGAAACCGCAGTCCACAGAAGTAAAAACAAAAGGGGCACCTGGGTGGCACAGTCCGTTAAGCTAATCTGCCTTCAGCTCAGGTCATGATCCCAGGGTCCTGGATGTACCTCCCAGTCCCCACTCTCTGTTCAGTGAGGAGCATGCTTCTTCCTCTCCCTCTCCCTCTGCCTGGGGTTCTGCCTACTTGTGCGCATCCTCATGTTCTCTTTCTTTCTTTGTCAAATAAATAAAATCTTTAAAAATAAAAACAAGTGGGGGGAAGTACAAAGTATTTAACTCCATATTTAATTTATTTTTTTAAAGATTTTATTTATTTATTTGACAGAAAGAGAGACAGCAAGAGAAGGAACACAAGCAGGGGTTGTGGGAGAGGGTGAAGCAGGTCTCCCACCAGGCACAGAGCCCCATGCTGGGCTCCATGCAGGGGTCTATCCCAGGGTCCTGGGATCGTGACCTGAGCAGAAGGGAGATGCTTAAGGACTGAGACATCCAGGCATCCCGACTCCATATTAAATTTTCAAAGATCATGATAATTGTTTCTGTACAGGAATAGAATAGATGTGAATAATTTGGTACTAGTCCACATTCCACTTAAATAATTCACTCAGAGTTTTTGCCTTGACCCTCTCACTTGACTTAATACACATTGTAACTTTCAATTTCAAGAAAAACAGATTAACATGAAGATTAGCCTAAATACTGGAGTAATGTTCAATATAAATTAAAATATAAAATTATAAAATATAAGACTACCCACTGAATAGTTTACTTTCTTTTTGAGTTTGCCATTCTTGATTTCCTAGTTAATTAACTGGTTGCCACTACAAAGAAAATGTTCCTGTCTTCTTAATTAAATTGAATATTGAAAAACCTCTTGAATTACACCTGTGGCTCTCAAACTTGACTGAGCAGCAGAATAAGCTGGCACATTTATTAAAACATAGATTGCTGGGCCCTGCCACTTCAATCTTCTGATTGAAGAGGTCTAGGGTAGGACCAAGAATTTGTATTTCTAACAAGTTCTCAGTTGATGTTGATGCTACTGGTCCAGGAATGACACTTTGAAAGCCACTGGATTAGAGGACATTATTGCTCACTATTGGCTTTAACAGTTAAAAGAAATCCCACCTCTCAGAACTACCAGGATCTATGTTTTACAGTGAATATTTCAATAACATTGTTATTGGCATCTTTAGCAACAGGTTGGTAGATCAGATCTAAACAAATGATAATCTGCTGAGGGGTCAGTGGGTGGAGATTAGTAATTCCAGCAGAATAAATAAAGAATCTAAGAGAAACTAACAGGATCAGGTCAACGCTATAACTTATGCTCTTAGAGAATCTCACAGCCAGAGATAAAATTTGAACTATACCTAACTCTTTATACCTGGAATTCCTACTGTCAAGACACAGATTGGATGATTACCAATGCCAGGCCAGAGTTTTACAAGAATTTAACTAGAATGAACAAAGGTAGCTTCTCCATGCATTATAGGTGGTTATGATGTGATGTTAGATGAAGATAGAAAATTTTGAATTACAAAAGCACCTAGACTGCATTGCCTGGGGAACTTTTCAAAAATACCACTGTCCAGGCCCCATCCAGACGTTAAATAAAATCCCTATGGATGGAGCCTGAATACTAATGTTTTTTTAAATCTCCCAGGTGATTCTAACTGATGGAGGATTGGGATAGAATAACACTGGATAAAATAACAATATGGCATGCAAAAGACAGTATAAGGAACCAAATCAGGAAAATAGAAGCAAAAGAAAGATAGAAGCAAACCCAAATATATCAGTAATTAAAAAATGAAAACATCAGTAGACCAAACTTATATGTACCCAATAAAATAACCTCAAAATATATAGAACAAACATTAATAGAACTGCAAAGAGAAGTTAGCACACCCACTGCATATTCAGAAGTACAACTGACCCTTGAACAAACAGGTTTGAACTAAACAGGTCCCTATACATGCAGATTTTTTTGTAGTGCAATCCTATATTTTCCTTACGGCTTTCTTAATAACATTTTCTTTTATCTCCTTTCTTCTCGTCTTTTCTTTCTGCATTGTAAGAATACAGTATATAATACATATATAAAATATGTGTTAATCAACTGTTTATGCTATTGGTAAGGCTTTCAGCCAACAGCAGACTCTTAGTAGTTATATTTGGGGTAAGTCAAGTTATACATGGATTTTTGACTGTGCAGGGTACCCTTAACTTTCACATTGTTCAAGGGTTAACTGTAACTGCCAGTTCAAGAGATTCTTGTTTTAAAAACTTCCCTGTACAAAAATGATCAATGCCATTAGTTTTTCTGGAGAGGACAAACACACTGGCTCGTTATCATATAGTGGCATAGTAAGTCAGAAAAGTGGTACACTTTTTTTCCAGTATGGATACAGAATGCCAAACATACCCAAATTTGGAATGAAAATTTAAAATATAAATAACCTACTCCATATTGTATATAAAGACATTGTATGAAAGGTAATTTTTAAGAGCAGTTTAGATTACTGAGCTGGGATGCTGCCTTACCTCCCTAACTGTATTCTCCATGTCCCTCACTCTCCATCTGACTATCATTCAGAGTTTCAGATAGTGAGCACCGTTTTCCTTCATAGCACTTTTATCATTGTGTTTATAATTTGTAGTATTCATAACACTTTATAATTGTATGTTCATTTCTGTACTCCTTACTGTATGGTCTCTCTCTCTCCCACAAACTATAAGCTCCATGAAGACCAGGACCAAGTCTGTTTGTTTGTTTTTTTATTAAAGCCACATGCCTAGCACTGAACAGAGTGTCTAGTACATGGAAAGCATCCAATAAATGTTGCTCAATGGATACACTCCTAGCATCCAGAGCAGCTGAGAGACAAAGTTCAGACCCTGCTAGCTAACTAAAAGTTTACACTGCACCAGAAAACAATCAACTCAAACAAGTTTTGTTTTGAAACCATGAAACGAAATGACTGTACCATCAATTCAGTAATAGACAAAGGAAAAAATTTCCCTTTTTAAAAAATTCTCTGCCAAATCAAAATACACTTTTGAAACACATTAGAATGAAAACACTGAGACATCTTCAACTGGTGTTAACAGACAAAAGTTCTGGAGAGGAAAGAGACCATATATTTTAGCAAAGCGATCATCCACTCTTTGACTCAAACTTAGTCCTTCAAAAGGAACAGGTCTTAGTGAGTGGCAAATCTATTTATAAGCTTTGTTGTGGCAACCAAACAATCATAGTAACAACACCACTAATGCAGTAAGGTGATTCTATATGCTATAACATACTACTGGGAAGATTTTAAATTTTTCTTTTTTCTTCTGGAGAAAGTTTTTTTTTTTTTCTTTTTAAGTACAGAGGATAAAAAGAAAGGAAAAGAAAGTCAAGACAGCCTTGCACAAGATGCGGTCAACTGCGTTACATGAAGACAAAAAGTTTGCATCAGTTCAAACTTGGGAATCTTTGGAAAGAATGGGACAGTTTCATAACTATTTTCTTGGTTGGGAAAAGTCTTCCTAACTGGTTATATTATCTAGAAAAAGATAGTTATGGGGCACTTGGGTGGCTAAGTTAGTTGGGCACCTGACCCATAATCTTGGCTTGTGTCTTCATCTCGTGGTTGTGGGTTCAATACATGCTGGGCATGGAGCCTATTTTTTAAAAAATTAAAAATAAATAAACAAATACATACATGCATACATACAAAAGAAGAAGATCATTATTCCTCCATTCACAAACAAAAAGGGATCACATTGGTATATGTTAAGTAATGATTAAATAATGATTGCATATAAGAAAGGCTAAATAATAGGTAAGCACAAAATTACAAGAAAGATGAAATCTCAAGTATTTTTCTTCAATTTCTCTACTGGGAGCTATTTACAAAAATAATGTTTCAGTGTGTAATATACAAAATAACACTCTGGATATCTCTATAATGTTCTTATAATTCTGGTTAATATACTACAATAAGATACAAAATGTCAAAAATGGCAATAGCATTTATTGACTATATGAATTCCTTGAAACAACTTCTATCCTCATTTTCACTTCCACTTATATATGTTTATTTGTTCAATGTTAGGATGGCCAGTGATGTGGAGGCAAAGAATTGATGAGAGGAGCAAAAAGCAGGACAGAATTTATTCACACTTCAAGGGAGGAGAGAGGCCAGATATCTAGAGAAATGTCAGTCCCAAGTTTCTGTCACGCTGGACCTTTTAAGGAGTTTTATAGAATGTGAGAGTCAAAAATTAATGATCTACTATATTGTGGCTACCTGAACATAATAAAAAATAAATAAAAAGAAAATTCCAGGAAGAGAAAAAATAAATAAAATAAAGGATGCGAGAGGGTTGCAGCAGCACCCATGGCAGGGGGGTGTGTGGGGGGGGGTCAACTCTTAGCCAGGTAAAGCAGGACCTGTCAGATTTCTCAAGGGGCTCTGCTCCAGGCTTGTCCAGGATGTGGGTTGTGGTCAGGTGAGAGAAGAATGTGTTTTGTAGTTGGGGCCTACTTTCCGAGAATGGAGTGCACCATGACCCAGAAAAACAAAGAGTTGGAGCCAAATGCAGACACCTATGAGTTTTGTCTGTAAATGAGGTTGGGTGGAGGGCTGTGAATAGATTCCTTTCATTCAATTTGTGTTCAAAACTGAGGTTGTCAACTACCCTCCAAAACCAGCTATGTGGAATTTCTATGTCGAAGTTCGTTCTTGAAATGTAGAAACCTAAGGACCATTTTCTATTTGTCCGAGTCATGTGTGTGTGTGTGTGTGTGTGTGTGTGTGCAATAAATCCTGTTACTAATGCTAAATAATACTTTATCTAAAATGTAGCTATACAATTTACTCAGTAATTCCTTTCTGTTAGAGGATAATCAGAAATAAAGGCAACAATATGGACAAGGATATTTTTAGCAGCATTATACATAACAGCAAAAATTTGCAGAAAACCTCTGGCCCATATATATCCATCAATAACAAGTGGATAAAGAGATCATTATATCTGTAAAAGGAAGAGCTTTTGTTTTTGCAAACATTATTTAATATGTGAAAATGCTTAAGTATATTGATTGATATATTTTTAAAAGACTGAAAAGATATAAAATATAACTTTTACATTTCCACATTTTACAAATATTCTATGATATGTATATTTTTTAATAAAAGGGGAAATCAAGTTATTAGGAAGGAAAGAAATGAGAAAGAGAGGGAAGGTAAGAAGAGGAAATAAAGGAGGGAGAATATCTTGGATTGATTTCATCCTCTCTGTTCTCACTTGGATCACTGACATTCAGTAGCTCGTCGTGGAACCTCTGCATTGATGCATGGCTCTGGCATCTCTTCCTCCCACCCCACCACCTACTGCTGCCAGATTGCTCTTCCTCTGATCAAGAACCACATGAGTCCAAATTTCTCTGCCAAGAGAAGAATGAAATTCATGCTCTCATATTCTGCCAGTGAAAATATATATTGACACAAGTTTTCAGTAATTTAACAAAATATATCAATAACAATAAAATATTCATGTATGTTTTGCCAAGATATGTCCCTTGTAATAATTGTTCCTATGGAGAAAAAATATCAGAGTATTTTTTAAAGATGTATTTATTTTTAGAAATAGAGAAGAAGAGCAGGGGGGGATGGGCAGAGGGAAAGACTCTTTCAAGCAGACTCCCTGCTAAGTGGGGAGCTGCTACCGGACTTGATTCCATGACCCCTGAGATCATGACCTGAGCCAAAACAAAGAGTTAGACACTCAGCTGACTGAGCCACCCAGATGCCCCAGAGTACTTTTTAAATCATCTCATGGTACTATTATGTATTAGAAGAGAAGAGAATACCACAAACTACAAGTCTAACAATAATAGACTGATTAACTTACAAGATCACAAAATGTGGTATTATTTGGCCATCAGAAATCATGCTTGAAAAAGAAAATATGTAATGGCATGCAAAAATGCAGATAGTAATATTAAGAGAGAGTTACAAAAGTGTATATGTAGCATTATATGTTTTAATTATAACATTTTTTAAAGACTTGCTTTCTTTGACAGAGAGAGAGAGAGAGAGCAGAAGCAGAGGAAGAAGCAGGCTCCCCACCGAGCAGTGAGCCTGATGTGGGACTTGATCCCAGGACTCTTGGATCATGACCGGAGCTGTAGGCAGCTGCTTAACCAAGTGAGCCACCCAGGCATCCCTATATATTTTCATTGTAAAGGAAATTTTGCATAGGGAAAAAATTAGAAGGGAGCATTGCAAGGTAGTTATCTCTGGGAGATAGAATCATAAGGGATATTGTTACTTTCTCTGTTCTGTGTATGTCTATTTTTCTCTTTGAAGAAATATATCCACCTAGACAACCTTGCCTTTTATGACCCATACCTTCAGTCAGATGTTCCCTTTGTTGTCCCTCCAAAATACCATGATTTTTTCCCTCCTCCACACCTTTGCTGATGCTGATCCTCCTACTTAGAATTCTCATCTCCTTTTCCTCCAAGAGAGGGTCTCAATCTCTCCATCTCTGTAAAGACTTCCCTGACTGTGTTGATCTCTAGCCATCACATCTTTCTGGGGTCAGTCCTCAGTCAGTGGCATTGTATGCCGCTTATCAAGGGCGTGAATTACCTCCTTTAATCCTCAAACCTCCCCAGGAGACTTACATTATTATATCCACTTCGGTGATGAGGATACTGTGTGATCCAGAGCGATTATACAATATGTACAAAAGCACTGTTTCATTACCCTTTAATTATTTCCTGTCTCTGCATGCTTTGTCTCTTCATCAAGATTATAAGCACTCTGTGTTCAAGGATCTCATTTTATGCAATAGTACCTTACTTATCTGGTATCCAGGAATTAGTTTTTGCCATAATTGCATTTTCCAAATAATTGTTTGCTTCAATTATCAAAGAGTATTTTGTGTTAACTGTGTTTAGTTATTTTAACAATTCCCTGCCTTTTAAATTGAGTATTAGGAGCATAATTAACTTTTTCTCTGATATGTATTGTCAGTCTGAATATCAGGTATAATACAGGGCTGTAACATAGTCATATTCTCAGAGAATATTGGTGAATAGAAGAATATGCCCTTGAACCAAATGCCAACCACAGAATCTTAGTGTGTCTTATATTAAGTATTACCAGTGAGACTCATGTATCTAATTTCTTTTCTCTCTTCCTCCATATTAAAATGAACAGGTGAGCTCATTTTAACAAGTATGAGTATCGTATCTATGCATTTCCAGCTGTATCTGTTGATGACAGGAACTGAATACTGAAACATTACCATTGCACTAACAGTAGTCAAAACTCTAATGAGAAATGAAAAATGAGTAATTTAAAGAATGGGTCAGATAACAAAAATATGTCCTATTTCAAGAACGCTTATATAGGATTTTTTTTAAGATATTATTTATTTATTTGACAGAGACACAGTGAGAGAGGGAACACAAGCAGGGGGAGTAGGAGAGGGAGAAACAGGCTTCCTGCTGAGCAGGGAGCCCAATGCAGGGCTTGATCCCAGGACCCTGGGATCATGACCTGAGCTGAAGGCAGACGCTTAATAACTGAGCCACCCAAGTGCCCCAAGATTTATACTGAAAACTTTATGTTAAACAGTCAGGTAGGGACAGATGAATAGATAGATAATAGATGATTGATAGATAGATGGATAATGCGTTATATTTTATATCCACTCAGACACATACACTACAAAATTTACTGTTCCTAAAAGTCTATTCACATTCGTTTGTTGTAAGATAAGACTCCCTGAGTTTTCCAAACTTTTTTTAATTTATTTTTTATTTATTTTCAGCATAACAGTATTCATTATTTTTGCACCACACCCAGTGCTCCATGCAATCTGTGCCCTCCCTAATACCCACCACCTGGTTCCCCCTACCTCCCACCCACCCACCACTTCAAACCCCTCAGATTGTTTTTCAGAGTCCATGGCCTCTCATGGTTCACCTCCCCTTCCAATTTCCCCCAACTCCCTTCTCCTCTCCATCTCCCTTTGTCCTCCATGTTATTTGTTATGCTCCACAAATAAGTGAAACCATATGATAATTGACTCTCTCTGCTTGACTGATTTCACTCAGCATAATCTCTTCCAGTCCTGTCCATGTTGCTACAAAAGTTGGGTATTCATCCTTTCTGATGGAGGCATAATACTCCATAGTGTATATGGACCACATCTTCCTTATCCATTCGTCCGTTGAAGGGCATCTTGGTTCTTTCCACAGTTTGGCGACCGTGGCCATTGCTGCTATAAACATTGGGGTACAGATGGCCCTTCTTTTCACTACATCTGTATCTTTGGGGTAAATACCCAGTAGTGCAATTGCAAGGTCATAGGGAAGCTCTATTTTTAATTTCTTGAGGAATCTCCACACTGTTCTCCAAAGAGGCTGCACCAACTTTTTTATGATAATAGTCACATAAAGCCCTTCAGAAATATTTTATTTAATAGTTTGAAATATTCAGATTCTAGATCTTTCCCCCAGGAAGTCATGATTCTGTTGATCTGGTTTGGGGCCTGAGAGTCTATTCTTTTTAAAAAGCATTCTAGATAATTCCAAGCTCTCTCTCAAGAATCGGTGTTCACTGGTAATCTGGTGTCTGGGTCCTCGAGGGCCTGTCAACAATTTTTTTTTTTTTTCATGAAGGAGAATATCTTGGCTGGGTATAGGACACTTTCCTTTCATCAGACAAATGGAGAGAGCTTATAAAGGCCTATTCTAGGTGATAACAATAGTATACAAATCCTCTCTCACCATGGAGCTCATTTTCCAGTGGGAGAAAAGATACAATAAACAAACACATAGTAAAGCAGATAATGATGAGAGCTAGGTAGAAAACAAAGCAGAGTAAGGAAGACAGAGAATGATGAGGGGGTTCTATTTTATTAAAATACAAGAATTAGAGGAGACTTCCTCAATGAAACAATAACTGAACAAAGACCTAGAGGAAGAGAAGGAGACATATGAGAGTCCCGTAGAGCAAATCCCAGGCCAACTGCAAGGAGGCCATTGTGACTGGGGAGGTGTAGGCAAGGGGCAAAGGTCAGAGATGAAGCGAGGGAAGATAGGAGAGGGCTTCAGAAGTGGAACAGTAACAAAGTTGAGCACAGAAGTGATGCAGTTTGACCTATCTTTTAAAAAGGATCCTTCTGGCCATTGTGTGGAGAATAGACTTTATGGTAGGCTGTTGGCAATAATCCAGGTGAGAGACCTGGGTGGCTTAAACCAGGTGTTTAGAACAAAGGTTCACAGGTTTGTTTCTTTTTTTCTCTCACATGAATTAGATTACAATTTTATCTCTGTCTTCTGTAAATGTTATATTCCACTGTCTTTTCGCGTTCATGTTTCAAAGGGAAAGAACAAGTCCAGTGGGAGTGTGTTTACTTTTTTATATAACTTGTTCTGTTTGGAAGTTCTTAGGACTTTCCTGCTTATCCCCGAACTAAGATTTCCAATGAAACAGGCAAAAGACATATTAAGTGGTGTACCAAAGGATAAAGTTGCGTTGTCAAATCAAGGTCAGAACAACACAAAATTGGAGACAAGAAAACTGTTGGAAGTCCTGGGCCCTAGCATATAGGCAAATGAGTTAAGGGCAGAAAGTGCAGCTTTCAAAGAAAGCGTTCCTGGAACCTTCTTTACCTGGCTGCAGGGTAATGACCTTTCCCTCGCTGGCCTCAAACCAATTAGCCTTCTACTCCAGTGGCCAAGCTGAACTGACTTCCATTCCCATGCTTTTACTACATTCCCATGCTTTTCTCTTTGCCTCAAGAAAACACGTGATCAGAATTAAGTTTGGAAATATTTCATTGGCCACATATGTTGCCAGCATTTAATTTCTGTATGTCTACTTTCATCTCTATTCATAAGCGTCTGTTCTAGATACTTACTTAGTACTTAGATAGATCTAAGTATCTATTCACACATATCTGTGGCCTTAAAAGAACTGGGATATTTATTCAAATGTATAAGTAGAAATTCTGCTTTATTTAGATGCATTTCTTGATTTTTTTTAATTTCGTATTTGGCTAAAAGCTGAGTTCATATCTATAAAAAGCTAGTCTGATTTTGGATGTAGGCAGGGAAGAGCCTTGAAGAAAGTATTTATGCCTTGGGCTATTTGGTGGGAGGAGTTGAGCGGCTGAGCAGGGAAGCCTGATTGAATACAGGGTGAGACAAGGCTCTTCCATCTACTGTGCACGGTGAGGTAGAACATTGGTTTTAGGGTGTCAAGAAATGAGCAGGCACCTAATGGGAGATCCTTGCAGGAAAACAAATAATCATATTTGATAATGATTCACAGAAAAAGAAAAGTGCAATAAAGACAAATAACTTGTGAATTTATTCTGTGTGTCCTTCCCTCCCCCGTTTCCTCAGCTATTGAGATCTGTCTAGCTCCCACTCCTTCCCTGTCACCCACAATCACATTTTCTCTCTCATTCGTTCTATGAACATCGTCATCTGCTATTTCTGTGTTTTCAGTTGAAGAAACATTCAGTGCATGTAACATGCAGCCTGGAAGATGCGTGTGCAATCGTGGATGGAGCTAACTGACCAAGAGACACCAGGGGGGACACGAAGACCTAGAAATCTAAGTGGGCAGGATGCCCAGGCAGTGGACAGAAGACGAAGATGAACAAAATCCAAAGAGCCACCTGGAGAACAGATGGGAACCGGAGACCAGAATACTGTTCCCAAATCAAACGGAAAACAGGAAGGCTGCCCAAAGATTTGAGGGGCAGGGAGAGGAAACGATGCAGAGGGAATCGTGACCAACGGGCTCCTTTCCTAGAGAATGTATCTAAAGCAAGTTCAGGCACTGCGGGGGGAGGAAGGCTGTTCCCATGAAATGATTATAGCATGCTCAGCCAGTTTCAGTGAGAAATCTCAAAGAAGCCACGATTTTCAAACTTAAAATAACCCTTTTCCTTCAATGGGTATATTTGTTTTTAAGAAACCAAGTACAATAAAATATTCATTGTGGAGAGTTTTTCATGGTAAAAGGGTATCCGAGGGGATATCTTCTGGTGCTGCATTGTCACTTTGTGTGGAACTTTCTCTCCCTCACTGATTCTTCATTAGGTTGGAATTGGGATAAAAGAGCAGAATGGGTCATAAGGTCCTGTCCAAGTAATTAGAGAGTTTCTTCTTTTATCTAAATGTGCCTTGTTAAAGTATATCAGTGTCAGCCAGGTTAATTGGAACTTTAATACATAATTGATGTTAATTTATGGCCCTTTTTGTTCCAGGATGCTACTGCAGACCTTAAAGTCAGGATACAGTTTTCTTGTTATTAATTATATACAGAAAGCCAATATCCCTTTTGAGAAGAGACCCATGTCATCTGTAGCTTATTAAAGATACAGCATGTCAGCCATAGGTCACCTTTACTGCAAAATCCTCTCTGAATTCCATATTACTCCATAATAACATCATGAACTAATCATAGGAAGTGAAAATTAAAGCTTTACGCTAAGGCTCATGCATACTATATGCTAAATAATCTAACATACAATGCTAAAATGCATTCTACTTCCAGGGAATCACAGTATTCCATAGGGCCATGGAACCTTGGTTTCATTTTGGAAATCAGTGCACCATCACCATCTTAGAAGTAGAAATGTCTCCAAAAATAAAAAGGTGCTAATATTCCCATGACTGAGGCTGCCACAAATAAAGAATGCCAAATGAGGTCTATGAAATTCTGATTTTCTTGCAGAGTTTCCATTTCAATTCTAATACTTTTTTCAGGAAAGAGGAGGAGAAATAGTGTGTCTTAAATGTAATAGAAAGCTCTGTATTCTACATGTCTTCCTCTGTGAAAACTAATGCTGACTTCAGAATTTGGTAGACAAAAGTACAGCATTATGCAAGAACTATCAACCACATAAGCCCACATATTGTCCAAAGGGTCTTAACCAAAATCTCAAGGCAGAAATTGAGGGCAGGAGTACATCCAATGTATAGACTTACTTGATGAATAGAGTCCTAAATTTGTTGATGGTTAAAAGATGCTGCATTTCCCAGTTTTGCCCAGTGGCTCTACCATTTTCAAAGAGGAAAGACTGGATGGCTATATAGAAATGTGATGTACTGGGTTTTTTTTCTGATATGTCAACATGTTTTGTTCAACTTATTACCACCATGTGATCAGATATGACATAATGTGATAAACAGAAGTGGAGTCTCACAATGGAACATTACACAACATGACGTGTCGAGTTTCTTTTGAACCTTTCTTGGGATCCAGTATCAGCCAAAAGAAGGTCATTTTAATTATCAGATGATTAATTAATTAGATAGTTAATTGTCAGAGGTAGAGGAATCCGAAGACAAAGTGTTTCCGTATATACATGTTTGTACAGAGGAAAATGTGACATTTTAAAACTACCTACTAAATGAAAAGAAACTAAAGTTCAAGGATTTCAATTATTTTTTATTCAAGTAACATTAGCAAATATATATATATCTTCACAAATATAATATATATAACATATAATATATATTATATTGTATGAAGAATGTTAAAAAATAGAGAATCTTTCTTGCCCTCAAAGAGTTGATATTTGAGTTACAAACACAAAACCTACCTAAAAATAATCTGGACATGTAGAAAGTACTTAATTTGAAGTTAACAATGAAGGAACAAGCTCTAAGGCAATGGATAAAAAATACAAATTTTACTGTAGTACTTTGCTACTGTCTGCTTTTTAGGGCAAGCTACCATATTTCAGAACAAGGGTAATTGGCATAGCAAAAGTTTTGTTGTCATTTTTTTTTTAACATGGTAATGAAACGCCCATATTAAACACATTTAGGCATAACCCAAAAACAAAAATAAGATCCAGTGTAAAAACTTAATAAATCCGTGTTTTAAAGTTCCTTCCTGCCTTTTCTTTTTCTGATAAAGGCCGAGAGATTCAGGACATGACAAATATTCAGTTACACATTTTTTATCCAACAAAGAATATTTTACCTGTAGGACCAGAACACCTGCTCATTGTTTCCAGAAGACCTGGAGTATCATAACCCTAATGTAAAAAGCTATCAATAATATGAGTACCCTTTTACATATTAAAAAGGATTTTTAAGCCATTAATGGCAATTAATGCCTTATGCAGAATCATTGTCAAATACATTTCTTAAGCATTTATTTGCATGAGATTCTGTCCTAGACATTATACAAAACAAAACAAGCATGTAGTTAATGACCTGTTGTCTAAGATGTAAAGTACTTCTCATTATTGTAAATTAATAAAGAGGTTTTTGTTTGAACCCTCCCCTCCCCAACATTTGTAATTACCTCCATTGACCTTTGTGGACCTTGGTCACTTCATCTGCAAAATGAGGAAGTACTTCCCATTCACAGAGCCCAGTGATTGCCAAAAACTTCTCTAAATCATGTGTGCTGCTTTTTAACCATACTTTGTTAAAAATCAAAGATTACCAGAATGTTAGGACCAATTTTTAGAGAGGAAAAGAGCTCTCGTGTACTCTAGAGTGTGAGCCAAAATAGTAAGAGCTCTTAGGCCTTCATTTCCATATAGCTGAAGCCACCATAATTTATTGCCTTTTTAGGGTGCTTTTCAAAGCTGTATTATGTTTGATCCCTCCTCCCTTTCCCTCATACCTACCCCAATCCATCAGCAAGTTCTGAATGCTCTATCTCCAAAACATATGATATTTCTGCATTCTCTCCATATCTAGCACCACCTCCCTATCCAGGTGCTCAGCATCTCTTGTTAAGAATGATTGCAATGGGTCTCTTCAGGTCGACAATGCCCCATCCAGCCCATCCCCCACAGTGCCACAAGAATGATATGCATTAAATACACCACAGTGAGCCTATCCAAGACCCTTCATTCTCAGTTGATAAGCCTACTTCTTATTTCACTGTGAAAATAAAAGCAAATTAAAGAGAAGAACTGCAAAGTTCTGTCACCACATCTAGCCACATACCTGTGTCCACACTCGCCCATTCTGGCTCTTTTCTTGTTAACCCAGATAAATTGTTTCTGTGCCTATCTTTTTTTTTTTAATTGTGTTATGTAAGTCACCATATGGTACATCGTTAGTTTTTGATGTAGTGTTCCATGATTCATTGTTTGTGTATAATACCCAGTGCTCCATGCAATCTGTGCTATCCTTAATACCCATCACCAGGCTCACCCATCTCCCCAACCTCCTCCCTTCTAAAACCCTCAGTTTGTTTCTGGGAACCCACAGTCTCTCAGGGTTCATCTCCCATGCCGATTTCTCCCCCTTCCTTTATCCCTTCCTTCTCCTAATGTCCTTCATGATATTCCTTATGTTCCACAAATAAGTGAAACCATATGATAATTGACTTTCTCTGTTCAACTTTTTCACTTAGCATAATCTCCTTCAGTCTCATTCGTGTTGTGCCTCTCTAAAGGCAACCCTCCCACTTGTCTTCTAGATCCCATTCCTTCTTACCTATTTGATGACTTTGCTCCAATGATTCTCTCCTCTTCAGCATCACCAGTTTTCCTCCTCTACTGGGTCATCCCCATCAACAAATACACTATAATCTATTATACAATAAAAAGAAAATTCTCTTTAAACCCCACCCACCCACAATTCCCTCCACTGCTCCCTCCAGTGTGAACTTCTCCCTGAACTTCAGATCCATGTATTCAACATCCCATGTAATCCCTCTTCATGAATGTCTGAAAGCTATCTCAAACTGAGCTCCTAACGTTCCCCAAAACTAGTCTTTATGTGTCTTCCTCATCTTAGTGACTGATAGCTCCATCCTCCCAGCTTCTCAGTTCAAAAACCTTGATTCCTCCTTTTTTCTCATCAGCAAATCCTCTTATTTCACTGCACCTACTTTTGGACTTCTTTTCATCAACTGTGGTGCTGGTTTATGCTACCACCCCCACCTTTTAAATTATTGAAATAGTCTCCTAATCAGCCTCTCTACTACTTCTGCCCTTGATGCCCTTCAATCTATTCTCAACACAGCAGCTGGAGCAATCCTTTTAAACGTGAGTTAGATGACGCCTCTCCTCTGCTCAAAACCTTGCAGGACTCCCCATCTCACACAGAATGAAAGTTGGAATTCTTACAATGGTATAATATTCCCTGATCTGAGCCCATTTATCTCTCTGACCTCATTGCCCTCTATTCTCCTCTTTATATGTCTCAATCCAGCTATATTGGTCTTGCTATTTCTTAAACATGCCAAGAATGCTTTTGCCTCAGGGTCTTTGCACTTGTTCTTCCCTCAGCATGAAAATTTTCCCACCAGATATTCTCAAAATATTCATTCCCCTTGAGAATATAGGACTTAAAGTCCTTAAGTGAGGACCTTAAGACCTCACTTCGTTAGGTCTTTGCCCAAATTTACCTTCTCAGTGAGACCTTACCTGATGCCCTATATGAAATTGCACCTTCTCTCTACCCCACAAACCAGACATACTGTATCTTCCTGCCCCTCTGTAGCAACTGCATCATCTAACATACTCCATTTTAGCTTTATGAGCAGGGAGATTTTTATCTGTTTTGTTCACTGCTATCCCCTCATGCCTAGAATTGCACCTGATCTACAGTAGGCAATCAAAAAGTTTTAGGGGAATGAGAAAAAAAAAGGTCAAAATCTAATGTACAATGTCACTGAGGTTAAAGGAAAGAGTTATTCTCCTATTCTACTGATTAAAATGCAAATGTTAACAACTTTCTAGTGGTTAATTGGGCAGTAAGGATCCAAAGCTCCACAACCATTGCTATTATTCAACCCAGTAGTTACAGTTTTATACTGAGCCAAAGAAAACATTTGTATAAGAATGCTTATTGTATCACTCACTGAAATAACAAAAATATTGGAAATAATAATAAATGTCAAACAAGAAAGATTTGGGAGGATAAACTACAGTACAGTATACCTATACAATGGAATTTTATTCATCTAGTCATGATAATATTTTAGAAGAATAGATAATGATGTACAAAGGTGTTAATAGATACTATATAATAAAATTAAATTTTATAAGATTAAAACAAGTGCAGAGAAAATAAATGGGAGTAGATATCTCTTTATCTCAGGATGAAGGAATTATGCATGATTTTATTTCCTTTTGTTTGACTGCATTTTCTTAGTTGGTTATAACAAATAGATATCACCACTATAGTAAGAAAGTGTTGCTAATGACAATAGTTAATATCTACTGAGCACTTACACTATGCCAAATACTTCACAGGCACAGTCTGATTAAGTTCTCAATGAAGCATTATAAGGTATTTTTTAAGTCAGTTTTGGTTGCCACAACAAAAATGCCACAGACTGGGTGGCTTACAAATAACAGAAATTTATTTCTCACAGGTGTGGGGACTGGGAAGTCTGAGATTAAGCTGGTAGCAGATTTGGTGTCTGGTGAGAACCTGCTTCCTGGTTAATAGACACCATCTTCTCACTGAGTTCTCACATGACTGAAGGGTACAGGGAGCTCTCTGGGGTCCCTTTTATAAAGATATGAATACCATTCATGACCTTCATCCTCATGACTTAATCATATCCCAACAGCCCCACCTCCAAATGCCATCACATTGGAGGTCCGATTTCAAGGGAACACAAACATTCAGTCCATAGTAGGTATGAACTATGATTATTCCCATTTTGCTGCTTTGGAAATGAGGCTTAATGAGCTTAAGAATTTGTTCAAGGTCCTGCAGTAAATGGCTAAGTTCTGACTGGAACCCAGTTATCTCTGAGGACAAAATCTGTGCTCTTAGTTATTATAGAGATAGGATATATAAGAAGTGAAATATTCTCCTCTCTTTTATGACCCAAAACAGACACACCGTCACAACCAACCAGAAAAGGGAACAGAAATTTCTAATTCTGAATATCCATGTGACTGCTCCCACTTCAACTCTTTTAGCAGCTACCAAAATTCCCTAACCTCCCTCTTTCCTCACCTTTCAAAGCAGTGGCTTCTTCCATCACCCCTGGCCTTCACCTAGTGTTAGCTAGGGCCAATATCATAAACAATTTCTGTGAACATCTCGGAATCTACCCAAGCACCTCTGTGGTTAAGGCTAATGAATCAGGAGACTCCAGAATTACAGCCATATAAATAGAATATGCAAAGATGAAAGTTATTTATAGTGTACCAACTAAAAATGGAGAGCTCTGTCATCACCTGGTAGAAACTTAGCAAAAGTGGGAAATTGGTTTGAGTAAGCAAACCTACTGAAGAGTGAAGAAAAGTTCACAAGATGAAATGACTAACTGTTTTTATATAACTACAAAAGGTCTCCAACATTTCAATTACTATATTAAGTAAGCAACAATACTGGTTTCAAAAAGGACAAAATATTCATTGTAGTGAATTCACATTAAGAAAATACCACTTTGGGGAGGAACCAAGATAGTGACAAAGGAGGCTCCTGAATATCCCTCCTCCCATAGACACCCTGAATGTACAGGTATACACAGAACACTTCACTCTGAGAGTATTTGAGAAACTAACTGACTCCTACACATCATGTGATAAAAAAATAATAACAATAACTAGATCAAAATAAGTAAGAAATACTGAGATATACTCTTGTCATCAATCCCTCCCCCAGCATGACAACATACCATCTGGAGGGAACCCTCAACTCCCACCTTCTCCCTGAGGAGCAAAGGGATTTGACTGCACATCTAGCACCCTATCTTTTAAGGGTCCCACCTGAGGTCTGGGTAGTCAAAATGCCTATCTCTGAAAACCAAAAGGGCTTGGCTCCACAAGACCTACAACACTATAGCAAACGAAGAAATAGTTCTTAAGAAGAGAACAACACTCACCACATGTACACCAGCTCCCCTATACACAGACCCCAAGCCCAGGCTTTAGTGCAGAGGAAGCAGGCAAAAGTGCTTTTTTTCAAGGTTTTCCTAGAAGTTTTCCCGTGGCTTAAGTACATTTTTTTCCAGCTACTTCTTGAGGTACTGGCTTCTAATCAGACTGCTTCTAGATGTTGACTTCAACCCTCCCCTTTGGTGACACTAATGGATCTTGGCACACCCTCAAATGTTGAGTGCTGCAAAGAACAAATATGGCAGTTGGACAATCATAAAAGTTTGAGAAATAACCAGGAGTTCAGGCTGATTGACAAGGCTTATCTCCTACATGACACCAGTTTGTTAAGTTTGGGTTTTTTTGTTTTGTTTTGTTTTTGTTGTTTTATGGTAGGACTTTTTTTTTTTTTTTTTTTAAGAATTTACTTATGTATTTGACAGAGATCACAAGTAGGCAGAGAGGCAGGCAGGGGGGGTGGGGGAAGCAGATTCCCCACTGAGTGGAGAGCCCAATGTGGGGCTTGATCCCAGCTGAGATCATGACCTGAGCTGAAGGCTCAGGGAAATAGTGCCTGGGTGGTGCTGTTAAGTGCCAGACTCTTGGTTTCAACTCAGGTCATGATCTCAGGGTCATGATCTCAGGATGGTGAGATCGAGCCCTGCATCAGGCTCTACTCTCAACTCAGTGTCTGCCTGAGATTCTCCCTCTCCCTCCTCCTCTGCTCTTCCCCCTGCTTGTGCACTCACTCACTCTCTTTCTCAAATAAGTAAATAAATCTTAAAAAAAAAAAATAGAATGGGAGAGGTGACTGATTTAAATGATGTAGAGAAACCAAGACAGAGAGCCAAAGAAAATAAAGAAACATAGGAATAGGTTCCAAAAAAAAAAAAACCCTAGAAAAATCTTTAAAACTGACATTAGTGAAAAGAAGGTAAGTGATTTATCCAATAGAAAGTTCAAATAATGGTCATAAAGATGTTCACCAAGATCAGGAGAGTGATGCATGAACAAAGTGAGAATTTTAACAAAGAGATAGAAAATATTTTAAAGTACAAACAAAAATAACAAGCTGAAGAAAGTAATAACTAAACTATAAAATTCAACTGAGGGGTTCAACAGCAGACTAGATCAGCTGGAAGAAAAAATCAGTGAACTCAAAGACAGGGCAATGAAATTCATCCAATCAGAGAAACGAGAAGAAAAGGAATGAAAACGAGTGGAGATAGTACAAGGGACCTATAAGACAACATCAAGCAGACCTGTATATTTATTATAGAGGTCCCAGAAGAGAAGAGAGAGAGAGAGAGAGAAGGAGGCATAAAGTTTATTTGAAAAAATAATTGCTTAAAAAAGTTTCCTAATGTGAGAAAAGAAACAGACATCCAGATTCAGGAATCACAAAGAGCACTGAAGAAGATGAACCTTAAGAAATCCACAGATGCTAATAACAAAGGAGCCCACATAAGTCTTTAAGCAGATTTTTAGTGAGACTTTGAAGACAAGTAAGGAGTGGGATAATGTGTTTAAAGTTCTGAAATTATAAAGCTAACAACCAAGAAAACTTTACTTGGCAAAGTTGTCCTTCACTTCAGAATTAAAAAAGAGATAAAGAATTTTTCAGACAGGTAAAAGCTGAAGGAGTTCATCAACATTAAACCATCTTTATAAAAAATGTAAAAGGAAGTTCTTCAAGCTGAAATGAAAGTGTGTTAATTAGTAACATGAAAACATGCAGAAGTATAAAACTAACTGGTAAAGATAAATACATAGTTAAATCCAGAATATACCCATATTATACAATGGTGGTAGGTAAATTACCTATAATTCGAGTATAAAGGTTGAAAGACAAAAGCACTAAAAATAACTATACAATAACTGTTTGATGGATACCCAATATTAAAAGATGTAAATTATAATACCAGCAACATAGGGGTGGGTGAAAAAAATCTAGAACTTTCATATGCATTTGAATTTAAGTTGTTATTAGCTTATAATAGACTGATACAACTAATGTTTTGTGTAAGCCTCATGGTAACCACAAAGCAAAAACCTATAGCTGAAATACAAAATAAAAACAAGAAATAAAAAAATACTACTACAGAAATACATTAAAATCACAAAGGAAGAGAGCAAGAGAGGGGAAAAAATGAGCAAAGAATTACAAAACAACTAGGAAACAATTCACCTAGTGACAATTATAAGTCTATACTTATCAATGGTTATGTTAAGTGTAAATGGACTAAATTCTCCAATTTAAAGACATAGAGTGGCTCAATTAATTTTAAAAGCAACAAAAAGAGGACCGAATAAGCCCAAAGTTAGTAGAAGGTAGGAAATAAAAAAAAAGATCAGATTAGAAATAAATGAAAAGGAGATGAAAAAGTTAAGAGGAAAGGTAATAAAACTAAGAGCTGGTTCTTCGAAAAATAGACAAAATTGACAAACCCTTAGCTAGACTAAGAAAAACAGAGAAGGCTCAAACAGATAAAATAAGAAATGAGAGAGGAAACATTACAACTGACAAAACAGAAATAGCAGAAATCATGAGAAACTACTATGTACAATTATATGCCAAAATGTTAGGTAACCTAGAAAATGAATTAATTCCTAGAAATATACAAGTTATAAAGACTAAATCATGAAGAAATAGAAAATTGAAACAGACCAATTACTAGGAAGGAGATTGAATGAGTAATCAAAAAGCTGCCAAAACAGAAAAGTCCAAGACCAGATGGCTTCACTGGTGAATTCTACTAAACACTTAAAGAATTAATAACAATCCTTCTCAAACTGTTCCAAAAAATAGACAATAATGGAACATTGCCAAACACAGCTTATGAGGCCAGAATTACCCTGATACTAAAGCCAGAGAAGGACACTACCAAAAAAGAAAATTACAGAACAATAACCGTGGGGAACATAGTTGTAAAATATCAGCAAAATGAATTCAATAGTACCTTAAAAGGATCATAGACCATGGTCAAGTGGGATTTATTCTACAGATGCAAGCATGGTTCAACATCCACAAATCAATACATGTGATATACCACATTAACAAAATGAAGGATAAAATCCATATGACCATCTCAATCAATGTATAAGAAGTATTTGACAAAATTAACATCTTTTTATGATTAAAAAAAACTTTTAGTAAACTGTGTACAGAAAAAAGTATATCAATAAAATGAAGGCCATATATGACAAACCCATGGCTATCATCATATCCAAGGATGAAAAGCTGAAAGGTTTTCCTCTAAGAGCAGGAATAAGGTAGGAATGTCCACTCTTGCCACTTTTATTGACTTTTGTATTGGAAACCCTAGCCAGAGCAATCAGGTAAGAAAAAGAAATAAAAAGTATCCAAACTATAAAAGAAGAAGTAAAATTTTCTCATGTTTGTAATATCATGAAGACATGATATTACATATAAAAAATTCTGAGGACTCCACCTGAAAACTTTTAGAACTAATAAACAAATTCAACAAAACTGCAGGACACAAACTGTTCAAAAAAATAGACAATAATGGAAATTTCAATACGCGAAAATCAGTTACATTTCTATACACTAACAACTATCAGAAAGAGAAATTAAGAAAATAATCTCATTTATAATTGCATCAAAAGGAATAAAACACCTAAGAATACATTTAACCAAGGAGGTGAAAGACACTGAAAACTATAAGACATCAATGAAAGTATTTGAAGACAATGCAAATAAACAGGGAGATACTTATAGACTGGAAGAATTAATATTGCTAAAATGTTCATGCTGCCCAAAGCAATCTACAGATTTGATACAATCCATATCAAAATTCCATGACATTTTTCATGGAAATAGAACAAATAATCATAACATTTGTATGGAAACACAAAAGTCCACCAATAGCCAAAGCAATCTTAAGAAGAATAAAGTTGGGCACATCACATTTCCTATTTTCAAAGGATATTACAAAGCTATAGTAATTAAATTAATATGGTATTGGCTTAAAAATAGGCACACAGATCAATGTAACAGAATAGAGAACCAGAAATAAATTCATGCGTATATAGCCAATTAATTTTTGATAAAAGGGACATAAATATACAATGGGGAAAAGATAGTCTCTTCAGTAAATGGTGCTGAGAAAACTGGATATCTTCATATAAAAGAATGATACTGGATCCTATCTTACACCATGCACACAAAAAAATCAACTGAAAATATATTAAAAACTTGGGCATAAGACCTCAAACCATTGAACTCCCAGAAGTAAATATAGGGAATAAGATCCTTACTTAACATCAGTTGGAAATGATTTTTTGGATTTGACACCAAAAGTAAAGGCTATAAAAGCAAAGATAAATAAGTGGGAATACCTCAGACTAAAGAGCTTCTGCAGAGCAGAGGAAACCATCAACAAAATGAAAAAGCAACCTATAGCTTGAGAGAGTATTTTCAAACTACATACCCTACATGACTACATATCATACAATATTTTCATTACTACTACAAATTACATATTTTGTTAATTTACAAAATACAGAAGGAAGTCATACAACTCAATAGCAAAAAAAACAAATAACTCCACTGAAAAATGGTCAAAAGCCCTGAATAGGCACTTTTCCAAAGAAGAGTCACAGATAGCCTACAGGTACAGAATAAGGTGCTCAACAGCACTCATCATCAGGGAAATGTAAATCAAAACCACAATGAGATATCACCTCACACTTGTTAGGATATCTATTATCAAAAAGACAAGATAACACATGCTGGCGAGGATGTACAGAAAAAGAAACCTTTGTACACTGTTGGGAATGTAAACTGGTACAGCCACTGTGTAAACCAATATGGAAGTCCCTCAGGAAGCTAAAAATGGAACTGCCATATGATCTAGCAATCCCATATCTGGGTATATAGCCAAAGGAAATGAAATCACTAGCTGGAAGAGGTGTCTGCTCATTGCAGCATTATTGGCAACAGCCAAGATATGGAAACAAGTTTAGTGGACATTGACAAATGAATGGATAAAGAAAATATGATACACACACACACACAAAGATATATTATTCAGCCTTAAAAAAAAGAAGGAAATTGTGCTATTTGTGACAACACGGATGCACTTAGGGGGCATTATACTACATAAAATAAGCCAGACAAAGACAAATACTGAATGATATCACTTATATGTGGAATTAGAAATAAGTTGAATTCATAGAAACATAGAATGGTGGTTGCCAGGGGTTGGAAAGTGGGAAATAGAGAAATCTTGAGAAAAGGGTACAAACTTTCAGTTATAAGATGAAAAGTTCTAAGAATCTAATGTATTACATGATAATTATAGTTGATAATATTATATAGTGTGATGGAAATTTGCAAAGAGAGTAGAATTTAAGTGATCTCACCAAAAAAGAAAAAAAGGTAATGTGAGGTGAGGTGGGAATACTTTTACAATGTATACCCATATCAAATCATCAAGTTGTACACTTTAAAAATATTATAATTTGCAATTATACCTCAATAAAACTGATTAAAAAATAAAAAGAAAAGAGCACTTCTTCGTTATGTGGTAACCTCCTTCCTAGGAGCTGAAATCACTAAAAGAATTTGATTCCACAGATTCCGGACTAATAGCAAATACACGGGGACAATTCTATATCCAAAACTTGGCAGAGTCACCACAAGTGACTTCAAGTCACAAGTGTTTGAGCCAATTATAATGCTCACACTGTTAGAGCCTCTAAGGACATAAAAGAAAAAAGAGAGGAAGGTGAGGAGAAAGTAGAGGAGAAGACTGCACGTTCCACTCCTACAGGTACTTGTAACCAGTACTAGGGAACCCTCAGAGCCTTAGCTTGGAAATGAGCAAGTGCCAAGATTTCCATTGGTCCTTTGTTTCCTGTCCGCACTGGAGGTTTTCTGTCTGTTCTTCAGACAGCAATCTGAGTGATTGCTTATAAACACAAATCAGAGCTTGTGCTGAGAATTTTGAAATCTTCTCATGGCTTTTTGTTTCACTTAACCAAGGGCGGTAGGGCAAAGCGTACGCCTCACCAAAGTGCCAGAAAGGCTTACATGACCTGGGCCCTACAGACTTCTAAGACCCCATCCCCTACCATACATGTCCACTGTCATCACGTCAGACACACTGCCAAGCTCTCCCCTCTGTACTGGCCAGTCCTTCCCCCTCATGCTGGCTGTTCATTTTCAGTAAGATCTCCGGTCCTGTGTTAACCCCTGAGAAAGGCCTACCCTAATCATCCAGCCTCAGCCAGCACCTTACCCTACCTGCAACACTCTCTGGGATGCCTTTTCTCTGCAACTCCTTTCACCATCTGAAACTGTCATACTGACTGGTGTCCTTACTTACTATCCCTTTCCTCCTACTAGAAAGTCAACTCAATGAAAACACAAACTATGCCTGTATTGTCCACCATGCATACTTGGCTTCAATACATAGTTATGGAATGAGTAAATGAATGAAAGGTAGGCAGAAGGAGCATGTGGGTGTTGACGAGAGTTATCTAAGAAGACTCCAGAAACTCGATGGGCCTCAAGGGACAAATACTGGTAATCCACTCAGAATCTGAATGGGCTAACTCTCCTTCACTGTTTTTCTCACTGGTGACGCCAGCTCCCTTGGCATCTGCAAAAGTCAGGCAAGTCACCCAGAAAACAATGCTACGCGCTTATTGAACTGAATGACTTTATTTTTACACATTTCCATGTGATGTATTTTACACCTGAGCAGAAGCAATAAGCATCAGTGTAGGATTCACAGAGGCTTTTCTAGTTTAGACCAGCAGTGTCCCAGATAGAGGCTGCTCTATGTCTATAGTAAAGGCAAAATGAAGCAGGGCTGCAGATTAACCAAACTGTGTGGAGGTAAGAGCTAATAAATTATCTACTCCACACAAGCAACTTTCCCATCTCTGAGCCTAACGAAAGTATGTGGAATGTGTGATCTTAGCTTTTGTGACTTAACTGCTGTAGTGTTTGCCTCAGACAAGTTTTTGGCTTCTGCATCATGCTTTTATTTCTGGGAATACTTACACAAAGAAAAGGTAGTTAAGGCTTAATCTCTCTTTCCATTAGATATCCATACTCCCAAAGTCTTAAACCATTACCGCTCCAAATAATGGCCCTCCGTTTCCATCCCGTGGTCCCTAACACTATGTCATTTCAACCACAACCAGGTGGGATACCAAAAGGGATTATGTGTTCAGTGGGGATGAGATTCGTGCAGAAAACCCCTTAAGAAGCCAAGATCCTTTTTCTATTCATGTCTTTAATAATAATGAACAAGACAAGAAAAAGGCAAATGGAAGAGCAGCAAGAAGCATTTACTGGGTAGTTGTTTGAGTACCAAGGAGTTGACAGATTCTTCCCTAGTATAACAACAGGTCTTGAGCCGGGTGTTTGTCAGGCTAAGACTGAGATTCTGATACCTTTTTACCCAGCACATTACGTCCTTAAAAAAACTTCAAGGCCAAGGAAAAAGTTGGTAAATAAGAAGGAAAATGAGCTGTCTGAAATAGTAAAACTGACTCAAGTCTTAGACTGTACAGTATTTGCTAGAGCAAATTAATTTGTGTGTGCTAGAGTCACCAATGCATATTTTGAAATAATTTTTTTTAACTTCTAAAAATCAAAAAGAACTCACACACACATAAGCACACACACCTATACTTTGAAAAGGGGAGGGAGATTTGCCACATATGTGACAAAAGTTTAAATCCTTTTTATGTAAAGCAGCTTGCAAATTAAAAGGAGGGGCAACTGTCACAGTAATAGAGAAATGAACAGCACAAAAAAGCAATTGGCAAAACAGGATTCAAATATCTTACTAACATTTATTCATTCTTCTATTCATTCAATCAGCAAATATTTCTTGAGTGCCAAGTATGTGCCTGGCGCTACACAAGATACCAGGTATATATGGTGATAAACAAACAAACAAAAGGCCCTGTTCTGAAAGAGCTCTTCGTATAATATTAAACCCGATTCATAATCGAAGAAATCCAAATTAAAATTGAATGCCTTCAATTTACATTCTATAAGTTTGGCAAGATACACTAAGAGGCTTAAAATTTTTCATTTGCTTTGTCCCAGTAATTCCATACCTGGGTATTATGCATCAGAAAGATGCAAAAATTTTTTGAATAAGGATGTTAATTGGGCTCTTTAAATAGTGGAAGCTGAAAACCACCTCAACCCTCCACAACTAAATTTTTTTTCTAAAATATTTAATATCATTGGAAAATTCTCATCCAAAAAAGTGGGGTTGGGAAAAAATCATGATCGAACTGGAGATAGAGCATGATATGGATGGGTGGAGATACATATAATTTTCTACAGTTAAACTGTCTAATGGTTAAGGAAAAAGCTTTTAAATAACATGAACGTTTTTGACAACCGTGCCCCATTACATAATTTAATTGCCACATAAGCCATCTCCATAGGCTTCTTTGAATGCTCCCAATTTGGATACATTCTGGAGCGTACTGGGCCTAAGAAAATCTTCTTTTAAGTTGGAGGCAAGACAAGTCGGTCCTCTTTATTACTTGAGCAGTAAAATGCTACTTTATTGTTTAGACTGTTTTTAAAGGAAGCTTCAAAGTTTAGCCCGACGTTCCCCTCGGCCTTTGTAAGGGAAACACAGCCAGTGACATCACTTAGGACCCCAGGCCACAGAGTTTGCCTCAGGCCCGGGATCTTCCGCGGTTTTGCCCAGATTCGCCAAGGTCCCCCTCGGACCCGCGGTCTGCAGATGGCAGCCTCCGGCGACGAGCCCCGCAACTCCACTTCCTGCCTGGGGGCGGCACTTCGGGCCCTCGCCGGGGTTTCAGAGACCTGTTCGAGCCGCTCCGTTCCGGCCGAACGTTCTTCGTCAGTAAACAGGTGTGGGGCGCTCTGGGGATTCGGAAGTAATCCCTGCCCCTTCGCTGTCAGAATAAATCCTAATAAATGGTGAACTTCAAATGCGGCCGCAGTCGACCGACCCATCCGGGCTCGCCGGGAGGTGCCGCCGCGACGCGAAGGACCGCACGCTCCCTGTGCCGGCTCGCAGCGGCCCGGAATAAACTTGAACCCGGCGAGCCGCCCTCTCCCCCCTCCGCCCCGGGGACCCTCGCGGCCCCCGGGTCGGCCCGCTCCACGGTCTGGGCTGTGCTCCCGTGGGCTCCCCGGGTTCCTTGTAAACCGGCTTTTCAGCGGCCAAACAGTCAGCCCTTCCCGAGTGCGCGGGCGAGCGGCCAGCGGCCCGCCAGCTCCTCGCCGGCCGAAACGCGCGGGCTCCCGGCGGCGCTGCGCTCGCGGCGGCCGCGCCTCGGCTCTGGGGGCCGGCGCGCTGGGCGCCCTCTGCTCCGGCGGCCGCGGCCTTGGTCTTCAAAGTCTTCCTTTCCGCTAGGGGAGGTAAGCGTGGCCCCTGGGAAGGTTTCAGGTAAACGACGTGCAAAAGCAAATGATACGGGCCGCTCCCATCCCCTGCTGGTTGGGAGGAGCCGTCGGGCCTTTGGAAATGTTCAGATTTGCGTCCCGGACCCAGGGATGGAGAGACTGACTACGTGCTGGGACGTAAGGGACCCCTCAAATTTGGTGTGTCCGACATGGACTTGGAATTCTGTAGTACCCGTGCTGACGGAGGCAGGAGCGCTGGACGCAGAGCCGCGCCCGGTTTTCTGAGAAGCCGTACTGTCGGTTTAATGGAGAATTCTGTTGCCCCCGAATTATGCCATCTTTTATGTCATTATTTCATCGTTGTGTGCTGGAGACCAAAACAGATCTTAAGTGAGACTTAGCACAGTTCTGTTCCATTTTTTTATGGTGAATTAATTTAGAATAGGTTGCTGACACCGTAGGGATTGACCTTCAAACGGCTTTGCCTCCCTCACAAAGCTCGGCCAGTGTACTTTTAATTCTACCCACTTAATAATCCCTCGGCATGGAGAAAAGGTTGCCGGCGCTCGTTCTCCAGCGGCTCGCTGGAACAACGCAAGCGGCCGTTTTCAGCGGTGGGCTTGGAGTGCCCCCTTGTGGAAGAAGGTGAGCACTGCGATTGCTTTCTTAAAGGTGAGTCCGCGCTTGCGGCTGCGACCTGGGGAACCGCGCGGTTCTCTACCTCCGCACACCACGAGGTCCGATGTTGCTTTTCCCTTAACAAACATCTATGAGTTGAATCTCACTCCTTTTCCTCCATAGAAATAAATATTTGTTGAAAACAACGAATGAGTGAGTCCTTTTGTTTCCTCACAAAGCTTTCCAGCTGATAAAACGCGAGAACATTTGTTTTCTCGCAAAACCCATAGCTGTGATAGTCCCCGTTCTGACATTTTGGAGCAGATAGACTGAGGTGACAAGCACGAATAGGTGTTATCTCGGGGGCCAGCCTTCAGCAGTTGGCAGTGGCTGCCACAGAAGGATATTGAGGCCAGGTTTGGGCTCAGAAGGAAGGGTTGATGTGTTGAGTGAGCAAGGTGCAGAAAGGAATTTAATCACTCAGTGCCCAAGGAGCAGAAAGCTGTTATTGATCTATAACAGTACTAGCCATTAGCTAGTTGTCACTGAGTTTGTTTAATTTATTTCAGTCTTTGTTTTCGTCTCAAAAGTCAAGAGTGAAGTCGTCGTATCCTTTTCACTGTGCCTCACAATAAATCCTACTCTTATTTATGTGATAAATTATTGCTGAAGCCTCTACCCTGTTTCTCCAAACACTGACCCAATCCATCCCTATGCTGTCCTGTTCCTCAAACTTACTTTTGATCTGTGCACATCGATGTGCTAGCACTCCCCCAACCATGCAGCTTTGAAGCAGGAACTAACAGAGGGGGTGATTAATAATTATGGTGGCATAAACCGGGGCTCCTCTGGGCCAACTGGGGCATGTAGTCACCATACTTGTAATCCCTAAAGTTCAAGGCAGGGTCCCTGCGCTCCTGGAATATACTGAGCATATACCTGCTAATCTCACATCTTCATGAATTCCCCTCCATAAATGTTCTTTACAAACAGTGTGTGTTCAGTTCACTCTTGTTTGCTCAACAGCAAATATGTCTAACTGCAAATTCCAGCCTCTGCAAGCTTCCCACTAACTCCTGGAGGAAATTTAGATAACAGCCAGGTTGCCCACTATTAGACCCTCTGAAGTTGAACACAGAGAAGACATTTATGTACCCAGGAGCCCAGAACAGGTGTGCTTCCATTTTATGCAAATGGTATTGTCCCTGGAAAAGTATACCTTTTGTCCATCTGTAGGCTAGTGTAACTTCTCTGGGCATGTTTAAGGTAAGCGAGGCTAAGCTAGGATTTTTGGTAGGTTAGGTGTATTAAATGCATTTTCAAGTTATGATATTTTCAGCTTTCAGGGGTTTATTAGGACGGAACATCTCATAAACCAAGGAAGGTCTATACAATGAAGATAATGCATTGCCTTGGATAACTGAAGATTCCAGCCAAAGTTTCAAGCAGAAGTTAATCAGGAGGCTCCAACAGTGTCAACGAACGTGTTAGTTTCTTCCCATTTCCCATTTCTCCACTCCATCTTTCCAGGTATTGGCCTCAGCCTAAGGGTAAACGAATGAAATCACCAAGACCGTCACAGCTGTATGAAGGTGGTACCTGAATGCTCTCCAAGGACGAGTAACAGATGGAAGTGACTGAGTCATTCGAATCAAGGTCCTGTTTCATGAAGTAATCTGTAGATTAAACAATATTTGAAGAGGGGAAAAGACTTGCTGTGAGCCCGTTGAGGTTCACAGTGGAGGAAGCTGTTCACTCTTTTGGTATGTTACAGTATTTAGTGTGGTGGTAAGAGGAAGCTGTGGTGAATGCCAGCACTTCCCCCAGGCATCACAGATGACACAAGACCAATATATGTGGAGAATCCTTAAAGAACAGTTGATCCTGCCTCTGTAGTGTACTGGGAAGTAACTAAGACCCAGAGGTGGGAGTGAACATGGACTTCATTTCATGAGAACAAAAAAGACACTTTAAAATGTAAAAGAAGATCAAGTCTCTTCATGCCCAGACTTGTTTATTTGTCAAAAAAAAGTAGCACTTGCAAATGAGTCTTTCGCAGAACTTCAACCACTCCACAGCAACCAGTGCCCTCAGTAAAGATTCTGTGGTACAATTTCAGAAAGTGAGCTCACTTTGCCTTGTTACCCACAGCTGCTTCTTACTTAAATATGGTGTTTTCTGAACTGAGCTAGACTTAGGCCAAAAGACACATGGTGTACTGTAGGGAAATATATCTGGTATGTCAAGGTCATGATTTCACAAAGATTATTGTGTAGGATGAGATTATAGTTGATGTATTGGTGGTACTCCTCCTTACACTCTCCGTTTTCTCAGTGTAGAACTCAGAAAGACCTCTGAGTCTTCTACACAGTCAACCTTACCCTGGAAAGCAAATTTACACACTGCTGCATTCACAAAAAAATCTGTGAATACTCTGGATGTGTATGACAGTTGAAGAGAAAATTCGTACAAGTTTTTAAAGATTGTCGACCTCATTAATGTCAAGCCATTGAATTGTTTAAAAAAAGAAAAAAGTTTTACTTAACTTTTTAAAGAGATGGAGCTCATTGGCTTTCACTCAGTAATGTTCTCACTCCTCTATTTGTTTTGCAAGAAACTTCAAGTCTCTTCTGTATGTAATCTTCAATCTGCCAAATTGTATGCATGACTTGTGTTGGTGTTAAAAGATAATTGCTCATTTGAACATTCTAAATCTAGCCTTCATGGCAAGTTTACATTCCACATGCAAGATAAAGTAAATGGGAAGATCATAAAACTGGAGCTATAAGGAACACGGCTTGATCATGATGAGTAAGACAGGTTTTGCCATCCGAATTACCTCTTTAGAACTCAGCTGAAGAACTAGTTGTAAATATTTTAAACCTTATTAAAGAGGCACTTGAACAAGAAAGGCCTCGGATTTCCGCTTCTGGCAATAAAAAGAACTAAGTATTCCGAACGGTCTTCCAGCCATATATAAAGTAGATCCTGGATAAACCATCCTGTTTTGTATTTCTGAATTTGTAAGAAAGAGGAAATATCTTCAGGATACTCTCTCCAAAAATAAGTTTTTAAAAAACGTGGGATGGTAAGCTGCAATGGAAAGAGAAAGGTAGACTGTCCTGAAGGCAAAAGCCAGCATCAGCACCGTGAAAACTGGATTAAGTCTTGGGGTAGAAGCAGCTACAAGAATTGAACTTGAGAGGCCCCACATTAAGCTGATATTCTCAAAGAGAACTAGAATGTTGCAGGTCCGTAGCCTCCCTGTTTCCTAGCAAAAGCAAAAATAAATGTTTCCTGGGGAGTGCCATCCCCACTGCATTCCCACAGGATTCCTCACAGATTCAGAGCAAGCAAATACAAGCTTAAAAACCAAGATCAGAAAATATACACAGAAGAACCACTGCTATTGCAACTCATCAGTAATGACAAACAGATTCAAATCCCCAAGGAAGTCACACTTCGGAACTGTCAGACACAGACTATAAAATTGCTGTAGATAAACTGTTTAAGTAAGATATCAAAAAAATGAGTAATTATTAAGAGACTGTCAAAACTATCCTGTAGATCTGAAAAATTAAAAAAAAATTTTTGGAAATAAAAGTTGAGAAAGAAAGCTTCATGGATGGCTTAGATTGCAGATAGCTGTTACCAAAGGAAGATTGGTAAATTGGACAATATATCTGAACGAAATAAGCAGGATCCAGTATAAAGAAAAAAAGATGATAAATATTAAGGTAGATATTGAAAGATGTGGAGGATAAAATAAAAGACTTTAATATATATCCACTCAGAGTCCTAGAGAAGAGAATAGAGAAAATGGAGTAGCTACAGTATCTAAGGAGAAAATGACCAAGAACTTTCCAGAATGGATGAGATACACAAATGACAAATAAAAAGAAATCCACAAAGATACTCACTGCGGTGAAATTACAAGCTACAAAAGACAAAAAAAAAAAAAATCTAAAAGCAATATGAGAGAAAAGGAATTATGTTTAGACTCTCAACAGTGGAAACAGGGAGCAAACGAAAAGGAAATATTAACTTCAAACATCGAGAGAAATTAACCATCAGCTTAAAATTATATATTCATCAAAACTATCTTTTCAGAAATAATGAGACTATAAAGACAAAGACATTTTTAGTTGAGCAAAAACCTAGAGAGTTTGCCACCAACAGATCTTCACCATAGGAACTTCCTAAAGAAAGTGCTTCAGTAAAAAAGAAAATTATTGCTAAGGGAAAGTCTGAAACGCAAAAATAATAGTGAATAAATTGGTTAAGATGTGGATAAATTTAAAATGATTTGGAAAAGAGAAAGAAAAGGACAAGAAGAGGAAGAGGAGAAAGAGGGGAGAAGGGGAAGAGAACTAATTTACCATGTTTAGAAAATAGAGCATATGAGGCTTCTGGGCGGCTCAGTTAGTTAAATGTCTGACTCTGGATTTGGGCCCAGGTCATGATTGCAGGTCATAAGATCAAGCCCCACTCGGGGCTCTGGACTCAGCTGAGAGTCTGCTGGAGATTATCTCTCTCCCTCTTCCTCTGCACCTCCCCTACCCCCCACTCTCTCTCAAATAAATAAATAAATCTTGAAAGAAAAGAAAGAAAGGAAATAGAGTATAGAACTAAAATTCTAGCCTCCAGTAACATCTAAGTTAGAAGTGAGTAGCTGGTGGAAAGTGTTCTAAGATCCTTGTATTTTTCAGGACCACATTTAATATATTAACTTAATTGAAACTTCCTTAAATTTAATATGTTTGACAAAATTTCAGTGTTAGTTACTAAAAGAAAAGAATGCATTATTATAACTAGTGGGGGGGGGGATTTGGTTCAAAAAAAAATGACTAAAAAACTGATTTAATTTTAGAAAGGCAAGGGGAGGACAGAAGCAAGAGCGAAACAGGAAAATTTGCATTGATAGAAACAAGTCTAAATATAACAATAATAACAGTAAATGTAAATGAATTAAGCACAAGTTAAAAGAAAAATATTGTTATACTGTTTATAATAGTCATATCTAAAACATAAGGATAGAGAAAGTTTAAAAATACAAAGATTAAAAATAAATCCCAGACAAATACCAAAATAATGCAGAGATAACTACATTAATATTAGTTAAGATAGAATATAAGACAAAGAGCAATACTGGGACTAGAGAAAGTCACTATATAATGATAAAACTTTTCAATTCACTATGTAGCTCTAACAATGTTAAACTGTATACACATAATAAAATTGCCTCAAAATCATCGTAGGATATTTTAGCACATCTCAAGTCATTATTGATGGTCTAGAAGAAAAAAATTAATTCAGATAAAGAATATTTAAAGAATATATTCTTTATTATATAAAGAATTATATAATATATATAATTATATATATATTATATATATATAATTACAAAATTGCTGTAATTAACATAGTTAAAATTACATGTCTGACAACTAGAGAATATGCATTCTTCTCAAGCTTACAAGCATTTTTTCCAAAACTCAACTACTTAGCCATTAGTCAAGTATCAACACATCTCAAAGAATCAGTATCATAAAGACTGTATTCTTTGGCCATAATAGAATGGAAAGTTAAGAGACAATAATTCAAACTTGATAAAGACTTCAAGCCATACATTCAAGAAGTCCTATGATTCTCAATCAGGATAGCTACAAAGAAAAGCATAACAAGCACATCAGAAAAAAAGAACTGGAAACCAAAGACAAGGAACAAATCTTAAAAGCTGTCAGAAAAAAAGACAATACCTTCAAAGGGACAACAGTAAGGTTAATAGCCATCTTCTCAGTAGAAATTATAAAAGTCAAAAGACAATGCGATAAAAGAGAATAATAGGAACCTAGAGTTTCATATTTACCAAAAATAGTCTTCAAAGTTAAAAGCAAAATAAAGATAGATTCAGACAGAAAAATTAGGTGAATTTATCCCTAGCAGACATCTGTTAAAAGAAATGCTGAAGGGTATCCTTCAGGCAGAAAGGCAGATAATTCCAGTTAGAAGCTCAAAGATGCAAGAAAAAAATGAAGAACAGAGAGGATAATATGTGGATAAATATAAATTAATATTTGTTATATAAACAGGAAGACTATTGCCTTATGGGGAATTAAGTATATATATTATAGTGATAACACAAGTCAGGAGAGAAGTAAGCAGAGTCAAAGTGTCCTAAAGCCTTTGTATCTAACACAGTGGTTCTCAAAGTGTAGTCCCCAGGTCAGCATCATTAGCATCACTTAATAAATTGTTAGAAATACAAATCCTCAGGCCTCACCCCAAAACTCCTAAGTCAGAAATCCAGGACCTAGAAATCTGTGTTTTAACAGATTTTAAACCCTAAAGGCAAGTCTGGTGCGTGCTTAAGTTTGAGAATCACTGGCCTAGGAAATAGCAATGATCCTAATTTACATAGAAATTTACTGATTCAAGTAGCACACCGCTATTTGGTAAGCACTATAAGCTTGATAGTTATGTCCTCTTTTTCATGCCTGACATTGGTTAACTTATGTCTTCTCTCTTTTCTTCTCAGTCTAGCTGGAGATTTATCAATTTTACAAACCTCTTCAAATAACCAGTTTTTCGTTTCATTGATTTTTCTCTGTGGTTTTCTGTTTCCTGTTTCACTGATTTCTGCTATCTTTATCTTTTCCCCTTATTTTGCTTATTTTGAGCTTGATTTTTTTCCTTCTTTTTCTAGTTTCTTAAGGTAGAAGTCAATAAAGGGCACCTACAGAAAAGCTTACTTAATATCATACTTAATGGTAACAGATTGAATGCTTTCCCTCTAAGATTAGGAACAAGACAAGGATATCCACCTTGGTGCTGCTATTCTGCATCATAATGGAGATCCAATGGAATAAAATAAGAAAAAAAATAAAAGGCATACATATTGGAAATAAAGAAATAAGCCTGCCTCTACTTGTAGAAGACCTGATTTTCTAGGTTGAAAATCCTAAAGAATAACTTAAAAAAAAAAAAAAAAAAAACCTGTAAGTTTAGCAAGATTGCAGGATATGCAGTAAATATAAAGAATATCAGGGGTGACTGGGTGGCTCAGTGAGTTAAAGCCTCTGCCTTCTGCTCAGGTCATGATCCCAGGGTCGGGGGATTGAGCCCCGCATCGGGCTCTCTGCTCATCAGGGAGCCTGCTTCCACCTCTCTCTCTCTCTCTGCCTGCCTCTCAGCCTACTTGTGATCTCTGTTTGTCAAATAAATAAATAAAATCTTAAAAATATATATAAATTATGCTATATACTATTAGTGAATAATTGGAAATTGAAATTGAAAGGCAGGATTATTTACAGTAGCATCAGAAAACATGAAATGCCCAGGGATAAATCTAACAAAATACTATAAAAGCTATACACTGAAAAGTAGAAAGCAGTGTTAAGAAAAATTAAAGAACTATATAAATGTACTAAATTTCACAGAATCGGTCTACTCAATATTGTGAAGATATCAGTTCTTCCCAAAGAGATCTACAGGTTCAACACATTCCCAGTCAGTATCTCAGCATACCTTTTTGTAGAACTAATCAAGTTAATTCCAACATTTATATAAAAAAGAAAAAGACCTAGAACAACCTTTTTTCCCATTAGCCACCAACAAGTCCCTATACCCAAGTTTCACACTATCTTCTGGTTTAGAGTTTTCCTCTAACCAAATCTGTTTGTCCTGTACACTCACTGCTATATTTATTGCACCTTGAGCAGTTGTTCATTCTTTAAACCATATACAATCACGTTTTATTAAGAGCAATGGTAGCGGGGAGCCTGCTTCTCCCCCTTCCCCCTGCTCATGCTCATCCTTCCTCCCTCCCTCCCTCTCTCTCCGTATCTCTCCATCTCTTCCTCTGTGTCTTCAATAAATAAATAAAATTTTAAAAAATAATAAAATCATGAATCTATACTTTCTCACTCGTAAGCAATGGAAGTAATGAATATATTCTTTCCCATATTTTTCACAGCAGCTTCTGTCACTGACATCTGCTGCTTTTGATACGATGTTTATGTGAATATCAGTTATTGTAAACTCTGTCGAAAAGGAAGCCAGGTAGACTATGTGTAAAAAAAAGTGAATAGCAAGACCTTATTTTTAAGTACTACTTATATCATTTTCCGTTAGGCACTGAACTGTGTTCCCCCAAAATTCATCTGTGGAAGCCCTAACCTCAGTGTGACTATATTTGGAGAGAAGTAATTAAGGTTAAATTTAAATGACGTCATAAAGTAGAGTCCAAATTTAATATGACTGATGTCATAAGAAGGAAAGACAGCAGGGGAACTGGTGAGGAAAGTCCATGTAAGGACAAAGTGAGAAGGGGTCCATCTGCAAGCCAAAGAGAGAGAAACCAAACCTTGTGACACCTTGCTCTAGGACTTGAAGCCTCCAGAACTGTGAGGAAATACACTCTTGTTGTTTAAGTCCATCTGGTCTGTGTATTTTGTGATGGCAGCCCTGAGGACTGTGACATTGTCCATCAGCATGTGCCTCTAGTTCCTGCGTGCCCTCTATGTATGGATGTTTCTCTAAAATAATTAGCCAAAATTCATGTTGTCTGGCCTCTTTGGCCCTTATATCCTACCACCGTTTGTTTGACACAATTATGTCTCCACCTCCTGCATGTGGCACGTCTCCAAAGCATCCTAGAAATTCAAGGTTGGTTTCTGAGGCACCTATTTGATTAGCTCATTTTGCAAGTTTCTGGGTCGTTGCAGACTATCACAAAGCCCGCTTGGCCAAGGGACAGAAATCAATAAGGAGGGAGACAGCAGGAACAACAGGGGTTGGGTTCACAAACCTTGCCACACAGTGCGCTGGCTTTGTTGAGCTCCATGGCACAGGCCCATATGCTGTAAACTTTTCATCTGCTCACAAATTGCATTTCGCAGCAATACTAGAAGGGTGGGTTACTGATGCGGCACGTGGGAGGTGTGTGCACAAATCCTGTTATCAGATAATAGGATTACCATGCCTGCCTCCCGTGCGCCTTTGAAAGTTTACTCCTAACTCTACATACACAGCCACAGGCCAGCCATTTTTTGTACAACAAATAAAATCGCTGCCAAATCATTTCTAAAGCCGCTCTTATTTTCCTCGTTATTTCTGTCATCATTTCTGAAGTCGAGCTGCAGCTACAGCCCTATCAAGGTGAGCTTTTTCTTCTTCACTTTCGCATCTACCCCATCCACCACCATGCACCCCCCCGCCCAAGGAACACCAGATTGTTTCTCAAACTCGTCTTGATTTCCACAGGGAAATTCTGGGCCTTGAGGAAACGAAGGACAAAAGTCAATAGGAGAAAAAAAAGTGGGGGGCCATTATTTTAGCAACACAGATGAGATGTCTTCTATAAAATGTTACAACCAAAAAGTTCTTTGAAATGGTCGTTTACCACACCAGGTGTCACCAGCTTCAGTTTAACCCTTTCACTGAGTCTTAGATTGTGAACAGCGCAGTTGGAGTTCTCAAAATTTCTTGTGCATGAGCTTCCACCCTCTTGTGGCTGGGAAGTCCTCCTGCTGTGTCCCAGCTGCACCACTGAGATAACTCTGCCCAAGGAGACCAGGGTCTTGGTCCTCTGCACTGTCCTGACAGTTGCTCAGAGTCTCCGACCTACACTGAGAATGCCTGATCTCAAAAACCTTCCTCTCAAGTGTGATCGATTTCCTTGGAAATTATTTAAAGGCTTTATGTATCACTTAATGAATTACTTTTACTATAAATTATATGAAGAGAAATACAAAATATGTAAAAATAAATACAGTTAAGATTTGAATAACAAGGGCATTAGGGGGAGCCGAAGCATCCCCCCAGTGCAGTCAAAAATTCCTGTATAACTTTTGACTCCCCCAAAACTTAACTGCTAATAGTCTGCTCTTGACCAGAAGCCTTACAAATAACACATACAGTTAATTAACACATTTTATATGCTGTATGAATTATATACTGTATTCTTACAAAGAAGTACGCTAGAGAGAAGAAAATGCAATTAAACTCTTAAAATAGACTTACAGCATTGTATTGTATTTATTGGGGGGGAAAAGCCACGTATAAGTGGGCTCACTGAGTGCATAATTCGGTGAGCAATGTCTGTGTTTCAGGTAACCTATGAACACTTGGAATCCAGAGTATCCTGAAATATGTGGGTTGTACAGTGAACTCTGTGCAAGATGATACTGAGGACAAAATGTGAAATGTATAATGTTATATTCAGTACCAACACTGTAACTCCCATTCTCGTATCCATTCAAGACCCTCATGGGATTCTTTGACTGGACGGAGCCTCTTCTTCAGCAGCCCTCTGCCCTTCCAAGAGAGATCCTGCCTGTTGCAGATTATTACCATTCCTCCTTCATTCCTCACCTATTTTGATCTTTTGCCTCAGGGTCTTTCTTCAAATCTACATAGTAAAAGAGAATTCCATCCCAGCCCCTTCAGAGGTGTTCCATTGTTTGGATTCAAATACACTTTGCAGCTCCCTACCCTCTAGACGGCTGGGCGAATCTTAAGAATGCCCTGACCCAGACAGCTGGGCGAATCCTAAGAATGCCCTGACCCAGACAGTTCTCTTGAAGTTTATAGTGATTACCTCTCTGCTTTACGTTATAGATTCCTCCCCAAGTACAAATTCCTAACCAATATATAATTTAGTTTTGGCCACTTTTGAACCTTAACTAGAATATTTCTAAAGTATGTATTTTTTTTTGCATCTAGCTTCTTTTACTCAAAATGATGTACATAAAATTCATCCATGCACTTGTGTGTTGTTTTTCCTTCATGTTTTTCTTACTGTATGGTATTTCATTTCATGATACTATAATTTATTTAACCCTCTGATGTTAATGGGTTTTGAGTTGTTTCCAGGTCAGGGCTGTTTTGACTAATGCTCTAGAAACATTCGTGTGCATGTATCCTGATGAACAGAAGCACACATTTCTGTAGGGTATGTACTTAGGAGAGGAATTTCTGGGTTATAGGCTATGCAGACTACAGCTTTACAGAATGATGTCAAACAGTTTTCCGGAATGGTTGAATCAGTGTTCCAGCCTCCCCAACACCAACGGTGTCTGAAAGTCATTATCGTTCCACATCTTTGCCAACACTTCTCAGGGGTAGAATTTTAATTTCATGCCATCTGATGGGTATGTAATGGTACTTCACTGTAGTTTTAACTTGCATGACCTTACTTATGAGTCTGAATGCCTTTACATGTATTTATTGGCCATTTGGTCATCCTCTTTTGTGAACTGTCTAAGACTTTTACATTTTTCTGTTGTGCTGTTCAGTTTTTTCCTTACAGAAAATTGAAGGAATTATAGATGATTTTTATATATAGATGTGAGCCTTCTGTTAGATGTATTGCAAGTGTTTTCTCCTTTTAGTGACTTTCCTTTTCTTAATGTGTCTTGAATGTGTCTTCTGACACATGAAGTAAAATTTAGCGATCTTTTTCTGTGCCTTATTTAAAAATATCTTTTCCTAGCCCATAAGTGTGAAGATATTCTCCTAGATCATCTTCAAAACACTTTGTTTTGCATTTGACATTGAGATCTACTTTCCACCTAAAATTTACTTTTGTCATAGTGTTAATTATGAGTCCAATTTCTTTTCTTCTTCTCCTCCTTTTTGTGTTTATGGCTCATTTGTCCCAACACCTTTTATGGAAAAGGTGTTGGGCAATACTAATACTATTCTGTATTGCCTTCCTCGAAATAAATAATGTAACCAATCCATAAGTATATATATATGGGTTTAAAACTATTATGTTCATTTATATCATTTGTCTTTATCCTTGAATCAAAATGATACTTCTTAATTACTAATGGTTTTAAGTCTTAATACCAAGTAGTTCTTATGTTGGTCACTTAGATCACTTAATACCAAGTGTTCTCATGTTGGTCTCTTTCCTCTAGATTATCCTGGCTATTTCTGACTCTATGGGTTTCCGTATCAGTTTTGGAATTAGCTTGTCACATCTCGCTCACATGCACAAACATACATGCACACAGAGGGACAGAAGGAGAAAAAGAAAAGAGAGAAAACAATGTTACTATTTTGATTGGGATTACATTGAATCTGCATTTTTTAAAATGTTGAGTCATCAAATTCATAAACGTGGTTTATTCATTTAAGTTGCTTTTATTTTCTTTTATTGAGTTTTATAGTATTCTTCACAAAAGTCTTGCGCCTTTTTTTTTTCCCAGAGTTATCCTGGGTATATGACTTCTTAAGTAATTTTGAATGGTATCTTTTATTTTCTTTCTAAATATTAATTACCGGGATATAGAAATGTAATTAATTTTTATATTGACTTTGTACATACCAATTTGGTAATAACCTTAATAATATATAATTATTTATTAATAGCAATAATTTATAGTATTAAAATAATTATAATTTTAATAATGTATTCATAGGTCCTTTTGGATTTTCTATGTCATAATAATATCACCTTTGAATAATGATGATTCATTTCTTCCTTTCCAATCCATATAATTCTTATTTCTTTTTCTTATCTACGTGCTCTGACTGGGGCTGAGCTAAAATTCTAAATGGAAATAGTAATAGTGGGCATCCTTGTACTTTTCCTAATTCTCTCATTTTACCTGTAGGATATTAATTTATAGAGGTGACCAAGTGATGACACAGAGAGGTTAATGCCATAGAAAGAAGTTAGTACTTCTATTTCCTAGAAGGAGCTATAGCACATCATACAGAACCACATGGGAACCACCACATGTGGTCAGGAGGCAGATAGAAGGAGGGAAAAGCCTAGGCCCAGAATGTTTGTTGGCGTTTCCATGGAAAAGACATGGCAGAATAAGCAGTTAGGATTGGCTAGTTTGAATAATAAGTGGAGGGCTTTGGGATGCATGGGTAGTCTCTAGCTGCCTCATACTTGGAGATGATTTCAGCCAGGGTGTGAGAGTTAGGTAAAGGAGGTGGTTGGTTTGCATATGAAATGTTGGCTCCCAATTAAATTATTTGCTAATTTTAAGAATTAGCTGGCCGGGGTGGCTGGGTTATAGACATTGGGGAGGGTATGTGCTATGATGAGTGCTGGGAAATGTGTAAGCCTGACGATTCACAGACCTGTACCCCTGGGCAAATAATACATTATACATTAATAAAAAAATAATTAAAAAAAAAAAAAGAGTTAGCTGCCCCTAGGAGGTCAGCCTCTCCTTGACCAGCAAGATATTTAAGATGTCAGAATGTCGAAAGTTACAGAAGATTTTAAACATGATCAATACACTGTTCTTAAAGAGAAAGATTCCAACATTCAGTTAGTTCTCTGTTATTTATTTATTTGACAGACAGAGATCATAAGTAGGCAAAGGGACAGGCAGAGAAGAGAGGAGGAAGCAGGCTCCCTGCTGAGCAGAGAGCCTGATGTGGGAGTCGATCCCAGGACCCTGGGATCATGACCTGAGCCGAAGGCAGAGGCTTTAACCCACTGAGCCACCCAGGTACCCCTAGATGTTCAATTTTATCAAACGTTTTTCCTGAATCAACTAAGATGGTTATATGACTTTCCTTATATAATCTGTCAATATAAACATTTACATTTATTGAACTTTTGATGTTAAGCTACATTTTATTTCCTAGAATAAACCCAATTTGGTCATGCTATATTCTTTTTTTATGTACTTTTGGATTTGGTTTATTAATACTTTGCTAAAATTTTTGCAACTCTATTAATAAGTGAAATTGGTCTTTATTTTTTTCTTTTTGTGTGTGCAGTCTTTCCTGGATAGCAGTACAGGATTATGCTAGCTAGCTTCCTGAAATTAGCTGAAAAGCGTATCTTTTTCTTTTATACCAAGAAACCATCCATGGAATGTTGGCATTTTTTTTTCCCCTTGTTAGGTAGAACTACCCACTTAAGCCAATAGGGCATAGGATCTTTTTTTCAGGATGAGCTTTAATTAGGAACTTTCTTTCCTTAGTAGTTAGACAAGTATTTAGGTTTTCCATGTTTTCTTATGTCAGTTTTGTTAAGTTTGTGCTACTTTTCTAGGAATCCAAACATTTTATTTAAATTTTCCATTTTTTGGCATAAGATTGTTCATATCCACTTATAATCTTTTTATATATTAATTATTATTTATTCCTTCTGTCTTTCTTGATAAGTCCTACCAGAAGTTAAAAGATTTTGACTTTTCAAACGACTGCATTTTGACCTTGTTTATTTTTTCTATTGAATGTTTTTTATTTCATTAGTTCATGTTCTCATCTGTCTTGTTTTCTGCCTTCTAATTTCTGTGGACTCACTTTTCTGTGAGTCTGTTGAGACTAATGTATGGCTAAGTAGTTTTTAGCTTTTTTTTTCCTTAATATGTACAATTTTTTAAAAGATTCACTTATTTATTTTAGAGAGAGCATGCACAAGTGGGTGTGGGGCAGAGGAAGAGAAAGAGAGAATCTCCAAGCAGACTCCCTGCTGAGGGCAGAGGTTAAGGGGCTTATCCCCAGACTCTGAGATCAGGACCTGAGCGGAAATCAAGAGTCGGCTGCTCAACTGAGCCAGCCAGGAGCCCCTTAATATGCACATTTAAAGCAATAAATTTTCTGCTGAGTACTGATCTAGCCTGATCTTAGAATATTGAATTTGTAGCACTTTCACTATTATTCATATAAAAATATGCTCTAATCTCCATTGTGATTTCTTTTCAGACCTATGGGTGTTTAGATGCATGATGATGAATTCTAAGCATATGGAGATTTTTATTTCTGTTTGTTACTGATTCTAGCATAAACATACTGTGTTAGAGAACATGTTTTGTATGTTTCAGTTTTTTTTTTTTTAAGATTTTATTTATTTGGTTAATTACTAGAGGGAGAAGGAGGGAGATATTAGAGAGAGCAAACACAAGCAGGAAGAGAAGCAGAGGGAGAAGCAGGTTAAGAGTACCTGGAACAAGCGGAATAAAATGAGGGTAGCAGAGGTGATGTCAGGGTAGCCGAAGCAAGATGGCTTAGGGCCTAGTAAGGTTTTATTCTAGATGTAATGAAAAGTTCTTGGTGTGTTTTGAGCTAGAGAGAAGCTTGAAATGACTTGTATTTGTATTAAATTGCTCTGGCCACAATATAGAAAATAAATTCCTTTTCCCTCTGCAATCTGCTACAGTCATAAAACAAAACCAGACCTACCTAGACAGGGGACTGCAGAGCCATGTGAGCTATTTCGTTAGGCTTGGTGAAAGACAGGGAAGACCCTTATTCAGTTCCAGGCTAGGACACTAGCTGCCTTGGGTATGTAGGACTCCAGCCCTGCTCACCTGGGTCAGGCCCTCCCCCAAGGGGGCTGCTGCTTAACTGACACAGCCACACCCACAGCCAGAGAGCTGGGAAAAGTCCTGCAGCCCCAACCCCGTGCTCTTCTAGGAACCAGCCACTCCCCTGAAACAAGCAAGGTCTTGTTTTCAGATCATCAGTCCCTACTTCTTCCTCCTTTCTCCCCAGAGGAGGCTGCCACCCACTGCTTCAGTTGAGGTCAGCTCTGTCACTCGAGGTGTTCTCAGAATGGAAAGAGATCAAGCAAAGATAAAACAGTTACAGAAGGCACAAAGCAGATAAGCCCTGAGTAGGAGCTGGACACCGGGTCACTCTTACTGCCCTGGAGACAGCAAACTAACAGGGAATGGCAGAAAGTTCCCAGAGCAGTTTTCTGACCACTCTTGAAAATTGCAGTAGGAGTAAAGCAATGATGGCACAAATAGGAAAGCCATTGGCAAACTGTAAAGAAAATGGTGTCCCCTTCCTAGATTATGTGTGTAAACAGGCGTTAACTGTGGCATAGCCAAGATGGACCATGAAGTTGAAATAGCCATTTAATTCTCGTGTAAGGTAACATCTTATCTCTTTGGAGTCCAGCTATCCAGCTACCTCAGCTTCCCAGCATGCAGAGGAAAAGGGTAGTAGATGAAAAGGATCCAAAGAACTTAAATAGATTTAACATGGCTTATTCACCCAGACCCATATCTTTTCTTCATGGGCGAGCCCCAGCACCCTCTATTAGTGATTCTTCTCTCCTCGTTTGTTCACATTTTCCTTGTTCTCTTTTCTCTTTATTCTTTTTACCCCCTAGTTATACATAGCATACTGATGTTACAGGTGAGAAATGGGCTACCATATGAAATACATAGGAAATAACCAGAAACAACAGTCTGACATCTAGAGACCAGACTAAATATTTGAAAATATGGATGTGATATCTCAAAAAATCTGGTAGTTTGGTTTCATTTCCTTTATGGGCAAATGGTGCTACAATTTCGAGTAACAGCATTACAGCATCATACAACAGCTGACGTGCATCATGATTTCCCTTATAGATGCAGAATAGTTAAATTCTTTTCTTGGAAAGGGTAAAAATGTGCCTTACACTATAGAAAGATTCCCACTAAAACATAGTCAAGATTCAGTTTGAAAACTGAAGGCATGAGGAAGTGTAACTCACCTGTTCCAAACCATTGTTTTAGTGTGGTCATTTTTTCACTTCATCTCTGCACATAGTGGTTAGATGGCACTCTCAGAAGCCATATGGCTATGTAGTTAGGAACTGGTGCTCTGAAATCGGATGGGTCTGGATTCAGCTGTTTAAGAGCTGGATGACTTTTTTTTTTTTTAAGATTTTAATTTTTTTGATAGCACGAGAGTGAGCACAAGCAGGGAAACGGCAGAGAGAGGGAGAAGCAGACTCCCTACTGAGCAGAGAGCCCAACATGAGGCTCAATCCCAGGACCCTGGGATCATGACCCAAGCCAAAGACAGACACCTAGCCGGCTGAGCCACCCAGGTACCCCAGAGCTGGATGACTTTAAACAATTTATGTCACTACCCTAAACCTAGGTCCCAAATCTCTAAAAGGAGATGAGTAGCACCTCATAGGGTTAGCACAAGGATGAAATAAGATCAAGCATGTGGGGCACTTAGCCCCTCAGTAACTGTTCAGGAAATGGAAACTATTACTTCTACCATCTCAATGCTGGAAACAATACTGCCTAATGACTATGGACTCTGCAGCCAAAAATGCATAGATTCAAACTTCAAATCTTCATTTGGCTACTTACTGTGGGTGAGTTAACGTGAATCTCCCTGTGCCCCCACTTCCTGGTCTTTATGATCTTATTTATTTATTTATTTATTTGAGAGAGAGAGAGAGCCCGCACTTGAGCTGGGAGAAGAGCTGGAGGGAAGGGAGAGGGAGAAGGAAAAAGAGGGAGAGAATCTCAAGGGGACGTCCTGCACTGAGCCCAAGTCAAGGCTCGATCCCTCCACCCAAGATCATGAGCAGAGCTGAAACCAAGAGTCAGATGGTTAACCCACTGAGCCACCCAGGCACCACGCCCCCCTCATTTCCTCATCTTAAAATGGAGACCTGAGATGGAGCCCTGTGTCAGGCTCCACGCCCAGCCTGCAGTTGGCTCAAAACTCTCCCTCTCCTTTTTCCCTCCCCCTGCCAGGCTTGCACTCTCTCACTCTCTCAAATAAATAAATCTATAAAAAATAAAAAGAGAAAAGAAAATGGAGATAGGGATTGTACCTCCCTCATAGGGTTGTGGGAGGATTAAATGAGTTAATGCATAAAAATGCTTAGAGCAGACCTGGCACATAGTAAGCACTATATAAGTGTCAACTGTCATTGTTATTAATGACTGGCCATATCATTATTGTAAAGTACTTTCCTCCTTCAATTTAGCCATGACTCGCTCGCTCTGTTCTCTCCTGGTAATCATGTCATACAACAAAGTGCTCTCATTGGGTCATCTTAAGCAAGTCTTAGAACATTCTTGTGACACAAAAAGAAGAACCTGATACAAATGTAAATAAAGTTCACCCAAATATCGTTCCAAACAAGTGTTTAACTGAATCATGAATCCCAGTATCAAACAATCCAAGTATCACATTATGTAAACAGTCTAGTATAGTGAACCCACTCTAAGCAGGTGCAATCCATTCACTTAGCATAAGGTGGCGCCAAAGGATATTTCAATTTGTGGTTCTTTGCAAGGGGCAAGGTGCTCAGAGGAGCGAGAAAGTCAGAGTATACAGAAAGCTTCCAAGTTAATTTGGCCCTCCCAAGGAGCCTCAGCTAGCAACACCTTCCTGAAACCTTCTGTGCTCAAACTTCTGAAATTGCTTCATCTTGGATAAGACCGGAAAAGTTCCTCTACAAAAGTGTGCCTAAAATCAACCTTTGGTTGTACTGATAGTATTAAACAAGGCATGCATATTTGACACCTGGTAGGAAGATGTGTTATTTAACCCTTGTTTGTGAGTTTGTTTGTTTAATTTCTAGTAAACAAAAATAAGATATACACAGTGTAGGAAAGTCATCACATTTTAAATACTAAAAGAAGATAATTATGCATGATACCACAACCCAGAGATAACCACTAACCCCTCTCCAATATGTCAACTTCCCAAACTTCCTCTTTCTGTCAGAAGTATTAATATTCTCCCTTGGCTAAATTCACAATATTTGCAGTGTTTTATTCTTCCCTAACAAAAACAATACTATCCACCCTGAGCTTTATTTTTCCCAACAGTGTTTAACTATTAGAGATCTGTTGTACAACAGTATGAATATAATTAACACTACCAAAACTGTACGGTTATAAATGGTTAAGATGGTAAACTTTATATTATGTGTATTTTATTTTATTTTTATTTTCAGCATAACAGTATTCATTGTTTTTGCACCACATCCAGTGCTCCATGCAGTCTGTGCCCTCTCTAATACCCACCACCTGGTTCCCCCAACCTCCCCCACCTTCAAAACCCTCAGATTGTTTTTCAGATATTATGTGTATTTTTTATCGCAATTCAATTTTTTTAATTTATAAAAAGGAAAAGGAAAGAAACAAAAAAAATTAACCATTAACATATTGGTGCACTTAGTTCAAATTAATTTAAGCAGTCTTGTCCTTGAACAGAGAGGTGGTACAAAATGGGCCAATAAGCAAGCTTATGCTAAGGAAATAAATAAAAACCTTGTGACTTGGGGACTCACTGGGCATGTGTTCCAAGGAGCACATACAGTGCCTAGCACTATGCGTAACAAGAGGGCAAGACAGATGTAGAGGTCAGAGTCAACCTTCAGCTTCAATGTCAACTTCTCTAGTGAGTTGACAACAAGGTCCAAGTGACCCTGAGAACTTCTTCAGGAAGTCAGGTGGGGAGCAAAAACTGAAAATGTCCTAGATTAGTCTTTGGCACCCACACGAATTATTGGATGCCTAAGATTTAGGCACATAATGAGAGACACACTGGGCGCGTTGCTTTTTGTGATTGTACCTGGATATTAGGCTAGTTGGAGGTGCTGGGGAGATGTTGTATGATGGGCTTGAACAGGTGGAATTCATTCCAAAGTGAGATTATGGAACCTGCAGAGTTCCAGGGGTAGACTGCATGGGTTCAAAGCCCGGCTCTGCCACTCACGAGGTATGTGACTAGCTTTGCAAATTACTTTCTTTATGTTCCCCTCTATCCCCCTTTGTAAAGTGGGAATGGTCATAGTAGTAGCAGTATGTATAGAATTGATACACCCATTCAATGAATTAATATGTAGGAAACTCTGGCTATGGCACTTGACATACAGAAAACAGCTGCTAAATGGTAGCTACTAGTACAGATTTTGGAGGGTTTACAAGTCAGTCCTAAAAGTTTATAGTAAGCATCAAGGAGACATCGTCTGGAAGGTAAGATAAAGACAAAAGCATGAAGGAAGATCAATGTGTAGAGTGGGGTAAAATGGGAGAAACACTCCCTCAGTAACTCGGACTTAAGATTTCAAGCGTTTGGCCCGCAGGTGCAGCAGGAAGTAATGCTTGTGGTGAGAGGAACAGCTGTCGGAGGGTTTAGAAGTGGAAAGAGCACCTGACAGGGGCTGGGTGACGGGCATTTGCTGTGGCTCTCTAAAAGGAGTTTTAGTATTTTCTTTCCATAGTCAAATGGGTCAGCTTGCACCATTGCTATAGGACATGAAGCCCACCTAGAAAACTGTCACGCACCATAGCTATCAAGAGACAAACCCACTGCTGTCGACCAAGACTTATTCATTGACATAAAAAAAAAAAAAAATCACAGCAATGGATAGAAATGCTTTAAGGTAGTAAAAAATTACTGCTTCTGTAGCCAGAAACCTCGGGTGACTCTACAGCATCTTCCACAGAGCTAAACAGAACCCTCTCAGGTCCCTTCATGCCCCAGACCCTCTCTAGTCCCAGCGCACAATTGCCTAGCTCCTCCCTAAATGTTCTGATTTCCTTGGTTAATGTGTGCAGAAAAGATCCTGAAATTTGGAATAAACCATAGAAATTCAGACTTCTGTTTAAAGTTTGGTCATGAAGAATGTGCCCTGAAGTTGGGGTGTGGAGTAAGTCAAATCTTAATTTCTGTGTCATAGAAAATTACTCAGTCGAAGAAGAGTATCCACCCTCTACCCTCATTGAGTCTAAGTTATGTTTTCCCTCAGGAATAAGCAACCCCTGGGTTTGTCTCGTCTTTGGGTTGTCCAAGCCCTCCTCCCCGAGTGAGAAGGCTGTGTGTAATCTTTTTGTAAGTTACTCCTTCTCCATGGCTTGTCTGAGCAAAGGCTCAGAGGCTGGCCTGGCAGCATGGCCCCACTAACAAGGATTTCTTTCTCCTGGACCACAGATGGGTCAGACGTTGCAACAACAAACAAAATTAAGAAGACTTGAAAACAAAAAGAGAAGCACCGAGTTGGCAGTGAACACACTGTTGTGAAGTGACTTAACTGCTCACATGACTGATATTGGCATTCCTTCCAATGCAGTGATTTTCTCCTCTACTTTGTGCTAGATTTACAGAGATTTTGTTTAGCTCTATGTGTTGTGACTTCCTATATAGAAATTTATTCAAATGTATGTTATCTTGTAACTTACTTGGTGCCCATTTTTATTGATATATTTAATCTGTCTGCATAGACTATGCAGAAATTTATTCTAATGTATTTTGTATTGTAACTCACTTTTTAGTACTAGGGCTTAATAAAATATAGTTTCATCTGCTTTTACAATATGACATGTAGGACACGGGACTTAATTTACCAGTCAGTTTGTGATGTTTTATTATCTTCCAAATACCAGTATTCAATGGTAATTAATATATTTCCTTAGAACTATCTACTTTATATTTTTGTAACATTAGTAGACTATTCTATATTGTATACTCCAGTATTTTTAAAACCTATATTTCCTCTGTATTTTATATTTATAAAAGCCACTTTTAAATCACTTTTTTAAAAGTTTGAGTGTACTTGACACACAGTGTTACATAAGTTTCAGGTATACAATAGAGTGATTTGATCAGTTTATACATTATGCTGTGCTCACCACATGTCACTACCATTTGTCCCCATACAACAATATTACAATATCACTGACCACATTCCTTATGCTCTGCCTTGTATTCTCATGACTTAATCATTTCATCACTGGAAATCTGTATCTCCCAATCCCCCTCACCCATTTTGTCCATCTTCCTATCTCCTTCCCCTCTCAGAACCACCAATTTATTCTCTGTAATTACAAGTCTGGTTCTGGTTTTGTTTACTTATTCATTTGTTTTTTTAGATTCCACATATAAGTGAAATCATGTATTTGTCTTTCTTAGTCTTATTTCACTTAGTATTATATCTTCCATCCATTGTCACAAATGGTGACCTCCTTTTTTATGGCTGTGTAATATTCCTGTGTGTGTGTGTGTGTGTGTGTGTGTGTGTCTATCTGCATGTGCACGTGCACACACACACATATACTCTTCCTTATCCATTCATCTATTGGTATACACTTGGGTCACCTCCAGATCTTAGTTCTTATAAATAAAGGCACAATAAACATAGTGGTGCCTATATTCACATCACTTTTAATACAAATTTGGAAATAGATCTATTTTGTTTCTTATGTAGCAGACAATTTTATATGGGTTATTTTATTTAATCCTTAAGACAACCTTAAGAGGTAGGTACTATTATCATCCTCATGTTATGGTGGTGGAACTAAGACTCCGTGAGAGGAAGTGACTGGCTCAAGTCATGAAGCCAGTAACAGGCTGTGGGAGGGCACCAGGATGTATCAGGCCCTGTCCCTATCTGTGCAATCCTGTCTGCCACAAGGAAACCTCCAGACTCTGTTGTGTGCTTTGGCCAAGGAAAAGAGCAAGTGGAAATCGGGTATTTCCATGCCTGATGATGACAGCAGTGAGTAGAAAGAGACACAAACAAAGTCAGTCCATTCAGGTTCCATTTCCATTTCTAATCCCACCTCTACTCCCAAGGAAATTTAGATAAGTCTACTTTCTCTGGTCTTGAGTTCCTCAAAGTATAAATTAAGCAGTTTGACTGAATGATCACTGAGAGCTTGTCAGTTCTGAGTGGTAGAAATTAACTTCCCCTCCAAGTTTATAGGTGGAGGAAAGAGGTGTTGGAAAGCTAAATATCTTATAAGCCTGTTCAGTCCTATCTTCATTAACATCCTCACACCATCCCCTTTATTCAGCACTTAACTACATACCAAAATTCAGACATTTTCTCATTTAATCCCCTAAAGTATTTTAAAAGGCCAGTGGCGGTATTCCCACTTTCCAAGAAAGATGAACTCTCAGAAAGAATAACAGATGGGTCTAAAGACAAAGCTGCTAAGTAGTAAAATTAGGAGTAGAACTCAATTTACCTCCCTCCAAAGCCCCTGCTATGAACCACCATGCTCTCTTGCCTCCTCCAGCCATGCTATCCGTGGTTTCAGTAGGAAGATGGGAGAATTGGAACAGGCTGGCAGGGAGCCCTCCCTCTTTTCTACCTGTGGCTACAAGTTTGTGAATAGGAATATAAATTTGGTGTGACTGGTAATCTCTCCCACTTCCTCCCTCTCTCATTCTCTAAGATGGCTAGGATTAACTGCTCATGAACTACCAGAAAGGATGCAGCACAGGAGACTTAGAAAGACCTGGACTCTACCCTGGCCCCACCACTGATGTCACCTTGGCAAGTACAGATACTCTGTGGAATATACTCGTAAAATAAGATTGAGAATATTTCCTCTGCCTGTCTCACAGGACTCTCATGAAAATTTATTCAGCCATTTATTCATCCATTGAACAAATATTTGTGGAACATGTAACATGTGAATGGTACTATTCTGTATGTTAGTAATAAAAGGTAAACAGCATAGGTAAGATCTTGCCCTCACAAAGCTTATATTCTGACAAAGGAAAACAAAAAATAAAATGTGAACAAATAAACAGGATAATTTCTGACTGAGGCAAGTACTGTAACTTACCTCATATGATCCAACACCATTATGTTATCAATAGTCCATGATATCAACCTGGCTCCAGCTACTTATTTTGCAAGAAAAAAAGTATGTTTTCCTATGCTCTTTTGCCCTACAAGCATCAGCTTGGACTTCGTAGCCAACTTCCTTGGGCTCACACTTCTTTGAAGTAACTGTCATTAAGTAAACAGAGTGACTAGAAGGAGGGAGGCTATTTTAGATAAGCATGGGGGAGGAGAACCAGGAAGGAATATGGAAAATGTGACATTCAATCAGAGACCCAAAGCATGAGACAAACCATTTAAACCTTCTAGGCAAAGGAAACAGTTAAGTGCAAAGGTCCCAAGGTAGAAATGAACTGAGTATGTCCAAGGAAGTGAAGGAAGGCCAGTGCAACTGGAGCACAGTGGACAAGTGTCAAGAAGTAGAAACAGGAAGGAGAGAGGCATGTAAAGTGGTTTTAATTTTGAATGCAAATGGGGTGGAGGGATATTAGAGCATCTCAGGCCAAGGAGTGACATGATCTGAATAATTGTTAAAAGAGATTTTTTTTTAAATTTTATTTATTTATTTGACAGAGAGAGAGAGATCACAAGTAGAGCAGCAGGCAGAGAGAGAGAAGGGGAAGCAGGCTCCCCACTGAGCAGAGAGCCCGATGCGGGGCTCGATCCCAGGACCCTGGATCATGACCTGAGCCAAAGGCAGAGGCTTAACCCACTGAGCCACCCAGGTGCCCCTAAAAGAGATCTTTATGGCTGGTTTGTGGAGAATGGATCAGGGTGGAGGAAGGAAGCAGCAGGGACCCAGGAGACTAGATTGAAGGCTATTGTTGAAGTCAACAGAGAGATGATGATGGCTTGGCCTTGGCTGAGGCTGCGTGGCAGAGGAGAGGTGGTGCACAAGGGGAAGGGAGGAATAAAGGATGACAAATGAGACAATGTAAGTGCAAAGCATCGCTCAACTATGATGCACTATACCAAGCTAAGGAATTATGGTTAAGGAATTATTGCAGAGCAGATTCTTGATGGAAAAGAGATAAAGGTTGATGCTCAGAACCCTAAATACGAGCTTCTCCTACTTGCCTGCATCTCACCCTATATATGGAAGTTCTGTATCAAAGGCTTAAAATGAGGGGCCTGATCAATTTCCAAGCCATTTTTATCCCCCCCCCCATTATTTTGTTGATGTTCTTTCTTGTGGTTAAAAATAAATTTGACTTTACCATCTTAATCTTTTATAAATGTATAGTTCAGCAGTGTTAAGTATGTTCACAGTGTTCTGCCACAGATCTCCAGAGCTTTTTCATCTTGCAAAATTTAACTCTATACCCATGAAATACTAGTTCCCCGCTCCTCTTTCCATGTGTATCTTATTTTGAAGATCTGAACAACTTTATTCATTCTCCACAGACTGAGGGGCCATCCCTTGGTACTCATCCTTCATATTTGAAAAATAGCATTGACATTAATCAGTGTCTGCCTGAAAGAATTCATTATGCATTAATAAAAAAAAAGAAATTAATCAATGTCTGAAACGCCCAGCTTAATTGGATTCTGTTTTCAAAGAATCTGATTCATTAAGTTAAAAGCTGTTAAGTCTAATGCCATGATTGAGCATTCTCTGGTGTCTGTGACTCAGTGTTTCAAAGAGGTGATATCAGCATGTTTGGTGACATCATTCTTTGTGTTGTACGGCCTTGCAGTCCACACAGGATATTCAGCATCCCTTTCCCCCCGCCCAACTAAACACCAGTAGCCCACCCAATCATTGTGACAACCAAAAACACCCCTTCACGTGTCCAAATACCCATGGGAGAGTGTTGCCTCATCCCACTAGAGATCCACAAGTTGTACATTTACTAGGTTCCCTGACTCTGGGAAATCTCGTCTATCCAGTCATATGATCCGACTTCATTACATCATCAATAGTCCATGATACTGATGTGATTCCAGCTTCTTATTTTGTGAGGAAAAATCACATTTTCCCACACTCTTTTGCCCTACAAGCATCACCTTGGACTTCGTAGCCAACTTCCTTGGGTTCACACTTCTTTGAAGTAACTCTTAATAAGAGAGTCCTGCCCTGCTTTGTTCACCTGCTTGGCCAGTCCTACCACCATCTCTGCTTTTTATTTTCTTACATAGATGCAAGGTGGGGTGGGTCCAGGAGCACAGCAGGTGCCAGGAAGAGACAGGATTAGAGGGGCTTGCATGACAAATGACTGGTTCTAAAAAGGAGGACATAGTGGGTGGGTGGGTAGGGGGGCTATCAGCACCATCACAGGATTGGCAAAAGCTCTGTTTTTAGGGCAGAGGGCAATGCCTTGAAGAGTAGCCTGATTTTGTGAGAGAGAGGTGGTGGGGGGAGGGAGGTGGGAATGCAGCAACTTTTATCAGACGGGACACAATGACTGGTTCCTGCCCGGCAGGTTTCACCGGTTCTTCTGGTGTAGGACAGTTTGATCTGATAGTAAGAATCAAGGAGAGACTACCTCCTGGCTCTGCCTCTGATTCATAACAGGTTTTTCTTCTTATTGTCAAGGATTATTACTCATCAAAGTAAGCCACAGCCACCAAACTTGAAAATTGGCTTCTCTGGGATCCTCCCAGAGAAAGGAGATATTCCACAGCACACAGTTGTGAAATATATGTCACCTCCAATTACATCTGTACTTTTACTTCATATAAGTAATGACAAATGATATGTATCATGTCATGATGAGATTGCATTATCTACCTCTTGTCATGACAAGACAGAAATTGCCCCATTTTCACTGAAAGCTACAAAGCTAAGGTATGTGGCCGACTGTGTATCCTTTTTTGTTCTTTTTTTTTTTTTCCTCGCTCAAACATCAGTTTACAGCAACATAATCTTCTGTGAAGTCTCATGGGGAGAGAAGCAATTTGGACATCCTCACTGTAACTTGATTCACAGCCCCTGTTGAATGCAGCAGACACCTTGTGTTCCTGTCTTATCGATCCTGGAAACACATGATAGATGCCTCATCTCCTCTCCATTCTGCCTGCAAACATCTCTCTTTACACCTTTCCTTTCATCCTTTTCCCCCAGTCTCAGAAGGGGGATGTATTGTTTCCTTTCCCATCTGCTCTCTCTGCCACTGTCGATCTTGCCTCCCCCCTTCAATTGAACCCTCTCTCTCTCTCTCTCTCTTTCTCTGGTATCTTCACTCCCTTCAGCTTCACTGCCCTTCTCTTCTATCTTCTGAAACAAGCCTCCTCTGTCCTAGTCATTAAGAAAAGCAAACAAAAAAACCTTGGCTAAGCTGCTCCATTCATAAACTACCCTGCTCCTGAACTTCCTTCCCCCCCTTCCCAGACTTCTGGTCTCCAACCACTAACCAACCCCCACTCTTGTATCATCCACTCATCTTAATCTAATTCCACTTCCAGAGTTCCCATGAATCTACGTTCTCCACTGATGTTCACTTCAGCTCTGCGGGTCTCCACTGATCACTATCCCCTTTCGCAGAGGTTCTTTTTGCATCCGAAGACAGTTTTTCTAATCAGTCCTCTTGTCTGTTTTCCTTGTTCTTCACCACTTTGGTCCCTTGAACCACTCCCTCAGAATTCTCACCCACACCCCTCAGGTCTTCAACTGCTCGATTCTAGCCTTGCAGAGCACTTATAAAGGTAAGCAGCTGTGCCTACCCAAGCGGGATGTCATTTCACAAACTTGGCGTCCTGAACTCCCGCAGGTGGAGACTGGATGTCTGGCAGGGGAAAAAGACCTGATTCATTCCTAGCCCTGTCCCCCTTGAACAGGTCGCTGTCCATCAGCCCGTTGCTCATTCTGCTGTTTTAGACTTAACCTCTCCCTGCAGCTTATCACATGATTCCATTTGGGTGGCCCATATATTCCTTAGATCTTGGATCCTGAGTTTTCTCCTGAGATTTAATTTAATTCTGCCTTTTAACTATCTCCTAAATATTTCTACTTGATTTTCCCACCATCAGATCCAATTCAAAGCCTAGGGATAAATGTATTTACCCCTGAGGGTCTTGACGGAATATGGTTTTCTTTCTGACTCACAAATTTCTGTCCATGGTACCATCAATCACTGCGTCTCAAATTTCCAGTCATTTTTGCTTTCTCTTCCTGTTCTAGCTATCAAGCCCTCTTAATTATTCCTCCACACTTCTCCTTCCTTTCCTTTCTACTTCCACTGCCAGCATCCTTGACTTCTGTACTAGACAAATCTTCATACCCTATTCATAAACATTTGTTGCCTTTCAGCTGCAAGTAACAAACCTAGTTCAAACTGACAAATTAAAAAAAAAAATGTATTGGTGTACATCTAACCAAAAAGGCCAAGGATCTCTACTTTCAAGCACAGCTGAACCTAGGTGTTCAAGCATTGTTATTAGGAATCTTTCTACCTTCATCTCTTGGTTATGGGTTGTCTGCACTCATGAGCACACTCTCCCTAAGTGTGACAAAATAGCCATCACCTCCTGCAGGCTTCTACTGAAGAAATGTAGTATCATTAGCAGAAAGGGAGTATGCTCCCTCAATTCTTCAATAGAAGTCCTAACACTGACCGCAGCATTAGAGCCCAGGGTGCTGTCAAGCCACCCAACCTGCCTAGATTCAGTGTGGGAAAAGCAAGGTGTCTGTAGGAAAGAAAGCTGCTAATTGGTGCCTCAGCGACTCAGTCAGTTAAGTATTTAACTCTTGGTTTTGTCTCAGGTCATGATCTCAGGGTCATGAGATGGACCCCGGTGTCAGGCTCTGTGCAGGTCATGAAGCCTGCTTGGGATTCTCTCTCTCCCTTCCCTCTGTCTTCTCCCATCTCTCTCTCTCTCTCTCTCTCTCTCTTTTTAAGATTTTATTTATTTATCTGACAGAGAGAGATCACAAGTAGGCAGAGAGGCAGGCAGAGAGAGAGGGGAGGAAGCAGGCTCCCTGCCAAGCAGAGAGATCATGACCTAAGCTGAAGGGAGAGGCTTAACCCACTGAGCCACCCAGGCGCCTCTCTCTCTCTCTCTCTTAAAAAAAAAGGAAAGAAAGAAAAATAAAGGTGCTATTGCCAAGATGAGGCGATAGATTTTCAGTGGGCAAAGGCAGCAGTTGTCCAATACACATTCATGACTATATAATGAAGTATAATTTCCTTAATCTGATATTCTAGATTCTTGTCCCTTAATGTGGCTTCAAATTTCCTTTCCTATTTTTTCACCCTTATTCAACACAAATCTTTCCCTCGAGCCAATCTTTTTCTCAGCTTTAGTGAGATATACTTGACATATAACACTGTGTAAATTTGAGGTGTACAACATAGTGATTTTATATATATATTTATTTATATATATATTTTATATATATATATTTTTTATATATTTTATATATATATATATTGCAAAATGATTACCACAATAAGTTTGTTAACATATCCATTACCCCATGTAGTTACAATTTTTTAAAAAAAGATTCTTATTTATTTATTTGACAGAGAGAGAGAGAGAACACAAGCAAGGAGAGCAGCAGGTAGAGGGAGAAGCAGGCTCCCAGCTGAGCAAGTGCCCATGTAGCACTCGATCCCAGGACCCTGGGGATCGTGACCCAAGCCAAAGGCAGACACTCGACCAACTGAGTCACCCAGGCATCCCAAAATTTTTTGAGCCAATCTTAATTATTTGTTATCCTCGGCTACCACCATAGTCTTCCTATCTCTACATTTTTTTTTAATTTTTAATTTTTTATAAACATATATTTTTATCCCCAGGGGTACAGGTCTGTGAATCATTTTTACTAACACCACCACCGCATCCTCTCTTCAAATTCTATCCAACAGAAGTCCACCCTTTTTCTGATCCACCTAACCATCCAGATTGCAGTGGTTTATGATTTTATTCACTCAACTAACACGTATTGACTACAAGCCTGACCAGAGTGTCACTCAAAAATCAGAAGCAGGAGACAGTGCCTACCTATTGTCAGATTGTGGACACTTAACCAATAGATTGGTAAAGATGAGAAAAGCAGCTGTGAATATAAATATTTAGAATGAGAAGATAAATTACAACTAATTACAAATTTTCAGAAGTTGACATGTCATGAAATCACAAGATCCAAAAAAGCAACAATATGTTAATGAATTAAATTAAACTGCCTGACACCTCTCTATAATACTTGTGTGGTTCATTTTTGGCTGTGTACTCTTCAATCAGCTCCTCATTTGACAATTAATTTGTACTACTTCCCATTAAAAAATAGAATGACAATTTGGTATTTCCTCTAGGCTTGCTGAGGCTTTTTGCTTTTCATCATTGACACATTGCAACACTTATTTCAGCTTTGCAACTCATCTTTGGTAATGTCATATAAATATTTTGGATGCTGTTAAATTTGAGGAAAGCCCTATCATCAAATATTTTTCTATTTATGATGTGTAATATTTGGAAAAATTTCTTCTGCAGACCAGCTTCTCCCTCTTTATGTTTTAAAACTTTGTGTTCCTCCATAACACACTGCCTATGGTACTGGTCTCTGTGGAGCACACACATCTCAAGATAAGAATCTGGCCCTGCGCTTCCAGGTGGGGAGTCCTAGGTGTGAATCAGCAAAGAGGTTAATAGGAATATGTTTAGAAGTGTCTTCATTTTCTGCACTGGAATGGCTAGCATTAACTTTACCCATGGAGGTGACAGTGAACCATCTAAATATATCTTACTAAAATCTTCACTAAATGTATTTCCAGCTCTGCTTCTGGCTCTGACATTTTGTGAATAAGGGTAAACTTGTGAGCATTGGAAGACAGCTTAACCCATTCTATGTCAGGCTGAAGTTGTAAGGTAGAAAAGCCAAAGAGAAAAACATGAGTTGGGAAAGTGATCCAGTCATATTCAAGGTAAAAAAAATCTTCCAGCTCCACCTGGGATTGCGGGGGCGGAGGGAAGGGTTGCTGGTGGTGAGGGGATGCAGCATCCAGGAATCAAATCCCAAGTCTCATACTCCCTAAATCTGACCAGGCAGTCTTCATTGCAGAGCACCTCCTTTTTCAAGGGGGAGAATTCTAGATCAACAGCTACAGGTGTCCCACCGCCACGGTTTGTCTATCTACTAGACTAGTTCCATCATCCCGTCCCAGTTCAAAGAAGTGTGAGCCCAAGGTGACTGACCAGAATATCGGAGCTGTTGTTTATAGGGGCGAAAGAATAATGTTGTGTAAAATATGATATCCTATGCCTACATAAACCGGTTCTCAGGCTGCAGTGGCAGCTGCCACCTGCCACCCCACACTTGATCACCAAGAGCATCAACTTCCTTGTCACTAAGCTGGAAAAAAAAAAAGTGATTTTTTTTCTGAAGTGAATTTTAATATATGAAAAGCAAACTAGAGCTGCATTTTTAGTGTTCTCCTATTAGAGCTGAAACTCACCTTTTCGGTGACATTCTCCTTATGTGGGATAGTTTTTCTTCCAGAGAAGAAACAGACCTCAAAGAACTGTGCAAAGGAAGGGCTGCCTTAGAATAACCTGAAGTTTTTGAAAACTGCAGGCTTCCGTCCTTGATCCTTGATCATCCTTTTGAATGACTTTAAGGATCAAAATGTTTGGTTAATACAAAGCCAGGAGAAATAGTGAACTCATAAAAAGGAGCCCAGTGATTCCTCTTTAGTTCTTTCAGGTTTAAAATGCAGAAGCAAAAAAAAAGGAATAAAAGAAATGTAGAATACTATAGTTGAGTCAGAAATTCTCCAGAAGCTTGCAGAAGTACAAGAAGATAAAAGGTAACATTTACTGAATGTTACTATATGTCAACCACTATTACAAGGGCTTTACTTGGGTCTACTATATCTAGATGAGTTGATGGTTGAGGGCCTTGTGAGTATTAGCTATCATTAACTTACCAACAAGGTTGTAAGGATTAGAAACACAATGTGAAGGTGGTCTGGCTGGACATCTGTCACCTCATTAATCACCAGGGTTGATTCAGCTGATCCAGCTGGCTAGGCGGATGTTCCCCTCCTCCCTCCCATGTGCATCCCTCCCAAGCTGTGCACTTGGTGGAAGAGGAAGACCTTCCCCCACAGAGGAGGACCACTCTTCAGTCAAGAGTATAGGTCAGGGGTATACAAGTAGCTGTGCTCCCCTACTTAGAACCACCAAACAAGCTCTCAAGGATTAGAGACACATCCTAGTTGGTACATAGCAGGCACTCAATAAATTTTAGCTAATACTGGTTTCTAAAGAATGCTTAAAAGGGCAGGGGGCTGGGTGGCTCAGTCGGCTAAGTGTCTGTCTTTGGCTCAGGTCATGATCCCAGGGTCCTGGGATTGAACCCCACATCAGGCTCCCTGCTTGGTGGGGAACCTGCTTCTCCCTCTCCCTTTGCCTGCTGCTCCCCTTACTTGTGCTCTCTCGCTCTGTATATCAAATAAATAAAATCTTTTTTAAAAAAAAAATGCTTGAAAGGATCTGTCCACCATAATAGAAAGCGGTTCTTTCATCTTGAGTGGAGGGACTTGAAGAAAGGTAGTAATTGCCTCTAGTTAGTTTTGAGACTATCAGTCTGAGGAGCGGGGGATTTGTTTTGTGTGGCCCTGGAGGAAGGATAAAAAACAATCGGTGGATGTTATAGGAGCTGCCAAAAAAGAAAGATGGAAGAAGTGAGGGGAAAAGGGAGAAAGGGAAGAACAGAGGAAGGATTTAGGGGCTTTCTTGAGAAGTAATGAGCACCCACTTGTTTGTGGGGCTATTCTAGAAAGGACAGGACCACAGTACAGACCTCTGACGAGGATAATTGTAAAGGAAACCCAAGCATCAAATAAAGAGATGTTTTTACCATCTTAAATCTATACAGATTGCTTGAGATATCAGAGTGAACACCATGAAGACTTTTTCATCAGGTCTCAGCTTCCCAGGACAGAGTTTTCCACCAAATGGAGTTCTGATTCATGAAGCAAAGCATAAGGCTAATTCCTTTATAAATCAATAAGTAACATCCACACCATTTGTTTTTAAAAGCTCCTTAAAATTAACAAAAGAGTAAACTTTACCCTATCAGCCCAACATTCCTGAAGCCAGTAACTCAGGGACATATTTTTTCCCCTTTCTGCTGCCAGAGGAAAGAGGATAATATTTGTAAAGCTTTAGGGAATGCATTAGTTAAATGAATGTGCTAATGTAATTCTTAGAAAATGCTGGATCTTTTTTGACAAAGTAAAGAATTGCTCTTCCTGTAACAGCAAATTCAGCACCTATAAACATTTTAAAAATAAAACATGAGACAAATATAAGGTGCTATTTTTATTATTTTCACAGTCTCATTTAACACCTTCCTTGACAAAGTGAAATTCGTTTCTTTTTTCTCACTGTAAAGAACCAACTTAGAGCTTAAAGAACAAAATCTATGTTAACTGGATAAAGTATATTGCTATATAAAAATTTTATAAAAATGTTATAAAAGTTCATCGTAAGATAGTCTGAGTCACACTTCTGATTTTCACTTGATTTAAAATCAACTCCATGGCAGGGGCACCTGGGAGGCTCAGCCAGTTAAGCGTCTGCCATTGGCTCAGGTCATGATCCCAGCACCCTGGGATCCAGTCCCACATCCAGCTCTGAGCTCAGCTGAAAGTCTGCTTCTCCCTCTGCCAGCAGATCCCCTGCTTATGGTTGTTCTCTCCCTCTCCCTCTCTGGCAAATAAATAAAATCTTAAAAAAAAAAAATCAACTCCATGGCAAATGCATATCCTATTGAGGCATTCTGTAGAATGATATATATTTAATTCACAGATATGTATCTTAGTGTATAATAATATGGAATAGTAGTAAAATGAGTTGGTGCTAGAGCTAACTGGTTCAAATCCTGGATCCACAACTCACTAGCTATTAACTTTATGCAGATTACTCAAACTTTTGTGCCTCACCTCTAAAACGGAAATAATGAGTACCCAGCTCACAGAATTGTTGCCAGTTAAAACAAAAAAAACACAGGCATGTAGTAGTCAGTCAAACAGTACTTAATTAATAGTTAGGTACCATTGTTACTAGTACAAATATTAACAAAGGAAGAAAATACGTTACAAAGATTGACAGATGCTGAGTTAAAATACAGTACCGTCAGGAACCAATTGTAAAATTCTAATGCCTGCTTACCAATGATGTTCTCCACCCACCGCCCACCCCCCAGATAAATACCTGTGGTGGCAGTAAGTTAACAATTTATTTCAGAGACAGGGATTTCTTGTTTGTTCTTGCATGCAAACATAGAGGCAAGCAATACCTTTTGCTAGATATACGTGGGTGGGTGGGTGTTTGGGGGTGGATGTGCGTCAGAGTTCCATGTGATTCTATAGTAAAGCTTTTCCACTCTGATGAGGGAGATCACACTTAATAGCTCTTCAAGGCAATCACTGCATAACGGATGGTGAATTTTCTGAAGTTTCAGTATTATGAGAAACAAATATGTCAAAAATACCATATATAATACTTTGTAACAAAAGAATAAGTAATAGTTATCTATAAATAATTGGTAGGATGGCTTACATACCATAATCACTTAATGGTACTTCTTTCTGTAAAAAAATAGTAATAACAGCTAACGTTTACTGAGCACTGAATCTGTCAGGCAGAGTTCTAAGTACTTTACATGTATTTTTTCATTCTATCCCCCACAACAACCCTGTGAAGTAAAAAATATTATTATCCTCATTCTATGGAAGTTCTGAGAGATTAAATTACTTGTTCAACATCCCACAGAAGTTGTGAAGGCAGGATTCGAACACTGCATTGGGATTTCTAAGCCCATCTTATTAACCATCTCATCATGGTGTCAAGAGAGAAATTCTTAGTCAACTCTTCACTTTCCAAAACAAGTTTCCAAGAATGGTTTTACCCACATATCCTAATACTTTAAAAATATAATTTATAAAATTCTGTATCACACATCTGAGCATATCATTTGCATAAAATTATTTTTCAGTAGTTCACTCTGGAAAAATAGCGTATTATTCTCCTTTTAAATGATTTTTTTTAACCTTCAAAATACCTTTAAATCAATCTGTACACTGATATTTATTTAATATACTTAAAATATAAATCTAAAATAAAATGTAAACTACAAACCCCCAAATATAATCTTCTATTTGGATATGCATATATTATAAACATAGTTTAAAATAGTTTCCTATGATAGAGAGTACTGTAGGGTACAAATGTCAAAAAGACTATGATTAGTACCTTCAAAGAAATAAAATATTGAATCCTTGAAACAAAAACAAGATAATGTGTGTGTGTGTGTGTGTGTGTAGTTTCAAATAACTCCAGGACCTGAAGTAAAAGAAAATGCCACAGAGCAACACAGAGCAGACCCAAACCTAGCCTACAATTTCTTCCCAGCTCCAGGAAGCACTGGAAATTTATACCAGAATTGTATATTTATCCTTAATGTAGTTTACAGTAAACTATATAGAACTTTCATTCCAGAGTAGATTTGATTAAACTAAATGACTTCATTGTCTTCATGAAATTCCCAAGGTGAAAATCTCTTTGAGGGACTGGTATAGATCTGTGTCATGATAATTCTTTTTAATTATAATTTCCCCATTGTTCCTGTTCTCCCCTCTTTTAGTTTCAAGTGAGAAGGAAAGTCCTTCGTAACTTCCTACCTTGGGAATTTTTACCAAGCTGAAAACATGTACTTAGAAAGTCAGAAGCTCTTCTGGCTTTTTGAAAAACCTAAGTCCATAAAAGACATAACCCTGGAAGTGTTGGAGGGGAAGAAGAGAGAGAAAAGCATTTTTAAAATCAGAAAAGAGAGAGTGAGCTCAGATTCTGAGATTAGACAGGGAACTGATGTCAGTGGGTTCTGTGGAGCTCCTGAGACCTGTGGTACAGCTTGATGTCCGAGTCCACAGAACAAAGCAAGACTTCCAAGGGAAAGATTTATAGTGCTCCTAAGGAGAGCAGACCCTATGCACAGGGCCTGGAAGAGTCCACCAAAATTCTGCTTCCCCAGGCATGGTCCAGAAGTGCACTGGCCCTCAGACCATGTTGACGAGACACAGGCATGCCCGCAGGAACCAGGTGGGCCATTGATTACTGATTAGATAGTCAGTATCTCCCCAGAAACTTAGCACAGTCCTAGCCAGAACCAAACAAGACAGTGAGTGAATTCTCTGCCTATTCTGTGGGATGTGGGCAAAGAGTCAGATTTCAGCAGGTTTAGGGAAAATAAAGAAATGTGATATTTCCTGCACAGCTGTTTGTGACCTGGAATTCATTCCCATAACAGATAGGCATCTGGAATGGATGGATAGCATCATCTGACATTCACAGACACAGTTCTAGTGGCCAGAAGAAATAAATTCAGGGGTGTCTGGGTGGCTCAACCATATAAAGGTCTGCATTTGGCTCAGGTCATGATTTTAGGGGCCTGGAATCGAGTCCTGGGTTGGGCTCCTTGCTCAACAGAAAGTCTGCTGCTCCCTCGCCTTCTGCTTCTACCCTGCTTCTGCTCTCTCGCTTTCTCTCTCAAAATAAATAAAGTTTTTTTTTTTTAAAAAGAAAGAATTTCAGATAACTATCCCCTCTTACAGAATTATATCTTAACAAGTTTAATAAATAAGTAGAGAGGTTTTTAAAGTTACTGGGACAGGTGCCTAGGTGGCTCAGTCATTAAATGTCTGCCTTCAGCTCAGGTCATGATCCCAGGATCCAGGAATCGAGCCCCACATCTGGCTCCCTGTTCAGCAGAGAACCTGCTTCTCCCTCTTCCTCTGCCTGTTGCTCGCGCTGCTTGTAATCCCTCTCTCCCTGTCAAATAAATAAACGAAATCGTAAAAAAAAAAAAAAAAAAAAATTATTGGGAGTTGTTTTCATTCCAGTTCTGACTGGTTGGGGAATGTTGTCTAGTGAATTAAACTTCAAAGTATGGGAAAATTGGCAAATTGAATACAGTTTATTAACTTTGATAGCTCAAATATGGAATACATCTGTATTTCTCGTATGTATCATGGGCTTTGAAGAGGCTTATTTAAGAATGTTATAAATGTAAAAGAAAGAGCCTTCCAAAAGATTAAAAATCCAGTTTATATTCCCAACAGACTTCTTATTGCTTAATAACGTTACAGAAGCATGTAAGGTATATTCTACATGGGTCAATTTTTATATTTTATTTTGACCTATATGGAATCATTGGTGTAATTATTAAAATCCACATTGGAAAATCAAATATTTCAGTTAGTTAATGTTTTCATGCTTTTTTAAATGTCAGAAGTCATAGTTAGAGAGTTTATTAACATAACAAGAAATTTAAGGCATCGAGATTAGTGCCTAAGATCAGATATGAGATACTGTCACTTGATCTAAAATAATACTGATCAGCATGGATTCCTTACTCAAATCAAGAGAAGCATTAATAATAACATATAGTCTGTTAATTGCAGATAAACTAAAACTATTAAATAACCTGAAATTAAATTTCATCTCTCATTCCAGATATATAAATACTATGGTATTTTTACCATTAAGAAGGAAGAAGGAAAGGAAAGATGGAAGAAAGAGAGAGAGGAAGGGGAGGGTAAAAGAACAGAAAGAGAAGGAAGAGGGGACAGGCTGTCTTACCCTAACAATCTCGTCATCTAGTTAAAAGAAAAAAACACATCTTAAAATAAAACTCGTGAACAGAATCACATTGCTGGGTTTGATGCCACAATCAGTTGATAAACAGTCTGAAAAATAAATAACCACGTCATGTTTGTGGGATATTTTATCAGTTTTTATCAGGTGCCATAATGTATGTCAATATCAAATCAAGGGTAAGGAGCCTGGAAAAGAATTGAGGACAGCTGGAACAGGTCATCAAGGAAGTGGTTCTCTACTGATTTCATCAAAACCCAAGGTTACTTTTAGGGATGCCTGGGTGGTTCAGTTGGTTAAGGGTCTGACTCTTGATCTTGGCTCAGGTCATGATCTCAGGGTCCTGGGATTGAGCCCGGAGTAGGGCTCTGCTCAATGGGGAGTCTGCTTCTCCCTCTCTCTCTACCCTTCCCTCTGCTTGTGCCCTTTCTCTCTCTCTCTCAAAAACAAAAAAACAAAAAAAACAAAAAACAAAAAACAAAACAAACAAACAAAAAAAAACAGAACAAACAAAAACCCCTCAAATTTACCTTTAATGTTTTTATGTCTCTTGCTTTGTTTTCATTTTCTACTCCCCACCCCCCACTTTTGTCTTCTCCTCCAGCAATAAAAACCAGTAGGTTTGTGTGATTTTGAAGTAGTGTAAAATGGGCAAAAAGACTTGATTTGAGTCTCACCTGTGCCATTCCTTGTTGCTCTTGGGCTGCAAAGTTAAATTCCCTTCATTTCTGTTTCCCCACAGGTCAGGAGAAATAACAGTGCCAACCTCACAGAGTGACAATGAGGGAAACAGCAGTCAGAAAACCAGCACCTGACACAGGGTAGGCATGAAACCAGAGGTGTGCATTATTCTTTCCCTTTTGGAAAAAGGATAAAAAGAGGAATCTGTTTTGCAGAGTGCTTCTCAAACTTTATCACATATATGAAACATGTAAGGATGTTGTGAAAATGCAGAGTCTGATTCAGTATTGGGGTGGGGCTTAAGATTTGGCATTTCCTCTATTTTATTTACACTCATATAAGAAGACTTAATTCTGGGAGAAAATAAGGTACCTTCTAAAGAACAAACATAAACATCAAGAAAAAAAGAAGAGAGAGAGAGAGGCTCTAAGATTAGAAATCTTTGCAGATGGGTCAGATCTGGAGTTGAAATGAAAAATTAGATTTACATAGAAAGATGGACACCTCTTCCCCCAAGGTTGTTAGTAAGGGTGCAATGTTACATGAAAATTTGGAAACTTTAATGAGATTAAACATTTATAAATCACAAAAAAACAAAAAAAGAAAGAAAAAGAAAAAAAGATTTGGCATTTCCAATATTGCTGGTCCTGGGACCACATTTTGATAAGTAAAGTTTTAGAGGTAAAAAGAACATGGACATGGTCAAAGTAGAAATATTAATATGTAGGGAAAGAAACCAACACTTACAAAATTCCTACTTTAGACTTAGAAATGTATATAGTACATACGTAACTTTTTTTTTTTTTTAAGATTTTTTTATTTATTTGTCAGAGAGAGAGAGAGGGAGAGACAGCCAACACAGGCAGACAGAATGGCAGGCAGAGGCAGAGGGAGAAGCAGACTCCCTGGCGAGCAAGGAGCCGGATGTGGGACTCGATCCCAGGACGCTGGGATCATGACCCGAGCCGAAGGCAGCCGCTTAACCAACTGAGCCACCCAGGCGTCCCCGTAACTTTTTAAAAATAACTGTGAGACACAGGTTTTATTATCATTTGACAGCAGGAAATCGAGGATCGGGTACACTGGTTCCTAAGAGATTTTGTAATTCCAAAGCTCACGTTGACTCCACACCTTGAGAGAGGACAGAAAGTCAGATGGAGCAACAGAAGGAGGTAAGGACACATGAGTCCACCCAAATGGGGGTGGGTGTCAGTGACCTATAGAGGGCAAAGTGAATCCCCTGGGATTTGGGAGTGCATTTAATGGTGAGAGCAGAGATAAAAAGGCAGGTACAGTAAGCCCCTCACTTTCCCTCTGTCTCCCATATTCCTTCAAAAGCCAGAGGAACTGCTGTTCAAGATTCAACCCTTCACCTTTTCTGTCAAATCATCATTGACAGAGCAGTAGCACAACTATTGCCAACATCCAATGCATGTGTGGATCTGGGCCAACTTCACCTCTGCTAGTTGTTTCTATGGTTACCAAGATAAAGAAAATGCGAAGAGGTCGAAAGGTGGACAACGAAGTACTGCGTTTCCACAGGGACTTTTTCAACCACCAAGTTTAGCGAAGAGTTCATATCTAATCTAAAGTTCACATTACCCTAGCAAACAAGAGCTGGAGCCAAAGAATGAGACTATGATTATAATGAGGTCTAACAGGTGATAGTCACGTGACAAGGAAAACACACTACCATAAATGTCTTATTGTAAGGCAGCAAGTATTGAAGTGTTTAGGTTCTAGAAACTGTGGACCTCACTTGGTACAGACACAAAAAATAGAACTATTTTTTATAAACTTTAACCCAAATAGACCCAGATTGATCAATTTCTTTAAAAGTTTTAATGAAGGGGTGCCTGGGTGGCTCAGTGGGTTAAAGCCTCTGCCTTCGGCTCAGGTCATGATCCCAGGATCCTGGGATCAAGCCCCACATCGGGCTCTCTGCTCAGCGGGACTGCTTCCTCCTCTCTCTTCCTGCCTCTCTGCCTGCCTCTCTGCCTACTTGTGATGTCTGTCAAATAAATAAATAAATCTTTTTAAAAATGTTTTAATGAAACCTGTAACTGTTAAATGCCAAGAATTCAAATGATGTGTTTTATTATAGTACAAGCTCCCTTCTCTGAGGGTATAGGACCTGAGAAGAATTGCATTGGATGAGTCTGCTTCCCTGTCTTCATGGGTAAGATCTGGGTAAGATGATCCCTCCAGGGAAATCTTGATTAAGGAATCAGAATAACACTAGGAAAATGGTAAAGGAAAACAGTCAAGAGAAAAGCAGAACCAGCTTTATGACAAGGGAAACTGACATGAATTTAGTACCGTCTACATATGTTAATTTTATTTCATTTTCACAAATCTGTGAACAGGGTGGTGATATGACCATTTTATAGATACTAGGACTGAGATTTAAATAAATTCAAGTAAAAGAAAATAAAATAGAGACTTAGATAGATTCATTAACTTCCTCTTGGTCGTACTACTGGCAAGTGGCAGGGTCAAGATTTTAAAATGTTATAAACATAAAAGAAAGATCCTTCCAAAAGATTAAAAGTCTTTTGTAATGTGGGGATTGTGGTAGAAAGTGGTGATTACTTCCCTATATCAATTCTTTTCTTTCTTAACGGAATCTCAATTTTTATCTGGGATCACTGTTACTTGGAATAAAAGACTATTTCCCAACATTTTGGAGCTAATTATGGGCGGGTACCTAAGTTCTGGACAATGAGAGGTAAGTGCAGAAGTTAGGAGGGACTTTGGGAAGTATTGATTGCCATTTCTCGGGTGTGGTCATCCTGACTCATTGGCCTCCCTTGCAAGTCCCTGGTTCTTCAGTTGTCAGGCCACTCCCAGTGGGATTGGACTCCAGCTGTGAACTCCCTCACAACTAGCTGAAACCTTTACCCTTCCCCAGGCCCAGCTTAATTCCTACCTGTTCTTCCCCAGGGGATATTGCTCATCTGCTCCTCTGAGCTCCCCATGATGAAAGGGAATCCTGGATGCCACCTGAGCACCAAGGACCCTCTATTCCTATCTAGCTTCACCAAACCAACCAAGGTTCACAGCTGGTCCTTGGTGCCTGATCACACCTCCTTCCTGAACCTCTGCGGGACTGGAAACCAGCCCTGGGCCTCAGCAAGCTGGCTGGGGAGTTCACTATCTTCTTGCTCCTGCACCCTCTGTTTCCAGGACTGGCCCATGGTATGCCTCACCCCATCACAAACACACCTCTTGGGTTTACAGTCTTAGGTCCCAGAAAACCTAGAACTAGTGCTTCCTGCTCTTTCCCTTCAAATCAGATCCCCTTTGGCCACTGATGCCTGCATGAAACAACCTGAGCTTTGCTTCATGCCACCGCTCTACCCTCAACGAGATATTCTTAAACCGTTATGCCTTCCACAGAGCAAAACACCACATATGCTTCCTAGTTGGTATGTTCCTGGCCAGAAAGTCACAAATCTGTCTCAGCTGAAAATGTTTCCTCCTTTCTTAGTGTCATCATTCAGAATGCCATTCTGTGAGGGAAAGAGAGGGAGTAAGGGGCAGAAACCCTTCTATAATAATGACTATGCCTAACCTGACCTTTATAGATTCTATCTATATATAAATATATGAAATAGGTCAGTTTTAAATCATAGAAGTATGCATAAAATCTGACCATTATTTTCTACTTTCTTGTCAAAAGATGTGAAAGTGTATTCTAATGTAAAGATTCTAATTAGATCAAGAAAGGTACTAGGAGACACAAGTTGGCAAAGAGTCTATTTTGAGAGCATTGTCTAAGTTGCAGTATGCAATGCCATAATTACATTTGTTTTTGATCGAACAAATAGACATAAAGGGCTGCTTGTAAACTAATGTTTGTCTCATTAATGTCAACGAAGATGTAGTTCTTAAGTATAAATTCCCAGGGATGGCTCACAAGGAAAACTAATCCAGTAAAGGAAGGAAAGTAGGAGAGTTTATTGTTAATTATTTTAAACAATTTCAAAATCCTTAATTGCATTTGAGACTAGAAAACCAGTGGGGAAATGAATCATTCTTTCTGCTAGTGAAGTCAGAGAATGATATTATTGATCTGGAGTATACAAGAGAAAAAGGGTTGCAACTCCATTTTGGACATGCATAATTTCATTTAGCATAGTTCTGCTCTGAAACCAATCTTCCAGGATTCTCTAGTAGACAAAAAGAGGAAAAAAAATAAAATTGAGTAGGAAAACGTGATTCCCCTGCAGGTATTAAGTTAGATTCCTTAACTAGGTTCAGAAGGCCATTCAGCAAGAAAAAAAGAAAAAAGTAGGATCAGGAGTCCTCTTATGTTGATATAACGTGGATCTTGCCTTAAATCAAGATCTGAAAGAGACTGAAAGAGACTGAAAGAGAATCAGTCTGCAATGCCTAAAAAATTAATGTATTAAAAATGTATAAATGTATTATACATTATAAATGTATTAAAAATACATTTTTAATTTTTAAAACTATTATTCTGTGACATCTTCTTGATTCTCTTGGACATTTAGGCACTACTTTGCAGCCATTGCTGTTGGGATACACCTCCATATTACTCAGTCATATTATCATCATATATCATCACAGGGTAATAGTTATCATCATATATAGTTATCATCATATATCCTCATAGGGTAATAGTTTTAGCTTATCTGGCTCCTTACTAGTATTATAAACTACTAGGGGTCAGGGCCTATTTAATCTGTGCATTTTCAGTGCCTGGCATGGGAGCTGCCAATATGTATTGAATTACTAATAACCTTATTCCATAAACTAGAAGTTCAAGACCAGTATAAGATCAATATTTCTACCAATGGAATAAATTGCGGGGAAAATGGTGATGACAAAACTAAAACTTGTTTCCTCTAGCCTTTTCTCTAAGAAAGAATCAAATATCGCAAGTGGGATCATCTGTTCATGACTTTTATTTAGAAGCACATTTTCAGGAACATAATTGGAAGAAAAGACCACTTTCCTATAAAATCATGGGGTCAGTGTAACAAAACCTGGTGGTAATTTAAAAACTGCTTCTCTCTATTTGGGTTTTTCGAAATACATTTGTATCAGTCAGGATTCTCCAGAGAGAAAGAGGCTTATAAGAAATTGGCTCATGTGATTATGAAGACTGGTGAGTCCAAATCGCAGTGTGGGCAGACAGGCAGAGACCCAGAAGAGCTGATTGTGCAGATGAAGTCCAAATGTAGTCTGCTGAAGAATTCCCTCTTCTTGGGGAAGGGTCAGTTTTTGCTTTATTCAGGACTTCAACAAATTAGCTGAAACCCATTCACATTATGGAGAACAATCTTCTTTACTGATGAAAAATGTTAATCTCATCCAAAAACACCCTCCAGAAACACCCAGAATAATGTTTGACCAAATACTTGTCATCCCATGGCCCATGTCAACAGTCAGGTTGACACATAAGATTAACTATCATACCATGAGTGTGGCAGTGTTTATCCAGGCTCTGTTCACTGTATATTCCTCTGCACAGTGAAGGTTCATAGTAAATGTCACTGAATAGACTACCGCTAGTTTTGTGTAATTGTGCATCACATGGACTTCTGCTTCACAGAGACCTGGGTTTCAGACCCTTTTATGCTAATCTACCTGGGTGACACTGAGTATTGCACATTGAGATTGCACACTTCAGTTTCTTCACTTGTATTTTAGAAATAAAAAAAGAAATAATAATAATAATACCTACTTCATGAAGTCATAATGAGGATTAACATTAAATGCATGCAAAGCACTTAGCTCAGTACTGGGCACAGAGTGAGAAGTCAATAAATGTTCATTATTTTTATAGTGATTTCCACATGATGTCCTCCCCCCAACTGAATGATCAGTTTCTCAAGACAGAGAATTTATTTTTAATCTCTCTCAATCACACTCCATGCTTAATACATCATATACCTTTGAGAAGTATTAATGGGTTTAATTGGTCTCTGAATTGATGATTTGCCTTTTATGATGAGAACGCCAGGGGCAGGACTACATTTTAATAACAGAATTTGTGCTTGGGGTTTTTTTTTATTATTTTTTAAGAAACAAATGTGGAAAATAGTTCACATGTTATTGAAGTAGTAGGGGAAGCTAGACAAAATCCATGAAGCAGAAATAAGCTCTCAATAAGCTCTGGTGAAAAAAGATAAGGTTCTTCAAAGGAATAAATATATTTAGAAATGGAAAGGTCTGGAGCACATGTGCACCATTCCACAGGCTTCAGGCACAAAACTAAATTGATGTGAGCTCTATTTGAAGAAACTCGGGATTATTTTGAAGCAAATCCAAGATATCAAATCATTTCTTCTATATATATTTCAATATGCATCTTTAAAAAAAAAGACTTCCCTTTTAAAATAGCCAAGGTCCTATCAATTCCTCCCAAATCAGAAACAAATTCCTTAATACTATTAATACCCTGTGCTCACATTTTCCTTTTTAAAAGACTTTTTAAATTTTTAAAATATTTTATTTATTTATTTGAGAGAGAGAATGAACAGGGAAGATTATAGATTATAGATATATTATAGATATATATATATAGATAGATATAATATATGTGCTATATATATAGATAGATTTACATAATCTATCTATATATAGATATAACCTATATATATAATCTATATATATATATACACACATATATAATCTATCTATATATATATACACACACACATATATATATATATATATCTTGAGGGCTTTTTTCTTTAACCTATAAATTTCCTCCTGGATCTTTTTTTTGTCCTTGCATTTTATTGTTGAAGAAAAGTGAGAGTTCTACAGATGGCCTCACTGGATTTTGCTGATTGACTATATCCATGAACTCACGGAACACATTCCTCTAGCCTGTGTATTTGCTATAAATTAAAATCTAAGATGATCATTTTTTAGTTTTTTTAATCTTTATTTATTGATTTATTGACAGTGGAGGACAAAACTACCTCGTAGGTATTTGTATGGTACCGTCAGAAAGTATGTGTCCAGTTGTCTCCCTGGGAAGCAGGCAGCCATTATGGAGCAATGACTCTATAATGATATCCTAATTCTCCTATTTCTTCCTAATTTATTGGTATCATATTATAAAAGAGAAGCCTTCCCTCATTACAATTGGTTTTTCTCAGGTATACAGGTCATAATAGCTTCATTTATGATCCTATTGACCATATAGTTTCATAGTGAAACTACACTTTTATTAAAATTTTAATAGTTAAATTTTGTAAGTTTGACATTACTGCAAAATCAATCATTACTCATCACCGTCAGCTGCTGGGTTATGTCTGGAGTCTGTGTACTACACATTTATATCATGAAATAGATGCTCATTATCAATCAAGGTTGATGAAAAAATGTGGTCCCTAGTTTTTAAAGATGATCCACCAAAATTTTAATCTACAACCCTAATATTGATTATTTATTTTGTAAAAATGTCTTGTTATGAATAAAGATATAATGAATGTACTCATCTTTTTATTTCCTTTCAATTATTTTCTTGGGATAAATTCCTCAATGGAACAAAGGGCTTAATTATAATTATGTCAATCATTCTTTATTGCCATATTCCTTTCTAAAAGGGTTGTAGTAACTTAAGGGCCATCAAGAATGACAATATAATTTCACTTCAATGTTAACAATTGCTTTAATAAAAAGGTATACTTTTTTGCTATTTCTTTTTTTTTTTTTTTAAAGATTTTTATTTATTTATTTATTTGTCAGAGAGAGAGCAAGCGAGAGCAAGCACAGGCAGACAGAGTGGAAGGCAGAGTCAGAGGGAGAAGCAGGCTCCCTGCGGAGCAAGGAGCCCGATGTGGGACTCGATCCCAGGACGCTGGGATCATGACCTGAGCTGAAGGCAGCGGCTTAACCAACTGAGCCACCCAGGCGCCCTACTTTTTTGCTATTTCAGTAGATGTAAAATACTATTTTAAAGTTGCTTTCACTGGTATTTTTTAAATTACTATCAAGGATGAACATTATTTCCCAGGAATTTGTTTACTAATGATAGTTCCTCTTGGGTAGAAGAGATATTTTTCTCAAACTATTAAAAGGCATGTCTGAATAATAGAACTACACAACAGGAACAGGGAATTTCAGAATCTGGTGAATTCTCACTTTTCACTTGCTTTCTAGGAGTCGATATAAATATTTATTATTTAAATTTACTTCCTTGTAAAATTGGACTGATTATACTTTAACCACAACAGAAGGTTGTTTAGAAAATTCAGTGAGTTTGCATACCTTAAATCTTATGAAAAAAAGGAGTATCCAATCATTATTTTTAGTATTTTAAAAAAATATGACTTTAAAATGTGAATTTAACACTACAAAATAAATGTTAATCCAGGAACAATCCTGAATCTTAGTACACTCAATTATTATCACTAAACTTGGGGTCAGGAATTTCCTCTGAATAACAAGACTATTTGCCTTTATATATTCTTATTTAGGAAAAAAAAATAGTACATATATAAGTTAAAAGTTCTTTAGAAACCAGTTCTTCTGAAAAAAATCTATTTAGTTAGCCAAAAGTAATTAGTTCCTTGGATTTCTTAATACCTTGGAGCAAGGAGTACTGTTTTGAGAAAGAAGCTTCCCTGAGGGTTTGAATATATGATGACATCCCCCCTGGTTTTATTTTTGTTTTTGTTACCATCAGAAAACCCAGAGGATTTAGCAGCCAATCATGTGGACATCCAGAAACAAGTCACTGTAAGGCCTGCTTTCCTGAGAAACTGACTTTCCAAGCTGAACTGTGGCTCTGACCTAGTCCAGAAAAGTAAGAAGAGGAAGAGACTCTGAAGAAAGCATTCACAGAGCAACTGGTTGGACCTGGCTGTCGACTAGACCTTGTGTACTCATCACTGTTCTAGGATTCAAGCATTCAACTCGACCAGAGTTTATTTAAAACTTGCTTATCCATTTTGAACGGTGTAGCAATCTTTTGTACCAGAGACACACAGTGAGAAAATGCCCAGGTGACCGTGATCTTACAGAATATTTTATCTGTCCCATGCATTTTACTTCTAGGAAATTTACATCAATTGTTTTCCCTACTTTATGACAGACTTTTCTTCTTTTAATTGGCACCTTAGTGCCCAATTAAATAACCATACTAATTAGAATAGCAATAATAATGTAATTAACTTTCAAAAACTAGTGAATTTATCAAAGGGTTCAGCATTAGGAAATCCTAATTTTAAACCTCACTTGCTAATGATGCACTCTATCTCCACGCTTTTTATTTCTTCCATTTCTGAAACCAATGTGAAACTGGAAATGATGTCAAAATAAATAATAGCTAGAAGTTCCATAATCACTCTTACAAGTAGCACATGGGTAAGGAGATATTCTCGAAGAATAGGAAGTAGGATTGCCCTCTGGGTATTAAACCAAAAATCAATAGTAAGATGAAACTTACAGAAACAAAATAGCCTGCCACCTAATTAATATAATTAAGGTGAGAAAAGTAGAGAGTCATGATCTGCCACAAAATCCAGGAAAACGAGATTCACAATGTAACATTTACAGAGCCCAGTTAATTTGGGTCTTAAGGAAAGAACCAAGTCAGCTTCCACTAAGTACCTGCTCTGCCTGGTAGGTATTTCCTTAAAACAGAAGTTCATGCTTGGGCTCTTTTAACGTAATGCCATAAAATATAAGTCTCTCTCTTAAGTAACTCCTCTTCTAAGCTTACACCCCCTCAAGTGTCAGCTAATAGTTTAGATTCTTCTGGGGTTTCAGTTCAGAGAATGAGTGGAAGAAAAATGGAACAGTAGGCTCCCTGATCCCTAAAAGTTTAATTTCTCATTGTAAATTAATAAAATACCTTTCTGGTTTCATACGTCAGTCCTTTGGGAGGTTTGCTAAATTGAACATCCCCAGTCTGATCAATTTCAAAATATTGATGAAACATTTTCTAATCTGTGATATTTAGAGCAAACTCTGCAGAACAGTTAGTTCTCCAAGTTTTCCCCAGGGAATCCCTTCCACATCGATGAATGTCAAGCAAGCCTTTTCTATTCCAAAATGTCTACACCCCTACCAGTGAACATGGCTCACTCCAGGTCACACTTCAGCCGCAGAATGTAAACATAATGGTGGATGCACAGGGATGACATCCAGAAGTTAACTTTTGTGTTTCCTTCAAGTGAAACAGACCTCAACTGCCCCATCTCCTTTGAACTATATAGTGAAAACATATCTCCGAGCACAAAGTAGGGCCTCAATAATATGTGTTGAAATGATGGCTGCTTTTGCGTATGTTTGATGCTCTCACAAAGGATAAGAGGAAGCTTGCTGTTCTTGGAACATTTTCACAACTACGTGTGAATGGAACATTTAGTTTCAGAGTGTGGCCCTGAAGACAGTAATAGTGACCACATCTTGGGTGATTTTTTTTTTTTTTTAATAGATACTCCTCAGGTCCCAGGAAGAAGAGAAACAATTGAAAGAAATGAAGATTAACAGCATCATCACCAGTTCATGCCCTCTCCAGGGTACTCACTAGAGAGTTGGCCCTCCCCTTCCAGGTCCCTTCTGTCTTCCATCAGAGTCCCAGGGGAGTCCCACACCCTCCTTGTTCCAGACCCCTGTGATCACAATAGCTCCTCCTTAGGCTGTTCCCCACCAATCCCAATCTCCCTGAGTGGTAAAGAATAATTCCAGATTTAGGTGTGTTCCTACAACTCTCTGAGCTCAGATCTTGACTGCAGGCACCTTGAACCTGTGAAAAGGTGACCAAGTGGCAGGCTGCATCCCTTCCTAAATGCTATAGAAAGTTCCAGAATTAACCATTGCCAGAGAGCTGTGGGGCCACAGCCTTAGGGCCTCAGGTGTTGCTCAGGGCCCAGGAGAGATGACAGATGGGCATCTCATTCCTGCTGCTGCTTTGGGGTGAGGTTGCTTGGTGCTGCTGCCGACTACTACTCCACTGGTCCCAGGGGTTTCAAATAGAGCCAAAAGCCCCACTGTGGACTTGAATGGGAAAAGAGGGATAGGCACAGATTATTGTCTCAGAAAAAAGCCAACTGAGGCCTCCATTAAGAAAACTTCTTGGCCCTGCCCCTGATGCCACACATACCTGCCCAAAGTTTTTCCTGCTCATCCCCTCTCCAAATGCTACATATGGAGAAAATATACTACTACTCCCACCACCTCCAGAGTATTTCTGCTTTCTACGAGTCAGATTTTTGTTTTGGTGTGTGGATGTAGCATATCCGATTCTGGAAGGATTATTGCATTTTGTTAAATAAAAGTAAAATTTGTAGTTGGCAGATTTGTTGATTCATGTGCCAGTGCTGAGTAACTGGCTTTAAAAGATACACAGTGTAATGATAGCATTCAAATTTCCTTTAATACTAGGAAGTTCCTAGTATTAAAATTAAAATCCTAGTATCAAAATTCCTAATTCTGGGGCACCTGGGTGGCTCAGTGGGTTAAGCTTCTGCCTTCGGCTCAGGTCATGGTCTCAGGGTCCTGGGGTCAAGCCCCACTTCAGGCTCTCTGCTCAGCAGGGAGCCTGCTTCCCCCCTCTCTCTGCCTGCCTTTCTGCCTACTTGTGATCTCTCTCTAACTCTGTCAAATAAATAAACAAAATCTTTTTAAAAAAATTCCTATTACTAGGGGTGGGGTTGTATGAACAACGTGGACATTTATGGATGCTAAATTGGAGGCTAACTTTTTATCGGAAATGGAAAAAGCCATGATAGACGAGACACAGATGTAGAGAAGCAAAGTATAATGCCAAGGATATTCAGCCTTTGGTATTAGGACTTTGGGCACTAATAAAATATAAAAGTAAAGTATACAGTTTAGAAGTATATAAAAATGAAATTTTTGTAATTTGTAATTCTTGGCTAGGCTGAATACCAACATTGCTCTATTGGGAACCTAGTAATAAAATGAATAAAATATTTTCTACCTACGGATATATTATTACAAACACAACATTGGCTAAATCAGTGAATGTGGGCTTGTTGATGCAAAGTAATATCCATCATCTTCGCACTTACATGCTCATTATTATAATTAGGAATTACTTAGGAGAACAATATTCTCACAGCTTCAAGGTAAATATTAAAAATATTTTGAAATTTAAAGTTCACTATACCAGCAGTCAGACATAGGATACAGACTTCCAAAGCTATTCACACTGTAAAGTCAATATCAAAAGTCAGCTGGATTTCTCCATCTTTAGTACACTGTTGTAATTAAGAACAGGGCTTTTAGCTTGAGGACCTGGGTTTGAATCCTGACTCTGACACTCCCTAGGGGGGGATCTTGGGCTAGTTGCTTAAATTTTATGGACTTATATGAATGTTTCAACTGAAAAAATGGAAATTATAATACATACATCTTTGTTAACAGTCACAATACTTAACAACTGGTATAGCTTAGGCAACAACCAGTCAGAATAGACTCTAGCCTTGGCCCTGCAACCAAGTCCTGAAGGGCTCCTGTGCCCAGTGTTACCTCTTCAGTTTCTAGATTTGAGAAGGACAAGGTTGAGGGGTCCCAGAGGAGCCGGGCAACCAGAGAAACAGGGTTGAGAGGGCACTTGGGGAATTGAGGGCAGCAACTCTTCACTGCCCACTATGAAAATATTTCAGTGTTTTAACAACAGTGTTTGGCCATACAGCTGTGTAATTTCATTATGCAGAGTCAATGTGAGGATAAATCATATAATATAGGTAGAGTACTCAGCACATATTAAGTTCAATAAACGGTAGCTATAATAATAATAATAGTAATAATAATAATAAATACATGTGGCATAATAGGAATAAAATAATAGCAAACTCAAGATTACAGTGAGGGTTAAATAAGAAAACATGTTATTTAGTTTGAGGCTTGGCTCCTAGTAAGTGCTTAACACATAGTAGGCATTATTATTGTTGGCATTACTGTTATCACTATGTGATGCCTAGTGTGGGGATTAAAGTGGATGCAGTGGATTAAGAGACCAAATATTGCATATATCAAAGCTTTTCTAGCTAGTAAATAGATGCAATCATCTATTCATTCATATTGTAAGATTACAGGAAATAATAGGAAAACTGGTGAATGATTTTAAGAAGAAAAAAGTAACGCCTACAAAATATCTTATGAGAATATAATTTGTCAAATAGGGCAAAGGAAAATTAAATTCATAAACATAATTGCATCTGACAAATTATTGCATAAACCCAGAGAAGGCACTAGATAAAGGAAGTGACAAAATGACAAAATCAATTCTAGCATACTTCAGGCAATTTGAGTCTTGATTGTTACCAATAATTTAAAATTCAATGGCATATTGTTTTCATTTCATTTCTAGAAGTTTATGTTAGAGATAAATCATATTTTTGGCTAAATTAGCAAACAGGTAATGATTCTTCCTTAATGAAATACATCAGCTCAGATCTAGAGAGCCTTCTGAAAGCTTTCTTGGACTATGCAATTTAACAGTTTCTCAGACTGTGGTTATGCAAAATGAAATAGCTTCTTTAAAATCATTTGCTTATTCTTCCTAAAATAGACATTCAAAGCAGGATAATTTGGTAGATTGGGGGTTTGTGGGTTTTGAGCCTCAATTGTGTCTTGGCCCTCAATATTAAATCAATTATTTACCAAATTGCTATCTCATTTTACGATGACCTTAAAAACTCCAGTAAACAGTTAGTGGTCTAGCAGTTTAGAAACTATGGGTGAGAGGAAGTGAAATTCTACTGAACTTACCTACAGCTAAGTGAACAGTATTTTCTTCTTAGTGACTTTATTTTAGTATGATATAAAGGTCAACAAATTATTTTTTAACTCCATAAGGTAACGATCCTCACCACTGTTCTGAAGGAGGTTTGTCTGAGAATGTCAACCACTAAAATAAACCCAGAGCCACAACTGAGGGTCATACTCTCAATTTTGCTTCAAATTTTTTTTTCACATTTTGATGGCAAGCTCAAAGCTAATTCACATTACTGATTACTCAAAATCATACCACAAGTTCTGCTCTAGACTTAAGGGGATTTTTCTCCTCAAGTAATTCTGAGAAACAGAGGTTGCCATCACATAAAATTTGTTTAAACAGAAAAATTTTTTAATTGTACTCACAGTAATCAGATTGCACACCATTATTAAACATACAACGTGTATATATAATTTGGGGGCTTCTGTTGATTTGCTAGCTTTCAAAAGGCTCATTCTATCTGAATGATGAAATAAAGACAATTGCTTGCAAAGAAGGATGCTGAAATCAATTATGGATATAGAGAAAAAAAGATAAAGAGCAAGATATTGAAGATCTACTATTACCCACAGAGATGATACATTGGAGAGAAAGATATAGAGAAATAACACTGACTTTGAACTCCCCTGCACTGTATATACACAAAAGATAACTTTAATTCCACAATTATTTTCTCTGAGCACCAAACTGAAGAGATTCCCCCTATTTATTAATAATTAAATTGGTTATGAGGGAAAATTGTGTATTATTTACAAGAATGTACAGCATTTAATAATGCAACTATTCCATCACAGTTAAATTGCATATTTCTCTAGGTAGCCAAATGTAGTTTGATTAAATATATTTTCACTCTCAGTCTATAACATTCAATCAATAGAAATTCAAGCCAGGTGAATAAAGAGGAATTAAAGAGCAGGCTACATTTGCTCACCTCTGATAATTACTACTAATAATATTAAGTAAAATATTAATATTTAAAAATCATCAAAGTTCTGTTAAACTGGTGATTAATAGCAGCAAATGCCCCACTTTGAAGAATGCAAGTACTTTCTGTTGTTCTTCCATACTGGATTTAGGGATATGTCCCCTCAGACTCTGACTCAAGGGCCAGGGAACAGCTGGGAACTAGGATTCTGAGGAAAGGCTGAAAAGGCAAGAGGAAGAAAGGAAATCCAGAAAAAAAGAAAACTCCAGGTTTCTACTAGAGACAGATTCCTTCTCTATGTTTTACAAAGAGCCGCAATAAAAATTGTTAAGACTCTGAGACACTTGTGTGTCTCTGATCTGGCCTCAAATAAAAATAGGTTCTTTCTGGTATTGGGCCAGCACACTCACTCTGATGCTGAGCTGCATAAGAGCATGTTTAGGGGTTAGTAATGGAGTAATCATTTTAGGGAAGTTATGGGACAATGTTAAAACTACAAACTAAGTACTGTATCAGAGTTTAAATAGTGACTTGATAAAACACAGCAGATGGAGATAAACTGATGGATGCAACCTAAAAACTGGCATTTTTCCCAATATGCTATTTAATTAAGTAACACAGAGAAAAGCTCCATTTTCTTGTCTGACATATCGAAACAATTCAATGAAGTAAAAACAAGATGCCATTCAGAATTCTAATGCAACCTTATGGAGCTCTCACATTCACTGATGTTGTCATTAATTACTGACTTGGACTAAGGCCTGTTAATTAGAATTTGCAATCATATTTTTCAAGGTTAAATTGTATTTGCATTTTTCTATACAGGTACATATATAAAAACAACAAATATAAAATAATACTAAGTGAAATCTGTCCATACATGTGTGTTTGAAAAGTTGTTTACTTTTCCTATTGGGATTATGAGGGGTTTTTTCCTCCTTTTTTCTCCACAGGACAGTGGAAAGTCACAGAGTGATGCATCTAACAATAATCTCCTCCTCTTTATTTATAATGATAATATTGATCCACCACTACACATTTGAACTGAACTTCTGGTCATGTCATGCTCATGACTCCGCTGGGTTACCTGCTTTCTCTTGTCCTATTTTGGGACTGGAGTGCAAGGTATGGTATGGGAAATGTTTTCCTTTGGGTAAGGCCAACAACCACCTCTGAGGGTTGAGACTACAATTTTATACTCATTAATCATTCTGGATAAAAATCAAGTGAGCAAATAAAACATACACACATCACCTCTCTTTGTCTTCAAATGCCTGCATAAATATAATAACAATAAATAAATATAATAACACACATACATACAGACAATACCATCACTCCTGCTTTGTGCAGATGAGGTGCAATCTCCTTTTCTACACACAGGATATTTCTTCATGCAAGGTCACTGAGTGTGCATATGCTGATTGGCAAGAAATATTGCCCCATCTAGAGAAGTTACCATGTCTCAGTTGAATTATTGAGGATCTATCTGGTTGGTGAACAAGCAGGTCTTAAGCTGGAGGTGACAGAAGTGAGAAATTTCTAAACTTTATCTTCCTATGGACCTTCTTTACTCTATGTACCTGTGATGTCCTACACAGGTACAGAATACATATTTTCACATATATTTTCATTATATTCCAGATGATGAATATAAAATTGTGCTGCTATGAATAACTTAATTCTAAGACAGTACCCCAGGTCTTATACTATGAACTCCTTGAGGGCAAAGTTTATGGAACTGTCAGCCCAGGTACCTGGCATGATGACGAGCATTTGCCGAACACTCAACAAATATTTGTTGAATAACTGAGTGATGACAGAAGAGGTGAAGGTGGAGGAAGAGAGCCAGAATCTAGCATCTGGATCAGAATAGGGAAACCCTTAGTATGATTTTGTGAATGGGTCAACAACAGAATGATCGTAATGACAGCTTTATATTTGTCTAGGAATTATCTAGAGGAAATCAGTTTACTTCACTAGAATAGCAACAATAGTCTGTGAAGTTTTTGATTAAATCAATATTGTGCAGGAGAATACCTCTTATTTCATTTGTCCTTCTCACCTAGTACATCATCTTATTTTATTCCCCTTCTACTCATAAAAGTCCAATTTACAGTTCCAGAGATTTCCTGATTTCTTCACTGGTCACTTAAATGTTGTTAACATTTTACCAACTAAGTGGTCAAATTAATACCTGAATTCTTAAAGTTCACAAACTGAGTCCCTGCCCTACAGAAGAATAGTGTCATAGGGACATTAGTAGAAGGAAGGGGAAAATGAAGAGGTGGGAAATCAGAGGGAGAGACGAACCATGAGAGACTATGAGGGTTTTAGAGAGGAGGAGGATGGGGGGATGGGTTAGCCCAGTGATAGGTATTAAGGAGGGAACATATTGCATGGAGCACTGGGTGTTGCATGCAAATAATGGATCATGGAACACTGCATCAAAAACAATGGTGACTAACATAACATAAAAGTAAATAAATAAACATGGATTGTGAAATAGTAATAAAAAATAGTAATAAAAAAGAATAGTATCATAGGGAAGACAGATTAAGCAGATTGCAGCAAAAAATTACACAATTACCAGTGTGCAAAGTAATTGGAGAGGTACGGGACACTGTGGGAATACTTAATGAAGAGTGTGCAGAATTACCTGGACAGCTGACTCAGCACTTGTTTGAGGCATCAGCAAAGGCTCAAGAAAGAATGAAAGAGAGGGAGATAGAAAAAGAGGGGGACCTGAGCACATGTAGGGCAGCATCTGTGAGAAGGAGAATGAAGGAGATAATTTGAATGAGAAGTAAATCTAGAAAGAAGTTCTGAATATATATACATTTTGTTGTATGTCATTTCCAAAAAAAAAAAAAAGTAAACATTTCACACTTTTATTTTGTGTTTGAATTCATATTTAGCTGTGCTGGGGGAGCCAACAAAATCTTCCAAGTGCTAAGGGTTTATATAAATGCTGCCAGCTCTACAAGGGAGCCTAACCTCCGAAGGGTAACTTTTACATTAAGATTTAAATGATGAAGAATTAGGTGAGTAAGAAGGTAGAAGATATCAGAAGGGATTTTCAGATGGTACATGCAGCATGTGAAATGACCCAAGGTGGCTGAAAGCACAGTCTTGACCCCATTCATCTATTTCCTCCCCTCTTTGGGGAGTCATGTCTTAAGGCAGACTCAATCAGGTGCTGTCATATATGCACAAGGGAAGGCCTTCTTGCCATTAGAGCCACGTTGGGACATTAAACACAAGTGGGCAATCACAATAACACACAGGTTTCAGTTTGGTCCAGCTTTATTTATATGACGGAACAATTTCAAATACATACTATGTGCCAGGCCTTAGGTTAAGCACTGGAGATACCCAAGGATCTCTGCCCCTCTAGGTTATTGTGGATCTACTGCTGGATCTTAGCTCTCTCCAGCCCAGATCTTCCTCTTATCTGATTCCCTGAGAAATGTGGCTTCTCCTAGTTACACTTCGTTTCTGTCCCAGATCCCATCTCCCATAATCCCAAACCAACCCAGCTCCTGTCTTTGGTCCATCCCAGTGCCCTTCTGCTCAGCCAGTCTGAGCACTAAGGAAACATCAGGTTTTTGCCTTTATGAGAATTTCTTACACTCTTCCTTCCAATAGTCATAAGCTATTACCAAAATCAGATGTTCAAGCTAGTGCTTTCAGCAAGTAGCCACCTTCATCCTGTCTCCCATACAGAAGTCTGTTTGAACTAGCATTTTTCAGTGCTCACCTTCCAAACCATTCTACTAGTTGCAATCTTAATGAACATCGTTCTTGATTTCACTTTGACTCAGCATGTTTTCTTCTCGCTCACTTTTTTCCCTGGTTCATACACTGCCTTACCTAGCTTCAGTTTTTGCTCACTGAATGTTTACTCATTGCTTCCAGTCAATCTGCTACTCATACAAATTAACATTTATAGTCACTGGAAGATGGTGAAAATACATACGGAATTGCTATGGAGCTAAAGAAAATCACATAATCTTCAGATTAAATTATTTGGAATTCATTGTCTCATCTTAAAACTTATCTTCATGGGAAAAGCAAACAAACAAGTTGCCTGGGTGGCACAGTCAGTTGAGGGACTGATTCCTGGTTCTGGCTTAGGTTGTGATCTCAGGGTCCTGAGATGAAGCCCACCCCATGTTGGGCTCTGTGCTCAGCACAGAATCCATTTAGGACTCTCTCTTTCTCTCTCTCAGCTCCTCCCCACCCCCCCAAAATAAATAAAAACAAAACAAAAAAACCCAAAACTAATCTTTATGACTTATAATAACAAATAGTTATGTCATATTTTCCTTTATCCCTTTTATTCAGAAAAGATTGAAGATGTCTCATGAAATACATACAGTACAATAAGATGTTAAGGGAGTGGAGTAACTAATAAAAGGGAAACTAAGAGTAGACAAGTAAGAACTCAGGGCAAAAGTAATTTCCAAAATGTACAGTGTAGAGTCTAGGCACTTGGCATAAGGAAGCCTCCAAATTTTTAAAGTACCAACACATGATGGAAGGAAGCACATTCTATTACGTAATCCAAATGCGCAGATTATAAAACAAACTAGTTGCTCAAGAGAGAAACAGTCATTTGCAGTAATGAATTTCTGCAGGCTCTTGTCAAGACAACACAATGAGCAACATTCTCACCTGTACTTCCACAGTAAAAACAGTTGTTGGATTCCTCAGGCTGCATCTCTGTGGTCCCTAGACTCCAGCTGTTCATATGGCCCTGAACTGCAGGTCAGTGAAAGTAATCACAGAGGAGCCCAAACCAGACTTTCCAGAAACAGATTTCGATCATTTTTCTTTTAAAGACAAAACTTAGATCACCCAAAGAGTGAATGGTTTTCAGGAAATCCTCCATTAACACTACCTCTGTCCACTGAGCATTTCTGATCATATCTGCAAAGCACACAGATGCTCTGGCAATTTAGGGCATATTCATTCCCATTAGTACTCAGCAGAACTGGGGATAGGATTAACATTGTTTTATAAAAGTTTAAGGACTAAACCAAGATTTTCCTCAGAAAACAATTGTGGATCTATTCTAATACAGATAAAAGGGCAAATGTCAAGATTTTGCCATTGAAACCACCTGTGATGGTTTAGACTACAAAATCTATGAAGCAGCTATTACCAGAAACCTACCTCTGCAGTCAATTTTCCCCATTTTTTTTTTAATCATGGTAAGAGCAACACATAGTCTATCACCTTAGCCATTTTAAGTGTATGGTTTAGTGGTATTAAATATATTCATAATGTTGTACAACCAACACCAACATCCATCTTCATGACCCTTTTCATCTTCAAAAAAAATTTTTTTACTCTTTTCACTAAAACTCTGTACCCATTAAACAAGACATTCTGTCTCCCCTCTCTCTCCAGCCCCTGAAAATCAACACTCTACCTTCTCGGAGTCTGACCTAATGTTAATTTTAATTTTAATTTTAATCAGGAAGAAAAGCATTCATAAAATATCTAACATCAAGCTGTGAAATTTGCCTGTGATATCCAGAAGTTAAAATGCTACAAAAACCAATGCCTCTAGATGGCTAAATAATTTGATTATGTGGCACAAGTAATCAAAAGTTGGTTAGGTTTGGAGACTGTTAATTAACAACAGCCTCCATTGGTGTTGCTGCTGCTGATCCTAGGCCATCACTCTTTTTGTCAATAATTCAATCACAGGTGCTTGTCTGAGTGTCTCCCCTAGTATGACAAGTAAAACTAAGTCTAAAAGGTACACAAGTTCATTTTTCTACATTTTTTTTTAACAAGAGAAGTGACAGAACACTGCATCTAGTTAACACAAAAGCAGTATTGAGTTACGAAAGGGCAACTTAAAAATAAGGAAGAAAAAGGGTGCCTGGCTGGTTCAGTCGGTTAAGCGGTTGACTCTTGATTTCGACTCGGGTCATGATCTCAGGGCCCGGGGATCCAGCCCCATCCTCAGAAGGGAGTCTGCTTGAGATTCTCTCTTTCTCTTTTTCTCTGCCCACTCCACCCCTCCCCCAATTCTCTCCCTCTCTCTCTTTCTCAAAATAAATAAATAAATCTTTAAAAAAAAAATAAGGAGGAAGGTGCAGAACACATTTGTTTTGCATGCTTGAGCTTTTCAAGAAAGGTCATTTTTATGGACCCTAACTCTCACCATGGTTTTGAGATTCGGTTCTATATAAGCATAAGTAGCCAAAAATTAAAACTCTATTTATACAACTTAGTCTACAACCGATACTGGTTTTAAGAAATTTTCAAAAGAAGTTACAAATATGTAATGTGATATTGTTCCTGATGAATTTCGTCATAAATAGATAAATATATATAATCCTGATCAGTACTGGAAAAGTTTGCCTGAAGTCTGTTTTCCTTCAGCCTGAAGTCTGGTCTAGAAATTCTGGAATGATAACTAATCAGATAATTATCAGAAGTGATAATCACTTTTCAAGTGGAATAATGTATAAGCTACTAGATTTGTGATTTTGAGAAAAATGGAAAGTGCCCTTTTCAAAAATGAGAGCAGATTCTAGGGCCCCTCTGATGGCTCCCATTGCTGAAGAAATAATTAAGGCATTAAGACAAAAGACAGGCAAGGCTTAGTGTCCTCTAGTTAGACTGACCCTTGAAGAGTTCTGAGAGGCATACAACAGAGAGTATCCTGAGTCCAAGCAACAATGACCACTGGTCTTAACTGCAGAGCCTGGGATCTACTGAAATCATTCATTATGCTCCACTTTATATTACTTTGATATACCTGAAGTAGGTAATTTTTTCCTTAACTACTCATTTATTGATATTAATTATTTAACAGACATACATTGAGTACCTTTAAGACACCATAAGTACCAAAATGGATGAGCCAGGAATTTTGACCTTAACAAGCTCATAGCCTGTGCTTTCCATTCATAGCTCAAGATGTTCTAATCAAGAAAAATATCCCCCTTTGTTTTGTTCCTGTTATACCTGTTACACCAAACCAGGAGATTATATATATATATAATATATATATATATTTCCCCCCCGGGATTAAACATACCTCACAAGTATAAGTAGCACAGAATTATATTAACAGGTTGACTTAAGAAAAAGAACCCTATTTACCATTAATTCAGTGACTGTTTGATGCTGGCAAGCGTACTCTCTTGAAAGGTCTGTCACTTCTCTTGGAATGACTGAAGTTTCAGGTTTCCTTGTCTGTCACCAGAGCACAACTTCCTACAACATGCTTTATTTACTTCTGGCTCTTTGCCAGTCCAGCACTTTTGAACTCAATGTTTCACTCTAGCAATAATTTCATATCTCACCTTTCTTCTCTCTCCTACCTATCACATATAGTATCTATGGAATAGCATTCTGATTTCATCCCATCATTTCCTTGCTCAGAAAGTTCCAGGAATTGCCTACCTCCTGTAAGCTCTGTAACTAATTGGAAACTCTTTCCGTGCTATACCTATCCTTACTCATCCAACTCCACCTCTTAGTTACTACCTATTACTCTTATTAGTCGTACCTCAAACACCTTGAGTTTTCTCCACTCTCTAAGTACTTGCTCCTGCAGTTATTTAACTGATTATTCTCTATAACTTATCTCTCCAACTAGGTTGCAAACTCTATCCAGTGAGAAAGGGTCACCTTAAATTTCCATTTGTGTCTTCTCTGTTTTAGGCAGTTGTTATGCATACATTTGGTGCTCAATACTTACGAAACAACTGTGAAATGAATAAATTACCACTGACTTGAAACACATTTTCTTTCTTGTACAGCTGGTGCCTACGTTAAGTCTTGTTATTCCCATGTCAATGCTTTGTTAAACCTTTCCAGGTACAACCAATAGGAAGAAATTCTTTTTATATTATGACCTGGTATGCCTGTGTGTCTGTACAAAAGTTTCACAAAACAATACATATTACACTGTGCAATATATTCTGATGTATTGTTCTATTTTTAAAATACTGATTATGACACACTAAATTGATTTCATTACTACTAATGGGTTATAATCTCTGGTATAAAAATACTCTGTGCTCCTTGGATTAATATGAGGTAACATAATATTGCTCTTGACAAGTGCTTTGAGAACAAAACAGCGCTTTGAGTGTTCTGTTCCTGACAGTCTGACCTACAATTACGATCTTTTCAGTTATCTTGAGATCACTTCTCCCCACATCCCACAATAGCATTTAGAATCAAGTCCTCAACCCACTTCTATCTTTTGAAATTTAGGGTACAGTTAAATAATAATGCACAAAAGTATCCTCTTGATTTCTACATCTTATGTTGTCTTGATAAAAGTTAGTGGCATATAAATAAAAATTTCCAGGCCTAATTTTAATCAGACCACTTGCAGATGAAACGTAGTTTCGCTAAGTAGGTATAGGTATGATCATATTTTTTGTTTCTTTACTTAGCTTAAGATCTTGAGCTTTGTTGCTAGACTATCCAGAATCTGAATCCCAGCTTTGCAAAGTTACTTAAGCTGAGCAAGTTTATTTAACACTTCTGTACCCATACATTGGAAATAATCATTTCAGTTTCAAAGGGTAGAGGAGGGGTTAAATTAGACCATGCAAGGAAAGAGCCTAGTACAGGGCCTGGGACACACAAGTGCTCCACGAATGGTAGTAACGTTTTATTACTATAACAATAAGTAAATAGATCTCAAACTTCCTTTTAGGGTCAGAAAGCAAGGTTCAATCATAAGAACAAAAGTAAGACTATTTTTTTTTCTTTAAATATCTAGCTAATTTCTGTACTTGGGTTATTTATAATATAAAATTCCACTGCTAGTTTTATAGATCATAAATATCCCTAAGGAAAGGATCTCTTTGTGGCACTAGATAATCATTATAGAATACGGAATGTTTATTCAAACTAAAAGATTATGTATATATGCAATAACTTGCTTGGTCATTTACTCTCATTTCTGTCCTCTCTTAATTTAAAAAAATTTGTTTCAACCACAACAAACACCTGTATGTTGGTGAAGAGTTCTTTAATTCAGCAAAAATACTGCACACGAAGCACAACACTCAAGATGTAGTTGGGGCTGCTTTTGAACAATAAGATGTACAGCTTCTTGTCAGCCTTCCAAGTCAAAGCCTTGTTCTAGTTTTTTTTTTTTTTTTTTTTTTACATTCCTCCTTACCTTTATTTAAGCACACCGTTATCTTACCTAGGTCTTGCTACTTCTAGAGTGGTTTTGATTGCAGGAGTTAACACACATTCCCATACAAAATATTGCCCCCCCCTTCCGCCAACCTGTTCAGTTTAGCACAGCAAAACAGAGTATCTCGTCCATTCTCCGGGAAATGGTGGTCCAGACTGGATTAGGCACAGGGCAGTTGCAACCCTTCTCGAAATTATTTTGAGGCAGTAATCAAGATTCCCCTAGCTCCAGCTCAGTCATTTGCTTAAGAAGAGGGCTGGGTTATGCATTGAAAAAAAAAGTCTTTGACAATCCAATTGAACCCACCTGGACCCCTGGGGATTAACTTTCAGTCTCTACACTCGAGAATGTGCGTATGCGTGTTGGAGGATCGGGAGACCAAAGAAGGCAGACAGCGACAGACCTGCAACAGGAGGTAGAAACAGAGGAGTCGGCAAGAGGCTGCAGACTCCGTAGACAGACACGATTTAATCCCATCCCTGAACTGGGAAGAAACGGGGACAGAAGGAAGAAGCCGCTTTCGAGAAGCCGCACCTGGCCAGGCCGGCTGCCGGCCCCGCCCACCCGGCTGACCCCAGGCTCCTGGCGGCTGCTGGGCGCGCCGGGCCCCTCGGTCCCCACAGCCCCTTTCGTCACGTCCGGGGGCGGGCCGGGGCGCCGGGGGAGGGCCCGGGTGGGGCTGGGGGGGCCGGGCTGGGCGGGGGTGGGGTTGTGGTGGTGCTTCGGGTGACAACGGTCAATAATGAAGGTGGCTGCGGCGCGGCGGCAGGCTCAGCTGCGCCGGGCGGGGGCGGCGCCGGGGCCGCGCCTGTAGGACCTCGGAGCCGGCGCGGCGGGATGGGGACCCGGCGCGGGGAGTGAGGTGGCTGCGGCGGCGAGCGGAACTTCAGCCAGAGGGGCAATCCCGCTTCCCCCTCTGGCTCGTCAGCTTCCACCTGCAGCCCCCGGGCCCCCGCGTCCCGCGGGACCGGGACGGCGACGGCGGGGGCATGTGGCGCTGGGTCCGGCAGCAGCTGGTAAGTACCTTCTCTCCTCCCGGACATCCGCCGCCGCGCGGCCTCTCGGGCCCGGGCGGCGGGGAAGGGCCGGCTGCTCGGAGCCGCGAGGCCGGGGCGCGGGCGCCGGGCTAGGCCGCGGCGGAGGCGAGCGCGGGGCCCGAGCTGGAAAGCCCCGCACAGCTCCCGCACCAGTCTCGCCCCCGACCCTGGAACGCGGAGGCCGGCGGGAGGCGGCTGCTTCCTGCCCGCACTTCTAAGGTTTCCTCGGTTCTCGCCGCTCCGGGGTGCCACGGCCGCAGGCGGGGGTCCCGAGCGGGCTCGACGTCCCCCCTGAGGAAACAGGGCGAGGGAACGGAAAGAGAGTAGGTGTAGGGGGAAGACGAGAGGCTTCTGTTTCCTGCTCCTACAATTTGGGACACGTTTGAGGGAACGGGAAGGGGAGGACTTCTCTTCAGCTCCCTCTTGTCACTGTTTTCAGTTAGGTGTCACGATTCAGTGTTGCGTTAGTTAGCAGGGAGGGGGGTACCTTCTCTAATGTAGCCCCTCGCCTCGACAGAAATTTTACTCAAGCCGTAGGTGAGGGAAAGAGAAAATATTCCAACACCCCGCCTGCTTTCGGAAAAGAGGTGTACGAAAGTTAGGAAGGACTGTTTTCCTCCTCATACCTTGCCCTCACCCTACCTCACCCCAAGTCAAACTTTTGAATTGTGAACCTTACTTTTTCCCGTTCTCTCAAGGCAGTTTGAACGACACAGGTTTGGAACGAGTGGTTAACTTCTCAGTTTTACTGGAACATCTGGAGAAGAAAAAAAAAAAAAATCTTAGAAAAGGGTGATTTAAGGCATATAAAAAGCGCCACCTTTCTCAGAATTAATTCAGAGAGAAAAATCTTCCTGCCTCCTGGCAACTACAGCCCAGAAAATACAGCAGGAAGGCGACAGTGACAATGAGGACAGAAACTGTTCCTGGCTGAAGAAGCCTAAACCTTATCTCTGTGATGAGGTCTTTTGCTGGTTGCTGCTTAATTTCTAAATCGCATTAATTAATGCTTCTACAGTTCAGTGTTCTCATTTACTGATTCAAAAGGCAATGCAGCAAGAACGACTTTTGTGGTACTATAAAGATTTTGTGGGTTTGAAGCATTTATACCTCTTTTTCCCTGCTCTAGAACGTTTTAATGTTAATTCTGTTTCAGAGCCAGCCTTCTGTTAATTCATTTTGGAAAGGGCATCACTGAGAAAAAAATCTTATAAATAAAACTGGAACTGCCTGCCGCTCGAACAGATGTTGGCTTCCTATTTTTAGCTAATTGTAAATCCAGGTATTCCATATATATATATATATATGGAATATATGCCTTATTAGGAAACTAAGCTAATGATGTCATTATAATACTATGCTGTAATACCTTGGCCCTGTTGCAATAACCCATAGCACAACTTGACTCTGAAAGTTATTTATTACAGGTCTGATCTCATGCTTTTGATTTACCAGTCTCCATGTATAAGTTTTTGTGTGGTAGGAAGACCATTCTAAAGTGGCTTTCTTAAAGCTTTTCCTAGTAGATTAAGATACTGCTTCTAAGTGTTAGGTATTTCTGTTAACCTGAATAAAATCTCAGGGTTGTGTAACCACTCTCATCTTCAAGACAGGCAATCTGGTAATGTTTTTTAAAACGGCTTCAAATGAACACAACTAAAAGGAAGGGCAGGAAGTGGTATGGTTATTTTACAAGACACACCTGCCTTACTAAGTGATTAACAAGTTGAACAACTTGCTGTGCATAAAAAATGCTATCTCTGACATTTAGTTGCTCACCTCACTGGTTTTACTTTTAAGTTATCAGATTTTCTAAGGAATGTAATCAGATCTGTGCCAATGTTAGGACTTTGTATCTCTGATTAAGTTTGTACACTCACTTAAATTATACATTATGGATAGTGGATACATGGAGTAATGAAAGTATATTTGCTCTCTCTGGCATAAACAGTTATTTTAGTTACTACACCAGAAATTATTCAACTCAAAGTGTAGTTTAGAGTATACTTCCATTTGCTCAATGGATTTTGTTACCATGTCTTTTAACCATAGGTTCATTCTAAAAATTCAGATAAGTGGGACAAATCTGGGGAAATTAAATTGCAGAGACAGGTTTATTTTTTTTAATTATAAACACTTTATTCATTATATGAATCCTGATTTTCAGCAACTTAGATTGTCTTGCCAAAATAAAGTTTCCTGTCATGTTACAAAAGTAATTCCCACACTGTAGTAATTTATAACTTAAGAAAACTTTGACTCCTTATCTCCACAAAGTATTTTCTTTCTTTTTTAAGATTTTATTTATTTATTTGACAGAGAGACACAGAGGAAACACCAGTAGGGAGAGTGGGAGAGAGAAACAGGCTCCTTGCTCAGCAAGGAGCCCGATGCTAGGCTCCGATTGGGACTCCAAGCCGGATTCTATCCCAGAACCCTGGGATCATGACCCAAGCTGAAGGCAGCTGCTTAACAACCAAGAGCCACCCAGGCGCCCCAAGTATTTTCATTTCTTTACACAATGAGAAAACTCAAAGAAGGTTGCTGTTTTCCAACTTGGGGAAGTAGAGTGAAAAGAAAAGATTGGTTTATCTTTTTTCTTTTTCTTTTGTTCTTTCTTTGTATTTTTTTGGCTCAAAGTGCTAAGGTTAGTTTATACTAAGAAAATTCTAAGCAGAATTTCTTACCATGTTTTTCTGGTACAATTAGTATTCATAGTGTACTCATTTCTGACAGCATATTATGTGTATTAATCCCTTAGAGATGACAGCACCTTGATTATAATAGTATTACTGCTATTAACTACTCACTGTATTCTAATGTTTGGATTTGTATGGTAGCCATTAACTAACTACATTAGCTATTTAAATTAAAATGCAATTAATTAAATTAAAAATTAATGTGCTTATTAGCTACTATATTGGACAGTTCAGAGTAGAACATTTTCATTATCACAGAAAATTCTGTTGGACAGCATTTCTTTAGACATTTTTTTTTTTTTTTTTAAATAGGCTCCAAGCTAGGCATGGGCTTGACCTCAACCCTGAGATCAAGAGTAGGATGCTTAACCAGCTAAGCTACCTAGTTGCCCCACTTCTTTAGACTTTTAAATGAAAGACTTTGCTAATGTATACTTTAGTTGATGTGTGATATTTCTTTACAGGACAAAGTAATGCTGTGCTTTTAAAGCACTTACTGTGCGCAGGCATTATAATGCTAAATACTGGAGATACAAATGTAGGCCTTATCCATCTCTGTATGTTTAGTGTCTCACTATACTTGACATAGAGTAGACACTGGGTACATGTATGCTGAATAAATGAGTAGGTAAGGAAAGAAAGAAAGAATGAATCCATAGTGTTGCTTCTGTGTTTAGAGATAAAATGACAACATTCGAGATTGACCCCTCCAGAAAAAAACTAGAAAAGTACTGTAATTTACAAAAATACAACTTAATCTTGTCATACCAGGATACTGTTTCTTAAATTGTTCTGTAAAGTAGTGCCTTCAGATTTGTATGGACAATAGTGAAAAGGCTGGTGAGATGGTCTTGTGATTCACTGAGAAAAAAATGGCAAGCTCTTAAACTAAACTCTTTCAACTTTCTGTTCTCTCACACTTACTAAACTTGTTGATATCTGTATTTAACTCTTCCCTTTCCACCTGTCACAAAAATAAACAAAAAACAGGTGACTATCCTCTTTTCCAAACTAACCAGTCCACTTGTGCTCTTAATCTTGTTCTTTCATCCTACTCTCCACACTCCCTATCAGTAATCTATAGTATGTTTACCCTAGTCTTGTCCTTCAATATGTGAATATATTCAACTCTCCCTCTACTACTTTACTTTGTCCTGTACTCTTAACTGTCAAATTCTTTTCAGTTTTCTAGAAAATAGATCTGTCCTATATAATTGTGCTGTCCAGAACACTTGAAATGTGGCTATTTGAATCAAGATATTCTTTTTTTTTTTAAAGATTTTATTTATTTTTTTGACAGAGAGATCACAAGTAGGCAGAGAGACAAGCAGAGAGAGAGGAGGAAGCAGGCTCCCTGCTGAGCAGAGAGCCCCCATGCGGGGCTTGATCCCAGGACCCTGGGATCACTACCTGAGCCGAAGGCAGAGGCCTTAACCCACTGAGCACCCAGGTGCCCCGAATCAAGATATTCTTAAGTAAAAAATACAGGATTTCAAAAACAATATGAAAATAATGTAAAATATCTCCATTTTCCTGTTGGCTACATGTTAATATTTAGGCTATATCGGGTGAAGTAAAATATTTCAAATTTTCCCGTTTTGTTTTTATTTATTTTTCTAATGTGGTTACTAGAAATTTTTAAATTGTATATGTGGCTTGCATTTGTGACACATGTTATATTTCTGTTAGTGCTTCTGGGTAATATTAAAAGCATGTTCCGTGTTTCTATATAGCACGCAATATAAGTCTAGGTATCTCACTCACTAGACTGTAAATATCTTAGGGCAGGGACATATCTTGTTCATCTTTATATCTCTTGTACTCAAGACAGCAGCTGGCCCATTCATTGTTTATACCCACCCACCAAATATTGGTTGCATTAATGAATGACTATCATATTTATTTCAGCGTCAGTTTAGGAGCACCTGTATTCTTTTTCTTTCTCTCAAGAGTAGGAAAAGGAGGCACAGACCTGTGGTGGTAGTATTTGGTGGAGCTAAGGAAGTTCTAACCTCAGGAATTAATGTTTAAGAAACCAGATCTTTGAATATTTGCTTCTTTTATCTTTATCTTTACACACATATTCTTAAATACCCACTTTTTCATTTAATAGGGAGGTCAAGTATTAGAGGAATCCCAGGTATCCCAGAAGCACTGAAGTAGGGACCTTGCTTAGTTCTTCCAAAAGAACGTTATGGGTGCTATTATTGTCATTAAATATCCCTTCAATCCCTGCAGTCTGTTTTCAACAGAGCAGCCACAGTGATCTTATTAAAAACACAAGTTGGATCATGTAATTCCTGCGCTTAGAACCTTCTAAGGATTTGCTTTCTTGCTCTGAGTAAAAAACAAAGTCTTTGCTTGATCTGTATCTCTGTATGCGCACTCTCCCTACTTTGACCCGCCAAACCACTTCTCATCTCCCATCACTCTTCTTCACTTTGCTTTACCCACAATTACCCACAGTTGCCTTGCAATTCATCAGAAGTGTCAGGTGTACTTCAATCTCAGGATCTTTCCCTTGTCTGTTACCTCTGCCTGCAATGCCACCCTCCCAACTCCCCCATCCCCTTATCTGCTGGTTCCTTTACTCTCTTCAAGTCTTTATTCAATTGTTACTTATTCAGTGAGGCCTTTTCTGGACATTCAGTATAAAACTGTAACCCTCCCCAGTACTTCCCTATCCCCCTCACCTGCTTTTTATTTCTCTAAGTACTTAACACTATTTAACATACTGTACAATTTACTTGTCTTCTTTATCTCATGAAGGCAAGGATTTTTGTCTAGTTTTAGTTCTCCATATGACAAGAACTGTTCCTCATTTCTTTCTTTTTTATTTATTTACTCATTCACTCGAACATTTTCTGAACACCTAATTTGTGATAGCATGTTGCTAGGTTCTCAAACTACAAAATAAGGCAACCCTTTCCTACTCAGTCTTCTAAGAGTCTCTGCTTCCCAAATGGGTATTTGGATTGTTGTCATTTTTTCCTATTACAAAAAATGTTGCAGTGGCCATTATTTATGTTTATGGTTTTTTTAAAATTATTACTGAAACACTTAGAAGTGGAATTGCGGTAACAGGGTGTGTACATTATAACTATTACATGTATTGCCAAATTATTTTCCAGAATGTGAGAGTTCCCCTTTACCTACCTCTTGGTCAACACTTTGTACTGTCAGACTTGAAATTTACCAATCTGGATGAGTGTGAATTGTATTTTATTTTGTTTTTATTTGCATTTTCCTGATTGCTAATGAGATTCAAGTGTCCTGTATTTCATTCATATGACTAGATTGCTCATTTTTCTATTGAATAGTTTGTCTTTTCTCTATTCTTTCTGTAGTCTGTATTCTAATTCTTTGTTGTGGTTGTAAAAATTTTCTTCCAGTTCATTCTTTGTATGTATTTAACTTTGTTGATAGTGTCTTTTTTTGATAGAGTAATTTCAAATTTATTTGTAGGTAAATTTATTAAGAGTAGTGATTTTGGTTTTTTTATTAGTTGTTTAGATATTCCTTTCCTGTGATCATAGAGCTATTTTTCTAGTGTTTTCTTCAAAGTGTCTTAAAATTTAGTTTTTCAACTAGTATATCTAGAATTGAATTATTTGTCTCAGTACTTTTTCTTGAATGAGCTACCTTTTCCCCACTAATGGGTGTTGTTTGCTTTTTCTTTTACATAGCCGCATTGTCTTTCATATATCATGTTCGCTTCCTAAATCCCCTATTTAGTTTCATTTACCTATTGATCTGGTGCACCAATAATGTACTATCTTTTTTTTTTTCTTCAAAGATTTTATTTATTTATTTAACAGAGAGAGATCACAAGTAGGCAGAGAAAGAGAGAGAGAAAGAGAAGGAAGCAGACTCCCCACTGAGCAGAGAGCCTGATATGGGGCTTGATCCCAGGACCCTGAAATCATGACCTGAGCTGAAGGCAGAGGTTTAACCAACTGAGCCACCCAGGCACCCCTAATGCACTACCTTTTTAATTAAGTTTAAAATTTAATTCCAGCATAGTTAACATGCAGTGTTATATTAATTTCAAGTGTACAATATAGCAGTTCAGCAATTCTATACATTATTCAGTGCTTACCATGATAAGTGTACTCTTAATCCCCTTCACCTATTTTACCCATCTCCCACCCATCATCAGTTCTCTATAGTTAAGAGTCTGTTTCTTAGTTAGGCTCGTTCTCCTTTTTTTCCCTTTACTCATTTGTTCTGTTTCTAAATCGAGATCATATGGTATTTGTCTTCTTATCACTGGTTTATTTCGCTTAGCATTATACTTGCTAATATTATACTTGCATTATATTTGTTGTACATGGCAAGATTTCATTCTTTTTATGGCTGAGTGATATTCTGTTGTATATAGGTACATTTTCTTTGTCCATTTATTTATTGATGGACACTTGAGCTGCTGCCATAATTTGGCTTTTGTAAATAATGCTGTTATAAACATAAGGGTGCATGTATCCTTGAATTAGAGTTTTTGCATTTGGGGGGCAAATACCCAGTAGTACAATTACTGGATTGTAAGATAGTTCCATTTTTAACTTTTTGAGGAATCTTCATACTGTTTTCCATAGTGGGTTCCCCAGTTTGCACTCCTACCAACAGTGCACAAGGGTTCCTATTTCTCCACATCCTCTGCCAACACCTGTTGTTTCTTGTGTTTTTGATTTTAGCCATTCTTGATAGGTGTGAGGTGATAACCACATTGAAGTTTTGATTTGCAGCTCCCTGATGACAAGTGATGTTGAGCATCTTTTCATGTGTCTGTTGACCATCTATATTCTTTGGAGAAACTATTCATGTTTTCTGCCCATTTTTTAATTTGATCATTTGTTTTATGGGTGTTGAGTTGTATAAGGTCTTTATATACTTTGGATACTAAACCTTTAACAGATATGTCATTTGCAAATATGTTCTCCCATTCAGGAGGTTGTCTTTTAGTTTTATCAGTTGTTTCCTTTGATATACAGAAGCTTGTCATTTTGTTGGAGTTCCAATAGTTTACTTTTGCTTTTATTTTCCTTGCCTTTGGAGACATACCTAGGAAAAAGCTGCTACTTCCATTGTTGGAGAAATCACTGCCTTTTCTCTCTTCTGGATGTTTATAGTTTCAGGTGTCACATATAAGTCCTTAATTCATTTTTTATGTGTGGTATAAGCCAGTGATCCAGTTTCCTTCTTTTGCACATAGCCATCTGATTCCCCCAACACCATTTGTTGAAGATGCTATCTTTTCTCCATTGCATTTTCTTTCCTCCTTTGTCAAAGATTAATTGACCATATTAACAGGTCTATTTCTGGGCTTTGTTTTCCATTGATCAGTGGGCCATTTTTGTGCCAGTTCAATACTGTTTTGATAACTTCAGCTTTGTAGTATAACTTGAAATCTGGAATTGTGATACCTCTAGCTTTGTTTTTCTTTTTCAGATTGTTTTGGAGGTTTAGTCTTTTGTGGTTCCATATAAATTTTAGGCTTATTTGTTCTAGTTCTGTGAAAAATGTTGTTGGTATTTTGATGGGAGTACATTAAATCTGTAGGTTGTTTTGGGTACTATGGACATTTTAACCAAATTTGTGCTTCCAATACATGAGCATGGGCTATTTTCCCACCTTTCATCAGTGTTTTATAGTTTTCAAAGTAGGCCTTCACCTCTTTGATGAAATTTACTCCTCAGTATTTTACTAACTTTGGTGCAGTTGTAAATGGGATTACTTTCTTAATTTCTCTTTCTGTTGCTTCATTTTTTAGTGGGATTACTTTCTTAATTTCTCTTTCTGTTGCTTCATTTTTAGTGTTTAAAAATACCATGAATTTCTGTAAGTTGATTTTATATCCTATGACCTTACTGAATTCATTTACCAGCTCTAGTACTTTTTTGGTGCAGTTTTTAGGGTTTTCTGTGTATAATATGTCTTCTCCAAATAGTGAAAAGTTTTACTTTCTTTACCAATTAGGATGCCTTTTATTCTTTCCTCTTCTCTGATGGCTGTGGCTAGGACTTCCAGTACTATGGTAAATCCAGTACTGTACTAAATAACAGTGGTAAGAGTGGACATCCTGTCTTGTTCCTGATTCTAGGAGAAATATTCTGTTTTTCCCCATTAGTATAATGTGAGCTGTGGGGTTTTATATTGGACTTCATTATGTTGAGGTATGTTCCCTCTAATCCTACTTTGTTGCAGGATGAATGGATGTCATACTTTGTCAAATGCTTTTTCTGCATCTGTTGAAATGATCATATGGTTTTTATCCCTTCTTTTATTGATGTGATGTATCACATTGATTGACTTGTGACTCTTGACCCACCTTGCATCCCAGGGATAAGCCCCACTGATTCTGAGGAATCATTTGTTTAATGTATCATTGGATTTGGTTTGCTAATAGTTTGTTGAGGACTTTTGCATCTGTGTTGATCAGAGATTATTGGCCTATAGTTCTCTTTTTCTGTAGTATCTTTATCTGGTTTTGGTATCAGAGTAGTGCTGGCTTCCTAGAATTAATTAAGTTTTCCTTCCTCTTCTATTTTTTGGACTAGTTTGAGAAGAATAGGTATTATCTCTTCCTTAAATGTTTGGTAGAATTTCCTGTGAGGCCATCTGGTCCTGGACTTTTGTTTATTGGGAGTTTTTGGTGATTAATTCAATTGCACGGTTTGTAATCAGTCTGTTCAAATTTTTTCTCTTCCTAATTCAGTTTTGGGAGGTTATATGTTTCTAGGGGTTTATCCATTTCTTCTGGGTTGTCTAATTTCTTGGTAAATAATTTTTCATAATATTCTGTTACAATCTTTTGTATTTCTGTAATGTCGGTTGTTATTTCTCCACTTTCCTTTCTGATTTTATTTGTGTGTTCTCTTTTTTTTTCAGTGAGTCTGGCTAAAGGTTTTTTTGATAATTTCAAAGAACTAGTTCCTGGTTTCATTGATCTGTTCTATTACTTTTTTTGGTTTCTATTTCATTTATTTTTGCTCTAATCTTTATTATTTCCTTCCTTCTACTAATTTGGGGTTTTGTTTGTTTTTCTTTTTTTGGATCCATCAGGTGTAAGATTAGGTTGTTTGTTTGGGATTTTTTCCCCCTTCTTTAGATAGGACTGTATTGCTACAAACTTCCCTCTTAGAAAGCTTTTGCTTCATCCTGAAGATTTTGGACCATTGTGTTGTCATTTTCATTTGTCTGCATGTGTTTTTTTTAATTTTTCTCTTTGATTCCTTGGTTGACCCATTCATTGTTTAGTAGCATGTTTATTAACCTCCATGTATTTGTGTGCTTTCTAGGTTTCTTTCTTGTAGTTGATTTCTACTTCCATAGCATTATGGTCAGAAAAGATGCATGGTATTACTTTGATCTTTTTAAATTTGTTGAGATTTGTTTTGTGGCCTAATATGTGATCTGTTCTGGAGAATGTTCCATGCGCACTCGAAAAGAATGTGTATTCCGCTGTTTTAGGACGGAATGTTCTGAGTATATCTGTTAGATCCATCTGGCCCAATATGTCATTCAAAGCCAACAAGTTTCCTTGTTGATTTTCTGTTTGGATCATCTATCCATTGATGTTAAGTGGAGTGAATATGCACTGTCTTAATTATAGTATTTTTTTAAGTCTTGGTATCTGGCTGAGTAGAACCCCCAGTACTTTTTTTTTCTTTCAGAATTGCATTGAACTTTACTATTCCATATGCTATTTATAATCAATTTGCCAAATTCTGTGGAGAATCTTTCTAGGATTTTGATTGGCTTTTTATTGAATTTATTAAGTTCCTTTGCATATTTTTTCCTTGATGAGGTAGAAGCCATGGATTGTATTTCATCATTTTCTCCCTATACCTTTATTTTGAGTAGCTCTATTGACGTACAAATAATACAGGGATTTAAGTTTTACTCTGGTATTTCTTCTCTCACCTTCCACATTACTATTGTGTAACAGTTTAGTTCTACTTCTTTCCTTTCATCTGTTTTATTAAGACTTAACTCACTACCATACAGTTTACCCATTTAAAGTATTCAATTTTTTTAGTATATTTGTAGAATTATGCAGCAGCCATCACCACAGTCCAATGCTAGAACATTTTTGTACCCCCTGAAACTCTCTTCCAACTGATTCCCACTTTCCATTCCCCTAAATCTCTAGCCCCCAGCACTAAACAGTCACTAATTTACTTTCTACCTCTCTCAATTTGCCTACTGTGGTCATTTCATAGAAATAGTATCATATAGTATTTGGTATTTTGTGACTGCTCTCTAGCATAATATTTCACCTAGCATAGTGTTTTCAAGGGTTATCTATGTCATAGCATGTATTAGTAATTCATCCCTTTTTATTGTCAAATAATCCATTGTATGGATCTACCACATTTTGTTCATGGATCTACCACATTTTGTTCATCATGGACATTTAGTTTTTTCCACTTTTTGACTGGGTAGAAATAACACTGCTTTGACCACTGTTGTACAAGTCTCTGTGTCCATGTATATTTTCATTTCTCTTGTGTGTGTATACCTAAAGAGTAGATTTACTGGGTCATATGGTAACTCTATTTTTAACTTTATGAAGAATTGCCAAACTGTCTTCCAAAGTTGCTGCACCATTTTACATTCCCATGAGCAATGTGTAAGGATTCTAATGTCTTCATATTCTTGTCAACACTTGGTTTTGTCTTTTTAATTATAGCTTTCATGGTGGGAAAGAACCTCATTGTGGTTTTGATTTACATTTTGCTAATTACTAATGATTTCAAACATCTTCTCATGTCCTTATAAGCCTTTTCTGGAGAAATGCCTATACAGATCTTTTTGTCCATTAAAAAAATTTTTTTTAATTGAGTTGTGAAAGTTTTTTTTTTATAATTCTGGATACAAGACCTTTAATAGCTATATGGCTTGCAAATATTTTTTCCTATAATGTGTATTCTAGTTCCTCTTCTCAAAACAGTTTCTAAATTTTTGTCAGTTACTCATTTTTATTTTCTATGAAGAATTAGTAATTTGTTTTACTCACCATTATTTCTTGCATACCACCTCCTCTCTCTGGGTTCACTTTTTTTAATAAAATGCATCCTTTAGTAAGTTTTAAGCAAGGGTTTGAAAGAATGATCTGTTTTAGTTTTTATGTCTTTATTTTATAATTATTGTTGAACACTAATTTGAGTAGATACAGAATTCTAGATTAACATTTACTTTCACTTAACATATCTGAACATTTATAATTGCTGGTACAAAATTTGTTTTTAATCTAACTACCACTACTATTGGTAATCCGTGTCCAGTTGATTTTAAGATTCTCTTTGTCCTTGATATTTTTGCAATTTTATTTTACTGTATCTATCATATTTTTTTCACGTTTTTTCTGCTCTGCACTTGCATTTGCTTTCCATCTGAAGGCTCTTATGGCTATGGCTCAGGAAATTTTCAGCCGTTTTTTTTTCTTTAAATATTGCTTCTCAGCCTTTAGTTTTCTCAATCTAGAACTCTTGCTTGATACCAGTCTGTCTTCTGTGGCTCTTCTTTTTCATATTTTTCATCTGTTTCTCTCTGTGCTGCTTTCACTGTGAATTCCTTAGTTCTAGCTTCCAGTTCTCTAATTCTCTCACCTGTGTTCAGCCTAGAGTTCATCCTGTCCTCCAAATTTTTAATGTAAGTTACTTTTTTATTTCCAAAATTTATTGGATCTCTCAATTCTGCTTGTTCTTGATGCATATCTGCTTTTTTTTCTCAGAATATTGTCTTTTTTTTTTTAAAGTAGGTATTATTTTCTCTTTGGAGGTTTTTTACATATTTAAAAGTACACAGCTTTTTTCAGCTTCCTTTCAGTTGAACCTGACTGTAGGACCCAGGTACAAAGGGGTGCTATTAATCCTAATCATGCCATAGGAACTGAACTTCAGACTGTTTCTCTCTAGAAACAGATTCCCAAAGGCTCAGCCCCTGATTATAAAAAATGGTTATCTTATTTTGAGGCTAGCTATGTCTTCTTGATTAAAGAAAAAAAGATATTTTATCCATGTTTACTTTTGTAAAGAAAAGGGAAGAGTTCAAAGTTTGGACTTTGGAATTCCAGCGGCAAGACTTGTTTGAACCCAAGAGTTTTTCCAGGAAGTTTAGCTGTATGGAAGAGAATAAGCAACAGCTGCACTTTTCCCTGTATCTCTCATTCCCAGTCCTGCCATCTTAAATCTGCTCAAGAGTGAGGCAAGGCTAGAAAATGAGTTGGGGAAGTTTCTAGGTGGCATTGGTACTGTGGAGTGACAGGTTTGTAGAGGAAAAGGAGAGAAGTGATCAGGAGTTCTTTTACTCAGCAATGGCTATTCTTAAGTTAACGTTAATATTTTAGATACCAGAAAAATTAAGACTTGCTTGTACTTTAATATGTATCTCCTCTTGAAAATGTTATCTGCCACAAACTGCAATACACTTAAATTGGTTTTGAACAGCATGGCAAATTTTTTGAAAGTTTTTCAAGTTTTTAATTTCCTTTTTGTCTTGAACCGTGGGAACTCAGAAATTTATTTTGAAGTTTGACAAGTTTGTGGCATTGAAATAGAAATTGGAAATGCTGAAAAACATACTCCATTTTTATTAATAACTTTTATTACATCTATAATGAAATTACATCATACATTTATCTTTATTTATTTGATAATTTTCTATAGGGAAAAAAGTGAGTCGTCTAATGATTTACTACTATTTCAGTCAGAATTTTACTAATTTTACTTGATATTTTGTCTTTTTTTTTTGTGCTCATTAAGAGGCCTTATTTTTTCTAAATGAATCTTTATCCAGAACAGAGGCCCTGACTTCTATTTTGGTATCTCCATCATACCAAGCATAATACCTAGTATATAGTCAATGCTCATAATATTTATAAATTGAATTTTTAAAAATTAAGTTATAGGATAATTTAATAAATGACATACTAAGTAGCTTGATATTTCAGAATGTTCAGATATTTTACTGAAATTTGGTGCAGTCTCTCATTTGGTATCAAGCACATTTTTCCCAATAAATACTTGTGTTACATACTGGTATTCTAAGATTTTGCTTTGAAGAGTCATTTGTGATGAGTACAATTGGTAGATAAAGCTTAAGTAGTAGTTGGTTCCGGCCTTAATTATGTGTTACCTAAGAAATTGTTTCTTCATTCTTGGCATCTCCTGAACTACAAAGGGAATATAGATATTCTTGTTTATCTCAGCTCTCCACTGTATTCTTTAATATACAAATTTGAAAAATGCTAACAAAGATGTGAAGATGGACTTGATTCTTTACATTGAAAAACAGGTAAGTGGTTCTCTAATGTGTGTTTTCCTATTGAAATCTATATGTAAAGGCACTGGTCTCTATCTAGGTATTCCGGAGACCCTCTGACTTTGTGGCTCCAACTCTTTATGCACATATAAAGGAAATTAGTGCAGTGCCTATGTGCCAGTGTTGATCAGCCCTTTTTCCAGCACATATTTGCAGAATTTGGGGGAAAAAAAAAGAAAGAAAGAAACTTGGGAATTTATTAGGAGACAGTGAGAGTCAAATTCTTAAGTAATCTGAGATACTTTTTACAATCTTTATAATGTTTCCTAGGCTGTTAGTTCCCTAATGATGATGTTTCCTATAGATTGAGATAAAGATGTCAGTGATCTTTGCAAAATGAGAAAAACTAGGTTAGTATAATGCACCTATGGCCTTGTGTGTGTGTTGTGTGCATGTGTCTTTGCTTAAATTTGTAGATGTACTTGTTTTTGAGAACAGTATTTTTTTAACTTCTAAAAAATAAACTTTTTTTATCGTAAAATAGTTTCAGATTTACAGTTGCACAAATAATACAGAATTCCTATAGATACCCTTCACCTAGTTTTTTTTCTCTCTCTCTCTTTTAAATAAGATTTTCTTTATTTATTTTAGAGAGAGACAGAGCACCCACGAGAGCCTGTGCACTGGGGCAGGGGCAGAGGAAGAGGGAGAGAAGCACACTCCCTAATGAGTGCCAAGCCAGACAGATGCAGGGCTCTCAGGGCTTGACCTTAGGCTCCCGAGATCATGACCTGAGCTGAAATCAAGAGCAGGATGCTGAACTGACTGAGCCACCCAGACGCCCCACACCCAGTTCTCTTATTATTAACATCTTATATTACTAGCCTAGTAATATAAACCAATATTTATACATTATTATTAGTTAAACTCCATACTTTATTCAGATGTTGTTATTTTTTTCACTAATATTCTATCTGGGGTAACATACTACGTTTAGTAATTCCTTGATCTTCAATAATTTTTTTTCTCATAGCTTTATTTTTCTCTTTCTTTATCATATCCTTCATTTCATACCTGAATATATGACTTATTTACACTAAAAAAAAATCTTTCATTTGATACAGCTGTAGTTAATCACAGTCCCCAGTTCCCCACTAACCCCACTTCCTCACCATCCCCATTTCCCTACTCTCCTCTTCAACCCCTTTCAGTCAATCCATTGTAGCCCTTTTAACTTTATTCAGACTGTCAACAAAAGCCACCAATGATTTCCTAATGATTAAATTAGATACTCTTTTCCAGTTCTCCTTTCTCTTTACAGCATGTGAAATAATTCCTTCTTGCAGCTTTTTTTCTGTGTTCCTGCCATATCTCTTCTCTGTTTTCCTTCCTGTCTGGTAATCTTTCTCCTTTGCTTAAAATCCTTCTCTCCTAAATGATAGCCTTGAGAATTCCGTCTCTTGGTTCTACTCTCTTCTTCCTCTGTACACTCATAATAGGCAGTCTCATACATGTTTTTTGTTTTAACTATCATCATTATGCTTGCTGGGTTCCAGTCTCAAGTCCAACCCTCTTTCCTAACATCTAAACAAAAATATCCAGTTGCTTTCTGGATATCTATGTAGGGAGTCCCACATTGAAATCAGAAAATAATTCTAGTCTTACCTTAAATTCATTAGTAGAAATAGGAACTTAGGCCATATCTAAGGTAAATAAGGATTAAATCACTAAGGTCTTATCATCTCCAAGTGGACAGGGACTAAGTCATCTATTTTTATCACCCGTGGTCCTTAGCTTACTACAGAGCACATAGAAAAGTACTCAATAAGTACTCTTTGAATGCTAAAGCAAATTCTTTTCATTACATGTAGAAGTCAAGAACTGCAGATCAGCGGTACAATTTTAATTGTCATTATGCAAGGTAGATGAACCACTTGTTCCCTGGAAGAACTGAAAGTAAACTAAAATACTCTTTTGTGGAGTTTTTTGAATAAATTTTTTAAATTATGTCAGTCAACTCCGTGTTGCTAAATAATTTCTCTGCTTTAAAGTTTAATTTTCAAATTTTTGTAGCAATAGTTTTAAGATTTGCTGGGTCCTGTTTGTTTAACCTTGTATGGACATGTTTTATTTTCTTCTACATGTTTCTCAGGTTCCCAGCAGATAAAATTAATAAGATAATTATCGTTTTTCTGCCCTGCTGTTTTCTACACTTTGTTTTAATACTTGTTTAATATAGCTAAGTAGAATTCACTTGGCATCTCTGTTCTTTAACTTCAATATATTTTTATGTTGTTATTGTTTATAATTTTTTACCAAATATATCACCCTGTTTAAATCTGTATTTGGAAATATTTGTTGTGGTTTCCTGGTATGAATACTGCCTATACTGTATAGCTCATTGTAAAAGCAGCAGCTTCTAATTTAAGGGATCCTATTATAGACCCCAAACTGAATATTTATAATGTATATTTTGGTCTCCCAAGTACCTAATTGCTTTTCCAACCCTATCAGACCCTAACAAATATTTTATAAATGCTTCATCCCTTCTTATCCCGTGATAAAATTTAAATATGTAACCTGTAACCTGACTACTTAATAACTTCTTTAAAAAATCAACGTCAAAACTGGTTGTTATATGAAGGAAAAATTTAAAAGTACTCATATTAAATAATATCTATTTCAGGGGCACCTGGGTGACTCAGTGGGTTAGGCCTCTGCCTTCGCCTTGTGTCATGGTCTCAGGGTCATGGGATGGAGTTCTCTCTCGGGCTCTCTGCTTGGCAGGGAGCCTGCTTCCACCTCTCTCTTTGCCTGCCTCTTTGCCTACTTGTGATCTCTCTCTCTCTGTCAAATAAATAAATAAAATCTTTAAAAATAATAATACCTATTTCATTAGGTAAATGTGCAGTTATGATGTCAGTAGACATAATATTCAAATGGTGTAATCATTGTGAATCCGTGGCTACTAATGCGGACTGCTGAAAGTGTAGTGCAAGGCTTACCTTGGAGGTGTTGTGGGTTCAGTTCCAGAGCACCACACACAATGGAGTATCACAATCCAGCAAGTCAAATGAATTTTTTGGTTTCCTAGTGCATATAAAATTTATGTTTATACTATACGGTATTAAGTGTGCAGCAGTATATGTCTAAATAAGCTATGTACATACCTCTGTTTAAAAATACTTTATTGCTAAGAATGCTAACCATAATCTCAGCTTTCAGCAAGTCATAATCTTTTTGCTGTTGAAGGGTCTTGCCTGGATGTTGATGGCTGCTGACTGATGGGGCGATGGTTGCTAGAAGTTGGAGTGGCTGTGCCAGTTCTTTTCTAAATAACTAAATAGCATTCACCCTATGTCTCTGTTCTTTGACTTCAATATGCTTTTTCATGTTGTTCTTTAGAATTTTGTGGTTGTGTCTTTGTGCTTGATATTTTTAAATATTAGACTTTGGATATACTGTGTAAAGGATCTGCTTTTTGATTGACAACATATCTCCAGCCTATCTCAGTTATAACTCATTGCTTCTGATATTCTTTTTTTTTTTTTTAAAGATTTTATTTATTTATTTGACAGACAGAGATCACAAGCAGGCAGAGAGGCAGAGAGAGAGAGAGGGAAGCAGGCTCCCTGCTGAGCAGAGAGCCCGATGTGGGACTCGATCCCAGGACCCTGAGATCATGACCTGAGCCAAAGGCAGCGGCTTAACCTACTGAGCCACCCAGGCGCCCTGCTTCTGATATTCTAAGGAGGACCTATAAACCATCTTCATTGCACTGCTGCGTATGATTGTGAAGGGAGAAGGAGAAGGCTCAGAAGTATTTGAGAAACCTGAGTAAAAATTTCTTTTTAGGGGCGTCTGGGTGGCTTAATTGGTTAAATATCAGACTCTTGATCTTGGCTCAGGTCGTGATCTCAGGGATTGAGATGGAGCCTCACGTCAGGCTCCATGTTAGCATGGAACCTGCTTAAGAATTTCTCTCTCTCTGTGCCCCTCCCCTTGCTCGCATGTGTGTGTGCTCACTCACTCTCTCATGCATGTACCAAAAAAAAAAAAAAAAATTTTCTTTGTACAGCTGCAACAACTAATTTGGTTACCACAGTTAGAAAATTTATACCAGCTTCACTTCTTGTCTAATCAGTGTTCAACCTGATAGGCAGAACAATAACAAAATCGAATTTAGGGTTTATAATTCTATTATTTTTAAAGTCTTTTTTTTTTTTTTTAAGATTTTGTTTATTTGAGAGAGAGAGAGGTCACAAGTAGGCAGAGAGGCAGGCAGAGAAAGGGGGGGAAGCAGGCTCCCTGATGCATCAGCAGAGAGCCTGATGCGGGGCTCCATCCCAGGACTCTGAGATCATGACCTGAGCCGAAGGCAGAGTCTTAACCCACTGAGCCATCCAGGAACCCTAAGTCTATTATTTTTGAATTTGATCTGCACTAAAACAGCCTCACACATTTATTTTTATCATAAATGTCTCTGTTGCCGTACATGGAAATCATCAGTCTAAAAAAACAAAAGACATTCATTATTATAATGGTTGAATTATAACCAAATAGGACTCTTCTATTCCATCAGAAAATTTCAAATGGATGAAATTGATTTTTAATTGATATTTTAATTGTGCTAATATATATATATAACATAAACAATTTATCATGTTAACCAGTTTTAAGTCTGCAGTTCTGTAGCTTAATTAAGTACATTCACATTGTTGTGCAGCCATTACCACCATCCATGTCCTGAACTTTTTTATCTTCCCAAACTGAAATTCCATAACCTTTAAACACAAACTCCATATTCCCCCATTCACTAAACACCTAACAACCTGAATTTGGCTATTTCTTGTATAAGAGGCATCATACACCGGCCCCTGGATGGCTCAGTAGGTTAAGTGTCTGACTCTTGGTTTCAGCTCAGGTCATGATCTCAGGGTGGTGGGATTGAGCCCTGCCTTAGGCTCCCTACTAACTAGGGAGTCTGCAGGAGGTTCTCTCTCTCCCTCTGCCCCTCACCCTGCTCATGTGCGTGCATATGCACTCTTTCTCTCTCTCTCAAATAAATAAATCTTAAAAAAAAAAAAAGAGGAATCATACAATACTTTTCTTTCATGACAGACTTATTTTATTTAGCATAATGTCTTTCAGGTATATCCATGTTGTATCAGCTGTCAGAATTTCCTTTTTTAAGGCTGAATAATAGCTCATTGTGCATCTGTGCCATATGTGGTTTATCCATTCATTTGTTGATGAACACTTATGTTGCTTTCACCTTTTGGCTGTTATGAATAATACTGCATTGAACATGGGTATACACATATCTGTTCAAGTCTCTGCTTCCATGTCTTTTGAGTATATACCCAGAAGTGAAATTGATGGATCATATATGATTATTCTGTGTTTACTTTTTTTTTTGAAGAGTTTCCATATTTCCACAGAGGCTGTACCTCTTTACATTACTGCTGGCAGTGCAGAAGGATTCAGATTTCTCCACATTCTTGCCAGTACTAATTGTTTTCTGTTTTGGTTTGGGTTTTTTTGTTTTTGGTTTTGGTTTTTTTTTTCTGATAATGGCCATTCTGATGTAGGTGGTAACTCATTGCGGTTGCATTTCCCTAGTAGAAGTTGGTTTCTTTGACATCCAGAAATGAACCCCAAACAACTGTAAAGCTTTAACAAATGGCTTTGATGAGAATAAGATAAATCTAGGAACAACAGAATGAAAAGCTTCTTATTAACTTCTCTTTACTAGTAATGGTAGATTTCACTTTGCAGACTCACTCATTTAAATATCATTGAATATAAATTCAATTTGGTAGAAAAGTCATGGTTAAAGATATTTTAAAAAACTAAATCTAGAACCTTGAAACTGGAGAATTTAGCCCATTTCACTAAATATTCATTAAATAATCAATTGGTACTTGCTGCCTTTAAGAATCTTTAGTCTGGAGCGGGGAGATGGATATACAGTCAAGCAATTACTATTCCATGTAATAAAATCCATAGTGAAAGTGTGTAAAAGTTTTGGTGAGCATAATAAAAAACAGATGCCTGCCTTTGTTTCTGGGAAAAAGGAGTGTTAAGTAAAGCTCCACTGAGAAGGACTCTTAAGCTGAAACTTAAAGGATGAGGAGGCTTTTGCTGTAGATGTATGTTGGAATAGGAAATCAAGTTTGGGAAGTAATACCATAAGCTATCAGAGATGACCTTCCTGTAGTAAAGTACTGACAGATGACTTAAGAATTTTAGAATCAAAGATCACTCTGTGTTTTATATCATATAGTTAGAAAGCCAGTCCTAACCCAACCCTGCAGTAAACCAAAGTTCCTAGAAGCCCAGACTGGTTTGATAGATGGCAATCAACCTTAAGTCCTAAAATGCAAATTATGTAACTTGAAACAAAAATGCATAATTATTGTGTTTATTTTTTTTTATTTTTATTATTTTTTAAAAGATTTTATTTATTTATTTGACAGAGAGAAATCACAAGTAGATGGAGAGGCAGGCAGAGAGAGAGAGAGGGAAGCAGGCTCTCCGCTAAGCAGAGAGCCCGATGCGGGACTCGATCCCAGGACTCTGAGATCATGACCTGAGCCGAAGGCAGCGGCTTAACCCACTGAGCAACCCAGGCGCCCTAATTATTGTGTTTATTTATGTCATGGACATTTTAAGTTATTCTCTATCACCTTCCTTTGTTCTTTTAACAGTGTAAAATTGTCTTGCTCTTATAGTACCTTCATATAGGTGTCTTTTATTTAAAGTCTGTGTAATTCAAAATTCACAATCATATGAATTACAATTCACAAACTTAATTCACAATTAAGTTATAGATTAAAATACACTGTTCTTCCCCAGTATCATATTTTTGCTAGGCCATTTTCATGTGCCTATGTACATTGGCGCATACAACAAAAATAACTTTCTGTCATATAACAAAGTCTGTGACGTAAATAAAGCTTTTATTCATTTATTTTAATAACGGTGGGTATTGCAGTTTTGAATCTGAATCTTCTTTTTTTTTGTTTTTTTGAGTTTTGATGGTTTTTTTGGTATGTGATTTGTTTTGAAGCTTTTTTCTTTATATTTTGGAGGAAATAAATCACATAAGAATAAGAAGCACAAATTTACTTTGATCACTGTGAACCCTAAAGATGATGTCTTCTTAGTTATGTTAAAGAAATGTAACAATTTTAAGTATAGGACTATGGTTTTAGTCTCTTGTTAGTGCTTTTATTTGTAATGTTTGTATTTTTCATAAAATTTTTGAGCTTTTAAGATTATGGAGAGGCTTGCATATTTGGTATGAAAATGCAAAATCTTGTGATTCATTTCCAAGTACTGCTGTGTGCCAAAGACTAACTTCTAAAAATTACAAAGCTGTTTACTTGTTTGGTTTCCCTAGATCTCATCAGTTTATGGTTACAAAAGGAGTCTCTTTTTTCAAACCAATTCTGTGTGTTATCAGTTCTTCCCCAAGAAACCATCCTGAGATTTTTTCCATCTTACCCACTTTTTTTTTTAATACCTGTGACTTTCACATATGCTCACAAATTTAGACTGAAAAGAGGTTTTGAATTTCAGACTTTTATAGAATATGGGAGTTTTTATTTTTAAATAGCTTAAATTTGTGTGCTTCCAAAGCTCTACATGCTATTAAAATAGAATCAGGATGACTAGAATAGCATTAATCTATCTCAGTTTCTTTGCCCAGGGCAAGATGAAATCAGAGGAGAGCAAAGCAGGCTAGCACTTAGGAGTTAAAGGTGTGAATGGTTAGTCTGAGATGACAACAGAAAATGTAATGTGTGCCAACCCCGGGCATGTAGCCTTCCTAGTGATTAGGAAGTTCAGACTGTATTTCTTTCTCAGTGTCATGAATTGTGGTTAATGCTTGCTAGAAAAGCGTGGAATACTTGAACTTCACTCTAACAGTATAGTTATACAGTTAATTTTGATAGTATGTTTGTTTTGACTCCTTTTAAAAAGAGTAGAGCATAAACTATCTGGTGTTTTTAAAATCTGCAATATTGAGATGGAGAACTGATTATAAAGCAAGACTTTAGGTAAGTGGTTTTAAGCTTCTTTACATCATGAAAAACCAGTGAAACCAGTGCTCACTCTCATCAGAAAAATGCACATTATGCAAATTTGCGTACAGTTTCAGAGATTAAGAGACCAGAAGCCCATTTATGGATCCTGCTCTAAGTCACTTTCTTTATTTTTTGACAGTTTTATTCTTTTATTTTTATTGCTTGTAGCTGACTTAATATGTTGCAGAGAAGGTAGTGTTAATGAACCGAAGTTAGAGGTTTTTCCTATAAGGGATATCTAGCTATCCCAGATACAAAATTTATAGTCATAAATATAAAATGTAACTATTTTGTATGAAAAAAAAAATACTCGGGCACCTGGGTGGTTCAGATGGTTAAGCATCTGCCTTCAGCTCAGGTCATGATCCTGGGGTCCTGGGATGGAGCCCCGCATCAGGCTCCTTGTCAGCAGGAAGCCTGCTTCTCCCTCTCGCACTCCCCCTGCTTGTGTTCCCTCTCTCACTGTGTCTCTCTCTGTCATTAATAAATAAATAAAATCTTTAAAAAAAAAAACTACCCACACATACAGTCATGCCATTGATTGTAAAGGGATTCAGATCATGTGAATTAATTACAACTGAAAAATGTATAAGTGGATATTATAGAATAAGGAAAAACTTGTCATTCTCCTTTTGGAATTATGTTAAATTATGGTATTTTGGAATGTAATGATACTGCATTTAAAATTCAGTTTAATTTAAAATTGATTTCATTTTTTAAATATTTCAATATATTCCCTTAAAATAATTATAGAAATCTAAGGAGTTTCAAAACTTTAGTATATGATTACTGGTAAAGCCAGTAGAGATGAATGGAAGAGGATGAGTATTTGCTTCCTGGAAAGTCATGAATGAGGTGTTGTAATAGTAAGATATATAAATAACATATGTAATTTGAGGAAGTCCTACTTTTGCTTTATGTTTCATAACTTTAGACGTACATAGTAATACATTCTCGTCTTGCTGGAATTTAGCAAAAATAAAATTCTATATCAGTAGTTCCCAGTCTCAATTGTCTTGACATCTTCTTAAATATTTGTTCATTCTTGGAGCACCTGGGTGGCTCATTCAGTCATCTGACTCTTGATTTCAGCTCAGGTCATTTCAGGGTCATGAGATCGAGCTCTACATCAGGTTCCACACAGAACATGGAGCCTGCTTAAGAGTCTTTCTCCTTCTCCCTCCACATCGCGCCCTCACATGCATGTGTGCACGAGCACCCTCGCTCGCTCTCTATCTAAAAAAAAAAATTGTATATTCTTTCAGAACCATAAATTTATTTTTTTAAATTTAATTTATCCCTAAAGCTTACATACATGAAAAAAAAAAAAGCTTACATACATTGAATGTAACTTGCTATTATTTTTACATGGTTACAGAGTGGATGTGGGATAAATATGCTTCATGCTGTCCAGTGTTCCAGTTACCTGTGTGTCTATCTCTCTTATGACTTTATGAACTTTACTGGCCAACTTCATGTGAGCCCCCATTGAGAAATACAGCAATAGATTATAGGAGTAGCATGCAAACTCTTTGTTCATTCCTTTTTATTTATTTAGTTGGAGCATACTGTGATTTGCTTGAGTAATTAACAAATCACATAATCCTTCATAGATTAACATGGTACTTAAACTCAGTAAATATTTGTTGAATGGATAAATGGCATATATCTTTTAGATGATTGCAATATTCTAGATAGAGCAATGAGTTACAACTCCAGTTTTGAGACCTGCCTTTTCCCCCCATGAGTTATTATAGGGAACAATTATGAAATGTTTAAAGGAAAATTTATGAGGAAGATAAATATGCATGCCACATTTTATCTTTGAAGAAACTGATTTTGAAATCAGACACATAATGGCACATTCACATCCACAAAATGTGGTCATCACTATAAATAGAATAAACAAATAAAATGAAACTTCATGGTTTTTTATGGTGTGTACAAATGCATTTACTTTTCATAGTCTTATACTAGCTGTTTCCAAGATCACAGAATAAATTTTTTAAAACTCAGAATAACAGCAGTTGAAACTTATACATAACACTGTTGATATTCTGATGTACTAAACAAAATATACATCTAGGTAATATGGGAATTTCTACTTTCTGTGTATGTATGTGCTTAATGGAAATTTTACAGGGATGCTGAGTGTTGAATGGCAGCCACATCACTTACTTAGTAGATTACTGAATTAGAGTCCTTAATATCTATAAGTGGATTCTTATAGTCAAGAATACCAACTTTAGTTAACTTTTTAGTAACTTAGTAGCAGCAGTAAATAGCCTTTGACCACCATGAAAAAAATGAAAATCTGAGAAATTTCAAATCATTGCCAGATAGAACCCCCGCCAAAAGGGTTCTGTTTCCTTTTGGTGGTTGCTTTCAGACTGTCAAAGGATCTCCAAGATCTGCCAAATGAGTATTGAAGATTCAGTTGCCACCTAGGAAAATAGTAAAATACTCTGGGAATAAAGTATTGGTATTTTTGTTCCAGTGAAAACTTTTACACTGGAGATCATTACTAAATGTACCTTGAAAGATGGTATCCTAATTTTCAGGCCAGAATTATATATTCATATTTCAGGGATTTGATTATATAACTAATGCAAAGAGAAGATTATGTGAAATGAATCTGAGCAAGACCCTACCTGGTGCATTGTGAGGCCTGTGGGATCAAAGCTCTTTGAAACCAAGTTGATCTGGTTGTGGAAGAAATAAAATAATAAACCTTTGTCATCAGATGTGGTAGGTTCTGAGTAGGAATCCATATTAAGAAGAAAGGTAAGGAACCCACAGGAATGAAAGGGAAGGAAAGAAGTCTTATCCTCAGATGCTTCTGTAAATCTTCTCTATGATTTTTTTCCCCTTTATGAAAGCATTTCTAACAGAGTATGGATCATTTTTCATTACCAGATGTATAAACTAGTTAGTTTATACTTGAGGATAATATACTAGTTTAGCTGGGAAAGAAAAAAATATATGTTTAACTCTGCTAATAATTAGATAGATTGAGTCTATGTGCAATTCAGGTCTAGTAATAATAGGTACAATCTGATTAGTTAAACCAACAGTAAAAATCATAACACCTAAACTTGTTGATCATTATTTTTCTTTTGCTTGGTCTTAGGGTTTTGACCCACCACATCAAAGTGACACAAGAACTATTTACATAGCCAACAGGTTTCCCCAGAATGGCCTTTACACACCTCAGAAATTTATAGATAACCGGATCATTTCATCTAAGGTAAGCATTAACACAATATTAAAACTATAGATATGTTCAGTTTTGTTCTGAAAAGTGATTTATGCGTTCTAGTATACATTTATATCCTTAAAAAAAATCGAGGAAATGGTTTTGGCAAATTTATCTTAACCAAAATTGTGAACTGTAAAGTAAAAGGAGTTGCCAGCTGTTAATACCAGATAACCAAAATTACCCTTAGTTGCAGTTAAACTGAGGAATTAATATTTGTACTGTGTGCCAGGCACTATGTTATGTGCATCTCATATCATTTAATTCTTTTATAGCTCTGAGGTCGCTTTTGCAAAGCATTATGCTCATTTTATATTTGTTTCTTCAATTAAAGTGTTGGGAAATAATTTACAGGGTTGCACACAAGTGACAAGATTGGAGTTTGAACTCAGTTCTGTGTGACTTTAAAACCTGACTTCTTCCAATTTTACCGCTCTTCTGTAAATATTTTATAGTACCGAGGTACTGCTTCACTCACATATTCTTCCTCATTTTATTTTTTTCTATGGCTTTTTAAAAAAGATTTTATTTGAAAGAGAGTGAAAGTGAGAGAGGTCACAGAGTGAGAGGGAGAAGCAGACTCTCCTCTGAGCAGAGACCCTGATGCAGAGCTCCATCCCAGGACCCTCAGATCATGACATGAGCTGAAGGCAGATGCTTAATTGACTAAGCCACCCAGGCGCCCCTTTCTATGATAGTTTTAAGATATCTTTTTTTTTTTTTTAAGATTTTATTTATTTGACAGACAGAAATCACAAGTAGATGGAGAGGCAGACAGAGAGAGAGAGGGAAGCAGGCTCCCTGCTGAGCAGAGAGCCCGATGCGGGCCTCGATCCCAGGACCCTGAGATCATGACCTGAGCCGAAGGCAGCGGCTTAACCCACTGAGCCACCCAGGCGCCCAGTTTTAAGATATCTTAATTTATCTTGAAACTGAAGATTATAGTGCCATGCTGTCCCAATAGACTTTTCTCTCCCGACAGAGGAAATGTTTGCTGTCTGCTATGATAGCCAGTAGCTATTTAGGACTATTTAGGCCCTGAAATGTGGCTAATGCCACTGAATAACCTAATTTTTTAATTTTAATTTATTTTAAATTAAATGTCAGTCATATGTGACTAGTGGTTACCTATTGGACAGTGTAGTTAGAGATGTGATTCCAAGAGACTTAGAGTTCTACTTCGATCATTTTTTTTTGCTTCATAGACCACCTTAAGAAGCATTTTTTATTGCACACACACTCTCTCTTTCAAATAAATAGTAAAAATAAGTAAAATCCTTTTTTAAAAAGTCCTTGAAAAAAATTTTTAAAATTTGGGTGTAATCTAAATACACTAAAATTCACCAATTTTAAGTGTACAATTTGATGAGTTTTAGCAAATGTGTAACAACATGTGACCATCAAATGTTAAGATATAGAATACATCCATCACTAAAAAATTAGCAGCTAGTTCTTTTCCTCTTCATCTCTAGCTCTAGCAACCACTGATCTACTTTCTATAACTATAGTTTTGTCTGAATTTCATATAAGTATAGTCATATAGTATGAGTCTTCTGTGTCTAGCTTCTTTTGATGTAACAATAATGCAGATTCATCTTTTTATTGCATATATCTGCAGTTTATTCCTTTTTGGTGCAGAGTTTAGCTGTCAGCCTAAGTTTGGATGGTTTACATTCTGAATTTGGGTCATTTTCCTTGCATGGTTCTTTCACTACCAATACTTTCCCCTTAAATTTCCATCTACTTTTCCAGCCCTGAACTCAAATTTCTGTCATGTTTTGTGATAAGAGTTTTGTGATAAGTTTTCCCCTACTTATTGCTGCCCTAGGTGTGAGAGTTACATAGTGTCTACAGGGTAAGAAGCCATAGTTCATCATTTATATTCCCTCCATTTACATTTTTTAAAAAATTAAACTCTCTTCCAGTTTCTATCCATATTTTGGATACTTTCCAGAATCCATTTTTAAAATCTAGTTTTTGTAATTCTTATCTACTAGGAGTTAGAGGATCCTTTAGTCTTCTGAGAGTATTGAAAACTGAGTGTCCTAGAAAACTTTTGGGATTAAGTATCTTTATAGGATTGTATTCGTATGCAGAAGTATTAGGTTTATTGTTTTTGACCACAGTTTCAAAAATATAGATATTTAAATAAACACTGCTTTTTTTTTCAGCATTTGAGGACTCTGTCTCTCATTACTCTTTTATTATTCCACTACTCTTTTCTCATACTTCCTGCAAACCAGATTACCTGCTATTCCATAAAAACGTGTTGAACTTCCAACTATGCCTTTGCTATGATGTGTTGATAACCACGTTTTTTTAAATGTAGATTTTATGTTTCTGCAGAGATTGTAGATTTCATGTTTTTATGGAAATGTAAAATTCACGTTTTTGACCACAGATTCAGAAATGTGGGTACTTATTTAGACAGTGTCCATTTTTTTTCCTGACCATATTGAGGCTGACTTTTTCTAAATTCCCTCTACAAACTATACTCCCTTAGTATTTCCTTAAACTCTTCCACACTGTATTATTATCTATCCCACAGTCATGATGAACTTTCCTTCTCTCTGCCTATGTTCATGCTGTCTTTTTTTCCTGAAATGGTCTTCCTCTAATTGCCCACCATTTTCAGCCTATTGAATATTCCCCTCTTAAAGCCCATGTCAAATATGAACTTTGTCATTAAATTTTTCTTTCTCACTGACTGCTTTTCATTTTAATTCTTTATCTATTCCTTCACTTACTTTATCTTTGAATATAGCTATTGATATTTTGTTCTTAATTTCCTCTAATATTAAAACCTCAGTTCCTCCCATAGTGCAAGGGTCTTGCACATTGTAGGTACCTGATATCTCTGTTTAATTTACCATAGTAACTACCTTATCTTAAATTTCAACTTCTTTGCAAAAGATTTGATTTCATAACTATGTTTTGGTTTTCTTACTGATGTCAGAATTTGAGGAAAAAATGTCAATTGTATATTCATATACATAGCTCTAAAGAAGTTATACTTCTAATTTATTTTTATTGACCATTATTACATAATAACTAAAATAATTCTAAAGCATAATAAATCACTATTTTTCTTAGAATATTTTTATATTGTTTAATATTTATTCTGTAGTTCCTCCTTTACATATGATAGGATAAACACAGAATTTAGACTTGTTCAGTCTGTTAATATATTTGTATTTTAGAAATTTTTATTTATTCTGAATTTTTCCATGTGTTATTGAAATAGCCAAAGAAAATATCCTGAAACAAATTACCCTAATTCCAATTTATGTAATTGTTCTTTTTGAGATTCTGGAAGACAAAATATAGTGTCATTGTTATGATTTAAATAGATTGATGTAAACTTAGGACATTGCCAACTTGATTCCTATGAAGTTTTATATATTTGATTTGGTGACTAAGGGAGTTGCCTGGAATACTATGACCCCTATAGGGTCAACTGTCTCTTTACTCCAATTAAGATCAGCTGGAGATGATATGACCCAAAGTTACCATCTCATTTTTACACATTGAGCAGTGAATAGAAACCATCTACATCTCTTCACCAGAGCCCTGAACATAATCCCCACTCCCAGATTTTGGAGCCACTGGTGGTACTACTACCACAGGAAAATATATTTCAGATATTTCAGATTAGAACTGAAAATATAATTTCACCTGAGAGAAATGTTGTTAGGTATTGTACTGCTTGTATAACTTTGGGTCAAACAGGCTTTTGTGGGCTCTTTTGGGGACTTAACCCTATTTATAAAATTGTTCATATGGGAAAGGGCATTTGAGGTCTCAAACAACTGATGAAGAATTGAATTGTTTAAATAAGATAATTTGAAATTAGAATCATCTTACATTGCACCAGAGAAAATTAGTAAACTGCCTCTTACAAATCTTGAAATGGTCAATAACCATTAAGGGTTCATTGCCTTGAGATAGAATAGTTATCTAAAAAAAATGCATTTCAGCTTTATGTATGTATGAACCTATTATGTATATATTCTTCTGTTCTGCTCAAGTTTTGATCTTCAGCTATGTGCTGAGTAGTAGTGCTAAGTGCTGGAGATAGAGCAGTAAATAAAATCATGTCCCTAGCCTCAAGGATCTTACATTCTGTTGAGAGAATGTATGTAGATAAAGTAACAGTGCTACAAAGTATTTTCCTGTTTCATGTGAAATTGTGTTGTAAGCAGTTAGTGACAGGAGTAGAATTTGTACTATTTTACCCTACCCCTATAATATAACATTCTAGGCTTGTATGCTGATTAGTAATCTAATAACAGATACATAGCTATTATGTATATGATATGATTAATCTTTAATATTAATTAGTATTTAATATTAATTTAATTAATATTTATTATTAATTTAATATTTAATATGAGCCAGTTTCTGTCCTAAGTGCTTCATAAATATATTAGCTATGTAAATCTTAACAACCGTATACACTATGTTATTATTGTCCTCATTTTATAGAGGCACAAAGTGGGGTACAGAGAGATTAGTCCAGGGTCATTTGACTGTCTACTTTAAAAATTGACATTGTGACAGATTTTCATGCCTTTATGAGATTTTCTTGGTGGTTATACCAGTGACCATTTATGTAAAGTATTTTTTAATCTTTTTCATATTCTAAGTTATTTTTCCATATTCAGTACCTAACAAAAGATAATCAATTATACCATTTCCTTTATTTCTGACACTGAGCTATTTAAAATAGGAAATAAATTGTATCTAGTATGAGCGTTATTATCAGCTCTTATTTATTTTTAACATTAGTTCAGTTTTGTGTAACCAGAATCCAAAATAAATTATTAAATGTTGTTTTAGATCTGTCATCTACAACTTCTAAAAAATCAAGAATTTGATAGCAAAATTGGTAGGTTCCAGTTTATCTCATCTGTTTAAATTACACTAAAATTAGCAATAAATAGTATAAGAAAGAAAAAAGTATAGAATAAAAGTTCTGAAACTCTTAAAAGCCAGGTAGTTTTTGTAGCATCAAGATTTACGTAATTTGTCTAAGGACTTAGTAAATCTGATTTCATTTTGCTTATTATTACATGGATATAGTGTATGTTATTTTAAATATTAATTTATCCATCTCTCTCTTTTTTTTTAGTATACTGTGTGGAATTTTGTTCCAAAAAATTTATTTGAACAATTCAGAAGAGTGGCAAACTTTTATTTTCTTATTATATTTTTGGTTCAGGTAAGCTTATCTCTCAATAGATTAAGTTTATAGAATGATTTCTAAAATTATGTCTTCAGGGGAAAGTTACATTGCATTCTAAATCATTTGACTATGGGACTTTTTTTTTCCTGCACAGTTTCCCCTTTATAATCAGTGAATATTGTGATTTAAATCACATGCAGATTTCTAAAAAATAGCCTATGAATTTTAAGATTAATTTTATTTTGTTTCATCATTAATATGCTGTGGTGTTGATACCCATAATCAAAACCAATTTTACATTTCAGTTGCTCTGACTCAGAACAAAAATATTTTGGCTTTTAATATACAGCACGTGTTTTTGGCACATTTCTGCCTATGGAACCATCTTTGGCCATGAAAATCTTTCTTTGGCTCTTCCTTTGTTTTCAGTTTAAATTATACTTTTAAGTTTTTTTTAATTTAAATTTTTAAGAACCCCCACGAGTATAGATTTTTAATCCTGGGACCATTTTCTTAAATCTGTATGCATTATAAACTCTTTTACAATTTCTTAATTTTCACATTGTTCCTTTTTTTTCTCTAATATCAAAGTGTCAAGAGAACAGCTTATCAAACTTGAATATAAGTCAAGATTTTAAAAGAGTGATTGCCATTTTCTTTTAAAAGGGTTATTCTTTTCTGATGACACATTAGCAATTTGTTTCAATGTAGCATTGAATTTTTGTATAAACTGAACTTTTCTTTCATAGAACCTGGAATTTCAGGAGAAAAAAAACTTGTCAAGTGATTACTTTAAAGCTTGAGGAAACATTCACTTTTTTAAAAAATTGCTTTCTTTCATGAACAGAGAAGGGATTTCTGATTTTCTGTCAATAGAACATCAACTTGGTTTTTGTTTTTGTTTTGAAAAGTGAGAATTTATGTTAACCATGTCCACTAACACATGCATTTTTGAAATTACTAGCTAAGTTCAGGAATTCAGCTTATCTCTGGAATAGAACAAATTTAACTGGCCTATTCAGGGTAAAGCAACATTAATAAACCATTAAATCCATTTTTTTAACTAACCAAACATAATTACTGCAAAAATTACTTCTACAGCAATTTATTGAAACCTCAGTTGTATGATTTAGATCGTAATTACGGCATCGTTTTCTGAGCTCTACCCCTCTGGCTCTGTAGATATAACAAAATCACTGTAGAAAAAATCCTTTTCCTAGTCCCATTCCTTGTTCTCTCTTCATAAGTGGTGAATTTATTCTAAATTCCAGCATAAAAATTGCTGACAGACTTTTCAGCATTTACCAGGATGGGCAAAGAAATGTAAAATGAGATTCTGAGCAGCTGTAGCTCTGCTTATAAGCAAATACTAAGGAGGAAGACCTTAAGTACTCTGTGTTAAAAAGGCAGAAGTGACTGAGTCTACTCTAGCAATATCTGTGGATATGCAATAGATTCTACTAACTTCATATAATAACTAACAAAATGAACACGGTGAAACTGTGAAATAAACTCTATGCATGATCTCTCTCCTGTTTTTTACTCTGGATCATGATACATACTTCCTGTAGTGTTTTCAGAGTTCCCAATAAGTATGAGATTTTAGATGTTAATAGTGTGATGTATACAATATAAAAATATTAATATTCTGCATTCTTTTTTGTTGTTGTTATAAATCTAGCTTATGATTGATACACCTACCAGTCCAATTACCAGTGGACTTCCATTATTCTTTGTGATAACAGTAACTGCCATTAAGCAGGTATGACAATACTTTCTGTTTTCCCCCAAGTCATTTAGAAGTTGATAAATATTTCCACTTCAGACTAACATTTATTTTTTTGAAACTGATTTCCATAAGAAAGCAACAAATTTGGTATTGAATATGGTAAAATTAAATTGAGTTAAGCTACTTTTGCCTTTCAGGTACTAGGGACTCATGAATGATTACCATTATTAAAATACGTTGTTCCCTTGACACACCTAGGAAGCATCCAAAAACAAGCATTTTATGTACAAACCAATGTATATATGAAACAGATTAATTATTATAGTCATCTTTGTAGGTTTGGCAATATTTAAAGGAAGTACAATTCAAAAGAGGTATATTTCTTGGGAGTGAAGCATGTACTTTTGACATGACCACTTTGAATAAAAATTGTATAGTGTTTTCCCACTTTCTACTACTTTCCCTGGTAATGCTGATTTTTATATAAAGTAATACCCTTGGGGAAATAGCTTCAGCCAAATCTTGAATTGGTATTAAAATGTAGATATAGAAAAGTAAGATCATTAGATACACATGCTGAATAAAAAATAAAGTCATAGAAATGTCTTGTCTGTATAGCTATCACTTCTCAAAAAATCTTGTCAGAGGCCCAGTTAAATAGATGACCCTTCCACCTGAAAGTGTTAATTGAATCATAATTGTAAATATGGTGAATTTCCATTTTATAAGATTTAGGGATAAGATTTAAATTAGACATGGAAATAAAATTGACAAACATTTTATAACTCTGGGATGTAGTATATTCTTTATTACTTACATAGAAGGATAAGAGGAACCTATGGATTAACAGTTACATTATAAATCTGGTGTGTCAGAATACCATGCTACAGCTTTCACTAAGTTTGATTTCCTTTTACTGTTTTATTGAAGGCTAGAATTTGTGCAACTCAGTAAGCATCCAAATCACTTCATACAGTTACATATTTACTTGGTTTTGTAGATGTCATTTATTTCTTCAAAGTAACACCTATTTGTCCCTTGGAACTCTTTTCTATATATACTTTTCTTCTTAGGTGATTTCATTTAGTCTAGTGGGTTATAGTACCATTTATATGTTGGTGGTTCTCAAATCAATATGTATCCTAAAACTATTCCCTGAACTCCAGACACACATATACAGATATTTGTGCAACATTTCCACATGGATATCTTGGGCTTTTCCTGACCACCATGTCACTCTATCATTTCCTGATCTGGTCTTTTTTCTTGGTATGTTTGTCACTACCTATTGTTCTGTTGAATAAATGTTTATTTATCTCTTACCTTCATTTGAATGTTTAGCTCTAGGAGCTAAACATTTGTTTTATATACCAGATTATTTTCAGTGACCAAAACAAAGTCATGTACAAATTGGGCCTACAATAATAAACATTTGTTTGATAGATAAATAAATGAATGAATAAACCTTTTGAATGTAAATTCAATGTAAAATGTTGTGAAACTTCTTGCCCTGATTTCCCAATATATTTGGCCAAATATACACTGGACTTAATTGAAAAGTGATGCCATTAACTGAGTTGAGAAATTGTGGTGAGTTTATATCTGCAAAATGAGAAAGTAAATAGGATAATAACAATTAGCAATCTGTCTTCCTCTAAAAAGAGTTAAGTAAAACATGTAAAAACTAAAGATTGGAAGTAGAAAGATTATACCTCAAACCTGTGTTAGTATGGTTATTGCAGATGAATACTAAATTTACTTGAGAGCATTTTGACAACTAAAGCAAAAGAAGAAATATGAAAAGTCATAATTTTCAAAGAGAAATTTGATATATAAGGATTTTTTTCTCCCTTTTTCAGAAATGATTTCAGAACTCAAGAATTTTCTCTTGTGCAGTAACTATTCCTAAGTTTTATTCATTCAATAAACTTAACCAGAGTGTGTACTGTTCAGGTTTATATATCCATCACTATAGATTAGGGGAACAAATTTTAGAAAAATTACGAAGTGAAAGTTGCCATGTTCCAGTCTTCCCTCTTTGTCTTCTCCCCTTTTAGTCTGCCTTTGCACTCTTATCAAAATAGAAAAAGCTTTATTAGTTATTTATACTTTAATATGAAGTTGTTTTTTAACTTCCAGTCATACTTACATATTAAGTCTTCTCTCTGGTTGTATAATGCAAGACTATAGTGCTCTGAAGTATCAAAGTCTTTGCCTTCTGTGAACTTAAAACCTATGAAGTAGGGAAGGTAAGACCAAATACAATAGTAATTACAGTTTAATAAGGTACTAGTAAGACACAGTGAGCTGTAGGTATTCAGAGAAAGAATGGAACACTTCATCTGATAATCAGGAAGGTTTTATGGAATAAATAATAGAAATGAAACTTGGAGTATTGGTAAAATGACAGTTGGTGAAGAAGGTGAGATAGAAAAAAACAACTTAAGGGTGCCTGGGTGGCTCAGTGGGTTAAGCTGCTGCCTTCGGCTCAGGTCATGATCTCAGGGTCCTGGGATCGAGTCCGGCATCGGGCTCTCTGCTCAGCAGGGAGCCTGCTTCCCTCTCTCTCTCTCTCTGGCTGCCTCTCTGTCTACTTGTGATTTCTCTCTGTCAAATTAATAAATAAAATCTTAAAAAAAAAAAAAGAAAAAAGAAAAAAACAACTTAGGCAAAGGCTTAATGCAGGAAAAGCCAAGACCTGTTTTGGGCAATGACGTATCTGACTAAATGTTTGACCCTGTAGAGGGAAGTATTAAAAGATAATACAGAAATGCAGGTTGATACTAAATTAAAGAGGTTGGAAGATTCTTTGCTATAGCATTGAGAGTTATTGAGGGGGTTTTGAACAAGACAGTGAATTTTATTTTATTTTTTTAAAGATTTTATTTGTTTATTTGACAGAGAGATCACAAGTAGGCAGAGAGGCAGGTAGAGAGAGGGTGGGGGAAGCAGGCTCTCTGCTGAGCAGAGAGCCCGATGTGGGGCTCAGTCCCAGGACCCTGGGATCATGACCTGAGCCGAAGGCAGAGGCTTTAACCCACTGAGCCACCCAAGGCGCCCCAAGATAGTGAATTTTAAAACAATGTTTTGGAAACATTAATCGGGCAGTAACATATAAGGTGGATTAGAATTTGTGTTTTAAAAGATAATGTTATCATTGTTCAGCTGTTAATGTTATCTGACTATAAAAGGAATTGTACTTTTTGACAGTTTCAGAAAAGATGTTTTGACTCTCAGTTAAATTTCTCTAAAATTGACATATCAAATCTTAAATGAGGTCAGTGTAATTTAAGTATCTTAAGAATGCTTCCCCCTTCCCCCAAAAAAGAATGCTTTCCCAAAAGATTTCTCCCGGGGCGGGGTGGGGAGGAGACCTTCGAAGCAATCCTTAATATTCGCTTTATATTTTATAATGTTACATTTTTAGGTAATAGATTCACATATTTTTCAAAAACAGAAATAGTACAAAATAGTATACAGTAAGTTTTTTATATTCCTAACCTCCCCTCCCAGTCCCCTGTTTTCCTCTCCTGATATATTTGTACATTAGTCCTGATATCTATGTAGAATATTCACATAGGCATTTTTTTTTCATATATGATAGCATAGAACACAATACATTCTGTACCTCATTTTTATCACTTAATTCTATCTCTTGAATATCATTCCATTATCTGTACTTCTGTTGCACCCCTGAGTTACTGAATTTCCTCTAAAATAGCGTGAGAAGAGGCACCTGGGTGGCTCAGTCGACTAAGTGTCTGCCTTGGGCTCAGGTTATGATCCCATAGTCCTAGAACCAAGCCCTGCAGCAGGCTTCCCACTGAACAAAGAGCCTGCTTCTCCCTCTCCCTCTGCCCCTGCCTTTGCTTGTGCTGTTTCTCTCCCTATCTGTCAAATACAAAAGTAAAACCTTTGAAAATAAATAAATAAAATAAAATAACAAAAAAGTCTTTTCCACTTTAAAAAAATTACCACTCCTTAAACATTTAATCAAAGGTTCCTTTCTGAAATGCTTATGTCTGTGCCCCTTTTAATGATGACACATGTAGCATATCATATTTTTTTGAAATACATATAATTAATTCTGTTTGCCTATTGGTTACGAAAGTGAAAGAACTCAACCTCAGTTTCAAAATCTATTCATTTTTTTCTTTTACTGTTGTTGTAGTAATGTTCTGTGAATTTATTTTTATGAGTATAACATCATTTTTACATAGAAGCAATAGGACTTACAGATTAAGTAGGTGTAGGAAAAGGTAAGAATCAAGAATGATTTCCTAGATTCCTGCTAAGTGCAATTCAGTAGATGTTGATGTCATTTGTCAAGATGGGAAACATTGGAAGTGCAATAGATTTGGAGAGATAACCTCGTCAGTTTAGTTTTGAAATGTTTAGTGACGCATCAAGAATGCAGTTGGATATTGAAGTTTACAGTCCAAAAGAGAGATATAGGCTAGAGATAAATTTTGGGATTTTTTGAAGACATGGGGATAAAAGAAATCTTATAGTGAGAAAGTGAAGGGTGTAAAAGGGGCCCATAAAGGTAACGTGCAAGGAGTCTCCTGTAAGGAAATTGAAGAGTAACTAGAAAGGTACTATGAAAACCAGGAACATGTGTAATGACACCAAGAGAAGAGTGTTCCTAGTAGGAATGAATGTCAAATACAGTGAGTTACGTGCATCAAACTAGTCTAATGTAATTCTAGTAAATGAAATAAATGTTTTTTGTTTTTTTTTTAAATAAATGTTTTTGAGAAAAGTGTTTATGTTTCTTTTTCTCATGCAATAAAAGTATCTTCTAATTACATTAAAAATGGTATTTTTTTTTTTTGTTCTTTTGGTATTTATAGGGATATGAAGATTGGTTACGACATAACTCAGATAATGAAGTAAATGGAGCTCCTGTTTATGTCGTTCGAAGTGGTGGCCTTGTAAAAACTAGATCAAAAAACATTCGGGTATGCATTTAGTAAATAATGGAAATAACTATATTTTGGTAGCACAAATTCTAATCTGATCATACTTTAGTTAAAAGCCTACTTTCCTATATTAAAATATTCTGATAGGCCACCTGTTTAAAACTCAGTCAAAGTAAGTCTCTGCCTCATAAAATCTGTATATTTACTTTTCTCCCATAATTCCTTATAGGTGGGTGATATTGTTCGAATAGCCAAAGATGAAATTTTTCCTGCAGATTTGGTGCTTCTATCCTCAGATCGACTTGATGGTTCTTGTCACGTTACAACTGCTAGTTTGGATGGCGAAACTAACCTGAAGGTTTGTACATGTGTGTTTGTGCTTGAATATGTATAAGTGTTGCTCTGGGTGAACAGAACAGTTTTGGGTTATAGTGATATTTTCCTTTGTTTGGCTTGTTAAGGAAGAAATTTTTTAAACCACTGAAGCTTTTAAAACTTAGAAGTTTTTTAAAAGAAATAACCTTACATATTTATTTCAAGGGTAACCTCATGTAGTTTAATCAAGTTAAAGAAAAATGGAAAGTGATTTTAAGAAAAATGTAATCCTTTAATATTTTGCTGCTTTTTTAGATAAGAGACACCTTTAAATTGTTCTCAGCTTTCACATATGAAAGTGAAAAGTCGCATTTTTTCCCATTAAACTGCTTTATAATAAACTTTGAGCAAATAGTGACTGTTAATACAGACTTAATTTTTTATATGCAAATGGCCTGTCTAGACTAGTAATCATAGTAGCTCCTTTCGTATTCGTTATTTTGTAATCTTTCTCCTCTCTGTTGTCTAGCTAAGTGATCTCAACTACAGTATACTATGATTTCATCCAAAAAGAGATTTGAAATAGATGATAAGGTCCCATTTGGATCCTGAAACTGTAATGTAATCTTTTATTTATTTATTTATTTATTTATTTATTTTTTACTTTCCCAGACACATGTGGCAGTTCCAGAAACAGCAGTATTACAAACAGTTGCCAGTTTGGACACACTCATAGCTGTGATAGAATGTCAGCAACCAGAAGCAGACTTATACAGGTACGGTATAGTAGTAGATTATTTCCCAAGAAAAGACAGCTGCAGAAGTAGAATTGTTGGATTATAATTAATCTATGACCTTTGACAGATTATACAAACATTGGACTAATTTTTATTGTTATTAGCAAAGTATAAGTTTAGAAAGGGACCATCCTTACACCACACACACAAAATAAACTCAAAATGGATTAAAGACCTAAATGTGAGACCTGAAACCATAACACTCCTAAAAGAAAACATAATCGGTAATCTCCTGGACATTACTTCTGTCAGCATATTTCAAGATATGTCTCCCCAGGCAAGGGAAACAAAAGCAAAAATAAACTGTTGGGACTACACCAAAATAAAGAACTTTTGCACAACAAAGAAAACCATCTACAAAACTAAAAGGGAGGCTAGTGAATGGGAGAAGGTATTTGCAAATGATATACCTAATAAGTGGTTAATATCCAAATATATAAAGAACTTAATTCATTTCAACACCAAAAAAAAAAAAAAAAATTCAATTAAAAAACAGGTAGAAGAGGGGTTCCTGGTTGACTCCATTGGTTTAGCATCTGACTCCTGATTTCAGTTTAGGTCCTAATTTCATGGGTTGTGGGATTGAGCTTCATCCCTGCTTACCTCCCCCTACCCCCTAGGGGTGGGGTGGAGGGGACTTAAGGGGTGGGAGGGCCTGAGATTCTCCTTCTCCTCCCACTACCCCTCCCTCCATTTCAAACACACTCTGTCTCTCAAATAAATAAGTCTTTTTAAAAATAAATAAATAAATAAAATGGGTAGAGGACCTGAGTAGGCATTTTTCCAAAGAAGACATACAGATGGAAACAGGCCCATGAAAAAAATGCTCAGCATCACCAATCATGAGTGAAATGCAGATCAAAACCCCAGTGAGGTATCACCTCTCATCAGGGAGAATGGCTGGTATCAAAAAGGCAAGACATAACAGGTGTTGGCAAGGATATAAAGAGAAAGAGAATCCCTCATGCACTGTTGGTAGGAATATAAATTGGTGCAACCACTGTGGAAAACAGTATGGAAATTCTTCAAAAAATTAAAAAATAGAAATACTGTATGATCTAGTAATTCCACTCCTGGGTATTTAAAGAAAATGAAAACAGGGGCACCTGGCTGACTCAGTGGGTTAAGCCTCTGCCTTTGGCTCAGGTCATGATCTCAGGGTCTTGGGATCAAGCTCTGCATAGGGCTCTCTGCTCAGCAGGGAGCCTGCTTCATCCTCTCCTCCTGCCTCTCTGCCTACTCTGATCACTCTTTCCATCAAATAAATAAATTAAATCTTAAAAAAAAAAAATGAAAACACTAACTTGAAGGATATATGCCACCCTTATGGCATTATTTATAGTAGCCAAGATCTATTGATAGATGAATAGATAAAGTATCATTTGTAGCAACCCAAGTATCTATAAAGAAGATGTGGTATATGTATATAGTAGAATATCACTCAACCATTTAAAACAAAAAAATGAGATCTTCCCATTTGCAACAACATGGGTGGACCTGTAGAGACATTATACCAAAGGAAATAAGCCATATAATTTTACTTATATGTGGAATCTAACAAAACAAATAAAACCAGACTCTTTAGGTACAGAAAACAAACTGGTGATTGTCAGAGGTGAGTTGGGAGGGGGATGGGCACCTTTGCTCCTTTAGTTCTTTCTATTTTTTACAACTCTTAATTTTTAAACTTGAATTGAGCACTTACACTTCTAGAAATTTTTTCTAATGAAATTCTGCTCCTAGGAATGTATCCTTATGAAAAGATATATACACAAGGTTGTTCAGGGCTACATTGTTTAAACTATCCATAAGGTGGAAAAAACCTACACTCAGCAGTGAGTTATTTAAATTATGCAGTAATCCCCCAAAGTACAGTGCTGTATGTGGCCATTAAAAATAATGATGTAGGGGCGCCTGGGTGGCTGTCTGTTAAGCGACTGCCTTCTGCTCAGGTCATGATCCCAGGGTCCTGGGATCAAGCCCCGCATCGGACTGGACTCCCTGCTCATCAGGGAGTCTGCTTCTCCCTCTGCCTACTGCTCTACTTACTTGTACTCTCTATCTGTCAAATAAATAAATAAATTTTTTAAAAAATGATGTAGATCTATGTTTTTGATGGGACATGTTAAGTGAGGGAAAATGTTACCAATAGTATTTATGGCATGATTCCATTTTGTTTTTAAGATACATGCATGAAAAAAAAGTCTGGAAAAATACTCCAGAATATTAAGTGTTTGTATTTGAGTAGTGGGATTACCAATGATTCTTATTTCTCTCTTGATGTCTTTTTAAACTAAATCATTTTATAAAATGTGTTTCAGTGTAGGTAGTCTTTATAATCAGAAAAGAGAATAATGAAACTATTTCCATTTTGAATCAAATTAAAGTGTGTATTTGGAGAAATGGCTAGGGAAAGTGCAAGATGAGTTAATCTAGTATGGAACCTGCATAAATAGGTAGGAGTACCTTAGAATCAAGGGACACAGGACAGGTGAAATGAAGGAAGATAGGTCTCTTATTGGAATTTTGCTCTGGGAAATCAAAAGAGTGATCACACATCATCTCCAAAAGATACTCAGGGAAATAGTAGCTGAATTGGCTCTTTGAATCTAAATCCAAAATTGAGGCCGGCATCAGGACTATATAAAATTCCATTAAGTGGAGATAATAAAAAAACTTGTGGTGCTCCCTGATACAAGGAGGTGAAGGAAGTAGAAATAAGAGATTAGCAAGAAACATTGAAGCCAAAGTCTAAGCATCTGTGACCTGGCAGTGGGATAATAGGAACATTTAGAAAGGAATGCTTATTTCTTTGCTAGTGAGATGATTAATATGAAAGTTCTGTCTAAAGTGTTCTTCAACTTAGAATTTAGTAGAAAGTGATTGTACACTTGAGTTGACTCTATGCTATGGAGCTGTTCTGGTTGCGGAAGCTGGATCTGAAAGGCCAGGCTGTGAAAATCCATTATGATAACGGGCTACTTACTCTAGATTTCAGGCAACCAAAAGTTAAAGAAGGTCTGGAGTTCACTGATAGGTTTTGCTTACTACCCTATCCCCATCACTTAACTCACACATGGTTGTCATTCAGTGAATATTTACGAATGCATGCCCAAGTCAATTAGTGAGTGAATGAATGATTCTAGTCAGGAGACTTTACTTAATAAACTATGGTATGTGTGAGTATTCATTGTTGGCTAAATAATATATGCATCTTTGTGTAGAAATTGTAAATTATGATGACTAAACTAATAAGATATGACATTTTTATTGCCATTTTGAAAACTTTTTTTGTTACCTCATTCATAACTGAAATGGAAATGGCAAGAATATCAGTTTTTTAAAGCTTAATGAATGATGGGTATTTACTTATGTAACTTCTAACATAAAGAATGGACCATTCCAAATACAAAAGGTTAGTTTTGTTTCATGTATAAGAGTGGTGTCAAACTATCAAAAATTTTTCACCCACTGATGTTATAAGTAAGTATCATTGGTTTTTTTGTAACATGGTGAATTCTTTGATAGATTCATGGGACGAATGATAATAACTCAACAAATGGAAGAAATTGTAAGGTAAGAATAATTTGCATTGTCACTATTATGTGAGAATTATATTGGGGAGGGACTAAAATCAAGTTAAAGGGAGATTAGGTAAGTAAGCAGCACATTGTGGAAAGGGGTTCATTTAAAAGCATTTAACATTTCATCTTCTAATAATTTGTAGCAGCAATGAGTCAGGACAACAAAAAAAAATCCCATGAAGTGATATCAAAGTAGTTTAGTAAGATTATTTGTGTATTTGTATTTTTCTGGTAGTTTTATGTAAGGACATAAAAGGAAATAGCCTTTCTTGTTCACGTTCTTACATATTTAAATGACCACACTTAGTCTAGAATCCAAAAAAAAGTTTTACGTAATGTGTGACAAGTATAAATGTCATATTTAGTGGCCAATCTAGAATCTAATGGCCAGTCTAGTGGCCGGTCATATCTAGTGGCCAATCTCTTATTTACTCTTCTGGTTGTTTTTTTTTTGTTTGTTGTTGTTGGTTGTTTTGGTGTGTTTGCCCTCAATATTCAGGTTAATCTCTGGCTCCTGCATGAAAGGCTTTAAGTTATTTCAGAAATGTGTTGATATGATGAGGTTATATTGTTACTCATGACCGCAAAGCCAAATTGAGAATAAATCTTGGAATCAGCCTTTGAACTTCTAGTCCAATTAGCATTCCACTGCTTTTCTGGAGATGTGTTTAGTTAATACTGGCTGCATGAAATAAGTCGCTAACAAGAAGAGTAGAGCATTTTTAAAATGCCATCCTCAAAACAAGGCACCAAAAATATGATACTTCAGCACCAGTTCACATTTTTAATAAACATTAATACAGGAGCACATTCAGTAAACTCATTAACAAAGTCTTTGTAAGTATAGAACCCCTTGCCGAATAAATGAAAATGAAAAATAAAATGAATATGACTAGGTTTTATTTTGATTTCTAGAGTGACATAGTGGGATATATATATGTGGATACATAATCTGAATTTATTAAGATATTGTGGCTGGTAAATCAAAAATCAGTTATGTTACCTGCACTTAAAATGGTTAAAAAGATCAGCCATGTTTTTTGCTAAAGCAACCTGAGTGAACTGATGAATTATCTTTTAATTTGGAAGCTTTCCATTATCATATCCCAGTTTTATATACCAATGTGAGCCCAGTTATTTTGTTCATTGTTAGAACCAACACCAAGTGAAAAAGAGCTATTTTATGCCTTTTGAATAATTAATTTTGGAATATCCATGGAATGTCCTCTAAATATGACTTTCTAATAAAACCATTCTTGTTAACCATGTCCCAAATACCTGATCCTTCTTGGTTCTTTAGATTTTTTTAGAGTGTTTGGATTTGCAGACGTCTTCAGAATTGATTCAGATTCTATTTGATTTGGGTAACTGTGTATGTATGTTTCAGAAAAACACAAGGAATATCAACAAAATTAAGGCTTCTTTACTTATCCGTAACAGTCTTATCATTTTGCTATCACTAAGAAAATACAATTTCCTTTCTAGTTATTCCTTCTCATTTTACATCTCCTTTATGGAGAAAAATTCAAACAGCAGGAAGACCCCTGCTCTAAAGAGTACATAGTATGTAGCAAGTATTCAAGTTGTAGTGTCAGTCTTGCCTAGAGAAAGTACTAACTCACTACTACGTTATGTTTTATTATCCAGTGTAATTTTGATCATGGAGAATTGTTGCATTTATACACAAAGTAAACTGTAATTCATGGTTACATTGCATTTTAATTCTGTGTTTTCCATTTAAAAACTTCAAAATTTTGCACAAAATTTTTAAATTTCATGATGTTAAACATTTTCAAATCACTGGTTAATCTTTTGTTGTGTTTTATGTTTAAAAATCTTGAAACTGATGGCTTTGTGAGTTTATTTCTAGGTGTAATCTTGTTTCTGAGCCACTGAGTGGCAGATATTTGTTGTTATGGTCACTTACATAATTGACCTAAACAGCTTTATGGTAACCAAGATTTTGGTTTTATATGGAAGCACTGTTGTAACTATAGCTCAGGGATTTTTCTGCTGCAGATGCCATTTTAGAATTTAATTGAATTTTTAATATATTTAATGCTTTTCTTTTTCCCTAGACCCCTGGGGCCAGAGAGTCTCTTGCTTCGTGGAGCCAGGTTAAAAAACACAAAAGAAATTTTTGGTTTGTATATATTAAAAAAAAGAAATTTCTTTTTAAAGGTTTTATTTATTTGAGAGAGAGAGTGAGCACTTGTCGGGGAGGAGCAGAGGAGAGGGAAGAGCAGACTCCCCACTGGGCAAGGACCCCTCCCCCCCGCAAATGTGGGTCTCAGTCCCAGGACCCTGGGATCATGAGCTGTACCAAATGGAGACGCTTAACTGACAGCCTTCCAGGCACCCTGTATTGAAAATTTTAAGTTATAGATTCATGTCAATGCTTTATAGAAAGCATTTCTTTTTGAAAGAGAGGGCACACAAGTGGGGGTGGGTGGGCAGTGGAAGAGAGAGAGAATCTTAAGCAGGCTCCATCCCAGCACAGAGCCTGACACTGGGCTCATTTCACAACCCTGAGATCATGACCCGAGCTGAAAACAAGACTTGGACACTCAACTGACTTAGCCACCTGGGCACCCCTATGTAAAGTATTTTTTAAAGCATAACATTTGGGTTCTTTTGGTTGGATGATTTACTTAGTCAAATGTCTGTAATAATTTTCTTGCAAAGACTGTATAATAAAATGTATTATTTTTTTGTTGTTGTTAATCCCTATTTTTTAATAACAGACTAGAACCTTGCTCCCTTTTTTTGTGAATACTTGTGAAACATTGCTAAGAAATTCTGATTTTTATGGTGGTTGAGAACCAATATAATCTGGCAACATGGTTAAATAACCACCTATATAATTTCCATTATGATGATTCTTAGATTAGATTAATAAAACCACTGACTCATTCTTTCATCCATTCATTCAATAAATTCTTATTGACCTATGACTGTATGGCAGGTATTATTGGAATGTGTACTGACTATGTCAAAAGGATGAATGAATAATGCTCTAGTGTTAGAGATCTAAGTTAATTCACATGTTCTGAGTCAACTCTAGACAAATTGTGAAGTCCTGATAACCTTTGTCTGTCAGCTAGCTTCTCCCATTTTAGGAATGACCTTTCATATACTGCCCAGCCTGTGTTACTGAATGCTTACAGCTTTTGGGGGTCTCTTCTTCATTCTCTTCTTTCCTATTAACTGCTATGTTTTATCTCTCAGTATGAGGCTCTCTGATAAAGATATGTATATCCTTAAAAAAAAACAAAACAGCAAGTGTTGGTGAGGTTGTAGAGAACTTGGAACCCTCATACAGTTTTGGAGGGAATATAAAATGTCATAGCTGCTGTGAATAATAGTGTGGCAGTTCCTCAATGAGTTAAACGTAGAGTTGTTGTTGATCCAGCAATTCTACCTACGATCCAACAGTTCTACTCCTAGATATATACCCAAAAGAATTGAAAATATGTGTTCAAACAAAGACTTGTGTGGGATATTCATAGCAGCACTTTCAATAGCCAAAGGGTAGAAAGTGCCCGATATCCATCAACTAATGAATAGATAAACAAAATGTAGGATACCCATATGATGAAATATTATTCACCCATAAAAAATGAAGTACTGATGCATGCTATAACATGGATAAACACTGAAAACATGCTGAATAAAAGAAGCCAGACACAAAAAGCTTCATATTGTATGATTCCATTTACTTGAGATACCCAGAATAGGAAAATTCATAGAGACAGAAGGTAGCTTTGTGGTTCCCAGGGGCTGGGGAATAGAGGGGAACAGGGAATGATTGCTTAATGGGTACAGGGTTTTCTTTGAGCATGATAAAAATGTCAAGTTAGGGTTGCACAACATTGTGATTGTACACAGAGCCACCAAATTGTATACTTTGAGATTAATAAAATGGTAAACTATATGTAATGTATATTTTATTATAGTTAGAAAAAAGAAAACCATAATCATGTTCTGATGCCCAAAACCAAAGAACATCTCCAGGGCTTTTGGACCCCCTCATGTAATGCTATATTTTAATACATCTCTGTAGCCGGAGCACCTTTCATATTATTAAAATAAAATGTATATTTGAATGCCTTTAGCTGGCTTCTGCTGTTGTCTGCCTCACTACCACCTCTCTACTGCATAGCATTCCAGCTGATTTCTCACATTTCTGTAATTTCAGTGCCCGTTGTCATCTGAGTTATAATCCCTGCCTTTAGAGAGTACTGGTGAAAATTCCAGGATAAATCTTTAGAAAGAGAGCATGATGAATCCTACACTGCTTCTCAGATTTCACTATTTAAGGATGGGTGTGAATATTCCTTGATCATATCTCTGTTTCTAGACATTTTGCTATTTTGTCATACAAACCTCACAACAATTCTGAGATATTTTTTTCCTATATAATGATGGGGAATTTGAGACTTAGATTAAATAATTTGCCCAAGGATCCAGAACTAATAGGTAGCAGAGGTAAAGTCTAAGGTAAGATCTAACTCCAAAGTTTCTTATAAAGCTGGTCTTACCTAACTTCATTCACTCCCCAACTTTAGGCGATTATTACTGTCATTCTTATCTGTCATCCATATAGGCACACATTCTTAAAATAGCACCTTTGTTTATTTCATTTCCTCTGACAGGTTCCCATATTATCTATCCAGTGGTAGAAAATTATTCTTGACCCTAGATTCTGGCATTCAAAGCCTTTCAAACTCTGACTACATTCCATTGTTCAAAGTGCTTTTCCATTTCTGTGTTAACAGTATTTACTCTATTTATAATGGCCTTCCCTGCTATCTTTACCTTTCCAAATCCTTTTCCTTCATCAGTTTCAACTCTAATAACATCTCTTTCATTCAGGTATATTAATTATAACTCAGAAATACAACCCTCATGCCTTTCCCATCCAACAGGTTGAGTGACTGGAGTTCCCCAGAATTGGACTTGGAAAGCCTTTTAAAAACTCCAAAAAGACTTGAAGGCAAATTATAACAATAATCAGATAATACGTTTCCTTTCATGCTAGTGAGTATATCTCTCTTTTGAAATATGCCAGCAGATTATTTTAAAGAACTGTTTTATTTTGCAGGAGTTGCCATCTACACTGGAATGGAAACTAAGATGGCATTAAATTATAAGAGCAAGTCACAGAAACGATCTGCAGTAGAAAAGTAAGAAAACTACTTTCATTTATTTATACATGAATATGTCTGTGTATTATTCATATATGTTTAAAATACTATATAAAAATATATGTCAGTCAACAAAAGATGGTATCCTTGAGGATAGGGATATATGCATGTAGCATTTTGCACAATGTTTAGCATATAGTAGGTGTTACATTAGGACTTTAAAATAAATGCTGTTGGGTAGTAATGAAATCACTTGATCAGACCAGCCCTCCTACAGATAGCAATTTATAAAATCTGGACAAAAACATAAACATGTATTTGAAAATACAGGAGAGTGACACAAAGCAGACAGAAAATGGCAGAGTCTACTCCTGAAAGATGGCAGCAGCAAGGGGAAAGATTTAAGAGTGCAGATTTTTGGGGACACCTGGGTGGCTCAGTGGGTTAAAACCTCTGCCTTCAGAGGTTCAATCCTGGGATCAAGCCCCGCATTGGGCTCTCTGCTGAGCAGGTAGCCTACTTTCCCCCCTCTCTCTGCCTACTTGTGATCTCTGTCAAATAAATATATAAAATCTTTTAAAAAAAAATGCAGATTTTTGTCTGAAGGCATTCCCCAATTCATGTACTGCATAGGGCATCAGAGAGCCGGAGCTTTACAAAATTTAAGTATTAGAGGACAGGGCTTAAAGCTGGAAGAACAGCTAGACAGAGAAGAACCAGGTAAGGGAGGGAGCCACAGAAGGGAATGAACTCTAAAACCTGCACTTAAATTATGCCCAAATCTTTGGTGACTGTGTAGAGGAGACCCAGTGGGCTTGGCACAAGAACAGTATCAGGAAGCTGAAAGAACAGAAAAGAGAATTTTGCTGTTGCCTGTTGCAGTGGAGACAGACTTTGATATTTGAGCCTAGCCAAGTTAACTTCCTGCTAAAATGAAAATCAGCACTCTTCCGAGGAACATAAAAGAGTGCAGAATCTGTACGACCATTATTTATAAAATCCAATAATAAAAAATAAGTAGACATCTGAAGAAAATGTAACTTGCATTTAAGAGAAAAAGCATTCAATAAAACTGTCACTATAATGTTCTGTATCTTGTATTGGCAGGCAAGGTCTTTAAAGCAGATATTGTAAGTATTTTCAAGAACCTAAAGGAAGATGGGAATAAACATGTAAAATATCAGCAAAGAAATGGAAACTGTAGAAAACAGTATGGAGTTTCCTCAAAAAGTTAGTAATAGAATGGCCCTATGATCCAGCAATTGCACTACAAAGGATACAGAATTACCGAGTTGAAGGGATACATACACCCTGATGTTTATCACAGCATTATCAACAATAGACCAAATTATGGGAAGAGCCCAAGTGTCCACTGACTGATGGATGGATAAAGAAGTGGTTTATATACACAAGGGAGTATTACTCAGCCATAAAAAGATTGAGAAATAACCATTTGCGACAATGTGGTTGGAGCTAGAGAGTAATAGGCTAAGTAAAATAAGTTAGAGAAAGACAAATACCATATGATTCCACTCATATGTGGAATTTAAGAAAGAAAACAAATGCACATGGCAGGTGGGCAAGAGACAAACCAAGAAACAGACTCTTTTAACTATAGAGAATTAACTGATGGGAATTACCAGAGGGAAGGTGGGCAGGGGTGGGTTAAATAGGTGATGGCAATTAAGAAAGGCACTTGTGGGGTGAGCAACTGGGTGTTGTATGTGGGTGATGAATCACTAAATTCTACACCTGAAGCTAGTGTTGTACCATATGTTAACTGAGTAGAATTTAAATAAAAAACTTGGAGGAGGAAATGGAACTATAAAAAAAGAATTCAGTGCATATTTTTGAGTTGAAAATATAATTACTGAAATGTAAGTGCCAATAGATGGGCCCAACACCAGATAGAAGAAAGCAGAAGAAATTGTTGGTGAATTTAAAAAAGCAGTAGAAGTTATTCAGTCTGAAGAACAGGGAGAAAAATGACTGAGGAAAAAATGAACAGAGTTTCAGAGCCATGTGAGACAATAGTACTAAGCTCTCTGTCTAATTGAGTCCAAAAGAGAAGAGAGCAAAAGGGGCAGGATAAAACTGTTTGAAAAAATAATAATGGAAAATATCTAAAATTTGAGAAAAAACAGTGATAATTTAAATCCAACAAATCAAAATTTGTGGACTCAAGAAAAAACTTAAGTTGACGAGAAATTTCTAGCTATAAGTATTTATATGAGAAAGGAAGAAAGGCTTAAAATTCATCATCTACATTTCTGCTTTAGGAAGCTAGAGAAAGAGGAGCAATTTGAGCCAATCAGAGAAGAGAGAGAAAAAATATTAAAGATGTGAGCTGAAACCAATAGAATAGAAAACAAATAATAGACAAAATTAACAAAGCCAAAACTTGTTTCTTTGGAAATATTAACAAAATTGATAAACCTCTACCTAGATTGAGAGATTAAGGGGAAAAAGAAGTGGTAGGAGAGAAAACTACAAAATTGCCAACACCAAGGATGAAAGACAGAATATCAGTACAGATCCTATCTACTGTGGTTACTTTATCCACAGATAAAGAAATATTTTGAACAACTTTATCTAAGTTTTTCAACTTAGATGAAATGGGTGAATTCTTCGAAAATACAACTTACACTATTGACACAGGATGGAACAAAGTCTAGATAGCCCTATTATCTGTCAAAGAGAATTAATTTATTATTTTTTAAAAATAGGTCCACACCAAAGGATAGTCTTTTCAACACACAGTGCTGGAACAACTGGACGTACAAATGCCAGAAACCAAACCTTAACCCTTACCTCTCACCTCATACAAAAGCAACTCAGGGGTACCTGGGTGCCTCAGTCAGTTAAGTGTTTAACTCTTGGTTTTAGCTCAGGTCATGATGTCAAAGTCATGAGATCAAGTGCCACATGCTGAGTGTGGAGCCCCCTTGAGACTCTCTCTTACTTGTTCTCAAATAAATAAATCTTAAAAAACAAACAAAAAACTGGCTTAAAATGTAAGACCCAAACATAAGAACTTAATCTATAAAACATGGGAGAAAATATTTGTGACCTTGGGTTAAGGAAAGATTTCTTAGATAGGAAATATATAAGAAAGTAATAAAAAACAAAACCACAAATTGTAAATTAAACTTCATCAAAATTAAAACTTCACACCTGAAACTAATATTACACTGTATGTTACTGCTAAATAATAATAATAATAATAATAATAATAAAATTTCTACATTTCCATAAGACACTGTTAAAAAAAAATGAAAAGAGAAGCCACAGATTAGGAAAAATATTTACAAAGCACATATTTTGTAAGGACTCATATCGAGAACATGCATGCATTTTCATCACTTCTTTTAAACATTTTCCTAGAAGCCTTTTTCAGTGCCACAAGACAAAGAAATAAAAGGCATAAATACTGAAAATTGTGCTTACCAGAGGGCACAGGATTTTTCATATAGACAGTGTACTCAACAATAAAATTATTAGGATTAATAAGTGAGTTTTAGCAAGGTCAGAACTATAAAACGTGGTGAGAGATGTTTATTTAATGGAGAAATCACATTATTAGATTGGCAGGCTCAGTATTGTTAAGCTGTCAGCTGATATATAGATTCTTTCAATACTAATTAAAATCCCAGCAAGCTTCTTTGTGTAATTGATGAGATTCCAAAATGCGTATTGGGGTTGCCTGGTTAGATCAGTCAGACGTCTGACTCCTGATTTTGGCTTGGGCATGGTCTTGGGGTCTTGGGATCGAGTCCTGCCTCAGGCTCCATGGTTAGCAGAGTGTGCTTGAGATTCTCCCTCTCCTGCTTGTGTTGTCTCTCTCCCTCTTTCTAAATACATAAATAAAATCTTTAAATAAATAAAACGCATATGTAGAATGAATAAAGAAAACAGTCTCGAGAAACCTGGAGAATTTATATTATATCTGACTTTAAGACTTACTATAATGCTACAGTAAATGTAGTATGGTATTAGCAAAAAAGATGTTTCAGTAGAAACATGTTTCAGTAGAGAAATAAATCCATTTACATATGGCCAATTGATTTTTAGTCAAAGCGTTAGGTAAATTCAATGAAGAGAATGATAGTTTTGGGGCACCTGGGTGGCTCAGTGGGTTATGTGTCTGCCTTCTGCTGAGGTCCTGATCTCAGGGTCTTGGGATCAAGCCCTGCGTTGAGCTCCCTGCTCAGTGGGGAGTCTGCTCCTCCCTCTCCCTCTGCTTCTCCCCCTGCTTGTGCTTTCTCTTAACCTCTTTCTCTCTCTCAAATAAATAAAATCTTTTTAAAAAATTAAAGAAAACGATGGTCTTTTCAATAAATTATGCAACAACAGTTGGATATCCATATGAGAAAAAAATTATAAACCTCAATTCCTACCTCATATCATACACTAAAAAGTTTTTGAAGATGGGTCATATACCTGACTGTAAAGGCTAAAACTATAAAACTTTTAGGAGAAAACTTAAGAAGATATCTTCACAACCTAGGGATAGGTAAATATTTCTTAGGACACAAAACCAATAACCACAAAGGAAAAAATTGGTTAACTGTACTTTCTCAATATTAAGAACTTCTCACACTACACAATTAAGGAAATGAACAAGGAAACCACAAACTGAGAGACTTATTCATAAAACATCTGTCTGACAACTTGTATCCAGAATACATTATGAGCTCATACGTCTATAAGATGTTTATAATAAAAAGAAAAACAATGCAATGAAAAAAAGTGGATATACAAGTGGAGCAGAGAAATTTTCACAAAGAAAATATACAAATGGCAAATAAACATATGAAAATGTGTACAGCATTATTAGTCATAAGAGAGATCCAAACTAAAACTACAAAGCAATACATACCAATATACACTTAGTGGAATGGCAAAAATTAAAAAGCCTAAAAATATTGGCAATGATATGGAGCAGCTGGAACTCTTAATTCTGAATAATCAATGGGTCAAAGAGGAAATCTCAAAGAACATTTTAAAAAATATCAAGAAATTAATGAAAGTACAGTGTCAATTTTTATACGATGAAGCTAAAGCAATGCCGAGAAGGAAATTTATAGCTCTTGTATTAGACAGGGTTTCCCAAAGAAACAGAACCAGTAGGATATATATTTATTATAGTAGTTGGCTCATGGGTTGTGGAGACCACGAGGTCCCACAGTCTGCCATCTGCAAGCTGCAGAACCAGAAAAGCTGATGGTATAATGCAGTCAGCATCCAAAGGCCTGAGAACCAGGGAGCTGGCCACTGATAAAAAACCTGGAGCTCTGATGTTTCAGCTCAAGAAAAGAGAAAATGTCCTTTGCCTTTTGTATTTTTGGGGGGTCATCAATGATGATACCCCCCCACATTGGTGAGGACGTGTCTTTCTTCTGAGTCTATTGAATCAAATACTAATCTCTTTCAGACACACACTCCTAGACACACCCTTTCAAAATATTATTTTATCGGCTGTCTGGGCATTGCTTAGCCCAGTCAATTTGACATTCAAGATTAACTATCACAGAACTAAATACTTACATCAGGAAAGAAACACCAGGAGCATCTGGGTGGCTCAGTCGGTTAAGCAACTGACTTGATTTTAGCTCAGGTCATGATCTGCAGGGTTCTGGGATTGACCCCACATCGGGCTCTGTGCTCAGCAGGGAGTCAGGATTTTCTCCCTTTGCTCCTCCTGCTGCTTGTACTTGCTTTCTCTCTAAAATAACTAAATAAATATTTTTTCAAAAAATAAAAAGAAACACCAAGGACAGATACTAAGATTAGAAACAATACCATTTGCAATCATTCTCAAAAAAGGAAATACCTACTTGTACATCTAATGAAATGCATAGAGGATCTGTGTGCTGAAAAGTTACAAAATGCTGATGAAAGAATCAGAGATGTAATGTTAAGCTTGCCTAGCGAAATACTATAATACAAGCCTGCCTGGTAAAAGAACAGGGATTCTAAAGTTAGTTCCTGACTTGTGTGATTTTAGTAAATTTATAGAATGATTTTGGGGCTTTGATCTTCATCATTAAAAAGGAAGTGATATCCTCATAGAGGTTTTAGAAAGATTAGACAAGTGAGTGGATGTAACAACGTTTTATAAAATCTTAATAATACACAAATCTTAGTTATATTTACACTTAAAATTAGATCCTGAAAATTTTTAAAAGATTAGAATAATTACTTATGGCAAGAAAAACTGGCCAAAGCTGTCATTTACTTAAGCATTTTGAACAGTAATATAACTAATTCAAGTAGGCTTATAATCTTATGTATTGGTTATTTTATCACTAGTAAACAGATTCTGTTGAATGGTCATTTCTTAAAATATGAAGATTGTTTCCTTTAAATAGCTACTGTGATATTTTGTATATTTTTATATCTTATTTAATACCAGTATAAAATTTCCAGGCAGATGAATATAGTAACACATAATTGACATGTTTTATGTTCTTCTTTTTCTCATTTCAGGTCAATGAATACATTTTTGATAATTTATCTAATAATCCTTATTTCTGAAGCCATCATCAGTACTATCTTGAAATATACATGGCAAGCTGAAGAAAAATGGGATGAACCTTGGTATAACCAAAAAACAGAACATCAAAGAAATAGTAGTAAGGTATTTTATGGTGTTCTTGACTCTGCTAAAAAGGAAACTTTATTCTTTGGCACAGTTACTGATTTGGTAGTGACTTCTGATAGGAGTGACCACTGGGCTCTTCAAAAACCATTACTACTGAAGGGTGACAAAATGACACTGTAAGTGAAGAGTGGCCAGCATGTTTATACTGGTATGCTCTTTGCATTTTAGGGCATAAGCAGTTGTATTCCCCATGGCATGATTTGAGTAGTTACAAGAGATCACAGAAATTTAAATCATCTATAATGACATTCCTCTTCAGTACTACAAACTCATTTTTTTAAATTCTGTTTACTGTGTGCTATAAGTGAATAAAAAAGTAAGTTGATTTCCAGTTCTGTGAATAATTCAAGGAGTCTTACTGTCAGTCTACTGATGGTGTGAAATAACACAAAATATGTCATATTAAGTTTTAAACTGAATATGGACTAGCAGGAAAATTTAACATGCAATTTTGGTAAATAATTATTCTCCAGATTTCACATTTGATTAAAATACAAATATTAGAAGACAGAAGAAACCACAAAGCAGATCACAGAACACAGTTTCCATATGATTCATAATTATGTATTTTACCTTTCACAGAATACATGTTAAAATGTGATACTGCTATGCTATTGAAGTAAGCTATTACTATATAATCTGTGTTTTCATTTCCAGCAGTTCTGGCCCAGCAGTTCTGGACTAACAGTTCTTAAACAGTTGTTTTGTTTTGTTTTTTTTAATTGCAGTCAGTTTTTCATTATCTGTGATTTTGAAAGGTGCAAATAGAATGGTAAATATACTCCAGGGATTGCAATTATAATTTTGCTAAAGATTGTTTCAGTCACATCAGGCTGAAACAAGCTGCTGAAAAGTAACAGGTAGTTCAAATTTAACCTTTCTTCTTTTACTTTGTTCAAGATCCTAATGAACAATAAAACAAAAGAAATGTATTAAAGAAGCAGTTCAAAAAATGAATTTTAATTCATGAGATTTCTGCTTCAGAATATAGTTGATGGTCTGTTTAGAATGAAACTTTCTGATAATGCTCTTCAGTATTACTAAGGAAGTTCTTATGTGTTTTCTCTTATCAAACCATCATTTTTCTCCCTAGATTCTGAGATTTATTTCAGACTTCCTGGCTTTTTTGGTACTCTACAATTTCATCATTCCAATTTCATTATATGTGACAGTCGAAATGCAGAAATTTCTTGGATCATTTTTCATTGGCTGGGATCTTGATCTTTATCATGAAGAGTCAGGTCAGAAAGCTCAAGTCAATACTTCTGATCTGAATGAGGAGCTTGGACAGGTAAAAAGATCTTTGTAATATGTTTTTCTAATTTATTATTTTTCTTGAAACTGTACATGTACAAAGACTAACACAAGTACAAAGAAAAATGTTATGAGGCTTATACCACAAAATAGTCCTACTTTCCTCCATGCCTAACTCTTGTTTCCCTTTTTTTTTTTTTTAAGATTTTATTTATTTATTTGACAGGCAGAGATCACAAGTAGGCAGAGAGGCAGGTGGTGGCGGGGGCAGGGGGCAGGCTCCCTGCTGAGCAGAGAGCCTGATGTGGAGCTTGATCCCAGGATCCTGAGACCATGACCTGAGCTGAAGGCAGAGGCTTAACCCTCTGAATCATCCAGATGCCCCAGTTTTAGTCATTTATTATGGAATATAAAGATATAATTTTATGCTACTGTTTTATATATACATACCCAGATATATACCCACTTTGCCTCCCCATAGCCTCCCTAATGTTTTTATATCACAATTAGGGATTTAATAAATATTTATTTATTGGCCTTATTTTGACTCTTTTAGTATTGTGCACTAATTTAGAGTTCTTCAAGTATGCCTTATGATACTACAATTACATTTTTGTTTTTATATATTATTTTCCCTAGAATTAATTGCTCTGTTTTTTTATGCTTAATTGCTTAATTTTTATATACCACAAACAAGTTTCTGATCAATATATGAAACATCTCTTTACATATTCAAACACATTAGGTAATCTAGGTTTCCTTTCTCTTTCTCTCTTTCTTTTTTTTCTTGGCAGCATTTTTGGAGTCTTTTGTCTTCTTCAATATGGACTTATATCTGAGCCTGCTTCTCAGCTGTCACCCAAGGACTTCCCTATACCATTACCCTAGAAATTCCTTTACCTCTGTCTTGTTTTGGATCTCCTGGATCCTATGTTGGCCCACCTGTGACTTATTCTCTCATTTTGGTGGAACACATGTTCAAATAACTCCCTGGCAAAGGATGCATGAGAGGAAAATATTTTGAGGCTTGGCGTGGCTGAAAATATCTTTATTCCCTTTTTTTCTTTATCCCTTTTTTTGCACTTGATTAATGTACTTATGTAATGCATCCCAGGTTGGAAGCTGGTTTTCCCCCAAATTTTAAGAACATTTCTCCATTTTTTTTCTAGCTTCCAGTGTTGCTCTTGAGAAATTGAGTGCCATTTTGATTCCCAGTTCTTTATGTGTGATCTGTTATTTTATCTCTGGAAATGTTTAAGATCTTTTCTTTATGTGATAATTCTGAAATTTCATGATGATATACCTTGGTGTGAGTCTTTTTATTTTTTTCTTTCATTGGACAATGAGCTCTGTGAGCCCTTTCAGTCTGGAAATATGTGTACTTCAATTCTAGGCGTTTTTCTTACATTATTTCTTTGATAACATCTTCTTTTTAAATTTAGTATTTGGATATATCAGACCATTTATCTTGATTCTTTCTTTCTTTGACTTTCAACTTGCATTTACTTATTTGTTTTTCTAATTCTGGGAGAATCTATCAACTTTATCTTTCTACCTAACTTTTTTAAAATTTCTGTTATAATATTTTTAATTTCTAATATTCCAGCATATCTGAATGTCTTCTTTTAATTGCATCTTATTCCTTTTCTTGAATATCATCTATTTTTTTAGCTCTCTCAGGATATTAATGATGGTTTTTTAAAGTCTTCTATTCCCTACATTTTCTGTTTGCTTCTAGTTCCTTTTTCAATACAGTTAGTTATGCTACAATGTGACAAAGCATTACTAAAAATTGCCATGCTATGTAAAATTACTTAGTAAAAACCACAGGCCTAATGGAATTAGGAGTGCAACAAAAAATTTATCAGTTAAGATAAATTGTTAAGAAATACATAAATACTGGGGTACCTGAGTGGCTCTGTCAGTTGTCTGACAGAGGGTGTCTGACTCTTGATTTCTGCTCAGGTCATGATCTCAGGGGCCCAGTCCTCACTGGTGGCAAGTCTGCTTGAGGAGTCTCTTTTTCCCTCTCTCTGCCCTACCTTCCCCATTCATGTGCGCACCTGTGCACGCTTACTCTCTCTCAAATAAATAAATAAATCTTAAAAAACATACATAAATACTCTAATATATGTGGCATTTTGTCTTGAAAAAGACCACATGCAGAAGTAACCAGGAGAAGTGCTGCAACCTGTGTGTCATTGTGAAGTATAGAAAGGAAGGTTATCTGAAAATAGAAGTAGATGGGGTGTGTCTTATACCACCTATGATGACCTGAGATGGCTGGTAGCTGTTTGAGTTGTGTACATTTCATGTGTTCCTTGTGTGCAGTTTGCTGCTGTTTCTCACAGAGGAAATTATGCATAACCAAATGCACAGTCTACATTATGCTCAAATTGTTCCCTTATATATCAGTTATATTGTTACAGATTCATGTTTTAATATGTTGTTTATGTTTAATTTGTTTAACATGTTATAGATTCAAGACACTGTTGTAGCAGAACTAACTAATTTGTTTTAGGCTCTACCTTTTTTTTAAGGAGTGATCCTCAAATGAAAGCAAATCTTTGGGTTTTCCTTACAAGCCTAGAATTCTTCCCTAGAAAATCCCAGCTGTCCTGCTGGGTTTTTTTTCTTTTTTTTTTTTTTTTTTTTTTTTTTGACATATTCCATAGTGTCAGTACTGGTCTTTTCTCAGTTTCCCCAGAGAGAATTACCACAGTTAGTATTTCTGCTGATTGTGATTGTTAAAGTCATCTGGTAGAAGTCTCCCTGTTTTTAGCATACTGTCACACTTCTGTTTTCAGCTGTCTCACACCTGTTTTCAGCTTGCCCAGGGGCTCAGATTTTCTCTGGTTCAATCCTGGTCTTCCAAGTATTAAAAATCTTCCAACTATTACTCAGATAGGTGAAGGGCAGTCTCAGGTTTGCAAGTTATGAGGGGATTTCCGGTTTCATACTGTTCCTGGTACCTCCATTTTCATCCTCATCCTGTACTTTCACATTCAGTAGTAGCTGTTACATCTACTTCCTGAGAGTTTTTGGAAAAGGCTTTTCCCCCATTGCTTAGGTTTCATATTCTAACTTTTGTTAAGTCACTTACCACTCATTCTTCTCTTGTCTTCCAAACTTGTCATATCTCCCTTCTCATGTTGTCTCATCTGCCATTATTTTTGTTTTTTTCTAACTCCTTTACTCTTATTTTATTTTATTTATTTTTTTTTAAAGATTTTGTTTATTTATTTATTTGACAGACAGAGATCACAAGTAGGCAGAGAGGCGGGCAGAGAGAGAGGAGGAAGCAAGCTCTCTGCCAAGCAGAGAGCCCGATGTGGGGCTCGATCCCAGGACTCCGGGATCACGACCTGAGCTGAAGGCAGAGGCTTTAACCCACTGAGCCACCCAGGCGCCCCTACTCTTATTTTAGTAAAGTCTCAAGAGGAACAAAGATAATTGTATTTTCTTAACCTACCATTTTTAACCAGAAGTTGATCCATTTATTTTTAGCATTTAAGAGACTTATAGTAATTTATGCTGAATATTAATTCATGTCACATATCTTTAATTATGTATCACATATTCAAGACCTAAAAAGCCTGTTTCTACTACTACTTTGAACACTTTATCTCCCCCAATTTTTCTTTCCTTTGACCTTTTCCATCCCAGGTTTCCCCTCTTCCTCTTGTCCTCATATTAGAATATTGTTTTTTGGATCCTCACACTATTTATGCATACCCATATTTGCTTTCTCTTTAAGACATGTTAAGTGATAAACTTTTAAAATTTTAACTCATCTAAGTCTCTCTTTTTACTTTTAAGCCTGCAAGTATTTCATAATATGTTTATTGCCTCTATTCTTTTATGGTTTTTTTTTTAAGATTTTATTTATTTATTTACTTATAAATGTTTAATTTTTTAATTTTTTATAAACATATAATATATTTATTTATTTGACAGACAGAGATCACAAGAAGGCAGAGAGGCAGGGAGAGAGAGAGAGGGAGACGCGGGCTCCCTGCTAAGCAGAGAGCCCGATGCGGGGTTCTATCCCAGGACCCTGGGATCATGACCTGAGCTGAAGGCAGAGGCTTTAACCCACTGAGCCACCCAGGTGCACCTCTTTTATCTGTTTTTATACCAATGAAATCTACTTTGTCATATTCTGCATCTCAGATGTTGTAGTTATCTTTACTGTTTGCAAGAAAATGAACTTTAAGGTGTATTTTCACACTTTATTTCTTGGTCCAGGCAATTTTTTCCAGCTTTAACTCTGCCTCCCTTTTTGTATGTTGAGGCTTTTATTCTGCAATCTTGCTGAACTCATTTATTCTAGCAGTTTTTTTGTGGATTCCTTAGGATTTTCTATATACAAGGTCATGTTATCTACAAATGGTTTTACTTCTTTTCCAGTCTGAATACCTTTTATTTCTTTTTTCTTGCCTGATTACCCAAGCTAGAGCTTTCGGTACAATGTTAAATAAAAGTGGCAAGAACAGACATCGTTGCTTTATTCCTGAATTTAGTTTAGGGGAAAGCATTCAGTCTTTCTTCATTAAATAAGATACTAATTATGGGGTTTTGTAGATACATTTTATCAGGTTGAAGAACTAGCCTTCTATCCCTAATTTGTTGAAATGTTTTTATCATGAAAGAGTATTGGATTTTGTTAAATACTTTTCTTGAATATGTCAAGATGATCATTTTAATAATAGAATAAAGAATACCAATTTATTATTGTGATAAGTTTTGTTGACTGATTTATGTTGAACCAATCTTGACTTCCAGGGATAAACCCCACATATTCATGGTATATCTTTTTTCTATGTTTCTAGATTTGGTTTGTGTTTATTTTCCTAAGGGATATTGGTCTTTAGTTGTTTCTTTTCCTTGTGATGTGTACTTCCCTTTTTAAATGACAACTTTCTCAGATCACTATTGCATCAATCATATCCTCAGCATAATTGTAGTTGTATCAAGATTTGACTATTTCATCCTTCTCTTTTTGGACCTGCCTTCTTATAGGGTTAATTTTCCAGAATTATTCTCAAAAGAGTAGTAAAATTATTTGTCTTATCTACTTTTAAAAATATTTTTATTTAGGGACACGTGGGTGACTCAGTTGGCTAAGTGTCTGCCTTCTGTTCAGGTCTTGATCTCAGGGTCCTGGGATGCAGCCCTGTTTCATGCTCCCTGCTCAGTGGGGAGTCTGCTTCTCCTCCCCCTCTGTCCTTCCTTCCCACTTATGTTATCTCTCTCTGTCTCAAATAAATAAGATCTTTAAAATATATATTTTTTTCATTTAAATACTTCCTTTTCACTGAGCTTGTTTTCTACACTTGGTTTCAGTTTCCCCCTCTAATATTTTAGAAAACTTTCCATCTTTGATTTCTTGTGTTGCTATTACTTTTGTGTTCCTGTTCCCAGTTCTGTTCCATTTCTTCTGGACCACATACCCCTTTCACATTCTAGGTTATTAAGCATTCCTTCCACCTTGCTCAAAGATCATTCTTAGTCCTACTACCTCCAAACACCTTATCCAGGAGATGGAAAAAAGTATTAAATCCCACATTATCAGCCAACTCTACAGATGAACATGGACCTAAAAATGCCACGAACTTCAAAGTTTATATAGATGTGAAATATTTTATGTTACCCTGTTTTGTTTCTGTGCATCTTAATTTATTTGTGCTTAGATTATTAAAAAAAATCTCAGCATCAGTATAAAATAGGTAAGCTTGACTTTAGGAGACAGAGGAAGACAAGGTTTTTTTGTTTAACCTAAGACCATAAACACAAAAATTTATTTTCTTCTATCTTCCATCTCTAGGTGGAGTATGTGTTTACAGATAAAACTGGTACACTGACAGAAAATGAGATGCAGTTTAGGGAATGTTCAATTAATGGCATTAAATACCAAGAAATCAATGGTAGACTTGTCTCTGAAGGACCAACACCAGACTCTTCAGAAGGAAGCTTATCTTATCTTAATAGTTTATCCCATCTTAACAACTTATCCCATCTTACAACCAGCTCGTCTTTTAGAACCAGTCCGGAAAATGAAACGGAGCTAGTAAGTAACTTTTAAATTAATAAATTGGAATTTCATTTGAAGTAATTCTCTTTGGTATTTACTGGATTGTAGGAGAAAAAATTTAAGAGTGGAGCAAGGGGGGTGGGGAGGAGTCAAGATGGCGGAGAAGTACCAGGCTGAGACTACTTCAGCTTGCCAGAGATCAGCTAGATAGCTTATCTAAAGATTGCAAACACCTGAAAATCCATCCGCAGATCGAAGAGAAGAAGAACAGCAATTCTGGAAACAGAAAAACAACCACTTTCTGAAAGGTAGGACCAGTGGAGAAGTGAATCCAAAGCAACGGGAAGATAGACCCTGGGGGGAGGGGCCGGCTCCCGGCAAGCGGCAGAGCAACAGCGCACAAAATCAGGACTTTTAAAAGTCTGTTCCGCTGAGGGACATCGCTCCAAAGGCTAAACCAGGGCGAAGCCCACGCGGGGTCAGTGTGGCCTGAGGTCCCGCAGGGTCACAGAAGGATCGGGGGTGTCTGAGTGTCGCAGAGCTTGCGGGTATTGGAACGGGAAAGCCGGCTACAGAGACAGAGCCGACAGTGAGCTCACAGCTCGGTGTTACCTTGAACCGGTCGCAGGCTCGGTGAGCTCGGAGCGCGGCCGGAGGTCAGGCAGATGGGAGTTACTGGGCGCTGTTCTCTGAGGGTGCACTGAGGAGTGGGGCCCCGGGCTCTCGGCTCCTCTGGGCCGGAGACCAGGAGGCCGCCATTTGTATTCCCGTCCTCCAGAACTCTACGGAAAGCGCTCAGGGAACAAAAGCTCCTGAAAGCAAACCCGGACAGATTACTCACCCCGCCCCTGATAAGGGCAGTGCAATTCCGCCTGGGGCAAAGACACTTGAGAATCACTACAACAGGCCCCTCCCCCAGAAGATCAACAAGAAATCCAGCCGAGACCAAGTTCATCTACCAAGGAGTGCGGTTTCAATACCAAGGAGAGCAGCAGAATTCCAGAGGAGGAGAAAGCAAAGCACGGAACTCATGGCTTTTTCCCTGTGATTTTTTTTAGTCTTGCAGTTAATTTAATTTTTTTCTTTTTCATTTTTTGTTTTTTTTTCTCGCCTTCTGGTAAAATTTTTTTTTAACTTTTACCTTCTTCTTTTTTAATGTTTTTTAACTAGTTTATCTAATATATATTTTTTCTTTTTTATATTTTTCTTATTTGTTTTCTTTTTTTTTAAATTCTTTTTTTTCTTTTCTTTTTTTCTTTCTTCCTTTTTGAACCTCTTTTTATCCCCTTTCTCCCCCCTCACGATTTGGGATCTCTTCTAATTTGGTTAAAGCATATTTTCCTGGGGTTGTTGCCACCCTTTTAGTATTTTCCTTGCTCCTTCATATACTCTTATCTGGACAAAATGACAAGACGGAAAAATTCACCACAAAAAAAAGAACAAGAGGCAGTACCGAAGTCTAGGGACCTAATCAATACAGACATTGGTAATATGTCAGATCTAGAGTTCAGAATGACAATTCTCAAGGTTCTAGCCGGGCTCAAAAAAGGCATGGAAGATATGAGAGAAACCCTCTCGAGAGATATAAAAGCCCTTTCTGGAGAAATAAAAGAACTAAAATCTAACCAAGTTGAAATCAAAAAAGCTATTAATGAGGTACAATAAAAAATGGAGGGTCTCACTGCTAGGATAAATGAGGCAGAAGAAAGAATTAGTGATATAGAAGACCAAATGACAGAGAATAAAGAAGCTGAGCAAAAGAGGGACAAACAGCTACTGGACCACGAGGGGAGAATTCGAGAGATAAGTGACACCATAACACGAAACAACATTAGAATAATTGGGATTCCAGAAGAAGAAGAAAGAGAGAGGGGAGCAGAAGGTATACTGGAGAGAATTATTGGAGAGAATTTCCCCAATATGGCAAAGGGAACGAGCATCAAAATTCAGGAGGTTCAGAGAACACCCCTCAAAATCAATAAGAATAGGCCCACACCCCGTCACCTAATAGTAAAATTTACAAGTCTCAGTGACAAAGAGAAAATCCTGAAAGCAGCCCGGGAAAAGAAGTCTGTAACATACAATGGTAAAAATATTAGATTGGCAGCTGACTTATCCACAGAGACCTGGCAGGCCAGAAAGAGCTGGCATGATATTTTCAGAGCACTAAACGAGAAAAACATGCAGCCAAGAATATTATATCCAGCTAGGCTATCATTGAAAATAGAAGGAGAGATTAAAAGCTTCCAGGACAAACAACAACTGAAAAAATTTGCAAACACCAAACCAGCTCTACAGGAAATCTTGAAAGGGGTCCTCTAAGCAAAGAGAGAGCCTACAAGTGGTAGATCAGAAAGGAACAGAGACCATATACAGTAACAGTCACCTTACAGGCAATACAATGGCACTAAATTCATATCTCTCAATAGTTACCCTGAATGTTAATGGGCTAAATGCCCCTGTCAAAAGACACAGGGTATCAGAATGGATAAAAAAACAAAACCCATCTATATGTTGCCTCCAAGAAACTCATTTTAAGCCCGAAGACACCTCCAGATTTAAAGTGAGGGGTGGAAAAGAATTTACCATGCTAATGGACATCAGAAGAAAGCAGGAGTGGCAATCCTTATATCAGATCAATTAGATTTTAAGCCAAAGACTATAATAAGAGATGAGGAAGGACAATATATCATACTCAAAGGGTCTGTCCAACAAGAAGATTTAACAATTTTAAATATCTATGCCCCCAACGTGGGAGCAGCCAACTATATAAACCAATTAATAATGAAATCAAATAAACACATAAACAATAATACAATAATAGTAGGGGACTTTAACACTCCCCTCACTGAAATGGACAGTTCATCCAAGCAAAAGATCAGCAAGGAAATAAAGGCCTTAAACGACACACTGGACCAGATGGACATCACAGATATATTCAGAACATTTCATCCCAAAGCAACAGAATACACATTCTTCTCTAGTGCACATGGAACATTCTCCAGAATAGATCACATCCTCCGTCCTAAATCAGGACTCAACCGGTATCAAAAGATTGGGATCATTCCCTGCATATTTTCAGACCACAATGCTCTAAACCTAGAACTCAACCACAAAAGGAAGTTTGGAAAAAACCCAAATACATGGAGACTAAACAGTATCCTTCTAAAGAATGAATGGGTCAACCGGGAAATTAAAGAAGAATTGAAAAAAATCATGGAAACAAATGATAATGAAAATACAACGGTTCAAAATCTGTGGGACACAACAAAGGCAGTCCTGAGAGGAAAATATATAGCAGTACAAGCCTTTCTCAAGAAACAAGAAAGGTCTCAGGTACATAACCTAACCCTACACATAAAGGAGCTGGAGAAAGAACAAGAAAGAAACCCTAAGCCCAGCAGGAGAAGAGAAATCATAAAGATCAGAGCAGAAATCAATGAAATAGAAACCAAAAAGACAATAGAACAAATCAACGAAACTAGGAGCTGGTTCTTTGAAAGAATTAATAAAATTGATAAACCCCTGACCAGACTTATCAAAAAGAAAAGAGAAAGGACCCAAATAAAATCATGAATGAAAGAGGAGAGATCACAACTAACACCAAAGAAATACAAACTATTATAAGAACATACTATGAGCAACTCTACGCCAATAAATTTGACAATCTGGAAGAAATGGATGCATTCCTAGAAACATATAAACTACCATAACTGAACCAGGAAGAAATAGAAAGCCTGAACAGACCCATAACCAGTAAGGAGATTGAAACAGTCATTAAAAATCTCCAAACAAACAAAAGCCCAGGGCCAGATGGCTTTCCGGGGGAATTCTACCAAACATTTAAAGAAGAACTAATTCCTATTCTCCTGAAACGGTTCCAAAAAATAGAAATGGAAGGAAAACTTCCAAACTCTTTTTATGAGGCCAGCATCACCTTGATCCCAAAACCAGACAAGGATCCCATCAAAAAAGAGAGCTATAGACCAATATCCTTGATGAACACAGATGCGAAAATACTCAACAAAATACTAGCCAATAAGATTCAACAGTACATTAAAAGGATTATTCACCACGACCAAGTGGGATTTATTCCAGGGCTGCAAGGTTGGTTCAACATCCGCAAATCAGTCAATGTGATACAACACATCAATAAAAGAAAGAACAAGAACCATATGATACTCTCAATAGATGCTGAAAAAGCATTTGACAAAGTACAGCATCCCTTCCTGATCAAAACTCTTCAAAGTGTAGGGATAGAGGGCACATACCTCAATATCATCAAAGCCATCTATGATAAACCCACCGCAAATATCATTCTCAATGGAGAAAAACTGAAAGCTTTTCCGCTAAGGTCAGGAACACGGCAGGGATGTCCATTATTACCACTGCTATTCAACATAGTACTAGAGGTCCTAGCCTCAGCAATCAGACAACAAAAGGAAATTAAAGGCATCCAAATCGGCAAAGAAGAAGTCAAATTATCACTCTTCGCAGATGATATGATACTCTATGTGGAAAACCCAAAAGACTCCACTCCAAAACTGCTAGAACTTATACAGGAATTCAGTAAAGTGTCAGGATATAAAATCAATGCACAGAAATCAGTTGCATTTCTCTACACCAACAGCAAGATAGAAGAAAGAGAAATTAAGGAGTCAATCCCATTTACAATTGCAGCCAAAACCATAAGATACCTAGGAATAAACCTAACCAAAGAGGCACAGAATCTATACTCAGAAAACTATAAAGTACTCATGAAAGAAATTGAGGAAGACACAAAGAAATGGAAAAATGTTCCATGCTCCTGGATTGGAAGAATAAATATTGTGAAAATGTCTATGCTACCTAAAGCAATCTACACATTTAATGCAATTCCTATCAAATTACCATCCATCTTTTTCAACGAAATGGAACAAATAATTCTAAAATTTATATGGAACCAGAAAAGACCTCGAATAGCCAAAGGGATATTGAAAAAGAAAGCCAATGTTGGTGGCATCACAATTCCGGACTTCAAGCTCTATTACAAAGCTGTCATCATCAAGACAGCATGGTACTGGCACAAAAACAGACACATAGATCAATGGAACAGAATAGAGAGCCCAGAAATAGACCCTCAACTCTACAGTCAACTAATCTTCGACAAAGCAGGAAAGAATGTCCAATGGAAAAAAGTCAGCTTCTTCAATAAATGGTGCTGGGAAAATTGGACAGCCACATGCAGAAAAGTGAAATTGGAACATTTCCTTACACCACACACAAAAATAGACTCAAAATGGATGAAGGATCTCAATGTGCGAAAGGAATCCATCAAAATCCTTGAGGAGAACACAGGCAGCAACCTCTTCGACCTCAGCCGCAGCAACATCTTCCTAGGAACAACGCCAAAGGCAAGGGAAGCAAGGGCAAAAATGAACTATTGGGATTTCATCAAGATCAAAAGCTTTTGCACAGCAAAGGAAACAGTTAACAAAATCAAAAGACAACTGACAGAATGCAAGAAGATATTTGCAAACGACATATCAGATAAAGGACTAGTGTCCAGAATCTATAAAGAACTTAGCAAACTCAACACCCAAAGAACAAATAATCCAATCAAAAAATGGGCTGGGCAGGGAGCCTGCTTCTTCCTCTCTCTCTTTCAGCCTGCCTCTCCATCTACTTGTGATTTCTCTCTGTCAAATAAATAAATAAAAAAAAATCTTAAAAAAAAAAAAAAATGGGCAGAGGAAATGAACAGACATTTCTGCAAAGAAGACATCCAGATGGCCAACAGACACATGAAAAAGTGCTCCATATCACTCGGCATCAGGGAAATACAAATCAAAACCACAATGAGATATCACCTCACACCAGTCAGAATGGCTAAAATAAACAAGTCAGGAAATGACAGATGCTGGCGAGGATGCAGAGAAAGGGGAACCCTCCTACACTGTTGGTGGGAATGCAAGCTGGTGCAGCCACTCAGGAAAACAGCATGGAGGTTCCTCAAAATGTTGAAAATAGAACTGCCCTATGACCCAGCAATTGCACTATTGGGTATTTACACTAAAGATACAAACGTAGTGATCCAAAGGGGCACGTGCACCCGAATGTTTATAGCAGCAGTGTCCACAATAGCCAAACTATGGAAAGAACCTAGATGTCCATCAACAGATGAATGGATCAAGAAGATGTGGTATATATACACAATGGAATACTATGCAGCCATCAAAAGAAATTAAATCTTGCCATTTGCGACAACATGGATGGAACTAGAGTGTATCATGCTTAGCGAAATAAGTCAAGCGGAGAAAGACAACTATCATATGATCTCCCTGATATGAGGAAGTGGTGATGCAACATGGGGGCTTAAGTGGGTAGGAGAAGAATAAATGAAACAAGATGGGATTGGGAGGGAGACAAACCATAAGTGACTCTTAATCTCACAAAACAAACTGAGGGTTGCTGGGGGGAGGGGGGTTGGGAGAAGGGGGTGGGATTATGGACATTGGGGAGGGTATGTGCTTTGGTGAGTGCTGTGAAGTGTGTAAACCTGGTGATTCACAGACCTGTACCCCTGGGGATAAAAATATATATTTATAAAAAATAAAAATTATATTAAAAAAAGAGTGGAGCAAGGAATATATATTTGAAATGTATATCCTTTGATTCAGCACTGAGAATTTGTAGTCACAATCCAGTTTAACTTGCAAATTAGTATGTTGCCTGCCTTCATTCTCTGAGTATTTAAATGAGACTAAGTGGAGAACCCTTACTGCCTTAAAGTAAAGAAGACTTTGCTAAGAAATAGAGCTTAAATGTATTTAATACATTTTGTGATCTCACTTTTTTCACAAAAGAGTTTTCATCTTTACTTATAATTTGGCTCTTTCCTAAAAAGATATTTTTGTGTTGAAGGGTCATAAGCAAATGTGACATTTTACTCTTCAACGAGCTAATATTCAGGCATTTCAGGATTATAGCACTCCTCTTGTAGATCTAAGATAACCAAATTTTTAACTGTATTTATTGACACTTTTTTGTCCAATTCTGCTTACAGTTTTCTAAATGTTACTTGGGAATGGTATTTTTATTGAGAATATTATCCTTCTACAGATTAAAGAACATGATCTCTTCTTTAAAGCAGTCAGTCTCTGTCACACTGTTCAGATTAGCAATGTCCAGACTGATGGCATTGGTGATGGTCCCTGGCAATCCAACTTTGCACCCTCCCAGTTGGAATACTATGCATCTTCACCAGATGAAAAGGCTCTAGTGGAAGCTGCTGCAAGGTAGTTTGATCTAATTTCCAAATCTTCAGAAAAACACCTTTTAAATAAAAAGGTGCAAATACTAGAAAATTACTTAAAATTGTCAAACAAAATTCATAAACACATAAAGGTAGAAGTATACTTTAAATTGTAAATATGTGTTATTAATTTTGTCAAGCTTGCATTGAATCATATTTTGAAGAGATCTTTAAAAATCTGATTACTTTTTTTTATGAAATATGAATAATGTAATTTGTGAGAAATACTTGTGTATGTATTGTTTTGCACTTACACTGATTCTTCACATTCTTAAAAACATTGCCATATTCAAAGAAATATTTTAAAATGCATCTTAATTATATACTTTTATTCATGCTAAGTTATAATGACATATTATGAAACATGAAATATCATCCTTAAATCTTATATTTCTTCATCTTTTAATCCCTAGAATTGGCATTGTATTTATTGGCAATTCTGAAGAAACTATGGAAGTTAGAACACTTGGAAAACTGGAACGGTAATTTTTTTCTATTCTGTAGTTTTCTATGTAATTAATATAAAACAGGAATCTGTAAACTGTGGCCCATAGGTCATATTTAAAGCCTACAGCTGGCTTCTAAAGCCTGCAGAAAAGTTCATTACATACTTTAAAGGTTGGGTTTGTTCTTTTTTTTTTTTTTAATGCAACAGTGACCATATATGGCCTGCAAAGCCTAAAATATTTACTCTTTGGATCTTTACAGAAAAAGTCTACTGACCCCTGCTCTAAAATGATGTAATACAATGTTATACTTCATCACAGGAATAACAGTATCCTACTCTGAATCTTTCATTTGTATTTTAGCTTAGTGTTTCTTGAATTTACTCATAGGTTTATTTTTATGCACTCCTGGGGTAGTTTCATGAGTTCTCACTAAATTAAAAACAAAACTTGTTTATATTGCCTGTGATTTTATTTTTCAAATGTTAGGGCACACCTACCTGTTTCCAATATTTACACTGCTTGATAAATTAATCCATTCCTGTTCTATTCATACCTTTCATGAGTTTACCGATTCCAGTCATATCTCACCTCCAGCTGTCCCTTTCCAAACTCTGCTTTTCCAAAAAAGAAAATAAATTCTAAATAGAAATAATAACAATTTTCTAAATAATAGACAAAATTCTAAAATAGAGCCCGTTCTTTGGCTATTTTCATGGAGAAGCCTGTCTAGCTTATTTCATCAACTTAAGAACCATCATACCACTCTGGTTTGTTGTGCAGGTTTTTTTGAGATGTACACATCATTCTATATGTGTATCACTATATAAATCCATCCAGAAAACTTTAAGCCACACCTGACTTATCCACACAAATTCCTTTACTACTCCTTATAAAGGCATTTGCTCCCCGACCTGTACATATGTCCACTGTGTCAGATTCAGAATCACTGCTATAATGATCCTCCATTACTAATGTGAGTGTGTTGTATTTCTCAGGTATGTTTGGGCAAAAAAGAGGGTTGAGAATCAATTACATTTTTTAGTGAGAAAAACATGAAGCTGGGCAGATCTGGATTCCAGTCCTTTGCTGTGCCACTCACAAGCTTATTTGACTTTAGAAAATTACTTATCTTTCTGAACTGAATGGTCCTCTTCTGTAAAATGAGATAAGAACTACCTTCTTTGGTTCTCATGGGTATTAAATGACATAAAGTATATAAAGTACTTGGCTTTTGGTAAGTACTCAATATATGTCAGTTCCTTCTATTTCTATCTTGTGTTGTTATTAATGACTCATAACCCATCATCTTGAAATTGTAGTTGAGATTAATTTCTTGTTCTAAATCTTATCTTTTATAGAGTTTCTTCAAATATTCACTTAGTATCTTTCAAAAAAAGTAAACTTTTGGTTTTTTAAATTTTTTTCCTTAGGTACAAACTGCTTCATATTCTTGAATTTGATTCAGATCGTAGGCGAATGAGTGTAATTGTTCAGGCACCTTCAGGTAACCTACCTAAACTTTTATGAATTTATATTTATCTAATATTAAGAGCTTGATAACTGATTTTTTTTTTTTTTTTTTTTTTTTTTTAGGTGAGAAGCTTTTATTTGCTAAAGGAGCCGAATCATCAATTCTTCCTAAATGTGTAGGTGGAGAAGTAGAAAAAACCAGAATTCATGTAGATGAATTTGCTTTGGTGAGTGTAAATTTCTAAGATATAAAACTCTAAAAGATATACATATGTAAGATTTAAGGCTTCATTTTTGCATTAGTAATTTATCAAAAGTATGGAAATTCTGCAGTTCTGTTACATTATGTGTTGGCTCCTACATTCTTTGGTTAAAAATTAACTTTTAACCTGCTAAAATGCAGGTCTTCTCTTTGAACCTGTTATAGTCAGGGCTTTTTTGGCTGCAAAGACTATTTAAATTAATATATTAAAAAGAGGAGTTTGCTTAAAGAATATAGGGAAATCCCAAAGATGTGAAGATACTGGAACCTTCATGCTTTGCTGGTGGGATTATAAATGGTAAAAACACCTTAGAATATAGTTTAACAGTTCCTCATAGAACATAGAATAATATAGTTACTATATAACCCAGGAGTTCACTGCTAGTTATATACCCAAGAGAACTGAAAATGTATGTTCACATAAAAACTTAGCATTATTCCTAAATGGGCAAAAGGTGGAAACATCTGAATGTCTATCAGCTGATGCAAGAATTAAACAATTTGTCATATTCATATAATGGAATGTTGTTTGGCCACTAAAAGAAATGAAGTAATCATATGCTAAAACATGGGTGAACCTTGAAAAGTTCCTATGCCTAGTGAAAGAAGCTAGTCACAAAATGTCACATGTTCCATTTATATGAAATAACCAGAATAATGGAATTTATAGAGACAAAAAGCACATTAGTGGTTGCCAGGGGTAGAGGAAGGGGTCAAAGGGAAATGTCTGCTAATGGATGTGGGATTCCTTTTGGAATTGATGAAAATGTCCTTGAATTAGATAGTAATAATAGTACAACTCTGTGAATACACTAAAATCCACTGAATTGTACGCTTTAAAGGAGTCAGTTTTATGGTTTGTGAATTAGTTCTCTCTTACCTGAAGAGTGAAGGGGAATTTTATGAAAAGGACATACTGCAATTCATTTGAAGAGGAAGATTTTTAGGTAGTTCTTAGTCTTAAGAACTCATGATCTCTTATTTCTGCATTTCTATAATTGATTGCTCTGTACGCCTCTCTGCTCACCTGGCTCCTTTACTTACCTTACCTATGGTTTATTTTCTCCCATTACTTGTTTCCTAATTGTTTCTGATCTAGTTCGTCTGTCACACTGTAACATCCATGAGGACAAAGACATTGTTCTCCCTTACACTCATTTTAATCCAGAACAATACCGTCACATAGTTGGCATTCAGTAAATATTTGTTGTAAAATGAATTAGTTTCATATATTAATAACACTCAATGGTTCCTTAACTGTTCTTTAAGAAAAACAGTTATTTGTAGGTGTGGGTCATTTTGTAAATCAAGGAACATAAATTATTTAGGAATCTGAATAGTGTCATGTAGTATTTTAAAATGTACCCTTTCCAAGTTTTGTTGTTAGAATATTTATTTTGGGGGGCACCTGGGTGGCTCAGGCACTAAGCATCTACTTTCAGGTCAGGTCATGATCCCAGGGTCCTGGGATCCAGCCCTGCATCAGGCCCCCTGCTCAGCACAGAGTCCTCTTCTCCCTCTCCCTCTGCCTGCTGTTCCCCTTGCTTGTGCCCTTTCTCACTACCTCTCTGCCAAACAAATAAATAAAATCTTTAAAAAATATATTTATTTTGGGTTTTTCTGAGGAGAATGCACGGCAAGAGAAGGAATTTGTATAGCTTTTAGTTATAGATACAAACTTTAAATAGAACACAGTAAGAAAAATTTGTGCCCAGGAGAATTAGATAATCAAATATATATTCCTAAGTGTTGTATAATTCCATTTCACTAGTGAAGTTATACAATGATGTGGTTTAAAATCATTTGGTGACTATAGAAAGTATTGTTTATTTGATAAGGGCCACCTCACAGACTTCATTATTGAACTGTAAATTCATTATACCAAGAACTCTCAGGAAATTATGGTCTCCTTTGCTTCAAAAAAATTCTTATAAAGTACATAAAAGTGGATTTGTAAGTGTTAGAACAAGAGAGAAGAACCTGGGGCTACCTCCCTCTTGACAGTTCTATAGAACTTTCTGGCTTTCCAGGTAAAACAGTTTTAAAACCACAGTAAGATAATCTTTATGATCCTTTCTAGGCTCTAATATTCTACAATTTTAAAACTTCAGTTATTTTAAGCAATTTTTTAAAGACCTCCTCAGCAGTTAAAAGAGCTATGATAATATATGTCCCATAACTCAGGTAATGAGGGCTTTGTGACACTTCATTTATTTCTTATTACTAAATGATAGTACTTTTTAAGTTATTTGTAACTGATTTTTGGTAAGGCAGCCTCAGTTTATTTAAGTGACTTCTTGATTTCTCATTAGTTATTTTTGTTCAATTTTTGTCTTTAATTTTTCTGTTTTAGAAAGGACTAAGAACTCTGTGTATGGCCTATAAACATTTGACATCTAAAGAGTATGAAGAAATAGATAGACGTCTGTTTGAAGCCAGGACTGCCTTGCAACAACGGGAAGAGAAATTGGCACATGTCTTCCAGTTCATAGAGAAAGACCTGATACTACTTGGAGCTACAGCAGTGGAAGACAGGTAGGTATCAGACAAACAGGCTATTGCCTTTTCTCTCATAAGAATTTTCTTAGCCAAGTATTTCTAATTTATGACATAAATTCCATTTATTAACATCTTATAATAATGTATTTTAAATCAAAATAGTTAAAGTCTTAATTTTTCCTAGTCAGTATATACAATTTTTATTCTAGCAGGTATCTTAAATAGATGAGAGAATTCTGCTGTGTATAGTTTTGCTTATAGGCAATTTTTAGAATACTCCTCAGTGTGCCATACAGGGGCTTTAAGCACCTGCTTAATTCTCCAGCCTCATTTCCCACCACTGCCTGCTTCCACTTTCTGCTCAGTAGTACCAAACCATATATAGTTCTCTGAACAACTGTAGCTAAAACTATTCTATTTTGTGCCTTTTCTCTTTGGCAAGGCTGTGCCTTCTGCCTGGATAATTTTTCCTTTATCCGTTTGTGAATGTCTTTACAAAGTATAGCTCAGATAGTACCCCCACTCCAGTAAGTCCTTTCCTTACCCCTAATAGGATTAAAAATTCTGTTTGTGAAGTATTCATGTTTTATAGGTAGTACAATATTGTTTTTGTGGCAGTGCAAGTATTTCTTTAAAGACTTTCTCCTCTGTTAGTTTGTGAATTCCTTAAGGTCCTTTTAGTCTTTGTTCCCTACCATCTGTATCTAAGAGTGTTTGCATTTTTTTAAATATAGGTTTCCTTTTCTTTTCTTTTCTTTTTTTTTTTTTTAAAAAGGTTTTCATTTACCTATCAGTTGTCCTAATGAGATTTCTGAGACTCACCTGAAATTACATCATCCTTTATTTATCCATATTTTGGATAAATTTCCATTATCATATTTATTTATTTTATCCATATTTTGGTTTTTAAACTACTGACATGAGAAATTTTCTTATGAAAAAAAGAGAAAAATCTTCTAATTTCAAATTTAAGACTTTCTAAATAAAATAGGAGTATATGAAGACCATATATTTAGTGTGGTTCTATAAAAATCAACTTTGAAGATAAATTCTTTTCTTTTTTTTTTTTTAAAGATTTTATTTATTTATTTGACAGACAGAGATCACAAGTAGGCAGAGAGGCAGGCAGAGAGAGAGAGAGAGAGAGGGAAGCAGGCTTCCCACGGAGCAGAGAGCCCGATGTGGGGCTCGATCCCAGGACCCTGAGATCATGACCCGAGCCGAAGGCAGCAGCCCAAACCACTGAGCCACCCAGGCGCCCCTTGAAGATAAATTCTTAAAATACAAATGTGCAGATGTTATGTTAACCAGATGATCACTAATTTGATTATTCCTATTTCTTCCCTAATGGGAAAAAATTCAGGTATATCACTCTATGATAACATTAGTCAGGGAGTCAAAATTAACATTACATGTACTATCTGATTTATATTTAAAATAGTCAAAGACGTATTCTCTACTGCTAATGTTTCTTTTATTTTCAGGCTACAAGATAGAGTTCGAGAAACTATTGAAGCATTGAGAATGGCTGGTATCAAAGTATGGGTACTAACTGGTGATAAACATGAAACAGCTGTTAGTGTGAGTTTATCATGTGGACATTTTCACAGAACCATGAACATCCTTGAACTTGTAAACCAAAAATCAGATGGCGAATGTGCTGAACAATTGAGGCAGCTTGCCAGAAGGTAAGAATGTAATTATCTCATGAGTTCTGGGGTCAGCAAACTATGGCCCATGGGTCAAAGATGGCCCCTTTCTGTTTTTTATAGCCCATGAGCTCAAAATAATTTTTATGTTGTCTAAGGGAAGAGAAAGAATCCAAAGAAGAGTAATATTTTGTGATGTGAAAACTTATGAAATTCATATTTAAACGTCTAAGTAAAGTTCTGTTGAAACACAGGCACATTCATTCATTTACATATCATCAGTAAAGGATTTTGCACTACAGTAGCCTGGTTGGATAGTTGTGACAGAGACCTTCTGAAACACTTATCTTTTCTCACTGGTGCTTGATTTGCTACAGATTACTGTGACACCATTATAAAACAGTAATGTTTTGAGTGTCACCCATATTGCCCTATGACATTTTACTGTATTTTTAGTATCAGTATTTACCAATCATGTTCAAACAAAAGAAAAATGGACTTTTAATATACTTTTAAAGCACAGTGAAGTACTGATTATTTTATTATCAAATTAGATGGCATTGTATTTATTAATCAGTGACACTTTAATATACTACCTGTTAGAAGAGACATATTCAAAGATGAAGTATAAAATCTCATTAAAGATAGTTCTTTTGTGTTAAAATGTACAATCTCATTATAGTTCATCATTAAAAGGTGGACATTTGCAATTGATTTTGATGGTAGGGAGCATAAACTTTAAACCCCAATTAAGCAAAATGTTATCCTTCCACCCCCAAAGATATCCATTCTTCTCATTGGTAGATTTATGTTACTTAAAACTTGTGCTCAATTACTATTACTACAGTTTTTACTTAGTCAATAAAAATTTTTGTCAAAATCTGTTTCCTCTCTTTTAGTATAAGTACCTATATTATATCCTCAATTGAGCCTCTTGGCCCACAAAACCAAAAATTAAAATATTTACTTCTACCTCATTTTTCAGAAAACACTTGTCAAACTAATTCTGATCTAATTTAATCTAATTTATTTTACTATACTGGGAAATTAATCTGCATTTTATTGTTCTGTGATAATTACCCAAGTATTTATACTCTAAGTTGATTTTTTTTCTAAGTCTGTGTTTTGTAGACAGATAACTTTATTCATGTGCTCCCTTTAACATTCTGATTTTTCACAGTGAATTTAGGATTGCTTCAGTGTAAGCATCAGGGTTGCTCATATGTAGGCATCTTAGGTCTCCTACAGGTACCTGTCATTTGTGATCTTGTGATGCTAATACAGAAAAACAAATGTGAAAAGACACAGTTATCAGTATATTTTCAGAGCTATATTCACATTTGATATGCAGGCACTGATGTGGTACTAAACTCAATTTCATCAAAGGAAAACTTATTTAAAGGATGTTTTAAAGAGATAGTACAACTCTCAGAAGGTTCTTTGCTTGAGTTCAAAAAGGGGGTTGATCTAGGTAATTATACTATAGCTTGGGAGTAGTGACAACACCACTGTGGCTGCTTAAACATTTAAATACCATAATATCAACAAGAATTCCCTAAAACATAGAAATTAATTGCTCAGAATCATTTACTTTATATATGCTTTCCAGAATATTAATCCTGATTTTAAAAGTAGTAAGTGTCCATTTAAAAAATACTGAAGACGATAAAGAAGAAATGATGGGACATAACATAATACAGACATCTAAAGATAATTATTGTATTTTAGAATGTTTTCTTTAAGTCTTCTAAATTTACGCTTCTATTGACTCTCTTAATATTATGGATATTGTTTATTTCCCTTTTTGTACAAGAACGATATGATAAAGTAAAGACTACAGTCTTTTTTTAAGACTGGCTATCTGAAGTTTATACCATCTTTTTGGTAGAATATGTTTCCTGAAATAACCAGATAAGTCAATAGGATTTTGATTTATAGGCTTCCAGGAAATGCCTCTTCTAAAAATCTTGGTTAAGGGCACCTAGGTGGCTTAGTGGGTTAAAGTGTCTGCCTTTGGCTCAGCTCATGATCCCGGGGTCCTGGGATTGAGCCCCACATGGGGGGGAGGTCTCTGCTCAGCAGGGGGCCTGCTTCTCCGCCCCCCCCCAGCCTCTCTGCCTACTTGTGATCTCTCTTTGTCAAATAAATGAATAAAATCTTAAAAATAAATAAATAAATAAATAAAAATAAGAATCTTGGGTAGAACAAAGAATTCCATACCTTTGAAAGTTTTAGTTTATATACATTTCTTCACAAACATTCATTGATGGTCTGCTATCTAGAATTTGGAATACAGAGTCATATAAGGAGTATTGTTTACTCTCAGAATATTTACAATGTATAGGAGAAACAGCAGTGGATATACTGTTCTAGACCTATCACTGCTGGCTTGTAACAGGCAAGAACAGAAAGCTCTGGATATATAGAAGAGGGAAGCTTAGCCTAGACAACAGAGCTCTGTGGGAAAACTCAAGACTGTGCTGTCTCCCAAAAGAAATGTTAACTGGTCAGAGAGTAACATGAAAAAGCATAAGGGACAGCATATGCAAATTTCCAGAGCTGAGAGAGAAGTGATGGTAGTTGAGTATGGCCAGAGAATACAAGATGGAAAGAGGGTATGGAAAGTATTGAGACGTGAAGCCACAGAGATGAACAGATGCTGCCTACTATGTGCCAAAATTGTGAAATGCTCTGCCATATTTCCTTAATATCTCCTGGATAGTGAGATAATACAGTGACCTATAAAACCTGTCCAGAGGGGCACTTGGGTGGCTCAGTGGGTTAAGCCTCTGCCTTCGGTTCAGATCATGGTCTCAGGGTCCTGGGATTGAGCCCCGTGTCCGGCTCTCTGCTCAGCAGGGAGCCTGCTTCCCTTCCTCTCTCTCTCTCGGCCTGCCTCTGCCTGCTTGTGACCTTTGTCTGTCAAATAAATAAATAAAATCTTTTAATAATAAATAAATAAATAAAACCTGTCCAGAGAAAACCTAATTTAGTGTGCCTTGGGAAGTTTCCAGAGGAAAACTGATCAGATCTCTCCCACTCTTAGCTGCTTGCTACCCCATTCTTCTGAGACACGTGCTCAGGCAGTGCTTAGACTGAACACAGTGGAGGGAGTACAGGTTGCTAAGTAAAATTTGGCCAATAGGGAGAAAAAAACAGTCAGTGTGGTGTTGCTTTCAAATACTGGGCAATTGATAAAAGAAAAATACATTTTTTAAAATTTCACATTATAAAATATAATCATTGAATGCTTATTGGTTATAGTGCAACACAATAGTGATAAGGCATACTGTGAAAGACATCATTTTAACTCACAAAGATTTTTTTATAAGACTAAAATCTGTTGATATATATTTAGTTTTTATACCTTGTTGCTCATTTAATAGTGTTCTCACTTTTGATTTTAAAATGGTGGGTATGGGGAGCCTGGGTGGCTCAGTGGGTTGGGACCTCTACCTTTGGCTCAGGTCATGATCCCAGGGTCTTGGGATCGAGCCCTGCATCGGGCTCTCTGCTCAGCAAAAGCCTGTTTCCTCCTCTCTCTCTCTCTGCCTGCCTTTCTGCCTACTTGTGATCTCTCTCTGTCAAATAAATAAAATCTTAAAAAAAAAAAAATAGTGGGTATGACCACTAAGGAAAACAATATGGGGGTTTCTCAAAACACTACAGATAGAACTGTGTGATCCAGCAGTCCCACCTCTGGATATATATCCAAGGAAGATGCAGTCACTGTCTCAGAGGGATATTTGCACTTTCCACCATGTTCATTGCAGCAGTATTCACAATAGCCAAGAATGGAAACAACCTAAGTATCTGTTGTTGGATGAATGGATAAAGAAAAGTGTGTGTGTGTGTGTGTGTGTGTGTGTGTGTGTGTGTAAGTAAATACAGGAGTATTATTCAGCTATAAAAAGAAATTTTTTGTGTGACATGGATGGACATTGAGGGCAGTATGCTAAGTGAAGTAAGTTAGACCGAGAAAGACAAATACATACATGTGGAATATAAAAAAGCTGAACTCATAGAAACAGAGTAAAATGGTGGTTTCTGAGGCCAGAGTATGGGGGAAATGGAGAGATGATGGTCAAATAGTACAAACTTCTAGCTTATATATAAAGTGAATAATTTCTAGAATTCTAATGTAGAGCATGATAACTATAATTAACAGTACTGTATTACATATTGTTAATAGAGTAGATCCTAAGTTAATTGTGACATCAAAAAATGGTAATTACATGAGGGGATGAAGGTGTTAACTAACCTAATTGTGGTAATCATTTTGCAATATATATGTGTAGCAAATCATCACATGGCATGCCTTAAGTGATGTTATATGTCCACTGTATCTCAACAAAGCGGGGAAAAATGAAATAAAAATGGAGGGATATATCCATTGACAGATGAATGGTTAAAGAAGATGTGGTATATACAGTGAAATACTACTCAGTCATCAAAAAAAATCTTGCCATTTGCAGTGACATGGATAGAACTAGAGGGTATTATGCTAAGTGAAATAAATCAATCAGAGAAAGACATTATATCTCACATGTGGAATTTAAGAAACAAAACAGAGGGTCATAGGGAAAAGAGGAAAAAGTAAAACAAGACGAAATCAGGAGACAAACCATAAGAGACTCTTAAGCATTCGAAACAAACTGAGGATTGCTAGAGGGGAGGGAGGTAGAGGAATAGGGTAACTGGGTGATAGACATTAAGGAGGGCATGTGATGTAATGAGCACTGGGTATTATGTAAGACTGATGAATCACTGACCTCCACCTCAGAAACAATAATATATTACATGTTAATTAATTGAATTTAAATAAAATTTTAAAAAGGCACTAAGTTCAAAAAAAATGAAGGGATATTTCTCAGGCAGTCTGCTATACTGTGATGAACTATAGTATTTTCTTTATGGATGTAACAATGCTACTTTGAGTGCTGGCCTTCAACTACATAAAGACGTTTGCAGCAGAATATAAATCTAGATGCTGCTTCTTTTATCATGAAAGTTTTATTAAGAGAGAATAGGGAGAAACAGTTGAACAAAATAGTTTGCCCAGTATTATAGTGATTCACATACTAATGCAAGCTTTTTATCTCTTCCTGGCAACAGTTTACCCAGCTGTCAGTAATCAGATCATACTTTGAGTGGTACTCATATAGCATAGGCCCACAGAGAGGTGTTACTCATGTTCCACCATAGGAATATCTGGGGTTACATAGAAGGGGTTAATATCAAAAGACAATTTTGAGGCGTGCCTGGGTGGCTCAGTCGGGTAGAGCCTCTGCCTTTGGCTCAGGTCATGATCCCAGGGTCCTGGGATCGAGCCCTGCATCGGGCTCTCTGCTCAGCGGGGAGCCTGCTTCCTCCTCTCTCTCTGCCTGCCTCTCTGCCTACTTATGATCTCTCCCTCTGTCGAATAAATAAATAAATAAAATCTTAAAAAAAAAAAGACAATTTTGATTATTTTATTCCTTCCTGCTCCCATAGTGAATCTAGCTTACAAATTTTCCTGAACACAGTTAATTGCATTTAATTCTTTAAACTTAGGATTTTCTAAATGTATAACTAATAATGTTTTTATTTTTATATGATTTTTCATACTAAAATTAGGGGAAAAAACCTCTGAGTGTTATAATTCACATTTTAGAAAATACAGTAACTGTATCTGTATCAGTTCATTGTAAAACTGAATATCATCTGTTTTACTCATCATATAAGTCACTCTCAGTTCTGCTTAATCTCAGCTTTGAATTCTGCTTAATCTCATAACTTAGTTTCTTCCCTGGTATATCAGTTTTGTAACCATAAAGTCTATGGGTAAATGGTCCATCTTTTTGTAAGAATTTTTGTTTACTAAATTTAAGTATAAATAATACGGCTTCAATGTATCTAACAGAGGATATAATTCTCTCTTAGAATTAAAGAGGATCATGTGATTCAGCACGGGCTGGTGGTGGATGGGACCAGTCTGTCTCTTGCACTCAGGGAGCATGAAAAACTATTTATGGAAGTTTGCAGAAATTGTTCAGCTGTATTATGCTGTCGTATGGCACCACTGCAAAAAGCAAAGGTATGTTTGTATTATAAAACACTGCAGAAAGATATTTAGATCTAAAAGGATTCTTGGGGGCTCCTGGGTGGTTCAATCAGTTGGGCATCTGACTTTTTTAAAATAAACATATAATGTATTTTTATCTCCAGGGGTACAGGTCTGTGAATGGCCAGGCTTACATACTTCACAGCACTCACCATAGCACATACCCTCCCCAATGTCCATAACCCCACTCCCCTTTTCCAGCCCCCCTCCCCCCAGAAATCCTCAGTTTGTTTTGTGAGATTAAGAGTCACTTATGGTTTGTTTCCCTCCCAATCCCATCTTGTTTCATTTATTCTTCTCCTACTCCCTTAACCTCCCCATGTGGGCATCTGACTCTTGATCTCTGCTTAGGTCTTGATTTCAGAGTCTTTAGGTCAAGCCCCACTTTGGGCTCCATGCTGGACATGACCCTACTTTTTTAAAAAAGTGAAAAATTATTCTTTAAAGTTAATGCCTTATCTAGTCCTATTTGGTAGTATGTAGTGTATGTATGTTACTAAGTGAGTCACCTCTCACATTTTGAATGTTAACCAAGTACATTGGTCTAATGACCTTTGGAATTTTCAGAGTGATTATTAGTTTCAACTATTCGTAATGACCTACAAAGTCTTTGATGAATATCAGTTTGTGATTTTGCTGAGACAGAAATTGAACTATGATAACTTAGTTTCTTCAGTTATTTAGCTAGTGAGGACCTGTTAGACTTCTGCCACTTCAGGTGGTTCTGTGGATCTCTGCTAATTTTTGCATTCTCAAATAATAATAATAATTCTTTGTTAAAAGTGGCTATTAAGTGACGAAACTTTAAGTTAAAAAGTCAGTTCTTGTGGTTTGAAGCTATATGTAAGAAATATTTACATTTCAGCTATGATTCAAGTGAGTGTTTAAAATGCCTGTATTGTTATAAATCATATACCCCAGTCTATGGAGACTAAAACTGAAGACCAAATAGAGCTAATGCCTAGGTTCTTTAAGTATGTTCAAGAATTCCAAAGAAACCTTTCTTTTGACTTTATTGAATTTAATCTTTGTGGCTTTTTAAAATTTCTTAAATTTTATGACAAGAGAAAGTAATTATCTTTCCTCTACTTCCAACAAAAAGAATAATTTGCTGAGAAAGAGAACATTTTGCCTAAGTTCAATTATGTGTAACTATTTTCTAACACAGTTATTAAGTAGTATTTAAGATTCTTGATTCCCATCATAAAATCCAAAGATAATATTCTTTTTTGCTGTGACATTTTTGAAAGACATTCCTAAATTCTCAGAAGATGAACCCCAGGGCATATTATTGTCTAATACAAAATTAATTTTTTTCATTATTCAACTATTCTTATAACTGTCATTTCAGATAAATTACTATCTACTATAAGAAAATTGAAATTTTATAATAAATAACCAATTAGTTGTATATCTTTCAGGTAATAAGACTGATAAAAATCTCACCTGAGAAACCTATAACATTGGCTGTTGGTGATGGTGCTAATGATGTAAGCATGATACAAGAAGCACATGTCGGCATAGGTGATTGATTTTTTTACTTGAATTTTTAAAGTTGGTATACTTACTTGGTGACTTTGAATTTTCCTTTTGTGAACTGAAGTGCAGTGTCAAATATATGAATGCAATGTAGTAATAGATCAGTGTATCCCCCTCATTAAGCCCAATATTTAGGATTTTTTTAAAGATTATTTATTTATCAGATTGAAAATGAGAGCACAAACAGGGGGAGTAGCAGCCAAAGAGAAAAGCAGCTCCTCTCTGAGCAAGGAGCCCGATATAGGACTTGATCCCAAGACCCTGGGATCATGACCTGAGCTGAAGGCAGACACTTAACTGCCTGAGCCACCCAGGCATCCTTAGGGATATTTTAATTACAAAATTTCAAGGAAATAAATACCATGTTAGTGGATTTTATCTTTGCCAAGCCCCCTTCATAATAAAGTAATTTTTACTTGCCATTTTGCAAGTACTTTCTCATTTGTGAAGTACTTGTGAAGTACTTTCTCACATCACTTTATTATTTTTAAGCTCTAAATTTGTGATTTACATAGTTCTCCTCGTGGTTTCAATTTATTGTTTTAGAGTGTTATTACTTACTCTATTTTTTAACCTAAAGATTCTGTAACCCATTCTAATGACAATTTTAGAAATAAGAAATTAAACTAAAATGATTACAAAATTTCAAATAATTTTCTAATCTAATAACCTTTATTCTAATTTCTTTTCTATTTTTGCCTAAAATTTTTGTTGGATTTAGGATACTAATAACACTTTATTATGTTTATCAGTCATTTCATATTTAAACCATATTCTGACCTGTATTCCTAAATAACTTTATTATACAAATACAGAAGCAAAGATGAAAAGTATGAAGGTTTTTAATGAAGTAGATAAAGTTTTAGTTAGAAAAGAAGCTGATGCCTCTTCTGGAATCACCACTATAATGTTCTGTGAAGTAGTTCTCAGGTCTAATATCTCCAGTGTAACTCTCAAATCAGTTCCTTTCTCTGAGCTAATTAAATCTTCATTATGATAACTTAATTTTCTTTCTAACTTGTATTATTGTTTCCCATAAATCTCCATAACAATTTGATGATAATTTCCTATACCATACATTAAAACATAAAAAGCTACAGTATTTATAACAGTTTGAGTCTAGATGGTAACAGACCCGTGAACAGAATAGATTCAAATATCTGGAAATTTATTTTATAACTTGGGAGATGTTTCAAATAAGTAGGGGAACAAATTACTTGATAAAAAAAATTAGTATAACTGGTTTGGTTATTCAGGAAAAAAAAGAAGTTGGATTCTTTTCCATTGCTTATAGCTAAACAAATTCTAGATGGATTAAGGATTTTTAAAAAACTTCAAAGAGGGGCAACTGGGTGGCTCAGTCAATTGAGCATCTGACTCTTGGTGTCATCTCAGGTCATGATCTCAGGCTCTGTGAGATTGAGCCCCAAGCCCTGCACTCATGTTTAGCAGGGAATCTACTTGGGATTCTCTTTCTCTCTCTTTGTCCCTCTGCTCATGTGCTCTCTCACTCTCTCAAATAAATAAATAAATCTTAAAAAAAAAATTTAAAGACCACAAAAAGTAATAGAAGAAAAGATTTAATGAGTAATCTTATAATTTGAGGTATTGGAGGATCTTTTTAGTAGAAATATCAAAGAAAGCAAGGCACTGTGAAGGAAGACATCAGTATGTGTGGCAGAAGTAAATACCCACAAATGCAGATTTTAAACATGAAACTAATGAAGAATATTTGCAAAACAGATGACGAAGTCTTAATATTTCTGGTATGTAAGGTCTTAACAAATTAAGGAGTATGAGGAAAACACTTTGGTAAAATATGCAGAAGGATGGTAAAATATGCAGAAGTCATCAGTTGTCACAAAAGGAGATATCTAAAATGAGGACTAAATGCCTAAAAGTAGTATTCAGTCACTAAACAAAAAATGCAAGTTAAAATTGCCTATGAGGTTGGCAAAAATTACAAAAAATTATAAACCTGGAATGGGCAAAGATATAGAATTATCAAATCCTTGTATACAATATTAGCAAGAGTGTAAATTGGTATACCCTGCATTATTTTGTATAACAGAATTTTCAATGTGTGCCTATTGGCCTGGCAATTATGTATCCAGGAATTTTTTTCTGAGAAAGATAAATGAATAGGTTGACAAAAACATATGTTATAAACAGCGTCCATAATGTATTAAATGACAATAGCAGATCACAAAAAATCTCATTTTGTATATTTGTGTGTGTGTGTGTATATATATATATATATATATAACACTCACCCAAAAAATTCAGAAAGAAAAATTCTAAAAGGATATAGACCAAAACTAGTAGTCTTCTCTAGGTGTTATAAATGTATTTATCTTTACCTATACATTTTGGAAAATTTTAATCCTTTTATGATGAAAATAAATTATAATTTTGAAAAATCATTTTTCAAAGCTGTTTCCAGATTGAAAAAATAAAGTTGGCTTATAATAACTCTTTTGAAACCTAAAGAATTACTGTAATCTTAAAAATGTAGTCATATTTACCAGATAAAATTATGTACTGACTTCAGGTGATACTGTACACTTTTAAAAAGCATATTTTGTCCAGCCTCAGTTAGATAAAATAACAAGGAAGGGGCAATATAGTCACAATAAACAGACATTTAATATGATGAGTTGCTACTTCATGTGTAACTTTTTATTTAGGTACAATTGTGGAAAGATAAAAAGTTACGAGTGTGATAGCTTTTCTCACTATTAATTATGCAAGAATTTTTAGCATACCTTATATACAATTTTTGTTAAGTCTTTGCTCCATATAATGTTTGTTACAGTTATATTTATTGAAATAGTTCATGCCTATTGAATCCAATAATAAATAAAGAGCACATGTTGTTTGACTTGTGTGTGAAAGTTTTAAAACCATTAAACATGCTTATTTTTGCTAGGTTGGAATCATTCAATTTGGATATTTTTTATATGTTCATTGGATTAAAGTTTTTTTTATTAATTATTTCAGTTAGCCACTGTTAGTACATCATTAGTTTTTGACGTAGTATTCAGTGATTCATCAGTTAGGTACAATACCCAGTGCACATCACAATACATGCCCTCCTTAATACCCATCACCGTGTTACCCTTCCCTTCTGAGACCCTCAGTTCATTATATAGCATTTTCTCCATTAGGAATCTATTAACTAGTACTTCGTGTCTATTAATGTAAAACTCGATGTTCTTATTAGATCCTGAACTTTCAGTATTATTTTTATATTAGTTGTATTTTATTTTTTTGTTGTATTTTATTATATGCTGAGTCTTTGAAACTTGATGTTACGTGCCTTGTATTAATTACCTATTTAAGTTGAACAACCTTTTGAGAATCTACTCTCTGCTATATATTAGGATATAGTGATCCTAAGTTCAGGTTCAGCTGCTATTGGTAATTAAGATATTGCAGATGAATCATGAAAATCACACTTAACAGTTATCAGTGAACTTGCCATTTTGTCTTCTTTATTGCAGGAATCATGGGTAAAGAAGGAAGACAAGCTGCCAGAAATAGTGACTATGCAATAGCTAGATTTAAATTCCTCTCCAAATTGCTTTTTGTTCATGGTCATTTTTATTATATTAGAATAGCTACCCTTGTACAGTATTTTTTTTATAAGGTGAGTTTCATGGAGATATTATACAATCTTTTACAAACTTTTAAAAATTGTTTTCATAAGTAAAAATAACAGTTTATGGAATAGATCAAGATTTTTGTTATAAATCTAATGTTTACTGACAGAAAGCAAATCAGTGGTTGCCTGAGGCCAAGGGTTCAGGTGATAGCACCAACTGGAAAGGGATATAAGAGAACTTTGGATGATAGAGTTCTGATTTGATTATGGGGGTTGTTACATGGGTATATACATTTGTCAGCATCAAAATTCACACTTAAAATTGGTATGTTTCATCCTGTGTGAATTAGAATGTAATTAATTTTATTTCTTCCATGTTTTTTTGTCCTGAACTAGTAATAAGTTTTAAGTTAAGTCCAATACAGTGATTTAAAGCAGAGGTTCTTCCTTTTTTGTGTGCCATGAGTGACCTTTTGGTACTCTAGCGAGTTATATGAACTACTTATTAAAGGAGGTTAAAATTCATAAAGTAAAAACATTGGATTATAAGAAAACTAATTATGTTGAAATACTGTTTTATCTCTTAACCCCTTTGGAGAAGGTGAACTTCAGTGGAGCCTATGTTAGGAGCTGCTGGGTACCAAGGCATTTAATACACCAGAGTATCCTGTGTTGCATATGTTCTATAAATAATAGCTACAAGCCAATGAAAAAACACAGGTAGATTGCATATTGCTAATAAATGATGGTGGCAGTGTTTCTCTACCTTATTAGCTTTTGCTGTGATGTAAGTATATTGAAATGGAAAGATAGGGAAAGATATTTCCCTAGTTCCATTTATTGTTTTAAACATTTTTTTTATTAAAATAAAATAAAAAGCTATTACTGCCTAAAGTTTAATAAACTATACTTATTGTATTGTATATGAAAAGTATTGAATAATAGCTGGAAGGTTTTAAATTCAAAATTATGACATTGCTGGGGCGCCTGGGTAGCTCAGTGGGTTAAGCCGCTTCCTTCGGCTCAGGTCATAATCTCAGGGTCCTGGGATCAAGTCCCGCATCGGGCTCTCTGCTCGGCAGGGAGCCTGCTTCCCTCTCTCTCTCTCTCTGCCTCCCTCTCCATCTACTTGTGATTTCTCTCTGTCAAATAAATAAATAAAATCTTTAAAAAAAAATTATGACATTGCTTAGCAATAAAAGTCAAAGGTATTTTCATTCTGACATTTGTGGCACTGCTTAGAATTCTTTTAGACATTTTTAAATGATGGGACAAGTTCTTATGAACAGATCCTCTACTTACATGTCTACTGGGATTGTGTTTCTGGCTTTTTAATAGCTATTTTTAGAAATCATTTCTCTTTTAGACGCAACTATTTTAATTATTTTCATTTAATCTTGTTTTTCAGAATGTGTGCTTTATCACACCCCAATTTTTATATCAGTTCTACTGTTTGTTTTCTCAACAAGTAAGTAAAGAGAAGCTTTTGATTTATCCTTTTTAGAATAAGGTATGTGTATTCGGGTTTTGATAGTTGGAGGGATTTTTTTATGTTTTTCCTATTCCTGCTAATAGACAAAACTTCCCTAATTAGTGTTTTTGATCAGTATAACATTGATAATATTTATTCTGACTTTCAAGTTGAAGTGAATGTTAATACCAAAGTATATTTTAATTCTGGATGCTTTCTATAAAATAGATACTAACTCTAAACAGCTTGTGAAAGAATTTGGGTAACTTTTTTCAACTTATGTGTAATACTTCTGTAAACTGTATCAAGCAATGTCAGGATAACTAATAGGGAGATTACCTTATTTATTTTTTGACAGAATTTCTTTGGCTTGGGAAGAAAGCTTAATGGCTGAGTCCAGGAATGATATATATGCTTTATCTCAGAAGCTAATTCTAAATAATTGATAGAGACCACCAGACCAAGAACGCTACATTGAAAAGTTTTCTAAAGCTATAAGCTCAGAGAAAAAACCCTGTAATTTGTTAGTAGTAAGCTATAGTAAGCACATGTGGGTCTGTGGTTGTACACATGTCACATAGTTGCCATTCCTGATCTACTCTTATTTTATAGAAAATAAAATGGAAATCCACAGAAATTAAGTAACTTGCCCAAGATCATATAGCTAATAACTATACCATACTAGGACCTACAGCTTTTGACTAACTGAGCATCCTTTTCATGTACCACACTATACATCCCTAATTGATCAAGACTATTATTCTAATTAATTGAAATAATAAGAGCTTGGGGCACCTGGGTGGTACAGTCTGTTAAGCATCTACCTTCTGCTCAGGTCATGATCCCAGGGTCGTGGTTTTGAGCCCTGGGTTGGGCTCCCTGCTCAGCAGGGAGTCTGCTTCTTTCTCTCCCTCTGCCCTTCCCCCTGCTCATGCTCTCACTCTTTCTCAAATAAATAAAAATGTTTTTTAAAAAGAAATAAGGATTTAGTTATCTTTGGTTTTTCATGGGTTGTCTTTATCCTTAATCACTGTTTTTACTTCTGTTTACAACCTGTAACTTCCAATTCCAAATACCTGCTTGGGCTTTAGATCATGCCTTAAAGGAAATGTAGGACTTAGATAGTAAGACAGAGCCATAAAAACAAAACTATTTGTATAGTATATCAAAGGAATAATAAAAAGCCTGGGATGCACATAGGAGAATTGTGTAAAATTACATCACACTGACCAAATTGTGAAGAATCTTGAAATGTAGGTGCAAGTCACTTATAAATATGGATCATTTGACATAACAGAATTTTCCAACTCCCACAAGAATATAAATCTGAATATTATATGTTTATGTCTATATAAGAAATTAAAATTATTAAAATTGATTTTTGTGTAAATTGCAAAAGCTATATAATTCTCATGTTTATTTTTAATATACATATTTGTGATTATATATATAACAGTAATACATAGTTTAGAATCTCAAAATTCCTACCAATTTCTCTTTCTAGACACTATATGACAGCGTGTACCTGACTTTATACAATATTTGTTTTACTTCCCTACCTATTCTGATATATAGTCTATTGGAACAGCATATAGATCCTCATGTATTACAGAGCAAGCCCACCCTCTATCGGTAAGTATTTTCCAGTATTATATGTCCATAACACTTTTGATTGCAAATAATTATTACATAGTTAATCAATTTTTGAAAGCACTTTAAAAATAAGCAAATACATTAGGAAGTGTCTTGGTGATTAATACTTTACTAAGGAAAGTAGTTTATGGTTTGTAATTGTTGAACATCAAAGAAAAATTTGAATAACTTTACCAGTGTTTTTAGGAATGAACACTTTCATACTAGGAATGTGTTGGGCAATTGTGTAATTTACATTTACTGTTTAAAACCAGTAGTATTTCATTTTATGTACACAAAAGCAGTTATTCAGTAATTGGTTATCTCTAGAATTCTAAGAAATTAGTTCATGTTGTAGCATTGACAAATTAAGAATCATAATCAGTGCAAAATGTGGGGTTGAAGACATTAATTCCAATTCCAGATCTTCTGGGTTATCCCTTTTTCTTCAGAACCAAGTAAGTGATCACAGAGTTGTGGAGCTATTCCTCAAGACCAGCTAGCTTATGGTTCCCTCATTAACCTGATGTCCACTCTTATAAAGGTATTCAGTCATCCAGAAATGGCAGTAACTCACCTTGATTTTCCAGGATACCTAGGACTGGGCTTGACCTAAGATTAGGATAGGCTGTTCTTCCCATAATAGCTGTTGATGGATATGAAATGGACTAGGAGCCTCAGTGTTGAACAAAAGTAAAATGACTCCACTAAAAAAAAAGAGACAGTCTTAGCAGAGTGACTGAATGTTAACAACAGAATATAATACAGATAGATCAACTTTTCACAACTAAACTGAATTACTTTGTCTATGTTATGTTCCTTTCTTAAATGAGAAAATGTATTTGAATACATTAGGTGAACTATAAGCTGTTACACATATATTATTATAAATAGTGATTTGTAAATTCAGGTTTATTCTTTCTGCTAATATTTTCAAGCAATGTTAAATTAAAAATCCATCTTGTTTTTTAACTGTCAAATTGTAGTAATCATTTAGTAGGTAATAATAAATATGAATACTAATATGCTCCTTTTCTTTTTTTTTTTTTTAAATATACAGAGACATTAGTAAAAACCGTCAACTAAGCATTAAAACATTTCTTTATTGGACCATCCTGGGTTTCAGTCATGCCTTTATTTTCTTTTTTGGATCCTATTTTTTAATAGGAAAAGATATATCTCTGCTTGGAAATGGCCAGGTAAAATATATCATTTTTTAAAGAATATTTGTTAATAGCCTGATTAAGTTTGATTTTTCATAACTTTCATTTTAAAAAAAGTAAAATTCAACTCAAATTATAAAATTGTAGATATTAAATTCAAATGCCGTTATAAAAAGATTTCAAATAAAAGTTAAAACAAATATAACACAATGTATTCTTAATATGAAACTCAAGTTACTAAACAATTTTGATATTGAAAAATTAATTCAGGGACAGCTGGGTAGCTCAGTCAGTTAAGCATCTGACTCTTGATTTCAGCTCATGTCATGTCTCAGGGTCATGAGATCCCACGGTACATCAAGCTCTGTGCTCAGTGGGGAGTCTCCTTAAAGATTCTCTCCCTCTGCCCCTCCCCCCACACATAATCTTTCTCTCTCTCTCTCAAATAAATCTTAAAAAAAATTATTTCACACAAGGGGATATACCTCTGAATGCTGTTCATTTCAGGATAGTGTTTTAATAATAATTACTGTCTATTTAGTGCTTAATATTTTGGTAAGTGCTTTACATGCTTCATCTCCATTAATCCTCTCAATAATCCTGTTGGAGAGAGATTATGACCCATATTTTTCATATGAGAAATGAGGACTTGATGTTTAGTTTTTGCTTTTAATTCTGTGAAAAAAAAATTTTTTTTTGTATGCTTAGGAAGTGCTCCTTACTCTTCAGTACAGAGCCGGGGAGTGGGGTGAGGGAGTGGTGGTTTTAGGCAAGGGTGAGAGACAGAGAGACAGAGAGAGACTATCAAGCAGGCACCATGCCCAATGCAGAGCCCATTGCTGAGCTTGATCTCAAGACCTTGAGATCATGACCTGAACCAAAATCAAGAGTCAGATTTTAACTGACTAAGCCACCCAGGTTCCCACAAAGGTAAAATCTTTATGAAGGTAAATTGTTTGGCCTCTGGTACAAAAGTTTTTTCTCTTTACCGTGTATTAATTATCGGTTTCCTTTTTTTTTTGTAAACTCAAGTTGTAAATCATTAACTTCTTTTCCCTTTTAGCCTACCCATTCTAGCACTCAGATACATACCACTAGAAATTAATATATACCACTAGAAATTAATCTCCTAGTCCTGGCCACCAATACTAGGTACAGTGGAAAAGAAGCCTACATTGGGATCAGGTGCCTTGGAGCCACATCCTGACACCGGAAGTTATTTGAGTGATTTGATATGAGTTAGTTAACCCTCTAAGACTCAGTTTCCTCACCCACAAACTTATAGGAATATAATCCTTACCTTATAGGTTTCCTTTGAGGATGAAATGATATATGTAGAGCATTAGGCACAGTGACTAGCATATAGAAGTACTCAATAAGTCTTGGCAGTGTTAGTTGTTATTTTTACCATCCAGTCATTATTTCGAAGACCCCATCCTTCCCAATCCCTTCTGATCTACTTCTCCCAGAGTCTCTCCTCTTTAAATGTGTAGGTTAAACTGTCCTTGCTGGCTCTCTGAGAACATGCAGTGCTCGTTTCTCCTTCCAAACCATAGTTACATTTCCTCTAGAGGAAATTCCCAAAGTCTGTCTTATGACTGACTGTCAGTTCTTCAGGGTTGAGTCCACAGAGCTTTGTCCTTTGCACCCTCTTACATCTTCCTGGTCTGAAATCTCTTTAGACATCTAGCCCATGTCTCATTGTTCAGCACTGGATGTGTTTGAATGCTTTCATTTTCCAGTAATTATTCTTTATGCCCAACAAACAGTTGTAAACCTGAAGTAGAAAACATTATTAGGGAGAAGTCCTGGGAGAGAAGTGGCTCAAGGTCAGTATGAAGTTGATGCAAATAAGTGATCCTGAGAGAGGAGCAGGGAAGAGTTAAAATAGTTTGGAGTCCAGGGAGAGTAGGACAGTTCATGGGAAATTAAGGTGGTTCTTCCATTTTCTCTTAAAATACAGCAGTTTCATCTTATCACAAATATTTGGGCAAAAGTCACAGATTAGTTATATGGTGGGTATATTATGTGGGTTATCTTCTCATTTTCAAAGCTAAAAATGAGCTTAACATAAAAGTTTGAGTTATTTCTGTAATCCAACAGGATCACCATTTTTTAAAAAATTTAAATAATTTTGACAAAAGGTAAACCTTCTATAAAATATTTGTTAGAAATCTTGATGTTGGGCCACCTGGGTGGCTCAGTGGGTTAAGCAGCTGTCTTTGGCTCAGGTCATGATCCCAGAGTCCTGGGATCGATCCCCAGATCAGGGTCCCTGCTCAGTGTAGAGCCTGCTTCTCCCTCTGTCTCTGCCTGCTGCTCTGCCTACTTGTGCTCTCTAGCTCTCTAATAAATAAGTAAAATCTTAAAAAAAAAAAAAATCTTGATGTTACTTTGTTTTTGACAAAAATTTGGTTTTATTTTAAGTTTTTATTTTGATTCCAGTTAGTTAACATACAGTGTTATATTAGTTTCTAGTATACAGTATAGTGATTTAGCACTTCATGTTTCACCCAGGGCTCATTACCACAAGTGCACTTCTTAATCCCCATCATCTATTTAACCCATCCTCCCACCCCTCTCCCTTACGGTAAGCCATCAGTTTGCTCTCTATATAATTAAGAGTCTGTTTCTTACTTTGTCTCCCTGTCTCTTTTTTCCCCTTTGCTTGTTTGTTTTGTTTCTTAAATTGCACACATGAGTGAAATCATAATGCTAAGTGAAATGAGTCAGTCAGATCTTGATATAACTTTAAAAATTTTTAAGTCTTCCAGGAGCCCTTGGCTGGCCCAGTCAGTAGAACATGTGACTCTCAATCTCAGGGTCATAAATTTAAGCCCCACATTGGATGTAGGGATTACTTAGGACTATAAAAAAAATTAATTAAAAAATTTTAAGTTCTCCAAAAATAATAGAAATACTGACTTCCATGAAAACATTTTTTTTTTAAAAACAGCTTCTTTGAGGAACGCCTGAGTGGCTCAGTCGGTTAAGCATCTGCTTTTGGCTCAGGTCATGATCCCAGGGTCCTGAGACTGACTCCCACATTGGGCTCCTTGCTCAGCAGAGAGCCAGCTTTTCCCTCTGCCTGCCCCCCACCCCCATTTGTGCTCCTTCTCTCTCTTTCTTTCTCTGACAAATAAATATATAACATCTTTTTTAAAAATAAAAACAGCTTGATTTAGTTGTATTTGATATATAGTAAACACACTAAAAATATATCATTTGAAGGGCATCTGAGTGGTTCAGTTGGTTAAATGTCCAACTCTTGATTTCAGCTCAGGGTCTCAGGGTCTTGAGATTGAGTCTGGCATCCAGCTTCATGCTGGGCATGGAACCTGCTTAAGATTCTGTCCCTCTCCCCTTTCCCCTTAATTCCCCTTCCCCACTCACGCATTCTCATGTGTACATGTGTGCTCTAATAAATATATATGTGTGTGTGTATTATATACACATATAATTTGATGCTTTTTAAAACATTTTTACTTCAAGTTAGTTACCATACAGTGTTATATTAGTTTCAGGTGTACGATATGGTGATTCAACAATTCCATAGGAAACCCAGTGCTCATCATAACAAGTGCAGTCCTTAATCCCCATCACCAGTTTCACTCATCCCCCGACCCATCTCCTCTCTGGTAACCATCTCTGGTTGTTCTGATTGTTCTCTATAATTAAGTTTCTTGTTTTGTCTTTTTTGTCCACTTCACTGGTTTGTTTTGTTTTCTTAAATTCCAAATGAGTGAAATCGTATGGTATTTATCTTACTCTGAACAACTTACTTCACTTAACATTATACTCTCTCTATACTCTGGTTTCTCTTCAGATCGCATAAATCTTTCGCCTTTTACATTATACTCTCTAGTTTCATCCATGTTATTGCAAATGGGAAGATTTCATTCTGTTTTTATGACTGAACAGTAGTTCATTGTATATATGTATCTCCTTTTTACCCATTCATCAATCAGTGGACACTTAGGCTGCTTCCATAATTTGGCTATTGTAAATAATGCCGCTTTAAACATAGCGTTGCATGCATCTCTTTGAATTAGTTTTTTGTATTCTTTGTAAATACCCAATAATGTAAACTTCTGAATCATAGGGTATCTCTATTTTTAACTTTTTGAAGAACCTCCATACTGTTTTCCACAGTGGCTACTCCAGTTGGCATTCCCACCAACAGTGCACAAGGGTTTTTTTTCTCCACGTGCTCACCAACACCTTTTGTTTCTTGTGTTATTGATTTTAGCCATTCTGACAGTTGTGAGGTGATACCTCATTATAGCTTTGATTTGTATTTCCCTTATGGTAAGTGATGATGAGCATCTTTTCATGTGTCTTCTTGGCCCTTTGGATGTCTTCTTTGGAGAAATATCTGTCCATGTCTTCCGCCCATTTTTAACTGGCTTATTTGTGTTTTAGGTGTTGAGTTTTATAAGTTCTTTATATATATTGAATGCTAACCTTTTATTGGCTCTATCATTTGCAAGTATCTTCTCCCATTCTGTAGACTGCCTTTTAGTTTTGCTGATTGTTTCCCTCACTGTGCAAAAGCTTTTTATTTTGATGCAATCCCCACAGTTTATTTTTGCTTTTGTTTCCCTTGTGTCAGGAGACATATATAGAAAAAAGCTGTTAAGGCTAATGTCAAAGAAGTTACTGCCTATGTTCTCTTCTGGGATTTTTATGGTTTCAGGTCTCATATTTAGGTCTTTCACCCATTCTGAATTTATGTTTGTGTGTGGTATAAGGAAGTGCTCCAGTTTATGTTGCATGTTGCTGTCCAAGTTTTCCCAACACCATTTGTTGAAAAGACAGTCTTTTTTCCATTGGATATTCTCTCCTGCTTTGTAGAAGAATCTGATCCTTTTTTTTTTTTTAACTATCTTAACATTTTTAAGAGGACAGTTCTGTAGTGTGAAGTATATTCATATTGTTGTGCAACAGATCTTCAGAATTTTTTCATCTTGAAAAGCTGAAACTCTATAAACAACCACCCAACTCCGGCTCTTCCCAGCACCTGGAAATCACCATTCTACTTTCTGTTTCCATGAATTTGACTACCTATGAAGTCACTTTTTTCAAACTAATTAATTGGGAGGTAAACACCAATGAAAAATGTTTATTTAAGTAGATTAAGAGGTACCTAAGGACTGTGGCTTATTTTTTTTTTTTAAAAGAATAATTAATGTCTTCCTCTGTTGATCTCTGCAGAGTAAGTCATCTCATCTTGGGACACACTTGCTTTGATAATGTTGCTGTTTAGAGTATTTTTGGAAATACCTTATATTGTCTTTCTGGGATCTCAGCAAGGTAACTTTCTCAGGGAAAAAGCTATTTAAAATTTTTACAGATGGGGAAGATGCTACTTAAGATTATAGGTAGGAAAGAAGGTGGAGGAACAATTCAGAGTCAGAGATCACCTCCAGTTAAAGCAGACTTCTATAGGATGGAAAGGCAAGGCATTCTGGCTTGTGTAAAAGCATATCAAAAGACTAAAACACTACAATGAAGGAAACAGGAAGGAGGGAATTGTAGGCATGGTGAAAGTGGAAAACTGTGATGTGGAGAGGAAAATATCAGAAAAATTTCAGAGGTAGCTGAGTTCCCACCCCCACCCTACGTGACATTCTACTTCTCTGGTAGTTTCAGCCAAAGGCTTCACAGGAGAAAGACTAAAGAAAAATAGTTCCTATTACCTCAGGAACTCAAATTCTAATATCTACTCCACTCATCTCAGTAGTCAGATGTGAAAATTGCAAATTAGGTAACTACTATTTAAAATGATATTTGGCCCAAATAAGGGGTTTTTTAAAATTTGCTTTTTTTGTTTTTGTTCTACTGAAGTCTACAGGAACTCAAAGGAAAATGTCTACCATAAATGATTTTTGCTCTTTTTGGAGTTATATCCAATTATACCCCAAAGCTAAAATAACTAAAATACCAAAAATAAGGGTTGGGAGAAAGGGGGAAAAGCTATTAGAATATTTTAATGCCAGTTAGACTTCTCCAGTGGAGATGTTGGAATTATCAGAGCCTTAGTACCCTTCTAAAATATATATTGTATAGTATTCCACCACATTAATTATTTAATGAGAGAGAAAGGGTTAAGGAAGAAAAAGTAATTCACCCCTTCATCAAACCTTGTAGGTCTAGACCATTTGCCAGATTAACTAGCAAAACAAGGTAGAATGAGCAGATGAAATTTCAGGTTGTAATTTTGAGAGAAAGAGAAGGATAAGCTTTTTATACTTTTTTTTCTTAAAATTATAATGAGTTTCCCCTTATTTCCGTCCCTAATTAATTTCTTTTTCATGCTATACATGTCATCAGCCGTTGAAACCTAACCATCAAATGTTAAGAGCTCTGGGGTTTTTTTTTTAAGATTTTATTTATTTATTTGATAAAGAAAGATCACAAGTAGGCAAAGAGGCAGGCAGAGAGAGAGGAGGAAGCAGGCTCCCTGCTGAGCAGAGAGCCCTATTCGGGACTCCATCCCAGGACCCTGAGACCATGACCTGAGCCGAAGGCAGAGGCTTTAACCTACTGAGCCACTCAAGGCGCCCAAGAGCTCTGTTTTAAGACTAGAAATCTACCATTTTATATCTGTATTCTCCAGAGAATACAGTATCTTTTATTTAATGTAAATGATTTAACCACTGTTATTACCAGTCAGGTCATTCAAAGAACACATATGCAATGCAATTCCTATAAGTAAGTACAGATTTCTTTGAATGAAAGGTTATATGATTAATATGACTTTGATTATCTGGTTCATTATGGAATTTCCCTGAATGTTAATTTATTCATGAGATAGATTTTTAAAGAACAGTAATATCCCAGACAACTGATAGAAAATGAAATGTAGTATGCATTAGAAGAGAACAGAAAAATAAACATTGCTTCTAATGGTATCATCCAGCAATTGCTCAAATGTTTAAAATCTGTACTAAGGAGAGTTTGTACTGGCGGAGAACTGAAAACTGATTAACTATAAAGAAGGTAATCACTTATAGGTCACTGTATAGTTAAGTTGAACCTAATACAGAAAAGTTTTCATCTTTTGTTTATTCTTAAACTCCTTCTTGCCTAACCTAGGACTTGACTTCTGCAGTTTTCTTTTCTCTTTCCTTCATCATTATCTGTTGTTCTCTTTTAGAGCCAACCAGTCACATACAGACATGTTTCTGTATCTCTCATCTTCTAATAAAAACCCCAGTTCCTTGACCTAACTTTGCTTTGCTGCTGCTTTGGCTGTGTGTGTGCGTGTTATGCGTGTGTGTGTGTGTGTGTATTTAGAGCAAAATTTGAAGAAGTTATCATTTTTTGCTATTTCTACTTCCTGCCTTCTCTTCTCCCTTGAACATAATCCTTTAGGGCTTTCACTCTCAGTACTCAATCAAAACCATGTTCTCTATGGTCACCAGCCACCCCCACATTGTTAAATCTAAGAGCATGTCTCAACCCTTATGAACTCAACCACTGGGTTCAACTTACAAAGCCTTCCTACCGGCCACGTTATCTTCTCTCAGCTCTGTCAGCTACTTCAGCTTTCTTACTGACTATTCCTTTGCCCCCAGAATCAGAATTTCCCACCCTCTGTACTAATGATATTTTGAGCCAAATAATTTTTTATTGTTGGGATTCATCCTATGAATTGTAGGATGTTAAGCAGCATGCTTAACCTCTACCCACTAGATACCAGTAGTGTACACACCTGCCCTCCCCAGTTATGACAATCAAAAATGTCTCCAGACCCAGCCAAATGTTCCTTGGGAGGAGGAAATCACACCCCACTGGAGAACCACTGTCCTAAATGGAACAGCGGCTCAGTGCTAAGACATTTTTTCTTCTTTATTCATACATAGGGTGAAACTGTTTTTCCCATCATTTAAATACTGCTTGTATGCTGAGAACTCCTACCAGTCTGTCCTCAGATTCAAATAAACTACCTTCTCCAATTAACAAATCACATAGGAATCTCAGGTTTTACACAGCTAAACAGAATTTTATATCTTCTGCAAACCCATTTCCCTTCCACTTTTCCTGTATTAACAAAAACAACCACTTTTTACCCAGCTGCTCAGGCAAGTCCAGGAATCATTTTTTATTTCCCGTCTCTCACAAGTGATATGCAATCATATTGGTTCTAGTAGTCACATATATCTTGAATGTTTCCACTTCTCTCCACACAGTCCAGATCTCACCATCTCTTTCCTAGACTGTATTAACTGCCTCTACCTGCTCCTGCTTTAATTATTCCCTTTTCTACTACCTTTTCTCTACACAGCAGCCCAGGTTCTCTATGAAAAATGAAAATTGGATTGCATATGTAATGCCCTGCACAAAATCATTCAGTGGCTAATTACAGTTCCATCCTGACTCCATCTGCCTATTGGACTGTATTTTCTACCACTGTTCCTTTTATTCACTCTACTCTAGCTGTACTAGTTACATTGTTCCTTGACTAGATCAATTTGTTTCTGACTTAGGACCTCTAAACTTGCTGTTCTTCTACCTGGGTGCTTTTCTCTCATGTGAGCAAGTGACTGACTCCCTTACTCACTTAGGTCTGCTGAAATATTACTGGGTTGAGTAGACCTTTCTGCCCACTCCAGTAAAATCTTATCTCCCTCACCTTCCATCACTTCTTGACTCCCACCTCTCCTACATTTATTTTTCTTCAGAGCACTAATCTCTACCTAAAAGTATATTTCTAGGTGTATATATTATATATTATAATATACATCTAGATGTGTAATCTTCATGAGGTCAGGCACCTTTTCTTAGCACTGCTTTATTCCCAAGGCCTGGAATGGTACTCGGTATGTAAAAGGTGTGCAGTTACTATTTGTGGAGTATACAAATAAATAATGAATCACCCTTTTTAATTTGGAATACAGATTTGGCTTTATTAAATAATTAGGTAACAAATTCAGCTGGAAGAAGTAATCTAGAAAACAAGCAGATTGTAATAGAAAGGGTTTTGAGCATCTTTCTTTTCTGAACAGAGGTAGATCCAGGTTTAGGAAAGGCTAAACATGACAAATTTTGCCACGCCCTCTTTAAGGGAAAAAAATAGAACTATAAATACAAATGTAAGTATACATGAACATGACTGAGTGACGTAGATAGTTCCATCACACTTAATCAAAGCTAGTGTAATGAGCCCTACTCAACTTCTCTGTAGCCTGATCTCAAAATGCCCTCTGGCATTCACTTCATCACCAACTGGCTCAAGTGGAAGTCAGTATGGAAAGAGACAGGAGTCTTAACTGTTTGGTTTGAGATATATTACTTCTGCTTATTTTATAAAACAACAAAAAGACCATGTGAATGTGTTTGTATAGCCCTCTCTGAGGCCTTGAATTCAAGAGGGAGTCCTAAATCCCCTCTTTCTAAGGAAGATACCAGTAGCCCTAAATCTGGACCCAGTAAAACCAGAAAACTGAGGGATGGGCACGTGTAGATGTTACCATTTCCAGGCACAGGTTCCTTGGCTGCATCAAATATCTATTTCTAGAAATGATAAAAGCAGGAAAATGAGGGGTTCAATATGACTTTTCCATTCCTTTGCTCTTGAAAATAAACTCCTATATACACTCAAATGAAAGCTTATTAATTGATGTTTCATTGTTGATGATAGTAACTATTATTTATTGATTGCTTATTATATATACCAGGTACCCTGTCATGTTTACATATCCTAATTCTTATAGAAACCTGTAAAGTTCTTCCCCCATTTTACAAGTGAGAAAGTCAGATACAGAGAGGTTAAATAATTTTTCAAGTAAATGCTAATTGTTAGGCATCAGTAATAAAAAGAAACAGAGCCTTTTAAATAATTTTCTAAACCAGTGGTAAAAACCGACTACTTTGTACATTTAATTAAAATATTTAAACTTTATTTGTGGAAATCAAATCCTGACTATTTGGGGATTCAGCATTTGTGATAAACCTTAGTAAGTTTTGGCTATAAATCCCAGAAGACTACTTTGCCTGGCATTAACTGCATTTTTACATAAAATTCTTTGAGAAATATGCAATCCATTGGCTGTTATCTTTCCTTTCAAGTGTTGGTTTTGTATGTAAATTTCTTTTCTCCTGCTTTGCCTACACTGTGTCCATAAATACAGTGTCAAGTAATCTGTCATAACATCTGGTTGGAATGGTTTCAGAAAATAATTATGATTGAAGAGTTATCATTTTTATTGTGTGACAGGATAAAGCAGTCACTAACAACTATATCATTCTAACTAAAAGCATTCTGTGTCATATAGGCTTAAAGCCATCTTTGGGTTTCCAATCTGATAATGTTATCCAAAGGATCATTTTACATGATAATAATAAACATAATAATGCTATATGGTGTTTTTTCATATTGCTTTAACTTTACTATTGTCACAGATTTCAAATGTAACTGGCTTAAATAATGCAAGTGATTTTTAGTACTTTTTGCCTTACATCTGATTTAGCGTCATGTTAACATAATGCAGTAATGGGTTTGGTTTGTTGTTTTTTTTTTCTGTTTAGATGTTTGGAAACTGGACATTTGGCACCTTGGTTTTCACAGTCATGGTTATTACAGTCACAGTAAAGGTATGGTGCAGAAATTAGAAACATGAACACATTTTGCATCTGTGTAACACGTAGTTTGTTTCTTTAATTGTAGGTAGATAGTTTTCCCTTTTTACTTTTCCCTTTTTAGTCATGAATAATTTCACTGATTGCTATTTTAATAATTAATTTTAATTTTTGTAAAAAAAAAAACTTCAAGTTCATTATTTTGGAAAGCCTTAGCTGATTTTTATGGTCAAGTAAAGGTTAACCCCACAATATTCATCTCTGAAATTTTACTTCTTTGTATATAGACAACATGGGTTGTTTTAGGCCATGGAGTAGAGTATAAAATAAAGTACTCATGAAAATTTCAGTGCTGCTTCCTCATAGAAGAAAAACATTATAAACTTGAAATTGTTCGATTCCATACTGGAACCTTTCATTAGTATTTACCTGCTGAGGGATTTTGCCATAGAAAGGTTAGGCACTTAAAATTACTACATTTTATTCTCGAATTTTACCTGAGAGGTTTAATTTAAGTAAATATTTATTATCTTGTATTAAGGATATAAAAAAAATTTTTTTTAGATGGCTTTGGAAACTCATTTTTGGACCTGGATCAACCATCTTGTTACCTGGGGATCTATTATATTCTATTTTATATTCTCTTTGTTTTATGGAGGGATTCTCTGGTGAGTGACTATTTTATAGTTTAATTATATTGATTCAGTTCTGTTTATTGTGATAGATTATATTATGAACAAATTCTGCTCAGAATAATTTTGATGAGATGGATCTCATTGATAATAAATTTACTTTCTTCAGTTGATCTTACTGATAGGAAGAAGAAAAATTAACAAATTCTGAATATCGACTATATTCTACCTCTTTTCTTTGCAGGCCATTTTTGGGCTCCCAGAATATGTACTTTGTATTTATTCAACTCCTATCAAGTGGTTCTGCTTGGTTTGCCATAATACTCATGGTTGTTACGTGTCTATTTCTTGATATTGTGAAGAAAGTATTTGACCGACAGCTCCATCCTACAAATACTGAAAAGGCACAGGTAACCATTCTTTATATGTAGTACCTTTTTAAATTAGAATTGTTCTGTAACAACTGTTCTGTAACAATGAAAGGCTGTCATTAAAATCTGCTTATATCACAAAATAGGAAATTATCCATTCCTCTATCCAAATATTGTTAAATATGATATTTTTAAGTTGTTTCTTATTTCTATTAATTTTGAGTCCTGACAAATTAATTGTTATTAATAGAACTCCAGATTTTTAAATATAAGAGTATCAAGTAAAAAAAAGCAAAAGACTACCAAGTTATATCCAGATAACAATAGTAAATATGTTTTAAGTAACATTACCACAGTGTTCTATCAGAGGTATATAATTGGGATATATAGCCATGTCTTTAGAAACATTAGAATTCTAGTAATATTTTTTCAGGGTACATTGTTTTAAACAAGAGTATGAAATAAGTTCTTTAACCTAAACAATTTTTACAGAATGGATTTTTGTAAAATATATTTTCTTACTAAACATTTATCAATAAATATTAAGCTACAGCAAATATTAACAGTATATCACATAGTATGTAAGACATAGACTTTAGGGCCTCATAATTCTCAGTTCAAAACCTAGCTCTACCACTTAGTAGCTCTGTAACTTTAGGTCTCAGTTTCCTCATGAGTAGTAAAATTATGATAGAAATATCTATTTTATTACCTTTGTAATGAGGATTAAATGAAATAAAGTTCAGTAACAAAGTAGATGCTCAAGAAATTGTAACTATTAGTTGAATGTGGCATTTCATGTATTTGACTTGTACATGGTTGAGATTTTTTGACTTCTACAACGTTGAGATTTTTTTTTCTGCATGTTTGCTATATGCCAAGCAAATTTTATTTAAATTTTGAAAATTTAGTTGTATATTCAAAAATAGAATAACTGTTCCCTAAGTATTTAGTTAGATCTGAGTTAGGCTTCCTAAACAAGGTATTAGCTTTGATTTCACTTGATCATGTCAGCATTGCTTTAGCATTTATTTGACTTGGTAACTCAGTACTAGCCAATATATATTTTAACACCATTGAAACAGCATAGGCCTCTTGAATCCTGAAAAACTTAATTCAAATACAGTTTTACCATTTGTAATATATATGTCCCTAATCAAGTCACATCCCTTAGCCTCAGTTTCCTCTTCTGCAAAATCAGAATAGTAATTCCTACCCCATGTAATTGCTGAGATAATATAAGCACCCAACCCTGGGCCTGTACGAAGTGAGTCCTCAGTAGACGCATCATAACTGTAAGGACAGTAAGGATATTGCTCTATGATACTGATCTCCAACTGGGGCTGGATAAATTTGCATAACTGATTACTCTGCCTATGCATATATTTATATAAATATGCTACTAACTTTTCTACTTTGCCATATATTGCTTAAATATATATCAGATAGTTTTGCCTATATTTTTTCTAATCTTCAGGCAAATGTTTAGAGTAAGAGAGTACTATTTTTAATATATTGTCTTTTATACTTTTTCTAAATCTTTAGGAATAACACATTTGTCTCCCCTTCTTGGACTATATAAAGTTATATTTCACCAAAACATATTAACAACATCACTTTTAAAACTTCATTCTTTATAAAAGTAAATAATCAAGTTTATTTACATTTATCTTTAGAAATCTACATTAGAGCACTTGCAAACTTAGATGTATTTATAGAGCTTTCTTAATGATAAAAGAAAGTGATATTAGTTCTTGCTACCTTTTCTATAGCTTCTTTTTAAAGGATTACATAGGAAATATTTGTTACCTTGAAGTGGACCCTTAGACAAGAAAAAGTTAAAAATACTTTATATATATTTTGTTTCTTTTACTGGAGATTAAAAGTGTTTGAAAATGAAATGTGTGGTAACCTAATCATTTTTTCTGGGTGTGAAAGCTAATCTCCATTTTGTCCCACTAAACTCACTTTTAAAAATAACTTGACCCAGATAGATGTTCTATTGTGGTCTAATCCAAGGAGGAAATCTCTTCTTCCACTCAGAGATCTTCTAGACTGTTAAAAGGGTTTTTAGAGGTTTTTTTTCTTTTTCGCTGAAACAGTATATGGTCCGTTCATATCCTATGTGTGACATCATTCCTTTGCTACATGCAGTAATATTTATTATTTCAGAATTATAGTATTACCACTGATTTTAAATGATCGGCTACTTCATTGTTTACCAAAAGTAGCAAGAAAAAACATCAAAAAAAGAGTTGTCTGCATTTATTTTGAGCTGTTTTCCTCCAGAATAATCATGTGGTATTAAGAGTAAAGAATAAATTATTTTGATAAGAAAGCCAACAGCCCTACAAATGTCAGTCATGTATGTGTACCATGTATGATATTTTCTATTCTTGGAGGAACAGATGTCTTTACAAAGTTTGTCCTGTGTCTGTCTCTTAGGTGATGAATACAGCTCACTGACTTGTTGTATGTACCATCCCTTTTCTGTCCACTTATAGATGTACTCCAACACAGTTGCTTTAAGTGACGAATTCATCGCACTGCAGCCATTGTCGAGGGCAAGGAATCAGCTGAGCAAACTTAGGTAGAGTAGGAGAAGTAGAACCTTGTTAACTCTTCTGCATGCTAAAGGTCAATGAAACAATATTTAAAGATGGGCAGAGGCATGAATTAAGAGTGGGGCATTTTTGTTAGCACAGCTCTGTCTTTAATTTGACCTTTATTAATATGTATATTAAAATTTAAAATATATATCCATTTCTTCTCTGAGAAGAAAATTCAGATGAAAATTCAGCATAACAGGACAGAGATCTGTACCTTATTATATGTTTTACACCTTAACTATCTTTTATAGTACAATTCTAATGCTTCTGCTTGTCATGTTATTTTCATAACTAAGGATGCTCCTGCATGTTGAGTAACTTAAGCTACAGAAATTCATCATAAAGTTTTAAGTTTTAAGTTTCAGTTACTGTTACTTGGAAGTGAGAGTTGCCCATTTTTTTTTTTATCTTGCCTTATCTTTGCTGTAAGTACATATATGTATTTGTCTTTGTACACTGTAATGGCTGCTGAAGCATTCATATCCTTGCTACTGTTTAGTGCATCTATAAATTGCACAATATATTTTGTATCTCTTAAACATATATCTTTATTTCCACAGACAGATCTATTCTGTCTGTTTCCACAAAAATAATAGTATAGAGATGTCTTTTGATAGAAGAGAATGAAAGCTTAAATCCTGAAACATTTGATATTAAGATACCAGAACTATTCATTAACTTTAACTCCAGTATGATTTGAAGAGGAAAAATAATATAACTAAAAAAAAATTTTTTTAACTTTTGGCACTCTTCTTTTTCTTGCCCTGTCAGTATTTTGTGTATTCTTAATTACATTTAAAAAAAATTTTTTTTCTAAAGGTTTCTATCTGTGTTCATTTGATCAAGCAAATGGCTTTGATGGAACATTGCTTAAATAATGTCTCTGTGAGTTCACAATTTTGAGCTGTTCCAAAGTTCTATCACACTTTTTTATTTTATTCTTAATATCTTCTACAATTTTGAAATATTCTACTTTGAATTACAAAGGTGTAACATATGAATATAAAAATGAGTGTTTATGTGGTAGTCAACTAAATTTTATGTTTAAAACAAGAACTGAAATCAAAACAAATTGAGGATTTGTCTTCACCTTTGGTTGAGTCAAATACATGTAACACAATTCATCCATATGTGCCTTTGAACATCTAATTATTTAACTCTAAGATAATAGGAGAGCTTGTTATTTTACAAAAACACCTGGCAAACTCTTTGGTCAAGTGAAGATAATTTTGCATTGTGAATAATCTCACTGTTTTTATGAAATCATATTTTCATATATCGTATTGGCTTAAATCAAGCCATATAGGTTGTTTCTTTGTTTGAGGGTTTTTTTTGTTTTTGTTTTGTTTTTGTTTTTTTGAGCAATAACAGACTTTAAAAAATGAGGTAAAAATATCATAAATTAGAGAGATCCCAGTTTCTGTAACAATGTGCTAAGGTAGTAAGCTTAACATTCATCTGTGAAAAAGCACAATGAGAACCACATATACTGGTCAGGTTGCCTTTCCTGCAAGCCATCCTCCAATCAGGTAGTATAGCAGGAAGAGAAGAGCCCTGGTGGGGAGAGAGCAGGCCTGGGTGTTAGTGATACCCTTGGTCTGCGGCTTATGTGTCCTAACCAAATCATTTCACCTCTCTGAGCCTCCAGGTTCTTCACCTATCAGGTAATCATTTTACATACTGTGGTCTCTTTATTTATTGTCAGCATCAGAGAACAAAAGGAAAAATATACTATGCTCAACCAAAGGCCAAGCAGAAATGCCTGTTGTTTAAATAAGCAGTGAGTGACCACTGGGTGGGCATTTGCTCATAGCTGCGTGCACAAGTGCTCAAATACATCTATCTATTGTTGCATCCTGTGAATTTTAAATACATCTTTTTTTTTTTATTGCATTAAACAGTATTCCTGGCTGTGATCCATGGTAATTTGTTTATTGTGACAAAGAGGAAGATTATGCAGATGTAAAATATCCTTCAATCAGCTTGGTACTTCTTAAGAACCATTAACACAAAACTATTAACTTTTTTAATGGAAAAAACTCATTTTGAGTATTTTTACTCTGTGTTATAGGCAAAGCTATAATAATAGTAATAATAATAATAAGCTATCTTCACATAAGCTTATTGTACTCTTGAAACCAAGGACTTCTACTACTTAATTTTTTATACATGTAAGACAGTCACGGTAGCATTTTCTTGATAGAAATAATTGTTGGTCAGTCCTAAGACTGAGAAAACACATAATGAGGAAAAAATTTGTTTTTTGTTCACTGGAGACATTTTCTTACAATTTAAAAAAGGCTCAGATTAGCATGGCTATGGGAACATACTCCCTAGAAGAAGAAAAAAAAAGTGAAGAATAAAAGTTTGTGTAAATTAGCACTCACTAAAAAGATACATTTCAAATTAAGGATTAAATTAATTTTGTTGATAAGTCAGCCCACCCCACACTTTACCCACATGTCTAGCATTTGAAAGGCCATGCGAGTGACCCTTCTACTCTGCTAAAGTTCACTTAGAGTAGAGACATCTTTTGAGGAGGGAGCGTTAAGAGTTGTGAAAAAGGGCAGACATACCTTTGCAATAAGAACCCTAAATCTCGATGGCAAGGAATTTAGTAGAAGAAATTGAATATTATTGAAGGAAATCTGGTTTTAATCTAACTTTGTGCACTGGAAAATCATGGCTTAATTTTGTGTGCTTTGTTGTATTCCCCTTACGAAGCTGCTGTTAGCTCTCTTTTGTGACAGTAAATGAATGTGGTATTGTATGAACATTCATTTATGCCTCACAGATTGTGGATCCCAACTTGCTGTTTTGATTCTAAACCTATTTTACAGTGAAGAGTATTGTTCTGTAATATAAGACTTATTGCTTTTCTGTCCTTCCAGATGGAAGAAGATAAGGGTTCAGTCAGCTCAGCATATGAATTTGCTGAAAGCAAGCACAGAGGGGAGGACAGTAGGCACCTGCTAGCTGAGGCTTGCAGCCAGCAGGACAGTTCTTGCGTGCACTAGGTAGTACTGCGCTGGACCTTCCTGGGGACCTATCCGCTAAGTTCTCATACTTGGGGCATGCTATGGGAGAACTGGCCTGACTTTCAGTTTTTACTTTCCTGATCCTTCATTGTTCTTCATATGTTTACTGTTTTTGTTCACTTGTCTTCCTTTTTTGTGATCTTTACATTTTTTATATGTCCGTCCCTGAATATTTTATTAGTCTTCCTTTGGAGTTAAACTGTGAAATCATACTTCACCTCAAATTCTAGCCTAGTAAGGTATTCTCACACCTGTTGTTTATATTCAGGAAATTCCTTTCACTTCTTTTGAAAATATGTCATGCTATTTCTATTATTTCTGAAGTTCATTTTCCCATTTGAAGTGGCAGTTGTGTATCATTTTATACATCTTAATGTAGTTAGACACCAAATTATTTATCTAAATCTGGCTCTTGAGTTAAATGATCCAATAAATGAGTTCTTAGACGTGGTACTGAATAGTTTTCTGTTGAATAATATTCATCAGATTCTCACTTCTTATTTTTCATAAGCTTTGATAGTTTATATCTTTGTAATAAAAAAAGTATGAATTGATGAGGACTTGATTCATTCACATCTTGAGGAGTCAATCCTAACAAACCACTTCTAGACCTTATTGGAACATGTAAAATATTTTGATTGGTAGTAATTATGGATTATTTGCCATTTGTATATTATAATTACTGATCAGTAAGTTACTATTGTCTCATTTGAGATAAAACATCATAAATGTTAAAAATTTCAAACAAAACTGCTTGAAAATTATAAATCTTAACTCTACCATGGAATCAGAGCATAGAACAGATACAGTAATTTGAAAACCCTGGATTATTCTGGAAGACATATTTTTAAAATTAGATTCCTTCATTGAACTGCCCTAAATGAAAAATGTTGAAGATTAACTATGTTGAAAATGTTGGAGATCAACTCTATTATTATTAATTGAAAAGAATTCAAAAGAATTCAGAACTTTTGTTGGAATGCTCTGTGTGATTATTTTTACTCTAAATTTATCTTGTATTTTGCTTTGATAAATTGGAAAATTTTTTAGTTTTTAAAAATAGGCCCTGGTTGAGCTGGGCAAAGAGGGGGAGCTGGCCTGGATTTATATTATTCCCTGGATAATCCACAAAGCAGATAATCCAATTGGGACCTGACTGTACTAACCCTAAAAAACTATGACCTCTGTGTTAAAAGTTTCCCGAAGGGTCAAATTCAAGTGAATATTTCATAAGACATGGATCTGGTACTGCTTTGCTTTAATATGTCCATTAAAATGTATAATACAGTTGAGAGATGGGTTCTTAGAATGCTCCTAATAACAGGGGCCTTGTTATGGTTACTTTTACAAAAGGTTGATGAGTGAAAATATCTCCTCATCCTGTGATAGTTGGTCTTTCTTCCTATAAACAAGAAGCTAGAAGAACCCTGAGACCATGAATATGACTTTAGTAAAATTGTATTACCCTGACCTGCAGTTTTTCCTGCTTATCACTGAATTTTCATTCATTGAGTGAAGTATACCTTGAATATATTTCTTATATATTTCTGCCTTTGGCATATATTTTGAAGTAAAAACCACTTCAAAAAAGTAAGTGCTATGTAATATCCCTCTTCTGTGTTTTTTCTGTCTTGACATGGCAGTTGTTTCCTCTAATGGAAAGGTGGTCAGCCTTGCCAAATCAGGCAGAGGTTGCTGCTGAGCCCTAAATGTTGTCCTGGGCTAGGATCTTCTAGTCATCTCCCTCCACTGTGACCTGCCTCTTTGGCCTCCATTTTTTTGTCATTTCTCTGTCCCTAGATTCCTGGCCTGCTCTGGATGCTCTCTTTTCAACTATACCTAGCAACTATAGGGATATCAACAGACTGTTAAGGCCGTTGACCTTTCTCATTGTAGACCTGGATGCTAAGCCCCAGACCTGAAACTTGCCATCACCTATGACAGAAAAAAAAGAATAGTTTCAACCAACTACAAGTCACCTTCCTCTTCTGTGACAAAGATACTTAGACATCTACTCTCTCATTTAACAAAGTGAACTACAAAAGGAACAGAAAACTTTAATGGCCTGGATTCAGTTTGCCAGTAAAAGCTATACTTTCCTGAATAAAATTCTGTGAACAAATAGAATTGAACATTAAAAAAAAACTACTAATAAGGCTGCCATGAGTAGCAAGACCTGCATGTATACCTGATAAATACACCACTTTATAAAACTAATGTTATTTTCAAATCTGTGCTGACTTATTTGAGCAAAATCTGGAGGTTGAAATGAAGAAAAATATTATGATTCATACTTAGAAAACTGATTTTTTCCTTTTCTCTTTTTTTAGAAAACTGAATTCTTAACATTGGCTACCATGATTTAGTTCATTAATTAATGCTATTCTGATTTACCCTCTCCATTAAAATTGGTGATTATACCATTTTTTGCAGATACTGATACTCTTCTTAAACTTCAGATCTTGTTATTTATGTAACCACATCATTAAAAAGGGGCCTCAGTTCTTTCTGAAATAGAATAGACCAAATTATTAAAATAACCATACCCGATAAATATAATTCTTATTATATGCTTATTTTCATAGTTAAATTTAGGCAACATATACAGAAATCTCCTCTCTGGAGATCCCTAAAAGACGGTATGGAGGTATTTATAACTATCTTCCAAAGTCGTTTATTTTCCTTGAGGAAAAGGAAAGAGGGGAGAGAATATAGAGGAGAGAATGTGAGCTTTTGAGGCATGTTTTGAAGAAATGGGCCTTGAGTGAACGATAGCAGTCTTCTAAATGTCATTGCTAATCAGCTACCTCTTGCAATTCTGAATAATGAGTTGAAGCTATTTGTTTTAAGGGTTGTTTTAAGGGTTTTATTATTTTTAACCAAATTTGGAAATCAGTACTTTTTGACGGCTTTTGATTTCACATTAAAAAGGAAAACATTTCCTTGAACACCTTTTTTTTTCCCCCATAATTACAGTTTCCAAATATCCTTTAAGGCTGTACAAGATTCTCACTTTGATTATATATTTATTATGAAACTGTTGTAAAGACAAAAGAACAAATATGGTTAATAGTTGAATAATTCTTATCTAAACTTAAAACGACTTGATTTGATTTGATAGGTAGGAGGTCATAGGAAAGACTAAATAATTTAAAGATGTATGATAATTTTCTAACATCTAGAAGATTCTAGAAAGATAGGAGATAGAAGTAGAAGCACTGGAAGAAATTTTTAAATGTTTCCTAGCACTGGTATGAAAATAATGGAAATAAGAGCACTGATTCAGAATTTATTTCAAAATAAATTGAAATGAGCTCTAGAAAGATGAAAGTTTTTATTAGCCATACATAATTATGTTGAATCTCCATAGTTGTTTTGCTTGGCCACCCTTTCAGCTCTAAGATATGTGGTCATTCCTGGGAAGAAAATGTGGTAGTCTTACCAATGAATCAAAATTTCTGATAAATTAAAGTGCTGCCAGACAGAGTCTCATTCCCATTGCTTTGCTTTCTTTCTTGTCTAGTATTTATAAGCAGTCAAAAAAAAAAAGAAGGAAGAAAGAAAGAGAAAGAAACAAACACACACAAAAGGAATAATTCCTTCTCCTTACTTTGAATGAAATGAGATTTAAATGTTCCACCCTTTTCCTACTCCCACTTAATTGGCAGCTGTGGCTACATGTATCTGGCTGGTCTCCCAGTTCCTGAATATGAGATCAAAGATATGTATATGAGAAAGTGGTAGAGCTTGGAAGTTTGCTGGAGAACAGTGTAGGTTTTTTTACATAAATAGCAGCTTTACAGAATCACAGTTAGCCAGCATTCGGCACTTTTAAAGCAGCGGGGGGTTTTTTTCTTCCTAGAGAAAAAAAGGAAATATATTTTTGCTTAGTTTAAAAGGTCATCTTAAGTCATTTCTTTATAATATTTTTGATATTTCAAGAGGTTTACTCTCTCTGGGATTATCCACATATTAATACCTGTCCTGAATTTTAAAGTGAGAGGTAATGAGTGCAAGCAACATAATTACCTAAAGTCAGATCCAGACCTAAGCTGTGTTATGGGCATATGTGGTCACTCAAATGCTGCTGACCTTCCGGATTTCATCTTCAGTGAATCCTTGAAAGTTGAGCTCCAGCTATACAAGCAAAACACAAGTTGTTAAATTATGAAGTACCAGACAAACTTCTTGCTGTCTATAGTTTCTGGTCTAGTTTAGTGTTCCCCAGCCAAATGGAAAGACCAAATTTGGAAACAACCAAATTTGTTGTTTCCTTGTCTTCCTGTTTTTAATTTCCATCTTACATAGGAACTGGCACATACATAGTAAACATTCCATTAATGTAACTGCCATTATTTGTTCCTATCTCCCATCCAGTCCATGATGGAGCATTTCTTTGGGAAAATACAATAAAAATGAGTTACAGTTACCCTTGAACAATGTGGGGGCTAGGGGTGCTGACTCTTCGTGCAGTAAAGAATTCAGGTATAACTTTTGACTCCCCAAAAACCTAGCTAATAGCCTACTGTTTACCAGGACTCTTATGGATAATATTAAAGTACCAATTAACATGTATTTTGTATCTTATAGGTGTTTTATGCTCTGTTCTCACAATAAAGTAAGCTAGAGAAAAAAATCAAAAGGAAAAAAGAATATATTTATATTACTGTATGTGTATCTGTTGAAAAAAGTTTATTTGTAAGTGGACCTGTGCAGTCCAAACCCATCTTGTTTAAGGGTCAAACTGTGCTAGGAAATTAAATTTAAAAGATATTTAAAATAAGCCCTAATATAAAATTATTATTGGATTAAACAGTTATAAAAGTGTTGTCAAATTGCCATAAAATTTATTTGTCTCTTTTTCATACAGACCAGAAACACTTATCTCCTCATAGGCCAGTAACAAATGTTCTCAGACCAGCACTGACCCATGGATCACACTTTGAGTCACACTGGTCTTTTTGGAAAGGGGCAGGTGTAACAACTACTTTCTTACACTTAGGATAAACATGTGCTGAATACACATCATACTTTTCTACCCACACATAATTACTCATTCTCTTTGCTTAGCCTAGAATGCCCTTTCTCTCCCTTCTCCAGCTACTGAAATCCCATCCAGTCTTTAAAATGTGTTTCACATGCTATCTTTTTCATCAACTCTTTCATGCCCTCCCACCAATACCAACAACAACAGCTGGGTTTGAGCCTTCCCTCCTCTTTTTTAATATTTGTATTCAGCCTTATTACCATAATTATAAGAAGGCAGTATAATGGCATGATAGATTTGAGCTCTGGAATTAAAGAAATCGAGACGCAAGCCTCAGCAGGGTGATCTTGAACAAATTCTCAACTTCTCTAGTTCCTCATCTGTAAAATGCTTCTGAATATGGTGCTTATCCCAGAACTTTGTTGTAAGTTTTCAGTGAAAATAATCCATGAGAAGCATCTTACATAGGAACTGGCACATACATAGTAAACATTCCATTAATGTAACTGCCATTATTTGTTCCTATCTCCCATCCTGTTAACTCACTAGACTGCCATCCCCTCTAGGAACCAGCACAGTGCCTTGCTTAATAAATACAAGTTGAATTTAAGGGCTCATACCATTAAATTATGCGAACAAGCAGAGTAATAGAATCGAGAGAGAGATTACTGATAGTTGGAGAGGTGAGGGAGGTTTCATGGAGACAAAGGTATTTAAACTGAAGTAGGTGTAGGGGGCAGCATTCTGACCATAATTGGTGACAGGCCCTGACATATGCCTGAAGGCAAGGAACACTGCACTTGTTGGCTGTGTGAAGACTGTACAGAAGCATTGGGAAGTTGAGCAAGAAAGGCAGCCTGTGGTCAGGTTATAAAGGGCCTTAAGGCCCCCTTGCAGTATTGTACTTCCACCTTGAGCATGTGGGATCGTTCAAGTCCTGCTTCTGTAGAGGGTGATTTTTGAGATGGAGGAAACTAGAGCCCAAGGAAGGACCCAAGGAGAAAACTGGGAGACATAAAATTTACTAAACTATTCTTCTGGATATTAATGTTCTTCCTAGTGTTGATGGATTCCCAGGGACAAGATTTTACTGGGGGAAAAAAAAATACAGTTTGAGAATTGCACTATGTCTAGCTCTCCTCCTGGAAACTGACCATGTGTCCTGACTTATTGACAGTCCTTTACTCAATAAGCCTGTTTAGACCATCATTGAAATAGTGTTTCTGAAACTTAATTAGCCACAGAACTTTTTTTCATGAGACATCTGTAAACATCTCTCAAAAAACAGTTTAAGAAACGAACATAAATAGTCCTAAACCAAGGGTATTGTAATGAAAGAACAAGTAACATTTGGCTGTTTCTCAGTGCTCAGCAGACCTTAGGACATTGGGACAGTTAGGTCATTGCCAGACGGGAATCATGTTGTCTCACACTGCTTGCTTTTGGCAGGATTACTGTGAGCAGGTATTTTGCAGGACCTCATGCATTCCTTATATTCTGAGCGCCAGGTTATTTATGTTCCATCATATCCGTCTTCTGTCCATTGTGCTCGTCTCCACAAATGTCCCCTGTTGTCATGCCCACACTCAACACTTGGTGATTCCCAACCTTTGTGAATTGCAGCACTCTAACAAATCTATTTTTGTTCTCCTTCCTCTATACTTTCCAAAGATTTGTTATACAGTATGTTATATATGTAAAGGAAAATGAATGAAAAACAGTTTGTTTAAAATGATATCCCCTGAGAAATTAAGGAGTACACCTGACCATTTCAAAACCAAGGTTGGGATTCATTGAGCTATGTGATCATACCATTTCTTTCTCTCATTTTAACGGGATTAAGATTATTAGTAGTATTGGCTTTAAGTGATTTTGCTGGGTTATTTATGCCTGAATCAGTATGACTGTTGCATACCTTCAGAAATTAATGAAAATAGTAGTAAGTCATTTGTTTAGTGGATTTCAATACAGTAAATTAAATTAATCGGTAAATTTTTTAAAAGCAAGGTAAGCTGATTATGGGCATAATTGGCACTTAGTGATTGCTTAGCAAGTTATGATAAATGATGCTTTTTTCAAGGATAATTATAAAATTATAATAAATTTTTAAGGATTATTTCAGTGTATATATGTAGAGGTGCTTAGAACCCAGCACATAGAAAACATTACATAAGTATTTGCTATGGTTGTTGTTGGTGTTGTTGAAGATTGGGTTAGGTCCTGCCCGGTTATCATTTCCCAGTCTTCAGAATGGTTCACACTCCGTTTTTCTCAATTGCTAGACATTTTTCATTGAAATTACAGGAGCATTTCACCTAAACAAAAACTCAAGAATTAGAATTCACTGAGTTTGAGTGGTTGATGTAAATCATTTTGGCTGTACTAAATTATTAAAATGAGACATTAAAATCCAAAATCTTTATAGATTTAAATAAAAGCCAGCTACTTATTTTTATAATTATTTTATTCATCTTTTAATTTAGGACACAGTGCCTTTTAAAGCCTTCCATATATTTTCATATTATAGAAAACGTTTATATACATTACTTTTGGTTTTAAAGTGCTTGTTGTCTTCTTTTTTTTATGCTTTTTGGAAATCCAGATCTATAAATAACTAATTTTTTTTCTGCTTTAACTCCTCCAGCTTACTGAAACAAATTCAGGTATCAAGTGCTTGGACTCCATGTGCTGTTTCTCAGAGGGAGAAACAGCGTGCGCATCTGTTGGAAGAATGCTGGAACGAGTAGTAGGAAGATGTAGTCCAACCCATGTCAGCAGGTGTGAAATTTCTCTAAGTAGCCTTTGCTGCAGATGAGTGTCCTGTAAACTGGAACAGGATGAACCTGCGTCTCTAGATACCTAATAAATCATCAGCTGGTTTTACCAACTGAAGCGGGTGGTGTGCTATTTATTAGCACTCTTTGATGGTAGATTTCACTTTGCGGTTTTTGGTGTAGGGGGCTCTTTCACTAACAAAGGAAGAGAAAGCACCTTTGAAGAGACTTCATCTAATGAACAAAAATTTTTGCTTTGCAGTCTTTCTATAATGTGGTGAATAGGAGTGTGTATATGATACTTACTTAGCTTTTATAACTTTCTTTTTTTATTATACCTTATATTACTGTTTTATTTTCTGTATTTTTTTGTTTGTTTTTTGTATTTACCAAATAGTCTACACATAATAGTAAAATCAAAGGATTTTGCTTCTCTTATTCTTCATGTATATTTTCTGGTCATCCATTTGAGACTTTATGGTATTTATAAACACAGAAGGCTGTATTTCTGCTTTCTTATACCATTTTATCTCTGTAATGAGTTTTTAAAAATGAGTTGTGATTTTTTTTTTTTAACTTGGTGTTCACGGTCTAATTAGAAGTTTATAAGTTAGAACTGGCATGTTAAATTATGGTTTAGAAGAATCTTAGCATTTCTGTCCCTTCCCAAATCTATTTCTTGAATTAGGTTTATCAGTGCTTGCTTTTGTGGATCATAACAGAAAATGCCATGTTTTGGTAAATGCCACTTAAATTTATTTAAAAGTGAAATGGATTCATTACTTCATATAGTTTCCAAGAGACATATTATTATTCAGGGGACATTAAGAAGTAGAAATAACTTTTTTCATGCTTTGATGTTCTTAAGATGAATTCTATCATATTCCTAAAATGCGAGCAGCAGTGCACCAGTGTGTGTGAAGAGTTATAGATGGGCAAGGATAGATAGATGAACATTGTCCACCATGTACCACATGAATAATCACGTTCTATGTGTGCCGTGGAATGGAAAAGGTTGGAAAATACCCCAGAGTTAGGGAATAGAGGATGGAGGATGAACTTTTATTACATTCTGATAAAATAACTTAATATTTGCTTAGATTTTGTTTTTAAAATTAATAATTATCATTCATGTATCATAAAATTCAGGTAACACTTATTGGCAAACTTATTAGTTCCCACTTTGCCTTTAGTTATGGCCGAGTCTTTAAGGTACAGTTGCATTTATAAATAGCATTCTTTAACATATGTGTTTTCAGTCTCCATTTATTGATTATAACATGTGATCAAAAATATTTCCATAATGCTGTGGTATCATTTTGTAGTAATTTTATTCTACATAAAAGAATTACTATGAGCAGTTAAATTTATTGGGACTTACGTGTTTTGACTTACACAATTGTATTATAAAATGCATTACTAAAAAGCAGCTCTGTCATGTACCCAGGCCACCAAGTTTTCCAAAAGAGTTTCAGAAGGACCTACTTCTGTGGTGAATAAGACAGCTTTACTATTTAGGATTAAAGTGGGAGTTAGACTAAGAGACTGCTATAGAACTTCCACAGAATTTTTTAAATTTCTGCTTCAACAGGAAGTTCTCTTTAATGAAAGTATACATCTTCACTAACTATTAAAAAACTGTAATTAATTTTAAATAAGCCAAAAATGTTTTTTTGCTTTATATATATTCTCATTGTTTGATATCCATTATTCAGGTAATATGCCCCTATTTTTATACGGCATTATCCCTTTGAACCTGCCCCTGGAAATAGGAGATTTATTTCAGCACATTCTCCTATCATCTCTACTTTTTTTCACTTAAAATTGTATCATAATATTTTCTTTTGTAAGATTTTATTTTTTATTTTTCTAATAAAATGTTTAACAGTATTATCTTATTCGACAGACTATAAATATCTTAGCAGTTTTGTCCAACATCTCAGGTCATATTATTGATTAGTACTGTTGTTATCCTTCTTTTTTCCTCAAGTGAATAATTTAAAGTCTTTTAAGATCTGTTCAGTTTTTTTCTAGTGGATAAAAATCATACAATATGAAAACCACTTGGTGCTTTTCCAAGGACTATATGGAAATTGCCATATATCCATTAACATTACCTTTAAAATTTGAAAGTCATTTTGATATGTAGAGTTTTATTTTTTACATATATTTGTATTAGTGAAAGACTTTTGGCATTTCTGTTTTGATTTTGGAACAGCCTTTATTCTACATTTCTATTTCATGTCTAACTTAAAAGGTGAAGCAAGACTAATACTTCTGTTACAAGATGTAGAAGCCTTTGGATATTTGTTCTATTAACCTATTAAACATAAGAGATAACAAGCATCACTTGAGAAATACAACTAGGGCTTTCATATGCACATTATTCCACTGATTAAAAACTTTTACCATCCAGGCACAAAAATTGTTACATTTTATTAATTGATGTTTTCAAAGGAATATGCCATATTGCAGGCTTTGTTTCAAGTGTAGCATCATGATGCTATATGAAGGATATGCCATGTCTTACACTAAAGGCTGTACTTCAGCAATAAATGATTTTCTTTATGCATTTTACCAGCAATTGCATTATCATAATCAAACCTTTTTTCCTAAATAGAAAGGACTTAATAGTTAATATGTAGGTCCATATTTAATGTTCTGTCAAATATGACATTTAACATATGAATGCACATGCATGCTTTGAAAGATAAAAAGAAACCTTAACTAATAAAATTCTCCTGTGTAAGCAATTGTTGGAAAAGAGGAAAAACTAATAGAAAATACTGGCAATTTGGGAATGGAAACTTGACTCCTGATAATTAGGGTGTTGGGAGTTACGTTTTGTCATACCTATCTAAGCATACTTTTTCTTGGATAAATATTTTTAAGAAATGTTCGTAGACTCATTTCATTCATTTATTTTATAAATACTGTCTGCTATGTACCAGTTGCAGTTCTAGGTACTAAAAAGAGACGGTAGTGAACAGGCCCTTCCTTAAACTACAGCTTTTAAGGTTTTCTGGAAACTAATAAAATTAGAGAATTTGTGAACTATCAGTATGGTTGTAGCTTATTTGTGTTCCTCTTTGCCAACTTTGTAAAATTTCTAGGTTCCAAACTTCATTATCACTGTGCTTGCTTAATTGATTTAAACTTAAACTATATACACAATCTCAAGGAAACAGTGAATATTTGATGAGTGGATTTAAGTCATTTTAAATGCTAGTCTCTTCCTCTAACATCTTTGTTTAGGAAAATGGAAACCCTGGAAAAAGTTACATAAAATGTATTTATTGTTTAGTACTTTTAGTCCTTTAAGAAAAGCCACCTTTGACTTGGAAATCCTGATACTGTCCTTGAAATGGGTTAGGCTCTTGTAAGCATGGTCTTGAGTTATTTTAGCTTAAGTTACTAGAGCTGCAAATAAAGCGTTATGTAATTAATTGCTTATAGGCCTTATTATTCAGACAGTAGTTAAATTTTCCAGACCATTGGAGGTTTATTTGTTCTCAGTTAAGTGAAAACCCTACTGAGTCTCAGCTGTCTTTGATACCTATTGAATAAACCATTTACTGCATTCAAGCTAATTATGCTAAAACCTTTAGAATAGAATTTATAGGAGAAAAGAAATAGTATAATATAATATGAACATATTACCATTTCATTCTAAAGCTTTTGGTAAGTGGAATGTATGTTTGCTTCTGTAATGTCAAAATATAGCCTAGTTGTTTTCAGTAAAACTGGCTGTGCATAACTCTTATACTTATTTTTTATTGTATTGTTAAGATTTTAAGAGCATCTCCTGCTTTACTACTTACAGAAATTGTTTTAATGCTAATGAATGTCTGAATTTTAGCTAACATTTTATATAATGAGTAGAGCATTATTTTTTCCAAGTTTTTGTATTATATAAATAGACTGGTCATTCAAGGCTAGTAGGAGAACTTCTCCTAGCTCTTAAAAATGAATCAATACGTGATTATTTTAATATTCAAATTGCATTTTTGATCCTTAGTTTTAGAGTAAATTTTTGTCTCACTTAAAACATAGGTACTGGTGAGCCAAACTTTTCTCTTATTGTTACTTTAGATCTTGGAGTGCATCGGACCCTTTCTATACCAACGACAGGAGCATCTTGACTCTCTCCACAATGGACTCATCTACTTGTTAAAGGGGCAGTAGTACTTTGTGGGAACCATTTCAACTCCTTTCCTAAAATTCAGTGTGATCATCCTGGTAATGGCCACACTAGTTCTGCAGAATTACTTTCTAAAATTTCTCAAGTATTTCATACCCACTCAGAGTTATAATGGAAAACAAATAAAAAGCATTAACATAACCCCCTTTCAACCCCTTTCATTTAAATCCAAACATGTTAGAATTTGTGAAAGAGACATTTTCTATCTCTTTGGGTTGTCCCTCATGCTTATGGGACTCCTAATGGCATTTCAGCCTCTTGCTAAGGCCACTATATTTTAATATCAAGGTAGAAAAGGGAGGTAATTCCTAGCTAATTGTATTTTTTAGTATTAGTTTGGTTATCGAGTCTTCTATTCAAATCTGCTTCTGTAAATTATGCTGAAAAGTTTGCCTTGAAAACTCTATTTTTTTATTAGAGTTATATTTGAAACTTTTCATGCGAAAAGTTAATGTGAATAGAAAGGAATTTTGGTCCCTCAGTGACCCATGTTGTTAATTCTTTAGTGCTTTCTAAGTTCACAGAGCAAATTAGAAGAATGCATTTCCCATCATTATTTACTGCATTGTGGGTAGTAAATATATACCAAAACCAAACTTCTCTAAATACTATAACACAACCAGTAAAGTTAAGTATATACATGCAAAGGGTATATTATATATATAAATCAGGAATCAAGTCCATTCACCAAATTTCAAGTTGATGTTTACTAATATTTTTGTGATGGAATACAAAGAACCTATAGTGGGTAAATTATATACCATTAGCATATTATTATTTAATGTGTTTATCATTGGATCTTTTGCATGCTTTAATCTGGTTAATATATTTAAATTTGCCTTTTTTTCCCTCTCTATCTGAAAGCTCTGTTTATAGTATTTTATGACACTGTTGTAAAGTTCGACTATATCAATAAAAAACAAGTTTGGACAGTATTTAAATATTGCAAATATTTTTAATCATATAAATCAAAATATTAGGGTAATTAAAAAGATAAGAGCCTCTTTCTGTGGCTAATTTAGAATTGCTCTTGCCTTTCAGTAAGCTAGCATTTAGAATAAAGGATTTCATGTGAGAATCCTGTTATTTTTAGATTAGTGTATGTTATCTAAGTTACAGTAGACTACCGCAGTAAAGTAAAATCTGTCCTGTGTCCCATTACAAGGTATATTTTCAGGCATGCCTACAGGATGTAAATGAAACAAAGTTTAAAGTTCTAAATCTTAAGGGTTAATGGCAGCATAAATTAAAATGCTAAGAATGATTAATCAGGTACATATTGCTGTATTTCAATACTTAATTGCCATCTTGAGTTTATCATATGATCAATGTTGTCATTTGTTTTGGTAAAAAGTAATGTCATTTTAAAATTTGGAAATGATTATTGGCTAAAGAGCTTACCAAGCTCTAAGTATATGATTGTGTACATATAAATTATATGGAAATGGTTAAATAAGGTTTCCAAAATTTTCTCTTGAGAATATAATAATTCCTTTCTGTAGATTTATTCTTCAACCTTCCACCTCTTTCCCATCTCATGAATATAAGACCTCTGGAATTGGGCTGGTAGGGAAAGAATGGTAGAGTCAAGAATTAAGACTTTACCTTGTTTGCTGATAAACTTTTTTTTTTTTAGTTTTATTTTCTTGCTAACATAATGTTTGTTTCAATAATGCAAGGATATTAGATTATGAATTTCATCTTAAATATTAATGTTCATTTATAGCCCTTCTTTAACTTAGATATTCCAAAATTGAATTCAGGAATATACTATGATTCTGGCAATACATTGAAGGGATTATACAGTGTACAATGTATACATTTACCAATTCATGGTCCAGAAGAGGAAATATTGCAGAAAATATTCAGTTAGGGTAGTTTAGTGGAACATAACTCAGAATTTGTTTTTTCTTAGAATGTGTTATAAAATATTTATATAACAAAATGACATTTATAGTCCTGCATTACATCTTCCTTAACAGTTTACAGTGTTTATTTGCCATTAACCAAATTGACTACTGACACTAGAGAAGGACCACAAAACCATCAAGCAGTCTCTGACCAACTGCAGCAGGGAGGTCAGCCAGTCTATATGGTGCTGAAAATGGGATTGATGTAATTGTCTGCATTGACTATTTAAAGTTATTTAAGAACTCTATGTAAAAAAAAAAAAAAAGTAGATGGCATGTACTGACTGATACGCTCATCCTACTCTGTTGAAAGCCTCTTTTTAAAGGAAAGTTAAAAGAGTTTTCTTCAGTTTATTTAAGAAAGTAACTATTGTCTATAAGCTTTAAGTAGTTTTCTAGTGTTAATACTCATATATTAAAACTTATTATTTAGCCAGTAATCACAAAAAAAGTCCCCTTTGCATATTTCTTTAAAATTCTTCAGGAAGTATGATGTTGGGAATTAACCTAACTCTTAATCCTGCCAAAACCAGAGTAAGATGCTACATGTGTTTTTACTAATTGATGGTCTCAAATCTATTTGCCTCACTTTCTTACCTTTACCTACCTAGTCTGAAGGCTGTAGCCCTGAGGATAGTAGCAAGCACCAAGATGGTTTTCAAAATTGCCCATCAGCTGCTTTAAAAGATGACTCAGTACCTTGCCTCAGCTTTAGCAAGCAGTAGGTTCACCTTAGAGGATTATAGTATGGGCCAGGAGAACTACAGCTACCAGGCTTGCCATGGAGTTGAGAAGAAAGAAGGGGAGAATTTACAGTTTGAATCTCTCTTAACTACCTTCCTCCTTGGGCCTCAGTCTTCATGATGTCCACAGGTTTCCCAGACCTAATCCAAACTCTGGCACTGTCCTGAGTAGGAGGTTAAACTGAGGCAAATCACCACATCAGGAAATTCCTTTACTCAGACCAGGCCTTTTCTGCTGTAAGACTGAACTGTGGAATGGGGCTTGTGTGGGAAGCTTAAGGCTCCTGTCTGACAGGCAGAAGTCAAAACCACTTAAAAAATTTACAGTTAATACCAAAAACATTTTAAATATGCTACTCTGAGAAGTTATTGGGGGGCAGGGAAAAAGGGAAAATCATCTATGCTTGTGTTTTCCTGTAAAGACCCCGTTGAAGTAGGATATAAGGAGGTATTCATAAAACAAACCACCAAAGAGTTATATAAAACATGTTTTATTAATTTTGGTCCCGCTTCTGAGACATTTTTATTTCTATCTTGAAATGAGTCATCTATTTTCGTAAAAATAGAACATTATTAAAGTGTTGTTTATGTGAGAACACTTGAATGGTTTTCCTACAAAAAAAAATAGATAACAACTAATGATATGTTTGTAGTAATGGTGATTGTTAGATTTTTATGGGGAATCAGTAGCTGGAAATACTGTAGCAACACTTGGTTTAAAATCGAGGACCTCAGACACTGTGGCTGTCTAATAAAATCCTTTAAAATTTCTCTGCATTGTCAGTAAGTGTAGTTACTTATTGTATAGCTCTCAGTAATTTTTTTAAAGTTTATGAAATTATATTTATTGAATAAAAATTTTCCTACAAAATTAAAAAGTGTTTTTTTTTTCATTTTTCATTCTTTAAGCATTTTAAGCCTCTCTCTGCTTGCCACAGCTAACATTGCCAAAAACTTTTTTGATGAAATTGTATTACATTTACCCTCCATACGGTACAGGAATACTATTACGCCATTCACTGACTCCACTGTCAAAAATCTGTAAGTTTTTGGTTTACCCAGATTTTATAGATCAGTACAGCTCCTGAAAAGGGGACTGATAGAAATGTCCCAGCTGTAAAGACCAACACACTTGACTCATCACTCATGAAAAACCAGCCAAAATGAACTTGCAAATGAAAATATGTGCTTTTTAAAAAATACTGCTGATATGTCTATTTACATATAAAATATTCTGACCTCCTAATGACAATTTTTTTTCCTTATGCTTTCTCAGTTGCCATTTAAAGCACACACAACTGTTTAATATATGTTTATTATAACGTAAGCTATTACATTTGCCTAAGTGTTATATATGCAAAGAGTGACAATGTATGATATATATATTTTTTTATTTCTGAAATGAAATCATATCCTGGCATATAAATAATACCCAGGCATCTGTTTTTATTTAAAAAGTAGCTGAGGGTTTGGGTTCTCTTTAGGGTAACTTCAAGTCTTTAACTTCTATGATACAATGTGAGGAGTAATGTTCTTTGAATTAGAAATTTGGGACAAAAAAATAAAGCTTTATGAGCAGCATTTCACCAGAAAATTTAGTGAATTCAGAAACAATTGAAGTTTTATTTTAAAGAGCTGACTCAAGGACAAACTTGTAAATGGAAATAGGTAAACATGTCTCTGTGAACAACTCTTTGGAAGTGGTAGACAGCCCCTGATAAATCAGGGGAAATGGTTTGTCTTCAAGTAAAATTTGTGGACAGTTGATTGCATAGATTTTAGAATTCTTTCATTTTTGACAAATCTTTACATCTGTGTGATACTTACCTAATCCAGATAGAGAACTTAACACCATTTCAGAAAGTTCCCTTTTGCCACTTTCCAATGAATTCATTTCTCCTTTTCTCCCTTGCAACCATTTTTCTATTTTTTATTGTCATAGAGTAGTTTTACCTGTTCTTGAATTTCATATAAGTGGAATTATACATGTTCACTTCTACATCTGGCTTCATTGCTCAAAATGACTGAGATTCCTCAACGTTGTTGAGGAATATATACTTCGTTTCTTTTGCTACTCAGTAGTGTTGATTTCATGAAGACCATACAATTTATCCATTCTCTTATTTATGGACCTTTGTGTTATTTACAGTTTGGTGTGATTATAAATAAAGTTATGAGCACTCTTTCTGAACATGTTTTCATTTCTCCTTTAAGATAACTGGAATTTCTGGGTCTCAAGTTCAGTTTATGTTTAATTTCATGAGAACCTGCTGAAAAGCTTTCCAAAGTTATTGTATGCCATTTTATGTGCATTTGTATGCAGTTAAGATAGTTCCAGTTCTATTATATCTGTAGTGTGATAACTACTGATGCTTAACTCCTTTTCAAAATATGCTTATTGGCAGTTTCTTGTTTGGGGGTTTTTGTCTGAAATTCCTGTTCAAGTCTCTGACCATTTTTTCATTAGACTGCCTGTCTCATTACAGAATGGCTGGAATCCTTTTTATAAGAATGTAAGTCCTTTGTCAGGTGACTGTATTGCTCACATTTACCCACCAGTCTGTGGCTTGCCTGTATACAGTTGACCCCTGAAAAACGGGTTTGAACTGCATGAATCAACTATGTGGATATTTCACAGTACTATAAATGTATTTTCTTAACATTGTAAGAATACAGTATGTAATATGTATACAAAATATGTGTTAATCTACTTTATGTTCTCAGTAAAGCTGTCCAATCCAACAGTCTGTTAATAGTTAAGTTCTGGGAAGTCGAGAGTTACAAGTGGATATTCAAGTGCATCAGAGGTCAGTGCCCTTGACCCCTGTGGTGTTCATGGGGTATTTTCTTAGTGGTGACTTTGGTTTGCAGAAGAAGTGTTATATTTTGATGAAGTCCTTTTTTTTTTTTTCTTTTTATGGTTATATGGTTTTTGTGTCTTGTCTAAAATACACTTGTCAAACACAAAGTAATGAAAATATTTTCCTCTGAAAACATTACAGTTTTCACTTTTATGTCTATGATACATCTCCAGTTCACTTATATGTAGGATAGAAGGCAAGGATTAAGGATCTTCCTTCCTCCTAACCCCCATAAGGCTGTTTGGTTTAGCTCCATTTGTTGATAATATTCTCTGTTTCCACTGAATTCACTGGGAGTCTCTTTTTAAAATTAACTGACTGTAGAGGTACTTGGGTGGCTCAGTTGGTTACCCTAAGGTCATGGTCTCAGGGTTGTGAAATTGAGCCCTCTGTGGGGTTCTGCACTTAGCACCAAGTCTGCTTGAGATTCTTTCCCTCCCCCCCATACCCCTCCCCCTGCTCCTGCACACACACACACACACACTCTCTCTCTCTCTCTCTCTAAAATAAAATCTTTAAAATTAACTGACAATAAACGTGGATCTATTTTTGGCTCTCGATCTATTCATTTGTCCTTGTACCAATAACACATATCTTGATTACTAGAGGTTTTGGGGTTTTTAAAAGATTTTTTTTACTTATTTGAGAGAGGGAGAGATCTAGTATGAGCAGGGTGAAGGGGCAGGGGGAGAGAGAAATGTAGACTCCCCACTGAGCAGGCCAGAGCTCCATCCCCAGATGCTGGGATTATGACCTGAACCCAGAAAAAGCAGACGTTACTGGACTAAGCCACTCAGGCGCCCCTTGATTACTGTAATTATATACTGAAATTTGAAATCAGGTAATCAAAGTTCTCTTTGTTGTCAAGATTATTATGGCTATCCCAGGTCCTTTAATCTCCATGTAAATTTTGAAATCAGTTGAGGGTCAATTTCTAAAACAAAAAATCATATGATTTTGATTTGGATAGTTCAATTTGGAAACAAGTGACATCTTAACAATATTGAGCCTTCTCATCCATAAACATGTATCTCTCCACTTGTTTTCGGTCATCCCTAATTTATCTCAGGAATGCTTTATAGTCTTCAGTGTTGACATCTGGCAAACCTCTGTTAAACTAAAATTTGTTTTTTGAAGCTATGGTAAGTGGAATTGTTCTTTCATTTATTTTCAAATTACTCATTACTAGAATACAGAAATGCAATTAATTTTTGTACTTTTGACTCTAACCTAAAACCTTGCTCAGTTCATTCAATTCTAGATTTTTTTTAATTTTGTGCAGAATCTTTTCAGTTTTCACAAAAACAGTCATGTCATTTGAAAATAGTGACAGTTTCAGTGTTTTTTTCCAATCTTCATGCTCTTTGTCTCTTGTTATTGCCTTATTGCTCTGGCTAGAACTTCCCTGGGGAATGTTAATTAAATAGATGTGGTCAGAACTGTGAATAGGTGTTGAATTTTGAAAATGCTTTTTCTCCGTTTATCAAGTGATCATATTTGTTTGTTAGTTCAGTATTATGGTAAATTACCTCAGTTTATTTCCAAATGTAAAGCTAACTTTATATCCCTAAAATAAATTTCATTTTGCTGTAAAATGTTATTCTTTTATATATTACTGTTTGTTATAGTAATATTGTATTAGGAACTTTTGCATCTGTGCTTATGAAGGATATAGGGTTTGTAATTTCATTTTCTTTATAATGTCTTTATTAGGTTTTGGTATTAGGGTTATGCTGGCCTCATAAAACAATTTAGGGAGTATTTCTCCCCTCTTTTTTGAAAAGAGTTTATGTAAGGGTAATATTATTTATTTTAATATTTTGAATTACCATTGAAGTCATATGGGCCTAGAATTTTTTGTTTATGGGGATATTTTTTAGTAGGTGTTACTTTTTATTGCTGCTGCAACAGATTACCACAGACTTAATAGCTTCAAACAATACAAATTTATTATCCTAAATTCTGGAGGTTAGAAGTCTGACACAAGTCTCGCTGGAATAAAATAAAGTTGTGAGAGCAGAACCATATTTGTCTTCTGAGGCTTACAGATTTTTTTTTTTTTGTATAATTGATACACAGTAGTACATTAGTTTTAGGTGTACAACTTGGTGATTTGATCAGTTTATACATGATACTGTGTTCACAAGTGTAGCTACCATCTGTCCCATTATATCATATTTCTTATGCTGTGACTTTCATTCCCGTAACTTATTCATTCCATACTTGGAAGCCTGTTTCTCCCACTCCCCTTCACCCATTTTGCCCAAGCCTCCCATACCCTTCCTTTCTGGCATCCATCAGTTGTTCATATTGATGGCCTGATTGTGCTGTTTGTTTATTCCTTTTTCTTTAGTAGAGTCCATGTATGGAGTTGAATCACATGGTATTTATCTTTCTCAGTCTGACTTACTTCACTTGGCGTAATACCCTCTGGGTCCATCCATGTTGTCTCAAACAGCACTCTCTCTTTTTTATGGCTGCATAATATTCCATTTGTGTGTATGTATATACCACATTTTCCTTATCCATTTTCTTTTTCATTTTTTTTTAGTTTAAATTCAATATATAATGTATTGGTTTCTGAGGTAGAGGTCAGTGATTCATCAGTCTTATATAATACCCAGTGCTCTTTACATCAAGTCCCCTTTTTAATGTCCATCAACAGTTACCCCATTTCTCCACCTCCCTCCCCTCCAGCAGCCCTCAGTTTGTTTCCTATGATTAAGAATCTCTTATGGTTTTTCTTCCTTTATGATTTCATCTTGTTCTATTTTTTTCTCTCTTCCCCTATGATCCTCTGTTTTGTTTCTTAAATTCCATATATAAGTGAGATCATATAATAATTGTCTTTCTCTGATTGACTTATTTTGCTTAGAATAATACCCTCTAGTTACAACCAGGTCATTACAAATGACAAGATTTCATTTTTTTCTGTCCATCCGTCTATTGATGGGACTTATGTTGCTTCCATTTCTTGGCTATTGTAAATAATGTTGCAATAAACATAGGGTGCTTATTTTAAGTTAGTTTTTCTTTAATTAGTGTTTTTTTTTTCCTTTGGGTAAGTACTCAGTAGTGGAATTATTGGATCATATGATATTTTTAGTTTTGGGGGGAACCTCCATACTGTTTTCCACAGTGGGATACACCAGTTTTCATTTCCACCAACAATGCACAAGGGTTCCTTTTTCTCCACATCCCTGCCAACACCTGTTATTTCTTCTCTTTATTTTAGCCGTTCTACCTAGTGTAAGGTAATCTTAAACTTACACAAAAAACAGTAATTTTTTGTTTGTTTCAAGTTGTTATTTACCTGGTAATTAGCATATTAGAATAATATTGGTTTCTGGAGTGGAATCTGGTGATTCATCACTTACATAGAACGCCCAGTGCTCATCACAACAAGGGCCCTCCTTAATGCACCGTCACCCACTTAGGACATCCTTCCACCCGACTTCCCTCCCTCAACCCTCAGTGTGTTCTCTATAGTTAAGAGTCTGTTTTATGGTTTGTCTTCCTCACACACACACACCTTTTTTCTTTCCCCTATGTTCCTCTGTGTTGTTTCTTAAATCCCACATATGAGCAAGACAATGTGGAATGTGTTTTTCTGATCAAAGTGGGCCTCGATCCCAGGACTCTGGGATCATGACCTGAGTTGAAAGGCAGACACTTAATGACTGAGCCACCAGGCACCCCCCTGTCTTTTGATTGGAACATTTAGTCTGCTTACATTCAGCGTGATTCTTGATAACATCAGTGTTGATAGAACATTACATTTAACACCTGTAGAATACACAGTCTGTAGCTGGTACATTCTAAACATTCCATCGTGTACTTGGTGTGGTTCTGATTGGGACTGCACTGAATATGTACATCAATTTGAGAGGAACTGACATCTTGACAATATTTATTATTCCTATTAATAAACATGGAATATGTCTCCAATCTATTTTTTCTTTGGTTTTGTTCATTAGAGTTTTATAGTTTCCTCATTTAGATCTTGTACATATTTTGATAGATTTATATACCTAAGTACTCCATTTCTGCTAATGTAAATGGTTTTGTATTTTTAATTTTAAAATCCACTTGTTCATTGCTGGTAAGTAAGAAGGTAATTGACTTTTGTGTATTAACCTTGTATCCTGCGGGTTTACATATAATCACTTATTAATTCCAGGGTTTTTTTGGTTTGATTTTTTTTGGTTTTTCTTCATAAACAATAATGTCATCTGTGAACAAAGAGAGATTTATTTCTTCTCTTAATGCATTAGCATTCAGTAAAATGTTGAAAGGGGTGGTGAGGGGGACAGCTTTGTCTTCTACATGATCTTAGTGGGAAAACTTTCATTTCTTACCATTAAGTATGTTAGCTGTAGGTTTTTTGTAGATATTCCTTATCCAGTTGAGAAAGTTCCCCTCTATTCCTAGTTTACTGAGAGTTTTTACCGTGAATGGTTGTTGGATTTTGTCAAATGCTTTTTCTGCATCTGTTCAAAAGATCATGTGATTTTTCTTCTTTAGCCTGATGATATAATGGATTATGTTAAAACTGAAAGGGGAAAAAATGGAAAATTATTAAGATATGAGAGACATGTAGCACTGTATAAGTTTAAGGTATATAGCATAATGATTTAACTTCATTAATTGATTTTCAAATAGTGATTTAGCTTTGATTCCTAGGATAAATATATTTGATTTGCCCACTTTTTAACCACTTTTACAAACATCTTATTTGAATAAATTTGACATGTAACATTGTAATAGTTTAAGGTGATACATTTATTTTTATATATTATAACTTTCACTGTAACAATATTACATTATATAATTATAGAATAATATTGTTCATATTCATTATACTGTGCATTAGATCTCTATAGCTTATTTACTACTCATTTCAATTTTGTTCCCTTAAATACCATCAATCTTATCCCCTCCATCCCCTGATAATTACCATTTACTGTTTGTTTTATTTTGTCTTTTTGGGTTTTTTTTTTAAAGATTTTATTTATTTATTTGACAGAGAAATCACAAGCAGGCAGGCAGAGAGAAGGGGAAGCAGGCTCCCTGCTGAGCAGAGAGTCCGATGAGGGCTTGATCCCAGGACCATGTGACCTGAGCCAAAGGCAGAGGCTTAACCCACTGAGCCACCCAGATGCCCTATTTTGTTTTTTTGTTTTGTTTTGTTTTTTTTAAAGATTTTTAAAAATTTATTTATTTGACAGAGTTCACAAGTGGGCAGAGAAGCAGACAGAGAGAGAGGAGGAAGCCAGCTCTCTGCTGAGCAGACAGCCTGTTGTGGGGATTGATCCCAGGACCCTGGGATTGTGACCTGAGCCAAAGGCAGAGGCTTTAACCCACTGAGCCACCCAGGCACCCCCCTATTTTGTTTTTTTTTTAAACTGGTTTGACTTTTTTATATTTTATAGTTCCTTCATTTAGGTATCACATATAAATTATATCATACAGTAGTTGTCTTTCTCTGACTTATCTCTCCTAATGTAATGTTCTCAAGGTCCACCCATGCTGCTGCAGAGGGCAGGATACTCTTCTTTTTCATGGCTGAATAATATTCCATTGTGTTTATGTACTGCATCTTTTTCATTCATCTGTTGATGGGCATTTGGGTTGTTTTCATATCTTGGCTATTGTGAATAACGGTACGGTAAACAGGGGAATGTATATATCTTGTTGAAATCCTGTTTTCATTTCCTTTGGGAATTGCTGAAGCATATAGTAGATCTGTTTTTAAATTTGGGGGGAACCTTCATATTGTTTTCCATAGTGATCAGACCAATCGACATTCCCTCCAACAATATGAGGATTTCCTTTTCACCACATCCTTGCTAGTACCTGGAGTCAGACGCGCTACCGTTGCGCCACGAGGTCCTTCCTTGCTAGTACCTGTTGCCTCTTTGTCTTCTTGGTGATAGACATTCCAGCAGGTGTGAGGTGACATCTCATTAGGGTTTTGATTTGCATTTCCCTGATGACTAGTGGTGTTGAGCATCTTTTCATGTGCCTATTGACCATTTTGGTGTTCTTTTGGGGGAAATATGCCTTTTTAGTTCTTTTGCCCATTTTTTAATCAGATTGCTTTTTGTTGTATAAGTTCTATGTATATTTTAGATATTAACCCTTTATCCAATATATCATTCACAAAAAATGTTCTCTCATTCTGTAGGTTGCCTTTTCATTTTATTAATTGTATCTTCTGCTGTGCAGATACTTTTTCATTTGAAATAGTCCCATTTGTTTATTTTTACTTTTGTTGCTTGTGTTTTTGGTGTGATGTCCAAAAAAATCATTGCCAAGACCAGTATTGATGAGCTGCTTCCTTACATTTTTCTTCTAGGAATTTTATGGTATCAGGTATATGTTTAAGTCTTTGATTCACTTTAAGTTAACTTTTTAAAGATTTTATATATTTATTTAACAGAGATTACAAGTAGGTGGGGGGTGGGGGAAGCAGGCTCTCTGCTGAGCAGAGCCCATGTGGGGCTCGATCCCTGGGCCCTGGGACCATGACCAGAGCCAAAGGCAGAGGCTTTAACCCACTGAGTCTCCCAGGTGCCCCCATTTTAAGTTAATTTTTATGAGTGGTATGAGACAGTCATTCAGTTACATTGTTCTGCATATGTCCTCTAGTTTTTCCAGCACCCTTTTTTGAAGGGACTATAATCTTCCCACTGAGTGTTCTTCGTTTCCTTGTTGAATATTAGTTAACATGCTGGGATTTAATTCTGGGCTCTCTATTCTGTTCCACTGATCAATGTGTCTGTTACTTTGCCAGTACCATACTGTTTTTATTAGTATGGCTTTGTAGTATGATTTGAAATCTAGAGGTGTAGTACCTCAGACTTTGTTCATTTTTCTCAGGATTGCTGTGGCTATTTGGGGTTTTTTACGGCTCCACACAAAATTTAGAATTGTTTCAGGGGCCCCTGGGTGACTCAGTGGGTTAAAGCCTCTGCCTTTGGCTCAGGTCATCATTCCAGGGTCCTGGGATGGAGCCTCACATCGGGCTCTCTGCTCAGCAGGGAGCCTACTCCCTCCTCTCTCTGCCTGCCTCTCTGCCTACTTGTGATCCCTGTCAAATAAATAAATAATCTTTTTTTAAATGTAGGTTTGTTTCTTTTATTTCTGTGAAGACTGCCTTTGATATTTCAATGGGAATTGCATTGAATCTGTAGATAACTTTGGGTAGAGTCGACATTTTAACAATTCCTATCCCCACACATGGAAACCTGTCCATTTGTTTGTGTCTTATTCCATTTCTTTCAGCAAAATCTTGTAGTTTTCATTGTACATATTTTTTACTTCCTTGGTTAACTTTATTCTTAAGTATTTTATTGTTTTTGATGCCACTGTGAATAAGATTGCTTTCTTTATTTTTCTTTTTCAGATGTTTCATCAATAGTTCAAAGGAATGCAACTGATTTCTGTATGTTGATTTTGTATCCTGCCATTTTACTAAAATCATTGATTAATTCCAACAGTTTTTGGACTAAATTTTTGGGATTTTCCATATACAAGACCATATCAGCAAATAGTGACAATTTTATGGCTTTTTGATTTGGGTGTCTTTTATTTTTTTGTCTTGCCTAATTGTTCTAGCTAGTACTTCAGTACTACATTGAATAGGAGTGTTGAGAGTGGGCATCCTTGTCTTGTTCCTGATCTTAGAGAAACACTTTTGATTTTTCTCCATTGAGTATATGTTAGCAGTAGTTTTGTTGTACATAATCTTTATTATGATAAGTTCTTTTCTATACCCAATCTGCTATGAGTTTTCAATCATGAAAGTTATATTTTGTCAAATGCTTCTTCTGTACCTATTGGTCATGTGATTTTTATCTTTCATTTTATATATGTGATACATTATATTTATTGATTTACATACCTGGGACCATCCTTGCATCCCTAGAATAAATTCCACTCAGTCATGGTGTATATAATCCTTTTAATATGTTCTTCAATTTGGTTTTCTAATATTTGGTGAGAATTTTTGCATCTATATTCATCAGGGATTTGGTCTGGTTTTGGTATCAATATAATGCTGGCATTGTGGAATGAGTTTGGAAGGTTTCCCTCCTCCTCAATATTTTAGAAAAGTTCAAAAAGCATTGGTGTTATTTCTTTAAGTGTTTTGTAGAATTCTCTAGTGAAGGCATCTGGTCCTGGAGTTTTCTGATTATAGATCCAATCTCTTTACTATTGGTCTGTTTGGTTTTTTTATTTTTTCCTGATTCAGTCTTGCTAGGCTGTATGTTTGTAGAACTCTATCAGTTTCTTTGAGATTATGTAGTTTGTTGGCATACAATTGTTCATAGTAATCTCATGATCCTTTGTAATTTTGTGGCACCAGTTGTATTATCTCTTCTTTCATTTCTAATTTTGAGTCTTCTTTCTCTTTCTTAGTCTAGTAACAGTTTGTCAATTATTTATCTTTTCAAAGTACCAGTTGCACTGATCCTTTTCATTGTTTTTCTGGTCTTTCATTTATTGTAACCGTCTCTCAAAACAATGTACTACTTAAAATATAACCCATGAGAAATTGTACTAGCCTGGCAAGGATGCTTGAATGTTACCTTAAGAAAAACATGCATTAGCAACAGGTCTCTGGGGGAGAAGATGATTAATGTCTAAGAAGCAGAGCATCCGAGATCACCTGGCCCTGCTCTGGGTGGAACACTGCCTGCTTCATTTTTTGATGTTATCTCCCCTGCAGGGGAGACAGCCTACCGTTAATCAGTTATTCAAGATAATCAATCCCCTTAAATGTGCTTGCTCAACTATAAATTCTATACTACTTGACCATATATATCCTACTCTCCTGGCTTATCTGTAAGATTTATAATCAATGTATAATGCATATTCCTTCTTGTTTATCTACAAGGCATATGGTTAATGTATAGCCCTCTTTTGCTCCTTTCTTAGTTATCTTGTATCTAATAACTACAGGACTGAGGAGTTGTTTGGGGCGACAGTCTTTTCTACTGCCGACCCCTGTTCCCATTCTCTTGCAGCTGACTTTTTGGTTGTGCCTCATTCTTCTCCCGTGTGCCTTCAGGAAGCAGCAATTTATTTCTACTCTGATCTTTATTATTTTGTTCCTTTTGTTAACTTTGAACTTAATTTGTTCCTTTTATAGTTCCTTGAGGTGTAAAGTTAAGATCTTTCTAATTCCTTAATATACATGTTTATTGCTCTGAAATTTTAGAATTATTTTTATTATACTCCATATTTGATATGTTTTATTTCTATTTTCATATGTTTAGTTATAGTTTTTTACCTCTTTTCTTTTTTAGTAGGCTCCATATCCAGTGTGGGGCTTGAACACACTACTCTAAGATCAAGAGTCACACACACCACCAACTGGGCCAGCCAGGTGCCCCTTACTTCCCTTTTGATTACTTCTTTGACTCATTGACTATTTAGAAGTGTGTTGTTTAGTTTGTATATATTTGTAGATCTCACTTTTCTTAATTTCTAGTTTTATACCATTGTGGTCAGAAAAGATAGTTATTATGGTTTCAATCTTCTTAAATTTGTTAAGAAATGTTTTGTGTCCTGTCTAACCTGGAGAATATTCCATGTGCACTTGAGAAGAATGCATTCTGCTGCTGTTGGATGTAATGTTATGTATGTATTAGTTAAGTCCATTTGTTTTAATATGTGGTTCAATTCTAACATTCTTGTTGATTTTGTCTGCTTAATCTATCCATTGCTCATAGTGGGGTATTGAAGTCCCCTACCATTATTGTAATGTTATATATTTCTCTCTTAAGATCTGTTAGAATTTGCTCAATATATTTTGGTGCTTGGGTGTTGGGAATATGTATATGTATGATTGTTATATCTTCTTGATATATTGATATATATCTTCTTGATATATATTGACCCCTTTATCATTATCTAATGACTTTGGTTTTTGTTACCCTTTTTTGCTGGAAGCCTATTTTGTCAAATATGAGTATGCCCAGCTTCCTTTTGGTTTCCATTTGCTTGGAATATCATCTTCATTTTGAGCCCGTGTGTGGTTTTAGAACTAAAATGAGTCTCCATTAAACAACATACAGTTGAATCTTTTTTTTTTTTAATCTTTCCAGCCACTCTGTTTTGATTGGTGAGTTCAATCCATTTACATTTAGAGTGATTATTGATTGGTAAGAATTTACTTCTGCCATTTTATCTTTTGCCTTCTGGTTATTTTATTTCTCCATTTTTCCCCCCTTGTTTCTACCTTTGTTAAGTTTGTGGCTTTTTAATGGTAATTTGCTCAGGTCCCTTTTTTTTTTTTTTTTGGTATTTCTGCTCTAGAATTTTGCTTTGTGGTTATCATAAGGCTTACATACAACTTACCATGGCCCTTTTTTGGCTGATAGCAATTTTTGTTCATTTGCCTTTTTCACCCTTTATTCCCAAGTTTAGTAATGATATTTTAAAAGTTCTTTTCCTTTTATCTTTGTGTTATAAATTGTTTAATATACTATTCTAAAAAAGGACTATGGCTTTCTATCATTTTAATCGGCATTTTGTGTATTTCCTTCATTTCCTCTTGAAAAGCTCCCCTCAACGTTTAAGACAGGTCGAGTCATTGTGAGCCCCATCAGTTTTTGTTTATCTGGAAAAGCCTTTATTTGTCCTTCAGATTTGAAGGATAATTCGCCAGGTAGAGTCTTCTTGGCTGGAAGTTTTTATTTTTTGTTACTTTGAATATATCATTTTACTCTCACCTGACCTGTCGAGTTTCTGCTGAGAGATCTGTTGATAGCCCAGTGGGTTCCTTTGTAGGTCACTGTCTTTATTCCCCTCCCTTCTTTTAAAATTCTTTATCATGGACTTTCGACAGTTTTAACTTAATGTGTCTTCAAGGTCTTTTTGTGTGGAGATAAGGTGTCCTGTTAGCCTCATGGGCTTGCATGTCCAGTTCCAGCCCTAGGTTTGAAAAATTGGGTATTATTTCTTTAAATAAGCTCTCTGCTCCTGTTTGTGTACCATTAATCTTGTGTTGGCTCTCCTAATGCGGTTTGAAAGTTTCCCTAGGGTCTCTTCATTTAAAGAAAAAAAAAATCTTTCTCTTCCATCCGAAACATTTCTGTATTCCTATCTTTGAGTTCACTTCTTCTCTTTTCCAACTGGGCCACTCTATTTCTAATGCTTTCTAACGCATTCTTCATCTCATGGATTGAGTTCTTTAGCTCCAGGATTTGATTTTTGTTTTTAGAATTTCATTCTCTTTGGTAAAGTACTCCTGTTCATTAATTTTATTCCTGGGATAATTATACTGCCCCCTGAAATTTCTTGTATGTTATTGAATTTCTTGATAACAGCTATTTTAAAGCCTTTATCAGATACCAGTATTCCATGTCTTTGGGTTCAGTTGCTGAGAAAAGTCATTTTCTTTTTATGATACCATATTTTTTTGTGATTCTTCCTGGTGTTTGATGACGAGTGCTCTATCACCACATCTGAAGTAGCACAAACACCATTCATATTTAGGTAAACCTTTGTTTATTTTGATTATAACCACCCAATAGTTCTGCAATTAGGAGCCTTTCTTTTGTTTTCCACAAGGTGGCATGATAGCACAAGTTTTCAGTTTCTTTTACCAGCGCTGATTTGTTGCTAAGGTTGGGAGCATTTGAAAAAAGAAAAAGAAAGAGAGAGCACGAAAGAAAGAAGGAAGGGAGGAAGGAAGGATAGGAAGGGAGGGAGGGAGGGAAAGAGAAAGAAAGAAAAGAAAGAAGAAAGGTAGGTAGAGAAGGAGGAAGGAAGGAAGAGAGGAAGGGTGGGTCGGTGGGTGGCAACAGCGTCAGGGAAGGGGGGGGGTGTTTGATGTCTGTGGCTTTGGGTGCACCCACAGCCCCACAGAGGGATGTTCTCCGAGGTTCACAGGCAGTCTTCTTGCCATAATCCCAGGGCAAACAGCAGGAAATGCATTCCTTCAGTTCTCTTTACATTCTTCCTTTTCCCTACCCATCCGAGTCACTGTAAGCTGTCCTCAGAGCAACCAGTTTCTCTAGCTGCAGCATGTGTAGCCAGGTAGACCCCCCCACTCACCATTTCCACCCTCCTCATCCACTGCCAGAAAGGTGGTGCTGGTCTGCTGCCGCCTACCACTCCCTGGATCCTCAGCCTCCTCTGAGGTGCACAGGCTCCTGGATCTTTTAGGAGTGTCCCTTTTTTGTATGCAGAGGCCCTTTTTTGGGGGGTTATGGATGTGTGATTAGTTGTAAATTGAAGGGGGGAAAAAGACATATGCTGCTAAGACACTGACATCATTCCTGGTTTGCTAAAATTTTGATTTTTACATAGAAGTTCATAACAAATATTCTGTAGTTTTTTGTTTTTGTTTTTCTATGTCTTTGGTATGGTATTTGGGTAATGCTAGGTTCATAGTAGGAGTTAGGAAGTATTCTGTCTGCTTTTATCCTCTGAAAGACATTGTAGAAAATTGGTATAATTTCTTCCTCAAATGTTCGTTAGAATTCAGTCACCTGGGCCTATTGCTTTCTGTTTTGGAAGGTTATTGCTTAATCCCATTGCTTTCATGCATATAGGTCTGTTCAACTCTCTATTTCTTGTATGAGTTTTGGCATATTGTGTCTTTTGTGGAATTGGTCCATTCATAAACTATCAAATGTGTGGGCATATAATTGTTGGTAATATTTCTTTATTATCCTTTTAATGTTCTTGGAACCTATAGTGATAGATTCTCTTTCATTTCTGATATTAGTAATTTGTGCCCCCCCCCTTTTTTTCCCCATTTAGTTAGCCAGGCTAGAAGCTTACCAATTTCATCGAACTTTTCAAAGAACCAAATCTATTGATGTCCTGTTTTTAATTTCATTGATTTCTCCTCTAATTCTTATTATTCCTTTCTTCTTTTTACGTTGGATTTAATTTGTTCTTCTTTTTCTAGTTTCGTAAAGTGGAAACTTAGATTACTGATTTAATTTTTTTTTAATATTTTATTTATTCATGAGAGAGAGAGAGAAGCAGGCTCCCCATGGAGCAGGGAACCCGATGAGGGACTCACTCCCAAATCCCTGACCTGAGCTGAAGGCAGACACTCAACAGCCACCCAGGTACTCTGGATTATTGATTTTAGATATTTCTTTTCTAACATGCATTTAATGCTATAAATTTCCTTCTGAGCATCTTTCGCTGCATCTCACCGATTTGGCAAGTTGTTTTTCATTTAGCTCAAAATATTTTAAAATTTCTCTTGAGATTTTCTAAGCCATGTGTTATTTAGAAGTGTTGTTTAATCTCTATGTATTTTAGGATTTTCCAGTTATCTGTTATGATTTCTATATATATTGTGGTCCAAGAGCAGACTTGCATGATCTTTATTTTTTTTTTTTAATTTGTGAAGATGCATCTATCTTGGTGAATGTTTCATATGAGCTTGAGAAGAATTTGTATTCTGCTGTTGTTGGATAAAGCAGTCCATGTATGTCCAACTACATTCAATTGATTGATGATGTCGTTTAGTTCAATTATATCCTTACTGGTTTTTCAACCCACTGAATCTGTCCATTTGATAGATTCATCTGTTTCTTTTTGCATCAATACTCTGTTGTTAGATTGTTACATCTTCTTGGAGAATTGACCCCTTTGTCATTATGTAATGTCCTTATAACTGATAACTTTCATTGCTTTGAAGTCTGTTCCTTTTGAAAATTAGATAGCTACTTGTGTTTTCTTTTGATTAGGATGATATATTTTTCTCTATCTCTGTCCATTTGCACTTATTCTATATGTGTCTTTATATTTAAGGTGGATTTTTTTTTTAAGTTTATTTGACCAAGAGACAGTGAGAGAGGGAACACAAGCTGAGAGAGTGGGAGAGAGAAGCAGGCTTCCCGCCAAGCAGGGAGCCCAGTGTGGGGCTTGATGCTCGATCCCAGGACTCTGGGATCATAACCTGAGCCACCCAGGCACCTCTTAAGGTGGGTTTCTTGAACACAACATATGGTTAGGTCTTGTTTTTTGATCCATTTGGACAATCATTTTTTTTTAAGATTTTATTTATTTGAGAGAGAGATCATCAGTCTTTTAATTGGTATATTAAGACAGATGTGCGAGTGATTATTGATAGAATTGTATTATCTGTCATTTGTTACTGTTTTCTATTTGTTGCACTTATTCTTTTTTCCTATTTTTGTCTTCCATTCTTTCCTTGGTTTTGTGTTTTAAGGTTTTTATTTTATTTTTTTATTTATTTGACAGACAGAAATCACAAGTAGGCAGAGAAGCAGGCAGAGAGAGAGGAAGGGAAGCAGGCTGCCTGCCGAGCAAACAGCCCGATGCGGGGCTCCATCCCAGGATCCTGGGATCATGACCTGAGCCGAAGGCAGAGGCCCCAACCCACTGAGCCACCCAGGTGCCCCGGTTTTGTGTTTTAATTGAGCATTTTCTCTCCTCCCTTACATATTGGCTATATTTCTTTTACAAATTTGTTTTTTTTAATGGGTGTCCTAGAATTTGCAATACAGATTTGCAGCTAATCCAAGTCAACTTTCAAATAGCACTTCACAGGTAGTGTGAAGACCTTAGAATAACACAAAATCCTTTCTCCAGTCCCTTATGTCATTGCTGTCATTCATTGCACTTATGTGTGTTTATATATAGCATACATAATCAAACACATTGTTGGAATTTTGAATGAACTGTTATCTGTTAGATCAATTAATAATTTAAAAAATTTTATTTTACCTTTACTTATTCCTTCTTCCTTGTTCTTCCTTACTTTATTTAGTTCTGAGTTTCTGACTTGTATTATCTTCCTTCTCTCTAAAGAAAAAAATTTAACTTTTTGCAAGGCAACAAACTCTATTAATTTGTGTTTGTCTGAAAAAGTCTCCCTTCACTTTAAAAGGATAGAGTACAGAATTCCAGGTTGGTTACTTTTTCCTCTTGACACTAAACAGTTCATTTTCTGCTTGTTTACGTGGTTTCTGAGCAGTTGGGTATAATCTTTATCTTTGGTCCTTTGTAAGATGTTCTTCCCTCTGGATTCTTTCAGATTTTATATTTGATTTTTTATAATTTGAAAATTATATACCTAGGTGTAGTTTTCTTTTGGCATTTATCTTCTTTGGTATTCTGAGTTTCCTGAATCTGTGATGTGTTGTCTGACATTGATTTGGGGGAAACTCTTAAGTCATTATTGTTTCAAATTTCTCTTCTTTTGGCATACCAATTACACATATGTCATACCTCTTGCAGTTGTCCCACATTCCTAGGATATTGTTTTATGTTTTGTTTTGCTTTTTAGTCTTTGTTCTCTTTACTTTGAGTTGTCTGTTGATATTTCCTCTGGCTCAGAGATTCTTTCCGCAGCTATGTCCAGTCTAATACGCTGACCAAAAGCATTCTCCATTTCTGTGCTGTGAATTGTGTAAACCTGGTGATTCACAGACCTATACTCCTGGGGATAAAAATACATTATATGTTTATAAAAAATTAAAAAATAAAAAAATTATGCTTTAAAAGAAGAAAATATAGATGAGTAAAAAGACAATAAATAAAAAAGTCACAGAAGTTTTATCTCTTAGAAATAAAAAAAAAAAGCATTCTCCATTTCCATTAGTGTTTTTTAACTTTAGAATTTCTTTTTCTTTTCTAGGATCTCTCTCTGCTTCTATTGCCTACATTTTCTTGCATGCCCTCTATCCATTAGAGCCCTTACCCTATTGGTTGTAGTTTAAAATTCCCAGTCTGATAATTCTAATACCCCTGCCATGTCTGGTTCTGATGGATGCTCTCTCTTCAAATTGTGTATTTTTTGCCTTTTAGTATGGCTTGTAATTTTTTGATAGCTGGAAATGACGTACTGACAAAAGAAACTGCTGTAAATAAGCATTGGCTCAGTGGGTTAAACCTCTGGCTGTGGCTCCGGTCATGATCTCAGGGTCCTGGGATCGAGCCCCACATCGGGCTCTCTGCTCAGCAGGGAGCCTGCTTCCCCCTCTCTCTTTGCCTGCCTTTCTGCTTACTTGTGACCTCTATCAAATAAAAAAAAAAAAATCTTTTTTAAAAAGTACTCAAAGAATGTATTCAAACTTGTTATATATAAGCCTTATAGTAACTACAAAACAAAAACCTATAGTAGATAAAAGAAAAAGGAATCTAAGTATACTACATATACACAAAAATCATCAAATCACAAATGAGTGCAAGAAAAGAACAAAGTAACTACAAACAGCCAGGCAACAATTCACAAAATGACCAGAAGGACATATCTATATCAATAATTACTTTTAATGTAATGGGCTAAATTTCCCAATCAAAAGTCCATCTTTTATGGCTCACAAGGTCCATCTATATATGGCTCACAAGAAACTCACTTCAGATATAAGAACACACATAGACTGAAAGTGAAGGGACAGAAAAAACTATTCCATGCAAATGGAAACCAAATGAAAGCCAGAGTAGCTACACTTACTATATTAGACAAAATAGACTTTAAGACAAAGACTAATAAAAAAGAAGAGCGTTACATAATGATAAAGGGGCCAATCCAATATGAGAATATACCATTTGTAAATATTTATAAATATGCACCTAATATAGGTAACACTCAAATATATAAAGCAAATATTAACAGATTTAAGGGGAGCAATTTACAGTAGTACAATAATAGGGGACTTAAAACCCCACTTTCAGCAATGGGTAGATCATCTAGACAAAACCAATAAGGAAACATTGGCTGTAAGTTACACATTAGACCAGATTGACTTAATAGAGTTATAAAGGACATTTCATCCAAAAGCAACAGAATACATATTTTTTTTAAGTACACATGGAACATTCTCCAGGATGGATCATGTTAGGCCACAAAACAGATCTTTATAAATTTAAGAAGATTGAAATCATATGGAGCAACTTTTTCAACCAAAATGGTATAAAACTAAAAATCAATTACAAGAAGATAACTAGGAAAATCAAAAATATGTGGAGATTAGACAACATGCTACTGAACAACCAAAGGGTCAAAGAAATCGAGAAATCAAAAGTACCGTGAAATGGATGGAAATGGAAATACAACATAACCAAACTTTGGGAGGGAGCAAAACCAGCTGTAAGATGCAAGTTCATAGTGATAATTAACTATGTTAAGAAACAAGAAGAATTTCAAACAAGAAATCCAACTTAACACCTCCAGTAGAAAAAGAAGAAACGAAGCCCCAATTTAGTTGAAGAAATGAAATAAAGATCAGAGTAGAAGCGAAACAGACTAAATAGACAGTAGAAAAGATAACAAAGAAAATAAGAGCAGCTTCTATGAAAAGATAAAATTAACAAATCTTTAGCTAGACTAAAAAAAAAACCTTCAAAATCAGAAATGAAAGTTGATAACACAAAAATACAAAGGATAAGATACTCTGAACAATTAAATGCCAACAAATTGGACAATCTAGAAGAAATAGAAAATCTAAACAGAGCATCTACGGGTACTGATATTGAATCAGTAATCAAATACCTCCCAACAAACAAGAAGTACAAGACCAGACAGCATCACTGGTGAATTCTGCCAAACATTTAAAGAAGAATTAATACTAATCCCTCTTAAACTCTTCCAAAAAATATAAAAATAGTTTGGGAGTATTCCCTCCTCTTATAAGGCCAGCATTACCCTGATACAAAAACCAGACAAGGATACCAGAGGAAAAATTAAAGCCAATATCCTTAATGAAAGTAGATGCAAAAATCCTTAACAAAATGCTATCAAATTAAATTCAAGAATATATTAAAAGCATCACACACCATGATCAAGTAGAATTTATTCCACAAATGCAAAGATAGTTCAACATTCAGAAATTAAACATAATGCACCACACTAACAAAATAAAGGATAATAATCATATCAATAGATATAGAAAAAATATTTGACAAAATTCAACATCTTTTTAAAATAAAAACTCTCAAAAAGTGGGTATAGAGGGAATGTACCTCAACATAATACAGGCCATATATGACAAGCCCACAGCTAGTATCATATGTAATACTGAAATTCTGGAAGCTTTTCCTCTAAAGTCAGGAAAAAGTCAAGGGTGTCCGCACTCACCATTTCTATTCAAATAAGTATTAGAAGTCCTCATTATAACAGGCACAAAAAAGAAAAGCCATCCAAATCAGAAAAAAAGTAAAATAACTATCTTCAGATGACATATTATATATATAAAGCCCCAAAGACTCCACCCAAAAACTCTTAACAACTAATATATTCAGTAAAGTTGCAGGATACAAAATTAATGTAAAAAAATCTGTTGTACTCCTATATACTAATAACAAATCAAAAAAAAAAAGGAAATTAAGAAAACTATCCCATTTACAACTGCATCAGAAAGAATAAAATATCTAGAAGTAAATTTAGCCATGAAAGTGAAAGACTGAAAACTATTACATTGATGAAAGAAATTGAAGACACAAATACATGGAAAGATATTCCATGTTCATGGATTAGAATTAATACTGTTAAAATGCCCATACTACCTAAAGCAATCTACAGTTTCAATGCAATCACGATTCAAATTCCAATGACATTTTAAATTCAATTAACATATAGTGTCTTGTTCATTTCAGAGGTAGAGTTCAGGGATTCATCAGTTGTATATAACACCCAGTGCTCATCACATCATGTGCCCTCCTTAATGCCCATCACCCAGTTACCTCATCTCTCCCCCCCCACCCCCCCCTCCAGGAACCCTGTTTCTTTGTCTCCCTCTCGGACTCCACCTTGCTTTATTTTATCCTCCCTTCCTCTATGCCCCTCTGTTTTATTTCTTAAATGCATATGAGTGAAATAATATAACTGTCTTTCTCTGATTATTTTGCTTAGCATAATACCCTCTAGTTCCATCCAACCAAATTCCAATGACATTTTTCACAGAAGTAGAATAAACCTAAAATTTGTATGGAACCACATAAGACCCTGAATAACAAAAGCAATCTTGACAAAGAAAAAAGCTAGAGGCATCACACAACCTGACTTCAAGGGCAAAGCTATATTACAAAGCTATTGTAATCAAAACAGTATGGTACAAATGGGACATATTAGAGCACCCAGAAATAAACCCATGCATATATATGGTCAATTCATTTACAACAAAGGAGCCAAGAACATACAGTGGGGGAAGGACAGTCTCTGATGTTGTTGGGAAAACTGAACCACTATCTTACACCATACACAAAATTAACTCAAAATGGATAAAATTCTTGAATGTAAAACCTGAAATCACTATAAACCTTCTAGAAGGAAAAAAAGGAAGTTCCCTGACATCAGTTTTAGCACTAAATGTTTGAATTTGACCCCAAAACCAAAGGCAACAAAAGCAAAAATAAACAATGGGACTACATCAAACTAAAAAGCTTCTGCACAGCCAAGGAAATGAACAAAATGAAATCAACAAAATTAAAACGTAACTTACTGAATGGGGAGAAAATATGTGCAAATCATATCTATGATAAAGAGTTAATATCCAAAATAAACAAGGAACTCCTACAACTCAACAGCAAATCAAACAATGTGATTAAAAAGGAGGCAGAGAATCTGAGTAGACATTTTTCTAAAGAAGACACACACAGCCAACAGACACATTTTAAAAAGATGCTCAGTATCACTATCAGGGAATGCAAGTCAAAACCACAATGAGAGGTCACTTCACACGTGTTAGAATGGCTACTCTCAAAAAGACAAGAAATAACAAATGTTGGTAAGGATGTGTAGGAAAGGGAATGCTTGTGCCTTGTTGGTGAAAATATAAATTGGTGTAGCTACTGTGGAAAACAGTATACAATTTCCTCAAAAAAATTAAAAACAGAACTACCGAATGATTCGGCAAGTCACCTCAAGGTATCTATCAGATGAAAACAAAAACACTGACTTCTGGGGATGATGGCTGAGGAGGAGAACCCTAAGCTCATCTTGTTCCACAGATACAACTACATAACATTCCCGTCAGTGTAAAAAACCCAGGAGATGGCTGGAAGACTGGCAGAACAAACTCTTCAAGCTACATATAGAGAAGAAGTCCCATGAAAGAGGGTAGGAAGAGCAGAGGTGAGGTTGGGAGCTAAAAGGACCTATGGTATTGTCAGCAGGAGGGAGGGATGTTGCGGACTGGAAAAAGGGAGTGAAAAGGATTTACACCAGGAGACCCACATAGGAAAGATGAATTGTCATAACATTTGGGTTTGAAAACCAGAGAGGCTCGATTTCATAAGTTCTTACAATCAGTGGGACTTAAAACCTGGAACTTTAACAACCAGTGCCCTTGGCTCTGAGAAAGCTGGGAAGGCAGAAGGGAACTGGGTCCCTGCCCTTAAAGAGACAGCACAACAGCCTTGCAGAGATGTGGCATAGAAGCAGCAGTTTGAAAAATGCCTGGAGTATACTCGAAGGAGATTTGTTTACTAATTTCAAAGCCCGTGCTTTGAAATTTAAATTTAAATTTAAACCGTTTAAAATATCCTGGAATTTTCCAGTGCCAATAATGATATTTGAGACTTTGTTGCTTGCTTACCTAGAGATAGTGGCACAAGTTTATTACTGATATTTGAGCAGCTGGAGGGATGGGATTGAGCCACAGCTATTCAAGGATGTACATTGGGAGACTTCTCCAGAACAGAGGAACTGGCAGGCACCATTCCTGCCCACATCCCTAGCCAGCATTAACACACAGCCACCTTGGGAACCAAGCAGTGCCAACACTCCCTATGGAACTTGCTAACCGTACACCCCATCCCACTCTCTTGTGGAAACGCCTCTTCCAGACTGGCCTCTGCTCCAGATCTCCTCCCACAGCGGACCCACACAAAGCTTGCTAACGCCATACCACATACCACCCCGGACACTTCTGATCTGCCTCCTCTAACAGGCTCTTGTCTGGAGCCCATCCACAGCAGTGCCATAAATATGCAAGCAGTCCTGATGAGGCCGGTACCACTCCAAAGTGACTCCTGCCCCAGAGAGTGGGAAAAATAACCACACACAACAATCAGACTGTGGCCCCAGCAGAGCACTGAAGGCAGACAGCTGGTCTGACTGCAGGGTCCGCCCACCAACAAAAGCTTCTCAGAGGACAAAACAGAACGTGCCTTGCAGTTCATTGCTACTTGCATCTCTGACAAATGCCTGGTCTGACTTAAGAGAAGCCCACGGTGGCCCCAGACTGGGCCACTAACAACAGAGGAACCAAATCCTGCCCTCAGTAGGCAAAGAGTCACTGCAGTAATCAGACCAAAGGAAAAAGTGGCTAAGCCACAGCATACTGGACAACCTAGAAGAAATGGATAAATTCCTACAAACACACAATCTTGCCAAACAGAACCAGAAAGAAATAGAAAATCTGAACAGTTTATAAGTAACACATTTGAATTGGTAATTTTAAAAAACTACCAAAAAATAAAAGTCCAGAAGCACATGGATTCATAGGGGAGTTCTACCAGATGCTGAATGAAGAGTTAGCACCTATTCTCCTCACGCTATTCCAAAAAATGCAAAAGGAAGGAAAGCTTCAAATACATCCTACCAGGCCAGCATTACCCTTATACCAAAACCAGACAAAGGTACCACAAAAAAGAACTACAGGCCAATATCCCTGAGAACAGAGATGCAAAAATCAACAAAATATTAGCAAACTGAATCCAACAATATATTAAAAAAATCATTCACCATGATCACATGGGATTTATTCTGGGGATACAAAGATGGTTCAATATTCACAAATCAATCACCATATACCACATCAACAAATGAAGGATAAAAATCATATGATCATCTCAATAGATACAGAAAGAGCATTTGACAAGATTCAACAGCCATTCATGATAAAAACTCTCACCAAAGTGGGGTCAGAGGGAACATACCTCAACATAATAAAGACCATAAGAAAAACCCACAGCTACCATCATATTCAATGATTAAAAGCTGAGAGCTTTCCCTGGAAGGTCAGGAGCAAGACAAAGATGTGTTCACTCTTACCCCTTTTCTTCAACATTGTACTGAAAGTCCTAGCCACAGCAATTAGACAAGAAGAAACAAGAGACATCCATATTGGTAAAGAAGAAGTTAAACTGTCACTATTCAGAAAACATAATACTATACACAAAAAATCCTAAAGACTCTCCCCAAAAACTACTACAAATAATAAATTCAGTAAGATGATAGAATACAAAATTAATACCCCCAAATTGGTAGTATTTTCATATACTATTAATGGAGCAGAAACAGAAATTTCAAAAAATACCATTTACAATTGCACAAAAAGATTAAAATATCTAAGGATAAACTTAAAGAGGTGAAAGACCTGCACTCATAAAACTATAGAACACCTGTGAAAGGAATAGAAGATGACACAAATGGAAAGCTATTCCATGCCACGGATTAAAAGACATTGTTAAAATGTCTACATTACCCAAAGCAATCTTCACATTTAATGCAATTCCTATCAAAATACCACCAGCATTTTTCACACAACTAGAACAAACAAAATTTGTATGGAACCACAACAGACTCCAAACAGTCAAAGCAATTTTGAAAAAGAAAAGCAAGGCTAGAGGCATCGCAATTCCAGACTTCCAGCTCTATTGCAAAGCTGTCATCCTCAAGACAGTATGGTACTGGCACAAAAACAGACACATGGATCAATGGAACAGAGTAGAAAACCCAGAAAGGCACCCACAACTATATGGTCAACTGATCTTTGACAAAGCCAGAAAGAATATCCAATGGAAAAAAGTCTCTTCAACAAACGATGTTGGGAAACCTGGACAGCTACATACAAAAGAATGGAACTGGACCACTTTCTTACACCACACACAAAAATAAATTCAAAATGGATGTAAAGACCTAAATGTGAGACAGGAAACCATCAGAGTCATAGAGAACATGGGCAGAAACTGTTTGACATTGGCCATAGCACTTCTCAGTAGATACATCCCTGGAGGCAAGGGAAACAAACCCAAAAACGAACTATTGGAACTTCATCAAGATAAAACCTTGGGCACAGTGAAGGAAACAAGGCAGTGAAAAGGCAACCTTTGGAGTGAGAGAAGATATTTGCAGATGACCTGTCTGAGAAAGGATTGGTATCCAAAATCTATAAAGAAATCAGCAAACTCAACACCCTTCAAAACCAAACAATCCAGTTAAGAAATGGGCAGAAGACATAAATAGTCATTTTTCCAAAGAAGACATACATACAGATGGCTAACAGACACATGAAAAGAGGCTCAGCACCACTCATCACCAGGGAAATACAAATCAAAACTACAATGAGATGTTGCCTCACACCTGTCAGAATGGATAAAATTAACAGCCCAGGAAACAGCAGGTGTTGGTGAGGCTGTGGAGAAAGGGGAGCCCTCTTACACTGTTGGAGGGAATGCAAACTGGTGCGGCCACTGTGGAAAACAGTATGGAGCTTCCTCAAAAAGTTAACAACAGAGTTACCCTATGACTCAGCAATTACATTACTAGGGATTTACCCTAAGGATACAAAAATACTGATTCCAAGGGGCACATGCATTCCAATGTTTATAGCAGCATTATCCACAATAGCCGAATTGTAGAAAACCCAAATGTTCACCTACTGATGAATAGATGGAGAAGATATGTCTATATATACAATGGAATAGTACTCAGACATAGAAATGAATGAAGTCTTGCTCTTTGCAATGACATGGATGAAGCTAGAGGGTAGCATGCTATGCAAAACAAGTCAGTCAGAAAAAAACACATACCACATTGTTTCACTCATATGTGGGATTTAAGAAACAACACAGGGGAACATAGAGGAAAGGAAAAAAGAAAGGGGCCGAAGAAGACAAACCATAAAACAGACTCTTAACTGTAGAGAACACACTGAGGGTTGCAGAAGGGAAGTCGGGTGGAAGGATGTCCTAAGTGGGTGACAGTGCATTGAGGAGGGCCCTTGTTGTGATGAGCACTGGGCGTTCTATATAAGTGATGAATCACCAGATTCCACTCCTGAAACCAATATTATGCTAATATGTTAACTGCAAGTTAAATAACAACTTGAAACATTAAAAAATTGATTTTGTTGATTAACAGTGATTTTTCAGTTCTGTATTTATACTAACTTTTTGTTATTGTTTTGGTGGTTTTATATTTTTAAATTTTTATTATTATTATTATTATTATTATTTAATTTATTTGACAGACAGAGATCACAAGTAGGCAGAGAGGCAGGCAGAGAGAGAGGAAGGAAAGCAGCCTCCTTGCTGAGCAGAGAGCCCGGCGCGGGGCTCGATCCCAGGACCCTGGGATCATGACCCAAGCCGAAAGCAGAGGCTTCAACCCACTGAGCCACCCAGGCACCCCTGTTTTGGTGGTTTTATTTTTGTAATTTGTTTTTGGTTAATTCTACCAGTTACTGAATGATGAATCGTAAGATTTCCAACTGTAACTGTGGATTTCTCTCTGTCAATTTTTGCTTCATACATTTTGAAGCTCCGTTATTAGTGCCATACACATTCAGGATTGTTATGTTTTGGTGAATTGTTCCTTTTATCCTAATGAAATGTCCTTTTTTAACTTTATTATTTAGTGATATTAATATAGCCACACAATTTTTCTTATGCTTATTCGTTACATGGTACATCTTTTTCTAGGCTTTTAACCCATTTGTGTCTATTTAAAGCCTGACTCTCATACAAAAGCATTTACTTGGGTCTTGCTTTTTATCTACTCCAACATTCTCCCTCAGTTAGATGGTTAGCCCGTTGATGTTCACTATGATTACTGATATATTTGTCTTTAAACTTTCCATCTTGCTCTTTATTTTCTATTTATTCCAACTCTACTTTGGGCCTTTCTTATTTTTTTTCCACCTTCATTTGTATTTATTAGTTTTTAGCATTCAGTCTCCTCTTTTGGCTTCTTGGTTATATCTCTATTTTCAGAGGTTACTCCTAGAATTTAAAAGCATCATCCTTACTCTGAACCAGTCTGTCTTGATTTATTATACCCCGCCATCTATGCTATAAGAATTTTACAACAGTATAATTCCATTTATCCCTCTTATAATCCTTTTTACTATTGTCATATGTATTAACTTTTACATTTTATAAACCCAACAAAACATGATTTGCTTTTGAATAGTCAATTGAAGAAATTAATATTTTAAGAATCCTTTTATATTTATCCACATTTATCATTTCCAACAGTCTTCATTCTTTTCAGATTTAACCTTTTCAAAAAGACTAACGAATGTCACTAGATTGTGATATTTTTCATGGTTCCTTTTCTAATACTTTACATTTCTTATTAGTAAAAATCAACAATTAATTGTGGTGGCATAACACAGATAATTAAGGCCCTTAATGATGAATCACCAGATTCCACTCCTGAAACCAATATTGTGCTAATATGTTAACTGCAAGTTAAATAACAACTTGAAACAAACAAAAAACTGTTCCAATTAAAAACTGCTTTCCTTCTCTCCCCTGACAATCCATCATTACATTCTTTGATCCCACCTTTAAAGTATAGCCTTACTCTGCCCACCTCTCTTCTACCATTGTCACCAGTTCAAACCAGCATCACCTCTAGTCTAGATGCCAATCTCTTATCTGCCTGGGAACTACTCTGTCCTTTTTTGTTTTAAGTATGCTCAATACCCAGCGTGGGGCTTGAACTCATGACCCAAAGGTCAAGAGTTGCATGTTCTAGGGGAGCCAGCCGGGCCACCCCAGAGTCATCTTTTAAAAGCAAAATTCAAATATTTTGCTTATTTTAAAATCCCAAAAGGTATCCCAATGCACTTAGAAATTCAGATTTAAAAAAAGTTCAGATTCCTTGGTTCACAGAACCATAATCTATGATGTGGCTCCTGCCTGCCCCTCTTATTTGATCTCATGCCACTCTCTCTCTCTCTCACCCACTGACCTGCCACCTCACTGCCTTCCCTTGTTCCTCAAACTTACCAAATCCATTCATTCCTCAGGGATTTTATAGTCCTGTTCTCTCTGCATGGAATGTTCTTTGCTAGGTCTTCATGTGGCTGGGTCCTTTTCTTTTGGAGCTCCAACTCTGCTGAACCAATTCAGAATCTCTAGAAATAGGACTAGGTGATTACATTAAAAATAAGTAAACTAAAATATAACTCAAATACACTGAATTTTGTGAACAAGTGAGCTAAGCATTTTTTTCTTCATGTCTGTAAGCAAGTTACAGATTTGTTAATAAATCTGGAAATACAAAGTGTCTGAGTATCCAATCCAAAATTTTTGTTTCCCTTAGAAAAATTTCTTTCACATTCAGCTTGCATAGCGGTTATATAAGGCCATATTGCTGCAACAGACACCCGGCAACAATAAAGAGGATTCAAGAGAAGATGTATAACATTTTGTGATTACAATCTGTGGAGACTTCCAGTCAGCAACTAGCCCTATTCCATGAAGTCATTCAGGGACTTGCATTTTTCCTCCTGATGATCTGCCATTCTAGGGTATTGTCCCCACCTGCATGGGTGGACTTGAGTTGACATGGGTTCTAACTGACAGGAAGAGAATCTGTGGAATAACAACGATGGTTAAGGCACTAATCCAGAACTAAGACACATCAAATCTGATTGTTCTATGGTAGTAACTTAGTCCTATAACTACCACTTAACTATAGGCAGAAACCAAGCAATATCCCAGGCAGGTAACCATGTACCAACTACAAGAAACTATAGAAGCAGAGAAGAGCCAATTTTGAGGGATTTTGTCACAGCATTTGTGGAACTAGGTTTTATTCAAGACTTCAGGTTACTCAATTACATCTGTTCTACCAGCGAATGAGCCAACAAATTGGAGACAGTCTGTTGCATGTGTCTCACATGAAGGCATTATGGAATCTGGGATTATTGATAGAGAAGGAACCCTTATTTGACAGATGTAAAAACAGATTCAGTTGAAACACACTTACCCTCAAGTTCACAATGATCAGTAATGGGATCAAGGCCGTATCTATTTTTCTGATACTTGCCAGAATGTAACCATGGAAAAACAACCATTCCCAACAGTGGCCACCTCTGCTAAGCTAATATCCAGATGTACACATTAAATAACTGGTCATTCATATAACCACCTCTAAAGCTGCTTATGGGCAATAGTTGAAATCATCCCATGATATCTCTATTCCATATATCAAAAGCAACGTGTTCTCACTATGTTGAATTCATAAAAATCCTAATGATAAGGAGTAAATCCATCCATTTCTTTAGAGTATTGAGTACTTTAGTAATCCAAAAATGAAAATGAGTTATAAAATGCAATATGAAATAGTTACTCTGCAGTAGAGTTCCAGTTCTTTCAGAATTTTTAAGACTTCTCATTCATGTGTTGATTTTAAGGTAGAAATCAGGTTCTACAAACTGGAAAACTGTAACAATGTTTAAAGACTTTAGAATTAAGCCCAGGTTCAGATCTTGGTTCTGCCATTTAACAGCTAGTTATAAGTTACTCAACCTCTTGGAGCCTCCTCTTTCTCCTTGTAAAATGGAAGAAAGAATACCTGCACTTCAAAGTGTTATGAAGGTTGGACAATATAGTGTCAGGAAAGCATTCAGCACAATATGAAGCTTAGTGAATGCTCAAAAAATGGAGGCAAAACACAAGAGAGGAGGGGCACTTCAGCAGAAAAAGCTACATATTTAATGCTGGGTATGTTTTTCAAAATCTCAACACTAATTCTCTTTTTATGTGAAAATAATTACCAATGTTATTCATTCATCAGGCATGTGACGACTCCAAATTTCTAGAGTCTGGGAAGCCAAAGATAACCACAGTCTCTGGGCAATTTTACCTGAGAACATCTTAAGGCACTCTCGTCTGATCTAGCTGTCATAAGAAAACTTCACGGCTACCTCGCATATCTCCAAGATATTAGATCTTCCTGGAATTACTGCACTGCCTTTCCCCCTCAGACTGAGTGGCGTAGCTTCAGATCAGATTTTCATAATAGAAAGTTATGAATGAAAAGTCATTTTGATTAGGGTTACTTTACAAATGACTATTACCTCTGAAATTAAAAATACACTGTAAGTTAATTGGTTGAATTTAAATTTTTTTTTTTAAAGATTTTTATTTATTTGCCAGAGATAGAGAGTACACACAAGCAGGCAGAGAGGCAGGCAGAGGCAGCGACGAGAGAAGCAGGCTCCCCGCCGAGCAAGGAGCCCGATGTGGGACTCGATCCCAGGACCTTGGAATCATGACCTGAGCCGAAGGCAGCGGCTTAACCAACTGAGCCACCCAGGCGTCCCATGAATTTAAATTTTTTAAAAAATGACTAAAAACTCGCCTACTTTCCCATCTGTAGGGAGCACTGGGAAGAACATGCCCTGCAACTTCAGAATGAGGCCAAACTGCAGTCGATTCTCACTCACAGTAGTTATGTTCTAAAGTTGGTGCAGTTATTGAACAATTGCTCCTAGAGAAAACAGGGTGAGGGTCCTACAAGCCTCTGGTCACATTTTCATCAACTAATCAATACATAAGCTTGCTTTGTGTTTCTCTTTAAAGACACTTTAATGTATGTTGTGTGTGGTTGTGTTTTGTTTGTTTGTTTGTTTTTAAACGCAAGCTCTACGTCCAATCTAGGGCTTGAACTCACAACCCCGAGATAAGGGTTGCATGCTGTACTGACTAAGCCAGCCAGGCAGCCCAATTTTTATTTTTAATGTAGATTGTTGACTCATTAACATGGAACCCACAACCAACAGAATGGTAACTCATGCCTGAATGCAGTTTGGCTAACGCATGTTCTCCATTTGGCACATTACAGCCCTCCTGCGCTAGGAGCACTAGGTAGCACTTCAGCATGACACCCATGGCCATTTTAAACAGCAAAATCATCCCCTGAGAAAGCAAAAAAATGTGCAAAACACAGTACCATGTATTTCAAGAAAAGGACACTTGTTTACAGTATGAGACCTAAAACATGAAAGCAGAGTATCACCTCGTTTGACCTCAACTAGGAATGCGCACAACAGGCAACGCCAAATTCTTGCCACTCTGGATGGCCTCGCTACTACTGCAAGTACTGATTTGGGGGGTTTACAAATACGTAGTGAGTAGGCAAATTCACAAATACAGAACCCACGGACAGTAAGAACAATTACATATTTTCTCCTTAATACCATTTTCAAATCTAAAGTCAACTATCTTTCATTGTTAGTGCCTTCATCTACCACAAGAACTGAAGAAACTTGAATTTCTTTTAAAGATTTAGTGTATATTCACCATGTGTGAAACACTGTATGTGCCAAGGATTCAGAGTCAAATAAGCCATGGTCCTTTTTATCAATATTGCCCTCATGGTCTAATCAGAGATATAGGAGTAGTCTCAGTGCACTGTGGTAAGTGCAGAGAAAGGGTACAGGAGCCCAGAAGAAAACCATCTAAGTCAGATTGAGGCATCAGAGAAAGCCTCCCAGGGTGAGGACACTCAAGCTGTGTTATTTTAAAAATTAATATGAATCATTTAAAGGAAAAGGTATAGAAAGGGGAAACTGCACACTGGGGAAAGAACATGAAAGGCCTCCAAGATGCAAAACCCAACAACACAAATGGTGCACACGAGCTGAGAGGCCAGCAGAGAGTAGCGTGCAGAGGGTGCTGAATGTTGAGTTGAACAGTCAGAATTTTTTTTTTAAAGATTTTTATTTTTATTTATTTGACAGATCACAAGTAGGCAGAGAGGCAGGCAGAGAGAGAGAGAGAGAGAGGAGGAGGAGGCAGGCTCCCTGCCAAGCAGAGAGCCCGATGTGAGGCCCGATCCCAGGACTCTGGGATCATGACCTGAGCCGAAGGCAGAGGCTTTAACCACTGAGCCACCCAGGTGCCCTGAACAGTCAGAATTTTATCTTGCTTACTCTAGGACAACTCACCAGTGAATCTCTCTCCTATAGCAACCATCTTTCTGCCTGGTGCATCTTTCTTATACAACCATTTTGGTTTTCCTCCCATCTTTACAAATGTACTCTTCCTCTTCCAGCTACCATACTGTTTCTTTGCTCCTCATTGCTACAGAACTAAAGTTGTCTGTACTCCATATCCTAACTCCTCTTCTCCAGTTTTCTCTTGAATTGACTCCAACCAGTCATTCTCTTTCCATTACTCTACTGAAGCTATTCATTAAGGTCAAGAATGGCTTTCATGTTGCTAAATCCAATATCCAATTTGCAATTCTTATTTTTCTTGAGCTATCTGTAGCCTTTGACAGTGTATCACTCCTTCCTTAGAATAATCTCTTCACTTGGCTCCCACACCACTTTTCTTTCCTTCTACATCACTGGTACCTCATCCGTTTTCTTTGCTATTTTCTCCACTCTCACCCAATTTTTTTTTTAAGATGTTTGAGAGAGTGTGCACATGGTAGGGGAGGGGCAGTGGGAAAGGGAGAGAATCTCAAGCAGACTCCCTGATGCGTGAGGAGCCAGACACAGGGCTCAACCTCACGACCCTGAATCCTGACCTGAGACGAAATCAAGAGTCAGTCACTTAACTGACCCATGCAGGCACCCCTCACCTGATGTCTTAATATTGGAGTGCCTCAGGACTCAGTCCTCTCACTTCTCTTTTCTGTCCACTTTCATTCTTGGTGATCTCATCTACCTACTCAGAATTTCACTGACTCATATAGGCATTAATATCATTTACCCTGAACCGAGCTCCTGATCTTTTCCTACAAAGCCTGTTTCTCCCATATCTTCTAAGTCTTTCTTCTTCTTCTTCTTAGTCTTAATAGCAATTCCATCCTTCCAGTTTCTCAGGCCAAAAACCTTAGAACAATCTTTGAGTTCTTTCTTGCTACACAGTGACAACCTCTCCTCTTCTATGACATCCCTCCTTCCCTCACTTACACCTAGTTCCTCAGAAAATCCAGGTAGATCTACCTACCAGAATTCAGTTTTTTGAACAGGCCCACTGTTATCACCCTGTCTTAAGTCACCATCATCTCTCATCAGGATAATTGCATTAACTTCTTAGTTGACATATTATCTATTCCTGTGTAACAAATTATCCCAAACTTTAGCATCTTAAAACAGGCATTACCCACATTTTTTGTGGATCCAGAATCAGAGTGCAGAGTCAACATGGGTACCTCATATTTAAGGTCCCTGACAAAGCCGAGGTCAAACTGTTAGAACTGCAGTCCCATCTGAAAGCTCAGCTGAGATCAACTTCCAAGCTTATTGACGCAGTTGTTGGCAAGATTTATTTCTCCATGGTTGTTGGGCCAAGAGCCTTGCATCCTCACTGGCTGTTGGCCAGAGGCCACCTTTAGTTTCTTGCCACATGGGTCTCTCTTACAGGCAGGTCACAAAAGGCAGCTGACTCCCAACAGTGAGCAAGTGAGAGAGTAAGAAAGAACATTCAAGATGGAGACCATAACCTAATCTCAGAAATGATAACCCATCACTTTACCATACCCTATTCATTAGAAGCAAATCACTAGGTCCAGCCCACACCCAAGTAGAAGGGATTACACATGGGTGTGAATCTCATGGGGCAGGGATCCTTGGGGATGTTTTGGAGGCTGTCCACTACAAATGGTCTACTGCTTTCCACCTTATCCCTTCCACACACGGTCTTTTCCCAACAAACCAGCTAAGGCACTTTTGTTAAATCTCAAGGACTGACCTTATATTACTCTGCTCAAACCCTCCAATGACTTCCCACTTCACTGTTAAAGGCACAGAACTAACAATGGCCCACACACGGTTTGCTACCTGTTATCTTTTGTAAAGATTTTATTTTTTAGGGCACCTGAGTGGCTCAGTCAGTTAAGTGTCTGCCTTCAGCTCAGGTCATGATCCCAGAGTCCCGGGATCAAGTTCCAAATTGGGCTCCTTGCTCGGCAGGAAGCCTGCTTCTCTCTCCCCCTCTGCCTGCTGCTCCCCCTGCTTGTGCTCTGTCAAATAAAAAAGTTTTTTTTAAAGATTGATTTAACATAATTTCTACACCCAACATGGGGATCAAACTTACAACCCCAAGATCAAGAACTGCATGATCTACTGACTAAGCCAGTCAGGCACCCCACTACTGTTATCTTTGATCTCATTTCCTGTTACTCTCCTCACTCCCTCCTCTCCAGCCTGCTAGCCTCCTTGTTGTTCCTCAAATGTGCTGCCAACTCAGTCTTTATAATTGATATTTGTAATGACTGAAAGCTTTCATTGAATATATGCATGACTTACGACTTCATTTCTAAGGTATTCCGTTAGCTCAATGAAGTTCTCCCTGATTACCCTATTTAAAATTGCACATTCCACTGTCCCCTTCCCTTTCCCCCCTCCACAGCACTTCTATTTATCACTATATTTTATACTAGAATGTAAGCTCCATGAGGACAATTATTTTTCTTCTATTCACTGATGTATTCTTAGGATAATGTCTGATACATTAAGGGATTAAAGACAATTACTTGAATGAGTGAATAAATTATGAAAGTTCTGAAGAGTCACTAAAAGATCATAATTAAGCCTCTTAGATAAGTCATGCTGATAATAGCAAGAATAACTGATTGGAAAAAATATATAAAAAATATAAAAAATAAAAGTATATAGGAAGCCATAGGAACTTTGGCAATTGGTGATGAAAACTTAAAAGGCAGTGACAGTGGGAATCAAGAACATCATATAGACACAAAACTTATAAATGCTCCAAAGCTGTTCTACAAATTCTACACAACCACCAAAATCCCAGCTGCATTTTCTTGCAGAAATTGACAAGTTGATGTTAATATTTGTATGGAAATGCAAAGGACCCAAAATACCAAAAAACTTTTTTTGAAAAACAAGTTGTGGGGCGCCTGGGTGGCTCAGTGGGTTAAGCCGCTGCCTTCGGTTCAGGTCATGATCTCAGGGTCCTGGGATCGAGCCCCACATCGGGCTTTCTGCTCAGCAGATAGCCTGCTTCCCTTCCTCTCTCTCTGCCTGCCTCTCTGCCTATTTGTGATCTCTCACTGTCAAATAAATAAATAAAATATTAAAAAAAAACAAGTTGTAAGAGTCCTGCTTCCTAATTTCAAAACTTAACTACAAAGTTACAGGAATTGAGATATGTAGTTCTGTCATAAGGAAGGGCATACTGGTGGGCATTAAGAATCCAGAAATACATCCATACATTCATGGGTAATTGGTTTTCAAGAAGGGTGCTAAGACCATTCAATGGGGAAACAAAGGATAGTCTTTTCAACACATGGTAAGGGAACAGCTGGATATTCACAGGCAAAAGAATTAATTTGCCCCCCTATTTTATGCAATATACAAAAATTAACTCAAACTAGGGGAAAGACAAAGATAAGAACTAAAACCATAAAACTTTTACAGGAAAACATAAGTGTAAATTTTTTGACATTGAATTAGGCAATGGTTTCTTAGATTTGATATCTAAAATGCGAGCAACCAAAGAAAAAAATAAATTGGATTTTATTAAACTATTGTGCCACAAAAGTAAAAAGAGGATCCACAGAATAGAAAATATATGTAGAGGGGCACCTGGGTGGCTAAGTGGGTTAAGCATTTGCCTTCAGCTCAGGTCATGATCTCAGGGTCTTAGGATCAAGCCCTGCATTGGGCTCCCTACTAACCTTCTCCCTCTGCCCCTCCCCCTGCTTATACACTCACTCACTCTCTCTCCCAAAGAAATAAAATCTCAACATTCCCCAAAAAAAAACCCAAGAAAAATATTTGTAGATCATATAGCTGGTAAAGATCTAGTATTTCAAATATATAAAGAACAATTACATGTCAATAAGAAGTAACTCAATATAAAAATGGGCATATGACCTAACCAAACTAAATACTGAACAGAAAAACTGAGCAGACCAGTAACTAGTAAGAAAACTGAATCTGTAATCAAAACCTTCCAACACAGAAAAGCCCAGTACCAGATGGCTTCACTTCAATGTCTACCAAACATTTAAAGAATAATCCTCCTCAAACTTCCCAAAAATTGAAGAAAAGGAATCCTTCCAAACTCTCTGTGGGAGGCCAGCAATGCCGATACTAAAGCCAGACAAGGAAATACAAGGCAGCTACAGACCAATATCCCTGAAGAATATTGATACAGAAGTCCTCAACAAAATATAAGCAAACCAAATTCAACAGCACATCAAGGAATTATACACCACAAGTGGGAGTCAGTCCTGGAATGCAAGGATGGTTCAACAAATGAAACTCAGTGATTCTAATACGCCACATTAACTGAATTAAAAACAAAGCCACATTATCATCCTAATTGATGCAAAAAAGCAACTGACAAGACTCAACACCCTTTCCTGATTTAAAACAAACAAAAAGCTTTAACACACAAGAAATAGAAGCAAACTATCTCAACATAATAAACACCATACATGAAAAACCCATAGCTAACATTAAATATGATGGTGAGATGTTAAAACTTTTCCTCTAAGAAAAGGAACAAGACAAAGATGCCCACAGTTCTTTTTAAAAGAGCAAATATTAACAGATTTAGAGGGAGAAATGGGTAGCAATATAATAATAGCAAGGAACTTCAATATCCCACTTTCATCAATGGATAGATCACCCAGGCATAAAATCAATAAGGAAACATTGGACTTAACATGTTAGACCAGATGGTTAATATTTTGAATATCAAAAGAACACCTACAACTCAACAAGAAAATCAAATAACCCAATTCAAAAATGGGCAAAGAACTTGAATAGACATATCTCCAAAGATATACAAATGGCCAACAAGTAAACAAAAAGATGTTCAACATCATTGATCACCAGAGAAATGCAAAACAAAATCATAGATACTGCCTCACACCCATTAGGATGGCTAGTATAAAGCAAAAAAGGATGTGGAGAAATTGGAACCCTTGTGCATTGTCAGTAAGATTGTAAAATGGTATAATTGCTATGGAAAATGGGGGGGGGCTGCAAAAAATTAAAAACAATACTATCATATGCTCCAGCAATCCCATTTCTGTATATATATCCTAAAGAATTGAAAGTAGGGTCTCAAAAAGATATGTATACACTTAATTTTATAGCAGCATTATTCACAATAGCCAAATGTTCACTGGCAAAAATGTTGTATACACCTACAATGAAATATTATTCAGCTAAAAACAAAAGATTCCCTGTCATATGCTACAACACAGATGATACTTGAAGATATTATACTAAGTGAAGTAAGCCAATCACAAGACAAATACTGTGACTCCCTTATTTGAGGCATCTAAAGTAATCAAATTCATAGACATGCAAAGTAGGTGTTTTCCAGGGGATGGAGTGTGAGTATGTATTTTCAATTCTCTTATATTCTTAGAAGTGGAGTTGCTGGATCATATGCTGTTTAACTTTTTGAGTTAACAGTCTAACTGTGATCCAAACCAGCAGCACAGCTTTACATTCCCACCAACGTACATTCCCACCCTTTACATTCCAGTTTGTCCACATCATCGCTTGCTATTGTCTTTTTGATCAAAGCAATCTTAGTAGGTATGAAGTCCTTGCGGTTTTGATTTGCATTTCCCTAATGACTAATAATGTTGAACATCATTTCATGTGTGTAATGGCCATTTGTATATCTTTTTTGGAGAAATGTCTATTCAGATTCTTTGCTCATTTGCAAAATGGGTTGTCTTTTTGTTAAATTGTAAGAGGTTTTTATATATTCTGGATATAAGACCCATTATAATTTTAAATTAAGGAAACATCTGTTGAGTGGTCCAAGCTTTTTGGACCACTCTTCATTAACTTTCAAAGTATTTTCAAGTTAGAATACATTCTTTAAGCACATGAAATTTCACCTTAAACATAAACTGCATAGATATTTAAAAATTTAAAGCAACCACTGCTTTTTCCAAGCCAAGGAGTTGGGGGTGTACAGGGCGTGTATAGGGACCCACAGGTGAAAAGATTTAGAGATAAATGCAATGTATGGACCTTATTTGAATTCTGACTTGAACTAGAAAAAAAAAAATGACAATTTAATGATGACTGGAAAATTACTAAGAAATTGTTGATATTTAAGTGTGTTATATTTAAGCATTCTTATCTTTTCAATATAAATACTGAAACACAAATGGAATTATCTGCTCTGTGGTACTTGCTTCAAAATAAATCAGGGTTGCAAAGATGGGTGGCATATAGATCAAGATTGGTCATAAATTGACCATGATGAAGTAGGTTTATTATACTATTGTACTTTCGTCTTTGTCTGAAGTTTTCCATTAAAAATTTAGAAAGCACTACTCCAATGTCCACTATGTGTAAGAGCACAGTAGCTGGCGGCAACTAAACAATACCAGCTAAATTTTTACAAATTTAAGAAAATTCCCAGTTATCTTAAAGCAAAAGAGCTCTGGGAAACTTAAGAGACTGTGACACGGCTGTGCAGTGCGAGCTCTGTACAATGTTTTCAATATGACCACCAGTCACAGGCAGCTTTATTAACTACGATCCACACAATAGCACCAAGTACCAGCCACAAGCACTACTCACCTACACACTTCCTCTCCTCAGCAGAGTCCCAAGGGACCAGCACACTCCCTCTGGAAGGCTGTAACTTTTCTCACTGGCTACAGAAAATACTACCTTTAACTAACTACATATCTATAGTAAGTAATTTTATAGTGATCTCTCAGACCATCTTATACTCACCCAAACTGCATATCCAATCTATGGACACACGGGTTAGGACTGCAAGGTATAATCTGCACACTTAAAATACATACTCACCAGACTGACTATAATAAAAAAAGACAAGTATTCACAAGGATGTGAAGAAACTGCAATGCTTATGCATTGTGACAGGAATATTTTTAAATAGTACAGCCACTCTGGAAAAGAGTTTAGCAGTTTTTTTAGAAAATTAAACAAAAACTTTCCAGCCAACCCAACAATTTCATTCTTAGGGATCTAAGAGAAATGAAAACATACGTCCACATAAAGGCAAATATGTGAATGTCCATAGCATTGTTATTCATAATACCCCCAAAATATGAACAATCCAAACGTTCATCAACTGGTGAATAAATGAAATGCAGTATAGCCATAAGCTGGAAGATTATGCAGCAATTACATGAACGAAGTACAGGCATAGGCTAGAAGATGAGAGAACATCAAAAACATCATGCCAAGAAGCTGGCATAAAAGACTTCAAATTGTGTGACTCCATGCATGTGTAATTTCCAGATAGGGAAAATTTATGAAACAGAGGAAAGTGGCTGCCTGGGGCTGGGGATAAGAGAGGGCATCAACTGCAAAGGACCACGAGGGGAACTTTTATGGGCTGACAGAAATGTTCTAAAACATTTAGAACTGGATTGTGAGGATGGTTGCACAACTCTATAAATTTACTACAACCATCAAATTGTATCTTTACAATGGGTGAATTTTATCATGTGTTAAGTTATACCTCAATAAAGTTTTGTTTGTTTTAAAAGTACCATCACACCGAAGTCTTAGGAATGACTGTTTTAAAGCTCTGGCTAACAGCCTATTCTTTTAATTTCAATAGAATGACTTTAAACATATTCTCAGGATTAAAAATATTAGTATCTGCTTGAAACCTAAACATGCTATTTTTAAAGGATTCCAAGTATATACATCTCTAAACTTTACTGATCAATTACTACTCTTTTAGCTACATCATGTTAATTGTGAGACAAATCATTGTCTACAGCCCTACACCAGCATTTTCTCTTAGCCACTTCTTCCCCTGAATGTATGCCCGACACTATTCCTTCTGGTAAAAATCTTGTTTCATATTGCCCCAGTTTCCCATTAAATACAAAGTTTTCTTAGAGTACTTCATAACTTGAACTAGAATTTTAAGTAAATACTTATATTGAACATGCTTTAAATATATACATTTTAAATACAAAATATCCTTTTTGTTTTGTTTCATCATTAAGCCATTCACGTATTGCCTCTGGCAAGTTTCAGACTTCATTGTTTCAAATCAAGCTTTGCTTTCACTATGGTTCAAAATTCTTCACTTTAAAATCATTTGATGGATTCTTCTTTCAAAGCAGTTGCGGTCTTCTATGGTCAGAACTGCTTTAATTTTGGTCTAACTCCATTCTCTTTCCATTCCACTGAAAAATTGGCCAAAGTGGTTACGTTCCCGCTTAAACCAGACATAAAAAAAAAAAAAATTAACCAAGCATTTTTCCCAAACCAAATTTCAAACAAAATGCCATTAATCTATAAGAGATAAAGTAGGTAGCTATGGATAAAGTGGACGAAGAGGCACCCTGGCTCCATGACCCAACCCTACAGAATACAGCAGACTCAAAGGATGGCTTAAAAACCAATCTATGTTAGAAATCAAATTTCAACACAGCACAAATACAAAAAGATTAAACTCAAAATATTTAAGCACTACTCATATGAAAAACTTGGGATATACTTAAATAAAAAATTGACTTTTGGGGACCTCAATTTTAAAAACAGATAATTCTAAAATAATTCCCAAAATAATGTCTTTTAAACTCCATAAATACATTACTTTTTAGGAATCCCATCTGCTACAAAGACTGTGTACCTTTTATCATACTTTCCTTATTTATGACAGATTTTAAAAATAGATTAAGAAAAGCCAAAAGCGGGGCACCTGGGTGGCTCAGTGGGTTAAAGCCTCTGCCTTCTGCTCAGGTCATGATCCCAGGGTCCTGGGATCAAGCCCCGCATTGGGCTCTCTGCTCAGCAGGGAGCCTGCTTCCTCCTCTCTCTCTGTCTGCCTCTCTGCCTACTTGTGATCTCGGTCTGTCAAATAAATAAATAAATAAAAATCTAAAAAAAAAAAAGAAAGAAAAGAAAAGCCAAAAACCACAGTAAAACAGAACATTGAGCCTAGTGGAAAGCTGTCAAATAAACAAGTTGGTCAGCAGGAAATGCCAATTACCCAACAGGCAGTACAGGAAAGTAAGATGGCAAGAATGCTCTGGTAAAACCATTTATGTATCTGTATTATGAACTAAAAAAATAAAAAAAAATTTAAAAGCCCACAGCACTATCTGCCTCCAGAATCAGATACAAATAAAGCAAATATTCAACCAAAATGGCAACAAATAGTAAGAATAAACCTGGAAAGGGGGATTTGTATTGATAAGAATTTTCAAGTTTATATTAACTACAAAATATAAACCCCTTCCCCTCAGAAATCAAAGGTAAAGATACCATGACATATAACTTCACATTTCTATAAAATAAAAATAGAAATTATTGCTATATGACTGTAAAAATGGAGGCAAGTAAAGAGTTTAGAAATATACTCGTTTATAATCAATTAAATGATGAGCCATAATTTGAACCCTAATTATCACATTATGTAAAAATCACAATTCAGGTATTGTGTCCTCAGTTATTAAGATATATGTTAAATAGTTCACATTTTAAAAACATTTTATCATTACATAATCAAATTTGATTAAAATTTTATCAAAACATCTATGTATTCAATATAAATTATATTGTTAAAAAGTTTTATAAAGTAACATTTAAAGAAAACTGCTGAGGTGCCAAATAATTATTTTCTATTAAATATACAACTTAACATTTAGAACTACATAAATTAATTCTTGCTAAAAGTTGATTCAGGTTTACAAAGGCATACTTTGTGAACTATAGTAAATTTCCCCAGCACCACTTTCCTTTCCATTCCAAAATTCATTAGGTTTAACTTTCTTCTGTCATTCATATGTAAAGTTACAGAAGGTTTACAATGCGTAGTCTTCATAGTAACATGTTTTTAAAAAATCTAAGCAAAGTGCACATTAAACTAGCTACAACTACCCAAATTCCTTATCATCAAATAAAAAATAGATGAACACTTCATTCACTTAAATCTTTCTGAGGGAAAAAAAATAGTATAGCCTTGCTTAAATAAGAATTTCCCGGTAAGGATATTATATAAAAGATTTCCCATGTTATTTACTTTCTCTCATTAAAACTTTTTAAAAGTCTAATGAAGAACACACACTTATAATGCCATATTACACAACTACAGTACTGTTAATAAAGCAGCCCAGTATAGTTGTAAACATTTTAGAAATGTAGTAAACAAGACTTGGCATGTCTTTTCTTCCCAAAACTTGCCATTACAATGCTCTTTCCATGAATAATTATTCTTCCTGGAAAAGTTTAAGGTATATTTTAGTCTTTAAAATATTACACTGAAATAATATGTGAAAAGATTTAGTCATGGCAATTTCATTGAAGCTTTTATTGCCTCTGTTGGTAATATGACAGGGATTTTAAGAAGCACAATCGAACTTACAGAGATATGCAGATGATAGTCACTAAAGATAATCTTGATCTCAAGTATTTTTTATGTGGGCACTTCTAATTTTATACACTTTACTATTTAAAAAGCATTACATTTTGAAATGTGTACCTGTTTTGACATTTGGCAAAAAGGAAACTGTACCTGTGGTTCAATTTGAAACAAAGAATCAGCCTGGGGAGTTTACCGAAATGAAGACTGAAACACTTAATGAATTAAAGCATTTCAAGTTGTGTGTGTTTGCACATGTGTGTGGATCTTTCAACCTCTCTCTCTGTCAAACTCTCCCACAAACACATTCACACACATACATGGCCATATGTATAAGCATTTTTTTAGTACAAAATATTCCCTGTAACCAGACATTTATCCTCAAAATAATCACACCACATTAAACCAGTCTTCTCTTTTCAGCCCTAGTAATAGTACTGTTTAATTCTAAGATGCCATCATAGAGTGAACAACCTTAACTTTTATGCTACATAATTATATTCAAAGCTTTATGTATTTTTTGTTTATAATTACACAGTAATTATAAATGTTTAGTACCAAAATGATGACAAACACTATTTTGTTGAAAAAGGTCTTGCATTTAAAAGGAAAAGTCTGTAAACCCAAGGCACTAAGCCATGAACCAATATCAGACTTCTAAGAAAAACCATTTATATTGAGGGAAGAAAAAAAAAGCTAATGGGATCTCATTTTAAAACACAGCATACTCGAATTAATCAATCCGAAAACAATACCATAACTCAAAATCTTCAAGACAAAAAAACAAAATAGTACATATATATATATATCTTTTTAAATTTTTCATAATTGAAGTTCCTCTTTATATTTACAAATATGAAATCAGGAAATACTGAAAGCAGCAGGATTCTTCTTTTTTTCTTTTTCCTTTTTTTAAAATAACCAATTCCAGTAACCCGAACACAAGTTTTCAAAATATTCTTTTGGTAGAATTATATTCTTGAGTTAAAGTTATGATTGGAATATTAATATAGTATCTATGGGGAAAGCTCCATTTCAGAAACTGTGTAAATAAAAAGTAGTTGTAAGATGTCATTGTTTCTTAAAATCATTTCCACATCTACATAAAACGTACTGCTATTCTGAAGTACATTCCTTTGATAATTTTAACATTGGTATATTAAGAGAGTTGCCTGGATATACCAAGCAAAAACCTATTCCTTGCTAAAAACCAAAGCCATCCACTATATGAAGTTTTACTTTTTTTTTTTTTAACTTGCCTTACAGAAATGTTTAAGAAAGTAAGAAACCCTTCACATGTCAAGAAGTGAACAAAGAAATGAGGCATTTTCAGCATGAAAGCAGTTCGTGGGTCTTGTAATGAAAAAAATACATACAAGATAGAATTCTGCTTTGATGTGAAAACTGAGCTAATTCGAATGAAACAAAAAAAGTGAAGAAACTAAATAATATACAAGAATAAAAACCAGATTGGTATTTTGCATCAAGTACATGCTTGCTGGAAAATTTTTGCTCCTGAAGTATTTGGCAACCACAGTGATTAGCAGTTAAAGCAATTTCAACAAAATAAGAAGTCATCAAAAATGGACTATTTGTCTGAAAGCAGTACCTATAAGGATTGAACTTCATGGCTCATCATGACCATTTTCAAAATTTAATTCCTACTATCTTCTTATAAATTAAGAGAATTTCATTTGTGTTCCATAGTGTGCTGACAAAAACAAACAAACAAAAAAACCAAAACAAAACAAAAATAAACCCCCATGCCTAAATTTAGAATATTGTATTGTGTGGCAATCTAAAACATTCAAAACAAATTAAATAGTTTAACTTACTCGACAGGCATATAAGCATTTCAAAATCATAATGAAATCCAATTATGTAGTGCATAATGTAGACAGGAGTAGAATCTAACATTATGCAGACATTTCCTAAATAAAAGTTCCCTGTAAGACAACTATATATAAACATGGGTAAGGTAAGTGCAGACTAGTTCTGTGGAACCTTTGAAATTGAGGGTCTGAAACACAATAAAATTTTCAGGTAGGCACACCAAGTTATCCTAAAAATTTCTCACGTTGGTTATTTTGACATCAGTTACTCTACTCACATCAACAATACATGTGATTTGCCAGGAAAAAAAAAAATCCCCCCAAACCAAACACCATTCCAGATCTGGTACACTTAAATATATCACTCTTATTGGAAGTGCTATCAGCATAGTCTTTGCAACTAGCCCAAAGCATATATTTAAGAAGTTTTTATAAATTTTTTGTGATGTTCATATGTTTAATTCTTATGCCAAACTGTTTTCTGATGAAGACAGCATTGTGCTTTATGCAAGAATGGAAACCTCAAAATAATCACCATAAAGCTTCTAAGACTTATGGGAGAATAAACTAGGATGGTCCACAGATATAAGATGAAATCCACAATGTTGGAATTATAAATGTTTAGAGCGGCCCAGACTAGAAGACAAGCCCAAACCACCATTAGAAGAATGAAATACGATATGGTCCAAGATGTATCCTTAAAGTTTTGACACAACCCTCAGTCTGAATTGTGAGGATTGATCTTCAGTTCAGTCCAGCCAGCAGAAATTGACTGTGCAATTTTCCGTTGTATTTATTGTACAGACTATGTACATTCTAGAAGGTTCCTTTAGTGCTACACTGTTGTACTTTTTGTCCCAGCAATTTGAGGGCGTGCAAATTCCACAAAGTCATCAATAAGAACAGGCCATGCTCCTGGGGGGGGGGGGGGGATATGGGAACAAAGAAAGAAAGAAAAGCAGAAATAAAACATTTTAGAGAATCCTTTACTTCTTAAAATACCTTTGCCATAACAGTTAGAGTATATCATTACAAATATTCCCACTGGTAAGTCTTCCAAAATTCTGACTTTTTAGAGTTTCTACCTAAAATATTCCTGTATTCTCTCTGCTCTATTATTCTAAAACTTGATAATCCCCTGAATAATAAATAATAACTCTTCTGGTAATCAATCAACAATATCATGGTTTTCTGAAGGCCACTGAACTGGCAGCTTAAATGGCGAGGCTATAGTGTCATGTCATCAGCACTGAGAGCATAGGTAGGAAGAAAAAAGTTTCCAGGTGTTTTGTGACACACTTACAACAGAAATCAACAGTAAGTATCAAACTCTATCCTACTTCATGATAATAAAATACTAAAAGATTTTGAATAGCATATATGCGTGCCTCTAAACATCCACATGCTAACTTCCGAATCAGGAAGTTCTCCAATTTCGTGTAAGGCCTTACAGAAAGCACAATTATCATCAGTCATACCCAGGATTAGATATTTCTCACTCATTACTGAAGACTACATCATACGAAAACAAAGAGAAAAAAAAAACTCATCTCTGATTAAATAGTTCCAGGACACTTTAAAGGAAGCCAAGGGCATTGGAGATTTTCCAAAGAGCACCTCTGTCTATTCAACAATCTCAAAAATGCATCATATCCTGGTAATTCTCAAGGGAGGCTAGGTAAGGAAGTGTGAAGAAATCAACGTAAACCACTGCCACTTCTCAAAAAAATAAAAGCACAGGTCCCCGTAGTGGATGGTAATATCATCTCTTTACATATATGAAAAAATATCAGAAAAGAATCCAATTGACGATCATTTATTGAATGCCAATAGTACTACAGTAGGCAGCTGAAGTACATTTCAAATTTAACAAAGCCACTAACCTTGAGTTTACAGTTAAGTTCACAGACAAGATAAACAGGTAACAATAAAAACACAAATACTAAAGTACATTAAGACAAGTAGTATAAGTAAACTGAAAACCTAAACCTAAAACATGGATGGAAACTACTCATGCCTTTCTGGAAGACAGCATTTAAAGAAACAGAACAACGTAGACTAGTAAAGAGGACAAAAGCACTTTACACATTCAAAACAACACAAATAAAAGGTCAGAGGACAGAATCCAACTCCATGAAAAGCAGAAGTAGATAAGAAGTTCAAAAGTATGCAATAAAGTAAAACAAAAACAAAACCAATATTAGTAAGGCAAAAACATTCATTACCTTCTTCATCATAATTAGACATGTCATCTGCAATCATTGTACTGAAGTCTAAAAGAAGATTCCAAGTATCTTTTGGTATGGATCGTTTATGATGTTCCTATTTTTAAAAAATAAGCAAAAAACATCCAAATCACCAAAGAGAGTTTCAAAATATCAGCCCAAATGATGCTAAATTCAAGAATGCAAAATAACTTGTGTAATGAAATTCTGCTAATCAAATTTCTCATTCTATGTCCACTACACACTCTGAGATGAGTTAGTCATGCTTTAAAAAATGTTAATTTATCTTCAAAGAAAGCAAAAAGGTACAGAAAAGATGGAGCTGCAGAAAACATGAACTTACCAACAAAAATTTATTCCATAAGTCTAAGAATTTAAATCTTCCATTAAGCACTAAATTCCAGTAGGCAATGGCCATTTCTAGATCTGTAATATTAAAAATAAATTATGTATTTCAAATTCCATGAATATTTATCCCTGAAAAAAAAACAACAGGTAAGACCAAAGATAGTCCTTTAAAAAAATTTTTAAAAAAGTTTTTTCCTGACTACTTATTCATAAAATTTTCAAATACATTTAAGACCAAGGTTTGTATCCTGACTCCTCACTAATGAACAGTCCCTTCAGGGAAGGAAGAATACCACTTACCTCACAGGGGGGGTTCTGAAGCTTAAACTGCATAATGCAGAGAAGCACACTTGACTGAGATAAGTATTAAAGATAAGTATTAACATGTACATCACTGTTTCTCAACTTCAGCAACTCTGACATTTGGGATCCAATAATTTTTCGTTGTCTGCCCCCAGTTGAGACCCACTATCTACTACAGTTTGTAATGCAAATGACTGCTTTCCACAATGACTGAACCTGACTTCAGAGACCACTAAGAATACTGATTTAAAAATTAAAATTCATCAACTAAGATTTGCTTTTGGAAAAGTTTTGAAAACAATATAAATGGCTACTTGACTGGGTCTGGAGCAGAGTGAAACCATACCACTACATGACAAAGTACAATACCTGTCATGACAGAAAGAACTATGACCTCTTTCAAGGAACTAAACCTGTTAAGTAAGTATCAAGCTTTTATGAGTAAATTTACATCTCCAGGTCAGGAAAAATTATATCCCAAGTAAAGTAAAAGTCCTTTCAGATCTGATCTCCAAACCATCCCTAAAGAATCCTGAGACCAGGCAAGATGCAAGAAGGCTCACATCCTACCTCAAAGAACAATATACAGGCCATAAGAAAAAAATCCCCTTCTGCACTGGAACTTCAGTTCTTCAAGGATAGGAACTGGATATCCCCAAACGAGCAGACCGAAACACAAAGTATGCATTCCAAAACCGCTGAATCAATGAACTCCCTACAGTTCCATGTGGAAATACACTACTTACCTTCAAATCCATTATTATGTCTTCTTCAAACTCAGTGGAAAAGGTGTCACTTTTCTCTCACCCAAAGATAAGCCCAAAGATAAGCCCCTGACACCACTGTTCTCAAGCCAATACCATCCTTCTTACCTATTGGTTAATTTTCCTCTCTCCCTACATCAACTTTGCCCTGTCTTTTGGCTTTTCCCCCTTCATAAAGAAATATGCTCAGGTTATGGAACTTACCTTTAAAAAAAAAAACTTTCTTAGATCTCTCATCCCCTTAACTAGCTAACTAGCTACCTCTTTCTCTTTTGCTTCACAGATAATCTTAAAACAGCACATGAAGTCTTCTACTTTTATACATAATGTGTCCTAAATCAAATCTAAAAGTCAAATTCGGATCCCCAAGTTTTAAGAAAACTAGAAATATGACACTAACTCCGAACTGTAATACCTTTATAATCTCTGCAGTCTTTAAGGCTCTACAGCCAATATTCCTCTAAGGTTCTTGTTCTTTTCTTAACCCACTGAGCCACCCAGGCGCCCTCTTGTTCTTTTCTTTAACAATCAAACATACTAACTGTGTGGCTCAAGTACAGCACAAAGGCTGTCATTAGCATGTTAATGATTTTCTTCTTCCTTTCAAATGCATGAAATGTATAACTAAGCTTATTACTAGTGCTAGCATTTTTTTCCCTTTTCAACTAATTCTCACAAAATAAGGATAAGACAGAGATATTCAAATAACTACAAACCAGGAGACACCTATAAACACCCATTTGTCAGCTGATACATGAAAGAAAGAATCTGACAAGGGCAGAAGTATATGCGAATGATGTTTAAAGGTTTAGGTTGTTCAAGAAGAGAATTTTTTTTTTGTAATCTACATTCATTGCCCCATTTCCTCACCTCCCACACACTTTTTTTTTTTTTTTAAGATTTTTATTTATTTATCTGACAGAGATCACAAGTAGGCAGAGAGGCAGGCAGAGAGAGAGAGAGAGAGGAAGGGAAGCAGGCTCCCTGCTGAGCAGAGAGCCCGCGGGGCTCCCAATCAGGACCTGAGCAGAAGGCAGAGGCTTTAACCCACTGAGTCACCCAGGCGCCCCTCCCACACACTCTTTAATTCTATAAACTAGCGTGTACCTCTGTCACTCTACTGAAAGTAATCTCTTCCTATTAAACACTTTTCATGTCCTTATTTTCGTTGCCAAATAAACACTTTGATGTCCTTAATTTAGCTGGCTCTCTGTCATATTGGACAAAACTGAATACACCTTCTACATGGAACTGCCATTCAGCTTTAACTGATAGCACTCTATTAATAATTTTCCTCTGTCCTCTCTGGCTTTCTCTTTTATTGGCTCCCCTTCCTCCATTCTTCCATTCGATGTTGGTGTTCTGAAATACTGTATATGTTAGCGATAACCATTTCTACCCTCCACAGATTTTTCAAACCCTTACACCTTTTCCCACGTCATACTCTTCAACTCCTAAATATGAATCCTTTATCTCTATGTTCTAGATTCACATATCAAACTGCCCAAGGACATCTTCAACTGGGTATCCATAAACAGCTCAAATTCAACAGAGCTCAAACTGAACTCATTACCCTCTACAGACCTGCTATTCCATCTCTCAGCGTCTTCACCCTAGAGTGTTTCTCAATGAAACACAATGTCACATTGTGAAGAACTGCCCTATACACTGTATGACATACAGCACCCTCCTAATGCCAGAAGAAACCCTCAGTCATTATGACAACCAAAAAACGCATGCATACATTTCCAAATGTTCCCTAAAGGTGTTCAGAATTGATAGAGAAATTCCTTTTTTCCTCATCACACACTTTCAGTCAAGGCACTTTCATTTTAGCTTCTAAGTACGTTTTTTAAAAATCTCTTCTCCATCCCTACTACAGGACAAATGCTAGAGTCCTTTTCCAGCTAAATCACTGCAAGAGCCTATAACCAATCATTCTTCTTTTAGTTCTGACTCCACTCCTTTTAAAGAACCACAATTGCTTTCACATGAACCTTTCAGGCATATATATCGTCACCTCCATGTTAAAATTCTTCAATGATTAAAACAACGAGATACCACTATACACCTTTTGAAATGGCCAAAATCCAAAACACTGACAACAACAAATGCTGGCAAGGATGTGAAGCAACAGGAACTCTCTTTCATTGCTGGTGGGAATGCAAAACAGTACAGCTACTTTGGAAGACAGTTTGGCAGTTTCAAAACTAAACATACTCTTACCATATGATTCAGCAATTGCAATCCTTGGTATTTACCCAAATGAACTCAAAACTTATGTCCATGCAAATAACTGCACATGAATGTTTATAGCAGCTTTATTCATAATGGCCAAAACTTTGAAGCAACCAAAATGTCCTTTAGTAGATAGAGAGATCATATAAACTGTGGTATAACCAGACAGAGGAATATTATTCAGTGTTAAAAGAAAATAAGCTATAAAGCCATGAAAAGATATGCAGGAAAACAAACACATATTAATATTCCTAAGTGAAAGAAGCCAGTCAGAAAAAGGCTAACTCTGAAAAAAGAAAACTATGGAGACAGTAAAAAAAAATCAGCAGTCGCCAGGGGTTAGGAGGGAGGAAAGGATGAATAGGCAGAGCAGAGGTCTTTAAGGGCAGTGAAAATTCTCTGTAGGATGCTGTAATGATAGATAACATGTTGTTATGATGTTTGTCCAAGCCCACAGAATGTACACCAAGAGTGAACCCTAACGTAAACCTGAACTCTGGGTGATAATGATGCATCAGTACACCGATAATGTACACCCAACTGTAAGAAATAGTACTACTTTCATGAGGGATGTTGATAGTGGAAGGAACTATGTATGTGTGGGGGAAGAGGGTACATGGAAAATCTCTGTATCTTCTGCTCAATTTTGCTGTAAACCTAAAACAGCTCAAAAAATAATGTCTACTAAAAATTATTTTTAAATCTCCAATAATTTTCCTATTGTCTTCAGATAAAATCTACACTTCTAGTTAAATGAACTTATTTGTAGTTCCTCAAAGATGCTAGGTCTCTCACCTCTGAACAACTGAACTTGCTAATCACTCCACAAGAGATGGCTTTTTTTTTTTTTTTTTGGCCTCAAAAACATATACTCATTCTTCACAGCTCAAAAATTAATCACCTTTGCTTGCAGATCCTGCACGGAAGGAGACGCACGCAGCTAACATTGTCTTCCTCACTTGACTCTTACAGCCAGTTCTCTCTGGGCACAATGGCAACTCTTTTTTTTTTTTTTTTCCTATTTATTTGACAGATAGAGATCACAAGTAGGCAGAGAGGCAGGCAGAGAGGCAGGCAGAGAGGCAGGCAGAGAGGCAGGCAGAGAGGCAGGCAGAGAGCAGGCTCCCCGCTGAGCAGAGAGCCTGATGTGAGGCTCGATCCCAGGACCTTGGGATCATGACCTGAGCCGAAGGCAGAGGCTTAACCCACTGAGCCACCCAGGCGCCCCACGATGGCAACTTTTAAGGAAACAGCTGATTGCACCAGCTGCAGAAGAGGTAACCATTCCCAAACAAGATCACTGTGGTGGGTGTTAGACAAGTTGTTATGGCATGTGCCATCAGCATTCTAGGAAAGTATCTAGCTGATCCACTTTCCTGTGTGGATGTTTTGGAAGACAAACTCAAAGGGGAAATGATGGATCTGCAACATGGGAGCTTATTTCTTCAGACATCTAAAATTGTAGCAGATAAAGATTGCTCTGTGACTGCCAATTCTAAGACTGAGGTGGTGACTGCAGGAGTCCACCAACAATGGAGAGAGCTGACTCAATCTTCAAATTCATTATTCTACAAGTAGTCAAGTACAGTCCTGACTGTATCATAATTGTGGTTTCCAACCCAGTGGATATTCTCAAACATGTTACCTGGAAACTAAGTGGACCATGCAAGCACCATGTCATTAGAAGTAGGGATAATCTGAATTCTGCTAGATTTTGCTATCTTATGGCTGAAAATCTTGGCATTCATCCCAGCAGCTGCCATGGATGGATTTTGGGAGAATATGGCGACTCAAGGATTGTGGGTGTGGACACAAGGTTGTGTGGAGTGGACTGAATGTGGCAGACGTTTCTCTTCAGGAACTGAATCCAGAAATGGGAACCGATAATGACAATGAAAATTAGAATGAAGTGCCTAAGACAGTGGCTGAAAGTGCCTATGGAGTCATCAAGCTAAAAGGATATACCAACTGGGCTACTGGATTAAGTGTGGCTGATCTCACTGAATCCATGTTGAAAAACCTATCCAGGATTCATCCGGTGTCAACAGTGGTAAGAGGCTATAAGGTACTGAGAACGAAGTCTTCCTGAGCCTTCCATGTATCCTGAGCACTCAGGGCTTAACCAGGGTGATCAACCAGAAGCTGAAGGATGGTGAGGTTGCCCAGCTCAAGAAAAGTGTAGATACCTTGTGGAACATCCAGAAAGACCTAAAAGATCTGTGACTTCTGGCTTCTAGGCTGTAGAAATTTAAAACTACAATGTGATTAACTTGTGAGCCTTGAGTTTTTCATCCATATACATGATCACAGTGTGCTTTTACTTTCCTAAATATGTGAATTGGGGCTCACAGAATCAAAGCCCATGCTTGGTTTAATGCTTGCAATATGAGCCCTTGAACAAGAAAATTAACCACTGTTGTGTGAAAAAAAAAATTAATCATTTTTGTGAAGACTTTGCAAACTCACCCAGACAAACTTAAGATGCTCCTGACTCTATGCTCACAGAGTAAAGAGTCAATAAATATTTCTGAATGAAAAAAGTATACTCTAAAAGACTTAATAACTTATAATTAAGACCTGAAATGCAGGGGCACCTGGCTGGCTCAGCTAGTTAAGTGTCCAACCTAGTTTCAGCTCAGGTCATGATCTCAGGGTTCTGAGATCGAGTCCCACATTGGTCTCCACATGCAGTAAGGAGTCTGCTTGAAGTTCTCTCCCTCTAACCCCTTCCACGCCTCCCACCTGGCTCGCTTATGTTATGTGTATATGCATGCCCTCTCTTTCTCCTTCCCTCTTCCCCTCAAATAAATAAATAAAATCTTTTTAAAAAAAGAACTGAAATGCATAAGACTGTACAGAGATAAAATGGCAATTGCCTTTTAGCAATTTAGAAAAACTGCCCTTTAGACAGAAATGTCTGCGTGACAGAGAGAAGAGCCCAGCTAGAGAGAAGTGGTTTGAAATAGTATTGTAGCCTCTTAAATTCCAATTCTACCGCTAGCTAAGGGAACTTGGGCAAGTGAATTCGCCTCTCTATAATTCTGTTTAAAATAAATTTAACAGTACCTACTCTCACAGGGTTGCTGTAAGGATTAAATGAGTTAATAGACATAAGACATTCAGAACAGTGCCTGGTAAATAATAAAGGAGTCCTTACTATCACTATTATTTATTTTTAATAATTTTTAAGATTATTATTAGAGATTCTGAAGCAGTATTGGAAAACAGAGCAAATTCGACAAGAAGGTAACAAGTGGCAACAATGATTATAATAAATAGAAGGAAAATACAGAGGAAAAAGAGACAAGCACAAATAACAAAATTGCCTAAAACTGATACTTGCAGAATGAATTTTTAAGTCCTTATAGTAAAATTTAAAAAATGAGGTAATCCCAGTGTCAAACAAAATCAACAAGGCAACGTGGGCTTTCATAAAAGGAATGAACATGGAAATGAATCGAGACTGGATCCAAATACTGTCCCTAAGGGAAACAAAATGTTGCCAACTCACTAGGGAAGATGGAATGGTGATTAACAATCCTATTCACAATGTCTTCATTTACTTAGAAATATCCACAGTTAGCACAATGTAATATTTAAAACAAACAAACAAAAATACAAAAAAAAAAAAAAAAGAACAGGGAGCCAGAAAATCTCAAACTGAATCCCAGTTCTACCAATTCTATAGTTACATTACCTTAGTAGGTCAACCTCTCTATCCATGAATTTCTCCATCTTTATGACAAAGGGGATGATAGATTTTTTACACAGTTCAAAGGGTTGTTACAAGAACCAAATGGGATTACACAGATGAAAATATACCTTAAAAACACTTTATAAAATTATTTCTAAATATTAAACGTCTAACAAATAATCTTAAAAATTTTTGAAGATTTTATTTATTTATTTGACAGAGAGATCACAAGTAGGCAGAGAGGCAGGCAGAGTGAGATAGGGGGAAACAGGCTCCCTGCTGAGCAGAGAGCCAGATGTGGGGCTTGATCCCAGGACCCTGGAATCATGACCTGAGCCGAAGGCAGAGGCTTTAACCCACTGAGCCACCCAGGCACCCCAATCTTAAAATTTTTTTAATCAACTGTACAGGTGTAAGATTCTAGCTGAACCACAGTTCACAAGAAAATAACCTATAATCTTTAGTCTGATAAAAGTTCAGGATGGTCCTAAAAATGGCATGGTTGTTAGAGAACAAACGTAATTTTTGACCAAACAGAATGAATAGTCTCACAAAAAATAACAGACTCATGGCGTTCTACATTAAACAACCTCCTTCTGGAGTATTATGTTCAGCTTTAAGAGCTCTATTTTGAGAGAATCTGAGAAATTGGAAATGTGCCTGGTAGGGGACAGTAACAGGAATAACAAAGGTCTTCTCAAATGAAGAACAGTTAAAATAATTGGGATGCTGACCTGGAAAAAACAAAAGAAAGAAAAAGAAGGGGGTAAGTGACAGCAGTCTTTACATGGTCAGACTTCCTCCGTGCTCTGCTGAGGGTGGAGGACAAACAAGGGCAATGGTAGAAGTCAGCAAGACAAAAATGTTCACTTCATAAGAACTGTGTTCCTGTGTGATAAGAAGAAGGAGTATTCTGTGACAAGAACCAACCACTTCCTGAAACAACGTGTGTCCAATCCCTGGATGTTCCAACTACATGAGCATCAGCTATGGATGCTACTTTGGACAGGTTAGACAAGTTACGAAATCTCTTTCAAATTTAAGATTCAGAAGACTATCAGAAATGCCAGATGCCTGAAGCAGACAGTGAGAGTGGAAGCATCCCATCCTGGTGTCAAAGGAAATCAAGTAATAAAAAATGGGAAAATATGGAAAACACCAGCTCTCATTATAACTAGCAGAGCTATTTATAAATAAACCACAGTGCTGTCACTGTCACTCTGCCAGTTTGTTTTGGGCCTCACCTCCTCTCCTATGATCCTCTAATTCTTCTCTGCCAAATACTGTAATTTAAGAGCCCTGTGAGCCTTCAGAAAGGCTGTCAAGAAAACGGTTTTCTTTTTAATTAAGTTCTTCAACCAAGCAAGTCATTACATTTCCTGATACTCAACACCAATGCAAAACAAAAGGAGAAACTAGGATTTGTCTTCCTATTATGTTTTTTCCCTTTTTAAATTAAAAAAAAATTTTAATTTCAGTCTTACAGAAAAACTGAGAAGAAAGTACAGACAGTTCCCATACACCTCCCCACCTCACCCCCCCCCCCACTGTTTCCACTATTTTTAACACCTTGCTTTAGTGTGGTATATTTCTTACAACTGATGAGCCAATATAGATGTACTATTATTAACTCAAGTCCATATTTTACATTAGGGCTCACTCTGGGCTATACAGTCTACGGGGTGTTTTTTTTTTTAATAATTTTAAAATTGTGGTTAAATATAACAAAATGTATCATCTTAACCATTTTTAATTGTACAGTTCACTTAGTATTAGGTTCATTCACACTATTGTGCAACCAATTTCTAGAACTTTTTTCATCCTGTAAAACAGAAACTCTACATCCATCAAAAATACTACAATTTTCTTAAGTTCAGTACTCTACATTAGATAGTAAAATTTTAAAATCTAATTCTGTACCATCTTTTTTGCAGTTTTTCCTATAATCCAAAATTCCAATTTAATATATCCAGTATCTACCAAAAATTTAATTTTGCTTTATTTTCACCACATATAATAAAAACTAAAATTCAATATCAAAACTATATATTAATACCAAAATATCATTAGTTTTATGCTCCAATAAAGGAAAGGCATATAACTAAAGAAACAGACTCAGCCCATTTAAATCAACACTTTATATTCATAACATTTTATTTAATCTTACCAAAATATTGTGCTACATTTCTAAACACAACAAAAATAGTTACTGCAGTGTATACATACAAATTCAAAAATTTTAATCAGTTTTTACTTGTGGGAAGTAAGGAGGAAACCAGGAAAAAACAGCCCAGTTAACTGATGGCCACAAATAGTAGAGAAACTAACCCAACACATCATCCATCCCAGCTTATTCTGCCTGCAAAATGAGGAATTTTACGGCAAGAAGAAAATCCAAACTAAACTGAATAATCAGTTAGAAAGGAGGCTTCACTATTTGTAATTTTGCTTTACAGATATCTTGTCTATCTTCAATCAATTCAATCACATTCAGTCATTCATTACGCCAAATATCAATACAAATGTACACCTATCCCTTCTTCACAGACTTTCAAGCACTTCCTTGGTCTAATCCCTATTCACATAATCCTTTTCTCAATGCATTTTCCCTTCTAATTTAAAATATAAAGAAGGATTAGTACAAAAGGCCCCTATTAGTCTCTCTAACTACTATCTTCAAAATCAAAAACAAACTTACTTCCATCACTGGGTAAGTTATTTAACCTTCCTGTAGGCATATGAAGTTTTCCTCATCTGCAAAAATCAGGATAGAAAAATGGCCAGCACTCTATTACTATGTATACGGCACATGGCAGGTGACAAATTATTGAATGAAGAAATGAGTAACTCATAGAACTGTTAAACATGAAATGAAGCAGTGGAGGTACTTAGCACATTGCCAGGCACACAGTAAACGGAAGATACTGATACCATCAAAATCTTCAGTGTATCCCTACTGTCCACAAATCTAATTTAAACTTTTTCTGCCCTGTTTTTAAAAGAAGACTGTGGTTGTCAAGTCTTACAATGCCTCACCAACTTCATCTTCAAATAAGCAATCCCACTAAAATCACATTAATGTTTTCTCTCTCCTACAAAGAAGTCAAGCTTATCTCTGACGTTTCAGATAGTCATTAATAACCATCTTCTCGAGTACCTTTTATCTTTCCTTACAGAGTTAAATACCATATCCTTTAGTTCATATCCCATCTTGCCCAGGAAGCATTTCCCAACCATTTTACTCATTACTCCTTTTATCTAAAACCCTCACACACGTTTATTATTGTGTATTACCTGCTATCGTCAAATCTTTCTAGGTAAACTGTTAAAATTACATTGTAGCTTTTACTTTCATATCCCTTAGCCATCCCCAAAGCAAGTGTATGGATATTACATACAGCACAAACTGACTGATCAAAATTGTTAAGAGTGGTGATTATAGATAGGATTTCTGCAGAGGATTATACTTGATAATCTTCATTTTTATTCTTTCTTACAACTTCCAAACAAATCATAAACAAAAAGAATAGATTTCTTTAGCATTCTATGACTCAGAAATCTTACAATGCTATTTCTACAGATTCACAGTGAAATAATTTATGGCCCTATGAGCCTATAATATCTTCTAGATAATAAATATTATTTTATATATATACAATACATATACACAAATATATATACACATAAATATACACAAGTAAATGTATACATGTATGCCAGTGAAATTTTAACAACTATTTATTTTCTGTATTACAGTTCTTAAAAAAAAAAATCAGTGGTTCAGATATGGTATCCAGGGTAACCTTATTATCTATCGTGTATGGTATTTTCTGATTAATTAAAAGTTCATTGTTTCTTATTGTTTTTCAGTAACTGGTATTTTCATGATGACTTAATGCTCAAAACACAAACCTTTCTATTACCAAAAAAAAGTGACACTGTCAACATATTTAAATATATTTGAAGCACCAAATATAATTTTTAAAATTCTTACCTAATCCTTTTTGTCCTGGATTCTTTGCAAAATTAAAAGTAAACTGGTAAAAATCCTTAAATCGTCCTGGCTCTTTCAGTTCTTGTTCCATCTTGGGTATCTGGGCCTTTAGCTTTTCTATGCTGTCACATCTACATTATAAAATTAAGGTTTATAAAAGATAAACTTTTCAATATAAAGGACTTACATATTCCTATGGTAGCTTTAATTTATTTCATAGAACTTTTTTAAAAAATCAGTTGAAATTTTACCTTTTTACATTACATAAACAAGTATGGGGTTGGCTGGAGGAAGTAAAGGTCTGGAGTGATTAAGTGTCAGAATTACCATTTTTAAAAGAAATGCAGTATTACTTTTAATTATGTAATTCACTGGACTATCAGCATACCCAAATTATAGAAGTCAGCTACAGTGAATAGAATGTATAGTAATCACCATAACAATCACCAGTTTCAACAGTAGTAGATACTCCTTACCTGGTAACAAGTCACATGTCTAGCACTCTAAATGAAAGCACAGTGTCTCTTCCTTAGATGAGGAAGCATTCTCCTTGAAAAGGTGTTGTTATACAAACTATAATAATAAATACCAGATGAACCCCCATCATCTCCAACTGCTTATCTCAAATCAGTATTAAGCTTTTTCTACATCTGCAAAGCATTCCACTCCAATTCAAGGAACTGAAAGGGTCTATGTACCCATCTTACTTTCCACATAATAGCCTGAAGGCAGAAATCCTTTTTTTTTTCTTTTTTTAAGATTTTATTTATTTATTGGGGCATCTGGGTGGCTCAGTGGGTTAAATCCTCTGCCTTTCAGATCAGGTCATGATCCCAGGGTCCTGGGATGGAGCCCCACATCGGGTTCTCTGCTCAGCAGGGAGCCTGCTTCCTCCTCTCTCTGCCTCTCTCTCTGCCTACCTGTGATCTCTATCTGTCAAATAAATAAATAAAAATCTTTTTTTTAAATCTATTTATTTATTTATTTATTTGACAGAGAGAGAGAGCGCCCGCACGCAAGAGAGCAAGCAGGCACACAGGCAGGGGGAGTGGGAAAGGGAGAAGCAGGCTTCCCGCCAAGCAGGAAGCCCAATGTGGGGCTCAAGCCCACAACCCTGGGATAATCCAAGATGAAAACAGCCACTTAAGGAATGAGCCACCCAGGTGCCCCAGAAATTCTGTTTATAGATTCTACAAACCATCATTGCATTTTTCCTTCTAATCATTTCTGCTTTTATTTCTCTTCTGTGTTCTTCATAACACCTTCTAGCTCATTAGTCTGTAGATTAAAATTTTGATTTGAAAGTTCATCACATTTTATATGAATTCAATTTCAAATGAAAAATAAGTGAGTTCTAATGGAAACTGTCCTAGTACAGAAAATTCTAACAAGTTCAGGATAGGTCAGATGCGGGAGGCAGAACAGTGTTTAGACCAGTTATTAATTTATTGCTCCTCAATTTTAAGCCTACCGTTCTTTGCCCTACTTTGTGACTATTTGCGGTCAACTACCAATTGTCAGGCTTTGTTCTCTGACCAGTTAGCTCACTGTTAGGTTCTACCAATAGAGGGCAACGAGTGGCTGGAAGAGGAAGAAGGAACTTTTTCTCTCCTAGTCTTGTTTTCTGCAGAGAGCAAAGGTTTCTGTGTGCCGGGAGCTCCCAGCAGTATTCAGCAATGGTGGCAACTCACATGGCCCAGCCACAAGTGGACTGCAGCCAGTTTTTCTCAACTAGAGTGGCAGGCAAAGCAAGCACCACAGGCCTGGTGTTCCTGCAGCGGCCACACCCTCTCCTTGGAACTTCTCAATCTCAGCCTTGCAGGGATTTCTTTCTATCTAGGTTCCTTCTTTGCTCACTTCCCACCGCAGTTAAGGGTGATGGTGGCTTCCTCATCTGCCACTTTTGTTATACCTTAGAATTTTCTTTTACCTCTTTTACACAGTACTTTTTAAATTTTCCCTGTTCAAAGTACTGACATGGTTTTGGTGTCTCTTCTGGACCCTGGCTGATTATAATGTTCCTAGGCTCGAGAATCAGAATGCCTGGGTTCAAATTCTGGCTCTCATCCTACCTAATTCCATAATTTCTCTTCCTCTTCTCTAAAATGGGTAAACATTACTTCTCTCACAAAGTTGTTGTGTAAGTGAAATACTTATTTACTTAGCATAGTTTCTGAAATAAAAATGAATGTTCAACAAATGTTAGCAGCTATTATTACTAGTCATCTACTGAACATAGAAGAGGGCAGCAACCCATTACGGCTCCATATACTGAATACTTTTTCATATTCTCATTTACTATGGACAATTAGATACCATAGGTAAAATCTCTACCCATGACTTTTTAATTTATTTATCCCAAGACATTTAGCTAATCAGCTGTTCAAGGTATAAGTGGAACAAAAAGCAATTAGTAACTTCTAAGATTTTACATTCTAGGAGTTTGTTTACAAATTCAGAGTTCACAACCTCACAATGAGAAATAAACTACAGCTTGCTCATTTCACTTATCCATGTTAAATATTAAAGCATAGTAATTTATTTTAATATAATGAACCTTCCTTAGAAACAAAGGATAAAAGCATAAGGCAAATGGAATAGGCTAAACTACACAGAAACCTTGACAAACCCAGGAAAGTATACAACATGGGAAGAAGCTAGCAAACTACCCCATTTCTCTTTACACCAATGTTTGTAGGTTGGTAAATTTAAAAACTGATATTTACAAATTCATAACACAATTCATTTCCACAGTTAATTCTCATAGTAATGTACCTATAATTTCCTGTGATGATTATAGACTCACCCTAACTCTGTCATTCCGTCCATGAACTCTTGTTTGGAGAACTCACACTGTGTTGCTGCTCTGAACTTCCATGCAATGATCAACACACTGATGCTGGCGGGATCGAGTGCCAGGTCATCACAGAACTGCTGAATACCATCTATTCCAATTTTATTTTCATCTTGAGGATCTTTAAAAATAACAGTGCAATATTAAATTAGTGCCATACTTTATTATGCTATGCTTAAAACTGACAGAGTAATGCTCTATATTCCATTTTTAAAATGTTCATAATGGATCAGAGATATGAAATGGTAATACTCTAACATATTTTCCCACTATGATATTTTTTAAAAATTATTCTTACTAACATATAATGTATTATTTGCCCCAGGGGTATAGGTCTGTGAATCATCAGGTTTACACATTTCACAGCACTTACGAAAGCACATACCATCCCCAATGTCCATAACCCGACCATCCTCTCCCTATCCCTCCACTCCAGCAACCCTGTTTGTTTTGTGAGATTAGGAGTCTCTTATGTTTTGTCTCCCGCCACATCTCTTCTTGTTTAATTTTTCCTTCCCTACCCCCACAAACCCCGCCCTGCCTCTCAAATTCCTCATATCAGAGAGTCTTACGATAATTGTCTTTCTCTGATTGACTTATTTCGCTCAGCACAATACCCTCTAGTTCCATCCACATCGTTGCAAATGGCAAGGTTTCATTTCTTTTGATGACCTCATAGTATTCCATTGTATGTATATATACCACATCTTCTTTATCCATTCATCTGTTGATGGACATCTAGGTTCTTTCCATAGTTTGGCTACGGTGAACATGCTATATAAACATTTGGGTGCACGTGCCCCTTCGGATCACTACATTTGTATCTTTAGGGTAAATACCCAGTTCCCACTATAATATTTAAAGCCATTTTGTCCCCGAAATGGCATTCTTGAGATGAACAGGAAGATTTGAGGGGGTGGGGAGGTGGGCACTTGATTTTTAAGTTTTATTAATTCGTGTGAAAAATGTCCCATACTCATACACACTCAGAAAATCAGACATTCCTATACCAAATAAAGGATTTTTTTCTGAACATATGTATAGAATTTGTTTTCTTACAGCAAAGTTCATTTTATAATGGCAATCACTTCTTAATATCAGAAAAACTATAAACTCTGCAATTCAATCCCAATCTCAACAATATAAACATCTGCTGTTCAAATTAAAGAAAAACCCCAACTATCTATATATTTACTGATCAGATGGCAAAAATTTAAAGTAATGACAAATACAAGAAGAAAGAGCCACTCATACAATGCACTGTTGCAGGTGATTTGCTAGTATCTCTAAAAATAAAAAACGTGTGTATCTTTCGGCTTCTGGGCATAAGTTAAGCATAAAATGTAATCCCACTTTAGGAAAATTTTTGAAAGAAAGTATGTATACTTCTGCATAAACATAAAAGATATGGAAGGATCCAGACTAGGCTATCAAATATTGGTTCACTCAGGAGAATAAAGAGGGAGAAGCGATCTACTTCTTCTTTATTCATCTGTTATACGTTGTTTAACTTTTCTAAAGTATTATTTCATAGTTCTTTAAAGGTTGTTAAAATTATTTCTTAAAATTGGTTCAGCAGAATTTTATGAAAATGAGGGGGAAAATCCAGGCCCCCAGTGACTATTCTAAAACTGGATCTTGGGGGGAAAAAAGAGGGTGGGGAGGATAATGGAGGAAGAAATAAAGAGGCTAAGAAGAAATTTTAGTGAAAAGAGGGAAAGAATTTTTCTCAGATCTCCTGAAGTAATTCTAAGATCTACAGAGCTCTTTTGGACACATTCACCCAATTTATGTTCTATGTATGCCTGATTTCTCATAAGCATGTAACTGGAAAACCTGGTTCAAAATATTTAAAGTCACAAGCACTCACCTTTGTATCTATTGTATAGTTGTTCTAACTTCTTCCTGTCCAATGATCCTTTTACACTCTCTCGTATATAAAGCTCAGGATTTTGGAAAAAATTGTCTGTTGCAACATCTAACTTCCAGTCATTTTGAGACAAACAACTTACTGCTGTTTTTTCACTAGATTGTGTGAAGATCATAAACTGACGAACTTTATCCTTCTGCGATGATTTCAACTTGTTCTATTGAAACCAAAAAATAAATTGAAACTCTACATAAAATCAGGTGACTATATCTACATGGCTAACTAATCACTCTTAGCAATACTTTTTCCTCGTAAAATATTAAAATATTTCAAGTCAAGCCTTATTTTTGATCTATTAACCAGATAGACAATTTTTTTAATGTAAAGCACAAAGTTTGGTATTATTTTACAGAAGAAATTAAAAGGCAAAGGAAATTCAACCACCCTGCCCTTCTCTTAAAAGTGGATCCTGAGCGCATATATAAAGGTTCTAGAAAGGGAAATACAGCTCTTCTCAAGACCTTGACCAACCACAAAGCTCTAAAGGGATGCATAAGGGGTGGTGGTGAAGAAGTGACATTATCTAACCAGCCAGAGTCAATGACTCCAGAGAACAATGAAATTAACAGGTGTTACTTGCAGTCTTAAAACCTTTTATAAAGGATATAAGGTACAATTCTCCCAACCCCACCCCTTGTTTTCTTGCTATTTTTACCAAATGTGAAAAAGAAATATGAGTACCCTACATTTCTCCTGATGGTGTTCAGAAACCAAGATAATTATCAGAAGAATTTCCCCATATTTGCATTCAAATAGAAAGCAGTGCAATATGAACAAATACCCTGGATCCTTCCAACAAAGGTAATTTTAATAGACTTTTTCTTTCCCCTGAAAGAATCACCTCTTTCCCTTGGCCCAAGCCTAGCAGAGGCTCTCCCCAAACAGGCTCTCTGCTGTAATAACCTCTCCTTATTTGCCTTATGCTGACACAGATTCCTTTCTCATCTGACCTGAACTCTGTGCAAAATTAAGATGGGCAAATAGGCCCTTTACTCTCCCAGTATCAAGGACCATGTTTCTCCCTCTCCTTCTACCCAAAGTGATCTCCTGTGCAATTTTAACCTCCCCATTATTATTCTTCCCCCTACCAAGTCCTATCACCATCTCTCAGCAAAGTACATGAGTTCTTGCTGAGCTACTACTTCAAGGGGGAAAAAAGCACGAGTAAGGCACACATTAATAGACAGAGTTCCATGGATTAAGCAACACATCTGAGAATCCCAGCCTCTTTGATCTAGCCCAAACTGACAGATCACAAACCTCAATCCTGATTGTACAAATGAGAAGAGACCCAGAAAGTTAAGGAATTTGTTAAAAAATCACCCAGGTTATTATTAGTAGAAATGGTACAGGAAGAGAAAGATCTCATTAATCTGAGTCTTCGTAATCTTTCCACAAACCACACTACGTACTGTACACAGTTATAAGCCTTTTGAGATTTTCAAGAAAAAGACTACCAAAAATATAAATATTTCCACCTTACTGCAGAATAAAAATAAGAACATGCAAAATGAAATATGAAAACTAACCCTATCTCTTACAATATGAAAAATGTTTATGCTCTAGAGTCTGATTGGTCAGCCACACTCCTCTCTCTGTAAATATGTTATTGTTTAGGATTACAGATTAAAATCTCAACCTCTGTTCTCCATTAAAATAAAGAAACTACAAATTCACAAACCTTGTGCTACCTCACTAATAACTCTATCACCTCTGGAAACCAGATAACTCATACCACATTACACAACACATCTCTCAGCTGTCTAGGATTCTTCCCCTTTGAAAAGTATCTTCTCATATGAATCACAATGAAATCAAATGCCAACACAGATACCCACCTTATTTTAATATACTGTTTAACTGAAAGGAAGCCACTTTGATTTCAACTTGTATTATGAAATATTTTTAAAATTAGTATACCTTTTTCCCTCGAGAGAGTGAGTACACTGATATACATTTTAATTTTTCTTTAAAGAATAGAGAAGTATCTGATGGTCACTATGATCACCAGTGACCACTGTATAAGGTTGTAAAAGTGTTGGAAGATTAATCTGAAGTATACAAACTACAGGCTACATCCTGGAAATTACTTTTTAATTAAGTCTGAATTAACTTCTTTGTATTAACTTCTTCCCATTCCCCTAAAGCTGGAGACAGAAAAACAATCAGCATTATTTGGAATTTCATCATTTAATATTAAATCCAGTGCTCTGTTCCCTGAAACTTGAAACATTTTTGCTGAAAAGAGGAAGGAAAAATATAGCTTAAGTCACTTATGCAAGCCAAAAGAACGGTTCAGTCTATAATGACTTCTTGTCACAGTGCCAGATATAAGAAAACTGGGGAACAAAGATAAAAAATCATCCTACCCACACAAATTAGTAACAAAATTATACAAATGAATAATTTATCTTATTTGAAAAAAGGTATATGTAATAAATAATGTCTTTGTATATATAAATTAAACTGTTTTAACTGGTTAAAGTTTCCAATATATAGGGCAATATCAATATATTTTGAGGAAAGGGCTGCAGCTACCTACTTCCAACACCATAAAGGTTAATGAGTGAAACCTGGCACAGAACTGATAGGATGGGTTTCTGCTAGGCCAAGAAGTAATAAGCAATCCCATTCTTGCGAAGTCTGGTAAGTGCCCTCCCCTTTTTGTACTTATAGTGCACTCTTACCATTTTTCTGTCAGCTCTCTGTCCCTAGAATCAATCTTAGCCATGTGCTCCCCTACTAGGGAGGATATACTCAATTCTATAGTCTCAGAGTCTGTCCTAGAATAAAGCTGGAATGTACTACATATAGTTTGCCCCTTCCCCAAGTTCTCTAGGAGACCTCTAACACTCCCACCCTCTTTTCCCAAGCTACATGGTGACATCAGGCAAGGTTTTCTGATTTTAAGAGCATGGCATTAAAGGTTTAAATTTCTATCAACTTAAGGAAGAGAAAAACGGTATCTAGCCAGCAAAAAATTATTTACAGGGGGGATGAGAGGGTGGATAGAAAACTAAAGTACAAGACAAAAACAGATGGATTTTCTCTATTTCTACTACAAACGCAGTGGGGATCTTCCTGAGAGCAAAACATGTAACTACAATGATTCAGCACTCAAATATGTATATGTCATGTACTTTGTTTTAGTTTGTTCCTTTTTTTTTTTTTTAAAGATTTTATTTATTTATTTGACAGATAGAGATCAGAGGTAGGCAGAGAGGCAGGCAGAAAGAGAGAGAGAGGAGGAAGCAGGCTGCCCGCTGAGCAGAGAGCCTGATGCGGGGCTCCATCCCAGGACCCTGGGATCATGACCTGAGCGGAAGGCAGAGGCTTTAACCCACTGAGCCACCCATGCGCCCCTAGTTTGTTCCTTTTAATCTTATTTAAATCAATCATTAAATCAATCATTAAATAATACATTCTTCAGTACTCAAATATGCTATCAAATTTTCAAGGAAATTCAGTATTGAAATATGCAAAATGTATAAAATACAGAATATATTCTGGTTATTTTTAATTCTAGCAAAAAAAGCGGGGGGAACAAGAGGTAAGGGGAGAGAGGAAGAATAGGAGAGTGAGAGGAAGGGAAAAAAGGAGAGAAGTGTTAGCTTTCATAACATAAAGTTAATTAAAATTGTAGGCGGTCACCAAAGTTAGAGATTCTATTATAATTTTGGACAGTAAAAAACACTTATTTGTTCATCTTTCCAAAATAAAAAATACAGTTAACATGTATTGTTCAATACTTAAGTCTAACATGTCTGCAACTTTTTTTTCACTCAAGAAATTAATGAATCACATTTAAAATAATAGTTTAAGGGGCTCCTGGGTGGCGTAGTCAGTTAAGCCTCGGCCTTTGGCTCAAATCATGATAAGGGTCCTGGGATTGGCTCCCAGCATCAGAGCCCAGCATCTCCCTCCCTGCTCAGTGGGGAGTCTGCTTCTCCCTCTGCCCCTCCCCCCACCAGTCCTTTCTCACTTTCTTTTTAAAAATTATAAAAAAGTAAAATAGCTTATCTGGGAAAAAAATGCTTTGGATGTAGCCAAGTATCATATAGTCAAGTACATTTTACCACTGAACCTATAAAGTCTTTGTGATAGAAGAATGAGGACTTAGAAAGGCTTGGGATGCCTGTGTGGCTCAGTTGGTTGGGTGTCTGCCTTGGGCTCCTGTCATGATCAGGGGGTCCTAGGATCCAGTCCTGTGTTTGGCTCCTTGCTCAGGTGGGAGCCTGTGTCTCCCCCTTCCTTTGCCTGCTGCTCCCCCTGTTTGTGTTTTCTGACAAAATCTTAAAAAAAAAAAAAAAAAAAAAGAACAGGGACTTAGGCTCTACAATAATGATCTTAATGTTAAGAAATTCCTTTTAAGTATTTCCCTCCAGAAAAATAATGAACATGGAAAATTATTTCCTAGTCAACTAAGTCCTAATAATTCCAAAATGGAAATAATTTTTAAGGGCATTATGAAATGCAAAAAAATTGCATTTTTAAAGCAAAAAATTAAAGATACATAATTTCTATTATTCTGAATTTTCATTTTCTCACCCTTAAGTTTCAAATACAGTGTGAATACAAAAAGAGAGAGAGAGAGAGAGAGATACTAAGGTCTTTACACTTTTAAAAGAATTAATTTTCTAACTTAATTCTAGTTCTCTCAGGATTTGATGAATCTAGCTCACAAAAGGCATTTTAAAAATCAAAATACTGTAGCAATCACCCATAATACTCACTAAATGCTCTGTATATTGAGTCTCCTGGGTTTACCATATGATTAACAGTTTAACTTTACCTGAAACTTAGAAGAGCTAGTTTAAGTCCAGAAAAATCACACTTTCCATATATGATACATAGTATTCAGTAGCTATAACCAAACGTTACCAATATCCCAAGCCACTCATCTATAAGAGTCCTGGTAAGATTACCAATCTGAAGTCAAAGTGGGAAGAAAAATCAATTCAACTAATAAGACTACCCATTCCTAGAGAAGATTTTCACCTAAGGGCAAAGTTCTGCAGGAAAACCAGACTAAGAATCTACGTAGAAGTTAGAAATCCTCTTCTCTTCTACCTGTACAGAGAGGTAGTATATGATTAGTGTAGACTCTCAAACCAGACTGGCAGGATTTTAATCCCACCTATGCCTCTTAATTGCTGTGTGACTTTGGGAAAATTACTTAATCTCTGTGTGCTTCAATTTCCTCATCTATAAACAGGGTATGAGGTTACACGAATTAATTCAGGTTAAACTCTTAGAACTGTACCTAGCACACAGTAAGGGCTCCTTTCAAGTTCATGAAGGAAAGAATACTCCAGAGAAAAAGAATTTATGCAAATGATAGAATAATCATAACCAGAAAACTAGCAGCTAACATTTGAGCTCCTACTGTGTGCCAGCACTACACTAGATATTTAATTATTAACAATCATGCAAGGTGGTTATCACTGATTCCACTTTACCAATGAGAAAACCCAGCCTTAGAGCTCAATTTATCTAGAGATAGACTTAAACAAAAAGTAGCAGAGCTAGGAGAGAAACCCTGGTGCCTGGCTTCAGGGCATGCAGTCTTCCCATTTATTCCGTATTGTCATCAAGTGAAAGAGAAAACAGAAAGGGCAAAAGTGCAACCACTGACTAATTATGTGTGAACTGGAGGGAGGAGGGGAATTGTGAGCAATATTTCACCTATTTTTACAGAAAAGTTAAGTGATCAATTGACCTTTCCCCAATCTCATGTAAACAATCTGCATTCTGACTAATAACTGCCCATTAAGCATTCCCTCACAACCTAAATAAAAGGCTAATTTAGGGATGGAACTTCCTTTTTAGGGTTTTTGGGAGGAAGAGGTGGGGAGAGGAAGGAGATGGGTCATTTTTTAAGAAAAGTAATTCAACAGGAAGAAATATGTGTTTATTGTCATGTCATCGTCTATTTTTAGAGCTGTCCACAATCTATATCTTTAAATGTAGAGATGGAAAACTGCAGGGTACTCAGTCAGTATTTCCTTCTCCAATGAGAAGGCTTGAAACCCAGAGAAAATACTAACACGTGTAGGTTTGCCCCCAAAATATAAACAAACATGTACAATTTCAAATATTAAGCAAAACAAAAACAGTATTATTTTAAATTATAATCTGCAGTTTAGAATAATTATTTATGGTTAGGCCTGTGCCTCTTACCATTCTTCCATAAACTTCCTGTACTTACAATGACCAACTCTTCTTTAAGATGTGTCGTACTAACACTAAATTGAATGTGCAATTATACAATTATTGTTGTCAATGATGTTTTATATAATAGCAACTCATCTGAAAAAAAAAATACTACAGAAAGTATACTTGTAAGATTCAAACTGGTTTTGTATGTTTCTCAGTTTTGTTTGGTTCAGTATGATCTTCCTCATAGGTTTTAAAAAAGTATCCCAGGGTACCTGGTTGGCTCAATCAGTAGAGCAGGAGACTCTTGACCTCAGGGTTGTGAGTTCAAGCCCCACGGTGGGTATGGTACCTACTTAAAAATTTTTTAAAAGTGTTTTTAATATACTAAAAAAAGTATTCTGTTGACAGAAATTTAAAGGATTTTCTTCTCCTCACCCTAAGAATTACTAGATATCCAAAAGATAACTTCCACTGTAAACAGAATATAATGTTTTGATTTCAGACTGTTCTATTAAAAAGTTATTTTTACTAAATCCTGATTATCTATAATAGAACAGAAATAACCTCCTTAAAATACTTCTGTTAGCCATCATATTTCAACTGGCTCCCCCAAACTAATTTTTGAACTTCTAACAATCAGTCAAGGTAGCTAATTTAAACTTGCTTCTCCTCTCCATAAACATCTTCTCTAAAGAAATCTAGAATTAACAAAAAGATTACTCAGGCGAAAACAAAACAAAAAGAATTAAATGAGATTTTAAGAGGTTTCATAGTTAAATAACTTATAATGATGACTAATATTCAAGAGTCATGTGATACTTATTTCATATATAAATGATCCTTAAAAATTGAAATCTCCTAATTCTAAGATCTGGATCTATTCAAATCCTAATTCTAAAAATTTTAGAATCCTATGAATAATAAATAAGCACTCTAAAAGTTTACTGAAATGAAAATATCCTAATATAACAAAGATATGGGCCATGAACTTCAGCAATTTATCTCTGCTGCAGAACACCACGTTGTGTTGCAGGATTCACAGGTATAACGCAAAAGAATTCTTTAGAAAAGAACTCTTTAAAAGTAAATCTCTCTTAAAATTTTACAATGCAAACAAGCAGCCTAATCACCATTCGTAATTGGGTACTAATTACACAAAAGGGATTCAACACAGTAATGAAAATGCTTTAGTGGCATTTTTCTCTGCTGTTTTTGCTTTTTCTTAGGTGGGGTATGTACACCTAAAATGACGAGGTAAACTAGTAAACTAGTCAGCAGGTTATTCAAGAGCTTATTTGTGTCCACAAAGCAACTGAATCCTATCTGGAACTATTTCTCTTCATCAAATGTCATGGCTCATACAGCTCATACACCTTGAACAGCACACGCTGAAATTCAAAAAGGAGGTTTCTCACAGATTTTCATTATGCTTGACCCAACCTATAAGACCATAATGGAAACAGCAACTTGACTCAATGAGCTCGGCTTTTTTTAAGCTTAAAACAAAACAAACCACCACCACCAGGAGAGTTTATTTTACTTTCAACTTTTTTACTGTATGTACCGAGAGAGTTTAAAGTTTTTCAGTTACTTAAATGTTTACATCAGATCATTTCATTTGATACAGAAACAACTAGGTCACTAGGAAATATGATAACAAAGAAACAAGAGTGAAACTAATAAAAAATTCCACACCTATACTGAAAGAGCATTTGCTGGGTTTAAAAAAAAAAAAAAGGTGTGTGGGGGGGGAGATGGGGACGTAGATAAAGTGTGCTAATCAGAGACCAGGCTTCTAAGTCATGCTCTGCCACATACTAGCTCTTTAACCCTGGTCAAATCATTTAGAACTGCTAAATCCCCATTCCCAGATATGTTAAAAGGACTTAGCAATACCCATGTCAAGACTGAAGATTAATAAGAGTTGTAAATTGCCTGACTAGCAGACAGTATGTTCTCAATAAATGTTAATGTCCTTCCTTCTCTTCAGAGGCCCAACTTTCTGCATATAGCTACTAAACTATGTACAAACGACTAGAACATATTCAAAAGCAATACATGGAAGAGGTTTTGTTGTTTTTATTAATTAGCATGGTTAGGTAAACTCAATGTTCAACTAGTTTTTAATGAATACTAGAGAGTCATCTTAAACAGAATTGAAAACCCTATACACAGAAGTTGCAAGGTAAAGAAAATTATACTAAGGGTTTTGTTGTTTTTAAAAACTGCTTTAAAAATTACTGCCTACAGGGACACCTAGGTGGCTCAGTGGGCTAAGCCTCTGCCTTCGGCTCAGGTCCTGATCTCAGGGTCCTGGGATAGAGCCCTGCATCGGACTCTCTGCTCGGCAGAGACCCTGCTTTGCCCCCACCTACCCCCGCCTGCCTCTGCCTACTTGCACTCTCTCTGTCAAATAAATAAATAATCTTTAAAAAAAAATTATTGCCTATAATATTGTAACTGGACTCTATAAGAGAAGAGAAGAATCTATCATACCACTCAGAATCCTTCAGTGGCTTCCCATTTCTCTTGGAGTAAAAACCCAGTATCCTTACAATGCCCACCCATACCCACCCATCTCTACTCCTTACCACTCAGATCTCATCGGCTCTAATGCCCAAATACCCGTTGCCGCCATACAGTGCTCCAGCCACACTGGTCTTACTACATTTCTGCATGGCTTAATGCTTCATCTCCTAGTCTGCTCAAAATTCACCTCATCATTGATGCAGACACCATTCTGCAAACCCACTACCACTGTGTCCCCACCCTTTTCCCAATACCCCTCCTTAACACTGTTTTCTCCCACAGCAGTTAATACCTTCTAACATAGTATAAGAAAAATATATACTATGTTTATTTGTGTCTCCCTACTAAAATGTAGCCCTCACAAGAGGAGGGATTTTCATTTTTTCTGTAAAACACAAAAAATACACACATACACACACACATATTCCCAATGCCCAGAACAATGCTTGACACAAAGTGTTTAATAAATAATTGCTGAAATGAATTAAGGCCCTCCTTTAATTTACTTGTGGATATGCAAAAGAATGTGAAATAAGTTCTAAAAAGACAAACTTAAACAGGACTACCTTCATTTGGACTTAAACTCTATATTTGCTGAAGGTACGAACTTAAATTTCTAAGTCCACATTTTTTAAAAAGCCATTAAAAGCATTATAATTAACATCATTAGTCATCCATTTGACATATTCATTAATAACACATGGGTTTTCCTCTTACAAGAACACTATAATTTAATATCAAATCCAATTTTCAACAATTTTTCTAGATTCCATCTGAGTTAAGATAACATGTACCACAAATATTGGCAGAAATAGTAAATCAGGAGAAAAAGTTTCAGTTCTGCAACAGTTTTGCAAATTTGAACCTCAAAACCTCCTTGATCCTCAATTTCTTCTTCTGTAAAAGGGAAGAGGAATAAAACAGATGATCCTGGAACCATTTCTGGTCTAAAAATCCTATGCCATGAATATAAAAATTTAGTAGGTTACCTGGCACACACTTTTTACACTAGATGAAATTAAGAATCAAAATTTTTATCTGAATAGAACTTTAGAAATCATCAAATTCGATCCTGTCATCTTACAAATAAGAAAACAACCCAGAAATGCTGAATACTTTTTAAAAGATTTTCAGGAATAACAGAATATTGTCTAGTTTTGAAATTATTTTTGGTCTATGTATGTGTCAGGTAGGGCTAACTGAACATTTTTTACACAAAATATTTCAGATATCCTATCATTTACCCTGGAATTAACAATAACATGTCTTCTAGAAATAGGCTGAGTTACACATACTGAGAAATACCAGCCCAAAAATTTTGTCAAGAAACAATTTTAATTTATGATGAGAAACTTAACTAGAAAAATCTATGGCCTAACTTCTATTAGAGTGCATGGTGACTGAGTTTCTAAACTAACAAGAGCATACCAAGACAATTCTAGTGACATGATCTGAGTTCAGCCACAGAAAGTGTTTTAAATTAGTGATATGTTGCCACTACGGGTATCATTAGATGAGTTATGGCTAAGTTCCAAAACTAGCTAATGTAATATTAACAAAAGGACAGAAGCTTACAAGCTCCAATCCAAGCTGAACTCTTGCATGAACCACATTAATCCTGAATTCCTGAGCAGGTGATGAGCATTATCAAGAGCCAGTTAGAGGATGCTTCTGATTTACAGACTATTATAAACAGAGCACATTACAGTGCTCTCACAGAGTGTTTACCAGGGAATTATATTTCATTACTTCAAACTTCCTACTTATCTACATGCCAAGAGCCTAAAAAAACTCCAGGAGTAATGTCTATGACCCTCAAAATACTTTAAAATTTAGAAAATGTTTAGATGCCCTCGTAGATCTTTGAACACAGCAATGTCAATCCAAAGATTAACCTGTACTTTATGGCAGGTTTTCTTACAAATACAAATGTTAAATTTTCACGAAACTTACCATGGAATGTATGACAAACCAAACCACATATCCATAAGTGACACCGAAATTCTGCCAAGTTAGAGGCTGGAGCTAGATAAGTGTTATTCAGCAGAAATAAGCCCAACTAAAAACAAAGATACTGGGACAATCCCTTAACACAGACACACACATATACCGTCCTCAAAGAGGTCTTTATGTTCCCCATGAGCAAAAGGACAACAATATCATTTTTACTGTCTATTCATACAGTAACCTGCATGGAATTCAACTCATGCTCAAACTATAATGCAAACATCACTTCTGGAAAAAAGAGAACCCAAGAGAGTCAGGTACAAGATTACCAAAATGTAAACAGATAACTTGATTACTACTTTTTCAAGCTCCTAAGAAGACTGTTGTTGGGGGGGGAGGGGTCCCCCAAAGAAAAAGAAGAGGCGAATAACTTGACAAACTGTTTTTTAAAAATCACAAATGGTCTTTAACTGGCATAATAAAGCAATTACTCCTCCCATCCCAAGCAAATTAAACATGTGCTCAAAAGGTAGCAAGTCTGTTTCTCCTAATTTTATAAAATGAGAACAGGTTGCACTTCCGTACTCCCTGCCCCCCCCCCCCCGCCCCGGCCAAGTCCCCCAAGCTCAGCGGTTTCCCATGTTCTGAGCGGAGAGGCGACTATAACCTCCACCAACTGGCCAGTTAAACTCTCATTTTCCAAAAGCATGGGACGCATCAAGAGGTGATGGAGAAAGGAAAAGGGCTAATACCCCACCCCAAGCGAAACAGCCTGGAGACTTGAGGGGTGTTGGAACCGGAGCGGAGGAGGGAGAGGAGCACCGGGAAAGTCTTTCCTTCTCGCCGGCGGGGCGGAGGGGGAAGCCCCGGCTCCGGGGCGGGGGGAGGCTCCTCACCCGGAACCCCGGACCCCGGTCCCGGGCCAGACACAATGGAGCCGGCGAGGGGGCCCGGCAGGGGCAGGGCCGTTGCCCCATCCCCTCCCCCAGCCCCAACGCCTCCTCCCCTCGCGCCGGGTTGGGCGAGGGGCACCGAGGGCCGCGCCCCGCGCCCCAAACTCCCCGGGGCTCCCGACTAGGCCCAGCTCCGCTCCGCCTCCTCGGCTCTCGCGTAGCGGCGGCGCCCGGGCGGGAAGGGGCGAAGGAGGAAGGGAGAGGAGGGAAGGAGAGCCCCGCCGAGGAGCGGACGGAGGCCGCGGGCCGAGGCTCGGGGCGGCGGGGTCGCCACGGGGCGGAGGGCGGCGGGGCGGGGGTGCGCAGCTGCGCCGGCCCCCAGCCGGCGGGGCGGGCGGCCGGGCGGCCGCAGTGCCTCACCATGTTGGTGTCCTCCAGGCCTCTCCCCTCCTCCTCCGGCTCCGCAGCGAATGGACGGCGGCGGCGGCGGCGGCTCCTCTCACGGGCTTGCCGGGCTCCCGCTCATGCGCAGTGCGGGGCGGCCCCAGCGCGGCCCGAGGAGGCAGCCCCGGGCCTCGGGGAGGCGGAGGGACTGGGGCGGGCGGCCGGCACCCCGCGTGGGGCTTCCCCTGGGCGCGGGGTCCCCCAGGGCGGGGGGCGCGGGCGGGGGAGGAAGGGGGGCGACGCACGCCCCTCCACGCGCTGACATCCTCCCGTCGCGCCGGTCGGTCTCCGGCGGGGTGGGGGCCGGGGGACACCCACCTCCGCTTCCTACGCGCTCCTTCCGCCGGAGGACGGTGCCGGCTGTGTCTAGACCGTTTCGAGGAGGGGACGAGTGGTGGCCAATAACCTGAGCAGCCGAGGGAGATTGGAAGGGATAGGACCGAGGCGCTAGATCCATCCCAAGCCACCCCTCCCCATCAATAAAAAAAAAAAGAAAAGAAAAGTGAAAACACTTCCACCCTGTGTTTCCATCTTGGCCCCCCGGGTGCAATATCTGGACTGCATCAGGTCCCCTGTGTGGACATACCAGAGGAGACCTTAGTCTAGCCACGTGGGATCCATAATGTCCTTCAGCCTGGCACAGTTTCTTCCCAGACCTAAATGTCCACTGGGAGACCAGTGTGGTGGCCTTGGAGTTCTTGGCCAGGAGTCCTGAGGGGTCAAGGCCCAGCGCATCCAAAAATTGCAGTATCAACACCTACTATTTGCTCTAAATATCCTTAGGTCAACCTTACTAGGATAAGTTTTGGGAAGTACTGTGGAATTTTTTTTTTTTTTTTTTGGCTGATGGTTGACGTCACGCCAGGTGCACCCTACAGGCTTGATCTATTCTTGGTTCTAAGTCCAGTGAGGCTGAGGATACCAGGATTCTGAGCTAGGGTTCAGTTGGACAGGAATGTGCTTACAGGGAGTTCAAAACAGTTTGGAGTATGGTCCTTATCCTTAAGAAATTGACTAACCAGTTGGACAGATGAGACACTTACCTACAGGAAGGAAATAAGAAAACAGATAATGAAGCAAACCTAATCAGAAAAATCACATGTAAGACTGAGCCAAGAGTTTGGATGTGTTCCAGAACAGAACCAACTTTAATCAACCTCTTAACCACTATCCTCACCAACACCTTTTACCCTCCAACATGGGCATAAGCTACCAGATCAACCCTGTAACTTCAGGGCTTTGAAGTTTTTATCAAAGCCACAGAACTTCTTTGGCAACTCCCCAGGGCCCCTTAACACTTCCTGGAGCCAGCCATATATCAGGAGTTTCCAGACCTCTACTAAGACAGATCTTTGGCCACCACAGCCCCTTGCTAGGTTTTGGGTAAACAGCTCCTTGAGGGCAGGACAGATCTGCTTTGTGTAGCCAGCCTGAAGCTGGCCCACATCCCTGGAGGTTCTCCAGGAATTCCCCCAGAGTTGACCTGAAATATGAACTAACATCTAGGGTCTTAATGAAAAGGATTCACTGTATCTCTTTCTCCACAGTGTTATATTTAACCAAGGTAGTAACTCACAGGTTTTCTTAAACTCTTTTTCTAATTGCCAGATCCAAAGTACATTTCTCAGTTCTCATTCTACTTGACCTCTCTCCTGCATCTGAACACTTCCTCCTTGAATTTCCTCTCCATCATTTTCCATGATTCCACTTTCTTCTACATTTTCCTCCTTCTTCTATGAATACTCTCCTTTGCTGGCTCGGCTTTCTTTGGCTCTGAAATGGTCCTGAACCATCAGTGAATCTCCTCCTGTATACAGCGTGCACCGTGTTACACTCACATTTCCACAATGTCAGCTGCTACCTTGATCTTGAGGAGTACTGAATCTTGACTTCCAGCTCCTAAGTGGCAGGCCTAAACACTAATTTGGTCCCATCACCATCACAGGCCCATCAATTTTGACAAATCCCAAACCTTATCCCAAGCCTGCTTTTCCTCCAGCCTTTTTACCACATCACCCAAACTAGAAGTCCAAGAGTCATGCACAATTCCTTCTACCTCAACCCCTTAATCTAATCGTCACCAGGTCTTATCAGTTTTAACTTTGACTCTCCACCCTACCCTCCATCCCCCAGCAGAGCCTTGATCATATCTCTTCTCATCAGTCACCTCCTAACTAATCTGGCCTTTACTCATTCCCCATTGCTCCAGACGTATCTTTCTATAATACAAACCCAAATTTGTTCCTTAAAATTCTCTACAGGCCCCATAAACACGAGTCTCATGGGTGTGGCATATGAGGTTCTCTCGCCATAATCTGTCCACCAACCTTGTCATTTCCCCCCACCTTCCACACAAATACACCTCAAATTTCAGTTTTGATAAGCCAAGCCTGCAGTACTCAGTTACGTCTCCTTGCTTTCTTTCCTCCTGCTATCCCTGTATTGAAGCTGATACTGTTTGAGAGCTTTCCATGTGCCATGCACTGTTCTGAGCCCATGGCACACACTAACTTACAAAATCCTCACTTCAGCCCTATGAACTGTGCCCAGTGATTATGCCCATTCTACAGAGGAAGAAACAGAAGCACAGAAAGGTTAAGTAACATGCCTAAGTTTCCTTGGCTGCTAAGCCGTAGAGCTGGGATTTTTAAACCCATGTAGTCTGGCTGCAGACGATTCTTTTAACCACCGCACTGTATTTCCAACCAAGACCTCATACTCAATTCAAAGACCATCTTCTCTGCGGTTATCTCCTGACCTCATTCATTCCTGGATTCCAGCAGTTAGGCATTGTTTTTCTTTCTGCACTTGTGATACCTCGTATATGCTTCTATTACACTCAGGACATCGTGACATCACAGGATAATCATCTGCCTGCATGACCACGTCCCCTGCCAGACTGTGTACTCCTCCAGGTCAGAGACCTTGCTGCACACATCTTGGAGTTTTCAGTGTCAAAGCAAGTATCTGACATATATGACATAGAATGTGCTGCATGATAATAGATGGGAGATATCTGATGTCTGCCGATTTGCCTTAAGACTATGCCTATGTTTGTTATTGTAAAGGAATGTCTGTCCTCTTTGGCAGATGTATGTTACACCATATGGTCAGATGGTAAATGTAGTAGCAACTGTACCCATTACAGCGCTTACAAGCTACAGAACTGAATGTGAAATGGAGAATTATCACTCAGTCATCGTTATTGAGAGAAACATATTTGTTAAAATTGTCCCGATTATTTTTGAAATGGAAAAGTCCCGAAGATAAAGCACAGATTACAATATGTGATCAACTGAGGAATATTCCTTAACATGTTCACGATACTTTTTTGTCATGAGGTTTCAGATATTTAAGTTAAGACTTTGAGGGGTTTTTTTAAGAGCAGAATTTTCAAAGATTATTTCCTAAGTGACAATCTCAACACAAAATAAGAAATAAGGTGGAACCATCCAGCTGAAATCCACTATTCTCATTCCTTCTGTATCTATAGACACACACATCTCTATATATAATATATGTGTGTGTATATACACACAGAGAAAGTACATGTATACATATATATATTCACTGTGCATTATAGCTACATGGACACATTAATATAGAGTATTTATAGATAGTGTAACTTTTCAAGGTAAAACATGCAACTATTTGAAAATGCATATTGCCTTGGATGCTTAAAAATTCATGTCAAGATAAATATAATCTCTGATAAAATTGTTACAGTTCTGTTTAAAGAAACCAAGGATTCCATACTTTTAAAATCTGTCTTGTAGCAAAGGGAAAGAGCAAAAGTAATCTGAAGAGACAGATTGCTAACATTTCGGGTAGTTCATCTAGCTAAAATTAAGCCTGCAGGGGAACCATGTATACATAGTTACAGTTCAAAGGCACTAGTCTGGGATCCACAGCCACCACCCTCCCACACTTCACTTGGGTGGACTTGATTTTGCCCAACATTTACATAAATGTGCTTATTGAATTCAAGCCCGCCTAGTTATAAATACATAGGAGTAAATGAGACTGACCAATGCAACCTATTTTAGTTTGAGTAAAACGTGGCATTTCAGTCTTATTGATCCAGAATGATAATATTTTAAAGGGTGAAGCAGACAGGACAAGGCCACAGGGGCAGGGACAGGCCTTAGTGCAGTTGCAAGGAATCTAATGTGAGAGCCAGAGCCCCAAATTAATGCCTAACTCACCAGAGTAGGGGAAGAAATTGAAGCCTTTTGGCTCTCCTTTCCCTAGTAAGAATGAATAGTGTGACCTGAAGAAATGAATGACTGCCTGGGACTCTTTCCCCCTGCATTCTGAACTATTTGAATAGGAATCCTTAATTGGGACAAAAGGATAAACCTTAAGGAATCCTTAGAAGAATGAGCACCATTGTCCTCTTCACACAAAAGAGCAAAGAGAAGGGTCTCCTCTAAACAGGAAAAGGGAGTATTCACCAGAACCAGTCTGTCACCTCAAGGTACATGTGGATCTGTTGATTTTAGCTGCTCCACACTCATGGTAGAGGAATGGCCTTGCAGGGTCAGCTGAGACTGGAGGCCCAGCAATGGGAAACCATCTGAGACCATCACTGATGATGTCACAATGTCCCACTATCCCCAGGTGTCAATCCTGGACCTCCCCGCCCAGTCCCGCTTGACCCCTCCCACATGAGACTTCAGCTCAGGCTATGTGTCTGTTTTAGACAGCCCTGGTCAGCTGCAGAGAGTAAATTCATTGAAATTGTGAAAGCTGAAATAGTTCTACAGGTAGTACAGTTGATAGCCCTCCAGAATCCAGAGTGTTTGTCCCTGGATGCTTTGGGTATCTTCACTAAGGCATTTGCCACTGATGATGACAGAGAAAATGCCAGTATTAAATCAACAACAACTTCCCTTCCTGTCTTTATTCAGCGCATAGTACAGAAGGCATGCAAATTTCTCTGGGACTGGGTATTCTCAATTACAAAATGAGAAGATTGGGTTGAATTGTGGTAAGGTCCAATCAAACCCGGAGTTTGTTTGATTCTTTCCTGGTAGACAATTAGGAGCTGTCCTCAGAGATCAGGAAAGTAGAGCTTATCTCATTCATTCGTTCATCCATTCATTTCTAAGTATATGAAGTACCTAGACTAGCACTGTATGGCAAATATAATACATGCTATGAATGTGAGGCACATAGGAAATTTTACATTTTCTAATACTGACATTTAGAAGACTGGGAAGAAACAGGCTTACCCTGTTTCATTTTTAATATTTAACCTAAGAGATCCAAAATATCAACATGTACTCAACCTAAGATATTACTGAGATAGTTTACATTCTTTCTTTCAGAGCAGGTCTTGAAAATCTGATCTGTATTTTATACTTAAAGTACATCTTAATTTGGACTAGTCACATTTCAAGTGTTCTGTTGCCACACATGGTAATGGCTACTACATTGGCCAGCACAGGTCCAGACAGTGTCTTACCTGGAAATAGATAACCAGTGGGAGAAATAAGTACTCTTACTTCCAGGAAATAAATGAAAACCAAATAAATTGGTTATATCTATATATAACCAAGAGTAGGACAAAACTATTTAGAATTGGGGAAGCTAAGGTGTTTCAACTAGAAAAAAAAAATTGGGGTCAGATTAGCTTACAGCCCTAAGAAAGAGAAAAAAATGATAAAAATCACAAAGAAGCTCCTAATATAAGGTTATCATTTTGAAAGCAAATCTACAGAAAGAAGCAGTCAGTGAAGGAATCTGCAAGTGAAACCCAAATGGGTTCATATGTTGAGAGGACCCTTCAGGACATTCAGGAGAGGAAACCATTGGGCCGAGAACTTCAGAGACAAAATGTGTGACGTGGCCACCCTCAGACAACTGGAAGGAAAATATTGTGGTTGCATATCACCACTTCGAAACAAAACAAAACAATGAATTTTAGAAAATTTGAAGCGGTCCCCCGATTTTGTTGACAGCCTGACCTAAAAGAGGGGTACGGGGGATGAGGGTTTAGTGGCCCAGGGTCAGGCCTGGTGGGTGAGCGCTGGTGACAGCACAATTGGCAGATCAGGTCTGGCTGGAAGAAACAGCCCGTGGGAGGGGCCAGGAGAGAAGAAGGGATTATTTTCATTCCTGATCTAGAGGATCCAGCCCCACAGAGTAAAAACAGAGCTGTGAAATGTGTAAGCGAACGCCTCACTCAGGCTGGGCACATATGACAGTCACACCCTGGGTGAAGTGTCTGGCTCAGAGCCCAAGTTCTTAGTCCAGTCCCCCAGGCCCAAGGGTTTGGTTGATGTTTCAGCTGAGAAAAGTCTTAAAATTTGATTCCAGTCCTTCAGATGATTTCTCAAAAGAAGTAATGAATAGTCTTAAGTCCCTCATGAAGTCACTGTAGTTAGAACTTTTTTCATGCCATGTTACCTCTACATGATTTAAAAGTCAGATCCCTTGTTATTTTTACATGTGCATTACCTTTATATACCTACAAACTGAAGAGTGGCATCAGCTTTGAAATGTCAGAAACTGGCCTGTGGGTTCCCGGAGAAAGCCATGGACTAAGACAACTATGTTCTAATTTGGCTATCTCCAGATAACTGGGCAAATCACAGCTCTCTTCTTGGAGCCTCAACTCCACTGACTGGCAAGTCTGGGTTAGATAAATTCCTGATTTCCTTCCAGTTTCAAATCTGAGCTTTCCTCAAAAGTCTGGGAAGCATAATTTCTGCCACTAGGTCATTATTTTGACAATCATTGAATACCTGCACATCAGCCACAGTATGAGGTACTAGACATACAAAGAAAGTTCCAACCAGTCCTGGTGTCCCTGCCCACCCACCCCAGGAGCCCAGGATCAGGTGATGTGGAAACTCTGGGGGAGGGTGAGAAAAGGGTCTCTGAGAAGGCTCACAGGTACTGCATTTGAGAAGCCCAGCAGGACTCTGGGGGGTGGGGGGAGCCAGTGGCTGTGTGTAGCAGGAGAGGGTGGGCTTCAATTACCTAGATCAGCACTGGAACCAGACTCTACCATTTTATTATAAAGGTGATGCTGGCCGGGAGCCTGGGTCGCTCAGTCAGTTAAGCAGCTGCCTTTGGCTCGGGTCATGATACCCAGATCCTGGGATCCAGCCCCACTTTGGGCTCCCTGTGGGGAGACTGCTTCTCCTCTCCTCCCCACTTGTGATCTCTGTCACTATCTTGGTCTCTCTTTCTCAAATAAATAAATAAATAAATAAAATCTTTTTTAAAAAGGTGATATTGGCATATTTCTTTCTTTCTTTCTTTTTTTTTTTTTTTTTTTTTTTTTTACCATTTTATTTATTTATTTGCCAGAGAGAGAGATCACAAGTAGGCAGAGAGGCAGGCAGAGAGAGTGGGGAAAGCAGGCTCCCCACTGAGCAAAGAGCCCGATGCGGGGCTCGATCCCAGGACCCTGAGATCAAGACCTGAGCTGAAGGTAGAGGCTTAACCCACTGAGCCACCCAGGTGCCCCGATGTTGGCATATTTCTTAATATGAGCCCCAGTTTCTTCATCTATAAAATACCTATACCTCCAAGTATTGTGTGGAGAATAACTGAGAGAGCATAGGCAATGCTGTGGTGGGAACTGGCTCAATCTGAAAGAGGTAACACATGAGTGACCTTCTAAAGAATGAATAGCAGTGAGTCTCAGTCTGAGGTGACTTGGTTTATTTCGAGAAGAAAGTTGTTTAAAGTGATGTTGGGGGGAAAAAAAAGCAGTTCTTTCCTATTATGTTTAGATGCCTCTTTAATCAAAAGGTACCCTCAAGTAGAGCATTGTGATTGTTCTTTATGTTTCCTACACTGAAAAATAACCCAAATCAACCATGATTATAACAAATATTAAGATTACACGAGGAGGGAAACACTGGCTAGATAGTCGATTCCTTCCAAACACTGTATCAACACAAAGATTCTTCTAACACTTGATATGGCTTTGGCATCTAGAAACACTTTGGGGGCGCCTGGGTGGCTCAGTCAGTTAGGCATCAGACTTCAGCTCAGGTCATGATCTCAGGGTCCTAGGATCGAGCCCTGTGTTGGGCTCCCCACTCAGCAGGGAGTCTGCTTGTCCTTGTCTTCTCCCTCCCCTTCTGTCCCCCACTGTGCTCTCTCTCTCTCTCAATAAATGAAATCTTAAAAAAAAAAAAAAAGACACTTTGATCAGCAGAGTGAATTTGACTGGTAATATATATATAATTATCACATTTCTTCCCCATAGCTCAAGGGTCAATGATAAGAAGTTACAACAATGGTAAATGACTACTCAAGAAACATTTTTCTATCCCTCTACACTACAGAAGAGAAAAAGAGAAAAAGAAAACTGATCACAGCTTTCTCTTCTGTCTGTGATCAGTTGGGAAGTTTGACTTTGAGGTACTTAGGTCCTGGTATGCCATCTGTCTCTGCCCCCGTCTGCAATCAACAGATAGTGTGAAGAGAGGACCCTGCATGGGTTCTCAGATGAAACATCTATAAATTTTGGTGATCAAACCAGTAGATAAGATCTAGTTTCTGTTTTTAAAATAACTTATAAAACTTGTTTCTCAAAAGGAAGAAACAAATAAATGCAAGAATTACAATAATGCAAATTCTATTTACCTGTCTATAGAAGCAAGACAAATGTCAATTCCATGAAGTCAGTATTCTCCTGATGTGAAACCAAAAAGAACAACAACAAAAAAAAACCCTCACAAAACTACAAACTTAATACATAAATGCAAAAACCCTTTAAAAAATATTAGCAAAGCAAATTCAATGATGTATGAAAGAATTATATACCATGACCATGTACACAGGAATGCAAGGTTGGTTTCATAGTTGAAAAGCAGCTAATGTAATATACTATATTAATAGGATCAAGACAAAAACAATACAATCAGGGACACCTGGGTGGCTCAATCATTAAGGGTCTGCCTTCACCTCAGGTCATGATCCCAGGGTCCTGGGATTGTGTTTCGCATCACACTCCTTGCTCAGTGGGGAGCCTGCTTCTCCCTCTGCCTGCTCCACCTGCTTGTGTTTTTTTCTCTCTCTGACAAATAAATAAATAAAATCTTTAAAAAGGAAAAAAGAAAAGTGATGGAAGAAAAAAAGGATTAAAAAAAACAACAATACAACCATCTCAATAGATGCAGAAAAAGCATTTAAACAAAACCTAACTCCATGCATGGTAAAAATGCTCAACAAACTAGGAATAAAAGGGAAGTTCCTTACCTGATAAAGAGCATCTACAAAAAACCCCAAAACAAACAAAACAAAACTAGTGTTATCATACTTGATTGTGAAAGACTGACTACTTCTCCCTATAATGGGAATAAGGTGAAGATACTTACGATTTCGACCTCTAATCAACCTTGAACTGAGGTTCTAACCAGTTCAATAAGAAAAAAATGTTTAAGGTATCCAGATTAGAAAAAAGAAGTAAAACTATCTTTATACTCAGATGATATTGTCCTATACATAGGAAACTCTAAGGAGTCCCCCAGCCCCTGCCCAAAGCGGTTAGAACAAAAAAATGAATTCAGCAAGGCCACTGGATACAAGATCAAAAATTTAAAAATCAATAGTATTACCATACACTAGTAACAAAAAATCTAAAATTAAGAAAACAATTTCACTCACAACAGGGTCAAAAAATAATAATTGGGAATAAATTTAACAAAAGAAGTGAAAGATTTGTACACTGAAAATTATAAAACATTGCTGAGAGAAATTAAAGAAGATCTAAATAAGTGAGAAATGTCCTGTGTTCATGGATTCAAAGATTCAAGATTGAAAGGATGGCAAATCTCCCCTAAATAGTTGTATAGATTCAGTGCAATCCCTATCAAAACCCCTTTAGGCTTTGTAGAAGTTGATGAGTTGACCCCAAAATTTATATGGAAATTCAACATCATTGGTCATTGGGAAAATGCAAATTAAAACCACAAGATAGCACTACACATCCACAAGAATGGCTATAATTAAAAAGATGGACCTTCCCAAGTTTGGGTGAACATGCAGAGAAACCTGATCCTCATGCCCTGCTGATGGAAATGTATAATGGAAACCTGGACAATTGTTTGGCAGTTTCTTACAACTTAAAGTTACCAGCAATTGCACTAGTAGATGTTTATCCAGAAGACAGGTACAAAAGTATTTACAGCAGTACTATACATAATAGAAAAAAAAACCTGGAAAATATTCAAATGTTTGTCAGTTAGTGAATGGATAAAGCAAATGTGGAATATCCATATAACAGAATACTATTCAGTAATAAAAAGGCGATTCTGTTTGGTGCCTGCTTCTTCCCGTCTTCTTATAAACTGGAGTCTCCCTAGGTTAAGTGATGTACTGGCTTCCAGCAGGATTCTTAGTGAGAAAAATTCCCCAAACACAAAAAGGATTTTCAATTGCTATTGTTGGGTGTCATAAAACATTACAAACATCCACTGATCTTCTCTCTTTAGGACCACAAACTTCTAGGGTCACAAACTTGGGACTTTGACCCAGGCCACTGAAATTTTTAATGTTGAAGAAAATGGATTGGACAAGTGCACCAATGTCAAGGGCGGGCAGTGCTTTGTATGTAGATCCACTCTCTTCGCCAAACATACAAAAGCAAGCTTTGTGTACTGGCCATAGCAGTGAAATTTCTAGGCATAGCTTTGCCACTTCCCTTTCTACTCCAACCTCCTGAATCCCCTTGCTACTACTCACCAGAGTTCGGAGCTTCCTAGTCAGGCCCTCCAATCTGTCCTGCTCACCACTTCATTGTCCTTAAGGTCAAGTTCAAGTTGGTCCTCTGGCTCAGAAAATTCCAATGGCCACTTATGTTGATACCATCTTAATTCTTTACTTAATTTTTAGAAGCTCCATACTCTGGATACACTTTGTGATGGTGTGGAAAGCATCTGGTCTATTATTTCCCTGAATTCCCTTTCTTATATGTTTTCTATTAGGGTAGGCCATAAGGGTGATTCTTGGAGATTTGGAGGGCAGAAGAGAAGTGGCCATTTTGTGGCTCACACACAATTTGCTGATGTGCTGATTCATCTCATTGGCATGAATCAGCAACTAAGCTTGCAGCTTCTCTTTGTCCTGGATTCTCCCTTCAGCTTCTCCAACTCCTGAGCCAGGTATTTGTGTTCAGCTCTGTGATCTAGGGTCCTCCCTTCTGCAGAATAGCCTGGATGCCAAGGTCAGAGATCACAAGAACTGACACAGCTTTCAGTCCATCCTCACGAAATCCCATCTCATGCTTGTGACTTCCAGCCTTCTCCTGATCTCCCTTACTTTTAACATCCAACGTCCATTCTTGGTGGCCTTCAAGTTCCAATGTTAGACATGGAGACAAAGGTTCAGAGAGACTGCTTAACCAGCTCACACAATTATGTAAGACCAATTCCATAGATAGACAAACAAGACAGACCTCCTGATGGTACTTCTTCTCTGTCAGCAACATCCTTGTCCCCATCTCCCTATCTCTACCCTCTACAGGCTTTCTCTTCTTTCAATATCCAGTTCCTCCATCATGCTCCTCAGTCCCTATGGCAAGAAGTGACAACCCCCTGCGTGCGTGCGCGCGCGCGCGCGCGCTCACACACACACACACACACACACACACACCTGTTCAAGTCCAAGCAGGCTGTTTGAAATCTCTAGAGCATTTGGCTCATTTTGCCTCTCAGCTTAGGTATTTCTGCCCACGTCATTTTTCCTCTACTGATGACTAGACTTCACATCCTCCAAAGCAGGAACCATGCGTCCTACATTTGTAGGTCTCCTACAGTATTGTCTACTACGCTAACACTCTGCCCAATGAACCAAATTGAACCAGGCTGAACACTCAAGGGGGAGAAGAGACAGTCAGTAGGGAGATAAAGAACTTCCAAATAAGCCCCTTGTTTTACCACCTGCCTGCCTGATGAGCCCATGTCCACAGGTCAGCCTCAAGATGCCTCTCCTCCCTGGCAATGGCCAGGGACATTGGTTTTAAAGCAAGAAAACACAGAAGGAAAAGAATGTAAGAAAGTATATACCCAAAAGTTTATTCACTAGTTCACGCAATTTTATGTGTAGTGATGCCTATCAATGAGAAAGGGAAAAATCGTCTTTAAGAAAACCTATTATTTTTTTTGCTACCAAGGTTCTTTTATAGGAGCTCTGAATGACACAATTTAATGAGTAGAGCTATTACCACAACTACAGTTTGCAAAGGTGGTAATATAGATCACAGACCATTTTCACTATGTAAAAAAAGTCTAACAGAAATGGCTTAGCTAAAGAAAAAAATAAAAGCTTTCACCTGCTCACAAATTGGAATTCTTTCCTTTTCGCTAGGGCTATTTTAGTTCAGGGTGAAAATACATATTTTTCCAAGCTTGTTATGAACTACGTGTGTTCTTTGAACACTTTGAAAAAATGGAGAAGTTACTTGATGACTTGTTAATAAATATATGTTTTTTGTTGGGGAAAAAATTGTTTTAATGCCAAAAGCCCCTGTTTATAGAAATAATTAAAAAGAATCTAAAAGGCAGAGAGTTTGGGAACCATTAAACTGGTTATTTAAATTAGAATAGCTAAGCCTTCAAAATATTAAAAATTTACTCCCTTCTCATTGATAGGATCATCTTGTCTACTGTAAATCTAAAATTAAAATGGTGGCACAAGATTTTCTATTTAATAACAGTGACTTGGGTAATTACAGTGATATAATTCAATGAGTTAAGGGGGAAGAGCTTCAACAAAGAGGGAATACAACAAAAGAAATGGTTTCTGAGAGTATCTCAGGTTTATACTATCCATTTCAATTTTAATTCAAAACAATTCAAATCGAAAGAAAAATGAATCTCTTTTACCTGACTTGAAAAGCTGCAAAAAGTTAAGTTTTTATCTTGTAATTTTCCATTTGCTTTACTGGAAGATTTTCTATTTGGTTTTTTTTGTGTGTGTTAGTTATATACTTTATTGATTAATTCAATCCAATGCCAAGGAAGCAGGAATTGAGATGCTGGCAGATGTTGTTGCTCCGAACAGATAGAATATATAAGAGAAGAGCCAACCGGTTTCCACATTGCGGTTTCAATTAGAGCTTAGAATGAATAAAGTCATCTAAGAGAATTCAGGATTCCACCGGCCCTGAGGAAATTCATAAGCTGAATCATTTCTATTTTATTCCCAAATAAACATAGATCTGAAAGTTCAAGCAGGGGTCAAAGGAAACACGATTTCTCACTAACCAAGCTTCTTTGTCAACATCTTCCTTCCAGGTAGGGACCTCAAAGGAATGCAGGGCAGACGCTGTGAGCTGACCAGGCTCATGGTGAGAGCTGGGGAGAGGCCCGGGAAGAAAGCCCAGGCAGGCAGGCTGGGTAGGATATGAAGGTTGAGAGAGTACCATGTGCTGTTGGTGGATCATTGAGGCTCCAATCATAATTAGTGCTTTGATTTCATAGCCCAAGGAAAGCTAAATATGGTGTAGTAACTTATAAAATTTTTCAAATATATACAAAAGTAGACTAAATCCCACAAATGTACCCTTCCCCCAACTTCGACAATTATCAACTCAAGGTCAACCTTGTCCCAACCATTCCCATGGTCTGCATAATTTTGATGCAAATCTCAGATATAATTCATTTTATTCTAATTCATTTCCATCTCTCTAAAAGAAGAGGATTTTAGAAAAAAAATACAACATCATTAACTCACCTAAAAAAGTCACCCCGTCATTCCTGAAGATCTTCAACTGTCCGGTTTGTGTTTACATTCCTTGGAGTGTCATATATATAGTTTTAAAATATATAGAGAGATTTATTTTTTTTTTAGAACATAAACTTTTCTTAGAAGGTTAATTGACTCACATTTATGTTCCTTATTGCTTAAAATATAAATTGCTTGAGCAGAAGGATTGTGTTTTGTTTATGCCTGTCTTGGAGTGTTTTGCCCATACTTATGCCCAGATTTCATAGACAAGGTAATTAAGTGTATAATAAAAAGCTTTTTATGACTCTTCATGCAATTACATTCACAAATCAGAAAAAAAAAAAATCACCACACTACTTGTCCAGATTTTTGATACAGAAAATAGAAACAATATAGATGCTCAATTTCTTCATTTATGTTGGAATGAAATGTCATCTAGAGCATAATCAGGCAATTGCAAATCTGCAACATTTGGCTACTAAAAATCTTTCTTGATAGCTATCATAGTTTCTGACAACCTGAGAAATGGATTCTCCAGAGAGAGACCTACCCTGCCAGTTTGGGCAGAACATCCACGGTGGCCAACAGAATGCAGAAGAACATCCCTGATAGGAGAAAAATGTGTTCTATGAATTTTAATGCAATAAAATTGAAGTCCTGTCTTGGATTCAATCAAGGTGAACAAATTTTGAATATCTCTGGGCAGGGATGTTCCTTTTCATATCATCTCCCCACCTTTTTCCTTCTCTCACTTCCACTCTAATTCTGGTTCTTTTTCATTGTACACAAATGAAATACATGCATTTATAAGAAAAAGGAAATTGAGGGATATGTATCCTGAGGCATATGACTGTAATATAAAAAGAAAGCGATGTACATCAAAATGTTAAGTGCTGCATTATTTTATAATAGCAAAAATCAAAAATAATCTGAATGTCTAAGATTAGAAGCATCGTTATATAAATTATATTCTATCCATTTACTGGGAATAGCTAAGGAATAATTATGCAGTTTTTAAAACTAGAATTATGAAGACCATGTACCAACATAGAAAATGCTTATGATGTGTTAGGTACAGACAATCAGGATTGATATTTTATAGACACTATGAATTTTTAAAAATATTTATTTATTTGTAGAGCAAGAACTAGATCAGTGGGGTGGGGGTGGGGACAATAGAGGAAGAGAATCTCAGGCAGACTCTGCATCAAGCACAGCCCAGGGCAGGGCTCGGATCTCACAACGCTGAGATCATGACCTGAGCCGAAACCAAAAATCAGACACTTAACCAACTGACCCACCCAGTCACCCACTGGACACTGTGACTTTAACTATGTAAGAAGTATACCTATAAATAAAAGATTGAAGGAAATAATAATAGTGGTTAAGTTAGTGTGTGGAATTACACATGATTTTAAAATATTATTCAGCTGGCTTTTAGAATATGTTAAATAAATACTAATTTCTTTTTTGTATTACTTCTAACATTTTAAAACTTTGTATGATTGTAGATTAAAAAATTTTAAAGCTATAAATAATAGAACTTTGGTTAATTGTATTTTAAAATCTTTACTTTTTAAAGCCTGTATCCAGCTTATATATAAAATAATATATTTTTATATTTTTAGTTTTATATATAAAATAGTAAAAAAAAATAAGATTAACCTTTTAAAATGATGAAATAAAATAAAATAATTATTTTTTAAGTAAGATCTACACCCAATGTGGGACTTAAACCCATCACCCCAAGATTAAGAGTCACATACTCCACTGACTGATCCAGCCAGGTACCCCTATTTTATTTCTTTCATTAAATTTTACTTAGGGGCACCTAGGTGGCTCAGTCAGTTAAGCATCTGACTCGATTTCAGCTCACATCATGATTTCAGGGTCATGAGGTTGAACCCCTGGGTGTGGAGCCTGCTCAAGATTCTCTCTCTCCCTGCACTGTCACCCCCTACCCCCACCCAACCATGGTGCATGTATGAGCGCTCTCTCTCTCTCTCTCAAAACAATTTTTACTTCTCCTTCTACTTAAATAGCAAATAGTATAATTTTTTTTTCAAAGATTTTATTTATTTATTTATTTTTGACAAAAAATGAGGGAGAGCATGAGCAAGGGGAGCAGCAGGCAGAGGGGAAGGGAGAAGGGAGCCTGAAGGGAGCTCGATCCCAGACCCTGGGATCATGACCTGAGCAGAAGGCAGACTAAACCACCCAGATGTCCTACTATAATGTATTTAATAACAAATTACTGAGCAGGGACCCTTACACATTTAGGCCCTTGATACATAGTGGCTGAATAGATTTGAAGGTGTTCATTTACTTTGCATTCATTCAACAAATGTTATTGAAGAACTAGTTTACCCAACGAAATGTGTACTTTTGCTGACTTAGAAAAGGGCCAAATGTTTCAAATTATGAAAGATACATAAAACTATAAAAAATGTAAGTGAACAGCTTAACAAATCATAAAATAAACCCCCCTGGTATCCACCTTCCCATGCAGGTCAAGAAATAGAACATCACCAGAACCCAGAACACCAGCCCCTCCAGGCCCCTCCTAACCCCTGCCTGCATCACCAGGACAGAGGCAGATGTGTGGGGACACCTGACGCCCCAGGGCCTGAGCTTGGGTGGGCCCTTCCAAGGCAGTGAGCATCTGCTCTTTGTAAAATTTTCAAGGGTAAACATTTCCCACATTTGGTTAAGGTTTCTTTGTACTTCCATAAGTAACTTTGTATTCATAATTTCACATATTTTTCTTAAATAGGGTCCCTCCAAATTGTATAAGCCTCAGGACTCATGGAATCTGTATCTGCCCTACAGCAGAGCTGTCCTGACTCTTAGATATTCTTTCTTCCAGATGGATCACACAATGTGACACTGTCCATTTTTCAATTACAAATGTTCCACATGTTTCTATGAGCTCAAACCTGTGGCTGCTCCAGGAAGTGCTTAGAGAAAAGAATTGACAGGCTTTTCCCAGGAGCGTGATAAAAGGTTTGGGTTTGGGTTTTCCAGCAAGGACCTCCAGAGCCGGCTCTCTCTTCTTCAGGAGCCAGGCCAGTGAATCAATGGCCTCCCTAACCAGTGCTTCCAACATGCAGCTGCTAACAGAAGCCTTGCTTGTTAGGCACACAGAATAGCGACAACAATACTGAATAGTTTGCCAACGTTTAAAAATCACAAGATTCCACGTGAAAAGTTGGTTTTCTGGCTTCCTCTAAGCAGTCGGAGAGGTGACTCCTCTGAGCCCACTTCCCCACCTGGCCTGGCCCCTGCTGGGGGGAGCAGAGGCACAGCCGCTTTCTGAAGCCAGATCTTCTCCCTGAAACCCCGTCACTTTGCTTTAACCTCTTCTCTCTTGAGCGTCTGGTCCCTTTAAGCATTTACGAACCCTGCTCTGGCCAAGGAATAAGTCCCCCCTCCCCCAACATTTTAAGAGAAGTTTCTTGCTGATATTTCCCAAACATTTAACAAAGGTGCTAGTAAGGGATCATCCCAAATAGAGTTAAACTATCTGAAGACAGAGAACGTGAATCGAATCAGAAATGTGCGCAGTTCATCTCCAATGAAATAATCTCCCAATCAGAAGCAGTAAGTGGCAGCGAAGCAGACCTATATAGATCAGTGATTCTTGAATTTTAGTATGCATCAACATCTCACCTGCAGGCCTTGTTAAAACAAATTGCTGGGTCACACCCCAGTGTTTGATTCATTACGTGTAGACTAGGAATTGGCACTTCTAGGAGGTTCTGTGGCGCGGCCCAGGCTGCTGGCCCAGGAGCACCTTTTTGAAAAGCACCACTACCTCTTACTCAAAATGCCATCTGTCCCCTGGCCAGAGGGGAGCTTGTTAGGAATGGGGAATCTAGGACCCTCTCCAGACCAATGGCATCAGGAACAGGTGATTGTAGGAACATTACATTTTGAGATACACTGAACTAAATGTTCCCAAGCCCTCTTGGTAAAAATCACCTGGGTGTTTATTAAATATACAGAATGCCAGGCCTTTCCTTTAGAAATTCTATTTAGAAATCTTCTTTGGTCAAGCACTCCAGGTGATTCCTATCATGAGGAAAGTTCAGGAAAAATAGATTAACGGTGGTGTTAATAAATCTAAAGAAAGAATAAGTTAATAAAATGGGGGCAAGTAGACAAAACATGGGAAAGTAGGAAATCCCAGGAAAGCAAAGTGGTAGCAGGGTTTCAACCATTTGGGGCTCCTTAGCCCTGTATGCATTCCTTTCATGGGAATCAAATTGTTAGATCCCATACAGGCACTAAACTCCTCTTATCTGGGTTCCTGTCCATCAAGAACCTTGGTCATTCTGATTGGCTTCCCTGTGCTTTTCACACCAGGAGAAACACTCACAGTCAAATCAACAGGACTATCCAAATTGGAGTGATAGGTGCGTCTCTCAGCGTGAATCAAGAACTCATCATTAAGGTGTGGATATATTTTTCTGTGGGTTCTATTAGTGTCTTTAAGAGATTAAACCACTTTAAATAACAAAATCTCATTTCTGGGCATGTATGCATGTTACCTGAATTGAAGAGGGGACAAACTGTTTTGTCCACAAAGTTGTCTTACGTGGATTCCACTGTGTAGTTTTTAACTTTTTTATGCATTCGTTTAAGTCAGATTTTGGGGGGAAAGAATTGAATTAGCAAATAAAAAGTCTGCAAAATATATAAGAAATAAAATATTTAAAGCAGAGTTGGTGGGGGAAATTGCCTTTTAAAAAAATATTTAGTCAAGGGCGCCTGGGTGGCTCAGTGGGTTAAGCTGCTGCCTTCGGCTCAGGTCATGATCTCAGGGTCATGATCTCAGGGTCGTGGGATCGAGGCCCGCATCGGGCTCTCTGCTCTGCTTCCCTCTCTCTCTCTCTCTCTCTCTCTGCCTGCCTCTCTGTCTACTTGTGATCTCTCTCTGTCAAATAAATAAATAAAATCTTTAAAAAAAATATTTAGTCTAGTTGACACGTATTAGTTTTAGGCATAGTGATTGGACACCTTCATATATTGTGTTGTGCTCACCTCAAGTGTAGTTACCGTCTGTCATCATACAGTGCTACTACAATATCATTGGCTCTGTTTCCTATGTTGTATCTGTCATTCCTGTGACTCATTCACCCAAAACTAAATCTCCTACTGCCCTTCACCCATTTTGCTCCCCCACCTCCTGCAATCATCAGTTTCTTTTCTGTGGATGTTGTCTTTATTTTTATTTAAGCAGGTTCTAGAGCCCAGTGTGGGGCTTGAACTCAAGACCCTGAGATCAAGACCCAAGCTGAGATCAAGAGTTGTCCACCCAACTGACTGAGCCACCCAGGTGCCCCTGGAAGTGGTCTGTAAATTAACAAAGTTTTTCAGTTTTTGTAATGAAATAATGGCCTTGATGAGTCATATATTTTCTCTTAATCTGTCTCCACAATTCTCCACAAGAAGGGCAAAATTTACCCTTCCGCTCAAAAGACCTGACCTGTCATTGAATCTAAGTTTTTCCAAATTTCAGGTATATCCAAAGTCCTTTAGTGAAGTAAAAATCTCTGAAAATTAGATCACATTATCTGCTCCCCTGTCTACCACCCAATTCTACAGTTTTCGTCTGGCAAATTAACAAATTCCTGGTCGATGTTGAGACACGCTATTTCTTTTAAGGTTTCAAGAGAATGATCTTATTCTGGAAATAAGACCACCAGATGATCAGTTTGTCGGAGGGTATTTTTGTTTTGTTTTATTAAGTAGTCTCCGTACTGGGCCCAAACTTACAACCCTGAGATCAAGACCTCAGCCGAAATCAAGCCGGACGCCCAACCGAGCCACCCTGGGGTCTCTGGAGGGTGTTTTAACGTTAAACCCCATTCTGAACAAAACGGTTTTAATTTCCAGTTCCAATTCCACCTTAAGTTGCACTGACTTTTTAAGTAGGGTGATCTGGCAAGTAGCTTATCCGCAATTCTTTGGCCAAACAAGCATGGGGGCCATGGTACCACTAAGTTCTCAAGGTGGAGATCTAAGAGAGTGAAGAGATATTCAGCCAAGGAGGGAACTGTTTTCAGAAAATGGTAAATTCGGGAGGAGTAAAATTTCCTTTCCCCCTCCCTTGCTAATTCAGAAGGCAGCATTATACATAGAAAACAGGGAATTTTGGAATGAAAAGTCCCGGTTTTAGTTTTAGTCCCAACAACTACGAGAAGCTATGAGAAGTAGGATTGTGTGGGAGTCTCTCTCATAATCTCAGTTCCCTCAAATTTCCAGGAGGTCGGTATTGATGATTCCTCCCTTGGTGATAAAATATCAGCACCTCATAAAATGCTTTATAAATGGGAGTTGTTACTGCGGGCACAGTAACACTAACCTCAAACGTAAGTGTTTTTAGCTTAATTTTTCAGTATTTCGTTATTAGTCTCTGTCCAAGGAATTTGCTTCTAGGAATTTATCCTAACAGAATTGCATATGTGCAAAATGAAATATTGTCAGTGTCTTCACTGCATTTTGGGGGGGGGGTCATAGCAAGGATCTGAAAATAACCTAAATGTCCACCAGTAAAGGTCTGGTTGAAGGAGTTATGCCCATTTAGTGGAACAAGTGGAATCCCATGCAGCTGTGAAACAGAATAAGGAAACCCCCTGTATGTTGTCATGGAAGGATCTCGAAGACACATGGTTGAATAAAAAAAGCAAAGCGCAGAACTTGACCTTTATTGTCCAAGGTTGGAAATTAGATAATAGAGTTGGATTTGGTTTTGAGCACATAGACACTGGAAGGACACACAGGAAACAAACAGAAGCAACTACATGTTGCCAGGGGCGAGGAGGCCGTGGGTAGAAGGGAGATTTTCACTGCAGGCCTTTTAGTATACATTTTTAGATTTTGAACCATGAGCACATATCACCTATTCACAAATTAAATGCTTATGGGAGAAGAGACCCATGGTATTTACATAGCCAAGGAAGGAAAGACCTGTGACTTCATCTTGCACATAGACCCTCAGTAGCTGTTTGGTGTATTGGATTACTGTGGAATGACCAGGGGTTCAGGTGTGCGATGGGCCTGGCCTACAGAGGAGGAAGGAAGGTCGAGGACAGGCATTGTCCATGGCGGATGAGGCAGCCTGCTTAGCATGGCCCATCCGAAATGGAAGGTCTCAATGGGGCCAGATGAGCAATGGAAGAACACACTTAGGTTGGATGCCAGTCATCCCACTAACATGACATGGGACTTCGGGAATGGGAACAAAACCACAGGGCTTTCAGGACATACGTGGTAAGGATAAAGGAGTAAGAATAACCAAGAAGAGGGAGAGAAGCCCCAAGTTATCTTTTGTTGTTGTTCTTTGTGGTTTTAGGTTGTTTTTGTTTTTTTTTTTTTTTTTTTTTTTTTTTTTTTTTTTTTTTTGGTGGGGTGATGGATTTGGAATGAGGACTTATTTCTAATTTAAACAAAGCATTTAACATCAAGCTAATGCAGAGTGGTCTGTATAGAGAATGACGTTGTCCATCTTAGGGGGAGGAAGTTACATCAGGGCTGTGACTTGGAGGTTTAAGGCGCGAGCGCTCCCTGTACCTGATACCCGCTGCAGGAGACTGAGCCAGTTAGAGGCACCGGGGCATTCTGATTCGCATGATCCAGCATGTGGGAGACAAAAGTCAAGAGTGACAGCGTAATCTTTGGTATCAGCTCTGATGGCTAACAATCCAGGGACCCCCTGGTCCGGAAGGAATGGTGTCCTCAGGGTTATTCACAGAAGCTGGGGGCGGATGGGCAAGACTGCTCCCACCCTGCGTGTGACTTTGAAAGCCGTGCAGCATGGGCAGAGCCTCCTGGGATGCTGTATACTTAGAGTCTGGTGACGTAGAACCACTCCCCCAAAGCCGCAGCTCCCTGCGGCCAGCCTTCAGGGAGCAATGGGTCAGTAGCAGGAAGGCACTAATGACCCAAGGCTCCCTGATCTGGGGACAGAGAAGAGCATTTGGGAACATCCACCTCCTTCCCTCTCACCACACAGTTTAAATCAGGTTTCCTCTTCCTGGGGATCTTGAAGCTTGGTGTGAATATCTAGGAGTGCTTTTAGAAATCCTCTGATGAAGGTACGACAGAAGTGCAAGGTCTTACTATCAACACTGTCAAATATCTTAACATGGCAGAAGTGTTGTGTGTAGACAGAACATAGATGCACATTTCAACTTCTAATATTCCTCAGAGAACTATTTGAGGTTTAAGAATGGTAATGCAAAAAAAAAAAAAAAAAGGTAAGTGCAAAGGTAAGAAGAGAAGACAGTCATGGGGAAAAAACAGAGGAGTTCAGCTCACAGAAGAGAACTCCCTACTCGACTGCACCCCATGGGAGCTGTAACACCCACTCACATGGACCCTGAAGCCAAACAAGGAAGGTCCCCCCACACAGTGGCATCTACACCCATGTGACAACTGGAAGATAGAGCAAGTCCAGCCCATCCTTCACGCAAGAAGCAAGCTGCTTCTGGGAATGCTGCTGTCCCATCAGCATGCAGGCTCTAGGACATGCTAGCCTAGCAACCCACGTCACAGAGGGAGGGGACTACAGAGCCTACCCCAGATGTTGCGGCAATCTGCCTGTGGTTGACAAGAGCCTGGGCAACTCTGGAGCAGGCTGGAGATGAAGGGTGGAATGAAGAGGGGCGACAGAGTGATGCATGTCCAGGTGGGTTTGCTCACCACCCCAGCACCTGGGAATTTTGCTGGCAAGGGTAAGCAGCTGAGCTGAATTTAGAGTAGTTCCTTAATTGCTCTAACTGCAGTTAAAAATTAATAACTATCAGTTGTGAATAAATGATGTTCCAGGCACAGTGCTAAAAGCAACCTACACATTTTCTCATTTAATCTCCCAAACAACCGTGTGATGTAGTGTTGACACCCCCCATTTACAGATGACCCTCAGAGTGTAAGTGACTTTACCCAGGACACTCCAGTGAGTAGCAAGGCGAGGGTCTAAATGCTGGAATTTTAGCTCCTAAGGCTGTTTTCACTACAATGTTTTGTGGCCTTGCCAGTTAAAAAGCAACCATCAGTTAAAAAGCAACAAAATAAAACTTTTGTTTTCTTCATTATTCTAGATGTGAACACAATGCATCCAGGATGCTATTTTCAGAGCTAAGGGAGCAAACTGCTTTCTTCTAATCATTGAGCTCAGGTTTTGACCCATGCTTGCAAATGGAGGTTACCCAAAAGAAAATCTACTTATATGTCGTGGACAGGTGTACCGAGCTCTGTCTTCTCCGCCTGAGCCATCCAACTCAGGCCTCCATATTTGGTGCCTCTTTTGGACTTAGACTCACTGTCTCTGGTCTCACTCCACTTTCCAGTCTGTACTCCAGACTGTGGACAGAAACAACTTTGAAAAACGTTGTTTGAAAACCTCCAGGGCTCCCAACTGCCTCCAGAATCAAGTGCTTTCCCTGCTGGGCAGCCACTTCCCCAAGCCCCTCTCTGCTGCATCCGTGACCCAGCCCAAGCTGGATGGCTCTGTGCCCTGAACGTCGTGTGCACTTTCACGCCTTACTGTTATTATTAGCCCTTGCCAGTCCCTCTCCCAGCGGTGGCCTTATCTTACCTTCTTTCTCTGCTGGCAAATGGCTGTACTCCAAAGCCCAGGTCGGATGTCACCGCCTCTCCCGCAGCCTCCCAGCCCCTTTAAAGTAGAAGTGATTACACCACTCACCTGGCCCCTGCCATGGCACCCAACTGCACAGGTATATCATACTATCAGTTAGAGGATATTCTTCTACATAGCTGGATCCTGTTTTCCATTAATTAGGGCGGGAGCAAAAGCCATTTCTTGCCATTTTGGTTTCCAGAGGTCCTGGTCTATGGCAAATGCTGTCTTTAGAAGGAACAGATGCAGTCACATGTAATCAGGAACCCTGCTCTCACAGCACCACAGTTGGCAATGCTCTCAAAGGATTCCACCAATATGTGGGTAATTGGGCTGGCGGGCTTGAAATTCCCCCTATGCACGCTATTACCTATGACCAAGAGAGTCAAGTAACAAGGAAATTGAGAACTCAATCTTGTTCCATGAAAAAGATGAAAGGGAGAAAATAGCAACCCCAAATTTCCACCAGGACACCTTTGCTTTTCCCTCTGTAGACAGTTTTGCTTGGATCCAGGCAAAGCCTCTGTTTCTAAAAATAGATTTAAAAATCTGTGTCTGAGAGGGCCTTGCCCTTTATGACCCCATGCCTAAATATCTGTAAGAACTTCCTAACTGGTTTTCTAGGCTCTAGTCTTTTCCTCCTCTGTCCACATGCATATAGCTGCCCGATAAAAATTTTAAAAATATTATTTGGATTATGAAAAGTTTCTATGTAATATGTTATGAAACATAATTGCATGATGAATATAACCAACCAACCGTTCAGCCCTGGAGCATTACCAGTACCTTGCATCTATCTCTATAGGCCTCACCTGTCTCAACCACTGGCCTGATAAATGCCCGAAGCTTATCCCGGTCTTTAAATTTATGATTCCAAAACCCATGCCTTGATGTTCTCAGCCTGTTTATCTTGTTGTTCGATAGTATTCCACTGTGTGCCATACCAGAGTTATTTATCCTTTCTCCTGCCAACCAACCGGGATTGTTTCCAGTGTTATGGGTAATGTGGCTATGAACATTCTTGGTGCTCAAGTGCGTCTGTGCATTTCTAGAAGTTAGGTCATAGAGTATGCAAATGTTTAACATTGTGAAATAATGTCAAAGTTTCTTAAAGAGGCTCTACTAGCCAAATTTTCTACAAATCACTGTTTTCCCTGCTTAGAAACAATTAAATGTAACTGCTACTTGCAAGTTACAAGTTAACTTGCTACTTGCAAGTTAAAAATCCAAAAGGGCTCTTCCTTGCTAGTTTTTCACCAAACTAAATTCCACACATCTTCTCTTATAGGCCCCAAGTGCCCTCTATTTCAGTTGGGCACATCTGTTTTTGGATGTGAACCCACCTTACTCATTTTTTTTTTTTTTAATTTATTTACAACAGAGAGAGAGAGCACAAAAGCATGGGAAGTGGCATAGGCAGAAGGAGAAGCAGGCTCCCCGCTGAGGAGGGAGATTAATATAGAGCTCAATTCTAGGACCCTGAGCTCGTAATCTGAGCCAAAGGCAGCCACTTAACCAGCTGAGCCACCCAGGCACCCCATTCATTTTCTCTTTCCTTTCTTTTTCTCTTTCTTTCTTCTTTAGAGCAGGAGAGAGGGGGCAGAGGTAAAAGGAGAGGGAGAGTAAACTTTTTAATTTTTAAAAGATTTTATTTATCTTACACACATACACACAGAGGAGGAACAGCAAAGGGAGAATGAGAAGCAGGGTCCCCATCAAGCAGGGAGCCAGACGTAGAGCTCTATCCCAGGATCCTGTGATCATGAACTGAACTGAAGGTGGACGTTTAACTGACTGAGCCACCCAGGTGCCCTGAGAATTTTTTTTTTTTTTAAGATCTTATTTATTTAGAGAGAGGGCACATGCATGAGTTGGGGGAGGGGCAGAGGAGGCGGGGAGAACAGACTGAGTTGGTTGCGAGCCAGATGCAGAGCCTGATCTCATGACGCTTAGATCATGACTTGAGCTGAAATCAAGTCAGACACCAAACCAACTGAGCCACCCAGGTACCCAGGAGAATGTTAAGCGGGCTCCACACCCAGCGTGGAGCCAGATATGAGGCTTGGACTCACAATCCTGAGATAATAACTTCAGCAGAAATCAAGAGTCCAACACGTATCTGACTGAGCCACCCAGGTGCCCCAGGAAAATTATGTTCAACTCAATCATGTTTTCAGATTTGCTTCTGTCTCTGAACTATGCCTATTTTCATCATGATTTTAAATGGGAAATAATTTAAACCACCGTTCTTCCTCCAGTCCTTCTCTTTTGATCAAAGTGCTACTTGCCTTCCTAAAGGACCTTACAGTGTATAATATTTGAGGCAGAAACAAACTATATTAGCTTCCAATAAAGTACAATTTGGTTTATTAGTATGAAATATTTTGAGATAATTTATTGTAGTGGTGACCCAAGTACATGATTCTCAAAGATAAAAATGTGTTTTAGCTTAATAATAATCATAAATCAGCAGTAAAACTGCTGCTTATTAGACTCCAAGAAAAGCAGGAAGGCACTTTCTCTTTTTCGCATAGATACTATACTGAAGATACTGCTTAACGGGGCATTTCTTTGACAGAGTTTATTTTGCTTTTCTTTGGTCAGATGCCTCTTCCTCAAACTCGATTAAAAGAGCGTGTCTGTTGGCCTGAGAACCTTCTTTGTAGAACACGGTCTTGATCGTGCCATCCTTTGGAGCCTTTATGGTGTGCTGTAGGAACACAAGACAGGACAGTGACTGCAATACCAACGAAGACTGAGCACGCAGCAAGGCAAGAGAGATGAAAAGTTAAAAAGCCGGTTGATTTGAAGTTTTTCCAGCTTTTAGATACCATAGCACCCAGAGAAAGTAACATTAAAAAAAATTTTTTTAAATAAAAATATAATGTATTATTAGCAACAGGGGTATAGGTCTGTGAATCACCAGGTTTACACACTTCACAGCACTCACCATAGCACATACCGTCCCCAATATCCATAACCCCAGAGAAAGTAACATTTTTATGGTGTGCTTTGGGGTTGTGAGGAGTCACTGTTCTGACGCACCTGTATCACACTCAAGGTCACTGACCGGGACACTCTGGCCTATCTGGTATTTTGCCACAAGCTTCACCGCAGAGTCTCACTTGAGAAGCTGTTAAATAAAACTATCAATCCCTGGGCCCAGTGCAGGAGAGCCCAATTCAGCTATTCTGGGGAAGTAGTTTGGAAAAGCTCTCCTCATCAGGTGACGGTAATAAATGGCCAGGCTGACCACTACTGGCCTACAATTTCCAACCATCTATAAACCTCAAGAGCTCATCTAGTTTGACTGAGGTTTTCACCCTGATACTGATGCTTGGCATCCCAAGTTTGGCCTTAGAAAATACCAACAGCCTAACAATCAGCTGGGGGTACTGCCTGAATTTAAACTACTGATAATTTCTTTAATTTCAGTATCAGAACTGACAAATGCCATTTCACAAAATTAAATGAAAACCTATTTAAAAGAAGAGTGTTTTGGTTTTATGTCCTGCAGTTAATGGTTCATCAACCCATGGCTCTTACTATTTAAAATGGTATTAACTTATAAAATAAGGCAAAAAGCCAATTAGGTCTGAAAGTTCCCGAAGTTTAATTGGCAAGTGAACTTGTGATTTCATTACCTCCATTTTCATGGCAATCATAACCATTAGAGAATCTCCAGCTTTTACTTTGTCTCCAACTTTCACAAATATCTAGAAATTAAGAGTGACATGTTAATACTGAAAAAGACAGAGGTCCCTCATGGTCTACAGAGTTGGCGTAAGGATGCATAGAGTGGAAGTACGGATCTATGTGGTTCTCTTATCTGCCAAAGACAGGGGTGCTGGGGCCAATCAGAGACCTACTCGTCAATCTGGCATTGCTGGCCCTCATGTCTTCGGGGAGCACTGTTTAGCTCCTCACCTCCATCCTCAAACCCTCTAGTTTTCCTGGAATTGAATGAATATGCTTTATATATCTTGAGATCCTTTTCTGTTTTCACATATGTACAGACAAGCCATACCACCAAGGAAGAACCAATATGCTTCAATATTATAGGCATTGGAGGGTCATGCCTGGTTTTCTAGATTTTTTAGGTGGTCTAGGATAGTGCTCCAAGCTTTGAGGCCCCTGTGTAGTAAATGCATAGACTATCTTCATGTGAAAGAATTAAACTTATTGGCAACCATGGAAAAAAATTTCTATTTTCCTTTTCACATGTAAAAATGAACTCATATATCCCATGTATCACTGTCTTCTTGGTTAACATGGTGATGAAGCAGTTTCTGGAAACATTACACAGTGGAGTTAGGTTCTAGAGTCAATGTACAGAGGCCAAAGTGTGAAAAATGAGAAACACCTCGGAAAGCCATCAAATCACCCAACGCTGGATGATGCCCTAATAGTGCTTGGTGGAATCCATGGTCTAGGGGGCAGCTATGGGGAAAATCTTTTCCCCACAGGTGTGCAAAGATGCCACATTATGGAATGTCCATGGGAATGGAGACTGAGTGATCCAAGTCTCTGAGCTTATACTCCCTCTGGGGCAATCATCTGTTGAGGGGAATGGTGGGTGCAATCATTTTCACTACTTAAATGGTTATTTTCTTTTTCTTCTTTTTGGGTACCAAGAATATAGAGTTGAGTTTTTATGACTTAGATGCATTTACAGGGACTCTACTATATTCAAGTGTGTAACAAAAAGACTACCACCACTATTTGAAGTTATTTCAGTATGGATCTCAACTCTGAATACATATAGCATACAACACCAAAGCTCGTTGTTCTTCACCAGTACCAGCCTTTCAAATTTTATTTTAACATACATGCAGTTAGGTACATTAGAAAAAATGTTATTTCATGATAAATTGTTTGCTGTTAACATAAAAAAAAAAAAAACAGCCCTTTGGATAATGCTTGATGAATGATCCATTTTAATCATAAAAAGACAAATTTAGATTATTTGTACTTTGATGGAAATTGCCACTTTCAAAGATAACAGTATCATAAACTAGGTAAATGGGTATTTTCACTGAAGACTGAACAGAGAACTTGAATCTATCATAGTCTCTTGTTTTCTCTTTTTTAAGTATTTTATTTTTAAGTCATCTCTGCACAAAACACGGTGCTTGAATTCTTGAATCTATCATAGTCTCTTGTTTTCTCTTTTTTAAGTATTTTATTTTTAAGTCATCTCTGCACAAAACACGGTGCTTGAATTTACAACTCTGAGACACATACTTTCATCGACTGAGGGAGCCAGGTGCCCCCCATGTCTTGTTATCCAGAGTAGGATGTTTTCCAATCGGAAAGATTTGGAGAGGGAAAAATGATGTATATGCCATTTACTGGGCCTTACTGAACATCTGTCTACCACATATGTTCACGTGATTACCTTTTCAATGGTACCCGTCATAGGAGCTATGGCTCCTTCCTGAGTTCCATCTGAGCTCACTGAAGACAAGTATTTGGGGACTGGAATGCCAATCTGTGTACTTCCTTCCTATAAATAGAAAACAAACTAGAAATGAAATCAAGATCAAACCACTGCAGTTTTATTAATATACCTAAGATAATGACTATTTTCAAGCTATTTGTTAACTATTAGTCATCTTTAATACGAGGGTTTTAATCTAGCTTGGTGACCTTAAGCAAATTATTAACCCCCTCTAAGTCTTAGTTTCCCATCATATAAAGGAGTAATGGCATCATGCCTCACAGGGAATTAAAGGATTTAATGTATTTAACTGCTGACAAAAAGATAGCCACTGTCCAAAAGACATTTTGGGCAGCATCCCCACTTCAAGTGCTTGGTCAAAGCCAGGAACTGTTCTTAAATGCCATATATATATAATTATTATTTTTTTTTTCATTGATCATCACAGGAAGCTTATGAGGTAGGTAGGTACTGTTATTTTTCCTGTTTAGAGATGGGGGAACTGAAGCCAGAGAGTTTAACTAGCCCTAGCTCACACACCTGTTCCAAGGTAAAGCCAGGATTTGAACCAAAGCAGCTTCACGTTCCAGAACTCCTACTCATCACCACTCCACTATACTGCCTCCACCAACACATTGTTATAGCAGAGTAACTATGGAGAGGAATGCCTGATCATGTCAGATCATCCTTGACTCTGTATACGGTAAGTAGTTTAACTGCTTAATACTAAAGGCATCTGATCACAAAGGAGTATGAACTGTAAGTGGGTTGTCAAATGTGAGAAGACTTGGAAGAGGCCACAGTGTATTTGATAATACATTTTCTTTTCTGCCCATGTAGAAACTATGGGCTCATCAGGCAGCAGGCTCCTAAATGGGACCAATAAGACAGGAGACATACTCTGATCCAAACCTATGCCACGTTTGCCTCAGTCACCAACCATCCTTTGATTGCCAAGATATCACCATTAACCCCCACTACTTCCCCAATGCCCACCTTCCCCACAAGGAATATCAGGTCCACAGACTCTTTCCTCAATGGTCACCTCCTCCCAAATGCCCAGAATTCCAAGTGCCAGGAGGATGGTGGTTGCCAAAGTATTCAGGCACCAAATGCCTGACAAAATACTGTGCACGGGGCAGTGAGACACTCTGACAAGTAGGGTGTCAGGACTTGTTTTAGAATTAAAGGAAGAGAATGGATATGTGTCTATCAGTGAGGAGCTGTGTGAATAAAGAACCAGGGAGAGCAGGAATGTGGCAAAGGAACAGGGTGGAGAGGAGGACACAGAGGGCAGGTCATAGCAGTGATGGAAGGAAGCAAGGTTCTTCCTGATGTTTCAGTGGGGTGCCTCTGGTCAAGCAATGTTCTCCCAGACCTCAACAGTGGTATTATAAAAAAAGAGACGTTACCATGGAAAATAGGTAAATAGTATTTTCCAGGATAATTAGCTTAGTTTTACTAGCAACTCCATTAACAGAACATTTCAGGTAAGTGTAGTCTCCCTCAGTACAAAGATCACCAAGGACTTGGAAAGTTTCATCTTCAATCTGGGGAAAAAAAAAGAGAAAAATAAGATCCTTAAAATAAATAAATCACCCTATAGAATTAATAAAATCAATCAATTCTTTACTATTAATAGTTTCAAAAGGTAACAGATGAAATATATATTTTTTAAAAAGCCATATAGGAACTTAAGACTCATAAACAAAGTACTATGAATAGAAACAACATATGATAATTAAAAGAAAAAAAAAACAGATAACTTATCTATAGCACTATTAATGCTGCAGATAAATGTTAAGAATAACAATAAAAACATGAAATAGAAATACAAATCAAATTAAGCAAGATTATTAAAATTCAGTTGACTATATTACACATTAGAATTCATATCTGAGTACCTGAAGTCAAATTTGGCTTTACTATGCCAATGTTTGTTAGTAAAGAAAAAAGCCAGAACCACCTAATTAGATGGTATGTCTTTTCTCTCTCCAATATGTAGCTAAAATGTATGGGTTTCAGTTTTGAGTTTAAGAAGATAAATTAGCTGGAGACTGGCCACAGTTTTCTCACTGTAAGAGAAAATGCCAAAGAACAGATTCCACACTTGATCTTTCAGGGAAGCTGACAAAGGGACAGGAAACCTTTCTGTTTCAAAAATGTTTTCTCACATACACACCCAAGAAAAAAAAAATTCCTTTACACACAGGAAATCCATTTAAATCTTCTCTATGTTTCATTTCAATTCCTATGGGGTTACTGTCAAAGTCCCATGGCTATTCTTTTCAAATATATTATAGAGGTTGAGGTGAACCAGGTTACACTGTAGTATTTATACGCCGGTTCTCATCTATCCTAAGTTAAATATGACATTTACTGAGCTTTGTAACCTACTAAAACAGCCATTTGAATGTTTGTGAAATTCTCAGGACATAGAGGTTAGATCGGGAACAGTTTTGGTTAAAGGTTTACACAAGCTCATTCTAAATTTGTGAATATAGTTCAAAGAGCAGATTAGAACAAATCTGTAGCTGACTTTACCAAGGGAATAAGAAGGGGGCCCCCAAACCAGAGGGACCAATATGAATTACAACCCTCATAGACTTCCCAGTTTTTCTGAATCTCAGTGAAACAAAAATGGTATCTCATGGCACTGGCAGATCTGCAGCATATCCTTAATCAATCCTTTTTGTAGGACTTAAAGTCTCTTGGCTCAGATTAAAAGTGATTTATTCTGCTCTATGAATTTGTACCTTACTATATAGAAATTTGGTTGAGTTCACACATTATTGTTATTTTTTTAAATCCCTTTGCAGCATTTTATTTTATCAGTGTAAGGACTTCTTTTAATTGAGAACTACCATGAACACTTTGATAGGGATTCTCAAAGTATGACCTGCAGATCCCCTGGGGTCCCCAAACCACTTCATAATAATATTGACGTTACTTGCCTTTTTAAACCCTCATTCTCTCATGAATATACACTGGGATTTTCTAGAGACTGCAGAGCGTTTGATAATGTTACCCTGACAGCTAATGGAACATGTGCTTGTGTAATCTTAGGTTTTAAATTTTCTCAATTTATCCTACAACTCAACAACAACAACAAAAAAACCCAACCTGAGTTAAAAAAGAGGCAAAGGACTTGAATAGACATTTCTCCAAAGAAGATACACAAATGGCCAATTAGCATATGAAAAGATGCTCAACATCATTATTCATTATGGAAATGCAAATCAAAACCACAGTGAGATAACACTTCATACCCATTAGGATGGCTATTATGAAGAAGAAAAAAAGAAACAGAAAATCAATGTTGGCGAGGATGCAGAGAAAAGGGAACCCTTGTGCACTGTTGGTAAGAACATGAAATGGTGCAGTCACTGTGGAAAACAGTTCTTCAAAAAATTAAAAATAGAACATGACCATATGATCTAGCAATTCTATTTATGAGTATATGCCCAAAAGGATTGAGAACAGGGTCTCAAAGAGGTATTTGTCCCCCACGTACGTAGCAACATTATCCACAACAGGCAAAAGGTGGAAGCAACCCAAGTCTCCATCAGAGACGAATGAATAAACAAAAGTGTGGTATAGAGAGGCAATGCAGTATCACTCCACAGATGGAACACTGAGCATATGCTACAACACAGAAGAACCTTGAAGACATGCTAAGTGAAACAGCCAGTCGCAGAAGGACAAATATTGAATGATTTCATTTATATGAGGTATTTAAAGTAGTCAAATTCATAGACCCAGAAAAGTAGGATGGTGGTTGACAGGGGCTGGAAGGAGAGGGAGGTGGAAAAGGGCAAGTAGAATGTTATTGTGTAATGGGTACAAAGTGTCAATTTTGCAAGAGAAAAGAGGAGATGGGTGGCAGTGATGCCTGTAAAACAATGTCTTTTCACTCCATAATGTTTAATATGATAAATTTAACATATAATTTTAAAAATATACATTAAAAAGAATAGTAAGAAATAAAAGTATGCTTGGTTTAACTTTCTGAATGGTAAATATTAATACATGTATTTACACAAAAGCTCATTGGAATGTCTTAATAAGTTTGAAGGGCGTACACGGATTTTGAGACCAAAAAGTTTGAGAATGGCTGCTTTAGATGTAAATACATGCACATACTTTAGAGGCTTGTCAGGAGTCTGATTCAAAGCTATTATTACTATTTTTTTTTAAACAAGTTTTCATTCTTAAGGGAACCACAGCCAAATTGAGGAAACAATCAGAACTGGAGAGGGGGTAATTTCACCAAATTGGTCTGAAATAAAAGCACATGGCATCCTCCAACTATAGTCATACTGGTCACTGGCTTAGGAGAAACCAGAGTGTAAAACAAAAAAAAAACAAAACCCTTCTCTGTATGAGAAAGATCAGATTTAGTTCTAAACTGTAGAACAAAACCAGTAAGACTTACCCGCATGCTATAGGACCCATCATGGTTATATGTTACAGCTATGGCTACATCTTTATGGAAAAGGGGGGAAAATTGAAGAAAAATTAGAAGACAATCATTTATTCAGTAACTGACACTCTACAAATCTCTTTCAGCCTTAAAGATAACCACCTGTTAGGGATGTTAACACCTTTTAACTCTCGGACAATAAAGATTAAAGGAAAAAAGTCTATAGGCAGGTTCCAACAAAGGTGAATTTCAAAGGTTTCTTTTAAAAAAACAAACAAACAATAAAACATGGAGTTTTAGCGGTCTCTTAACTATAGAAAATAAACTGGTGGTTACCAGAGGGGAGGCGGGTGGTGCGGGGGTGGGGGGCGGGGCGGGGGGGGGGAAATCAGCTGCAACAGGTGATTGGAATTAAGAGTGCACTTATCATGATGAGCACTGAGTAATGTACAGAATTGCTGAATCACTTACTGTATACCTGAAACTAATACAACACTGTATGTTAACTACACTGGAATTCAAATTTTTTAAAAAGTGGAGTTTTAGCTCTTCTAATGTTGTAGGATATTTTAGATGATTTTCCTTCAACAAGAAAAGTTGCAGTGTTAAAGTAGGAAATGCAATGGATTGGAAGAGAGTAATTCTGGTTTAAGATCCAAATCTGCCATCTGTGGCATGATCACCTCTGTGATCTTGACTAAATCATTTCAAATCTCAGAGTCCTGATATCCTGGTCCATTCTGACCCATTAAATGGTTATGAGAATGTAACAATGATTTACTAAATGTGAAAGTGCTTTGCAAACTGTAACAGAGGATACAAATACAATATATATTTCATAGTATTATGTGAACACGGAATTGGTTAAGGACTTTCCTAGGAGATGGGGGTGGGGGTGGGTGGTTGGAGAAGACCTTCCTAGGAGATGGAAATCAAAAGTTTTGCGGCCGAGAAAATGCAGACCAAAGTCATTTTATCGACTCCTGATACTTTAACCACCATTTTGATGCTGCCAGCTCAAATCTATTTCCAGCCCTGACCTTCCTTCTCCAGAACTCTGATTAGTCATTCCCAGCTGGATGCTCTATCACACCTTAAAGTAAATATAGAGGGCCCAATAAATCATCTCCCCGCTCTTCCCACATTCCCTCCCACCCTGTGAGCTCCATGACTGACACTACTACTTTCCTTGTCATCCAGGTTGAAAACCTGTCCTTCTTACTTTCTCCTTTGCTTTTCACATTTGATAGTCACTACAAAACTGCCAAATTCTTCCCTATCTGTCCTACTCATGTCTTCCTCTCATTCCCCACTCAAACAACACTGAGGTCTTCTTGGGACTTCCTGCTTCCTGTCTCAGCCCTCCCAGCTGATGCTTCCTAATGTGTCTCCACTATATTCAGAATTCTTGGGCTGGTATTGAAGGCCCTGAACTCTCAGTCTTACTTCCCACTCTTCTTCTATAGGGTCCTATATTACAACCAAATGGGAAAATGGGCCAATTAATGTTCTCCATTATGTGCCTCCAGTCTTCCCCCTGCTGTGCCTCTTTGCTCATGCTCCCCTTCAACATGCTGTCAGTCCCCAGCCATACCAAACCGAAACCTCGCCCCGCGGTCACGTCATGCTCAGTCATGGTCCCTGGGAAAAGTCTGTCTAGCTGGAATGAATTTACTCTCCTCCAAACACTTCAATAAATATTTGCATATAAAACACCATTATGATTCTTTCCTCATCCAGTTTTATGACAGAATGATTTTTCTCTTTATCAGCTGTTTTGTAAAAAAGTACAAAAATAAAACTTAACAAAAGTCAAATACTGAAGTATATAAAGTAAAAAGGGAAAGTCCTCTCTATTGCCTTCTGTAACTACTGTTAAACTCTCTAATGTGAGTCCTTTCAGAATGCACAAACGTATTTTTTTTATAAAAATAGTATATTCTTAAACATATTGTTCTGAAACCAACTTAAAACTTTTTATTTATTTTTCCAACTTTTTTAAAATTAACATGTGACATATATATCTACTTTGTCTTTCAATAGTAGCAAGGGGGTAGTTTCGTCATGATGATGAGGAGGAGGATGACAGTTAATGTCTACTGACTGCTTCCTATATGCTGCACGATGAGCTTTCTACTGTCTCATTTAATATCCACAACAACCCAAGGAAGTAATTATTACTTTCATTCCTATTTATGATTGAGGACCTTGACGCTTAGAGTGTGTGTCTTGCCCAAGGGTCACAGACAACAGAGGAATCAGGATCACGCTCATAACAGCCTAACTCCAAGGTCTGCATTATGTTTATTTTATTTTATTTTAAGATTTAATTATTTATTTTAGAGACAGAGAGAAAACACAGTGAAACAGAGGGAGAGGGAGTCCTAAGCAGACTCCGTGCTGACTGTGAAGTCCAATGTGGGGCTCGATCCCATGACGCTTAGGGGTCTCAGGGCCTCAGGCCAAAGAGTCGGATGCCTAACCAACACACCCCCCAGGCTTCCCTAGGGTCTGCATTATTAACCACCACACCACCTATCTTCCCAACATACGCATTTCTCTTTTCTTTGCTAGGTGGTGAATTCCTAGAGAGAGGAAAGTAGGGACAAAGACATGTTTTTTCCTCTTCTTCATATTACTCAAAACATCTGTTTTTTTGAAAACAGATGTAATGAACATACAAGAACATATGTTTGTAATGAACACATGAGTAAATGAAACTTCTCCAACCTATACCTTGACAGTATCTTTCAACCCTTCTTAAGAGAAAATGTACCAATTAAACATTAGGGGTTTTTTCAATTTATGAAATATGAAATGTATTCAGATGACAGGAATGCCAACAGAAATACAGCAAACACACTGCCAGGAAAACTAAATTCTTTTAAAAATTTTCTTAAAAACTTGAATTATAGTTGGTATATAATATTAAATTAGTTTCTGGTATACAACATAGTGAATTCAGCAATTATATACATTATGAAATGCTTACCCTGATGTGTATTATATTACTGACTATATTCTCTATGCTGTACTTTTCATTCCTATGACTTACTTGTTGTATAACTAGAAGTTTGTACCTCTTAATCCCCTTCACCATTTCATCTACTGCCTCCCCCTCCTTCTGCAAACACTAGTTTGTTTTGTGTTTGTTTCTTCACTGTTTGTTTGTTCACTTGTTTTGCTTTTTAGAATCCACATATAAGTGAAATGATATGATATTTGTCTTTCTCTGGCTTATTTCACTCATTTCACTGTCTAAGTCCATCTATGTTGTCACAAATGGCAAGATTTCATTCTTTCTTAAGGCTGAGTTGTCTTCCATTGTGTATATATGCCACATCTTCTTTATCCATTTATCTATCGATAACCCACAGCTAACAACATACTCAATGATAAAAAGCTGAAAGTTTTCCCACTAAGGTCAGCAAGAAGACAAGGATGTCCACTCTCACCACTTTTATTCAACATAGTACTGGAAGTTCTAGCCAGAACAATCAGACAAGAAAAAAAATAAATAAAAGGCATTCAATGGATAAAAAAGAAGTAATTATCTATTTCCAGATAATATGATACCATACAAAGAAAATCCTAAAGACTCTACCAAAACAACAGAGCTAATAAATGAATTCAATAAAGTTGCAGGATACGTAAACCAACATACAAAAATCTGTTGCATTTCTATTCACTAATAATGAAATAGCAGAAAGGGAAAGAAAGAAAACAATCCCATTTACATTTGCACCAAAGAGAATAAATTCTTTCATATGTTATGGGTAACTGAATTTGTTCTTCCCTCCCCTACTTATCTAGAAATCTCCACAAGAGAATGTTAAATATCCTCTTCTCTATTTTTTAAATTAATTTTCTATAATTACTCTATAATCTATATATATCTATAGAGAATATAGATAAAATCTATATAATCTATAAATCATCATATTCTTTGCCCAATGTGGGGCTTGAACTCATGACCCCAGAATCAAGTTGCTTGCTCAACCGACTGAACCAGCCAGGCATCCCATCCTCTTACATATTTAATAAGGTATGGAAGTGTAGCATGGTGCAGTGTTAGGTTAGCACATATACCCTGGAGTGTGGGTTTGAATTCTGACTCCACCAATTACTTCTGGAATGACTTTAAGAAAATTATTAATCTCTCTAAGTTGGTTCCCCATTTATAAAGTTGACACTAATAATAACACCAATTTCATTGGCCTGTTCTGAAAATGGTAATTATTCATGGAAAGCACTTAATATCTGGCATATACAAAACACTCAATAAATCTTAGCTATTATTCTTGTTCTTATTATTGAGGGTAGGGCAGGGTTTTGTGAAGCATGGTCACTAGCAACAAAGTAGGGATATTCTTCAAGCCTTAAGTATTTAAAATACTTGATCATTTGCACTGAGATAATTAAGAGTTGGTTCTACTTTAGATTCATAATTGCTTCTTGGCCCTTATGACTTCCTGTCTGGTATATGCACTCATTCAATCATGACTACTGTTACTTAGCATTTATCAGACACCCATCAAAACATTTCTGAAAGCTGTTACATTCAGGCCTGGGTCATTGCTGAAAAAGACCACCAAAAGATGTAGTGAACAGCAACCATGCTGGTTTTCAATCGTGTATTCATTCTCTTAATTAAAAATTTTAAAAATTTCCAAGAAATGTACCATAGTTCAAAACACTGCTAAGTGCCTTGGTGAAGAGCCATACCAAATAACACAGCTGGCTCATTTGAATTTTAATCACATATGCAATTTTTCTGTTTAATTTAGGTTGAAAAGGCCACTGAAACTTTACTGCTACTGATACTTCTATTCGGTATACAGGAGTCTAGAGTAAGATCATCCCTGGTTTTGGAGGAGGTGTTTTTTTAGAATGAATTAAATAAACATACCAGCATAAAATGGATAGGTTAACCATTTGTAGACCGCTACTCTATCAGGGATGTTGGCAAACATTTTTTTTCCATATATGCAACACACTGAAGGTAATGACCATCTAGGTTCAGGATGAAAAAAGATCTCAAGAGCTGTAACCCAATCAACTTCTGTGAAAAAGGAGTTTGCTAAAAACCAAACAGATGTCTACAGAGAGTTGAGATAAAGAAGATCTTACTCTGTCTGGGGAGGAGGGTACTGCCATGAGCGAGCAGGAGGATTCTGTTCCACCTGGGAGGCACGGTTTTTGTAATGGTGCCGTCACAGTTCAATGAAACCTCACGTTCAAGGTTATGCAGCCCTCCCAGCTCTGACTCCACACCAATGTCACTTCCCATGCAAACCGTCCTGCTGCAGAAGGGATACTGCTATCAAGGGATTCTGATCCCTCTGATACACTGTTCCAGCCACAAATATATAAAAAATTTTAAATTTTTGGTGTCAGACTCTCCTGGCTTCAATTATAATAAATCAGTCCCACCTTCAGCCTACTCAAATTAGCTTGCAGTCAAAAATCAACTTCCCACTGGAAAAGTAAAAACAGCATAGGAGTCAAGATCAGAAAGGCTGGGTGTCAATGTCACAAACCTTCAGTAAGTTACTTCACCTTCTCTACCTCAGTTTCATCAGCTGTACATGGGAATGTCAGGGATTCCCCCTCATTCAATTATAGTGAAGACAGATTTTTTTTTTTAAGATTTTACTTATTTATTTGAGGGAGAGACAGAGAGAAAGAGAGCAAGAGTGGTGGGAAGGGGCAGAGGGAGAGGGAGAAGCAGAATCCCTGCTGAGCAGAGAGCCAGACAGACACTGGGCTCGAGTCCAGGATCCTGAGGTCATGACTTGAGCTGAAGGTGGACATTTAACTGACTGAACCACTCAGGTGCCCCTATTCTGGTGAATATAAAAATTTACATGTGATTGGGCACTTAATAAATCATAGCTCCTTAATAACTCACTTCAACCTAAAACACTGCCTGACTGGTAGGTAATCCTTCTCCTTAGAGTAGTTTTGGATACTGTTCTTCGTATTTAAAAGCAGTACATTCTTGCTGAAGAAAAACTGCAAGGCAAAGAAAGTATAAAGACGTGGCCTGTGCAGGGTTGGGGTGGGGGGACACCAACCACCTCAAATCCCGCTACCCAATGGTCACCTAACATCTTGGAATATTTCATTTTAGTCATTTTGCTAGTTATGTTTTATGACATATTTTTCAAATAGATACAAAATACAGAAAAAGGGAAAAAGAAGAAAGATACCACTAATTGTACCACCTGAGCTCATCGATCCTGGTATTCCTACCAACGGTTAGACTAGGGAGCTTCAAAAATGTAACTGAATGCTCCGTGACTGGGGTGGGCCCTTTTATTCCAGGTGAACATGAGCTATTTCTCTGAAGCACATTCCTTTTTTAATAAAACATTACTTACTGTTTTTACCATCCCTCAGAGTTATGTTTCTTGTGTAAGAGATATTCAGTCTTCTTCCACTGCTGGATGCAAAAGGGGAGTACTGATCTAGAAGAAAATAAAAATTCAGCAAGAAATTTACAAACAACAGGCCTGACTTTATACTTTTCAAAAGAAAATGTAAAACATCAGCCCTACGCTGGTAGCTCAAATGTGTCCTCTTTGTCCTTACTGCTTTAAATTTAAATTAGACACTTTCATTTACATCTCAGGAAATGTCATGTGAAAAATTCCAGCTTCTCTGAAAAATCAGAGTGTGTGCAGCCGAAACGTTCTTCCTCTGGGGGCGTAAGCAGCCCAGAGGTCTCCCCTTCTTGGGTAAATGCATTCCAGGTCACCAAATCTCCACCACTCACTACTTCTCTCTCGCCTCGCCTCTTTCTGCGTCACTCGTCCCGCCCACAGGCTTGTGTGTTCATCCTCTGTTGGACAATATCCAGGAGTTACAGCACAGCTGAACTGAAGCAATTTCTTCTGAGGCTCAAATGTTTGCTGGTTATAAATTGTGAAGAGGAAGGACAGTAAGAAGACACTTGATTCTGGGGTGTCTGGGTGGGTAGTTGGTTTAGTGTCTGCCTTTGGCTCAGGTCATGATCCTGGAGACCTGGGATCGAGTCTGGTGTTTGTCTCCCTGCTCAGTGGGGAGCTTATTTGCCTATTTCTCCCCCTGCACCTTCTCCCTCTCAAGCTTGTTCTCTCTCTCTCTCAAATAAATAAATATAATCTTGAAAAAAAAAGGATACTCGACTCTAACGATGCTATGTTCAGGCTTAGGAACTCCGGGTGGGCATATTTAGAGGCATTTCACATAGTGTAAAAGGACAAAATGAGAAGTAGTTATATATTTTAAGATTTCGATATAACTTTCTTAAATGAATCTAGAAATTAAAAATCCTAATAATAAAATCCTATAATAATCCTAAAAATAATGAAGAGATAAATGGATTATTATTATTTTTTTTCTTATTGGCTCCAAAGGTAGGAGTTAGCCTGAAATAAATATTTTGAAGCAAGTTGGGAGGGTTCAGATTTTGCTCAATTTAAAGGGAAGAACTTTTAAATGAAGAGCTGACTGAAACCCTAATAGGCTAATGAGTTCTTGTTACAAATTTTTAGCTTCCTGAGGTGTTAGGAAGAGCTTGAGCAACAATGCCGTGCGGGGTGCTGAAGCAGACATGTGTGCATGAAGCAACCAGGAATATCCGCCACAGTCCTTCCCGTGCTCAGATCCTCTGATTCGAGGCAAGTACCGAGGTCTCTGGTTTGCCAGAAACTGGAGCATGGAATAGGAAAGGAAAGGAGGAAATAACACAATGGTAAATCTCAGGTAACCCAAGAGAATCTTGAGTCTCCAGTGCTCTGTCTTTGGTTCCTAGGACCAAGGAAGTTGCCACAGTAAGAAAATATAAGAACATAGGACCTCAAAAGGAGCGGCAAATTAAAAAAGCTTTGGAAGGAGTCAGCACAGGGTGTAGGAAGGACCTAGCTAGCATTTGGTTGAAAAAAGATCCATCTCAACACTGTTAGGCAAGTAATTAAGTTATATTTAGTGGGTTAAAAAGTCTTTAGGGGCATATGCATGATATGTGAATGCACTCTACTTCACATAAAAACCACACAGGCAGAAGACACTGTCAATCACCGAGAAAAGAAAAGGGACACAAGAGTGGCATAAAGGAAGAAAAGCACCTCCAGAAAAGCACTTTATTCACCGACTTCACAAGCAGAGGAAAGGGAAAAGTATTCCATACCTTGTGACTGAACATTGAAAATATCAGACACAGCTTTCTCCTGGAGGATGAGACCCAGAGCTGCCTGGCATAAAAACTCCTTAGCTGTGGCCTTCCTACTGGGAAACAGTTCTTTGTGGTGTTGAGCGATGAAATCTGTGTGCACATTCCCAGCCTCAAACTCTGGGTGGCCAGACAGGTTAAGGAGGAAGTCAATGTTGGTATGCAGTCCGACTATCTAGGAAGAGAATAAAACCCACATCCCCAGTGAGTAGGGAAAACAACACATTCAGAAAATCGTTTCTATGGCATCTGCTCTTAAGGAGTGTTTTCTACAATGAAGTATTTTCTGCAATGGACAACTCTCAAGGAAAACTGAAAACCTACGACGGTGCCACATGGTGGCAGTAGGACAACTTGTAGGAAAACCAAAACAACACAAAAAACCCCACTTCACCATCACCATCTATTTGGACTTAACATTTAAAGCTGTATTGTATGATACATTTTAAAATGTAGTGGACTACATTTCACTCTTTTTTTTTTAAAGATTTTTTTTTTTAAATTTATTTATCAGAGAGAGGGGGGCGGGGAGAGAGTGAGCACAGGCAGACAGAGGCAGAGGGAGAAGCAGGCTCCCTGCCAAGCAAGGAGCCTGATGTGGGACTCGATCCCAGGACGCTGGGATCATGACCTGAGCCGAAGGCAGCTGCTTAACCAACTGAGCCACTCAGGCGTCCCTACATTTCACTCTTTATGATAAAGAGGAAATAGGAAATGATGTTAGGGTAGGTAGTGTGGAGACATTTAATTGACTCATGCTAGGAAAGTGATAAATGTTAAGAAACTTAAATGAGATTTATTTGCACGATAATGAAGACATCCCACTCAGAATACTCCCACACAACAGGAAGATTGCAAAATGAGGATAGGATTGCTACACTGAAGAGGGGTTAGGATTAAATGACCTCAAAAAAACTTCCGACACTAAAGTCCAAACTTTGCACACTGGTATAAAAACAAAAAGGCATAAAATGAAACCAGCTATCCGAGCCTTGGGTTCATTCATTCATTCATCCAATCTCTCATTTAACAGCCATTTACTGAGCACCGTTAGGTGCCAGGCCCTGATCCAGGTACTGGGGACACAATGAGGAATGAAACCTCACAGAGCTTATATTCTAGGGACAGATAACATACAATATCTATAAACAAGTATCTAATATGATATCAGGCTACATGAAGAAAAATAAGGCTGGCTAAGGGGACAGAGAAGAGCAAAGGGCCTTATTTTAAATGGGGTGACCTGGTTTCAAGCTACACTACAGAGCTGTAGTAATAAAAACATTATGGTACTGGCACAAAAAATAGACACAAAGATCAATGGAACAGATCTGACAGCCCAGAAATAAACCCATGCTTATATGGTTAATTAATCTATGACAAAGAAGGCAAGAACATACAATGGGAAAGGACCATCTTTTCAATAACTGGGGTTGGAAAAACAGGACAGCTATATGCAAAAGAATGAAACTAGAACCACGTTCTCACACCATACACAAAAAATAAACTCAAAATGGATTACAGACCTAAATGTGAGACCTGAAACAATAAAACTCCTAAAAGAAAACATAGGCAGTGATCTCTAGGCTATCAGCTTAAGCAAAAATATTTATGGAGATGTCTCCTCAGGCAAGGGTAACAAAAGCAAAAATAAACTACTGGGACTATACCAAACTAAAAAGCTTTTACACAGGAAAAGAAACCATCAACAAAATGAAAAGGGAATGGGAGAAGAATGGGGGAAGATAGTTGGAAATGATATATCCTGATAAGGGGCTAATATCCAAAATATATAAAGAACTCCTACAACTCAACACCAAAACACCTAATAATCCAATTGAAAAGTGGCCAGTGGACCTGAACAGACATCGTTTTTTTCCTCCAGAAAAGATATACAAATGACTAACAGACACATGAAAAGATGCTCACCATCACTCATCATCAGGGAAATGCAAATCAAAACCACAATGAGATATCACCTCATACCACTCGGAATGGCTAATATCAAAAAGACAAAAATAACAAGTGTTGGTAAGGACATGGAGAAAAGGGAGCCCTTGTGCCCTGTTGGCAGGAAGGTAAATGGGTACAGCTTCTGTGGAAAATAGTATGAAAGCTCTCCCCAAAATTAAAAACAGAAATACCATATATCCAGTAATTCCGCTGCTGGCTATTTCCCCAAAATGATATGAAATGATATGAAAACACTAATTAGAAAAGATATATGTACCCCTATGTTTACTGTAACATGATTTCCCCTAGTTGAGTCTATCCATAGATGAAGGATAAAGAAGATATGGTGTATACACATAATGGCATAGTACTCAGCCATAATAACGAAATCTTGCCATCTGTTACATGGATGGACCTAGAGGGTATTACACTAAGTGAAATAAGTCAGACAAAGATGAGTATCAGACGATTTCACTTACAGGTACAATCTAAAACACAAAGCAAACACACAACAGAAACAGACTCATAAATAGAGAACTGGTGGTTGCCGGAGGGGAAGGTGATGAGGGGGACAAGTTAAGCAGATGAATGGGATCTAGAGGTACAAATTTCCAGTTATAAAATACGTAAGTCACAGGAATAAAAACAGCATATGAAATGTAGTCACTAATACTGTGATCACTTTGGTGACAGATGGTAGCTACACTTACTGTGATGAGTCCTGTATAGAACTGAATCACTCTGTTGTACACCTAAACTAATATAATATTATATATCAACTATACTTCAATTAAAAAAAAATGAATGAGCCTGGGTGGCTCAGTTAGTTAAATGATTCTTGGTTTCAGCTCAGGGTCGTAGGATTAGGCGCTGCATTGGGGCTCTGCGCTCAATGTGAGTCTGCTAGGGATTCTTTCTCTTCCTTTCCCTCTGCCCTTCCCCCACTTACGCATGCATGTGCATATCCTCTCTCTCGCAATAAATAAATAAAATCTTCAAAAAAAATGGAGAAGCCTGGGAAGGATTCTGAAATAAGCAGGAGCTGAGGCTAGTGAGGAGGGAGGCCTGTGATTATGTGTGGAAAGAACATTCTGGAAGACAGAATAGGAACACATGGGTTCCAAGGAATGGCAAGGAGACCTGCGTGGTTGGAGCCACAGAGATGAGAAGTTTGGTCAAATTAATGCTATTTAACACTTTGGATGTCACGGGTTAATAAATCCTTTTATGAAGCTACATCAGTGTGGTTTGGAGCTTATTCCACCAAGGAAACTAACGTGCTACAAAAAAGCAACAAACTTTGTCAAATGGATAAAAGTGAAAACAATTATTTTCCTTTGGGGAAAATAAAACCAGACTGTAGGCCACACTTGTGCAGCTGGCCTTATCTAACAGGATGAATATGAATTTAATATCAGATGTCACCAAAGTATAACACTGACATTAACAGTTTTAGTCCTGCAATTTTTCTTTTCTAGCTGAATCAAGAAGTCATTAAAGTCTATTCTGACCCATGGGAATGTGAAATCAGTTTGTTCCTGCCACCTGGGTAACTGGTAGAAATAAGCTGACAAGGACAAAGGCTGCCCAATTGCGAGAGTCATCCTTGGCTGTGGAGAGACACAGATCATCGGGGTCCCCAACATGGCCCCAGGGCACTCACATTGTACTGACGAAGGCTATACCTCAGTTTTGTTAAGGCTGCCTGGCGATCTGCACCCCATACAACCAGCTTTGCAATCATTGGGTCGTAATGCACTGAAACCTCATCTCCTGAAATTGAAAAACCATAGTTAACCACTCAAAGTCAAAACTCAAAGTGATAAAATATGACATGCAAGACATTCTGCTGGGGCTTTCTGCTCATTTCACACTTAATCTTCAGGTGCTTTATGCTCATTTCACACTTCATCTTTCTATATTTGCTATAATTTTTCCCTCAGTTACTAACACTAGCCTGATGTGCCTGGTTTTCATTAGCTCCCAAGGATATAGAGGTCCCAAAGAATTTTATGGCTCAATTAAAACCACCAACTATCCCCAAGGAACCAGCAAAAGGAACAACATCTTGCATGATAGATATCGTTACCACTGTTTTATTCATGAGGAACTGAGGCTCACAGGGGTTTAAGAACTTACCACAAGTCTGAGGAGATGATGGCCACCCGAGGGCACCAGTCCCGAAAAGAGTGATCAAATAACACACACGGTGGCTTTCCCCATCCTGTCTTCTTCTGAACCTTCTCTTCCCTTCTCATTTTGAAAGTCAGTTCAAACTGCCTTTACCCTCTCCTGTCACAATCACTTCTGCCCTTAGCATTCCCCTCCCGCCACCCTTCGGCTTCCTCATCAGAAAAATACGGATCATAATCCTACTATCCTAGAGGGTTCTTGGAGCATTGACAATCAAAAGGCCAAATGCCATACCTGGCAGAACCAATAAACAAATAGCAGCTATCATTGCTACGACAGAGTCTTAGAGAACAAGAATCCTAACAATGCAGCCCCATAAGTTCAGGGCCACGCACATGAAGACCCAGTCGTAACCCAGCCTGTGCTCCTCAAGCTGCTAGCTGGAATAGTTGGGAAAAAAAAAAAATCTGAACCATGCACATCTCATGGTTCAAGGTTAAAAATGGTTCAAGTCAAAAGGATGTGGTATGTTATAAAGAATACTGTTCTAGGATCTTTGTGTGAATTTTGGCAGCTCACTTGACCCCTCTAAACCCCAAGGTTTCCATCTATAAAATTATAAAATCAAAGTGTTAAAAAATACTCCCATGTCCATCATCCCCTCACCTACCCCCCCACCCCCACTCACCAACACATACAGAACACTTCTAGGCCCAGGCCTGAGCAAGGTGCTGCAAACACAACATGGAAGAAACTTAAAATATAATGGGAAAGCTAGACAGCAGGTAAAAGCTTACTGTAAAAGAACATAAGGAAAGTGCTCAGGGAAACACAGAAGAGGAAGGTTGGGGAAGCTTCTTAGAGTAGACAACCCTCCCCATGTGGAGATGTGAATCTGGGAGTCCTTCTTGGAATTACACCTCTGTTAGCCTTTGAGCACCTTTGTTAAATTACACTGCAAGTTTAGCTTGCCCTGCAGATTCTTTCTTTTCCATTGCAAGTGTTCTCTTTTCTCTCTAAAGTATTTTGCTGTTAAGTTCAAAAAAATGGACTGACAGTATACTAAGTCTTGCTGTGGTTTAGCCAGAGCTCTCAAAATTCTTCCAATTTGTCCTCAAGATGTCCTGACTCCTCATTTTGGCTTTCAAGACACTGTGTGACCTGCTCTCCACCTATACCCCTAGCTGCACCATCCTGCATCCTTTCCTCCAGCCACATGTTTTCTTACAGTTCCTCCACCATGCCTGGAGTTAAGCTCTCCCTTCTTCACTGTTCTGTGCGCTGCTCAATCTGCCTACTCAGATCCACTCGTGGCTCCTCTTCAAAATGTGTCCCGGCTGTACTGGCCTAATACAACCTCTGATCCTGAGAACTGCTCTTCATCACTTGCCCTCCGAGTAACTTCTGGCAACTAGAGTCAAGGTGGTAGGAGCTCAGGGTGTAGACTCTGGAGCCAGAGAGACCGGGTCTGAATCTTGGCTCCAACAGGGACCTTGGGCAAGTCACCTAACTTCTCTCTGCCCTGGTTTCCTCATCTGGAAAATGGGGGTGATAACACCACCTACTCACAGGGTAGTTCTCATGGTTAAAGCAGCCCATGTAAAGAAGTCACCTGGAACAGTGTACACAGTACACTGTAAATGCTAAATAATTGCTATGACCATCATTGCGAATCATATGCTGACTATGAGAGCTCTTGGGCAGTTATTATTTTATTTCTCTTTATTTCTTTGATTATTGTTTAGCTTGCACTGAGTTTATATATTAATTCTATATATTAATTCTCCAGCTTGACTTTAAGTCCCTTGAAGGCAGAAGGCATTGGCAGAGCCTTCAATTACTTTTAGAACTAGGGAGAGTAGAAATATAAATGTGTGTTATTTAGGTTTGAAGAAGTACTGCTACATTTCAACAAAGGGTGTATTATTTAAAAACACTAGCTATTGGGGCGCCTGGGTGGCTCAGTGGGATAAAGCCTCTCCCTTCAGCTCAGGTCATGATCCCAGGGTCCTGGGATCGAGCCTCACGGAGGGCTCTCTGCTCAGCAGGGAGCCTGCTTCCCTCTCTTTCTGTTTCTGCCTGCCTCTCTGTCTACTTGTGGCCTCTGTCAAATAAATAAATAAATAAATCTTAAAAAAAAAAACAAACTAGCTATTTTTTTTAAATAACTATTGCAGAAAGAAAAATAAAGATTAATGAGAAATCAATTAAGTTTTTTATTATAAAACATACTAGACATTTCCATAAGACACAGGGAAAAGATGCTGTCCGGAAATAATTACACACCAAAAATTCAAAAAGACCGACTTTTCATTTATTTCACTTTACCTTGTCTCACTCCAGTTTCAATCCTAGTGCAAAGGTCTGCCTGAGGGGTGGAGAGATGCACTAATGGCCCAGCCCCCGGCATGAAGTTATTGTCAGGATCTTCTGCATATATTCTAGCTTCAAAGGAATGGCCCTGCAGAGTTATTTCTTCCTGGCTCAAAGGAATCTTCTCTCCTGCTGCAATCTGGTAAAAGAAGATGTGCTTCTATGAAAATCCCCTTAATAGCACCTATGAGACTTGGAAGTTGATGGTCTTGCTTTTTTCCATGGAAAATGTACACTTGGGCTTTATAATGAAGCCAAATAAAAATTATTATTTTATCTACCTCCCCGAGTTTGGGGCAAAAACAAAAATAGGTTAAAAAACAGATGCAGCTTGGAAATAATGTATTAATTACAATGGATTTCTAGAGTTTTTAAGTAGAAAAAACAGGTGAACTGATGACTAAATTATAAGAGCAATGTTTTTTCAATGTAATCACAGTTAAAAATTCTTACTGGCAAGATAATCTGTTTTCATTTAAAACATCAGTGCTCAGTTACCAAACCAATCTTTTTTTATAGTTAATTATTAATTGGTGTTTAGGACCACACTCACAGCTATGGCAAAAGTATGGCATTTGTCATCTTTGTTAACCTTTTTTTTTAAGTTTATTTATTTAAGTAAACTCTATACTCAATGTGGGGCTCAAAGTCCCCACCCTGAAATCAAGAGTCACACGCCCTACCCACTGAGCCAGCCGGCGCCCCATCTTTGTCATCTTCATCACCAAGTGGGTGATAAAGCAAAACAGAAAGGGGAACACAATGGTTTTTTAATTTTATTATGTTAAACGCATACTGAGTGATGCCAGATTATAAACAGGATTACCATCGTTGCTTATCACTACTATAATTATGCTGACTGTTTGTTATGTACTAATACAACAGCCCTCTCTCTTCAACTAGTATAGTTTGGAAAAGGCGATTGGAGGATATGCTGTCATTCTTTCTACTCTCTCCTTAAGTTGTCCTTTAAGATGAGAAAAGGACAAACTGAGAAAGCAAAAGATATAGGGGAAGAAATGAAGTAATTTAGCACCACTTGGAATTAAGCAGGAAAGCATGAAACAGAGGCAAAGATTTCATCTCTTTAACTCTGTAGGTAGGAAAAATCAGGAACTACAGGAGTTAAGAATGAAAGGAAAATGGAGTACACTGAATGCCTTTTTGACATGGTCTTTCAAACCACAGACTCTGCAGCCCTATTGTCTGGGTTCCAATTCTGTTTTTATATTTTGTTCTGGGCTTGTTTCTTAATCTGTTGATGTTTCAGAGGAAAGTGCATATGGTAAGCACTATACCAGTGTTAGCTACTGTCATTTCATTCTTATCCTTTATGATGAAATACTTTTTAATGTTTTAATGAAGAATTCTCTTTGTCTTGCTACAAACAAGGAGAATGACCATGTGTCTGTATTTCACGATGTGATCTTATTTCTAACTATATAGCCCCATTTCAATTTGGCTTATCTTTGCTTATTTTCCTCTCAGGTTGGCTTCTATCTGGGTTCAGAAGAAACATGCCGCAACCAAGCCTCTGAATCTTTGGAAATCTGTGTCTTGTTAGTTTGCTCAGGCTTAGACGCTAACTCTTTGGAACTCCTGGACCTTGGCTATTTTCCCCAGCTTCCATGGACAAGGCTACCCACCTGCGTCTGCAGCCCAGAGGCTGACATCACTGCAGCCTCATTCTATGGAGTCTTTGCCTCCAGAGGCTGTTCTGAAGCTTGAACTCTTACCTCACTAAATGGCAAGACCCCTTGTTTTACCTCTGACTGGAAGGTGGACTCCAAGTGCCTTGAATGTTGTAAATGAGGTCTGGTGGTATCCATCAGTTCTAGAATCCCTCCCCTGATAAGAAAAACCTGCGACTCTTTAAAGGGCCTTCAAAGCTCTTGCAATTTCTTGAGAGGCAAAAATAAAAAGTCTCCTAGTTCCCCTTCTTTCCAAAAGCTTTCTCTTCCTTTCCTTAGAAACCTTTTATCCATCATGATTTCAAAATTGTAGACTCCTGGGGCACTGGAGTGGCATAGTCAGTTAAACGTCTGACTCTTGGTTTCAGCTCAAGCCGAGATCTCAGGCTCCTGAGATTGAGCTCTGCTTTGGGCTCTGCACTCAGTGCAGTCTGCCTGAGACACTCCCCCTTTCCCTCCACCCCTCCCACCGCCTCTAAAAATCAATCAATCAATCAATCAATCAAAAACAAACAAACAAAAAAAATCCAGACTCTCTCAATTACTGCTTCAGAAAAAAAAAAAAAAATCCCCCTTTCCTTGAATTCTGGAAACAGAACCACTCTTTCCCAAACTTTCTATATTTGCTATAATTTTTCCCTCAGTTACTAACACTAGCCTGATGTGCCTGGTTTTCATTAGCTCCCAAGGATATAGAGGTCCCAGAGAATTTTATGGCTCAATTAAAACCACCCAACCATCCCCAAGGAACCAGCAAAAGGAACATCATATTGTTGTCCATAGATGTTCTGAAAAGACAAAATTATCAAAATAATCAAGACTTTTATCATCGCAACCAAGCAAAAAAAAAAAAAAATTAGATTCAAATATATAAAGAACCAAGAATCCTACAGAGATCAAAAGTACTTATAGTGCTTAAATATTTTTTCATATTAAAAAAGGCTGTAAAATCAAATGTCTTCAATAATGAGAGTAAAATAGACTAAGTTATTATTCTTATTTGAAAGAATATGCTTTGTGGAACTCTAGTTCAAACTGGCCAGTGTTTCTTGGAAACTTTGTAACAAAGGAATAATTATAGACTTATACTTTTGTAACATACAGTAGACATATCATAGCAATGTCAAAATTTCTAAGCACTTATTCTGAGTGGGCTATACTTATCCTACCAACAACAGTGTGCAAGTCAGCATTTGCATGTGGCTCACTCTATTTGTCTAGATCATTACCTTGATCTTGGTCATTATCTTCATTTCCAGCTCTTCCTTAGCTCATTTCACTGGGGCTAGCATCTGTCCTGCCTCCAAAATCAAATGATGGCCCAGGCCAGAATACTATGGCCTCAGGCAGAGCACGAGGCTTTGGTGTTGAGATAACATGGTCACAAGAAAGCCTCGAGGGCAGCAGCTCACCTGCCTGTTGCCTTAGGCTGCCCCATGCCGAAGAGAACTAATGGTGACAGGTTAGAAATCTGAGTCCATAAAGTAACAATAATGTCACAGCAACAAATGAAATATCATCTTTAACTTCCCATTTCCCTGTCCTCATGACAACTTCCAAGAATTGAACCCTTGTCCAAAGTGACACCATCTTTTAGGAGGCTAACAGGGAACATATTCTCAAGACTTATCTTTAACAGAAAAAACATTCCCACCCTAAGCTGCCACTCCACCAAGTCAGTTCCTGTGATCATCTCAGTAACAGGATGTTCCACTTGCAGCCTTGTATTCATTTCCATGAAGTAGAAATTGTGCTTTGAGTCCATAATAAACTCCACAGTTCCTAAAATATAAAATACAATGGTCACATTTCAATAGCATATAATCCGTAGAAACCTTCTATGATGTATCACATCAACTTCTTATTAACGTATTTTTTAATTTTTATTTTATTTAAATTCAGTTAATTAACAGAGTGTATTATCAGTTTCAGAGGCAGAGTTCAGTGATTTATCAGTTGCATATAACACCCAAGGCTCATTATATCACGTGCCCTCCCCAATGTCCATCACCCAGTTACCCCTTCCCCCCACCCTGCTCTACTCCAGCAACCCTCAGTTTCCTATAGTTAAGAGTCTCTTATGGTTTGTCTCCCAAAACCAGAGAGAGAAACAAATCACATCAACTTTTAATGCTGCCTTCATTCAATGGTAAACAAATGGTAAACATTATGCATTTCAAGAAGAAAATAACTTACATTTTGCAGCAGCAAATGAGCCTTAATAAAAAATAGGGAGCCACACCTGAAATCTAGCAACAAAAAGTATGTTTGTGGTTTTCAGTAAAGGGTAAGCCCAAGTTCTGAGTAGGGTCAACTGCTGCAGCAGCAAAAACACGTCTGGACCATGTGTTACGGCTTTGGTGCACGGGGATCCCTGGAGGCTCACACTGTGACATCCCATCTCACTCTCACCCAGTAGAAAAAATATAATAGTATTTTTGCCTCCTGATTGTGGGCTTTGGAGGTTTCCTTTAAAAGTCCTTTTGCTGGTGATCCAGTGGAAGACTGCTTAGCAACAAAAGCTACATCTTTCCTACCCTTATTAAGGTGTAATTTCATATAACAAAATTTACCCATTTTAAGTGTAGGGAAGTGTGTTGAGTTTCAATCGCAATTGAATACAGTCATAGAACCACCACCACCACCACCATGAAAATGCAAAACATTTCCATTATCCAAAATGTTCCCTTGTTCCCCTTTGAAGTCAGTCCCTTCCCTGGGTCACTGGCTCCAGGCAACCATAGTTTTTTCCCACTGTCATATAAATGAAATCATATACTACGTAGTTTTTTGTGTTTGAGGTTTTTTCCACTTAGCTGAAAGTTAGTTCCATATAATTTAAGATAGTTTCTCAAACTGTGGGTCATAACTCATTAGCGCCTTGTAAAAATTCAGCGAAGACTTCCACTTTCTGGTCCATAAGAAGCTAAGAAGTCACCATTCTAACCTGACAGGAGTAAAAAGCCAAATAAACTGAAAAATCAACAATTTTTCTCAGACCCATCAGAGATATAAAGTCGTAGGGCAAACTGCTGACCCCAAAATCGGAGAGACAGGCAAATACAGAGATTCAAAACTTACTGGAACAGGAACTCATGAACAAAACTTCTAAGGGAACAAGTACCAGAGAAGGAAAAACTGGGTGTAACTGACGAGTTGCTAGACGCTCAGTGTGGACAACTCTGTGAGTTACAACCTCCAAGGACAGCCCCCTGTACTTTTGTATTTTACCTGCAGAAGCTCTATCAGGTCCTCACAGTGAATACTGGAGAAAAATCCCCTTGAGCCTCTCACAGCAGAAAGGGAAAAGGAATCATCTGAAGTACACCAGAGTTCTGTTCTGACCAAGATTTGTCCATAAGAGAACTATTTTACTAGAGCCTAAACTATGGGCTTTTCATCAGAGCCTAATTAACAGACGTGGAGGAAGGGAAATACACAACTCCAGCCATCCTGCCCCCATAAGTGAATAAATCAAAACAAGTAAGCAAAAACAAAAACAAACAAACAAAAAACCCCAAACTGAGACACACTGGTGAAATTCAGGGCCCAAGCTCACCAACATACTTAAGCTGTAATCCTAGGAATACAGAACAGCTCTCCTTCCCCACACCTAACCACCACATACTAAAGACCTGTTCACCACAGTTCTTTTTACCTGGTACCTCAGGTCAAATAACAAGGCACAGTAAGAGGCAAAAAACAGTTTAAAGAGACTGAAAAAGCATCAGAATGTGACTCAGAAATGACAGAAATATTGGAATAATCAGACCAAGAACTTCTTTTTAAAATATATATATACTTTTAATTTATTTGTCAGAAAGAGGGAGAGAGGACAGCAGGGAGAGCAGCAGGCAGAGGGACAGGCAGGTTCCCCACTGGGCAAGGAGCCTGATGTGGGGCTTGATCCCGGGACCCTGGGATCATGACCTGAGCTGAAGGCAGATGCTTAACCAACTGAGCCACCCAGGCATCCCAGACCAAGAACTTACAAACATTCTGATTAGTACAGTAATAGGTTTAATGGGAAAAGTAGACACATGCAAGAACCTACATAAGATAAGATTCCTTGGAAATTCAAGGAATCAAAAAGAAATGCTAGAAATCAAAACATGGTAATAGAAATGAAGAATGCCTTTGGTGGGCTCATCAGTAGACTGGACACAGCTAAGAAAAGAATCTCTGAGCTTGAGAATATGACAACAGAAACTTCCAAAACTAAAAGTGAAGACAAAAAAGACTGAAAAAAACAAAGCAGACTACCCAAGAACTGTGGACTAGACAAGGTGTAACATATACATAAATGGGAATACCAAAAAAATAAAAGAGAAAGGACCAGAAACAGTATCTGCAGCAATAATGACTAAGAATTTTCTCAAATTAATATCGAGACACTGAACACACATCTCTGGAAGGTCAGAGAACACTAAGCAGGACAAATGCCAAAAAACACCCAAAACCCTATACCTAGGCATATCATTTCCAAAGTACAGAAAACAAAAATGAATGAATGAATGAATGAATCCTGAAAAAATCTGGGGCTGAGGGGAAACACCTCACTTATAAAGGAGAAAAGGTAAGAATTACATATGACTTCTCTTCAGAAACCATGCAAGCAAGAAGAGTAGAGTGTTATTTAGTCTTAAGTGAAAAAAAATCAAGTTGGTATTCTGTTACCTTGTGGAGTTATCCTTCCGAGTGAAGGAGAAATAGGGACTGTTTAAGAAAAATAAAAATTGAGAAAATTTATTGGCAGCAGATCTGTCTCACAAGAAAATAGGTCGATATTCCAAAAAGACAAAAACCTTAACGTGTATGCACCTAAGAAGAGAGTGTCAAATACATAGAATTAAAAACTGAGACCTACAAGGAAAAAACTGAGACCTGCAAATAGATGAATCCACTAATACAGCTGGAGATTTTAACACCACTCTATCAGAAATGGACAAATCTCGCAGGCAGAAAAATAAGGACATAGTTGAACTCAATAGCACCACTGATAAACTGGACATATCGATGTCTACACACTACTTTATCCAGTAATAGCACATTGCATATTCTCAAACTCACAGGAACATTCAACAAGACAGACCACATTCAGGGTTACAGAAAAAAACTAAACAAATTTAAAGGAATAGATATACAATGTTTGCTCTCAAGACCGTAATTAAATTAAGAATCAATTGAACTAGAAATCAGTAATAGAAAGATAGCTAGGAAAAAAGTCCCCAAATACTTGGAGATTAAATAACACAGCACCAAGTAACACATGGACCAAAGAAGAAATCCCAACTGAATTTTAAAAATATTTTAAACTAAATGAAAATAGAAATACAACTTTTCAAAAATTGTGAGATGTACTGAAAGCAGTGCTTAGGGGGAAATTTATAGCACTGAATCCATATATTTGAAGAGAAGAAATATCTAAAATTAAGCTTCCATTTTAGGAAATTAGAAAGAGAACAGCAAATTAATTCTAAAGTAAGCAAGAGAAAAGAAATAATAGAGTAGAAATCTAAGAAACTGAAAATAGAAAATCTACAGAGAAGACCAATAAAACCAGAAGTCAGTTCTTCGACAAGATCAATAACATACATAAGCTTCTAGCCACGTTGTTTAAGAAAAGAAACAGAGAGGAGACAAATTATTAATATCAGAAATGAAAGAAGGAAAATTACTATAGGTCTTATGGTTGTAAATAGGATATTGAAAGTATTTTATGAACAACTCTATGCCCATTAATTTGAAAACTTAGATGAAAGAGACCAATTCCTTGAAAGACATAATCTGCCATAAATCACATAAGAAAGAAAATCACTCTGTAATAATCTGAACAGGCCTCTATCTACTAAGGAATTTGAAATAATCATTAATAACCTCCCAAGCCTCTAAAATAGACCCAGATTGGTTCACTGGTGAGTTCTACCGAACACTGAAGGTAGAATTTATACCAATTTTCTATAATCTCTTCCAGAACATAGAAGACAGAATACTTCCTAACTCATTTTATGAGACCAGCATTATCTTAATACCAAAAACGAGAGAAAGATTTTTACAATATCTCTTATGAACATGGATGCAATTCCTTAACAAGATATTAGCAAATCAAATCCAATAATGTACCAAAATAAGAATATGCCATGACCAAATAGGATTTATCCCAGGTATGCAAGGCTGGTCCAACATTTAAAAATCAATTAATGTAATTCATAACATCAACAAGCTAAAGCAGAATCAAATGACTGTATTAATAGATGCAGAAAAAGTACTGGATGAAATCCAATACCTAATTATAATAAAACTCTCAATAAGCTACTAACAGAGAGGAACTTCCTAATTTGATAAAGAAGATTTACAAGAACCCACAGCTAAGATTATATTTAACAGTGAGAAACTAGATGATTTCCTACTGAGAAGAGAAATAAGGGAAGAATGTCCATTTTCACCACTCCTTTTCAACATCACACTGAAAGTTCTAGTAATGCAATTAAAAAAGGAAATAAAAGGTATGTGGATTGAGAAGAAAGAAATGTCACTGTCTCATCACAGATGACTTGTCTATGTAGAAAAATCCAAAAGAATTGACAAACTCCTGGAACTAAAAAGTGGTCATTAACAAGCAGGATATAAAGTTAATATAAAAAATGAATTGTTTTACTATATACCAACGATGAACAAGTAGAATTTGAAATTAAAAACACAATACCATCTACACAAACACCCCCAAAATGAAATAAGTATAAATCTAACAAAGTATGTATGTATAAGATCTATATGAGAAAATTATAAAACTCTGATGAAAGAAGTCAAGGAAGAACAAAATGGGGAGATATTCCACGTTCACGGAAAGGAAGACTTAACCTTGGTTAGATGTCAGTTCTCCCCACTTGTTGTACAGAGATAACATAATCCCAATTAAAATTCCAGCAAGTTATTTTGTAGATATTAAAAAACTGATTTTAGTGTTTTATAGGGAGAGGCAAAAGACCCAGAGTAGTTAATTCAATATTGAAGGAGAATAACAAAGTTGGAGGACCGACACTGAGTTCAAGATTTATTATAAAGCTACAGTATTCAAAATAATGAAGTACCAGGGAAATAATAAACAGATCAGTGGAACAGAATTGGCAGCTCAGAAATCGACCTATATAAATATAGTCAATTGATCTTTGACAAAGGAGCAAAGGCATACAATGGAGCAAAGACAGTCTTTCCAAAAAAAAAAAAAAAAGGTGCTGGAATGGTGTTATTGTATATGTCTTACATACCAAAAAATGACTCTAGACACAGAATTTATGCTCTCAAAAATTAACTTAAAATGGACCATAGAGCTAAATTGGGAACACAAAACTATAAAATTCCTAGAAGATAATAGAAAAAAACCTAGATGACCTTGGGTATGGTGACACCTTTTTAGGTACAATAGCAAAGGCATGATTCATTAAAGAAATAACTGATGAGCCAGGCTTCATTAAAATTAAAAACTTCTGCTCTGGAAAAGATAATGTCAAGAGGATGAGGAGACAAACCACAGACTGGGAGAAAATATTTGCTATGACACCTCTGATGATGGACTACTATCAGAAATTTATTAAGGAGTCATAAAACTCAGTAACAAGAAAACTAACAAACCAATTTAAAAAATGGGCAAAACACCTAAACAGACCTTACTAAAGAAGAAACATAGATGGCAAGCAGACATATGAGAAGATGATCCAGTCATGTTATTACGGAAATGCAAATTTAAATGAGGTACAACTACACACCTATTAGAATAGAACACTGATAATACCAAATGCTAGTGGAGATGTGGAGCAACAGGAACTCTCCTACATTGTTGGTGAGGATGCAAAATGGTACCGCCACTCTGGAAGAAACTTTGGCAGTTTCATACAACACTAAACATATTCTTACCATACAACCCATGATGTTTACCTAAATAAACTGAAACTATGCTTACACAGAACTCTGCACACAGGTTCTTATAACAGTTTTATTTATAATTACCAAACTTAGAAAGCAACCAAGATATCCTTCAGTAGGTGACAGGATAAATCATGGTGCATCCAGACAATGGAATATTATTCAACACTAAACAGAACTGATCGACCCATAAAAAGACATGGAGGAAACTTAAATGCATATTATTAAGTTATAAAAACCAATCTTAAAAGGCTACAAACTATTATGTTCAGCAAAATAAGTCAATCAAAGAAAGACAATTATCATATGATCTCCCTGATACGAGGAAGTTGAGAGGTAACATGGGGGGTTTGAGGGGTAGGAAAGGAATAAACGAAACAAGGTGGGATCGGGAGGGAGACAAACCATAAGAGACTCTTAATCTCACAAAACAAACTGAGGGTTGCCGGAGGGAGGGGGGTAGGAGGAGGGTGGTAGGGTTATGGACATTGGGGAAGGTATGTACTATGGTGAGTGCTGTGAAGTGTGTAAACCTGGCATTCACAGACTTGACCCCTGGGGCTAATAATACATTATATGTTAATTTTAAAAAAAGAGGCTACAACCTGTATGATTCCAACTATATGACATTCTGGAAAAGGCAGAACTATGGAGGCAACAGAAAGGTCAGAGACTGTTAGGAGTTAAAGATAGGAAGGGATAAAGAGCAGAGCACAGAGGCTATTTAGGGCATTGAAAGTACTCTGTGCGATACTACAAAGGTGCATACACATCATTACACATTTTTCCAAATGTATACTGTACAACAATGTCATAGAACACACAATATCAAGAGTGAACACTAATGTAAATTATGGATTCTGGGTGATAATGATGTGTCATTGTAGGTTTGTTGACTATAACAAATGAACCCCTCTGGTGTGGATGCTGACACTTGGGGAGGCTGTGCAAGGGTGGAGGTGGGGAATATGGCAACTCTGCTCAATTTAGCTGTGAACCAATTAAAGTTTACTAATTTTAAGAGACGAAAGAAAGCATTTTAGTGATTTTATTTTAAAATGGGATAGAAAATATCAAATAGCATTACTCATAATTAAGATAAGTACTGTTTAGTGAATTTTTTTCCAACTATACATGTATACAGACATAAATACATACATATACATACTTATGTGTACATGCGGGGTCTCAATGTAAAATGTATTTCTTAATGTGGGTATAATTTGTTTGAAAGACAATGATTTAAAAGTTGTAAGTTTCTTTTGCCTTCTGAACATCAATAAATGATTATGTCTTCTTGTCCATTCAAAGTAAATCTTAGCGTACCTGCTCCAACATAATTTACAGCTTTAGCAGCTCTGACTGCAGCTTCTCCAAGCTTTTTTCTTATTTCAGGTTTAATACCAGGCTATGAAAAAATATTTAAAATAAATTTCCATTAGTTCTTTGCCCTACTAGAAATTTCCGCTAAGATTCAATATTGCATTTCTAGGTATCAAATATTACACTAAAGAGTTAATATGGATAAATAGCTAATGCTATATATTTCATCAAGAAATACATCCTATACCACAGTCAACAGCTCCATACCAAACCTTGATCATTTGGTTAGTAATTTCTATGAACTGTAGATATTATTCAGCATAATGATATATCAATCTCCTATGTACCTATATAAGAACTTTCATGACTACATATCCAATTACATGTATCAACATGAAAACTCTGAATGATCATTGTATTGCAATCTGGGCCATGTGACCAATAATTATCTTGGAATAATGGTAAACCTTAAGAGTCCAACCTAGTAAGAAAGGTTCATAGAAAGAAATGTAGGTTAAAAAGTAGGCAAAGGTTTTAACATTTTAAAACAGTGCTCTACAGCCACATACTTATGCAATCACTACTTGAAAATAAGGCTTTACTGAAATTATTGTTGACATTTACTTTGAATGATACAATATAGTCTGCAGCAGAAATTAAAATCTGAATACAGTATGAGAGCAACAAACTGATTAACCAGAAACCTCAGATCCCTGACCTTTTACAAGTACTGAAAAAAACAAAAAACAAAAACCATGTAGAAAACCTTGGACAAGAAAGCCTACGGCAGTAGTAGGCTCAAAGAAACGTAAATCCAAAAAGGGGTAGGAGTAGGCCTTCTAGGCATAGGCCTTGACCCAGAGGACAACTGAAACCAATCAAGAGACAGACCCAAAGAGATGTAACAATTAATTCCAAGAGGGAAAAGTTGCCAAGTAAGAGCAAATCTCCTTCCTCTACAATAAATCTCTATGGCAGGAAGATGACTAATATATTTTAGGGACACCTCAAACAGAAGTTAAAATAAAAGAAACTTCAAAAAAAAAAATTCAGTGAACCAGGCCAATCCATTCTTCAAACATTCCCATTAAATTTTAAAATTTATATGGAATCATTACATAATTGCTCCCTATAAGTCAGATTCAGATCTTCCTCAACTTAAAGTGGGGTAGTGCCCAGATAAACCCAACTTAAGTTAAAAATATCGGAAGTTGAAAATTCACTTAAATACATGTAACCTACCAAACATCCTAACTAAGCTTAGTCTACTTTGTAAGTGTGCTCAGAACACTTAAGGTGGCCTACAGTTGGGAAGAATCATCTAACACAACAGCTATTCCATAATAAAAAGCTGAACATCTCATGTGATTTGCTGAATACCGAGCACAGAGGGTATACAAGAAGGTACAGGTAAGAACGATTTTGTTTACCCTCCTGACTATGAGGTTGACTGGCTCACTGTTGCCCAGGAGAGTATCATACCACATATAGAGCCCGGGAAAAGATCAAATTCAAAATTCAAAGTACTTCTATTAAATGTGTATGACTTTTGTACCACTGTAAAGCCAAAATATTCTAAGTTGAACCATGGTGAAGTCAGGGACAGTCTGTGCTTGGATCAGAGTAGGTTTTCCTAGATACCATCCAGAAGGATCATGGCCCTCAGTATGGTAGCCTGGGAATTTCAACCCCCTCATCCCCAAGGCTTCAGTGGGGCCTCATCTTTATACTACTCCGGGGAAGCAATTATTCAGCAGGACTCTGGAGGAGACACTACCTTCACCGATTTCTGATGTGAAACTCAGAGGGATTGAGGTTTACCTTATAGAGAAGCTTGCAAAGTTCTTTATAAGGTCCTTACCCCTGGGGCTTCCTCAATGATCTTCTGATGCCTCCTCTGTACACTACAGTCTCTTTCAAACAAGTACACAGCATTGCCATGGTAGTCACCAAACACCTGGACTTCTACATGCCTATTTAAAAACCCAATGAGAAAATTTCGACTTGTAGAATGAACATTATAGAAAAAAAATTACATACATGAAGTGACTAGGAAATAAGAAAACATAGGAGACTATATTTACAGCCTCAGAGTAGGTGCAAGTCACAAGTACAAACTGTCAAGGAAAACTGATAAATCTCACATCAAAATTACAAATTATAGTCACTTTTCATGCATTCTCAAAAAACCAAAGATAACTTTTTTATCAGGAGATTTTTATTTCATTTTTTATTATTTTAAAAAAGATTTATTCATCTATTTTAGAGAGAGAGCAAGCAGAGGGAGAGGCAGAGGGAGAGAGAGAATCCTGAGGCATACTCTCCACTGAGCACAGAGCCCGATACAGGGCTTGATCCCAAGACCCTGAGATTATGATCTGAGCTGAAATCAAGAGTCAGCTGCTTAAATGACTGAGCCACCCAGGCACCCTATAATCAGGGGATTTTTAAAAATCAACTCTCATGGTCAGATTTTATAAACTCAGGCAGACTAAAAGTTATAATGGCTCATCCATAAGAAGGTTAAGGAATAAATCAGTATAGATCATGAATTTTTAAAAAATATTACTAATGTTATTATCATAAAAACAAAAAAGGCACTTTAATGTTGAATCTAAAATAGTAAAATTATGAGAAATCATATTAAGAGTAAATGCACAGAACACTTAAGAAAATGAGGGTACACAGACCATTTGGTGAGCATGAAAGCATTCTTCTCAGTAGGTTTATTCTGATAGGTTCACCGTGTAGTTTACCTCACATATTCACCACCATGATGGAGAAATGAATGACCAGCAAATGTTTTTTCTGTTGATTTTTTAAAATAAAAATCGTCAAAAAGAAATAATGATAAAAGAAAAACCAAGAAGGGTCTTGTAAATGTACTGTTGTAGCACAATAGTTCTTTTCTGTTCCTTTTTGTTCACCTCATGAAGCCACTTCATTAAACCACTTGAAAAATTTAGTTTCTTGATATACCATTTCTACTGAATGTTCAATTTTAACATTTTCCAACCTGTCCACTACATGCTCTTGACAAAATAATAGGAACTGATTTCTTCCTTTTAGATCTGCCTGCTTGAGTTTTCCTCCTCTTTTCATTTATCTTTAAGCTATTATCACCAAACACTTTCTTGCTATTACTTCTCTGGACAAACTGTTGTCTGTGAGATCAACTGAGAAGAGAAAAATGAGATTTTATTTTAGCCTCATTTAGTCCTTCTTGAATGTTCTTCCTTTCTTTAGGGAGATCCAAATTTCTGACCTGTATCATTTTCCTTCTCTCTGAAGAACTTGTTACCATTTCGTAGAAGTCTGTGGTAACAATGTCCCTCAACTTTTATTTGTCTGAGGAAGTGTTTCTCCCTCCTATTTGAAGGATAATTTCACTGGACACAGAGTTCTGGTTTTTTTTTTTTTTCTCCTTTCAATGCTTTATAAATATTTCACTTCCCCCTATTCTTTCTTAAACCTGATATATTTCTTACCTTATTTCTCTATAGGTAAGACATTCTTATCCCCATGTTTTCCCCAAGATTTTCTATTTGTCTTTGGTTTCCTAGAAGTTTGAATATGATTCAAAAGATGTTTTAATATTTATCCTGCTTGGTATCCTGAGAGCTTCCTAGTTCTGTGGTTTGGTGTTTGTCATTAATTTCGGAACATTTTTGGCCATTACCTCAAATATTTCTCCTGCTCCTTTCTTTCTTCTAGTAGCATTCAAATAACACATAGGCTATACCTTTTAAAACTGTCGTACAGAGCCTGGATATTAACGTTTGTTTTCATTCTTATTTCTCTTTGCATTTCAGTTTGGGAAATTTCCATTGACTTATGTTCTAGGTCACGGATTCTTTCCTCAGCTGTGTCCAGTCTACTGAGGAGCCCACCAATTGCATTTTGCATTTCTGTTACATTGTTTTTGATTCCTAGCATTTTCTCTTTGAGTGTCCATCTCTCTGCTTACATTTCCCAGAGTCTTGCTTGTTGTCCCCTCACTCCATTAGAGCCCTACATATTAATCAGTTAAACAACTCTGTATCTGGTAATTCCAAAATCTGTGGTTCTGATGTTTGCTTTGTCTCTTTACACTATGCTTCTTCTTGCCTAAATTTTAGCATTTTGGCATGACTTGTCATTTTTTTTTTTTTGTAAAAGCTGGACATAATGTATCACTTTATAGTAACTAAGATAAATACAGACGTTTACTGTAAAGTTTAATGTGAATCTGGCCCGGACACTAGGTTTAATGTCTGCAGTAGCTGTACATACCAGAGGCTTGTCTCCTCTAGTGTCCTTGTTTTGTTTTGCTCTGTTTCTCCTGTTGTCTTTGACTAGGAGCTCTTCTTAAACAGAGTCTGTGTCTTACAGTTCTTTCACTTGAAACCCTATTATTATACTAGATCCGTGGTGACGTGGTAGAAGGATGCAGGGGAGGGAGCGCAGACTATGATCTAGTGATTAAATCTCAGTGTTTTAGTGGGCTCACATCCCTGTGTGCTTCCAGTTTCTGTGTTCATGAGCACCATCTGTTTGTATGTATGTGTATATATATATTTTTAAGATTTTATCTGACAGAGAGAGCGCACAAGCAGGGGGAGCAGGAGAGGAGGATATTTATTTTTCAAGTACGCTGTACAACCACTGTGAAGCTTAAATTCACGACCCTGAGATCAACAGTCACGTGCTCCACTGACTGAGCCAGTGAGGTGCCCCCAGAAGTGTTTCTTAGAATTTTTTCTCTCGTTACATGAAACAGGAAAGCTAGAGGGGGTTAGAGTTGGCTAACTACCCTTCCCACAGAACAGCAAAGTTTCCCTTGGAGAGCTGGCCTTTGTTAGGGAGAACAGACCACTCTGGGCCTATCTCAGATGGTTACTTTTCTCCTCCCTCTGCCCCAGAATGGGAGGGAATTTTTCCTGGATTTTCACTGTGAGAACCTGGTGGTGTTCTTGAAGGGAAAACATGAAAATCAGGGGTTCCCCAACACTGGACCTTGAGGGGTTTCTTACTATCACACTAGTCCACACCCAGACTCCAGGAATTTATCATAAACCCTGCAGAAGTGTCCCTATCAATTTTTGGCTTTCCGTGGCTTCTGCTCAGGGCGAGTGGCTCTTGGCTACGATTCACTGTATTCACGTGTGCTATCTGGATTTCAGGGTGGTGGTTTGCCCTGCGGTCCCCACTCTCTGATAGATCTAAAATTCACTGACTTTCATTTTGTTCAGAATTGCTCTTGCTTTTTGGATGTGAGTGACAACTTCCAACTGCTTTACATGTTGGAACTAAATGGGTTGTTTTTCAAATTCCAGTTGTAAAATTTTACCACTCCCTTATCTGTTAGCTGCTCCAGGGAAGGAGTCAGGAGAGCAGGGACTCCAGGTTCTGAAAGGAACACATACCAAGGCCACAACACTGCTCTTTTCTGAGTTCTCAGAAGTTGGACACACTTGTTCCTGTGGCGGCTTACAAGGGAAACTTTTTGAGGATCTGTGTTCTGTTCTGATTTCTGTAGTGATCTTTTGCTTTGTTATTTTCCTTTTTCTGTGCTGCTTTATCTAATTTAGAGATTCTGCAGCAGACTGTCTGAGAACCAGGAGGTGCACCAAACCCCAGCTGTTCCAGTTCAGCCATTGCTGGGATCTGGACACATGGACAGATACAGCTAGAGTCTACGAAGAATGCCTTGATATTTTCCAAGACTTCGACAGATTTATTTTCCTATTTGCATTTTTAACCATCTAGAATACATATTGAATGTGAACTGAGAAAGGAACCTGATTTCCTTTTTTAATCCTCTGAAACAGTACATTTTGAAGACTGTTTCTATCCCAGCCTTTCAGGTAAGCTCAACAGTTCTGAGCAGATTTATAAAACATCTTGATATGTACTTTTCTGAGTTATAAGCACCACCTTGACAATCTTCTGGCACTCCATTAACTCAACAGGTAATTACTTAGCAACATACAAAAGTGTAATTATCATGATATTAAAATATTATTACTAGAAAACAGAATAAATATATACAGAAATGCTATTACTTGTATTAAGAGAATGAGATTATGAGTGACTTTGTTTTCCATCTTCTGTATTTTCCATTTTTGTAATGTATATTACTTCTTTATTTCAAAAAAATACTATTTTTAATGCTTGTCATGAAGAAAGTAGCATGCCAGCAGATATACACGGAAAATTAAAAAGAAATGTACTATCAGGTCCTTGATTCCCAGGAGCTTTCCAGCTATTGGATGAAAAATTCCAATGTGAGGTAATATTCAGCTAACATTTTACATGTAAAGAATTTACATCTTTAGAGAACGTTGTAGGCATTGAGTTACGGTCACTGAAATAGCTAGCCGACATCTCCAGGATAATTCTAACTCAGAAGCATGCCAATCTGGATAGTCAGCCTATTCTTTTTTGAAACACGTTGTGGAAGGCAAAAAAACATGTTTTTGCCTTACTTCCCACTAACAGGTAGCAGACTTTTTAACTATTAACATTTAAATGAATTTAACTTACCATGCTGTGTTTGGGGACAGTTCAAAGTTTTGTAGCACTTGAAACAAAAACAATTTGGGGGTTGTCCTTAAGAAGAATATAAAATTAGGTATAGGATCTTAGAAGAGGCTTACACAAGGTAAGGGCCTGTAGCTTTAGTATATTATCATCAAGGCAAAACCCTCTCTGCTCATGGTCCCCAAGTGAATTACTCTTTATGAAATCACCTGACTTTCTCTCTCTCTCTCTACATATATATATTATATATAGATTTATATATATATATATATATATATGTGTGTGTGTGTATTAATATATAATTACCACAAAATCTATGAAATAAGAAGCTTTTATAGTCAGTATCTTATTTTAAGCAATACATAGGAAAAGAGTTTCAGAAAATAAAAAAATTGGAAATTCACATGGTATTTGTTACAGCAGTACCTAGAAGCAGTTTAGCACAGTGGCTTAGTGTGAATTCTGAATTCAAATCCCAGCTTCATCACTTCCCAGCTGGGAGACCTGAAGCAAGTTGTTAACGACCACTCTGCTCTTCAGGGTCTTCACATGCAAAACGGAAATAAGGCCTACCTATAGGATTGTTGTAGGAATTAAATTAGGATTAGGACAGCAAAATTATTGGGTATATGTAAAATGCTCAGAATGTGGCAAATGGTAATTGTGATATATAGGTGAGATATTGTATTATTTAACGTATCACTACCAGCCCAATTTAGGTACCTATACTAAGTGGTTACATCAGGGGTGGGATTGGGGGAACTTAATGTACTTATGTACTAGTAGAACATTATATTTTATATAATTTTTTATAGTTTGCATACATTTCTTTTATTATTTAATTTTAAAAAGCAGAGTTGGAAAAAAGACTGAACTCACCTTGGAGTGTCTACAAACTTCTCAATCAGCATCGCATCATCATTGAAAGATTTCTTAGCTTCTCTCCGTGCTGATTCTAACTGTTCTTGAAATTCCTCTTCGGATCTGACAATCCTCATGCCCTAAGACAGCAAGACAGTATGACTACGACCTAAATAAAACCAAGAAGACTAGCCTGAAGTGAAAACACGAGCATGCACAATCTTACTTTCCCTCCTCCACCACGGACAGCTTTAATCATGACAGGATAACCGATTCTCCCCGCGTGCTCCCTCAGGCACTGGTCTGACTGGTCCTCGCCATGATAACCTTCCACAACAGGCACTCCGGCAGCAGCCATTATGGATTTGGATGTGCTTTCGAATAAGAAAGGTGAGATGCCCCATTTCTATGCGTTATTTCATACAAGAGAAACACAAAACATTCCCATTGACAAATACAATGGAACTTTTTAAAAATAAAACATTCCCAGGTAAAGACTACTGTCTGAGAAAACAACACAAATATTAAACTATTAGTTTTTCTGTGATAACTATGAATCTAGTGCTTCATGTGATAGCTCATTTCACCTTGTTCTTAATCCCTAATTCATATATTGATTAGAAACCCTAATTAGATAAACATTTTCTGTAACTCACTGGAGTGGCAGATGAACAGCTTACGCCCATGACAACCAAAGGTTCTAACTGCCATGTCTGTTAGAGGTTAAACAAACAATTTCAGTAGATCGTCCTATGGTTATATTTAAAAGGTAGAAATGAATACCTCTTTATACCCATGTCTTTAATTGCAGATGAAGGAGGACCTATAAAAAGAATTCCTTCTTGTTTACACAGTTCGGCAAATTCCGTGTTTTCGGAAAGAAAACCATATCCTGGATGGATAGCCTAGAAGTGAAAATGAAAGGACAAACTTACTAGCACTCCACTGGCACACCGTATGAGGAAGGAGATGGCATTTTCCTTTGGGGAAGCCTCTCCCGACACGGCGGTAAGTACACTATGGGCTCTATCAAAATCTGTTTCCAAGAGGTATCTGAAACATTCTTACTAAAGTTCCAAAGCCTGGCCTGAAATGGAAAAACCTATACTTCTTTTAATTGTGGTAATATATACACAACATAAAGCTTACCGTTTTAACCGCTTTTAGGTGTACGGTTCAGTGGCATTAAAGTTACCTTCTCAATGCTGTGCAACTACTAACACCATCCATTTCCAGAATGTTGTCCCCATCCCAAACAGAGACTCTGTACCCATTAAATATCAATTCCACATTCCCTGATAACCTCTATCTTACTTTCTGTCTCTATGAATACCCCATCTAGGAACCTACTATAAATGGAATTATACAACATTTGTCCTTCTTTGTCTAGTTTATTTCACTTAGTGTTATGTTTTCAAGGTTCTTCCATGTTGTAGCATGTATCAGAATTTCACTCCTTTTCATGGCTGAATAATGGACCACTGTGTATATTCCACATTTTGTTTTTTTGCTTATCCATTCATGCATTGAGGAAGGTGTGGATCGTTTCTAACTTCCACTTTTGTGAATAACACTGCTATAAGCATTGGTGTACAAGCACCTGTTTGAGTCCCTGCTTTAAATTCTTTTAGGTATGTATCTATACGTGAAGCTGTTGGATCATACAGAAGAATCTAAAATAATACTGCTATTAGGGTAGAGTGTCAATGAGTATTTGATAGTAAAGCGCTCCAGAGTAGCAGAGGGGAGGGCTGTTTACTCTGCTTCCATATAAAGCTGGCCTAGAACTGAAACCATGGTATCCCAAAACTGAAAGGAACACTTAGCACAGTAATACCTCATTTATCTTCAGTTCACTATCTGCCAATATCACCTTTCCAGAAAAAAAGCTAAGAAGCAAACAAAAAGTCATATGTTAGAGTTTACATATACTTAGTGAAAGAGGATCCCTCATATGTTAATCTAGTCACTTGAAACTTACTCAGAGTTTTAAGAAATTTATTTGTCTGGCTTTCTAGCCCACAAAAGAGGAAAATTAATACCTGAAGGACAGTAAGATTTCCAAGAACAAACATAGTCACAGCAAAAAGGGAGGATACAGAGGAAAGCAAAAGCACAACAGTATAACATGATTCAGTGAGGGATAAAGCAACTTTCTCTCCAACCTCAACAGCCCTGATGGCATTTGTTCTTCTAAATTAATAAGACTACATAATAATTATAACTAAGAGAATGTAGAAAGAAAAAAGCTCAGCCAATACTATTTCAAAACAAACATATTGAAAGAATAGTTATGTTTCAGGGGCACCGGGTGGCTCAGCTGGCTGAGCGACCAACTATTAATTTCAGCTCAGGTCATGATCTCAGGATTTTAAGGCCCCATGTTGGGCTCGTGCTCAGTGTGAAGTCTGCTTGAGATGCTCTCTTCTTGTCTCCCTCTGCCCTCCCCTGGCTTGTGCATGTGCTTTCTCAATCTCTCGCTCTTTAAAATAAACAAAAAAACAAATAAATAAATTCTTAAAAAAAAAAAAACCCAAAGAATAGTTATGTTTCAAAATTAAAGGAGTATGCTTCAGACGTTTGGGAAACTAATGAACAGAATACCTACATTTTAGTGAGAGCAAATAATAAAATGCAAGATAATCACATTTTGATATCAGTTTGATCACAGTTTGATGTTTTTTAAACCAAAGTTCAATTTTAGTAATTTTATATGAAATGTCAAATCTTATTTATGTGAGGCAAAGTGAAACAGATCTACATCCTAGTCTTCCCAATGTCTTAACACCCTTTCTTTTTTACTTACAGTACATAACATTCTCTCATTTATAGTTTGATTAACTTAGCAAATTTATACAACTGTGCAATTACTATAATCCAGTTGTAGAATACTTCTGTCACTTGAATAAGTTCTTCTGTGCCCCTATGCATAATTGATAAATCCTTGGTCCCAAAACCAGGCAATTCTGACCTGCTTTTGGTCTCATAATTTTGCCTTTTTTAGAAATCTCATATAAATGGAATGACATAGTACAGAATCTGATGTGTCCAGTTTCTTTAACTTAGCATGATGTTTTATGGCTCATCCTTATTGTGTGTATGGGTAGTTCATTTTTTATAGATCTTTTTTTATTTGTTGATGCACTGAATGGATAGCCCACATTTTATTTACTCATTATTTGGATTTTTTTCCAGTTTTGGATTATTATGAATAATGCTGTTATGAACACTCATGTACAAATAACATCTGTGAACATATTTTTCATTTCTCTTGGGTATATAACCCAGGCAGTCAAATATGGTAAGTATATATTTAACTTTTAAAACCAGCCAGTTTTCTAAAGTGGTTGATGATAATGATCTAAAGATCATTACCATAATCTAAGATACTGAGTAAGATCTAATAACGTAACTTTTTGTTACCCCCCCCCACAAAACTCCATGCCTATTAGTGGTTATTATCCATTCCCTACATATCCCTAGCCCTAGATAACCACTAATTTACTCTGTTTCTATAGATTTGCCTATTTTAGACATTCCATATAAATAGAATTATATAATACATACAGTCTTCAGTGACTGGCTTCCTTCTTCCACTGAACACAGTATTTTCAAAGTTCATCCACTTTTTAGCATGTATCAGCACCTCTTCCCTTTTTATTGCTTATTTTAGGTTTATCTTTTTGTATATAAATATCTAATTGTTCCAGTATAATTTGTTGAAAAGACTATCTTTCCCACTGAATTACTCTTTTGTTCAAAAATTAATTGACCATATATGTGCATGTTTATTTTGGGACTTTCTAGTCTGTTGCACTGACATACGTATTTTTCCTTCTGATACCATACTGTCTTGTTTACTGTAGGTTCATTGTGAGTTTTGAAATCCAAAAATCTAAACCCTACAAATTTATTGTCTTTTCAAAAAAATTTTTTAAAGATTGTCTTTTTAAGTAATCTCTGCCCCCAACATGGACCTTGAACTTACAACCCCAAGATCAACAGTTGCATGCTCTACTGACTGAGCTAGCCAGGTATCCCTCAAAATAGTTTTAACTATATACTAGACCTTTGGGGTATTTTAGGACCAGCGTGTCAATATTTACCAAAAAAAAAAAAGGGGGGGGGGCCTATTGGGATTTTGATCAAGATTCCCTTAAATCTACAGATCAATTTGGAAAGAACTGCCATCTTCATACTATTGATTATTCCAATGATATATGAATCCATTTATATATATATGATACATGTATCCATTACTTAGAACTTCTTTAATTCCCCTCAGCAATGTGTTATAGTTTTCATGTATAGATCTTAGAACTTAACTTCTAAGATCTTGCATAGATCTTAGAACTTAATTCTTTTCATGCATAGATCTTAGAACTCACTTAGAACTTCTTTAATTCCTTTCAGCAATGTGTTACAGTTTTCATGCATAGATCTTAAAACTGATTTTTCTAAAGTTAGTCCTAAGTATTTGATTTTTACTGATGTTATTTTGAATATTACTGTTTCCTTAACTGCATTTTCGAAGTGTTGCTAGCATCCTTTCTTTTGAACAGATAGTTAATTCAATGGAACTCTGATGAACCAGATAAATACTCTCCCTTCAAACCTAAAAAGAAAAGCACTATCTTCTTGCAAAAATTAAAAAAAAAAAAAAAAAAAGAAAAGAAAAGAAAGAAAGAAAAAGCATAGTCCAACCACACATTACAGGAATGACCTCAAGAAGTTTTAATTAATTTATCTTAGGAAGAACAATTTAATATATCCAGATCACAGTATTTCTTGATCATTTGAATATATTAAAAAGGAAAAATCAGTAATACGACTGTTAGCTGGGGGCTAATTCTCTAGCCACTGGGCATGTATTTAGCAGCCAATTTATCCTGGGCTCCCAGGATTGTAAGCCCCTGTTTAGATCCTTCAATCCATAAAACTAATGTGCCTTTAACAATAAAGATAAAAACTGTCATTTCCTACCCTTAAATCTCTGCCAAAATAATTTATTCCATGCTTTTAGTTTGTAACCTTTCTGCTGTACTTTCCAAGCATATGTACAGATCCAAAGTTGTTGGCTCTGCCTTCAAGCAGAAACGAGAGGTGTCCTTCCTTTGGTGGAGAGAACAAGTCATACTCTTCAAATTCTTACTCCCAAGAATTTCCTATCTACAGCTGATACTTAAAACATGGATTTCCATTTGGTCAACTACACAGATGATCAGCATTTAAATAACTTGCAATATTCATTAAAGTTACTTACCAGTGATCTTGAAATGCCTGTAATAAAGTTATTCATTCCTGGTGGTACAGTAAAAGAAACTGGAGCACTTCATAAAACATTAATGCTCAGGAACTAATTCTGTCAACTGAGGGGATACTTTTTTTTTTTTTTTTAACCCTCCACTAAAGAGGAATACACATAGAGAAAAGTGCAAATCATAAGTAGAAAGCTTTTATAAACACAGTCTTTACTAACTGAATACACCTGTGTAACCAGCTCAAGAAACAAAATATCACTAGTATTCCACAAGACCCTATGAGCTCTCTTCCAGTAACTAACTATAGGGCCCTCCCCCAAAGCACTATGGCAACATTCTCTTTAAAAAAAGGCTGCTCGGGTGATCCTAATCTTCAGCCAGTACTCACTACTTGATCTTTCCCATGCAGAGAAGGTCTGAGACAAATGACAATCAGGAGAACTAGAGAACCATTACATTTTCTAGATTCTTTCAAGTTAGCCATGTCACCAGGCAAATCACAAGAAATGTAACTCAAGTGCAAATGTTACTCTAGCATCTGTAAAAATGCCTATGCCAAAATGGCTACATTAACAATTCTACATTCTGGGCAACCTTTCAAAATCACTAGACAAATGTTATTCAAAGTCCTATATCAAAAAGATCAGTATCTTCTTCAAAGTTAAAGCAAGGTTTACTCCCCTAATTGACAAGTAACTTTTTATTAGAGAGCCTCATGATTGTAACCCACCAAATTTCCTTCTGAATCAGGATTCCAGGAAGAAATGAAGCAGGTTTCTTTGGCCTAAGTTTTCTGACTTAATTCCAACCCCTATATCAAATAATAGTCCTATATTACTGATTTTTCTGATGTTATTCTTTGTTTTACAAACATTACAGGTAATGTTTACAAGCCATCTCGAATCTTGAATATCCAAAGTGTGTGAAAGTTATTTCTTCTTTCTTCATTGTGTATTAGTATAGCATCTAAACAATACTAGCCCAGATAGATATAGAGTTAATAAATTCCCCAGAATTAGCAATATCATTCACTTGCTACAGGGTTGTTATTTAAACTGAAAAACGGTCTCAGCAAACTATCATTAAAAAAGGAGATTTCAGGAGCGCCTGGGTGGCACAGTCGATTAAGCATCTGACTCTTGGTTTCAGCTCAAGTCGTGATCTCAAGGTCATGAGGTTGAGCCCTGGTCAGGCTTGCACTCGGTGTGGAGTCTGCTTAAGATTCTCTCTCTCCCTCTGGACCCCTCCACTGCTTCTCTCTCTCTCTCTAAAAAAATTTTTTTTAAAGGGAGATTTTCACCTCTACGGAAATAGCTGATTAGAGCACAAAACAATGATAAAATAGCTGGCTGGCCTATGAAAAACTTTTTTTTTTTTTTAAGATTTTAGTTATTTACTTGAGAGAGTGAAAAAAAGAAAACCATGAGTGGGGGGAGGGGAAGACAGAGAAGGCGGCTCCCCGCTGAGTAGGGAGCCAGACATGGGGCTTGATCCCAGAACCCTGGGATCATGACCTAAAACGAAGGTAGGCAGCTGAGTCACCCGGGCACCCCATCCTGCAAGAAACTACTTTTAATTAATTCAGATTTCTGATTAAATAATGCCTTCCTTTTTACCAAAATACAGGGCAACAAAGTTCTACCGCTCAGCATGGTCTAACACAGGGCTATAAATCAGGAGACTCTTGTTTAATCCTCTCTTTCAATGTTAAATTCTAAGTTCAAGGTACCTGGGGATCTTAATAAAAATGCAAATTATGCATAAAAATGTAAATCACAGTGGTTTGGGGTGAGGCTTAAGAATCCGCATTTCTGGGGCACCTGGGTAGCTCAGTAGGTTAAGCATCTGTCTTTGGCTCAGGTCATGATTCCAGGATCCTTGGGCTCCTTGCTCAGTGGGGCACCCGTTTCTCCTTCTGCCTGCCACTCCCCGATTAAATGCACCCTCTCTTCCTCTCCCTGACAAATTAATTAATTAATTAATTCTTCCAAAAAAAAAAAAAAACTACTTCTGAAGAAATTTCAAGCAAAGACTCTACACAGTTGGTTCCTGTTTTATGTTGATGTAATAATACTGGAGTTTTGAACCTGGGAGACTGTAAAACTTGGGAGTGGAGCATAGAATGGGACTGGGAAGCGAAGAGAGAATCAGATTTCTTTCTTGATTACATTTCTTCTTGAAAGTTAGAGAACCATCTACTTCCCACAAAGGACCTGATGTTCCTCAGCTCTAGTTTTAATGGTGGAAGTACAGAATTCCCTCTCAACTTTAATTTGTAATTTAAACCCTTCCTCTACCTATTTTTCAAAAGATCTAAAGTGCACAGGTTTCAGTGAGAAAGTGGAGTGACTGAGGAATAGGACATGTCTAGTATACAACAACCCAATAATCAAATGTAAAAATCTTGGGAATAGCTAAAAATAGAGAATGCGTTCTGAAAATGGTTAAGTAATTTTGTGCGAATTGTATAAAACTTATTCCTTTTCCATTGTAAATCTCATCAGGACTCTTACCTGGGCAGCAGAGGTCTTGGCCACGTGAATGATTTTCTCCATAGAAAGGTAGCTCTGCTGAGAGGGAGCGGGGCCGATGGAATATGCTTCATCTGCCTGTGTAAGGAATATTACATGCTTGAAAGATCTCACAGCTAGCACACACTCGTACACAACAGAACTGCTTCAGAGTCGTTTGAGCGTTATAAATAAAAAACTGGCTCCCTAAGAACAATGCAAGAATTAAGAAACAGAAGGACCAGCTCATGCCTGCTATTAAAATAAGACTGTTTTGGAATCTTTTGCATAAAGAGGCTGCCCAAGCTTGATTTTTGTGTATAAAGCAAGCACTAGCATGAAGCAAAATGTCTTTAGGATAGAAAGCAACAGGCATGAATCATAGTCTCATCATTGATCATAGTCTCATCATTAACAATAATAACCTTAAATGCATCTAATGCAAAAAGTGTACATTTTTTAAAAAAAGATTTTATTTATTTATTTTACAGACAGAGATCACAAGTAGGCAGAGAGGCAGGCAGAGAGAGAGAGAGAGAGAGAGAGAGAGAGGAGGAAACAGGCTCCCCGCCGAGCAGAGAGCCCAATGTGGGAGTTGATCCCAGGACCCTGGGATCATGACCTGAGCCAAAGAGAGAGGCTTTAACCCACTGAGCCACCCAGGTGCTCTGCCGAAAGTGTACATTTTGATGAGATAAAATATAAAGGTTGTATTCAGCAAGAAATAAAATTATGAAGTTTACTAAAGTTTGTATAATTATTCAGGTATGATGATAATGCTCTATCTATACATTTGTGAACTACTTTATACTGTCCTTTAAAACTTCCACATAATCATGGCAGCCCTTGAAGCAGACTGGATAGAAAAAACATCCCTCATTCATTCAAAGATTTATTGAACACCTACTACATGCAGTGCTTTGAGGTGGGAGCTACCTACACAACAGTAAATAATGTCCCTGCCTAGAGGGATAGACAGACATCAAACATACATCCATAGGCTTAGTGACAACTGTGACAAAGGCCATGAAAGCAAAACAAAGGACATGATGCAGTTGAAGGGGAAGATGGATCAGGCCTGAGGGCGCTCAGGGAAAGCCTGGGAGGGAAGATCAGGGGCTCCTCCAGGAGCACCAGGACTTGGCCAGGCAAATGGGTGGAGGATGTGGAGCTGGGAACAGGAATGGAGAAGGGGGAGGCTGGCCAGAAAGCAACATATATGGACATGCTGAGTAGGGAAGAAACTTGGCCCATTTGAGGGACTGACAGAGGCTTGTGTGGCTGGAGCCCAGTGAGCCGGGGCTCCATGTCCAGAGACAGGGCTGGAGTGACCAGGGAGCACAGGTTTCAGGAGACCTCCTGGGAGGCTAAGCTTTGGATTTTCTCCCAAGGGAACACATAATGAAGTTTCCTAGGTATTGTTTTTTGTTTTTAAAACTTAATTCCAGGAGTGCCCAGGTGGCTCAGCGGGTTAAAGCCTCTGCCTTCGGCTCAGGTCATGATCCCAGGGTCCTGGGATTGAGCCCCACATCAGGCTCTCTGCTCAGCAGGGAGCCTGCTTCCTCCTCTCTTGCTGCCTGCTTCTCTGCCTGCTTGTGATCTCTATCTGTCAAATAAATAAACCATGAGAGACTATGGACTCTGAAACAAACAATCTGAGGGTTTTGAAGGAGCAGGGCGGTGGGAGGTTGGGGGAACCAGGTGATGGGTATTGGAGAGGGCACGGATTGCATGGAGCACTGGGTGTGGTGCAAAAACAATGAATACTGTTACGCTGAAAATAAATTTAAAAAAATTAAAAAAAAAAAAAAAAGGCTGTGGCAAAGGTGCTGGTGGCTCTGACTTAAGGTACCAGGAGTAGAGGGCAGAAAGAAGTGGAAAGAAGTGTTTGGGAAACAGAACAAACAGCACCAGGTGACTGCCTCGGTGGGGAAGAGGGAGGATGTAGAGTGGTGGGAAGACAGAAGATGTCCAAAGACTCCTGGATCTCGGGCACTATGGCTATGGCTGCTGTGGGCAACAGTGTTACCATCTGCTGGGTTAGGGAAGTCTGCAGGAAAAGCAGCTTCACTACAGAACAAAGTCATGAGTTCAATCTCAGGCACATCAGTTTGGGAGCTGTGACACATCCACGTGGAGATGTCAAGTGGGCAGCTGGATAGACCTGTACCACATTCAAAAGAGAATCTGGGCTAGAAACAGAAACAGAAATTTGGAAGGGCTTAGTAAAGCCCGAGGAGCAGACAAAATGATCTAGAATGAGATCATTGAGAAAAGAAGCTGGAAGATGCTTGAAAGGGTAAGAGGAGGACTCCAAAGCATAGGAAGACAACTAGCCTTAGACGGGACAACGACAGACGTAGACGCAGTGAACAGCGTAAGTGCATTTCTTCTTCCTCTGTGAATCAAAATCATCAATTGAGAATAGGAGGGTAGAGGGAGAGTCAGAGGCTGGAATGGAGAACGGCAGGCTTGAGTTGGTCACTCCACAGAATAAGAGAGTAAAGTGGCCAGAGAGCCCACGGGCCTGCCATGCAATGCTGAAAGCCCAGGGGCGGCCAGTTGCCACGAATTTCTGTTGCTGCTTGGTCTTGCCACAGGCATAAGGAAGACCAAGGGTTGAATTCATCCAGGGCTGGTTCTGGCTGGTGAATAACTGCGAGGAACAAATGGTAACACTCGGGGGAGTAGGATCATTTCAGTTATAATATTATAGTTAAGCCTGTGCTCAGAAACATTAAGTCGAAGATCCATTGGCCAGTAAGTGGTAGCTACTAAGACTGGAAGCTGGATCCTTCTTGCACATCGGGGATCTGGATATATGCCCCTCAAAGTAAGATCTGTGGCCAGATTACGTGAACTGTCTTTACCAACCCTTGATGAGATGACTTTGCCCGTAAGTCAACTACACAACCAAACACAATGTTTAGTTCAACTAGTGTTATGTTTGAAAAATGTTCCCAATAGGGATGACTGAACTTTCCCCCTTATGCCCTGTTAACACAGTAAACATAAACTATTAACATAAAGAAGTAAAGTACCTACCCAATAAAAAAGCCAATCACTTACAAAATTTGACTTTGTTTTTAACCACATACCATGTCAACATGCATGGAATTCCTGTCGGCGTCACTATACACAGCCACGGACTGTATACCCATTTTTTTGGCTGTTCGTATCACCCTGCAGGCAATTTCTCCTCTGTTTGCAATGAGGAGCTTGGCAATGTTTTGTCCTGTTTAAAACACCATGAAAATCACACACAAATCTTACTGGAGAGCAAAAAATGAGAAAGCAAACTAAACATTCCATGGTATTAACCAGCTGATGAACATCTGTTTTGGTAACATCAACACAGTGGAGCCTCAAATGACCATTTTAACTGATATCAATTGTGTCTTTTTATCCTCTTCACTGAAATTCAAGGTGCCCTCATTAACATCAACTCTTATTTTACTCAGCTTTTTCAGCTTTAAAATGAAAAGATGCTTTGATATGATAAGGTCAAATCATAACAGCCCCAACCCCATCATAGTTAATAGTAATTAATCTTTCCTAAGTACCTTTTGCGCCTCAGGACCTTTGCTAAAGACTCCACCTGGACTTAAATGCTCACAATAAGCCTATGGAGTAGATACTATTATTATTGCATCAATTTTAAAGATAAAGAAATTACAACTCAAAGAGATATTACTTTCCTGGAATATTACAGCTAAAAGAAATAGTGGATCCAGGATTTGAACCCAGGTTAGCATCACTCCAGATTCTGAACTCTCAGGCACTCTGCTCTACGGCCTCTAGCCCCTGTACGCCCACAGGGATGCGTGGTTCTCCTGTGATATAAATACAAGTGAGGACCATGCCAGGACATTGGCACCAGTGCCATGATTATGAACATAATGGTATTGTATTAATATGTAAAATGCACTTCCATCATCACACATGAAATAAATGCTCCCTGGCAATTTATGAAAGTTATCTTTCTCAAAAAATACAGTTATAGAACTTAAAACAAGGTCATTCTGTGGGTATCTACAGAGCCTGAGCTGTAACAGGAGCTGCTGGGATGATGTATGCATGTGTGTGTTGTGGGGAGGAAGCTGCATCCAATCAACCAGGAGTTACACTTACATATGTTTCAGAGGTAGGAATTCCCTGTAACGTTTTATTTGGAAAAACATTCTGCTACTTAACAGAGCTGTTGTAAAGCACTGATTTAGACCATCACAGCTATGCCTTGCAATTCACTGCACTAAAGATGATGAGAGAGGCAGAAATAACAACATACATTTAAATGTTCTCAATTATTTCTATATGTATTTCAGACTCAACAACAGAAATTTGACATAAAAAGAGGCGGAAACCATGACTCAACACTTACTAAGAAAATGATTATGAAAATCCCAAACTTCAAAAGTATTGGGAGAACTAATTCTACATATACAAATTAAGGAATTTAATATTTCACAATCTGACGCCAAGCCAAGTAGAGCAGAGACTGTACCTGTGGTCGTTGCATACTTCATGGTTCTCTGCTTCCAAGTCCATCTCCTAGCAAATGAATCCAAATGGAATTATAATTCAACAGGATACACAGATCAGTTGTTTCAAAAGAATCAAAATTGTTTAAAACTTGAAACCAAGTCCAGATATGATCTTAGTTAAGCCTGAAGCCCACAAAGTGACTTAGTAAGACTTTCTTGTGGGAAGACAATCCCTCTAGAAACCGGAAGTTACAGTTCTGGCTGTTTTCCCTGGCACTGTGTGCCCTTGAACGGATGACCTAACCTGCTCATTCCAGAGGCTGGTGTATGGCCACAGAATAACCAACAATTAGAAAGTCAAGGTACTTCAAGAACATCCAGTTCAGCTTTTTCAAACTCTTCTGACTAGAACCCAAAGTAAAAACTATATTTTCACATGACTTCACAAGCTGATATGCACACCAAAGAAAAGTTTCATGACAGAAGATTTCCCTGTGTTTTGATGCTCTCTGTTCTATTCCAGTTTATTAAATAAAACACGCTGGTCAAACTACAGCTTGAAAAATACCGATCTAAGTTATCACCTGGTAAGACAGGTTTGAAAAATTTAAGCCCAGAGAAGTAAAGAGAAGGAGCTGATCAAAGGCAGCAGAAAGAATGCTGGTTATGGGGCCGTGAGACCCTCACCAACTAGCTGCTGGTGATCCCAGGCAAGTCTCTTTACATCAGTGTTTCTCCAGCCTTTTTTCATTATGGCCCCCCAATGCAAAACTATGAATACTAAGATTTTGTAGGAGGGGTTGAGCCTTGGAGGGTATGGTAACTATGGTTATATCTGAGGTTGTTTTCCCTCTCTCAAGACCCAATTTTCACTTTACAACTCAAATTTCAGTGTCCTCACAGAAGAAGACTTCTCAGTTTTCAAAGAATACAATTTAAGTTGAGTCTTTATGTTAATAAGAAATGGAGAACCAGGGAGGCTAAATGACTTGTTTGAGGTTTCTTTCTTTCTTTCTTTCTTTTTAACATTTTATTTATTTATTTGACACAGAGAGAGAGAGATCACAAGTAGGCAGAGAGGCAGGCGGGGGTGGGGAGTGGGGGAGAGAAGCAGTCTCCCTGCTGAGCAGAGAGCCAGATGCGGGTCTCCCAGGACCCTGAGATCATGACCTGAGCCAAAGGCAGAGGCTTAACCCACTGAGCCACCCAGGCGCCCCTGTTTGAGGTTTCTTAACTAGGTAGAAGTCTAAAGCAATTTTTAAGTTCCATGATACCTACTGATACAGTAAGTTACAAAACTTTAACCAAGAGCTGACAGAAAGGAGGCCATAATCTCTTTGGGAACAAAAGAGTATAATGCCTATCAGTTGTCAGCTAAAAGAAATACACTGGGAAAACCAACAAATTGCAGAAGGAATTCCATTTCCGTCTTTTCCATCCAGATCTGGATGATGTGACAAAACTATAGTTAAAAACAACTAACCATTTTAGATCATTTACAAAGCAGGTGATAAAAAGCATAATGTATGTTAGATACTATTCAACTATGTATGTGTAGCATGTATATGTTGTGTCTGTGACCAGGTAACTGAACAGAACTAGCATTTCACTGGGGCAGAGGTGCAGGAGGTGGGATTGTTACAGTGGGGTCTGGCAGTCATTGGCCTCTAATGGACACTCAATCAGCTACTGACATCCATCCAGGGCTGGTGGGAAGACCCACAGCTATGACACTTGAGTTCCACAAGAAGGCTTCCTCAGGAGGCTCTTGCTTTCCCACATCTTCCCAATTCCACTAACCTCACTCTCTTGATCTTTAAGGAGAAATATCATTTTTCCTTATCTTTAAAAGGCACCTTCTAGTTCATAGCATCTTCCCATCACATTCTTCAGATAGGGTTTTTTGGTTTTTTTTTTCAACTACGACTCAAGGCCTGTCCTGCATAATTGTATCTATAAAATGCTTCTTGATAAATCCAGCTTAAGACTCTGATGAAGGCCACTGCTGAATTAAAGTTTTCTTCTGCTATTCTAGTCAAGACAATCACATACACACCATTTAACATAATCCTCTATCCCACTGATGTTTTGATTGATCTATTCCATTTCTCACCATTATCTAAGCTCAACTTAAAACAATGGCTTATAAAACAAAATTAAGAAGTTCCTTCCATGAGATAATTCCACCCTACTTGAAGATAACTTCTAAATCAGTTTATTCTCATTTCTAAAATTCCACCACCAGATTTCTTTTCTCTGAGCTATTAGAGAATCATGACCTACAAACATGTAACTACCCTCTATAATGATAAGATTTGTAATTTCTTTATGCCATTAAGAACACTAACATTTTCCAGGAAAACAGTTCTATACACAGCAGGGAAGAGGGAAGAGAGAGAAAATGGGTCTGTGTAATATCCTGAAGAGCCCTGAAAAAGAGGAGAAAAAGAAAAGCACTCCTTTCACCACCTGTCTTACTTTACTCTGGGACTAGTCCCACAATTAAGCAACTGAAATCTAAGTACCTCTACTTTAACTTGTGGAAAGTAAAAGTGAGCAAAAAACTTGACCCAAATGGGGGTCTGCAAAGGCTGCATTTATGGATTCATCTGTACCATACGGTGTGAATCCTTTCCACGCATTAATTAATTCACACAATCCTAGCTGCCAATATTATCTCCTTTAGGAACAGTATCATTACCTCCTCCTACGTAAGTAAACTGACGCACGGAGACATTAAGTAACTTGCCCAAAGTTGCTCACAGACTAGTGAGCAGCAAAGTTGAGATTCCCTGGCTTCTGGGCGCCCTTCAGCACCAAGCAACGCCGTCTTTCCAGAATGGAGAAGGAGGTGAGGAGGAGGAGGAGGAGGAGGACGCAAAGCAAGATAGAGAAGCCTGCTACCTGGGAACCTGAGGGTGTCTTCACTACCAAAGTTATTGTCATTGAAGCTTACAGCTCACGCCCGGACACTGGAGTCACGTTAGTTAACTGGCCTCCAAGACCTTTTGACAAAACAGCCTCTCGGCCCTCTGGAAGATAAGTTTGCTCTTGTTAACCTGATCCATTCCAACAATGAGAAAGAACTCCAGGTCTCTGAACCCGACACTTGACCCGGGAGAGCGGAACCCAAAAGCGCGTGAGGGCGTCGTGGCTCCATTTCTTTCCACTTGTGTACACTCGGGCAAGTCGCTGAGCCCTCTGGGGCTCACCCGCGCTGGGATCACCAACACACCCACACGGCGAACGCACTGACCGCAGCAGCTGCGCCGCGTCGCTGTCGCTGTCGCCGCGGTAGTGAGCGGAGCGTGGATGTGGCCGACCCAGCTCCACCCCTCCCCCACGCCTCAAAAATGGACAGAGGCAGACGGCTGCGCGGTGGATAGGGAAAGGGAGGAACAGGAAGGGCCGGGGGTGAAGACGTCTCCCTCCCGATGCCAAGACTGAAAGCACAACACCCCGAAAGGGGCTGAGGTTGTCCCTCCGTCCTCCCTTAGTCCCGTCCCTCCGTCTCCACCCTCGGCCCCCGCGCGCCTCTCGCAGCGTGCAGGAGTCCATTAACCACCACGCCTGCCCCGGGCCCCAGACACAGATCGCCCCTCCACCTCACGTTACCTGGACGGCAGCAGCAGGCCCGGGACTCGCAGCCACCGGCTCCTCTCCGCCGCTACTAGCAGCACCGACACCGCAGAGGCTGCGGCCATGTCCCCACAGGCCAGTCCTCCTCCGACTCTTTGGTACACTGGCTTCTTTGCACTCGCCGCAAAATCTCTCCCCACCGCGCTCCACAAGCCTATTGTCCTCTACGGGCCACCGTCCAGGTCTGAGCCAGGCTCTAGGCCTCTCTAGCGAGGAGGGGGCGTCTCCATTAAAACCAATCAAAGAGCAGAGCAGGGCCTCGGGGGCGACGATTGGCTAATCGGCCACGAATCCGCGGGGGTGTGGTCCCTGCCTCCTCCAGCCCCTTTGGGTGTAGCGGCTACGGAACGCGAGGTCCGCCCCTCACCTTCCTTGGCACCCCTGGGTCCTGGGTTGCTATTTCTTCTACTGGGCCGCTGGGTTCCTTCGTCCTCTTCGCGCTTTACCGAGAGCCCGCCTCTTGACTCTTTTCAACACCGGGAGAAAGCGGTGGAGGCGGAGTCCTGGGGGAAAAGTCAAATAGGAGGAAGAACGAAACACGTAATTTTTCCAGTGTTCTCGAGAAAGGGGGGAAAAAAACCCTTTAGTAAATAACTAAAATAAATTTTTTTTTAAAAGTAAAAATTACCCGAGTTTTTTAAAAAAGTGTTTGCGTTCAGGGGCGCCTAGGTAGGTGGCTCAATGGGTTAAGCCTCTGACTCTTGATTTTGGCTCAGGTGCAGAGTTGGAGCCCAGGGTGGGGCTCTTTCCTCGGCCGGAAGTTTGCTTGAAGTTCTCTCTTCCTTTCCCCCACCCCTCCTGTCGTTCAGGAGCGCTCTCGCTCTAAAATAATAATAGTAAAATAAAAATAAGGAAGGGAAATAGAGGAAGTCAAAACTGAAATTGCAGAATATCTAGAAAATAAAAACACTACATACAAATGCTTATTTGAACACAGTTAAAGCAGGGCATGTAAGCAAATTTATAGTGGAAATAATCATCCAACTCAAGGGTTAAAAAAAAACACAAAAATAAACACAAGGAAAGCGAATAAAGAAATAAGTAACAAAAAAGAGGAAATTAATGAATTAAGAAAACATATTAAAGAATAAATCCAGAGGTTTAGAAAAGAAATTAATAATGTAGTTAACTAAATTGATAAAAGTAAATGGAGAAAAATGCACAGTTGCCATGATTTTAAAAAAAATAAGTGGGAAAAAGTCACAGGTACAGAAAACAAATCATAGATTTGCAGGAGACTAATTTTGCTCAACTTTAAGCAAATAAATTTGAAAACTTGGATGATGTTACAAGAAATGATTCAGTATTCATATAATTGATTAATTAATCTTATTAATAGTTTAAAAGAAAAGATCTTATGTTCATAGATGCTTAACAGGTCATTAGTAAAATTCAACATACATTCTAGATTTAAGACTCAATAATTCAAGAAGTGATATTGGTACAAGTGGCTAGCTCTTTGGGGAATAAAATTGAATCCTTACTTCTCATACCTAAAATCAAAATAAGTTCTAAAAGAATAAGAGATTAATATAAAAGTTGGAAGCATAAAAGAGGCTAGAAAACACTATGGGGAGAGGGAAGCTTTTTCTAAGTGGAATACAATACTCAAACTATAAATGAAAATTAATCAAATTCAGTTTTTTAAAATCTGCACAGCAAAACATATATAGGAAAAAACAAAGAGTAAACTGGGAATAATTTATAACTCTTATCACAAAAAAGCACTACTTTCCTTAATAAATAAATATCTCCCACAAATCAGTAAGAAAAAAACTATAATGCAAGAGAAAATTGGGGACTGGTTTCAGATTGCACCTGGGAAGCTTCCAGGAGGGTTATAAACCAACAGGTTGATATGTAAAATATATAAAGAATTCATACAACTCAATAGCAAAAAATAGGGATTCCTGCGTGGCTCAGTCAGTTAAGTGTTTGCTGTTGGCTCAGGTCAGAGTCCTGAGATCAAGTCCCACATGGAGCTTCATGCTCAGCTGGGAGCCTGCTTCTCCTTCTACCTGCTGTTCTCCTTGCTTGTGTTCTCTATCTCTCCTTCTCTCTGAAAAATAAATAAATGAAATCTTAAAAAAAAAAATAAAATGAAGTGATGCATGCTGTTCACTAATTGTAAAAGATTAGCAAAAAACAAATAACCCACCTTAAAATGATCAAAGGACCAGAATAGATATTTTTCCAGAGAAGACATACAAATAGCAAACAGCTATGTGAAAAGGTGCTCAGTATCATTAATCATCAGGGAAATATAAACCAAAACCATGATGAGATGTCACTTCGCACCACTTGGGGTGGCTATTGTCAAAAAGACAAAAGATAACAAATGTTGGTGGGGATGTAGACAGAAGGGAGCACTTGCCACTGTTGGTGGGGATGTAAAATGGACAGCCATTATGGAAAACAGTATGGAGGTGCCTTAGAAAATTCAAAATAGGACTACCATATGAGCTGGCAATCCCACTTCTGAGAATATATCCCCAAAAAAGGAAATCAGTACCTTGTAAAGATATCTCCACTTTCACCTTCATTGTAGAATTATTCACAATAGCCAGGTTGTGGAAACCACATAGGTGTCCATTGACTGGATGAACCAAAAAGATGCAGTGTAAATGTACACAATGGAACAATATTCAGCTATGAGAAAGAAATCCTGCCATCTGGGACAACATGGATGAACCTGGAAAGACATTATGTCGAGTAAGCTTAGCCCAATAGAGAAAGACAAACACCATTTTGGAAAAACCTTTCAGCAGTTTCTCATAAATTTAAACATTTAACTAGCTGAAGCCCTGGCAAGTTTTCTGTAAAAGGGAAGATAGTAAATGTTTTAAGTTTTGTGGACCGGTTTCTGTTACAACTATTCAACTCTGCTGTTGTAAAGCAGCCATAGATAATACATAAACACATGGACATGGCTGTACTTCACAAAACTTTATTTACCAAAGCGGGTGGCCAAACCATGAGCATTAATTTACTGACCTCTGTCCTATTACTATTTTAAAATTGACTTCATTACTTAGTGGATTTGACAGAAGTCAGCTCAACCTGGGCAATTCTGGGTATGTGGTAACAGTGTCTTAAAGTCAAGTGTTCCAGGACCCAGTAACATGCCACGAGCTGTATGTTAAAGGACATTTATTCTTCTGCAGCAAATGGCATGGCCTCCAGAGTACTCAGGACCTGTGTTATGATTCTCCCACTGGAGTTTGCCAAAAATTCCATACTGTATATTTCCCCACCACTGATACCTCCAACATGAGGTCTGCCTGATTGTACAGCTCAAGCAGCAGAGCTGATTGCATTAAAGCCTAGAGTTGTTGTCCTGCCCTCTCCTGCTCTGGCCCCACTAAAAACTGATAGCTTTCTATGTCACCTGGTAAATGGGCCAGAGGAATTTTCCTAGTTGTCTCTAGACCCTAGAAAGACCTACCTGGTTCTATGGTTTCTTCCTCTCCTCCTCCCCTCCCCCTCCCCCTCCCTCTTCTTCTTCTTTAAAGATTTTTATTTATTTGACAGAGAGAGATCACAAGTAGGCAGAGAGGCAAGCAGAGAGAGAGACGGGGAAGCAAGCTCCCTGCTGAGCAGAAAGCCCGATGCAGGACTCAATTCCAGGACCCTGAGATCATAACCTGAGCCAAAGGCAGAGGCTTAACCCACTGAGCCACCCAGGTGCCCTATGGTTTCTTCTTCATGGAAAGGATGCAAGATGCAAAATATTTGTGTTTTATTTTGCAGGGGGGATATCTGGCATACCTCTGACCCCCTGAGTCCCTAAAAACTTCAATGAATTAGTTAGTCCCTACCTAAATCTTCATCGGGTTTGTCTCCTACTTCCTGTAATACACATGTCTTCCCCGGGCCTCCAACATAAGAATGGCTCTGTGCTTGTCCTGTCAAATTAGCATAATGTCATCAAAGTAATTGTTCGGTGTGATGTCTCTTGGGATATCTGTGTGGTCCAGATCTCTTTGGATTATATTATGACAAAGAGTTAACAAATTCTTGAGGCAAAGTCATCAATTAACATTGGAGACCAATGAGTCAACAACCAGGCCTGGTGAACAAGCAAGTCTGCCTGAACAGCAGCTGGTCAATAGACTGTTAGCACCAGAGGTTGAGGGGCTGCTTTCCTGGAGAGGTACTCTACTTGGGGCAGAGCTGGCAGCAGGCTGGATAGCGTCCTACCATCATTACCCTTTGTATAGTTTCCTGTTAAGCCACTTTTCTTTGTGTGCATACTGGAATTTATTTACCTGAATTGCCCCCCAAAAGTAAACCAGTAATTCAACCTTGACAATGGACCTGGAGTAGCCAGCATCCAAGATGGCCCCCACTGATTTCCACCTCTCCTGGTCTTCACTCCGTAACATACCAGAGATGGTTGGTGTGAATTCAACACAAGTGAATGGTATGTAACTTTTGTGAATAGGTGGTCAGTCTCTCTTGAACCATTCACCTGGGGAAAGTCAGCTGTCATGTTGTGAGCATTCCTGTAGATATGCCACATGATGGGAACTCAGAAGCAGAGCCTTCAGCCCCAGTTGAACTTTCAGATGATAGCTTAACCATAAGAGAACTGTAAGAGAACCTGAACCAGAACCACCCAGCTAAGCTGCTCCAGGATTTCTGACCCTCCGAACCTGTGTGAGATAATAAATGTGTGTTCTCTTAGTCTGCTAAGTTTTGGGTTACCTTGTTCCATAGCTATACAGGACTAATACAGCTAATACAGGTCTTCTTATTTATCTCAGCTCCTACCAGAGTGTCTGGCATTTAGTAAGGCCTTAATTGATGTTGGTTGAATGAATAAATAAATAAATGAATGGATAAACGGTGGCAGCAGTCAAGTATACCAGTAATCTAGTCAGTTAGTCTGGTCTAAAAGTTGAGAGATTTAATTTATAAGTTTAATGTGGTTTTCTTCTCAAAAATTCAGATTCTCTCATTAGGTCTTCCTAGCTAGTAGTAAAGTGGCGGTAGAGAATAGAACAAAATAAATCATAAAAAGATGATGTACTGTATTGATTCAAGCAAGAACCTCTACTACGATAGTAAACAAAAATCAAATTATAAGACAGGAATGACATATATTCACCTCCAAATAAAGTTTTTATTGCAAAAACTTCTAATACAATTCAATACTCTATTAACACTAAACCGAGAATCTTGCCAACCCTATTGACTCATAAGAGAACAAGTCAAGAAAGTCAACATGTCTTCTAGGGTGACCTGAATTATTCCTTTCCTAAAGAATCCTAGGGTTATGTGGTCTTTTCTGTTAGTAGACTTAGCTCCTTTCTTTAATTGTAAAAACAAGCAGGAATTCAATTCTTGGCAGGTTGCGCTACTGAATAAAGTGAATTAGAATAGAAAATGTGGCTGTAACAGTGCAGAAGAAGCAATTTACCACAAGAGGGGGATCTATGGTCAAGAAAGAAAAGGTGGTTGGTGGTTAGATTTCTCTATTTTCAAAGAAATAAAAAATGACTTAAGAAGTTTCCTCCATTCCTTTATCTCTAGAGCCACAGTGGCACAATCCTATACAAATAAGAAACCCGAGTTTTTCATTCAGAGTCCCCCAGTCCCCTGTCAAGGAGGTAGAGAACTTTGTTGAAGATCAGCTATTTCATTACCTATCAAGTCCTCATTTCGTGTCTCCTAATCTCTCATAACTCTGGAGAAATTAATTTTCTCTGTGATAAAGGAACGTGTGCTGGTGTGAGGCTTCAGGTAGCAGTCAGTGTCAATGGTGTAATGAAAAGTCCAGAGATCTTACCACAGACCAGCTGGCACTCAAATTCTGCATCTGCCACTTGTGAGCTGGTGACATGGAGGGGATTAATTCCCTGACGTTTGAGTTTACTCATCTAGAAGTTGTGAGAATTAAATGGGCTGTATCTAAACTTAGCCTAGTGTCTGGCATAGATGCGTTAAAAAATTAAGGGCTATTGTTTCTGGCTTATTAGTGAATTCTGTTGTCCATAGCCACCGAGTTCTGTGTCTCTAGTGATTCTGAAGGAGGAGTCATCAAGATTATAAGTTGATTTGTTCTTCTTGTTAGTTTCACATCAAACCTAGACAACCTGTGATATGGTAGTTTTTTTCATGATTTTTTAAAAATTAATGTGGAAAGGAGGCAAGCAGGTCATCAGATATATGTGTATCATATAAAACATGGAGAGTAAAAACACTAGAAGTCCATTTCATAGGTAAAGTAGAGGCATTTTTTTTAAAATGGGAAAGATGAAGGATAAAATAAAATCCCCAATGTGCACAGGTAGCTTTAATTACAATTGACATTTTAGTTTATAATTTGGAAGCATATACCACTTTGCATACATTATGTTAATTTAACATATCTCAAATGTTGACTTGGCAATGGTTAAAATATTTTGCAGGAAGTTGGAAAATACTCTGAAACAACTCACTAGATCTTTCATAAAATGAACAAACATTCTGCAGAAATTGATTTGCTGCTTGGACTTCAATCAGAATTTGCTGCTTGGGTTTGTGAAAGATGGTGGTTTACATTGTTGGAAGCACTAATTCTAAGGAAATATTCTGGAAATATCCCCAATATCCTGGAACCGATGAACGAATTCTCTAAACGCCATTACATTCTTTCCCCCTGGGCACCAATTAGATTCTCTGGTATCCAGATGATTCACGTCTTAGGCGGATTCCATAGACAATCAAACCCACAGCGCAGAGACCAAGTACAATGGCCCCAATCACAGGAAGCACAATTGTGTAGTCAGACGAACACTCATCCACTAAGAGAGAGAGAGAAAAAAAATACAAGATAGCAGGTAAGGTTTAGTGAGGACAGACCAGAAAGTGGGCTAGAGTAGGAAGGATATGAACTTTAGAGTCAAATCCTAACCTGACTTTTTTTTTTTTTAATTTAAGTATAGTTGACGCACAACAGGGCTTGACTCGACTTTTAATTCCACCACTAACTATGTGAACTGGGATGAGTTATCAAACCTTGCAATTTCCTCATTTTATATATATATGTATATATACATATATATATATACACAAATATATACTGTATACAATATATATTGTATATATATTTGTATATACTGTATACAAATATATATTATATATACAAATAATATATAAAATTGTTGAAGGATTAAATAAGACACATTTATCTTCTCAGCAATTATTCAATATTTAATAATCGTTAGACCCATTTTCTTCCAGGTGTGCTCTCTGCAAAGTAGAATGTGTTTACATAAAAGAGACTTTTGTTAGATTACACATGATCTCTTGAAAACATGTGATGTTTATCCATGTTTTCAAAAATGTAAAACATTTTTGCTACACTTAACGTTCTTTTTATTGCATTTAATGAGCTAAAAACATTAGAAAACAGACCTAAATATTCATAAGAGCTAAAAAATGAGAGTTTTTAAATTTGTCAAAAATTTTTTCTTTATTTCATTGGAGAGTGCTTATTCAGTTCATTTAAAATGTAATCAGTCTCCCTTTGGAGAAAGATGGAGAGCCCCGAGGAAAAGAGGGAATGTCATTGAACATACATAAGTAGAAAACTATATCTATATCTTATTCAAGGATATATAATAGCCAGTAGATGAATGGATAAAGAAGATGTGGTATGCACACACAATGGAATATTATGCAGCCACGAAAGGGTGAGATCTTGTTATTTGCAACAACATGGATGGACCTGGAGGGTATTATGCTCAGTGAAATAAGTCAGACTGAGAAAGACATGTACCATGTGATTTCCATTCATATGTGGAATCTAGAAAAACAAAACAAATGAATAAACAAACAAAACAAAATCAGACCTATAAATACGGAGAACAAACTGTTGGTTGCCAGAGGGAAGGAGGCTGAGGGGATGGGCAGAGTAGGTGAAGGGGAATGGGCGATACAGGCTTCAATTATGGCATGAATGAGTCACAGGAATGAAAGGCACAGCATAGGGGGTAGAGTCAATAATATTGTAATGGCGTGCATAGTGACAGACAGTAGCTACACTTGAGAGCATAGCATAACCCATAGAGAAGTTGAATCACTATGTTGTACACCTGAAACTACTGTAACACTGTGCGTCAAAAAAGAAAGATCTCCAGTATATGTTAAGGGGGGGAAAGCAATGCATGGAAAAATGAATATAGTACTACAATGCTTTGTGTAAATAAAGAAGAAATGAAGATATATTTGCTTGCATTTACCTAAAGAAGACTTGGAAGGATAAGAATGCATGATAAACTAATAAAAGTAATTGCCTATGGGTGGCTAAGGGGGGAATAGGATGGAAGAATCAGGTGGGGGCAAGGATTTGTAAGGTAAAACTTCCTATCATCTTTGTTTTAAACCACATGCAAAGAAAATTTTTGGTCAAAATTTCAAATATTAGAATAATATCCTAGAAGAAAAAGAAAGGGACAGATAGATAATATATATCCACGAGATCCTTGCATGAACCAATATAAAAATGAATCAAGGATCAATTCTCACCTGAGGTCAGAGAAAAAAGAATCAGAAGGGACGAGGGGAGAGTGAATGATAGAGATTCCAGGAAACAACAAATCTCTACAACACAGGAACTGTGCTTGTCCTACACTTTTGACATGGCAGTGGAAATACTTACATAATTATAATAATATATACCTTATTAATTTGGCAAAAAACAATGACATAATCATAAAGTAATGGTGTAAGAGTATGAAATCATTATCTGTGATAATAAGTAGTTTAAAGCTAATACATTAAGAAATAAGAAAGCTTTTTAACATTTTAAAAAAGAATTACCAAAGTAGTTTCAATAAGAAATTATTAAAATTAGTTAAAAGTACTTTGTCTCTTAGAGGAAAGACAGGGAAATGTTGCTTTTCATAAGTCTTTTTAGAGTACACAATTTTGTTATATATATATTTCTGTATATGTATCTAAAGTCAAAGATTTATTTATTTTAGAGAGAGAAAGAGCAGGCACACATGAGGTGGGGGAAGGGCAAAGGAAGAGAGAATCTCAAGCGGACTTCCCGCTGAGTGCAGAGCCCCACACAGGGCTTGATTCCAGGACCCTGAGATTATGACCTGAGTTAAACACTTAACTGACTGAGACACCCAGGCAACCCTGTTACATATATATATATATATATATATGTGTGTGTGTGTGTTTCTTAGATAGAAAAGAACATTGACAAATTAAGAAGTTAATTTGATTAAAATGATTTGGAAAAAAATACAAAAAAAATGTATTACACATACCCTAAAGTAATTCCACCACTAGGAACTTATACTAACAATATATTCATGTGAATATACAAAGACATGTTACAACAATCTCATTTTATGAAAACAAAGTGGATAATCTAGATATCCATCCAAAATTTAAAATGTCATATCCATACAATACAATATAATGTAGCCACACGAAGAATGTGGTAGATCTCAGTGAGTTGACAGAGAGGTCCCCTAAGATCTGCAGAGGGTTGCATGAATACAAACAAATGTTCCCGTGTACCTGAAGTGAAAAGATAAGCAAGATCCTGGGGAAGGACTAGGATGAGAGTAGAGAAAGCAACTTTATTTTTTTAAAGATTTTATTTTGGAGCTCCTGGGTGGCTCAGTAGGTTAAGAGTCTGCCTTTGGCTCAGGTCATGAACTCAGGGTCCTGGGATTGAGCCCCACATCCAGCTCCCCACTCAGTGGTGACTCTGCTTCTCTCTCCCTTTGCGCCTTTTCTCCCTGGCTCTTGTGTGCTCTCTCTCCCTCTCAAATAAATTTTAAAAATCTTTTTTTTTTTTAAGATTAATTAATTTATTTATTTGACAGAGAGAGAGAGAGATCACAAGTAGGCAGAAAGGCAGGCAGAGAGAGAGGGGGAAGCAGGCTCCCTGCTGAGCAGAGAGCCTGATGCGGGACTCGATCCCAGGACCCTGAGATCATGACCTGAGCTGAAGGCAGCAGCTTAACCCACTGAGCCACCCAGGCGCCCCCAAAAATCTTATTTTTAAAAAAGATTTTATTTATTTATTTGAGAGGGAAAGAGAGTATGAGCAGGGTCAAGGAGCAGAGGGAAAAGGAGAAGCAGACTCCCCACTGAGCAGGGAGCCGGATGTAGGACTTGATCCCCAGACCCGGGGATCATGACCTGAGCCAAAGGTAGACGTTTAAAGGACTGAGCTACCCAGGCACCCCGAGAGCAACTTTTACTCTCCATATAGTTTTATACTATTTAATGTCACATCGCTGAAATGCTTTTAAAATTCAGAAAAGTACACAAAGAAAATAATTATCTGATCACCACAGTCCTTCCACTTGAATGAATCACTGCAAACCTTTGAAGGCATTTGCTTCCTCTGTACATATCTGAGTGTGTGTGTGCGTGCTGTATGTTTAAACAAAAATCATTATATATTTTTAAAATGGTATTTTCTCGTTATAAATAATTGAGATGATTTACGAAAACTCAAAAAAAAGTAAAAACTGTAGGAGAGGAAGTAATTTCTTCTTTCCTCCAAGATTCTTCCAATTGGTTTAAGAATTACAGATTAATAGGAGAAAAAAAAACCTTAATTTTATTATGTGTGCACAGAGGGCCAATAATGAAACTGACACCCAAAGAAATGACCAAGACAGGCAGTTTTGATACATTTTAGACAAAGAGATAATATACTTGCGAGGAATTGACAGGATAAAGAAAACAGATGTTTGGAAGGTTCAATTAGTAAGGAATTCTAAGTGGAATTTGGGCTGAGACGGTATATTAGTAAAAAGTAACAGGGTTTGTTTCTATAGCTTTCATGGCTTTCGAGTTCCTTTCTCAGGCGATAATATTTCTTAGTACAGGGATGGTATCTTTCACATGGGACATTCATAGTACAGGGATGGTATCTTTCACATGGGACATTCATTTTCTGCTTTCAGGGTGACAGAAGGATCTATGGATGTCCTTGTTTCCCAAGTAACTTCAATGCAAAATAATCAATATGCCTTTGTGGAACATTTTGGACAACCCTCCCCTGGACCCCTGACAAAACCAATCACCTGAAAACTACCCACCCAGAAATTATCTTTGCTAAAACATGAACCAATATAACTTCAGACATCTTTCTCTACACCTACAAGGATGGATGGGTAGAAAAATAAGTAAAAGTACTTGTATTAATATAGGATCATGCAAGTGCTATTTTACCAAAATTGTTGATTTTCATTTATTTGATTTCACAGAAGAAAAAAAAAAAGCTAAAACAAAACTGGGACAGTTACTGAACTTCAAATTAATGTATCTTTGTTTCAGAAAGTATTGTTTCATAAAAGATCCCTTTAAGGTTCAAAAAAGAGATTATAAATATACACTAAAGGATTGTGAAATGAATTAAGAGGGTTATGAAATAAATGACAGGACATTATATGTTTTCTAAATCCTGTGTTTCCAATTTAGACATTATCTATTGATAGTGTTTTCAAAGATGAGCACAGGCAGATTCCCTTCTATTCCCTTCCTCCCAATTCAAACTTTGAATAGATATATTATTTTTTCAATCATTGTTTGGGTTTATATTATTTCAATTCTATTTGATAACTATCATTCCTATGGTTAAAAAATTTGTTTCAAATATATAGCACATTCACAATTCAAAGTCAAAATATTACAAAATGCTGTACATTGAGAAGTTCCACTTTCACCCTTTCCCATCTCAGTTCCCCCTGCTGTAACCATTTGGCTTTTTAATTTTTTTTTAATTTATTTGACAGAGATCACAAGTAGGCAGAGAGAGGGGTGGGGAGGCAGGCTCCCTGCTGAGCAGAAAACCTGATGCGGGGCTGGATTATGACCTGAGCTGGGATCATGACCTGAGCCGAAGGCAGATGCTTTAACCCACTGAGCTACCCAGGCACCCCAACCATTTGGCTTTTTATATACATTTCCAATCTCTCAGATATAAGCAAAAATCAAAGTATATTTTTTCCTCCCTTTCTCTCTCTTTTTAAAGATTTTTATTTACTCCTTTGATGGAGAGACAGCGAGAGAGGGAACACAAGCAGGGGGAGTAGAAGGAGAAGCAGGCTTCCTGCAGACCAGGGAGACCATGTGAGGCTTGATCCTAGGAATCATGACCTGAGAAAAAGGCAGATGCTTAACAACAGTGCCATCCAGGCACCCCCTCCTTTTCTCACTATTATTGTACATTATGCTTTTTTTCATTTAACAATACATTTTGAAGATTTTTATTTTGGGGGGGGGAGAGAGAGAGTACAAGTGGAGGAAGGGACAGAGGGGGAGGAAGAGGGAGAGACAGAATCTTGAAAAGAGTCTGCACTGAGGGCAGATGCCCAATTTGTTCACTTGTAGGAGTGTAATCTCCCGTTCACCTCACTCTTTCATTATAACCATCACCATTACCCATTTCCAGAATATTTTTCATCTTGCAAAACTTAAACTCTACAGTCATATTTTGATCTAATGTAAGTCTTATGTTATTTTGCTGCAGTAATTTTGCATAGTGGTCATAGAGCTTGTTTTTATCTTGCATATTCCTTTTTTTTTTTAAGATTTTTTAATTTTTAAGAAATCTCTACAACCAACATGGGACTCGAACTTACAAACCCCAGATCAAGAGTTCCCAGCTCCGCTGACTGTCCAGCCAGGCAGTCTTTTTCTGCTCATCCTTGAGCATCTCATCCAGGACATTGCGTTACCTTTAATATCATTCGGGTAAATGAGGGCTTTTCTTCCCACTGTGTCTGAGATCAGTTAATGTTTCCCATTGAGCTATCTATTTGGAGTCTATCTTCTTTTCTGTACCTTGGGACTTAGCCACATCCTGGGGATATCCAGTGATCTGGGGTTGGCTCCCCAGTTCACCTCCATCAGTCTCTGTGTTTACTCTGCCTCCTCTTCCCAATAGCCATTTTCACTACTCCTAGATGAGAAGAGATGTAATAACCAGTCTTTTTCTCTCCAGTTTTAGGAATGGTAGTTAAGTGTTCAAGAGATTTTTTTCTCTCATCATATGGCTTCCTGGTGAGCATACTGGGGGGACAGGTGCCCAGAGCCCAGCTCTGCTGTCCTCTCAACTGTTCTTCTGAATCTTTTTTCTTTTTTGTTCACCAGTTTTAAAAGTTTATTGCATTAGATTATATCTTGACTGCCACTGATTATTTTAAACACCCCCCCTCCCCAATCTATTTGATAATGAGGAAGGAAATTCTGTGAGGGAAATTCTAGTCACGATTTTAGCTCTGCTTTTTCTTTTCATATATTTCTGTAATAAAACCTTAATACATCTATATGTATTTATTTTGTTTCCACTTTTTCTTAAAAATTAAGAATCAGTACTGCAGAATAAATTATAACCATTTTAAACAGTTTATGAGGCAAAAGCGAAATTCAGGCATACATTTATACACATTTGTTAAGCAATGTCTTGTCTGTTTTGTAATTCATGTGTAATTCTTTAATCACCATGTATTCGTGAAAACCTAAAAACAATAAAAATTCTCAACAACACAATAATTAAGTAAATTATTATAGAATGTTGATAGCGTATTCATAGCAGCTGTAAGACACTTTGCACCTTTAATAGCACAGAGAAATGCTTACGATGCACACGTAACAAAGGATTCCAAATTGTGTACTCCATATGCTCCAGTTTATAAAACAATATTCATGCCAGGGAAACACATCAAAATTAACAATGGATAGGTTATCTCTAGCTGGGTGAAGGTTTCTATTATCCCTAGGTGTGTTGTACTGGGAAGGGTGAATTCAGGATTCTCTACCCTCCACATAAGAGAAAAATGGAGTTGAAACCTTCGGGACGGGCAAGCAGCAGGTGCGCTAAAGGTAAGGGGCAAGCACGGCCACTGGAAAGGCGCACAGAGCAACCTGCTGCTCCCGCCCAGCTAGGGCTTCGGTCAGGGGGATCCCAGAAAAAGACCAGCTACGCTCTGCAATAAGCCTGGGACCCCTGGAACTAGAGCTATGAGAGTAGGATTCGGGGGCAGTACCAGAGGAACCCAGGGGCAGGGAGGCCACTTGTTGCAGTTGCAATCTGGAACCCTCCCCAGAAATCACTACAGAAAGTGGGCAGAACTGCAGGGCAGGAACGCACTGGGGTGTATTTACTAGTCTTCCAAATGAAACTTTTGCTCTTTTTTGCTTACTAGAATATTAATTCATTGATAACAGAACTCCAAACAGCAGCTGTCACCCCAAAGAACTCACTGAAGATGGTAGAAAGGAAAATTGAATTTATGTGAGCTGCCTTATCCCTCTCTTCTTGATTTTAACTCTATGTCTCTTCCCATGGACATTTCCATACACTCGAAGAGTAACCTTCTTTTAGTCATTCTACAGGCTGGTCAGTGGCACGATGAATAAGCAACTCGTGCTCCTGGTATAGAAGCTCTTGAGCACACTTGAGACAGAACTGGAAAGGAGAGTGGGGAGCCGGGTATCTGTGGATGGCTTCGGGAGGGACCTGTTGGAGGTTCTGCTGGAGATGGAGATCGCATCTCTCCAAAAGCAAGCCCTTCCTGGTAAGCTTGAGTCACTCTGGGAAACACCAGGTCCTTGCACAGCACAGATTTTCCTCAACACCTCCTGTTGTAAGGAGGAAACAGGAATGTCCTAACACTCCAAATGTCCTAGGGGCTCTTAAAGCTCTCTTGAAGCTGCTGTGTGCCCTCCCTACCCCCTCACTTCTGAGAAAGTGGAGAGAGCTAGAATCCTTCCAGAGAAAGACAGAACATGCCCTAGATAAGCAGAGGTTATGAGCTGTTGCCAAGGTTCATAAACTTCCTGTTAAAAACAATGAATGGTTCCTCTGGCAAATAAAGAAAAAGAAGAACACTTCTGTTAGTAAAAGCAATTAAAAACACCCAGAAGCCCATTACTCTCCCTTTTTTTTGAAATAAAAACCTCAATTCTCCTATTTACTTTTTTTTTTTTTAATGTAGGCTCTGTGCCCAAGAGGGAGCCCAAGGCCAGGCTTGAACTCAGGACCCTGAGATCAAGATCTGAGGGGAGATCTAGAGTCACAGGCTCAACAGACTGAGCAACCCAGGTGCCTCCTCAATTCTCCTCTTTAAACAATGTAATAGAAAATCATGAATAACATTCCAAGCCATATTTGATAGAATTTTTCCTCCATATATCAATCTCTCCCAATCAGGAATCTTGTGGTTTATGATTTTTTTTTTTTTTGTAAATGTTTGCTTAAGAGGAAAGTGGGTAATACTCTGGGATAGATCTACCTATTCTCTTTGCAATTCCTGATTGTTTTGATGCTTGCCTACATCCCTTCCCCACAATGGCCCAAATTAACAAATTTGCAAGGATAGACTAAGGATCAAAGAAAAACAGAGACAAAGCAGAAAAAAAAATGTGAAGGAGACAGACAATAAATGAAGGTGAAGAAATCAGAGAACTAAAATTTATGCAGCCTCTTTTGTTTGCCAAGATCTGTGGTGGACGCTTTACATTAAAAAAAAAATTTTTTTTTAAATGAAATGTTGGGAAGTTATCTATTTTTTTTTACTAGTATTATATTATAATAGCATATAATGTCTTAAAAACAGTAGTCTATTACCACCATTCTGTAATTCAAGTAAACCAGGAATTGCGCAAAATCCGGGAGTTTAAAATCACTTGATGCAACATGGGGGCTTAAGTGGGTACGAGAAGAATCCATGAAACAAGATGGGATTGGGAGGGAGACAAACCATAAGTGACTCTTAATCTCACAAAACAAACTGAGGGTTGCTGGGGGGAGGGGGTTTGGGAGAAGGGGGTGGGATTATGGACATTGGGGAGGGTATGTGCTTTGGTGAGTGCTGTGAAGTGTGTAAACCTGGCGATTCACAGACCTGTACCCCTGGGGATAAAAATATGTTTATAAAAAATAAAAAATAAAAAATTTTTAAAAAAAGAATCTATTTTGAAATGAAATTTTTTTATAACTATAATGGAGACTCTTAAAAATGTGTAAGAAAAATCGGTGCAGTTTGCAAACGTCTTTCTTATCATGCTCTGGGTATTTGCTTTCTGTTTCTCCCAAGCACCTTCTTCATGTCCCTGCCTCTTGTCCCGAATTCTCCAAGCCAGCCCTGTATTATCAGGTGTGGAGGGAGGAATTCAAGCCCATATGGCACAGCTTCCCTGTGCCAACAAGAGAAAGTGGATGGAGGCTACCTTTTAGGTAGCCTTTCAATGGCCCTGCGGCGGAAAACCAGGTTTCCTAATCAGATTGGGAAGGTGGGATAGCCAAGTAGAAAAACTGATCCCTTCACTTCAGGCTGCATATGAAGTCAGAATAACCAAGGCCTTAACCTTGCACATTTTGAAGAAGGTGGGGCTTTACATGCGTTCATATCCTCTACTGGGCCTCTTGCTGGCCACGAGACATGCTGTTAGCAAAACGACAAGCAGTACTGCGATACTCAGGCCCACGGCCACAGGGTTTTCTCTCCTGTTTCTGTCAGTGAAGCATTCATCCGCTGCAATTGAAGTCAGAGTAACAGGTGTTACAGGCTGGCCGCCATGCTGGAAAGTGATACTGTCCCTGCCTGCCTCAGCCATGCAGAGAGGGGAAAGGCGGAGCTTCCGGGCTTCCCACCAGTTGCCTCAGACAGGGTAAGTGAAAACGAGGAGGGAAGGGTCAATGCGATGATCAGAAGTGTGCAGTGGTTATGATCACTTCAATGCAGATACCCTGACCCCACACCCAGGAAATTATGATTCAGTGCATTGGAGGTGGGGCCCAGGTGATTCTCTTGCCATTAGGAGGCAGATCCAACTTTGGGAAATGTCAGTTTGGTCCAGAGAGTCAGGATCAGACCTGTAACCCTGGGTAAGTTCTGAGGCCAAGTTTTCCCACCTCTGGCAACAGAGACCTGCCCCAAATCGCATGGCCAAGGTTTTCTATCCAGACTCTGCTTCTTAAAGGTTGCTGGTGGACAGCCTGGGGCTCCAGGTACTGGAGAAACCTCTTACAGGCTCTGGGATTTTAGCTCTCTAAAATGGGTTGAGAATGTGGGAGGTTGAGAGTTATATGAAAGGGGGAGGAAGGGCAGGAAAAAATGAAAAGATAAATTTTCTATATCTCCTTGGGGACACTGCTAGGAGAGGCCAGGTTTATGTTGCTGAAAGGTTTTATTTCTCACCTCTGTCACTACTCGATTTCCCACCTGCTTACTTCCTGTTTCACAGAGGTTTGGAGGGGGAGGAAGAGCAAGTGTGTACCTTATTTTTTAAGACCACATGATGAATTACAGAGGCTTTTCAAACCTTCATCATGAATTTGTAAGTTTTCCCAAATTGGAAGTTTTGAGACGAGATGACAAAGTGCCACACTTTGTAGGGCCACACCTACTAAGAAATTTTAATATTTTTATCTTAGCACTGTGGTAAGGGTCCAAAACGGTGGCAGAGGTTTGAGGACTCCAGACAAAACCTACAGAAATCAGGGGATCCAAGGCCAGCAACACTTTAATCCTTCCTCTGCTCAATGCCTCCCAGCAAGTGTATCAGAAGGTTTTTGTCGACACCTTCAAGTTTATAATGGAACACTAAGAGAAGTTGGATTCACATTCCAGAAATCTAATTTACAGCTAAACTTCTAACTAAATCTATTTATGAGAATTGAGAGGTACTCATAATGTTCTTAGTTATTATGAGAGGAATGTTTCAGAAACTGAAATTCAATTCCTGGACATATGTAGCAATCCTGTAACCTATTTTCCCAGAAGGGAAAAAAAATTCTTTTTCAGGAAGTCTCCCTTATCTGTCCCTGGCCTTCTGCCTAGGACCTGCTTCTCTCTGTGGTGGTTAGAACTCAAAGCAGAAGTTGCAAGGAAACTAACACCAACTATAAGGAAGCTCTAGCCAGGGGAATTAAGCTCATAATTGAGAAGAGGGGGCCTAACATTATTATTGCGACTTTCTTTTTTCCCTCTGAAAGTGGGAAAAAAATCTATTCTGAAATCTTGAATTTTAGATATTACTACTATTCAGGATGTTTAAATTCTCCAAATACACCTGAGGAGTCAGAATACATCATGCAAGCAGAATGTATCCTGCTGTGGGAGACTGGGGACATGAACATAGTAGTGTCCACTTTTGAGGTTGGTATTGACTCAAAGGAATGGCAGGAGGGAAAGTTAGAGAAACTTGGTCCTAAGAGCTTCATGGAACCATACTGTTGTAGGAAGTTCATGTGATTCTTTTCCCTTTTGACAGTTAGACACACAAAAAACAACTTGAAACAACTCTTGGGTCTCCGAAGTTTTTGTTTGTGACATGATGAAGACTTGACTTACCATTTCCAAAGTGGTCATCTTCGAAATCAAAGGCTTGATATTGGACATTCATTGTTTTCAGTTGAAGGTGGGTTGACAACTGGATGCTCTGTTCACTCACACATTTGAAGGAATGCCCAACCACAGTCTCAAACATCACCACAGAACTTTTCATTCCTTGGTAAATTTTCTCTGAAAAGACAAGAATGAAATATAGACACTTGTTGGCATATACCCATTGAGTGTCAGCTGTTACCAGGGGTTCATGTGCAGTTCAATGGCCTTCATTGAGATGTGGCTCTCAGGGGTTCTGCCTTCACTTCATGAAGACCCACTCTGGTACTCTTTGGGGACTTTTTTCTGGTATTATGTAGGATGTAGGGCAAACTCACATAAATTAGAATGTGATAACATTGAAATGAGAACGTTTAGGAAATTTTTCTTCAGTTGTCTTGAATCGTTGGGGGCAGAGTTGGTGGGGACTATTGTCAGTGCTTAGGGACTACAGAGAAGTGCCTGCAAAAAAATCAGAAATAAGAGAAGTAAGATTGCTCTCTGTGACAGTCACATGAGCCCTTAGTGAATCAGAACAGACATGTGTAGTCACCAAGTGGAGCAAAAGGACAGGCTGATCCCATCATTTGGAGGGGTGTTATATCCGTCCATATGGACACAGAGAAGGGAGAGGCCCATCTCTGTCTACCTGAGTGCTGCTGGGGAGAGAAAGACCTGCTCAGGGACTGCTGCTGTTTTAGGAGAGGTACACCCTTTTCAAGGAAGCATATGCTTCAAGGCAGGTGGGGTTAAACATTTTAATCACATAACTCACTCTATTTGCTCTAATGCTACATTCATCCTACACCCTTCTGATTATACTTTGGCTTTTTAAATGGGAGAAATTTCACTGGCCAGAGGACCCAACTGTCTAGTCTCCTTGGCAATTACCATAAGAAATAGTTGCATGATAAACACACACATTTGCATTTTGATTTTATACATCAGTTTCATGACCTTGGTTTAAATGTCTCCTTGAAGAAATGTAGAGGGTGCTTGCTGACAGCTCTCATGATTGAGGACCGGACTAAGGACCTTCATGAATTTATCAAAGTTGTGCCTGAAAGGAATACCCATGGGCTATTAATGAGGGGGCTTGAAAGTCTCCCTCCTTTTCTGCCTCTGTGGGTGTGTTTGCCTGTGTCTAAGGTAGCCTTCTACATTAAGGGTCTCCTTGCTATGTGCCAGGAATAACCACACAAGTACTCCGCAGGCACTGTCCTGCTTAATTCTTTGTTTCCTTTCCTTTCCTTTCCTTTCCTTTTCTTCTCTTTTCTTTTTGAGAGAGCACACAAGAAGGGGAAGGCGCAGAGAGAAAAGCAAACTCCCCGCTGAGCAGCTAGCCCAATGTGGGGCTCGAACCCAGGACCCCAGGATCATGACCTGAGCTGAAGGCAGACGCTTAACCGACTGAGCCACCCAGGTACCCTTGTCCTGTTTAATTCTCATATAATCTTTTGAGATGGGTTCTACTGTTTCCATTTTATAGACAAGGAAATGGAGAGTCAGAGAACTGAAAATATTTATTTGCCTAAGAGCCTACAGCTAGTAAGTGGTATTTGGACTCAAGCAGTCTCACTATGGAGCCTGCTATCTTCACCACTACACTACTGTGTCTCCTACCCATCACTGTACTACTTACTGTAGACTCTCGCATATGTACATTCAAATGCCCTACATGATGCCCTGAATTATCCATGGACACTGCTATATCATGTGTTATATCCCAGGGTAGTTTACTTCAATCACTAACATTACACTAACACTGACATTACAACAGTCATTACCACTGTAATTGCAACTGACTACTGTTATAATACTACCACCACCACCGCTGACGTGCAAATTATCCTCATCGCGAGTCCTACAGTTCCTCCTGCTTCTGTTGAGCCTAGATTTGGGGGACCTAGAATTGTTTCATCCCCTTTCTCAGCCTCTAACTCAGCCTCTGTTCTCACTTTCCCTTTGCCTGCCTCTTGAGACATTACTACCTGACTTCCGGCTAAAGTTCATCCATATCTTGTAATAACATTAGCTAATTTATGTTAGTGTGCACAATATTTATTCCCCAGCCTCTGTGAGTACACTTGTCTAAGCAAGGTACTATATATGAAAGTGAATTCTCAACTGTGACATCTTATTTACTTTTAACCAATAATCATGGATAATATCCTCTTGAACAATATCAATAAAATATGTTATATTTTAAATAAACATTTCTCGACATTTTCATTTCTTGGCAACTTTCTTTAGCGTAGGTTCCTTAATAAGATAAGCTTAAGCACGTCATAAGATAGAATTTTAAAAAGGGGAAAACAGACATGAAAACTCTTTGTACAGTAAATGACACAGAGGAGGTGCCCAGCAATGGTTTGCTATCAAACTCTGGGCTTTCCAGAGAAACATTTGAGTTTCCTAAGAAATTTCCCCCACTGGACAGGGAACATTACTTTCCTAGATGGGAACCTTACCGGAGTTTTCTCAACTGGCCCCACTGTGGGCCATTCTCGATACAGCAACCAAACGGAATCTTTATCAGTGTAAATCTGATATACCATTTCCCTACATCAAACCCTCCACTGACATCCTTTCACACTTTAAACTCAAATCCAAAGTCCTCAGCTCGCCTCACGCAGAAGCCCTACATGCTCTGGCCCGCGTGTCCGTCAGGCCTGCTCTGTTGCTCTGCTCGCTCTCTTGGGGACATGTGACACTTGCCGCTCCCTGAACCCATGTGCAAGCTGGCTTCTAAGGGCTTGTGCATCTGTTGCTCCTGTCACCTGAAAAAACCTTCCTCAGACCCAGATGCCCCCAAATGGGGATATCTCTCTGCTCAAGCCTCACCTCTTCAGAGAGGCCTTCCTCCCCTGAGAGCTTCCCAAAGGCCCTACCTAAAAATATCTTTCCAGTCCTCTGCACCCCACCCCAACCCGCTTGTGTTTGCTCATAGGATTTAATACTACTTAACTGTCTGTTATAATTTAATGTGCCTGTTTGTCATCCCCTCCCCACTTCTAGAATGTCAGGTCCATGACAGCAGGAACCATATGTTTGGCTAATATGCATTTCTACTGCCTCTTACAGGGCTTGGCACCTAGCTGGCAGTAACCACATTTTTGTAGAATGAATGCGTGATTCCAAGAGTACTGAAGAAACTGCACCATCACTAGCAAATCTGCCCCAGAGTCACTCAGCTCTTTTGAGCTGCTGATAATGATCTCCGACATAACGTAGTCCAGCCTCCTTCACAGGCAGCTGAGCAAATGGAAGCATACAAAGATGCATGGCCTTCTCCTGGTTACTTTCTCCGTTGGTTTCTCCAAAGCAGCATCAAAGATGAGCAAATTCAATGGGCTAAAGTGAGCTAACCCGAGGCGCAGTGTTACTGCTGGTGGAGTGACCTTCTCTAACAGCTTACCTGGGTTTGCAACTGTCAAACAGGCTCTCACTTCACTGATGTAATACGAGTTTTCATCCTGTAAAACAGGATGAAACTGTTAACATTTGGGCACTCTGTCTTTACATTTATGATCTTGGTTTATAAACTTTGTTCTGGCAGGATTCCAGCTATTCAATCCTCTATATGGGGATTTGGGGGTCTGTGGGTACAGACCATAATTGTATCAGAAGCTTCAAAAAAGTGAAGATACCACACAACAAATAAATTATAAGTAATGGCTTACTCCTGGTCCTGAATTTCTCTACTGCATACTTGTTGCTAGAGCCTGAAATTCAAATTTCCCCGGTCTAGAGTCCCTTCAGTTAGACCAAATTTCTTCCTGTTAAAATGCATATACGTCTGGAAGGTAGAGAGCATGGAAGGGTAAACATTAAGCTTTTACTAGTAATGAATATCTTAGGGTAGAGATTCAAATGGAGACCACTCATCTCTTTTCTTAAAGGCATAAAGAACTTCAGCATTTAACAATGTATTTATTTATTTTAGAGAGAGAGAACAGAGGGGAGGGGTAGAGGGAGAAAGGGAGAGAGAGTCCCAAGCAGACTCCATGCTTAGCACAGAGCCTGATGCGGGCTTGATCTCATGACTCTGAGATCGACCTGAGTTGAAACTGAGAGTCTGTTGCTTTACTGACTGAGCCACTGAGGTGCCCTGAGACCACTTATCTTTAAGGCTACCATGGGTGGACTTCATGGGGCTCATAAACTCTCATAAACGGTGTGTGCAAAATTTTTCATGCAATTTATCAATTGCTTTAAACAGATTAAGGGGTTCATATCTCCAGTATGGTTAGATGGGGCCACCATGAGGGATTCTGAAAAGAAATGGTTTACTCTGAGATATCTGGATATTCTGTAAAAGAGGATCCCAGGAGTTTGTGTTCAGAAATACTAAGTAGTGTTCTACATTTTATTCAAGGATTGTCCTTTCAGAAAAACAAAACAAACAAACCATTACAAAACAGCCCTATAACCTCCTGAGAGACTAAGGGTATAAAATAGTAAAGGGAACTGAAATGAGATATGGAAGGGTAAGTTGAAAAAGGAGGTTTCGGGTTTTTTAAAGTAGGCGATTTAGGTCTTATTTGTAAACATTCATTAGAAAACTATCCACAAGGGTGCCAGGGTGGCTCAGTTGGTTAAGCAACTGCCTTTGGCTCAGGTCATGATCCTGGAGTCTCAGGATCGAATCCCGCATCAGGTACCTGCTCAGCAAGGAGTCTGCCTCTTCCTCCGACCCCTCCCCATCATGCTCTCTCTCTCTCATCTCAAATACATAAATAAAATCTCTAAAAAAGAAAGAAAGAAACTATCCACAAGTAAGAGGTGAAGAAATGGTAGAGCAATGAAAATCAGAATCTGAAATTGAATTACCTTTAGAAGCTCTAGGTCTAGTCATAAAGAAATTTAACAGTAATAATCTCAACTACATTCAGTCCATCTGTGTATTATGTAGATGAAATGATGAAGGGTTCTAAAAATACAAACTGTTTTAGTAAGGTAACTGCTACTGGTACACTCAAGTCTAGAGCCTGTAATTCATTGAATAGCACCTACCATATATTGGCTTCTTACCTTGTGCCAGGCACTGGAGCAGACACTTCTCTGCCATGTCTTATTTAATCCTCACAGAAACTCTGAGAAGAAATAGAGGCTCACCGACTTGCCCCAAATTCCAGCCCTAATAGGTGGCAGGCGAAGGTATGACCCCAAGCTTCTTGTCTCCATGTCTAGCATTTAATTTCTCTTATATCCTCTCCAAACCAGCCATTGCTCTAGGTCCTGGAAAAAGAATAAGACCTGGCTCCTTCCTTCAAGGTACTGAATCTTGGTTCTGAAAGGTAAGGTGAACAATGTGCTTGGCCCATCCATTTCTTCTAGAAAGAACATCTGTGAGCCAGGCCCCTCTTTGGTCACTTTCACAAACCATTTATTCAGGCTATTCTTTATTTGGGGTCCTTTTTAGCATATAAGAGACCTGTACTTCAGGCCCCAAGGCCCTGCCCTATCCTAAGAGCAGAGAGGATCCACTGATGGGATTTAAGCAGGCCAGTGAAATGAGTGTGACTTTCTTTTTTGAAATTGCATGGGTTGCAGTGTGAGTTTGCTTTAAGGAACAGCAGGAGAACAGTGATGAGACCAGCTCCGAGCTCCACAGGGCACCTCCTGGGATCTCCCCCTTTTTGTGGCATCTCCTTGTTCTATCCTCACATAAGGAAAGGCTTATGTGGGGTGCCTGGGTGGCTCAGTAGGTTAAGCCTCTGCCTTCAGCTCAAGTCATGATCTTAGGGTCCTGGGATCGAGTCCTGCATTGGGCTCTCTGCTCAGCAGGTAGCCTGCTTCCTCCTTTCTCTCTGCCTGTGTCTCTTCCTACTTGTGATCTCTGTCAAATAAATAAATAAAATCTTTATTTAAAAAAAAAAAGGAAAGGCTTTGTGTTTCTACAAAGGCTTCACAGTTTACTAAGAGCATGCTGTCACCTAGATTGCCTCCTTTGATCCTCACAACATCCCCCAGGACAGAATAATATAAATATCATCAGCCCATTTTGCAGCTGAGAACAGAGGCTCAGATGAGTTAGCCATCTACCTCTAATTCACACTGTTTGTAGGTGACACAAAGCAAAATCTGGTCTATAGGATCCTGCCCTACATTTTCTTCCATAGGATGTGTGGGTATGGACAAAAAATTTGTTGTGCAAGAACTTTCTTTCCCATTCCCTGTAATGCAGTTGTCCGTATTTAACCATCTATCAGAAATAGGACCAGCTTCAAAATTTATGGGGCCTGCTATAAAACCAAAATGTAGGATTTCTTGCTCAAAAATCATTTGAAGAATTTCAAGAAATGATACCATGCTTCAACTACACATGGGCTCGGCTGACTGCTCAAGTCACACGCTCATGAATCCAGCCCCGACAGGAAGGGCCATTCCTGCTCCCCCAAAACTAGTACTGTATAGGGCTAATGCCAAAAGTGAGGCCTTCCATAGCGGATGGCAGAGTGCTCACATTCACTGTGAGTTCACCTTTCTTGAGATTTTTAAAATTTATTTGTGAGAGAGAGGAGGAGAGAATGAGCAGGGAGAGTGGCAGAGGGAAAGAGAGAAGCAGACTCCCCAGGGAGCAGGAAGCCTGATGCAGGGCTCCATCCCAGGACCACAGGATCATGACCTAAGCTGAAGGTAGACACCTCACCAACTAAGCCGCTCAGGCACCCCACTATGAGTTCACCTTAATGATGCAACAGGACAGAGTCCAGAGCCCATATCCAGGTTTCCTTCTATTAGCCAAATGCTTCCTGGGCCTGTGCTTCTGTCTATGGTTAAGATAAAGGAAAAACATTTGTTAGGTGAGCTCATGTAAATAAAAGCACAGACAGATGTTTAGTTCCATTGAGATTCCAAATTTTGTAAAATTTGTGCTGCTGGTACCAAGTGAGTCTTATCTAGACAATTGTGCCCACTTTTTCTGTAAAGTTTTAGAATAGAAATAGAAATAAGAGAATAGAAATAAAATTGTCTTTTTCTTTTTAAGTAATCTCTGCACCCAATGTGGGGCTTGAACTCACAACCCTGAGATCAAGAGCAACACACTCCAAGGACTGAGCCAGCCAGAAACTCTGAAATTGTCTTTTATTTAAACTAGAGCAAAGCATTTCTTTTTCGACTCGGAAGTTCAGAATTCGGCCTCATTTGAATGGTAGTAGGGCTGAAGTTTATTCTATAAAAGGGGTTGGCAAGTTTGTTTATGTAAAGAGCCAGATGGTAAATATTTTAGGCTTCCTGGCTCTGTGTAGTTGACACTCAATTCTGCCATTGTAGCACAGAAGTAGCCACAGACCAACATGTACACAAGCAAGTGTGGCCATGTTCCAGGGAGCTTCATTTATGGACACCGAAATTTGAAATTCATATGATTTCCATGTGCCATGCAATATTCTCCTCCCCCAGCAGCCATTTAAAAATGTAAAAGTCATTCTTAGGCTGCAAACTGTACATTTTTTGGAGGTAGACTGAATTTGGTCTGGGGGCCACAGCTTGTCAACTCCTGGTCCCCACCATCAATGAAAAACAAAGTTGCAGTTCACTTTTCAGTTGGTTAAAACAAAAGCAAAAATGAACTGTGGGGACTTCATCAAGATAAAAAGGGTTCGCACAGCAAAGGAAATAGATCACACAACTAAAAGGCAACCTACGGAATGGGAGAAGATATTTGCAAATGACATATCTGATAAGGGGCTAGTATCTAAAATCTGTAAAGAACTTAACAAACTCGGGGTGCCTGGGTGGCTCAGTGGGTTGGACCTCTGCCTTCGGCTCAGGTCATGATCTCAGGGTCCTGGGGTTGAGCCCTGCACAGGGCCTCTCTGCTCAGCAGGGAGCCTGCTTCCCCTCCTCCCCGTCTGCCTCTCTGCCTACTTGAGATCTCTCTCTCTCTCTGTCAAATAAATAATTAAAATCTTAAAAAAAAACAAACAAAAAGAAACAAAACACATGGATGTAGGGGAAGGGAAGGAAAAATAAAATAAGAGGAAGAAGAGGGAGGCAAACTATAAAACATGCTGAGCTCTAGCTAACAAACTGCCAGTTGTTGGAGGGGAGGTGGGGGGCAGGGAATGGGTAACTGGGTGATGGGCCTCAAGGAGGGCACTTAATGTAATGAGCACTGGGTGTTATGTGCAACTGATGAATTGCTAAGTTCTACCCCTGAAACTAATAATATAGTATATGTTACTAAATTGAATTTAAATAAAGATTTAAAAAATAATTTTAAAAACGTTATAAAGAAAGCAGTTAATTTCCTATTTGGGAGGACAAAGTTTTGCTAAGACTTTCTAAATACCAATTTAAAAATATCTTTTAGTTTCCAAACTAGTATCCTAGTTTGAGTTGTCAAATACTTGTGGGCATTCTAAAAATTTTATTTTTTTGCTTATTCAGTAGGATGGGAAAAATTATAACAGAACTCACCTCTTAGTTTGATGTGAAGATTAAATGAAGGAATGCATGTAAAAAATTTACCACAGAGTCTTCACTCAAATTTTAACCAGTGTTATTCACAGTGGTGACAAGAAATTAGATTGCCCCTTCCCAGTAAACCTCTCTCATTGAGCTCACATGATCCTTTCTTGTCTATTTCTTAGAGCTCAGATCTACCACAGATGGAAAGAGAGAGCAAGAAAATTAAGCTTCGACAGCCCTACTCATCAAAGAAATACAGTGAAACCTCAGCTCTGCAGATGGGAGACAGGTGGGCACAGAGGAAGGAGCCTCAAGCAGATGTCACACTTAACCCAAAGCTCAAGGGAATTTACATGCTGCACATTATGTAGTTAGTAGTATCTGCTTTCTCCTTTGATGCCCACACAGTGATTCCTTGCCAGATGGTTTTTGTTTTGTTTTTGTATTTGGGGTTCAGGTTGGAAAGATGAACCATGTCATCTTGAAAACAAAGTGAAAATCCTTTGTGCACCTATCAGTATTGCCAAAAGGGGCTAAGGACTCCTAAGAGCGAGCTGTGGTACTTCAGCTCTTACAGTGTGTCCATGGGAATGGACCACTGGCACATGTCCCAGCTCACCACTCAACTGATGGAAGGATGACACAGGGCGCCTCATCTCCAGTATCTAAGAGCTCAGCAGTATCTCATCAGAGGGCCCGTAATTCCCCAAGGGACCTAAACAGCCTCCTTAGCAAAGAACTAGGTCCAGAGCAAACCAGTCAATCAACCTATCCCGGGAGGCATACCAATGACCTTGAGGCCCAGGGTCCTCTCCCTAAGGTCAGCAAAATGCATTGTGGAAGTTTCATAGTCACCGATGTTCAGGATGTGGATTTTTGTCTTCAACATCAATCAGGCCTCTTTTGTTCATCATTGTTGCGACTATGTCAAGAAACCTTTGCTCTGTATATACCAAGGGAAAGCCAAAGAGGATGTCTCTTTGGAGCTGCCGATCTACTTTTTGGCAGCCTGGCCAAGAGTCCCTGTGAAATTCAGATTCATTCTTTTATGGATTCATTTCTTCATCAAACAATTTGCTAAAGATATACTTACGTACAAAGTCAGGGCTTGGCACCGTGAGTAAATCACAAACATGCCTTCAAGATGGCAAAATGTGCAATGAGTGCATTAATGGAGTTTGGGGAACAATCAATGGAGGGTCCAGAAACCAAAGGAAGAAAGCCTCCCAGTTTTACCTGGGTTGGAAGTGGGGGGTGGGGCGTGGGGGAGACTTCACAGGGTAAGGATCTTTGAGCCATCTTAAAGCATGAGTGCAAAAGGGGCTGAGGGTGGGAGGGGCATTCCAGACAGACGGGAAGCATAGGGGAAAGCGGGGCATGAAATAATACAGCATAGTGGGGAAGCTTTAAATAGTACACAGGGTGTTCACATTTGAACATTGAGAACAGTTCCCTGGAGTCTCTAAGTTAAGAGGGCTCCAAATACCCCTGCAATGTTCTGGGTAAATACCATGGCGCTGGGTGGCATTAGCTTTCCAGACCTTGGCTGGCCAAAATGCTACCTGGCTGGGTGTCCCTCCCTCTGCCCCCAGCCCTCCCACTGATTTCTCCCATGTCCCATCCCCAGGTCAGGGATGGAAGCCTCACTGAGCTGTCCTGACCGCCAGGTGGATGAGAAAAGGGTAGTGTTGAGCTGGAAAAAATAAACTCTACACTAAGTTACTGAAAGATGTTTTGAAACAAACTATCCTAACAGGAAGGACACTGTGGGACGTGGGGGAAGGGAGGTCTATTTATCTTGCACCTGGAGAGGCTGAACAACTCTCAGTTTGTGACCTGAATTAAATGAGACACTGACATGGGAAGGTTTTCAGTTCTTTAAAAAATGAAATGAGAGAAATGAGAGAGAAAAAAAAAAAAAACCACTCCTAACCCGGCTAGGGGCCTGATACCACGTTCTGCATTGTTTCACCTTCACAGAAGCCTAACAAAACAGGTGGTGGCTGACCTCATCTCACAGAGGAGGAAACAGGCTCTGAAAGCGAGCTAGCGACTTGTCCGTGGTCACATAGAAGTGACACGGATAACTTAAGTCTTGACAGAACAACATCAAGAGACAGTTCAGGAGGCAGACTTCTTTACATTTCTGTCATTGGCAGTATTTCAAGTAAAAAAAAATTACGTATTATTGTCTATGTTTTGAAACCTGGAGCTATTGCCTATATTTCTTTTATTTTTTCTCATAATGTCTGGTTCAGTGTTCAGGACACAATAGGTGCTCAGTAAATTCCTATTAGTGATTTGTTAATTCAGGCTTGCTCACCAGCATCCATTTACCATTTTCCAACTTGGTTCTCATTTATAATATTTATGATGTCATAACTAACAAAAACTATTTTCTAAGACTCTTCTTTTTTTCTCTAACGTGGTCATTCTTAACCAGGGGTGATTTTCCCCCAGGGGACATCTGGCAATGTCTGGAGACATTTGGGGTTGACACAAATGGGGCTGGGTGTTGTTACTGGCATCTAGTAAGTAGGAGGCCAGGGATACTGTTCAGTATCCCGCAAGGCACAAGATATCACAGACTTATCTGGAGCCAAACATTAATACTGTCGTTGCCGAGAAGCACTGGTCTAGAGGGTAGCAACATTTTGAAAATGGCTGACAGAATTGCTAAGGCCATTTCTCCTGTGGAAGAAACTAGATGGCTTTCCTGCCTAAATGCATTTCACACAGACCACCTATTAGGGCAGAATGTCCACAGGCCAAATCTGGCTTACAACTGTGTTCTGTTTGGCTAGCTCTGTTGAAGTTTTCCAAAAAACGTGTTGCCAACATTTAAAGATAAAAAGATCTGGATTTCTTGTCTTGAACAGTCAGAAGATCTGACAACACTGGTTTCTGGTGACCAATTGAGAGAGATGATATGTAAAACATTTAACAACTGACATAACAGGGCAGCAACCACTCAGAATGTATACCCAACCATCTAGAATGGATGTCCACCATAAAAGACAGTGGCAGCCTCCAGGGAGTGATGCCTGCCCAGCCACTGGCATCTCTGGGACTCCCTACCCCTCCCTTGTGTCTCCTCACTTCTGAGGCTCTCCTCCGTCATCTCAATCCTCCAATGTTTTTCTTAGGCAGACTTAATGGGAAGGTGAAGTCGTCATCAAAAGTGGGGAGAAAAAAATGACTGCCTATTTCAAGGAAAAAAAAATTACTGGCCTACTTCTCTCTTTCAATTCTATACTTAGCCCCTGTGATCTTTGAGCTTGTGGTTACTATTTTAGCTTAAACAAGTTCTCTTTTAAAATGTGGAAATTCTCCTGAAGGACTAAGGCTGGTGGGAACTTTTGCTTTCTATAATCTTCCTCGCTTTCCTCTTGCAATAGAGCTAAGGTCAACTACTTGAGGAATCGGTGCCAGGGAATGAAATAAATAAGGTGAATTTGGTTGGCGGACTCAGGCAAAGCAGCTATTACAAACTTGAGACCGTGGATAGTGGCTCTCCTTGCTCCTTCCAGAATGTGAGTAGAGGGAGGAAAACCTTGCTGGTGCTTCTAGCGCCATCTCTGAACTCATTTCCTGCCTGTACTTCTGGAGACACAGAGATTTCCAGAAAGACAGGGGCTCAAACCTTGGGTGGAGTTTGATCAAACAGAATCCAGTCTGAAGGCATTGGAAAGGCAGGCAGAGAGGGCATCAGGAGACAGAGGAAAGGAGCAAAAAGAGACACTGAAAGGTGCCAAAGAAACTCCCAGTTGCAGACCTGCCTAAGGCAGTGGGCACAGCATGCTACAGACAAATGCTGGGCTTTGATGCTTACCAAAAGCTCATACAGGCAGTAGTCTGGGTGGAATCAAGTCCTGAACTAAAGCACAGATGCTTGTACCTATACCCTCTGCCCTTTTGCTGAAGCGACTTTAAAAGAATTCCTGACCCTTCTGTAGGTTTAACCTCAGTTGTCTCGAAGTAGAGCACACATTCTTCCCAGAATGATCTTCTGGTGTGAGAGAATACATTTTTCCCATTTGATACTGAAAGGAAACCCCTGACTTCTCCAGTGCACCTCTACCTTAAGGAGAACCATACGCACAAGGAGGATAAAGTCTTTGACACCAAATTAAGAAAGTCAACACCCTTTGTTGAACATTGTTATGTGCCAAGCACCATGCAAGACAATTTATATATACCACTTCTGACCCTCCCATGGGTCCCACTAAAGGAGGTGTAATTATTTCCATTTTATAGATGAGAAAACATGCCCCAAGTAGTCCAAGATCATGTGACTAATCAACGTTATGATGGAGAGCCAATCTTGACTTGTTTCATGCCAATGTCTATGCTCATTTCTCTCCAGGCTCTGGTACCCAAGACCCCCCTAAATTCAGGGGTCACATTCAACAGGTAGGAAGGAGACCCACACCAAGTTCCAGCTGTAGGCATTCTCTCAGCACCACCTCTCCAGCTCTTACCTGGCCTATCTGAATGATACTTTGGGAGAATCCGGGAGAAGTGTCTCCTTTGAGAGTGGATGACCAACGTTTGTACCCCCAAGACATTCACCCACGTGAGTCATTGTAATCATAGCTACTGGTCTTGAACATCTACTTTCCAACTACTGAATAATGCTCTTTACAGAGGTGATCTTTAATTCCCTTCCCTCATTTCTCAAGTGTTCAAATAAAGCTCAGACATGTTAAGTTGTCTGCCTGATGTCACAAGGAGAACAGGTGACAGAGTCAAATTTCAGCCAGGACTCTCTGACCTCGTGTCCATAGTCTTTCCACCCCACTCTGTGGTCCACCCCTTTTGTAATATGGTCTGGAAAATCCAGTGCCCGGTTAGTCCCTGAATCTTGCCTGCTGCAGTTGGAAAGAACCCATCATGACATTTGATTTTGGTCTGAGAGTAATCCTGTTTCTGTGTGCTCACTGGGAATTTCAGTGGGTCTGTTGATCTGTTTAACTTCCTCCTTTAGGTGGTTTGCAAAGAGCACCTGTGGCTGGGTTCCCCAAGGCCAAACCTCCCTTAAGAGGCACTGAAGCCCTTCTTGGGCTGCACAGAGGAGGCTGAAGGGGTTAGGAGGCAAACATAAGATGTCGACACTTCCCTCCTCTCCATCTCCATGCCCCTCATTCTTATCAGGGAATATCTCAAAAGGTTCTGAGATCTATTTCCTTTGGAACTTAAAGTGAAGTGTGAGGTTGCACCACTGGGCCCCAGGTTGAGGGAAAAGAAAAGCGATGCTAGAGCCTGTTAGTATGAAGGAGCTCAGTTCTCACCTTTGTAAATGTGAAATTCACAAATCCGCCCTGGAAATTCAAGAGAAGGTTGGATTTTCGGGAGCCACACTTCCCAGAGGCTTGGGTTGCGTTGGGGTCAATGTTGAAGTATCTCTGAGGTGAAAAAACCTAAACCAGATAAAATCATCAGATCAGTGAGATTTCAAGGAAAACTCTAGCTTGGGAACCAGAAGCATAGGTAGTTAGTGAGATTGAAACTCAAGTCTAGTGAGAGTTCACTTGAAAACTTCCAAGTCCTCAGAAAATCTCTCTGATTTCCAAACTGCTATGTTCAAAAGATTTTTCAAAGAAGGGGTTCTCCCACAGAAAGTGTTCCTTAAGAGTTCATTTATAGCCAGTCTGTTCCTGATAAAATGCATGGAATTTAATTTTTGTTAAATTAAACACATCACAAGGTAAGTGTGTTACTAGAATTTTACAAGGAAAGATCTTGTTGTCTAATGTACTTCTGTTTCACATGAAAACCTGAATGTGGAAGTTTCATGAAAGCTGTGCCAAAAAAAAGAGAAAGTATTATTTTTATGGTGATTCCTTTAGTAAATCAAATAATCTTAACCCCACCCCCACCTCTTCTAATCCTCTTGTTAACCTAGAATTTTGATGTGAATGTCACAGCTGGCTGGAACCAAGGAGACTATGTAAGTCAAGCCCTTCCCTTCACAGGAGAGTTGCTGAGGCTTGAGGTCAACAGGAGGGACAGGGCCAGGCTGGGGTCAATGCAGAACACACCCCAACACCCTGCCCATGTTGCCTAAAAGTGAGAGGTGTGCATCGTTATGATTTTGGTGTGTGCCCTCCACTAGCCAGTTGCTGCCAGTTTCTATTCTTATATGCATTCTAAAACAGATTCATCTTTTAATGGAGCAACTTGGAGAAAAAGGAGCTTGTAGCTATTTATTTCATTCAAAGACACAAGATGCAGGGAGACTGTCTATTCTTAGCAAGACACCCTCCCTCACACTTTTTGAAGGCAGTGTTACAGTCCTATGGCCCCAACTTACCGACTCTGTGTCTTGAACTGTTAGTTCTATCCCCATCTCGGCTTTGATACAGAGCCTGCTTCCATTTAGAACTTGGTACATTCCAGTCTTGGCTGACGAAGGCCGAGGTGCAAGAGTGGGCCCAGAAGTCGTGGCGGCAGGTGAGGCCGTGTGGGTGGTATTGTGTGCAGCTGTGGTTGGGCCTGGGGCATGACTGGGTTGGGCAGATTGGTGACTGGTTGTGCTGTTAAGCGGTGGGGTGGACAAGGTTGCTGGAAGGGCGGTCTGGTTCCTGGGTTGGGTGGTTTTCCTAGTTGTGTGGCTGACAGTCGATGGGCTTGTTCCTGTCGTATGGGCCGATGGAGGGAAGGTGGTTGGCGGTGAACCTGGGGCTGCACTGGGACCAATTGTAGCTTCAGTGAGAGAAGCTGCTGTGTGTGAGTTATTGGGTGTGGCCAAGGTTGTGACTAGGGTGTGGGCTGTCGGGCTGGTAGTCGGGGTGCTGTTTGTAGTTAGCAAGGATGTTGTTACTAGAGTTTTTACTGTTGTGTGTGTGGTTGGGAGCTCAGAGCTGGAGGTTGGGGCAGCTCTGTGAGAGGGGGTGTGACCATTCATTGATCTGGCTGCTAAAGTTTGGCTAGGGATGTGGTGAGTTAGTTGCAGAAAAGGCTTTGCTGTGGCCTCTGCTGTTCCTGCTGTTGTAGGTAGATAGTCCCCGGTTTCTGGAGACACTTGTGCTGTTATTTGACTGCCATAATGCAAAATCACTGCAAATTAGGAAACAAAAGTGTTACCACATTATGAACTCACATTGGTGAATCCTTCCACCATCCCCATTTTAATGTTTCTTCACTGCAAATTAAGATGCATTTATTTATTTACTTTTCTCTTTGAGATAGTGACCTTATTATACACACACACACACACACACACACACACACACTTAGAAATGTGATTCCTGGATCACATGGTAGTTCTACTTCTAATTCTTCCGAAGATAAATATGATTTATTTTATTATTTCCAAACATGCTCATTTACTTTTAATGAGAAATGTGCATATGTTTAGATTTGGGTGAAATTTATAAGGATAGAACAATGAAGTGAAGATCACCAAAGATTCTACCATGAGGCCACAACTTAAAAGTTTGGGTTGCACCCATGTTTTTTACAGGGTTGTGACCACACAGCAGATATTCTTCTATGTCCAGCCCCTTTGTCTGTACGGGGTGTTGTACTAACACTGTAAAGTAGTCGTGCTTCGCTAGATATCTAAGTGCAGATACCCCTTCATTCCCCATCTTCCCTATGAATCCAGATAGTTCTGGAAGGAGAGTGTTCCTGGGTGGGGTGCTGCTGTGATGCTCTAATAGAGCTGGACAGCATGAATGGTGGTAATAAAGACTTACACAGAGATGTGTAGTTTGCATACAACCATACAATCCCAGGTTTGAAAGGGGTCTTGATGATCATCTAGTCCAAACCCTAATCTGATATGTAAATTGTATCTATGAATATTTGCCATGTGTTCATCCAATCAATGCATAATTACCTCAAATGATGGGAGATTTGTTTCCCTTGCATTTTGTATTTTGCTGTGAGTGTTTGTAAAGATAGACCCGTTTTTGTCATTTCTTTACTTCACCCTTTGAATGGCCCAGGCTTTCTCAAGTAGGAAAGAAAGAAGGACAGCCCACCAGACGCTGTCCTTCGTAGTTTGGCTTAGAGAGTCCCGACATCCTTATATAAATAGTTCCCCACCCTACAATTCCCCCCATCACAGTGTTACATTCATTGCCTGCACTGCACTAACCACAACTGGTAATTATATAAGGGGATGGTACTAACATATTTAATAGTAAGCCTGATCACCCAGTGTGTAACAGCAGAATAACAGCCCTGATTATATGTTTATTTATTGGTTTATTTATTGACTGTGTATCTCACCCACTAGATTAAAAGCAATCTCAAGGTGGAGATTGTGTGTGTGTGGTTTTTTTTTTTTTACCACCAGTACTTATGCATAGAAAGTGTTCAGTGCATATGAGTTAGATGAATAGATAACTGGAGAGGTAAATTAGGATAATCGCATTGTAGACCATGTAGGATTATTGTAAGGCTCAAACAAATGGGTTTAAATGAAGTCATCCTATGGGGCGCCTGGGTGGCTCAGTGGGTTAAAGCCTCTGCCTTTGGCTCAGGTCATGATTTCAGGGTCCTGGGATCAAGCCCCGCATCGGGTTCTCTGCTCAGAGGGGAGCCTGCTTCCCCATCTCTCTCTGCCTACTTGTGATCTATGTCTGTCAAATAAATAAATACAATCTTTAAATAAATAAATAATAAAGTCATCCTAGACCATCAAGAATACCTACAACATGTGTTATTGTCACAGGTTCTCTACTGGGACCTTCCTTAGGGGTGGAAGGCCTCCGGCTCTTTTTCACCCAGAATAGTTCTTCCCCTGCCTCCCCCCAAGCACAGAGTAAATTAGAAAACTGAGCAAAATGCAGATGATGTTCCTTGAGAATTTAGGATCAGGCACACTGAGAGATGGCTCTGTCTCCTCAGTGCTGTGGTTTCATCGCATTTGCCCATGGTATTTACAGTCACTACAGCTGGAGCTCCCTGGTGCTGGCCAGTGACTTGGGAAAACATGGGTAAAAGGGAAAGGAGATCACTCCATGCTGGTGTTTGGAGTTCTGAAGTTCATACATAATCAAAATCATCCATAAACTCCTTTACTATCTCCCTCGTTCATCCATTACATTTCTAAGTGGTTATTTTTCCTATAGTAATAGCACTAAAGCATCTAAGTTATTGGACACTTACTACATGACAGGCCTTAGGTCAAGGGTCATCTTTCACCAACTCCTCTCAAAAACCCTCTGTTGGTTCTATCTTTATCAACTTTTCAGATGAGGGAATTCAGGTTTAGAAAAGTCCCATCAACTTGACCGTAATCCCACAACTAGTGTATTTTGGAGGTAAGGCACCTAGTAAATTTTGGAGGTGAGACTTGAGCCCCTGTCTGAACCAAAGCCTGGCCTTGGATTTGGGATAGGTGGAGGTGGTATTCATCACTGGGAAGAATGGTGAGAAAAGAGACAAAAGCAGAGAAGCAAAGAGTAGGGTGCCTCTCCAGCGACACCGTATCGCCAGACCCTCATAATGGTGGTCTTTGAGAATCCTTTCAAAAGCTTATATGATACAATCGTGATTATTTTCCAGAAGAAAAGTTCATATTTCAAGCCCATTATAATGCTTATGAATTATTTCTGCACAGCTGGCTTGAAAAATGAAAAAGACAAAAGCACCAGTTTAAATTGCCTTGAATAACCTTTAAGAAAGGCTTATTAATGACACTAAGTTATGTGAAACTATTTACTATATGTATATATATTTTTGTATCTAAAAATGTTCATTTGGGGGGCGCCTGGGTGGCTCAGTCGGTTAAGCCGCTGACTTCTGCTCACGTCATGATCCCAGGGTCCTGGGATCAAGTCCTGCGTCTATCAGGCTCCCTACTCAGTGGGGAGTCTGCTTCTTCCTCTCCCTCTCCCTCTACTGCCCCCAACCCTGTATGCACACTCTCTCTCAAATAAATATTTAAAATTTTAAAAAAATGTTCCTTTGGATAATTTGTATGATACTTGAGATTTGTGGATTTTATGGACTATAGGTTTTCTTTTCTTTTTTTTTTTTTTTAAGATTTTATTTATTTATTTGACAGAGAGAGATCCCCAGTAGGCAGAGAGGCAGGCAGAGAGAGAGGAAGGGAAGCAGGCCCCCTGCTGAGCAGAGAGCCCGATGTGGGGCTCGATTCCAGGACCCTGAGATCATGACCTGAGGTGAAGGCAGAGGCTGAACCCACTCAGGCACCCCTGCACTGTAGGTTTTCTTTGTAAGCCTTCATAAAATCACTATATGTGGAAACTTTATGCCTGCATTGTAGAGCTTAGAGCAAGATCTTTCATTTCAAGATTGTTATGAAGGTTGACAGTTGTGGAAGATTTATTTTCACAATTCATTTGGGCTAAATCTGAGTTGCTGGTTCCTCAGTCATGACCTCAACAGAAACCCTATTAAGTTTATACTATCACTATGGAGAAAGAGAATTCACTCCCAGATGTACTCTCGAGGAATATCTTAGAGTGATTAGCAAAGATTGCTGTAGAGAACTCTGGAATACTGGAAAGCACTTGCCTTTTGTTCTTTTGGGAGGATCATTAGATCCTTCATAAAAATCTCACTATCCATGTTTTATGCTTATGAGCTTTCTCAACTGAGTAGAATATCCTCACTGAGTAGCACACCCTTTAAAAGGGGGAACCTTTCTCATAATGTAATTAAAAGTCCTCTCTCAGTAGTGATAAATGAACTCAAACAAGGGAAGAAAAGCACACTGGTCATTCATGAACACACAGCCTCCCAAACAGAACAAGATGACCCATGGCACCCGTCAAGATATACTTGGTGTGCAGGAAGTATTTATGGGGGGAGCTGGATGTGATGGCAATCATGGTGTCTTGACATCGTGTGTGGCTTTGCAGTAGGCAGAAGCCTGGGCCAGCAGGTGACAGACCAAAAGTGTCAGAGTGTGTTAAAGATTGAACCAGAGTGTGTTCCCAGAGAGAACTGGGAGATATTGTTCTAATAGTCCTCTCCTTCCCCTCTGCAGCTTCTCTTCTCCCCCTCCCTTTCCCTGAAGAAGAGTGGTGTAAAAGATGGGCAGGTAATTAGATGGAAAACTGAAATGAGTAAGTATGCTGCTCATTATAATACATCCTTGAAAGTTCACTTGTTAGGTAGTTAATAGAAATAATGCCCCCCAAAATGTTCTGTTTTATAAAGTCTATGTATATGAACACACATATTTGACCAATCTTCATCAAAATTGGGTCACAGTTCTTAAACAGGACCTTTGACTCAATAAAGGCTTAGTTAAGTCACTGGTCTGTCTGAGACCCACAAAGAGGGCAGTGGGCAGAAGCAAGGGTAGAGCATAGTTCAGAATCTGTCTCAACCCTTCCTCTTCAAAAGAACACGGCCCTGGAGTTCATATGCTGATTTGTCAAGCCCATACCCCGAATCTCCTAGTATCTTCTCTCCAGGATTCAGGAGACTTAGGAAATAAGTACCTCTGAACCTAAATCCAATGCTTGGATTCCTCTAGACGATAAGCTGCAGGAAGAGGTGCTAGAAGATTTGGATTCCCCTACAACCTGTAGAAGGAGCTGAGAGATGACTCATCAGCCCAGCCCTGGGAAAGTCAGCGACCATGCAAGGGCTTTTTCTCTAGGTACTTCCCGGAAGGCTGGTACTTCCCAGATAGCCTTTGTTCAGTGTCCCTGTCACACCCAATTCAGCAGATACATAGGAGCTTCTTCTGAGCTAGGCTCCATGCCAGACACTGGATCTTTGTTTTCAGGGGCTCAAAACCTTGTGAGGCAGACTCATAAGTGGACCCCCTTCCTCAGTGTGACAAACGTTATTACAGAAGGAGGCCCTGAGTGCTATAAGGTGGGGTGGGAATCCAACCCCAAGACAAATTCTTTAGGCAAATAAGAAAGTAAGTGGTAACCCAGGCAGGAGGAAAAGTATGTGCAAAGACTGGGTCTTCAGAGCCTGGTAGGTCTGGAGAACAGCAAGGGGGTAAGCATGATGGGAATATAAGGAAGAGGGAGTTGTGTGCAATTAGGAACAGAGTTGGGAAGTAAATGGAGCCCCATGGCCACACCTAGGGGCAGGGAAATGAATTTTAGCCCCTAAATACTTCCTCCTTCCCAGGGAACGGAGGCAGCCAGCTGGGTACAGCAGGAAGACTGTTTCTGGATGTGTGAGGCAGCAGGGGTGGGCCCTTAGTAAGATTCTGTTTACAGTTTCACAATTTAACCTTCAATCTTTTAGCAAAAAGATAAAAATCTTACCTCTGTTACTTTCTGTGGAATTTGAGATTCAAAGAGAACCCTTATATAGAAGTAGCTCCAGTCCCATGGCACAAACTGCTGGCTAACTACTCCCAAATCCAGCCTCCCCTTTTTCCTTAGTAACAGAACCACAAATTCAAGCCGAGCACTTGCTGCCTGGAATAAAGAATGCTACCTCAAGATTCCTTTCCAGCTGGGTGGGAATGTATAACTGCATTTGAGCCAAAGCAGTAGAAGTGGTGGGGTTATGTGGGCCTTCTGGGAATGCTGCTGGAAGAGGGGGTCCATCACCTATGTACCCTCTCTATTGTCTTTATGTTTTCCTTTTCAAACCAGCCTATAACTGGTATGTGATGGCTGGAGTTGCAGCAGACATTTAGAACCATGACAAGACCCTGCAGATGGGAGTCCCACACCGGACAGAGGACACTAGTGGGACACTAGTGAGCTCCTGCACTGGACCTGTTATGAATTCTTCTGGACTTGTTTTCTCATGACAGAGAAACACACACTTATTTTGCTTATTTTGCTCTTATTTGTCTATGAGGAGCAGCTAAATATAAATGGAACTGATAGAAATTTAAATCCCCTCATTTTGTGGGGGAAAAAGACCAGGGTAGCAAACTGAGTGGATAAAGACTACAGAGCTGGTTTACCTAAAATCTATGCCTGTCCTACGAAAATGTCCAATGGTTTTTGCTCATCTCCAATACAACAAGTATATCTTGAACCTCTGCGTGCAGGGTCCTGAAACCAGGCTTCCTGGATGCAAATCTAAGGGCTGCCACTTGCTAGTTGAGTGACCACGAGGCATTCCTTAACCTGCCTCAGTACCCTCCTCCGGAAAATGGGGGCCCTTCACACACTTTGCTCACTCGGTTCACCCTGGAGAATCCATAGCTCAGAGAGGAGAGGGTGAGGTGTTTTCTCTCCACCTCCCCGGGAATTTATTGAGCACGCACTGCATTTCTGAATCTGCCAGTCATCTGCTCACAGGTCACAGAGGCTAACTGCTAGACTGTGATCTTTTGCTTTTTTATTAGCTTAGATTTTGCCTTTTGCCTCTAGAAGAATGTGAAACTCTATTTCTGAAAACACGGCAGAAGTAAAACAGCCAGGATGAGGACACTGCTGTGACCCTTCACCCAACTTTCCTGACAATTCATGCCACAATCAAGTACACTGGCTTCCCCCCAATGGAGCGTGTCAGTGGGGCCATGGGTTTCCCTCACATGTTCAACTCAGTGCTTCTAGAAGGAATTGTGAACTAACCAGCAACTAGGTAACGGCACACAGGAGGACTCAATGTCCTAGAGAGAAAACCCTCTTTGTGAAAGCAGGCAGTGGGCACATAAAATGATCATCAAAAACCCAGTTTCCCAGACAGCTTCTCTGACCTGAAGTATAATAGTAATTTTTTTTTAAGTCTTGACTGCTTGGCTTACACCTCTCTGAGATGGCACAATTTGCCAGACTGCATCTTATTCATCTTCACAGTTCATTGTTTATATAATGTAAACACAGCACTTCTGTTTGAGAGAAACAGGAAAAGCAAGGTATAATGTGTTTAGCAAGAGCCCCATTTCTAAAGTCTGGCTCAGTTCTCCATCTCTTAAATCTAAGTGATTTCCAAAACTCTCCCTGGTAAGGTGCTCAGAAGCCATTCGGGAACCAGGTTTAGTGTCACTGTCTTCTGGAGTTGACACCTCCTCTGCCTGACTCACGGAAAACAAGTCCAAACTGTGAAAGCCCTTGGGAAAAACATGAAAGTATACTCCACACATTTAAGGTAATAAGGAGGAGATCTTCCCAAGCCAAATACTAGAGTAGCTGAAGCCATACAGCTATCTCCAGCCTGTCTGGTCCCTGGCACTAGAATGCATTTGTATCAGAGGATACAGAGGTAGGAGGGCCACCATGGAAAACCATGGGTATCACTCACCAGCCAGGGACACGAAGAGCACCACCACTGCAGAGAGCTGCCAGGGCATGGCTCTGGAGCCAGAGATAACCGCTCGTCACCAGGTGCTGGCTCTGCTGCTGCTCCTCGGCCTCACTCAGCACTTCTCCCTCTTCTGAGTAGCACGAGCTTAATTCCAGGGCAGGCTCCAGAACAAAGAAGATACCTCCCTTCACCCCTCATGCACTTGCGGCAGAGAAACCAACGTCACTTTCATTATGACAAGTAGCTGAAATGCCCTCTCAAGGGGTAGGCTGAGTGGGGAGGGAAACCAGAAGTGGCCCTTGTGTGAAAGCAGTCACTTTCATCTCTGCCTTTAGTGTTGGTGAGGGGTGGGCAATACCCACCCCCCTACTCCAGCCAAGGCAAAGGGCATCTGAGACCATTTCTGCACAAGAGATGGAGGATCTGTGGCAGTGCCAACTTCCTTCTCTCAGAAGATGGGTCTCCATTTTTCTCTAAGATCTTGAGTACATTTCTCCTTCAGCTGGGAGAAAAACAGCCCCTCAGTCATGAAGGTGAGCAGATGTCTGAAAACTCAGTGGTGAGAACACTGTTTCTGTGTGTATTCATGAAAAGTCTGAGGTAGCTGCTTTATGGCCACCTCACCTGGTGGAGACCAAAAGGAGTCCGAGCTTAGGAGTCAGGGAGAGCTGGGTTTGAATGTGGCCATCAGTTGTATGGCCTTGGGTGATGCCTCTGAGCCTCAGTTTCTTCTGCCGTATAATAGGGATAATATTGCCTACTCCCAAGATGTTCACGTGGAGCACAGACACAAAAAATACTAGCACTGTGTAATCCATATGGTACTCTTCAAGGTGGATTTTTTAAAAAAATATTTTATTTATTTATTTGAGAGAGAGACAGTGAGAGAGAACATGAGTGAGGAGAAGGTCAGAGAGAGAAGCAGACTCCCCATGGAGCTGGGAGCCCGATGCGGGACTCGATCCCGGGAATCCAGGATCATGACCTGAGCCCAAGGCAGTCATCCAACCAACTGAGCCACCCAGGCGTCCCGATTTTTTTTTTTTTTTAAGTAGGCTCCAATGCAGGGCTTGAATTCACAACCCTGAGATCAAGACTTGAGCTGAGTTAAAGAGTTGGACACTTGGGGCACCTGGGTGGCTCAGTGGGTTGAGCCTCTCTGCCTTCGGCTCAGGTTATGATCTTAGGGTCCTGGGATCGAGAGCCCGCATTGGGCTCTCTGCTCAGCAGGAAGCCTGCTTCCTCCTCTCTCTCTCTGCCTACTTGTGATCTCTCTCTGTGTCAAATAAATAAATAAAATTTAAAAAAAGAGTTGGACACTTAACCAACTGAGCCATTCAGGTGCTCCTCAAGGCAGATTTTTTAAAAAAAGATTTTATTTATTTATTTGACAGACAGAGATCACAAGTAGCAGAGAGGCAGGCAGAGAGAGGGGGGAAAGCAAGCTCCCTGCTGAGCAGAGAACCCAATGCAGGGCTCACTCCCAGGACCCTGAGACCATGACCCCAGTTGAAGGCAGAGACTTTAACCCACTGAGCCACCCAGGCACTCCTCAAGGCAGAATTTTTTTAAATTCCCATTTTTTTGATGTGGAAACTGAACCACCCAGCATCATGCAATAGGCTAAGACTGGCATCATGACCTACTTAGCCCTGAAGTCTGTGCCCTTTCTCCTAGCACCCAGGGAGCAAAATCTCTTGAGTGGTTATAGCCCTGACTGGAGAAAAAGTTGGGAATATGGTTGAAAGGTCAAGTTAGTGTCATTTTGGAAAGGCCAAAAACCCAGATTGAGGAGTTCAGCTTCAACCTTAGAGGACATGGGGTCACTGAAAGTTGTACATGGAAGCAGCAGTTAGCCTGATACATAGTAGGGGCTCTGTGGCTTTAGGGAAGAAGGCTCAACCATTGATTCAGTCAACATTTACTGGAGAGTGTCTGAAACCAATCTCCTGAGTAGGTCAGAGGATCAGAGTTTTGGAGTTGTTTATCAGAATTCCTGCCTTTGACTAAGAGGAGAGATGCCCCAGCTGGGTGTTTCAGAAGCTATTGGAAACTCTAAGCACTGTGTCAGATATATTCCATAAGTTTTGGTATGTTATAATTTCATTTTAATTCATCCCAATTTTTTTTTCTAATTTCTAATGTGGTTTCTTCTTTGACCTATTATTAAGGTTATTTAAGAGTTTGATTTTAATTTCCACATATCTGTGAATCCCCTCAAATTTCCTTCTGTTATTGATTTCTAGTTTCATTCCATTAGGATTGGAGAACCTACTTATGATTTCAATTCCTTCATACTTATTGAGGCAACAAGTTGATATGTTATGGCTTAACATACAATCTATCCTGAAGAATATTATTTGAGCATTTGAGACAAACGTGTATTCTGCTTTTGTTGACTGTGAAGCATTCTATAGTTGTCTGTTAGTTCTAGTTAGTCTATAGTGTTTGAGACTATTTCCTGTTTGGTTTTTTTGTCTAATTGTTTTATCCATTGAAAGTAGGGTTTTAAAAACTACAATTACTGTTGTTGTATTGTCTATTTTTTCCTTCAGTTCTGTCTATGTTTGCTTAATGTTTTGGGGGGCTCTGCTGCTAGACTTCTCTGTGTTAATGACTTTTATATATTCTTGGTAGAATGACCCTTTTGTAATTAGAAAATGTTCTTCGTCTTGTAATAATTTTTGTTTTAAAATGTACTTTTGTAATATTACTATGGGTACTCCAGTTCTCATTTGGTTACTCTATATGGTATATCATTTTCTATCTTTGTGTTTTCAATCTGAGTCTTGAAGTGTAAATCTGAAGTGTGTCTTTGTAGATAGCATTTAGTGGGATCATTTTTTTTTTACTCATTCTGCCAGTAGCTGCACCTTAATTGGTGTGTTTAATTCATTTACATTTAATGTTATTCAGGTATTCTATATTCTTCAATTTTTCTATTGTTTTATTAATTCTTGCAAGAGAGAAGTTGAAATATTGGACTATAATTATGGATTATTTATTCTCTTTGTAGTTCTGTTTTTGCTTTGTGTATTCTGAAACTCTGTTACTGATGTGTAAACAGGATTGCTATATTCTCTTGATGGATTAGCTATTTTATAATTTTTTAATGATCTTCTTTATTTTAGTCATATTTTTTATTCTGAGACCTGCTTCGAGACCTGCTTTGTTTTATAGTAACATAGTGATTCTGGCTTTTTTTTTTTTTTTTTTTTTTTTTTTTTTTTTAGTGTTAGCATGGTGTATCTTTTTCCATTCTTTCACTTTTAATCTATTTGTGTCTTTAAACTGAGGCCTATTAAAATTTTTGTATATTTGAGGGACACCTGAATGGCTCAGTGATTTAAGCCTCTGCCTTTGGCTCAGGTCATGATCTCAAGGGTCCTCGGATCTAGCCTGCATCAGGCTCTCTACTCAGCTGGGAGCCTGCTTCCCCTTCTCTCTCTGCCTGCCTCTCTGCCTACTTGTGATCTCTTTCTCTCTGTCAAATAAATAAATAAAATATTTTAAAAAACTTTTTGTATATTTGAGCAAAAACGAATTCAAATAGGGCAGTGCCAAACCAGAAGTGATTAGGAGCACTCCACTGTCAGGTGCTAGTGGAAAGTCTTTCATAGAGAAGAGGTGGAAGCGTAGCAAGGAAATTATTCAAGTAGCTATAGCCTAAGTGGTTGCATTCTTTGAGAAAAGCTAGCTAGCTGTTTGTGATTGGTTGTACTTAGGTTTCAGTTTCCTAACCTTGAGGCATTATAGGCATAGGTTTTGGTTTGCTTGCCTAAGCTACTAAGGCATTAAAACCACCTCAGTCTGAAGGCTTCTTGTTCAGTTAATCTAAAAATACTTAAAGTGGGTTTCTTAGAGCAGGCCACAAGGGTGGTCTTTTTTTTTTTTTTTTAATATCCATTTGACAATCTCTCCTTTTTAATTGAGGTGTTTGGACCATATGATAGGTTATGTTTATATCTACCATGTTGGCAATTATTTTCTATTTTTCCTGTTTGTTCTTGGTTTCATTTCTCCTCTTTCTCTACCGACTCCTGGATTAACTGCATTTTAAAAATTCCATTTCATCTCATTTGTTGGCTTATTTATTATAACTCTGCATGTTATTTTAGTGTTTGCTTTAGAGTTTACAGGATATAACTTTAAGGTGTCACAATGTACCTTCAAATGATTCAATAACACGTCACACCTTACAACAGTGTACTTCAATTTCTTTCCTCTTGGCATCAGTTCTATTGTTGTCATACATTTTAATTCTCTGTTTGTTATACATTCTACAACATATTGTTATTATTTTTTACTTAAGCAGCAGTTATCTTTTTAGAAATATAAATAATGCACCTACTCATATGATGATGATTTCTTGCAGTTTTCATTCCTCTGTGTAGCTCCTTGGTTTCTTGTTGCTATAATTACACACTTCCAACTCCTCAAGTGTTACCTGTGTTTAAGGTATGGATTTGTTTGCCCAAATGTTTTCCTCAGTGTCTTCTCCACCTGCAGTTTAGGTGTTCCCTGGTGTCCGTCATACAGCCTCTCAGCCCACTGTAGCTTATTGGCCAATGCTTATCAGTTGGCCTGGGACTGAGGGTGAGTGCTCAGTTCTCACTGAGACTCAGTCAAGCAGGCATTATGTCCCCAGGTCTTGGGGTGAGAGTTTATGAGTGGTTTTCCAAGTACCTCCTCCCCCAGCAGCTCTGGGCCTGACACTCCCGCAGGATCAGATTTGAGCTGCTGTTGGATTTGCCAGCCCCCTAAAGTGTAAGTGTTTATTGCCCCTTCTCTGGCACTGAGTTCTGCTTTTGTTCTGTAGGAAAGATAGGGCAAGAGGATTTGAGCATAGTTGCCTTTCCTGCAGCAACTGATATTCTTCTCTCCTGGTCTGTGACAAGAAGGTTGCTTTCTTAGGACTTCTGCTAATCATTTTTGTGAGTATGTAGTGAGGCTATTGCAGAAAAATCTATAAGTGGATGCAAATTTCCATGATACCTGTGGCCCCCAGGGTTTCTATTTTCTCTTGCCAACTCATAGTAGGTCTTTGCTTCAGGCAAACAAGTGCTGCTGTCCATCTCCCTTTGAAGGTGTCTTTTCTTAGATTTCAGGTTACATGTTCGCCCTATGAGTTGAGCTCTTTCATGGGTCCAAGAAAAGTGAATTTTCATATTTTCCAGATTTTTTTGATCTTGTATGAGGATGGTACTCTTTCTAGTTTCCTACATCTCAGGCAGAAGACATTATTTTAAACAACTGCATAGAGTTCAATTGTATGCCAATACAATACTTTATTAACCAGCTTTTTATTATGTAATATACTTACCTATTGTTGTTTAGCAAACGACCCTAAAACTTAGCAGTTTAAAACAACATCTATTATCTCATGGTCTTCTAGTAATGACTTCCAGAGCAGCTTAGCTGGCTTCTTCTGGCTCTGGGTCTCTCAGGAAGTTTTAGTCAAGACATCAGCTGGAGCTAAAGCTATCTAAAGGCTTGACTCGGGCTGGAGACCTATTCCAAGGAGGCTCATTCCCATGACTGTTGGCAGGAGGCTTCAGCTCCTGCTCCATGGGCCTCTCCATAGAGCTGCTTCACTGTCCTCTCAATATGGTAGCTTGCTTCTTCCATGGGGAGTAATCCAACAGAGAGAATGAGGAAGAAGCCAAAATGCTTTTTATAACCCCGTCTTAGAAGTCAGTTACCATCACTTATATCACATTCTCTTTATTAGGGCCACAAGTACAGCCCACACTCAAAGGGAAGATAATTTGACTCTACTCTTTGAAGACAGAAGTATCAATTTGGGGATAAATTTTAACACTATCACAGACAGGGTATTCCCCATCTCACATTACTTGTTTTCCTATTAAAAGTAACGTTAAGGGGCACCTGGGTGACACAGTCCATTGAGGGTCCAACTCTTGATTTCAGCTCAGGTCTGATCTCAGGGTCATGAGATTGAGCCCCACACTGGGCTCTGTGTTCAGCACTGAGTCTGCTTGTGTTTTTTTCTCTTCCCCTCCTTCTGCCCTTCCTCACTGTGTGCTCTAAAATAAATAAAATAATTTTTCTTTTTAAAAAGAGTAATGTTAAAATGAACATCTGTATCCCTTGTTTATGTGTATGGATATAACATTAAAATAAATTCCTAGAATTGGAATTGCTAGATCAAATCATATATATATTTTAAAATGTTGAAAGCTATTATAAATTTTCTTCTATTATAAATTAGTAACTTAGTACTAATTTACACTTTTACCATCAGTCTATGAGGGTGCTGGCTTTCTTGTATCTTCTCCAACACTGAGTTAATTATCAAAGTTTTAAATGTTGGACAGTTTGGTAATGAAAACTGCATATCATTGTTTTGCTTCTTTTCATATATTTGTTGAATTTTTAATTAATTTTCCTGTGTATATCTATGTCCTTTGCCCATTTTTCTATTGTTTTTATTAATTTGTAAATCTCTTTATATATCAAGGAAAATAAGTCTTTTACCATATGTTCTGAAAATGTATGTTTTGAGTTTCTTTTTTTTTTTAAGATTTTATTTTTATTTATTTGACAGAGAGGTCACAAGTAGGCAGAGAGGCAAGGCAGAGAGAGGGTGGGGGGAAGCGGAGGTGCTTCTGCTCCTACTGAGCAGAGAGCCCAATACAGGCCTTGATCCCAGGACTCTGAGATCATGACCTGAGCTGAAGGCAGAGGCTTAAACCACTGAGACACTTAGGCACCCCATTTTAAGTTCCTAACTGTTCCTTTTTTCTATATATGTTTTTGGATCTTACACAGACTCTATTGTCCGGATTTTCTTTTGTAGCTTTTGGTTTTCATTTTTGCTGAGAAAGGCTTTACTCTATTCAAAATTATTTTTAAATGTTTTGATTTTCATGATTTCTTTAAGTCACATAATAGGACAATATGAACAATTTTAAGGGTCTAGGTGAAACTTCTCCTCCCCCCCCATATTTGCTATCTCGTGATCCCAGTACCACTTTCACACATAAATGATCTTTTTTGTTTAGAACTAATTTGAAATGCCTTTTTCATGCTTTAAATTCTGAGATGAATTTGAGTCCATTTCAAGATTCTCTACTCTGTTCCTCTTATGTTTATTTCCATAGTATGTATTCTCCGGTACATTAAAATATTATATAAATCTACAATTTTTCTATTTTATAGCCATATTTGAGGGGCTGCTGGGTGGCTCAGATGGTTAAGCATCAGCCTTCAGCTCAGGTCATGATCTCAGGGTCCTGGGATTGATCCCCACATCAGGCTCCTGGCTGAGCCTAAAGGAGCCTGCTTCTTTTCCCTCTGCCTTTCCCCCTGCTTCTGCTCTCTCTCTCAAATGAATAAATAAAATATTTTCTTTTTAAAAAGCCATATTTGAAAGTTTATTCATACTTAAAAAATAATACCAGATTACAGATGCAATTGACACACATTTTATAGAGAATTGGTGAAGCTGTTTTCTATCCCCATCTGAGAGTAAACCTGGAACTCTAGAGGCGCTTGAAACATGTTGACTGAGTAAGCAAATCTTAATGTAGTAATCCTGGTCTAGGAGTTATAAGACTGGATTCTAGTCCCTGCTTTGCTTCAGGCTCACTGGTGACAGTGACAAGTGTCAAAGCTGTAGTCGAGAACTAGGTTTCCAATCCCTCTCGTAGCTTGGTGTGGCTGTGCAAGAAGGCTTTCACTAAAGAAATATAAGAAAATATACCACGTGACATTTGTAGGCTAGGTCTTAAAATGTTGCAGTCTTCCAAATTCTTTCTCCTTCCTGCAAGCTCCAAGTTGGGCATCCCTGAGACATGCTTTTTGACTACGTAGACAAGGACAAAGTTGTAGAAGATGATGGAAAAACCAGAACTTGGGACACCCAATGACTGTGTAGAGAAGAGCAGGTTGCATACACAATCCAGGCTGTCTCACGAGATACAACTATTCTTTAATGCACTATATGGATAGATCTCTGCTACAGCAGCTTTCCCCTTACTAATATACAAGGAAAGTTATATTCCACAAAGAAAAGGATTCTGTGGTCAAACAGGTCTGGGAAATTATGAGTTTAACAAAAATATACAGACTTCCTTCATGAAAGAGTTCTCAAATCCTTTAATTCACTAACTGAGATGAACAAAATGAGAAATAAAATACGTAGAATTTAAAAATATATAAACTTTTTTTTTCCAACATGGGATTAACTCATCAAACTCTTACACTCTTCTGCCTATTTTGCAAAATATGCTCTGGGAAATGCTGATTTAGAGGATATCCATCTTGTCTGATTATTTCCTAAGGCACGGCTGGTGTTCAGTGTGGACTCAGACAGCTTTCACAGATCCCGGGCTGGTTCCAGCTAGGTCACCTTCCTGTGGGGCTGCAGCATGCCCAGTCCTCGGCAGCATGTTGAAATGAGTCCCTTTAGTGGGCAACAGGCAACTCTAGCAAGCTATGGATGACTTGAATAACTGGCTGGAAGATTGTATCTGGTTTTGAATTCTTTTCCGTTTACTCAAATAGAAAGAAGACATAAGTTTCTTTATTATTTACCCTTTGTTATTATTTCTGCTGTTTCTCTGAGAGGACACCTATAAGCAGAGCAAAAGTGTGGGGGTTAGCCAAAGGAGCCAGAGTGGAAGGTGAGAGTGGGTTACCACAGAGCACCTGGGGGCATCATCGGCAATGATGACTGGTCCTGAACATGGTTCCTCTGGTCGTCCACTGTGATGCAAGTTTTAGGGAGAGGCTCCTCAGGTGAGGCCCGGGGGTTTGAGCACTTTGCACTCTGCCAGTACCACCAAGTGTGGCTGGTTTCGTAAATATAGAAAATGACTGATGTCCAAAGGACTGAGAAAGCTTTGGGCTGTTCCTATAGCGGGCACATGGCTAGTCAATGGTCAAGTGTTGAAGAGGATCCAAGTGATGTGTTTTCTGACGATTCTGATAGAATCCAGAGATTCTTCCATCCAGCTCCGGGTCTTAAATATTCTCTTTGAGAAATGTATATGGTGATTGATAAGATGACCAGAGAGCCAAAGCAGAAAAGTGTGCTGAGAAACATACTCAAGACTGACCGAAAGAATGTGTTCTATAAAAAAGTGTGAAAATATGCCATCATAGGTTGGGACGGACTCTACTTTCTTTAGACTGGGTAGACCTGTCCAGTGCTCTTCATGCAACAAAGGGCCCCGTATGCTTTTAAAAATCCCAATCTGTTAATTCACGGGCTTGGGCTCCCCAAGGTTCCGCACTTTGGGAAGGCATCGCCACAAACTTTCAAGGGGTGTTGCAGTTGTAGGTTATGATTGTTTCACCAAGAGCTCAATTCCCACCCTGCTGGTCAGAAAAACTCCCCTAGAAGACTCCACAGGGGCTCTCCTCTGCTCCTGTCTGCCTCCTCTGCAGCTGGCCTCACCGGCACCTTACAGCTGGCTGGTCTCAACCCTCCTCCTTCCCCCACAATGTTTAAGAAGCAGGAATCAAAAGATAGAGGATGGAGGGTCTCACCTCCAAAGGTAAGTGGGGAGGAGTGAATAGACCAAGGATAAAGCCAGAAATGAGCTGCAAAATTCCAGAAATGACAAGTCAGAGAACCTGCTAGGCTGTGACTGGAACAGTGACCAGGAAGAGCATTGACTCTTGAGGTTGCTTCCTATTCTCTTGCAGATTGGCTGTGAGGACCAAATGAGGTTCTATCTGTCAAGCGCCAGGGCCAGCCCTAACGTTAGTGCCTTTCTGAACCCTGTGGCCTAGCGGCCTCTGTCAATGCATCCTCCCTGCCATGCATTGCTCCTCCACGCCTCTGTGTCTGTGCACAACCAGGATGTTCTTCTCTTTCTCCACCTGGAGAAAACGCCTGCTTCAGGAGACCCAGCCCTGAAGTCAGATCATCCCTGACTACATCAGGAAGTCAGTAGCAGGGTTCCATGCCCCATGTTATTTGTCACACTGTGTTGTGATGAGGTTTCCACATCTGTCTCCCCCAACTGTACTGAGAGCTTCTCACTCGTCTTCATGCCTTCCTGGTCTCTCCTGATGCCAGTACCTTCCTGAGGACAGGGGTGCTCAGGAAATAGGTACTGAACAAACAAACAAACAAACAAATAAATGTTCTATGGCCAAAATGGAAAACAATGCAAGTAGGAGGAAATAAGATCTCCTATGGGTTTGGAAACAACTTTATTTTTGTGTTCAAACAATCAATATTGTAGTCTACAAATGTGAAACACACCATCAAGAAAGATATTTTGTTGTTAGGAAAGGGGCACAAGAGGATAGCTCCACAACATAACTTCCTGAAAAATTTCAAAGAACACTCTGTTGGACAATTTTGCTGAAGATCCTCTCCCTGATGGTCTGTCCCTTAGTCTCTGCCCTTTTTTGGCCATGTAGTCAAAGGGCTTCTTTATGAACAAAGTAAGACACTTATTTTTGTTTTCTTAAATTCTGAAGTGATTTTCTTGAGTCACATGGGAGACAGTCCTCAGATGTTTAAGAAGTTCCCACTCCATTCCAGAAACAAATCAGAGAAACAAAAACTTAGCCAGATCCCACGTCCAGTGAGAAGTTAAAATCAAATCATGCTAACAATTTCAAAACTAACTAAATCCAAAACTAGCTTTAAAAGTAAATAACTCGAGAGGTCAGGGTGCTGGTTATTAGCCTTGATTTCTTAGCTTTCAGCCCACCCTTCTAATCACTGCTTTGTGGGCTGGGGCCACTCACCTCTTTTGCCAGCTGTTCCCTGTGAAGCCTGGCCAATAGAGTAGACTGACCAGAGGACAGAAGTGGGGAGAGGGACCTCTGTGTACCTGAGTTCCTGTTGGCATCCACCTGGCAACTGGTCTGCACTCTGAGAGCAATATCTGGTTTCAGTTACCACCCCCCCACCCGCCCCACCCGCTTCAAAGACACCAGCACCAGCTGGCAGCTCCCAGACTAACTTCCAGCTCCTGGGACACCTGTCCTATGGGGCAGCACTTCCTCCTCAGAGGACTAACCCCAGCTATGCAAGGCCACCTCCAATTTCTTCCCTTTGCTCCCTCAGCCCTTGGGCTGGTAGATGCTTCTTGCAGTTAACATCTCCATGGTATCACATTATCACTTCTTCCCTCTTAAACTCTCCAATAGCTGGATAACAATTCTTTATACTAAATTCTTTCTGTTAAAATAACTGATGTCGTGTCTCTCTTTTGTTTGGATCCCCTAGACAAAGTAATCCTAATATTAAATAATTCTGAAAATGAAAGAAGTAAAAATACAGAACAGAAAAAACAATTTTAAGTGGCCAAGATGTAACTGAAAAGTAATTTGAGAATAAATAACTAAAAATAACTCAAAACTAATATCTCAAAACTCTGAAAATAAAAAATTCAGGAAATATAATGTTCAAAAATGCAACAATTGGGGGCGCCTGGGTGGCTCAGTGGGTTGAAGCCTCTGCCTTCAGCTCAGGTGGTGATCTCAGGGTTCTAGGATCGAGTCCCGCATCGGGCTCTCTGCTCAACAGGGAGCCTGCTTCCTCCTCCTCTCTCTCTCTGCTTGCCTCTCTGCCTACTTGTGATCTCTCTCTGTCAAGTAAATAAAATTTTTAAAAAATGCAACAATTGAAAATAAAATAATTGAAAACCAAATAAGTAAAAGATAATTAATAAATGAATATAAAAATAACCCCACTCTAAAATAACTAAAAATAACTGTGATTATAAATAACTAAAACTAACAAAAAAACTCCAAAACAACTAAAAACATTTTTTTTCTGAAAATAATTCAAAAATAATTTTAAAACTTCCAGTGTGGGGCGCCTGTGTGGCTGAGTCATTAAGCGTCTGCCCTCAGCTCAGGTCATGATCCCAGGGTCTGGAGATGGAGCCCCATGTCAGTCTCCCTGTTTAGCATAGGGTCGGCTTCTCCCTTTCCCTCTGCCACTCCCTCTGCTTGTGATCTCTCTCTCTGTCAAATAAATAAATAAAATTAAAAAAAAAAAACTTGCAGTGAATTTTGAGTAGCTAAATAAGTAACAAAATATTTATAAACAAGTAACTTTAAAGCTATAAAATGAAATAACTAGAAAACCCAAAATAGAGGTTACCTAAAAATTAACTAATATATCGAAAAATAAAAAATAACTGAAAATAACTGAAACTAATCTTAAAACCAATAAATCTAAAACGAAATACCTCAGACATTAACTTGGAACCAACCCTCTCTGAAAGGATACAATCCTGGGACAAAGTAACACAAACACCACCGGAACGTTCTTGTGGGGATTCGGGGAGAAGAGCACAGGGCTGCCCCTGTAGAGTTTCGGCTCCTCCAAGGCTCGGGGAGGAGATTCTCAACGGATCTCCCCACTCCCGCCCCGGGAAAAAATTGGCAACGTCTGAAGGCATTTTTGATTGTCATAATTTGGGTGAACGGGTGGGAGAGGGCTGTTACTGGCATCTTGCGGCAAGAAGCCAAGGATGCTGTGAAATACCCTACAATGCTAAGACTGCCCTCCCCTCCGCGACATAGAATTCCCCAGCCCCCAAAGTCTGAGTGCAACGTTGAGAAACCTTGGGCCGAGCGCTCCAGGACTGAGCTTCGCTAACCTCTGCAGACGCGCGTAGAGACGCGCGTGGGGAGCAGCTCCCAGGTTCCCTGCGGCTCATACCCGGAGGGTGGGCTCCCCCGGAGGCCGTGGACCCTTAGTCTTCTGGAAGGTGGTCCTGGCCCTTCCCCCGCGCTAGGGTGACAGATTCGGAGGGTCCGAGGCCCGTTGGCTGCTTTCTGTGTAAGGGTGGGCCGGGCCCCCCAGCGGCCGCCGCAGCCTGTGAGCGGAACGAAGGCGGTCTGGGGGCCTCGGCCGAGCGGGAAGCCGCGGGGGTCTGGTGCCAGTGTCAGTTCTCCGGGGAGGGGGTCTTCGGGCATCCTTCCCTCGCCCGCACTGCTTATGCCCGTAAGCTAGCTGTCCCCCCGGCCGCAGGGGCGAGCAAGCCAGTGGACCCTGGCTTAGTTTTGTTCGTTGTCCTGAAATTCAACAAGAGTCAGGGGAGCAATGGCTAACCAGTTCGCTTACTGTTCTTTCCTCTTTCACACTCACATGTCCTCATCGCCACCTTCTTTTTTCCCCTGGATGCTTTCTCCCATTTCCGGGACAGATTTGGAGGAACACGATTCATAACTGTCGTCCAACTGGAAAAGTCCGGATAGCTGTAAGGGAGGGCACAGTGGTACACACTCAGATTTGGCAATGCCGGGGAGTGCCCGAGCCTGGGCCAGGTGCAAGCAGTAATTCCCCGGGGACAGGTTGGAGCCCACCCTAGCTCTCCCACGGGGCCACGCAGGATTCCGGCAGGAGCCCCATATTTATGGTGAGAAACTAGTGCATTGCTAAGGAGACGGGGTCATGCTAGTCTGGGAGGTCTGAGGCACTTTGCAGATTCAGTGACCTCAGCTTCCCGAGTTAGGCCTGGTCCTTCTGGGTGAGAATTATGAAAAGGGGAAGAGGGAGGAAACAGGGAGAGGAAGAGGCAGGAAGGAGAAGCTGATGGATAGGAATGAGGAAGAAAAATGAAAGAGGTAAGTAAAACATAAATTACACTCAGAGCACTGTTCTCCTTTTCCATTTCTTCTGCACCTTCAGGCTCCTCAGAGGTTTCCATGGAGATGAACTCTCTGCTGGAGCAGCCTTGGAGAAAGGGAAGAATTTGGCCTGCTGTGTGGGGGAGGGGATGGCCAGATGTTCCAGGCAGTTCCTGTCCCCAAGAACCCATTCTCCCCCATCTCTAACTCCCAATCTCCCAGGACCTGGACTGCCTCACCTTGGGGGCGGAGGTAGAGGTCTGTGATCTCCAGTTTCCCTCTCCCAGCTCAAAATTTTGTGAGTGTGTGTGACTGAGAAGACATGTCTACATGGTGCTCATAGTCCTACTCCTTGTCCTCCAAGAAAACGGTCATTGTCTTTTTGTGCTTGACGACCTTCCTGCCCTCCACCCTTCTTCCCTCCCTTCTTTTCCCCTTGCCCCCTTTTCTCTCCCCTGACTACTGCCCATTTCCCATTACCGTGGCAACCTCTGTCACTGCTGTCCCCACGGGGAGTCAGAGAAGCAAGTACATCCTGCCTCTCTCTCCAATGAACTGATTCATTAATGGGCCAGTCAGTCATGTCACTGTGCACCTGTCATGTCCCTGGGGCTGATAGACACTGAGGGGAACAGCAGCACCCCAAACACTGAGCCACTCTTTTTGCCTGCTGGGGTGCCAGTTGGTCAAAAGTTAAGCTTCACATAACCCTGGAAGAGCTTTAGCTCCATTTCACAGATGAGAAACTGAGATGAGGGAGGAATAATCATTTGGCCAAGTTCTGTCGACTGAGTGGCCGAGCGGCAGCTGAGTAATCCATCCCGCAGGAATCTGAGTGCAGGACCAAGTTTCTGTTCAGGTGACAATTCAAGGGCAGCGATTGGGATGAGGCCTTGAAGGGCATTAGCAGGGCATGGGGAGTGGGGGATCCTAGACATGGGAATCCCAAAGGAGCCTACAGTTGGGGGTGGTGGCACAGTTTTACCAATGAGCAGGAAGGGCACATGTGGGAACACTTTGACTGCAGCCCAGAGACTTCCCAAGCTTCATTCTGGGGCCGAGGGCTCTCTCCAGAGCAGCCAGGCAGCCCCTTCCTGAAAGCCTCCAGGGACCCCACCTGATGCTGGAGGATTGACTGTAAGGCAGCTGGACACAGTTCTCTCAGACTGCAGCAAACTTGGTTTGATTTCTAGTCCCAGGACATGGTAGGGTGAGGGGTTGAAGGTAGAGGAGAAACTGGCTCAGGGAGCTGCCTCTCACTGCCCTCCCCCTGACAGGATTTGGGGGTATCCACAGTAACACCCAGAGACATCTCTCTAGAGCAGTCATCCAACACAGACCCCCTTACACCGGGGAGCAGACAGGGAGGATGAGGAACAGCAGTCTTGCTGAAAGGCTATAGGGGAGGACACTGGAGACATTGCCCTGGACCACCCTCTCCCCAACCCCGTCTGAACAGAAAGACAATGTCTCCAGGGTCTATGGCCTCAGTGCCCCAGACAAAGCGGGGTGGGGGGGGAGACTCCAGAGCCACCTGCTGGGAGGGCAGGAGTGGGGCCTGGCCTGAGGCCTCAGGCAACTATGGAGCACTCAGGACCTGGGGGCAGCAGGACTAGGGGGGTGATAGTGCAGCTTAAAGACCTGACAGCCAGTTCCAGCCACTCTGCAGTAGGTGACACCTGGGGTAAAATGGCGACCAGGCACTGGTAACGGGTTTCCCCTCTCCTGTGGGCCCAGCCAGAGGAAAGGGGACCCTCAACCCGGCACAGGGCTGCCACGGGGGACCTCTCACACATTTGGCCACAGGTTGACTGCATCAATTCAAGGTCACCTGGGCTTTTTCCTGCCTTCAGGAAGGATCTGCCTGAGCCTGGAAAGAAATGATCTTCCCAGTGCTTCATGACCCAGATGCCACCTCCTGGCTGGGGACTGTCAGCACCCAAGGCCTCCTTCATTCCTGGTATCACGGATGAGGGTGGGGGAGGCCTGGAGTCCCTTGGCCCCCCAGTTTAGTCTAAACCAAAGTTGTCTATATGCCTTAGAAGCAGCTCCAGAGAGATGCCCATTTTCCTTCCAACAGTGGACACACATAACACGTCTCTGAAATGAAAACAAGTTTATGGAAAAATATTCCCCTTACAGGTATGATATTCTGATCTGATCTAGTCTGCTCTGTTCTACTATTGTATTTTACTCCATTGTGTTCTATTCTTTTCTATCCCATTCTATTCTGGGAGACAGAGGAGAGGGGCTATGGAGGTGGTGGGCTCCCCCACAATCACCTTGTAAGACTCTTCAAGACAGAATTTCTTCTTACACAAATGGCAGCTGCTCTGGGCAAGCCCTCCTGTGTCTCCCCCATGGGTCCCGGGCTCTTGGCAGCAGAGAATATATCCTATTCTCCCAGTACCCTGCTCCCCTGCCCCCCCAGCTCCTGGGAAATTCTCAGCATTCTCAGAACCAGCACACCTTGAAGAAGGTCCATCTATTAAAGCTGGAAGAGCAGGGGACAAAAGCGCAGCTCCCAGTCTGAGTTTTGCTACATCTCTGTCATTTGCATATTGAAGCCCTTCCTTCTGGGTTCACTGGCAGTGGGCTCTCAGGGGTCTTAGGGACTAAGTCTTAGTTCCTATAAAGGTGACAGCACTCAGGGGACCCCAGAATCTTGGGCTCAGAGTCTGACAGATCCTATGAGTGAATAAATGAAAGGCCCATTGTCCAGTGGTAGGAGCAAAGACTTTGGAGTCAGAGAGACCTGAGAATAGTTCTGACTTTGTCACTCATTTACTAGCTGTGTGGTCCTGGGTAAGTCACTTGGTCTCTCTGAGCATCTGTTTTCTTGTCTATAACAACAGTGATAATAATATCCATTGCAATTTTGATATCAAGATTTAAAAAGGGGCTTATAAAGTAAAATGTCTGGTACACCTTAGGAATTTAATAACACCTGTTATTATGGTTAATAGTGATGACAATAATACTAAAAAGAAGGTTTCAGAACAGCAGTGGGTACTTCAGATATGCTATTATTACTCACCTTTTGAGGAGATTCGTTTGCCATTGCCTTCACCCTCATCAATATCTGGAGGAGAAAACAAATTATAAAAGTAATAAACGGCTTTGAAAGGAAACAGAACATGTGCACACGTGCACGCGCGCACACACACACACATGCGAAAAACAAAACCAAACACACGGGTCCTCGACAAACTGTCAATTTGATTACAGCAAAATTTTAAGTGATAGTTGCATTCTTGGAAAATGAGCAGAATGGCTCTGGTACCAGAGCGTTGAGTAGGTACACTCTGAGTCTCTGGGGCACTCCAAGTCCAGGTACCAGAATAAGCATGAAAAATTTTGGTGGAGAAAGATAAGAAGAATGGGCAAGGTGGACTGTGAAAATTCATGCCAGTAAGGTCTGGTGTGTATTCTCTTTTCCTTCAGTGGATGATCTTTCTAGCATACATCACATAACTCCTAAGTGGTTTTGGGAATTTAATTTTAGCACTTAGTGTATAGAATTCTGAACTTTTATGTTGGTTTAAAAATTGAATGAGATTTATTGACATGTGAACCTATTAGTGAGTTTTTATCCTCATCAATATACACGTTTTGGGTAAGTTACTACCTTCGAAGATAAAAGCATGCCTTTCCTTTGCTGTCCACTAGATGGCATAATGGGACCACTGTAGAGTCCACTTGTTCCACGGCTGCTCCTTACCCTGCCGATTTCAAATGGGCAAACTATTTTTATATTTCTTTCAAACTGGATTTTGAAATTTCCTACATTCCCTAAATTTCCTATTTCCTATAATTATGCAAAAATTTAAAAAAGATTTTTTTATTTTTAGAGTATGCACTCCCTCATGCTTGCACAAACAGGGTGAGGGGCGGAGAGAGAGGAAGAGAATCTCAAGGAGACTGCACACTGAGCATGGAGCCCTAACCAGGGTTTGATGTTAGGACGCTGAGATCCTGACCTGATAGGAAATCATGAGTCTGACACTTAACCAACTGAACCACCCAGGGGCCCCAATCATGCAAAAATTTTTTTTAAGGCCACCTCTATCACATTTTCACTTGAGGGGCAGTGGAGTGGAGACCTGGTTTAAAATCATGGACAAGCCTTTCCTTTCCTTCCCTGGAGGAACGAATGTGGTTAACAAGTCGTTAATGATAATATGCAAACAGCCATCTAGGCACTAGTCTGAAAGCTTCATCTCATTTAATTCTCACAGTAAGACTATTCAGTATCACCTGCATTTTATCAAACAAAGGATGAAAAGAACTTAAGCACAAACAAGTGACATAATTCATCCAAAAACCCAGAGCTGGGTTTGAGCTGTGAGCTCTTTACCACTATGCTGTGCTGTTAAGGACGGTCCTTCTCTGCCTTCTGGGAGTTAACTAATGGGGTCACCTTATGCCTAATGCACCCCAGCAGCTCTCTGCAGCCCACACGACAGGAGCGATCTCCAGGGTGTTGCCACAGGTACTATGCTGGATTAGGATTGTTTGCTTAGTGGCCTGGGGTGTAAATGTGAACATCTGATCTATATCTATATATCTATATATAGAGAGAGCTGATCTATATCTAAAGTGTCCATTTCCTTGGCAAACTTACCTTTGGCCAAGAAGAAGGAATCACTCCTAAGCATTCAATTAATAACTTTCAGATTGCACACATCCTCACGGTGCTTTATTTATTTATTTATTTATTTAATTTATTTTTTAAGTGTGTTTTCTGTTGTCAAAATCCTTGCCAGCTTCTAGGGCAGTCTGAGCTTACTGTCTTGGATGTTCAGAGTTGCTTGGAGCTGAGGTCAAAGAAACTGCAGAACTGGGAAACCACCTCCAAGCTCAGCAGTGAGCTACCATCATATGTTTTGAGTTGGAACAGGCCCACAGGTGAGTAATGTTTGATTCATACTTTTATTTGTCCTTTTCTTCATTACATGCTAAATTTTTTATAATCTGCATATATATTTTTTGTAATCAGAAAATGAAGCTTAAAATACTGAAAACTTATTGGTCAGGTATCTAAAATATCCCGCAATCTCAGCAGAGAAGACTGTTTGCCAGACCATATTTTCTTTATCATTAGACTACATGAAATCATTCTGAATAACAACAAAATAACAAAATAATAAAAGTAACCAAGTCTAGGCCTAAAAGGAAATCCCCCCAAATCAGCAAACAACCCTTATGTGCTGCACTAAATGACCCACAGATACTAAAGCAGCCTCCCCCCACCCCCAAGACCCTGAGGAACTAGACAAGGGACCCACATTCAGGCCTGCACTTAGGCCTGTGGCTAAGGATTAGTAGACAGTCTCAACTTCTGTTACCTTTGTGGCACAGTGGTCATTCTCATTTTATATATCTTTCAACAGCCAGGGTTTTGAAAACCAGGGGTGCAACTAAATTCAGAATTAAAAGTTTTCAGTGCAATTCTGGCTAGTAAAATACTATTAGCTTCACTCCTTCCTGTCAACCAATAGCACCAGAAAGAGCACACTTCTCTGTTCTGTGACAGTCCCATCTTGAAATTGCTTCGGTTCTTAGGAGAGCTCCCACCACAGTGCCTTCTTCCCCTGTCCAGGCCTTACCCCTACCACCATGAGGAGTCCCTCCACTCTGTCCTCATGCCAGAAGCCATGCAGGCAAAGAAAGCAGTTGCCACATGGGAGGAAGTAATTGCTCCTACTCATCATGAGGAGGTCAGGCTGTTACCTAACAGTGTCAGAGAGGAATGTGCCTGATACTCAGGTGACCCCCTGAGACATCCCCCAATACCTCCACACCCAGTTGTCACTGTAAATGGGCGAGTAAAGAAAAATAGCCAGACAAGGGTCTGGGACAGCCACTGTGCACACCACCAGGCAGAAGATGAGAAGGCGGGGTACCTAGAACGAGTGGGAGAAGATGGTAGTAACAGTACAACCTAAAGACCAGCCGCCACAGCAGGTGGCATAGACTCAAGTTCAACAGGACTCTTACTGTGTCCCTGATGCAAACTCCCCCTTGGCAACCAAGACCTCTAGACTCACTGAGACCAACGTTGCAGGGATGGGGAAGACAAGTGCCCTATGCAAGTCCCTAGAGAGTGGTAATGAATAAGGTAACAACTCATTCAACCTCTTACCTCCCAGATTCACATATTCTGCTTACTGAGGGCACAGTGCCATAACATGACCATAGGTTTAAGGTATATACTGCACCCTGAAGATTAGCATCCCAACCCCACAGTGTCATGTCTAAACTGTTGCACATCCTCGCTTTCAAGAGGCGATTCCATGCCTCTTGTCAGGCTAGCAGCTTCTAAATGGGGTGGTGTGTGGAAGGACTGTAGGTCAGTCCTGTGGTCATATTTTTACAGCTGAGTCTGTCCATTAGAGAAATTTTGTATGGTTGATCAGATGCTACATGAGTCTTCGAACGGTGATGCATGGAGACACTGTGAGCAGGAAAGTCACACAGGTCAACCCTGCTCAGAGTGAATTATTGTACTTTCCAGCCTAGAGGGGGTCTGATGACATTGACTGTTCTCCAGGGATAGTATCCAACTGGGAGCTCAGCGTCCATCTGAGCTGGCCAGGTGGAAATTCAGCAGTGGCTGTTGGCCTTGACAACAGGAAGGTCATGCTGGTGGGCCCACACATAGCTTCCCACTCTGCTGTGAAGCAGTCTCTCTGAGCTCACTGTGCAGGTACTGGGGTACCAAGGAGAAAGCCAGCTGACACTTGCTGGCCAAGTCATCCAGTCAGTTTAGTTGTTTGGCACCTTTTCTGCAATGGATGGTCTCTGATGGGCATGAACGCAGAGGGTCTCTGATGGGCATACTTCAACGCAGTATGAAGATCCTCACATTTTGAGGTTGAGTCTGTAGGTCTCTGCGCTTCTTCCCCAGTCAGACCATTTATAATTAAATGCTAATTATTATTCTGGAAGGATGGTGGGGAAACATCTTGAGAAGGGCGAGCATTGTCTTGCATGTCTCATTTGAGGATTCTACATGATCTTTGGGGGGAAAGGGATCCTTCTCCCAACAAGGGGGTGGTGGGACACTTATGCCAGCGCATAAGCAGGGGGTTTGGGGCCTGGACCCAAATGTCCTCATCTCAAGCATGTCCCACATCTTCCCTATCAGGGCATGACCTGCCTGCTCTTCTACTAGCACTAGGAGCCCCAAATGATCAGGCAGCAGATTTGCCTAGGCTGAGGATTCATCCTTCTCTCACACACTGCCATGCTGTAGAAGATGAGAGGTTGAACGTTGGCAAGGAAGCCCTCTGATTCTCAGATGGGGCTTTAAATTGGTGGTGAATCTGAGGTCACCCCTTTCTTCACTCTCTTCAGTGCACCCATGGTACTTAGCAATAGCCTCCCAGTTCTGTGCTCCTGATACTTAATAGTCTCCCCAGACTTCTCAAATGTAGAGACACGGCACCAACTAGTACATCCTTGTCTCCCTGTATCTGACCCCAGAAGTCACCACAGGTGAAGATCTTAGTCACTGAACCTCTACCACAAACTCTACTTCCACACTCTACCTAACCAGAGCAATGGAATCCTCATTGCCACTTGGCCAGCAAGTGACCTAGTAACACCAGAATCCCATCCTTATAGGACCTTTCCTGGTTCTGCCTTGCGTCAGGTTTCCCAGAAGCAGGTTGCATAAGTGAGTGGTGGAGAAAGGGCTTTCAGAGGAAACCTGTCAGAGCACTGAGGACAGAAGACCGGGCAGGGAAAAGTAGGCTCTGCTTAAGTCTAGCGCCAGCCTGATCTCCTGGCAAACCCGGACCATAGATGACACCCCGAGTCAGTCAGCCATTGGCTGGCTGGCCATAAGTTGTCCTTGAAGGAGGCCATAACTTCTCAGGCATTTTTCTGGCTGGACAGCTCTGGTCAGCTCTAGCCGGCAATCCTCCGAAGGGCACAACTGAGAGCTGCTAGCAGCTAACCTCACAGCAACTGGGCAGTAGTGTGTTCAGGCCCTATGACACTACAGTGTGTGGACATTTTTTTTATTAAAAAATGAATAGATTTTATTTTTAGAGCAGTTTGAGGTTTACAGAAAAATTGAGCAGAAAAGGCAGAGTATTCCCAATCACCCCTCTCCACTGGCTCCCTACACAGTATCTCCTATTATTAACATCTTGCATTCGTGTAATACGTTCATTACAATTCGTGAACCAACACCAATGCATTATTATTAACTAAAACCCCACAGTTTACATTAGGGTTTACTCTTTGAGTTGGACAGTTCTACGCGTTCTGACAAATGCACAATGTCAGGCACCACCATTATGATTTCATACAGAAGTTTCACTGCCCTAAAGATCTCTCGTGTGCAGCCCGCTCATGTCCTCTCCTCTATATCCCTGGTAACCACAGATCATTGTACTATCTCTATAGTTTTGTCTCCTCCAGAGTGTCAAACAGTTGGAATCATGCAGTATGTATTTTCAGAAGGGATTCTTTTGCTTAACAATTTGCCACTTCTGCTTCTTCATGTCTTTTGGTGGTTTGATGGCTCATTTCTTTTTATTTCTGCATAATATTCCATTGTATGGATATATGGTAGTTTGCAATTCATTTGGTTAAATACCAAGGAATATGGTTGCTGGTCTGTATGGTAAAACCATTTTTAGTTTTTGTCAGAAACTGTCAAACTGTACCATTTTGTATGGCCACCAGCAGCTGTGAATGAGAGTTCCTATGGCTTCCTATCATCACCAGCATTTGGTGTTCTCAGTGTACTCTAGACTACTTTTCACACTGTAACTCTTGAGTTCTGCTTCTTGTTTTGGGGTCTTTTTTGCTTTGTTTTGAGGTTTCCGCCAATCTTCTGAAGAGCTGACTGGTTTTTGTGAAACTAATTCGTGAAAAAGTCATCAAAGTTCACATGAACTTTGGTTTTTTTTGGTTATTCCCTTGCATCTTCCTGACTTCTGAAATCAGCCTGCCCTCCTAGCGTGATCACACATAGCCACACATAAATGTAAACTGTCCTCAGCCAAGCCTACACTAAGACACACTTAACTAAATGTTAACCATTCTTCTGCTCATCTCGCACCTTTGAGTCTGGTCACTTCAAATTAGCAGGGTACAGAAGGAAAAGAAGAAAGGCACCTGGACAAACCACATCCTTATGCTTTAGGTGAAGGAGTTACACCTCCCTCAAACGGCTCACATCTCTAAATTTGCAGATTATGCCACTGTGTTGACCAGTGTATGCCAATATTGGTCTTCAAACAAGGGGTCTTTTAAAAATCTCTTTAAGAGATTCTTGGCACATGAAAAAAGGAGTTAAAATATACTGTAGATAAGGTTGATAGGTTCAATCTTCTACTAGTCTACAGTCCTTGAAATATAGTCCTTGAAAATCTGAAGAGTTGCCTGTTAAATAAATAACCTGGAATGGAATTATCAATATACATTTTATTTATCTGTAGGGCCCCAGCTGAACGGAGAGTCTGGTATCAGGGGTCTTCCTTCATTTTGAGCTTTTCAAAATAGAAAAGGAAGTCAGGATGTGACTTGATTAGAGACAGTATTGGGGGATAAAGCCAATTATTTAGAAGATGAAAATCTGATTTTCTCTTTTCTTAAAAAAGTTTTTTTTTTTTTTTTAACAAGGCATTACAAGATACCCATGGAAAACAAAACAAAACAAATTTCACACCTCGCAGAGATTCTGCTATATCCCATAGAAGGATAGACCTTATCATGCAAAGCAAATTTAGGGACTATATTATATTCTATGAACCCTCACCAGCCAAGATTTTTCTCAGACTTTATTTTTCCTGGTCTGTATTTCCCAAATACAAAACTTTAGATCACACATATATACCCTAAATGGAAATCACTGCATTATTTTTATTTATTTATTTGGGGGAGGGGAGAGGCAGAGAGAGAAAGAGAATCCCAAGCAGACTTCACACCCAGCATGGAGCACAATGCGGGGCTAAATCTCATAACACTGACATCATGACCTGAGCCGAGATAGACACTGAACAGACTAAGCTACCCCGGTTCCCTGACAATCACTGCTTTATTAAATAGCATTGCCATTCATATTTGTTGACCAAGACTGCATATCCAATTACTTATTACGTGACCATTTTCCTGTTAATTTGTGATTTCATGCTCATTAACATCCAAGGGTCTAGAAGTCTGACCAAGAAACATAGCATTAGTTAGCTTTGCCCCTGAGTGGGGATGTGGGATCTGTGTGTTTCTTCAATGACTTGTGTACTTTGTAGACACTCAGTAAATGTGTTAACTAAAATTCCTTCCAGAGGGCTTTACTAAATGAATTGTAGGCCTGAATACATACCTCATGTCCCATCAAATTAATCACATAATCGTCCAAAACCAAAATGTCAAATACTAAATTCCCGAGACTTTGATTATGGGCAGTGGTAAAAGCATAAAGTAGGTCTTTTGGAAAAGGTTATCTACACAGCCAGAGAAAGATAAGATGATGACAAAAGCAGCACATTCAGAACCCCATAAACCATGATCTATTCTGTCATTAAGATCTAAAGTATAAAAAGCTTCTACACTTGTTTTTCTTTGTGATCCCATACCAAATTTTGGCAACCAGAAAACTGATCCACAGAGAGGTCAGGGCTGAAGTCTCATGGGGAACCACCTGGGTCAAATGCTCCTAACCTTTCCATGGAAAGCTTGGAGAAGAGGTGAAATCCATAAATCTTGGACAGAGCAAGAAATAAAGTTGCCATGAGCCGGTGTCTTTATTCCCAAGCAGAGACGTTCTGGCAATGCTCTTATCCTTACTTTCCTTAAGAGGACAGCTTTTCCAAAGAGGTAGTCACTTTCAATGTGAAACATTTACCCTTCATTTTCATCTGAGCTTAATTAGATCTACACAGACGAATAGCAAAAAAACCTAAATGATATCTTTCTTCTTGCTCACATACTTAAGGAAAGGCTGAGACTCAGACATGTCTTTTTCAGCTTCTATCACCCATTATGCCCCATTCTCCCACTGGATCCTACCTTTAACCCCATGTATGCTGGGGACTGGGTCTTCCTTACTGCTGCTAGCTCTTTCCATATTTTCAATGCAGTGTACAAATTCCACTCCAGTGTCTTTGCTTTCGAGAAATATACATGAACATTGAACCACAGGAAAGAATGGCACATACATTCCTCCCTGTACCAGCTGGAGTGGTGCTGCTCACGTAGGGTCTCCTAAAGTCTCAAGGACCTGCTTATCCTCCTCCTCCACTTTAGTTTAAGTCTTGGCCTAGCTCTGTGCATGACATCCAACAAGGGACTGTTCAACGAACACCACTTGCCGGATTATACAGTTAACATCTAACTGGCTGCAAGTCTTTTTTTTTTTCCCCTTAAGGTTTTATTTTTAAGTAATCTGTACACCCAGTGTGGGGCTTCAACTCACAACCCTGAGGTTAAGAGATCCTTGTTTTACCAGCTGAGCCAGCCAGGCGCCCCTAGCTATAAGTCTTAAAGTGGGAGAGGTGAGGAGGAGGAATCCCCTTTCATCCTCTCATAAGCTGCCGCATTGGCTCACTATAGCTCCCTCCTTCCCTCTCCTCTGTCCTGAAATGCCAACTATTAATAGTAACTCTTTTGGGTTAGACTAGCTCAACAAATAAACACTTGCGAGGCGCTGGAGGTCTGAGGTGAATGAGATGTGTCCTGAGCTAAACCTCATCACCCCTGACTCTGCTTGCAGAGGAGTTTGCCGGCCTGACATGATTATTCAATGAGTTCTTTTATTTGTTTATTCACTAAACATTTACTGAGCGCCTATGAGTGCCAGGCCCTTGTATATTATGAGGCCCAAGGGAAGCTAAAACTACTAAAACAACCTTCATGGTCTAGATGAATTCATGGTCTAGTGGGGAGAAAAACTTAAACACATCATAAAATTATAATATAGCCTGTTGGATGCGGTGATAGAGTACTCTATGAGAGTGTGGGTGCCTTGTCCAGAATGTATGAAGGTACTATGTTCAGCAATCCCAAGGGTTAAAGGTGGTACAGGAAAGGACTGGGACGATAACTGGATATGTGTCAGAGCTCTGAAAAATGCTAGACAGACATAAGGTCCTGGTAGTCCCAATCCTGAAACCTCCCTCCCCCACTGCCTGATGCTTCTGAGTCTGTGTTCTGTCTGGAAAGTCTCTTCTCCTCTCAGGGATCAGCCCAAGGCCCTGCTCTGGTCAGCTGCTGAAAAGTTGTATGAAATTGACCCCCTGTTTGGCAGTCTGTAAGAGGAAGGTGCTAGACAATGTCTCTGGGCCTGTCTTTGGGTTCAGTAGGACTTTTTTTTTTTTTTTTTACATGCTAAGGTCTGGTTCTGCTTATTTTTTTGTACTTTTCATTCCAGTGACTTATTTATTTTCTAACTGGAAAATATTTTCCACCTATTTTCCCCATTCCCCACCACCCCCACCCTGGCAACCTATAGAACCCATAGAACCCTGGTTCTCTATAGATCTAAATATAATGAATATAATCAGTTATTTCTTTTTTGTTATTATTGAGTGGTTGGTTTTTTAGTCCATATGTAAGTGAAATAATATAATATTTGTCTTCCTTTGACTTATTTCACTCAGCATAAGACCCTCTAGGACCATCCCATGCTGTTGCAAATGGCCAGACTTCATTCTTTTTTAGGGCTGAGTCATATTCCACTGTGTACCTATATCACATCTTCTTTATTCACTCATCTATCTATGGACACTTGAGTTGCTTTCATAACTTGGCTATTGTAAATAATGCTACATTAAATATAGTGTTTTCATTTTCTTTGGGTAAATACCCAGAAGTAGAATTATTGGATAGTATGGCACTTTTATGCTTAGTTTTTTGAGGAATCTCTGTACCGTTTTCCATAATGGCTGTACCAATTAACATCCCCACTGTACCCAAGGATTCCCTTTTGTCCACTTTCTCAGCAACATTTGTTATCTCTGGTCTTTTTGATACTAGCCATTCTGACTGGTGTGAGGTGGTATCTCATTGTGGTACTGACTTGCATTTCCCTGATAATCAGTGATGTTGAGCATCTTTTAATGTGTCTGTTGGCCATCTGCGTGTCTTTTTTGGGAAACTGTCTATTCAAATCCTCTCTTCATTTTTTAATCAGATTGAGGTTTTTTTTTTTTTTTTTTTTTTTTTTTTTTTTACATTGAGTTGTATGAGTTCTTTATATATTTTGGATATTTATGCCTAATCGAATATATCATTTACAAGTGTTTTCTCCATTCAGTAGGCTGACATTTTTGTTTGCTGGTGGCTTCCTTTGCTGTGTAAAAGCTTTTTAGTTTGATGTAGTCCCAATCGTTTATATTTTTGCTCTTGATTCCTCTGCCTGTGGAAACTTACCCAGGAAAACATTGCTAAGGCTGATTTCCAAGAGATTACTGCCTATGTTTCCTTTAAGGAATTGTGTGGCTTTGAGCCTTACACTTAGGTCTTTAATCCATTTTGAATTTATTATTGTGTACAGTATAAGAAAGTGGTCCAGTTTCATTCTTTTGTATATAGCTGTCCAGTTTTCCCAACAACATTTATGGAAGATACTGGTTTTTCCCCCATTATGTAATCTTGCCTCCTTTGTTACAGATTATTTACCCATATTAGCATGGGTTTATTTCTGGACTGTCAATTGTGTTCCACTGATCTTTGTGTCTATTTGGTGCCAGTACTGTATTATTTTGATTACTATAGGTTTGTAGTAAATCTTGAAATCTGGGATTGTGATAGCTCCAACTTTGTTCTTCTTTCCCAATATAGTTTTCACAATTAGGGGGTCTTTTGTGGTTCTAAACAAATTTTATAATTATTTGTTATAGTTCTGTGAAAAATACTATTGGTATCTTGATAGGAATTACATTAAATCTATAGATTGTTTTGGGTGGATATTTAAACAATATTTTTCTTCAAAAACATGAGCTTCATATATTTTTCCATTTATTTGTGTCATCTCTGATTTCTTTCATCAATGTCTTACAGTAAAGTACGGGTCTTTCATCTCTGGTTAAATTTATTCCTAGATACTGTACTCTTTTTGATTCAATTGTAAATGGGATTGTTTTCTTAATTTCTCTTTCTGCTATTTCTTTAGTAGTGTATAGAAACACAACAGATTTCTGTATGTTGATGTATCCTGCAACTTTACGGAACTCATTTATTAATTCTAATAGTTCTTTTTGGGGTGGAGTCTTTGGAGATTCTTACATATAATATCATGTTATCTGGAAATAGTGAAAATTTTACTTCTTGCCTGCCAATCTGAATGCCTTTTATTTCTTTTTTTTTGCCCGATGGCTAAGACCTCCAGTATTAAGTTGATTAAAAGTGGTGAGAGACCTGTACCCCTGGGGATAAAAATATATGTTTATAAAAAATTAAAAATTAAAAAAAAAGTGGAGAGAATTGATAGCCTTGGCTTTTTCCTGATCTTAGAGGAAAAGCTCTCAGTTTTTCACTGTTGAGTATGAGGTTAACTGGGGGTTTTTCCTATATGGATATTATTATGTTGAAGTATGTTTCCTCTAAATCTACTTTGTTGAGAGATTTTTATCATAAATGGATGTTGAATATTGTCAATTTTTTTTTCTGCATCTATTGAGATGACTCTATGATGTTTATCCTTCATTTTGTTAACATGATGTATCACATTGATTGATTTGCACAAATCCAATTTTGTATCCCCGGAATAAATCCCACTTGATTGTGGTGAAAGACATATTTTTGAATTCAGTTTGCTAATATTTTGTTGAGGACTTTTCAGCTGTGTTCATCAGGGATATTGATTTATAATTCTCTCTCTCTTTTTTTTTTTATAGTATCTTTGATTTTGGGATCAGGATAATGCTGGCCTCATAGCATGAATTTGGAAGCATTCCTTCCTCTTCCATTTTTTGGAATAGTTTGAGAAGAATAGGTATTAACTCTTTTTTAAATGTTTTGTAGAATTCACTTGTGAAGCTGTCTAGTCCTGGACTTTTGTTTGTTAGGAGTTTTTGTTTTTTGTTTTTTTTTTAATAGATTCAATTTTGTTACTAGTAACTAGTCTGTTCATATTTTCTATTTCTTCCTGATTCAGTCTTGGAAAATGGTATGTTTCTAGGAATTTATCCATTTCTTCTAGGTTGTCCAAATTGTTGGCATATAATTTTTCATAGTAATCTCTTACGATCCTTTGTATTTTTCTCATGTCAGTTGTAACTGCTCTTTCATTTCCAATTTTATTGGAGTTCTCTTTCTTTTTCTCCTGATGAGCTCAGTTAAGTGTTTATCAGTTTTTGTTTAGCTTTTCAAAGAGCCAACTCTTAGTTTCATTGATCCTTTTTTTTTTTTTAGTCTCTATTCCATTTATTTCCACTCTGATCTATATTACCTCTTTCTTTCTACCTCTTTCTTTCTACTCTTTCTTTCTTATTTTTTTGAGAGAGGGAGAGTTCATACACATAGGCATGAGCAGGGAGTTGGGGGAGGGCCAGAATGAGAGTCTCAGCAGGTTCCACACCCATGATGGAGCCCAATGTGGGGCTTGATCTCATGACTCTGAGATCATGACCTGAGCCAAAACCAAGTGTTGGACACTTAGCCAATTGAGCCACCCAGGCACCCAATTTTTGTCTTTCTTAAGTAATCTCTACACCCCACATGGGGCTTTAACTTACAATCCTACAATCAAGAGTTGCATGCTCTACTGACTATTAGACAGGTGCCCCTCCTGTAACTTGCTTTTTTGGTGGGGGGCAGAGGGAGGGCTCAATCTTACAACCCTGAGATCATAACCTGAGCTGAGATCAAAAGATAAATGCTTAACTGACTAAGCCACCCAGATAACTCCTTGATTTTTAATTTCACATTGTTGTGGTTGGAAAAGATGTTTGATATGATTTAAATCTTCTTAAATTTATTGAGACTTGTTTTTGGCCTATCATGGAATCTGTTCTGGGGAATATTCCATGTGGGGTTCTGCTTCTTATCTAGATTTTACATTCCTGTCACAACATAGGGAGCACAGTGCTAGGACTTGAGAAGAGCTTGAGAATGTATTCCTGAATTGTTAACTAAGTAACTGCTATGTCCTCATAACAAACACATATCATTTTTGTGTGGGTTAGAGCAGGGCAACATGATTCAGTTAAAATCTAAATTGTCAATTAAACACAATTTTGTTAAGATGTCTTTTCTTACCAAGTTGATCTATAGATTTTACACAGTACCAAGCAACATCTCAGCAAGCTTTTTTGTAGAAATTGAAAAGCTGATTCTAAAATTCATACAGAAAGATAAAGGATGTAGAATAGCCAAAACAACTTTAGAAAGGAAAAACAGAAGATGGAAGTGGAGTAGGAGGACCCTAGGCTCACCTCATCCCACAAATACAACTAGATAACTGTGAAATCATCCTAAATACACCAGAAATTGACCTAAAGACTGACAGAACAAACTACAACTGAAAGGAGAGAAAAAGCCACATGAAAGAAGGTAGCAAGTGCAGAGATGTGGTTTAGGGGAGAAACAGATCACAGCTGCTGCAAAGGGAAGGAAATCATGATCACAGAGAGAGTGAGAGAGGGAGGCGCACACAGAGGAATGCACAAGCAGAATGTTTCCCCATAGACACTGGCCTAGAAAATGAGAGGGGCTGAATTTTCATGAGTTCTTGCAACCAGCAGGGCTGAAAGCCTGGAATTGTAAAGGTCAGTGGTCTTGGCTGGGATAGGGCTAGGACAGCACTGTGCTGCTCCTGGAGAGAAGGCAGGCAAACAACCCCAGACCATATAGTGTGGCAACAGTCATCTGAACAGTGCCTGAGGCATGCAGTGGAGAGATTATTTGCTCTTCTTAGAGTGTGTCCCCGAGAGGCAGTATTTGTGGAGATGCCTCTCTGGGGACAAAGGAGATAACTTGTATCATTGCCCTCCCCTGCCCCTCAGCATAAACATAGAACCACCTGCAGGAAGTAATTCCAACACTTGCTGCCTAACTAGCTTACACCAAGCCCCAACCCTTGCACTCCAGGGGATCTACTCTTCTCAGGCACACGTGCCTCAGTCCTAGCTTGGTGCCTCCTCTCCCAGAAGACGAGTACAAACTCTTGCCCACACCACATCTCCCACTCAGAGAGTTTTGCAGGACCTCAGTTCTGAAGGAGGTGGTGACAGGTCTCATTTCACAAGCAGACCAGAGCACACTTAGTTAACACCTGACACATTCAGGTCAGGGACCAAACACTACTCACAGCAGGCAAAGAGAACCTCTGCAGATGACTGGCCTAAAGGATAGAGTAACCAGAACACAATGGCAGAGTGCATGCAGCACACACTGAAGATACCACCTGGAGCACCAGGCCCAGGGCAGTACATGACCTCTTCTTTACAGGGCCATTATTTTCAGGAGCAGAAGATATAACTGGTTTTTCTAACATAGAGAAGAAGACAGAAACCCAGACAAAAATGCCAAGATGGAAGAATTTATCCCAAATGAAAGAACAAGATAACTCCATGGCCAGAGATCTAAGCAAAACAGATATAAGTAACATGCCTGATAGAAAATTTAAAGAAACGATCATTAGGATACTCACTAGGCTTGAGAAAAGAACAGAATGCATCAGTGAAATCCTTACCACAGAGGTAAAAGAGCTACAAAAGAATCAATCAGAAATGAAGAGTGCAATAAATGAGATTAGAAACCTGGTTGATGCAATGAAAGCAGGCTGAAAGAAGCAGAGAAATGAACTAATAACCTAGAAGACAAAATAATGGAAAGGACGGAAGATGAACAAATGAGAAGGAAAAATATGCAAACTGAGAATAGACTTAGGGAACTTAGTGACTCCATAAAATGTAATAACATTCATATTATAGGAGTCCCAGGAGAAGAAAGGGGACAGAAAATTTATTTGAAGAAATAATAGCTGAAAACTAACCTAATCTGGGGAAAGAAAGAGACATCCAGAGTGAGGAGACACAGAGAACTCCCATTAAAATCAACAAAAGCAGTCCAACATCAAGACATATGGTAATTAAATTTGCAAAATATAGTGATAAAGGAAAAATCATAAAAGCAGCAAATGAATTCATTAATTTATAAGAAAAAACCCATAAGGCTAAGCTGGAGATTTTTCAACAGAAACTTGGCAAGCCAGGAGGGAGTAGCATGATATATTCAAAGTACTAAATGGGAAAAATCTGCAACCAAGAATATTCTATCCAGCAAGACTATCATTCATAATAGAAGGAGAGATAAAGAGTTTCCCAGACAAACAAAAACTAAAGGAATTTGTGACCACTAAACCAGTCCTGAAAGAAATATTAAAGGGGACTCTTTGAGTGGAAAGGAGAGAATAAAAATGACAATAGAATGCCAGGAAACACAAAATCAGTAAAAAATGAATTTTTCTGTAAAGACCAGTCAAGGAACTCACAAAAAAGGAAAAAAGATAATAACTATGCTTAAAATATGGGGAGAAGAGGAGAAAAGAATGAGTTCAAATTTGAACAACCATCAACTATTTTCAGAAAAGGATATATACAAACCTAATGGTCACCATATATCAAAAAATACTAATAAACATGCAAAGAATAAAGAGAAATAAGTCCAAATATATCACTAAAGAAAATCAGCAAAACATGAAAGAGAGAAAAGTATTCAAGGATCAGAGAAAATCTCCAGAAACAACCACAGAACAAGTAATCCAATGGCAACAAATGCATATCAATACTTACTGTGAATGTAAATGGACTAAATGCTCCAATCAAAAGACACAGGGTATCAGAATGGATTTAAAAAAAAAAAAAGACCCATGTTATGTTGCCTACAAGAGCCTCATTTTAGACCTAAAGACACATGCAGATTGAAGGTGAGGGGTTGGAAAACACATATCACGCAAATGGATGTCAAAAGAAATCAGGAGTAGCAATATTTATATTGGACAAACTGTAGTTTGTTTTTTAAGTAGGCTCCATGCCAGTGTGGAACCCAGTGCAGGACTTGAACTCACAACCCTGAGATCAAGATCTGAGCTGAGATCAAGAGTCAGATGCTTAACTGACTGAGACACCTGGGTACCCTTGACACACTGGACTTTAAAACAAAGGCTATAACAAGAGACAAAGCAGGACACTGCCTAATAGTAATGAGAACAATCCTACAAGAAGATAAAACAATTACAAATATTTGTGCACCCAACATTGGAGCACCCAAATATATAAAACAATTTACAACATAAAGGAAATAATCAATAATAATAATACAACAATAATAGGAGCTATTAACACTCCACTTACATCAATGGACAGATCATTTAACCAGAAAATTGAGAAGTAAACAATAGCTTTGTTGAGAAGTAAACAATGGGTTTGTTCTGACACACCAGACCAGTGGACTTAACAGATATATTTCATCCTAAAACAGAAGACTATACATTCTTTCCAAGTGCACATAGAACATCATTCTCCAGAATATATCACATATTAGGTCACAAACAGGCCTCAACAAATACAAAAAGATTGAAGTCATACCATACAACTTTTCTGACCACAATGCTGTGAACCCAGAAGTCAACCACAAGAAAAAAATCTGGAAAGACCACAAACACACACAGGTTAAACAACATACTACTAACCAATGAACAAGTCTACCAGGAAATCAAAGAAAAAATTAAAAAATGCATGGAGACAAATGAAAATGAAAACACAACAGTTCAACATCTTTGGGATACAGCAAAACCAGTCCAAGAGGGAAGTACATAACAATACTGGCCTACCTCAAGAAGCAATAAAAATCTCAAGTAAACAACCTAAACTTATACCTACAGGAGTTATAAAAAGAACAATAAATGGAGCATACAGCCAGCAGAAGGAAGGAAATAATAAATATTAGAGCAGAAATAAATGGTATAGAAACTAAAATAAATGAACAAATCAATGAAACCAGGAGCTGGTTCTTTGAAAAATTAATAAAATTGATAAACCTCTAGCCAGAGTTATTAAAAAGAGAAAGGACCCAAATAAATAAAATAACAAATGAAAGAGGAAAAATAATAACCAATACAAATACAGAATACAAACAATTATAAGAGAATATTATGGAAAACTATATGCCAACAAACTGGACTACCTACAAGAAATGGATAAATTTCTAGAAACATATAAATTACCAAAACTGAAACAAGAAGAAACAGAAAACTTGAACAGACCAATAACCATCAAAGAAATTGAATCAGTAATAAAAGAAATCCTAACAAAGAAAAGTCCAGGACCAGATAGGTTCACAGCTATCTGTAGAATTCTCCAAACATTTAAAGAAGAGTTAATACAGATTCTTCTCAAACTATTCCAAAAAAAATAAAAGAGGAAGGAAAGCTTCCCAATTCATCCTTTGAGGCCAGCTTTACCCTGACACCAAAACCAGATAAAGACACTACACACACACATAAAAGAGAACTATAGACCAATTATCTCTGATGAACATAGATACAAAAATCCTCAACAAAATATTAGCAAACCAAATCTAACAATACATTAAAAGAATCATTCACCATGATAAAGTGGAATTTATTTCTGGATTGCAGGATTCCTCGTTTCATTATTCCCACATCAATCAACATGATACATCACCTTAATAAAAAAAAAAAAAGGATAAGAACCATATGATCATTCTACTAAATACAGAAAAAGCATTTGACAAAGTACACATCCATTCATGACAAAAACCCTCAACAAAGCAGGGATAGAGGGAACATACCTCAACATAATGAAGGCCATATACGGAGTTAGTATCATCCTAAATGAGGAAAACCTGAGAGCTTTACTTCTACAGTCAGGAGCAAGACAAGGATGTCTACTCTCACCACTTTTATTCAAACTAATACTGGAAGACCTAGCCACAGCAAGCAGACAACAAAAAGAAATAAAAGGCATCCAAATAGGATAGCCAGGGAAGAAGTCAAACCTTTACTGTTTACAGATGATATGATATTATATATAGAAAACCAGAGACTCCAGAAAAAAATGCTAGAAACTAAAATGAATTTGATAAAGTCACAGAATACAAAATCAAACTATGGAAATCTGTTGTGTTTCTTTTTTTCCCCTTCTTTTCTCTTTTTTAAAACTTTATATTCAATTTAAACACAACACATAGTACATTATTAGTTTCAAATGTAGTGTTCAACATTTCATCAGTTGCATATAACACCCAGCACTCATCACAACATGTGCCCTCCTTAATGCCCATCACCTAGTAACCCCTTCCCCCAACCCACCTCCCTTTCATCAACCCTCAGTTTGTTTCTCATAATTAAGAGTCGCTTACCATTTGTCTCCCTCTCTGATTCCTTTCCATTCAGTTTTCCCTCCCTTCACTTATGGTCCTCTGTACTGTTTCTTACATTCTACATATGAGTGAAGCCATATGATAATCGTCTTTCTCCAACTGACTTATTTAACATAATACCCTCCAATTCCATCCACATCAGTGCAAATGGTAAATATTCATCCTTTCTGATAGCTGAGTAATATTCTATTGTATATATACACCACATCTTCTTTATCCATTCATCTGTTGAAGGACATCTCGACTCCTTCCACAGTTTGGTTATTGTGGACATAAATACTGGGGTGCAGGTGCCCTTCACTTCAACACACCTGTATCTTTGGGGTAAATACCTAGTAATGCAATTGCTAGATTGGAAGGTTGCTCTATTTTTAACTTCTTGAAGAAACATCCATAGTGTTTTCCAGAGTGGCTGTACCAGCTTGCATTCCCACCAACAATGTAGGAGGGTCCCCCTTTCTCCACATCCTCACCAAGATTTGATGTTTCCTGTCTTCTTAATTTTAGCCATTCTGACTGGTGTAAGGTGATATCTCATTGTGGTTTTTTGGTTTGTATTTTGCTGATGAGAAGTGACGTGGAGCATTTTTTCACTGTCAGCCATATGTCTCCTTTGGAGAAATGTCTGTTCATGTCTCCTGCCTATTTCTTGACTGGATTATTTGCTTTTTGGGTGTTGAGTTTGATAAGTTCTTCATATTTCTTCACACTACTGGCCCTTTATCTGATAATACATTTGCAAATATCTTTTCCTATTCTATAGGTTGCCTTCTGACTGTTTCCTTTGCTATGCAGAAGCTTTTTATCTTGATGAAGACCCAACAGTTTATTTTTGTTTTTGTTTACTTTGCCTTTGGAGACATGTCTAGCAAGAAGTTGCTGCATGGCATTTCTATACACCAATAATGAAGCAGCAGAAAGAGAAATTAAGGAATCATTATTATTTATAATTGCACCAAAACCAAAGCTGTAGTAATCAAAACAGAAGTTCCTGGCATAAAACTAGACACATAGATCAATAGAACAAAATAGAAGCCCAGAAATGAATACATAAATATACTGTCATTTAATCTTTGACAAACCAGGTAAGAATATCCAATGAGAAAGACTGTCTCTTCAACAAATGGTGTTGGAAAAACTGGAAATGGACAGCAGCATGCAAAAGAATGAATCTTGAACACTTACATTATACACAAAAATAAACTCAAAATGGATTAAGGACTTAAATGTGAGACCTGGAACCATAAAAATCCTAGAAGAGAGCACAGGCAGTTACTTCTTTGACATCAGCTACAACAACTTCTTTCTACATCTGTTCCCTGAGGCAAGGGAAACAAAAGCAAAAATAAACTATTGCAACATCAAAATAAAAAGCTTGTGCACAGTAAAGGAAACAACCAACAAAACTAAGAGGCAATTTAAGAAATGGGAGAAGATATTTGTAAATGACATATCTGATAAAGGCTTAGTATCTAAAATACATAAAGAACTTATAAAACTGAACACCCAAAACAATCCAATTAAAAAGTGGGCAGAAGATATGAATAGACATTTTTTCCAAAGAAGACATACAGATCTCCAACAAGCACATGAAACGATGCTCAACATCACACATTATCAGAGCAATGCAAATCAAAACTACAGTGAGATATCTCAGAGCTGTCAGAACAGCTAAAATCAACAACGCAAGAAACAGCAGGTGTTGGTGAGGACGTGGAGAAAGGGAAACCCTCGTGCACTGTTGGTGGGAATGCAAACTGGTGCAGTCATTCTGGAAAACAGTATGGAGTTTCCTCAAAAAATTAAATATAGAACTACCCTACAACTCACAAATTGCACTACTAGCTATTTACCCAAAGGACACAAAAATATAGATTGAAAGGGGTACATGCACCCCGATATTTATAGCAGCATTATCAACAATAGGCAAACTATATAGAGCACAAATGTCCATCAACTGATGAATGGATAAAGAGGAGGTAGTATGTGTACACACACACACACACACACACACACACACACACACGATGGAATATTTCTCATCCATAAAAAAGAACAAGATCTTGCCATTTGCAAGGACATAAATGGAGCTGGAGGGAAATAAGGGAAATAAGTTAATTAGAGAAAGACAAATATAACTTGTCATGCAATTTCACTCATATATGGAATTTCACTCATATGTGGGATTTAAGAAACAAAACAATGAGCAAAGTAAGAAGGAGGGCAAAGCAAGAAACAGACTTTTAACTACAGAGAATGAAGTGATGGTTGCCAGAGGGAAAGTAGGGGAAAATGGGTTAAATAGGTGATGAGGATTAAGGAAGGCCCTTGTAATGGCCACCAGCTGTTGCATGTAAGTATTGAGTCACTAGATTGTAACACCTGAAACTAATATTACACTCTATGATAATAAGTGGAATTTAAATAATTTTTTAAAAGGTAGAGCAAAGTTAAAGGATTGGATTTTAAGGCTTATTATAAATCTACAGTAATCAAGATAGTAAAGTAAAGATGTCAGGATAGACAAATAGATCAATGGGATGAAATAGAGCATCCAGAAATGGATTCACTTATATAAATAGTCAGCTGGAGAAATGGTAATGGAATAACTGGACACCAATAAACAAAAAACTGAACTTTGATCCACATTTCACACTATTTACCAAAAGATTTCTTAGGCACAAACCAAAAATATGATAAATATGATAAATTTTTTAAAACTTGGATTTCATCAGAATTAAAATCTTCTGTTCTTCAAAAGATACTCTTAAAAAAAATTAAGTAATCTCCATGTCCAACATGGGGTTTGAACTCACCAATCCTGAAAGACCCTAAAACTGAGCCAGCCAAGCACCTCCAATAGATACTCTTAAGACTATGAAAAGATAAGCCACACACCAAAAGAAAATATTTGCAAAACATAATCTAATAAAGGATTTATATCTGTGGTATATAAAAATAAACCTCTCAACACTTAAGAATGAGAAAACAATGAGCAAAAGATTTGAATGGACACTTCATTGAAAAAAGATATATGGATAGCAAAGCACATGAAAAGATACTTAAACATTAGTCACTAGGAAAAAGCAAACTAAAATCTCAATAACATACTGTTCAACACCTATTATAAGGCTGGCTTAAAGTAAAAAGACTGACAACAGCAAGTTTTGGTGAGGAATGTCGAGCCAGGGAAACTCTCACACACTACTCTGGGAATAAATAATAATTTGGAAAATAGTAACTTCTTAAAAAGTTAAATATGTACCTGCCATATGGCCTAACCATTACACTCTTAGGTGTTTACCCAAGAGAAACAAAAATGCGTGTACACAAGAACAACCCATACCTGAACATTAATAGCAGCATTATTCAAAATAGCCCAAGAAAGTGGAAATATTCATTAACAGGTAAATGAACAAAGAAATTGGGTTATATCCAAACAATGGAATACCACACTTCACTTAAAAGGGATGTACTACTGTTACACACACCAACAGGAATGAATCTCCAAATAATTATGCTGAGCGAGAGAAACCAGACCAAAGTACATGCTGTGTGATTCTCTGTATGGAATGATAAAAAAAATCAAACTAATCTATAGTAACAGAAAGAAGATCACTGACCACCTGGGAAGCAATGGAGGATAAGGGAAGGGCAGGAGAAAGGTAATACAAAGGGGCATTTGGAAACTTTTGGGGGTGATAGATGTGTTCATAGTCTTGATTGTGGTGATGCTTTCACAGCTGTGTACCTGTGTCATGTACGTGTACATTTAAGTTGCATATTTAAATATGTGCACTTTGCTATGTTAATTATACCTCGATACAGTTGTTTTAAAAATAATAGTTTGGGGCACCTGGGTGGCTTAATTGGTTAAGCATCCGAATCTTGGTTTCGGCTTAGGTCATGATCTCAGGGTCCTGGAATTGAGCTCTGCATTGGACTCCATGCCCAGTGCAGAGTCTGCTTGTCCCTTTCCTCCTGCTCCTCCTCCTGCTCTCTCTCTGTCTTTCAAACAAATAAATAAAATCTTCTAAAAAATAGTTTAAGGCCTCTGCCCAGAAACTTTTTTAAGATAAAATGCATATCTCAAGGCATTAACCCTAGTTAACCTAATTCCACAGTTTTAGGGTAGGACCCAGATTATCTACATTTGTAACAAGCCCTGCAAGTAATTCTAATGCAGGCTATCCCTAAAACATCTTTTGCAAAACTATGGTAAAGATTTCTAGAACAATCTTGTGACTAGAATGTTGCTTCGGGGGGAAAAGAAGTAACTTTTTCTGCTGGGGCTGTTACATCTTCCTGTCTTATGCCTCCAGAGCATTCATGCTCAATTACCTTAATGTGTATTTAGCACAGTATTAAGAGTAAATCATCGTGTTTCCCCATCTTACTTTTATACAAATTAAAATAAACTATACAGTGTAGTTATTATTTCTTGGCAAAGGCCAATAGTTTAAATAATGAACTTACATCACTCAGTTGTTGTGACAGAAAACTGATGTGGTGGTTTTCCAGTCACAGTTCTTAGCTTATCTTTTTCCTCATCTCATCATGCATACCCACCCTTCTATCTTCCTGTCCAACTAATAGTCAGGGAAGACACAGAAAGAATGCGAAAGGGTTGCATTCCTGATAGGCCTCTGAGGACAAAGTTTATCTTTTCATATTTACATAATTTTCCTTACTAAACACACAAATCATTGTCAGTATAAATGATAGGAAATCAATTTTCCACATGAGACTAGCATTTCTTAGCCCTCAGGCAGATATTGCCCTGAAGGCAATATCTGAACTCAACTGATGCAGCTTGTGGATTTTCCTACCAACTATCCCTTCTGCTATGAGGATCAACTGAAAAAACAAATGTGAAAGAGCAATGCCTACTCAAAGATGATTCTTAATTAATAAAACTATGCAGCAAGTGATACCTGTGAAAATAGCATAGGGAAAAAACCTCCAAAAATTCCCTCCTCCATGGGGTTATGGACATTGGGGAAGGTATGTGCTATGGTGAGTGCTGTGAAGTGTGTAAACCTGGAGATTCACAGACCTGTACCTCTGGGGATAAAAATATATGTTTATAAAAAATTAAAAATTTAAAAAAAAATTCTCTCCTCCATGAAAACAGAAAAAAACTGGCAAAGTAGTCAGAGACAATATTTTCAGAACACTAGAAATTAAGCAAAGGCTTACAGCAACGAGGAGAACACTTATTCAAGAGAAATGGCTGAATCTTGGTATGAACAGTAAGCTTTGTGGTGTTTTAGCTGCCCTGTTCCCAACCTACCCCCTCCTTCTTGATGCTAGCTTTAGAATTCAACAGCCTGCAGTCAAGGTGAAATTAGCAATCTGGCAGCCATAGGAGGGGGCAAAACAGGGTTAAAGTTTGTTCAAAGTCTCATTCCCAGAGAACTATCATTATTTAACTTGTTAAGGGGTTCCTTGGAACACCCTACTTACAAGGCTGTCTTTATTAGACCTATTCATAGCTAGCACAGTGTGAAAAGCCTTCTCTCCTGGGGCATTTGTAGACAATTGCTAGAGGCAATATTTTAACTTCTTGGCTGCCCAAGGCTGAGGCAAAAATAGGCTAATCAAAAGTTTAAAAGGAAAAACTTGGGAATGAGAGGTCCATAGTGGCTTTGAAAGCTCCCAAATATTTCTGAGAATCTAGAAGGCCATGTATAAATGCCCAAGTCTGTATGCATTTTCAGGACAAATCTAAGAAGGCCTTATGCTCTCATCTCTAGTGGGGAGAGAGCTTGGGACTCTGAACAAACAGGAAGTGAAGGATAAGGTGGAATTGTCACCTGCTTGGCTGTGTGTTGAGGGTATGTTGAAAGTGCACCCCAATATCCACACAAGCTCCTGGCAAAGACTGGAGAAATTACCAAACAAACAATAAAAACAACAAACAATACCAACAAAAACCACTGGAAATGGAGGATACTTGGATTTCTAAAATTGCCACATTTTGTTATTAAATGTCCAATTTGGGGGCACCTGGGTGGCTCAGTCGTTAATGCCTTCAGTCGCTGATGCCTTCAGGTCAGGTCATGATCCCAGGGTCCTGGGATCGATACCCCATCAGGCTTCCTGGTCAGTGGGAAGCCTGCTTCTCCCTCTCCCACTCCCCCTGCTTGTTCCCTCTCTTGCTGTGTCACTCTCTGTCAAATAAATAAATAAAATCTTTAAAAAAATAAATAAATGTCCAGTTTTTAACAGAAAAATTATATGCTATGTAAAGAAACAAGAAAGCATGACCCATACATAGAAAAAAGAAAGAAAGAAAAAAAAAGCAATCAAGAGAAATTGTCCCTGAGGAATTGAAGATAATTAGACTTCCCTGACCAAGAATTTAAATCAACTATTTAAAAACTGTTCAAAAAAAAAATAAAAAAACTGTTCAAAGAATTAAAGGAATCCATAAAAAAGAACTAAAGGAAATTATGAGAACAAACTCTTATCATATTGAGAAAATAGAATTATATTTGAAAGGGCCAAGAGAAATTCTGGCTTGAACAGTATAATAATTGAAATGAAAAATTCACTAGAGTGGCCCAAAAGCAAACTTGAACAGGCAGAAGAGAGTCATGGAACTTAGATATAGGTCAACTGAAACTATCCAGTTTGAGGAAGAGAAAGAAAAAGAATGAAATAGAAATTTCTAGCCATAAAGACCTGTAGGACTCCATCGCATACAACATAGACAGAATGGGAATCCCAGAAGTCAGAAACAAAGGGGCTAAAAGAATACTTAAAGAAACAATGGTTGAAGACTTCCTAAATTGGATAAAAAACACTAATCTCCATATCCAAATGAACTATCTACAAACTCCAAGAAATATAAATTCAAAGAGGGTTATATTTAGACATATCAAACTGTCAAAACATAAAGAATCTGAAAGCAGAAGAGAGAAAAGCAACTTGTCACATGCAAGATATTTTTTAAAAAATTATCTCTCATCTTTACATACATATGTATTTTTTAAAAAGATTTTATTTATTTATTTGATAGAGAGATAGCACAAGTAGGAAGAGCAGCAGACAGAAGGAGGAGGAGGAGCAGGCTCTCCATGGAGCAGGGAGCCTGATGTGGGACTTGATCCCAGGATCCTGGGATCATGACCTGAGCCGAAGGCAGAGGCTTAACCAACTGAGCCACCCAGGTTCCCCTGTATATGTATTATTTAGAGGGAGCATACACATGCACTGGGGTAGGGGCAGAGCGGAGGGAGAGAGAGAATCCCAAGCAGGCTCCATGCCCAGCATGAGCCCAATGCAGGGATTGATATCATGACCCTGAAATCATGACCTGAGCTAAAATCAAGTCGGACACTTAACTGACTTAGCCACTCAGGTGCCCCAAGACATTTTCAGTAAGACTAATAGTTGATTTCTTATCAGAAACTATGGAAGCCACAAAACAGTACATGACATGACATATTCAAAATGCTTAAAGAAAATGACTGTCAACCAAGAATTCTCTATCTACGGCCAACTGATTTTCAACAAGGGTGCTGTCTTAGTTTGGGCTGCTGTAACAAATTACCACAGACTGGACAGCTTATATACAACAGATATTTATTTCTCACAGTTCTGGAGGCTTGGAAGTCTGAGATCCCATGCCAGCATGGTTGAATTCTGGCAAGGATCCTCTTCTGGGCTGCAGATTGGTGACTTCTCATTATATCCTTATCACAGCAGAGAGCAGACAGAGGAAGCAAGTTCTTTCATGGCACTTATAAAGGCATTAATCCTATTCGTGATGGCTGAACTCTTATAACCACATCTATCCTAATTACTTCCCAAAGTCTTCACTTTCTCATACCATTGGGTATTACCATTGGGTAAAGTTCTAATGAATGAATTATGAATTTTGGGGGAAAACAAACATAGTTATGCCACTTGAGTCCATAACAAGTGCCAAGGCCATCCAGTGGAGAATAGAATAGACTTTTTAACAAATGGTTCAGGGACAGCAGGAGATATATATATACACACACACACACACACATACATACATATATATGTATCTATATATATATATGGAAAAATAAACTTAGATTCCTAATTCACCTCTTGTGTAAAAATTAACTCAAAATGGATCCAGGAGTTAAAACTAAATTTTTAAAGAAGAGCATAGGTGTAAATCTTGGGTTAAGCAATGGTTTCTTAGATGACACCAATACACAAGCAACCAAAGAAAAAACAGATAAATTAGACTTCATCAAGTTAAAAACTTTTGTACTTCAAAAGATATCACCAAGAAAATGAAAAGACATCCCACAGAATGGGAAAAATATTTGTAAATCATATATTTGATGAATCTAATACCCAGAATATATAAATAGTTTTTACAACAACCATAAAAAAAAAAACGAATAACCTAATTAAAAAATGGGCAAAGAAGTTGTATAGATGTCTCTTCAAAGGAAATATACAAATGGCCAATAAGCACAAGAAAAGATGCTCAATATCACCAGCATTAGGGAAATGCAAATCAAAACCACAATGAGCGACCACTTCACACCTACTGGGGTGGTAAGAAGAAGAAGAAGAGGGAGAAAAAGAGGAAGACAGTCTCAAGTGTTAGTGAGAGGGGGAGAAGATGGAACACTTATACACTGCATGTACAAAGAAGAAATGGTGCTAGTATTTTAGAAAACAATTCGGAAGTTCCTCAGAAAATTAACATAGATGGACTATGGCCCAGTATTTATTTATGATTTATATACATACATACTCTTTCAGAGGTTCACACAAAAACTTGTACACAATTTCCCTTAGCAGCATTACTCATAATATCTAAAAAATGGAGATCACCCAAATATCCATCAACTTATGAATAATAAACAAAAATGCCATAACCATACAATGCACTGTATTTCAACCATGGGAAGGAATGAAGCACTGAGACATGCCACAATACCAATGAACCGCTGAAAAAATTATGCCAAGTGAAACAGGACAGAAAGTGTCATTTTTTATATGATCCCATTTATGTACAATGCCCAGAATAAGAAAATCCATCAGATAGAAAGTAGATTAGTGGTTACTAGGGGCAGAGGGGAGAAGGGAGAAGATGGGGAATGACTGCTAATGGGTACTGGGTTTTTTTGCCGGGGAGAGTGATGAAAATGTTCTGGGGATGGCTGCATGACCCTGTGAATAGACTAACACCCACGGAATTGCACACTTTAAGAGAGTGCATTTTATGGTATGTTAATTATATCTCAGCTTCTGAAAGCAGTATTGGCCATTTAAATCCTCATTCGCATAATCTTGGGTAGCTTTGCCGCGTGGTGTTGAGAAAGTTGATCTCGGCAATTAGGTTTGTGGGGAGAACACAGCTGAAAGGCACACATCCACACACAACCACAAAAAAACCCCCCACACAACATAAAACAAGCACAGGGGCTTCCAGGTACCATGAAAATGGGGCCCACAGTTCTTTTCCTGGCCAGCCACTGCCTTCAACAATATCTCCAGTGTGCACACCCACCACAAAGTTGAAATCAGTATAATCCCCACGCTAAATTTAGCAAAGTAACCATACCTTTAATACTGTTTTGTTGTTCCATCAGTAATTTACTTATTTCTGAAAACCAACAATCTCTGATTTCTTTTGAAGCTGCCTGCAAATGGTAGAAAGGAAGATACTATGAATATCAGATCACCTGGAGCATTAACTGGACAGGGTTTTTATTCCCTGGGTGGCCTCTGGAATAATGAGACAGGAAACACTTGCCAAGCCATGGGAACACAGGAAAGAGTAGCAGACACTTATGGGGAAGATGTGAACTTTACCTGCAGGATGTATTTCTCGGGTCCATTTCGGTGGGCAATTTCAAACTTTCGGCTGCTCCCCCTGCCAAGCTGGCGAATTGACAGTGTCACCAACTATTGTATGGAAAGAAGAAAAAGTGCTGTACTACCATTTTCTCATTTTAAAATTGTCCCTGTCAGCCACTCTGTTTCTTTCTACCCTTGATAGCTCTCTTCCTCTGTCTTCCTTCTACGTGTTTTGTTGCCCTCTGTTAATGGCCCCAAGGAGCATAAAGCACAAGCACAGTGTGGCAGTGTCCTCTGTCCTTTCTTTTTCAGGAGACAACACAGACTGCATCTTTTTTATATGACAGGCTGGAGACCTCAACCTTTAAGCAAAGAGATCATTTCTCCTTTAACACCTAAGTATTTCACGAATCTGTGCATGATAGTAACTGAATTAGTATCCATTAAGAAACATAAATAACAAAAGCTACCATGAATAATTAACAACTTTAATCACAAGAGCACAAATATGTGTGTATGAGTGTGCATATATGCACATGCGTGTGGTGTGGGGTGGGATGGGGTAGTCTCATCACCAGCTATGAAATATTTCCTACATAGGCTAGAGATGATGCTTGGTGTGGACATGGGTTCCTAGACCCCCAGAATCTTTGTCAATGTTTGCATGCAAAGATATGTGGTTTAGAAGGACAAGTCGGAGACGAAATCCAGCCCATGCTCTAATCATCAAATCTTTCACCCCTCTGCCTAGAGGGTACTTTCCTAATTTGTTTGTCAGGACAGGCTACCATATGGTCCCTGTTCTCCATCTAGCACAAAGGCTCTATCCCAGCCCTGGCCCAGTCCAGTGACTGATGACAAGTTCTGACGTCGGAGTTAGAAAGGCCTGGGTGTGGAGTCTAGTTCTGTTGTGTGGCATTTGGCAAGTTAACCTCTCCTCTCTAGGCTTCAGTTTTCTTATCTGTGAAATAAGGATAACGACTTCCCTCTCCATAGGGTCGTGCCGCCTCTCCAGTGTAAAAGGACCACTTTACCTTCATAGATTTCTTAAAGCTGTAATGAGGAGCGAGTCCCTGGTCACTGGGCTCCATTCGAATCTTACAGAACACGATTCCCCTTTCAAATAGATAGATTTGCCTCTGGCTGGGCTTAAATCGAATAAAATCCTTCATTTTATAACGATCCTTGTGAACTGTCCAGACATTGAAAGAGCCATGCATCAACAGCTTGCCCAGTTTCTTGATATCATCCTTCGGGGAAGATAGACATACATGAAAGGAAGCTGTTACATTACTTGACAGGGAAAGCACTCTCGAAGGTCTGCTTGCAAATTCTAAAGTATGCTTATTCGAAGTTGAGAGTTTAAAAAGTGCCAGTTTCATCTGTGACTAAATCAAAGCTATACTTTTGTGAGCTTCACTGAGCATGGCACCGTTCAGTTATATAGATCTGTGCAAGGTAATAAACATAAAGCACATGCGAAATACTTGAACTAAAGATATTGGTATTCTGATATTTTGGCCTTTGTAATTAATCTCAGCTAGCAGAATTCTATTTCCACTTTTTTGTTTTTGATACATGACAGTCTATTTTAAAAGGGCAAGAAATTAATATTTAAGTATGTCCAGGAGAGAGAATTTTTGCTGCATTATGGACCTTTTCCATAATCATCCATGCGTTCCCCCTGCATCCCAACATCTGCTCCAGGTATGACCACCTGAGAACATGAGACTTGTTCTGAAATTTGTTATGAAAAGCTTCATATAACCTAATCTTCATAACATTGTAATGAAAATAATAATGACATTCAACTTTGCATTTCTCAGAGTAAGTGGAGAGTGCAAAGATAATCCCAAATGCCAAAATTTTTAAAGAAAGTCTATTTGGCTTCAGGGTGCATTTTATGCCTATCCCTCTACCAGCAAACACATCTTTCTCATATGTCTGGTTGGAAGTCCAAATGAGTGACCCTGCCTTCTCCGAGTTCTCTCCAAAGGGTACTACAGTGAGATGAGCTAAGAACGTTGAATTTTATCTGGTATTTTTTAAACATTAGATCACTTGAAGCAGATAATCAAGAATTTATTTTCCTGAAGGAAAATGCCAAAAGGAGAAAAGTATGTGAACAAGACCAGGACAGAGAAATTTCCCTGAGTTATGTCTAGCTGAGATAAATCCCTACAGTTTCTGAGTTAATACTACAAGTATGTACATTATTTCTAATTGGGCATTTTTATAATTTATTGTTTATATTGAACAAACTGTGAATATTGTTTTAAAAATAATTTACTGCACTTCTGAAATTCTAAAATAAAAACTTCAAGAGCATAAACTCGACTTATTTCTATGGTGCTTGTGGCATATTTTCTGTGCTATTTTTCTCTTCCTGCTTTGTAAAAGTTACATGTGTGAACTGTGGTTAATGAACCCCTCAGCGAGGAATAAAGAGTCCCCAGCCATAAGGACTGCTCTCCTAAAGGCATGATACTCCTGGTTTGTTTGCACAGGCTCAGTCTGACCATGCTCTGAGACACACGGGCAATGGGTTCATGAGGAACCTTGGGAAGTTTCACCGCTTTATCCATATCCTTCCAGGAGCCACTCTATCCCTCAGTGATTGTATTCTCTTTTAAACCCAATTTCTACTAGGTAGACATAAATAACGCAGGAAATACATTTTCGTCAAGTTGACTGGCAAAAGTTGGTGTTTAGTATTTGCCACATGAACTACAACCAGTAGTTTCTATTTTATTTTTTAAAAAGATTTATTTATTTGAGAGAGAGAGAGAGAGTGAGTGAGAGGGGCAGAGGGAGAGAGAATCTCAATCAGACTCAGCTCTGAGCACAGAGCTGGATACGGGGCTTGATCCCACGACCCTGAGATCATGACCTGGGTCCATAGCTTCACCAATTGTGTAGTTTGTATTTTATTTTAATTTTTTTAAAGATTTTATTTATTTGACACAGAGAGAGAGAGAAAGAGATTACAAGTAGGTGGAGAGGCAAGCAGAGAGAGAGGAGGAAGCAAGCTCCCTGCTGAACAGAAAGCCTGACATGGGCCTCGATCTCAGGACCCTGAGACCATGACCTGAGCTGAAGGCAGAGGCTTAACCCACTGAGCCACCCAGGCGCCCTGTAGTTTGTATTTTAAAATGTATTTATATTCCACCTCATTTCAAAAATGTGATCTATCTGATAAAAATATACATATTATAGGCAGACAGAAAATAACTAATTACTGAGGGTGAAAAAAGATTTTAAAAAATGAGATGAAGAGGCTATACATAAAACCCATATAATAAAGACATGTAAACCTACTGCAGACTAGTCTAGGACTTTCTAGTGGGCAATATAGAAGGAAACACAGAAAGTTGTATTATACATTATGTCCAAAGGCATGCCTAAACCAGTTGTTCAGCAATTTCTGAACAACTCCATGGGAGAAATTTCTCCCATGGGTCTTTGTTCTCATAAAGAGTCACCAAGTCAAATACTGAGCCCATCCTCAACCACATCCCAGAATAGATAAACAGATGGATTTTAGGTAAAGCTGTTTCTGACAACACATTTGGCAAATGTGGAGGCATCACTTCAAATCACAGCTGTTAAAAGAAATTCTAAAAGAAGCCAGAATAGAGAACCCAGATATGGATCCTTAACTCTATGGTCAACTAATCTTTGACAAAGCAGGAATAAATATCCAGTGAGAAAAATATAGTCTCTTCAACAGATGGTGTTGGGAAGCCACATGCAGAAGAATGAAACTATCCCATTTCCATATACCATACACAAAAACAGACTCAAAATGGATGAAAACTCTAAATGTGAGACAGGAATCCATCAAAATCCTAGAGGAGAACACAGGCAGCAAATTCTGTGACTTCTTGCTAGCCATGTCTCCAAAGGCAAGAGAAACAAAGGCAAAAATGAACTAGTGGGACTCCAAAAGCTTTTGCACAGCAAAAGAAACAGTCAACAAAACCAAAAGACAAGCTATAGAATGGGAGAAGATATTTGCAAATGTCTTATCAGATAAAGGGCTAATACTCAAAATCTATAATGAACTTACCAAACTCAACCCCCAAAGAACAAATAATCCAAGCAAGAAATGGGCAGAAGACATGAACAACAGACATTTTTCCAAAGAAAACATACAAATGGCCAAAAGACACATGAAAAAAATGTAAATATCACTTGGCCTGAGGGAAATATAAACCAAAACCACAATGAGATACCACTTCACACTAGTCAGAATGGCTAAAATGAACAAGTCAGGAAATGACAGATATTGGGAAAGATGCAGAGAAAGGGCAACCTTCTTAGGCTGTAAGTGGGAATGCAAACTGTGGCACACACTCCAAAAAACAGTATAGAGCTTCCTCAAAAAGTTGAAAATAGAGCTACCCTATGACCTAACAATTGCACTACTAAGTACTTACCCCAAAGATACAACTGTAGTGACCCAAAGGGGCATGTGCACCCCAGTATTTATAGCAGCAATGTCTACTATGGAAACAAACTATGGAAACAGCCCAGATGTCCAATGACAGATGAATGGATGAGAAGATATGGTATATAAATACAATGGAATTCTACTCAGCCATCAAAATGGTGAAATCTTGCTATTTGCAATGACGTGGATGGAACTAGAGGGTATTTGCTAAGGGAAAGATGTCAACCAGAGAAAGACAATTATCACATGATTTCACTCATACGTGGAATTTAAGACACAAAATAGATGATCATAGGGGAAGGGAGGGAAAAATAAAACAAGATGAAATCAGAGAGGGAGACATACCATAAGAAACTCTTAACCATAGAAAACAGACTGAGGGTTGCTGAGGGGGAGGAGGGTTGGGGCTGGAGTAACTAGGTGATGGATATTTAGGAGGGAATGTGATGTAATGAGCACTGGGTAGTATCACTAAACTTTACTTCTGATACTAAAAATACACTACATGTTAACTAACTGAATTTAAATTAAAGAAATTTAAATTCAAATTTAAATAAATTTGAATTTATTCAATAAATTCAAAATTTAAATAAAAAATTTTAAAATGACTGATTAAATAAATAAATAAATAAAATTTAAAATAAAATTAGTGGAGACATAAAATATAGGCATCTCATTACCTTTTATTAATAGAGGTTGTCTAAAAATTTTTTAAAAGTAAAAATAACTAACGCCAGAATGATGGGGGTGGGGGAACAAGCCCCAGTGTGCACTCTTTAATGACCTGTGGAGGGCTAGTAAGGTTAGTTAAGGTGTCTTCCAAGACCATGGGCTGCAGAGGAAACTGCCCTGTCTGTAGTCCTGCTAAAGAGGCAACCTTAGGCAGTGATGTTGCCATTATCACCTCTGTTTTCTCCTCCTCCTCCCTCTAGCAGCCATAACTGTTTGCACCTTGGTAGTGTCAGTTGACCAATGGATATGAATCCAGAGAGGGGCCAGCCCCTGACCGTACAGGACAATCTGATCCCTATCTGAACTGAGGCAGTAAGTAGCAGGAGTTGTAGTTGTGAGATGCTTCATAAGAGGGAAAGAGGTGGAATAAACAACAAGGCAGTAGAGCAACAAAGAAAGTGAGTCACCAGAAGACCAGAAACTATGAGGAAGAGGAAAAGACACCAATGGAGGGAAAGAACCAGACAGCAGGTGGTAAGAGGAGAAGACAGCAGGTGTGTGGATATACCTGGCACATACGGGCAGAGCACACAGGTAAGAATCCCCACTCTCTCCCAAGTCAAGATCCTAGAACTGCTATGGGTCCTGGAATTGTCCCATTCCTACCTCCATGAGCCTGGCTCTTCCCAACGCTCTATGGTCACCCATTCTAGTAAGCCCATCATCACTAAAGGTCACAGGAGGGAACTGCTGGGTCTTTTGAATCCAGCTGTAAAAGAAGGGTTGCATGTGATGGGATTGTATATCTCAATACTCAAGCCCCATCTTGCAGTGGCTGAGGTTGCGTACCCCATGCAATGCTCCTGAAGGGCAGGTGCACACATGTTGCCACCAGCCAGGATGCGTGGAGGCAATCCCACCTCCCAAGGGAAAGGACAGAGGGAGTGGAGTTCCTCTGAGCAAGACCAAAGATAACCTATGGTCATCTTTTCAACCATATGTATCCTTTCTTTCCAATCAGACTGCAGCTGGTCCCAAGACCAGGAACCACATGCATGACTCTTGTAAATATATGTCCCCCAGACACATAGTATTTATTCATTTACTGGCTTGAGTGCCTGAGGAGACATGAGGCTAAAAGCTCAGCACCATGAGGAAACTTATTCAGTGATGCCCCAGTACTAGGTTGAATAGTGACTCCCAAAAAACTCATGTCCACCTGGGACCTCAGAATGTGATCTTATCTGCAAATAAGGTCTTTGTAAATGCAATGAGCTAGAATGAAGTCCTACTAGATTAGGGTGGGCACTAATCCAAAGACTGGTGTCTTCATGAGAATAGAAAATAGACACACACGGAGAGAGAGAGAGAGAGAGAGAGAGAGAAGAGAGAGAGAGGAGAGAATCATGAAGACAGGCAGAAGACGGAGTCATATAGCGGTAAGCCAAGGAACACCAGGCACTGCTGGCAATGACTAGAAGCCAGGAGGGAAGCAAGAAAGGATTCTTTCCTGGAGCCTTCAGAGGATGCAAAGGCCTGATAATACCTTGATTTTGGACTTTTAGCCTCCAGAACCGTGGAGCTTTATTATGGCAGCTCTAAGAAAAGAATATGTCCACAATCGCTTTTTCCATCAGTGATGGCCATTGCTTGTGTGTGTTGAATCTAATGGATATGAACTCAGAGATACACCACCATTGGGTGTTGGCTACCCCAAACAGATAAGCACGTGAAAAGTCAGACGGACTCCTCCATATGGGAAATGATGGCAAAATAAACTAATACATGTTACCACTTGTCATGTGTGGAATTTTGTAGTTAAGAGCTCTGGTGTAAGAATTTCAAACGTGACTACATCAGCCACATGAAGGATCTGGCTGAGCATGTCTGGGGAAGCTAGCCTCCAGAAAGAGGCCACATTTGAATGCCCGGGTTTTCATTCCTGGTGGTGACAGCAGTGTGGGGCAGAGCTGTATACTTCTCACACAAAGGAGGAGGAAACATTTGAGTAAGTGAATCAGCAGAAAGTCAGTCCAGAAACAAAAAGCAGAAGCTATAAGATAGAGAAACCTATAACTATAATCAGTAGAAGTAAAAGGGCTCCTTCCTTTCCAATCTGACAAAGTATCCAAATGAGTCAGCCCAGGGGCCCTTTATTCAGCCTCTCTCAGGTGGCTCACACGGTGCTGGGTGCTTTTATTATGACTTAATCCTCATTTACTCCTCACAGCCGCTCTTGGGGATAGGTGCCTGGAGCGGGGAAGGATGCACAGGTGATCCCACAGAGACGTTAAGGTTATTTACTTGGCCTTCCCTCTGCAGCCAACGTTCTGCTCAGGGAAGTGAGTAATGAAATCAGAAATAATATACGTGGGCTTAGTCCATAAAACTTGCGATAAAAATACTTCATTTATTAAATGACATAAATTTGTTCCATAAAATAAAAATATTTCATTCAGCCTTTACTATTCAACTTTGGACCTTGTTCCTGACAAGTCAGGATTTAAAGGGACCTTATACGTATTTCAATTTTATGTGTTAGTTTGAATAGAAGGGAAACTAACTTTCTTTCTTTCTTCCTTCCTTCCTTCCTTCCTTCCTTCCTTTCTTCCTTTCTTTCTCAAATAGATGGAGGTAAATGACATCTCAGTGTTCCACAAAACAAAAAAGCTTTAAAGCTCCTGTGATTGAATTAAATGGAAAACTAACCAAGTGTACACAACAGGAATAAAAGGTAAATATCAGGGAGGGATTTTTTTTCTAGTTGTTTTAATTATGCATTTACCCATTCAGGTTCAATGTCTTTTCTTTTCAAACCCAGGTCAATATTGGATGTCAAGTAAAGAAACAGTTAAGTTCTGGTTTCATCCACACACACTCAGCATGTGATTTTCAGCCCCTTGTGATAAACTTCTACAAAGTTGAGTCAAAGAATCTTTCAATCATTAGATGTGAGTTAGGAGCAACTGAGCTGTTAGTAGACTCTAAACAAAAGTAGATGAAGAATGCATTCAGAGAATGAATGGCACCCTGGACAGGGAGAGGAGAGATCCAAGAAGTGGTCCAAGCTGATACACAATGTGATCTTAGGGGAGTTAACTCGACTTTCTGTGGATCTACTCATGAATCAGAAAGGGAAAATTTCACTGCCTGCTCTTCCACAATTCAATAGGATTATACAAAACTGTCAGGGTAAAGTAGCTAATGTACTAGATGTAAAGCAAGTTAAAATCTTAGTGAAAAAAAAAAAAACAAATAGAGTTTATGTCAAAGGGGCAATTCCAAGGACATAGGAGAGAAGAAAGTTCTTTGCATTTGATGTAGAGTCTCTACAATTCTATAAGCTGGTTCATCTCAATCTCATTGTATGCAAGCTGGCTTGGAATGAAATTAGAATAGATTGCTACTTACTCACGTTTTACTAATTATTTTCTCATAACTTCCTCCTCCTCTGATACTTACACTCAGAATAATAACTGGGAGTTTCCTGCCCTGTGAATGATTTCCGGGACATTCATTTGATTCAGGGAAATGGACTTCTAATAGGGGTCGCTGAGGCATGTTAAAGATAAAAAGAGCAGAAAGATGTCCCAAAATGATTAAACAAATGGCTCCCCTGAGTTTCCTTAAATGAAGAAGGAAAAAATTATTACCAAGAAAATGATCCCTCCCACACATACCCGGCAGTTCATGAATACCCTCCTGAATCATGCATCAGTAGTAAGCAGAGAGCACTCTTGAGTCCCAGGGGACAGGAGCAGCATTACCACCTGGATCGCAGTGGGGCTGCTTCTGAGATGCTGGCCAGAAAAATGCCAGGAGGGAGGGAAATAAAAAGATCACAGGTTTTTTTTTGTTGTTTGCTTGTTTCTTTTTTGCCCCTAATTAATTTGCATGGTTTGACTTATGACCAGGAAAGAAAAGAAAGGTCATTTCTTTTGCCCAGACCTCAATGAACAGTATGTTAAAACCAGGTAAAAATTAAAATGAAAAAGAGAGAAGGAAAAGTATCTGTCTGCAATTTAATCCTCAAAACGCTTCACTCCTGTGTGGTATACAGAATAGCCTTCCAAAGAGGTCTACATCCTAACCCCTGGAATCTGAGAATATGTCAGGTTATGTGACAAATGGTATTAAGGTTGCAGATGGAATTAGGGTTGTTCATCAGAGGACTTCGAGATAGGGAGATACTGTGGATATGAATGGGCAGGTCCAATGTAATCACAGAGTCCTCAAAAGTGGAAGAGAAGCAGAAGAGAAGATCAGAATGATGTGAGTCAAGAAGAACACTGATCATCGAAGGAGAAACCATGAGCAAGGGAATGTGTGTGGCCTTGGTAAGCTGGACAAGGCAAGTAAACAGATTCTGTCCTAGAGCCTCCCAAAAGGAAAGCAGACACCTTGATTTTATCCTGGTGAGACTGTGCTGTATTTCTGACCTATGGAACTATAATATAATACACTTGTGCTGCTCTAAGCCACCAAGGTTGTGGTAATTCGTTATGACAAAGATGAAAAGCGAATCCACCTGAGTCAAGATCTAGAGCACCTCCCAGTGAAAACCAGTGAAATAATAATGATGTCCCAGTCCCAAGGAATTCATATGTTTCAGAGAATGGACTGCCTAGAATTCCTGGGACTGACTCCCTCAGGGTTTACACTCACACCCAGCTTGAGAGGGCTCAACTCCCCAGCACTGCCTCTTCTGGTATTTTTCTTCAACCATTTGGATTATAGAATATATGATATATCTTTGTCAGTCCTCTTCTGAGATCTGCGACATAAAAATGGAGTTAGACTTTCACCTAGGATCCATTTTCAAAGGACTTTGCATAGAGAGAATCTGAGGCAGGAAGGAGCATCTTTTTAGTTTTTTAATAGTGCCATGAGTCAGAGAATAAATTACTCCTTCAGTACCTTCCCCTGCCCATCTATGTTCTGGCCTCTGAGTTCCTGGTTGTTTCAGAGTGTGGGTCAGTCTCCACATTCAGGACCCCAAGGAGTACAACCCAAGACTCCTGAAAATACTGAGAGGTTGCTTGGATTCCCACAGCACAGATTTATTGCACAATTTTGGCTACTTTCCTCAGAGTCAGGTTCCTTTACCATAGGCCACGTCTCTACCTTTGCCACAGCATCTCCTATCTTTGTAATATTGTGCCTGTCTTTTGCTGAACTGTTTCCACGCTTGCTATGGCCCATACCGGACATCCAGTGACTGCTGCCAGGTCCATGGCCAACTCACAGGACTTGATCAAATCTTCCAACATGGCCAAAGCTTGCTGTAGTTCGGCTGAGAATGTGGAATCCTTGGTCCTCTTTGGCCCATTCTGTGGAAACCAAATGCCTTGTTGGAAATCAAAAGGTAAACCATTTAAGCAAGTGAACCCGGGAAACAGGACAGAGAAAAGGAGCCAGAGATCCAACCAGGACAGAGACAGGGAGGGTAGATACATGGATCTCTTGCCCTGTTTCCAAAGAATGGTGGCTAAAGATACTTGTTGGTTTACATATATGATATACACACACGCAAAATCACCGACCACACTTTCTATATGTTGCACTCATGAAGAATGAAGTTCATAAAGTCATGGACATTATAGTCCTGCTGCGTAAGAAACATACTGACCTTTAAAGCATGAAAAACCCAGAGCCTTTAAATAGGCTGCTCTTCCTTTTCACACCCCTAACCCAGGAGCTACTGAAAAGTAGTATCTGAGTATCGTATTCTTGTACATAATGTGAAAGTCCTATTCCTACAGGTGAAATTATACTTAAAACCATCCCAGGGAAGGATATTTGCAATCTCCTACAGAGGCAGAGAATGAGCTGCCTTGTGGAGGTTTACTCATGACTAACACGTAAATGCCATATGTAACTGTGCCTCAGAACAACATACTGCTTAAAATGTAACCCGTAAGAAATCATACCAGCACCAAGCATGCTTAGCTATAGCCTTCTGGCAACTGGCCTCTGGGGGAGGGGATGATAAACGTCCTCGCAGCCAAGCAGCAGGGAATGCCCAGCTGGCTCCCCGCCTTCCTTCGGCTTTTTTCTATTATCTCCCCTACTTCAGAGACCACCTGTGGCTAATTAGATGCGCCCCCTGAAAGTGCTTGCTCAATCATAAACTCTATAGTGCTCGACCAGATATATTTTGCCTTTCTTCTTATCTACAAGACTCATGGTCAATGTGTAACCGACTCCAGCTTCTTTGTTGGTTGTGACCTGCTTTCCAAAAATATGAGACTGAGGAGTTGTTTGGGGTGAAAGTCTTTTCTAATGCCGACCTGGGCTCCCTTTCTCTTGCAGCTGACTTGTTTGTGCCTCATTCTTCCCCTGTGCCCCGTCAGGAAGTGGCAGCCACAACTGTTGCATTTGCCACGTTGAATCCCCACACCCTGCCCCAGCTCTGCCCTTCTCCCCTCTTCTCCTTCCCTAGTCTTTCTCACAGTCTATCACCATTAAAAACACTAAAGAGATAAGCCAACATGGTCTGCCTCTTCCAACCAGGAAGACTCAGAACTGAGTGCAAACACTGTAACTGCTAACTGAAGAGACTTATGTTCCAATTATTACTACGGAGACACTTAGGACATAATAGGGATGATTGTTTCAGTGGGAAAGTCTTTTGCTTACAATTCCAGTATTTTATTCCCCTGCTACCTCCATAGTGTATTCATCTGTCCTATGGCAAATACCAACAAAAAATTTTTGGTTTCTTCCTTTTTTTTTTTTTCTTTAACACATCAATTCCTATAGCAAAGAGCGGACAGATCTTTGTTGTCCGCCCCCCCTCCAGTACCGCCTCTTTTTGTCCTTTGCAGTGCCCTGTATGCAAAGGTTTGTATATTCTCCGAACCTTGCCTAAGCACTGGGGATAAGCTTCTTTGGATCATGAATGGGGCAGAACACGCTGCCTCCACTCAACAATCTGCCATGGGCTCTCTCTTACCTTCTCACTCATATAAACATGCTCCAGGTGCTAGGAGAAGACAGCAGACTCTCACCTGAGTTTTTTGTAACATCATTAATAAAGGATTACATTCATACACCAGGGGTCTTCCCCTTTACCCAACACTTAAAACTCAGTTTCCTTTTAGAGACTCAACTGTTTCCATTCCCTCTCCTTCCGCTAACCGCCTCCCACAAATGTAGGATGCAGCTCCTTTTACATTGTGTAACGCAGGGCTCAGGAACATCTTTACAAACATTATTAAGCTAACTCAGCCTAGCTCTCCTTGCTCCAGGCTATAAAGTTATTACCTGTGTCTTGAGCTTCTCTTAATTTCAAGGAGTCCCTGCCATATATACTGTAGCAGAGAAGGCACGCAAATGACTGTTCCTTGTGTTTTTGATGTTGTTGTTGTTAAAACCAGAATATCCTACAGAAAATTTAAAAGAAACTCCACTCCTAAATCACAGATTTCTTCCCAATATGGTATGGTTACCATTTCTTCTGAGGGAACCTTGGCTGTCTTAGAATTCACACCCACAAACACACTTAGAGGCGAGCAGGGTATAATGTATGCAAATTAGATATACTAAGAAGTACAACAAATAAATATAAATCATACATAATCTTACCCTGCAGGAAAACCATAGCAGAGATGTTATCATATTTACTTACAGTTTTATGTATGCATTTTACAGATTCACTTTATTTTGTATTCCTGTTAAAACATTTTTATGTGGAGGAAAGAAAATATATTACTAATTATCCTGTTACAAAACCTCACTTTGAAATTGCCTTTAATTTTCGGGATTTTTTTTTTTTTTGGTAACTATAAATTATAAGATACATGCTATTTTAGAAAATTTAAATTATAAAGATCATAAATAAGAAAAAGAAAATTGCCATAAATTTGCCCACCCAGACACAAACACCATTAACAGTTAGTTATATAAAACAATATTTAATATACGGTACCTTAGCCAAACCTTCTTCTTGGTCACCTGGGTCTATCCCCAAATCCTCCGGAGATTCAAAATCCAGCAGCCCCTGCATTAACCCAAAAGCTTTATTGGAAATCAAAAAGTAGAATGCCAACTAAAACTACTGTGCAATCTCCAGCCAACGCTAAATTAACTGAGGGTGTACATAAATTTATATATCGTAAGTAAGAGGGAAAGAATGGCACAGAGTTCTTTCCAAAACAGAATCATACTGGTCACACTGTTTTGTAGTCTGTTTTTTTTCACCCAACAATATATCATGAACATTTTCCCAAGCACATGTTTTTTAATTGTAGCAGTGCTGCATCCTGTAGATAAATCATAATTTATTAATCCCCCCTTCTGTTAAACATTTAGGTTCAAAAATTTTTTATTATAATAAAGATCTTTGTGCTTTTTTCCCCCTAAGGATAAGTTTCTAGAAGCGAAATTGTCAATGTTAAAATTTTTTTTTTAAGATTTTATTTATTTATTTGGGGAGGGTGGTGGAGAAGCAGAGGGAGAGAGACAAGCAGACTGTGTTGAGCACAGAGACCAGTGTGAGGATTGATCTCAAGACCCTGAGATCACGACCTGAGCTGAAATCAAGAGTTCAACACTTAACCCACAGAGCCACACAGACACCCCAATGTTAAAAGTTCTGATCCATACTTCCAAGTTCTTCACAGAAAGACTATGTTCCCACCAGTCATATATGACAGCTTGTTTCACCAGCCCCCACCCGACACGGAATATTAACATTTAATTGAATAGTTTTGCCAATTTGATCAACAGAGAAATCCTACCTGTTGTTGTAAGTTGAATTTCTCAAATAACTGGTGAAGTAGAACTTTCAAAAAAATGTTTGCTATTAACATTTATTCTTTTGTAACCTGCCTATGTCCTCTGTCCATTTTTTTTTATTATTTTCTTTTTATTTCAGCTTTGAGGTAAAATTGGCATATAAAATTGTTAGGTATTCAAAATACATATGGTGATGATTTGATATACATACATATTGTAAAAGGATTTCTTCCATCTAGTTAATTAACACATCATTACCTCATATATTTATCTTTTTTTGGCAAGAACATTTAAATCCTACTCTTAGCAAATTTCAATTACATAATACACTGTTACCAACAGTCACCATGTTTTATATCAGACCCTCACACCTTATTCATCTTATAAACTGAAAGTTTATATCCTTTTACCAACCTATCCCTATTAGTTCTTTTTTCTAATAGTAGTCTATTTGATTTTTTTAAAAGAAGAAAAATGAGTATCACTCCTATGACTTGAGTTGCATTACACAGGAAATCAGAATAACCACCTATTCTAGAACAACCTTCTTTTAATAAGCAAAATTTATTGTAAACAAATAATGCATCATTTTCCACATCACATCTTAAAATCCAGGTAAGAAAAATTCTCCACATTAAGTTTGATAGTTTTGGGACACCTTCGGCTCAGGTCATGTTAAGTGTATGCCTTCTGCGCAGGTCATGATCCCAGAGTCCTGGGATTGAGCCCAGAATTGGGGTCCCTGCACAGTGGGGTGCATGCTTCTCCCTCTGCCCAATGCTCCCCCTGCTTGTGCTTTCTTTCTTTCAAATAAATAAATAAAATCTTTTAATAAATAAATAAATTTGATAGTTTTCATATATCGCTTAGCCTCTTTGACATAAATCATGACCTCAATAAAAGTAAATTACTGTTGTCACTAAATGCATCTATTTCTAATACGATTTTTGTGGTTTTTCTAATATATGCTAATAAACAATATATTGTTTAATCAGCTTGTCCTGACTCATTGGACATTATGTACATTATATATTCAAAAAACTCTGTCACAGCTGTTAATTTTCACAATATCTCAGAAAAGATATTAAGCATTTCATAGGTATCATTTTTGGTTTTGTTCTTGTTTTAAATTAACAACTTCTATGGGCTCATTATTAAGCATGCTGACCATCTGTTCCATATCTTGGTAATATATTTCACCCAGTTTTTCATGTGTCTGTTTTTAATGGTGTAATCTATCATTCCCTTCCCTTTCTTTTGTACTTGGAAAAAGCCTTCTCACACCAGGATTCCACTATCCTTTTGAAGCCATGAGGCCATCAGTCAGACACGCATGCTCCCAAAGAAGCTGATGGTAGGCGCTGCAGAATGAGCTCTGTCCCTCAGGGTGGAGAACGCTATAAAGTTCTTCCTTTCTTCACAGGCATGCCAGTGGTTTGGGACCTGTTTTTCCAGCCCGTAGCAAGCGTAGCTATGGGAAAAACTGGTTTGCCTTGAAGAGCCTCCCATGGTTTCACACAGATCCCCAAGGAATATTTTTATAGTGATTCTGTCTCGTTTCCTCAGTGAGATGAAACTAACAAAATTCTGTAATTACTTTTAATCAGGTTTTATCTCGTTTATGCTCCCAAAAAGCATACCAGGAAAGGACTAGTACTATCTTCACTTTACAAGTGAGGAAGCTGAGGCAGAGAAAGGTTAAGTGATATCCCCGAGTTCATGGAGCCTGGAAGCATGAGAGCTAGATCCCCGCCCCACACTGCTGACTCCTCAGTCTGGGTTTCTAATTACTGCGCCCTGTCGCCCTCTGTGTGTGGTTCAGAAGTTCGCTCTTGAGGCAACAGCCCTTCTGTGGGAAAAATTGGGCACTTCAGTACCCTGTGGACCCAGCCCAAGGGGGTGAAGACCCCCACTCGTCCTGCTCCTTCTTCACTGGACCCCGTGGTAGGACTTGGACAGCTCGGATGACAGGAAAGATGGGTTGGTCAGAGGAGTGTGAGGCTCCACATGAGCGCTGCATGGAAGTACACTCACAGAGGCCACTGGTTCAGGCAAGCAGCGGGGGTCAATCCCATTCCCACTCGCTGTGGCTTCTCTATGTATAAAACAACAGCCATGTATTCCAGGAAGCTTCCAGGGGGTCAGCACTGAGCCAGCTCTCTGCGGGCATTACTCACGGGCTCCTCACAGCAATCATCTGGAGGAGGTTCTAGTACCCCCCTCACATATGAGAAAAACCAAGGTCTAAGAGGTCCAGCTGAGGCTGGGACTGCTGAGGTAAAGCCGAAAGGGGCAACAACTTCTGAGGGCAGAATGTTAGGCAATGAGCCTTATCTCCCGGAGCCTCTGTTTCTTCAAAATCCAGAACCTTTCCTGTGCGTCTGATTGTGGGGATTAAATAAAAAATACATACGGGAAGGTACCCATTAAACAACAGGTGCTTGTGTTTTGTTTTGTTTTGTTTTATTTTGTTTTGTTTCGAGAGATAATAGCCACTGGGCAAGAGCGACTTATAAAAGTTAATTCAAAAACACAAGCTGGAGAAGTGGCCCAAGCCTTTCCCTCAGCTTACATATGGGGAGGCAGCCTGACAGAGCCTTCTCTCCTGTTTGGGGTGTCTGAGAGTGCTCTCCTGCAGGTGTGCTGTTGGCAGACAGACAAAGAACCACGTAGGGGTTCAGCAGAGCAAAATTCACTCTGTGATGTTGCTCTTGAGAAAGATCCTTAATCGAGGGATGAGGTAAATGTTGCAAAAGGAGAAAAAAAACCTCCAGTTTTGCCTTCTCCTTTCCATTGTTTTAATGCACAGAAAATTGTGACTTTGGGGAACATCACACCTCTTTTCAGAATTTCCTCGCCTCATCCGTAAAATGGAGCAGGTGATACATTACCTGTAGATACCTTACATGACAGAAGAGGCTCCAGCGCCTCCCCAACCTTTCAGCTGCCAGCAGTGAGGTGGCGTTCCCCTTGCTCCCCAGGACCTCTCCTGCCCCAAACCAGCCTCCTTAGAGATTCATGCCTCCTTAGAGATTCATGCCTTGGGCTGCCTGTTGGACTAAGCTCCCAGGTCCCTTTCAACTCTCTGATTCTTTGGTCTTTCTCCTCACTGAGGCACACTGCTTTAGACTTGGAGGACAGAAAACACCTGAAGGAGAGACATTATCCTCCCCTTTGGAAGATGAAGTCACAAATCTACATGTCTATGGAAAGGAGCACCATAGCACACACGTTTTCCCAGCACAGGAAAGCACTGTCTCATTGACTTTACCTTCAACAGCATCTGGTATTTTAGAAGTCTCTGGCTTGGTCCTCTGAGATACTTAAAAAGAGGGAGCTCATGATCCAGTTGGCGCTGGCATACCTTTAAAAGCCAAACAGAAACAATGTAAAGCAAAACCAGCAACACAGGTTGCAGGGGGTTGGGGGGGGTGGTTTCAGCGTCTACCAGCTTGGTAATGTTACTGAGTCATTGGCTGCCTTAGGAACAGTGTGTCAAATGAAAGAAAAGGGAGGGAGGATGGCTCAGCTAGTAACTCTTGATGCAGGACCATTTATTTCTTTTAGAAAACAAGTCCACTAGAAGACAGTGGGGCACTTTGAATCCTGAAAAAGAGGCAGCCTGTGTTTGAGTTGGGGGTGGAGGTGTCTATTCAGGCCATTTTGAGTCTAGAAGTTAAGGGATGACTTACTAACATCATTCCAAGGAGACCCAGAGTGTGGCCTTTTGGACTTAATTCCTCTTAAAATTCCCTATACCTAGCCGAGGACTCTGGTTTGCTCACCGGGCTACAGCTGCTCCTCACGGGCACGTCCCACAGAGACCCAGGGTTGCATCAAAACTTCTAACGTGTAATTTCAAAATAGGAGAGACTTTTCATAAACATAAACTCAAAAGCCAGATTCACCTGCCTTGTTTTTACTTGTGATTTCTTTAAAGACTTGACATACATAAACATTGTCCAGGGAAAACCATGGGTGGGAGACTCTGTGATCTCAACATTACCCCAAAGAAGGTGCAGTCTTGACATTCTTGCCAGATTGTTCTCGCTCGGGGAAGGTTTTTATGGTATTTAAAATATATCTGCAGATCTTCTTTCTGAGTGGGAAAAGAATTGGAACAAATTAATCAGGTAGCATTTTTCAGTAAGTGGACAGAATACCATTTATTCTTATTGAACAAGCCTGAATATTTGCACAGTGTGAGGAACTGCATGATAACCCCGTTTTGGGATGACTGTGTGATGGAAAAGGTAAACAGAGGGTTCTAAACAACCTAAAGCACTAAACACAGAACAGATATGAACAGAGTGCTGTGGGAACAACTGCAAGATTCTGGTAAATTCATAAAATGGAACAGGGTTTAAAAAAAATTTTTTTTTACATTTAATTTTATTTTTTCAGTGTTCCAAGATTCATTGTTTATGCACCACATAGGAGCAGGTTTTAATCTTCATCTTTCCTCCTCTGGTCTTTATCCAGGACATCACGGTCTCCCCACAATAGCTTTGTAGTAAGGGACAAAATTGACAGGAAATGTGCTGGTAGATGATAACCCCTCCTTTCTCTCTCCCTGTCTTCGTATTTTGATCATCATGATGCCAACCCCAGGGGAAAAAAACCCAAGAGACAACGAAAAGATAGAAACATCCCAAAAGGAAAATGTGGCAGTTTAAAGAAAGCTCTAAGTCCTTTGGGCCACCCCCAAAGCAGCAGGCTCTGCCTCATACATCACCTTCCTCCTAAGACACTAGGCTGCAAGACAGGAAACATTATGACTGTCTCAGAGCTGGAGATCAAGACAGATTCCAAGTGCTGTATGACCTATTTCTCATTGCATCAAACACCATGAGAGGTAGGCACATACCCACCGATACCCCAGAAAGGTTACTCCCAGCCTACGGTGTCAGCTTGCCAGCTTCATCCACTCCATCCCTCACACCTGGACCGCAGCAGGTATGCTGGTCACAAAGCCTGTGCTGCCCTATGGAGAAGACCGTGGGGCTGCAACCTGGTGAATTTGTGACCTAATCTTTCTCAGGCCAACTTTTGATGACCTTCATGCAGACCATAGGTTATTGTTTTCTTCATAGCTTCAACTATGTCTATTTCTTTCCATTTCTGCATGTGGAAGGAAGGGAGACGACCCTTGAGAAATGTTGTTCAGACAGGATAAGGAACTAGAATAATAACTCAGAGCCTAACAATATGTTCATTATTTATTCATTCAAGAACTGTCTCTGCATGCCTTTGATGTGCCAGGCCCTGTGCTAAAAATATTTGTTAAACTCAACGACTTCCATAGCAGAGCAGCCTACACATAGGGAACACTCCAGCCATACCGAAAGCCAGGCTTATATAATACTACAAATTGATTAAGGCATCTCACCCACATTGGGTCTGTCAGAGCACAGAAACATTGGCCTTTAGCTCCTGAAAGAATTTACGATTTCACCACTTTCAACACTAACCACCAGAAGGTTATATAAAAGCTGGAGGAGACGTTGGAGCTCCAGCCACCCACCAAGTGAAACAGTCCGCCACCTTTCCCCAAACTTCCCCAGCAACAGAGGGACCTGGTTCTCTCAGTGGTACCAAGCTAAAACGTGTGCTCCTGAAACCCTCACTCCTTGGTACTGTGTCTATGCTTTGAGCAGTGCAGAACACCATAGACTTTGAAGTACCAAAACACAACCGTTGACCTGAACTTTCTCTTCAATCCAAAATTCCTTAAGGAAAGTATATATACTAACCAGCATGATATGAAAGTGCCCCGGTATCCTCACCTGCTTATAGAATAAATCTGGAGGCTAAAAAAATTGCTACCAAAAACTCCTATTCACACACAATCATTTATGCATTAAGATGGGTGGTGGACGGTCCAGGTTCAATTCTTGGCTTTGTCAGTTCCAAACCAGATGGCCCGAGTTCAGTTACTTAATCTCCTTATACTTCAGTTTTCTCATATATTAAGTGGATTCACAACAGCAGTCAACTATGACTACTGTGAGATTAAATGAGATGATGTATAGAAACTTCTCAACAAATGCTCAATACATACAGAGTACCCAATACATGGTAGTTATTGACAAAGCACTTTTTACTTTGTAGAACCCTTCTGTATACACGATTTTATTAGATTTCCACAATGACTTTACATATTGGTATTATTAAGCCAATTGTATGGTGGAGGGAAGTGAGACTCCAGGGGTTTAAGTGACTTAACATAAGGTCATGCAGATAGCAAGTGGCTCAACTTAGACAAGAAGATACATTTCCCAAGTCCCACCCAGTGCTCTTTCCATTTTGCCTTGTCGCATCTCAGAGCTAATGGAACTCAAGGTAGACTATTGACAAATATTATTCTGCATAGAGCTTGGTCTCTAGGGTAGAATCTTCCTGGATTCTGCAGACTATAAATTCTGATGAAAACATTTGGCCAGAGCAATATTTCAAAACTCATTTTCATGATTAATGGAATTCTGCAAATACTATTGAGAAAAGGTCAACAGTTGTAGTAAATAATGGGTGAGGGACCCACCTCACTGGCTAAAAAATAACACAGCAGCAGCCAATTCCCTCAAGGAGCCTCAAAGATTAGCTGATCATGGCTTTTAATTACTTCATCTGTCCTGGACTAATAACTTTATGATTGAAAAGAACTTATTACCTGTACTATGTCTCCAACATCATAGATCATATGTAATTATATGCAGAGTTTATATGCAGGTCTGGATTAATGATTTCTTGGGTTTCTCCCAACATGGGGAACTACAGAAGGCTTTGCAAAATGTTAAGTGATTAATTATTCTAGGAAAAGATGTTTTGTCAGCAATTCCCTGACAATTGCCTTATACTTGGACAAATTTTTTAATCATTTCCATTTTTCCCAACAGAAATTCGGTCCTTTTCTCATCCAACAATTTAAATAAGCCTTTGCAATAATGACTTAAGCAACTGTAAAATAATCATAAGCCCTGAAACTAGATTTCATATTGGTGTTTTGATGAGTGCAAAATTACAAAATAGTATAAAACACGAATAATGCTATTAAAGTAATTCAAAAAAGAAATTAATCAGATTAAATACAACGTGTTGTTCAGTGTACCTTGAATTCTGGCACTTGACCAAAAAACCTGAGGCTGTGGTAGAAAGCCCACACAGAGCCATGGAAAAGGCTTTCCAAGCTGGCAGGAGCTCTGAGGGTTGAAGGCTCTGTTTTTCCCATTATGTCAAATGCCTTGAAGCCTGGGGGTTTGTGTTTGCTTGCTCTCAGTTTATCACACATACTGCTCTTAGACTTATCAGTCATAATTTGGGCTGTTTAAAATTTTTAAGTTGTTTGATCTGTTGTCTCAGGCTCACAAAAAGGAAATAAAGGAAGAGAATAAAATGAAGGTCTAGTTGAGAGAGAGGGGAGAAATGCAAAAGACAGAAAGTTCAGGGCACAAGGATCATCTGCATAGTCCTCCCAAGATAAGAAAGTGGTGGGGAGTGGTGCCAGGTAATACACATCTCTGGGTCAGCTCGGTAGGCCCAATCAGCTCTTCACTGCCCAAAGCAGGGGTGCAAAGAGGGCAAGAGGGAAGAGGTCTGTGCATGGGGAAGGGGAAGTAGTCAGAGATGCTGGTATAGGGCAGGAAATAATAAATTGGGTACTAAGCATAAGAGGGACCAAACACACTGAACTCTACCTCTGAAGCTAATAATACACTATCTGTTAATTAATTGATTTAAATAAAATTTAAGAAAATAAACTTTGGAATATGCTCCAAAGTTATTTTTTCATTAAGAATAAAAAATAAATAATTCCAAACTAAAAAGTTAAAAAAAAAAAAAAAGAGGGATCACAGGCTTGACATATTCTGCCCATCCTCTCCCCTGTAAAAAAATAAAATGGAGGAAAAGACATTTTCAGAGACTTTGAGTTTAGCATCAGTACTTCTCTTGAGAGTGTTAATACAACTTTAGTGAGGAATCTAAGCCTGCTGTGTGATTCTTTTTTTTTTTTCCTTGCTCTGTGATTCTTATTCAAAAACAGTTAGCTTAGTCATTCAGAGCAGGATCATGTTTTGGGGTGGAGGGGGGCTGTCCTCCATGTCCCTGGGCTTTGCTGAGCCCAAGCTTGTAAGTTGCTCCCATCTGTCCTATGTGCCTAGTCAAACTGGACTCATCTCACACTGGGGGAAATACTGCAAAGCACTTGTGCTTTGCACTTAAAAGGCATGTGTAACATTTCTGGTGCTCCCATTTGCCCTTACCCCTTACACAGAAAAATAAGGGCTAACGTTAATCACATAGTTATTTTGACTTACTGGGAGCACAGACTTACTCTCTTGAGAAAGCAACGTGCCAGAAGTTCAGGGTTTTCGGTGCACTTTTCCAATTCTTTTAGAAAAGTCCTAGGGAAGGAAAAGTAAAATCACGTTTTGATTTTTTACATGTATGTGGTTAAAACACGTAAGGTGGTTTGTTTTTGTTTTTGTTTTTAAAGTAAAATCACATAAGATTTTAAGTGCTTAGAAAAATGCTGTCTTCCAGGATTTATTGCTCTTAACTCATCTTCAAAATACAGATTTGGAAGAAAAAAAAATGTTCTGTGACATTACTAGAATTCCTTGAAGCCAACCACAGCTTGTCCTGATAATTCTAGGCACTAGCTATACACAGACAAACTGCAGTGATCCTCCTTCTACATGAGAATCACATGAATAAGAACGGTTGTTGGCTGCTTCTACTGCTAATATCACTGAGGGCTTGAGGCAAGCCAGGCATAAGCTAAGTACTTCATAAACAATATCTCATTTAATCCTCCACCAAACCTAGTAAGGTAGGGTTTCATAAATGTGAAAGGCATAATAGAGGTTAAATAATTTTCCAGGGAAGGTAGCAGAAATGAGATTTCCATTTCAGTTGTGTGTCTGACCTATGGACAGGAGACGGCACTGGGAAACAACTGTGGTTCAATTCACCAAGCAGTCTCTTTCCCATCAATTACATGTGTGATTTGGGGTTATCATATTGGGTAAAGGGAAGAAATGAGCTACAGGTTCATCTGTGAAATGAAAGCCTTGGAAGATGATCTCCAAAGTCCCTTCCTCCTCTAATTCTCTAGAATTCAACATCCAAGCAGCCCTGGGCTAAAAGGACAACTTGTCTGACCAGTTAGCGTTTTCCAAGACGCTAACTCCCAGCACAACTCGGTGATAGCAGGTATGTGGACGTGTGTCTTGGGTCATCTTTGTATTCCCAACGCTGAACACAATGCCCGACACAGAACAGGTCCTCAATAAAGGCAGACACATGAATAGTTAAATAAGCAAAAAAACACACAAAAAATATAACATGAATGCCTGACACCTGGTACATCCTCCATTGATGTCTTTTCCCTTCTCCCTCAGAGGTCTGTGGCACTTCTCCCCTCCTTCTCGCCCCATCCCATCCCAACCAAGTCCACTGAGTCTGGGCTACTTGTTTAAGCAACATATACACGGGTTCATCTCCAAATCCCATCAGTCTGATTTCCATTTTTCTTTTACTTTCCATTTTTCCTGATAGTTTGAATTATTATATACCTGTTGTGAAATTCATAAAGTTCCCTAATATTCCCAAAGAGAAACTCCTTGTTATTCTGAAGAACATCTGGAATCAGATGCTTCAGCCAAATAAAATCCATTGGAGTGAGATAGCCCTGCAAAGGAGGAAACAAGGCAGGTTTTACAGATAGGGACATTTAAAAGATGATCTAAATCAGCTACTCCAGGGACCAAAACTTTAATATTTGGAAAATATGGCACACTTATTTCCTAAAAGTCATTTCATCAAATGCTTTCTTTTGATATGACTCCCTTCATGTGTCCATCTTCAGAAGAAGACGGTTAAATTTAAATGGCAATGATAATAAAATGGCATTTTATAGAAAGAATAAGCATATTTTTAAATGTTTGTGTTATACAAGTCAAGTGTGAAAGTAAAAACCTTATCCATCATGTTACAACCAAATGCAATTACTATTCTTTTATTATATTTTCTTCATGACTTTTTAAAAAGCATATTTTTACTGTTTTAACTTAATCTTATAAGCATTTTTCAATGTTGCTACATATTGTTCAAAATAATTATTTTGTAGCAGTTGAACAATATTTCATTCAGCATGAACATCAAACTTTATTAACATCCCCTTTTTATTAGGGATTTTATTTCCTTCTGATATTTTATTATAAATATTCTATTATAACTTCATACAGACCATTTATTTCTCAAGATTACTTCCTTAGGAAAACAGGAAAAATTCAAATTTTCAATCTCAAGGAAAATATCCTACTTGAAACAATTCTCCTTTATTACATGATCAAAAGCATTCAAATGATTATTTCCATTGTTGGCAACCATAGGGTGAACTTATTGGGCCCTGCTAAAATCGGTATGAATTGATACAATCCTTTGGAAGTTATTTGGTTACATGGATCAATAGTCATAAGAATGTTTTTATTCTTATTGGAAAGATACTTGTGATATTATAAGAGCTGAACTCTTGGAAATTCTAGAGACATATGGCAACTATTTTAAATCTCTGTACAAAAGAACTTCTCTAATTTGAATACATGCTTAATGTCAACTATCACAGTCTACTTACATCAATTATGCTCTTAATCTCCTTTATATAAATCTCTTCCGTCTCAAGCAAGTCATGTATGATGCGCCTGAATCACAGCAGCAGGTGGGAATATGAAAGAGAAAGAGGCAGAGGGGTCCTTAGAATTCTTTTACAATAATGCTCGTCGATGCAGTTCCCCTTAGAGGCCTACCTACTTGGGTTGTGGTCAGTTCATTCTGTTCTACTGAATACCCAAGGCCAACAGCTTACAAAAGCATACTCTGATCACACTGGCATAAGGAGAAACAATAAGGTTAGAGGACTCAAAAATCTATTTATATAGCCAGTAAATGACCTGTCCTTTGGTGGGTCACCATGTAAGGGGTCAAGAAGGCAGAGATTGTGGAGTCGGAAATGCCAGGTTTGGATGTTTAGTCAGGAAAGCCCGCCTGACCCCTCCATTGTACGTGTGGTTTCTGGGATATCCTCTGCAGCTTTCTGCTGTCTCATTGCTCATATCAAGATCTTTGACCCGCATAGCTGGACTTTGTTTTGCATGAGGTTAGATGGAGTCCAGTCATGCTCCCTTTCTCTAGCATCTAATGTTTCAGTAGGATTGGTTTCCTCAGACAACACACATGACCTCTGTCTGCTCCCCTTGAGGAAGACAGGTGAGGGCTGTGGTGGGCAGAATGCTATGATGACACCCCCCTCCAACCCCAATTCCTGACCTCTTGTGTACATACACCTTTTCCCAGTTAATTAACTGATCATTAATTTGGGTGCTGCTGTGGAGGGTCTTTGCCAATCTGTTTTGTTCCAAATCAGTGGACCTTAAGATAGGTAGAGTACCTGGTTGGGCTTTTTCCCAGTCACATGAACTCATCAGACCTGGGTCTGGAAGTCAGAAAGATTGTAAGCATGAGAAAGATTTAAGACAAGCGAAGCTGTCCTTGGCTGGCTCTGGAGACGGAAAAGGCTATATGGCAAGGAACACAGAGTACCTCTAGATGCTGAGAGTGGCCCCAGCTAACAACCAGGAAGGAAACCAGGACTTTAGCTCCCAGGCCTTTAGCAAGGAACTCAATTCTGCCACAACCACATCAACTTAGAAGAGAAAACTGAGCACAGCTGACCAATTTTATTTTAGCTCTGTGGGACCTGAGCAAAAAGCCAGTCATGCTGTGCATGGACCCGCTTTGCAGGAATTGTAAGCTGTTAAATTAGTGGTCATATTTTTGCAGCAGTCGAAAAGTAATAGAAAGAGTGAGGCCAGTCCCCATCCCTGTCTCCAGATAGACTGTTTTCTTTCTCTTCTCAGACATTTTTTCTTTTGGGCTTTCTTTTAGGCTTCTGAGTTAGTGTTTGTACTGGTGACGCCGTGTAGAATACATACATTTATGGATTCCTGTGAACTGTTGGTAGGTTATCTATTAAAAAGTAGCCTATCCCAGTAATTTCTCTGACATTGGCCATAGCAACAATTTTCTAAATATGTCTTCTGAGGGAAGGGAAATAAAAGTAAAAATAAACTTTTGGGACTATTGGGACTATAGTAAAATAAGAAGCTTATGCACAGTAAAGGAAACAACCATTAAAACCAGAAGACAACCTATGGAATGGAAGAAGATATTTGTAAAAGACATACTAATAAAGGGTTGGTATCCAAAATGCATAAAGAATTTATACAACTCAACACCAAAAAAATTCCAAATAATCTAATTAAAAATTGGCAGACGACATGAACAGACGTTTCTCCAAACAAGACACAGATGACCAACAGACTCATGAAGAGATGTACAACATCACTCATCATCAGGGATCTACAGATCAAAACTACAATGAGATATCTCCTCACACCCATCACAATGGCTAAAATCCAAAAGAGAAGAAACAACAGGTGTTAGTGAAGATGTGAAGAAAAAAGAACCCTTGTGCACTGTTGGCAGGAATGCCAACTGGTGCAGCCACTGGGAGAAACAGTATGGAGGTTCCTCAAAAAATTAAAAGTAGAATTCTAGTAATTCCACTACTTAGGTATTTATCCGAAGAACATAAAAATACCAATTCAAAAAATATATGCATGCATATGTTTATTGCAGCATTATTTACAGTTGCCAAATTATGGAAGCAGTACAGGAATCCATCAACAGACAAATGGATAAAGAAGAGGTGGTATAGATCTACAGTGCAATAATTCTCCGTCATAAAATGAAATCTTCCCATTTGCAGCAACATGGATGGATCTAGAGAGTATAAAGTTAAGGGAAATAAGTCAGTCACAGAAAGATAAATACCATATGATTTCACACATAGGTAGAATTTAAGAAACAAAACAAATGAACAAAGGGGAAAAAAAGAGACAAAAAAAAACAGATTCTTAACTATAGAGAACAAACTGATGGTTATCAGAGGGGAGGCAGGTGGGAAGATGAGTGAAACATGAAGGGGATTAAAAATGCACTTATCATGATGAGCACTGAGTAATGTACAGAATTGCTGAATCACTAGATTGTACACCTGAAACTAATATAACCCGGTATGCTAACTACACTGGAATTAAAGTAAAAATAAATAAATAAAAATTAAAAAGCTGAACTAGAATAAATTAGAAAAATACATGAATAAATGGTAGTCTATCCTAACAAAGGGTTTCTTTTTCTCTCATAAAATGGATATGACAAGGGACAAATAATCAAAGGACATTATACAGGAGATTCACACATATATAGACATGACTATTTGTTTTATGAAAAAAATGCTCAATGCATGCTAATCCAATAAGGGCATAATAAAAAGAAGTAACAATTTTCAACTACTAGAATGGCAGAAATTTCAAACCTCAATGAAAGACTAATAGATGAGAACGTGGAAACACTCTCAGATAATATTGGTAGAAATGTAACTACGTGCAAGGTAACTTGGAAATATCTCATCAAAATTTAAAATACGTGCCCCTTGGTTCAATAATTTCATTTCTAAGAATGTTCACTATCTGTAATTATTTGAACTTCAACAACATGGGGTGCCTAGGGTAGCACAGTCAGATAAGAATATGCCTTTGACTCAGGTCATGATCCCAGGTTTCTGAGATCAGCCTGCTTCTCTCTCTCTCTGTGCCCCTCTGCCCAGCTCATTCTCTCTCCCCCAACCCCTCCAAAATAAATAAATCTTTAAAAAAAAGACAAACACCAACATGAAGAACGGTTTACATAGTCTGACTATGTAAAAATGAGTATGTGTGCATATATATGTAAAATTGTGTACACTCAGAAAATTCATGCAAAGAAACTTAAGGCACTGTTATCAGTGATTGCCTTTGAAGAGTTGTACTGAAGGCTAGAAAGCAGGGAAGGAGAATTTTTACATTTTACCCTATGCTATTCTACAGTTTTCGGTTAAGAAAACTTCACCAAGTTTTATAATTTAAAAATGGTTTCCATGACGTTTTAAAATGAATGTTACTGGAGTTATAATATATAATTTATCATATATAAATATAAGTTTATATATATAAATATAAGTTATTTATATTATAAACTTAGATATTTTCTAGCCCGATTATTTTTCTTAAATTAACAGTTTTTGTGTCTATTTTTTTTAAATTAGTTTCAGAGGTAGAGTTCAGTGATTCATCGGTTGCATATAACACCCAGTGCTCATTGCATCACATGCCCTCCTTAATGCCCATCACCCAATTATCCAACCCCCTCCACCCACCTCCCATTCAGCAACCCTCAGTTTATTTCCTAGAGTTCAATGTCTCTAGAGAGGTTTGCCTTCCTCTCTATTTTCATCTTATTTTATTTTTCCTTCCCTTCCCCTATTATGTTCATCTGCTCTGTTTCTTAAATTCTACATATCAGTGAGATCATATGATAATTGTCTTTCTCTGGCTGACAACTTCACTTAGCATAATACCCTCTAGTTCCATCCACATCATTGCAAATGGCAAGATTTCAGTCTTCCTGATGGCTGAGTAATATTCCATTGTATATATACATATCTTCTTCATCCATTCATCTGTCAATGGACATCTGGCCTCTTTCCATATTTCCATATTTTGGCTATTGTGGACATTGCTACTATAAATGCATGTGGCCCTTTGAATCACTCTGTTTGTATCCTTTGGGTAAATACCTAGTAGTGCCATTGCATGTGGCCCTTTGAATCACTATGTTTGTAACCTTTGGGTAAATACCTAGTAGTGCCATTGCTGGGTTGCAGGGTAGCTCTATTTTTTTAACTTTTTGAAGAACCTCCATACTGTTTTCCAGAGTGGCTGCACCAGCTTGCATTCCCACCAACAGTGTAGGAGGGTTCCCCTTTCTCTGAATCCTCGCCAGCATCTGTTTTTTCTTGAGCTGTTCATTTTAGCCATTCTGACCAGTGTGAGATGGTATCTCATTGTGATCTTGATTGACATTTCTCTGATGCCCAGTGAAGCATTTCTTCATGTGTCTGTTGGCCATTTGTATATCTTCTTTATACCTATTTATAAGTTCTTATTATAAGACACGACTGTTAAAAGATAGTCACTGACAGAGGATACAACTTCAAGAAGTATACAGACTATCAAATAGCTACTTTAAGATCACATTTAGCTACAAAGTCACTAAGAGGTTCTGCTTTTTATAATCATCCCAAAATGACAACAGTTACTATCAGAAGGAAATAGGGGCCTCAATTCCAGTCTATTTCTATGAGCTGTGGCATCAAGTAGGACCATAGCCACAGTTAAGTATTCATAGAAAACCAGAGTACAGCCAGCCTCTTCAGCCCTTATGAAGTACTGGGCTTAAGCAACTCGGAGAACCTGTTTAAGGACCTATTGGCATTATATGAAGTCAGAAGACAGAAATAGCTAGGTGGTGGGTAGAAATCAACTTTACTACCCAACAATTACATAAGAACTTAGAGAATCTTAAGAGTTTTTAAGAATCTGACACAAGAAAATATTCAGAAGGAAAAAAAAAATTCTTCATCAGGTCATGTCCCAGTTTATAGTTTGGAAACTGTCTAGAGATCTCATCCAACTGCTTCATTTTACTTGTTCAAGTGCCATGGGTACAACTCCAAGGATAAGAAGTCCCCTGTACACCCATCCGCCCAGATTTCAGCTCAGATTCTTTTTTTAAATAGCCTTCACACCACTGTTAAGCCATTCTTTTCCCTTTCTCTCCTTAGCCTTTTTTTTTTTTAAAGAATAATATTATTAAATGGGAGAAAATCTATGATTCTGATGATTGCCTGCTTTATTAGTCCAAAGCACATGACTTTGTAGAAAAGGCTATCAAGGACTTCACATCTCCAATCATCTAGTATATATAATGTAGATGAAGAGCAGAAAATATGAAAAGTACTTAAATAATGTAAAAACCTTTGAACACCTAGAGCAACTTACGTCCTGATGGATATCTATCCAGAGGTAGAGCACTGTAATTAGGGCACCAAATGGAGTTGACCACGCCAGAACAGTCTGCAGTAATGAACGCTACACTAGTGTACATTCCATTGCTTTGCTTTACATTTAAAAGTGGATCTCCCCCCACCTCCTGATTCTGAGGTCATTAAGGAGGAAATGAAAGGGTAATGTTTTAAGGAACTGTTTCTTCTCTGGAAGTGTATTTCAAGGCACCAGAAAAACAGAGCTTTAAATATCTGGTTGCATTCTATATGACATCTCGTGTTTTTTTCAGATGACACCATAACCAAAGGGCAAGAATTGAACTTCATTTAAAAACTGAATGCAAGGGCGCCTGGGTAGTTCAGTTGGTTGGGCAACTGCCTTCAGCTCAGGTCATGATCCTGGAGTCAAGGGATCAAGTCCCACAGCAAGCTCCCAGCTCCATGGGGAGTCTGCTTCTCCCTCTGAACTCCCTTCTCATGCTCTCTCACTCTGTCTCTCTCTCAAATAAATAAAAATTAAAAAAAAAAAAAACCTGAATGCAGGATGCCTGGGTCAGTTAAGCATCATCTGCCTTCAGCTCAGTTCATGATCCCAAGGTCCTGGGATCAAGCCCCACCTCAGGCTCCCTGCTCAGCAGGGAGTCTGCTTCTCCCTCTCCCTCCGCCCCTCACTACCCCTCCGGCCACTCCTGCTCTTTCTTTCTCTCTGTTCTCTCTCCCAAATTAAAAAATATTAAAAAAATAAATAAATAAAAGCTGAATGCAACCTTATTTTGTAAGTAAGATCATTCATGTACATACATGTTAGGATCTCCTGATGTTTCTTCTTTGTCCATGCATCCTAATCCCTTCCCCTCTTCCCTCCCCATTTCCTAGCTCTCTAATAGAAGAAAGAGCATCCTTTCGGAAACCAGCCTGTCTGAAGTATATTTTTCTTTTTGCTCATTTAATTGTCAACACAATTTGCCATCAAGAGTTTTTATATACTTCTGGTACGAGAGATCACGGCGTACACACCAGAAAGTATTATAGATTTTTTCTTTTTAACAGTTAGTTTTCATCTAAAATCCTTTTTGCCAAGTTGAAAGGACTGTTCTTATTCTTCTCAGACTCTAGCACATCTGACATAATGGATACTCACCTTCTTAAGCCTTTTTCTCCCTTTGGTTTCTCTTTATTATTCAACTTCCATTCACCACCCACCTCTCTGTTTCTTCCCTATTCCCTCTTTGCCTCCTCTTCCTGCTGCTATTGCTGCTCCCACAGCTCTGAGATCAGCTTTCAACTTCCTCTTTCCTCTTCTTTCATGCTTTTTACCCTCCCACACCATGATCTTCCTCCCAGACCTTTGGTTATACTCAAGCCCATGTTGACACACTTGTCAGCTGGGTGCCTCCCAGATGCCTCAATCACCTTGGATTGAAACAGAACTCATTAGACAGAAGTAGGCACCATTTCCTCGGTCCCTAAAGCACAGTTGTCATTTCAAACTCCTCCCTACCATTACTGCTTATTTAACCTATCTGGAGCCACGCCTCATTATTTCATTTCTCAACATATCTTTTGGAGTCACCTTTTATTCACCATTTCTGGTGCGGCCAAGAGAAAGCAAGCCTTCCCCTCCTCTCATCTGGAATAACTTGGTGCACTCCTGACAGCTCCCCTGGCCTCTGAGGGCTCCCTCCCACCAATCTATTTTGCAGATTACTCATCTATGCCCTTCCTAAAGCTCCATTTCCATCATGCCATCATTCTTCCTTTTCAGAAACTTAAAGTAGTTTCCACTTGCCCACAATCGCCAGAGTTCCTTCCAGGATTTCAAGACTCTCCATTCATGTGATAAGAATCTACTTGGGGATCTTGTTCTAAAAGTAGATCTGGACCGACAGATCCAGAATGGGGAATAACATGTGGGTGTCACAGGTAGACTCTGTCATTTGCACAAGCACCCCAGACAACCTATTGCCGACCTTCTGCTGAACAAGTAACACTGATCTGACCCCATTCCTTTAGCCACCTCCTTCCCTCCCCTCTGCCTTTACTTTTTAAAACCCATGTTATTATTTTACACTCCCTTTCAAATTCTAATCATTCTTGAAAACTCAGTTCCAAGTCTCCCTTTTCCATGAAAACTCAAACAGCTTTGAATGGAATTGGTACCACAGTCTTGTCCTTACTTCCCAGGCAAAACCCATTAGATTTACCAAACATTTATTCGTTAAAGGCACCATTATAGCCACTTGAGCTCAAGAAACTCACCGTAATACTAGGTCTTAGTTTGCAGTCCAGTAGCAGAGGCAAGAAAATCAATACAGTGTGATAAGGTACGCGGCGGTCAGAGGAGTTAGGTGCAGAAAAGGGGCTGAAATTAAGCCAAGGGTAGGGGGAAACACTGCCAATTTTGCATTGAGTGAAGTTTAAGCTGAGTTTAAAAAAGAAAGGAAGCAAGGGAAACATCTAAAAGAAGTATGTCTCAGGCTGAGGGGAACAGTAGAAGGAGAAAATGAAGCGAGACACGTATGTTCTACCAGTACTCATAAATTCTTTGGTGGTGCCGGGCCAATGGTCTCATAGGTTCAAAAAATGCTAGAAGCAAATATAACCTTCAAGACCATTCAATTCATCCTTATTTTGAAGATGAAAAAATAAGAGATCGAGAGCCTCAAAGTGACTTGCCAAATATCATTGCCTTTGGCAAAGCCAATGTTCTTCACACTGTTACGTTGCCCCTCTCTGCCTGTGTTTAGAATACATCCAAAGTCCTATCTCCTGATTACTAAATAAAACACAAATTAAAATGAAACTAGTATGCTATTTTAAAAATACTGGGTTTCACGACATTAGGTTTTCAAGTCTATTTCTACCTCCAATATACAGGGGTGACCTTGAGCAAGTCACTTTCTTTCCCAGGGTGCTCATTTCTATATGTGTCAAAAGGCCAAATTAGATAAGCCTGAGTATCTCTGCTGGCTCTCAGGAACATTTCCTAAATATATTACCATTTCTAATAAAATGTATGATGTGGTCTTTGATCTAATCACAGCTTGCTCTTCAATTCTCACAAGACTTTCTGTTCATCACATCCCCAATGAACTAACTAGCTAATGTGTAACTGAAGAGGGCACCTGGATGGCAAAGAGAGGGGAGTCAGTGTGGGCTGGAGATGTCCCGGAGCAGGGGAAATCTGAACCAACCTCTGGAAGAGGTGAGGGCTTGGCCAGGAAGGCCGTAGGGTGTTCCATGAAAAAGGAAACATGAGCAGGGTGTGGGGCTTCTGGTCATATGGGGGGCCTGGCAGGAACCATGCTGCTGGGGAGGGATCTGGATGGGGAGCCAGGGAGGGAGGGGGGACCTCGGATGGAGGAGATCCTTGTCCTGCCAGGCTACAGCATAGACACAGTGTAGGAGCCCAGGGGAAGGGCCAGGAGATGCTTTGGCCAGAAGGACAGGCCACTGTCCAGGAGCCGGTTTCCTTAAGAACAGAACAGGCCCTGCGGGCTTGGACTTAAGAAAAGATGTTCTTCGTTCTACATCCTTCTGTTTCGATTAGGTGTTCTGTAATGACACAATCAATTCTCAGAACTGTAAATGGTAACAACGTGAACAGCACAGACTCAAACAATGATCCTGTTGAAACCAATGGTATTTTAAGCATTAAGAAAAGGTCTGATGAACAGAAACACTTCCCTGGCTCTTGGAAGGCTCACAGTTGAGACTTTTGCTGTTGCCCATGTGCCATCTGTTCCCTCTCCTCTTCTTTTGTTTCTCAGGTTCTATATTTCGTCTTATGTCAGTTGGATCTGACCTCATTCATTACTCTGACACGTTGAGAGTAAACTACCTCAAATTCTTTTTGGAAGAGGATGGGGCATAAATAAATTATGATTAAAGTTTATCTGGATGGATGCTTGTTCCTCAATATCGTGGAATAAATAATGACAAAGTAATTCTTCTCATACCACACTTTTTAAAAGAGGGATTGATTATAAACTGAATCTCATGAATCCTAACTCAAGTTAACCATCCTGCTTCTGGATAGCATTTTAGGGATTATGAAGTTTTTTAAAAATTACAAAATATATATATAATATCAAATTTACCATGTAAACAAGTTGTAAGTGTATGATTTAGTAGCTCTAAGTACATTCACAATGTTGTGCAGCTATCTCTATAACTTCTCAGTCATCCCAAACTGAAACTCTGTATCCATTAAACACTAGCTCTCCATTCCTCTCTCACTCCCCCTAATCCATGGTCACTTCTATTCCACTTTCTGTCTCTAAGAGCTGGCCAATTCTAGGCACCTCGTATACATGGAATCATCCAACGTCTGTCCTTTTGTGTCTGGCTTTTTTCACTAAGCACGGTGTTTCCAAATTTATCCGTGTTTTAGCATGTGTCATACTTTCATTTCTGTTTAAGGACGAATATCTTTAGTTGTTTGCATATATTACATTTTGCTTATCCTTCTGTTGATGCATACTTAGGCTCCTTTCACCTTTGGCTCTTGTGAATAATGCTGCTATGAACATTGGTGTGCAAGTCTCTGACTGTCTGCTTTCAATTCTTTGAGGTATATGTCCAGAAGTAGAAACACTGGGTCATACGATAATTCTATTTTCAACTTTTTGAAAAACCACCACACTGTTTTCCACAGTGACTATACCACTTGACATTCCTGCCAGCGATGCACCAGGCTTCTAATTTCTCCACATCCTGGTGAACTCTTGCCATTTCCCTTTTTAAAAAAAAATGATAGCCTGCCTAATGGATATGAAGTAGAGTTGTTTTCTTAATGTGTGTATTTCTTTAATCCGTTCAACACCTGAAAAAGAGCTCCTCCAGGGCATATACCCTGTTTCATTTACCCTTGTTCACCTGCCTTATAAGTAGGTAAATTCTCAATAAATGTTTATCAAATGGATGAACAGTAGAGTTAAGGAACAATTCTGTGAGCAAGAGTAGGTACTAATTGTCATTCATATTTTGCAGAAGAGGAAATTGGGACCCAGAGCATTACGTGACTTGATTGAGGTCAAACTGCTGGCAAGGTGCTGCCATGGAGGTCAAGTCCAGGCCCTCTAGCTCTACAGCCAGTGACAGGGGAACTGATGTGCCCAGGCTGAAGTTCGGTCCACTACAATAGGACCCACTATTCTGACTCTGTAGCATGTCTCCGTAAACGACAGGCCCTACAAAGTGAGGACATAGGTAAGCAGGTTAGAGAAAAAGGGCTGGCTCAGGCCGTCATCTGTTTATGTGTAAACTTCAAGGGATCTGCCTCAAATCTCAGAGCCACGGTGCACACGCATATCAGCAATCCAACTTGAGACATCCTGAGTAAGACTTCTGGTACGCCAAGGAGATTCCTGGACTACTGCTGGTAGGAAAACCATTATTACTTCAGTTCATGGGAAAGGGCAGCCCTGGTACTAACTCCAACAGGAATATCCAAGTAACTCAATAATTTCTGGCAAAGAAAAAACTTTGAGACTGCGAATAGGCTTCCACTTCATACAAACAAAGAGAAATCTATTGCAAAAAAAGAGATTCCCAAAGGGAAAATACATATGTATAAAATAAATTTTAAAAGATCAAAAAACATTGAGAAAAGACACACTGCTTCTTCCACCTTATATACCTCTTTTGCAGACCCTTATCTCATCTGTATCTACTCAGCAGATATTCCATTATTCTATTAACCCCTTTCCTCCCAAGAGGGTTTATTTGTTTATCTGATATGATCAAAAGCATACCTCTCAGAGATATTGCTCTCTTTTCCCAGTATTCCTTAGCCCTGTACCTGCAGGATCAAATAGGTGTTGATATTGGGCTTTATGACCTTATACCACTAGACCAACCAAGACTGATTCATGAAATGTATGTTGTTTCAGATTATATGATGTGCCAAGGACTTTAGAGCTGGCCTTTTGGAAGTGCTGTTATAAGAAAAATCTCAGTATAACAAAACTGTTTCTCTTAATTAATGGTCCACTTATTTTAAGTAATACTCAATAAAAATCCCAGGCAGGCTTATAACTATCCATTAGAATTGGTTTGAGTAGGATTTGAACCACAAATAAGCACTTAGTAATTATTAACTATTAAGAAGAGGGACACAGAGGGACACCTGGGTGGCTCAGGTGGTTGAGCCCCTGCCTTCGGCTCGGGTCATGATCCCAGGGTCCTGGGATTGAGTCCCGCATCGGGCTCCTTGCTTGGCAGGGAGCCTGCCACTGCCTGTTTGTGTGTACTCTCTCTCTCTCTGACAAACAAATGAATAAGTAAAATCTTTAAAAAAAAAAAAAAAAAAAAAAGAGGGACACAGAGAATGATATTCTATCAGCACAACCAAACTTAATTTTAAGTACATTTCTAACACAAATTACTGCCTCTGGACCAGGCATGTAGCCCCTGCACCACAACCATGCTCTGTATTGTCTTCTCCTCCATCCCAGGACCCAGTCATTCTACTCAGTTTGGAGAGCTCTGCAAGGCTGGGGCAATTACCAGACAACACTCCAGATTGTCCCTAAACAAATGTCACTCATTCACTCCATTCAGATATGCTGTCCTGAGTAGTAGGTGGAGTGAGAGGCAGCCCTTGGCCTTGCACAGAACCCCACAGGCCCGGGGTGGGGCAGGAGGTGGGAGGTGCTGGTAAAGCCTATGCCAGATCTGCAGGTGGAGAGGGGAGAAGAGATGTTGAGCGAGCCCTCGTAGGGGAGTGGTAACAAGTTCACTGTCCCTGTGGCTGCCTGAGCACTGGCAGCATGGAGGGGAAACCCACGCCAGCCTCCCTTCCACTCACCACCTCCCCAGTGGTGCTCCTCCCATCAACTCTGATGGGCCAAGGAGGATCCTACAAAACAAGGCCTAGCTCCAAGACTGCTCCCACCCCTGTGGGGCCCCCAATGAGGGTAAGGTGAACACAACAGAGAAGCCTTGTATGTTGATGTGGAAGGAGCTGACCATTGTGGGGCGGGGGCTCCCCAGGGCAGATGAGAAGAGAAAGGAACAAGGTGGGTTCTGAGAATGGCCTGCGGGTGAGGGCCTCTGAGTGCCCTCAGTCTCCTTCAGTTTCCTGTTCTGGGCAGACTGACAATGGTTTCACCCAAGGACTGAGGTCCTGGAATTGAGGTAGTGTGCCGAAGGTGCCAAACCACAGAAGCAGAGGCAAGAGCTGTAAGAAAGGGGCTGGTGTGCCTTCAGTGCCTGCTTTAGGACCTTGATGGCTTTGGGAGAGAAGTACACAGAGACCTTTGTTCTGGGGGCAAAGCTTCTTGGAATGGAAATTTGAACATCTGATGAATGAAAATTCAACTTGACTGGCAGTTAATCCGCACTTACTCTGTACAGGCATGGCAGGAGGTTCTTTAAGGGAACTGGAGGTGTGTGGGATGGGGCGTCCACCCTTGAGAGGTCTCAGGACATTCAAGAACAGGGAACACAGATCCGCAGACAATTTCACAGTAACAAAAGGCCACAGACTGTTACCGACATGTCGCTTGTTGTGCTGGGTCCACTGGTGAGAAGGAGGAGGATTCTGGCCTTTGGGGCCTTTGAGTCCCATCCCTTCAGGGGCTCACTAGCATGCATTTGAACAGTCCACTTCACATGAGCTTGGCTTAAGACTGATGTGGCACATTTGAGTGGAGAAACTGGAGTTTGGAGCCCAGAATCTAGACTAGAAATAGAAATTGGGCACGAATGGCGATGGATGGGATCAGAGCAAGTGTAGACAGCAAAGAAGCCCAGAAGGATATGTATGGGGTGGGAGGGGCTGGCAGGTGGGGAGGGAGGAGGGGGCAGCCAAGGAGGGGCTGCATTATTTTTTTTTTTTTTTTTTTAAAGATTTTATTTATTTATTTGACAGAGAGAAATCACAAGTAGATGGAGAGGCAGGCAGAGAGAGAGAGGGAAGCAGGCTCCCTGCTGAGCAGAGAACCCGATGTGGGACTCGATCCCAGGACCCTGAGATCATGACCTGAGCCGAAGGCAGAGGCTTTAACCCACTGAGCCACCCAGGCGTCCCAGGGGCTGCATTATTTTCGTGGGTGACGCTCTAGTAACGGAAACTACGTTCAAAGATGCGGAGAGAAAGAAGCAGATCCTTTTAGATTGTGGACAGAGGCAGCATGAAGACCCCCTCTGCTGGCTCCTCACATGAGAAGGGCTTTCTGCAGCCTGGGCTGGGCACGAGGACAACAGCCATCCACGCAGCGCATGCAGTGGGCCCTACCCACGCTCAGTACTCCACATACGTGATGGTTTTTATATTCAGTCCTCATCGGTCCCATGTGGGCAGGAATTACCGTGAGGTGTGCAGAAGTCAGGTCCCTTGCCCAGATCCCCGGTTGGCAGGGATTGAGGTCAGGACACCACCCCATCTCTCTAGCAGCCCAAGACTCGCAGGAACCTGACTGGTTTGGGAACCCGTGGCCTGTGGGGTGTCTGAATTAACAGAACAGTATCTGTACAAGGTCTGTGAGGGAATTTCTTATTTAAGAGAGTCCAGAAGGTACAAATTGAAGTTAAATGAGTCAAGCCTGGCACCATGTCGGTATGCTTCAGCTGTGTTAGCCATTAAGCCAGTCAGTTATCAAATCTATTGCTGCTTTCATGATTTCAGTCAACATTCCTCTCTTCTTCAGGTCTCCTTTGTTTCTACCACTGCCAGGTTCTTTTGGAGGCAGGTGAAATTCTTCTCTGCCCGTAACTCATGATAATGTCCTGATGCCCTCCCCTCTGGCCCTCTCTCCTACATCCGCTTCCCCTCTGCTCTATCTCAGCCTTGTCTTGTCCCTTCTCAAATCTAAAATGCCGATTGTAATTCTTCTCATTTTTTCAAGTTTACCATTTTGATGGTACAGTACTTTTTCCAGTACTTTCCATAGCTCTCTAGTGTTCTGTGAAGCACATTTCTGAGAGAGAGAGAGATTTAAAGTCATTTATAAGTCTAATTGTAGTGGTCTCTGTTCATAAGCAGCTACTGTGGACACGGAGGACCGTGACAGGGTCCTTCTCTGTGCTGTCAAATCAGCATCATTGGTATCACCTAATTTAATTTCCAACTAGTTTTAGGATGTTCATATATTCTCTCCCAATAAAAGAAACATGAGTACTCTGTTCTATACCATCAAGTCTATCATCCTCTTCCTCTCCCTGTGGGGTGGGATAGGGAAACAGCCTGCAGAAAGGAAATGCTCCCAGATGGGCAAACGGCCTGCCAGGCTGCTGCCCCCTTCCCTGCATGGTGTGTGTGTGTGGGTGGGTGGAGTGTGAAACCAGAGCAGGCATTCTGGTTCACTCTGCTGGGTCCCTTCTCCCATCTACATCCTCTCCCCTCCCCCTACATCCTCTTACCAACCTCCTGACTCACTTTTGAAATCATTTCTCTGTCTGCCGTGTCTATGTGTAAATAGAATGATGTACATGAATGATTTCATGTTTTACTTTTATATGTTTTTCAATATTTGGGTCGGTTTATATTTCTTGCAGGTACAGTCCTATGTGTTCTGGCAGGTGGAACACAGGTGCTGACATCTGTGTATGTGGATCTGGTTCCAAATGACCTGAAGGGAATATAATGGTAATTGAACATTTGCACATAAATAGAACATACACATATGACAGCTGGGGGGGGTACTGTATGTGTAACCTTGATCAAGGGTTTTATTTCATACAGATAAAGAAGGGAGGTGATGCGCTGTACGAACAGTGTATCAGCTTACATATGGGTCACTGTCAGTGACTCCCTTACAAATCACATTATGTTAATATTTCTGTATATGGTCTGATATGCATATGGCACTATGATCTCTTAGCAATGCTGACTGTGCTCTATAGGTAACATATGAAAAGAATTGCATGGTTGAAAGTATGGTGAAGTGCTTAAAGAGAGCTATTACAAAACTTCCTAAAAATCGAGTTTGAAATAACAAATACAATATTGTGTTTACAGCTTCAAACTCTGATTCAGTAATCTACTTTTAACCTATTACCTGTCTTACTGCCTTAATGACAAGAAACCCAAAGTTCTTTTTTTTTAAATTTTACTGAAGTATTTAGGTTAATGTTTTGCTTTCTGTCATGTTCTGAAATATGTACAATTACAAAATCATTCAAAATATTACTTGTTAAATGATAATGTTTGTTCTATTAGGAGAAGGCTAGAACACTTGGGGGACAAGAAACCAAATCCATAAAGCATTTATTTACAATCTCTTTCCTTATCAGAAATTTATATTCTCCTGATTTTGTCCAGTTACGTGCATGAAGTATTTTGAAAAAGGGAAAACAACTCAAAGGGGCCCTTCTTGCGGATTCTGGCTCACAGTGGATCATCAAAGTTAACGATCTCAATTAACTGAAGACGCGGTAGGGTGGGTACTTCCTGGAGTCAAATACCAACAAGAACTGGCGGGGCGGGACCCATCACCTTCAGCAACAGGCCGAGTTGGCGGCGGAGGCGTGGGCCACGTTCGACTTTGGCAGTGAACACCAAAAGGTGCAGGAAACGTGCACTGGCCGTGCCGCAGGGCAGGCTCCCGGGTGCCGCACCCCCACTCTCCGCCGGGAGCCCCTGATTGGGTCCTCCCCAATCGCCGGCTCCAGCCCGCCCCCGCCCGGGAAAGGTAGCCGAGTTCAGCGCTGACTGCCCAGTCCTCGACCAATATTTAAAGCGGGCAAGTTTTGTTCTTGAGACCACCGACTTTCGCTCCGACGCCCGGAAGATAGCCGACCTCTGACTTAGGAATTTACAGAGCTGGGCTTGGACTTGGTGAGTTTTGCTTTAAGCTGTCTTCTAATTTGGACTAGGCTTGGAAGGGGGGAGGGGTGATCCCTCCCCAATTGTATTTTTAAAAAGAACCTCTGTAGGGAAGCTTAGTTTAATGTAAATTAGGGTTTTCTTCTGCTGTGAGTTAGGCCTCAGAAGCTCAAGGCATAAGTGGCGTGACAAGAGATCTTTTAAAAGACTAGCCTGCCCTTAGAACTCTTGGCTCTAAGAATGAAAATCAGATGATCAGAAAACTGCAGCTCGGTCAAAACTTACTCACCGTCTATGCATAACTGTTGTGTGTTCTGAACGAAAGGATCTTTAGTCTAACAAATTCTACTTCCTAATGAAAAGTGTCTGGAGACCAGTTTCATATGCAATTCATATGTGCGATCAATCGTAACGATTAAAAAGAAAAAATGCTCTGCAGCCCACCGCACCCTAACAGGGGCCGAAGGCCCTCGTGGATGGAAATGTTGTCTTCCCTTCCAGATCACTAAATGGGGGGAGTTCTGGCACGCTTGGAGGGGACAAGCCTCAGCTCCGCGGATGGCTGGTTCTTTGTGCCGCGGACGGGAGACCGACTCCCGTGGTCCGCAGAGAGGGCTCCCGGCCGCCCAGCCTCTGCCCCGCCCCTGGCCGGAGCGGCGGCCCCACTGCACCGCGCCTCCTCAGCGGAGCAGCTCTCGGGCTACGGCAAGGGAGACTCGGACTCTCCATTAGCTTTCTTTGGACCGGGAGAGGTCTCCGAAAGGCGGACAGGGGAAGAAAGGAGAAGGGAGCCGAGAGGAGGTGAAGGCACGCCTGCTCGCATGGGTGGCTGCAGGACTTAAGGTTGGAATGCGCTCCGGGGCCAGGGCGCACGGCTGGAGCAGACACCCGGGCCTCGGCCCTCTGCTCTGGCCGGGACCGCGAGCGGCCCAGACTCGGGAGGCCCTAACCGCCACGGGGCAGGGTTGCCCGCCGCCCGCCAGCGCGGCGGGGAAGGGGAGGGCGCATTCCCTCTCCGGAGCGTCTTTGTTCGCTCTGGCTGGCGGGCGCGGGCGCCCGGCAGCCGACACCCCGGGCCGAGTGCCGCCCGAGTGCGGCAGGTAGGTTGGGGCCCCGGAACTCCAGTTGGGGTTAAGTTTTTTGGGACCCAGCGGGTTCCTCGTCCCCCGGGGAGCTTCGGCGAGGCGGATACCGAGACGCAGCGCGGGGATACCGAAGCGGGCCGGAGCGCGGGAGCCCGCGGGTGAACACCGCGTCCTGTGGTTCCCGGATTCCGGATGGGATCCCCAATCGGGCTACCATCCCTGCGCTGCAGGGGTGAATTCGGGTAGAAAGCCTGTGTCGGGCTGGAAATTAGGAAGCCGCCAGATTGGGGAAACTTTCGGCGAGTTACCGACTAGGAAAATGCAGACAAGGAAGTGGGCAGGCAGAGGAAACTGGGAAAGGAGACCTCTTGTTACTGGTAGGTCTTGGCCATTCTATTTTAACAGCCGAATTTTATTTTGTAACCTGAAGTTACAGCCGGTTGCTTACCCAAATACAATATAGGTCAAAGTAGTAGCTTTGCATCTGATTCTAACCACACAACCTATATTTTGTCTTATCCAGTGTTGGTTTTCATAGGTTATGGGTCATGTTAAAGGGACACCGATGTTGTAACTGCACAGTGTCTGCTGGTGGCTTGTGGCTCTTATTTAGGGTAATTCTCTGATGAAAGTACATCAGTTAGAATTGGACTTGTTCCTCTGTGTCTTTATTTTGGGAACTTTGCCTGGTCCCTATGGGGGAAGGGAGAGGGACGTGAGAAACTGAAATTGACCCAGAAAAGGATGCTCAAAGATAGTTGTGTTCAGTGGTAGCGCAGAAAAGAGCCCCTCTTGAACTTTCTGAAAAGGAAATTGGTGATTAGCAGCTGAAAAATTAAGTTGAGAAATTAACTTTCTCAAAAGAAACTTAATGATAGATTTTGTATCTTGTCACATGGGAGGGAGGACTGCTTTATTTGTTCAACTCTTTTTTAATTATTATTTTAAAGCAAGATAAATTCGATACCTGAAAGGTTTACATTAGAAACTTCGTATGACCCTTCTGTCTCCTGCTCCTTCTCTCTGTCCCTTCCCCTTCTCCTACAAGCCCCCTCCATTTATTGAGCACTGGGAGGCTAAAGCTGAGGCTGACTCCCTCCAACTCACCTCATTTCCCCTGGGGCTCACCCCCAACACCTTCTGATGGGGATGGGCCTTATGACAGGGAGAGTTCAGGCTAACGCTCAGAGAAGCTGTTTCCTAGGAAGTGAGAAATGAAGGGTGGTTATGAGGCATTTTGGTGCTATTACACACAAATGACTTGCCCAAACAAAAAAGTCCCCAAAACCTCAGAATGTAGAGAATAATTTTCAAAATAAACTGCAGGCTCTAGCAAGTAAAAACGTCACATTATATTTCCTTAAAATGGAGATCAATTTCCCCTTTTATAAAAGATTGATTCAAATAAAAAGATTGTAGGAAAGTGAAATAACTTTCTAATTCTTAAATATAGAACAGCTTGAATAATAACTCTTGGGTTTTGAAATGGGTCATCTTTTAAAATGGGTCACTTTGGCTGGACTCATTGCACTTGGTGACTTTCAAATTGTAGGTAGAGTTCTTTCTCAGGACCAACTGCCCCATAATCTACAAAACAGAATATTAGGATGTTATAAGAAAGAAACTGGGAGAAATTCAGAAGGAAGTGGTCTCTTTTTGAAGTAACATGTATCCTATCTTTTTGGAATTTTGTACATGCTCAACTGAATTGCCCTAAGCTTTGCATTTTATAGCACATTAAACTTTTTTTGGAATATTTCCATAGCCATTATTTTATTCCATTGTTAGAATAATCTTGTTAGGAGCTGCATATATTGTGTTTATGTTCCAGAAATTAAGGCACAACAAATTATTATAAGAGCTCTTCCATTTGCGAGCAAAGATTAAGCCAGAACGATGCAAATCCAGGATATTTTTCTTTTTCTTTTTTTAAGAGTTTATTTATTTGACAGACAGAGATCACAAAAAGTAGGCAAGTGTTGAGAGGGGGAAGCAGGCTCCTTGCTGAGCAGAGAGCCCGATATAGGGCTCTATCCCAGGACCTTGAGACCATGAACCCAGCTGAAGGCAGAGGCTTAAACCACTGAGCCACTCAGGCACCCCCCAGGATATTTTTCTTGTATTATGCATATATATATATATATATATATATATATATATGGTATAAGAATCTTCATACTGAAAGGTATGAAGTATATATATACACATATACTGAAAGATATGAAGTGTATATATATATATATATATAGGAAGTATAAGAATCTTCATACTGAAAGGTAAGAAGCTTGATGAGGTGAAATGTAAACTCAGAATAAAAAAAAGTGATTTTTTATTTTTCAATGCTGAAAGTTTAGAGACTGGCTTTTATCTATAACTTATTTTTTAAACTTTGTTTATATTCTGTAGTAAAGGCTTTGATGCTGGAAGACAGTTTTCTACAGAAAGGAATGTTCTACCATGTCTGTAGGCAATAAGCCCCTAAAAGTCCAAGTTCGAAATATTATCACACAGCTTAGATCCACCTAAAATTTCATATTTTATCTCTTTATTCCTTTTCCTACAATTTTTTCTGCAACTTTTTGATAGTGCTCTAGACAGAGCAAGTTAAAAAGCTGACTCAGCTTGGGTTTCCTCCATAATTTACAGGGCCTTATAATTTTTTGGCTGTGTCATCTTTGTAGAAATTCTTTTTTTTCTTTTCAAGTGCTTGTGGGAGCCATATTGTTCTTTCCTATCAATGATGATGGAAAGGCATGTTCAGCCAATTAGTAATGATACTACTGTTCTCAGTCTCACCAGTACTTGGGATGTGTTAAGTGCCCCTTAGCAATCAGATCAGTATTTCTAAAAACTTGTATCTAATAAATATTTTTTGAGAACAATATTAGTGTATAGCTTATCATTTTGAAAGGTGATTAACCCCTAAAGAACATTAGCTACTGACTAATGGTATTGACATGGTACAAATGTATGAACAATTTCTAGAGAGAGGAAATTAGCATAGATTTGAACACCTGATTTAGACGACACTTTGTCAAATAAATGGTCTCAAATGATCCTCAGAAAAGACTGTGGCACATTGTTTAGAGTGAAGTCAAACTCATGTCACCAGTAAATGGAAGCAACAGAATATGTCTACCTTTGTTCATCTTCTAAAACTCTTTTGGTTTTTCTACCCATGTGCCTCAATCAGGTCTGGATTCCACATTGCACCAGAACACCTGCTTACTTCACTAGGAGGTTCCACACTGGAAACATCTCGGAAGCCTTCCCTGCATCCTGCCTGTGGCCTACTACACAGTATGTGGTAAATTCATATTTGTTGAATTAATTAAATGTAGGCATTACCTACTTTTGGGGCTATTCCACCTAATGCCTGCAACAGGTAGATATTTAAATAAATGTTACTAATCTATTATAAGAAATGTTGATTGAGACTGGAATGTTAAATATACATCTTGTATTTTACACCATCATTTTTTGTATTCTGTAAACTCTCAGTCAAATGTTATTTCCAAATACAATAGAATAGGACATATGAACTGCCATTGGACAAGAAGCCTGTATGTCTAGCTCATAGGTTTATACCAGATTATGATGTCACCCTATTTTTTTTTTAAGATTTTATTTATTTTTATTTAGAGAGGGAGCATGTGTACAGTAAGCAGTGGGCGTGGGGGAGGAACAAAGGGAGAGGAAGAATCTCAAGCAAACTCCATGCTGAGCATGGAAGTCCACTGCAGGGCTCCGTCTCATGACCCTGAGATCATGACCTAAGCCAAAATCAAGAGTCACACGCTTAACTGACAGAGCCACCCAGGTGCCCCGTTACCCTATTGTTAAATCACTGTTTTTCATATCATAATATTACCTCAGATGTGCCTTTCATTTCATCCAATACTTATTCATCAAATAGTTGGACTCTCTGAGTCCTGTACTTTTTACTCTCCTCTCCTTCCCTCCTCACTTCTTGACCCCCTTCTGCCCTTAAATCCCCCAGTCTTCTTTGTGGAGGGAAGATTTTCTGCACCCAAAAGACACAAACTCACAGTCGCTTTTGCCTATTCTCCTATGCTACTGGGACCAAGAAAAAGGAGGAGGGAAAACTGAGACAGAAGGTTAAAGAAAGGGTGGGTTACCAAGAGAGTGAGAACAAGCTCTGACAAAAGGCAGGTGATAGTAAAATGTAAATGACTCCAGACTTCAGGGAAGCAGATTCTTTGCCTTGGTGGGTGCTTCTCTTGGCCCTGCGCCTCTCACGTCCCTGTCCTCCCATCCTGATGGACGCTGTAGGAAAAGCAGCTGGCCAGTGCCAGGGAGGAAGGCAGGTGCAGAGCTCAAGGACGGGACCTCCTGGAACCCATCAGCTGCTTCTGAGCTTCCACAGATTCTGGAATTAACCCATCAGCTGCTTCTGAGCTTCCACAGATTCTGGAATTCTGAAGGTTACGTGGTCAGCCCCATGTCTGGGTGCGATGCCTCAGTTTCTCCTGCAACACAGGGAGGGCTTTCTCCCTCATAGGTTGCTGTGAGGCTTAAAGAGTCTCTATAGAACTTAAAGCACTCAGAACAGAGCCCAGAGCACTGTAAACACTCTTAGGCTAGCAACTGTTGCTAGAGTGGGCAAAAGGAGATATTTGTTTCTTAACTAGGCAAGAACAAAACTGACAAGAATTGTATTTAAAAGAGCAAGCGCCCTGTCCACACAAACAACTATGCCTCAGCAATCAGTACAGAAGGCCAAGCTTAGAGAAGCAAGTGTTTGACCTCCCTGAGACCTATTTTGTATTTCTGCTTTTTTGTTTCAAATTCTGTTACTGGGAATTTTCAGTCACTTTTAATGTAACTCCTCTGAAATATAATAATACTCTATAGTCCCTCACCACCAGTTTCCTTAGTGCTTGTCTTTACTTAGGGCCTGCCTTTACTTGTTTGCTCATTTGGTATTTCCTTGTCTTTTTTTTTTTCCTGTAACCGGCAAACAAATCTACACCCGTGTTTAACTTATAAAGAAACATATAATTTAGTTTATATAGATGGGGAACTTGTTACTAGATTCACACTGTGGGTTTTATAACTAATTTTTCCCTCTGTCCCACATCCATGCTTGCTACAAGTTGTAATTTAGAGTCTTTGGGTAACACTGAATCCAGAACTAACTCTGTATCATTTCTGGATAGATAACAACTCTAGATGGTTTCTGATCTCTGCCAATGGCTTCAGCTAAATTTTTATAGCTAAAGTCACAGCCACAAAAACACCTAAAGACCCCAACTGGGTAGAATTTTTCCTTTTTTATAGGCTTTATATTGGAAACACTCAAATATGGATAAAAAATAAATACCAACTGAGGGAATATTTAATTTTTCACACTTAAGATGTGAGTGGTAAATTCAAATTTGGGGTTGTTACCTTCCGTTTTGAGCAAACGGAATAGGCAGTTTGTACTAAACCGTACCCAGCTGTGTTACTTATCACCAATGACTATAATGAATTTAACTGAGAAAAATGTAGGAGAACAAATTACTGCATTTACCATAAATTTAGGGCTAAACCTGATTTCCTTTAACATGGCAGCTGGGCTCTTGAGGATTGGTCCTAGCTCTCTTTAGGGGGAATAGAGGATTAGAACAAGCCAGGAAAATAATGCTTGGAATGAAGAGCAGGAACCAAAACTGTCTCATATGGGACTATAAGTAATACAACTTTAAATATGAAGTACTCTGGCTTTTTTTTTTTTTTAAACTGATGTACTGAAGGAGCATCCTTAGTTTATAATTATACTTTTATGACCTTTAAGTTTTGTGCCCTAAATGAGTGCCTCCCCTGCCTCTCCCTGAAAGTGTGCTCTGCTGAGGGGATGGAAAGGGTTGGCGAGCCTGGGGATCCGGGAAGAGGGGGCCCACATGGGGATGAGAAGGGACAATACATGTGATGTCTTCCCCTTTTTCTGTGGGCAGGAGTGGAAGCCACAGCTAAGAGTGAGGGGCACAGACAGAGGGAGGAGATTGAGCATGGCTGATGAGGGGACTGGAGAGAGAGAGAAGGTCCAGGACAAGTGAAGGCTCCTCATACAGAATTGAGCCCTCTGCCCACAGCTCGATATCACCATCTGTAGTAACACAGTCTGCCCAGGGGGTTATGCCTCCCCTGCAGCCTGAAGGCAGGAAGGACCCGACATCTGATGTTGTTGGGGTGGAAGAGCAGGAACCAAGGAGAGGAGGGCAAAGATGCCAGACGATTCTGCATCTGAGACAGGCAGCTGGGGAAGTAGGAAGGTCAGGCGATTGTCGGATGGGTTGGGAGTGTTAGGGAGCAGGTAAGGGGTGGGCAGAGGATTCTGGGGGATTATTTAAGAGGCTGTGGTTGAAGTGCGATCAGACCAGAGAGTGGGCACTGGAATTTGAAATTTCAAAGGAAATGCAGTTCAAAGGAAATGTAGGTGAAGCCACCTAAATGACTTTCTTGCCAATAAGTTGAGTGTGTGGGAGGGTATGTGAACAAAATGGTATATCCTTCATAACATAAGGGCTCCTTAGACTTGAGTGTCGCAGGTCTACTAAGTAAGACTTGGAAATACAGTTTCTCTAAGAATAGATGTTGGTGCTCTATGACAACAATGGCCAGAAACAATGGTCAAAAACAGATGGTTGGAAGCAAAAACAGATACATTTTGAATTCAAACCCATGGGCTTTCTCTAGTTCTGTTCCTCCAGCCTTCAGGCCTCAGATTCACTGTTGTTCCTCCTGGAAGTTGCCTCCCCTACTCCACCCACCCCCATCTCTCCCCTCCTGACTCCCAGCACAGACCCCACTCTTTGCCCCAGGGCTCTCCTTCTGCTCAGAGCACCATCAGGGGCCTTAATCTTTCCTGCCCTGGGACTGTCACCCTCTACTGTTCTTTACCTCATCTTAACTTTCTATGAATTAGCCCTTGTTAAAATAGTTCCTTTTTAGGGGCGCGTGAGTGGCTCAGATAGTTAAGCATCTGCCTTTGGCTTAGGTCATGATCTCCAGGTCCTGGGATGGAGCCCTGAGCCCTGCATCTGGCTCCCTGCTCAGTGGGGGAGTCCCTCTGACCCTCCCCTTGCTTGTGCTTTCTCTGCCTTTCTCTGTTTAAAAAAAAAAAGAAAGAAAGAAAGTAAATATTTCCTTTTTAGAAGAAATAACCATCTGAAGTTTTACAGAATTTGTACAGTATTCTCTTTCATTTGTCAAACGATATTACCTAGTCCTTGAACTCAAACCTGCGCAGATAAATTGATGCCACATAAATATACGCATGCATGCACGGGCACATCAAGTAAAACACACACATGCACACAGGCGCGTAAAGTGAAATACACACAGCATTTATGTGCTCATAAAGTAAAATCAGATGCTTCCTTTTCTTCCTCCTCCCGCTCCTTCTTCCCCTGAGTTTCCTTCCTCGCGGCCCCTCTGCTCCTCTCTGGTCCTCTTAGCAGCCACCTTCCTTATGCTCAGAGCACTGTCCCCACTGCAGTCCTGCTGCCTCCTCCAGTCTCACCTGACCCCCTGGACTGCCCCACCTGCTGTCTCTCTCACACCTCCGCTCAGCACCAGCCGAAACCCGGACACGCTGTCCTCACTCCTAACTCAGGAAACCAGCTGGCCCTCCTGTGTGGCTAATGCTGGAAACCAGATGTCCCCCTTCTCCTCTCCCCCCATCCCAGGCCACTCAGCAGGGAGTGCTGGGTTTGTTTTCCTCCAAAGGGTCTTCCTCACCCCCTGACTTCCCTCCTCACTTCCACCACCCTAGACCAGGCCTCCTCACCTCCCTTTGCTTCAGTGTGAGGCCCCAAGGGAGCTGGGGTACCCATCTCCAGGCATCCCCCATCCATCCCGAGTGCCACCACCAGAGTAGTCCCTTTATATGATGCTTAGTGCATGCATACTGACAAGGCAGTTTTCGTTCAAACAAAAACTGAAACGTCTGTGACTTCTTGCTGCCCTCGGCACATGCTGACTCCTCTGCCTCATTTTCAAGGTTCCCCATAAGCGGGCCCCGATCTCTCAGCTTTCAGATACCTGCTTGTATCTCAAATATTTGTGATGTTATTTTTTTCCCTTTCTTGCCTGAAACAGATTGCTTCTTTTCCTTTAACCATCTAAATCCTGTTCATCCTCAGGCCCTCCTATGCTGCTGTCACTGATCTCTACTACCAGGGACTCGTCTTTTTTGCCTAGAGTTGGTATTGTCTAAATTAGTGCTGTGACGCTATCTGCAATTTACTGTGATCTGCTGCTTTTTGTCCTTGGAACTGATTTTTCAAGTGGGCATTCTGAGTCTTGTCTCAACTAGACTGTAGATGCTTTCAGAGAGGAGACTATGAAATACTACTGCATGACTCCCACCATGCCCAAGGCATAATGATTCTTTAGCAAATACTCACATACTTGTCGGATTTGTTGAAAGGTTGAACACTGAGGTTGTTTGATTGAACTTAAAGTATAGCCCTCACTATCGTGATTAAAACTTCAAAATTTTCATCAGGCTTTATATAGTATTTCAGGATCCACTAAAGTAGACTCAACATAGAAATGGGTTACCAGCAAGAACGAAGTAGAAAAAAAAATCAGGGGTCATCTAGGGTAACTTGTAGTCCCTAGTTGTTTCTGGAAGAGTTTAAAGAGTTCTCTTGTGAAGAAATATTCTTGAGTAACTGTGGGGCACAGCTCCCAGACTGAAGAGCATTTGGGGTACTGTCAGCCACCTTCTTTTCTAATATTCCTATTCTTTATTCTTCTGGCTACTCCTCTCTATTAGGAAAGAGAATACCAAGAGAATCTTCCCCTTCTTTTTAGTCCAAATAGAAGCAAACCCAAGTTATAGTCCAAATATTTGTGTACAGGTCTTGCTCAATGGAGGAATGGGGTTACATCCCAGTAAACCCACTGTAAGTTGAAAATACTGGAAGTCAAAAAAGCATTTATACACCTAAACCACCAAACAGCATCGCTTAGCCTAGCCTAACTTAAATGTGCTCAGAACATTTATATTAGCCTACAGTGGGGCAAAAGCATCTAACAACAAGTGTATTAGATACGAAAATGCTGAATAGCTCATGTAATTGAGTACTGTAGTGAAAGTGAGAAAGAGAATGGCTGTAAGTGTAGTGCTTGTTTACCCTCATGATTGCCTAGCTGACTGGGAGCTGCAGCTCACCGCTGCGGCCCAGACACTATCATATGGCATATCACTGGCCTGGGAAACCATCAAAATTCCCAATTTGAAGTATGGTTTCTACTGAGTGCATGGTGCTTTCACACCATCATAAAATACAAAAATTGTAAGTCGGGGACTGTCTGTATTTACCTCTGAGCAGTTCTTTGTCCTGTTCTCTCCTATGGTCTTTCTTGTTTCCTCTTCCCAGCAAGACTCTGAAGTCATCTGTAATTTTTCCATCCCCTAGATAACAATACATTGATGTTCACCCCCAGTCTGCAGATGAAGTCATGAACTCAGAGTGCAGGGAGGGTGGCTGAGTTGCACAGTGAACCTGGCCCCCAGCACGGGTGGCCGTGGGGCTTGCAGCCTGGGGCCTGGTCCCTGCGCTGCGCACTGTGCACACAAAGGAAGCTGCAGGCACAGCATTCTGGCAGGCTGGTTCCTGAGCTCACAGGCATTATCTGGCTCCTCTGTTCCCCGGCAGGCCCAGCATTTTCTCTCCAGCTCCGGCAGGCCTGTGGGTTTCTCTGTGGTGGCCTCCCCTCCCTTTGGAGCCGGAAGCTAGAAGATGTGTTTGCGACAAGCCTGAAGGCTCTGTGTGAAATGGGAGAGGGGAGTCCATGAGTGTGTGGGGTGCCCACCGGCAAAGCCAGGGCTGGCGGGCATCGCTCTTTGGTTCTGATTCGTGAATTCAGACCATGGAAGGGCCTTTTGCTTCTGGTGGGGCAATGCTGCCTAGGGACTATGTTCGATTTGGAGGAGTTTGGGGGTTCTTTTGTTATAAAAGTGAAGCTGGGTACTGCCAAAGAGCAGTTCACCTTTCCTAATCGTCCCCTCATCAGATCAGTCCTATCAGTGGGCTTTGGTTATGACTGGTATAAATGACAGCTAAACAATTCAAGCTGCTGAGGTGGGAGGAATCTTGTTTTAGAATTGCATGTGCTGTTCTGAACCTAAGTAGTGTGGGTTGTTGGCTTTGCAACAGGTTCTTTGTCGTTTTTTTAGAAACTGTTTTGACTCTTTGAGATCAGTGGGGAACAGATGAAGAAATATAGGGAAATAAGGTAAATACACATGTATCAGGGGTGGGAAGCAGGGGTATACATACATGTTCTAGGCTGGTTGCTAGAATGCCTGCTAGCAGCAGAACACACCAACCAAAGGAGTAATAGGCCCCATTCATTGGAGAGATACTAGGGCCTCTGTGAGTCAAGTGTTTATGTGGGTGTTGGAGGAGTCAGGCCTGTGGGTTGATTGTCTAGCAAGAAGCTCAGAATTGTAAACAACTGGGAATAGGTGCAAAGCGAGCTGACATTGCAACATTATGAGTGCAGCTTCTCAGAAATGAGAAGCTGGTTTTGCCTGCATTTCCAAAGGTTACTCTGTGTGTCTTGCCCAGGGTCTGTTGGAATAGAAACTGCAGATTAGTCTCAATTGATAATTTTCTTAAAATTCTTAAACAGTTAGGGGATCTTAAAATCTGCCCTTAAGAATTCTCTGCTGCTTTACATTAAACGTCCAGTTCTAGAGGCAGAAGGGGATATCTGCCCTCACAGGGGGACCCTTATCTAAGTGAGCATTATTAAGACCAAGAGGAAATGTCCCCTCCCTCCTGAATGAAAGTGATTCGGCGAAGTTTAGGCAGATGCCACCATCAGAAACTGATGTTTCCCACTGTCTTTTCCATTCTACTCTAGAGGATTCGGTCCACCAAGACCAGCCAAACCAAGAGGGAAATTACTAATTCTGATCTATCCCTTGCTCTTTTGATGGTAAAGCACACACACACAAAATACATTTTACATTACAACCTGAAGCCACATATATATAAAACTGAAAGTTTCACAAAATGATACTTAAACTACTTTCAGTGCATTATGCCATTCTCTATTTTGTTCTTTCTTTTCCTTTTCCTTTTTTAAATACTGGTTGTGACTTCCTCAGAGGCACTAGCAAGTTTTAAAATCTATACCCTATGAGATAAGATGATTATCTCTGGACAAAGTCTCCATGAGGGTTGGCTCTGATCTCCCATACTCCTTGGACTTTTGCATGCCTGGTCTTTGCTGTTATCAGCCCAACACGGAGTAACTTTGGCAGATAGGTAACACAGCTGTATGTAAAGGGCCAGAAGCTGGGAAGGAATTCCCATAGCCAGAGTTAGCCCAGCAGAGCAGGGTGCTCTAAATGTATGCAGTGGTTTTATAGCATGGCCGAAGGGCAGGGGACTTGAGGTTGAGATCTTTGAGCACAAATGCAGAGCCTTTTTCCTGGGGCTTGTGATGTAGGCTCAGCCATGCAGCCAGCCTGGACTGAGTGGAGCTTGCGTGCGTGGTCTTTTCCCCCGTCAGTCTGAAGCTCAGGAGACTGATATGTTAACCCTGAGGGGAGAGAGTACTTCTCCAGGCAAAAGGATGTATCTTACTTCAGATAAGCCATGGGGGACAGAGTACTTGAGGACAGGAGGTGCTGTCTCCTAGTCATGAAAGAAAGGGGAGGACATGTGACTGACTGGGCCTCCTGAGCCCAGTTCTTCCCAAGTGACCAGCTGTTTGAGTGAAGGATGTCTCCACCCCCACCATGGTTCTTTGTACCACCATTCAGAGAATGCCTACCAGGTCAGACACTGACCTGCATGCTGAGGGCAGGGTGTCTTCGACATCGTGCCCTAGTCACAGAGTTCACAGTGTAATTGGCAGAGACAGTTAAATTTAAAACGTCAGTCTGGGAAGATGGGTACAAGAATGTGCTGTAGTAATACAGGAAGCCTCATATTTGGTAGTAGTGCTGGAGGGTGTCTGCAATTCTGACTTCCCAGAAAAGGATGCCTATAGAATTTAGTGAAGATTATAGTATACTACTTATTAGCAAAGAGAGCAGGGCTCAGCAGGCCACAGGACTGTGGGTACAAAGGCTGTCACGTGTGAACTAGCAAGCATGGCTGAGCTTCCAGCCAGCACTCTGGTACTGACAACTGTTAGAGAGAGCATCTGAAGGGGGTGAAGGAGCTCAATTAGTCTCATGGTTAGATCTGAGTTTTATTTTTATTTATTATTTTTAAAAGATTTTTATTTATTTATTTGACAGAGAGACAAAGAGACTGTGAGAGAGGGCACGCAAGCAGGGGGAGCGGGAGAGGGAGAAGCAGGTTTCCCGCCAAGCAGGGAGCCTGATGAGGGGCTCCATCCCAGGACCCTGGGATTATGACCTGAGCTGAAGGCAGACACTTAAAGACTGAGCCATCCAGGCACCCCTCGATCTGAGTTCTAGAAAGGTCACTCTAGGGTAGCGGATGGGTCAGTCTGGGATTGTTCTGGCTGCTGCATTCGTCTGGGTGAGAGGTGATGATAACAGGAAGAGGTGAAGAGAGATTTAGAAGAAGCAATTCACAGGATTAAGTAACTGGCTATGGAATGGAGGAAGAGGAGAACTTTCAGATTTCTGGCACAGATGCATGAACTGTAGTCAGACACAAAGAAAGAGAAAATGGCAACAGTGGGTGTTAGGGGAGAAGACCATAGAAGGGGTAAGAAATGGCACTGGATTGTCCCTGTGTGCAAGGTAATTATCTGTCTACCTCCCTCTATCTGTATTTCTGTGAATATTCCCATTTAACTTGCATAAGGACTGAGTTAAATGGGGTCATCCCAGTCTTTCAGATTCCTGGATTAGGTGCACGCCACAGGGCAGCGGGAGAGCCAGCGCTGGTGTACACATTGCCAGATTACAAAGACAGTGCTCTTTGGCTATAACCCTGTGCCTTCCTGGTTTGAATGTACTAAATTTGAGATGCCTGTTGAGCTTCCAAATGAAAAAGGAGGAAGAGGACTATATAGATGTGGGGCTCACAAAGTTATTTTGGTTTGAGAGAGTTTGGGCTGTGCTTTTGAAAATGTATCTCGACTCCCTGATTTACAAACCTTGATTTTTTTGAAACAAAATCTTATTCTTATTCCTGTCTTGTCTGGAAGCTTTAATGAATTTTAACTGTTATGAACTTTCTTTTCATCATTCATCTATTTTGCCTTGAACTATATACAGGCATAATCTTGGAGACACAGCAGGTTTGGTTCCAGACCAATCACAATAAGGCAAATATCATGATAAAGCAAGTCAAATGAATTTTTTGATCTCCCAGCACATATAGAAGTTAAGTTCACACTATACTGTGATCTGTGAAGTATGTCTAAAAAAATGTACATACCTTAATTAAAAAATACTTTATTGCTAAAAAATGCTAACCATCATCCGAGTCACAGTCACCTGATCACAGATCACCGTTACAAATATAATAACGAAAACATTTGAAATACTATGAGAATCACTGAAACGGGACACAGAGACACGAGGAGAGCAAATGCTGTTGGAAAAATGGCAACCCCTTGCTTGACGCAGGGTTGCCACAAACCTTCAACTTGTAAGAAAGGTGTTGTGCCCTAAAACCAGGGGTCCCCACTGCTCCTTTCATCCTGGCTGCTCTGCAGATCAGTATATTCCTGGACACACCCACGTGAGATTGTGAACTTCAAGTGTATAGGCTCATAGCCATTTGGGAGGCTTTTTATTTTTTAAGGTTAAGATGAGGAAAGGGCCTCCGTATGCTGAAGGGGAAGACAGTAGGGAGTCAATGGTTCTTTCCCTTTCCCTAGCCTCCTCCTGCCCCCGCCAAGAAACAAACATCCGTATGCCCCTGCTAAACACGAGCTGCCTTATCACCTACTGTCCACATCTGGCACGTTACATTTCATTTTGAAGAACGAAAAGTCCTTTCTTCCTTTTTGGTCACTCTCACCCATTCACTTGGCATCTTTTCTCTTCCTGACTCTAACAGGTGGCACTTTACTCTCACAGAAGGAAGCCCATGGACTAGTGACACGAGGCCTGTCACCTAACTCAGTGAAGGATGCCGGTGTGGAAACACTCTGATGGGCTGGTGTCCTCCTCCTTCTGCGTGTTCCACTCTTTCGCAATCTCAGAAAAAATGGTATGAAAAGACAATATTTTGTGACACAAGAAGCTCCTACTTTTCTAATGATGGACGTGTATTAAGATGGACATCTGTTCTACACGATACCAAGTTCTATGGTCTCGAAGGAGCAAGCGCCCATTTAAAACCAAGCCTAAGTAAAAACGGAGCTGCACGGATGTCAGAATGTTTGTGAGTGGCAGACGAGTAAAGAAATGGCAGTTCGTTCAGTTATTTGCCACTTGTTTTATACTAAGCCTCATGTTTTTTTGGGGACCCATCGATAATCACATTGTGAGCCATATGAAGTCCTACTCTTACAGATACCTCATAAATAGCTATGACTTTGTGAATGATAGCCTGTCTCTTAAGCATAGTGTGGATGGGGCGACTCGCTACCAGTACCTGATTAACCATGAGGAGAAATGTCAGGCACAAGACATCCTCCTGTTACTGTTTGTAAAAACTGCTCCTGAAAACTACAATCGACGTTATGCAATTAGAAAAACGTGGGGCAATGAGAAGTACGTTCAGTCCCAACTTAATGCCAACATCAAAACTCTGTTTGCTTTAGGGACACCTGCTAACCCACTGACGAGAGAAGAACTGCAGAGAAAACTGGTCTGGGAAGATCAAGTGTACAGTGATCTAATCCAGCAAGACTTTGCTGATTCTTTCTATAATCTTACTCTTAAATTACTTCTGCAGTTCAGTTGGGCAAACAGCTTTTGTCCTCATGCCAAATTTCTTATGACAGCTGATGATGACATATTTATTCATATGCCAAATCTTATCAAGTACCTTCAAAGTTTAGAAAAAATTGGTGTTCAGGACTTTTGGATTGGTCGGGTTCATCGCGGAGCTCCTCCTGTGAGAGACAAACGCAGCAAATACTATGTCCCTTATGAAATGTACCAGTGGCCGGCTTACCCTGACTATACTGCTGGAGCTGCCTACGTGATCTCTGGCGACGTAGCCGCCAAAGTCTACGAGGCGTCACAGACACTTAACTCTAGTCTTTACATAGATGATGTGTTCATGGGCCTCTGTGCCAATAAAATGGGGATAGTACCACAACACCATGTGTTTTTCTCCGGGGAAGGGAAAACTCCTTATCATCCCTGCATCTATGATAAAATGATGACATCTCATGGACATGTACAAGACCTTCAGGACCTCTGGAGGGATGCCACAGACCCCAAAGTCAAAACAATTTCAAAAGGGTTTTTTGGTCAAATATACTGCAGGATAATTAAGATAGTTCTTCTCTGCAGACTGACCTCTCTTAACACGTATCCTTGTAGGGCTGCCTTTATCTAATGGTACTTGAATGTTGTATGTTTTCACTGTCACTGAGCCAAACCTGGATGAAAAAACTTTATGTATTTGTTGATACCTTAAGTAAAATGAGTATGAAAAAATGAAGAAATATTTTGAAAACCCAGTCTATCAAAATGTTTCTTTGATTCTAGAAGCTATTCAGTGTAACTTATCTACTTCATGGCCCAAATTCATTTCAAGGAATTTATATTTAAAAAAGGTTTATGGAGACAAAACTAAAGGGAAACTCAAGTTCTTACTCGATGCCACATGTATATTTGAGGCATAGAGAAGTTGTTAAGGTGCCTTGGTGTTAGAGTAAGTGCTTTTGGAAAATACTAAGTGAATGTAAAGTACAACATTTCAAAGAAATTAGTATGTAGTCAGACCAGATTTACAAATTAGTTTTCACTGGAGAGCACGTGACTGGGGGAGATGGGAGCAGCAGAGGATTGGCATAGGAGAAAGTACTTGAACCTGAAAAGAAAGTTCCTGTTCTTCAGAGGGGACTTAGAAAAATGTACACAATTTCTTTAGAAACAGCCAAATCAATCATTGTCACATCCCTGTAGCTAACTTACCTAGATAGTATTAGAATCATTTAAAATATATTTATATCTTTTTTCAAAGTGTAATGTGAAATATGAGCTGTCATTCGCTCTGGCCTAACTGGTACTTCATGTGAATTTTTTGATTATTAGAAATGACACAAAACATGGGCAGTTTATTGCTCACAAGGTCTTTATCTAGGGAGAAATCATTGTTCATTCAAATCAGCCAATTTTAATGAATTTTTCAGCTGGTTTTTAAATATTCAATATCAGCCTGTCTTTAAGGTAGTTTTTTTGAATGTAGTTTGCAGAGAGGAATATAATAATGGAGAGGACTTCAAAAAGAAAGAACATTAAATGCCTCTTTTCTCCTTTTCTGTAATTTATAAAATAAAATTCTTAGTGTGTAAATTATTGTGACGATGACGAAAATTAGCCTACCCCTCCCCAACAACATCTCCTAAACCGCAGTACTTTGTCAGAATCTAAAATCAAGAGTATTCAGCATCAAATCAAAGCTATCCTACCTTAAAAAAAAATAAGTTCTTTCATCAAAATGATTATCAGAGGTGTCATCAATTTTGAAATACCTCACAGTGGAAAGCAGAACGAAGTGATAGAAATGTCACCAGAATGAGGTTTAAAATATTTGCAAAGCTTCCTATTCAAAGAGATGTGGCTGAGCTCTGAAAGGGTAAGTTGCGTTCATCTCACAGGGCATGATAGAAATGTGGTCATGATGCAAAACCTCCCCTCACTACAGAAAGAACTAGGTGACATCTATTGTCACAGGGATTATACGACGTCCAAAATGATGACTTCAGCAAAAGCAGTCAGCTGAACTGATTGTAAAACCTCTGTCTCTGCGGAGGTGACTGTTAGGGAAAACTAAGATGTCTCATTTCATTAGATGAGGTCTGAAACAGGCAGAACATAAAACTGAAAGAATTGGCAAACAATTGGAGGATGATACATACTGTAATTTTTTGCAGATAGCTTTTTAATGTTTACAGGAATTTTTTGTTAATTTTTTTTTCTATTTTGAAAATTGAGGCTTGTTTACATTGATTGCTCAGATTAATTTAGGATTTTTAACTAATGTCCAAACTACGGTGTCAACCATTCTGGGCTTGGTAGTGACTTTCAGAGTAGGTTCAATGTTTTTAGATCCTGACAGTTTCAGTTTTCTGACCAATTTTAAGACCTGTAGATAACAAAATCACATTTTGACAAAGCTGGTCTACAATTAATTTTTATTAGTTGATTCTTTAATAATCGTTTGCCTTTTGGCCATACATATCCTGGGTATCTATACTTGTAACTGTTTAAATTTTCCATTGGTTGAAAACATAAGTATCTCTCTGGCCATTGAGATGATCTTGTTTACAGCAATACTTTTGTGAAAAAATTATTTATTTGCAAAAGAGCTCCCCTCAACTGTGTTCATCTTCTTATTTTTGCTTAGAATAGAATGGAACAGATTTAAATTTAAAGGAAATATGAAGGCACTTCCTTTTTTAATAAGAAGGAAATTGCTAGATGCTTCCTTCGTTTGATTTAAAGTACTGAGAAGAATATTTGTAAATAAAAGGATTCCAGCCTTTTAAAAAAAGGAGAAAAAAATATTTTTGGTGCTCTAATGCAGGGCTGTCTCAAAAATCGTCAACAAAGGGATACTGAACTATCAGCGTGGATGGTCACTTGAGTTAGACGATGGTTGTACACAGTGTTAATGCTAAAAACTTTTTACCTCTTGGTTGGTTTGCATCTTTTTCCATATTATTAATTTTATACCAGTATGTTAAATATTTATATTATTTTGAATTTTGCTCTTGTATGGCAAAATAATTAGTGAGTTTTTAAAAATAAATCTGTGATTTCCAATAAAGAACTTGAAAATTGTCAGATGTGTATTTGCACAAACTTTTTAAACTCCTGTATGTGAACCCCATTTGTTTATATAATCAACTTGTTCTGTTTAATGTCAGGGAGGTCTGTAGTCCACAGTCTTAATCCTGTTGCTGTTTAGACCTGTTGCTGTGTCCAGGACAGAGGATTATCTTGTCCTCTCTCATGGAAACACCTAAAATGCTTCTTTAGTTTGTTAAATGACGTATGCTGGAATGTCTAAGTTCAGGGAAGTCTTTTCTGATCAATTGTTCAGGAAAGGGATGAAAACCTGCAGCTACGGGGCCATCAAACACCATTGGAAAGGGTTACATTCTCCTTTTATTTGCTATCATTACGTGTCGGAAAGTAGATTCATATTAACTCGAGTCTTTGAAAGTCAGGAACGTTCTTAGGCCTCCTTCTGTCCGAGTGCTGCTTCTGTATATTTGTACATAGTATGTTTTCCTCTGCTTTTTACCCGATTCCTGCTCAGTTCTTAGCCTAAGATACGGTGTGATTCAATCTATATACATTTTTAAAACTTGGAAGCATGCGATTTTTTTGCTTGTAGATATTCTTTTGTTCCAGACCTCAAAGGCTCCTTACTGTCTTGAGCATCAAATCTAATCTCTTCGACCTGGTCCCCAAGGCCTTATGGAATCTTCCTTTCCTTCTTGATTTCCCATAGCAGTATTTTTCCCACCGCCACTATCATGAGTGATGAATCTTATTCATGACCACACCTTGTGTAAGTTAACCAATGGACCATCGTTTCTCCTGGACCTTTTGAAGTCTTGAAACTCCAACCCTAAATGGGCTCTTCCATTAAGCATCTCTTCCTTCCAAAATACATACTTAATCACATACATTATTGTGCTACTAATTATTTCATGTGCTTTTTCCTAGCTAAAATACAAGTTCTGAAAGTAGGGACTATGCACAGTGCTATCACAGGGGGCTTAAAGTAATCCCCCGCCCGCTTAGGTGGTTAGCATCTGACTTGATTTTGGGTTAGGTCATGATCTCAGAGTCCTGAGTTCTGAGCCCCAAGTTGGGCTCTGTTCTGCACGTGGAGTCTGCTTAGGATCCTCCCTCTCCTACCGTCCCTCTCTGCCTTCCCTGCTCACTCTCTCTCTCAAAAAAAAAAAAAAAAAAAAAAAAAAAAAAAGATACACTGTCACTTAAGGACAACAGAACACATTGCCAAGAGGTGCTTTTCTGAGACAACACAAATAAAGACACTTTCAAATATGCTGATGTGGGCCATTTACTGTAACTGAGAGATAACATTTTAGTTGGTAAGAGGCCACGTCTCTCCTTGAGTACACCTTAAAGTGAAAGAGTATAAAGTAGTCTAATGAAACTAATATGGGCTTTAATCAAATGGCAAGTTCCTGAAGACTTTGGTTCATTTACTTTACAGACATATTTTGAGGGCCTGCTAAAAGCTAAGTATTATAGTCCTTGGGCACAAGAGTGGCTCATAAGTCAGTAAGTTAAATGGCGTAGATAGTGTGATGATTGCTAGAATAGAATTAATGATGTAGATTCTGAGTATAAAGAAGATTTTTTTAAAAATGAATTTCCTCTATGCTTTTGGTGTTTACCACACTAATTTAGGCTTTCTGAATGGCTGAGCAGTCACATGCATGCAAATACCTTCCTGTGGTCTGAAAATAGCATTGAATTTGTATAACTTGTGTCTTTGGGGAACCTATTCCTTTTAAATGCTTTCAAACTAATAATTCAATCTATCAACATTAGTTTACATTTACTGTTTTGTTTTTTCTTGATAATTCATTTTTCAAAATTACTGAGTATACCTGGAACTTGGTTTCTAAGTCCTGTGCAGCTCTTGCTTTTGTTTTTATGAAATCTGTGAGTTTGTTCTCAGGTACATAAATGAAGGTTAGTATGCAGAATAAATATGTGATTTTTACCTGGGGAAAATGAATGATGAGATTTAAAACAGAAGATACACTCCCCTCTCCCTATCATCTCAAGGGGTTAAAATGATTCCTGCCCAGAATCTGCAATCTTACCTGGTAGGGGAAAGATTTTCAGGACTGTCAAGCTGTTCTGGCTTAGGGTTCTCCCCATCGTGACTGCTTTCCAGTATTTCTTCATTCTGAAGTGAAAGAAATTTTGGTAAGACCGTCTATTTTATTTGGGGGCTGTATATTTTTCTTTTCCCCAATTTATTTGTTTTGCTGGTTTTTGTTTTCGGTGTTCTGGATGAGCCCAGTCCCTTATCTTTCTTTTTTTTTCTTGGATTTTTCCCAGCCCCTCTGCAGATCCGTTACAGTTTGCCTTTCAGGCTTCCTTTAGAAACATCAAAAACTCTTTCTCAAAAGCAGATAACATTTTTCCTTAATAGTGAACAGCTATTAATATTGTACTACCCCTTCCCAGTTGACTCACAGTAAGAATTCAGAGTTTGAGCTAAGGGGAAACAGTGAAGAGATCATTTGACTCAGTAGTTCCTTTCTTTCCCCTCTGGGGGTAAGAAATGAACATCTGGAGAAATTGCAACCTACCCAAGGCCAAAGAGTTAAAGACAGAGATGAAATAAACCCAGACTCCCCTCTCACAGGCTGGTAATCACAAGTCCATTCTAGCGTACCATGTCCTGGGACAGCTGGTACCTTACGCTGTATAGATTGGCCCCTGGCACGGGCTTGAAGCTGGGGGTCGGAAGCCTGGCTCACTACCTGCCAGCTCTAAGACCCTGGGCAAGCTCACTGAATCTTTCTACCTCAGTTTCCTCCCCTAGTACATGGACCGTACGGTACTATCTACCACACAGGACTGGGGCTCTTTTTCAGAATATTAGGCATTTAATTATCAGAAAGAGGCAAAACTACTCATTTTACTTTCAAGAAAATACAGTTTTAACAAGGAAGTGAATTTATATAAACTTGATAGCAACAATAGAATCTTAAAGATATTGACTAATAATGAACACGTAGATAATTAGCCAGCTTTTGAATTCTTCCTGCCTGCCAGGTTCTGTTTAAATGAGTCCTTTTGTGCTGTCACAAAAGGGAGTATAGATTTTGAATGGGCCCTCTAGCAAAAGTATTGTTGAAAGAAATATAGTGAGTAGCTAGATTCTGTATAAATTAGAGCTGAAAGGTGAAGGATGAGCTTTTCCCAGTCTAAGGAACAGATGAGAAATCTCCTTGTAAAACAGCTCAGCTAGGCTCTCAGCTGGTTGTTGACAATGCGAGAAGAGAGGCCTCTCGGGCACCTGGGTGGCTCAGTGGGTTAAAGCCTCTGTCTGCGGCTCAGGTCATGATCCCATGGAGCCCCTCATTGATCAAGCCCCGCATTGGGCTCTCTGCTCAGCAGGGAGCCTGCCTCCCCACCCTGCCCCTCTGCCTGCCTCTCTGCCTACTTGTGATCTCTGTCAAATAAAATCTTTAAAAAACAAAAAGAGGAGCCTCTCACTGGATTAACAGAAAGCAGTCAAGGTAAGGTGGTTTTTGTCATTCACAATGCCAAGTACAGAAAGAGCAATTCAAAAATGTTCAACGAATGAAAGAAAATCGGGGATCATTGAGCTTTTTCACTGATGTCCTCCCAAATCTGGCATATCCAGAAATCAGACTAACAAATAAAGGGCCGTTTGGGATACCAGTTTTGCATTCAGCTCTAAAATACACAGGCAATCTTCAATTCTAAGTTCCTATTTGTTTCTTTTAAAATAGGATATCATTTCACTAGGCATCTAAATTGTTAGTATCCGCTATTACATATATTTGACCAGATACTTGTAGATATTTCTCATTTCAGTCAATATACAGAAGTAAAATATCAGTCCCCAGATTCAAACCAATCTGGCTATTTTCACCACACCACCAGAACTCTTTCTTCACATTTTCTCTATAATGTGGAACTGATCACTATGGCTGTTAATTCTACATCACATCCTTCTCTAGTTCCTCCCTGTGATGTCACTATACCTGTGACGTCACACCTGCTGGGCTTTGAACTCTAGCTTTATTTGTCTTTGGGTCCCTAACATGTAATACAGGACCTTTGTAAGGAGTAAGCACTATTTCTAACCAAACTTCCTCTCACCATAAAACTTACTACTGCTTATAAAATGAACTGTGCTCTTTCCAGCTCTTCTGTTGGTCTATCGTAAGTGTGGTATATTGTACAGTCTTTTATTTCATGACAATCTAAGGACAGAAAAATAACAATGACTCAAACAAAGTGTATAGGTATGGACTGTCATCTTTTTTTTTTTAATATTTTATTTATTTATTTGACAGAGATCTCAAGTAGGCGGAGAGGCAGGCAGAGAGAGAGGAAGGGAAGCAGACTCCCTGCTGAGCAGAGTGCCCGATGCGGGGCTCGATCCCAGGATCCTGGGATCATGACCTGAGCCGAAGGCAGAGGCTTTAACCCACTGAGCCACCCCGGCGCCCCTGGACTGTCATCTTTTACGCTGAATGATGATGTCCTAATTTATAGATTTTGTCGTGCATGAGACATGGGCTTGCTAAAATGCCTGGATATGGACTTGGTGTCAACCCATATTCCTAGGACCACGAGTCAAATGGATGATGTCAGGGTAGAAAAAGGATCCTCTGTTGATCAAGTTTGATGGAATATAACCCTGCTGCCACTGAGAATGTGATGGGAAGGATCCACAGCAGATCTGGGTGCTGCTTTAATAACTTTATACCAATATTTCGCTAAAGTTTAGACAAATTAGTTGTGTTCTGGTGCAGTAGCTTCCGAAGTCTGACCATGGCCCACAAGAAAAACATCAAAACATACATACACACATATTGGGATTTATAATAAATATGTTTTTGATCTTGTCCTATATCTGGTACAGATCTCCTAAGACTTATAATTTCCTAAGTGATAAGAGCCATCAAGTTTTCTTTTGTTATTCATAACAAACCCCTTTCAACCCCACCAGAGTTTATGTTAATAAGGTAGCTTATGGGGGCTGGTTGCCATGGGAACCAAGCACATGATTCTAATTTGAGGGTGGGAACTTTCAGTTCCCTTGACCAACACCCTTTGGGGGCCGGGGGAAGGGGGCTGAAGACTGAATTCAACTACTAATGGCCAATGGTTTAACCTGTCATGCCTATGTAATGAAGCCTCCAAAACACCCACAAAAGGAGCTTCTGAGTTGGTGAACACACAGAGATGGGGAGTAGGTGGCTTGCTCAGAGAGCACGGAAGCTCCATGTCCCTATACCTTGCCCTATGCATCTCTTCCATCTGGCTGTTCCTGAATTACATCCTTTTGAGATAAACTGGTAATCTAGTAAGTAAAATGTTTCTCTGAGTTCTCAGAGCCACTCTAGCAAATTAATCAAACCCAAGGAGGGTATAATGGGAAACTGATCTATAGCAGGTTGGTCAAAAGCACCAGGGACAACATGGACTTTTCAAATGGCATCTAAAGGGGATGGGGGAGCAATCTTAACAGGACTGAGTCCTTAACTTAAGGGAAGTGATTCTATCTCTGGGTAGACAGTGCCAGAATTTAGTTAATTGCTTGGTTGTGTTGTAAACACACACACACGCGCGCGCGCGCGCGCACACACACACACACCAGACATACATATAGCTGATGTGACATACTCTATTTTTAAATTAGGCCATCCTTGTTGCATTCTGCTCTTCTTCTTTATTTTCAATGCTTGTGAACCCACTAAAGTTCACGGTCACCACTGCCACCTGAACTTTGAAAATCTCTTAGAGAGTGAAAAGAACACAGATTCTTCATGTGAAAGGTACATCTGGGTGGGAATCTCTGGTTTACTTTTTATTTAAAAGTGACCTTGGGCAAGACTTCTTTGCACCTTAGGTCTCTCTGTAAAAGAGGACTTACTGTATCTATATCAGAGGGGTGTTGTGGTGATTTGAGGTAAGGAATTCAAGTACTTGGTACAAAGAAGCCTTGATAAATGGTATTTGAGGTTGGCTCTTTAATATCTTCTTTGTGGGGATTAAAATGGGTAATGTCTGTAAAGCACCCAGGGACACTGACCTGCAGTAATTGCTGGGCAGTTCCTACCTGCTCCTGTGTAATAGAGACCCCATATTTCTCACTAGCTGGGAGGTGTTGGCCAAGTCACCTAGGCTCTCTGGGCATCTATTTTCTTCTGTATAAAATGAGGGAGATGTGTGAATTGGTGATGAAACACCCCTCTGCTTATAATATCAAACACCAACATAGATACTATTGCTTCTGATTTTGAGATGAAAGCTGAAATGTAGCCATATTACTTTGGGGGAAAACTTTAAATTAATCTTCCTCAAAGGTCTAGAAGGAAGACCATATTTAAATAAATGCTTGCTTTTTTCAAATATTGGGTCTTCTGTTCCTTTTATTTTGAATAATGAACCAAGAAGATTGACCACAGACCAACCAGCCAATTGCTGCTATGTTTTTTGTTAGAGATTCCTTAGGAGTCTCATGAATTATAGAATAATGCTTTTTGATTTTTTTAAAGATTTTATTTATCTGTTTGAGAGAGAGAGAGCAAGAGCGCAAGTGTGTAGGGGGAGGGGTAGAGGGGGCAGGAGTGGGACAAGCGGACTCCACCCTGAGCATAGAGCCTGCCGTGGGATTTGATCCCACGACCTTGAGATCATGACCTGAGCCAAAACCAAGAGTTGGATGCTTAACCAACTGAGCCTTTTTAAAAGGTCCCCTAAAATGATGCCTTTTTAAAGCAGAGCAACAAGTTCCTGTGGAATCATATCCTGTTCCCCTTTAGTCAACCCTGACTTAGAGTTGCCCCTAGGGTATCTCAAAGAGTGGATTTTCTCAGCCAGCTGGTGATTTAAAAGGGAATTGATCCAAAAATCACCTTACTGGAGGACTAATCAGGTGGAAAAGCCCATCCCCATTTATGTTTATTTTATTCTTAAGAAAAAGGGGTGGCTATGAAGGCAAGCAGCTGTCAACTGCTCTAGGCCCAACATCACTCCCCAGTCTCTAGCCCAGTCTCTCCTGAGTTTCGAAATGACATCAACCAACATACAGGTCCTCTAGCAACAAACACGTAACCTGTTTTGGTTACGTTTTTTCAACAAAAATGTAACCTAAGTGTTTTGTTTCCCCCATATTTTGAAGGTCATATTTCAAAATTGAGAGAACAGGCTAATTTCTTGGCTTGAAAGGAATTTTGTTTAAAAATTTTATTTCAGGGTCGCTGGGGTGGCTTAGTCAGTTGAGTGACCAACTCTTGGTTTCAGCTCAGGTCATGATCTCAGGGTCATGAGATCAAGCCCTGCATCGGGCTACATGCTCAGTGGGGAGTCTGCTTGAGATTTTCTCTCCCTCTCCCTCTGCCCCTGCCTCTGCTCCACTGTGTGCTCTCTCTCTCTCTCTCTCTTTGGAGAATATCTTTTTTTTTCCTTTTTTTTGAGAATATCTTTTTAAAAGTATCAATCAACTTTTTAAAAATACCTACTTTTTAAAAAGTATCAGGGCGCCTGGGTGGCTCAGTGGGTTAAGCCACTGCCTTCAGCTCAGGTCGTGATCTCAGGGTCCTGGAATGGAGTCCCGCATCAGGCTCCCTGCTGAGCAGGGAGCCTGCTTTCTCTCTCTCTCTGCCTACCTCTCTGCCTACTTGTGATCTCTGTCAAATAAATAAATAAAAATCTTAAAAAAAAAAAAAAGTATCAGTAGCTGGGGGCACCTGGATGGCTCAGTTACTCAAGTTTCCAACTCCTGGCTTGGGCTCAGGTCATGATCTCATGGGTGGTGGGATTGAGCCCTGGTTGGACTGCATTCAGCATATAGTCTGCTTGAGATTCTCTCCCTCTGCACCCTCTGCCCCTGCCACTTCTTGCATGCATGTACATGCACTAAAATAAATGAATAAATCTTTTAAAAAAGAAAGTGTCAATAACTGATTTTCAATTGATTATTAAGGTTTGGTTTGGTTTGGTTTTGTCCCCAAAGGAGAGAGAGCAACATTTGAACTGAATCAAATTAGATTTTTCCTACAGTTAAATTATTACACTCTATGATTTTAGGGATGCTTGGAAAGCAATTTCAGTTCCAACTCTTTTAAAGTGATGGTACCTGATAAATCAAGGTGAAAGTATCATTTATTGTTTTATCACATTTCTTTAAAAAAGAAGCTACTAGACCTTATTGTGAGAAGAAGTAAGGTAGATAAAGGCTGAACCATCCTCTTCATTTCCATATAAAGCGTGACCACTGCAAGTATTTATGGTTAAGCATTTTACAAAATTATAAATTAATCTTGAAAACCAGAGAAGGTAAAGAAGTAGAACAAGCAAGAATTACTGAAAAATTACACAATGGTGGGTTGTAGGGAGGACAATGGGGGAAAATGGAAAAAGAAAACTCTCCAAAGGCCATTCAACCTCCAGCCTCAGTCCAGTCCAAGGTGGTCTCAGAGACAGTCCCAGAGTGAAAAGCATCAGCCCTGGGAAGGGATGGCTCTGCCTTTTCCTCCCCATTGCTAGAACTTCTGAGGGAATGGGGGAAACCTTTTCTTTGTCATTTTTTTTTGTTTATTTTTGTTTTCTCCTTTTTGAGATCCAGGGAGTTCTGATGTGGAGAATAGGAAGAACTTTTGAAAAACAGGACCACTTAGAGACTCTACCGTGGGAACAGATTGCTAGCTGGCTAGTCTGTTCTGTTTGCACCATCTCACCGGCCCTTCCCAGCACATCTTTTCTTATTCTTCATTGTCACTGCCAGAAGAAGCCACTGCCTTTGGATAATAGGGCAGTCTGTCTTTCTTTCCTTTTCTTTTCTTTTCTTTTTAATGACAAGTATTTCCAGAAGGGTTAAGGAGCTGTCTGTCACTCATCATTCATGCACTGCTATGAATTAGCTCATTCAGATATTCTCCTACCTCTAGACCAGATCAGCTGTATTGTGTAGGCACTTCCAAGAGGGAAGGGAGAGGAGAGGAAGGTTTTAGCACATATTAGAGCCGTTTGGAGGAGAAGGGCAGGCTTGAGAAGACAGGCATGAGCAGTCCTGAGGCTTTGTGGAATGGAAAATGAACAGAGAAAGATAGGGGAATGGGTCCCAAATGTAAACTTTTCCTATTTAAAAAATTTTCCAGGGTCTCTTTTATCTAAGATCTTGAATTTCCCAGCCATTAGTAATTAGTTCAATGATCTTACTTGTTAAATTGGTTTTTAAAGACTGGACTAACACTCGAAAACAATGTTTATAATATTTTGTTTATGAGAAAAGTGTCTTTTTAAAAAAATGCAACATTGTTTTTACAATGATTTACAATGCTGTAGTTCTGTTTAAAGGATCAGAAATTGAGAAATATGTTGCAAGACACCTTTCTCCCACTCCCAAACCAAGAAATGTGACCAAGGACATAGAAGTTTCCTATATATTTGGAATTCTCTCAAGCTATTTGATTTCATGTGGTTTTAATCTCAATGTATAACTGTCAATGTAACATTATTTTTGTGTGTCTGTAAATCTTAACTCATAAATAAAATCACAAGTTTGAAAGGTATTTTTTTAGACGAATCTTTGATCCTTAACCTATTTCACAAGTAATTTCCACATAACCTCAAGGTCAGCTGGCTTATTCTCTTTGGTATGTGTGTTGGAGGAGAAAGCTACAGCTCATAGGAAGAGAAGGTGTGGGTTGCTGTTACAGATGTACGAAACCCTACAAAAGTTGGACTCAAATTTTTAAGTCCTCACTTTCTCCAGATTTTTTCTAAGTGCTCTATATTAGCAAACAAATTCATCTAATTAGAAATCCATGATGGAAACCTCAAGGTATCTTCAATATCTTCTCTCCCTCTCTATTAAATCGGCCCCCTTTCTTCTCTGCCTTGATCTATTCCTCATTCATCACACTTTCTGAGACAGTCTAGTGTGTTCGAGGCACTGGGGAGGATATCTGGATTAACAGGTACAAGCTCTGCCCATCTCCCTTTTTCTGTCATTAGGAGGCTCTTAACACTGGAGTTACACCTAGACTGTAACACCTGCTGGCAGCTGGTCCATCTACCTGCCTTCTTCTAGTCTACTCTTCATTGCCATACCAGAGTCATCTTTCTAATACATAGGTGTCCTTCCTGGCAACAACTTCTAACCAAAGCCTTCAGCAACCTGTTCTGGTCTACCTCTCTGGCTTTCTCGAACCATTCCCAGAAAAGCCTATACCCCTTCAGATTTTTGATACTTTATATCCTTCCCCATCTTGACTGCCTTTCTCTGTCTTATCCAACTTTCAAAGTTGTATTTATTTTTCAAAGCTAAGTTCAAATGCCATCTCCTTTATAAAAATATCCCCAATACTGTTGTTATGAACTGTTCCTTCTTCTGCCTTCTAACATGTTATATTCCTTTTAGCAAAGGTATGTCATTCTCCTCTACATTATAAATTATTTGAAATATATAGTTTCCCTCATGAGACTTGTAAGTTTCCTGAGTTCAGGCCCCATGTTAGAATTGTTTCCATATGACCCATAGCAATTGCTTTAATATATAGTAAATGGAGCAGAATACGACACCAATGAGATATTTTAGTCAACAGTGGTCTTAACTGTTATTCTGTCCTATTTCATATAGCTCCCTCAATGAAAGTACATTCTCATAGATTAATATAATCACACACTTGCTTCACTAAGTTCTGGACTGTATTAGCCTAAGAGATCTGTATCTACCTTAATGAGCTCTCTTCATCCTGAGTCTTCATGACATATGAATATAGCCTCTAGGCAAGTGTGGCCCAAAATGCATCCTTATACCACCTAGTTAATTCTAGTTACCAAATTAAAAATATTGAATTTAAAAGTTAAAAATTCAGATTCCAGGACCATACTCTAGCCCTCCTGAATCACAATCTGAGGGTAGATCTTGAGAATCTCCATCATTAATAAGCTTCTCAGGGCTACAATCCATAGGAAACCCTGATAATCTCCATTCTAGAAATTCCTCAGAAAGCTTAGTTGGGGGCTGCCTCAAAGACCTTGTGGATTCTCTCAATGACCAGACTTCAAGCATCATAGAGGGTGAACCCTGAAATGCACTTACAGTTTATATAGCTCTCCTGTTGAGAATCAGAGGTAAATGAAAGCTCTGGGGATTTAAAGGAGTGAGAAAGCAAGGAACTGAATTTGGACCTGATCTGCTATTATTTGGCAAAACAGTACATATTCAAGATCAGGAGAAGCTATCCAATTTAAGACCCGGCCTGACTGCCCTTCAGCCACTGTTCATCTTTTACACAGTACATTTTATCTATAAACATGGGATTAAATGGGAAACTAAAATTACAAAGAATCCGCTGTATGTAAGGCATCATGCTAGGTGCTCCCACATATTTCTCATGTTTTAAATATTTTATTTTGATTATTTAACATTATCATTATTAATGAAGTCATGTAGTTCTCATTTAATCAGACACCTGTGGGGTGGCTTTATTCCCATTTTGCAGAAGAGGAATTTAGAGTATGAGAGATTCAGTAAACCGGTAGTTAGATTAAGTAACTAATAGGTTATAGGTAAATAGATTAAGTTAAATAGATAAGTAAACTGTTAGATTAAATAAACTACGAGTTTCAAATCCCGGTTCCACCATTTACTAGTTGTGTGACCCTTAGGGAAGCTCACTTAACTTCTCAGGGTCTCAACAGCATCATGAATAAAACAAGGGAAACATCAGCTTCCTCATCTTCTTCCTCAAGGTATTGAGGATTTGGGATGAAATCAGGTACACAGAGCATGCAGCACAATGTCTGGGTCTCACCAGTGTTAGCAACCTCTCCCTCACCTTCTCATTCTCTAACTTACAGAATTGGGGGGTTTTTTTCTTTAATTTTTATGGAGGAGGCTGTTTGCGTGCAAGTTTAAAAAGGCCCCTGCTATGCTAAGCCACACTAACAGGTGCCCAGCAACAGTTTGTTGGTGCTCACAGCCAGTAGCTCGGCCTTTATCCTGAGAGTTCACATTCATGAAAAAGGAATTTTCATCAGTGTCTGGCCTCTTTCCAGCTCTGAAGCTGTGATACGAACAGCCTGGAAAAGCAGCCCTTGTGAGTCATGCTTCCAGGTTCTAGCTTCCAGCTGGTGATGTAAAGGACCCAAATCAGCCACATCACCACTGCCAGCAACCACTGCAAATCCCCACGGCTGGGCTTTCCCAGACCTCGTCGGGGAGTCTAGTGCAGGGGTGCACAGCTGCCAGACGGCCCCGGAGCCACAGCCCGTTTGTCAGGTTGAGTGTGCATCCCTTCCGACAAGAAAAGCCAAGAGTACCCCACCTGAGAAGACAGAACACCTTTTTTGGAAATGAGTTCTCTGATGATGATAAAATCATAGCTTGATTTGGTTGCATGATTTTGTTGTATGTAGTCACTATCTGAGTCTAGGGGCAATCATGGGTAGCTTTGGTTTATTTCTCTCTCTCTCTCTTTTTTTTTTTTTTTTTTTTTGGTCTGTGAGCATTTACCCAAGGAAAGGAAGCCGTGGCATTTACCACAGTGTTATGATCTGCGTTGTGCTTTCATTTTGTCTTTACATTCTATGTCAAAGGTCAAGGATGTCTGATTGTCCCCAGAGTCAGAGGTTATGCATTTTGGTCCTCTGTCCTGGACAGTGGCCACAAAACACAAGCAGCAATGATTCTTCTTGATGTTAGCCAACCTCCTTGCTCCTCCTTTTAATAAGCCATGAATCACACAGACATAAATCGAAACCTTTTTTCTAACCTACTTTTTTTTTTTAACCAGTTTTCTTACATATTTTGAAATGATGATTTCCCTGGTTATCCTACCTACCTTGTCAAGTGCTGATGGAATTTATTGGTCCTGAGTTGATTTTTAAGGCTAGGATTTGGGGATTAATTCATAAACCCTCTTCCTTCCTACTCGTGGTCATTCATGACTATATGGATTCTGCTCATGCTTCTCACAGCCTTGGCTTTTAGAAGTCGAAGTCTGACCAGCTTCTGTTCGCCAAATTGAGGAAGTCTGGCAGACAATTCCTACTCTGCTTCCTCCACTGTCTTGACTGTTAACATAATGTTGTTGCAGGAAAAGCCCTTTATTAAATACACAAGTGAGGTAACAATAAGGAAAAAAAAAAACAACAAAAGCCCAGGACAATTGTAACATGGGCTTGCACTGGCTTACCAACACCGATGCTATTGGTGATCTGCCTAACTATGAGGCAGCCGGCACCCTAGAAGGATGAGCTTAGAATCTGAATTAAATAAGCAGCACGGGCAAAGGGAAGAAACCAGAAATTCTAGTGGCCCGAGCTTCTTGGATTCTACCTAACATTTTCCAACTCTATAGGCCTCTGGTTCTTCCCCTGCCCTAGTTCTTGCATTGTCTATTTTTACCAATATATAAAATCAAAGTAAATAATAAATGTAGCTTATGGAAGCCTTTCCTCTTAAACACCCTAAGGTCTTCCCTGAGAAAAGGTGCCTTACGCTTACTGACTCTGACTATATTTTCCTTTTTTGTTTTTTCAACAAATAAAACAGCAGCACTCATATTTATTGTTCACACTTACTGAAATAACTCACTCAATTTTGGATTCTTTTATATGAGAACCTCCAGGTACACACAACCCCTCTGGCATCTTTGTAAATTGTGTAGGCCATAAATACGTTGTCTAAAGATGAGGCAAAGAAAATCACAGAGCAGCGAGGTAAGTTCAAATCACACTGTGGGTTAATAGCAACAGCATGTAAGTTCAGGGGCTGGACCTGAGCTTTGGTGCACTTGACCCAGCTCTCACCTTCAGAGATAAGATTCTCGGAAGCCCAGGGTACAGAGATGGTAGGGTGGTGCTCAGTTTTGAAGGTGATCACGGGTAAGCCCTTTTTATGCCGTGCAATAATTCCACAAACTTCATGGATGTCAAGTCTGATGAAGCTTCATTACATTTGCCCATTTCAAAAAACTGCTCATTACTCTTTAAAATGGCTGATCACAGCTGTGTGAAACTGCAGAGTGTTACCTAACTCTGGAAGACATGGTAAAGCAATTTCTCCCTCCACAGGGGATTCTGAAACACTACAGCAATGTTCTCAACTGCCTAAACAGACAGAAGATAGCAGCTTGTTAAGAAAAGTCTGCTGGGAACTCCACTTCCCACCTTGTTTATGTCTCAAGGAAGAAAAGTTGGAGACCCCCTTTCTGCTTGACTCTATCATGGGCGGTGGAATACCTGTGGGGTCCTCTATTCAGACCCCGAGGCACAGATGCTGAGTCCAAACTGTTGCTAAAGTGCGTGTAACCCAGGGTCCACTGGCATCTGCCTTCAGAACCATTCTGTCATTCAGATACTCACCTTTTAGGGAGGCAGGAGGAAAGGAACCCCTTCCAGGGTTGCTACTACGGCAACACATTTTTTATTTGGGCATTTAAATATAATGTTACTTTACAATTATACGGTGCTTGGCACTTTTCAAATTTCCATTTGCTGCTCAAAATTAGTTTCAGGTAATAGCTATTGCTATCCCCATTTTTACAGATGAGAAACAGGCTTAAAGTGGCATCTGTGGCTTCCAGGCAGGTGTGCCTGATTCCAAAGTTTATGCTTTCTTTTTTTAAACTTTGATTTTGAAATAATTATGGATTCCCATAAGGCTGCAAAGAAACATACAAGGAAGTCTCATGTACTCTTCCCCCACTTCCTCTAATATTAGTATCTTACACAACTAGAGTACAGTCCTAAAAGCAAGAAAATGATGTTCATACAATCTACAGAGTTTATTCAGAGTTCACCGGTGGTGCATGCACGCAAGTGTGTGTGGCTCTATGCAATTCAGCCATGGTTTTTTGCACATAAACCACACACTGTCCCAGCAATTTTAAATATGAGTCAGAGTATAGGAATGCACAAAATGACTTTTTTCTCAATAACATAGTATCTACTAACAATTACATCCACGACCAGTTTTTCTAGTTGCAATTAAGAAGAAAGAAAATGAAGAAATCCTACAAACCTCAGCTCTTAAAAGCACTAGTCTGTGTTACGTGCCGTTACGGCCACATCGCCTGGAGGTGTGATAGGTATGGGATAGGGGAATTTCATTTATTGGTAATTATGGCAGCAATATTCGCTTATGTCAGAAATCTCAAATCATAAAAGAAAAAGGTGATCTTACCTTGACTTCAAATTTAGTCTTGTCATCTTCCTTTTCCAATGTCCCTGCATAAGTTTCCTCAGATGTCCTCTGAAGAGGAGCTAGAGAAAGAAAACATGCCATTATTGGCAACTCAGCTTAAAAATACCCCAGAGCGTGTAGCCTGGCTTGGATGAGCAGCGGGACTAGGTTAGGCTAACTGAATAACAAAGCTTAATTGAGCTACTGTGATGATTTCTGAGGTGTGAGATGAAATTGGAGGTGAAGGAGAGATGCAGAAAAGAAATAGCCTTTGACCCCAGGCATTTAACATTTGATCCGAAGAGATAAAAATCACACACAACACCACATGAAACATTAAACTACAACAAATCAGTAAACATAATGTGGTAAAAATGAGAAAATCTCCATCATTCCCATTTTTGAGTCTCGGTGAAAAGGTTACTTTCTTCAGGAAGTCTCCCTTGACATTCAGACTTCATGGATTCTTTTATGCACCGCTGCTTTAGCATTTATCTTTGTATTGTATGAAATGCAGTTGATGTTGCTCTTGGATTAGAAGACCAGATCAATTCTAGAGACCACATTTATTGAATATATCCTTTTTATTATACAAGTAGCTAATTTGTGCTTACCATAGACAATTTTAAAAAATACTAAAATCTTACCACTTACACATAACCATTTCCTTACAATTATATAAGAGGATGTCTATGCCTGCCCCAGCCAGAAACTGTTGCTAATTTAACAGTTGGATTCCAAATGTGGAACCACATTTATTAGTGGATGAAACAACTATGCGAAGAATGAGTTAGCTGAGTCAGGATGGAACTGGGCTCTCTTGCTCTTGCTCTCTTCTCTCTGTCACTCTGTCATTTTCCCCTCCTTTCCACAGAGCTCTTGGGACACCTGGGAGATATCTTTTCTTCAGGCCTCAAAGGCCATTTGGCAGTAAGAATGGGACTTGGGAAGGAGAAGCCCTAGTTAGGCCTTGAGACTTTCTAACCTAGCATTACCAGAGGGCTGCACTGGGGATGATAGCTGCAAGGCTAAAAAGTGATACTTTGAGTTCTTGTCATTGTCAACACCCTTGTGAATAGAGCTCCCTTGGAAAACTTATAGCATACCTGTGAACGACCTAAGAATTTGAGCATTTCTAGGTCCCATGGCCAAAATGCCATCCACCTAATGCTCCCAACATAGCACCCTGATACTTACCTGTGGTGAACAGTGGCCTCCAGAAATTCCTCCTAACTCTTGGGCTCTCTGAGTCAACTGGAATCTGCTTGGGCTTTCTATGGACTTTTTCACAGATATTATTGAAATCTGTAGTGAAGTGTCCTGTTTGCTGCCCCTGGTTATATGATCACTGAAGCTACTTCATAACGATCAACAATCCTTTGGGCATCCCTGTAAACTGAGCATTATTACCAGGCATAACAGCTAGATGCTAGGAGTGCGTACGTTATAGCTGGCAACACTCAGGACTGACAAGCACCACCCTGCCCACTGTAAGTGCAATAATGAAGTTCAAGGCTGGGGCGAGCAGCCACACAGCCAGCATTCAAGTCTTGCTCCTCCATGTAAAAGACACATATTCTCGGAGTAATCTCTGTGCCTTAGCTTCTTCATCTGTGAAGTGTGGAATAATGAGAAAGCCTACAGCACAGGCTTGTTATAATGGCTTAATGAGTTAACGTGTGCAAAGTGTTTAGATCATGGTAAATAGTATATTTTAGCTATTATTATAGCCACAAAAGAATTTTTTTGCATTCCTTATAAACTTTAGAGAGGTTAAATTTTGTACCCAAGGCCCCCAGCTAACAAGAGTCAGAGCCAAGATTCCAGCTCCCTCACGTTCGTTCCACTGTGAAATATAATGGTTTCTCTTGGAACGGACTCCGTTACTAAGGAACTGGATAAATGTGTTTGAAAATCCTGTTAGTGACTTGCCTGAATCCACCATACTCAGTGGTTAGTATCCAAAACAAAAGTGCAGAATTGTTCTGCAAAATGAGCAAGAAGTCTGGCCAAAGTCAATGATACTCGTTCAGACGTGACAAAGATCTGTTTATGCTCGAAGGGTCATTGTCCATTATAAGATCTTGTAAAAAATAAAAATAAAAAAAGAGAAACAAGCTATCATTCCTGCTTTATTTACTTGTAACAAACATATATTCCTTGAAACAATGACAGTGGAAACATCAAAGAAGTGAACATAATTTAGTTTTGGGAATGAGTCCTAAATGAAAATTAAGGAAAACCAAGTCCTATTTCTAGCCATCTAAAAAGATGTCTCTATGTGTGTGAAAATCTATTTGTATTTGTCAGTAGGATGTGTGCATAAGTGCATTGAGTGTGCATAGGTATGTGCATTGAGTGTGTGTGTGTGTGTGCACACAAAAATTCAAGAAAAAATGCACTATACTGTTATCAAGGCTTGCTTCTAAAAATTGCACTATGTGATGGGAGATAGGGGACTGTAAACCAAACAAAATGGAGAATTACCAAGACCCCATAATTTACAGATAAATAAAAGCCAAAAGAATTCATTGTTATCAGATTTGCACAAGAAATGGATAGGAAATTTTTCAGCTTGAGAAGAATGACACAGTGGTAATTCAGATCTATTATAAGGAATAAAAAGAACACTGGAAATGATTGAAATGAGAGGAGATGTAAAAGATGTAAAAGATATAAAATGTATATTTTATATTTATAAAATATAAAACTATACATAAGCATATATCTGAGAAAAACAATGCAAACAGGTATGGTAAAAAGCCAATAAAAGAATTAAAAGAGAACACTAAAAAAAAAAAATGCTAACCCAAAAGAAGGCAAGAAAGGAGGAAGAGAGGGAAAAAATGAGAAAAATAAACAAATAATGAAATTATTACTTTAAATCCAACTATATCAATAATTGTATTGTATATAAATGGACTAAATACTCCAATCAGAAACAGAATATGTTAAAAAGTCAAGATCCAATTGGGGTGCTTGGGTGGCTCAGTTAAGCATCTGCTTTCTACTTTGGTCATGATCTCAGGGTCCTAGGATTGGGCCCTGAGCCCTGCAAGGGGTTCGCTTCTCAGTGGGGAGCCTGCTTCTCCCTCTCCCCATCTCCACTTGTGCACTCTTTTGTGTGTGCTCTCTCTCTCAAATAAAATCTTTAAAATAAAAAAAAAGTCAAGACCCAATTATATGCTGCTGACAAGAGATACACTTACAAAGAAATACAAAAATGGAAAAAATATATTATCCAAACACTAAACATAAGAAAGCTGGCATGCTGTGTTAATATCAGACAAAATAGACATCAGGACAAGGAGTATTACTAAAGATCAGGAGGGAAGGAGAGATGTTTCCTAAATGGAAGAGGGCCAGAATATCTGGAAGACATAACAATTGTGAACATGTATATTCTTAATAACAGAGTTTCAAATGACAGAGTAACAAATAACATATATAGGTATCCAAGAGTAGTTTATCCTAGGAATGTACAATTGTTTTAACATTTGAAGATAAATCATTGTAATCCACCATTTTAACAAATAAAAGAGAAAAACTATATAATCATTTCAATAGATGCACCCAAAAAAGCATCTGAAAAAGTCAACAGTGATTCATGATGAAAACTCTGATCAACTCTGATCAAACTAGGAAGAGAAAGGAACTTCCTCAATCTGATAAAAGGCCTCTGTGAAAAACTTACTGTTAACATCATACTTTAAGGGAAAAAAAGGAACTCTTTGTCTTTACATGGGGAAAAGGCACAAATGTCTGCTCTCACTTTTATTCAACATTTTATCAGATGTCTCAGCCATTATAATAAGGTGAAGGAGGAAAAAGCATAAAGATTGAAACAGAAGAAGTAAAATGTCCCTATTGACAGATGGCCTGATTGTATTTTATACAGATATATATCCCTTTTGATAGTTAAATATGGTAAATTCCATTTACTATACAGTTAAACAAACAAACAAACATGAAATGCCTAAGACCTTAACACTCAAACCTATTATACTGCCAAATACCATATGACTTCATTTGTATGTGAAATTTAGGAAACAAAACAAATGAAGAAAGGGGAAAAAAAAGAGAAAGAGAGAGGCAAACCAAAAAACAGACTCAACTATAGAGAACAAATTGACGGATACCAGAGGGGAGGTAGGCAGGGCACAGGTTAAACTGGTGACAGGGCTTAAGGTGTGCACTTGTGATGAGCACGGGATGACATATGGAAGTGCTGAATCACTATATTGCACACCTGAAACTGATATTACACCGTATGTTGACTAACCGGAACTTAAATAAAAACTTAAAAAAAAAGAGCAAACCAAGACCAAAACCAAAAAACGTCTATACTGCCAAGTGAAATTATACAATGCCTAAATAAATGGAGAGTTATAACATTTATGAATTGTAAGACTCAATCCTGGTATGATAATAGTTCTCCCCAAATTGATCTATAAATCAGTGCAACCTCAAGCAGAATCTCAGCAGAAACTGGAACACGATTCTGAAATTTATATGGAAATGAAAAGGACCTAAAAAGCCAAAGTAATCTTGAAAAAGAACAAAGCTGGAAGACTTACACTACCTTTCTCAAGACTCACTATTAAGCTCTCATAATCAAGACCAAGCAGGACTGGTGTAAGGACTAATCTATTGTTTTTATCTTTACAAAGAACCAACTTTCCCACTGGACTGATAACAGAATCTTGTGAGCATTTTCTAAGGTCTTTAATGGAGTCTATCTCATGCTGATGTTATTTGCACGTTTATATTATTCTTCTTCTAGACTGTGATCAAAATGCAGCTAATCTGAACAGAGCTGTGCCATCAGTGTAAAACACACACTGGATTTTGAGGACTTAGAATAAAAAAGAATGTAAAATATCTCATTAGTAACTTCTGATATTGATTATATATTGAAACAGCATTTTGGCTTTTGGTTAAATAAAACATCATTAAAACTGATTTCTCCTTGTACACAGCACTCCGTTTTCTCTCTCTAAAGTCTTCAATGCCTGTACGATTCCACACTGTAGTTTATTTTAAATAATATTTGTCAAAACAACAACCATTATGCATCTTAAATAAGCACAATTTTGGGGCACCTGGGTGGCTCAGTGGGTTAAAGCCTCTGCCTTCAGCTCAGGTCATGATCCCAGGGTCCTGGGATCGAACCCCGCATCAGGCTCTCTGCTCAGCAGGGAACCTGCTTTCTCCTCTCTCTCTCTGCCTGCCTCTCTGCCTACTTGTGATTTCTGTCTGTCAAATAAATAAATAAAATCTTAAACAACAACAACAAAAACAAAACAAACAAGCACAATTTCAACCCTCATGAGTATTGATGAAACATAAGGGCACAAAGCTTCCTCTCCCCAAATAACCTACCCAAGATGCAGGGATGGCTGGTTTTTGGTGACACCCATTTTGGGGATGACTCAGGGTGGGGGGCCACGGGTTGCACTGGGCGAGTCTGTCTGGCTGCCAGTTTCATCAGACTCATTTGCCTCTTGTGAAATATTTCCTGTACGTCGCTCAGCTTCTGCAGGACTTCCTGGGCTCTGGCCTGCAGGAACAAAAGCAAATCATGACCAGGTCCTTGTACTCAGCCTGATGGCATGAAGATTTCCCTTTCTCCCTTCTTCCCCCTCCCCCAAACTCACTTCCTTCAGGTGACCCTTCCATCCACACACAAGTCATGGCACAGCTCAACCTGCACCAGAATTGTGATTCTGCAAGTCTGCATCTCTCATCTGATGGACAATGATCATATCCTTTTCACTACTGTATCTCCATGCCTAGGACACTGTCTAGCACAGAGTAGTGCTCAGTAAATATATATGGAACAGATAAATGTTCACAAAGCCATGTCCATTAGTAGACGAGGATGCCACAGACCATGAATAAAGGATATTGGGCCACTTTATAGAACAGGAGGGTTTCAAAGGAAAAGGTGTGTACCCTGACGCAGAAAAGAGTTTACGTGTTCTGGGGGGAAACAGCTGGCTACATACTGAGGCAGGATCAAGGGAACCCCAAATACTCAAAAGAGAAACATTTAAATTTTATTCTGTGGGACCCCTTCTCTATACCTGAGTAATAAAGAAGTAAACTGGAAAAATACCAAGGGAAAGATAAAACTCACTGACATTCCCATAACTGACTGTATGTTCTAAAGCAAAAGTTCAAGAGAATAAGAAACAAGGCCCGGAAGTCTTCGAGCTTCACCAAGGCCTAAATTCACCTGAATACATTTTTTCTGGCCTTGCTTCCAACATGACATCCATCTACCTCTGGCGGGCCAAAGGCAGTGAGTAGTCTTTTCTTTGTCATGCCAACTTAGATGGATGTCAGACATCTCACATCTAACATCTGCCTCCTGGATGATTTTAGCCACCAAGGAAAGAACCCTAAATTAGAAGAGCTCAACCACCACAATCCACGCAGGGTGCTCTGAGGATGCCTCATTCCAAAAGTACAGGTTTAGCACACACTCAGGGAGGTTGCCACATTTCACAGCTAGTAAAGTAAATGTGTCTTTTTTTTATGCTGGCCATCTTCTGGAAAGAGCCAAGAGCCCAGAGCCCTGAGGGAGGACTACCGAGTCAGCTACGGAACCACCATTTCCCTTCAGCCTGAGGGTCCCATCAAGGCTGATCCCTCCTCCAACATCTAGTACTGGTCTCAGTCCTTGTAGAGTCTGAGTACAGACATGGATGGTCTGACGCAGCAACCACTAGCCACATGAGGCTACTGAGCCCCCAAAATGCAGCTAATCTGAATGGAGCTGTGCCATCAGTGTAAAACACACTGGATTTTGAGGACTTAGAAAAAAAAAAGAATGTAAAATATCTCATTAGTAACTTCTGATATTGATTATTGAAACAGTATTTTGGATTGGTTAAATAAAACATCATTAAAACTGATTGCACGTGGGTTGTTTTTTTTTTTTTTTCACTTTTTTCAATTTTTCCAGACCAGACCTTAAGAAACCTTAAGTCACATATACAGCTGGCGTTATATTTCTACTGAACAGTGTTGGTCTGGATTAGGGGTTAGCAAAATTTTTTTGAAATGGACCAAAGAGTAAATATTTCAGAATTTGCAGACCATCTGGTCTCTGTTACAACTACTGACCTCTTTGTAGCATTAAAGCAGTCACAGACAACATACACTACATAGATGAATGAGTGTGGTTGTATTCTGATAAAACTTTGTAAAAGTAGGTGGCAAGCAGTTTTCACGCACAGGCTGTAGTTTGCAGACCCCTAATCTAGATTAAGGTGGGGCTTATATTTAAAAGGTCTGATAGGAGGAATTTGAGAGACAGGGCAGGGGGTGGTGGGGGTAAAGAGGGAAAAAATGAAGCAAGATGGGGTCATGAGGGAGACAAACCATAAGAGACTCTTAGTCTCACAAAACAAACTGAGGGCTGCTGGGGGGTGGGGGGCTAAGGATAGGGTGGCTGGGTTTTTGGCATTGGGGACGGTATGTGCTCTGGTGAATGCTGTGAAAAGTGTAAGCCTGATGATTCACAGACCTGTACCCCTGGGGCAAATAATACATTATATGTTAATTTAAAAAATGCTAAGGTGGCAAAAAAAATTTTTTTTAAGAAAAAAAAAAGAAAAGGTCTCTTTAAGGAATGTGCCTCTAGCCTCAGGAAGCTCAGCTGTATAGTGGACTACAGGTTCTGACAATACAGCAATAAGTCCAGATCCCAAAAAGAAACCAAATCTCCTATGTTAGGATTAAGCAATGTCAGTTTGTGTTTCTGGGGTGATGGTGATAAGACTTGGTGGCTAGCCCAGTGATAACCTAGAACACTGAGTCACGGGTGGTAACTGCTACACAAATACCAAGAAATCTGACTGAAAGAATGACTATCGAATTAGTGGTATATGGTGTACAGCCTTGATGTGAGATCAGTGCCACATGCTGGAGCCCCCTGGCCCACCATTTGGATTTAACAGGATTTGAATCACCTTTGCCCTTTTGTATCTCTCCCTTAAGGTCCCAGAGTGAACCCTGGAAATGGCGAGGTGGTCTCCCTCAGATGAGGGAAAGGATTGGGACAAGATTAACAACTGCATCCCCTCCTTTCCTCTTTCCTCTTTTTACTTGCAAATCCATTCTCCATACCGTAATCAGAATTCTCTTTCCCGGAAATAAATCTAATCATATAAGTTCCTTGTTTAAATGACCTGCTAGGATAAAACCCCGACTCCTCATGAAACACTGGACCCCTAATTAACTACACTGATTTCCCTCCAGTCTAACCTCCATGAGTCCCCGCCCCTCACTCCAGCCTCCAGCCGTGGCAGTTACAGGAACGTTCTTGTTTCCAGTCTCTCTGTTTTTGCATCTCCTGTTCCATCTGCTGAGGTTCTCTCCCTCTGCTTTGTGTCCCTTGAAAACTCCTACCCAATCTTCAAGACCAAATTTAGGCATCTTCTAGGAACACCCTGACTTCCCTAGGCTGAGCTGACCTTTGTGTCCCCTACGTGCTCCACTGTCCCTTTCACTCCCTATGTTCTTGGACCAACGGGCACTTAACTGGGGATGTGCTTGTCTTCCACTAAACTGCCACCACCTTCATTATAGGTGAATGAAGTGAATGTTTAAAGAATTGAATTTTGCTATTTGTTAACTGCGATTGTTTCGTTTTTTAGACTGCGTGGTGAAAGTGAACACCAGAGTAAAATCAAAACAGCACTAAGAGGGTGGTGGAGTAGCAATGTAGTGTAGAAAAGCACCTCAAGAGCCTCAGACAGATGGGGGCGGTGAGGCTGCTACAAGCATAATCGTTTAATTGTAGATGCAGTTTTCGTAATCACTATGCCTTAATTGTAACAGATTCAATTGTTTACACGTAGACTACCACTGTTTTATAAATAAATTTTATCTTTTCAAACAGTTTTAGAATTACAGAAAAAAATACAAAATAGTACAGAGTTCCCATATAGACCATCCAGTTTCTACTATCTTAACAGTTTACATTAGTATGGTATATTTCTTACAATTAATAAAATAGTATCGATGTTACTTCTATTATTAAAATAAATAACTATTATTATTCAATAAAGTCCACACTTTAGTTAGAGTTCTTCAATTTTACCTAATGTACCTTTTCTCCCAGGGTCCCATCCAGGATACTATATTACATGTAGTTGTCATGACTTCTTAGATTCCTCTTGGCTGTGGCAGTTTCTCAGCTTTTACTGGTTTTTGATGACCTTGACTATCTTGAGGAGTATTGGTCAGATATTTTGTAGCATGTCCCTCAGTTAGAATTTATCTGATGTTTTCTCATGATTAGACTGGAGTTATGGGTTTTGGGGGTAAGATCATGGAAGTAAAGTGGCATGTTCATCATATTACATTAAGGGTACCTCAAATCTGCATAACACTGTTTTGATGTTGACCTTGGTCACCTAGTTGAGGTCGTGTATATAAAGTAACTTTACCATAAAGTCAGTTTTTGTTTCTCCCTCCCTATACTGTATTCTTCAAAAGGAAGTCACTACACATAGCCCACATTTGAGGGTTGGAAATTATACTCTACTGCCTTGAGGGCAAAGTATCTACAAAAATAATTTAGAATTCTTCTGCATGGGAGATTAGTTTCTTCTGCCCCATTTATTTACTTATTTCACCATTTATTTATGTCAGAATGGGTTCATGGATATGTATTTTATACTTTGGGTTGGAATCCAATACTACTTTATTAATTTTATTGCTCAAATTGTTCTAACATTGGCCGTGGGGAGTTCTTTTCAGTTCCTGCCTATGTCCCATCACTGTGGTTTGTTGTTTTGCTTTTAGTAGTTCCTTCTGGCACTACAAGATGCTCTAGGATCATCTTGTATATTCCCCGTCCCAGCCCTAGAATCAGCCATTTCTCCAAGGAGCTCAGGAGTCTTCTACTGAAGAATGGTATTAGAAACAAAGATCTCAGGCCTAGGTGGGCTCATTGACACTAGGGGTCTCATTGATTGTAGGCTATCTCAATTGTCAAAGTAAAAAGATACATGTGTCTGTACCATATTTACACATACATATATTTAGGAATATTTCTAGATGTATAGAGTACCAGTTTTGACAACAAAGTCATTACTTCTCAGTGGACACAACTTTCTCTGACACAACAGGATCTTTAAGTCTTATAACCTAAAATTTTATTCCAAACTGAAAGAAGAAAAGATGGGCTTGGGGGATTTTTGATCCACTTTTGACATAGGATTTAAAAAAATATTTCTCTTTTGATGGCTGCATAGTATTCCATTGTGTATATATACCACATCTTCTTGATCCATTCATCTAGCGAAATAAGTCAAGCAGAGAAAGACAACTATCATATGATCTCCCTGATATGAGGAAGTGGTGATGCAACATGGAGGCTTAAGTGGGTAGAAGAAGAATAAATGAAACAAGATGGGATTGGGAGGGAGACAAACCATAAGTGACTCTTAATCTCACAAAACAAACTGAGGGCTGCCGTGGGGAGGGGGTTTGGGAGAAGGGGGTGGGATTATGGACATTGGGGAGGGTATGTGCTTTGGTGAGTGCTGTGAAGTGTGTAAACCTGGTGATTCACAGACCTGTACCCCTGGGGATAAAAATATATGTTTATAAAAAATAAAAAAATTAAAAAAAAAAAAAATATTTCTCTTATAATCCTCTCCTTCCTCCATGTTTCTGCTTCTTTTCTTTTCCTTTTTTTTTTTTTAAAAGATTTTATTTATTTATTTGACAGACAGAGATCACAGGTAGGCAGAGAGGGGGTGGGGGGTGGGAAGCAGGCTTCCTGCTGAGCAGAGAGCCCGATGTGGGGCTTGATTGCAGGACCCTGAGTTCATGACCTGAGCCAAAGCAGAGGCTTTAACCCACTGAGCCACCCAGGCGCCCCTCTGCGTATTTTCTAGAGATGGTTGATTAAGTTTACTCATTTCCTGGTAGGTGGTATGGCCAGGCAGTTTGCTGAAGTTGGCCAGAACAGCAGCTGTAGCCACATCTGCCCAAGGCCACAGCCCTTACCAGCGCCTCTCACAGTCACAGCTACAGTGCTTCCTGGGGTCTCCTTTGCCCTTTATGCTGATTGCTGGTAACTGCTTCTTATTTCTTGCTAACCCCAGGGACCTTCACCATACCTACTAAGTTCCCTAAACTCTGCCCGTATCTTGATAAAAAGTGCCTACCTCAAACTTCCTTAAATACCCTTGAGTATATAGAACCCTGAAAGTATGTGAATCAGATTCTGTGACTCAAAAGAGATCGGTGACTCAAAAGAAATCAATATGACCCTATGGGAGAGATACATACAAGGTGATGTGAATCTCATAGGAAGGTGTGCTCTCCATAACTCTGCTGACTTCATTAAAGAGAGCTTGTCTCAAAATGCAAACCCATGCAAGTTTTCACCTGCTTAAACCCTTCAGTGGCTTCCCACTGCTCTTAGAATAAAGACTGAACTTAATATGGCCCACAAAGCCTTGCCTCATCTGCCCCTCTCTTACCTCACCCCCAAACACCTTTTGCTCTTATACTCCAGCCACCCTGGCCTTTGGGTTCTGCATTTATGCCAGTTTCCCTCCAGCCCTGTGTCCTCTGTATATGCTGTTACTTCTGGTCTGGAAAGGCTCCCCCATTATCTCTACTCAGTCTCCAGGCCTTGGCTCTAGGGATCCCCAGTCAAGGTCAAGTTATCACATGTCCAGCAGAATCCTAAATCTCTCCTCCAGAGCACTTATCTCAGCTTATAACACATTCTTGTGTTTTGTGTTGGACATTTATTTATTTAAAAACTGACTGGTTTTATTTTTGTCTTTAAAGATTCTTTTTTATTTGACAGAGAGAGAGAGTACAAGTAGGCAGAGCAGCAGAGAGAGGGAAAAGCAGGCTCTCTGATGAGCAGGGAGCCCGATGTGGGGCTCCATCCCAGGACCCTGGGATCATGACCTGAGCCAAAGTCAGCCACTTAAGCAACGAGCCACCCAGGTGCCCTGTGTTTTGACATTTTATTAATGTCAGTCTTTCCCACTAAGTTGCATCAGGGACGGAACCATGTCTATTTCTTCTCATTGCTATGTCCTCAGCACAGTGCATGAAACATCAAAGATGATCATGAGTATCTGGAGAGAAATGAATGACTGAAGGGGATATTTGGGTCAGACCATGAAGGGTCAGATTTCCAGGAAGCACAGAGGCTAGGATGCTACCTGAGATTCAGGAACTGGTAAGCCTGCTCAGTATGTCCTACCTGGACTTTTTTCTTTCTTTAATTTTATTATATTATGTTAGTCACCATACAATACATCATTAGTTTTTGATGTAGTGTTCCAAGATTCATCGTTTACATATAACACTCAGTGCTCCATGCAGTACCTGCCCTCCTTAATACCCATCACTGGGCTCACCCATCCCCCTACCCTCTCCCCTCTAAAGCCCTTAGTTTGTTTCTCGGAGTCCACAGTCTCTCATGATTTATCTCCCCCTCCAACATCCCCCCCGCCCTTTACTTTCCCTTTCCTTCTCCTAATGTCTTCCATATTATTCCTTATGTTCCACAAGTAAATGAAATCATATGATAAGTGATTTTCTCTACTTGACTTATTTCACTCACCATACTCTCCTCCAATCCCATCCGTGCTGATGCAAAAGTTGGGCATTTATCCTTTCTGATGGAGGCATAATATTCCATTGTATATACGGGCCACATCTTCTTTATCCATTCCTCTGTTAAAGGGCATCTCGACTCTTTCCACAGTTTAGCTATTGTGGACATTGCTGCTATGAACATTGGGGTACATATGCCCCTTCGGATCACTACATCTGTATCTTTGGGGTAAATACCCAGGAGTGCAATTGCCAGGTCACAAGGTAGCTCTATTTTTAATTTTTTGAGGAATCTCCACACTGTTTTCCAAAGTGGATACACAAACTAACATTTCCACCAACAGTATAAGACACCTTCCCTTTCTCCACATCCTCTCCAAAATTTGTTTTTATTTGGAGATTTCTTTCTTGTCTTGTTGATTTTGGCCATTCTAACTGGTGTAAGATGGTATCTCGATGTGGTTTTGATTTGAATTTCCCTGATGGCTAATGACGATGAACCAGACTTTCTTAAGCAACAGGCAAAAGGCCCCCCAGTGCTTCCTTTCTAACCACAAGATTAAAATAACCCAGACACATTACCTTGACGTCAATGGTGAGTATCAACTCAAACTGGTTGTAAAATTCCATGTGGCTGGGCAACTGGTATTCCTTCGCTGTACTCAGAAATGCTTCAATGTCATTCAAGGCAACGTCAACCCCCTCTCGTGATTGGCACTTGTCTACAGCTTGGGAAGCCAAAAGGTAGATTCCTGCTTCACACCACTGGCTGACCTTTCAAAAGAAACACAGCGCCCCATGCAGTCAGCCTGCCCACAGCTCAGAACACCTGAGCTTGTCCGTGGTACAGAAGGATCCTGAGACAATGGGAAATTGTTGTGGGACAGCATAAAGTTCATAGGTCTAACCACTGTTAACACAGCTGTAAGGTGGACAAACCCAAACTAATTTTACATCTGTCCATTTCTTGGGAGAGTCATCCAGTCAGTAAAAAGACTTGTATAAACATTCTCCTCTTTTCTACGGACAGTAATTGCTACATCACCAAAAGAAAAGAGTTAGGTATTCCTAAATTTGGTCTAACCATTAGGAATGCAACCAATGACTTTTCGGGTTTGCCTTCTAGGCTACTCATCTTGCATCCTAACTGGTTATAAGGACATTACCAATGAGGCATTAGACCTGGCCCCTACATGTCTTCCCAGGGGAGGCAATGTCCCTCTTAACAAAAACACTACTTTCTGCTGCTCACATTTGCATTTACTGGCATTTTTCTGTCCCAGGGAAGCATCAAAGCTTGCAAAGCTTTGTAACTCAGGAGAGCAATACTTTCCAGATTGCTGGGATGAAATCAGATAGGTGACAAATTCTAAAAATTCAATTTTTAAAAGACTTAAACAGAAAAACAGGGGTCCTTGTGCTGCCTGAATATTTATGTGGAAAGAAGCTGCCAGCGCAAGTAGGTCTGCATTTCCATTTATCATGTGACCTGAAGAGCTACACAAAAATAACTATACAGGGAGGAAAGAGCAAAAGGGAGCACTCCAAAGTAGTTAGCTTTAAGTGGGAAAATTACAGGCAACTTCTATCTGTCTTTATTTTTTCCTTTAAATTACTTACACTGGATGTGGAGTACTTTTAGAATAACAAAGGATAGTAAAGGTATTTAAAAATTAATGATTATCCCTAGGTGATGAGGCAGGAAATGACACATGTAGGTATTCCTAGTAACTTCCATCCTCCTTCGTCCATTTTGGATTTTCAGAATAATGTAAATCATGTTTTGATATATACACTCTATGACTTTAGATATTTGCTCTATATGCATGACATATGTATGCCTTTATATATTTCTCTTGAAATAACATGCCTAGATCTGTAGGAAACATTAAGTTGTGTTCTTCTGCAGTCACAGTGGATACCTCCTCTCCCAGACACATACACACACACACCCAAACCTATATATCAGCACTAGGTTATTATCTCTGGAGCGGAAATGGAGTGAGGAAAACAGCAGCTGATCCTGCGGAGTTCAGCACACAGAGCAGGTTGTGGACCAGGCCCTTCTGAGGCACTTGCTTCTGGAACAGTTGTATTTCATTGACATTACAATCCCTTTGCCATCAGGATGACATAAATAGCCTGGGTGTGTGCCCCCAGCCATCACAGAGAAACAGCTATGGGAACAGAGCATGCTGACTCATAGCCATGAGTTACATGCTGCCTACAAACAGCTGACAGGGAAGGCTCCAGAAGCCACTGCCCTTGCTGACCAGGCAACTGCCCCAGAGATCACCACTGAAGGGCACCAGGGGCTATGCCCCTTCTCTGTCAGCCCTCTGCATAGAGTGCTGCTGTCTAGTCTAGAGAGTCTGGGGTTTGGAATACAGCAGTCCTGACTTAAAATCTGCATCCCCTATTTTTACCCCAGGTATGGTCATGGGCAATAATGTATCCCACAGTCTCTTGTGCCACCCCTGTACCACCTGCACCAGAAGCACCTGGAAATTTGATGAAAGTACTGATTCCTGGGCATCATCCTAGACTACTGAATCTGAGTCTCCAGAATGGCACATTAGAGAATCTGCAATTCTAGCAAACTAGTTCTCATGTATTAAATACCATGAACCACTGATTTAACCAAGTTATCAGTTTCTGCCTCTACCAAATAATGCCATTCATACTCTTCTCATAGGTTGTCTTGAGGATTGAATAGATGACATAATTATGTTTCTGGCAGGAACACAGTAGGTGCTCAATAAATGGCAGGAGTGTATAACGGTCATTATTACTTAAGCTTTTCCAAATGGACTGATTTGATGCCTATATATAAGGAGAAGCACTTTGTAAATATAGTGTGCTTGGTGCTCTGCCTAAAGGGAATCATGGGGCCAGGCCAAAACTCTAAGTCTAGGTCCATATAGAGGAGAATGAACATTTGTTCATTCTAATGGGATATGGTGGGATGGTGGGGGCACTTTTGACTTCTAATACTTCTATGACCTAGAATTTGCACAGTTTTTAATGCCTCTCGAGCACTATTTAACATGAAGTAATTACCCTCTCAGTAATTCTGTAGGGCAGGGAAGATGAGTATGATTAAGACTCCTGCACAGAAAATTTAGCAAACATCATGGTCATGGCTTTGCTCTGCTCACCTTGTCCAGCTGTCTATGCAACTCCAAGGACTTTTCTAAAATGTCATATTTTTTCTTATTTTCATTGATGAAGTCATCACAGAGGTGCCTGAGCTCTACACATCTGGGTCTGATGGAGTCCACTGCATAGTGGTGGCTTTGGATGAGTTGGTCCCCAATTATTGAAAGCAGCTTGGCCTTTTCCAAGGTATCCTGTGAAGTGAGCAACCACAGCCAAGCATCAGAAGCGAGGTCATGGTGAGGGTGATATTTACCTACTGTGTGCTCCAAACCTGGAGGAAGCCTAGATGTCAAGTCTTAGGCTGAGAGTCTTGGCTCCGGAACCTGGGGAAGCTCTGTCACAGTTCAAGGTCTCCAGAAGTCTAGCCTAGTCCAGGGTCAACTACACTCTGAAAAGCAAGCCAATCATTCAAATTTCTGTTGAGTTCTTAGCCAGGCACTGAGGATATAGCATTAACAAGCTATGATTTTCAATGTAATGGAGAACTTAGATTACTAAATAAATAATACCAGTAATTCAGCTATTACAACTGTGATAACTTTTTGGCAGAAGAGCATGACAGGTTATACTGACCAGAACTGGAGACTCTGAATTCCCCTGTCAATTAAATGGAAAGGCAAAAGGATCAGACATGGGGCCCTGAGGGGAGAGAGGACTTAGCTGAATTTGGGAAGCTAGTAAAGATCTGGTTTGGACAACTCTGTGGGGGACTCTGAGACTTAAGAAATATGTTTATCTAAACCCCTTCCTGCAACTCACAGGATCTAGGATCCCAGTCTTCTCTGACTTCAGTCTCCCAGCAACCATACCTCCTACCCGTCTCTGCATGGCTTAAATTGTTCTAATCCCATGTGCCATGTTTTACTGTTTTGTTTTGTTTTTAAGAAAGGGAGAGAGAATCCTAAGCAGGCTCCATGCCCAGGACAGAGCCTAATGTGGGCTTCAATCTCATAACCCTGAGATCATGACCTGAGCTGAAGTCAAGCGCTGAACACTTAACCAACTGAGCCACCCAGGTGCCCCCACGTTTATCTATTTTTAATTCATTCATCGCACACTACTGAGGACCCTCCATGTGCTAAACACAGCCCTAGTTGCTAGGGGCCTGGTAGTAATCAAGGAAGCAAAAATCCCTGCCCTCATGGAGCTTACATGTTAATAGAAGATGTAACCATGCCTTAGAACAACATATTGCTTAAAATGTAACCCATGAGAAATCATACCAGCCACCAAGCATGCTTAGCTATAGCCTTCTGGCAACAGGCCTCTGGGGGAGAGGATGATAAACTTGGTCGCAGCCAAGTGGCAGGGGGAAACGCCCAGCTAGTTCAGGGCGTTCCTTCGGCTTTTTTCTGTTATCTCCCCTACTTCAGAGACCACCTGTGGCTAATTAGATGTTCCCTCTGAAAGTGCTTGCTCAATTATAAACTTTATACTGCTAGACCAGATATATTTTGCCTTTCTTCTTATCTACAAGACTCATGGTCAATGTGTAACTGACTCCAGCTTCTTTGCTGGTTGTGACCTGCTTTCCAAAAATATGAGACTGAGGAGTTGTTTGGGGTGACAGTCTTTACTACTGCCGACCTGGGCTCCCTTTCTCTTGCAGCTGACTTGTTTGTGCCTCGTTCTTCCCCTGTGTGCTGTCAGGAAGCAGCAAGGAGACATGGGCAATGAATAATTAGATATGTAGATTATATAATATCCTAGTTAGTGATGCATGTTGTGGAGAAAAGCCAGACATGGGAAGGAGGGTAGGGAGTGCTGGTGGAGAAGTTGCTGTTTTAAGTAGGATGGGTGAGAGAAGGGTTTACTGATAGAGTGCTGTCCACAATGTCCACTGGGGAGGGTATGTGTTGTAATGGGCACTGGGTGTTATATGAGACTGATGAATTACAGACCTGTGCCCCTGAAACAAATAATACATTATATGTTAATTAATTGAATTTAAACTTTTTAGAAAATGGAAAAAAGAAAAAAAAAAGATTTGTAGTTGAGCTTGAAAGCTTAAGGAAAAACTAGACTTTATTGTTACTTCAATAAATTGAATATTTATTAAAAGAAAAGAAAAGAGCCATCCAAGCAATGCAGAAATGTTAACAGGCGTGAGACTGCTATCTTTGAAAGGCCTGTTTGCAAGGTTAGCCCTTGGATGCCCTCTAGGAATGTCAGGAGGGTACCTATCATCCCCTGATAAGAATGGCTCACCATGCCTTAATGGTTTGTGCAAACAATATGGTTTACACTAAATCCCTACTTTCTTTCTGGGAATATGGAATTCTGGTACATGGCAGGTAGAGGCTACCTACATGACCAGTCCCCAGTAAAAACTAGGCACTGAGCTTTCCTGATAGACAACACTTCACCATGGTGTCAAAACCCTTTGGGAGGCTGGAATCCAGGGGTATCAGGATCCTATAGGACTCCACTGGGAGAGAAATCTTGGAATCTTGTACCTGGTTCCCAACAGACTTTGCCCCATGCATTTTCCCATGCTGATTTAGCTTGGTATCTTTTCACTGTAATAAATCATAACCATGTGAGTATAATTACATGCTGAGTCCAATGAGGCCCCCTAGCAAATCTTCAAACCTGAGTGTGGGCCTGGGAACCCCTGACAGAGAAGACAAGGCCTAAAGTGACAGACAAAGCATACAGTACTTGGCTGAGAGGTAGGGGCATGTTTGCCATGCTCACGTAGCAGGAGGAGGCCACTGTGGCTGGAACAGAGGATGCAAGCGGGAAAGGAGAAGACATCATCAGGAGAAAGAGGGAGACTGGATGGGGAATGCTCCAGTGCCATTCTGAGCACTTCAGCTTTTATTCCACGTGTTGTGGGAAGCCCTGGAGGGCTCTGAGGACTAGGTCTCATTCATAGTTTTCAAAGAATTGCTCCCGCTATAATGTTGAGAAAGACAGAGAAGAGGCAAAGCAGCTGGTGGCTACTGCACTAATCCAGGTAGGAGGTACAAGGATGGCAACCAAACTAGCTCCTGCATCAGGGCACCTCCCTGCAATGCCTCGCCCAAGGTCCTTCAGATAAATTCTTGGCTCGCCTCCTCGCAAGGCTATCACTGACTACTACCTCTAAGTCACTCCCAGCAATGCACCCACCCAGGCCCAATCTCTTTCTTGTTTCTTTTTTTTTTTTTTAAACAGCACTTACCTCTACTTGAACTTATCTTCTTTGTTTACTTTTTTTTTTTTTTTTTTTTTTAGGATTTCATTCATTTGAGAGAGAGTGTGAGAGAGACCACGAGAGGGGAGAAGGTCAGAGAGAGAAGAAGGCTCCCCTCGGAGCTGGGAGTCTGATATGGGACTCGATCCTGCGACTCCAGGATCATGACCTGAGCAGAAGGTGGTGGCTTAACCAACTGAGCCACCCAAGCGCCCTTCTTTTTTCTTTTTTAAGATTTTATTTTTACTTTCACTTAGTAAACCTCCACCCACTCTTCCTCCTCCTCTCACTCCTACCGACAAACAAGCTCCATGAAAGCACTTAGAAGTATCTCATAAACATTTGATCAATAAAATGAATTAACCGGGGAACTAGAAGACGCAGTAACATACTTGGCTGGAATTGTGTGAAACAGCACTGACCTGTGAGTGAACGCAGATGACTCCTGTGTTTCCAAAGGGCTCCAGGCGCTGAGAGGCCACATGCGCCCTTACTGAGCACGGTGAGCATCCCAGTCAGACACACTGCCCTGGTTTAACTTTTTACAGTAATACAAGGACATCCCTCTCTCAACTGCACCAGTTTATTTTGATGCCTCTCTTCTGGGCTCCCATACCGCTCTGTACCCTTTCTTGATCAGAGCAGGTACTTCTGCTGTGATCACTGATCTATCGCCTGCACTACGCTGCGGACCCTTGTGAGCACGCACCAGCTGTTATTCAACTTAAGACATCCATGGTACAAATCAGCTACTTAAGAATAAATGATTGTTGTGCAAAACAAAAGTGAGTAATGATATAGGAATAAAGTGACACAAGTCAAGCAGTGGCTATTTTAAAAGAACCCAGGGATAAAAACTCAGGGTACTTGAGTACTTGAGTACTGGTACTTTGCCCAGCAAAGGCCAGATGCACTGGTTGCCATCCCTGAGAAAAGGCCAGAATGCTAATTCCTTAGGCAGTAATTTTTAACTCTTTTCCTCACTGCTGTGTCCTCATAACAGAACAGGACTTGGCATAGTAGGAGATCAACAAATATTGCAAAATGAATGAAGAATGGATGAGATGCTGTTACTAGAACTGCTCGGCCACTTGCAGGTTGAACGTATGGATCATTCCGTAGCACAGAATTCTCCCCACTACCTCTGTGATGTTAATGACAGCAGCTAAGATTCACTGGGAGCTTTCTGTATGCCAGGCACCATTGTGAATGCTTAAACTGACTCTTTCTTTCACTCCCTGCAAGAAACCCTTTGACATAGGCTCCATTTAACAAAAGAGAAGTAGAGGCAAAAATGGCCCAAAGTAACCCAGGTAGGAAAGAGAAGAGCCAGGCTTCAAAGTCAGGCAGTTTGGCTCCAGAATCTGGTTCTGACCAACCCGAGAAAAACGTCCGCATTCGTTCCGCCTAAGCTAAAACCTGCCTGATTCAGGTCAAATATAGAAGCATGAAAATTTGGCAAGGAAGTCTGCTGAATTTTTTTTAAAAGTCCAGCTGTGAATTTACTAAGAACAGCACAAGTCTTCTGAGCCTAGGGAACTTCCCCACAGATTATTTCCCAAGTAATTGTGGTGATGACAGCCTGCCCTTAGCTTGGCATCCAGCATCTCACCCTTCAGAACTGTTCTTAAAGCCCTGAGATGTTGGAGGAGAGATGAGCAGTAACTCAGGAGCCACACCGGATGGCTGGAAGAGCACTCAGCTGAAATGAATGGGGACTGATAAGAGCTTCCAGCTTCTGACCACCTACTACGCTCCAGTCCTGATGAAGCCTTGACCTCATTCATCTTCCCACGGAGTAGGGAATGGTTATTCTCAGTTTTACAGATGAAGGGATGGTTCAGAAAGGCTAAGAGACTTGACTAAGGGCACACAGCTGGTAGTCTGTAGAGCGGAGATTTGAATCCAGTTCTTCTGCCTCCAAAGCCCATGTCTTGCCACCTTCCAGCCTCCTTGGCCTCCTTGCATGTGCTATAAATGACGGCTGTATAGTCATGTATAGTCATGACATCCTTCAGGCACCTGCAAAGAACTTTGCTGTAAAACCTCCAAATCATAGCTTCTTTCTTAGCCTATGTAGCTGCTACTAAAGAAAATCAGGTGACAAAATCACCAAAGTCAAAGAGAAATAATGAGAAAGCAACGGCTGAAATCTGGTGCTCTAATCGCAAGCCAGGCTGGCATCTTTCAGGTGCTGAAAATTCCAGAAGGCCAGATAGTCAAGTTGCAACACGTAATTCAGAGATCATTAGTGTAATAACAGTTTTTTCCCCCAGAGTCTACTGTTATGACAGATGAAAGAGAAAAGTGTGTACTGTGAAAGAAAATGATGAGAAAGGGTGATGTTCTATGTCAGGGAACCTAGAATGAACTCACAGATAATGGCATAGGAATTAAATGTACATGTGCGGTCAGATGAAACAAGAAAGGCAGAGAGCTCATGGTTGTGGAAACTGAGCATACACATGGGAGTTCATTGTACTAGCTGATCTGCTTTAGTGTGTGTCTGAAAATTTCTATTAAAAAAAAAAAAAAGTCATGCCCCTCCAGCTAGATTATCACATCCTTAGGAATTTAATGATCAGGGTTCTAAGCCTTCCTAGACATGTACTGTAACTGCTGGTCCCTGGCCTTCTGGGGAGAGATCAAGACTAAAATCATGTTGATTCCCCTGCCTGGCCTTGTCGACTCTCTGCTGACCCATCACCAAGGTCCCCAGCCTGCCTTATAGCCAAAACCCTCCAGCAAACTTTGCCTTAAAAGGTATAAGAGTGGGGACTAAAATCACCATTATTTCTCAAAGTTAGAAATGAACATTCAAAAGATTAAATAAGGGGCACTTGGTGGCTCAGTGGGTTGAGTGTCCAACTTCTGCATTTCAGGTCGTGATCGTGGGGTTGTGGGATCAAGCCCAAGGTGGGGTCCACACTAGGCATGGAGCCTGCTTGAGATTCTCTCTCCCTCTCTTAAAAAAAAAAAGATTGCTGAACCATCAAACCATAAAAAGATAAAAGAACAGGCTCAATTAGCATGCAGCAGATGTCTGGTTAGTGAGTTGGCTCAGAGGTTACCCATGAGGATGACTTCATTGTACAGAATAAGGAAGTTGGCAACAATCCAGATATCAGTGAGTGGCTCTGCTCTGGGTGGGGGGGAAGCTGACCCCTGAGTGCTGAGTGAAGGACAAACCCAAGCAGGTTTCGGTGGACTCTAAACAGGTATCACTTTGTTCCTTTAACACTTTATAGGACAAATGGAAAGATTAGCCAAGCCTTTAAAATTATCTGAAGAAACACTGCCTTTTAGACCTCTGAGGCAAGACATGTTAAAAAGGTCCTGGTTATGATAGGATAGTTTTGTTTGGATCATCTAAAGGCAGAGAAGTAGGTCTACTGCATCCTTTAGAAAATAAGTAAAATAACAGGGTAAGCAAGGCCCAGAATAGATAAAACTAATATACCCGTGCTCTGCAGGTCATGTGCTGTGAGTCAGTCTACCTGGTTCTGATACTTTGCCCCTGAAAGACCAATCATGGGTACACAAAGCATACCTACGTCCCATGACCACAGGCTTCTCCCCTAGCTCTGGTCAGCAATCTTTAATGTATCCAAGATCTCAAGTCCAAGAAGAGGGGCAGAAGAGAGAAAGTGGATGTAGATCAGCCACACTATTTATTACTTTTTTTAAAGATTGATTCATTTATTTGAGAGAAAGAGAGATCAGAAACATGTGCAAGTGGAAAAAGGGGCAGAAGGAGCAGAAGAGAATCTCAAGCAGACCTTGCGCTGAGTGCAGACCCCAACATGGGGCTGGATCCTATAAACCTAAGACCATGACCTGAGCCAAAACCAAGAGTTGGGCACTTAACTGACTGAGCTACCCAGGTGTCCCTCAGGCATACTATTTAAAACCCAACCCATACCCTCCAATAGGTTCCACTGAAAATAAAATCTAGTCCTCACCACCATAACTCCCACTTTATACCCCCCTGGCTCACTATGTTCCAGACACATTCCTTGAATTCACAAACCTTGGTCTTGCCTCCAGTGTTTTATGCTTGAGGCTTCTCTGCCTTGCACACTATTCCCCTAAATCTTTGCATGGCTATCCAGAGCTCAGATCAAAGGCCACCTTCTCAGAGAGACCTTTCCTGACTACCTGAGCAAAAGTAACACCCCTAGTCACTCTCTTATATCCTGTTATTTTCTTCATACCATTTGTCACTATCTGATATTAATACTTATTCGATTGCTTTTTACTCATCTCTTTCTGCAATAGAACGTAAACTCTATGACAGCAGGGTCTTGATTGTCTGGTTTGCCACCACATTCACAGAACCTAGGACAAGGAGTACTTGGTGATGAATGTAAGCCTCCTGGCAGGTCAGTAGCTACTTTCATTCATATAAATGACATGACCGTATTTTTCGAACCCAAAATATAAGGACTGGGCTTGATGAGGCTTTTTTCCCCCAAGTATATGAATGTATGCAAGTGAAAATACATAGTATCTACATTTATAAGGAATTCTCCTGAAAAAAAAAAAGAAAAAAACTAAAATTGCAAAAAATCGGGTCTTAGAGAATCTGAGACACCAGATATATGAAATTTGGGGTTTTTTATTGTTTGATAAATGTTTCTGATTACTCAAGCCTACAGTCCTAAAATGTTTAGTTGTCAAATGATCACTGGTAATAGAGGGAGTGCTCATAGAGGAGGATGGGATTCTTGAGTGAGAGTCTGGGTGCACAGGTGGGTTCATGTGTTCACACACACGGAGAAGCACCTCCAGTTCAGAATCTATAACTGATACCTCCTAGGGTCAGAGGGAACCTGGTTTACATTTGTTACTTGTCCTTCGGGGAGGAGAAGATGTGTCTCAGTTAACTATAATGTACATGTCAATCACTTGGAGACCTTATTAAAATTCAGATTCTAATTCTGAAGGAAGCCTGAGATTCCATATTTCTACCAGGTTCTCACTCAGGTGACATCTATGCACTGGTCAGAGGATCACACTTGGAGAAGCAAATCTCTAATACTATAAAAATACCATATGGGAAGCATGCATTTAGAAAAGCTCAGAGAGGAAGTGCTTAATCATCAAGGACTGGGTGCCCAAAAGATAAAAAGATAGAGACTCTAATTTGAGAAGAGCAAAAAAGAACTTCTCTAGAAAGAGGACTCGGCTTTCTTAATTCGTAATAACTCAAATTCATAAGGACTTAAAATAGAATCACTATCACTTGCTGACTTGTGTGCAGATCCGGGAAACTGTCTAATACTGGTATGAGAATTGTGCAACACATATTCTTTTACAAGTTTGATATTGACAACTCTTGGGATATGAGAAAGGAGAAAGCTTTGCCAATTCTGTGTAGCAGCAGAACTAATGTGGATCCATTGCCCACTCTGCATTGTTCTGCTTATTATAAACCCAGCTGGTACTTTTTCTGGTTTCCCCTTTTCACATTTCCCCTCCTTACCACTGGCTTCCACCCCCACATCCTGCTGGTAGATAACACGTCTTTTGTGACCTTTCCTACTGCTGCTTTTGTGGGGGTAGACAAGTCAACCAGAACCTTCACCCCACCTGGGGTGGCAGTGGGGACTGAAAAGGCAGGATTTGGGCATTCCTGTGTCCTTCAGCCACCTTCCAACAATAATGAATGGACATGATCTGTCACTGTACACAGAGACTTCCTTCCCAGTCCGTAAAAACAGCAAAAAACAAACCTGGCCTTTTTCTTCCAGGTTTTTGTGTTCCTTAAGAAGTTGCTCCACGCATATCACACTGTCGCCAATGTCTGTAAACTCCACTTGCTCTGCCAGCAAACTGTCCAGGGCAAGCTTAACCTGTAAGACACATTAGAACATCCAGAAATAAGCCCTGAGGCCCTCTCTGGAGGTATAAGTTCTACATACTCAAAGAAAACTTGAAAATCCAAAAAAGATTCAAGACTTTTGTATATCTACATACTCTTTTCTTTTCTTTCTTTCTTTCTTTCTTTTTTTTTAATAGCTTATAAGCTTTTAGATTAAGCTCAGGGCAGGGGTCGAGAGGAGTATGGCGCTGAGACACATAGAGATGACAGAGTAAAACTACATTCACAGATTATCAATCAAAAAGGAAGATAAACCAGACATGAAATAGCACATATGCCAACAGAAAAATGGGGGTTCTAGAACATTGCTATCCCACTGAAAAAGGGAGAAGAGAATGATCAATGAGGAAGCAAGGATATAAGGAGGGGGCTGGATTAGGGAGAAGAGGGACACTCAATATCCAGAGTTCAAGGGAGAAGGAAGAACCAGAAGTCACCAAACCATGAAAGGGAGCTCTGTTCAACAAGGAAGTAACAACCTCATAAAAATTGCGCTCAAAGTGTTGTAGCTGTAGGCATTGGTTAAGCTTCAAGTGATGCTCAGACCAAAACTGATTAAAGGCTCTTTCTGTCTCGTCCAACTGAAGTAATAACCTGTCAAGAAAAAGAAAGCAACATGTGGTTTGTGGTTAGTGTTCACTTCCACAGGAGTCCATATAGGTTTCTGTAGATAACCCCTATGGTTCTAGCCAGTGTTATGAACTATGGGAATCTCCTTTTTATGCAAGTCTCTGTCACCTGTGACCTCTCACAGTTCAGTTGGAAATGGAAAAATTTTCCATTTTTCAATTAGGACACCCTAAGAACTAGCCAGAAACTTCACTTCAGAGGCAGCTGCTATGCTTTGAAATGTGCCTCCAGGTAACCTTACCTTTGTGCCTTTTGTTTTCTAACTGAGATGACAGGTGTGTAAAGCACAGCACCCAACCAAACCGTTATTTAGAAATGAAAATAAATACATACTACCATCTCCCTGAAATCCTGGGATGAGAGCAAAGCACAAAAGGACGGAATAGCATTCTCCTAAAAACATTTCTTTCGGAGAGTACCATCTTTTTGCCTTTGTTGTCACAAATATTATTCTTTCTTGACTCCGCCAAGATTCAGGAGTAGCTGTGCCAATTTTTCTCTGTCATTTCAGATCATCGAGTTCTACATATTCCCCCCTCTCTCGCTCACCGTTCCATGGTAGCTACATTCTCTAGTTCACTGGGATTGAGTTTACTGGAGGGACTTTTGGTTGCTGGTTCTTGAATACATGACAGTAATGTGGTCCCTTGCTTTCCAAGTAATTTCAGCTCATCCTAGAGAAAGGAAAATATAATTTGTCTCAGAAGAAATGAACAAAAGCAAATTCTTGGTAGATTGGTGGTGAGGAGAATGGCAGATCAGGTGTATCTTTCATACAGGAAATTAAATGCTAAAGAAGTCAAGCTGCAGCTTTCAAAAATTAACTAACCCATTTATTTTTTTAAAAATTCCAGTATAGTTAACATAGTTACATTAGTTTCAAGTGTACAATCCAGTGGCTCAATGGTTCTACTATATTATTCAGTGATCATGAGGATAAATGTACTCTTGCTCCCCATCACCTGTTTCTCCCATCCCCTCACCCACCCCCCTCAGGTAACCATCTCTTCTGGGTAGTTAAGAGTCTATTTTTTGGTTTGTCTCTTTTTTCTTTGTTTTGTTTCTTAAATTCCACACATAAATGAAATCATATGGTATCTGTCTTTCTCTGACTGACTTATTTCTCTTAGCAGGATAGGTCTCTAGACCTATCCATCATAAATATACACCACATCTTCTTTACCTATTCATCTATCAAAGGACACTTGGGCTGATTCCATCAATTGGCTATTGTAAATAGTGCTGCAGTAAACATAGGGGTACATATATATTTTCATATTTGTGTTTTGTCTTCTTTGGGTAAATGTCCAAAAATGGTATTATTAGATCATGTGATTATTAACTTATTTTTCACAGGAATACAAATATATATATACATACATATGATACAAAATCCAAAATATACAAAAGGGTATATATTGGAAAAAGTTAAGTCTTTTGTCCCCTGCCCATCCATTTTTCCCCTCCAATGTAACAACTGTTAAATTTTATATCTCAAACTGCTGTTACATATTTAAAGCAAAAGCAATAAACCAATCATTTTAATTACTTGTTTATGTTAATTACTTAATCATTAATAATTTAAAATTTGTTAATGAATAAATAAAATCAGGTTCTAATCCAAAGCAGTGACCAGAAACAAGATAATGACAGATACTGAATAATAAGTGCTAGAAACTGGCCTGTACTAATAATGTAAGAGTTGCTAGTTGACCAGGAAAAAAACTTCATCTGGTATCAGCTGACACCTGCCTCTCCTTCTATCTGCCCACAAAGTGTGGCCTTGTTCAGTTATGGAAGTTTGGTGGAGATGGTCCACAACTTCAGCTTGACATGTAAAGAGTCATACTTCAAGGCAACTCTACTTTGCTTCTTTTAAATGGGATGTGGGGCTTTGCAACTGGAGAAGATGACAGGTTATCTCCTGCCAAATCCACAGGCTCAAATCCTCTGATTACACAGCACAAGTCATCTCTCAATGCTCTGAGTGTGAACCACAAAACAAGCCATGGGGGTGGAGCCAGACAGGGAATTCTGCTCCAAGGAGTTAGGGGTTTGATGCGTGGGTCACACAGGATGCTGGTTAGTATGTCCTGAGCATTAGGATTAGGCCCATGGTTATAAAACAATATCCTCTATGCACATGAACCCTGAATCTCCCCTCCAGGCTTCCCACAAATGGAGCTCGTTCCCCGTGGGAGGAGTTTTAAGTCTCTCCATTCTGTTCACACACAATTCCTGGCCCACTCGCCCTCACACTTTGCTCCTTATCTCCCTTCTCTCTCTAGTAGTCGTCCCCTTGCAGGCTTCTGCTGTCCACGTCCAGCCTCAACCTTGTCCCTGGATTTGGTTGATGATAAATGTGACTTCTCTGACCTGGCCCAACTGGTTGGACACCAACCTGTGGCTCTGTCTGCTCTAGATAATGCCCCGCAGTCAGCCTCTTGGCTTGTACTCCTGCCTGGGAACTGAACAGATCCCTTCTTTTCCACTCTCAGATATCAACCCTCATTTCTTCTTATCTGTCCGATGCTCATTAAATATTTGTAGGTTGGATAAATTAATAATAGTCTAAAAGAAATTAGGTTGCAGATGAACAAGGACAAATAGGATATGATGGGGGCAGGGGTGAAACCGTCAGTAGCAAGTATTCTTACCTCTTACCTTGCACTCTTCCTACCTTCTAAAAGGGTCTTGGCTTTTCTCAAATCAGTTTATTAGATGTCCTTGAGATTTCCAACATTCCCACAGGACTCTGGTGTTTCCATTACTAGATTTTATATATACAGTGTGTGTATGATGTAGAGTGGAGAGGAAGAGTAGAAGAGCCAGAATAGCAGGAAAGTATTGCTAGGGCAGTAGAAGACCTTTAGAAGGGGAAGAGAGATATACCCAAAGAACTGCAGAGTGTGAGGAAATGTGTGAGAGAGGGAAGGTGGGTTTGAATAAGTGGTGTCATTCACTGTGTGTCCCTTTGCACTATCAAAAAACACAAGGAAAAATAATGACTGGTTATTGCTTTGGGACTAGGCCATATGTGGTCAGGTTCAGTGGGGTTATAAAAAAATCTGCCATAGTAGGAGAAGAATAAATGAAACAAGATGGGATTGGGAGGGAGACAAACCATAAGTGACTCTTAATCTCACAAAACAAACTGAGGGTTGCTGGGGGGAGGGGGTTAGGGAGAAGGGGGTGGGATTATGGACATTGGGGAGGGTATGTGCTTTGGTGAGTGCTGTGAAGTGTGTAAACCTGGTGATTCACAGACCTGTACCCCTGGGGATAAAAATATATGTTTATAAAAAAAAAAAGAAAATGACAAAGACACAATAATTGAAGACAGAATGGTGGCTATTTCTAGATCTGAAGGAAGTCATAAGTATTCAGCTTTATAAAGCTCATCAAGTATTAAATATGATAAATCTCTAAACTCCATATTACAGATAAACTATAAAACACAAAAATAACAAAAAAAAAATCCCAGAATTTATGGAAGAGATAGATTAACTGTAAAAGAACAATGGTAGACTCCTCATCAGCAACAACAGAAATTCTTCGGTAAAATGCAGAGGGAAGAATCCAAAAATTTAGCAAGATAGGAATGTTGGAGTATATATCACATAGAACCCCACTCATTTACCTCTTAACTTTGTCCCTGAAGAGGGCTCAAAGACATTTCTCTTTGCCACCATATTGAGAAATGCATGCCTTTTAGAGTAAAGAAGTGACATGACTCTGGAGAACTGATGTAATTCTGTAGCAAGATGGAGAAAACTGTCATTTTTCCACATGAAAGTTACTTGATTGTGGTGTTTTCTTTTTGTTGTAGAAATAGAATCATTTTCCAGATGAACAGCTGCATACTAAGTGCCAGGGTATGTATTGACTTACTATGCTAAAAAGATGATGTTTGGAACTAAATGTAGCCTCCACCTGATTTGGTTTATGAGCGTCCACTGTCATGCTCCAAGATCTGTCTTTTACATAAGCCAAACAAATAAAGTAAACGGGAGTGTGAAAAAAAAAAAAAATCTGCCATAGATACATGGGGAAAGACTGGGAACTATGGTATTGAAAAGTGAAAAGATAAGTTACCAAGGCCTAAACTGGAGTTTGCCCTTGTCCACTGTAGTAACAATTCAGAATATTTAAGAACTGTTTAGAGTAGGCACTGATCAATCAGCACAGATGTCAGATGCAATGCCCAAGCAGTCCTGAGGCCTATTGCAGACCACATGTTCTGGCCCCTTTAGTGGCCAGAATCCCAAGGAGGTCTCATGGGTCCTAGGAAATGGGCCAGGGAAATAAAGTCAAACACACAGTGGGGCACATGGGTTGCTCAGTTGGGCAACTGCCTTCAGCTCAGGTCATGATCCCGGAATTCTGGGATTGAGTCCCACATTGGGCTCCCAGCTCAGCAGGGAGTCTGCTTCTCCCTCTGACCCTCTCCTTCTCATGCTCTCTCTCTCACACTCTAATAAATAAATAAAATCTTTTTAAAAAGTTGGCCACTCAAGGAACATAAATATTTAACAACTGGTATGGCTGTCCCCATGTGTACTCATCATTACAGTTCCATTATAATAGAAACAAGCCACTGCATCTGAAGACCCATTTAATAGGGAAAGCAGACTGCTTCAGGCTCAAAAGAATTTAAATGTTCTGGGGGGAATTCTTTCCTATGACGATGGTAAGCATGAATCTATACATTCATTCGTTCATTTACTGAAAATACATTTATAAAGCACAACTATCCATGCCAGGTGCTGTGTTCACCTGTGTCATGGGCTAGGGGTGGAGGTGGGGTGGGATCAGAACCCAGAGATTATATGAATCACTAATGTTTTAGACTCCTCACTTCACATTTATTACTTAACTCCATTTCTGTGACTATAAATTAGCTCTGTGTGCTTCTGTGTATAATGCTGACTAATGAATTCTAGAATCTGGCATTTAAAACTCAAGTCTTCATAACTGAGAAAAAAGAAATACCTAAAAGAAATGAAACACCCCTTTCCTCAGAAGCTACTGAGAGAAACCTTCTTGTGGTATAAAATTAGTGCAAAAAGCTAATTTGTTAAGGTGTCAACACTGAAAGCATTCCTAAGTATACCAAGTTTGTCTCCCTGTGCAAAATCAAGACCCCTGTGTCTATCCATTCCTAACTTATATTTCCCATAAGTAGAGTTCTAACAAAAAGGTCTCTGAAAACTCCTAAGACTATAAAATTATTTCCATGGCCTAAAAAAAGTCACTTAGAATTCTGATTATCTTCCTGATTATTTGTAATCCTAGAAATACCAATAGAACTGTCATCTCTGAATACAAGATTGAATAAATCTTGAGTGGAACAAATACTGAACGGTATTTGTTCAATACAAATGTATTTGTTCATTTAGTTTAGTTATTTGTTCATTTGTTTTTGGTTTTGGTTTTGGTTTTTTTTTAAAGATTTTATTCATTTATTTGACAGAGAGAAATACAGAGAGAGAGAGAACACAAGCAGGGGAAGTGGGAGAGGGAGAAGCAGGCTTCTCGTGGAGGAGGGAGTCCAATGTGGGGCTCAATCCAGAACCCTGGGATCATGACCTGAGTCGAAGGCAGACACTCAACTGACTGAGCCACCCAGGTGCCCTATTATTCACATTTGTAAAAGAGTATTTTATCACATAATCAAAATGAGAGAAAGGCCTTTAGCTCTGTTAGATTTGTTATTTCAATAACAGCAAAATATAAGAGGCTTACCCTATTTAAATGAGCACATGGTAAAATGTCTCAGTTGACTTAAACATCTGAGAGCCAAAGACCAAGACTCTGGAGTTTCTGGCCTAAGTAAGAGTGGCAAAGAAGTGAGAAACCCCTCCTTTGAAATTCAAGAGGGAGACTCCACCTGCCTCTGTAAACTGCTCCCCAAACCAGCTCAGAATTAGACAATGGGAAGAACTGTTTTGCTAAGAAAGAAGGTTGGCAGGACCATCATAAACAGGAAGAAAAGCATATCTCTATAGGCTTCATGGTTATTTTATTATTGTGTTAGGCCCAAAGGTCTTTTTCTTTTTTTAAAAAAATTGAGATACAGCTCATACAGTACCATAAAATTCACCTTTTTAATCCATACAATTTCAGGACATTTTTATCACCATCAAAAAGAAACCCCATACCTATTATCTATCATTCTCCATTTCTCCTTCTTCCCAGCCCCTGGCAACCACGCATCTACCTACTGACTCTTCAGATTTACCTTCCTGGACATTCCATGTGAGTGCAATCACACAATATGTGGCTTTTTGAGTCTGTTTCTTTCACTCTGCATAATTATTTCAAAGTTCATACACATTACAGCATGTATCAGTCAGTACTTCCTATGGCTGAGTAACATTCCATTGTACAGATATGCCACATTTATCCATTCATCAGCTGGTGGACGTGTGGGTTGTTTCCACTTTTTGGATGTTATGAATAATGCTGCTACAAACATTAAATGTGTAGCTTTTTATACAAAGCCTATGATTTCAGATCTCTTGTGCATACACATAGAAGTAGAATTTCTGGGTCACATGGTAACTCTCTGTTTATCTTTTTGAGGACCTACCAGACAGTAAACGAGGGTTCCAATTTCCTCACATCCTCACCAAACTTGTTATTGTCCATCTTTCTGCTTAGAGCCACTTTTGTGGGTATATCACTGTGGTTTTGATTGGCATCTCCCTAATGACTATTGATATTGTACATGTTTTCATGTGCTTAATAACCATATATATTTGTCTTCTGTGAAGATGTCTGTTTGAATCCTTTGCCCATTTTTCAATTGGGTTATTTGTCTTTTACAAAGGTTGAGTTGTAAGAGTTGTTTATATATACTGGATACTAGACCCTTATTAGATACATGATGTGTAGATATTTTCTCCAGTTCTGTAGCTTATCTTTTCACTTTCTTGACAGTGTCCTTTGAAGCACAAAAGTTCTTAATTTTGGTGATGTCCAGTTTATTTATTTTCTCTAGGTGTTTTTTTTTTTTAAGATTTCATTTATTTATCAGAGGGGGGGGGGGAGAGAGCGAGCACAGGCAGACAGAATGGCAGGCAGAGGCAGAGGGAGAAGCAGGCTCCCCGCCGAGCAAGGAGCCCGATGTGAGACTCGATCCCAGGACGCTGGGATCATGACCTGAGCCGAAGGCAGCTGCCCAACCAACTGAGCCACCCAGGCGTCCCGCTCTAGGTGTTTGTTCTTTTGACATTATATCTACAGAACTGATGTAAGGTCATGAAAACATACAACTGTATTTTTTCCTAAAAGTTTTAGGATTTATATTTAAAGCCCCCTGATCAATTCTGGTTTATTTTTTATGGGATGTGAGATAAGCATCCAATTTCCTTCTTTGCCATGTGGTTATCCAGTTGTCACATGGCCCAAAGAGTTTAAGCAGGTTTTTGTTCCCACAAAGAGAAAATACCCTTCATCATTTTGGGGTATTTAATTATTTAACTGTCAGCATTCAGGATACAGGAGTTCAGGGACTGGCTTCTAGGAAAATATATAGAAGTCCGTGGGAGTTTCTGTGAATTTCCCCCTTGTGCAGACAGGGTCTTAGTGGCAGCTGGGTGCATGCCGCCATACTGTTTGTGAACCAAGAGATGGCCTATAGCTTGTTAGTCACCTTTCATCAGGAAATGGAAGTTCTCCATGGAGAAAAACCCAATATGCAGAAAAGTCTAGGACTCCTGCATGCACCTGTTCTGAAGATGTGCTCTAAGTCTCCATCCACGTGTAAAAGCAAGTGTAAAAAACACATGGGAACAAGATGGGTTTGCTAAGTTGTGTGTGTTTTTCAAGCTCGTCAGAGATATATCCTGGGAAAATTTCTAGGATGCTTTCAGGTTTTCCCAGTGTCAAACCAGATCTTTTAACTATGCAGAGTAATGTAGAAAGTACGTTTTAAACTCCTTTTGGATATTGAGCTCCTTGAAAAGAGAATTTAACAGTGCTCCCTGGCACATGGAAGAATTAATTTGCCTTCACTACTACTCTGGAGACTCCCCTAATTCAGCTCTGTGTTCTTTGAGTTTACATTTATTGATTGATTGATTGATTGATTGAATGAATGGAAAGGAGTTAGAAAAGCTTCTTTATTTTCAAACCGGACCGTTATGAAATCCTATGGCATTTACAAAAAAATTTACCAGAACTACTAAGTTTAGCAAGCTTGCTGGATAAGAATATTATTCAAAAATCAATTGAGCTTGAATTTAAGAATAATGAATACATGGTAATTGAAATTTAAAAATGACCATTTACAATAGTAGAAAAATGCAAATTACTGAGGGACAAATCTGCTAAAAGCTGTTCAAGATCTCCACACTGGTAATTATATAACACTACAAAAAGAGACTAAAGAAAGAAATTGACAGACGTACCATGTTTTTTAATGGACCTTGAAATTCAATATTGTCAAAATGTCTATATTCCCAAAACTGAACTAGAGATTCAACACAAACTCAAACAAAATTCCAGTAGGATTTTTTTTATTTCATTTGTTTTTCTGGCATGTAGGGGTAGGTCATCAATAAATGTTGCTTAAATGAACAAATCAACCACATAGCAAAGAATTTTGGTAACTCTAGGGCCATAGATAAAAGAGGTCAGCTCTTACCAAACTCCGGGAAGCAAGAATACATGTAATGCTAAGATGTATCTACCTTCAAATACTGTATGCTGCCCTGTGGAGTTCTGGTGTCCTGTGAAATAATGGATATGGTCCGTTTGTGCTTCTGGAGGCAGAAAATAGCTGACGCCCATCCTGTAAGCCCTGGGAGGACTTTGCTTTACTGCATGATCTGAAAGAATCTGCTATGAATCTCCATTCATAGCACGTTCTGACGTGCTTTTATGAAGTTAATAGGTGCCTCTCCTTAAACCCAGTTCAGAACACCTTTCATGTCTCAAATTATTCTCCAAATAAAAAGACGTATCCCTGAGAAAGTGAAGCAACATGTCAGCTTATTAGTTTGCCCCAAACTTCACAACAGCCTCAGGAAAGCTTCTGCCTCAAAAGCCAGCTCCTACCCTCCTTCCCTCACTGCAGTTTTACCCATTATATCTTGCTCTGTAAGCAGATCATAGGAGTGCAGTCCTTGACACAATGTTCACACACCTCTCCTACAAGCACAAAGGTGGACTGAGTCTCCCTTTATGTGACAGCTTCTCAAAGGTTTTAATTACAATCCTCTTATATTCACCAACCAGTCTCATGAGGTTTTTTTCTTTATTCCCACACTGCCTATCTAGAGGGTTTTAAATGATCAGTCACTGCCAATTCATTGGTATAGGGGGAAAATGGGAACTTAACTTCTAATTCTTCTCCTGGCTCTCTTCAAGAGGCTGGCCCATGACAGGCCACTAACTACTCACCTGCAGCTTGTCCCGCCGCCTTGTGTGGGACATAAGGAGGTCTTCAGCAGACAGTACACTGCTGGGCAGCTCTTTTGTGGCGAGGCAGGCCCCAAACATCTGGAGCATCTCGGCAGTGGTCTTCAAAGACATGGCAAAGTTTTCGATGGCCTGGAAGGTCAGACAATCATAACAGTCAGGAGAGCTTAACATTCACCATTATACTCTCTGAATAGAAGGATAATAGAACTAGCTACAATCTGAGAACCTGCACTGGGCAATGCATTGTACCTGATGCTATACATTTGTTTATCATCTCAAGAATCCAGAGTGGAAGGTATTTTATCTCCATTTTACAGCAGAGGGAACTGAAGTTCCAACAGGTCAAATGAGTTGCCCAAGATCATATTATTTGGACCATAAGGAAGGAAAGATGGCATGATTCAACCAATGTCACCAAGTTTGGGAAGCAAGTTTGACCCCAAGGGAGAAGATGGACATAATGATCTGACATCCAGAAAGTACACTGTTACCCAAAAAAAGGGTTTATATATATTGTATATACATGATATGGATTGTATCTTTATAGTTTTAATTGTGTGTGTGTGTATTTAAAATGTATACATAAAACATACAAAAAGCATATAAAGATATGTCTGATGTTTCAATATAGTTGTATTTTTTAAAGTTCACCATTGTATGATTAATACGTGCACAAACACAAACCATGGATACAAACTAGGCCTGGGGTGGAAAGGTGTGTGCACATGTCTGCTCATGCCATGTCTTTAAGTAATCTATGTTCGTGGTTTTTCAGTCTTCTTTACCTCTCTAAGTTCTCAGAGAACTATTCTTGTCTTTGAGGTCAATGTGCATTCATTTTTTTTTTATTCATTTGCTGCAAATTTGTGTTATTTCAAAAAAGATCTGAGGCAATTTGAAAAACATTAATAATATAATAAAACTTAGGGTTGGTGGAGAAGCAATTGGGAGTTTTGGGGGGGGATGGGTAAGCCTGGTGGTGGATATTAATTAGGGCACCTCTTGCATGGAGCACAGGGTGTGGTGCATAAACACTGAATCTTGGAACACTGAAAAAATAAAACAAAATTTAAAAAAACAAACAAACAAAGCTGCTATATTAACCAACCAACAAACAAAACAAAACAAAAGCTATAGAGATTATTTTCCATTAGAGAGTTGTATTGAGCTTCTTTGTCCTACCTACGATGCTGGAAGATCTTGGAGACCAAAGGCACATACATCTTGGTCACCTTTGTGTTTTTAACACCTAACACTGAGCTAGGCACGAGAAAGTGATCAATAAAACTTTGCAAATGAATGAAAAAAAAAAAAGCAGAGACCTAGCTAGGCCAAATAAGACTGGCAGGACAGTAAATTCTTCTGATTATTAAAGTAATGTAATAAAATCCTAGGAAGTGAAGAAATAAAGCTTGGAAGTACTCCAGTTCCATTTTCATAGGTTTAATGAAATTGCAACACAGGACAACCCTGACCACACTTATTTGTGTGTGATATTCTACATACACTTATACACTTCCCTCCATATTTTTTCTATTTAGACCTAGTGAGGATAATGTTTGTAAAGAACTTCATTTCTTTTTTCATTCTCAAAAATTCTCTTGGAGTCACTGTCTTTGAGGTAAAACTGATGAGAAGTTTAAAGGGTTCATGCCCAGGTTGTGGGTCTTCCTCTAGGTTTTGGGAAGGGTTGTGTCTTCCTTAGAATTACATAGTACCCAAAGAAGTGATGGAAAGATTAGTATCTGTAGCTTTGAAATAAATGTACTGTGTTGCTAGAAATCTATTTTTGTTTAGTTCTTTAATTTCCTTTTAAAAAAAAACACAAAGGGACGCCTGGGTGGCTGAGTTGGTTGGACGACTACCTTCCGCTCAGGTCATGATCCCGGAGTCCCGGGATTGAGTCCTGCATCAGGCTCCCAGCTCCATGGGAGTCTGCTTCACTCTCTTGACCTTCTCCTCGCCCATGCTCTCTCTCACTGTCTCTCTCTCAAATAAATAAATAAAATCTTAAAAAAAAAACCCACAAAGCTTTACACTCGAAAGAGAGTAAATTCTCCTACCTAATTAAATGTCATTCAGGTCAGATGAATGGATAAAAAAGATGTAGTATATATACACAATGGAATACTATGCAGCCATCAAAAGAAATGAAATCTTGCCATTTGTGATGACGTGGATAGAAATAGAGGGTATCATGCTTAGCGAAATAAGTCAATCAGAGAAAGACAACTATCATATGATCTCCCTGATATGAGGAAGTGGAGATGCAACATGGGGGGTTAAGGGGGTAGGAGAAGAATAAATGAAACAAGATGTGATTGGGAGGGAGACAAACCATAAGTGACCCTTAATCTCACAAAACAAACTGAGGGTTGCTGGGAGGAAGGGGGTTGGGAGAAGGGGGGTGAGGTTATGGACATTGGAGAGGGTATGTGCTATGGTGAGTGCTGTGAAGTGTGTAAACCTGGCAATTCACAGACCTGTACCCCTGGTGAAAAAATATATTATATGTTTATAAAAAATTAAAAATTAAAAAAAAAGTCATTCAGGTGTTTATTGGTAAATGTTGAGCAACATGGTTCCAAAGTGCCCGGATACAGAGAGAGGGGGCTGTCACCACAACCTATCACTGGGGTGGTAAAGGGAGCTTCTGACTCAGCTCAGAAAACCTAGTCATTTTGAGCATTTGGGGGATATCTATGAGAGTGGGAAAGGGGAATGGAAGCTTTATACAGAAACACTCATTATTTGAGTTTCAATCCCACTTTTTCCTCCATATTACTGACCCTTTAGTTTAGCATAGTAACCACTACTGTGAGTGAATCAAGTAAAATACTTTATGTCAGGTGCTTTTATGCACATTACATCACTCTGTCTCACATCCGACTCTCAGACAGCTTCTGTCTGTCTGAGGTTTCTCATCATTGGCACTATTGACATTTGAGCCAGACAATTCTTTGTTGTAGGGGGCTGTCTCATGCGTGAGATGCTTCACAGCATCTCTGCCTCCTACCCAGCACTAGGTGCCAATAACATTGCTCTTCCCAAGTTATGACTATAAAAAAAAATCTGTCTAGGGGTGCCTGGGTGGCTCAGTGGGTTAAAGCCTCTGCCTTCGGCTCGGGTCATGATCCCAGTGTCTTGGGATCGAGCCCCACATCGGGCTCTCTGCTTGGCAGGGAGCCTCATTCCTCCTCTCTCTCTCTGCCTACCTCTCTGCCTACTTGTAATCTCTGCCTGTCAAATAAATAAATAAAATCTTTAAAAAAAAAATCTGTCTAAAACTGCCCCCATCTGACAACTACTGCTAGTTCCATTTTAACAGGAGAAAAGCTGAAAGAGGTTTAACAACCGAGCAAAGGTCAGCCAATAAGTAATGGTGACAATATTCAAATACAGCTCCTTCTGACTCAGTGGGTTTTATCTTTCTGTACATTAGAATCATCTGGGGAGTTTTGTGGAATGCTAATGTCTGAGACACAACCCTGATCAAGCAAATTAGTTTCTCTGAGGTATAGCTGGGTGCTGGTGTGTTGAAAACTCCCCAGGTGCATTCCAAGTCAAGTCTCCCTAAAACCCCATACTAGATGATGAGGTGAGGCAAAGGGAGATAGTAGGACAAGCCACAGCTTCTTCCCTTCTGCCCCATTTCTCCCCCACCTGTGGCTTAGAAAATCTAATCAACCCAGTGGGCAATGACCACCCACCAGTTGATCTTTAACTGCCCCGTCTTCTCGAAAATAAGGAGAGAAAATGTAAATGGCACATAAGTTGGTACTCACAGTTCGATGATTTATCCACTGACTGTGGTGGTATTCCAAAGTTCCCCCTAAGTCCTCTGTCAGTTGGCTTTTGTCAATGTAGCCATGAAGGTCAGACACAGAGTTTAACATAACAATCTATAGAGAAAAAAATCAATATATTCCTCACAGATAATTGAAGAGTAGCTTATCTAGGTTCTATTATTACTTAAACAGCACTTGAACTTTGCCTAATCAGGAATTCATGTACAAGGAGTTAGTACATCCAGCATAGAAATGTTTTATATTCCCTTTACATTTTCCCCACTTAAGCGAGGAGTACCAAAGGTAGTATAGTCTGTGACAAAATGGTGACCTGGTTCAGAGGACTCCGTTCTAAGCTACCCAGAAGTCGGGTCCTACTTTAGGTGGATTTTTGTCACAAGTTACCAAGCTTAAGTATACTCTTCAGGCACCAAAATCAAGTGTTATATTGAGACCTAAAAATTTGCAATGAGAAGCCCAGTAAGGGGTCGGCCGGTGAATATCAAAATAAAATTAGAATACTGGCACATACTGAGGAGTGTGTGTTAAAAAGATTTACTACACTGATGCCTCCCATGAGGAAGGTTGATACGCCTCAATATATCCTTCATGAAGGAGATCTGGAGGTAATAGGGAGTGGATTTTTATGAATTAACAATCTGGTTGATGAACAAACCGATGCTGATGAACGAATGCCCACACACCTAGAGGGAGCAGACACATTCCAAATTGTCCCTTTCTCCTCCTCTGCAGTGGCTCTGACCAGGTCATGATCCTAGCCCTGTTTCAGGGATTATATCACACCCCCTACTCACTCCTAAAGAGAAACAAGGAACTCTCACTCCTACTTCTGAAACATGCCCCTGTAAGCCTTTAACTGATGACTTCATTTTTCTTCACTCCTTGTTGATTATTTTGAAAATTGACTCTTTTTCAGAGGACATAAGAACATAGGGTCTCTGGGGTGCCTGGCTGGGTCAGTTGGTGAAGCATGCAACTCTTGATCCCCCACATGTGGTATGGAGATTACTTAATAAAATCGATTTTTTTTTTAAAATAGGGGCTTTATTCTATTATTATATAGTATTAGCCGAGTGATAAATCCACTTTGGAATAGAAGGAATGTAAATTAAGGCCCAAAGTCTATAGGTGAAAAACAAAATTGATATACTCATTCAATGAATAAGGTATTGAATTTCTAATAAATGCCAGGCTCCAAGGGATAACACAGTCAGCACAACAGTCAACAGTCCCTGACTCGAGGAACTCAGGTTTTGTGGGATTTGGTTACTACATATCACTGTTAACCTTATCAGATCCCTGCCTTTCTCCCTCACTTCTGAAAAGGAGTTTGGGAATTTTTTTAAATTAATTAATTAATTAATTACATTTTAAGCTCTATGCCCAATGTGGGGTTCGAACCCACAACCCTGAGATCAAGAGTCACATGCTCCTCCAACTAAGCCAGCCAGGCAAGCCAGGAGTCTGCAAATTTTTAAAAATTATATTTATAACATGAGAAAAAGTTGAAAGAATCAAAACCTGAATCCATTTTTGCCTTTCCCTCCTAAAAATTTTAAACCACTAAAAATTTTAAACCGCTAAAAATAAAAAAGATTTTTAGGCTTTCTAATATTAGAAATTAATAGGACACAAAACAAGAAGTTGCCAATATATTTTGCTTCTTGAAATATTAATTGCTATGGTAACACTTGGAGCTTTGTTTTTGTTTTTGTTTTTGTTTTTAAAATACTAATGTGGAAAATCTTATTAGGCAGAAGTAACTTTGCCACACAGCCTGGAGTTTTAAAAAACATATCCTGGGGCACCTGGGTGGCTCAGCATGTTAAGTGTCTGCCTTTGGCTCAGGTCATGATCCCAGAGGCCTGGGATCAAGTCCTGCATCAGGCTCCCTGCTTAGCAGAGATCCTGCTTCTCCCTCTCCTTCTACTGCTGCTCGCCTTGCTTGTGCTCCCTCTTTCTCTGTCAAATAAATAAACTAATTAATTAATAAAAATAATTTTAAAAATAAAATAAAAAATATATCCTGCCAGGTTGCACAACTTCTGTTCTACCTAACTGAATAGCAGAGGGAGGCATGTGTTCCACGCTTGCTGGGACTCTGCCTACTCACCTTTAGCTATAAAGGACGAAGAGAAATTTTGAATTGGAAGAAAAAATGAAAATTAGAAATAAAAGGAAGATATTAGGGGTGCCTGGGTGGTTCAGTTGGTTAAGCAACTGCCTTCAGATCGGGTCATGATCCTGGGGTTGCAAGATCTAGTCCCACATCAGGCTTGCTACTCGGCAGGGTGTATGCTTCTCCCTCTGACCTCTCCCATCTCATGCTCTCTTTCTCAAATAAATTAAATATTTTTTTTAAAAAAGGAAGATATTAGAGGATTTAGTACTGTTAAATATTGATCAAAGCAAGCCCAATTAAAATCCCAGAAGACTTTCTGTAGAAAGTCTCAAGCTAACTCTAAAAGCTATACGGACATGTAAAATAGGTAGAATAGGCAAAACAATTTTAAAAATGAATAAAGTTTCAAGACTTCAAACTATAGTAGTTAAGAGTTTGGTAACAGCAAAGGACAGCCAAATCAATCAATGGAATAGAACAGAAAGTCCTGAAATAGGCTCACACAAATATGGCCAAGTGATTTTTTTAACTCTTTATTTTAAAGTAATTATAGTGGTTATAGTAATTTTGAAATAATTATATAAGTACAGATCCACAGGAAGTTGCAAAGATAGTACAGAGAGGTCCCACGTACCCTTCACCAAGTCCCTGCCCTCTATGGTTGCATCTTACATAATTATAGTACAAAATCAAAGGCAGGAACTTGATATTGATATAATGTGTATGTTTAGTTCTATATCATTTTCACATCTGTAGATTTGTGTAACCACCAGAAAAATCAAGATGCAGAACTAACTGTTTCATCACTATAAAAGTCTTCCTTGTGTTATCTTTTATTTTTTTTAAAGAGTTTTCTATTTATCTGAGAGAAAGAGAGAGAGAGACAGCATGAGAAGGGGGAGAGACAGCATGAGAAGGGGGAGAGACAGCATGAGAAGGGGGAGAGACAGCATGAGAAGGGGGAGAGACAGAGAGAGAGGGAGAAGCAGACTCCCTGCCAAGCTGGGAACCTGATGTGGAGCTCAATTCCAGGACCTGGAGATCACAACCTGAGCTGAAGGCAGATGCCCAACTAACTGAGCTACCCAGGCACCCAAAGCTTATGCTGTCCTTTATAAGCACACCTCACCCCCTAGTCATCCCTGAACCCTGGCAAACACGAACCTGACTTTTGACAGAGGTGCAAAAAGTCATTTCCATGGAGAAATAATTCCATTTTCAATGAACAGTGCTAAAACAACTAGACATCCATATGCCAAAAAAGGAACCTTAATTTTTAACCTCATACAAAAATTAACTCAAAATGCATCAGAGATCTAAATCTAAGACATAAAACTTGGAGAAGAAAACATAAAGGAAAAATAAGGAGAAAATCTTTGAGTTAGGAGAGTTCTGAGATACAACACCAAAAACACAAAACATAGAAGAAGAATTGATAAACTGGACTTCATCCAAATAAAAAGCATTTGCTCTTCAAAAGACAGGGTGAAAAGACAACCCATAGACCAGGAGAAAATATTTGCAAATCACATATCTGACAATGGATCCATATCTACTCTCAAAACTTAACAGTAAAAAAACCCATATAATTAAAAATTGGCAAAGAGGGCTTCTGAAAAAAATGGTCAAGTAGGCCACACAGAAAGAGGGAGGAGGGACAGAGAGGCAGTTGGGAGCCAAATTCCCAGGAGACTTAACCACAAACAGTAGGGACACCACAAGCATGGAGAAGGCAGAGAAGCAGATCCCATACCAGGCACCTGGGGCACAGGGAACCTGCAGTGGGAAGGTAAGTCCTATAACATTTGGCTTTGGAAATCCAGTGGGGCTTAACCTTGTGACTTTTTACAATCAGTAGGACTTAACTCCAGGCACTTTAAAAATCAGCGGGCTTAGCTCTGGGAAAGACAGAGGGTGAAAGGAAAATGAGTTCCAGTCCTTAAAGAGCCAACACAAGAAACAACCTAGCCAAGGTATGGTATAGAAGTAGCAATCTGAAAGCACCAAGAGTATATGAAAAGAAGACTTACTTACTAATCTCAGAACCTGCACAGGAGGGGCAGGAATCTTTAGGTGACTTCTCCTAGAACAAAGTCCTAGCAAGTGACATCAGCCCCCAACGCCACCCCAGCCTAGATAGCCAGACAGCTGTGGAAACCAGTTCAAACACTCTCCCATAGCTTGCTAATACCACAGACCCCACTCCTGCATTCTCCTGAAGAGCCACCTCATCCACCCCACCCCACTCCACAGCGGTCCCTCCAAAATGGGTCCTGCCAAGACAAAGCCTGCAAGAAACCCCCAGCAGGAACCAATGCTACTCCAAAGTAACTCCTGTCCTGGGGAGAGAGGAAGATTAACTACACACATCAGTGTGACTACAGTCCCAGCAGGTGGGACTGGAGACATCTGGTCTAACTGCCAGCCCCACACACCAATAAGGCTTTCAGGAGGCAGCATGAGAGAGCACCCTGCTGTTTAGTACCACTGCAGTCCTAGTAGATGAGCTGAGGGCAGGCATCTAATCTGACTGCTGCCATCACCCAACTACATCTACACCCAGCTACACAACTGTCATGTGCAACCATAACAGGCAAAGTCAGCCATTGCAGCTAACTGGATTGAAGGCAAATGAGGCTCAGCCACAACAGTGGGACACACACAAGCCACAAAGGAGATACCCCTAAAGCATCTGGTTCAGGTAAATGGGGGTGTTGTGTTACAGGGCACTACAAGACCTCTTCTTCATAAGGCTACTACTTTCAAGAGCAGGAGACAAAGCTGACTTTCCTAACACATAGAAACAGACACAGAGAGTTACACAAAATAAGAACACAGGAGTATGTCCTGAATGAAAGAAAAGGACAAAAACCACATTTAAAAAAGTTTAATGGGGGTTGCTTAAGTACATTTAAGTATCCAACTCTTGATTTCAGCTTAGTCATGATCTCAGGGTCCTGGGATCAAGCCCCACATCAGGCTTCATGCTCAGTGGGGAATCTGCCTGAGGAGTCTCTCCCTCTCATTCTCCCTCCACCCCTACCCCGCTCACGTGCATGTGTACAAGTTCTCTCTTTCTCTCTCTAAGATAAATAAATAAATGTTAAAGAAAATAGTTAAATGAAAGAGATAACTAATATGCCTAATAAAGAACTCAAAGTAACAGTCAAAAAGATACTTGCTGGACTTGAGAAAAGACTGGAGGATCTCACTAAGACCTTCAACAAAGAGATAGAAAATATTAAAAAGAACCAATCAAACATGAAAAAGTCAATAACTGAAATTAAAAATACACTAGAGGGTATCAATAGCAAATCAGAGAAGACAGAAGAACAGATCAGGGATTTGAAATATGGAGTAATAAAAAGCAACCAAGCTCTCTGCTCTGGGTAGCCAGACCCAAGGAGGAATGGCGAGAAGCAAACAAGTTAAATGGCAAAAGGAAAAAGAATAATAAAAGCTGAGAATGGATTATAGAAACTCAGTGACATCATCAAGCATAATAATATTAGCATTACAGGGATGCCAGAAAGAAAAAAGAGAAAAAAGGGGATAGAAAATTTATTTGAAGAAATAATAGCTAAAAACTCCCCTAATCTGAGGAAGGGAATAGAAATCCAGATCTAAGAGACACAGGGAACCCCCAACAAAATCAAACCAAGGACGCCTACAGTCTACACCAAGACACACAGTAATTAAAATGAAAAAACAATGATAGAGAAAGGAATGAGAAAGGAAAACAGTAACATAAAAGGGAAACTTCAGAAGGCTATAAGCTGGTTTTTCAGCAGAAACTATGCAGGCCAGAAGAGAGTGGCATGATCTATACAAAGGGCCAAAAGGAAAAAACAAAAACAAACAAACAAACAAACAAAAAACCTATAAACAAGAATACTCTATCCAGCAAGATTACTATTCAGAATATAAGGAAAGATAAAGAATTTCCCAGACAAACAAAAGTTAAAGGAATTCATCACCAATAAACCAGCTTTACAAGAAACACTGAAAGGAATTCTTTGAGTCAAAAGAAAAGGCTATAATAGGAGTAAGACAATTATGAAATGAAAAAAATTTCATAATTAAATGCAGACAAAATAAAAGTAGTAGATGAGGGGCATTGGCTGGCTCAACTGGAAGAGCATGCAACTCTAGTCTCGGAGTCACGGGTTTGAGCCCCACATCGGGTGTAGAGATTACTTAAATAAACTTTTTAAAAAGTAGTAGATGAATCACTCACAAAACCATTAGGTAGGTTAAAGCACAAAAGCAGTAAAATAAATTATATATACAGAAATCAGTAAAGGGATTCACAGAATAACAGAATGTTAAGTATGAAATCATATACAAAAAACATGGAGGGTGGAGAAGTAAAAATTTAGTGCTTTTAGAATGGGTTCAAACTCAAATGACAAAAAACTTAATATAGACTGCTCTATGCATCACATGTTAAAAATGGACCTCATGATAACCATACAAACACACACACACACAAGCTTGTAACAGTCACACAAAAAATAAAGAAAAAGGAATCCAAGCGAATCAATAAAGAAAGTCATCAAACCACCAGGGAAGACAGCAAGAAAAGAAGAAAGGAGCAGAAAAGAACAACAAAACAACTGTAAAACATAACAAAATGGCAGTGAGTACATATTTATCAATAATTACTTTGAATATACTTTGAATCAAAAGACATAGGATGACTGAATGGATAAAAGAGCAAAACCCGTCTATATGTTGCCTACAGGAGACTCATTTCAGACCTAAAAATATATGCAGATAATGGAAAATGGAAGAACATTTATCATGCAAATGAAAAGAAAATGAGGATATCAATATTTATATCATACAAAATCAACTTTAAGACAGACTATAACTTGAGAAAAAGAAGGGCTCTACATGATGATAAAGGGTACAATCCAACAAAAGGATACAACAATTGTAAATATTTATACACCCAACATGAAAGCACCTAAATATATGAAGTAACTATAAATAGACATGAAGGTAGAAATCAATAGTTACACAGTAATAGTAGAGATATTAACACCCCACTTACATTAGCGGATAGGTCATCCAGACAGAAAATGGACAAAGAAACAGTGGCTTTGAATGACACATTGGACCAGATGGATCTAACAGATATATTCAGAATGTTCCACCCTAAAACAGCAGAAATACATTCTTTTCAAATGCATATAGAACACTCTCCAGAATAGATCACATACTAGCCACAAAACAAGTCTCAATAAATTCAAAAAGGCTGAAATCATATCATGCATCTTTTCTGACCATAATAGTATGAAACTAGAAATCAACCACAAGAAAAAATTTGGAAAGAACACAAATACATGCTAAATAACATGCTACTGAGCAATGAATGGGTCAACCAAGAAACCAAAGAAGAAATAAAAAAATACACATGGAGACAAATAAAAATGAAAATACAACAGTCCAGATTTTTGGGGTGATGTACAAGCTGTTCCAAAAGAGAAGATTATAACGATTCAGACCTACCTCAAGAAACAAGAAAAGTCTTGGGGCACCTGGGTGGCTCAAGCATTAAGAGTCTGCCTTTGGTTCAGGTCATGATCCTAGGGTCCTGGGATTGAGTCCAACATCCGGCTCCCTACTCAGCAGGAAACCAGCCTCTCCCACTCCCCCTGCTTGTACTCCCTCTCTTGCTGTCTGTCTGTCTGTCTGTCTCTCTCTCTCTCTCTGTCAAATAAATAAGTAAAATCTTAAAAAAAAAATTTTTTTTAAAGCAAGAAAATTCTCAAACAAACCTAACCTTATACTAAAGGAACTAGAAAAAAAAAGAACAAAGCCAGAGACAATAAAAGAAAGGAAATAATGACAAGAGTGAAAGAAATGAAATGGAGACAGCTTTGTAATATGGCTTGAAGTTTGGATTTGTGATGCCACCAGCTTTGGTTTTCTTTTTCAACACTCCTTTGGCTAGTCATCATCTTTTTCTGGTTCCATACAAATTTTAGGATTATTTGTTCCAGCTCTGTGAAAAACGTTGATGGCATTTGATAGGGATTGCATTGAATGTGTAGATTGCTCTGGGTAGCATAGAAATTTTAACAATATCTGTTCTTTCAATCCATGAGCATGAAATGTTTTTCCATTTCTTTGTGTCTTCCTCAACTACCTTCATAAGTGTTCTATAGTTTTCAGTTTCCCTTACCTCTTTGGTTAGGTTTATTCCTAAGTATTATACGGTTTTTGGTGCAATTGTAAATACAAAAGATTCCTTAATTTCTCTTTCTGCCATTGATTTCTGTGCATTGATTTTATAACCTTTCACTTTTTTGAATTCCTATATGAGATCTAGCAATTTTGGGGCGGAGTCTTTTGGGTTTTCCACATAGAGTATCATGTCAATCTGCAGAGAGTGAGTTTGACTTCTTTGCCAATTTGGGTGCATAGTTCTTTTTGTTGTCTGATTGCTGAAGCTAGGACTTCTAGTACTGTGTCCAAGCTATATTACAAAGTTGTAATCGTCAAGACAGTGTAGTACTGACACAAAAACAGACATGTAGATCAATGGAACAGAATAGAGAACTCAGAAATGGACCCTCAACTCTATGGTCAACTAATCTTTGATAAAGCAGGAAAGAATACCCAGTGGGAAAATATAGTCTCTCTAATAAATGGTGTTGGGAAAATTGGACAGCCACATGCAGAAGAATGAAACTGGACCACTTTCTTACACCATATACAAAAACCTTGATGGGACTGGAGGAGATCATGCTGAATGAAATAAGTCAAGAAGGAATAACATGGAGGACATTAGGAGAAAGAAAGGAAAAGTGAAGTGGGGGGAAATTGGAGGGGGAGAGGAATCATGACAGACTATGGACTCCAGAGAAACATCTGAGGGTTTTAGAGAGGAGGGGAGGTGGTGGAATGGGTGAGCCTGGTGGTGGGTATTAAAGGAGGACATGTATTGCATGAAGCACTGGGTGTTATATATAAACAGTGAATCTTAGAATACATCAAAAACTAATGATGTACTATATGGTGACTAACATAAGACAATAAAATGAATAAATGAATAAATAAAACTTAAAACAGTTGAGAGACCTAAATGTGAAACAGGAATCCATCAAATTCTTAGAGGAGAACACAGGCAGAAATCTCTTTGACCTTGGCTCTAGCAACTTCTTTCTAGACAGGTTACAGGAGGCAAGGGAAACTAAGGCAAAAGTGAACTATTGGAACTTTATCAAGATAAAAACCGTCCAAACAATGAGAGAAACAATCAACAAAACTAAAAGACACCCTAAGGAATGGAAGAAGATATTTGCAAATGGCATATCAGATAAAGGGTTAGTATCCAAAATCTATAAGGAGCTTATCAACTCAACATCCAAAAAAACAAATAATCCACTCAAGAAATGGGCAGAAGACATGAACAGATACCTTTTCAAAGAAGACATCCAGGTGGCTAACAGACACATGAGATGATGCTCAGCACCACTCATCATCAAGGAAATACAAATCAAAACCATGATGAGATACCACCTGTGAGAATGGCTAAAATTTACAACACAAGAAACAGGCGTTGGCAAGGATGTAGGACAAGGAGAACCCTCTTGTACCGTTGCGGGGAATGCAAACTGGTGCAGCCAGTGTGGAGTTTCCTCAGAAAGTTAAAAACAGAACTACCCTACAACCCAGCAATTGCACTAGATACCTGCCCAAAGGACACAAAAATATAGATTTGAAGGGCTACATGCACCCCGATGTTTATAGCAGCATTATCAACAACAGCCAAACTATGGAGAGAGTCCAAATGTCCATCAACTGATGAATAAATAAAGATGTGGTATCTATATACAATAGAATATTATTCACCTGAATAATGAATGAATGAAATCTTGCCTTTTGCAATGACATGGATGGAGCTAGAGTGTATTATGCTAAGTGAAATAAGCCAGTCAGAGAAAGACAAATATCATATGATCTCACTCATGTGTGGAATTTAATAAAGAAAACAGATGAACATGTGGGAAGGGGGGCAGAAGAAAGGGAGAGAGGGAAATAAACCATAAGAAACTCTGAACAAAAGAACAAAGAGGGTTGACGGAGGGAGGGAGGTGGGGGGATGGGACAGGATAGGTGAAGGATGGGTGAAGGGTATCATTTTTGTGATGAGCCCTGACTATTTTAGGTAAGTGATGGATCACTGAATTCTACTCTAGAAACCAATACTGCACTGTATGTTAACTAAGTAACATTTGAATTTAAAAAAATTAAAGATTAAAAGAAAATAAAAACAAAGCAAGGAAGACAAACCAACAGCTTGGACTGTCATTGAAAAGGCTGAATGTAGGGGCACCTGGGTGGCTCAGTGGGTTAAGGTCTCTGCCTTCAGCTTAGGTCATGATCCCAGAGTCCTGGGATCTAGCCCTACATCGGGCTCTCTGCTCAGCGGGGAGCCTGCTTCCTCCTCTCTCTCTCTCTGCCTACTTGTGATCTCTGTCTGTCAAATAAATAAATAAAAATCTTTAAAAAAATAAATAAAAGGCTAAATGTATTTTGAAGTCTAGTTCCATCAAGTTTGGTAACATTACACTGAACTCTGTGGTGCATCAGAACAGAGAGAATGTTTTTCAGAGTCCATAGTCTCTCATGATTCATGAAGTGGTGGGGGTTTGGGAGGTTGGGGTACCAGGTGGTGGGTATTATAGAGGGCACGGATTGCATGGAGCACTGGGTGTGGTGAAAAAATAATGAATACTGTTTTTCTGAAAATAAATAAATCTAATTAAAAAAAAAAAAGAACAGAGAGAATGTGATCATCTTCCACAGGTGAAACAGTAGTTGACAAGGAAAATGTTTAGCATTTAAAAATGCCCTACTGGGCGCCTGGGTGGCTCAGTGGGTTAAGCCGCTGCCTTGGGCTCTCTGCTCAGCAGGGAGCCTGCTTCCTCCTCTCTCTCTCTCTCTCTGCCTGCCTCTCTGCCTACTTGTGATCTCTCTCTGTCAAATAAAAAAAAAAATCTTTAAAAATGCCCTACTAATAAGCCTTTAGTATGAGTGACAGAGAGCTTTTAAAAAGTTGATTTTAAGTTTAAAATTGAAAATATAATGGACAAGGTATCAATATACATTACCACATATAGAAGTAACTAAAAACATGGTATCAACACAAAGTAGATGGTCCTTCTCTCTTTAGTATAGATGTACCACATGAAAAGCAAGGCATAAATCACATATGTATCTGTATACATACTATCTCTTGGAGAGATGTGTTTTATACACAACCAGAGAAACATGTATTTGACATTTGGTCAAATGTTTAGTGCTAACTCCAAACCTTTTTGAGTGACATGAAACAATTTTCTTTATCTCTGAAGGGGAACAAGCTTATGAGGATTACAAAAAGTTCATTCATTTCTTGTAAGTCATCCCTTCCCCAGTGCTGTTACTCAGTTCAGGAAAATGGAATAAGAAGCTTATGGCTTACATTTTCTCTTAAACACTCAAGTTATTTTGAAATAAGTATTTAAAATAGAATAGGAAATACCTTTTGTGTCTGGTTAACACCCAAAATATAGGGAAGAAGTGTTTTAGGAAATTTGAGTATTAATATAAAATTAAACCAAAAGAGGGAAAATAAAAGTGGGAAAAGAAACTGAAAAATCCCTTATCTGAGATACAGTCAGTTTTCATTGAGATGGATTAAATATTTTCTCAGAGCAATTTCAGTTAAAGTGAGCTTTTTGATTTTGAACAGTTAATATGCGTATGTGATAATAAATTCAAACAGAAAGAGTTAAGCTAAATTGAAAATAGTCTTCCTCTCACCCCTACCCCCAGACCTCCTACATCCAAGAGGCAATCACTTCAACCAGTTTTTTGATGTCTTATACAGCCTTCCCAAGGTGTGCTATTATATGCAATCACATACAAGCCACTTCTATTTTATTCAAATGGGAATATATTATCCATATTATTTTCCCTTTGCTTTTATCCCCACTTAAAAATACATGCTAGAAGACCTAAAAAAGTTTTTTTTAATGACCTACTATGTGACTTTCTTTTTACAGAAAGTATCTTGCTTTCATGATGGATGTTTTCTGGGTTTTGCCAGATTTTTTAATATTAAAGATTAAATTACTTTTTTACATGCAACTAGTGTAAAGTTTCCCACATAAGGGATCACTGATGATGACCTAAAATTTAAAGTACCAGTGTAAACTCTATGATTTCTAGGATAAATAAATATATTTAGAGAGAAAGAGACATATATGTATGTCTTATGATGATAGATAAATAAGGGAGAAGGGAAAGCTCTAGCTTACAGTAGAGTACCAACTTCTGATTAGTATATGTTCAGAGAGTATTATAGTTGGGAAATCATTATTTTGCAATCAAATTAATAAAGATCATTCCAGGTAAGAATTACCAATAGGTATTAAATATAGAGAGGAATCTTTTGAGGAGCAGGGTATTTGTGTGATCTTAAAATGTTTCTCCAAAGATTCTGTATTAGTTGTAATGGAAACATTTGAGAAACTGGACAATACCTTAACTAAGGGACCAAAATTAATGTTATCAATGGGGGGGCAGATGAACACTGTGTTTTCCACATGTGACACCATAAGAAGGACATGACATCACTTAAGCAGTATTCTAACTAGGAATGCATTATCTGAATCAAATCCCGAGAAATCATCATGTGACCCCCAAATAAGGTAAGTTTTGTTTTTAAAGGACTGTATTCTTCAAAAATGCTAATGTTATAGAAGACAAAGAAAGACTGTAGAAATATTTCAGATTAAAGGAAACTAAAGAGACATGACAACTATGTGTACTGTTTGATTCTAAACTAGATCCTATATATACAAATATACATATACATATTCCATATATGTATAATATACATATCTCTTTATATTTAAACCTATCTATATATACTATGAATAGAGAAATAAATATATATATTTATATATGTATAATAGAGAAAAAGAGGTAATCTATCTATAGGAGGAGCAAATAATAAGTAAATAATAAAGCAAATGGGAATAAAACGCTAACAATAGGTGAATGAATCTGGGTAAAGAGCATAGAATGTTCTTTGTATCAATCTTATTCTTGAAATTTTTCTGAGTTTATTTCCAACTAAACAAAAACTGAAACAAAAATATATATTAGAAACTTTTCTATCACTATCGATTCATCTTACCTATTTTTTCCTTTTTGTTTTTTCTTTTTCAATTGAGATGTAATTTACATCAATCAAATGCACAGATTTTAAGGTGATAGTTCAATTAGTTCTGACAACTGTATACACACATGTAACACCATCCAATCAAGATACACATTTCCCTAGAAAATTCCCTTATACCTACTTCCAATCAATCTCCACTCCACCTCAGCCCTAACAGCAGCCATCATTGTGATTTTCTAGTTCAGTTTTGTCTCTTCTTAAATGTTACATAAGAAGAATCATAGAATATATACTCTTTAGTGGTTAATTTCCTTCTTTCAGGAGAATATTATGGAGAGTGTCCATATTGTTAAAATAAACAATACTTTACTCTTTTTTATTGCTTGTTCTTCCATTATGTGACTATGCCACAATTTCTTTATCCATTCACGTGTTGATGGACATTTGTGTTTGTAAGGGTCTTTTTGTGGACGCATGTTTTCATTTCTTTTGGTTGGGTCATTGGTTAGGTGTATGATAACTGCCACTTGCTTTTCTTGTGGTTGTATGCCTTATCACTTTTGCTGGCTACAAAGTATTTAGTTGATTGTGCAGACCATTATTTATTTTTTTATTTATGGTATTCCTAATCATTTTATTTATGGTATTTCCAATCTAATCATTGATTCTTACAAATGATTTGGTAATTAATATCATTATATATACACATGTATGAGAATATCTGTGGAATAACTTTTATTGGAAGGTCAATGAGTGTAAATCCTTTAATTTTTGATAAATGGCACCAATTAGTCCTTCATATCGGTCATTACCAACTTCATTTCAGTCAGCAAAGTATGAAAGTGCCTGTTTCCCCCATCTCTGCCAAAGTTATCAGTAAAATATTTACTCTTGTCATCTTAATTTATTTTTGTTTTATGAGTATATCACATATTGGTTTTACTTTTACTCTACAGTTGCCTATATTTATTTTAGATCCTTATTTTCTTTTACCCATACTATTAAAATAACTCTCCCTCTTTCAGTCACTTCTACCTTCAGATTATATAACTGCAATACCACTTTACCCAAGTTATTCTCCAACTGAAAAACCTTCACTGGATCCCCCCTGCCTACTGAATAAAATCCAGAGCTCTTATTCTTACAGCGAAAACCTATTCCATGTTTTCTACTTTTTTTCTTCCAAACAATTGTCCTATATATAGTCCAACAAGAATGGGGCCTCCCTGTGGACCTCACGTAAAGTATGTCCTTCCCGTCTCCATGTCCTTACATGTGCTCTTCACTCTATACAGAATGCCTCTCCTCTCTCTGCCTATAGAGTCCTACCTCCCTTACAAACTCAGCTCAAATGTCACCTTCTAGACAGGCCCTGACCAAATGCAGACAAGATGAAAAGTCATGCTTACCGGCACTTTCATTTTAAATTCTTCTCGATAATATTTAATGCCAATGTCAGTGAATGTCCTCTGGATAAAGCGAGATGGACGAAGGATGAATATGAGCTGCAAGTTTCCTGGAAATGCTACCTGGAAGGATCATGGAAAGTTTTAGGGCAAATGTCACATCCATTGGTCTCCTCTTGCCCAAGATCACAGACAGGAAAGTTTAAGGAGACAACACAGATGCCAAAGAATTAGAGTATATATCACAGGATTTCAGAGCTGAAAAACATACTGTTTGAAAAAAACAAACCTTTCCTTAAAAATCAAAACAAATCAAAAAACAACAAAAAAAATTCTCTGATTATAAAAGTATTTCAAACTTCTTACAGAAAAAATTGGAAATAAAAGTATATATTAGAAAAAGAAAACCACCAAAACTACCCATGATCTCATAGCCATTTTTAATATTCCAATCTAATTATTTACAGGCTATTTTCTCAACTGAAATATCTTTATCATGGTTAAATTCACACTGTAGAAATATTTTGTAACATGTTTTTCGCCCTTAATATTATACCATGAGTTTTATTTCTATTATTTAAAAATTCTTTGGAAATATTATCTTTCATGGGTGCACAATTACTTAACCAATCCCTTATTGCTAATGATTTAGACTTTTTCATACTTTTATATTTCTTAATCCACATTTTGGAATACTTTCCTTGGATAGTTTCCCAAAAGAATTACTGAGTCAAAGACTTAGTATTTCAATGATTCCTGATGCATGTTATTGCCAAGTTGCTTTCAAGAAGCATTGCCTTCCTCTGGAGGCAAGTTCCTGAGAAATGAGATAACTCAGATTCATATAACAACTTAATGGCACAAACGGGGACTCCAAGCCTCCCATTGCTCATGGCTTTCTTTCCTTCTAGTGGTTCCCAAAAAGCAACCTCCTAAAGTGCTTGTTAAAAAGTAATCTGGTCTTCATAGGGCTCTCTCCTCAGTAGGGAGCCTGCTTCCTCCTCTCTCTCTCTCTGCCTGCCTCTCTGCCTATTTGTAATCTCTGTCTGTCAAATAAATAAATAAAATCTTTAAAAAAGTATTAAAAAGCAATCTGGTCTTTAGCTTGGAATATTCTGATTCACTAGAATAGGGATGAACTTCACATATCTATTTTCGACAAGTACCTGAAGAGATTCTGATTGGAAGCCAGGTTTTGGGATCCCTGTGCTACAGTGTCTTTTACTCATAAAGATAATGTAATTATTGAACAAATTAGGCTCAAGTCTTAGATTATTCAAGTATTGTCAATGGATCCTGGAAAACCAGAACTCTCTTGAGGCCAGTCCTCTAAAATATTCATGGGCCCTGTCAAGGGTCTAAAGCCTCAAGCCATCAACTACCATTGTATTTTTCCCAAAAACTAAAATTTTCCCAAAAATTTTAGCCAAAACTAAACCAAAGGAACAAAACAATCCATACACAAGGGGAAGGGAGTTTTCCTTTCCCCCAATGTTTGAAATGCAAGCTCCTAAACAGAAGCAGCTTGCATTTTGTTACATCATGGTAGGACAAATAGACTGAGACACTATTTGTATTTCTGGTTGAGGCTCTAGGTCTGAGACTCCATGTATGTGCATGTATGCATGTGTGACTACCTTTGTAAGTAGGCATGAATGAGGCTTCTAAAGTCCCTCTCCTACCCCAGCCTCCACACACACATCACCCTACCATATCCCATCCTCTTCGGCCTTCTCACCTGCCCTAGGAAGCCTGTGCTTTGGTGGAAATGCTGGCATGGCTGCCCTGAGGTGTCTCTCCCTGCACATGTGGTTGAGTTCCCTGTCCCCACAGAGAGAAAGGATACATCTACTTGCTGAAAGGCAACAAACAGGGATCAAAATCAGACTAAATAGATGGAAAAGGAAATTCATCCAAGGTTGTACAATCTCATACCAAAAGCAAGCACATATTATATTTTGTCTGTTTTGTCCAGTATCTTTCAGTATGTGGAAAACTAATTTGAATAACAAAATGAAGGCTGGCTTACACTGGGTGACCGCCCTCACCAAAGAAAATCTAAGACAAGGATTTGGGTATAGTTTATTGAGGAAGTGATCCCAGGAAACACAGAGGAGTGGGGGAGAGTGAGAAAGTGATAACAGGAAAGCCAGTGTAATAAGATGGGGCACTGCAGGGGGCAAGAAGGGTTGGGGCTCTCTGAGATACTGTGTGGTACATATCTCAGAATTCTGAGGGGTGTGGAGGCTGGGGCATTTATCCATCAACTCCCATATCCATCAACTCCCATAACTCAGTCGTTTGTCACTCCTGGGGCATTAACTTCCCAGCACTCCCTATTCGCCCCCCATTCAGTGACCAAAGAGGTCAATAAGGTAGATTCAGGAAGATTTTGACAGGCTCAGGAATTGTCTGTCAAGACAGGCAGGTGGCAGAGGGAACATGGATGTGACCCAACAGCCTCTGCTACAAAGACCTTCCTAAAATTTGGCATAAAACAATTGCCTTTTCCCTGTGACTTTGAGAGAAAATAGTTGAACAAACAATTTAAATTACTTCTTATAATAACAGCACAAAAGTGAATATTTACAGCTATTCGTGTCAATGATGCTTTTATGGAGCTCCACTTGTCCCGTCGCCGGTCGATAACAATGATGAATCCGATGCTGGCAGCCTCCACACTGCAAAAAAGGATGATCAGTATCAGAGACCAGGTGAGACACAGGGGTTCTGGGCAGCTCCCTCACCAGGATATTCTACAGCCTCCGGTACCCTGGGCTCAAGCGTAAACACGCCATGTGGCACAAGGGAAAACCTGGTCTGACTTCCCTGACAAAAGAATCAACTTCCTCTCTTCATCTAAGCCCGGCAGCCTTAACAAAACAGAATTATTTGTTGTCTCAAACCCTCTCAAGGCTCTGTTTGTGGCTGTCAAGTGTCCAAAACACCCAAGGAGCACATGTGCTCAGACTTAGAGGAAAATGCACATGTCAGGTAGGAATCATATGTGTAAGTATATGCAAAGGAAAGCAAGGTTGAGCTCTGCCATCCTTCCACTCCCAAAACTGACATACATGGAGCTATCAATATGCTTCCTTAGGAGTGAATTCTAGAGGTGTTCAGAAATACCACGTTTATGGGAATTACAACCCCCTTCCAATGCCCAATGATGAACAGCCAGAAAATTATATGCACAAGAAGATATTATTCTCATCAAGAATGAAAGGAAGCTGTTTTACTCCCTTCCAAGTCCTCACAAAATTCTTTTAAACTAATATCCCCAAAATGAAAATATTTTTCTTCTTTCTCTCTTTGGGAGGAACTATTATATACAGGAAAGAGCAAAGGCTTTGGATTCTAGTGGCTTAGATCCTAGAGCTGCCACTTAATAGCACTGTGACCTGGGGAAGTCAACCACCCTCTCTAAAGCTCAGTTTCCACAGCCATAAAATGAAAATAATACCACCAAAAATGAAGTCCTTAAAAGCATAAATTCTGAAGCCAGACTGCCTAGGTATGAAACATTAATTCCACCATTTATATAGTGTGTATGGGGGTGGAAGGTGGAATTACTTAACCTCTATAGTTTCTAAGAGACCCCATTTGTTAAGTAGGAACCAAAATAGTACCTATCTATATGGTTGATGTGAGGATTAAATGAGTATGGATAAGAAATACACAAGAGGCTCAAAACAATGCCTGGTGCTTGGTACATATACATTGTATATATACTAATATTATGATTATTTCATATGTCCTTGTCATGGCAATGAAAAGAGATCAAGTACATGAAAAGTAGATGGCCTCTAGTAAACGTTTAATAACTCTCTAATATTAGGCAAAAGATAAGCTTTACCATAATGAGTGCCTGTATGGGGGTAAGGCAGAAGATCTAAGATCTAAGCAAACATTGAGAAAACACAAGTAGTTGATCTGAAATAGGTATTCCTGGACCAAGCCATTATCAAAGTTCTACAATGACCCAGGTTCTCTTACTGGGAACACTTTCCAGGCCACAGTACAAGGTGGGGGGGGGTCTCACTGGGTAAAAGAGGCAGAGACTGGGGATTATAGAAGCAAAAGTTGCTAGAACCTGAGGAGGAACATAGAGGGAACCCCAGAAATTTTCATGGAAGTTCTCCTTTAACACTGCCAATGCCCACGCCCCACTATTTCAGGCAGGACTCCAGAAGGCTGACAGAGAAGAGCAACTACACATGTGAAAACTGATGAAAAATTATAAAGTTTGTGTAGTTCTGGGGAAAGAAAGACAGTAGGCGTTGGACCTACCCAAAACAGACAGACTTTGAAGAGCAGCCTGGGCCTTCAGGTGAAACTCCAGAAAGGCAATACTCTAGGATAAATGAAACGTCATAGGAATTGCCACAGGATTAAGGCTATACTCTAGGAATAAGGACCAAGCAGAAATAGACCTGCCCTAAGAAAACCTAAAAAGCAGTCTTCAAAAAGATCAAGGTGAACTACCAGTAATTTAACTTCCCATCAGATCAAACTCAATACTTTTTGTAAGCAAATAAGCCTCTATAACGTATAATCTACAATATCCAGCATAAAATATTATTAGAAATGCAAAAAAGCAAGAAGAAAACAATAAATAAGATATGAAATAGTCAATAACTCAAAGTCAAAAATAGTCAATAACTCAAAGATAATCCTGGTTTTTGGCAGAAAAAACTTTAATGTGATTATGATCAATATGTTAAAAAAAAGAGGAAAGGGTAGACAAAATAGATCAAAAGATACATTATTTCAGCAGAGAATTAGAAACTATAATAAAGAATCAATGAGCCTCCTAGAATTACAAAACACCAATATCTGAAATTAAGAACTCAGTGGACTTAACAGCAGACTGAACATAGCAGAAGACAAGATAGGTGAAACTGAAAACATACAACTTGAAAATATTCAAAGTGAAACACAGAGAAATAGAAAGGATAGAATGTTAAAGAGATATGGGCCATGAACAGAGTCCCAGAGGGAAAGGAGAGAGAGTATGTTATAGAAACAATATTTTAAAAAGTAATAATGAAGAAATTTCCGTATCTGATCAAAGACATCAATTCACAGATTCAAGCAGCTCTTCTAATACCAAGCAGGATAAATACAAAGAAAGCTTCATCCAGACATATCAGAGCCAAGTGGCTCAAAATTAAAGATAACGAGAAACCTTTAAAAGCAACCAATGGGGGGCACCTGGGTGGTTCAGTGGCTAAAGTCTCTGCCTTCAGCTCTGGTCATGATCTCAAGGTCCTGGTATAGAGCTCCACGTCAGGCTCTCTGCTCAGCAGGGAGCCTGCTTCCTCCTCTCTCTCTGCCTGCCTCTCTGCCTGCTTGTGATTTTTGTCTGTCAAATAAATAAATAAAACCTTAAAAAAAAAAAAAAGCAACCAATGGGAAAAAAGACACATTACCTCCAGGAGATTAATGTTTAAACAAAAAGCAATCACTGGCTTTTTAACAGAAACTATGGGAGCTACAATCCAATGGAATGTTATCTTTCAAGGAGTAACCTGAAAAAAGGGACCCTTTTAGCATTATATACCAAATAAAAATTTATTTTAAAAAATTAAGGTGAGGGGTGCCTGGGTGGCTCAGTTGGTTAAGCAACTGTCTTTGGCTCAGGTCATGATCCTAGAGTCTTGGAATCAAGCCCCACATTGGACTCCCTGCTCAGCAGGGAGTCTGCTTCTCCCTTCTCTGGTCCCCTTGCTTGTGCTCTCTCTCATTCTCTCTCTCTGTGTCAAATAAATAAATAAAATCTTTTTTAAAAATGAAGGTGAAATAAAGGTGTTTCCAGATAATTAAGCTGAGAGAATTTATCGCCAGTAGGCATTCACTTCAAGAAATATTAAAGGATGTTCTCCAGGCTGAACAAAGTGGGAAGCATGAAAGGGTAAGAAAAATTAACAGCCTGAAAAGGAGATTCAGTGATGATTAGGAAGACTTTTGTTCTTACATTGGAAAAAAAAAAACTATTAGAGAGTATTATGTAAGCAAAATAAGTCAGTCAGAGAAAGACAAATACCATGTGATTTTACTCATATGTGGAATTTAAGAAAACAAAACAAAGGAGTAAAGGGAAAAAAAGAGAGAAATGTAAACCAGGAAACTGACTCAACCACAGAGAACAAACTGATGGTTATCAGAAGGGAGGGGGTGGGGAGTATGTGAGAAATAGGTGATAAGGATTAAGGAGTGCACTTGCGATGGGCACTGATGGTTGAAAGTGTGGAATCATTATATTGTACATCTGAAACTAATTTTATACTGCATGTTAACTAACTGAATTTGAGTAAGAAAAAAAAAAAAAACCTCGAGGGTAGCTGGCCAGGCTGCACAATGAATGCTGCTGACTCCTCTTCAGCTCAGTTAGTTTTCTTTATTGCCCAAAACACTGATAGTGACACTGAGGTTTGCTGACATCTAATGAGATGCAGTGTGAGATTAAGGTGCCCATAAAGCAGCTGGTGCAGCAACAACAACAAACTGGTTAAGTAAAAAACCCATATTTGGGGTACCGGGGTGGCTCAGTGGGTTAAGACTCTGCCTTCAGCTCAGGTCATGATCTCAGGGTCCTGAGATAGAGGCCCACATCAGGCTCTCTGCTCAACAGGGAGCCTGCTTCTCCCTCTCTCTCTGCCTGCCTCTCTGCCTACTTGTGATCTCTCTCTCTCTGTGTCAAATAAATAAATAAAATCTTTAAAAAAAAACATATTTGTCCTTAAAAGACATTAGGGAACACTGAAAATAAAGAAAGCTAAATAAACAAATTCCAGAGAGGGTTAAGAGTCAAGAGTTGTTTCCATAGCCAGCAACTACTACTAGAAAAGGCTTTCATTTGAAGTGGTGGTTGCTTATTCTGGTAATAGGCTAAGGAATGTCCATCCATGAAAGGAAATAATGCTACACAGTAACCTGAATCTGCAAAAAGAATGAAGAGTACCGTAAACATTGCATAAATATTATCAGCTGTGTTTTTCATTTCACAAAAAGACTACTGACTCTTAAAAGTGAAAACAGGGGGCCTGGGTGGCTCAGTTGGTTAAGCATCTGCCTTCAGCTCAGGACCCCAGGTTCCTGGGATTGAGCCCTGCATAGAGCTCCCTGCTCAGTGGAGAGCCTGATTCTCCTTCTCTGCCTACTGCTCCCCCTGCTTGGGCTCACTCTCTCGGTGTCAGATAAATATATAAAATCTTTTTTAAAAAGGTGAAAACAATAAATATTAAATACATTATATGTGCAAAATATATATGTATATATTAAATACATGATATATAGTATTATATACTATAACACTATAGAAACCATTGCTTAAAATACAATAGAGGAAATTAAGTGGAATGCTTAAAATATCTGAAAAATTCAAAAAGAGAGCAAGGGCTATAGACTGAACATATCCTTCCAAAATTTGTATCTTGAAGTTCTAATTCAAAATGTGACTATAGTTACAGAAAGGGCCTGCAAGGAGGTGATAAAGACTAAATAAGGTGTAAGGGTGGGGTCCTAATTTGACAGGATTAGTGTCCTTCTAAGAAGAGGAAGAGACAGCAAAGATTTTTTTTTTTTAAGATTTTATTTATTTGAGAGGGAGAGAATGAGAGTGAGAGAGCATTAGAAGGGGGAGAGTCAGAGGGAGAAGCAGACTCCCTGCACAGCAGGAAGCCCGATGTGGGACTCGATCTCAGGGCTCCAGGATCATGACCTGAGCTGAAGGTAGTCATCCAACTAACTGAGCCATCCAGGCGCCCCAAAGCAGAGCTCTTGCTCTGCCATGTGAAAACAGAGGAAGAATACAGCCATCAGCAGCCAGGAAGACAGCCTTCGCTAGAAACAGAATCAGCCACAACCCTGATCTTAGACTGCTAGCCTCCAGAATTCTGAGAAAATAATTTTTTTCTAAAGATTTATTTATTTATTTGAGATAGTGAGCATGCAAGCACATGTGGGGAGGGGCAGAGGGAGAGAGAAACTCAAACAGACTCCCCACTGAGTGTAGAGCCCAAGGAGGGCTTGATCTCATGACCCTAAAATCAGGACCTGAGCCAAAATCAAGAATCAATAACTGTGCCATCCAGGCACCTGGTGGGAAAGCAAATTTTTTGTTTCAGCCATCCAGTGTGTGGGGGTTTGTTATGGCAGCCAGAGCAGACTAACATGGCAGGAAAGGAGAAAAAAAAGAATGAGTCACAAACGGTACAAACAGCAAGATGGTAGATTTAAACCCAACCAATTTCAGTGATCACATTAGATGGAAATGGTCTATATTTCTCCATTTAAAAGGCAATAGTGTTAGAATGAAAATACTGATTACAGGAGCCAGTGATTATGCTTTAAATATGAACTGAAATAGAAAGAAAAAGGATGGTAAAAGGTATACTCTGCAATCACTAATCATAAGAAAGCCAGTGTGGCTATATTAACATTAGAAAAAAGTATTCAGTCCAAGAAGTACTGGCAGAGACATGTGATTCACAAAGATAAAAGAGTCAGTTCATTAAGAACATATAACAATCCTAAAGATATACATATGCAGCAACATTGTTTCAAAATGAATTCATCAAAAACTAATAGAACAAGGGTGCTTGGGTGGCTCAGTCAACTAAGCTTCTGCCTTCAGCTCAGGTCATGATCCTAGAGTCCTGGGATCAAGTTCCACATTGGGTGCCCTTCTCAGCAGGGAGTCTGTTTCTCTCTGCCCGTCTCCCCTACTCATTCTCTCTCCCTTTCTCTCTCTCTCTCTCTCAAAAAAAAGAAATTTTAAAAACCTTTTAAAAAACGGATAGAACTAAAAGAAAAACCGATAAATCCACAAAGTTAGAGACTTTTCTCCTAGTAACTAAAAACCAATAAGGACATAGACTTGACTTTGAAGAACCCGACATCCAACAACTGCAGAACACCCATTTTTTTTTCAAATATACATAGGACATTTATAAAATAGTCCACTATCCTTGGTCATAAAGCTAATGTCAAAAATGTTAAATGACTGCAATCATTCAGGGTGTCTGATTACTGTGGAATTAAAATGGGACTCTATTAGTCTTTTGCTTTCTGTTTCGTTTACCTTTTTTCTTTTACAATTTCCTTCCCTTTCTTTTCTTTGGATTTAATTGCAAGTCTCTTATTTAACTTCTTAAAGTGGAAGATCAGATCATTGATTTTTAAACCTTCCTCTCTTCTAATAAAAGTATTTACAGCTAAAGCTATATATCACTTAAATTTTGATATACTGTTTTGTTGTTACTCAGTTTATAAAAGTCCTAATTTCCTTTGTGATTTATTCTTTGGTCCATAGATTATTTAGAGATGGTTGCTCAACTTCCAAATAATTTGCAACTTTTCTAATCAGTGGTGACAAAAGTGAGATTTTCTTGGGGGAGGAAGGTAAACAAGCGAAGAGGTAATGCTGTAGACATTAATGGGAAAGAAGCAGAAAGGAACCTTCATAGGAATATTTCACACCCTGATTTTGCTGGTTGTTACACAGTATATAACCAGGCAAATATTCATTGAGCTATACATTAGAGATTTATATACTTTGTTACATGTAAAATGTAACTCAGTTTTAAAAACCAAGGAATTAGTTAATTCAAGTTGTGAAAAAAGAAAAATACTACAAAATTTAAGAACAAAGATCCGTCCTTATCAAGTTCCCAACATGTGTCCAGCAATGATGAAACAACCAAAACTGTTCTGCAGTAGGGCAAAAACAAACTGATGTTAGTAACAAAGAAAATGTTACTTTAGATAATGACAGCCACTGTACATTGAGTGCCTATTATATGTCAAGCACATTTCTTTTTTAATTTTATTTAACCTTATACAATAAATATTGTTATCACCACTTTACAGAAGGGGAAACAAAGGTTGTTAGAAATAAAATAACTTGCCTAATATCACACCAGCAATACTGGATTTTAAACGCTGTGTTCTCTGATACCAGTGTTCATGCTCAACCCTGTCCTGCTGCCCCCTTTCAATTTTTTTCTCACAGATATGTTTGCATCCTGTGGAAGTTTTATTTTGTCTATTTTTCTGTCAGTAGTGTTTTTCTTTTCTTTTCTTTTTTCTTTGAACCAAATAATCATTGAGAAAAAAATGTTTTAAGAGGACATCTGAGGCTCTTAAGTCAGGTGGAGCTGGGAAAGGCTCAGCAAATACATATAGCACATAAACACGGGCTGTTCTTTGACCTACGAAATAAGCAGCTGATGCCTGCATGGCTTCCCCAGCCAAACTGAGGGCAAATGCTCCTCACAACAATCTCTCCCTAGCTCTATGCAGATGAAGTCAGATGTATCTGGTCAGAAGCCAGAGCATCTGATCAAATAGGGTGGGATCTCCCAGGAAAATACCTGTGTACATAAAGGGCTATGTTTCCTGACACAGCTGTGTACAGACCTCAGTTCAGAGAAGAGAGATAATAAATCATGACAATGATTTTGAATATAGTCAAATTCATATAGTTTATCTTGGTATAGAAAGATAAATATTTTAAACAACATGGAGTAATATCAACTACTGTGGGATTATTGGGGGTTTTCTTTCTACTCTATCCAGTTCAACACAAGTGTGAAAACCTCAACTAAACAAAATGCACAAGAAATGGGGTTTCTGGACAGCATATTTCTTGAACCAAAACTTGGCTATTTTAATCCCTATTGTTCTTTTTAACATTAAGGTCCTATGATGTGCTAGATACCCACCAAAATGCTATTCGATATAATCCATATAACCACTCTCATAACCATGTTGCTGATAACAATTGTACTTTATAGATGAAGAAACCAATCCTCAAAGATGTTTAAAAAGTAATCGTGACTTGCCCAAAATCATACACCATGTGCACAGTTAAAATTCAAAGTCTTCAGACTCTGAAACCAATGCTCATGCCACAAAATTCATACCTCTTGGTATGGAAAATGTTTTAACACTGTATTTCTTCATTTTCCAATCTCAGTATCTTCTCTGTAACAAATATAGCTGAATTTTTAATGAGTCAAATGCAACATTTTAAATATGACTAAGTATAAATGCAGAAGTACACATGATAAAGGTAAATGTGGTGTGACCCCAAAATGCTGGGGCAGTTTTATGGTGTATGTGGTATTTATTTATTTAATTAAACTCTTACGTTAAATATTTTCCTATGATTTGCCTTTTTCAGTAAGCTAGGTATGAAAAACATTTTAATTAACTGAAATTTATCTCATTGCCATAAGAACTGAGTCAAATGTAGGGTGACCATCCATCCCAGTTTGTCCAGGACTGAACAGCTTCCTGGGACACAGAACTTTCAGTGCTAAAACATGAACAGTCTCAGAAAAACCAAGACAACTTGGTAACCCCAACTCAAATGCTTAATTCCAAGCATATGACTGCTTACTGGCATACTGTTTATGGGGCTTCTTATTGGAGAAAATCAAACTACTTTTTAGTACCATTTACATCTGTTAACAGTTACTCTGTGATCTTTCATAGTTTTAGGAATTCTCTTTCAAATGGCAGTCCTCAAAGCTGTTCTTAATATAGGAGGTAGAATGATTAACCTATTTATTTATTTTTTTAAAGATTTTATTTATTTATTTGACAGACAGGGATTTGACAGAGAGAGACATAACAAAAGAGGGAACACAAGCAGGGGGAGTGGAAGCAGGGAGCCAATGTGGGGCTTGATCCCAGGACCCTGGCATCATGACCTGAGCCAAAGGCAGACGCTTAACAACTGAGCCACCCAGGTGCCCCATGTTTTTTTTTAAAGATTTTATTTAAGAACGATTAACCTATTTTTTAAAAAATATTATTCTAATTCAGAAGTAAAGAATTCATAATGCTTTTAGTCTTACAGCATTCTCTTGGCATCTTCATCCGTAAAATGGCTGGCTGACATAAGTTCTTCTCAAGTACTTCTTCCAACTTTAACATTCTATGACTCTAATTCTATATAAAAATTTCAAGTCCTTGGGACCATAGATGTACAAATTCAGTAGGTAATTTTTAGAGTTTGGAAGAGATTATGAGATAATCCAAAATTAAGAATGGAACACATAGGGGACAATTTAGTTTGATCTCTGGAATATCTCAGAATTTTTATCATGTCTCCCCTCTCTCCTCAAACCTGGAAACTTTACCTTACCTCACCTTTTGCTATATTCTTTCATGCCTCATCAAGAGTAAAAACTTGCTTCCCATTTTCTCTATAGGAAAATAAAGGACCTTCTTTAAAATGGACTAGAAAAGATGCAGAGGATGCTGGAGTAGGAGGACCCTAATGTCACTTTGTCTCACAGATACAACTAGACAACACCCACATCAATCTGACAGAGAATTTAAAGTAGTGGTTTTAAAGTTACTCACTGGACTTAAGAGTGGAGGATCTCAGTGAGATCCTTAACAAAGAGACAGAAAACATTAAAAAGAACCAAAGAAAAATGAAAAATTCAATACTTGAAATTAAAAATACACGGAATGGAATAAATAATAGATCAGAGGAAGCAGAAGAACAGATCAGCCACCTGGAGGACAGAAATGGAAAGTAATCAGGCTGGACAGGTGAGAAGAAAAAGAATTTAAATAAAAATAGACTTAAGGAACTTGACAACATCATCAAGCATAACATCTGCATTACAGGGATCCCAGAAGAAGACAGAGAAAAGGGGACAGAAAATTTATTTGAAGAAATAATAGTTGAAAACTCCCCAAATCTGGGGAAGAAAACAGAAATCCAGATCTAATAGGCACAGAGAGCCCCCAACAAAATCAACTCAAGGAAATCCATATCCAGACATATAGTAATTAAAATAGCAAAACATAGTGATAAGGAGACAATTTTAAGAGCAGCAAGAGAAAAGAAAACAGTTAGATACAAGGAAAACCCCATAAGGCTATCAACCGATTTTTCAGCAGAAACAGCAGGCCAGAAGGGAATGGCATGATATATTCGAAGTGCTGAAAGAAAAACACCTGCATCCAAGAGCACTTTATCCAGAAAGACTATCATTCAAAACAGAAGGAAAGATAAAGAGTTTCCCAGATGAACAAAAGTCAAAGGAATCTATCACCACTAAACCAGCCCTATAAGATTTGTTAAAGGGGACCCTTTGAATGGAAAGGAAAGATTCTAAGAAGGAATAAGATAAGTAGGAAGCATAAAAGCAGAAAAATTTAGTGTATCTGTAAAAAATCCATCAAGGGATTCACAAAATACAAGAATATAAAGTATGACACCTTATACCTAAAACATAGGGGAAGGGGAGGAGGAAAGAATGGATTCAAATTTAAGTGACCATCAACTTAATATAGACTGTTATATGCAGAAGATGTTATATGCAAACCTAACAGTAACCACAAATCAAAAACCACAAATAAAGATAAAAGAATCCACATATATCACTAAAGAAAGCCAGCAAACTGTAGGAGAAGAGAACAAGAAAAGAAAGGAATGGAGAAGAACTATAAAGATAACCATAAAACAAGAAACAAAATGTAAATAAGTACACATCTATCAATAATTATTTTGAACATAAATAGACTAAATGCTCCAATCAAAAGACAAAACATGACTGAATGGATAAAAAAAAAGCAAGACCCATCTATGCTGACTATAAAAGACTTTTTCATACCTAATGAATGACACATGTAGATTGAAAAGTGAAGAGATGGAAAAGTATTTATCATTCAAATAGAATTGAAAAGAAATTGCTACTGGGGTACCAATACTTATATCAGACAAAATAGACTTTAAAACAAAGACTATAATAAGAGACAAAGAAGGACACTATATAATCATAAAGGAAATAATCCAACAAGAAGACATGACTATTACAAATATTTACACACTCAACATGGGAACACCCAAATACATAAAGCAGCTAATAACAAACATAAAAGAAAAGATTGATATGAATACAATAATAGTAGGGGATTTTAATTATCCCATTTGCATCAATGGATAGATCATATACAAAAAATCAACAAGGAAACAGTAGTTTTGAATGACATATAGGACCAGATGAATTTAACAGATAAATTCAGGACATTCCACCCTAAAACAGCTGAATTCACATTCTTTTCAAATGCACATGGTACCTTTCCCAGAATTGATCACACATAGGCCACAAAACAAGTCTCAACAAATTCAAAAAGACTGAAGTCATACCACACACATTTTCTGACCAAGAAGCTATAAAACTAAAAAGAAGGATCTGGAAAAAGAAAAGGCTCAATTACATGGAGGTTAAATAACGTGCTACCAAACAATGAATGGGCCAACCAAGAAATCAAACAGGAAATCAAAAAATACATGGAGACAAATGAAAATGAAAATACAATGGTCCAAAAATTTTGGGATGCAGCAAAAGTGGTTCTAAGAGGAATGTTTATAGCAATATAGGACTACCTCAAGAAGCAAGAAAAATCTCAAACAACAAAACCTTTCACCTAAAGGAGCTAGAAAATGAACAAACAAAACCCAAAACCTACAGAGAAAAAGGAGATAATAAAGATTAGAGCAGAAATAAATGAAATAGAAACAAACAAACAAAAAGAACAAATCAATGAAACCAGTAGTTGTTTCTTTGAAAAGAACAACAGGGGCACCTGCATGGCACAGTTGGTTGAGCTTCTGACTTGGTTTCAGCTCCAGTCATGATCTCAGGGTTGTGAGATCAAGCCTCATGTTGCACTCTGTGCTCAACACTGGAGTCTGCTTAAGAAAGACTCTGTACCCCTGGGGATAAAAATATATGTTTATAAAAAATTAAAAATTAAAAATTAAAAAAAAAAAGAAAGACTCTCTCTCCCTCTGCCCCTTCCCCTCCTGTATCTGCTTTCACTCTCCCTCTGAAATAAATAAATAAATCTTAAAATAAAAAAAAGTCAACCAAATTGATCACCTTTAGCCAGGTTCATCAAAAAAGAAAAAACAGAAGAAAGAGAGGACTCAAATAAAATAAGAAATGAAAAAGGAGAAATAAGAACCAACACTGCAGAAATACAAAGAATTATAAAAGAGTCTTATGAAAAATTATATGTCCAAAAATTGGACAATCTAAAGGAAGTGGATAAATTCCTAGAAACATATAACCTCCCACAATTGAATCAGGAAGAAATAGAAAATTTGAGCAGACTGATTGCCAACAATTAAATTGCATCAGAATCAGAAAACCAAACAAGAGTCCAGGACCAGACAGTTTCGCAGGTCAAATCTACAAAATATTTCAAGAGTTAATAGCTATTCCAAAAATTTGAGGAGGAAGGAAACTTCCAAATTCATTCTATGAGGTCACCATTACCCTGATACAAAAACCAGATAAAGATTCTATAACAAAAGAGAACTCCAGGCCAATATTTCCAATGAACAGAGATATAAAATTCCTCAACAACTAGCAAACTAAATCCAACAATATATTAAAAAAATCATTCACCATGGTCAAATGGGATTTATTCCTGGAATGGAAGCATGATTCAATATTCCCAAATCAATCAGCATGATACATCACATTAATAAGAGAAAATATTAAAACCATATGATCACTTCAATAAATGTAGAAAAAGCATTTAACAACGTACAATATCCATTCATGATAAAAACTCTTAGCAAAGTGATTTTAGAAGGAACACATCTCAACATAATAAGGCCATATAGGAAAAATCCATAGCTAACATCATATGCATTAGGGAAAAACTGACAGCTTTTCCTCTAAGATCAGGAACAAGGCAAGGATGTCCACTTTCACTACTTTTATTCAACACAGTACTAGAAGTCCTAGCCACAGCAATCAGACAAGAAAAAGAAATAAAAGGTATCTAAATCCATAAGGAAAAAGTAAAACTTCCACTATTTGCAGATGCCATGATACAATATACAGAAAACCCAAAAGTCACCACCAAAAAACTACTAGAACTGATCAATGAATTCAATAAAGCTATAGGATACAAAATCAATACACAAAATCTGTTGCATTTTTACACACTAATAATGAAGTAGAACAAGAAGAAATTAAGAAAATAATCCCATTTACAAATGTACCATAAATAATTAAGTGCCTAGGAACAGACTTAACCAAGAAGGTGAAAGCCTATACTCTGAAAACTATAAAACACTGATGAAAAAAACTGAAGGTGACACAAACAAATGGGAAGATATTCGATGCTCATGAATTGGAAGAACCAGTATTGTTAAAATGACCATACTACCCAAAACAATCCATGCATTTAATGCAGTCTCTATCAAAATACCAATAACATTTTTCACAGAACTAGTACAAATAACCCTAAAATTTGTATGGAACTGCAAAACACCCTGAATAGTTAGAGAAATCTTGAGAAAGAAGAACAGAGCTAGAGATATCACAATCCCAGATTTCAAGATAAACTACAAAGCTACAGTAATCAAATCAGTATGGTACTGCCACAAAAATAGACACATAGATCAATAGAACAGAATAGAGTCCAGAAATAAACCCACAATTATATAGTCAATTAATTTATGACAAAGGAGGCAAGAATATACAATGGGAAAAAAAGTCTCTTCAAAAAATGGTGCTGGGAAAACTGGACAGCTACATGCACAAGAATGAAACTGGAACACTGTCTTATGCCATACACAAAAGTAAACTCAAAATGGATGAAAGACCTAAATGTGAGACCTGAACCCATGAAATTCCTAGAAGAAAACATAGGCAGTTTCTTTCACATTGGCCATAGAAACCTTTTTCTAGAAATGTGTCCTGAAGCAAGGGAAACAAAAGCAAAATTAAATTATTGGGACTACATCAAAATAAAAAAAACTTTTGCACAGCAAAGGAAACTATCAACAAAACTAAAAGACAACCTACAGAGTAGGAGGAGATATCTGCAAATGATACAGCCAGTAAGTGGTTAATACCCCAAATATATAAAGAACTTACACACCTAAACACCAAAAAAATAACCCCACAAATAATCCAATTTTAAAATAGGCAGAACACATGAACAGAAACTCCTCCAAAGAAGACATACAGATGACAAACAGACATATGAAAAGATACTCAATATCACTCAACATCAGGGAAATGCAAATCAAAACCACAATGAGATATCACCTCACACCTGTAACAATGGCTAACATCAAAAACACATGAAACAACAAGTGTTGGTGAGGATGTGGAGAAAAAGGAACCATTAGGCACTGCTGGTGGAAATGAAAACTGGTGCAGCCACTGTGGAAAATAGTATGGAGGTTCCTCAGTAGATTAAAAATAGAATTACCACGTAACCTAGTTAAGTCCACTACTATTTACCCAAAGTATATGAAAACACTAACTTGAAAAGATAAATGCATGCCTATGTTTATTGCAGCATTATTTACATTACTTACATTTAAATTATTTACAAAAGCCAAATTATAGCAGCAACCCAAGCATCCATCAACAGACAAATGAATAAAGAAGAGATGATATATATATTCAGCAGAATATTACTCAGCCTTAAAAAAGAAAGAAATCTTGCCATTTGCATCAACACAGATGGACTTAGAGGGTATAAAGTTAAATACCATGTGATTTCACTCATATGTTGAATTTAAGAAACAAAACAAATGAAGAAAAAAAGAGACAACCCAAAAAACAGACCCTTAATATGAGAATAATCCCCAGAGGGGAAGTGGGTGGAGGGGTAAAAATATGTCAAGGAGATTAAGAGTACACTTATCCTGATGAGCCCTGATAAAGTATGGAATTGTTGAATTACTATATTGTACACTTGAAAATAATGAAATATAACACTGTATATTAAATATCCTGGAATTAAAAATTTTAAATAGGTGAATAAATGAATAAAAATAAAATAAAATGGACTAGCGGCCATCACACTAGTACTCTCTTGATGATAATGGTAATTCCCTGTCCAAATCAATGAGAGAGCCAGATGTGCTAGTGCTGCACAGGAAAGCCAGCAAACAGCAGTGCATGTAGAACATGAAAAGCTCTTGGATGAGAGAAGGAGGGAGAATCTATAGAGCAACAAATGGCAATATACCCACTCTACCTCCTTTTTTGGATTCTAATTCAAAGTTAAAAGAAAAAAAAGATATTTTGAGAAAGACAAAAAATGACTAAATTATTTGGTGATATTAAGGTATATTTCAGGATGTTTTGTGATGTGATATGATATGATGTGATGGTGGTATTATGTTTTAAAGAGTCTTTTAGAAATGCATACTGGGTGGCCCAATCAGTTAAGCATCCAACTCTTGATTTCAGCTCAGGTAATGATCTCAGGATGCCCAAACTGGGTTCCAAGATAGAGCATGCTTAAGTTTCTCTCTTTCTCACACTCTGCCCCTCCCCAGTCTCTTTCTCTAAAAAAGAAAAAAAATTTTTTTTAATTAAGAAAAATTTGTTTTAATTGAAAAAGAAATGCATACTGAAACACAGATGAAGTGATAATGATATCTACTTCAAGATAATGGAGGAAGGGAATATGGGTAGAGATCTGGATGAAACACAACTCTTCATGCATTGACAATCTTTGCAGCTTAATGACAGAAACTAGATTTTTAGATAGAAACTTAAATTTTTCTATAATTTATACCAAATTTTTAAAGATTTATTTTAAAAACCCAAAAGCTCTTGGGTTATTTCTTAATTTAAAAAAATCTAGAATTCTAGAAGGCTGAAACTTTAAGAATCAGCTCTACTGATTCAGAGAATAGCCAACAGTTTAATAGTAGTAAGAAACACGATCAAGGACTTCATTGAGTTCTTTAACAATGAAGAAATCCCTTTGCACATCCCATGCATCCAGCTCTATCAGAAGCATCCAATTATAGGGCACCCACTGCCTCTAAGCCAATCAAATTCTCTGCCAGGTTGCTCACAGAATGTGGTGGCTTTTCTCTACATTCAAATATTCCTTCCTATATAGCTTCCGGGGTTTTGGGGGGTTTTTCTTTGTTGTTGTTGTTGTTAGTTTGTTTGTTTTTTTAAGATTTTATTTATTTATTTGAGAGAGAAAGTACAAGCAGGGGCAGAAGCAAAGGGGAAGGAGGCGGTAGGGGGGAAAGAACCTCAAGCAGATTCTGCACTGAGTGCAGAGCCTAACACAGAGCTTGATCTCAACACCCCAAGATCATGGCTGAGCCAAAACCAAAAGTCAGATGCCCAATGGACTGAGCTACCCAGGCACCCCCTTCCTATATAGCTTCCGTATTTCAAATTCCATTCCTGCCACCACCCTTTTTTTAATGGGATAAGAAGCAGGGATGTTAATGACCAATAATAAAGTCTCCATAAACCTGAAAATCCACTGTGAATGAGTAAATAGATGAACAAACTACATTGCTGGGCTTGTCTACTGTACATCATGATATAAGATAAAAGGCAATTGTTTGAAGTATTTGCATAAAATCCTCCTAGATAGTCTAAAAGACTGCACCTCCTTCACAAAAATACTCAGCCACAACTTTCCTTAAATAATATTCATTTCTAGAATATACATTAAATATTTGAAAATGAAAAAACTAGGATATTCTGTGCAGGAAGCAAAAATAGATAATGTCACTAGAAAAGAATGAAATCTTTTTGGGATTGCAGATATGAGTGAATTCCTCTTCCTAATAATCCTGAATATAGAGGGGGAGAAAACCTTAAGAGCTTCTTCCTCTGACTCCAGGACAGTCTCAGTTTTGAAGGAGATGAAGTCAGAGAGCAGGACAGGCAAAGTAATTAACTAGTGTCATGTATAACAATATATCTCATACTTGAGTGTCCTCACCAATCACCTGAGAATCTTAATATGCCAATTCTGACTCAAAAATTCTGGGGTAATGTCCCAGGTTCTGCTTTCTAACCAGCTTCTAGGTTATGTCCATTATATAGGCCAACCTTGGCCTTGCTTGGAGGTTGTGAATAGAGAGCAGCTGGTTGTTCTGCAACCTTGAGAGCACCTTCCTTGACAAATTATAATTGCCTGAAAGCCTAGATTATGAGTTTTAAAACTGGGGAGAAAGCAGAGTGGAGCTTGAAGAAACTTAAGACCTCACAAAAGACTCAGAAGAATATGTAAAACAGGTCTTTCTAGAAGGGAATTGACTAAGACACTCACTCTGCCTCCAGGAAAATATCCTCTTTGTTATGATAAATAAAGCCCTGCCTTCTACCTAGCCAAGCATCCTAAAGGGAAATCTGTTCAGAGGACCCTCATCCCCACTGTAGTCTTACTCCCCTCCCATTCAAGTACAAGGACTTTGGTTTAAAACAGCCCTACCCAAATGCAAAGGAAATGCAAGCTAGACTATTATATTAATAATATAAACTTCCATTCATAAATATGGAAAGGCAACCAAAGGCCTTCTGAAATTAATAAAACCAAAGCATCAAAGAGAAGGATTGAGGCAAATAAACAGAACTACCAATGTAGAAACAGAAATAATCAAAAAACCAGAAAATAACTTTTTTATATTTTCTAATTAGTAATCTCAGATACTTGAAAGGATACTGTACCCATAATATAATGATACCCAATTATGAAAAGAAAGTAATGAGAGATAAGAAATAAATGCCCAGTATGACCTGAATGTTTGTGTGCCCCTCCCTCCAAATTCATATATTGAAATCTTAGCCCCTGATGTGATGGTATTAGGAAATAGGAATTCTGGGAGGTCATTAGTCATGAAGGCAGAGCCTTAATGAATGGGATTAGGGCTCTTATAAAAGAGATCCCACAGAGATTTTTAGCCCTCTTTCTACCATGCAAGGATACAAGTTGGTAGTCTGCAACCCAGAAGAGGATCCTCACCAGAACCTGACCATGCTGGTACCCTGACCCCACACTGCTAGCCTCCAGAGTTATGAAAAAAAAAATTTCTATTGTTTATAAACCACTCAGTCCATATTACTTTGTTATAGCATCCTAGACTAAGACAAAGCCAGTACCTAAAAATTTATAAAAGAGTTTACAAAAAAGGACATGGCTAATGACAAAATTAGCAATTTGAAGTTGAAAGATTATAAAAAATGATAAGGACAGGAATTTCTGGATATTGAGCAAAATCTGAATCTTTACACATCTTCTAAAAGTTATACCAATCAACAAAAAGAATAAACAGAGCCACACAAATTTAATGCATTGAGCATATCTAGAAGACAGAGAACACTACAAACTTCAAGTTACTTGTAAACAGATTTTTTAAAAAACAGACACCAATTTCCAGCAGAACTATTTCTTGAGCTTCTGCTACAAGTCTTTGCAGAGAGCTAGAGTATAATAGTTAATTTTATGTGTCAACTGGACTAGATTACAGGATGTCCAAATATCTGGTTAAACATTATTTCTAGGTGCACCCATGAGGGTGTTTCTAGAAAAGGTTAGCATTTGAATTGGTAAAGTAAGCCAACTGCCCTCCCTATTGTGAGTGGACATCATCCAATCCATTGAGGGCCTATATAGAACAAAAATGTGGAATAAGGGAGGATTCTCTCTCTCCCTGACTATTGAGCTGGGATACTGATCTACACTCAGTGCTCTAGGCCTTCAGACTTGGACTGGAATCTACAATTGGCTTTCTGGCTTTCAGGCCTCTGAATTACATAACTGGCTTTCCTGGGCTTTCATTATACAGAGGGGAGATTGTAGGACTTCTCAGTCTCCATAATCACATGAGTCAACAGAGATCCAGGAATAATGTTTTACCAGCTGTCTGAGCATTCCTCAGTCCAGTCAAACAGACACATAAAATTAGCCATCATATATATTTGTATCTATATCTATATCTATATCTATATATCCTATTAGTTCTTTCTCTGATTAATACATAGGGAGTATCAAGAGATGAGGGGATTGATGTGAAACAACTCCTGGGGGGAAAAAGCACACCCTAATTACAAAGGTACTAAAAAGAGAGTCCTGGTACATGAAGGTACAAACTAAAGAAGGACTCAAAGAGGCAGTCTTAGAAAGGCAAATCTGGGAGAGAAATGGAAATGAATAAAAGAGGTATACTTGTTGGTAAAGGCAAAAACAATCAAGAGGTAAAATTTAGCATCCTACAAGACCAAAAAAAAAAAAAGGACACAAACCCCTTCCCTTAACCACCAGCCACAAAATTTTTTTAGGCCATTGATAAAAAGAAACTATAGGTAGATATACTAACAAGAGATGGTATTCTTGTACTAGAAATCCTGTAAATGACTCCAAACCACCAAACCTGTTGTGAGCAGTATTCATATATAGAAAAGTACTGTAAATGGGGGAAAACATAAGAATAAAAACTTTTCAGCTTCAACATAATGAGAAGATAAGCCACAAATTATAAGAAAATACTTGCAAAATAGCATATGTGATAATGAACTGTTAACCAAAATACACAAAGAACTCTCAAAACTCAACAATAACAAAATAAACACCCCAATTAAAAACCATGCAAAAAAATGAAAATAGACACCTTACCATATGTCATTAAGGAATTGCAAATTAGGGGCACCTGGGTGGTTTAGTCTGTTAAGTGTCTGCCTTCAGCTCAGGTTATGATCCCAGAGTCCTGGGATAAAGCCTGGTGGGGAGTCTCTTTGTCCTTCTCCCTCTGTTCCCCCACTCCCACTTGTGTTCTCACACTCTCTCTCAAATAAATAAAAAGGTTTTTTTTTTTTTTTTAAGGAATTGCAGGTTAAAACAACAATGAAATACCACTACACACTTATTAGAATGGCCAAAATCCAAAACACAGACAACACCAAATGCCGACAAAGATGTGGAGCAACAGGAACTCTCATTTAATGAGGTATTCTCATTTAATTAGGTATTCAAAATGGCACAGCCACTTTAGAAAACAGTTTGGTAGTTTCTTATAAAACTAAACATACTTTTACCATATAATCCAGCAAGTGTATTCTTTGGTATTTACCTAAATGAGTTGAAAACTTATGTCCATATAAAAACTCACACATGGGTGTTTATAGTGGCTTTATTGATAACTGCCAAAACTGGAAGCAACTAAGATATCCTTTAGCAGGTGAATATTCATTCAAAGATCAATGAAGCCATGAAAAGACATGGAGACTCTTAAATGCATATTATTAAGTGAAAGTAGTCAATCTGAGAAGGCTACATACCGTATAATCCCAACTATATAACGTTCTGGAAATAAGAATTACAGAGATAGTAAAAATCAGTGGTTTCCAAGGGTTGGGGGTGGGAGCATGGGAAGGAAGAATAAGTGGAGTACAGAGGACTTTACAGCAGTGAGACTATTCTGTAGGATACTACAGAGGCAGATACATGTCATTAAACATTTGTCCAAACCCATAGTATGTACAATGCTATGAGTGAACACTAATAATAAACTAATGCATACTTTAAATATAAACTATGGACTTTGAGCAACAATGGCATGTCAGTGTAGGTTCATTAATTTAGAAAAATATACCATTTTGGTGTGGGATGTTAATAGGGAAGTTGACTGATGGTAGGGGAGGAAGTAAATAGGAAATCTCTGCAATTTCTGTTCATTTTTGCTGTGAACTTAAAACTGCTCTAAAAATAAAGTCTATTAAAAATTTCTTAGATGATTAAAATTCCTCCAAAAAATTAGTTACTAAACAAAAAACAAACAAACATACAAAAACCTATAACATACCTCTTCAAACTGAATTACATGTCTACAAACAAACATTTGTGGGTATGGAGGGGCACCTTAAATAAGAAACTCAAAAACCAAGAACAAAAATGGATTTTTTATTTAAACAAGACAAAATCAGAGAGGGAGACAAACCATAGGAGACTCTTAATCTCAGGAAACAAACTGAAGGTTGCTGAAAGGGAAGGAGGTGGGAAGGATGAGGTAGCTGGGGAATGGATATCGAGGAGAGTTATATGCTATGGTGAGTGCTGTGAATTCTGTAAGACTGATGAATCACAGATCTGTGCGCCTGAAACAAATAATACATTATATGTTTATTAAATTTTAAAATGTCTAAAAAAAGAAAAAACTGCATCGAATAGGAAAAAAATGGATTTTTTTTTTACTATATAAAGAGAAGAGGAAATAAAATAAGAGCTGACTGAAGTCAGAAAAAGAAAAAGATAAAACCATTTAAGAAATGGAGTCGAAATTATAAGAAACCTAAAGGATAACACATTTAAGCAAAAGTTTAATAAGGGGCAGTGTATAACATAAAACAAACAGGCAAAGAAAGTGGTTGAAATGGAAACCAGACAAAAAGGAATCAGCATACTTACAACTAGAGTCTCTAAAGACTAAAAATAAAACAAAGGAACTGAGATAATATCCACAAGCATAACCTAAAACTTTCCAAAAATAAAATATGACCTGAATCTACATAAACCTGAAAGGACCTAGCAAGGTCCAAGAAAACTGATCTGAAACAATCAACTCTGGGACTCAGTCCAGTAAGATGATTAGGCTTTAAGGATCAAGTAAAAATTCTCAGCATTTCCAGGAAAAAGATTAAACAATTTACCAGGCCAAGAGAAACAGACAGGCACCATACTTCTCAAAAACAATATACAAATCATGGGAAGAATGAAACAGTATTCTAGAACAATTTATGAACAAAAAATATGAACCAAGAATTTTATATCCTGACAAGTTGGCTTTCAAGTAATAAGGCAATAGAAAAACAGTTATACAAAAACCCAAGGAAATTCTATTCCTATGAGCCCCCTTTTTGAAGAATCTAGGAAAGAATGACTTCCATTAAATCAAAAGATAACTTGAGGAAACTTCAGCAAAAGGATTAATTCAATATATTTAATGGTGGGCCTAATGTTAGATGTAGTGGAAGAATAATATATAGAAATAAGGCAAATAAGATGGTAAGAAGTAAGATGGTAAGAAAAAGGAGGGGGGAAGAGAAAAGAATAAAATACTGAATAAATGCTGTTGTGCAGGCAGCAGACTGAAATCAAGGATATTACTGAAAACTGAAAAACAGATTTAAAAAGTTTATATTTAAAAACAGACACTAAGAGCATTAAAAAAGACATAAATACAAGGACAAAAATCACAAATCTTTCTAAATACCAAAAGAAGTTAAAAGCAAAAAGAGCAAAGAAAACCTATCACTAAAGAAATATAATAAATATAATACATTTAGTAGTTATAAAATAATGACAAAATTAAGACCAAATATATCAATCATATCAATATACATAAATGGGCTTAATTCACCTAATATAAGAAAAAGATTTTCAATTTGGCTCATGAAGTTAAGATCTAACTATAAACTGTATCTAAGAAAAAGATCTAGAACAAAATCAGAAAGGCTAAAAATAAAGGAATTGGCAAAAGTATACTAGGCTGGGTTGCCTGGGTGTCTCAGTTGGTTAGGCATTCGATTCTTGGTTTCAACTCAGGTCATGATCTCAGGGTTGTGGGGCTCCACACTCAGAGCAATCTGCTTGAGATTCTCTCTTTCCCTCTGTCCCTCCTGCTTGTGTGTTCTCTCTCTCTCTCTAAAATAATAAATAAATCAATCTTTTCTTTAAAAAGTACACTAGGTAAATGGAAACAAAAGCAAAGGGTTTCAGTCTTGACATCAAAACAGAATTCAAGCCATAAAGCATTAAATAATCAGGAACACTTTTTAATGCTGGAAGTCACAGTTCACAATGGAGATAAAATAAGTATAAATAACTATACTGCTAATACCCTACTAGCCAGCTTTTTAAGGCAGAAACTACAGGAGATATGAGGAGACAAAAATACATTTTACATGGAAGATTTTAATACACCAGTTACAGCATGAAACTGAACAAATAGACAACATGTCAATAAGGTTATAGAAGACCTAACCAACATAATCAGTAAGGAAGAACTAATGAATATGTGTTGAACTTTACTTCCTGATAATAGAGGATTCATCTTTTCTCAAGCACATGTGAAACATCCACAAAGAAAGGGAAAAAAAAACCCTGAAAATTTTAAAACCTTCTAATAAACAACTCTTCAGTAGGGGGAATTTTAAAACACAATTATATAATTTCTAAAATATAGTGATAACAAAAATACTACATATCAGCATCTATGGAATACATTTAAAGCAGTGATCAGAGAAAATCCATAACCTTAAACATTCTATATCAATAAAATGAAAGATGAAAATGTATTTACTTTTGAACTCAAAAATGAGGAAAAAAAGGAAAATAAAAAAAAAGCACAAGGGCAACATATTAAAGATATGGGATGCCTGGGTGGCTCAGTCAGTTAAGTAGCTGCCTTTGGTTCAAGTCATGATCCCAGTGTCCTGGGATGGAGTCCCACATCGGGTTCCCTGTACGGTGGGGAACCTGCTTCTCCCTCTGTCTCTGCCTGCCTCTCTGCCTGCCTGTGTGCTCTCTGACAAATAAATAAAAATTTTAAAAAAATTTTAAAAAGATAAAGGCAGAAAGACTAGAGAAAAGGAATGTAGTAGACCTAATTAATAAATGAGAATCCCATTTTTTTAATTAACAAGATAAATAAACCACTTAGCTAACTTAATCAAGGGCAGAAAAAAGGACAAAGCACTGGTATACAAAGTAAGAAATAACAAAAGGAAAATAACCACCAAAACACAGGAAACATTAAATTTCCAAGAAACTACTTTTGCATACCTCTATGAAAATAAACTCAGAAACAAAGGCATGAATAATTTCCTAGGAAAATCTAATGTAACAAAATTGTTAAAAATTGTTATAAATGACAAATATAAATTACAAATATAATTTATAATTACAAATATATAATTAATATATAATATAATTATAAATGTAATTTATAATTATAAATATAAATTTATATTTATAAATATAAATTTATAATTTATATAAATAAATTTATAATTACAACTATAATTTGTAATTATAAATTACAAATATAAAGTTTAAATAGAACAATTTCCATGGAGGAAACAGAGAAATTTATCAAGGCTCAGATTCACCAAGGAATTTCAGAGGGGAGGGAGCTCAAATTATCAATGACTATAAAGTCTCAAGGCCACACATACACCAAAAAAAATAAAATTACCAGTTAACAGATACAAGAGCAGAGAGATCTCATTCACAATAGCAACAAATGATAAAATAATTAGGAATAAACTTAAGAATAAATCTACAAAACTATGTCAGGAAAATTGTAAACACTCCTGAAAGACACAAAAGTAAATTTTAACAAAATGGAAAGACTTTTCCTCTTTTTGATGAGATTATTTTAACAACATAAATATGTCACTTTGTCCTAAATAAATTTATAAAATTGAACAGAGTCCCAATGAAAAGACCAACATGTTGCTTTTTTTTTTTTAATGGAGCTAGATGCATATAAAGAACATAAGAAAGAACAGTTAGAAAAACATGAAAAAGGCAAATAAAGCACAAGGGGCCAGGAGGGGAAAGGGAATTAATCCTAACAGATATTAAACATCCTCTATATGTAAAGTAGTGTATTATTCACTTATGAGTAGACAGACCAATTAACTCTCAAATCACGGAGGCAAAGATGAACTCTAAAAATTTAGTGGTGGTATGATAACTGAATAGCCATTTGGAAAAAGATGAGCCTCTATCTATACCTCAGACCACACACAAAAATAAACCCCAACTGCATCCGAACTACCTATAAACAATGAAATTATGCTGTATTACAAGAAAGCATGGGTGAATTCTCCCTATAACCTAGGTATAGGAAAGTTTTCTGACAATGATTCAAAATCCATATGCAATAAAGGAAACATCGATACACTTGATGACATAAAAATTCTACACAGCAAAAAACATTCTAGGCTAAGTGCAAGGACAATAAAAAGGTGATAGAAAATATATGCAGCATAGATCACGGATAAAGAGCTAATACCCCTAACCCATAAAGAAGTCTTAAAAATGAAGAGGAAGATAAAGATTTAAAAAACCTTGATGGAAAAAAGATTAAAGGCATGAACAGACAATTCATACATATATTTAAAATAAGAAGGGGAGGAGGGGAGGTGCCTGGCTGGCTGAGGTGGTGAAGGCGGTGGCTCTTTATCTCCAGGTTGTGGGTTCCAGCCTCCTGTTGGGCATAGAGATTACTTAAAAAAAAAAAAAAGTGATAAAGAATGGAAAATATGAGAGAAAAGTTAAAGACACAGAAGAGGGTTTCAGAAGATACAGTATCCCTCTAATTTGAGTTGTTGAAGCAGCAGAAAACTGACTTGGAAAAAAAAAATTTTTTTTAATTAAAAATAAATTTAAGGGGCACATGGGTAGCTCAGTTGGTTAAGTGGCTGCCTTTGGCTCAGGTCAGGGCTCCAGGGTCCTGGGATAGAGCTACTCAGCTCAGATCCTTGCTCAGCAGAGAGCCTGCTTCTCTCTCTCCCTCTGCCTGCCATTCTGTTAACTTGTGCTCTCTCTCTTTATCTCTCTGTCAAATAAATAAATAAAAACTTTAAAAAATAAAGGAAAATGGGGTGCCTGGGTGGCTCAGTGGGTTAAAAAGGAAAGGAAGGAAGGAAGGGAGGGAGGGAGGAAGGTAGGTAAGAAAACACAGAAAAGGGGTGCCTGGGTGGCTCAGTCGTTAAGCACCTGCCTTCAGCTCAGGTCATGATCCCAGATTCTTGGGATCAAACCCCGAATTGGGCTCCCTGCTCTGCAGGAAGCCTGCTTGTGCTCCCTCTCTCACTGTCTCTCTCTCTCTCTCATTCTGTCAAAGAAAAAGAAAGAAAAAGAAACACAGGAAAGAATTTCTAATCCTAAAACAGACTCGAATCTCCCGTTCAAAGGCCCAGTAGAATGAAAGAAAAAGTTTAAAATCAAACCTGCAAGACAGAAAGAAAAAGCCTCCTAAGGAAATAAAGAAACAGCTTACCTATGAAGGAATGAGACTCAGACATCAGAAAGAACAGCCTTGTTATCAGTACACTGGCTGCCAGAAATCAATGCATCAAGGGAAGCCAGGGTGGCTCAGTCCGTTGTATGACAAACTCCTGGTTTCTGCTCAGGTCATGATCTCAGGGCTCTGGGATGAAGTCCCATGTACCAGCTCCATGCTCACTGCCAAGTCTCCTTGAATTTCTCTGCCTCTCCTGCCCCTCCCCTACTCCTACTCCTTCTGTCTTACATAAATAAATAAATAAATAAATAAACAAACAAACAAACAAACCGGTTTATAAATAAATAAATAAACCTTTTTAAAAAGCAACTATTTGCTTTCTATTAAAAAAAAAAAATCAAGGGGCACCTGGATGGCTCCATCAGTTAAGCATCTGTCTTTGTCTCAGGTCATAATCCCAGGGTCCTGGGTTGGAGCCCCACATCTGGCTCGCAGCTCAGCAGAGAGTCTGCTTCTCCCTCTGCCTCTCACCCCCCTTGTGCTGTCTCTCTTTCTCTTTCTCAAAAAAATAGATTTTTAAAATCGTTTTTTAAAAATCAATGCATCAATGTTATTTTACATAAAAAATTCCACATTCCGGCAAACTGCCAATCAATCAAGTGTGAAGACAAAATGCAGTCTCTTTTTTTTAAAAAAGATTTTATTTATTTATTTGTCAGAGAGAGCAAGCGAGCAAACACAGGCAGATAGAATGGCAGGCAGAGGCAGAGACAGAAGCAGGCTCCCTGCCGAGCAAGGAGCCCGATGTGGGACTCAATCCCAGGATGCTGGGATCGTGACCTGAGCTGAAGGCAGATGCTTAACCAACTGAGCCACCCAGGCGTCCCGACAAAATGCAGTCTTTTCTGACATTTAAGATTTTTTTTTTTTTAAGATTTTTTTATTTGACTGAGAGAGAAAACAAGCAGAACAGAAGCAGAAGGAGAAGCAGACTCCCTGCTGAACAGGAAGCCCAACACAGTGCTCCGTCCCTGGACCCCGGCGGGGATAATGACCTGGGCAGAAGGCAGACACAGAATCAACTGAGGCACCCAGACACCCCTGACATTCAAGATCTTGTAAGATTCATTTACCATACACCTTTTCTGAAAAAGAAACAACTTAGGTGTTTTTCAGTGAAAATGAAATCACCATGTTGTACACCTGAAACTAATGTAACATTGTGTGTCACCCATACTTCAGTTAAAAAGCGATCCCAGGGGGCGCCTGAGTGGCTCAGTGGGTTAAAGCCTCTGCCTTCGGCTCAGGTCATGATCTCAGGGTCCTGAAATAGAGCCCCGCGTTGGGCTTTCTGCTGAGCGGGGAACCTGCTTCCCCCTCTCTCTGCCTGCCTCTCTGCCTGCTTGTGATCTCTGCCTGTCTTATAAATAAATAAAATCTTAAAAAAAAAAAAATCCCAGGTTAACATCTAGCAGCATGTTCAGACAGCAGCCACCCTGAGTTATGACGGTAAACCAGAGGCCCTCAATGGAAAAAAAAAAAAAAATCTTAAAGAAAATAAAATATATATGTATTACTTAAGTTCTATGATAAAGAATCTACAAGATAGTAATAATGCAATAGAGATATATGGTACTCTATAAATAAGAAAAAAAAGAAAGCCGGGATGTCTAGGTGGATTTGCCTGCTTCTCCCTCTCTCACTTTTTCTGCTTATTTCCCTGTCTCACTGTGTCTCTCTCTGTCAAATAAATAAAATCTTTAAAAAAGGAAAAGAAAAGCAATTAGAAATGCCAAGGGGAAAAGTATATAAATAAAAGTCATTGCCTGAGTCCGAAATGAATTAAATTTTGGCATGATTTGGGGCAACTGATGGATTTTTACAAAAGAGAACCCCATTTACCTGCACATATACAAAACCCCTTTGAGTGGAGACAGGTTTAATGACGTCAGATTAGACTCACTCTAGAGTCTAATTACATTACATAACTTAATTCATTTTTACTGATTTCTGTGATTGAGAATCACTATATATATATATATATATATAGTAAAAATGTAAAATTTATATTTTACCACTGGAAAAAAGTATATAGGTAGAAGAACTTAAAGGATGAGAGACTGAAGGAAGATGGAAACATATAGGAGAAAACCAGCAGATTATCACCTAGGGTTGTTGGATCACCAGAAGAGAAGTTAACTGTGCTTTTTAAATTTATCACAGTAAACATTACCTGATCTAAAAATAAAAATGTAACCAACAAAAATTAGGAAGCAAGGATAGAGAAGCATCACAGTATGCAAAACTAATTTTTCATAGCAAAGAATCATAGGATACTGTCTAAAGATGATAAATCAAAAAATAAAAACATAAATATGTAAGTTAGCACCATGAAGATCACCACCATAACATTATCTGAAAATTTCATTATGGGCTGGAGCACTGAGGCAGGAGCCAAGAAATCTAAGTGCTAAGCTTTACTTTTCACCAGATATGTATACTTATACACGCTTTTGTTTTCCTTCTACCTGATCTTAATATTCATCTTTGTAAGTGTGGGGGCACTTAGGTGGCTCAGTGGGTTAAAGCCTCTGCCTTCGGCTCAGGTCATGATCCCAGGGTCCTGAGATCGAGCCCCACATCAGGCTCTCTGCCTGCATCTCTGCCTACTTATGATTTCTATCTGTCAAATAAGTAAATATAATTTTTTTTTTAAATCTTTGTAAGTGCAATCCTAAGACCACCACCAGCAGCAGCAGCAGCAGCAGCAGCAGCAGCAGCAGCAGCATCTCCTGGGAACTTATTAGAAATGAAAACTCTTTGGCTTCACCCAAACCTACTGAATCAGAAACTCTGGAGTGGGGCCAGCAATCCATGTTTTAACAAGTCCCCCACAAGATTCTGAGGCATGCTAATGTCTGAGAACAATCAACCGGGACCAACAAATATCAGTCTGTGTGCCGAATCCACTCCACGCCCTCCATTTTGTAAATAAAGTTTTATTGTAACACAGCCACATTCATCGGTTTATGTATTATCTATATTTTTGAGCAACGACAGAGTTCAATTGTTGAGGTGGAGATCATATGGCCTGCAAAGCCTAAAATATTTACTCTCTGACCTTTCCAGGAAAAGTTTGATAACCTTCAACCTAGAAAATTCTGACTGATAGAATTCTGATTGCACATCATTACTAAACTGCATTCAATGCTTATTACCCCAGTAAAGTTGTAAAGATTATTCAGTCACAAAGGTATTTGTGCTAATAATGTCTAGAGTCCTTTAATAAGGTATTATGGACTGACTGAATCCTCCTACCCATTCTCAGGACTCCTTAAAACAGTAAGTAATAGGGGGTGTCTGGGTGGCTCAGTCATTAAGCATCTTCCTGGGCTCAGTTCATGATCCCAGAGCCCTGAGATCAAGCCCTGAGATGGAGCCCTGTGTTCGAACACTGAATCGGGGTTCCTGCTCAGCAGGAAGCCTGCTTCTCCCTCTCCCACTCCCCCTGCTTGTGTTTCCTCTCTCACTGTGTCTCTCTCTGTCAAATAAATAAATAAAATCTTTAAAAAAAAGTAAGTAATATACAGTAAACAGCCATGTAGTAATTAGTTAATCAATAAATGGTGTAATAAAATAAACAGCAAAAGTCAACATCCTCTGTGGCTCACAGAGTCTTAGGAAACGTTGTTGACCACATAATGACTGGTAGAGAGCATGATGAGTTGATTTTTAAAAAACAACATTCACATTTTAAAGTCAATATAGCACCCAATATCTTCTCCAATTCCATCTCAATTCTTCATATCACCCAATCACCAAAACAACCCACATCATATAAGAAATAGGAGATGAGACTGTTTGTTTCAGGTTTGGCAATTATCTTCTTTACAATTAACAATACTGCTGAATAAAACCAAATTCCAGATATTTACAACCATTAGCAGCCATAAATTCGGCAAGGGGCTGCGCTTTGAATGTCTAAATAAATCTAAATTGAGGGCTGCCTGGGTGGCTCAGTGGGTTAAAGCCTCTGCCTTCGGCTCAGATCATGATCCCAGTGTTCTGGGATTGAGCCCCGCATCGGGCTCTCTGCTCAGAGGGAGCCTGCTTCCTCCTCTCTCTCTCTCTGCCTCTCTGCCTACTTGTAATCTCTGCCTGTCAAATAAATAAATAAAATCTTTAAAAATAAATAAATAAATAAATAAACCTAAATTGAACATAATCAGAAAAGGCAAAGTGTACTCCCATCTGAACTGGACAAGTGACACAAAACAGGATAGTAAAGATAATCTAAAGCAAATGAACAGAGACAAGCCATTACGCACACACTAGGTCATCCTACTGGTGAGAAGTGCTGTCAGACTCCTAGCTCTTACATAGAGAAGGACTGGAATCTAGCCTATTAAATTGCTTTTTCTGCCCTCCAGAAGAGTTCATTCAAATTCTCTTAGCATGAAAGACTTTCTTAGCAGGTTCACCGTATATTCATAACAAATCCATGGGGCACTCTCTAATTTCGAGCCTTAGCTGGGTGTTTAAGGTCTGGCCTCTCAAGGCATCCCTCTTGAGAGCTGAAGCAAATCCACCCACCTTGGGCAAAGCAGCAGGCCCACGAAACTCCCCATCCCGGACCTCTATCCTTAGAAGTTAAGCGAATGATTCCATCTCCCTGAATCTGGGGAACAATTCCACGGCCAGTCCAGGAAGTAATGGACCTCACTCTTGCCACTCAATCAAAGCAGCACTTTTCCAATTAATGCCATTCAAAGCCACTTAAAAACAGGGCTTTCCTATAGCCTTCATAACAGTAAGAAACCCAGACTGAATTTACGTCTGTGGCAGGACTGGTTTCTAAAACTGACAAATTGTTATAATATCATTCAGTTTTTTAATACAAAGAAGCAACTCTCTTTATAATTTGCAAAGCAAATAGTCACAGTGTCCTTCTCCCCTCCTTTCCAAAAGTAGAAATGCCAGATAACATTTTACCATACAGCATATCATAAATGAGGGTATGACTCTTCTCAAAGACTTTATGGGAGGAAAATGGACATAGGAGAATTCATCAAATGTAAACAGGCCTCTCAACAGATTCATTACAGAAAAGACCCTTTAGAAACAGTAAATAATCAGGGGTGCCTAGGTGGCTCAGTGGGTTAAGCCTCTGCCTTCCACTCAGGTCATGATCTCAGGGTCCTGAGATGGAGCCCCACATCAGGCTCTCTGCTCAGAGGGAGCCTGCTTCCCCTCTCTCTCTGTGTCTCAGCCTACTTGTGATCTCTCTCATTCTGTCAAATAAATAAATAAATAAAATCTTAAAAAAAAAAAACAGTAAATATCATAAAATTACCACTGTTATGAAATACAACTCTTGTACCATCTAATAAAAGTACTTTCTCCAATCTTTTTCAAATAATGAACTCAAAACTGTAAGTAAAACAAAGGAACTGAAAAGAATAATTCAGTAATAAAATACATGCTTAAGGTATACAAATAATTGATTTTGAGAAAAACAACTATGATCTAAAAATAGCTAAGCATCTCAGTTGTTCAGAATGCTTTACCAATGCCTTTTTTTTTAATTTTTAAATTTTTTTATAAACATATAATGTATTATTAGCCCCAGGGGTACAGGTCTGTGAATTGCCAGGTTTACACACTTCACAGCACCCACCATAGCACATACCTTCCCCAATGTCCATAACCCCACCACCCTCTCCCTACACCCACCCCCTGGCAACCCTCAGTTTGTTTTGTGAGATTAAGAGTCTCTTATACCAACACCTTTTCAAAAGCGTTGTCTACAATCGGTAGCCACAGGAGACATGTTTTAAGCGACAGTAACTTACATAATATTTCTGAGAAACTGACTTCTAGGATTATCCTGAACTTACTATAAGACAGATTTTGAAAACTCTTAGTAGTGTAGACACATAGCAGGTGGTACCGGAGAGGCTAAAGCAGGCCCTCACTTGTTACTGGAAACATAACGGCAAGGCGGCAGTGATACAACCATATATATTTTAATACCATGAGATCCATGTGGGAAGATTTCTAACTCAAGATTTACGTGCTACATTTAATTCACAAAGAAATCGCAGAGTCAGGGAAGCTCAGGAAATAGAATTTTTGGCTTATGTTGCATTTAAGGAGAAGAACTACAGAACTGTGAAAACAAAAGTAAAAGATTTGGGTACAGTCTTCCCTCTGTCTCTCAGCTTCCCCATATGCCCCACCACTGCATCTTATCCAGAAGTTGAGCCTGGTTCCACATTTCCTTCCTCACACCTCACAGTCCTCTTCTCTCTCCCCGTCAGTCTCACCCTTGGAGGCACAATGGGATCGCCTGTGGAACTTTCAGCCCTACAGAAGCCTGAGTTCCACCCAAAAATTTTTCTGATTTAATTAGTCTTATTTCTGGTCTGAACATCAGGATTTTTTTTTTTTTTTTAAACTCCCAAAGTGATCCTGGAGTGCCTGGGTGGCTGAGTCGGTTAGGTGGCTGACTGTTGGTTTCAGCTCAGCTCATGAGATCTCGGGGTCTCGGGATTGAGCCCCATGTTGGTCTTCATGGTCAGTGCAGAGTCTGCTTGAGATTCTCTCTCCTTCTCTCTACCCCTCATTTGAACATGTGCTTGCATGCATGTTGTCTCTCTCAAATAAATAAGAGGCTCCTAGGTGGCTCAGTCAGTTAAGCATCTGACTTCAGTTTAGATCATGATCTCAGGGTCCTGGGATTGAGCATGAGATAGAGCTTGCATCAAACTTCCTACTTAGCAGGCCTTCCTCCCAACCCCATGTGCTTTCTCTCTTTCTCAAATAAATAAATAAAATCTTTGTAAAAATTTTTTTAAATTTTTAAATAAATAAAATCTTGGCAAAAAAAAAAAAAAACCCCTCCCCAAAACTCCCCTAATGTGCAGCTAGGATGGAAACCACTGTCCTAGCATACTTTTGGTAAGAAGAGCCAGGCAAAGTAGCAAAATAAAACAAGATGAGACAATCAAAACCAAAATGAGGGCTCAATTCCACATGTCCAGATAAGCAGTGAGACCTATGAACACGATTCCTAAAGCCAAGCACCATTATCAGTTTCTCACTCTCCCCCTCCCTGACCCTGAACAGCCCCTTTCTGTCCATCCCTTTCTACCCAGTCCTCCTGCTATCAAGCTAGCTCACTCCCCTTCACTTTGCACCCGTCCCAGTGTAGAAGCCCCTCATCAGCCTCCCTGCCTCCTTTCCTGGCTCCGTCTGAACTACGCTGCACACTACCACCAAACCGATCTGGTTGTCATTCTCCTCCTCGAAACCTCCAACAGCCTCTTCCTGCTATGTCTAAACTCCTTAATTTGGTAGAGAAGAGGCCACCACCAAGGCCTTGCCCATTCTGTTTCCAGATGTCTTTCCAGCTCTCATTTGTCACTACTAGCTGAAAAGGAGCCTCACTCTGTTCTGATCAACCTGCATGGTCTATAATTACCCAAACATACTCTATTTAAAACTTCAAAATTCAGGGGCCTTTGGAAATAGAAGCCAAATGTTTTGCCCCAGATCACACAGCTAGTGAGCAGTAGACTGTGTATTTCATTCCAGATTGGGGCTGTGTCCAAAGCTGCTAAACACCACCTTATTCTCTCTCTGTGGAATGTCGCCTTCCATATCCACCTGTGGAAATCTTACCTATCTTTCAAGCCTATTCGTTCCTAAAGCTTTCCTTGTCTTTCCTGTCTGAAGTGACTTTTCTCTCTTCTGATCTTCTTTAGCACTCTATTTGCTTATTTCACAAAATATCGTGACAACAGAGTCCTGTGATGAGCTTCCTGAGGTTCAAGATACTATGTTATGGCCTCATTGGTCCTTTATAACTCCTAGCAGCACCATCCACACTGTCAGCAGGCAGCAAAGGTCTGGTGAAGAATAAACTGTCATAGGAAGCTTTCTGTACTCGCCCAACCCAGCCACACTGAGGCACAGAGGTATCCTTACTTTTACCCTGGGTATCCTGCCATCCTCCTCTTCACGTGCATCAATTCTGCCTTATTCTGTGTCATGAGCCCTCTGCCAACTGCCTATAAAACATTTTGCAACCTGGGAAGGGCTCTGTTGCCTGGCAACCACTGTAAGGTTTAGAAAGACGCATATGGTGGTAAGTAGGAATTGTAGAAGAAACAAGGGTTCTTTCTCTTTGGAACCTGAAATGGAAGCTAGACAGTAAGGTATAGGTTAAATTCCTGTTTTGGGCTTTCTTACCCATTGTCTCTGTTTTATGTTGAAAAAAATAGGGGTGGGGTGCCAAGTTGGGTATGAGCAAATGTCAGGAAGAGGAAAGGGGGGATAACTGGTCAGACAGCTATTGCTTCTCAAGAAACAAACAGCATTCTAGGAAAGGGGGAAACTCCTATTCATAAGAAATGACATAAGGAACATAGAGCAGAAAAAAAGACACCAGACCAAAACATTAGTCCCTTGATTTTGTCTTCTCTTCTCTTCTACATATGGAAGATACAAGTCCTACCACTCAGTGCTTCTCTCTGCACTAGTTCAGATGGCACTCCCTGTACGCTCCTCAGTGTGACTCAGAAAATGCTGCAAGTACAAGATGAAAACCACCCATTTTGTTTAGCATATGACTGCATCTAGGGATCGGTAAAATTAGATGGTAAGTTTAAAAAGAAACATAGTGAGAATGGGAGGACTGTGTCTACCTGTTGCCCATCTCCCTGCTTACCCCCTTCCTTTCCTGCTCACCATGGAAGGAGAAGTTGCTAAACTGATGGGTCATTGTTTTAGAATGCAACTGAGCCAAAGAGGGAGATGAAGTTCAACTCCTATAAACCAGAGAGGTAAAGGCAGGAGGACTGGATTTCCCCCCTTTTCTGTCAGCAGCCTTCTTCTTACTCTATAACAAATACTCATCGATTGAAATGAATTATATCAGAACTGGAAATTCCACCAACAATACTTCTTGAGAACCTATTATGCACTGGGTACTGTGCTAGGATTACAGATAAAACAGAAACAAAACAAAACAAGCACTGGTCCCTCCTCAACTTATTCAGACTAATGGGAAATGCCAAAATAATTTCCATATACTGTGGTATTATATAAGAGGTAAGCTCAGGAATCTATGGAAATTAAGCATCTGTGAGAGCAGAACTGAAGTGAGGGAAGGAGCTGTTGAGGAAATGAGATAGACTGAGGACTGATGAATGTCTAGAATTTAGCCAGATCAAGAAGGGCAGGAAAGGCACTCAGTAGAGAGAACCACTCGAGCACAGCCCAGAGACACAAAGCATCCATCCTTCAAACCAATAAAATGCCAAATCATCACGTGTCTGTGTAGTACATACCATATTCAGGGATCAAAGGAAGAAAGGAAGTGAATTTAAGCACTAAACTTTTAAGAAGTACCTTAAAAAAAAATCCATAGCCTTCTCTGAAGAAATAAGAATGGTAACAAGCAAACACAAAAACCAAAAAAATCTTTTAGAAGTGGGTTTGGTTAAAGCAAACAACTCAACTGCCTGATCTCCATAAGTGGGATGAAACACTAGGTGGCCTTTCAATCACAAAGCTGGCGTTGACCTTGAAATCATATGAGGCAGACAGAAGGCAAGCTAAAGAGCAGACACATGGCCCAACCTCACAGCAGTTGGGTAAGAGAGACTGTCATAAGCACTATAACCCCATGGAGGGCCTTTCTTGGCTGGAAAGTGGACACAGCATTAAGATTTGGGTCTGGACCCCACTCCTGGCTCAAGCTCTGTCTGTGAAACGGTTGTCTCCAATACAAACTCTGTTCCACACTCCAACCCTTGGAGGCCTGAGTATTTACTCACTTCACTGGACAAAGGTATGAGGCCCAGGTTAAAGAGAGTGGAAACAGCAGACACCAAAAACATCTTTGTCAAGATCTCGGCTATAAGGACAGCTTTTACTCCCAGCCTTTGTTTCCTTGCTCTCTGCCTTAAGTTTCTTCATCTGAATAGAACAGGTATAAAATCTGCCCTTAACTTCCTTATTTAGGGGAGATAAACAAAGTTAACTCCTAAAATGGCTTGACTCCTTGAACAATGGCTATGTGTCCCAGAAGACAGGCCCCAGGAGGACAGAATCACCTCAATCCAGAGCACTGAACCTGAAGGCACAAAATCAGCATTAGCTACTCAGTCAAAGTTTCATTCATTCAAATGTTTAGTAAGTACCTCCTATGTGCACACTAGAGTCAGAATGGACACTCATTTATCACTGTTTTCTAGACTCTTCTGCCATCCCTTGTCTGTGATGAATAAACAAGAGAAATTGGCCAAGCTACATACTAGCGTGGGTCATGCTCAGGGAAGATTCCATCTCAACCCAGCCCTGACACATGGGAAATTAAGAATGAAGCCAGTAGGGCGCCTGGGTGGCTCAGTGGGTTAAGCCGCTGCCTTCGGCTCAGGTCATGATCTCAGGGTCCTGGGATCGAGTCCCGCATCGGGCTCTCTGCTCAGCAGGGAGCCTGTTTCCTCCTCTCTCTCTCTCTCTGCCTGCCTCTTTGCCTACTTGTGATTGCTCTCTGTCAAATAAATAAATAAAATCTTAAAAAAAAAAAAAAAAAGAATGAAGCCAGTGACTGGGAAGGTAGCAAACCGCTGTGTTCAGCTCACCTGGGGATGCTAGTCAAGTAAGTCATGACATTTAGGAAGTCTTCCTCTGGGAGGTGTTTGAACCCCACAAACTCTGGAAAAGTGATGATGGGGGCACCATCTTTCCCTCGGCCTCCTGCAACAAAAATGGGTGGTGAAGATGTTAACAAAATGTCTTCATGTCGTATCCTGCAGGTAAGGGACTTTGACTAACATCAAGCTGGGAGCTAGATACTGGTCTCCCCCTTTTCTCTCTGTATTATTTCAGACTAGAATGTGAGAAGGTTGATATGGAACTATCTTGAAAAAGTCTCTTCTCCTTCATGCTTGTTCAAGTGTTATGAGAATTCAACCCTTAAATCCTTTGAAGATAGTTACTGTATAAAAGGTAGTATTAATTTAATTACTTTAGCATAGGAGGAACAGTAAGTAATTCCAACGTGAATATATAATATTGTTCTTTATTTCTGTAATCAGTAAATATCAAAGCTAAAAGAGTATGGTGGTTAAGAGAATTCATTCTAAAATCAGGCAGCCCAGGAGTGCCTGGGTGGCTCAGTCGGTTAAGCGTCTGTCTTCAGCTCAGGTCACGATCCCAGGCTCCTGGGATCAAGCCCTACATCGGGCTCCCTGATCAGCAGGGAATCTGCTTCCCCTCCCTCTCTACTGCTCCCCCAGCTTGTGCTCTCTCTAAGAAATAAATTTTTAAAAATAAAAATAAAATAAAATCAGTCAGTCTGGTTCAAATCCTGGTTTGCTACTTGATTTCTACATGATTTTATGCAAGATACTCAATCTAAACAGGAGTTTCTGTCTATATATATATCTCATAGGAATAATACTTGTACCTACCTCAAAAGGTAATGTGAGGATTAAGTGAGAACATATATGGAAAGCAAGGGAGTACAGTGCTTACTACATATAAGTGCTCAAAAAACAGTGACCATTATTATGGTTATAATTATTACAAGGAGGAAATAATCAATGCTCTTCAATAGCTTACCAACAGGGATAGAATACACCACTGTGAAAATAGAAATGTAAAATTAATATTTAAATATTTAATCTATCAGAACAGAAGTCACTAGATTAAATGAAACAGATGCCCTTTCCTCATCTCGCTGCAGTGAGGTGCAGTTATATGACTGAGTCCTAGTTCCATGGTTCCCAAACTGTGTCCCACGTACCCAGAGAACCAGGGTGAGCTCGCAGAAGCACCATGAATATTTTAAATCTTTGAGGGAAACAGCAATAGTTGGCATCTATAGGACACCATGTATGCTACCAGCTTGAGATAGTTCACAATTCCAACATTAAATTGCGCTATATTCTTTGGAAAGTCACTGCATCTTTATGAAGTTGGGTTTTTGGTGGCTGTTGAGATAAAGAGCAAGTACAGTATGAAAAGTAATGTAGGGGGAGCCTGGGTGGCTCAGTTGGTTGGGCGACTAACTACCTTTGGCTCAAGTCATGATCCTGGAGTCCCAGGATCAAGTCCCACAACCAACTCCTGGCTCCATGAGGGTCTGCTTCTTCCTCTGACTTTCTCCCCTCTCATGCTCTCTCCCTCTCTCTCTCTCTCTCTCAAATAAATGAATAAAATCTTTAAAAAAGGAAGGAAGGAAGGAAAGTAATGGAGGACAGGAAAAAAGGGTGGTGATATCCAGTCTCATTTCAAAGCTTGAGATTATTGTAGTTACCTAAGAATGCAACTTAACCATTACTTTTTCTTTCAACTTACGTGTTTGTTTGTTTTTCCAAACAGCTACTAAGTCCTAAGGATATATAGGGTTACTAAGTTGTTTTAACTGTTAGGTATTGCTTTTGGCCAAAATACTAAGGCTGAGATGTCTGAGACTGAAAAACTAAGGCCCCAAGAATGGCAAAAGCTACAGTCAGTGAGGTAAGAAATGAGTTGCTGGGAGCACCTTCTGGGCTGTGCCCATGGAGGAAAACTACTTTAAGAAAAATAAAAGCTCCCAAGTGAGGCCAACTACAAATGACAGCACGCATTACACATCTAATGAAAGAGGTATGGCAGGGTGTGGCTTAATGAGAACTGTGTGATTATGAGGGTGTGGCATCAAGGAAGAAATTACAGAAAAGAAGACTCAGAGAAGCAAGGGCGGGCCATGCACCGTCAATGCCTTCTTAAGGAGAGGACCATCTTCCTAAGGAGATGGTCCACCATCACGGGAATCTAGGCCGTGCCAACAGTGTATTTGATGACACCACCACTCACACCATCCAATCCACTCTGCTGCTCTGAGCCCACACCTGATAAGCACTTTCTGCTTAGACTCCTTTACTTTCCCTGTAAATTTGTTTCCAGGACAAAAATGTGCTGTCAGGCAAACATGAGTATTTGTATCACGTAAAGAGTAAGAGAGCCTTGTGGTTTTCTACACCAGTCTCTTCTAGGTACTGTCAATGTTGGGTGAGGCTCTCAGAGACCAATCACTATGGAATGAAACTGTGTGATACTTGTTTGGATGACTAGCCATTCTTCTCTGGGAAGTATTTCTTTATTAATTCTACATGTTTATCTTAAAAATTTTTAAAAGTTACCTGCAGATCAGATACTTGTCAAACTTTGACATGGTGTTAAGCTGCCTCATTGTGTTGACTGAAGACAACTCAAATCGGGATACTATCAGCTTTCACCTCATATTCTTCCTCTTTGCAGTTTTATACCCATAGGAAGTTTTAGATAAATGCAAATTAAGAGAATTTACATCTCTAGTAATTAGTAAAATTACTAGTTAAAATTAGTAAAATTTAGTACTAATTACTAAAAAGTAAAATTAGATGCATTATAACACTGTACTAATTGCATAACCAGTATTTGCCAAGAAAATAGCTAAAACATTTCAAACACTCTGGACACCCTAAAATATTTATTAAGATAGGATTATACTATTTAATGATTTTGTCTTTTATTGTTAATTATAAATTAAAGCTCTTCACACCTAAGTAGAGAAAGATAGGTGGAGTGTTCTTATATCTTGGTTAATACCAATACTGAACACCAGAGAGACCCAAAGTTAACTGGGGACACCACCTGCTGTTGAAAATTAACCTTAAGGGACAGAAGCCCCAAGGAGACAAAGCTAAGCCTCAATACAGTCATTGACAACCCACAGCAAGGCATTCGGTGCCACCTTGTGAGAAAACATGGAAATGCAAAAGGATGAAGGTGTGCCAAAAAAGTCCTATTCAAGGAAAATAAAGAAAACCAAACCACTTGGAAGTTAAGTAAAGTGGTGACTCAAATTTTAGTACTCCTGGTATAATTTTTACCTTCTCATTTAAATGGAAGAGGACTAGGTTCATTGCAGAAAACAGCAGTAAGTTCTTGGGATACATAAGAGTACTCCCATGAGGGTCTGGTGTTGGCTGGCAAGAACTTTTGTCCTATAGAGAATTTAGAACACTAGGAAATCCTATAGGAAGATGGTGAAGACCAACAATGAAAGAAAGAGGTAGTTAACTGCTATTTGCCTCCCCAAATCCATTTTCCTTCTCTCTCCCCCCAAAAACTGATTTTAGCTGGGAAAATGGTAATACCACTTCCTGGGAGACACATTAAAAATGTCAGGGCCTGGGATACCAAATAATCTATTCTATATAATAAAGAATTGTCCTACACCCTGTGCGATTCCTGAATATCTTAACAGAAACTCAGTATAAGTGAGAAATCCAATTACAGTGATCAGATCCTATAAATTCTGTTTTATATATAATAATAAATGTTTTTTTAAGTTTTCCATTTTATTTAGATATAATTGACATATAACATGGTATTAGCTTAAGGTATACATACAATGATTTAATATATGTATATAATGTAAAATGATCACCACAATAAGTTTAATTAATATCCATCACCTCACAAATCACCTTACAACTCTTCAGATCTAATCTCTTAGCAATTTTCAAATATACAATATGGTACTGTTAACTGTAGTCATCATGTTGCACATTACATTTCCCAGAATGTATTTATCTTATAACTTGGAAGTCTATACTTTTGACCACTTTCCTCCACTTCCCCCCAACACCCTGCCTTTGGCCACCAATCTTTATCTCTGTTTCTATGAGCTCAGTTTTTCTTAGGTTCCACATACATGTAAGATGGTAACGTATCTGCCTTTCCTTGCCTGACCCATTTCACTTAGCATAATGCCTTCAAGGTCCACCAATGGTGTCACAAATCAAAAATTACTTTTAAATGGTTTAAATATATACTGAATTGTTCATAATTGTAACTACCCTATAAATTGAAGGAAGATAATACTGTGTTCAGAATTTATCAACTCTGCTCAGAACTATGCCAACAATTGTTTACTCTTTCAGAAAATCACTACAGTAAGGCCACTGAGGGGGTCTGATCACCCACACCACACCCCAGCATTTATAGCTATCATATTCATGGTGACTCTGAACACCTATTTTATTACTTTTTCTAGTACAGCTAGAACTACATATTGAAATACATATTTTTTACTACTCTTACTTGCCTTTTATTTCTCCTTTACTACTCTCCTTTTCATTTTCTTTCTTTTTTTTTTTTCAGTATATGCATGAATAGGGGATAGCTATTCACCCACCAGGAGCACACTACTGAACTAAATTAGCTAGCTTCCCATGACATTAAGTGTATCCATATAACTGATCCAGGTACAAGTCAGTGGTATGTGGTGTGTGCTGCTGCTGAGCTGAAGCTTCTAAGAAGCCATATGCAGTCTTCTCCCTGTCTGCTTCCTGGATACACATAATAATATGGCCACAAAGTGGATAATAGTAAAATGAGCCATAAAGTGAAAGGAACCTTCATGTGTGAGGAACAAGGAGAAAAGTCATCTGCTGACCACGAACATACATGCTGGAGTGCTCCAAGCCAAATTAACTAAATTCCCATTGTGTTTGTCTGAACTACTATACACTTAGGAGTCTATTTGGTATAGCGGCTCAGCCCACCCTAACTAATACAGGTGATGGTATCCTAAATTCCAACTCAAGATGGTGTGGGGGGGTAATGTAAATCATTTGTTATGAAAAGAAGATTTCAGTCCAACCTGCTTGAGAACCATTTCCGTAGTCTACACCCCTCGATACAATAGCCACTAGACATACGTGGCTATGGAGCACTTCCGATATAATCAGTCCAAATTGAGATGTGCTACAAGTGTGAAATACAAACTGGATTTCCAAGACAGTGTGTGGAAAAATGTAAAGTACCTCAACAATAATTTTGAATAGAGATGATGTGTTGGAGTAATATTTTAGATATGTGGGTTAAATAAAAGAGCTATTAAAATAAATTTCACGGGCGCCTGGGTGGCTCAGTGGGTTAAGCTGCTGCCTTCGGCTCAGGTCATGATCTCAGGGTCCTGGGATCGAGTCCCGCATGGGGCTCTCTGCTCAGCGGGGAGCCTGCTTCCTCCTCTCTCTCTCTCTGCCTGCCTCTCCATCTACTTGTGATTTCTCTCTGTCAAATAAATACATAAAATCTTTTAAAAATAAATAAATAAATAAATAAATTTCACATGTTCCTCCTTGCTTTTTTTAATATGGTTACTACAAAATGTAAAATTTTGTGGGTCAAAACATATGTGGGTCATGGTTTATTTCTATTAAGCAGTACTGCTCTTTATATTTTGTTGCATTGGTTCTCATTTCCTGGATGCCAAGTTACTAACTCTATCTCTGATTTCGGCAGAAGTTCTGACTCTGGGTATTTCTTTGATTTGACATTCTCCATTGTTTCAGTGAGAATTTCCCACTTTCTGGGGGGAAACACTGTGGACTCCATAAACCTAAGAGTATTTTACAATTTTGTTATTAATTACTTCTAAAAGGTTATGTAACAGTGGGGGGGGGACTTAAAGACAATGATTTCAAGGGGGAGAAACAACTATTAAGTGGCTAATTTATAACCAACCCTTTCTCTCCTGACCACCTTCTATTGTAGCCATTTCAAAGCTACATATTCATCTCTCCTGACCTCCTTGCTGGCAGATAGGGCTGCACAACACAGTTCCGGATGACACATAAGCAGAAGTCTACCAAGAGCTTCTGGGAAAGTTCTTGCTCTCCTGGCCAAAAGAACAGAAGAAGCCAGCATTGCTTCTTTACCTTCTTCCTCCTTTGGACACAGACTTGATATCTGGAGCTGCAGCCGCCGTACTGACATTAAGACTTCAGAAACAAGAGAAACATCCAGAGAATCGCAAAGATGCACCCTTAATGTCTTTGAGCCACTGATCCAATACAAGGAATTTCTACTTTTGGACCTCTTGTTATGTGGCTTAGAAACAAAGAAACAAGTCCCACAAGCTAAGTTCTCTTAAAGCCAGATACTATGCAAGGCATTTTCCTTAAAACAACCCACTTTATCAATGAGAAACCTGAGGTTCACAGTGACATACTAATTGTGTTGGAATGTGAACCCAGAGTTGTCTGAGCCCAAAGCCTGGAGTGTTTCTATCACACTAACCTGCTTATATCTTCTTACTTCCTAGCTAAGCCCTAAATTTAGAAATATCCCAAGAGGCCCTGACCAGTTTTATCAGTCCACTATCAGTTCTACCAGTCACTATCCAGTTCCTACAGTGGCCCCTGCCCACGGACTTGACCATCCGGAGGACCCCAACCATCTGGCCACAAATCTGAGTCACCCATCTCTCCCATTAGCCATGGGAGCACACTCGGAGCACAGCAGGCCAGGCAGCTGGGGCCTCACTGAGAAAAAGTCTCCCTGCTGTCATTCCCAGCATTCCTGGTTGACGGGGCCTCTGGCTCTTTCCAGAGCTCAGTGGAATCTGTAGAAAAATCTGTAGCTGGAGTACCCTCACCCTACTTGCCTTAATCAGGAAACAGAAAATGGCCATGACCCAGACCAGAGGCCATAGCTGGGTTGCCTCAGTGTGGGAAAAGACCTAAGCATGGAGATTTCTGTTTTACAACCACAAAGACACTGGCACCCACAACGGCCTCCTTACTGACATTTCATGCCACTTCAGGTAAGGACAAAAAGCAGGTCTAGTAATTCCAAGAACGTGCTGACTCAGAGAACCCCAGGGCTACTTATTTTCTTTGAGACTCGCCACGTTGCAAAGGCTACAACTGCTAATCCATGCTCCTCTCTCATAAGAAGGGCAAACTTGAGGCCACAAGATGACAAGAGAAGCTCAAAAAATGAGAGACTGTCTCTGCCATGGTCAAAGTGACTCTCCTAATGCAGAGGTGTCCCTTTGGTCCAGTGTGTTTTTCTGTAGTTATATGCTCTCCGTTAAAGACTGACAATTATCTCTGTTACTGACTTAGTTGTGGCATTATACACCATTTCAACTTTGAGCATGGCTTTGGTTCCTTATACAAATTATATCATGCCAGAAAGAAAATAATACTTTTTGTACTACAATTCAAAAATAAACATTTTTATGGGATTAAAATATATCAGGAAAAAAAGTAAATTAGTTGATAGTTGTAATGTTAAGCATTTTTCATGTACTATGTCTTTGATCCTTGAAATTATGATGATCCCACCCATTCATTACACAAATGAGGAAAGTGAGGCTTAGAAAACTGAGTTGCCCAAGGAGATGTAGCTGGCCAATAGCAGAACCTAAATCCCTATCTAGGGCTGTCTGACATCCATTTCTTTATTGCCTCTGAGAAATAAGAATAGAGAGAAGCACCTCAGTAATACTCCAAAATTGTAACTTTGGATCCTTTAATGCATGAATTAATCAGTCACTGGACTACTTCCCTAGATGAGCCATTATATATGCTAGAATCCTATGCTGGGACATTCAACTTTTGGTATAAGGATACAGAAATCTGCTCCACCTCATTTATCATCCATTCCAGACCCTGACACGTGTGAGCCTTGCAGCCTTCTGGCATAGGACCCCAGCAGCAGTTGTCAGAAACCCAAAGGGCAATCCCCATCCTGCCTTTTGTTTTGCAGAACCCCAGCCTCCCCATGAGAAGCTATGCACCTTCAGGAGACTGGTTAGCATCCCCACCAGGACCATGACTACACTGCCTAGGCTGGGGATATAAGGAGCAGTCCTCACAAGACAGACCAGGAGGACTCGGATAATTTTGAACTGAGCTCCTATTATGTTATAGTTTCTGTTCCAAGCAATACAGGTAGAAATTTTAAAATGAGGACTTTGTACTTACAGAGCCTTCAGTGACTATAGGAGCAGCGGTCAGTGTAGAGGAAAGACCAGAGAATTCCCCAGAATGTCTGGATTGTATAAGACGTCCCCACCCACAGTACAACTCTGGGATGGGGAAAAGTATGCCAATAACAGAGATTAAATTTCCCTCAAACTCAGTAAGATAAGGACTTGGAAGCAGATTAAATATGATTTAGAGAAAGGAAAGAAATGTGTCTTTTTTAATATCCATGTTGTAGGGTTAAATTAATATCAACTTCATATTCTTTGTGATGGAACCAAGGCAGCTTTGTTGCTTTTTTCTGATCTAGAAGATGAAGAGAGTAACTCAACCTCCTTATTCCTCTGTGACATGTGCTAAATCTCACATGTGTGGCAATCTCACACCATGCTTCTAACACAGGCCTAACTATAATTTAGGGTTTGGTATGTACCTCCAGTTTCAGTAATCAAAGTCACGTCATCATTCGCTAAGTGAATAAGAAAGAAGTGTGTTCTAGTAATGACAACTTCTCGGGGCTCAGAAGATTCCTAGCCTTTTATGAACATTAACCTCTCTTTATTCCCAAATGCTCAATGGAAACCAATGCATTAAAATTAGGTTCATAAAAGCTAAGAATAAAAGACAAATTTCTCAAAGATCAAAGAACCTCACCAATGCTCTAGAACCCTTAAAACCAAACTCTCTTAAGGTTAGATCTTAGAAAAACCTTCAACAAGAATGTAGGAAGAATATCATGATGGCAGCTGATATCAGTTATTTCCTTTTCCTTCCTCAAAATCTTTTTAGCTCCATTCTTCACAACCTCAAAGAAATGCATTCCCTTAAAGAAGATCAAATTGCACCCAAAAGCAATAGCAATGACATCTATGAGATCTGCCCCTCCTCCATCTGTTCATTGTAACTCTGGGAGAGGCTGAAGGGGTGACTGACTAAGACTTGGGTCCACTGTTCATTAAGGTCCAAGAGGCTGGGCCCTTCGCAACAAGATCTCTGCAGCAAAATCTAAAATACACATTAATTTGCACCTTACCTGAGAGAATGGCAAACTGTCTGTGAAGTTGTTCAATTATATCCACTGCCACCAACGGCCTGATTTCCTGCTGCATAATTTCATCTGCACAAATGAAATACAAATTAGTTTAAATTTGTGTAAATCACAAAGAGAATTTAAAAGGAATGGGGGGGGGTAAGAAAGGGAAGCTTCATTACTAGGGAAATCTGGGACTTATCTAGGTATGATTACAGGCACTTATTCTCTTGAGAATACTATTCCCGAGATGCAGGAATGGATCTGGGTTTTGTGTGGTTATACCCATGAGCACAGGAACGCATTCCTAGAGCCTCTCCCAAGGGTCAATGCTTTAGGAGGGTCAATGCAAGGAAGGGGCCCTGAAGCTTAAGCTTCTGCAGCCTCACAAAATAGCTCCTCGGAGGATCTCATTGCCAAGGCAGGTACTCATGGACCTGCCCATATTTAGGTCTGCAGGACATCTTAAACACAAACAATCTATGTCCCCAGAGTTCATCTCAAGCTGGGTCATAACATCTATCTGACATTTATGAAGGTTCTTTGCTTTTTGTTTCCTTCCCTCCCTCATTCCTTCCTTTATGCCTCCCTCCTTAATTACTTTTCTTCTCCTTCCAGGATACTTCAAGGGAACTCTTCCCACTGCCAAGCATGTTTAAGGAGACCTTTCTCCATTTTGTTAATTAAAGATACTCCATACTGAATAAAAAGTTATAGGCTTCCAAGGCAAAAATTCAAATCTTTCAAGCACAAACCTATAAATGTCCTCTAGCCCTAAGAGTGATTTGTAAGCCTTATGATTTGCAATCTATCCATCTGGGGAAAGGGGATTAGAGAGGAGAGAAGATTGAATGGAAATCGTTAGCCTGGGCTGGAAAGAGGAAGACATTTCACACTCTCACTGCCTAAGATATGATTATCCTCACTTAACTACTTCCCAGAGAATCTCAAAAAATAAACTGGCTCTTGTTTCTATAGCAGTTAAACATCAGTTAGGATTAAGGCAGAGCCACATAGTCTTGTACACTGATGCTAAACAGGAATCTCCCATTGATTCGGCCTGGAGTCAGGGTAACAGTATGATACTATGAGGCTGACCAATCGGAAGATTGTATTGTGGAAGCTCCTCCCAGAACCTTGTTTTCCATTTCTCAGCTTTAGTGTGAAAGTTCAACGAAGTGATATATATGGGGATATACACAGTAGATGCTCAGTAAATACTAGTTATATTTCTTTGACTGGAAAGGACTTTCCCATGTTTGTTTTCTGAAAGTTTTCTTTTTAAGATTTTATTTATTTACTTATTTATCTATTTATTTGAGAGAGTGAGAGCATGCCTATGAGCAGGGGATGAAACAGAGGGAAAGGCGGGGGGGGGGTGGATCTCAGGGAGGGAAAAAAATCTCAAGCAGACTCCCACTAAGTGCAGAGCTGACTGGCACTTGATCTTAGGACCCTGAGACCATGAACTGAGCCAAACCAAGAGTGGGATGCTTAACCGAGTGAGCCACCCAGGCGCTCCTAGAAAGTCTTGTAAGGGCTGGGGCAAGTGCCAGTTTAAATGCTGAGACCCTTCTTAGGTGCCTGGGTGGCTCAGTCAGTTAAGTGTCTGCCTTCAGACATGATCATGATCCCAGGGTCCTAGGATCAAGTCCTGCACTGGGCTCCCTGATCCACACAGAGCCTGCTTCTCCCTCTGCCTCTCTCTGTCTCTCTCTCTCTCTCATGAATAAAATAAAATAAAATAAAATAAAATAAAATAAAAAAGATATGCTAAGAGCCTTCTCAGTGAATTCTACCACTTTCTCTGGAGGAAAGCAGGTAAACTCAGAGCTCGTTCCTTCATCCCTCCTTTCTCTTTTCCATCTTCCTCTTTCCATCCTGAATTCACTAAAAATTCACTAAACCCCTGTTTCACTTTATTATAGTGGGTACAATAATGACACTGTAGTTATATTTGGCAAAAGGGGAGGGTCTTCTTGGTTTTATACACAAACCAAAGTATTTAACAGTAAAATGATATTAAGTCTGAGATCTGCTTAAGAATGCTCAAAAGTTCCCTCTCCCCAGCCAAAAATGTATGGGGCAGGGGGAGGAGGGGATGAAATCAGAGTGACAAATATGGATAATTGTTAAAGCTTGTTGATGGGTCCGTGGGATTTCATTATATAATTCTTTTGCATATATTTCAAATTTTTCATAATAAAATATAAATTTAAACATAGGGAATTTAAGCAGGAACAGGAGTTATATAATTGAAGAGTTTTCCAGAATATAATCTCCCAGGAGTCTGAGAAAATGGTATACTCAAAAATACAGCTGGATTACTGTATTTTCATACTTGAGAGAGCATATTTAAGAGACAATGACCCAAAGAAAAACCAAGATCATAAGATGCTATTGTTATTGCACCTCAATATTTGAGGTGTGCTTTAGACATTTCAAATAGGTAAGATTTGAAAATGGACAACAGAAGTGAATTAAGCCAACCATCCCCCAATCCATCTCATTTTTTAAGTGAAGAAATGGAGACCCAGAGGGATTCTGACCTTGCCTGTGGTCATGTAATTTAAGCATGGCCTCAAGGTCAGCCTGGGATCACCCAACTCTAAGGACAAACCTTGGCTTTCTATGATAGGAGTTCCCAGACCCTTGGTCTTGAGCAGCACTGGCCTCTACCACTTGTGAGAGGGTAACTAGTGTCTCTCATCATGGGAGTCTGTAGAGTTTTGCCCAGCCTTCCAACAGAGAAGGTTTACCAAATGGGTAACCTGGGGTTACCCAATGAACAGGACTAAAATGTATAATTCGTTTTTCAAAAATAGAAATGAGCTGGTTTGCCTTTACTGAGAAAGCTTGGCCCCTCGCCAGGGAGTAAAGGGGCTGTCCTTGAAGATATCCAAACAAAGAAAACTCCTGACCCCACCTGGCCAGCCAAAACAGATCATGCGTGTTCCTTAGACTCAATGCTGACCCAGAGCAAGGAGATGATCTCAGACACACCAAGCTTTTAGTGATGCCTGACATCTATGACCCTGTTGGAAGAGGTTCAGCCCCAACTCGGTTCAGCCCCAAACAGGCCACATTCCTACTGTGACCGAAAGAGACACAAAGACCAGTCCTACTGCTGGTAAGCCTTGCTATCCACTCCTGTCTAGATGGAGTAAAGAAGGGAGGGCAGGAGCTCTTTGGTGTAAAGGAGCACCCTTCTCTGCAGTGGGAAAGAACCCAGACAGCCCTGCATGGGAAAGCCATTTCTGCCAACTCCTAGCTAGACAACCAGAGCAAGACTGAGCTTCACTCAGCTTCAGCATCCTCTGTTGCAGAATAGCTTTGCCTTCTCCAGAAACAGCTGGGCAGTGATGACCAGTGATGACCCTCCGAGGTGGTGGTGCCTGCTATACTCTGCTTGGGCCCTGGGTCCTATGTGGAGGCTTCCTGCTTGCTGCTTGCTATTTTTGGTGTGCATGGATTAGGGAGAAACTTGTCTATTTCAACCCACACAAGGCCAGGGGAAGTGATAATTCAATTTCAACACAATCTGTATCCTGGGCAAAGTTACAAATAGTTCGGGAGAAAACCTGTCCCTTTTCTATCCCTGATAAGTATGCAGGTGAGTGATTGTATACTACCCTGGACCCAGAGTTTCAGAGATGCAAAAGGCATCGAAGGGTATAACACAGCCTCCTCGGAGATGGATTAATAGCCTCACAGAATCCATGGAAACTCAACTTGGGAAGGCAGCAAATGCCCTGCACTGTCTGCCACCCAGTCTGAGAGAGTGGTGCAGGCTCTGGGGCAAGACCTTTCCCACTGATGGCAACCGTCCTCACAGCAGAAAGCAGGGAACTGCTGATAACAGCTATTTGCAATCTGCCTGCTGCAACTGGCCAGGAGTAAAGGGCAGCAAAACCCTTAGCCTTCCACCCTGGCTGTTCTGAAATTTCAGTCACATTGGGATTTGAAAGTTTCCAGTATGGTCTGAAGAAAAAAAGAACCAAATTGCAAAGTAAGTAAGTAAGTTAGGGAAATAAACTTCGGTCTGGACCGAAGAGGGAAGGCAGCCCCAAGTTTGACAAACCCTGCCACATGTCTACTTTGCCAAGGGAATGTGGTGAACAGGAAAAAATGGAAGAGTTTGCCACCTAACTGGACTAGGAACGGGCCCAAGATCCCTGATCCCAGCCTGTTAGTAACACTAAGGAGCCCCAGCTGTGAGCCAGCCCTGACCACGCACCTCACAGATTAACTCATTTAATGAGTTGGATAATGACAGTAAAAGAATGCACCCCTGCACTAAAATGAACTTCTTCTGACCCAGCCCGCCTTCTTATCCCCTCAGCTAGACTATACTTGACTGCCGGGAAAACAGGTGTGGACTAGAAGCTTGAGAAATCAGTTGCCGGGCTGGTACGCAAAGCCACCTCATGGAGACACGCTGTTTGACTTCTCTTTTTTTATTGGCCAGGTCAGGAATAACACAAACCCATTTTTCCTTCTTTTACTGGCCCCTGTGCTATCGCAATGCTTTCCTGAACCATAAGATAGCACTAAGTCTTGTCCACAAATTTAATGATGAATAAAAAGCAACAGAAAAGCAGGTGGAAGAATTTTTTTTTGAAGGAGAAATTCAGAATTTTAAAAGCAAGAACACTGGAAAATGACCAACTTCTTATTAGTCAAATAGTGCCATTAAAACAGCAATAGAATATCTCATTCACCGATAAAATAACAGAGATTCTAATATCCAATGCTGGGATCTTGTTGGAAAACCAGAACATAACCTTGGTGAGTGAAGCTGGTAGAGCCCTTTTAGAAAGCAGTTTCACAGTATTTTATCCAGTGATTATTGTGTAGCTACATACCAAACCCTTTGTATGCAGTATCTCATTTAATCCTCAAAACAATGCTAGGGGCAATTTGAACTAGATTTTCAATAGCTCATCCAAGGTTAAGTAGAGTCAGAATTTGAATCCATCTCATTCTGAACTCCAAAGCCCAACATCTTAACTATTACAATATATAGCTTCAATACACACTCATTAAAATCTTCATAATCCTTCATCCTATATATGGAAATTTATGTCAACAAAATAGTAAAATAAAAACTTTATACATAAAAAGGTAGACTGGAATATTATTAATAAGAGTGAAAAAATGAGGGATGCCTGGGTGGCTCAGTCAGTTAAACAGCTGCCTTCTGCTCGGGTCATGATCTCAAGGTCCTGGAATTGAGTCCCACATTGGGCTCTGAATTGAGTCCCACATTGGGCTCTCTGCTCAGCAGGGAGTCTGCTTCTCCCTTTCCCTCTGTGGGTGCTCTCTCTCTCTCTCTCAATAAATAAAATCTTTTTTATAAAAAAGAGTGAAAAAATGAAAGCAAATATTATATGATTATGAAAACCATCTCCATAGAAAAAGATTTAAGGTATATCAAGGACATAAAAACCATATGTGATTGTAGACAAGTTAAAAGAGAAAAGAAAAAACGCAGTGTATTAGTACAGGCATATGAGAAAAGAACACTTGAAATAGTTGTGTTAGAGTAATGGAATCATATTGTGGTTACCCTCTTCAGCTTACATAGAGAAAAGTATGTTCTGGTAGCCTTTATTTTTCATGCTAATAGGATTTTATTGAAGTATAATTTACATGTGGTACAATACACAGGTCTTAAGTGTACAGTTTGATGAATTCTGATAAATATATACACTCATGTAACCATCAGACAGGTCAAGATATGGAACGTTCCCATCACCCCCAAATTTCCTTGTGACCCCTGGTCCAGGCCCCACACTTTCAAGGGCACCACATCTTACCACTCTTCTGCCCATAAATATGTGTGTTAAAGACCACACGGGTGCCTTTGTCACTTGCAATCTGGTATTCCAGGCTAACAGAGCACATTGCAGCCCCACACATCTACCCTCTTAACACCACTGGAGCCCCAGGGAAGGACTTCATAACATCTCTTGATCTGTATCTTCAAAAGAAAAGGCGACTGCTTTCCAATGCTACGCCGGTTTGTGGGCTGTGCCACGGCTGACATCAGGGACAGACACTGCATCTGAGCGCGGGGAAGACCAGAGCCGCAGACGTGCTTAGTAAGAAAAGAGACAAATTAATTATCACATCAAATCCTTCCTCTGACATGGCATGAAAGCTGTAGATTCTCATCTAATGAAATCCCACGCCAAGCACTACCAAGCATCAACCTTCTTTCTTCCTTCCAAAATGTGAATTCCTTGAACACAATTACAACACTTAGATCACATTGACTTCAGGTCACTGCTCTCAAGAGAGCTCAAATTATGTGAAAATCTCAATCATAACAACAGTGCTTTTGCTGACATGAAAAATCTTGTTAGCAAGAAAAAAATATATGTATTTCATGGATTAATTAATGACTTACAGATTACAGATAACTTTACTACGCATCTAAATTTCACAGGTCCATCAACACAACACTCAGACACATTCAATAATTCAGTTTTGTCATCTTTGCTATTTTCTGACTTTTACTCAGATAAAAACCACTGCTTTATACATATTTTAATTTTGTTCCTATGGCAGTATGTTTGTAAGGTAGGTAGGAAGATAAAACATATTTTATTTAACTGTGGCATGTGGGCCTCCATTCCTTGTCCCAGGCTCTGCAGTTACCTGTTTAAAACTGCTTTGAGAACTAGTAAGATACTACTAAACATAGTGTTTCTGCTAATACTTACCTAAATCCCATTTTACCTTTCTTTCCTTTGCAGAGTGGATATGTTTTTTTTAAAGCTCCTCAATTTCTGCTGACATTTCATATTACCCTTGTATAAGCCAAGCACTGCAGAGGTGGACATTTCTATGCAATGAGTTTCCTTAGCAACAGTGGCAGGAGAGGACATTCCCCTGTAGCCCTTCATAACTCCAGGACAGATGAAACTGAGCTCTGCAGCCTGGCGTATTCTGCATAAAAAGCAATCAAGGCCCTGCAGGAAACTGAGAAAATCTATGAAACTACTAAATCCCTCCTTCCCATAAGGCTTCCTGTTAGAAAACTGGATTTCAAATGCCCCACCTGAATTTTAATCAATACCTTGCACTGAGCCGTGCTTCTCAAATTATAATGGATATATAAATCACAAGGTTTTTAAATGCCGACTCTGATTTAGTAGGCCTAGGGTGGAGCATTTTAACAAGTTCTCCTGGTGCTGCTGATCCAACAGAGAAATCAGCACAACTGTTCTTGGTCCTGAGACTATTCTTGTCCTTTCGTGTTGCTTATGAAAATACAGCTCAGGGAAGGGAAAAAAAAATGTTTTTTTGTTTTGTTTTGTTTTGTTTTAAGATTTTATTTATTTATCACAGGGGGGGGGGCGAGCACAGGCAGACAGAATGGCAGGCAGAGGCAGAGGGAGAAGCAGGCTCCTTGCTCGGCAAGGAGCCCGATGTGGGACTCGATCCCAGGACGCTGGGATCATGACCTGAGCCGAAGGCAGCTGCTTAACCAACTGAGCCACCCAGGTGTCCCAAAAAAAAAATGTTTTTATTTGGGTTGTTTGCTGTCTGCTTCTTTTATCACTCAGTAAAAATAATCATCTCTATGTGTTCAAAGTATTCTTAAAACAGAGTCCTAGATGGTGTAAACGTTTCCTTCTGTGCTGACTGTGAGGTCAGCACCCTGAGAAACAAAACCCTGGCCTGAGAACCTGTTTACCTCTCCTTCCTACACATATCCACCTCAAACTTGCCACACTGCCTATGCCCTCTCATTCTTGGCCCATTCAGACCAAGTTTAATGTCTGGAAGCAGTGCCTTGGGCAAAACAATATAATGTGGTATACGATGGAGAGATGAGAAGAACTGATATGAGTAATAATCATTTTTTTTAAAAGATTTTATTTATTTATTTGACAGAGAGAAATCACAAGTAGTCGGAGAGGCAGGCAGAGAGAGAGAGGGAAGCAGGCTCCCTGCCGAGCAGAGAGCCCGATGCGGGACTCGATCCCAGGACCCTGAGATCATGACCTGAGCCGAAGGCAGCGGCTTAACCCACTGAGCCACCCAGGCGCCCGAGTAATAATCATTTAATGTTGCATCCTCCCAAAAATTTCTACACTTTTATGAAGAGATGAGAAGAACTGATATGAGTAATAATCATTTAATGTTGCATCCTTCCAAAAATTTCTACACTTTTCTAAAGCTCCTGGGGGGGAAAAAAACAACTTCACACAAAAGAATCAAAATGGTAGGATTTTAGATGTTTTAGCAATATGATGGATAAACAATTTTATTTTTGTTTAAGAAAAAGTCCTATAAACTCTAGCAAACATTCCTTCCTTCCTCTCTTAATTGATTGATTGATTGATTCATTCATTCATTCATTCGTTCGTTCGTTCAGGTATGGAAACAGAATGAAAAGAACTGGACTTGCATCTGAGCTTTGCCACTAACCAGCCCCTCTATCATCAGGGTCTCCTTCTGTAAAATGGGAATGAATAATAGTTCATATCCTAGGAGGGCCACTGTGAGGATTAATACTACCATTTATTGAACACTTACTGCCTACTGGGCACTGAACTACATGCTTTATGTACATTATCTAACTTACTTAATTAAAAACCATGTGAAAGCAGTTTGTATTTAAGAGATTCAACAGAAGCTAATTAAATTGATCATTCAGTTCTTTGAGCTATGATCTCAAGGATACTACAATGGATTTCTCACCAACACCCATGTTATTGTCATGCATTGTTGGTTTGCACTGAAATTCTGCTCATAAACTCCCCTTAGCTGACCTTTCTCTTTCACTATGAAACAAGTCTGATATAAATTGCTTTGTGTTCAGAAGGATTCAGGAGCAAAACAGAAATTATAATCAGGTCAAAATATAAATAAGCATGTAGTATATGATAAAAGTGGCATTTCACATGGGGCCAGAGGGCGATTATTCAACAAGTTGTGTTGGCTCAATTCACTGGTCACTAAAGGACATCAAGTACAGTGATTAACAGCATCACCTCTGCTACCACAATGCCTAGGTTCAAATCTTAGCTCTGCCACTTACAGCAGACTAATCTCGAGCAAGTTGCTTGACGTCCCTGTACCTTAATTTCTTGATCTGAAAATGGAAGAGATTATAACACCCACCTGATCTAACTGAATCTGATCGAATTTCAATTAATTGAAATTCAATTGAGGTTCAATTAATTGAACCTGATCGAACTGAATTAATATAGCTAGAAAACTTAAGAAAAATTCCTGGTATATGGCAGGTGCTATGTAAGTTTATTTTATTTTATTATTGTCAAAATGTTTAAGTGTATCCATGTTTTTACTTCTTGCCAAAAGGACAAACTCCAGCCAGATTTAATAATGAAACCATAATAATACTAGAAGAAAATGTAGGAAAATATTTTTATGATACCGGAATCAGAACAGCCTTTCAAAGAATGGCAGAAATACCAGTAAGAGAAGACTGATAAAGTTAATTTAAAAATCACTTTGGCAGGGCAAACATACCTTGAACAAAGTCAAAAAATAGCAACAAATTAGAAAATGTACCACATATATAGTTGATAAAGGGCTTATCTTCCTAGAATATAAAGAACAGGCTGGATAGAGCCTCCCCAAAAGATAAGACCATGTCCTAATCCTAGTACCTGTGAGCACTGCCTTGTGTGGAAAGAGGGTCCTTGCAGACATGACTAAGTTAAGGCTTTTGAGAGGCAGATTCTACTTGGAATCATCTGGGTGGGCCCAGAATGCAATCATATATATTCTCATATTCTCCACACTCAGTGGAGAGTCTGTTGGAGGTTCTCTCTCTGACCCTCCCCCTCCCAAAAATAAATTTTTTAAAAAAGAGAGAAAGGGAAACAGAGGAGAAGACCATGTGAAGAGGGAGGCTGAGACTGGATTGTTGCAGTCACAAGCCAACACAGGCCTAGAGCCACCAGAGCCCGAAAAAGCCGAGGAAATAAATTTCCCCTGTAGCCTCCAGAGACCCGCACCTTGATTTGGGACCTCTGACCTCCAAATCTATGGGAAAATAAATTTCTGCTGTTTTAAGCCATCAAATCTGTGGTCAATTTAACAACCACATAAAACAAACACAAACTAAGATCAGACAATTCCTGGAATAAATACAGCCAGTGAATGAATGTCAGATTGCAGCCATATCAAAAAGGCCTTTTAGACACTCCCAAAACCTACGTTAAGATACTCAGATTTTCATAGTTGTCTTGAGTCACAAACAGAATAAAATGATTGACAGCTAGAGCATGTAGGCAAACGTTTTATAACCTTTTATAGTGGGGGGGGGGACTAAAACGTGTACATAATGCTATGAGTTTAGAATTCAGAAGTTCTTCATAAGCTTTCAAACTACTTCCTCTCCTCACTACCAACAAAACTGTAAAGCTCTTGTGATTCAACTTTAATAAAAATCAGGGCAATAATTTACACTTGAATTCAAGTGTATCTGTGCCCATGCACAGGTGAGCATCTATGGGTTTTAAGAATGGAAAGCAAAATCTGATTAACAGGGCAAAATCTGATTAACAGGGGTGCCTGGGTGGCTCGGTCATTAACTGTTGGCCTTTGGCTCAGGTCGTGATCCCAGGGTCCTGGGGTCAAGCTCCACATCAGGCTCCCTGCTCAGGAGGAAACCTGCTTCTTCCTCTCCCACTCCCCCTATTCATGTTCCATTTCTTGCTGTGTCTCTGTCAAATAAATAAAATCTTTTTTAAAAATCTGATTAACAAGTTGTTCTTTCTTAAGTAGCAAATACATGGTATTCCTTGCCTTTGATAAGATAGCATATGTATTATAGCCTATATAAGTACTTGATGTATACTATAAGCATGAATTCAGAAACTATACTGTAATAATGATAAAGCATACTTCTCTATTCAGTAATTCCCCTCTTCAGGTTCCAAATATAAGTAAAGAGGAATAAAGAGAGACAAGAGACTAGAGACTTTTCCTAGTCTGTGATCCAAGGGGAATGAATGTATTATAAACATTTTCAAGGCAAAAAAAAAAAAAAAAAAGAGGAGAGGGGATGGAATAATATCTAAAAGCCCATCCATAAAAAAGTAGTCTTAGAAACAAGTAGTCTCTTTCAGCTCTTAAAACATGTGTCTTACTGGCTTCCAAACACAAGTAAGTCATACTCAGAAATGCTCTTCCTTCTCAGCCAGCCCGCTGAAGGGAACTGTCTCTTTTTTCTACTCTTAAACCACCAGTCTGTTATTAGTTCATATGTTTAAAAATGAAGTCTTAGCATTTCAGATTTAACACTTTTTTCAGATTTAACATTTTTCTTCAGGAACATGAGTTTCATATCTGGATTCTTATTTTCATTTTATGAAAGCAATATATGCTGATTATTTTTTAAAATAAAAAAAAACATCAAAAATAAGAAAAATAAAATTCCTTATCACTCCTTCACCTCAAATGAAACAGTTATCTCACTGGTGTATAACAGTCAATATACATATTTATGTATAGACATAAATGCTCTTAAAATGGATTCACAGTTACACATTCCATCCTACAACCTGATTTTTTCAGAATATTTGATCATCTCTTTTTAATATGAATTTTTCAATAAATGACCATCTACAATATTGTTAATAGCTGATTAATGGTTTTTTTTAAAGATTTTATTTATTTATTTGACAGACAGAGATCACAAGTAGGCAGAGAGGCAGGCAGAGAGAGAGGAGGAAGCAGGCTCCCTGCTGAGCAGAGAGCCAATGTGGGACTCGATCCCAGGACCCTGAGATCATGACCTGAGCCGAAGGCAGTAGCTTAACCCACTGAGCCACCCAGGCGACCCTGATTAATGGTTTTGAAAAGCCCTTTTATTTCAGCTCAGGTCATGATCCCAGGGTCCTGGGATCGAGCCCCACATCGGGCTCCCAGCTCAGCAGAGAGCCTGCTTCTCCCTCTCCCTCTGCTTGCTGCTCTACTTGTATTCTCTTCATCTCTATCTCTCTGTCAAATAAATAAAATCTTTTAAAAAAAATAAAATAAAAATAAAAAGGCCTTTTAAACTCCTCAATAAACCTGAAATAGTACTGCAAGTAAATTCTTTTAATATAAATTTTGTTAGTTAAGTCATTATTCCACAGAGAAGGAGGATAAATAATGAAATATACATAAAAGAAAGGCATCATTGCTCTCACAGTACCTTGTTCTGCCATATATTCTAGCCTGGTGCAACTTCCCAGGAAATGGTGGTAAGCCCTCATCTCTGCCTCTGTGATCCGCACCGAGGTGTAAGGTAAGTATCTGGGGTCTTGCTGCCCACACTTCTTACACCAGGAAGCCATTGGATCCCAGGAAATGGTGCCACCTTGTTCTCTCTTCATTCCTCTCAGCACTGCACTCAAATAAACGTGTTTAATCCTTTCTCCTGACTAATCTCACTGAGGTTCATTCAAGGTCATTTCACTGCTGAGAGTTTAGCTTTGGATTGGTGAGTGCTCACAGGATTACATGCCCAATAGTTACTGGACTTTCTTATTTGGAAAAAAGGGAAGCAGGGGGCTGAAGACGTGGGGTAGAGAGAGAAATCTTAGAGTCAATGAGAATCAGAATTTTTTTTCTTTTTTCCTTTTTAGCAGAATCCCAACTTGAGACATACATCATGCCAGGGGTGTTTAAAATAAAATAATAGACAGGGATAAACTTTTTAAGGAATGCTCCTAAAAAATTTATTCCAGGTCACAATCCTCCCCTCCCTCTCTTCCAACCTCTCCAGGCTGCAGAGGAATAAAATCCAGAGACTTAACACTGCAGCCAATAGAAATTACTATCTAGGCAGACATCATGTGTTGGCACAGCAAAAGATCACTACATTCCTAAAGGAATATAGAGTGTTTCCTGAACTACTTCTAAAGACCAGGTACAAATACAATATGATTCTAAAATAAAGGATGTTCTTTGTCTGTCATAATCTGATGGAGACCTCCTGCCCTTACTACCATTTGGAGAAAAGCAAGCTCACCGTTCAGAACTGTGCTGTGCACAGAATGTGGTATACTCAGAGGGAGGCTGATTTTACATAATGATATTTTATCTTGGTTCTTTGTGATTAATGCTTTTGTTTAGTAATGTCATGCTCCAAGATTTAAATAAAGAGCAAAATATGGAATATCCAACAAGTAATAAATGTTTGAATATAAACTTCTAATTTTTATTCATATGTTTCAAGCTGAAATTTAAGTAAGGCTTGCAACTGGCCAAGGAAAAATTGCAAACACTGTCTTACAAATAAATAAATATTTGTTTTTAAGCAGAAGGCAAAATTCATGTATATTGAATACTCAGATCTGAAGTATATATTTTAATGAGTTTTGACAAATGGATACATCCATGTAACCCATACTTTCAAGATATAGAATGTTACCATCTACAGAGAGTAACTTCATGCCCTTTCCCAGTCCACCTTAGCTCCTAAAACCCAGGCAACCATTGAAGTGATCTTTATTTCTTTTAAATATTTTATTTATTTATTAGAGAGAGAGGGGCGGGGAGAGAAGATGGAAGTGGGAGGAGGGACAAAGGGAGAAGCAGGCTCCCCACTGAACAGGAGCCCAATGCAGGACTCCATCCTAGGATGGCTGGGATCATGGCCTGAACTGAAGGCAGACACTTAACCAACTGAGCCACCCAGGAGCGCTGAAGTGATTTTTCAATAGAGACTAGTTTTGCCTTTTTAAAAACTTTATGTACAGGACAGGAAACATCAAGTGTTGGTGAGGATGTGGAGAAAGGGGAACCCTCTTACACTGTTGGTGAGAATGCAAGCTGGTACAGCCTCTCTGGAGAATAGTATAGAGGTTCCTCAAGAAGTTAAAAATAGAGCTACCCCTACAATCCATTAATTGCACTACTAGGTATCTACCCCAAGACACAAATGTAGTGATCTGAAGGGGCAACTGCACCTCAATGTTTATAGTAGCAACATTCACATTAGCCAAACTGTGGAAAGAGCCAAGAGTCCACTAACAGATGAATGGATAAAGAAGACATGATATATATGTATGTATATATGCATGCACACACACACAATGGAATATTACTCAGCCATCAGAAAGGATGAATACTTAACCATTCACATGGACGCCAATGGAATTGGAGGGTACTATGCTGAGTGAAATAAGTCAATCAGAGAAAGACAACTAGCATATGGTTTCACTCATATGCAGAATATAAGAAACATGGCAGAGGACCTTAGGGAAGGGAGGGAAAACAGAATAGGAAGTCATCAGGGAGGAATTAAAATCATGAGAGACTCTTAACTATAGAAAACAAATTGAGGGCTACTTGATGGGAGGTGGGTTGGGGAGTAAGATAATTGGATGATGGGCATTAAGGAGGGCAGGTGACATGATGAGCACTGAGTGTTATATGAAACTGATAAATTATTGAACACTACATCTGAAATTAATGATGTATTATAAGTTGGCTAACTCAGCTTAAATTTTTTAAAAACTTCATATAATGTAATCGTTCAGAATATACTCTCTGTCTAGCTTCTTTATCTTAGAATAATGCTTTTCGGATTTATCCATGTTGTATCAAAAGTTCATTTATTTTTATTGTTGAGTTGTATCCCATTGCATGGATGGTCACAGTTTGTCCATTCTCCTGCTGATAGACACCCAGGTGTGTTTTTTTTTTTTTTCAATTTGGGCTGTTATGAATAAAGTTGCTATGAACATTCATGTAAAGTTCTCTGCATGGACACATGTTTGCATTTCTTTTGGATAAACACCAACTAGTGGTATTGCTCAGTCAAAGGAAAGTTGTACATTTAATTTGTAAGAAACTGCCAAATGTTTTCCCAAATTGGTTATACCAGGAAGCCTTTAAGATTAGAGGCTGCTCCAGGAAAGAACGTAGATGTCCATCAACAGATGAATGGATAAAGAAGATGCGGTATATACATACAATAGAATACTATGCAGCCATCAAAAGAAATGAAATCTTGCCATTTGTGATGACATGGTATTATGCTGAGCGAAATAAGTCGACTGAAGAAAAACAACTATCATATGATCTCCCTGACATGAGGAAGTGGAGATGCAACATGGGGGGTTAGGGGGTGGGAAAAGAATAAATGAAACAAGGTGGGATTGGGAGGGAGACAAAGCATAAGAGACTCCTAATCTCACAAAACAAACTGAGGGTTGCTGGGGGGAGGGGGGTAGGGAGAGGGTGGTGGGGTTATGGGCATTGGGGAGGGTCTGTGCTATGGTGAGTGCTGTGAGATGTGTAAACCTGGCGGTTCACAGACCTGTACCCCTTGGGCTAATAATACATTATATGTTTATTAAAAATTTTTTAAAAACTATAAAAATTAGAGTCTGCTCTGTTTAGCCATCCTCAGAGCCAATCCCTTATTAGTGTTAACTGCAGGTGAAGTACTTTAAGAAAATACCTAAGAATTAAGAGGAAGAAATTAAGAGGAAATAATTTGAGGGGCCCCTGGGTGGCTCAGTGGGTTAAAGCCTCTGCTTTCGGCTCAGGTCATGATCCCAGGGACCTGGGATCGAGCCCCGCATCAGGCTCTCTGCTCGGCAGGGAGCCTGCTTCCTCCTCTCTCTCTGCCTGCCTCTCTGCTTACTTGTGATCTCTGTCTGCCAAATAAATAAATAAAATCTTTAAAAAAAAAAAAAAAGAGGAAATAATTTGAGATGCTAAAACTTAGAAGAGCTCTTTTTTTCTCTACCATTAGGTATTGTGAACATGCTACCTCCAGTTAAAGCCGAGTCTGAAAGTCCTGATACAAAGCAGCAAACAATGCAATTTTAAACAGTGGTCTGTGATATATAGCCAAATTTCCCTCCAAAACACTTGTGCCACTTTTCATTTTCACCAACAATATGGAAAGTGCCTGATTCCCCATATGGAAGCTCTTTTTCCTACTAAACATGAACTTCTTTACCCATTCATGTAGATATGAACAGCCATGAATGCTTGGCTGGCATCACAACACCTACAAATATAAGAGGTATCTTTGTAACCATGTAAATCGACAATGGCAGTGGGCATGCAATTGCACACACTAAGCAATGACCATAATTATATTTTTGCAGCTTAAGCACCTCTAGGGAGAGGGCAGACAGTAAAATCTTGGAAAATTTCTTTATAACATTTGAATCTCTATTACATGAACAAATTGTACAGCCCTTACAAGTCCTATATTCCGTGCACTGACCTTTACCATTTGACCAAGATCAAATATCCGATAAAGGACTATATATGCTTTGTGTTGAACAAGAGAATCTGAAATAACTGGGCACTAGGTAACTCTTTTTGGAAAACAGCTGATTATTTTAATAATAAAGGCAATGGAAGATGAATGTTCTTATTTATTCATTTCATCCAGCCTCCCTACAAGAAAAAAAAAAAAGCTTTTTTAGCATTTCTAGATTCACACCTATTTAAAATAAAATTGTTTTGTATCTGAGAAGCAGATACAAAATGAACTGAAGCCACCCACTTGTTCCTAACTATTAGTGCAAAAGGAGAATAAGTAGCCACCTATAAGATCCAGAAGGATCTGAATTATCCACACCATGAAAGCATCAGGGCTGTCATCTCACCAGAACTAAGACCAAAGTAATATTAAAGGGAGGGATATTTTTTCCTTATATGAACTAGACTTTTTCTTTTTTTTTTTTTTAAGTCAACATTCAAATGCCCTGATGTATTTGCTGAGATTAAACTGACTTTCTCCCAGAGTTGGCCAGGGGGGCAGAGGGAGTAACAGGACTCTTGGTGGTGGAGCTTTCAGGGCCACCACACTCCATCAGTGACCAAGGAGCTGCAAGGGCTGCAGACCATCTCATCTTCCTGGTCTTCCCCTTTCCTAGAGGAGCAGAGACACCTCGCTCCCTCTGAGTCAGGGAAAGGGGGCTGCCACATCCAGTCACATACATGTGGAGGAACCCCTAGAGGAAGCATGCTGAACAGATAAGTGGTTTCCATTCAGGAGTGGAACCAAAGTTACAGGGGACAAGGAGACTTTGACTTACAACTTTCCACCCTTCTGTACTATATGTAATTTATATGGAAAACATGGATTACTTTCATGAGTAAACTTAACACACACTAACAAAGATTTTTAAAAATTATTTTGTCTGGGTTACTCCATATACCTAAGCTTTCTAACATGTCCCTGGATACTCTTTTTAGAGCACTGCCTTTATAAACTTTTATAAATTTTATTGACCCCTATAGCAAAATGTCCATGGTTGTTGGAGTTAAGTGATGAGTAAGGTTTGAAAGACTATTATGTTTTTGTGATTTATTTATTTAGAGAGAGAGAGAGAGATAAACAGAGTGCAAGAGTGAGAGGGTGGCACACTGGAAGAGGGAGAAGGAGAGAATCTTAAGCAGGCTCCACTCTCAGCAGCACAGAGCTGCCACGGGGTTTGACTTCAAGGACCCTGAGATCATGATCTGAGCTGAAATCAAGAGTCTGATGCCTAACCTAACCAACTGAGCCACCTTTTGTGGTGTCTTAAAAGTTTCATAATTAAGGAGTACCTGCATGGCTCAGTTGGTTAAGTGTCCAACTCTTGGTCTCAGCTCAGGTCATGCTCTCAGGGTCGTGAATCCGAGCTCTACATTAGGCTCCATGCTCAGTGCAGAGTCTGCTTGTCCCTCTCCTCCCCTCTCTGCGCCTCCCCCTACTAAGATAGTAATTAAAAAAAAAATGATTGATAGAAAAAGGGAATTTCTCCTAAAAGATATAGATTATTATGTAGCACTAATAATCTAAATTATGTGGAACTGACACAAAAATAAATAGAAGAATATAAACAGGAAGACCCAGAAATGGATTATACATTCTAAAATAACTTACGTAGAAAGGGAAGCATTACAAATTAATCAAGGAATATTTAATAAATGCTACTGAAAAAAATGTAGTTTCACATCACATCAGAAATACACTTAGAGATTTAAAAACAAAAGTAAAAAATAAATAAAACCATTAAAATAAAACTCATGATTATTTACTCATTCTTTATTGAAGTAGGATATAAAAGCAATAGAAGTCATAAAATAAAAGATTTATAGGTATAATTACATAAAACCTTAAACCCTTTATATGTTAAAAGTCATCAGAAACAAAATGATAAAATAAAAGTACACTGGAAAATAAAAACACAACTGCTACAAACTTGACCAAGGCTTAATATATTTAACACTGAAAAAAAAACCTACACAAAAATATCTTAACCCACAAAAACACACAGACAAATCACAGAGCAAAAATTCAAATAGCAAATAATAAACTTGATAAAAATTATTCTAGTTCACTAGAAAGTTTTAAAATTCTGTTAAAATGACTATTGTACCACTTTTATCTACCAAACAAACAAAAATTCAAATAATATCACCAAGAGGGGCTAACAACATTGCAGCTATTGTGCCATGCACTTAACATGCATCACTTCAAAATCCTGTAAGAGTAGTTCTCTCATTACCACATGTGCCATATGAGGAAACAGAGGAACACAAATGCTGATAAGGTGATCCGGTAAAATCAAGAATCCCCTCACTCTGTTGATGTGTCCCTAAAATGGTATAAATTTCCCAGAAGGTAATTTGACCAAAATGTATTTTAAAAGTTATATTCATACTTTTTGATCCAATAATTACATTTGCCTGAAATGTATCTTTAAAAAACAATCTGGAGGTGCCTGGGTGGCTCAGTTAGTTGAGCGTCTGCCTTCAGCTCAGGTCATGATCCCAGAGTCCTGGGATCAAGTCTTTCATCGGCTCCTTGCTCAGTGGGGAGCCTGCTTCTCCCACTCCCACTGACCCTCGTTCCTGCTCGTGCTCTCTCTCATGCTCTCTCTCTCTCTCAAATAAATAAAATCTTAAAAAAAAAAAAGGTAAACTGGAATGTGTGAGATATGTGCAAAGATTTCTGAGCAAAGATGTTCCTTGAATTTTTGCAAAAATAACCCTGACAAACTGGGAACAACTTATCCAACCAACACCAGGGTGATATTTAAATAAATCATAGTATAACCATGTAGTGAAAAATTCTAAATCTATTTAAATATTATTTATGGAAATGTTTTATAACAAGGAATTGCTCATTCTATAATTTGGCTTAATTTACAGCATAGTGTTAAAAAGCAGAACAGAATTCACATCATTACATATATAATATGCATGGTACACATAAAGAGAGATATCATTTTAACTCTAAAAGTGCCAAAGGGAAAAAACTAGAAGAACATATACTCAAAGGATAACTGTGATTGTAACTAGGAGATGGAATTATGGATTTTCTCCTTTGTACTTTTTGTCCTTTCTAAATACTAAGCAATGAGCATCCATTTTTTTCCTGTGTTTTTCTGTTCAGTAATGTTTTTTAAAATCTGTTCTTGTGGCACCTGGGTGGCTCAGTTCGTTAAGTATCTGCCTTCAGCTCAGGTCATGATCCCAGGTTCCTGGGATCAAGCTCTGCATGGGGTTCCCTGCTCAGTAGGGAACCTACTTCTCCCTCTGCCTGCAGCTCCTCCTTCTCATGCGTTGCTACTCCTCATCAAATAAATAAATAATCTTTTAAAAAAAATAAAATTTGTTCTTAAACTGATACACAGTATAATTCACTCCTCTTGACATACAGTTCTGAGTTTTGACAAATGCATGGAGTCATTTAACCTTTGCCACAATCAGGTAGGGAATAGTTCCATCATTCCCTTATAGTCACACCACCTTCTTGCCCTTTTAACCCTGGGCAACCACTCCATTTTAATAGTTTTACCTTTTCCAAATGCCATATAATATGGCATTTAGTATGCCATGTCTCATGTCTTTCCTTAGCATAATGTATTTCAGATTTATTCATGTTGTGCATATAACTTCTTTTTTTTATTAAAGATTTTTATTTATTTATTTGACAGACAGATTACAAGTAGGCAGAGGAGATAGGCAGAGAGAGAGAGAGGAGGAAGCAGGCTCCCCGTCGAGCAGAGAGCCTGATGTGGGGCTCAATCCCAAAACCCTGGGACCATGACCTGAGCCAAAGGCAGAGGCTTTAACCCACTGAGCCACCGAGGTGCCCCTCAATAACTTCTTTTTATTGTTGAATATTCCATTGTACAGATGTGCCACAAATTGTTTACCCATTCCCCAGACGAGAGACATTTGGGTTGTTTCCAGCTTTTAGTGATAAAGAATCAAGCTGCTATAAGCGCTTCCATAAAGATTCTTGTTTTCTAAGCAGCCATACCATTTTACACTTCCACCAACATACTGTGTGGGAGATCCAGACACTTCTCATCATCACATGACTTGGTATTGCCATTTTTTTAACCACTCTATTGGGTGTGTGACTTCTCTGATGACTACTGATGTTGAGCATATTTTCCAATGCTTCTTTTCATCTGTGTATCCTCTATGGGGAAGTATCCATTCAATTTTTTTTTATCTATTTTTAAGTTGGGTTTTTGATTTTCATTTATTGTTGAGTTTGAGAGTTCTTTACATATTCTGGATAGAAGTATTTTGTTAGACATATGATTCCCAAATTTTTTTCCCCAGGGAGTAATGTTTTCATTCTCTTAACAGTGTTTTTTGCAGAGGAAATATTTTTAATTTTTATTAAGTCCAATTAGGTATTACATTTTGGTACATGATCCATTTTTTTAAAAGATGTTATTATTTATTTTGAGAGAGAAGGAGAGGGCACACATGCAAGAGCAGAAGGGAGGGGCAGAAGGAGAGGGAGAGAGAGACAATCCCAAGTAGGCTTCCCCCTGAGCTGAAGCCTGACCCCAAAGCCAAAGTGAGGATCCATCTTGTGACCCTGAGAGCGCTACCGGAACAGAAAACAAGAGGCAGTGCTTAACTGACCAAGCCACTCAGGTGCCCTGGTACATGATCCACTTCGAGTTAACTGGTGTGTATGGGGTGAAGTATAGGTCAAGATTTTTTTTTTTTGTACCCAGATGTCTAAATGTTCCAGCACCTTTTGTTGAAATTGCCTTTACACTTTACTCCACTGAATTGCTTCATACCTTTGTCTAAAATCAATTGACCATATTTGGAAATATTTCTGGATTCTTTATTCTGTTCCATTCTGTCTATCCTTTCACCAATACCCCACTATCTTGATTACTTTGCTTTGTAGTAAGTCTTGGAATTAAGTAATGTGAGTCTTCCAACTTTGTTTTTTTTTTTTTTCCAAAAGATTTTGACTATTATAATGATTTTTGCCTACTGTAGTACCTCTTATTGATTATAAATTTTAGAATCTGTAGTTGATTTCTACAAAAAACAAACTTGATAAACTTGGGACTAAAGTCATGTTTAATTTATAGATCAATTTGGGAAGGATTGACATCTTAAAATTGACTCTTCCAAACCTTAAACACAGACCATGTATTATTTTTATAAACCATTTTTAAAGCTTTTATGAAAGCCACATAATGTTCATTCCTCTCTCATTTCTTCCACTTCTTTTTTAGGTTGTACCACAAAGCCATAGGAAATGATGAACATGATCTTTCTCTTTAAAATCAGTTTTGGTTTTCCCAAGGCGCAGAAGGAGAAAATGCTCATGCCACATCTGAAGGGCAGAGCAAGTGTGAATAGTGGAATTTTCCTTCTCATCTCTGCACCATTAGTCAAGGTCTAAATCCCATTTTACAGCCTCAGGGATTTTTTTTCCTCCTTTGTAAGCAAAGCTTCTTTTGGTTGCTGGAGGGACAAATACCGTAATGGAAACAAATCGAATGACAAGTAGAGGGATGTGGGTAGGGGAATTTAGGAGGGCCATCTTTCTAGTCCAGTCCTGTACCAGAGCTTTCTCACCAGTGAGGGAGCAAGAAAGAGGAAAGTGAAGGGAGCAATGGGGAGGGAAGAAGCCAGTGAAAAGGTGACTCCAGGGGCCGGTGAAACCCCCAGCAGCTGGGGGGCCAGAGAACATTTTAAAAAGTAATGTTCTGAGCGCCTGTGTGGATCAGTTGTTTGGGCAACTGCCTTCAGCTTGAGTGATGATTCTGGAGTCCTGGGATCAAGTCCCGCATAGGGTTCTGTGCTCAGTAGGGAGTCTGCTTCTCCCTCTGACTCTCCCTCTCTCTTTCTCTCTCTCTCAAATAAATAAAGAATATCTTTTGAAAAAATAAAATAAAAATTGATGTCTCAGGGTGCCTGTGTGGCTCAGTCATTAAGCATTTGCCTTCAGCTCAGGTCATGATCACAGGGTCCTGGAATAGAGCCCTGCCTCCAGTTCCTTGCTCAGCGGGAAGCTTGCTTCTCCCTCTCCCACTCCCCTTGCTTGTGTTCTCTTTCTCACATCTCTCTCTCTGTCAAATAATAAGTAAATTCTTAAAAAAATAAAATAAAATAAATAAAAAATAAAAATTTATATTTCCAGCTCCATTTCAAAGTGTCTATGGATGGAACTGGAGGGGATTATGCTAAGTGAAATAAGTCAAGCAGAAAAAGACAATTATCATATGGTTTCACTTATTTGTGGAACATAAGAAATAGCATGGAGGACATTAGGAGAAGGAAGGGAAAAATGAAGTGGGGGGAATTAGAAGGGGAGACAAACTATGAGAAACTATAGACTTCAGGAAAAAACTGAGGGTTTCGGGGCGGGAGGATGGGTTAGCCCAGTGATGGGTATTAAGGAGGGCATGTATGGCTTGGAGCACTGGGTATTAAATGCAAACAATGAATCATGGAATACTAGATCAAAAACTACTGATGTACTGTATGGTGACTAACATATGAAATGAATGGAATGGAATGAAACGGAATGGAATGGGCAAGAGAAAAAACAAAACCAAAAAACCATAATGTCTGTGTTTCCTGACCATAAATGTCTCCTCTCCCATCTTCAAAATATTCTCCTGAACCCTCTCATCTTCTGTGTACATGACTTTTGAAATATTGAGGAAGAACTGAGTTTCACACCTAAATCAACCAGATGCAAAAGCAAAAGAGCTAATATGGAAGGGAAAAGAAGCAGGGAGACTGGAAGACCACAAGAAGAGAAGTGCAACGAGAAAAGGGAGGAACTAGGGAATGATGGCTAACTTTGCCCAAAATTTTCCTCCTGGAGCTTACAGCTTAACATCTGCCTCCTCCATAGACTGTAAGGTCCAGGAAAACACCTTTCACTCCTGCAGTCCCTGGGGAACAGCAGTGGGGCTGCAGTGGGGTAGGTCACATGGGTCACAGTCGCTCCTTCACACCCGTCCCTAGCACCTGCCCTCATGCCCAGCCCTGGAGGCCTCCGTAAATGTGGTTAGTCTCAAATCAGGCCTTACATAAGGAGGGAGACAAGGGCAGAAGGAACTCTTTCCCCTCAGTGACTGAATTAATTCTAGCCTTCTTGGGTACAGAAAGAGAAAAGGGCTAAAACGAATTTAGACTGATCTGATAACATATAAACAAACAAACAAAAAGACACACAAACCAAAACCTCAGCTGAACATGATCTGGGCTCAGACACCTGGACAAAGAAATCCAGAGGGAACTCTCGTAGGCTGGGCAATGTGCTCTAACATGCCCAATGTGCATGTTAGCCCAATGTGCTCTAACATGTGGGGCACCTGTCCTTTGTCCACCTATGTATACTTTGTGCTTGACTCTCCCTCATAGTAAAGTCCTTTAGACTCAGTGGCTCTACTGTACTAAAAAAAAAAAAGCACCTGCATGTGCTGTTGCCTTGCCATTGTAACTGGGGGTTATAACTTTACTAGACTGTTTTTCCCTAAGGTTCTGGTGGTTAGCACCAGAAGTACATGCAGACAGCACTCCTAAAAATTTCTTCTTTCACAAAGGCTTATTCCTGTCAAAGTGTTACACATTTATTACTTTTGCTTACTTAAAGACTATAAATTTAATCTTCACCTTTTTTTAAGATTTTATTTATTTGATAGAGAGAGAGAGGTCACAAGTAGGCAGAGAGGCAGGCAGAGACATGGAGGGGGTGGATACAGGCCCCCTGCTGAGCAGAGATCCTGATGCGGGGCTCCACCCCAGGACTCTGAGATCATGACCTGAGCCGAAGGCAGAGGCTTAACCCACTAAGCAACCCAGGCACTACATTTTTAATGTTAGTTTTATTTGGAAGAAAGTGACTATTAATAAATGAACATTTCAAGTGGTGGGTAAAATACTTACACTCAGGGGATTAATGCTTTTAGCTTCCATTAGGTTTTCCAAGAGATTTTTTAAAACTCACTAATAACACATCTATACTTTATTGGTTTATATGCTCTTCTGTAATGAGAAATTAAACCAAGGCCTTGAAGCCTGCCAAACCTGACTTTTAATTCCACTCAGTTTGACCACAGACAAGTTTCTTAATCTACTTAACCCTCAAATTTCTCCTCCATTAAAAAAGGACTGTACTTCTGACTAAATTTAATGAAATCAATAGTGTGGCTAAAGCACAATATGTGACATTAAAATAAATGGTGGCGATGATACCACCATTTTTTAAAAGATTTATTTGTTTGTTTATTTGACACAGAGAGAGCACACGCACAAGAGCAGGGAGCCTCCTGGTGGTTATGACCTGAACCGAGAGCAGATGCTCAGCCGACTGAGTCACCCAGGCACCTGACAACATCATTTTTAATATTATTTCCATATCGTCTAGCCTCTACAACTTCTCTCCCCCAGAAAAAGGATCTATATTCAGAAGGAAAGAAAGTGAAATACCATATATAGATCTACCTTCCAGCTTGAGGTCATTCCTTTTTTCAAGGTAAAGCTTAAAGCTTCTCAGTTGTCCAGTGAGTTCTATGCAGAGAATGGAATAAACAGGACACCCAGCACAGGAAGACCAGCGCAGTTAACCAAAAGTAGCCATTCCCTTACCCCACCCACTTAGAATGCTTTCCCCTCTCTATCAGCCTAAATCTTCTCCTTCCTTCCCAACAAGCTCAAGTCATAAATCTAGTATACAGCTTTCTTGAATCACAGAAGTTCACAACTTCAACCTCCAAACAGCTCACAGGCTATAAGCCTGCCACAGAGCCTTGCTCATGGTTGGCACTCTCCAAAAATCTTTTCACTGACCAGTTGGTTTCTTGATGTAGTTGTGGTGCCTAAGTACCCAGGTGGCCACACAAAGGCAGTGGGCCTTGGAATATAGCCCAAAGAAAGAAGCAGTACAGTGCACAAAGGGAGTGGTTTCTATTTTGCCCAGAGCTAGCCCTTAAAACTGTCCAAGTATTTCATACTCTTACTGATTCTTTTTTTTTTTAAAGGTCTTATTTATTTATTTGACAGAGAGAAATTACAAGTACACTGAGAGGCAGGCAGAGAGAGAGAGAAGGAAGCAGGCTCCCTGCTGAGCAGAAAGCCCAATGTGGGACTTGATCCCAGGACCCTGAGATCATGACCTGAGCCGAAGGCAGCGGCTTAACCCACTTGAGCCACCCAGGCGCCCAGTACTCTTACTGATTCTAAAGGTTGAAAGTGCCTTCCAAGTTACCACACTTGTTCTGAGAGGTGAGTGCACAGCTTAAAGCCCTCTGCTCTGAGGACTTCCTCCCCAGTCCAAGACCAAACCAATTTCTGAACCCACAGCTGATACGATCAGAAATGTCTAAGTTTCCTCTGAGCTGGGCCAACCAGGCTCTCCAGAAAGAGACTATGTACAGACAGATCCAGAGACTGATAATCAGTTAGTGATTTCTCTAGATCTGGAAGGGGATCTGGCCGGAGTGACCATGTAGAGTCCATACTCATTGATAAAAGAACAGAGGGCTAGTCTGCAGAGAGAAGCAGAAGAATGTTACAGACACCATAGAGAAGCAGAGACCAGACTAGATAACATCAGGGAGAGATGCCCAGCCACCTCAGTTCTCCACTGTACATCTTGTTGATGAGGCCCATGGAGCTTCCTATTTTGAGGTTCCCATACTCCATAGCCTGGAGAGTATGGAACACTTGAGTAATAGTGCTCAGGAGTTCAAATTCTGGAGCCAAATCTGTCTGAGTTGAAAGCCTGGCCTTGCCACCAATAGCAGAGTGCTACAAAACAAACTATTTTGTCCTTTGTTAATCTGAATTAAATATACCATCTTTAGTAACATCAGTGTGTTAAATTCCAAAATCTCTAAAGCTTATTATAATCATTATTGCCTGTTAGTAAGAAATAAGTGCTTGAACTCAGTAAGTCTATGATAATGAGATAGTCTTGCTTTTTAGATTCATTAAAATCAATCAATTCCTACCTTTTAAAATAAGCAGAAAGAGAACCTACACCCATTTGGGATGAGCTAGTCCATGGTGCCAGACTAGGCTCAAGGCTCTCTGGCTGGGCCATACTCACTAACATCTAGAGGGAATCAGACATGACAACAGCCTTACCCTTCAGGAAAAATCCCAAGAGAAGCAGGACCATTTCCATTTTGATCCTCAATGATTTCAACTATCCTAGCAGAGATTTTTACATTAGCTACATTAATTATTAATTCAGCAGAAATTTCAGACTACTTGATGCCTTTTTTAAAAATAAGAAAAACAGATGGGCCTTTATAGCACAAATGTAGGCCCCTGGCCAAGGCAGGCCAAGGGAGGCCGTGTTTAGGGGGCCAGGCATCCGATAACTGTGCCTAACACCCATGATTCCTGGACAAGAGAGATCCCTGTGCTTAGCTAGTTCCTGGATAATAGATGGGAGGAAGCATTTTCATCCAGCTGAGCACTCTTTTTTTTTTTTTTTGACAGACAGGGATCACAAAGTAGGCAAAGAGGCAGGCAGAGAGAGAGAGGAAGGGAAGCAGGCTCCCCACTGGGCAGAGAGCCCAATGTGGGCTCGATCCCAGGACCAATGTGGGGCTCGATCCCAGGACCCAGGACCCGGGGCCTGGGGCCATGACCCAGGCTGAAGGCAGAGGCTTTAACCCACTGAGCCACCCAGATGCCCCCAAGCTGAGCACTCTTAAAAGTGAACTGCAGTTTTTTTTAACATCCAAGATCCCCACCACCTGGGAAAACAAAAAGGAAAAATTTTGAGACCCAATTTACTAACATAGTTTGCAAAGTTCCTAGTAGCTTGCCTGTAACAATACCGTGATGAAAGGAGGCTCTGTGAATGAAGCACATTTTCCCTGTGAAATATACATAAGGTGAAAAGCCAAGGAGACATTCTGCTTTCCCCCTGGAACTCAGAATGTTGGAAAAGAGTGCTCGCTCTTACCCTGACACCAAGAAAAAGCCAGATAAACTACAAAATTATAACCTGTCCAGAACCTATATCAACAAATAAAAAGAAATCACCTAAAAGATTTAAACGAATTGTGGAAGGTTTAAGTATGGGCTAACATGAGCCGGGATGTAAGGGGAGCTCCTAGCTACCTGCAGGCTCTTCTCCCTAGAGTGGTTGCAGGCCGGGAGTCTGGAGAGAGCCTCTGGGGGGGGGGGGACAGACCAGGAGGAGAGGAGATGCCCAGGAAAAGCTTATTTCTCCCTGTGGAAAAAGCCTTCAGATGCGGGGGGGTGGGGGGGCATGAGGGAGGGGTTTAGCAGCCCTTTAACTGGACTCTAGGGTACAGGTGAAGACCCACTGCAGCTTGAAGAAGATTAAAAGAAAACAAATAAAAATCCCTACTTCTGGGGGAGGCATAGAAAACTCTCCCAAAGAATGTCTGCCCAAAAATCTGGTTCAAATTATTTTAAAGCCCCTGCAAACACAGCCCAGCTCCAGTGAGTCATGAGACTTCATTCCGTACCTACAGCGGTGACAGAATGTGGAGCAGCAGCCCCTCACTACATGATGGCTTCACCATCTCCAAAGCACACTGCATAGGAGGCAGGCTCTTCAGGGAGTCTGCCTTTCTCTCCAGCATCTCTGGACAGCCCTGGCTCATCCCAAAGCAAGAGGCAAGGACAGGGGCTGATCCTCAGGAGAAGGACACACGCTTCCACCCTCCTCAAGGCTGCTGTTCACAATTGCTGCCGCTGTCACAGTGAAGGCCCGGAGTCTGGAGGCCTTCTCAGAACCTCTGCCACCGCTGCCTCCCTTCCTCAGCTGTGCTGGCCCCACTGCTTCATCCTGCAGGCATCCTTTTTTCAACCTGTGCCCTGCAGAGCAAGCTTGCACCACTCGGGCTGCAGTTTCTAGTGAGTACTAGGGGCCTACGAGTAGAGTACTCCTCTTGACTAGACTAGACTAGACTAGACTAGAGGATCAATAAAACACTCCTTCTCATGCTTCTCCTGCTAGTCCATAAAGCAAACAATTGAAGTCATTCTATACTCATGGAGTCTCTTTTGCTACAGTCCTCAAAGGATTTCTGTTTAACTACTTTCACTACATAGGATCATTCCAACTTGTAAAATAAACAGAGGGACTGATAAAAGTATCACCCTACATTAGAGATGAGGAAATTCAGGGAATAAAGACATCTTTTCCATCCAATTAACATGTGATTCTTGATCTCCTATAATGGGTTTAATTTAGCCCACCAGGCCATGAAGCAATCTTAGTTGGGATTTCTACCCTTAAGTAAGACATGCCTATGCTATTACATAAGACTTGAGAACATGTCCAACCAACAACTAAAATATATATCAGTACTTGGAATAAAAAGGAAAAATCCAAGCTAGACTGTAGTCAAATGCTCAAAAACACATATGAGAGGGATACCAACTATTATAGGCATTCAGAAAAGACAGGGAGGCTGGCCTGGCCTGGCCCATCCCGCGAAGGGCTCCTGGGAAGGCCAGGCTTTAGGGAAGCCCTGGAGATTCAGACAAGCAGGCAGAGTACTGCTGGTAAGAGTAATCACAAATGGTGGGGCGTCTGGGTGGTGCAGTGGGTTAAAGCCTCTGCCTTCGGCTCAGGTCATGATCTCAGGGTCCTGAGATCAAGCCCTATATCGGGCTCTCTGCTCAGCAGGGAGTCTGCTTCCCCCTCTCTCTCTGCCTGCCTCTCTGCCTACTTGTGATCTCTGTCTGCCAAATAAATAAATAAAATCTTTTTTAAAAAAAAAAGAAAAAAAGAGTAATCACAAATGGGACCTAGACAGAAGAAAGGGAGACCCAGGGAGGCTAGCAGGTGGGTGGACCTAAACGAGGATGTTTTCCAATCACTCAAATAGAACAAACAAAAGAAAGAGCTTTTTCATGAACAGTGCCAAGTACGGAGCCAAACCTCAGGATATACAGATGACTCAGACATCTCCCTGTCCTCGGGGAGCAGACAATGGGATGGCGAGGCAGAAATCCTTCCCCAATACCAAATTAACATAAAAACCCAGCTTTTTAAAAAAATTACTTTCAAGCAGCAGTAAGAATTTTTGCCTTGGTATAATAGAACATAAACTTTGAAATCAGATCTGACAGATCCTGACTCTCTATCTCTTGTAACACGATGGCTTTAAGCAAATTACTGAACTTGTTTTTTAATTTGCAGTTTTGACATCTTCAAAATGAAAGTAATAACGCCTACTTTCCAGAGCTGTAAAGATACAGAAGCATACATGAAAACTAACTAACAATCAATAAATTTAGCCAATATTTCTAAACAGTTGAAGTTGAAACACTTCTTCTTGGACTTTCTAGTTTCTTGCTTGAAATCTGTGCCTTTGGTTAGGTTGTTAAATCCACAGGCTTTTTCAAGGTCAGACCGTGTAGAATTCTGGTCTGGAAGCCAGCAGTGAACTGAAGGACTAAAGCTTTAGTAGTGCAACTGTTGAAAGCAGATCAGACTCCCTGGCTAATAAGCTCAGTCACAACCTGCAGACACTCTGGAAATAGAAGCCATCATGATGGGAGAGGTCCTCTCCAAGACTAGGAGGAAGAACGCTTGCTGGTAGCAATACTCCCCTCTCCTGTGTTTTTATAACCTGCTACCACCAGTGGGAAGACATTGAGGGTGTCTCAAGGGCCAAGAGTCAGGTAATCGGGTTCTGCTTCTGAGTTTTGCTTTTGGCACTGCAAAGGAGAAAGCAGAGAGGTGGCCCCAGATAGTGAGAACATACTTTTCTCTAAAGCAACATGTCAGGATTAGCCTTCAGCCCCCTGGAACAGCCTCCCACAAGAAGGTGGGTGCCAAGAGGAAGAGAAGGACACTGATGGTGCCTATGATGTACTAGGACAAAAAACAAAGTAGATAAGCTGTCCTTGTATGTAAAGCCATTCTCATTATCTCTGCTTCTCCAGTTTCTCCCTCCAACAGAACGAGGCATTCACAAGGCACTATTTACACATTCATCTTCTACCAATCCTGTGAGATGGGGATTATCTGCATTTTACATGTGAGGGAACCAAGACTTGAAGGGAAAGTAATGGGCTAAAGCTGTTTGCTGGCAAAGACTGTGCAGTCTTAGTTCACATCTGGAAAGGCACGAATCATCACTGACATTCTCCACATTAGAAAAGATGGTCACCTCCAGAGTCAATATTGTCTAGACAATGATTCTAAGAAATCCTAATACAATGAATGACCATTTTCTATAACATGGATTGTGGTTATTATCATGACAACATTTTCGTTAATACATGCTTGGTGCCCTTCACCAAAATCCGGCATTTCAGATCATAAACACAATGGCATACATTCAGTCTTTAGATCGCCACTATGTATCTGAGTAACTCCTATGCTTGACACAGGTTACCAAAAAAATGAAATTCCACTATTCTTCCTACTATCCCAATATGAACAACTCAAAGGCATAAGTCACAATACACATCACCAGTGCTCGGTGGAGCAATGAGGTAACTAGTCTCCAAGGTGGCATATGTGACAGCAGAAAAACTCCTTCAAACCATGCCCCCACCCCCAAGATATCTGCATCCTAATGCCCAGACACTGTAGGTCAGGTTACATGGCAAAGAGAATTAAAGTTGCAGATGGAATGAAGGCTGCTAAGCAGCTGACCTTAAAATAAGGAAGGCCAGGGTAATCCCAAGAATCCTTAAAAGTGGAAGACAAAGACAAAAGAGAAAAAAATGGAGATGGAGATACGAGAAAGACTAGCCAGATGTTGCTGGCTTTGGAGCAAGATGGAGGAAAGGGGCCACAAGCCTAGAAATGCATGCAGCTTCTAAAAGCTAGAAAAAGCAAGAGAAAGGATTCCCCACAGCACCTTCAGAAAAGAATGCTGCCCTGGCTGACACCTTGATTTCAGCCTGGTGAAACCTGTCTCAATGTCTGAGCTACAGAACTGTAATAAAAAGAATTTGTGCTGTTTTAAGCCAATAAGTTTGGGGTGATTCAATACCGGACTTCAAGCTCTATTACAAAGCTGTCATCAAGACAGCATGGTACTGGCACAAAAACAGACACATAGATCAATGGAACAGAATAGAGAGCCCAGAAATAGACCCTCAACTCTATGGTCAACTAATCTTCGACAAAGCAGAAAAGAATGTCCAATGGAAAAAAGACAGCCTCTTCAATAAATGGTGCTGGGAAAATTGGACAGCCACATGCAGCAAAATGAAATTGGACCATTTCCTTATACCACACACGAAAATAGACTCAAAATGGATGAAGGACCTCAATGTGAGAAAGGAATCCATCAAAATCCTTGAGGAGAACACAGGCAGCAACCTCTTCGACCTCAGCTGCAGCAACGTCTTCCTAGGAACATCGCCAAAGGCAAGGGAAGCAAGGGCAAAAATGAACTATTGGGATTTCATCAAGATCAGAAGCTTTTGCACAGAAAAGGAAATAGTTAACAAAACCAAAAGACAACTGACAGAATGGGAGAAGATATTTGCAAACGACATATCAGATAAAGGGCTAGTGTCCAAAATCTATAAAGAACTTAGCAAACTCAACACCCAAAGAACAAATAATCCAATCAAGAAATGGGCAGAAGTCATGAAGAGACATTTCTGCAAAGAAGACATCCAGATGGCCAACAGACACATGAAAAAGTGCTCCACATCACTTGGCATCAGGGAAATACAAATCAAAACCACAATGAAATATCACCTCACACCAGTCAGAATGGCTAAAATGAACAAGTCAGGAAATGACAGATGCTGGCGAGGATGCAGAGAAAAGGGAACCCTCCTACACTGTTGGTGGGAATGTAAGCTGGGTGCAACCACTCTGGAAAACAGCATGGAGGTTCCTCAAAATGTTGAAAATAGAACTACCCTATGACCCAGCAATTGCACTACTGGGTATTTACCCTAAAGATACAAATGTAGTGATCCAAAGGGGCACATGCACCCTAATGTTTATAGCAGCAATGTCCACAATAGCCAAACTATGGAAAGAACCTAGATGTCCATCAATAGATGAATGGATAAAGAAGATGTGGTGTATATATATACAACGGAATACTATGCAGCCATCAAAAGAAATGAATTTGCCATTTGCGATGACGTGGATGGAATTAGAGGGTATCATGCTTAGCGAAATAAGTCAAGCAGAGGAAGACAACTATCATATGATCTCCCTAATATGAGGAAGTGGAGATGCAACATGGGGGGTTAAGGGGGTCGGAGAAGAATAAATGAAACAAGATGGGTTGGGAGGGAGACAAACCATAAGTGACTCTTAGTCTCACAAAACAAACTGAGGGTTGCTGGGGGGAGGGGGTTTGGGGGGGTGGGGTTATGGACACTGGGGAGGGTATGTGCTTTGGTGAGTGCTGTGAAGTGTGTAAACCTGGCGATTCACAGACCTGTACCCCTGGGGATAAAAATACATTATATGTTTATAAAAAATAAAATTAAAAAATTTCAAAAAAAGTTTGGGGTGATTTATCATAGCAGCCATGGAAAATGGATACGGCAACTAACACTTCCACCCCTCATGGTGGGGCATGCGGATCCTGCCATCAGGAATAAGAACTTGTGCCTCCTCCCCTTGAATGTGGGCTGGGCCTGGGACCACCCCAACAAAAAGAACTTGGAAGTGACTTCACAGAACTTCAAGCCCAGTGATCAAGAAGTCCTGGCAGCTTCTGCTTCATCCCCATCAGAGACCTGAGCTTTGAGGTAAGAAGTCTAGACTACCCTGCTGGAAAACGGCCACATGAAGAGGACCTGGAAGATGAGATGCCACCATGGAAAAAGAAACCACATGAGGGTACACCAAGACGCCATCCACACAGCCCCAGCTACTGCCCCAGTTGCCATCTGATTACAAACGCTTAGGGGGATCAGCTTGTCGGGTATTTTGTAAATCACAAAAAGGTATGAAATTTTGTCAAATAACTTTTCTGTCACTATTGAGATGCTTATGAAGTTTTTGTTCTTTAGTCTACTGATAAGGTGTACGACACCAATTGATTTTCAGATGTTAAATCAGCCTTGTGTGCCTGGGATAAACCATATATGGTCATGGTGTATAATCCTTTTTATATGTTGCTGGATTTGGTGCTAGTATTTTGTTGAAGCTTTTCATATCTACATTCATAAGAGATACTGGCCTATAGTTTTCTATTCTTATAATATCTTCGTATGATTTTGGTATTAGGGTAATACTTGCCTGATAAAATGAGAAGTGCTCCCTCCTCTTCTATTGTTGAGAAGGGTTGTGAATTGGTATTTATTCTTCTTTAAATGTTTGGTAGAATTTGCCAGTGAAGCCATCTGGTGTTTTACTCTTTTTTTGATACTGAAATTCTGTAAATGAACCAACGTGATTCTATGGTCTAGAAAAAAGGGAAAAGGATATTCCTACCGCGTACTGCATGGGTTAAACACGTCTGGACACTTTCCACATGTGAGATGCATATTTTTTGCAGGTATCCAACAAACTAACAAAATTCAAAGGAGGTCCCCACAGTGAATGACATCATATGAAGAACATTTAAGGGGCTTAATGTTTACTTAAAAATGGGATTTAGGAAGCAAGTCTATAAACACTTCAGAATTGCCCTTAAAAAATTAAAAAAAAAATTTTTTTTTAAACCTGCCTGGCATTAGTCAATACTCAAAGTCCATCCCAAGGCACAACAAATCATTCATTTATTCAACAAACACTTATTCTGCATTTCCTTAGAGGGAGGCTGTTAGGTAACAACAGACTGGTAATGTCAAGTCTAGGAGCAGAGATAAGACAACCACACAAAAACCAACCAACCATAATAACACAAGGGAGAGAATGAGAGGTGTTATGAGAGTAGAACAAAATCTACTTTGGAATTCAGAGGCAGGAGTCTTTATTTCCCACTGGCAGGATCAGAGATACCTGGAGAAGGAAGCATTGAGTTGAGCTTGAAAGGTGTTTACTATTTTTGTGTGGAGAAATATATTAAGGGGTCATTCCAGGTGGAGAGAAAGCAGACACAAAAATTTAGAGGCGGTGGGGCGCCTGGGTGGCTCAGTGGGTTAAGCCTCTACCTTTGGCTCAGGTCATGATCCCAGGGGCCTGGGATCGAGTCCCACATAGGGCTCTCTGCTCAGCAGGGAGCCTGCTTCTCCTCATCTCTCTCTCTGTCTGTCTCTCTGCCTATTTGTGATCTCTCTCTCTGTCAAATAAATAAATAAAGTCTTTTAAAAAAAATTTAGAGGCGGAAAGAGAGTCAGACAATATAGTGGAACAAAGCTAAAGAAAGAAGAGTAAAGAGTAAAGAAGAGTAAAAAAATGTAAAAGAAGTAAAAGGAGCGGGGCGGGGGGGGTTGGGGTACCAGGTGGTGGGTACTATAGAGGGCACGGATTGCATGGAGCACTGGGTGTGGTGAAAAAATAATGAATACTGTTTTTCTGAAAATAAATAAATTGAAAAAATTTAAAAAAATTTAAATAAAAAAGAAGTAAAAGGAAGGTAAAAGAAGAATAAAGAAACATACATGTAAAAATATTAATTATTAGGGGATAAAACCAGAAGAGTGCCAAATAAAGTACAAAGAGCTCATACTCCAAGCTACAGAGAATGACAATGTAGAGGTATAATTAAAGGTTTTAGGGGGTGCCTAGGTGGCTCAGTTGAGCATCTGTTCCATCTCCTAGATGGAGGTCCCTCTTCCTCTTCCCCTCCCCCTGCTCATACTGTCTCTCCCTCTCTCAAATAAATAAGGGTTTTAGAAAATACAAATGCTGTGTGTTTATTCCTGGTATAAGTTGGAGGCAAACAAAGAAGAGGCAGAAGACTTAGACAATGGTTAGTCAGGAGGAATGAAGTCCTGAAGTGGGTCACAGGAAGGTCTCAGTGGGAATGGACATTAGGAGAGAGACCCATGAGATTATTTCAGAAACTGAATCAACAAATTCCAGATCTGAATTGTCAAATCTAAGATACTGTGAAAGCAGAGCAGAGGAAGAACTGGCTGGGGGCACAGAGGTGGCAGAGTGAATATGGAAGCACAGTGTTATTACCCAGCTGAGTGTTTAGTATAGAATGAGGGAGTGTTCTCACCATAGTCTTGCTCCCAGCACTTCTCAACCCTCTCCCAACTCATCACACCCCTCAGGCTGCTCAGCAAGAAAATGCCTGAAAAGAACAGTCAAACACTGAGCCAATCCACTCTCGCAGATGCTAGGTTACTCAGTGAGACTGGTTATTCAGTGAGACTCTCCATGAAGGTAAAGGCTGGCTGCCCCCTCAATCAGATCCCCAGACAGACATCTAGACAGTTGCCTTCTGGTCCTGAGCCCACCATTCATTACCTCTGAAATCTTAAAAGATGTACTAAGTCTCAATTTTTTCATTTGTAACACAGGGATGATAATCTATTTCACGGGTTTGTGAGATTACAGGAGGATATGGAACACTGCGAGACACACAAATGCCAGAGGTCATGAGAAGCTCTCTGACAGCAGAAACTACAACAAATTCATGTCTGTATCCTTCATGGAACTCTAGAAAAAGAAGGAGCAAGATAGGCGAGAAAATACCAGAGCCTGGGCCCCACAGGCAGCCTGGCGTTCACCAAGGAATACTGCCTACCAGATCTTTGAGAAGATCCCACATCCAGAGAAATAAGTGGAACCTTAATAATCATCTACATCTACCTCCTCCCTTAACAGATGGGAAGTTTCATGCTGAGAGAGGCCCAGTGATCTGTCCAAGGTCTTTAGTGGCATATGGGAATATGAACAATAACACATTACATTTTAGATGGTGCTTTTACCCGTATCAGCTTACAAATAGGCTTCGAGCTGGGTGGGAAAGAATTCTTAAGATTCCCATTTTTAGCCTGAGGCTGAATGACTTGTCCAGGAAGGATTCAAATCCAGACAGTCATACCCCCCAGTCCACGGCTCTTTCCCTACACAGCAACTGCACGCACGCACAATTTCAAGCAAAATCATTTCAGCATTCAATATATTTCAAACTCCAAATTCTGTTTGTTTCATCCTGCCTCCAGCAACATTTGACATTCAGCCTTCCCTAGTAGGATTCTAACGACCTTCTGTCTTTTTTTTTTTTTTAAGATTTTATTTATTTATTCGACAGAGAGAGATCACAAATAGGCAGAGACGCAGGCAGAGAGAGAGAGAGGAGGAAGCCGGCTCCTCTCTAAGGAGAGAGCCCAATGTGGGTCTCGATCCCAGGACCCTGGGATCATGACCTGAGCCGAAGGCAGAGGCTTTAACCCTCTGAGCCACCCAGGCGCCCCACGACCTTCTGTCTTAAAGAAAAACCAGTTCCACAGCCACGCTGGCACCAGAAATATTTTTTTTTAATGAATCATCAAAACTGGGTCTTTCCAGATAAATCATCTTCACAAAGTATATCCCCACATGTGTATCATTCAAGATGTATATCATTATTGCACTAAATACATTGGATTCGGGTGCTCAAAGAGCAACAAAACCCATTAATTGAAGCAATATATAATATATAAGTACTAAGAAGGCAGTTTTAGCAAATGGGCAGAACACTGAAGTAAAGACTTCCAGAGTTTAAAACTAATTTGCATTATGGAAGGTTCTCAACATTAAGGGACCAACATTGAAAATTATGCCGATAATTCTAGTCATCTGCATCCAAAGAATCTCTACCTGAATGTGTTTTTATGTGAGGGAAGAAAATGCTAAGAAGCAATCCACGTACCACTGTCTCAATGCCCTCTTTACTGAACAGGGCCTGTCCTCCCACCACAATCCTTATTGCAGGAGCAAGGCATGCATGTTCTGCTGCCCTGTTTTAACTCAACGGAAGAGGATTAACACGGCTCAGTCTCCTAAAGGCTGCACTGGCTTGTCATCCGGGGATCACCACAAGTGCGCGGACACCTCCAGGAGCTAGTTTCAACGCGCGCGGGCGCCAGGCTGCGTACCCTCCACCGTAACCTGCGTTTCACTACGCAGGCTTGTGGACAAGCCTCCGCGGTAGGCAGTAGTTTCTGCAAAGCACCTGCACTCGCTCAAGTTCCCTCTCCTTCTCGTTATCTCGTAAACGGCGACACAACTCCCCACCCCCGCCGGGTCAGCGCGGGTAACGGATCCTAACAGCCCAGCAGCCCTCAGGGGACCAGGCACCTGCCTGGTGAAGGCACCGGCCCCGCCGGGCGTGGAGAAAGAACCCCAGGGATGCCTGGCACTGGCCGCCCCCCGCAGCAGCGAGGCCGAGACGCCCGGCCCGCACCCCACCGCCTTCCCACGCAGGGCGCTGCCGGGGGGCTGCCAGTGCCGGCGAGCGCGGGGAGGAGACCCGCCCCAGAGACTACGCCCCCACCTCCATTAATAAAACGCAAGGGGCAAAGAAGCTCCATTTACCGACATGAGTGATCACTGTGGCCAGTCGCCGGCTGAGCTCCTGGGGGGCCATTTCTTCCTGTAACCAAAACCGCATTTCACCGAAAAGCCACTCAGTGTGTAAACAAAACAAAGCAACACGTAAGTGTTCCTGCGGCTGTCACGGATGGTGTTTCAAAGACATCTCCTCCCGAGGATGCGCTGCCCTCACGCTCTTCCTCGCTCTCTTCAGGCACGAAACGAGTCCCTCCCAGCCCAGGCCAACTTTGCTGGGCCGCTCGGCCAGCCACGCCCTTCAGGGGATTGTCTCAAAGACTAAAATCCAGCAGCTTTCCCAACGTAACGTCTGGCTTTCGGAGAGAGGGAAATGGCAATTGTGGACGTAAGAAAAACAAGTCGCCCCAAATCCCGCTGTAACTGCGCGTCGGGCTGCCCCGGCCGAGGGAGCGCCCCGCTCTCTGGCTTTGCTGTCCCGGTGGGTCGGATCTTCGGCGCCGCCTTCCGGTGGGGTGAGGAAAAAGGCTGCTCCGCCGGTACGCGGAGGGAGCTCGGAGCCTGCGCGCACAGGGCGGAGGAGCGGGAGGCGCCGGAGGAGCCCAGGAGCCGAGGAGCTGAGGAGGGGAGGAAGGGAGGGCGGAGGCGGCGGGCGGCCCGAGGACCCTGCTCCTCCGCGCCAGCCGCCTCACGCCCCGCGGCGCGCCCAGCGCTCCCGCCTCCTCGCCCACGGCTCCCCCGCCTCCGGGAGCGCGCACGCGCCCGAGCGCCGTCTGTTGCCAGGTGGAGAGCTGCGCCCCTGGCCCTGCGCGGAGCCCGCGGGAGTGGGTCGACTCACGGCGCGTCCTCGCCGCTTTTGGGGAGAGGAGACAGCGATTTAGGAGCTCCTGCTGGTACCGGGGGTCTGAGCACCTGCCTCGGCTCCCCTCCTTGCCTGCCAGGTGCCTGCAGAGTGGCCGAAGCGAGGAGGGGGCTGACAGGGAGAGGCGCAGCCATCCCGCCGGGCCGGCTGCTCGCACGGCCGCCCCTACCCCAGGGCTTGTCTCGCGCGGTAATCGGCTTGCGCTGGACGCACCTGCCCTCGGAGCCGGGAGCGCGGGCTGTGCGCCGACAGGGCTGGGCACGCATGTGCGCACACCCATCTCCGCCGTATGGGCCTTTTCCTTTGTGCAGCTACTCCAGGGCGCCACCGCTCCGTCTGCCACGGTCAGGCGCGCCGAGGCTCCATCCTAACAAGGCTCTGGCAGAGACCCCACGCGGGGCTCTCCTCCCTGTCAGCCCCGGGAGCGCCTTCTCTGGGCCGCTCTCCCGCAGCAGTCGACGTCCTGCAGCTTCCTCAGATGGCCCCAGATACTACCTGACGGGTAGCGAAAGACTAACCCCGTGCCGCAGAACTCCACAGCCAAAGCCTAAGCAAACGCGAATCGGGTCAGGTTGTTCCTCAACCCATTCTACAACAGGGGACCCTGAGGATCTGGTCGCAAGAATGCCACGACCATCACAACTTCTTTTTTCCCCGCAGATTTAAGGCTTTTTTTGTGTGTGTGTGTGTTGTATTTTATTTATTCGACAGAGAGATCACAAGTAGGCAGAGAGGCAGGCAGAGAGAGAGAGAGAGAGAGGAAGAAGCAGGCTCCCTGCTGAGCAGAGAGCCCAATGTGGGGCTCAATCCCAGGACCCTGAGATCATGACCTGAGCCGAAGGCAGCGGCTTAACCCACTGAGCCACCCAGGCGCCCCCATTACAACTTCTAAGCCAATGCCAGGAAGCTCAGCTTTCCTCTTTGACATGTAAAAAGCCAGACCCCAAACACCTCGGATCTAATTTCAGATAGTGGCCAGTCATCCCTGGGATGTGAGGACATTTTTATGTTTTCTGTAACAACTGTGAGCTGTGGTTAAGAGACGTTTCTCCACATATAACTTGAGTTTCACGTGGAAAATTACTCTCTCCTCTGAGGTGCGGTCTCCGCACTCTGCCTGCCCAAGTAGAGAAACCATTTTCATAGCAACCACTTGAAGATCCAGGAAACGGTTAAAGACACAAAGAAGTAAGACAACTCTGGGTTGCGTTCCCATGGTGGTTTCTCTGCCTGTTCAAGAGTCACAAGTATTTTTGAGGAACCAAAGAAGTGTTTCTTGACGATCATAGTCAGAACCCCAGTGCCCAGAGTCAATTGTGAGTTTCCATCACTAGAAACAAGCACATTGCTAAGGAGGCAGATGATGTGCAGCATTCTGGCCTTTATGGATCTGGTGACCGGCTTCCTGGACAGGCCCTTATGTGTGAAAATTATGAAAAGGAGGGAGAGTGGGAAGGGGGAAAGAAGAGGGGGCAGAGGAAACTGATAAATAGGAATGAGAGAGAAAAGAAACTGCACTCCTTTCCCACATCTGCACCTTCACAATCTTCAAAGGTTTCCATGGAGATGAATTGGCTGAATTTATGACAAGATGTAGCAGGCAGTGCCTGTCCTCAGAAACCAGTTCTGTCCCTCAACTCTAACATGTGCTCTTCCAGGGCCCCAACTGCTTTATGTGGGCTATGAGGAGGTGGGTCTGTGGTCTCCAAGTTCCCTTTTCCAGTACTGAAATCCTGACATTGTAACTAAGAAGATATGACTGCTCAGTGTGCAACAACCCATACCTTGACTTTTCCCCAAGAAAACAAATGGTCATGGTCTCCATTGTTCTTGTGAATACGGACATTCCTATTGTCTTCTCTTCTTCCTCTACATCCTCCTCCTTTTTGTGCCTCATTTTCTCCTTCCTAATTATGATCTATTTCCTATGTCTGACAAATCACATTGCTCCAATATCTGGCAAAATCAAGGAACAAGCCAGAATAGTCTGCCTCCTTCTCCAGTAAATCACTAAGCAATCAGTCACATCCGTTGCACATCTATCATATGCCCGGGGTTGTGATAGGTAGTGTCAAGTACAGCAACTGCCACCACCATATAGTAAGTGACTACTCTGCCTGGTGCAATGGTAGGCATTTCACAGATGTCATTTAAGCCTCACAACCACCCTTTAAGGGCTTTAGTCTCATTTTACAATGTTGCTAGTACAAAGACGAGACTGTGTATTACTAGTCTTATGAATCTAGACTTTTCTCTGCCTTCAAGTAAAGATTTGCCTAAGCTTGGAAAGAGAAACCACCTCCAAGCACTGCCAAGGTAGATTTCATCTCTGTTCGTGAACTTTCAGCACAATGAAGAGAAAGAAAGGACCCACTTTGGGTGACACAGATGAGGGTAAGGGATGCCTAGGCATCACTGGTTCATCCAGTAGAGTCTAGATACATGGTTTTCAAAGTAACAGAATCACCTAAAATACAGCTGGTTTGTTTTTAATACAACTTCCTGGCTCCAACCTCCAGAGATCTGACTCAATAGTATGGAATGGAACCCAAGAATTTGCATTTTGAACAAGTCCCCAGGGAAAACTGATACTGCTGGTCCTTGAACTACATTTTGAGCATCACTGGCCTAGAGCAGGGTTCTTTCAATTTCTTAGATTGCAAATCACAGTATGATATAAATTTTACCTCAAGACACAGTAGACATACAAACACATAATCAAAACAAAATTTGTATGAACAATTTCTTTTCCTTCTTTTTCCTACACATGAAGCCCTGAAATACTTTCTATTCAATTTCAGTTTTAAAAAACAATGGCCCAGGGTGCCTGGGTGGCTCAGTTGGTTAGACATCTGCCTTCAGCTCAGGTCATGATCCTGGGGTCCTGGGATCAAGCCCAGCATTGGGCTCCCTGCTCAGCAGGCAATCTACTTCGTCTTCTCCCTCTGCTGCTCCCCCCCACAACTTGTTCTGTGTGTGTGCATGTGTGTGTGTGTGAGAAAAAATTTGAATGAATTTTAAAATGAAATGAATGAATAAATTTTAAAAATTGAATGAATAAATTTTATTCATTTATTTCATTTATTTAAATAAATTTTGTTATTTATTATTTATTATATTTATTTAAATAAATAAATTTATTATTTCATTTATCATCAATGAAAATTTATTTATTTATTTAAATTTATTGTATTTATTATTTATTTAAATAAATAAATTTATTATTTCATTTATTATCAATGCAGATCTATTTATTTATTTATTTAGATTTGTTATATTTATTTATTATATTTATTTAAATAAATAAATTTATTATTTCATTTATTTAAAATTTATTCATCAAATGAATAAATTTTAAAAATTTTTTAAATTAAATTAAAATTTCTTAAATGGCCCCAATTGGGGAAATTTGCATTTAGAAAGTAGGGTATTTAGTTATGTAAGAAAATGTCCTTATTCTTTTAGAGATATATACTGAAGTTTTTAGGGATGAAATATCACTGTCTGTAATTTAAGCTACCTTAGCAGGGAGAATAAATGAGATGAATACTAGGAAATGTTCATAATTATTAAATCAAGGTAGTAGATGGGTTGTTTAAATATTCTACTTTTATGCATGTTTAAATCTTTTTCATAATAAAACGTTTTTTAGAATGATTGTTTGGACCTACTCAGGTGCTTGTATGACCTCTAGGGAGCTGCTACCAGCAGTTTGAAAAGCTCTGGGCAAGGGCAGAGCAGAGGAAAACAGAAGAGGGAGAGAAATGGTAGAGATAAGGGAAGGAAGGGAGGGAGAAGGTGACAGGAGATGGAGGATAAGGGAGGTAGAAGTGCACTCTGGGAGGGGGGAGGAGTACCACAAATGCCTCAAGATAATGTCCCTCTGAAGGGCCTCATCCTCCACATCCCACTCTATCTTCACTGTCATTCTGCATTGGACCCTGGGCTACTTGGCAAGGAAAATACCTTATTCAGTTCTGTAAACCCCACAGTTCCTGGACCAAGCCCAGAATTAGAGAACATACATCAGTCAAAGCTTCTCATTTCACAGAGGCCTTGGAACTGTTTCAAGGTTGCAATGTTGCCTCTTTCCCCCAGTGCTGCCGAGTAAGATAACCCTCTCTGTGCCGGGAGCCCGGCTGTTCTCATGTGTAAGACCGCATTCCTGTCTAAAGAGTCACACCATAGGGCATCTAATACACAGCTGACTGGATAGTCACCTGGACTCACACCATCCTGACAGTCATTCCACTGTCACCTTGCGTCTCCTAAAAACAGCTGCCCCTGGCACCGGAGAGCATGTGAGCATGCAAGTGCATGTCCTAGGAGGGGGACAGGACAGCTGCCTGTACCTCTGTACTTTCACTCTCCTCCCCCATATATGTCCTCTCTCATATTTAATCTATGGTCAAAATAATGTATTTTCTTTGCAGAACACATTAGCAAAGTACAAAAAACTGAAAGGAAGAGGTAGGAAAAAAGAGAATTGATCATAATTCCATCACCTGTAGGCCACTTGGAATTTTATTTTTTTTAATTATTTTTATTAACATATAATGTATTATTTGCCCCAGGGGTACAGATCTGTGAATCATCAGGCTTACACATTTCACAGCACTCACCATAGCACATACCCTCCCCAATGTCCTATACCTACCCACCTCCCACCAGCAACCCTCAGTTTGTTTTGTGAGATTAAGAGTCTCTTATGGTTTGTCTCCCTCATGATCCCATCTTGCTTCATTTTTTCCTTCCCTACCTCCCACAACCCCCTGACCTGCCTCTCAAATTCCTCGTATTAGAGAGATCCTATGATAGTTGTCTTTCTCTGAATGACTTATTTTGCTTAGCATAATACCCTCTAGTTCCATCCATGTCATTGCAAATGGCAAGATTTAATTTCTTTTGATGGCTGCATAGTATTCCTGTGTGTGTGTGTGTGTGTGTGTGTGTGTGTGTACCACATCTTCTTTATCCATTCATCTGTTCATGGACATCTAGGTTCTTTCCATAGTTTGGCTATTGTGGACATTGCTGCTATGAACATTCAGGTACATGTGCCCTTCAGATCACTACATTTGTATCTTTAGGGTAAATACCTAGTAGTGCAATTGCTGGGTCCTAGGGTAGCTCTATTTTCAACTTTTTGAGAAAGCTCCCTACTGTTTTCCAGGGTGGCTGTACCAGCTTGCATTCCCACCAAAAAAGGTTCCCCTTTTTCCGCATCCTCCATTTGGAATTTTAAAGTATATTTGATGTATTATTTTCATTAATAGACTTTTTATTAGGCCTTTTTTAGGCTTGCAGAAAATACTAAAAATACCCATAAACCCAGTCTTTCAAAACAGTTTCTCATATTATTAACATCCTTTATTTGTGTGGCATGTGTATTACAATTGATGAACGAATACGGATACATTATTATAGACTAAGTATATAATTATACATAATTACAGACTAAAGTCTATACATTAAGCTTCACTCTTTGTATTGTACTATTCCATGGGTTTTGACTAATGCCTAATGTCTTGTATGTATCCGCCATTACAATTATACAGAATAGTTTCACTGCTTTAAAAATCTTCTATGCTCCACTGAGGGGGGGGTCATCCTCCCTTCCCCTCAAATTTGGAGCAACCACTAATATTTTTACTGTCTCCATAGTTTCACCCCTTCCAGAATGTCATATAGCTGGAATCATACAGCATGTAGCCTTCTCAAACTGGCTTCCCTCACTCACCAATATGTATTTAAGTTTTTCTGTGTCTTTTTATGGCTTGTTAACTTGTTTCTTTTTATCACAGAATAATATTCCTTATATTCTTTTGTATAGCAGTATCTGTTTATACATTCCCCTACTGAAGAACATCTAGGTTGTTTCCAGCTGGGGCAATTATGAATAAAACTGCTGTAAACACTGTACACAGGTTTTTATGTGGGTTTAAAATTTTTTAAAGATTTTATTTATTTATTTGACAGACATAGATCACAAGTAGGCAGAGAGGCAGGCAGAGAGAGAGAGAGAGGAGGAAGCAGGCTCCCTGCTGAGCAGAGAACCTGATGTGGGGCTCGATCCCAGGACCCTGGGATCATGACCTGAACTGAAAGCAGAAGTTTTATGTGGGTTTAAAATTTTTAAATCATTTGGGCAAATACCTATAAATGCAATTGCTTGGTTGTACCTACCTTTGTAAGAAACTACAAACTGTCTTATAAAACCATTAACATACCCAACAACAGTGAGTGAGAGTTCTTGTTGGTCCACATCCAAAGTAGAATTTGGTCTTGTCAGGATTTTGGATTTTGGCTATTCTAATAGGTATTAGTGTTATCTCATAGCAGTTTAAATTTGCAACCACCTGATGATATATGACAGTAAGCAACTTTTTGCATGCCTATCAGCATATCTTCTTTGGTGAGGTATCTGCCCACTTCCCATTCTTTTTTTATTGTTAGGGGATTTTTTTTTAATATTTTATTTACTTGACAGAGAGAAAGAGAGAGAGCACAAGTAGGCAGAGAGGCAGGCAGAGAGGTGGGGGGAGCGGGGAAGCAGGCTCCCTGCTGAGCAGAGATCCCGATTCAGTGCTTGATCCCAGGACCCTGAGATCATGACCTGAGCTGAAGGCAGAGGCATAATCCACTGAGTCACCCAGGTGCCTTTTATTGTTGAGTGGTTTTTTTTTTTGTTTTTTGTTTTTTTTTTTTAGATTTTATTTATTTATTTGACAGACAGAGATCACAAGTAGGCAGAGAGGCAGAGAGAGGAGGAAACAGGCTCCCGGCTGAGCAGAGAGCCCAATGCGGGGCTCGATCCCAGGACCATGGGATCATGACCCCACCAGAAGGCAGAAGCTTTAACCCACTGAGCCGCCCAGGCGCCCCTTATTGTTGAGTTTTAACAGTACTTGGTATATTTTGGACAGAAGCCCTTTATCAGATACATGTTTTGCAGATATTGTCCCCCAGTCTCTGGCCTGTCTTTTCATTCTCTACAGAGCAGAAGTTTTTAATTTTAATGAATAATAATTTATCAATTTTTTTTCTTTCATGGATCATACATTTAGTGTTATATCTAAAAGTCATTACCAAACCCAAGGTCACCTGGATTTTCTCTTACATTTTCTTCTAGAAGCTCTCTAGTTTTGTGTTTTATATTTAGGTCTAGTCCATTTTTAGACAGTATCTGTGAAAAATGTAAGGTTAGTGTCTAGATTCATTTTATTACATTAGACTCCTAGCTTTTCCAGCACTACTTGTTGAAAAGACTATCTTTTTCCATTGAATTTTTATTGTTCTTTGTTAAAAATCAGTTGACTATACCTGTGTGGGAATATATCAAGACATTTTATTCTGTTCAACTGATCTATTTGTCTATTCTTTCACCAACATCCTGCCATCTTGATTACTGGATGAGAATGTCTACAGCTGGGGGCAGATGGGTGGCTCAGTCAGTTAAGCATCTCCCTTCAGCTTAGGTCATGATCCTGCAGTCCCGGGATCAAGCCCTATGTTGAGCAGGAAGCCTGCTTTTCCCTCTCTCTCTACTTTTCCCCACTGTTCATGCTTGCTTGTTCTCTGTCTTGTGAGTTCTCTCTCTCTCAAATAAATAAAATATTTTTAAAAAGACTGTGGTCACTATATCAGATATATGTGTGTTTTATTAAATTTTGCTATCAGTATTATACTCACTTCATAAATAGAATTTGGAAGGTTTCCTTATTTCTGTGCTCAGGATAGAATCAATAGCAACCAACTCATCTGTTCCTTAATGTTTCTCAGTAGAATTTTCCTATGAAATAATATAGTCCTGGTGATTTTGTGGATGGAGTTGTGGGAAAATAAAGTGTCCTGACAACATCTTTTTATTCTATGGTAACTAGCCTATATAGATTTTCTATCTTTTCTGGGATGTTTTGATAAATTATATTTTCTTGAAATTTCATCTGTTTAATCTAGGTTTTCAAATATATTACATAGAGGTGAGTGATGTGATGCCATATAATTCTATTAATTTTTTGCTTCTGTAATTATTTCTCCTTATTTTTATTTTGATTGTACTTCTTCTGTCTACCCAACTGTCTTTTATATTGTTATTTTTTCATATCTTATATCTATGAGTATTCCCATTTCTATTTTCTAATTTATGAATTTCTTCTTTTGTCCTTCCAAACAACAACCCACCGCATGGGTTCTTATAGCAGTTATAGTCATAATTGCCAAAACTGGAAGCAACCTGTATGCCCTTCAGCAGGTGAATGAATAAATAAACTGTGGTACATCAAGACAGTGGAATATTATTCAGCACTAGAAAGAAATGAGTTACTAAGCCATGAAAAAACATGGAGGAAACTTAAATGCATATTGCTATGTGAAAGAAGTGATTACTTACTGAAAACGTAAACAGCTACTGTATAATTCCAACTACATGACTTTCTGGAAAAGGCAAAACTACAGACACATTTTAAAAGATCAGTGGGAGTGCCTGGGTGGCTTGGCCGGTTAAGTGCCTGCCTTCGGCTCAGGTCATGATCCCAGAGTCCTAGGACTGAGTGCCAAGTCTGGCTTCCTGCTCAGAGGGGAGCCTGCTGCTTCTCCTCCCATGCTCCTCCCCTCTGCTCATGCTCTCTGCCTCTCTCTCTCTCTCTCTGTCAAAGAAATAAATAAAATCTTTAAAAAAAAAAAAAAAAAGATCTGTGGTTGCCAGGGTTATGGGGGAGAGAGGAATGAATAGGCAGAGCACAGAGGATTTTTAGGGCAGTACAACTACTCTTTACGGTATTACAATTGTGGACATATATCATTAAAAATTCATCTGAACTCATAAAAGTACACCAAGAATGATTTCAAACAAATACAGTCTTTCAGTGATAATGATGTGTCAGTGTAGGTTCATCATTGTAACAAATGTATCACTCTGGTGGGAGATGTTGATAATGGAGAAGGCTGTGCATGGGTGGGGGCGGGGAGGTGGGTACATGGGAAATCTCAGTATCTTCTGCTCAATTTTGCTATGAACCTAAAACTGCTGTGAAAACGTCTACAGACTTGCAAGTAGAAAATGAAAAAGTTCTGGAGATCTAATGCCCAAGATAGTCACTATAGTTAACAACACTGTTTTATACACCTCAAAGCTGATAAGAGACTAGATCTTAAATATTCTCACTATGCACAAAAATAATTATGTGACTTGATAGAGGTGTTAGCTAGCGTTATGGTGATAATTCTATCGCAATATATAAATGTGTCAAATCAACCCACTGTACACCTTAAAGAATGCGATATGTAATTTATATCACAATTTTTAAAAAGCAAGTCTATTTAAAAATTGTGTAATTTCTGTTTTGAGATGATTCGGAGGAATTTCTTAATATGTTTCTCTCATTCTTGAAAACATAAAATTTTGTATTCTTCTTAGCCCACATTCTGACAGCTGTCTTCCCTTCTTCCCCTCAGAGCCTCTAAAAATTAAAGATCATGGAAGGTTCCTCGCCCTAGAGCCCGCGACAGAGAAATAACCCCACGGATCACAGGTGGACACATCTATCCGACCCCAAGGGCCTAACGAGTCCGAGGACGGATCCCACATCACCCAGCAGGAGATGAAGGCGGAGAAAAACAATTGACCAATCGCCATCACTGAATTGACCAATCGCCATCCTTGAAGCCCTGCTCTGTTCTTTGATTGGCTTTAATGGTGACGCCCCGTTCCGAATTCCTTGCTCGGATTGGTCTACTTCTTGCTTCTGACCTGGATGGTGGCCAGAGGAGGACAAGAGACTTCCAGACAGAATGGAGGGACGATTTGGGTGACATCTGAGACGCAGTCGCACACCAACATGCAGCCGGGCTCCGGGGACGTGGCGGCGGCCTCTGTGGTCTCGGTGCTGCTGATGGCGACTGCGAGGAGCGGGTGGCAGCGCCTCCCGAGCCCGGCGCTGCGGCGGAGGTAACGGTCGCGCTCTGGGGCGGGCGATGTTTGGCCTGCCAGCGCCCAGAGAGGTGAGGAGGGGGCGGAGGACCAGAGGAAAGAATCCGCGAGACCCGGGGTTCTGCTTTCAGTCCCACCCCGAAAGGTAATCATTCAGATTACTTCTTTCACGTAGCAATAATGCATTTGAGTTTCCTCCAGCCTTCCGTCTCCCCCCGCCCCACCCCAGTTCACCCGTCAGCCCGCTGCCTGCCTCAGTTTCTCTACTGGGGCACGGGGGAGATGGAGGACGGTGGAGCTGGGCTTGCCATTCTCCATGCTCCCCTCGCCGTGGAGATACCAGATTTGGCAATAAAAATTCCAGAGGAGGGGGACGTGGGTGGCTCAGTCGTTAAGCGTCTGCCTTTTGCTCAGGTCCCGGTCCTGGTGTGGGAGTTGGAGCCCCCGGTGGGACTCCCTTCTCGGCCGGGAGTCTACTTCTCCCTCTGCCCTTCCCCCAGCTCATGCTCTCTGTCTCTCTCAAAGAAATAAATAAGATCTTTTTTAAAAAATACAAGATGGTAGTTAAACTTAAAATTTCAGATAAACAATTATTTTTGAGTATAAATATGTCCCCAGCATAAAGAGAATTTTAAATATAAAACATTATTTATTTGTTATTTGTCTGAAATCGAACTGGGTGTGTTGTTTTTTATCTGGCAACCCCAGACTAGAATAACACTTGTACACCTCCTAAGCATTTACAGCCTAGTTCCCCAGCAGAACCTATGTGGGGAGTGTTGTTGTAATCCATGTTCTGATGAAACCTGGAGAGACTTGTCCAAGGTTATGCAACTAGTGGGTGATGAGACCAGGACACCTTAAAAATTTCAGTTCTGCTGTCCTTCATTAGGAGAAGATTCCTCAGGAGTTCTTATTGTTGGAATAAATCGGGTTAATAAAAGCAAACTTACCTCTCAGAGGGCTGGAGAGTTAGTTCTCCTCTGTAACGTTTACTTTATATTTTAGGGAAGAAGTAACTGTATTACACTGTCGAGGAGTACAGCTCTGTGACGATGAAAGTGTATTTTATAATTAATAAACAGTGTCATATCATTTGGCTCTGATGTCAGCATACAAGGTTATATTCATATGTATTGCAGGGATCCACACATCACTATGAAGGTAGGGATTAAGGCAGTATATCCTACAGAGGCTAAGGACTCAAATTCTGGAATGAAACATATCTGGTTCAAAGCCTAGTTCCCCCACTTTGATGGTAGAGGCAAGTTACATAATCTCTTTGGGTCTCAGTTTCCTCTTCTTTAAAGATGATAATAATTATATCCACTTCATAGGATTGTCAAGTGCCTGGAATATCAAAAGCAATTATTTTAGCTATTATTAGCTATTACATTTGACCTTTAGTAAGTGTGAATCTTTGGCATACCAAATTATTCTACAATTAATTTTTAACTTATAAACTTTTATTTTAAATTTAAAAAGCCAAGCAATTAAAAATATTATGGATGTCTGAATTTCAGTAAAAAAATGTACTGTTCAATAATGGTTAAAACAAGTATTTTTTACCAATTTTACACCAATTTTACAAGTATTTTTTACACCAATTTTACCAAATGAAATATCCATAAGCTGGGCTAATAAAATATTTATTTAGCAGTCTTGTTCATTTTCCCCATGCATAATTTTTTATATTGTTTTTATTTGCATTGTGTTTTAAACAGAAGAAACTAAAACACCATGAGAAAGAAAACTAAAAGGTGACAGGTAAAACTAGAAAATAGTCAGTGTTTGTTTATAGTAAGGTAGACATAATATGCTTTAAAAAACCAGAACTCAAGCCTTGTAGAATTTTATATATTTTGCATATTGTTTTATTTCCTTAGTGTTTACAGTATTAAAATAAGTTACTTTCAGCAGCATCTGGGTAACTCAGTTGGTTAAGATCTGACTCTTGATTTCTGCTCAGGTTGTGATCTCAGGGTTGTGAGATCGAGCCCTGAGTAGGGCTTTGCTACTGGACCCTGCCTAAGATTCTCTCTCCTTCTCCCTCTAATCCTCCTCCCTCTCCACGCAGCGCGCGCGTGCTCTCTCTCTCTCTCTCTCTCTAACAAAACAAAACAGTTTACTTGCAGACTATTTGCTAAAATTCCTCTTGGGAATTTTTTGCAATTTTTCTGCATAAAATAACAAAACTTTTCCACCCTCTATGGAGGAATGTGGAACTATGAAGATTGAAGTTTTACTCTTAGCGACTACTCTTTATTATAACCCAGGTGATTGTAAACGAGTCACTTATCATATCTGATCCTTAATTATTTGTAAAATCATAACAAAAACCTGATTCTGGCTCCCCCAAGGTTTGTAAATGCTGTCAGTTATTACTAGCTATTTGTCTACCAAAGAAAACTGCGACCATGAATGAATCTAACTATTTGTCTTTGTGCCTGCATCAAGCTTCTTCTAGAAGAGCTAGAGAAACTTGTCTGCTGAAGTCTTGGTACTAAAAGAAATTTGTGGTAGGCAATTTCACCTGAGCATTGAGCACCCCATTCTTTCAATTTATGCAACTGCTTTATCAGATTCTCTTCAGTCTTTTCAAACATCTGACATTCCTTACCAGCCATTCTCAGGAAGTGGCCTCAATGTTACAGAGGAAAGAGAATACCTGAGTTCCGAGGTTCCTCCCTGCAAACATTAGTGTTTCTATCCCCCTACCAAAGTCGTCCATGTCATATCAAGGTTCAGTTTGGAGTCTCATAGTCCCATAGTAGTTTAATAGAGCATAGGCTCTAAAGCATTTTTCCTGAAAATGCTATTCTCCCTTTCATTAGGGACTGTGTTGTGCTTCCTTGCTGCACAACGCACTGGGCTAGATTGGGGCCTGCACATCACACTGGCTTCTTACTCCATCTGTTAGACCACACAGAGTTTAAGGCTGGAAATCAGACACACATCATTCAGCAACACAATGATCAATTTTCCCTCTGACAGCTTCAGCTGGAGAAATTTTCTGCTGGGAAGCTCATCCTCAAAGAGAAAGCTGAGACCACTGCGTTCAGAATTCAGATGTGACATAAGGTATAGAACGCTTTTCTATTTCCTTGATTATCATGTTTTTGTGAAACTTCATTTAAACCTGCTTTTCTTTCTTAGACAGCATTTTCTGCAGATATGTTTTATTACCAAGTAGAGCTTTGCACTCATAAAGGCTATATATACCTTAACCATTCCCCTAATGTTATAGAAATGGGTCTCTCACTGATGACCACACACTAGGTCTTCCTGTACCCTGTGCTGGTCCCTTCTGGTATATTTTGCTCACTCCTCCACATGTGGCTGTGTCTTCCATATCTGCAGCCACTTCCTTGGACACTGGAGATAGAGATAGAGTCGTGCTCCAGTGGACCCCGGCTAGCTGGCTCATGGTTTCTCCTTCTAAATCACACCCTGGAGGCTCAGATGCCCTTGAGTTCGCATGATTTATTGTTGAGTTGCTTCCTCTTCTCTTCACCATCCTATGACAGAAGTGTTGGTTTACCTGGAGACTTAAGCACCCCTGTAGAATCATGGATCTGAACATAGGAAGGACCATGACAAGAACTCCTGGCTGCTGCATACATGAGTTGGCCTCCCGCCCCCCAACAAACACCCTGCTTAGCATCCTCACTAAATTGTGGCCCAAACTCTTTCTAACACTTCAGGAAGCTGGAAATCCATCACCTCTTGAAAGTAGCTTAGTACAGTTTCAGTTAGCCATTAGAACGTTCTTCCCTCTAAATGGAGTCAAAACATGTGCTTTCCCAAATAACCCTCATAATTTTTCCCCAGGTTAATTTTGATCTTCAGAGCATGAGAAAAAAGAATCTCATCTAGTCATCCATTTTATATTTAAAATTCTTAATTTCCAGATTCATTTAACTAATTCTCATTGAGTGCTTTTTGTGTGATCTTTCATCTTCTAGTAAATGAAAACACAACTACATATTTCTCACAAGAGATTCTTGGGCTTGAACAAACTTTTCACTTTGCCTTCCTCTTTTAAAAATTAGTAATTAGCACAGATAGAAGCTCCAGATTAAATTACTTAAATTTAGCAGAGCTGGAGCTCTTGGATAAATCAAAGACCTCACACTCAAATGTCTGCAGGGAGCTGGCCCAGCGACATAAGTGAGTAAAAAAGCCAGTTTTTTTTTTTTAAGAAAAACAAGGACAGGGTGCCTGGGTGGCTCAGTGGGTTAAGCCGCTGCCTTCGGCTTGGGTCATGATCTCAGGGTCCTGGGATCGAGTCCCACATCGGGCTCTCTGCTCAGCGGGGAGCCTGCTTCCCTCTCTCTCTCTCTCTCTGCCTGCCTCTCTACCTACCTGTGATCTCTCTCTGTCAAATAAATAAATAAAATCTTTAAAAAAAAAAAGAAAGAAAGAAAAACAAGGACAGGTAGAGATCCAGTGATGTGCAGGGCATATGCCCATCTAAAGAGGGCAGCCACTCTTTAGTTGCCATCAGAGGATAAGGAACAAGATTACAATCTACTATTTTTTCAGTGAAGGTGGAAATTTGGATTTGCATCTGAAATTTTCTCAGAAAGCATCTAATTCAGTTTGAAAACACTGTGCAAAGCAAAGAAAACAAAGGAGCTGCCAGTTTATAACTTCTGTTGTTTCTCTTCTGTAAATTATAAATGTTAGTAGGGTTGATATTCATATTGTGAATTTTAATTTGATGACTTTTAATTTGAAATGATTTTGGACTTACAGAAAAGCTACAAACGTGGACAAAGAATTCTTATATTCTTTACCTAGATTTCTCAAGTGTTACTATTTGTAACACATTTATTTTATTCTCTGTATATAAACACAACTACATATATACACACACACACACACACACACATATATATATGCTTTTTCTGAAGCATTTGGAAGTAAGTTACTGACATTAAGCCTCTTTACCCTTTATTATTTCAGTGTGTGTTACCTAGAAATAAGGGCATTGTCTTACATCATAACACAATTACCAAAATCAAAAAATAACAGATATGATATTGTTTATAGACTTTATTCAGATTTCATCAATTGTCCAACTTATGAATGTTTTACCAAAAAAAAAAAAAAAAAAAAAAAAGAAGATAAGTGGTTGTTTACTGGTCCAGAATCTCATATAGCATCACATGTTGAATTTAGTTGTTCTGTCTCTTTGGCCTTCTGCATTCTGGAACAGCTTCTCAGTCTTTGTCTCCATGATTTTGTAGGTTAGGTGATGAAGTGATTTTTGGTATTCACAAGTATATCCAGATAGAGATCTCTGCGTATACTAAAAATACATGAGTAGTGGATGGTGCCAATCACTGAGAATGGAGGCCAGTTTTTTAAATAGAATATCCCTCCATTGTGGGTTTGTCGTTGTCGTCCCCCCCTCCCCCTGCCCCAACACTTCTCACAAATAAACTCAGGCTATCCATTTGGGAAAGAAATACCACACAAGTGATGTTGTGTTCATCTCAGTGCACCGTATCAGGAGGCTGGGCAAGCTGAACTCTCAAGCGTGTTGCCCTGAAGGTGGCTCAATCCCAAAGAACTCTGAGATCAGTGTAGTCAATCCTTGGGTTTGTCCTTCCCAGGTGATCAGTCCTTGTGTGTTAACATCTGTACCCTCTGGCATTGCTTCATGGCTGCCTGCCAGGGCAACGTAAATCCTCAGAGGCTTCAGGTTTCACAAAAGTGAAGAACAGCTTAAGATTTGGTGTGAAGTAGGGGCGCCTGGGTAGCTCAGTGGGTTAAAGCCTCTGCTCTTGGCTCAGGTCATGGTCCCAGGGTTCTGGGATCGAGCCCCACATCGGGCTCTCTGCTCGGCAGGGACCCTGTTTCCCCGCCTCTCTGCCTACTTGTGATCTCTCTCTCTCTGTCAAATAAAAAATGAAAAAATTTAAAAAAAAAAGATTTGGTGTGAAGTGGTGGTCCATTCAGAAACTTCTTTTTAATTATTGCCCATATGCAAGCATAGAGTTTTTGTTTCAAATTAAGCAGGAACTAGTTTGAAGGGCTCTATCTCACCAGACTGAGATTCCAAAACTTTCTTTTCTTCAGGGTAGACAGAATCCTTGACCTTTGTGTTATTGTTAAGTCTAAATGAAATTTTGCAGCATGAAAACTGCAATGATCTGTAATTAGTTGGGAATCTTAGTAGTCTGTGATATATCTGTGGCATGCTGTCTATTTTCAATGTTCACTGCTATTAGCTATGGAATAAAGCTTTTCTTAACAAAGCTGTAGGCTTTATGAAGATCAAGGTTGTATGTCATAGTTTCCTATTGGAAAGATTTCATTTTTGGTTTTTGGTGGTTTTTAAAAAATTAACATATATGTTATTTGTTTCAGGGGTACAGGTCTGTGATTCATCAGTCTTATATAATACCCAGTGCTCATTACAACACATACCCTTCCCAGTGTCCATCACCCAGTTACCCCAACCCCCAACCCCTTTAATCTTAAAGTAAGTGATAATCAGTGAATACATAACAGAACAATTTGCCTACTTAGAGGCAAAAACAGAACTTGTTTCCCTACTTACATATCCTGCACATAGAAGAATAATTCAGGAAATGTGTGTTTGGGTTCTCTGGTTCTTTAACTGGTATCTCGAGGAACTGAGGATCCCAAGTTTGTAAAGACACAAAAGTCTAATTAAAAATGAGATTCTGAAAGAGATTTTACCATGAAGCAGTTTGATAATTCTGTGTTTTAAACTTAGGAGAGACTCTGTGTTCACCTGCTTAAAAGCTGTTTGCAAACCAGAATCTGAAACTAAATGTGAGCTGTTCAGCATTTAGCTATGTGCTTCAGAAATTGCTTGCTAGAACTTGTTTTTCTACAACATAATAATTTAAGGTTTGACTTTTAGATCCAAATGGCAATCCCGGCACTTGACTACTGTGTGGAAACAACTTGTCATGCCTGCATTGTGGAAACAGTGTTCAAAATGAAATGCACAACATACAAGCTGAAATAGCACTTAGAGTTGTTGGTATTTCAGGGAGAACACCCAATACATTAAATACAAGATATCTTTGTAAGTATCACCGTATTTTTCTGTGGGCATTTTTAAACTAGTGATATTTGCGGTATGGGAAGGAAAATAATTAGCCTACCTATTTAAGCCAGTTGCCATGGGTGAATACCTTGACATGAAACTAGGACTTTTCTTTAATAAACTTTATATTTTAGAACAGTTTTAGGTTCACAAAAAAAAATTGAAAAGATAGTTTAAAAAGTTTCCATATACCTTGTCACCAGTTTCCCATATTATTAACATCTTATATTAATATGGTACATTTGTTAAAATTAACTAACCAACTGACCTTGATATAGTATTATGAACTGAAGTCCAGAATTCACTCTGATTTCCTTAGTTTATACCTAATGTCCTTTTTCTGTTCCAGGATCCCACCCAGGATACTCCATTACATTTAATTGTCAAGCTCCTCTTGGCTGTGACAGTTTCTTAAATTTTCCCAGTTTTTGATGACCTTGACAGTTTGGGGGAGTCAGATATCAGTCAGATATTTAGTAGGATGTCCTTGTATTGGAATTTGATGTTTTTCTCAAGATTAGACTGGGCTTATGGGTTTTTGGGGGGAAGAACCCAGAGGTAAAATGTCATTTCATCTCATTATATTAAAGATTACTACTGTTGATGAAGAAGCAGATAAAAATTCTGCGTCCAGGTATTAAAGGTTAAATCCACAAGACTTACCAGAAAGTAAATACAAGTATTCAGGTGGAGACATGATTTGTCTATTGCTGGCAGGTTGGGTTACTTGTTACAATATAGCTGTAAAGTGCTATATTGTCCTTGCCCCTGCTGAAAGCAACTGTTTCCTACAATCTCTGTCTAGCTCAATTCTATAGTAAGACAGGGACGCTTGGTCTCAAACATTATTCCTTCATTATTATTATGATAACTGTTATATCTGCTTAATTGATATGTCAACATAATTAGCCATCTCTATTTTTTTAAGGTTGGCTTGCTTTCTGCCTTAATGTCAATCAATATGTTGGAAGTTATCAAGAAGTTCAAATTCTGATGAAGAAGGAAGAATTAACCCATGAAATTGTCAACATTTCATAATATTTTTGAAAAGGGGTAATGTTTTTCTAGTTGATATACATAAAAATTATAGCCAGAATTTTTTTTTACCTTCTTACTTAAGCTCTCTATTAAAATTGCAGAAACTAGTGTGATGTCTTTGTATTTGTAATAAAACCAGCAGATTAAGCTCAAGAAGGAAAGTAACTATACCAGATAATAGAAAAACTGAAATGAACCTCTTTCTTAAGTCTGTCATACTTTGTTTTAAGATTTGGGATGAGAATATCTGTATTTAGGCAGAATTAATCTAATGAATTTCTGACTGGTCCCTTCCAATGAAAGGATGAGAGTTAGAAATCAAATGGTTTTTTATTCCCACTCTGATAGGAATTACCATTTTCCTCTCTGAAATACTGGAGGGAAGAAAATTGTGTCCTCCCTGTGTCAAATGACAGACCACACATGCTGTTCTTTTTCAGAGCATGGCACAAAGTGTAGACTGGCTTCTGAGAAAATGCATGCTAGGAATTTCAGTATCTGATGTGCTAAGAGTAATTCCTCCCTAGTATAGGAAGTTAAGACACTGTTAACATGTAACCATTTCCTTAATGAACTGATGCAGGACCTAGATACAATGTAGCTGTAAAGTGCTGCCTTGTCTTTGCCCCCTGCTCAAAATAAAACTGTTACCTTTCTAGCCTTGTCTGCTATGGTACTTAGCAGCCAGGGATGCATGGTCTCAGACATGTTTACCAAGTTGAACACTGACTTGATGAATGACTCTCGAGAATTAAGGCTTGTTAATATTTTGTGGGTGGTGATAGAAAGAAAGAGACATTATCAAGAAGGAATTCAGATAAGGGACAAGCCACATTTTGATTACTACCAACTTACTGGTATTTCAGTTCTTTATTTAACCATATTTATCTACTGCAGTTGGTTTTGAGGGGAAGATTTTTAACAGTCTTGGTCAAATATAGCTGTGTGGGGGAATGAAAACTACACTCCAGTAGTGAGGTATATGATTTATATGTGGTTCATTACTATTTTATGGCCTGGAAGATGTGCAGTACTTGCTTTTTAAATCAGAATTTGAATGTCTACTATCATAATCTTGGGCTCTTGATTTTTATGAACAACTAGTTTATGGTTATAAACTATGACCTGCCCACTACTTGTGAAAACTATATTCTCAGCTGACTATTTGTCACCTTCATTTAGTATTTTCTTTTATTCCAGTGAAATTAATTTATATATTGTGTGATTTTGTTAGCCAGATAACCTTTAAAATCATGCATGTGAATGAGGAAAATAATCTTATCACCCAGTAACATGATAAGATGTATTTAAATTCTACTTGGGCAGATTTATGGTTGATCAGAACACTGTAGGAAAACAAATGTGAAATGTAACCTAGACTTTGGGTTTTCTGCAGTTGATATTCAAAAGAAAAATCAATAATGCTGTTAGATCTGGTTGCCTTCTCTTACACATAAGTCTTTTGTTGTTGTTGTTGTTGTTGTTGTCCTGTTATTCATATCCCCTGCTTTCTTGATGATTCTTCTATAATTGGGATTTTGTTAGCATTTACAGGTAGAAATTTACATCGACTCTGGCTTAAATACAGTGGTTTTATTACTAAATAAATTGATTATGTCTTGCTACTGAGGTAAGAAGAACTTTGTTTCAAGAAATAATAGGAGGCAGTGTTCCAGAATGGCATTGGTTTGATTTAGGACATGGTTTCATGAGCGAAACAGCATATTGTTTGGATAGAATGAGTCAGTATTTCCATATTTGTTTTTCTCTTGTCCTGTTTATTGGATCTTTTAAATTGCTCCAGCCAAGACATTTTTGATTGGTCATATTATCTGTTTTAGTAGAGAACTGCAGTGATAAATATATCCCAGCCATTTGTGTTACGTGTATGAGGTAAACTGAGCAGGAAACTGTGATAAATATAGGTTACCATAACAGATTTTTGGAGCTTCCTTACACACACACACACACACACACACACACACACACACGCACACACTGTAAAAAGTTTTAAGTCCTACACTTTGTCTGTCCAATAGAACTTTCTGCAGCGATAGAAATATTGCACATCTGTGCTGCCCAACAAAGAAGTGACAAACCACAATGTGGCTATTAAAATGTGGTTAATGCAACTGATTAAATGTGTTTTCTGTTTAATTTTAATTTCAATATCCACATGTAGCTAGTGGCTGTTGTTTTGGACAACATAGTCCAAACAATAGCCAACATTCCAGAGTTTATATTTGCAGTTGGTAGTTCCAAAATTGTGTCAAAATGAATTATGTAATTGTTCTTTTTGTTTAGTCCCTCTGCATCCATCCCAGGCCGACAACTGCTCTTGGGTGGCCCTCTTGGGCACTGGCTTTAATTTCACTACCACAAACACAATGCTGCCATCTGCTTTATAAATAATAATACTTAAGATGCTTGATAGAATCTGATTTTGCAGCCAAAGGAATCCTTCTGCATATCTACAGAAGGATTCTTTTTCTTTTTCTCTATCTATTGCAATTAGCATCTAGTTAGAAGCACTTTATGTATAATCCTGGCAGATAAACCATATTGTCTTTGATAAGCAATATTCTGATTGATAATTTTTCTTTTGTTCAGAATTGGCAGTGGAGGTTGATTTGGGAGAAAAGCTGTGGCCATAAACATTGAAGAAGATGAGCAGATTCTTTGTGACATTGAGACTTTCTACAGTACCACAGTGGAGGAAATGCCAATGAATGTGGCTCACAGCACTCACTCTTGTGAACTAAGAGATAACAATGTGCATTGTGTTTTTTTCTTTGGGGATATTTGAAGCTTGTCTCAAAGCTCATAATGGATCAGAAATACAGATTTTGATAATAATGTTACTCTTACTCATGAGCTCATATGAGGAAGGTCATTGGGTTTATCTTCTTTAGAATTAGAATAATGGACTTGGATATTAAAGGTGGGATTATAAAAGTCATTCTTAGAAGTTTATTTCCTAGTTCTGTAAAAATGGTTACCCTGAACGTTCTCTGTCATCTAATACTATATTTGTCGCCTGGACAATATGTGCTGTAGAAAAGAAGTCAATTCTATTAAGCTAGTGTATCTGCTTTTATTGTGTAGTCATTAGACTGAATAGAACAAACTTGAAAACAGACTTGGTTTTTTTTTTAAGTATTTGAATTCTTTTTCTTTGGTATTGTGTTTTTATTTCATAAAACATTTTATTAGTGGTAAGTGCGCACTGGAGCCACCCCCCTTTTTTTTTTAGATTTTATTTATTTGAGAGAGAGAGAGAGAGCATGAATGGGGGCAGGGGCAGATTCCCCACGGAATGCAGACCGATGCGGGACCCAATCCCAGAACCCAAGATCATGACATGAACTCAAGTCAGATACTCAACAGACTGAGCCACCCAAGCACCCTGCACTGGAGCCTTTTGATAAGCACCAGCAACAGTCATATTCTGGGGATGAACCCCAGAAAAATTGCCATATTACATATTGAATACTCAATATACTGTAATAAGGCATATTGTATTGTAATAAGGAATATTGAATTGTAATAAAGAATTTTTTAAGTGGTTTGGTCCTTATTCCTTAAAGAATTATACTTTTTGCCACAATTCCACATTTTCCAAGGAAAAAGATAAAAAAACAGCAATCTGTGATAAAATTTTATTCTAGTTACAAAACTACACTGAATGGATACAACCCATGTGGCTTTTCATAAAAAGTTGTAATAGTTCCAAGTTAGCTGCTGTTTGGCCATGGCCCGAAGACTAGTCAGTCAGTCAATTACAAATGTTCGTCAGCAACATCTGCTAAGCATTATCTGCTTCGTTGACAAAGAAGAAGTATTAGGCTGTAAGATTTCTCCTTCTGGTATGGCAAACATGTTCTGGTATATACAAAGTAGCTACTTAACAGCAAGATTTTCTATGTTAATAATTAATCAGTAGGGGCGCCTGGGTGGCTCAGTGGGTTAAAGCCTCTGCCTTCGGCTCAGGTCATGATCCCAGGATTGAGCCCCGCATCGGGCTCTCTGCTCAGCAGGGAGTCTGCTTCCTCCTCTCTCTCTCTGCCTGCCTCTCTGCCTACTTGTGATCTCTGTCTGTCAAATAAATAAAGAAAATCTTTAAAAAAAAAAATAATCAGTAAAGTTCTTTTTCCTGGAACAATAACATAGAGTTGCTCTAATAGGTCCTATTGGGGAAGAATTGACACTGAGCATGACCCTTGTTTCTTCTTACTCACAAACTACTTACTGAGCAGTCTTTATGTTGACCACAGTTCATAACTGGTCAAAAGAACCACTGACAGGCAGTGACCATTCCACCAGCTGTTTTGATTGGTATCACACAGAAAGGACTATGGTGGTGAATTTCTAGGTGAAAACAACCCCCACCCTCGCTTGCCACTTTCATAAAACCACTGCTGTGACAAATAAGGCAAATGCTCGAATCCTTGGAGGTATCAGACCAATTAAAAGTCACATCATTGTCTTCAGTAAGTAAATGTACAAAAGGAAATCCTAAATAAGGAGAGGCAAGGGATGACATTTACCCTGATGATCACTCCCTATGAAGACTAGAAGGCAGGGGGAGAGAAGGACATAAAGATGAGACAAAACCAAACAGACATAACTTGCATTTGGAAAAGGTATGACTACAAAATGTACTAGAAGGCCTTCCTTTCTCTGTCTCATGATGTGGATTTTATTTAGGATACAGTCATCCATTATCTGCAGCCAAGGACACCTTTGATTACTTCCTTAAACTTAGTACCACCAGGCACCACTTCCTCTTCCACACTCCCTCCATTCCAGGGCCTCACTCCCACTCTTCCTCCTCTGTACCTGGCCCTCTGCTGTCCTCTTCACTGCCTTTTGGCTTATGCTCTTCTAAGCATCAGACCGTCTGCTCCCTGGATGTTTTCAGTCCCACAGCTCTGAAACTTCCATATGTTCAAGACCAAACTTTCCGTCTTGTTCCAGGGTACTTACCCCATTACCTTCAACTTCCTTCTCTTTATCTAGACTTTGTCAGTGATCACCAAACTTGTTTCTCTGCCCTTGGTCTTGCTTTATCCAATCCAGGTACCACTCAGCCCCCAGGATGATCTCATAAAAATATAAGTTTTTCAGTGGATTTCCTTTTACCTCAGGATAAATTCTAAAGTACAAGGTTCCCCTGCTTTTGGTGTCACATCTAAAACATTATCACCAAGCCTATGGGCATCTAGATTTTCTCCTATGTTATCTTCTTGGAGTTTTATACTTTTGTGTTTTACATTGTGAGTTAATATTAATGAAGGGTTTAAGGTCTGTATTTTTTTTTTCCATGTGATGGCCAATTGTTCCAACACATTTGTCGAAAAGACTATAATTTCTCTATTGTATTGCCTTTAGTCCTTTGTTAAAGATCAGATGAATACAGTTGACTATGTTTATGTGGGTCTTCTTCTAGACTCTTGTAAGGGAAACTATTTTTTTCTCCTCCACTTTCAAAACTCTACTTTCATAACGTTTCCTTCTGACACTTGTGGTCATCAAATGTTGGGGTTTTTCCCAACTCTGTGACACCAACTGGGTTTCCTAAAATTTAACTCAATCTGGACACTATCTAACCTAGAGATAAAATCATGTCCCACAGGTTAAGGGTTTGATCCCACAATACTGCCCCACACCCACACATTTTAGATGCCAAATGTAAATCCAGGTGATTTATGCTTCTGACCTACTGGCTATAAATTAAAGATTCCCGTGACACCCCCGGCCCCTTCTTGGGCTTGATTAATACACTAGAGTGGCTCACAGAACTCATAAAGACATTTTACATACCAGGTTACCAGCTTAAGACAATATAGGTCAGGAACAGCCATATGGAAGCAAGGCATAGAGCAAGGTGTGAGGGAAGGAACACTCTTTCAGCCCATCCATGCATTCACTAACACAGTAGCTCTCTGAACCCTGTCGTTTGGGATTTTCATACAGGCTTTGTTATGTAGGCATGATTGATTAAATCTTTGGTCACTGGTGACTAATTCAACCTCTAGGTCAGAAGGTGGGATTTAAAGTTCTAACCCTGTAATCACAGGGTTTGTTCCCCTGGCAACCAGCCCCCATCTTTAGGGGCTTTCCAAAGATCATCTCATGAATATAAACTCTGGTAGAGTTGAAAGGGCCTATTAAGAATAACAAAAGGCATGTTTTCACCTTTATCCTCTGGAGCTATTTCAGGAACTAGGAACAAAATAGTATAACAGAAGATGTCCCTATGACTGTATTGTAGGAAATTATAAGGGTTTTGGGAGCTATGTGCCAGGAAGAGTGGAAGACAAATATATATTTTTTGTTATAAATCACAGTAACACAGGGATGCCCGGGTGGCTCATTCGGTTACAAATCCAACTCTTGATTTCGGCTCAGGTCGCTCTGTGCTGGTTATGGAGCTTGCTTGTGATTCTGTCTCTCCCTCTCCCCGCTCCCTGATCAAGCTCTCTCTCTAAACAAAAAAATAAAATAAAATAAAACACTAAATCACAATATCACAGTTCTCTATTCTGTTCCGTTGATAGATTCATCTGTTCTTTTACCAATATGACACCATCTTGATTACTGTAGCTTTACAGCATGTCTTTTTTTTTTAAAGATTTTATTTAATTATTTGACAGACAGAGATCACAATAGGTAGAGAGGCAAGCAGAGAGGGGGGGAAGCAGGCTTCCTGCCAAGCAGAGAGCCCGATGTGGGGCTCAATTCCAGGACCCTGAGATCACAACCTGAGCCAAAGGCAGAGGCTTTAACCCACTGAGCCACTCAGGTGCCCCTATCTTAAGACTTTTTAAAAGAGCATTTTTAGTTTACAGTAAAATTGAGGGGAAGGTGGAGTTTTCCCATATACTCCCTGCTTCCCTCATTATCACCTTTCTTCACTAGAGTATTACAGTTGATGGAACTACCTGGTTGATGGCTTCTCCTGTCCTCATTTGAGTCTCTTCTGTAAGAGCACTTATTTTATTCATGAGGACTCACCCTCATAACCTAATCACTTCCCAAAAGTCCAGTTTACCTACTGTATTCTACTGGGCATTAGGATTTCAACACACTAATTTGGGGGGGGTGGGGAACATAAATATTCAAACCATAGCAATGCCCATCCTGTATTATCTTCTTTCTTTTTTGTTTTTTTGAAATTTTTATTTAAATTCCAGTTAGTTAACATACAGTGTTACATTAGTTCCAAGTGTACAATATGGTGATTCAACACTTCCAAACAACACCCAGTGCTCATCATGACAAGTGCACCCTTTAATCCCCATCACCCATTCAACCCATCTTCCCACCCACTCCCTTCTGGTAACCATCAGTTAGTTCTCCATAACTAGGGATCTGTTTCTTGATTTGTCTCTCTCTCCTTTTTTTCCCTTTGCTCATTTGTTTTATTTCTTAAATTCTACATATGACTTAAATCATATAGTATTTGTCTTTCTTTGGCTTATTTCACTTAGCATTATACTCTCTAGCTCCATCCATGTCATTGCAAATTACAAGACTGCATTCTTTTTTATGGCTGAATAATATTCCAGTGTGTGTGTGTGTGTGTGTGTGTGTATAATATAATAATATTATATATATATATATATATATATATATATATATATATATCACCTCTTCTTTATCCATTCATCAGTTTATGGACATTAGGGCCACTTCCATATCTTGGCTATTATAAATAATGTTGCTGTAAACATCGGGCTCCATTTATCCCTTTGAATTGTGTTCTTATATTCTTTGGGTAAATAACCAGTAATATGATTGCTGGATAATAAGGTAGTTCTTCTTTTAACTTTTTGAGGAACCTCGTACTGTTTTCCAGAGTGGCTGCCCCAGTTTGCAGCCCCACGGACAGTGTTAGAAGGTTGCCCTTTCTCCACATCCTCACCAACACCTGCTGTTTCTTGTGTTGTTGATTTTAGTCATTCTGACAGCTGTGAGGTGATATCTCATTGTAGTTTTGATTTGCATGTCCCTGATGGTAAGTGATGATGAACATCTTTTCACATGTCTGTTGACCATCTGCTTCACTTCCTTGGAGAAATGTGTGTTTATGTGTTCTGCCCATTTTTTAATTGGATTTGATTTTGGGATGTTGAGTTTTATAAGTTCTTTATAGATTTTTAGGTACTAACCCTTTATCAGATATGTCATTTGCAATTATCTTCTCCCAGTCTGTAGCTTGCCTTTTAGTTTTGTTGATTGTTTCCTATCCAATGCAGAAGCTTTTTATGAAGTCCCAATAGTTTATTTTGCTTTTGTTTCCCTTGCCTCGGGGGACAGATCTAGTAAAAAGTTGCTTCGGCTGATGTCAAAGAGGTTATTGCCTGTGTTCTCCTCTAAGATTTTGAGGGATTCCTGTCTCACATTTAGGTCTTTCATCCATTTTGAATTTATCTTTGTGTATGGTATAAGAAAGTGGTCTAGATCCATTCTTCTGCATGTTGCTGTCCAGTTTTCCCAACACCATTTGTTGAAGAGACTGTCTTTTTTCTCTTGGATATTCTTCCCTGCCTTGTCAGAGATCAGTTGACCGTAGAACTAAGGGTCCATTTCTGGGCTCTCTATCCTGTTCCATTGATCTATGTGTCTGTTTTTGTGCCAGTACCATTACACCCTTGTAATATAACATGAAGTCTGGAATTGTGATGCCTCCAGCTTTGCTTTTCTTTTTCAGAATTACTATTCAGGATTTTTTGTGGTTCCCTACAAATTTTAGGATTGTTTGTTCTAATTCTGTAAAAAAAATGCTATTGATATTTTGATAGAGAGTGCATTAAATGTGTAGGTTGCTTTCGGTAGTATGGGCATTTTAACAATATTTGTTGTTCCAATCCATGAGAATGGACTGTCTTTTCATTTCTTTGTGTCATCTTCAATTTCTTTCATCAGAAAGAGAAACTGATCAAATAATCCCATTTAAAACTGCACCAAAAATAATAAGATACGTAGTAATAAACCTAACCAAAGTGAAAGGTCTATACTCTGAAAATTATAAAACACTGATGGTTATTAAATTTCTCAATCCAACTGTAGGTATTCGTCCATCTTTCATTAAAATAAAATAGCCAGGGGCACCTGGGTTAAACATTTGCCTTTGGCTCAGGTCATGATCTCAGGGTCCGGGGATGAGCCATGTGTGTGTGTGTGTGTGTGTGTGTGTGTGTGTGTCTGTCTGTCTACTCCCTGCTCAGTGAGGAGCCCTTTTCTCCCTCTCCCTCTGCCCCTCCCCAGTGCTCATGTGTGCTCTCGCTCTCTCTCTCTCAAATGAATTTTTTAAAACCTTTAAAAAAATAACATAAAAAAATGAAACAGTCACTTAGCCTTGTTTTCAAGTAATGTCTGTGTCATGCTGGCTTTAGTATGGTCATTGTTCTCATTTTCATTATCTGAACTCTTAGCAAATAATGTCACAATATTCACAGCGTTAAAATTAAGCTAGCACCACTACCACGCAAAGCACAGTCAGGCCACGGGCCCAGTCAAAGACAGACACACAGAGGCTGCATACTTCAGTTACTCCACTTAGAGTCCTACACGAATGGATAATGGGGTATTGTGAACTGCAAATCATGACTGCCAACATCAGCAACCCCAGCTCTGGAACACATAATCTAAGCCATATCCATTCGACACTAAAAACAGTGTTACTTCTGGGCCACTCAGGGGCTGCTGTCTGGACTTATTGTCCCCACGCTTTGGCACACCTTGTCTAGAGCTGGGATTTTTTGTGTACGAGAGTAGGAGTTTTCCTAGAATGCAGGACTTTCTATGCTGACTCAGCGGTACTGTGCAAATAGGAACAGCTTGTCATAGAAGCAGAAAAAGTTAGGGGTCCCAGGAAAAAAAGGGGGGGGACACAGCTTTCCTGACACAGGAGAAGTCATTTTAGGCCCCCAGCTATTTTCCATGATCTATGCCCTGCTGGCCCAAGCACACTTCGGGCAGAACTTCCTAGGAGCCATCAGAATTACAGAGAAACACAAAAACCTCAACTGGTAAGGATTTTAAGAGAACCAAGGGAATTCAAAAGCTAACAGGCTACCCTACCAGGAAATAGCCCGACCACATCAGAGACCACAAATCAGTGGTTAAAAACTCCCAGTGATATTTCAAAAGTAAGCAAGGCCCTGGATTCCTTACCCAAAATAAAAAGCTCTCAGAGCCTGGCCTTAACCCCTTTCCCTAGTCTGACAGTTACCTCTGCTGCATTATCATGTTAAAGTCTCTGCCTGAGGAGGAGCCCAAGTTTCATAGCAGACACTTACACACATGTGGAGGCATGTTTTCTAAGGACACTTGTGCAGCCTTGCAGACGATGAGAAAGCTCCCCTTTATGAATATTTATCCTAAACCCTAAATAATAGGAACCCATTCTCACCGTTGCTCAGGGAGTCATGGTTTTGGAAGTTACTCCCTGTGATCTCCTTATTTGCGGGATATAAAGTTTCCTTTGTGTGACACTCCTCCCCCGCCCAGCCCAGGTGTAGTCTCCATCTGTAACTTACCAAGGAGCAAACTCACATTAGTTCAATTGCAGTCACCCTCCTCAGGTCAGTGTAGTCAGGAAGTTTTAAAACTTAAATACACCCCCCTCCCCCATCCTTAGCAGCATGAATAGTTTAGCCACCATTTACATAAACTAGAACTAAACCCCACTGATAGGACCGACCTAATGAAGAGAATGATGTGGGAAACAAGGGCAGAAGAGAAAATTATTAAATTTCCTTACTACTTGAGCCCACTGACAAGTCCTTGAAACAGGCATAGTGACATTCCTCCAGGGATTCAACTGCCTCAATGTTAATACTTGGCAAAGGGTAAAAGGCAATCCTAGCCTGAGCAGCCCCTTTCCCCCAGGGTCCTGTAAGTCTACTTTAGCATATAAAAATTCCTCTAGAAATTTTCTTTATCTCTAAACCCCCCCAAGATAGGTGTTGGCAATCACCCTCCAAGCATATGACCCACCGATACATATCTGAAGGGTCTCTTGACTAAGGTTTTATTGGACAGTAATAAATGGTCTTTTTGCAACAATAGCTAGCCCTCCCAAGATCCCGGAAACCTTGCTTCCAAAATTCCTTAGAGACTTCTGCTATCTCTAATCCCCTCCTAACCTGAGGGTATATAATGGGCCACTCTTCATGACCCCGGTGCAGCTCTTTCTGCCCACAGGTCCTGTCCCCGTGCTTTAATAAAATCACCTTTTTGCACCAAAGACGTCTCAAGAATTCTTTCTTGGCTGTCAGCTTCGAACCCTAATGTCTTTCCTACATTGTGAAAGACTAGGAAAGGTGAACCCTTTCTTGGGACCCAGCTCTGTAACCGAACCAACGTGACTTTGATCTTTGGTGAGCTGAATGGTACCAGATTGAACTGTGGCATAAAGAAAACTTCATTTGCTGCAAATAAGAAAATCATGAAGAATAGCATCCAAAGCCATGAATCCCTGAACAAGGGTGGATGGGTGCCTTTTATTTAGAGTTAAGATGGATATTTAGGTAGGGATGCCTTGTCACCTTAGGTAGAGGTGGGCCTGAGGTCACGCACAAAACACACCTATGCATACACTGTATGTTATGTAAATGAGCTTGTGCTCCTCCTTGGGTGGAAATTTTAATATTATAATGAAATAAAGGTAGTTATTGGTCATTCTAGAGGTCACTTCACCATCCATCTATGCAGGCACAAGTCAGGGGTTATGCTCAAACTGGTTGGGGTGGTCTGGGCTCACTGGGGGTGTTGTCAGAGCAGTCACTATCCCTGGAGGGCAGTTTCCCTTTCCATTTGCGCTGTTAAGAGATTAGCTAGAAGGAAGAGTTTAAGGATAAACGTGGGACAAAGGTAGGTGAGTGCAAGCAGGCAGGCAGTAAAGGTCAGGTCTTGGGATCTAGCTGGTGACAGCTTCTCTTTTATAACAAAAGAACCCCCAAACTCCTCCAAATCGAACATAGTCCCTAGGCAGCATTGCCCAACCAGAAGCAAAAGGCCCTTCCATGGTCTAAATTCACGAATCAGAACCAAACAGTGATGCCTGTCAGCCCCGGCTTTGCCGGTGGGCACCCCGCACACTCATGGACTCCCCTCTTCCGTTTCACACAGAGCCTTCAGGCTTATAAAGGTGGGGAGGGGACCACAGAGAAACCCACAGGCCTGCCGGAGCTGGAGAGAAAATACTGGGCCTGCCAGGGAACAGAGGAGCCAGATAATGCCTGTGAGCTCAGGAACCAGCCCACCAGAATGCTGTGCCTGCAGCTTCCTTTGTGTGCACAGGGTGCAGCAGCGCAGGGACCAGGCCCCAGGCTGCAAGCCCCAGGGCCACCCCCGCTGGGGGCCAGGTTGGCTGTGCAACTCAGCCACCCTCCCTGCACTCTGAGTTCATGACTTCATCTGCAGACTGGGGGTGAACGTCAATGTACTGTTATCTACGGGATGGAAAAATTACAGATGACTTCAGAGTCTTGCTGGGAAGAGGCAACAGGAAAGACCATAGGAGAGAAGAGGACAAAGAACAGTTTAGAGGAAATAGGCAGGTATTTGGAATATCACTTGAGTTCATGTTTGCACTAGAGAGAGATTTATGTCCTTTTTTTTTTTTTAATAGGCAAGAGTAGTCAAAGGGATAAAGAAGAGAAGAGGAGAGTAAAGGAATAGTGGAAAGCAGGGGGCAGGCCCCTCCCCGAGTCTGGGAGCTGTGCTTCCCAACTATTCAAAAAACACTTCTTCTCAAGAGAGGTTTTCAACAGTTTCTGGACTGAGCTGGTTTACTACAGTCACCTCCCATTCATTCCACTTCACCCCTGCTGGTAACTCATTTCTTTGTTGAGTCTACTTGTTTAATCTTAAAATACATGCAAAACCAACCGTGTTCACTGAAAGTGTAATGAAAGTAATGAGGCCTGCATTTTGATTGACATTAAACCACCACAGTTTCCAGGATTTCAGTTCCTCCTGTATTAGAGTGCTTTCTATGTACGTCCTCACAATAGTGTCTGGCAATACTGTCTTCCACCTTGGTGCTGTCCCTGGGAGCAGAGATCTGCAGGGCTTGGATGAGTCACGGGATTTCAGGAGAGCCAGAGGATCAGCGGGATCTAGGTGGCCCCAGGAGGAGGTGGGATCATTTTTTCCAGTGTCAAAGATGAAGTGAGACCTTAGTTAAAGCAGTGGAAACAGATTTTATCTAGTAAATATGGTCAGCAAGGGAAAGAGCTGAGCCTATTCCGATTTGTGTAGAGCTGACAGTTTTCATATTCTTTTAATTTTTTTAAATGTATTTGTTTTAGGGCACCTGGGTGGCCCAGTGGGTTAAGCCGCTGCCTTCGGCTCCGGTCATGATCTCAGGGTCCTGGGATCGAGCCCCACATCGGGCTCTCTGCTCAGCGGGGAGCCTGCTTCCTCCTGTCTCTCTGTCTGCCTCTCTGCCTGCTTGTCATCTCTCTCTGTCAAATAAATAAATAAAATCTTTAAAAAAAAATGTATTTGTTTTAGAAAGAGAGAGTGCAAGTGGGGTTGGGATAGAGGGAGAGAATGAGAATCCTTAAGCAGACTCCTGAGGCTCCAATCCCATGACCTCGGGATCATGACCCGAGCTGAATCCAACAGCCAGCTGCTCAATCCACAGCGCCACCCAGAGTTCCCTGACCAGTGTTTTTAAAGCAAGGGGGAGAGAGCGGGTGGGGGGGGGCATGGATGGGGGGGCCCAAGCTGAGGCAGGGAAATGAAAACTTTCATGAAGTGGGTGTACGTGGGTCAGTGTAATGATGATTAGCCCAGCTGCATCTGCTGACTGGCAGTCACGAAGTTAGGATCCTGTCCTCCCACAGGGACCAGCACATAGAGGTCCTGTCCTTCCTGATGACTGCATTTCAGAGGAAAGGCTTTCAGGTCCTTGAGAAAGACACTCCTGGGTTGTAGGAGATAGGTATACATCTCAAAGAAACAGAGGAAAAATTCATAGTTGTAAGCTCATTTTAGTAAAAGCTCTAAGAAAGAGGCCAGTCAGAGATCTATCTTCAGGTCCTGGTTGGAACAAACAATACATTCTTTGAGTTTTTTCAGATGGGAACTCAAAAGGGGGCGGGCTCAACACAAGGATGCAAGGTTGGGCTTCCAGAACCTATAGCAGGGTTAAGTCTTAGTGCGAGGATTTGGACAGGGTCATTATGTGCTGAGCGTTCTCTGCAGTTCTCACAGGAAAAGCAGGAAAGAATTGCAGAATGGCAAATACTTGAGATACAAGCATGTGTTTGAAAGCAGGGAGATCGGGGCCCACTTACGGGGAAACTTGAAAATGAGGCAGAGGAGTCAGCATGTGCCAAGGGCAGCAAGAAGTCACAGACGTTTCAGTTTTTGTTTGAACGAAAACTGCCTTGTCAGTATGCATGCACTAAGCATCATATGAAGGGACTACTCTGGTGGTGGCACTCGGGATGGATGGGGGATGCCTGGAGATGGGTACCCCAGCTCCCTCGGGGCCTCACACTGAAGCAGAGGGAGGTGAGGAGGCCTGGTCTAGGGTGGTGGAAGTGAGGAGGGAAGTCAGGGGGTGAGGAAGACCCTTTGGAGGAAAACAAACCCAGCACTCCCTGCTGAGTGGCCTGGGATAGGGGGAGAGGAGAAGGGGGACATCTGGTTTCCAGCATTAGCCACACAGGAGGGCCAGCTGGTTTCCTGAGTTAGGAGTGAGGACAGCGTGTCCGGGTTGTTGGGGTCCGTTATCAAAGGAACGAGACTGAGACGAAGTGAAAGTTATGTAGAGCTTTATTCTGTGCCAAGCATTAGAAGTCAGATTGACCGGCCAGGGCCGCCTCCGAAGAGAGCAACCCCCTCCTGATCTCACAGGCTGGTTTTATAGGGCATAACCGCAGACCCAAGGTACGTGGCTTCTATTGTTAAGGCGTTTACTCCTGGAATTGATACCCGGAACCATACCAGGAACTACTGAGGTGTTTATTCCCGGAATGAAGTCTGTGGATGTAAACAACAACATGGCTACCTAGGCAATATGGAGTTGCTCTGGCTAAGCAGGCCCTAACAGTTAAACAGGTTTTAACATTAAATTGGCCCTAACATTCGCCCCTTTTCTTTGGAGATTAGTCAACTCTTTGACTTTTTAGCCAGTTTTATGTTTTCCTGTTGTAAGGTGTTATATTGAGTTTGTAGGACTAACACTTTTATCTCCCCAATTTCTTTTTTGTACAAATGATATTAGGGCGTGAATACCCAGAATCAGTATTTCTTTCCTAGGGCTACGCAGAGCCCCTCCTTTTTTTTTTTTTTTTTTTTTTTTTAGGAATAGTATGTTAAGTCCTCCTTTATTAAAGCTGCGGTTTATTGTTGTGGACCTTGTTATCCCTGCCAAAACTAGTGCTGGAATTAGGATGGGAACCGCACACTTCGTCCGTTTTATTCCTGCAGTAAGATGTTGGAATCCCTCAGGTCCTCCATAGGATGACAGTAAACGGTTCCTTCTAACGAGGTTCCAAGTTTTCCACCTGGTGATGGCATATCCAAACCAAGTCTCTGGTTTGGTATGGATATGGTTCCACTTCCGTCTCCGTCTCAGTGTAGACAGCTTGGATCCCTGCGGGGGCTCTTTTTAAGACAGACTGTAGCGCCTGCAGTGACTGGAGTACAGACTGATCGGTCATTTCTGTTAGGGCAACCTCTTGTAGCCATGGGCAGAGAGGCGGGGGGTCTCCTGGACATTATTTTAAGTGGGGTAACCTTGTTTAAGTAGGGTGTATATCGCGCCCTAAGGAGGGCGAAGGGCAGAAGGTCCACCCCTCCATCGCCAGTCTCCAGAATTAACTTTGTCAAGGTCTCTTCAAGAGTCCGGTTCATTTTTTTATCTGTCCAGAGTTCTGGGGCCCGGTAGGCACAGTGTAGTTTCCAGTTAGTGCCCATGGCCTTGGCCAACACCTGTGAGACTGAACTCACAAATGCAGGACCGTTGTCTGACCCAATCGCGAGAGGCAACCCAAACCTAGGAATTATTTCCTCTAGTAGCTTTTTGGCTACCATTCCTGCCGTTTTATGTTTGGCAGAAAAAGCCTCCACCCAGCGTGAAAAAGTATCCACAAAAACTAACATATACTTGTGTCCCTACTTTCTCTGTTTCATCTCTGTAAAATCTACTTCCCAATAAATTCCTGGTTCCCTTCCTCTTTCTCTTTTTCCTCTTCCCATTTTAGTTCCTCCTGCTTTTACCGCCTGACATTGAGCACATCCATCAACCACATCCTGAGCCATACGCCCTAATTTAGAAACCTGGGACTGTTGACCCACAAGCCCCTTAAGCTTGCGTGTCCCTAAATGAGTGCCCTGATGTATTTGGCTTACTGATTTTTTTTTCCTAGTCTTCGAGGAAGAATTAACTTCCTGCCCTAGTCTTAGCCTGATCCCCTTGATAGTCTAATTTAGTCCATTTTTCTAAATATTTTAAACCTTCCTCTAAATAATCTGGTTTTTCTGGTAGGGCTGGAGCTGGGAGTGTAACCAGTTCTTGAGCCGTTTCCCTAGCTGTTTCCTTTGCTGTTCGATCTGCTAATTGGTTTCCTTTTGAAACCAGATTAGTCCCCTTTTGGTGCCCCAGGCAATGCATAATGGCCACCTCTTTTGGGTCCCAAATAGCCTGGAGGAGAGCCAATATTTCTTTTCTGATTTTTTTTTTAAATTTCTTTTCCTTCTCCTATTAATAGGCTCCCCCCCCCTTTTTTTTTTTATAAATAGCCCCATGTATATGGAGAGTAGCAAAGGCGTACCTGCTGTACCTGCTGTCCGTATAGATGTTGGCGGTCTTACCCTTGGCCATCTGCAGTGCCTTGGTGAGTGCAATCAGCTCCACTTTTTGTGCCAAGGTTCTGTGTGGCAGGGCCACCTTCCAGAGCTCCTGTTCAGGAGAAACCACCGCAATCCCCACATACCTCTTTCCATCGGCCATGTAGCTACTTCCATCTGTGAACAGAGTCATCTCCACATCCAAGAGGGGAGTGTCTCTGAGGTCAGGCCTTATTTCTGTATCTGGGTTAGGACCTCCCTGCAGTCGTGTGGGTGGTCAGCTAGCTTTTCTGGCTGGAGTTAGCACTGCCAGGGGCCTGAAAATCACTTTCGGTTCATTGAGGAGGAGGGCTTGGTACCCTGTCACTCAGGCGTTTGTCATCCACCAGTCTGGTGGGGTCCGGAGGAGGCCTTCGATAGCGTGAGTAGTGGTCAAGATGAGATTTTGACCCAAAGTTGATTTACTTGCATCCTTGACCAGGATGGCCGTGGCAGCAATTATGCGGAGGCAAGGGGGGAACCCAGCCCCTACTGGATCTAGTTTTTTTGCTAAGATAGGCTACTGGCCTTTGCTAAGGCCTCAGAGTCTGAGTCAAAACTCCTTTGGCCACCCCTGCCTTTTTATCTACATACAAGTGGAAGGGCTTGGTAACATCTGGGATGGCCAGGTGCTGGGGCACTCAGTAAGGCTGTTTGTAATTTTTGAAATGCTCCTTCTGCTTCAGCTGTCCACTCTACCGTAGTGAGTCCTCCCTTAATCAGTTCGTAGAGGAGTCAGGCAATCTCCACGAACCATGGTATCCACAGTCTGCAGTAGCCCACTGTCCCAAGAAACTCCCTCACTTGTTGGGGCATGGTGGGGCAGGGGTATTGGGTGATCACCTGTTTCCGTGGAGATCAAAGCCTAAATAAGGGGCATGGCTCTGACAAAGCTGTGCTTTCTTTGCTGACACCCATACCTTTATTTCCTGCAGAGTCTGTAAGAGAGTTTTCATCCCCCCCTTCCCTACTCATGACTCATAGTTCTCATGACTGATAGTCCTCAACGGCTATTAGCAAGTCATCAACATATTGTAACAGAGTGACTCCCAGGTTGGCGATTCTGTACTCACACAAATCCTCATGTAGGGTCTCGTCGAAGATGGTGGGTGAATTTTTGAATCCTTGGGGAAGTCTCGTCCAGGTGAGCTGGCCCTGGAACCCTTCCTGTGTGTCAGACCACTCAAAAGCAAAGAGGGGTTGAGACTCCCTTGCCAAAAGGTACGCAGAAAAATGCATCCTTGAGATCTAAAACCGTATACACAGTTCTTTTGGGGCCTAGGAGGGAGAGTAGGGTATAGGGGTTGGGCACCGTCTGGTGGATATCTTCAACCCATTTATTAACTTCCCGCAAGTCCTGAACAGGTTGGTACTCCCCAGTTTCAGCCTTTTTGATCGGCAGGAAAAGTGTGTTTGATGGAGACTTGCAAGGAACTAGGATCCTGTCTCCTCATGGGCGGTTAATGTGTTTTCTGATCCCTTCCCCTGCTCTACAGGGGAGGGAGTACTGCCGGTCTCGAACGGCCACAGCTGCTTTTAACTGTACCATTACTGGAGGCCATCCCTTGGCCAGGCCAGAGGGCCTCCCTTCTGTCCAGACTTTGGGAAATTCAAACTGTAGGATTTGGAGAAGTCTTCCCTCCCTTATCTCCTCTGGTTTTGAGACTGGCTTGTAAGGAGATGCTCATCTACTGCTACCACAAGCATCTGCACAGTGGGTTGTCCCAAAGTCACAGTCATGTCTCCTCCCGAGAACTGAATGCCAGCCTGTAGTTTGTGGAGGAGATCTCTTCCCATCAGGTTATACAGGGCATTAGGGAGGACCAAGAATCGATGGTTGACTACTCCTGAGGCCAAATTTAAAGTGCTTTCTGTTGTCCATTTCTGTCTTTCTGTGCCATTTGCCCCTTGTACCCAGACTTCCTCTCCAGATAGTTTTCCCACAGGCTTTAGTAATGATGAAAATTGGGCTCCCGTGTCCACCAAAAATTCAATTGATTTCCCCTCCACTTCAATTTTAACCCGAGGTTCGGGGAGGGGCTCCGAACTATGGCCCCTTCAGTCTTTGGTGGCCAGCATTGCCGTTTTTTTCTTAGGGCACTCTCCTGCCCAGTGTCCTTTTTCCTTGCAGTAAGCACACTGATCTGAATCTAAGCCTTCCCACCTGCTTTCTCTATGTTTAGGCTTTTCTTTCATTGACCATCTCCTACCTGCCTTTTTCTTTTCCACTGATTTTTTTTTCCCCTGTCTCCTTTCTGCCTCATGCAATGCCAAAATTTTAACTATTTTTTTAGTCTGTTTTTCATCTTCTTGTGTATCCCTGTTGTTAAACACCTTTTCTGCTATTCCCACTAACTCAGTCAGATTCTTCCCTTCAAATCCTTCAATTTTCTGAAGTTTCTTCCTTATATCTGGGGCTGACTGACTGGCAAAGGCAAGAATTACTGCCCTCTGATTTTAACATTTACTTGAATGGATCACCAATATAGATTGCACCATGACACAGGGCTTTAGTCTTCCTTCCTTAAATACCATGCCTCATTTGAACAGAAAGATTTTACAGGAAAAGATTTATTAGTCTTTTTTCCCTTCTTTGAATAAATCAATCAAAACTGATCTAATATGTCAAATTTTTAACATATTTCATTGTTTCCTTTCAAACCTATAAACCAAGGCAAATAAAAGTCACTTTCCCCAAGCCTTCTACGACTTACTATATACGCTCAAGTTTAGTTTTTATTATCTCCTTTCATGTTCTTGTGCAACCAGATATTTTTACTTTAAGACAAAACTATTTACTCTCTTAGGCCCTCTTTTTTGTGTGTACAGTTTTTTTTTAAACTTATTATCAGTCAACTGTCTTTCCTCTGGTTTTTCAGACAACACTAAAACTTTTAATAAAAACCTTATGGCGTTTTTCTTTTGGTAGTCTGTCCTGACCATACCTAGATTTTTTTTTTTCCTAAAAATTTCCCTTCACAAACCTTTTACAACTTTCTTTTGTATCCAGGTTTTGTCCCAAGCCATTTCTTTTCAAACAACCGTCTCATTTAGGACAAAATTACCTTTTCTTTAACAAAATGTATTCCCATTCCTTATCTTTCAAATGTATCTCCTACTTTTTTACATATAGGGTTATTTCCCTTACTTCCATCGGTCTTAGTTACAGTTAGCAGAATTTTCTATTCTTAGAAACATTTCAGTTTCTAGTGATGGCTAAGTATTAACCAATTGTGAACAGTTGCAACAGAATTGCAGTAAGAAGTCAAGAGCATAAACCTACATCAAGTACTCAATGCTTTAGCATTTTATCCCATTTGGTTAAGACCTAGATGTCCAACAAATTTAATTCCATTTTTCATTCAACCAAAACTTTAAAGTTTCAGGTTACCAAAGACTTTGAAAGTTACTTTAACAATTACCCATTAAAACTTTGAGACAGACAATTAATCATCAGTTCAGTTATTTCTTTGTTAACAGATTTTAACAAATAGTATGAGCTTATTTGACCTTCAGTAAACTTTGATTGAAGTTCCACATTTACTGCTGTAACTTTAAAGACATGTCTATATTAATTAAACCAACAAACTTAAGTTAGTTTAAATACTGATTTACGGAGGCACCTGGGTGGCTCAGTGGGTTAAAGCCTCTGCCTTCAGCTCAGATCCCAGGGTCCTGGGATCCCAGGGACCGGTCAGCCTCCAAAGAGAGAGACCACCTCCTGATCTCACAGGCTGGTTTTATAGGGCATAACTGCAGATCCAAGGTACGTGGCTTCTATTGTTAAGGCGTTTACTCCTGGAATCGATACCTGGAACCATACCAGGAACTACTGAGGTGTTTATTCCCGGAATGAAGTCCGTGGATGTAAACAATAATATGGCTACCTAGGCAATATGGAGTTGCTCTGGCTAAGCAGGCCCTAACAGTTAAACAGGTTTTAACATTAAATTGGCCCTAATATGGGTTTGGGCTGGTGTTGAGCGGAGGTGTGAGAGAGACAGCAGGTGGGGCAGTCCAGGGGGTCAGGTGAGACTGGAGGAGGCAGCAGGACTGCAGCGGGGGCAGTGCTCTGAGCATAAGGAAGGTGGCTGCTAAGAGGACCAGAGAGGAGCAGAGGGGCTGCGAGGAAGGAAACTCAGGGGAAGAAGGAGCGGGAGGAGGAAGAAAAGGAAGCATACGATTTTACTTTATGAGCACATAAATGCTGTGTGTATTTCACTTTACGCGCCTGTGTGCATGTGTGTGTTTTACTTGATGTGCCCGTGCATGCATGCGTATATTTATGTGGCATCAATTTATCTGCGCAGGTTTGAGTTCAAGGACTAGGCCATATCGTTTGACAAATGAAAGAGAATACTGTACAAATTCTGTAAAACTTCAGGTGGTTATTTCTTCTAAAAAGGAAATATTTACTTTCTTTCTTTTTATTATTTTTTTTTTTACAGAGAAAGGCAGAGAACGCACAAGCAAGGGGAGGGTCAGAGGGACTCCCCCACTGAGCAGGGAGCCAGATGCAGGGCTCAGGGCTCCATCCCAGGACCTGGAGATCATGACCTAAGCCAAAGGCAGATGCTTAACTATCTGAGCCACTCACGCGCCCCTAAAAAGGAACTGTTTTAACAAGGGCTAATTCATAGAAAGTTAAGATGAGGTAAAGAACAGTAGAGGGTGACAGTCCCAGGGCAGGAAAGATTAAGGCCCCTGATGGTGCTCTGAGCAGAAGGAGAGCCCTGGGGCAAAGAGTGGGGTCTGTGCTGGGAGTCAGGAGGGGAGAGATGGGGGTGGGTGGAGCAGGGGAGGCAACTTCCAGGAGGAGCAACACTGAATCTGAGACTTGAAGGCTGAGGAACGGGAACTAGAGAAAGCCCATGGGTTTGAATTTAAAATGTATCTGTTTTTGTTTTCAACTGTCTGTTTCTTGACCATTGTTTCTGACCATTGTTGTCATAGATCACCAATATCTATTCTTAGAGAAACTGTATTTCCAAGTCTTACTTAGTAGACCTGCGACACTCAAGTCTAAGGAGCCCTTATGTTATGAAGGATATACCATTTTGTTCACATACCCTCCCACACACTCAACTTATTGGCAAGAAAGTCATTTAGGTGGCTTCACCTACAACTGCATTTCCTTTGAAATTTCAAATTCCAGTGCATACTCTCTGGTCTGATCGCTCTTCAACCACGGCCTCTTAAATAATCCCCCAGAATCCTCTGCCCACCCCTTACCTACTCCCTAACACTCCCACCCCACCCAGCAATCTCCTGACCTTCCTTCTTCCCCAGCTGCCTGTCTCAGATGCAGAATCAGAGTGCATCAGAATCACACCTTTGCCCTCCTCTCCCTAGTTCATGCCCTTCCACCCCAACAGAGGGCTCAGTGCTCTGTGAGGAGCTTCACTTGTCCCAGACCTCTCTTTCCTGTCCCCTCATCAGCCATGCTCAATCTTCTCCCTCTGTCTGTGCCCCTCACTGTCATCCATGGCTTCCCCTCCTGCCCACAGAAAAAAGAGAAGACATCACATGCATTGTCCCTTCTCATCCCCACGTGGGCCCCCTCTTCCCAGATCCCCAGGCTGGTCAACCCTCTCCACTCGGTAAAGCACAGAGACTGTCCAGAAGAGGCAGGGGAGGCACTCATTTAAGGCACAAAACTTAAGGGGGCTCCAAAGAGCACAGTAATCAAAATAAATAATATTTAAATGCAATACTTTTTAAAAATAAAAATTAGGGGCTCCTGGGTGGCTCAGTGGGTTAAAGCCTCTGCCTTCAGCTCGGGTCATGATCCCAGGGTCCTGGGATTGAGCCCCACATCAGGATCTCTGCTCCATGGGGAGCCTGCTTCCTCCTCTCTCTCTCTGCCTGCCTCTCTGTCTACTTGTGATCTCTGTCAAATAAATAAATAAGATATTAAAAAAATAAAAATTAAAATTAATGCACAAAATCCATGATGAACTAAACTTCAAAACTTTGAGTAGAGATAGGATCCAATCCTGCATTTACTCAGTCCTGCCTTACTCCCCTCACCCTGACCCTGTCCTGGTGGGTGTAGTTCCCTGGGGCTAAATATTGCTAACAGGAAAATCATTTGGATCCTACATCATATATAGATAATGGAAACAAAGTTTCACCAATGAATATTTGCAGTTAGTATCTACAGCCAACGTTTTCACTTTTTAAAAAACAAATACTCTTTTTAAGATTTTATTTAGTTATTTGACAGAGAGAGACACAGTGAGAGAGGGAACACAAGGTGGGTATGAGAGAGGGAAAAGCAGGCTTCCCGCTGAGCAGGGAGCCTGATGCGGGGCTGGATCCGAGGACCCCAGAATCATGCCCTGAGCCAAAGGCAAGCGCTCCTAAAAAATAAATTCTTGTGGAACCCACAAAACGAATTCCATGAACGAGTGGAGGCCTGCAACTTGAAGAATCTACCAGTAGAGGGCACCAAAGCTCTCTCCTACTGTAAAGAGCTTATTCTCATCCCTTCTGCACATTGCCAAAACAAAAACCAACCCCAAAGTTCTACAAACTTTGTAATGTAATGTAATGTAATCCAAAGGGAAGACTAGAGGAATAGAATTAGGAGGTACTATCAGAAAAAAAACAACTGAGGGGCACCTGTGTGGCTCAACATTGAACTCTTGGTCTCACCTCAGGTCTTGATCATGAGTTCAAGCCCCAAGTTAGTCTCTGCATTGGGCATGGAACCTACTTAAAACAAAAACAAAGTCGTTTACTCATTCCATTGTGACTCCAGGTTCCTCTTTGGGGAAATAAAGCATTATAATAAAGTCTGCCCTCTTAAATGTCTCTATATTCCCTCTATGGAAATGCACTCAAATTTTAGTATGAATAGTTTTATATGAATTAGGAAATGGGACTCATGTTATTGATGTGGGAAACAAAGGCAGAAGAAAAATTATTATATTTCTTTACTATTTACATCCCACTGACAAGTCCTTGAAACAGGCAGAGTGACCTTCCTCCAGGAGCTCAGCTGCCTGGATGGTAATACTTTGCTAAGGGTAAAGGCAATCTTGGCCAGACCCCCAGGATCCTGTAAGTCTCCTTTAACATATAAAAATTCCTTTGGAAACTTCTTTTATCTCTACCCCCCCCAGGTACATGTTAGCAAACATCCGCCAAGCATATGACCCACCCATATACATCTGAAGAGTCCCATGACTGAGCTTTCACTCAACAATAATAAATGAGTTTTTCCTAACAAGAGCTAGTTCCCTCAGGATCCTGGAAACCTTGTTTCCAAAATACTTAGGAAGCTTGGGCTATCCCTAACCCCCTTGCAATCTGAAAGTATTTAATAGGCCACTCCTCATGACCCCAGTGCAGCTCATTCTGCCCATGGGTCCTGTTACCATGCTTTAATAAAACCGTCTTTTTGCACCAAAAGCATTTCAAGAATTATTTCTTATCTGTGGATCTGTGTTCCCTGCTCTTGGATGTCCTGAGTCCTCTCAAGGGCAGACACCCCATCCCACACACCTCCAGTTCGCTTGAAGAACCTCCTGCCATGCCTTACACAGAGTAAGTGCGGATTAACTGCTGGTCAAGTTGAATTTTTGCTGAACACTTCCCTCATTCATCAGATGTTCAAATTTCCATTCCAAGAAGGTTCGCCCCCAGAAAAAAGTTCCCTGTGCACTTCTCCCCTGAAGCCACCAAGGCCCCAAAGCAGGCACTGGAGGCACACCAGCCCCTTTCCCACAGCTCTCACCTCTGCTCCTGCTTTTTGGCACCCTTCGGCACCCTCCCTCAATTCCAGGACCTCAGTCCTTGGGTGAAACCATTGTCAGTCTGCCCAGAACAGGAAACTGAAGGGGACTGAGGGCACACAGAGGCCCTCACCCGCAGGCCATTCTCAGAACCCACCTTGTTCCTTTCTGTTCTCATCTGCCCTGGGGAGCCCCACCCCCCCAATGGTCAGCTCCTTCCACATCAACATACAAGGCTTCTCTGATGTGTTCACCTTACCCTCATTGGGGGCCCCACAGGAGTGGGGACAGTCTTGGAGACAGGCCTTGTTTGCTGGGATCCTCTTTGGCCCAGCAGAACTGATGGGGGGAGCCCGACTGGGGAGGCGGTGAGTGGAAGGGAGGCTGGTGTGGGTTTCCCCTCCATGCTGCCAGTGCTCAGACAGCACCCGACAGTGAACTCAGTACCACTCCCCTCCAAGGGCTCGCTCAGTATTTCTTCTCTCCTTCCCACCTACAGATCTGGCAAGGCTTCACCGCCCCCACCCCACCCCTGCCCTGAGCCTGTGGGGTTCTGCGCAAGAGGCCACCTCTCACTCCATCTCCTACTCAGGATGGCACATCTAAACAGAATGAATGAGTGACATTTGTGTAGGGACAATCTGGAGTGTTGTCTGGTGGTTGCTTATAGTTTAGAAGACAGCCTGCCCCAGTCTTGCAGAGTTCTACAAACTGAGCAGAATGAATGGGTCCTGGGATGGGCTGGGACAGAGGAGAAGACAATACAGAGCATGGAATGTTCAGAAAATAGTTATTCATTATGGTGCCGGAGCTACATGCCTGGCCTAGAGGCAGTCATTTGAGTTAGAAACATTGACTTAAGGGCGCCTGGGTGGCTCAGTGAGTAAAGCTTCTGCCTTTGATCGGGTCATGATCGCAGGGTCTTGGGATTGAGCCTGCATCAGACTCTCTGCTCAGCAGGGAGCCTGCTTCCCTCTCTCTCTGCCTGCCTGCCTCACTGCCTACTTGTGATCTCTGTCAAATAAATAAATAAATAACAATCGTTTTTAAAAAAGAAAGAAAGAAAGAAACACTGTACTTAAAATTAAGTTTGGTTGTGCTGATAGAATATGGTTCTCTGTCCCTATTCTTAATAGTTAATAATTACTAAGTGCTCATTGTGGAGTATTTGTGGTTCAAATCCTGCTCAAACCAATTCTGAAATTGAAACTGAAAAGCAGTTTTAAGTCTGTCTGGAACTTACAGTGGATATTTTAGAAAGTGGACTGTTGGTTGAGTATTTTTTTTCCACATCGAGATATTCTTATACTAACACTTCTTAAAAACCAATAGTTAAAGTCCTTGATACACACAAGTGACCTGAATCTGTATGATTTTTCTAGTCTTGGTTGGTCAAATGGTCTAAATCACAAGGACAACATCTTACTGAGGCTGCAGACTTAGAGCAAAGGAGTGTTAGAAATAGTGGACAGGGGCGCCTGGGTGGCTCAGTGGGTTAAGCCGCTGCCTTCCGCTCAGGTCATGATCTCAGGGTCCTGGGATCGAGGCCCGCATCGGGCTCTCTGCTCAGCAGGGAGCCTGCTTCCCTCTCTCTCTCTCTGCCTGCCTCTCCATCTACTTGTGATTTCTCTCTGTCAAATAAATAAATAAAATCTAAAAAAAAAAAAAAAAGAAATAGTGGACAGTCTCCCACAGAATTACATCTGCATCACAGTCAATACATTTGTTGGGGAGGAAGGTCCTCCTCAGCCCTATGGTCCTTCTTGCTGGACTTAGAATTAACTTGACAAGAGACAGATTGACAGGAAGAAACCCAATTTAATCCCATATGTGCGGGGAATCCAGACAGACAAGGGATTCCAAAAACAATGAGGCCACAGGAAGTTTCCTGGAACTGCGGGGAGGCGGAGGGTCTGAGGACACAGAAGGAAGAAAGCTTATTAGCAAGAAAGCAGAAAGAGATGTTTGGAAAAACCAGGTTGCCCTGTTCTGCAGCTAGGTTCCTTAAGTAGAGAGTCTCCGTTAATAGCTCTCTTCCTGTGGCAGGCTCTGCTTTCCAACTTAAATTTAGGCAGTTATGGGGGAGGCAGACAGCTTTTCCTGCATCTGCTGAGTATTTATTACTTTTAACTCAAAATAATCCTTATGCCAAAGTGACCCATCTTGGAGCAGCCTGCCCTCAGCCCCTCCCCATTTTTCCTGGGAATGAAGGGATGGATTAGTAGAATAGAAGACTTCCTTCTGGTTCCATAAAGATGAGAAATGGGTATAGAAAAGGCAGCAGGCCCTTCTGAATATTTCTGGAATATTCACCCATGAGAACTTTTGTACTAACTCCACTCCTGCTTCTGCAAAACCCAGCTGAGAGCACGTTGATCATTTCAGCATGTTTTTCTTCACTGAAGATCAGTGACTTGGATAATCTGCTGGGAATTACTGGCAGCACAAGTCTCTCTGCGTGTTGAAGCAACGATGGTTTTCCCAGCAGTTCCCATCTGCACAATTCCAGGAAACTCCATGGTGTAAGGGGAACCTCTCTCTCAGTGTCCTGCTGTGTTTGGACGGTAGATGAGTTGCACACTCTGACGCTGAAGTTCAAGGCCAGGTTCCTTAAAACCCAGGCTCAAACAGGTGAGGACTTGATGCAGTCTCCTGTCTGGGTCCTTGCCGTGCAGACCTTGTCCCAGAGCTCCGCTGTGGGGCCAGAAACTGGCTCCCCTCTTGTCCTCGACTTATCCCTTTCCCTAATGGTCTCTCTCATTAGAACATGGAGTTGACCTCTTTTTTTTTTTTTTTCCATTTTAATTCCACTACAGTCAACATACAGTGTTATGTTAGTTTCAGGTGCACAATACTGGTATTGAACTTTCAGCCTTCAGTTTAACCTCAGCTGAGTCATTTTAGGAGCATGAGACGTAATTTCAGAAGTCTGCCAGCAAATGCTTCAAACCTGGCTCTCACGGGTTGGGGGAAGGGCACTGACTTACGGTATTTTCTGATTTCCTGGGTGTAAGTACTCCCGCCAAGGCCAAGTTCAAGCTATCCACGTGAAGTCATTTGGTGGCCGGGGAGCTGGGAAGAGAAATGTGCCATTGGCTCTCCTGAGACGGTCCTCCCGCTCCCAGTCCTTTCCTCTCTGGTGACGCAAGAGTGAGGATGAGAACATGTTCTTGCTCACACAATGATTTCTGACTTAATTCGATCAGGTTGGAAGAGCTCACTGTGGAGATTGTGACTCAAATAAAATAACACACATCAAGGAAAATCTCCACGTTTTAAAAAATATTTTATTTATTTGTCAGAGAAAGAGAGCACAAAGCAGTGGGAGCAGCAACCAGAGAGGAGAAGCAGACTCCACACTGAGTAGGGAGCCCCATGCCGACCTATCCCAGGACCTCAGGATCATGACCCGAGCCAGGGGCAGCCACTCAACCGACTGAGCTGCACTCTTGTCCACTTTTTTGATCCTTAAAATGCTATACAAATGTAAATTAACTTGAACTAGGTTTAAGAACATGGGTTTACCAAGGACTTCTGGTCTTCTGTCCAAAAGGGCTCTATCTGCAAAGATCTATTTTGTAATTATTAATAAAATGAGATAGTGAAGAAAATAGATCTAGAGAAACTTTAATAATTTATTTATATCCTACCCACTTCCAAAAAAGCATTTGAAGTAGTTTGGTATGTAAAATAATTAGAAACATAAGACCAAGTCCAACCAACACAGTGACAGGAAGTCAGACACGAAAGGAGAAAGGAAGGAACCAATGAGAGAAGGAGCAAGTGAGCAACACTATCACCTGGGAGCCTCCTAAAACCAGGGAAGAGTTTCTATTCATCAGACCTTTTCTTAATGCTTGAAATACCATTGGTTTCAAAGGATCATTGTTTGAGTCTGTGCTGTTCACAGTATTACCATTTGCAGTTCTGAGAATTGATTGTGTACTTACAGAACACCTAATCGAAACAGAATAAGGATGTAGAACCAAGAACATCTTCAGTCCGAGCCCGCAGGGCCTGTTTTGTGCTTAAGGAAACTGGCTCCTGGACAGTGGCCTGTCCTTCTGGCCAAAGCGTCTCCTACCCCTTCCCCTGGGCTCCTGCACTGAGCTGTAGCCTGGCAGGACGAGGATCTCCTCCATCCAGGGTCCCCCCTCCCTCCCTGGCTCCCCATCTAACCCCCTCCCCAGCAGCATGGTTCCTGCCAGGCCCACATGTGGCCTTCAGAAGTCCCACACCCTGCTCATGTTTGCTTCTTCATGGAACACCCTACTGCCTTCCTGGCCAAGCCCTCACCTCTTCCAGAGGTTGGTTCAGATTGCCCCTGCTCCGGGACATCTCCAGCCCACACTGATTCCCCTCTCCTTGCTGTCCAGGCGCCCTCTTCAGTTACACATTAGCTAGTTAGTTCATCGAGGATGTGATGAATACAAAGCCTTAGAAGCTTTGTTGTCATTGCTTGCAGAAAGAAATGAAAAGCCAGGTGTGATTACACCAAAGGCCACATAGTAAGGTATTTTAGAAATACATATACAGGGGTGGCTGGGTCGTCAGTTGTTAGGCATCTGCCTTCAGACCAGGTCATGATCCCAGGGTCCTATGATGGAGTCCTGAGTCAGGCTCCCTGATCCCTGGGAGCCTGCTTCTCCCTTGACCTGCTCCCTCTACCTTGTGCTCTCCTTCTTTCTCTGACAAATAAGTAATCTTAAAAAAAGAAAGAAATAGAAATACATTTATAGAATAGTCTTAGAGTGGGAAGGAATACTAGCAACGATCTAGCCCAGCTCGTTTACACATAAAGAACCCGAGATCTGAGACAAGAAGTGACTGGCTGGAGGTTCTGATTCGGTGGTCTACTGAATCTTGGTATTTTATTGCACTAGTTTCATTTTGTGTTTCATTGAATAGCCAGCAAATAGGATTTTACATATTCACCAATACAAGCCCAAAACATCATGATTTAGGGAAAAGAATAATGAAGTCACTGAGAGCCAGGACATCTCAATTTCCATTCTAACTTTCCAAAGCCTTAGACCTGTAACAAATCACTTCACGGCTCTGGGCCTTTATTGTTCCATCTGTAGAAGGAGGGGATGAGCTAGATGGCCTTCTATCTGCTCCTGTCTACTTCTATCATTCTATAAACCTACCATACTTGGCCCAGCCCCACCACGGAACTCCCACGAGAGCGGATGTCTCCTGCCTCTGCTCCCTCCTCCACTCTGTGCCCTGGACACACCTCCCCCCACCCCATCCCCTCCCTTGCTTTTTTCAAAACTCTGTTCAAACCATACAACTTCCCCAGACATGTTCAGCCAGATCCTTCATTTGGCTGATGTAGTCACGTTTGAAATTCCTGTATTAGAGGCCTTACTTACAAAATATCCGTGCAGGGATGCCTGGGTGGCTCAGTGGGTTAAGCATCTGCCTTCAGTTTAGGTCGTGAGCCCAGGGTCCTGATATCAAACCCTGCATCAAGCTTCCTGGTCTCACTGTATCTCTCTCTGTCAAATAAATAAATAAAATCTTTTAAAAAAAAATGTCCTTGCAACAAAATGATAATATTTTTTAAACAAAATGGAAGCAACACCTTCTTAGTCTCTCTGTGATGAATAAATGAGATAAAGCTCAGCGTAGCATGTGGCTCGGGGTACAGTTTCACTCATTACTAATTGGTACCATCAACTGTTTATTCCTCAGATATAAGAGGAAAACACTGTGCTTAGAGCTTCAGACAGGGAAATGGCATACCTTCCTTTGTGTGTTAGAGAGGGTCCTTAAAAAGTTGTACTTAGGGACGCCTGGGTGGCTCAGTTGGTTGGGCAGCTGCCTTCGGCTCAGGTCATGATCCCGGGTTCTGGGATCGAGTCCCACGTCGGGCTCCTTGCTCGGCAGGGAGCCTGCTTCTCCCTCTGCTTCTGCCTGCCTCTCTGTCTGCCTGTACTTGCTCGTGCTCTCTCTTCCTCTGTCTCTGACAAATAAATAAAATCTTAAAAAAAAAAAAAAAGTTGTACTTAAATTGTTTACCTTTCTTTTCTTTCTTAAACATGTTTTCTTTTCTTTTCTTTTTTTAAGATTTTATTTATTTGTCAGAGAGAAAGCGCACAAGCAGGGGGAGCTACAGGCAGAGGGAGAAGCTGGCTAGAGGCAGGCTTTCCACTGAGCAGGACTCTGGTATCATGACCTGAGCTGAAAGCAGACACTTAACCGACTGAGTCACCCAGGCGTCCCTACCTTTATTTTCTGAAAGAAAAAAAAATCTTAGATGGAACCCAAACAAGAATATGATTCCCTCCCTTTAAACCTGTGCTGGAGAGGCGCCTTTGAGCTTGTGGTATCTAGCCTGGTCCCACCCCGCCATCTAGTGGACAATAAAGGAAAATCCGAATTTAGTGCAAAGTAATTCATCAGTCATGATGTATCCTTCAAAGTTTTAATTCACTGAAAATGTGTTTTCTAATCAGGATAATTTAAACTCCCTAGTATATTCACTAGTTACAAGATTTTATTCAATTAATTCAAGCAAAACGACAGTGCTAGATTTTAAACACTAAACCCAAACACTAATTTCCTAAGTCCTGCACTGATAAAGTTCTGCCAAGGAAAGACAGAATGCTCCCCAGGTCTTATGAACATGACTTTTCATGCTCCACCATTCCTGTTCACCTGGTCCTTCTCTATCAACACACCTCGTGCTTCTTCTGCACGTGGACTGGGAGTGTCCCCAGAGACCAGGGTTACATCTTCCCTGCAGATTGCTGGACACTGGCCAGGACCAGAGTCATTCCGTTCATTTTCCAAGAATGCAACTCTCCTTTGTAACCAGGATGAATGTTTGGCAAGGGCCCATGTTCTTGGTTTGTTTTGGAGTGTGTGTGTGTGTCTTTTTTTTCTCCTCTCCTTTTATTATGAAGGCTGTTCATGACAAACAACTAGCTTCCTCCCTTAGGGGTTTATGAGTATTTCTTTTCTGTCTAGGATGAAAACAATAGTAACCCAGCACCCCCCAAAACTCAGTCACAGCAGCACACCTGAAGTATTCAGAGTAGTCCTGAGATGGTCTAGTGAATGTGGTTGTAATTATGATTAACAACGATAATTGCATGTGTTATTTTTGAGGTCCCAGACACCCTGAGTTTTACACATTTTTGCTAATCCTCACACCAGCCCTACAAAATAAGTAGCGAGAAACTGATGCTCAGAGAGACCAAGTGACTTACCCAGGACCACACAGCTAGTGAATGAGCGATTAAATCAGAACTGCCCTCAGGTCTCACTGACTCCAAAGTCTCTGCTCCTACCACTGAACAATAGGCCTTTCATTTATTCACTCATGGGATCTGCCAGACCCTGAACCCAAGATTCTGGGGTCTCCTGAGTGCTATGCTCTCTATAGGAACTAAGAACTTAAGACCTTTGAGAGCCCATGGCCAGTGAACCCAGGAGGAAGGGCTTCAATATGCAAATGGCAGAGATGTAGCAAAACTCAGACTGGGAACTACGCTTTCCTCCCCTGAACTTCTGGCTTTGATTGAAGCACCTTCTTCAAGGTGTGCTGGTTCTGAGAATGCCAAGTCTCTCCCAGGAGCTTGGGGGCGGGGTACTGTATGAATATGATATAGTCTCTGCTGCCAAGAGTCTGGGACCTGGGGGGGGGGGGACACAGGAGGGCTAGCTCAGAGCAGCTGCTATTTGTGTCAGAAGAAATTCTCTCTTGAAGAGTCTTATGAGTTGATTGTGGGGGAGCCACAATCACCTCTCCTCTCCTCCTCTGTCTCCCAGAATAAAATGGGATAGAATAAAATAGAACACAATGGAGTAAAATACAATAGTAGAATAGAACAGACCAGATCAGATCAGAATATCATACCTGGAAGGGGAATATTGTTCCATAAACTTGTTTTCATTTCAGAGACATGTTATGTGTGTCCCCAAACCAGGCAAAGACCCCACCAAAAAGGAGAATTTCAGACCAATATCACTGATGAATATGGATGCTAAGATTCTCAACAAGATCCTAGCTAATAGGATCCAACAGTACATTAAAAAGATTATCCACCATAACCAGGTGGGATTTATCCCTGGGTTGCAAGGGTAGTTCAACACTCACAAATCAACCAATGTGATAAAACAAATCAATAAGAGAGAAGAACCACATGGTCCTCTCAATTGATACAGAAAAAGCATTTGACAAGACACAGCATCCATTCCTGATTAAAACGCTTCAAAGTACAGGAATAGAGGGAACATTCTTCAACTTCATAAAATCTATCTATGAAAAACCCACAGGGAACATCATTATCAATGTGGAAAAGCTGACAGCCTTCCCTTTGAGATCAGGAACACGACAAGGATGCCCACTCTCACCACTCTTGTTCAACATAGTGTCAGAAGTCCTAGCAACAGCAATCAGACAACAAAGAGAAATAAAAGGTATTCAAATTGGCAATGAAGAAGTCAATCTCTCTCTCTTTGCAGATGACATAATACTTTATATGGAAAACCCAAAAGACTCCACCCACAAACTAGTAGAACTCATACAGTAATTCAGTAATGTGGCAGGATACAAAATCAATGTACAGAAATCAGTTGCTTTCTTATACATTAACAATGAAAATACAGAAAGGGAAATTAGAGAATCAATTCCATTTACTATTGCACCAAGAACCATAAGATACCTGGGAATAAACCTAACCAAAGAGGTAAAGGATTTGTACTCGATGAACTACAGAATGTTCACTCATGAAAGAAACTGAAGAAGACACAAAAAGATGGAAGACCATTCCATGCTCATGGATCGGAAGAATAAACATTGTTAAAATGTCTATACTGCCTAGAGCAATCTATACTTTCAATGCCATTCTGATCAAAATTCCACCAGCATTTTTCAAAGAGCTGCAGCGAACAATTCTACAATTTGTATGGAACCAGTAGAGTTCCTGAGTTGCTAAGGAAATGTTGAAAAAGAAAAACAAAATGGGGGCATCACATTACCTGATTTCAAGCTTTACAAAAAGCTGTGATCACCAAGACAGCATGGTACTGGCACAGAAACAGATACACAGACCAGTGGAACAGAGTAGAGAGCCCACATATGGACCCTCAACTTTATGGTCAACTAATCTTCAACAACACAGGAAAAAATATACAGTGGAAAAAAGACAGTCTCTTCAATAAATGGTGCTGGGAAAATTGGACAGCTATGTGTAGAAGAATGAAACCCGACCATTCTTTTACACCGTACACAAAGATAAACACTATGTTGGATGGAAAATGGGCATCTCTCTGGGGCTGCACCCTAAGGAGTATAGACAACTTTGGTCTAGACTAAACTGGGGGACCTGAGGGACTCCAGGCCTCCTCCTGCCCTCACCCGTGGTACCAGGAATGTAGGAGGCCTTGTGTACTGACAGTCCCCAGCCAGGAGGTGGCATCTGGGTCGTGAAGCACTGGGAAGACCATTTCCAGGCTCAGGCTGAAGGCAGGAAAAGGCCCAGGTGACCTTGAAATGATGCGGTCAACCTGTGGCCAAATGTGTGAGAGGTCCCCTGTGGCAGCCCTGTGCCGGGCTGAGGGTCCCCTTCCCCTCTGGCTGGGTCCACAGGAGAGGGGAAACCCGCCATCAGTGCCTAATTGTCATTTTGCCAGGGTGCCACCTACCTGTGGAGTGGCTGGAACTGGCTGTCAGGTGTCTAAGCTGCACCATCGCCCGCTAGTCCTGCCACGCCCAGGCCCTGAGTTCTCGGTGGCCATGGAGACCTCCGGCCAGGCCCCACCCCTGGCCTCCCAGCAGATAGCTCTGAGGTTCCCCCTCCACCCTGCTTTGTCTGGGGTACTGAGGCCACATCCTCTGGAGATGGCCATCCTTCTGATCACACAGGGGGATGGTGGGAGGGTGGTCCAGGGCAATGTCTCCAGTGTCCTCCCCTATAGCCTTTCAGCAAGACTGCCATTCCTCATCCTTCCTGTCTGCTCCCCAGGGTAAGGGGGTCTGGGTTGGATGACTGCCCTAGAGAGATGTCTCTGGATGTTATTGCAGATGTCCCAAGTCCTGTCTAGGGGAGGGCAGTGGGAGGCACCTCCCTAAGCCAGCTTCTCCTCTGCCCTCCACCTTCCACTCTGTACACTGTAATCCCTTGCTACGACCAAATTCCCCTATATCTTCATAGCTTAAAACAACAGACATTTGTTATCTTATGGTTTCAGTGGGCAGCTCAGCTAGTGATTCTAGTTCAGGGTCTTTCTTGAGAATCCAGTGAAGCGGATGGCTGGGGCTGTGGTCATCCGAAGGCTTGAGAGCTGGAGGACCCACTTCCAAGACAGAGGAGTTCAGCATGGCCATGACAGGAGGCCTCAACTCTCTGCCATGTGGGCTTTCTCCAGGGATGCTGTGTGTCCTCACAACATGGCCACTGGCTCCACCTAAAGCAAGTGATCCAAGAGAAAGAAAGGAAGAGGACCTGAGGCTTTTTATGATCTTGTCTCAGAAGTTACATACTCATTTGGGTCACATTCCATTCTTTATACATGAGTCACTAAGTATAGCCCTGCCTAAAGGGAGGGGAATTCACACCCCCCCTTAAGGAAGAATATTAAAGAATTCATGGATATGTGTTAGCATCACCATATTCAATAATCTGGGATTTGGAATCACATCCAGAACTAGACAAGCAAGTGTCCTAGGACATAAAACTTTAGGAACTCAAACAAGTATAGAGTAAAATTATATAGATGACATATTACTTTTATCAGATTTCCAGAAGAATACAAGAAGTGATATTGATTTTTATAACAATTTCTGATTATTCATTGTTAGTTTATAGAATTACAATCCATCTTGTTGTATATTAATGTTTCCTGCAAACTTACTAAATTCTCCTATTGGTTCTAAAAGTTTTCATTGTTGGTTTATTTTCTATTTTTTACTGACTCCATCAGATTATCCACATAGATATTTTTGTCATCTGCAAATAAAAATAACTTTAAATCATCCTTTGCAGACTGGATGTCCTTCATTTTTTCTTCTTTATCAAGACAAGTCAGTGGGGGAAAGAATAGACTTTTTTTTTTTTTTAAGATTTTATTTATTTATTTGAGAGAGCGAGCGAGCGAGAAAGAACGACCTGTGGGAAGGGGCAAAGGGAGAGGGAGAAGGAGCTCCCCACCAAGCAGGAAGCCCGATGTCGGGCTCCATACCAACACACTGGGATCATGACCTGAGCTGAAGGCAGATGCTTAACCAATGAGCCACCCAGGCACTACTGTTGATGGTATTTTGATAGGGATTGTATTGAATGTATAGATTGCTCTGGGAAGCATGGACATTTTAACAATATTTGTTCTTCCAATCCATGAGCATGGAACATTTTTCCATTTCTTTGCATCTTCCTCAAGTTCTTTCATGAGTGTTCTATAGTTTTGAGAGTATAGATCCTTTATCTCTTTGGTTAGGTTTATTCCCAGGTATCTTATGGTTTGGGGTGCAATTGTAAATGGGTTCAATTCCTTAATCTCTCTTTCTTCTGTCTCATTGTTAGTGTATAGAAGTGCCACAGATTTCTGTGCATTGATTTTATATCCTGACACTTTGCTGAATTCCTGTATGGGTTCTAGCAATTGATGGTGGAGGGGTAGGAGTCTTTTTGGTTTTCCACATAGAGTATCATGTCATCTGTGAAGAGAGAGAGTTTGACTTCTTTGCCCGTTTAGATGCCTTTTATTTCTTTTTGTTTTCTGATTGCTGAGGCTAGAACTCCTAGTACTAGAAGTTGTTGAACAACTGTGGTGACAGTGGACATCCTTGCTGTGTTTCTGACCTTAGGGGAAAAGTTCTTAATTTTCCCCATTGAGAATGATATTCACTGTGGGTTTTTCATAGATGGCTTTTATGATATTGAGGTATGTTCCCTCTATCCCTACATTGTGGAGAGTTTTAATCAAGAAAGGATGCTGTACTTTGTCAAATGTTTTTTTCTGCATCTATTGAGGGGATCATATGATTCTTGCTTTTTTCAAGATAATTGCTGAGTGAAAGAAGCCAGGCAAAAAATAATACAAGTTGTATGGTTCTTATATAAAGAAACTAGACAATGCAAAAGTTCTAGAAAACGTGCACTGATCTATACTGACAGAAAGCAGATCGTTGTTTACCTGTATAGGGGTGATGGAGAGATGGGGATGGATGGGAGGGAGGGATTCCCAAGGAGCAGGAGAACCTTTGATGGTGAATGGTTTAATCATTTTGCTTGTAATGATGGTTTCATAAATGTATACATATGTCAAAACATCAAATGGTAAACTTTTTTTAAAGTTTTTGGGTTTTTTTAAGTAATCACTATATCCAATGTGGGGTTCGAACCCACAACCCCAAGATCAAGAGTTACATGTTCCACCTACTGAGCCAGCCAGGTGCCCCCAAATAGTATACTTTAAAGATGTACAGTTTAGGCGTTCCTGGGTGGCTCAATCAATTGAGCATCTATCTTACTCTTGATTTCAGCTCAGGTCATGATTCCAGGTTCCTGGGCTCAGCGGGGAGTCTGCCTTTCCCTGGCCCTCTGCTTCGCCAACACCCCCACCCCACCCTGTGCTTACATGCTCTCCTCTGTCAAAAAAAATTAAAAAAAAAAATAGTTTATTGTATGCCAGTTATATCTCAATTAGGCTTTTCTAAGAAATGATTTCAAGATGATAATGCTACGACTTGGCACTGAAACAAAAAGTTACCATGTACAGGAAAGCAAGGCAATAGAGCATTGGGGTATAAGTTTTGTATTAGTGAAATAAATCTTCATTAGAAGGGGATTGACCACAATCCTATATTTTCTTGCAAAGCACCAAGCAACTGCTGTAAGACACCTTAGTAAATGATGTTCTATTTATGCTTTATTACTGAGAATAGGTGATAAAGATTGCCTATGTCATGCTAAGGAATTCAAATGAAAGGGGGGAGGTAAAGGGCCAGTTCTCTGAAGAGAGAGAAAACAAATTTCAAAGCAAAGGAACGCGGGTGTGACCAAGCAGTGTGAAATTCGGTCATTAAGGCATTGTACCATCTTCCCTTTGTTAGGGTCACCTAAAATAAAGAGGCATCTTAATCAGTAGTGTGTTAGACTCAATGACTTCAGGATAAAACAGACCACAGTGCACCTGGGTGGCTTGGTCGGTTAAGCCTGTGACTCTCGGTTTTGGCTCAGGTCTCGATCTCGGGGTCCTTGGGATGGAGCCCCGAGTTGGGCTCTGCTTAGCAGAGTGTTTACATGTCTCCGTTTCCCTCTACTCCCTCTACTCCTCCCCCTGCTCTCTCGCTCTTTCTTTCTAATAAATAAATCTTTAAAAAAGAAAAGAAAAGAAAAAAGAACAGGTCATAGCCACTTAGGAGCTCACTCTGAGGAGGGAGCCTGGCACGGAACTAGGAGGACAGGACAGAAACGTAGGTTCCCGCCAGACTTTTCCTTTTAAGACAATAAACCCCGAGTTCTTGGCTCCGCCCCCGTCGTCGCTTAGTAACTAAGGAACTCACGATCATCTTCTGCCCCCACGTGGACGCCTTTAAAAGTGCAGTCCTGCCTCCTTCAGGAGAGTCCCTCAGGGCCAGAAGTCAACAGAGTCCTCTCCAGCCCTTTTGTTGTTTTGTTCGAGGTCTCTGGCCTTGCGTAGATCACTTAGTGAGTTAGCAATATGTATTTCTAGATTTCTCAGGGTGCTCTGGAACTGCGACACGCATGATCTAAATCCTCATATCAAACGATCATGGAGTCACGTGGGTTCTGTGTCATCGCGGCATCCAGTATAGCCCCTCCTCGCAAGCCCAGCGAGCATAGCTCCCATCTCCAGCTTGGGAGACCCACAGACCTGTGTCCAGCCCTGACCCTAAGAAGTTACTCAACATCTCTAAGCCTCAGTTTTCTCATAAAGCATGATTGTACTTCACAGAGTCGGTGTAAGCTTTACAGAGATAGTATCTGGCAGACACTGCAAACTCAAATGTTTTGGGGCCAAGCTAGGTCGGCGGAGTCTGGTCAACTGGAGAGCACCACCCCTTTCTAAAGATAACATTCCCTATTCTGTTCCAGCCAGTTGTTAAGTAGAAATGTGGCCCCCGTGTTGCCAATTTTCAAAAATATTGCACAGTCCGAACCAAAGATATCGTTGGTTTTCACTGTTCAACTTCTAATGGATGTACATGGTCTGGGAGATCAATAATGGTGGTGGCAATGGCTGCGGCGGCCCGTGCTCAGGACCCCGCCCCCGTACGTTCTTCCTGCCAGGTCACAGCTTCTGCACAAGGTGCTATATAGTCCGGAAGGCCACTAAAACCCAGCCCGTATCATCACCCTCCTCCGGAGTCAGGGAAGTTGTGCCACACACTGGAACCCATTCTAATGCGCCTCATCTCCAGGCTGTTCCCACTGAGGATTCCAAACGCCTCCTGGGAAAACACCATCTCTGAAGTCATCCTGAAATAATGTTTTTAGCACCTAATTTCTAGTTTGCATCTGAATTGCCACACATTTTAGAGAGATTTTTTTTATTAAATAGCTTCCTGGTTTGACTTAACCACCAAGGATTTTTATTTGTTTTTTAATGTGCTAACCACAGGCCACATTATTTCCAAATATCATCTAGGTTTCCAAATATCATCTAGGCTTCCTAGGGGAGTCACTGACTTGAAGTTCCCGTTTTCATCCCCCTTGCTCTGCCCCACCACCATCACCAGTAGTGATCTCATGATCTGAGAGATGCCCATGGATCTGAATACTGCCATTTCTATTGATGCAGGGAATGATCTTAGTTATTTGAGAGGCTTTCCCCAACCACCCCATCCCCCACCCCACCCAGCTCATGCAACTAGGCAGCTGGGAGAGGGAGCCCAGTCTACCTTAATGTGAGCACCCAGGGCAGGATCAGAAAAACCAAGGATTTGGAAAAAGAGTTTCATGTTTGTTGCTACCACAAAACCCTTGCGTTCAGCAGATCCTAGTTCCTAACTGCCACTGGGAATGCAGCAGACTTGAATGTGAAAGCCATAGGTTTGGGTACCTAACATTTGTGAATCTTTAGCATTACTAAACTTGTCTTATGCCCTATCATCTTACTCTGATCACACACAAAGTACTTACAATGGCCTTGAGACTCATTATCATCACTCAGAATTTACTCAGCTACACAGACCTTTTTGCTGTTTCTTAAAGACACTGAGCCTCCTCCCTAAGGGCCTCTGCACTGGCTATTCCCTCTACCTGGAATATGCTTCCTCCAGGCATTCACAGGCCCTGCACTTTTTCTTCTTTATAATAGTCTCTATCAGAAAGCATATCTGCTCACCCTGTTTAAAAATGCCCTGATTTTCCAGCATGTATCACTACTCGGCATTATTTATATACTTGTTTGGTCGTTGCTGATCTTTCTTTACTAGAATGGTAGCTCATGAGAGCAGTGACATTGTTTTATTTGAGGTTGTGGAGCCCTAGAACCTAGAATCCTTCCTGGCATGTAGTAGGTGCTCAATAAACATTTGCTACATTGTTTCACAAGGACTAACCCCATTACTCCCTCTACCTACATCTATTTATTATTTAGTCAGAACAAAGTCTAATGTATTATTTCCTTCAGGTTTGTAGGGTGGCCTTTTCTGGTATGCACTTTGATAATGAAAAAAACAGCATTTCTGTCTAGACTGGTTTTGTCACTGTCCCAATCTCTGACTACTTCTGGCTCTGGGTCATGTTTCTAGAAAATTACACAATAGAGGCTCCCATTACTATACTTATGTTATAAAAGAATAGACTCTTACCGACAAAAATTCTGTTTGTCTAAGGTCAGAACTCATGTGGTTTCTTCTTGCAGGTAGATGTTTCCCTCCAGTTTCTGTTTTGTTAAACCAAGCGTTTACAAACCTCCACTCCCCTCATCCCTACCCACACTTTGTCTGGGGCTGTGCCCAGAAGCCTTGTATTTTTCAGGTGTGGGTTATGACTTGTGACCCACTGGTAGGTGATGAAATTAACTTAATAAATTTTGAACAGCATTTTAAGAACTAGAATAGAAAATATTGAAAATGCTTCTATTTTGAAATTGTGGGATATAGTCCAAAAAGTTTGAGAGCACCACTCTGGCCTATATAAGTTGAAAGAAGTTTTAGCATTATTACTCTCTTTATCTTTAGAATATTCTAGAAGGAGAGGTTATAGCACTCCTGGTCTCATAGTGGGCTTATGTTGAGTCCCGTTTTAAAATTCCTCCACCAGCAGTACGAGTGGTAGGCACACTTACCTGCTTTATTGTCTCTGTTCCATAAGGCAAATATACCTGGGGTGCCCAAAATGGCAAAAGATCTTTGCGTGAACACTCCTTTCAAGTTCTTGCACTAACAGATGTGATCAAACCCATAACGGCTACCTAAGAATACATCCCTGGGATGAACCAGCCTTCCTTTTGTGTTTCTGTCTGGAAAAGCTCAAGAGTATCAAAAGAACTTACCATGTGCTGTAGCCAACACCTGAGGATAGGCCCTAGACCTTCCTTTCTTAGAGCATTTACTAAAAATGGCTTACAACAGTAAATCCATCTTCTGTGCCTTTGAGATAGGTATGTACCTCCTATAGCCCAACAGTGTCTTTCTCAAGGACCCGATAAGCCATTCCTTTGAATGTAACTACCAGGAAGTAGAGGGCCTCTGCCTGCCAGTCTCTGTGGGAGGAGGGAACCCTAACTTCAACACTGCCAGCTGGCAGACACAGGAGGGCTAAGCACACTTACTGACCAATGCTTTCTGACTTTTCATTTCCCTGCCTCTGCCTCAGTGCCTACCTGTTCCCTCTCTCCTCCTCTGTTTTCCCTTTAGTACCTGTTCAGCTCTGCACAAAGCAGAATGGGGCTCCGTCCTTTCCTCTGTCAGTAGTTGCTGGATAAAATCTGTTCTCTCTGATTTAGCTGTGTGCGGCTTTGTTTATTGTTGACAGCATGTACACACACGCACGCGCAGGCACACATACGTATATCCCCACCTCCCACCTAAGGATAACACTGTTTCTCAAAGACAGCTGAACCCTGTCATCCTCATCACACAGAGCATTGCTTCTTTTTGTACTTATTTTCCTACAGCATCTCTAAGTCATTAGTAAAGTCTTACTCAGCTGTTCCAGCCTGGTCTGTGATGTCCTTTGGGAAATTAAGAGCCATGTATAGGACTCTTTCCTTACAGGGATAAGAGTTGAGGCTATGAGATCCAACTCTCTGTCCTCACTGGGAGTTTCTCCCTCTACTGCAAACTTGGAGGAACTGGGTTACTTTTACTAAAGGAAAAGGAAATTTTCCTTACACACATACCTATTTAAAGAATTTGTAGCCAGGGGTACCTGGGTGGCTCAGTGAGTTAAAGCCTCTGCCTTCGGCTCGGGTCATGATCCCAGAGTCCTGGGATCGAGCCCCACATCAGGCTCTCTGCTCAGCAGGGAACCTGTTTCCCCCCCTCTCTCTGCCTGCCTCTCTGCCTACTCTCTCTCTGTCAAATAAATAAAATCTTTAAAGAAGAAGAAGAAGAAGAAGAAGAAGAAGAATTTGTAGCCAGAGTCAGTCTCCTATCTCCTTTTGATTTTTCTTGAAACTTCAGAAATTAGGGGACCTGAGAGATACTATGGTGCTAGGATAGCTAGAGGTCAACACAGGGAGGGTAATGAGGTTTCTACGTTTGGACACCCCAGGGGAGGCAGCAGGTTAGGGACTCAGACAGGTGACCAGAGATGAGGGCAGGCATGGGTGTCCGGGCCTGCCATGCAGGAACCAATAACAAAGGATATATCTGAGCACGCAAGAGGAAAAAATCCCTAGGAATTAGAAACATGGAAGTGAAACCAAAGTGATTAGTAACTAGGCAGGATGATAGAGGGCAGCTTGGGAGTTGGGGAGACCTGACCCAAATTAGTTCCCAGCACCAAGAGTCTGAGTTGTGGTAGCATATAAGAACAGAAAATGAGGGGTACCTGGGTGGCTCAGGTGGTTAAGCGTCTAACTCTTGGTTTCGGCTGTGGTCATGATCTGAGGGTTGTGAGACTGTGCCCCACAATGTAGGTCTCTGCATTCAGTAGGGAGTCTGCTTGAGGTTCTCTTGCCCTCCCTTTACCTCTCCTTCTGCTCTCCCCTCACTGGCACTCTCTCTCAAATAAATAAAAACTTTAAAAAAAAGAGAGAGAAAGAAAAGAAAAACAGAAAATGAGGCGTGAGCCCACAGGAGGTAGAGGAGAACTGATATCCTATATAAAGGCCATATGCCCAGTGAAAAGGGCACTGGTCCAGAGGATGCCACATACTAGCAGAGACCACCAAGAGCGGCGAGAGGGACCAAGGAAAGCTGGGCAGATGCCAGGCCCTGGCCGAGCAGCCCAGGCCTCAGATTACCACTTAGACCCAGCAGGGAAACTGGAGAGCTCAGCAGTGAATTTAAGGTCAAAACCCCATCTTGGCTCACAACGGTGTGCTAGCTGTTGAGCTGTTGTCCAGGATTAACGCCAGAGTACTTCCTACCAATGAGATGAGGCTATCCTTTGAGCTTTTCCATCCAGAGTCCCCAAAGTAGAGGAGCCAGAACCTCCATTTCCAGGGAGGACAGGAGGAATGGTTAAAGTTATTCATGTGACTCCACATTTCTTTAAAACCTCAGGTTTTCCCTTTCAGTGGCACAGAATCTTTGTAATGTTATCCAAAGCAAACTAAACTGATGACAAGTTTTCCAGTGGCTGAAAACTACAGCTCTCCCTCTCAACTGCCAAGTTCAGTGCCCTGATTTGAGAAACACAGGTTGGTTAAAGCTTCAGAAAAAACACAGTGATGTTGGTAAGGTGGTGTTAATTTTCTTTTTTTATTCTTTTACTTTTTAAAAGATTTTATTTATTTATTTGACAGAGACTGAGAGAGAGAGAAAAAAAAAAAACACAAGCAGGGGGAGCAGTAGAGGGAGAGGGAGAAGTAGAATCCCTGCTGAGGAGGGGCCTGATGTGGGGCTTGATCCTAGAATTCTGGGATCATGACCTGAGCTGAAGGCAGATGCTTAACTGACTGAGTCACCCAGGCACAAGATTAAGTGTCAGACCAGAAATCTGAAACCTAGAAGGGGGCCTCCTGTAAGAAGGAGTAAGGCAGGCAGGATGAAAGTCATACACCTTGCAAGTGGGTTGGTAAAAGCATGCTCATAGAGGCAATGAGACTTTAGGGAGGGAAAAGCTGTCTACTTTTTGCCATTTTCTAGACCACTTCTGATCAATTCTAGCTTATGACTTTATTGAAACCCTGTTGAACCAGCAGAAATGTTTTAAATTCCCACCTCTTAAATTAATTTATATTCAGATACTACTTACTCATATTAACTAAAACAAGCAAAAAAATTTCACCTAGTAATTGTGTACAACATTCTTATCTATTCCACACATTATTGAATAAATACAAAATTTATTTGTATATTTATGTATAAACAATATCCTTAGTTTGATAGTTTAAAAAAATACAAATTCATGTAGCCAAAATGCTGAAAGGATTTGGTCAAGTTAGCATTGACATTTTTACCTATAAATATGAAATTGGTCAAAATTGGTTTTGCAAGAGCCGCAGCTGAGATATTTGTGGATTTCCATGAAGTTTGACTCTTCAGATTCTGAGATCTAATACAACACTCAAATCAGATACTAAGGGAAAAAATGATTTTGCAACCCCATGGACCTTATATAAGAAATTCCAGTGATATCTACTCACTTTGAAAATTCTGAGTACTTTTCTTATTCAAATCAAGTAGGATTCATAAACGACAACAGTACCTCAAGTGCTTTTATAAATAGCAAAGCTATAGTTTCACAGCTATAAGCAAACTATATTTCTATTTCCCTGAGAGCACAGTTTGAGTTCAAGGGCAGTGTGTGAGCATGTGTGTTTCCTGAAGCCACTGATGGCAGAATGTGGTGAAGGCTAAGAAGAGGACATTTATCTGTGGATGTTCAGGTGAGCTTAGCTCCTTGTCCATTTCAGATCAGCTTTGGCAACCAGGGTCCTTTAACCTCTCTAACAGTTTCCATCCCATCACAGCCTCTGGGCCTCATTTTCTTTAGGTCCAGTAAAATAGGAGACCCAGCCAGGCAGCTCAGAGCCCCCACCCCAACAAGTGGGTCTGGCTGCCAGTCCTGTTCAGACTTGTGCCCCTCTTCTCCTGGAACCCACTTGCCTGAAGTAGCTGTTCCTTATCTCTTTTGCCTTTGAGAATGGAGTCATGCTCACAAACTCTACAGACTACGGTATCATTTTCTAGAACTGTATCCTTATACTTGACTTCCTCTTTCTCCTCCTAGCTCATCCTCTTCCTCCTGGCCAGTGAGGTCCCTCACACAACCTGCTTGCAGATCCAGTCTGCTGGGCCAAGAAGAGCCCCTTGCCCTGCCTCAGTCCGTGGAGCCCTTTGCCTCTAGCTCATCTGGCACCCACCTGCCTCTTCCCCCTGCTGGTGGGATGGGTTATGACAGCTACACAAACAAAAGTTTTTGATTGATTGTTCATCTGCAAATGGAAATTAGATTTTAAGAGCCTCCATCCGGGCTGGCGCCTAGAAGCTTAAATCCCAACACGATTAGAAAGTTTCACCAAATTACTTGAACTCTTTTCCTTCTCTAAAAGCTGCTGACTGGCAGCTTTAAGTACAGAACTCTGCACCGTCTTAACAGGTGTGACTGTCTGCCAACCCATACCATTGTTGAGAATCTCTATTTCTTAAGGGTCAGGCACCTGAGATTTTATAAGTCGCCTGCATATCTGATGACATAAAAATCACATAGAATCCTTCCCTTGCCTTCATTTAAATATTCTGAACTAGTCCTGATACTTGGGTCCTGCAGTGAGAAACAGATTTATAACACAGAGATCCTAAATCCCTTTCCCAGAGTAGGGATCGTTCACCAACGAGTGCAAAATTTGCTGATTGTTCTTATCAAAGGACTGCCATGACAAGGAACACACTCTTTCTGAAGGGAGCTCTCTGCATACGCCACTGATGTTGTCATTGGATATCCATCTTGGAAGTTCTTCCCTGAAACGGTCTTGGGAAAATGATTTCTCCTGTAGCTCATAAATGGTTTCTGAAGGCGATCTCAAAGAAAGTCAAATATATAAGCAATGGCCACATCACTGGCCCAAGAACACAGCTTTCTAAGATGCCCCTGGGAGGGCAATAAAGACATGGATGTAACCTCGTAACTTCATATACATCTCATTTTTCTCTAACTTGATGAAAAGAAAAAATATAATGTTGACTAGTGACCTGTTTACTGGTTTACTGAGTGTTTCTTGGTCGGGGAGAATTTGTCTTATTCATTGGTGTCCCCAAGTCTTGACAAACAGAATGAACTCCTTGAATATTTGCTAAATGGAACTAGATTAAATTGTTTCAGTTGAAATCTTCATTAAGGTTATTAGTGCTTATGAGTAAGTACATCACTTACTGTAATGTGTTCTATACTTCCACAAATATGTATTTTCCCATCCTGCTTTTCAGAGCAGGGAGCTGAACCTAACCTGACCCCAAGGCACAGAATTTTTCACACACCAACAAGCATTTATATTTATCCCCAGTGACATAAGTGTACACAGAAATCTCATTTGTAATGTTCCAAGTCTTTTTTTTTTCAGCTTTGAACTTTAGCTTCTAACCACAACTTTTCTATGAAAATTCAACTATCAACTCTAATACCTCTAACTTCCCAAACTATTCAGAAGTATGAGCACAGTCTGCCACATCTGACATGAAATAAAACTCTGTAAAAAGATCTGAAATCGTATGATGAAAATAAAACACATTGGGTAATGCAGTTACTATGTTGTTACCATGGTTGTTGCTTTTTAAGTACAGCACATGAAACAGGATCTCTTGATCTGTTTCCCCAATTTGGAGATTAGAATGAATTTCCAGTGAGCTCATCTGAAAGCTCTCTCAGAGTAGACAGAGTCCATTCTTTGTGACCAAATTGTGCCAGACTGATCCAAAACCCAAACAGAAGGGCTTCAAAGGATCCTGAAAACTAAGGTTCCAGGAAGGTGGGGACTCGGGGACATGGACTCAAATCTCAGTCTAAAAGGCAGAAAGTATATGGTTCAAGAAGAGTCAGTCATTCCTGCAGTGGCCAGCAGGGAGGGAATTTTTATATTAAAAAAAAAAATAGTAATCTGAGTCTCTGGAAAACCCTTTCTATACTGCAATATAGGTGTTGGGCATGAAGGGGCGAGCGCACTGGCCTGTGCTGAAGGTACAATTCTGTCTGGCAAGGACAGTTCTGGTCTGAATGTACCTCTGTGATCCTAAGAAATAGAGGTTTTGATGGGGGAATTTTTATCTCTTTCTAAGCATATAGGTCTTCCCAGAGCCATTTCCCAGTCCTATTAGATAGAACAATATACAAGACACTCTTGACAAGGAGCCGAAGGCTCTCATAGAAGAAAAAAAGAAAAGGGGGGGAAAAAAGAAACAACTTTATTTCCTTGCCTTTCTGAGTGAATCCTTTTAGAAAACTTGTCAGAACAAAAAATGAACCAGTTTTTGTTTTGTTTTGTTTCCTACTCAGAGATAGACAACATGACAGAATGTCACTGACCTTGCAATGGAAAGAGCTGGGTTTAGATTCCTGGCTTAGCTACTTATAAGTGTCACCAGGGGCAAAGAACTTAGCCTCTCAGAAACTCAGTTTCCTCAGCTGTAAAACTGAAGTGATCATACCCAGTCACCAGGTCGTTATGATGGTTAAATGAATTGATACACACAAGGGCCTGGCACAGAACCTGGCATGGGACAGGTGTGTCCTGAATGTTAAGTAGTCTTCTTCTTTCCTCCTGAGGTAGGTCACACAAACATTCCTGGCTGGTCTTGAGTGTCCTAAAGCTGTGACTTCCAAGGAGCCCCCATGGGGAGCCCAAGTGTAGGGCCCATAGCTCAAGGCCAGCCTGCTGTCTTTAGTGGCATGAACCCGGGCAACAGGTGCAGAGGGTGCTCCCCCGGCACCTGGTGCCCTTGCGCAGTCACACTGACACAGCTCCTGGCACGATCCTCCGGATGTGGGTGTAAGACTTCCTGATGGTGACGCTGCCATGGTGCGACACCCCCCGGGGCAGGACACACTCTTCTGTCAGTTTCTGGGCCTCAGGGTCCCAACACAGCACGGTGGCAATAACCTCATTCTTCTCGTCCCTTCCTCCGGTGATGTAGAGCCGGTTGTTGCAGGGCGCAATGCCGCAGCTGGCCCTCTCATGGCTGAGCTGGGTCACCAGGCACCAGCTGTCCTCCAGGGGGCTGTAGGCATACAATGCTCTCATGGCCCCTCCTGAAGAGGAAGGGAAACATGGTGGGCATCTCACTGTTCTGGTTTTCTTCCCCTTTACCCACAAAAATCCCACTTCTGCTCGGTAAAATCTACCATCTTGCCAATAGAAAGGATAGATTCATGGCTCTCCAGAAAGGTTGAATGGGTAGAAGGGGCAGTAAGTCTCATGCTGGCAACCCTTCAAAGAGCCCTTTAAACTCTGCAGTCAGGTGCAATCAGGTGTTAAACGACAATTGGTTTCACACGGTGCCAAAATGTACCCTAAGACCCTAAGACTTCTGTACCCTAGAAGAAATACCATCTTGTTCATTGGGTGCACTCAGCTCGTCATCCCAGCTCTGCCACGTTTTTATTGTAACGATAATCCCTGAGACCAAGGTGATTTTAAGACACCAGAAGGACCATGGGCATAAAGCACCTGCAGAAGGCCTAGTGCATAGAAGCTATCAACACATGACCGTGACTAGAGGAGGTGGCATCTCTCTGTAGACTGGCACACCAGTCCGAGTCACCATCTTAAGATGAGCTTTGAAGTCATGAGACTGACCATACAGATACAGGAAACCTGAAGCAAAGGCGAGAAGAGCTTTTTCCTTAATCTCTTCCTGTATTTTGCCTCCAGGAAACCTTCTCTGATTAGCTCTTATTTGCTGAAGTTACATATTTTTGGCATCTCGTTACATCAATTACTCTCAGTCATGGCTGCACAGGAAAAATCACTTGCACATTCAAAACACCTTGCTCTGCTGGCCAGCATCCTCCCTCTCATTCTGATATCATTGGTCTGGGGTAAGCTCCAGCAATGCATATTTCTGTAAAAAGCTCCCCAGGTGATTCTCATGAATAGTCAGGATTGAGATCCATCATCCTTAACAATTACATGCCTACTGTGGTCTGACCAGCCAGGCTTTCCTCTTGGCTAAATGCAACTTGTCAGAGCTCCCAAAGCAAGTAGAAAGGGTAAAATTCCCATAAACACAAAATAAGAAATGATGATAGCTACCATTTATCGGTCACTTATCATATATACTGTGCACATTTCAATATCTGTACATTTGCTAATGTTTACAATACACTTTGTTCCTGTAGCAGCTTCTGGCTCCTCCACTGGATCCCACTGTCAGTCTGCTTTGTATGTCCTCTAAAAGTGAGCTGTTTCTGCATCCAAGACTGGAAGGTAAATTCCACCAAGGCCTGGACCAATCTGGTCTTTTCTTTTTTTTCAACCCCACCCACATCACCCAGGAATCTGAGTTCCCAGGAAGACCTCATCTGATCTCCCTGCAAGGCTGCATGGGTGGGCTCAGATAAATAAGATGCCATTCATTCACTTACCAACAACATAGATGCGGTCCCGGAAACTGACTGCATTGATGCATTTAGCCTCCACTGGCATGGACGACTTTAAACTCCATTTATTAGTTGAGGGGTCATAACACTGAGTCTTGTCTGTGGCCAGTTTCCCATTGGGTCCTCCCCCAATCACATAGAGCTTCTTCTTATGGCTCGTAGCTGCAAAGGAACTGACGTGGACAAGAAGGGGCGCAGCCTGCAGAGGCACAGGGCACCAGGAAAAGCTGTTAGTCACACAGCTACAGACTGCTCCCAGATTGCTGCAGTGGCTCACAGGACACAGGCCAGGAGCTAAGGGACACAAGTCTGCGTGTGCATCCTCTGCCTGAAGTCACAAGGCCTTTGGGCTTGACTCCCTCTGAGATGCAGAGAGGTCAAAGCATGCATTTACCACCCTCCCTGAAAGCTCAGGGTGGGCTAGAACAGGCTGAGTTTCTTCCAAACTCCAGCTATCAGGTGAGGAAAGGTGTACATGGGAATAAGTGTTTATACAGATGAAACCAGCCAATGTTGGAAGAAAATGCTTTCTCAAACATGCATATTTATATTCATTCATGTGTTCCTTCATTCAAAAAATATTCACTGAGTGCCTCCTATGTGCCAGGCATTGTCCTTATTGCTTCTATCTAGGACGAAAAGCTGGTATAAGGGTTTCAGGTGGTCATAGGTAAGCAGACTCCCACTCTGGGGCAAAATGAAGATTTGGGGATTAAGCCATACTTGTGCTCCCACCCTGTGAACCCCACAGCACTTAAGGGGACTTCCCAGAGCCCGTTAACCACGGACATGGCCCCCATTAGTCATGGTGCAACTCTGTAACAGGACTTAAACAGCTGAGCAGATCTGGGGCACACCCCCATAAATTAAGGGCTATAGAGCAGTTTTCAGGTTGACAGATCTTGGCTGGATGCCATGATGACCTGGTTACCTTTGCTTGTGCCCCTAATGACCAGATTTTACACTCCCCCAATGTGGAACATATTCTGACATATGATCTAATAAGGAGAAAGAAAATTTGAAATTGGGCATAACCTGAAAATACAGGAAGTGAGAGCGTATTATTATTATTATTGTAAAGGCACTTAACCTGAGATCTACTCTCTTGACAACTTTTTTTTCCACATGAGATGGGTAAAATGCCAAGGTCATAAAAAAGTTTAAGGGAGGCACATGTCACACAACAGTGTGAACATGCAATCATCACACTTGTGAACTACAAAAGGATCACTCTTAACACATTTTTAAGCATAAACTGCAGTACCATTATCTGTAGCAGACCACCAGAGCTCATTCACCTTGTGTAACTGAAACTCTATGCCCATTAACTAGCAATGATATACACCTGCGATTGAATAGCTAAAGTCCTGTAAGCAGCATGTAAATTGTTCACCAATAGGCAAATAAATAAGGGCTAAGCTCTAAACACTACCAAATCACTCCAACTCAGTAAACAGTGTATTAAAAGGATCCCTGTATGCCCACTGTGGAGACAACAAGGGCAGATGGCATCTGGGGAGACAGCGACTCTGAGCTAAGACATGCCAACTGAGTTTAGAACCAAGTCTCCCCTCTACATCTGGGGTTCTTGTCCACACAGAGCTTCCCCACCTGGAAGGAAGTTGTTTCTGTGACCTGATCAGCAATGCTGAAGCAAAAGCTCCTTTTAGGAGAGAAGCTCAGAGCCACCAACAATGTTCTCAGTGAGAGCAGAGAGATCAGAAAGCCATATGCCTACATGAGCATATACTTTTTTTTTTTTTAAAGCTTTGAAGTAGTAATACAAAGTCACTCATAGAAATAAATCTCCTATACCTCTGACCAGCAGTTATGGAAGGGGTCGTAAGTCTCCACATTGTTGATCCTCTGCAAGCCATCAAAACCTCCAATCACATAGACCTTGCCACCTAACACCACCATTTTATGCCTCCAGCGGCCTATATTCAAATACTCAATTTGAATCCATTTGTTGATTGAAGAATTATATTTCCAAACATCATGTTGTGTTTCTTTGCCACCTAGAAGAGAAATAGAGCATTTTAAGAAACCACTAGATGTGTCAGAAATACAGCTTCCTCCTTAAGAAAATGATCTGGATCAGGAGACAGAGCCAACACAGGGGAATAGAGAGAGCCAGTATGAGGCTGGGGTGAATTGTGTACCAGACTGTGTCATGTGTCACCTCTGTGCTTTGAGTTCAGAGAAGTGGCTGAATGAGTTGGGTCCAGAGAAGTCTTCAGGGAAGTGGCAACAAGTCCACATAGGTGGGTAAGGGCCAGCAGGTGCCTGGACTCCATGTCTGTGCAGTCAAGGGGCAGGAAGTAAGGCAGGTCAGATGAGGTTGGACTTTTGCCAGTAGGGACTGTAGAGCTTTGACCAGCTGCTAAATTAGAAGGCACCTTAAGTTTTGTTTGCTTACTTATTTAGACAAATACAAACCTGGAAAAATCACCAAGAAATCTTACAAAATTGTCTCAGTTCAAATTTCTGATCTATACCCAAAAAAAAAAAGTGGGATTTGTCCTATTGTGAAATAATTTTTATTATGAGATGATCACAATAGGTAATTTGAGAATGAGCTGGTAAATATTTTCTTCAAGACCACTCTCCTTAATAAACTGAAAATACATAATTCAGTTAGGGTGAGAGATCAAGACAAAGGGGAACTGACTCTTTTGGTGACTTTAGTATTCTATCAGCTTTGTGTTTCCATTCCTTGTCAGCACAGAGTACCACCAACTCCTCAAAGCAAAGATGTACTTTTCAGACTTATAAATGTGCACTAGTGGGGCAATACGTATCCCTCATGATGTTCTGTGTCCTGGGTAAGTGTTTCTTCAGGGTAGAGCCCAGAAGTGAGACTTCTAAGTCAAGAGCACACACTCTGAATTTTTATAGGTGTTGCCAAAGAGCCTTGCACAGCTGTCCTGGTTGACCTATCCCTCTCCTATCCACGACATATATTAAGAGCGTTTTGTTTGTTTGTTTGTTTGTTTGTTTTATTGTATATGCTGATGAAGAAAGTAATGTCATAGTTTGGGTTTTCCTGGCTGCTCAGGAGACCAAGCTTCTTCCTCTTCCATGAATTTTTTGTTCATATAGTTTAGCCCTTTTTCCTTGGGTTGTATACCTTTTAGAGGTCTCTATTCAAAACACTGTGTATGACATTGATCCCATTAAGGTAGTGTCAAAAGTTATAAAAGAGGGGCGCCTGGGTGGCTTCGTTGGTTAAGAGTCCGACTCTTGACTTTTGACTCAGGTCATGGCCTAAGGATCATAGGGTGGAGCTCTGCACTGGGTTCCATACTCAGCGAGGAATCTGCTTGAGATTCTCTCTCTGCCCCTCCCCCCTCACACATGCACACACACACTCTCTCAAATAAAATCTTTTTTTAAAAAGTTATAAAATAACTATATGCTTTCAAAGAAATGTATGTGCACTATATTGAAAAGAAGAAAAATTTATGATTTTTACTGCAAGATGTAAAGGAAGATCTGATTAAGTGGGAAGCATATCATGTGCATAGATGAAAAGACAGGTTATTGCAAAAATGTCAACCATCCCTGAGTTAATTGATGCATTCAGTGCCTTCGGAACTTTTCAGGGAACTTGAAGAGATCATTCTCAATTTCATTTGGAAGAGTAAATTTGGAAAAATTTCTAAGAAACTTTGGAAAAAGAATGAATAAGAAGGCTTTTGTAGCAAATACCAAAATACACTAAAAAGCTATGATAATGAAACACTGTGGTATTGGCATAAGATGAGACAAACTGACCAATGAAAAACAAGAGTTCAGAAGAGATCGAAAGATATAAGGATCATTAAATAAATGGTAGTAGAACAATTGGCTATTTGGAGAAAAATTAAATTAGATCCTTCTTTCACATTATGGTGAAAATAAAATTCAAAAGTAAATGGTTTTATAAAAATAACTGGAGAGTATATAGAAGATGTTGATGATCTTGGGGTGGGGAGGGGCTTTCTAAGCATGACATGAATGAAACATAGAATCACATAGGAAAGAAAGTTACTATATACAATATAAATCAAAGTTAAAAGAAAATCATAGTCTGAGGGAAACTATTCGCAATACAAACAGCAAAGGATATATAGTAAGAGCTCCAAAAAATTAACAAAAAGGCAAGCTACAATAGAAAGACAAAGGGTAGGAATAGATCATTTTTTAAAAAAATAAAGTGTTAGCTAAAAATAATAATAAAGTGTTAGCTAATAAATATATGAAAATGTGATATCATCATTAATGAATTAATTATTGAATTAATGAATTAAATATTCTAGGCTATTAAAAATGTAAGTCAATAATGAAAAATGTTAGTAAGGATGTAGAAAATGGACACTGTTCAACGTTGTTTGAACTGTAAATTGTTACAACCTTCCTGGAGCACAATTTAACAACATCTACAAAAATTCTAAATTGATATATCTTTTTTTTTTCACGCCAGATGAGTAATGTGCCATGGTCGTAAAAAGGTTTAAGGGAGGCACATGTCACACAATAGCATGAACACCCAATCATGATGCTTACGAACTACAAAAGGATCCCTAAATTGACATATCTTATGACCATCTCCAGGAATCTCTCCAAACAGCAGCACAAGTTCTTAAATATATGTGTATTAAAATACCTATTGGTATTTTAAATTTAAATTTAAAATACCTATTGTGGGGCACCTGTGTGGCTCAGTTGGTTGAGTACCTGACTCTTGATTTTGGTTCAGGTCATGATCTCCAAGTCATAGGTTTGAGCCTTGTGTGGGGCTCTGTGCTCAGTGTGGAGTCTGCTTGTCCCTCTCCCTCTTTCTCTGTTCTTCCCCCCCACTTCTAAAATATATAAATAAAATCCTTGAAATAATAAAATAAAATGCCTATTGCAGTATTTTTTTCCAGTGGGAAAATAAAAACTAAAAAAATTGTTTCATTCATTCAATAGACTTAATCCATAATTAAGATTCATTATATTGATATGTAATTATGCCCAAAATAAATCATTAATTGAAGTACAAGTTTCTGTGATTTAACTGTGTGTAACAAGCATGCCTTCATGCACTGCTTGTATCATTTTTCAATAGACAACAACAAATCTAAGTGAAGAAAAGGACAAACTGTAGAATATAACGTGTGTAGCAAATGTGACATAGACATTGCCAAACCTGTCTTTTCCTCCTGTGCACGCAGCTAAACTACATTTCCTAGACCCCCTCCATGGGGGCTGGTGGTACAGCAGGGAATGTGGCTAGTTCTTGTCCATAGAATGTAAGCAGATTGATGCCTCCCATCCAGGCTGAGGCTGTTATGAGCAGGTGTGCTTTCTCAACTCGTTCAGTATCTCCCTCTTCCTGAATTCCATTAACCTTGAAGGCCACGTATGGAAAACAGTAGCATCATCAGATGGAAAAAGGCTAGGTCTCTGAATGACTGAGTGAAGCAGGTCCACTCTCCCCACATACTATTGCAATAATCCATTGAGATTTAGAATTTGTGACAGCAACTAACATTAGCTTACTCTAAACCAATATAAAATTATTTTTGTAAAAAAGTTAAAACATGGGGGTGCCTGGGTGGCTCAGTGGGTTAAACCTCTGCCTTCGGCTCAGGTCATGGTCTCAGCATCCTGGGATCGAGCCCCTCGTCGGGCTCTCTGCTCAGCAGGGAGCCTGCTTCCCTTCCTCTCTCTCTCTGCCTGCCTCTCTGCCTACTTGTGATCTCTGTCTGTCAAATAAATAAATAAAAATCTTTAATTAAAAAAAAAGTTAAAACATGTAAGATGGTAATGGCACAGAGAAACTGGCATATTTTACTTTATACTCTCTATATTATTTGAATCTTCAACAGCAATCAAAAAATATTTCTATAGTGGGGCGCCTAGGTGGCTCAGATGGTTAAGCCTCTGCCTTTGGCTCAGGTCATGATCCCAGGGTCCTGAGATGGAGTCCTGCATCTGGCTCCCTGCTCAGCAGGGAGCATGCTTCTCCCTCTCCCTCTGCTGCTCCCTTGCTTGTGTGCGCTCTCGCTCTCTCTCTCTTTCTCTGTGTCAAATAAATAAATAAGACCTTTAAAAAATTATTTCTACAAGATAAACAAAAGTTATCACATAATCTATGACATTAACATTCCCAGGGAAGAACTGATGTGACTTTGATTTTGGAGTTTGGACTCTGTATTTGGTTCTGGGAAGAAGCTCTTCCCCAAACAAATACAGATTAGAGAAAGCCACCAAGAGAAGACAAGGGATGCTTGTCTCCTGCCCAGGAGCCCCAAGAAGAGCTGGGGAGAGCATGGGACTCAGAGGACCTGGGTTGAGACCCTGCCTGATGCTTACCAGTGTGTGACCTGTCTTCAGATGCATTCCATAACCCTTCAGAGCCTGCATTTTCTCCATTTGTAAACTGGAGATTAAAATCACCTACCTTAGAGAGTTGATGTGAGAGGAAAATGATTAAATACCACCAAAGTGTAAATTCATCTACTGTGCTGTAAAGATGATAGAGACTTTGTCACTTAATAAATATATATTAAGCATTTACTAGTAGCTAGGCGCAGGGCTAGGTACTGGCAGTACAGTATTGACTCTTCTGGAATTCGAGGACTAATTGGAGTCAGGCGCAGTGTAATAGTAAATAAGCAAGTAACTTAGAAGTGAGAAATGACAAAGTATCGTGTGCTACTGGAGCATCTAAAAGTACAACTTGGGGCACTTGGGTGACTCAGTCAGTTAAGTGTCGCCATTGGCTCAGATCATGATCCCAGGGTCCTGGGATCGAGCCCTGCACTGGGCTCCCTGCTCTGTTGGAAGCCTGTTTCTCCCTCTCCCATTCCCCCTGCTTGAGTTTCCTCTCTCACTGCATGTCTCTCTATCAAATAAACACATTTTTAAAAAATCCTTAAAAGTATAACAATAAATTTGAGGTGAGGTTCAGGTTTGGGGAGAACAACAGACATTTTTATTCATTACCCAGTGCCCAGCTCAGTGTCATACACCTCTAGCAAATACCAAATAAGCTCTAGTATCACTTTCCTTCTTCCTTTCTATGAAGGACCGGACCTGTCTGCTGCTTCCCCAGATCCTAGTACAACTGCTCACAGGTTAGTCTCCATTAAGTAAGAATGTGCTTTCCAGGATAGATCACCTAAGCTCCTGGTTTCCATGTGGTGACCCTGTCAGAGCTAGATCATCACCATTCATAGTAATCCTTCTAAGTCTGTTGCCTGGCTCTCACTCAGAAAATACATAGTGTCCCTGGGGACTTGCTTTGGCATCACTTGGCTCCTGCTTACCTGAGATGTAGACCTCATTTTTTAATGTCACGCATGCAAACTCCACCCACTTCTTATTCTCACTGTCCAGCTCATGCTCTGTCATGGGGAGCTTGGCCACCTCCAGGCGGCTGCGCCGCAAGGGGTCCAGGCAGGTAACCTCCGCCACAAACCGTTCATCCTTCGTGCAGCCACCAATGATCATGAATACCTCAGACTGAAACTCATGCATCCTGGGCTTGGTGCGCTCCGAAATGATCTGGAAAACCAATGGGAGTACATAAAGGCAGGATGACACAGAGGTTCAGAGCCCAGGCTATGGAACCAGACCGAGCAGAGCCCAGTTCCCAACTCTGCCACCATGTAACCTCACCTTGAGCCTCAGCTCCATCATCTGTGTAATGGGGACTTGAGCCATAATTACCTCATAGGTCTGTGGTGAGGATGAAATGGTATCACATATGCAGTGTGCCTGGCCTGGAAGGGGCCCAGGATATATTAAATACTCAACAAAGTTTACCTATTGTTGCTTTTGCTGCTATCTTAAGAAGTCCAGGTCCATTTACCATCAAATGTACTTCAACCTTCCTGCCCAGTCTGAAGGTCTGAACCCTGGAATTTCATTTCTGGCTACCTTCTCCCACTCCCGGTTTCAATTTCTTAATGATATCCCAGACTTTGCTCACCACCAGACCTCTTCTGAAAGAGAAGTCCTGATGGTAGGCACACAAGAGCACTTGGAGACTTAGGGGAAAAGTCTCAAACAGGAGCATGGTGTGGCCAGGGATGTTGGAGGACTGGGTCCCAACATCAAAGATATGACCCTTCAGAGCCCTGAACAAGCAAAAAAAAAAAAAAAAAAAAACCACACCACAGATATTTGAACCCAGCTGAAAGAACAGAGGTTTGAAAGTCAAATACACCAGCGTTTAGTCCTGGTTTCACCACCTGTGGCTATGTGACCTTGGAGAAGCAACACAATCTCCACAAGTGCCTGAGATCACTTCTGTGTCACCAAGTCATTGTGAGCATTCATGAGGTTGTGATGTAGAGGGATGAGCGGAGCACCTGGCATAGGCACAGCCCTTAACAGTCATGGCAGAAGAAGCAGCTAGAGATGTCATATTGGCATTACTGGGGAAAAGGGAGAGCTGCCCTCTTCCTGGTTCCATCCATCCCCTGGGCTCAGTGGGGCAGGTTCTGCAAGTGGGCTAATAGGAGATGGAAAGGTAGCACCCATTTCTCAATGACCAAAGCAGTCTGCAAGGTCAGGCTGACCTCACACAGGCTATGACACTTCAATTTTGACCACAGGTGTGACAAACAGGTTACAGTAGCAAAAACTGCCCCCTCAAGTGGCAAACTTGAGGTTCAATGGTCACAAATAAGCAGACCAAACAAAGTAAGAGACTTTGGTTTTCTGTACCAAAGAGTCAGATACAGTAAATTTTTCATACTCAATTCATGGCCATGAAGTGTGTCGCAGGGCTCTCCTTTGGAGGTCAGCAGAAAGAAGTGCGGGAGGGCAATGGGTAGAATCGGAGGGCACTGACAGTGGAGAAGACAGCTGGGATAAGGGTGGGAGGGGTGGTCCTGGGAACTTGGAGTCCCTGTGAGAAACCAAGCTGGCAGGACAGGATCTGAGCAATAAGCTGGCACCAAAGACAAATTTTGCCACTTTGCCATTTTCTTTCCCACTATCTGCCCTGCTTCATGTCCCTAAATCTCCCCTCCCCACAGCTGAGATGCAACTCCAGCACCAATCTGGTCCTTTCAAAAGAATTAGGGACTGCAGGGACGCCGACGCCTGGGTGGCTCAGTGGGTTAAGCCACTGTCTTCGGCTCAGGTCATGATCCCAGGGTCCTGGGATCGACCCCAAATCAGGCTCTCTGCTCAGCAGGGAGCCTGCTTCCTCCTCTCTCTCTGCCTGCCTCTCTGCCTGCTTGTCATCTCTCTCTGTCAAATAAATAAATAAAATCTTAAAAAAAAAAAAAAGAATTAGGGACTGCAGAGCAATGCTTAGATGATAGCACTAGCTTCCCAGAATTGGTCCCTGTATGACCTTTATTCCAGTTCTGAAAGCCAGACCTCGGCCTTCCCCTGAAGGCCCCATCTTCCTCACAGTGGCTGTTCTCTTGCCTCAATACCCTATTGGCCTGTAGGGGACTGGACTAGCTGTGATCTTACTCCTGATTCCTAGCCTGGGACCCTATTCCTGAGTCCTAGGCTGTGGAAGACTGCTCTCATTGACTGAAAACTCTGCATTCCTGCTATCTGGATCCTCCCATAATATTTGTCCTTGATTTCCCATACCACTTCCCCATCCACCTACCCTTTAAGTCACAGGCATTTTTTGTAATGTCCCTTGGTCCTTTCTTCCAAGAAGTCATTCTTGACTTTCTACACTTGTTCCCCACAGTCCTGAATTCTCCTATCACAACACTTTTCCTACTTCTTTGTAATTTACTATAAGGTCCCCTGATGGCAGAAACAGCCCTTATTCTCCAATAGATCCTCAGCATCAATAATAGTGCTTGGAGGTTGTGGGATTCTATGAACACTCATTGAATGAATGAATGGACGAAAGAATGAATGAATGAATGAATGAATGTGTTAGGTAACCCAGGACCCAATACAGACTTTTTTCCAGTCTAGATCACCATTGTAACCAGCTTCCACAATGGCACCCAGCAATCCCCACCTCAGGGTATTTACATCTTATGTTGTTCCCCCGACATTGTTCCAGGATTGGCCTCTATGCCAGCAGAATACAGCAGAGGTGATGATTTACCAGTGCTGAAACTAGGTTTTAAAAAGCACTACAGCGGGGCACCTGGGTGGCTCAGTGGGTTAAAGCCTCTGCCTTCAGCTCAGGTCATGATCTCAGGGTCCTGGGATCAAGCCCCGCATCGGGCTCTCTGCTCCACAGGGAGCCTGCTTCCTCCTCTCTCTCTGCCTGCCTGTCTACTGGTGATCTCTGTCTGTCAAATAAATAAATAAAATCTTTAAAATAAATAAATAAAAAGCACTACAGCTTTCAGAGTGCCTGGGTGGCTCAGTGGGTTAAAGCCTCTGCCTTTGGCTTGGTTTGTGATCCCAGGGTCCTGGGACTGAGCCCAGCATCGGGTTCTCTGTTCAGCAGGGAGCCTTCCTCCTCTCTCTCTCCCTGCTTCTATGCCTATTGTGATCTCTGTCAAATAAATAAATAAAATCTTTAAAAAATAAAAATAAAAAAGCACTACTGCTTTCATCTTGATGGATCTCACAGTCTTTCTGGGGCCATTTTCTCTGGAAAAGCCAGCTGCTGTGGAGAGGCCCACGTGGTAAGAAACTGAGGCTTCCAGCCAACAGCCAGCAAGGAACTGACACCTGTCAACAATCCTGTGAGTGAGCCTGGAATTTGATCCTCCAACCCTGTTTGAGCTTTGAGATGACTGTAGCCTCTGCCAACAGCTTGACTACAGCTTCATGAGAGACTCTAGGCCAGAACTGCCCAAATAAACCATGCCTAGATTCCTGTAAGCTGTGAGAGAATAAATGTTTATTGCCTTAAAGTTTGGGGACAATTTGTTACACAACAATAGATAACTAATACAACCATCTAGTTGATGGCATTGTTAGGTATTAAGACCCACCTCATCACTAGGCACCACAGAACTCCTAAGTGGTGGCACTATTATCAAACTGTAAATTCAGCTACATTTGACAAAATATTAACCCCAAAGGCATCATGACAAGGCCAGTCTTGAAGTCAGAGATGTGCAAATTTGTTACAGACACACAGAAGGGTTTGCCAGTGAATCACATGCAACAATTAGGCCTAACTAGTTTCTTTTCAGATTGTTAAAAATAGAACAGTTGCACCTTGCTGACTATTCATTAACAAGGCCTATACTAGGGGACCAGCAGAAGAGACCATGTTGCTTTAACAAAGCTGTCCTCAGGGGTGAGCCTCTGCCTCACTCAGGAGTGAGAGACACCACACATGCCAGAGCAGCTTTGGGTATAAATCAAGGTGGTCACTAGACATTTAGGAGGCAATGAAATAAAGGGGAAACTATATCTGCCCCCAAAGACTTCTCTCTATGAAGGTACTAGCTACCACTCCTAAATCGAATGTAGATTGACATCTGCTTTAGGGTTCTAAAAGATCCCACTGTTTTCCACCTCCCTAAACTTAGAGGAGGAAAAAGGTTAAAAGGGAGAGATGATGACAGGACAAGAAGAGCTGAAGTTTGGAAAAGGAAGGTTAAGGGGATAACTGTGTTCAAAAAGCAGCCTCCGGACTTAGACCACCATTATCAGGAGGAAACCCAGGATTATTCAAGTAGTGAACAGACAGGGAGTTTCAAGGAATGAACTGGCAATTGACACCCCAATTCAAAGATCACCATGGTTGGTTAGTTCAGTTACCCAGACTGTAAAACAGGAAAGAGAAAGTGCCCTGAGGTGGATTTGGGAAAAAGCAGTAACCCTTGGACACAATGAAAAGAGAAATCTGGGATGCCTGGATAGAGAAATCTGGGATGCCTGGGTAGCTCAGTCAGTAAAACATCTGCCTTTGGCTCCGGTCATGATCCCAGGATGCTGGTATCCTGCCTACATCAGGCTCCTTGCTAAGCAGGGAGCCTGCTTCTCCCTCTGCCTGCTTTGCCTGCTCTGCCTGCCACTCCCTCTGCTTGTGCTCTCTCTCTCTCTCTCTGACAAATAAACAAAATCTTTAAAAAAAAAAAAAAAGAAAGAAAGAAAGAAAAGAAAAGAGAAATCCTAGATTTAGAGAGAGAAAATGCCTGGTTGTGAGAGATAGTGCACCATAATGGAATTGCAAAAGAATGAGAATAGTCTCATTTGTGGGGCCTTAACCATGCACCAGACACTGTGCTAACCACATCTCATTCATTATCCTATTTAATTCTCACTGTATCAGTTGGTAGGCATTATTGTCTCCATGTTATAGGTCAGGACAGAGCTTTCAAGCAGCTAACTGGCTTACCCAAGGTCACACTGTCAGTAAATTGTGCAGTCAAGATTAAAGCACAGATCTGCCTAAATTTATTTATTTATTTAAAGATTTTATTTATTTATCAGAGAGAGAGGGAGAGAGCGAGCACAGGCAGACAGAATGGGAGGCAGAGGGAGAAGCAGGCTCCCTGCAGAGCAAGGAGCCCGAAGTGGGACTCGATCCCAGGACGCTGGGATCATGACCTGAGCCGAAGGCAGCTGCTTAACCAACTGAGCCACCCAGGCGTCACTCAGATCTGCCTAAATTTAAAGCCCAAGTTCCTGCCACTGGAAACTCTTCCAGATATCAGAGTTCTCTCCTCTCCTAAACCCAAAATTCATAATGCCACTCTCCCACACACTGCAAATACCAAAGTCAGAGTACATACTTCCTAGCAGCAACTTAGGTAATTTTTATCAGCAGAAAACCTTTATTACCTATATTTTAGGGACTTAGGATACAGGAAGCAGAAATAAAATAGCTAGGATATTGGAAGTGTAGTTGAGCAAGACTCTATACTTTGAACACTGAACTGAGAGCAGCTGTAGAGACAGACACTGTCTGCAGTTTTATGAGGGCTTTGATGACCCAGTGCTAAGCCATCTGCCAGCGACCCACATACCTAGCATGTGGTAGGACCCATATGGTTGCCTGGACTCCCTCTTTCAGTCTACTCATCACTGTTCATTCACTTAGTGTCTTAGCTTCTCTGATAGACCATAAGGCAGATACTGTTTTTGTAGTGCTGGTGCCATATCTGGCACACAGTCGGTGTTCAGAATTTATTTGCAAAAAATACATACATACATATATAAAAGTATAGCTTATTAAAATATATGGGATGCTGTTAAAATAGTTCACAGGAAATTTATAGCACTACTGATAATACTAGAAAATATAAGGAAGTTCTCAAATCAATTACTTCAGCTTCCAATTTAAAAAAACAAGAGATAATTAAACCCAAAGTAGGCAGAAGAAAGAAAATAATCAAGATTAGATTCAAATAAATAAAATAAACCCTAAAAACTAATGAAACCAGAAGGTGTTTCTTTGAGAAAATTGATAGAACTGATAAACGTCTAACCAGTCTGATCAGGAAAAAAAAGAGAGGAAACATTAACTACTAATATCTGGAGTGAGAGATGTGACATCACTATAGATTCTACAGATATTAAAAGGATAATAAAGGAATGCCATTAGTAACTTTATGCCAGTAAATTCCATAACCTCTATGAAATGGGGAAATTCTTTGAATTTCTAGAGCATTCTAGAAGAAATAAATAACCCTATATATATTAAAGAAATACAATTTGTATTTTAAAATCTCACAAAGAAAACTCCTGGGCCACCTGAGTGGCTCAGCTTGTTGAGCACCCAGCTCTTGACTTCGGCTGGGTTAACGATTTCAGGGTTGTGAGATTGACATCAGTCTCCGAGCTCAGTGCAGAGTCTGCTTGTCCCTCTCTCTCCCTGACTTACGTTTTTTCTCTCTCTCTCTCAATCTCTCTCTCTAAAATAATTAGATAAAATCTTAAAAAAACAAAAACCCTCCTGACCTCCTGATTCTGATAGTATCACTGGTAAATTGTACTAAACATTTCAGGATAGTTGCAGAGTGAATCAATGACAGCAGATCTGAGGGCAACACACAAATAGGAAAGGACATATAGGAAAAGAAGGAGGCTCCGGTGGCCTCAGAAAGATAATTTCTAAACCACTTGTGGTTAGGATTTCTATCAATGGCCTAATGAAGGTTTAGAAGCCTATCCCAGAATTACTGTACGGTGGTATATAGGTGTGTGTGTTCATGCGTATAAACTTAACACGCTGTCTCTATATTATTATTTCCTGATGGTTTTGTTCCTTTCCACTAAACCTATTTTTGTGTTTATGAAGTTTTGAATAAAACACTTCTTCAGAAGCTGTTAAGGAGAACCAGGTACAGCCAAATGATATGCGTATTCATCATCTTGGTACCTATTTATTCATTCAACAAACATTTACCAATCAGTTACTCTATATCAGGGATTCTCGTAAGGTCTGGAGATGGAAAGTCCAATAAGACATATTTCTGACCATAACAAGCTGCCAGTATAGAGACCTTTACAGATGAGGAAGTCAATGGTTACCATGTGGCGGTTGGTGCTACGACAGAGCAATGCACCAGGTGCTAGGGGAATGAGGGAGGTCTCTGAGGTGGTGCTTTTAACTTTTTGCAGCTGGTACAGAAGTCAACTAGATGGAAAGAGGAAAAAAGCACTTGAGCCTTAGTCTGCATTAAGTGGATGAAAAAGCACATCCACTTTGGGGAACTGCAAGCAGTGCACAGGACCCTAGCAGTGGGGAGAGGCTGGAGATGGCACTAGAGAAATGGGCAGAGGTAAAGTAGGTAAGCGAGACTCTGGGAGCTCAGGCATGAAGGGTGTGGGCTTTACCCTGAGAGTCATGGGGAGCTGTGAAGAGGATAAGCTCAAGAGCACAATAATTAGGTTTGAGTTTTGTTTTGTTTTTTTAATTTTAAAGATTTTATTTATTTATTTGACTGAGAGAGACATGGCTAGAGAGCAAACACAAGCAGTGGGAGTGGGAGAGGGAGAAGCAGGCCTCCCACTGAGCAGGGAGCCTGATGCGGGGCTCGATCCCACGACCCTGGGATCATGACCTGAGCTGAAGGCAGTTGCTTAAAGACTGAGCCACCCAGGTGCTCTCATGCTCGAGTTTTAGATCATCCAGCTGATGAATGAATTGGAGGGAGGCCAGACTGAGGGCAGGAAGGTGAGTTTTGGGAATTTTCAGAAACTCAGGAAGGAAACAATGACAGTCTGAACCAAGGTAATGTCATAGGATATCCAAGAGACCCATGGTTCTCCAGAGCAGGCAAACTAGGAAAGCAGTACTCCTATAGGATGGCGACCAGACAGGGCACATTCCATCCTGTATGTGTCACCCCTGCCAACCTCCACCCTTATGCCCTGGGATGAGGGAGGATGTGCCCAGCATGGTGCTGAGTGATTTCCCATCTCACTCAGTCCTCTCAGTAGGTGTTTATGTCGTGTCAGCCCCATTTTACAGATCAGAAATCCAGGGCCTTTGGAACTGCCTGACTCAAACCACAAACAGAACAGTGCCTTCTCTGTGCTGTAAAGATTGGTAAGCCAGCCTCACCTATATTTCTGTAAGGCCACTGACTCCTCTACTTCGTTGCTTAACTACAGGCTCATTCAATGTCAACTCACCTCATTGCCCGAAAGGTGGTACATCCTGGCTTCCTGAAGCAGCGGGAAGACCTCTGGGCACTGTCTGATAAGAGGATCTGCCTCCACTGTCTCCACAAAGTACCATGGGTCCAGAAGTGGCAGGCGCACATTCTCAAGGACATAGGGGAGCAAGCAGAGTCGTTCTGACTGTTTGTGCCGGACCCAACTCATCACAGTCTCAAACACCTGAGCCTCCTCGGTCACATAGAGGTCATCACTCTTCAAGATGTGGTAGAGAGTGTCCACGGGAAGTTCGAGGAACTCCTCAGAGTTCAGAATCTGCACAAAGTTTTGAATGATGTAATTTTGAACCTGCTTCTTCAGACTGTCCAACGAGTGTGTATCTGCCAGCCTCAGTATTCCAACACAGTTTTCGGGGTTCAAGGCTTCTGTTAGGAAGCTGGCACAGGCATCCACCATCCGCAGGAACTAAGAGAACAGAAGGAAGCAAATCAGGCCAGAGAACCATCAGTCCACAGGAAGCCTTATCAGAAAGTTGTGTATGGTGGCAAAAAATGAGAAAAATCCAAAGGACTGACAGTAGAGGACCAGCTAAAGAAATTATATAGATTCTTATTTTTGACAACTTTGTAGTCATTAACACAACAAAAATGCTCATAATGTATTGAGTTTAAATATCTGTTCTCTAAATCTGATCAAGTCTCTCGATTTAATCAGCAATTTACAGGAAATATAATAGAAAGAGGAACATGTTAAATGGTACCATGGGGATATACAATCAGCAAAATCTGGACTGTGAGAAACTTTACGGAACCAGTTCAGTTTCTTCAACAAATACAACTCAAGGGTAAATGAGAGAGAGAGGTGGGGAGGAGGAACTTAGAAATGAAGAGAGATGTAAGAGACACATCAACCTTGTGCAAAATCTGGACCTTGTTTGGATTAGTATTCATTTTAAGTGTGATAATGATGTTGTGATTATATTTCAAAAAGAATCTTTGTGTTTTAGAGAGAGATATATACTAAAATTTTGCAGCTGAAATGAGAAGAGCACTTCACAAAATCATAGGTATATTATGATCCTATTTTTATTAAAAAATATAGAATATAGGTATAGAAAAAAGCATGAAGGATATACACCAAAATATTAACAGTTATTATATTTCACTGTGTCAGGTATTTTAGGACAATTTATGCTGCATTAACCTCCAAATCTCAGGCACTGACAAGAATAAATGATTATTTCTCACTCACATTACATGTCCAACAGAAGTCTTCATTCCAAGATCTAGAATGATAGAAAAGCCAGTCTTGTGAACAGGAGAAAAAAGATGGCAGAGCCTTACTAGGCTCTTAAAATTTCAGCTCAGAAGTTGCACATGTCATTTCCACTCACACTTAATTGGCCACAGTAAATCACAGGGCAAAATTTGTTGCCAAAGCAAAAATAATCCTCCCATAGACACAGTCCCATAGGGATAGAAAGGGCAGATACTGTATATATACTGTAAGATATCACATTTTCTAATAAGACTCTGAGAATTTCCCTTACTTTTTTTTATATATTTTAAAAATCTTCTAAAATGAATAAGTAGCACTTTAGTAAGTTAAAAATTCATTTGTAAAATTATTGGTTTCCATGTCTTAGTTTTAAATTATCATCATCCTTATAAAAATATGAGCCCCTTATGCTTATATAGCACTTAACCACTTACAAAGCATGTCATATCCATTATATTATTTATTATTCATTTTACAGATGAGGTGCCTCAGATGCATCAGCTTCTTTTTTTATTAAGTTGTTTTTTAAAAAAGATTTTATTTATATATTTGATCAAAGCAGTAAGAGAGGGAACACAAGCAGGGGGAGAGGGAGAGGGAGAAGCAGGCTTCCCGCTGAGCAAAGTGCCCAACACAGGGCTCGATCCCAGGACCCTGAGATCATGACCTGAGCCAAACGCAGATGCTTAACGACTAGGTCACCCAGGTGCCCTATTAAGTTTTTTATTTTAATCCCAATATAGTTAACATGCAATGTTATGTTAGTTTCAGGTGTACAATATTCAAATGCACCAGTTCATTCTTATTCACTGCTCTCTGGAGCTTAGCTCTGAACAAGTCCAAATTCCTATCCCCCCTCCTTGTCCCCTGGGTAAGTAAAAGGTCAAGTTCTCAGTGTTCTTGGGTTGATGAATTAATTAACAGGAGGGAAAGAGGAAGTCTGAGTAGAGAGAACCTGGTCTCTCCGGCAGGGAGGGCTGGTCTGAAGGCAGTGAGATAACCCAGTGAGAGTTTGGACGGACAGACCTGGATCAGATGGGGTGCAAACTGCAGAGGAGACGAGACGCTCCAGTGATGAACTGAGGGTAGCGGGGCAGTGGAGCAGGACTGGTCTCAGAGTAAGCCATATTAATTTAGGCTCTGGCCTTCACTCCAGAGCATTCTAGGAGACACACATCTCTGATTTTCTAATCAATCCCAATTGCAAGATATTATCTTTCCATGTCAGAACACTCATTCAAGCCATCAGTTTAGAAACATTGACTGAGTGTCAGTGAAATGCTGGAGAAGCTTGAATTCTGCTTCAGACCGCCTTGTCTGCTGGCCTTGGCCATTGCCTGCAATCTGTTTCTCACATGAGCAACTGTAGAAACGGTTGAGACTGAGAATTCTAACACCTGTTTTCTTGTTTGCAGATTTTCAGTTCAAAGAGTAAAAATGCACAACCGAGACCAAGTCTTGCTAGCCCTCAGAACTTGTCACCAGAGCCCTACATGGCCCTGCCCACAGATGCCTATGAGCACTGAAATGGAACCCACTTTTGTGGCGGCCTCCAGTGCAAAGGGCAGGTACCTACTCCAGTGTTTGCGTGAGAAGATGATTAAATAGATTTTCTAAATATGTAAACTAGCCCTGGGAGGTCACCTAAAAACCTGGTAATAGCGGATGTCTCTGGGGAACAGGGGAACTGGTAGTTGGGGTCAGGGTAGAGAGAAAGACTTACTTATCTTTGATTTATTTTTCATTATTTTTTAAAGATTTTATTTATTTATTTGACAGAGAGAACACGAGCAGGAGGAACGGCAGAAAGAGGGAAAAGCAGACTCCCCACTGAGCAGGGAGCCTGATGCAGGGCTCCATCACAGGACCCTGGATCATGACCTGAGCTGAAGGCAGGTGCTTAACCGACTGAGCCACCCAGGCGCCCCACTGTTCACCTATTTGTACTCCCTTGCTTTGAGTGCCATGTGATAGAATTCTCTATTTAAAATAGTTTCTCATAGAAACAAAGAAATAAAATAAAGTTTCTCATGAATGGAGAAAACACTAGAAAGCAACACATCAAAACGCTATCATGTTTATTTCAAATGCAGTGTTATAGATAAAGCAATTAATTTGTCTTTTAGACTTTGCTGTTTAGAACAAATGTTCTACATTGGGCATGAAGTTGCTATTTTATTTTATTTATTATTATTATGGTTTTTTAAGAAGGAGAGGGAGTACAGGAGCAGGAGAAGGGTACAGGGACAAAGGGAGAGGGAGAGAGAGAGAATCCCAAGCAGGCTCCACATCCAGTGTGGAGCCCAAAGTGGGGCACAATCCCATGACCCTGAGATCATGACCTGAGCTGAAATCAAGAATTGGACACCCAACCAACTGAGCCACCAAGGCATCCAATATGATGTTTCTTTTAAAATCAGAAAAAATAAAATACTTCCTCATGATTTTCAAGTACACAATGAGAAAATAAAACAAAATGTAAAAAATAACACCCCCTATGAACCAGCCCCTTTATATTCCCAGATAATTTAATCCTTACAATACTATAGCTATTTATTGTCATTCCTGTTTTATAGATGAGGAAAGGAGATCCAGAGAAGTAAGGTAATTTCCTCAGAAATTTATAGCTAATAAGAGGTAGAGCTAAAATTTGAACCAGTCTTATCTAATTCCAAAAACGCATGTTTTTAGACCATTTCAAGCTACCTTAGGTCAAACTGTGTGCGCACAAATCAAGAACCTGGCAGATGTCAACCATGATTTGCACACCTCACCAAGGAGAGCTCCGATAATGTGATCTGCCCAAAAAAAGGCTTGGCCAACAAGGTGCTAATTTCTACCCCTGCTTGATCACAACTGATGAGCAAAGAAGGAAACCACGAAAGAGCTCACATTTGTGAGAAACATTGATCCAAAGTGTCGCTCCCCACCAAGAAACTGTTCATCCCTCTATTCACCCAACTGTTAATTTCTAGAATGTGTCCTGAACATCATTATGTAGTAGGCCATCAACTAGTGCTGGGAGTACAGAGCTGAGCAGAAAGAAACATAGCGCCTATGCTCATTGGACCTGACAGACCAATGGGGAAGGCAGACATTAATAATCAAATAATCACACAAGTGTCAAACTATAAGTGTGAGAAATGCATGTAACAAAGTTCAGGGATTCCATTGCCTAAAAGTGAAGACCTAGCCTTATTCTTACCCCTCAAGCCATGTACTGTCACCAGAACTCACCCTGATAGAACCCTTCCACAGTGAGACCTATCTGCTCACCTTACCCAAATATTTCTAAGCTCACCTGTCACAGTGCCTTTCTGTGCTCATGCTGCTTCATCAGCCTGGACCAGCTTTCTCCCTTATCACTATCTGTTAAAATCCTGCTCTCCCTGCCTAGGCAAGTTTTACTTCAGAGCTCCATTTTTTAAGAAAGGATTCAGGATGGTTCACCCTTTCAACTGAAAAGGCCCCTTTCAAGTTAACTTCAAAAAAAAAAAAGGGGGGGGGATAAGAGTACCATGACCATCAACTTATCTACATAGGGGCTATTTTATTCATTCAGAGTGTTAAATCTGGGACTGATGGATGGGCTCCAGAGTCTGTGAACCCCTATGATGGTGTACAAACATCTGTTTGCACATGTGTCAGTTTTCCCGAAATTGAGTTTACAGGAGACACTGAGTTGCTCTCTATTATCCATAAACCTGAGGACAAAGCCAGCACAAGAGGGAGAACCAGGCTGACAGAACCAGAGGGTCTTAACCAGACTGTGCTTTAAACCTTCTCTACCTCTGGATATTTTTAATTCTGGGTCAATACTTGCTTAAGAAGAAAGGAAGAGAATGAATGAGGAGAGAAGAGAAAAGAAACAGAGAAATCCTATCCATTCGTGAGGTTCTTTCTCAAGAGCCACTTCCTCCTTCTCGGCTTCTCCAGTTGCCAACATGGAATCAGCTCCTCCCTCCTCACTGCTCCACTGGGCAAGTCACTTGCCCCTCTGTGGAGCACTGATTACATTTCTCCCTTGTACTATGGTCAAGTATCTCAAGGGCAGATTCTAGGTAGGTCATAGTTGTGTTTTATTTCCAAGAGCACCTAGCACAAATTCTACCAAAAGAAGGAAAAGAAAGAGAGAAGGAAAATAGTTTGGATACCCAGCATGCACCAAGATCTGTTAGATACTTTCCCATCCATTTTTTAATTTAATGAATGTTTTATTTTTTTAATGACTATTTTTACTATATAAGTAATAACAAGGCCGGTATTTTATATATTATATATCTATATATAATACAAGGTTTTATTACTTATTTTTATAGTAATATAAAATGTTATTTACTTATTTTTATAGTAATATTACTAAAAATATACATATACACAGGCCCAGACCATTGCACAGAGGAAGAATCAGAGAATTCAAAGAGTTAAATACATTGCCTTAGGTCACACAGCCAGTAGGTGGTACAGATGGCACTCAAGGTCATGGCTAGCTCACTCATCTTACTGGCCTTTGCACTGCCTTTGTAACTGTCACAGTGTTGAGCTAACAAACTTCCAGGAGAGTCTGAAGAGGACTTAGGAGGACAAGAGTAGTGCAGATCTCCAAGTTGCCTACATTTCCCCCAAAATACTTCAAGAAAGTGCTTCAAGAAACACTTTCGAGCACGAGGGGTGTACAGCAGCATCCTAACCAGTGGTTGGGAAACTTATGATGTACAGGGCAGTCATGGGAACAAGAAATTGTTTTCTTTACAATATATATTGTAAATATAATTTATATTTATATAATTTATATTATATTTACTATATGTTGTAAATATATATTTATAAATAGATAATATTAATATTGATATTTATTAATATTTAATTAAAATAAATAATTAAATTAATTGTATTTATTAATATTAGAATATGAATATATAAATATAAAACAATTTTATGTTATTTATATTATATTTACAATATATATTGTATTTACAATATATATTTACAATATATATTATAAATATAATATAATATACATATATAATATATTGTTATTACAATAAATATAAATAACAATTTATATGTTATTTATATTATATTTACAATATATAGTAAAACAATATATATTGTTTTACATATAAATTGAAATTGTTTTCAATTTGAAATTGTTTTACATATATATTACATATATATTGTTTACATATAAATTGAAAACAATTATATGTTATTTATATATATTGTAAATATATATTGTAAATATAATATATTAATTATATATAGTAAATATAATATAAATAACATATAAATTGTTTTCTTTAGTCAAGATTACTTAGGATGTTAGCATAAATCTTCTTTCTCAGCCTGTCCCTATGACACATGAACTTGTTTATTAAAGCTGAGCTATGACAGATAATGGCAACAGACAGCCAACTTCCTGTTTGAGGGGACATGTGAGCAAAAGGTTACAGTCAGGCACCTGACTCTCGAAGAGGGAGACTAAAAATACAATCAAAGAAACCACTTGAGACATGGCTGCTGTTCCCATGAGAAGTCTCTGCCTCAGTGAGATTTTACCCCCTGCTCCCCAACTCCAATGGCCCTCCTCTGCTTCCCTTCATGCTTTCCAGAATATGGGGTCTTAACAGATTTAACCAGTATAATTCCACACCTCCCAGAGGTGCCTTCAAATCAAGTGCAGAAAAACTGAACCCTATTTTGGCCCAAATAAGCAATTTCATTGACCACAGTCCCCAGATGACCTTACAGTTATTGCAAAGGGTATATATAGACATTGGTATTCTTACCTTCAAGTCCCAAGAAATCAGTGTTTGTGAAGAGTACATAATGTGTTGATGAGATTAATAAACCAAAATCAGGGGCCCCTGGGTGGTTCAGTGGGTTAAAGCCTCTGCCTTCGGCTCAGGCCCTGATCTCAGAGTCCTGGAATCGAGCCCTGCATGGGGCTCCTCTGCTCAGAGGAGGGAGCCTGCTTCCTCCTCTCTCTCTGCCTGCCTTCTCTGCCTACTTGTGATCTCTGTCAAATAAATAAACAAAATCTTAAAAAAAAAATCACTTGAAATTGTTGTGATTTTTCAGTGAATTGTTTGTGAATTCACAATAAATCTTCTGTCACCATTTTTCTTCTCAGACAATAGTTATGAAAAGTAAAGTTGTTCTTCTATGGGGTGTGTACTGATGTCAAAGAGAGGTCTTCAGGGGTACCTGGCTGGCTCAGTCGGTTAAGTGTCTGACTGAATTTTGGCTCAGGTCATGATCTCAGGGCTATGAGACCAAGCCCCACATCAGGATTCACACTGGGTATGGAGCTTACTTAAGATTCTCTCTCTGCTCCTCCTGCCCCCCCAAAAGAGGAATCTTCATACTTAAAAACTGTAAATTACCACTGATCCTAATCTCCCATCCTTTCCCCTTTCCCTCTTTCTCAGGTATACATCTATTTTAGACCAATGGAAATATGTGTCCCCTACCCCCAGGATGTCCTCTGCTCCCTCCAAACTTTCAATCCTTGCTCTAGACTTTGCTGAGGGGTCTTCTGGTCCCTGGAAGCTATATGGGGTGGGCAGGAAAGGGAATAAGACTTGCAAAATGTGCTCACTAAGGTGGGGCAGTGCTGCGGGACTGACACAACTATAGAGGTAGACTGACCTCAGAAGTGGAATCAGAGGGAAAGGAAGGGGTGTGGGAAGTTTGGTCAAGATTCTGCCAACAGACAGCTCCTAAAGTTTCAGAGGAACCAGTGGGGCCCCCAACAGGCCAGTAGCACACATGGGGGCAGGAGTACTACAATGGGCCATACTAACATTCAATGGGCCAGAGCCACAGCTGGAGAATCGTGACTCAGCCCAGGAACAGAATGAAGGCCAGGGAGGGACTAAATGGAATAACTGTGTCTGGGACATATTTGATCCTCAGGATATGGGTTATGTTGGGGGCTAGAGGGTGAGCGCAGAACTAGTAGGGCATCTAAGCAAAGCCAAATCCTGAGAAGCAGGTCCATGAGCAGATAGCTGTAATAGAGAAGCAGATAGCTATAACAGAGAAGGTAGAGAAGGTGGAAACTTAAGTCTCAGCCTAAAGTTCTCTCTGCCTAGAATACATTTCCTCCAACCCAGCTGCAATGTGTCAAAATCCTACCCATTCTACCCATTCCTTCAGACCCAGAACTTTTTTCTACTCAGGCACTCTGCCCCAAGGTCTGACTGGATTGCTCTGTGGTTTGAAAGCGCAGTGGAAATCCTTGCTTTTGAGGCTTTAGGTGTAGTGGTAGGTAGCAGGAATGGGAGTCAGAAGTTCTGGATTTAGGCCCCAGATCATAGCTTCAATCTTTGATGACCTGCTCTTTGATGAGCTGAACTCTCTGTGAGCCACAGTTTCCTCTTCTGGAAAGTGTTGAGAATAATAAAGCCCATATTGCAGTCTCACTGTGAGGGTACTCCCTGGCCAGTCCACTCACAGAAATGTCAACATCAGATGGGATCATGTAGGGGAAGAATATGATAAATGATTAAATAAATGTGATCTATATTTATAACTTTTATCTTTATTTCCCTCTGATAGTTTCCTGTAAGTACCTTGCACATAGAGAATGGTTAGTAATTTGAGGTAATTAAATAGAAGTAAAAGTCAGAATCTGGTAGCAACATGGGTTTTCATTACAACTAAAACCGATATCTCACTTCCTAAATTTTAACAACCTACAGGCAACAATTAGGGCATTTCAGACTTTCACATCCAGGGAAGGGGTAACAGGATAGACAAAAGAATACAATTTTGGTTTTTGAGTTTCTAAATACACTTTCAGTACTATAGTAGAAAAATAGTTTCAAAACTTCAATTAGTGGTAATAACTGGGCCCTTTGAATTGGAAAAGCCAGAATGCCAAAGAGTCTAGGCGTAAAGTTTATATCAAAGCAGTAGATCCAGGAGAATGGATGACAATGGAGGAGCCATCTTTCCAACAACGATTCCCAGGACAGGAAGAAAGAGGAGAAAGAGCCTAGTAAAAGTGTGAGAAACAGGTAGGTCTCTGAGATGATCTCCCAACCCAGATCAAACTCTAGAGTAAGGGAGATGCAAAAAGCTCCTTAGAGGTTGTGGATGTGAGAGCAAAAGAATGTGTGCCTTGACTGCCGAAATGAAATCAGAAAAGCAGAAACCCAGTAGAGCAGCCACAGAAGAGAAGCTGGAATGCATTGTTTCTAGACAAAGGGGGTCTATGGGAGTCGCTCCAAGTTCCCTATAGTTCCAGATTGGCACAGAGAGCAAATGGAAGTTTCTTGTGTGTCTTTGAGAGGGACACAGAAGTTGAAGAGAGGACTGGCAGACCTGAGGAGGCCTTCTAAATGGGACAAAGAATGCAAAGTGGCCCACAAAGATTGAGGGCCAGAACCTGGTGGGCCTGAGGATTTTCAGCTGATGGCAGAGGGTGAGGGTGTCAATGATCAGAGAGAGACTGATGAGAACACAGATGCTCCAGCAGGTTGCCAGCACGGACCAATGATGCAAATAACCACGGTAAGTCTGGGCCAGATGCCTCTTTCTACTATGTCCTGGCATTATGTAAACATCCCCTATAACTATATAAGCAACCCAGATTCTAAAGAAAGTGTTCTGGGATGCCAAGGATGTTCTGGAGCTTGATCTGGGTGGTGGTTACATGGTTGCAAACACATGTAAAAAATTAAAAAACCATATACTTAAGATGTGTACATTTTACTAAATGTAAGTTATACCTAAAAATCAAAGTCACCACTGAGATTAAACACAGAGCTGTAAAGACTAAAGAGACACAGCGTGGACAATACAGGCTCACTGTTGAGATGGGGACACCTGGCAGTCCCAAGTGTCCTAGTTACCCCAGAGGGAGATAGGCATGAGGGGTGGCAGCTGTGCCAATCTCACCCCCGACACATTTACAGGGCCCCACTGGTTCCCAGAATTTTCCACTGGGCAGCCCCCTCTGAGGCTGCTGATGCCCCAGCTGCCTTTAGGATCATGACTTGTTTTGGGCCTCACATCTAGGGATGGATGCGGTGTGTGCAGTGGAGAACACACAGGCTAGCATAAGCAGACAGGAGTGAAATTCAGGTTCCTCTCACATTAGCCATGAAACCATGAACATTTAACTTTATATCACTGAATTTTATTTCTCCCATCTTTAAATTGGGGGTAAAAATACTGACCTCATTTTAAATGAAACAGTACAGGCAAGAGCTGCCACATAGTAAATGCTCTGAAAAGCACAACTATCACTGCCTGTGGACCAGGAAACTAACCCTAATGTCTTAACACTTACAGTGGCCACAAAGTAACACTGGTTGACAAAGAGGGTGTGTGGGGCATCAGTCAACAGATGGATTTTATCTAGATAGCAACAAAGAAATTGTTGGGCTGGTTTCCTTGCTTGGATCAACTGACTACTCTGATGTTGGGTCCATACAACCTGTGGGTCCCTGTCAATGACAACAGAGGTTCATCCGTAACTTGCAATAATGAGACCTGCTTTTGCTAGGTGCCTGGCTCTTAGCAGGTACTTAAAAATAAGGCAGTTATTAGTATTAACCCTGGAATACTTCTTCCTCTACTTAAAGTTGGGAATGGGCTTCTTAGGGTCCTCTTAAAGCAAGTCAGACAATTTTTGATGGGGTCTTGAGCAAATTCTGAGGCAGTCCACATATTCAGCTAATAATGAGCAAGAACAATGAATGCCTTCATTGATTCAACAAATATTTATGGACTATGATCCACATACTGAGTATGGTATCAAGAACCCAACCCAGGCCACCAGGGTCAGCCTCTGACCACATGGCTACCTCATCTGTACAGATGTCAGCCCAAAGCGTGTTGTGGCTTGTCTCTCCTCAGGCTCAGGCCAGATGAAGAGGTTCCCACTCTGGCAGTCCCCTTTCCTTCCTCATGTCAGGCCTCAGAACACAACATGATCTCTTTTTGGCTTCTAAGCTCCTTCTTCTAACCAGCTGCTCTGTTATCTTATGCATCCTCTGTCCCAAAACTAAATGAGGGGTGAGCTGGTCTTCATGGCCTCACAACTTTTGCTGCCTGCTGATAAACTCATAAGCCCTTATTCTTTCATGAGTTTTTAATAATAAAAATGAAAGTAACAAATATGACAAAGTTCTCCAAACGAACACAGCAGTTCTCTAAAACTGAAGACCCTTACCAAGTTCTTAGAGCCATTGTCCCACTCTACAGTCTCTATAGCTTCTAATTGCCTTGCTCATATAGAACTCAAGAGCCTGTAGTTCCAGCTAAGGCAAGTTCTTGGGGCCCCCAATAGATGACATTCATCTCAAAAACCCTGCCTTCCATGCAAAGGGTCACCCAGGCCTTTCCTCATAGGTGCTTCTCTTACTCTTACCTTTCTAGAAACTACTTGGAGAAAATGTATTTCTCCCATATTCACCAATAAATTATGGTTAGATTACTGCAAATTCCTTTTATGGGCAATTCATTCAGTATCTTCCCCACACTAACCTTCCTCCTGAAAGAAACTATCCCACCCTAGGCACAGCAGCTTGGACCAATGACAACTGACAATGGTAATGGTAACTGACCCCAGGGTTAGCTGTCTTCATGAGGCCAGCAACTCATGAAATTGCCTCACACAGAAAGCCCTTTTCATATAGCAATAGTGGTGACTGGCTGGGTCAACTGAAAGATCTCTTTCTAGACTGGGAAATTCTGCATAGAAGCAATCAATGGATAATAGCAAGAGAGCAGAAAAGAGAAGGAGAAAGTGAGAGAGCAGCTGAGCATCAGCAATGGTGTGACAACTAAAAACCTTTACCACCAGACAACTAAAAACCTTTACCATAAGATACTCTGATTCCCATCAATTTCAGTCCCACAAATGTGGTATTGGCCTCTGTGGATGTTCTAAAATAACAAGATAAAATGCCCATTCTGTCACTCTTTTCTCCACCTATAATTCTGTGTTAATTAAATATAGCACCAGACCAATTCATTCGACTAACCAAGTATCATATGAATATGATAAAACAAAACTTTAAACCATGGTCTCTTATAATCCTAATATGGAACAAAGCAAAGATTTGGGGATGGCATAGGAAAATGTTCTCACAGCTCAATATCAGCCCAGTTTATTCAAGGCACTAACTGTCCAAAGTAAAGTTAAAATTAATGTACAAATAATGGGAAGAAAATTCTATCCAGTATCTATAATGCGTCAGGCATTTTACAAATAGCATCTCATTAAATAACTCTCCCTAAAAGGTAGGTAAAAGTATTGTTATCATCCTAATTTTACAAATAAGAAAGCTGAGGCTCAGATGATCTAAGTAACCTGTCCACATCCACACAGCAAATAAATGACTGAACTGGAATTTAAACCCAGGTTCTGCCTAACTCCAGCACCCATGTTCTTTACACTCTACCACTCTGCCTTATAAGAGACCATTAAGATAACTCGACATGTTTCATTTTTCAGGAGACCCAAAAATTTTTTTGCAGCCACCAGAAAGGCTCTATTAAGGAGCACATGGGGGGCACCTGGGTGGCTCCGTGGGTTAAGCCTCTACAGCTCAGGTCATGATCCCAGGGTCCTGGGATGGAGCCCCGAATCAGGCTCTCTGCTCAGCGGGGAGCCTGCTTCCCCCTCTCTCTCTGCCTGCCTCTCTGCCTACTTGTGATTTCTCTCTCTCTCTGTAAATAAAATCTTTAAAAAAAAAAAAAAAAAAAAGGAAGGAAAACTCTCTATGCATACTGATCTGTAACAATCTCCAAAATATATCACGAAGCCCAAAAAAGCAAAATGCAAGATGGGGTGTATAGTGTGCTAACATTCATGTTTAAAAAACTGGAGACAATGAGTGGGACTAATATATGCACACACACACTGTGCATAGGATATGAAGGATAGCAAGACATGGTTAAAAGTGAACATGGCAAAATGTTCCACTGTTTCCCCTTCTGTTTTTCTGAATTTGGAATAAGGGTATATTTTATCCATTCAAATGAATACATACTTTTCTTAAATCACAAAGTGATTTCAACAACCTATAAACTTCTGTCCCTTGTGGTGTTTTCAAGCATGAAGATATTCCCAGTTTTCTTCACCTGAGACTTCAAAGCAAGTCATCCAAAAGCAACAGAAATTAGAAAGTAGGTTAAATAGACACCCAGATGCCCAGAGCACTCTTCTCTTGTTTTTATAAGAATTAACACTCATAGGAAAATAAGTAAAACAGCCTCAAAGAGAAACTTAGTTATTTTTTGCCTAGAAAGTGAATGAGATTTGGAAAATTCTGAGATGAGGGATTACCAGAATAGGGGAATCAATAATAAACAGAGCATGCTTTCTCTCTAACCTGTCTCTATTTCCTCTTCCTTCCACCTCTGATTAAAACCAAAATCTCTACTGAAGTTGCTCCCACTTGAGAGAAAATGAGGAGGAGGTGGAGGAGCAAGAGGATGAGGACATGGAGAAACTTTATGCTAAAATTAATTTCCAGATACATTAAAGATTTAAGTATCAAAGGTGTGGACATAACAAGACTAACAGAAATTAAAGTGAATAAGATATAATTAAGCAGTGGGGAAGTTCTTTCTAAAAACATGTAACAAAGGCAAAAAAAACATCAAGGAAATGAACAATAGATATGACAAAACACAAATTTTAAATTTTGTACATAAAAAAGTCATAGCCAACAATTATGAGTCAAATAACCAATGGAAAATATTTGTAACATTACAAAACTCTTTACTATCTGAAGAGTTTTTATTAAAATCACCCAAAACTGAAAGGAGAACAAGAAACAGAAAGACAAGCTCCCTCCTCCATGAAATTGGGAGTTATCAGTAACCCCAAACCACAGACTATGAAGACTGGCAAATGGCTTTGCTGAGAGAAAGAGGTCAGACCAAGTGCCTACAAAGGAGTTTGTCCCTCGGAACCCTCAAAAGCAGGAATATTAAAATCCCAGAGAAAGAGCAAGGCCAGGGCAGGTGGAGCTAATACCAGGGGTGGTTTTAAGAAGAATTTAAGCTTCCTGAGACTCCTTCTACCTCTTAATGATCGAACAACTCCACTCCCGCTGGAAAACATATATCCTCTGGAGAAACCAGACCAGAGAGGTTCTGAACTCCAGAAATTGAGGAAGACACAGGAAGACATCATACTGAAAATAAAGAAGCTAAGTAAAGATTTGCAAATACGCCCACACCCACACACCCTGGTAAAATACACTGTAGTTCCCAGGCAAAAGCTGAACTAGATAGAGGTCTATTAGGGAAGGTTTTTCCTGCGGTCAGATTGTTGGAGCAGTGGGGGTGGGGGTGGGAGGTGGGATGAAATAGGGCTGCTGAGCATGAGGTTGCTAAGATCCTCCCTCCACAGAAAGGAGAGTATTTTCCTGCCAGTTGAAAGGGTAAGGGGTGAAGCTGAAAGGGGGTAAACAGCTGATGGGGTAAGCAAGTCAGGATGAAGAAAGGGGGAAGGCTTTGGGGGCAGGGGTGGGTAACGGACTTGGACATATCACCAGAAGGCGTGACCAGCCCTGTCAGATGTAACTCGCTCTATTATCTTTAAAATGCCTTGAGGAAACTGAGACAATAAAACTGGCAAACAATTATTCGGAACTCATCAGTGCTGTTTCATAGAGTTTCCTCCCTCTTTCTACTCTCCCTTCCTTGCTGGACTCCACAGATCCTGCCTAGACTCCAGCTTCAACAAAGATAATCCCACTGTCCATGGTCTTGACTCATGACCTTTCATTCCCCACCTTCCCAGACTTTGTTTTGTTTTCCTTTAAATGCTGACCTACAGAGGATCCAAGAGGATACCACCTCCCAAAGTCCCAAACCACGCATAAGATCTGATGTTTGTCCCCGTCCCTGCGAATGACCAGGCTTGTCCCTGGACTCTGTCATAAATCTCAGCATCTTCAGAGACAATCCGCTTAACCTGGCAAAACCAAGTCCAAGGTGTACTTTTAGACCTTGGCAAAAACAGTAATGGGGGTGGGGCCCCTGTGATAACTATGGATGCAACCGATAGAATCTATGTGTCTAATTATCCCATGAAGCTAAATATAATTGTAATTGGATTGAAACCAACATAGTCAAATGGAAACCATAAAACTTAATCCCAAGGGTTCTCTCTTTTATTTTCTGTAATACCCCTCATGAAAAGTGCTCTTCTTCCACACCCACCACAAAGTGCTGACCAGGCAAGGTCCTGCATTCCCTCAAATCTAGACACTGCTCCCAGACAGACTGCATGGTATACTGCAAAAATGCTGCGCCTGGACTCAGAAAGCCCAGGGTTCAAATAACCCCCTCTCTGTACATTATTACTTTTCCCACCTGCAAAGTAGGGAGAAGTAACCATCTCCCCCTGTTGTGCTAAGGATTAGAAGTTACATATATGAGGGGTGCTGGAGTGGCTCGTCAGTTGAGCATCTGGCTCTTGGTTTCAGCTGGGGCTGTGCTCTCAGGGTTGTGAGGATCGACCCCTGCATCGGGCCCCGGGACCAACGCAGTCCGCTGGAGATTCTACCCCTGCTCTCTGTCTCTCTCAAATAAATTTTTTAAAATCTTAAAAGAGAGAAAGAGAGAAGTGACAATTTGGAGTGATGACCAGAACCCCTGGCTCCAATTAGGCTTCTGCAAATTGTAGTCATTGCAGTCAGGAACCAAGTAGCGATTCCAGGCACCAGGCTGTCCTGGCTTGATGGTATTAAGAAGTGAATGCTGCATCTCACTACCTCTCAGGAAATTTCCAAGGAGCCTCTTCGGACTTCCAAGTAAGCAGAGGCCCAGCTAAGTGTGTGTGTGTGGGTGTGGTGTATGTATGTGTGCCAGGTACGAGCTTGGAAACCAGTCCGGGCAGATCTCTGGGGAGTCGCTGCTTTCCCCTGCTCCGGAGGAGAACACTGAGACTGTTCACACACCTGGAAGAGGTTAGCAGCTTCCAGGACCCGCTGCACATTCTGCTTGGTGATCAAAGCCTTGCTGGTATATGTGTAGTCCAGAAGAGTGTGCATGGTCTCAGCATCGACCCCTTTGATAATGATCCTCTTCTCGTACTTTTCCTTTAAATCATTGCAGAACATGGCCCTGAAAGAGAGATGTATGAATGTGAGTCCTACTGTGATTCTTAGTTCTAGGTTTAAACAGACCCCCCCTCACGCCCATCTACCCCCATGGAACAGCGAGGTTCCTAAGATCAAGACCTGGAATGACTGCTTTCTGTTCCTCCAACACCCAGCACACACCAGACATTCAACTGGTACTTAACTAAACTGAACTGCTGTGCCCAACTGTGGTCCCTACAGCAGTCCCAGATCTGAAGGGACAATAAGAGCCCTAATGGCCAAATTGTGGGATCTAGAACTACTTTACTGGCCCAAAAAACTACTTCAATGGCTCAGAATGCTAGAGATTGTTTTGGGAGCCTTGTGGGTCCCCTCTCCTGCCCAGGCCTTATCTGTACTTTCTCAATGACTAGTATCCCAAAACAAGGTTTCTGACTTCATTCTCAGTCCTCATTCCAGGTTTCCTCTGGCCCGAAGGCTGGCCCTACAGCCAGGCCTGGCCAGTGGGGCCTCAAATGCAGGAAGGGATTTAAATATCAGGCAGTCTCTGGACTTGTGTCCCCCTAAAATTCATATATTGAAGCCCTAATCCACCAATGTAGACAGCACTTTTTTTAAAAGATTTTTTTTAATTTATTTATTTGACAGAGATCACAAGTAGGCAGAGAGGCAGGCAGAAAAGAGGAGGAAGCAGGCTCCCTGCTGAGCAGAGAGCCCAATGCAGGGCTCCATCCCAGGACCCTGAGATCATGACCTGAGCCGAAGGCAGGGGCTTAACCCACTGAGTCACCCAGGCGGCCCCTGTACATAGCATTTTTAGCAGATAATTAAGGTGAAATGAAGTTGTAAGGGTGTGGGGGGTCCTAATCCAATAGGATTTGTGTCCTTAAAAGAAGAGGGAGAGACACCAAACTCTCCCTCTCTCTCTGCCATGTGAGCACAGTGGCTGTAAGCCAGGAGAGTCCTCACCAGAAGCCAACCATACTGTACTGATCTTGGACTTTCAGTCTCTAAAAGTGTGAGAAAATAAATTTGTGTTGTTGAAGCCACCCAGTCTGTGGTATATATATATATATATATATTTTTTTTATGACAGCCCAGGCTGGCTAATATAAACAGTCTCTCCCCTAACCCCTAGTACTCTAGAATCTAGCAGGACACATATGCACAAATTATAGTCTACAAGGGTCAAAAAAGACTTAGTAAGTGCTGTACTGGCCAGAGATGGCTGCTCATGGAAAAAATGTTGCTATGTGACAGCTATGGTTAGGACTTTCAGGTAATAAACACGAGAAGTAGATGCAAGAGTGTGGGACATGCAGAGGCTCTAGGAGGCTGGTGGTTTGGCTGGAGCCCAGGGGCTATGAGAGAGGGTGGGGAGAGATCAGTGCAGCCAGATAACCTAGGTCCTGATTGTGGAAGGTACTGGAGGCAGGCTGAGGAGTTCGGTTTTTATTCAGTATGCAATGGGGAGCCATTGAAGGGAGCAGAAGCAGGACTCAAAAAGAACATTTTTAACAGGTGTGTTCTCACTTTAGTTTGTTGGTGACAGGTGCCTTTAGAGTAATGCATTAATTGCACCCATACAGAGCTTGGAGGCTTGTGACAATGCCAAAGCCTCATCCCAGAAACGGTACTAATTGAGGCAGTCGCCACCCTGCTAGGCAACTGGACCTCCTGAACTTCAGATACGTGAACAAGACCCTTAGAAAGCCGTTATCTCCTCGCCAAGCCACTGAAATGGGAAGGCCCCAGGGTCACAGAATGCACTTCCCCAAACTGGGACTTCTTTGCCAACACAGAGGGATTTACTCCTAAATCCTGCTACTCCTCCCTTCTCCACACCTCCTATTTGTCTCTGGGAATCCCTCATCAATTTTTTTTACCCCATTTCCTAATCTGCAAAACCAAAGTAATTGCTTCTGGTGTCCCAGGAAAATCATAAACAGCAAAAGTCCCCAGAAAGAAAAAGATTGAGAAAAAGAGAGAAAGAAGAGAGAGAGAGAGAGAGAAATCACTTGACTAGCTGACTTTTTGAACCTTCTGTTTTAACCAATGAGATCTTCTCCCTAGGGTCTCCTTGTGTCCTTCCCAGCTCCTTATTGTAATCAACAGTAATCCTCCCACCCCTCTCTCCCTCCTCGTCTTCTCTTCCCTCAACTGGCCTCTTTCTCCTAGGGAATATGACAGCAAGAAACAAAGTAAAAATGTGAATTCTGCAGAGTTACTAAATCACAACTTGGAAGCAGAGAGGCAGTGATGTCATTTGGGCAGATGGCTGATTTACAAGGCACTTGTCAGCCATAATTCTCTTGACCAGAGATGCACAGCGCCATCCGCAGAACGATATGCTTTGTGAGGTGGTATCACACAGGACCCATCTTGCTGCCTCCTGATCCCATAGAGAACCCTGCCATCACAGCAAGCACACAATTTCTTCCCAGCTCAGCCTCTCCAGGATTTGAACAACTTCACTTCCTAAGCCTCCCTTTTTTCTGAGTCCCTAGAGGAGCACCGCCCAATAGAAATAAAATGCAAGCCATATGTGTAATTTCAGATTTTCTAGTAATGATGTTTTTAAAAGTAAAAGGAGATAAAATTAATTTCATTTAACCCAATACACTTCAAATGTTATTTCAACACGTAACAAATATTTTATAATTATTAATGAGATAATTTACATTCATTTTTCCACACTGAGACTTCAAAATCCCTCATGTATATTTTGTACTTAAAACACACCTTGCTGAACCCCAAGTTGGGCTCCACACTCAAGGTAGAGTCTGCTAAAGCTTCTCTCTCCCTCGGCCCTTCCCCACCCTTTCTCTCTAAAATAAATAAATAAATCTTTTTTAAAAATTAAAAAGAAAAAACCACACACACCTTGATTCAGACCAGTCATAATTCAACTGCTCAACAGCTGTATGCACCTAGTGGCTATTCTATTAGATGGCAAAGCTCTAGAGCATCACCCAGATCTGCCATCATCTCAGGGGTAAAGTGAATGTCACCCACATGAATGTTATGTACATCAATATGGAAAATGGGACTTTTGGCAGGAGAGGGTGGGCAGTGATGATGGGGTCAAATGAGGCTTCACCTAACTGAGGCAAACATATCGACAGAGTCCTACCAAGGTGAAATTTAGAAATGCTATTTCACCTGCAAAGTGATTTTAAGATTAGTAAAATATGAATTTTGTTGAATCTATATGATCTCAAATATTCCAATAAGAACTGCAAAAGCCCAATAGAGAGATGTTTTAATATTAAACAAGATAGGTATATAAATTATTATATATATACTATATATATAAATTATATAAGTTATATAATTCAATGTCTTGCACTTTGAGGGGCTCTTTTGAAGCCTATGTCTTTCCCATGTGACACGGTTATTGGAATCTCTGGGATCATCTGAACTCTTGATCAGGCCTGTCACTGCTAGACACAGCTTCTGAATTTTCTGTTGGAGTCAGTCATTGAGTAACATCCTGCTTCAGCTCAGCCCCTATCCAAGTGGGACTATTGACTGCCCAGAAAGTGACCCTTATCAGCCAGTGATGTGTTAGGGATATAGGAAGAACAGAACAGGGGAAGGCAGGAGGTTAAGCAAGACAAAAGTCATACAGAAACTTCTGCTTGATCCTACATGGGACCATTGGTGAATACACTCCAGAGCTGTCCCCATAAGAGGCAAAGAAGCTGATCTATGATTCTCTAGCACCTGCTGACAGTCTTAGTTATGGGCCATCCCAGAAGTAGGTAAATTCTCAGGCACTTCCAGCTTTCTGTGTGTGTGTGACTAGAGCAAAGGGGCTCCAGGAGCCCAGGAGAGGGCAGGAAGAACAGTCTGTAGTGCAGGCTATTGGAAGGCAAAGGGGGCTGTGGTCTAGACTAGGCTCTGATGCTACTTCATTACATGATTTTGTACAAGTGAGCAAACCTCATTTCCCCCTATGTAAAATGATATAATAGTCCCTACCCCAGTCACTTGTTGGGAAGAATAAGTAAGATAATATAAACAAAGTGGTTTGCATGATACCCAGCACTTACTAGGGAAAGGTATTTTAGACCATGTCAGAGGAATCTTGGCAGGCTGTTGGAAGATACTTAGAATAGGCAGACCTATCACACTCTGTCTTGCAACTCTTGACTAGCCAGCATTTGGCCTGGTGCCTATCAGGTAAGTGGGTGTCAGAGTCACTGCACTGTTGTCCACAGCCACTCCAGAACAGAGTAAGGGCTAGGGCTACACACAGTCTTGTCCAGAGACATTAGCATGGTGCCTTTCACATGGTAGGAGCTCAATAAATGTTCATGGGAGAGAGAAAGGAAGTGCCCTAAAGACAGAGTCCTCTCTCTAGGGCTCTTTTTGCCTGCTTTGGCTCCCAAAGTCCTAATATTTTTCTGCTCTTCTCTGAGATTTTGTCACTGATTTTCTGTCACTTAAATACATTCTCCTGGGCCACAATCATGCTCAATACTGACAAGGTGAACCTAGAATAGATCTACATATTTCTCATAGACCAAACTCCCAGGCCCCCTGCTGCTCTCTTGGGCAATCCATGGAAATACCTAGGCCAAGTTGGGACCTCATAAAAGGTATATAATCTATGTAAAGTGGGCCATCCCTAGATTTCCACTTTAATAACAGTAATCTCTTACATTTATGATTTTAGCACATTGTAGGACAAAGAATAGTACTTTTTTGATTATTATACCCATTTTATAGCTGATAGACTATAGAGGTAGAACCTAAGTGAATTGCCCAAGGCCATATGGGCTGTCAGAAATAGAATGGAGATGAGAACCTTGGGCTTTTGGTCTGGAGCTCAACAGTGTGCTGAAACCAAGAAAATCAGCAGGAGTTCAAGGCTACCATTAGGGGTCAACTGAACAAGAGCACCAACAGAACCAGACCAAATTTCATTCTGTGAAACAAAGCCGAGTTAGTTGCTAATCGTTTACTCCTTGGCTTACACTCGAGATAAATAAATTTTTGTATAATAAAAAATACTTTCTAGACAGACACTGACCAATTCTCATGAGATTCTAGTAAAACAGAGGTAGCTATTAAGATCCTCATTTCTAATAGAAATAGTCTCAAGTAGGGAGCCAGTTGCCCAATACTCAGCAGTGAGTCAGTGCCAATCCCAAAATAGAGGCTGGGCAAGTGAGCTCGTCTCCCACAATAGCCATAAAAACCTCTATGGGCCTAAGAGTGTTCTGGAATGAAGTTAGGGTGTGGCCCCAAGCACAGCTTGGGCCACACTCTTTTCCGAGCTCTGCCAGCCTTACTGCTCAAGTCATTTAGGTCTCTGCTCAGAATTCACCTCCTCAGAGAGGCCCTCCCCAATGCTGCCCCCAACTCCCTAACACCTTCACCTCCTTTCTTTTTCTTTACAATCTGTCACAACCTGAAATTAATTAACTTAACAGTGGTCTCCCCACTACAACATGAGCTGAGTGAGGGCATGGGTTGCACCATGCTCACCACTGTATCCCTGGGGCTAGAACAGTGCCTGGAACCTAGGAGGGACTCAGTAAATATTTGGGGAGAAAATGAATGAGTGAATGAACGAACAAATGAACTTGTCCTTCCTAATCCCTGTGTGTTTTCCTTTGGACAGTATTCTACCCCTCTAAAATTATCAAACACCTTTGGAAGAATCGGATCCATAAGGCATGCCTTATATGCCCTCTACCCTCATACCCATCACACTCCCAAGTCCAGGGCCTGGAGCCTGGAAAGGAAGAACACAGCCACACCGGAACAAACATTCCACTTAGACCTCTGATAAGGTTTAACATGTCCCAGCATTTCCTAAATATAATCAACTCAGAGTCTTTTACCCAGCCCAACATTACTATGGTTCACCCCCTGGACCTGAGCCTCCACACCTGCTTCTGAAACCCCTGCCTCCTATACCTCTAACCCCAATCACAGGCCCATAGACCAACACCCACCCCATCATCCCCACTATCTCATTCCTAGGATAACTCCACCCATGTTGTACCCTGCTCTGTCCTTCCTCTAATCCCCCTCACCATCCCATTTATACCTGAAACTAACTCTCCATCAGTGACACATAATCTGTATTGGAATAGCTCTAACATCGGTTAACTGAGTTAAATTCTATTTAATTCTATTTAATAATATAAATGTTAGGACACCTGGGTGGCTCTGTTGGTTAAGTGTCCAGCTCTTGATTTTGGCTCAGGTCATGATCTCAGGGCTACAAGACTGAGCCCTGCATTGGGCTCCATGATGAACCTTCTAAGCTCCAGCCTCCTAGAATTCCATGAGGCCTAAGGCCCCATCTCTACCTGGGGCCTGGAGTCAGCTCCCTGAGCCCCCAGCTGCTGGCTGAGTCTTGCCTCCAAACTGACAGAGGAGCTAGAACCCCAGAACTGTCCCCATCTGACTCTAAATAGCAAGCCTTGAAAGAACTGCCTTCTGCCAATCTCCTTGCCCAGTTCAGCACTCTTCAAGGACACTGCACATGGACCCTTTGAAGACCAGAACTCCAGCTATGTTTCTACAGAACCAGTGTCCCTCCCAGCCCCATTAGGACCATTGCTGAGACCTCAGCATGCCATGTAACCCAGCCCATCCAAATGTATAACAGAAAGAAGGGCTTGTTCTGTCCTGCAAGATCAAGCAGGATAGAACATCAATCACAGGAAATGTTTATGGCCAGGATTCCGCAATGATTCAACTATAAAAATATAATGGGCAGTTCTTATTATGCCTGTCCAACATCATTCCTAATCTTTTTAGTAAGCATACCCAGATTTTCCTTTAAGAAACTATCCCTCTGCCAATATCTGAGAGGTTTGAGGGGAGCTAGCCCCACCTCCCAGACTAAGGGTGAACATAGCCCAAGTCACCATATTAAATCTCCCATGCCACAGGGAACAGTTCATGGATGGGCATGGAAAGAAACAAGTCCAATCAAAGCCAACCGTAGACCTTTTTCTGGAACCACTGGGAAAGAGAAGTTCTGTACTGTAACAACTGAGCTGGGAGAAATAAAGTTTGGAGGTGCTAGATAGTTTCTTTCCTCCATGTGTGAAGACCTTCCCTAAGAGAGAAACCAACACAGAGGAAAGTAGAGATAAGAGACAGAAAGAAACTGATTCCTGATGACATTATGTGAACATAATTGATTTAGAGAGACCTAAAATCAATACCTTGAACTTTTAAATTATGTGAGCAAATAACTTCTTTTCAAAATATGCTTGAACCAGTTTGAACTGAGTATCTGCCATATGCAATGAAGAGTCCTGACTGACACAATTAGACAAACGGATAATGAATAACAATTGGGCCCCAAATGCTAAGGAAGATTGTATTAAAAGTGCCCAGAAAACGAAATGTTAATGTACTGTCAATATTACCATTCCAGGCCCCTTAGAGTCTGGTCTATGCACCCCCACCCCATCCTCTGATACAGCTATGCCCAACAACCACAGTTTCAAGCATGTGCCTCTGTTTACCTCAACAGCTTTGGGTTTGAAAGACTTCTCTCTGTACACTCTATACCCTTTTTCTCTGTACCCTTTTTTAAAGCCTATTTTTAAGTAACCTCTAGACTCAACATGGGGCTTGAACTCATGACCCCAAGGTCAAGAGTCGTATGCTCTACCAACCGAATCAGCCAGGTGCCCCTACATGGTCTATTTTTAATTAGTCTTCTCCTCTATTAGATTTATAAGGCTCTGAAAGGCAAGGGCTGGATTTTACTTCTCTCTCAATTATTTGCTGGCCCACAGTAGACATTTAATATTTGTTGTATGGATGGTTGGGTGGATGGATGGATGGATGCATAAGTAGATAGAAGGAGGCTACGCATGCAGTGCCATCCTGTACTTGGTCCTGCCAGCCAAGTGGATTTGCCTATTTGACACCACAATATCCAAACCCACATTGCTCCTCTAAAGGGCTGATATCCAAGATCTATAAAGAACTCCTCAAACTCAACAAACACAAAACAGATAATTATGCCAAAAAATGGCCAGAAGACATGAACAAACACTTTCCAAAGAAGACATACAATTGGCTAACAGACACATGAAAAATGTTCATCATCATTAGTCATCAGGGAGATTCAAATTAAAACCACATTGAGATACCACCTTACACCAGTTAGAATGGCCAAAATCAACAAGACAGTAAACAACAAGTGTTGGAGAGGATGTGGAGAAAGGGGAACACTCTTACACTGTTGGTGGAAATGTAAGTTGGTGCAGCCACTTTGGAAAACAGTGTGGAGATTCCTTAAGAAATTAAAAATAGAGCTACCCTATGACCCTAAAATTGCACTGCTGGGTATTTTCCCCAAAGATACAGATGTAGTGAAAAGAAGGGCCACCTGTACCCTAACATTCATAGCAGCAATGGCCACAGTTGCCAAACTGTGGAAAGAATCAAGATGCCCTTCAACAGATAAATGGATAAAGATGTGGTCCATATAGACAATGGACTATTACACCCTCATCACAAAGGATGAATACCCAACTTTTGCATCAACATGAACAGGACTGGAGGAGATTATGCTGAATGAAATAACTCAAGCAGAGAGACTCATTTATCATATGGTTTCACTTATTTGTGGAGCATAAGGAATAACATGGAGGACATTGGGAGCTGGAGAGGAGAAGTGAGTTGGGGGAAACTGGAGGGGGAGACAAACCATGAGAGACTGTGGACTCTGAGAAACAAACTGAGGGTTTTGGAGGGGAAGTGGGTGGAGGTGTTGGGTGAGCCTGGTAGTGGGTACTAAGGAGGGCACATATTGCATGGAGAACTGGTGTGGTACAAAAACAATGAATCTTGGAACACTGAAAAATAAAATTAAATTTTTTAGAAAGGAATAAATAACAATGAGCTCCTGGTACAAAGTGTGTTACAAAGAGAACTAGATTATCTAGTGATTCTCCAAATTGGAATCTCAGGCCCATGAACTCTACCCTAAGCCTTCCTGACTTAGATCTTACAATATAAAACATAGTGGTTGTTCTTTACCTTAATTAGCTTTGGCACATATTCCTCTCCTTACCAGAGATGAAACCTGGCTTTTCCTGACTAAAACACCACTTCCCTCTTCAATGAGGTCTGCTCTGATTTTCACTTCCCACTGGGCCATGAGCAGGCTCAGCATTTGTGCTTACTGCCCACTGCCACATTCTGACCCAGCTGTTGTCCTGGAGGCTTCTTATCAACCCCCTTTTCCAAACACATTCCATCCCAACCCCCCAAGAACCCCATGCTGGCTTCCTTATGACCTACCTTGTCATTATCCAGAGGTCATGGATCAGCCTCTTCTTTGAGATTTTTCTGAGCATTTGTTAGTTCTGACCACTTGGAAACATGTAAACTGGCTCTGGCCCTTATCCTCACCACAAGGTATTCCCAAGTCATAAGTTATCCCTATTGTGATAGAGCAAATTTGATCATCTCTGTGTTCCAGACTTCTCCCTCTACCAGCTGCCATGGAGGAATCTGGAATGCCAGGCCTGGTCCTTAGGCTTTTGTGATACAGATCCAGAGAGAGAGGGGAGAGAAAGACAGGAGATGCTCCAGCTGGGAGTGGAGTAGAGTTTTAAAGGCAAAGATGAAGAAGGACTACCATAGTTTGGGCTGTACTGAGGGCTGCTCAGATAGCTGCTGGGGTGGGTCTGAAATCTAGACCATGCTATACCCCCTAAGTCTCATGCCCTCAGGTGGCGACAACCCCAGAGAAGAGGACATCTATTTCTAATCGGTCTTCCCAAAGAGAACTTTTATTTTTTTTTAATTTTTTAAAAGATTTTATTCATTTATTTGTCTGAGAGAGAAAGAGCACAAGCAGGGGGGAGCAGCAGGCAGAGGGAGAGGCAAGCAGAGGGAGAAGCAGGCTCCCCACTGAGCAAGGAGCCTGATGTAACACTCAATCCCAGGACCCTGGGATCATGACCTGAGCTGAAGGCAGATGTTTAACCAACTGAGCCATCCAGGCGTCCCCAAAGAGAACTTTTAGAAACTCATACAAAGCTGCCCTAAAACCTAGCAGTTGTCCAGGTCATAGATGTAGATAAGAGAGAACGGATTTTAATAACAGCTGTGGTGCATATCTCCTTCAAGGTGTTCAAAAAATTCAAGTTCAAAACTTAAGTTACTTCAAAATGATTTATGTTTCTGGTCTTTCCTCTAAAAGGGGATGGCATGGTAGGTGAAGAAATTATAAAGTTACTTCACCTTTGCTTTCTTTTCCCAGTCCTGAAGCTCGGAGTTGGCTCTCAGCCAAAGTATGGTTTGGCTTCCATTTGAGTTTGTCTCCTAGTCCCACAACCTTGCAGGGCCTCTCCTTCTTGCAGCTTCTTTGTGGTCTAGCTGCCCGGAGGACTCAGAATGCCACTTGAGACTGTCTCCCCATGCCTGCTGGCCGGGCCACTGCCTGCAACCACCTGAGGGTCTTCCTAGATTGACAGGGCCTCTACACCACAGCCCAAAGGGTTATTTTAACAGAAATCTCGAATCACATTTCTGCTTAACGATTCTACCATGGCTTCTTGCTTCCCATAAAATACATATCAAACTCTTCACTCTAGCTCAACAAAACCTTCATGGTCTGACCCTGCCCATCTCTCAGGCTTATTGACCCGTGCATATCTTTACTCTAGCCCTACTCAGCTACCTCTGGTTCCCATGCTTACACTGCATGATTCCTTCCCAGGAATTCCTTCCCATTTCCTTTTGCCTGGAATGCTTCCCACTTTCTCTCCCTCACTGGGCACCTTCTAGCCAATGCCTACTCATCTTTTAAAACTCTGCTGTAATATCAACTCTCCCAGGAGGCTCTCTCTGATTGCTTTTTCCTCCAGTCTGATTTAATGCCCCTTCTGTAAACAGAATTCCATTGTAGCACTTACCACCCTGTACTGAAACACTGATTTGCCTCTCTTTCTTCTGACTATGATTTTGAAATCAATAGGAAATCAGAACTCAACAATCTTTGTAAATTCAATGTCTGGTAGAGAGTGGGTTTAGTGAAATTCCATTCGTCTATCCAATTCATGTATTCATCCAATCAACCCAGAGTGCTGTGATACCTAACCCCACCTTTTAAGAATTATTCACTGGCCATGTGCCCCTGTCCTAATTCCCCTAACACCAAAATGCCCTTGATATTTATCCCATGTAGAACTTACTCTACATGACACACGATCTCTTGAATGTCAGTGATTTATTTAAGATTTCATTTATTTAATTATTTGACAGAGAGAGAGAGAGAACAAAACCAGGGGGAGCAGCAGGCAGAGGGAGAGGGAGAAGCAGGGAGCCCAATGAGGGGTTTGATTCAAGGCCCTTGGGATCAGACCTGAGCAGAAGGCAGACACTTAACCAACTGAGCCACCCCGGTGCCCGGTGAAAGTTAGTGTGAGTTCTTACTTGGCCTGGACCTGATATATCATAAGCAAACTTCCTGGAGGGTGAATTTGTAGATCCTTAAGTGTCTCCTCAGAAAGGGCTATGAGGCAACTTTTGGTTTGATTATGTTTTAAAGTCATAGCAGTATTAAAACTCCTATAATTACTGTGGCCTTAAAGCTTTCCACAAAAGTTAGATGTAATAAAATAATGTCTACCCTTACAGCTTGCAGAGGAGATGTAGGTTGCCTAAATTATATTTTTCATAGCAAAGGAGACTTATCTTTATACAAAAATGGCCTTTCTAGGGGCATCTGGCTGGCCATCAGTAGAACATGCAACTCTTGATCTCGGGCTCGTATTCAAACTCCACATTAGGTCTAGAGCTCACTTAAAAAAAAAAACTTCCGCGAAATAACTTAAAGAGGCTCATACTAAACCCTCAGAGGTATTATAAAAGACAAACCAGTAACAACAAAAAGTAAGAAGATCTAAGTAGTTAAAGTAGGAGGAGAATGTATCACTGAAACCTAGGCTAAGGAAAGCTCATGCAGGGAGCCTCCTGACAGCCAGAGCTAAGACAAAAGTATAATAAGTTAGCTAATAAAAGAAAGTAAACCAGGATTTATTATCCCTCTTTAATGTACATTTATTTTCCTTTAGTCCAGTACCTTCCCATTCTGGGAAATGCTCTCCCAAGTCCCACCCAAATCATGTGGCTCAAATAGAAGCTCTCTACCTTTTTTACCAATCTCCCCTTCTTCACTCCCCTCCACCCACATCCCCTTTGGACAACCTTGGACTCCTAACCTAAACTGGGCCATCATTGTGCCCCACCTCCCTGACACAGTGACTGGTCTAAGCTTGGGTAATTGAATGAAACTGGGCCAATTAGAGTCTTCCCTAAGGGCTTTTCAAACTGAAGCTAGCCCCTCAGTTTCTCTCTGGAATCAACCAAAGAGAAGTGAGTCTCAGAGCTGCCAACAAGCAAACCTCCAACCGTGTGGCAGAAGTCCATCTGGGAAATCCCACCTGAGAAAGAAGCCAAGGAGGGTGGAAAGAAATACCCAGACTGTGTTCAAGGCCCTGGTTCCTCTTCTTCCCAGGCTCTGCTACATCCCGGCCCTTCCTATGAATTGGCTATGTGGCCAAATACCTTCCTCTTTTGCCCAAGCTGATTTGACCTCAGTTTCTATCTCTGGCAACCAAAAGAATGCTGACTAATATAGGAACGTTGAGCAATGTGATGGATGGTGAGCTCTAAGGCACTTTTACCAAAAACACAGATATTCTGCATATGGGCAGCTCATCTCATGGACTGTTTGGTATTTACCATATTAGAATCTACTCTACAAAGGCATTTTTGTAAATGGACAGCTACATGTCTGTGTACATAACATAGGGGTAATGCTCAGAACTTGAGATGTGGATGATGAAAGTATTTCTCTGTTGTGTTTTATTTGAGAGCTCCATGGAGCATTATTCAAAACAGGAGAAGAATGGATTTTCTGGTCTTGACTATAGGATGACCCACATGCCCTAGGCACCAGGGGTGGAGATGACAGAAATGAATTTTTATTTTATTTTTTTTTAAGATTTTATTAATTTATTTGACAGAGAGAAAGATCACAAGTAGGCGGAGAGTCAGGCAGAGAGAGAGGAGGAAGCAGGCTCCCGCTGAGCAAAGAGCCCGATGCGGGGCTCGATCCCAGGACACTGAGATCATGACCTGAGCCGAAGGCAGCGGCTTAATCCACTGAGCCACCCAGGCGCCCCATGAATTTTTATTTTTGTTCTTAAGTAGGCTCCACCCTCAGTGCAGAGCCCAACATGAGGCTTGAACTCACCACCGTTTATCTCACGGTGAGTTTATCTCACGGTGGTGAGTTCAAGCCCTGAGCTGAGATCAAGAGTCGGATTCTCAATTGACTGAGTCATCCAGGCACTCCCAGAAACGACATTTCATTAAAAATTCAAAGGACCTGGGCACATGGGTGGCTTAGTCAGTTAAGTGTCTGCCTTGGGGTCAGGTCATGATCCCAGGGTCCTGGGATTGAGTCCAGTATCGGCCTCCCTGCTCAGTGGGAAGTCTGCTTCTCCCTCTTCCTCTGCCTGCTGTTTCCCCTGCTTGTGCTCGCTCTCTCTGCCAAATAAATGAATAAAATTTTTTAAAAATTCAAAGGACCCAATTATACTTCTACCTTGGGGCAGCAACTTCTGCCCACTACCTTCCAATTCTAAAAAGATCTGCAGGATTCACTATGTAGGCCTAGCACATTTGTGTCCAAATAGTCATGTGAGTAACTTATTGAATCCACAACATTCTGAAGCATTTTGGACTTTTTAACCGCTCCTCATAATTTTTTACTATGGTAACCATGGTTGATTGATCATCCTTCCCTTCTGTAAAGCTGTGCAATAGGCTCCCAACTCCGAGAGGACTTCCTGCTCTGACCAGGATGCTACCTAATCAGTGACTTAAGAGGAATAACAAGTTTATATTGACATAAAATACTTACAAGCTGTCTGCTAAATGCCAGCCATTGTAATGTTGTCAAAGACCCTCTCATAGCTCACTTTCAGCCAGTTTCTAGATCATGCATGATGGTTGATGCCTGTACACCACACACTCTCGCAGATATACGGGAGGCTACTCAAGATTTGAAGGGAGAAAATAACTGAAAGTGCAAAAAAATTGTCCTCTTGCCTGTAATATCTCAGTATCCTTATCTCTGATGCATATGAGACAAGAATCATGGAATTCTCCACCACTTTCATATTTTTCATGATGCCTTAACCCTTCTTCTGCACCTAATGCAGGTCTGGCACATAATAGTTGCATGTAATAGACTCTTGCCAGCTTTTGGTCGCCCAGCATCTGAAGCCCTTCATAGGTATGGCAATTCTCCCTTGGAATGAGATGTAGTGTGTGGCAGAAGCTACTTCCTGATCCAGAAGCTGCAAAGGTCCAAGGCACACTTTCCCAGCCTCTGTCACAGCTAAGGCATTGGCATGTGTAACTCAGCCGGACCAATCAGATTAACTAACTCCAGGCTAGGAACTGGGAGCTGCTAATGCAAAGAAGCAGGGACAGAGGAGAGCCCGTTCAGTGGAGGTAGCAGGAGAAGCAGCAGCCTCCAGTTTCCAGGAACTGCAAGGGCAAAGATGCCCATGGTCAGAACTGCACTAGCCTTGGCATCCAGGATCCTGCAGCAGTGGGGGAGTCCTCCCCACATGGTTCTGGGTGGTTTGGGGCTGTGGTCCTGGCTACTGCCTGGCCTTCTTGGCCCCTGTCTGTTTTCTGAGTTTGGCCTTCTGGGGCACTCTGTGAGTTACCTACATAAATCCAGTTGATTTCTCTTCCTTAGAATGAAGAAATCTGAGTCATTATCCTGCATAAAATGTTTAGGCAAATAAATTCATAAATGAATCTATTTTATTATGTGTATTTCACAAACTTACTGGGACAAACACAAATCATTAGCTTCATTGTGTTGTATAATGAATGGCACTGAACATCAGAAAGGCCAAGCAATTCCTCCAAGATTTACACAGCCAATAAGTGGAAGGGTATAGACTCAACTGCCAGTGACAAGATTTTAAGATGCTATTCTTTCCATTATACCAAGCAGTTATTTGTTCCTGCTCCAATGATGTCCTATAGGTTCTTGAGACCCTATATTTTCAAAGCATACTGTCTCTTCACCTTGCATCCTGACCTGCTCCCTTATTTCTTATTTAATCCTTTGACCCAGACTGGTATCCTAAGGCATGCTAAGTCTTTGCTGCTATGGGGTCTGTTATCTCAGCCCCCAGACAAAAATTGGCTTGAATGTTCCCCTAGTATCCCGTTTATGTGTGCAAGGTGAGGGGCACATGAACACAGAGGCAATAATTTTTATATTTTCTCCTCATTTTCAGCCTGTATAGATCATACTAGTGCATGGTGGGGAGAGGGAGTTAAGGGTCTTACACAGGAAATGTCTCAACAGCCACATTTCTGCCCAATGGAAAGATCTGTTTTCAGTTTGGATCCCCATGGGGAAGCCCCCTTCCTATCAAAGTGAGTTCCTTGGAGGGTAAAACCGAGACAACCTTATCTACTTGTTGTTACCTAATTGTTGATATTGTAAAGATTAAACCAAATGAAAGAGAATCCAGCAAAGTTCCTGGTATGCAGAAAGGACGCAAAAAGTGTTGGCCTTTCCAGATTCCAAACTGCAAAAAATAGTTACTACAAAGATGTTTATTACCACATTATTTATGAAAACAAAATATTGAAGTAACCTACATTCACAATGAGAGAATGATTTTCATATTATGCATCTATTAAAAATTATAGCAAAATAAATAAGAGTTATGAACCTGGGGGAGATTATAATGAAAAAAAAAGATGCAAAACTATATGTAAACTATGTTTACAAGTATTTTATGTTTAAAAATATTCTGATGAAACAAGGTAGAAGAATAACACCAAAAAGAAATAAATTTTATCAGAAAGTCCCATAATACATTATCCCAAAATCTTGCAGTCAAATGAGCTCTGGCATTCAGAATTGTTTGGGTATTGCCGTAGTTTGTATGTTACATAGCACCTCCAGTACTCCTTGATCCAGCACACGAGGACTCCAGCAGCGAATATATGAATAGTGGCCCTAACTGGAATAAACAGACTCTAAGTAGCCTCCCCTCAGTTCAGGATAGATGTCTCCATCAGACAAATGCAGTTTAAGACACAGATCTGTCCACCAAATAAGTTATGAAAAGCTCTTCAATTATCAGCACTTTGGGGATTTTAGAATTGCAGATAAGAAACTACAGACCTAGGGGTGCCTGGGTGGCTCCGTTGTTGGGCATCTGCCTTTGGCTCGGGTCATGATCCCAGGGTGCTGGAATCAAGCCCCACATTAGGTTCTTTGCTTTGCGGGAAGCTTTCTTCTTCCTCTCCCACTACCCCTACTTGTAGTCTCTCTCTTTGTCAAATAAATAAATAAAATCTTAAAAAAATATAAAAATAAAAAATACTATAGACCTAAAGTACTTAAATATTAACCACCACATTGGTTCTGCCAAATGAACAATATTAAAAGCATAAAATGCAGGAACTCAAGCTAGAAGTACAATCAGTACTTCCAATTTGCTGGAGTTCACCACTGTAGCAACAGCAATCTTCAATGTTCTCACCATTAGCCAGATTTCTAATCCAGACCTAGAGGGCCTTAACTCACTCTTGTTTTCTTTTGCACTTACACTATCATCCACGCTTACTGGTTCCTTTGTAGACACCTTACACTACTATGCAGCAAAAGCAAAGACTTATAACTTCTACACGTGGTTTGAGAGTAGCCTCTCACCCCACTTTCTGTCATACAGTAACTGGTTAATATATAATAATATTTTTTAAAGATTTTATTTATTTATTTGACAGAGAGAGAGATCACAAATAGGCAGAGAGACAGACAGAGAGAGAGATAAGGAGAAGCAGGCTCCCCGCTGAGCAGAGAGCCCCATGCGGGACTCGATCCCAGGCCCCTGGGATCATGACCTGAGCCAAAGGCAGAGGCTTAACCCACTGAGCCACCCAGGCGCCCCAATATATAATAATATTATTAACAGATCGTCCCACAATGCCATTCCCATTCCTGACCTGTGCTTGATTTTTGTAGCCAGTGGTCAAAGGCCCCTCATCATGGCCTCCGGGAAACAGATCCAGAGACTGAAGTACAGAAGTACAAGGCAGAAGCCAAGATCCAGGCAGATCTGGGGCATCACCAGCAACAAAGGAGCTTGCTGTTGACTCAGCCTCAGTCTGCAAGCTTTTTTGTTCATGTAGAAAGGCCAGTCATGAGGTAGGACTGTGAGAAACCTGATGATCCCTCTCTTCCTCACCACTCCTTCCCTCATCCATCCCTGGGACCCACAGCTTGATTGCCCTCAGGGGTCAACATCGCTTATGGGATGAACCAAAGTGGCAGTGAGTTGCTCCATGCCCCCCAAAATGGCAAGAACCACTTCCTTAGATGGAGATCCTTGGGGAGCTGGGGTTCAGTACACAGGATGCACAACCAGTTGCAAAGACTTAGATTTAGGGACATGTCCAAAGGCATAAGACAAATGGCGGCTCTCTTAGTCGTCTTATAAAAGACACTAATAATCTTAGGACATTAAAAAAAATTATTATGAATGTTAAATCATGCTTCCCTTTATATTCCTGCCATGAGACTATTTGGACATTTGACATTTAATGTATGTCATGAGCTACTTTTAAAGCTTTATTCTCCTTTGCCCAACTCTATATATCTTCCCAACTTCCTCATTCCACTCACGACTTTAAAATAGGCCCCCAAAGGGAACTACATTGTCTGAGTTACTAGTAATGTCCCTGTTTACAGCCACCAGGGTTATATACGCAGCTCAATAATAGCTGGGCAGCGGGTCCAAAGAACATGTATAAAATGCTGTCAGTGAGGAAGATTCTTGGGGCAGGGGGAGTGGAATCAGTAGATTCTCTGATGCATTGAACCACATGAAAGATCATGGTGAGAGGCTGTGAGTGAAAGATAGCCCCAAAATTAAGCAAATGGAAAAAAGAATGAATTATTAACTTCAGATAAAAGGCTTTACAAGAAACAAAGTAAAACATTATCACACAACTTGGATCAACAGGAAACAATGTTTTCATGGACATAATGTAAATTCTTAACACAAAATTAACCCAAAAAAGTGATAACATTATACTGAGAGATTACAGGGAAAGGAAGTGTATGGTAAAGGATTTAGGTATAAGTGCTAAGTCTTTATCAGACACGCTAGGAAGTCAATAAATAATGTCTAACATTGAGAAATCAGAAAAGAATAGTAGTAAGCATATTTTGAAGAAATATAAATAAAATACCAGAACAAACAGCTAAATGTCAAAAATGGTGGCTTCTGATGAGAAAAACCGAAGGGTAGAGGAGGTAAAGAGAAACTTTTGTCATTATAAGCCTTTAAACAATATTTGACTCTGGGCACCTGGGTGGCTTAGTTGGTTGAACAGTTGCCTTCGGTTCAGGTCATGATCTGAGAGTCCGTGGATCAAGTCCTGCATCAGGCTCCCGGCTCCATGGGGAGTCTGCTTCTCCCTCTGACTTTCTCCCCTCTCATGCTCTCTCTCACTGTCTCTCAAATAAATAAAAATCTTTAAAAAAATAATATTTGACTCTTTGTTAACTATCTGCGTGTAGTACTTTGATAAAAATAAATCTGGGGTGCCTGGGTGGCTCAGTGGGTTAAAGCCTCTGCCTTCAGCTCAGGTCATGGTCCCAGGGTCCCGGGATCAAGCCCCACATCGGGTTCTCTGCTCAGCAGGGAGCCTGCTTCCTCCTCTCTCTCTGCCTGCCTCTCTGCCTGCTTGTGATCTCTGTCAAATAAATAAATAAAATCTTTAAAAATAAATAAATAAATAAATCTTAATTTTAAAAAATATATATGACAATTGAAAACGTATGAGAGAGCTTACAGAAAAAGAACTACAGCCAATCCTTAAACATATGGGAAGATGTTTGAGCTTATTAAGAATTAGAGAAATACAGGGCACCTGGGTGGTTCAGTTGGTTAAGCGTCTGACTCTCGGTTTCAGCTCAGGTCGTGATCCCAGAGTCATGATTTCAGGGTTGTAGGATTGAGCCCCATGTGCTCCATGATCAGAAGGAAGTCTGCTTAAGATTCTATCTGTCCCTCTCCTTCTGCCCCTCCCCCCAAATAAATAAATATATCTTTTTTAAAAAATTAAGAGAAATGCAAATTAAAACAAAACAGATACTGTTTCTCATCTGTCAGATTGGGGAAAATCCAAAAGTTGAAAGCCATCGTCTTTTGGCAAGCCTATGAGGAGTGCACAACAACTGAACCTCTACCAGGGAGAATCTGGCATATCCACTTCAACTGCAGATGCATTTCTCCCTAACTCAGCAAACCCTCTTCTAGAAATACAACCCCAGATAGTCCTGCATGCATATAAAATGACATGTATAAGGTCATTCATTACAGCATTGTTATACAGGAAAAGATAAGAAACAATCCAAATGTCTGTCAACAGGGGACTGGTTAAATATACTATGATTCCATCACTCCATGGAAAATATTTATGTTTTCAACAAATAAAGGAGGGAAAATTACATAATTTAACAGCCAGCTTCCAGGCCCTCCCAAGCACAAAGGACTGTGTCGGAAGCCTCTCAGACAGAGCAGACTCTCTGCCCTTCTGAAGTGTGAGCATAAAAGGAACTTGGCTCCCAACCCCTTTCAAAACCTTAGAAGCAAAGCAAGAGAGGCAGTGAGGCAATGTCTGACTTAATATCAGTCCTAGGGCCAAATCCCACTTGGTCACTTTATTAGCAGAGACCCTCAGGGCTTTAGTTCCTTATCTATAAACTGGGATAAAATGCCCTTCCTCCCAGGGTTGCTGTGGAAGAGCATGTGTGACACTGGTGGCCCAGAGCTCTTCTAACAGTACTAGAAGAAAGAATCCTGTCTCCAGGCCTGTGTTCATTATAGCAGAAAAGTCATCTTGGAAATACCAAGGTAAGAATCAAAAGTCACTGCTCTGAAGAAAAGAATAGAAGGAATTTCCCTCCACCACAAGGCAGTTTTGGAAGCAACTCTTCATCCCCAGGCTGACATGCACACCATGTGGGAGTCTCCAGCAACTCATTGTACCACCTCCTCTGAGGGCTGGTAGACACTTTCCCTAAGGATCCCACATCATCGAGGTGCGAAGGACCTGGGCCCAAACACCTTCAAAAGGACCAGAGTAATAAGCGACGCACTGGAGAGCATACAGCCAGCAGTCCTATGCCAAGCCACTAACAAAACTGCTAATCGGGTATACCTTTGTATGACAACCATTTTCCAGTGATTCAAAACAGAATGAATACACCTAAAAATGGGTACTCAGGATATTGAGCCAAGTTGACTTTCCTTTACTTCTGAAAGTGGTTGTGATCAATGCGAAAGCCATGCTCGAAACTGGTGAGTAAGAAATGTGTCTATCTTTCTCAACCCATCTTTATGTTGTGCCTACCCATTACCTTTTATATATTTCCTGTGGAACGAAGCCCTAAATTTAGGGGCAATTGGTATTACAGCAAAAAACAAGGATTTCTACAATGTGTCCAATTCCTGCTCTAGCAATGATTACATATGTAAAGCTGGGTTTCCATTTCCTCATCTGTAAAAGGGAACATCAGCCACCTTCACCACACTACTGCAAAAATAAAATCAGATAGCTGTGAATGTCTGGCACATAGCAGGCACTACTTCCTGCCAACCCAGGTGTAACCCTTGCCTTGTCTACATATGGGACCTAATCAATTCCACAACAGCCCACTGACACTGTTCTTTGAAGTCCAAGGAAAAATTTCCCTCTAAACATCTCAGAAAAATGAAAAAACAATACTTTTCAAGATATTTCATAGGTAAATACTTCTTAATTTCCTCAGCCAGAACCAAGAGTTAAGAAGAATATCATTTAAAAGAATTATAAAGGCATTTCTTTTTCAAGTTCCGCAAATACCTTCTTCATCCTCATTTCCCTTGGGGACTGGTTCTCACCACGTCTGCAGTGATCTGGAGAACCCTGGATCCAGCCCTATTCACTGCATTCCTGATTCTCCCACATTCTTGTCCCCGGCATTTGCTCATGGTAAATACTCACTAAACGGTTCTAAGCTGAACCAAACAGAATGAGGTTAAGAATTTCACAAAGACATATTGAGCATCTACTATACCCTAGGCACTGTGTAAGAGCATTTTCCCTCTCCCATTTAGTTATCACAACAACCCAGAAAGGTAATCACTGTCCCCAGCTAACAGATGACAAAACAGAAACTCAAGAGCACGCAGTGACTTGCCTTAAGTCCCAATGTCAGGAAGGACAGGACAGGATGGAGCCCAGGTCTCAGAGTGTGTTTTAACTGGGAGCCCCTCACTGCAAAAGCACCTTTGTTATGCTTTCTTTTCTAATCCAACCCCTGTGCACAATAGAAGCCCTTAATTTTCAGCAAGTCATTTGATAACTCCAAATGAGGGGCCATAAACTTTTCTCTACCTCTACTGGTGAACAAAGACAACATCATGTTTCCAACACACTAATCAAACCAAGGGGGAAAAAAATCCCCATGACTTCAGTAATTTTCCATCCTCTGGAACAAAGACACATACAGAGAAGATTCACCGTAATACATAAACATTGCTTTTAAATGATACCAATATCTCCTTTAATATGCCTCCAACCCTAAAACCTAAGGTTTAATAACTTCCTTTCTTGTATCTTCAATAGACACACAAATCTAAATAGTTATACAAACTGTACATGCAACAATGGCCACCTAGTTAGATTGGGCTCTCACATCGTTACTGATTTTCCTTACAACCTGCACCCAGTTTGACTGTAATCCTAGGCGTGCTGACCTGAAATAGTTGCTGGCCGCAGCGAGCACCACGCGGTGGCAGGAGAATTCCTGAATGTCCACACACAAGATGACATCGGTCAGAGCATTTTCCACTCGGAGGGTGTCCAGGCCATTCTGCAGAATTAAGGAGAGTCCTGTGTCATCGAATTTTACCTTATCCCCATTTAAGATTTCTACCAGGTCTCCCCTTTTCTGGGAGGGCTCATCTGTAGAAGGTGCCAGAGGCCCTTCCAAACTCTTCTCTACCATATCGCCCATAGTCCAGGCGTCCCTTTGTCCTGCCATCAACATCCAGACTGAAGGAGCACCCAAGCTTCAGGCAGGTCACATTGCAGAAGCTGAGCGGATTTCCTGTGTAGAGCCCTCCACTTATCACCAGCTGTCACACACACACAACAGGAAGTCTCGTACTTTCTCATCCTGTTACTACAAACGCCAGTAACTTCTATTCCTCTTCTTTCTGTGAGTCACCAAAAGGTTAGAAATTACTTAGAAGGGGTGTGTGGATAGGGGCTCCAGGAGAGAAGGGGTGGCTTCTCAGAGTCTGCTATTAGTGCTGTAAGGTTATTTTGGTCCATCTCCCCCTCATATCCGTGAGCAGGAAGCCTCTGATTCTGGCTATTACATTTGCACTTCTGGTGTTTTATAACCAAGGTTGTCAATGATAGGATAGGCAGGGGACATTCTATGATCTTCCCCCTCCCTCTTCTCAGGAGTCTGAGACCCCATGATAAGCCCCCACCCAGTCCCTTGGGAACTTTGTAAAACTTTGTGGCATTCCCACTTATATCAGCACTGCACATCTTCTGCCTTTGTCTTCCTCCACTGCTCAGGGGAAAACAACGTCGTAGCAAATATTAATGTTCTTCCCCCACACAAGAAAGTCTATTGTTCGTAGCAAATATTAATGTTCTTCCCCCACACAAGAAAGTCTATTGTTTCAGATATGTCTCTGGGGGACAGAGGAGAAATGGTCTCCAGAAACTCCACCCCCAGGGGCTTCTCTCTTAGCAGACTAATCAGGGCAGGTCAACACCAGTTTACTCTTGCAAGTCACAACTCAAATTGGCCTGATCTCACTCAGCATCTAGTGGTCAGGTTTCCACTGAAGTATCTTCACCATGAAGTATCTTCATTACCTTTGAAGGTGTCTGTTAAATAATAATAACTACCTTTTCATAAACTTCTACTATATTACAGATTAGAGAAGTTAACTTATTTTAATGTATTTTAATCCTTATAAGAATCCAGTGGGGCAGATGACTTTCTTCATTTTACAGAGAAGGAAACTGAAGCTCTGCTCAAGCAAGTAACAGGACCCACATCTGTTTGGCTCCAAAGCCCATTTCCTCCACCACCAACAGGCTACAAGAGCTATAAAATATCATGTTGGTCCTGACTCCTGCATCTCCCACAGAGAGAACCACAGGGCTTGCCTGTCACTGCTGCTCCAGTGCATGGCACCTCACCAAAGTGGCCTCTGCGGTCTCACTCCTGCTCTCATGCACTGTCAAGCAGTGGGGAGCATCAGCTGTCCTCCTGATCAGCAAGGAGCCCCCATCCTTTCTCTGTCCTGGTCTGTGGTTACTGAGCCCCCTCCAGGGGTCCCAGTTGTGCCTCAGTTCTTCTTCTCTTCCATGGATGCTTACTCCTAATGTCAGCGTCTTTGTTATCTCCCCCGCACCAGACTTGTGCTGTATCCAGACATGTTGGCCTCAAGAACAGAACAGCCCATTGAAGTCATTTAAACAAGAGAAGTCGCACATTATAAGAAGCCAGGAGTATGGAGTCCCAGACTAATCCAGACGCTCATACTTCTGTGTTATCAAGAACACATAATTTTTCCATTTTCCCATTCTGTCATACTCTCTGTGTGATGGAGATGCCCCTCATGATCACATAATAGCTGCCACAATACCAACAAGTCCAAAATCAGGAAGAAGGGCAGGTCTTTTCTCCTTCATCTCTTTTTACCAGGAAAAAGATACTTCTTAAAATCCCCATCAGACTTCTCCTAAGTCACTTGACCACCTCAGACCAAACTCCAGGAAATAAAAATGGAATATGTACATGATTGCCTTGCACAAAACATGATTCATCTACTGGCTTGAGTCCACTTTCCCCCAAAAGAAGGATCTGATAGTCAAATGTTAGCACAGAGAAGGGGCAAGGGCTGGTGTGTGGCTAACATCCTGAGCCCACCACACAGAACATGTACAACACTGACACTTCGCACACACCTCAACTGGGAGGAGCTAAGCACTTCCACCTCCATGGCTCTTATCACCACCTCTGGTAGGACTGAGGATAACACATAATGCAATCCCTTTCGTGGCATCTTGTCACCCAGAACCTCTCAAAGTATGAACAACACTGACCATATTCAGCTCCACTCTACCCTCCTATTAAAACAAAAAGAGATTAAAACTCAATTCTCCATTCACAATAGATCCTGGTCACCACGTTCCCTTATTATTTTTCATATACCTCCAAGCCCACCTGCCCCATTCTCTTGACATAAGCAGATAGCTGTTACCTTCCTCCCACCCCTACATCTTCCTAGTAGGGATGCATGCACAGACATGTACTGTAGGTGTGATAATGCCTACAATTAGATTTAGTACAAAAGAAAAAAACACAACCAGCCATGTCAACCTGGATATGCTCTGAGATTTAGCATGAATTGATAAATATTCTTTATAGCTACAAGCAAAATAACTCCGTTCTGTGTAAGTTTTATTTTCCCTACCAAGCAACAAAATGTACAAGCCATTGGCAGAAGCTTTAATACTGAGAAAACAATCTAATTATATCTCACTAGACTAGTTGGCTTTATAATGCTTGAAAGGAATAGATTCTGCCCCCGTGCAAATGGGTAGCTTCACTTAAGGGAAATCTCTATTCCTAAAACTACAGTTTGCCCCTTCTGACCCCAGTCAACTGTTTACTCTAACACAACCTATAGCGATAGAAACAAGTCCTAAGTCAGCTACAAGAGAAGAGCCACTGCTCCCTCATGTTAACTTATTACTATTAAAGCTATCATTTATTGAGTATCGACTATTTTTCAAGAAATGTGAGAGGCACTTTATGAATTCTGATGCATTTAATCTTCCCACCAATCCAGTACAGTTACACATTATGATCTTCATTTTAGAAATATGAAGACAGGTAAGATCACATAATTGGTATCATGTCCGTATCCCCTCTGTCCATCCTGGAAGTCACCCACAGACAGTTCGTATAAGCACACCAAAAGCATCACTTTGCCTGAGAGCATTCTCCAGTTATAAGGGCAGGTGGTCTCATCAGAAGTGCCCAAGAGTGACCTGCAGCTGAGAGCCAGGAGTTGGTACACAAAAATGCTAGCTTCCTGTCTCTCGGTGGCAGTGCTTACGTGTGTTCTACCCTAGCAGAAGACTCTCAGAGGACTGAGCTCTAGTTGCCCAAGTAGTAACCCATTCACCCTCTAAGGGAAGGAAGCCTCTGAAGCTATTTCCTTATATTCCAGGATAGGAAGGGAAAAGTAAAGACTGTCATCCCTCCCCAGAGAGGATCTGTTTATATTCCAAAATAAAGGTTTCTCTCTCAGGAGGAGGAAGATGGAGGAAACAGACCCTATGTAAGTTCTGAGTCTCATAATTTCAGCATTCATCTCCTCTGGTGCAACCCCATTGTAAACTCACGGTAACATCAGGCTTTCATCACATTATCTATTGAGATAGGGATGCAGAGAACTGGTAAGATGGTCTGTGCACAATAAATTATCTTTTTTTCTGATTCAGAGAATTTGTGTTTCCTGTCAGACAAAAATTGAAATACATACATACATATGCATTTAACATGCAGTTTATTTTTTATCTATCTATCTATCTATTTATTTAGGAGTGGGAAGAGGATGGGCTGAGGGAGAAGAAGAGAGAGAATCTTAAACAGCCTCCACACTCAGAGCCCAGAGCCTGACACAGGGCTCCATCTTACAAATCTAAGATCATGATCTGAGCCAACATCAAAAGTTAGATGCTTAGGAGTACCTGGATGGCTCAGTTGGTTGAATGTCTGACTCTTGGTTTTGGATCAGGTCATGATCTCACCATGGTCAGCTCAAGCCCCAAGTGGGGTTCTGCACTCAGTGCAGAATTTGCTTCAGATTCTCTCTCTCTCTCTTTCTCCTTCTCAAATAAATAAATAAATAAAATCTTAAAAAAAAAAAGTTGGAAGCTTAACTGAGTAAGTCACACAGGTGCCCCAACATGCAGCTCATTTTAACTTGATTTCTCCAGAATGAGTGGTAACAGGTGTGGGAGGGTAGAACCAGCAGAATGAACAAAATGCTTCAGGGTCTAAATTCTACCAAAGGAGACCCAGACTTCATACTTTCCTGATGCCTGCAAAACTTCTCCTTCAGGATAAATGTCCTTCCTGCCTTCATAAAGCTTCTCCAATATCCCTACATGTATTGCAAGCCTTGCCTGTGTACACACTGCTCTCTACTTTTGCTCCTATGGGTGCACTGAAGCACTGTATTGTCATTTCCCGGCTACTTGTCTGTCTCCCCCAGTAAGCTGTGAGCTCCAGTCAAGTCATCTTATATCCCAGAATACGGCACAAGCCCAGTTACATATGCTTCAGTCAAGAAATAAGGGGTGGATAGATGGATTTCATGGTGGAATGAAAGAATCATCAAAAACTGGAAGAAGGGGCGCCTGGGTGGCTCAGTGGGTTAAAGCCTCTGCCTTTGGCTCAGGTCATGATCCCAGGGTCCTGGGATCGAGCCCTGAGTCGGGCTCTCCGCTCAGCGGGGAGCCTGCTTCCTCCTCTCTCTGCCTGCCTCTCTGCCTCCTTGTGATTTCTGTCTGTCAAATAAACAAATAAATCTTAAAAAAAAAAAAAAAACTGGAAGAAGACGTCTGCCTTTGTAGCCAGTGGCTCTCTTAGGAGGACATCCTGTATGGCTGAGGTAATACGTAAGCTCACCTGGGAGGATAAGAATTTATGAGAGAAAAGGGAGAGGGTAAAGGCTTTCCAGAGAAAACGAGGAATGAACACACCAAAGGTATAAAAGAATAAGGAGTACAAACCATTAGACACCACTGGAAGACAAGGTGTGTGAGCGGGGTAGGTCTGGAAAATGGGGTACAATAATAAGACACAGGGGGCTGAGGGCAGGTGCTACTGGCCTGATGTTTCATGAAGCCTCTGCTCAGCTCTCTTTGCATTAACTCCCAGACAAACATAAATGGATAGCAACATAAAATGGTATTGAGACAGTGGAAATCAGCAATTTTGTACAGAAAGGTTTGGGAAATATTGTTTACTGTAGTCTACCTGCAGTTGGGACAAAAGTGGAAAACAAGATGAGTTTGGTGCTTTGGAAAGTGAGAAAGCTGATAGTGAATTGATAGTGAATTCTATTCTCCTCTATCAGGAGAAGTAACTGAAATAATGAAGCTCTTGTATAAAATCTGGGACTTGTCAACAAATCTTGTTATGAAGATGGTTGGCTGATCAAGATACACTGAGTAACCCTTCAGAACTGGATGAATTAATGAGTGAAGAAGCATATGAGAAATACATAAAATATATTGAGGAATGAAAATGGAACCCTTAAGTAAACAACTTAATCTAGCAATGCGGTCTTAAATTAGTGGTGCCTAGAAGATTTAAAAATTGCAACTTCCAAAAGGAGAGCCAAAGTTGGTGGCATCACAATCCCAGTCCTGGGATCAAGCCCTGCATCAAGCTCTCTGCTCAGCGGGGAGCCTGCTTCCTCCTCTCTCTCTGCCCGCCTCTCTGCCTACTTGTAATCTCTGTCTGTCAAATAAATAAATAAAATATTCTTTAAAAAAAAAGTAAAGAAAAGAAAATAGAGCTACCCTACAACCCAGCCATCACACTACTGGGTATTTACCCTAAAGATACAAATGTAGTTGAGTGATCGGAAGGGGCAAATGCACCTGAATATTCATAGCAGCAATGTCCACAATAGCCAAACTATGGAAAGAACCTAGATGTCCATCAACAGATGAATGGATAAAGAAGATGTGGTATATATACACAATGGAATACTATGCAGCCATCAAAAGAAATGAAATCTTGCCATTTGCCATGATGTAGATGGAACTAGAGGGTATTATGTTGAGGGAAATAAGTCAATCAGAGAAAGACAATTATCATATGATCTCCCTGATATGAGGAATTTGAGAGGCAGGTTGGGGAGGGGTTGGGGGACAAGGAAGGAAAAAATGAACAAGATGGGATCGGGAGGGAGACAAACCATAAGAGACTCTTAATCTAACAAAACAAACTGAGGGTTGCTGGGGAGCAGGGTATTGAGAGGGTAGTTGGGTTATGGACATTGGGGAGGGTGTGTGCTATGGTAAGTGCTTTGAAATGTGTAAGCCTGATGATTCACAGACCTGTACCCCTGGGGCAAATAATACATTATATGTTAATAAAAAATTTTTTTAATTTAAATTTTAAAAAATTAAAAAAAAAATAAGTTAGTAAAAAAAAAAAAATTGCAACTTCCAGCAATGCCAATGGAAAAAGAAACTACTTGCAACAATGTTCATGGAAGAAAACATCCCTTGATTTTCTAATGATTGCAGATAAACACAATATACATCCTTTTTGCAACACCCTATGATTTTTAGGCAAGGCTCCAGTTGTAATAGTCAAAATCCTGAAATGACATGTGGTTAAAAACCAGTTATAAAAACTATGTAATTCAAGGGGCCCCTGGGTGGCTCAGTGGGTTAAGGCCTCTGCCTTCGGCTCAGGTCATGATCCCAGGACCCTGGGATGGAGCCCCAAATCAGGCTTTCTGCTCAGCGGGGAGCCTGCTTCCCTTCCTCTCTCTGCCTGCCTCTCTGCCTACTAATGATCTCTGTCAAATAAATGAACAAAATCTTTAAAAAAAAAATAAGTAATTCAAGAATAATATTGTAATCTTAAATCTTAGGGAATATTGTAACTTGCTTACATCTGTCCCTGGGCTGGGGTCAAAATACTTAAATGATCTTTCCTTTGGAAATAACTGATAGTGGAGAAAGGTTAGTTAGTTGCATAGCATCAGATAAAGAGAAATACTGTCTTAATTTTGCAATATCCACCACCTGGTACCCCAACCTCCCACCTCTGCCCCTTCAAAACCCTCAGATTGTTTTTCAGAGTCCATAGTCTCTCATGTTTCACCTCCCCTTCCAATTTCCCCAAACTCCTTCTAACTCCCCATGTCCTCCATGCTATTTGTTATGCTCCACAAATAAGTGAAACCATATGATAACTGACTCTCTCTGCTTGACTTGGAAAACTGGACAGCTATATGTAGAAGAATGAAACTCGACCATTCTCTTACACCATACACAAAGATAAACTCAAAATGGATAAAAAACCTCAACGTGAGACAGGAATCCATCAGAATCCTAGAGGAGAACATAGGCAGTAATCTCTTCAATATCAGCCACAGCAACTTCTTTCAAGATATGTCTCCAAAGGCAAAGGAAACAAAAGCCAAAATAAACTTTTGGGACTTCATCAAAATCAAAAGCTTCTGCACAGCAAAGGAAACAGTCAAAAAAACAAAGAAGCAACCCACGGAATGGGAGAAGATATTTGCAAATGACAGTACAGACAAAAGGTTGATATCCAGGATCTATAAAGAACTCCTCAAACTCAACACACACAAAACAGACAATCATATCAAAAAGTGAGCAGAAGATATGAACAGACACTTCTCCAATGAAGACATACAAATGGCTATCAAACACATGAAAAAATGTTCATCATCACTAGCCCTCAGGGAGATTCAAATTAAAACCACTTTGAGATATCACCTTACACCAGTTAGAATGGCCAAAATTAGCAAGACAGGAAACAACATGTGTTGGAGGGGATGTGGAGAAAGGGGAACCCTCTTCCACTGTTGGTGGGAATGCGAGTTGGTGCAGCCTCTTTGGAAAACAGTGTGGAGATTCCTCAAGAAATTAAAAAAAAATAGAACTTCTCTATGACCCTGCAATTGCACTACTGGGTATTTACTCCAAAGATACAGATGTAGTGAAAAGAAGGGCCACCTGTACCCCAATGTTTATAGCAGCAATGGCCACGGTCGCCAAACTGTAGAAAGAACCAAGATACCCTTCAACGGGCGAATGGATAAGGAAGATGTGGTCCATATACACTATGGAGTATTATGCCTCCATCAGAAAGGATGAATACCCAACTTTTGTAGCAACATGGACGGGACTGGAAGAGATTATGCTGAGTGAAATAAGAGTTTGTATATCTTACTTGTAAGTGGGAGGTAACTGGAATATCCACCCATGTGTAAAACAAGAGTAGCCTTACCTTCTGTCCTGTGATCATCTTCTGGTTCCAGTTAATAGCTGAGGGTCCAGAGGACAGAGAACCTGCAGCTTCTACCTCAGATCAGGTTCACCTGTGTGTCCCCAGCTCATGGGTGGAGCACACCAGCCTCTCACACTCCCATCCTGCAGACACTATGGCCTGGTTTCTCTTCCTCACCTGATTCGAAGCTGCCCAAGTGTCCTAGACTCCTGCCCATCACACGTTAGCCCGAGGCCTCTGAGGCCAAGTCCTCCTGACAACCTCGTCCCAGCTCAAAAAAAATAAATGCTTTCACAAAGAACAATGGGCTGGGGGCCTGCCTGAGTCAGAAACAGGAAGTTGGGAAGTTGTATGAGAAGGAGCATAAGGCTGATCTAAGTGGGGAGCCCAGAAACCAAAATCTGAGTACAGGGCCAAGTTTAAAGCCAACTGTTTCATCATTTAAATCTGGAGATGATTATCTTTAAAAGATCTGTCAAGGTTTTATTTTCTCTTACAAATGTCACATAGAGAAAACACTTTCCATAGCCTAACTTTTCAATTTTTAGTCAACATAATGAAAGAAGTGTCATGTACTGGTTATAGTTTTCCCAAACTCTACTCAGAGCCACCTAGCCAGGTCCCTGAGGATCACTCTGGAATTTCCTCTGCAGATCTGAACTTAAGGAATTCCAGGTGGTTCCCAAAACCCCTACCAGGCGGTTCTGAGCAACCTCTCGCTGAAAAAATGTCCACAAAATAGGGAGTCAAAATTTGGAAGGGAGCTCAACCAAACCTGTTGCAAGCCCTGAGGTGGACCCAGGGGCCAAAGGCAAAAGTTAAAACTGGCCTTCAACAAATGGCAAAATCAGAGAAATTTATCCATAATACACCAGTCCATATCCCATGGGCTTTCTGCTCAGCTGGGGGCCTGCTTCTCTCTCTCTCTCTCTCTCATTGCCTGCTTCTTTGTCTACTTGTGATCTCTGTCTGTCAAATAAATAAATTTTTTAAATGCAGGATTTGAGGGGTGCCTGAGTGGCTCAGTGGGTTAAAGCCTCTGCCTTCAGCTCAGGTCATGATCCCAGGGTCCTGGGATCAAGCCCATCAGGCTGTCTGCTCAACAGGAAGCCTGTTTCCTTTCCTCTCTCTCTACCTGCCTCTCTGCCTACTTGTGATCTCTGTCTGTCAAATAAATAAATAAAATCTTAAAAAAAAAATCTTAAAAATAAAAATAAATTTTGTTACTTTTTTCTTACTATAAAACAATAATAAACCACATTCTTGAAAACTTGGAAAGTTCAGGAAAAAATCAAAATTGACATTTAATGTGTTAGCATAGACTTAAACTGACTAGAGAAATAGAGTTGCATGTATTTCTTCCCAACTTCAAGTTCAGTGATATATGTTGGTTGAAATTGGCCATAATAGGAGTGTTTACACCACAGAAATTGGTAAATGCTATAAATCAGCACCTTTTCATTTGTCTGTCTGTTTGTTTGAAATCCAGTTATTAAACATCTACCAGTAAGCGCATGACTGATATATCACCTTCCCCCTTGGACTGTAGAGGTCCTGAGATTACTTTGAATCTGGACTACCCTCCAGCTCCAGTTAAGGGTCTACTACCAGATTTTAGAGAAATTCTGCCTCAATCCCCTTTTTCTCAAGGTAGCTTGATTGATCCTCTGCTCCTTACATGTAAACGGGCTTCCCTGGAACAGAAACAGCAGTACCAGGATGTTCCTCTCTCTGTCCCTCACATTTATCACCACATTACCCTTCCTCCAGACTCTAATGTTGACCCACCTCCAAGCACTCACTACAGAATCACATCTGCAGCCCTTCAAGCTTCTACAGTTCTCTCATAAAGGGAATTTCCCAAAAGACACTTATTTTTGAGCAATTTATCTGCATGTAGCCTCTCATTCATTGTCCCATTATGGTTTTCTGTCCCAATTCACCTCTTATCCAGGGTTGCTGAAGATATTAAGAGGTTTTTTTCTTTTTCTTTTTCTTTTTTAACCAGAACTGCCATATTCCATAGTTCACCAAAATGACTAACACAAAAGGAAAGAAGAGAGGAACCCACTATATGTTCTCTAGGCCTTTTAGAAAACATGGACTTGTTCCTTTATGAGCCATGCTATTTCCTTATGTCTACAATATCACCCTTCTTCTAGACTTGTATGTATGTGGCTCAAGCAATGGCATTGCTCAAAAAGGGGCATGTTCCATGGCAAAACTGGAAGGGTCTAAAATATTACCCAGCATGCTGTTGGCAATGCTATAAACAAATAAGTTAAGGGCAAGATTATTGCCAAGAGAAGTAATGTATATATCAAGTATATTAAGCACTTTAAAAACAATCTGAGGGGTTTGAAGCGGTGAGGGGTGGGAGGTTGGGGGAACCAGGTAGTGGGTATTAGAGAGGGCACAGATAACATGGAGCACTGGGTGTGGTGCAAAAACAATGAATACTGTTATGCTGAAAATAAATTAGTTAATTAACTTTTTTTTTTAAAGATTTTATTTATTTATTTGACAGAGAGAGATCTCAAGTAGGCAGAGAGGCAGGCAGAGAGAGAGAGGAGGAAGCAGGCTCCCTGCTGAGCAGAGAGCCCGATGCGGGTCTCGATCCCAGGACTCTGAGATCATGACCTGAGCCGAAGGCAGCGGCTTAACCCACTGAGCCACCCAGGCACCCGTTAATTAACTTTTTTAAAAAAAATGCACTTTAAGAGACAAGATAAGATCCTAAAATATGTGAAGGGAAATGATCAGAAAAAGAAGGAAACCAAAGAGAAAAGTACATGGGTTCAATGTGTTGGGAGGAGGAAAATTTTATCCCTAGGCTGCTTGGTTCTTTTAGCTTGTGTAATAATTAAATTGACATAAGACCAATAAACAGGAGAAAAAAAAACAAATTTAATTCATATGAATGGAGACTCATAGACATGGGACCTAAGAAGTAACCAAGGCAGGCAGCTTTTATATTTTCTAGACAAGAAACAATAAAATTCTGGAAAATTGATAAGATAAACTTAGGTTTGGGTATTAATTAGAGGAGAATCTATGCAGAGTTTATTTACATAGTCTACTTGGCCCTCAATTTCGAATCTCTGACTATAAGGATGTCTCTATACTTCATGGTGAAGGGAAGCTACCTTTTACATGAAAGAATTACTTCCTGCTTTCTGGAGACAAAGGAAGATCAGAGTGTTCCTCTAGTTACTTAAGTAACTTAAGTAACTTCAGTTCAGAATAATCAATATGGCACTGTGGCACATCTTGCTACACAGCCTGCCCTGAGCCCCAACAAACTGAAATGCCAGCCTCCTCTACCAGAGAAGAACACTTTGTGCCTGGAAAGGAATCTGAATTTCTAGAATCCATTCCTTATGGCATAATAGGTATTAAAGGCATAATAGGTATTTTTTTGAAAAAAAAAAAAAAAAAAAAAGATCTCTGGACTGTTAAAAAAAAAAATAAAGGTATTAAGGGTTTTGGTGGAAGCCCTAAGGTTTGAGGTTTATGAAAGAATGTTAACCCTGGGAATAAGCTAGAGGAGAGAGGCAAAACTCCAGTCTTGAAAGAATAGCAATACCAAATGTGGTACCCAGAGGACTAAGGACTAGAGACAGGCATAAATTTAAAGCAAGGTCAGTGGATTATGGTTTATTGAAAGGATTTTAAAAATAGGTCAGTGTCTCAGTATCTTTATCCATAAATTGGTGATAGTAATAGTCTCTACCTCCATGTGTTTGTGAAGAAGGGGAAATGAATACATACATGTGAAGCCTTATCAATGATGTCTGGCAGGGGCACCTAGGTGGCTCAGTAGGTTAAATGTCTGACTCTTGATTTTGACTCAGGTCATGACCTCAGAGTCGTGACATCCAGCCCCATTTGGGGCTCCAGGACTGGGCATTCTGGGCATGGAGACTGCTTGGGATTCTCTCTCATAATCTTAAAAAATTATGTCTGGCATATATGAAGCCCTATGTAAGCATTAGCTATTATTATTCAAACTGTTCTATACAAAAGAGAGTGTATATGTCAGCCTAAATCTGGTTTCTAGCTTCAGACCAACAACTTCTTCAGCACAATGGCCTTTGTTAGTACTTACAGGCTGTCTATTGTCCCCATGTTATCTTGGATAACTTCCATATAATCAGTGTAAAGGGGCCCATAGACCACCGTCTTCCCAGAGAAATAAACATTCCTATCACTCTTCCTATACTCTGTGCATTAGAAATATTATTCCATCCAGAGGCATAACAATTCACAGAAGAATTTATCCATTGGGAAATTCTCCCTAGAAGTAACCCAGTCTAATCAGAAACAATTTAAAAATATATTACTTCAATTATATTAATGTATATAATATACATGTTAATTATAAATACAGTTGACCCTCAAATAACACAGGGGTGAGGAACACCAAATCCTGTGCAGTTGAAAATCTGCATATAACTTTTGACTCACCCCCAAAATTTAACTAATAGCCTACTGTTGACTAAAAGTCTTACCAATAATATAGTTGATAACATGTAATTTGCACACCATATGTATTATATACTATATTCTTACAATTAAGACAAGCTAGAAAAAAGAATATTTTATTAAGAAAATCATAAAAGAGAGGGGCGCCTGGGTGGCTCAGTGGTTTAAGCCTCTGCCTCCGGCTCAGGTCATGATCTCAGGGTACTGGGATTGAGCCCCACATCGGGCTCTCTGCTCAGCGGGGAGCCTGCTTCCCCCTCTCTCTCTGCCTGCCTCTCTGCCTACTTGTGATCTCTCTCTGTCTATCAAATAAATAAATAAATAAAAATCTTTAAATAAATAAATAAATAAAAGAGGCACCTGGGTGGCTCAGACATTAAGTGGCTGCCTTTGGTTTATGTCATGATCCCAGAGTTCTGGGATCAAGCCCTGCACTGGGCTCCTTGCTCAGTGGAAAGCCTGCTTCTCCCTCTCCCGCTCCCCCTGCTGTGTTCCCTCTCTTGCTGTGTCTCTCTCTGTCAAATAAATAAATAAAATATTTTTTTAATTAAAAAAAAAAGGAAAATCATAAAAAAGAACACTGTACTAAAAAAAATCTACAGGTAAGTACATCCACATAATATAAACCCACACTATTCAAGGGTCAACTGTATATTAATATGCTATAGATAACACTATTACTAAAAGAGTATCATTTGCTGATATGTTATCAGGCTAAGTGTTCTGTATGTTTTGTGTCATCCTATTTCCTTTTATCCTGACCCCTTGATAAAATGGATTATTTTCCTCTTTTTACAACTGAGGAAACAGAGGCTTCAAAATGAAGTTGAGTATTTTGTTCCGTTAGACAGGCTGTTAGTAAGTCCATTATAGCATCTGATTTGCCCAGGTCCTACTCTAATGAAAAATTCCCAGCCCACACCTTCTGCTGCCCAGGAAGCCATTTGTGGTACTACGTGACTGCTGCTCCCCTTTGTTAACTGAAGTAGAGTGGGTGCACCTATCCAAAGACAGCCAAATATATAGAGAGATTAGTTCAGAGACACACAGAGCTGGCTCAAAAAGATCCTATGGGACAATTAGAGAATCTCTAAATTGAAATAAGAAATACAGAGTTTACCATTTGAGAGCAAAAAAAAAAAAAAAAAAAGAAAAAAAGAAGGTAAAAGGAAGCATCAAGAGATGCCAGATGTGGAGACAGAACCAAACTAAAGCCATGTGCAAGCCAGCCTCTGAAGAGTAGAAGAGACCTGGAAGGTAAGTAAGCAGGGAGAGTTGGAAGGTAACAAGAGAAGACTGAAGCCAACATGAAGAGAGTAGCTAAGAAAGGTCACCCTGAGACTGGGTAGAAAACCATAGGCTCCTGTCACTGAAGTCCTGAGGCTACTCTGATCCTGAACCTACTCTCTAGCTAGGGTTCTGCTCTTGGATTTCAGAGAGATTTTTGCTTAGATTCCACTTTCCTGAAGTAGCTTGATTGAGACTGTTCTTATATCCAGACAGACCTCTTTGGAAAAGAAGCAGAACAGTTCTATAAAGCTCATCTGTCTGATTTCCACATACTCACTACCGTGCTACACTTTCTCCACAGACCAGGGTTGTTGCCAGGTACAGAGATGGGCCCTGAAAAAGGATCAGATGTCATAGCTGTAGCCAGTGCTAATTCAGGTCTGCTATCCATATCCAACTCTAAAGTAGACTTTCCAAATGAAGACTCAAGGAGTAAATTGGAAACAGTGAAATTTATAGGGAATGGGTTTTGTCAGTAAGAATTCAGCATTCAAATACTCACTTATTGCTAAATGGGGAGAAAAATTATATAACAGGAGATACGTTATGCTCCCATTTTTGCAAATCTGAGATGAGTATAATAAAATACCAGAAGGACAGGTACTTCCCTAGTCATCAAATATTTAATATGTTCTAGGTGCTCAGGATACAATATGGAGCAAATAGTGACAGAGTTTCCCTGCCTCAAGGAGCTCACAGTCTAGTGAGGGAGGACCAACATTAAGAAACAAACAGACCTGTATGGAGTATAGAATCACTATATTGTACACTTGACACTAATATTACACTGTGTGTTAACTAACTGGAATTTAAATAAAAGCTTTAAAAACAAACAAACAAAAACCACACATGCTTTGCAATCATTCTAAGGGCTGTGATGGAGATGCACTTGGCAGAGAGCCCTTGTCAGGGGCAGTCTGACCTGGTCGGAGAGGTTGGTGAAGGCTTCTCTGCTGACTGAGCTGTGATGGACAGCTATACAATACCTACACAAAAATTTGTCTAAGTAGAGACTACAGAGTGGGTAGAGCCAGTGGTACGAGGGACTGCAGCAAGGAGAAGGAACTGAAAAAAAGGCCATGTGGTTGGAGTAGACAGTTGGGCAGAGAATGGTGTAGGATGAGGCTGGAGGCATAAGCAGGGTCAGGTCATACAAGGCCTCAGAGGCCAATTAAGGAGTCATTACCTCTGAGGGACGAGGGGAAGCAAGTGAGGGCGGGGTGTAGAAGATACCATTGGATTTGCACTTTGAAAATATTTGTCTCTGAATGGAGAACAAATTACTAGGGACCAGCATGTGTGAGCTAGAAGAAAAAGGGAACAGTGTGGACTCGATCATAATCCAGATGGCCTATGATGGCAGCATGGACAGGGGAGTAGTGGTGGGGAGAGAAATAAGTAATAATCTGACGCACATAGAAAAGTTAAAATCAGGGCAACCCTCTCAGGTCCCCTCCCTCTTCGGGAGCTTTGTACTATTACTTTACTACCGCTCAACAAAGCGATTTGTTTTGCTGCCCACTTTAAAAAAAAAGAAAGAAAGAAAAGTTAAAATCAATAAAATTTGCTGAAGGATTGGACATGGAATGTAAAGGAAAAAGAATTTTCAAGCTTGGCCTAGGTTTCTAGTGTGAACAGCTGGATGAGTGGAGATACCAACACTCTGATTCAGAGAACACTGTTAAAGGAACAGGTGTAGGGGAGAGGAGTAGCAGTTTATTCTTGGTCATGCTGAGTGTAGTCTGAGACATTCAAGATGTGCTATCAAGTGGAATGTTTAATACATGGTCTGGAGCTCAAAGGAGAAGTGTTTGTTGGAGATGAAACTGATGTACTAAAACATGAAAAGTGGTTATTTCTGAGAGATAAGCTCTTGTATCTTTTGTTTTATTCTCTGTACTTTTCTGCTTTTCTCCAGTTTTCAGCAATAAAAAAAATTTTTTTTCTAAATAAAGTTTTTTTTAAAAGAGTAAAATTTTCCCTCTCATAACTGGCATTAGTAAAACTTAACAGGAATGTCCCTAGAGCAGAGAAAGCCAAATTAGTTTTATGCTAATATCTTTTTGGCAATACTGGATTTCTTTTACTGGGTCTACAAAGAACCTGCCATCTTCCAAATTATAACTTGTTATCCTGAGTAGACTTACATAACAGGAGGGGGTCCACTGTGCAGGTAGATGGTCAAGCTGGGTATTCAGGTGCCTCCCTGATAATTGAGGTTTTTAAGAAGTTCAATAAAAATCAGTATTTTCCCCCTCCTCCTGGAAGAACCAACTGATAAATAAAACAAAGAGTTAGGAGATGAGGGCCAAATATTTGTGTACTAGCTGAGCTGGCGAATCAAACTATATAATCAACAGATTATTCACCCTGTTGTGGTAACACTGAAACAGAGCCAGCCTCTACTCCCACCTTAACCCCAGAATTGCAAAACAGAAGGCACATGAGAGTAGCCAGCAACCAAAGGAAGAGGAGAGGAAGACTCTGGGTCATGCACACAGTTTCTATCTCCTTACTCAACATTTTCCCTGATGCAGAATGAGGGATGGATATAAGGATGAAGAAAAGCCAGGAGTGTAAGGCTAATTCCAGAAGTGAGGTGCAGTCATACTTACCAACATCCACTATGAGTTTCGTATTTAGCATAAGGTTTATAAATCAAGGTCAATCATGTACAAGATGCTATTCATAAGCATTTGGATAGAGTCTGGTCCCTGATGACTAGCACTAAGTTAACACCAGCTTATTTTTAGCAGAAACTAAATTTATTAGCACAATATTGGGTATATAATTCTTGTTTGGATCCTGGATTCAAAAAGAAAAACAACACCCATATTCATAACAGCATTATTCACAATAGTCAAAAGGTGGAAGCAACTCAAGAATTCATTGACATGAATGGATAAACAAGATGTGGTATTTACATAGAATGGAACACTATTCTGCCTGAAAAATGAAGGAAATCCTGTCATACATTGCAACATGGATAAACTTTGAGGAAACTGCTAAATGAAATAAGTCAGTCACGAACAGATAAATGCTGCATGATTCCACTTACATGAGTACCTAGAGTGAACAAATTTACAGAGTCAGGAAGTAGGAAGGTAGTTGCCAGGGGCTAGGAGTCAGGTAGAGAGACCTAGGAGTTAGTGTTTAATGGATAAAGAGTTTCAGTTTTGCAGGGTGAAAAGAGTTCAAGATTATTGCACAACAATGTGAATATATTTAACACCACTTAAATGAATATATTTAACACTACACTTAAAAATGGTTAACATGATAAAAGCAAAACCAAAAGGAACAGTGAGAACAACAGAAATTGCTAAAAGAAAGGAGTTTTCTTTCTAGTTTTAACACATTGGGAATATTGGGCATGTGTTATTCCAGAGTTCCAAAAGTATTAACATCAAATGTCACATGTTTCAAAATATCCTTAGATGAAACACTATTGAATATGGACTGGGTTTGAGATAGAAAATTAATCAAACTTGAGTCCTGGAATATTTGAGATGATCTAAGGTATTTTTAAATATGTGTGAATTCATCTAGCACAAAAGTGGTATTTAAAGGTTTGATTATATTGCAAAAAAAAAATGTAGCTATAAAGGACATTTTAAAGACAAAGGAAAATTTGAACATGAACTATACTCAGTGATTTTATATCAAGGTTATGTTCCTTGCATATGATAACGGCATTGTGGCTATGGAGGAGAGAATCCTTGTACTCAGAAGATAACATAGAGTTTTTTTTTTTTTTTAAGATTTTATTTATTTATTTGACAGACAGAGATCACAAGTAGGCAGAGAGGCAGGCAGAGAGGGGGGGGGGGAAGCAGGCTCCCCACTGAGCAGAGAGCCCGATGCGGGGCTCGATCCCAGGACTCTGGGATCATGACCTGAGCCGAAGGCATAGGCTTTAACCCACTGAGCCACCCAGGCGCCCCGATAACATGGAGTTTTTAGAGTGAAGCATCATACCTGCCACTTACTTTCAAATGGTTGAGCAAAAGAAAATACTGTATAGAAAGAAATAAAGCAGAGTATATGGGGGTTCATCATACTATTTTTTTAAGGTTTTTTTTTTTAAGATTTTATTTATTTGACAGAGAGTGAGAGAGAGAGAGAGAGCACAAGCAGGGGGAGTGGCAGGGAGAAGGAGAAGCAGGCTCCCCTCAGAGAAGAGAGCCCCAAGCAGGGCTCGATCCCAGGATCCTGGGATCATGACCTGAGCTGAAGGCAGACACTTAACTTACTGAGCCACCCAGGCATCCCAAGGTTTTATTTTTAAGCAATCTCCACACCCAACATGGGGCTCAAACTCACAACCCCGAAATCAAAGAGTCACACATTCTACCAACTGAGCCAGCCGAGCACCCTGTACTCTTTTTTATTTTAAATTTAAAATGTTTGGGTCCTTTTGTATTTCATAAGCATGATGATGGGGTGTTCACACCATTGTGTGACATGTGTTTTCCTCAGACCTTGGCACATTACTCATCTGATGTGAAAACACAATAATTAATTAACTAATTAACTAATTTAAAACATTTGGAGGGTGTATGGGGAGCACAAAATCTCCAGCTTAGAAGAACAAGGCTTGAAAGATGCAGTTAAGAACAGGCTCAAAATCACTTGAAGGATCAGCCTGGTGAGGACAACACTTCCCTCAACCCCAAGCATGAGATGCTGTAGTGTTCAGCCCTAATATTGCTGGTACAGGGCACCAGGATGCAGCTACTACACCCACACCATCGCTTCTCCCAAAGACTCCTCATTTGGTTGTACTCATTTACAACCAAATGAGTAAATGAGATGGTCACTTCTGGATGTACCATTAGAATTAAAGTATGACCTGATCAGCTGACTATAAAGGACAAGGCGTAGCTTGGGGCAGAGGAGTTGAGGGATGGGGACTTCCAATCTACCTCATTCTGAAACAGCCAGGTGGCCTTCTCACCCTTAAGACACTTCATCTAGGGTGAAGAAATGTGATCAAGTCTGAGGGTTCAAGATACAGAATTTCAATACTCCTTTAAATGACAGATGAAAAATAAGAAAAACACTGGATTAATAAAATCTACTTTTTCTATACCTCCATTTCAAGGGAAGTTTCATGTATACCTCTGGGTGTCTTATCCACATTATCTAGAGATTTCCAAATTAACTTAAGTTTTTCTAGCCTTAAGTTCTTCTAGCCTTCTATCTGGAAACCTGATACAATAAATATGATTCGGTATCTGTTATCTTTTTTAAAAAGATTTATTTATTTTCTCAGAAAGAGAGAGTGCATGTGAGAGTGCAGTGGAGGGAGGGGCAGAAAGAGAGAGCCAGAGAGAGAGAGAGATACTTAAGCAGACTCCTCACTGATTGCAGAGCCTGACGTGGACCTCAATCTCAAGACCCGAAGATCATGACCTGAGCTGAAACCTGGAGTCAGACACCTAACTGACCGAGCCACCCATGCATCCCAGCTCTTATCTTTTACAATTCTTTAAAAATATATAGACATGTTTTAACACCTTTCAAAGGCATTTAGGAAGGACTTTTGCACAATCCCCAATTTGGATTAACAACACTGCTGCTCAGCACTATGGATATATTTACATGGAAAGAGAAAATATTATTAAATGTGCCCTATGTAACCAATAGTCTTCTATCAACCCTTCCAAGTACAGATATGATAAGAGACATTGGCGGCAGGGAGGTGGGGGGGGCCACGTTCCCTGCTCATTTCTGTATCTCACATTGCCACTTTGCAAACTGTCTCCTTCAGTATGGTATATAAGAAAGACAAAGTGTATTAACCAGTTCAAACTGAGGCCTGGAAAATTTAGTCATCACTTTCTCAGAGAAATCATTGGAATTTTGAGTTTTTATACCTGGAGAAAGGATGCTGGTGTGGAGAGTCAGGAGATCCATTGTCCCATCCCAAGGGTCTACGGGCTCTGCTTGAGCAGGAAAGAAGACCAATGGAAAGGGCCAAACTTTAGAGTCAGAAAGACCTGCATTTTAATCCCAGTTATTACATTTCCCACAGTGTGGCCTTGGACAAACTGCTTAACTTTGCAGATCCACAGATTCTTAATAAGATGGATTACCCATCTCATAGCATTGTTGTGGTTACTGAAGAAGAGCTCATTAGGTAAAGCCCTCAGCACTGCACCTGACATGCAGTAGTGCTAAATAAATAGCAACTATTATTAAGTAATGAAAGTTTCAAAACCTAGGCAAAGAAGAGCAGAGACATAAATTCCCTCCAGACATGAGAACTATTCTGGCCACTGACTGACATGTAAATCATGTCTAACCCTCTCAAAATAACCTACCATAACGGAAAGTCATTTCTATGTTTAAATTGGACAAGGTACACCCCTTTCACCAAGCCATCCCTTTCTCTACTGGCTCCGTCCTGGGTCATCGACAGGTCTGAGATGACAATGGCAATGTGAAGTTGAAACATATCTTTTTCCAAAATTTAAGTTTAAGCTTAATCAATTTGCATTAAATGTCAAGCATGGTCCAGCCATGGTGCTGGAAAATAGGAGATACAGAGGTGACTAAATATCCCCAGCCTGCCCTCAAGGAGCTCCCGACTAAGGAGGCCAACATGTGAACAGGAAAACTGAATGGCATATGGAACATACAAGCTACTGTGAAAAAATAAGACACCCTAAGTTTTATGAAGCCTTTTGACCCCATCTTTATATATTTTCAACATTTTATTCTGTTCTTCACTTTGTTTTCCTTAACAATTAAACACTCAGAAAATAGGCCTAAGTCCAATGTGTATTCAAATAAGAAAACAGAATTCACCACTTTCGGTTTGCTTGAGAGTTGCCATCTTTAGGGCACCTGGGTGGCTCAGTTGGTTAAGCGTCTGACTTTGGCTCAGGTCATGATCTCAGAGTCTGGTATCCAGCCCCGCCTTGCACTCTGTGCTCCGTGGGAGTCATCTTCTTCCTCTCCCTCACCCTGTGACCCTACCCCTGCTCGAGCTCTCTCTCAAATAAATAAATAAAATCTTAAAAAAAAAAAAAAAGAGTTGCTATCTTTGTCTCAATTGTACTAAAAACGTCAGCTCTATGATTCTTGTTGCTAGCATCAGAAGAAAAGTATCTAATATATGCCAGAAACAATCTCTCTGCTACACTCTCTGTGAGAGTCACAGTGGGGATTTGGACTTTCAATATACGAATTTTGTGGGAACATAATTCAGCCCATAGCATTGTGCCTCCGGTCCCCCCAAATCCATGTCCTTATTGCATACCAAATACATTTCATTCCATCCCAATAACCCTCAAAGTCTCAACTCATTCTAGCATCAACTCTAAAGTCTAAAATCAAAGCTTTCATCTAAATTTCTAAATCAGTTATAGGTGAGACTAGAATTGTGATTCATCCTGAGGCAAAACTGCTTTCCAGCTATGAGCCTGTGAAATCAAACAAGTTACATGCTTCGCAAATACAAGAGTCAGTCAGGCATAGGACAGACATTCCTATTCCAAAGGGAGGAATAGTTACTGAAACAAGGAAGGAATAATAGGTTTCAAGTAAATACAAAACCCAGCATGGTAAATTCCATTAGATCTTTCAGTCTCAAGAATAATCCTCTTAGGATCATTGCCTGGCCTTCCAGACCCACTGGGGCAATGGCCCCACCCTGCAGCTCAGCCAGGCCAGGGTGGTTCCCTCAAGGCTCTGCCAGCAGCAAACCTGCCCCCTAGGCTCCAGTTATTTTAACAGAGAGAATTTAAAACAATGTTTAACTAGGTAATGAAGAATTATTCACTAAGTAATTGAAAGGGCAAAAAGAACACTGAGCTTTCACAAGTAGCAACAGCAGGAAGCAGTTCAGTTCATAGCACCGGGAGAACAAAAGAAGAGGTTGTAATTATTAAACCTTAGAACAGTCCCAATGGATTGGGACCAAGGCTTCTGAAAAGGGGTGCCAGCCAGCTGAGCTGGTGTCTCTGTAGGGATTCAGTGAGTTTGCCTTTGCAAGCTGGTGAAATCTCAACCTAGATCCAACTGTATGTTATTTGCTAGGGCTGCCATAACAACATACCACAGACTGGGTGACTTAACAAAAATCTATTGTCTCACAGGTCTGGAAGCTGTAAATCTAAAATCAAGGTATCAGCAGGAAGGTTTCTTCTGAAAGCTATTAAAAAAGGATCTGTTCCAGCACTCTAGCCTTGACTTGTAGACACCTTTCTTCCCCCATGTCTCTCCACATAGTCTGCACTCTATGCATATCTTCCTATAAGTACAGTTGGGCACCTGGGTGGCTCAGTTGGTTGGGGGGCTGCCTTTGGCTCAGGTCATGATCTCAAAGTCTTGGATCAGGCTCCCTGTTCAGCACAGAGCCCCTATCTCCAAAGACCCTCCCCTCTTGTGCTCTATCTCTATCTCTTTCTCAAATAAATAAATATAATCTTTAAAAAAGAGAGAGAGGAGCACCTGGGTGGCTCTGTGGGTTAAAGCCTCTGCCTTCAGCTCAGGTCATGATCCAGGGGTCCTGAGATAGAGCCCCACATCGGGCTCTCTGCTCGGTGGGGAGCCTGCTTCCCCCTCTCTCTCCACCTGCCTCTCTGCCTACTTGTGATCTCTGTCTGTCAAATAAATCAATAAGAATATTTAAGAGAGAGAGAGAGAGAGATCAGTCATAGTGAATTAGGACCCACCCTAATGATTACATGTTAACTTGATTACCTCTTAATTTTTTTTTTTAGATTTTATTTATTTATTTCTTTATTTATTTGAAAGCAGAGGAGGAGCAGAGGGAGAGGGACAAGCAGACTCTGCACTGAGCTTAGATCCTGATGCAGGGCGATACCCCATGACTCTGTGATCATGACCTGAGCTGAAACCAAGAGTCACATACCCAACTGACAGAGCCACCCAGGTGCCCCTCGATTACCTCTTTAAAGCCCCTATCTCCAAATAAGGTCATATTCTGGGGTACTGAAGGTTAGAACTACAGCACATGAATTTTAGGGGACCCAGCTGAACTTGTAACAAACTGCTTCTGGAATGAACTGGCTCTGCCGGAGTGAAGCAGCAGCATTGCTGGACACTGGTGAGAGGAACATAAAACCAACCAGAAAAAAGCCAGAAGCAAAGAGGAAAGAGTAAATCCCTTCTTCCTCATCTTGCCATGCAGTCTCCCTCCAGTGTTCCTTATTGACAGAGCCTAAAAGGAAGCAGCTGGCAAAGGAAAAATGTGGTTGGCAGAGTCCCAGTCCCTGCATCACAGAGCAGAACACAGAAGAGTGGATTTGAAGCTGAGTTATTATATGGGCTAATAACTAGCACAGTGCACAGTGAGTTATTCTTATTAATCACTAGCATCAAAATCTTTATTTTCATTTCCATATATTTTTATAATATAATAAGAAAAAGTTGTAATAAAATATTTAACTGAACAAACATACTGGCTATACTGCTAAAGTTGTCCTGATGGCTGGTGGACTGGAACATCACCATGCCACAGTTCACATTCATTTGTTCACTAAAATACAGTACTGAATCAGCGGTCTTTCTGTAGGAGGCCAAGGTGTAATGTATGTGGTATATAAGGAAATTAAAAATTCAGAATCCAAGTTGTCAGTCAGCAAGTGTTTCCTCATTTTATGGCTGAGGAGATGAACATTCAGAAGGAGAAGTTGTTTGACCAAGGTCACACAGCTAATAAGTGAGAGGGCATTGATTTGAACTGAGTTCTGATTCTCTGTGCTTCAATTTATCTGTCAAATGAAAATAACGGTATCTATCCAATAGAGCTATTTATGAGGATTAGATGAGATCATATGTGTAATGTGCATAACAGATACAAAGCCTGACATGTACTAAGATTTTCTTTAAAGTTGGTCAAGGGGTGGCTGGGTGATGCAATCTGTTAAGTGTCCAACTCTTACTTTCAGCTCAGGTCATGGTCTCCCAGTCCTGGGATCGAGCCCTTTGTCTGAATCCCCACTTTGATTCTCTCTCTCTCCCTTTCCCTTAGCCCTTCCCACTTGTGCTATCTTTATTTCTTTCTCTTTCTCTAAAATAAATAAATAAAATACTTTAAAAAAAATAAATAAAAATTTTAAAATAAAAAAAATTTAAAAGTTGGCCAAATCTAGGGCTTTCTCTACTATAAGAGGCTACCCTATTCCATGCACTTGTCAAAACTTCACAGTATTTGGAAGATAGAACTGTGAAGAATCGAGATGGGGTTGAGAATAAAATTCCTTAAAAAAAATTTATTATAATGTATTTGCTATCAAATCTTTCTGAAGGTAATCATCCATTTTGGACGCCCACAAACTACAGACAAATGTTTTTTGAGTACCAGCCACAGAGTAATTACTAGAGATGCAACACTGAGACACAGAGAGCCCCACCTTCAAGTGTCTCCGCAACTACCTGAGGACTTTGTCAAGCAATGATACACAATCCAGACTATGATCAACAATATCCAGTATAGGGAAACCTGACGCAGACTTGAGGAAGTCAAAAAAAGCTTTCAGAAGGTCACATTTAGGCTGAAATCTGAAGAATAGAAAGGAGATTGGAAAGCATACCAAATATAAGGGAAAACAGGAGAAAGAGCCACAGGTAGGAGGGAGCAAGGAATATTCAAAGAACTGCAGAAAGCTGACCATAGCATGGAAATTGGGGTGGGCAACAGACAGAGCTGGTAAGACCCCCAGGACTTATTCCTGAAGGGCTATGTGACCCATAGGACCCTGGACATTAACTGAAGGCAGTGTAGGACCACTGCAGGGTTTTAGCAAGTGAGGGACAATTAGATGTGCACATTATGAAGATTAGCTTGGATATCACATGGAAAATGGCTTGGAGTAAGGTAAGAAAGGAGGCAGGGAAATCAGAAAGCTGCTACCTGCCAGCTACCTACCTGATGGAGGTCTGAGGGAAGTTTTCTGGGGATACAAAAACACGAATGGATTCAAGTAGCATTTAAAGGATAGAGCCTAATGAACTGTTGAGCACTACATCAAAAACTGATGATATATTATATGCTGGCTAACTGGACATAAAAAAAGAAAGAAAAACAAATAAATAAATGTATTCCAGAAATAAATAAATAAACAAACAAACAAACAGTAGAGCCATCTTTTATCAGAACCTACAACACAGGCCAAATTCACACCAAAACCATGAAAAAGACAGGCTGTGGCGTCACTGAAAAGTACTACTCATGCCTGGGCAATGACATCCGTACCAGTGTATGTGACAGAGATTACCATTATTCCCAGGAAGAAACTCTGCAACAAGATAGCAGCTTTGCCACACATGAGACGAAGCAGCTTCAGAAAGGCTCAGTGAGAAATATCTCCAACAAGCTGCAGCAGGAGGAGACAGAAAGTAGAGATAACTGTGTGCCTGAGGTCTCAGCCCTGGATCAAGAGATCAATGAAGTAGAAGCCTGACACTAAGGAAATATTGAAATTCTTAGAATCTGGCAGTATGTCCAACCTGCAGTTCACGCAGCCTACAGTCCGGATGAATTTCAAACACCATGTGGAGCCATTTGAATCTTTCTGCTGTGCTATAGTATCTTCAATAATCCTTGAACAACAAAAAATAAATCAGGGGTCCCTGGGTGGCTCAGATAGTTAAGTGTCTGCCTTCAGTTCAAGTCATGATCCCAGAGTCCTGAGATTGAGGCCCGCTTTGGGCTCCCTGCTCAGCGGGACCCTGCTTCTCCCTCTGCCTCTGCGGCTCCCCCTACTTGTGCTCTCTCTCTGTCAAATAAATAAATAAGGGCGCCTGGGTGGCTCAGTGGTTAGCTCAGTGGTTAAAAGCCTCTGTCTTCAGCTCAGGTCATGATCCCAGGGTCCTGAGATCAAGTCCCATGTCAGGCTCTCTGCTCTGTAGGGAGTCTGCTTCCTCTTCTCTCTCTGCCTGCCTCTCTGCCTACTTGTGATCTCTGTCTGTCAAATAAATAAATAAAATGTTTAAAAATAAATAAATAAATCTTAAAAAAATATATCAATCAATCAATAAAACCTAAAAAAAAAAAAAAGGTAGAGCCAACAGGGTTTGGTAGGTGACCAGAAGTAAGGAGTGAAGAGCAAAAGAAAAGAAGAAAAGAGAAATAAAGGAAAATGCCCAGATTTCTTCTTTGGGCAACTAGATAGCCAGTGATAACCTTTACAAGGACGGGCACACAAAGGCAGAGCAGCTTTAAGGCAGAAGCTGATAAGTTTAGGTTTAGAGTTGAGTTTAAAGTATATAAGGTTCATCCAGATAGAGACAGCAAACCACCATATCTTTTTTCATTTCAATTTTTGACCAGAGTCCTGCCTCCCCAAGGAACAGAGCTGTCTGTGAGCCAACCAGTAAGTGCCCTGCATACCACCGGTTACCTAGCGTATTATTAGCCTCTCATTTTAATAATCAATACATTTACATTTTCTTCCCCTCCAAAATGCATCCTAAATGAGAACAGGATATGGGTGTAATCAACAGATAATTATATACATACTATGAAAGCTATTCAAAATGAGACCATTCTTATTCAGTTAATAGAAACTTTCAAACCCAAATCAAATTTTTGTTCTTTATTTTGCTATCACCAACAAGGAAAGATGATCCATTTTTTGTAAAGTCATCCTGTCATACTGTTCTTCACAAAAAACTAGACACTAAGGAATGGAATACAAGTGATTTGAATTTTTATTCTTGAAGTGAAAATCCTAAACTTTACAACATCACTTAAATTTCTTAATCTGAGAATATAGCCAGTTTAGAATCAGAAAACATTATAGCTAAAACATTTAATTAAGTGGCTATTTTTCATTCAGAAATTCCTGCATACAACGCTCTTTTCAACACATTTTGGCCAGTATTGGAAGATATGTTAAGTATAGTTCTGTTCTTCTCCACAAGGGTCAAATAGCAGTTGCAGGGGAGGAAATGGGGACTTTTTTCAGGTGTAAGCTTCTCCTAGGTGGGAGATGCTCTCCACAGAAGGAGGCGTGGCCAACCCCAGGACAGAACCTCTAGTGGGACTATACCTTGGAAGATTGAGAAAATAGAAAAGCCATAGCCCACCTAATCACAAGGAACCATATATGAGAGAGACTGAAAACATCCACTTCCTCCAGGAAGCCTTCCTTTATCCTACTCAGGCTGGTTTAGATGTGTCCCAGATTTGCTCATGTAGGGAACCTTGGGCATTCTGCCACAGCACTTGACACACCTTATTAGAAACATCTGTTCCAGGGACCATTTCTGGATTACACACACTGGTGTGCATCATGAGCACAGAAATTGTGTCTTGGATATAATCTCCCTAGTGTCAGGCATAGAAGATATTCAGCAAAATCTGATTTAAAAAATAGTGAATGCCCCACACACATGTTTCTCAGGAAGCTATACCATCAATAAAGACACCTGAATCTTTAGAGTTAAATACAAATAAGCATGTACTTTTATAAAATCTTATTGACTTTTTGCTCTTCTACTAACATAACAGCCAGCTCCCTGAGAAATTATTTTTAAGAAGGACTTGTTTTAAATGTGCCCCCAAATAAATGTGGTTTTGTTTTCGGTCAGCCACTGCATGAAATTTGTCTTTTCTCCTCTGTCCTCATCCACCTCCACCTCCACCAGGCACCATTCATAAATCATTTAATTCAAATATAGGTATCCAGTGCATACTCTATGGCAAGCACTGTGCTTAAAGCAGGATATGCAGCATTGAACATGATAGAACCAGGCCCATGCCCTCATAGAGCTTATAGTCTGGTATCCACCACTCACCTCCAAAATTCTAAAGAGTCGGAGAATGCCATGTGGGCATAATACATTTTTATCTTTAAGCTCTAGAAAATGTAATACATTGATAAGGCAAGCCCAGGCTAACTCAAGAACATATAGAGGTTTGCTGTCTAGAGTTAAATAACAAGTCTGCAAGTATTTTAATTTTCCCAAAGCAACTGAGAACTGATCAGTCCAAACTGATCTATCCTGAGGCATATCCAAGTTTCCTTTTGCCTGCCTTCAATGTGGGCACCTGGACAGGCATCCTGACCGCCATCTCAAAATAGCCAAAGGGAGACTAAAGGTGTGATGCAGCATCACTTCCTAAGGTCTCTCAGTTGCCTGCTTATGAGACACCCTTGTGTGAATTAGGGAAAGGGCAGGAGCATTAGAAAAAAAGGCATCCCTTCCTCCCCAGCAGATGTAGTCCCACTCAGGGGTGCACAGCTAGATAAGAGGAACTCAGCCAAGATTTCAAGCCCAGTGTGCCCCCTCAGCATAGTTCCAGACCATCGCCCTGCTACCAGCACCCTGGCCCATGCACTGGGCAAAAAATACATTGCATTTATATTGTATGTGTTTTAAAGTATCCTTATAGCTAAGGAAAACAGTTTTTCTGTGAAATTACTTACCTATATGGAAATCCTCTCCTAAAACCCAGCATCAGCCACAGGAACTTTAAACATGATTCAAAGGCATTAAACTTTTTCCAAGAATTCAACTTATTTCTGCCAAGTAACTCTGTAACTCTTCAAAACCTGTGACTTCAACTGAGCTCTGAGCAATTCAGAAATGGAAAATGAGCACAGTCTCTAGCCATGTGGTTTGGGACTAAAGCCTTACACCTCCCTGGACAAATATCAAGGTCAGTGTTCTGACAATTGCCAGTCATATCACTAAGGATGTACAGTCTAGTAGTTTTTGAGTCTTTCAGAGTTTAGATTCTCAATAAGTCATTTTTCTCAAGTAGCAAGTCAAGAAATCCCCTCATCCTAGCCATATGATATATTAAAATAACCCACTCCCTATACCCTTTGGGTTCAGCTACTTTCAAATAAACTATAAACTGGTAATAGTTCAAAGCACATGCATAAGGAAAACATGCAAACTTAGTCATTTTTTCCATCACATCATTCAATAAACCTCACTTGAAATGTGGCCCTCATGGCAGCTGGGGTAGCCATGCCCCTTTAAGATCTAGATAGGACTGGTTTAAATTCCAGTCCTGCACCTGTGGAAAGTCCAGACTCTCCTGAGATTTCTGCAAACTAGCAGGGCAGTGCTCAGAGCTCCTTTAGCTCTGATTCCCAGGCTGCCTGGCCACCCATTCTGCCTCCCTGGGCTTGTTCTTTACCCTGGCCCTGGGGTGATTCACTTAGGACCAGCACTTTCTTATGAGACCCCAAGACAGGAACACAAGGCAACCATGGGAAGACATTACAGGGCTGCCCTACATCAGCCAACACTCATGTAGGCAACCTGCTCTCAAAGGTCTCTTGGACACTCAGCACTGGACATATCTCACTACCCACACCTAGCATGAGACATCTTGGTCTTGCTCATGCCTCTCCCTCCTTCTCCTCTCCCCTCTTTCCTGTCATCACCACACCCTAGGTCCAGATTTTTCCATACAGTTTGAGGTGAGCCATTCAGCCCCTCCTTCCCAAGTCACCCAAGCCCCAATTTCAAGTAAACCCTTCAAGAGGCTCAGCTGAACAAACAGGCCATATACCCTTTCAACAGAGGCCTTGACTTACAGTTGTTTTTTTTTTAACAACATTCACCATCCTTGAAGACAGCTGTGATTTCAAAAGAACCATTTCTCTTTGCTTTTGCTTTTCCAATGAATGATGCAATGGAAATCAGGTACTTGAACCTCCTTCTTCAGCTTGAATAAACAGTCAAAACCTTTTTCCCCTCCCTTTTATTACAGGTGTTTGGTCTATGGTCAATGCATTCAAATTTTCCAAGCTTAGAATAAGGTTTCCAAATCACTTACTGGCAGGCAGGTTACCCTTACCAGTTTATTGAGCGAGCTACTTAGGTTTAAAGACAGAAAGAGTTTTAGTATAAAATCTCAGTCAGGCCATAGTCCAAGATCTGACAGGCCAATTTGGTTGACAAGCTCTGTGTTAGGCAGCCTATCTCAATGGCTCAGACCTCCTGGATGTTCAGTGGGTTAAAGGATGGGCCTTGTTCACTTTTGTGGTTCTTTGGCTGATAGTCATTTTGCTTTTTCCTCCAATTCTTCTCTGTCATCCCTACTCACACATCATAAGCAGAAAGGGAACAGATTCTCTATTTTCTAAATTCTCTGAAAAAATGAAAAGGAACACTCTTTTACCTTATATGAGTACATAGTCATACACATGCATACATAAGCATATATGCATATGTTTGTGTATATACCTTTTTTCATAGACTCCTAGAGCTCACCATAATAATACTAAACCTTGACAGCATATTAGAATTACCTCAAGAGCTTTTACGAAAAGACTTGTGCTTGACCCATCCCAGACCAATTATATCACTGAAAGTAGGGCCTGGGTGCCTGGGAGTCCTTTTAAACTCCCAAGAAGTTTAAAAAGGAAGTCCTTTTTAAATTCCCAAGAAGACTGATTCCAAGATAGAGCCAGGATTGAGAACTCCATAGAGGTCTTCTAAGCCCTAGCTATTCAAGTCTGAATGGTAGAGCAGCATTGCCCCTCCTACTGAATCAGCATCTGCATTTCAGTAAGATCCTGAACAGTCTACCTGCACACTCCATTTCAGAAACACTGCTCTGGTGCCTCTCTCATTTGATCATGAGGCCTCAAGAGACTGGTGACTTCAGAGGTCGTTCTGTCAACTGAAGACTCAAATGAGACCCTACCAGACCCTTTATTTTCATTACATTAGTATTTTTCAGATTTAACCAATAGTTAAATAGTCCTCGAAATGTGTGTTATATAGTCTTTCTCAAGTTTATCATAACTCTCTCTGACTTGCCTCTATTTTTTTAAGCATCAAGTTTAAAAAAAAACATTTAAGACTTTCAGAGGCTTCCTCTTCTGCTAGTAAAGGACAAAATGATTAGATGACATGACAAAAAATATTTCAGAAAGACATGGTGGAGCGGTTGTGGAGAAAAAAAAAAAGGAAGGCATTTAACCAAATACCGGCACCTCAGCTGTGAATCCTCAGGTTGCAGAAGCTACTGATGCTGACCGGAGCACAGACATTGCCTGTAAGCTAGCAAGGCTGTATCTTGTGACAAATCAGAACTCAGCATAGAGAAGACACCTAAGCCTTCATCTTGCATCTGAGAAAGAACACCTAAAAGGGTGGCTGTTCATAGGCTTGCAAATTTCATAGTTGCCTTTCCTGTGAGAACAGTCCACATCATGGACAAAGGAAATGAACAAAATTCCACAGATCCTTATAAGACAAGGTTTTATAATCAGGATGGCCAACTAAACGAGGAATCTCATCAATCCTACAGCCTTAGGAACTTTCAGGATTCCCATTTCACCATGTTCCCAGCTCCACATTCCATCTCTGCACCCTGAACAGCTACTTCAAGCCCTCACACCCAACCCCCCAGAATTACATGGGCTCCACAAGAAAAGGTGACTCCCTCACAAACTTGAACCACTCTCCTTGACCCAGTCCTCATACTTTCTTCCATTCTGATTATGCTACTTGTTTGGGGGATGATTTTGATTCTCCACCCCAATCATGTGGGCTCAGGCTGCTTCAAGCAAACAGCTCTCCCCAGTGACTGTCCTATGACTCTTGTGTCCTGGAATGGTTGACTGACCCTCCAGTCCTGAGAATGGCATCAGGTCATCAGGAATCCACGGGCCCAGGCCCAGGAGCACTTGCTCCTCCTTGGTTCCCTTGTCCAAATCCCTTAAAACTCCTAACAGTTCCACACTCTAAGTCTGCTGACAGAGCCCTGAGAAAAGGCCTCAGCCCTTGTAGGCTGAGCACTATCCCAGGGCCACTTCCTGCCCCGATATCTTTGCTGGGGTATTTTCCAGCATATTAATACAGCTGCTTAGCTTCCCCATGCAGTTAAGGCTTTCATGACTGTGACTCTCCAGAGAGACAGAATGAGTAGTGCTTTGGTTCCCTGCCTGATGAAAGTGATCCACATCCAAGGACACATTCCTTATGTGATCTGCAAGGTTTTTCCAGCTATCTCTGGCAACAGCAGACTCAAGAGCAGAAAACACCACTGCTAATAGCAAGGATTACAGAAGAGAGACTCTGCAACTCACAGCAGTCACACTATCAGGGCAAACATCCCTTTGCAAAGACATGGAGAAATTTTCTTCTAGTTCCTTGGCTGCCTGCTCTCATGAAGCCAACTGGAAGCCAGGCCAGCACCATGGAAGGAGACAGCAGCTGTTACAGGATAATTAAAGTCAGGCAAAATGCAGAGGTGGCCAGAAAGCTGATGTGAGGTCAAGCAGGACATGGATCAGCTCAGGCCTGTAGTTGCTGTTAGAGACCAATAGACAGGAATGGCTCATCTAAGCACTGTCCAAAGACAAGAAAACTCTAACCGAAAGGTTCTGACAAGTCTTCCCTCATAGAACCACCAGGAGAGATCCACTCTCTCACTCTCAAGTATTTCTACTGAGGTTTCCTTCTGGAAGGTTGAAGAATCTCTGTTTCTTGTTAGATGATTTGACTAACAGGAAATTATTTCCCTGGTTTGTGCCACACTGAATGGATGGATGGATAGATGGGTGGATGCGTGGATGAAGAGAGAGAAGTAGGAACATGTGTATTCCATAGATGGAACAAGTTACAAGAATTTAGTTTAAGGCTGCAATTTACCACCCTCCACAAACTATCTCTGAAGACCACACTGACATTTGACTTTCAAGAATGCCCCCAATGAGGCTAAGGGTGTGATCCTCATGGAGTGGTGCCAACAGCAATAGTAATAAGAATAGGGATCATTTTTGTCAGAGAACTGCTGCTATGCACCAAGCATTGTGTCATACACTGTATTACACAGAACTCTTGTCTGTTCTGTGCAAAAAACTTTGAGAAGAGTGTTATTTCAGAGAATGGATGTGATAGTTCTTGTGTAATGCATTTCAAAAAGTGTTTATTAACATATGTAATAATGACGGTTATAAAAGTGGTACCTGCATGGGACAAATAAAACAGTGCTATTTAAGTGAAAAAAAAAATTGTTACTTGCTTTCTTCCATTCTGATTATGCTACTTGTTTGGGAGATGATGCTGATAGGAGGACAGACGTTGCCTGTAAGCTAGCAAGGCCCTATCTTGTGACAAATCAGAACTCAGCATAGAGAAGACACCTAAGCCTTCATCTTGCATCTGAAAAAGAACACCTAAAAGGGAGGTTGTTCATATTGACACAGGTGTGAAAAATGAAACTCCCACATTACACAGAGATCATTTTGAACCCATGACCAGGAATATTCCCGGACCCTCCCAGGGCAAAGAATGAACCAGGAAACATTCTCTTTACATCTGATTTACTATTTCTTTCAGACTTGCTCTTTTAGCTTCTTCATCTTTACAACAGAAAACATAACTGCCACCACTACCCACATTTATGTACAACTGTCTCATCCCTCATGGCAAACAATTACCCAGTCTTTGAAGGGATATGTAAGATGTCATTAGTAAAGGGCTAGAAAACAGAAGCTTTGAAAAAATTGAATGATATGTGGAGGAATTAACATAGTCTCATGGCCTTTGGATTGGAAAACAAATGGTTTTCCATTTGTCTACTGAGAAGTTGAACTGACGTATATTGTCATTCCTCTGTTTATTTTTTTTTTAAAGATTTTATTTATTTGACAGAGAGAAATCACAAGTAGATGGAGAGGCAGGCAGAGAGAGAGAGAGGAGGAAGCAGGCTCCCTGGAGCCCGATGCGGGACTCGATCCCAGGACCCTGAGATCATGACCTGAGCCGAAGGCAGCAGCTTTACCCACTGAGCCACCCAGGCACCCCTCATCTGTTTAAACTTAATCTCTTATGATTCAGCCTGCCACCTTGTAACAGTGCTACTTCCTGGTAACCTCCTATCCCTTGGAATTAGATTGCCTTTTGTTTTCCAGCATGGATCACAGGTACCTCCATGTCTTAATATACATCAATGATATGTTGGATGTCAATCTTTTTTTTTTTTTTAAAGATTTTATTTATTTATTTGACAGACAGAGACCACAAGTAGGCAGAGGCAGGCAGAGAGAGAGGAGGAAGCAGGCTCCCTGCTGAGCAGAGAGCCCGATGTGGAGCTTGATCCCAGGACCCTGGGGTCATGACCTGAGCCGAAGGCAGAGGCTTAACCCACTGAGCCACCCAGGTGCCCCATTGGATGTCAATCTTGACCCTAATTTACTTGAAATCAACTTCTTGCTTTACAGCATTCAGCTTCTCTAAAAGTCTCAGATCCTCCAAGGTTTAGCTTAGAGATGGAGGAGAAAGTTAAGATAGGCCTTGCATTTTATTATGCCTGTGAAGTGTTTTAGCACAGCGAGGTATAAGCAAAAGCTCTCCCACCATAATGATCATACCATCATTTGTCAGGCCCTTTCCACGTATCAGTACCTTAAACCTGAACAGCTTAAAAGGTAATTATTCCTTAAATGGAGAAATTAAGATTCAGAGACGTTAAGTAACTTTCCCAGTATTATTAAGCCAGTAAGTGACAGAGATATAATTCAAAATCAGATGTCTGGCCACATGCCCATGCATTTCCCACCATAATACGTTGATTAAATATTCATTGTCACCTATTGCTATTTGCAATTTGAATTTGGTTGTGGAGGAGGGAATGGAAGTTATAAACATAGGACAGTATCCTAGAATTTCTCATCACTTCTGTGACTCACAGCACTTTATCCAAGTCACCTTGGAACCACTATCACTTGGGTGTACGCTAAATCTGGTTTCAGCTTTAGGAGGTCTTGAGGGCTCCAGTAGAGCCCTCTGTCCCTGAGGAGGGAGTTCATTACCTGGGCCCTCTGTACTGAAGGATTTGTTACTCAGTCTGGCCATTACAGAGTGGAATGCATAGAAGTATTGCCCTTTATGCCATTCTGATAGGATTTTCTTGGCGAGAGCCTACTCAAGCCTTAAGTAAGTTTCCTTCTCTATCATCTTCTGGCTGCAGAAAAGAGAAAACTAATTACTGCTAACATCTATCTTTTCCCGACCATGAGGATATTATACCCTTCTTCCCAGGTAGCATGGCAGAGTGGGGCAGTAACCCACTCAGTTGGACAAAACCTCACCTTGAAGTGACATCCTCCCCTCTGAACAAACTTCAGGACCCCTGTGATTTCACTCTGGGCTCTTCTAATTCAGATTTACCTAGTTCCTTCAGAGGATACCTACTCATTGTTGGATGTTTCCCCCCTATTTATTAAACAGAAAATAATATAAGTAAACAGATAAGATCATTTAAATTTGTAATAAGTGCCATTGATACAAGAAATAAGGTGACTAAATAGAGAATAACAGAGGATTCAGAAGGAGTTCCTTGCTCAGGAAAAACCTTCCCAAAGAGGTGATATTAGAGCAGAGACATCAAGGCTGAGAAGAAGTCATCCTTATCAGAGTCAGTAAAAGAACATTCCAAGCAGAAGAAACAGAAAGTGCAAAGCCCCTGAGGTAAACACAAGACTGGGCCATTCAGGGAAGAGTGACTGCAGCCCAGTGAACAAAATGGTCAATAGGAACTTAAAAAGGAAGACAAAGACCAGATCATACAGGCTTCTGCAGGCCATGATTAGGAACCTGAATTTTATTTTTATGAAATAGGAAAATAATAGAGGATTTAATCAGAGCAGTGATATGACTGGAGTTAAATGTTTAAAATTCACTCTGGTGTGGGACACCTGGGTGGCTCAGTTAGTTATGTGTCTGCCTTTGGCTCAGATCATCATCCCAAAGTCCTGGGATCAAGTCCTGCATCAGGCTCTCTGCTCAGCACAAAGCCTGCTTCTCCCTCTGCCTGCCACTCTTGCTGCTTATGCTCTCTCTCTCTGACAAATAAATAAATAAAATCTTTAAAAAATCATAAAATAAAATAAAATTCACTCTGGTGATGTAGGAAACAGATTAACAGGGATAGAGGGGAAGATAAAAGACCAGGAAGGAGGGCTTAGACTAGTTCAGGAGAAGTTGATGGTAACTAGGAGGAAGGGATGACAGTAGAGACGGAAAGAAGAGGATTGACTAGGGATATATTCTTCAAATAGAACTGGTAAGACTTGGTTATGGGCTGGAAATAAGCGACAAAGAAAAGAGGAAAATCCAAAATGGCACTTAAATTTAGAGGTTAAGCAACTGATGCTCTTTATTAATTATGGGAAAGAACCGGAAAAAAACAAATGGTGGAAACGGGGACAGGAAAATCTGCATGTAAAGATGCCTATTAGACTAGCAGGAAGTGGAGTTGCCAGTGCATTAGGTTAATGATTCTGGGGCTCAGAAAATGTTTGGGCTACAGGTATACATTTGGTACACATTTGAAAGGCAGCATAAAGTAGGTCAAAGCCATACAATGAGAAAGGATAACATGTCAAGAAAATGTAGACAACGATGAGGAGAAGATCTAGCACAGATCTTGGGCACAAGCTCATTTAGAAGTTGGATGGAAGACAGAAAAGTCCATCTTAATGATAGACTGAGCAAGAGGGATGCATTTAGTGTAATCAGAAAACCACTCTATTCTTTTTCTCCACAACCTGTTCAAATCATCCCCCCAATGGAACTGATTGTTTCCTGCTCCTTAAATAAAATCAAAGGCAATTTTGTGACTTTCCTAGACATTCTTAAATAATAAAACGTCATCAAGTTACCTCTGGTCAGACACACATACACAAAAACAGTTTCATTTCAGTATCACAAGTGGTCCAAAGTAGTAACAACTTCCAAATTGATGAGTTGAAGCTTCTCCACCATTCCCCAGCTTGAGTGTGCTCCAACCTGGCTGCCTCTAGTGGGAAAATGGTATAGGTGGCTCTTTATTTTTTTCACCTAAAACCTTCAGCTCCATTTCTCACCTAAAACCTTCAACCTTCCTCAGGGTTGAAACAGACTGGAGAGGGAGAAAAGGTATGGGGCCAGAAAGATCTTAATTGACTTACAAAGTAAACAAAGTTACTTAGGTTATTTAGAGCTTATTCTTATTTCACGGGACTATTCTGTGGCTTTTTCAGAGCTCCATTATATCAGGAAATCTTGGAATGAAGTTCCTTTGTTCTAAATAAATGCCTCTCCCATGGCTGGTCACATTAAATTTTCCCCTCACTACCCAGAATCTAAGAGTACATCTCCAGGGTTTGTTTATTTTTCCCCAAGCAGCTCTCTTGGGCAGATCCAAGAAAACCCTATACCTGTTTTCTATGCATGTATTATATAAGGTCTATGGGAAGCTCTGAAGCATCATTTGTCCAAAACTCTGGGAAAGCAGCCATGCCCAACACAACATCACCTCTTTATCCTGCCACTGGAGCAGCTAGCCAACCACAGTCAGACTCTAGTCCTCTGTGCCCCCACTCTCCAAGTGCTCCCCAATAAAACCCCTTTCACTAAACTGATCGAGAAAAAGAAGTACCCCACTGCTTCCCTACTGCGGGAGAAAACTTATATTACAGATCTCTAAAGTAATTTTCTCTTTAATTTCTTAAAAGGGGTTGGTCTCTTCATCCTCTTTTAAACGGATGGATTTTTAATCAACTAACAGACATAAAACCCACTCTTCACCACCTCTTTTGCAAGTCCTAGCTAATCATCTCATTCTTTACTTTGAAATGTTGGAATCATCTGATTGTGTTGGGAAGAAAAAGCTGAAGACAAAATAGGATGAGTCCTGTTTTATAATCCTGGTACACAGAAAACCAAGAAGAAACAACAAGGGAGAAGGAAAAAACAAGAGAACATGATGTGGCAGAAGCTAAAGTGTACTCAAAAAGACAAATGTTGCTAAAAGGTAGAGTAAGGTGAAGACAAAGAAATGCTCATTGGAATTTGAAGCCTTGTGCGGTTTCATCCCAGTGTAGTGTTGTAAACAAGAGTTAAACTGACACGTTAGATACTTCACCAGAATCTGTTCTCTCTTCCTTCCTTCAGACAGAATCCTATGCCCAACTCCAGTGTAAATCCTGATTGGTGCAAGCCAACCACTATAATCTACTTTCCTCTAGCAATATATTTAGGAAATGGAATGTGATATAATTCTAACAGAACATGACAGGAAGTTTGTTGGAAGATCTCTGTAAAGGTCTCTTTTTCCTTAAAAAGAAACATAAAGAAAAGACAGCTTCTCTTCTTCCATTGGCTACTGTCATTTCTGCACGTGACACCTAGTTCTACAGAAACCATCTTGAAACCAGTCTGAGGATAAAGCAATGCCAAAAAGAAGAGCAGACTCAAGAGAATTGCCACAAAGCAGAGCTAGAACTCACGACTGAAGCCTGGTCTATTTGTGGGGTTCTTGTTATTTAAATTCATAAATCCCCAGTTGATTCAGAATATTCTGTTATTTTTTTAAAGACTTCATTTACTTACTTATTTATTTGAGAGAGAGGGAACATCCTGGGGGAGGAGCAGAGGGAGAAAAAAAAGCAGAGCCCCTTGACAGGCCCAAGCCCATGATCCCCAAGATCATCACCCGAGCCAAAACCAAGAACTGGACACGCAACCAACTGAACCACCCAGGCATCCCCACAGTTTTCTGTTATTTAATGACAAAACCATCCTAAAACTAAAGAATAGTCTTTAAGAGAGATAAAGAATTAAAGGCAGAATGTAGGTAATTCTTTTGAGATGTTTTTCTGGGAAGAAAGGCAGAGAGATGGTCTGACATCTGAAGAGAGAGATGAAGGATCTAGTGTAGGCTTTTTTAAAGATGGGAGACACCATTACCCAGTTTATAAGTAAATGAGGATGATCCAGTGGAAAGGGGAAAGTGCAGAGCTGCAGGTATAAGCACGTCCTTGTCACCTCACTTAATGTACACAGCCAATCTTGGAGTCTCCTTCACTAATCCTGCTAATGCCCCAGTAAGGAAGAGCCACCAATTCTCACACTATTGTTTACACTATCCAACTACAACTACTTGCAAATTCCCTCCCTGGTAATCTGTTGGTAGAATCCCTCCGGCCCCCTCTGAGCTGTTTTTGGGGGGTTTGTTTTTGTTTTTGTTTTTCGTTTTTTGTCTGGACAAAAGTCAGTGGCTAATCCCTGCAGGACTGGGCTCTTTAAGAAAACTCTGGGCTCAAGTGAGGCTAGCAAGAGCCCAGCTTTTTAACTCTTGAGGTTACGCTAAAGGAAGGGCCAATTCTTCAGATTTTTACTTCCCATCACAAAGAAACTCAAGAGGCTAAGCTACCCAAGAGCCTAGCTTGCAATTATTTGTTTATCTCCCAAGCTGAACCTACCACTAAGCCACACTTCACCAAGGGTTCTAGGCAGAACAACTTAATGAAGCTTGTTGTTACTTAATCCCTCCCTCCTTCACATTCCTACTTTCTGGTTTGTTTGAGTTTGTTTGGTTTTTTTTTTTTTAAGATTTTATTTATTTATTTGAGAGTGAGAGAAAGTGAGAGAGATCACAGAGGGAGAGGAAGAAGCAAACTCACTGCTGAGCGGAGAGCCTGATGCAGGGTTTGATCCTGGGACCCTGGGATCATGACCTAAGACACAGGTGGCCACTTAACCAACTGAGCCACCCAGGCACTCCAGAACATTCCTACTTTCTAATTATAATTGCACAAAAGGGTATGCACCCATGCCTGCTGGAGAATATAGCCCCTCTCCTCAACTGTGGGAAGCCTGTTCCCCAAGTCAGCACTCTCTCCCTTTTCTAGCCACCTGAATCATATGCAAACTAACTCAGGCTATAAGGCCTTTCCCCAGGGGAAAAGAAACATTCAGTCCCAGCTGGGGCTTGCACTATATCAGATACCCATTTACTGATCAACTAAATGGTGATCCAAAAGGGCACTGCTATAAAGTATTTCCAGTAAAAGTATAAAAACAATGCACAGGACCAAGTCAAGAACAACGTTGATTTGCCTTTCTATTGCTTCCTGTCCAGAGTAATGATTTGTTCCGCATTTTACTTCCCCTACTCAGTTAGCAGTAAAACAAGATATGTAGCCTAAAACATTCAATACCCCTGCTGGGGTACCATTAGCTACAGTCATATAGAAACACCTGGTAAAGCCAGACAACTGGGTTTCATTTCCTTATGAAATTTCAACAATTCGTTAACTAAAACATTACAACTGACCAAGATATTTTAAATATCTAAAACTAGCTCCCTCTGTTGATTAAATTCAAATTGATTTACTAGTTCTTATTTTATCACATTTTCTTACTAATTTAGTTTTGGCTAAAATACAGGCTGTGTTTAAATAAAAAGAAACAAACCAGCCAAACACTCATTTTTAAAATCTCCACACTTACCTGTAATCACTACGAATAAAACTTTCCACTTAGAACAATAATATAAACTAAGCCACACTTGAAATTCTTAATGATTTTGGAGTAAAGTATTTTAATACTGAATTTATGTGTTTTCCAGGCTTGTGATATTAAAATCTGTACCTGTACATTCTTTAAGAATTAGCTGCCTCATATCCTTTTTCAGAATAAGGCAGTTATTAATTAATTATCTTGTAATGGTCTTCCTCTTGTTGATAAGTCCTTGCAATGACATCAGTGATATCTGGTTGTAAGAGACTTCTTTTGGGATTCTTCTCTGAGAACTGCCCTTTCCTATGGGGGTAATTTCCATAGGTATATTCTTATTGATTTCATATTCCTGGCCACATTTGATTGGCCCAAGGATAGATACCTCACCAAGCTGGGCTGATCAGATGTCTCTTATGGAAATTTAGAACTGGATATAGCCATTCTATTTAGGCTATATGGATACTGAAGAGAATGGATGAGAGGCTGAGCAGACAAAAAAGCAAAGGAAAGAAGAAAATGAAGCATGCTCTCAGAGAGAACAGAAATAAAAGACCACGAGACCTCAGAGACAGACGTAAAGAGGAAGAAACAACTTGGTTTCTGGTGGCTTTCCAGAATCCAATCTGGTGCCTCATGAGGCTCTCTCTAAACCTTTGGTTCAGTGAAACACGTAGTCTTGTGTCTCTTTTTAGCATATGCAAGTTTGAGGGAGTTTCTGGAACTCTGAATTAAGTCTTCCCTAAAATAACCTCAGAGCCTGCTAAATTATGGAGAACAACTGGCAACAACAATAACACTAAATTTCCAAAGTTTATGCTTGCTGAGTTATTGAGTCTGCTCTTGATGTGTTAAGCACCTATATAGACTGAATAATGCTTTCAAATGTTTTGACTACAACATACAGAGTAAAGTCATCAAAATGGTGAAATGAGAGTTTTCTATCATCTTCTCCCTAAAGAACACTGACTCTGACAATCACCCATGGACAAGAGTGCCTTTGTGAAAGTCCAGGAATCCAATGGAGAAGTTCCAGCACACTGTTGGAGCAAAAAAAATCTGATGTTGGACATACTGGAGAAAATAAGAGGAAACAGTTTCTCTTTACCCATGTCACCCCTCCCCCAAGGCACATCTCATCCCAAGAATGACATCTCATCCCAAGAATGACCTACTCAGCCCATGATTTCTCCCACAGGTGATAGTGAGAGTGTGTGACTAAGTGTCCAGCATCCCCAGATGTCCATGATGCTGCCAAAGGGACCCACTTCTTTTTCACCCCTCCAGAATAGTGAGGAGTACTGCATGACCTGGGGGTCGGGGTGGGGGAGGTTGGGTTAGAGAGTGGCTGGAGACCAGCAGACAGGGCTCTTGAAGAGCATCAAAGGGACAAAGATTTTATTAACTGTGTCATGTATTCCATCAAGAAGACCAAGTAGGAGCTTCTGGGGATGCCACAAGGGGTCTGCAGGGACCCACAACAACAAAGCTCAACATGCCCCACCCACACCAGCTCCCTGTGTGTATCCTGAGGTGCAGTTAGAGTGAGCTTTTGCAGAAAGCTGGCCAAGCCCTGCAGGATTAGGTGAAAGTAAACTTAAGCATTCAGCACCAACCCAGGGAAAACAAAGGGGAAGCTGTCAGCACCCAGCCTGGCTTTGTATAAAATCTTAAGAATCCCACCCACTTGCAAGAGGGAAAAGTAAATATGAAGCAGGGATATCCATAGAAAAGATCTGAGAAAGCCTCAGAATCCTTAATAGGCCTGACAAAAGGTATTTCTCTCCCAAAGCCATTCAGTAAAGGCTAAAGTGACTATTTCTTCAGATGTGAAGGCAGTAATGCAAGACTTTGGGAAACATTTTAAAAATCAAGGGAATATAACACTAGCAAAGAAAAACAGTAAGTTTCCAGGAACTGACCCCAAAGAAATGGAGAACTATGATTTGCCCAATGAAGAATTAAAAATAGTTGTTTTAAGGAACCTCAGTGAACTACAAGAAAATACAGAAAGACAATTCAACAAAATCAGGAAAACAATACATGAACAAAATGAGAAGTTTAACGAAGATAGAAATCACAGAAAAGAACAAACAGGAATTCTAAGAATTTAAAGAATTCGTATGAAAGAATACAATGAATGAAATGAAAAACACAATAGAGAGCATCAAGAGCATACTGGATCAAACAAAAAGAATATGTGAAGTAGAAGACAGGTCATTTGAAATTATACAGAGGAGGGGCACTTGGCTGGCACAGTCAGAAGAACATGCGACTCTTGATCTCAGCGTTGTGAATTAAACCCTATGTTGGGTGTAGAGATTACTTAAAAAAATAAAAACTTAAATAAAGAAAAGAAACAAATTATTCAGAGGAGAACAAAAGAAAAAAGAATGAAGAATGAAGAAAATCTAATGAAATATGGAACAGCATTAAGAAAAAATTCTGTGCATTGTTGGAGTCCCAGAAGAAGAAAAGAGGGAGAAAAGGGAAGAAAATTTATTTAAATAACTAATGACTGAGAACTCACCAAACCTGGAGAGAGATTTAGACATATAAGTTCATGAAAATCATAGGTTCCCAAAATATTTCAATTCAAAAAGATTTTATTCAAGACATATTATAATAAAATATTCTTTTTTTTTAAGATTTTATTTATCCATTTGACAGATCACAAGCAGGCAAAGAGGCAGGCGGAGGGTGGGGGAAGCAGGTTCCCTGACTAGCAGAGAGCCTGATATGGGGTTAGATCCCAGGACCCTGAGATCATGACCTGAGCTGAAGGCAGAGGCTTAACCCACTGAGTCATCTAGGCACCCCATAATAAAACATTCTAAATTCAGAGACAAAGTGAAAATTTTAAAAGCAGCAAGAGAAAAAAAAAATTCTTCACATACAAGGAAATTCCCATAAGATTATCAATGGATTTATCATAAGAAACTATGAAGGTAAAGAGAGATATATTCAAAATGCTGAAAGAAAAAAAAAAAAAAAACTCCCAACCAATAATACTTTACCTATCAAAGCTGTCCTTTACAAATGAAGGAGAGAAAAAGATTTCCCCAGACAGCCAAAAGCTGATTGAGTTCATCTCTAGAATAGCCTTACAAGAGTTCTTCAGGTTGAAATGAAAGGGCACTATTAGTAACATAAAAACATACAACATGCTGGTAAAGGTCAGTATGTAGTCAAATTCCAAATACTCTAATACTGTAATATAGTTAAGTGTTAGCCATTAAACTCTAAGTATAAAGGTTAAAGGACCAAAGTATTAAAAATAACTATACTAATTTGTTATCGGATATACAATATAAAAAGTTATAAATTGTGACATCAAAAATATAAAATGGGAGGAGTGAAAGAATGAAGTTTTTATATATAATCAAAGTCAAGCTGGTATCAGCTTGAAGTGGTAACTTATAGCTATAAGATGTTCTATTTATAGAATGTTTTATGGTAACCCCCGTGATAACCACAAAGCAAAAACCTACAGCAGATACATAAAAAATAAACAGGAGGGAATCAAAGCATACCAATATGGAAAACTATCAATTCACAAAAGAGAAAAAAAGGAACAAGTGAACAAAACAGCCAGAAAACAATAATGTGGCATTAGTAAGTCCTTACCTATCAAATTTAAAATAACAGGTTTAAATGTAAATGCATTAAATTCTCCTGTCAAGGGGTGCCTGGGTGTCTCAGTCATTAAGCGTCTGCCTTCGGCTCAGGTCATGATCCCAGGGTCCTAGGATTGAGTCCCACACATCAAGCTCCTTGCTCACCGGGAAACCTGCTTCCCCCTCTGCCTGTGGCTCCCCCTGCTTGTGCTCACTCTGTCAAATAAATATATAAAATCTTTAAAAAAAAAAAAAAAAGAAAGAAAGAAAATTTGTAAGTAGTTATATTAGTTTGTATAGTTTCTGATAAGAACTTTTGCTCTAACTTACCTTTGTTTCTCTTTGTATAAAGACTTTGTAAAAGTCTCTTTGTAAAAGACTTCCTTTTTTTTTTTTTTTTTTTTTTTTAGATTTTACAGAGACAGTGCATGCACAAACCTGGTGGTGGTGGGATAAAGGGAAGAAGCAGACTTCCCACTGAGCAGGGAGCCTGGGCTCCATCCCAGGACCTCAAGATCACAACCTGAGCTGAAGGCAGACACTTAACTAACTGAGACACTCAGGCATCCCTATGTATCATTTCTAAAATATTTTATATCTTCCATTCTATCTCAGGTTTTCCTCTCTGTTCTTGAAAATATGGAGTGTATTTATAAAAGCTGTTTTAATATCTGTCTTCTCACTCCATCATGTCTGTCATTTCTGAGACTGCTTCTATTGATTGACTTCTCCCTCACTTATGGATATTTTCCCACTTCTTTGCATACCTGGTAATTTTTTTTATTATTGGATGCCTGACATTGTGAATTTTATCCCTCTGGTGCTATTGAGGAAATTGAATTTCCTCAATTAGTTTTGGATTGCGTTCTGGTGTAATCACGTCACTTAGAATCAGTTTGTCTTTTTCAAAGCCTCCTTTGAAGCCAGAGGAGTTTTTAATTTAGTCTACAGCTCATTTAGCCTTACTACTAAGAAAACAGCTCTCTGAGATATCTCCCCGATGCCTTGGAAATTATGAGATCCTTCTACTCTGGCAAGAAATATTCCCAGCTCCATCGGAGCTTCAAGAATTGTTTGATTTACAGCTTCAGGATGATCCTTTCCATGGCCTCAGGAGTTTCCACTTACAAATGTACAGATCACTCAATCAAAGACTTAAGGGGGTCTCTCTGTAAATATCCAGAGCTCTCTCTTTGTGGTTTCCTGCCCTCCTTTACTCAGCCCCACAAGTTCTAGCTGCACTGACCTCTCAGAACTCCCAATTTATATTTATAGCCTGGAGCATTTGTTCCTTTTTCCCTGCACTGAATCTATCCATGCAGTATACTGAGTCAATTGTAAAACTCACCTCATTTGCTTTTCATCTCTGAGGGATCAAAGATTTGTTCTACCTGCTGTCCACATTCCAGAAACTATTATATATTTTGTCCAGTGTTCTAGCTATTTAAGGCTGAAGGGTAAATCCAGTCCCTATTATACTCTATCATGTCTGAAAGCAAAGTCAGCACATTTCTTTCCATCTTTCTTTCTTTTTTTATTTTATTTATTTATTTGAGAGAAAGAGAGAGAATGTGCAAGAGAGAACAAAGTTGGGGAAGGGGACAGAGGGAGAGGGACAAGCAGGCTCCCATGCAGGGTTCGATCCCAGAACCCCGGATCATGACTTGAACAGAAGGCAGATGCTTAACCAAATGAACCACCCGGATGCCCCTAAGTCAGTTCATTTCAATCAAAAACAGAAATCAGACAGAAGTCATCCCTTTTATTTAATTTATGGCAATTGTTATTAGCACAAAAAAAAAAAAGAAAAAATATCAAGGTGACACTATTACGTATTTAGCAAATTCAAACAAACTACCTATATTGTGCCAAGACTATTCCTGGTCTTGCAAGTCTCAGTGTGGTTCTTTGAGAGTTGTAGTTAAGAATAAAATGTTTCAGGGGTGCCTGGGTGGCTCAGTGGGTTAAAGCCTCTGCCTTCGGCTCGGGTCGTGATCCCAGGGTCCTGGGATCAAGCCCCACATCGGGCTTCTCTGCTCAGCGGGGAGCCTGCTTCCTCCTCTCTCTCTCTGACTGCCTCTCTGCCCACTTGTGATCTCTGTCAAATAAATAAATAAAATCTTTAAAAAAAAAAAAAAAAGAATAAAATGTTTCAGCCCTCAATAAACAGGAGAGCTTGATGAAATCTATGTAAAGAAGCCAGTGAGACAATGATCCATACTTTTCTGCCTATTCCAATCAATGCTTAGTTATAAAGTTAAATCATGCTGCCCTCTTACATTTCATTACCACTAAAGATCCTTTATGTCATATTTTTCTTATTTTTAAATGTATGCTATTTCTGTATGTTCACTATAGAAAAAATTAGAACATATAGGTAAACAAAAATAGAATAAACATTCACCAAAGTTTGCATAGAGATTGTAGGAGAAAACAATTAAAATACTATATTCCAAAACACTAAAACTCCTTGGTGAATTTTAATAAAATAAAACTAGCAAGAATATGGAGATACCTGGGTGGCTCACTCAGTTAAGCATCTATTTGCCTTTGGCTCAGGTCATGATCCTAGAGTCCTGGGATGGATCTCGAGTTAGGCTTCCTGTTTGGTGGAGTCTGCATTTCCCTCTCCTTCTGCCCCTTTAAAAAAAAGGGAAAAAATGACAAATGAAATTGAATCAAGATCCCAGAAATATACTCAAAATATCAGACTACAAGCACCTACTATACAGAATAAGTAACACATATGAAATATTAAGTAATAAATCTTGGGCAATGGATTAATAATAAGTCTTTAGTACCCACAGTTAACTATTTAAAGCTGCAGATGTGTTAAAGAATCAAATATTTTTAAATTTTTATTTTAATGGATGATAGATAAATTTATGACTATTAAAGAAAAATGAAATGCATTCCTATTATAAGATAGATATATTTTATAGAAAGATATATACAAAAACCTCAGCACAATGAAATGGAATAGGACTCCACCACAAATAACACAGACTGTAGAAAGATATATACACAGCAAATATGATTGAAAAAGCTCTTTAAAAGTATAAAGATTTGGGGGCGCCTGGGTGGCTCAGTGGTTTGGGCTGCTGCCTTTGGCTTGGGTCATGATCTCAGGGTCCTGGGATCGAGCCCCGCATCGGGCTCTCTGCTCCACAGGAAGCCTGCTTCCCTCTCTCTCTCTCTGCCTGCCTCTCTGCCTACTTGTGATCTCTGTCTGTCAAATAAATAAATAAAATCTTTAAAAAAAAAAAAAAAAGAGAAGGTCTCGGGACTCATCACAAATTTAAATATTTTTTTTAAAGATTTTATTTATTTATCAGAGAGAGAGCAAGAGCGAGCGAGCACAGGCAGACAGAATGGCAGGCAGAGGCAGAAGGAGAAGCAGGCTCCCCACCAAGCAAGGAGCCTGATCCCAGGACGCTGGGATCATGACCTGAGCCGAAGGCAGCTGCTTAACAAACTGAGCCACCCAGGCGTCCCACAAATTTAAATATTTTTAAAGTATTGTTATTGACCAGATCTTGGGGATAAATACACCCAGATATTGCATTTGCATTTCAAATAGGTCCAATGTCTCTAAGTACCAACTGGCAAGCTACAAAGCTGTTTACACATCTGACCTAATAATTTCACTTCTAGGAATACAGTACTAGGAAATCTGCATTCTGGGCAAAAGTTTTTATGGTAGTATGGTCTTGAATAGCTTAGACAAACAAAACTTAGAAAACTTCAAAACCTTTCAGATGCCAAAAACCAGAGCTAAGGAAATAATTACTCTAAGATATTTTAACACAATGGAATAATATACACAATATTAACAATTTTAACCATCTATTGAGCAATTGCTATGTGCCAGGTACTGTGTTGATTGTCTTGAGTATTCTATTTTGTATTTGCATTTAATTGCTTAATAGTCTCTACCTTGGGTAGATAGCTACAGATGGAGAAATCAAGGCTCAGAGAGATTACGTAATGGGCTTACATTTGCAGTTACTAATAGGAGACAATTCAGATCTGTCTGGCTTCAAAACCTTTCAAAAACTCCTTCCACTTTATCATGGAGTTGCAGGATCCAAATAGGGCAAATCCCAGCGTTCACAGAAAATAATCAGGAAACATAAACCTTTGAGGACACAGGATATAGTATTTCAAAACTATATGATCTGCTACTGATCTTTCCAGAAAGATTTGTAATTGTGATTACAATACAAATTTTCAACACTGTACTCTTTAAGAACCATGTTTTAGTTGATGTAATATCATTTTCAGTCAAAAGTTTCATGCACTTGCCTTGGTCCCCCTTCCAAACCCTTTCTCCATACCTTCTTCCTGTCTCCTTGACATGCTTGCTGTCACAAACACTTCTTGTTCCATCAATTCCTGCCAGTCTCCTACCTTCTCTCACCTCTTCCACCCCTCCCCCATGCCTTCCCCGAGAAGAGGCCCATCTCTCTGCTGTGGAAGGGACCAAGCCCTTCTCTCCAGATATGGGAAAGAAAATTCTAAACTGTTGAAACAAGTGGTCCTAAAAGCTCATTCCTGAGTGCTAAACAGAGCAGAAAGATTCTGAAGAGGGTGAATCCTGCAACTTCAGGAGACCACTTCCCAGAGAGAGGAGACTGAAGTCCAAGGAGCAGCCACACCAGGAGCGATCAGAGGAATGATATATAATAAATTTAATTTTTCTCTACTGAAATACAATAATTATGTGGTTTCCCTGAGTTTTATTTTATTTTACAAATTCTGAGATAAATGCAGAAATATCAATATTGCCATCATGCTGTCACTAACCTGTACATGTGTTGCTGATTAATGTAATTGCATCACCAATTACAAAGGGACCCAGGATGCCTTCACTACATGGAAGGCATGAATTTAAAATGCAACTGGTGGGAAAAGAACTCTAAATTTTTAAACAGTATCATCAGGAAAAGCCTCACATGCAGAATACTTCAGCGATTGATAATGCAAGAGAAAGGAGAGAATCTACCTACATTTACGTAGGACTGTTCACAGGACAGAGATAGGACTTGGTGACTTCAAATCTCTGGAAAAGTGCACCTTATAGAGGAGGAGAAATTCACACTCTCTCACACCCCAGAAGAAGCAAAGGGCACACACACACGCATACAGACACACACACACACACACACACACTGGACTAAATTCAAGAGATATAAACGGCTTTGTCGGGCGCCTGGGTGGCTCAGTGGGTTAAGCCGCTGCCTTCGGCTCAGGTCATGATCTCAGAGTCCTGGGATCGAGTCCCGCATCGGGCTCTCTGCTCAGCGGAGAGCCTGCTTCCCTCTCTCTCTCTCTGCCTGCCTCTCCATCTACTTGTGATTTCTCTCTGTCAAATAAATAAATAAAATCTTTAAAAAAAAAAATAAATAAATAAATAAACGGCTTTGTCTCCTAACAAGTGTCTTTTAACCTTGCCTTTTTACTACCCTAGACAACCAACATCCCAGGAAGATCTTGAAGTTTTCCAGGGCCTCCAAAGCTTATAAGAATACCTTCATCTGGGACGCCTGGGTGGCTCAGTTGGTTGAGCAGCTGCCTTCGGCTCAGGTCATGATCCCAGCGTCCTGGGATGGAGTCCCGCATTGGGCTCCTTGCTCCTCCCGCAGGGAGCCTGCTTCTCCCTCTGACTCTGCCTTCCACTCTGTCTGCCTGTGCTCGTTCTCGCTCGCTCGCTTGCTCTCTGAAAAATAAATAAATAAAATCTTAAAAAAAAAAAAAGAATACCTTCATCTGGGGCCATTAAAGAAACAAAACAAAACAAAAACAGTCCATAGTCAACAACAACAACAAAACAAAAAGCCTCACATCCAATTCAATATCCTCTGGCTCCCTCGTCCACCCCTCCTGGCTCCTGCGGGATTGGGTTAGGGGGAAGGGAAAGGTCTTTTAACCCAGGCAGGTACAGTCTGTGATCTCTTGACTAAAGGTGGACCGATGTTCAAGGGTTACGTCTTTTTTTCCTTGCCTTTTCTTTCTTTTTTCAGGCCAAGAACAGCCCGGGGCCCCACCTGGCAGGAGGGCCCTCAGCAGAAGCTAGGGGCTCGGCCCACAGCCAAGGGGTAGTGGTGGGTGGCCATCTCCGCAGAGGAGGGGTTGGTGCTGGGGAGACCGGCACCCCGGGGCATGCATGCCCTTAGGTCCTCAGGGAAGACTTTCTCAGAGGGCATGTCACTGCCACTGACTGTCCCGACTGGCGGGAAGGCATTCAGAGGCGCCGGGGCATGGGGCGAGGGAGCGGTATGGGCAAGCCTAGGGCCTAACCCTGTGCTGCCACAGTCTCGTCCACTTGCCTCCCTCGGCCCCTCGAAGTCCCACTGAGCATCCCGTGTCGCCTGGAAGTTCACTTTTCAGGCAGGAAAAGAACCCAAGCGTACACACACATAGGCCAGAGGGTAGCTCTCAAAGATGGCCAAAGCGCCACGTTGCTGGCTCTGCCCGCCATCATCACTCACATGGCCGCAGGCAAGCGGCAAGGGCGACACGTGGTGCGCCCGGGAAACAGCAGGACCACGAGGCAGCTCCCAGAATACGACCGGTATGCCACCCTTACTTACTCCACCCGGCTTCTCCGACGCTCCACCACCGCTGCTGCCTCAGCCGGGAGCTGGAAAACAGAAACCACGCCTCCGCTCAGCCTCCCTCACCTGGGCGCCCTCTAGATCTCTAGCACCCGGGGGCCACCACAGAGGTCCAGGACAGACACGCGCCTGCGCCAAGGCTGCACGCGCAGCTGCTAGGCCCTCGCCACCACCACCCCGCCCGGAGGGCGCCGCGCGGTGCTGAGGCCCAGAGAGAGCGCTATGAACGAACGAGGAGGCCACGGAGGCAGAGGGCGCCTGACTCACCACCCCCACCAGCTGCCTGTACCCGCAGCCCCACCTCCTCCTTCCACAGGCTACCAGCATGGGTAGCCCAAGGGGGAGCGGTGGGCAGAGCGGGAAGAGCAGCACCATTGGCCTGAATGCCCGTGCCAACTGTGGTGTGGCTTAGGTCCAGCAGGGGAGAGTGTCATGACATCCATGAGTACCCTAAATGCTAGGTCTTCAGAAGGGAAGCATTTGTGGGTGCATGGTACCCCGATGTGGGTGAAGTATTCTCTCGCTAATTTATTGTAAACCGTCCTCTTGGCTCCTAACCCTTAGAGGGAACCCACACCTTGTCATACTGCTAGAGTCCTGGCAGATAACCCTGTGGGACAGGATCCCATCGAGGCGTATCCCTTACTGCACAGTCCACTTCACCGAGGAGCTCACATATACTTACCCTACCAAACTGTTGCTCTCTCTCATTGACCCTCCATCAAGATCTGCTCTAGCCTGCTTTCTACTTTCAGAATTCTCCAAGCAAGAAGAAAATACCAATGTTTATTTCACTAGGACCAGCCCTAACCCCACCACCACCTTCCACCTCACTTCGTGGTCTGTATTTCAGGCTTCCCCAAAACTCTCCTAGCCCATAGCTCTGTCTCCTTGGAAGCACAGGAGCTGTGATTACTTGTCAGCCCATCAGTTAATCACATCACATCCTTATTTCAGATTCTGAAATAAGCCACCTTTGAAATTCTAGTTCCTATGAGGCTGGAGGTAAATGGCAGGCTGATAGCCAAAGGCCAGCTCTGTCATCTTTTTAGGAACTTCTGAAGGTATGTATAATGACATTCTTTAGAAAAGGAGAGGTACTTATCCTTATCACCAGCTTTGAGAATTCAGCCACAATTCTGAGACACTAGAAAAATTCCATTCCATATCCTTTTACATTAACAACAATTCAGTTCTGTTTCTTGACGTAGTTGCTAGTTACTTGGGTGCGTTCACATTGGGAAAAATTCATTGAGCTCTGTGTTTATGCTCTGTGCACTTGTCTTTATGTAGGTTATACTAGCAAAAGAAGTTTACAGAAAACAATTCTGAATTCATTGTGCATTGAATTCTTGGCCAGATGTTTTGCATATCTTATTAATCAGGATGACTAATATTTACTTATTTTTTTAAAGTTTTTATTTATTTATTTATTTGACAGAGAGAAAGATCACAAGTAGGCAGAGAGGCAGGCAGAGAAAGAGGGGGAAGCAGGCTCCCTGCTGAGCAGAGAGCCCAATGCAAGGCTCGATCCCAGGACCCTGAGATCATGACCCGAGCCAAAGGCAGCAGCTTAACCCACTGAGCCACCCAGGTGCCCCGAGGATGACTAATATTTATTAAATACCAACTATATGTCAGCATTTTGTTACATTCTTTCTTTAAATTTGTATTGTGATAATGTAACATAAACCCAGAATATGTTCGGTTTAACAAATAGTTATAAAGTAAAAATATAACCATTACCTAAATCAAAAAATATATTTGCCAAAGTTCCAGAAGTCCCTCATGACCTCCTGATCATAACCACCTGATCATAACCTTCTGATCATATGCATTATTTAATTTAATCCTCATAACAATCTTTAGAAATTATAATCAATGACTGCCATCCGAAAAACTCCCAGAGCTTACCTAGATCTGGGACACATTTGAATTTTGATCAGTCAGAGTGCAGAAACCACACAGAGCACCTGAGACATTCAGGAAAAACCCCTAAGAGTCACATCTCACTAACAAGACATCAGTCTGTGAATAAAGGCTACTCTAGACCTATAATAACAAAACTTTAAAATAAGCTTCAAGGGATGGCTGGGTGGCTCAGTCAGTTGAGCAACCAATTTGATTTCAGCTCTGCTCATAATCACAAGGTAGTGAAATCAGGTCCCATCAGACTTTTTGCTGGGCACAGAGCTTGCTTAAGATTCTGTCTCTCCCTCTCCCTCCGGCCCTCTCTTCCTCCACTCATGCATGAGTTATCTCTCTTTCTCTCTCTCTCTCTCAAATAATAAAAATAATAATAGAATAAGCTTCAAAAAATCAAACTGATCTTCTATTAATTCAACTCCTGCTAGAACAAAGGTCAACATTCTTTAAAGGAAGAAAGGAAACTCCCGTGCTCAACAAAAGTCAAAATTCCCAACATCCAATCATATATTACAAGATAGGCAGAGAAACCAATAAAAGAAAATTAAACCATGGGCCATCTGGCTGACTTAGTCAGTAGAGTGGGTGAGTTTTGATCTCACGGTTGTGGGTTCAAGCCCCACGTCGTGAGAGATTACTTAAAACAAATAAAATCTTTAAAAATAAAATTGAACCATGACAAGAAGAAAAATCAGTTAAAAAAATTTAGAAATAACGTTCATGGAATTAACCAAAAATGTATGCTAAAACAGCCATTATAGGAGCACCTGGGTGGCTCAGTGGGTTAACCCTCTGCCTTCGGCTCAGGTCATGATCTCAGGGTCCTGGGATCGAGACCCACATCAGGCTCTCTGCTCAGTGGGGTCCCTGTTTCCCATCCCCTCTCTCTCTGCCTGCCTCTCTGCCTACTTGTGATCCCTGTCTGTCAAATAAATAAGTAAAATCTTTGTAAAAAACAAATAAATAAAATAAATTTTTAAATGACCATTACAGTATTTAAAAGAAGAATGAACATGATACAGAGAGAAATGGAATATATAAACAAAACCAGATGGAAATTCTAGAGATAAAAAGTACAATGTCTGAAAGAAAATTTAATAAACATCTGAAAGGGATTAACAAAAGGGGGCACCTGGGTGGCTCCGTCTGTTAAGCATCCAATTTTTTATTTCAGTTCAGGTCATGATCTCAGGGTTGTGAGATCCAGCCTTGAGTAGGTCTCCCCACTCAGCAGGGAGTCTGCTTGAGATTTTGCCTCTCTCTCTACCCTCCTTCCCTGCTTGCTCTCTCCAAAATAAATAAATAAATGGGTTTTTTTTAAAGGAGTAGGCGGTAAAGAAAAAAAGATCAGTGACCTTGGAGACGTAGTAATGAAAGCTGTCTAAACTAAAGCACACAGAGAGAAAAAGTCTAGAAAAAATTGAACAGAGCCTCAGTGACCTACAGTAGCAAGTAGTCTAACATACATATAATAGTAGTACAAGAGGGAAAAGTGGAGGAGTGACAGAAAAAATATTAAATGGAAAAGTTGCTGAAATTTTCCAAATTTAATGAAAACTCTAAACCCATAGATCCAAGAATCCCAACAAACCCCCATGCAGGATGAATGCACACACACAGATGCCCCCCACACACACATCTAAAAAAAAAAAAAAAAAAAGCAAGGCATATCATAATCAAGTTACTGAAAAAAAAAAAAGAGAAGAAGAGAACATTAAAAGTAGACAGAGAGGGCCACCTGGTTGGCTCAGTCAGTGGAGTATGAGACTCTTGATCTCAGGTTTGTGAGGTCAAGCCCCACATTAGGTGTAGCACTTATATAAATGAAGGAATGAAGGAATGAATGAATGAAAAAATAGATATTCTTTAGGCAAAAGGAAATTATATCATATGGAAACTCGGACTGACATAAAGAATGAAGAGTGCCAATAATGGTAAATATGTGGGTAAATGCTAAAGACTTTTTTCTCTCATGTTTTCTTATAAAAGATAAATAACTATTTAAAGCAAAAATCCACAAATTAAAAAATAAATAAATAAATTTTTTTAAAAATCCACAAATTATTGTAGACTTTATAATATATGTAGAAGTACAGTGTATGGCAACAGTAGAACAAATGACAAAAGGGGGGAATGGAAGTATACTCTTTTAAATTTCTTACATTATACATGGAGCAGTACAATATTATTTGAAAATAGACTGTTCTAAATCAAAAATGGATATTATATATCTTATATATAATAAAAGATATAATATAAGAAAATAGACTGTTCTAAATCAAAAATGGATATTATGTATCTTATATATTATATAATAGATATTATATAATATATATTATATTATAGCAACCACTAAAAAATAAGACAAAGAAAAGAGATATAGATAGCAAGCTTATTTTGGAAATAAAATACTCAATTAATCCAAAAGGAAGCAGGAAAAGACGGGAAAATGAGCAAAGAAAATGGGACAAACAGGAAATGAATGGCATATTGGTAGATTAAAACACAACTGTACCAAATATTACATTAAACGCAAATTATCTACCATTGTCTTAAAGGAATAGAGATTATCACACTGATAAAAAAGCAAGACTCAACTCTCAACTGTATGCTGCCCATACGAAACTGACTTTAAAGATACAAGGATGTCTGGCTGCCTCAGTCGGTGGAGCATGCAACTTCTGATCTCTGGGTTGTGAGTTCAAGCCCATTGGGTATAGAGATTAAGGGATGACTGGGTGGCTCACTCCGTTAAGCATCTGCCTTTGGCTCAGGTCACGATGCCAGGGTCCTAGGATTGAGTCCTGCCTGCATCAGGCTCCTTGCTCAGTGGGGAGCCTGCCTCTCCCTCTGCCTGCTGCCACCGCCCCCGCCCCCCACTTGTGCTCTCTCTCTCTGACAAATAAATAAATAAAATCTTATTTTTTTAAGTTTTTAAAAATGTAACTTGAATGTTTAAATAAATGAATAAATATAAGGAGACAGAATGATTATAAGTAAAAGGATATATCTCAATAAAGCTGTTTTTTAAGAAAATCAAAGGTAAAAACATTATGCCATAAAACACTAACCAAAAGAAAGTTGGACAATGAAATGTCCTAAAATTGGGTTTTATTGATGATTGCACAATCTAAATACACTAAAAAGCATCAACTGTACATTTTAAGTGGGTAAATTGTATGGTATATGAACTATATCTCCTTGAAACTGTTTTTTTTTTTTTTTTAAGATTTATTTATTTGAGAGAGAGAGAGCATGTGTGCTCTGGCGGGAGGGCAGAGGGAAAGAGAAAATCTCAAGCACACTCCCTGCTGACCATGGAACCCTGCTCAGGGCTCCATTTCAGGACCCTGAGATCATAACCTCAGCCCAAATTAAGAGTCTGACGCTTAACTGACTGAGCCACCCAGGAGCCACTCAATAAACCTGTTTTTTTAAAAAGAAACCCAGAGAGACTATGTTAATATCAGATAGAGTACACCTCAGAACAGAGGAACATTTCATACTCATAAAGAGATCAATTTGTCAAAAATACTTAACAAGCCTTGATATGTGTGCAGCTAACATAGCTTCAAAACACATGAAGCAATGGGCTGCCTGGCTGGCTCAATCAGTTAAGCGTCCGCCTTTGGTTCTGGTGATGATCCCAGGGCCCTGTGAGTCCATCAGGCTCCTTCCTCAGTGGGGAGCCTGCTTCTCCCTTTGCCTGCTCTGCCTGCCGCTCCCCCTGCTTGTGCTCTCTCTCTTTCTGACGAATAAATAAAAATCTTCAGAAAAAAATATGTGAAGCAAAACTAATTGAACTGAAAGAAGAAAGACAAATCTATAATTATATCTGGAGTGATAAATACTTGTCACTCATATAATTACAGAACAAATAAATAAAATCAGGAAGGACATCAACAATTTCAACAACTCTATTGATTAATTTAGCCTAATTGATGTTTATAGAACACACCACTCAACAATGGAAGATACCGTCCTTTCAAGTGTACATGAAATAGTAATCAAGATAGACCATATATTTGGGTCATCAAACAAGAATGGGACCACTAATGTTTTAAATCCTGTTTTTTGGATCAAGCATCTTTTTTAGGGGGGAGAGCTCCATGGTTTAATGGGGTATATATTGTATCTCTCTATACAGCAGAAAATGGAAATGCCAAATATTACAAATTTTTAAATATTTAAAGGTAAATGAAAATCCTCTCAAATGATGTTAAACACAAAAGACAACACAAATATCTTTTACCCAAATCAATGGGAAGTCCCAAGTCCCAGATAACAATGTCTAAACTCAGCGACATATTATATACAATACATATAATATATAATATTTTTTTCTTTTTATCTTTTGACCTCCTTTACCCATTTCTCCCACATCACCCCCACCTCCCAGTAACCACTAATCTGTTCTTTGTACCTATATACTTGGGGGTTTTGTTGTTGTTGTTAATTTTTGTGTTTTTCATTTTTTAGATTCCACATGTAAGAGAGATCATATAGTATTTGTCTTTCTGCATTTGACTTACATCATTTCAATATAATGCCCTTGAGGACCATCTATAGATCAACTGTCTTAATCAGAAATGGAGTCTTAAGTTCCTGCTCAGTTTCTATCATACTGGGTTCTGCCCTGTTCTCCATAGCCCAGAGGGTGGACCAAGCTCCTAAGGTCCAGTCCCTGTACCTATAACCCCTGCAATGCTCTGCTTATCTCCCGGATACTAAATTCCTAAATTGCATGACCATTGGCCACTAGAACTTATTCCTGTTACCTACTTCACCCTCATGAGTCCCTAGGCTCTGGTTCCAATTACCCAGGGTCACACTCACTCATTTATTCAACAAGCATTTAATGAGTACCTACTATGTACCAGATACTGAGGTAGGTCCTGGAGATATAACCATGAACAGGGCAGATATAGTCACTTTTCCAAAGTATTTAGTGTCTAGTGGGAGATACAGACAAGCAGTAAGACAATGACAAAACATTGTGATAAGTCTTATGAGCTAGCAAGCCCAGGGAGCTTTAAAAAGACAGAAGATAAATGCCTAAATTGGACTTTAAATTTAAGAAAGATTTTCTAGGGGGGTGCCTGGGTGGCTCAGTCAATTAAATGTCTGACTTCATCTCAGGTCATGATCTCAGGGTCTTGGAGTGGAGCTCCCTGTTGGGCTCCCTGCTCAACAGGGAGTCTGCTTGTCTCTCTCCTGCCCATCCCTCCTGCTCATGTGTGAGCTTTTTCTCTCTCTTTCTCAAATAAATAAAATATGAAAGAAAGAAAGAAAGAAAGAAAGAAAGAAAGAAAGAAAGAAAGAAAGAAAGAAAGAAAAGGCTTTTTAGGGGCACCTGGCTAGCTCAGTTGATAGAGCATGTGAGTCTTGATCTTGGGGCCATGAGTTGGAGTGTTGGATGTAGAGATAACTTAAAAAATAAAGCATTAAAAAGAAGATTTTCTAAAGGTAATAAAATCAAAGCTGAGACCTAAAGGATGTGTAGGAGTTAGCCAGAAGGAAGAGTAATAAAATGCTTTAGGCCAGCACTTCTCAGACTGTGTTTCCAGACCAGCAACAGCATCAGCTGAGAAACTGTTAGAAACACAAGTTCCCAGACCCTTCCCTAGACCTAGAGAATCAGAAATTCTGTATACTGCGCCACCAATATTTGTTTTAACAAGTCCTCCAGGCGATTGTGGTATCTGGTAAAGTTTGAGAGTCACTGTTCTAGGCTGAGGAACAAAATGTACAAAAGCCGAAAAAAATGTGTCCTTCTTGTTGCACAAGTCAAACTCCAGTTGTGAGGATGTAATTCCAGGGGCTCATCTGAAATGGTAACTCCAGGCCCAACCTAGTCCCTTCATAACAGAAAAAAGAATGGGAAGGACTACTATTTGTTAAATACATCATGTATACCAGGCTCTACACTTCATATTGTTTCTTTTATATAATCCTCGCTACATCCCTATTATTGTGACCGTTTCACAGATATGGAACCTGAGGTTCAAATGCATCAAAGAACTTCCATCCAACATCACTCTGCTAGCTAAGTACCAGAACTGGGACTTGAATCCAGTTCTCTCTGACTCCAGAACCCAAAGATTTTTCTACAGCCCACTACTTCCAGGGAAAAGAACTTAAGTTTAAGGGGTAAGGATAAGATCAGAACACGGGCTGGCCTCTTGACCAAACAGTACCAGCTAGGGTGGAGAAAGGAAATTCCAGTTGCTCCCTATGTTCCTATATCTCGGACTCTCTACTCCACAGAAAGGAGATAACCAGTAGGCAAGAGCCAGGAGGTCAAGAGGAGCCTTGCTGGCTCAGTCAGAGGAGCATGCGACTCTTGATCTTGGAGTCATGAGCTCTAGATCAAGAGTCTTACACCCCACCAACCAAGCCAGTCAGGCATCCCTTATACACAGTATTTTTGTGACCACAAGAATAATCATGATATATTATTAAGGAAAAGAGTGGTATAAAAGTTATATATACAGTGTGATTCCAATCATGTTAATATGCTTAACAAAAACACTAGAAAGAGGGGCACCTGGGCGGTTCAGTCTGTTAAGCATCCAACTCTTGATTTCAGCTCAGGCTGTGATCTCAGTGTCCTGAGACTGAACCCCCACATCAAGGAGTCTGCCTGAGATTCTCTCTCCATCTCTTTCCACTGCACTCATGCATGCATGCATGCTCTCTCAAATAAATAAATAAATCTTAAACAAACACGAAAACAAACAAACAAAAAAGACTAGAAAAAAATGTACCAAAATGTTAAGGGGCATCTTTGCTAAGGGGTGGCTCAGTCAGTTAATCTGCCTTTGGCTCAGGTCATGATCCCAGAGATCCAGGGGTCATGATCCCATGGGGCTCTCTGCTCAATGGGGAGCCTGCTTTTCCCTTTGCCTGCCGCCCTGCCTGCTGGTGGTCTCTCTGTCAAATAAATAAATAAAATCTTTCCCAAAAAATGTCAAAATAGCATCTTCCTCATCTAATATGACAATCCTATTATAATAATCATGTCCACTCTACAGATGCAGAAATAGAGTGATTGCCTCTGAAGAATAGACTTGTGGTTGGCTTATTCCACTTCTTTACCACCTCTCTACATTTTCTCTAATTCCACCCCTTGTACCTATTCCAAGTGGTAGGAGGCAGGGTCTGAAGGAAAAATCAATGATTATCCCTAAGGTTCAAATGAATCCCTTCTGCCCAATGACATAGCCTGTTGTCTGTCATGAACCTCTAGGGAAATGAATGGAGGTGGGCATTGGCTTTCCTGAGACATCTAGTCCCTAGAAGTTCTAGAAAGACCATTTTGTGGATGCAGTTGTGCATAAAATTTAATTTAATTTAAAATTTAAAAACCCGAGCCATCCCTGATTAATTAAAATTAACTTGATTTCGTTTTTTTAAAACCTCATCTAAGGCTATGGGGCTGTGACCCCCTCTCAGGGAAATTTGAAAATTTCCTGATGCCATTTCTGCTCCCCAGCCTCCATTTCTGCCTTACTCACTCCCCTGGTTCAGAATCTCTTTGTAAGCCAGAGAACCTGCCTGGCTTCCCTCTGATTGTTTACTTATCTGATACCACTCTAGGCCCCAAGCATGCCGGGATCCTGTCTGAACCTGTTGGTGACCCAGCCCTTGGCTTCCACAATGCCCCTGACTCCCTGCTCTCTGTCCCTGCTGGCCACCCACCCAGCCAGCACCTTTGCAGCAGCTCTTGGTCATGTCTTCATTACACTTTTATGGACACGACATTTGTTAGCAAAGGTAGCGATCCAGAGAAGAAGTCAGATTTTATTTCTGGTGGTGACATCAGCAGGCATTAGAGAAGCTCCTGGCTGTAGTGAACAACACAGAAACTAGCTCAGACAATGCAAATGCTCTCTATTTTTGCCATTTCTCTTTGTCTGTACTTGCTGCTGCCTCTTTTCCCACCAAGCTTTGCTGTTACTATTAAATTTGTTTCAGGGGCGCCTGGGTGGCTCAATGAGTTAAAGCCTCTGCCTTCAGCTCAGGTCATGATCCCAGGGTCCTGGGATTGAGCCCCGCATTAGGCTTTCTGCTCAGCAGGGAGCCTGTTTCCTCCTCTCTCTCTCTCTCTCTCTCTCTCTCTGCTTGCTTCTCTGCCTACTTGTGATCTCTGTCTGATAAATAAATAAATAATTTTTTTTAAAAATTTTGTTTCAAAAAGAAGTTCTCTGAAAAAAAAAAAAAGTTCTCTGATTCCGAACAGAATCAGATCCATCAACCACACCTTAAGTGCCTAAGCTTTCAACGGTTCTTTTAATAAAATTTCAGTGCTCATGAAATAAGCAGAAGGAAATATCTCCAGCAGCACTACCCAGCTCCCTGTTCTGCAGTGCTTTAAATTTTTACCTCTCTGGGCTACGGCTTCAGCCTAACCTTACACTACTGGGCAAATTTCATCCCTGGACAACTTGAGACACCTGGACCAGTAATTCAGCCCTCTGTATCCTAGTCTGGTGGCCGATTCAATTCTGAACCTGCTCAAAGAATGGGAATAGCTTGTAACTTAGTCCCTGTCTTGAAACCTCAGGTGACCTTGATCTCCTGTCTGGGTCTCCAAGGCAAAGCCAGCCTGGCATCCCAGGAACATGAAGCCAGTTCTCTTTTATGAGAGCATTATTCTCCTCAGCTATGATCTCAGGTGCAGTGATGGGTGCTATTGTGAAATGTTGTGAGCAGAGGTTAACCTGGGCTCTTGGCTCAGCTCAAGGCAAAAAGGATGGAATTTGGGTACTAACCAAGGGGTGTCAGCCAGACCTCAGGGGGAAGGAAGCCTTAGAAGTTGATCCCAAGCCACCAGCTGCTGGCATTGTGCCCTTTTCCTGTCAGACTCTGAGATGGCTCCTAAATTAGTTTGGGATTAGTCAGCAGAGGACAGCTAAGATGACAGGAGAGATGGGATTAACCAAAGCCAGACTTTCTTCCCCTGTTTCCCAGAGAAACAGAACCAATGGGAGATGATAGATGATAGATAGAAAGATAGATGATAGATAATAAAAAATCAACTCACACAATTATGGAAGCTGAGAAGCCCCAATATTTGCACTTGGCAAGCTGGAGACCCAGGAGACCCAATGGTACAGTTCCAGTCTGAGTCTGACCCAATGGCAGGAGAAGACCAATATCCCAGCTCAAAGACAATCAGACAGGGAATTTTCTTTTACTTCATCTTTTGTTCTATTTAGGCATCCAACCGATTGAATGAAGCTTACCCCCATTGAAGGGGTCACTCTGCTTCGCTCAGTATACAGACTCAAATGTTAATCTCATCCAGTAACACCCTCAATGACACACCCAGAAATAATGTTTGACCAAATATCTGTCCACCCCATGGCCCAATCCAACTGACACTGAAAACTAATGATCAGACCCTCACCGGGCTTCGGTTTCCTCAATTTTACAATGAGAAGACTGGTTATGGTGATCTTCAGTTTTATTGCTGGTTCTATGAACTTATCAGAAGACCTAGCCCATTCTGTAATCAGACAGGATAATATTACCTAAAGGTGTGTGTTGTAAAAAGCAAATTAGATAATATGTATGCAAGTGTAAAGCAATGACATTGTTATTATTTACTGAGATTATTAAAGTGCTCTATAAGTTTATTAAATTATCATTTCTACTAACTATCATAATTATCATGCCCTCTCCCTGGCTGTTACCCATTGTACCTTATAATTAATGCCACTATTCCTGTCAGTTACAATAGCCCTGCTGTTCCCCTCTGTTGTCACATATTTCAGCCACCATTATCTCTGTCATTGTCAACTTTAGTACCCTGTCTGAAAATGCAGTGGCTCAAAGGTGAGAGCCCTATGAGAACCCGATAAGCCAGGTGATGGGGATATGGTCTTAGATTGGCTGGTTTACAAATGAAAAATACTCTCCCAGAGGAGTTGTTTGCTATCTGTAGGAATCTGTAGGCATTTGCTAACCCTGGGAGGCACAGCACCTTCTAGTAGGCAAGGCCCCACAAAGCATCAAGATAGAAAGATTTAATACACACCTCAATACTTAATACATACCCTAGGAGGTACTGATCTTTACTATCATAGTGAATTTCATTGAAACAGACTTCACAGTTAAGAGAAATCCTTTCTCTCTCTATCCTTCATTTGTTCACTCAACAAGCATCTATTAAGTACTTATTATGCATTAGATATTATGTTAAGTTCTGGGTTCAAAGGAGGAAAACTGTCCTTTTCTTTAAGTGAGGGAAACATAATGAAATGTTAAAATGCTTGCGATAAATGCTACGATAATAGAAGTCCAGCGCTCTGTAACTTGAGAGGCACCAAACACAGTCTGAATGGAATGAGATTCCTCAGTGCCATCTCCCTCCCCGAGGGGCTCAGGGTCAGGGCCTGTGGCAAAAGAACTGAATAAATTCCCCTTGTTTCTCTCAACAGCTCCTCCAATAAGGTCTTTTGGAACAATATTTTTGAGGAAAATTATTTTCCTTTTCCATTTCTGAGAACTAAGCATAAGGAAATCATGCAATAGAAGTAAAAATCTATATGCACAAAGATGTCCATTGCAGAGTTATCAAAATTGGAGGGGAAAAAAAAACTAGATGCAGTAAAAGTATCCAAAACCAGTGGAGTAGTTGAACAAAATGTAGAACATCTACCAATGCACATTATGAAGCAAAAATAACTATAATGGTTCAGAAGGAGCTCAGATCCTGGAGTCAGATTTTCTAAGCTTCTTTCTTTGGGCAAAGTACTTAGTGTACCTGAGTATCCGGGGCACAGTCAGTTAAGCGTCTGACTTGTGATTTAGGCCCAGGTCATGATCTCAGGGTCATGAGATGGGACTCGGTGCTCATCAGGGAGTCTTCCTGAGATTCTCTCTCCCTCTCCCTCTGTCCCTCCCCCTACCTAAAATAAATAAATCTTTTTTTTTTTTAAGGTAATTAATGTACCTGAGTCTCAGCTTTCCCATTAAAAATTTTTTTTTAATTTCCCATTTTAAAAAGCTAAATGGGGCACCTGGGTGGCTCAGTCAGTCAAGCCTCTGACTCTTGATTTTGGCTCCAGTCATGATCTCAGGGTCGTGAGATCGAGCCCTATGTTGGGATCCGTGTTCAGCAGAAGTATGCTTGAGATTCTTTCCCTCTCCCTCTGCCCTTCCCTCCTGATCATGTGCACTCTCTCTTTCTAAAAACTAAATTTAAAAGATGGAGCTAGCTAATAATAGTTGCTATCTTACAGTGCTGTTGTGGAGATTAAATAGGATACTTCAGGTAAAGCACTTAACAAACACCTAGAGTAGTGCTCAGAAAATTTTGCTATTATTATCATTATTAATGTGAAGTTAATTGGGAGTACTTAATAAAGCGTAGAAAATGTTCCTAGTACAGTTTTAAGTGAAAATAAATATTAAAAAAGCATGTAAACAAATTCTGAGCCTATGAAAAATGCATATGAAATAGTTGTATTGACAGCATGACATTGTGAATTGAATTTTAATGAAAGATCTATTTTAATATTATTGAAAATTTCTCTCTTACTAGAAAGGAAAGGGAGGAATATAAAAGTAAAATTTTAAATGTGATGATGGGGCCCGTGGATGGCTGTCAGTTAAGCATTTGACTCTTGATTTCCAGTAAGGTCATCATCTCCGGCTTGTGAGATAAGCCCTGTGGAGAGCTCAGCACCCAGCGCAGAGTCGACTTCAGATCCTCTCCCCCATCTCCCCTTCTCCACCTCTCTGCTTGCCTGTGTGAACGTGCAAAAGCTGTCTCAATGAAAAAATAAATAAATAAATAAATAAATAAAACCTTTAAAAAAATCTCTTTAAAAAATCAAAAATAAATTTTTCCTGGGATTCATGTCTGCAGAGTTGATGAGCCTATATGACCTTCAGCTTGGGGAGAGACACCTTTCTTTTTGCACATAAAACTCCAATTGATCTCAGTATTTCATAATAACATACTGATGAAAGCTATATTCAAGCTATAGGTCAGCGTCGATGGGACTGCCAAGAGGTAGATTGAAACAGAGCAGAGAGAAGAAAATAGAAAGCCACATATTAAATGTTAATATGAGTTTCTTTTGTATGTATAGTGTTAATTTAAATATGCAAAAAATATGTATAAATAGCTACAGATATATTAATATAAACATAAAGAAGTAAAAGATTGGAAAAAAAAAAAGAAGTAAAAGATTGGAAGTGTATTGCTAAGAGTAGCTATCTTTGGGCTGGAAGATCACAAATAATACCCAATTTCTTCTTTGTCCTTTCTGAAGTTGTCTACTTGGCATTTAGCACTTTTAGGTTGGGGGGAAGGGAATTTTAAAAACTATTTGTTTCTTCTTTTTATAGCCAGGGACTCTTAATGAGAAGGTAAGAAGGGGCAGGCAAGTCAGTAATGTTGTAAATTCCCTAGTGCATGTGATTGTTTACTCTAAAAAGTCCCCAAGTTGGGAGCTAAAAATAGTAAGAGCTGGGGGCGGAATTTGGGAGAGGCAACAAGTCCCGAAAGAAAGGCTGTGAGCGGGGCGCCTGGGTGGCTCAGTGGGTTAAAGCCTCTGCTTTCGGCTCAGGTCATGATCCCAGGGTCCTGGGATCAAGCCCCGAATCGGGCGCTCTGCTCAGCAGGGAGCCTGCTTCCCTTCCTCTCTCTCTGCCTGCCTCTCTCCCTACTTGTGATCTCTGTCAAATAAATAAATAAAATCTTTAAAAAAAAAAAAGAAAGAAAGAAAGGCTGTGAGCAGGGCAAACTGGGGTTCAGCACAGGAGCAGGGTGACTGGGAGAGGGCAGGATGACTCAGGGCTCTCCATTAGGAGTGGGGACTGTATGGGGAGGAGGTGCTCAGTCAGGGATGCATCTTGGAGAGGCTTTGTGGAGTGTACTCCTTCACCAGTGGGAGTTGTTTCAAAGGTTCAAAGGAGGAACCAAGTTCAGTGTGATCCTCCCCAGTCTCATTAGCCTGTCAACCAAGTTTTCCACTCCCAGACCTGCAACCTGATTTCTGGTCACATGTATATATCTGGCCATGTGTCTTATATTCATCCAATAGCATCCCAAAGAATTTTTTATACCCCCAGGTATGTCCTGATATCGGTGCTTCTTGAACTAAAAGGACTAAAAGAACTTTACCTGGGTGGTTCAGTAAGTTAAGCAGCTGCCTTCGGCTCAGGTCATGATCCCAGGGTCCTGAATCAAGCCCCACATCAGGCTCTCTGCTCAGTGGAGAGCCTGCTTCTCTCCCTCCCTCTCCCTGCTGCTCCGTCTACTTGTGCTCTTTCTGTCAAACAAATAAATAAAATCTTTAAAAAAAAAAAAAAAAAGAACTTTTCCAGTGAAGTCTTTTCAATAAAGAAATATGCAGACTTCCTGTACTTCTAAAACTAGACAGACCTTTGAAAACACTTTAGCCAAATGCCCTCGGGAACTCAAGCTACTTTGCTCCTTTTAGAAATGAGGAAACTAGGACCAGAGGGGGTTTAGGTGATTTGTCCAGGGCGGCTGAATAAGCTATGGCAGGACTCCCCCAGGATCCCTCTTTTCTCTGTTATTTTTTTTTCCATTACTCCATGTTGTTCCTTGTTAAACAGGAAGAATCTTCCTTTCCTGGGATACATCAATAGAACATTAGCTCCTGTCATATTGGTACTTATTATATCTTGACAAATAATACTTACCATTATGTCCTAACTGAATAACACTTAACATTTATTGAGCCCTATGTGTTCCTTTTATAAGCTGTCATTTAATTCCCATAATAAAAAGGTATTATTAGAATATATTTTCAGACAAAGCATCAAAGCATTTAAATAAACCATCCACCATCGCCCTGTTAATAGTAGCAGAGCCAGGATCTGAACCTATTCCATCTGAATCCAAAATTACTTTCTTAACTCTTCATTAAAAACACCCTGGTTGAGGGGGGACCCAGGTGGCCCAGTCACTTAAGCACCTGACTCTTGATTTCAACTCAGGTCATGATCTCAGGATCATGAGATTGAGCCCTGCATCAGGCTCTGCACTCAGCAGGATGTCTGTTTGAGATTCTTTCTATCTTCCTCTTCCTCTGCCCCTTCCCACAGCTCACTCTCTCCCTAAAGTAAACAATTAATCTTTAAAAAAAAAAAAAAAAAACACCCTAGAGGGTGTGTGAATGTGTGTGTGTATATACATGTTATATAAATATATATAATGGAATATTATTCAGCCTCAAAAAAGAAGGAAATCTTGCCATTTGCAACACATGGATCCTCCTAGAGGATATTACGCTCAGTGAAATAAACCAGACACAGAAAGACAATTACTGGATGATCTCACTTATATATGGAATCTAAGAAAAGTTGAAGCTATAGAAGCAGAGAACAGAATGGTGATTGTCAGGGGCTGGGGGACAGAAAAAAAAACAGGGAGATTTTAACCAAAGTACAAAGTTTCAGTTATAGAAAATGAATAAGCTCTGAGATCTAATGTACAACAATGTGACTATAGTTAAAAATATTTTATTGTAGTCTTGAAATTTGCTAAGAAGAGAGCTCTTAAGTGTTCTCACCAGTTCAAAAAAAAAAAAAAGAAAGAAAGAAAAGAAAACAGTGGGGTGTCTGACTGGCTTAGATGGTAGAGCAGGCAACTCTTGATCTCAAAGTTTTAAGTTCAAACCCCGCATTGGGTATAGAGATTACATAAAAATAAAATCTTTAGGGACGCCTGGTTGCTCAGTCAGTTAAGTGTCTTCCTTCTGCTCAAGACATAATCCCAGTGTTCTGGGACAGAGTCCCACACTGGGCTCTTTGCTCAGTGGGGAGTCTGCTTCTCCCTCTGCCTGCCCCACCCCCCCGCTTGTGCTTTCTCTCTCTCTCTCTCTCTTTGACAAATAAATAAAATCTTTGAAAAAAATGGTAGCTATCTGATATAATAGATGCATTAATTTGTTTCATTTTGGTAATCATATCACTATACACATATACACATACACACATATATGTCAAATCAAGTTGTATACTTCAAAGACATACAATGTTAATTGTCAAATTAAATTGTAGAAATTTTAAGATAAATTTTAAAAAATAATTTAATTAAAAAAATTAAATTTTAAAATAAATAAATAAAAATACTTTGTGCAAGAAAAAAAAAAAAAAAAAAAACCCTGGTGTATCTGGCCTTTCAAGGAGCTGGTTCTTTATTAAAGAAAATTCATCATTCCCTTAGGTTCTCTCATTTCTGAAATTGTTTTTTCTTTAATGAAAATGGCAATGTTTTAGCATCTTGACATTATATGAGAACTGAGTTCCTAAATTGTATTAACTCTAAAGACCTCCATAGAGTTAAACCAGGATAAGAATTTTTACTCTGGACTTGTTTTTATTTCTTCTTCTTTTTTTTAACAGTTTTATTTATTTATTTGACAGACAGAGATCACAAGCAGGCAGAGAGGCAGGTAGAGAGAGAGGAAGAAGCAGGCCCCCACTGAGCAGAGAGCCCAATGTAGGCCTCTATCCCAGGACCCTGAGATCATGACCTGAGCCGAAGGCAGAGGCCTAACCCACTGAGCCACCCAGGTGCCCCTTGTTTTTATTTCATTTGAGTGTGCAAAGTATTACTATGATGCATTATTATAATATGGTAATGCTTTGGATACTTAATTTAAAAGGGGGGGGCACCTGCGTGCTTCAGTCGGTTAAGCATACAACTCTTGATTTCAGTTCAAGTCATGATCTCAGGGTCATGAGTTCGGGTTGTGTGGTGGGCATGGAGCCTTCTTGTGATTCTGTCTCTCCCTCTGCCCTTCCACCTGCCCACACTTGTTGCTCTTGTTCTGTCTCTCAAATAAATTAATTAATTAAAAAAAAAAAAGAAAGAAGGAATTCAGGGTAAAATTTTTGTGAGAACTGTAAAGGAGAAATCTTAGATACTCCCTGTGTTTTATTTTATTTTCCATTATTAAGGCAGCCTTCATAAGTTTTATATTATGAAACATCTACTTTGGCACTTGACTTAATAAATAAAAAGCAAGGTGCCCTCCAATTCCTTACTAGTCTTCAGGACAAAGATCATCCAGAGTTCATCCTGAAAAGCATCTAAATTTAGAGATTTGCTGCCAGAGCAAAACTTTCATGTACCAGTAATAGAACCAGACTGGCTATCCAGAGTATGTCAGGCATGTGCTCGCAATGCTATCACAAGCAGGGTCAAGAGTGTCTGTCCCTATGCACCGGTGACCTAGGAGTCCTGCTGTTTCTAGGCCAGTCACAAAGAGATCTGAGGCTGGAAGCAAAGGAGCTTGCACAATAGTGAGTACATTTGTGAGGCAAGGGTTTTTTTTAAACATTTTTGTTTTATTTGAAAAGTAAACATATGCACATAGTGGTTTTGTTTTTGTTTTGTTTTAATGTCAAAAGCTTACTGAAGAAGACGTAGGTCTCCCTCAACCCCTTACTACTAGCCCCTTGATCTGCAACTCAGAATCAATCTCTATTTAAGCTCAGTTATGTGGCCTTTGAGTGTGGATATTTTAAGAGCAGAGGAAAACTGCTTTCCTACATCCAGTAGTCAGTCTCTCTCTTTTAATCTTACACATGCCCATTGGCAAAGACAAAAGAAGTTAGAGGACAGGACCCCGGTGAGTATTCAGAAAGCCTGCTTTGCCTTGTTTTTCAAATATAGATAACAGAGGTTGTAAGTTCTATTACTCTTCGTTTCCTTCTTTACCCCTTCTGTTCTGGAGCAAAGGGCAAAGCACAGAGGACATAGCTAGAAATGGTGGGGGAGGGGACAATAAACATAACAGTAACAACTTTGGTTGTGATAGAGCTCCTACTATATTTCGGGCACTGTAATATATTTTTTGCTTTTCTCATTTCGTCTTCATAACAATCCTATGAGGTGGGTTTTCTATCCTCATTTTTACAGACAAGAAAACTGGGACAGATCAAGTCCCAGTTACTCGAGGATATATAGCTACTAAGAAACAAAGCTAAATTTTGAACCTAGACTCTTCAACCCTGAAACCCACTGGAAACAGATGTTCAGTCTTCGTAGGGAGATAGAGGACATGATTGGCAGAGTGCTGAGTTTACTCAATGAGTGAAAAATGACATAGCACAAATTAGGATGGTCCCCATCCTTTCAGTGTATGGGAAGTGCTCTGAGATCTGCATTAGAGCTTTGGGGAGGTTACAAAAAGAGTGTGTCAGACAGAGGATATGATGATCACAGCATCAAATAAGCTTATTACACTGAGAATTCTCAGGCTGGAGATTAGTGTGCCAGTCTCAACAGACATAATTTCTTAAGAAACTGGATGGGGTCTTCCAAGAACAGGAGAGGTCTGCTGCAGATATTCTTGGACAGGGCCCCACCTTTCATATCTACTGAAGAATTCCTGGGAGGGCTGCCCATCAGGCAGAAGGGAACTACAGATGGGTAAGACATTCTCAGAAACTGCAGTCATCTGGAAGGAGAGCAGTGCCAGGGACAGCAGAGAAAGATCAAGCTGGAATTATATATGCCTTTAAATGTCACAGGACAGCAAGAAACTGGAGATGGAGTAAAAATCCACTGGGGCCAGCAGCAGGAATTCTATATGGACACACAGCCATCTGTGAGACAGATTGCTGAGCAGAGCTGAGAGTAGGAAAGAGTTGTTTTGGTTTTGGATTTTTTTGTTTGTTTGTTTTTAATTGGCCCAAGCCTGGGATCAGATGCCGTAAACAAGAGAAGACACTTTTCATGTGCTCAGACCTGAGAAGGGTTTGCAGCAGGTCATGTGAAAACGTGCTGTGGGGTGCTATGGAGAATCAGGTCTACCTAGGGCAATCAGGGCAGGAGTAACTTAGGACAAAACTTTTCCAGAATGACAGATTTCTTCATTTTGCGGGGCAGGAGGTGGTAGGGAAGAGAGAGAGAGGGAGGGAGGCAGAGAGAGAATCTTAAGCAGGCTGCACTCCCAGCGCAGAGCCTGGCACAGGGCTCAAGCTCATGACTTGAGATCATGACCTGAACCAAAATCAAGAGTCAGACGCTCAACTGACTGAACCACCCAGGGGTCCCGAGGTTTCTTCTGAGACCAAAGAAACCACCTGAATTCTCACTGCTAGGGAATTAATGAAGGAGACAGAAAGTGAGGTGAGGGATGCCTGGGTGGCTCAGTGGGTTAAAGCCTCTGCCTTTGGCTCAGGTCATGATCCCAGGATGCTGGGATCGAGCCCCGCATCGGGCTCTCTGCTCAGCAGGGAGCCTGCTCCCTCCTCTCTCTCTGCCTGCCTCTCTGCCTCCTTGTGATTTCTGCCTATCAAATAAATAAATAAATCTTTTTTAAAAATTTAAAATAAAATAAAGTGAGGTGAAATCAGATGTCCTGGGGAAGAAGAATGAAGAGCAGACCAGGGTTTGGCATCACAGAGCAGGAAGGTGCAAGTATGCCTCAGCCATCTGAAGTCAGAGTCCAGGACTCATGGCGATGACCAGTCCCCCTTATCTGCATGTAAGTGTAGCAAGTTTGGTAACAAACAGGATCCTGAATCCATCAAGGCACCGACTACAGGCATCTCATTGACCTCAACCTGAGATAGTTCCAAGAAGAAAGCAAAGATTGCCACCCCACCCTACCAGCAAGAGATGGATTTGCTTCAATTGTGAGGGAAGATATCTTGTGGCAGGCAAGAAAAAGCTCATGAGGAAAAAGCTCAGGGAGGGGGAGAGGATGCTCACCTTCCAGATGACAGACTTACCTCTTTTCCCAGACCCCAAAATGGAAACTTTTCCAGGCTATAGCTTCCCTTGTTGAATCTTTTTTTTTTTCTTAAGATTTCAGTTATTTGACAGAGAGAGATCACAAGTAGGCAGAAAGGCAGGCAGAGAGAGATGGGGAAGGAGGCTCCCTGCTGAGCAGAGAGCCCAATTGCGGGGCTCGATGCGGGGCCTCGATCCCAGCACCCTGAGATCATGACTGAGCCGAAGGCAGAGGCTTAACCCACTGAGCCACCCAGGCACCCCACCCCTGCCTTGTTGAATCTTAATGCTTTAACTGACCTAGTGGGACTAGACAGTCTGGGTTGGGATGGGAGTAGGACCTCACCAGGTTAACTCAATTTTTTTCTGGTAACTATACAACCAGGGAGAGGCAAACCTCTGCATTCAAAGGGCTTCAGAAATGAGTCACATCTAACCTCACCAGAGAAGAAGTGAGGAAAGGGGTGGGCCTCAAGATTGGAGAGACACGGTGCCAAGAGCAAATAGTGTACTGTGTTTACTCTCCCCTTCACTCAACACTCGGAGTTGGTATTGTGTAATAGACTTGCTGAGATGTTAAATTGTCTGTGGAGGAAAATGAGGTGGGGGTGGGGTAGGCAGAAATCATTTGTTATTTATGCTATTTTCTGTCTTCTTTTTATATGTTTAAGTTTTATTTACTTAAGTAATCTTTACACACAACATGGTGCTTGAACTCACAACCCCGAGATCAAGATTTGCACACTCCTCCAACTGAGCCAGCCAGGTGCCCTGCTATTCTCTGTCTTCTGAAGAATGGAACTCTCTTGTTTGAAAGATAATGAGTGTGTGAGGTGCCTGGGTGGCTCAGTTGGTTAATAGTACGACTCTTGATTTTTGCCCAGGTCATGATCTCTGGGTTGTGGGATCAAGCCCTAAGTTGGGATCTGTGCTCAGGCAGTCTGCTTGCCCCTCTTTCCTCTGCTCCTCCCCCTATTTGCTCTATTTCTAAAATAAATAAATAAAATATTTTTAAAAAATTAAAAAAAAAAAGATGATTAGTGTGAAAATGCAAATTTCAGAAAAAGAGATGGGGGTGTTCTGGAAGAAGGTGGCAGAGATTATGGAAAGGGAAGAAGCCCAAGTTTGTGGCTGGAGAGAGGCCTAGAGAGATGGTGTCTGGTGGGAAAAGAGGAGTAGCTTGTACCAACAGAGAAGCTGAGATAAAGGAGCAGAAATATTTGAAGGGAATTTTTATGTAGTTTTGCAGTGTGAAATGCCATATGATTCTCGTTGTGAATCCTTCAGTAAAATCTCCATTCATCAGGGTTTTGCAGGGGAAATCAAATGACCCAGCTGCATTCTGGGACTGGGTATAAACACAGTGTGAGTGTCACATTCTAAAAGACCTGAGAGGGGCCCCTGGGTGGCTCAGCTGGTTAAGCATCTGCCTTCAGCTCAGTTCATCATCCCAGGGTTCTGGGATTGAGCCCCTCGTGGGGCTCCCTGCTCAGTGGGGAGTCTGCTTCTCCCTCTGCCCCACTCGTGCTTTCACTCTCTCTCTAATAAATAAATACAATCTTTAAAAAATAAATAAAAGACCTGAGAGATATGCCCAGTCTCACAGCAGATCAGGGAGAGAGGAAAAAATCAGAGAAAGCCCCATAGGAGAGGTGGCACAAGAGATGACCCTTACCCAATGACCAACATTTCTACTACAATAGTGTAAGGGGACTACACGTGAGAGGCCAAGAGGGGAGGCAGAAAGGTCTCAAAGTGTTCCACTGATGATTTACTCTGTCTGACTGTTGTCTGCATGAAGAAGGGGAGCAGGCTGGAGAGGGGAAAAAAAGAAAAGAATTGCCGGAAGAACTACGGATGATGGGCCACCTTCAAACCTTAAAGGCTGTCATGGATGCGCTAGAGAGCAAAATACGGACTGGAATGGAATCAGGTATTTGCAAGAAGAGAATATGGCACAATTTGCTATATCCCTGAAAGGAGAGGAAACAGGTCTGAAGACCCTCTGAGCTCCCCACTCCAAGTAGCTGCCTCCTTCAAATGACTAAGCCAACTTGGATTGTAAACACTGCAGAAAATAAATTTAAAAATCACCTTATAGCTTAGTCTCGCTTAACTTCAATAGGCTCCCCTTGGTCTTGACAGCTCTGTTCCTATTCCAGTCCTAGCTGAGGAAAAGACTGCCACCCAGCCATGCCCACTGATTTGTGGGGTGGGTCTAACTCCCAGGACCCTCCACCAATGCTGAAACTACCTACATTCTGGCTGAAACTACCTAAGGAGCTCCCACACTCACCAGAAGGCCTTCGCCTGTCTTCAGGGCTGCTTGTTCTACGGGTACCCTCAATCTCTTCCACTTTCAGAAGCGTGCTTGATCACCCTGCACACCCTCCTGTCCCAAGAGGAGTCTGAGGACCTCCTCATGTAGATAAGTCCAAGTGGATCCTAGGGCATCTGGTGGCAACTTTTTTCCACTCCAGTCCCTATAACCTCAAGAAGTAGAGATTATTCCATCAGCTAAAAGATAAATATTGAACAACTCCAAGGGATGTTATGATACAAAATTAATTAGACACGATCCTTGGGGGACCTGGCTAGCTCAGTTGGTGGAGCGTATAACTCTTGATCTCGGGATTGTGAGCTCAAACCCCATACTGGGTGTAGCAATTACTTAAAAATAAAATCTCAAGCAAGTTAGTGCAGTATGGAGGTTACTCAAAAAGTTGAAAATAGAACTACCTTATGACCTAGCATGTAGTGGATACACATGTAGTGATCCAAAGGGGCACATGCACCTGAATGTTTATAGCAGCAATGTCCACAATAGCCAAACTGTGGAAAGAACCTAGATGTCCATCAACAGATGAATGGATAAAGAAGATGTATTATATATACATACAACGGAATACAATGCAGCCATAAAAAAAAAAAAACGAAATCTTGTCATTTATAATGACATGGATGGAACTAGAGGGTATTATGCTGAGCTATATAAGTCAATCAGAGAAAGACAATTACATGATCTCTCTGAGGAATTTGAGAGGCAGGTTGAAGGGGGTAGGGAGGGAAAAATAAAACAAGATGGGATGGAGAGGGAGACAAACCATAAGAGACTCTTAATCTCAGGACAAACTAAGGGTTGCTGAGGGAGTGGGGGTGAGAGGGATAGGGTGGCTGGGTGATGAACTTTGGGGAGGGTATGTGCTATGGTGAGTGCTGTGAACTGTGTAAGACTGATGATTCACAGACCTGTACCCCTGAAGCAAATAATACATGTTAATTTAAAAAAATAAAATAAGATAAAGGAATTTAAAGAAAAATACAATCTTAAACAAGAAAAACAAAGGACATGATCCCTGACCTCAGGGATCTCAGTTGAGACATGCAAATGTTTATAATGAGAGATGGAAAAGAGGCCTAAAAAGCATATTTTAAATGCTTTCTTTATTATTTCCATCACTGGTCATTGGAACACATTCCATTATTTAACAAGGGCATGGCTGTATTCATAAAGTATAGAAGAGAGAGAAGTTATAACTCCGGTATCAGAAGCCAAAAACTAGTTAAATGTTTCAAAATCAGGAGGTATATTCATCCTTAAAAATATATATACTTGCAGAAACAAAGGAACAAAATATGCCTTAAGGAATCTATGTACCTTGGAAAATAGGGATTTGCAACAACATTATAACACTTGCATGCACGTTTAAAATTAAGAGGTAACCTAGAATTTGATATGACCGACATGAACAGATTTGCAGGGAAAGGCGGTTTGTCTGGGCTGTCTAGCGACCGGAGTTCTAGTCCCTTTCACCTCTCAGGCCCTCAAATTTCCCGATTGTTTATCAAGGGGTCAAATAAAAAGATCTCTATGTCCTCGGCCCAATTCTGAGAATTCTTGGTAATGTGCTTTTGCCTTGGGACGTGGCAATAAACATACGACTCAGGTTTCTCACTAAGGCTCCTAACATGGATGGATTTCCTTAACCCGTCTCTAACTAAAGCAAAGTGTTTCCGAATCAGCAACCCCTGGACTGGGTTTCCTCACACTCCGCACAGACACCCGCGCTATAGCGGGAAACCCAAGCGGCCCCGGCAGGCGCCCCCGGAGTGGAAACTACATATCCCAGGATGCCCCAGGGCAGGGGGCGCCCACTCGGATTGGCCAGGGGTCGGTGACGCTCAGTGTTTTGGCCCCGGCGGTCACATGTTTCCTTTGTTGTGAGCTGCTGCAAACACTGGTGGTTGGAGGGAGACGCCGGCGCTGGAGAGAGCGCTGCGCCGCCAGCCGCTGAGGGAAGTCAGGAGCTGCCGCTGCTGGCCACTGCTGCTGGCTCTTTCCAGCCTTCGCTGAGAGGTACCCGGGGATGACAGCTCCGGAACTATCCGAGAGGCGAGGAACCGACTAGAACCGGGGGCGGAGGGGCGGCTGAGGTCGCTACCATGGGGGTGCCTGCAGGAGGGAAGCCGGCGTTGGCCAGCGTCTCGGAGCCAGACGTGGGGTCTGAGGAGAGATTGAGGCTGGGACTTGCAGCGTCTCTGTCTGGGGCGCGGGGTCTCCTTCAGTGCCGTCGCGGTAACGGCAGTCCTGAAGGGAGGGCACCCCCGCCTCCTGGCACTACCGCCCCGGAACCGCGGCGTTGCTGGCGCAGCCCTCCGGGGGCGGGTTGGGAGGAGCATGGCCGCCGGGGCTGGGGGTAGCAGGTGCGGGTCCCCCTCTGCCCCAGGGGCAGGGGCAGCTGGTGCACAGGGCTGGGCGGACGGCCCCCGCATGTTGCCAATGGGCTTTGAACCAGGCGCTGCTCTTTTTTAATCGAAGGAAGCACTAAGAATGCGAAGGTCTCGAGCCAATACGTTTCGTTTGGTGGGGGCAATCATTGGTCCTGTTCGGGAGGGCTGAGGGGGTCAAGGTGGGTCTCAGGGCATCGGGCCAGAGAAGCCCCATTAAAGCAGTTGCGAAATGTGCCAGGCACCGTCACCTGACCGTTACCCCCGCCCCCACCCCCCGTGAGCCTTTGTTTACCACGGATGGCGGCTGAGCCAGCGCCGGGAACCCGGCCCTAGAGCGACCGTCCCCGGGGAGTCGGGGCGGGCGGGGGCGCAGGCTTTTAGCCTGCAGAGTCCCCGCCTAACCTCCCCACCTTCCTACCAGTCCCGGACGCGGATTCTTAATTTAGTTCCTAATGTTCCCGCCCCCAAGTTCTGGACACTCGAGGCGCAGACGGTTACTACAGCTGGGATTGGGCGCCTGCGGCGGACTGTGGGCGGGACGACGGGGCAAGTTCCGAGTGTTTATTGGCGGACGTCTAGTCGCTGTGCCCTTAGCCGTTCTCCCCCGCCCCCTTGAAGGTGATCTGGAGGACGCGCGGAAACGCGCGTTCTCGCCTCTGGTGCCGCTGCGGCCCAACTGTAGCTAGCGGCGCGCGTTCCCGCGCGGAAGGACTGGCGTTCTAGGACGGGCCACCTTGTTGTTCCTCGGTGACCGCCGCCGCTTCTGCCCCAGCCTTAGGCAGTTCTGGGACTGCAGCGGACGGCAGCTCCCTTCGAAGACCGGAAAATTAGCCCCCTTTAACTAGTGCCGCTTTATTACCGAGATGGTGGGAAGGAAGTTCTCTTGCGAAATTGTCTTTGCTGGTTCTGTAAACAAGGTTTAAGTAGCGAAATAAGGACTTTAACGCCATATTTTAGGATGCCTCACTCACCTCTGAGGCAATGACTATTCACAATTGAGTTTAGTGGTTAATCACTTGCTTCCAAGCAGCTTTTGAAGAATTACGCTTACTATTTGCAGCTATGGCCTTTTAGGACCACCAGCTGAGTTTGATTTTTATAAGGAGTGTAAAACATTTAAAATCTGACCCGCGTCGACCAAGATTAAAATTAGAATTCTACTTTTAAAAAGATACAGCTTAGGGGCGCCTGGGTGGCTCAGTGGGTTAAAGCCTCTGCCTTTGTCTCGATCCCAGGATCGAGCCCCGCATCGGGCTCCCTGCTCGGCAGCGAGCCTGTTGTGTTGTGTTTTGTTTTGTTTTGTTTTGTTTTTTAAGAGGACTATGGCACAGTCATATATTTACCCACGTTAGTAAAATCTCCAAGAAAATATGCAGTTTGCCTAATTTCATAAGTTAATAGTGTACTTGGGCTTTATCAGATTTTTCTTTCCCTGTAAATTTGTAAGAATTCACCCAAGACCTAATGCATATTTGCAGAAGGTAGATGGAGTTCCCTGGGTGAAGCAGGAACTGAATATGAACAGCTCTCATTTGTTACGCACTCTTAATATATTTTTAATATTCAAGTGGAGATGACTACACCAGAAGGGAGCTTCTGTGATCCCAAACTGTCTCTTCACTTGTGCATTGAGGACACTTAACATATAAATAAGTACAAACTGCAAACCTCTAACCTTTTTTTAAAATCAACACTCAGAAGCTTGCTTATCTAGACAAAGCCTGTAACTTTGTCTCAGAACAGGAAAAAGAAATGAGTTAAGGCTCTTAAGCTTTAATTTAAACTTTCCTACCTTTTGTTCAGGTTGCTAAAACCTTAATACTTAAAAATAAAACAAACTTCCTTGTTTTTCTGCCATTTCATTAAAACCCAAAAGTCAAGCCTGTGAAAAATAAATACTATTAAATAAATGACAGCAGTTATTTTGTATATACCTTTTTATACTTATTTTGTATATACTTTTTTAGTTCTTTTTATTTTATTTTATTATTACTTTATTTCTAGTTATTTTGTAAATACTTTTTTTGTATATACTTTTTATACTGTACACTCCACCTCTTTTTTTATAAAACAACTACCAGAGACTTCATGCGTTCTTTTTTATTTTTTTTTTTAAGATTTTATTTATTTATTTGACACAGAGAGAGATCACAAGTAGGCAGAGAGGTGGGGGGTGGGGAAGCAGGCTCCCCACTGAGCAGAGAGCCCGATGTGGGGCTCAGTCCCAGGACGCTGAGATCAGGACCTGAGCCAAAGACAGAGGCCCAACCCACTGAGCCACCCAGGTGCCCCTACACTCCACCTCTTTAATGACTGGACTTTTTTTTTTAACTTATTTATTTGACAGAGAGAAAGAGAGACAGGGGGAGCAGGAACACAAGCAGGGGGAGTGGGAGAGGGAGAAGCAGGCTTCCCGCTGAGCAGGGAGTGGGAGGCCTCAGCTGGGCTCAATCCCAGGACCCTGGGATCATGACCTGAGCAGAAGCCAGATGCTTAACGACTGAGCCACCCAAGTGCCCCATATATACTTTTACCTAGAAATTTGAGACATCCTTTTTCAATAAATATTTAGGTATGGACTGTATGCTGACAAATGTAAATAAAATAGGCTTATAAGTATATCCATCTAACTGAAGTTTTATATGATCCTAATTGTGTGACTAAAACAAAATGTGGCCATCTGACAACTTGATATTTTGAAACTTTTATTCTTTCTACTATTAAAAACACAATAGCTAAACTTTTAATTGATGAGTTTGTCATTCTGCCTAAATTCATTACCCAAGGGTTTATAATTTTTCAGCATTTGGCACATCTTAAAGTCTACTAAATGATGTTTAAAAGTGATTAGGCCTGGGGCACCTGGGTGGCTCAGTTGGTTAAGTGTCCAACTCTTGATTTCAGCTCAGGTCTTGATCTTGGGGTTGTGAATTCAAGCCCCACATTAGACTCCACGCTGGGCTTGGAGCCTACTTTTAAAAAGAGTGATTAGGTTTTACTCTTTACTCAATAGTTTCTAAAAGTTATTTCTGTAAATAATTTCTGTCACCCCTAAGGTAAATATAAATCACTAACAAAGATATTTTATACATAAAGAAGTCATCCAAAATACTAGATCTTAAACTTGGTCTGGTCGAGTGGCAGAGCAGTAGGTAGTGTCCTTGCAGATTTAATTTGATTTTAATATGGAACAATGTATTAAATACCATGTTTCTAAAAGAAACATGTTAGCAGGGTAAAACCAAATGACATTAAGTCTACAGGTTAAGTCTAGTGAGAAGCATGAATTGGCTTAATAGGGAGCTTGATAGTAGGTGTGATGTTTGATAATTAACATTTTTTTCCTCCTTTGTGGGTTGGGGAATATTAGTATGCAAAAGTTTTAAGGCAAGGGAGAGAAACACTGAATGAAGGTATTTGATTATTTTGTTCTGTTATTTAAGATCATATTCTTTTTTAGTTACAGGACCATATTGTTAAGTCTGACACATTGTTTAAGCACTGCTAAATTTTTCATCATTAGACACTTAGTTTTTTTCTCTCATTAATCAGAATGTATTCACCATTTGAATTCTAGTCAACAAGGGATAACCACTTGTTGCTCTAATCCTAGGGAAAGAAATTGAAGTGTCAGTTGGTTTCTAATGTCTGATGGTAAATGTGTTCTTGATTCAACATTTAAAATGTTGAAAATAACATCTTGTTTATTTACTGTTTATTTTTTATTTAGCTGTGTAAAATAAACATTTATTTAGCTATGTAAAATAAACTCTTCTTCCTCCCCTCAAAAGAAAAGAACACCTTGAAGACTGGACTTTAAATACTGAATTTGTAAAACTTGGTTCAGTTTTACAGATGCTCCCAAAGTAAAGCTTTATTTTTTTTTTTAAAGATTTTATTTATTTTATTTTATTTGACAGACAGAGATCACAAGTAGGCAGAGAGGCAGGCAGAGAGAGAGGGGAAGAAGCAGGCTCCCTGCTGAGCAAAGAGCTCAATGTGGGGCTCGATCCCAGGACCCTGGGATCATGACCTGAGCCGAAGGCAGAGGCTTTAACCCACTGAGCCACCCAGGCGCCCCCAAAGTAAAGCTTTAAATTGAAATTTTAAGAGTGTAAATTTATAGTTTTTAAAAAGTCATTAAATAGAATGGTTCAAATAAATAAATTAGCTTTTGTGAAAATCGGGTGAAAGTATTTGAAATGTATAAAAATATAAAATGTATAAAAATATATAAAATCTGCATGATTTTATGTAGTACCATGTTAAGTATAATTTTCTAGTCATTTTTAAATAATGGACTTACTATGTTATACTTTTCTGGCTTTCTTTTGCTTTATATCTATATAGCTTTATATTAAAAATAAACCTCTTCTTGGTTAGTCTTCTCATTGCTGTTTTCTGCACTCAAAGTTAAATTTGCGAAAATGTAGCGTAGAACATAGTATGTGACAGCTCACTATCACTAGTTGTAGGGACCACATTAGTGAAAATGTTGGTTTCCTTTGCTATATGGTATGTATTGTCTTAAAAGCTCCTCCTTAACCCACACAATCTTTTAAGATTGATGATAATTTCTTTATTTTGTATAGGATTCCTGCATTCTGAAGAAAAATTGGGCTTAGTTGCAGTACAGCTACATTCTAGATCAGTTCTGATATTATAACTCCTTTGGGCTTTGTACACTGACCTCCTCTGTCCTTTGCTTTTACCTGTTAGGCTGGTAAGTATTTCCTTAAAACTCCACTCAAAATGCCCTAGTGAATTGCCTTGCCCTTCTACTCCTTAAGGTAGTAATTCTAGACCAGGTCAATCATGAGAAAAATCTATTCCAATCTGTGTTTTCTACTAGCAAAACACTAAAAATTTGAATCTATTTTAGTATCAGTCCTGGAGTAGTTGTTGTTCTCCTTTTTTTGTTTGTTTGTTTGTTTAAATAAACTGTATACCCAGTGTGGGGCTCCAACTCACAACCCAGAGATCAAGTTACATGCTCTGCCTAGCCAGCTAGGTACACCAGCCCTATAGAGTCTTGAATTGAATCTGAATCCAGTATTTATGATCCCAGTGCCAGACAGAAACACATTTCTTCAGTTGACTTGGATGCCTACATTGGCTCAGGATTTTATTGTCCATTGGGAAAAAAACCACTTACTTAGCTAGGATTAACAGTCTCCTAATTTGACCAAGTTGAAATATTCTTTACCAGGGATACACCCAAGTTATACTTACTTCTGGGAGTAAGGAAATGTTCAAAATAACTTCTATTTTACAATTGTAGTATAATCAGGGCATAGAGATGTATTTGTGTACATATGTAGGGAAAAATGAGTAGTTCATATCTTGGTTTTCATGATCAACTTTTAAAAATTTGCCTTTTTAACACTTTATGAGTTCTGTTTGTAGATATCTGGGCCAGACACCAGAACCACTTGTGTTTAATTACTATTGCTGTTCTCTGCACAGTTCAGGGTTCTAGTACTTTCTCTTAAGCATTCCTCTCCTTCCCATCCTTCAAAAGAAAAAAAAAAAAGAACTGTGCTGAATTAATTGGTTTTCACAGGTACTAAGTTTATAAGGTTTAACAAAGTAGAAGAAATAATATATATTAATGCATTAAAATGCATGTATAATAATGCATTTATATATTCTAAAATAATTATTTGAGATTCTATATGGATAATCTAGATAACTAAGGATTAAAAACGAATTTTTTCTTGAATTACCAAGATATTTTCTGATTTTCTCAAACTGATTCCATAGTTTTATAATACATAATGACTAAACTGTCAATTTTTGTATTATTGATAGACAAACTCAGAATTATTTAATGACCCCAAACTCAGATGAGACCTCAACTACCAGCTACTCTTCAAATAGCCATAGTGGAATAGTCACAGGATATATATTTTGTCATCTCAGTGCCACCAGTTAACTTGCTATTGACACAAATCTTTGTTTACTCATCTTTCAAGAAACTTTACTCCAAGATAATATTGTCAAGTAAGGAAGTTGACCAATAAGGAAACTAATTTGTATGTAAAAGAGCATAAAATTATTAATTTGCTTTAAGGAATTGTTATTCAGTAGTGATTTCCTATGCAAAAGTAAACTTTTAAACTATGTAGAAGTCAGAAACTGAAGGCTAAAAACTTCTTTAACATATTAGCAAGTAAAGCCAACTATGCTTTGAGTGATTAGTATCTGATAATACATTGCTGTTCTCCATTTATTTTAGGTGTGGAAGTTAAAACAACACAAATATTTTGACTGGGGATTTGGTCAAACAAATGCTAAAAAGGTATTATTTACATTATATTTACATTTATAATATTTATAAAATACCTAAGGGGTGCCTGGGTGGCACAGTTGGTTGAGTGTCTGACTTTTGATTCTGGCTCAAGTTGTAATCTCAGGGCCCTTGAGATTGAGCCCTGTGTCAGGCTGTGCATTCAGTGAGGAATCTACTTGGGATTCTTTCTCCTTCTCCCTTTACCCCTCCCACTTGCATGCTCTCTCACTCTCTCTCTCTCAAATAAATCTTTAAAAAAGAAAAACAAAACTAAGCATTGTTATTGGAGAATCCAAACCATTTTCCTTTCTTTAACCAGGGATTACTTAAGCCTGTCAGTGTATTGGGAAACAATTCTGTCCTCAAGATTATAAAAGGAAACAGTCCCTCTTCTACATTTTTCTACAGAAAATGGAGATATTAAGGAAATTCTCCTCATTTTTCTGAGACACAGGCCAAAAATAATTTTAAATCTCTACCTAGCAGTCAGGAATTAGATCTACAACATGCTTGAGTTCTGCAGTTGGAAATAAACCCTAGAGTACCTTTAACCAGAAAAATCCTTCGTTAAAAATCTTCCTTTCAGGGGCGCCTGAGTGGCTCAGTGGGTTAAAGCCTCTGCCTTCAGCTCAAGTCATAATCCCAAAGACCTGGGATCGAGCCCCACATCAGGCTCTCTGCTCAGTAGGGAGCCTGTTTCCTCCTCTCTCTCTGCCTACTTGTGATCTCTCTCTCTCTGTCAAATAAATAAATAAAATATTTTTTTTTTTTAAATCTTCCTCTCAAGTGAGAGTATTGCTTCAGAAATAAAGCTCCTGGGACGCCTGGGTGGCTCAGTTGGTTGGATGACTGCCTTCAGCTCAGGTCATGATCCCGGAGTCCCGGGATCGAGTCCCGCATCGGGCTCCCAGCTCCATGGGGAGTCTGCTTCTCCCTCTGACCTTCTCCTCGCTCATGCTCTCTCTCACTGTCTCTCTCTCTCATAAATAAATAAATAAAATCTTAAAAAAAAAAAAAAGAAAAGAAAAAAGAAATAAAGCTCCTGAAGACGTAAGCAAGGGAAAGAAAGATACTCCCTTTTCTAGACAAATCATGCAACTGGCAGTCAGGCACTGACATGACAGTCTGATCACCCTTGCATTTGCTACCTTTATCTAGATAAAACTTTGTCGTTGTATTTCTTTGGAACAAACATTTTCCCTCTTACTTTGGTTAGAGATGCTTATTTAGTTGCTTACTTTTTCCTGAAAGGAATGATGATGCTTTGATATTTGTTAAATTTTTAGAAGAATTCTACCTGTTATTTATGTTTTGTTTGCTTGATTGTATATAAATTCATTTATTATAAATCTTGAACCTATATTAGATACTGTACTCTGAGATGTGGTTAAACCTGTGTTCACATTTTCAACCATTACTAGTTAAAATAAAATACTTTGTGTAAAATGGGAAAACAAAAGCTGGTAAATTAAATCTGGAAGCTCAAAAGATACACTTTGAAATACTTCTCCTATTTCTAAGATCTTCTTTTTTATTTTTTAAGATTTTATTTATTTATTTGACAGAGAGAGATCACAAGTAGACAGAGAGGCACGCAGAGAGAGAGAGGGAAGCAGGCTCCCTGCTGAGCAGAGAGCCCGCTGTGGGACTCGATCCCAGGACCCCGAGATCATGACCTGAGCCAAAGGCAGCGGCTTAACCCACTGAGCCACCCAGGTACCCTCTAAGATCTTCTTGCGTGAATTATTTACCCTGTATAGGAAGAGTTTACATTTCGTGTTGTGGACACTGGTTAATGGGAGAGTTGTCAGAAAGTCTAGCAAAAGTGAGGATGTACAAAAAGCTAGGCCAAAGCTGCTTGGAAGGAAACAGCCCAGATCTGTGAGATAGCCTCCCCAAGTACAAAGCAGTAAACAAGTATCTTGTTGCTGTTGAATACTTTGTAATAGCAGCAGGTGATTTTATAGCTGTTATAGTCAGGATTTTCAGTTTTACACTGGGCGAAAGCAGTGGAAGACCTCTTGTCAGTCAACAGTCAAGGAACCAGCTACAAGAATAAGAGGCAGAAAATAACATGAAAGACAAACCTTTAACTCCTACAAAGGTCTAATCAGCCTTATATTAATACATAACTTGCTCAATCTATTATCTCCAAATTTATCAGATAGAGATACTAGGTAACAAATACCAGACACAGTAAGATTATTGGATACAGAAAGCAGAGTATCTTTTCACTTGTTTTCTTTCTTGTCCCTTTTAGCCAAAAGGGAAATTCTTAGTCCTTATAGTCTGTTATTTTGTTTTGCATTTTGTTTGTATTCTGTTGCATTATTTTGTTTCATTTAAACATTGAGAAGGGGCACCTGGGTGGCTAAGTCAGTTGGGCATCTGACTCTTGATTTTGGCCTGGGTCGTGATCTTGGCTTTGTGGGATTGCACCCTGCTTCTGGCTCTGAGCTTGGTGCAGTTCTGCTTAGGATTCTGTCTCTTTCTTTCCCTCTAGCCCTCCCTTGGCTCACGAGCTCCTGCCCCCACAAAATAAATGAATAAATTAAAAAAAAATTCAAATACTGAGAGAACAAAAATGTAGAACAGGAAAGGTATAAAGGTGAAAATTTATGTTGTCAGTAATGCCAGTAATAATATCACTAATCAAAAACAATAATTTGTGAATTTTGTTTTAATCTAAAACACAGTAAGAATTTAAGTAAGCTGATTTGAAGATAAATTCTTTATTTGGGAAGCTGTTTTATGACTGATTCAACCATGAATCAGTGAATCATGAATTTAGCTTGGTAAAGCATTAAGGTTAAAATAAGTTCTATTCCATATCATATTTATTTATGTTCATTATAATTGAATGGTTATCACTTGTGATACTATGTGCCTTGAACTTTTTTCAGTTTCAAGAACAAAAATTGGCCTTCGGGCACAGTAGTGATCTCTCACCTATGGGAGATAGGTTTCTGTGTATTGAACCATTATTGAGATAACTTCATGTTAAAAGTGTATTTGAGGGGCACTGGGTGGCTCAGTCAGTTAAGCATCTGCCTTCAGCTCAGGTCATGATCTCAGGGTCCTGGGATCAAGCCCCACATCAGGCTCCTGGCTTTGCGGAGACTCTGCTTCTCCCTCTCCCACCGCCCCTCCCCTGCTCATGCTCTCTCTGTCTCTCTCTGCTGTCTCTCAAATAAATAAATAAAATCTTTTTTTAAAAAAGTATATTTGAGATATGTGCACATGTCTGGGAGCTTGCAATTTAGAATTGATATGTATTATAAGTGAATTTTTTTTTTTTTTTTTAAAGATTTTATTTATTTATTTGACAGAGAGAGATCACAAGTAGGCAGAGAGGCAGGCAGAGAGAAAGAGAGAGGAGGAAGCAGGCTCCCCGCTGAGCAGAGAGCCTGATGCGGGACTCGATCCCAGGACCCTGAGATCATGACCTGAGCCGAAGGCAGCGGCTTAACCCACTGAGCCACCCAGGCGCCCCTAAGTGAATTTTTTAAAAAGATTTTATTTATCCATTTGACAGCGAGAGGGCACAAGCAAGGGGAGCTGGAGGCAGAAGCAGAGGGAGGAGATGCAGGCTCCCCGCTGAGCAGGGAGCCTGATGTTGGGCTTGATCCCAGGATCCTGGGATCATGACCCGAGCCAAAGGCAGACACTTAATGACTGAGCCACTCAAGTGCCCTATAAGGGAATTTCTACATTTTAACCCATGTATATGTATTTGTGGGTAGCACCCACTTGCATGGGCATCCATAACCCAAGAAGTTTAATGACCTACAATAAGGCAAACTTGAACTCTCTAGTCAGGAAAATCTCCAGAGAGATGGGAGGAAACATCTCCCTTTTTTTTAGTTCTTGAAAATATATTTAATACATTTATGTTCTTGATAATACATTTTAAAATATTTTAAACTCATGTAATTTTATTCATTTAGGTATTAAAATGAACAAAAAATGATTTTTTTAAAAAAGCTTTTCTTCTTAAATTTTATTTATTTATCTGGGAGAGAGAGAGAGAATGAGCACAAGGAGGGAGAGCTGCAGGCAGAGGGAGAAGCAGTCTCCCTGCTGAGCAAGGAGCCCAATGAGGGACTGAATCCCAGGACCCTGGGACCAGGGCCCAAGCCAAAGGCAGATGCTTAACTGACTGAGCCACCCAGGTGTGCCTAAAATGAACAAAAGAAGATTTTTATTCTTAGGAAAATCTGTTACCTAAAACCTCCAAAACATAATAGATTACAGTTCAAAATTTGGCTTTCTAGGACCAGAATGTATGTGTAGACAAATATTTCCTCAAATTTAAGAAAAACTAATTTTACTGACTAAATACCCAGTAATTGACATTGCTCCAAAAAACAGTTATTCATAAGCATTCTCTTAGGTTTTTTTTTTTCTCTTAGGTTTATTTTTATTTGTGTGTTTATTTAAATAAGCTTTCTACATGAGTTTCCACTGCTATATAACAGTTTCATTATATTATAAACTTTGTTATACATTTTGAAAATAATATATAATATTTGAATACTTAAAATTTTCTGTTTGTTTTCTTAAATGTAGAAGTGAGGGTAAAAATTATCCCTGTCAGTCTTTCGCTTACTTTACAAATAGTTTCTGCCTATTTAGAAAAATCTGTCTTAATCCTGTGTATAAAGATAAAGTCCTAAGGCTATAAACAATTTTTCTTGTTAATTGTAGTAACAACCTCATAAGATTGTTGGGAGGTTTAAATTAAATCTCTATGAAGAATTTAGACAGTTGAGGCACCTGGGTGGTTCATTGGTGAGACATCCAACTCTTAGTTTTGGCTGGGGTTGTAATTTCATGGGTGGTCGAATCAAGCCCTCTGTTGGACTCCACACTGAGAGGGGAATCTACCTGAGGATTCTCTCCCTCTGCCCCTCCCTCTTCAAATAAATAAATAAATAAATAAATCTTACCTTAAAAAAAAAAAAAAGATTTATTTATTTATTTATTTATTTAAGAGAGAGCAGAGGAGGGGCAGAGGGAGAGGGACAGAATCTCAAGCAGACTATCTACTGAGAGCCCCTTGTGGGGCTCTGTGACCCTGAGATCATGACCTGAGCCAAAATCAAGAATCAGTTGTTTAACCAGCTGAGGCATCCAGGCACCCCACTAAATTATCTTTAAAAAAAGAGAGAGAGGGATGGCTGGGTGGCTCAGTTGGTTAAGTGACTGCCTTCGGCTCAGGTGGTGATCCTGGAGTCCCTGGATGGAGTCCCACATCGGGCTCTCTGTTCAGCACGGAGTCTGCTTGTCCTAACCCTCCCCTTCTCTTGTTCTCTCTCTCTCTCTCATTCTCTTTCAAATACATAATCCTTAAAAACATAAAAAATAAAAAAGAGAATTTAGAAAATGCCAGGCACATAGCAAGCATATTTTTAAAAAGATTGTTGTGATTTTAAAAAGTGTTGTTCTGTTTTTTTAATGTATTTAAGGAAATATAGCCCCCATGGCATCGTCAAACCAGTTAATACACAATTAGTACGCAGATTTGGCTCTTAATAGTTCCTACAGCGTTACTTGGTAGATTTCCAAGAACTTCCTTAGTTTTAGCCAGAATTCTTAGAGGGAACCAAAATGACCCTCCTTCGGTCATTTTAGCATGTTTTAAATCCACATGAACACAATAGAAATGTCCCTATTAGCATACTGCCTCTGAATCCCCACCTGGTGATCGATCCCAAATAAAAATAGTGTTTATTTTACTTGCATCTTTATTCCATTTGATAACATTGCTTGAATTTTTTTCTGACTTTACCTGCAAAATTAGGAGATAAAGAGAGGGATGGAAGAGAAAGGATTTTGTACGTGCAAACATTTAGGCGACCTTCAAATGTTATTACAACCAGGTACTTTTTCCTACTAATTAGAATAGCCTTGGGCAACTGGGTGGCTCAGTGGGTTAGGCCACTGCCTTCGGCTCAGGTCATAATCTCTGGGTCCTAGGATCAAGTCCCACATCGGGTTCTCTGCTCAGCGGGGAGCCTGCTTCCTCCTCTCTCTCTGCCTGCCTCTCTGCCTCCTGTGGTCTCTGCCTGTCAAATAAATAAATAAAATCTTTAAAAAAAAAAATGGTTTAGAATAGCCTGGTGTACATCTGCCCAGGGAAAATCCTATCACTGGGACTTAAGAAAGATTAAGTGCTAATTTATATGAAGAGGTAAAAAATATTTAATAGAACCTTAAGTGGGAACTGTCTATAGTAGTGTGGTATCATATTGCCTTTGCTACCTTATTAATCTTTTTGTGAATATGCTTTGTCTTAGCTATATATATTAAAACAAAAAAAACCACCTCAGCTGCAATATCTAGTAATATCCTACATCTCCAAAAACTATAGGCTAAGCACAGTATCCTGGCAATGGTAGACACACAATAAACATTTGTTGATAATGTTAGAAAATGGAAGTGACGGGGCACCTGGGTGGCTCAGTGGGTTAGGCCGCTGCCTTCGGCTCAGGTCATGATCTCAGGGTCCTGGGATCGAGTCCCACATCGGGCTCTCTGCTCGGCGGGGAGCCTGCTTCCTCCTCTCTCTCTCCTGCCTCTCTGCCTACTTGTGATCTCTCTCTGTCGGATAAATAAATAAAATCTTTAAAAAAAAAAAAAAGAAAGAAAGAAAATGGAAGTGACAAGGTTAAATACACTCAGTGAAGGAATTGATGAAAGTTGGAAGTATCTAGTGAATATTGCAACTAGGGCATCTGGGTCATTAGTGTGATGAGAAAAGAAGGCAAATATAAGAACAAATTAGGGGGCGCCAGGGTGGCTCAGTCGGTTAAGTGTCTGCCTTCAACTCTGGTCATGATCCCAGGGTCCTAGGAATGAGCCCCAAGTCAGGCTTCCTGCTTGGTACTTGTCCTTCTGCCTTCCCAACTTGTGTGCACGCACTCTCTCTCTCAAATAAATAAAATCTTGAAAAAAAGAATAAATTAGAATATGAAAGAGAATATAATAGCATGAGTTGCTTCTTGGTTTTGGTATTTCATATTTTCTTATTTCACATAAGGATTTTTAAAATGGGGTACAATTTAATATGCGAGGGTTATACAAAAAAACAGGTTTTTTTTTTTATTAATTTGTTTTTAGAGAGAGTGCATGTATGCACATACATGAGTAGGGGGAGGGGCAGGAAGAGAGAATCAGTCAAGCCGACTCCCTGCTCAGCTTGCCCTGGCTCAGTCTCAAGACCCATGAGATCATGACCTGAACTGAAACCAAGAGTCAGTGGCTTAACCAATTGGACTACCCAGAAGCCCCACAAAACACAGTTCTAAATTTAGTTTGTTAACTCGCAGGTCTCCATTTTATTTGTGACTTGTGAATGTAGGATGGCATTTCATTAGGGGGTTATCTTTGATCTTCTTAAACCTTCATTAGGCTTAGTTAAGCCTGGATATCTAACTGTTGAAATATTTCAGAAGGAAGCTGGGACCTTTAGAAGCAATTGTGTGTATGAGATTATGAGATCTTGGGAATAGTTGAGAGTTACTCTGAGTGCTCTTAAGCCAGTTACAGAGACCTTTTGGATCACATATTAACTTATGGAGATATGAAAAGAGTGGCAGCAGAAGAACCACATTAAAAATCAAAACTTAAAGAGAATTGATAGCTGTAGCCCATTGCCTCAGTCTGTTGGCTTAGTCAGTTTACCTATTCATCTTCATTTCTGAGAGAAGTTTGGGGATGTTTCTTATTAGTGAAAGGGAGAAGGGCATAGATACATGTGTCTTAAAGATCTCAAAACAAGATACTGCATATTTATAGTAGAAACTGGGTGAAATAGAGGAAACCAGAAGTTAAATAAATCACTTAACATTTTGGCATATGTGCCTCCTTTTTTCTATCCCTAAGATACACTGATAACATAATTTTTTCTATTTTGAGCATATGTTTTATGATCTGCTTTTCACTTATTATCTGATTAATAAGTCCCCCTGTCATTAAATAGTCTACATAATTTTAAATGGCTGCATAGACTGTCTTCAGTCCTTAAGATGTAGTATGGTTTAACTCATCTCCTATTGTAGGGCATTTAGATTGTTATAAGTATTTTCTACTAATAGAGCATTGAACATCACTGTAGATAAATCTTTCCACTTATTCCTATTTCCTTGGGATAGCTTGCTAGGAAGGGACTGCTGGTCAAACAGTACACATTTAAAAAAAAAATCTCGGGACGCCTGGGTGGCTCAGTTGGTTGGACGACTGCCTTCGGCTCAGGTCATGATCCCGGAGTCCCGGGATCGAGTCCCGCATCGGGCTCTCGGCTTCACGGGGAGTCTGCTTCTCTCTCTGACCTTCTCCTCGCTCATGCTCTGTCTCACTTTCTCTATCTCAAATAAATAAATAAATATTAAAATAATAATAATAATAATAATCTCTGTACCCAACATAAGGCTCCCAATTTACAACTACAAGATCAAGAGTCACATCCTGTACTGACTGAGCCAGCCAGGAGCCCCAGTACCCATTTTTTTTTAAGATTTCATTTATTTATTTGACAGAGAGAGAGATCACAAGTAGGCAGAGAGGCAGACAGAGGGAGAAGGAGAAGCAGGCTCCCCGCCGAGCAGAGAGCCCAATGTGGGGCTCAGTCCCAGGACCCTGAGATTATGACCTGATCCAAAGGCAGAGGCTTAACCACATGACCCCACTGAACCACCCAGGTGCCCCCACCAGTACACTACTGATAGATATAACTGAATTCTTCTCTCACAATACTATATTAAGATTCTGAATGTGGTCAAATTCTTTGTCTTACAGCACTCAAACTTAACTCTGCAGTCAGTAGATATAACCCAGTTGTGTAAAAGGAGAGAAAGAAGTTATTAGTAATTCAAAAAGTATATAGCATCTTTGGGGGGTGGCCTTAAGAAGTACTATTGCAAATTGTACCCATAATGCGAATTGTTATTTGTCAATTCTTATTAAAAAGAGTACTCTATACTCCTTATAAGATACATTAAGTATGTGATTTTATTGTAATGTTTACATCAAAATGAGACTATGTCGTTTCAGTGCTGAGTTTTTTGTATATTGAAATGTTTTCTTTTTTTTTCCCCCTATTTTTAGCCTCATAAAGAAGAGCCTTAACATTTCTCAACAATTACATAGTCAACTGATGTAACAATGGTACTAATATTGGGACGAAGACTAAACAGAGAGGATCTTGGGGTTCGTGATTCCCCAGCAACTAAGCGTAAAGTTTTTGAAATGGACCCTAAATCTCTCACAGGCCATGAGTTTTTTGACTTCTCTTCAGGATCATCCCATGCTGAAAACATACTCCAGATATTCAATGAATTCCGAGACAGCCGCTTATTCACAGATGTCATCATTTGTGTGGAAGGCAAAGAATTTCCTTGCCATAGAGCTGTTCTCTCAGCCTGTAGTAGCTACTTCAGAGCTATGTTTTGTAATGACCACAGAGAAAGCCGAGAAATGTTGGTTGAGATCAATGGTATTTTAGCTGAAGCTATGGAATGTTTTTTGCAGTATGTTTATACTGGAAAGGTAAAGATCACTACAGAGAATGTACAATATCTCTTTGAAACGTCAAGCCTCTTTCAGATTAGTGTTCTCCGTGATGCTTGTGCCAAGTTCTTAGAGGAGCAACTTGATCCTTGTAACTGCTTAGGAATCCAGCGCTTTGCTGATACCCATTCTCTCAAAACACTCTTCACAAAATGCAAGAATTTTGCATTACAGACTTTTGAGGATGTGTCACAGCATGAAGAATTTCTTGAGCTTGACAAAGATGAACTTATTGATTATATTTGTAGTGATGAACTTGTTATTGGTAAAGAGGAAATGGTTTTTGAAGCCGTCATGCGTTGGGTCTATCGTGCTGTTGATCTGAGAAGACCACTGTTACATGAGCTCCTGACACATGTGAGACTCCCTCTGTTGCATCCAAACTACTTTGTCCAAACAGTTGAGGTGGACCAATTGATCCAGAATTCTCCTGAGTGTTATCAGCTGTTGCATGAAGCAAGACGGTACCACATACTTGGGAATGAAATGATGTCTCCAAGGACTAGGCCACGCAGGTGAGAGAACCAATTCTAAAGAACTACAACATAATTAACAAAAGTTTTTATTTTTAAAATATTTTTAAACCTCCTGAGTGAAATCTCAGTGTAGTCATTTATATGCATTGTCTAATTATGGCTTTCCATAATTTAAGATTTGTTTTGGATTACATAAATCATTAAAATTTCTCTCCCCCTCCAAAAAGAATTTTTTTTAAAAAGTCTTTCTCAGTGAAGACTAGATTCAACACTATCATTCTTTGTTATTCTGAGCTGTGAAAGGTTATTGCAGAGTGTCTTCACAACTGTGAACGTCTCAGCATATTTCTGCTTATTTCTCTTAATCTTTGTAGGATCCCAAATAATTCCACTTTTCTTTCTAAAGGGTCTTTTGATATAAAGTAGACTCGGACTCTCTTGTACTGCTTCTGCATATAAAAAACAATTGGCAGGGGTGCCCAGTTGGCTTGATTTCAGCTCAGGTCATGATCTCAGAGTCATGAGATCAAGCACTACATTGGGCTCTGCACTCAGTGGAGAGTCTGCTTGAGATTCTCTCTCTCCCGTCATAGAAGTAAGAAAATCTTTAAAAAAAAAAAAAAAAAAAATCTCAGCGTCCTGGGATCAAGCCCCACATTGAGCCCTGCATCAGGCTCTCTGCTCAGCAAGGAGCCTTCTTCCTGCTCGCTCTCTCTCTCTGCCTGCCTCTCTGCCTACTTGTGATCTCTGTCAAATAAATAAAATCTTAACAACAACAAAACCACACACACACACACACAATAGGCAAATTCACAGACTTCCTTTTTTCCTAACAGGCAACTTGAAATATAAAGGTGAAGTAAGTAAACTGGTATATATTGAGTGGATTCTTGATGTAAAACCCAGGTTTCAGACCTCTTCTTATTGCCACAGTTACTTAATGTCAATCTTAATTTTTAAATTTTTTTCTGATTATAAAAATTATATCATCATTAGGGAGAATTTGGAAAATATATTTAGAGGTAGGAATTCAATTCAGTATTAGACTTGTATGTTTTTATAGTGCATTATTTCAGTAAAACATTTTAATTTATAAGCTATAGAAAAATAATCATGTTAATACTTGAAGGAATAATATTAAATGTACTATACTGGACTAAGCGAGAAATGGCTATTGTGAGATATATAGTAAAGAATCTTTCAGGATGCCTGGGTGGCTCAGTTGGTTAAGCATCTGCCTTCTGCTCAGGTCATGATTTCAGGGTCCTGGGATCGAGGCTCACATTGGGCTTCTTGCTCAGGAGGGAGCCTGCTTCTCCCTCTGTTTGCTGCTTCCCCTGCTGTGCTTTTTCTTTCATGCTCTCTCTGACAAATAAAATCTTTAAAAAAAAGGGGAGGGAAAAAAAAATAATAAATAAAAAATAAAAAATAAAAAAATAAAAAAAAGGGGAGGGGACCCTAATATTTTTCTAACAAAGCTAATTTGTTTAAATTGTGGTAAAAAAAATATGGCATAAATTTATTATCTTAATTTTAAAAATTGTGCCACTCAGTAGTGTTAAATATATTCACATTGTTGCAAAACTGGTATTTTTATTTTTTCATATCACCTCCACTTTTCCTATAAATTTATTAGAGCGTAGCTCTCAAACCAAAATTTTAGCTTTGCTTTTGATTATTATTGTTTTGGGATGTGATTAAAAATTCAGCATATGATGAGATGGTATGTCTTTAAAATCTTCACTAGTTTGAATATAGAAAGATGTAATCTGTTTCCTCATATGTAAAGTGAGAATGATAATAAATAGTACTTACCTCACAGGTTCTGCCATTGAAACTTTTTTTTTAAGATTTTATTTACTTATTTGACAGAGAGAGAGAGAGAGAGATCACAGGTAAGCAGAGAGGCAGGCAGAAAGAGAGGGGGAAGCCTGCTCCCTGCTGAGCAGAGCCCGATGTGAGGCTCAATCCTAGGACGCTGAGATCATGACCCAAGCTGAAGGCAGAGGCTTAACCCACTAAGCCACCCTGGCGCCCCTGCCATTGAAACTATTAAGGTACTTATCATTGAAAGTGGTGCATAGAAGTTATTAAAAATTAATAGCTGTTATTATTTATATAGTGTAGTGTAGGTCTGACCCACTTAAGAAAACTCCCAGGGGTGCCTGGTTGGTGTGGTTGGTTAAGCATCCAACCCTTCGTTTCAGTTCAGGTCCTATCTCAGGGTCTTGAGATCAAGGCCTGAGTGGGGCTCCTCTCTTAACTCAGAGTCTGCTTAAGACTCTCTTTCCCTCTCGCTCTACTCCCCCACCTCACTTGTGTGCTCACATGCATGGGCACATGTGCACTCGCTCTCAAATAAATAAATAAATCTGTAAAGAAAACTCACAGTACTTGACAGTCTGAACTTTTTTTTAAGATAGATTTATTTATTTATTTGACACAGAGAGGTCACAAATAGGCAGAGAGGGAGGCAGAGAGCGGGGGGGGGGGGGGGGGAGCAGGCTCCCTGCTGAGCAGAGAGCCGAATATGGGCCTTGATTCCCAAGACCCTGAGATCATGACCTGAGCCAAAAGCAGAGGCTTAACCTATGAGCCACCCAGGCACCCAACAATCTAAACTTTTTATATATTAGATAAAATATTGTGTAATTATTATTATAAAAAATTATTACTTCTTTGTATTAAGGTTAGAGCACATTTTTTTCTTCAAAGTCAACTGACTTTAGTGAAAAATAATAATTGCTTTGTAAGAAAGAAATGTATTTGACTCTTTTTTTTAATTTATTTTTTTTATTTTTTATAAACATATAATATATTTTTATCCCCAGGGGTACAGGTATGTGAATCGCCAGGTTTACACACTTCACAGCACTCACCGTAGCACATACCCTCCCTAATGTCCATAAACCCACCCACCCTCTCCCAATCCCCCCTCCCCCCATCAACCCTCAGTTTGTTTTGTGAGATTAAGAGTCACTTAAGGTTTTTGACTCTGTTTTTTAACAAAGGACAAAAAAAACAATTTTATTATATAAATATACTAATTTTTTTAAGTTTTTTTATAATAAAAAACTTATTATATTCATTCGACAGAGATCACAAGTAGGCAGAGAGGCAGCAGAGATGGGGGGAAGCAGGCTCCCCACTGTGCAGAGAGCCCGATGAGGGGCTTGATCCCAGGACCCTGATCATGACCTGAGCAGAAAGCAGAGGCTTAACCCACTGGGCCACCCAGGTGCCCCAGTTGTTTTTGTTGTTTTTTTTAAGGGCTATTAAGAAGCATGGGCTGACCTTAAAAATGTGAAAGAACAGAGTTTGTTTGTTTGTTTTAAAGATTCTGTTTATTTATTTGACAGAGACACCCTGAGAGGGGCAACAGAAAGAGGGAGAGTGGGAGAGGGAGAAGCAGGCTTCCCACTGAGCAGGGAGCCCAGTGCAAGGCTCTATCCCAGGATACTGGGATCATGACCTGAGCCAGAAGAATGCTGAACAGGAGGTGCCTGGATGGCTCAGTCATTCAGTTAAGCTCTGCCTTCAGCTCAGGTCATGATCTCAGATACCTGAGATCAAGTCCCACATGGGGCTTCCTGTTCAGCAGGGAGTCTGCTTTTCCCTCTGCCCCTTCCTCCTGCTCACTCTGCTCTCATGCTCTCTCTCAAATAAATAAAATCTTTAAAAAAAAAAAAAGTTGAACAGTTTTGGGGCTCTTCTAGAACTTTTCTGGAAACACAGTATCCTTCTAAGGGGAAAAGTGTGTGTTTTCAAACAGATTTGTCCCCTTTTAGCAGACAGAACGGCTTTGGGTCAAATAGGGCTAATAATAACTTTCCAGCATCTGTCTCCTATATATGTACAGGATTAGAATTAGGAATGAAAGGATGTATATTGTAAAATCAAGTAAGTTATTATTAACATTATTTATAAAAATATGACCTAAGTGAAATCAGATTGCCCTCTAAAGGTAATTAGGCTTAGATAATACAGAGATAATTTTCTACTTTGCTTAATTATTTGATTTGTAAACATGTATTTTACATCCAGTTTTTAAGAGAGCCAATCCATTTCATACAGTGAAGCACATCTTTATATAAGATTTCGATGTTATCTTTCTTTAGGAGGCAAATAAGAAAAAAACTATAGTTATATTGAGCTTGCAGATTGTTGTGAATATAATAAAAGGTATTTATTTTATGTAGGCATTGCATAAGGAATATAAAGATAAATCCTTTGTTTTATAACTCTTATCATCACCTTCTGTTCCTTATATTCCTTCACTTACCTGTTACTGCATATTAGTACCAGTCACTAGGAATTTCATTATCTGAACAATGTGTATTGTTTGTCAGGTTCTCATCTTTCTGAGAAATTCCAAACTTCTTTGAAAGAGAAGTGATATCTCCACTTCAATTGTAGTTCATTCCTCTGCTTCCCCTCCAGTCACTTAGCTGAAACTCCTCTCAATCAGGCCATCACTGACCTTCTATTTGTTATTTGTTAGCCTCTTTTCAGTCTTTATTCACCTTGATCTCACTTTAGGATTTGACTTTATCAGTTGCTTTACTTTTTCTTGAAAGTCCTCCCTTAGCTTCTGGAACACCATTTCCTCATGGTCCTCTTCAACTGCTCTTTTTCCCATTTGATCGTTCCTTCTCTGTCTGGCCTTTGAAATGTTGATAGTCCCCTCAGTTCACACCTCTCTGTCTTGCCTTATATCCCATCTTCCTAGGTGATCTCTTTTTTTCTCTTGATTTTAATTACCATACATGTTATTGGCTATCAGACCTAGAACTCTAGCCCAGACTTTCTCTTTCATTTATTCATCCATTCATTCAGCCAGTTTTTAAAAATTTATTTGTTTGTTTATTTTTACCTCAGGACACATCTTTAAAACAATAACATAGGCTAAATAACATCCCGCTTGAAGTTAGTAATATTTCTTTCATATTAACTAATACCCAATCTGTATTCATATTTCCCCAGTCTTTTCCAAACTGTTCTTTAATGAACCTTGATCCAATTTAGTACCACTTATTGCATCTGGTTATTCCCATGAAGTCTCTAAATCCAGAACAGTTTTTTTTTTTTTTTTCCATGATTTTAACTTGTTGATGGGGAAGTTGTCCAGAAAAATAGTCCACCTTCTATATTAGGTTGCTGCCTTACACTGTCACTTAGCTAAATTTAGCTGTGTTTTCTGAAAACTGGAAGTTAGCTCTATAAGCTTCCATTTAATAGAGACAAGTTAAATATTTTTGGCTAGAATTCATCCTAGGTAATGTGTATATTGTATTGCATTACATTAGAAGATACACCATATCTGGTGGTCCCACCATTAGTGATACAAAGATTAACTCTGGATTAGGGTGATAACAGCTTGCTACCACCACTGTTAATTAGGTTATAGTCCTCACATCAGCCAGTATTTCTTCACTGTTTATCCTGTGCCGAGTGTTCTCCACAGTTCAATCCATACTGAATATTCTACCTATACATACCCACGTGTCTCTTAAATAAGAGAGAAAACCTCAACATACGTTAAAAAAACAGAGTATGGGCGCCTGGGTGGCTCAGTGGGTTAAGCCACTGCCTTCGGCTCAGGTCATGATTTCAGGGTCCTGGGATCGAGGCCCACATCGGGCTCTCTGCTCAGCAGGGAGCCTGCTTCCCTCTCTCTCTCTCTGCCTGCCTGTCTACTTGTGATCTCTCTCTGTCAAATAAATAAATAAATAAAATCTTTTAAAAAAAAACAGAGTATGAGTGATGCCTGGGTGGCTCGGTTGTTAAGGGTCTGCCTTCGGCTCAGGTCATGATCCCAGGGTCCTGGGAGTGAGCCCCGCATCAGACTCCCTGCTTGACAGGAAGCCTGCTTCTCCCTCCCCCACTCCCCCTGCTGTGTTCCCTTTCTCGCTATGTCTCTGTCAAATAAATAGATAAAATCTTTTTAAAAAGAAAAAAAACAGGGTATGGTAGCGATTACCTAGAAACAGGATATGGGCTGATCTAAGAGCACAAAAGCTTTGGTAATCTGCACTCTCAGTTGTAAACCCTCAGGAGAAAAAAACAGTAGAAATCAATCATAGGAACAAATCTTACGAATACTTGTCTTTTGATTAATATATATTATGCAACTTGAAATCTCTGTACTACTACATGATGACTATTTTTAAATAAATGGCGAGTAGAAGTACCATGATGTGTTCAGAGTACTGGCTTCAGAATCAGGTCTGGACTGGGATGTGGCTCCATACAAATAGTTAATACCACGACCTTAGACAAAACATTTTAACTTCTGTATCAATTTTCTCACCTGCAAAATTAAGCATAATACCACCTTGTAAGATTGTGAGGATTGGAAATACAATATGAAAAGTATATAACCTAGTATTTCACACAAAAATGCACAGTAAAAATTTTTGCTGGTTTCATAAAGAAAATAATCAAAATAGATTGTAAATTTGTGCTCTACTTTTACAGAATAGGAAATTTGGTTTGAAAGATATGCTTGATATCGAATGGTTTATTTTAAGAATAATTTATTCAGTTCTATGGGAAAAAAATGATGCTCTTTGCCACATTCCATTGAGCAACAGAGATAACTAAGATTTAAGAAGCTTGTCATTTTGAGGTTGGAATTAAGTACTTTTCTAATACTTCTTACTACCTCTTGTCTAACAGTTACTGTATAATGAAAATTAAGTCCATAAGGAAGACAAAGCTCAAGTTCCTATTGAAAACCAGTAAGAACATGAAGATTATAATTAAGATTTTTTTTTTTTTAAGATTTTATTTATTTATTTGACGGGAGAAAAAGAGCACAAGCAGGGGGAGTGGCAGGGAGAAGGAGAAGCAGCTCCTGCTGAACAGAGAGCCTGAGGTCTCAAGACCTAAGCCAAAGGCAGATGCATAACCAGCTGAACTATCCAGGTGTCATTCATTTTTATTCTTAACTCAAACATTTTTCATGAACATATACATATAAGTTTCCCTCTACCTGATCCCTGATACATCAGTTCTAGCCAAAGGATACCACTGTTACCAGTTTCTTGAACTCTTTGAAAATATTCTTTGTGTGTATATTTTATGTGTGTGTGTGTATACACACACATTCCTCCCTGCTTCTCTTTATACACTCAGTTCTGCACCTTGTTTTTTTCATTTATAAGTATCTTGGAGATTATTCCACATCGACACATACAGATCTTTAAGCCAGTCTGTTCACCATATTCTTTTACTATGGACAAATCACTAAGTGGGAAGTCAAAGTTTTCAAGGGTTGTTTTGCAAGCATGGAATCCAAACAAAGGGAATTAGTAGATCTTTAGAACTGGAGTCCTCTCAGCTAGTACAGCTTAAGGAAGTCTCACCCACCATAAAAATATTCTTACCAAAGAACCAGTAATGTTCAGGTTAGCTAAGCTAAGATTCTTTCCCTTAAGCAAGAACTTGAATGGGCACAAGAGATGTTTGTTCTTGTAAGACCTTCTGTGATTACTTTTTCATTCATTTACTTATTGCTTTTGTGATTAACCAGTCCCTCTTTTGATATATAGTTTTCTTTATTTTTATTTTTTTAAAATTTTTATTTATTTATTTGGCAGAGAGAGATCACAAGTAGGCAGAGAGGCAGGCAGGGTGTGGGAAGAAGCAGGCTTCCTGCTGAGCAGAGAGCCTGACTCCGGACTCGATCCCAGGACCCTGGGATCATGACCTGAGCCGAAGGCAGCGGCTTAACCCACTGAACCACTCAGGTGCCCCTAGTTCTTTCTTTAGATATATTAATTAATACATTAAGTTTAGTAACTGTCATATCGTACAGACTAGAGAGCCATGTGTCTCTCTGTCGAAGGGCTTCAAGTCTCATATCTCTGTTCTAGTTAATTAATTTGTTTGATGGCTCAGTTTTCAGATATTTTTGAGTCTTGGAATGGTGAATAGATTATATTACTAATATCATTCCTTTCTTTCTTCCAGTTTCCTGCTATATGGAAACAATGGCTTTCCTATTGTGCTTTTTAAATACATTCAGTTATTCTTCCATTAGCCATTAACCATTCCCAGTGACCCCTTTTATTGATGAGAATGAGTTTGGCCTATCTCTGGCATAGATAATAACTGAGTCTGTTATTTCATCCAACAAGTCCTGTATTTTGCCTTTTGAGATTTTTTTTTTTTAGATTTTTAAAATTCATTTATTAGCACAAAGGGGGAGGGCCAGAGGGAGAGAATTATTTTAAATCTTTCACATAAATCAAAGAATGTAATCTTTTAATTTGATCTTTTCTTTAATTCATGATAAAAGAGGATGGTGATTTTTTTTAAAAACAATACTTGTCATAGTAAAAAAAAAAAAGATAATTTAGTTGTAATACATAATACTTTCCCAGGAACAAATGGTAAAATTTAATACTAAAACAGCAGATATTTTTTATTTTATCACGGCAGAATCAGGATTTTCACTTTAAAGCATTAATAAAATAAATGTTCACTCCAAAAAATAGATTGAACTAGGGTATCCAGACTTTTATTCATCCTGTATTATCTTGACTGCCTTTTTGTTCCAATTGCCATTATTAGCTGGAATAACACATTTCCTTCAAGGCGGTCATCTCCCTGCCTTAGATAAAAGTTTTTCCAACCTCAAGAAATAAAGAATAACTTCTAAGAAAGATTTATTTATTTTAGAGAGAGAGCCCTCATGCAAGCATGAAGAGGGGCAGAGGGAGAGAAACTCAAGCAGACTCCCCAGTGATCTGGGAGCGCAGTGTAGGGCTTGATCCCACAACCCTGAGATCATGACCTGAGCCAAGACCAGGAGTCAGTCATTTAACCAACTGAGCCAACCCAGGCATCCCTAAAAATAACTTTTGGTGTATTCACAGTCTTTAATGAAAACACCAGGCTTGTCTTCAATTAAGTTAAAAACCATTTGGTTGCAAGTAAGACCTTTAGTACAGGCAAAACTACCAGTTTATTGATCTTTTCAGATAAAAACACATTTCCAGTAGACACTGAAAAGATCCTTTATTTAGTGGGGCTACTTGTTTTAGTCATTAGTTTTTGGTGCTATTCTCTCTTCTTATTCAAAAGTACAAAAATAGACAACATATGTTTATTAGGCTAAGAAGTGTTAAAAAAAAGCTAGCAAGTTTAAGCAAAGAGAAGCTATAACATAAATCAAATGTGGGACAGCTGAGTGGCTTAGTTGATTAAGTGTCTGACTCTTGGTTTTGACTTAGGTTGTGATCTCAGGGTTTTGAGATTGAGCCCCATATTGAGCCTGATGCTGGGTGTGGAGCCTGCTTAAGATTCTCTCTCTCTCTGACCTGCCCCTCCCCCCAATCTGTGATGCCCCTTTGCTCTCTCTCTGTCTCTTCAGAAAAGAAAAAAGTAAAAATGTTATAAGGAAAGTGTATAAAACACAATTCTTATAATATAGTTACCTTGATTTCATATTAAAATAACTGGGAGTCGTTGAACCCTAGTGACAGTATTAAGTAACTTTTGATCAGTCAATAAGTAAGGCTTTGAGGAAAATCACCTGGATTTGTTTTAGAGGTATTTTAAGTATAATTTTAAGAAACGATAATTTTAGGAAGTGATACTTTTATGAAAAGGATAAGTTAGTTGTACCAAGTATCTGGTGTTACTCTTGATTTACTTTAATAGTTTCTTTATGGAACTAATGTGGAAAATAGTATTGATAATATTTCAGTTCTTCTGATGATGTCTTACTATATACTAGATTAGGGTTATATGATTTGCTAGGCTCCTAAAAGTAATTTTTATTATATCTGTGAATACAATTCTTTTCTACAATACATTTTTCTGATTTTGTAAAGGAAAAGTATGCCTGGCCTGGAACAGGTAAATGATTATTAGTTGGAAAAGCTATGAGTAAATGTAGCTAGAATATAGTATCTTTGTTAAAGTGACGTACCAGTATTGCTTAATTTTTTTTTCTAATGTAATTGTGAAACATCATACTGACTAAAACTACAAATTAGCGTTCCAATGTGGTCTTTTTTCCTTCCACATTTAAGTTAAGAGAAGAGGGATTGTCAGCATTTTGTATCATGAGATTAAAATTGTAACAACCATAAAATGTAGTTACAGGACCTTTTTCATTTCAGTTATATTTGTGAAAAAATATAAAAGTCAAATAATTTTAAAATTACAAGCTTTCTATTGAGCCTTATGAGTAACAACAAAAAACTTGAATAAGCTTTTAGTTTTTCCTGTATCTAAACAGGAAATTTTTTTTAAAGATTTTACTTATTTATTTGACAGAGAGAGAGAGACAGCGATAGAGGGAATACAAGCAAGGGGCGTGGGAGAGGGAGAAGCATAATCCCAGACCCTCGGATTATGACATGAGCCAAAGGCAGACAACTTAACAACTGAGCCACCCAAGCACCCCAACAACAAATTTTTTTAAGGTTTTTTTTTTTGTTTTTTGTTTTTTTAAGATTTCTATTTATTTATTTGACACAGGGAGAGATCACAAGTAGACAGAGAGGGGGAAGCAGGCTCCCTGCTGAGCAGAGAGCGGGATGTGGGGCTCAATCCCAGGACCCTGAGACCATGACCTGAGCTGAAGGCAGAGGCTTAACCCTCTGAGCCACCCAGGTGCCCCTAAAGGTTTATTTATTTATTTATTTATTTGACAGAGAGAGAAAGAAAGCACAAGGAGGGGGAGGGGCAGGCAGAGGGTCCACAGAGCAGGGAACCCAATCGGAGCTCAATCCTAGGACCCTGAGATCATGACCTGAGCTGAAGGCATAACCACCTAAGCCACCCAGGCGCCCTGTATCTAAAATTTAAACTACAAAATAAAAGAAGTCCATGATTACCATAAACCTTAGGATTCTCTTCATGCTGTAAATGTTTTTTCCACTCTGAAAGTAGAACATGCTCATTATCATTGTGGAAATTTGTGTTGATAGAAAGAAAGAAGCCACGCTATCCAGAGTTAACCATCATTAGCCTTTGGTGGTATAGGTATATTCTTTCCACACACATTTTTTACATAGTATTGATGAGACCTTCAGTACAGTTTTTGGTCTTGCTTTTTTTCCTTTAACATTCTTTGTCATAAACTGTTAACACTTTGATTGCTCAGTGTTTTGATTTGGATTGCTTTAATGTACTTAACTTTAAAAAACTATTTTAAGAAATAGTTCCAAGCAAATACATATACTTCTTTAAAAGGTACTTAGATTATAATATGAATTAGTTTTTTTAGAACTAGCAATCCGGGGTGCTTGGGTGACTCAGTATGTTAAGCATCTGACTTCAGCTCAGATCATGATTGCGGGGTCTTAAATCAAGCCCCTGCATTGGGCTCCCAGATAAGCAGGGAGTCTGCTTGTCCCTTTCCCTCTATGCCTCCTCCTATTCTTGTTCTTTCTCTTAAATAAATAAATAAAATCTTAAAAAAAAAAAAAAAAAGGACTAGCAAGCTTATGAAAAATCACCATTTTTCTTCATGATCTTACCTTAGTATGGCTGCACACATCTGAATTACTACAAAACTACCTTTGGAAGTCATCTTTACTATTACCAGGATTCCAGTTGAGTTAGGTAGGATTTTTGGACTGCTTTGTAATTTTTAAGGCAAAACTGATAGAAAAAAATACCCATAGAAATTTTCTGTGGAAAACGACATCACTAAATCCCTTGCAAATGTCTCTCAAGGTCTCTCAAAATGTCTCTCAAAATCCTTCTCAAAGTCTTTGGCAGCCTGTGTTATGTGGCACGTGCTCAGGGAATAAACAACTGTTTACTTTCTACTTTCTTTACATTCATGTATATTTTTATATACATGAATGTAAAGTTCTGATCCAACCAAGTTTTCAACAATCTTGAGTGTATTTTATATTTATATATTCTTATAATAATTGTTTTAGGTCAACTGGCTATTCTGAGGTGATAGTTGTCGTTGGAGGCTGTGAACGGGTTGGAGGATTTAATCTTCCATACACCGAGTGCTATGATCCTGTGACAGGGGAATGGAAGTCTTTGGCTAAGCTTCCGGAATTTACCAAATCAGAGTATGCAGTCTGTGCTCTAAGAAATGACATTCTTGTTTCAGGTAAATAAAAATTATTATTACTGTAGCTACTTTTTAAAAAAAATTTTAAGTTTTTTTATAAACATATAATGTTATTATTAGCCCCAGGGGTACAGGTCTGTGAATCGCCAGGTTTACACAATTCACAGCACTCACCATAGCACATACCCTTCCCAATGTCCATAACCCCACCACCCTCTCCCTCCCCCCATGCCCCCACCCCAGTTTGTTTTGTGACATTAAGAGTCTCTTATGGTTTTTCTCTCTCCCGATCCCATCTTGTTCCATTTATTCTTTTCCTACCCCTCAAACCCCACACGTTGCATCTCAACTTCCTCATATCAGGGAGATCAGATGGTAGTTGTCTTTCTCTGATTGACCTATTTCGCACTGTAGCTACTTTGAATTTGAACACAGCTTGGCTATTTTAAACAAATAGTAGTGTCTCAGAAGAAAACCATGAAAGTGAATAGGCCCGCTTTCAGCAGATCAGTTTATACAACAAATAAAGCTGGGAATGACTTTTTCTCTTAAAAACAGGCTCAGGATGATCCAGAATGATTTATAAACAATCCACCAGAAAAATGCCTTTAATTGTCATATTTTAAGTGCTCTCAAATGCAGATGGGATATGGCATAATTTTTAAAACTTGAACACGTTAACTTTGTTTTAAAGAACACTGTGAAGTATGCAAAGTGAAACTTACTCATAGAATTAATTAAGAAAAAAAAAGCAAAAAAAAAAAAAAGAATTAAGCATTTCTGATCCAACCAAGTTTTCTGAAATTCTCACCAAAGTTTATGAAATAGGTTTTTCCTTAAAATTCTTAACTTGTAATTCTTTTATGTTGATGTTATATCTAAAATCTGAGACAATGAAATGACAGACTTATACAGAGTATAACTGCATTATCATTGGTCCTGAGTCATTTATTTGGTTAATAATTTTACCAGCTTTGGAGTTACTCTATTACTACATGTTACACAATTTAACAAGACATAATTCATTTTGTATAGTGGTATGCTTTTGAATAAATGGGTGATTTTTTAAAATCTTTTTTAAATAATTCTGTTGTTTGGGTGCTTCTGATGTGTGATTCAAATTAATAGCCTTATACATTTGTAAAACTTGTATTTTGCATTTTATTACTTAGGGCCTATGATTCTCAAGATAATAATCGGCAAGGTTTAAATCTACTCTGTAGAACTATTTTCATTAAGCTTTAAGAGGGTCATTCTTTCATTCATTGAACTAAATTCACAAATTCTTAGACGGGGTAAATAAATCCTATATTATAATTATCTATGCCTTGAGCATAAATCCCTTGATGACATACATACTGTGTATACATTGTTTTGCATTTAAAGGTGGAAGAATCAATGGCCGTGATGTGTGGATTTATAACTCACAGTTGAATATTTGGATCAGAGTTGCTTCTCTAAATAAAGGCAGATGGCGTCACAAAATGGCTGTCCTCCTTGGTAAAGTAAGAGAAACTATTTTTTATTACTATTGCTGGCACATTTCCAAAATAAATACCACAGTTAAATCCTTCATCTTACTCAGTCTCAGGGTATTTTGGATTCAAATTGTATTTCCTTCCATTTCTAACCTCAATAGATAAACTGAAGATATAAACAATTTGACACTGTACTTTTGAATGGATATTTTATTCTCCCAATTTGGAATTTGTGGCAGTGCAGCACATTTCTCTTTTCATGCTCCATTGGAGTCTGAAAGCTTAAGAAGCATTGGAAAATAAAGGAGTTACATCAAGTACAAAAACAGGCCAATGTCTAATCCAAGCAATCTTTTTCCCTTTACTGACTTTGGCAGTCAGGCAAAGATATATTTACCTAGACTGATGTTATTTTATCTTTTTTCTTTATACAAGTTAGGGACAAAACAAATTTAAAATAGTGTTAAGATAAATTCACCAGTGTATTTTAAAGAAAATTGATTATTGACTGTGGCTAATAAATATTTTAAATACATAATTTGGGGGGGTGCCCAAGTGGCTCAATTAGTTAAGCATCTGACTCTTGATCTCAGCTCCAGCCTTGATCTCACAGTTCAAGCCCCATGTTGGGTTCCATGCTGGTTGTGGAGGGTACTTTAAAAAACAAATAAATAATTATATGTTGGTTCTAAGCCATTCTCTGTCCTTAGGAACTTGAGAAACACTTGTAGACCCGTGGTTTCCAAGCTTTTTAAAAGCAGCTACATCCTTTTTAAAGTTAAAAAGTTAAATCTAACATAAAAACCCATTATGTAGAACAGATAAAAATACAGCAGCATATACCAAGAACCCTTTAGCTTTTCTTTGCCTCCATCTCTATTAGCTCCTTCAAAGCTATCTTATATTAATAAGCAATCTGAATAAAAGCAGTATACTTGCTTGCATGTGTATTTCTGACTGGTTCCCTGATACCCCCTTCTAAAAAGATTGCTACCTCTTGGGCCCTCATGTGGAGACATTTTAGAGTCACCGATGAGAAAACAGAGCTGCCCTAATAGAAACAGAGATGGTGTAGGAACCCTTCCCACTCAGCCTGGTCCCCTCCCCCTATTTCCCCATAGAGCCTGCTTGAAATTTCTATACTACAGAATATTAAGAGTGTCTCAAAGCACAGCTGGAAAGCTAACTTCCTAAGGCTATTGATCTATTGTGCTGCTGCTCTCGACAAGGTCACTGAAATAATGGGGACCTTGAGATAGATATAATAGAAATAAACTAATTCTGATTGGCTATTTTCTGAAATCACTAGTTTGTCAGTAATTGCTATATAGTTTTGGTAGCCATCCTTCAAGAATGATAAAATATTACTGAAAGGGGCAGCTAAAATATTGAAGTGGTTGGAAAGAGAAGAGATCTGACTAAAAAAAATTGTAATTATTTAGTCTGAAAGTACAAAGGCAAATGCAAATGATGGATGTCTCAAATATCATGTATGGATTGGCGAACATAGATTTATTTGACAAATGTTAGTATACTTGACTTGAAGTTACCTAAAACTTAGAAGTAATAAATCAAGACATGAAAGGAATCTTTCATACCTTAAAAAGTAAGTACTCACGTCATGGAAACTGTTACCCTAAAAAATTACAATATAAACTGAATTCAAACCTATAAAAGTATTTAAATTTATAAATGGTTTCTATTAAGAAAACCTAGGTAAGATGATTTGGAATAGAGAATCTAAGAGTAGGAAAGAATCTTAGAGAAAATTTTGTATAACTTTTGCAGTTTTTAAAGAAACCTAATTCAGAGAAATCAAGTCACTTGCCTAAGGTTACACAGAAAGTAATAAAGCAGGAGCAAAGCAAAAGTTCAAGATTTTCTTAATCTAGAGTACTTTCATCTTGGTGCTCACAACATATATTTTTAATTTATGAATGCAAGAGAATGGTAAAAAAATTAATCCTCAAAATTATATTATGTGATAGGTACTATTACTGTCTACATTTTTATTGAGGAAATGAAGACTGACTCTCAGAGGATAAGTAAACTGCCCAAGATTTACATTTCATAGCAGTGCTAGATACTGAACCCTGCTTCTACTAACTTCAAAGCCATGCCCTTAATTGCTACATTGTGCCACAGTTTCCATATACTCTTCCAGCTGGGTGACTTTGAGTTGTTACTTAACCTCTCTGAGCCTCCTAGTGTTGGGAGAACAAACCCACCAAGAGATCATTTTAACATAATATGAGAAGTGCAGCCTTGAAATACAAAATAGCATTGGCTGTTCTAGAAATTTGGAGGCATACAGAAAGATAAATTGTGAACAGACTTGAATGTAGGTGTATAAGGTTTGGCCTTGACCACTTAGGCATCTGTTGCTGAACTATTAAAAGGAGCTGATGAAGTATTTAGGAAGATTAATCTGTGGTTGATGGAGCACAAGAGTGGAGACCAGGAGATTAATTGAGAAGTACAAAATGGTATGGATCCTGAAGTAGGATAGTGGCAGTAAGAAACAAAAGGGACAGATGTGGGATGCTGTAGAAGAAGACTCAGTGGGACTTAATAGTTACTTCATATGGAGGGAAGAGTTGATAATGACTGTCGATTAAAGGAATTGTGGATGTTAAACTGAAGAACCTCGCTTAAGTTAAAAGTTTCTTTCTTTTTTTCTTTTAACGATTTTATTTATTTATTTGACAGAGAGGGAAATCACAAGTAGGCAGAGAGAGGGGGAAGCAGGCTCCCTGCTAAGCAGAGAGCCTGATGTGGGGCTCGATCCCAGGACCCTGGAATCATGACCTGAGCCAAAGGCAGAAGCTTTAACCCACTGTTAAAACTTTTAACCCAAGTTAAAAGTTTCTTATGTATCTCATTCTTCTTTTTTTTTTTTTATATATTTTATTTATTTATTTGACAGAGAGAGATCACAAGTAGGCAGAGAGGCAGGCAGAGAGAGAGAGGAGGAAGCAGGCTCCCTGCTGAGCAGAGAGCCCGATGCGGGACTCGATCCCAGGACCCTGAGATCATGACCTGAGCCGAAGGCAGCGGCTTAACCCACTGAGCCACCCAGGCACCCCACGTATCTCATTATTCTTAATGGATTATCTACATATAGGTCATTTAATAAATGACTTGTTGATTAGTTCAGCTGTCACATAAAGATTAATATGTCTGCCTTCCTTAGATTTGTGGAAGCCCTTTGAAATATATAGTATAGAGTTAATTGTGTGGTAGATACTTTGCTAAGCACACTTGATACTAAAATGAAAAACAAGATAGGCACTGCCTTCATTGGTCTTATGGTCTAGTATTCCTTATCTAATATTTTAGATTTGTAGCTTTATTACTTCATAATAATCGAACATTTTCATCATCCATGAGTGTGAGCATTTAAACAATCATGTAATTCTCAGTGCGAGCAGTATCACCCTTAAGGGGGTGAAGGTTATTTTGGGGGATGAAAACAACTGTACTCTTCCATGTGTAAAACACAGATATACATATAGGACATAAAAGGATATACAGTATATGGTGGTATTAAAACTTCATTTGCAGGGGCTATTAGGAAAAAAAAGTCTAAAAAGTCTCCCCCGTGGTGAGAGGGTGCTAATGAAAGTTTCAAAAACTAAGCTAGATTTATTGCAATTATAGTTATCAAGGGCTTTTAAAGGGAAGAGATCCTTTAATTCCTTAACCAACTAGTTAAAAAATTCAGACTTTTGACAATTGAGATTTTTCCATGTATTTCACATACAGGTATATGTTGTTGGAGGCTATGATGGACAAAACAGACTTAGCAGCGTAGAATGTTATGATTCCTTTTCAAATCGATGGACTGAAGTTGCTCCCCTTAAGGAAGCAGTGAGTTCTCCTGCCGTGACTAGCTGTGTAGGCAAATTGTTTGTGATTGGTGGAGGACCTGATGATAATACTTGTTCTGATAAGGTAAGCCATGTTCTCTTACAGAAATTACCAGTTATGTATACGGGAGGAAAAATACAGAAAGCTTATCAAATAAATAGCGAGGTCCCTTAGTGTGAGGAGCCTTTTAAAAATTGTCTAGTACTTTATACTTTGGGGGGAAAACACTAAGTTTCAAGTTACTGAAGTGAAGTCCTAATATATCTAACAGTTTTTTGTAAAAAGCATTATTTAATCTTTTTGAAACAAAACTACTCTCAGCATTGGGATATTCTACTAAATAGTTTAAAACCTTTTCCTGTTACAGTCTGTAGAATCAAAAAATTACTCACAAAAAACAGTTGGGAATTGAATTAGCAGAGAATAAAATATAGTAACTACACTGCTTCCACTGGCTCATCTTCTGCATACTTTATAAGTATTTTTTAGAGCAAAAAAGAGGAAGAGAAACATCTGTAATGTCAATAGAGGACAGCTCAGAGTTGCTGCAGTTCATTGAATCCCTGGGACAAAAGAATATTTGCCTTCCTGACACCTTAGAAAATACTGTTATTCTGGAAACTACTGTCTGATGCCAAACTGTTTAGCAGTTGTTAACTAAATTTTGTCAATCTGTTATTTATTGATTTTATTTATTTGAGAGAGGACACGGGGAGGAGCATGGGGAGAAGGACAAGCAGACTCCGTGCTGAGCACAAAGCCCAATGCGGGACTCCATCTCACAACCCTGAGATCATGACCTGAGCTGAAACTACGAGTCAGACACCTAACTGACTGAGCCACCCAGGCACCCAGTCAGTTATCTTTTTAATTAAATTTAATATAATGTGGCCAAATGTTACTATTTTAGAATTCAGAATTTGTGATCATTCAGAGTATACTGAAGTTTCCTGTGTTCTTTTGCAGAAAGGACTTCCTAAAAGCATAAAGAAATTTTATTCAGATTGAGGCATAGTTATCCTGTATGACACAATATTTTAAAAATCTGGACTGTTGGGGCACCTGGATAGCTCAGTTAAGTGTCCAGCTCTTGATTTCAGCTCAGATCATGATCTCAGGGTGTGAAATCAAGCTCCACATTGGGCTCCATGTTCAGCAGGGAGTCTGCTTGAGATTCTCTCTCTCCCTCTCCCTCTGTTTTTCCCTCTTGCACCCCAATTCACGTGCATTCTCTCCTCTTTTCTCTCTCTAAAATCTTAAAAAAAAAAAAATGTAGACTGTTTAGTAGAAATAAGTAAAGAAAACCTATCATGATAGTGTAGTATCTGTTCTTCCTGGAAACAACTTGTGTTTATTATTCTATTCTGCTTGATAGTAATAAATTTGCATTTCTTTTGAGAATTTTATAATTCAGGCATTTCTCTATCAAGCTAACCTCTCTTAATTCTGTGAATTAATGTGAATTACTATAATTAATGGGATTTCATTTTTAATTGTGTTTCTATATATTGGTAGACTTTTATTAAGTAAATATGCATTTTGGTTTAGAAATTTCAATAAAATATTTCTATATATTACTAGGTTCAATCTTATGATCCAGAAACCAATTCTTGGCTACTTCGTGCAGCTATCCCAATTGCCAAAAGGTGTATAACAGCTGTATCCTTAAACAACTTGATATATGTTGCTGGTGGGCTGACCAAGGCAATATACTGCTATGATCCAGTTGAAGATTACTGGATGCATGTACAGAATACATTCAGCCGACAGGTAATGACCTAAAATAGTCCAAAAGAGAAATCAATTTAGGAGGGACCAAATACATGACCATTATAAATATACTGTAATTTCACTGTTAATATCATTCATGCATGCTGGAATTATTTCATAATTTTTAAAACCACATAAAGCATGTGGTATTCCTGTTTTAAACTTGTTTCAGGGAATTGTTTTATTGAAATACCTTATTTTCTACCATCCCATGGTGAAGCAACCATTGCACTTGGGTAGTTTTTTTTTTTCCTTGACCTCTTTCAGAATTTACTCCAGTCCTTATCCCTATATCTTATGTATTTTGAAAGAGAAGAAGTGCTCCCAAACTGGTTTCTTTCCTTCTGTGGTTTTATTATGAAAGAAATGGGTGAGGGCACCTGGGGGCTCAGTTATTAAGTGTCACCTTCAGATCAGGTCATGATCCCAGGATCCTGGGATCGAGCGCTGCATTGGGCTTCCTGCTCAGCGGGAAGCCTGCTTCTCCTTCTCCTGCTCCCCCTGCTTGTGTTCCCTCTCCCACTGTGCCTCTCTCTATCAAATAAGTAAAATCTTAAAATAGAAAGAAAGAAATGGCTGGACTTAGGTCTCATCCATGCACACTGCCTATACCCCTACTCCATCTCCACCCCCTGCCTCCCAAAAAGCCTCTGCTCAGCCTTTGGTTTATGGTCCTACTCTCCTTCTAACCACCAAAATGCTTGATGGCTCTAATGCTGGAAATCTGGATCTACCAATCTACTAGTCTAGAGTTACTCTCTCAGAGGTCATTACTGATAATCTCCTCAGTCTCATCCATATTCTCTTATTTTTTCTGCCCAGCCCTTAAATATGGGTATTCCTAGAGTCTCTTTTCCCTACCTGCTTCCTAGTTTATACTCCATTTTTGAGTGGTCACATTTATTGCCCAGTACTAATTTCAAATTTTGATCTTCATTAAAGCCTTTTTCTCATGCTCCAGACTCAAATTTCCAACTGCTTATTTGATATTTTCTATGATGTCCCAGGAGTTCAAACTTAGAACAGAATTCACCTTCTTGGGGCGCCTGGGTGGCTCAGGTCATGATCTCAGGGTCCTGGGATCAAGTCCCGCATCAGGCTCTCTGCTCAGCAGGGAGCCTGCTTCCTCCTCTCTCTCTCTCTGCCTGCCTCTCTGCCTACTTGTGATCTCTCTCTGTCAAATAAATAAATAAAATATTAAAAAAAAAAAAAAAAGAATTCACCTTCTTCCCCAAGCCTACTTTTTCTGTTTCCAAACAACCTAGTGAATGGAAAACCTAGTGAATGGAAAGGGGTAATTCTACTCGTCTTTGAAGAACCACTTCATAGTTACAACAAACTGCAGTTTCCTGTTTAGGATTGATCTTCCTTACTCACACAACACTTCTGGCACCAGATATGTGGATTTATTCCCACACCAACCAATTCTCCATCTCCTGCTGAATGTCTTACAGTTCAGTTCAGTTCCAACACTATCTGCCTGGAGTTAGGGCCAGATTCCACAGGTTGAGGGCACCGTTCAAGACTGCCACTGCTTCCGGGCACCTGGGTGGCTCAGAGGATTAAACCTCTGCCTTTGGCTCAGGTCATGGTCCAGGGTCCTGGGATCAAGCCCCGCATCGGACTCTCTGCTCAGTAGGGAGCCTGCTTCTCCTTCTCTCTGCCTGCTACTCTGCCTATTTGTGATCTCTCTCTCTGTCAAATAAATAAATAAAATATTTAAAAAAAAAAAAAAAAGAAAGACTGCCACTGCTTCCAAAGCCAACCGCTAGTTCCAGCTTGTCCCTCAGTGCTTTTGACTGACTGGCTCTAAATTAACATTCCCACAACCGCCTCCCTGGGTTCAGTAATTTGCTAGAACAGCTCACAGAAATTAGGGAAATACTTGTGTTTATCAGTTTATTATATAATAAAGGATATCATAAAGGATACAGATGAAGTGGCACATAGGGTGAGGTCCAAAAGAGTCCCAAGCACAGGAGCTTCTGTCCTGGAGCTGATGTGCACCACCCTCTCAGCACATGGATATGTTCACTAACCCAGAAGCTGTTTGTATCCTGTATTTGGGGAATTTTTATGGAGGCTTCATCATGTAGTTATTAATGTAATTTCCAGCCCCTTTCCACTCTCCAGAGAATGGGGAATGGGGATGAAAGTTTTAAGATAATGATTATGGCTTGATCTTTTTGGTGACTAGCCCTCCCATCCAGAAGCCCACCAACAATCGCCTCATTAGAACAAAAGACTTATCACTTGGGAAATTCTAAGGGATTTAGGAGCTCTGTATCAGGAACTAGGGGCAAGACCAATATATATTTTTCTATTATTTCATACCTAGACTTAATTTCTTAGAGTTTCCTCACTTTCTCCTAAATTGAATCCGGTATATCAGTTCTGTGTCCTCTAGAGTGTTTCCTCTTCTTCCACTCCTGTAGTTCCTGCTTTTGTTCAAGTTCTTACCAGTTCTTCCCTAAACAAAAATAAAAATATTCTAATTAGTGTTCTTTAATGTCTTCTGTCTCCCATTTTGCCACTGATTATTTTCCCATAATTCTTATTATGTCTCTCCTTTGATTGGAAACATACTGAATAAAATCCAAGTTTCCCCACTTCATTCTAGGCCTTCTATCGTCTGACCTCTGCTTGTCTGTTCAGATTCACTTTCTGCAACTTCATCCCAATTATGTTAAGTGTCTGTTAAATTGCATTTGCTATATAGATCCTACGTGTTCTTGCCTTGGTTCATGATGCCGTCTCAGACTCTAATGTCTTTTCTATCTTCTCTACTTGTAATTCTACTCCTCTTCGAAGGACCACTTCATAGTTACAACAAACTGCAGTTTCCCTGTTCAGGATTGATCTCCTTCTTTTCTGATCTGTCACTGCACTTGCATTTATATTATGGCAGTCATAATCTGTTATGGGTATAAATGTTTATTTCCATACCAGAATTCCATCTTATTGAGAATACTGTTTTTTCTTTTTTTTTTTTTTTTTTAAATATTTTATTTATTTATTTGACAGAGAGAGATCACAAGTAGGCAGAGAGGCAGGCAGAGAGAGAGAGGGGAGGAAGCAGGCTCCCTGCTGAGCAGAGAGCCCGACGCGGGACTCGATCCCAGGACCCCGAGATCATGACCTGAGCCGAAGGCAGCGGCTCAACCCACTGAGCCACCCAGGCGCCCGAGAATACTGTTTTTTCTAACTCATTTTCTATGTATCTTGCATTAATTGGTGCTCAGTAAATATTTATTGAATAAGTAAACAAATGAGATAGTGCAGTAACAAGGGACCTAATTTTAAGAGTCTTATATGCAAATGTGTAAAGAGATATAGACTGTAAAGAAAATGAAATAGGGTTTGAATGTAACACCATTTTTCTAAAGTTTTTGACATTGAGGTATAATCTCTAATTAGTAATGTATTCAAAGTAACATTGCCTCAGCTGATAAAAGGGACATAATAAGACCTTCATGGTACAGAGGGGATATAATAGACCTTCAGCTTCATGGTACAGAGGGAATATAATCTTCTATCCCTCATATATCACAGTTAAGTAAAAATGAATCACATTTCTGTAGCTGAGTGGCCTGTCTTGGAAAGGACAGTCTGTAGAGCTGAGGTGTGCCCTACCATATAGAAACCCATATTATAGTCACATTCACCTGTGTGACAAGTGTTTACACTTATAAATTTTTTTTAAGTAAACTATACCCCCAACATGGGGCTTGAACTCCCAGTCTTGAGATCAAGAGTCATGCTTTGCTAACTGAGCCAGCCGGATGCCCCAATTTCTGAATCCTTTAATGAAAGCTAACCTTTATTGGCTTATAGTGGGTATTTTTTTAAAAGGTTTTATTTATTTATTTGACAGAGAGAGAGACAGCGAGAGAAGGAACACAAGCAGGGGGAGTGGGCAAGGGAGAAGCAGACTTCCCACTGAGCAAGGAGCCTGATGTGGAGCTCCATCCCAGGACCCTGGGATCATTACCTGAGCCGAAGGCAAACACTTAACAACTGAACCCCCCAGGTGCCCCTTATAGTGGATATTTTAAAGTACAATGCATTTTCGCCAAGAAGTACTATTCATTCAGAACTTGGCTATACTATAGAAAATGATAACAATTTAGGAAGATAGTTTCTAGCATCTATCATAATGCAGGGCATATAATGAATATATTTCTAACTACGTGGTTGAGATAAAGCTATGAAAAAGCAACAGGACAAATAACAGTGACTTTGAAAATTTCAAAGAAAAATCACTTAGCTCAGAGGTATATTAAATCTATGATGACAAAATCATTGAAATCCAAATCAAATACTCTACGTCAAATTTCTTGAAGCAAAAAAACACTGAGATTTCTGGGATTATCTTTTCTCCTCAGTCCATTCTTACTACCAATACCCTTACGTATATCTGTGTAGGGGCACCTGGGTGCCTTAGTCAGTTGAGCGTCTGCCTTCGGCTTAGATCATGGTCTGAGGGTCCTGGGATCCAAGCCCACATCGAGCCGTGAATCAGGCTCCCTGCTCAGCAGTAAGCCTGCTGCTCTTTCTTCCTCTGCTGCTTCCCCTGCTTATACTCTCTCTCTCACTCTGTCAAATAGGTAATAAAATCTTTAAAAAGATCTTAAAATTCTTAAATAAGAATCTAGAAGAATATCTTTGTAAGCATTATTTATAGGTAATTTTTGAGCCATCTTTAAGTGTTTGCCTACCATTTAATGCTATATGTGAAAAAGGGAAAATCAACTGTAATTTCCTATTACACAATTTTTTGAGTCAAACTTTTTTCTTTTTTCTTTTTTTTTTAAAGATTTATTTATTTATTTGGCAGACAGAGATCACAAGTTGGCAGAGAGCCAGGCAAAGAGAGAGAGGAGGAAGCAGGCTGTCTGCCGAGTAGACCAATGTGGGGCTCAATCCCAGCACCCTGAGATCATGACCTGAGAGGAAGGCAGAGGCTTTAACCCACTGAGCCACCCAGGTGCCCCAAGTCAAACTTTTTTCAAATGCTTAGAATACTAAGTGGCAAAAAAAAGCTGGGGGGAAAAAAAAAAAACTCTTTGTTGCAGATCTAATGGACCTAATGTAGCCTTTTTCTGTTTCTGTCCCTTACCATGTCCATGCCTCTTGACTCTTCATAATCCCCAAAAGCCACAGCTTGCTATTTTCAACGTATTTTGCTTTTTAAACTTTTGTCAGAAATATCCTTTGGAAAATTGTGGAATTTTTTTTTAGGTCTGTTATAAAGTTTGTTCAATCCCTCTTCAGTAGCCCAGGTATTTAAACTGTCATTAAAGTTTAGAATAATAAATGAAAAAGTCTGACTTTGTTTATTATTGGAATTTTAACATTTAAACATTAAGCATTATAAAAAATAATAATTAAGGGAAGGGCTTCTCTTTTTTTTTAATACTAGGATCATGTCTCGTTCCAGTCTTGAAAATTAACATTAAAACTTCATGTGGTGGGGCACCTGGCTGGCTCGGTCAAGAGAGTATTCAACTCCTGATCTCAGGGTTGTGAATTCGACCCCCATGTTGGGTTTAGAGATTACTTAGAAAAAAAAAATCTTTAAAAAAAAATTTCATGGAAAAGGGTGCCTGGGTGGCTCAGTGGGTTAAGCCTCTGCCTTCAGCTCAGGTCATGATCTCAGGGTCCTGGGATCGAGTCCTGCATCAGGCTCTCTGCTTGGCAGAGAGTCTGCTTCCTCCTCTCTCTGCCTGCCTCTCTGCCTACTTGTGATCTCTCTCTCTGTGTCAAATAAATAAATAAAAATCTTTTTTAAAAAATCATGTATTGATAATTTTTCCATTTTTTTAAGATTTTTATTTATTTATTTGACAGATAGAAATCACAAGTAGGCAAAGAGGCAGGTAGAGAGAGAAGGGGAAGCAGGCTCCCTGCTGAGCAGAGAGCCCGATGTGGGACTCGATCCTAGGACCCTGAGATCATGACCTGAGCCAAAGCCAGAGGTTTAACCCACTGAGCCACCCACGTGCCCCAATTTTTCCATTTGGAAAAAAAAAAAAAAAAAAAAAAAGACTTTATTTGACACAGAGAGAGAGAGCACATAAGCAGGGGGAGCAGCAGAGAGAGAGGGATAAGCAGGCTCTCTGCTGAACAGGAAGCCCGACATGGGGTTTGATTGCAGAACCCTGGAAGTTGAAGGCAGACGCTTACTGACTGAGCCACCCAGGCGTGCCCCAATAAATTATTTTTCTTACTAGCTGTCACAACTTTTGAGATTCTAATAGAGTGAAATAAGCTACTATATCTAATACAAGTAATTTCCTGATATGAAGGAATAACTGATTTCAAGGTTGCTTGCTTCATTTATTTCTGAGCATTATTACCTGAAATGACATTGTAATAAGATCCTATAATCATATAGTTTAAGAATCATCATTAAAGTGACTGTAAGGTTCAACCTGTAGCCTAGGTTCTATCTGAAAACTGAGGATGATAAAGTTTTTTATTGTATTCAGAACTTTTAGAGTTTATAGAAAGAGCTCACTGTGCTTCAGATGAAAAATGTAGTTTGGCACATAATTGGTGTAATTCACGGGTGTTATTCCAGATAAAAGTTTGTCATTCATTAATGATAATGAGGCAAGTTATTCTGGGTATGTGTAAACTCTCATATAGGTACTTTCAAGTACTCATGAATTCTTTTAGACCTGAAGATATTACCTTCTGTTACATAAGTCTACCAAGATTTAATTTCTTCTTTAAGAGCAAAACTTAGGGACTCCTGGGTGGCTCAGTCAGTTAAGCATCTGCCTTCAGCTCCAGTCCTGATCTCAGGGTTCTGGGATCAAGCCCCATGTCGGGTTCCCCGCTCACCTGAGAGTCTGCTTCTCCCTCTCCCTCCACTCCCTCCCCACCTGTTCGTGCTCACACTTTCAAATAAATAAATAAAATCTTAAAAAAAAAAAAAAAAAGAGCAAAACTTATATACACAGCAAATCTAGTTAAGTAAAAATTATTATTGTACTGATTGGTAGAACCCATCTCATTGCTAGTTATATAGGAACAGGATGATAATAATTTGCAATAACTTTCTGAATTAAAGTAATTGAATAATTAAACTAATGTAAATAGAATGTTTGACCTGCAGCATAACCAGATCCAGGAAATAGGGAGACAGTTTTAGTGTAATTTCTTTCTTGGAAGAATCACTCTCGTCCTTGCAAGAATATTTGTTTCTTATAATAATTATGTTATTGACAGAGAAGAGTAAAATTCAGCTAAGAATCCCATTTTGTGCAAAGTTAAAATATTATTTGGGGAGTTTATATAACCCAGCCAAGGCTCCTATAACAGTGCTTTGTTAATTTGTTTTTGAGTCTTTCTTTCATTCATTCATTCAGCTTGTGGGTAATCCCACATAATGAATAATGTTCCTACTCCTTGGTCATGTAATAGCCACTTGCTGTAATAAAGGACCTCCCTGTAATAGGAGAAGCAAGCCATACTCTTCGAAAATATTTTTGTTCAACTACTGTTAAGTTAAAACCCTTCTTTCAGCCCACTACCCCCACTTCACCTCCTGCGTCTTGGCCCCAATCATAACATATATTTTATTTTAACATTTAATTCATGCAAAATTATCTAGCACTCACACATAGAGCAGGAGTTCAACAAAAGGGAGTTTATTTCATGACTTTTGTCTGCTAAAGCATGTCTTATTTTACTTTTCAGCTTGCTACCAAATCCCTTGCCTTCCAGAGTTAATTTTTTTTTTTAATGTATTTGGTTCAACAGGAAAACTGTGGTATGTCTGTGTGTAATGGTAAAATATATATCCTGGGTGGAAGACGGGAAAATGGAGAAGCCACAGACACTATTCTCTGTTATGATCCTGCAACAAGTATCATCACAGGGGTGGCTGCAATGCCCCGGCCAGTGTCCTATCATGGCTGTGTGACTATACATAGATACAATGAAAAATGCTTTAAGCTCTAAAGCCAGGATACCTCACCCAAGAAGCCACACTGATCCAAGATGAGAGGTTTTAAGAACTCCAGAGTGGGAACTTGACATATCTCCTTTTGTGCCATGTACACAAAAAAGTAAAGATAATAATTGTGGTGCCTTTTCCCCTGAAATATTGATCTTTTAAACTGTAATAAAGTCTTTCCTGTAATTGGAAAAAAAATTTTTGTTGTTGAAGATAATAGTGGTTATTGCTTGGGTTTTGAGAGTGTACCTTTGTAAGTATTTGTAAGAAATTCATGTGGAATAGGAAATAATGCCTGCCTGTATAACCTTTAGGAATTTCTGAATGGTTTCTTCATTTATATACATTTATCTGTAAGCCTGTATATTCCTTATTTTGTCATATATGTATAGAAAATTGCATGACTTAGGCTTCATTTAGGTTAAATCACATAATGCTTAGAATGCTTACAAAGGAGAGAAATCAGTTTAAAAAATCTTTTTCACTAAAAATACATCCAAACTGATAAATTTTATTGAAGGGTTTTTTTAATAACTGATAAAAATGTAATGACAACAATTTGAATATGATAAAATACTGAATTATCATGACTTCCTAGAATTGCTGTCTTATATCAAACATATTTTTGGAAGAACATTGGATAGGAGATAGAAAAGCAGGTGCCCCTAAAATGGGGAGTAAAATTGTAGGTTAATTCCTAAGAAAAATTATGTAAGACCTTGAAGGGAAGAACAACCCATTGTGGCTCTCAAAATACCTCTGTATCATCTCTAAATCCTCTAGGGAACATCTTTTTAGAACCTGGCAAGAGAGTTGAAATCCATTTTGGAAAACAGGGAAAAATTTTCTCCCTAGCCCAGTAGGGTTTGACTTCATTAGGATGGTGCTTTGGGAGAGGACCTCTTCCCTGGTTATCTTCCTTTCCAGTGAACAGGTAAAAATCTTGGAGTCTCCACTCTTGAATTACCTTTAAAGGATAAAGGTGGGACCACCTGTCAGTGGGTCCATTTTTCTTTTAAAATTAGCTATCCAAAAAAACCTAACAGTGGTATTTGCAGTCTTTGAAGATATATCTTTCAGTTGGTACCCATTGTGGAAAATACTGGTCAACATTCTCAAATTGCCTTCGTCTAGATTTTTCAACTCTAGTTGATAAGCTTACTAGTTTTCAGTGAGGAATGTAAAATGTTTTCTAAGGCAAATGGAATGACAGGAACTGTAGAATAAGTGATTACTGTTATTCCTGGGTGAACAGATAAAATTTACAACATTTTAGGGATATTCCAGGGATGTTCCGGGTAGCCTGCTGGATTTCGACTGCCCAGGCACTATTGTTGTCTCAGATCATAATTACATACTCTTTGTCACAGGAGAGATGATGCAGATGTGTGATTATAGTACCACCAGATATCTGTTAAAACTAAGTTAGTAATGAAAAACCTAACATAGATAAATTATTTTGTTTTCTCATCTTAGGATGATTCAGAGATTTCTAATAAACTGTATGGCATCATCATCAATTTAGCTGGAATCTGAATTCTGAGGAAAACTCTAAAGATCTTATAAATAATTAGGGAATTAAATTTTTCAAATCATAATTTGAAATGACATGTACCTTTTCCTGATAATTATCAGAGCAATTCAGGAAACAGTTTTCTATTGTTTTCATTGAAAAGACAATTGTAAATACAATTGGGATACTTGTTTTAATTCTGAAGTAAACATCTACTTCTGCATTATACCTTTTGTAGATAATGGAACCTATTTAGTTCAGAGATTCTTTGCAGCAGATGGGATAATGTATGAGAAGTGTTTTGTAAATGCTGAGGATTAGACAAATGATACTTGTTATTTCATGTGTATTCGTAAGATCATGCCCATACATAAATAGACACTGCACACACACACAAAACTCTCAAGATCACTTGTATTTTAGCACTTTTGTCTATTGTAAAAATATTAACTAGTTACTTGTATTTCTTTATACATTTATTTTTACTATCCATGTATTGTACTAAATTTGAAATGAAATCCTATAAAACAATTTGTTTAAACATAGACCTCATGCCAATATTGTTTCATTTTTTTCTACATAATTTAAAACTATGTAAATTAAGTAGGCCACCAAGAACTTCACTTGAATTCTATGAAATTAACAGTTTTTGAAATCACTCAGCTGATATTTTAATATACTCTAGTTATCTTCCTTTATTGATTGTTGATAAATAACAGTGTTAGCACTGATCAAAGAATTTTAGGATATAATTAGTATATCAAAAGGGATTCATCAGCCAAATTGTGTCAGATTATATTCATACTGTCATCACATAGTTGACAGATTTTTTTTTTTTTAAAGATTTTATTTATTTATTTGACACAGGGAGAGAGAGAGAGATCCCAAGCAGGCAGAGAGAGAGAGAGAGGCAGAAGCAGGCTCCCTGCTGAGCAGAAAGCTCGATGCGGGGCTCGATCCCAGGACCCTGAGATCATGACCTGGGCTGAAGGCAGAGGCTTAACCCACTGAGCCACCCAGGTGCCCCGACAGATTTTCTTTTGATAGGAGATGCTCATATAAGCCTTTGGATTAGTATGTATGTATACATGTATAGATAGATAGCAGAGTCATGTACATGCATATATACAAACACCAAGAATTTGATCAGTTTGTGATGATCAGAAAACACATAAAGTAAAAATTAGTTGACTTAATTAATTTCAATCCCAGAAATTTTTATTTGGGCATTTCTATAATATGTTTTTACATTTGAAAGTACACGATAAGGGCCACTTGGCTGGCTCAGTCAGTAGAGTATGCAACTCTTGATCTTGGGGTCATGAGTTTGAGCCCCACATTGGGTATAATGATTACTTAGAAAAAATTTTGAAGTACATGGTGAGTATTAGTATAATGACTTATATACAGTCAGAATCTATGTAATACATAAGGTTTCACGAGATTAGAAAACAAATTGGAGGTAGAGACGAGTTTGCTAAACCCAGCTGTGATACCTCAGTGGGAAAAGGAATTCAAGCATATGTTTTGTAGATTAACAAGAAAGTATAGTTGTTTTTTGTTCATGAACGTGTGTTTTCCTGTCTATGAGTGAGCTATAAAGTGGTCTGATTTTTGAAGCAGTAGACCTTCGTTTTCAAATTTAATCTCCCCACTGACTACTACTGCACAGGTATGAAATAGTAGCTTATTGAGTCTTCAGTAACCTTCTGTTTTCCTAGATGACTGAAATATAGATATTTTCCTCCATTTAAACCAGGTGTTAAGAAAAAAGTGATGTAAATACTCAGGGAGGGTATTGTCATTTTGGCCTATTGGGGTGTTTAAAGTGCCATAACTATATAACCTTCAGTTCATGATCCTAGAGTAAATTTAATTTGGTAAAGGGGCTTCACACAGGCAGTGGTTGAACATTCATTCTTTTATATTTAGAAAGATGAAAATGTTTTGTGGACTGATACATTTTCTCTTAGTGAATACGAATTGTTTATGTTTCTCTACTGTCATATACCCTTTTGAAACTCAGGAAAGACAAAGGCTCAGTTATACTACTTTTGTCAATATGCAAACCAGGTGTGTGTTGTTCGTTTTGTTTTGTTTTCCTGTTGTCTGGATATGGCAATAGATTAAAAAAAAAAAAAAGAATTGCTGTGAGAACCCATACATGAAAAGAGAGGGTTTGAATTGTTGTGTGTGCCTTTTGTGTCTTGAGATTTATGTGTGGAAAAGACCTCTCCAGACTTTATTTTCAAAGAGAAGAGATAGCTATTTATGTGGTGCCAAGTAATAAGATAAATGTCTCTTAAAGGTTTCCTATGGAAGCCTTTGTTTTACTAAACTCAAGACACAAGTTAACCTCAACATAATTTTGGCCTTATTAGAATTTCTTGTGCATTATATCAAAAGCCAGGTTTACATCACCTCACCCCATTATTATTTTTAGTTAATAAATTCACCATGTCAAGTAACCAGAATGGGGGCGATTTGGTTGGCTTTTAAGTAGGTTTGATTAGGTAGCTCTACTCATTGTCACATTTAATGCTAGACATCAGAAACCACTTGAGCCAGAGTGTGAATTGATAATTCCAGAGACATTTTCAACAGACTTCACATTTTTTAATGTTTTTTATGAATGTGTTATGTTTGTGTGATTGCCTTAGATATTAAATTTACTTAGTGCTGAAGATGATCATCATAATTTTTTTAAAAAAACAGCAGTAGTCATAACTTATTTTATATATTGTTCCAAAGAGAAAAAATTTGTTTTGATGTTTTCAGAATAACTGCATCGGAATTTGTTTATGTGCCTTAAGTTCTCTAGTTCTATTTTAGCGTTCTTTTTTTTTTTAATTCTGAATAAAGCTTACCTTAGATGTGTTTCATATTTGTTTCCTACAAAGTAAACTCCCCTTCTTAAAAGTTTTAATGAACACCATGTGATTGCTTGGCAGAACGAGAATGTTAAGAAATGTTGTTGAGTGCTTGGAGTTTTATTATATTTGAGGGTTTTGTTTTGGTTGCCAAGGTGCTTTTTAAGATATTTAGACAAACATCTAACATTGATTAAACCTTTGAAAACATCATTTGCAGTATCTGCATCTAATGTCAGAAAAGTAAATGTACTTACTTTTGTTCCATCCTTATGCACTATTTTTTTTCTTACTCTTGCTTTCCTCATCATCCTCCCCCCAACCCCGAGTTTCTTTATTTAAATTCTTGAGAATTTCTGGAGCTAAGACAACAATTACAGAGTTGAAAAAAAGCACAATATGCTTTACAACTTGTACAGACCTATGGTAGCCAAATGTCATTTGCTTTCAGTGAGAGGCTCCAAGAATCTTCACAGTGAAAAAAAAAATGCTTTGTACTTTGTTCTCAATTTGGTTGTAGCATATTAATACTTACATGTCTTGTTTAAATATACTTTGTGCATAGTTTAATTTTTTAAGTCATATCTAATAAAATGTCCTTTAACCATTATTATTTGACTATACAGTTGTATTAAATTTTGTTTACCAAAACCTTCTTGTTTTGTTTTACTTTAAATACATCCAAAAGGTTGTGCAAAAAAAGGGATGGAGGGAGATTCATATTAGTATATGTGAATATTTACTGGTATGTCGATAAATTAACTAGAAGAATAAATAAAGCATTAGTGTATATGAAGAAATGAAATGTTGGCTGAAGAACAGTTAAAAAGGAAATGCCACTGCTTATTTATATATAATTATATGTAATCATGTATAAAAGTGCATGTAATCAATGTTTTAGTCTGAACCACATGGAAGTGTTACCTATCCACAAAAAAATTTTAGGGATGCCTGGGTGGCACCGTCAATTAAGCATCTGCCTCTGGCTCAAGCCCTGAGTTGGGCTCCCTGCTCAGTGGGGAGTCAACTTCTCCCTCTGCCCATCACCCCACTTGTGTTCTCTCAAGTTAAAAAAAAAGAGAGAGAAAATGTTAAAAAAAAAATTTTGTAATTACCAGAAAGTTACCCATAACATGTACTCTAGTGTTCTTTGATTTGACTCTCAAAAGTATCCCTGTAGTAATATTAAGAGTAAAGAAATTTCCTTTCAAATGTCAAAGAAAGGACATATTATTTACAATATAGGTAATGTCTGATTCTACATTTAAAAAAGTAAAATTTTGGAAAGGTGTAAGTATGTTACAGGGCATATGTAATGCTTAGCTTTTTAGACTTAGTTTTTAAATTGTGCCATCGAAATAAGATGGCAAGTTAGAGTGCTTCTTAAACAGTCCATGTTAATTTTTCCTTTGACTCAATTCCTTTGTAGTCACCCCTGGAAAGTATATGGCTTCATCAGACCTGATTCCAACCAGTGCTCTACCATAAAGCCATTTAACCTCTGAACCATACTTTCCTTATTCTAGGAAAGGCCATAGGCTTGTAAGGAGATGAGCTAATGGGATAGGTGTTAAAGGGTGAGTAGTTCTGGCACAAGAGAACATAAATGTCAGTTCCTTGTCCATGTAGCTATTCAGGACAAAAATGCAATATGTAGAAGCAGGGAAGGAATTGAAAAAAATAAAAATATCTGGACAGTGGGTAAGGAATAGAACCCTCTTGTACTTTCAATTTGATCTTTAAAAAATCACCTGCACTCGGGGCGCCTGGGTGGCTCAGTGGGTTAAAGCCTCTGCCTTCGGCTCAGGTCATGATTCCAGGGTCCTGGGATCGAGCCCCGCATCGGGCTCTCTGCTCAGCGGGGAGCCTGCTTCCCTTTCCCTCTCTGTCTGCCTCTCTGCCTACTTGTGATCTCTCTCTCTCTGTTAAATAAATAAATAAAATCAAAATTATTTAAAAAAAAAAAAAATCACCTGCACTCTTGAGGTGCCTGGCGTGTGTACAGAAGAGTAAAGAAAATTTCTTTACTCAATATTACTACAGGAATACCTTTGAGAGTCAAATCAAAGAACACTAGAGTACACACTAGAGTGGCTAGAGCATGTGACTCTTGATCTCAGAGTTGTGAGTTCGAGCCCCACATTGAACATAGAGAGCTTACTTTATTTTTTCTTTTTTTAAGATTTTATTTGAGACAGCATGAGCTAGGGGGGCAGGGGTGGGGGCAGAGGGAGAGGGAGAAACAGACTCCCTCTGAGCAGGGAGCCCAGTGGGGCCTCAATCCCAGGATCTGGGATATGACCTGAGCTGAAGGCAGATGCTGAACTGACTGAGCCACCTAGGTGCCCCACGTAGAGTTTGCTTTAAGGAAAAAAATCACCTGCACTCTTAATGGAATGAGGAAAATAATAGGCTATACCTGCCTTCTGCTTTTCTGATACTAACTTTTAATGGAGATTTAGAAAATCAAAAGGCATGATTTTCCTCCTAATTTTGTTGAGGCCTTTATTTTTTGCTTCATGTTTTTTTATGATGTTTTGACATCTTAGAGGACTTTGCTGGGAGAAACTGCCCTTCCTAAAACTAGCTAATTCCTGGAAACAGTAACCAACTTGTCAGCAAGCCTACCTTTCATATATAAACCAAACAACCTCGTCTATTCCCTTAACCACCACCACCCCAACTCACACACCAGGTCAATATTTCCCCTGCTCTGAGTCACTCCAGGGTCAAGTACCAAACAACTAAGAACAGCTCCTCTGTCCTGAAGCCTGCCGGAATTATTAAAACTAGCCATTCTTAAACTGTATGTATACCCTGCCCTGCGGTGACTTTTTCATGGAAATGCAAATGAAATCTCCAACCTTAGCTCTCCCCTCATTTCTTTCTGCCTCCTGACACGGGTGCTTTCTCCGTAGCTCTGCATGACATGCTGTGCCTCTTGTTTCTAGAGAAACTATGACTAACATTAAACTTTTATCTCAGTAGTATTTATCTCTTTGTATTGTCACTCAGTCACCTTTATAAATTAAGACTCACAAAGCACAGAGGGACTTCATGTATTAGTGAGTAAAAGCACCGATTTTGTTTTTTATGGTAATACAAGATCCTGTTCAGAATAGTAGACCTTAAAACGGGATTTTTGAGTCACAGTTTGATAAACGTAATAATCAGTACATGTGTACTGTAACCAAAGAGCTCAAGAGGAATCAGTCCAAAGAGTTTAGGCTTTGAGTGCTGATACCCTTTTATTAAGAGACAGTGTGATAAAGGGAGGCATCTTGTCCAAATGGGAGAAGAAAAGACTTTAAAAGTTCACATTTAGGGGTGTCTGGGTGGTACAGTAGGTTAAGCCTTGACTTGGTTTTGGCTCAGGTCATGATCTGCTGGGTCACAGAATCAACCCCTGACTCAGAGTTGGGCTCTGCTGTCAGCAAGGAGTCTGAAGATTCTCTCCCTCTGCCCCTCCTCCCACTCTCTCTCTCAGGAAGGGAAGAAAGGAGGGGGAGGGGAGAGGGAGGGAGGAAGGGAGGGAAGGAAGAAAAGGGGAAGGAAGGAAGAAAGGTGTGTTCGTTGGTCAAATGTATTTGTTCACACACACACTCCATCCTACTGGGATTTGGTGGATGATACCAAAGATGGTAGGGCTTTACAGGAATTCAGGGTCCCCTGTGAACAAAAGAGGTAAAACCAAAGAGAAAGCAAAAGCAACCCTTCAAAAAGCTTTCTTGTATGGTATGGCAGCCATGGAAATGGGACTGGCCAGCCTCCAACTACAAGGAGCATAACTGACCAAATAAGGCCCCAGCCGGTGGCTTTGAAATCTGTCTTGAATTTGCACTGAGGCCACACCTCACACCAGCTGCTCCCAGCCAATGTCTTATGGTAGGGCTACTTAAGGCACGTGTGTTCCTGAAAGACAGGTTTCTCCTTTTCTTTTCTTTTTTCTTTTCTTTTCTTTTCTCTCTCTCTCTCTCTCTTTTTTTTTCCTTTCTTTTTTAAGATGGATAGGGGGGTGATAGGCAGAGAGAGAGAGAGAGTCTTAGGCAGGCTCCCTGCCCAGCATGGAGCCTAATACAAGGCTTGATCTCAGAGCCCTGAGATCATGACCTGAGCTGAAATCAAGAGTTGGAGGCTTAACCTACTGAACCACCTAGGGAGTCCCAAGACAGAGCTCTCCTGATGGTGGATTTTGGCTCCATGACTCCCATTCTACTTTGTCCAACCTTTATTAAACTACATGCTAATGCAGGATGTTGCTATCCAACCTTATTTCCCTCTTCCCTTCACTTGATTTTAGCATCTAATGGCTCTCTCCCCACGTTTTCCATCACAGGGCATTTCCCTGCATGTTTTCATTAAAATATTTGCATATTTGATGTCATTTTCTCAGAGGGCATAGGTCTGGCATATGTAGAAAAAAGTCCCTTGGGAATCATTGTCCTAATGATAAAGTTAACACTATGGAGCCATCCACTAATCCTGGTTTTCTGAAAAGTCCTAGATATTAAACTTAGACTAGGCTCAGCAACAACATAATGTGAAAATAGGTGAAGTTGACTGTTGGAGTGCCTGGGTGGCTCAGTTGATTAAGCATCTACCTTTGGCTCAGGTCATGATCCCATGGTCCTGGGGTCAAGTCCCACAGCAGGCTTCCCTCTCCTTCTGCCCCTCCCCCATCTTGTTTTCTCTCTCTCTCTCTCTCTCTCTCTCTCAAAGAAGTAAGTAAAAGATATTTTAGGGTGCCTGGCTCAGTGGGTTAAGCTGCTGCCTTCGGCTCAGGTCATGATCTCAGGGTCCTGGGATCGAGTCCTGCATTGGGCTCTCTGCTCAACAGGGAGTCTGCTTCCCTCTCTCTCTCTGCCTGCCTCTCTGTCTACTTGTGATCTCCCTCTGTGAAATAAATAAATAAAATCTTTAAAAAAAAACAAAACTATATTTTTAAAAATAACAAAGTCGGGCGCCTGGGTGGCTCAGTGGGTTAAGCCGCTGCCTTCAGCTCAGGTCATGATCTCAGGGTCCTGGGATCGAGTCCCACATTGGGCTCTCTGCTTAGGAGGGAGCCTGCTTCCCTTCCTCTCTCTCTGCCTGCCTCTCTGCCTACTTGTGATCTCTCTCTATCAAATAAATAAAATCTTTAAAAAAAAAAAACAAAGTCAACTGTTTACAAATGCCGGCTTTAACATTTACTTATACATCTTTGGGTGAGATATTTAACCTTTTCTGAGTTTCAGTTTTCCCCCTTCCCACTTAGGCTTGGTTTGAGCATTAAATTAGAACGTAAAAGCAACATAGTACATGGCAATGGTGCTTAATCAGGAATGGTAGTAATTAATAGCTTAGAGATTTAATTCATTTATTTATTCATTTATTTGGCAAACATTGGAGTCCTCGATGTGGATCAGGCAGAACGCTTCCTACTGGCATTGCATTAATGAATGTAATAGTCCCTGTTCTTAAGCTTTATAGACTGATAGGAGAAGTGGACATGTGAACAGATAAATTCTATATAATGTGATAGAGAAAGTTACAGGCATTCCAGTTACCAAAAAAGTGTGTAAATAAGAATAAAGAATCTTCAGTTTCCAGAGTAAAGAGATGTTTTATTATTTTTTTAATATTTTATTTATTTATTTGACAGAGAGAGAGATCACAAGTAGGCAGAGAGGCAGGAAGGGAAGCAGGCTCCCTGCTGAGCAGAGAGCCCAATGCGGGGCTCGATCCCAGGACCCTGAGATCATGACCTGAGCTGCAGGCAGAGGCTTTAACCCACTGAGCCACCCAGGTGCCCCATAGAGCAAAGAGATTTTATGGTTCCTTCTTTCCAGTAGTGCCAGTCACTGGGTAAGGTGCCATGGGATTAATACATCAAATGAGATAGGTCCTGTCCTCTAGAAGTTTTCTGTCAAGTGAGGAACTGCAAAGCAGTCAGGGAGGGGTTTCTTGCTGAGACAGGGAAACATTGCATTAATATCCTAGGTTTTTTTTGGTTGTGGGTTTCTGTAGTATTTTTTGGTTTTTGTTTTTTTTTGTTGTTTTTTGGTTTTTAAGTAGGCTCCACACCCAATATGCGGCTTGACTCATAACCCTGAGATCAAGAGTTGCATGATCTCCTGAATGAGTCAGCCAGGTACCCCCTCATGCTCTAGTTTGTTGCATTTTCCACTTCTCAACTTGTAGCTTCCATATACCTACCATTCACCATGTTGTTTATAGCAAAACTGACGTCTTACTTACAGTCTTGGTCTTAATTTCTGCCATTATCCCGGGTCATTTCAGCCTATAGAACCTCTTTGTTCTAGCCTTACAGTATTTTGACCTCCAGTCAAGAGACCGTCACCCTCACTTACTCTAGTAACCCACAAGGCCTTGCCTTAGATCATTCCATCACCCCAGAATAGCTCTTCCAATGAAACCTTTACCTCTAAAGCCTGTCTTTTGCCAGAGCCTTCCCTTCCTTCCTCTCTCATTCTATGACTTTCCTTGTGATCTTGTTCAGATCTCTAATCTGCCAACATGTCTTCATGCAGGCCCCTAGACTGCCCACTATCCCTTCCTAGCCTGCATTCCATAGTTATAATGTTGTTCCAACCAGGGTCACCAGCACTCAAAATCTGCTCACTCTTTTGATCTTCCATCCCACTTTCTCTTCTCTGTCCACATGAGAATCAATCCAATTACTGGCCTTCTCTACTCCTACTCCCAAGCTGTTGAGTACTGATAGAGAAAATAAATTAGCTGCAAACTGGGCAAGATACTCTTGGCAAACCTTAAATGCACCTACCCTCTTTCCTTTTCCCTTTATGACAGCTCATTCCCTGCTCTCCTAGAGTACTCTATTATCTTCTCTTCTGTTCTCAGAAGTTGATCCTGTCTTTTTCCTCTGAAGATTTAAACATCTAAGTAGAATCTCTCTCAGCATCTTGCCCTCCTGTCCACTCTTCTTCATGATTTAGGGTTCCATCCTCCCTCTAAACTCTGAATCCCAATTGTGCAGCATTTTAGGAACATCCCTCTATCTCCATCTCTGATTGTCAATCTCCTTCTCCATGAGTACTTTCTCACAGCATTTAAACATACTCCAGCCCCTTTCATCTTTAAAACCCTTTCTGCAGCTTTAAGTTCCCTTCAAACTCCACCTTATTTTTAGAAAGTCTCTCCTGGGGCACCTGGGTGGCTCTGTTGATTAAACCTCTGACTCCTCATTTCTGCTCAGGTCTGATCTCATGGCTCATGAGACTGAGCCCCACAGCGGACTCCAAGGTCAGCATGGAGTCAGCTCAAAGATTGTCTCCCCCTGCCCCTCCCCCCACTTGTGCACAAGCACTCTCTCTCTCTCTCTTGCTAAAATAAATAAATAAATCTTAAAAAAAAAAAACCAAAAACCTCTCCTTGGGTAATGGTATTAAGGAGGGCACTTGTTACGATGAGCACTGGATGTTATATGTTAGTGATGAATCACTAAATTCTTCTCCTGAAAACATTATTACACTATATGTTAACTAACTAGAATTTAAATAACATTCTGAAAATAAAACAACTATGCTTAATAAAAATAAAAATAATTTAAAAATAAATTAAAAATCTCTCCTTTCAGGGTGCCTGACTGGCTTGGTTGGTGGAGCATGGGACTCTTGATCTCAGGGTGTGAGTTCAAGCCCCAACTTAGGCACAGAGATTACAAAAAAAAAAAAAAAAGAGAGAGAGAGAGAGAAATTTTAAACTTCTTCTTTGCCTCACTTCTTACTACACTGCAATCTGGCTCACATACACCATTACATAAATCACACTTGCAAAAAAAAAAAAAAAGAAGAAGAAGAAGAAATCACACTTGCCTAGAGTGCCGATTACATCTTTGTCATTAAATCCCAAACCCTTATTTTATTTAACTCCCTAAAAATTTGATGCCCTTGATTACATTTTTTTCTATCTTGGCTGTAGCCAAATTTTCCCTTTTCTCTTTCATGTTCTCTTCCTCCACCTCTGCCCTAAATCCCCAGTCAGCAGGCTTTCTTCCTAACTTGCAGATAATTAACCTGCGGAATTTTATCCACTTATATGGCTCCGGTTATATCTACATTTAATGACTTCTAAATATAACTATTCAATCCATATACTTGTATCTAAATGTATTTTTTTAATTTAATTTTTTAAAGATTTTTATTTATTTATGTGACAGAGAGAGAGATCACAAGTAGGCGGAGAGACAGGCAGAGAGAGAGAGGAAGCAGGCTCCCCGCTGAGCAGAGAGCCAGATGTGGGACTCAATCCCAGGACCCTGAGATCATGACCAGAGCCAAAGGCAGAGACTTAACCCACTGAGCCACCCAGGCATACCATAAATTTAATATATTTTTAAGTAAGCTCTGTGCCTACCACGGGGCGTGAACTTACCACTTCAAGATCAAGAGTTGTATGCTCCACCAACTACATTTACAAGGAACTCCTGCTTGTATCCAAATATCTTTTAGAAATTTCTGCCTGAGGGGCACCTAGGTGGCTCAGTGGGTTAAAGCCTCTGCCTTCGGCTCAGGTCATGATCCCAGTGTCCTGGGATCGAGTCCCACATCGGGCTCTCTGCTCAGCAGGGAGCCTGCTTCTCTGTCTCTCTCTGCCTGCCTCTCTGCCTACTTGTGATTTCTGTCAAATAAATAAATAAAATCTTAAAAAAAAAAAGAAATTTCTGCCTGAGTCTTTAATATGGGACTACTAGCAACTGAAACCAGAATCTCTTTCTCCAAGAATACTCACTTATCTTGTAGTCTCTCTTCTGCAACAAATAGCAAAATTGCATATCAAAGACAGAAGTCTAGAAGTAATTTTTTTCTGTTATTCAATCATACATTCAAATATTTACGAGTACCTACTTGTGCCAAGAACTCTTCCTCTTTGATATCTAAATCTACCTCTCTTTCTATCTAGCTGTCTATCTGTCCATCCGTCTATCTATCTTTCCATTGTCCCTCCCAATGTCTTAGTTCAGGCCCTCATCATTTCTCCCGTGGAAGAGGCTCCCGAGTGGTTTGCCTAAGATCAGAGTTAGCATGCAACTGAAACCAAATATAGCTGAATAAGGAATTTACTGGAAGGCAGCAAAGTATCAGACCTGGAAAACAAGCAGAAACTGGGGCCTCTCCAAAGAGCCATGAAGAAGGACACACAACTGTGATCGTTAAGCAGAAATAATCTGGAGAGAGCATCCCTGTCGATCCACCATTAACTGCTAATGAATGTATCTTTATCTCATTTACTCCTTGATTGAAATCCCTCCGGGAAACAATCAACTGGATTGACACTAGTACATATACCTAGCTGGCTGCTAAGGGCCAGGGAGAGAGATTCCACCCCTTTAGGGAGAGGAAGGCTTTGCTTCTTGCCAAAATAAATACAATATGGAATTCCCCAAATCTTGGGGGTGGGGGGTGGGGAGGAATGCTTCATGGGTTTACCCATCTCTGTGCCCTGGCTTTCTTCTGGAATGCATTGCTTCCAGCTATCTCTCCCATTCTCTGAAAGAGCTTAGAATTCATTTCCTCAAGGGAACTCCCATGACCACTCTCTTCCCACCCCACTCTGAGTTAGATGAGCTTTGTGCATCCATTTTGCCCCCTTTATATACCTCTGTCATGGTACTTTTGTGTTTATTTGACTCTTTTCCTCCCTCTCCCAAGTTATGGACTCTTTAAAATCAGCAACCATTTCTTACTTGGTGAGATCCAAGGATCTAGCCAAGAATCCAGTGAAAGAGAAAAAGCCAGCTGGAGTTAAGAAACCTTAGTGGATAGTATTAGAAAGCCCCAGGTCACGGAAAAGTGAAGAGAGAGAGAAGAGAAGACAGAGTGCCAGTGACAAAAGACATATTTTGAATTTGCCTAGAACTGAAAAAGCTTATCAGTATATGTTAAATAATATTCCTAATGATTTCCTAGCATCTTACATAATAGTGACTTCCCCTGACCTTAACATTAGGTTTTGGGTTTCTGTCTAAATTTAGGTTTGGAGCAACCCTTTCCTTGCTTTTGGTTACAACTCAAATGCTGCCTCTTCTATAAAGCCTTTACTGGTTTTCTGAACAGATTTATTCTTCACTCCTTGAGGGCAAGGACCAAGTCTATCTTGTTAATCTAATTCTATTCCTAGGACCTGCCTGACAAAGCGCCTGGCACAGAATAGGTAATGAGTATTTATTTGACTGATAATCACTATGGGAAGCATAAGGGGTATGTTAGGAAACAAAGGAATAGGGAAGTTATAAACTTCAAAATTCTTTAGTGGTACCTGGTCTGGTTCAGAGCTACTGCCTGTCTCTTGTTATGCTAACTACTGCCTGTCTCTTGTTATGCTCACTGGAAGTCTTAACTGATTGCTACAGACACACTCTCCTATTCCTGACTTATTCTGCTATTGCTATCCCTACCCCCTATCTATTAACCCTAACCCCACAGCTGTAATGATCCTGTTTTTATCAAAATGTTATAAATTACTCCCAGAACAGTGATGTGAAGGGCATATAGTAAGTGAAGAAACATTTATTCAAGAAAATCTACTAAAATTTAGCAAGAACAGAGTCTGTAGCACTCAAGCCACTGCACATTCCTAACCTCACCCTCCCACCTAACTCAAGTGACAGAAGCTATACTACACAAGACAGCATCACCAAGAAGATGAGGCTCACCCCCATTTCTAGTTAAGGATATCTCCTAGGAAAGGGCAGGCCACTAACATTCCTCACCCCGACATGTCCATGTTGCCTAGGCTAATTTCCAGGTGAGTATCACAGAGAGGTGAAGACACCCTTCTTCTATGTTAGAGGTGAAGACTCCCTCTTGTATGTTAGAGGTTCCACCCAAAAAAAGACAGTCCAAGCAGACCAGAGGCTACCACACCAATACAGCACTTTGCTTGTAAAGATGACTGGCTTTATTTTAAACCAGTGTGGGAAAGATCAAGCCTTAAGGGAAGTCTTGAAAATCATGGTGGTGGGTCATTAAGAAGATCCTGGTAGATCCAAGAGATCAATGAACAACATCATAGGCAAGCTAGTTTATTAGTGAGAACTAGGGAAAGAAACCAGCTAAGAAGACCCTTTCTAGGATCTGAACAAACCTCAAAGGCTAGCCTCAAAAATGAACCCTGAAAGGGCACCTGGGTGGCTCAATGGGAAGAGCATGTGATTCTTGATCTTGGGATCGTGAGTTTGAGCCCTATGTGGCATGTAGCAATTACCTAAATAAATAAAACTTAAAAAAGAAAATTAACCCTGCAAAGGAGTAAAAATTAAATTGAACTTCATGAAAATTAAAAACTTCTGTGCTCCAAAGGATTCCATCAAGAAACTGAAAAGACAATCCATAGAATTGGAGAATATATTTTCAAACCATATTATCTGAAAAGGGACTTGGATCTAGAATATAGAGTATACTAGTTTCCTGGGTTTGCCATAACCAAGTACAATGGACTGGCTTGTTTCCACAACAACAACAAAAAATGTATCGTGTCCCAGTTCTGGAGGATAGAAGTCTGAGATCAAAGTGTCAGCAGGATTGGTTTCTTCTGGGTGCTGTGAGGGAGAATATGTTCTGTGCCTCTCATCTAGCTTCTAGTGTTTCCTGGTGTTTCTTAGCTTCTGCTGTATCATCCTGATCTCTGCCTTCATCTTCATATGATGATGTCTGCATATCTGTCTCCAGGTTTCCCCCATTCATAGGATACCAGTCATATTGGATTAGGACCCATCTGAAGACTTCATTTTAACTTGGTTAGATCTATAAAGACCCTGCCTCCATAAAGTCACATTCTGAGGCATTGGGGATTAAGACTTCATAACTTTGGAGGGAAGGGAGGACACAATTCAATTTATAATGTACAGAGAACACTTAGAGCTAAAACTAAATATAAAGTAGGGGAGGGGCACCTGGTTGGCTCAGTTGGTACAGTTGATCTTGGGATCATGAGTTCAAGTCCCACTTTGGGAGTAGAGTTTCCTTTAAAAAAAATAAAATAAATAAAGAATAAAATGAAGGGGCACCTGGCTGGCTCAGTTAATAGAGCATGCAACTCTTGATCTCATGGTCATGAATTTGAACCCCACACTGGGCATGGAGCTTACTTATACAAAATTAAATTAAAATAAAATAAAATAAGCTAGTTCAAAAATAGGCAAAAGATTTGAGTACACATTTCTCCAAGAAAGTTATACAAATGGCCAACAAGCACATGAAAAGATGTTCAATATCACTCATTATCAGGGAAATGCACATCAAAAGCACCATGACATAGCACTTCATGCTCACTAGAATGACTATAATCAAAAAGATAAGTTCTAGGGCACTAGATACAAAAATGTATCGTGAAAAAAAAAATGTATCGTGTCCCAGTTCTGGAGGATAGAAGTCTGAGATCAAAGTGTCAGCAGGGTTGGTTTCTTCTGGGTGCTGTAAGGGAGAATATGTTCTGTGCCTCTCATCTAGCTTCTAGTGTTTCCTGGTGTTTCTTAGCTTCTGCTGTATCATCCTGATCTCTGCCTTCTTGACCTTAATAAAAGAAAAGCTCTAAAACTTTTAGTTTAAAGAAATTGAATTTTGAAAAAAGGTATATAATGACAAGTGTTGGCGAGGATGGGGAAAAAATGAAATCTTCACATGGCAGCTGCTGAATATTTAAAATGATTTTGTTCCTTTAGAAAATAGTCTGGCAGGTCCTCAAAAACTTAAACACAGAGTTACCATATGACCCAGCAATTCCACTCCTAGGTATATAAACAGAGAACTGAAAACGTATGTCCACACAAGAACTTAAACACCGCTGTTGGTAACAGTGTTATTTATAACAGCTAAAAGCTAGAAACAACTCAAGTGTCTGTCAACTGATGGTTGGACAAATACAAAGTAACATATTCGTACTATGAAATTTTAGTCAGCAATAAAGAGAAAGGAAGCACCATGCTACAGCATGGATGAATTTTTAAGACATTACACTAAGTGAAAGAAGCCAATCATAAAAGGCTACCTATTGTGCGATTCCATTCATGTGAAACATCTGGAATGGACAAATCTACAGAGACAGAGGTAGGTTGGTGGTTGCCGGGAGTTGGGGTCCTAGGAGAAAATGGACAGTGACTGCTGAAGGCCATGCAGTTTGTTTTGGGTGATATGTTTGAAAACCGATGGTGGTGATGGTTGCACAGTTCCATGGATATATTAAAGACCACTGAATTACGCACTTTAAATGGGTTGTGTGGTGTTTGCATTATATCTCAGTAAAGCTGTTAGAATTTAAAATTCAGGTAAACTCTTCCCTTCAAGAAGTTCATCCTACCCAAAGTTGCTATCAGAACTGGAGTTGACAGTGAGAAAGAACAAAGAATCTTCTTTGTTTTTATGCTTGAAGACTAGAGACTTTGCCCAGCACGGACAGGGAGCCAGATCTATGGATAGATCATTACAATGCTACGTGGGAAGACCTGTCATAGAGAAACAATAGGTACAGTACAGCAAGCACAACTGTTGTTTTTTTAAAGCCAAATGGTCCTAGGTTTGAACCCCAGCTTTACTATTACTAAACTCTACTTCCTCTATAAATTGTGGGCAATAATGATGAGCCAAAATACTCCTGAAGGAATCAAAGGAAATATTGTCATCGAACCATCTATCACAATGTCTAGGATAAGGCCATGCCCAGTGGTGCTTCTCACACTTCTTTTTGCACAGGAATCACTTGGGGATCCTATTAAATTGTAGATCCTGATACAAGAGATCTGGGGTGAAGCCTGAGAGTCTGCATTTCTAACAAGCTCCTAGCTGATGTCTCAAGTATTAGTGGAGGACCACAGTTTAAGCAACAAGACTACAAGTACCCTATGTATGAAGTGTCAAGGAATAGAGAGGAGGAAGCAGCAAACTAATTCTTTGGAGCTGGACTTTCCTCGAAAAATGGGTAAGGGAGTTTGCAGGAATGAGAAGGATGACACGCATTCCAGGCAGAGGGAAGAGAATGAGTCAAGACCTTGAGTTTCCACAGAAGTGGAAGATGACTTTGACAATAACTTCAGGAGTGTAGGGAGGAGTAGCGAGAAACTGGGAAGTTAGACTGTAAATGATCTGGTAGGGTACGGAGTCGACCACCCCTCAATTAGACAGAGAACACTCTTGATAATGCAAGTCACACAGCGAGGTTTATTTCCAGCTAGCTGGGGTCCAAGTATCTGCCCGGCGCAGCGGGTTTCAACAAGGACCCCGAGCACTCTTAGCCAAGGGTTTACATAGCATTTTCCAGGCACTTTTTCATAGCTACCTACATATCTTGCGCCCCACTTTGACAGGTTAGTTTTGTTTAACTTTTTGCCACCCCAGCGTCACCCTGGCGCCATCCTGGCAGATAAGTGAGATTTAGGTTTAGAAGAAATTTAACTATTTACCTTTCCTTCTGCAGCCTCCCTCAGTTTTATGGGAGGGTCTTTAGGCCTTGAGGAACTGAGCCATTTGTCTCTGGAAATTGGGCCATTGAAGAGATAGCCCTTTTTGTTGTAAATCACCGGGACATTTGCAAACCAAGGGAGACTCCTGTCTTGCAGGATTGTGATCTCTGCAAGTTAACTATTTGTTTTTCTTTAACAAATGGTCCCTGTGGTGCCATCACCTAACCACTCTGGTGGTATATGATTAAGTTGTTTCTGAGGTTTTAGCTGGTTTCTCTTATCTCAAGTCACGTACGCCCTGTGGGCTGGTTAGGGATGCTCAGTGAAATTGCTTCCCAGCCTTCAGGATGACCATTCTTATGCTAACCCACTCTTAACAGTGCAAGGTGCCGGCTTTTGCTTTGCCAAGATGGCTGTACTTATGTCATGGCTAGACTCAAGGTGGGTACAGCCTTGTTTTTCTTGGTCTCCACACCTGGAGCTGGTTTCTGGGACTTGCTTTTATGTTCCCTGGGGGAAGGAGAGCAGGGACAGTTTAAGGGTTAAACAACAAAGTTATTGTTTAACCTCAATGGAAGCCTGTGGCTAAAATAAAAATTTAAAATAGGTCCTTATAGATCTTAAACCTCATGTTAATGAGTTTTAATTTTAACCTAGGCTGGTGGTTCTCAAAGTATAGTCCCTGATCAGCATCACCCCAAATTTGTTAGAAATGCATATTTTAGGAGGGCCTGGGTGGCTCAGTCCTTAAGTATCAGCTCAGCCTTCAGCTCAGGTCATGATCTGAGGGTCCTGGGATCAAGCCCCACACTGGGGCTTCCCTGCACGGTGGGAGGTCTGCTTCTCCCTCTCCCACTCCCCCTGGTTGTGTTTCCTTTCTCCCTCCCTCTGTGTGTGTGTGTGTGTGTGTGTGTGTGTGTGTGTGTCAAATAAATAAATAAATAAATATCTTTCAAAAAAGAAAGAAAGAAACGCACATTTTAGGGGGTTCCTGTCTGGCTCAGTCATTAGAACATGCTACTCTTGATTTCAAGGTTGTGAGTGCAAGCCCCATGCATGGAGCTTACTTAAAAAAAAAATAATGCACATTTTAGGACCCACTAAATCGAAAACATGGGAGGAGGGCCCAGGAATCTGTTTGAACAAGTCCTTCAAATAATGCAGGTGCTAAAACTTGAGAATCTCTGGCCCTAGGCAATGGGGGTGGGGCACTGGGAGGCATTGTAGAGGGCAGAGGTGGTCAAATTCCTGTTGGAGGAAGTTGGCCTGCCCACGGAGAGGCATTAGACTGGGAGACCTGGAATGCAACACAACCAGTTAGGAGGTGCATGAATCCAGGTGTGAGAAAGTGGGCACCTGGCGCACAGCAATGGCTGAGGGAGGAGAGGAGAGAGAGTTGACCTAAAAATTAAGAAGGTGGTTTCAGTAATACCTGGAAACCAATTAGTTGGATGACACTTGTGAGGGTAAATGCAGAGTAAAAGATTCCAAAGTTTCTATCTTAGATAACTGAGTGGATGGTGAAACTACTAACCAAACTAGGTGAGAAAGGAAGAAAAGTAAATTGTGGATGGAAGAAAAATAAGTTTAACTGTGGATAGGCCGAATGTGCTTCAGGGCCATGCAAGGAAAAATGTCTTAAAGGTACTTGAAAATAATGGTCCAGGTTCAGGATAGAGCTAAAGTCATGGTCTAGATTGGAAACTCATTGGTATGTAAGGGGCAGTTCGAGCTGTACACATGGAGAAAATTATTCAAGAAATGAGAACAAAACAATGACAGAAGTCATAGAAACCTAAGTATCTAGGCATTGGCAGAGAAAGAGGAGGCTGGGACAGAGACTGAGAAAGAACTATTAGAGAAGTTGAGGAAAATCAGGAAAGGAATATATTGAAGAAATCTCGTGTTTCATACAGGAATGTCCTTGGCTAGAAATAATAGAAAACCTGGCTACAAGTTGTTCAAACAAAGGATGATTTTCTTACACAGCAAGTTGGCAGTCTAGACCTGGTACAGAGGCTCAATACCATCATTAAGGACCTAGACTGTTGCTTTCTTTCTGAGCCACTTTTAAGGTGTTGGCTTATAACCTTATAGCTGAAAGATGGCTACTGGACCTTCAGGAATCAGATCCAAATTCAAGGGGACAGGGGGGCAAAGGCAGGACTAGCTGCAACTCTCTTCCATCTTTGGGAGTTCTTTTCATTTGTTGAATTGTGGTTTCATCTTGGATATGGAGTCACATGGTTACTCCTGGCTGCAGGGGAGGGTAAGAAATTGAGTGTTCAACTGTCCAGCTTCTATAGAAAGAGGCACAGGAGAACAGGTTGAGGATGGATATGAAGTCTGCCAAGTTGTTGTGCAAGAGAGTTCATGGTGCCTGGGTGGCTCAGTCAATTGGGTGTCTGCCTTCAGCTCAGGTCGTGAACTTAGGGTCCTGGAATTGAAATCTTGCATTGGGCTTTCTGCTCAGCAGGGAGTCTGCTTCTCCCTTCCACTCTCCCTCTGTGCTCCCCCCCCCACCCCGCCCTTTGTAGCAAATAAGTAAAATCTTAAAAAAAAAGGGGGGGGGGGAAGAGTTCAAGAAAGAGAGGGACAAGGTGACCCAGGAGGAGAGGCACAGCTTTTTCCACCTTTGTTGTTGCATAAATAAATCTTTTATGCAAAATATTAATGTCAACACTGGGATGCCTGGGTGGCCCAGTTGATTAAGTGCCTGACTTTTGATCTCAGCTCAGGTCTTGATCTCAGGGTCGTGAGTTAAAGCCCTACATTGGGCTCCATGCTGGGTGTGGAGCATACTTAAAAAAAAAGTCAGCATTGTACAGCATACAGTATACAGTTAAGAGTAACAAAAGTTTTCCCAGCTATTATACTCAATTTTATGGGGTTTTGTTCTGTTGCTTTGTTTTTTTACTTTAAAACAGACAACCTGGGGGTGCCTGGGTGGCTCAGTCATTAAGCTTCTGCCTTTGGCTCAGGTCATCATCCCAGGATGATGGATCGAGCCCCACATCAGGCTAACTGCTCAGCAGGAAGCCTGTTTCTCTCCATCTCCCACTCACCGGTTTGTGTTCCCTCTCTCTGTCACACAAATTAATAAAATCTTTAAAAAACAAAAACAAACAAACAAAAAAAACAGACAACCTGCATTTGGAGCCATGAAAACCCAAATTCATTCTGTACACAAAATCTGACGGTTTAGATTCTCCACTTGGTCTTATCTACAATGAATACAATATAAAACAGCAAGGAAAATTCCCTGTCAGATTCTCCTTCTTTTGTTCCCTTTATAATGTGAACAGTAATTTTCTAGGCACATTTATGACTGTTCTGACATTATCTGTTTCTCAGTTGGGGAACACCAACTCTGCATGAGTTTACTCTGAATATATGAACAAGGTATTTTATAAACATGGAAGAAACATAATGGTCATACGAAGTATAAAAGTTTGGAGATGTTTAGAGAATAAATGTTATTACCCACGTGGTTCAAATCAGTGCCGAGGTCATTTTGTAGAAGATTGCTCTTACCAACTAAAATCCCCTGCTCACTTGCACTGGAGGAACTGAGATCTGATTGCAGGGGCAACATCCAAAATCTGCCATTGTGAAGGCAGATTAAGTCTTCCAACATCAGGGTCAACTCTCCCCAGGACTCTCCCCAGCAATTGATTTTTGAAACCTGATATATGCAATGTTCTTTGCTTTGGCTCAGTTGAGGCCACTGGAGGCCTCTTATTATATTTGGGAATGAGGACTATTTACAGTCAGGATTATATCTCTTGACTAAGGGCATTTAGGGGCATTTCTAGAACAGATGGATCATAAAATAGGAAGCCAGGAAAACATCATGATAAAAACTATCAGAGGACCGTACAAGTCAATACCATCAAGGAAATTAAAGGATATTAAAAATTCTGTCAACAAATAAGCTCAGCACTTACTTAACTTCATTCAAAAACAAAAAGTAATGAAAATATCTCAGTACTGTATTAACTGGAAACCTAAAGCTAATTAAAGATATAAGAAAATGTCACCAAATTAAAACCAGAAGTCTTCAGGCTTCAAAAATTCATGCTTTAGGGGCGCCTGGGTGGCTCAGCGGGTTAAGCCGCTGCCTTCGGCTCGGGTCGTGATCCCAGGGTGCTGGGATCGAGTTCCGCATCGGGCTCTCTGCTCAGCGGGGAGCCTGCTTCCCTTCCTCTCCCTCTGCCTGTCTCTCTGCCTACTTGTGATCTCTGTCTTTCAAATAAATGAAATATTAAAAAAAAATTTTTTTTTCAAAAAAAAATTCATGCTTTAAAAACTTGACCCGGAAGTTTAAATAGAACTACTTTGCACATTCACCTTTTTGCATTGCCTAGGTTCCACCAGAACGAAATCATATTGGTTGGTTGGAAATTTTATACGTATTTTACCTTACTTTTATAAGTAATTTTCAGACATTTTTAGCCTATGCTCAGAGATTCCTTCCCTTTCCTTTCCCCTTTTCCTCCCCCCTCCCTTTCTTTTTCTTCCTCCCTCCATCCCTCCCCCTTCCCTTCCTTTCCATCTCTCTCTCTCTCTCTCTTTTTTCCGGAGACTTATTTTCTTAAAAATCAGCTTCATTGAGGGGTGCCTGGCTGGCTCCATGAAAAGAGGATACAACTCTTTTTTTTTTTTTAAAGATCATTTATTTATTTATTTATTTGACAGACAGAGATCACAAGTCAGCAGAGAGGCAGGCAGAGAGAGGAGGAAGCAGACTCCCTGCTGATCAGAGAGCCCGATGATGCGGGGGCTCCATCCCAGAACTCTGAGATCATGACCTGAGCCGAAGGCAGAGGCTTAACCCACTGAGCCACCCAGGTGCCCCAAGAGGATACAACTCTTAAGCTCAAGAGTTGTGAGTTCAAGTGTCCCACTGGGCATAGAGATTGCTAAAAAATCAAATAACCTTAACAACAAAACAAAACACTACAACTTCATTAAGATACAAATTTTTGCAATGAACATTTGCATACAAATTTTGTGTGGACATATGCTTTCTTGTTTTTCAGGATTTGCCTAGGAGTGTAACTGCTGGGTCATAGGGTAACTCTGTGTTGAACATTTTGAGGAACTGCCAAGCTGTTTGCCAAAGTGGCTACGCCCTTTCACCCTCCCATCAGCAATGTATGAGAATTCCAATTTCTCCACATCAAGAGGCTTTAGTTTTCTAAGAAGTAAACACAGAGGACCCCACCAGTTCCAGTCACAGAAAGTTTTCTTCCAGGGCAAATAAATATTCTTTTTTTTTTTTCTTTTGCAAGAATGAAAACATGTCTTGCATCATCTTTCCCATTCCCAGAGCTTGGATTCAGTGGCGACTGCACACAGGCTAGAAGCACTAGGAGAAGGTGCCTGGCTGGCTCAGTGAGTGGAACAACTGACACTTGATCCTGGTCTTGTGAGTTTGAGCTCCAGGTTGGGTCTAGAGATTACTTAAAAATAAAATTAAAAAAAAAAAAAAAAGGCACTATAGCTGGCTACTTTTGGGTTATGATGGGATCCAGTAAGATCTACAAAGGTGGATATAGTTTTGCCAAAATCAAATCAAATCAGTTTAGGCCAGACAGACATTTGGTTTCTTGTTTGGACCTGGTTGGAAATAACCGTTTATTTTTTAAAATTACTTTTTAAAGGTTTTAAACTCCTTTTAGAAAGATTTTATTTATTTGAGAGAGATAGAGAGAGAAGAAAGAACAAGTAGGGAGGAAAGGGAGAAGCAGACTCCTGCTCGCAGGGAGGCTGATGTAGGACTCAATCCCAGGACCCCAGGATCACGACCTGTGCCAAAGGCAAATATTTGACTGAGCCACCCAGGCACCCCTAAAGGTTTTTTATTCTTGCAGTAATCTCTATACCCACTGTGGGGCTTGAACACACAACCCCAAGACCAAGAGTCACCCACTCCACTGACTGAGCCAGCCAGACACCCCAGTTATTGTTTATTTTTAACTGTATGAGTATAATTCCTAGGCACTAACTACAGTTTGTTTGGGGCTGTAAATACATGAGATCTCATTTAAGAAGTTGAATTAGTATTGCAACCTGATAAGGGAACGTCATTACCTTAAGGGCTCTTGGGGTCCCACTCATGTTAATCTTAGGAAGTGTGGATGGTCTTCCTAGGGAATAGGCCAGGACACCTGAATCTCTGGGTCAAAGCAACAATTTTCCATTTAAGCCAGTTTCTGCCTCGGGCAGAACTTTGAGTTTGCCATCCTTCTCAGGCTTTCCTTGTTTCCCTGATTGCTGCTTTCAGCCTGCCAGCAGGGCCCCTCACCACTGGAGCCCTGCAAGGAGTTGTTTGGCACATCTCCCTGACTGAAGCCCCTCCAACTATAGGCTGCTTTTCCTGGGTCAGTGTCAACACTCCTGGAACCTTCTTGACTAATGTTAATTACAGTTGATTTTTTTTTCTTTCATTAATATTGTACACTTAACTTCCGTATCAGCCTCTTTCCTCCCACACATTTACTAAGGAAGACACTGGCAAGCAATCTAGACCCCCATCCTGGGGGGTGCTTGGGGGGTGCAGTTGGTTGAGCATCCGACTCTTGATTTTGGCACAGGTCATGATCCCAGGGTCCTGGGATAAAGCCCCACGTTGGGTTCTGCCCTCAGTGGGGAGTCTGCTCTCTCCATTTCTCTCTGCTCCTCCCTGAACCTCCCTCCATGCTCTCTTTGTCTTGAAAATAAATAAATAAGTCTTTAAATCATTCATTCCCCTTTTGCACTTGAGAGGCTATAAGTGATTACGTAAACTATATTTTTTCTCCAAGAGTTGACACTAAGTTTAAGCATATCGTCAAAATCTCCCTGACCTCAGTCTATGGAGATCAACTTTATTTAAATAAAACTGTTCCAAATTTAAAAGTTACCTAACATTTTAGTTGCCTTAGCTCTATCATTTTAATATTATATACTTGGGAATAAGAGATCACCTCAGAAGTATGAGTTGTCTCAGAAGCATGGAAACATGGGGTGCCTGCGTGGCTCAGCGGATTAAAGCCACTGCCTTCAGCTCAGGTCATGATCCCAGAGTCCTGGGATCAAGCCCCACATGGGTATCTCTGCTCGCTAGGGGGCCTGCTTCCTCCTCTCTCTCTCTCTCTCTCTCAGCCTGCCTCTCTGCCTACTTGTGATTTCTGTCTGTCAAATAAATAAATAAAATCTTTAAAAAAAAAAAAAGAAGCTGGGGCACCTGGGTGGCTCAGTGGGTTAAGCCGCTGCCTTCAGCTCAGGTCATGATCTCAGAGTCCTGGGATCGAGTCCCGCATCGGGCTCTCTGCTCAGCAGAGAGCCTGCTTCCCTCTCTCTCTGGCTGCCTCTCCGTCTACTTGTGATTTCTCTCTGTCAAATTAATAAATAAAATCTTTAAAAAAAAAAAAAAGCATGGAAACATAGTTAATTGTTTCTCATACATATTTAACCTGAATATTAATCTGGTTTTACTAGTTTTATCTGGTCAGATAATGTACAAACAGAAATTTCCCAAATAATTTTTAAATTCTTATCCATGGAAGTTAGGCGTGTCAATATAATATTTTTTTTTAGAGAAAGAGAGAGTGCATATGAGCGAGGTGTGGGGTGCAGCAGAGAGAGAATCTTGAGAATCTTAAGCAAGCTATTGGCCCCACATGCAGCCCCACTCAGGGCTCAATCTCCCAACCCTGAGATCAGGACTTGAGCTGAAATCAAGTGTTGGATGCTCAACCAACTGAGCCACCGAGGCGCCCCTCAGTTTAATATTTTTAATTTTCTACTTGGTACAGAGTAATAATTTTCTAATGTTGAAAAACAGCATCTGGAGTAAAACAGTAGATGGCAACTGCCTTCTGTATAGAATGCCCCCTATCCCACGCCAAGACAAGGGGAGGGGACAGGACCATCCACTGCAGCCTATAGGGCTTCTCTAAATGGTATGCCTGGGGTGTGTGGTGGCTAACATCCTAGTGCCACAGGGCCTGGCTGTGTGGCCACCTCCACCACTTCTTAGCGGTTTGACAAGTGGCTCAAACTTTCTGTGCTTTCATTTTCTCTTCCACGGAGTAGAGAAGAAGGAAAAAGTTGTTATTTACATTAAATTTGTGAAGTGCTTGGAACACTGCCTGATAGGTACCTGGTGTTACCCAATATCTAATTATAGCAAGGTGGGGCCAGGTTACCAGAGCTTCTGATTTTTCATAGAAGGAGAAATCCAGATTAATATGTGATATTTCTCAGTGTTTGGAGTGTTGGCTTTTTAAAATTTTTTTATTTTTTTGTTTATTTTTAAATTAATTAATTAATTAATTATTTCGGGGGGGGGAGGGGAACAGATGCCTTTTATTGGTCTAAGCAGCGTAACGAGTAATAGGCTTAGGCAGTGCTCCCCTGTCTGTCCTGGCTCCCATCTTCCCTCTCCTGGGAGTTGGTGATTCACCCCTAGGGGAGAAGAGTGTTCTGGGTAGGGTTGGCAGACAGAGCCAGGATAAAAAATACAGAGCTGGGATCTGAAAGGGGATCAGGGTGAAGTAGAAAATATAGGGTTACCAGATCATCCAAATAAAAAGTCCATCAGGGTAGAAGAGAGGCTGTTTCCCCACATGGGCCCCTCTGCCCTTGCCAGGAATGGGAGGGGGCAGGAAGCTTTTGCTAGAGATTTTCTACTGTGCCCTTCGTGCCATCAGCATCTCCCGGATGTTGTCCTCAGCTTCCTTCACACTCCGCTCTAGGTAGGATTTCTTCTGCTCTAATTCTTTAATTTTTTCCTCTGCTATTTTCTGTTTCTCTAACAGTTGACTGTGAATTACCTCCTTGGACTGAAGAATAAACATTCTTCCTACACCTTCATACATGTTAGTCTCATCTACCAAAGTCATAATCTCTGTATCTGTAAGATGTGCAAGCTTTTTCATTCTGTTTAGCTGTTCAATCTGTATGTCTGCAAGCTTCACCTTCTGTTGAGTGTCAATTACTTTGGCTTGAAGCTCTGTGAAGGCCTTCTTTAACTCCAGATCCACGGGAGCCACCATCTTGGTTCACTTGGTATGCCTCTAATTTTATTTTTTTTAAGATTTTATTTCTTTATTTGACAGAGAGAGATCACAAGTAGGCAGAGAGGCAGGCAGAGAGAGAGAGAGGGAAGCAGGTTCCCTGCTGAGCAGAGAGCCTGATGCGGGACTCGATCCCAGGATCCTGAGATCATGACCTGAGCTGAAGGCAGCGGCTTAACCCACTGAGCCACCCAGGCACCCTGGAGTGTTGGCTTTTTTTTTTTTTTAAGATTTTATTTTATTTGAGAGAGCGAATGCATAAACTGACAGGAGGAGGGGCAGAGGGAGTGGGAGAGAATCTCAAGCAGACTCCATGTCCAGCGTGGAGCCTGATGCAGAGCTCCATCTCATGGCCCTGAGATCCTGACCTAAGCCAAAACCAAAAGTGGATGCTTGGCCCACGGAGCCACCCAGGTGCCCCTGGGTGGAGTGTTGGCTTGTCTAAAGCAAGGTGTGATATCAGAGGCTGTGGCTATGCAACCTCTCTGAACTGTACTGTCATTCACTGCTATCTCGCCAGCTCCCACCAACGGCCTGATCAAAGCATGTTGACAATGCCACCCACCAGGTTCTCCAGGGTCGTGTGGACAGATGACTGTTTCAACTCTTCTGATGGATGCCTCATACTTAAAATTGTCCCAAAGGGAATTTTCGATTCACCCAAGTCCCAACACACAAAATCTGTTCTTCCTTCAGACTCTCTTCCCACCTTAGGAAATGGCACCACTCTTCTCCATTCACCAATGCCAGAAACCTGCAGGGGTGGGGGGTGGCCTCAGTTCTTCTCCCACCCAATCTTCTCCTCCCGGGCCTACCTCCCCTGGTTGTGCGTTGTGCCCATGAATGCTGGCTGAGGAAGCCTGGGTAAGGAGGGGCCTGAAATCCACCCTCCAGCTGTGCAGGGCTGTGTCTGCTGGAAGGAAGGGGGCTTTGTCTATATGCATTTGACTGAGCAGGGTCAGGCTCCTCCCAGCTCATTACCAAGTCTCTTGTATTTTCTCCAGAATTCTTAAATCTGTCTACTTCACTCCATCTCTACTGTTCAGGGTAAGCTATCCTCATTTTTCATCCAGGAGAGTCAGATGGCTTTCCAACTGTCTAGCTGCTGCTTTGTTCACACACCCCTCCAGTCATTCCCCACCCATTCACCAAAGTAAGCAATCTTTTTAGAAGGACAAATAATATACATGGCACCCCTGCTTAAAGCCCTCTCATGAATTCCTGTTGTTCTTATGGCAAAGATCAAAGTCTTAACACCACCTCCTGTGTGATCTGGCTCCCACCCTCAGCCCCAGCCGCTCAGCTCTTTCCTTCTCACATTGCCTTAGGTATTATCATGCCCTAATGGTTTCTATTGCCTTCAGGTTTCACTTAATGTGTTTCTTGAGAGGTCTTTTCCACCTGCGTATTAAATGTACTCCCCCTGTACTGGGCTGTCTTTACTTTGCCCAGTTCCTTAATAGAGCTTATCTCTGCTATGGAAATGTGCACACTGTGTGCATGTGTGTAAATATCTGTAGCCATGTTATACTTCATTAAATGGCACAAACTTTTTCAGAGGCTCTCACTGCTATCAGGGACTGGGCTAAACTTAAGCTTGACAATTAAAGTTATCTGGTCTTGGTCATGATCCCAGTGTCCTGGGATTGAGCCCCACATCGGGCTGTCTGCTCCGCAGAGAGCCTGCTTCCTCCTCTCTCTCTCTCTGCCTGCCTCTCTGTCTGTCAGATAAATAAATAAAATATTTTTTAAAAAAATAAAGTTATCTGGTCTTGAAAGGTCTCTTTTGGGGTATTCAGTCAGTTTCAAGTTTCAGTCCTGCTAGAACTTTCCCTTCCCCATCTTGACTTCCCAAGATGGCCTGTGGGATCAAAGGGAAGCTTCGAGACAGTGGGGGGTCCCAGACCCGTGAGATGTAATCTGGGTCCTCATTGGCTTCTGCTCCCTAGTCACTCTGGTCACCACAGCCCCGCTGGCATCAGCTGCAAAGGTTGTTGGCTGGCAAACTGATGATCTGTTGCTTCAGCACCTTGATATTCAGATGTCTGAATCTCACTCACTCCCATCCCTCCATCCCTGCTCCTCTCACCAGCTGACCTGGGAGCACTTTAGCTCTTGGTGGGGGCTTCTGCTCTGTTCATCCTTGGGGTCTTACTCACATTCTCCAGCCATCCCCTGCCAATCAGTCCACCACTACCCCTGTTTTAGGATCACCTGGTCTCTGGCACAATACCCATTGTCTCATTCATGGCTCTCAGCCATGCTACTTTGCCTGGCAGGGAGCATACAGAGAGGTCTGTGTTTCTGGCACATCATCTCTAAGTTGAGGACAACTAGCAGCAGCAACCTCTCTCTCCCCAAGCCACTCTCTGCATCTGAGCCCTGCTTAATGTGACCTATCTGCCAGAATTGGGAATCCAACCAAGCTGGACTAGAAGAAGTGGGTTTCTAGCCCCACCCCTATGCCCAGTTAGCCAGACACTTCTTGTTTTTTTTTTTTTTAAAGGTTTTATTTATTTATTTGTAAGAGAGAGAGAGTGAGAGCGAGCACAGGCAGACAGAGTGGAAGGCAGAGTCAGAGGGAGAAGCAGGCTCCCTGCGGAGCAAGGAGCCCGATGTGGGACTCGATCCCAGGACGCCGGGATCATGACCCGATCCAAAGGCAGCTGCTTAACCAACTGAGCCACCCAGGCGTCCCTAGCCAGACACTTCTATGTGGTATCTACATGTGGTGTCCCGATTGGATTGGGGGTTGCCAAATATGGGGTGATGATCAGGTGGTATGGGCAGTGAAAGGATTCACCTGAGGCAGAACAAAGGCACTAGACGTTTATTGAAAACACTGCAAGGCAGCATCAGATGGAACAGCAAAGAAGAGGCTCTCTACCACGAGGCAATGGGAGGGGACTGTTTTTAAATGGGGATGCTGAGGAGGTATGGCCATGTATGGAATTTTCACTTTTTTGGTACTGTGCCTGGTTGTAAGGAGACCACTGGTTAGTTAGGGCCTATCAATATTTTGAGCTGGGTTGCATGATGGGCCTGTATGTACTTAGCCAGGTGGTTGCTATGGGCCCTCATTCCATTGCTCAAGCCTGTTTGCCTTAAAGCAATCTCTACCTCAGGGTTAGATGTCAAAAGCAGGAGAACACTGACACACTCATGCTGATCTGTTATCCTCCCTCTTTCTCCATGAAATTTATTTTTTTTACTTCTACAGTTCCTATTCTCTCTTTGGGTCTTAGCTTCAGGATCAGGGAGGACTTTCCTGGCCTTTCAGATTACATTGTCTATACATTTCACAAGGGCAGGAACTGTTTTGTTCTTTTCTGATCCCCAGTGTGCAACACAGTGCTTGGCACACAGTGCCAGAACAAAGAATAGAAATGCAATAAAAATTTGCTGAATAAATATTATTTATCTGTCTTTACCTGTAATATACCTTAAGGTTAGGGGGCCAGGGTTGATGTATTACAAACCCTTGATAATTCCCTTATCATGCAGAGCTTTGCAGTCAATTTCTGGTCCTACTCTTCATTTATTCAACAAATTTTTTTTTTTTAAAGATTATTTATTTATTATTGAGAGAGAGAGAGAGAGAGAGAGAATGCAGGTATGTGTCTAGGGCAGGGGAGCATAGGGAGAGGAGGAGAGAGAATCTAAAGCAGATTCCTTGCTGTGCAGAGCCTGAGGACAGGTTCCATCCCATTCCACTGCGAGATCAGGACCCGAGTGGAAACCAAGAGTAGGAGGCTCAATTGACTGTGCCACCTAGGTGCCCCGCAACAAATGCTTTTTGAGTGTACCCTGTGCAGTGTACGGGGCTTGCTGTTGGAGATAAAGGAGTAAATTCTTTGAAACATTATTAGACATTAAATGCATCCCAAAATTTGATAACATTTGTAAAGCATACAAAGTTATAAAGTGAACTCTCTCTAAACTACTACTCAGCTCCAGTGGTTAATTTTTTTTTTTTAAGATTTTATTTATTTGTCATAGCATGGGATGCACAAGCAAGAGAAGCAGCATGCAGAGGGGGAAGCAGACTACCCTCTGAGCCCTACGTGGGGCTCCATGTGGGGCTTGATTGTAAGAATCTGGGATCACCAGCTGAGCCAAAGGCAGATACTTAACTGGCTGAGCCACCCAGGCTTTCTGGTAAATCTTTACATAGTGAGTTGAACAGAGTGAAGGGTGACAGAAACAGATCACTGGAGAGCTACAGCAGGAGCTGTATTGTAGGAAGAAAGAAAGGGAAAGGTGGGCTCAAAAGATACTTAGGAGCAGGGTGCCTGGGTGGCTCAGGTCATGATCCTAGGGTCTTCAGATGGGAGTCTTGAGGCAGGCTCCCTGCTCAGCAGGAGTCTGCTTCTCCCTCTGTCCCTCCCTGGCTCATTCATTCTCAATCTCTCTCTCTCTCTCAAAAATAAATAAAAATCTTAAAAAAAAAATATATATATACTTAGGAGGTAAATTGGATATGATGGGTTGCCATTCGCTAGTTGTATAAACTAGTTAAGTCCCAACCTTTCGGAGCCTCAATTTCTGCATCTGTATAACAGGTTAGTTATATTTACATATAACTATTGTTATATGTATCCCTAGCACCTAAGACAAAGCTTGGCTCAAGATGATAAACACACAAATCGTTAACTGCTGTTGTTATTACTGTAGAAGCTTCATATATGCCGGCAGAATGAATATCCTGTCAAACTTGAGGCTGGAACTCGCCATTTCTACTGAGGAAATGATAAAGAACGGTGCCTTTGCCAGAACGGACATCCATACTCCCCAGGCAGTGCGGCAGCACAGGCCGGGATCAGAGTCTGGGCCACCGCCAAACCCAGCTCCAGCCTGGCGCGCGCCCCAGCACCGGCTGGAGCCCTGGCCCCGCCCACATCCCTGCAAGTCCCGCCCCTGGGGCCGCGCGCGCCACCGCCGCCGCCGCGCGCGTCCCGCCCCGCCCCTGCTGCTGACGTGCGGGGCCGAAAGGGACGGGCGGGCTCTGCCGAGTCGTGTGCTTCCGCGGGCTCCGGGGTCGCTGGGGCCTCGTGGCCGGGCGGCTCCGCGGGGCTTCGCCCGCTCTCGCACGTCCCTCGTGACCTCTCGCCGCGCCCAGCGGGCCCTGCGCTTCGGCTGGAGACCGGAGAAGGGGTGAGTGTTGGCGGGAGCGGGATCGGACGGGCCGGGCGCGCGCTCCGCTCTCCGGGGCATTGTCTGGGCGGGGGCGGCGCGGGCACGTGCGCTCCCCTCCCCCACCCAGCCGACCGCGCGGCCCCGGCGGAGCAGAGGGAGGGAGCCGGTGAATGCAGAGAGCAGAGGACCGGGAGGGGGAGGCTGGTTCCGGGGTGAGTGTGTCTGTCGAGGGAGTCTCCGTAGCGGGAGCCTGGAATCTGGGTGTGTTGGAGGGTCCTTTTAAGGGCGCAGCGCTCCCTGAGGGGATGGGGGGGGTCCCTTGAACCCCAATGGCTGGAGCTGTCAGGATGTTAAGTTTGGTGGCCTGGGATGGGATTGGAGACGAGATTTGGCTCCAACACTGGCAAGTTGTGGGTTTACTGACAAGAACCGTGGAATCCTCCTCCAACCTGTCGCCATCCTTACTGTCCTCCTCCCTCGCGAAGGATGAGTGGGATTTAGAAAGGTTGGAGGATATTTCAGGGATATGCCGGAGTTAAAGCCCCAGAGGTGTGACACGGTGCGGGGTTAGAGTAGAAAGCTTGGGAAAGTGAGTACTGGGAAGAAAGGCTGGTTTGGTGGGTTGTGGCCAGATTGCAGAAGACAGTGAATGAGGTTTATATCATAACCTTTTTTTCTATCATGAGTGTAATTAGGTTAAAAAATAGAAAGTAGAAGAGGAAAATAACATAATCTCACATCCCTTGACACCTCATTTTTAGATTGTTTATATGTGTTTGCTAGAATTTTCATCAACGCTTATAATAGTTACAGAGTTTACCTACAATTTTCATTCTCTTTTCTCCTTAGGGTGTAAAAATGCAATGTAATATACAGTATTCAGCAATATCCTTTCTTCTTAATAAGCAAGTAGCATGTACTCATCATAGAAAAATTAAAAAATAGAGACCAGCAAAATACGGAGGAGTATTCATAGTTTTACTGCCTGGAGAAATTGTGTGTTTTTGGTGTGTATGTTCTTTCAAATATAGGAGCAGCTAATGCCCTGATTAGGAATTTAGTTTTCACAGGGATCCTTTGAAGGTTTTAAGAAGGCAGGTAGCATAATCTGACTGCTGTGTGGAGGAAGAGGGCAAGAGTGGGAGCTGGGAGATCAGTTAGGATGCTGTTTGCAGTACCGTGGGCTAGGTCCATGGCAGCAGAGATGAAGTACAAAGATTTAAAAATACTTTGGAGGTAAAATGAACAAGACTTGGGAGTGGGTTAGTGAGGGGATGGGAGGATTCTTTGCATATATATATATATATATATATATATATATTTAAGGATTTGTTTATTTTAGAGAAAGAGAGCCCGAGTGAGCAGAGGGGGTTGCAGAGGGAGAGAGAGAGAGAATGAATCTCCAGCAGACTCCTGCTGAGCGAAGAGCTGAAGTGGGGCTCCATCTCATGGCCCTGAGATCATGACCTGAGCTGACATCAAGAGTTGGATGTTTAACCAACTCAGCCACTCAGGCACCCCTTGATATATTTTTTAAAATTAAGCTTTGTGCCCAACATGGGGCTTGAACTCACGACCCTGCGATCAGAAGTTTCATGTTTTATTGACTGAGCCGGCCAGATGCCCGAGAATTCTTTGCATTTGGTATTTGTTTTGAGCTACTATGAGTAGATTTTGACATTTACTGAGAGGAAGAAGGATGGAAGAGAAATTTGAGGTGGGAAAAATTAGTTCTTTTTGGGTATATTAAATGTGAGATGCCTATCAGTTATGAAGCTGGTATATTGATGAGGCAGTTGGATGTACAAGTTTGGGACTCATGGAAGAGATAACCAAGACCTGTTAGATAAAAATTTGGAGTTCATTACATATTGAAAGGTATGGGACTGTATGAGATCATCAAGGGAAAAAGTATAGATAGGTGAAAATTGGTGCTTTGAGGTCAGTACTGGAAAAAGATTGAACATAGGACAGGAAAAACAGCCAGTTGAGGTAGGGGAAAAAAACAGAAGTCTGGTGTCATGGAAGCCAAGAAAAACAAGTTCATAGACGATTGAGAATTGGCCCATCCATGCTTCTGAGAAGTTTGGTGAGATACTCAGTTGGATTTGGAGGTTGTTTGTCTTGTCATTGTATTACTATTATTATTTTTGAAGATTTAAAATTTTTTTTTTTTTTTAAAGATTTTATTTATTTGTCAGAGAGAGAGCAAGCGAGAGCGAGCACAGGCAGACAGAGTGGAAGGCAGAGTCAGAGGGAGAAACAGGCTCCCTGCGGAGCAAGGAGCCCGATGTGGGACTCGATCCCAGGATGCTGGGATCATGACCTGAGCCAAAGGCAGCTGCTTAACCAACTGAGCCACCCAGGCGTCCCGAAGATTTAAAAATTTTTAAGTAATCTCTTCTTCCAGCGTGGAGCTTGAACTCACAACCCAGGGATCAAGAGTCACACCCGCCATCAGCTGAGCCAGCCTGGTTTGTGGTAGTATCCAGAGTTCTAGAAGTGGGAGGTGGAAACCAGAGTGGAATAATTGATTGGGGCTTGAGGAAGTGAAGATAATGAGTGCAGATTAGAAAAACCTAGACCTTTTTTTGAGATGCCTTATTTCCATTTGCTCTAAAACTAAATTTGGTAGGATAAAAAATGGTGTCTTGTTTAATTTTTCATTTCTTGATTACTAATGTGTTTGAACACTTTTTCCACATATATTGGCCATTGGTAAATTTCTCTTTCTCTCCTGTGTGTATCTTCTTGTTTTTATCACTTCTGGGAATTGATTGTCAAGAGTTCTTTTAGATCTTGAAAACATGTAGTTTGACATAGAGCTTGTAGAATTTCCCCCCTTAAGTATTTTTCTGGGAATAAATGAGGTTATTACATATGCATGGTTAATAACGGAAAAGCCGTATTTAACATTTAGCTCCTACATATGCTCCCCCCCAATTATAGTAGGATACACATAAAATTTACCACCTTAACCATTTTTAAGTGTGCAGTTCAGTGGTCTTAGATACATTTGTAACAGTGTGCAACCATACCACCATCCATCTACATCACTCTTTTCATCGTACAAAACTGAAAATCTGTACCCATTAAACAGTAACTCCCTATTCCCCCTTTCTCCTAGTCCTTGGCAGCCACCATTCTGTCTCTGTGACTGATTTTGACTATATTAAGTATCTCATATAAAGAGAATCACACAGTATTTGTGTTTTTCTGACAGGCTTACTTCACTTAGTATAATATTTTCAAGGTTCACCCATGTTGTAGCATGTGTCAGAATTTTCTTTAAAAAAAATTTTTTTTTAAGTTTTTATTTTAATCCCAGTTAGTTAACATATAGTGTTTTATTAGTTTCAGGGGAATGATATAGTGATTCAACACTTCTGTGTATTATTACCCTGTGCTCATCACAGGTGCACTCACCTGTTTCACCCATCCCCCGCACCTCCCCTCTGGTAGGTATCCGTTTGTTCTCTGTAATTAAGAGTCTGTTTCTTGGTTTGTCTCTTTTCTTCTTTGTTCATTTGTTTCTTAAGTTCTACGTATGAGTGATAATCATGTGGTCTTTTGTCTTTTTCTGACTGACTTATTTCACTTATAGTAGCATACTCTTTGGCTTCATCCATGTGGTTACAAATGGCAAGATTTCATTCTTTTTAAATTTTTATTTATTTATTTATTTATTTATTTATTTATTTTTAAAAGATTTTATTTATTTATTTGACAGAGAGACAGAGATCACAAGTAGGCAGAGAGGCAGGCAGAGGGAGAGGAAGGGAAGCAGGGTCTCTGGTGAGCAGAGAGCCCGATATGGGGCTCGATCCCAGAACCCTGGGATCATGACCTGAGCCGAAGGCAGAGGCTTTAACCCACTGAGCCACCCAGGCGCCCCGATTTCATTCTTTTAAATGGATAAATAATATTCCATTGTGTATATATTCCACATCTTCTTTATCCATTCATTAATAAGTGGACACTTGGGCTGCTTCAGTATCTTGGCAATTATAAATATTGCTGCTGTAAACATAGGGGCACATGTGTCCCTTTGAATTAGTGTTTCTGTATTCTTTGAGTAAACAACTTTCCTTTCTAAGTCTGAATAGTATTCCAGTGTATGTGTACGTATCACATTTGTTTACCCATTCATCTGTTGATGAACACTTGGGTTGTTCCCATCTTCTAGCTATTGAGAATAATGCTGCCAAGAACATGGGCGTACAGGGGTGCTGAGGTGGCTCAGTGGGTTAAGTCTCTGCCTTCGGCTCAGGTCATGATCTCAGGATCTCCCCCTCCCTCTCTCTGCCTGCCTCTCCGCCTACTTGTGATCTCTCTCTGTGTCAAATAAATAAATAAAATCTTAAAAAAAAAAAAAAAAAGAACATGGGTGTACAGATACCTCTTCAAGTCCCAGCTTTTAGTTCTTTCAGTATGTATGTACCCAGAAGTAGAACTCTTTAGATCATATAGCAATTCTATTTTTATTTTTTGAGGAACTGCCACGCTTTCTTCCATAGTGGCTTGTGCATATATTCCCAGCATTGTACAAGGGTTCCAGTTTCTTCACATCCTCGCCAATCCTTGTTTTCTGGTTTGTTCGTTTGTTCGTTCTTTCCTTTGATAGTCATCCTAATGGGTGTGAGGTGATAATCTCACTGTGGTTTTGATTTGTACTTCCCTAATATTAGTGATGTTGAGCATCTTTTCAAGGGCTTATTTGGTCATTTCTATATTGTTGGAGAAATGTTTATTCCAAATCTTTTGCCTACTTCTAGTCACGTTTTTTACTGCTTTCTGTTTCAGGAGTTCTCTCTTTATATTCTGGATAGGAATCCCTTATTGGATATATGATCGGTAAACATTTTCTCCTTTGACTTGCCTTTTTACTCTGTTGATAGTGTCTTTGATGCACAAAATTGAAAAATTTTAATGAAATCCAATTTATTTTTTTATGACATGTGACTTTGGGGTCATATCTAAGAAATCTTTGCAAATCCGGTGTTGTGAAGCTTTAAAGAGTTTTATTATTTTAGGGTGCCTGGGTGGCTCAGTGGGTTAAGCCGCTGCCTTCGCTGCCTTTAAAAAAAAAAAAGATTTATGTATTTATTAGAGTACAAGAGCATGGATGCATGTGTGAGCAGTGGGGAGATGGAGGGGGAGAGAGAAACCCAAGCTGACTCTGTGCTGAGTGTGGAGGCTGATGGAAGGCTCTATCCCAAGACCTGGAGATCACGATCTCAGCAGAAACCTAGAGTCAGACGCCCAACTGACTGTATCACCCAGGTGCCCCTAGAGTATGTATGCTTTATGGTTTTTTTTTTTTTTTTTTTAAGATTTATTGGGGCATCTGGGTGGCTCAGTTGTTTAAGTGTCTGCCTTTAGCTCAGGTCATGACCCTGGAGTCCCAGGATTGAGCCCCATGTCGGGCTCCCTACTCAGCGGAGAGCCGCTTCTACCCCTGCTCCTCACCCTGCTTGTGCTCGTGCTTTCTCTCAAATAAATAAAATCTTTTTAAAAAATTATTTATTTAAAAGAGAGAGCATGTGATCACAAGTTCAGGGACAAGGCAGAAGGAGAGGGAGAGAGTCTCAAGCAAGACTCTGTGTTGAGTGTGGACCTGTGGTGGGGCCTCATCTCGTGACCCTGTGATCACCATCCCTCCTGAAACCAAGAGTTGGACACTCAACCACCTGTGCCACCTAGGCACTCCCGAGAGTGTGTATACTTTTTATAATTGAGATATAATTCATGTAATATACATTCATCATTTTAAAATGTATAATTCAATGTTTTTTAGTATATTTACAAGATTATGCAACCATTTCTACCATCTAATTCCAAAACATTTCCATCACCTGAGAAAGAAACCCCATACCTATCAGCAGTCAGTTCTGGTTCCCCCTTCTCCCCTGGCATCCACTGTTTGTGTCTATGGTTTTGCCTGTTTCTATACATTTCATGTAAACAGGATCATATAACATGTGGCCTAACATATCTGGCTTCTTTCACTTAGCATGCTGTATTCAGTCTATCTGTGGTGTAGCATGTATCAGTACCTAATTATTTTTTTTTAAGATTTTATTTATTTATTTGACAGACAGAGATCACAAGTAGGCAGAGAGGCAGGCAGTGAGAGAGGAGGAAACAGTGTCCCTGCTGAGCAGAGAGGCCAATGTGGGGCTCGATCCCAGGACCCTGGAATCATGACCGGAGCCAAAGGCAGAGGCTTTAACCCATTGAGCCACCCAGGCCCCCCACAGTACCTAATTATTTTTATTGCTTAATAATGTTCTGTATGGGGGCACCTGGGTGGCTCAAATGGTTGGGCGTCTGCCTTCAGCTCAGGTCATGATCTCTGGTCCTGGGATTGACCCCCATATCGGGCTCCTGGCTGCTTCTCCCTCTCCCTCTGCCTCTCCCCCGGCTTATGCTCTCTCTCAATGAATAAATAAAATCTTAAAAAAATATATTCTTTATGAACATACCACATTTTGTCTTGTCATCAGTTGGTAGATATTTGGGGTGTTCATACTTTTTCAGTATTATGAATAATGCCGTTATGAACATTTACATGTAAGTTTTTATGCATACATGTCTTTTCAGTTCTCTAGGATATATACCTAGGAATGGAATTGCTAGGTCATATAGTAAATCTGTTTAACTTTTTTTTTTTAAAGTTTGGTTTTTTGGTTTTTTTTTTTAAGTAATCTCTACCCCCAACATGGTGCTCAAATTCACAACCCTGATAACAAGAGTCACAAGCTCTCCCTGCTGAGCCAGGCAGGCACCCCGATTCTGCTTTACATTTTAAGGAGCTGCCAGACTTTTCCACAGCAGCTGCACCATTTTTACACTTTCATGAACAATATGAGGTTTCCCATTGTGTAGTCTTCATATTTTTTTTGGCAGAATATTGAGTACTTGTGTGTGTCTGTGTGTATGTGTGTTGTTTTTAAAGGTTTTAGTTTTTTATTAGAGAGCCCCAGTGTGCTGGGAAAAGGGGGGAGAATAGCAGAAGGGGAGGGAGAGGGAAAACAGAGAGAAGGAGCAAGAGAATCTCTAGCAAACTCCATGGTGAGCGCAGAGCCAGTGCTGGGCTGGGTCGCAGGACCTTGATCTCACTACCACTACCAGAGCTGAAACCAAGAGTTGGGTGCTCAGCTGCTGAGCCACCTAGGCACCCCAGTTGTATGTGTTTTTATAATTTTTAAAAACGATTTTATTTGTTTGAGAGAGAGAAAGAGCAGAAGCAGGGGAAGCAGCAGGCAGAGAGAGGGAGAGAAGCTGGTTGTCCGCCCGAGTAGGGAGCCGGAGGCGGGACTTGATTTCAGGACTCTGGGATCATTCCCTGAGCCAAGCAGACGCTTAATGACTGAGCCACCCAGGCGCTCTGTGTGTGTTTTTACGTATGTCATTGAGCTACAGTTGGCATCCACAAACTGCACAGTGTGCGATTTGGGAAGTTTCAGCAGATTTATACACCTATGAAACCATCACCACAATCAAGATAGTAAACATATGTATCATCCCATAAATTTTTCTTATGCCCTTTAATGATCCCTCTCCCCTCTTCCTGTCATTGTCCCTTCCCCTGGCAACCAGTGATCAGCTTTCTGTCACTGTAGACGAGTTTGCTTTTTATATAAGTAGAATGATTCTAGTATGTACTTTTTCTTAAACTGGGTTCTTTGACTCAGCATTGTTTTGAGATTAACTCACATTGTTCCATGTATCAGTTCATTCCTTTTTATTGGTGAATAATAATTTGTTGTACAGATATATCACAGTTTGTTTATCCTTTCACCTGTTAATGGAAATTTGGATTGTTTCCATTTTTTGACTCCTGGAAATAAAGCTGTGAACATGTGCTTTCAAGTTTTTATATGGACATAGGCTTTTATTTCTCTTGGGTAAGTATCTAGGAGTGGAATGACTGGGTCATGTGGTAGAGTATCCTTTATAAGAAACTGCCAAACTGTTTTCCAAAGTGATTTCCAAGGTGGTTGTAGCACTTCACATTTCCAACAGCAACGTATGAATGTTCCAGTTGGTCCACGCCCTTTGGCTATGTTCTTTTGAACATTTAGTGAAGAAGAAAACAGACATAAATACCTCTATATAGGAATCGCCTGCTTTCTGAAAGTTTACGTTATGCTACTTTGGTTTTACAAAGAAAGATAGTCATAGCTTTTTTTTACAAAAGCAGAAATCCTCTTCTGATTTCTTCCAGTTGGGGAAAACCAGTACTGATGTAGGTTTTTGAAAAAGTGAGGTAGTATAATGTGAACTTCATAAAGCAGGGGATACACATTTCAGTTTAGGAAAGGTTTCATAGGAATGCTGCACTTCCATAGCAGGGTGAAACTGTAATCCATCTCCCAGATTAGTCCTTTTGGCATTTTCCTCCCTAAAGTAATGCATGAACAGGTTTGGAAAGTTCAAATGTAGTCAGGAATAACAAGCAAAATCACTACCCTGGGCAGGGGCAACTATTGTTAATCATTTTTTATTATTTTCTTCTGTGAAAACTTACACAGACATGTATCAGCATTTTTTAAAAATCGTTTTTCTTCCCTAGTTTACACAGAAGGGATCAAAGTATACATATTATTCTGAACCTTGCTTTTTTTCATTTCACAGTCTATTTTGGAGTTTTCCATATTGGCACATTCTTTCTCGTGGCTGCGTTTCAGTCTTACAGTCAGTGTTGCTTTGAGAAAACATGAATTTGCTCCAATGCAATTAAAACATCAGGGAACCTGGGGCACCTGGGTGGCTCAGTGGGTTAAAAGCCTCTGCCTTCGGCTCAGGTCATGATCTCAGGGTCCTGGGATTGAGCCCCGCATCGGGCTCTCTGCTCAGCAGGGAGCCTGCTTCCTCCTCTCTCTCTCTCTGCCTGCCTCTCTTCCTGCTTGTGCTCTCTGTCAAATAAATAAATAAAATATTAAAAAAAAATAAAACCTCAGGGAACCATTTGAATATAATGTGAATTTCACATTTGATTGTGTGATTTTTTCTGCAAGACATGCTAGGTGAATTCAGAAAACTGTACTTTGCTCAAGGGACTCCACAGCTGTATGCAGGCACACGCCTTGCAGATATCTTCTTGTGACCTTACCTTACTTCTCTGTTGTGAGCCACATCTGGTGCTGCAACTTTCTGTTGATTTCAGATTACTTAATTCTACCACTTCACAGTAATGCACAAGTTGTAACCTTTCAGTGCCCACTTCCACAAGCAAACACGAGGCCTTTTTCAGGATGAAGTACCATATTTATTATAGCGTTTATCTATTTTGCAACCCTTTAATGTGTAAAACTATGCTATTGGTTTTATTAGATTCCCTTTTTTATGTCGCTCATGGCATTTTTGAATGTTGTGTCCTTAACTCCATTTTCCCCTTGCTTTGTGGTTTTTATTATACAGTTTTATGGAGATTTTTAGGAATGTGTATGTCACATTGTAATGGAACTGATTTATGCCATAGTATGAATGTAAATCATTTAAGTTTTTTTAAAATTTTTTAGACTTCATTATTTGAGTGGAAGAACAAACAATCATTAAGGAGGGGCACAGAGAGAGAGAGAGAGAGAGAGAGAGAAGCAGACTTCTCGCTGAGCAGTTAGCCTGATGCGGGGCTAGATCCTAGGACCTGGAGGTCGTGACCTGAGCTGAAGGCAGATACTTAACCGACTGAGCCACCCGGGAGCCCCTCTTTATTTAAGTTTTATTTTTAAAATATCATATATATTGGGACGCCTGGGTGGCTCAGTTGGTTGGACGACTGCCTTCGGCTCAGGTCATGATCCTGGAGTCCCGGGATCGAGTCCCGCATCGGACTGCCAGCTCCATGGGGAGTCTGCTTCTCTCTCTGACCTTCTCCTCATTCATGCTCTCTCTCACTGTCTCTCTCTCAAGTAAATAAATAAAATCTTTAAAAAAAAATATCATATATACTAAATAGCATATATAAGCAAATCTTTTTTTAAAGGTTTTATTTATTTGAGAGAGAGGGAGAGCATGGAGGAGAGAGCATGGAGGAGAGAGGGGGGAGGGGCAGAAGGGAGAGGAAGAAGCAGACCACCCCCCACATCCCTCTCCCCCTGACATGGGGCCCTATCACAAGATCTTGGGATCATGATCTGAGCCACCTAGGCTCCCCACAAAGTAAAAGAATAATAATAATAAAATAGCAAACACCTGTTTAGTTCCTCCCCCTGACATTTTCTCTCTCTCTTTAAAAAAAAAAAAAAAGATTGTGGTCTTATTTAAGTATTACATATTTCCAGGTCAAAAATACCTACTTTCCTATTACACATGAAATTGCTTAAGACCATGCAAGTTGCTATATAAGGTCAGCCCCAGGATCCATTCAGGTCAGTACTTTGTCTCCAGTCTGCAAAGCAACATGTAGAAGAGTTTAGAATAAAACAGCTATTCTGAATTATTCATGCCACCGCTTCAATCTGTTAGTGCAAAAACTGGAGAGAACTGGCCTTAGGTATGTTTTACTCTTCCTTTACCACCCTCTCCCACCCCTCCACTTAATGTATCTTCTCTGGACAGAGTGAACTATTTGAAATGTTCAAGGGTTTTGAGATACTGAAGGCAAATCCTTTTTTTTTAAAAATTTATTTTATTTTATTTATTTACTTGACAGAGATCACAAGTAGGCAGAGAGGTAGGCAGAGAGAGAGGAGGAAGCAGGCTCCCTGCAGAGCAGAGAGCCCGATGCGGGGCTTGATCCCAGGACCCTAGGATCATGACCTGAGCCGAAGGCAGAGGCTTTAACCCATTGAGCCACCCAGGCGCCCCTTGAAGGCAAATTCTTAAGCTGACAGAAGGAAGAACATACACAGGCACCTGCCTGGCTCAGTTGGAGGAGCGTGCAATTCTTGATCCCAGGGTCATGGGTTCAAGCCTCATGCTGGATATAGATTGCTTGAATAAATAAACTTTAAAAAAAGAAAAAAGAGAAAGAAAAGAGGTCATATAAGCTTCCCTGGTGGCACTTTCAGACAAATATCACTGACTGGAATTGTCTGAAATGACAGTTCTGATTCATATGACAACCCTATTGTTTCAACCATGAAGCCATATAAGTTTTTTTTCCAAGAGAAGCAAAAGAAAACAAAGCTTGTCTACAAATCCAGGTTGAAAGGACAGGAAGAAACTGGACCAGATCAAGATTGTGTTAAATTCTTGGACATAGTCACAGAGAGTATATAAATTGAACCAAATCTTGTACACTTCACTAGGGATTTTTCACTGGGGCTTTCAAATGGACAACAAATTCTGTGGGGATAAATCTCACGCTTTTCAATGTGAAACTGAGATTCTAAAAAGGATATAAGTACCTTAAAACATGAGACCTTTTTCTTTTCTTTCTTTCAAAGAGGGAGGGCCAGAGAAAGAGAGTATCCCAAGCAGCCTCCACACCTAGCTCGTGAGCCAGACCCAGGCCTCAAGCCCACAACTCCCGAGATCAGTACCCAAGCCAAAATCAAGAGCTGAAAGCCCAACCGAGCCACCCAGGTGCCGAAACATGAAACAATTTTTAGAAAATTGGCTGTTCTTTAAATCAACTCTCCCTGGTCTAAGAAACTACTTATTAATAAAAACTGTCTAGAATTAGATATAGTGGTAGTTGCACAACTTTGTGAATCTACTAAAACAAAAAGAAAAACACCGAGTTTTGTACTTTAAAAGAGTGATTTTTACAGTATGTGAATTAGACCTCAGAGTCCTAATAGAGGCACCTGGCTGGCTTAGGCAGAGGAGCATGTGACTCCTGATCTCCGGGTCATGAATTTGAGCCCCATGCTGGGTGCAGAGATTACTTAATATAAATTTTTCCCTTTTTAAATTTAAATTCAATTAATTAAACATATAGAGTATTATTAGTTTCAGAGGTAGAATTCAGTGATTCATCAGTCTTATGTAACATCCAGTGCTCATTACATCATGTGCCCTCCTTAATGTCCATCACCCAGTTTCCCCATCTCCCAACAACCCCTCCCCTCCAGCAACCCTGTTTGTTTCCCACGATTAAGAATCTCTGGGGCGTCTGGGTGGCTCAGTGGGTTAAAGCCTCTGCCTCCGGCTCAGGTCATGATCTCAGGGTCCTGGGATCGAGCCCTGCATCAGGCTCTCTGGTCAGCAGGGAGCCTGCTTCCCCCACCCCTCTCTGGCTGCCTCTCTGCCTACTTATGATCTCTGTCTTTCAAATAAATAAATAAAATCTTAAAAAAAAAAAAAAGAATCTCTTATGGTTTGTCCCCTTCTCTGACTTGATCTTGTTTTATTTTTTCCTCCCTTCCCCTGTGCTTCTCTGTTTTATTTTTTAAATTCCATGTATTAGTGACATCAAATGACAATTGTCTTCCTCTGACTGACTTATTTTGCTTAGCATAATACCTTTCCTTTCAATCCAATAAATTTTTTTTAAAGTCATTATAAAAAAATAACAATGATGGGGTGTCTGGCTGGCTCAGTTAGAGTGCACAGCTCTTTTTATTTCCCCAAAGATTTGTTTATTTAGCAAGAGCGAGAGCATGCAGGGGTAGGGGGTAGGGACAGGAGAGAACCTTAAGCAGATTCCATGCTCAGCAGAGAGCCCAACTCAAGGCTCAGCCTCACAACCCTGAGATCATGACCTGAAATGAAACCAAGACTCAGAGGAGGATGCAGGGTGCAACTCTTGATCTCGGGGTTGTAGGTTCAAATCCGACACTGGGTGTAAAAATTACTTAAAAAAATTAACTCTTTAGGAAAAATGATTAACCTCGGACCACGTAGATGGCTCAATCAGTTGAGCATCTGCCTTTGGCTCAGGTCATGATCTCCAGGTCCTGGGATCAAGCCCCACAACAGGCTCTCTGCTCAGTAAGGAGCCTGCTTCCCTGCCCACGCCCCCACTCTCTGCCTGCCTCTTTGACTACTTGTGATCTCTTTCTGTCAAATAAATAAATAAAATCTTTAAAAATTTATTTATTTATTTATTTGACACAGAGAGAGAGAGAATGAGAGAGGGAACACAAGCAGGGGGAGCGGGAGAGGGAGAAGCAGGCTTCCTACCAAGCAGGGAGCCTAATGCGGGGCTCAGTCCCAGGACCCAGGGATCATGACCTGAGCCGAAGGCAGATGCTTAACAACTGAGCCACCCAGATGCCCCAGATTCGTAATACTTTTAAATTTGATTTTATCATAAAATATTTCAGATATTCAAAAAATACAAAATGATCGGTGAGGGGAGTACTTGAAGACACTTAAAAGTATAAGCAATTTCCTATTTCTTAGACTAAGTGGTAGCTAAACAGGTTTTTGCTATTTTACTATTATTATTCTTTTACTTTGTGGGGAGTCTAGGTGGCTAGACTGAACTGGTGATTTTGTAGAATTCTGGGGACGCCACACAGTTGTGAAGTAGGAGTTGGGGCTCTGCAGCAGGTGCTTCTCGTGCTTCCTCTTCTCCTCTTCCGGAGACCAGTGGAAGAGGTCCTTCATGAGGGGATGTTTTTACACATGGAGAGGTCATCACTATTGGAAAGCTGTTTACTTTTTATATATACATACAGATATATGCGTGTGTGTGTGTGTGTGTGTGTGTGTACATACATACATACATATTTATTTATTTATTGAATTAAAAAAATTTTTTTATAAACATACAATGTATTTTTACCCCCAGGGTACAGGTCTGTGAATCGCCAGCTTTACACACTTCACAGTACTCACCATAGCAAATACCTTCCTCGGTGTCCATAACCCCACCCTCCTCTCCCGGCCCCCTTCCCCCCAGCAACCCTCAGTTTGTTTTGTGAGACTAAGAGTCACTTATGGTTTGTCTCCCTCCCAATCCCATCTTTTTTCATTTATTCTTTTCCTACCCCCGAACCCCCCACGTTGCATCTCCACTTCCTCATATCAGGGAGATCATATGATAGTTGTCTTTCTCCGATTGACTTATTTCGCTAAGCATAATACCTCTAGTTCCATCTACATTGTCGCAAATGGCAAAATTTCATTTCTTTTGATGGCTGCATAGTATTCCATTGTGTACATATACCACATCTTTTTATCCATTCATCTGTTGATGGACATCTAGGTTCTTTCCATAGTTGGCTGTTGTGGACATTGCTGCTATAAACATTCAGGTGCATGTGCCCCTTCGGATCACTATGTTTGTATCTTTAGGGTAAATACCCAGTAGTGCAATTGCTGGGTCATAGGGTAGCTCTATTTTCAACTTTTTGAGGAACCTCCATGCTGTTTTCCAGAGTGGTTGTACCAGCTTGCATTCCTACCAACAGTGTAGGAGGGTTCCCCTTTTTCCTCATCCTTGCCAGCATCTGTCATTTCCTGACTTGTTTATTTTAGCTATTCTGACTGGAGTGAGGTGGTATCTCACTGTGGTTCTGATTTGTATTTCTCTGATGCCAAGTGATATGGAGCACTTTTTCATATGTCTGTTGGCCATCTGGATGTCTTCTTTGCAGAAATGTCTGTTCATGTCCTCTGCCCATTTCTTGATTGGATTATTTGTCCTTTGGGTGTTGTTTGCTAAGCTCTTTATAGATTTTGGATACTAGCCCTTTATCTGATATGTTGTATGCAAATATCTTCCCCCATTCTGTCAGTTCTCTTTTGGTTTTGTTAACTGTTTCCTTTGCTGTGCAAAAGCTTTTGATCTTGGTGAAATCCCAATAGTTCATTTTTGCCCTTGCTTCTCGCCTTTGGCGATGTTCCCAGGAAGAAGTTGCTGCAGCTGAGGTCAAAGAGGTTGCTGCCTGTATTCTCCTCAAGGAGAGTTTGTTAAACAGACTGTCTTTTTTCCATTGGACATTCTTTCCTGCTTTGTCGAAGATTAGTTGACATTGAGTTGAGGGTCTGTTTCTGCGCTCTCTATTCTGTTCCATTGATCTATGTGTCTGTTTTTGTGCCAGTACCATACTGTCTTGATTACAGCTTTGTAATAGAGCTTGAAGTCCGGAATTGTGATGTCACCAGCTTTGGCTTTCTTTTTCAATATTCCTTTGGCTATTCGAGGTCTTTTCTGGTTCCATATAAATTTTAGGATTATTTGTTCCATTTCTTCGAAAAAAATGGATGGTATTTTGATAGCGATTGCATTAAATGTGTAGATTGCTATAGGTAGCATGGACATTTTCACAATATTTATTCTTCCAGTCCAGGAGCATGGAACATTTTTCAGTTTTCTTGTGTCTTCCTCAGATTCTTTCATGAGTACTTTATAGTTTTCTGAGTATAGATTCTTTGCCTCTTTGGTTAGGTTTGTTCCTAGGTATCTTATGGTTTTGGGTGCAACTGTAAATGGGATTGACTCCTTAATTTCTCTTTCTTCTGTCTTGTTGGTGGTGTAGAGAAATGCAACTGATTTCTCTGCATTGATTTTATATCCTGACACTTTACTGAATTCCTGTACAAGTTCTAGCAGTTTTGGAGTGGAGCCTTTTGAGTTTTTCACATACAGTATCATATCATCTGTAAAAAGTGATAGTTTGACTTCTTCTTTGCCGATTTGGATGCCTTTAATTTCTTTTTGTTGTCTGATTGCTGAGGCTAGGACTTCTAGTACTATGTTGAATAGTAGTGGTGATAATGAACCATGTTCCTGACCTTAGCGGAAAAGCTTTCAGTTTTTCTCCATTGAGAATGATATTTGCAGTGGGTTTTTCATAGATGGCTTTGATGATATTGAGGTATGTACCCTCTCTCCCTACAGTTTGAAGAGTTTTGATCAGGAAGGGATGCTGTACTTTGTTAAACGCTTTTTCAGCATCTCTTGAGAGTATCATATGGTTCTTGTTCTTTCTTTTATTAATGTGTTGTATCACATTGATTGATTTGCAGATGTTGAACCAACCTTGCAGCCCTGGAATAAATCCCACTTGGTCATGGTGAATAATCATTTTAATGTACTGTTGGATCCTATTGGCTAGTATTTTGGTGAGAATTTTTGTATCTGTGTTCTTCAAGGATATTGGTCTGTAATTCTCTTTTTTGATGGGATCCTTGTCTGGTTTTGGGATCAAGGTGATGCTGGCCTCATAAAATGAGTTTGGAAGTTTTCCTTCCATTTCTTTTCTATTTTTTGGAACAGTTTCAGGAGACTAGGTATAAATTCTTCTTTAAATGTTTGGTAGAATTCCCCTGGGAAGCCGTCTGGCCGTGGGCTTTGTTTGTTTGGAGATTATTATTATTTTTTTTAAAAGATTTTATTTATCCATTTTACAGAGAGAAATCACAAGTAGACAGAGAGGCAGGCAGAGAGAGAGAGAGGGAAGCAGGCTCCCTCTGAGCAGAGAGCCCGATGCGGGACTCGATCCCAGGACCCTGAGATCATGACCTGAGCCGAAGGCAGTGGCTTAACCCACTGAGCCACCCAGGCGCCCCTGTTTGGAGATTTTTGATGACTGTTTCAATCTCCTTACTGGTTATAGGTCTGTTCAGGTTTTCTATTTCTACCTGGTTCAGTTGTGGTAGTTTATATGTCTCCATGACTGCATACATTTCTTCCAGATTGTCAAATTTGTTGCCATAGAGTTGTTTATAATATGTTTTTACAGTTGTTTGTATTTCTTTGCTGTTGGTTGTGATCTCTCCTCTTTTATTCATGATTTTATTTATTTGGGTTCTTTCTCTTTTCTTTTTGATAAGTCTGGCCAGGGGTTTATCAATCTTATTAATTCTTTCAAAGAACCAGCTCCTAGTTTCATTGATTTGTTCTATTGTTTTTTTGGTTTCTATTTCATTGATTTCTGCTCTGATCTTTATGATTTCTCTTCTCCTGCTGGGTTTAGGCTTTCTTTGTTGTTTTTTCTCCAGCTCCTTCAGGTGTAGGGTTAGGTTGTGCATTTGAGACCTTTCTTGTTTCTTTTCTTTTTTTTTTTTTTTTTAAAGATTTTATTTATTTATTTGACAGAGAGAGATCACAAGTAGGCAGAGAGGCAGGCAGAGAGAGAGAGGAGGAAGCAGGCTCCCTGAGATGACCTGAGCCGGAGGCAGCAGCTTAACCCACTGAGCCACCCAGGCGCCCAAGACCTTTCTTGTTTCTTGAGAAAGGCTTGTACTTTCCTCTCAGGACTGCCTTTGCTGTGTCCTACAGATTTTGAACCATTGTGTTTTCATTATCATTTGTTTCCATGAATTTTTTCAATTCTTCCTTAATTTCTCGGTTGACCCATTCATTCTTTAGAAGGATGCTGTTTAGTCTCCATGTATTTGGGTTCTTTCCAAATTTCCTCTTGTGATTGAGTTCTAGCTTCAGAGCATTGTGGTCTGAAAATATGCAGGGAATGATCCCAATCTTTTGATACCAGTTGAGACCTGATTTGTGACCCAGGATGTGATCTATTCTGAAGAATGTTCCATGTGCCCTAGAGAAGAATGTTTATTCTGTTGCTTTGGAATGAAATGTTCTGAATATATCTGTGACATCTGGTCCAGTGTGTCATTTAAGGCCTTTATTTCCTTGTTGATCTTTTGCTTGGATGATCTGTCCATTTCAGTGAGGGGTGTGTTAAAGTCCCCTACTATTATTGTAGTCTTTCTTTGATTTTGTTATTAATTGGTTTATATAGTTGGCTGCTCCCATGTTATGGGCATAGATATTTAAAATTGTTAGATCTTCTTGTTGTGCAGACCCTTTGAGTATGATATAGTGTCCTTCCTCATCTCTTGTTATAGTCTTTGGCTTAAAGTCTAATTGATCGGATATAAGGATTGCCACCCCAGCCTTATTCTGATGTCCATTAGCATGGTAAATTGTTTTCCACCCCCTCACTTTAAATCTGGAGGTGTCTTCGGGTCTAAAATGAGTCTCTTATAGGCAGCACATTGATGGGTTTTGCTTTTTTATCCATTCTGATACCCTGTGTCTTTTAATTGGGGTATTTAGCCCATTAACATTCAGAGTAACTATTGAGAGATATGAGTTTAGTGCCATTGTATTGCCTGTAAGCTGACTATTACTGTATATTGTCTGTTCCTTTCTGATCTACTACTTACAGGGTCTCTCTTTGTTTAGAGGACACCTTTCAGTATTTCCTGTAGAGCTGGTTGGGTGTTTGCAAATTCTTTCAGTTTTTGTTTGTCCTGGAAGCTTTTTATCTCTCCTTCTATTTTCAATGTTAGCCTAGCTGGATATAGTATTCTTGGCTGCATGTTTTTCTCGTTTAGTGCTCTGAATATATCATGCCAGTTCTTTCTGGCCTGCCAGGTCTCTGTGGATAAGTCTGCTGCCAATCTAATATTTTTACCATTATATGTTACAGACTTCTTTTCCCGGGCTGCTTTCAGGATTTTCTCTTTATCACTAAGACTTGTAAATTGTACTGTTAGGTGACACGGTGTGGACCTATTCTTACTGATTTTGAGGGGGGTTCTCTGCACCTCCTGGATTTTGATGCTTGTTCCCTTTGCCATATTAGGGAAATTCTCTACAATAATTCTCTCCAGTATACCTTCTGCTCCCCTCTCTTTTTCTTCTTCTTCTGGAATCCAAATTATTCTAATGTTGTTTTGTCTTATGGTGTCACTTATCTCTCGGATTCTCCCCTCATGGTCCAGTATTTGTTTGTCTCTCTTTTGCTCAGCTTCTTTATTCTCTGTCATTTGGTCTTCTATATCACTGATTCTTTCTTCTGCTTCATTTATCCTAGCAGTAAGAGCCTCCATTTTTGATTGCACATCATTAATAGCTTTTTTGATTTCAACTTGGTTAGACTTTAGTTCTTTTATTTCTCTAGAAAGGGCTTTTATCTCTCCCGAGAGGGTTTCTCTAATATCTTCCATGCCTTTTTCGAACCCCACTAGAACCTTGAGAATTGTCATTCTGAACTCTAGATCTGACATATTACCAATGTCCGTATTGATTAGGTCCCTAGGCTTTGGTATTGCCTCTTGTTCTTTTTTTTTGTGGTGAATTTTTCTGCCTTGTCATTTTGTCCAGATAAGAATATATGAAGGAGCAAATAAAATACTAAAAGGGTGGCAAAGACCTGAGGAAAATGTGCTTTAGCCAAATCAGAAGAGACCTCAAATCATGGTGGGGAGAAAGGGGATAAAAAGAAGTTCAGAAAAAAAATTTAAAAAGAAAAAAAAGAAAACAAATTTTAAACAAATAAAAAATAAAAAATATATATATATTAGACTAGTGACTAGAACAGGGTCACCCACTTAATTTTGGGAGTATTTTGGTCTCTTAGAAGAAACTACCTCCTAAAATTTTAAAGAATGAAAAACATATATAAGGGTAAACACAATGAAGGAATGGAATATGCCTATAAAGATGGAAAAAAAATTTTTTATAATTTCTAAAAAAGGAGTTGATAAAGTAAGTTGGTTGGGAGAATATAGAAAAAGAAAGTGGAGAGATTTTGCTCGGGTTGGAGACTAGAACAAGCCTGGAGCTAGATTTAGGGCATATTTTGATCTATTAGAAGAAGTCATACCCCGAATTTTTTAGAAGAAAAAACCCTATGTGTATACAAAAAATAAAATTAGATAAAATGAAGGATAAAATATGACTCAAATAATGAAGGTTCAAAAAAGATGATGATTATTATTTTTTTAAATGAAAGGTATTGTTAAGATAACCTCGTTAAAAAACGTTAAAAGAGGAAAGGGTAAAAGTTAAAAAAATTAGAAGAAGAAAATAAATAAAATTAAAAAAAAATTAACTGCAAGACTAAGGAATCTTGGGGAGAAAGCCATGAATTCCATACTTTGCTTTCTCCTCCTCTGGAATTCTGCTGTTCTCCTTGGTACGTGAACTTGGTCTTGGTTGGATTTCTTGTTGATCTTCTGGGGGAGGGGCCTGTTGTAGTGATTCTCAGGTGTCTTTGCCCCAGGCCGAACTGCAGCGCCCTTACCAGGGGTTGGGCTAAGTAATCTGCTTGGGTTCGGTTTCAGGAGCTTTTGTTCCCTGAACGCTTTGTGTAGAGTTCGGAGGATGGGAATGAAAATGGCGGCCTCCCAATCTCAAGCCCGGAGGAGCGGAGAGCTCGGGGCCCCACTCCTCAGTGCGCCCTCAGATAAAAGTGCCCAATCACTCCCGTCTCCTTGGCCTCTGGCTGCGCTCCGAGCTCACCCAGCCTGTGACTGGTTCAAGGTAACCCCGAGCTGAGAGCTCACTCCTTGGCTCTGTCTCTGTAGCCGGCTTCCCCGCTCTAATACCTGCGAGCTCTGTGACACTCCAGACACCCCCTATCCTTCTGTGACCTCGCGGGACCTGGGGTCACGCTGACCCCGCGTGAGCTTCACCCCAGTTTAGCCTCTGGAGCGATGTCCCTCAATGGAGCAGAACTTTTAAAAGTCCTGATTTTGTGCTCTGTTGCTCTTCCACTTGCCAGGAGCCGGCCCCTCCCCCCGGGGTCTATCTTCCCGTCGCTTTGGATTCACTTCTCTGCCGATCTTACCTTTCAGAAAGTGGTCGATTTTCTGTTTCTAGAATTGTTGCTGTTCTTCTCTTCGGTCTCCTGTTGGATTTGTAGGTGTTCACAATGGATTGATAATCTATCTAGCTGATCTCCTGCTTCCTGATGTAGTCTCAGCCTGCTACTTCTCTGCCATCTTGACTCCCCTATCTATCTATCTATCTATCTATTTATTTATTTATTTTTAAAGATCTTATTTATTTATTTGACAGACAGAGATGACAAATAGGCAGAGAGGCAGGCAGAGAGAGAGGGAGGGGGAAGCAGGCTCCCGGCTGAGCAGAGAGCCTGATGCAGGGCTCAATCCCAGGACCCCGGGATCATGACCCGAGCTGAAGGCAGAGACTTTAACCCACTGAGCCACATAGGTGCCCATATTTTTTTATTTTTAAGTAACCTCCATGCCCAGTGTGGGGCTTGAACTCACAACTCCAAGATCAAGAGTCACGCACTCCACTGACTGAACCATCCAGGTGCCCCAAGCCATTAATTTTCTATAATGAGCCTGTTTAAATGACATAAATATTTTATTTTTTTTAATTATTGTTTTAAGATTTTATTTATTTATTTGAGAGAGAGAGAGAAAGAGAGAGAGAGCATGAGAGGGGAGGAGGTCAGAGTGAGAAGCAGACTCCCCGCTTAGCTGGGAGCCGGATCTATCCTGGGACTCTGGGATCATGACCTGAGCTGACGACAGTCGCTTAACCAGCTGAACCACCCAGGCACCCAGTGACTTAAGTATTTTAAATTAGAGGAATCAGCATTACATACATTTTTGAATGTGGAAGTGGTCCCATGGTATGGAGAAAATCCTTTCTCACAGACTAATTATAAACAGTGACAGACTTTTTTCTTTAAGCAGTTCACATTTACCATCTCTGTACTCTTTTGTTTCATTTGATTCAAAACCTAAAGAGTATTAATAGGACATTTTGTTTCAAAGTTGAATCTGACAGTATCTAGCAACTGTTCCTATTTCCTTTTCATAAATCTCAAAGTGAGACAAGAATCTGAAACTTAACATGACCAGGGGTCATTTGTTACACATTCCATTCTCTCACTCATTCCATCGTGATGAGAGCACGCACCAGCAGTTGTTCCTAGCCTTAGCTGGTGGATACTTGAATGTGGCACGTGTATACTTCAGTATTGTTCTTGCTAGACAGAAGCAGACCTGAGTTATTAAAAAGTGACAGTATAGTTATAAATCTTTTTTTTTTAAGATTTTATTTATGTATTTGACAGAGATCACAAGTAGGCAGAGAGGCAGGCAGAGAGAGGGGGAAGCAGGGCTCCCTGCTGAGCAGAGAGCCCAATGCAGGGCTCGATCCAATGACCCTGGGATCATGACCTGAACTGAAGGTGGAGGCTTTAACCCACTGAGCCACCCAGGCACCCCAGTCTAAATCTTTCTAAATATGTTTATCAGAAGCTCAAATCTATGCCCAGAGAAGACAGGAAAAGCTTTATTACAAGGGTTGCATGAATTACAAATGACCTTGGCAGTACAAATTAACTCATTGGTGGTTTCTTCCTTATCTACCCCAACTTTCCACAATCAAACTCTTCTCATTTTTCCCTTCTGTTTCCTTTGTTTTAGAGCAAAAGGAGCAAAGGAGAGTTTTTGCTTTATCCCTTAAATGAGGGTGAAATAAAATACTCTTTTCTTCAAAGATCCCCAGCCTTCCTGGAGAGGAGCTACTATTACTCTAGGGAAGTAGGAGGAGAATATTCAGATAATGAGGCCCATGGAATGGGTGAGTGAAGGTGATGCTGAGCACACTCATCTTTACAGATAATCTCATAAAACTCTGGAAAACTGTAGGAGACAGGGTGTCACCAAGAAATGGTGTTGCATAGAAACAGATTTGAAGACCAGCTAGGATGTGTCTGTAGCTGTTTCTAGGTTTATCAGAGAATAGGATATATGTTTTTTTCCATCTGCATTAGAGTAGAATGAGGTTTGTTGATTTTTTTTTTAAAGAATGTATTCTTTATCTAATGGCCCAAGATTTTTTCATGTTGTCTAAAACTAGTTGCAGACCAAATAGAGAAGGCAAGAACTTACTCTCACTTTTTAAAGAAAAATTATTTTTTATCTTATTTTTAGTAAGCGCTGCACCCAACGTGGGGCATAAATCATGACCCGAGGTCAAGAGTTGCATGCTCTACCAACTGAACTAGCCAGGTGTCCCATTATGCTCACTTTTTTTTTCTTTTGAAAATTTTATTCATTTATTTGACAGAGATCACAAGTAGAGAAGCAGACAGAGAGGGGGGGAGGCAGGCTCCCCACTGAGCAGAGAGAACCCAATGTGGGGCTCAATCCCAGGACCCTGAGACCATGACCTGAGCCGGAGGCAGAGGCTTTAACCCACTGAGCCACCTAGGTGCCTCTATGCTCAATTTTTATAAGCTTTAGAAACAGCAAATAACAGTTGGATTCAGGGCCTTTACAAAAGTAAAGACTCATTTATATTCTAAATTATAGCAGGTGTGTAATGATGGTGAAGAAACATTAAATGGCTTAATTCTGGATATTTGTAAGTGCTGGAGTTTTTAGAACATTTTGAGCTTATTACACAAAGTAGCAGTAACGGGAGAAAATGATCTCTTAGATCTAGGACTTAAATATATAACATTACATAATGGGTTCCTCTCCCAGCTAAATCATGTGAGCCTGTCTCTGGGATGGGTAACAGAACTGGACTAAGCCAAGAAACTTTTAAAGTGTTAGTTCTTTTATAATTTAAAATAAAATATATTTTTGAGTTAACATTTTTAAATTAATTTTATTTTAAAAATTTAATCACCTCAGTAAATGCATATTGTATATTTTTGCCTTTTGGTTAAGTAAATAACCATTAGTGATAGAACAGAGGTTTGGAAATCAGGGAGCTCTTCTTGTCTTTTCTGTGTTGTAGATGAATGCTCTAAGGGACAACTCATAACTACCCTGAGGCTGTCTTCTTATCTGTATACTGTATCGGTAGGCCCTCGATGCCCAGTAAGGGAGTCATTAGCCACAGGTGGTTATTGAGCCTTTGAAAGTGGCTGGTCCAAATTGAGATGTGCTCTAACTGTAAAATACACACTGGATTTTAAAGACTTAGCACAGAGATAAGAATGTAAAATATTTTATCGCTAATTTGTTTATATTGACTACATTGTTGGAATGATAATATTTTGGGTACACTGGTTAAGTAAAAATACAATTAAAATTAATTTCATCCATTTCTTTTTCCTTTTTTTTTTTTTTTTTAAAGTAATCTCTACACTCAGTGTGGAGCTCAGTCTCATGATCCTGAGATCAAGAGTTGCATGCTCTACTGACTGAGCCAGCCAAGTGCCCCTTTTATTCCTTTTTTTAATGTGGCTGCTAGAGAATTTTAAATTCCATACATGGCTGGGGTGCCTGGGTGGCTCAGTGGGTTAAAGCCTCTGCCTTTGGGTCCTGGGATCGAGCCCTGCATCGGGCTCTCTGCTCAGCTCTCTGCTCTGCCTCTCTGCCTACTTGTGATTTCTCCTTGTCAAATAAATAAATAAAATCTTTAAACAAATAAATTCCATACATGGCTCACATCATATGACTTTTGGACAGTACTGGTTTGGACAGCATTTCCTAAGCTAACTCATGAAATATTACTAAGTGCTCAATGTAACACAGTTTGGAAGAGGAACAGTGTCCAGTAGAACTTTTTGCAATGATATAAGTGTTCTGTATCTGCTAGCCACTGATAGCTGTTGCGCACTTGAAACGTGTTTAGTTCTGAAATTAAAAAATTGAAATCTGGGTTGCCTGGGTGGCTCAGTCGGTTAAGCTTCTGCCTTTGGCTCAGGTCATGATCCCAAGGTCCTGGAATCAAGTGCCACATCAGGCTTTCTGCTTGGTGGGGAGTCTGCTTCTCCATCTGCCCCTCCCCCTGCTCTTGTTCTCTTGTTTTAAAAGAAAAAAAGAAAAATTGAAATGTGGAAGAAAGGAACTGAATTTTGAATTAACTTTATTTTTTAATTTTTTTTTTTTTTAAAGATTTTATTTATTTATTTGACAGAGATCACAAGTAGGCAGAGAGAGAGGAGGAAGCAGGCTCCCCGCCGAGCAGAGAGCCCGATGCGGGGCTCGATCCCAGAACCCTGAGATCATGACCTGAGCTGAAGGCAGAGGCCCAACCCACCGAGCCACCCAGGCGCCCCAAATTTTTTAAATTTTTAACTAACTTTAAATAACTACATATGAGTAGTTGCTAATGTATGGGTACTGTACTGATCTAGAAGATTTATGGGATTGTTTTATTTGAAGACCTGTACACGTAGGACTTATTATTTTGCAAACTTGCTTAATATGTCTGTGATTTGGGTTTATTATGAGTAATGAAAAGTGATCAGTAACAATAATATTTATTGAGTACCTGTTATGTAGCAGGCACTGTGTAAGTATCAGAAAGAGGACTTGTATGATAAATTATTTAAGAGCTTAACTATATGTATTGCTCCTGTTTTGTATTATGAATTCCAAGGTGCTGTTTGGACTTTACCATGTTTTCATCAAAGTCTGGTTTCTTTCCTTCACTTATGAATGCCCTTCTGTGAAAGCCTGGCTCCTTTTGAAAAGTCTGAGCAATGTGCTACCTTATTATAGGATTTTCTCTTGAGAGGGAAAACCTACATTTTCTGACAGATGATTATGGTTTGTTTTTGTTTTTAGTTAACTTAAAAAAATTTACATATTTATCAGAGAGTATGTGCATGTAGCGGGTGGGGGATGAATGATAGATGGAGAGGAAGAGAAAATCTCTAGCTGACTTTCTGTTGTGGGGGGAGCCTGACGCCTGGCTCAGTCTCACAACCCTGAGATCATAACCTGCGTCAACACCAAGTGTTGGACACTTAACCAACTTAGCCACCCAGGAGCCCCTGTTTTTAGTAAACTTTTGAAGTTAGTTATGCTTTTGACTTTAACAGGGATATATATATGTCTTAGATAGAGACTTAAGAGTTCAGTATTATGTAGTATTTATTCTCTTCATTTACGTGTACACATGCAGTTATAAGTACTAGCATCAAGCAGTGTTTGTTTATTTATTCGCTTATTACTACTTCACAGTGAAGAACGAATATCATCATGTCTGGACTCAAGCGAACAATCAAAGAAACCGATCCAGATTATGAGGACGTGTCTGTGGCCCTTCCAAATAAGCGTCATAAAGCAATTGAGAATTCAGGTACGAATGCACCTGCTTTGAGAAATTATTTCTTTGTTGAGATGTGCTTCCTTATAAGATTTATAGGGATTAAGACAAAATGCATTTCCACTGTTTTGTATAATCTGAAGAGGGATTAGTTAACTCCTCTGTTAACAGCAATACGCCGTGTGTTCCAACGAAGACCAGAAGACAATCACATAGACAGTGAAAGTGTCAATAGTGAGACTGGCTGAAAGATTTAGCTATCATGGTAAGTCGGTCATAACCATAAAGTCTTATAATATGCAGTATGGATAGATGATAATAGGTGGTACATGGATTAAGGTTTTCTATTACAGTAGTGCCATATTATTTTAATGTCTGTTGGACATACATGGTCTAATCAAACTCATAGTTTCATGACTACTGTTGCTTAGGATAAGGCTAAAATTATTTAAATATAATATTTAATTATGTGAAATAGATGTTTCATATGATTCTCAGATGTAGTGTAGGTAACTTAAAGGTGGTATATGGAGGACCTAAATTTGGAAGATTCTGATCTAGTTTAACCCTTGCACTTAGCTGCTTTTAGTTTAGGCTCAGAGGTGTGAAATTACTTGCCCAAGATCATATTATTAGTTGAAGAGCAAATTATCAAATATGTGTCTGTAGCTACCCAGAATATTTTAAGGTATCTCAGGAGAAGGTGCTGAATTTGGGTTTTTAAAACAAATTATTGCTGAAATTCACTGCTGTTTATTAAAATAATAAATCTATGTAAATTGACACGACTGGGTACAGAAGGCATCCAAGTCATATTGTTGTAACTCCACAAAGATAAGTGGAAGTAGTGAAAGAAAATTTGTGTCTCCAAGTGCAGTCAAGTCCTATGAAGTAGTGAAAGAAAATTTGTGTCTCCAAGTGCAGTCAAGTCCTGTGTACCTCCCAAAATTCTTTGTGGACCAAAAATTATCAAATTGAATTCTAAATAATGAAAACATTTCACTGCAACCTTTCTCCTCATTCAGTTATTTTATTTATAAGGAAATTATTTCCTTTCAGTAATAAGCCAAAGACTTGTGACACTTGGATTCATTACTCAAATGCATCAGATGGCATGACTTTTTTAATAAAAATAAGAAGGAAAACTGATTGTTTTAGTGAACATCATAATTTCACTTTAAAAATACAGTGTAATTTCCCAGGTACTTAGCCTAAGCAGGGATAGTTTTTCCTACTGAGGGATAATTTGCTATTCTTCCTCTGGGTGACCATTCTGTGCCTAATCCCAAACTGTATTTTTATTTCTCAGAATTTTACTTCTGAATACTTCCTTTTGCTTATTATATTGTTTTGTTTTTATTAGAAGAGTTTCTCTCTAAGGAGCTTATGATAAAACAGCCCTCAGTGATCAAGTTCTCTGACTTCAGCTTCTTTTCCCTAAGAATATCTGCTGGTTTGTACACACAAGGATATATATATATAAGGATCTATATATAGTGATACTAGAAAATATTCTTTGACAATGACAAAAAGTAGTCATTTTCCTCCATGCAGACTATCCATAAGAATGCTCAGTTATACCATTTATACCATTATTAGTTTGAAGTTGCCAGTTTAATGATATATTTTACAGGGAGAAAATTACATGGGTCATCAGAGGGTCCAAATTTTCTCTGTAATTTTTCATACACTCCAGAGCATGCATGAACATCATTGTTTTTTTAAAGGTTCTTTTCTTTTTTTTTTAAAGATTTTACTCATCCATTTGACAGACAGAGATCACAAGTAGGCAGAGAGGCAGGCAGAGAGAGAGAGGAGGAAGCAGGCTCCCCGCTAAGCAGAGAGCCCGACGTGGGGCTCGATCCCAGGACCCTGGGATCATGACGAAGGCAGAGGCTTTAACCCATTGAGCCACCCAGGCGCCCCGAAGGCAGAGGCTTTAACCCATTGAGCCACCCAGGCGCCCCTGAACATCATTTTTTTTTCATATTGTAGATATAGGCTCACTTTGTATAATTCCCAGTTTTTTTTTTCTTTTTTAAGGATTTTATTTTTAAGTAATCTCTACACCCAGTGTGAGACTTGAACTTACAAACCCAACATCAAGAGTCTCATGCTGTACTGACTGAGCCAGCCAAATGCCCCCAAATTCCAGGGTTTTCAGGCAGTTCTTTGGCTCTTTTTTCCTCTTGTATCTGATATTTTAAACTCTGAGTTGCATATTACTTTGAGTAGTCATCATCTGAATTCTGTGACCTCTAGAGGCATTTTTTTATCCTCTTTTTTTTTAATTTCAAGGTTTTTTTTTTTTAAAGATTTGTTTGTTTAATAGGGAGAGACAGTGTGCATGGGGGAGAGGCAGAAAGAGAGGGGAGAATCTCTAGCAGACACCATGACTTCAGGCTCTATCTCATGACCTTAAGATCATGACCTGAGCTAAAACTAAGAGTCACTCACCTGACTGTGCCACTCAGGTGACCCCTTGAAATTTTATGTAAATTCTAGTTATCATATAGTACGTTATTGCTTTCAAGAGTAGAGGCTTGTGGGGGTGCCTGGGTAGCTCAGTTGGTTAAGCGTCTGCCTTCAGGCTCAGATTTTGAGCCCAGGGTCCTGGGATCAAGCCCTGCATCAGGTTCCCTGCTCAGCGGGGAGCTTTCCTCTTCCTCTCCTCCCTGCTTGTGCTCTCTCTCACTATATTTTCTGTCCCTCTCTCGAATAAATAATAAATAAAATCTTAAACAAAAGAGAGAGGGAGAGAGAGGCTTTTTTTTTTTTTTTTTGAGAGAGAGAGAGATTGAGGGGCGGGGTGCAGAGAGAGTAAGAGAATCCCAAGCAGGCTGTACACCCAGGACAGAGCCTGCCATGGGGCTTGATCTCATGACCCTGAAATCATGACTTGGGTGGAAATCAAGAGTTGGACACTTTGGCGTGCCTGGGTGGCTCAGTGGGCTAAGCTTCTGCCTTCGGCTCAGGTCATGATCTCAGGGTCTTTGGATCAAGCCCCGCATCGGGCTCTCTGCACCCCTCCCCCGCCCCAGCCTGCCTCTCTGCCTACTTGTGATCTCTCTCTGTCAAATAAATAAATAAAGTCTTTAAAAAAAAAAAAAAAAAAGAGTTGGACACTTAACTGACTGAGACACCAGGGGCCCCAGAGGCATTTTTTTATTTTTGAGTTCTTTCTTTGCTCGTTCTTTTAGGTAGTTGTAATCAGGAACTGCTGAATTGCTTGCTAGATCCTTCTCTATAGAAGGAAGTTCCCTGCCTTCTTTATGAGCTGCTCTTATGTCACAGACTATACCTCCCCTCTAGCTACCTCTTTATTTTCTTTTTCTTTGGAACTGTGGTTTTTCACAGGTCACCAAATATTTCTGTCAGAATCTTAATGGATTTCTTTTTGTTGTTAGGTAATTTTTATTTTGGTATAATTCCTAGCAGAAAAATTGCAAGGAATACTTTTATATCTTTTATCCAGATTAATTAGCCAGTTGTTTATATTTTGCCTCATTTATCTGGCCCCCCCACACATGCGCGTGCGCTCTCTCAGATACGTGCATCTTTGCATGCAGGTATATATGCATGTCATTCTTTTTATTTTATTTTATTTTATTTTTAAAAGATTTTATTTATTTATTTGACAGAGAGAAATCACAAGTAGATGGAGAGGCAGGCAGAGAGAGAGAGAGAGAGGGAAGCAGGCTCCCTGATGAGCAGAGAGCCCGATGCGGGACTCGATCCCAGGACCCTGAGATCATGACCTGAGCCAAAGGCAGCGGCTTAACCCACTGAGCCACCCAGGCGCCCCCACATTATTCTTTTTAAATCTCTGGAAAATAAATTGGACACCTGTAAACACAAGTGTTGTGTTTCTTAAGAAGATTTGTCTTTTGTAATTGCAGCGTTATTATCAGAAGCAGGAAATTTTAACATTCATCATTACATTATGTAGCGTTCAGTCCATATTCAGGTGTTACCAGTTTCGCAGTATTGTATTTTATAACTGTTTCCCTCTCTAGGCTCCAGTCCAGGATCACACAGTGCATTTTGTTGTCATACCTCTTTAATCTCTTTTAATCTCCTCAACCTTTCTGCCTTCCTTGACTCTAATGTTTGAATCATGTAAGCCAGTTATTTTGTAGAATGTCCTTCAGTTTGGGTTTGTTTGATGTTCCCTGTAATTAGATTTAGCATTTTTGGCCAGAGTGCCTTAGAGTGATGTAGACTTCTCAGTGCCTTATGTCAGTTTGCTGCCATATTAGTAATGTTAACTTTTCATCATTGGTTAAGGTGACAGCCACTAGGTTTCTCCATGTAGGAATTACTGTTTCCTGGGTTTCTTTTTTTACATACTGACTTAGATCATGATAGTTACTGAGTAATTAGACCTTGGATTATTTTATGTTTATTATGCAGCTCGAGATGCTGCTGTGCAGAAGATCGAGACTATTATCAAGGAACAATTTGCACTTGAAATGAAGAATAAGGAACATGAAATTGAAGTCATTGACCAGGTATAATGGTGATAAATAATTTTTTTTAAAAAAGCTGTTGCAAAAAAATCTGTTGATAGAATCGTGATTTTTCCCCTTTGCTGTTCTTTTATTTATTTAAAGATTTATTTATTAGAGAGTGCATGAGCAATGGGGAGGGGCAGAGGAAGAGGGAGAAGCATATTCCCCACTGAGTCAGGAGCCTGATGCACATGCAGGACTCAATCCCAGGACCCTGAGATCTTGCTCTGAGCTATGCAGGCACCCCTCCCCCTCTTACTGTTCTTTTAAAAAGAGTGTTCTCATTTTGGAAAAAAGGTGTATATATATATATTTTTCCCCTATAAATGAAATGCAGAAATACATAATGAAAAAAATTACTTGAAATTCCATCCCAAAAAAATAATTCCTTTTTGCTCTTGTACCTACTATTTTTGCAGACAGTTCTCAATGAGTATTTATACATACACATAAATATACATACTAACATGTATGCATACTCTTGTAAAATTAGCTTTTGTCGAAATTCCTTTAAAAAATCTTTTGTAGTGTGACAGGTAGAGATGGTCATTTTTATTTGCTTTTCTTCAGTTATTAGAGAATTGAGCTTTTGATCATTTGTATTCTTATTTTATTAATTTTTTGTAGTATATCTCATCTGTGATTTCTGTTTTTTAAAGTAACAAGTTGACATTATTTTTAGCGACTGATTGAAGCAAGAAGGATGATGGATAAACTTCGTGCCTGCATTGTTGCAAATTACTATGCTTCTGCAGGGCTTCTAAAAGTTTCTGAGGTAAGTCTTCCTTATCTACAGTCACTTCTGGCTATCCATATTTGATATGTGTGAAGGGGAAATTAGTGTTGATGTGAAATTCCTGCCTTTGAAACATTTCTTATATTGACCTTTAGAACTCAAGAAGCCTATTTTACCTTCCTGGGAAAATACATAAACTGTCAATAATCCTAAGTATCGTTTTTCCCTTTATTTTTATTTTTTTTATTTAGAGAGAGCATGAGTGTGGGGTGAGGAGGGATAGACGGAGAGAGAAAATCTCAAGCAGGCTATACGCCCAGCGCAGAGCCCGACACAGGGGTCAGTCTCATGACCCTGAGATCATGGCCAGAGTTGAAATCAGGAGTCGTATACTTAACCAACAACTTAGCCGGGCACCCTAACATTTTTCACTTTATATTAAATCCTTCTCCAGCTAATATTTAGCACTGTTCCTAGGCTTTGTTAGGTACAAAGTTGAGTGAGACTGTATTCTAACTTGCCTTATTTTTCCTTTGGTTGTGATCAGCTTTGAAGTGAGTTTTAGATAGACTGATTTTCCTAATGAATAGCAATTTGTAGTTTCAGTAGATACATCCTATTCAGGAAGCCCTGATTTTTTTCCCCTCACTTTCTATGAAAAATCTCAAATCCACAAAAGAGATTAAATAAGCACCTGTTTTTGCATCATATTCACCATTTTTAACATTTTGTCATCTTTGTTTTATCTATCTTACTTTTCTGTAAAACATTTGAAAATAAGTTCCAGGCGTCATGACACCTTACCCTTAAATCATACATTTCCTAAAGGATATTCTTGTATGACATCCTTATATTATTTGCTAATCAGTCCATATTCAGATTTTCCCATTCATCCCCAAAATATCTTTTTTTTTTTTTTAAAGATTTTATTTATTTACTTGAGAGAGAGAGACAGTGAGAGAGAGCATGAACGAGGAGAAGGTCAGAGAGAGAAGCAGATTCCCCATGGAGCTGGGAGTCCGATGCGGGACTCGATCCCAGGCCTCCAGGATCATGACCTGAGCCAAAGGCAGTCATCCAGCCAACCGAGCCACCCAGGCGTCCCCCCAAAATATTTTTTAAAGCTGTTTTTTGATGTAGGATCTAATCGGACTTCAGGGGCTACATTTGGTTGTTTGGTTTCTCTAGACTTATTTTATCTAAAATAGTTCACCTTTTCTCCCCATGATATTGACTTATTTAAAGAGATCTGGCCAGGGCACCTGGGTGGCTCAGTGGGTTAAAGCCTCTGCCTTTGGCTCAGGTCATGGTCCCAGGGTCCTGGGATCAAGCCCCGCATTGGGCTCTCTGCTCAGCAGGGAGCCTGCTTCCTCCTCTCTGTCTCACTGCCTCTCTGCCTACTTGTGATCTCTGTCTGTCAAATAAATAAATAAATAAGTCTTTGAAAAAAAAAAAAAGATCAGGCCATTTATCCTACATTTTGTGTTTGTTTGATTTTTTTCCTTGGGTTATTCCTTCATTCTGTTTTTCTGCAAACTGATAGTTGGGTCTAAAGATTTGATTAAAGTTAGAAGTTTTTGGCAATGATACTTCATAAGAGATACTAGATACCTCATATATCACAAATTGGAATATTAAGTTTTTATCACTTTGGTAATGTGATTGCTACTGGATTACTCCATTTATTAAGGAATAGGAATAGGATTGAAACTGAAACAGAAGTGTTTCTTCTTGTTTGATATTTTGATCATTTCCTATAACTTTTATTCATTTTTCATTTTCAAATTTCCTAAGTTTTCTCAATTAGAATTAGATAATTCTCTTGGATAGTACTGGCTCAATGAGAGTGGTAGCAGGCCAGGGGAACGTACAATGCCATACTGGTTTGCATTGCCCCTCATGGTTTTTACAGGTGAAATGTACCATATTTTGGTACCATATTTTGGCTTTCATGTCATCCTGTGTTGCTTGAGGGTACCTGGCATTGGTCATACTCCCGATGTTGTCTTAGAAATCTGGAGCATTATTTGAATTTAATCTTACATATTAGGTAGTTGTTTCTTCTACTGCAGGAGTTTCCCTAATACATAGTAGAGTCTGAACTACTTTTTAGAGCTACCATAACAAATTGCCACTAGCTTCATGGCTTAAAACAAGAGGAATTTATTATCTCGTGATTCTGGAGGCTAACAGTCCAAAATCAAGGTGTTGCTAGACCATGAAGGCTCTAGGAAAGAAACCTTCCTCACCTTCTCCTACCTTCTGGCAGTTGCTGGCAAACCTTGGCATTCCATAGTTTGTGGCTACATCACTCCAGTTTCTGCCCCTATCTTCACATGGATGTTTTACCTGTTACGTGTCTCCACATTTCCCTTTAATTAGGTAAGCGCTAATCCCGTATGACATTATCAACTTGATGACATTTGCAAAGACCCTGTTTCTAAATAAAGTCACATTCACAGGTTTGGAGTGGACATGAATTTTTGGGAGACACTCTTCAAAACAGGGCAGATTTTACTGTCATCTGTTACATGGTTTGCTATTGGATCCAACAAGATGAACATTATAAGCTAGTTGTCTGTGTGACATGGTGCTTGTAGGTACTCTGAAGAGGTGGTTGTCTATGTAATGTTTTGTTGTTGTTGTTTTTAAAATTTGTTTATTATTAAAGAGAGTGTGTGAGTGAGGGCATGATGGGGATGGGGAGCAGAGGGAGAGAGAAATTTCAGCAGACTGCCTGCTGAGTGGGGAGCCTGACAGGGGGCTTGATCTCATGACCCTGAGATCACAACCTGAGCTGAACCAAAGAGTTTGTTGCTTAACCAACTGTGCCACCCAGGCAGCACCCCCACCTTTTTTTAAACCATTAGCAGTTCTGTGTTATTTGGTAGTCTAGAAGTGCACTGATTTTTTTTTCCTGTTATATTCTGATTAGAGTTAATTGAAAGATATTTAGGTGTATTTTTGTCTATTATGATCTGCCATTTGTTTTTCATTTGCTGTAACAAAATACATCACAGCTCTAAAAAATACCCTTTATTATTTTGTTTAAGATTATTTATTTATTTTTTAAAGATTTTATTTACTTAATTGACAGATAGAGATCACAGGTAGGCAGAGAGGCAGGCAGAGAGAGAGAGAGGAGGAAACAGGCTCCCCGCTGAGCAGAGAGCCCGATTCGGGGCTCGATCCCAGGACCCTGGGATCATGACCTGAGCTGAAGGCAGAGGCTTTAACCCACTGAGCCACCCAGGTGCCCCAAAATACCCTTTATTATTGAGATGCAATAATTTTGCTGCTCTGAAATACTAGCCTTTGGCTCCTTTCTTATTGCTAAATTATGTTCCTTGCACCGCTTTTAAAAGTTGGGCTTCCTAGGAATCGTAGAGTGTATCCCATTATAACAGAATACACTGTATTTTGTATTCAAATAACAAGAAACACAGAAATACTCCAGGCCTCAGTACTGGACTTATGACAAACTTTATATGTAAGTATGAATCATTTTAAAGCATTCTATACTACATTTTACTCCTACTTGGGAGCCATTTTACATATATATTTTTTATATCTTTATATATTTTATAGGGACATTGTATGTAGAGCAGTTGATATGTTTGTGTTAAAGCAGTGTGAGGCTTATTTTTTTTTTTTTAAGATTTTATTTTTTTTGACAGAGATCACAAGTAGGCAGAGAGGCAGGCAGAGAGGGGCGGGGAAGCAGGCTCCCTGCTGAGCAGAGAGCCTGATGTGGGGCTTGATCCAGGACCCTGAGATTCTGAACTGAGCCGAAGGCAGAGGCTTAACCCACTGAGCCACCCAGATGCCCCAAGGCTTGCTTTTTATTTTAAGTCAAATCTTTTTTTATTTTTTTTAAAGATTTTTATTTATTTATTTGACAGAGAGAGAGAGATCACAAGCAGTCAGAGAGGCAGGAAGAGAGAGGGGGGATCCCAATGTGGGCCTCGATTGCAGGACCCTTAGATCATGACCTGAGCCTAAGGGAGAGGCTTAACCCACTGGGCCACCCAGGCGCCCTAAAGTCAAATCTTATTTCCCATATGTTACTTTATATTTACCTCTATTTTTCATTTAGTTTCAGAGAACTTGCACCTTTAGCTCTTAGTGTTAGGACCTTCACATAATTATCACTTTCTAGCTCTTATTGGCTCAGACCACATTAAGGAGTTTGGATTTCATTTTATGGGTGTGGGCAGATGTTGAAGGATTTTAAGCATGTTCCCTAAATAGATGAGGATTTGGGAAGATGAAAATTTGTCTACTTTTGGTAGGTTTGATTAAAAGTTTGTTTTGTTTGCTTTCATTTTTGCAGGGATCAAAGACATGTGATACGATGGTTTTTAATCATCCTGCTATCAAGAAATTTTTGGAGTCACCATCTAGGTCTTCCTCTCCTGCCAATCAGAGATCAGAGACACCATCAGCCAATCATTCAGAAAGTGATTCTTTATCTCAACATAATGACTTCTTATCTGACAAAGACAATAACAGCAATATGGATATAGAAGAGAGACTCTCAAACAACATGGAACAGAGACCAAGCCGAAATACTGGAAGGGTATAACTTGATGGGTGGGAGGGAGAAAAGAAGGAAACGAGTATTTTTAAAGTATGTACGTGTTATTCCATTTTACCTTCATAGAAACTCTAGGAAATAGGTTAATATCCCTTTTGGAGATGGGACAACTGAGTCTCAAAGAGTTTACAGTTATATTTATCCAAAAGTATCAGAACTGAGAATTAAACTGAATCAGAACTGGGCATGGCACAATCCTAGGTGCCATCCATAATAAGAGAGAGAAACCTTGAGGAATTGGCAATTCTGTGACCTTGTCCAGGGTCTTTCCAGCCTGTCATGTTTGTTCTCTCCATCATTTTTGTGAAACTTAAATGCTTTTATAAGGTAATTTATAACCGGGGGAAATTTGACAAATAATAAATAGAATTGAAAACCATTGGGGCGCCTGGGTGGCTCAGTGGGTTAAAGCCTCTGCCTTTGGCTCAGGTCATGATCTCAGGGTCTTTGGATCAAGCCCCGCATGGGGCTCTCTGCGCAGTGGGGAGCCTGCTCCCCTCCCCCACCCCAGCCTGCCTCTCTGCCTACATGTGATCTCTGTCTGTCAAATAAATAAATAAAATCTTAAAAAAAAAAAAAAAAGAAAGAAAACCATTTATTCCTCTTTGATCCTACCAATTCCTTATTTGAGTTCCCATCTCAAGCTGCTCTGAACTTCTTGATGTATAATATTTGGCTATAGAGCCCTTATTTGATGATTTTTCTCAGCCAGGTGTTCTGTGATAGAGGAGATATCCAGGTTGCTTTTTGCATATTCAGACATCAAGAATTTGATTTATTGTCTTTTTAAGAGTTTATTTAGGGGCGCCTGGGTGGCTCAGTGGGTTAAAGCCTCTGCCTTCAGCTCGGGTCATGATCGTAGGGTCCTGGGATCAAGCCCTGCATCGGGCTCTCGGCTCAGCAGGGAACCTGCTTCCCCCTCTCTCTGCCTGCCTCTCTTCCTACTTGTGACCTCTTATAAATATATAAATAAATAAAATCTTAAAAAAAAATAGTTTATTTATATATTTGACAGACAGAGATCACAAGTAGGCAGAGGCAGGCAGAGAGAGTCGGGGAAGCAGACTTTCTGCTGAGCCCAGAGCCCGATGCGGGGCTCGATCCCAGGACTCTGAGATCATGACCTGAGCCTGATGCAGAGGCTCAACCTACTGAGCCACTCAGGCGCCCCAAGAATTTGATTTATTTTTGATAAAAATTAAATTAAAAAAATTTTCTGGTTATAAATTCATGTGTTCATTGTCGAAAATTTTAAACTACAAGAAAATAAAAAAGTTATTCATAATGCCACCACCCAAAAATGAAAACTTTTGTTTTATTTTAAAGATTTTATTTATTTATTTATTTGACAGAGATCACACGTAGGCAGAGAGGCAGGCAGAGAGAAAGGAAGGGAAGCAGACTCCCCGCTGAGCAGAGAGCCCAATGTGGGGCTTGATCCTACGACCCTGGGATCATGGCCTGAGCCGAAGATAGAAGCTTTAACCCATTGACCCACCCAGGCGCCCCAGAATGAAAACTCTTAATGTTTGGATTTATTTGTTTATTACCAGTGTTCTTTCTGGGCAAGTACTGCATTTTTTGTGTGTGTGTATGTGTGTGGGTTTTTGTGTTTTGTTTTCTTAAGATTCTGGTTTTTTTTTCTTCCTTTTTTTTTTTTTTTAAAAGATTTTATTTATTTTTTGTCAGAGAGAGAAAGAACAAGCAGGCAGAATGGTAGGCAGAGGCAGCGAGAGAAGCAGGCTCCCTGCTGAGCAAGGAGCCCTATGCGGCACTTGATCCCAGGACCCTGGGATCATGACCCGAGCCAAAGGCAGCTGCTTAACTGAGCCACCCAGGTGTCCCAAGACTTTATTTTTAAGTAATATCTGCACCCAACATGAGGCTGAAATTTATAGCCCCAAGATCAAAAGATTGCATGTTCTACCAGATAATCTAGTCAGGCCCCCATTTGAGTTTTTAGTTTTTTGTTTTTCTTTTGTTTTTTAATTAAAAAGAATTTAGGCAATACTGGTTATAGGAGTTAGAAACTTACCATCTTGTATGAAATATACATACTCTTGTTTATGTAACGTATGCTTAGTACTTACTGTATACTAGGCATTTCTTTGGGAACTGTAAAAAACAAATATGTGAGATTATCCATATTTTAAAATTTTTTTTAGAGAAAGTGGTAGGGGATTGCAGAGGGAGAGGGAGAGAGAGAATCTTAAGGAGGCTCTACACTCAGTACGGAGTCCAGCTCAGGGCTCAATCCCAGGACCCTGAGATCATGACCTGAGCTGAAATTAAGAGTCGGATGCTTAACCAACTGAGCCATCCAGGCACCCTAGGTTTTTAAAAAATTTTTATTTTTAAGTAACCTCTATACCCAAGATGGGCTCAAACTCAGAGTCCGGAGATCAACCATCACATGCTCCACTGACTGAGTCAGCCAGGTGTTCCTGTTATCCTTATTTTATAGATGAGGAAATTGAGACAGAAAAGAAGTTAAGTAATTACACAAAACTTCACATCTAGTCAGTGGAAGAGCCAAGATTTAAACCCTGGCAGTCTATGTACATAGTCAGACTTTAGTCACTTGTCTATGTTACTTCTCACTGAAAAATTTTTAATAAATACAGAAAGTTGAAAAGAAAGTAAATTCCATTGATCCCTCTCCCCATTCCCATTTCCCAGAGGTAACCATTGTAATAGTTTCTTGTATATCCTTCCATATCCTATTTGCATATATAGCACAAGGGTGTCTGTTAAAAACATGTACAAACACATGGAGTTATAGTGAACAAATATGTTTTGCAAACAAATGCAAAAGATACAGTAAAATTACTTTTATGCTCTGAGAGGTACCACAAAACCAGAGAATTTTGTAAGGAATAAAAAAAAATCTGAGTTGTTCCAATCATACTATGATTTTGTGGTTTCTGCCCATTGGATATTGTCCAAATTGAAAGTGAAAATTGATTATGATTTCTTTCAGGACACCGCTAGTATTACTGCCTCTCATAAAACAGAGCAGCGGAATGCTGATCTCACAGGAGATGAGACTTCGCGACTTTTTGTAAAGAAAACAATAGTTGTGGGCAATGTGTCCAAGTGAGTATCCAGTTGAATTCTTTTACTTTCAGTTATCCATTTATGTTAGTATTCTGGCATACTTTTATTATTGTAGTATTACTGTAGGATGAGGCCGTAAGGATTTTTTCCCTTAAACTTTTAGTTGTTTTTTTTTTTTTTTTTTTTTTTTTTTTTTTTTTTTAAAGATTTATTTATTTGACGGAGAGAAATCACAAGTAGACAGAGAGGCAGCCAGAGAGAGAGAGGGAGAGGGAAGCAGGCTCCCTGCTGAGCAGAGAGCCCAATGTGGGACTCGATCCCAGGACCCTGAGATCATGACCTGAGCCGAAGGCAGCGGCTTAATCCACTGAGCCACCCAGGCGCCCCAACTTTTAGTTGTTTTAAAAGTAAACTTGAGGTCCAGAGACTTGAAACTGCCTCAGTATGTCTGCTAATCTTTGACATAGAATAAAATTGTGCTTGGTAAACATTTCTGAGACATGAGCTTTTATACAAATGGGATTTTTTTTTTTTTTTAAAGATTTTATTTTTAAGTAATCCCTGTATCCAAAGTGGGGCTGGAACTCACAACCCTAAAATCAAGAATTGCATACTCCATAGGCTGAGCCAGCTAGGTGCTCCATTTACAAATGGTATATTTTTATCAAGCATATTATTGTGGATAAGTTATAAGAACTTTTAACTTTCTGACCTAGGTCTATCCTTGGGGGCCTTAGCTAATTGCTAAAAAATATTTGTTGTTCAAATTGAAATGTTTTAAATTTTTAACAGAAAGTTACAGAGTATGTCTTGAAGACAGAATTTCTCCAAGCTGAAGGACTAGCTCTTTAACAATATGATCTCATGGTGTCTTGTGGGAGTGGCATCCTTTTGCCAACTAACTAGAAATAGATAAAGATAGAAATCCTCAAATAGCATAAGAATGTTATTTTCTCACAAAGTCTTTACCTTTCTTTTCCCTCATTAGGCGTATTTTCTCTATGCTCTCTTGTCATCTTTTTCATATTATATCATCATTTCCTATTTCTGTGTATTTTTCCCAAATCACACTGGAATTTCTTTAGGGTAGAAAGTATGTCTTGTTTGTTTTATATCATACAGTAGTTGGTATGCACTAAATATTTGATTGTTGAATAAGTTGATAGATTTACGAAAATTGTAATTAATACTCAGTTATTGAAAATAAAGGATTCAGGCAGACGGTAGTTATTTGGGGGGAAAAATCAGGTTGGGGGAATCTTCCAACCCCCAGTTAATGGACCACAAATAACAAACAAGAACATTAAAAACTTTAAAAAAAGAACATTTAAAAGCTTTGGGATAATAAAAGCAAAGATTTCTAATCGTCTGTGTGATAGTTTTAAAATGGAAGCATAGAATATGATTAAGGCAGTTAGATTTCTATTTATAGATTATTATAGAATTAGCATGCATTTAGCTAACTCTGAGACCATGTGAAGTGTTAAGAGTTGGCATCTTAAAAGTAATGCAAGACCGGTCAGCTCAGAAAATCCAAAACTGGAAATGTAGATGGACCCACCAGAAGACTGGGGAGAAATCATCATTGACATTTTCGAACAATTACACTTAATTTGTAGGTGTTGGGGTTTTTTCAAGACCAGCTACAACAAATAATGGTTCATCATGGATTTTAGGGAGAGAGGGTATGCTTAGCATTAGAGTTATAAAGTCTTTGTTTGTTCTGGAAGAGGGAAAAATTACTGATTTACATTAGACTTGTTAAGAATATTATAATGTCTAAGATAATAACTAAAAGAGTAGACATAGTTTTTTGTTGTTGTTGTTTTGTTTTTTTTTTTAAGATTTTTATGTATTTGTCAGAGAGAGCACAAGCAGAGGGAGTGGCAGACAGAGCAGGCAGAGGGAGAAGCAGGCTCCCACTGAGCAGAGAGCCAGATGCGGGACTCAATCCCAGGACCTTGGGTTCATGACCAGAGCTGAAGGCAGATACTGAACCAACTGATCCACCTAGGCAACCCTAGACATAGAGATTTAAACTTAAAAAGTAGTTTAAGAGGAGGGGAGTCTGGGTGGCTCAGTGGGTTGGGCCTCTGCCTTCAGCTCAGGTCATGATTTCAGGATCCTGGGATCAAGCCCTGCATTGGTCTCTCTGCTCTGGGGGAAACCTGCTTCCTCCTCTCTCTCTGCCTACTTATGATCTCCCTCTCTCTCTCTCTCTCTCTGTCAAATAAATAAATAAATAAAATCATGAAAAAAAAAAAGGTAGTAAGAGGAAGATAGGGAAATTGAATGTAAAAAAGGGGGAGGATCCCTGATTCCAAAAGAAGGCAAGTAGGGACAGGGGAAGGGATATGAAAAAGAGAAAGAACAAGACAAATAATATAAAATAATTTAGTAACAAATCTAAATTTATCAATAATCATAAAAATTGCCTAGGGATTTAGTTAGCTATTTAAAAGATAGAAATTGGGCCCCTGGGTGTCTCAGTTGTAAAGCAGCTGCCTTCGGCTTGGGTCATGATCCTAGTGTCCTGGGATCGAGTCCTGCATCAGGCTCCTTGCTTAGTGGGGAGTCTGCTTCTCCCTCTCCCACTCCCCCTGCTTGTGTTCCCACTCAAAATGCTTGTATGAATGTAAAATATCTGAACTTCAGTTAATAAAGTTGATCTAATATATACGTATAGACTAATACATGTAATAGTTGAAGCATTTTTTAAAAAGATACTATTTATTTATTTGAAAGAGTAAGAGCAAGAGTAAGTTGGGGGAGGAGCAGAGGGAGAGGCTGAAGCAGATTCTGCAGAGTGCAGAGCCTAGTGTGGGACCCATGACACAGAGATCATGACCTGAGTTGGATGCTTAACTGACTGAGCCTCCCAGGTGTCCCTAGTTAAACATTTTTAAGCACTTAAGGAACGTTTATGAAAATGGACTACACAATAGGCCATAAAGTAAACTTCAAGGAGTACAGACTTTTTTTTTTTTTTTTAAGATTTTATTGTTAAGCCATCTCTGCACCCAGCTTGGAGCTTGAACCCACAACCCCGAGATAAGAGTCACATGCTCCACTGATTCAGCAAGCCAGGTGCTCGCAGACTACGTTTTGGTTTTGTTTTGTTTTTTGAAGATTTATTTATTTTTTTGACAGAGTGCACTTGAGTGCGTGAGGGAAGGGCAGAGGGAAAGAGAGTCTCAAGCCAACTTTGCTCTAAGCTCGGAGCTTGACCTTGAGACCAGGACCCAAAACCAAAGCTGGAAGCTCAACTGATGGTGCCACCCAGGCCCCCCCCAACCAGACTAATTTTTTGACTATTGTTAAAAGAAAAAGTTCCCTAGTTTTCCTACTGTTACCGATTAACTATACGTTACAGTATAGTTAATCGGTAACAGTAGGAAAACTAGGGAACTTTTTCTTTTCTTTTTTAAAGATTGTATCTATTTGAGAGAGTGACAGGGCACAAGTGGGGGTCAGGCAGAGGGAGAGGGAGAAGCAGACAATGTGGGGCTCATTTCCAGGATCCAGAGATCATGACCAAAGCCAAGGTCAGACACTTAACTCAAAGAACTACCCAGGTGCCCCTAGAAAACTTTATGTCTAGAAATTCAAACTACTTCTGAACAACACATAAGTCAATGAAAAATCACATTTAAATATCCAAAATAAATAATAAAATAAAAATTTGTCGGATAACACTAAAGGGATATTTAAAAGGAAATATTTACAGTAGAAGAAAATGGAATAGAAGAAAAGTTTAAAATTAGTGAACCTGGGGCGCCTGGATGGCTCAGTGGGTTAAGCCGCTGCCTTCGGCTCAGGTCGTGATCTCAGGGTCCTGGGATCGAGTCCCGCATCGGGCTCTCTGCTCAGCAGGGAGCCTGCTTCCTCCTCTCTCTCTCTGCCTGCCTCTCTGCCTACTTGTGATCTCTCTGTGTCAAATAAATAAATAAAATCTTTAAAAAAAATAAAAATAAATAAAATTAGTGAACTAAACATCTCATTTAGACAAAATAATGCAGTAGGAGAAGCAAAGAAATTAGGGGAAAAAGTATACACAAACTTAGTGAAACTAAGGAGAAGAGAAAGAAAACAAAAATATTAGAAATGGAAAAGGGCATAGCCAAAGATGCTGTACTATTTTTTTTTTTTTAAAGATTTTTTTAAAAATTTATTTGACAGAGAGAAATCACAAGTAGATGGAGAGGCAGACAGAGAGAGAGAGGGAAGCAGGCTCCCTGCTGAGCAGAGAGCCCGATGCGGGACTCGATCCCAGGACCCCGAGATCATGACCTGAGCCAAAGGCAGCGGCTTAACCCACTGAGCCACCCAGGCGCCCCGATGCTGTACTATTAAAGAGATAAATAATGAACACCCGGGGCAACGGGGTGGCTCAGTGGGTTAAGCCTCTGCCTTTGGCTCAGGTCATGATCTCAGGGATCAATCCCCACAATGGGCTTTCTGCTCAGCGGGGAGCCTGCTTCCCCGCCTCTCTCTGCCTGCCTCTCTGCCTACTTATGATCTCTGTCAAATAAATAAATAAAATCTTTAAAAAACAATAGTGAATACCTTTATGCCAATGGAAAATTTAGGTGAAATGAGAGTTCCTAGAAAAATACAACTTAGGACTTAGGAAAAATCTTGAAGAGTCTTTGAACTACTAAGTTTAATTACTGATTTTTAAAACATTGCCATCACAAAAGCAAACCAAACTACTAGGCTTAGATTGCTTTACAGGCTGAGTGAGCACATAATTTCAGTTGTTTACGAAATCTTCTGGGGAGGGAAGTCTGGCTGGCTTAGTTAGTAGAGATTCTTGATCTAGCAGTCATGAGTTTGAGCCCCACATTGGGAGTGTAGAGATTACTTAAAATACAAAAAAAAGTAACCAAACCCCCCAAATCTTCTGGGGAAAAAGAAACAACTCTTGTTAGTTTATGTTATGAGAGTAGCCTAACTTTTTAAATAAGGCTAAACAGTTTGTAAGAAAAGGAAAACTGTAGGATATTCACAGTTATGAATATAGGTGCAGAAATACTGAACAAAATCGTTAGGAAACGGAATTCATTAAGTACAGAAATGATAATACTTCATGATCAAGAAATGCAAGTTTGGATTAATATTAGATATCAATATAATTTGGCCCACTGCGTTATTAAGGGTAAGCATAGACATAGATAAACATATAGAGGGCCATGACCGTATTTTCCAACAGAATGTGATAAGGAGGCCTCATGAAATAAAGGGAGAGCTAAAGATACTAGTTTTACCATTATCAGGACTGAAGGGAATGGTTTGTTTTTGCTTTTAAAATGTGAGAGACCAGTTGTAACCTTCCTGGCAGCAATGGGTAAGAACCAGAAGAGTTCAGGGTTCTAACACCCTGAAAGCTGAATGAAATCGACACAAAGGTTAGAGCATCCCTAATCCAGTAATATGCCAGTTTATTTCTATCTCATGTATCAACTTGGAAAAGCAGGGTTGATTTTTTTTTTTTAATTGCGTCGTGGTCATCAGAAAATAAAACAAACTTTAAGGGAATGTTCCTTAGACCAGGAAAAAAAAAAAGTTTAAAAGAAAAGGATTAACTGTAAAGACTCACTTTGCTTGGTTGGGTGATAGAGCTGTTAAATCTTGGTGGGATTCAATTTTTTAAGAAAAAGTTTTTTTAGGGGAGTGGGGATATAACCTTCCAGTTATGGAATGAAGAAGTCATGGGGAAGAAAGGTCCAGTATAGGGAATATTATAGTCACTGGTATTGTAGTAGCATATGGGAATAGATAGGGTGAGCATAGCATAATGTATTGTTGAATCATTGTACACCTGAAACTAATGTAACATTGTGTCAACTGTACTTCAGTTAAAAAAAAAATTCAGCCTTACTGACATATAACTGACAAAAGATTTAAAGTGTATATTATGATTTGATGCATGTATGCATTTTGAAGGGATTCCTGCCATCAAGTTAATTTAACAACACATCCCTCATCAACTCACTTTTTTTTTTTAGATTTGTTTTTTAAGGATTTTTTAAAGGATTTTTAAATTTTAGGGCGCCTGGGTGGCTCAGTGGGTTAAACCGCTGCTTTCGGCTCAGGTCATAATCTCGGGGTCCTGGGGTCGAGTCCTGCATCAGGCTTTCTGCTCAGCAGGGAGCCTGCTTCCTCCTCTCTCTCTCTGCCTGTCTCTCTGCCTACTTGTGATCTCTCTCTGTCAAATAAATTTAAAAAAAAATCTTTAAAAAAAAAGATTTTAAAATTTTATTTATTTGACAGAGATCACAAGTAGGCAGAGAGGCAGGCAGAAAGAGAGAGAGAGAGAGGAGGAAGCAGGCTCCCTGCTGAGCAGAAAGCCCGATGTGGGGCTCGATCCCAGGACCATGGGATCATGACCTGAGCCAAAGGCAGAGGCTTTAACCCACTGAGCCACCCAGGCGCCCCTCAGATTTTATTTTTAAATAATCTCTACAACAAGTGTCGGGCTTGAACTCAGAACCCTGAGATCAAGAGTCTTAAGCTCCATCAATTGAGCCAGCCAGGCACCCTCTTGTGTGTGTGTGTGTGTGTATGAACATTTAAGCTCTATTTTTTCAGTGAATTTTATTCCCTACATTAGTCACCAATTATACATTAGATCCTTAGACCTTATCATCTCAAAGCTGAAAGTTTATCCCCTTTTGCCAACTTCTCTCTGTTTCCCCTACCTCCAGCCTCTGGTAACTTTTTCTGCTGTGCTTCTATGAGTTTGACTTTTTTTTACATTTCATATATAAGTGATACCATGTAGTATTTGTCTTTCTCCCTCTGGCTTATTCCACTTAGCATAATGCCCTCCGCGATCATCCATGTTCTCACCAAAGCCAGAATTGCCTTCTTATGGCTGAAGAACAGTCCATTATACACACACACACACACACACACACACACTCAGTTGACCTTTAAGGAATCTTGAGCAATTCGACGGTAGGGCCACCAACCTCCTGCACAGTTATAAGGGCACCTGGGTGGCTCAGTTGGTTAAGCATCCAACTTCTTTTTTTTAGGTTTATTTATTTAAGAGATGGGGAGGGGGAGAGGCAGAAGGAGAGGGAGAGAGAGAATACTCAAGCGGACTCCCCACTGAGCATGGAGCCCAATGCAGGGCTCAATCCCGGGACCCCAAGATCATGACTTGAGCTGAGATTAAAAGATAGACACTTGGGGTGCCTGGGTGGCTCAGTGGGTTAAAGCCTCTGCTTTCATCTCAGGTCATGATCCTGGGGTCCTGGGATCAAGCCCCACACTGGGCTCTCTGCTTAGCAGGGGGCCTGCTTTCCCCTCCCCCCACCACTTGCCTCTCTGCCTACTTGTGATCTCTGCTTATCAAATAAATAAAATCTTAAAAAAAAATTAAAAAAGACACTTAAGTGACTGAGCCATCCAGGCACCCCAGCATTCAACTCATGATTTTGGCTCAGGTCATGATCTCAAAGTTGCTAGTTTGAGCCCCTGAGCATTGAGCATGGAGCCTTCTTAAGATTCTCTCTCTCCCTCTCCGGCTCCCCTCATCCCCCACTCACTTGTGCACTCATTCTCTTTCTTAAATTAAAAAAAAAAACAAACAAAAAAACCCATGTGTAACCTTTGACTCCCTAGAACCTTAACTACTAATAGCCTACTGTTGACTGGAAGCCTTACCGATAACATTAACAGTTGATTAATACATATTTTTAATGTCACATGTATTATATAATGTATTCTTACAATAAAGTAAATAAAATCTTTAAAAAAAAAAAAGAAAAATGCTATTAGGATTTTGATAAGGATTAAACTAAATCTATAGATTGATTTGGGTAGTATGGCCATTTTAACAATAATAATTCTTCTAGTCCGTGAGCTTGGAATATCTTTTTATTTATTTGTGTCTTCTTCAGTTTCTTTCATCACTATCTTACAGTTTTCAGTGTGCTGGTCTTCCACTTCCTTAGTTAAATTTATTCCTAAATATGTTACTATTTTTGGTGCAGTTATACATGGGATTATTTTCTTGATTTTCTTTCTGATAATTGTTAGTGTTAGAAACACAATTGATTTTTTATTTCAACTTTATATCATGCACCTTTACTGAATTTGTTAGTTTTATCTTATTTTCATTTTTTTATTTTTCAAAGATTTTGTTTGTTTGAGAGAAAGTAGGGGGAGGGGTTTGGGGGGGCAGGGACAAGCAGACCCCCTGCTGAGTGCAGAGCCCAATGCAGAGCTTGATTTCAGGACCGTGAGATCATGACCTGAGCCGAAATCGAGAGTCAGACACTTAACCAACTGAGCCACCCAAACACTCCTTTTTATTAGTTTTAACGGTTTTGGGGTGGAGTCTTTAGGATTTTCTGTATATAATATCACATTATGTTCAAATAGAGACACTGTTCTTCTTCCTTAGTACTATGTTGAATAAAAGTGGAGACAGTGAGTATCTTTGTCTTGTTCTTGATCTTAGAAGAAAAGCTTTCAGTTTTTCACCATTATGTTAGCTGTAGGCTTGTCATATATGGCCTTTATTATTTTGAAGTGTACCACCTCTGTACCCAGTTTGTTGAGAGTTGTTATCAAGAATAGATGTTGAATTGCATCAAGTATTTTTTCTGCATCTGTTGAAATGATCATACGATTTTTATCTTTCACTTTATTAGTGTATATCATACTGATAAATCTGCAGATATTGAATCATCCTTGCATCCCCGGTAACTACCATTTGGTCATCATGTGTGATCCTTTTTTAATGTACTGTTGAATTCTGTTCACTAATATGTTGTTGGGGATTTTTACTTGTATATTTTTCAGGGATATTGGCTTGTAATTTTCTTGTAGTGTTATTGTTTGGCTTTGGGGTCAGGGTAATGCTAGCTTTGTAAAATGAACTTATAAGTGTTCCCCTGTATTTTTTGTAAAAGTTTGAGGAAGATTTGTATCAATTCTTCACATATTTAGTAGAAACCATCCTTTACGCCATCTGATCCTGGAATTTCCTTTGTTGGGAGGTCTTTGATTACTGATTCAGTCTCCTTACTAGTAGTTGTTCTGTTCACATTTTCTGTCTTCATGAATCAGTCATGATAGTATGTATGTTTCTAGGAATTTATCCATTTCTTCTAGGTTGTTCACTTTGTCAACATATAATTTTTCATAGTTTTTTTCTTAAACATTTTACTTATCTATTTTTAAGATTTTATTTTATTTTAATTTTTTAAAAATATTTTATTTATTTATTTGACAGATAGAGATCACAAGTAGGCTGAGAGGCAGGCAGAGAGAGAGAGAGAGAGGAAGAAGCAGGCTCCCTGCTGAGCAGAGAGCCGGATATGGGGCTCAATCCCAGGACCCTGGGATCATGACCCGCACCGAAGACAGAGGCTTTAACCTACTGAGCCACCCAAACACCCCTAAGATTTTATTTTTAAGTAATCGCTGCACCCAGTGTAGTACTTAAACTTATAACCCTGAGATAAAGAGTCACATGCTTTACTGACTAAGTCAGCTGCGTGCCCCTATAATTATTCATAGTTTTATGATCCTTTGTATTTGTGTGATGTTAGTTGTAATGTGTCCTCTTTTTAAAATAATTTTATTATTTGCGTCCTTCTCTTTTTTTCCTTGTTAAGTAAGGCAGAGGTTTGTCTGTTTTATCTTTTTAACAAAACAGCTCTTTAGTCTTTAATCTTTTCTCTTGTCTTTTTGTCTCTACTTTCACTTTCATCTTTATTTCCTTTTCTCTACTAATTTTGGGCTTAGTTCTTTTTCTAGTTTTTTGTGGTGTAAAGTTAGATTGAAATTTTTTTTAATGTAGGCATTTATTGCTATGAATTTCCTCCATAAAACCTTTTGCTTCATCCCTTAAGTTTTGGTATGTTGTATTTCCATTTTCACTTATCTTTTTTTTTTCATTTTCACTTGTCATAAGATTTTTTTTTTTTAAAGATTTTATTTATTTATTTGACAGAGAGAGATCACAAGCAGGCAGAGAGGCAGGCAGAGAGAGAGGAGGAAGCAGGCTCCCTGCTGAGCAGAGAGCCTGATTCGGGACTCGATCCCAGGACCCTGAGATCATGACCTGAGCCAAAGGCAGCGGCTTAACCCACTGAGCCACCCAGGCGCCCCATTTGTCATAAGATTTTTAAAATTTCTCTTTGATTTCATCTTTGACTCATTGGTTGTTTAGTAGTGTGTTGCTTGATCTTCACATATTTGTGAATTCCCAGTTGTTTTCTTATAACTGATTTTTAATCTTGTTTTAAGTAGGAATTAATTGTTTTGTTAGGGTTTGAAGGAAAAAAAAATTTAAGTTACTTTCTTCTTTCTCCTTTAGGTACATACCTCCTGATAAGAGAGAAGAAAATGACCAGTCAACCCACAAGTGGATGGTATATGTCCGAGGGTCTCGTAGAGAACCCAGTATTAATCATTTCGTCAAGAAAGTTTGGTTCTTTCTTCATCCCAGCTATAAGCCAAATGACCTTGTGGAGGTTAGGTAAGCACAGTTGAGTTACTTAATTTAAAAAGTACAGCTTTACTGAAGTGGAAGAAGAGTGATTTAACTTGAGAACATTCCCTTTAATTATTATATTATTAATAATTTACTTAGCTTTGGCTTTTAGTCACAATAGAGTTTTTTAAATTAATTTTTTAATCTTTTTATAAACATATAATGTATTTTTATCCCCAGGGGTACAGGTCTGTGAATTGCCAGGTTTACACATTTCACAGCACTCACCATAGCACATACCCTCCCCAATGTCCATAACCCCACCACCCTGTCCCTCCCCCCGCAGCATCACAATAGGGTTTATCTGTGGTTCCCTCTTGCAGATTATTGTCTCCCTGGAAAGGCAGTATTATATTAGATTAATATAATAATATATATTATATAATAACATTATTATATAATGTAATATTATTATATATATAATATAATATATATTATTGTCAGAATTATATTAATGGAATTTTCTCCCCCTGGAAAGAACTGAATTTATATAGATACAGATAAATGTGGAAGTGTTCCTATTTTTTATAAATATCAGAATATAGTAGAATTAAACATAGGATTCTAATGTTACAGAAATATTCAATTTTGGAAGTTCCCTATGATCTCATCCTCTCAGAAGTAACCCCAGTGATATTTTTCTTACATATATTTACCTAGTATAGTTGCTGTTTGTTGTTGGTATTATTATTTCACAAAGATGGAATTATTATATATATATATATGCTATTCTGAAATTTGTTTCATTTAGGTATATATATATTTTTTTAATTATATATTTTAAAGAGAGTGGGAGCATGTGTGACTGGGGTGGGGGGCAAAGGAAGAGGGAGAGAGAGAATCCCTAAGCAGACTCCCCACTGAGCATGGAAGTCAAAGCAGAGTTTGACTCCAAGACCCTGAGATTATAACCTGAGCCAAAATCAAGAGTCAGACGCTTAACCAACTGAACCACTCAGGGACCCCTATTTTATTTATTTATTTGAGAGAAAGAAAGATCATTTGTGCGTGAGAGTGGGGGGAGGGGCAGAAGGAGAGCATCTCAAGCAGATCCCACACCAAACTTGGAGCACAATGCAGGGCTCAGTCTCATGACCAATGAGGTCATGACCTTTGCCATCCAGGCGCCCCTTATGTGTATTCTTTATATCTTTATATGAGGTTACATATCACATACACATTCGTTGTGTGATTGTATTGTAGAAGTGGTTTTGGTTTATTATCAGTGAAATTTCCTATATCCTCAACCCTCTTCAGAATGTTTCCCTCTACTCCTGACTCAACTAAAACATGGCTATCTTCTGAGAACACTGCTTCTGAGAACAGCTTTCAAGGGCAGTTGTTTTTTCCTCTCATACCATGTGCCATTGTGTTGAGGGTGGAGGGTGGTGGGTGGGTGTGTCTTCCTTGCACATATTTGTGGCTTCTAGACCTTCTTTTTCCTTTTTCTGTCTAAAACCCTTCGGCTCTTTTGGAGCATTGTATGATCCTTCTTGTTGCAGACATCTACTAATTTCCCAGTTACTTCCCTCTTTCAAAAACAGTTTTAGCACCTGTTGTCCTAATGTTTCCTCTTGATGTCATTCTTAAGGACTTTGACGTGGATGTAGAACAACTCACCGAGAACTCTAATTTCTCAGTTCACTGATTTCCTCACTTTTATAATGAGGTTATTATGGTAGTGATACACCGTGAAATCTAAGCTAAGGAGAGAAGGAAATTATATAAAGAGAAGAGAGAGGTAATGAAAATTGGTGTGGGTAATAAGTGGAATTCCCAGTGAGTCAGAGGATAGTTGGATTAGGGATGGACCTGGAAAGATGGGAATTGATAGGTGGTCAGAAAGTGACATACTAGAAAATAGGATTTTTTTATCTTCTTCTTTTGGATGACAGCTGTCCCGATATCAATTTATTGGTTGATCCATCTTTTTCTTGTATTCAGTGTACACTAAAGTGCCATACAAGTATGGATCAAATGCTAGGCTCTCTTAATATTTGTTTATTTACCAGTATTATACTATTTAAATTGTTTGCTTTATAGCATTTTCTCTTTGGTAGGGTATATTCCCTTGATGATTATTACTATTATTTTAAGAATCTTTTCGTGGCCATTCTTGAGCATACATGTTGTTCCAGATTACTTTAGAATCCAAGTGTCAAGTTATGGATTAAAATTACATTGAATTAATGATTTTCACATAGAGAATGAATCAGGATAGTGGTTTTCAATGCAAATCAGATTTTTTTTCCTTTTAGTGTTCATAAAACTTACTTCATTGTCTTGACATATTTCACTGGGTGGAACCTCAGAAAATTGTTTGATACTTTGTTTTATTCTAATAGTAGAGTTTAATTGATAAAAGAGCAATTTCATTTTAGGCTCTCAAACATGAGTGTTGAAAAAACCATGTCTTTTGCCCAGTATTCTGTGGTTGTTTCATTCTTGGTCATTGATACATTTCACATTATGTGAAGAATCCAGAAATAAAGAAGTCTGTTTGGGGCTGGCGGTCCTATTTCTGTGTGAAATATGTGTATGTTTTTGAAGTTTAACATTTCCGTAGGTGATGTCTATTGGTAAGTCTTAGATTCCTTTTTTGCTTCCAAAAATAGAGTTAGGAGGAAATTTCCTTTTAAAAGCATTGTTCCTTTTTCCTGGCCTTTATGTTGTTTGTCTGTCTTCTCTGGCAGCAGTCTTTTCTGTTCATTCACTAGAGTTTAACCAAAGTACAGAAACTGAGGAACACAGCTGATTTGCCATATCCATTTTAAAAGAAATCCAACATACAAATAGTATAATTGATGCATATTGCAGAATGAATTTAGGCTCTCTACTTCACTGGAATTTAATGACCAGACATGTCATCAGTAGAGCTGTAATTCTTCTTTTAAAGTTCACCATGCCTCTAGGCTCCGCTGTGTCCATTTCAAACTGCTGTCTCAGGTAGACCTTCTCATTTGACCCCAACCCTGTTCTTTAATTTCTGTCTGAAACTATTCCAGCATCATGGTTATTCTCTTACTAACTCAACCAGTGTTGAGCTGGTTTCTCCCGTCCAGGGTGCTCTAGTTTGCTTTGCTTTCTTTTCTCTCTGGTTGATGACATAGCTATTGCTTTTTCTTCCTTCCAGGCCACTCTCACACTCAAGAGATTTTTCCTGTGTTGAGCCCTTCTGGTAGCTTCCTGCTCTGTTCTTGGTAATTCAGATTTGTTGTTAGATTTCTCTCGGGTTGTGTTCTTGGACTTTGTCTTTACTGAATTCATGTCTCTTCTTAGTTTTGCAAAAACACATCCCACTGAATGTTCCTTTCTCCCTGCCATCTTGGCATCTTCTCTCATTTTAGTGATTCCAAGCCACTGATTCATAATGAACATTTTCATTTTAAAGCATTCTCTCTCCCCTTTAACTTAAACCATATTATTTTTGAGTACATGACGTTCTCTCAGATAAATTTAAAATGTTTTTATTATGGAAAATTCCAAACATACTCCGAAGTAGAGTATCTTGAACCCTCCTATACCGAACATCATTAACAATTTGCTCGTCTTTTTTTCATCAACTTTCCTTTTTTCTTCCCTTCACAAATTATGTTTTGACTAAAAATTCTCCAGTCCAGTTAGCATTCACACACATTCCTCCTCTATCCACTAAAATCATCATCACTGTGGGGAAGATCATATGGTAAACACATGTTTTTTTAAGTCCTGTTAGCAGATAGTTTCAAATAAATTGTCACTTTCAGATTGAGCATTTGTGATTTATTCTGTTTTTGCCAGAGTGAGGGAATAAATATGGGTGTCTGGTGTGGGGAACATATACCTCACATCCTGTGTCTGTCAAGTAGTCAAGGATTCTGGCTTCCAATAGGTAATAGCCATCAAATCACCTTAGTTCCCTGCCTGTGAAAATGAGGACATTGGATTGTAAACTGCATGTTTCTTAGCCCTAAGTGTCCAGTAACTGAAAGCTTAATGTAGGTTTGAGTTGAATTTTTCTTTTCAGCATTTCAGTAAAATTCAGCATTTATTGATTGAGCTTCAAATGAGAAAATGTAAATTATTGTCAGAGGCTGTGAATCTCTAACTTACCCAATATGAGAAAACATTTCCTCTCTAGAGTGTGACTATGGCTTAATGTGTTAATGTATGCTTTTCCCTAGAGAGCCTCCTTTTCACCTGACCAGAAGAGGCTGGGGTGAGTTTCCTGTCAGAGTTCAAGTTCATTTTAAGGACAGCCAGAACAAGCGGATAGATATCATACATAATCTGAAGGTAACAACACGTTGCTCTCCTGAAATGAAGTACCTCTTTTTACTTGGTTGCTTAAAGCCATAGGTTAGGACTCCTGAGAGAAGTGGCCAAGGACAGTGGAAGGAGGATTAACGTTTTTGATTGTGTTATGCAGGCTACTGCAACACCCCTTTGTTCTCTGTAGGTTGGCGGGAGGGTTGCATTATAGCAGAATGTATATTCTTTAAAAAGATGAACTGGCCAGATTATCAGAAGACTTGAATCTCTGGTCAGAGCTCACTGTTACTGTGTTACCTGGGACTAAGTGACTGAACTCTTAAAAACAAAATGCGTTTACTTTTCTGTAAAATGGTGAAAATTATAAGCCTCATCTGTTTATCTTATAAGGATATGGGTATGTTTATCTTGTAAGGATAAAGACAGAAGTGAACACGTTTTAGGAAATTGAAAGTACTGTACAAAGTTGTCATTCTTTTGATTAGTATTTTAAGAAATTTTTCATTGACATAGCCTCATGGTTTATTATGCAGGCATTATCATTTATATTTTATGAAGTGTTTTCTCTATGCGGGGAAAAAGTACCAATCATAGTAAATGAAAAGTGCAGAGTACCAAACAAACTTCATATAGTATAACGTTAACTGTGATTTGTTGGAGTAATTGAAGTAATAACATTGTAGGCAATTTCTCCTGCCCTTATTGTCTGTTGCTTTTTTTTTTCTTCTAATTTTGTATAATAAACATGTCTAGCTTTTATAATTGAAAGACCATTTTTAAAATGTTTTCCTAGTCCCTTTCTATATAGTCTCGTGTAAATTTTCTCTGTATAAGCTATATTTCTAATATTAAACTTATCCCCAAAACACCCTTACTTTGTGGTTTAACACATTGTTCCCATTAGTGGCTCACAAAATTGAACTAAATGAATCTCAGTACATCTGCAGAATTCCCATTTTGTTCCCTTTGTTGTGCCAATACAACCTTTTCAACCTTAAGGCTGAAATTTGCCCTCCATTGGTGACAGACAGCACTGTTTAACTTTGTGTTGAAGTTATTTTTTTTAGAGATTACTCTAAGATTAGATTGCTTTATGACCTTAGAAAAAAACTGGAACAAAATAAAGAATATGTAGCCACTTTGTTCAGAGGGGCAGGATATGGTCCCACTTAATTAGAGGAAGGTCTAAAATGGTTTACTTTCCTTTTATCTTATTTTAAGCACTGCACATACCATCTTCTATCACACTACACCCAGCCCTAATTTCTAAAATAAAAGGAATTTTTTACATAGCTCTCATACTATTATATTGTCTGTATCACTTAGAGTTGCTGGTGGAAGACTGAGACATAACTTTATGTTTTTAAACATTTTTGAACATATTAAACATTTTTAAAATTTTATTTATTTAAGCAATTTCTATACCCAATGTGGAGCCTGAACTCATGATCCTGAGATCAAGAACCACATGCTCTACTGACTGAGCCCTCCAGGCACCCCTGTTAAATACTGTTTTAAAAATGGCAGTATTTAAATTTTCTTATCAACTTTTCTGGAAAACTTAATTTTACTGTTTGTTATATATTGATTGGCCTTGAGGCCTTAAACGCCTGTGTCGTACTTATGTGATTTTTGTTTGTACTGGAATATTCCTTGCCCTGTTATTTCTGGCCTGTTTTTTGGCCTGTTAATTCTCAGAGCCATCTTGGATTCTTGCTTCTTTGTTCTAAATATTTGTTCAGTTGCTGATTATTATTCTTTCTTCATCATCTTTCTTACTCTTTGCCCTTCCCTATCTTGCCTAGGCCATTATTCTACTATCTCCTAATTAGTGTCTTTCATTCTAATCTGTCTCCTTTACCCTCAGTGCTTTCTGTACACCACCATCCAGTTAGTATTCCTGAAATAGGAGAACCATTATGCTCTTCCTCTCTAAGAAACCTTCTCTGAATTCCCTTTACTCAAGTTCAGACTTCCTGCCTACTGTTCCAGGCTTTTCACATTTTGACTCAATACACTTCCCCTAGATTATCATCTTACACTAATCTCCTGCATGGATATACTACTCCAGCTAGGTCAGTTATTCATGCCCCAGAAGTGCCTCGGGCCTTCTTCTCTTGTGCCTTTTTTTTTTTTTTAATGCTCTTGCCCTCTCTAGAATGCCTGTTTGAATTCTTTCCATTCTTCAAGTTCAAGTTCCTATGTACTTTCCCTGACTATTTAAGTGACCTCTCAGTATACTGAAATGCTGAAATACTTACTCTATATTTGATATTGTGTAATTACATTAAATACTAAATACTCAAGTGTTAGAAGTATGTAGTATTTAAAGTTTCCAGAATGTATGAAATTCCCACATCCTGCATTCCTCTATATGGGGAAAAAGTAGCTGTCACCCCAGAGCACAGTAATTCCCCAAACAAATCATTTATCTGTTTGGTAAATAAACTTTTGGAAGGTTCTTTCATAAATTTAACTAAAACTGTGCTTTTTTTTTTTTAAACCTTGATTTTATTTGTGTTCATTGATTTCTGGAGTAGCACAGGATAGGACTTTGTTTTGTTTTATAAGAACCCTAAAAATGTTTGGCAGCCTTCATGTCTCTCCTTAAATCATCTGCAGGCAGACCTGTTGTAAAATTCCTTGTGTGTTGTGTTGTGCTTTCTAGTTCCTCTTGCCATTTTTATAACAGTGCTATTTTATCAATGTCTCAAAGTACGGTCCCAAGAATGAAAATCATAAGCCAGTGTGCATTCTGGAGAGACTATTATTTCCATGCTCTGAAATATAAGAAAATGGATGTAGCCTAAAATTAATAGGCATACTGTTGGCTAAGATTTAAGTTTTAAAACTAGATCTCTTCCATGGGACTAGGATGAATCCACCCTGCATTGTCTTTCTGTTTTGAAACTAGATCACATAACTGAGTTGTCATGTCTGTGTAGGCTGTTAAAGAACTCAGCCAGACTTGAAATCTACTTTTTGCGAGTCTTAGAGTTTTCTGTTCGCTGATTAGTAAATCATCTTTCCTTTTTATCCAACTTTATAGTTTTCCTCTGTTGATCTTACTGTGTGATGTTTATTTTTTTAAAAAAGATTTATTTATTTTTGAGAGAGAGGGAGAGAGGGAGGGAGTATGAGCTGGTGGGGAAAGTGGAGAGGGAGAGAGAATCTCAACAGACTCCCTGCTGAGCAGTGAGCCAGACTCAGGCTTCATTTCAAGACCCTGAGATGGTGACCTGAACTGAAGCCAAGAGAGTCCATTGCTTAACCAGCTGAGCCACCCACATGCACCTGTTCAACGTTTATACTGATAAGGTCCACAGATCCTTTTTTTTTTTTAAGAATGCTTTATTGCTTCAAGCAAAGCAAAAAGGTTGTCAAATAACACATTGTTCATGTTAGACAAAAACTTTTTCTGATTTTCTTTTTCTTTTTCTTGAAATATAGTTGATGGATAGTGTTATATTAGCTACAGGTATACAACATAGTGATTTAACAATTTTATACATTACTCAGTGCTCAGCTCTATAAGTGTAGTCACTATACAAGGTTACTAAAATGTTATCAACTGTATTCCCTATGCTGTACTTTTCATCCCTGTGACTTACTAATTATATAACTGGAAGTATGTAGCTCTTGATCCCTTCACTTATTTTGCCTAACACCCTACCCCTGTTGTCTTTGGCAACTACCAGTTCTATGTGTTTATAGGTCTGTTTCTGGATGTTGTTTGTTTACTCATTTTTTTTTTTTTTTTTAGATTCTACAAAAGATAATTTGTCTCTTTTTAACTGGATTCACTTACCACAATAGCCTCTAGGTCCATCCATGTTCTTGCAAATGGCAAGATTTCATTCTTTTTTTGGCTGAGTAATATTCTATATTTTTGTGTAGGTCTTTTTTTAAAGTGCTGGAATATAAATAAATAAAATAAAATATAGCAATAAATAAAATATAGCAATAAGAACTTGGCCTCTTTGTAAGTGTAAATTTTGTTTATATTATTAACATTCCTTTCTTTCCTCTAAAATAAATCACTCATGATGCTAATACATTGGAAGTGACTATTAGCATTGCCTATATTGCTTAAATTTTCATTTATTTTTTTTCGAGTTTTGTAAATATACTTTAAATATATAATTTTGTCATCTATATGTGTGTATTTTTTTTTTTTAAAGATTTTATTTATTTATTTGGCAGACAGAGATCACAAGTGGGCAGAGAGGCAGGCAGAGAGAGAGACAGGAGCAGGAAGAAGCAGGCTCCCTGCAGAGCAGAGAGCCCGATGCGGGGCTCGATCCCAGCACCCTGGGATCATGACCCTAGACGAAGGCAGAGGCTATAATCCACTGAGCCACCTAGGCGCCCCAATATATGTGTGTATTTTTATAGCCAATCACTTTATTTATTTATTTTTAAAAGATTTTATTTATTTATTTGAGAAAGAGAGAACAAGAGCAGGGAGAGGGAGAAACAGGCTCCCCACTAGGCAGGGAACCCAATGTGGGACTCGATTCCAAGACCCTGAAATCATGACTGGAGCCAAAGACAGAGGCTCAACTGACTGAGCCACTGTCCTATTTTTTAAGAAATGATTTTTAAACATTTTTTACTTCCTGGTTTTTGTTTTGGTATTTTGTTTTGTGAGGGAGAGAGAGAATCTTTTTTTTTTTTAATATTTTATTTATTTATTTGATAGACAGAGATCATAGATAGGCAGAGAGACAGGCATAGAGAGAAGGGGGAAGCAGGCTCCCTGCTGAGCAGACAGCCTGACGTGGGGCTTGATCCCAGGACCCTGAGATCATGACCTGAGTGAAGGCAGAGGCTTAACCCACTGAGCCACCCAGGGACCCCAGGGAGAGAGAGAATCTTAAGCAGGCTACATGCCCAGCTCAGAGCCCAACTTGGGGCTTGAGATTATGCTGAGATTATGACCTGAGCCAAAATCAAGAGTCAGGAGTTTAACCGACTAAACCACCCAGGTACCCCTAAAAAAATGATTTTGTTTTTTAAGTAGTTTTTCCACCGAACATGGGGCTCACACCTATAAACCGAAGATCAAAAGTCACATGTTCTAGTGACTGAGCCAGCCAGGCACCCCTATAGCCTGTTTTAAAAAATATTTTTTACATCATCTTTGTAAACATTCAAGTAGCTTGTAATATTTTACAAATGATGGTTCAAGATTTACTTTAGGGGTGCCTATGTGGCCCAGTTGGTTAAGTGTCTTGCCTTCAGCACAGATCACACAGGTCATGATCTCAGGGTCCTGGGATTGAGCCCCACATGGGGCTCTCTGCTCAGTGGGAAGTCTGCCTCTCAGAACCCTCTTTGCTCTCCCTTTCTCTGTATCTCTCTCTCAAATAAATAAAATCTTTTAAAAAATGATTTACTTAAACATTTCTCTATTACTGGAGGGTCACATTTTCAGTTTATGGTTATAGATAATACTGTAGTAAATATCTTTTTGTGTAAAACTTCCTCCATTTTTAGATTGTCCTTGGAATGTTTTTAGAAGTATATAGTTTAGTACATGTGCTGCTGAAGCGAGCACTAGAAGTATATAGTCTATATTAAAAGTACAATACCTGTATGTTTGAAGTTGTTTTTATTAATTTTACTCATTCTACCCCAATTAAGAGGGTTTTTATTGAACTGATGATAGTTTATATTATGGAAAAGTGGATTCTATGTTATGAAGACTTGTGATGAAAGGGGTTTTAGATAAGATTATATCCTAAGATTTATAAGTAAGCTCAGTGAAACTTTACATTCTTCTTTTGTCTTTCAATAGCTGGATAGAACTTACACTGGCTTGCAGACTCTTGGAGCAGAGACGGTAGGTTTTTTTCCTACAGTACTATTTGAGAATAAGGTAAAATGGAAATTGATCTTCATTTGTAATTAGGAAAAAAAGTGAGTGCTTGATTTTTTAAAAAGTTTATCTTCCCCTCTTTAACTTTAAAAAATGACAAAATGCACATAGAATTTACCCTTTTAACAATTTTTAATTGTACAGTAAGAGTAAGTATTAAATATATTCACATTTTTGTGCAGCTATTGCTGTTATCCCCCACGCTGTTTTTCATCTTGGAAAATTGAAATGAAACCTATTTACAGTAACTTCCAATCCCCTCTCCCTTCAGCCCCTGGAAGCCTCCCTTCTAGTTTCTGTCCTGTGGCTTTTTGACTACTCTAAGTACCATATAATTGGAATTATACAGTATTTGTTTTTCTTATGATTGGTTTATTTTACTTAACATAATGTTCTTAAGGTTCGTTCATGTTGTGGCATGCATCAGAACTTCCTAAAAAAAGGCTGAATAATAGTCCATTGTGTATATGTGCCGTATTTTGCTTATTTATCTGTTAATGAGGACTTGAGTTGCTTACATCTTTTGGCTATTGTGAATAATCCTACTAAGAACATGGATGTATAGGTATCTGTTTGAGTCTGTGTTTTCAGTTCTTTGGGGTATATACGCAAGAAAGTGGAATTGCTGAATCATAATAGTACCTCTTTTTTTTTCTCTTTTAAGTAATCTCTACATTCAGCCTGGGGCTTGAACCTACAGCCCCAAGATCAAGAGTCACACACTCTACCACCTAAGCCAGCCAGGTGCCCCATGGTAGCTCTAATTTTAATTTCTGAGGGACTGCCACACTATTTCCACAGCAGTTGCACCATTTTACATTCCTACAAACAGTGCACTAGAGTTCCAGTTCTCCAGATCTTTGTCAACTCTTAACTGTTTTCTTTTCTTTTCTTTTTTTTTTTTTTTTTGATAGTAGCCAAACTGATGAGGGTAAGGTGGTATTTCACTGTGGTTTTGGTTTGTATTTCTTTAATGATTATTGATGTTGAGTATCTTTCATGTGTTTATTGGGCGTTTGTGAATCTTCTTTGGAGAAATGTCTGGTCAGACATATCCTTTGCTCATTGTGAATCATGTGTTTGGGTTTTTGTTGTTGAGTTTTAGGAGTTCTCTTTACATTCTTTTTTTTTTTTTTTCAAGATTTTATTTATTTATTTGACAGAGAGAGATCACGAGTAGGCAGAGAGGCAGGCAGAGAGAGAGAAGAGGAAGCAGGCTCCTGCTGAGCAGAGAGCCCGATGCGGGATTCGATCCCAGGACCCTGAGATCATGACCTGAGCCGAAGGCAGCGGCTTAACCCACTGAGCCACCCAGGCGCCCCTCTCTTTACATTCTTGATATCATCTCTTTTCAGATCATTTGTGGATTGCCTTTTCACTCTGCTGATTATGTCCTTTAATACACACAAGTTTTTAATTTTTATGTAGTCCACTTATCAATTTTTCCTCTGGTTGCCTATGCTTTTAATGTCATATCCAAGAAATCATTGCCAAATTCACTGTCATGAAGCTTTGCCCTATATTTCCTTCTAAGAGTTTTATTGTTTTTAGGTCTTATGCTTGGGTCTTTTATCTATTTTGAGTTAATTTTTATAAATGGTGTGAGGGTAAAGATCCACCTTCTTTCTAATGCATGTGGATACCCAGTTTTCCAGCACCATTTGTTGAAAAGACTGCCTTTCCCTGGGGTCTTGGCAACCTTGTCAAAAATAATTTGACCATATACATGAGGGGGGCGTTTTATTCCAGTGGTCTTTATGTCTCTTGATGCCAGTACGACACTGTTTGCATTACTGTAGTTTTGTAATCATCAGTTTTGAAGTCAGGAAATGGAACCTCCAACTTTTTTCCTTTCCCATACTCCCCTTCCCACCTTTTTTCTTTTATATTTATGATAAATCAGCAGTAGTCATTGTAGTGAGAATTAGCTAGTTAAACCTTATTCTGTTTAGAGAAGTGTGCTTTGTTGTATCAAAAGACATTTATTGAGCATATACCATATACTAGACACTGGTCCCGGTATTGGGGATACAGAGATAAATAAGATAGTTACTGCTTTTAAGGAGTTATCTTCTTGGTTGTGTTGAAAATGGGGAGAAGGTATATAGTAAACAAAAGCAAATGAGATAATTTCACTTAAAATACATGCTATAAAGAAGAGAGTAGCTGGGGGGACAAAGGGGTTGCTTTAGCTAGGTTGGTTAGAGGAGACATTTCTGAGAAGGTGACATTGATTTAGACCTAATGATGAGAAAGAGATAGTTATGCAAAGATTGGGAGGGGGCGGAATATAGTGTTCTAAGGCATAGAAACAGCAAATGGAAAGGCCCTGATTATATGATTGGTTTCACCAAGTTATCTATCTGTTAAACCAAACTAGATTACATTCTGGAATAAATCCTTTAGTTCTTAGATTGAAATTGCCTTTGCAGTTTATTTAGAAATCATTTGTCACATCTCTTAGAGTATCACATTCTTGGACAGGTTTGGAGGTTTCTGTGACATTGTTGATGGATTCATGAGCCCCATTGTTGCCTGATTGTATAGGTAGTGGATGTTGAGCTCCACCGACACTCTCTTGGAGAAGACTCCATTTATCCTCAGTCCTCCGAGTCGGACATCTCTGATGCTCCACCATCTTTGCCTTTGACCATTCCAGCCCCAGTGAAAGCTTCCTCACCGATAAAGCAGTCACATGAGCCAGTACCTGATACATGTGTGGAGAAAGGTAATATATTTTTCCTTGTATAGAAATGAATTTTTCCTTGTACAGAGGAGTCGTTCTCTGGGGCATTCCTTTCTCGCATTTGCATAATGTGATTTATATCATGCCTGTAGAGCTGTAAGAGTGTGTGGAAAATAAATTTTCCATAAGTAGACATGCTGCCTCTACTGTACAGTCCAATTATGAAAATAGACAGATCTTTATTCTTATCAGAAAAAATTTTTTCATGAAGTTCTACTGGTATTTTATAGAATATTAAACTCACAAAAAGGCATTAAATGTTTATTTTTTTGATGATTGTAACAGTTTCTTCTGATATGTTATAGGAGGACTTTTTGGTTTTGGTACCTAGTTGTGTGAATAAGAAATTGAATGTAAAGTATCTAATCTTATTTAAAATACAGAATAACAGCTGACACCACAGAAATACAAAAGACTTTAAGACTACTATGAAAAATTATATACCAACAAATTGGGCAACCTAGACAAAATGGATAAATTCCTAAAAACATATACCCTTCCAAAACTGAATCAGGAAGAAATAGAAATTTGAACAGACCAATTACCAGCAATGAAATTGAATCAGCACACAAAGCTCCTGGGGTGCTTGGGTGGCTCAATTGGTTGAGCACCCGACTCTTGGTTTCAGCTTAAGTTGTGATTTCAGGATTGTTGGATCAAGCCCCACATAGGGCACTGAGCTTGGCAGGGAGTCTGCTTGAGATGCTCTCTCCCTCTCTCTTATCCTCTGCTTGCATGCATGCATGCATACTCACAATCTCTCTCTCTCTATCTCTAGAATAAATAAATAAACCCCAAAACAAGAAAACCTCCCAACAAACAAAAGTCCAGGACCAGATGGCTTCACAGGTGGAATTCTACCAAACATTTAAAGGAGAGTTAATACCTCTTCTTCTCAGATTATTCTTAAAAAATAGAAGAGGAACAAAAGCTTCCTAATCCATTCTGTGAGGCCAGTGTTCCCTGATATTGAAACCACTACCCAAAAAAAAGAGAACTACTGGCAATATGTCTGATGAACGTAGATGCAGAAATCCTCAACAAAATAGTACTTAACTGAATCCAACAATAAATTGAAAAAAATCATTCACCGTGATTAATGGGATTTATTTCTGGGATGCAAGGATGGTTCAGTATTCAAAAACCAATCAGCGTGATAGTTCATATCAATAACAATGTATAAAAGCCGTATGATCATTTCAATAGATACAGAAAAAGCATTTGACAAAGTACACCATTCCTGATAAAAACCTTCAACAAAGTAGGTTTAAAGGAATGTACCTTGACATGATAAAGGCTGTAATATATGAAAAACTCACAGCTAACATCATAGTCAGTTCCCTTAAGGTCAAGAACAAGACAAGAATATCCACTCTTACCACTTTATCAATGTAGTACTGAAAGGCCCAGCCTTAACAATTAGACAAGAAAAAGAAAAGCATCCAGATTGGTAAGGAAGAAGTAAAACTGTCACAATACTATATATAGAAAACTCTGAAGACTCCACCAAAAAACTAGTAGTATTGATAAATTAATTTAGTAAGGTCACATGATACAGAATCAATGTACAGAAATCTTGCATTTCTATACACTAATAATGAAGCAAGGAATAAACTTAATCAAGGAAGTGAAAGACTTATACTCTGAAAACTATAAAACACTTATGAAAGAAATTGAAGGTGAGACAAACAAATGGAAAGATATTCTGTACTCATGTGTTGGAAGAACAAATATCATTAATTTGTCCAGGCTGCTTGAAGCAATCTATAGATGTAATGCAGTCCATACCAAAATAACAATAGCATTTTTCACAGACTGGAACACATGATCTTAAAATTTGTATGGAATTACAGAAGACCCTAAGGGGCACCAGGTGGTACAGTCTAGCATCCAGTTCTTGGTTTCAGGTCATGTCATGGTCTCAGGGTTGTAGGATCAAACCCTGCTTTGGGCACCATGCTCAGCAGTCTCCTTGGGATTCTTTCTTCCTCTCCTTCTGTCCCTCCTATTCTCCCTGTCTCTAAAATAAGTAAGTTAAATCTCTCTCTTTTTTTTTTTTAAGATGACTTTATCTATCTATCTGTTTATTTTAGAGAGAGCATGTGTGAATGCTAGTTGGGGGAGAAAGGCAGAGGGAAAGAGAGAATCTCAAGCAGACTCCTTGCTGAGCACAGGGCCCGATGTGGAGCTCAATCCCATAACGCTGAGATCATGACCTGAGCCAAAATCAAGAGTCAGACACTTAACCAACTGAGCCATCCAGGCATCCATAAATAAGATAAATCTTTAAAAAAAAAACCTAAATAACCAGTCTTAAAAAAGAATAAAACTGAAAGTATCACAATCCCAGATTTCAAGATATACTACAAAGCTGGAGTAATCGAAATAGTATGATACTGGCACAAAAAAAGACACATAGATCAATGGAACAGAATAGAAAACCAAAGGGAAACCCATGCTTATATGGTCAATTAATCTTTGACAGGGGAGGCAAGAATATGCAATGGAAAAAAGACCATCTGTTCAACAAATGGTGTTGTGGAAACAGAACAGCAACATGCAAAAGTATGAAACTGAGCCACTTTCTTAACACCATACACAAAAATAAACTCATGAGTTAAGGATTTAAATGTGAAGTCCGAACCATAAAAATCCTAGAAGAGATTCCAGGCAATAATTTCTGTGACATCGACAGTAGCAACACTTCTCTAGATATGTCTCCCAAGGCAAGAGAAACAAAAACAAAAATAAGCTCTTGGGCTTACATCAAAATAAAAAGCTTCTGCACAGCAAAATAAATGAAACTAAGAGACAGCCTACTGAATAGGGGAAGATATTCGCAAATGACATGTCCAAAATACACAAAGAACTTCTACAACTCAACACCAAAAAACCAAATAATCCAATTAAAAAATAAGCAGAAGGGGCACCTGGGTGGCTCAGTGGGTTAAAGCCTCTGCCTTCGGCTCAGGTCTTGATCCCGGGGTCCTTTGATTGAGCCCCAAATTGGGCTCTCTGCTCAGCGGGGAGCCTGCTTCCCGCCTCTCTCTGCCTGCCTCTCTGCCTACTTGTGATCTCTGTCAGTCAAATAAATAAAGAAAATCTTTAAAAAAAAAAATAGGCAGAAGACATGAATAGACATTTCTCCAAAGAAGACACACAGATGGCAATAGACACATGAAAAGTTACTCAGCATCACTGGTCATCAGGGAAATGCAAATCAAAACCACAATAAGAGATCACCTCACACCTGTCAGAATGGCTAGAATCAGAAACACAAGAAAGAGCAAGTGCTGGTGAGGATGTGGAGAAAAGGGAACCCTCATGGACTGTGGGTGGGAATGCAAAGTGGTGCAGCCACTGTGGAACACAGATGCCTCAAAAAATGAAAAACAGAAGTATTATATGTATAAGCAGAAGTATTATATATGAGATACAGTAGTTGCACTACTGGGTATTTACCCAAGGAATACAAAAACATGAATTCGAAAAGATACACTCACCCCTATGTTTATTGCAGCATTATTTACAACAGCCAGATTATGGAAGCAGTCCAAGTGACAGATGAATGGACAGAAAAGAGGTGGTACCTTTGTAAACTGGAATATTACTTGGCCATAAAAAGAATGAATCTTGCCATTTGCAGCGGCATGGATTGATCTAGAGAGTATAATTCTAAGTGAAATAAATCAGAAAGACAAATACCATATGATTTTACTCATATGTGGAGCTTACAAAACAAACTAACAAAAAAAAGAGACCAAAAGAAAAAGAAAAAGAAAAAAAGACGGACTCTTAACTATAGAGAATAAACTGATGGTTAGCGAAGCAGAGGTGGGTGAGGGAGTGGGTGAAATAGGTGAAGGAGATTATGAAAACACTTGTGATGAGTATTGAATAATGTATACAGTTGTTGAATCACTATATTATATACCTGAACTTACATAATACTATATGTTATGTACTGGAGTTAAGAATGCAATATAAGGGGCACCTGGGTGACTCAGTCCGTTAAGCATCCTACTTTTGATCTCAGCTTAGGTCTTGATCTCAGGGTCCTGGGATTGAACTCTTCGTTAGGCTCCTCGCTCAGTTCAGCCTACTTTGAAAAAAAAAAAAAAGAAAGAAAAACAGCAAAACCAAAAAACCAGTATAAGATTCATTGTCAGGGTGCCTGGGTGTTTCAGTCAGTTAAGCATCCTGCTCTTGGGTTCCACTCGGTCATGATCTTAAGAGTCCTAGGATTGAGCCCTGCATCAGCAGGGAGTCTGTGTAAGCTTCTCTCTCTCCCTCTCCTGCCCCTCCCCCCTCAAAATTAATTTAAAATTTAATTTAAAAATTAATTTAATTTTAAAATAATTTAAGAAGGTTAATCAAAGGTATTTTGACTATGGCATTTTTTCATTTAGTTAAGTATTTAAGCGTATGATTTAATAATTTCTCTGACCTATACGTGTAAGATATAAAACTGGTTCTAAATGGTGTCAGTTTAATCTCCAAACATACATTTTTATTTATATTTGTTTATTTATTTTAAGAGAGAGAGAGAATCTTTTTTTTTTTTTTAAGATTTTATTTATTTATCAGAGAGAGAGAGAGGGAGAGAGAGTGAGCACAGGCAGACAGAATGGCAGGCAGAGACAGAGGGAGAAGCAGGCTCCCTGCTGAGCAAGGAGCCCGATGTGGGACTTGATCCCAGGACCCTGGGATCATGACCTGAGCCGAAGGCAGCTGCTCAACCAACTGAGCCACCCAGGTGTCCCTTTTTTTTTTTTTTTTTTTTTTAAGATTTTATTTGTTTATTTGACAGAGAGAGATCATAAGTAGGCAGAGAAGCAGGCAGAGAGAGAGGGAAGCAGGCTCTCCGCTGAGCAGAAAACCCCACGCAGGGCTCGATCCCAGCACCCTGAGATCACGACCCAAGCCAAAGGCATAGGCTTAACCCACCGAGCCACGCAGGCTATCCGAGAGAGAGAATCTTAAGCAGGCTCCACATTCAGTGTAGATAGAGCCCATTGTGGGGCTCAGTCTTACAACTCTGAGGTCATGACCTGAGCCGAAGTCAGCAATCAGACACTTAACTGATTGAGTCACCAGGTGTCCCCTAAGCCTACATTTTATGATGTTAATATTTTAGTCCTTTTACAAATTTCAGTTTTATTCCTCTTTAAATTTCAGTTGCATCTTCATGGGCATTTAATAAAATAGAACATTATTAGATTAAGCAAATGCTTCAAGTTATTCTTTTCAATTTAAATAGCTTTCTAATTCAGAACATAATACACTTGTATACTTTTTATATTGTTTGTGCTTTATAGTTAATATGTTTTCTAATTTTTTGAAAGAAACACTTTAATAAAATGATTCTAAACTGATAATTTACATTTCATCTAATTATGTGTATAGAAGGGTTTATAAATACTGTTAATTGTATGTATTCAACTGGGAAGTGGTTTAAATGGTTGTTGAAATGAGAAGGGATTTTTATTGTTTCATTCTTTAACCACAGTGGAAAGGTTTTAGTATGTCTAAGTGATTCATGACTTACCATTTGCCTGTTTCATTTCAAATAGGCTTCCCAACCAATACCGAAGCTGAGAGACACACTACTTTTTATTCTTTGCCATCTTCATTGGAACGAACACCCACCAAAATGACAACATCCCAGAAAGTTACTTTTTGTTCTCATGGCAATTCAGCTTTTCAGCCAATAGCATCAAGCTGCAAAATTGTGCCACAAAGTCAGGTTCCTAATCCTGAGTCACCCGGAAAATCCTTCCAACCCATCACCATGAGCTGTAAGATTGTTTCAGGTATACAGATGATGTATGTCAAGTTGATGGGTATAAAAATTGTTGTAATGGCAAAAGAAAGTATTATGGCTTTTTAAAAATTCTTTCAAGTAAGGTGTTTGTTTATTTGATAAGTAATGACTATTGATTAGCAAAGCTGTCAACAAAGGGAAAACAAAAGTCATTTCATATGCAAACAGTTTTTGAATAAGAAATGAAATTCAAAAAGGTCAACTTTTCATGTCCCAAAAGTGGTAGAGGTAAAATGTTTACTAGGATGTATGATTGAAACTATGGTAGGAATTAAGTTTTTGAGTTATCTATGAAAACCAGAGTGACTAGTAATTAAAAAAAAAAAACTTAGAGCAGGCCTTTTGGAGTGGAGTTAAAGTTTGAAAGGTGGGACTTGGTTTGGAATTGAAATGTCTTTTATACTCTGCACAGTAGATAGAAAATTAGTCATTCCCATTATCAGTAGGTAGTTCTGAGCCTTCATTTTCACTGAGATTGAATTATCTACTGTCTCATGACGGTTTCACATTTATGTTAGGTAGACTTCAGGTAGGAATATACTTTATGGTGTAGGTTACATCACTTCAGAAAAGACTTGCAAGAAAGTCAGTAGAAATATCTAGGCAGTGGGAAGCCTGTATATATGAAGGTGGAGAAAAGGAGTCTTCAGTGCTAAAAATAGACAACTAAGCAGAAATATGATCCCAGTCTTTGAAATTGATGAAAGGTGAGGAATGTGTAATTTTACCTCCCATTTAGAAGCATTTGGAACTTGCTGTTTCAGAGGCGGAATAGGCTGAACATACAGATTGGTTACAAGTTTAGAGAAATTCATGGATGACAAATTTGATTGACAAAAAAAACCATTGAGGATGTTGAATGGTACATGGGTAATCTTTGTGAGTGTTCTGTGGGAACAGGAATCTCTGGATTGTAGCTGACTTGGTATTGACAGACTTCTGTTTAGGGTGGGTGAATTCCATGTTTTCAAGTAGGAAATTAGTTGTAAATCAAGACTCCTGGTTTGTAAGTCTAGCTGTTCACTTACTAATTTCCTGTAATTTTAGTGTCTTGGAGTATAACCATTATTATAACAATTGGACCAAGTGTGAAGAGTTGGGTTATTTGGGGATTCAGCAATTCCACACTATTATGTAAAGCTCTGCTTTTTTAACTTTAGTGTGCCCATGGGATGGGTATGTGTGTGGGGGAATCTTGGTGAAGTACAGATTTATATTTAGTAGGTCTGGGGGAGCACCTCAGAATCTGTTTCTCAGAAGCTGCCTGCTGATGCTGGTGGAGGGATGAGTCCCCGCCTCAGTTACTCCACTGCTGTTGCTCAGTACCTGAAACATATAGAGTCCCATTCTCTTTTCCCCATATGTCGCCTTTGTCCTCCATTGTCTTCAGTGTTTTCTTAGATGGGTTGAGTATATGTCTTTAGTTTATTTCATTTCTCTTTTTTATTAATAAAGGTTCCCCCATATCAACTCCAAGTCCATCACCGCTGCCTCGAACCCCGACTTCCACTCCAGTCCATGTGAAGCAAGGCACTGCCAGCTCTGTCATTAATAACCCTTATGTTATCCTGGATAAGCCGGGGCAGGTTATTGGAGCCACCACTCCCACTACAGGTAGGCATTTCATCGATACTTGTGCGATCTGAAAGGTTTGATCTTTCATAAAGTCGAAATCCCAGCATGACTTAGTAGCCATCTAATGGGAGAATGAAGTCTTTGTTTGTAAACAAGAGAAGGAACTCTAGAATAGTAAATCCAGTGCTATTTCTCTGAGAGAAGATGTACTATATGTAAAATTTCTATTTTTTAGGAATTTACTTAAATTTTGTTTTTAATTTCTAAAGATTAAAAGAGAAATAGAATTAATGTTCTTTAAAAAAAAAATGTTGATTTTTTTTTTTCGTTTAGAAGACATTCTTTTTGGGCCTGCAAGCAAATGTGGTTATTTTCCAAACTAAGCTTCAGAAGAATACCTTTGTGGCCCACGTATGTTTCTCACCAGTCAAACTAAAAAGTGATCTTTACTTTTCTGTGAATAAGATAAATTGTATGTGTGGGAGAGAAATTGAACTCTGCAGTTTAAAAAAGGGACCTCTGATAGAAAGAATAAGAACTGGATTTATTTTATGTGTCACCATAATTCCCTATAGCTACAGAGTGCTTTTCAGATTTTTTCTAAGTATTTGCACTAACATTATTTTATGTATTTGTTTCATTTAAACTATGTGAACACATGCTTCTAAATGTAAACTTTTCTATAGCTCTCACTTTTAATTAAGAAAAATAGTGAGAGAAAAGAAGTGACTATAAGATTTTTTTTTTTAAACATAATTGATCTTAGCACATGAGTATATGCTGGATCTTTCTAAATAGTTTTTTTGGGAAAGTTAGGTCCTTTACCAGTGATTATAATTGTGGAACTCCTTTTTAAAAAAAGCTGCTTTCAGAAATTACTTAATAGCCTTTTGGATAAATTGAGGGATGTCAAATAGGTATCCTTTGAGGATGGTTAGTTATAGGAATTAGCCACTCTTTGCAGGCACGTTTGATAAATGGAGCAGGTGATCAAATACCATTTTTGGTCTTGACTTATTTTTTACTATAGGTAGTGGGACTTGCTTTTATCAGACCCTAAAGGCAGGTATACACGTGGAGTATAAATTGCTTATGTCACTAGCACTTTGGAATAGGTACAACCTCCTGGTGAGATATTTTGAAGGAGCTAGCATTCAGTTAGATTAATTCATGTGTTACATCATTATGTAACCAATACCCTTATGTTCTGGTGTCTGTCTCTGTATACAGGTAGTGTGTAATGTCTGTGTACTTATTCTTCTGCATGTCCTTACTAGCTTCTTATCTGTTTTTAGGTTAGTGAGGTGGTCAGCTTCACAGGAGGAATCCTTAAGTATGTTTTCAATAATTTCAGGGTTGTGAGTTTTCAACACTTAAAAATGAAAAATAGTGGGATATAGGGGTAAGGTGGTAGAAAATGCTTTTAAATTCCATTTTGTAAATTTTACTTTGTACTTTATTTTAAAATCTGCTTTGCTTATCAGGAAGTCCTACAAACAAGCTCTCTACTGCCTCCCAGGCCTCCCAAGGAACAGGTTCCCCTATTCCTAAAATTCATGGAAGTAGTTTTGTAACATCTACTGTCAAGGTAACACTCTTATTGCATTATTGCACTTTTCTAGTTTGTAAAGACAGTAAGTTCAAGCCCAGCAAGAATTTGTCAGTTGATAATGCAAATTTCATTAAGTAGAATCTTCAAGCTAATAAGCATCTTGAAGATCATCTACTCCAGACTCCACTATCTTACTGTTGATTTTTTCCTAGTGTGGAAAATGTTTCTCAACACTTCCATCAGTTGGACAGTCGGTATCTATTTGAAAACTTACTATGATGACGAGGCAGCTATTTATAGGAGTGGGGGGAGGTCAGCTTTGTTAAAGACTTTTCCTTATAAAAATATTCATTGAGCAGCATTCTTCTTTTCTTCCTATATTTGTGCCAATAAGGAGTAAATACATATTTTTTCTATTTGTCAGCCATGTAGTCATTTAAAAATAATTCTTTCTTTCTTCTTTTTCTCCCCCCGCCCTTCAGGGTAAGGAAACCTATAAAATTAGAACTTCAGATATGATCTGACTTGTTCAGCTAAGAGTTCTAGGTATCTGCTCACTGCTTGGCAAAGACAGCCCCTGCTATTTTGGTTAGTTAGTTACTTGTCATTGTCATGGCTCCCTAGAGCCTTTGAGGTATAAACTGGTATGTGAAAACTGAGAATTCAGAGGTCATCTCCTACATGACAAGTGTTAACACATTCTTACATATAGGTACTTAATAGTGATGATATTGAATAGTTTTCTGTTCTAAGGTGAGGTTTTTCTCCCGAGTGCGATGCTGCCTATGAGCACTGTTATATGAATGCCTAAATTGTAATAATTGCCTTGAAGGTCTTCATTCTCTGCCAGTCAGTTTTTAATGTTTGTTGATCTTTTCATTACATGGTTAAGCAGTATTAACTTTGTTGCTTGTCCCTAATTTATGGTTAATTGCCTCTGAGATTTACATTTTGTATTTGAGAACTAGAGACAGATATCAGTAATTTTGAGTGTTTACCTTTGTTTCGTTGGTTTTGCCTTCATTGTTTAAGTTCTTTCTGTTGTTTTGTTTTTTAAATCCCTATTGAACAATTTCCCTCTGTGTTGGGTATTTATTTGGAGTAAAGACAACAAATCAAGTTGTGTGAATACTACTGAAAGGGTGTATATACTGAAACACTGTAGCTCTTTCATTTATTTATTTAGTGCCTAGGCTCTCCGGATAGAAAAGAAATAAAATAAGCCTTTAGTGGCTTACCATCAGGCAGGGGACTGGACATGCAAACCAATGAATCAGCCAAATGCTAGAGGTATATCATAGTTTTTCCAGCATACACCAGGGCCCAGATGAGTAGGTTCTTGTCAGGTTATAGCCTTTCCTTGCATTTGGTTTCTAAAAACAATAATTAAAATGCAAGGGTAGGGGCTTGGAAAACTCCACAAAGAGTTTTGAGCTTTTGGGGTTTTGTTTTGTTTTGTTTTGTTTTTCAGGTATGTTTCTAGAGAATGTCACAGGTTTATATTAAATAAAAGGGTCTAGAATACTTGAAGTCACTTATTTTATCCTAATTATACATGTGTATTTTTACATACACAGCAGGAGGATTCTTTGTTTGCATCTATGCCACCTCTTTGCCCTATTGGGAGTCACCCTAAGGTTCAGAGTCCTAAACCTCTAACTGGAGGACTTGGAGCTTTCACAAAAGTGAGTATTTATTAGCGTATTATCCCACAAGTCAGTATGGTTTTGTTACATAATTGTTTTTGTGGCATGTTGGAGTTGATTGACACTACCCTACAACATGTTACTTTTTAGTATGTCCAAATTCTAAGACCAGATTCTTTTTTTCTTTTTTTTTTTAAGATTTTATTTATTTGACAGAGAGAGAAACAGTGAGAGGGGGAACTCAAGCATGGGGAGTGGGAGAGGGAGCAGGCTTCCCACTGAGCAGGGAGCCTGATTCAGGGCTTGATCCTGGGACCCTGGGATCATGACCTGAGCTGAAGGCAGGTGCTTAACCGACTGAGCCACCCAGGCACTCCCTAAGATCAGATTCTAAGACTTCCGCAACATGCTGCCATTTATTTAGTTGTGTCCACAGGGCAGCTCTTAGTATCCAGCAAGGTGGTAACTCCTGAGAGTACAAACTGTGTGTGTGTTTCTTTCTGCTGCCATTTGCCATCAAAATCTAGAACAAATGGACTAGGTCAAGTTTGCAGAAACACAGGATCAAATCCAGATCCTACTTTTGGTCCCTTTGATAGCTATTATGGGCTGTATTTAAGCAGTGTTTCTACCCTTCTGGTGGAATCATTTTTTTTAATAGACCAAGCCTCATTAATTCATTAATTCCTACAAGCAGAATAGCTTCAGATATTAGTGGCTTTTCTTATGGGATGGTTATTCAGAGTCATCATCATGTTTGTTGCCAGGTAATCATCAAACAGGAACCTGGCGAAGCCTCTCACGTGCCTGCAACAGGAGCTGCCAGCCAGTCACCACTCCCTCAGTATGTGACAGTGAAAGGGGGTCACATGATTGCTGTTTCCCCTCAAAAACAGGTCTTAACTGCTGGAGAAGGGACTTCCCAGTCACCAAAGATTCAGCCCTCCAAGGTTTGTGTTGGGTAGGGTTGGGGAGGTTAATAATATGTCAGGGAATGTTATTTGCCTGAGTAACAGGCAGGTGCTGACAGAATTCAGATGACAGGGTTGCTGATCCCAGAAAAACCTGTAGATGGAAGCTGTGTTGGAAAAGCAAGTTAGTGTCAAACCCATCTGCTCTTGAAGTAAGCATTGACAAGAGCAGGAGCTGTGTTACGGAGGGCCCATGAATAGTCGAAGAGGTATGGGGATGCTATGTTATATCTCTGGCAGTGAAGACGGTAGAATTCACGGACACAACTTCCAGTTGATGCAGGTGTAAAATGGGTAGCCGACAGGACCAGGGTCAGCTGTTCTACTTGTTTCTGGTAAGTGAGTGCTGTAGTTTATACCTCTGATATTCAGGCTGTGGCCTCTGTTTATTGATTCTTGACTCTTCAGAGAATGTATTTGCTTTATAATTTGAAAGTGTGGGGAACTAATATATCAAGACAACTGTAAAATGGCATATAGACCCATGTTTTCCTTCTTTGGTTGTGCTTATGAGTGCCTTTCTGTCTCCCGTTCTTGTTTACATGCTATCTAATCCTCATGATACGCTCAAACCCATTTTACAAATGAGGAAACTCTTGAGAGTACTTTAGCTAATAAGTGACAGAGGATTTGAACCCAGGTCTTCTGACTCCAAAATCTCCCATTGTAGAGCTAATTAAAATTTGTGAGCCATGTTCTGGAACCTAAGCATGCTTTTAGAACATACAGAGTTAAATTATCTCCTTTTAGGCAGCAGATATATTCTAAAGCTATCAAGAATATTATGGAAAATATTTGTTTTTCAACTTGAAAGGCATCCTGTCTAGGGATAGATGAATTGCTTAGAGAGGAGTACTGTATTTATTTATTTTATTTTAAAAATATTTCATTTATTTATTTATTTATTTATCTATCAGGGAGAGAGAGAGAGAGCACAAGTAGGCAGAGGGGCAGGCAGAGAGAGAGAGAGGAGGAAGCAGGCTCCCCGCTGAGCAGGGAGCCTGATGCAGGGCTCGATCCCAGGACCCTAGGATCATGACCCGAGTGGAAGGCAGAGGCTTAACCCACTGAGCCACCCAGGTGCCCCCTGCCCCCGAAGAATACTTTAAAATAGAAAAATGGTTTTAGGTCTTTTGGTTTAGGTTAGATAGCTGCACATAGATGTAACAAAAATGCGTATGTTACAGTTCTTAAGTCTGAATGGTTCTAAAATCTGTAAGAATCTACTAACCACTTTCCCAAACTTAACCTGGTCATGACTCATCTGATGATTAAAAATACATAGATACTTAGACCCTGTCTCATACTTTCTGAATCAGAATCTTCTTGGGGGCCCTGGGAATCTGGATTTTTATCAAGCTCTCTTGCTCACTTGTATGATTTGGCAAATTTAAGAACCACTAAGCTATAGCATCAAATTTGACTTTGGGGCTTCCCTAGCCCAAATCACTAGAACAGGTACCCCCAGCTGCTTCCTAATGCACTCACTATTGTTTTGGCCTTTGGAGTAAGCCATTGTTAAATCCTTTCATGAATCAGTTACTGTTATCTAGACTTCCTACTCAGACACATCATGATTCTTCAGAATCTGTTTTCCTTCACCAAAGATACATGGACTCACTCATTTAGGGTTTTTTTTTTTTTAAAGATTTTATTTATTTGACAGACAGAGATCACAAGTAGGCAGAGAGGCAGGCAGAAGGGGAGAGGGGAGGAGGTTCCCTGCTGAGCAGAGAGCCCGATGCGGGGCTCGATCTCAGGACCCGGGGATCATGACCTGAGCCAAAGGCAGAGGAGGCTTAACCCACTGAGCCACCCAGGCACACCTCATTTATGTTTTTGAGCCAAAATAGCGTTGCTGTTTAGGTTCAGAAGCTCTGGATAAGTTAGTTTCAGTTTTTTACACCTTGCATTTTGCAAATCCACCTCTCTGTAATGCTGAACAACTGTATTGGCTTTCTTGTCACATTGCCACCTACCTCTTGGCATTATTAGACTAAGAAAAAGTGGATAATTTTGTGCTGAAATGCTCTGAATAAAGTTTAAGGGCACCTGAAAAGAAAAGCCACAGATGAGGGTGAAAGAAATGAACAGAAACAGAAGAGCATGAGAAAAGACATACCCTGTTTATCCAGGAAATTTAGTACAAACTCTGGACTCCAGATAAGGAGCTGTCTGCAAGTACAGACTGTCCCTGGTTATTGCCGAAGTGCATTCCTAGAAACTGTGCCAGGAAATAGAAGGGTGAACAAAATTATACTGTTTTACCTTCCATTCAACTTTGGCTTACCTTTTTCCTGAATGTAAAGAGAGAGGGGTGCTGCTTTTGCCATAAAACGGGACATCTGAGCATTTAGTGGGTTCATGTGAGAAGGAAGCACTGTGGCATAGTAAAAAGAGTGCAGTCTTTGGAATGAGAGTTCGTTACAGATCTCAGCCACTTATTACCTGTGCGACCTGGGCGGGTTTGTATTTCTAAGCCTTGTGTTTTTCCATCTGGTAAAAGGGAATAATACCCTATGTCTTTCAGACCAGTAGGATTAGTAATCATTGTGTATGGGGCGCCTGGGTGGCTCAGTTGGGTAAGCGTCTGCCTGCGGCTCGGGTCGTGATCTCAGCCTCTGGAGATAGGAGTCCTGCATCCTGCATGGTCCTGCATCAGGCTCCCTGCCCAGCAGGAAGTCTGCTTCTCCCTCTGCCCCTCCCCCTACTTGTGCGTGCGCATTCTCTCTCTCTCTCTATTAAATGAATAAATAAAATCTTTTAAAAAAAATCATTGTATGGGAAGGACTTAGCACAGAGCCACTCACTAAGTGATAGCAGCTAAATGTGACTAAGGACAAGTCCTGTGTAAATATGCAGGAGTACGATGATCATTCTCATTGAATACTAAATTGTAATTGGCTGAATTTTTCAGTGTCTGGAGGAAACGTTACACACATATAATCCTCCTTTTCTGGTTGTTAAAGTAAATTTTGACTTGCAAAAGTCTGGACAGGGCACAAACAAAAACGTGAATCAAAGCGTGAGTCAAAGGGAAGTATTTAAAATAATAGAGAACAGAGGGTATCTGTTTTGTGAAACTAGAAGAAAATTAGGAATGCAGAGAGAAGTGGTGTGGAATGGGAAGAGTTCAGGTTCTAGGTTAAAATGTTGTCTTGTTAAGAAAAGAAAAACTAATTTGGGGTTGTAGTGTCCTACTTAAGAGTCTTCCTTACGCTGTCCATAGACAGCTGTGCGTAGGATTTTCCCCAGTAAATGCCAGACTTCCTCCTCCCTTTTTTCAGACAGGAGGTGGGGTTAATCTTGTGAGTGGTATGCTGTGCTGGATAAGCTCTGCTAATGAAAACTGCCCTCCTGTGGCCAGTTTGGGACACCACATTTTATTTAGCTTGTGGAGAGATTAAATATGTCATATTCTGGAAGTTTTAATAGCAGGTGAGTGAGGATAGAGCTTGGTACAAGGTAGAAAAAGCAATTTAAGATGCATGGAATTTCGGAAAAGAAAATAGTCCAATCCATATGTATTTTCCTTTAAGATTTTTTTTTGCTTTCTCTGTTGGTTTAGGAACATGAAAATAAATTGTATAATATAGCTTATGCAATGAATTATTTAGTTTGATATATTTAGAAAACATGAAGACTCTAATCTCAGAAAAAAGTTTGACTACTATAATAGAGAAATCCAAAGCCCATAAAACTTAAATAAGTTTTTTTTTTCTTCTTCTCACACATAAAAGACCAGTAGGCTGTTCAAGTATGTTGGCTTCACAGTCATCAAGAATCTAGATTCCATTTTGTTCTGCCATTCTCAAAATTTGGTTCTTAGCTTATGGGCTACGATAGCTGTTTCATTTCATGCCAGCATGTTCACATTTTTGGCTAGCACGAAGAGAAAAGGGGGGGGTGAGAAGCCATAACCCAAAGGTTGCACTCATCACTTCTCTTCCTATCCTTCTAGCCAGAAATGAAATGACCAGCACTAGGCTGAGAAATGTTCTATGTGGCCATGTCCCTATTTGAAAACTGGGGGCTCTCTTACTGTGAGAGAAAAAACAAATGGACATCAGGGTTCAACTGGCACTTTCTGTCATTACCCAAAAATGTTTTTCTACATTAAGAAACATTTTTTCCATAAGTACATAGAAAAGTGTTTGTTTTGACAGAGAGAGAGAGAGAGCAGAGGGCTGGGGAGGGGGAGACCCAGAGAGAATCTTCAGTAGGCTCCACACCCAGGAGGGAGCCTGATGCAGGGCAAAGTTCTTGATTAGTAAGAGTTTCTCTGCCACTCTGTGGCCACAGCAACATTCCATGTTGCCTGCGGAGTAAGGCTCATACAGTCAAAATAGATTTGGATCATCCTAAGGGATTGTTTTAAGCCAGAGAGTGGGAGATTTTCTTTTCCACTCTGGTGCTTTTTTCCCCCATTGGTTCTTTGAGTCTTTTTCTTTCTTTCTCTCCTTCCTTAAACTTATGTAAAAGTAAGAGGCTATTACAATGAACCCTATATGCCCATTACACAGTTTCAGTAATTATCAGCATTTTGCTAATCTTACTTCTCTTCCTAGGATATTTTAAAGCAGATACTGGATGTTATATACTTTAATTTCCATTTGACTAAATGAATCAAGGAATGAAGGTCCTCTGCCCTCGCCAACTGTGGATCCATTTGGCGTTCTCCATCCTTTGCGTCTCCATGTAACCTCATGGATTACTGTTGTTTGGTTAATGATAACAAGTGTCTTGGGCTGCAGCAGCTGTCGTTTACTGTGTACCTCATATCTTATGAGATAAATATTATCCATATTTGATAGATGAGGTGTTTAAGGCTAAAGCTCAGAAACATTAAATAACTTACCCAGCTACCAACCAGTGGAACAAAACTGGGAAACCAAGTCTGACTGCTTACAAAATCCTGTGCTTTTTCTTCTTTGTTACACTATAGTTTATAACAGTTGATTAGGAGACTATTTTCTTTATATCAACTGTAGCATCCAAGTACATGCAAATGTATTTTACTGTATTTACATCTTTGCAAAGAAACCATGTATGATTTAGTAGTTATTTAACTGAAAAGTTCCATTCATCAATTGTATATGTTTTGTCATTTTGTTCTATTTCTTAGGTAATCATATTATAATTAACATTGCTAATCCTGTTATTTTTTTTTTAAGATTTTATTTATTTATTTGACAGAAATCACAATTAGGCAGAGAGGCAGAGAGAGAGGGGGAAGCAGGCTGAGCAGAGAGTCCAATGTGGGGCTCGATCCCAGGATCCTGAGATCATGACCTGAGCCAAAGACAAAGGCTTAACCCACTGAGCCACCTAGGTGCCCCAATCCTGTTATTTTTAATTTAGAAATATTATAAAGTAAAATAGAGAGAATAATATAATCAGTGCTCATATATCTTCCACCCAAAGTTAACATGTCTGTATTTATTTCATCTCATATTTTCCCCAAATAAAACACGACAAAGTTGAAGTCTACTTTGTTCTTCCCAAAAGCAACACTATCATGAATTTGGATGTGTAGCATTCCAATTCATACTTTTATTGCATAAATCCACAGCCATAAATAACATGTAATGTTGTGTGTTTTGAAGATTTACATGAAAGATATTTATACTCATATTTTTCTGCATCTCCCCTTTCAGTATGTGTACTGTCAGAGTTTTTTGATGCTGATATATATAGTTCTAGTGCATTCATTTTTACTAATGTGTGCTAGTCCACTATCTGTCTTATACCAGTGTATACATTCCTCTACCTGTAGGCATTAAGCATGTTGTTCCATGTTGTAGGCATTAAGTTTGCTGACTATTTTCTATAATTATAAATAATGCTACCTTGGGCCTTCTGTACATGTTCCCTTGAGCACATGTCTCGGGTTTCTCTAGGACATGTTTCTAAAAGAGGAATTGTTACAACATGGGATATGTGAATTTTCAGTGTCAGTAGATATGCGGTACCTCTCTGGAGTGGCTGTACAGATTACTTTGCCTTTTTTTTTTTTTTTAAAGATTTTATTTATTTATTTGACAGAGATCACAAGTAGGCAGAGAGGCAGACAGAGAGAGAGAGGGTGAAACAGCCTCCCTGCTGAGCAGAGAACCCGGTATGGGGCTCGATCCCAGGACCCTGGGGTCACGACCTGAGCCAAAAGCAGAGGCTTTAGCCCACTGAGCCACCTTGGCGCCCCCAGATTACTTTTCTTTAGCAGTGAACAAATGTTCTTGTTTCCCCATACCCTCCAGCCATTTCTTGGTGTTAACAGTCTTCTAAATTTTTTCCTCCAATCTGATGGGTGAAAAGTACTGATACTTTATCATTTTCACTTTTAGAAAGTAGATCTTTTGGTATTCTTTTAATGTTATAAAAGTCTTTTCATCTAGTTTCTGGTGAGAAGTTCTTTTTATGAAATAACTGAGTGCAGTGGGAAACACTCTCCCAGTTTGCCATTAATTAAATTTTCTTCTAATTTAACAACCTACTATTGACTTTTAAAAGAGTTCTATAGTATTTTCTTACTTGAAAGGGTTCTCTTTATAATACCTTCAGAACCAGATATTTCCAGCTTGCATAATTTGGGTATTGGGGTCTTTTTTTTTAAAGATTCCTTTTTAAAGATTTTATTTAATAGAGAGAGCACAAGAGGGTTAGAGGGAGAAACAGACATCCCGCTGAGCAGGGAGCCTGACGTGGGGCTGGATCCCAGGACCCCGGGACCATGACCCAAACTAAAGCAGACGCTTAATCGACTGAGCCACCCAGGCGTGCCCCTATCCCCCTTTTTAAAAAGATTTATTGAATTATTTTAGAGCACACATGCACGTACACCTAGTGGGGGAGGAGCAGAAGGAGAGGAAGAGAAGCAGACTTCCAGCGAAGCACAGAGCCTACGTGGCCTGCACCCATGACCCTGAGATCACGACCTCATCCAAATCAGGAGTTGGCCACTTAACTGACGGAGCCACCCAGGCACTCCTAGACTTCTTTTTCTTCTTCTTTTTTTTTTTTTTTTTAAGATTTTATTTATTTATTTGACAGACAGGATTACAAGTAGGCAGAGAGGCAGTCAGAGAGAGGAGGAAGCAGGCTCCCTGCCAAGCAGAGAGCCTGATGTGGGGCTCGATCCCAGGACCCTGGGATCATGACCTGAGCTGAAGGCAGAGGCTTTAACCCACTGAGCCACCCAGGCGCCCCCCTCCAGACTTCTTTTTTAACCAAATATTTACCTTTAAGGAAAGGAAAAATTAGAATTATGTAGAAAAAGATAATTTTTCTTGAAAACTCGGAAGAAGTGTCACGTGTTTTACTATTTAACAAATGATGTGAATCATTAGAACTTCCAGAGATGAAGAAATAGCGTTTCAGATGGGGTAATATAGGAGTGGTTACTGAAAGAGGTGATCTTTAAAAGAATGGTGAATAGTAGAGTTTCTAGTTCATATATGAAAATGTCTATTGCACAGTTTGTTTTTTTTTAAGATTTTATTTATCTATTTGGGAGAGAACATGCATAAACAGAGAGGGGTAGAGGGAGAGGGAGAAGCAAACTCCCTGCTGAGCGGGAATCCTACACGGGCTCGATCCCAGGACCCTGAGATTATGACCTGAGCCGAAGACAGAGGCTTAACCCACTGAGCCACCCTGGGGCCCCTATTGTAGTTTTTCTTAATGTGAAGTTTAAAATTACCTGGATATCCACACAGTAGTGAATGTTTGCATAGATTATGGTATATCTGTTCTAATATATTTGGCCATCTAAAAATGTGTTTGAAAAATAGTAACATTGGAAAGTGCTTGTAATATGATGTTAAATTTAAAAATTATAAAACTCTACATGTAATTCTAATCTGTGTTTTAAAATGTACATTAAAAAATTGGAAGCAAACATATTAAAAATACTAAGTTATTTCTGGGGGTGCCTGGTTAGCTCAGTTGGGTAGAGCTTGCAACTCCTGATCTTGGGGTCATGAGTTCAAGCCCCACCTTGGGGATGGAGTTTACTTAAATAAATAAAATGAAAGAATAAGAGGTTATTTCTAGATAAGTAGAAGTTTTATCTTTGTATTTCTGTACTTTCTAAGTTTTTAAAAAAAAAACATATAAAATAAGTTCTATCTAGTAGCTGGGGCTAAGACAAAAACTATAGCCTTCTACTGTAATAATATCTAAAATATAATAAATATCGTTCACATCTATCATTGGCATTCCTGGACGATTAAATTAGACTCCATATGTTATACCTAGGGCTTTGCTTTGATCTTTGCTAGAATAGAGTGACTGTTCTGTTCTAAGAGCCCTTGAAAGAACTGAGAAGCAGCACTGGTGTATTCTTCTCTATCTTCAACAGGTTGTTGGGGTGCCAGTTGGGTCTTCTTTACCTTCAACAGTGAAACAGGCTGTGGCAATCAGTGGTGGCCAAATCCTTGTAGCCAAGGCCAGCTCTTCTGTTGCCAAAGCAGTTGGGCCAAAGCAAGTCGTGACACAAGGAGTTGCCAAAGCAATTGTGAGTGGAGGTGGAGGAACCATTGTTGCTCAGCCAGTGCAAGCCTTAACCAAGGCTCAGGTCACTGCTGCCGGCCCTCAGAAGACTGGATCCCAGGGTTCAGGTAACTGATGCTCTTTGGGGGTCCTTTCAGCTGCAGCTGTTTCTAGACTGTTCTTTGCTAGTGGTTTATTTAGTTCTGAGAAAACCTGTTAGGTTGATGCTATAACCAGTATATAAAAACATGTTAACCTTTTTCAGGTAACATTTTACATAGAGGTCTGTAAGTGGTTTATTTTAAGGGGTGTGTGTGTGTGTGTGTGTGTGTTAGCAAGAGAAATAAAAACAGAGGGTATTTCTTGCTAACTGCTTTCAGGTCTGAAGGATAATTTTCATTTGACCGTATCTCTACTTTGGATTGTATTCAGACTTAAAATCTTGGGGTGGTCATTTGTCAGCAGCATTTTGAGATACTTGACTAATGTATTCTCTACTAAATAGGTTTAAACACCTTGCATGTGTTTGAAGCCTTGATGTGTTGTTTCTCTGAGGGCATGAAAAAATATACCTAAGACATTAGATACATTTACCAATTTTTGAGGGTCATGATGAAGCTAAAGAGTTGTTGCAGTGAGTCAGAAGAACAGAAGGCAGTGATGTCTGAATCATTATCTTGTATACCTGCTACTCAGCTATTTGTTAATTATTCTTGAAAAAAAATTTAAAAAGAAAATATAGAAACTAAGTAATAAATGGAAAGAATAACCAGAATCAACTTTATGCAAAAAAATAAAATAGATTCAGAAGAAAAAAGAAAAAGAAGGTAATGGATGTCCAAAATAAAAGAATTCAGAGGTGGGCGCCTGGGTGGCTCAGTGGGTTAAGCCGCTGCCTTCGGCTCAGGTCATGATCTCAGGGTCCTGGGATCAAGTCCCGCATCGTGCTCTCTGCTCAGCAGGGAGCCTGCTTCCCTCTCTCTCTCTGCCTGCCTCTCTGCCTACTTGTGATTTCTCTCTGTCAAATAAATAAATAAAATCTTTAAAAAAAAAAAAAAAAAAGAATTCAGAGGTGGGGCGCCTGGGTGGCTCAGTGGATTAAGCCGCTGCCTTCGGCTCAGGTCATGATCTCGGGGTCCTGGGATCGAGTCCCGCATCGGGCTCTCTGCTCAGCAGGGAGCCTGCTTCCCTCTCTCTCTCTCTGCCTGCCTCTCCGTCTACTTGTGATTTCTCTCTGTCAAATAAATAAATAAAATCTTTAAAAAAAAAAAAAAAAGAATTCAGAGGTGATGAATTGGTGATGACAGAGTCCATTCGTGGCATTAAAAATGAGTGCTTCAGGGTGCCTGGGTGGCTCAGTGGGTTAAGCCGCTGCCTTCGGCTCAGGTCATGATCTCAGGGTCCTGGGATCGAGGCCCGCATCGGGCTCTCTGCTCAGCAGGGAGTCTGCTCCCTCCTCTCTCTCTCTCTGCCTGCCTCTCTGCCTGCTTATGATCTCTCTCTGTCAAATAAATAAATAAAATCTTAAAAAAAAAAAAATGAGTGCTTCAGATGGGTTGGAAGAAGTGATCTCTGGAGTTTAGAAAATGAAGTGCCTGAGAAGCGGGAGAATTAAACAAGTCACTTACCGTGCTCTCACTGAGGATGACCATCGTTGGCATTCGAGCAAGGCTGAGCCAGGAGTCAGTCCTCAGCAAGTGAGGGGAAGTTGCTGGGAGTTCAGTAAATAACAGAGAAGGGTAAGGTAGGTGGTAGAGCCAGGCATGAGCCTCACAGGAACCATTAGGTTTTCTTCCAGAATGAAGGGTGGTGGTGGTCTGGAAGCCACACTGGAGAGCACAAAGGTGCCTCCCCTAGTCATGGCCCTCAGACACTGAGGTAAGAGTAAAAAAACATCGGTAAGCTAAGGGGGCTGCTGGGGAAGTCCTGTGTCTTCAGAGGACTCAGTGTTTAATTACCACAAAAAGAGCTAATGTTCAAAGAGGTCGAGGGTCTAGAGGGCATCATGACCAGAGCAGGAATTCCTGAGGGCGCGGTGAAAGAGCTGGGTCAGGGAGGAGGAAGCGCTGAGGAGGTGGGTTCAGATCAGGAATGCAGAGCAGTGTGGGCTGGACTCCAGGTGCTGGCGACTGACCAGAGAGGTTTGCTGGACACTGTTCAAATGTACGGTGGTGTGAGCTGGGATGAGATGTGGCAGTAGTAGAGAAGGCTGGCTCTCAGATTTTAGTCAGTCCCTACTGTTCTGGGGCAGCTTCCAGGGTGCTTGCTTCCCCATGCTTGCGCTGTGAAGTGGTCACGAGAAAGAGGACTCAGGTCGCAGGCTGGGGGTCTCTGAGAGTCCTTTGCCTGTGGTGACTGACGTCAGTCTGTAGGCTTCATTTCATGGAGATTTGAATTCAGAGTCGCTGTAGAAATTTTGATGTGTACGTTTTCACTGAAGAGTCACATTTAGAGGTTTACAACCATATGCATGAAAAGTGAATTCTAAGAGAGAAACAACATAAGTGAGATTTTAAAAAGGTGAACGATCATTTCATATTATACGTGCCAGTTGTTGACTGTGGCGTTTTTTTAGTTCTTAGAAAGTGAGAGAGGTTAGAAGTCTTGTTTCAAATCCACAGATTCCTTCATTATTAAAAATTAGTTAAAGGTGTATTAAACAGATTTCAGGAGGAAATATGTATTCATCTACAAATAACGTTATTATTTCTTTGATTGTCTAAGCCATAGTACTTTTGAGAGTAAAAAGAGTCACTGTTCATAATGATTAGGACATAGGTGTGGAAATGGGACACAGGTGTAAACTGGAACTGTTCTGGGCAAACTGGGACATATGGTCATCCTGTTTATGTACAAATACAAATTTCTTTTGTAATTTATAGCAAACTCTTCTTATACATAAGTTATTTTTTAATTAGCAAGATATTTAAGAATATCAGCCTTTTAAGTATTATGTATCTAAGAAAACTGTGCAGTTTACTATTTGTGTTTTTTAAATAAGTGTTTTATTATTCTGTATTTTTAATTTTAATAGTAGCATTGCCCTCAGTTCTAATTTGTCTTACTTACTGTTTTTTCCTCTTAATTTTTTTTTCTTTTTTCCCTTTACCATTTTAGTAATGGCAACATTGCAGCTACCAGCCACTAATTTGGCCAACTTAGCAAATTTGCCTCCTGGCACTAAACTCTACCTTACAACGAACAGCAAGAACCCTTCAGGAAAAGGGAAATTGCTGCTGATCCCTCAAGGAGCCATCCTGCGAGCTACCAACAATGCTAGTCAGTCCATCATTAAATCATTTGGTTCTTGGGTCTCTGGGTATGTTCATCTCTTCCACCCGAGGGCACCTCTTACCTGTTTCAGGACGTGTTTCCCTAGCTCTCTGTGGTGGTATGATGGTAGTATTTGCCTGCGTGGATTTAAAACTTACACATAACTTAACTAGAAGTGGGTCTAAGTGATCATAGTCCTAGGAGGCAACACTGTTATATTTTCCATTATAGCAGTTAGGTTCAGAGTTTGGGCTCAGAACAAATCGCACGAGAGTGGGATGGCTCCTGAGCCTGCGCTGGGAGAAAGCTGTCCGTGTGAACTATAAACTACAGAGTTCTTTTCAGTGGTATCTAAAAACCTGGGATACCCGGGGAGATGGTAGCTGGAAGCCTGTGTCATTTATTTTGGAGGGGATAGGAGTAGGAGTGGAAATAAGTGTCTCTGCCTACTGTTATTCAGATGTGCACCTTAAGTTTGCCAGGTTTGAAGATGGAAAGAGACATACAGGGTCAGCCTTAGTGTATAAGCCTCAAAACCCCAAGGAAATTAGGTGGTTTATCTAGACTTAACAAACTTTTGCTTTGACCTATACAGAAAAGCAGTTTGGGTAGTGTTGGAAAGGAAAGGGTAAAGGGAATTATTTCCCTCTGAATCAGAAGTATAATTGGTATAGCAGTTAGGTTCACGAGAAACGAGCTGCCATTGCCAAATGTAGCCTGTGAGCGAGTCACCATGTTGTTTACTGACTGTAATGGGTAATTTCTGTTCTCTCACCCTGGAATTGCTCTGTCCTCCCTAAGCAAGGTGCCTTTCTGGGTGAACTACGGAATCCTCACATTGTCCTTTTCTTACATATCTCACCCAGAAAGTTCAAGTTCTTCACTGTATGGATTGCTGAACTAGTCAACTGTCCTTCAGTCGCAAGGAAATCCATTTCAGTCCTTAATTCTCCGGCATTCTCCTTACCCATCTCACAGAATAGGTATATTACCACAAAAAGCCAGGAGAAAATAGGAACGGGAAGGAATCTTGCTGTAAAGGAAATGTCTCTCTGGGGTCATCTGTTTTTTCTGGTAAGCCTCTTACTATTTCTTATGATGTTGCTGTCATTTTGTTGTATTTTCAGACCTCCAGTCTGGCTCAGCTGCAGGTAGTGGCGGCGGTGGGGGAGGCGGTGGCAGTGGCGGTGGCACAGGAGGGACCCAGAGCCCCGCTGGCCCAGGAGGGATCTCCCAGCACCTGACTTACACATCTTACATCCTGAAGCAGACTCCTCAGGTCGGAACATTTGTGACCAGTGTCTTTCAAATCATTTCGTTATTTAGTTATAGTGGATTTATCTTTACATCTCTGGAACCTTTACATAACTGAAACCTTTAGTTATAGTGGATTTATCTTTACATCTCTGGAACCAGGAGTCAGTACTAACATTTTAGTCATGTTATAAATCTGTATTATTTGGGGCTTGTTTTGTTTTGAGAGAAGGGGACATGGAGATACAGAAAGACTTAAGTAACTTTTCCAAGATCTCTCTGCTAAACCAGTCTTTGAATTTGGACTTAAAGCTAGAGCTTTCGGACTTAAAGATTGTTGCTTCCTAAATCCGTGAGGTAATTAATAGTGTTAATAGGCAGTTGAAATTTTTCTGTTGGAAAAGAGTAACCAAAAAGATACCATCAGGTTTTGGCATTTGGAGTTAGGCTGGATTCATGATTAGGAACAAATTTCTACCTTCTTTCCCCTTGCTCCTTTTAGTCTTGACTCCTTTCTAAGGAAGGTCGTGGGGTTTTGGTCTAGATGTTCGTATTGAGAAGGGTGGGTAGTTATCAGCCTGAATAACTCAAAATTATGGACGAGGTTGTAGAGCTTGCATTTCCAGCAGCCTCCTCCGTAACTCCTGTGCCAAGTTTCAGAAGTGGGGATAGCTATTGCTGGTGACATCGAGAACAGAGCTGTTCTTTTCAGTTATTTTGGCTGAGTTGCAGAATTGAAGGGGGGGCACTGTAGCTTGTATCATGAGACCTTGTGATTTAAAGAGGGTAAGTCATTTGAACTTCACAAATTACTGAGTAGTTCTTTATTTGTTTCTAACTTAGGGTACATTTTTAGTTGGTCAGCCATCACCCCAGACATCTGGAAAACAGCTGACTACTGGGTCAGTGGTCCAAGGAACACTGGGAGTCAGCACATCTTCTGCACAAGGACAACAAACATTAAAAGTCATCTCTGGACAAAAAACCACTTTGTTTACCCAGGTAAATATTCATATTCCCCAAATACAGGCTGGTGATGGTGTTTATTTAAATGTTTACAGCTTATCTCTTTCCACAAAGAAATTAAGGTTGCATGAGAAAATGAACAATAAAATAGAATAGAAAAATAAGGATAAAATCTTGAGATTTGGGGAAATTTAAGTAGAATGAGAAGATAAGGCCAGAGAGTTCTTAGATATGCAGATAGTTATGTCCTGTATAATATTTACCAAAGTAAATCAAAAGCATGATCAGTTATAAAATTCACACTATTTGTGAGAGGCAAAAACAACAACAACAAAAAAAACAACCCTACGTAATATTTCCCAAAAGAAATAAAATTTTCTTAATACCTCATTCTAAAAATTTCTCTGGGGGAACTTCATATTTAGGAGATTCTCCCATCCAAGTACTAACCAGGCCCGACCCTGCTTAGCTTCCGAGATCAGACATATATAGGAGATTCTAAATGTGTAATAGGTGATGACAGCCACAATATCCTTATACACTTGACCCTTGCTCAGTGTGGGCGTTGGGGCGCCAACCTCTCATGCAGTGGAAAATTCACATATAACTAGACTTCCCCCACTGTTAATAGCCTACCATTGACCGGGAGCCTTACTGAAAACATGGTCGATTAACACACATTTTGTACATTGTATGTATTATATACTCCATTCTGACAATCAAATAAGCTAGGGAAAAGAAAATGTTACTAAAAAGTCATTTCTTTTAAGGAGCACCTGCGTGGCTTAGTCTTTAAACGTCTGCCTTTGGCTCAGGTCATGATCCCAGGGTCCTGGGATGAGCCCCACATCGGGCTCTCTGCTCGTTGGGAAGCCTGTTTCTCCCTCTCCCACTCCCTCTGCCTGTGTTCCCTCTCTTGCTGTTATTTTCTCTGTCAAGTAAATAAATATAATCTTAAAAACAATCTCAAGGAAGAAGGAATATTTACAGAACTATAATGTATTTATTAAAACAAACAAACAAACCCACTGGGGCACCTACCTGACAGGCTTAGTCAGTAGAGTATCTGACTCTTGATATCAGGGTTGTGAGTTCAAGTCCCACGTTGGGCAGGGAGCCTTCTTAAAATGACAGTTTAAAAAACCCCACATGTAAGTGGACATGTGTAGCTCAAAGCCCTGTTGTTCAAGGGCTAGTTGTAAAAAAAAAAGTAAATGCTTGGGGCGCCTGGATGGCTCAGTGGGTTAAAACCTCTGCCTTTGGCTCAGGTCATGATCTCAGGTGCTGGGATCAAGCCCCGTGTTGGGCTCTCTGCTCAGCAGGGAACCTGTTTCTCCCTCTCTCTCTGCCTGCCTCTCTGCCTACTTGTGATCTCTGTCTGTCAAATAAATAAATAAAATCTTAAAAAAAAAAAAAAGTAAATGCTGTAGGGGTTTTGGTACCTGTTTCTGTAGAGTTATTTATATACGCCAAAGAACAATGACAGGGAATTTTAGCTGGGTGAGGGATGTCATAATTACCTGCCAGAGAATCTATATCTAAATCTCAGAAATTTACCAAATGAAGCAAACAAGGTTTGGAAGGATGTCGGCAGTAAGATAAAATTTATCAAAAAAATAGTGCATTTCCTCTGTGTCTAAATCAGTAGCTCTCAAAGCATGGAATGTGGATATTGCATTTTTTTCTGTGTTTGTTGAGAGGATTGTATGGTTTTTCTTTTTTTGTTAACATGGTGAATTACATTAATTTTTAAGATGTTAAACCAAGGGGTGCTTGTCTGGCTCAGCTGGTGGAGCATGTGACTCTTGATCTCAGGGTCATGAGTTCGAGCCCTACATTGGGCATAGAGATTACTTAAAAAACATGAAAGTTTTTAAAAAGTGTTAAACTAGCCCTGTAGCCCTTGAAAACCCATTTGGTTTTGACATGTTACCTTGTTTGAAGGTATTGTTGGATTTCATTTCATAAAATTTTGTTTAGAATTTCTGTAAGGGTTATTGGTCCATGGTTCTCTTCATAATTCTTGTCTGGTTTTGATAATAGAGTGATGCTGACCTCCTAAAATGAGTTAGGAACTTTTCTCTCCTATTCACTTTTTTGCAAAGATTTTATGTAGATTTGGTATTGTTTCTTGACTTGAGTACACCAGTGAAGCCATAATGGCCTGGAGTCATGTTAATTGGGAAGGTTTTTAACTACAATTTCAATTTATTTACTGGATACAGGACTATTCAGGTTATTTGTTTCATCTTGAGGGAGGTTTGATAAGTTACAGCTTCAAGGAAATGTGTCCATTTCATCTAAGTGGTTGAATTTACTAGAATAAAATTGTTCCTGGGTGCCTGGGTGGCTCAGTGGGTTAAGCCGCTGCCTTCGGCTCAGGTCATGATCTCAGGGTCCTGGGATCGAGTCCCGCATCGGACTCTCTGCTCAGCAGGGAGCCTGCTTCCTCCTCTCTCTCTTTCTGCCTACTTGTGATCTCTCTCTGTCAAATAAATAAATAAAATCTTTTAAAAAAAAATTGTTCCTAATTTTCCTTTGTTATCCTTTTAATGTCTGTAAAATATTTGGATGGCCCCCTTTTTATATTCTTTTCTTTTCTTTCTTTTTAGAGCAAGAGTGCCTGAGTGGGGATTGGGGGGTTGCAGGGAGAGGCAGAGGAAGAGAGAGCATCTTAAGCAGGCTCCACACCCAGCATGGGGCCAGCCTGCTGCGGGGCTCGATCTCACAACCCTGAGATCATGACCTGAGCTGAACTCAAGAGTCATATGCAGGGGCGACTGGGTGGCTCAGTGGGTTAAGCCTCTGCTTTTGGCTCAGGTCATGATCCCAGGGTCCTGGGATTAAGCCCCACATCAGGCTCTCTGCTCGATGGGGAGCCTGCCTCCCCCTCTCTCTCTCTGCGTGCCTCTCTGCCTACTTGTGATCTCTGTCTGTCAAATAAATAAATAAAATCTTAAAAAAAAAAAGATTCATAACCAACTGAGCCACCCAGGCACCCCTCCCTTTCATTCTTGATTATGGTAGTTATGCATCTTCCCCTTTTTTTCTTGATCACTGATCTTCTCATATTTCTAGTGTTTGGTTTCTTTGAGTACTAATTTCCCTTTGGTCATGTGTGCTTAGTATTTAAACAGATATGAGGTCCCAGAATTCTTCAGGCAGTTCTTTAAAATCTTAGCTTATCTTTTCTTACCTGCTTATGGTTGCAGCCAGTGTAGTGGCATTCTCCCTGTTTGGCTACAGCAGAACAATTATCGTTGCTTTTTAATAAACATTATTTACATAGAGCAGTGCACAGATCGTAAGTGTACTGTTAAGTGAGTGTTGACCAGTGTGTAAAATCATGCAAGCACTATCCCAGTCAAGATACAGAACATTTCCATCACTCTAAAGTGTACCCTTATTTCGCTTTCAGTCATCATTTTTCTATTTCTGTCACCATAGATGAGCTAATCTGTTTCTGAACTTCATGTCAGTAAAACTATATAGTATATATTCTTTTATGTCCATTTTCTGTTGTTCTAACATGTTTTTGAGATTTATCCATATGTGTATCAGTAGTTTATTCTTTCTTTTTTTTTTTAAGATTTTATTTATTTATTTGATAGAGATCACAAGTAGGCAGAGAGGCAGGCAGAGAGAGATGGAGGGGGGGAAGCAGGCTCCCCGCTGAGCAGAGAGCCCGATTCGGGACTCGATCCCAGGACCCTGAGATCATGACCTGAGCTGAAGGCAGAGGCTTAACCCGCTGAGCCACCCAGGCGCTCCTATTCTTTTTTATTCTTTTTAAATATTTTATTTATTTATTTGACAGAGAGAGATCACAAGTAGGCAGAGAGGCAGGCAGAGAGAGAGAGAGGAGGAAGCAGGCTCCCTGCTGAGCAGAGAGCCCGATGTGGGACTCGATCCCAGGACCCTGAGATCATGACCTGAGCCGAAGGCAGCGGCTCAACCCACTGAGCCACCCAGGTGCCCCCTCTTTTTTATTCTTAAGTAGTATTTTCTTGTACGACTTTTATTCTGCTGTTGATAGACACTTGGATTATTTCTGTTTTTTTATTATGAACCATACCGCTATGAACATTCTTGTGTAGCTCTTTTGTGCAGTAGAATAGCTAGGTCCTAGGGTAAGTATATGTGTATAAGAGCGTTTATAAGAAACTGACAAATGGTTTGCAAAGTGGTTGTACCATTTGACTCTCCCATAAGTAACGTGAGAGAGTTCCAGTTGTCCTATATCCTCAACAACACAGAGGACCTTCTTCCTTTACATTTTTAGCCATTTTTGTGAGTATGAAGTTATACCTCATTGTGGTTTTAATTTGCATCAGACTCCAATGCATAATAAGTTATGCCATGGCTACTGCTTCTAGATTCTAGTCATGGCTCCTCCTGTTACTAACTGTGTGATCCTGGTAAAACTATTGACCTTAATCTCTTCATCTGTAAAATGAGACTAGAACCTACCCTCTGAAGTTTATGACAAGGTTGAATGACGTAAGGTACGTAAAAATGCTTTCTTCCATCCTGACACAAAGTAGCTCCTCAAGGACTGAAGAATGGTCTCTGCTTGTAGAGTGTATTAATTTGGGCATTAAGCAATCGTTTGGGCCAGGAGGTCTGCATACTATGCTCGAGGCTTCCTGTTTTTATAAATAATTTATTGGCACACAGCCACACATGTTTCATGCTGTAACAGTAGAGCTGAGGAGTTGAAACAAAGACCATATGGCCTGCAGTGCTCTACAGGCTTATGCCATTTACAGGAAAAACTTGCTGAGCCTTGATTTAACCCAGTAATACTGTAGTTTGTTGAATGGTACTACATTTGTTGAATGGTAGTAAAAATCTGAGCCTGAACCAGCCGAGAGCACTTAAGGTACCCATTTAAATCTGGCCCATCTTGTTTAGATTTTCATGTTTAAAGATTACGTGTACATTTAAGAGCAAATTCTGATAACACATGACCTGGTAACTCTGCAGTCACTGCTGCCAAATAGTGACTTGCGAATGCATTCCTTTACTTAATCTGCATTAGAGGTAAAGGAATGTCTGTACGTAAAAAGTCAGACTTGAGAGCTTACTGGAAAGGTGCCCAAACACCTGTATGTGATTAGCAAGACCTTCTTGGATATGCTCTGATTCATGGGCCCTGCCTAGGTAAGGAATAAACTGTGCCTGTGAACCAGGGCAACTTTATTACTTCCACCCATTTTGTTTCTGCAGGCAGCCCCTGGGGGACAAGCATCGCTAATGAAAATATCTGATAGCACACTGAAGTCTGTGCCAGCCACCTCGCAACTCTCAAAGCCTGGAACCACCATGCTCAGAGTGGCAGGAGGGGTGATCACAACGGCCACTTCCCCAGCTGTGGCCCTCTCAGCAAACGGTCCTGCTCAGCCGGTGAGGATTATCATGACAGTAGAAAACCGTAACGCAACATCAAAAGTAGTAAAAACATAAGATATTTAGCAGGTATACCAGTGGGTCATATTTATCTTTTTTAAAAACTTGAAATACAGTTCACATGCCATGAAATTCTCCATTTTCAAGTGTGCAGTTCTGTGGTTTTTATTATATTCTCAAGGTTGTGCAGTCGTCATCACTATCCGTGTAGAATGTTTAATCTCTCCTCAAGCGAACTCCATAAGCAATAGCCGTCACTCCCTGTTCCCCCTCCCTCCCCAACCCCCGATACTAGACAACCACTGATCTTTCTTGCGTCTGGCTTCTTTCTCATATTTTCAGGGTTTATCCACATTGTAGCATGTATTAGTACTACTTTATACGTGAATAGTCAATATCCAATTTTATGGCCATATCACATTCTGTTTATATATTTATTAGTTTATGGACATATGGATGGTTTCTACCTTTTGACTATGATGAATAATGCTACTGTGAACATTTATGTTCAAGTTTTTATATAATCATATGTTTTGGGTTTTTTTTTTTGCTATATACATAGGGATTCTGGTCATATCATAAGCTGTTAAACATTTTGAGGATCTGCCAGTTTTTCCAAATAGCTGCACCATTTTAGACTCCTACCAGCAATGTATGAGGGCTCCAGTTTTTCCACATCCTTGCTGATGCTTGTTCTTGTACATTTTTTCTTGTTGTTATAGCCATTCTGGTGGGTGTGAAGTGGTATCTCATTGTGGTTTTGATTTGCATTTCCGTGATAGCTAATGATACTGAGCATCTTTGCATGTGCTTATTGTCCATTTCTGTATCTTCTTGGGAGAATTCTCTTCAGATCCTCTGCTCATTATTTATTCTTTTTTATTACTGAGTTTTAAGTGTTCTTTAGATATTCTAGATATGAGTCTCTTATTAGATTTGCAAAAATTTTCTCCCACTCTGTGGGACATCTTTTCACTTTCTTGAGGGTACTCTTTGAAAACCACAAAATTTTAAAATTTTGATGAAGTTCAGTTTATTTTCCTTTTATTGCTTATGCTGTCGATATAGCTAAGAAGCCATTGCCTAATCCAAATTCACAAAATTTGAGCCAGTATTTTCTTCGAAGAGTTTTATAGTTTTAGCTCTTATATGTAGGTCTTTGATCATTTTGAGTTAATTTTTACATGGTGTGAGGTAAGGACCAAACTTCATTCTTTTGTATATAGATAGCCAGTTGGCCCAGCAATAGTTGAAGTCTGTTTCCCTGTTGAATTGTCTTGGCACCTCAAGTTCTTTTTCCAGGCTTTATCTCCTCCTACTAGACCTTTCATATGCTTAGTCATATCACTCTTACTTTGTAGTTCCTTGAACATATCGTGTTCTTTCATGCTTCTCTTTCTATCTACTATCTTCTGCCAACTTCTGCCAAGAAACATTCCTTTGTCTCCCCCTTTCCTTGTCTTGAATTTTGAGGATTGCCCTAAAGCGCCATGCTTGTACATGAAGTTTTCCCAGTACTCTCCGCTTCCCATCCCTAGACAGAAACAGTAATTTTTCTCTCCAATTTAGTAGTACCTTGTACCAGGCCTACTATAGCACTCCTCATAGTTTGGTAACCCTGTCCTCCTTGAGGGCTTTACTCTGGGCCCTAGCATTTATAAATTTTTTTTTTAAGCTTTATTCATTTGACAGAGATCACAAGTAGGCAGAGAGGCAGGCAGAGAGAGGGAGGGGAAAGCAGGCTCCCCGCTGAGCAGAGAGCCCGATGCGGGACTCGATCCCAGGACCCCAAGATCATGATCCGGGCCAAAGGCAGGGGCTTAACCCACTGAGCCACCCAGGCGCCCCTGGGCCCTAGCATTTAATGTCATGCCTGCCATGTAGTAGATGGTGGGACGAATGAGACAAATGTTAAGACATTATAGTGAGTTTTTAATAAAACTCATTTTATTCCACTTTTATATTCTGAGTTTATGACTTCTTCTTTTTGGTGTTGAAATATCCTTTTATGAAGAAATGTAATAGGTGGTGAGGGTTTTTGTTGTTCTTCTTAATATGGTAGCCATTAAAAATTTAAAGACTTTTCTGGCCCATGAACTCTGAAAGTTCAGAGTTGGAAACACCGAACAAGAGAGGCAAGGGTATTTAAATGACATGGCATTTAACGGGTAGTTAAAAATAATAGCTAATAGATAACATTTTTGAATATACTACATGGCAGTCATTGTTCTAAGTAAGTTACACTGCTTTCTTCTTAATTTGTACTATTTTTGGCCCTGTGTGTGAGCAGTCAGAAGGAACAACTCCCAGTTCATCATCTGCTATCGGTTCTGTAGTGAAAACTTCTGGGCAGCAAGCAGTGTGTGTGAGCCAGGCCCCCATGCCAACCTGCAAGGCTGCAGCTCCCTCCGTCATCAGCGCCACATCTCTGGTGCCCACGCCAAACCCCATCTCCGGGAAGGCCACCGTGTCAGGTCAGTTGTATCATAAGGACATTCTTGCTCTCTGCCTTCATTGGACTAGAACATTTTTTGGAAGGTGTTCATGGTATTTTGTATAGCAAGTTGTTAAAAATAGTTAACTCAGCAATATTTTCCATATAGCTGCATTTTTGATCATTTATTCCTAAAATCTACACATAAATCCTTAAGTCCGAAATGGTTTGTGGATGGAATAATAATTTTTAAATGATATAATAAGATTTTAGCCATCCAGAGCTCTGTGGAGTATTTTAACTGCTTTCATCATGTAACTTTGTGGAGAACTGAAAATTTACTCTCCTTACATTATCATTTTCTTTTTTATTATCATCAGTTTTGAATGGAAGACATTATAAAACATACTTTCATAAACAGTATATAAAATAAAAGTTAGCCTTGATGACTCCAAGTTGTGATTTTTAACAAGAGTTGTTATGTTGGGTAGCGTCAGAGTGACATGTGTGCAGTCTGGCAAGATGGCTGCTCTCTTTGGGCCCACCCCAGATGGCCCCAAAGAGTGTGCGTTTCACTTTGCTGGTTAACATACAGCACAAATCCTGGAGCCAAATTGCCTTAGTTGAAAAACTTGGTTCAGTTTCCTTGGCTGTAAAATAAGGTTGATAATAATACTGTCATACGGTTGAGAGGATTAATGAATCCATATGTAAGTGCTTAGACTGCTGTCCAACATGTAGTAGCCATTATATAAATAATCGCCGCTATTAGAGCGTTTAGTATCCTTGTCTGCATTTCCTTGAACCCTAAAATCCAAAAGGGCTGTGAAGACCAAAAGTGTTTTTTTGTTTCTTTGTTTGCGTAACTAATTTTAGTGTGAAATCTGACCTCTGTTGGACAGGCTGTTTATATGACTGACTATGAATATTTGTGTTTTGCCACAAAAATACTAATGTGCTTGACGGCAGATACTCCTGTAAAGTACAATAAAAATGTCACAGCAGCTTCACACTGTTAGAAATGTTTCTGAACACTCTTAGATTCTGTGTGACCTTGTTACAGATCAATAACAGCTTACCCGCTGGCACTGATTGACACACAAAAACATACGTTAACACACACATACACGCGAGTACCTTAGTGCCTTTGGATAAAAGATTGTGAGTGTTGTTATTATTATTGCTATTATTACTACATTTCATACGTGTCCCCAAACCCCCATGTCTTTTTTTTTTGGGTAGTTTGAGACCAGAGATAAAGGCTGGTAGTTTTTCCCATGACTTCCACCTACCAGTTACCATCGAGCAAGTTCTAGTATAGAAAGTGCTGTTCTCTGCTAACAGAATGTTTGCAGACACTGTTGGGATTGGAATAGAAATTGTAGAAATAGAGGATCACTTTATGAGAAATAAATGCCCTCTCCTTTTCTTTTTTTAGAGAGCTCAATGGGGGTTAGAGTGAGGGGCAGAGGGAGAGAGACTCTCCAGCAGACTCCCCATTGAGCATGGAGCCTGGTGCAGGCTTAATCCCACCACCCTGAGATCATGACCTGATCCAAAATCAAGAGCCATGTGCTTAACCAACTACACCACCCAGACACTTCCGCCTTCCCCTTTTCTAATTAAGTTTTTAACATGAAGTAAATGAAGTCTCCTGGCTTTAAGTTCTTATTTCCTGAGATGCTTCTGCTGAAACTTTCTGTATATAATGTTTTCACAGAAGAGCCAAACTATTTTCCGCTGCCCGTTAATTTTTTTGTTTATATGTCAGCTCTGTTTTAACTGAGGTATACCCATTAATTTTTTTATTTAATTTTTTGTGTGTGCATTATGGAGTATTTTGAACAAGGTCACTGTTGTGCCTGGAGCAGAATGAGCAAGGGAAAGAGTACTAGAACATAAAGTCAGAGTGATAGAGGCCAAATCACATAGGGCCTTTGGAGGTCATGTTAAGAACTTTGACTTTTACTCCAAGGGAAGCCATTGGGAGATTTAAAACAAAGGCGTAACATGATCTGCCTCACCTTTACCAAAGAATCACTGGCTGTAGCACAAGGGGCACTCTGGGGCACAAGGTAGAAACAGAGAGCAAACCAAGAAGTGGACACTAAACAAAATTCGGTGGTGTATCAGGGAGTCCTGGCAATATCAAACTAAAAGAAGTACCAGAAAGAAAACAGAAGATAGTGGAAAGAAATGATCCAAGAAAGGAAACAGTTTATCTCAGAATTGAAGAGACAAACTTCCAAGCTCAAAAGGCACAGTGTCTGGCACAGGGAATGAAAGATGCCTCACATGGAGGCACCGTTTGTTCATGAAATCAAGACCCCAGGGACAAGGAGAGGGTCTGACAAGCCATTAGAAGAAGAAAAGTTCAAAAATTACATTATCATTGGGCTTCTCAGCAGTGCTGGAAGCCGTGAGCCTGCTCTTCAAAATTCTAGGGGAAAATGACTTGTAGCCGAGAGTTCTGTTGCCAGCCGGGTAATTCCTGACAGTGAGGGTAGAAATATTTTCTGACAGGCACAGTTCTAACTCTCTCTTGTGCTCCCTGTCTCAAGACATTACTAAAGTATGTTTTTTTTTTTTTTTTAAAGATTTTATTTATTTATTTGACAGAGATCACAAGTAGACAGAGAGGCAGGCAGAGAGAGAGAGAGGAGGAAGCAGGCTCCCAGCTGAGCAGAGAGCCCGATGCGGGACTCAATCCCAGGACCCTGAGATCATGAACCTGAGCTGAAGGCAGCGGCTTAACCCACTGAGCCACCCAGGTGCCCCAAGTATGTATTTTTTTTTTACCAGAGTGAAGAGGTATAGAGCAAGAAAGAAGAAGAAATGAGATCCAGTATAGAAGGAAGGCAAAGGGGATTCCCAGGGTAATGGTGAAGGATGTCCCAGGATGGCCACGGGTCCGCAGGCCTGGAAGACCCAGTGGAGCCGATCAGAGAGCTAGGCAAAGTTCTCTCTTAGAAAGAGTAGAACTAGAAGTCACCTAGGAGAGCTGACCATACGGAGAATTATATAAGGGGGGAGGTGGTTTATAGCAGTTTTGAAGAAAGTGGGAAGACTTGGTAAGATGTTGAAGGAGAACTAAGAACTAAAAAAAGAGCAAATATTATCTCCAGAGACCAAAATGGAATCTCAGGGTAGTGGTGTTCTTCGGATCAGTAGAGAACACTACTGGTGGTGAGGGGTGGCAGTGCCTTAAAATGCCTGCGTCTACCCAGATAGCAAGTCCGTGTGTGCCATCAAAATTAAGGCCTACGGTAGACAGTCTTTTCAAGTTACTGAGATAAATATTAAAAGAAGGAGCCAACAGGGTTGAGAGTGGATGCTGCTGAGGAACTACATGAAGACGGGGAGAGGTGTAGGAAAGGATGACTGTATTTAATTCAAAGCCTTTTTAGCACTTTATTTTCAACTGATAAGCCTGTAATATTTTGATAAAAATAAGGATTTTAAAAATATGAAAAACCAGGTCATAGTTGTCTTCTCTGAGGGCACGTCTCAGTAAGAACGTACCACCAGACCAATTTGACATTCATCTATTCCAAAGAAAGATTCTCTTTTTTATTTAAGTAACTTAAATAAAAAAGAGAATCTTTGTTTCAGAAAGTATTTGTTTCCTTTCCTTTTGCTCATACCCGCTGCTTTCCAGTGCCTTAAAGTATCTTGAGCCTCGAATCCTATAGTTTTTTTCTTTTTTCTTTTTTTTTAAGAGAGAGAAGGTGAACATGTGAGCGATTGGGGAGTGGGGCGTGGGGCCTGGCGCAGGGCTGGATCTCACCACCCTGAGATCATGACTGAGCCAAAATCAAGAGTCTGATGCTTAATTGACTGAGCCACGCAGGTGCCCCTTGAATGCTGTTTTTTTTTTTTTTTTTTAGATTTTATTTATTTATTCAATACAGAGAAACACATTGAGAGAGATAACACAAGCAGGGGGAGTGGGAGAGGGAGAAGCAGGCTTCCCGCTGAGCAGGGAGCCCCACATTGGGTTCTCTGCTTGGCGGAGAGCCTGCTTCTCCCTCTCCCTCTGCCTGCTGCTCCCCTTGCCTGTCTCTCATTCTCCGTCTCTGTCAAATAAAAATAAAATCTTTAAAAAACAAAAAACCTTTTCTGGCTCCTGGCTGCCTAGAGAATGTTTCCAAAATTAGTTCCAAAGTATTCAGAGTTCACTTTAATCTGTGCCCAGTTATCTGTATCCCCTTCACACCAGCCCTATAGATCAAATGCTCTGAAAATCTGTGTACTCACCATGTCTTCTAACTTCTTCCTCTTTGCAGCTCTTACCTTCCAAACATCAGACATTCTCAATTTATCATTTTTTTAAAGCAAACTCTACCTGCAACGTGGGGCTCAAACTCAAGACCCCAAGTCAGCCAGGCACTCTCCCACTTACCATTCCAGAAAGGGTCATCCTCTCCCACTTTCCTTTAGGGGTAACTTCCATACTCCCGTTTCTCTTACACAACTACTGGAGACATTCAGAGGGCCAGTAGAAAACAACAAAGTGCTTTTATTATGAGATAGCACACAGAACAAAACAGAGACGAATGCCGTCACGTAAAATGTAAAACAGCATTCGAGGGGCACCTGGATGGCTCAGTTGTTAAGTGTCTGCCTTTGGGTTGGGTCATGATCCCAGGATCATGACCTGAGCAGCAGACAGACACTCAACTGACTGAGCCACCCAGGCACCTCCAGAGAAGGTTTTTAAGTAGGAAATTACAGTTCTCCAAATCAGTATATAAAATTTTACATCCAATTTGTACCTGTCACAGCTGTATACAGAATGAAGAAATTGTCATAGAAAACAAACATGGGAGAGAACTATCTTAAAATGTTAATGCTGTTGTCTCCACAGCTGGACTGTAAGTGAGATTGTGGGGCAAAACTTGGTCCTCACTGTCACATCATTTTTTTCATTGTGAAATCTTCCACGCCCATGCCTCATGCTTCCAGCTTTCTGTTCGTTGAAGGGGTAGATGCCCTAAGTCCTTCCTCCTGTGAGAACACGTGAATGCTCAAGAGGGCAGGACTTCAAGAAAGCATCTGATCTTCAGCTTGGCCTTATCTTCCAACTTGTTTTAGGATTGCTAAAGATTCACTCCAGTCAATCCAATCCCCAGCAGGCTGTCCTGACGATCCCCAGCCAGCTCAAGCCACTCAGTGTAAATACATCCGGAGGGGTACAGACTATCCTGATGCCTGTGAATAAAGGTAAGTCCATCACCGGGGGTGTGCAGGCCTCCGTGGCTGGGGGACGGAGGGCCATATTCTGCCGGCAGCTCCTCCCCGGGCGGCCTGCCCTTTGACCGTCTGTTCTCCTTGGCATTTTGAACTCTGGAGCACTTGACTCTCACCCTGAATGTGAACCCCAGATGATGCATTGGTTTCTAAGTAGCTCCCCATTTCTAAAGTTCAGTAGAGGGATAGTATTTTTAAGGATTTATGAGAGTTCCAGGCTAATTGGATTTTTATTTTCTTAGTGACCAGTCCCCATTTGCACAGTTGAAGATCATAGCTCACTTACCCTTGGGTTGTCAGTAAACAGCCAACCTTGTCAAATCACTATATTCAGTAAGGACCTTTTTAACGTTGTACTGAAACTGTTTCTGTGCCATTCGTCTAAAATGAGGCCATCGCCTGGGAGTGATAATTTTTATATTTCTTACAGCCCCTCTCTCTTTTTTTTAACTTGTTAGTGGTTCAGTCATTTTCTGCCAACAAGTCCCCTGCCATTCTGCCTGTAGCTGCCCCAACTCCGATTATCCCCAGCTCTGCTTCAGCAGCTGTTACAAAAGGTAGGTAGTTTCTCATGGTATTTTTACCTAGAAGTTTTGTGTAAGACATTTTTATAATCTGGGTCCCTTGAATTTCAGCCTCTGAATCAGTCACATCAGAAATACTTACCGAGTATTTCTAGTTTATATAGTAGACTGGACGCTGAGGGAAACAGGAACGGACAGAACATCATCTCCCCTTTAAGAACTTCTAATCAGGTTGAAGAGAGTAGTAGTAGACAGCAAGCGTGATCGATAAATGCGGGATAAGTGATCTGGAAAGTGAATGCTGTAGTATTTCAGTCTTGGATGTCTGGCCAGGGGCAGGGGGTGTGCAGGGTGGAGGACTTCATATGCAATATGGAATGTGGATTATAGCCTGGACTTGAGAAGAGGGAAGCACTGTGAGGGAGCAGGAGAGTGAAGCCGCATGGAGAGGCAGTAGAGACAAAGACTCAGAGGGCTTGTTCGGGGACGTAAACTAGTTAGGGGGACTCATCTGGGAGGAATAGTTGTGGTAAAGGAACTTCAGAGGGGCCAGGTGTTGGCAGGCTGGCCAGGGGGACATTTTGAGTACTAAGCAGACTGAGCTAGTGCGGTGGGTTAGGTCTGTAACAAACATCTAGAATACCGAGAGCTACCATGTGCTAAGAGCCTCAGGTGTACCAGGTACCATGTTAGCTGCTTTATACAGATCACTAGTTCTCACAGGACTTTCAGATAGCTAGTAGGCCCATTTTGCAGATGAGGAAGCTAAAGTTTGGAGATATTAAATATCTCCTTCCCAAACCTTCAAAGTTAAAAAGCAGTGCAGTCAGACTTTGAAGTACATCTGCCTTTCAGGCATGCCAGATCTTCCACAGTAGTCTTGAGAAAAGGTGGATTTGTACCTTATGGCATGAGCAAGTAAAATGGATTTGCTGATTACGGTCTCCTGCCTTTTTTTAAAATAAAATTAGTTGGCACCCAGCCATTCCCATTTATTTACATATGATCTGTGGGTGCTCTTTCATGGTCGAGTTGATAAGTTCCAGTCAAGGTCATAGGACCCATAGAGCCTGAAATATTTACTGATTGGTTCTTTATAAGGGAAGTTTGCCAACCTCTGATCAGAAGATACTGAGGAAAGAACTGGTATCAACCTGGACCAGCATTTCTCCTCAATAGCAGATAGGTTTCATAGGCCTTCCTCATACAGATTCGGATTCAGTTGATTTTGGGCGGGGGGTCAGAGCATCTCTGTTTTTATTTTAATTGTGGTAAAATCTTGTGTATTGAAATGCAGAGGTACTAAGCATACCATTTGATGAACTTCGTTATAAACCCATGTAACCCATTTTCCATTTCAAGATACAGAAATTTTCATTACCTGTGCCCCTTCCAGTCAGTTCCCAACCCCCATAGGCAGCCACTGTTCTGATTTCCCTTACAACTGAGCAGTTGCGTCTATTTTTTTAACTTTATACGAGTGGAAGCACATGCATGTCTGGTTGTATTTATTCACTATAATGTTTTGGAGATTCATACATACTGTACCTGTATAGTATTCCACATTGTAGGGAATACACTTGAATTTGTTTGCCATTTCTCCTTTTGGTGGACTTTAGGGTTGTTTCCAATTTGGGGCTGTGTGCACAATTCTGTGAGAGCATATTCTCTAGTCGAATAGCTCTGTCAACCTGAAAATGCTAATTATATAATTCTGTAGTTGAGGGCCCAATTAACATGAGTATACTTGTACCTACAGAACTGGAGTATGTGAACTTTTTCTAAGTACCTCCTTCTGATACTTGAAGTCTTGGAATCACTAGGGATTGAGGGAATATGTGAAATTAGCAGGGTCATTGGAGTGAAATTAGCAGGGTCATTCACTACAAATCAATATATACATGTAAAAAGTTAATTTTTTATATAGAAATGAAATGCTAACAACCTGCTAAACAGTTCTGAAGTGAAAAGACCTAAGTAAATGGGAGGATATACCTTGTTATACCTTGTTATAAATACAGTTGGCCCTTCAAACAACACAGATTTGAACTGTGCAGGTCCACTTAACACAGAATTGTTTCAATACGGTACAGTACTTAAGAGAAAATATATTTTCTCTTCTTTATGATTTTCTTAATATTTTCTTTTCTCTAACTTTATTGTAAGAATACAGTATATATTACATATAACATTCAAAATATGTGTTAATCAACCATTTATGTTATCATTAAGTCTTCCAATCAATAGTACACTATTAATATTAAGTTTTTGAGGAGTCAAAAAGTTATGGATGGGTTTTCGACTGCAGAGATTTGGTACCCCTAACCCTCCAAGTTGTTTAAGGCTCAACTGTAATTTATTATAAATATGATAAATTATATTAATTTACAGAAAGACCTGACATGTTACCAGTTTTCCCCCCAAAAATGACGTGTAGACTCAATATAGTCCCAGCCAAAATGCCTGCAGTGTTGGGGGGTGTGTGTGTGTATAGAAGTAAGCTAAGTCTAATATGTATGTGGAAATGCAAAGGCCCAGAATAGCTGAGGCAGTTTTGAAGAACAAAAAGGTAGGGGACTTGGACCACCAAATACACATACTATAATGTTACAGTATTAAGATAGTGTTATATTGGGGCACCTGGGTGGCTCAGTGGGTTAAGCCGCTGCCTTCGGCTCAGGTCATGATCTCAGGGTCCTGGGATTGAGTCCCGCATCGGGCTCTCTGCTTGGCGGGGAGCCTGCTTCCTCCTCTCTCTGACTGCCTGCCTCTATGCCTCTATGCTTACTTGTGATCTCTGTCAAATAAATAAATAAATTCTTAAAAAAAAAAAAAAAAAGATAGTGTTGTATTCAAGAGTAGATAGAATAATGGAATAGAAAAGAAAGCCCCGAAATAGACTCACACATTTATGGTCACTTGATTTGTGACATTCAGTAGGGAAAGGGTGTCCATTTCCATAAGTAGTGCTGGGTTAATTAGATATATCCATTTAGGAAAACAATGAACCTTACACCATAAGCAAAAATTATTTTGAGTTGGGGCGCCTGGGTGGCTCAGTGGGTTAAGCCTCTGCCTTTGGCTCAGGTTATGATCTCAGGGTCCTGGGATCAAGCCCCACATCGGGCTCTCTGCTCAGTAGGGAGCCTGCTTCCTCCTCTCTCTCTCTGCCTGCCTCTCTGCCTGCTTGTGGTCTCTGTCTGTCAAATGAATAAATAAAATATTTTTTAAAAATTTAATTTGAGTTGGTGTATGAACTTATGTGAAAGGTTAAACAGTAAAGCTTTCTAGAGGAGAATATAAGAATGTCTTCATGACTTTGGGCACAGATGTTTTAAGAGCAAAAAATGTGAACAGACCCTGCACAGAAGAGGGTATCCAGATAGCTCAGAGAGATGTGAAAAGTTGTACAAACTCATTAGTTATCAAGGAAATGCAAATAAAAGGCATAGTGAGATGATGCTGTTAGAGCACCAAAATTCGAAATACTGGCCATATTGAGTTTTGGCAAGGATGCAAAGCAGCTGGAACTTGCCTGCTCTGCTGGTGGCACTGTAAATTGATACAGTCACTTAGGAAAGCAGTTTGGCATTGCCTAATAAAGCTAACTGTACATCTGCCCTCGGTTCCAGCAAATACACTTCCAGGAAGTGCGCATGTATGTCCATCCATCAAAAGAAATATGCAAGAACGGCCCTTGCATTGTTATTTGTAATAGCTAAAAAATGCTGATGGACAGGATTATGTACAGTGTGATTCCAGTTATGTGAAGTTCAAAGTGGATGAAAGGTGGTTGTCTTTGGCAGGCAGGAACCACCAGAAGTGTAGGGAGCCTGGTTGAGGACTAGGAATATGCCATCTTTTTTTTTTTTTTTTTTTTTTTTGGAGGTTTATTTAAGTAAGCTCTGTACCCCCTGTGGCATGACCCCGAGATCCAGAGTCCCATGCTCTTCTGACTGAGCCAACCAGGTGCCCCAAAATACTCTATATCTTGATTGGAGTGGTGTCCATGGGCGTGTACCTAGGCAGTTGAGCCATACAGTTGGTATTTGTGCATTTATGCAAGTTTATGCATCAGTAAAAAGGGGGGAGATGGAGCATATCTCATTTGTAGACCCTTGTTATGTAGGAAAGTACTGAGGATGTTGAGTACAGAAAGGACACGACAAAGGTCATGTGCTGACATGCAAGGTGAGTTTTAAGGGGAAGAGACTGAAGGCAGGGAAGCTGATGCAGACGTAGAAGGTGTGTGGTCATGTTCTTTTGATCCCAGAAGACTGCGAAAGTACAGGGAGGCACGTGCACCTGAGACACTGCTATCTTCCATCAGTAAATTTGGTAAGATTCAAGCCTGCTGTGTTTGGCTTGACTGTTTCCAAGCACTGTAGATCAGATTTTTGCTTTCTGTCTTATGTGTCAGAACACTAAGATAAAGCCGAAAGTTGACGGAACTTAGCTGGAAAGATGATATCCAAAAGGGTACTAGAACTTAGAACGGGCCAGCATTGTATTTTAATGTGGCAGTGTGTGTGTGCGGTTTAGTGAGGGGGCTATCGCATAGCAGTGTGCTTGGCCCTTGAAGAAATATATAAAAAGCCACTATATTGCCCTGCCTTGTCACGAGCCTGGTGTCGCTCCCCCTGAGACCCACGGTAACAGTTCTTCCCTTGTCTGCTGATCCTGTGACGCTCGGCGCCATCTCAGTCCCCCGGCTGTGTCCCTACAAGCAGCTGGTGTGGTAGTGTCCTTACTGAGTCTCCGTGGAAGAGCTTTTGTTTCTGCCTGCACGTGTCCTTCCGTCATTGAAGGCTGACAGCTCTTTTTTGTTGCTCTTCCTTTGTAGTAAAGACCGAACCAGAAGTGCCTGGGCCAGGCTGCCTCTCCCAGGAGGGTCAGACAGCTGTGAAAACAGAAGAAAGTTCTGAGCTGGGAAACTATGTCATCAAGTAATTATTTCATTCCTTTCTAATGGAGTTGTGCATTTGGTATTTTACTGGGTACTTTTTGAAACCCATGCCTGTAAGAGCTGAGTTTGTGTAGAGTTGTGTCTGTATAGAAGTTAGCTCTTTAGAGGGTGGAAGCCCTCTGCCCACGTGCAGTGAGCAGGTGTTCGCTCTTGATGCATGGCCGGGGGTTCTTCACTTAACTCTTCCATATCACTTTCCAATTTGTCGCCTCCAAAGCCTCAGGTGGGACAGATCTCCCTCCAGCGGAGCTTGACAGCATGTGCTTTCTTTGCTGAATCCTTGGGCATGAAATTCCTGTGGTGTAATTCTTGAGTGTGTATACATTTTACACCTGAGTATCCACACACCCACCTGACTGTAAACAGATGCCTCTTCATGGGCTGTACATACTCTTCTGAAAATACTTCATGAGATTTTCTAATTTCCAAATTGGGAACCCACCTCTGCTCATGTATTTTGAAGTAAGTCAAATTATTGGGGATGGTGGAAACTTAAGCCACTTTCACATGATTGGTGATAGCATGAACTGGAATAATCCTAAGAATAGGCATTTGTATATAGTAATGTCCTGTCTTAATGTCAGTCAGCTGCAAAAAGGTATGTGGCTAGTTAATTTTAAAGTACAGATAAAATGATATTTGTATAAATTGCATTTCTGGGGTCTCATCTAGTTTATGTTTAGAATGTTATCTGTGGAAGGAAAGACATACCCAATATAATTGGTTTATTTTAATTCCCTTGGAAAGAAGGGAATATATACATGACTTCGTGTGTGTGTGTGTGTGTGTGTGTGTGTGTGTATGGCTAGAAACTGTTGTATTTTCTACCTTACTATTCTTTTTTTTTTTTTAAATCCCTCTCAGGATAGACCATTTAGAAACTATCCAGCAACTCTTAACAGCAGTAGTAAAGAAGATCCCCTTAGTCACTGCAAAAAGTAAGACCATTATCTGAATATACGGATGCATTTTTAAAGCTGTGAACTATTGGGATATTGAGTCACCTTGAATCATCTTACATTATAAAGCAATATGGATGAGGTAGTTACTGAGGTGGTTTGGGTTCTAACTATAGTTCATTTTTAGGATCTTAGAATTCACAATATCTTGGTCAACCAGTTGGTCTTTTATTGTATGTAAATTATAAGTCTGTTGTGTATATAATTAAAACTGCATAGTTTTTAATGTTTTTAATAAGAAAAGAAATAAGCATTTGCCTACAATGTGCCAGACTCTGCAGGCTCTGTACTTTTACTGTCTCTCGTGGGATAGTCGGTATCACCTCCCATTTTTACAGATGAGAAAACTGAGGACAAACAAGCGAGGTTAAGTAACTTGCGTAAGATCACTAGCTGTGGGTGGTGAGGAAGAATACTAACCTCGGTCTGTTTGACTCCAGAGCCATTAATCTTCTGTCACCCACTGTACCTCACTTTGTTGAAGGCATGATTATGCAGGACTTCTGGCAATGAAGTCTGCTGTCACTGCCCCTTGTCAGCAAGACTGAAACAAACACTTGCTTCTCAGCCCCAGTTGTTCTGACAACCAGCTGCCTTTAGGGGGCAGGTAGCCTGTTGATACTTAAGTGTGTGCACTCGAGCAAGATGACTGCAGATGTTTACAGGCAAGGGAGGAAGCCAGATTATCATATTACATTCATGGGATTATGAAAACAATAGGCCAAGTACAGCCTGCCCTGCTTATTTTTTTTCTAACAGCAAAGAAATTACCTCTTTTCCCTTGGTTCTTGAAGCCTGGGGGTCATTCTGATGTAGTTCAAAGTACACATTCAGGGACATTTTCCTAGCCCACAGGAAAATTTTTTTAAATCTCTGTGTTTTAAAATTTTAGATACAAAGAGAATATTAGAGCTGGAAGGCAGGTCAGAAAACTTCTTTCCCAACAGTCATTTTACAGGTTGGAAAACTGAGGCCCAGAGAGGTGCCATGGGTTGCCTGACGCTACTCAGTGAGTTAGGGCTGGATCTCATATCTGCTCCTGCTGGAGCACACCATGTGCACTGCGCCCGAGGGGTAGGCAGGCTTTTGCCATGAAGCCGGTTCCCCAGAGGCCGTATGTGTTCCCCGAGGTGTATGTGTTGTTTGCATACACACGGATAAATAAGATGCCTTCCCTTTTAAGCAGAAGGCCTCTGTGTTAGGCTGCAGGAGAGCTTGGCAAGATATGGAACACAGGTCCCGTAAACAGGTCTAGAGAAACTTCAGGACATACCTCTAGCGAAAAAGATTTGACTGGAACATAAGTTTATTCAGAGTGTGCCGGATATGTGCGTTCTAGGTGAAGACGCCAGCTGTTTTTCTGCGAAGTCTGTGGAGCAGTATTATGGCTGGAACATTGGGAAAAGGAGAGCTGCCGAGGTAATCCCAGGTGCTCTGCGGGCTTCCCAGAGCCTGGGGAGACGGTAACCAGAACATACGTGCATTCTGGCTGCTTCCATAAACCTCATCTGACAGAAGAGTGATAAAATTTACAGCGCATTTTGTTAAATATTTAATGGTAGAATTTTTTCCTCCATTTAAAATCTCAGTCTTCAAACACTTGTAGCTGCTAGCCTTTGATAGGTCTACTTGTTTCTGCGTTGATAAAAATTCTAAACATCTTTTATGATTTTCTTTCACTATATGAAAATGAAACCAAGTATTTGTTGAGTACTTAAAATGTGGCTGCTACTGTGCCCGGTGGTGGGGCTCTAGGAGAAAGTGGCACAGCCTAAAGCATATGCTTAGGAAGCTGTGAGAAAGTTAGTGTGATGGGTTTGGAGAAGTTCAGAGGGGAGAGGGAGGCTGGAGACCAAAGGTGGAGACCAGATGGAAAACTTTTTAGGCCACACCTAGGAATTTCAGTGTTATTTCATGAACATCAGGTAGAAGTTCCTTGGCTGCTTTTTAAAACTTTTTAAGATACAATCAGATTTTAAAAAAAAATTCTAACAAGTTCAGTTAGCAGGGTCATTTACAGTTGAGTGATTTATTTGAACACACTGTGAAGTTTAAAATTGATCATGATTAAAAAAAAAATTTGTTTTTAAGTGGCAAAGAGCAATGACCATGCGAAAAGTCTTACAAGAAATCCTGGAGAAGAATCCAAGATTTCACCACCTGACTCCCCTTAAAACCAAGCACATTGCTCACTGGTGTCGCTGTCATGGCTACACTCCACCCGATCCCGAGACCTTGAGGAGCGACGGCGACTCTATTGAGGACGTGCTGACCCAGATCGACAGCGAGCCAGGTATGCCTTCAGTGGGGCTCCCTGGGTCTGTCAGTAGCCTGAGAGGTGGTTTCATGGAACAGGCGCTCAATTCTTCTGCTTCCAAGGTTCTTGGGCTGCGCCGCTTCAGCCCTGGAGGACTTGAAGAACAGGGGCCTTGGCTCACCTCTAGCTGTGTGTTCTGTCTCCCTCTGGTCCCAGTACAGCCCCTACAGAACTATTTGTGCCTGAGTGTCCCCAGCATTGGGCCTCAGCCAGGAATATTCCAGCCCGTGGCATATGACAGACACATACTGTTTGTTCCAGGGTCCCCCTCCTTAGCATCATTTCTTCTTTGAAGACTTTGCTGATCCCCTTCCTTTCCTCCAGATGGAACTGACTTCTCCTTCCTTTGTGACCTTTTGACCCCCATAGACAGGTCTACCCTATCTCCTCGAAGATGTAGGCGCTGTCTTATGTGTTACTTTATCTCCAGACCTCGCTGGGACATACCCAGTGCTGGAGACACAGATGGAAACCACTAATTAGTACTGCAGATGAGATGAATTGTTTTATGGTAAACAAACAGTTGTGCTCTGTGGGGGTGGGAGCAGGGCATAAAGGATACGTGGGGAGAATATTTTTGAGTTTCACCTTAAAGAATGAGAAGGGTTGTTTTCTCCTCCCAACCATACTTTTCTAGAAAAGCAGGAGCTCCACCTCCCAGTTTGAGAGAGCCTGGAGCACAGGGAGTGTGTGTGTGAAGGAGGCGGGTGTTCTTAAGACTTAGCACAAGTTCCATTTCCTCCATGAAGCTTTCCTGAGAGCCCTAATGCAGGATGACCTCTTCTTTCTCTGAAATCCAGCAACACTAATTCCAGAACCTTACTGGTTTGTCAGAAATAAGTATGTAAGTTCTTCGGAGGACAGAAAGCATGTTGGTCATCTCCGTGCTTCACTGGCAGCAGATGGGAAGCACAGCACGTCACACACACAGGCGTTCTGTTACAGTGACTGGTGAATTTGTAAGCGCCAGTCAGTGAAACAGAAGAAGCTAGAAGCTGGATGCCCCATCACCACCAGCCTGCCTGGGTATCCTAAGCCCATCTTGTACCTGGTGTGGACCTCACTTCCTCATCCCTAAGGTGAGAGGATGCGCTGGAAGGTTCTGAGGTCCCCTCCGGCTTTGTTCTCTCTGTTAGACGTTGTGTACATCAACGTCTTAAAGACGACGCTCAGTGTGTACTCTGTGTTAACGTACTAGCCTCTGAGCAGTGAGAGGCGCTCAGCTGGGTGATACTTATTTTCCTCGCTGTGTACTTTAAGATTTTCCAGACTTAAACGATATGAAAATGGGTTAGTCGTTAGTATCTGGGGCTTCAGGGCATGGCCTAGATTTTGGTGGTGTGAGTCCAAATTACATACTGTTTTGTCTTAGATTGCAGTCGCATCACCTATATAGGTAACATGAGTCACCTGTCTCTGTGCTTGTCTGTCTCATAAATTCCTAGTTCTCACAGTTACAGATCCACAATATTCAAGAACTGGAAAGAAGGTCAGCTCCCTTGATACTGACCCTTCTTCTCTGGGTCTCGCTCGCACTGTTGGTCTTACAGAGATGGTAGGTCCTTCCTGTGGCCAGCACAGCGGTCCTAAGACTGACCCCCTCTCATTTAGAGTGCCTGTCGTCCTTCTCCTCTGCCGACGACCTCTGCCGGAAACTGGAGGACCTGCAGCAGTTTCAGAAAAGAGAGCCAGAGAATGAAGAGGAGGTGGACATCCTCAGCCTCCCGGAGCCGGTAAAGATCAGCATCAAAAAAGAACAGGAAGAGAAGCAGGAAGAAATGAAGTTCTACCTACCACCAACACTGGGGTCGGAATTTATTGGTGACATCACCCAGAAGGTAGGGGTTGTGGCCTCTGCTGTTTCTTGGTCACGAGCCAGACCTTCAGTCTTGTACGTGGATGCCAGACTTGCCTGGTGAAGTAAAGGTGTGAATTTCTTCTGCCTGGTGAACTTGGGGTGTGCTCTCTGGGCATCCCCCACCCCCCCGCCACGCATCAGGGCAAGAAAACGAACTCCACGTGAAGAGGTTGCTTACTGGCCATGGAATTGAAGCAGAGGCAGCTAGGGATATAGTTTTTCTTTTTTTCCTTTTTTTTTTTTTTTAAGATTTTATTCATTTATTTGACAGAGATCACTAGTAGGCAGAGAGAGAAGGGGAAGCAGGCTCCCCACCGAGCAGAGAGCCTGATGTGGGGCTCGATCCCAGGACCCTGGGATTAGGACCTGAGCTAGGGGTGCCTGGGTGGCTCAGTGGGTTGAAGCCTCTGCTTTCGGCTCAGGTCATGATCCCAGGGTCCTGGGATCGAGCCCCACATCAGGCTCTCTGCTCCACAGTAAGCCTCCTTCCCCCTCTCTCTCTTTGCCTGCCTCTCTGCGTGCTTGTAATCTCTCTCACTCTGTCAAATAAATAAGAAAAACAAAATCTTTAAAAAAAAAAAAAAAGGACCTGAGCTGAAGGCAGAAGCTTTACCCCACTGAGCCACCCAGGTGCCCGGGATAGATAGTTTTTTACTTTTGTCTTTGGTATTTGCCTCTGTGGAAGCGCCACTCCTTCCTGAGGCACATGTCCTAATACTTGAGAGGCCAAGCCTTCTCTGACATTTTTCAAGCTCCTAGGGGCCCTGCCTGTGGTATGGGTGGGCGCACATGTTACCCTGTGGCACAGGAGAGAATCCCCTGTTGGCCTCTAGCAGAGCTCAGCAGTGCGGCAGCCTCTGCCCACTTGTACCCAGTACAGCTGCTTGGGACCCTGAGTGGAGGCGGTGTTTGTTTCATTTAGACAAGAAAATCCAAGATGGGGTGAGCACAGGTGCCAGCTGTCTCTTCATCACCTTTTGCAAACAGCCCCTGAAGTCTGATTCTAAGCTTCCCAGTGGGTTGATTCCACTATCAGGATTCCTGGCAAATCCTGGCCATGTTCTTCATTTGGAGGTAAAAGGAGGACTCTAATAGCATGTTTAACAACCACTCAGAAACAGAGAGGACCTTGTATTCTCCCAGGTGTTACATTTTGTGTTACTCCTGCGGAGTTTTGTCCAGAGTGCTCGTAGAGTTACTCTTTCAGCCAGCCAGCTCTTTGGATATCTGAGAAGTGTGCTTGTTTGGAGAGAGGTGGTTTTCAGTGTGGAGATAGGAACAAACGGCTTTTCCGCTTTTCCAGATCGGGATCACCCTGCAGCCTGTGGCGCTTCACAAGAACGTGTACGCATCGGTGGTGGAGGACATGATTTTAAAGGTGGGTGCCGGCTGCAGCAGGGCTGTGAGCAGCTGCCGCCCGGGGCTGGGGCACTGAGGTGCCAGTGGGCAGGATAGCCTGGGTCCGGGGCTGTTCTGAGTAAGGGATGGGGCAGAAATGGAACAGAGATCGTAAGTTTTAGGATTTTTCATCTTAATCGGGCTTCATGTTTTCTGATTTTTTTTTTTTTAAGATTTTTTTAATTTATTTGACAGACAGAGATCAGAGTAGGCAGAGAGGGAGGAAGCAGGCTCCCTGCTGAGCAGAGAGCCCGATGTGGGGCTTGATCCCAGAACCCTGAGATCATGACCTGAGCCGAAGGCAGAGGCTTAACCCACTGAGCCACCCAGGCGCCCCTGTTTTCTGATTTTTTTTTTTTTTTTTTCTGTTTAAGGAATTTTTATTAAAGCAAGAATTTTATAATCCAAATTACGTTTCCTTGCTCAGTTATCAATTCTGTTATTTAAAACAGAAGTGACATTCTGAGCTATTCCACAGTAAAGAATTACAAAATTAAAGAAAGGAATGCTTTAAATTTTTGTACTTTGCTGAAAACTCTTTTTCCCAGGGTCTATAAAACATTAATTTGTTTTTATATTTTACTATTTTTTTGTGGTTTTTTGTTGTTTTTAAATCAATAAGTAATCTAGGACTAGCATTATGTTTGCTAGACCTGGCATTTGCTCGGTACATAAGGTTCAAAGTTTCCTTTCCTTTTTTTATTTATTTTATATTTTGCAATGTTTTTTTTCATAATGTTTAAGTTTTTCGATGTTTAGATATTTTTCTTCGGTGAAGCACGAGTTTCTTTTCGTGGTCCCTGATCAATTTTAAACAGTTGGAACACCAGTGGCACTGTTAACTGCTTTCTGGGCAGCCTCTTTAGCTTGGTGGGCTTGTAGTACAGCTACAGCTTCATCAACTTTAGAACGGAGAGACTCTGGAGACTCAAGCATATGAAGAAGTTCTGAATTATCGATCTCCAACAACATGCCAGTGATTTTACCAGCAAGAGTAGGGTGCATGGCTTGAATTAGAGGAAAGAGCCGTTCACCCAACATTTGCTTTTGCTCTTGAGGAGGGGCAGATGCCAACATGGAAGCAGTCAAAGGCTCCTGACCTTGTACATGAACAGCAGGCTGCTGCATGGTAACTTGTGGCTGTGCATTAAGATGTTGCTGAGGATTGCGGACTCCTGCAGCGTACTTATACTGCGGAACGGTGCGGACAGCAGGAGTAGCTGCGGCAGCGGCAGCTGCGGGACGTGGACCCATTGTCTGTGTTGATGTGTTAGCAACACGCTGTGTTGACATGACTCGCGGAACCTGTGAAGAAGCTGGTCTCATAGTACTAAATGGTGGTCTAGGAGCGGCTGGGCGGATAGCACCGGGCATATTTTGGAATGGATGAGGTCTGGCACCCTGAGCAGTCCAGCGAGGACTTGGTCTTAGTTGAGCAATTTGGCTAGGAGGATAGTATGCAGCACGGTTCTGAGTCTGTGGGATAGCTGCCATGAAGTAACCTGAAGGAGGTGCTGGCTGGTAGGGGTTGATTACAGGATTGGGCACAGCTCTTACACTTGCCATTCTCTGCATATACTGGTTAGTGAGGTGAGCCTGGCGCTCTTCTTTGCGCTGAGCTAAAGCTACATACAATGGCTTGGTGGCCACAATTCTACCGTTCATTTCTGTAACTGCTTTTGTGGCTTCTTCTGGGGAGGAGAAACATACAAAACCAAACCCTTTGCTGCGACCACCCTCCATCATAACCTTTGCACTAGTGATTGTACCAAAAGGAGAAAACTCTTTCCGGAGACGTTCGTCATCAATACCATCATCAAGATTTTTCACATAAAGGTTAACACCCTGGTATCTGGTGATCCTATCTTGCTTCATCTGTTCAAATTTGCGCTTAAGTTCCGTCTGCCGTTCCACTTTTTTCTGAGCTCGACCAACGTATATTTGTTTTCCATTGAGCTCCTTTCCATTCATCTCATCCACAGCTTTCTGTGCATCTTCATGCCTTTCGAAGCTTACAAATCCAAAACCTTTGGATTTTCCACTTTCATCAGTCATTACTTTCACACTTAAGGCAGGTCCAAACTTGCCAAAGAGATCCTTAAGGCGCTCATCATCCATATCTTCTCCAAAATTCTTGATGTAAACATTGGTGAACTCTTTTGCCCTAGCTCCGAGTTCTGCTTCTCGTTCTTTACGAGACTTAAATCGTCCAACAAATACTTTGCGATCATTTAGTAGCATCCCATTCATTTTTTCAATAGCTCTTTCAGCTGCTTCCTGTGTCTCAAAATGTACAAATCCATAACCTTTGGAGCCATTTTCATCACAAACCACCTTACATGAAAGGATGTTACCAAAAGCAGAAAATGTATCATACAGTGCTTTATTATCAATGGATTTGTCCAAATTTTTAATGAATATGTTGCCCACTCCACTTTTGCGAAGTGATGGATCACGCTGAGACCACATGATGCGTACTGGCTTGCCCTTTATAACATCAAAATTCATGGTGTCCAAAGCACGCTCCGCGTCCGCCGGTTGCTGGAAGTTCACATACGCGTAGCCCAAGGAGCGGCGGGTGATCATGTCCCTGCAGACCCGGATGGAGAGGATGGGCCCGGCCGGGCTGAACTTCTCGTAGAGCATCGCCTCGGTCACGTCGGGGTGTAGGTCCCCCACGTAGAGCGAGGCCATGGGGTAGCTGGGGGCGCTGGGGTTCATCTCGGCACGGCTGCCCGCAGGGCCACAGGCCGCGACCTTTCCGTGAGAGGAGGAGAGTGAGTGCTGGGGCCGGGGGCCGGAGCCGGGGGGAGGGGAGCGGGGGCAAGCGCAGAGGGACAAAAATCAACCGGAATCGAAAACTACTCAACGGCCGCAGAACGGGGTCGATCGGCTGCCGCTGGCTGCTGGCTGCTGGCTGCCGGCTGGGAAGCAAGGGTGGCGGTGGCGGTGTCGGGTCCGGGCAGCGGGAAGGCCTCGGTCTCTTGGTTCCTTCTTGGAGCTGCTGCGGGGCCGCGGGCGGGCGGGTCGGTCTCGGCTGCTTCACCGGGTTATTTTATAAAAGAGGAAGAAAAAAAAATAAAAGTCTCCGGCGGGGGAGACGCGGATTTTTTGTAAATTTTTTTTGGGTTTTTTAAAAGATTTTTTTAGATTTTTTTTGGATTTTTTTAATAATAAATGTGTGTTCCGAGCCCGGAGCACACACTCCGCACTCTCAGCACTAACCGCCGGGGAGAAGGGCTGTTTTCTGATTTTTAAAAGAACTATATAGTGGGTCTTCTGAGTGTGAAAGCATCTACAAGTTTCTGTGCTGACGTCACTCGAATGATACTTTTTAGTGCCTTCTGAAGCAATCTGAGATGAGTGTTCTTGCTGCTTTAGGATGTGACAGAAGCAAAGCCTTGGGTTTTCCCCACATGTCACAACAACAGAGAAACAGCCACAATTGTTCCAACCCTGGGCAAGAGGATGACAAACCAGCTTCCTTACCCATCCTGATGTAGCCCTGTGGCTACTTTTCTGGTCAGACCCCTCTCCCAGCAGGGATAACTCACAAATAACCCTCACTGGTTTTCCTTTTTTAAAAAAATAGAAATAACCCAGATTTTTTTTTAAGCTTTTATGTATTTAAGGGAGAGTACAAGCAGACTGGGGGAGGGGCAGAGGGACAAGCAACTTAGTGCTGAGCAGGGAGCCCAAGACCGGCTTGAGCCTAGATTCCTGGGCTCATGACCTGAGCCAAAAGCAGATGCCCAGCCAATTGAGCCACCTTGGTGCCCCCCCAACCTGTTTTCCTTAAAAACAGTGTCTGATTAATGAGCCCCCCCCCTGTTCATAATTTCTCAGAATCTTGGGCTTTATTTTTGTAACCTAATATTTGTGGTCTATTATTTGGACCTTTAGTTTTTCCTTAAGGAGTTTTGATCCTTAGATACATTTATTTGCAAAGTTTTGTATACGGGATGAGGTCATATGTGTCCCACCTCACCAGCAGGGTAATCCTATCTTCTGTCATAGGCCACGGAGCAGCTGGTGAATGACATCCTGAGACAGGCTTTGGCGGTTGGATACCGGACAGCATCTCACAACAGGTACTGAGATCTCTTTCCTCAGTGGTACTAGGGTTACAGATACTTCCTGACAGTTTAGTTGCCCATGAAGAGATTTTCTACCTCATCCAGTTGGAGATGGAGGTGTCCGTGTTTGGGAAGCTCTCAGAACCAGACAGACTTAGGAGTCTGCTTGGTCATTTTGAGACTCTTGTGATTGTGAAAGCTCAGCTTTACCCAGAGGTCTGTATCTTCCTAGTCACTCCTTCAGACACACTGTTCATTAGGACTGTCTTCCACTACTGGGTGAAACAAATGCCAGTTCTTTGTAAAGAAAAGATAATATTGACTGTGATGTGTTAGATGTGGGGGTCAGACATCATATACGCTACCTGATTTGTTTTTCATGGGAGAATTCTGCCCCTTTTTAGAAGTCAGGAAACCAGGCTCTGAATGTTCCCGTTCCCTGGCTTTCCCAGCACTTACACGGTGGGCCTCATTGCCCTAACGCTCACCCGCTCACCACTGCTTTGCTGCCCCCTTATCATCATTGGTCGGGACACGGAGTTTTGCCTTTTTCCTAGGCCCTAGAGCATGGCAGACAGCCCTTTTGTTTTTCCACATCCTGGCATTCCTTTCCAGGGAAACAAGTATTTTATTCCAGTATCCTTCAAGCCTGTCCTAAATTTGTAAAACTGTATCAAAAGCATCGGAGGACATAAAGAGGCCTACATCAGAGGACTATTAGGTCAGACTTCACAGGATCAGAATACATGGGGCAGTGCAGAAGACCTCTTTAAGAAAGAAGGAAGGAGAAACAGGAGTTTGGGAATGTTCTTTGTCGTGTGTGAAGCCCAAGAGTGTGGGCTGAGTGCTTTCTGTGGCTCTGCTCGCCTCCGTCATCCCAGTTGTGGAGCTAGGGTGGCTGGGACGCTGTTGACAGGAACATTTATCCCCCTGGCCTGGCTCGGCTCTGTATCCCCTGCCCCCCGACAGACAGAACCATGGTCCCGCAGTTCAGCAGCCCTTTGAGTCAGCTCAGTGGGCTCAGACAGAACGGCGAAATCATTGTGCTGTTTTGCTGTCCTTTCCTTCCTTCCTCTTTTCTCAATCCTCAGAGGCTTTTTTCTTCATTGTTCAACCAATGCCTGGGACTGGGAAGTCTGATTTGAGCCCCAGATTGGGCTGGCTGTGAAGAGGGCAGGCCAGTCTTTACTAAAACTAAAGAAATCAATGGGAAAGGAGAGCGAGCAAGAACATGGACCTGGCCTCGCCCGTGCCAGAAGGCCCTAAATCGTGCCTCAGCTCTGTCTCCCTTCTGGGAGGGTGGGGATGGGTGGAAGCCCTTTTGATAAATTGATTAAATTATTAAATACTTTAGAAAATTGCACCTAACATGCTTTGTTTTTGGACAGGATTCCCAAAGAAATTACAGTGAGTAACATTCACCAGGCCATTTGTAACATTCCTTTTCTGGACTTTCTCACAAATAAACACATGGGGATATTGAATGAAGACCAGTGAATGGAATGAAGATGCCCTTAGAAAAGCAGGATTTGCAGATGTATCCGAAGCTTCGAACTGCGACGACTCTTCTCTTTGGGGAAGGAGGTGATTGTCTGTGTGCCTCGAAATATTATGGCTACCAAACCATTGCCTCCACTTAAATCACTGTAACACCAGAGTATTCGGTCCCAGATCAGATCCCTTTAGGACAGAAGTTTCTGAGTCTAGAATGAAGCTGTGAGGGGATGTGTGCTGTCAGCTTGCATTTGCTCGCTCTCTAGAAAAGCTTTGGGACAGAGTCTCCAAGCTGGGCCAGGCCACGTGCAGCAGGTCCTTCTCTGGGTGTCAAGGGGTACCTTGGGCCACACTGGTGGTCCACCTATTCTGGGGCTACAGGCAGCTCCTGCAGTTACCCTGGTAACCTCTGGAGCCAGGCGGGGCTTCTGCCCTCATCCGGTGGCTGTGGCGTGGGGGACCCCATCAGCTTTAGAGGGCAGTAACGCCTTGCATAAGTCAGCAGAACCTGGGAGCCCACACGCTGTGCAGAAGTGTTTCCATGGAGCACAGGGACATTACTGCAGCCAAGGTCAGCACCGTCAAGGGGTAGGCAGATCCCAGCAAACGTCCGTCCGGGAAAGGTCCGACTATAACCAAGCAGCTCTCCATAGGTCAGTAATAGAGAACACCCGCAAATCCCAGGCACCTGGCCGACCTGGATCAGCTTTGTGTGTGTCAGGCAGAGCTGGTTCCACAGCATTCACGGGGTATGCAGGTCACCCCATGGTGAGGGACCAGTGGGGAGCAGCCCCTGGGCCAGGCCTGCTGGGATGGTGAGTCCTGTCAGTGGACTTAGTGCCCTGTTCTTTTCCACTTGGCTTTTCCAAAGAAAAGCGTTTCAAGGAAACACTGTGAGTGCCTTAAAGAGAGAGAAATGACTGCTGAAGCCACGAGATAGGAATGTCAGTGCTCAGAAGCAGTGAGAATAGATTGTGCCCAGATGCAGAGCCCTCTTGGCAGGAGAAGTGAACAGGAGGAGGAGGGTCCACAGGGCCTGTGTGATACTCAGTTGCATTACAGATACTTTGTCCTAACATAGTCTGTGTCGAAGGAAAGGAGAGAATTCTGTGAGCAATCTGCTCAAAGGAAATTTGAAGTTTGTGAATCAAACTTACCCAGTGAACAACATAACTGAAGTTTCCATGAGTTGTGTAGACGTTTGGGTCAGGAACAGAAGGCAGGGAAGTGACCAAGAGATCTGCCCTTCTCTATTCAGCCTCCGAGGATTGCAGGTGCACAAGGAAACCTGTTCAATAAGGCATCAGGCATGCCCGGGCTCAGTAAAAAAGTTTAGTGCATAAAGGCTCAGATACTCTATACATTAACCTCTGTAAGCAAGGCCAGTGGACAGGTGGATAAATTTATTCAGCAGCGAACTGTGACAGTTCTACAGGATGGAGGATTTGATCCCAATGAGAACAGATCGATTTATTACAGGTATGAAAGCCTGAAGTAATTATCTTTTTGCAAAAGAATATTAAATCATTTAAAAGTTCCCATATGTGTTAATGTTTCAGATGTATTTGTATCATAACATGTAACATAATTGTGTAACAAAATCTACAATAAATCTTTTAGTATTTGTGTTGGGTTTTTCTGAGTTCGAAGCACTACACTTTGGTAGGTGGTTCTTCCATGAGGTCTGAAGGAGCTGGGATCGGGCAGAGGTATAGGTATTTGTGTTTACATTAATCCTGCCACTTCTTTCCAAGAATTTGCAGCTATACAAGATAAAGGATTACAGTTACATAAAAGTCTGGAAAAAAAATTTAGAAGATGCACACTGACCCAGAAGTTAAGGATTTCTGACAGCTTGGGGCAAAGGAAAACTACCTAATGGACCTCGGCACCTCCTCAAAGCCAAGGCAAGGAGGGAAACCGTTCCTGTTGTCTAAGGAAGAAGCACACTGGTCTGTCTGGAAAGCTGGAACTGGTCTCTGCTGAGGTCTGGAAGAAGTTAATCCGGGGACACAGTCCTGCTGTGACCATCTGCTAGCAGAATGGCTAAAAAAAAATAAAAAACCAAAAATGCAGAAACATTTCAGAAATGACCACTTTTTACATCCACCCTTAACAAAACTAAGGGCTTTGAAAGCTTTGGTTCTTCAAAGGCAGGAAGTTCTGCAGGGCAGAGGCATTGGGATTCCAGATCCATAGCTTTCCTGGGACCAGACTTCACCTCAGCCTTTAGGGAATCGAAATGTCCAGGGTAAGGAGAATAGGGGTGTTGCTTAGGCTCCTTTCCTGAAGGTTGATCTCAGCCAAGGTTTGACTGGAGCCTCAGGACAGAGATTCATGTCCCAGGCAGTTCCTCAGCTGGGGACTCGCTCTTCCTGACAGAAGCCTGTGTGAACAGCGCTGGCAAACCTGACCCCACTAAAGGGGACATTCCCCCGTCTGCCCAGGTGGGGCTGTAGGGTGAAGGTTTTTTCAAAAGCTCCTTTTTAGGAGTTTGGCTGAAAATCCTGGTGTTAGTACAGGTATGAAAGTATCCTCATTTGTACTGGGTTTTTCTGAGTTTTGAAGCACCATGGAGCACAAGGCGGGACCTTGGTCTCAGCGGCTGTGGGGGAGGACTTCAGAGGCACCACTCCACTTGGGTGTCACAGTGCATCCTCAGGGCAAGTTCTGGCAGTGGCTGGCAGTGCTAACACTGGTTATGGAATCACTGATACTGAATGCTTGCTTCTGGCTGAAATTAGCTGACAGATTGAACTTTTTATTTTTAAAAACATTACTCTTTACAGAATTAATACAAAATGCTTATTATATAGAAACTTTAGCAAATATAGTAAGGTGTAAAAAATTTAGTTACCCATAATTCCCCTTCCCAAAGATAATCACCATTAGTATTCGTTGCATTTTCCTCTTTTATATATGTGTGTATGTGGTCATTACCACACGCCCGAGACTACTGTCCCAGTTGCTTTGGAAAGCCTAATGGGAGGTTAGGCCTTACTAAGACCTAGAGTGGGTGGAAGTTCCTTCTTCAGAACCTGAGTCTTCTAATAATGAAGCCTAATAAAGAGGATTATCGAGTTTGGGGTTTGGTGAAAAGTTGTCTGTTCTGGTGCATTCCAAAAAGGTTCCGGGGCATGCAGTCTGCCTTCAGAGGCAGGCCATGTGAGGCAGGGGTCCTCCCGCTGCTTTGGTGCCAAGGCTGCCAGGAAAGGCAGGCCTGTGGGATCCAGCTGAGGTACAGCCTTTCGGTCTGGTCTGCAGGCTCTCAGGGAGAGAAGGGGGACACAAGCAGGGTCTAGGGAGAAAGACTCTGTCAGTGGCTTCAGATGGGCCAAACCTGCAAGTGAGAATAGAGCCAGCTCCCTGAGAAGGAGGGGGGCCTGGGCAGGAAAGGACAATTGTCATATCTGCACAATTGTCATGTTTGTACTTTGCTGGCCATTCACTATACTAATAAGCACACTGCCTATAAACAGAAACTCCTACCAGCAAGGTAGGGGTGTTCTCCTTACTCTGCAGATAAGGAAATGGAAGCTGCTCACAGTGAGTAGAGAAGTCAGGAGTTAGCCCAAGACTAGCTTAAAGAGGACCTTTTCACCCTAGCTTCAGGGGTGCAGAGGGTGGTGCACATGAAAGAGGGGAGGTTGGTGTGTCCTGTGAATACCGTGTAAGACACCACTGTGGATGGCAGTCCAAACGGAGAGACCTTGGAATTTGTCAGCCTTCAAGGGGCAACCAGTCATAGCCACGATTCACCAAAGTCCGAGAGGATGATAAAGACATGAGAAGGCGCTCCAGGTTTATAATTAAAGAAATAAGCTAACAAGAAATTGTAACAGTACATTTTTGCATTTTAGTAAAATCTGAGATTGTACGGTTAATCTGTTCATTTCCCACAGAATGCACAGCAGCAGGCAGTCTCTTTTCTCTTAGAAACGTCTAACATGCAAACCAATGAAGTCAGAAATAATAGAACCCTTTGTGTAAGCATATGGTTTTGGTTCTGCCTTTAGAATGATTCAGAGCATTTCCTTTGCTGCACTTAAGAGGAAGGCTGTGCCAGCCAGAGCCAGCCCTCCCTCTGAGGGACCAGCCCCGCTCCAAGTCGTCCGAGGGGCTGGGAAACAGGAGGTCCGCGGCTATGGCTTAACTAAATGCTCACCAGACACAGTGCTTGGGGGCTGGAGAGGGAAGAAGACCCACAGGGAAATCCTGGAGTTTCCTTAACAAGAACTGTCCTTAGCCTGTGCCTCTAATCTCCAAGAGCGGACAGAAATGCCTTCGAATGTTTGACCGCCGGATGTGAAAACTGGGCCAGGCTCGCTCTGCGTGGCAACGTGGGCTGGGACTTACCGGCAAAGGAGGCAGCTTTCCAAAGCCGACAGCTGCCTCCTCACAGTGAGCTCCCCCAACTGTAAGTGAGAGAGCAGGGTGGGAGTCATCTAGGTGTAGATAACATGTTAAAGTCTTTCAGAGAATGAGGCTAATGCCAGTTCGTCCCCAAAAATGCTCCCAGTTCTTTGCCAGTATGTATGGTGTTCCTTCTAGTCGTCAACTGTAAGGGAAAAAACTGGAATTAGTAATAAAATGTGGGGCTCAGAAACCTACAAGGTCAAGGACATTCATTAAGCACTTCAAGCACTCCTCAGAAGAAGCTTTTTGTTAAAACATAAGGGTCAGGGCACCTGGGTGGCTCAGTGGGTTAAGCCACTGCCTTCGGCTCAGGTCATGATCTCAGGGTCCTGGGATCGAGCCCCGCATCGCAGGGAGCCTGCTTACCTCTCTCTGCCTGCCTCTCTGTCTACTTGTGATCTCTGTCAAATAAATAAATAAAATCTTTAAAAAAAAGAAAAAACACAAGGGTCATCTGGGACCTAAATTATGTCTCTGAAATTGAAACCCTGTGATTGATACTCTGTTCCTTTGGGAATTGACATTCTAGTTACTCAGCATCATGGTGAGTCACATGCAGGTAATAACCCAAGATCTCTTCAACCTGAATGTGTAGCCATTTGTAGGCATCTCCAAGGACAGTCCCCTTGGGTTACCATAGGTCACAAAGTTCTCATGCAGCCTGGGAAAACAACTATAAGTAGACTGGTTCTTTCAAGCACCTGTTATGTCTGTGTTCCTCAGCCCGCACAGACCAATTCTGTTTACAACAGAATTGATCCTTAAGTTCTTCAGATTTAAAAACTGAAGGAAGGCCAAAAGAGGCAATTAAAAGATCTGAAGCCTTCTGTACACTTCTCAAGGAAAAAGAGGATGACTGAGGCCCAAAGCTGAGTTGGGTGCTACCATGTCCATCCGTGCCAGGCCCCACAGCCCGGTGGCAGCCGGGGAGGAGTGGTGCCCACAGTAAGAAATAGGGGCCTTGCCCCACACAGCAGAGGGGCCATCCCAGGATCTCACCCAGTCCCTGAGTGGCCGAAGACAGCCCCATCTTGGCGCCAGTGTGGCCAGTTACACATTGAGGATCCGGGGAGCTGAAGCCTGAAAGATGGCTGATGGGTTAGGGGTGAACTTCTTCTTCCCCTCAGGGGCCTGAAAAATGAAATGTGGCCCCATATCAGTGTGCCTTTCCCTCCACTTTCCTTCCCCACCACCTCCCATCCCAGCTCCAGGAAGAAAATCTCTGCCTCTTGTTATCCCAAGAGTTGAGACTGCTGACCTAAAGGGTCTGTGTGGGAAACATGCACGGGGCAGGTCACTGCATTAGGTCCAATATGGCACCTGGACCTTTTGTTCTGCTCCCTGAAGCCTCCTTTGGGTGCCATCAGGAAGCTGAACAGTCCCAACCTCCCTTCCATCTTCTAACACAAATGCAAAGGACACGGAAGGCTCACTGTTACTGCTCAGCGGTCAAGGGTAGGTTGGGATTTAGGAGGGAAAGGGACACCCTGCTCGCCAGAAAGTTGCTCTAGGGAGATGCCCCACCTTGGCCAGCAGAAAGGACCACTGTGGCTCTCTGCTGAAGGATGACTGGGTGCTCAGACACTACTGTCCTTGGCCCTAATGCCATTTTGCATCATCAAAATCCGATTCCTAGTCCCTAACCTGGAAAGGGGGCCTCTGTTCCCTCTGCAGCTGGGAGCCCAGCCCTTTGCCCTGCCACACCCATTTCAGGCTGACCTGGAAGCCACCCCCGGGGCTGCTGTCCCATCTGGAGCTGTGGGTTGTGATAACTGTGGTGGGTCTTGCCTTTGTGGATCTTGGTGGCTTCACTCCGGTCCAGGCCTGGAACTCCTGTCTGGAATAGAGGACATGGTTACCACCTGGCTCAGGATCAGTCAGCCCTCCCGACTCTTCAGGGGCTGCTGCCATTGTCCTGTGCTGCTTGGAATGTCCTGGCCATTCTCCACTGCTAAATTGGATCCAGATGTGAACACCTGGGATGTGCTGGGTATTGGAAACCAAGTCCCAGCCCTTGCTTCAGTACTCCCTCTTTAGTCTCCAGGCAACTCTAAGGGGCCTGAGACACCCAGAACCAGTGCAGGTTGGTCACCTCCAGCCAGGCCACTAGTGGCCTTTACATCCGCAGGAGGGAGGTGCTGGCCCAGATAGTGCCCAGCACAGCAAAGGTCTTCTGTACCTGGTTATAACAGAAGGAAAAATAAGTTCAGTATTAGGTATTTTTTTTTTTAAAGATTTTATTTATTTATTTGACAGAGATCACAGTAGACAGAGAGGCAGGCAGAGAGAGAGAGAGGGAAGCAGGCTCCCTGCTGAGCAGGGAACCTGATGCGGGACTCGATCCCAGGACCCTGAGATCATGACCTGAGCCGAAGGCAGCGGCTTAACCCACTGAGCCACCCAGGTGCCCCTAGGTTTACTTTTTAATAAGTGGTCTTATTAACTCCTATAAAACACAACAGATTGTAGTGACTATCTCGAACAACGACAAGCTGGTCTGGCTTCTGCAGGACACCGTGCGCACAGGCGCTCCTGCCTGGATGCAGAAGGGGAGGACCTGGGGGTGGCTGACTCCATAGATAGATGTGACAAGGCTGGCACAAACCAGCTTCATGTTCTTGGAGTACATTTTTTTTTTTTAGTTCACGTATTTATTTTTTTAGAGGGGGAGGGGGCAGAGGGAGAGGGAATATAAAGCAGACTCCCAGCCAAACTCCCTGCTGGGCAGGGCTCAATCTCATGACCCCCAGATCATGACCTGAACTGAAATCAAGAGTCAGACACTTAACTGAGTCACTCAGCCGCCGCTCAGAGTACATTTTTTGACAAAGATTTAATTCCTTGGTTCCTTTGCACTAAGACCTATTTTAAATTCTCTCAATTCCTGTGCTAGACAGTGACTCCGAAGGCAGAGACCTGCCGTGTCCATAGGAGCACCTGGCCAAGACAGTGTTCTGTAGAAAAGTGTCCAGCTGGCCAGGGGCAGCACCCACATGCGGGCGGGATCCATTCTTATCTCCTCCCACCCACAGCCCTGGCTGGGTTTCAGGCCCAGAAGTCAACAATGCTGCCTTTGCCCTTGGCAGCAGCACAGCTGGGCACCACTAGGCTGGCCGCTGGGGTAGGGAGCAGCTGTGTCTGTCCGTGGTCAGCGCTCAGAGGTGCCAGGAGGCGAGCTGGGCCTGGGCCCTATCAGCTCACTTTTGCTTCGGAAGCTGCAAGGTTCCAAAGACCAGCTGCCCGAGCCATCTGCCATTCCGTTTCTCCTGGGGAAGCAGGTCTTCCCCTGGACGCGCCCTTCTGTCCCCAAACTGAGCTAAGCCTTGGGCCTGGCAGCCCAAGCCTGTCACCCCAGGGTGGCTGCAGAGGTCCCAGCACAGAAATGGATCAGAGCCAGGAGCTAGAGCAATGTCCCCTGGCTGCTCCTGGGCGGGGCTGGTGCCGGAGACCAGTGAGGGAAGACCTCAGCGGGGACAGAGATGGAAACTCAGACCTAGAAACAGCAGGACCCTTTGATGGCCAGGGAGAGGAGAGCAGATTTATGGCTCTGGTGAAGAGGATAATAAAACCACAAGACAAGCCACATACGCCAGGTGCCTCCCCTGACCAAGCATCCATCTGGTCTGGGCCTCAGCTGAACCCTGAAGGCTGCAGTCCCACTAAGAGCCAGGGGCCACCAGTGGCAATGCCGAGCACCCTAGGTTCTCAAGTCTTCAAATGCCTTTTCTCTGAGCCTCCTCATGAGCTTCCTCATGAAAAGGGCTACTGATCTCCGTGCAGGAGGCTATAATGAACCTTGGTGCCCGGCACTTCAGTGGTCTGTCCTGTGCCCCACCCAGCAAAGAAAGAGGTAGAGGACTGAGGAAGGAGGGCTTCCAGAGCCAGTGGAACTAGATCCTGGGCCAAAGGCGCTAAATGGCACCTAGGGAATCCCAGAGGGGAGAGACCAGGGCTGGCTGCAAGAGCAAGATCCACAGCGCCCCTCTGGCCAAACAAGTGAGGCCAGTGAGTTTTCTTAAGAGGAGCAGGGGCTGGCGAGTGACCATGAGGACTCCAGTACCCTCGGGTTCCCTGATCTGTTCCTTTTCTTTGTGAATTTCTTCAAACAGTTCACTCAGATTACATGGGTCTTACAAGGAGTCAGAATGGTTTGCCACATCAAATCCTAGAGCTGGGAGGTGAGGGGTCCCAGAGGTCAGCTGGCACCCTGTTGGGGGAGCCAAGTTCAGCAGTGGTCCTGGATCTAGGCCCGATTTGTGGGTATGGGGACCCCAGGAGTCAAGCTCTGGCTATCTGTTTTACAGAAGAGGAAAGCGTCAGAGAGGCCACATGACCCACCAAGTTATACCCCAGAAAACAAGAGCTTTGGTGAGTCCCAACTCTGTGCAGTAGCTTTCCACCACTGCAGGACCCAGCTCAAGAAACAAAGGGATGCAGAGACGGCAGCATCTCAGGGGTGAGATCTTAGGGAGATAATCTATGGGAAGTCCTGAGCCTGGTTTCTGGCACTTGGTAAGCAGAGAGTAACAACTTGTACCTTTAGTATCACTGGAGCTGGGAGGACCCAGCAAGATGTTCAAACCCACCATCTGCTCAACACAAGTGAGGGGCCACTTCTAAAAGCCCCGCCTTCGCTCGAACATTACCAGTGAGGAGGAGCTCAGCATCAGTCTATTGGAATTATTAGAAAGCTCTTTCTTTCCTGAGCTGAAGCTGGCTCCCTGCAGGCTCTGCCCCTTCTCCAGCTCCTGGCCTGGAACAGCAGTCTTCTGAAGGTGCTGCACACCCAGGCCCTTCGGGCCCCTCCAGCTGGCTCACTGCAAGCACACAGCGGTCTGAACCCTCTGCAGCCTAGCAAGGGCCTGAGCTGGGCTCAGTGTTGCCCTGCCCTGGTGTTCCCCTGTACATTTCAGCAGTCAGCGTGAGTGGGCATCGGTGAGCACAAGACCCATCCCACAACTACCTTTCCCCATTAGGTTCCTGAAAAACTGCATGCCCATGAAGGAAACCCTGGGGAGATGGAACCTTCTACATGTCTTAAATAATTACTCTGTGGAAATCCCACCTTAATACAGTTGATTTTTTAAATAATAAAACCGAGGGGAAGTTCATACCTTTTTGCTCCTTCAATTCCACAGGTCGGAATTTCTAAAGAAACTGAAAGGAGCAAAGACGTTTAGCTATAAGGATGCTCATCACAACAATTTTTTTTCTCTGAAAAAATGTTTTTTTAAAGGTAACACATGTACATGTTAAAAAAAAAAAAACAAACAAACAGTTCTTGAAAGGGTGAGAAGTCAGTCAGTCAGTGCTGTTCTGCCCCTGGCAGTATCCCTTCCTCCCTGGCCCTCCCACCTCTCCCCAAAGGTTCCTGTGTTTCCACACATCCACCCAGAGATAACCTACTTGAGCTGACACGCGAATATCATACCCTTTTTAAAAACACAAACAGCAGACACACTGTTCTGCATTTTGGCTTTTTGACATACACCCATCCAAGATCTTCCAGACCTTCCGCTTTCACTACATCCTAGGCTCCCCAGTAGCCCATCCTACGGTGGAGTCATAATTAGCCAGCTGCATCAGGAGCACAGGGGACTGTTTCCATCTTCTGCAGTACACTGTTGCAACATACCTTAGATTCCTTAGTTCCCACCCCACATTCAAGGATACTTGCAAGGAAAACTGGAAATGAAGTACTGGATCAAAAGAAGTGTTTTTAATGGTCTCAAATTAGAAACATTCTAAATATTCAATGAGGACAGATTAATAATTGGAATATATATATATATATCAATATATGGACAAATGTAAATCCTCTGGATAAAACACTGCATGTCTACTAAAATTCCTGTTGTAAAAAAATATCTAGTAACATGAAGAAATCCAAAATTGAAAATGTGTACAGTATCTAAACATAGAAGAATTACAAATGGGTATGAACTCAAAGCTTAAGGATTAGAAAGTACTACCAGTTTGGGTGGGGTTAAAGGAATTTGTTGTAATTTCCCGGTTTTCTACTACAAGTTTTGTAATAAGACAAAGAAGAATGCCATGAGTTGTCCAGGGGCAGAGCTAAAGTGGGGGCAGGGTGGCCCCATAGATCTCAGTCACTCAGCGAGATTCCCTAGGGGGCCACCTACTGGGAGCCCTGTCTGGTCATCACCAGCCTCACAGAGGGCACCGGGCAGAGGGAGCTCAGGCAGCTGACCCGCACATACCCTGCCTATGGCGAGATCCACTTGGTGGAAGTTAAAGCAGATTTTAACTCAGTTGACGGCAGGGCTTTCTGATAGGGGTGAGGGAGAGGAGGGAGGAGTGAGGTGTGAGCAAGGTAGTGAGCTCCCTATCAGCAGAGATGCTCGCTCATTCACTGGCATGGGGGTGGGGGAGCTGTTAGAGAGCAGCGAAGGCGATACCTCGAAGTGCACTAGGACCTGGGACCAAAGGAGATGACCTCCGAGGTCGCCTACAGCTCTCCAAGTGGTGTGGGATGGGGGCTCCAGGTGCCTCCTCCCTCCCCACCAAGGTGGTCCTCATGGTTCACAGCCTCCGTTTCCTCCTACCAAGGCGTCCGGACTCGATGCACCCCCCCTGCTCGAAGCCCCATACCTGTACGACGTGGTCACCACAGCCGAGTCCGCGTCGCCGATGGGGAGCACGTAGACACCACGGCCAGGGGCCGTGGGGGGCTTGTTCCTGCGGCCGCCCACACCCGACCCACGCCCCTGCGGAGCATCCCTGGGCCCCGTGGGGGCCGTCCACACGCCGAAGTCCCGCTGGTACTGAGTGAGCGGCACGTCCCGGCCGGGGTCCCGGGTGCCTGCAGGAGACGGGCCCCTGCGGGAAGCGGCGCCGCCTGCACCAGGCTCCTCGCTCTCGAGGTCCGAGTAGCTGTGCAGGGTGAGCGGCACTGCCACGTCGGAGCGGTCCAGCTGGTTCCAGCGCCGCGCCAGGCAGCATAAGCGGCTGATGCAGGGCCACGCCATGCCAGCCCCGGTGCCCGCCGCTCGGCTCCCCGCGCTCCCGGCCGCACCACCCCCGCCCGGCGTCCCCGCCCCCGCGGCCCTCCCCGCGCCGCCGCAGCACCGCCCCCTGCCCTGGGGGAGGCCGGCCGTGGAGAGAGGAGGGCCCGGTGGGGCCTGGGTGTGTGCCGCCGAGGAGCACGGACCCGTGGGCGCAGAGGCGGGGGTGGGGGGGTGGGCACACCAAAACGCCTGCAGGCATTCACTAGTGTCCAGCTGGAAGGTTTCACCTTTTAATCCAAAGTTCCTTTAATACTGTTTTATAAATCGGACCTGTTTCCCCAAGAGCGAGAGCCGGGGGGCAACAACGCGGTCGCCCATGGTCCTGGACCCGCATGGGCGCAGACCGCCGCTGCCGGGCTGTTAGGGCTCGCAGAGCAACCAGGGCTGCAGCATTTGTGCTAGGCTGCTCCATGGGGACTCGCGGGAGGGTGCACAGGGCGGAGGTGCAGCGATGCGGGGATCACAGGGCAGACGGGGCAGGGGCGGGGGGGGGGCATGCTTTCAGAGGACACGTGCTTGAAATCAGCCAGTGAGTCACTATTTGCCTTTACGACGCTAAATTTCTAACAGCCAATCCAGTTTTCATTGAGAACTGGCATTAGCCCTCAACTGACCTTTCCCTGAGTTCTAAAATCCCTCATTTTAAATCATGGCAACAGAAGACTTGGCATTATAAAGCTGCGGTCTCTGGCCATTGTGCTGTAAACATTCCCTTCCCTCCTGTGCATGCACTCTTTTTTTTATTGCAAAGTTTGGGTAATCCTCCAGGTTAGAGGTCAATCTGTTTAATGCACGACAGGGCATCAGAAACATCTCCCTGGGCACACTCAAAAGACTTCCTGAGTATCTGACACATGCTCTCAATGTGTACTGCAGACCATTGACTAATCACACGACTGAAACAGCATTAATTAGCCAGAGCTCCATCTCCAGCACATACTTGGACCATCTCCAGTCTGCATCTTAGAACAGAAAACTGCAGTGGAGCCCTGACCAGTCAGGACACAGATTCCTCCCCCAAACCACCCCCTCTCAGCTTCCAATCATAGTAAATTGACGGACAGCTGCGGTGGCCAGGCCATGGCCCAGCCATGGCCCAGGAGGCAGCAGGAGAGGAGCACACTGGGAAGTCACTGGGAAGTTACACACCTGCTCTCGCTGGGTTGGACAAGCTTTCTGTGACCTCCATACTCCAGGGCCCTGGGATAGCCACTTGGGACATTGGAGAATACAATACTCCATCCTGCAGGAAAAAAGAAAAAAAAAAAGTGATAGCTCTTCTTTTTATTTCTTCATCATTCATTAAGCAACAAAGAGCACTTACTATGTGCCTGGAATAATGCTGGGGGACCCCAGAGGTTCAGTGTAGTAGGTAACAAGAGAACTGGATAAAGCAAGTGGGGGAGGGCAGCTGGTCCCGCCACCTGTAATGAGGGAGGGTAGTTGGTTCAGGGTAGAAATGCAGGATAGAGGATTGGGAGGTTCAGCCAAAGCCATCAGAGGCTGGATCAGAGAGCCTCGGGAGCCACAAGTTTTTCATGGAAGACAACAGGGAGTGACTGAAGTATTTTCAGCATTTTGTGGCCATATGAAGACACACAAGGAAATTTTAGAGACCAGCTGGAGAACAGTCTCAACAGTCCAGGTTAGAGATGAGGGACTGAACCAAGGCACAGGCACTGGGAATGGAAGGGGTATTGGATTCTAGACATGGGAGGGGAAGAAATCTAGAATGGCTCCCAAGTTTCTGGCTTCCAATTGGTGAGATCACTCCTTAAGCCAGGAGTGACACTTGAGATATTTGAGATACTTGAGAGTGGGATCCCAGCACCTGAAACCATATCTGGTATACAGTAGATGCATGTACTAAGGACAGAAATAGTCCACAGGCCCAGAGCTCAGAAGACATCCTCATGAAGATAACTGAAGCCAGGGGAGGAAGAGTGAGACGATATAGCTGCTTTCCTGGGGATACCACACCTAACAGGCCAGTTCAGGAGGCACAGCCCAAGAGGCACATGAGCCAGACAGAACATGGAGTTTGGGTGCTCAGGTGTCAGCAGAGAAGCCACAGTGAGAAAACACCCTAGTAGGCAAAGAGTAGAAACAACTGCCAAAGCTCTCAACTGTAAGGCTCATGCTTCCAGGGCTGGGCTCTGACCCTTCACAAGGCCTCTCACAGAGAGAATGGCATTTGCCTATTGAAAGGCACTAGCACGGAGGGGTGTTCTGGACAGAGAAGTGATTTAGGGACTTGACCTTCTAAATGCTCCCTCCCTAACCATCACAAAGCAGGAAAACATGTCTTCACAGTCCGTGTCCCTAGTCTGCCCAGAGCAAGACATATATTCCATTTTGGACTCCATACGAAATGTCCATATTATCTCAGCCTCCCATCCCATCTCTGGGAAATGCTTCTTGCCTCATCTGTGTCTCACCGGGTTGTTGGCATAGTATGTTCCTAATGTCAAAGCACAGCAGTGTGACCCCGAGCAGTTCCCACACACAACTACCCTGGTTCCTTACTGGCAAAATGAGGGCTAGGACAAAAGAAACACACACACACACACACACACACACACACACACACTCTCTCTCTCTCTCTCTCTCTCTCTCTCTCGGAAGTGACATTAGGATAAAATCCTTTCTGCCTGGTAGAATAATTGGTATTTCACTAGAGAAGAATCTGGGGGAAAAAAGAGTATGAACTGTCAAATCCTACACAAGTCCTCTGTGTGAGGACATGCTACCTTTCAGCTCAGCACTGTAGGTGGGCACAACTCATTCTTTTCCATAAAGCCTGACCCCCTCCTCAACAGCTGGCTGCACTCCCTCCAAGTGCAAGAACCGGTATTATCTCTTGAGGACAAAGAAAACTCTCCTATAAATCATCTCAACAAATACTATTAAATTCTCAAAATGCATTTCCTAGAAATAATTTTTAATCATGAGGGCAAACACAAATTCAACCATAGGGAAGCTGTTCTGATGGCCACTCTGCTATTTCAGTATGATGCCTCAATTCAAAGAATGTACATTTTCGAATACAAGATGCAATTAGGCTCAGATTCAAGTCTGAATTTATCCAAGATATTTCCTTCTAAGGCTTAAATTAGCTACAATTTTAATCTAGAAAACGAAGCCTAAAAATAGCTTTTTGTATATGCCACTCACTGCCAGAAAACATTACCTTTCTTAGGAAAACTTTTAGAAAATACTACCTCTGTTATTTCAGTCATGACAGACAGAAGGTTTTTTTGTTTGTTTGTTTTTAACCTGCCAACCAACCAAGGAAAGGGGTAGGTGAGTAAGCAGAGATGCAAGAAGGCCAAAGTACAAAAACAAGCATCTGAGTCTCAGACCTTCCCTGTGCAGTTCCACCAAGTTCACAGCTCCTGCTACATCAAATATAACTAACAGCACGATTCCAGGGCAGCATCAGTGCTCTTCAAAAGGGACACACACCCTCTGTTTACAAACTAGAGATAGAAACCTTTATTTCACAACTTTGTCATAATTCACTTTCTAATAAGACATGTACTGGGGATAGAGTTAAAATACTGGGAAAGCTCGGTGCTGGGTATCTTCCAGGCAGAAGCAAAGACGTGGTCACTCCAGGGCTGATGTGTCCTGGGACTCTTGAGGCAGCACAGGACACACGCACCAGTCTCATCCAATCCCAGTTTTACTTCGAGCCGCCTTTTTTGGGGCTGTTAGTCCTCATTTCATGCCAAATTTTCACTAGAGGCTCCCTGTTCTTCCAAATGAGTTCATGACCATAAGTGATATACCATCTGGGGAAAAGAAAAACAAACCAAGTTCAACATTCAAACAGTATGACATACTAATGTTAAGTATCATGATGATATCAAGTTGACATTTTAAAAAACTGAATGCCATGGTCATTTACTATCTTGCTTATTAAATAGTTGATTAATTTATTTGCTATAGAGCAATGATTCACCTTTAATATGGAGTATGTGAAAGGCCGAAGCGGGCCAGACCATGTATGACACATACTACTGTTAATTCACCACCGCAATTAAGCATCAATCCCCATGAAGACACGAGGAAACCAAGTCTCAGAGAAAGCAATTTGCTCAGGGGCTAAGAGCTTCTAAGCAGTCAGTCAAGAACTCACCTGAAGGTCAGACAGATTTTAAGCCTGGTCTCCCATCACTACATTAAATATAAGAAATGTCAGCATTCGAAGTCACTAATGATGACTTCAATAGCTTTTTAAGATTTTATTTACTTGAGAGAGTGCAAGAGCACAGGTGGGGGTGGGCAGAGGGTTCTCTCTCAGGATCCCTGCTGAGCATGCCAGGTTGGGAGGGGTCAGGAGTGGGGCGTTGGGCTCCATCCCAGAATTCAGGACCCAGGATCTGAGCTAAAGGCAGACCTTAACCAACTGAGCTAGCCAGATGCAACAGTTTAAATGCTTCTCATCACCTCCTACCTGGCTACACAAAGGGTCATCTGTTGATCCAAATTCTCCCCATCTTTTTTTTTTTTTCTTTTTTTTAAGATTTTGACAGAGAGAGAGATCACAAGTAGGCAGAGAGACAAGCAGAGAGAGGGGGAAGCAGGCTCCCCACTGAGCAGAGCCTGATGCGGGCCTCGATCCCAGGATCCTGAGACCATGACCTGAGCCGAAAGCAGAGGCTTAACCCACTGAGCCACCCAGGCGCCCCAACTCCTCATCTTTTAAAGTACAATTCCAATCCCCATTCTGTGCATTTAAAACTGCCTGAAAGCAGCCTGAAGCAATGAGCTGAGGAAGCTGAAGCACCAAGAGGTTTAGTAATTTACCCTGCCTGGGCTACGCAACTAGAGATCACCAGAAAGGACACTAGAACCTCATCTGACTCTGAAAGCTGTGCCCTCACCACTACTGCAGCATCCAGAGAGCACCTAATGGAAGTTGAGGAACACACAGCTGAGTGCCAGTGAGCAGGGCCTGCCTTTAGAAGCCCAAAGGTCTATGTGCTACAAGACTAGAAGCTCTACCTGAGAGGGGCACAGTCATAGCATAACTCAGGGGCACCTACCCCCTACTCTCCTGAGCTAGGGGAAGGCTGAGAGGGCTTCCTGGAGGAGGTGGGATTCATTTGGAATGGCTGTTACTGAAAGCTGCATGACTGACACCTTTATTTTTACTCTGGTTTGCCCAAACAGATTTCATGTTCCCTGAGGCAGAGACCAGACTCTGTTAATCTCTGCATCTCCCCAGACACCTGACTGAAAAAATGCTCTATTTAAATGGCTCAGATTTATATCAAAATATCAGTTTAATGTTTCAATTTTTAATGTTCTGAATGTTTATTATAAAGTACTGAAATCTTTTTAAAGTACTTGAATTTTAATATTCACTAAATATAGTTAAAAATAGTCATAATTAAAATGTTGAAAAATAAAGTAATCAGTAAATTTAGAGAAAGAAAAGACATTTTTAAAAACATGCAATTAAAAACCATGCTACAAAATTCTTTTGGGCTTAGTCAAATTTTGTGGTGAATACAGAACAGAGAAAAAGGATCACTTAAGATTTGAATGCAATTGTAAAACTCCTGCAAGAAATGAATCACTTGTCAGGAGCTCTCCATTAATAAAGGTCTTCCCAAGACACTCTGTAACCCTCTCATTTCAAGCGGAGAGTCAAATACTTGAATATTACAGGTAAACTGTTCTGATTATACTTGGAAGTTCAAATATAATTGGTCATTTGGCTAAATTAAAAGTAGGAAAACACTTTCAGGTGATCAATTTCTGTTTTTTCTTTTTTTTTTTTTTTTAATTTAATTTATTTATTTGACAGAGAGAGATCACAAGTAGGCAGAGAGGCAGGCAGAGAGAGAGAGGAGGAAGCAGGCTCCTCCTGCGGGACTCGATCCCAGGACCCTGAGATCACGACCTGAGCCGAAGGCAGCGGCTTAACCCACTGAGCCACCCAGGTGCCCGATCAATTTCTGTTTTGATTTGGTGTTTTGGGTTTGTTCAGCAGCAGCCGCAGAGCCCAGTGCTCACTCTGAAATTCAGCTCTGCAAGGACTAGCTGTGTGACTTCGAACAGCTGCCTTCTTGAAAGCAGTTTTTGGGATGCCTGTGTGACTGGCTCAGTCAGTTAAGCATCTGCTCTCAGCTCAGGTCATGATCTCGGAGTCCTGGGCTCAAACCCCAAGTTGGGCTCCCTGATCAGCGGGGAGTCTGTTTCTTCTTCCTCTGACTCTCCTTCCCATTCAGGCGCTCTCTCTCAAAAAAATAAAATCTTTGAAAAAATTAAATAAAATAAAGCAGTTCCTTCCCATAAAATGAATACCCCACAGGGTTTAAGAGTATTAAATCAGCCCTTAGCTTGGGCACACAGTAAATATTCAATACATGTTAGCACTTATTATTGCAAAAGTACAAGGTAAGAGACACAGAGTCAAGGAAATATGCAGGAGGATACTAAAGGAATCTTTACCATCAGTACGATTTTCTAAATATTTAGCTTTACTAACTGAATTAAAGATGTTGGTAAAGATGAATTCTGGATGTGACTGCGATCTAGTAAATGAAAGGAGCTGAAATTAGAAACCGCAAAGAGAAGGGACTCCTCTGCCTTTCAGATCCTGTACTTTAAAATACATTTGACCCAATTATTTTCAGAATGGAAAAGGTCATCTAATTATAGTTCAGAAGAATAAAAACCTGCTGGGGAGAAGATCCTTTATGTATAAATGGGAGGATCCAGAGAGATAAATTTAGAGTTCATAAAACCGAACCGTTTTTCCTAAGTCTTTATGTTTCTCACATTGTAATATCAGGTCAGTTTCTACTATTTATAATGTGCTGCTGTTAAAGCCAGAACTCACTCACATATGCGATTCTTTAATCATCACTGAAAATTATAAATGGCATAATGGCATTTATTCCACCGCCTACTGGGCAAAACTGCTCCACTTAGAATAGATTTTTTTTTTTTTTAATTAAAAAGCTTAAGTTTTCCATTGTCATGGGAAAAAAAAAAAAGAAAGAAAGTAAAAACCAAGTAAATGCCACAAAAAGCAACATTTATGCAGGAAAAAACAGTCCATCAGGGGATCCAGTACATCCAATAGACAATGACTCTGCTGAAGGGACTCTCCTGGTCAGATGGGCTCCAGGAGTCCTGAGGTTCTGTGATAGTCGCTCCAGCGCCACTACATTTTAGGCAACATTCCATCATGTGACACCCAAATGGAAGATCTTGTGAACACTGTGCTATTGTGCTCGATATGGTGTGATGGAGGTGGAAGGGACTTTGGATCTGGGTTTAAATCTTTGCTCTGCTCCTAGCTATCTGACCTGGGGAAGATCACTTCTGAGCCTGCTTCCCATCAGTAAAATGAAGGTAGTAAGAGTAGAATGGAAACACTAGCTCAGAGCCTGCCACCTAACAGATGCCCAGTAAACACAGGTTTAGGATCCCCAGCCTCTACTTGTTCAGACATCACCACACACCTGGACATCTGTCCCAGGCAGTGTCCACTTTGTGTCTGCCCAGCACTGGTGACAGGGAGGTGAGGGGTGGCAGGAGAGGAGGCCTGAGAGTGCGGAAAGGAGAAAACAGCGCACACTGGGGGTGGGGAACAGTATCCCAAGAGGGGGTAGCAATCCTGACAGCTCCCGAGTTGGGATGAATGGAGATCAAGGGTAGGTCAAAGGCACAACAGCTCCACCAACAACTGAGGCTGGGCCAAGACTGTAATTCTTCTCCTTCTACCTCATGTGGTGAAGTCAGGCAAGGCTAAAGCAAACTGTGTGCAGGTTTTCTCACCCTCCCACCCCCACCGGCCCCTGCTTCCATCCCAGATTTAACTGCCTTGCTCCGCCTTCTTAAGGTGGGCAGCGGGAGAGGACCCAAGATGGCAGTGCAGCAATCACTTACACTCATACTTACATTCCAAAGAGAGCTCCCCCAAGATGTGCTGCATGATCAAAAAATTTCCATCCCAGGATCATTCCTGCTGTATCCATGGCAATAATGGCTTTTAGGGCCTAAAAGCCAGCAAAAGAGAATAGAACTGGTACAACTTTGATTCCTCCAGCATTGACATTTCTAATTTAAGGGCAAGAATTCAGTCAATGTAAAAATATCACCACTGTCCCCAGCACTTCACTTCATAAAAATACTCACATTCCCTGCCGTGAATGTGAACATTGGAAGGAAGATAATGGCGAGCCTCCCTTCTGGGATCTTTGTGCAAACAGCAGCAAGGACGGTCATGATTGCGCCTGACTGCAAATGAACACACATGAACATGTGAGAATCTCAATGTGTAGCTGTTTAGTGACTATTAATATCTAAAGTAGCAATACTTTTTATTTATATTTATATACTATTTATATTATATATAAATATATATAATACATATTTATATATCTAAAATACATATAAATATATTATTTATATCATTTATTTTATATTTATATTTATTTATTTATATTTATAAGCCACACATTTCTAGGGTGAGCACAAAGTTTAAAAGCTTTTAGTTATTAAGACAGAAAATATCAGGCAAAGGGGCTGCAAGTCCACTGCACGGTAACCGCCTAGAAAGAATGAGATGTGTAACCACCACCATGTGAGTGCTTAATGAACTTCAGGGATTTCACTGAATGACTAAAAAATTCTCAAAATTTCCACAAAGCCAATTCACCCAAAGTGTGACATGAATTTGCCCAAAGAAACCCACATGCATGAATTTCTTCCAAATATAATGCTTTTTCTATGAGACTGATGCGCTGCCTACTGCAGTAAGGAGGCACCATAATGCTTTTTCTAAAAAACAAATACACACGTGAAATTTGCACCCTACTTCATAATAAAACTAAACATTTTCTTTAAAACCTCTGCACAAAGGTTCTGCCTCAGGAAAGCGTGCCATGTCTGTCCCATGGTTCTGCATGATCCACCCATCACAGTATCCTCCCAGGGACACACATGTATCTGCCTGCCTAAGAAGCACTTCTCCCAACGACCTCATATTGGAGAATAAAAATCTAAATGTCAGGGCGCCTGGCTGGCTCAGTTGGTAAAGCACGCAACTCTTGATCTCAGGGTTGTGAGTTCAAACCCCATGTTGTGTCTAGAGTTTACTAGAAAAACAACAACAAATAAAAAACAAAACCTAAATGTTACAAACTTGTGATCAATAAGTCAATCAATTCTTGTTATAGCTGAAATTCTTATTGTAGTTGAAATTATAATGGCTGTATTTTTAAAAATCATGTGTTTTTCCAGGTTGCCACAAAACCTTTGTAACTTAAATGTACAATGGCTATGAAGTATCTCCTGGATAAATAATGCTAATTAAACTCTTTATGTTAGACATGTTCCCACTTCCTCTAAATGGTAGAATATTTGAGAAATTAGATCATAATCCTTAGTTCACATTAAATCTCATGATAATCATCATTCATCTAAATACTTGAGGCCTACTTTATGCCAGACACGATGCTAGATGGTGGGAGTACAGAGGGGAACAAAACCAGCAGTCCCTTCCTTAATGGAGCTTACAGCGGGGCAGAAGTAAAAACAACAAAACATGATCAGTTATTCTGGGGAAGCAGGGCATACTACAGCAGCACATGGAAGGGACAGCTGATGTAAGCTCAGGGGTCGTAAGTGGCATCAATTTTTGCACAGAAGGATCACCAGGCACTGGCCCATCTTTTAGAAGGGGAGGAGATGAAAAGAGTGTTCTAGACAGAAAACCAGCTTGCACCAAGGCTGGAGATCAGAAAGTATAGTGAGAGGGAGAAATGCAAAGAAGCTGAGTGCAGCTGGAGCCTAGGGGGAGGGCAAAGGGAAGCCAGCGTTTTAACTTCATTCGTCTTCTGCCAAAGTTCTCAGTTCTAGTCATTTATTAAAATAATAAAAGTCTGAAGCATCTATCTGGCTCAGTTGGTAGAGCATGTGACTCAATCTTAGGGCTGAGTTCAAGCCCCACAGAGGATGTACAGATTACTTAAAAATCCTTAATAAATAAATAAATAAATAATATATATAAAATAATAAAACCTCCATGGGGGACATTCTACAAAACATAGTCCCACTTTCTTCCAAAGTATCAAGGTTATGAAAGAGAAGGAAAGACTGAGAAACCATTAGACTGTACGATACTAAAAAGGCATCATAATTAAATGCAAGGTAGTATCCTGGAAAAAAAAAAATAGGAAAATTGGAAATCCAAATATAGTCTGCAGGAGATTGTTTTTGGTTTTTGTTTTAGATTTTATTTATTTAGTTGAGAGAAAGAGACACAGCAAGAGAGGGAACAACAAGCAGGGGGAGTGGGAGAGGGAGAAGCAGGCTTCCCAACAAGCAGGGAGCCCGAAGTAGGGCTCGATCCCAGAACCCTGGGATCATGACCTGAGCTGAAGGCAGATGCTTATGACTGATGCCACCCAGGCACCCCTATGGTCTGCAGTTAAACAATGTTCTACCAATACTAATTTTTTAGTTTGGCAAGTTATGGTTATAGAAGATGCTAACATAGAGAAAGCTACTGAGACATACACCTTTACAACCATCACGGCAAAAACGGATTCAAGCCAGAATAATAAATGGATGCTTCATATTTCAGGGAGGTGACAAACGAGACCCTGATACTTAGATAAATCCTAAAGCATCTTCTCACAAATTACACATTGATTTTAAAAGGTAAAGGAAGGGGCGCCTGGGTGGCTCAGTGGGTTAAAGCCTCTGCCTTCGGCTCAGGTCATGATCCCAGGTTCCTGGGATCGAGCCCCGCATCGGGCTCTCTGCTCCTTGGAGAGCCTGCTTCCTCTTGTCTCTCTGCCTGTCTCTCTGCCTGCCTCTCTGCCTACTTGTCATCTCTATCAAATAAATAAATAAAATCTTTAAAAATAAATAAATAAATAAAATTAAATAAAAGGTAAAGGAAAATAGTAACTTTACAATAGAGAAGCAGGATAACAACCAGTCAACAAACAGACATTAAGAGGCAAATGGGCATTAGGTGCTTCCATTTGGGGTTATCTGAGGACGTAACACCACTTGTGTAGCATTCCAAACAAAACACACAATCAGCATCTTATCATGAGGAAACAGACAAACCCAACTGATGGACATTCTAATAAATAACCAACCTGTATTGTTCAAAACTTAATGACATGGGGAAAAAAGGGCTGCCCAAAAGCAACAAGCAGAACTACATCAAATCCAAAAGCTTCTGCACAGCAAGAGGAAACCATCAATAAAATGAAAAGACAACTTTCCAAGTGGAGAAGATATTTGCAAATTACATCTGAGAAGGGATTAATTTCTGAAATATATAAAGAACTCATATAACTCAATAGCAAAAAAACATGAACCAATTTAAAACGGGCAGAAGATCTGCAGACATTTTCCCAAAAGAGACATTCAGATGGCCTGTCGACACATGAAGAGGCGCTCAACATCACTAATCAGGAAAATGCTAATCAAAATCAGTGAGATATCACCTCACACCTGTCAGAATGGCTACTATCAAAAAAGAAAACAAGTGTTGGCAAGGATGTGGAGAAAAAGGAACCCTCATCTACCACTGATGGGACTGTAAATTGGTACAACCACTATGGAAAACAGCATGGAAGTTCCTAAAAAAATTAAAACCAAAGGGACACCTGGGTAGCTCAGTCAGTTGGGCATTGGACTCTTGATTTCTGCTGAGGGCATGATCTCCAGGTTGGGAGATCAAGCCCTGTGTCAGGCTCCCTGCTTAGCACAGTCTGCTCTAAGATGCTCTCTCACCCCCTCTCCTTTTGCCCCTCCCCTCACTTGTGCACTCTTTCTCTCAATAAATTAATTAAATCTTTAAAAAAATATTTAAAAAATTAAAAGCAGAATTATATGATCCAGTAATTTCACTTCTGTGTATTTATCCAAAGACACTAACTCAAAAGGGTATATGCACCCCCATCTTCATACTAGAGTTATTTACAACAGCTAAGATAGGGAAATAACCTGTGTCTATTGATAGATGATCAGATAAAACGTGGTGTACAAACACACACACAAGTATTATTCAGCCATTAAAAAGAAGGAAATCTTGGGGTGCCTGGGTGGCTCAGTCAGTTGGGCATCTAACTCATGACTTCGGCTTGGGTCATGATCTCAGGGTTGTAAGACTGAGCCCCGTGCTGGGCTCTGGGCTCAGCAGGGAATCTGCCTGGGATTCTCTCACTCTCCCTCTGCTCTGCCCCACCCACCCCGCTTGTGCACACTCTCTCTAATAAATAAAATCTTAAATGAATGAGTGAATGAATGAAGGAAGGAAATCTTGCCATTTGTGACAACATGGATTGACCAAGTGAAATAAGGCAGAGAAAGGCAAATTCTGGATGATTTTACTTATGCACGGAATCTTAAAAAACAACAACAACAAAAACAAATAAGAAACAAGCCCATGTATGGAGAGAACAGACTGGTGGCTGCCAGAGTCAGGAATGGGGAGGGCCAAAATGGGTGAAGGAGGTCAAAAAGTACAAGCTTTCAATTATAAAATAGGTAAGTCATGGGGATGTAATGTACAGCACAGCAACCACAGTTACTAATACTGTGTAGCATATTTGAAAGTTGCTGAGAGAATAGATCTTAAAAGTTCTTATCACAAGGGAAAAAAAAAGTGTAACAATAATTGGTAACAGGCTTAACTATGTTAACTAGACTTATTGTGGTGATCATTCTACAATATATACAAATGTCAGGGGCACCTGGGTAGCTTAGTGGGTTAAGCCTTTTCCTTCTGCTCAGGTCATGATCTCAGGGTCCTGGGATGGAGCCCTGCATCAGGCTCTCTGCTCAGCAGGGAGCCTGCATCCCCCCCCCTCTCTGCCTGCCTCTCTGCCTGCTTGTGATCTCTATTAAATAAATAAATAAAATCTTAAAAAAAATATATATATATATACACTTTTATATACAAATGTCAAATCACTAGGCTGTACACCAAAACTAGTATGTTATGGAAACCAAAGCTTAGTTAGAAAAAAAAGTTGCAGAAGATGTTCCAGCTTTTAGGAGACCATAGAGACATAACCACTAAATGTAGTACATGATTTCAGAGGGGGAAAAATAGCTACAAAAGACATTAATGGGACAAACTGGAGTATGTTCTATAAATGAAGGTATATTATATCAACATTAAATTTCCTGAATTTGATAACTGAACTATGGAAAAATATAAGAATATTCATATTCTTAGAAATATACACTGAAGTATTTAAGGGTAAAAGGACGTGATATATGCAACCTACTTGCAAATAGTTCAGAAAAAACAATATGTATATATAGAGAAAACGGTAAGTGAAATGTGGCAAAATATGAAAAGCTGGTGACTGGTTCAATAGACTTTTGCAGTTCTTTCAAAATGAAACACAAATGTAAAATGTAAGATAAAAACCTTTTAAAAAAACATAGGAGAAAACCTCTGTGACTATAAGCTAAGTCAACATTTCATAGTTATGAAACCAAAAAGCATGATCCTTAAGAAAAAAAAATTAGTAAATCAGACTACACATAAACTAAAAAATAACAGTCTTTAAATGACACTGTGGAGAAAAGGCAAGATACAGGCTAAAAGAGAATACTGGTATAAACTCAAATCTGATATACAGAATTCAAAACATATAAAGATCAGGCAAAATATTTGAACACTTCAGAGAAGATATATGGATAGCAAATAAGCACATGAAAAACTGATCAACATCATTAATCACTAAAGAAATAAAAATTAAAACCACACAGATATCACTATATACTGATTACAAATTAAAAAGACTGACCATACAAAGTGTTAGTAAAGATATGAAGAAACTGAAAATATCATAAACTGCTGGTGGGAAAGTAAAATACTATAACCACTCTGGAAGACTATTTGGAAGTTCCTCAAAAGTTAAATACTTATTCGCCATATGATAGCCATTCCACTCCTAGGTATCAGCCCAAGAGAAATGAAAGCACACATCCTCACGAAGTTACACACAAAGGTTCACAGCAGCTTTTCTGCAATAGCTAAAACTAGAAACAACCCAAATGTCCACCATGTGAATGGATATACATATTCTGGCATATCCATACAACAGAACATTTGCCACCCATTCAAAGAAGAAACTGATACACAGAACTTCATGGATGAATTTCAAAATAACCACAGAGTAATGGAAGCCAGAACAGTAACAAAAAGGAGTACATGCTGGATGATTCCATGAATATCAAACTGTAGAAAATAAGTACAAATGAAACTATCATGACAGAAAGGAGAGGAGTTATTGCCCAACAATGTGGGGAGAAGGAGAAGAAGGGGCTACCAAGGAACACCAGGAAACTTTCAGGGATGATGAATATGTTCATTATCCTGATTGTGGCATTGGCTCCATGGGTGTCCACATGCCTGAGCTTACCTATATATAAACTTTAAACACGTGCAGACTTTTGTTGCTTTTTTTTCTTTTTTAAAAAGACTTAGGAGTCCTTTATACTGCAACTTTTCTGTAAGATTTAATTTCTTTTTTTTTTTTTTAAGATTTTATTTATTTATTTGAGAGAGAGAGACAGTGAGAGAGAGCATGAGCGAGGAGAAGGTCAGAGGGAGAAGCAGACTCCCCATGGAGCTGGGAGCCCGATGCGGGACTCAATCCCGGGACTCCGGGATCATGACCTGAGCCGAAGGCAGTCGTCCAACCAACTGAGCCACCCAGGCGTCCCTGTAAGATTTAATTTCTAAATAGGATATTTTTAAAAGACACCTAACAGTGATTTTTATAAAAGATGCTTCTATAGTTGACTGTATTTGATTACCCCATAAATAAAAGGACATTTTCTTTAAAAAAAAAAAAAAAAAAGGTGCCTGGGTGGCTCAGTGGGTTAAAGGCTCTAACTTCGGCTCAGGTCATGATCCCAGGGTCCTGGGATTGAGCCCCACATCGGGCTCTCTGCTCAGCAGGGAGCCTGCTTCCTCCTGCCTCTCTGCCTACTTGTGATCTCTGTCCATTAAATAAATAAAATCTTAAAAAAAAAAAAAAAAAGCTATTTATTTGAGAGAGTGAGTGAGCAAACATAAGAGTGGGGAGGGTCAGAGGGAGGAGCACACTCCCCGCTGAGCTGGGAAGCCCAACTTGGGGCTTGATCCTGGGACTCTAGGATCAAGACCTGAGCCAAAGGCAGATGTGTAATCAACTGAGCCACCCAGGTGTCAGGTCCTACATTTTCATACTAAAAACACTATTTCTGAAAAATAGCATCTACTTCTCACAACCACCACTTCTACAAAGGGCTGCTTTAAAACCCAAGATTATTTGACATTCCAATAATTATTAATACTTTAAAGTGTTAGGAGTCCCAGGATCCCAGAAATCCCAACTCTCTAATACATAGTTGCCAGCTGACCCAAATAGGGAAACTAGCTCAAGCTGCCTTCCCAGGCTGGGTAACTGCAGGATGGGAGAACAGTACGAATATCCCTTGGAAGGAGAACCAAAGACCTAAGTGAAAGTTAAGTGGGCCCCAAAATCCCCAGTCCTTAGGCTGAAAAAAATGCGAAGAACAAGGAAACAAACCTCCATCGCCTATTAAAGCCACCGGTGAAGGCGCCTGGGTGGCTCAGTGGGTTGAGCCTCTGCCTTTGGCTCAGGTCATGATCTCAGGGTCCTGGGATCGAGTCCTGTATGGGGCTCTCTGCTTGGCAGGGAGCCTGCTTCCTCCTCTCTCTCTCTGCCTGCTTCTCTGCCTACTTGTGATCTCGCTCTGTCAAATAAATAAAATCTTATAAATAAATAAATAAAGCCACCGGTGAGTGTAGGTGGAGCCTGCAATTATACAGCGGAGGTTACGAATCTGAATTCTATCTACCATATTTAGGATCAACTGTCTGCTCTTGAATACTGACCAAACTGGCTTCTAACACAAGTCTAACACACAAGGTTTTTCTAAAATCCTGACTTCCCTTAACAGGGAGATCACTGTGTAGAAATACACACATGCATACAAACTGGCCTCCATCATTTGTTCGCTTTTCCCTGGTTCTCTAGTCCAGGATCTAAATGGGTCACAGCAAATTCCAAGGATATCAGAACCACCGCAGAAGACTGTTGGCATATATCCCCACAACACTTGCTGGGTCATGGTGCAACATGTTATGCTGGACATATTTATTTATATTTATTCTGAAAGATTCATTCTGCCTGGAACTTCAACATCTGCCTCCAAAATCTATAAGCACATACTGTATTAAGCAGACTAGATGTTAATGTCACTAAGTATTGGAAAGTTAGGGTAAACAGTGGCTCATCACCTTCCAGGCTTTACAGCCTATGAGCAACTCTAGTATGTTAGGTTTATTTTTAAACAAACTTTAAAAAGTCAACTCAACAAAACCCAAAATCACTGAAACCTTATTTTCCCAGAGGAAAAAAACCAAACAATAAAATTATACACTTCTCCAAATGAGGCCAAGAGAATTTGATAACCTGATATAAAAGAACATTAAAATTGTTAGGTGGCTCTAGATTACTTCTCCATAGATGATTATGTTCTCCAACTAAAGTCCTCATTATAGATATTTTAATATGAAAGAAAATTCTCTTTACTGGGCATTTCTACATAAAGCCAGTTTCTGATTGTATCTTATTGTACTTATTATAACTTAAAGATGGAGAGCAGTTCCATTGTCCTTCTAGAACTTTCTCAAAGTAACCTTTACCTACACAAACACAAATATTTATGTGTCTAAATCTCAACTTGCTTTTTTTTCTTTTTAAGATTTTATTTATTTATTTGACAGAGAGAAATCACAAGTAAGCAGAGAGGCAGGCAGAGAAGCAGGCTTCCTGCAAAGCAGAGAGCCCGATGCCCGATGCGGGGCTCAATCCCAGGACCCTGGGATCATGACCTGAGCCGAAGGCAGAGGCTTTAACCCACTGAGCCACCCAGGTGCCCCTCAACTTGCTTTTTTTAACAAATACTTGGGACTACCCCCAAGCAAAGATTCTTTATTTTTACCTTTTCTAGTCAGAGGCTTTAAGAGTATAATGAAAATGGACCCTTCCTCCTCAGAAAAATTTCACATTCATATATACCTTAGATGCAATTTCAGGGAGTCAAACCCAATTCATGTAGACTCTAGACATCTGCCTCCACAGTTAGAGATGAAGATCTTTTATTCTCCACCAATAATTTATGTACACTGGTTATGTACTTGCAATCAATATGTGCATATAATTTTTTGCGTCATAAGTAAATTTTCATAATTCTTTAAGATTTTATTTATCTGACAGAGAGACAGCGAGAGAGGGAACACAAGCAGGGGGAGTGGGAGATGGAGAAGCAGGCTTCCTGCTGAGCATGCAGAGCTTGATCCTAGGACACTGGGATCATGATGGACCTGAGCCGAAGGCAGATACTTAACAACTGAGTCACCCAGGTGCCCCTCCTAATTCTTTACATAATCTTCATATAATTGTTCACATGTGTGATTTTTTCGCACTATGAATTTTAAATGAATTTGCTCTAAGGGGCTTTGTGTTTCCACAAGCTAATGAGTACAGCTGGCATTACATATGAAACAAATGTAAGAAGACTCTAAAAGGCTGAGAGAAGAAAGGAACCCTGGCTGGAACCCTAAGGAATGACACAGTGGTGAGTCCCCTGGGTTTTCTTTGGACCTCATGTAACTCAGACTTGGCTCTGGAGAAGCTCTTCACCTGGAAATACCAAAGAACTCAGACAAAATGGGTCCATCCCCACACCCTAAAATGCTATGGCCAAAGGGTCAAAAAAAGGTTGCCTAGCAAGACAATCAACTTTTAGATAACAACCACTCTATTACAGCCAAATACAAAAGAACAAGCTATGGCCCAATCCTCATCAACAAAGGCTGAGCGGAGAGCCTAGGCTTCTACCCTTGCAGACTGCAAGCCAGCATCCCAACACTGTTGATAGGGTAGTCAGTGGAGGCCATGCGGGCAGCAGTAACAAGGCACCCTGTTTCTCCTCGTTGGGAGAGGTGTACAAAGGAGGCTAAATTCCCAGGCCTGCCCTTTAATAACAAGAGCCCTCGTCCCCTCGGTGCCAAAGGAGGCTGAGTGGGAAACCTGGACCTCCACACCTCATCAGACAATAATGGTCAACATACCCCTTCCCCTCATCAGAGCAGTGTCAGAGGGCAGCCTGATAAACAGTAGATTTAAATAAAATTCAAAATCTCATAATATCCAAAATGTTCAGATTTCATTTAAAAAATCACTCACCATACCAAGAACCATAAAAATCTCAACTTGAATGAGAAAGGACAATAGACCCCCACAAGATGGATATTAAAAATGGCTGACAGTTTATCTTTTACTTTTTTAAAAGGTTTTATTTACTTGAGAGAGAAAGAGAGTGGAAACATGCAAGCAGCAGAGAGGGACAGGGGGAAGGGATCTCAAGACTCCCACCTGAGCGCAGAGCCCACCTGAGGCTTCATCCCATGGCCCATGAGATCATGACCTGAGCCAAAATGAAGAGTCAGATGCCCAAATGACTGAGCCACTTGGGGCCCTGTCTGACAGGCATTTTAAAACAGCAATTATAAAAATGCTTTAATGAGCAATTACAAACATGCTTGAAACAAGTGAAAAATAGCACAGAAATAGAAAAGCTCAAAGAAACAGAAGACACAATGAACAATGTAAACTTTAGAACTGAAAAACACAGTGCCCTAATTAAAAACACTCAATAAATAGGCTGAGGCAGAAAGGAAAGGACAAAGAAAATAATCATAAATCTGAAACAGAACAGTAATTACCTAGTCTGGACAACAGAAAGACAAGACTGAGAAAAACAAATTTCAGGAATCCATGAGATTATAAGTGATCTAATGTCATGTTATCAGAGTTCCAGAGGAGGGAGAAAGGGTGAGGCTGAAAAAGTATTTCAAGTAGTAATGGCTGAAAGTTTCCTAAAAGACAAAAACTCTAGATTCAAGAAGGTAAGCAAACTTCAAACAAGATCAACACAAAGATACCCATGACAAGACAGGGTCAAACTTCTGAAAACTCAAGAAAAAGAAAAAAATCTTCAAAGAGACCACAACACCTTCCCTATAGGCAAAAAGCTATTTGAACAACACAGGATTTTTCTTCAGAGACTATGGAGGCCAAAAAGAGTGGCACAACATTTTTTAGGTTAAGCCGCTGCCTTCGGCTCAGGTCATGATCTCAGGGTCCTGGGATGGAGTCCCACATCGGGCTCTCTGCTCAGCAGGGAGCCTGCTTCCTCCTCTCTCCCTGCCTGCCTCTCTGCCTACTTGTGATCTCTCTGTCAAATAAATAAATAAAATCTTTAAAAAAAAAAAAAAAAAAAAAGAAATGTCAGCCTGGAATTTTTTATCCAGTGAAAATATCCTTCAGAAAGGAAGGGCCAGACATTCTCAAAGAATAACCCAAGAGAATTTATCACTAGCAGACCTACTGAAGGAATGGCTAAAGAAAATTCCTTCAATAAAATGAAAATGATAGATGGAAGAAATCTTAAAACATCAGGGCAGAAGAACAATGGAAAAAGTAAAAATTACACATCAATACGAAAGTTTTCTCCTTTGCTGGAATTTTCTAAATGATGCGTAGTGGCTGAAGCACATATAGTAAGAATAGTGGCCAATATTCTAAATGTATGCAGAGGAAATATTTAAGATAATTATAATTTGAGGAAGATACAGGAATGAAAATGGAGGTAAGGTTCACTTCATTCAACCACCACACAACAGACTGTGGTGAGTGATATATAAACATATTGCAATACCCAGAGCAGCCACTAAGAAAGTCATACAAAGAGATACACTCCAAACACTACAGATGAATCAAAATGAATTCCAAATGAATCAGTTCTAGTGACCATTTTACCTGCAACCCTGTAGGAAGAGACTAAAGATACTTTCTTAATTTAGCAGCTAATTTACTTTATGTACAGATTAAATCAGTGATACTGAAATCAATGAAGTTACAGTAAGTTATAATGTTGGTGAGCAAATCTGGCCCATTAATAAACTACAACATCAAGTGAAAAAAATTTCTCTAACACTTTAACAAATGCTTTTTCCTACAACAAACACTTTTCCTGTTATAATTAACTTTATTTTTTGCAGTGTTCGAAGATTCATTGCTTATGTACAACACCCAGTGCTCCATGCAATACAGGCGCTCCTTAATACCCACCACCAGGCTCATCCTACAACAAACATTGTATTAATCTGTGCCATCTCAAGGTTAAGGGCTACATTCACAGACAATAAACTTCTGAAAAGCAGAATAGAGAAAAGCTTCTTACCAATAACTATTAAAAAACAATTTTTAAGTGAGATTCAGAGTATACAGAGCTCTAGCTAAACAAAACCCTTACCAAAATCCAGTCAATATTCTTGCTCCCTAATGCCACTGTTAATTGACAAGTATTCTTCAATAGTCCCCTTCACCCTTTAACAAAGGATTACAATGAAGCCAGTAAGACCAATACTTCTTATTTTCTAACATAACTTTGCCAATAGTATTTTATTCCTCGTGATTTTGTTTTCTTTAATTATGATTGACAATAATTTTATCCTGGCGTGGCTCTACAGAATTTCAATGACTAAACAGGAACTCCCACTACATTTCCTAGTACATGCTCCTTATTATGCTAAGCTTTCTAAGCACACATGCACTGCAGATCTGAAAGAGGTGTTATTCCCATTTTATATACAGAAACTGAAGTTCAGAGAGGTTCAGTAATATGATCTAGAAATCACAGGTAAGGGGCACCTCGGTGGCTCAGTCGGTTAAGCAGCTGCCTTCGGCTCAGGTCATGATCCCAGGGTCCTGGGATCAAGCCCCACATCCGACTCTCTGCTCAGCCGGGAGCCTGCTTTCTCCTTTCTTTCTGCCTGCCTCTCTACCTACTTGTGATCTCTGTCAAATAAATAAATAAAATCTTTAAACAACAACAACAACAAAGAACACTCAGCCTTTTTAGTGTGTATTATGTATGTATACAATGTTTTTTCCTCCAATTAAAGTCAAAGTCCTTTTCTGTTTCATCCCAGTTGTCTTCGTTGCTTTCATATATCAGGTGCTTGTTGGTTAATGAGGTAAAGGATAGGGTATGAAATACGTAAATTGTGCTGGCACCAAATTTTATATATAAAACATTCCATAAAGGCAAAAAGAGGTGCTTAAGAAATCAAGTAGGTGATAGGACAAGATACAGGTCTCAGGAAATTAAGTACACACAAATCTGAGGAACACACACATTACGGGATGATAACATTAGAATTCTTTTTCTAAAAATGAACCTTCAAGAAATTTCTTCAAATATGAAACCCCTATTTGAATGTATTTAAGTGATTTGCATTTAAATATGTACAAAATGAATGTGTAGTCTTTAGAGAAATGTTATGCAAAGATTTCCATGTGCCTAGAAATCTGCCATTAAACTCAAAAGAAAACACATTTGTGCTTTTTTTGTGTTTTTGTTTTTAAGCATCCAGAACATAACTCCTAAAGACAGGAACTGTGAACATCGTGCTCACTGGCTATATCCCCAGTCTCTAGTACAGTGCCTACTAGTCTAATCTGTGTAGCAGACACTCAAATAGGGACTAAACAGAAGGACAGAATACCAGAATCAAATTTGTAATTATTTTCAATTTTCCAGTGCTAGATTAGGCTCTTTGGTTTCTGGAGACTGGACACCCAATGTTCTGACTACTCTACTTGATTTGTACTCTTCCAGTAAGTATATATAAATGACCAACAGTCAAAAGCTAGCCTGAAGTTTACAAGGCTCTACAGATGTATGAATTCTAAATTAGATACAGATTAGCATTAATGTAATTAGTACTGTTACAAATGTTAATTTGTTGGCTTTGATAACTGTACTGTGATTCTGTACTTAACAGTAGGGTAAAGGGTACATAGAAGTCATTGTGATAATTATGTGACTTTTCTGTAAGACTAATATTATGTCAAAATGCATAAAAACTAAATTAAGAAAATTTACATTAGAAATACTTACTGCACCAAGTGATGGTCCATATCTTCCTGTGGCAACTTTACACACATAACTGACAAAATTGGAAATAACACCTGGGAAATAAGTCATATTTTGATAATTTTAGTGAGGTATAAAAGTAGTTTTCATTTCTGATGCCCAACTCACAGAGACTAAGTGACGGATTTCTACCTAGGTCAGTACAAGGTGCAAGCATGAATACCTACACTATCACTTCAGGTATTTATAAAAGAAGTCTGACCAACTGCACAACTTACTCAATGACATAGGGTCATTCACTTTACTTCTCAGTTCTCACTTTTCTCATCTATAACATGAAAGAGACTAGTTCCAAACCCATCAACTGTCTGGGAACCCTCTGGGCTGCACTCCAAACACTAAATCAGATTCTCTGGAGTGGGACCAGGGAATCTATATTTTACTCGGCTTGCCAAATGACTCTGCTGCAGATCTAGACTAGATGATCTTTTACAAGTCCCTGTGGTTCCAATGTCATCTAAGATGAATGTGGCTCATTTTTAAAACTTCCTAGAGAGCAGGAATTAGCAGCACCTGAAACAGACCTGTTTGTACCTACAACAATACAACTAGTACATGGGGAAAGAACTATACGCTTCTGTACAGGCCAAAGATGTTGCTCAATTTCTAGTACTGAGGGATCAGATGCATGATATTTAAATAAAACTGATTAACCACCCATCCTGGGCCTTGTGGTAGATGCTTCTATTTAATCCTTTCTACAACCCCATGTCACGAAAGAATAAGTATCAATATCTTCAGAGAGTGTATAGTCTTTTCCGCAAAATCAGATGGCAAGTAGCAGAAATAGGGTCTAATAAAACTAGGTCTTCTGACCTTAAGCTCTCAAGTGCTTTTTTCACACTACAGTATGATTCCCAGATAAACTTTTTATTTTATTTATTTATTTTTTTTTTCCCACACACGCCTCATGTGACATGGTCCTTAATGGCAGCACTAGGGGGGGGGGGCGCAGCAAACTGGCCTGAAGTTTTTTTTTTTTTTCCAAACTTTTTATTTTTTAAAAGATTTTATTTTTCTGTGAGAGAGAAAGACAGCATGGGGGAGGGGAGAGGCGCAGAGCAGGCGAGGAAAGCAGACTCCAGAATCATGACCTAAGCTGAAGGCAGACATTTAACAGACTGAGCCACCCAGATGCCCCAATATACTGTTTTTAAATGAATGGACTTCAGGGGTGCCTGGTCGGCTCAGCCAGAAGAACATGTCACTCTTGATCTCAGGGCTGTGAGTTCAAGCTCCATGTTGGGTACAGAGATTATTAAAAAAACAAAACAAAACAAAACCTTAAATTATTTTTAATTAAAAATAAATGAAGGTATTTCAGAAATGAATTTTTATGCTGTGTGTTTTTTAATTAAGTATATTTTGCAAACAGGTAAAATTTAACTGACCACTTTTCAGTTTAGTAGCATCTAGGAACCTAGAATCCAATACTACCACTTCCTAATTGAAATCAGGAAATGATGTTATCTCCAAGACTGACTGGAGTGGTTCCAAACTAAGATACATGCTTTCAGAATAAATTCATTCTTGATAGTTTAATTATTACAAAGTTCTGATCTAAAACTTTCTGGAAAGTGAACACACTGTGGTAAATGAGCTTAAAGTTATTTAACAAAGATCCAGATGATTGAGACAGCCAGAGAGTCTGGGAAGCACCTATTTATAAAACGGTGGATCTGAGCTAAAGAAACCAAGGCCTAATGAGATAAAATGATATTCTTAAATTCTACACTAAACCTTAACTCCTGTCTATCCTGACTTAAAACTAAACATACCTAAATAATCTAAAAAGAAACCAGCAAAATGAGAAGCATAAAAGATAACCCCGCTGGTCTGTGATATCCTTCTCTCTATAGTTTGTACAATTCTCTATACACAAACTTCATGTGTAGAATATGGCTATAATCATTCCCTTCCTTCCTACTCCAGGTAGGTAAAGTGCTTATACGCTGAAAGATCCCCAGATTAAAGCTTTTTACCTGCAGATAAGTAAACTGCCATGAACTGCTCTTGACCCAGAATGTTCACTATGCTGGAGGAGAAGCTCCACAAAACATACATATTTGCAGCCATGTGAAACAAGGAGAAATGACTGAATGTTGACAGCAACATTGGAGAACAAAGGACCTCTATAAGAGGGGAAAAAAAAAAGTCTGGTAATCACAGGACATACAGCCATGATCTAAATATGTTTTAGATTTTTTTCATTACTATTATGAAAAACTCAAAATAAGAAGCAAAAACAGAGCCAATTAAAAAGTTTAAATAAGATGGTTTACCATAGTATTTTTGAAGGTGGTAAAAAAACTTATCTTAAATTTCCTCTATTTAGTAAGTACCCAATAAAAATTCTCAGTTCAATGAAAGCAACTTTTCCTTATGGCAAAAATTACCTAGAAAAAGTATTAGTAAGCTATTTTTACTACAGATAGAAAGTTGTATAACAGTATCCTCCCAAGAGCAAACTTGTAGTGATCATAGATCTTGTGTCATTAAAAAATACATGTCTACTATGTACAAGATGCATTTTAAGTACCTGGGACATAAGACTAAGAGAGATGAGGTCCCTTTCCTCAAGGAACTTACAGTCTGTCTTCTGGATTTTGCTTATAATTTTTGACAAGTAACTCATCCTTTTTATAGCATTTCAATTAACATAAAACCTATTTCTTTCATATTACCTCTACCTCAAAAAAAAGTCATGAGAAGACTTACTTGAGGCTGGGTTGGATGTGAAATATCTGATCATTGTCCGCTGTAGAGAAGGTACTCTCCATAAACAGAATACAAAAACATTTGCTGCTATGATACCTACAAAATAAAAATATATAATTTAGGGACTTTAAAAATAGGAAGAAAGTCTGAAAGTCCACCTGAATACGATTTTCTACCACAATTATTTAAGAATATTATATACTTGGTGGGGGGGTGAGGGAGGGCAAGTTAAGGAAAGTAAGTGAAATCAATGTTTTCAAGTCTCAAACTATATGAACAGGTGCAGTCGGAAAATTCCTAGGAAACTGCAAATGTCCTAGAAGCTGACTTCCTTCACTTAGATCCGTATTTTTACTTCTACAGAATAGTTTACTCTTCTCAATAAACAACAATCAGATCTATAATTACCGTTTGAAAATGGCCAAGCCAGAGACAAGTAATGTAGAGTTAGGTTCTTTGGCCAGGACCAGAAAAGCGACACTATATAACAAGCTTCTTTTTCCACAGGGAATAATATACTTCTTAAACTTATAGAAATATCTATGTATCATCTGGATAAATGAAGATCCACTTGTCTGAGAAAAATACTTGTCAGATAAGAATTCAGGAATAATCTGGAAGAATTTTCCAACTGCTATTGAAACTGTTTACATGTGGGAGTTGGGTGACCATTTCGTTTTTCTGCAAGAACTAATGTTGCTGGAACTACCACTAAATTGAGTAGGTTTATTATTTAATGATAGAATTAACTATTCAGTTACATTTTTGTGAAAAATCAAGTTTTTCTTAAAAACTACAAACTTTAAAAAAGACATTAATTTTAAGGCACCACAACTCCTTGCCCATGTACTTATCTACTTGAATTAAAGGAATTTAAACATTTACTCATTCCTCCAGTTTCTTTCAGCAATAGGCAGCTAGCTCTTTCACCTTCTTCAGTGACAGTAAGCACTGATTCCAGTAACAGCCTGGTAAGAGGATTTATTTTAGAAGATATTCATTGTATGATCTCCACCGGCTGCTATGTCTTGGAGTTACCTTTGGCTTTCTGTGTTTGCTCCCTCTGTAAGGCTCTCAGCTGTACCTCAGCATTACTAGTCTCTCCAGGTTTTGCTCTCCCTATTTGACCATTAGGTAGGAAAGGAAGCTACCATTTTTCACAGATTCACAGATTCTCTCCATTTTAGTATCTGTAATCAGAATGCATCTTACAACTGGTGGTGCGTCACAACACTTTCAAGGATGGTGAGGACATTACTCATGAAAGGATGCGGAAAAGAGGTCACAAGCAAGGCAAGTAAGAGGACTATGTATACCTCCCAATGAGGAGCCTGAAACCCTGGGCAAGTAGGGTGGGCAAAAAAAGGGTGGAGCCTCCTCAGATGGAGCAATAGATCTCAGAAGGTTTATCCTAAGGAAGTGAGCAGTGATTAGTGTTGCTCAGGTTTTCTCAGTTTCTCGTGGAAGAGTTACACATCTTTATTACCCAGAGAATCCTCTGAGGTCTAGGCTCCTGTACATAGTGACTGGTATCTTGACATAAAGAAGCCCTGAGGATAGTCTGGCCTCAGGCTTCCATGTTCACAAAGATAATCAGGACTAAACAGTTAGCTCCAATTGTGATACAATGCAAAGAAAGCAAGATGGGGTTCCCGATCCTGCCTGCTAGGCTGGAAAATGGCAACCACTACCCTATGTGTTGTGCAGGCTACTTTCTGAAACCAGTGACAGCACACACTTCTGGAAACTGCAAGCACCACAGCACTGCACAGAAGTAGAGTGTGTCTCTGGCTGAAGAGATTACAACCAGGGAAAAGACTTACAAAAGGGTAAGATAACCAAAGATATCAAGGTTAACAGTAATCAAAGAGTTATCATCCCCAAGCATTCAACCCAAATGTAAGAGGCCTTTTTTGGTAAAACATGACAGGATATTGGCACTGAACACATTGTAGTTAAACCCCTCACTTCATAAACCTGTGGTCCACGATTAAGAATCCCATCAGTGAACAATAAACATACATACCCAAACTATGCACACAAATCACTGTAATATGTTCACAAATTAAAAAGAAATTACAAAACTAAAATGCAGTTATTTTCCTCCACGCATATCCTATTTTGAAGGTCAATTATAGATGAGAAAACTTAGGCTCTAAAAGATACAAATTTTCAGAGGCAAATTCAGTGGCCAAGCCAGAATTCCTAATCTAGGGCTCTTTCTACTATACACAAAGACATGGATTGCCAACAGGATTTCTTTTGACCCTGGTCACTCTAGGAATTCAGACCAGACAAAGGGGCTTTTTATCTTGGAAACAGCATGGTTGGTCCCCAGAAGCCAGTGTACAGGAGAGGATATGTGGTAATCCTAGGCCAGAAGCAGCACTGCGCATTATCTAAAGAAATGGGTAAAGGAGCCCAGCAGAACTGACTGTCTTACTTCTACTATAACCAAGGCAAGAAGCCTAACCCCCCTCAGCCTCAGTTTCCTCTTCTGTAAAAAAGGGGTAATAAAATCTACTATAGAAGAGTTGAGTGCTGATTAAATGAGAAAACATAATTAAATGCAACAGTCACACAGTGAAAACACATAAATGAAAGGGAATGGCCTTTTCTAAAGTAGAAAGTGGATGTGCCACTTAGTTCCTTTGTGGTCTGCATTTCATCCCCTTCACTTTAGTTACCTCATTTGTAAAATGGGGATTTTATATATATCTTATAAATCTTATATATCTTCCTGTATCTTATAAAAATTGTAGTGAAGCTTTAAAAAAAATACTATATGCATTTAGTGTGCAGAAACTCAAATAATGGTTCCTTTCTCCTCCTTTTCCTTTGAGAAGTAGAACTGCTTAAGGCCTTTGCCTGTATCTCCATTTAGAAGGAGTGTTACTCTCCTCCTGACCCAGTAAAACTCTTAGACAAGTCTGACACTGCTGATTTGGGAAGTTTGCTGCTGCCTCAACACCTACCTTTACCAAAAGAGATGCAATGGATTACATTAGTGACCATAATGAAGTAAGGACCTTGAAAAATTCTCTCCTTCACAAAGCAATGAAAAAACTGGCAAAAACGGTCAGAATCAACTTTTTCAGAACTCTGGAAACTAACTAAAGGCTTACAGCAACTCAGCATTTAAGAAAAATGGTGAATCTCAATAGGAACAGCAAATTTGGGGCATTTTAACTTGCCCTGGTTCCATCCCTTACTTTTTAGCTACAAGTTGAAGCTGTAAGCTATGAAAACAATCCACATTTCCCATGGAGCCCCAAAACCATGAGAGGCAGCACAGGAAACTGGAACTCTTTCAAAGGCTCATTCCCAGAAATTGTCACTATCTGACCTATCTGGAAATAGTTCCCTGCAAGACCCCACTTGCAAGGCTGTCTATATTTGACTTGACTGGATCCTCAAGTGCAAAATTCCTTTTCCCAGGGGGCATTTGTCAAAAACGATTACAGGCAGGTGTTTTAAGTTCATGGCTGCCTAAGGTGGTGGATAATATTTGGAATAAACAAAAGACCAAAAATCTTAAAAGGAAAAGTGAGGACTGAAATGTCCACAGGAGCTTATACCTCAATACATTCCTGGGATCTTGTACACCATAAGCGTAAAGAAAAAATAGACTTTAAGAAATTATTTGTTACGAGACACAAAGGACATTGTATAATGATAAAAGATGTAACATCTTCTTGATATATCAATATAGCTATTATAAACATACCTGCTCCTAACAATAGAATCCCAAAATATATAAAGCAAAAATTAAACAAAAGGGAAAAATTTAACAGTTCAACAGTAATACCCGGAGACTTCAATACCTTATTTGCAATAATAGATTAGATGATGAGCAAGGAAACAAGTCTTGAAGAACACTATAAACCAACTAGGCCTGACAGGCATCTATAAAACACTCAACAGGTTCGCCTGGATGGCTCAGTTGCTTAAGTGTCTGACTCTTGATCTAAGCTCAGGTCTTGATCTCAAGATGGTGAGTTCAAGCCCCATGTTGGACTCCACATTGGGGGTGAAGCTTACTTTAAAAAAACAAAACAAACAAGAAAATACATTTGTGGGACACCAGCTGGCTCAGTCAGTAGAGCATGTGACTCTTGATCTTGGGTTTGTGGGTTTGAGCACCACACTGGGTGTGGAGATTACTCAAAAATAAAACCTTAAGTGGCCCCTGGGTCACTTAGCTGGTTAAGCATCTCCCTTCAGCTCAGGTCATGATCTCTGGGTCCTGGGAGCAAGCCCCATGTTGGGCAAGGAGTCGCTACTCCCCCTCCCCCAACTTGTGCTTCCTATCTCAAGTGAATAAATAAAATCTTAAAAAAAAACAAAAAACTGGGGGGGCCTGGGTGGGTCAATCGTTAGTGTCTGCTTTCCACTTGGGTCATGATCCCAGGGTCTTGGGATCAAGCCCCACATCCACGGAGCCTGCTTCTCCCTCTCCTCATGCTCTAACTCTCTCACTCCCTCTCAAATAAATCTTAAAGAGAAACCAAAATCTCAAGAAAAACCACAGACAATACATTCCTTTCAAGTGCATACATGAAACATTATCCAGGACAGACCATTTGTTCAGCCACAAAGCAAGTCTCAAAAAATTTTAAAACCCTGAAATTATACAAAGTATGTTCTCTGACCACAATGGAATAAAATTACAAATCAGTAATACATTAGAAGAAGTCATCAATATGTGGAAATTAACACATTCCTAAATAACCAGTGGGACAAAGAAGAAATCATGAGGGAAATTAGGAAGTACTTTGAAATCAATGAAAACAAAAATACAGCATAGCTGCTATGGACTGAATTATTTTCCACTAAGATTGGTATGTTTAAGCCCTAGAGTGATGGTTTTGGGGGATGGAGTCTTTGGAAGGTAATTAGATTTAGATGCGATCATGAGGGTGGGGCCTCCATGATGGGATCGGCTTCTGTATAAATGAAATACCAAAGAGCTTGCTCTTGCTCTCTCCCCCTGCCATATGACACAGCAAGCTGGCAGAGGAGAGAAGAGTTCTCACAAAAATCCAACCATGATGGTCCCCTTGATTTTAGACTTCTACCCTTCCAAATTTTTTAAGATTTTATTTATTTACTTATTTATTTATTTGATAGAGACACAGCAAGAAAGGGAATACAAGCAGAGGGAGTGGGGGAGGGAGAAGCAGGCTCCCCACTGAGCAGGAAACCTGATGTGGGGCTTGATCCCAGGACCCTGGGATCATGACCTGAGCCAAAGGCAGATGCTTAACAACTGAGCCACACAGGCGCTCCCACCTTTCCAAATAAAAAAATTATTTTCTGTTGCTTAAGCTACCCAGTCTATGGCATTTTGTTATGACAACCCAAGCTGCTAAAACAATACTAAAATTTACAGAGAACAGCAAAAGTAGGCTGTGAATGCTACATTAAAAAAGAATAAAGAATTCAAATCAATAATCTAAACTTCCACCTTGAGAAACTAGGAAAATAAAAAAAGCAAATCCAGGGGCGCCCGGGTGGCTCAGTGGGTTAAAGCCTTCTACCTTAGGCTCAGGTCATGATCCCAGGGTCCTGGGATGGAGCCCCACATTGGGATCTCTGCTCAGCAGGGAGCCTGCTTCCCTTCCCCTCTCTCTGCCTGGCTCTTTGCCTACTTGTGATCTATGTATCTCTGTCAAATAAATAAATAAAATCTTAAAAAAAAAAAAAAAAAAGCAAATGCAAATGCAAAGCAAGCAGAAAGTTTGGATGAATAAAGGTATAGAAAAAAAAAAATCAATGAAACCAAAAGTTGGTTATTTGAAATGACCAACAAAATTGACAAACCTTTAGGGAGTGACCAGAAAAACTCCTCAAGTTACTAAAACTAGGAATGAAAGCAGAATGTTACTACGGACCTTTACAGAAACAAAAAGGATTATAAGGGAATACTATAAACAATTGTCTACCAACAAAGAACTTAGATGAAATTGAAGAATTCCTAGAAAGACACAAACTACTGAAACTGACTTAAGAAACAGAAAGGGCCTATAAGGGGCGCCTGGGTGGCTCAGTGGGTTGAGCCGCTGCCTTCGGCTCAGGTCATGATCTCAGAGTCCTAGGATCGAGTCCCGCATCGGGCTCTCTGCTCAGCAGAGAGCCTGCTTCCCTCTCTCTCTCTGCCTGCCTCTCCATCTACTTGTGATTTCTCTGTCAAATAAATAAATAAAATCTTTAAAAAAAAAAAAAAAAAGAAAGAAAGGGCCTATAAGATATAAAGATTGAATTTGTAATAATAATAATGAAAAACAAAAACAAAAACCTTCTCACAAAGAAAAGCCCAGGACTAGACAGCTTTACCGGTTTATTACTTTCCTAGAGCTGCTATAATAAATTACCACACACTTGGTGACTTAAAACCACAGAAACGTATTCTCTTAAAGTTCTGGAGGCTTAAAGTCTGAAATCAAGTTGTTGCTAGGTCATGCTTCTTTCTAAAAGACTCTAAGGAAGACTCCTTTCTTCCCTCTTCCTAGCTTCTGGTGGCTCTTGGCTATTCTTAGCCATTATTTAAGCTTATTGCTGCATCACTCCAATCTCTGCATCAATCTCTTCCCATGAACTTCTTTTCTGTAGGTCTTTTTGTCTTCTCTTGTTGTAAGGACACAAATAACTGGATTTAGGGCCCATCTTAAATTTAGTATGATCTCACTATAACTCAATGTATGATCTCAATGTAACTTACAGTTAATCTGCAAAGATCCTATTTCAAATAAAGTAACACTGAATTTCTGGGTGGATATGAATTTTTGTAAGGACACTATTAAATTTATTACAACTGGCAAATTCTAGCAAAGATAAATGGGAATTAACACCAAACCTTTTCAAATGCTTCCAAAAAAGAGAAGAGGAAAAAACATTTCTCAACTCATTCTATGAAGCCAGTATTACCTTCATATCGAAACCAAAGACATCACAAGAAAACTACCAATATCTTTTATGAACATGAATAGAGAAATTCCTAATACCGGCAAACCAAATCTAGCAGCATATAAAGAGGATTACAAACCATGACCAAGTACAATTTATCCCAAGAATGCAAAACTGATTCAACATATGTCATTGTAATAGCCCCTTATGAACACAGATCGAAAGCCCTCAGGAAATACTAACAAACCAAACCTAGCAGCACATAAAAAGCATTATAAATCATAAACAAGTGGAATTTATCTCAAGAATGCAAAATCGGTTCAATATATACCAGTGTAATAATATTCCATATTGGAAGACTCACTATTCCCAATCTGAAAACTTACAACACAAAGCTATGGTAATCAAGATAGTCTAGCATACAATAGACATACAGATCAATGGAACAGAACTGAGAATCCAGAGTACATCCATGCATTTATGGTCAACTGTTTTTTTTTTTACTGTGGTCCCAAGACAAATCAATAGGGAAAGAATGGTCTTTTCAACAAATGGTGCTGGGACAAGTGGATACCCATCCACAAAAGAATGAATTTGGATCCTTATCTCAAACCAATTACAAACATTAACTCAAAATGAACCAAAGGCCTAAACCTAAGAGCTAAAACTACAATATGCTCTGAAGAAAACTCAGGTACAAATTCTTATGATGCTGCATTAGACCACTATTTTCTTGACCTGATTGTTAAAGCACAAAATAAAAAAATACACAAAATGGATTTCATCAACATTAAAAACATTTGTCATAGCACAAAGTAGAAAGTTGTGAAATGCCTGTTGTATACCTAAAACTAATGTAATATTGTATCAACTATATTTTGATCAAAAATAAAACTTAAAAACATTGTGCTTCAAAAAACACTACTAAAAAAGTGATAAGACAACTCAGAGAATAAGAAAAAATATTGCAAATCATATATTTAATAAGGATCTAGGATCCAGAATATATAAAGAATTCTTACAACTCGGGCGCCTGGGTAGCTCAGTGGGTTAAGCCGCTGCCTTCAGCTCAGGTCATGGTCTCAGGGTCCTGGGATCGAGTCCCGCATTGGGCTCTCTGCTCAGCAGGGAGCCTGTTTCCTCCTCTCTCTCTCTGCCTGCCTCTCTGCCTACTTGTGATCGCCCTCTGTCAAATAAATAAATAAAATCTTAAAAAAAAAAAAAAAAATTCTTACAACTCAATAAAAAGACAACTCAAAAAACAGGCAAAGTATGTAAACAGACAATTCTCCAAATAAGAATGAATGGACAGGGGTCCCTGGGTGGCTCAGTCAGTTAAGCATCTAGACTCTTGATTTTGGCTCAGGTCATGATCTCAGGATTATGAAACTGAGCCTCGCATAAGACTCCATGGAGCCTGCTTAAGATTCTCTCCCTCCCTCCAACCTCCCCTCCTGCTCCCTCAAAAAGAAATGAATGGACAATTGCACAATTGCACACAAAAAGATGTTTAGCATTTCTAGTAACTAAGGAAATGCAGGACAAAACCATGATATACCACTTGACACACATTAGGATGGCTTTAAAAAAAAAAGGAAATCAGAACTGGCAAGAATATGATGGAGAAACTGAAACTCTTGTGTCTTGCTGGTAAGAATGTAAAATGGTATAGCGACTCTAAAAAAACAGTTTCGCAGTTCCTCAAAAATTAAACATAGATTATTGTTTGATCCAACAACTCCACCTCTAACTATATACCCAAAGATCTGAAAGAAAGGACTCAAAATAGAGACTTGTACATGAATGTGCACAGGAGCACAATTCATAATAGCCAAAGATTGAAGCAACTCAATACCCACTGACAGATAGATGAACAAAATGTGTACACACATAATGCAAACTGATTAAGCCTGAAAAAAATAAAAAAAGAAATTCCGATACATGCTAAAATATGTAAAATACCTTAAAAACAGTATGCTAAGCAAAAGAAGCCAAACACAAAAAATGTATTTTATAATTCCACTTATATGAGGTATAGACAAATTCAAAAATAGAAACAGAATAGTGTCACCAGGGGTTAAGGGGAAAGGGAAATGGGAAATTATTTAATGGGTATAGTGTTTCTATTTGGGATGAAAAAAATTTTGGAAATGGATGGTGGTAATGGCTGCACAACATTGTAAATGTACTTTATGCCACTAAATTGTACACTTAACAGCTAAAATGATAAATTTTATGTTTTGTATATTTTACCACAAAAAAATATGTAGTCACTGATAATATTAGGGAAAAAAAGGGGCAGGCAATAAATGGAATCCTCCTACAGTTCTTGGGGGAACGTAAAATGGTGTAGCGACTTTAGAAAACAATCTGGCAATTCTTCCAAGAGAAAACATGGGGAAAAGTAGATATCCACATGCAAAGGAATGAACTTGGGACTCTTACACCATATACAAAAACTAACTAAAAATGGATTGAAGATCTAAATGTGAACCCAAAATCTATAAGACTTCTAGAAGAAAACATAGGGGAAAAGCCTTGTAACACCGAACTTGGTAACAATTTCTTTGCTATGACACCAAAAGCATAGGCAACACAAGCAAAAATAGACAAATGGGACATCAAACCTAAAAACTTTTGTCCAGGGACACCTTAGTGGCTCAGCTGGTTGAGTGTCCAACTCTTGATTTTGGCTCAGGTCATGATTTTGGCTCAGGTCATGTGGGGCTCCTCACTGAACATGCAGCCTATTTGGGATTCTCTCTCCCTCTCCCTCTGTCCCTCGACTCCCCCCCCCACCCTGCCCCACTTTCTCTGGGAAAAAAATTAATCAAAAATCAAAAACCAAAAAGAAAAACCAAACCCACAACAAATTTTTGTCCAAAGTACACAATCAACACAGTGAAAAAGCAATCTACAGTATGAGAGAAAATACTTGCAAACCATTTACCTGATAAAGGGTTAATATCTAGAATATATTTAAAAAACAAAACAAAACTCCTACAATCAACAAAAAAGTCAAATAACCCGATTAAAATAGGCAAAAGACTGGAACATTTATCTAAAAACAGTCAATGGCCAACAGCAACAAGCATATGAAGAGATGTGCAGCATCACTAACCATCAGAGAAATGCAAATCAGAACCACAATGTGTCACCACACACCCATTAGGATGGCTACTATAGAAAAAACAGACAAGCAAGTAACAGGTGCTGCCAAGGATGTGGAGAAATTAGAACTCTTGTTCTCGTGCGCTGCTGGTGGGACTGTAAAATGTGTAACCATAGGGCATCTGCCTGGCTCAGTCAGCAGAGTATGTGATTCTTGATGTCGGGGTTGTAAGTTCAAGCCCCATGTTAGATGTAGAGATTACTTAAAAGTAAAATCTTTAAAAATAAAAATGGTACAACTGCTATGGAAAACAGTATTGGAAATTCCTCACAAAAATAAAAATAGAGGGGTGCCTGGGTGGCTCAGTGGGTTAAAGCCTCTGCCTTCAGCTCAGGTCATGATCCCAGGGTCCTGGGATCAAGCCCCGCATCCGGCTCTCTGCTCGGCAGGGAGCCTGCTTCCTCCTCTCTCTCTGCCTGCCTCTCTGCCTACTTGTGATCTCTGTCAAATAAAATCTTTAAAAAAAAAAAAATTAAAAATAGAACTACCACATAATCCAGCAATCCCACTTTTGGGTATGTATCCAAAAGAACTGAAAGCAGGACCTCAGAGCTATTTGCATATCCATGTTCATAGCAGCGCTATTCACAATAGCCAAGACATAGAAGCAACTCAAATGTGTCTGTCGATGAATGAATGCATGAACAAATATGGTATATATACACAATGAAATAAATTATTTAGCCTCAAAAAGGAAGGAACTCTTATCACAAGCTACAACATGGATGAACCTTGAGGACATTATGCTAAATGAAATAAGCCAGTCAAAAAAGGTAAGTACTGATGGATTCCACTTAAATTTGAGGTTTACAGTCAAATTTACAGAAACAAAGTGGCATGGTGGTTACTAGAGGCTGAGGGGGAGGAGGAAAAGTAAAAAAAGACTTTCAGTTTTACAAGACAAAAAAGTTCTATGTTTCATAACAATGTAAACATACTTAACACTACTGAACTGTCAACTTAAAAATGGCTAACATGGGGGATGCCTGGGTGGCTCAGTGGGTTAAGCCACTGCCTTCGGCGCAGGTCATGATCTCAGGGTCCTGGGATCGAGTCCCGCATCGGGCTCTCTGCTCAGCAGGGTGCCTGCTTCCTCCTCTCTCTCTCTCTGTCTGCCTCTCTGCCTACTTGTGATCTCTCTCTGTCAAATAAATAAATAAAATCTTAAAAAAAAAAAAAAAAAAGCAGCTGCCTTGGGCTCAGGTCATGATCCCAGAGTCCTGGGACCGAGTCCCACATGGGGCTCCTTGCTCGGCGGGGAGCCTGCTTCTCCCTCTGCCTCTGTCTGCCACTCTGTCTGCCTGTGTTCGCTCTCTCGCCCTCTCTCTCTCAGATAAATAAATAAAATCTTTAAAAAAAAAAAAATGGCTAACATGGTACCTTTTACATTTTTACCACAATTTAAAAAAAAGTTAAACATGAGTACCACATGACCCAATGATTCCACTTGAGGTATATATTAGTAAAAGAAATGAAAACATGGCTACATGAAAATGTACATTAAAAAGCCCACTGCAGGGACGCCTGGGTGGCTCAGTTGGTTAAGCAGCTGCCTTCAGCTCAGGTCATGATCCCGGCGTCCTGGGATCGAGTCCCACATCGGGCTCCTTGCTCCACGGGGAGCCTGCTTCTCCCTCTGACTCTGCCTGCCACTCTGTCTGCCTGTGCTCGCTCTCGCTCTCTCTCTCTGACTAAATAAATTAAAAAAAAAAAAAAAAAAAAAAAATCTTAAAAAAAAAAAAAAAAAGCCCACTGCATTATCATAACAGCCAAAAAATGGAAATAACTCAAATGTCCATCAAGAGATAAGTAAACAAAACAGGATATATCCACATAATGTAATATTATCTGACCATAAAAAGAAATGAAGTACTGACACGTGCCCCAACATAGATCAACCCTGAAAACATGACACTAAGTTAATGAAGTGGACACAAAAGGCCACAAAGTTGATTCCATTTACATGAAATGTCCAGAACAGGCAAATCCATAAAGAAAGAAAACAGATAATAGGATGCTTAGGGCTGAAGTGAGGACGGGAATGGGGAGTGACTGTTAATAGGTATGGAGTTTCTTTTTGCGATAAAGAAAATGTTCTGGGATTAGATGACAGTTGTACAATCCTATCAATTCAGGAAAAACCACTGAACTGCATACTTTTAAAAGGCAAATTTTAAGATATGTGAAGAATATCTTGATTGAAAGAAATATACCACAATTTAGAAATCACTGCTTGGTTCAGTAATCTCAGTCCATTTTCCTTAGCCCAAGGAAGGTAAGACCACCTCTTTTTCTCTTTTTCTGAAAAAGGACTCACTATCCCACCTGGAGTCCAGTAGCTAAGTACAGAATACCCTCTGCTCATATGGTGGGGCAGCTCACCCCCTCCCACAGCTTTCCTACCTGAAGGAAACTAGACCTGGCCAGCCCAGACACTGACCAGTATATACATACATGACAACCAAAGAACTGAGCTCAAGTGGTCCCCTACCTCAGGTTCCCTGAGAACCAGGACTATAGGCACAGGATCACCCTCATACAGGGTTGGCCTCAGATAGTGACTACAATTTCTTTTCCTGGGCAGTATCAACAAAACTAGTTAAGCACTGGTCCCACAGCTTCCTGGAGTCAAGAAGAAATACAGAAAGACCATTCACCTTAAAGCCTCCAACTGGGATGCAGATAGTTAGAAAATGATAAGGACAGATGGAAAGAATGGGACAAATTCACAGTAAAGGAGATCAAGACCTTTACAAACTAACCACAGAAGGGGTTATTTCTCTGCATCTTCCCTGTAGATGAGAATATGTAACCTCCTGTGTGAGCAACTTTTAGAAATAAATGACTTAAATGACTTAAAGGATATTTAAATTGGTATATAACTTATTTTAAGATTTCACAACACATAAAATTTTAAATGTATTTAAAATTTTAATTTTAAAATAAATTAAAATTAATTTATAATTACCCTGACCCAACAAGTCTATTTCCAGTAACTCATCCTAAAAACGTGCTTGCAAAGGGTGCAAATATCTCTCTATAACCATATTCACTCCAGTATTATTTATAGAAGACTACAACCAACCTAAATACCCATTAAGAGAAGATTTGCTACATAGTATTCATTGGTATGAACTACTACAGTGCTATCAAAAAGAATATTCTGAGCCCAGGGTGCTGGTAATTTCCATTGCTTGCTCTGGGCGCTAATTACATGGATGTGTTCAGTTTGTGAAAACTGTACATCTGACATGTGCAATATAAATATACTTCAATAAAACAGAACAGACCTACTTGTATCGATACAACGTCCTCTAAAATATTAAGAGAATCAAAAAAAATTCAGGTGCAAAGAAGCATCAATGCCTATATACAAACTGTTTGGAAGAACACATAAGTGTAACTAAAAAGGCAGTAGTTATTACGGGGAAGTCTCCAGTTACAGAGACTTTTCACTGTTCATATTCTTTAACAGGATTTTAACCTGTTACAATGCACATTTATTCATTTTACAATGACAAAGACTAACCTAAGTAGAAGAAAAGGGCTCCTTTTCATCCCCGAATGCCAGCCTGCTGTCTTGGGACAAGTCACTACCATTTGGGCTCTCAATATAAACACCCAGATACTGTGGGCTGGGAGCAGGCAGTGTGGTTCACCAGAAAGGTAGTTTAATGGTGATGTGCTATAGTAGAAAGTGAAAAGATATAACAAAAAGTATATTAAGAATGGAGTTTGGAATGGGCGCCTGGGTGGCTCAGTGGGTTAAGCCGCTGCCTTTGGCTCAGGTCATGATCTCAGGGTCCTGGGATCGAGTCCCACATCGGGCTCTCTGCTCAGCAGGAAGCCTGTTTCCCCCTCTCTCTCTGCCTGCCTCTCTGTCTACCTGTGACCTCTCTCTGTCAAATAAATAAATAAAATCTTAAAAAAAAAAAAAAAAAGAATGGAGTTTGGAAAAAAAAAAGTTTATTCCCCATCACTACTCTTTCTAGCTGTGTTAGCTCAGACAAGTTATTCAACCTCTTTGAGCCTCAGTTATCCCATCTGAACAATCAAGAATACCACTAACAGGGCTCTTACAATTAAGATCAATAATAACAGCATGTATGTAAAGTACCTACCCTAGTACTTGAACCTTAACTGGCACTCAAACATTAGTTTGTTCTTTACCCAGAAATAACTTCTGCAACCTGAGAAGTCAAGAATTTCAGGAACAGTGGCAAATTAAAAGGTTAAGATTAGCTAGATCCAGTGAGCACTGTCTTACCAGAAACTTCAGGAACAGCAAAGCAGACCTTAATCCAGTAGGTACAGCTCAAAATCTTTGAAAGGTAGAAGGGTAAAGAAAATTGAAACTAGGGGCACCTGGCAGGTTCAGTTGGTAGACTATGAAACTCTTGATCTCAGGGTTGTGAGTTCAAGCCCCGCATGGAGTGTAGAGGCTACTTAAAAATAAAATCTTAAGAAATAATAAATAAAAAATAAACTTTAGAGGTTGGAGCAGAAGGAGCAAGGCCCTAGAGTGCAGTAGTGACTAACTTTGGAGCTGATGATAGATATGGACTAATAGAGAAAAATGGGGCAATGTTTTCTTAAATTTCTCTTCCCATCCCCTCCTTCATCAAATACAATATTTTGGCAGGTTCTTCTCTCTGTTTTACCTGAATCCCAAAATAGTAAAGTCAGCATTCTGCTGAGCTAACAGGAAAACCTTGCAGGTATGTCACAGGCATACCTGAAAGCTAGAAAGGTAAGGGAAATACTCTCCTTGGGGCTTGCCCAGGGACCTCCAGGATAGGCTTAAAACTCTTGCAGATTAAGGCAACAGAACAGGAGACTAGCTGAAGTGTAAAAGCACCAAGCATAAGTTTTAACTTGAAAAATGCTTCTGGATGTTCCCACAAATATCAAGTGAACATATAAAAAATTTTTTTCAAAGCAATGTCAAGCTTAGGAAGATATTTCTGTGTAATAATGAAGATTAATACCAGGAAAAAAAAAAAATCCCAAACCAACCAAAGGGGGCTGGGGGAGATCAAAGCCAGTTCCGTAGAACCTGTGAAAAAGTGATTCCCAGGGGCAGCAACTCCTCAGCCTTTAGAAATCACTTAGATAATCTTACAATAAGGATTTAGCATAACTGTTCATGTTTCTGTGGTTCAAAAGCACTTTACACTCAAGTTGCTAGTTAGATCAAAATGTCCATCTCTCCCTACTGATAGGTCCTTTGTGCCAAATAACTGATTTGACTAAGAGAAAAGCAAAAGGCTAGGGTAAAGAAATCGGATTTTCAGTGGTGTCCAAATACCAACTTCTTTGAATCAGCTATTTACTGGGATGAAAAATGTTTTAAATTCTGGGTGCCTGGGTGGCTCAGTAGGTTAAGCTGCTGCCTTTGGCTCGGGTCATGATCTCGGGGTCCTGGGATCGAGTCCCACATCCGGCTCTCTGCTCAGCAGGGAGCCTGCTTCCCTCTCTCTGCCTGCCTCTCTGTCTACTTGTGATCTCTCTCTGTAAAATTAATAAACAAAATTTAAAAAAATAAATAAATTCTGATCCCATGTTTCTTCAAATATTTAATGCCATAAAATCTTCACCATCTTCAAAGAACACTAGGTATCAACTACTTATGAGATACTTTGAAAATATCAAAATTTGGCTACCCTAAGGTTAATTTTTGTTACGTTTAAAAAACAAGCAAATAAACCAAACCTCCTGTTAATCCCAATGAAAACAGATGTGCTATTATAGTGCTATCTTTGAAGGCATCATATTTATTAAGACCTTACTGACTAATCAATTCTACAGTATGGCAATATACCTTTGAAAATCTCAATCCTTTGATTCAAGAGCCCATTCAATAATCATTTACTTAACAGATTTTAATCAAGTGCCTTTAGTGTGTGCAAGACACATGCTAGTTGCTATAACAAAATGAAAACTCTCATTGTCCTCAAGGACATTGCATGTACAAATACATAAGGCAAGTTGTGTTATAAATGATTAAAAAGTGTGGGCCACCTGGAGGGTTCGGTTGGTTAAGTGTCTGACTCTTGATTTCAGCTCAGGTCATGATCTTGGGGTCCTGGGATCAAGCCCGAGGTCAGAGGTTGGGAAGTGGGGGTGGGAGTCTGCTTTAAGGATTTTCACTCAGCAGGAGTCTGCTCTAAGGATTTTCTCCCTTTCCCTCTGCTCCTCCCTCAACTCACACATTAGCGCTCTCTAAAAGAAATAGAATCTTTTTTTAAGATTTTATTTATTTCTGTATTTGAGAGAGAGTGAGAGAATGAGAGAGCACGAGCAGGGAGAGTGGCAAAGGGAGAAGCAGGCTCTCCATGAGCAGGGAGCCAATGTGGGCCAATCCCAGGACCCTGACCTGAGATGAAGAATGATGTTTAGCCAACAGAGACATCCAGGTGCTCCTAAAATAAATAATATCTTAAAAAATAAAAAATAAATGATCACAAAGCACAGTGAGTTCAGAAAAATCAAAGCACCTCTGTTATTGGCAAGACCCCCTGACCCACCGAACTCAGGAAACTCCCAGAAGTTTCTGCCTGTCACTTTTATCTTTTAAAAACTAATGAACTGCTGTAACAGAAAAAGAAACATTTGACGAACAACACTATGCAGATGAATCAGCAAGTGCCTGTTATCTCTGCTTCATTATAATAAAATCTTTTACCCTTCTCGATATTCATCCCAAGCCCTGATAAAAGGAGCCTGTCTACCCCTGTTTAGGGAGTCATGGATTTGGAAATTATTCCGCATGGTATCCTTATTCGTACAAATAAAGATAACTGTGAGGCAACTCCACCTGGTGCAGTCTCTACCTATAGTTCACACAGGAACAAGCTCACTTTGGCCTGGTTACACTTCCTGCAGGAAGCAATGTCCAAACCCTAAGCCTGAAGACCAGTTCAGGTTCCAACACGGAGACAGAAAACGTAAACCTTCTAGACAAAGGAAGGAGCCCAAAGGAGGAAAGATAAGCACCTTTTCTCCTCTTAGGTAGGTAAAGAAGATTAAGAGTACCATTAAGTCTAACCATATTTAAGAAAAAGCAGTATTTTGCTATTATTTCTCTAGAAGATTTTTTCCTATCTGCACAATTGTTAGACTTTCAAATCCATTTCCCCAAATTTCTCAAATAACTAAGTCCATAAAATATTGTACAACTGTTACATTGAAGAGCCAGATTTATCTTTCTGAAAAAATTTACAAAGAACAAAAATTAAATTATCATGGTGACATGCATGGCATGCTTACATTGATTTAATAAATGGAAGACTTTAAAAACAGCATGGTGCAGTAAAGAGAAAATTAGCTTTAGAATGAGACAGACCTGGGTTTTGAAACTTAGCTCTACTACTTACTAGCAGTGTGACCTCTGAAAAGTTCCTTCTCTGAAAGCCAGTTTCCTTATTGGTAAAAAGGGAGATAACTACCCGGTAAGCAACCCTGTGAGGTAGGGAGAGAATGTGTATAAAGCATTCTGCATAAAGAAGGTACTTAATCAATGTCCCCTTTAATTTCTTTAAGAGGATAAGTAATTACTCAACCTGTTTCACAAGCTAGGATTCTACAACAAAGATAGATTATTTAATCAGTAACATACTAGATCGAAATTTAAAATAAGTGACCCACTGCATCACGTACACCTTTAAGCCACAATACTTTTTATACTACTACATTAGCCTGAAGGTACAGAGACTGTCGTCTAAACCACTGGTGAGCAGGGTACAAAAGCTGTTGACTGTGACATACTGTACCTTTTGGTTTGATTTCTCTTCCCTTGAATGGCTAAAACGTGTAAGCTAACACAAACCTGTCACAGTCCGCTGGCCATCACTTAGGTTATTCCACCACTTGTTAATCTAAAATAGAAGGAAAATTGCCTATCACCATATGGTAAACACTTTCAGGGTAAGAAAATGAAAAAACAGTGAGAAAATGCTTTGCGCATAATAAGATTTCTCACGTGCAAAAATTACCAGTACACAGACTTAACAGGTATGTGGTAAAATGGACACACATGGGCTTTAGTCTACATTCTCCACAGAGTCACTGTTTAGCTCTGTGACCTCAGACAAATTACTTCTAAACTTCAGTTTTCTGATCTATAAAATGGAGACAGTAGATACGGAGCAATATTGTTGTGAGGAATATTAATAACAAAGCACCCAGCACACTATCAGAGAGATACAGGTATCAAGCTTACGTGATTTATTCACCAGGTCCAATCTAGTTTTAAAATTCTAACCAAAATATTTTCTAAAACGACCTTTTAAGGTATAGTAACTTGAGGTTCAAAAAAAGAGAGAAGCCTAATCTTTCAGAGACACACACTGAAATATGCCTAGGATTTGCTTTATAGTAATCAGTGGCAGGGCAGAAAAGGAAACAAAGAGGACTAAATGAAACAAAGTTGGCCCCATGTCAATAATCACTGAAGGTGGATGACAGGCATTCATTATACTTTTTCTCTTTTTTTATATTTGTTTGAAATTTCTCCATGATTAAAGTTTTAAAATAAAGGGGCGCCTGGGTGGCTCAGTGGGTTAAAGCCTCTGCCTTCAGCTCGGGTCATGATCCTGGGGTCTTGGGATGAAGCCCCACATCGGGCTCTCTGCTCCGCCGGGAGCCTGCTTCCTCCTTTCTCTCTCTGCCTGCCTCTCTGCCTACTTGTGATCTCTGTCAAATAAATAAATAAAATCTTAAAAAAAAAATAAAAAAGTTTTAAAATAAAAAATATATTCTAATTATGATATTAAACCACACTTTGGATACTAATACAGAAATCTGAGGTTAAAAAAAATTACAGACCCATATATAATCATGCCATTTTTATATTTATAATTTGTGTATGAGCTTTCAGACCTTATTCCCCACACATGTAGCAGTATGGCAGGGGTTCCCAGGGCTTTCACTTCCTATGTTATATTTAGATATTGTTTTAATTTTAACGGGCATGGATTTTATATTTTATAACCTATCATTTCACTACAAACCAATCCATCTTTGGATAAAGATTATGTCTTTTTCTTACATCACTTTTCACCATTCTAGGGAACCATGTGAACCATCAAAACTATAACATAGGGCACCTGGGTGCCTCGGTTGTTTATACATCCAGCTCTTGGTTTCAGCTCAGGTCATGGTCTCAAGGTGGTGAAATTGAGCTCCACACTCAGGGTAGAATCTGCTTGAGATTCTCTGCCTCTCCTTTCCACCTGCCCTCCCCTGCTCAAGCACATGTATGTATTTGCACTTGCACATGCGCGCACTCTCTCATTCAAGCTCTCCAAAATAAAATCTTCCAAAAAAAAAAAAAAAAAACTTTCTAATATAGACATGCTGTAGCTTTCTAAGGAATCCAGGATTATGGAACAGATCAGTGTTACTATCTTCTCAAACACGCGGTGCTGAATAAATCAGTTAGCTACTGTCACTTTCACCTGCAAATAATTATACCCATTGTCCTTCTGACACAAAGCCTACTAAAACAGCTAAGGTTCAGGCTTTCTGCATATGTCTATGAGGAAAATGAAGAATGAATACTTCTTTATACTTCGAAGAACCTTGAATTACCATTAGGAGAAAATTAAGAGGTCAGCAACCTTTTCTCAAGTGCAGACGCATGTGTCATCAAAAAAAAAGAGCAACAGGGGCGCCTGGGTGGCTCAGTGGGTTAAGCTGCTGCCTTCGGCGCAGGTCATGATCTCAGGGTCCTGGGATCGAGTCCCACATCGGACTCTCTGCTCAACAGGGGGCCTGCTTCCCTTCCTCTCTCTGCCTGCTTCTCTGCTTACGTGTAATCTCTGTCTGTCAAATAAATAAATAAAATCTTAAAAAAAAAAAAAAAAAAAAAGAGCAACAAAACAAACAAAAACAAACCCAAAACAAAAGTGCATGAAAACCAAATGAACCACATATTAACTTAGGGCCTCAATGCTCAGTAAGTATTGTCAAGTGAAATAAATATGTTTTATCTTAAAGGCAGTGCTGGTAAAAAATGAGTTAAGAAACTGAAAGAGGGTCACCAGCTTGCGTGTAAAATTATGGAAAGGTCTATATTTGTACCTTTTTCTTGCATCCTCATTCTCTGGGCAGTTAGAAATACTCCACAGTGGGTATTTATCAGAGGTATGTAAACATGTCACAGAGAGGCTTTTTAAAATCCACATAATATCTCTACATCTAAGGCACAGATGCTTAGTAGCCCTTAAACTTTAGTATAACTGAGACCCCTAACACATTAATTTTTAGCAACTATCCACAGTGATTTTTGATACATACAAAGCGTGGATACTCACTTCAATGCAATGACTCTAAAAAAGATCAAGTTCAGTAACTTTGTATCTACTGATCTAAATGTTATCAATCACTAACACTTCACAAATAACCAGACTTCAAAACTTGCGCTCAACTAGAACAAAGAAAGCCATCTTTATCTTTACCTCCTTTCTGATGTCTCCTTCCTTTTGTGGTCTTATGCTATCCAGCCAATCAGCTTTTATACCATCAAAGTAACTCTGGACCCTGGATTTCAGTGATTCATACTGCCAAATAGCAGCTGATCCAAATGCACAGCCTGTAAACTATACAAAATTAATATATCACAAAATAAATTCAAGAGAGAAAGATCAACACAGAGTTCCAAGGACAGTATTTCATTTTCATTGCTTCTTACAAAACCAAGAGAAGGAACAGGAACATTAGGCATAGTGAAACCTTATTAGGTGAAGAGAATACTTAACTATTTATTAACTTTACTATACCCTGGGGCCTGTTTACAGCTAGAAATTTCAAATAAAATTCAAAATATCGCATGAAATGTTATCTCAAATAAGAGGCCCATAAGTTTCTTCTCCAGGGCATACATAAGTGAACCAGATTCTAACAGGAATTATTAGAGGCACCTGGGCGGCTCAATAGGTTAAGCTTCTGATTCTTGATTTCCACTCAAGTCATGATCTCAGGGTGGTGAGCTCAAGCTCTATGACTGGGTCCATGCTCAGTGTGAAGGCTGCTTAAGATTCTCTCCCTCCACACCCCCCAACTCACGCAAGTGCATTTGCACTCTAAAAACTAAAAATAATAATAGCAATTATTAAATTCATGTTCTCCCATCATCATTTATGACCCTAGACACCACCCGTATCCTTTAAGTTCCCCTCCCCTTGTCTTTAAGCAAGCCCAAATAAGACAAACAGTATTTCACTACTATAGCAGCGGCAAGGTAGGTAACTCCTAGTTGCATAAGCACTTACCCCAACAGTAAAAAACAAGGGCTTTACAAGGGTCCTTATAGGATAGGGAGAAGGATAAAAGACTGTTTCTTCTACGGGAGGAATCAAAGCACTTCTCTTGTATGCTTCACCACTTGTTCCTGTGTCTGATCTTCGAGGTTCAACCTTCCTGGGTGCTTTTCTGAATCCACATTTTTGCTGAATAAAAAAGTTAAACCTTGAAGGGGAAAATAAGAGATTAGCAACAGCTGCATTTTGCAAACATCAACCTCCATAAGCCTCACTCTTTGGCCTGCATCATCAACATCTCAGTTTATTCTCACCCTATAGCCCCAAAGAAGCCAACATGCCTACTCTGAGCTAGGATTCTAAGTCAAAACACAGAACTGTGCCCTTCCAAAAAAGGAGATGTAGACACACAAACTATGGGAACTTTAAAGGGAACCTGTTAGGGCTGTTAACTGTGTATCAATCAGAAAAATCATTTGAATGATTCCCCTATACACAGTATGCAGTCTGGTAAAAGGCTGGAGAATTCCAAGTTATCAGTTTGAATCTGCACAAAATGGTTTTGTTATTTTGTTTGAAGTATGGTCAATTTCCAGAACAAACATTTAAATGTAAGTATTATCAAACATTCAAATGTAAGTATCATCCTCAAGGGCACTCCAAATTCAAATAATTGCTTTCTTTTATAGAAGTACTATCATTCTAAGTCGATGGATTTTCCCTACTTCTCCCCATGTTTTTTTCACTCAGTTCTAGGGACACCCACCAAATGTTTTGTAAAGGGTTTTGTTGCTTTGAGCCCTCACAGCCATACCTTAAAACATTTGACACTACTGATCACACTTACCAGCCCTACCTAGTTCCTATAAGATTGCATTCCCTATTCAAATTCACTTTCCTGATGGCTTCTCCTCTTTTCACCTATCCCTTAGTGACAGATATCCTCATAGGCTCCAATAGTTCTTTTACATGTTCTCTATTCAAACTCAATCCATATACATTCATGAAGAATTTTTTAACACTTCCCCTACACTGACAAAGCAGAGGCCCTTTCCTGTTTGTTCTCATCGTACTCTAAACATACCATCCTCCTAAACTCAAAGCTCCTTGAAAGCAGAAATCAGGTCTTCCAACACTTCAGTTGACTAAAAGAATAAATGTATTTCTGTGGCCAATATGACTTCTAAGTAAATGATTCAAATATATTTCTTTAGTCCTAACCTCAATCTTCTGGCCTTGTATTTCAAACTATATATTGAGTATTTCCATTTGGATATGCTCTCAATTACTTTAAAACCAATATATTCAAAAGGAAACTCCTCCTCTATAACAGCTCCATTTTCTGACTTCCTCATTCTTTCAGAGGGACAACAGTTTATCAATCACTGAGGTTAAAAACCTAGATGTCATTTCGGTGTTCTCGCCTTTATTCTTTTCCATCCAATTAAAAGCCAACTCTGTCAAATAAAAACTTTTTTTTCATTCCTAGTTCCTCACTTCATGCCTGTTTAACTGCAAACATTTTACCATGTTGCATGTTATTCCTTTATCACTTTTCCCCAAACATTCAATGGTCCCTCAAATGCCTTCTCAGAGTGTCAAAAATCTCTCCCAAATTCCCATTCAACTCCGCTCATGCCTTCTGACCTGGAATACTCTTTTTCCTAACATACCTCATTGCTTCCTATATTGCCCCATTCTAATTCACTCCCTTGCTTTAAACCCCACAATGATTCTTCATCCTCCCAGCAATGCTCAGCAATGCTACTCCCTTGGTATATCCTTTTGTTAACACTATTGTGCCCCTGAAAATTCATTTTTCTCCTCCCAGGAAGCCTTCATCAACTAGGGTGGGTGTCTCCTTTATACTCGCAGAGTTCCAAAGCATCCTGCATAGACTTTTCGACTTATGTCTATTATTGCCTGTACCACAACTGGAAAATTACTTTTGTATTCACTCTTTACCACCAAGCCCAGTCCCTAATAAAGAAAAGGTCAATAATTATCTGTTAGAAAAAAGAAGGGGGTCAAGAATGACTTGGTTCTATTTTGAGTAACTGAAAGGAAGGTGGTACTATTCACCAGGACAAGGAAGCTCAGAAACACCAAAATAGGGAACTGTAAGATAAGGCATGAAGAATTCCATCTTGGGCAGTATTTCAAATGCTTGTGGTCATGGTAGCTCTTATTTCTAGTAGCTAAAAACCAGAACTGTCAAAAGGGAAAAGGACAAACTGTGGTATATTCATACAATGGAGTACTACTCAGCAAAGAAACTACTGATCACACATTATAGAGGAAACTCAAAAACACTGTTGAGCAAAACAATGTTTCTCTTTAGGTGGTGGTTCCACAGGTATATACATTCATCAGAATCCATGGCTATGCACTTTATAGTTACAAAAATAAAGTATTGCTAGCATTTGTAGGATATCCAGGTGGTGTCTAGTAGGCATCTGGAAAAAACCAAAACTCAGAAAAATGGCATAGTGACTATTATTACTATTACTTGCCTAGTATGCTCTTTCTTCAACACTGAGTCCACTCCACAGTTTCATTTCTCAGAAGTCACATGGTGAGGATGGGTTATGGCAATAAAGTAATTTGCCTTGAGGGGCGCCTGGGTGGCTCAGTGGGTTAAGCCGCTGCCTTCGGCTCAGGTCATGATCTCAGGGTCCTGGGATCGAGTCCCGTATCAGGCTCTCTGCTCAGCAGGGAGCCTGCTTCCTCCTCTCTCTCTCTCTGCCTACCTCTCTGCCTACTTGTGATCTGTCTCTGTCAAATAAATAAATAAAATCTTTAAAAAAAATAAAAAGTAATTTGCCTTGAAACTTTAATAATCCATAATTTATACTTCCAAATAAGTGCTATTTCTTTCAAGTAAATCTATTTTGAAAAGTGATGTACTTATTCAAAAAAGCCAATGTTGCTCTGAATAACTCTGAACTCCCTTCATGGCTCTCTTACTAGTATTAAGAATATCCTTTGCCAAATACAGTTAAACAGCTAATCCCAAATCTGTATTTCTTTTTCTCTTGCCTTTTTCTACAGAGGCTAAAAAGGTAAGTAAGTATCTTCACTTTTCCAGCCTCCTTTAGGGCATAGGGTGGCCATATTACAGAGTTCTGACAAAATGAGAGACAAGAATTTTTATGTACCTCTGGGAATGATTTATCTATAAAAATGGATATTTCAGCAATGTCATACCTCTGCCCCTTCTTTTTGCCTTGAATAAGGAATGTAATAACTAGATTTCTTCAGGCAGTTACCCAGAATGCCAAAAGAAAGGTTAAGGGATTCAAACACTAACCTTGATAATTTTGAGCTAGGCAGACAGTAGCCACTTACCTCTACTATATTATGCTAACTATACCCCCTCACTTACTTAAACAGTAAATTTACTTATAGCCAAATGCATCACTATTAACACCTTTAATGTGGCAAATGTTAATCCTTTACAATTGGATTTAATTTTTATTTATTTGGGGGGGGATTTAATTTTTATTAAACAATTCAAGATAACATAGAGCTGGGTTAGTAAAATAAAGTACTACCACCACTTTGGGGCCAAAAAACAAAGGTGTGACATAAAGTAACAGGAATATGTTCCCTTTACTTCTTTTTAAGATTTTATTCATTTGTCAGAGACACAGAGAGGGTGCAAGCGCACAAGCAGGAGGAGCAGCAGGCAGAGGGAGAGGGAGAAGCAGACTCCACACAAGTGGACCCTGGAACCATGACCCAAGCCGAAGACAGATATTGAACCGACTGAGCACCCAGGTATCCTGAATATGTTCCCTTTAAAGATCACAATTTGTAACTAAGTGTTGTTTTCTGGCTTTTCTTTTCTTATTAGACCAAGAAATGTGAAAGATGAGACTATTTTATATTGTCAGTAGTGTAATAATAGAAGACAAGTATTCACTTGGCTCGAATAAAGACAAGTATTCACTTGGCTCGAATAAAGATTACTTTTTCTACAGTTCATCACCTCATTTAAAATTCTGAAGTGCAATGTTTGAAAAGGAGCATAAACACACCAGCAATCTGGGAATCTAAACTTGAAGCAAAGCCAGACCTTTTGCCTAGAACAGTATTTACCTTAGACATACGTGTGGGGCCAAGGACATGGAGAATATATTACACAAGTTAGCCTGGGGTTAAGGTCAGATGCAGAATACATATATTAAGAATATATACACGTATTGGGGAATTACGGTTGGACACATAGAACTGGTTTGACAGAACTAAGTACAATGTATTGGTTCACCATACACCTATTTCTATTAACTAGCACACATTCATAAGCCACAGGGGCCGGAAAGCTAAAAACTTCATTTCGCAGGTATCCTTTTGGTCATTGTTACACTGGTTCAATACCTTAAGTCGGAATTGAGTTTAGTAAGAAAGCAAGACAATGCATTGATTTGATTTGCAAGTGAAAATAATGGTGAAGGCAGCATAGTACTTACTCTGGTCAGCAGATCCTGATTTGACAGAAACTTCCCCAGTTGTCTCATGTATTATTGCAAACCACCCTAAAACTTAACTGTCCTGATACCAATATTATTTCTCAAGACTTTGTAAGTTAGCCACCCTCAACTGGGCAGTCCTTCCTGTCTCCCCTAGAGTCACTCATGCAATCTGTCATTTGGGTGCTCAACTGGAGATGGGCAGTCGAAGCTGGCTTCACTCCCACACCAAGAGCTTGGACTGGTCGTCAGTCAGCCGGAATGGCCTCTCAGTAATCAACCGGCTAGGAGTGGGAGTGGGAGTAGTATTCTAAGAGGGGAAAAAAGTAGAAGCTGCAAGGCCTCTTGAGGCTCAGACTGTGGACCTTGCACATTATTTCTGCCACTTGCTAATGATCAAAGCAAATCACAAGACCAACCCAGCTTCAGGGAACAGGGAAATCGATAACTCTGGAGGAGAGGAGCTGTGAATTATTACAACCATGTATTTTAATCTACCACATCAGTTGCAGCAGAGACAGTTATGACCATGAAAGCTTAGTCTTAGAACAGTAGTGCTCAATCCTGGTTCCTGAAGAGCAGCAGAACATGCCACTTTGCCATAAGGACTATCTTGGACTGAGGGCCAATGAGAAGCAGATACAATTAAAACTCTCTGCTCTGCCCCCATCTGCCTAAAAGCAGGATATAATTTTGTGAAGGTATACCCACTACCCTCTACCAGGAAAAACAGAATCATGAGACAACTCTAGACCTTTATGTGCTCAGAGAAGGCACCAGAAAAAATTTACTAAGTGCCCTTATATCCATTAGTTCCCTGATATATTGCCTCCTCAGTTTGCTGCCCTAGGAACGAAGTCCTTTTCCCTTCTCTTATCATTTCTCTAAAACTTTGCTATTCTTTCTTTAAAACGCAATGTAAGCCCAAATTCTAACCATCCTTTGTATTACTCACCAAGGAGTACTGCCATGTGTATATGCAATGGACATATTCATAAGCTGGTTTTTCTCTTGCTAATCTATCTTTTCTCAGTCTAATTTACGGAGCCAACGAACCTAAGACTGGTAGAGGGAAAACAGCTTTTGTTTCCCTATACTACATATTAGAAGTGCCTAGTGAGCTCTTAAATATTTTGTGCTATGGCTCCACTTCATAGCAATTAGAGTCTCCAGAGGTGGGACAAAGGCATCAGTATTTTAAAGAGCTATCCAGGTGATTTTCATATTCACCCAGGGTTGATCTACCTCAGGTTTAGGGAAAACTTTAGTATACATACAAATCACCCGGAGATCTTGCTGATATCGGATTCTAAATCACTAAGTCTGGGGTGGGGAAAATATGAATTCTGCATTTCTAAACAAACTCACAAACTGACAAACTTCTGCTTGCAGGGTGGTTTGGGCCTGCCAGCTACGAATGGTTTTTGAATTTTTAAAGAGTGATATAAAGTAAAAGAGTATGTGACAGAGACCATATGTGGCCCTGTCATTTTCTATCTGGCCTTTCACAAAATAAGTTTGCCACTCCTGTCCTAGATAATGCCTAAAGTGCTAGTTCACAAACCACTTTTAATAGCAAGGAGCAAGAACTTAATCCCTAACAAAATTTCTACTTAAATTTGAATGGTTATTTACAGGGTAATCCTATCTACCAGGACTAACAAGAATTCAAATTTTAACAAAGAATTCGAACACAAAAGTTTCATCATAGAGGACAATAGAGAGAGTTTCCTCACCAACTCCCAGCATCCAGGTCCTTTCCCCCCCCTCTCCTAATAGTACACTGGAATTTCCAGCCATTTGGCTGGGAGAGGCACACCAAGCTCCTGACTGGCTTTAGCCAATCTATAGACTCCACTCTCTGACAATTTCAAGGGATTCAAGAATGGACATGAATCCCAATCAGGCCAATCTGGTCCAGTGAATTTCAAGATTTTGTCTGTAATACTGGAAAACTTTTTCTGCTGGATGTGAACCTAGAAGTATAGAGCCCCAAGAACTTCTGACAGCCATCTTACGACAAGGAGAGCATGTTGAGAAAATAAAGCCAACGTTTGGGAAGCAGAGCCAAGCCCTGGAGAAAAATGGAATCCTGGTGACAATCTAAAACACCAAATCTTGCCTCATTAGAAGCCAGTCCTACTTCTGGACTTTTTTTTTTTTTTTAAGATTTTATTTATTTGATAGAGAGAGATCACAAGCAGGCAGAGAAAAGAGGGGGAAGCAGGCTCCCCACTGAGCAGAGAGCCCAACGCAGGGCTCAATCCCAGGACCCTGAGATCATGACCTGAGCCGAAGGCAGAGGCTTTAACCCACTGAGCCACCCAAGCGCCCTGACTTCTGGACTTTTTAACTGCATAAACCAATAAATTTTCCTAATTTGCTTAGGAATTTGGTTGGAGTTGGGTTTTCAATTACTACAAAAATGCTTTTAGATGAAGTACTTCATCACACCTTATATGACAAGGTACATTCTGCCCTTATGGAGCTTTTGTTCTACATTTCTTAAAATGCAAAAACATGGAAAAGGATGATAAATGTTTCTAATTCCAAATGTTTGAGACCATATTTACAAGCTTAGGCTCTTTAGCTCTACTCATTCATATTGGTGCAAAAGATGGAAAAATAAATGTCTTAGGGGCACTTGGATGGCTCTGTCGTTAAGTACCTGCTTTCAGGTCAGGTCACGATTCTGGAGTCCTGGGATCAAGCCCCGCGTAAGGTTCCCTGCTCAGCAAGCAGTCTGCTTCTCCCTCTACCCTTTACCCCCCCCCCTCTCTCAAATAAATACATAAAAATCTAAAAACAAACAAAAAAAAAAAAACAAAAAAACCTTAATGAATCACTCACCTGAAATAAGTTCAGAAACCAAAGAGAAACAACATGATAAAATGGATGGTACAGAGAGTGGAATGGGAGGAAAGGGTCATTAGAGGTATATACCAACTCATGAAGGCAGACCTGCCTTTTAGCTCTGCTGCTTTGGTCCTTCCACCAATAACCAGTCATTTGTGAAAGCAGTCTAATGTGCTCAAAATGGGAAGATCTCATCAATATCTGACTTACTACTAGTCATATAATTGTTATGGTTCAGTTTTGTTTTTTTTTTTAAGATTTTACTAATTTATTCGACAGACAGAGATCAAGTAGGCAGAGAGGCAGGTAGAGAGGAGGAAGCAGGCTCCCCGCTGAGCAGAGAGCCCAATGAGGGGCTCTATCCCAGGACCATGACCTGAGCCAAAGGCAGAGGCTTTAACCTACTGAGCCACCCGGGCGCCCTATGGTTCAGTTTTTTAACATGATCCCCTAACTTTTAAACAGAAAAAGTCATACCTATGTATAAATTGGCTTAATGGTGAGTGAAAACATAGTTTTGTGAATTTTTAACAGTGCAACTTAGATATATGTACAAGTCAGCACTGATGTCTATGTTTCTAAAGATTTTTATGAAGTAGAAATGGCCTGCTGTTCAAATGGAGATAACATATGTCCAAGCATACACACAATAGATTCATTCCACTTTAAAAGAAAATAAATGTATTTAGGGGAGTGGGGAATTCTACATAAACACTTGCATGACAAAATTTTCTTAAAACTCATCTGGAGTCAATAAATGGTAGATTAAACAGGGAAAATAACTGAACCACCAACTACTCTCTTAGTTTCATACAACTGAAATTATGCAGGCTTCTTTTAAGCCTAAACCATTTCTTAGAAGTGCTGCCAGAAATTTGACAATGGTAAAGTTTCTAAAGAGCCTGAGATTTTTTCCTTTGTCTGTAGAGAGACAGATAGTTAATATTTTAGTTTTTATGAAGAAAACAAATGTCACATACTGTTTTGCTTTACACCCCTTTAAAAACGTAGAAACCATTTTTAGCTGGTGGGCTGCACTGGGCCTGCCACAGTTTACAGAACTCTTATATCATTACCTATATGGCAAATTCTCAGCCATACTTCAGGCCTATCACATCAGAAACACAAGGATTGGGCCCCAGAACTCTGCTTTTTTAACTCTGCTTTTTATCTCTAACTTCATTCTTCTGTATACTAATCTTAGAACCACAGGAAGTCAAAGCAGACCAAATAAAGTTACATACAAGGTAACTCATTCTTCCTATTAAGTGCTTATTTCCAGAGGTGAGCGGGTAAATACTCTATTTCAGGTTTACCTACATTCTCTTGAAACGCATATTTTTCTATGCAACCACAAAAATGTCATTTTCGAACTTTACAAATAAACAGAAAACGTAAAAAAAAAAAAATAGGGGCTAATTGTCAACATCACACCTTCATTTGTTTTTGTTTTGTTTTGTTTCAAATGGTCTCCATTTTATACTGGAGGCTCTTCATTAATCAAGTTATAGTTCCTTTGCTTTCCCTTCCTAACACATATTTTTAATATTACCACACCTGTTGCTTCCTGATAGCCATATTCATTCCTCCTCCTCCCCCTCGAACCATGCAATTTTGGCTGGGATTTGGAATAAATTCTGCAATTTGGACAGCTGAAATCTATCACTACTTCCACCTGACCTCCTCATTCTCCGTCTCCCCAGGAGTTTAAGATTAGCGCCTGAAGCTCCAAGTTAAGGTGTATGAAGTTAAGCTACAATGTACGCAAGTTTTCACAAATCCCTAATCCAATTCACCTGGGAGTGCTTGCAAGCACTACAGGTTCTTCCACTTCCCCGCACCTCCCACCCCCAACTTCTGACTTGACAGAACTAGGCTGGGACCTGGGAAATATAGTCTACAAACACTCTGGGTGATTCTTAAAATTAAGCAATGGCTCCACCATATTGGAGCCTCAGTTATTTGCCACTGGCTAGCCCCTCTGTTGAACATTCTACCTAAACTTGCTAACATCAATCAGATGGAATTTCAGGCATCTGGAACCTACTCAGAAAACCGAGAAGGTTGCAACTCTGGATTAAAGAACAGGAACAAATTTCCAGTAAAAAACACATCAAGCGGGCGCCTGGGTGGCTCAGTGGTTAAGCCGCTGCCTTCGGCTCGGGTCATGATCTCAGGGTCCTGGGATCGAGTCCCGCATCGGGCTCTCTGCTCAGCAGGGAGCCTGCTTCCTCCTCTCTCTCTCTCTACCTGCCTCTCTGCCTACTTGTGATTTCTCTCTGTCAAATAAATAAATAAAGTCTTAAAAAAAAAAACCACACATCAAGCTCTTGGACAGCTGAGGGACTTTTCTCCTCTTCAAAACGGACTTAAAAGCAGCAAATACTGATGAAGCATACTCTTCATACAGCTTCTACTTGGGAAAACCAGTACTTTCGTTTTCTTTCCAAATCATCTGGAAACTATTCCAAGCTCTCCATTCTTCAACAGAAAAGCCTCTCTTTTGACTGTGAAGAAGGCAAATGCCCTTTGACTCCGTCTTCCCTTGGTTCTCTAAACGCTGACGAAAGTAACTTGAAGTAGAACACAGGTTTATAAAGACTGATAGAGAATCGGTTCTGCCATTGCATCATCTGTGTAACTGCTTCACTTAAAAAATGGGTCCAATACCTTCTTCGCGGGATTATGAGGCGCGGCACGCAGGCCTCAGAGACTATTTCCCCTTCCCCTCACGTCCTTCCCGAGGGGAAAGGGGTAGACCGCGCGGGCTCACGGAAAGCTGCGCCGGGGTCGGTCACTGGGCACCCCGGCTGGGGGCACGGTGGCACGGCGAGAAGCGAGGGCTGGCGAGGCGAGAGGGGAAAGTGGGACAGAGAGAGGAAGAGATGGGTGAGGGCAAGGCCGACCCACAGGCCTGCGTGGCCTGCGCCCCCGAGGATGCTCGGCCGAAGCTGAGGGTCCGAGGGGAAAGAAGCCCGGAGCGGCGGTCATTACCTGCGTCCGAGCAGTCGCGGCGGGGCCACGGCCGCAGTGAGCTCCTCGCAGCTGCGGCCGCTCGCCGGCTGAGCCCACGCCTGGCCACAGCCCCAGCCTCTCTGGGCCCAGCCTCGCCACGCCATCTTCCCAACCTCTGCCCCACCATGGCCCGACCTTACCAACCCCTGCCGCGGAACCACTTCCGGGGCGAGCGGGGGGTGGGTGTGCAAAAATTTTTTAAAAGACCATAGAGCTCCAGGTGCAGTCTAGAGCGCCCCCACGCCCCGCCGAGCCGAAGCTGCACGCCCCGGAGGGCTGCGCGGGCGCCGCTGGGTGCTCCCGGCCCGGCGAGCCTGGACGCGGGGCTGGCGCGGGACAGCGCCTGGACCTCCGTCCGGTTTGCGGATGAGGTTCAGAGGAAAAAGAGAAGGGAAAACTAGCATTTATTGAGTAACGCCACGTATCAGGCACTTAACCTAAGTGAGTGCCCTTTTTCTTTTCTCTTTCTTTTTTTTTAAATATATTTTTATTTGTTTATTTGACAAGAGAGAGGGAACACAAGCAGGGAGAGTGGGAGAGGGAGAAGCAGGTTTCCTGCCGAGCAGGAAGTCCTGTGAGGGACTCAGTCATGACCCCAGACCCTTAATGACTGAGCCACCCAGGCCTCCCCTAAGTTGCTGCTTTGACCCTCACCAAACACTTGAGGTGGATAGTATCACCACTGTCTTACAGAGGCTCCGAGAGGACTGGAGGAACCATCATTGCATCATTGCACCTATGTTATTTTTCTTTTTTCTGCATCTCACCGTTTCATATTATTTTTTTAGAGAGAGAGAAAACGCTTGCGGGGGATTGGGGGGAGAGGGAGAGAGAGAATCCCAAGCCAGCTCCAGGCCCAGGGCAGGGCCCTTTCCCGGTGCTGGGTTTCAAGGACCCTGAAATCACGACCTGAACCCAAATCAAGAGTGCCATGTTTAACGGACTGAACCACCTAGGTGACCCTCACCATTTCATGTTATGACACACTTAAGAGGATGTACCTCTGATGTTTAACAAAAAGTCCAGACCTGAAACAAAAATCTGTATTCTAGATGAAATACAAACTTCATGATTCAGCTCTTGCCTACCTGTTGGGCAGCCTTATTTCCTGCCACTCCAACCCACCCTCTGACCCTAGCTGCAGCCAAACTGTAGAATATGCAGTTTCTTAAAGGCATCTGCTTTTCTGAGTGCATATACCATTCTCACTGTCTGAAACAACATTTCTCCTTCCTTCCCTATTCAGCCTACCTAATCAACTTGCCCTTTAGACCAACCTCAATTGTCCTCTTTTCTGGGAGGCTGTAGGACAGGAAAACTTTTTCCTCAACTGTCTTGGGGATCCCTAGCCAGGTCTGAGAATTATACTGACAAAGATTAGCAGGGAAAAAAAGCGTACAAAAATATTTTTAAAATATTTAAAAAAAATTTTTTTTTAAAGATTTATTTATTTGGGAGAGAGCGCGTGCAAGCAGGGTAGGGGCAGAGAGAGAGAAGAAATCTCAAGCAGGCTCCCCACTGAGCGCGGAGCCTGATGTAGGGCTCCACCTTACAACCCTGAGATCATGACCTGACCCAAAATCGAGAGTCAAACACAGAACCGACTGAGTCACCAGGTGTCCCAGAAGAGCATACAAATATTATTTTATTTTTACATATACGTGGGAGTCTTCACAAGAGAACGAATATCTGAAGAAGAGACCAAAGCAGGAAGGTTTTGTATCTCTTAGACAAACAATAATTTGTGAAGAATTGACAGGTTCAGGTTAGGGTTAGTCCAGCTAGAGCTAGGTAGTCCTTATCTTCCTTAATGAGAAAGATAAGGGTTAATTTAACAACTTTGCAGATTCCTCTGGTGCCTGGTCTCTGGTCTTTGGCCTGTTGAGAGTCTGTCTCTAGGAAAGGAGCTATTTCCTGCCTTTAGGATTTACTGCCTCTTAATTGCCGTCAGCTCAAAATAATTTTTCTGTCAAAGAAGCATATTTTGGGGTGGCATGTTCTGATTTCCTTGAGGACCTTTCTTAGACTCCAGTCTGATTTAGATGACTTCCATTTGTGCTTTTATAGTGCTTTATGCTTATCACTATAGTAGTACTGTATTCATCCCATAAATATTTAGGAAGCACCTTTAGTATGCCAGGCAATGTACTAGGATGTATTTTGGATGACACTATCTCTGACCTCACAGAGATCCTGCTTTACTGGGGGAAAAGGGAGCAAGTAAAAAAACAGGCAATTAGAACACATTGTGAGAAGTGTATGAGCCAAGAAACAGAAGGCTCTGTTGGAATTTAGAAGAGGGGGAAATACCACAGTTGAGGGATGGGGAATGGGGGACAGGGGAGAAGGATTCCCAGAGAAACTAATGGAGGTGACCAAAAGAAGAAAAGGGCTGAAATGTTCTAGGCAGAGAGAACAGTATTTGTGATGTCTTTCAGGGCATACCTTTCTGAGAAACTAAATTAAATTCACTTTGGCTATGCCAAGGTATCAAGTCTGGGATTTCATTTTACCCCATTGGCAAACTAATGAGCTTGGTTGCCAGCAGAAAACAGGAGACTCCTGAGTCAGAGACCAAAGACTATTACCCACAGCTGAGCATTATGTTTGCAAGGGTTCCCCCTTTCTCTCCAGCTCCCACAGTGGCAATGTATGGGCCAGAGGGAGGCTTACTGATACTCTGACACTTTCACTCTGATTCCTATAAATTCTGATAATAACATCTACCTTGTCACTTTGAGGATTAAATTACTTTGTATATTTCAAGAACCAGTTGCTCATGGTTGACAGTGCATAGTAGCTATCGTCGTATCATTATGAGGTAATAATTAGAAACTGATGTAGAAGCCCGTCCGCAGGAGAAGGCTTCTTCACGTCATCATCATTTTTATTTTATGATCATAAACAAATGTACAATGTGCTTATATGGGTGTATGGGAGAAAGAGATTCCCAGCAACATGTACTGAGCACTTACGTGCCAGGCTCTGTGCTGAGCTTTGCACACAACAATCCTAAGAGGAAAATTCCTATTGGCATCCCATTTGACAGGTGAGGAAACCAAGGCACACAGAAGTTGGGTTATTAAGAGCAATACTGGGATTTCAACCAAGGTTCAAGTCCACGTGAGAGAAAGCTTCCTGGAGGAGTTGGCCTTTGAATGGAACAAGCAGGAAGCCAGGCAGGATGAAAGACAGACAGGAGCCTGGATGATGGTAGGAGTGGGAGTTAGAAGTTGTTGTGAGCTCCAGATAGAGACTCTGAGGTGTATTTTTCAACACCATCAAGCAATCAACTCGATTTCAAAACTTTCAACCTGGAGATAGTGTCAGATTCCATAGGTTAAGAGCTCAGTCTTGTAAGACTGCCCCCATGCCCCACTCCAGATGTCAGTTACAAGTTCAGGCCATTACCTGTGCTTCTGACCAACTGGCTATAGATCAGAGGTTTCCACAACTCTCTGACTGAGTTCAATTAATTTGCTAGAGTACCTCACAGAATTTTCAGAGAAACATTTACTTATTTTTACCAGTTTATTATAAAAGATGGTATGAAGGATACAGACAGAAGGAGTGCGCAGGGTGAGATCTGCATAGGAACTTCTGTCCTCATGGAACTGGGATGTGCCACGCTCCCAGCAAATGGATGTATTCACGAACCCAGAAACTAACCGAATCTCATCGTTGGAGTTTTTATAGAGCTAATCTGAAGCCTTTGCTACCTCCCCCCTTCCCAGAGGCCTGGTGGGTAAGGCTGAAAATTCCAACCCTCTGATCTTGGTCTTTCTAGGGCCCCTTACCTGATCACCTCATTAGAATAAACTCAAAAGGTCTTCTTATGAGTGGCAAAAGACACTCTTGTCACTTGGGAGATTCCAGGGGTTTGAGAAGCTTTTTGCCAGGGACAAAACCAAATATATTTCTTGTACCAGAGGAACTGACAGAAGCTTAGGAAAGGGAGACAGAAAGCAACTGGATAAGGGCTGCTGTGTTTTTTCCACCCTTCAGCCTGCCTGGGCCACAAACAAGTGCCAGTCTTTCTGGGCACAACTTGCTCAGGAGGAACCTGTCTGGACTCTCCAGGGCATAGGTATGATTCCACACAGAAAATGAGTTGTCTGTGAGAGAGTTTCAAGATTTCAAAAGCCTAGAAGAACTGGTAAGCTTGCCTGCAAAAAGGCTAGAAGCTAATTAATACATCAAGAATTCTCATCCTAATGGGACTTCTCCCAGCTCAGTACAAGAGCAGTCTTGGTATCCTGCTAACTGAAATGTTGATAATTTCGAATGTGTATCTTTTAAATAACTCAAAGCAGAATGAGACATGCTTTTCTTAGGGATGTCTGGCTGGCTCAGTTGGTAGAGCATGTGACTTTTGATCTTGGGGTCCTGAGCTCGAGTCCTGTGAATTTGAGCCCCACGTTGGGCGTGGAACCTACTTTAAAAAAAATTAAATATTTTTTAAAAGGACATGCTTTTCTTAGAAGTCCAGCCTATTGAGATGTGATGTATATACAATAAAATTCACCCCTTTAGGTGTATAGTTTCATGATTTTTGACAAACATACTCAACTGTATAGCCATCACCAGTTATCAGACAGAACATTTCCGTCACCCCAGAAAGTTCCCTCGTGTCCTTCATAGTCAACCCATAACCCTACTCCCAGAACCTTGCAACCACTTGCCTGTTTTATATCCCTGTAATTTTGCCTTCTCAAGAATACCAGAGAAATTGAATCATATAGTATGTCTTGATGTTAACATATATTTTCATTTCTGTTGGGCAAATACCCAGGAGTGGGATGGCTGGGTTGTATGGTGTCATGTTTAAATGTGTAAGAGATTGCCAACCTGTTTTCCAGTGTGGTTGTACCATTCATTCCCACCAGCAGAGTATGCGGGTTTCAGTTGCTCAGCACCTTTCCACTACTTGGGATTGTCAGGGTTTTGTTTTAGCCATTCTAAAAGGTGTGCAGTGGTCTCTCATTTTGATTTTGACTTAACATAAGTCAATCTTTTTAAAATAAATGAGCCTTGTCTGGAGACACAATATAGCAAAACTTGGGGATCTTGGCAGGGGGTTAGGGGTCAGGGAGAGTAAAGGGAGTGCTTGGTAGATAATTTGTTGAGAGCAGTTGCTTTGGCTGCTGGTTTTGCCTGGTAACAGTGAAGGGAAGATATTCCCGTGCTGTCTGCAGCGGCCTGCACTTCTTCCTTTTGGTCAGGAGAGGGCAGGAGAGGGCAGAAAATAAACTGTCCGGTTTGGGGCTTATTAGGCGGCAGCATCAGTATTATTCACACACAGTACTATATTGACAGTTTTTCTCAAATGTCTTTCCCTCTGAGCCTATTTCACTGCTACCATATGAGGCTTGACTCCCCAAGTTAATCTGGTGAAATGACTCAATTCCAAACGTTAAGCAACCCTTTAAAATCCTTTCCTGCCAAAGTATAACTAATCTAAGAACTGAGCCACAGAAAATCAGCTACTGTTGTAGAATCCTTGTGAAGTCTCCTCCCTAACGTCACTGCACAGTATTAGGGGGACCCTGAGCAGCCAAGCTGGGAAAACCCTGTTCTTCTTCTACAACTTTGGTGGTGCTGTGAGTCTGAGGAAGGACTTTGTGAGGGACAGATCTCCAGAGCCTCTCTCCCCTCTAAAACCTGGGCTGGAGCAACTCAGATGCGGCACTGCACAGATCTTCTGCGGCTGGGGCTGCTAAGTAGCCCCAAATTATTGAAGTCTGAACTCCAGACTCCCCTCTGGCAGTTGGAACGAAAAGGTCCTGAGGGGGGTGTGACAAACATCAGGAAGAACTCCATCCAAGCCAGCTGGTCCCCTGGTTCCCCTCGATGCTCTGGAAGCAGAGGAAAAGGTTAGATGGTGGCAGCTATTTCTGTGCCAGTCTCATCACACCCTCCATCTACCATCCATAACCCGATGTTTTGCCTGGTATCTGTAGAAAATGGCAGGAAAGCCTCATTGACCGGGAAGTTTTCATCCTTGTCCAAGAAGTGGCCTGGGTTGAACTGTTGGGGGGTCTCCCAACACTCGGGATCGAGGAGCACAGAGACCAGATTGGGCAAGATGATGCTTCTCTCTTCTCTGCAGAGAGAAGCTGGTGTGGCTCCAAGAGCCTCAGGTGACCCAGCACCTAGCCCTGACAGTGGGCTGAAGTGAGTTCTGAGAACACCCAGTGTGCTGGTTGCAAGGACCTATTTTATATTTTTATATTTTAGCAAGAGGCTTTCATTGAGGTTAAACAAAAACCTTGTTGTTTAACCCTTAAACTGTCCCTGCCCCCTTCCCACAGGGGATTCACTTAAAAACTAGTCCCAGAAACCAGCTCCAGGTAACAAAGCCCAGATACAAGGGTGGGTCAGGCCAGGTGGAGAATTTAATCAGTCGGGGGGATGCATACTGTCTCCCTGGTTACCAAGGAGTATGGGCCTGCTCTTTGGGAGCCTTTGGGCGCCAACCCTAATCAAGGTGTAATAGGCTGGTTCAAATATCTACTAGGGTAAATTGTAATTCATTTGGTCACCTAGCATTACTGTGGAGTTTCCTGTGTGTGTTACAATCTCATTGGCCACCTGTGCGTGGCCAGGCCCGACTGCATGGCCTTTGCCGTTAAAAGCTAGTCTGTGAAACAGAGAAGCGTTGCTCTCTCTTGTGAGAGGTGCGGCCCCGAACGTGAACGTTCGGTTAGATTCTTGATGCTTGGCACGAAATAAAGCTTTGCATGACCTTCGCTTTGTATCAGTCTCTCTCCTTTAATCACGGACCCATTATTGGGGCATAACACTGGTGACAGTGGCCCAGGAGCAGTTGGCCTCCAGAAGAATCCTCAGGCAGCACTCCCTGGGTTCCTTTTGTCCAGGCTCACATCAGCAAAGTTGCTGAGCATTACACTTTCAGGGCTAAGGGCCACCCACCTTCATCCTGAAGACCCCCACCCAAGGTCTAGAGACACAGCTGCTGCCATTTATGGAGAAGGCCAGCAGCTGTTAGGCATGACTGAAGAGGAGCAGGTTCTGCACAGGGCAACATATAGGGCGGGCCGGGGGTTGGTAAGGCAAGGAGAAATGGAATGATAGAGAAAGACTGAGTAATGAGGCAGAGAGAAGGGAAGGAGACAAAAAACTTCCCTTTTTAGGACTGTGGGGAGGAGAGCATGAACCCTAACCAGCCTAACCCCCACCCTAACCCTCTTTAGGACTGGGAAGAGGAAAATTTGAACTCCAATGCTAGCCCTCACTCTAACTTCAATGAAGTCAGGAATTAGAAGGAGAATCAGCCTGATTAAGTGGGAACAGAAAGTAGCCAAAGGCCCTTACAGTGCGGGGACTTGTTACCATGTAGCCTTGGGCTAACAGGAAGGTCAAAGTGCTATGCCCAAATTCTGAGACCCCCCCCCCCAAAGACGACCACCAGAGTCCAGAGTCAAAGCCAAACAGCAAGGGTCGTTTATTACGAGTTCGAACCCGGACCTCCGCGCACTCGTTGCTGGTGACGCTAAGCGGTCCCGAGCTCAGGATCACAGCACTTTTTATACACTATTTTTGGGAGGCAGGGACTTAGCATACATCATAGTATCTCATAACAAATCACTACATACCGCAGGAAAATCAAACAGCAACTCTATATGACTGGCACGCTACAGAGCAGGAAAAGGCTGGGAACAGATTATTGGTTAGATCAAAGGGCTGTCATTCTTCAAACTGCTTGGTTGGCACCACCAGGATTGGCCGGGGTCTCCCTGTCAAGCCGCGATGTGCCAGATGGTTATTATCTCTTGCACCCAGAGCTGGGTGGGGGGTCCAGGAGCAGTCATTTTGTCACGTCCAATTCTGGGTGGGGGTGTCTCTGGCACCAGATGACTATTATCTCTCGGCCCAGAGCCGGGTGGGGGTCCGGGAGCGGCCACTCTGCCAGGTTCAATTCTGGGCGGGGGTTGTGTGGTTACAGAGTGCCTATAGAAAGTCTGCTGGTATTTTTCCATCTCCTCATGAGTTAGCAAGCGAAGGTACAGAAGCAGAAATAGCGGTAATTGTTATAATTTAGGCACCTCAAAAGTGGAACCGGGTTAGAGTCGGCTATGGACCCAGGACCTGGGACACTCAACTCCAGGGGTTCTGAGGAAGCCTTCATACCTCATAGGTCATTTAATAAACACCACAGAATTAAATCGACTACTCCTGTGGGGATGAGAGGACTGGCAACAGGATTCTTGGTTTTGAGAAAGGTATCTTGGAATTGAAAACAAGAGCAAAAAACGTGGCAGAGTTTGAAGCTTGCATCCTGAACAGAAACAAATAAAGAATGCAGAAATTCAGCTGATGTAAATACTTCCAGAAGGCACTTTCCTTTTCTTTCTTTCTTTCTTTTCTTTTCTTTTTTTTCTTTCTTTTTTTTTTTTTAAAGTAATCCGTATGGAGCTTGAACTTACAACCCTGAGATCAAGAATCCCATGTTCTACCAACTGAGCCGGCAAGCTGCCCCTTCCTGTCTGTTTTTAGTTGCACTAATATAAGCTCAAGGAGGGGCCTGATGTTAGCCATCTGGACCAACAGTCTCCCAGAGCCTGTCTGCCTGCATGCAGCTTTAAGGGGAGGGCTTGGGAGACACACGTTCTTGCTGCTGCATGAGTAAGCTGTAGATTTTTATATCCTGATTATAATCCTGGGAGTGTCCCCTGTTTTTCCTACCTGGAACAAAGGAACCTGTGCATTACAACACCCATTAATAATCGTCTTCAGATGCAGAGGACCTTGAGCAAGATGCTCTTTACCCTCCAGAATTATTTATTTCCTGTTCTGGGTGACATTCCAGATTCCTTGCAAAGTGACTGTCTGGTCTTAGTGCATGCAACAGCCTCAGAGGATAGCCTATCCGGTATGCAAAAAGGACAACCCTCCCTCTCTTCCAAATTACAGAGCCATCTGCCTGCTGGGTGCCCCCTGGGGAACTCTGCCAGCTTCTTCCCAGGAAATGGCAGTTTGGAGTTCACAGTGAAATAGAATGAGAAGACAGGCTTGGAGTGCCATCGCTGTGTTAGGGGTTGTTGCTGTTGTTACTCTCACTCAACCTGATGGAATGGTGAGGAATGGTTTAGGAATACCTGTAACATTTACTGAACTGCTGGAAAGCTTTGATTGCTCTTTCAGGAAACATCTCCCACCCAAGTTGCAATAGTGCAGTATTAACTCCAGGCTATTAATGGCCTCCTGGAGCTCTCATCACAGAACAATCTTTAGTATCAAATTGGCAGAAATGTGCTTTTTTTTTTTTTCCTTTTTAGATCTTATTTATTTATTTGAGAGAGAGAGAGCGCGCGAGTAAGAGAGAGCATGAGAGGGTAGAAGGTCAGAGGGAGAAGCAGACTCCCTGTGGAGCTGGGAGCCTGATGCAGGGCTTGATTCCAGGATCACGACCTGAGCTGAAGGCAGTCGCTCAACTGACTGAGCCACCCAGGTGCCCAGAAATGCGCTCTTAATAAGGAAATTGATCCCAAATGGCATAAAACAGAACTGAACTCTGATTCCCTCCTTTAAAAAATTATTTTATCTGACAGAGAGAGAGACAGCAAAAGGGGGTACACAAGCAGGAGGAATGGGAGAGGGAGAAGGAGGCTCACCGCTGAGCAGGGTGCCCAATGCGGAGCTTGATTCCAGGACTCTGGGATCAGGACCCAAGCCAAAGGCAGACGCTTAACTGACTGAACCACAAAGGTGCCCAAGATTTCCTCCTTTTTTTTTTTTTAAGGTTTATTTATTTATTTTATTTTATTATTTTTTCTTTTTTTTTAAGATTTTATTTATTTATTTGACAGAGATCACAAGTAGGCAGAGAGGCAGGCAAAGGGGGTGTGGGGGGGAGCGGGCTCCCTGCAGAGCAGAGAGCCTGATGCGGGGCTCAATCCTAGGACCCTGAGATCATGACCTGAACCAAAGGCAGAGGCTTTAGCCCGCTGAGCCACCCAGGCACCCCATTAAGATTTATTTATTTAGTTTAGAGAGGAAGGGGATTGCAGGGGGAGGGAGAGAGAATCCTCAAGGAGACTCCCCACTGAGCATAGAGCCTGACAAGGGGCTGGATCCCAGGACCCTGAGATCATGACCTGAGTCAAAATCAAGAGTCAGAGGCTCAACCAACTGAACCACCCAGGTGCCCTAGATTCCCTCCTTTTTAACTTGACCTAACCCGACACAGCTTTTAGACCATCAGGGCCCAGGGCCTCTTGCCATGCCAACAGCAAGATGAGCCGATGCCATGGTCTGTGGTCTTGTACTCACATTCTAGTAGACATTTGCCAAACTTGCTGAACTTGTTGACCGGTTACTGCCAAGAACAGTTCAGTAGTAGCCAGTCTGGCAGACCAGTGGACAATGCAAAACATCTCTATTCAATGTGTCAGCTCATTTATTTCCCTAAAGAGGCATTTTTGGAGCAACAGGAATGACAGCGAACATGGTGGAAAGAGCAAAAACTTTGGAATGAGAGGGACATGAATTTGAAACTCAAGTCAATTACTGTATGTTTGGGGCACTTACTTGAGCTCTCTAACCTGGTTCCCTGTCTTTTAAAACAAGAGTAACAGTAACAACAACTTCTAAAGGACAGCATTGCTAAGAAAAGAAACATCTGAGAGCCCCTAGGAGGGCTCAGTCAGTTAAACCTCCGACTCTTGGTTTTGGCTCGGGCCACGGTCTCAGGGTCCTGGGATGGAGCTCTGCCTTGGGCTCTGTGCTCAGTGGGTAGACTGCTTGGGATTCTCTCTCTATCTCTCCCTCTGCCCCCATTCTCAAATAAATAAAAAAATCTTTAAAAAGAAGAAGAAGAAGGATGAGGAGGAGAAGGTGGAAAAGGAAGAGGAAAAGGAGGAGGAGGAGGAGAAGAGGCAGAAGAAGGAGGAGAAGGACACAGAGGCCAAAAAAGAAAGCAGAAGATGAGCTGAAAACCCAATTTTGCTGACTCCCGGTACAGTGCTTGTCTCACTGCATGAGGAGCGCGCGTGTGTGGGGGGATCAGGCATCTAGTATACTCAACCAAAACTTAAAAAAAAATTTAGTCAACATTGATTGACAGCTGACTATTTTCAAGGGGAAGGGAAGAGTCTCCCGCCCTCCAGAATTCTCAACAGCCACATCCCTGGCTGGGATTTCCAACTCCACTCAACACGACAGAAGCCCTCCAACTGATGGGATCCACCTGCACTAGAAGTGGATTAGGGTAGCAGCTGTTCCTTGTGTCTGCCCGTTCCCCCATCTCCCATCCCAAATGGCTTTTTTTTTTTAAAAGAGATTTTATTTAGTTATTTGACAGAGAGAGAGAGAGAGATCACAAGTAGGCAGGGAGGCAGGCAGAGAGAGAGGGGGAAGCAGGCTCCCCGCTGAGCAGAGAGCCGGATATGGGGCTTGATCCCAGGGCCCTGAGACCACAACTGGAGCCGAAGGCAGAGGCTTTAAACCACTGAGCCACCCAGGTGCCCCAAATCGCTCTTCAGAAAATTCCTTCCAGGGCACCTGGGTGGCTCAGTGGGTTAAGCCTCTGCCTTCAGCTCAGGTCATGACCTCAGGGTCCTGGGATCGAGCCCTGCATCGGAGCAGGGAGCCTGCTTCCCCGTCTCCTTCTGCCTACCTCTCTGCCTACCTGTGATCTCTCTGCCAAATAAATAAATAAAATCTTTAAAAAAATAAAAAAATTAAAAAAAACAAAAATTCCTTCCATCCACACATAGTGCTCCCCCCAGGCAGGGTTCTCTTACTTTTCCTTGTGGTATGACATTCATGGGGCAGTGTGTTTCTACTGCCTCAGAATCATCTTCTGGACAGAGGTAGGCTCTGCACAGTCTTTACCTTTAATTTTTGCAATCCCCCAACAATCTTGCATTTGACAGGTGGGGAAACTGAAGCTCAAGGCCACAGAGGTAGTGAGTGGCAGGACCAGTGTCTGATGCCACTTCCTGCCTTCCAGTGGCCCTGGACTGAGAGGGAGGCTCATCTGCCTACCGCATCAGGGCCTCCAATTGAGGATGGAATTATCACCTACAGCAGTGTCTTTGGGGGTAGCTGAAAGCTTAGCTGCCACAGGTTTCCTCAGATGGGAAGGCGAAGGAGCCAGGAGGACATGCCCTTTCCAAAAGAAGGTGCCAAGTCTCCAGAGCAGGAAGGCAACATGAGAAAAGCCAGCCCGCTGAGCAGAGGCTCCATGATGCGCCTGCACCCACCCCCCACACACACCCCTCTGCTTCCTGGTTCCAGGGCTCCCAGTGGAATACAGCCTGCTCCTTAGGCCCCTCTGGCTACTCTCCTTACTCACCCAGCACTCTCAGGCAGCGTCATGGATGGACACAAGTTCCTGGAGTCTTTCCCAATGGAGTATATCCATTTGGCCATGCCAGTCACACCCAGGCCCTGCTGCTCGGCCTGGGACAGGTGGAGATACCTTCACTCCCCCAGCAGCCTCACCTCTGGCCCGTGGAGCTCGACCCTCATCAGGCTCCTTTCAGCCTCTGCCTGGGAGTCTCGGTGGACTCTGTGGGTCAGCTCTGCAAGGGATGGGGGGCAGCACCTGGAGTGGTGCTGTATCCCCTCAGGATAGGCTACTCCTGCTCAGTATGACAAAACCTGAGCTCATGCTTCTGCTCTCTTCTGACCTCCCTGGAGGCCTCACCAGCATCCCAGTCACCATCCTCCACCTACCACCAAGCTCGGGGCAGGCTCGGATCCTTCATTTGTCCGGGGTCCCCACGTTTGTCGGTAGTCAAGTTCTGTAGCCTTTATTTTCATTTCAGTTGTCCCAGAGCCAGACTGCTGGGTCGAGATCCTAGCTCTTCTCTTACGAGGTGAGTGACCACAGGCAAGTCATTCAGCCTCCACTTGCCTCGGTTTTCTCATCCGGACAACTGAGAAAGCCTCCTAACCCACAGAACACTCTACCCATCCCGGCGCTGGCAGGTGAGCTCAAGTTGAGTCAACGGAGGAGAGTTTAATAAAGAAGTCATTTGCCAAGATGTGTGGGCAGTGATTAGGGGAACCACAAAGCACAGTGCCGTGCTCAAAGCTAGCCGCAGTGGAGAGCTTCTTCCTCTCAAGGCTTGAAGAGTCAAGGAACATTGCTGACTGAGTACACAGTTTCAGTGTGGGTGGATGGGAAAGTTCTGGAGATGGTTGCCAGTGATGGTTGCACACCAAGGTGAACATACTTAATGCCACTTGAACTGTACCCATAAGTGATGGGGTCCATGATCAAAGGAGCGAGACTGATACAATGCGAAGGTCAAGCAAAGCTTTATTTCGAGCCAGCACCGAGAATCAAACCGACCGGCTGGGGCCGTCTCTTACAGAGAGAGCAATGACCCCCAGCTTCACAGACTAGCTTTTATAGACCAAAGGCCATGTGATTGAGCCTGGCCAATGAGATTGTCTCTACCTGACCTGATCTTTCCTTGTATTGGGGCTCTGTTATCAGGGACTGGTCGACCATATTTTACTGGTTTCCCAGACTTGCTTTTAAGTAAGTTCCTGGGGCAGGGTGTGGGGGGCAGGGTCAGTTTAAGTTTTACTGGACAAACAACAAAATGGCTGTTTAACCAAGGTGGAGTCACTCTGGCTAAGCAGGCCCCTATAATAAGAATTTTAAATGGATGGACATTGGAGAGGGCATGTGCTATGGTGAGTGCTGTGAAGTGTGTAAACCTGGCAATTCACAGACCTGTACCCCTGGGGATAAAAATATATTATATGTTTATAAAAAATTTAAAAATGAATAAATAAAAGAATTTTAAGTGGTTAATTTTGTGTTGTGTATATTTTTTTTTCTTTTTTTTTTTTTTAAAAGAAAGTTAAAGCACAGGAGTGTTGGAGGAAACTTCCCCGGGCTGGGTGGAGAGGGTCATGGGCAAGAGCTCTGGCCTTTGGTAGTGGGATGTAGCAGGGTTGATGGCAATTCTGCAGGGATGAATGTCCCATCCTTTCCCTCTCTGAGCTCTGTCAGTGCCTCCTACTGGTCACATCCAGTTAGCAGCTGGAGGGTAAGAGATCCCATTCTACAATGGTGCAGCTCCTTTGGAAACAGTTCCTCAAATGGTTAATCATAGGGTTAACATATGACCCACCATTGTGTACTGCTGGGTACACAATGACAAGAAATGAGTTTACACAGTGAAATATGTGTTTACACAGAAACCTGTACACATGTGTTTATAGCAGCATTATTCATAACGTCCAAAAAGTGGAAACAACCCAAGTGTCTATCAGCTGATGAGTGGAGAAATAAAATGTGGGGTAATCATACAGTGGAATATTATTTGGCAACAAAAAAGAAGGAAGTACTGATACACGCAACAGCATGGACAAACCTGAAAACACGAGGCTAAGTGAAGAAGCCAAACACAAAGAACATATTGCATGATTCCATTTGCATGAAATGTCCAGCATAGGCAAAGCTATGGAGGCAGAAAGGAAATAGGGGGATTAGAGGACATTCCATGGAAGTGTCGTGGGTGATGGCCAGTGCTTGTAACAATATTTGTTACTGCTGTCATTCCCACAACACTGCTTCCAGTTTGTTAGAAGCTGCCTTCCGCTCTCCAACAAATCACGTTCCTTCTTCCTCATAACGTTGTTTCAGAAACTTCTCCCCTCTGAGAGCTTCTCTAGTCAACCCATCCATCCTTCACCACTTTCTCCCAACATGCCAGCCCTCTCCCACAGCAGTCCTTGCCTTTTATTCCTTGGCTCTGTTGTCTACGTTTTGTGTCTATGCCTTCTTTTCCACGATATGACAAGCTCCTAAAACTGGGCACCAGGCCTCCCTTTCTTCTGGTTTCTCCAGATGGGTCACCCAATTGCTCAGAGTCCTGAGTTGCCATGGAGTGATGTGGGCTCACTGACAGGACTTGATGGCCCCCAGGATCCAATCCCATAGTGCAAAACCTTCCACTGTGTGAGCACGCCGAGCTTCTACATGAGGCTCCTTTTGCATACACCCAGACTCTTTGACCACTTCCTCTCCCCACTGCTGTGTGAGCTACTCGAGGCCAGTAGCCATTCGCAACGGAAATACGTAACCTAGAATACCATTCATGTCTTCAATTTAATTCAGATGGCTTGGCAGGTTGGGTACATGTGGATGGTAGTTTTGGGGGTGCTGGTGGTCGTGAAGCTTTTGTCAAGGTGTTAGCACAGATGAAAGTAGTTGGGCAGTGGCTGTGATAGTGACCGTTTTTGGAGATGGGAGTAGCATAGGAAGAGGGGTCTGTTGTCTGCCTTGTGACCTCGCTGACCACATTCCTTTTGGATTCAGCTCTTGTCTCAGTATCTTGGCCACGAATATTGTCCAGAACCTCCTCAAAATCAGCTATGGCATCTGAGGCCTTTTCTTTGAGTTGCAGAAATACATTATCCTAGTGGGAAACTTGCCTGCTCAACGCTCCCCCGTGTGTTAAGCTTTAAACTTGCCCTCATCCCTCTCCTGCCCAAAATCTCACTGTCTGGCTGCTGAGGGTGCCAAATCCAAGCTCAGCTCCTGTGCCAAATCCAAGCTCAGCGTCTGAAGGATGTTGCATCCCACCCCCCACATCTCTACCCACTATGAACAGGACAGAAGGTAAGTATCAGGAGATATAGAAATCCCTAGAGATGGATGAAATAAGAGGTGTGGCAGGAGAGGTCTCCAAATTTATCTTCATACACCTTAACAAAGAGGGGCTTTTCTTTCTTATGTTTCTGTTTAACATGCACATGTGCCCAGGGTCTCCTGGGAGTGACTGCAAGTAAAACGAGGTGACCTGACTGCCTCTGATGGTTAGGGAAAGTCCCAAGGGACTGTAGCTGTTACTAGCGAGGGTTGGGGTCCCTAACCAAGGGAGGGCTTAAAGACTCAGACACCATATCCAGGGGACCGGGCGAAGGCCAGTGCTAGAGGACATGGCACTATTGGCATGTTTCATTACTCACTGTGCCTTCTTTCACTCTTGCAAGTATCCCAGGTTGACTGCCCCCCCCCCATAAACACTGTACAGCTGCTGACTCTGGTCTCTAGGCTTTGTAGAAGGGGAAATGATGATGTGACATCTGACAGTTTGCAGTGAACTTGGCGTCTAGAATTCTGCTGAGTGTTCAGTGGGTTTCCCACAGAGAGCTGCTTTCTTTCAACCTCAGCTTTTGGGGGGTGGGGTGGGGCAGCACTATTCAAGACTCAGCTGAGTAGCATGATACTTACTAAGCACCTACTATACCTGAAACATAATATTTAAGCCAGAAATATGACTAGGTATACAATGATTTAATGCCTTTATGAATTTATATTCATGGGCAGAAATACAAGAAAATCATCAGTTACAATATGCAAAGAAAAAGGAAATAAGAAGAAAATTTAAAAATAATAAAAACAAGTAAGCAAAGGGTTGTAGGAACCTAGAGGAATCTGAAGAGAAAGGCTTGTAGAGGAGATACTAGTCGACCTGAGTTAAAAAAAAAAAAAGTTTTATATATTTACTTACTTACTTAAAGTGCACTCTATGCCCAATGTGGGGCTTGAACTCCTGATCCCAAGGTCGAGTTTCATCCTCTACTGACTGAGCCAGTCAGGTACTCCAAAACATGGCTTTTTTAAACAAGGAAGGATTGGGGCTCCTGGGTGGTACCGTCGGTTAGGTATCTGACTCTTCATTTCAGTCCAGGTCATGATCTCAGGGTTCTGAGATCAAGCTCTGTCTCAGGCTCTACTTGGTGATTGCTTGAGATTCCCCCCTCCTTCTCCCTCTGCCCCTCCCCTGCTCTCAAACAGAGAGGACCAATGGATTCCAGGCTAATATTCAAGACTTAAAAGGTTTTACGATGGCCTGTTTTTAGGAACACTGAGTAGAAATGGAGGGTTGGAACCAAATAATGGACACCCTGAATGCTAAGCTAAAGAACATGGGCTGTTATAGATAACTGTCCCCCGAAGATTTTTGGCAGAAAGCCTTTGACCAGCTTGTACTTTAGGTCAGCATTTTGACAGGAGCATGTACAATGGTCTGGAGAAGGACCATAAGGGCAGGGTTATGAGTTGTAGCTACAATATGAGAAAAAGAAGGGAGGTGGGCCTTGATGAGGGCAGAGAGAGAAGGTGGTGGTGGTGATGTGTAGGACTTGGAGTGATGGAATTTACCTGGAAGGGGCAGGAGAGCTGAACTAATGCCAGGGTTCTAGTCTGGAAGACTACGGAGGCCATGGGACTGCTCATTCAGATAGGGGGCACTGGCTCGGCTTTCGAGAGGCTGTCCGAGGCACTTAGAAGATGCCAGTGGAGGCGCGCGGCACTGAGGAGACAGGCCAGGCCTGTGCCTGTAGGAGTGAAAGATCCATGGGGGAGAGTAAAAGCCAGGGGCAGAAGGCTTCCGTTTAAGGAGCAAAGCAGGGTGAGAAAGGTGAGGGAGACCAAGAGATAGAACCCTGTTACCTTCTTGGAAGGTAAATCCAGGGAATCAAAAAAATGGGCCGTTTACCTTAGTGCTTAGTCCAACAGAACAGCCTGAAATGATGGGAATGTTCCATTCCTGCTCCCTCCAGGACCGTAGCCATGGGTCACACGCACCCACCAACCACTTGTCACGTGACAAGGACAAACTGCATTTTAACTTCAGAGTTAGCCCCCTGAACTTTTAAGACAGTAGTTTACAAAAATGGGTAGATGTAAGATGCAAATGGCAGATGGTTGGCAGAAGTAACACAAATAGTTTAAAAGCTTTCTTGGCTGCATTCGACACAGTATCTTGAGAAACTGTAGAATGAGTGCCTTTGGAATGGTACTTAATTCTCAATGAGTTCATCTGAATGAACTGGTTGAAAGGGCAATTGCATTGTTTGAATTGCTGAGAATTCTCAACAAACTGCTCATCTGAATTCTATTTCACCACAAGGGCCCACCTCCTTCCAGCCGTTCACCCTTCCCAACCCCGCCTCTTAGCCGCAGCACAGGAGCTCCGTCTGGAGACCGAGCCCAGGAAACACAGGCTTAAGGCACTAAAGCCCACTGTGAGGATTCCAGCCACGCTGGGCCCACACCCGGCGGGTTCTGCAACCAGCTCTGTCACTGGACTTTCCAGCAGGTAACCCCATCATTGCATATCCAGAGCCCAGGCTCTTGTACCTCAAACCATTCACAGACATCTTGCTCCCTTCCCAGAAAAGTTTTATACACCAAGAGTTTTACAAAATCCAAAATAATTTTATTCACTTTTTCAGATTTTTGCTTCCACGAGGTGTTCAGCAAACATGCTAAGGCGACAGAATGTCTAGTTGGTCACGACATGCAACGCTGACCAATCGGTTGATGACAGCAGCGACCACACCCACCTGAGCTACTGGTCCCACAGCACGAAGGGGGTTTGCGGGAACACGCGGAACCACACAGCGATCAGCAACCTGAGGTAGGTCTCTTTACAGTACAAAAAACTTCTACACCAGTGTGAGACACTGATTAGCAAGAGCTGCTTAAAGTCGCAGACTTTGGAGAGAGACAGACTGTGTGACGACTGCAGTGAGAGAGAACAGACCCACAAACTCCTGAACCCTGTCACTGAACTGTGGAGGCGTGGGACCAGGCAAATGACAAAGTACCACTGACGAAAGCAGCAGCCGGCCCGGGGCTTTGGAGCCAGCAGGTGTGGGAGCTGGAGAGCTCTGTGCAGTGGCCAGCATTTGGGAACCTGAGGCAGTGGGACACTCTGTGAACAGACTTGATTCTGGTTAAGAAACAACAGCAAAAAGAGGAAGGCAGGAAAGAGACTCCCCCTGTCCAAGGAATGTTCTGTGATTCTCATTCCTGACGGAGGGAGTGAAAAGGGGGCTGGGGCTCTGCCCCACTGCTCTCCTGACTGAAACAGTGAATGACAACAGGACAGAAAGCAGGAGCCCTGAGAATTCACGGTGCTCTGCGTGGCCTCCGGCAGCCCTGTCCACCGCCCCTCCCCACCGGGTGTGGCTGTGAGGAGGCGCAAGGGGACCACCGGAGGGCCCACTATCGCCACACCTCTTCCTTTTGGACGCCCAGAGAACCCGGCACCGTGAAACCACCAGCTGAAGAACAGAATGCTACCCCTCCTACAATCTAATAGCAAAATCAGGTCTCTAGTACAGCAAACTGTACAAAAATGATAGAAAGGAATTTGCACTGTTATCAGGACAGTGCTTATTTTAATATAAAATAAACAGCTTACATTTTCACTGTAAATATAGGCTATGTACAGAATTATATATAGATATAGCTACACGTATAAAGCTTCATTATAGGCCTCTGATACATTTATAATAACTGTTCCCTGAACCCTTTAGAGTGCAATTAAGAACAAAAACTAAATTTTGTTTACATGAATATGGAATAAATACAATAATCAAAATAGGACTCTCCCTAAAATTGAAACACACAAGCCAATCCTGAACTGCTGTGCGAAAGATAAAACTGGGAAAGGCAAGGTTTCGGCAGGAGGACGCGATGAGGGGCCTGCCCAAGGCAGGGAATGGCAATGCTCCAAGGAAAAGAGACGGCGGCAGGGAGAAGTTAGCCCTTGACAGCAACCTTGTTCTCCACAGCGGCAAACATGGCATAGAACCGGGAGCTGTCATTGGACAGAAGGACTGATGGGGTGTCGAACTCCACCACCTGCAAAGGAAGGAGACACATCACTTGGGGTCACGCAAGAACCACAGCCAAGAAGGAGGTAAACCCCAAAGCCCCCTGGGGACAGAATCACAGTGACAATTCCATGAAGTTCTGCCATGCCTCAGTGGGTTCCACTTTTGGTTTTTTCTTTCTGCTAACCACAATATGAAGGACAGGTTAGGGACCTCCCTCACCTCACATAAATCTCAGAGAGAAAAAAAATTGCAGTGCAAGTCAAGGACATAGTAGGCAATGTCATCTTGTACAAACTGATCCTAACCTATAGACAGAAAAAGAACAGCTCAGAATATCCAGCTGGCAGAATAAAAAAAGTAAGAGATCTAGTCAGTCACTTATCCACTCCTTTGATGGACTTCTGTGCAGCCACAAAAATCCTATTGCAGCAAAAAATGGAACAATATGTTGGTATAGCCCGGCTTCCATAAAAGAGGCAGAAAATGTCACCTACTCACTTTCCCAGCCTTTCTTGCTACAGGGCCAAGGCCTGGGGCACAGCCTTGACCGAGGAGAAGTCTCTGGGCGCTTCTAGGAAAGGCTGCTCTGCCCGGTAGATACAGGCAGAGGGCAAAGTTCGCTTCCCCAGGCCTGGCTACCTGAGGCTATGACAGCGGGTGCTACGGAGACAGCCTCGCCCTGGAGGGGGAGGGGAGGTAGGTACTGGCTGGAGGCTGACGCAGACCCTGACCATGCTGAGCTGCTGAAGAACCAACTATTTGGCCTCCTGCCGTGGGCTGACGGTCTCTTGCTGTCCAAGCCTCTTCCGTTCTGCTACTGCGTGTCTGCCGCAGAGCACATCCTATCCATTAGAGTCTGTGCTTAGATATGCATGAAACAGGCTGGCAGGGGCAAACGGATGTCCCCGGTGAGGGAAAGGGCTCCTTTTATTTTTGCCTTTATGCTTTTTTCATGTTTTTCGGGCTGTCCTCCGATGATAAGGAAATTTTACTTCACAAGAAACAAAAATGAAGGGACGGATAGAGTTCCTCACAGAGAGCCAATCAATCCCCATTCCAAAACACTAAGCCACTCATAGAAACAGAGTGGTCTAGATGTGTGTCTTTAAGAAAGAATTTCCCGGACAGTGTTCTTGGCCCCCTCCGCTTTATACATTCTACTTAATACCTACGTACAGAGTAGTAGCTGCCTGTACCGAGTGTGAACCAGAATTTCAGTAAACATTTAGGATAATGCAAAGATAGTAGCAACACCTGCCAGTGTTCATATAATTTCAAGATGAGGAGAAAAACCGTGAACTCCTATGTTTTCTCAAACTCAGCTCTGAGGCCCAGACTCCATCTGTTGTAGTAACTGTTTTCCTCAGGACTTCTCCACAGACAGAGGGACGAGGCGGTTGGGCTGTGTAAAGCACTGGCTTTGGTGTCGCCGGCCTAGCTCAGTTCCTGCTCTCTCCCTTCCTGTGGACTAGAGATAGGTTCAGTTCCCTGAGCCCATGTTCTCTTCTGGAAGGCAGGGCTGACACATCTGCATCTTTGTTGTGTGGCGGTGATGACTATGCATTGGGAGGCTGTACATACAGCCCTTAGCGCAGTGCCAGATGCAGCAAGCATTCAATGGAAGTGGCTATTATAGGGGCCTTATTATTAATCACACAAGACAAATCACACACTGCAAATGGCTTGTTGTTTCTGCCAAACCACTAATTTCCTGCCATCCCAGGCGCACACAAAGGAGCTACCTGTCCAACATAAATTTACTTAACATCATAAGTGACATACTTAACATCTACCATGTGCAAAGAATGTCGCATGGGGCCCTGCCAGGGACCCAGAGACAAATAAGGCATGACCCCTGCCCTTACAGAGTTTACAGTCTAATAGGGGAGAGAGGGCATTAGCCAGTGACCCTCAAAGGAGGCAGAGGAGCTACACGACAGGTACACAAAGTTTCAGGTGGCAGAGAGTGTCAGGCTGTGGGAACTGTGCCTTTCAGAGGGATAGGCAGGCTGCAAGCAGACAGATATGGGGATGTAGCAGAGGGAACAAGAAGAAAAGGCACTGGAGGTACATGGGACTGAGTGAGGAAAGACACGGAGGGAAGCCAGTTTAGGGGATGCAAGTTTTTTGTTTGTTTGTTTGACAGAGACGATAAGAGAGGGCGAGCAAACAGGGGGAGTGGGAGAGGGAGAAGCAGGCTTCCTGCCCAGCAGGGAGCCCAATGCAGGGTTTGATCCCAGGACCCTGGGATCATGACCTGAGCCAAAGGCAGATGCTTAACGACTGAGCCACCCAGGTGCCCCAATGCAAGACTGTTTACGGCCACCGACACCTTCAAGGAGTGAGTGGCAAAGAAAGGCGGCCGGGCTGGACCAGACTGTGGGAAAGCTTGGAACAGCAGTATAAGAAGTCTGGCACCACCACATGATTGTGAAAAGCCAACTCAAGGTGGCTGGACTCAGTACACCTTGGGCAATTCCTGTGTATGTGAGTTCATTAGTAAGCACACGGGCTCTCTGACCTAGGTCAAAGTCTCATTTTTACAGGCAAGAAAAAAGCAGGTCCCAAAGCAAAGTAAGAACCAGTTAAGAGTGCCCCTACTTGATCTCTGGCTCGAGGACTGTATCCCTCCCACTGGCAGCCAGATTAGAGTTACTAAGGCTGCTTATCTGAAAGCTAACAAGCGCAGAGAAGAAGGTGCCAATCAGCCCAATCCTGCCAGGGGCCAGTTTCCCCCAGACAAGGCCACATGCCACATTATGGTCCCTCAGGGGCTCAGTACCTGTCCCTGGGCCAGCACCATAATCCTATCAGAGCCGAGGACTGTATGTAGGCGATGGGCAATGGTCAGCATGGTGCAGTCAGCAAACGCTTCTCGGATGGTCTCTTGGATTAGTAAGTCTGTCTCCGTGTCCATGGCGGCTGTGGCTTCATCAAGAATCAGAATCTGCCACAAAAGAGAGGAGAAAGAGAGATCCAACCAATTTCCTAAGCATTCTTCTCAATCTGCATTTCACTAAAATGTATTTCATTATTTAAGTTTTACACCATACTCTGTTTTTCCTCAGTAGGTACAGGCCTATGTAAAACGACCATCTTGCTTAGAACAGATACAACTTTAAACCCACGTGTCTGCCTTCCTTTCCACACACAAAAGGATAAGCATGTAACACTGATCTAATAAAACGCTTGCCCCCACTTGCTCTGTGATCCTGAGCATGAACAGAAATCTTTCTGGATCTTCCTTTTCCAGTTACAAAATAAGGGGACTGGATTTGATGGCCTGGAGATCTGTAGGTCTATGGTTTCCAATAGTACTACGACCACTCACTGGCGAGAAACAAAAGTCACCCTTGGAATTGAAAGACCTGGGGAAGTCTGAAAGCTCAAAAACTCCTGTATACCCAGATGATGTCAAGGTGAATTTAGAAACATCTCTGGGGCCAGGAAAGCCTTTGGATCTCATGGCACGGGGAAAGGCTGTTCTTCCCCTTGCCTGCCACTCCACAGACCGCCGTACCTTACAGTGACGGAGCAAGGCTCTGGCTATGCACAGGAGCTGCCGTTCCCCCACCGAGAAGTTATCTCCATTCTCCATCACTTCAGATTCAAGTTTCAGAGGTAGCTGAGCAATCTAGGAAGAAAGGAAGTAGAGATGTGAAGAGTCAAAAGAAGGTAAATTTAGGGAGGAAAAAAACTGAACTAAATTTTGTCCAAAGTCCAGTGGCAAAAATAAGCTATTCTGAAACAGATGCAACAATGATTAGCCAAGAACCCGGCTCACCTAGAAAGAAGGTATAGGGTATTAAGACCCTCATTTTCCAGGACAGTCCCTGTTTCAAGTATACTATTCTGTTAGCCTTATACTGTTCAAAGTTCTTAAAATTCCAGTATTTTCAAATCCCCAAATCCTGTCAGATTGTGGCCCTAATCTTTGGTTCTGAAAATATGGTCATACCCCTAGGAAATGGGGAAAGTGAGATCACTCTTTCTGATTTCCAAGGCTCTAAGTTTATGGCTGTCAAACCTGCCTTTATAGTAAGCTTTAAGCCTATCCTTCCAATGAAATGGTTGGAGGAAGCCCGGTATTATAGTGATAAAGGCAGAACTGACCTAGCTGAATCAGGGCAGGGGATCTCAAGCTTAAGTCAGCTCAGGGGCATGAGAGATCCTACCCCCGCCCCCCGGGCGGGAAGTATCATGGCCTTGGGAGGATGCGTGCTGAGTTACCCTAAGAGGTCAGTGACCTCATATACATGCTGCATGCTTTCTGCAGACATGATACATATCTAGATGCTGCAAAAGCATGTTATACCGTTATGATAAATAAAACAGAAATGAATGTAAAAGCATTATATTATTCTGAGTGTTTTTCATGAATACCTTGGTTAATCAATGGGCAGCAAAAGCACAATATGACCACGGTTGAGAGATACCAACTTTTAAGCCCTTTCTGAAATGCCTGGGAAGCCTTATCTAAAGTGATCCCACCCAGACAGCCTGGAAATAAAGGGCCAGACCAGGCTGGACAGAGGCAGCCAGGGAAGGCTGGGGAGTGACCTCGGCACTGTTATGGTTCCAACCTTTAAATACCAGTGAAGTGGTCCCTTGGGGCTTTACTTACACATTTTTTTTTTAAGGTTTATTTATTTATTTGACAGGCAGAAATCACAAGGAAGCAGAGAGGCAGGCAGAGAGAGAGGAGGAAGCAGGCTCCCCACTGAGCAAAGAGCCCGATGCGGGGCTCGATCCCAGGACCCTGGGATCATGACCCGAGCCGAAGGCAGAGGCTTTAACCCACTGAGCCACCCAGGCGCCCCTACTTACACATTCTTTCATGTGTGTCCTTTCTAGGGCATCCCAGATCTGGTCTTCAGTGTACTGGTTGAAGGGATCCAAATTTGACCTAGAGAGAAGCACGGGAGGAATTTCCCAGTGATTCAGCATGTAGGTGACCATACTGCAAAGGCGGTCTGTGGTAGAAATTTAAACGCACATGGGAAATGGAGGGACAGGACTCCTCAAGGTCACAGACGACTGGCTCCCTAACCAGCCTTAGGCAGCAGTGACAAATACTCCTGCCTCCCTGTCCCTGTATCTGAGAACAGGCTGGGCAGCTCCGTCGTCTTTATAAAACTTTATTTCTTTTAACATGTACTACTTTCATTATGTAAATATTGCAGATCAGATCAGAAAAATTAACAAATACAGATACTGAAACATAAAACCCAAACCAATGTTTTCATCACCTCTAATCAGACCCTCAGCAGCAAACACTGTTAGCATTGTGGCATATACAGGTTGAAATACACCTCTTTGTGTGTACAATTGAAGAAAAAAAGCCTCTTTCTTCCTGACTCACTAGGGTGAGAGCCTGTCAGAGCAGGCACTCAAGGGTGGCTGGCGGACCAGGAGGAGCAGCCAATCCAGCGGAGGAGAAAGGAGGGCCTGAAGAGCAACTTAGGGGAAAGCATTTACTGGTGCAGAAAACCAGTTTGGGTACCATTCTTGCTCACTGTACCCACAGTAGCTATCTCAAGAACATCGAGGATGGTACTGAAAGAACAGGACTCGACATTTCTGGAAACGTGAAGATGGGGGAAACAGCTCTTTGTCATGGAGGAAGAAGATGGGAGAAATGGTGGAGGAACGGGTAACTGGTGGAAACTGGGAGGTGACATTCCTTTTGGGGCATCTTGTCTCTGTCTAAACATGACATTTACAGGGCTAGTGACCTGAAAGGTATTAGGTATAATCTGCTTTGCTCATGAACTTGGTCTGCACGTATGGGAAACAGGAAAGTCTTCAGGAGAACTTGAGCTCCACGTCTCATTTGTCTCCGTGTCTGGGGTTACTAACTCCAGGCATGTAAATGCAAGCAGGACGTTATCCCAGAACTCCACCGAGCCCCGGTGGGCACCTGCCCCGCTCATCCCTTTTGGGCCCTCTCTGGACTCTCCCAGGAGACTCTAACTGGCTCTGCTCTCTTGTGCCTCTTGCCCTTTGCACATGGAATATGTGTACCTCTCCTCACCCTTTGGATTGAGAGACTCTGGCAAAAGCAAGGGCTCTGGGGCCAGACTTGCTGATTCCTACACAGCTCCTATCTACGGCGACCGTGTGGCCCCGACGACGTTAGCCTAACTTCTCTATGCCTCCGTGCCCTCACGTGTGAGACAAAGATCCAAAAGCACCTCCTCCAAAGGTCGGGATGGCTGCATTTCACGTGTAGAAAGAATTCAGAGTGGCCCCCGCTGCATGGTTAGCATTGTGCACGTGGGAGCTATGATTACAATGATGTCGTTATTGGCATGCTGTTACTCCTTGGCCAGGATTCCTTCTTGTCCTTCAGGTCACAAATTAGATGCAGAAAGCATCTCCTGACTCTTCAAGCCTGACTTAGGTGTCCTCATGCCCACCCTCTTTATGGCACTCGTCACTCTGTCCGTTTGTCTCTGCCCCCATTGCTTCAGGGTCCTTGTCTGGATCTTCTTTGCTGTTGAATCCCATGCACACTGTCTAATATTTGTTGTCAGAATAAAAGAACATAGAGCCTTACTTGACTTCCTGATAAGAGGCTTAAATGACAATTTAAGCATTTTCTGTCTCAACAGAGGCAAAGAACAGTGTTGGTGGAGGGAGTACGTGCCCTGGTCGATCCAAGCAGACTAGGCTCAAATCCCCATTCTGGTTCTACTCGTCTGCATGACCTTGGATAAACCATTCCTCAGTCTCCTCCTCTATAAAATGGGGATATAGTGACATGACTCATTAGGCTGCTGTAGACATTAGAGACAGTACCTACAGCAAACATTCACACAGTGGCAGCTGTTAAATGGACAAGGTATATACAGACACATTAGCCGCCTGGTCCAGTGCTTGGTGGTTTTCTGATTTATATTCAGTGCACTTTCCAAGTAGACACAATAATCCCAGGATCCTGAATACCAGGCTCAAAAAGAGTTCGTGTTCTTTTTGTTTGTTTGTTTTTGTCAGAGAGAGTGAGCACAGGCAGACAGAGTGGCAGGCAGAGGCAGAGGGAGAAGCAGGCTTCCTGCTGGGCAAGGAGCCCGACGTGGGACCCGATCCCAGGACACCAGGATCATGACCCGAGCCAAAGGCAGCCGCCTAACCAACTGAGCCACCCAGGCATCCCTCAAAAAGAGTTCTGATAAAGTCCTATCTGTGCCAAGTCTAGATGGGGAAGACTGATCTTCTATTGGCATACCATCTAATATCTGGTATCTCCATAGATGCATCTCTTAATCAAGAAGGTGGGCCAATTTGCTGATAATCTAAACTGTGAAATGGCAGACCATGGGCTAAGTTTAAGGAGAACAGCACCTGTTTCTAATGACACTGGAAGTCCCTGACCCTTCCTGCCTCTCTAACACTCCAGAGTCCGCACAAAAATCTGGGTTGTCAAGATCAGCATTTACTGTTCTGTTTTTGTTTATAAGATTTTACTTACTTATTCAGAGAGAGAGAGCAAGTGACAGAGAGAGAAAGCATGAGTGGGAGGGTCAGAGAGAGAGGGAGAAGCAGACTCCCTGCTCAGCAGGGAGCCCAGCGCAGAGCTCTATCCCAGGACCCTGGGATCATGACCTGAGCCAACAGCAGATGCTTAACCGACTGAGCTACCTATGCACCCCTGCCCAGTCCAGTTCTTCATTTTGCCATCCTCCTAACACAGAACTCCCGGTTCTTTGACCCAGTTCCCGGGTCACTGCAGGTGTAATTTGTTAAAATGAGGTCATTCTGGAGTAGTGGAGTAGAGTGGGTCCTTTCTCCATTATGACTGGTGTCCTTATAAGAGAGGGTCACGAGAAGGCAGAGACATAAAGGGAGAGGACTGTGGGACAATGGAGGCAGAGATTGGACAGATGTGCCTATAAGCCAAGGAGCACTGAAGATCACTGGCAGGCCACCAGCAGGCGGAAGAGGCAAGGGAAGCATTCTCCCCTCCACGTCTCAGAGGAGCACGACCCTGCTGACACCTGGATTGCCCGCATCTAGCCTCCGGAACTGTGAGAGAAGAAGTTCCTGTTGTTTTAAGCCATCTAGTTTGCACCTCTGCTGTGACTTCCCTAGGACCAAATACAGCCAGGAAGCCCACCACAATCCTCTTCTCAGACACAGCAGCACGGAGGTGTGGAGCCTGCTCACTGGGAAGCCCACCCATCAGGTCCTCTGCGGGAAGACTCAGCAGACACGGGGGCAGGCCTGACATTCAGCGCTCCTAGGCCCATCCCACCAGAGGAAGGAGCCTCGAAAAACCAGGCTATGGGTTCCAGATATATAAGGAATATTTACACACACCAGGAGGTGGTATATATACACATTAAGGCACACCAGACCGATCTCAACAGGGAGCTCAGTCAGGAACAGAAGAAAACACAGGCTCATTAGAGAAGCCAGATGGCTCTGAGTCTGATCCACAAACAGAAGTGAAAGCAAAGCTATGCATTCACAACATCAGAAGTTTTGGCTGGGTGGATGGAGAGAGAAAGAAGTCATCTGAACAGGAAGGCACGTATTTTTAGTGGTCAGAACTCCTGGGGTCCTAATGTCACCAGAAGTGCATTTTCATCTTTGGTCCTTCCTATTTTCTTTTTAGCAGTATTCTCAGCTTGCCTCTTGGCCGTGGCTAAAAGGGGGCGAGAATCTCTCCGGGAGCATGAGAAGATACAGGAGTGACTCCCTGACCAGTGGGAAGACACTACTGCACCACAGCGTCCCACCAACCAGATGGGAGCGTCCTGAGCAGCTCGGGGCCTCCGCAGGGCACCCAGGACCCACAGACTTCCTGCTAAGGGGAGCTAAAGGAGAACTCAAAGTAGTTATTCAGAAATACGGACTGGGTTTGGCCTTTAGTTGTTAAGTGTAAAAAGAGGTAGAAAAAGGCTAGAGGTGGGAAAAGGGACACCGCGGGGAGGAGAGTAAATGAGAGGGACTCAAGAGAGCAGCAGAGAGTGTGTGACTTTTTTTTTTTTTTTTAAGAGAAGGGAGGACTATGCGAATCTAGAAGCAGAGGAGATTTTGAAGATGCAGGAAAAAGAAAAGTAACAAAGGCCCCCAGGGCGCCTGGGTGGCTGAGTCATTAGGTGTCTGCCTTTGGCTCAGGTCATGGCCCCACGACCATTTTTTTATTTAAAAAAAAAAAAAAAAAGGTAAAATAAAAGTCAAGGCCCCCAGGGAAGCAGGCTTCGCTCTGGTTGTTGGAAAGACGGAGTACCTTCCAAGGTTGTGGTGGAGAGTGGGTACTGTGAGAACTCCAGGAGGTGACGGAGGACACGCTCTCAGGTATATGACAGCACCCACAGCCAGGGTTCAAATGCCTATCTCTGGGCAAAGTATCTCACCTCTCAGGGTTTTGCTTTCTTCCTCTATAAAATCGGCACAATAACAGTACCTCCTTCTTGGGAGGTACAATTAAAATGATTACAACAACATCTGCCACATACTAAGTTCTCAATAAGCTCAATGACTTCCGTTATTGTTGCTCTTTAGAACAATGCTGTCTGGCACAGATTGACCTTTCCCCTTGTTTTTTTGTTTTTAAAGATTTTATTTTATTTATTTGACAGAGAGACAGCAAGAGAGGGAACACAAGGGGGAGTGGGAGAGGGAGAAGCAGGCTCCCACTGAGCAGGGAGCAGGGAGCAGGTCTCGATCCCAGGGCCCTGGGACCATAACCTGAGCCAGAGGCAGATGCTTAATGACTGAGACACCTCGGCACCCCTTCCCTTGTTTTTTATTTTAAAGATAATTTTTTTGAGAGTCAATTTAGGCTCATAGCAAAACAAGAAGAAGATAAAGATTTCCCATCTGCCTTGCCCAGAATGGCTTAGCAAATGTTGGATAAAACCTAGTGTTCTTGATTAGTTATTCTAGACTTTCACATTACTTTCTGATATTGAGACTAAAAAGCTTTTGGGAAATTCCAAGTTCCACAGAAAAAAAGACTATATATTAAAAAAAAAAAAAGAAAAGAAAAGAAAAGGAGGAAGGAAAAGAGAGAGAGAGAAAGAAAGAGGAAGAACGAGGAAAGGAGGCCTCCTTCAACAAGAGAGTAATTCAGAGACAACGGTGAGACCTAGAGATTCTAAGGAATCAGCTGCTTCAAAGTTAGAACAGCTTCCATTCCCTCTAGAGGGCTAACTGCTTCTGTCTGAAGGGGTCTGGACCCAGAATGAACCAAAGTAGAATGGGTCAGTTGTGCTCAGTAATTTTTGCTGTGATTTTGACTTGGGAACAGAAATATTCCTCAAAAGTTAAAAAAAAAAAAAAAAGTAATGGGCAGATGGAAAGGGAGTGAGGGCGTGTGACTAGGAAGAAATGAGAACACTGCTTCTTGTAATGAATGGCCACCAAGCAGAGATGCTCCGGGTGATGAGAAGATGCCCGGTCTCTATACGCAGACCGAGACTCACGGACAGAGTGACAGCTGAGAACGACTAGTCTTCCTGAGAGGCAGATTAACCACCAGCCAAGGTGAGACTTAAACTGTCCCCAAGGATGGAATGACTCCAGCAGGGGCTGGTTTGGGCAGAGGAGAGGAATCTCAGAAAGCACAGGGTCCTCTGGGGAAGGGAAAGGAAGGTACTGCCAAGGCCATGAAAGAGCAAGGTCAGCGAAAATGTTTAGGGTTAACCACACCGGCCAAACTATGGAAAGAGGCCAGATGTCCACCAATGGATGAACAGATAACGAAGATGTGGTATATATCTACAACGGAGTATTATGCAACCATCAAAAAATGAAATCTTGCCATTTGCAACAATGTGGATGGAACTAGATAGCGAAAGTAAGTTAATCAGAGAAAGACAATTATCATATGATCTCACTGCTATGTGGAATTTAAGAAACAAAGCAGAGGATCATAGGGGAGGAGAGGAAAAAGTGAAATGGGACAAAACCAGAGACGGAGATAAACCTTAAGAGACTCTTAATCTCAGGAAACAAACCGAGGCTTGCTGGAATGGAGTGGGGTGGGACAGGGTGGCTGGGTGATGGATACAAGGGAGTGTATGTATTGTGGTGAACGCTATGAATTGTGTAAGACTGATGAATGACAGACCTGTACCCCTGAAACAAATAATACATTATATGCTAATTAAAAAAATAAAAACATATATATTAAAAAGAATGTTTAGGATCAGGATAAGAATAAACCTGTTGTCTTAGAGGGCAAAAGGGCAAAAGGCACAAGAAACGGACTAGCTGGATAAGGGAGGGCTGGATGAAGCTACTGAAATGGACTGAGAGTCCAGCTGGTCTAGGGAGCAGTATGGCCCCAAATGATCTGGCCTGTGATTCAGATTATATTTGTCTGATAACAAATCAGACATTTTAATCTCATTACCTTAAGTTTTATTTGATTTTGGTTTTACCTTGCTTTCACTCTGAGAGATCCTGATGTTTTTTTCTTTTTAAAGATTTATTTATTTGAGAAAGAGAGAATAAGTGGGAGGGGCAGCAGAGGGAGAGAGAATCCCAAGCAGACTCTGCACTGAGCTCAGAGCCTGATGCAGGACTCGATCCCATGACCTTGAGATCACAACCTGAGCAGAAACCAAGAGTCAGAGGTTCAACTGACTGTGTGACACAGTCGCCTTGAGAGTTCCTTATGTTTTAACTGCATGTTGATATCTCAAGGAGGTGGGTCCACCCTTACTGCTGGCTAATGGCAATAAAGACAGTTTCTATGTTCAGGGTCTCCGAGAGACCTCTGAGAAATAGCCGATCTATACTGCCCTTGCCTTATGAAACTGTTTATAGCCTTTCTAATTTTCTAAGAAAAGCAAAAGAGCACCAAAAGCTGAATGTTCTTTGGGATTTTTATGAGACCTGAGAGGATAAAGGGAAAAAGATGGTAGGTCTGGGATTTAATTTGTCCTCAGGCTCTACTCCTGACTTAAAAAGACAAAATTACAGCTGGCAGAACATAAAACTGGTATGATTTCCTAAATTTTTACAGTTGACTGCCCAAATAGCACTCTGAGCTCAGTAACTAAAAACCCTGGGCAGCAGCATACCAACTGTAAGCTTGTCCATCAAGCAGCGTCATGTCTCTAGAGCTGGTAACAAATGGCTCCGACTCCCAGGGAAGCTGCACTTCCCTGACTTTCTACGAACTGCGGTTGCACACGCCAGCAGGTCAGTTCTTAACCGTCAATTCTCATATACACGCTGCCCAAACAAGCACTTAACCATTCACTCTAGAAGCCCCTGATTCACAGCCCCAAACGAAGAGCTGTGAAATTTACAAACGAAAAGTAAGGCTTCTTGGTGGCAATGTATTTAAGAAAGTCAAGTTCAATACATTGCTTTTCTTAATTCTTTTCCAAATGATAACGAGAAAATGGTTTTTTTGTCCTGAGCCAGAAATTATAAGGCCAGTTAAATTCTCAAAGACATTCTTGTGGCATCTAGAAATGGGAATTTACAGGAGAGAAGAGCAGATTTGGCAACACCTCTTGACTTCTTAATTTTAAACCTGAGTCTTCAATAAATTCTAATTCTCTTCTGACATCTGTTTGACCTTGTTATCTCAGGACCCAAAGAGAATGACTGAGCATCATCAACAGATCCAATTTATGCTGCTCAAATTCATTAGTGTTTAGAGAAAATGCCAAAATAATACACCCAAGTGTGTGGACCCTACAATTGGGTTGGTGAGAATTCACTCTGTCTACCAAACCTCCTTGAATCATGAGTTCAGGTGCTATTTCCAAAGAAAGGGAGGGGACCTAATTTTAAAGATAAGTCCATGGTTACTCGAAATTAAGTTGGTACCAATTTTTCTGAAGACTGCTAAAAATTAAAGAAATTTAATTTAATTAAAAAAAAATAGAAGTCCAATCTAGGTCAGCTATATAGTTAAAGGTATTTTTAGTTCAAAAGATAAGCAACTTGAATAGACATGTACAGGAATTATAGAAACCCACTGTTCCAAGGAGGCAAAAGCTTAAAACTAAGGGTGAGGGTAGGATAAGGTATAGGGAAAGTCAATGGGATTAAATATATGTCTTTTAACAGGTCAAGAGGAAGAATCTTAGGAGCGCCTAGGTGGCTCAGCTGTTAAGCGTCTGTCTTCAGCTCAGGTCATGATCCTAGAGTCCTGGGATCAAGCCCCAGTGGGGAGTCTGCTTCTCCCTCTCCCTCAGTTCTTCCCCCTGGCTCATGCACTTTCTCTCTCGAATAAATAAACTAAATCTTAAAAAAACAAGATGGGATAGGAGGGAGACAAACCATAAGAGACTCTTAATCTCACAAAACAAACTGAGGGTTGCTGGGGGACAAAGGGGTGTATGTGGAGACGGTGGCTGGGTTATGGACATTGGGGAGAGTATGTGTTATGGTGAGTGCTATGAAATGTGTAAGCTTGACAATTCACAGACCTGTACCCCTGGGGCAAAAATACATTATATGTTAATAAAAATAATTTAAAAAAGGAGGAATTTTATCTTAGGCACCCTGGCAGATTTCAGAGAGAGAGAGAGAGAGAGAGAGAGAGGCATCATTCCAGAATCAGAATCAAAGGTGGGGCAAGATACTGTAACACGGAAACCCATGAGCGGTAACAATGCCTGAAAACTGCCATGAGAACTGTAAGTTGGAGCACATGCAGGACAGATGACAATATGGAGTGGGAAGGAATACAAAGGGTGATGGGATGAGGCTGAGGAGATGCTACTGTTCACTGTCACCACGTGCCAGGGTTGGTGACTGCATAATTTGTGGAACTTCTTCATTCTCCACAATGACATCCCTTAGTAGTGTCCCCATTTTACAGATGGAGTGAGCTTAGGTTCAGTCAGATGACTTGTCTGAAGTCACAGAGCAGAGATCTGAGCCCAGATCTCTCTGACTTCTTCACCACACGTGGCAGGGCCCTCAGCCCCTGTTTTGTGGAGCTGCCCCTTCCTTCTGCAGGGAGAAGTACACAGTGGTGGGAAGAGTCCTAGCCTAGAGGTCCCTTGATCTCAGTCCTACATGGACGCTCTCCTGTGCCCACCTGGCTTCAAAATGCAGAGCGGAGCCCACGGGTGCTCGGGTCCTCACCTGACGGTGCCACTGAACAGCACTGGCTCTTGAGGAATAATGGACAGCTTGCTTCGGAGGTCAGCAAGGCCAATATCACTGATTCTCACGCCATCGATCTTGATGCAGCCTCCAGATAACTCCACCAGACGGAAGAGGGCCATTCCCAGAGAGGATTTCCCTGAGGAGTCAAAAGACATGCAGAAAAGTAGCTCAATGAGCAAATTTAGTGAAAAAAGAAATTGGTTTCAAACCTCCACCACCACCCCGAGCAAAAGCATCCATTTTTTCTAGTTCTATTCAATTATTATTTCATCTGATTAACTAGGATGATGCAGAAAGTGATAGCTAGAAACAAAAAAAAATACACTGTATATACAAATATATACATTTAAATCACACAGCTTCGGCCTGAGGAGTCTGAGGTGCTACTACACTTTCACGAGAGTAAATTAGAACAACGCCTGCTTTTCACCCTGCAAGTGGGTACACAGGCTTTCACACATCTCAGGCAAAGTGAGGAGAAAAGAGTTCTTAGAGCCAGCAGCTAGGAGCAAACGGGAGGATAAGATGTTTTCTCTCTCTCCTGTCCCCTTACCGTAGGTGAGAGAGAAGCAAAACAAGACCTCCTACCGTTCTTGCATAAGCACACAGGGAAGGAGTAAATATGTGTTGTAGTTGACTCTGTCATGATAAGAACTGTATAGGAAAGTGGGTCTGAGGGGCGTGTGGGTGGTCCAGTTTGTTGAGTGTCTGCCTTCAGCTTGGGTCCTGATCCTGGGGTCCTGGGATGGAGCCCTGCTTTGGGCTCCCTGCTTGGCAGGGAGTCTGCTTCTCCCTCTGCCCCTCCCGCCATGCTCATGCTTTCTCTAATAAATAAAATCTTAAAAAAAAAAAGAAAAAGGAATCATGATACTGTAAAAAAAAAAAAATCAAGTTGTTCCTCTTTAACAAAAGATGCTAGCCGGGCTGGAAGATTTAATAGTTCTCTGAATCTGGACTACCTTCGCACTGATGGATACGCTAGTAAGAGAGGCCATGAAATCCTTGTAATGATGTCCTTGACTATGGCCACGTTAGGGTAAGGGTCTAAAAGCCTCTGAAAAAGCTTGTTAGGGTTAGAGTTTAGACTTTGTAAGTCAGGCTATTTAAATAACTACTCTATTTTTTCCTGCTTTTCTCCTGTAACTACTTATGGCTTTATAGACTCCCCTCCCTTTTTAAAAGATTTTATTTATTTATTTGAGAGAGAGAGAACATGAGAGGGGGAAGGAGCAACAGGACAAGCAGACTCCGCACTGGGCATGGACATGGGGCTCAATCTCATGACCCTGAGACCATGACATGAGCCAAAACTGAGTCAGATGCTCAACAGACTGGGCCACCCAGGTGCCCCTGGTTTAATGAAGTCTTAATGAATAGCTCAGTCTGTCTTACCTGTGTTAAGGGGAATCACAGGAGAGGGACATCAGTCAGAGCTTTCAGGAGAGCAGGGTACCCTGGGAGCCAATGTAGTAGAGGGAATTTGAGGGAGAAAGCAAAGAAAGAGCTTTGGGAACAGCTACCTTCCTGGACTAAAAATTCTCTTGCAGTGTAAAAACCCTACAGATATTTTATTGTTCTGACATGAAATAATTCCTTCAAACAGGAAGCAGGAAATGGCTTTTTCTTCTCTTCTTAGCAGGTTCTTTTTTTTTTTTTTTAAATATTCAGTTATTTTAAAGATAACTTTACAATTACTTCAGACAATCTTTTCCCCAATTTTCAGGTTATGTTTTTAAAATGTCTTACAATCTCATGCTCCTAGTCTGTGGTGTTTTTTCCCAGACATCCCTAGGCTTATCATACCACTAAATTAGTGTGATTCTTCGCTGTACAAAATTATTTATCAAAGAAGTCCTCTTTTCATAAACATATATTTTTATCCCCAGGGGTACAGGTCTGTGAATCACCAGGTTTACACACTTCACAGCACTCACCAAATCACATACCCTCTCCAATGTCCATAATCCCACCCCCTTCTCCCAAACCCCCTCCCCCCGGCAACCCTCAGTTTGTTTTGTGAGATTAAGAGTTACTTATGGTTTGTCTCCCTCCCAATCCCATCTTGTTTCATTTATTCTTCTTCTACCCACTTAAGCCTCCATGTTGCATCACCACTTCCTCATATCAGGGAGATCATATGATAGTTGTCTTTCTCTGCTTGACTTATTTCGCTAAGCATGATACGCTCTAGTTCCATCCATGTTGTTGCAAATGGCAAGATTTCATTTCTTTTGATGGCTGCATAGTATTCCATTGTGTATATATACCACATCTTCTTGATCCATTCATCTGTTGATGGACATCTAGGTTCTTTCCATAGTTTGGCTATTGTGGACATTGCTGCTATAAACATTCGGGTGCATGTGTCCCTTTGGATCACTACATTTGTATCTTTAGGGTAAATACCCAATAGCTTAGCAGGTTCTTTAAACTGGCCAGAAAAGATACAAGAGGTTTGGTTTTATTTTTAATGGTAAGAAACAATGCTAGAAGAGTTTTGACAAGGAAGCAATGAGCCCCAAAAGCTGATGAGAAGTGAACCAGAGAGACTTCTTATACCAGGTGAAGTGGTCAGTAAATGAAAACAAGCCTCAGTCTTTGAAATGTTATTTGGGAAGGAAAGAGGGAAGGAAATGAATTACTCAAATCCTGACCCTAGAAATCTAAAGAGCATAGAAGTAATAGGATTCTTAAGTGCAAAGTAGAACGCCTAAAATGAGAGCCAATTCTCTACTTCTTTGCAACTGATGTCAGATCAAGAAAATAATTTCTGTCTTCAAAGAACACAGGTTCCTTTTTAGAGCTACAGTAGTGTCCGATAAATACAAGGCAACACTGGCATTATGTCACAGGCGACTTACATCTTTCGTGTGTTTTGACCTCACAGAAATAAGGATATTCACTGCAGTACTACTTGTAATAGTGAAAACATGACAACCTCAGTGCCATACAACTGGAGATTGGTTAAATAAAAATTGTGGTACCTCATAAAATGGAATTTTATATCGCTGCATAGAATTCATGTCACAGGCTATTAATTGACATGGAAAAATATTTGGTAGATTTAAAGGCAGGCCATGAGACAGTGTGTGTAAAATGACCCCATTTTTGTAAACATATTTGTTGACAGAAAAAGTCTGACAAGGAGCACATCTGGCTCAGTTGTGTAGGTGGCTACTGTTGGATGAGGTCATTATCTCAGGATCTGGGAGGATCTCAGCAGGGAGTCTGCTTCTCCCTGTCCCACTGTCCCTCCCCCTGCCTGTGCTGTCGCTCTCTTCCAAATAAATCAATAAAATTTAAAAAAAAATTCTTTTATAGAATTAAAAAAGATACAAGATATCTGACAAGATACCCACCAGAAAATATTAACAGCAACTATCTCTGGGTAGTGGAGTTATGGGTGCTTTTCCCCTTTTGTCCTTCGCTATATACTCCAATTATTTTGCATTGAGAATGTATACTTTTATGACCAGAAATAGCACTAAGTGTAACAAAGGCAGGGTTGAGAATACACTGAAAAAATTGGCTTCAGGGAGACCTTAGCCATCACTCATTAACATGGGGCTGATTTGAAGGCATGAGAGGGATATTCAATAAACAGTAAATCATGGGCCCCACGCTCAACTCTGATAGGTTCCAATATTTCTCCAGAGGCCTTGGCACACTCTTACCTGATCCGGTCCGCCCCACGATGCCAATCTTCTCCTTGGGTTTGATTGTGAAGGATACTTTCTTCAGAACCAGAGGGAGATTTTCTTGGTACCTCATTTCTGCATTCTCAAAGCTCACCTCTCCTTCCTGGGGCCAGTCAGGGGAGGGAGCCTTGTTCTTAATCCTGGCAGGTGCTTCCAAAGAGAGAGTCTGGGGAGACAGAAGTGGCTGGGTCAGACTGACCAGATTCTGTAGGAGCTGCAAGGCTTTCAAAGAGAAGTAACACCCAGACAGCCACAGCAGCCACACAGAAGCAGCCACTACCCTCTTTCCTTCCCACGGAAGATGCCCTTGGCAGTAAATGCTTATCACCACTAAACCACACAGAGTGCAATGGCGACTAACTACACTTTGCAGTTTACAGTGACAGCTAAGCAGCATCTTGGGGAGGGCAGTGGCCTTCCAGCTGTCTTCTGTCTTACAGAATTTCTCCACAAAACTATGGTCTTGGAGGCCAAGGGTGTGGCATGAGGCCTTCCACAGCTCCTCAAACAGACCGCTTTTTTATTGGAATTCTTTCAGAATACTCTACTTGAGACAAGATTCCACCATTTGAAAGCCAATGGCCTAAACCCAAAACCCAAAGGAAGGAAACTACTAATTACTGAACATTTCATCAGATCCTGGCATTCTGACATGTCAGTCACCCCAGGAGACATGGGCTCGAAGCCCAGTCTGCCACCAATCACTGTGTGTTCTGGACAGATCACTTCTTCACTCTAGGTCTTAGTTTCTCATCTGTAAGTCATGGGGACCAGATTAGAGAATCGTGGAAATCCATTTAGCTTTTAAAATGTTGTGTTCGATGTGACTGCTTGGGTAGTTTTTGTTACCAACAGTCCCATCTTGCAATGTTTGAAAATTCTCTGGCAACTAATCACGGGACCTTACAGCTTCCTAGGGCAGTGAAAGCCACTGGTGGTGGAGCTCTGGAAGGGGTGGGGGTGTGGGACAGGGCAGGAGGGTGGGTGGAGACTGACGTCATGAACTCCAAACTGGAAGGGCTTCATGTTGGCAGAGGCATCCAGGTTGGGCACTGGCGGTGAGAGCCAGTCCTCAGAAATGTGACTGGTTTGTGCAGGGTCCCCTCTGCTACAGCTGACCATCACCCTGACCTCTTTAGCAAGAGACTCTCACCAATAGCAATATTAAATCAAACACTACATACCCACAGATACACCCACATACTGTCTACAGACATGGGCACTGGGCAAAGAAGCCCATGGATAATAAATAAAATAAAATAAAATAAAAATAAAATAAAAGGAACAGCTATTAGCAGATATCTGTCTGCCATGGATAGCTATGTGTCATTCTTTCTGAGACTAAGAAAAATTCGTAAGTTTAAGCAATGTCTTACAATTAATGAGGATCATTGTCAAAACAGTTCAGGGAAGCATGTCTGCTGGAAAATGCAGTTTAAATGATATGCTAGTTCTCAGCGGAAAGGGTAGTTTTTCAAAACGATGTCGCTAAGTCAATTATTTGGAAATTGGGATATATTCTTCTCACATAAACCATAATCTAAATGCTGATAAGTCTTTCGGCAGTTCACAGAATATGTAACTGCTCTGAACTGAGTTACCCTTGTGACTCTGTTTCTTTCTTCAGAAAACCACTTTCAGTGTCCCAGCTAGGACATGACCTGCCCGCAAGGTGCTGTCCTGAGGTGGCACCGAAGGGTTACCGAGGGAAGGTGGGAAAAGTCAGTTCATCTCAGTATCAATGAAATTAGCTGGTTTCTGAACCAGGAATGCAGTTCAGAATTGGCCATGGAGCTTCCAAAACGTCAGATGCCTGGGTCGATGGTATCAGATCAAATTGACGGTATCAGATCTCCAGAGATGAGGCCCGCGTCTGTCTCTACCTAGAGTTCAGTGGGGGATACCGACAGCCATCCTTGGTTAAGGACAAGTGAACTAGGGGCCCTTGGGGGCTCAGTCTGTTAAGCGCCTGCCATTGGCTTAAGTCATGATCCCGGGTTCTGGGGTGGAGTCCCGCACTGGGCTTCCCGCTCAGTGGGGAATCTGCTTCTCCCTCTGCCTCTCCTCCAGCTTATGTGCTCTCTGTCTCTCAAATGAATAAATAAAATCTTCAAAAAGAAAAAAAAGAACAAGTGAACTAGAATAAGATTTTAAAAACTACATGGTTTTATAGGGCATAAAGAAAATGAACTACATTCTTAGACACAATTCATAAAAACATTTAGAAAGTCTTAAGATAATCTCTTCTCCATTGCACACAGGCTGAAGAGACTGCTGGTGCTCGCCTGTGAGAAAACAAGCATCCTCCTTGCACTCCACCTGAGGCAGCAAAAGGGTAAAAGGACCCCTCAAAGGATCAAGATCACAGTAAAAGGCTCTCGCATCCTGACCTTGATGTAGTGGTTGATCCTCTCCACTGAGGTGAAGCGGGCTTCTGTCTCAGATGCCAGTCTGACAGTGAACTGGAACAGCCCGGTTAACTGATAATGGAAAGCAAAATCCAGGAAGGAATTCATTATGAATACATGTCAGGCCAATGCTAGAAAACCCCTTCCACCTAGGGGATTACAGCTCAATACCCAAACGAGCCGGGCACCTGCAGCAGCTAGTTGAACAGACTGAGTCATTCTCAAAATGTTTAACACAATGGCCATTTTCCCCCAATCAACAGCAATTCTCAGTGAAGGCAGGTGGCATTGTGGGACTGCTGGCACTGACCCCCCCCCCCCCCCCGCCTCTGAGGGCTTTCCATCCATCTTTATACTTCCAGCACACACATCTGCAGCCGAACAACTTCTGGGCTTCCTTCTGAGCAGCCCACACCTGCTCGGGCAGCCACAACTAATGGAGAGATGACCAACTAGTGAAATGTAGATTTCACTAGTAGGGCATCTCAGACTGAGGACCCTGAACCCCACTACAGAGAACACATATCCTTCCCTTTCCAGTGATCAAGTAATTCTATATAACTTGGACAGACATCTTTGGGAATCTGCAAAGATACATGAACTCTTCTTGGTTTTCTTTGCCTACTTACTTGTTTTGGTCTTTCTAATATGGAAAAATGTCAGACATATACAGCAGTCAAAAGGACAGTATAATGAACTGCATGACCTTAATAACCTGTCAACTTAGAGACAATATTGTTTCGTCTATAGCACACCACCCCTCTACATCATGGGAAAGCAGATCCTAGACATCCTATCCTTTCAACCTTAAATATTTTAGCTTGCATCCTTCTAACATATAAAGACTCTTTAAAAACATAATACCATTGTCCAATACCATGATGACATCTTAAAAATTAGTAATAATTCCTTAACATCTTCAAATACTTAGTGCTCAAGTTCTCAACTGTTTTCTGAGCTATTTAAAGAAATACCCATAAACCATCCTTAGCAGCCAGGTCTACATACGTAACAGTTTTGGGAAAATCTGGGGCCTGAAAATAAAATGCATTTAAGAAGCATAATGAGAACACAGTATTTCTAAGAAGACAAGGAAGAGGCCAGAGATGAGAGGGTGGTGAACACAGAAACCTGTAATTAAAAAACCATTTTCAAAATTGTGTTTATTTCTAAATAAATGGCACCTATTTCTTAAACATGTGTAACCGACTTAAATCCCTTTGTTCCTATATACCACTCATACCTCTCTCCCATCTTCCCCGCCCCGGCCAAGTCCAGGCTGTCACTAAGAAGGCAGGTGGGCAGAAGCTCTAGGAGTCTCAAAGGCTAAGGCAGAACCCCCTACCATGCCTCTCCTAGGCCAGCACAGGACTCCAGTGAGCATAAGTTCCACCCCGAGACTGACCTGGACGGCATAGGAGATGGCAAGACCAGAGTAGGCGGGGGGAATCTGCCCATGCATAAGAACGATCATCAGCCCGGTGGTGGTGATCAGGGCAATGCTGATCAGGTCCAGCCGCACAGCCAGCCACCGCATTGCACACGTGAACAGGAAAAAAGGACCTTGGTTGTTATCCAGGAGCTCCTGGTACCTGTGAGGGCGACAGAACACCTGACAGGGAAACAAAGTACCACAGCACCCTGAGAGCGGGTGACGTCACAGCTCTGGTGGGAATTACGGACGGAGGGACAACCTGTGAGTACTTCCTGTCTGTCATTAGGAGGAGGATACGGAAATCAAAGGATTACAGAGTATTCCAGGCTCCGAACACAGGAACGACTTGGGGTTTTCTAGTTTTTTTTTTTTTTTTAAAGATTTTATTTATTTATTTGACAGAGAGAAATCACAAGTAGTCGGAGAGGCAGGCAGAGAGAGAGAGAGGAGGAAGCAGGCTCCCCGCTGAGCAGAGAGCCTGATGTGGGACTCGATCCCAGGACCCTGAGATCATGACCTGAGCCGAAGGCAGTGGCCTAACCCACTGAGCCACCCAGGCGCCCCGGGGTTTTCTAGTTTTACCCCTTCAAAGAAACATGTTCCAAGATGTTAGGGAAAAACATGTTAATGACAGAATAAATGCACAGGGAAAGGAGACCAAATAAGAGGCTGGCTAAGCTTTAGAAAAATGTCTTAGGTCAGGGGTTCCTTCCTCAAGGAGACAGGCTACACAGGCAAACTGCAGAAATGCCCTCAGACCTGGAAGATAAACTTGAAGACTGAAAATGGCAAAGTGGAAAACGTCTGCTGATGCACTGTTGTTGGGCAAAACGGTACTTGTTTCCAAGGCTGTGGAGCACAGAACCACAGCAAAAAGACCTGGATAGCCTCTGCCACTGAAGGAGGGAGACACGACTGTCACCAGGGGTCCTAGAGAGTGGATCAGACCCCATCCAAAGGCCTGGGTGTCACATACACATATAGTTAGAACCCCAGAGCAGGAAGTCCTGCCAGGCAAATGCATTTTGTTTAAAAACAAAAAACAAAAAACAAAAAACCTCTCTTCCTCTTTATATAAGATATTTGGAGAAAATTTAGGAAATGCAGTAAAGAAAATATAGTATTCTCACCACTCAGGGTTAACAGTCTGCCACATCTTCTCCCAGCATTTTTTCCAATACACTTAAATATATGTGTGTGTGTACATACACATGCATGGAGTCTATTTTACTGTTCTTCTCTTAAAGCGAGGATTATTTTTCTGAGTCATTTAACCTGAACTTTTTAATTTAAATTTGATTATTAATATAAATGCATTAGTTTCAGAGGCAGAGTTCAGTGATTCATCAGTTACGTATAACATCCAGTGCTCATTACATCATATGCCTTCCTTAACTTAACGCCCATCACCCTGTTACCCCAACCCCTCCCCTCAGTTTGTCTCCTATGGTTGAGAGTCTTTCATGGTGGGGCGCCTGGGTGGCTCAGAGGGTTAAGCCTCTGCCTTCAGCTCAGGTCATGGTCTCAAGGTCCTGGGATGGAGCCCCGTATCAGGCTCTCTGCTCAGCTAGGAGCCTACTTCCCCCCGCCCCCCACCTGCCTCTCTGCCTACTTATGATCTCTCTGGGTGTGTTAAATAAAAATCTTAAAAAAAAAAAACATCTCTCATGGTTTGTCTCCCTCTCTGATTTCACCTTGTTTTATTTTTTCCGCTCTTCCCCTATATGCATCTGTCTTATTTCTTAAATTCCACATACAAGTGAAATATAATTGTCTTTCTCTGACTGATTTATTTCATTTAGCATAATACCCTCTAGTTCCATCCATGTCGTTGCAAATGGCAAGATTTCTTTTCCTTTTTTGATGGCTGAGTAATATTCCATTGTATATGTATATATATACCACATCTTCTTGATCCATTCATCTCTCAATAGACATCTGGGCTCTTTCCATAGTTTGGCTATTGTGGACAGTGCTGCTATAAACATTGGGGTGCAGGTGCCCCTTCAGAATACTATATTTGTATCTTTGGGGTAAATACCCAGTAAAGAAATTGCTGAGTCATACGGTAACTCTATTTTCAACTTTTGAGGCTTTTTTTGGGGGGGAAGGGGAGATTAAGAGAGCAAGTTGGGGTTGGGGAGGAGGGACAGAGGGAGAGGGAGAGAGAATCCCAACCAGGCTCTAGGCCCAGCAAAGAGCCAGACGTGGGACTTGGTCTCAAGATTATGACCTCAGCCAAAATCAAGAGTCAGACACTCAACCGACTGAGCTACCCAGGCACCCCTAAACTAAACTTTCTATTCTAGATTTTCTTTTTAAAATTAATTACTTAATTTTTGGAACAGACATGAATTAGCTTTTGGAATAGATAATATATACATAGGATAGAATATCTATATGGCATAAAAAGTTTTACCAAGAGAAGTCAGTTTCCATCCTGCCCATGGAGCTATTCAGTTCCCCTCTCCAGCGGCAACTAGTACTTCCTGCATATCCTTTCAGACATGTTCTAAATGTTATAGGTACAAACACATACGTAAAAGGGAATATACCACATATGGTATGTGTGTGGTATGGTAAAGTGTGATGACATAAACACACTTTGTACCTTGCTCTTTCACAAATGTATTTTAGAGATCGTTCCTTATCAGTACCTATAGAACTGTCCCATTCTTTTTTAAGATCTACCTATTTGAGAGAGAAAGTGTGCGCACGAGTGATGGGTCGGGGCAGTGAGAGGGAGAGAATCTCCAGCAGATTCCCCATTGAGCAGAGCCCAATCAATGCAGGGCTCGATCTCACAACCCTGAGATTTTGACCCGAGCCGAAATCAAGAGTCAGATGCTTAACCCACTGAGCCACCCAGCCAGGCCCATCTCATTCTTTTAAAGGTCCACGTAATATTCTATATGGGTGGACCAGAGCTTATATACCCAGCTCTCTCTGGAAGGACATTTAAGTTAGTTCCAATCTTGTTAATACAAATCTCCATAATGACTATGTACATAAATGTCTCAACTAAATAATATTCAGGAGCTAAAATATCAGTCTAATGTCAATGACCATCACTGTTCCAAAAAAAAAAAAAGAAAGAAAAGAAAAGAAAACCTCCTTCAAACATGCCATTTGGAGCCCAAAGCCACTAGACTCCAAACCTATGTTTTTGTCTTCTCATTTGCTTAGAAAGGAGTTCCAGCAAGTGAGTGAATTTTAGCTAGAGACTATTGTACCAATAATACTCTCAGTAATGAGCTTTACAATCTCCAACTCTGGCCTTATAGGGCCTCTTAGACTTATTCAATGCTGGGATGCTGACTCCCCTTTGCACCCTCCGGCCGCCATCAGCACTTACCTGTGCAGAAATTCCTGCCCTTTGTTGTAGGCATGGATGGTGGCAAGGCCCTGTATGCTGGATGTGATGTGGGAGAGGAAGGGGGACTGTGTGATATTGTCTAGACGTTTCAGCTCTCGAATCAGGACCCTAGAGAGAGAATGAGTTCTGAGTCACAGCGGTAGACAGACAACCCTGGCTTCATCCCTGGAAGACATGAACATCTCTTGTTTACCTGGAAACAATGTGCAGAACTGAGAAGAGGATAAAGAGGGGCCCCACCGCCACCAGGAACCACGGGAAAACCCCAGCGATCATTCCAACACAGAAGAACACAAGGATGACATTCTGGATGAACATCTCGGCCTGGAACGGCAGGCGTACATCGACTGGGGAGACAACAAGGGAACAAATGTCAGACAGCTGGGATCTACACACAGGAAAAATGAGACTGCAGTTTTTAAAAAACACAAAGAGGATCCACAAACTATCTGAACTGTATGTGTTGTCTTTCAAAGCAGAGAAAAATCTGGTTGATCTAATTCTTCTTGTCCCAAGGAAATCTAAATGATCTTTCTCCCCAGGCCCTCTCCTGGGTTAGTAGGAGGCAACCCAACCCCTTTAAACGATTTTCTCTTTAAAAGTAATATATGTTTGTTGTAAAATATTTGGAAAATAAATATGCAAGAAGGAAACACAATTTTTAGTCTTATCAATACCAATAAACTGCTGTAACACTTGAGAAAGTTTTTACTATGGAAAAATTTAAGCATACACAAAAATCAAAAGAAGAGCGTAGAACCTTCAAAAGTTACGAACATTTTCTTCATTTCCTCTGGACTATCTCCTCACTCCCCACCTCCCCCTGCCTTTTTTTTTTTTTTTTTTGGCTGAAGTATCTTCATGAAAATCTCAGACATGTCCTTAGTACCGATTTTTTTCTTTCCACCTTTTCTCCATTTATTTGAGTGCCTGTGTGTGTGTACACATTAGTTCTGTAGATCAGTGATGGTTCTGATCCCTTGTTACCTCCGGCCACAGCTTTACACTGGCTTTATCAGCATCTAAACAAATGCCCCTGGAGGCAGCCCACGGGTGATAGCTAAAAGCATTACCTTGAGGCTGAAAAGATCTGGGCTCAGTTCCCAGTTTTGTTATCTAATAGCTGTGTACTTTTGGGCAGGTTATTTAATCTTTCTGGACATAAACTTTCCCCTGTATTCAGTGGGTCAATCAATACCCATCCCACAGGGCTCTGGTGAGGATGAGGATAATGTATCTAGAACCTCTGGCATACGGCTGGTTACACAGGAAGCCTACGGTAAATGTCAGGGGCCATCACTATTATTCTGGGCTATGAGAGGGAGCTGAGTTCTGGTGCTGGCACAGCCCATGCGGCACCCAGAAAACCTGCCAGAGGTTGTAAGTGTCCAGGAACCAACGTGCTACCCCCAAAGTAAACATGTTTTGGAATCTCAGATCCTCCCATACAAAGTATTTATGCCAACTCCAGCCTCGACTTGTTTTCGGCTTAAGTGAGGTCAGATGAGAACTTAGATGACAGGTGAAAATCAAGTGGGTCCTTAGCCCAAGTACAAGCTGCAACCTGGAGAAAAGTCTAAAACTAAACTGGTCCTGGTGTGGCCCCCAGCAGAACGTAAGGATGGACAGATGGGCATGCCTGGAGGGTCATCTAGAAAGCTGCAGAGCACAGGGAGCTACAGCTTGTGGCCCAGCACACAAATGAAGCCATGAGAAATACCTTCATCCATGTCTTTGGAAAACCTGTTGAGAATCCTCCCCGTGGGGGTGGTGTCAAAAAATTTCATAGGGCTTCGAAGGATCCTTCGGAAAAGTTCGTCATGTAGCCGGGAGGAGGCTCGCAGTGTGCCCTGAGGAGTAGAGGACAAAGTGATCAGGGCCCAGTGACCCAGGGACTCTCCAGACTCAGCTCCTGTCTATCCAGGTCACAGCTCCAGGGGACATGCCCTTGCAAAGCTGGAGAAGGGCAAATGGTCACAGAAGCAAGAGGTGGGGACTCAGAAGAGGCTGAGGCTAAAGGGATACAGGTCACTTCAGCTAGGGCTGCCCTGCTTCAGAGGGGCTTCCCTGCTCTGAATTAATCTGAGAGAAGCTGACCACAGTCACTAGGGAGAGTAGACAGAGAAGCCACCGCTGCATACCTTGACGAAGACAACTCCTCGAATGGCTTTCAGGATCAGCATGACGACCATGGAGAGGGCATAGATGCTGGCATAGTACTGCATGCGAGGGTTGTCCTTCATGCTGCCGCTCACAGATGTCTTGTTCCCATGTGTCACTGTGGTGTTCTGTTTGGAGGCAAGGCTCTGTGAGGCAGGACTCCTAAGGACAGCCAAGAACTCCTTCTCAGGGTCATTCTCAGCTCCAAGGAGGGGCAGGATAATGGCAGTGGGGCCTGGCTGTGGTGAATGCAAGGCAGGCTTTGCCCCTCCACTTCTCTTTTTTCTAGTGGAGGAGGGCAGATGGCCTGCAGGTGTCCTGCTGCTAACGTGAATTGGTCAGGGATCAACTATCCTGTGAGGCCACATGAGGGGCTCATTTTTTCATCCTGGGTAATCCTCACTCATGAGTTCTTTCCAGCCAAAATTAGAGCAGTTTCCCCAAGAAGAGGCAGAGAATACAAAGGAACAGCCACATCCCGAGACATATAATTTTCCTATTAACAAGGAACCTTACCCCACTTCCTTGTTTGATCCAGTAACTCAACCACCAATTGCTGAAGGCGGTGCTGCCCACATTCAGCATGAAAAGGGATATGATGACCAGGAAAGCCAAGGGGCCCCCCGCGGCCTGGATATAGACACCATACACTGACCAGGGCACTGAACCCTGCCCCTTCTCTTCCAGTTGCACCAGCTGCCCTAGGTAAGGAAAAAACAAAACAGAAACATGAACTCAGCAGGAAAGAGCTACTTTTCCAAAACTAAGTCACCTACAGAAGCGCAAAATCAAAGAAAACCTATAGTTTCACATGGGTCTATATTAGAATTCTTTTATCCTTGCTAGAATATTCTTCCACTGAACATTTACTAAGCACCACTATGCCCTGGGCCCAGGATGAGGCCCTGAAGCAGCAGCAAAGACCGTTAAGACCATGTCCCTGCCCTTAAGGTCTGGTGGAGTGTCCTTCCGCAGTCCGGCAGGACACACAGATAAAACAAACACATAATGGCAAAAAAACAAAAAAACAAAACAAAAAAAAACACATAATGGCAATAAAATATGCTAAAATGCAATGCTGGAGATGTATGCAAGACAGCATGGGAACACCCAGTAGTACCTAACCTCTTGGGGGAGCAGTTTCAGAAAAACTTTCTGCTCTCTCTATGGTCTCAAAAGGTATGCCAGCTCTGACCCGGTGGGGAAAAGGTGGGCACTGCCCCAGAAGTGGGAAAACAGCCAGCCAATTCAGCAAGGCCGGACCAGTAGTAAGTGCACCTAACAGGCGGCAGGAGACACGGTTGACTACAGAGGCTGTGGTCAGAGGACAACGGCATCTAAACTTCATCCTTCAGACAAGAACTTCTTAGGAGAATGGACTACGCGTGTGCGAAGGTTTGAATCCCAGACTACAGATCTCTGGATGGTCGGAGAAGTCTCGTCCACGCGTCCCAGTGCCCCGTACACTAATGGCATTTTCTACATGTGCGCTATTAGGACCAAGATGAGGAAACGCTGCTGTGAAATGGGAGGCCCTGAAAGACTTCCCATGGGAAAGTGAGTTGGTGGGTCTCCCGTTTTTAACTAGACCTCTCAGCTGTCTGCATGGGGGACAGATTTAAAAAGATGCATCTCTAACACTCTAGCTGCACGATGGTGGGGCTAGAACCAGGGTCGTGGCCCTGGGGTTGGAGGTTTGGAGGTAAATTCAGGCCATCGTGACTGGCTGAAGAGGAGAGAGAGGCTCAAATGGGTACCTCCCGAGAGCTCCCTGGGTTGGGGGGGGTAGTCAGGTGACTTAGGCTGATGGACTAACAGAGAAACAGCCCTCCAAAAAGCCAGAGTCTCTGTATCACGGGCAATGTCCAATTATCTTGGAACAAGCTTCACGTGCCTGGAGGACATGAAGACTTTTGAGTATCCAGGTCAGGGGCTCTGTGGATGAGAACAAACGTTCCCTCAGGGTTCTACTACTGATGCCAGGGACTTAGATGACTCAGCCTTCTGGGCTGTTTTGCCAGTGTACAGGTATCTCAAATCACACCCAATTCAGAATCTCCTGCCGGGTTTATGGAAAGGAAGGGGAGTGGCGGAAAGGAAGGAGAGAAGCGGCTAAATCAGGAGGGTCAACTGCTCCCACCAAACATTTGTGTGGTTTCAAGAATAGGAACTGAAGATAGGCCCTGGGCCAAAGTCCGGATTCCTAATGTGAGGTGACCTCACAAAAGAGTTTCACCACAGGGCTGTGCTCTTTGTTCTTTCCCTCCAGGAAACTGATAAGTGCAGCCGAAAATTCACAAAGGTGAAAATGCCTGAGGCATTATAAATAGTTTTCCTAAGTCTCAATATTTGCTTTAGTTGATAAGATAAAGGATTTAAGAAACCTGGAGCCAGACCTCTGGCCAGTGAAAGCCAAGCAGTAAAAAGCTGTGCTGTAAGCTGAAGCCTCATCAGAAAAAGCCAGGAGGGTATCATTCTAACAGGGGAGCTACTGAAGATGGAGGCACTGCTGGTGCCGGAACATCTCTGCCTGGACTGGCACTGACTTTTATTTTATTTTTAAGATTTTAATTTTTTTATTTACTTTTATTTTGTAAAGATTTTATTTATTTATTTGACAGAGAGAGATCACAAGTAGGCGGGGGGTGGGAAGCAGGTTCCCTGCTGAACAGAGAGCCCAATGCGGGGCTCCATCCCAGGTCCCTGAGACCATGACCAGAGCCAAAGGCAGAGGCTTAACCCACTGAGCCACCCAGGTGCTTCAAGATTTTTATTTTTAAATGATCTCTACACCTGACATGGGGCTTGAACTCACAAGGGTCGCTTGCTCTAGTGACTAAACCAGCCATAGACTGGCACTGACTTTTGTTTTTTAAGATTTTATTTATTTATTTGAGAGAGAGAGCATGGGGGGGCAGAGGGGGGCAGGGGGGGGCGAGGGGGATGGAGGGCAGAGGGAGTGGCAGTAGCAAACTCCCCACTGAGCAGGAAGCCTGATTCGGGGCTTGATTCCAGGACTCCGGGATCATGACCTAAGCCAAAGGCATGATGTTTAAACAGCAGAGGTGAGGGGCACTCCCCACCCTGCCCATGCTTGCTCTCTCTCTCTGAAATAAAATCTTTTAAAAAAAAAAATAAATAAAGAGCACAGGTGAATCACAGGAGGATGGGTGTACCTCTAACCATCATGCCATTTCTCCTTACTCAAGATGACTCAGCTATGATCACAGACACAACCCACAGTGCATAGAGAAGGCAAAATATTAAATAAAGGTCATTCTTAACTGCTTTGGTCTGTTTAAGCAAACAGAAGGGGCCTCATGATCTCCCATTATACAATAATTTATTATTCCAGAAACACAAGGCCAGAGGCTCCACAACACACAATACTGTCAAACATTATGAATTACCACATGGCATACTTTCCGATAAACTTTAATGACAAATCTAAAATCTCATAAAAGGTCATTACCTTCCTCTGGCTTCACTGCTTTCTCCTTCTTTACTGATCCTGTTTTAGGACCTTTGTCTTGTGATTTCTTCTGTGAACCACTGGTTTCTTTTTTCGAATTAATCTAATATTAAAAAAAAAAGTGTCACTGGTTACAATATGGCCATTCAGACCAAGGTCCACAGGACATACTGGAGAGTCATCTTCAAGATGCTGCTATTCTTTTTTTTTTTAAAGATTTTATTTATTTATTTGACAGAGAGAAATCACAAGTAGGCAGAGAGGCAGGCAGAGAGAGAGAGAGGGGGAAGCAGGCTCCCTGCCAAGCAGAGAGCCCGATGCGGGACTCGATCCCAGGACCCTGAGATCATGACCTGAGCCGAAGGCAGCGGCTTAACCCACTGAGCCACCCAGGCGCCCAAGATGCTGCTATTCTTGAGAAGAGATACACCCAACCTCTTAAAAGGGCCACTTTCTTGTGCTTCCTCAAGTCCTTCGGTCCTTGAGAGGTGGGTTCCGATCCTGTTATTTCATCGACATTGCTCTTCCCAATGCTCTCCTCCCCTCCCAACTTGCCCAAAGTATTAGGGCTGGGGTCATTTCCTTTCCTCTCATCTCTGATCTCCACATCACTAAATCTAATCATACATCTGACCATTTCCCACTGCTACCACAGGATACACTGAAACTCAGCCTGGTTTTGCAAAACCTCCACATTTTGGCCCTAGCCTACCTCCATAATTTCCTCTCCTATTCCCGTGGCTTCTACTCTCCAGCCACACTGAATTTCACACCATTCCTCACACCACACTGCCACTCCCCACTTCTGGGCCTCTGTCCACCCTGGTTCTTCACTTGGAATGCCCCTCCCCTCACCCTAACTCAGTTACAGTTGTTTCCCATTCAGAGGGAGTCAAATCTTAAATCCTTCCTGAGGCAACTTAGACTCCTGTAGGATGAATTCACAGCTTCTCCTGTTCTCCCAGGCACTGGGTTTGGACTCTGTGATAGCATGTTGCTGCAAACGTGAGCTGGTGTTACGGTTCCCTGTAAGAGCGTAAGAGCACCAGTCTTCCCTAGGAGACCACGAGCCCCTCAAGGATGAGATGACATCTGACTCATGGTGGTAACCAATACCAGCTCTAGCACCAAGCACTGCCCACAATAGGGCATAAAGGGACTTCATAAACATTCACCAGATTGAACCTGAGATAATTGAGACTACATGCTCCCATTCTCAAGTTCTTATTTTTATATAAAAAATTCCCTTAATATAGTTCACATTTATTTCTTAAAAGATTTTACTTTTAAGTAGTCTTTACACCCAATGTGGGGCTCAAACCTATAACCCCAAGGTGCCTGGGTAGCATAGTCGACTGAGCATCTGACTCTTGGTTTCCACTTAGGTCATGATCTCAGGGTCATGGGATCGAACCCCGAGTTGGGCTCTGTGCTCAGTGGGGACTCTGCTTGGGATTCTCTCTCCCTTTCCCTCTGCACTCTTTCTCTCTCAAATAAATAAATCTTTTAAAAAACAAAACAAGCCTACAACCTTGAGATCAACAGTCCCGTGCTCTACTGACTAAGTCAGTCAGGCATCCTGAGCTTGCTACATTTAATTCTATGTCCTTGTCAGCTTGCTCTTCAACTAGGCTTTTTAAACTGACAGTGGAAAAAAAAAAAACCCAGAAAACAATGTAAAATTTAAAGTCATGACAGAACACAAGATGGGGATCTAAGTTTTGTATTCACTGTTGTGTGTGAAAAAATGCACTAAAGAGAAAATGATCATTTGCTGACCACTTACTAAGGTAAGATTATATATTATTTCATTTAACTATGCAACAACTCTAAGAAGCAGGTGTCATCCCCATTTTTTTTTTTAAAGGATTTTATTTATTTATTTGAGAGAGAGAATGAGAGCCAGTGAGCACGAGAGGGGTATGTTCAGAGAGAGAAGGAGACCACCCGCTCAGCAGGGAGTCCAATGCAGGACTTGATCCCGGCACTCCAGGATCATGACCTGAGCTGAAGGCAGATGCTTAACCGACTGAGCCACCCAAGCGCCCTGCCACCCCCATTTTTTAAGATAAAAAAACCGAAGCTCGGGAAAGTTAAGTGACGTTCCTAAGGCAGCGTGCTCTCTCTGCTGCAGTCCACTGACTCTCAATGTTCTTTTGCTCCTCAGACATTTCCTAATTTAACTTCTCTCCCTCTCATTTCCCCCCTCCACGTCTCCAGTGAGGAGGAAAACTTCTGAAGAGTCCAAAGCACCCCGAGGGTCAGAGCGAGAGATCATGAAATCCACATGTGGATTCGGGCATCTCTGTGGACATTGCCAGTGACTCTCTGGAATGCTCGTTATTCCCGGAGGCCTAAACACACTGGTCACAAGTCATACTATTTGTGAGAGGTCCCAGTAACTCTGCTTTGATCCTGTGCAGACATCAAATGACCTGGTAGCTAAGAAGTAGCCTTTAGCCCGGCTGAGTGCATGAGTGTGCCCCTACAATACCAGGGGACCACAGAATAAGGAACTCAAAATGAGAGCAGGGTGACAAGAAGGAAAAACAACCTCTTTGGCTAGCTCTGTCTAAACAACCCCTGTTTTGGCCTAACTGAAGCCCAGAGGAAAGCCATGGAAAGCCGCCATCTTTCTGTGTTGCGCCACAGGAGGGAGGATGGTGAGGTTGAGGAGCACAGTGACGTGAAACCGCCCTTGACTGTGAGGCTTCTGATCTTCCACTGCCTCAGCTATACAAGTGGGGGATAATCCTACTTTGCAACAGAGCTCCATTAAGATGACTACATGGGATGACACCTATGACGTGTCCAAGCCAGTAACTGGGACACAGTAGATGTCAGCTAATGAGGGCCAAAGTAGGCAGCCAAGGCATCAGGGATCATTTCCAAATGTACGCAATATTTCTCTCCCCACCATTCCTTTCACTTGTTTATTTAAAAAGGAGCTTCCTAATTTTCATTCAGGAATGACAGTTTAGGAAGCTCAGTCACAAATGTACAACAGCACACACTGAGCCCAAATCCTTCTCCCTGTCATTGCTTCACTAGTAAGTTCTCAGTGGCAGAAACCACCCACCCACCAGCCCCATTATCCTACTCTTGTGTAGCAGCACCAGCATGTGAGCTAAAGCATGGGGGTTTGTGTCACCAAAAAACAGGGCCCCTGCTGATGAGACACGGACACGGAGTTCAGCTGAGATCTCTCCATCACTGGCTGTGGTCACGTCTCCCTTGGTAGAAAAGAGGCAATGCCCACAAACACCATGCGAATCTTACCTCAACCGGGGGTGTCTCTCCCAGCAACAGGTTGTTAAAGATGGTGGCATAATCACCATTCAAGTTCATCAGTTCCTCGTGGGTGCCTCTTTCTGTAATGCAGCCCTCCTTCATGAAGATCACTTCATCACAATCCGCCAGGTACTGGAGACAAAGCCAGGGACGACGCGGTGTTACAGACAGTGGCGCAAACACATCCAACAGCCCCCTTCCCGCTGCTCCCCGCTTCAGGGGTTCTCATCTAGAGTCAACTGAGCCTCCCAGGGCACATCTAGCACACTTTGGAGCCCTTTTCGGTTGCTACAATGGGGCCTGGGGGCCACTGTCATCTAGTGGATAGAGGCCAGCAATGGACAGGATGGCCCTCTGCATCTAGCCCCAAATGGCAATAGTGCCAAGAGTGAGAAAGCCCTGCTTTAGTTTACTGCGCCTTGTGATGCGGTTCAAAGAGCAACGCCTCCGGTTTTTGACACAGATCTGTCGACAGAGCCACGTGAGACTTGCACTAAACTTCGCACCCCTTTGCGGTGCCCAGAAACACACAGTTACAGATTTTCTGCAGCAAGATGGGGGACGAGCCCCCTAGACCTGACAACATATGCAAAGCAGACAGCAACATCCTGGAGCTGCTCTCCCAAGTGGCTGCTTGTCTTGGCATGACAGAGGGAAAAGAGCTTGTTTTCCTTAAACAGTTCCCACTTGCATACAGATACTAACATGACGCTTTCCAAACTCCCTCTGCCCAAACTCCAGTTGCAGCCTACTCCTCTCAGCCCTTTTACTTACTGATTTATATGCAAAAGCTAACAGGCTCCAAGGATCTCTAATTCAGATGGCCATCTGGTACGTCGGTACAGAAGCTTTATTGGTACAGTGGGCCAGGGGCTATTTGCTGAGGAAATAAACACTGATGATTCCAGGAAGCTCTAAGGAGTTCCACCGAGGGACCTGAACCAAGCCCACTTCCCTGTCTCTGATTTCCTAAGCCGGGGTGGGCAGCCTGGGGAAGAACGCCACATACCTGTAACTGGTGGGTGACAAACAGAACCGTCTTGGACTTGAGGTGTTTCTGGATAGCACTGTTGAAGATGTGGTTGCCCACGTGGGCATCTAAGGCACTGAGGGGATCATCCAGGATGTAGATGTCCCGGTCACTGTACAAGGCCCGGGCCAGGCTGATCCTTTGACGCTGCCCACCACTCAGGTTCGCTCCTCGCTCGCCAATCTACAAGAGTCCAGAAAGCACAGGGAAGCCTCAGCACCAAGCTCAGCGATCCTTCCAGTCACTGCTCCTCGGCTCCACCCAAACCCGCTCCTTCTACCGAACTCCCCTGAACCCCCCAGAAGACGTGCCACTCTGACCCTCCAGGGCCCACGCTGGAACTGTGCCAGCCCAGAGGAAGACAACTCTGCCTCTTCCAGAACTCCCCTTTGACATACCACTACAATCCATTCTCTGGGGGCAGAAAGATCTTTCCAAAGCACGAAGCTGACCATGTCCCACCCTCGCTTAAAACTCTCTTTCAAGAGCCCTACAAAATAAAACCTAAGCCAACATGTCATAGAAAGCAGGCCCCTCTGTCACCTAGCTCTGCAGCAGCTCTCAGCCTCCACTGCCAGAAAACCTCTCTTCTGCTTGCTGGCATCTATGCCATTTTGAATAGTGTGTCCATTATGAATCCTCATGCTACTGTCAATGCCTTTTCTGTATTGTGTCTGCTCAGCTCCAGCACCCTCTCCTCTGTGAGACCTCCCCCACCCCCATCTCTACTACTGCCCAAAAGAAAGGGGACTCTTTTTTTAAAAATTTTTTTTAATTTAAGTTTTGAAAGCTTTTCTCAGCTTATTTGATAGTTATTTGTCAACTGTAAGCTTTTTGAGGGCACGATCATTATCTGATTCCCTTATACTCCCAGTGCCCAGCAGCTTCTACACATGGAGCTGGCATATGACAAGCCTCTGGTAAATGTTACTAAATGAACACAAGAATAAATCAATTGTCAAATGGTAACTGGCTGTGTAACTAAAAAACAAACAGAAAAAAGAACTTGTCCTTAAAAAAAAAAAAAATTCATTGAATTGAGAGTTTTCAAATTGGAGCATGTATCAGGATTCCCCACAAGGCTTGCTGAAACAGATGGTTGGGCCCTGTCCCTAGAGTTTCTGACTCAGTAGGTGTAGGGTGAGCCCAAAAATCTGCATTGCTAACCAGCTCCCAATAACACGATTGGTGCTTATCCACTATGGGTCTAGGGACTAAAATTTGAGAACCAGTGAACTAATGAAACCATGTACCAAATCTGGTTTGAAGGATTTAACTGAAGTCAGCTGGATAAAATGCCAGCTCCAGAGACTTTCAGGGCAGGTCATGGGAAACAAATGTCCCCACCAAAGAACACAAGCCAATGCCAAAGACACACCTCTGCAAATTGCTCTGGGGCAGAGAGCCAAAGAAAGAGGTTTTGGGCTAACTCCTCTCTCTTTCTAATTGAAGAGGGCTCCTTATTAACTGTGTTATGAGTAAGGAGGTTGGCTGGCAGAATGAAGTTCAGAGAAGAACCTCAACAAGCACATACTTGACTTACGGTTTTTAAAACACTGTAGAGAACATTGACTCTGAAACAACAATTGGATTTTGTTTAAAATCCACATGACATAGAGGGTGCCTGGGTGGCTCAGTCGGTTAAACGTCCCACTCTTGATTTGGGTGCAGGGCATGCATGACCTCAGGGTTGTGAGATCAAGCCCTGTGTCTGGCTCTGCACTGAGCGTGGAGCCTGCATAAGATTCTCTCTTTCCCCCTCTCCCTCCATCTCTCCCCCGACCCCCACCATGTGCACATATATTCACATACACTCTCCCTTTCAAAAAAAAAAACCAAAAAAACACATGACATGAGAAATACTTATATGCTTAAAACAAGTAGTGTTGATAACCTTGCCTTAAGGAACAAGAGCTTTCTGAACGCAAAGTCCCAATGAAAGCTAAACTCCCTGTGTAGCCACTCCCACATTTAAGACACATTACTAGGAGGTGACTCTGGCACTGGCCTGCCACCCATCTTCCTCTCCGCTCAACACACTGCCCCACCAGGGGCAGAAGGTCTGTACCTCAGTCAGGTCACTGTTGGGAAGAATGGCCAGGTCGGGCCTCAGGCAGCAGCTGTTCAGCACAGAGTTGTATCTGAGGGACATAAAGAGACTTGGCATCAGGGACCGGATTGGAAGTAGAGCCTGCTGACGTGGGCTGCCTTGCATCTCACATGGCCAAGACGGAAAGCATGACAGAAACCAAACATTCCTTGCCTTTCTTCATCAAATTCCTTCCCAAAGAGGATGTTGTCTCTCAGAGTGGCATTGAGGATCCAGGCCTGCTGGGCCACATAAGCGAAGGTTCCACTGACTGCAATGCTGCCCTCTAGAAGTGTCATCTAGGGAGACAGACACCATCCAATGGCATCATGATGCAAAACCACCAACCTAAGCCAACAGAACCCCCCACAATTCCACAATGGAGTTCAAGTTTGGGGAATTTCCTTGGATGTTTTTTTGGACCCGAATCCTGACCTCGCCTTTGTTTGACAGCGAGCTACAGCAGCAAAGAAAAGAAAAGTTCTCCTTGCTTATGTGTGATCGGAATCTCACGTAATCTATGACTGGAGCGAACAAACACTTCATTCAGCAACCCATAAGCTACCCTTTCTTCCTAATTGCAAACTCTTTTAACTAAGGGAAGGACTGGAGCAGAAGGCTCTCTCAGAAGTCCCCTGGGGAGGGTGCTGCAAGGATTTAGAGCTAGTTCCTGCCACAGTTCATCTATAGAATTAATTAATCCAGGCTGTTGGCTAAAGCAGCTGCTTCTGTAAAATGAGGACCAAAGAGGAAGAAAATCGTTAGACATCAACTACTATTACAGAGTATCCATTTAATGAGGATGGACCCTCTCATTCAACAGGAAGAGACTGCGTGATGAGCCCCGTGCTTTGACTGTGTTTTCAGCCACAGTGACTGATAAGATTTATGCTTTTTGTCCTCTTTCAGGGTTCCTTTTGGGACTGACAGTAGACGTTGGTCCTGGGTCAGGAATGTGCTAGCTTGAAACAAAGTTTAGTTACCCAGCCTGCACATCCAAGCTTGTCCTCTCCAACACCGTTAACGCACAGTGTACGTACGTGGGTGTACCCACCACTACAGTGGTACTAACTCCCCACAAACTGGTCGGCCCACTGTCTGCACCCAAAGCGTTCAGAAACCCATGGAGGGTCTCCTGTGGAAATTCAACTCTTCTAGCTGCTGTGGCATGAATAGCCATACTGCAGAAAGCCAACAAGGAGTGAAACTCACAGAAGTCAGGCCCACCAGCATTACCAGCCTCCTTGTCAGAGAGATCGCTGTCAGGATGTGGCCTCGAAGCAAAGTCCCATTCTGTCTTCACCCTAACCATCACCCACTCAGTACCACCTCTCCCTTCATTTCCCCTATGTTTCTCATCATGGACCCTTACATCTGACCCAGAAATGATCAGCATCCCTAGGAGGCTTTGGCTGTCTGCAAAGACCAAGGGCTGAATCCTACTGCACTCTCACAAAGCAGTGTGGGGGCGGAGGGGCTGTGGTTCCAGATGATTTGGGAGCAGGCCTTCCTCAGACCACACTGGGGATCACTGCTCACGGGGAGAGCCACGCTTCCAACAACTGTGAGAGCGACACTGTGCCAAACAAAATACTCCATAAGGGGGGACACTATAAAACAACCTTCCCCAGCGCCATCTTGCCGGTGTTTAATTTCCTCAATATGGAGAAATGACTCATTGGACCTTATCCATAGGCAGGTGAGAATAAGCTTGCTTATCCTCATCTCGACCACCAGAGTCAAGCTAGTCTGATTCAAGATTAAAAGCAGGTGGGGGAAAAAAAAAGGGAAAAAAAAATAACTAAAAGCAGGTGGAGGGGGGCCTGGGTGGTTCAGTGGGTTAAAGCCTCTGCCTTCAGCTCAGGTCATGATCCCAGGGTCCTTGGATCAAGACCTGCATCAGGCTCTGCTCAGGGAGATCTTGCTTCCCCCTCACTCTCTCTGCCTGCCTCTCTGCCTACTTGTAATCACTGTCTATCAAATAAATAAAGATAATCTTAGAAAAAAAAAAAGCAGGTGGAAATTCCTTGGTTATTTTCCCTAGCATTCAATTTTAAAACACAGGAAAAGACCATTTGCCTCAGCTGGATGATCCTTGTCCCCGCCTCCACTCTAAACCCTGACAGCCCCCTGCTGGGCCCTCTGTGAACCATTCACTCTCTGCTCCGTGCAATGCTTGTGTGTTTGGAAGGCACAGCTCCCCAGCTAGGCCATCAGCTCCCAAGGGCATAATTCTTTCAATGGTCAGGTTGTAAACGGAGTGGGGCTTTGCTTCTAGATCAAATCCTGACAGCAATCTCTCTGACAGGGAGGCTGGTAATGTTGGCAGGCCTGGCTTCCTCACTCTGTTGGCAGAGTGTTACCGCTTATCTCTGACATTTCCCAACACACTGTCTGGCATACATACGGCACTCTATAAATACTTGCTGAATAAAAGAAGGCAGCTGAAAGAGATGGCTCCAGCTAGATATCAGTCAGTCACTCCTCAGGCACCCACTGACCCCACTCCCAGATACGATGCTGATAAGGGGCGGGAACACGGGGATCAGGGCAGGATGCAGGACACAGACCAAGGGTTCACTTTGCTTCTATCGCTCCTGAGTCTCTTCGGGAAGTCAGCTCATTCTTCCCAGGACTCTTGTGCGGCACATTCCAGAGAAAGAAGCAGAAAAGGCCAAGGACAAAACAAAGTATTACCTGGCCTAAAATGGCTGAAATCAGAGAGGTTTTTCCACTTCCCACACTGCCGCAGATTCCAACCAGTTTACCCTGGACAAAGCACACAGAGAAAGGAAGGTCATGAAAGGGCCACAGACCACTATCTCCGGGAACTGCTGACTTCTCCGAGGAAAAACACGACAGTCCAACAGGGGAAGGATCATCCTGGCGAGTCGCTTACCTGTCTCCTCCCTGTCAGCCAACTACTTCAGAGGGCTTCTGCAGGGCATATGGGGGAGGGAACAAATGTGGAAGCCTTTCAGAACACTTAATAAGCCACACACAGGAAGGTATCCCACACCACTTTTAGAAAAGCCCAGCCTCTTTCTTACTTTTTTGGTGACCCATGTTTTGTGATTACTGATTTTTGTTGTTTATGGAAACGCGGGCAGAACTCTTGAAAATTATTTTGTTGGTTTTCATTTCATTTTATATGATGTTTTCCTCTACAGTCTACAAATTATTTTCAATAAAAACTATGTGCACTGTTGTTTCCATTTTTCTACAAAACATTTCTAAGAATCTGGAGACTACTGAAACCATCAATCCCACTTAAAAGCAAGGGGGAAAAGGTTGTGATTAACTGAGTACCTCCAGGCAAAATAATGAGTTCTCAACAGGCGGTGGTCAAAGTTTTTAAGAACGGGCAAGTGGGGGCGCCTGGGTGGCTCAGTGGGTTAAGCTGCTGCCTTCGGCTCAGGTCATGATCTCAGAGTCCTGGGATCGAGTCCCGCATTGGGCTCTCTGCTCAGCAGAGAGCCTGCTTCCCTCTCTCTCTCTGCCTGCCTCTCCATCTACTTGTGATTTCTCTCTGTCAAATAAATAAATAAAATCTTAAAAAAAAAAAAAAAAAAAAAGAACGGGCAAGTGATTTCAAAAGGGCCACTTGCTTAGCAACCAGTCCCGCAGCAAAGGAAGGGAGAGTGGTGTGCAGGAGGGCATGGATCCTGGGGGCAGCCAGGTCTGGAGTGGAACTCCAGCTCCACTAACACCTGTCAACCGTGCGCTCGTAATTGGGTCACTTCCATAGTCTGTCTCTCACTGGGCTTTGAGTAACTTGAGGGAAGGAGTGATCTTTATAAAACCAAGTACAGTATCTTGGGCTAAGTACGTTGGACAAAGTTTCTGACATGGCCCTGGAGTCTGAAAGATTACAGCCTGATGGTAATGAGGAGACCAAGTCAAAGGCTGGATCTCTGCTCACGTCAGTGAGGTTTACACAGAGAAAGCTCTGTTCTCTGGACTCCACGGGACTAACAGAGATAGCAACAATGAAGTGCCCTGGGCGAACATTAACTTCCCTTCCCCACCCTGAAGTGGGGGCTGGAAGAATAAGAACCCCCCCCTCCAAAACAGCTAAAGGTCTGTCATGTGGCTGTGGGCTCTGAAGGGCAGGAGGAGGCTCGGACAGAAAGCAGAGAGTACATTTCAAGCTGAATGAGGAATAATGCTCTAACAGGGCTGATGAGAAATGTAATAGAGCTGCCTCAATGATCAAGAACATCATTATTAAATAAGAAGCCCGTGGTTAAGAGTTAACTGAAGTCAAAAATGGATGTGCGGGATGGCCAATGATGACCTACACTAATGGTTTCAGGTGCTGTCACGAGGCACCCTCTCCTGCTCTTGTTGACAGCTTTCAAGAGCAGGAGCTTTTTGTTCTCTCTTCTGTCTGGCTCTGGATCCAGAGGATACAGAAGTCAGATCCTATCATTCTCCTCCAACCCCTCACACGGCCTCTCCTCCCACTCAGAGTAACAGCAAAGTCACAGCAGGAGGCTCTGGTATCCCAACCTTCTCTCGGCCCCCAGCATCTGCCCTCCTCTCCCATGCTCACTGCTGGGGAACAGGCAAGCTGCAGACTCAGGGCCTCTGCTTCTGTTCCCTCTGCCTGGAATGTTCTTCCTCCAGATACCCACACGGCTCCCCTACTCATGTCTTTCCAGCCTTTGCTCAAATACCACTTTTTAAATGACACCCTCCCTCAGGCAGCCTATTTAAATTGCACCTGCTCCAGGCCCCAGCACTCTCTCATTCTCAGGGCTGCCTGACAGACCATGCATTGTACTGTTTTACTATCTGTCCTTGCCCACTGAAACAGAAGCTCCAGGAGCAGAGGTTTTTGTCCATTTGCTTTCCTGCGGCTACAGCCCCAGGCCCACAACAGTGCCTGGCAAGCCTGCCTTCAGAAATCTGGCCATGAGCTAACAGATACACATACATCTTAGCCCCTCTGAATGGTGCAGCTGGTTCCCAGTTAGAGTGTGTCTGCAAAGCCCTGAACCAGAGTCTCTTCCAGCTACTCTGCACAGGAGCCCCTTGGAGAGACTCCAGTCCTCTGCTACCCAGGCTGTGATGTCACACATCCTAACGACCCTTCATTTATGTGAAAGATCAACAATCACAGAATCAGTATGTTGTACACCTGAAACTAATGTAACATTGGCTACTAATTATGCTGCAATTAAAGCAAGTAAGGAAGTAGGTAAATAATTACAGGAGATTTGTCAATAACAGCAGCCCTGAGAGTTCTTACATGGACCAGGGTCTGGGCTCTGCACAGCCTACTGGTAACGAGAGGCTCACCCAGAGTCATAATAACCAGAAATAACTCTTACAGCTCATATACAATTAGAATCTATTCAGGGACAAGTCTTGGAGAATCCACTTGAATGCTTCACTTCCTTGCTTATAAAATGAGCATCTCTTGAGATGAGTTGGTAGGAAGTTCTACTGTTAGATGCCTAACTACTCCTTTGCGGAGCTGGAGCTGGCCACATCTCCTCAGTTGCACACCAACTAGCCCAGGCCCAGCCCACGGGTACCCTGGTGCAAGGAAGATGGCTGTCTGCTCTTGCGGGAAGGAGGCCTGCAGATACCCACAGTCAGACGGGGTGTGGGTGGGGACAGGAGGCACCAGCTTACCTCCTCAATTTCCAAGTCGATGCTGTATAGTGTCCTCTGCAGGCGGAGGCTTCCCAGGTGGATGTGCTTGCCCTCGTCTTCCTCAGGGCTGGGCTGCTCACTGTCCAGGAGGAGGTGGCCTTTCTGCTCTGCCAGCACGGCCTGCTGCTCGGCACGCTGCAGCTGTCTCCCCTTCTCTTTCTTGCCCCTGGCAGCCCTCTTGTCTTTTTTCGTTTTGGGGGTCAGCTTGGGTGAGTTCTGGATACTGGAGTGGGAGGAGTCCCATGCCAAGGTGGCATTTTTCACCTCTATCTTGATGTGAGGGCTGGCTGGCTTTTTCTCTACCATGTGAACCTCTTCCATCAGAAACAAACTCTGATAGGAGTTGTGAGAGAGGTGCAAAGATGAGACACTGGACCAAGACCAGGGGGACAAGCCTACGGCGCACACTCACGTGGCAAAACACATCAGGCTATACAGTGGAAGGAAGCTGAAGGGCAAAAGGTAGCTCATTAGTGTAGCCCAGCCTCAGGCCCAGTGAGAGGTCACGGGGGTGTGGGGACACCCTCAGGAGGGACAGGGGCCTTTTCAGTGGCCCAGCGCTCTACACTGCCAATCATGTCCTAACCTACCTTTCCCTGTCTACTACTAATCGAGGGTGCTCAAAGTGCATTTAACTAACCCGTAGGCAGCCCCTCATTCTCACCCATGACTTGCTGAAGAGCAGGGGGTCAAATGCAAGCAGAAAAACCAAAGGGCATGCTGCTCTCCTAGACGGACCCTCAATGGCTCCGTTTCCCTTCCAGAATACTCCCGAGGAGCCTCAAATCCTGTGGGCTTCCCTCACCAACCACACACCACATGTGTGTGGGGACAGGTGATCTGAGATGGTGACCACGACTAGCTTGCTTGGGTTCATCGCTGGCAAGCTCTCATGACTTCAAAGTTCTGCCTTGAAACTTGTGAGGATTCAAATAACCAAAGGAACAGACTTGGGGGGAAGTGAAGGGAACCTCTTTCGGAAATATCCTTGGGAGGACAACTAGCCTTTCCTCCCACTCATTCCCAGAGTCCCTCTGAGTTATGTTAGGGACAAAAAGTGGAATGATTGAAAAGCTAAGTATTTCTAAAATGAGATCTGAAAAACTGCCTATAATAAACCTTATGAACCCAATTCTGACAGTTCCTTAAACTGCAGATCTTCACAGAATGCTATCGCAGTTGGATTCTCATATGGTAAAAATAATAATGAGTAATAATAATAATAATTTTGAAATCTTTAACATTCGAAAGACTTTAGATAAAAGATGCCTTTCAGGGTTAGGACTCTGCTTATTGACTGAGAACCCCTAACTATTTTAAAGTTTGCAAGGTGTTATTAAATGAAACATAAAATCTTCCTCCCCTAGAGCAAGTCTTTTGTCTTAGATCCTAAACTCCAAGCTTTGACTGCCACATCTCCTACCCATTCCTAATTTCCAATCTTCCGAGAAGTGTCATGGCTCTAAATACCCTCGATAACCTTTACTCTTCATCAGTCTTAGGTTTAATTTTCCAAAAACAGCTACTGATTTCATTTATTCAGAGCCTTATGGAAAAACTGAGCTAAGAATAACATGCCAAATATTTTCACCACTTTCACAGAGTAAAGCCATACGCTAACCAAATTCCCACCATTTCTCTTCTTTAAGGAGTTATTAAAGGGATCTTTCAGGCCTCATAGACTATTAAAAAAATAAGCCAGTGCTCCAGTTTGCACAGCTCCTTCTCCCCATATCCTTCCCATGGGCTCCCTGCAGGCTGTCCTCCTCCTGAGACATGCGGAGGCACCCAATGGGCTCACAACACTTGAAGTTACATCTACTTGGATTGGCACCTTCCAGGACAATAGAAACTCTGAGGTACATAAACCATAAACCTCAACTTTACCATAGGACACCAACTATCAAAACAGAACTCTCATGCACGGGGCACTTGGGTGGCTCAGTGGGTTAAGCGTCTGCCTTTGGCTCAGGTCATGATCCCAGAGTCCTGGGATCGAGCCCTGCGTTGTGCTCTCTGCTCAGCGGGGAGACTGCTTCTCCCTCTCCCTCTACCTGCACTTCTGCCTGCTTGTATGTGCTCTCCCTCTCTCACTTTGTCAAATAAATAAATAAATCTTTGGGTGGGGGGAAGAACCCTCATTCACCCAGAATGTGTCTGTTGAGGAGGAGAAAGGACAGAAGGTTGCCAAATAAAATACAGGACATCTAGTTAGATTCTGATTCTATATAAACAATGAATAATTTGGTAGTATAGGTATATCCCATGTAGTTATTAACTAACTGGGGGTCCTGTCTTTTTATTTGCTCAAGCTGGCAACTCTATATTGACAACAATCTTAGAAATGTCACAAGGTGGCCTCTTACTGCCTTTCCACCTGTTATCATCTTCCCAGCAGGTAGAGAAGGAGAAGGACGGGGGAGAAGGAGGGAGATGAGGGGCAGGAGGAGCCTGCCAAGAAGACAGAAAAGAACTGAAGCCTCAAGGGGCATGTAATACAGCTGTGGGTGATTTTGCTTCTATTATTAACCCTGAAGTTCTCTGGTTAGAGAAAGGAGCTGTGGTGTGAAATCCACCTGGTAAACGGAAGAGAAGAAAGCCCTCAAGAAACACAGGGCGAACAAACCTGTACTATCAATTCTTACTGTTTCATCCCAAATGCTACCAAATCCATTCTAATTAACAAGGACGGGGATAATCTTATGGTCAAAACACAGGCTTTCTTCCATGACTAGGTATTGTAGATTCAGCAAAATAAAACTCTGATTACAATTAGGCCATTTCTTTTCTATGGCTCTGGCTCTTCGCCTTCTAGCAGCTTAGGGAGGGAGGGCACAGAGCTGGGGATGCATTCTTGAGGACTGGCTTTCTTGCCCAAACAAAATTCACCCTGTTAACTGTAAACAAGCAGAATCCAAATAAATCGTGGAAGCTCTTCTCCATTCTTCATATTCTCCAAGAGTCTCAACTGCTTTCTCCCCCCAAACATCTAAGGTGATGATATGAACGCCTATGAGCCTCAAGCCTTCAAGCAACCAGCATCGCTTCTGCCTTGTTCTCACTAGCCAAGAAGGCTTGGCAGGAGTGCGCGAGCTACTCCCTACAGGAGCGTAGTCAAGGAATTCCAGCCCACACAGGTGCTGCTTCTTTTTAAAAAGTATTAACCACTTTCAAATATCTCTCCCCTCACCCTCCCAAATCTATCAACTTCTTGTATCACCTATTTGTATGATTCTGAAGGCATAAAGAACACAGTCAAAGTATGATCAACTAACCACCTCCAGAAAAAAACCTGGTCTTTCCTTAGCTGCACTTTGCAACATGATGTCACTGTATGACTATTCCTACGTCACTGCATTCCCTGCATCATGAGTGGTGACTACAAGGTACGAAAGAGAAAGCACGGAAAAGGGCATAGCATGTTGACCAATCAAAATGACAATAGCATTTTGGTAGAGGTCGACGGTAGACCGAGGTGAGGAAAAGCTGACAGTCCCCCTATGATTCTGATCTTCCAAGTCTGAGTCACTGAAAGGCCCAGGAAGTTTTAGGACATATACCCAAATCAGGCCGAGGAAGAAGGGCCTCGCTTTGAAGGGGAACAAAATCCTGGCGGCCCAGAACTAGATGGGCTGTTGACAAAATGTAAAATTTCACATTCACTTGAAAAGGTAACTAGCCCCATCCCTTAATTCACTCCCGTCTACTGCCCCCTTTCTTACCAACTGGACAAAAGACCAGATGTGGACAAAAACCAAGTATGGCACCTTGTGTGGCCCATTGGAGTAAAGGCAACAGTTAGCTCTGCCGGGGAAGGCTCCTGACATGAAGGAGGGGAAGGGAGCCACTTACCTTAAATCTGTCAACAGCAACTGATGCTTCCGAGAGGGATTTTACAGAGAATGGTGTTACTTTCAAAGCAAAAGTCATGGAATTGAACACAGTCACTACTGTGAAAGCCTGAAAATAGGAAAAAGAAAGACACTGAGCTTGATTAGAGACTGCAACAAAAATAACAAGACATCAATTTCCTTTCAGATTTAAGGAAGGCAGCAACCTATCAAGTTGGTATGAGTCACAAATGCTTTTTTTTAAGATTCATTTATTTATTGGAGAGAGAGTGAGCCTGTGCATGTGAGTGGGGGAGAGGGTCAGAAAAGGAGGGAGAGGGAAAATCCCAAGGAGACTCCCTGCTGGGTGTGGAGCCCAACCTACAGCTTGATCTCATGATCCTGAGATCATGACCTGAGCCAAAATCAAGAATTGGACGCTTAACTAACTGAGCCACCCAGGCACCCTACGTATGCCTTTTTTTTTTTTTTTTAAAGGAAGAGCTTTTATAAGACCTTCAGTTAAAATTCTCAGTAAATCTGAACCAAAGGATGATTTGTCTTTTCAGAATTAAATCCAAAGTTGGGTTGACTTAAAATAATCCATACGTTATTTGTGCTTAGGGCTAAATCCCCATTCTTCTCCTTCTTGGCTTAATCACATGAAAGAAAAAATACCTTCTGGTTACTGGGGACTCCTCCATATCAAGAAGAGGACCAAAGCAGTTCTACATGTGGTATTTCTAAAATCTTCCCAAGCCCTGATGGTTCACTGACCTGTGCTGCTGTGAGATCAAAGCCAAGGGTCATGTGAACAGAGAAGGTCACCACACTGGCAATCACCATCACAATGGGAGCCACACCAACGGTGATGCTCTGAAAGTATCCAGCTTTTTCCAAGATCCGACGCTCCTCCTCTCGGATTTCTAAAAATAAAAAGCAAGCCAATTGCTGAAAAGCAAGCCAATTTTAAAGCAAGTCAAAAGAAACCGTGAGATATTGGTCTTCTGTCACCAAAGAACACTTGGTAGATCTTCAGCCACATAGGCTTTAAAACAACTCTTTATAAATGAAACAAGATGGGAATGGGAGGGAGACAAACCATAAGTGACTCTGAATCTCACAAAACAAACTGAGGGTTGCTGTGGGGAGGGGGCTGGAAGAAAGGGGGTGGGGTTATGGACATGGGGAGGGTATGTGCTAGGGTGAGTGCTGTGAAGTGTGTAAACCTGGTGATTCACAGACCTGTACCCCTGGGGATAAAAATGTATGTTTATAAAAAATAAAAATAAAAAATAAATTTAAAAAAAAACCACACACAAAACTCTTTAACACCCATGATGCAAAACCCAGGTCAGCTTGACTATCAGTTATTACTGTTAATGCTGGTACATAAGCCTGAGGTTTGAAATGGAATCAAGTTACAGAATGAATCTAACAGAAACCAGTCCCTACGTATCAGTGCAATGAACACCTTCTGCTTTCATCTGATTTTTCTTGCAAACATCTTACATCTAGAAGGAATGGACAGGGTAATTGTATCTGTAAATGGCTCTTTTGTTTGCCTGGCTGATTGTTGTTTATTTCCAGTAAACAACAGAAAAGACTACAACCATGGTAACGGAGAATTTAAAGAACTCAGATTTACTACAGTGCCCGCCGTATGTCAGTGCTGGGTAGAGGCTTTCACACCAAAGGCAGTGAGGATGATTGACGGAAGGTGAGTAAAATATAATTTTTGTAGGCAGAAAGATTTTTCTTAAGTATTTGCAAAATGGAGACCCTTATTAACACAGCAATCCTAGAGAACTAAAGACCATGGAGTAGGAAGTAGGACAATAAAGTGGCAAGTTTTGTGTATGTGTGTGTGTGTGTGTTTAAAGTTTTATTTATTTTTTTTTTTAATTTTTTTTTTTTTTAAGATTTTATTTATTTATTTGACAGAGATCACAAGCAGGCAGAGAGGCAGGCAGAGAGAGAGGAGGAAGCAGGCTCCCTGCTGAGCAGAGAGCCCGATGCGGGGCTCGATCCCAGGACCCTGGGATCATGACCTGAGCCGAAGGCAGCGGCCCAACCCACTGAGCCACCCAGGCGCCCCAAGTATTTGCAAAATGGAGACCCTTATTAACACAGCAATCCTAGAGAACTAAAGACCATGGAGTAGGAAGTAGGACAATAAAGTGGCAAGTTTTGTGTATGTGTGTGTGTGTGTGTGTGTTTAAAGTTTTAAACACAAAAGCAATTCTTCTGAGAAACTCTGTACTGAGCTTAAAGGTATTACCACTGCTCAAGACACTGGGAACCATCTTATGAGCTAGCTCATAAGTCCTATTTTAAAAAATCTAACCCATTGCTTTCACATTGACCATATACCTTGCTTAAGTCCTATGAGAAAGAACACTCCTGTCAAACCAATATACACCAAAGTCAGGGGCTCAAGGATGAGGAGACTCTCATTCAAATTATGAAACCACAGAATGAAAGAGGCAGAAAGGACCATCAGCAGTCACTCTGCCTACAACATGCCTGGAGGCTACCCAGTTCACAACCATTGGTTCCACTCCACTGACAACTACCTCACTACTCAATAAAGTCACCTGACCCACTGCTGGAACACCTCTGAGTGACCACCTCCTCCTGAGGACCACCAACTGATCAATCCCAGGACCCCAGGATCACAACCTGAGCCGAAGGCAGAGGCTTTAACTCACTGAGCCACCCGGGTGCCCCAAACTGCATTAACTTTTAACTTTTATAACTGCCACATATTCAGGTTAGCTTACTATGAGGTGATGGTCAATGGACAGCCCTCATTTCTTATACTTAAGTTTCAATGGATGACTTTTTTCAACTCTAAAGCGCCTTTAAATATGCCCTTCTTAAATGCCACCTTTTTTAAGCCCATCATTCCGACTTCTGTTGAGACCTTTTTGAACGTCCAGTCTAATGCTAATTATTCCTCCAAGCATTGTGGCATTCCCATATTAGACATGTTTATGTCTGCACTGAATTGACTGATCAGGATAAGCAGGATAGGGCCAGGATGGGGCCTTGAGACTCAACGTAAGTCAATTATTTGAAAAGATAAAACTAAAACAACAAACCCAAAACCCCGGTGACTGAGGAGCTGCACTAGGCCCGGACTCCAGCTGTCCTGACCCCCAGAGCGGCCCTTCTCCCCCTTCCCCAGGATCTCACACCTCACACATCTCATGCCTGTGATGCGCCTGCACCTGGGGTGGGACGAAAGGGGAAAGCTCTCAGAAGCCTCTTGGTGTTGTTTTCTGTGATGTCTTCATAGCCAGGCCATAAAACTATGGGCAGTATGACAGTATACATGGGGTGGGGGTGGGGGCCTGCTTTGAAACTGAATGAATTGCTTATAACTACTAAGTTACCGTGGAGGGAAAAAAACCACAATTTCCCGGTCTTAATTTCCTCCCATGTGAGATGAGACTATGAGTTCAAGTCTCTAAGATTCCTTCCAATATAAAGATCGTAAGATATTTTAAAAAGCTATTATGATCCTATGACATTAGGGTTCCTAGCAACTAATGTGATCAGGAAGCAAAGACCTTCTACAACATGCACATATGAAAGTTGTAAACTCACTTTGAACACTCTGAGAAAATGCTTTGACCCAGGCATACATTTTAATAAATTTAATGTACGTGAGGACTTCATTCATCTTCTGGACACGTTCATCTGTGGTGGTCACACATTTTCTCCTGAAATATGCAGTGATCCGTGATACAAACATCTAAAAGGAAAAGCGATATCATGCCAAGTCAGGGCTTATTCAAACTTAAGAACTGTCTAGTCTTTCTGGGAAACAAAGCTGCTTAAGATTATGAAAAATAAAATGAGCACCTTGTAGTTGCACTGCCTTTTAATAAAACTGGTCTATTAAATCATAATAAAATATTACCTAATTCTTATCTCTTTGCAAGGAAGTTAAACAAACTTCCTTATAAACAAACTTTGTTCTCATAGCAATTATGGTTATTGAGTGTTACCAAAGAAAAGCAGAAAAGCCGTATCGGTTAGCATCAAATTGAGACAAAGAGACTCAGACACTCTCGTGTTCCTAAGGGCAGAGTTCACCTGCTGGCCTCCTCCTTCACTCAGACAGACTCTTTTTTTCAAATCTCATTAAGAGTCATGGCCTTTATTCACAGGACACCATACTTCCTCTCCAGACAAAATTCTGCCTCTAGGGACTGAACACTGTCTAGCTCTTTCAAGACTTTTCCACACCTGCTCTGAGGAAATTTCCAGTCAGAGATGTGACACCTCAACAGTGCCTATTACATGAAACCTAGTGGAGTGGTTTAAGGAGAAGCTCATTTAAGGAGAAGCTGCTACAATACGGCAAGGAGGCTTACTCACCATTGCTGGATAAAAGAGGATAAAAACAGCTGATCCTAGGAAGCCTGTTGGTCCTAGAATAATTACGTTATAAATCATGCCTAAAATGGCAATAATGGGTCCTCCCGCCAACAAGCTGCCAACGGCAGCTGCTTCGAACATCCTCTGCCCGTCGTTGGAGCACAGGTTGATGAGCTACGAGACAGAGAGAGCAGTGAGAGGACCGTGCAAGGACGCCGGCCCCTTGTCTCAGGAGGAAGATGGAAGGACAAAGCAGAGATCCAACATCAGGAACGAGCTCAAGCTGGGAGCTTTCTCCCTGCCCTGAAGCGAACACCCCTTACTCACCTCACCCACAGACTTCTCTTTAATGTTCTTTAGCTTAAGGATCTTCTTAAATGCCATGGTTAGGATGGCCCCCCGCAAGCGGACACCAGTTCGGTAATTCAACGCCCAAGTCAGCGCGAGAGACCACGAGCGCACGACTTCCGTCAGGAGGAGGCCCAGGACTAACAGCAAGCTGTACTTGAGGTTAGAATCTGTGACCTGGCTGTATTCCAAGAGGTGTTTCACCATGAAGGCCTACAGGGAGAAACACATGCTGCTGTCAACATCTCCACGGCACCCACACACCACGCCACAGCTTTATGTTAAGTTAGAAAGAGGAAGCAGCTCCACTGCACAGTGCTACACGCATAAGCAGAGGAAGACCTTGAACGACCAAATAGGACTGACTACCCGCCTGCGGATAGTTACTCAAGGCATTTCGCAGGTGGTAGGCCTCATCTGGATTTTTTTCTTCTTTAAGTACACCACCAAAACTGTTACTCTTTCTAATGTAACATAAACCTGTCCATGAGCTGAAATTAATTCTAAACACATGGTCATTAAAAAGGATATATTTGACCTGACTCCAGTATCTCCACACATTGATACATGTCTTTAAAGGAAATTAAGACCTTTCTTTTTTTTTGGATTGTTTCAAACGTGCTTATTTGATAAAAAGGAACAGTGTACCTACAGTTGGACTGGGGAAGAGTGAGAAGTGCATTTGCAAAACATTCCTGAAAATAAACATCGGCAGTTTAATAGTACAGAAGAGAGCAAACAAAGCAGACTATCCAAAATCCAGAAACCCTCCCCTGGGCCCTCCCCACCCCCCACTCCCTCCCAAAAACAAAAACATGTTACCTCAGGTAGCATATGTCTAACACCACCTGCAGTGAGGGAAGGCAGCCAGCCCCCAAGAACCACCGAGTGCCACCTCCAGCTCTGAGGTCCTGCAACGCCGGAGCACACACTCACACAAGGCACATTCAGCAACAGGATTAAATACCAGGAAGTGGGAGGTAATGTACTTTTATTGAAAATGAAAAAATAAAATAAAATAAAAGTACCATCTTCAAAGAGCATCTCACAGACACTGTACAACAGAAGGAGCATTGCGGTAACATACATGGGAACATACAGAGTCGAGTTTTTACAAGGCTAGCCATCTAACAGGTCATCTGGCCTCCGACTGTTGTGTTCGCTACACACGGCGGAAATACAGAATAGAACCCACAGCTGTTTCCAGAGTCCGGAGGAGTACATCAAGCTGACAGCACTTAATCGATTAAGGCTCCTGAAGCTGCAGGGAGTCTGCAATGGAGTAGATTCTCCAGGAATAAGACCTTGCTGCTAAGGAAAGAGAATTTTAAGAAAACAAAACTAAAAACTCCCCCCACAGAGGGAACTCGGCTTAAAAATCTCTGGGTGCTACTGGTTCAGCAGGCTGTGATGGAGGACTTCTGCTCAGGACAGAATACAAAAAACTAGGCCTCAAGGAAAAACGGGGCGGCATCCTTCAGAGTCTTTCTTTCTTTTTTTTCCCAAGTCCTTGCAGCTAAAATTGATCTTGCCGAAAATGAAAGAAAACAAACCACGACAAAAGAAAGTCAAACCGATCCCCCACCCTGAAGGAAGAAAAAAAAAAAAAAAAGAACGAGAAACCCATCCACCCAACTACCCCGGATCCTTATAGCACAGGGTACTTGTAGGTGGAAGCCAGCTCTGAACGACAGACAAAATGGAGGCCAGACACAATTGTCCTGAGGCAGCTAATGCTGAATTTCAGAACCCAGACGTTCTCTGGGTTAACTGGCATTTCTCATTTTTCCTGAAAGGAAGTTAATACCAGATGTCCGCTAGATCCTAAGAGATCCCCACCAGTGAGATTTCTGTCAAGCGTCAGTTAAGTAACCTGATCAAATAAATAGGAGATTTCAGATCCCGAGAACTATTGTATTCCACCTCTCCCCTCCCTCAGATTTTTTAGGTTTATATCCATTGTTTGGGTCACCACTGCATACAGCTGGGTTGTTGGTTTACTAGCAAGAAGATTGGCTTCTTTTCCAGTATGCAATCCAAAATGTGGAACTGAGTCACTGAGTGGCAGGGTCAAAACCCCATTTTTCCTCACGTGAAGCAACTCAGTAAGATGACGGTGCCGTAAAGCATTTTCTCACACACCTCGGCACCGATGGAACAGTCTCCAGAGGAAGGCGTGAAAGGACAGCAGGTTGTAGTTTGGGGCTCCTTCCTTCCCATACCTTTACAGTGCCATTTTTCAGCACTGGTTAATAGCATTTAGTACCTCCCGAGGTGGGAAGCCGGGGGAAGGTAAAAGACATAATGAAGCTTACATTATGTAAAACTTTCAGAGGAGGGGGAAAAGAGGAAAGAGCAGATTAAAGAATTTCCAACACATAGGGTTCTTAAAAAAACAATTACATTTTAAACCATTTTTGTATGTATGGGATAAAGAAAAAAAGGCTTTCATGAAAAAAATCCAACCAAAATTTAGTTTTAAAAAGTTTTACAAACTTATCATTTAAATGTAAACAAACTGGGAGAAAAAACTTGAGAGATTGTCAGCATAGCTGTCTGGCTGTGGAAAGCATTCCCAGTGAATAAACATTACCTTACCTGAACTCTTGGCGAGAGATTCTGCCCAGCTTGACTCTCTCATTCTGACCGCAGAATACAGCCATCCTGAAAATTCTAAAGAACAGCTTCTGTCACTGGTTCCACTACAGAGAGACTCCCCCCAAATCCAGATCCTGACAGCATCAAGCAAGCTGCAGCTGGGGAGAGGTTGGGAGGGTGGGAAACTTACCTCTCTAGAGGCTATTCACTGCCCTTTCCCCCAAAAGGCCCTTGAACAGAGTTAGCATTCACCAAGATATAGCACCACAGGAGGTAGCCTTCTCCTGCAGATCCACAGGGTGGATGCTAATTCCTTACAGGAGAATCACAGGTCAAGCCTGGTCTTTTTAAATTGTTCAAATCCAGGAAGGCCACACAGCATCTCTGTATCTTTAGCAAGTCTGGCCACTCATATTAGGTCAGGACCATACCCTTATCCTTTCTGGTACTCCATTAACACTACTGTGACCTCTGGGCACTCTGCCCAGAGCTCTGGTCCACCGGCATCACTGAAACTTTGGATCGTCCTGATGTACAGATGTCTGGCCAGTTAAAAAATACACATGAACTTGGTCATTTTGTATATTCTGCATATGGCTACCAAGGTTCAGCGATGCCTGAGGGGAGGAAAGAAATATCCCCATATTTAGGAGGTCGGTTCTTTCACAGATTTCCGTAAGAATAGACTAAGCCAGTTTGAAAGTTGTGCCATATTAGATAATGTGCAAAAATCTAAAATGGGTGTTCCTTGAAAGGATTTAAATCCGCACAGAACAGAAGGTATGTTCACTGCTAGCACTAATCTCAAACCAGGCTGACTCTTCAATTTCCAATTAAAAAAGAAATTTGTTTGAATTGGTACTCCAAAAAAAGAAGTTTGCTTTGCTTATAGTTTTAAGTCTTTTCATCATTGAGAGAGACTATGGAGGGGACCACTGCTTTCTCAGTTGTTCTAGGATGGGATCTCATGAAATAACAGAGGCCTTAAGTTGCTCTTCCCCAAGAGGGCAGACAGAAGGAAAAGCGTGCTGCTGTTTTCCTCTTAAAGGAAGTCTCTCAGTATTCCCTGGCATCTAGAAGAGTTTACTAGAGCTAGCATTCCAGTATGCTGTACCTTAAGAGAGAGATGGAGGAATATGCAGATGCTCAAGGGAGTGACTGTAGGCCCCCAAACTGAACATGCATAGGTAGTTTTTTGTCCCAAATAAAAAATTAAAATCTCAACAATCTATGGTATACCCCCCCTTTTTTGTGGGTTTTTTTGGTTTTTCTTTTCCTTTTTTTTTTTTTTTTTTTTTGGCATGGGGGGAGCCAATGAATTTCTTGCACTGGCCAAATGGAGTAAAGAAACCCTATATACCTTGTTACCCAGCTCAAAGAACGCTACAGAAGATCCAGAGCAGCCATCAGCCCTGTAGTGAAACAATGACAGAAGCTCTTCTTGGGGGAAGCTGGTCCTATGAAAATGTTTGCCATTTTGGTCAGTAACATAATATTCACTTACATGGTATCTCTTAAAATTTATACAAAAGTGTGTTAGTTGGTCAATTCATATAGAAACATAATACCAGAAAAGTAGTGTTCTCTGCTTCAGAAAAGAGATCAGAACTTTTAAAAAGGCATCAAACATTAAAAAAAACCAAAAAACAAAAAACAAACAAACAACAACAAAAATAAAACAGGAAAACTGCAAATTAGTTTTACCTAATCACCATGCATCTTAGGCATATACTTACCAAGACCATGAACCTCCAGCTTACCCACACACGGAAAATGCACAGTATAAGTAGTACTACTGCTCCAATGCCTCAAGGCAAATATGCAGAGAATAGATTTAATCAAAGTCTCAAGTGTCAGGCAGCACAGCAGGTGTAAGAAACAGGTGTCCAGGAAACAGTGTGAACATCACTCTCTTACCTACTCTGCTTCAGTACACACTAGGAAAACACCACGGCTGCCACCCCGACACCTGCCACACAGTTTACACTATAAACCAAAACTTAAAAATAGACTCCAGGTTGGACTCTAAAAAAAGCCTCAACACTCCTCGGGTTTCTTCAGGCTCCTTGGCCACAGAACCACGGACCGCGTGACAACTCCACCTCCGGGCGCACGTCACCAGCACTGAGCCCAGCCACTGCGCCACACCACACTGCTCTCACCCACTCACGGCACCGCGAGACACCTCTCCCCAGACCAACACTGTCGCTCCACATCAACACACAGCAAAGAAGCACCGTCCTGCGCAGAGCCGGAATCGTTCTCTGTCACCCGCCCCAGGAAAGCAAGCCGGTTTCCGGCTCTTCTCTGGCAACATGGCCCCTCATCGTTCCAGCTGCTGACAAGCCACCATTCACTCCAAAATCAACTGTTCCCTTTTACCAGGCCTAGAGGCATCTCTAAGGCTGCTAACTAGCCCACAGGTGAGCACTACCCCTGCAACAGAACAAGCGTGTTAGAGCTGGCCGTGGCCGGGCCCCTGGAGACTGTCAGAAAGGATGGTTAGAACTTACTGGTCCACTGAAGCCAGCCAGCTGCGTGATCATCAGGCACACGATGGAGAGGATGAGCCTGGTGCGGCAGAAGATCCACACAACCCTTCGGAGGGAAGCAGCGTCTGGCCCAACTTCATTCAGCTCTTCTTGCCACAGTCTCTCTAGTCTTAACAAGGGCACATGTCCTCTGTTACACGTCTGCCCAGGTGAACAGACACCCTAGATTCCCTCCTGCCATTGCTTTCTGTTTTCAGGCTTTGACACCACTCGCACGAGTCTCTTCTTTGAACTATGTATGTGGACCTCACCTTCTGGGGGGAAAATACCCTTTCTGGGCAACTACATGTTTACCCTGCATAGGGAGCCTCTCCAGATATGGAAAATGATGAGAACCGAAGTCCTTCCTTCCACCCAAAAAAATTATCCCTGAATAGAATTCATTTCTGACTAAGAACTTCCTTTCTCAAGGGCCCCCAACACTTTCTGAAGGATCCTGTGGTCAAATGTAAAGTTGCAAACTAGATTTTAGTCATGATAATCAGCTACCACAAAAATGTATTCTGTCACAAGGCAGCAACATAATTTCCCTGTAGACTCAGGAAGAGAAGCGGGGCTGAGAGAGAGAGAGAAAGCCCGTGGTTAAAACAGGATTAAAGGTGAAATAGGAGATAAAGCAGAAGAGCAAAGAGAAAGTCATTCCCAGGCTACCCTCCCTCCATTGGACAGCTCAGATCCTAAAAGAACACAGAGCTGAGGGCGTCACACTGCCAGACCCCCCCCCTCCTAGCTCAGGCCCTATGCACCCCAGTATATGGGAGATGAGGGTGGACCAGAGAAGCCTACCTTCTGCAGTTCACATCAGAAGACTCGTGCTTGGACAAAGACCACACGTCTTCCATTGAGAGCTCCCCTTTCCTGTGGGCCATGTGGGCCAGAGGAGAAAGCCAAGAAAAAGTCATGCAGGAGAAGAGCCCAGCATTGTCCACTGGGTGCTGGTGTCTGAGGAGAGAAAACCCAAAGCACAAAATTGTCAACACACAGAGAGGGGCTAGCTGGCATTTATGATACACTGTTTCATAAACCGAGCTCCTGACTAAAAGCGGGTCTTCCCAAATGATCTAATCTTAGCCCAAATTTTCAAAAATGCTTCTGGTGCTTCACAAACAAGCCATTAGCCGGCAGAGCCGCTTACTTGGAAGTGGTCCGGATGGGCTTCAGAGCACTTAAGCTATGATGGTACTTTCCCTTGGGATGTTCCTCATCCAGGATTCTGAGCTGAGAATGCATGGAGGCATCCAGGGAAAGGCCCTCAGCTCGGGCTGCTGTTTCCAAGGCATCTTGGCATTCTAACTGTTTCAACAGAGAAAGAGAGAAGAGGCGAAAGCACAGTTAACGAACATCAGAAAAACAGAGGGGCAAATCGACCTGACAGAACAGCTCAAACTGCAAACCAGATTTGTCTTACCTGAGAAATCCCAAGGGTCAGGGTTAAACATGAACTTGTATGGTATGGTAAGAACTTGCTTAAGTGACATTCAACCAGTTACTTAAAACTTCTAAACTCTTGAGCACTTTTAGGTTCAGAAAAATTGAACAAAAAGCACACAGGGTTCCCATATACCTTCTCATCTCTCCATCTCTTCCCCATCTGTTTCCCTCATTAGCGACATCTTTTTTTTTTTAAAGATTTTATTTATTTATTTGACAGAGAGAAATCACAAGTAGATGGAGAGGCAGGCAGAGAGAGAGAGGGAAGCAGGCTCTCTGCTGAGCAGAGAGCCCGATGCGGGACTCGATCCCAGGACTCTGAGATCATGACCTGAGCCGAAGGCAGCGGCCTAACCCACTGAGCCACCCAGGCGCCCCTCATTAGCGACATCTTGCATGAGGGTGGGACATTTGTTACAACTGATGAACCAATATCGATATGTTACTATTGACTAAAATCCACAGTTTACATTACATAAAATACACAGCTCACTCTTTGTGTTGTACCTTCTAAGACATATGTCTCTATCACCAAAATGTTTTCTCTTACATTTCCCAATGTGGACTGAGAGTCAGTCATTTCACTACTAACTGCAAATCCTACTGCCCATTTTCTATGATGAAAACTTCACAAGAACCCCGAATTATCAGCTCTATCGCACAGAAAAACCAGTATGTGCATGTCTCCACCCCCCCTTCTCAGCAGCAGGGAGAGCACAACAGAGGCTCTCACCCTGGTTGCACGGCTGAAGAGCTCCAATACCCAGATGTCTGCAGCACAAAGCACAAGGTCTCACGTGCTGAAATAGAGTTAACCGTACTCACCATTAAGCTTATAAATACCAGTTAATCACATTAACAAAAATGTTTATCACTCAAAGTGTAAATGAGGCAGAAGAGGGTGAGCCAAGAATCTGAACACTTCTACCTCTGTTTACTCTAAAAGTAACTCAAAGTGTACCCCTTCCTGTTGCTGAAACAGAGGCACTGTCTTCCTCAGATGAGGATAATAAGTACATCCTTTTCTCACATTATCACAAAGATTTCCAGCAATGACTGTGAAATAGCAAGAAAGAATAGATCCCCAAATCAAGAAAAAGTTTAAGTGGTGCGGCACCAACCACACTGTGTCTTACACAAGGCAGAGTCAGTTTTTAGGCACCACCTCATTCCCACACAGAACAGAGGCCATTCAGATATTAGCGGAAATGAATTCATGCATAGAGGTACCTGGATGTCTAGGCGGCTCTCTCTTCAAATGCAATAGCTTTAGTTCACAACACAGTTATGCATCATCAGATAAGATAAGGTACCGCTAAGTATCAGGAAAGTACACAGCCTGGGCAACTGGGAAACACATTTTTGTTCTTTTGAGAAAGGCAAGATAGAGCAGTTTCAAGAGAGTAAGAACACAACATGACAAATGAGTCATTACCAAGAATTAACTCTTACATAAGGTCCTTAGGTATAAGGTAGACACTTACTTTGTGGTTAGGGACTGTGGTACCTAATAATGAACTAAAGGCTACTGAGAGTCAAGTACGCAACAAAGGTAGGGTTTTTTGGTTTTTGTTGTTGTTTGGTTTTGAACCTATAAACTGCCTATAATCACTAGAAGAAAAATATAAAACATATATATATAAATATAAAACACTATATATATATAGTATGGAATATTGTAGTAGTAGTAGGTATGGAAATTTGTAAGGACCACCCTTACTTGAATATCCAAAGCTTCAGAAGAAGGCAAAAATTAAAATATTACTTCAAGTACACATTGGCTATCTGCCAAAATGGACTATATGCTGGGCCTTAAAGCAAACCTCAAATAATTTCAAAAGACTGACATCATGTGGCATATGTAAACTGACGACTTTGGAAGTTAAGTCAAATTCAGTAACAAAGATAGCAAGAAAATCTCCAAATATTTAGAAATTATGCAGGGGTCCCAGGGTGGCTCAGTCGGTTGCGTGGTCGGCTCTTGATTTCTGCTCAGGTCATGATCTCAGAGTCCTGGGATCAAGCCTTGTGTCAGGCTCCAAGCTCAGCAGGGAGTGGGCATGAGGATTCTCTCTCTCCCTTCCCTCTGCCCCTTCCCCCATGCTCAATCTCTCAAATGAATAAATGAATCTTTTTAAAAAATTATACAACACACTTATAAATAACATAAATTAAAGAAGATGTCGAATAGAAATTAGCAAACATTATGAACTAAATGGTAAGAAATTATAGCACACCAAAGTCTGTAGGATACGACTAAAGCAGAGCACAGAGTGAGATTGTGAACTCTTCAAAATCATATATTAAAAAAGAAGAAAAAGTGAAAAAATCAATGCTCTAAGCTAGGGGTTGGCAAAATTTTCTGTAAAGGAGCAGAGAGTAAATATTTTAGGCTTTGTGGGCCCTGAGGCAAAATTAAGGATAATTACGGAAGTTCTTATATTACAAAATAAAACAAATTTCCACAAAATGTTTATTAACAAAGTTCAAAATATAGTAATAATTGAGTTCATTTTTTGGTAATACAGATCTACTGGGTGGCTCAGTGGGTTAAGCTGCTGCCTTCGGCTCAGGTCATGATCTCAGGGTCCTGGGATCGAGTCCCGCATCGGGCTCTCTGCTCAGCAGGGAGCCTGCTTCCCTCTCTCTCTCTCTCTCTCTCTGCCTGCCTCTCCGTCTACTTGTGATCTCTCTCTCTGTCAAATAAATAAATAAAATCTTAAAAAAAAAAAAAGAATGGAGGAATAACATTTCACTTAACTGGGGATTAAAGTAGTTTTCCCTTGAATTAAAATTGATCAAAATCTTCATCTCTTAATGGCTGATTTGTAATGAGCTCTTATAATTTCATCAGTACTGCTAAGTACTGAAAATCAATCCATGAACACATGATTTTAGTTGAGCATATTTATCTTTTGGAAGGCATGAGAATTCCATTAGACTTTTCTCTTGATGTTTGCTTTTATTTTGTTATTACATCAGATTAATCACTTCTAATTGAAAGTTAGGTAGAAGCTTTTAAAAGACATAATTAAACAGAATTGTTTATTGTTGTAAAATACATATTAAAGCTGCCATCTTGACCACTTTTAAGTGTACAACTCAGGGGCATTAATTATATTCACAATGTTGGACAACCATCGTCACTATGTCTAACAGAAATGGATCTTGAAATAATGGAAATTTCCTTTGTCTTTCATTCAGGGTTTGAACACCCTGCTGGAACTGTAACTTGAACTTGGAAAATATATCCACTACAGATCTGTATGGGAATAGAGATCTCATTTCTTATTTTAACTTTGAAAGCATGAGAAGTATATAAAGCAGCTTGACATTACTTATGATTCAAACATTAGTTGTCACTAAATTACTTTATCGAAGTATCATTTTACATTCCCATCACAATGTATGAGAGATCCAGTTTCCCCACATGCTCACCATCACCTGGTATTACCATTATTTTTTTATTTTAGCCACTCGATTAGGTACCCCATCTTGATTTTGATTTGCACTACCCTAATGGTTAATAATAAAACATCTTTTCCTGTGCTTATCTGCCACCTACACTTGTTTTTTGATGAAGTATCTGTTTGTTTTTTGCTCATTGTCTAAGTGGATTGTTTTCTTAGTGTTGAGTTTAGAGAATTTTTTATCTACTATGGACTCAACTCTTTTGTCAGATGATTCACATATATTTTCTCTCTTAATAGGGCCATTTACAGAGCACAAGTTTTAAATTTTGATCAAGCTTAATTGTTGATTTTTTGTTTGTTTTATGGATTGTTTTTTTTAATGTTATATCTATGAGCTCTTTATGTAACCCCAGGTCATGAAAATTTTTCTCCTATGTTTTCTTCTAAAAGTTTTATAGTTTTTACATTTAGATTGATCTTTCACCTTGAGTTAATTATTGTATAAAGTGTAAGATTTAGATAAAGACTTTTTTTTTTTTTTTTGGCCTATAAATGCCGAATTGTTTCAGCACCATTTGTTGAAGACTACTATCTCTTCATTAAATTGCTTTTGCACATATGTAAAAATCAGCTGACCCTACTTGTATGGGTTGATATCTGGACTCTATGCCATTGACCTATTTGTCTATTCCTCCACTAACTTGATTACTATAGCTATACATTAAGTCTTGAAATAGGGTAGTGTGATATCTCTAACTTTATTCTTCCTTTTCAAAATTGGTTTAGCTATCCTAGTTCTTTTGCCTTTCTAAGAGAACCAAGTTCAAGAGTTAGAGTTTTATAAAATCTTTTGACATTGCAGCATCAGAAAAGGAAAACTTAGCATGCCATCTCTTAACATTCTCACACAAGAATGGCACAGTAACATTAGGAGGAAATGAAAATCTTCACATCTTCTTTTATACATTCTTTGAAGAAATGACTTACTGAGCAGCTACATGCAAGACTGTTCCAGATGGGAATAAGAATATGCCCATTTCTATGTGTATAGTACACTAATTTTTCTTCATCTCTAAAATGCCAGCTTACAGTTTTCAGCAAAACCCATGAGCAGAAAAGCGAACGGACTTAACAACAAAATCCTCTTATTGCATGAATTCTGTTCCTTTGACTATATACAGCGATGTCATGTTCCATCACCTCCTGGGTCCTAAGTAACTTCCTCTGTTGGAGAATGCCAAATTCACATGCTCTTTAAAAAGACTCAAGATGATGAGGTGCTTGGGTGGCTCAGTTGGTTAAGTGTCCGACTCTTGGTTTCAGCTCAGGTCATGATCTCAGGGTTGTGAGGTCAAACCCCACATCAGGTCCGCACAGAGTATAGTGCCTGCTCAAGATTCTCTTCCTCTTCCTCTGCCCCTCCCCAACCCCTCCCTTACCCCACCAAATAATAAAAATAAAAATCAAAAGACTCAGATCAGAGTTGGCAGGCAAGGTTTCATTACGCCAGCCATACCATGAGTACTAAACCAGCATTATCAAATGCCTGTAACAGAGACTGAGGGACTTGTACTGCTTTTAATTTTAGAACAAGGCACTCAGTATAATTTTATCCTGACAAAGATAAACCCCCATAAAAATGGTTGAAATTGCACAATCCTCAAACTTTCACAAAATAATAAAACATGGAGTAGGAATCCCCACAGTATAGATACAAAGAAGTCTACATTGTTGACCTAAGAGAATCAAAAGTCACCACTCTAGGGGTGCCTGGGTGGCTCAGTGGGTTAAGCCTCTGCCTTCCGCTCACGTCATGATCTCAGTGTGCTGGGACCGAGCCCTATATCAGGCTCTTTCCTCAGCAGAGAACCTGCTTCCCCCTCTCTCTCTGCCTGCCTCTCTGCCTACCTGTGATCTCTGTCTGTCAAATAAGCAAAATCTTAAAAAAAAAAAAAAAAAAAAAAGTCACCACTCTAAGCGACCCACTTTCCAAGTCATAGCCCATTTTTCCTATACTGCTTCCTATACTGTCTACTCTGTTTTCATATCTTACTGCTTACATGAGGACAAAAAAATATCTGACAGATGAGAGGATCTATGCATATCTGTACCTAGGTCCTTCAGAGATAGGTCTCTCAAAATAATAAGCAGCAAATGTTTTAGCTGTTGGCAGGAATTATTGAATGTTAAAATAACATTATCAAGAAATCAAGAGAAAATCCTCTTACTCCAATTAACTATTTTTTTTTTTGGCCTTAAAGTATTAAGACCTCCCTAGATAATCTTTTCTCACTGTTGGAGGCCACTGTAAAGTATAGTGATTTTGGATATGAATTTTAGAAGAGAAACACACGGTCCACCAACCTTCAGTGTGTTACTTAGCCACCTAAAGCTCCATTTACTCCTTTTTTACAATGGTGCATGCACCCACCACATAGTGTTGAGAGGGACTAATGGGATAATGAAAATTGCTTAGCAAAGTACGGGCACATAATAAACATTTTAGGGCGCCTGGGTGGCTCAGTGGGTTAAGCCGCTGCCTTCGGCTCAGGTCATGATCTCAGCGTCCTGGGATCGAGTCCCGCATCGGGCTCTCTGCTCAGCAGGGAGCCTGCTTCCCTTCCTCTCTCTCTGCCTGCCTCTCCATCTACTTGTGATTTCTCTCTGTCAAATAAATAAATAAAATCTTTAAAAAATAAATAAATAAATAAATAAACATTTTATACATATTCATTATATTACCAATTTATTCACCTGCTAAGTCTTATAGCCTAACACAACTATTTCCTCTTTCCTTTAGCTCTCCCTGACCCTTTTATTTATTTTGGCAGTTGTTATTCTTCTTTCTTTTTACAAACCCTTGTATCAAATGCTAACTATCCATGTCAGCAAGGGAGGTGCTCTGCTGGGTCCAAACCCAGACTCAGAAGTAGCTTATCTATGAACGGTTTAGCACCAGGTTCCCCAACAATGTGGGTGATGGGTGAGGGGGCGGGCCCCCTTTCTGGCCCTGCCCTGTTCCCCTGTGAAGGGGCAGTCTCCATGGACCAGTCCCAAAACCAGGTGGTTGGGGCGGCCCCTCCTGCAGGCACGGTGGGAAACCAGCTACCCCAGTCCAACCAAGGCCCCACGGAGCCATTGATCCTTTCACCTGAGCCAGATTCTGACTTAGAGGCATTCAGTCATAATCTCCTGACTCTTTCAGGATCACAAAATCTATTTCCTCCCTCCTATGTCTTCCCTATACCTGTACCACTGCAATGGGTTGCTTCTGATAAGAGCTCCTGGAGTGTAGGCTCCAGTGAAGTAACACCTCTCGCTTGTTTGTATCCCTGGTCTCTGACACAGTACAGAGCTTGGGACCTACTTTTCAAATGTCAATTAAGGGGCACCTGGGTGACTCACGTCAGTAAAGCATCGAATTCGACTCAGGTCATGATCTCAGGGTTGTAAAGGCAAGGCCTGGGTGGGGCTCCCAGCTGAGTGTGGAGCCTGCTTATGATTGTCTCTCGCCCTCTGCCCCTCCCTCCACGTGCTCATACACAGGCGCACACATCCGCTCTCTCCCTCTCTCTCTCTGAAAAAAAAAGCCAATTAAAAGATCTTCATGTTGGCTCACAGTCCGCATTATTATCATTGAATACCCTGTGATATACCACTGAGGCATCTTCTTAACCATTCTATTTCTGTTTAGATTCTCCACTTGCTTATTTTTAACACTATAATCAATAATTATAATTTATGTTTTTCTTTCCAGTTTACTTAGGACAAGTTCCTAAATAATGGGGGATTACAGGATTAAGTAGTGAAGCTCCTAGCAATTACCATCTATCCAGTTTGTTCAATTAACCTTATTACAGAATATGTAGTCCAGGATTACTGCAAAAGAGAACTGTTGCTTTGCAAACTGGTTCCTGTACAGCAGGGCAAGAAGAGCCTGAAGAAAGAGGCAGACCGCTCTAGACTGGGAGGCAGCAAGTTTAATAAGGGAATTTACATGAGGCTTACCTTAGGCAGCCACAAGATGAACAGACCTCAGTGCCTGCCCACCAGGCCTTAAGAGTTGATGCAGAGGCCTTAACTGGGTTTAGTCACATAAACCATCCAATGGTCTCAACACCACACTACTATCTCACAGCTGTGTCCTGGGAACAGCTTTTTGGAGTGGGGAAGGGAAGCAGAAGCTATGTTTCAAGGACAGCGGAGAAAGTCAGGAGCCTGTGATTGCCTAGGTGGAGCTCACGGGTCAGGTGGCAATCATATTCTCCTGATGACCTTCCCCAACACTCCAACCTCCAGGACCAGCTCTTCCACAGCGTGACCTGCCTGAGCAGTCAGCAAGGAGTTTCCCTCGCATGGAGGTGGCCCCTTTGGTGGCTATCTGGCTAAACTGGAGGCGGATGCCACAGCCATAACACAGGCACATAAAAAACACAGATTAAGGTAATGATTCCCAAAATCAGTGCTAACTTTTCCACCAAGAGTCTCATGTTCCAAGCCACTGATTCATTAAGTCTCCTAGGCTGGGAGCCGGATCACTCAGGGCACTTACTTGTGCCCTGTTTGATTTAATAGAAATGATATATTGGAGACTCATCAGGTATGAACACACAGGATTCTGTTTGGGCAATGGCACAGGTGCCTCCTGGCAAGGCAGTAATAATGTCCAAGGCCATTCTATTCTGGAAGAAAGCTTTTCTCATTAGAGACATCCAGTGTTCAGTAAGGACAGTCATTGTTAGTTATCATTTCTGTAATGTCCTCCAGACCAATGGAGGGAACAAAGAAGGCACCCAAATGACTGTATCAGTGGAAAACAGAACATATCCAGCCAGCCTCGAGGAGAGGGAGACTGGCAGCTTTGGGAACTTGACCTGGTTGTATACACCATACATAACCATACATACTGGTAGGGAGGCAGCACTGGTAGGCCTAAGCGGATGGACTGGGGGTGGGAGGTGCCAGACCAGGACACCCACCTCTTCCCCTCTTTCAATGGCACATGTTCCATTCCAGTCATCATGGGTTTCAACAACAGGATCCCAGTGGAGACTGAATAGTTCATCATCCAGGGATGTGAACTAAGTCACCAATCCAGGTGAGACATCTCACTGCAAATTCTAAGAGATGACACATTTCCAGGCATGATGGGATTTGGTGTACTCAGCAGCATAACATGTTGATCCATGGTGAAAGTTGGCACAATGGCTATTTACCAAGCCATCCATATCTTTACAATGTTGGGTGCCTCAGCAGGGATCCCCCGTCTGGCATATGCGATAAGAGGTCTGACTGGTTGATCATACAAATGTATTAAAGCTGGGACAGTACTTGAACCCACCTGGCCAAGGGGTTTTTATCTATTAGTAATTAAATCTGCTACTTTAAGGTTCCATTTTTCCTTTCTACCAACCCTACTACTTGCAGGTTATAGGGGCAACCTAAACTCAATATCATGTTCTTTTGCCCAGTTAGAAACATCATGACCTTTGGCGTGTGACCACTGTCTGATTGATTGTTAACTGTATATGGTACTCAGCTTCTCTAATTCCCTCATGGTGGCAGCCCAGTTTGCATGGCAACAGGGGAAAGCTTGGGTTAGCCAAGTGTTCACACAAACTAAGGCATATTTAGAACGCTCGCTCTGACAGAGGGAGCCAATATAATCAATTTGCCAATCTGTCACAAGCTGGGAACTGCAGTGGATGGCCTCAGATTCCTTTGGCAGTTGCCTTGGGTATTATTTGGAACACAGAGAACATACTGTTCCTACATTAACTAAATCACTGTATGTCAAGGGCAATCTGGCATTCTCAGCAATAAATCATTCCACCTGGGCACAATGGTGGCTGCTCTTCCCATGCACTAGGTCCGCTACACCTACTGAAGGACTCACACCACCATGTCAGAACCTTATAAGCGGGAAGGCACTGAGACTGTCTCAGGCTCTTGCAGGTAAACCCAAATGCTCCCCCACACATCCTGACCCCACAAAGGCCCACTGATAATCATCCACTTCTCAGCTTCCCATTGTCCAAATCAGAGGGTTAATTCCTTTAGAACAGCCCAACTGTTGGGGCAAAGGGTTAACAGCTAGGACTCATGAATGATCACCTGCCAACCACTCTTGAGTTCAGCCCACTGGCTGTTACACTGGCTGCTGCCTGAGAGGCTCTACCTGGAGGTATGCTCTGTACACTGCTAGAAACTACTGGGGGATGGGGTTTTATCAGGTTTCTGCTCCCTCACATGGCTGGGACCAAAATCCTAGGGGTACTCTCTCCTTCTGTTGTCTCTGCCATAGCACCTGACCCATATCTTCCAGAATCACACACACATCTAACACAAATGGCAGTCCTGCTTGGCAGATGCCTAGGGCTTTAAGCTACTTCACTAGATTATTATCTTCTCCAAAGAGGTGAGCTGCTCTGATCCCCAGTCCCACACATGCCCTTTCTTTGCCAGGTGGAAAAAAGGGTAAAGGCACTGCATCAGGTGGTGAACAAAAGTCCTCCAGAACTCCCAAACTTCTACAAAGGCTTGAAGCTCTTTCACATTCTTAGGGGATGGACAGGCTTGCACCTTATCAATAGTTTCTGGGATAATGCCATCTTGACTCCTAAAAACTTCACAGCAGTGCCTGGGCCTTAAATGTTCTGTGGGTACACTCCTATCCTCTCCCTTACAGGTGTTCCAGCAAAATCTGCAGTGTCCCAAAGGAGAGGCAAGTTTTCACATGGTAACATTATATCATCAATGCAATGGGCCCATTTTACTGATGTGGAGAAGGAGAACAGGGACAAGTCTCAGGCTACCATCCCATGACATACTGTGGAGCTGTGTGTGTAGCCTTGGGGAAGCACATGAAAAGTCCATTATTGCTCCTCCCACATAAAGGCAAGCTAATCTTAGTTACCAGAAACCTGTACCTGTCAGAGTCTTTTCCATGAATCTCTCTGAAGATGAAGCACTTTTGCAAAAGCATCAGAATAAAACAATACATGTCTGTATAATTGACAAAGGACTTAAAAATGGTCACAGTTAAAGATCTGATGAAAGTTCATGATAACATGGTGGACAGAGAAATTTAGTCATTTCTGTGATATCCTTTTTAAAATAATAACTAGGATTATAACTGAACACTATACCAGGACACATCAGATCTTTGGAAATTTTGTATAATTTCTGGAGCAATGTGAAGAAAGTTTAGCATCACTTCTTATTTGACAGTGCTTCCCATGAAATTTAACATGCCAAATAGATGTAATTAGATCAATGTCTTCCTCTCACAAGGACAGAGAACTCGGGTACCTGGATGGCTTAGTGGGTTCTCCCTCTGCCTTCGGCTCAGGTCATGATCCCGGGGTCCTGGGATCGAGCCCCACATCGGGTTCCCTACTCAACAGGGAGCCTGCTTCCCTTCCTCTCTCTCTGCCTGCCTCTCTGTCTACTTGTGATCTCTGTCTGTCAAATAAATAAATAAAATCTCTTAAAAAAAAAAAAAGGACAGAGAACTCATCTTTTGAGACAGTCCAGGGACCCTCTGAAAAATCCCAAAGTTAGTTCAAAGTCAACAAGACTTCATTAGAATTTGATTTATGGGAACTGCAGTGGGTCAAAATATCAAAAGGCTTAAAACAATCGATTAGATTATAGGCTGCTGTGAAACAATACTTATTCATTTTGCCAAAGTGACAGTTAAAGACTTCAAAAACTAATACAGAAAGTTACAGAATTGTGGAAAAAAATTTAGCTCTTATAATAGAGAAGACTCAGTTTTCTAAAATAATCAAAGACCTGATAAAGATAACATGAGGCACAGGAAATTATTTCCATAAAACATAGAATCTTTGTTTTCTAGGAAGATTACTTGAAAGTTAAAGAAAAACCATTCATAATCTCATCAGGAACAGACCAACAGTCCAAGAAAACTTTGTCCTTTTAGAAGATGAAATAAAATTGTTTCGGTTTTACATGAGTATATTATTCATATTAAAACTTAAAACTGTGATCTGATGAGCACTGGGTATTATACACAACTAATGAATCATTGAACTTTACATCAAAAACTAATGATGTGCTATATGTTGGCTAACTGAATTAAAATAAAAAAGTTTTTTAAAAAACTGTAAAATTTTTTTCTTTAAGCCAATTAAATAGAGCTCTTTTACACAGTAATTTTGACAATGCCCTCTGGAGATAGAAAAACATCACATATATAATATATATCCATGGATACACATAACATGCAGACATACCCAAACCGAAATCCCAAAGCTTTCATTGCAAAACTCGAGCCATGAATCAGACACCACTCAACATGGCTAAAGCTTTCTGGGGCAAGAGAGCTTCTACAGCAGTCTGTATTCTGAAAAGCCTCTTTTCCCCCATTTATAAATTTAGCCTCTGTAGGCAGTTTTTCAGTGTTTACATTTCAAAGACATGATAAAATTTACAACCTTAAGGGAGGGGCAGAAAGAGTGTTAGTTTTATCTTCAGAGTTTTTTGAGTAATTGGTATTTAGAACTTTCCTCTGTATTAGGGGCTGGACAGCACTGGTATTTTGTCTGTTTCACTGTCAATCACCACAAATAGTGTCCCTTTCATTCTATTCTCTCTTCACTTTCTAGCAATCTCCCCCCTTAGAGTCCTAATCAGGCTTAGTCACAGGTGCTCAGACCTCAATCCACAGCTGCCTGCACCCTCCTAGCTTTGCAAAATGGCACACTGGGGTCTCTAACTTATTATCTTGCTCTCCCACCTTGTCTGCTACTTCTGAAGCTAACAGGGTAGTGGACAGGTGCACATTGTTCTCTAACTTCAGCCTCTAGCTGGGCGTCAGTGGCTAGTAGAGCTGCCTGCAGTACAGACCAGCTCACTGTGGGAGACAACCCTTTCCCTCCTTTGCCGCAGTGTGCTAGGTGTAGTTTCTCAAAAGTACATCAAACCCACTGGCATTTTTAGGGCGTCCCAGTACTCACATGCGAGTCCACAAGCATCTAACAAACAGGCCACCACTCCCCACCTGAGGATGATAGCCAGCCAGGGATTTCCCTCAAGGAGGATGCCTCTTTCCCGTGGCCATTTTGTTGGTCTCCTGGCTGGCTTGCCGACTGTTGGTTTGTAAACTGGCCCCCATACAAGCAAGCCAAGGAGAAAGAAAGAGCCAAACCACTCCAGGCTGGTAGGTGGCAGGTTTAATAAACAAAGGAACTTACACACGAGACTTTTCTTTCTTTCTTTCTTTTTTTAAGATTTCATTTATTTATTTGACAGAGAGATCACAAGTAGGCAGAGAGGCAGGCGGGGGGGGTGGGGGTGGGCAGGCTCCCTGCTGAGCAGAGAGCTAGATGTGGGGCTTGATCCCAGGACCCTGAGATCATGACCTGAGCCAAAGACCGAGGCTTAACCCACTGAGCCACCCAGGTGCCCCAAGACTTTTCTTGAGTGGCCACAAGATGAGTAGATCTTCACTCCCCCTGCCAGAATCTTAAACATTTATACAGAAGCCCTAACCAGGTTCAGTTACATATACAGTCCAGATGGTCTCAAGAGCACATTACTATCTCAAGGCTGTGTCCTGGGAGACAGAAAGGCAAGTGGCAGCCACATTCCAAGGACAGGGGATGGGAGTGAAGAGCTTCCCACTGTAAGGGTCCAGCTCATGGGTCAGTTGGTGGTTACATCCTCTTGATGACCTCCCCCCTAAAGCTAATTAAAGACTGTCAGCTTTAGTACTCTGAGTTTTATTTCGTTGACCTGATGCTGCCTCTATCCCGCCTATCCCGGGGTGTAAGCAAGAAATAGAGGAAGCTAGGGCAATCTTCCTTGTTTGTAGCCAGATCTCATGACTAGCATGGATCTGTAAAGGCAAACTGCTTCCTCTAAGAAGACAGAAATATTTGGGCAAACTAACTTAAAATAAACCAACACAGCATTTACTATGTGCCAAGCATTGTTTCAAATATTTTATAGATATTTACTTACTTAAATCCTCATAACAACCCTAGGAGGTAGGGACTATTATCTCTCCTATTTTACAGCTGAGGAAAGGGAGGCACTTAGATGTTAAGTAGCAGCAGGGATCTGAATCCAGGCTCCAGAGCCAAGGCTCTTAATTACTATGCTACTTTCCTTTCAAAGAAAAAAACAAGCAAATAAACCGTACTGTACAAGATGACCTCAAATGTACCTTTACAGTCAGCTCTCCTCTTTTCCCCAGGAGGAGTATCAGATTAAAATAAACTATGACTCTCTAACTCTCTCAACTAATCTCCATGATAAGCAAATGGTAGTTTCCAAAGTCAAAGTCACAAAGACATGATTAGAACACCAGAATGTAAATAAGCTTTTACCTAATTGCAAAAATGTACTTCCTGATTATTTTTAAACCAAAGGTAAACAGATGTTAAGATACATACATTACAGACTTACACTGAAACATAAAATAAAATCATCCTTATACCACCCTCCAGTAACTGCACAGATGTCTTATCCTTCTAACTGTTCTACTGGCCTAACTTCTCTCCCTAGGCTTCCCAAAAAAGCTTACCTGGCCAAACATGCCAGGAAAAAAAATTATGTCTCTTCAAAGGTAAAAATAAATTGATCATACCATATTAACATTCTTTAAAGTGAGCTATCAACATTCTAAGGTTGATGAATTAAAAATGGAAATGAACCAAGAGAAAGCAATTACTATATTCAAGCCATAAGGGTGTACTATATGAAAACGTAAATAATATAACAGGGTAGAGAAATATGATTCAGTGAATATTGGTGGGACAAACAAGTAACAGATCAAAGGCGAATTAATTGAGATTCAGATTTCCCTCTGTGGCACTGTGATTTATAAGAGATATATATATTTGGTGACTCAGATAACCAAAATACATTTTCATATATGTTTGGTCTTCATCCACACTTACTGGATCACGGCTCCAAAACCCCTTAGAACTTCCTAAGTGCTGAGAGTGATAAAGGTGTCTTTTATAGTCTTAATGAAAGACTTTTGGACTCCATCCAAGGTTGGGGACTGACTGCTGAGAGAACCAACCATGTGATTAAAGGGTTGGAACTTTCAGTCTTGCCCCCCACCACGGGGCTGTAGGTTGAATCAGCCAATGGCCAATAACTTTGTCAATATTGACTATGTAATGAAATCTCTATTAAAAACTCAAAAAGACTAGGTTTGGAGAGCTTCCAGGGTGGTGAACTCATGGAGATTTGAAGAGACTAGAGCACCTAGAAGTCCATGCCCTTTCCCCTATCTTGCCCTGTGTTTCTCTTCATCTGGCTGTTCATATATTTTATCATATCCTTTAATAAACTGATAAACATAAGTGTCTCCCTGAGTTCTTTCTGTGAGATGCTCTAGCAAATTAAAAGAAATTTAAGGAGAAAGTTGTTGGAACCTCCCATCTGTAGCCAGTCGGTCAGAAATATAGGGAACAAACAACCTGGGGCTTGCGACTGGCATCTGAGGTTGTGGGGTGGAGGGCAGTCTTGTAGGACTGAACCCTTAACCTGTAGACATAGGAGGATGATTTTTCTTGCCCTGGGGGCATCTGGCAATGTTTGGAGCCATCTCTGTCACAACTGTGCACCCAGCGGGCAGAGGCCAGGGATGCTGCAGAACATCCTACGAGGCACAGAACCCCCCCGCCCCCCCCCCGAAAGAATTCTCTGGTCCCAAAATGTCAGTGGTGCTCGGGTAGCCCTACATGGCTAACCAGTTCACCTAGTTAGGATTTCACCTGTGCTGATCTGGGGGATGTACTTGTTATGTTACAGTACTTTAAATTCTTTTTAGAAGTAACTCTTTAAAGTTTCTCTAAAGAGTGGGTAAAGGCACCCATTTCTCTTTATTTCTCTTAACACGCACTGCAGACCAAAAGGCTCTCCACGGCCAGATGACTCGGCCAGAGAAAGGCAGCTGCAGCAGCAGATTCATTCCAAAGGGAAAAATACTGCTTGATCTGGGAGCTGAGAAACATGAAAGCAGGAAATACTACCACCACTTATATCTTCCCAAGGATTATGTAGCTAGGAGATGCTGAGCATTTTTTGCCCTACTAAGGCGATGCTGATGGAGCACAATGGTGGGGGGGGGCGTTCTGGGGAGCTCAAAGGGGTCCACGAAATCAAATAAAGGTCAGGGAGACACACAGTCATATTCATGTCCATCGGCTGAGTGAAACAAGGACAATCTGATGCATAAGCAAAGGGAGATCCTTGCACAAGAGACTTGCCCTCCGAGGGGCACACTGGCACCATCCCCACGGCTGGGATCATTGCCGCACCTATCACACAGCATGGCCGCCGCTTAACTCGTTTGTCTCATTTGAACAGGCTGCCAGAGCAGAACGTCTGCTGACAAGGCAACTGTGGGCTTAGCCCTGCATGGAGGCCCCGGGGACAAGATACCAGGGGCCAGAAATCGTTCCCCAGGCTGCACAATCCCTTCCTGACAGCAGGACAACAGCGGGGCAGCCTTCCTAAACCCGGCGGCTGAGGACTCATCCAAGTTGTTCCTGAACGCAGGGAGCGCAGGAACAGACTAGCAGCGCAGAGGCGCCTCTCGGCTTCCAAGGGGATTAAAGGCTGCACCACTCCCGTCTGGCACACCCCACAGAAACAGCAGGACTTGGGGCACCTCAGAAAAGATGGGCCTCAGATCCTACAGCCCATTCTCCCCCTCCTCTCCTTTAATTCACAAGATTTTAACATAGACTCGGAAAGGGCAGCCTCTTAGAAACCTTTCTGGCCTGAGAAAAAGCTTTTCTACCCTGTAGAGGCCTTTATGACAAACATCTAGACAGACAAATTTACTAAGGGGAACTCTTATATGATCAAGAGACTCAAAATCTTAAAAATTAAGTTAAAAAGAAATTAAAATCTTATTTTAAATTAGAAAAGAAATTGAAAATGTGATACTCTCCCAAGACCAACTGACTTCAGGCATTGCCATCCTCCCCACCTCGAACAAGACAAAGAGAACGACCAAGGACATCTCCTCTCCCAGTTCTCATCCCATCATTACTGAAATGGATTAGGAGCATGATCTTGACTATCGTCAGCTCTTTCCTTAAGAACTTCCACATGAGTGGCCACTTCAGAGGGATAGCAAAATTCTAGAAGGCAACCTTCATGAGTTCATCCAGAAGACCACTGCATAGAACTTAACACCAACTTCATGGTAAACAGATATTTTCCTACAGCTCATAATCTAGCATCTTCTAGTAATCCGCAGGAATTGGAGGGTTTTCACTTGTTTCATAAGCTTAATTCCAAGGAACTTATTCGAAGTTCCTATTATGCTGGGGTGTGAGATTAATGTTGTTATTACAATGATAAGGTCTCAAAGGATTAAACTGAAAATGAACCAAGGGAGAAAAAAAGTTTTCTTACAGGAAACACTTGGGAGCCCCACTGGCTGAGGAGATAAGAAGAAATTTTATTCCGTGAGATCTACAGCAGAGGCTCTCTGTGCTGGCTACACATCTGGATCACCACGGCAGCTTTAAAACAACACGGATGCCTGCCTGAGTGCTACTCCAGAGACTGTTTAATAGTTCTGGGATAGGGCCCTGCAGAGGCATGGTTTTTAATGTTCTCCAGGTGATTTTAATATGCAGCCTAGGCTGAGAATTAGATTTAGAAAGTAGAGTTTTGCTCTTTGGCATTTCACAAAATCTCTTCAAGACTGCCAGGCTTTAGCTTTAAAAAAAAAAAAAAAAATCCAAAGTATAATTTGTAGATAAAACTTCCTTCAGTGCCTAGTACCACGCGTACACCCACGACCAATGCTTAGTGCTTCTGTCACGTGACCCCACCCTGCAGCGCAAGCAGCAACCCCTGACGAGGGTGAGAAGCAAACACAAAAGTGAAGACTGGGGCAGCCTCACTCTTTTTCTACTTCGAGAACACAACATTTAAGAAAACCAAGTGTTTGCTCAACACCGTTTCTGCTTCAGTAAATGGAAGTTCTCATCTGATATCTAAGGAGAATTAAGCCGATTTCTTGAACTGCTAATTTACAAAATAATCTTAAATAATTAAAACATATATAAAGATCTAATTAACTAAACAGACTAACTCCCTAAAAAGAGGATAAGAAGGGAAAGGACAGACAAGCTTAATTCTGCTAATTAGTGAATTTCAGTGTACCGAATTAACTTCACATTAATCTGTCATTTTGATATTGACAGGTTTGATCATTGCAAAGACTTCTGGAGGCCCTGTTTCTGTTCCCGGCATTGACCTTTTTATTTCTTATTTTTATTAAGAGAAAAGGAAAAAAAAAAGGTAAGACATGAAAGAAAGCCTTAGCAGAAGGCTACCTAAAAGCAGAACCAAGATTTCACTGAACAAGTTTTCATTAACCATTTGTAACGTCCCAATTATATATCTTAACAAAATAAAGACTCAGATATTTAAAGCTGCTTAACATACAGGAAACTGTTCCAATACTTTTCTTCCCTTTTGGCAGAAAGCTCCTTTAACTCAGGCCAACAGGCTATATTTATTTGCCTGAAGCAGCATTTCCTAGGAAAGCAGCAGGCAGCAGCCCTACTGCAGACAGCAGAAAGGGCTCCTGATCGCGGCAGCAGGCCAACCTCCGGAGACCCACGGCTCTGTAGAGTCATTTCACCACGCAGGAAAGCCACTGGGGCTCTACACCAATGACAGAGCTGTTGTCATCTCCGCCAGAGGACTCTGGGCTGCTATTGGAAACCAACACCTGGCACCATGCCAGATCACCGTATCACACCCGGACAGAGCTTTATAAAGCTTTATAGATGCCTACAGGGAAAGGGGGGGGAGCAGGTGTTCCTAGTCATCCTATCACTGACTGCCCAGAAAATCTGCTGAGTCACTGAGTACCAATCAAGAGAAAAAGAATGCAGAGACTGCAAATACTAATCTCCTTCATCCTGCTTCTCCTTCTTAACAGCAAGTGGACTCCCAGGTAATATTCTTAACTCTGAAAACACAAGGGCATAGGTTAAATTCACATACCCTTAGTCCATACAGAAAAGCTGAATTCAGAGTTCAAATCTCTGAAAGTGTAATGTACTAGACGAAACTACTTTGTAACAGTCATTGCTGCTAGGTAGAGGGGTTAATGGTGATCTGTTTTCTGCTGTAATCTTCTAGAAGTTGCAAAGAGTGTATATTGAGACCACAATTCATTCGTAATAATATGCCTTAGAATCACATTTCTTGGTAAGAGATTAGACTCACATCCTTGAGCCCTGGGATATAACTTCAGCTCACCAAAATACTTCAAATCATTAATTATGAAAACTCCAACCAAGGCTAGAGGGTCAGTCTAACACAGAACTAAAGGAAACACAAGTGAAGGTCAATGGACTTTATGGGTACTTGCTTTGCTACCTTTTCTACCAGCAGAATATTCTAACTTGGTAGAAAGAAAATTTCACCATTGGTGCGCTTTTGAGAAAAGGGAAAAAAAGAGTGAGCAGTCATAATGGCATATGAGTTAACTTCTGCTTATTTCCATTCTTCCTCTTTTCCTAGATTAGACATGCTTGTGAAAAACAAGTCACCCTTGGCTTTGGCCTGAGAGCCTCAAGCAAAAACAACCACCACGATAAAAAAGCTTAGAGAAGTATCAAACAGCTTTGTCCTGCTTCTGCTTAAGTTTTAACTTAAAGCAACTAAAATCCAAACTCTTTGGCCCATTATTCAAGAACACACACAGCATCGGAAACTCGCGGACCCATCCCCCTACATCTGCGAGTCCACACTTCATGCATAAAGCCAACAGGGCTTCCTCCTCCCTATCCACAGATTTCTTCTGCCAGTTCTTCATTCCTCCACATTCTCCCTATTCCTAAAGTCTCCAATCGGCGCCACCTCCTCCTAAAGTCTTCCCTGACCTCGGAGACCAAAGCATTCTTTCCTTCTTGCTAATTTCCACAGCACCAAAATTACAGTCATCTAGGTACATGTCTAGGAGTTTCACATTCTGTGTATCAGGACAGGCAGGTCCCCCCGTCAGTTTCTCTTCATCTGCTCCAGCCCACTTTGTTCAGGAATGTGTGTGCATCTTGGAGACTGCTGAATAAAAGATGAATAAACATCACATCTTCAAACAAACCAACCAGGGCTTGTGGTATTAGTGATGTCCAAGTATATACTGAATGCAGTTGTAAGAAAAGGAGCCAGGGGGCTGCCTGGGTGGCTCAGTGGGTTAAGCCTCTGCCTTCAGCTCAGGTCATGATCTCGGGGTCCTGGGATCGAGTCCCCGCCTAGCAGAGAGCCCGCTCCTTCCTCTCTCTACTTGTGATCTCTCTCTGTCAAATAAATAAAATCTTTAAAAAAAAAAAAAAAAAAAGGAGCCAGGAGAGTCTGTTTCAAACACAGGGTTAAGTCAGGGTTAAGGAGCAGTCTAGACATGATCTTCATGTGGGTTCAACTAATGCCAGCCTAATGCCAAGCTTAGTCCTTAGGCTCAAAAAACTAACAGCAGCAGAAGGGACGCCCGTACACACCTCAGGATTCAAGGATGTCTCCTCAGCCTCAAATCGTGCGTGGCCACCAGCATTCACTTATTAGTCCTAAACAAGGTGAAGGGTGAAGATGACTGATTTTACCTTAATTATCTCTAAGCTGATAGGACACGACTATCTGAAGATGTGACTGATGAGAGCAGTTTTCCCAACGGGTATTCCAAAAGAAAGATTTGGTCACAGCACAAAGAAATAGGCAAACTGTGTACTCTGCAACTTTGCTTAAAGCTTGAGAGGAAAAAATCACTGGCCTGTTCAAAATCAGAATTTGTTTCTGGGTGCTTTGCTTCTGACTTATGGTTTGACACAGTTTCACATTTCCATGTCAACTGAACCCATGAAAGGCTAATGGAGGTGCATAAAAAGAAATAAGAGCCACAGAAGGATCCTTTCTTTCGTTATGTGGAGGGGCTGTTTTTTAATTTCTGATGGATACCTGGCAACTGAGAGGTCCTATTCCAGATTTCCTCCTTAACAACTAATAGAGAAATGATAGTTATGATCCTATGACATGAAATTGTAATTTCCTTTTTTTTTTTTTTAAGATTTTATTTATTTGTTTGATAGGCAGCGAGGCAGGCAGAGAGAGAGGAGGAATCAGGCTCCCCACTGAGCAGAGAGCCCAATGTGGGGCTAGATCCCAGGACCCTAGGATCACAATCCGAGCCAAAGGCAGAGGCCCCAACCCACTGAGCCACCCAGGCGCCCCTGAAATTGTAATTTCTAACCAATTAGCTGCTTACATTTTTTTAGAAAATACATGTTTACACAGCCATCCTGCTTCCCAACTACTTAAATTATCCGTTTTTATACCATCTCTGAACCAGAAACATTTTATCATCTTGCTGGTTCTGTCAGCAAACCGCTAACATATGAGACAAGTTCAAGATAAACATGTTTAGGAAATTTGGGGTTTTGACAGGTAATATTCAAGATTCTAGGTAGTATGAGAACTTTTAAAAACATTTGATAGTTACACATTCATTTTAATGTATATAAAAACCAGGCTGCATAAACCTGTGATTTTATTGCTCTGGTCAAGACTGAGCAAAAAGAAACCCAGTAGATTAAAAGAAATACATGGGTGCCTGGGTGGCTCAGTGGGCTAAGCCTCTGCCTTCAGCTCAGGTCATGATCCCAGGGTGTTGGGATCGAGGCCTGCATCAGGTTCTCTGCTTAGCAGGAAGCCTTCTTCTCCATCTCTCTCTGCCTGCCTCTCTGCCTACTTGTGATCTCTCTATCAAAGAAATAAATAAAATCTTAAAAAAAAAGAAATGCTTTGCCTAAAAAAAAGTTCACAGGGTACAAAGGATAAGATAAAAATCATGAAAACAGTACTCAAATCATGAAACATGAAAGGATAATGAAAATGAAATTCACATGGACTCCTAAAATTTTATCAAAATGGTTTAACCTTCCTGTTTCAAGATAAGACTCGATCACATGAAGGAAACTTCCTGTCTGGCAGCTGACTTAATAATTTAGGGGACAAAAGGCACAACAGTATCCCTATTTCCAGTTCTTCCCCGCTGTAGAGAAGAAGCTGGGTTGCCACCACTGCTGCCTAACGTCAGTTCTACTCTTATCACCTGGACAGGTACCCTGGCCCCAGAAATTTCACCAGACCACACAGTAGCTTCCCAGGTTCCCACTCTTTCTGCTTTTTTATCAGCCAACCTTGGGCAAGCTTGCTCACTCCCCAGGTTTCACCTACATGGAAACACTGATGACTTTTTTTTTTTTTTTTTTTTTGCCTGTGCTCTACCTACCTACTGATATCTGGACAGGCTCAAATTCAACATGCTCAGAGCAAACCCATTTTCACCTCCTGAATCTTCTTCTCTTCCCATATGTCAGTTTGGGGATTCATAAATTCTTACTATTCTTCTTCTTGGGGTGAAGTTTGGGGATTCATACTTTTAAATTCTTGCTACCAATCCCATACCTCCCAATACTTCCTTCTTCTTCAGAGATGCCCCTAAGTATCACCCCTCTCCTACATCCTCCCTATTAGGCTTGGACACAGACCTCTGGCCTCTCTAAAGGGGACTGGTTTAGGAGCCTCTTGGCTGCTCCCTGTATTTTGTCTCTCCCTCCTATCTGGGTTTTTTTCCCACACTGTCTCAAAACTAATCTTCTTAAGATAAAAATCAAGTCTTAAAAATCCCTTCTCAGCACATATCATTAGCGATTGGGTAACACAAATGAAAACTACAATGAGGTATCAGACATACCTATCAGAATGGCTCAGATAACATACTGATAATGCCCAATACTGGCAGGAATGCCGAGAAACAGGATCGCTCCTATATTGTTGGTGGGAATGTAAAAGTGTATAGAGCCACCCTGGAAAAAAGTATTGAAGTTTCTTATACAACTAAACATGCACTTACCATATGACCCAGCAACTGCACTCCTGGGCATTTATCCAAACAAATGAAAGCTTACTCACACAAATCCTATATACAAATGTTCAAGGCTGCTTTATTTATAACAGCTACACACCAGAAAGAATCCAGAATGTCCCTCAACAAATGAATGGTTAAACAGACTGTGTTTCCTCTGTAGTATGGAACAGTACTCCCCGTTACAAGGAAAAAACTATCTGTGACAGGAATGCTACTCACAAAAAGAAAGTTCTGATACACATAACAAAGTACATGGATCTCAAGGGAATTATGCACACTGTAAAGAGCCAATCTCAAAAGCTACATACTATGTGATTCCATTTATATAGCATTCTTAAAATGACAAAATCACTGGGTGCCTGGGTGGCTCAGTTGATTAAGTGACTACCTTCAGCTCTGGTCATGACCCTGGAGTCCGAAGATCGAGTCCCCAACCAGGGTCCCTGCTGAGCAAGGAGCCTGCTTCTCCCTCTGACCCTTCCCCTTCTCATTCTTTCTCTCTCTCTTTCTCAAATAATAAATAAAATCTTTTTTAAAAATGACAAAGTTACTGAGGCAGAGAACAGATTAGAGGTTGTCTGGGTAGGGGGGAGGAGGAAGGTGGCTGTGAGGAAGGTGAGGGTGGCATGAGAGATGCCGGTGACGGCACTGTTGTGTATTCTGACTGCGAGGTAGTGGTCACACAAATCTACACATGTGGAAAAAACTGCACAGACTATATACACACAAACCAGTACCCACAAAACTCTAAGGCCAATTAAGTCTTTTTGTTGTTGTTGTTTTAAGATTTATCTACTTTTGAGAGAGAGAAAGAGAGCAAGCACAAGGGGGTTGAGGGAGGGGCAGAGGGAGAGGGAGAAGAAGACTCCCCAGTGAGCAGGGAGCCTGATGTGGGATTTGATCCCAGGACCCTGGGATCATGACCTGAGCTTAAGGCAGATGCTTAACTGACTGAGCCAGCCAGGCGCGCCAAAACCAGTTAAGTCTTAATAAGGTATACGGTTATATCAATGTTGATATACTGTACTACAGTGATGCAAGAAGTTACCATTGGGGGAAGCTGGATAAAGTGTCCATGGAATGTCTTTGTATTGACCCTCCTCAATAACTTCTAAGAGCTCCCCAGTGGTCATAGTAAGTTTCCCTAGCATGGCATGCAGAATTTTCTTTCACATCTTAAGCTCTAGACTACTAGTTTTCAGATCTAACATTTACCGAGCATAGGCTATGAGGCATTTTGTAGGTATCATCTCATTTAATCCTCAGTGATCCCGTGAGTTAGGTTCCACCATCAAAAGCATTTTATTCATAAACATAAAGCACAGATGACACAATAGCTTGAAAATATCGCCACCCAATCATCCTTCCAAGCCTGGCTCCAATGCTACCTCTGTGACTTTCACCAGAGATAAGAGCTATCCTAACAGTGCCTAGCTCTCAGAAGATAGTCAATAAATGTTTAATATAAGGCCTAGCCAAATGATAAAAATCAGTTACAAAACTGGCACTCTAAGGATCTGACAGTGATCACTCTGACTATGCTTCTCCGAAGTTAAGCCTGAATGAGAAAGCACTGTGTAATACACAGTGCAGACAGAAAACACCGATCAGTGAGAAATGTTGATTAATAAGGCAAAAGCTTTCATACTGAAGAGGGACAGATAATGTCAGGCTAATGAAACTCCAGTGTCAGCTGTGAAGTTCATATGATTCTCAAATTTGCACATAAGAAATACAGGAACACAAACCTTACCTTCCTAACCCAATTATCCCCATTCTTCCTTATTAGTTACTTTTGCAATTGAAGAAAAGGTATGATTTTTTTTGTTTCAGAAGAAAGACATTTCTTCCGATTTAAAATGTATATTTCATTATTTCCCTTGGAGAAAACTAGATTCTCATCTAAAGACTCCTTCACATTCATGGATTTCCTCAGAAAACTTAAGGGTTATACTACAACAATCTAGAATTGCTCCAGTACTCTGAAATCTGAATGAGTCCTTCCAAACAATTCACCTTTAAACACAGACAACAGAGGTGGTGGTGGGGGGGCGGTAAGTATATGCCTGAAGGTTAATGGTTTGTATTCCCTCTGCTCCCTCCCCAGCATCCCCACCCCCATCCCTACAAGTTGACCTCCCTTAAGCAAAGCCTTTCCAGAAGGCACCAAAGGCAGTGTAAGCCAGAGAGAGAACTCAGAGGAACAGGTGGGAGGCTGAAGCCAACCTCTCCTCCTTCACGTGCACCTGTAAATTCTTATCAGTGACCTAAAGCCAATAACAAAAATGAAACTTCTTTTTAATGAAGCATTAAAGGAAGAAAGAAGGTACGGTCTAGTGCAGCAAGCAGGTTAGAAAAGGGATTCAGGAAAGGAAATACTGACCGGCCGAGTTCTCTTGTATTTGGAGTCCTCGCGCTCTCTGTGCTGCCCAGAAGTGCTGGTTCTCTCCCTCACACTTCTATAACCAGGACTGGGGATGATATACTCTTTTCCTATGTCGATATCCTTCATCTTCTCTGAATGGAGATGCCAGGGCTCACAGACTTTTGGTTTCACTTGAGAATTTCTGAAATAAAAAAATCCACCAAGGAAGAACACTGCACTTTAAGGATACCAGAACTTGAAAAATAATTTTCAAAACTTTTTAAAATTTCATCAAGGGAAGGTATTTCCTAAGTTGTGCTGAAGCATATGCAAAAGTACTTTAAAATAGGAAGAAAGGGGGGCACCTGGCTGGCTCAGTTGGAAGAGCATGTGACTCATGATCTCAGGGTCATGAATTCCAGCCGCACACTGGGTGTAGAGATTAAATAAACAAACAAATGAATAAATAAAATGGGGGGGGGACAAAAGCATTAATGTTTTCTTACCATTATATCTATGAAAAATAATTTTTCAGAAATGTTTCAAGTGCCATTTCATTTTTGAAAGAAAAAAATTCCAGTGTAGTAGAATCAAGAATTATCACTTCCCACCTCTAAGGGGGGAAAAGAAAGATTAGAAAAAAATAAACACACCAATAAAGAAAGACTGCCCCCTTCAACTAAGCTTAAACCCAATGTATAGAGCATATAGGTAAGTCTTAAAAAAAAAAAAAAAGGCTTTTAAGTCTGTTACAAGCATTACAAACTCCGTAATTTTACAATGGGTATCATTCCTCCTACTAAATGTCATTAAATGAAAACTCACAAAGCACTTATTCTACCAATGATATCCCAGCCTGCATTTTTATAATCAAGTAATAGATTAGTTGATGTTATTTTATTTTTTAAGATTTAATTTATTTATTTGACAGAGATCACAAGTAGGCAGAGAGGCCTGGGATCATGACCTGAGCCAAGGCAGAGGCTTTAACCCACTGAGGCACCCAGGCGCCCCAGCTGATGTTAAAGCTCCATGAAGTTACATGGATACAATACAAATCAATACTGCATCTGGGCACCTGGGTGGCTCAGTGGGTTGGGCCGCTGCCTTTGGCTCAGGTCATGATCTCAGGGTCCTGGGATGGAGTCCCGAGTCGGGCTCTCTGCTCAGCAGGGAGCCTGCTTCCCTTCTTCTCTCTCTCTCTGCCTACCTGTGATCTCTCTCTCTCTGTCAAAAAAACAAATAAATAAATCTTTAAAAAAAAAAAATCAATACTGCATCTTAACTTCACAAACAAATTCCTCTTGGGCCACTGAAAGGGTTCTAGAATTAGACAGTGGTGACAGTTGCACAAACCTGTGAACGTGCTACCCAAACACTGAGTTGTATACTTTAAAGGGGTGCATTTCATGGTATATAAATCATACCTCAACAAAGCTGTTATTAAAATACAGTAACAAAAACAAACTCCCCATCCTGTCCTACAAAATCTTACCTAGTATCTACCTGAAACTCCATTCTAAACCCCAGCTTGCCTGCCTCCCTTTAATCAATATCCTGTATCAACTCTGGTTGCTTCTGAGAAAATAAAGCACACACATTCCCCTTGAAAACATTCTTCCCACTCCGAAATGGTTCAACGTTTCCCAGATACAAGCTGAGAAAACACCTTTCAAACCAGCCTCGCTAACAATTAAAGAAGTGTAGCCTTTTGGACTCCATAAATTCCTACTTATCACTGTCTGAAAAGCACTACTCTGCGGACAAAATTCTGACAGCTACAATTCATTTTTTAAGATATCAGAGAAAGGGAGAATACTTACTAAATGAAAGAGGACTAAATCTCCTCTATACAGACGTGCTTCCAACGCACAAATATCTTGACTTCTGGTCTTTCAGAAGTCTGGTTCAATTGATAATGCCAAATTACTTATCTTAACAACAACAACAACAAAAAAGTCACCTTGTCCAAGGACAAATGGCACCATAAAAAACACCAGCTTACAACCAAGAGCACAGCAATCACGTCACTGAGACCTCGTTAAGCCTAAACTATAAACAGATCTGGCACCTGCCAGTGTCCCCACTGTCGCACAGATCAGAGTAATCCTTCTCGTTAGGCGGATCACAGAAGTCCAACCTTCCTCTCAAAAGGTTCCCTAATGCAGCTGATTATGTGGAAGCTGAAAAGATTAGTCCTCCTTTGCAAAAAGGCAGGAGGAGGGAAGTGAGTTTGAAAGGGACACCACCAAACTAATTCACAATCTCAAAAGCCGTGTCAAGAAGAACATAAAGCACATCTCAATCATCTAAGAACTCGCCATAACCAAAGTTCGTTCCAGTCACTTTATTTCAAGTTATTCTATGTCGGGGTGGGGGTGGGGGGTGGGGAAGCAGTCTTCCATTACCTCTAACACTCTTGCTTCTTTAATTTCCTGGGAAAAGAGGCACAGCCATGAGAGTAGGCAGGCCTTGAGTAGGCACAAAGTTACTATCTCTTGGCCTTGAACATAAGGAGGGTTGCATCTTCCCAGGGTTGTAAGACAGGGCACCCCACACGGAGGCCCAAGAGCTAGGAATCCTGATAGGTTGTAGGAATAAACTGACAAAGGATCCCTAGTCCTGACTCTTTTGGATTCTACGTGTATTTCCCTATTTTCCTCTGTTCTCCCTCACAGTTGCTCAAAAGTTGTATTTAAATGCTAACTTGCCTCAGCTATCAAGAAAGGAAAAAAGGAAAGGATTTTTTTTTTTCACGTTTGAGTCAGAGCTCTACAATGGCACTAGCGGAATAACCAAAGTGGGAGAACCCCAAAGAAGTGCCCAGACTCAAAATCAATAGAGCGGAGGCCACTGGGTCAGCTGCCCTGTTTATCAAGGCTCTCCTTCCAGTGGTAAAGTGTGGACCTTCTCCCTGCACAGTGATGCAGAGGAAACTGCACTGGGGGGCGGGGGGGAGTCCACAGGATTACAAGAACCGTAACTAGCCAGACGGGTGTCTCCAAATTGCCTTCGTGACAACATTCCTTAGGTATCCAACTTCAGGAATCTCATTGAGGCCCTGCGGCTGCACAAGACCTGAAGCGATTTGCCACCCGCTTGTGCCTCCAACATTCCGCACCGCTCCCTTAGGCGCCAGACCCCTTTACAACCTACCCATCTCTCCCTTCAAAACCTTCTGAAACTTTGCCAATCATTCCCGTGCCCAGCTGCCTCCTGCCTCCCCACTGCTGTGCCGAAGCCAGATGACCCTCGTGCAATAAACACAAAGCAACGTGAGGCTTTGACGGGTGGAAGTGGAAAGACACTGATGACAGCTAAGAGATTTTGTGGTTCCATGCTGGGCTCTGCCCTGGGTTTGCTGTGCGTACTTCTGTCATAAAGCTCCATTTATCCATTCGCAAAAAAACGAAAGGATGACTTCTAAGGTCGCTGGCAGCTCAGAGTCGCCGGTGTGCGGCTTGAGCGGGGGTGCCCCAGGCAGCCCTCCCCACAACCATGAGGATAGGGGCTTCTCCCCGGCCAGCCTCGCCTGGGACGCCCTGACCCTAGGGCGTTCCCACCGCGAGTTCGGGCCTGAGGAGGCCACCGCGACCCACACCCACGGGCCGCGGGCGCAGCACCCCCTGGTGGCCGCAGCCGGGAATGTAGCCAGCGCTCCCGAACCACTCATCCCACCCTACCTGCCTTGCGACGCCAGGATCACGCCACCAGACCTCGGGGGTTGCGTCCCAATGAAGGGCAGCGGGAGACCTGAAGGAGGCCAGGCTGCGCTTATCGGGTCTCCGGTTTCTCCCGAACTGCTCTTATCCCCGACCCGAGCCCGCCACCCACGGACGGAAAACACAGGGGTGACCCCCGTGACAACCAAGGGAGATGTAAGGGGCGCGGCGGTAGCAGCTACCTACCTGTACCCCGGCTCCAGGGCGGCCGTACCGGCCACTCGACCACGCTCCCGAGCATCAGCCCCGGAGCAAAACAAGCCTTTATAGCGGCATTGGCCGCTAGACTGCGCATGCGTGCTGCACAAAGGCTCCCCGAGCCTGAAGGGAATTGTAGTCCCCCTTCCAGGAGCCCGAGGCTTAACACACTGCAAAGGACTCTATTTCCCAGAAGCGCCACAGAAGCCCTGGAGGAGGTGTAGGGTGCTCCTCCTTTCCACCGCGCTCCTGGCTCTGCACCGTCCCTTTCAGAGCTGCTGCGAGCCGGTCTGGAATTTTCTCTGAGGCCGTGTGCCCCAGTGGGTGGTCGGGAGGGTTGACAGGAGGTCTGTGTGGGCGGGCAGCTCGGTGTTCGCGGCAGGACGGACGCGACGGTGTGCGGCCATTCATGCACCAGAAAACACCGTGAAGGTCATCAGCGACCGACCAGCCCCAAATCTCTCTTACGGCACTTAACATTTTAGGATTGTTTGCTCAGGATTCGACCCTGCATTCTGCACTATCACCTTTCTCACTTTTATCCTATTGGCCTTCCCATGATCTTGTGCTACCTGGTTTCTAGAGAATAAAAGGCGAGGATTGCGGGTTCTAGAATAACAAGAGCCTTAGATACAGTGTGCCAACTCCTTTTGGAAATCAAACTGGGGTTCCCAAAGAGATTGATCACAGTATGTCTCTTTGTGTTTGATCAGTACCTTCAACAGGATCTTAACATCACTACTCTTCTGCTGAGTTAGCCTACTCTGTATGTGGTGCTTTACCCGAAATTCTTGTTTCTTTTAATCTCCATAACAACACCTTGTGTAGATATATATTTTCCATTTTGGAGATTAAAAAAAAGAAGAAGAAGAAAGTAAAGTGAATTGTTCAGCTTTATGCAACTAGCTAATTCATAAAGCTGAATTAATTAACACGGTGTTCCTGTCTAAGGATGGATTAATAGGCCAATGCAACAGAACAAAAAGGCTAGAAACAGACTCATGCATATATGTAAACATGAACTGTGACGGAGAAAACAGTACAGATCAATTGTGACCCGGAAAACATTACAGATCAATAGGGAAAGGAAGAAGTTTGGATAAACAGTGCTGGCACAATTGGCTATCTGTATTTTTAAAATCTCAGGGAATTACATCAGCCCACACAAGAAAAATCAATTTCAGGTAGATCAAAGGCCTACCTGTGAAAGGGAAAACTTTAAAACGTTTAGAAGAAAATGTGAAATATCTTTATGAATTTGGGAGTAAAGAAGTTCCAAAACAAGTTGCAAAAACAAATAATAAAGGAAAGATTGATACATTTTTAGTACATTAAAATTTAAACTTCTGTACAAGAGCCATAAAGTGAAAAGTGAAACCACAAGTTATAACTAAAAATGTTTTATACAAAATGTACAAATAATTTCTACAACTCAATCAGAAATGGCAAATAACCCAGTACGAAAATAGGCAAATAATTTCATCCATAGTAAAGGAGCCCTGGGCAGCCATTCAAACATGTAAAGACACCCAATCAGGAAATTAATCAGGGAAATTATAGTTAAAAGAGCAATGAGATACTATTTTATGCCCATCTCATGGAAAAACATACGCACTCGACACCAGCAACTATTTTCAAGGATCTAGAAAAACAGGATATTTCACACATTGCTGGCAGAATGGGTATCAATCGATAGAACCACATTAAAGAGCAATTTGGCCATATTTAGTAGATGGGAAATGGGCTACAGGGTTTTATTGTTAGGTCCCTAGCAGACCCCTAAAGTGTAGTGGATTAAAGTCAATTTTATCTTTCTCATAAGTAGAAGTCTTAGTTAAGTATACCAGATCAGTTGTGTAGTCCTGCTCCTCACAGGCAGTTGGAGACCCAGGGTGGTGGTGATTCGGTCAGCTTCAACATACAGCTCCTAGAGTTGTTCTACTCATTGGCCCCACCAATCACCAAGTGGAAGGAAGGCAACAGAGAATATGGAGAGGTGTGACCTGGTGTTGAGGCACCAGCAGGGAGGCAACACACATCATTTCCATTCACATTCTATTAGTGACAATATAGTCACATGGGCACATCTAAGTGAGAGGAAAACTGGGAAATGCAATCATCAGCTGGGAAGCTATGAGCCATCTACCATTCCATTACAATGGAAGAAGGAAAGAACAGATATTAGTGGAAACCAGTGGTTTCCGGCTCATATGCCTATCCTTGAACCCAGCAATGCTGCTTCTACATGCACGCTTTAAGGCAGTCTTTCTCAAAGGAGGCTGCTGCGAGTGAGTTAAGCCGTAAACAAAATAATCTGAGTGACTGTTTTCTCAGTTCTCCCAAGGATAACATGTATCTGGTATCATTCTAGATGTCCAGGGGAGAAGTTAATTCATTCCAGACAGTGAATACCTTAGGGCATCAGGGCTTAATGCTATTAAGCTGAGAAAAGCTGCTCTAAAGGGCCTCCCCAAACCCCTACACATATACATACACAAGGAGATATATTCGTTGAGCATTGTTTTTAGTAGTGAACATAATCTAAATCTAAATCATAATCTAAATTCCATTAACAGGAAAACAGAGAACTAGATTATGGTATTCATACAATGAAATACTATACAGCAGTTAAAGAACATGGACTAGAATGTATCAGTATGTGTAAGCCTCAAAAATAATGTTGAACCAAAATAAGTTACAGAAAAAAAAAATCGTCAGGGGCGCCTGGGTGGCTCAGTGGGTTAGGCTGCTGCCTTCGGCTCGGGTCATGATCTCAGGGCCCTGGGATCGAGTCCCGCATCGGGCTCTCTGCTCAGCGGGGAGCCTGCTTTCTCCTCTCTCTCTCTGCCTGCCTCTCTGCCTACTTGTGACCTCTCTCTGTCAAATAAATAAATAAAATCTTTTTTTTAAAAAAATCGTCATAGTCCCGTTTGTATTAAAATTTAAAATATGTACAAATGTGATCTGTTGTTTATGGATACACATATATGCACTTAAAAATATAAAACATACCTGGGCCTGATCAACAACAATTTCAAGGCGTTATTAGAGGCATTATAGCCGGTGTTGGAAGTACAAGAAGCTCAAAGAGGGATACAAAAGGGGCTTCATTTGTTTCTGTAATATTTTATTTATTTTTTAAAGTACTTATAAATGTAAGCTTCACAAAGCTTGGAGAGGGTACACAGGTCCTTTCAATATCATTTGCTGTACTTTTTGGTAGCCTTTAAGAATTTCACAATAAAAATGTTTCACTCTCATAGAAACACACACTTCTCCCCTCAAGGGGGATATGCACAATTGAGCAGAGCAATCTTGCAGAGATCTGTATCCAGGTCTGGATCTACTGTGGAGAATTCCTGAAGCACCTCTTGCCATCTGGTTGGATAAGACAAACTTCTCAGCACGCCTCACGCCACCACCATACTAGTACTCCCAATTCTGCTCTATTGAACCCAACAGCTGCAAAACGGATACCTTCATAGCAAATAAAAAGCTTCTAAAATCTCCCTGAAATACTTTGCATATATTGATTATAGGTTTAAAAAAAAAAAAAAACCACAGACGAGCATTATGCAGTCCTTGCTCCAGGCCTCAATATGCTATGATATAAGATACTATCTGCCACTGACTGGCTGAACCAAAGACTTAATTATACTTATTTATAAGTATAATAAGATGTATGCTTATTTACATGATATTGATTGCAAAGCATCCCCTCCTTAAAACATGTTTGTGTTGTGAAATGTTTTGGGGGGGTGATATTCTCCAACCCTCAGACAAGGGGCTAGAGTGGAGAATCTTGTAAATCCAGACTTTCACACATTTTAAAATAGTATTTATGTTATGTAATATATTAAAAATACTCAGTATTTCATGGAGATATAGTAGAGCAAAAACAGACAAGTTTCCTGCCTTCATGGGGCTTAGAGTTACAAGTCAACATTAATCCAAATTTAAATTATAACTGTGGGGTGCCAGGAGTCCTGGGAGTCCTGGGATCGAGTCCTGCATTGGGCTCCTTGCTCAGCAGGGAGTCTGCTTCTCCCTCTGACTCTTTCCCCTCTCATGCTCTCTCTCTCACTCGTCTCTCTCTCTCAAGTACATAAATAAAATCTTTAAAAAAAATTATAACCATGGGATGTACTAGAGAAGGAAGGTATGAGTTGCATCTGTAGGACTGCAGGAGTTAGCGAGGTGAAGATGGTGGATGGGCAGAGCAAAGAGCACTCCACACAGAAGAAACAACAAAAACCAAGGGGTGGGAGAAGGAAGGGAACACCTCCAAAGGCCTTGTTAGACCATTACAGATCTTAGAGGAAGGGCAAAAGGCAACCATTGCAAGGCTTTAAAAGGGGAGTGGGTTAAAGGTTGAGAAATGAGATTTGCATTTCAAAAACTGCACAGTGGCTGCCAAACTGGAGGAAGAATTAGAGGTAGCTAGAATGGAAGAGAGGAGTCTAGCTAGGAGTGCCTATTGTCACCCAGGGAAGAGATGATTAGTTTGGACTAGGATTATGGTAGAAAAGAAGGAGAGAAGTGAGTGGACTTGAAAGGAATTTAAGAAGAGGGGGGCCTGGGTGGCTCAGTCAGCTAAGTGGCTGCCTTCAGCTCAGGTCATGATCCTGGGATCAAGTCCCGCTTTGGGCTCCCTGCGGGGAGTCTGCTTCTCCCTCTGTCCTCCCCTCCCCCACCCTGTTCCTTTGTTCTCACTTTCAAATAAATAAATAAAATCTTCCAAAAAAAAAAAAAAAGGAAATTTAAGAGGTAAAATCAGCAGACCTTCCTAGTTGATGGATTATATAAAGTGGTGTGAGAAAGAGAGGCATCAAGGGTAACACCTAGTTTTCTGGTTGCAAACGTGGATGGGTGGTGGTATCACTGCTCACTGACAGAAGTGTTCTACTGTGGTAGCCTCTGGTAGCCTCCTCTACCCAGGTTCCCAGGACCTAATGTCAAATGGTAATGATCAACCCACATCTACTGGGACATGCACGTTGAATTCTCCTGCCACTTTTGAAAACAACATTTTCCTTTTGCAGATCAACATCACAATGAAAGTCGTTTTAATGAAATAAGTTTTTTTTTCAAGTTTGCTAATAAACTGAATCTTTTATTTGTCATCACAGAAACAACAGTATGGGAGAATGATGAACCTCTTTAATGGTCTTGGGCAACCTAGAAAAGAGAAGAAGATTTAATATGTCAACAGTGCCAAAATGGGTGCAGCCACTATGGAAGACAGTATAGAGTTCCCTCAAAAAATTAAAAACAAAATTATCATATGATTCATTAATTCTGCTCCTGGGAAAGAAAATGAAAACACCAACTTGAAAAGATACATGCATCCCTATGTTTATTGCAGCATTCTTTACAATAACCTAGATATGGAAACAGCCCAAGTGTCCAACCATAGATGAATGCATGAAGAAGATTATATATATATTATATGTATATAATGGAATATTAGTCATAAAAAGACTGAAATCTTACCATTTACATCAACATGGATGGATCTAGTGGGTATAATGCTAAATGAAATAAGTCAGAGAAAGCCACATACCATATGATTTCATTCATTCCTATATGGAATTTAAGAAACAAAACAAATGAACAGGAAAAAAAAGAGACCAATTAAAAAAACAGACTCTTAGATATGGAGAACAAACTGGTGGTTGCCAGAGAGGTTGTGGGGGAGGGAGATGAAATAGGTCAAGGGGATTAAAAATGTACTTAGCATGATGAACACTGAGTAATATACAGAATTGTTGACTCACTATATTGTACACCTGAAGCTAATATAACTTAATTATGCTAATTATACTGGAATTTTAAAAAATTTTAATAAATCAGAAAAAAAATGTCAACAATGCTGAATGAAAGCCAAATGACATCTTTGCCTATTATACAGACAAAAGTTTCATGGTATTTTCAACAGAGAACTACAGTGGGTGAAACGGTACACAGCAGTATAGGCGTGTTATGACAAGTCATATCACATAGTCACTTTACAAAGGAAAGAATTACACACTTCCCACCTTCATAGTAATAATGTCCCAGGTTCATTAGCAGTAAGGGTAGTAGTTAAAAAGAAACAAAGAACTACTTCAAAAAAAATTTTAAGTATCATTATGTTGAGAAGCACTATCAAATTGGCCCAACAAAATAAAAGGTGTTCAAAAATTAGCTCCTTGGGACGCCTGGGTGGCTCAGTGGGTTAAGCAACTGCCTGTGGCTCAGGTCATGATCCCAGGGTCCTGGAAGCGAGTCCCGTAAGGGGATCCCTGGTCGGTAGGGAGCCTGCTTCTCCCTCTGCTTGTGCTCTCTCTGCTTCCCTGACAAATAAATAAAATCTTTTTAAAAAATTAGCTCCTTGTTAAAAGGAGGGGGAAATGGACAGCAATTATCTAATTTTAATAAAACAATATTATCCACCACATTAAATTAGTGTTGTGTTGATTCCACAGTCTTGTATGTGTATAATTTGTAAATTTATTCTGATTTTATAGTAGTATAAGAGCTGTAAGTATAGGGACTTTAGACATGATTTTATGAATATACATATTTAAGTGTTATTACAAATAATTCAAGTCAACATCAGAGGCTTAGGAGTTTTGTTTCCCTTAAAGAGGTCTGAACCTTATTCAACTTCAGGAACCCCTGAGTAAGAGAATAAAACCAAATTTCAGCTAGATATACAGGCCTTCCATGATCTGGCCCCACATCATACCACGGTTTCATTTCCTGTTGCTCTCCTACTCAAATCTGAGGTCCTCACAACACTTTAGTTTCCATGTTTTTACTTTAGCTGTTCTCTCTCCCCGGAAAAACCATCTAAATTTCCTCGGCTAAAACAAGCATCACAGCCCACAGACAGGCCTCGGGATTTTAATCCTCCCAGAATGACAACTAATGGTTACTTACTCAGCTGGATAAATGTCCGACATCTCTCCTGGTAAGAGGTACAGGGGGGATTCTCCCACATTACTGAGAAGAATGGATGGGCACCTGTCAGGTCGCATAGTGGGAAGCAACAGGGTCCCACTAAGCCAGAGAAGCCACACCGAAAGCGCAGCCAAAATGCAGCCTTCTCTCTAAAACAGGGCTTCACAGGCTAAAAGAATGGCCACTCCCAGTCACTCCCCAAAACTTCTCAAGTATTTTGCTTTACAAATATGGACTTCTGGGGTGCCTGGGTGGCTCAGTCGTTAAGCGTCTGCCTTTGGCTCAGGTCATGATCCCAGGGTCCTGAGATTGAGCCCCGCATCAGGCTCCCTGCTTGGTGGGAGGCCTGCTTCTCCCTCTCCCACTCTCCCTGCTTGTGTTCCCTCTCTTAATGTGTCTCTCTCTGTCAAATAAATAAATAAAATGTTTAAAAAAATATATGAGCTTCTGGTGAGAAAAGACAAACCACTTCAGTCTACATTTGTTATAACCTTTTTGGTGTGAAGCTCTGTTCAGGAAAATCAGAAATCTATGCAGGCTGTATTTATTTTTCACTTAAAGTAATTAACTCATTTATTGAATACCATGAGGAAAAAATATATACTCTGAAAACACAAATTATATGCTGGATTGATTATAAGACCACCAATGAGAATAATCCGCATTGCTTTTCAACTACTAAAATGTTAACTGTCTGAGCATATTTGAGAAGTAAAAATACCAAAGCAGGTTTTTAAACTCTTATCCTAAAATTAGATCTAGGTGAGTGACATGTGGCCTACAGCTGGTAGGTCACTGATCTAAAGAAAAGGAAAAAAAAAAAGATTCTTCCTCAAGACAAAGTTTATATGGCTGATGGATTCAGAAACAGCATGAAATTTTATCTATTTTACTTTCTATTTGCTTGTAGGTTCTTAGAGTTCTAATCAAATTTCAGGTTTTAGAATACTTATCTAAAAAATACTTACCTAATTCATTTTCTAATTTCTGGTTTATTTATACATATGATGCTTGCATTCTACACCCCATCTGTAGACTCTTCAAGTTTTTTTTCTTCTACATTTATTCTATTTACCTACCGCAGTGTTTCCCCAAAATAACAGATCAAGTGTTAGTCCCACAAAGTATTCTGAGAAAAAGAAATTTGAAGTCAACTAAGTTTGGGGAATTATATATATGATATTCAAGTCACATGAACATTAAATACTCTGAGAAATACTGAAATAATAAAACCCATTTAGCCTTCTTTAATTCAGTATTTACCAGACTTATCTGAACTGGAAACAATAAGAACAATTTTTTAGAAATGCATTCCACATCCTATAGAACTAGTGTTCTGCAGAAAATGCTTGGAGAAATGCTGATCTAAAGTCACCTTAATCATGATCCTGGGGTCCTGGGATCAAGTCCAGAATCAGGCTCCCTTCTCAGCAAGGGGGTCTGCTTCTCCCTCTCCTTCTGCTCCTCTGCCCTGCTTGTGCTCTCTCTCTTTCTCACTCGCTCTCTCTCTATCAAATAAATTACAATAAATAAAAGAAGTAAGTAAGTAAGTAAGTAAGTCACCTTAAAAACAAAACAAAACCTCCCCAGAGGAGAAGGGATTCTCAAATGATATAGGGGGCTGCTGGAGAGAGTGAGGGATGACCCTTATAGTAACCAAAAGCTGAGCAAGACTGGGAGAAAAGACTAACGCTCACGGCAATCAGGATTGCTGCAGTCAACCTAGACATTTTAAGTCCAGAAGATTCCATTCAGGCTGAAGCAACTGAGCAAACTCAAGAGAGCCAGAATAATAATGACAGCTACTATTATTGCCGTTTGTACTTTTACTTCTGCTTCAATTCACTAATTGCTTAGAATGGGAAAGGTACCACACCAACATTATCTCTAACCACATAAAACGCCAATATGAGAAAGAAGGAAACCCTTGTTACTGCATTATTCCAGCTCAGTCTGTAAAATTTCTTCACTGAAGCAATTGTTCTCCCCCCGCCCTTTTTTAGATTTTATTTATTTATTTGACAGAGAGAGAGCAGAAGCAGAGAGAGAGAGGGAGAAGCAGGCTCCCTGCTCAGCAGGGACCCTGGGATCATGACCTGAGCTGAAGGCATATACTTAACTGACTGAGCCACCCAGGCACCCCTTCAATTGCTCTCCCTTTGTTCTCTAAGCCATTCATTACCCTCTCTGGAGCCTTTCCTAATGCAACTAATTCTAGTATAAAACAAGTTAAACCCTTGGGGCACCTGGGTGGTTTAGTGGGTAAGCCTCTGCCTTCGGCTCACGTCATGATCTCAGGGTCCTGGGATCAAGTCCCACCTCCCCACCCTGCCTGCTTGTGATTTCTGTCTGTCAAATAAATAAATAAAATATTAAAAAAAAAGTTAAACCCCAGTGATGACTTTGGTCTACTTAACCATACCACGTCTGGTTTCCACCATTAATCAAATAGTTGTACATGATAGAGGCGCCTGGATGGCTCAGTCAGTTGAGTGCCTGACTCTTGATTTTGGCCCAGGTCATGATCTCGGGGTCATGATTTCAAGGTCATGAGATTGAGCCCCAAGTCCAGCTGTGTGGTCAGTGCAGAACGTGCTTGAGATTCTCTTTTCCTCCCTCTTCCTCCGCCTCTCCCCCTGCTTGATCAGGAAACAAACTAGCAAAATAAATAAACAAAATCTTTTTAAAAATAATAATTGTACATGCTACATCTGATCAGACCTATAATCACCTAAGCATGGCAGGGTATTTTGAAATTATTTCCCAAAGCTCTTTTAAAATTATGCAAGAAAATAAATCTTTACTCTCAAAGGCAAATTCAAATGCCTAAAAGAGACCAAGGAGGTAACATAAATGAGGGCAGCTGGTCAGGAATAATCAATAGTTGGTGACAGACTGTGCTGATCTAGAGAGAATGTTCCATCCAAAGGGCGTGACCATTAACTTTGGCAGATTGTTGTCAAGGAAAAATGTGAGTCCAGTATTGCTTGATCTTATTTTTTCAAATGAAGCCAGAAATACAGTTTTTTCATGAGATTTCCCAATTTTTAATATGCTTACAATTAACTAATTTCTTATAAACATAGGCAGGGCCAAAACAACATTAATTTCAAGCTGTTCACTCATGTTCTCATCAGTCAACTTCTACTAAACACTGCATTGCCTCAACCACCTTCCATCTACCCCACTGATCACTCCCTCCAACCAGTAGACCTGGGGCACTTTCGACAGACTCACAAAACCAAAAGATTTTCCAGTGCTGAAGTCATATTTAAAACTTCAGAGTCAGAAGCTGATTACAAAAAGGAGGCCCCCAGTTTTTTTGAAAGATGGTAGCAAGGTTAAAATGCCCCTTGAAAGCTCGGGCAATTATCATGAGCCTTTTCTATGATGCATTATATGCCAGACTGACTCTAAGTATGAGGAGACCATTAGCCCTGCCCTAGTAACCAAATATTTTTTCTTCCTCCTCTCCAAACTGATTTGCCAGATTACTTTTGGAGATGAGATTCAGGCTCAGCTAGGGCACAGGGTGGGGTAGTCCTCTGTGACATTCTCATGTCACCAGGGGTGCTTGTTAGAGACGTGGCTAATGCCACCTGATACATGTATTATTCAAAGCTAGGGCTCAAGGTGTGGCCTATGGTCTTTTAAGATCAACATCATCACTAAGTCCCCGGAGATCAACATTATCTCAGAGAAGAGCCAAAGAGAAGAAGATGGGAAGAGGTGGGCTCCATGAGAATGGAGGCTTCCTCTGCCTCGTTGTCCATGTGCTGCTTCAAGGTAAGAAGGGACCAGAGCAAAAACAAAGCAAACGTATAGCTTCTGAGAAACAAACAAACCAGGCTAATTTTTGTTATTCCTAGATAGTCAACATTTGGTCATTTTGGTAAACATGAAAACTCAGAACACTGGCAGCTTTGTACCTTTTTGTAAGATCTTTCTCTCCCTGTGCTTCTCTTGGCCTCTTCTCTTTCCCCGTGTCTTTCTCTTTCCAGGCATATAACCTAACTGCATGTTTCTGGGTGTCAACTAATGTTAAAAAGAAGACAATTTTTTTTACAGCTCTCTTGAAGTAAATTAAATGGAACAGAAAAAAGGCTAAAGAGAAGAAGATGATGAGAAGACCTGTCATGAAAAAGGGAAACATTTTCAGCAAAATTTTTTTCAGTGTAGATTGTTTTTCTCATTCATTATCAAAAATGAACAATGAGGGTTAGTATAATATCAAAGATCGATCTGAATAGACTCTACCAGAAGTTGTTACCACACAATTCTCTATTCTGCATCACAAGGTATGACTAGAAAAGGGCTAGGCATAAGATGGGTATCAAAGAACTCTTTTTAAGATAGTCTCAGTGGTGAGAACCACTCTGGTTTAGAAGAGATCAATCACAGCGCATAGTAGAGACACAGTAAATTCTTACTAACTTGAAAAACTGAGATCCTTCCTTAAGGCTCCACATACCTCACACTCCCTACCTGATTGCCTTCGTCATTAATTGATTATCATCTATGTTGTATTAATAGGGCAAGGAGAACTGTGATTGAAAAAATTATCACTGATGTCACCCAGGTGTATCAAGGACAGAAATGAGTAATGTAAGGACACTGAGTGAAGGTGAAAAGGTTTGTGGTGAGATTCAGGACACTGTAAAGTGGTGGTCAAGGCTGAGTTTGCCTACATGTTTGGACAAGTTTTGCCTGGGGACACAAACAATGGAATTGAGGATAGAGCCCTGACTCAGCTCACCTCATGAACTTCCACCATTTGCCTACCAGCCCAGGCCACACTTGTGGCCCAGGTAGGAGGAGCTTACATGCTTCTCCCATGTCCCGTTTTCTCTTTGTGCAGAAACACCTGCCAGTCCCCCAGTCCTGGCACTCTTCTCACAAGGTCTCTGCTCTCTGCAGGAAGAGGAGACACTTTCACCATCAATTGTTCAGGCTTTGACCGGTACGGGGTGGATCCTGCTGCCTTCCAAGCAGTGTTTGACAGAAAGGCCTTCCGTCCAGTCGTCAACTACAGCATCCCCACTCAAGTCAACATCTCCTTCACTATGTCTGCCATTGTGGAAGTGGTAAGTCCTGACTCAACACTGCAATGGGCTGAGCAGTGGTAAGCAGTGGGTTCCCTGCTTGAATTTTATAAAATGAAATTTTCATTCTTTGGGGTGGGAAGGCATGACAGGGATGCTTCGGTGACATCATGGCAGGTAAAATCTGTCCCTTTTTGGACTACTCCGTAAGAAACATAACCCCAATGGACTTTCATGCTTTTTATTTTCACTTAAATTTTCCTTATACCCTGGATGATTTGACTTACATTTTTCAGTGGTTTGTGATTAAAAATCATAATTGCCACCTAGAACAGCCTTGGAAATGAGTAGGAGGCAGGTGGTGGCATTGGACTTGACTTCATGGAGGCAATGACTCCAGATGAAAAAATTTTTTTTCAGGATGCACAGCTTCAACTGATGACATCTTTCCTGTGGCTAAACGTGGTATGATAGACTGTTTCCCTTTTACTGTTTCCCCTTTACCTTCCTTTTTCCACTCCTGGGCACAGATTACAATGGATAAAGCTGAGAAAACTCACAAATTAGATAAGTTCAAACAGAATCAGGCTAACAAATGAAAACACAAAACTTCCTGATTATCCTGCCAGTTTTGGAGTGCAGAGATGGGGCACAGAAAGAAAGTAGCATAAACCAAGGTCATGGAAGACAATATTTAAGTGGCTGCATCCCACAGACTCCAAAGCTAAGCTCAAGGTCTCCCTTGAGAGCATTGAGGGAGAAGTAGAAGAGAGACGTTGTTAATGACATAGTGATAGCTGTCACCAGGGAGGGGGTAAGAGAGTGAGGAAATGAAAGAAAAAAGAAATGAAAAGTGCAGGAGACAGAGTGTGACTAAAACTAGTTCCCACCCCATTTGTCCCACACCACGGTTTCCTATAGATCTGGTACAATCCATTCATCAGGTGGAACCCAGAGGAATGTGGGGGCATCAGGAAGATCAGCATAGCAGCTGAGTATCTTTGGCTTCCAGATATCTTCATCGAGGAGTTGTGAGTATCAGGGTTGAAAAAAAGCAAGAAGGAAACCCTCTTTCCAAGGAAAGGAATGATATAACCAATAGGGGGCACACAAAGACTCAGTTTAGAAAAAGCAATGTCTGAACTGAACTTCCAAAACCCCCCGGAACATAGCTATAGGTAGAAAGGGGAAGTCAAATGAGTGGGTTTGGATCGCAGGAATGACATGGCCTGAGAAAGAAGGCCACGACTGACAGGGAACCCACACTGTCCACCTTCCCATCCTTCTCACATACAGCATGGATGTGGATCAGACAGCTACAGGTCTCATGGCTTATGTCAACAGTGAAGGTCTCATCAAATATGACAAGCCGATGAAGGTGGTCAGCATCTGTAACCTGGACATCTTCTATTTCCCCTTTGATGAACAGAACTGCACACTCACCTTCAGCTCATTCATCTATACAGGTGAGTAAGGCTCTTTGTAGTAGTCTACTGAGAGGCAGAGAGAGGGTTTTTTTTTTTTTAAGACCTTTTTAAAAAAAAAAAAGAGAGAGATTTTATTTATTTATTTGATAGAGAGAGAGAGAGAGCACAAGCAGGGTGAAGGGCGGAGGGAGAAGCAGATGGCCTGCGGAGCCTGATGCAGGGCTGAATCCCAGGACCCTGAGATCATGACCTGAGCTGAAGGCAGAAGCTTTAACCAACTAGGTCACCAACACGCCCCCAGAGAAAAGATTTTGAGAAAGAAGAACAGTGAAGGGATCTCACTGAAAGGGGTGTGGGAGTTGAGCAGTAAGGAATTCAATAGTCTGGGAAAGGGGATTGGGAGCATTTGGGAGGCTGAGTTGTCTGGGTCTCCTTTGCAGTGGAGAATGTGGTCCTGGGCATGGAGAAGAAAGTGCAGGAGATTTCGAACACATCACAGAACCTCATTCGGAGCAAGGGGGAGTGGGTACTTCTGGGTATCCACCAGAGAATGATGAAGATGACTGTGGGCACCAACCAGTATGACCAAATCATTTTCCATGTGAGCTCAGGGACTGTGGTTGTGATCTCCTCTAAGATTCATAGCTTATGTCCCCTACCAGAACGTAAGCCCTCCCACTAGAAAGTAAGCTCCATAAGGCTGGAGACTTTTTATCTTTTTTTTTTTTTTCACTGATAAACCCCCATCACCTGGAACCAAGTACCTGGAACGCAGTGAATATTGATTGAATAAATCCTCCTGGGGGTGGGGGGGAAGCTCCCATGGGAGTGACTCCTAGTGAAAGTGAGCTTCCCAACTCCCATGACTATCAGAACTCTTTAGAAGGCAAAATTTTCATGTTTATATATATTTTTAAATCTTTGACATTTTATTTTTTTATTTTTTTTATTTCTTTTCAGTGTTCCAGAATTCATTGTTTATGCACCACACCCAGTGCTCCATGAAATACCTGCCCTCCATAATACCCACCACCAGGCTCACCCAACCTCCCACCCCTTGCCCCTCCAAAACCCTCAGATTGTTTTTCAGAGTCCACAATCTCTCATGGTTCACCTTCCCCTCCAATTTCCCCCAACTCCCTTCTCCTCTCCATCTCCCCATGTCCTCTGTGTTTTTCCTTATGCCCCACAAGTAAGTGAAACCATATGATAATTGACTCTCTCTGCTTGACTTATTTCACTCAGCATAATTTTATGTTTATTTTTAAAAAGAGATGCTGGAAAAGTTATGAAACACTATCTATGGGATATTATGCTTCCAAATCCTAGTGACCCCAAAATTATCTGCCACTATCTTACTTTCCTTTCCACTGGTCTTGAATGGCCACAAGCAAAGTCACTAGAGATTAGACCTTGATGAGGAAAGCAAGCAGAACACCAAAGTCACTAGAGATTTGACCTTGATGAGGAAAGAAGAAGAAATACAAGGAAAAAATACACATGATACCTAAGAATTTGGTTGCACAGTCCTGCCAAGAGCCCTACATTGGTAGGGCTAAAAATGGAAGTGGAGAAAGTTGACACCTTGGGTCAGCAAGAAATGAGATACATTTCAGTGGTAAGCAGCATGGCAGAGTCAAATCTTGGAAAGGCAGACTATGGTGATTAAGATGACTTCGTTGGAAAGAGGGACTTGAGATAAATTTCCTTCCTAGACAGTTTGGTCTGGGACATATCTCAACTCTTGCTCTTAATTGGGTCGGCAGTCTCCCAGCCTATTCCTCACTTGCTGCCCTCTTTCCTTCCCCCAGGTGGCCATCAGGCGCAGGCCCAGACTCTATGTCATAAACCTCCTGGTGCCCAGTGGCTTTCTGGTTGCCATTGATGCCCTCAGCTTCTATCTGCCGGCAGAAAGCGAGAATCGTGCCCCATTCAAGATGACACTTCTGCTGGGCTACAACGTCTTCCTGCTCATGATGAATGACTTACTCCCAGCAACTGGCACGCCCCTCATCAGTATGGCCCCTCCCTCCATCAGGAGACTAAAAGCAAGGTTGGGGAGTGGGCTGGGGACATGGACCAGTGGAACCAGGTCAGAGGGAAAAGAGATCCTGGAAAGGACCCTTTGGGAAAGAGGAAACACAAAGTCCTGGGAGGTACCTCCGGCCCTCATGGCATCCCCATCTTCCCTCCAGGTGTGTACTTTGCCCTGTGTCTGTCCCTAATGGTGGTCAGCCTGCTAGAGACCATCTTCATCACCTACCTGCTGCACCTGGCCACCACCCAGCCCCCACCCATGCCTCAGTGGCTCCACTCTCTGCTTCTCTACTGGGCCAGCCCAAGGAAATGCAGCCCCACTGTGCCCCAGAAGGGAAATAAGGGCCTGGGCCCCACCCCCAACCACCTGCCTGGTAAGGGGAGTCAGCACTGCCCCCACCTCCTCTTCCCACACCTCCACTCCCTGCTTTGCCTCCTTCCCTGGCCCCCTCCTCCCCAGGTGCACTTCATGGCCCATGGCTGAGTCTCTGTTTCTCTGTAGGCATGAAGGAGCCCGTGGAGTTGGTGGGGAAGGTGGCAGGTCCCAGAGAGGCAGAGTTAATTGGGAGCCCTGAGTCAAGGGCCCAGGAGGAACAAGAGGCTCAGAGGCAGCCCTTGGTCGACCTGTGGGTGCAGTTCAGCCACATGATGGACACCCTGCTCTTCCGCCTCTACCTGCTCTTCATGGCCACCTCCGTGGTCACAGTCATCATCCTCTGGAACACCTAGGCAAATGCCTAGCTGCAAACTCCATTCTGGAGCTTCTCTTGCCTCTAGAAACCAGCCAAACTCCCCTATGTTTCCAAATCCCTGCCTCAGAGCTCTGGCAAACACCTTGTTTTCAAGTCAGTCCTTCCGTGCAGTTTCAGACCAGACCTGGATGATGCCTAAGCCTCCCACAGTTGGTCCTTGCTCCTACATGCCATCAGCCCCCTTCACTCCTCCTGTATGTGCCGCCTGCCTGGCTCCTCAGGATCCAAGTTCCTGGCATACTTTCTTGATTGACTCACTCCCAATAAAACCCTTTGCAGAAAGCATTGGCTCTTCCCAGCGTTATATTACAATACCAAAAATCTTGGATTGAGAGTCTTCTTGGAGAAGCTTCTCATTCCCACAGTAAAAAGGGTATTTTAAGTCTATTAGACAACTTGTGAAAGCAGGGAGAGAGGAGTGAAGCGTTTAAAACCTATTACAAGGAATTATACTAAAACAGGGGTTAATCTCCTGGATCTAGTTATCCTGGAATTAAGCTTTAGAAATTAATAATGTGCCAGAATCAGGCATCTCTTACTTCAAGAGTGAAGCATTTTGTCACAGCTTGACATATGACTCATTCATCCTTAAGCACTTAGATGTTAACATATCCCAAATTACCTTTAACTGTGTTGCAATCAAAGTGGATGGGCCCTTAATCATGCAAAGGAAAGAACACGAGGCCAAGGAAAGCCCATTTGAAAATGGCATCTGCTTTACTTGGGAATAACACAAACGCCCCCGTATGAACTGGAAAATTCCCCTTCTAGCACTTGCCTTATGATGTTGCAAGTGTTCGTCTTTTGGCCCATCTCTCCCATTAGCTGTCTGAGAGATATACAGACTTCAAGGCGTTGTTGTCCATGGGAGCTGTGACGTGATTTGCTGGACACCCCAGGTTCAGAAAAGCACAAAGATGAGAGCAAATTAATTAGAATTCACACAAAATCTTTTCCTTCTAGCAACCATTTCTTTTCCCTTCTGTCCTTTATGCTACTGCCTTCTATTTCAAGCGCAAGAGATTAACGGTAGGGTTTACTAAACATTTTCTGGGTTCCTCCTCTCTTCTGCTCTTTCTCAAACTTCTTTGGCTCCCTCCATAGGGAGCTACAGATGCCCAAATGGTGGCAAGGCTGTCACTATTCATGAGCAGGGTTGCTGGTGGTGGTGGTGGCCCAAGGTCCCACCACCAGAGCATCTGGCCAGCAGAGCCCAAGCTAGTTGGGGCAGATGTCCCCAGCTGGAGGTTTCTTCACTTTTCCGACACATAGCTATTACTTGTTCTTTCCTTAAAGTCCCCTACCACTGGGACTCGGGAAAGAGTCCATGAGAAGCTGGGAGTATCGAGGCAGAAACACCCCCGCTAAACTCTAAAACGCTCCTTGCACTCAGGCCCATGGTTTCCAACTCAACTTGTGTTCCTTAGGTCTCCTTTTCTCTGATCTGCAATTTTTCCCCCCAGGAATGTGTTTGGTTTCTCAGTCTCAAGGCCCCCCGCACCATCACTAGCATTCCAGGCATGTCCAAAGACTAGTGTATACACAATCTGGGCTCAAATCAGGAGCCCCTGATGTTCACCTAAATAAATCAGCATATCTGTTAGAATTTCTGCAATTCCTCAACTCACAGCTTTCTAGAAAGTGGGTCTTTAAAAAGGATACGGTAAAGAAATAACAATAACCAACATTTATTAAGTTGGCAGGCAGTCTCCTAAAGGTCTTAGATAAATAATCACATTTAATCCTACAGGAAATTTATGAAGTAGGAACTATAGATCCACAAACGCTTGGAGCCAAATACGTTTCGGAATTCGGAGTTTTTCAGATTTTAAAAAGGAAATAATTATAAATGTACTGTATGGGGTATGGGGCAATGCACTATAATCAAACACATTAACATTTCTGCAGTGAAATCTATGAATACTCACAGTAGGGAGCAGAGAGGAAATTAGGGATAGTCTCACATCAGTTCAGGTCAGGTTTTGCCACTGAATAACTCATGAAAAATCATTTGGTTTTCAGAGCTCTTTAGGTTTTAGTGCTATGGTTTTGTATTATGGCCCCCATTTTATACACTCGGATACAGGAGATGAAATAAATGAAGGAAATGAAACACAGAGGTGAAGGGATAGCCATTGAGCTGTCTCCCAGGTACTCCAGCTAGAAAGTGACCGAGCCAGGGTTAGATACTGGACTCTGAGCCTCCGCCTCTCCGCCCTCCAAACTAGGACGAGACCTGCACAGGGTATGGGGCACCTGGATGGCTCAGTGGCTTAAGCCTCTGCCTTCAGCTCAGGTCATGGTCTCAAGGTCCTGGGATCTTCTACTCTTATCTCTTATGCCCTATCCCAAGATGGTCATCTCACCTGGAAACTCACTCTTGATTTTGCCAAGAAGCTCATTGACCCCGCTCTGGGGGGGGCGGTCCTGAAATTATTTAAGATCAATTTGTAGCATTTTCGTTTTCCCACCCATCTTCATGGTACATATTTTCCTGCTTATTTTCTTCACATTTTTTTCCGACACATAGCTTTTTGTTTTATTTGAACAGGAGATATGCAATTTGTCTTTTTTGACACAAGAATTAAGAAACTAGATCCCCTCTCAGGAAGAGAAAGCATAATATAATTACAATGATTTTATCTTCTCCACAAGCAGAATCTGAGCACACGATCTTAACATGCAAGGGATAATCACGTGGAGCCTTGAAGCCATAACTCTTCCAGAAAATTTACAGATACGGTTGTTGCATTTCTGTTGCATCTATAACAGAATCCTCCGAGAAGCACACTTGGGTGCTAATGACTCTCCTCTTGTTACAGGGCAAGCCTCTGAAAGGCGTTGCAAGGTAATCTGGAAAAATTTAGGAAAATCTTTAGAAAAATCTGCTGACAGGCCACTGGTCCCACCTGGGCTAGCTTGCATTTGATGGCTTGCCTCTGCAGGATAGCCCTTCACCTTGTCCATTCATCTGAATTACCACCTGTGGCTCTGGCACACACTTGTGTTCACTTCCTTTCTCTAAACCATTATAGGCAGTATTTCTCCATGTTTCCCACATTTTCTTTCAGCTCCATATTAACCTGACATTCACATGTATTATCTCATCCGCCTCCTTGGCCCTCCTCCTCCTTCATTTCCACTCTGGAATGTGAAGTCACAGACTTCATTTCAAGCCCATCCTTTCCCTCCTCCAATTTCTTTCTTTCTTTCTTTCTTTCTTTCTTTCTTTTTAAGATGTTATTTATTCGTTTGTCAGAAAGAGTAAGAGAGAGAGAGAGCACAAGCAGGGGGAGTTGCAGGCAGAGGGAGAAGCAGGTTCCCTGCTGAGCAGGGAGCCGGATGAGGGCCTCCATCCCAGGACTCTGGGATCATGACCTAAGCTGAAGGCAGACACTTAACTGACTGGACCACTCGGGAGTCCATCTCTCCTCCAGGTTCTGCCCCTCCCTTCGATAACCTCTCCTATTTGGTCATTCATTAGCACTGGTTCTTATAAATGTCGGGGGCAGGGGTTGGGGGTGAATAGTATAATAGGGAGACGTTGGAATCTGGCAACCTTGGGTTCTAATCTGACCACATTATTTGTTGGGTAAAAACTTGTACAAGAGGACTCACCCCATAAGTTTAAATTTCATTTGTGAAGTGGAGCTAATGATGCAGATTAAATTATTTTTTAAATATGCATTAAAAAATCATTTACGAGCTTACAGAAACTAGAAAGCCAAATGTGATGCACAAGAGAGCATCCATTTATCATGCAGACTGAGACTTAGTGTGCAAAATCGACTTCTAGGTGGGAGGCTACAGACATAAAGAATTACTGACTTTCTAGTTCAGCCCCCTCATTTTTTAGGCAAGAAAAGTGAAGTGATAAGTGTGGGGTTGTCATACTTCAAGAAAGCCTGGGGTCAGAGCCTGGGCCTGTCAAAACGGCAGCTCAGATGAGTACTTGTCCATGGGACTCTTTTTCCAGGTATGTTTCAGAGTCCCAAGAGTTTCCTTCTCTCCTGCTCCAGACACCATAGCCAGCTTGACCCCAGCTAGTGACCCACAGCAGTTTGGATGTTCCAGCTGCCTTTCTGCTCCTGGATCCTTACCCCTGGCCAGTGGCCTCTGTGGGTGACTGCCATCTATTAGAGCTGCAAATGGTTCTTGTTTCCCCCTTCCATCGTCTCACTCTGCCCTTGCCAGGTTATACTATCTTTTCAAACCTGATCCACCAGGGTCCCAGATAAGTGGGATCATGCATTGTGAACCCACTTGGAATGAGCTAAGGAGAAAGTTACTGGTGTCTGTGACTTGCAAAACTACAGCTTCCCCACTGTTTACCTTTGAATCCAAGCATTGTCTAGGCCTAGGAATTTCACTGGTGGGAAACTAGGGGCCTATAATCCAGTCCAAAAGACTTCCCAGCTATGGCATAATAAAAAGAGCAAGGAAAGAACAATGGAATCAGACTTGGGTTTTTTTTTTGTTTTTTTTTTTTTTCAGACTTGGGTTTGAATCTGCATTCTACCCACTTCTACCTGGATAGACACTGAGCACGATATTTTTGGCTTCTTTACCTCCATTTTCTTCATCTGTGAAATGGGAGTAATACCACTGACCGCTCCAAGCATTTGGGAGGATAAGAATACCGTAACATGCCTACCACATCGCAGGGCACACAGCACAAACTCAATTAATGGCAGCTCTGGTTAGGCCTTTATTGGAAATTTAGACGGGAGGCAGTCAGAAATAAAAGGCTGGGCCCTGGCTCTAGGCCTCTGTATCTCACCTGATGTACATCTGCCAACCCCCATCTCTACCAAGCAACACCCAAGATGGAGGCCCACACCTTAGCCACACCATGGAATAGCAAGCAACTTCTCTGATGTGGCCTCAGGACTCCCATGAGGTTCCCTACCACGTTTCCTACATCTGCCCAAAGTGCCCGTGTGTTTCTCCCCATCCATAGTGACCTGATGGAACCGGTATTTAACTACCATTTATTGACTGCTAATTGCTATATGCCACCCACTGGGGTGGGGGGCACAATGGGTAGGAGAACAAGATGTGCCTCCTGCTTCTCATGAGGTTACAGAGCAGGAGAGGAGAGGCCTTACTCCTGCCTCCATCATATGCATTTCCTGGCAGCCAGATCTACTTTTGAGTCTAGCCTATAGACTTGGGTCCAGTTTTTCAGCCAGCCTTGATAAAGGCAGATATACATCAACAGTCGTCAGCTGCCTTTCATCAGGGCTTGAATTTAACCCTCCTGTCCTAGACCTAAGGTTGGGTAGCCAGCCTATCTGTGGAACTCAAGTGTCCTTGGGAGTCCTTCACTCTTACCTGATCCAGGAGACCAGTACCCCCCAGGTGTATCCCTGTGGATATAGACACAGTAGTACTTTGGTCCTATGTGGCATGATGGCCCAGTCCTCTGGCCAAGTTTCCAAAACAGGGAAGAAATGCCTCACAGAGCGGGTGGGGCTGAGGCACTGCAGGTATTTCAAACCTTAGACAGAAAATATGTCTCTCCTATGCTTTCCTTCTTCAGGCCCCTCAGTCATTCCTGCCATCCTCAGCTCTTTCTGTTCAGGGCTGTCATAATCTTCCATTCTTTTTCTTTCTTTTTTTTTAAAGATTTTTATTAATTTATTTGACACATCACAAGTAGGCAGAGAGGCAGGCAGAGAGAGAGAGGAGGAAGCAGGCTCCCCACTGTGCAGAGAGCCCAGTGTGGGACTCGATCCCAGGACCCTGAGATCATGACCTGAGCCGAAGGCAGAGGCTTAACCTACTGAGCCACCCAGGCGTCCCATAATCTTCCATTCTGAACAAAGTTTCTTTCGTATCCTAGGTCTGATCCTTCCCCCTTTCTGCAAGAAAAAAATTTCCAAGTGTCTTTCTGGAAATGTAACTAAGATATTTAACAGAACAATGCTCCAACTCACTCATTTGGTCCAATTGTGTTTTCTGTAGAGATGGCACCTAAGATATAATGTTGATACCATTGCCATTAAGATTGATGTTATCTGAGTTTACTAGTTTATGATAATGCATCACACAACTGATAACACAAAGACATTAAAAATGGTTCTGCTACCTTAATTTTATGACTTATATTATCGTGTAATAAATGCATAAGGTAAAAAATGTATAGAAAATTTGGTTTAGGGAAAATGAATTGGAAAGGCAGTGGGATTGAAAGGAGAAAATCTTGTTAGGGGCTGTTGGAAAAATATAGACAATAGATGATGAAGGCAGGAATTATGCTTTAAAATCTGGTATTTGTGGGACGCCTGGGTGGCTCAGTGGGTTAAGCCTCTGCCTTCGGCTCAGGTCATGATCTCAGGGTCCTGGGATCGAGCCCCACATCGGGCTCTCTGCTCACTGGAGCCTGCTTCCTCCTCTCTCTGCCTGCCTCTCTGCCTACTTGTGATTGGTCTGTCAAATAAATAAATAAATAAATAATCTTTTAAAAAAAAAATTTGGTATTTGCAATTATCCCTAATGAACACATAACCAAATCACTAAATATTGCTACCTTTCCAAATCTGCAGGTTCCCTGATCTTAAAAGAACTTAATTCTTACTTCCCCAGGCCTCACCCTCTCATTAAGGCAAGTTATTTTATTACTGATCTCAGCAAACTGTTGCCAAACAGGCGCTTCTCCCTTAGTCTTGGCCCAACTTCCCCACTGCCTGGCACCCGGAAGGCATACCAGCACAGGGGCAAAGCAGGACACTCTGATGTGATCTCCCTGGCCACAGCCTCTCACCAGGGAGGGGTCACCTGTCAAGAGCACTATTCAAAACCAGGAACCAAGGTGTGGTCTGAGCTCCTTTAAGCTCAACAGTTTGGGGGCTCCTGGTGAATCCCCAGAGAAGAGGCCAGAAGAGGAGGATGGAAGGGGGGTGGCCTTTGGAGGGGGGAGTCCTCCTCTGCCTCACTGTCAGCCTTCTGCTTCCAGGTAAGATGGGGCAAGAACAGGGAAGACCAGAATATGGTTCTTAACGACATCTAGGAACTTTCCTGCAGCGCTTGGAGGACATTCAGAATTCACATATTAAGTTTTTTCCCTAATATCTTTGTCTCGATGTGTGTGGGGGTGTGTGTGTGATGGATGGAAAGACAATCTGTTGATCAGGACATATAGCCTTCTCTATTCCTGTCCATACAGGAATCTGCCAAACTGTCCCACTTCACCACCTTGCCAATTCCACCTTTTCCTTCACTTCCAGTGTCCCTCCCAGCACACCCTCATCTCATTCTCCCTATCCTCTTCCGTTGGTATGGTATCTGTGAGAAGAGTAGCCACAGATTTTAAACGTGTCATGAAAGAGTAAGTGTAGAACACTGAGGGAGGGTAGGAATCAATCTGAGGTAGGAGTAGATGCTTTGCTTCCATGAGGGAATATTTGTTCCTAGTCTGGGTATATGCCTTGAATATTATGGAAAAAGATGGAGTTGTAGAGGAGCAAGCAGAGCAAAAGATCACCCAGTGCTGGAAATGGGGAAAGATTCTGCCCAGGTACTACCAAGATGACCTCTGATCATAGCCAAGAGACAACATAACATATGCACAGGTCTCACTCTATATGATTGGCATCTGGTATAACCTCAGTGATATCATCTAATTATCCCAATTCTGGAAATAAGCCCCAAGACATCTTAAGTCACTACATCTGAGAAGGGAAAAATAAATGCATGGCACTGAGGTACACACCAATTCAGAGTGCCTACTACCTGTTACCCATCTCCACCTAGAAAGTACAATTGTTTACTTCCCTTATTTTCTTGATAAGCCAGTTTTCGTCTTCAGTAAATGGAAGTCCCTGAGAATGAGGAATAGAAATACACCATAGCAGATTTCTAAGTGACCTGGATGACAAGTTTTAAGGCAGTGCTGAGAGGTGCTCCTACATAGACCCAAGAAGCCTGTGATGGGTGCACTTGAGGACTTGTTGAAGCGGGTGCCATTGTACCAAGACCAAGTTTGCATATAGATTTGGACAGGTTTTGCATGATGGCGAAACAATAGGAATGAGAATAGAGCACTGGCCAAGGTCACCACATCTACTTCCACCATTTGCCTACCAGGTCAGCCTGTCCTCTCTGGCCCGGCAGGAAGGGCTTTGGCCTTGGTGAATCTTGGCCCAGGAAGGAGAGCTCATCACCCTCCCAGTATGTCACCTGTTTTCTCTCTGCAGAGAGGCTTCAGCCCTGGCCATAGAGGCCCTCTCTTATAGGGTCTCTGCTCACTACAGGAGGAGGCGAAGCTTTCACCATCAATTGCTCTGGCTTTGACCAGTATGGGGTGGATCCTGCTGCCTTCCAAGCAGTGTTTGACAGAAAGGCCTTCCGTCCAGTCGTCAACAACAGCATTCCCACTCAAGTCAACATCTCCTTCACCCTGTCTGCCATCCTGGAAGTGGTGAGACGTGGTCCCCACCTTCCATTTTTCTAATAGGGAATGAGGATCCTCTCTGTCTTGTCAACACAACATTGTTCTGATTCAGTGGTGAACAACAGATCCTCTAAATGGATTCTGCACAAATTAGAGGATTTTCCTATGGGATGGGGAGACATAAAGAAGAATGCTGTAGTGGTACTTTTTCAGGAAGGATTCCTTCTAGAGTCTATCCTTTCTGGAATGTTCCAGGAAGAAGTGTCTATGTCAGTTAAAACCTGAATTGTCCCTAGATACAAGGGAAGACAAGCAAGATAGACAGTTGAGCACCTAGAAATATGTCTGACCCAATAAGTTAGTAAACATTGGTAGGAATATGAAATAGGCATGGGCAAAGTATTTTTGTACTAATAATCCTGGATGGGAATTTCTTTACCAGAATGCACAGCTCCAGCTTCTGACATCATTCCTGTGGATGAATTTGGTAAGGCAGATGCAATTATCCCCATCTCACTTCCATTTGTAGTATAAATTTGAGGAGCAATGTAGGGGTTTCCTAGTCCCAACCTCTACTAAATCTATAATCTTTAGGGGACCAAATCACTCCATCTAGAACTGGACTGGCCTTGGGCACATGCACTTTCCTGGGGGAGCTTACAAAGGTAGAAATGATGATCTAAGACAATGGCCAAATGGTTTGAAGGCCAATATATTGGTGTGCTCCTGGGACCAAAGGGTTTTAGGATATACTTCTGCTCTTCCTGGAAAGAAAACAAAGCCATTACAGGGTACTTTACCAATAACACATGGCTAGGTAAAGAAGGGAGAGACAGGCTGTGATCGTTAGGGACATGAGTGTGGGAAGAAGAATAAGGGGAGGGGCAGGAGGAGCTGACTGAATAAGCTCCACATTGTTCATCTCTGTTTCCCACTGCCCTGGCTACAGATGTGGGACAATCTTTTAATCAGTTGGAACCCGGAAGAGTGCGTCAGCCTCAAAAGACTCACTGTCTCAGCTGAAAACCTGTGGATCCCAGACATCTTCATCTTGGAATCGTGCGTATGGGGGCTGGGGAAAGCGAGCATGAAGCCCGTCTGCAAAGAACAGCCTCGGGTCAGTGCAAGGCACAGGAACATCAGAAGACTCAGACAGGGGCACAGCCTCAATTAACTAACCGCCACAGGACCCCATGAGGCGTACAAGGGACAAGATAGAGCGACAGGAGAGAAAGAGTCCAAAAGGGGAGCACAGTAAAGGAAGACATGGGAAGGGAGGGAAACAAAAGCCAATGAAGGCCCCACAACACCCACTCCCTCCCTCTCCTGAGCAGCATGGATGTGGATCGAGCACCACCAGGTCTCACCGCCTTTGTCAACAGTGAAGGTCGAATGAAGTACGACAGGCCAGTGCGGGTGACCAGCATCTGTAACCTGGACATCTTCTACTTTCCTTTCGACCAACAGAACTGCACGCTCACCTTCAGTTCCTTCCTCTACACAGGTGGGCAAGACATGTTTTGCTAGTTATTCAAGATGCGGGGAAGATATTTATTGATATAGGTATATGGTCAGGGAAGGTTTTAGATCAGTGTTTCTCAACCCTGGCTGCCCACTCAAGCTTTTTTAAAAATACAAACAACCATGACTCACCCCAGAGATTCCAATGTAGTTCTTCCAGGAGGGGCCCAGGTGCTGATATTTTTACATGTTGGTGGTGCTAATGTGCAGGCAGGGTTAAGAATTACTGCTTTAACTCCTCAAAAAAGTTTATTAAAAAAAAAAAAGAACTAGAGAGGGATGCCTGGCTCAGTTGGTTGAGAGTCTGACTTTGGCTCAGGTCATGATCTCAGGGTGCTGGAATCTAGACCCACATCAGGCTCTGCGCTCAGCAAGGAGTCTCTTTTCTCCCTCTCCCTCTGCTCTTCCCCCTCACCCTCCCTCATGTCCTCTCTCTCTCTCTAAGAAATAAATAAAATTTCTTAAAAAGAAAGAGAGAGAGAACTACAGGGGCACCTAGCTGGCTCAGTCAGAAGTGCATGCAACTCTTGATCTCCAGGTTGTAAGTTCGAGCCCCATGGTGGGTGTAGTGATTACTAAAATAAATAAATAAATAAATAAACTAAAAAAAAGGGGGGCAGCGCCTGGGTGGCTCAGGGGGTTAAAGCCTCTGCCTTCGGCTCAGGTCATGATATCAGGGTCCTGGGATCGAGCCCCGCATCGGGCTCTCTGCTCAGCAGGGAGCCTGCTTCCCCCACTCTCTCTGCCTGCCTTTCTGCCTGCCTCTCTGCCTACTTGTGATCTCTGTCAAATAAATAAAATCTTTAAAAAATTAATTTAAAAAATCAAGACTCTATTAAAAAAAAAAAGAAAGAATTACTGCTTGAGATCTTGGATGGCCCTTGTGCCAAATGTGGCCCATCTGACCCTGAGCTGCTGTAAAGCTCCTGCTCTACGTTTTTTAGCTGAAGACTTTTAATTTTGATAGCTAACATGCTTAAACCAGTAAACACTGAATGCCACCAGGTTTCATGTGGTAGATTTAGATATATTAATCATTCTCTCTTTTTTTAAGATTTTTATTTATTTACTTGACAGAGAGAGAGAGAGAGATCACAAGTAGGCAGAGAAGTAGGCAGAGGGGGAGGGGGAAGCAGGCCCCCTGGTGAGCAGAGAGCTCGATTCAGGGCTCTATCCCAGGACCTTCGGATCATGACCTAGGCTGAAAGCAGAGGCTTAACCCACTGAGCCACCCAGGTGCCCCTATATTAACCATTCTAATGGGCATGCATGTAATTATAAAAAGGTTGAGCTCTTCAAGTTCAATTCCACTAAAACAACATCATACAACTAGGGGATAGAGAAGGAAAATGGGAATGATTGCAAAAGTTCTTGAATCACATTTGAGTCATATCCAATATTCCCATAACATAACAACAACTCAGTCTTGCTTCCAACTAAAAAAAAAAAAAAATCAAGCCGCAGCCTGCATACACATGAATTACTGTCCTATAACCCACTTTTGAGAAAACCTGGATGACTTATCTTAAAGAAACAGAGAGGAAATTTTGCTCAAGAATCTCAGTGGGGGAGGAATTTAATTTGGGGGCAGGAAACTGGGGAACACTTCTGGACTGAGTTGCCCCCGGCTTCCCTTACAGTGGACAGCATGCTACTGGGCATGGACAAGGAGGTTTGGGAGATAACAGATACATCTCGTAACCTCATCCAGACCCAGGGAGAGTGGGAGCTCCTGGGCATCAACAAGGCCACCCCAAAGATGTTGGTCGGCAGCAACCTATATGACCAAATCACGTTCTATGTAAGTTCAAGGGTCCCCTGTTTGACCTCTGGTCCCAGTTCCTCCATGATTTTCTTCTTGATCTAAGGCACTTTGGGATGTAAAAAGAATTTCCAGGGGGTTAAGCACCTGCTCTCCACTCCACCCTCTATCCTAACTGCCCTGAGGAAAGATCACCACAGTCTCCCCTTTCCTCACCTCTTTCTCCCGTCCTCCACCCTGCAGAGAGGAGGTGCAGCTGGGCACTTACAAGCTCTACTGTTAAGAATGGAGCAGCCACCTCTGTGATGGTCCAAAGGGCCCTCTTTGCCCCTGAAAGTCTATAGTTGTTTTGTTGCCAGCAGGTTGGACACATTTACCGCTGAAAATTAGACAACAAAGCAGGGCACTTCTATAGGGCACAATTAAATGCATGTGTTACCTAAAGCCATCATCCCAAGCCAGCCTAACAGCACATCAGCAAGGATTACAGTCAAATATACAAGAGCCCTCTGGGCACCTGGGTGGCTCAGTGGGTTAAGCCTCTGCCTTCAGCTCAGGTCATGATCCCAGGGTCCTGGGATCAAGCTCCACATTGGGCTCCCTGCTCAATGGAGATCCTACTTCTCCCCTCTCCCCCACTTGTCTGTGCTCTCTCTCTCTGTCAAATAAACAAAATCTTTAAAAAAAAAAATATATATATATATACACCCTCTGACATCTCCACAATCTCTCCTCCCCCGCAGGTGGCCATCAGGCGCAGGCCCAGCCTCTATGTCATAAACCTCCTGGTGCCCAGTGGCTTTCTGGTTGTTATCGACGCCCTCAGCTTCTATCTGCCGGCAGAAAGCGAGAATCGTGCCCCATTCAAGATGACACTTCTGCTGGGCTACAACGTCTTCCTGCTCATGATGAATGACTTGCTCCCAGCCAGTGGCACCCCCCTCATCAGTATGGTCCTTTCCACTTTCCAGGAAAGCAAACGCAGCAGGGCATAGGGAGGGGAACCAGCTCCCTCTCCACTTAAGGAGGGAAGGGGTTGCCAGGACAGACTGGATTTGGAGAAAGTCTTAAGAAAAGTGTAGAGATGAATCTGTCCTCATTTACTTATAATCTGTTTTTCCCTCAGGTGTGTACTTTGCCCTGTGTCTGTCCCTAATGGTGGTCAGCCTGCTAGAGACCATCTTCATCACCTACCTGCTGCACCTGGCCACCACCCAGCCCCCACCCATGCCTCAGTGGCTCCACTCTCTGCTTCTCTACTGGGCCAGCCCAAGGAAATGCTACCCCTCTGTGCCCCAGAAGGGAAATAAGGGCCTGGGCCCCACCCCCAACCACCTGCCTGGTAAGGGGAGTCAGCACTGCCCCCACCTCCTCTTCCCACACCTCCACTCCCTGCTTTGCCTTCTTCCCTGGCCCCCTCCCTCCCCAGGTGCACTTCATGGCCCATGGCCGAGTCTCTGTTTCTCTATAGGCATGAAGGAGCCCGTGGAGTTGGTGGGGTCCCTGTCTCTGGCAGGTCCCAGAGAAGCAGAGTTAACTGGGAGCCCCGAGTCAAGGATCCAGGAGGAACAAGAGGCTCAGAGACAGCCCTTGGTCAACCTGTGGGTGCAGTTCAGCCACATGATGGACACCCTGCTCTTCCGCCTCTACCTGCTCTTCATGGCCACCTCCGTGGTCACGGTCATCGTCCTCTGGAACACCTAAGCAGATATCCACATCCACTTCTCCCTGCAGACCACAGCTGCAGTTTCTCTTGGTGTTAGAGCCAGCCAGACCTGGGCCCCTTTTCTGATCTTAGCCACTTATCCCCATTTATATTCCCCATTTATACTCCCCAAACTCCAACCCTAAGGAGCAGGTTCAGAACTGCCCCAAACAAATTCCTGATTTCTCATATGCCATGGTTCTCATTCCTAAACACTTTCAGTATTCCTTAGCCACACCTAACTTCTGACTGTTAAAAATGGAGGTCGGGGTCAGCAGAGTCTCTCCTTGATTGATTGTCCCAAGAATCAGGAGGTTTCTTCAGGAGGTACTGGCTCCTCAGTACATTTAGGGTAGGTCTACAAACACTGGAGCGAGAGTCTTCTTGCAGACACTCTGATAGCTCACTCTAAACAACTGTAATCTAATGTGATTTGAAGTCTTTCAGACACATTTACAGATTTTAAAAAATGAAAAGGTCAAGTCTCATTTGTAAGAAATCACTGTAAAATATTTATAATTGCAAAATGCTTCTTTCATCAACCACTTTCATTTCACTTGCCTTTACCTCTCTCATTCCTGAAACTGTTCTTTGAAATAAGTGATATATTGTATCTCTCCCCACCTCCAGAGTTCACAAAATCAAACAGGGAGGGCCTTCTGAATATATGCTTGGGGGCACCTGTGTGGCTCAGTTGGTTAAGCGTCTGACTCTTGACTTCCACTCAGATCATGATCTCAGGGTCATGAGATTAAGCCCTGCTTGGGGCTTCACACTCAGCAGAGTCTGCTTGAGATTCTCTTTCTCCCTCTGTCTCTGCCCCGCCCCCCACTTGCGCTCACTCACTTTCTTGCTCAAATAAATAAATAAAATCTGATATACATGCTTAGAGGAGGCCTAGGAAGGCTGGTTAAGGACCTCAATTAAAGGGCTCAAGTTAAACAAATCATCACATAGCCATACAATTAGATGATTTGTAGCCATTTAAAGTAAGACTATAGATCAAAGTTAATACCATGGAAACAACAGGTCCCTGACATATAAAGTGGAAAAAACAAGTTACAAAACAGTTTTTATATGTTAAGTTCTGTTTGAAAAAAAAGAAAGAAAGAAAGAAATTAAAGAAAAACAGGGCTTGAGAGAAGTGCAGAGAAAAAAGTGCAGATGGCTAGAGACCAGAACATAAGCAAACTTTGTCCTGGATAATGGGATGAGAAATGATTACCCTTTTCTTTTATATCTTCACCTGTGTTTTCTTAGTTGTTTTCAATGAACATGTATTATGTTTACTATCAAAAACCCCCTAGTTTTTAAAGTGTTCCTAATCAATAATACTTTACACCTTCCTGGGCAGATATGATCTTGGGAAGGATTCTAACAGCTGGCCCTCAGGAACTGAAAAGGGAAGAAAAAGAAGACCAAAGACAAATTTCTGAATTATACTTCAATTAGGTGAATACATTTCAGAGATTTATTTATATTTCTGTCTCCACTAAGAGAGTATAGATCTTCGTGTAGATCAGGTACAATGTCTCATTCATTTTTATAACTCAGTATATGGTAATAATCCTGATATACCATGGGTCCTTAATACAGACTCACTGAGTGATTAAATGTATGCATTAATGCCAGCCAACCAAGAATCCGTATTTTACTCTCCCTAGTTAAAATCCCTTTAGCCCATCCTGGTATATTTTATTTTATTTTTCCATGTCTCATATGGAAAATTAGCAACCCATTTTTATAATTCAACTTTGCCTTTGAGTTCTTAAAGATGTTAATTATATACCAACAGGCATTTTTGCTTGCACATTCTCATGTGTTTCTTTCCATTACTCAGAACATATTTCTCATGCAGAAACCTGTCCTTGACTTTTGCCAATAGCATACAGTGAAGAGTGTTTACCACATCTTTCAGGAATTTCAAATTTCTTAACATCACTTTTGCATCATTTCTTTTCCCTTTCCCATCTCCACATTTATATTTCTCTAGATGTCATTTTCTAATTTTTTTTCCACCTATTGACAGGTGGCTTTGGGTTTTCTGTGTCAAGACCATTATAACTGACAATATCCTTTGCAAAAGAACATCCTGTTCATATGTTAGGGTTGAGGTGAGCCTTGTGGTCTGAAATATGACCTAAAAACAAAGCAAAACATTTTAAGGCAGTACTAGCTTAGACATGTCATCAGGAACAATAGGAGTATTTCACAGCTTCGGAGCGGGTGCTTCTGGTTCCTGCCATCCTTCTCCCATTTAAAAGATATATATAAATAGTAGCCCTTGTGATAATAACTTTATTTTCTTTCCCTCCAGTTTCTATTATAAACCTCTGTTAAGAATGTGTTTTGGGGGGCGCCTGGGTGGCTCAGTGGGTTAAGCCGCTGCCTTCGGCTCGGGCCATGATCTCAGGGTCCTGGGATCGAGTCCCGCATCAGGCTCTCTGCTCGGCAGGGAGCCTGCTTCCTCCTCTCTCTCTCTGCCTGCCTCTCTGCCTACTTGTGATCTCTCTCTGTCAAATAAATAAATAAAATCTTTTTTTTTTTTTTTTTTAAAGATTTTATTTATTTATTTGACAGAGAGAGATCACAAGTAGGCAGAGAGGCAGGCAGAGAGAGAGGAGGAAGCAGGCTCCCTGCTGAGCAGAGAGCCCGATGCGGGACTCGATCCCAGGACCCTGAGATCATGACCTGAGCCGAAGGCAGCGGCTCAACCCACTGAGCCACCCAGGCGCCCAAAATAAATAAAATCTTAAAAAAAAAAAAAAAGAATGTGCTTTGGAACTTTATGGACTGTAAAAACCAGACCCCTGGGAAGCCGGGGTGGCTTAGTCAGTTAAGCATCTGCCTTCAGCTCAGGTCATGATCCTCCGATCCTGAGATTGAACCCTGCATCAGGCTCCCTGTTCAGCAAGGATTCTGCTTCTCTCTCCCTCTGTCCCTCTTCCCTATTTGTGTGCTTTCTCTCTCTCAAGTTAAATTAAAAAAAAAAAGACAAAACCCAGCCCACTGGCCCTGGATATATTACTGTCCTCAAATGTTTGATCATGTTTCTAACTTCTTGAGTTGTTTCTACTAGCTTCCCACTCTCTTTTCATTAGCAGCATCCAGGGGTATCCTCACAACCTTTTCACATCTCAGTGTTTCCTTTTTTTTTTTTCTAACTCAAGTATAGGGGACACACAATATTACATTAGTTCTGCCTGTACAACATAGTGACTTGACAAATCTATACGCTATGCTATGCTCACCACTGTGACCATACAACACTATGAAGTACCATTGACTGTATTCCCTAGGCTGTGCCTTTCATCCCCATGACTTAGTCATCCCATACCTGGAAGCCTGAACCTCCCTCTCCCCTTCACCCATTTTGCCCAAACCTCCCCACCTTTGGCGACCAGCAGTTTGTTCCCTGTATTTATGCGAATATCTTTTTGTTGCTTATTGGCTGTTTGTGTTTTCTGTTCATTTATTCAGTTCATTTTTCTGATAGGGTTTTTTGTCACTGTTACTCATTTATAGGCATGTTTTACATATTTTCTACTATTCTTTTGTCAGTTACGTGTTGCAAAGGTATTTTCCCAGTTTATGATTTGACTTTTCACATTTAGTGTCCTTTTAAAAAAGATTTCACTTATTTATTTGAGAAAGAGAGAGTGAGAGAGAACACGATTAGAGTGAAGGACCAAGGGAGAAGCAGACTCCCCGCCGAGCAGGGAGTCCAATGCGGGCAGAACTCAATTCCGGGACTCGCGGATCATGACCTGAGCCGAAGGCAGACATTTAACCAACTGAACCACCCAGATGCCCCACATTTACTGTCCTTTAATGAAAATAAGCTAAATTTTTAAAAAATTTTATTTATTTATTTGACAGAGAGAGATCACAAGTAGACTGAGAGGCAGGCAGAGAGAGAGGAAAGCAGAGAGAGAGAGGAAGGCACAGGCTCCCTGCTGAGCAGAGAGCCCGTCTTGGGGCTTGATCCCAGGACCCCGGGATCATGACCTGAGCCGAAGGCAGAGGCTTAACCCACTGAGCCACCCAGGTGCCCCAGTTAAAATTTTTTTTAATGCTGAATTTATCAATCATTTCCTTTATGTTTGTAATTTTAGGGTCCTATTTTCAGAACTCCTTCCTTACCCAAAGTTCTAAACCCTAAAAAACGCAGAGAAACTGGATCATTCATACATTGTGGGTGGGAATATTAAATGGTACTGCCACTCTGGAAGAGTGCTGCAGTTTCTTTAAAAACAGTACATGCAAATACCATATAATCTAGCACTTTTGAGTATAATTTCCAGAAAACTTGTGTTCACACAAAAACCTGTAGACAGACGTTTATAACAGCTTTATATGTAAGACAAAAACTATAAACAACTCTGTGAAAAAATGTATATTTGGTCTTTGCTCCCAGTTCCTGACATAAATCCCTTGGAATTTCCTAGGTAATGAGAGCATCTTTTGTTCTAATGAGGTGACTCTTGGTAGGCTCCTGGATAACTTCAGGATGGGAACTGATCACCAGAAAGACCAAGGCATGACAGGAAGCTTGGAACTCTCTGCCCCAATCCCCATCCTCTAGGGAGGGGAGAGGGGCTAGAGATTGAGTTCAAATTGATCATAATTGATAAATGATTACATTATTATGTGATGAGGCCTCCACAAAAAATCCTTAAACTATGTAGTCTGGAGACCTTCCAGGTTGGTGACACATCCACCTACATGCCAGAACTCTACAGAGACAGAAGAAGCTCCTGCCTTCAGAACCCTTCCAGATCTCACCCTGCGTACCTTTTCACCTGGCTGTTCATTTGTATACTTTAATATAAACTTTTCAGCCAGTAAACAGAAGTAAATGTTTCCATGAGTTCTGTGAGCTGTTATTGCAAAAATCTGAATCTGAGGAGGGTGTTGTGAGGATCCCCAATTTACTTTCAGTTGGTCAGAAGTATAGGAGGCCCTGACTTACAATTGGCCCCTGAAGTGGGGTTCAGTGTTGTGGAATTGAGCCCTTAACCTAAGGGGTATGCCAGAAGGGGTAGTTCAGAAATACTTAGTGTGAGGGGGAAAACCCACAATTTGGTATCAGAAGTGTTGTGGGAGGACCTGGGTGGCTCAGTCGGTTAAGCATCCGACCCCTGATTTCGGATCAGGTCATGATCTCAGGGTCCTGGGTTGGAGCCCTGTATCAGGCTCCATGCTCAATGGGGACTCAGCCTGAAAGTCCCTTCCCCCTCCCTTTGCCCCTCCCCCCTCAAATAAATAAATAAATCTTTTTTTTTTTCCAAGTGTTGTGAGGAAAGTAGAGGAAATAAGTGTTCTCCCTTAAAACTCAGAAGTCCCTCAACAAAATTTAAAAAATTTTAAAAACCTCAGAAATCCTTTAACAGATAAGTGGTTGAACAAACTGGGGTACATTCCTACCTCGGAATACTAGTCAGCAATAAAAAGGAATGCATCCTGATACACACAGCCGTCTGGATGGGTCTCCCGAGAAATAACGAGAGAAAAAAAGCCAGTCTCAAAAAGTTTATACAGTGCTATTTGATCTATAATATAACATTCTTGAGACAACACAATTATAGAAACAGAGAACAAATGAATGGCTGCCAGACAGCAGGAGCTTAGGGAGGGAGGGAGGTGGTTGTAGCTATAAAAGGAGAACATAGCGATCCTGGTGTTAAAGTTCTCTATCTTGACTATCTATCAGTATCAGTATCCTGCTTGTGGTAATGGTAACACAGGCCAGCCCAAAAGTTTTCAATGAAGTGTGAATCACAACCATCTGGGGAGATTTTAAATACACATACACCCCTCCATAGGGGTCGGGGAGGCGGGGCGTGCAGTTATCTTCAAAAAGCTCACCAAGTGGGGCGCCTGGGTGGCTCAGTGGGTTAAGCCACTGCCTTCGGCTCAGGTCATGATCTCAGGGTCCTGGGATCGAGTCCCACATTGGGCTCTCTGCTCAGCAGGGAGCCTGCTTCCCCCCCTCTCTCTGCCTACTTGTGATCTCTGCCAAATAAATAAATTTTTAAAAAATCTTTAAAAAAAAAAAAGCTCACCAAGTGGTTTTTTTTGCTCACACATTCCCACGTGGCCCCAGGGCTGTAGGCCTTTAGAGACATTACATAGGGAAAGAAAGCAAGAGAGTTAGGAGGATGGCAAAATGAAGAACTAGACTGGGCAGGGGTGCCTGGGTGACTCAGTCAGTTAAGCACCCGCCTTTGGCTTAGGTCATGATCCAGGGTCCCAGGATCAAGCCCCAAGTCTGGCTCCCAGCTCAGTGGGGGGTCTGCTTCTTCTCTCTCCACCTCTCCCCCTGCCTTGTTCTCTCTCTTTCTCAAATGAATAAATACACTCTTTAAAAAAAGAAGAAAGCATTGGACTAGGGAAAACCAAAGAGAGGAAACCTTATGAAGATGGCCCAGTAGTGCAAACAAGGGACGAGGCAGGTCGGTACTGGCTGTGCTAGCTGTGAGGGCAGAGGTCCATTGGTTAGGTTTACGTCATGAAAGAAAAGCCTGCTCTCTCAATATTTTTAACTCACTACTGACAATAATCCCTAATGTCCACAAGTGAGTAAAAAGATACATTTTTAGGTCTGCAACAAAATAATTACAAGTTTTTGCCTTGTGAAATTAGCAGGTGTCTCCACCACATCCCTTTCTGAGGGATCCATGCACTTTCCCTGAGGCATAGTTAGTTCTAGAAGCACCTGATGAGACCTTTATCAGTGGCTTTACCTGACCCATCTCCCACATCCTCCATTTTCCCTGAAAGGTACTTGGAACTCAAGATTTAAAATCACTCATCTAGACAAGGCTGCTAAACAGGTGATTTTCTCCCTGGTCTTGGCCTAACTTCCCCACTGCCTGGCACCCGGAAGACATACCAGCACAGGGACAAAGCAGGACACTCTGATGTGATCCCTCTGGCCACAGCCTCTCACCAGGGAGGGGTCACCTGTCAAGAACACTATTCAAAACCAGGAACCAAGGTGTGGTCTGAGCTCCTTTAAGCTCAACAGTTTGGGGGCTCCTGGTGAATCCCCAGAGAAGAGGCCAGAAGAGGAGGATGGAAGGGGGGTGGCCTTTGGAGGGGGGAGTCCTCCTCTGCCTCACTGTCAGCCTTCTGCTTCCAGGTATGACGGGGCAAGAACAAGGAAAGATGGGAATGCTGTTCTGGGCAAAATCCAGAAACCCTCTCATTCTCCAGAACTAGAAAGCATCTAAAATAGCTGGGTTAAACATTTTCTTTCTCTGTAGGATCTATGGTATGGCTTCCTTGGAAACAGACAAAAAACCCATTTCACTGATCAGTACACACAGCCCCCTCTTCCACTTGCCTGCCTAGGTATCTACCAAATCCTTCCATTTGCCAGCTCTCCAATGCCACCCCTTTATGGTGTCCAACCTTTCCTTTCTACCAAGATATAGTCACTATGAACAGGGTGGTTTGGGTTCTGGTGACAGGAATGTAGCTCTTTCCCCACCTCACTCAGGAAGATCTTGCAGAGAGGGGGTGGAGAGGGGAAAGGACGACTCTTTCTTCCCCTGCAATGTGTTTCTCCTTGGTTTGGAGGTGTACCTTATGAATTAGCTGGCATGGGGAGTAATGGACGAGGCACAAGAAGAAATTGCTGGGCTATAGTTACAGGAATCACCACAGAGTCACCTGTGGTTGGGAGGCGGGTGACAGGGCCCTGAAGAGCTTCTACATGTCATTGCCCAGCTCCACTAGGCACAGTGAGACCCTCTCAGAATGGTGACCATGAGGCTGGCCCCCACGGATCTTAGAGGAAGCCACTGAGCAGGAGATGGGCACAGAGCGCAGCACATGCTGGGTAGTCAATAAATTCACATTCAGGGCAATATGAAGTCCCCACATATCTCAGGTCACACTCAGGTTGACTTCTTCCCACATTTCTCCTTCCAGGAAATGGGAAAACATGAAAGCAGGAGGCGGACATTAAGAAACAAAATTTTAGGGACATTTTGTTCAATGACTATGAGAACAAGTCATAATAGAGCTAGAAAAAAAACAGTAGGGTCAGACAAAAGCCAAAACTTCAGGGTTGGGACTACAGAAGGAATAGGACTCTCCAGAGAGGCTGTTTGCATACAAATTTGGGTAGGCTTTATATGGGAGTAAAGCACAGGAAGAGAGGTCTGAGCCCTGGTTCAGCTTACCACATCAACTTCCCCTATTTGCCTATCAGACCAGCCCATGCTCCCCAGCCTTGGCAGGAAGGGCTTGGCCTTCAGAAGTCTTGGTCCAGGAAGGAGGGGCTCACGTGCCTCACCCCATGTCTACATTTCTTTCTCTGCAGAGAAGCTCTCAGGCCTCAGCCTTGGTACTCTTCTCCCTTAGGACACACAAAGCCCTATTCCCATCTCACAGGTCTCTCCTCTCTACAGGAAGGTCAAACACTTTCACCATCAATTGCTCAGGCTTTGACCAGCATGGGGTGGACCCTGCTGCCTTCCAGACAATATTTAATCAGAAGGACTTCCGTCCAGTCATCAACTACAGCATTCCCGCTCAGGTCAACATCTCCTTCATTTTGTCTGCCATCCTGGAAGTGGTGAGTTCTGCCTCTTGCACTCTTTGCATAGGCTGCAAGTAGGGAACAAGGACTCTTCCCCCTGGCAGCCCAAACTTGCACGGGTCCAGTGACAAGCAAGCCGTCCCCAAATGCTGTATGAGTCAGACGTCCATCCTGTGGGGTGGAGAGATGGGAAAGGGAACGCTGCAGCAACGTTTCTGCAGGGAACATTTGTCCAGAGTTCTGTCCCTGTAGGCAGATAAAACATATTTCCAGTGGGCCCCCGTGCTGTTTTTCTCCCCCCTACATTTTCCATGTAACTTGCATTTTTGGAGATTTGTGACTAAAAAGCTGAACAGTCACACAGGACCATGTAGGAAACAAAGGCAAGAGCTGGACTGGGACCTGATCTCTGGGCATCAATCTTCCTGAATGAGGACTTCTTTTTGTCAGGATGAAGAGCTTCAGCTGCTGACATCATTCCTGTGGTTAAAGTTGGTATGTAAGTCCAGCTTAGTTCTCTTCCCTCTTATTCCCCTTTTTTCTGGGCTTGTTTGCAAAAATCACATTTGTTGAAATTGGCAGTGCCTGAGGGAATAGATAAATCCAACCAAAATAGGGCCCATGCTGATGACAAATAGCTTTCTGTCACACAGCTGCCAAACAAATATGAAGATGCAGATGGAAACTGCAGGAAGAAGTGGGCAGTACTGTTGAAAACCCCTAAGTAAGCTCCAAGGCCCAAAGGTATTCAGCACCCAGTTTCAGATTTTCCTTGAGTGGGAAGTAGAAGGCCAGCCTGACTTTGTTAGCTAGAGAAGGGGGACATTATCACCAGGAAGAGAAGAGACATCAGAGCTTAAAAGGAAATGAGGTTTAAAAAAAAAAAAAAGTTACAGACATAATAATATGCAAAGTATGAGTTTATCTGTGTAAGTAAAAGTGAATGCTGGCATACGTATTAATTTATTTTCTAGAAGACACTCAAGAGATTGTTAATAAGGAGACCGAGTTGGGGAATATGAGCTGAGTTAGAGTGAATTGAGGAGAGGGAAGCTTGCTTTTTATGTTATAACTTTCTAGAATGGTTAAAATGTTATCATATGCTTATAGTACATAGATTTTGGAAAAAATACGCAGATGTGTATATATATTTAAGGGAATGGAAGGGTTGATGTTGATATAAACTAGCTCCAGCTTCAGCCATCACCATCCCTCTGTGCTCTGGGCTCTAGATCTGGAAAAACCCATTCATCAGTTGGGATCCAGAAGAATGTGGTGCCATCAGTAAACTCACTGTGACAACTGAGAACCTGTGGCTCCCAGACATCTTCATCGTAGAATCGTGGGTACCAGGGCCAGGGAAAGAAGCTGGAGTGGAGATCCTTCTGCAAGGAGCAGGCCAGGGTGGCATAGGGCAAACCAATTCAGTGGGGCCACCAAAAGCTTCTTTCAGACAGGAGCATAATCATGGTTCATCAATGGTCTCTCATTTCTAGAAGATATTTCTTCTAGAAATGAGAAAGTGATGAGCTGAAAAGATGGCAGAGTGACCATAGTAAGCAACATTGGGAAGCCCCCCCTTAAGAGAGAAGCTTAAGCTGTTGTGAAACCCAGAGCATCTGTCTCTCTCCCCTTCTACCCCGTAGCATGGATGTAGGTCAGACCCCAGAAGGCCTCTCTGCATATGTGACCGATAACGGTCACATCACGTATAACAAACCAATGCGGGTGACCAGCATCTGTAGCCTGGACATCTTCTACTTCCCCTTTGACCAGTAGAACTGCACGCTCACCTTTAGCTCTTTCCTCTACACAGGTGGGTCATGGTGGGGGTAAAATGAGATCAACCAGTGGATCAATGAAACAGCACACACAGCAAGGTTATTTTTTAACTGCCTAAAAAGGGACAGTGCAGCATTTGCTGGTCAGGGGTGTGTGAGTGGTAGGGTAGAGGAGTTGAACTTAGGAGGAGACAAGACTTCTGAGAAAGCCAGGAATTGAAAGGAGGTGACTGAGAAGCGAGGAAGCCGTGTTACCAGGCAGCCAGAGAGAGGGAGCTAAAGCAGTTTTCTAGCTCACCTCTCTGAGTTCTGCACAGAGCAGGTGCTGAACAGTGTGTTGAATGAGTGTTTGTCTCCCTGCAGTGGAAAACATGCTGCTGGGCATGGAAAAGGAAGTGTGGGAGATAGTGGACACCTCACGTGACACTGTCCGTATGCAAGGGGAATGGGAGCTCCTGAGCATCAACAAGGCCACCCCAAAGATGTCTGTGGGCTCCAGTCTTCTTGACCAGATCATGTTCTATGTAAGCCCAGAGACTGTGAGATGTGTCCATCCCCCTTATCTCCCTCATCAGATCTTTCCAAATCCCAGAGCCCCTCACATCTTGTCCCAAGACCAGAAAGCCACTGAGTGCCACAACCCTCACAGCTTTCCTCTCTCCCAAGTCCCCCAGAGCAGGCCCCTTTCTGAACCTGCCAGCTCTGGCATAGGTTTTCTTTAGTGGGTATGGCAGAGTCTTCTCAGGCATGTGAAAGCTGCTTCTCACCCAGCCCCAGAAAGAGCCCCTGTTGGGCTGAGGACACCAAGGGAGGAAGGGACTGGAATTATCCCTCAGCCTCCCCTCAGTGCTAGCCTCACCTAGTTCTCTGCTCTCTCCTCCCCTGTAGGTGGCCATCAGGCGCAGGCCCAGCCTCTACGTCTACCTCCTGGTGCCCAGTGGCTTCCTGATTGCCATCAATGCCCTCAGCTTCTATCTGCCGGCAGAAAGCGAGAATCGTGTCCCATTCAAGATAACACTTCTTCTGGGCTACAACGTCTTCCTGCTTAGGATGAATAAACTACTTCCCGCTAGTGGCACCCCCCTCATCAGTATGCCCACCTCCTCACTGTTGGAAAGTAGTGGGGCATGGGGAGGCAGGGGTAGGAGACAGGTGAACTGGCTAGATCTGCTGAGGCAGCTAAGGCAGAAGGGAGAAAGCAGTCATTTTAGGAAGGGCTCTCTATGTGAGACAGAGAAAAGGGGGGATTGCTGGTTCTTCTCGGCCACACTCAGGCATGCTCCTCACCCCCAACACAGGTGAGTACTTTGCCCTGTGTCTGTCCCTGATGGTGGTCAGCCTGCTGGAGACCATCTTCATCACCTACCTGCTGTACCTGGCCACCACCCAGCCCCCACCCATGCCTCGGTGGCTCCACTCTCTACTTCTCTACTGGGCCAGCCCAAGGAAATGTAGCCCCACTGCGCTCTGGAAGGAGAATGTGGGCCCAGGCTTCACGCCCACTCACCTACCTGGTAAGAAAAATCTACACTGCCCATACTCTCTACACTGGGCCCAGTTTCTGCAGTCCCCTACTTCCCCAATCCTGTCTCCTTCCCACTTCAGGGCTGAGTCTCTGTCTTCTCTGTAGGACCGAAGGAGCCAGGGCAGTTGGTAGGGAAGGAGCTGGGACCCAGACAGGCAGAGATGAATGGAGGCTCGGGGCTGACAAGCACCCAGCTAGCTGACCTATGGGTGCAGTTCAGCCACATGATGGACATCTTCCTCTTTCGCCTCTACCTGCTCTTCTTGGCTTCCTCCATCATCACAGTCATTGTCCTCTGGAACGCCTAGGACTTGAATTCTAATGGTGCAAGAGCAAGCCAGTGGTCAGGTTTCTTTAGCTTCAACTGCCTGTCCCAGACCCCGTTCCTCTGCTCCAGTTTGTGTACACAGTTCCAAATATGCCATGATCCCTGCTCCACGGCTTAAACAGAACCTCTGCAGACCCTCTCAGAAATATGACTATATTGAGTTGCCTGGGTGGCTCAGTCAGGCAAATATCTCTTGAGCTCTGCACAGAGCAGATCCCAGACCCTGGTCATGATCCCAGGGTCCTGGGCTTTAGGCTCATATCAGGCTCATTTCTTGGTGAGGAGTCTGCTTCTCCCTCTCCCTCTGTCTGCTACTCCCCCAGCTTGTACGCACTCTCTCTCTTTCTCACTTTGTCAAATAAATAAAATATTTTTTAAAAATAAAGTAAGAAGTTAGCAAAGTGTTCTTTTAAAACAAACAAACAAAAAGAAATAGGACTATATTTCTAAAACTTAATGAATTCAGGATTTACATGTTTATGCTAGAAATATAACTTTTACTAGAAAAAGAAGGCTTTATAATAAATGACTGGAAATATTTATAAAATAAAACAAAACAAAATCTAACTCACTTACTGGTGTAGAAGAAAGGGATTAAACCTCTTTTTAAATATAGGCTAACATATTTATTTCTTCTTTCAATAAATATTTATTGAGCACCTACCATGTGCAAGGCACTTTCTGAGTGCTGAGGGTAGCAGTGAGCCAAGCTGACAAAAATCTCTACCCTCACGGAAGGCGGGTGGAGACTGACAATAAAGAAGATAATAAGTGAAACATAGAGCATGTGCTAAGTGACGGGGCAGGAAGCAAATTACAGAAGGAAGACTGGGAAATGGAGGAGAAGGAGATTGCAGGTTTAGGTGGGCAGCCCGCGAAGGCTTCATGATAACTTGCAGTCTGGTTGGCGCCTATGCGTTACTCCAGAGAAGGACCAGGAGGAGCACAGGTGCTGCTATAAAAGGATGTCTCTTGACAAATGGACACTTGAGGATGAATCAAACACAGCTCTGTCCTCAAAGAGCTTGTGGCCCAGCTGGACAAGTAAAATATATATGTTAAATAACTGCAATTAAATGGGGAATCTGTTTTTAAAGTTTTGGTGAGTGCCATTGAAAAGAAACTGCTGTGAAGCTCATAGGAGAAAGGATTCTTCTAGTGGGAGCAGAGCTGTGGTTCTCCATCCTGTCTGTCCATTGGAATCATCTGAGTAAACTTTTTTTTAAAAGATTTATTTATTTATTTGAGAAAGAGAGAGAAAGAGAAGAGCATGCATGAGTGGGGGGGGGGGTGCGGCAGAGGGAGAGAATCCTTAGGCAGACTCCCTGTTGCGTGTGGAGCCCTACACGGGGCTCCACATGGGGCTTCCCACGGGGCTTGAACTCACAACCCATAAGATCATGACCAAAGCTGAAACCTAGAATCGGATGCTTAACCGACTGAGCCGCCCAGGTGCCCTGAAGAGAGTTTGAAATAATCCTAGCGGCCCAGGCCTTCTCCCAGACCAGTTAAATTAGAACCTTTGATGTGGACCCTGGCTTTGGCATATTTGAAATCTCCCCATGAGATTCTAATGCGCAGTCAGAATTGAAACCGCGGAGCCAGCAGAAGGGGCCATATTAACTTGGACTCTGAGGATGATTAATACACGAACAGAGGGAGGACTTGCTGGGACTGACGAATCACAATACACCTCTGGGGTCACATTACTACCTGAGGATACCGGGATCACTGCAGGTGGGGCCTCGGGGGCCCAGGGGTATGTGCAGCAGTACCTGAACGGCAGGATCCAGGCAGAATCATGACACACTCATTCTCATGGTACTCATATGGCTCAGGTGTCCAGAACAAACTCATAAAATCATCTACCAGAAATAGCCCCACAATGGGACGAAGAATAGTGTAAGCGCTTTGGAAAATAATTTGGCAGCTCCTCAAAGTGTTGAACATGGAGTTACCCTATAACCCAGCAATTCCATTCCTAGGTACATGCTCAAGAGAAATGAAAACATATGTCCACACAAAAACTTGTACACAAATGGTCATAGCAACATTATTCAAAGTAGCTAAAACAACCCAAATGTCTATTAACTGATGAACAGATAAATAACATTTTTTATATCCATACAATGAAATACAATTATTTGACTTCAAAAAGGAAAGAAGTCTTCATACATGCTACAACATGGATGAACCGTGAAAACATTATGCTAAGTAAGAGAAAAGCCAGTCACAAAAGAACACATATTATATAATCCCACTTGAATGAAATGTCCAGAATACACTAATCTATAGAGACAGAAAGAAGATTAGTTGGTGGCCTAGGACTTGGTGCAGAAAAGGGCAGATGAATGAGGAATGACACTAATGGGTGCAGGATTTCTTTACAGGGATGATAAAAATGTCCTAAAATTAAACTGGTGATGATTACATAAGTGTAAATATACTAAAAACCATGGAACTATATAGTTTAAATAGGTGAATTTCATGGTATGTAAAGTATATCTCAATAAACTTGCTAACAATAACAAAAAATGCATAACCCCACCCCACAGTTCTCTGTGTCTACCACTTCCTTCCTGCTTGTTCTCTCATTCCCCTGCTCCCTGCGGCCAACTCCCTGACTCTCTGACTCCTGACTCCATATATTTCATTTTCCTCAATGTCTGTCCCTGGCCTGCCTCCGCCATCATGACTCACCAGAACCTAGGGACGGCAGCTCCCCACTCGCCTGTCAGTTCTGCATGCTTCCATGATTTGGAAATCACTCACGACTTCGGATCAGACACAGTTCCCACCATCCCTAACTACATGAAACATTCACCAGTCAGACCAACTCAGAGATCCTTGAAAGAAGATGGGAATTCAGACATTATGTACATGGGTCACACCATCAGGCTCAAGGGAGAACCTCGGCCTCTATGGACCATCTAGTCATCTGATCCCCAGAAAAGCACCATGGAATGAGTGAAATGAGTGAAGCACTCATTCACTCATGCATCCAATCTTTACTAAGTGCTTATTTATGTCATAGACATTTTATCTAGGAGCTGGGGATAAACAAGACAGATAGGAGGTGCTAATCTTCTCAGGTAACAAACTGATGATTTCACAGGCTGATAATTACTCCAAAGAAAATAAAACAGGGTAATAGGACAGAGAGTGACACACAAAGAAATAGGATGTTCTAGGAAGGGCTCTCTGAGAAAGTGACACTTGTACCAGCTGAGAAACAGATGATCATAGAATGATGAGATATGTCCTCACATTCGTACCGATGTATTCATATGGGGAGGCCAGGATGAAACATGATAGACAAGCACTACAGTTATAGAAGTAGATATGGGTAGCCAAGATCTTTGGATGAACAAGGTGAGAGACTGGAGAGAGGTCCCATATTGATTATTTTGATGCTATTGTGTAATGTTTAAGGATTGTGAGGGCAAATATTTATAATCCACTCAAAGGGTTTAGAACAGAAACTTTGAGATGGTTTTGATCTCAAAAACTATTTTACTCACCCATATATATAGCCTTACTCAAAAAAGAACAGGTGATAATATAGAACTAAAAAGAAACATAAAAGTTGCAGAGAAGTTATTGCTAGAATTGCTTACTACATACTTACTATATACCATATGAGAGACCATGAGTTTATCCATTTAATTATAAAACAATGTTCTATAAAGTTTAATATAGGTAATACTTTTACATCACTTGTCTTGATATTGTAAGTTATTTAAATAGTTTCTATTCTCTGAAACCATGTCACCAATGCAGTATCACTACATAAGCAGATTTTGAGGGAATATGTATATATCCACTTCAACAGTGAGATAGACACCTGAAATACATAGCAAAATTACTTTTGATGCAAATGCATCACAATAACACTCTGAAGAGAAGAATCAAACAGTCCACATGAGGTTGAATAGATGATGAAAAAAGCTAGAAGTTGATTAAAGAACATGAATAGCAATTCTACCACTGCTGATGCACTCTGAGGCCCCAGAGAGGCGCCTGGGTGGCTCAGTCAGTTAAGTGTCTGCCTTCTGCTCAGGTCATGATCCCAGGGTCCTGGGAGCGAGCCCCATATCAGGCTGTCTGCTCCATGGGGAGCCTGCTTCTCCCTCTTCAATTCCCCTGTGCTTGTGTTCCCTTTCTTGCTATCTCTCTCTGTCATAAATAAATAAAATCTTAAAAAGAAGAAGAGGCAGAGGAGGAGGAAGGGGAAGAAGGAGATGGAGAAAGAGAAGGAGAAGAAGAAGGAGGAGGAGGAGGAGTAGAGGAAGAGGAGGAAGATGGAGAAGGAGAAGAAGAAGCAGTAGCAGCAGCAGCAGCAGCAAAAGCTCCAGAAACAGGTAGGAGCTTTGTGACTTTCTCACAGTCTGCAGGATCATAGTAGAATGCCAAATTGGAATCTGGAGGACATTGAGTAATATGCAAATTTTAGTTTACAAATGCCTCATTTTTAGCTCTCCTGAATTAACAAGTCCTTAGTGATATGTAAAGATGAAATGAAGTCTTGAAGCAAAGTGTTTGTCAGCCCTTTGGCAGATCCACACTGCCCTCTAGTGGGCACCCTACTCAGACCCTTCTGAGATGGTTACCTTGGGATGTAGGCAGAAGAGCATACTAATGGTCGCCAAACTGTGTAAAGAACCAAAATGCCCTTCAACGGACGAATGGATAAGGAAGATGTGGTCCATATACACTATGGAGTATTATGCCTCCATCAGAAAGGATGAATACCCAACTTTTGTAGCAACATGGATGGGACTGGAAGGGATTATGCTGAGTGAAATAAGTCAAGCAGAGAGAGTCAATTATCATATGTTTCACCTATTTGTGGAGCATAACAAATAGCATGGAGGACAAGGGGAGATGGAGAGGAGAAGGGAGGTAAGGGAAATTGGAAGGGGAGGTGAACCATGAGAGACTATGGACTCTGAAAAACAATCTGAGGGTTTTGAAGGGGCGGGGGGTGGGAGGTTGGGGGAACCAGGCGGTGGGTATTAGAGAGGGCACGGATTACATGGAGCACTGGGTGTGGTGCAAAAACAATGAATACTGTTACACTGAAAAGAAATTAAAAAAAAAAAAAAAGAGCATACTACACAGAGTGTAACTACATTATCCATATTTTCCTGACTAAAACTTGGACACATTGTCAGGTGATTTGTAAATGTGAAGAGGCCCAGGAAAACCTATAAATGGAATTATGTTCATAGACTTAGTGAATTGCCTTTATTAAAAAACAAAGTTACATGAGTGGTGCTTGGGTGGTTCATTTGGTTAAGTGTCTGACTCTTGATCTCAGGGTCATGAGTTCAAGCCCCACACTGGGCCCAACACTGGGCTCCACACTGGATATGGGGCCTACTTAAAAAAAAAAAAAAAAAAAAAAAAGTTACATGGAAAGAAATATGAAAGTTGCAAAAACAAATAAACCAAAGAATACATATAAACATGCACATTGACTGACTGTTGAAATTGACAAGTTGATGAACTATTATTCTATCTGTTCTCACTGGACAAGAACTCTGTTTGAGTATTAATGGGTCTGAAGTAAAATAGACATGTAGTGGCTTCTACAGTTTTCATGAATGAAAGATTGTTATTTTAGGCCTTTCATTGTTTTGGACATAGAAAATTTTCTTTTTTTTCAAGATTTTATTTATTTGAGAGAGAATGAGCACAATCAGGGGGAACAGCAGGTGGAGGGAGAAGCAGACTCCCCGCTGAGCAAGGAGAACGATTTGGGACTTGACCCAGGACACTGGGGTCGTGACCTGAGCTGAAGGCAGATGCTTAAATGATCGAGCCACCTGGGTGTTACCACCAAGTACCTTCTATATGCCAAGTCTATCACATTTATTATCTCATTTTATCCTCACAACAATTCTATGGGTTAGGTGTAAACATTATTCCCAGTTTGCAGATAGGGACACGAGTTAGAAGGAAGTTAAGATCCTTCCCCGAGATCACACAGCAAGTAAATGATAGAACCATTTTAAACCTAATTATGTCTAACTCTTACCCCTATGTTTTAATACATGTAGGTCATTGCCAAGGAATGCAGAAATAATAATTCTTGAATAAACTAAGCTCTAGACTCTGAATCCAGAATGATCTCCACCAAAGGGTTCATCCCACCTCACTGTATTTGATAACTCTTAACCTCTAAGTGTCAGTCTTCACTGTAGCATCCACCAGCCTTCAGACTTTGCATAGTTCTCAGGATCTCCTGACCTCTCAATGGGACCGTTAGAAACTGGCTTGTTCACAGACACACACACAAATGAATGCATGTGTAACTGGTGAAATCTGAATAAGCTATGTGGGTCACACTGTTTAAAGACAATTTTTAGAAAGAAGAAAAATCATGACTCTTACACAAATACAAAAAGGAATACATATTGAAGAATTGATTGAACTCATATACTAGGAGAGAACCAGACAAATGTTATAACTGGTTCAAAGGAAAAGTCAAGAAGCACAGATTTATACTGAGTGAGATACTGAGTTGCAAATAGAGGTTTTAAGTCTACTGGAACTCTAAAAGACAAGGCAGAGTTTGCATACTGACAATGTTGAATTTTAGCTGAGCCCTGTGTTCCCAGAAAACACCAACGGTTAAGAAATCTCCCTAATCCTTACCTTTCTGAGATCCCACCACCCTTTTGTGTTCTGAAAGTGACGACACTTTCTCGTGACTCCCATAGGCCTTACAGTGGTCTCCCTTGTTTACTTGTGACAAGACCAAACACACTTTTCCCCTTTTGCCTGAATCCACCAGCAAAGGCAAGACATAGATCCTCCAACTCCCTGTTCTTTGTCACATGAACGATTAATTGAGATTAGAGCTGTTTATATCCTGAAAGGAGTCAGACCCAGAGCTAAACATATCCTATTTAATTGACTGAGATTTCTGATTATGAAACAGTTCAAACTGTAAATCATTCCACCTCTAACTTGTCCATTTCTCTCTATTAAAGGTCTAAGGCAACACTACCCTGCCAAGATACTCTCTATGAATCTGGGTGATCTCCCTGCTACAGGAGCCTAAAATAAAATCAATCTTCTTAATTGTTTGGTTTTGTCATTGGCAATATTCATCAGTTACCAGCAATTTAAAGAGTTCATAAATAGCCCAGAGAGAGACATAATGCATAATTCCTCATTGAAATACACATTTTTCCCTATAATCTCCTCACTTTGATCCAAAATAATCTCAAAGGAAGATTATTCTTTTTTATTTTTATTTTTTAAATTAACATATAATGTATTATTTGTTTCAGGGAACAAAGGAAGATTATTCTTGGTCACAAATAAGGCTGGTCTCTAACTTCACTATTTACATTGGTGCAATAAGAGTGATAATTTGCCACTTAGGTCTTCTTAAACTTGCTTTGCTGAAAGTCTTCTCAAAAAATCTCAAATTTATGGGGCGCCTGGGTGGCTCAGTGGGTTAAAGCCTCTGCCTTCGGCTCAGGTCATGATCCCAGGGTCCTGGGATCGAGCCCCGCATCGGGCTCTCTGCTCAGTGGGGAGTCTGCTTCCTCCTCTCTCTCTGCCTACCTCTCTGCCTGCTTGTGATCTCTGTCTGTCAAATAAATAAATAAATCTTTAAAAAAAAAAAAATCTCAAATTTACTTTTAAAAGCCTCTAAGGTTAGATAGTTGCACCAAGAACTCAACACCAGAATTCAGCTGTGGTAGCCATTCGGTGAATTTGTCTCTTCTTGAAGTTCCCCAAATATCCTAAGATTCCTGGGTCTAACAAGAAAGTGACCTTACCCACCCAGAAGCTGAGAACTTTCTAAGTCAGATACTAACCAATTTTCCTGGAAGGGTTTGTAAGCATTGGCTGCATAAAGTCATCCTAGTTCCTTAGATATGTCTGGCCATATCTGATTAAAGGAGCATCGTTCTCAAATATAACACTCCAGGCAAGGCCTTGGTTGCATACCCAGTGTTTCCAATTATGTCCTGGTAAAAAAGATTCTTCCTGAATCTATGCCACTAACTATATTGTCATGAAAATATGATAGTTATATTGTGATGAAATTAAGAATATTCAATAAAAGTTTCCAAATTTTAGAGGGCTCAGGCAAAGAGAACAAGCTATCACTCACAAATGTTTTATTTCAGTGTACAAAAGAGTATAAAAAAAAAACAGAGTTATAATTATTAAATTGTTATGAGTTATAGACAGCTTAAGAGGAAAAAAAAGGGGCTTCCTTGAATATCCAGAAAATAGACATTATGAAAATATAAGTAATAGTTTAAGCAAAAACAGTAATCACCCTTTGTCAATTCATCAGTCCTATGTAATTAGTTCTTGTTTCAGTGGATCTTGGGCTAGCAGTCTTATGAACGCATTGGCTTCTCTACAGTTCTAGAAATCCTGGCTCAGTCCACCAGTATGGTCTCAAAATTGTTTAAGCAATGTCATCAGAAACCTGTACCCCAAAGCTTCTGGTATAGTCCTTTTCCACAGAATTCTGGAACATTCCTTTGTGGAAAATGAAGTACTCTGGCTTATAGTTGATTGAAAAGCTTTCCGGGAAGCATAAAATAAAAAACTATCTGCAGGGCGCCTGGGTGGCTCAGTGGGTTAAGCCGCTGCCTTCGGCTCAGGTCATGATCTCAGGGTCCTGGGATCGAGTCCCGCTTTGGGCTCTCTGCTCAGCAGGGAGTCTGCTTCCCTCTCTCTCTCTCTGCCTGCCTCTCTGCCTACTTGTGATCTCTCTCTGTCAAATAAATAAATAAAAATCTTAAAAAAAAAAAAAAAACTATCTGCATATGACAAACAAAAATTTTTTTAGAGAGGGAGAGAGAGAGAATCTTTTTTTTTTTTTTTAAACACAAACCTGATAATTTTTTTTTAAATTTATTTATTTGACAGAGAGAAATCACAAGTAGACAGAGAGGCAGCCAGAGAGAGAGAGGGAAGCAGGCTCCCTGCTGAGCAGAGAGCCAGATGCAGGACTCGATCCCAGGACCCTGAGATCATGACCTGAGCCGAAGGCAGCGGCTTAATCCACTGAGCCACCCAGGCGCCCCCGAGAGAGAGAATCTTAAGCAGGCTCCACATCCAGCACAGGGCCTGCCTGCCACAGGGCTTGATCCCACCTTGAGATCATGACCTAAGCTGAAATCAAGAGTCAGAAACTAACCAACTGAGCCACCCAGGTGCCCCAAATATACCATCTTAGCCATTTTTTTAAAGTAGGCTCCATACCCAGTGTGGAGCCCAACATGCAGCTCAAACTCTTGACCCTGAGGTGAAGACCTGAGCTGAGATCAAGAGTTGTTCACTTAACCAACTTAGACAACTTAAACAACTTAAAACAACAAGAGTTGTTCACTTAAACAACTTAGCCCCTGTATATGACAAAAAATTTTAAATGGTTGTAGTTAGTCTACTAGCTTATTACTGATAACTTTAAAAAATGAAAGCGCAGATAAGGATTCATTACAAGAATTATGCAAAATGATAAGGAAATTGGGTTATTTCTCTGGCAGGCAAAACAAGATAATAAAGTCAATCTAAGGGCATCTGGGTGACTCAATAGGTTAAGTGTCTGTCTTTGGCTCAGGTCATGATCCTGGGGTCCTGGGATTGAGTCTTGTATCAGGATTCCCTGCTCAGCTGGCAGCCTGTTTCTCTCTACCTGCCACTCCCCCTCCTTGTGTGCTCTGTGTGTGTGTGTCAAATAAATAAAATCTTTAAAAAGAAAAAAGAAAAGATATTGAGACATAACATATAATAATCCTGACTTTATATATCACATATATACCAAGATTTTTTTAAGAATACACCAAGAACATATCAAGAATGTCAAGAGATTCAGTAAGTCTCAAGTAAATCCTAAATATCTGTATATTAATTAAACTACATAGATCAGTGATATGAATCCCCAGTTGAAGCACAGAAGAGGCTAAATACAAATTTAACAAGTAAAAATGTGACCAGCTGCTAATATTAAAAAGAAATAATAACTGAAATTGTGACCAAAGTCTCCAACCACTTAACCAAGTGATCTGCTGCCTTCTCCTGGAGGCCAATACCCCATGACTCAGTTCTGGCTTAAAGGAAAGAGGACACATGCAGAAACTTTAGACTTATTTTTGCTTTTTCTCCCTTTCTTCCTCTTAAAAAAATGAGGTTAAATTAAAATAAAAATAATACCTCAAATAATAATATTTTAAATTATTATTTTTTATTATTAACATTTAAATAAATAAAACCTCAAATTAAATATGTGGTTAAATAAAGAGCTCCTGTGTACCCTTCACTGGGATTCCTCAGTTGTGTATACTTCTAAGAAACAGTTGCAGAATTGATGACACATTAACCCTGAATATTTCAGTGCATATTTCCTAAAAACGAGGACACTCTACTATACAATCACAGTATAACCATCAACATCAGAAAATTAACATCAATCCAAGATTACCATCTAATCTATAAGACCTATTCAAATTTTGCGTTTGTCCCAATGATGTCTTTTATAGATGCAGGATTAAGCCCAGAAATACCTGCATTTTGGGGTGCCTGGGTGGCTCAGTGGGTTAAGCTGCTGCCTTCGGCTCGGGTCATGATCTCAGGGTCCTGGGATCGAGCCCTGCATCAGGCTCTCTGCTCAGCGGGGAGCCTGCGTCCTTCTCTCTCTCTCTGCCTGCTTGTGATCTCTCTCTGTCAAATAAATAAATACAATCTTAAAAAAAAAAAGAAAAAAAAAGAAAAGAAATACCTGCATTTAGCTTCAGTCTCCTTCAATCTGGATGAGTTTCTCAATCTCCTTGTCTTCTTGATCTTGACTTTTGTGAAGAGTACTGCCAGTTATTTTTTGAGGATTGTCCCTCAACCTGTATTTGTCTAACATTTACTTATAATTTATGCATTTTTTGCAGAAATACCCCAGAAGTGATGCTGGGTTCTTCTCAGCATGTCAAGGAAGTGCACAATGCCAATATGTCCCTTTACTGATGATATAAATGTTAACTAGTAGTTAAATTAATTAGTTGATTAGTAGTTAATTAAATTAGTAGTTAATTAGTAGTTAAAGATAATGAGCAAGTATGGCATGCTTGTTAATTAATAGGTAATTAATAAGCATTCTGCAGAAAGATGCTTTGAGACTGTGTAATTACCCCGTTCCTCATCAGAATGATTCTTGTATGAATTACATATTTAAGGATCTTTACAAAATCATTATTTTCTAGTTCCATCAATTCTTTAATGCTTATTCATTGGCACTCTAATGTAAAGTAGACATTTCCCTTTTATTTTACTCATTTATATCAGAACATATTCATGGGTCCTTATGTCTTTCGAAGAGTTAAATCCACTATTATCAATATTTGTTTTGATGCTCAATTGTTTGGACTTTCTCTAGACCAACAAAGAAGAAAGTAGTAGTTGAGGATATGGCAGTGCCAAGAATGTGGGGAAAATGACCACTCCATTTGCCAAGACCCTTCTGCCAAAGACCAGCAAAAACATACATGCAGTTAAACAAGCCGCCTTTACTACTCATTGCAACAAGGAAGAACAAAAATCATAGGTAATCATGGGATTCTCTCAAAGAAACATAATTAAAAAGAAACTGTTACAGGATTTGGTCTTCCCTTGGGTGGTTTGGGAGAGTATAAAGAAGCAAGGATCTGTTCAAAATTGAATACTGTCAGAAATCAAAGGAATGATTGCATAAGAAATAATAGCCATTCATTTAGCAAGAGAGGAGTTTTATTTGGTATTTTGTGGTTTTATATAGGTATCTTATATGTGAGTAGACAAAATTATGAAGCAGCCTTGTTTTGTCTCTTCTATCTTGGTCTCAGGATAATCATGTCTGAGGTTGGTATTCCGTAAGATGGTTTAAAATGAACAGATGGGGACGCCTGGGTGGCTCAGTTGGTTAAGCAGCTGCCTTCGGCTCAGGTCATGATCCCAGCGTCCTGGGATCGAGTCCCACATCGGGCTCCTTGCTCGGCAGGGAGCCTGCTTACTCTGCCTCTGCCTGCCATTCTGTCTGCCTGTGCTTGCTCTCTCCCCCCCTCTCTCTCTGATAAATAAATAAAATCTTTAAAAAAAAAAAAAAAAGAACAGATGGCCTGTGAGTGTTAGATTACTTCTGGACATCAGAGGCTGCTTCTTATTTCTTTCTCACACTGTGAGAATGGGAGGGCATGACTGTGCAATGTCCCACCTCAGCATTTTATCAGATTAGCACAGCTCATAACCCAGCATTCTATAGCCATAGGCATCACTGACTTTGTAACTTCCCGAAGTGGAAAAAAATGAACATGCTTATATTGCCTTCATAGCATATAAAGTAAGAAGCAAGGGAGTGTGAAATGGGTGAAGGGGGTCAAAAGGCAAAACCTTCCAGTTATAAAATAAATAAGTCATGGGGATGTAATGTACAGCATGGTCACTACAGTTAGTAATACTGTACTGCATATTTGAAAGTTGCTCGGAGGATAGATCTTTAAAGTTCTCATTACAAGAAAAAAAATTTATAACTGTGTATGGTAACATGTTAACTAGACTTATGGTGGTGATCATTTTGCAGTATATCAAATATCAAATCATTATTTTATATACCTGAAACTAATACAGTGTCATATGTCAGATATTCCTCAATAAAAACAAACAAACAAACAAAAACAAATATATGGCCTATCATAACAAACAAGGGGAGAAACTTACAAAGGGGTTTCAAGAGCCTAGCCAATGGTAGGACTGCCCAAAGAGAATTCAGCTTTATGTTTAAGATCACATTCTCTAGAGTGAGACTACCTGGGTTCACCTTCCAACTCTGCTTCTTACTAACTAGGTGACCTTGGGCAAGTTAAAAAGTAGAAGACTAATAGTTCCAGTTTCAGAAGGTTGTTTTGAGGATTGAATGAAGTAATTCTCATAAATGTTATAGAACTATGTACTCAATACATGTCAGCTGTTATTACAAAACAAAAACGAAGAAGCAAAAATATATACACTTAAAATGATGTTTAGCAATGAGTATTTCAGATTAGAAATGGTCTGAACATCCAATAAATATCCATTAACTCAATTTAGTGTCAGTCCAAAGCTTTACGTTACCTAAGCCTCTTACCAATCATCTTCAAGCTGACATACTTCCTTATTTTCTGAAATGAGGAATATTCGGTTTATATCTGTTTTTATTTCTACAAAATAATCAGAACAGAGATCCTTACAGAGGCCTTATAATCAAATTTAGTAATGTCATCTAGAGATAGAAAATATTTCACTTTCATACAATGAGAGGTAAAAACGTTTCTGAACTATAGACATAATGGCAGACAAATAAGTGCAAATAGAACTTTGAGCTTATATTTTAAAATCTCAGCCATAGGTTAAGAGTAGACACAAAATTACAAAAATCCATGGTCCATATAAAAGACTTGTTCTGTCCACAGTGGATATAAATTCATTGAAAATTGATCAGAACTCAAAATAAACAAACATATAAACAGAAAAGATAAGTAAACCAGTCTGACATTTTTCAGCCAACAGGACAAGCTGTCTACTTCCCATTAACCCATCTACAGAAATCATCAAATTGTCAGACCATTAAGCCAAATTTCCAGTAAGGAATAATTTATCAGATAAAACAAACTGAAAACAAAATGAGTAGAAAACAAAATTAAAATTTGGAAAAACAGAGAGTCACCAAAGTCTTACTGCCTCTTTGCATTCACCTCTGGAAGCCAAAAAAAGATGTGCCCAGGTTTACACCACTGGTGAGATTGATGAATGTTACCTGGTTCTGTCAGGGGACTCCATCGGGCATCTTGGTGGAACTTCCAAAACTGTTAAAAGATAATTTCAGAAATATACAAAATCATGAATCTCACGGTTATAAAAATGAATATGTGTTAAGATTTTTATTTTCCTCATATGATATGAGGGAACCAAGCAGATGTAATAACTAGTTCAAAGGAAAAGTCAAAAGAACACATATTTATATGGAATAAAGGAACATTGAGATGAATTGCAAATAGAGACAAAATTGATATTTCCATAGGGAGGAAGTTAACTGCATCTCTAACAGGACAAAGTTCACCTATCTATCAGCTACTTAACAACTTTCAAGAGTCGCAAAATCACTGAAAGACAAGAAACATGGCTAGAATCAGAGAGCCCTGAAGGGTGTGCTATAGGTAATGTAGTTTTCCACTGAAGCACAAACTTCTTTCTATAGCTAATCATAATTTACTGCTTACCTTGTGCTAGGAATTGTGCTAAATGCTTCATAAGCTTATCTTATTTAATCACCATGATAACTTAGAGTGGTAGGTACTATTATTAAGAATATTCTGGGGAAAAAAAAAAGAATATTCTAGGGGCACCTGTGTGGCTCAGTCGGTTAAGGGGCTGCCTTCAGCTCAGGTCATAATCTCAGGGTCCCGAGATCCAGCCTGCAGGTCTGACTCCCTGCTCAGCAGGGAGCCTGTTTCTCCTTCTACCCACCCCCACCCACCCACCTTCACTCATGGTCTCTCTGGCTCTCTCTCTCTCAGATAAATAAATAAAATCGTTTTTTTTTTAAGTGTGGTTTTCTTAAGGGTACTGTCCATCCTCGCACATGCTCCTACTCACTCTCTTGCTCTCCCTCCCACCCTCTGAGAGAGACTTACAGCATCTCACTTAATGTTGGAATCACACACACACACATACACACACACTTTATAGTAAACATATGAAAACTTACTCCTATCTCACATATTATTTACTCAAGAACGAACCTCTTGATCTAATTCCCTTGGGTAGATATGCTGTCAGAATTCAAAACTTTTCAGATTTAAAATAATAGATTGCATATACCATATACTACATAATGCTTCCACGGGGGCTTGGGACAGTATTCATAATCAAACACAGTTCTATTTCTGCAGGAAAAAAAAAGATGTATGAATAGTCACACTAAGAGGAATAAATACAGATCATAAACAGCTACATGTTTGTTCAGGTTAGTTGTGCTGCCAAATCAGTTCACCCTAAACTGCCCCCCCCCAATTTTTATTATCAGAACTTTCAGAATTGTGGATAAAGATTTGTGGGGCTATTTATAACAATGTAAGAGTGGAATAGGCTACCTGATGATGTTCAGGTTATTAGACATTTAATTAAATATGTATTAATTTTGATTTTTTGATTTTCTTTTTATATTTGGGGCCAATAACTTTTTCCCAAATCTCAACCATTTATTTTATTTTAAAAAATATTTTATTTATGTGAGAGAGAGAGAGAGAAAGCAAAAGCTGGAGGTGGGGAGAGGTAGAGGGAGAAGCAGACCCCCACTGAGCAGGGAGCCTAACCTGGGGCTGGATCCCAAGGACCTGGGGATCATGACCTTGGCTGAAGGCAGACTGAGTTCTGACTGAGAACTTAACTGACTGAGCCACCCAGCCACCCCCCCAAATCTCAACCATTTAATAGGCTACTAGGAATCTCTTGGACTCTGAGCACTGCGCCCCCAGTACAGAGTAAATACTCCAGTGGATTTACGCAAACAAGAGAAGAAGGGACTCAGAAACAAGAACAAAAACAAAAGGGTAGCATGAACTTGTAAGAAAAGTAAAGGGAGGCTAATGGCCAGAATAAGTGAGTGCTTGAGAATAATGCTGAAATGAGGAAGGAGAGTATTTACTCAGTGCCTATGAAAAATGCCTAGCACTGAACTAACTTTTCAAACGCCAGCTCTTTAATCACCATCCAAAAACCTATAATGGAGGTATTATTATCCCCATTTGGCGATGAGATCAAATACTCAGAATTTAAGAGCTTTCCCCAGATTTAAACAGTTAGTATGTAATGGAGCCAGGATTTGAATCTATGTTTTCTGATTCTAAGGTCGATACTCTTCCTGCCATAATGTCTTGATATATTCAGAATAGAATACATACATGAGTAAGAGTCATCCGTGGGGAAGAGATGAGATTTTATTTTATTAATTATTTTTATTAACATATAATGTATTATTTGCCCTAGGGGTACAGGTCTGTGAATCACCAGGTTTACACACTTCACAGCACTCACCATAGCACATACCCTCCCCAATGTCCATAACCCAACCACTGTCTCCATACGCCCCCTCCCCCCAGTAACCCTAAGTTTGTTTTGTGAGATTAAGAGTTTCTTATGGGGGCGCCTGGGTGGCTCAGTGGGTTAAACCACTGCCTTCAGCTCAGGTCATGATCCCAGAGTTCTGGGATCGAGTCCCACATCGGGCTATCTGCTCAGCAGGGAGCCTGCTTCCTCCTCTCTCTCTGCCTGCCTCTCTGCCTACATGTAATCTCTCTCTGTCAAATAAATAAATAAATAAATAATCTTTAAAAAATAATAAAAAAGAGTCTCTTATGGTTTGTCTCCCTCCGGATCCCCCATCTTGTTTCATTTTTTCCTTCCCTACCCCCAACCCCCCCCACCCTGCCTCTCAAATTCCTCATATCAGGGAGATCATAAGATAATTGTCTTTCTCTGATTGACTTATTTCACTCAGTCAATCAATTGACAGTATTACTCAGCATAATACCCTATAGTCCCATCCACATCATTGCAAATGGCAAGGTTTCATTTCTTTTGATGACTGCATAATATTCCTATATATATATTTACCACCTCTTCTTTATCCATTCATCTGTTGATGGACATCTAGGTTCTTTCCATTGTTTGGCTATTGTGGACAGTGCTGCTATAAACAGTCAGGTGCATGCACCCTTTCGGATCACTACATTTGTGTCTTTAGGATAAATACTCAGTAGTTGAATTGATGGGTCATAGGGTAGCTCTGTTTTCAACTTTTTGAGAAACCTCCATGCTGTTTTCCAGAGCGGCTGCACCAGCTTGCATTCCCACCAACAGTGTAGGAGGGTTCCCCTTTCTCCGCATCCTCGCCAATATCTGTTGTTTCCTGATTTTAGCCATTCTGACTGGTGTGAGGTGGTATCTCATTGTGGTTTTGATTTGTATTTCCCGGATGCCAAGTGATGTGGAGCACTTTTTCACGTGTCTTTTGGAAGGCGAAGAGATTTTTGTCTTTTCCATTAGGCAGAATAATTAAGCTGAGCGGAGATAAGCAAAAATGACCAAAAGAATTGAATACCAACAAATATAAGGAAAGAGGAAAAAGACACCCAACTAATTTAAGAGATTTTACATCTCTAAGCCTGAATGATTTTCATCAAAGGTTAACAAATGAGTCTGCAGATGTAATTTCAGAACCAGAGTTAGTAATAGTCACGAATCATGGAGGAAAGGAGTATCTGATGAAAGCACAAACATTTTCCTTATTTCTAAAATTTGGGGGGGGAGGGGTAAATTCCAAAAACATTAAGTCAGTAAAGTTTGACTTCAATCTTCAGCAGAACTCTTAAATGGAATCTTAAACAGATGACTTATAGAGCACAATATAGTGATCACTATTTCACTAAAATCAATAAGTATACCAAAGTAAGCCCCTCTTCTCTTTTATATGCTTCTTTAACTGTTTCTGAGAAAGGGATATTAAGTTAAAGTCCATGGCTTGTGAACCCTGAAACTGTATGCAAAATTTAGTGCATGTGAACATTTTTCTGGCTGGACAAAAGGTCTTTTAACTTTCATTAGATTCTCAAAGTAGTAGACTCAGGGCTTTTGTGACCTCATGGCAGTGGGAGAAAAGGGGTCTCCAATCAGCCTGTGTAGGTACTGTGAGTCCTCTCTTGTCTCCATGGTGACATCCCTTGTCTCTTTGTTGCTGGGTGCTCTGATGGCACCTGCTGCTTACAGTCTGTCACTGGCAATTTCTTTGTTAGTGTCTTGGCCCTGATAGTTTTCCTTCACTGGCTTGGTTCCACCTCCACAATCGCTAAGGCTGTAGACCCCTCTGAGCTGCACACAGGGCCTCCATCTGGCCTTGACAGTCCACTCCAAAGCCTCTACGGCAGAGATGTTTCATCTGTCTGAGGAATTTCTGGTTCCCTTCATATTTCACAGGGACCAGAAGAGAGGCAGGAGTGCTAACCCAGGCCCTCTCTCTGCCTAACAACTCTGTATTCTGCAACTTCCACATACCAGTCTGGGGCTACAGGGAATAGCAGTTTCTTTCCTGGATCCCAAACGAGTGATGGGGCATAAGCCTCCTCTGCTTTTTTGGCACTTTTTTTTTCCCATTTCTCTCAACCTACCTAGCCCCCTCCCAACCATGCACATATGCATGCACACACACAGATTTCAGCAGAAAATCAATGTGTGTGTGTGTGTGTGTGTGATATCACATGTGAATGTTATCACTTACTGCCCTCTCTCTTTTGTCCCATATTCTATCAGACCAGAAGAAGGATTTCATCCCTTTCTACTGCAGCAGAGATTTTCCATAAGTCATATTCTTTTGGGAAGAACATTTTCTCTCCCCCAGGTCTGTAATAGCAGAAGGGTTACAGAGGAAACTGATTTCTGGAGCTGCAAGGAGGTAGATGAATGTGTGACGGAAGGATACAGTGAGGACTGATAATTTCACAGGCTTCGTATTTTTAAACATTACCCCATTCACATGATAATTGTCTTGAAATATTTCAAAGTTCAAAAATATTTCAAAATTCTATCAGAAGATAGAAATAACTTATTCTACTATGCAGCCATCAAAAGAAATGAAATCTTGCCTTTTGCAGCGACGTGGATGGAACTAGAGGGTATTATCCTGAGCGAATTAAGTCAATCAGAGAAAGACAATTATCATATGATCTCCCTGATATGAAGAATTTGAGAGGCAACGTGAGGACTTTGGGAGGTACGGAAAGAAAAAATGAAACAAGATGGGATCTGGAGGGAGACAAACCATAAGAGACTCTCAATCTCACAAAACAAACTGAGGGCTGTGGGGGGAGGGGTGTATGGAGAGGGTAGCTGGGTTATGGACATTGGGGAGGGTATGTGCTATGGTGAATGCTGTGAAGTGTGTAACCCTGACAATTCACAGACCTGTATATACAAATAATACATTATATAATACATTATATGTTAATAAAAATAAAGAATTTTTTTTAAAAGAAATAACTTATTCTTTATTCTCTATTGGGCTGAAATTACACCAGTGGTGAAAGCTATAAGAATGCAAATTTGGACTTTTAAAAAAACTTTCCAGTAACCAGAAGTTTTGTTCAAACATAAAATAGGATAGCACAAGAAATAATGGGATGGTGTCACTGGAAATGTTAATATGATATTCGCAACTAATGAATCATTGAACATTACACCAAAAACTAATGATGTACTATAGGTTGCCTAATTGAATTTAAATTAAAAAAAACTCACATGTTCAGATGACAACTGATCAAAGATACATAGGGGGAAAAATCCACCTTAGTTTAAAGTTTATAATAAATGGGGACGCCAGGGTGGCTCAGTCAGTTAAGTGTCTGTTTTTGGCTCCAATCATGATCCCAGGATGCTGGGATCGAGTCCCATGTCAGGCTCTTGCTCACGGGGAGCCTATTTCTCCTACTGCCTGACACTCCCCCTGCTTGTGCTCTCTCTCTCTATCTCACCCTCTGGCAAAAGAAAGAAAGAAAGGAAAAAAGAAAGAAAGAAAGTAAGTTAGTTTATAATAAATGACCTCTAAATTACCTAAAGATACATATTCTCACCTTTTTTTTTTTCCAAATGAGGTTTTCATCGCTTATCTTCTGACATCATTAGCAAGTAGACTGCAGATTGACATGTCTCTGAGTTGGCCATCCACTCCTCCATCTCAGACTAAAAAAGGTAGCCAAAGACTTGAGGCCAGTGGTACAGAGGAAAGGTCATATGCAAGGAACTGAAACACCAAGCCTGTGTCACATATCAGTATGGAGTCTAAATTTGCACTACTCATGTGATGTGGGATATTCTTAACACACACACACACACACACACACACACACACACAGAAATGACTGGACCTGGTAAAAATCCAAAGGCTATGTCAGAGGCAAATGACAATTTTCTTTGTAGGGAAACTTCACAACCCAAGCACATGAAACTCCCACTGAAATGACCTCTTACTGAAGATGACTGTACAGTCAAGAGTCACAAATCATGAGGAAACGAACCACATAAGACAAAGCTAGCAAAATAGTTAACATACCAAGAACTAGATATAATAAAACAATCAGAAAGGAAATGTAAAACAAATACGCTCTACCTTAAGAAAATTTGGAAAGTTCTACTTAATATGGATATTTTATTGAGCAAGGAACAAACTGTTGGAGAATAGGGAGACTTCTGAACCAAAGTAGTTAAGAAACTAAAATCTCAGCAGTTACAGCTCAGTTTATAAAGCATGAAATGCGGGAGTGCATTTTCTATTGTGACTGGTTACTAGAACCTTACACTCTTTTTCACCGCAGGCTTACTCTGTAGCTAATTAGCTAGGAAGGTTTGCTTTTTGTTTTTTCCCCTTAAGTAAGCTCTACGCCCAATGTGGGGCTTAAACTCACCACTCTAAGATTGAGAGTTGGGGCATACTCCACCAACTGAGCCAGCCAGATGCCCCATGGCTAGGAAGCTTTAAGGTCATGCTGACATGAAGAACTCTTAACTTTTGTTTAAGGTCAGAGTAAGAATTTGGGGAAATCATGATAGTTTTAAGTTTTGGTTGCATTAGTGTGAGTGTTTGGTCTAGGAATATATTCAAACTGTGATCTCCATTTTGGTTTTGCTTTAACAGTTCCAAATAATAAAAGACTAAAGAAATATTAGAAACCAAAATGAAAGAACAAGAAAGAAAGAAAGAAAGTTGGGGGGGGGGAGAGGAAGGAAGAAAAGAAGGAAGGAGGGAAGGAAGAAGGAAGAAAGAAAAGAACCAAAAAGATTGGCTTTGGGGCACCTAGGTGGCTTAGTGGGTTAAGCCTCTGCCCTCGGTCATGATCTCAGGGTCCTGGGATTAAGCCCTGCCTGAGGCTCTCAGCTCAGCAGGGAACCTGCTTCTCCCTCTGCCTGCCTCTCTGCCTACTTGTGATCTCTCTCTCTGTCAAATAAATAAATAAAATCTTAAAAAAAAAAAAAAAGATTGTTTTCTTAAAAGAACCAAATAGAACTTACAGAAACAAAAAATATAATCACTGAAATTAAAAACTCAGTGGACAGATTAGGCAATAGTTTAAATATAATTAAGAAGAAAACTTACCTGGAAAGTAGATCTGAAAGAATTACTAGGGACATAGACAAATGGATAGAAAATATGAAAGAAGGGTTTGTTAAGCAGAATAATGGTCCCCAAAGGATGTCCACATCCTAATGTCTGGAACCTGTGAATATGTCAAATGGAAAAGGGTGAAGTAAGGTTGCAGGTGGAATTAAATTGGGTAATTGGCTGACCTTGATAGAGGGAGAGAATCCTGGATTATCCAGGTCAGGCTATTGTAATCATAGGGGTTCTTAAAAGTGAAAAAGGAGAGAGAAGAGCATGGGAAGCAGAGAGATGGCAGTGTAAAAAGTCTTGTTAATGTTGATGGCTTTAAAGATGGAAAAATAGGACCATGAACCAAGGAATGCAGGCAGCCTCTAAAACTGGAAAATATAAGGAAATGAATTTGTTCCTAGAGCCTCCAGAAGAAATGCAGCCCTGGCAAAATCTCAGTGAGACTCATTTCAGACTTCTGGCCTACAGAACTGTAAAATAATAAATCTGTGTTTTTTAAAGCCAACTAAGTTTATGATTTGTTACAACAGCAGTGGGGAAACTAATGTGAGAGTTTAAAGGCATATAAGGTAAAGGGAAATGATGCAACATATATCTAATAAGAGAAAAAGTAGAGGGAATATACTATTTTTTAAAGGGCTGAGAATTTTCCAGAATTGAAGAGATGAGTCTTCAGATTGAGAGATCACACAAAGGTCTGAGTGTGGTACATATCAGCTAATACACAACCATACTCAACATTATAGTGAAATACAGAAGAGGGGAAGTCTTAACAGCAAACAGAACCTCCGGCATGGGCAAGAAAAAGACAACCAGAACTCTCTTCCCAGGAAGGTAACAAATGTCAGTGGTCAACCAATGCTATCAGCATTCAAAATCAGACTCTAGGTGTGGCCTCTGATCCTTTTTCCTGTGGTTTCCCGGGTGCTGGTACACTCCTGGAGATGAATTTAGACAAAGAAGATGGAAGGAAGCTGGTTCCAGAAAGAGAGATTCCCCTTCTTCCTTGTTCTCAATCTTCTGCTTCAAGGTAAGAAAGGGGCAACAACAGGGAAGAAGTGAAGACTCTCTGTAAACACCTAGAAACTTCTTACAAATCTCCAACTCCTAGAGATGATCTAAAGTGGGCATTGTTATTTCATAATTTTGTTATAATAATGCCTGAACAGACATTACATCTCTGAAAGACAGAGAATATCCTTCCAGAGATGTGCCACACAGGAACACTTCCATTTTTCTTCCCATGAGCCATCCCTGCTTGTCTTCTTTTCCATTTGACCTAAATGTACACCCATCTTTCTATACACAGATATGATTCTTTTTCCCCACAGCTATGAAACCAACCCCATTGCAGCAAAGTGCTCACTTTTAGCCTTAACTTCCTCATCCACCTACAAGATCCAAGTTCCCTAGGTTAGTAAGATGCCAGAGGGTAAGAGGTGGAGAGTGAAGATGGAGTAAGCCTATCTTTCAAGGAGTGATCATGGTAGAGTGGAAAGAACATGGGATTTGGAGACAGATGAACCTGGGTTTGAATATTGGTCCCTCACTTGACTCCTTATGTAACTTTGGGCAAATTGGTTGACTTCTCTGAGCTCGTTTCCTCATCTGTAAAATAGGACCTACCTTGCAGAGTTGTGAGGATGCAATGAGAGAAGTGAGTAGCACAGTGGCTGCCCGGCATTTGACAGGTATCAATAAATGTCATCTCTCTCCCTTAGGTTGTCATGTAACTTCTGAATAGGGGGAAATAGGGGAGGGCTGAACCAAAGGTGGCCAGTACAAGAAAGAGGAACAAATTGTACACCTAGTCTACTCAGTAGAAAACATTAGAAATGGTCCTCTAGTCACTCACAGACTATGCTTGACAAATGAAAATTCATTGCTCATAGAATGATTTAAGGATTTGCCTGGAGAACACCGTGACTCTGGGAATGGATAAGGCTCAATGTCCTTGGCACACAGCCCTCTCTCTCATTCCAGCTTGTTGTAACTCTAGCAAATTTCTACCAGTAGAGAATTGGAATATTTACCAGTCAGAAAAGAGGAGAAGGCAACACCACAAAAGCCTCACACTAGAAAACTGATAGAAGACTGGGCAGCAAAATAAGGAGATGGAAGGAACATTGGGGCAGTGAAGGTGAAATAGGTACATTCTCTTTGGGCATCACCCCCCAACAGAATCCTATCCAATGGCTATCACTGTCCCAGGGTTTGGTTTGCATATAGATTTGGGCATGCTTTGCATGAAAACAGAAAGGTTAGGAAGAAGGCCAGAGCCCTAACTCAGCTTACCACATTAGCTTCCATCATTTGCCTTCTAGCCCAACCCATCCTCCCTGGCCTTGGTGGGCCGCACCCAGCCTCTGGGCCTCTCTTGGAGCTCTCCCTCCCCCAATCTCTATTTCATCAATGGGGGTGTATGCTGCAGCAGCATCAAACAAATTAGGGTTCAGATCAAGTCCAGTTTCTGCCCCTAAATATTTGATGTCAGGAATTTAATTCCTCTCACTGAAACTCAGTTGACTCATTTATTACATAACGATAAAAATAATTTCTACCTGATAGGGGCCTGGGAGGGTAAAATGAGGTAATTTGTTGAAAGGGTTTAGACTATGCCTGGGACATAGTCAATGCTCAATAAATATTAGCTATCATTATTAACACAGGCTACCCCCACGATCCTGTCATAGGGCCCTCTCATAGGCAACATGAGATTTCTCTCCCTCTCCTCACACATTCTATGTCCTCTACAGGAAGGAGCAGTACCTTCATCAACAACTGCTCAGGGTCTTCCCAGGATGGCATGTATCCCACTGTTCTGGAGTCAGTGTTCAACAGGAAGGCCTTCCGTCCAGTCACCAATTTCAGCATCCCCACCCTAGTCAACATCTCCTTCACTATGTCTGCCATTCTAGATGCGGTGAGTGCTGATACCTCTAGCCCTTAATTTTTTCCCACCCTGGCAAGGCAAGCTCAAAAGCCCTTGTCCACATTTCAGCTTCCTCTCTCATTGCTATCTGGAATCTGCCCAATGAGAATCTCAGAGAAACTATGTCTGGTTCAGCAGGATGACATATTAACAGCACTAGAAGAGAATTTCTTTTCTTCTTAGCCAGCAATTCTCTACGCTGGCTGCATATCACTGTTCAGGTTCTGCTCCCAGAGGTTCTGATTGGATGAAACCCAGACTTTGGTATTTTTAAGCTCCTCAAGTGATTCTAAGATACAGCCAGGGTTAAGAAGTCCTCCTGTGAACTCTCATTCATGGTCCAAAACATCTGTTTTAATCAAGCTTTTGTCCTTGCCCTACATCTTGGCCTTGATCATAGCACCATTTTGACATATCTTGGGGGTTGGTAAATAGAAGTGGGGAGTGGGAGGAATGGACAGACTTCTTAGCAGCATCACACGGGAAACAGGAAATTCTTTTGACAAGATGAGAAACTACAGCTCTTATCATCGTTCCTGTGGCTGGATGGTCAATTGTTTATTCTCTCCCTTCATTAATAGTCAGAAAGGATTTTAAGCAAAGATATAATTATGACCTTTACGTACCTAACAAAATAGCTTTGAAACACATGATGGGGGCACCTGGGTGGCTCAGTCCATTAAATATCTGCCTTTGACTCAGGTCATGATCCTGGGGTCCTAGGATCAAGCCCCACATAGGGCTCCCTGCCCTCTGCCTGCTGCTCCCCCAACTTGTGCGCTCTCTCTCCCTCCCTCTCTCTCAGATAAACAAATAAAATCTTCTTTAAAAAAAGAAAGAAACACATGATGGAGAAACTTAAAAATCTACAATCACAGTGAGAGGCTTCAATATACTCCTTTCAAAAGTCAAGTAGAAAAAGAATAAAAATATTGTGATTTTTAACAGCACAGTTAAGAAACTTGATTTAGGGGGTGCCTGAGTGGCTCAATTGGTTGAGTCTCCAACTCTTGTTATTGGCTCAGGTCTTGATCTCAGGATCCTGAGGCCAAGCCCCATGTTAAGTTCCACGCTGGGTGTGGAGCATACTTTAAAAAAAAAAGGGGGGGGGACTAGATTTAATAAACTTTGTGCCAATGAATATGCATAATCTCTTCTGACACAAATGGAATATTGTCCCACACTGACCATATTCTTGACCACAAAGATCTCAATAAAGTCGAGAAAGCAGAAATTATCTAGACCACAATCTCTAATCACAATACAAAAAAATGAAACTAATCAGGAAAAGATAGCACTCCCCAAGAAAACCTTATTTCTTGGGAATTTAAAATTAAACTTCCAAATACTTTGGGCTAAAGAGAAAATAAAACAGGGGCACCTGGGCAGCATAGTCAATTAAGCGTCTGGCTCTTGGTTTCAGCTCAGGTTGTGATCTCAGGGTCATGATACTGAGCCATGCATCAGGCTATGCACTCAGCTCAGAGCCGCGTGAGACTCTCTCTCCCTCTCCCTCTGACTCTCCCCCCACGTGTGCACTGATGTGATCTTTCTCACTCTCTTTCACTTTCTCTCTTTTTCTCAAATAAATAAATCTTTAAAAAATAAAGATAAAATAAAATAAATAAACAGAAATTTTGAACTAATGAGAAATGAAGAGCTCTGCATATGAAAACCTATGAATGTAGCCAAAGTATAATAAGAATATATAAGAAATACATTAAAAATTTTGAATCTTAAGTGCATTAATTAGAAAAAAAGAGGGGAAGATGAAAGTAAATGAAGTAAGTTTCCAGTTTGAAAAGCATGGTTGAAGAGAAGGAAAGAGGAGAAAAATAATAGTAATGATCACCTAATCTTGCTCTCAAAGTGTAGTTCCCAGATGGGCAGCACTGGTTGATTACACCATCTGGAAGCCAAGAAATGCACACAGTTTTGGGTCCCACACAGCACGATCAACCATCCCAGCATGCCCAAGACTGAGTAATTCTCAGGACGTGGAATTTTCAATGCAAAAACTAACAAAATCCTGAGCAAATCAGGATGAGTTAGTCACCCAAGCAAATGAATCAGAATCTACAGTTCAAGAGGATCCCCAGGTGTTTTATATGCAAAGTGAGAGTTGAGAAGCACTGATCTAGTACAAGTCTTTGCTTAATGTGCATAGAGCTCTCTGTTGTGGCTGTGGTTCCACAAACTACAGCTGCTGTTGAAAGCGTCCTGAGACCACACAAGCCCACCCAGAACTAGACAATCCTAGAAAACAGTTTTCAAAGATTGCCAGACTTGGAAAAGAGAGTTTGGAAAGGTCATCCCAAAGACAAGGGAGGGTGGTGCCTGGCACCTGCCAAGGAGTGGAAGACCACTAAGCTTCTTGGGTTCAAAAAACCCAAGGGCTTGTTCAAGGTCTCCTTGCAATAAAGTCTGGTAAATGCAGTCTGGAAGACAGCTGAAGCCATGCTAGATATTAATACATAATGCCTATGACAACATTACAGTTTCAAAATCCACTGATAAGCCTTATTTCATTTGATACCTACTAATCTCCTTATTTCACACTAGGGAAATTCTAGCTCAGAGGTGCTAAGTTATTGATCTTTCATCTCTGAATCTCATTCCTACTGAAGAAAGGAGAGGATTTCTCTGGTCACCAGTAATTTCTCATGGAAATGGGAAAGGAGAATGATCAAAATTTATGAAGAAATGGATGCAGAGTGCTTCAATTCTATCTGTAATTCTTACTTATTGAAAAAAAAGCCAAAGTAACTTATCAAAATATTTATTCCACAAAGTTGAGTAATAGAAACACATGTTTATTATTTTATATATTTTTTATGTGCAGGAAATATTTCATAACCTTTTTAAAAAAATCAAAGGACAGGAAAAAACAGCTTCAATTCATATAAGGCTCTCACCTCTTTTACACCTGGGTTCTAGGTCTGGGATAACCCATTTATCAGATGGAACCCAGAGGAATGTGAGGGCATCACGAAGATCAGTGTGACAACCAGGAATCTGTGGCTCCCAGACATTTTCATCGTTGAGTTGTGCGTATAAAGGGCTGGGGAAAGGCAGAGGGAAGCCCCATTTTCTGGACTCAGTAGAATTTACAATCTACCATTGGAGTCACTACAAGCGGTCTTAAATGGCTGAGAAATGATCAGAAAGGTAAGAGGGAAAACTGTAACACCTGCATCCCACTCCATCTCTCTTACAGCATGGATGTAGATAAGACCCCAAAAGGGCTCACGGCATATGTAAGTAATGAAGGTCGCATCAGATATAAGAAACCCATGAAGGTGGCCAGCATCTGTAACCTAGATATCTTCTACTTCCCTTTTGACCAGCAGAACTGCACACTCACCTTCAGCTCATTCCTCTACACAGGTAAGTTGTGATGGAGTCTCAGAGATGTGGGTGAATGAGAGAAAACAATAAAACAACAAAAAATAAAATATTAAGAAATTATGAACAAATGGTGACCAAGGTGTGTGGGTAGAGCAAAGATTAAGGCTCTATGGATGTTTAAATATTTTCCATAAAGGCAGATCCGAAATCTATCTTGTTGATTACCACCCTAAGCTCTTTCAAAGTTTCTGCCATATGGTAGATACACAAAAATATGTGTTTAATGAAAAGACAAAAAAAGAGAGTGCAGTTGAGTCAACAGGAAACTGTATCCTTGGGAAATGATCTGGATCTCCCTTTTAGTGGAGAACATGTTGCTCGGCATGGAGAAAGAAGTGTGGGAAATAGCAGACACATCCCAGGACATCGTTCAAACCCATGGAGAGTGGGAGCTCCTGGGCATCAACAAGTCCACCCCAAAGATGTCCCTGGGCACCAGCCTGTATGATCAGATCATGTTCTATGTAAGTTCAGAGGCCCTTGCTTTTTCCTTCCTTCCTTGCTTCTACTCTTACCTACAATCTCCATCAAGAGGGTATCTCCCAAGTTTCAGTCTTACTTCTGCCAGGCCTGAACCTTCTCTCTTGGCTGCCCAGCCATGCTCTTTTTCCTAAAGCTCACTTCTCTGGCCTTAATCGCCCATGGCAGGTTCTATACTTAATTATGAAGCTGCATCCTGCATACCTAAAGATCTTAGAGTGATATCAGACCAACAGGAAAGGCAGAGACACAATCACTACTATTCCTGGAAGTCTCCAAATCCCTTATCCACTTCCCTTTCTTTCCTCTCAAGGTGGCCATCAGGCGCAGGCCCAGACTCTACATCATAAACCTCCTGTTGCCCAGTGGCTTTCTGATTGCCATCGATGCCATCAGCTTCTACCTCCCAGCAGAAAGCGGGAATCGTGCCCCATTCAAGATAACCCTTCTTCTGGGCTACAATGTCTTCCTGCTCATGATGAATGATTTACTCCCCACCAGTGGCACCCCCCTTATCAGTATGTCCTCTCCAGCCATTGGGAAAAGAAGGGTGGGAAAGGCTGACTGAACTAGCTCAGGGAAGGGAGTTATCCTGGGAAAAGGAGGTTCTCCAGGATATGATTGGAAGAGAGAAGTCCTAGGTTGGTGCCTCTGGCCCACATGTAGGCCTACCTTCCCTCCAGGTGTCTACTTTGCCCTGTGTCTGTCCCTGATGGTGGTGAGCCTGCTGGAGACCAGTTTCATCACCTACCTGCCGCACCTTGCCACCACCCAGCCCCCACCCATGCCTTGGTGGCTTCATTCTCTGCTCCTCTGTTGCACCAGGCCAAGAAAATGCTGCCCCACTGCACTCCAGAAGAGAAATAAAGGTCTGGCCCTACCCCCTGCCCACCTGCCTGGTAAGGGGTCAGCACTGCACACATTACCTCTTCCCACATAGTTTTTTCTCTGCTCCTACCTCCTTCCCTGTCCCCCTTCCTCCCCAGGTGAACTTCATGGTCCTAACTCAGTCTCTGTTTCTCTGTAGGTGTGAAGGAGCCTGTGGAGTTGGTGGGGAACGTGTCAGGTCCCAGAGAGGCAGAGTTAAATGGGTGGCCTCAATCAACAAGGGCCCAGGAGGAAGATGAGACTAAGAAGCAGCACTTGGTCAACCTATGGGTGCAGTTCAGCCACAGGCTGGACACCCTGCCCTTCTGCCTCTACCTGCTCCTCATGGCCACCTCTGTGGTCACAGCCATTGTCCTCTGGAACAACTAGCCATGATGTCTATCTGCTCCTGCTCTTGCTCCAGCCAAGAACTGCTTCTGGGACCAGAGACCAGTCAGGTTTTTGCCTTGTTGACTACCAACTGTCACAGCCCAAAGATGACCAGTTCCCTGTTGCATTCCATGCATCTCAATCCAGACCCACTGATCAGTCTCAACCAACTCCAGACATTTTCCTCTTGCATCTGCATCCTATAGACTTCCCTCAGTCTTCCCTTGAAGTTCTAGACTCCCCTATGTCTTCTCCATAGCAGTCCCACCTCCTCTGCTTGTTTACTTGTCCCAATAAATCATTCTACAGAGATCTCTGGTTCTTTATCATGTTTTCAGATAGCAAATTAACTATTCAGGACTGATAGTTGCAAAATACCACCTGTGCATCCCTCTGCCTGTGATAAAATTTTGATGTCATAACAGACTATTCTCTTACCTTCAAGTCCAATGTGACAATAGTCCTGTCTGGGAAGTTTTAATTTTCTTAGGCATTTTACTTTATTTTTTTAAGATTTTATTTATTTTTATTTTAGAGAGAGAGCAAGTTTGAGCAAGTTTGGGAGAAAGAGAGGGAGTGGGAGATAATCTCTAACAGATTCTGTGCTGAGCAGAGCCTGATGCAGGGCTTGATCTCAGGACCCTGTGATCATGACCTGATCCAAAACCAAGTTGGTCGCTCAACCTACTGAGCCACCAGGCACCCCACTTAGGGATTTTAAAAGACATATTTCTGGGACGCCTGGGTGGCTCAGTTGGTTAAGCAGCTGCCTTCGGCTCAGGTCATGATCCCAGGGTTCTGGGATCGAGTCCCACATCGGGCTCCTTGCTCGGCAGGGAGCCTGCTTCTCCCTCTGCCTCTGCCTGCCTCTCTGTCTGCCTGTGCTCACTCGCTCTCTCTCCCTCTGTCTCTGACAAATAAATAAATAAAATCCTAAAAAAAAAATTCTTAAAAAAAAAAGACATATTTCTTACTTGTAGATTCTTTTATTTATCTTTTTCACTATTGTAAAGGCATACTGTAGAGATATTACAGGTTGGTTCCAGAACATCACAATAAAGCAACTATCACAGTAAAAGTAGTCAATGAATTTTTTGACTTCCCAGTAGACATAAAAGTTATGTTTGAATTATACTGTAGTCTATTGAGTGTTCAATAGCACTATAGCTATTTGAGTCAGTTGAGCATCTGCCTTCGGCTCAGATCATAATCCCAAGATTCTGGGATCAGGCCCTGCATCAGGCACCCTGCTCAGTGGGGAGTCTGCTTCTCCACATCCCTCTGCTCCCCTCCAACTCACACTCTCTCTCAAATAAATAACTAAATCTAAAAAAAAGTGCATACCTTAATTTAAAAGTACTTTATGCTAAAACACACTAACCATCATCTGAGCTTTCAGCAAGTTGTAATCTTTTGACTTTAGAGGATCTTGCTTCAATGCTGATGGCTGCTGACTGCTGAGGGTAGTGGCTGCTGAAACTTGAGTGGCTGCAGCAATTTCTTGAGGACAATAGTGAAGTTTGCCACATCAACTGACTCTTCCTCTCACAATTTCTCTCTAGCATTCAATACTGTTTGATAGCTTTTAAGCTGTGGAACTTTCAAAATTGAGTCAGTCCTCTCAAATTCTAAGATTAGTAATATTCTACATCCTTTGCTGTCATCTCAACAATCTTCACAGCATCTTCACCAGGAGTAGATTCCATCTCAAGAAACCATTTTCTCTGCTCATCCATAAGAAGCCACTCCTCATCCGTCAGTTTTATCATGAGATTGCAGCAATTCAGTCCCATCTTCAGGCTCCGCTTCTAATTCCAGTTCTCCTGCTATTTCTACTACACCTGCGGGTTACTTCATGCACTGAAGCTTTGAATTCCTCCCTGTCATCCTTAAGGGCTGGAATCATCCTCTTCCAAACTGCTGTTACGCTGCTATTTTGGGCTCTTCCCGTGAATCATAAATACTCTTAATGGCATCTAGAATGGTGAATCTTTTGCAGAAGTTTTCAATTTACTTTGCCCAAATCCATCAGAGGAATCACTATCTACGGCAGCTATAGCCTTATGAAATGTATTTCTTAAATACTAAGACTTGAAAGTCAAAATTACTCTTTGATCCATGGCTGCAGAATGGATGTTGTGTTAGCAGACATGAAACATCATTCACATTGTACATCTCCATCAGAGTTCTTAGTGACCAGATGCATTGTCAATGAGCAGTAATATTTTGAAAACTTTTTTTCTGAGCACTAGGTCTCAATAGTGGGCTTAAAATACTTAGTAAACCATAGCAGATAAACAGATGTGCTGTCACCCAGGCTTTGTTGTTCAATTTACAGAGCACAAGTAGAGCAGATTTAGCATAATTCTTAAAGTCCTTGGGATTTTTGGAATGGTAAATGAGCATTGGCTTCAACTTAAAATCACCAGCTGCATTAGCTCTTTATAAGAGAGTCAGCCTATCCTCTGAAGCTTTGAAGCCAGGCATTAACTTTTCCTCTCTAGCTATGAAAGTCTTAGGAGGCATCTTCTTCCAATAGAAGGCTGTTTCCTCTACTTTGAAAATCTGTTGTTAACAGTAGTCACCTTCATGAGTTACCTTAGCTGGAACTTCTGCAGAACTTGCTGCAGCTTCTACATCAGCACTCTGCTGTTCACTCTTGTACATTTATGTTATGGTGACAACTTCTTTCCTTAATCCATCTGAATGAACCTCTGTTGTGCTTGATTGATCTTTTATCCAGACCACTTAAACTTTCTCCGTATCAGCAATAAAGCTGTTTTACTTTCTTATCATTCATGTGTTCACTGTAGTAGCACTTTTCATTTTCTTTAAGAACTTTTCAAAGATTTATTTATTTATTTATTTATTTGAGAGACAGAGAGTGCTCGGGGGCAAGGGCAGAGGGATAAGGAGGCAGAAACCCAGGCAGACTCCACACTGAGCACAGAGCCTGATGCAAAGCTCAATCTCATGAACCTGAGATCGTGACCTGAGTCAAAAACCAAGAATTCAACACTTAGCAACTGTGCCAGGTGCCCCAAGAACTCTTCCTTTGCATTCATAACTTGGATAACTGTTTGGTGCAAGAGGCCCAGCTTTTAACCTGTCTCGGTTTTCGACATATATTCCTCACTAAGCTCAATCATTTCTAGCTTTTGGTTTAAAGTGAGAGAAGTATGACTCTTCCTTTCACTTAACACCTAAAGGCCATTGGCCTAATTTCAATATTGTTGTGTCTGAAGGAATAGGGAATCCAAAGGAAAGAAAGAGAGAAGCGGGTACAGCCGGTTGGTGAAGCAATCAGAACATACACATTTATTAAGTTCACCATCTTATACGAGCATAGTTTGTGGCACTCCAAGACAATTACAATAGCAACATCAAAGATCATTAGTCACAGATTACCATAACAAATATAACAGGGAAAACACTTGAAATATTGAGAGAATTATCAAAATGTGACAGAGATACAAAGTGAGCAAATGTTTTTTGAAAATGGCGCTGATAGACTTGCTCAATGCAGGGTTGCCACAAACCTCCAATTTATAAAAAAAAACACAGTATCTGTGAGGTGTAATAAAGCTAAATGCAATAAAATGAAGTTTAACTGGGGGCACCTGGGTAGCTCAGGTTAAAGCCTCTGCCTTCGGCTCAGGTCATGGTCCTGGGATCAAGCCCCATATCGGGCTCTCTGCTCAGCAGGGAGCCTGCTTCCCTCACTCTCTCTCTCTGCCTGCCTCTCTGCCTACTTCTGATCTGTCAAATAAATAAATAAATAAAATCTTTTAAAAAAAAAAAAGAAGTTTAACTGAAAATGAGTTCGGCAAGGTTACAGGATATAAAATCAATGTGCAAAAAGCATTATATTTACATACATTAGCAATAAATAACCTGAAAATAAAATTAGGAATCATAAAAAATAAGACATTTAGGAATAAACCTAACAAAAGAAGTATAAGACTTATATATTGAAAACTACAAAACACTGCTGAAAAAATTAAAGACGATCTAAATAAATGGAAATATCTATCATGTTCTAGATTTGGAAAACTTCATATTGTGAAGATGGCAACATTTCCCAAATTAACCTACATATTCAACACAATCCTTATCAAAATCCTAGCTGTCTTTTTTGTAGAAACTGACAAGCTGATTCTAAAATTCATATGGAAATGCAAGAAACTCAGAATAGCCAAAATAATCATGGAAGAAAACACAGTTGGTAGTCGTACACTAACTGATTTCAAAACTTACTACAAACTAAAATAGTCAAGATAGTGTGTTTCTGACATAAGAATAGACATATAGATCAATGAAATGGAATTGAGAGTTCATAAACAAACCCTAACATTTATGATTAATTTATTTTGTACAAAGGGACCAAGACGGGGATGCCTGGGTGGCTCAGGTGGTTAAGAGGCCATCTCTTGGTTTCAACTCAGGTCATGATCTCAGAGTCCTGGGATTGACTCCCACAATGGGCTCTGCTAGGAGCCTCCTTTTTTCCCCGTTGACCTCTCCCTCCTTGTGCTCTCTCTCTCTAATGACTTTATAATTGTTTTAAGATTTTATTTATTTATTTGACAGACAGAGATCACAAGTAGGCAGAGAGGCAGGCAGAGAGAGAGGAAGGGAAGCAAGCTCCCTGCTGAGCAGAGAGCCCAATGTGGGGCTCCATCCCAGGGCCCTGGGATCATGACCTGAGCCGAAGGCAGAGGCCTTAACCCACTGAACCACCCAGGCGCCCCTCTCTCTAATGACTTAAAAAAAAAATCTGTTGGCAAATTTTACTAGACATTGAACTGATAAAACTTAAATTCACCAGAAAGATAAAATATTTCAAATTCTATACACCTAAAAAATGAAGCTTCAAAGTATATGAAGTAAAAATTGACAAAACTGTAAGAAATAATTAACAAATCCACCACCTTAGTAAAAGATTTAAAATATACTTCTCAGTATTCAGTAGATCAAAAAGATAAATGAATAAGGATACAGGAGACTTGAATATCTTAATTAACCATATTAATTTAATAGATACATAAGGAACACATTTTAATAAGGGAATAATACACATTATTTCCAAATGCCTGTGGAATATTTGTGAGTATTAACCATACATAAACCAAATCTCAACAGATATCAAGGAATTGGTGTTATACAGACGTTTTCCATGAAAATTATGGTCCTCAGAGCAACATCAGCAACATGTAAAAGCCTATTAGAAACGTGTAAGCTTAGGGGCACCTGGGTGGTTCAGATGGTTAAGCGTCTGCCTTCAACTCAGGTCATTATCTTTGGGCCTGGGATCAAGCCCTTCGTAGGGTTCCCTGCTCAGCAGGAAGCCAGCTTGTCCTCCCTCTGCCCCCCACCCCAAGCTCGTGCTTTCTCTCTCTCTTTCTGTCTCAAATGAATAAATAAAACCTTAAAAAAAAAAAAGAAAGAAAAAGAAAGGAAGGAAGGAAGGAAAGAAAGAAGGAAGAAAAATAAATGTATAAGCTCAAAGAAAGAAAGAAAAATAAAAGAAATGCATAAGCTCAGGGGTACCTGGCTGGCTCAGTTGGTAGACCATGTGACTCTCAATCTCAGGGTCCTGAGTCTGAGGCCCACACTGGGCAAGGAGCCTACTTAAAAAAAAAAAAATGTAGGGCGCCTGGGTGGCTCAGTGGGTTAAGCCACTGCCTTCGGCTCAGGTCATGATCTCAGGGTCCTGGGATCGAGTCCCGCATCGGGCTCTCTGCTCAGCAGGGAACCTGCTTCCTCCTCTCTCTCTCTCTGCCTGCCTCTCTGCCTACTTGTAATCTCTCTCTGTCAAATAAATAAATAAAATCTTAAAAAAAAAAAAAAAAAAAAGTAAAAACTCAGCACCCCCCCTCAAAATCTCCTAGGTCAGAGTCTACATTTTGACAAGATCCCCAGAAAATTCATGTGTACATTAAAGTTTGACATAAAGCATGTTTTCCTTTTTCTTTTTCTTTTTTTTTTTAAGTTTTATTTATTGAGGCACCTGGGTGGCTCAGTGGGTTAAGCCTCTGCCTTCACCTCCTCCGGTCATGATCTTCTACCATTGCAGAACTCCTGGCACATGGTCACCTGCCTCTATGGCAACCAAATATTCCAGTTTTCCAAGGACTGAGAATTTCCTTGAGTCCAGGATGCAGAACTTTCAATGCTAAAATTGGGATAGCCCTGGACAACATGGACAGTTGGTCACCTTACCTGCTTCCTCTCCTTCACACCCCAGCCCTCCCCCTCCAGGAACATCCATGTCCCTTGGAGAAGCCTGAATAAAAAGCAGGTAAGATATAGTGTCACAATCTTCTTACAATCCCTGCTACATCAGTATTCAAGACCCTGATAATCAGGCTGATGCATCAGCCATACTATTTTTTTTCTCTTGGCAAAGCTATCTCAAGAACCCTACTGGCTCTCTCCAGAGAGAGATGGCTCACTCCCCATCTATGAAGTTCAAGCTGTCGTCAAGAAAACTGGTCTCAGGAGTGCCTGGCAGTTAGGCTGCAGCCTTTGGCTGGGGTCATGATTCCAGGGTCCTGGATTGAGCCTGAGTTTGGCTTCCTGCTCAGCAGAGAGTCTGCTTTTCCCTCCCTCTGCCTCTTCCCCAGCTTGTGGATGCAGGCGCATGTACATGTGTACTCATGCACGCTTTCTCTCAAATAAATAAATAAAATATTTAAAAAGGAAGGAAGGGAGAGCGAGAAAAAGAGAGGAAGGAAGGAAGAAAAGAAAAACAAAACTGGTTTCAGAGCAGCCAGGTCAAATTCCTTCCCAAAGGGATCCTGGGCTCCAAGTACATTGTGGATATGGTGGGCTCCTTCTTTACAGTTCTGGAACACTCTGTCAAAAGGTACCTGAGTAAGTCTAAAATACAGACTTAAGCTATAGATACAGATAGAACTGATTGGTGCACAACACAGCAATGACCTCTAGGGGGTGGTGGTGCCCAACTCCACATGCCACCCTCTAGCACCTTATCAAGGCCCAGCCCAAGTACAGTATCATATGTATCAATGACTTTCTTTTCCCCCTTTTCCCCCCTTCCTTCATCTCTTCCCTTAATTTTTTTTTAAGATTTATTTATCTATTTATTTGAGAAAGAGAGGGAGAGCCTTCGCTAGCACATGCAAGGGGAGGGGTGGGAGGTGAGGGGCAGAGGGAGGGAGGAGGAGGGAGAGAGAGAGAGAGAGAGAGAGATTGATTGAGCAGACTTCCCTCTGAGCTAAGGGTGGAGCCAGATACAGGACTCAATCTCACCCTGAGACCATGACTTGAGCAGACATCAAGAGCTGTCAGATGCTTAACGGACTGAGCCACACAGGCACTCCTTCCCTTAAGTTCACAAGTGAAGTTTCTTCTGAATAATCCCAGCCTGTTTTGACTGGGCTATAGAAGATTTAGAGGATCTTTTTTCCTCAACTCTCAGCCTAGAAGACAAAGAGGATTGTTATACCCATAGAAACTAGTTTTATCACCCGGGATGAGAGTGAAGATTCTAGGAAAATAACAACAACAACAATAATGACAAAAAAGACATGATGTGGGGTGCCTGGGTGGTTCAGTGGGTTAAAGCCTCTGCCTTCAGCTAGGGTCATGATCCCAGGGTTCTGGGATCGAGCCCCACATCGGGCTCTCTGCTCAGCAGGGAGCCTGCTTCCTCCTCTCTCTCTCTGCCTGTCTCTCTGTCTACTTGTGATCTCTATCTGTCAAATAAATAAATAAAATCTTAAAAAAAAAAAAAAGATGCGATGTAAGAGAACTCAGACGTTTAGCTACTCTGTCATTTTCTAGCAAGCTAGGATATGAACAGTAAAAACTTCAGCTATCCTATAACATATTTAGAACATTCAACTTTCAGAATGACTCCAGATCAAAAAGTAACTAGAAAAATAAGCAACACTTGTGGCAGTGAACAATTGGCTCTGATTACTAAGCCACAAGTAAGCCCAGCTGAGAAGCACAAAAGGCTCTAAGATTTACTGTCGAAGTGTTCTAATCCACCAGCTTGATGCATGTGATCACTAAAGCCCTGACTCTTTAGCAATGCCTAGAAACGGCCAGCTCTGTGTATATATCAAGGGTACCCTGCAGGGGACATACTCTACCATTATTCTGACATCTCTGTAGTAGGACCTGAAGAGAAAGAAAAAAAAAATGCCATTTAAAAGCTAAAAGAAGGGACGCCTGGGTGGCTCAGTTGGTTGGGCTGCTGTCTTTGGCTCAGATCATGATCCCAGCGTCCTGGGATCCAGTCCCACATCGGGCTCCTTGCTCCGCAGGGAGCCTGCTTCTCCCTCTGTCTCTGCCTGCCACTCTGTCTGCCTGTGCTCGCTCTGGCTCTCTCTCTCTGACAAATAAATAAATAAAATCTTAAAAAAAAATTTAAAAATAAAAGTTAAAAGAAAATATAGGAGAAAAACCTCACAACATTGGATTTGACAGTGATTTCTTGGATATGACACCAAAAGTATAGGTCACAAAAGAAAAATAGATAAGTTCGACTTCACCAAAGTGAAAACTTCTGTGCATCAAAGGATATCATCAACAGGGTGAAAAGGTAACCCATGAAATTGGAGAAAATATTTGCAAATAATATCTCTGATAAGAGATTGATATCCAGAATATATAAAGAATTCCTACAACTTAAGAAAAAAAAATTTAAATGCTCAAATAGACACAATAGACTTTAATAGACCAGAAGGCTGGTTGCCAGAGCTAAGGGGAGAAGGGAATGAGGAGTTCTTGTCTAATGAGTACAGGGCTGTAGTTCTGCAACATGAAAAGAGTTCCATGGATGGGTGGTGGTGACAGTAGCACAACAATGTGAATGTCCTTAGCACTACTGAACTGTGCACTTAAAAATGGTCAAGATGGGAAATTTTATGTTGTATGTATTTTACCACAATTAAAAAACAAAACAAAAAGCCTCAGCTTGGGAGAGCCTGAAATTACTTTTACGTATTTGCTTAAAGTTGTCTCATCAGACTCTCAATTACTGACTAGCAACAACCAGTCATTCATTTGGCAAATATATGCCATGTGCCGAGTGTTCATCCAGACACCTGGGATACAGAGTGAATAAAACAGATGAAAGCCCTGATTTTCACAGAGCTTACATTCTAAACTGATTGTTTTTTTTTAAGATTTTATTTATTTATTTGACAGAGAGATCACAAGTAGGCAGAGAAGCAGGCAGAAAGAGGGAGAGAAGCAGGCTCCCTACTGAGCAGGGCTCCATCCCAGGACCCTGAGATCATGACCTGAGCCAAAGGCAGAGGCTTAACCCACTGAGACACCCAGGTGCCCCAAAACTGATTGATATTTAAGACCCACACCTTAATGCTGATATATTAATTTACAAAAAGAAGCAGAACTGATAGTTGACCAAAGAAATACAAATGGTCTTTTAACATGTGAAAAGATGCAACATATCTCAAAATAAGAGAAATGAAAATTAAAACTACACTTTGTAAAAAAAAAAATTAAAGAAAAAAAAACTACACTTTGTTTCGTCTATGGATTGGCAGAAACTCCGAATTGTTGACAACATACTGTGTTGGTGAGGTTGTAGGGAAACGTACTCCCATACATTGCTGTTGTAAGGACAAAAACACATTTTCCATGGGTAGCAATTATGTAATAATTAAGCATTTACGCATCAGCAGGCTTCCCAGTGAGTTCAACAGCTTATCATTTGCCATGGGAATTGTATCCAATTTGAACCAGTCACTCTCCTTTAAGAACGAGTTCTAAAAAATGAATGCAGGGGAGCCTGGGGGGCTCAGTGGGTTAAAGCCTCTGCCTTCAGCTCAGGTGCTCTCTGCTCAGCAGGGAGCCTGCTTCCTCCTCTCTCTGCCTGCTTCTCTGCCTACTTGTGATCTCCGTCTGTCAAATAAATAAATAAAATCTTTTAAACAAATGAATGCAAATTTACAAAGATATCAATAGGAGGATGCTTGTTGCAGCATTACCTGTAATAGCAAACCTGCAGCCTCCCCCCACCCCACCCAAAAATCTGAACATTTATCAACACACATGCTTTTTCAAATAAATAAAATCTTTGGAAAAGAAAATGAAAGAAAAATTTTAAAGATTTTATTTATTTATTTGACAGAGAGAAATCACAAGTAGGCAGAGAGGCAGGCAGAGAGAGATAGAGAGGAGGAAGCAGGCTCCCTGCTGAGCAGAGAGCCCGATGCGGGACTCGATCCCAGGACCCTGAGATCATGACCTGAGCCGAAGGCAGCGGCCCAACCACTGAGCCACCCAGGCGCCCGAAAGAAAAATTTTAAAACACAGTAACTCCCCATTTCCTTGTCCCAGCCAGCCCCTAGCAACCACAATTCTACTATCTATTGACTCTTCTAGGTATTCATATAAATGGAATCATACAGTATTTGTCTTTTTGTTACTGGCTTATTTCACTTAGCATAATATCCCCAAGGCTCATCCATGTTATAGATTATGTCAGAATTTCCTTCCTTTTTAAGACTGAATAATAGTCTGTCATATGTATATCTCACATTTTGCTTATCTACTTATTCGCCAATGGACACTTGGTTTGCTCTCCATGTTTTAGCTATTGTGAATAATGATGCTATGAACCTGGGTGTTTAAATATCTGAGACCCCATTTTCACAGTATATATCCAGAAATAGAATTGCTGAAGCTTATGGTAATTCTATATTTTATCTTTTGAAGAACCACTGTCCTATTTTCCACAGTGGCTATACTGTTTTTCATTCTTACCAACAGTGCACAAGGACTCCAATTTCTCCACATCCTCACCAACACTTGTTATTTTCAGTTTCGTTTTGGTTTGGTTTTTTGATAGTGGCCATCCTGACGGATGTGAGGGGACATCTCATTGTACTTTTGATTTGTAATTCCCTAATGTTTAGTGATGTTGAGCATCTTTGCATGTACTTTACTGACCATTTGTATATCTTTTTTTTTTTTTTGAGAAATGCTTATTCAAGAACTTGACTCATTCTTTGTTTCAATTTTTGTTGTTGTTGAGTCTAGTAAGTTTTGAAACAAATGTTCTCTCTGAGACCCATCCATTAAAAACCTCATCCATCCAGTTACCTGTCTACAGAATTAGAAGCCCGGGATTTATCATTCACCACTTTCCCGGGTCACAAGAGGCCTTTAAAAATATCTAGAATTGAACCTACTTTCCATCTGCTTCACCATCTCCACTACCACCATCACCCTACCTCCATGTGTGTGCCAGCACCCGCATATCACTAGTCCAGTTTAGTCATCCTTTTTTTTCTTTCTGCCTATGGATTTGTAGGACAGTAGAACAGCATTCTTGTTAATGTACAAATATTTAATCAAAAACTTTTACTGAGTTGCCTCCTACTTTTCCTTCTCCAGGCTTAATTTTCCAAAATCCTTAAAAAATAGTTTTTGCCCAGCAGTCTCATTCACTAGGATGAGGAAGAAACGAAAAGACCTCCCTGGTCCTACGTGGAAACAACAAATCTAAGCCTTCCGAATGTCAAATCCCAAAGCGCAAGGAGAGCATGGGTGTGCAGGTATTTGCAGGACAAGCGATTGTGGAATTCGGACAGTTCTGGGAGCAATGCCTTGCTGGAAAACTCCTGACCTACAAATGAGCCGAGCTGTGTTACCTTGTTTCCACGGAGTCTCCACGGTCTGGCTCAGCAGCAGGCCTGGTTTTCTCCCTGCAGCCACCACCTTTCCCCCCAATCCTCCCCCATCTCCTGAGCCTAGAGCTTTGTTTGAGTCTCTGTGCTCGAAGTTCCTTCCGCCTCCAAGGCTTACCTCCAGCCCCACTCAACTTTATGGTGTTCCTGGATCCACCCCAACTCCACTCTAAGAGTAGGGTTTCAATAAATGCCGACAGGCCGAATGAACGAAGAAATGAGGAAATCATAATATAGTAACTTTCAGCCCCACATAACTTGGCAGAAAGACTGTGGCACTATGAAGTGGGCCAGATCGGGGTCCAATACCAGTTCTTCCACTAAGTAGCTGGGGGAAGCTCATCCCTCTCTGAGAGTTCAAGAAACAAACGAATGAAGAAGACGAACGAATGAATAAGGACGTTCTCCAGAAATGTGTGAAGAACTAAACGACTTAAGGCTTGTATGGTCCCCTGGCCACCATCAGCGCTCAACAGAATTGCTACTCTCCCTACTATACTATACTACGTTCCGTATTTAGGTGGACTGTGAGTTGCCTGGGGTAAGGGACTATCTGGGTGGGGTCCGAGCTCCCCGAGATGCCGGGTCACATTTATGTGACTGGAATGTAGATGGAGGGCTACAGTTGTTAACATGCTCCGGGCGAGGAAGACTACATATTCCGAATGGATCTGGCCCCTTCGCAGAGACCCCCAGACCTACCATCCCTCAAGAATCGCAGCCTGTTCGCGTACAAATGAAGGCCTACTGTACCTGCAGATCGAGTGTGTGGTCCAAAGGACTCCACACCACCGCGCGCCTCAACCCGCGGGGCGGGCCGGAGGCGCACGGCTGGCTCCTCCCAGCTCACACTATGGCGCGGGGACACTCCCGGGCCACACGCCTGCGCATTGCGTTTTCCGCGTCTCCTCCCTCCTCCCCCTCTTTAGTCCAGCGCGTTTCCAACGCCGGGTCCTTTTTGTCCCCTACTGCGAGCCGTGTCGGTTCCCGTGCGGAAGTGGTGGCCGTGAGGAAAGAACATGGCGGCTACTGCACCAGGTGCAGCGGCTAATCGGGCCAACAAGCGCAGCGGCCCTGGGCCGGGAGGCGGCGGAGGCGGCGGTGGGGGAGCCAAAGGGACGGAGGAGGAACCGCCGCCGCCCCTGCAAGCAGTTCTGGTGGCAGATAGCTTCAATCGCCGCTTCTTCCCCATCTCCAAGGACCAGCCTCGGGTGAGCGCCGCGTGCGGGAGCAGCCAGAGGGCCCGAACGTGGCCGGGCTAGAGCAGGTTATGCTTTCGGCTGCCTGATGAGGAGTGCTCTGGCCGATGGGCATTCGTAGTCCTGACCACCTCAGGTTTGGAAGGCATGCAGAGGGCTGAATGTAAAAGCCGTGCTTGTGAGAAGCCTTTACATGGGGATTCAGTGCCTCAGACGGAGGCTGTGATGCCTTTAACTGTGCAGTGGAAAAAGATCCTTGGGTGAATGGGAACAACACTTCCTTTTGCTTGCAAAAGAGAGGCCATATGCCTAAAAAAATCTAATCCCATAGTAACAGCTGTCTTGAATCTCGGAGGGTGTGCGTTTTTTCGTTCCAGGTTTTAATGACAGCTGGTGCCATCTGTCAAAAGGAGGACAGAACAGGTTTTAGTGGCTTGATGCAGCAGACCCAGTATTGTCTAGGTACTGGAGAATTGGACTGGGGGATTCGTTTTAGGGATTGCTGGGTCACTCAGCAGTCCCCAGTTCAGTCAAAGACAGGGAGCTGCATTCGGTTCATGAAGAATCCTAACTCCCCAGGCCTCCCCCCAAAACCTAATGGCTGTTCATCTGGGACGAGTGATTGGGGTGTCTAGCCTCTGACTCCCCTTAGAAGAGGATCAAGGAAGGAAATTTAATGAGGGAAATTGCCTTATCATTGCTTAAGTTTCTGAAAATAGGATTGATTTTTAGTGTTTTCCTTTGCCAAGGTGGCCTGCTGCTCTGTAGTAGCTATGTCCTGTGCTAAGCAAGTAGATGCCATGCTTACTTACTATTAGATTCCAACCACAGATTCTTATGCTTAGAGGATGCCATGAACATCAAAGGCAGAGACCTGATTACTTTTACCTTGAGAAGGTAAAGTAAAACAACGGTGTTTGGAAACAGTGGTAGGGAAGTGAAAATTGTGCTTAAGTGGAGGAAAGAATAGTACCCAGAGGTCCTTCCTGGATTCAAGATGTCAGACATTTTTCATCTTCTACCTTCCAGGTACTCTTGCCCCTGGCCAATGTAGCACTACTTGACTACACTCTGGAATTTCTGACTGCCACAGGTGTACAGGAAACCTTTGTCTTTTGTTGCTGGAAGGCTGCTCAAATCAAGGAACATTTACTGTAAGGCTCTGGAACTTTTCTTTCCATGTTTCACCATTTTTTCCACTTTCCTTAGGATGGTTGTAACTAAATAAGGGGAAATTGTGAGGGGGGGGGGATGTCTATTTGGATTCTGTCATAAGAACTAAGGGCTTTCGGGGCGCCTGGGTGGCTCAGTGAATTAAAGCCTCTGCCTTCGGCTTGGGTCATGATCCCAGGGTCCTGGGATAGAGCCCCGCATCGCATCGGAATCTCTGCTCAGCGGGGAGCCTGCTTTCTCCTCTCTCTCTGCCTGCCTCTCTCTGCCTCCTTGTGATTTCTGTCTGTCAAAAGAACTAAGAGCATTCTCTTCACTTATCAGGAGGTGAGCAGCTACAGTTGTAACAAAGATTAAAGAATTGCATTTGGATTTCTTTTCATTCTCACCTAGAAAGTTTTGTTCCGGGGCTCCTGGGTGGCTCAGTGGGTTAAGCCGCTGCCTTTGGCTCAGGTCATGATCTCAGGGTCCTGGGATCGAGTCCCGCATCGGGCTCTCTGCTCAGCAGGGAGCCTGCTTCCCTCTCTCTCTCTGCCTGCCTCTCCATCTACTTGTGATTTCTCTCTGTCAAATAAATACATAAAATCTTTAAAAAAAAAAAAAAAAGAAAGTTTTTTTCCATAGGTTTTGCTTTTATTTAATGGCTCCGGTATGGAAGTTACAAGACTAACATCTCTGTTTTTCCACTGAGCTTGTAAATATTGAGTGCCTCATCATTGTATTCCCAGTGCCTATCTTAGTACAAAGAACGTATAAACACTTACTTAACAAATACTTGATGAAATCTTCTTGAAAAAGAGTGAATCTCGGGATTTATGGAAGTTCAGGGAATAAAGACTAGGATATTAGCGTGGTATCCTTTAGACAGTTCCTAAATTTGCCTGGGACTTTGGATGGCAAGAAGTGGAAATGTGTTCCCAGGATATTTTGTATACTCTAAATCTCAGCAGGATTTTGAATTCAAATCCATGTTAGAGGACAAGTGTCAGGGTATGGAGAAGAAATAACCATGTTTCTCTAACCCATAAAACAAGACTGGTGACACAGGATGCTGAAACCATTAATTATATATAGTTCATAAATCTCTTTGAAGCTGAAGATGCTGGCAGAAACCCAAAAAAGCCATTGAGAAGGGGTGTGAGTGTTGAATGGGTGAGAAAAATAGGGAAGCTCTACGTGGTCTTTATGCTTGATTTACTCATTCCCTTCATCCCCTTCCTTTAGGAAATCCAAGTGGTGCCGCCCTACATCCCTCAATGTGGTTCGAATAATTACATCAGAATTATATCGATCACTGGGGGATGTTCTCCGTGATGTTGATGCCAAGGCCTTGGTGCGCTCTGACTTCCTTCTGGTGTATGGGGATGTCGTCTCAAACATCAATATTACCAGAGCCCTGGAAGAACACAGGTCAGGATGGGAAGATGGTAGGGACAAAGGGTTTGTGACCAGCAGAGCCCCTAAGACTGCTGTTTTGCTGCTCTCTTCCTCCTATACTTTATAGATTGAGGCGGAAGCTAGAAAAAAATGTATCTGTGATGACAATGATCTTCAAAGAGTCATCCCCTAGCCACCCAACTCGTTGCCATGAGGACAATGTGGTAGTGGCTGTGGATAGTGCCACAAACCGGGTTCTCCATTTCCAGAAGACCCAAGGCCTTCGACGGTTTTCTTTTCCTCTGGTGTGTGGGTATCTGGGGTCCCTGAAGTGGGAGAGTGACAGGCTTCAGCAGGAGACAGGTTAAAGTTTTTATACCGGGCGCGTGGGTGGCTCAGTGGGGTAAGCATCTGCCTTCAGCTCAGGCCATGATATCAAGAGTCCTGGGATCAAGCCCCACATCAGTCTCCCTGCTCAGTGGGGAGCCTGTTTCTCCCTCTGCCCCTCCCCCTATGCTCTCTTCAAATGAATAAATAAAATCTTTTTTTTTTTCTTTTTGGTAAAGTCCTTATGCCTTTTCCCCACAGAGTTTGTTCCAGGGCAATGGAGATGGAGTAGAGATTCGCTATGATTTACTGGACTGTCACATCAGCATCTGCTCTCCTCAGGTGAGCTCTTCAGGGCCAGGGCTGCACATCCAAAGAGCAGAACTCTGAGTTCCACAGTAAACAGATGCTGTCATCCTGGCTCCAATATCCCATTGGGAACCTTTTTGGGCTTCTGGCCCTTGTCCAACTGTCATAGGGTCTGATAGGTCTGTAGGGACTTATTTTTGTTTCCAGAGAATAGCACTCACCTTGGTCCCACCCAACTTCCCCCCAACAGGTGGCTCAACTCTTTACAGACAACTTTGACTACCAAACTCGAGATGACTTTGTACGAGGCCTGTTAGTGAATGAGGAGGTAAGAAAAGGCTCCTGGGCCTCTTTAGAAGAGGGCTATGCCATTATCCTAGGCTGATGATAACTTTTGGTCCCCTTTTGGGCTTTATTGAGCTTTAGGATGAAGGAAAAGGAAATAGGGAATCAGACACAAAGAAAAATTTTGGCCATTTGGCTATGACACCGAGGGGCAGAGGGGAACTTAAGATTAGAAGGAGTTGTACCTGGATATGTTCTTCCTCTCTTACTTGCTTGGGCTACCTCCCTTTCCTTCTCCCCATTCAGATCCTAGGAAACCAGATCCACATGCACGTGACAACTAGGGAATATGGTGCCCGGGTCTCCAACCTGCACATGTATGCAGCAGTCTGCGCTGATGTCATCCGCCGATGGGTCTACCCTCTCACCCCAGAGGCAAACTTCACTGACAACACAACCCAGAGCTGCACTCATTCCCGGCATAACATTTACCGAGGGCCTGAGGTCAGCCTGGGCCATGGCAGCATCCTAGAGGAAAATGTGCTTCTGGGTTCTGGCACTGTCATTGGCAGCAATTGCTTTATCACCAACAGTGTCATTGGCCCTGGCTGCCACATTGGTGAGCACAGGTGGGGAAGTCAGGATGGTCATCCTAGGAATAGGAACCCAGGGAGCGGGGGGGATGGGGGTAGAGAAGGAAACAGTGGGATAGTCCCTGAGAATAAGGAACCAGAGTGACTACCTTAATAAAGGAGGGAAATGGGGATGTGAGATTTGTAGCCTTTAATCTGTGGCCTGTGAGCCTCTTATTGGGTGACTCTTCACATTCCAAAGTACCCTATTCACATTCAGGACCAAATGGATAATTAACAGGCAATAATAACATCTGTTTGGTGCATTGCAGTTTACAAAGGGCTTTTGCATGCATTGTTTCATTTATCCTCACAAAAACCTTGTGAAGTAGGTATTATTTATCTCCAGTTTATAGCCAAGCAAACAGGCTAAAAGAGGTTGTCTCCCTCAGGGTCATAGCTAATGAGAGGTAGTGCTAGAACTTGAATCTAAGTATTTCAAGTCCAGTGTTCTTTTTAACTCAACCATAACTGCCTGGTTGGCCTCTTGGTGACTCACTCTGATTGTAGGAATAGGATGCTTCTAATGGAACTTCCCCCTTTAAAGAACAATAAGATTCTAATTCTAAAATGTACAAGAAGAGGGGTCCCTGGCTGGCTCAGTTACTAGAGCATGGAACTCTTGAGGTTGGCGTTGTGAGTTTGAGCCCCTGTTGGGTGTAGAGATTACTTAAAAATAAAGTCTTTAAAAAAATAAAAATGTACAGGAAGACATGGGAAATTTCAATTCTACTTCTAGATGTGGATATGATTCTAATAAGGTTCTTGAGTATAAAGGGGTCCCCAGATATCTTGAAGGTTCTCAGGTTCTTAAGTCCAGTATATAGTCTGTGATTGTTATAAACCTGGTAGAGGATGGTCATGCTAAGCAATGTTCTGTCCTCAGGCTGGAGTGTAGAGGGTGTTTCTGGTGAATTAGGGGATGGAGCAGGGTGGGAGGTGTGCTGCTATCAGTCAACCCTGTCCTCCTGGAATGGCCCTGGTCTAGAACCCTGAGTGACCGGAAGTACTTCCTGTCCTGAGCCAGGTGATAACGTGGTGCTGGACCAGGCATACCTGTGGCGGGGTGTCCAAGTGGCTGCTGGAGCACAGATCCATCAGTCTCTGCTCTGTGACAATGCTGAAGTCAAGGAACAAGTTACGCTGAAGCCACACTGTGTTCTCACTTCCCAGGTGAGCCCTGCTCTATACTACACAAGGACCCCAAACTTAGTGCTGGTCATGCTGAACCAGAGGGGCATTATGTTCGCCCATGATCCAGCCAGAATTGAGAGTCCAAATCCAGTGAATCCGTTTGTCTTCTAGTTCCTATAGTAAAAATCTCTTTCGTGGTCAGGATGTACCTTTCCCCAGCACACTGATGAAGCTGTGCAACCCACTCTTTTTGTGTCCCCTAGGTGGTAGTGGGCCCAGACATCACGCTGCCTGAGGGCTCGGTGATCTCTTTACACCCTCCAGATGCAGAGGAAGATGAGGATGATGGTCAGTTCAGTGACGATTCTGGGGCTAACCAAGAAAAGGAGAAAGTGAAACTAAAAGGTATGAGGCTAATCAGGTGTGGGGCGATTGTGTGTCTCTCTGCCCCATGGGAAAACCAGTGTTTCCTCCTTCAGGGATTGTGCTTCTCCGAAGTGTGTTCTCTAAAGACCACTGCCTTTCCCAGGTTACAATCCAGCAGAAGTCGGAGTTGCTGGCCAGGGCTACCTCTGGAAAGCTGCAGACATAAATGTGGAGGAGGAAGAGGGACTACGGCAGAATTTGTGGGGTGAGTTTGGCCTTATCCGTGTCACCGCTCCCCCCTTCTAAGTCAGAATATTTTGATGAAAAGTGAACACTTCAGAATCCGACTACTCGTTCATTACTTTATTCATTCAGACACAGTAGATATATTCCTCTCTGTCAACAGCTCTTTCCTAATTTTTCTTTTTTCTCACCCTTATGGGTTCTCAGGACTCAAAATCAACGTGGAAGAAGAGAGTGAAACTGAAAGCGAGCAGAGTATGGATTCCGAGGAGCTAGATAGCCGAGCGGGCTCCCCACAGTTGGATGACATCAAAGGTGATTGGTCAGGGGAGCAGTGTCCTAGGACAAAAGAAGAAAACCTCCAGTTTATTCTTTGCCTGGATCAACTAGCCAGAGACTTCGGTTTCTCCCAGAAGGATTTGGTATAAAGTCAGGACTAAGGAACTTAAAGCATTCTGGAGTGTTATTGGTTCATGAACTTATTCGTGCTTTGATTTCAGTGTTCCAGAATGAAGTCCTAGGAACACTACAGCGGGGCAAGGAAGAGAACATTTCTTGTGACAATCTTGTCCTAGAGATCAACTCTCTCAAGTAAGAGCAGCCCTCCCTCTTCTCCTCTCCTCTGGGTAGTCCCAGGCAGGTAGAGGTTCTCTCCTGTTTCCTTCCCAAATAGGAACCGATTCCCTCAGCATCCCAAATGGACAAGGCCAGTAGCATTTGAAGCAAGTAGAGCATTAGGTTCTGGCCTCAGCACAGACTTCCCCCTGCCAAATCTCTCCCCTTGCATGTTGTTCTAGCCGACTTCTTCCCCAGTGTCCTGCCAAAGTCATAGTCCTACAGCAGGCTAAAAGGGTGAGTGAAGGCCTTGGTGTCACCCGTGTCTCCCCACAGGTATGCCTACAACATAAGCCTAAAAGAGGTGATGCAGGTACTGAGCCATGTGGTCCTCGAGTTCCCCCTACAGCAAACGGATTCCCCGCTGGACCCAAACCGTTACTGTTCCCTGCTGCTTCCTGTGAGCAAAGATGGGGACTGGGTACAAGGGATTGGGTGGAGGCACATCCATGTCCTTGCCATGTTTCACTTGAAGATTTTATTTATTTACTTGACAGAGAGATCACAAGTAGGCAGAGAGGCAGGCAGAGAAGAGGGGGGAAGCAGGCTCTCTGCTGAGCAGAGAGCCCGATGTGGGGCTCAATCCCAGGACCCCAAGATCATGACCAGAGCCAAAGGCAAAGGCCCAACCTACTGAGCCACCCAGGCGCCCCTCCGTGTTTCACTTTAAAGGAAATAGGGAGTAGAAGGTCTTATCATGGGATATGTGTTACATGTGGTTCCTTTCTCCTTGCCCTTAGATGCAGATTGGGTACTAGAACAGGCTTGGCTGGTTCAGAGGAGTCCATTTAGGTTCAATACTGAGTGCTCTTTGAGACTCCAGGATTCAGACCATACTAGACCCCAAATGATGGCCAGGATAGACCCAGACTTTTATATTCTCTGATTGAAATGATTTGATCCAGAATGAGATCAACCTTTAGGTTGGTAATAGATATTTTGAGGCAGCCTATAACTGACCTCCTTCCACTTTCCCTGGGAAATCTTTTCTTCGTCACCAGCCCTGACTGCCAACAATTCCCAAGTCCCTCTGACATGATTCCTCAGGCCTGTATCATTTCCCTTTTGTTCTGTCATATCCTGAAAGTCCCATCTTTTCAATATTGACTTCTTTTGCTGTCTGGGTATAGGTGCATGCTCAGGAATATATTGCAGCTCCCTTCTCCTCTCTTCCATAGCTGCTCAAGTCCTGGAGTCCTGTTTTTAGAAACTACATAAAGCGTGCAGCTGATCATTTGGAAGCATTGGCAGCCATTGAGGACTTCTTCCTGGAGCATGAAGCTCTTAGTACTTCCATTGCCAAGGTGAATTCCACCTCAAGCCCCAGAGTCCTGGATTTACTTTGAAACAGGTGTTGGCTCCCTCCATAGAGACACAAAACAAGCTGATGTGAATCCAATATGGGATTTGACTAAGAGCACCTCCACCCCTATTACTGTGCTGATTGCTGGGATAGTACAGCTGGGAGTCAGGCTAGTAAGGCAGCCATTTGGAGATTAACCTGGGGACCCAGCAATAGTTCCAGAAGTTATACCTGTCCTAGTACCAGAGGGAAAAGCTCATTTTCGCCTGTTTTAAAAGCAACTGGTGTTTTAAAGAAAGCTGATAGTCTGGTAGAGAGAGGTGCTAAGATCTTGCCTCCTCTTCCTCTGTTACCTATTATATCTTGCTGGATTCTGCAAGGTCCCTGAGATCTCTTCTGCTGGCCTTCTGCAGGTACTCATGGCTTTCTACCAGCTAGAGATCCTGGCTGAGGAAGCAATCCTGAGCTGGTTCAGCCAAAAGGATATGACTGACAAGGGCCGACAGTTGCGCAAGAACCAACAGGTGAGTCAGGCCACCCTCTTATCACCACCGTGATTGTCTGGTTCCCTGGCTTCTGGCCACAGACTCCAGGGTGGCTGGTCCCTGGGACTCTGTGGCTGTTAAAGCTGTTTATATGCCCCTCGCTCAAGAGCTCTCCACTCTGCTTCCTTACAGCTGCAGAGGTTCATCCAGTGGCTAAAAGAGGCAGAAGAGGAGTCATCTGAAGATGACTGAAGTTGCACTGCCTGCTTCTGTGAGTGTGGTTGATGGCTCTCCTGGCTTCTGGGCCAGAGCAAATGAGAAGCTAGTTGCCGAAGGATGAGTGACCGCCATCCAAGCTGAGACTTAAAGGAGTAGAGGCCGGAACTACAGTATTCTTCCCACCGCCAGCAACCATGTGCTTCCCATCCTGACCAAGGAGTTGGGAAAAGGGAAGTTGGGCTGCAACAAAACTCTGCCTAAGAGGAGCAAGGCAGGCCCTGCAGTTAGAGGAAGCCCAGAGGAACGGTTTTGTGCTCTGGCTTTCCCTCAGGGAACAGCAGAGAGCAGCTGGCCCTTTCTGCTGCTTGTATTTGTTAATATTAAAAAAGAGAGAGAGGGATGTATTTGGTTTCTCTCCCAACTCTGACTGATCAGCTCGTGTTGTAGGTGACCAGAGTTCTGAACCTGGCAGCTTTCCCCTAACACCTGGGGGAAAAGGAGAAGTGGGGTGTGTTTAACAGCCACTAGGTGGTACTGTGGTGCCTTGCCAACTGACCATCGTCATGGCTCATGGGTAGTCAGAGGCCTAGATTCTCTTCCTGCCTCTCTGGACCAATTTGTGGTCCTGGAGTGGTGTGCCTGAGCCTATTTCCATAGAGAGTCCTAGTCCAAACACTTTTCCTGCCAGAGGGTGATGACCCAAGCATATGTCTAGTCCATTAACCAGCTCCCAGTCCCTCACATGCTTTATCCAGTTGACCCAGTACTATCAGGGAAGCTGGGATATTCAGCATCTTCAAGATGAGGAAGTTTACTTAAGGTCTCAAGACTCTTGAAGGGAGTAAAGCTAAGGACTTGAATCTTATAATCAAGAATTCTGTTTCAGCATATATTCAGTGTCTCAGTGAAGGGAAATTGCCTCCAGAGGCAAATATAACCCCAGGCCAGCAGTGGGTATTCTAAGAACAGAGGAAGATCCTATGAAATTGGATTTCTCCTAATATTGAGAGAGTGTTTACTATAAGATAAGCATTTTGCTAAATACTTTTCATGTGTTTAGCTAAACTTCACAGTAGATAATGTAGGTCTTACCTCCATTTTTAGATGAGCCTAATGTTCAGAGATGTCCCATAACTTGTCATTGATAGAGCCATGCTGGAGTTTGCTGTTTTGCTCTGTAGTCTCCTTTAACCTCAGCTATGAGACATGCCCTTCTGTCTCACCTCTTTTAGCTCTTTGTTGTTGTCCTAAATCCCTTACCCTATTGACACTTAAACAGTGACAGATGCTACTGGTAACAAGTGGCCCTCCTGAACATCACAGATAAAATGGTTGCCAGTGTTCATTTTATTTGGGTAGAAAGAAGTAAGCTAAGGAAGATGATACTGAATTGTACTAGGGTGTGAGGGGCATTACTGAATATTTCTAAAGAGGAAAAAAAGGAGCTTAATTTACTTTTCTTCTTCAGTAAATCTCAGTTTTTGCTTTTCAGATGCAAGACCTAGTTCCTAGAGGGCATATAAAGATTATGGCATGGACTACGAGGAGCAGTTAAATACAAATAACTTGTAGGGTACCTCTTATTTGGACCTGATGGGTAGCAGGGCTCAGGGTTGGCCTATAGAGCTTTTTTTTTTTTTTTTTAAGATTTTATTTATTTATTTGACAGAGAGAAATCACAAGTAGTCAGAGAGGCAGGCAGAGAGCAGAGAGCCCGATGTGGGACTCGATCCCAGGACCCTGAGATCATGACCCGAGCCGAAGGCAGCGGCTTAACCCACTTAACCACCCAGGCACCCTACAGAGCTTTTTTAGAAGGAATAGATTCCTTCCAGTGGACTAATTAGGAAAGGCTTAGAGGATTGTGACAGCTGAGTGTCCTAAAAGGTAAAGGGGACTTTAAAAGCAAAGCAAAGGGTTTCCATTTAAATATCGTACATTAAACACGTGGGTTTTTTATTTTTTCTAAAACCTCATTTAAGTGCTAGGTCAAGGAATTCTTCAGAAAAGTCCCATCACTCAATAAGGAAAACCTGAGGTGATCGCAATGAATGAGAGACATTGACATTTTGAAAAATGAAAAATAAAGAGTGAAAGTTGACTTAACAGAGCAGAATGAGATGGGTTCTATCTGCTGAGGGGTTTAATAACAGGCAAACCCAATGTGCCCTTTTAAATCAAAAGGCTTGGCAGAAGGGATAAGGATTGGTTGGTAACAGGGTGGAGAGGAATTAAGGATCTATACAAGAAAAGGCCTCAAAGGTCTCTGGCTCCTCTGATTCAGCCTGCTGATTAGCCCTACTCTCCTGCAAGTCCTGGGAGATTTAGTTTCTGAAGAGATGGTGGGGAGGAAATTATCAAATATATTTGTACAAAGGTCTTGAGTTTTCAGACTGACAGGTCATGGGTGCCTGGCAGAATGTATGAAATAGCCCCATGAAATTCCAGAACCTTAAGGAAGAGTTATTTGAGCCCCGGACTCAAGACAGACATGGAAATGAGGATGAGGGGCTAGATTGGAAATGAGGGATTAAGTGAAAGTATATGAGGGCTCTGAATATCATCACACACTAGGCAAAAAACAAACTAAAAAGTGGGGGCGGGGAGGAGGGAGCTTTTGAATACATTTTTTTTTTTATTATTCAAAACAAAAACCCATCATCACCCCCACTTGATCACTTACAGTGAAACTTGTTAGTTAATAAGCCCTGTGTATGGAATGTGTGACTTTTGGTCTCGGGGTTGTGTGTTCAAGCTCCACTTTGGGTGTAGAGATTACTTTTAAAAATAAAACCGTAGAAATAAAAACAAAAACCTGTACATGGACAGAGTTCCAACCAGCTTTTTAGTATTTCGCTCTTAAATGTGACTAGACTAATGGCCATCAAACATTTGAGGATACTTCCGGGGTGCCTGGGTGACTCAGAGGGTTAAGCCTCTGCCTTCAGCTCAGGTCATGATCTCAGGGTTCTGGGATCGAGTCCCGCATTGGACTCTGCTTGGCAGGGAGCCTGCTTCCTCCTCTCTCTCTCTCTGCTTGCCTCTTTGCCTACTTGTGATCTCTCTCTGTCAAATAAATAAATAAAATCTTTAAAAAAAAATTTGAGGATACTTCCAACGTGAAAGGTGGAGACCAAAACAAAACTGAAATCAAGGAAACAATGAGAAAGTAGGGAGGTTTTTGAAAACCTCAGGGCAGGGGGGGAGCTATAATTATTCTTAAAATTCAAAGAGGGAAGATACTGTGTCTATGAAGAAAGTACTATGAAAAGGGAGAACTGGATAACAGGGTTTTTAGAAATTAAAAATGAGTAAATTATTTCCTACTGATAACTGGAATACTAGAGAACTGAATAAGCTGAAAACTACATCCATCCTTAGGGAGTTGAATTTTGAATGTGAACATTTTACCTATCCAATTGGATAGGGGAAAGGTTGGAAATGTCAAGAAAATCTCACAAAAAGGTGCAGTCATTTAAAAATTAAAGGGAACAGATGATAAAGGAGGAAAAAAATAAAAATCAATCTGGAAGGTCTAACATCTAACAGGAGCTCTAAAAATAACAGAAAAAATGGTCCTGATGTTAAATAATTCAAGGAAGTATTATTGAATTTCTAGATGGACAGGGCTCACCAAGTGCCTAGCACAGTAAATTAGTACCAAGATGTATCACCATAAAATTTCTGAACCCCGGGAAGCCTAAATGGTTCAGTCGGTTTAGGGTCTGCCTTGGACTCAGGTGATGATGCAAGGGTCCTGGGCTGGAGTCCTGCACTCATTGGGCTCCTTGCTTGGCGGGGAGCCTGCTTCTCCCTCCACCTGCTGATCCCCCTGCTTATGCTTTCGCCCTCTGACAAATAAATAAAATCTTTTTAAAAAAATTTCAGAACCCCAGGAATAAAGAGAACCTCCTGAAGACTTCCAGAGAGAGTAAAAACAAGTCACGTGCAAAGCCTTAGGAAAAATAGAGCTCAAATTGACTGCTTAATAGCGACACTGGATGCTGGAAGACAATGTGGTAATAGCTTCAAAATTCTGAAGGAAAATTACTTTAAATCATATTTCCAGATTTGCATGTTCTTGAAAGGGGTTTTATTTCCCATGCTTTCAAAGAAAGCCACAGAACAGTGTGCTTTACCAAAGCAAAGGAGTGAAATATCTAGGAAATGGGGATTCAACAGAGAGGAGAGAGAAAGGGAACTCTGAGGATGATGCAGAGAGTTCCAGAATGACCTCTGTGCACAGGCTGAGACAGCCAACAGTGCAGACCAGAGCAAGAGAATGGAAGGCTCCAAGGGAGAAAATGGTTGGATTATCTAATATATTTGACAGGGTAAACAAAATATGCATTGAGAAACTATTAGATTATATGGTAAGACTTAATTGTAGTTATACTATTTAAAAAAGCAAATGTGGGCGCCTGGGTGGCTCAGTGGGTTAAAGCCTCTGCTTTCGGCTCAGGTCATGGTCCCAGGGTCCTGGGATCGAGCCTCGAATCAGACTCTCTGCTCAGTCCCTCTCTCTGCCTGCCTCTCTGCCTACTTGTGATCCCTCTCTCTGTCAAATAAATAAATATTTTTTAAAATAAATTAATTAAAATAAAAATTAAAAAGCAAATGCAAAAGTAAAGCAATGATTAATGCCAGGAGAAATGAAAAGTTATAAAAAGGAAGCATTTACCATGAGCAAAATGTCAATACAAAAAACTATATTGACTTCAAAAAGCATGATTTTACTACTTGAAGAGGCTGGGGGAGGTGGAAGAAAGAAAAATCCATCCTTCAAATTTGGAAATAAATATGCAATGTCCAGAATGCATAAATCGATAACTAGTATGAGGTTTAAAAATATGTATGTATTGAGGTGGGGTGGAAAATGGGACAAAGAACTGCTATTAAGAGCTTTCTTAATATGCACATATAGTTAATTTAAAAAGTAAAGAGATGGGTGTGTGCACAAGGTATGTGCAGGGGCTAGCAAATAGGTTGGTTTGCTGAAGTAAAAAATTTAGCCAGGATATAATGAAAAAAACTGTAGAGGTAGGTAGTTTGGATTATGGAGTTTTGAATATTGTACTAAGAATCTTTGGAAAGCACTGGGGAATGTGGAGAGATTTCTGAGAAGAGGTACTTACTCTGGAAAATGCTAATTTGGCAACAGTGTACAAAATAGGAGTGGGAGGAGTCCACACTTGCTCCTGTGGCCTTAAAGAACCCATGTCTACCTCTCCAGCCTCATTCTACCACTATCACCATAGTCACAATGGCCTTCTTGTTCCTCAAATTGGGAGAATTTATTCCTGACTTGAGCCTTTATACCTGACTACACCCTCTGCCTGGAATGCTTTTCCCCCCACATCAGACCTTCTTCTAGCGGCTGTTTTTTCCATTCTATGTCTTCACTCAGATGGAAGAGGCTTTCTTTAACCACCCATGGTTCTCTTCTCCCTTTTACTATCACATCACTCCATATTATCTTCTTCATGGCATTTGTCCCTCTGAAGATACTACAAGCTCTGTGCCTCCTTTCAGGTGAGTCCTGACTGAGAGCAGCTTTAACTGTCTTGTTTTCACTTTATCCCCTGCATTTTGCCTTGCACCTTAGTGAGTGCACTTATTAAATGGATTAAAAGCTAAGGGGTGAAGAGATCTGTCAGGGAGGGACCTATTATACCTAGTTCTGATTTGAGATTTACTGACCCAGTCATGCACTCATTTTCATTCTTGCACTCATTCTCCATCAGTGCGTTTATTAAGCCATGGCTTTGCACCTAGGTATTGTACTGAGGGTTTTGTTTTTTGTTTTGTTTTGGATTTCGTTTTTATTTATTTATTTTGAGAGAGTGGGAGAGAGCCAGAGCAGAGGGGAGGGGCAGAGGGAGAAGCAGACTCCCCGCTGAGTAGTGAGCCGGATGGAACTGGATTCCAGCACCCTGAGATGATGACTCCAGCATAAGACAGACGCTTAACCTACTGAGCCACCCAGGTGCCGAATACTGAGGTTTTTAAGAAGGAATCAGAACTCGATTTCTTTCTGTCCGCAAGGAACTCGGTTTGGCAGACTCAGTGACAGCTGCTATGCTTTCCAACAGACCCTGAAAGGGCCACGGGAAGGTCACTTTCCTCCATCGATACCTGGTCAGAACCGCTCCCCCCCTCCCAGCTCTGGGGGCCAGAGTGACCTCAGGCTGCTGAGGAACAGCCTATCCCCCTTGGGTCCAGAGCCAGGGTTTGATGAGTCCTCGAACGCTGCCATCCTGGTGAGATCTGCCTTCCCTGTCTGGGGAGCCTAGGTGACCGCCACCAAGCTCCCCGCAGGTCTGGGATCCGAGCGCTGGCGGCCAAGCTCACCGCCCGGCGGGTGGGCGGGGTGTCCACGGGGCCCGGCAGAGGGGCCGGCCATCTGCCGCGAGGCCAGCGCGGCTCAGCCGCTGCCGGGGGCGGAGCTCGCGCCGGGGCTGGGCCGCGCCGGGGCGGGGCCGCGCCGGGGTCCGGGGAGGGGAGCGGGCCGAGCCTCGGCGCAGAGCCGGGAGGGCCGCGGCCACCGGAAGAGTCGCAGTCGCCAGCAGAGCCGGGAGAGTGGGGAGCGGAAGCGGCGGCCGCGGTGGCGGCAGACGGCGCTGGGACCCGGGAGCGGCCGGAGAACAAGGGAGCTGGCGCCGCGGCCGGCCGCCGAGCTAGGCTGAGCCGCTGGGCCGCGCCGACCGCCGTCGCCGCCCGAGAGGCCCGGCCGGGCCGCGGAAGCAGGCCGCGCGCGGGCCGCCGGGCCGGAGGCCGGAGCCATGGGCGAGACCAAGATCATCTACCACCTGGACGGGCAGGAGACACCGTACCTGGTGAAGCTGCCCCTACCCGCCGAGCGCGTCACCTTGGCGGACTTTAAGGGCGTTCTGCAGCGACCCAGCTATAAGTTCTTCTTCAAGTCTATGGACGACGATTTCGGGTGAGGATGGCCCCTGCCTCACCTCCTGGGAACCCCGGCCCCTCCGGCTTCTCGGGGCCCACTCGGCCAGTTTGGACTCCCCTTGTTACACTGGCTTCTAGCCCTACTCTGGATTCCAGAGGGCGACTTGGGCATTTGAGGGGGGGGCCCGGTTTTTCCAGAGGCTGGAGTTCAAGCCCCTATAGGGACTTTACTTTTACCTCTTGTGGGGGACCTAGGCCCCCCTAGTTTAGGAGGACGTCTAACTCCCCCAAAGCAACCAGAGTTCCAAGCCCCCTTCACCTCCTCAGAGCCAGTGTCCTACATAGACACACCCCCGCCTCCACCGGATTCCAGAGCCAGAGCCCCCCACCTGCCGCCTGCCAAGGGAGCCACCTTTTTAGCAGAGACTTGGGGTGTTTGGCACCCGACCTTTGCCCTCTCCATCTTTTCAGCTCCCAACTCAGAGCCATATTTGGAGTAATGCTTCCAGGGGCTATGCTGTAGGACTTTGAACTGAGGGGAGGGGGAGTAGGAGGGGGGCTCTAGGGCCAGGCTGCAAGCTGAGGCTAGCAAACCTAATGTTTATTTAGCTGTCTCCCCTTCCTTGTGGGGTGTTTAGGATGTTGTCAAGGAATCGGAGTGCCTGACCCCTGAGAAGTACCCCCTGGCCCAGGTGCTGATTTCCCTTCAGAATTGGGGCCTTTTTCCTCCAGATGGTAGCCAAGGGGGAGACCTTGGAAAGGGCCTCAGAGCCTGGATGAGAGGGCCAGGAAGCTCTCTTGGTGTTCTTCATCTTCCTCTCCCTGGCGGGGTCTTCTCCATCCAGCTGCAGGGCTTTGGACAGGCGGAGTTTGGAAGCAGGAACTTCCCCTTTAAGAAGGGATGGAATGTTGGAGCCGGAAGGTTCTGTAGCAGCTGGCCTGGGAGGGGGAGCCTGGCCCATCCCCTCACCGCCCCCCCAACTCCCAAGGGACTGGGGGAGGGGGAGGCCCCCAGACTTGCCAGCCCCACACTAACTGGGCACTGGGCCTGGAGGCCTGTGGGGAAGGCCTTCCCGGGCCCTCCAGGCCTAAAGGCTGTCTTTCCAGCCCCAGCCTGAGGCCTGCACTGCTCTTTGGAGCTGAGGCCCCAGAGCTGAGTGAAGGGAGATATTCTCCTTCCTGGTGTTTATCAGTCTGGCTTGTCTTCTGGGACCCTGCCCTTTTGGCCCTGGGAGGCAAGCACCTTCTCTCCTCTTCTGCCTAACATGTTTTGCTGTCACCTTTCCCCACAGAACTCAGGGTTTGATGAGTCCATGAGCTCCTATGTGTGAGAGTGCTTTGTACAGTGGGAAGTGCTATGCAGCTCCTGACCACTCTGGGTTCTCTTGCTGTTCCTACCCTGGGGTGGGGACTCCTGATGTAGTAATGATTGTCTGGCTTCAGTCCAGAGGAAGACACCTCTGACTGGAAGATTCTAAAGGAGGATTGATCTGCAAGGGGTGAGAGTGAGGGGGCAAATGCCTTGGTGTGGTAAGAGAAAAAGAGATTTGGAAGAAACCAAGATGCCCCCTCAGGGTATGGGATAGGGCAAATCCTCTAGAGCCCAGTGTGCGGAGCCACCCTGGGACTGGATGCCTTGGGGGACTAGGATAAGTATGTGTCTCCACCCTCAACTCACCCCTGAACCCAATGGACTTAGCCCGCCTGTTGTAAACCTAGACCCCTCTGGGCTGCCTCCCATTCCGCGCCCAGGCTGCTGTCAAGCCAGGCCTAACTGCAGTCTTAGGAGGGCCCCCATTTCATCTGCTCACTGTTATTGTTCTTTAAATCCACTGTCCGTTCACTCACTCTTTCTTAGCTTGACCCAATCAGTAATATGAAGTCACAGGTATGAATTTCTATTTGTATTTCTTTCTAAAATATGTTAAAAATAAAATACTTAACTATTGAATTAAACACTCATTCAGGTGCACCTGAAGCGATCTTGCGTACATTAGTGGTACTTGAACCGTCCTTGGCAAAGTATCTAGTAGACTGTGTTAACAGGGTTGAGAACAAAGCCAAAGGAGCAGATTGATTTTGTTTTTATTCCCAGGATTATTGAGCAGGAGAGGGCTAGAGCTGTCTCGTCACAGAGAACTAGTAGCTGAGAAGTTTATATCTTTTATTTATTTAACAGACTCTCCTTAGGATGCTTCAGTGTGCATGCACTGATCTAAATGCTCTTCAAATATTTACTCATGCAGTCATCTTAACAGCCCTATGAAATAAGTAGTAATATCCCCAGTTTATAGAGGAAGAAACTAGAGCGCAGAGAAAAAGTAATTTCCCCAAGGCCACACAGCTACTAAGTGGCAGAGCTTGACTCTGCATCAGAAATCTGGCTCCAAAGTCTAAGGCCTTAATCACACAATTGTAGGTGTTACAATTATTGTCACCATTGCACATATACGTCCTCTCTGAAGGAGATGCTGAGCCTTGGCAAACTATAGAGGTGATAGGGCTTAGCCCCTTGAGACCAGGGTCAGGTAGAGGCCAGCGACCTCTGCTGACAGCTGGGAGAGTGGGTCAGAGGAGCAAGGCTGCTCTCCAAGCTCACCCTCTGAGGTTCCAGTTGGTGAAGCCGGAGGACTCCCCAACTCCCATCTGGTCTCCAGAAGTATTTGTCAAGCTAAGGTAGGCCAGACCCTCTTAAACTGCTGCAAAATGGAGGAAGAATAAACATTTTCAGCACTGAGGGAGATGGGGGACGGCGGCTAGAGTGGCCTCGAGGTGGGCAGGAGCAACTTGGGAAGTTGGGCTACCAACTGTGTTGTTCCTTGCTCTATGTCACATACTGCCGTGCCTCTGGGCCTTCTCAAAGCACATTGCTCTTCCCTTGTCTTCCCCACGTGCATATTGCCCCATCCTCTGCATTGAGCTTTGAAAGTTACGGCACTTTATCCCATTTATCGTTACACCTACTCAGCTCCTAGCCAGGACCTGACACCTAAGAAATACTCAACAGATGTCTGTCCAGTGCACACATCTGCTGTTCTTATGGTTCTGACCACTTCCCACTTGCCATATACTTGCATGAACTATCCATTGGGCCATAACCTCCAAGGACAAGGCAGGCTCCTGGTCTGATGCACCTTGAAGTTTATACTGTAGCAAGCATAGGATTTAAAACCTGCTGGGTTCTTAGCAAAGGCTTTTTAATTGAACAACGATGGACAATGAGTGATGCGCAGATTTGTTTGGTCCCTACCCTTAGAAACTTACACCAAGTTGGAAAGAGAGTATGGAACCTGCTAAAAATTGGCACAGCTAATAGTTAGCTTTTATTGTAAGCCAAGATCATGACAGGCATTCACAAATCCCACTTACCAGGGTAAGACAAAGGTTTGGAAAAGTTAAGAAATTTCTCTAAGCTAGGAGATCTAATATGTGGCAGAATCAGAACCCAGATTTGTTCAACTGTGTGTGTGTGTGTGTGTGTGTGTATGTTAGTGCTATGCAACCATGAGCCATTCATCTCCATCATGGGAGGGGGAGGCCTGTCTGAGGTCCCCCAAGGCTGTTGCTGAAGATCAGCTGATCGTTATGAGTCAGCAGAGCCTTGGCGACCTGTCGGTGACCCCTAGAAAGAGAGGAAACATCTGTAGCATTGGAGCTGCCTGGTGGGGCCTGCTGGGGGCGGGGGTGGTGTGGTGGGGACTCAGCAGCAGTTTCCCACCAGAGAGAGACCCTCTCCAGAGCAGGTCAATCTCTGTCATGCGACCCACATACCCCATTTTCCTTTGAGCCCCAGGTCCCGTGTTGGACTGCAAGCTTAGGGTATCTTCTGGCCAGCCTGGCTGATGACTCTGAGCTATCTCCATGTCCCTTCTTTTCAGCATGTTCTATCCTTGGGCTTTCTGCCATCGTGGGCTTGACCAGAATGATTAGAGCTGCTTTCCCAGGGTCTTTGTGGGGTTGGAAATGGTGGAGGAACCAGAGCTAGATGGGAGGGAGAAGGGCAGGCTCGGTCTTTGAACTTGGCTGTGAGTCCAAGAATGTGAGCATCATAAGGAGCCAAGCACGTTCCCGGCTCTGGACAGAAGCTGCTCCAAGAACAAGGAAGGACTAGGCTTCCCAGTCTCCTTTCTTGCTGTCTTTCCTCTCTGCTCACAACCCCAGGCATGTCTTCCTCTTGCCCCTGATCACATTTTTCCAGCTCTGTACTCCTAGAGTGTTTGACACAGTCTGGGCTCCTCAAACTTTTCCATTCCTTTCTCTAGCCCCAAACTGTAATCGTGGTCTGACTTCTTGCCTTGATGTATCCCCCGAGCCAAACTACATGCCTGTACACATCCCACCCCCTCCCTGCCCACATCACTCTCTCCTCCCCCCACTACCACCACACATACAGATCCACATCACCTGTCATTGTAAGAGAAAAAATGTGAAATACCATGGAAAGACCATAGGTTTTGCAGTCAGGCAAGCTTGGGGTTGAATTCCAACTCTGACATCTTCTAGCTCTATGACCTGGAACAAGCAACTGAATGTTTCTCTATTTCTTTACTCATAAAATGAGGATCTTGTCCTTACAATGAAGGTGATGTGAAGATTATACATTCCAACTATAGGGAGATACCGTGGTATAATAGCTAAGAATAAACGCTAAAGAATCATGCTGGCTAGGATTCAAATTCCAGCTTTTATTAGTGTGTGACTGTGAGTGAGTTTCTGAACCTACCGAGCCTTAGTTTTCCCATCTGTATCTATCTTAGCATTGCTGTGAGTAGTAAATGACCCAAGTAAAGTGCTTAGCTTAGTGCTTGGCCCATGGTTCATGCTTAGTAAATGAGAGCAGTTGGTACTGTTAGCATAATGGCAATGGGGGATGTTCATTAGACATCTTTTCCCCTTCTCTTTCCTAATTTGCTTAAACTCTTCATCCACACCTCCCAGAAGAATGTCAGGATTCCCAAGAAGGAAAAGACAGAAATAAGGATGTGCTTTTTCCTAGTTTAAGGTCAGAGGGAAAGAATAAGTTCAGCCCAGAAGAGCTATGTTGGGACTGGATAACACACTCTTGGAATTCTAGGGAGTAGCCACATTTATAGGGGACAGCAATTTGTCAGGTGTAATTTGTAATCACCTGATAACTGAGAGGACACCCTAGGATGGCATCTGGCCTGGGCAGGGCTGGTGTCTTCCTGGTGGTGCTAAAGAGCAGTCCCTGGGTGACCCCCACTTCTGCTCCCATTTGAATACGCTTAGGCTGGTGACATGATTCCCAGTTTAGGGTGGAAGGGCCCTTGAGTTAGGATTGTGAGGACCCTTCCATTTCCACCCTAGAAAGCTCACCCTGAAATCCCCATCCTTTCCCTGCAGAGTGGTGAAGGAGGAGATCTCTGACGACAATGCCAAGCTGCCCTGCTTCAATGGCCGGGTGGTGTCTTGGGTAAGGAGCCCTCCTCAGCCCTCTTTCCTCCTGCATCCCTGCGGTGGACTAGACAAGAAAAGCGTTGTTAAGATTATAGCTAGTGGTTTTATACTTCAATATCTGACTCTCCCCTGAGTTTTCTACCTGAACTGTTTCTCACCCCAGATTCTGTAGCCTTGGTGAAAGCTGTGGGTAGGGAGATGGAATGTGGGGAAGGGAGGGACAGAAACACTCATCAGAGACACAGATGTCTCCTATGCCCTTTGAGGCACTTTGCCACAGGTTCCAGCCAACCTCTGTCTGGGACCACTGACCCTTGTTCTCTGCCCCCATCCCACTTCAGTAGCTCATGTCTTCCATCCTCCCCATCCATGAGCAGTGAGTCCAGTCGTCATCCCAGCTGACCTTGCACAGTCCTTTCTCTCCTGCCTCCATATCCCCTGGTTCATTCTCCCCAAGTCTGCATGCCATGCCGGAAGCCAGCTATCTGCTGATCCCTGGTGCCCCCGTACCATACTACCCACCCATTCTTTCCCTGTCAGCTGGTATCTGCTGAGGGCTCCCACCCAGAGCCAGCTCCTTTCTGTGCCGACAACCCATCAGAACTGCCACCGCCCATGGAGCGCACAGGAGGCATTGGGGACTCCCGGCCCCCATCCTTCCAGTGAGTGTGGCCTGAGAGTGGAACGGGCCCATGGGGGAGGCCTGCATCAGGTCAGCCCAGGGCTAGGGGGAGGGAACCCCCAGCCTGCCCCCTCTCCCACCAAGTCCTCTCTTCCCCACAGCCCTCATGCTGGTGGAGGCAGCCAGGAGAACCTGGACAATGACACAGAGACGGACTCCTTGGTCTCTGCCCAGCGCGAACGGCCACGCAGGAGGGACGGTCCAGAGCACAGTGCGTCTTCCCTGAACAGACGCCTTCCCTCCCCATCCCTACGCCTTCCCTCATAGCTTCCATTCAGCTACCCACTTCTTTGCCCTTTCCCAAGCTCTGGGTATGCCTGACCCCCGTGCAGCCCCAAGCCCAGCCCTGTGCCTCCCTTCCCTGCTGCATGGGCACTGTGAACCCAGCTACCTCTGTTCCCTGCAGCAACCCGGCTAAATGGAACTGCAAAGGGGGAGCGGCGGCGAGAGCCAGGGGGTTATGATAGCTCATCCACCCTTATGAGCAGCGAGTTAGAGACCACCAGCTTCTTTGATTCAGATGAGGATGACTCTACTAGCAGGTGGGGCTTTGGTTTCATTGATACTATGGGCAGGTGACCCCCCGAGGAGCCCTGACCCCACCTCCCTCCCCCCAGGATGGTGGGACCCTGGGAGGGCTGTGGGCTTTGCATAAGGGACTTGGGCCCTGCGGTGCCTCTTGTGGGGCAGGGCTGGGCCAGCCTGGTGGGGAACGACTATGGGCCCCCCAGGTTCAGCAGCTCCACAGAGCAGAGCAGCGCCTCACGCCTGATGAGAAGACATAAGCGGCGGCGGAGAAAGCAGAAGGTTTCGCGGATTGAACGGGTATGGGACCTGAAAGGCCAGGGATGGGTGGGGGCAGACTGAGCCCTGTGCAGGCAGATCCAGGCTGTGTGCTTCCTTAGACCCCCTTCTTTTGGGCCAGCATTTGAGCCTTAGAGGGGAGGGGAGGCTGAGGGCTGAGGAGGAGCTAGGTGGGAGCAGTGAGTTCTTGCCACCCCTGCATGCTGCTCAGTGCCTCTGTCTATTTCAGTCCTCATCCTTCAGCAGCATCACGGACTCCACCATGTCACTCAACATCATCACTGTCACTCTCAACATGGGTGAGTCTGGTGAAACAATACTCTTGAGGGCCTGCCTACCGTATGCCAGATACTGGGCAGACTTGAGGAGTTCAGAGAGGCACAAGATATGTTCTCTGCCCCCGAGGAGCATTCTCTCATAAATATAAACTGGTACATCAACTGACCATTTCAATAGCTCACGAGCTAGGACAGAGGTAAGCACAGAGAGCTATGAAAATAGAGGATGGCATCAGGGAAGGCTTCCTGGAGGAAGTAATTTCTGATTCCTATCCCCCTTCCCTTTTTCAGCCGTTGCTTATCACTCTCTGATTTCTGCCCTAGTGCTGTCTTTAGGAGATAGCTGAATGTAGTAAAAAGAGCCCCAACCTTAGTATTTAAGTCTGAGTTGAATCCTGGCTTTGCAACTTAATGGCTTAGAAAAGTCATTAAGGTTCTCCAAACCTCAGTTGCCTGCTTTGTAAAATGGGACTAAGAGATCCTGTGGCAGAGCTGGCAAGGACTAAATGGAAGTATGCATGACCATACTGAGCACAGGGCCTGATTCAGGTTCACTGAAATGTTAGTTCCCATCCCTTTCCACCCTTTTCTAATAAGGGACTCAGAATTTGGGTAGGAACTTTATTCCCCTCTTAAGGTTGTGTCACTCTCTATAGAAAAGTACAATTTTCTGGGCATCTCCATTGTGGGCCAGAGCAATGAGCGCGGTGACGGAGGCATCTACATTGGCTCCATCATGAAGGGTGGGGCTGTGGCTGCGGACGGACGCATCGAGCCAGGAGATATGCTGTTACAGGTACATGTGCCCCGGAGGTGGTGCTGGGGTTGGGGCATAGGGGGATAATCCCCATCCCTGTACCGGCTCATTTAAAGGCCACTGCTTGGTAGGGGGAAGACCTCCTGATCCATTAAGCTCAGCTTCCCTACCCATCTCCCCAGCCCAGCTGCTTATCCCACTTCTGACCCTCTCTCCCAGGTAAACGAGATCAACTTTGAAAACATGAGCAATGACGACGCGGTCAGGGTCCTGCGGGAGATTGTGCACAAACCAGGGTATGGATGGGACAGGACATGGGAAGGAGGGAGCAGGCACTTCTGGCCATCAGGCAGGGGGCTTATCTGGACTCCATGCATCCAGCCCTCACTAGGAACCCCCTTGCTTTCAGGCCCATCACCCTGACTGTAGCCAAGTGCTGGGACCCAAGTCCACGTGGTTGCTTCACACTGCCCAGAAGTAAGTGTTTGGGGGACTCGGCCCTAAAGCTGGTGCTTGGTACACGTGAACCCTGTCTCTCCATACTTCTCTGTTCCCCTGAACCCTCATACCTTCCCTGTGGGGCCTGGCAGGGGGCAGCCCCTGACTCTTCTCCTCCCTGCAGGTGAGCCCATCCGGCCCATTGACCCTGCAGCCTGGGTCTCCCACACTGCAGCCATGACTGGCACCTTCCCTGCCTATGGCATGAGCCCCTCCCTGAGCACCATCACCTCCACCAGCTCTTCCATCACCAGCTCCATCCCTGACACAGAACGTGAGTGTCCAGCCCTGCCCCCTAGGCCCAGCGGGCAGGGCCGGGTGGGAGGGACTGATGAAGGCGCACATGGAGACTCTTGCTTAAAAGTCAGAGGGGGCTGGAGAGGGGGTTGAGTTCATTCCAGCTTCCTCACACTGCAGCTTCCCTCAATGGACACCCTACCCTCACTAAACAGTGTTTGCCTCTGAGCCTGTATTGAGCATCCTGTGAGCCTCAGTTTCCTCTAGTAAAATGGGACTAATGATATGCACTCTACCGGGTTCCGGGGCGAGGGAGGGAGGGTTTAATGAGAGGATATAAGTGAGGCCCCCATCCCAGGATGTGGCATGAAGTAAGCACTCAGAAAATGACTGCCATTTTTACTCTAACACACATGTTATATACTATGCTAAGCACCTTCATTTATATTATTTAATTCTCTCTTCAAATATCCTTGCAAAATATGGTAGCACAGCTGGTTAAGCGTTGGACTCTTGATCTCAGCTCAGGTCTTGATCTCAGGGTTGTGAGCGCAAGTCCTGTGTTCAGGGCTCCACACTGGGCATGGAGCCTACTTAAAAAAAAAAAAAAATTCTTGCAAAATAAATATTAAAGTCCCTATTTTTACAGAGGAGGAAACTAAGTGTCCTAGAAGTCAGTAATGTGCCCACCATTGGTCCGTAGTCATTAGATGGTAGAGCTGCAGAGCAGACTTTTCTCTCTACCTAACTCTGTAGCCTCTTTCTGCCTCACCATTCTGCCTCCCACCCCCAGGCCTAGACGACTTCCACCTGTCCATCCACAGTGACATGGCCGCCATTGTCAAAGCCATGGCCTCCCCTGAATCTGGGCTGGAGGTCCGTGACCGCATGTGGCTCAAGATTACCATCCCCAACGCTTTCATCGGTGAGAGGGCTGCATGGTGGGATGAAGGACAGGGTGGGGAGTGATGGGGCAGGGCAGGCTGGGGGCTGAAGATCTCCCTTGGGCCACTCCCTTGAGCTGGAACCAGCCCCAGCCTTGTGGCTTCTGGGAGGTCAGAGGAGCCCAAGTCAGGTGGGCCTCCCAGTCAAGTGGTGGCCTTGCCCCCAGGCTCGGATGTGGTGGACTGGCTATACCACAACGTAGAAGGCTTCACGGACCGGAGAGAGGCTCGAAAGTACGCCAGCAACCTGCTAAAAGCCGGCTTCATCCGCCACACTGTCAACAAGATCACCTTCTCTGAGCAGTGCTACTATATCTTCGGTGACCTCTGTGGCAGTATGTGCCTCCCCTACCTCCTTGCTCTGTCTGCTGGCTGGGAGTGGGGAGGTGCACAAGGATGTGGCAGCAGACCCCAGGGAGTCCACATGAGGCATGAGCAGGCAACCAGGCTGGGGGCCCAGCTTGAGGCCTGGCACAGGCCTCCCTCTCTAGTGGAAGCAGAGCCCATTCAGGCCTTTTCACCTGCTCTGCATCCCCATCTTGGGGCTGGCATTTTCCAAGCGCCTCTTCTGTTTCTGGCCTATATTGGTTGTTTCTGAGCATCATCTCACCCTCACTCAGTTCTCACAACCCCCGCCTCCTCACCTTTGGGAAGATGGATCACTGTCCCTATTTCAGCCAAGGAAACTGAGACTTAGAGAAGTTAAATAGTCCACCCATTCTCACAGCCAGATGCAGAGGAGTTAGGCCTTGGGTCCAGGTCTTTCTGGCTCCAGAGTCCTTTTTCTTGCTATAATCTGGAGCTGCCTAGGTATGTGGTGTTGCAGAAACATTGTCTTAGCCAGGTCAAACAAAGATCCTACCATTGGCCCCTAGTCACCCTCCCAGCACCAAACAGGTTCCACCAAGGCAGGACCTGGGGCTAGCCTGAGGCCCCAAGTCCCCAGCCTCCTCAAACCCTTGAGGATGGTCTGGGTCTTGGGATGAAACTGAAAATAAACTGTCAGGGCCAGCTTAGAGAGGACTCTGCAAGCTGCCCCGAGCATTCTGGACTTGGTCCTGAGACAGTGCAAAGCCAGTGAGGGCTTTTAAGGAGGAAAGGTCTTCAGGGAACCCCCTTCTCCTGAGCACGTAGACAGCCCTTGGGAAGAAAGGGGAGTCCTCAAAACAGGACAGCATTGCTCAGGGCTGGGAGCAGAAGCCCCCCTCCCAGCAGCTGCCTCTGCCTCAGGGAGCCTTTTGTCTGCCCAGAGATGCTTGCTGACTGGAGTCCAAAAACTGACTTAAAATGCTTCACGTGAGGTTCTAAGTCTAGGAAGGCTGTTGCTGCAAAGCACAAGTTCGTGATGGGGGGTGATGGGTGCATAGGGTTTTGGAGTTGGACAGTTCTGAGTTCAAATCCCAGCTCCGCCCTCTCTATGTGAACATGGTAAGTGACAACCTCTCATTGCCTCAATTTCTTGATCTGTAAGTTGGAGGCAACAGTAGAACCTATCTCAGAGCTGTTCGGAGGTTAAGACAGCATGTATAATGCTTTTAGTACCATGTTTGGTTCACAGTAAGTGCTCTAAAAAAGTTCTCCATTATTCATAAATTTAATTGATTCTAAGGTGAATATTTCTTTCACATTTCAGTATCTCTGAAATTGGGGTGCATCTTATAATTAATGGCTTCTTAGACTCGATCCTGTGTAGTTACTATTGTTATCATTAGCAGAAGTCAGCCCTGGCTCTGAACCTCCAGGGACCCTTAAAGCTTCTCAAGGCAGCTGTGGTTTTTGCTCAAGAGATGTTAGTCTATCCCTGGGGCCAAGGCCCCTCAGAGGCCCAGTTCAGGGATATGCCGACAGACAGGTCTTTTTCTTCTCACTGGCCAAGGTCTCCTCAGCCTCCTCAGCAGGAAAGAATTGGGGACCTGGGATACCCAGAAGCCTCTAGTCATTCCCCTCAGGACAGCAGCCTGGAGGTTGAAACAGTCACCAGTTCTTGGGGCATGAGCCATGGCCAGCCCCTGCTCCTCACCATCACCATCCCCCATGCTAGCTGCAGGCCTTGGCAGTCTGATGGCTGGTAGACTCCACAGACTGCCTCAGCCCTCTCACATCCCCTCTTCTGACCTCTTCTCTCCTGGAAACTTGAGCTCACTTACAAAGGGCTCCATCTGTATCCAACACCTGGCTGGTAGGGCAATTATAGCTCTCTTAGAGCTCTGGGACCTGGTATGATGAGGTGTGAGCAAGGGGTGTCCCAGGTAGGTCATCACTTCTGGTGGCCCCTTGTATTCCTTTTCAAGTAGTTCCAACATTGGAGTGGGTAGCCTTGGCCTTAAGGAGTGCACGATTTCCTGGGGGAACCGGAGTCGTGAAACAAGTAATGTTAATACTGTGAAGAATGAGGCCTGGCTGGGAATGGGGTGGAGGGCACAGAAGAGGCACCTAAGTGGTTCTCTTTCTGAGGCCTTTCCACCTTACCCAACAGCACCAGAAAATCCATTTAGGCCAAGTCCCTTCTGTACAGGGGCGCTCTGAAAGGCCTATGTTTGTTCTGGCCTATAATGGGTACTTTTTTTAGTTCTAGGTGAAGGGAGAGGGCAAAGTTTCACCTAAGTTTCCCCCAGCTGCTCCCTTCTCTTTATTAATGACTCACCTGGAAAGGTCAGAAGAAAATAAGTAACTCCTAGCTTCTGCTCTGGCCACAGTTTGGATTGACCTCAGGCAGGTCATTTAACCTCTCTGGACTTCACTTTCCTCATCTGGAAAAAATGTGACTGATGCCCTCTTCACAGGCTGGTGGTAACATCTGCATGAGGTGAAGGGCTTTGATCATGCCTAATGACTCCCAGGTTTGCAATACCTATCTGCTAGTTCAGCTTCCCGCACTCCCCTAAGTGAACAGAGAACATTGCCCATTTAAGACTTCTGCTACTTCTTCCAGTTTACTAAGGAAGGAGGAGAAACTGTCAAACCCCTGGAAATGGGAGTTGGGTGTCAGGATTGGGCATTGAAGTGGGGGCTTAGGGCCTTCCTGAGGAGGGTTTCCCTTGGTGCTGTGTCTGCAAGGGTCTCCCTCTCCACCATCTCAGATGGGTAGTGGAGGGGGTCTGAAGAAGTGAGAGATCTCTGACCTGTGCCTCCTCTCATTTTGGGGATAAACTACCACGGGTGTTAGGTATCGTGGTAAATGTGCCCGCCCAACCTAGAGTGGGGACCTCTGTCTCCTGACCTAGGGGTGTGGGGGCGTGGGATAGACCCAGCTCATCTGGCCTTCTCCTCCCCTCCACAGACATGGCCAACTTGTCCCTCCATGATCACGACGGTTCCAGTGGTGCCTCTGACCAGGACACGCTGGCCCCTTTGCCACACCCAGGGGCCGCCCCTTGGCCCATGGCTTTCCCTTACCAGTACCCTCCACCCCCACACCCCTACAACCCACACCCAGGCTTCCCAGAACTGGGGTACAGCTATGGTGGGGGCAGCGCCAGCAGTCAGCACAGTGAAGGTAAGGCAGAGGCAGCGGTGGTGGGGGCACAGGAGAGCCCCAAGCCGCTTCTGCCAGCTCTGAGCATCTCCCACCCTGGGCCTGCCTGTCCCCTGCAGGTAGCCGGAGCAGTGGCTCCAACCGTAGCGGCAGTGACCGGAGGAAGGAGAAGGACCCGAAGGCGGGAGACTCGAAGTCAGGAGGCAGCGGCAGCGAGTCGGACCACACATCCCGCAGCAGCCTGCGGGGTCCACGGGAAAGAGCGCCCAGTGAGCGCTCGGGGCCTGCTGCCAGCGAGCACAGCCACCGCAGCCACCACTCAATGGCCAGCAGCCTGCGCAGCCACCACACGCACCCAAGCTACGGTCCCCCTGGCGTGCCCCCTCTCTACGGTCCCCCCATGCTGATGATGCCCCCACCGCCCGCGGCCATGGGGCCCCCAGGAGCCCCTCCGGGCCGCGACCTGGCCTCTGTGCCCCCCGAACTGACAGCCAGCAGACAGTCCTTCCGCATGGCCATGGGAAACCCCAGTGAGTTCTTTGTGGATGTGATGTGAACAGGGCCCCTCCCCCACGTCGATCCCGCTCCCCGGCGGCTGCGTCCCTCTCTCCATCCGTCCGTCTTTTTTACTTTGTCTGGTACCTGAAAGGGAAATAAATTGAACTAAATTCAGGCGCGCTAACTGCTCGCTGGGCGCAGTGAGGGTGGGGTGCACCCACCGGTCGCCACTGCGGCCCCTAACCTGCCACCACCCCCAGCTTGTCCCCCTGCCTACTAACTGCTGCATAGGCCTTCCCAGGATGCTTCGTTTCTGAGACCCAACTTGCTGGTGCTGCTCCTTATTCCCCACACACACTTCAGGAATTGACACCAGCAGACCCTTTTTGGGCCTGCTTGTCCCTTTATCCTCACTTTTCCCCCCTCATCAATCTTGCACCATTCATTCCTCTACATCAGCTCTCCATTAACTGCATCCCCTCAAGCATGTGTGCTAATCTCCTAAATTTCCCCCTCACAATACTGACACCAAAAAATACTTGCTTCATCTACCCCTCCTCCTAACCACCCACCGCACCCCCCAGGGCTGCCTCAGTACTACGCCTTAGAGCCGTAGTCCCTTCCAGTAAGCATCCAAGCTATCCAGCCTGTGCGGACCTTTACTGGAAGCCCGAGGGCCCCCCTTAGTTGCCTGAGCTGCTGGTGGCTTCCAGGAAGCATATCCGCTCTACCCCTATACCTGCACCCCCATGCCCACCCTGTGTGCTGGTTCCTTCAGACCCCTAACCCTACTAACCAGCAGGCTCATCTCACCTCTGGGCCTGAAACATTTCTTTTCTTTCTTTTTTCTTCCCTCAATTTTTCCTGGGCCTGGAGCAGCCAAGAATTTCGGGCTGTTTGACTTTCTGTGAGCCCCCAGCAAGGGGAGGCCCAGCCTCCGAGGAGACCAGGAACCCTGCTTCTGCAGCCCCTCAGGGCTTCCCAAGGATGTTCAGCTCCCACACCCCCACTTCAGCATGTTGAGTCATTAGGCTTTTGTGGAAGGCTTCAGCCTCTCACCCATGTATGAGAGACTCTGTTCCCCTTTCCAGAGGGTGCCCCATTCTTCTCTCTCTCTCTCTCTCTCTCTCCCTCTCTATCTCTCTCTCACACACACACACATACACATATGTGCCTATGTAAGTTCACTTAAGTCTCAAGGCTGGTCCCTACCCAGAGGGCTGGACCCTCTCTCCCAGGTTGTAGGGCTGGTCCCCTGACTTCCCTCTCCCCTCAAGCCTCCCACACATGTCCTCATCATCTTTCTACCTGGATAAAGCTCGTGAATTGGTTCTCAGGTTAGGCTCAGCAGAGGACTCCGCAGGCAACTGGCAGGTGGTTCTCACCCTGACCCTCACCCCATACACCCTTCCCTTATTTCACAATCACAGAAAAAGGTTGGGCAAGGGACTTCTGGGACTCCTACTAAAATGCCAGGTTTTATTTTTTACCTTATTCTCCAGTTGAAGCAAATCATGACTTTCTCTTTAAACCTCTTCTATAAATTCTCCTGGCTCACCTAGCCATCCATGTTTTTAGGACTGGGGTGTCAAGAGTAGGATTAAGTCTTAAGCTCCAAGCTTTGGGGCAAATTAGGGTAAGGACATTTTTGGCATTCATTCATTTAACCAATACTTCTGGAGTTTTTGGTGACCAAGGGCTGTGTTGGAAGCATGACTCAGTCTTTCCTGCCTTCTAGGAGCTCTAGGTTTGCTCCCAATCCAGGCCATGGCTTTCTCTAGCCACCACTACAGGGCTGCCTCCCTACTTTTTCTTTTCTGACTCTGCCATGTTCAACTCCACTATCGCTCATGTTCAACTTCACTATTGCTCATGCCTTCAGTGTTGGTGCTCCCAGTGTTCCATCTTTAGTTCACTTCTCTTTCCTCTATGTTTACTTTCAAAATGATATCATCTATCCTGATGTCCTCAATTGTCCCTGATACACCTGTGATTCTAAAACACCTATCTCCAGCCACAATTTGCCTCCAAATCTGAGATCTGCATTATCACCCACTGGACATCAACATGGACATATCCATATGGACTCAACTCATTTCCCGCATCAAGTATGTTCCTGAATTCCGATCCTGGTGATCTTTATCACACTCTACATAGGTACACCAGCTAGGAACATGTATGGGCTTAGATTCCTCCTCATATCTTACAAGTCAGCACATCATATCATTCCACTCCAAAAATCTTTCTTAAATATGGTTCTTGCTCTCCCGTCTGCCTCTACTCTAATTCACAGGAGCATGGGATTTGGAGTCAGTTTGTTCTGGGTTTGAATTCCAGCTCTGCTACTTTTTGGTTTCATGATAAGAGAGTTATTTAATCTCTCTGAGCCTCAATTCCCTCATATGTAAAATGATGATAATAATACCTACCTCACAGGGTTGTTGTGAGGATTTAAATTAGATATTGTACGAAAAGTGCCTAGCACAGTGCCTGGCACACAGTAGAATAGGTGCTCAATAAATGGTAGCTATTATTATTATTATCATTATTATTATTATTATTTACTCTAAATTGGTAGGTTATTACTGAAGATAAAGCTTTTGGGAAGGTAGCAGTGAAGCTTTGAATGCTGGTTCAAGAATTAGAAATGCCCATATTCAATCACTTAATGGATTCACACTGTGACCACCATTTGAAGGAGAGCAGATCCCCATCCTGCCACATCCTGGCTTGTAGCAGGAGGATGCTGGGACAGTAGGGTTTGCGACCAGGTTTGCCCTTTTTTGCCCTTCCTCCCATGATAGGCTCAGCAGCAGTGAAGGCAGCAGGGCATCTCTCCCTACAGAAAGAGCTAACAGATTTTCTTTAGGTCCTGCAAAAGTCAACTAGGCCTTTCATGTCTGAGGGTTTGCTCTGTCTCTTCTTCTCAGCTTGGATGTGTAGATTAACTCTTCATCAGAGAAGGGATTTCAAATTCTGTATCCAGTTAAGTTAAACCTGCCAACGGTGGGCACCTGGGTGGCTCAGTCAGTTAAGCATCTGCCTTCAGCTCAGATCATGATCCCAGGTTCCTGGGATTGAGTCCTGCGTGGGGCTCCCTGCTCAGTGGGGAGTCTGCTTCTCCCTCTACCCTTCCCTCCTGCTTATGCTTTCTCTCTCTCCCTCTCAATAAATAAATAAAACCTTTAAAAAATAAATAAGAGTAAATAAATAAACTTGCCAACGGTTTTTAAAGCAACATATATGCTGTCACTAGAAGACACACAGGTCCTGGACTCCAGAAGTCACATACGTATAAATAGCTGGGATAGAACAGACATTCTTGAAAAGATTCGGCTAGTTTCTTACAAGTATTTGCCTCCTCACTCCCTGCCCTTTTACTTGGGTAATGATCCCTGGGAAAGGGCTCATGTCTGGAACAAGTATTTGATGAAAAACTTGAGAGAATCAGAGGTGGTGGTAGAAAGCAGGAAATTCAGTACAAACATTTCTGCCAAGTCGTGTGTGTGTGTGTAAAGTGAGCACAGCCAGTCCTCGGACTCCTGAGACAGAAAAGGCCTGCAGCAATCTAAGGCTTATTAACAGATGGGCTTCAACAAATGGCATTAATCCTCTGAAGCTGTCTTAAACACTGAAATAGGACCAGGATGGATTGCAGACTACAATTCCCAGAATGCTCAGCGGAGAAAATAAAGTCAGTGGAGCAGCGTATGATGGGATCTGTATTTCGTGAAAGGCTGGATAAAGCCCCTCCTATCCCTACTCACAGCACTCCTACCCGCCGAAGCCTGTCGGTAGTTGTAGTTTTACTGAACATAGGAAGCTTAAAATTGCTAAGAGAAGGTCGAAGGGCCTGACGGGATATGTAGTCGGCGCGTCCGCCGGACGCGCACGCGCAACTATGTTCGGGGCGGGGCCGCGGCACTGCGGTGAAAGCCGAGGCAGCGGGCTGGCGAGCAGGGGGCGGGCGGACATCTTGGGATCCGGAGAGTGGCCCGGCGGGCCGAGCAGGGGGCCGCGGACACCAGGTAAGCTCCGGATCTGGCCAAGGGTGAGAGAGAACGCCTACCTCGCTGCCCAGCTTTGCCCTTCCTTGCGCTGCGCTACGCGGAAAGCTGCCCACACCAGGGAGTGGCTTCAGCCTTCAGATCGAGAGGGAGCTGACGGCGGGGCGGGGGCGCCCGGGGCGCGGTTGCGGGACGGGCAAGGAGCGGCGCCCTCCACCTGACCCGTCCGGCGCCTCCCGGGAGAGAGAGACTTACTGGAATCCTCTCAGAGCGGGGACGCTGTACGGCGCCCCCTTACCCGGGATCGTGACAACCCTCCTGTTCCTTTGCGCTTCTCCTCTCAGAGCAAGGACAATTCCCCGTCCCCTAGGACAGTGACACCCCCTTGTGTCGCCTCCCTGGACTGTGACAGGCTTCCCACCCTGCGGCATCCCCTCCCCCCCAGTTGAGTGACACCCCGCGGCTCTTCTTCCTCAGGCCTGTGACAGCCCCCGCACCCCCGTGGAGCCATTTTTTTTCCCGCGATGTCTTCCTCCCCAGGGAGAAAAGCCCACCATCCGCTCATGCCTCTACGCTTGAACCCCAAAGCAGGTTACGCAGCCCCAACTTTCCCTTATTCACCACTGTCAGGCTCTCCCTGCTGTTTTTCCTCTTCAAAGGCTTGACCTTTGCCACACGGGAAACTCCTTCGTCCAGATGTAACGCTGCCCCACCCCCCACCCCAGGCCTCTGCTGCTGCAGCCTCACCTGAAGTAGACCGCCCGGCTGTTTCTACCAGTCTTTCCCTTTAACTCAGGATTCCCTTCTTGTCCCGGGCCCCACCTCTGCTCCTGTGGTGCTCTGAGGTCCCTACCACTTGATACCTGTGAACTTGCTTCTTTGCCCAGGGCTCTACCTCCATTTTGCATTTCTTCTCTCAGCCTCTTTGGGCCAAGGGGTAAAATGTATCTACCACCACCTTGAGAGCCTCTCACTGAGTTTTGGAGACCCTGATGGCCACAGTAATTGGTTTTATTTTCCAGTTTAGAAAAGTCTGCTAAACTCTCTCTGCCCTGTAAAATTAATACCAGAGCTAATTCAGGAAATCTAGAATTAAATTAACCTTTTTTCTCCTTGCAAACACTTTGAGTTAGTTTGACCCAAATAATTTGGATAATTCACGTATTCCACTCCTTGCTTGTAGGTACTCGGGCCAGAAATGAGTTATGTCATGGGTCTGGAATCATAGAATTTCAGCTGGGTTGATCTCTTGGTTTTATGAATCCTGTACCCCTACCCCCAATTTTTATTGCATTTGGGAGCTGAGAGGGATCCTCCCTTTTTGAAAGGGAGGTGGTTAAAAATAACTAATAAGCTTGGGTCATTGAAGTGTAGCCTGCCAGGGCTGGGCCTTTCTGCTCTGCTCTTTTGCCTGCTTATCTGACTGCCTGGGATTGGTTGGAGCCACACTCCTGGGTTGGAGTCAGGGCCTAAGGCCTCCGTTCTCTCCTCCCCACGCCCTGCACACCCTTTCCTGGAATGTTTAGACTTCTGTGAATTAGAGAGCCGCAGGTTCAGGCCCTGCCATCTTCTCAGAAGGGTAGTGGAGCCTGAGAGACCGGGTACTCCTAAACCGTGCCTGGGGGCCCCAGGCCTGAACCAAGTGGAGTAATTCCTACCGCCATTCCTGCAGCCTCAGGCAGGCCTTCACAGTGACTCACCGGCTAGAATCTGAGTGAGAGTCTGCACAGGAAGGGGCCAAAAAGGATCCGTGCTGAGCTCAGCACTGTGAAGGGTGGGGGAGGCTACTCTTTGGGCTCAGCCCCAGAAAAGGGAAGATCAAAATGGCCTTAGAATCCTGGGCCCAAGTCCCTCTCCATTTCTTTTCTCCTTTCCAGTGTCAGATAAACAGGAACTGGAGCCTGGCTAAGGGGAGGGGCATGCCTGGGGAGGACTTCAGGGTCACTTACTGGAGGGTTGAGTCAGGAGAAAAAGCCCAGCTGGTGAACTGCACAGCCCCACAGGGGATGTTGGCCGAGGTTCTCAGGCCTTCCCTTACCCTGCCTCCGCCTGTCTTAGGTCTGTTCTCAGAGCGATGGGCCTTGGAGACTGAGCTGCCGCCATGATTGGAGGCTTATTCATCTATAATCACAAGGGGGAGGTGCTCATCTCCCGGGTCTACCGAGATGACATCGGGTGAGTCCCCTGGCTGAACCAGCTGTGCCCCCACCCTTCATCCCTCCTTCCTAGCATGCAAGAGCAGGTCTGTTCCTACCAGAGTCTTGACTTGGGCCACCCCACCCCTTGCTGCATCCTAGAAGCTCCGCTAATACAGCCTGGTTCCCATTAAGTCTGGTGGTATTGGCCTGGCAATAGGCGGGACCTGTGGAATTGTGTGGCCTCCACAGTCTTAGGAACTCCTGCCCTTCCTGCCTTCTGTTTCCCTTAGTGACAGACCTAGTTGCTGGAGATGAGTGCTTTTGCCTTGGCAAATTAATTCCTCCTTTGAGGGGATGGGAGATCTTTCTCCAGGGGGTAAAGTTAGTGGCCAGGCAAGTGGTACTAGTCCATATAAGTCTCAGAAGCCCTTCACATGGTGAGAGCCTTCACTGAATTCTTCTGAAAGCCTCTGCAGGCCGCCAGATCCGCTCCCACTCCCTTTCTTGGGAGGAGGCAGGCTGCTGACTCAGCTGTTTTCAATTCCTCTGGGCCACTTCTAGAAGAGAGGTTGTGAGCAAGCCTGAGGCACTCTCAGGGTCACTGAGGGATGGGCAGGGAGGCCATGCAGCCCTTTCTGGCCTATCAGTAGACCTGGAAGAGCTCCTTGTTCGGGGTCCCTCAGACCTTAACAAGGAGGCACAGACTGCCTTCTCATTCTGCCCCACCCTGCATGCCACTGTTCTTTCCTCAGTGAGGGGACATATCCTAGCCTCAGCAGCTCTAATGAAATTAGGCTCCTCTGGTTTGTGCTGCCCTGTTTTTCTTCCTTTAAGAGCTTAGGACAGATAGTTATAGAATGGGCATGCTGTAGTGCCCTAGCTCCTTGGCTCCCAGCTCTGTGGCTAATGGGCTGGCCTGGCCTTTGTGGCTATTTGTCTATTGGGTGGTGGTGGGCATGAACTAGAGTTGTGGTAGTACCTGGCTTCCCTGAACCTGGCTGGCTGTACCCATCTGCACCCTCTCCTGCCCTGGATGAACCTGCTTAAGCCAGGGCACATACTGTCTTGCATGCCTTGCTGTGCTTTCCGCTCCTTGCCTGTTGCTCGTCTGCTTCCACTCATGGTGTGTGCTGCCTGCCCCAGTGTGTTGTGTGTCTAATCCTCTCTCTCGTTGCTGCCACTCTCCTCTTCTTGCTGGCGTCATTTCTCTCATCCCATCTCATTGGCTGCCGTAGCAATAGGTAAGCAGCCTATCAAGCTGCCACCCAGGCACAGGTGGGTGGGGGGCCCTGCCCCCCATCATTGTTTTCTTCATCTGTTTTCATTCCCTGAACTCGTCCTGGAATTGGACCCTGGACAGGAATGAATGGCCCAGCTCCATGGCCCCTTAGTGCCTTTTCCTCAATTGATTAGAACCTTCTCTGAAGTCATGCTGGCTTTGTCTCACTTCTGCAAGAGCCAGGCCTCCCCACTGGTAGGATCACAAGTGGGAGAACTGAAGAAGGAGCAGGGTATCTTTCTAATTTGGGCCTGGAGCTTACTGAGAAACTAGAGAGGTGGCAGCTGGGAAATTGGGGCCAGGTCTGGGAGTCAGGAATATACCTCCTTAAGCCTAATGGACTTCACTTTATTAGTGGTATGCCTATCCTGTCATTCCCACCTGATTTCCCTAACTCTGGTGGCTTTCAGACACCAGCTCTGCTCTGGCCCTACTCCCGTGCTTCTGCTGGGAGCCACAAGGGCACTGCCCCAGCAGTTTAGGTGTTGGCTTCAGAGTACATGTCAGACTTAAGCAGTGAAGGTGTGGGGAAAGGTTGTTAACAGCTATGGTTAATGTCCCCACGGAGTGAGGTTTGATGGGGTGCTGAGCAGCCCCTGTGTACCCTTTTCCTCAGGAGGAATGCAGTGGATGCTTTTCGGGTCAATGTTATCCACGCCCGGCAGCAGGTGCGCAGCCCCGTCACCAACATCGCTCGCACCAGTTTCTTCCATGTTAAGCGGTCCAACATCTGGTTGGCAGCTGTCACCAAGCAGAATGTCAATGCTGCCATGGTCTTCGAATTCCTCTATAAGATGTGTGACGTAATGGCTGCCTACTTCGGCAAGATCAGCGAAGAGAACATCAAGAACAATTTTGTGCTCATATATGAGCTGCTGGATGGTGAGGCTGGCAGGGTGGTGGGCGTAGGGTGGGGATGGACCTGATGGGGCCTAGCCTGGAGGTAGGGAGCATGTGTGAGGTTCCCTCCAGTGTCCTGTGAACTTTATTTCCTGTCTGGTCTTTTGAGCCTTGAGGCGGCCAGTCTAAATTCAGCCTTAAAGGCTGCTTTGAAGTAGAACACAGAAATAGGCTAGTGAGTAGAGGTGGGGAAAGGGGGTGGGGGACCAAAAGATATTTCAGAGGGCTAGGAATCTAAGTGGGGGGCTTGGTAGCTGGGCGTCCTGCAGTTAAGCACATTTCCCTCTTACCTTTGTGGTTTGGGCCTTAGTTCACTGAGTGTCCTTCCAGCTTTCTGTCTCAACAGCTACCTCAGAGCCTGAAGGACAGTGAGATATTACTGACTTCTGGGGTTGCATTATCTCTGTTCCTCTGTAGGGTATGATTAAAGGGAGTCTTTCCATCTTCCCCAGAGTCTGTTTTCTAAGGTCTCAGTGCTTCTTGATCTCTCACGCACTAGCCATGAGATTCTTCTGATTTTCTCTGTGAAAAAAATCTGATGTTTTAAGTATGTTTTCTTATGGAGCACAAATCCCAGAGTAAATGCTACAAAGCCAGAGGACATTGCCGCAGATGATCCCATGGTCTTCTAGAGCTGTGCTGGCCAGATATGTCCTGGCCAGGGGAGGGACTGGACTGAAGGAGCCTTCAGTTTTTTCCAGGGGGTGATGGTTCCCTTCCTTTTGCAGAGATCCTGGATTTTGGCTATCCACAGAATTCAGAGACAGGCGCACTGAAAACCTTCATCACCCAGCAGGGTATCAAGAGCCAGGTACTCAGTGGGATAGCCACAGCAAGGGTGGGGCCCATCTACCTTGAGCTTCCCCCTCACAGCCTTGTCCCAGATGACTCAAGAGCCCGCCTCTGACAGGAAGTGCTGGCTTGAGCCCTCTACCGTGATTGCAGGCCTATTTTGCCTCATGTGGCCCTCCACCCTAGGAGTAGCCAACTCAGCATCCCTGTTACTGGGAATACACTTCAAGCAGTTTCCTTCTGCACTGGGGGAAGGAAGGGTGTGGGCTGCCCTGGAGGCCTGGTATTCCTCAGAAAGGGAGAGCGTGGGCCCTCCTCTGGGGTCCAGATCTTATATCTGCCTTCTCCTCCTTTTCTGCCTGCCTCTTCCCATCTGTGCTCCCCTACTGCTTCCTGTGGGCATCACATTGGCCCTTTGGCCTCCAGCATCAGGTAAGCAGTTCCCTCAGCTTCACCTTTACAGCTTTCTTCAGGCCCTGCCAAATGGAGCTCATGGGGATGATGAGTTATTGGCAGCATGGGGGCAAGGGAGGAAGGGAGTTTGGGTGAGAGTGGAGTGGGGATAGAGACAGACAGGGTCTTTGAAGGTGGAGGGGAATGAGGCCAATCGTGTTTTTCTCTGTCACCCCATGTAGACAAAGGAAGAGCAATCGCAGATCACCAGCCAGGTGACTGGGCAGATCGGCTGGCGGCGGGAGGGCATCAAGTACCGCCGGAATGAGCTCTTCTTGGACGTGCTGGAGAGTGTGAACCTCCTCATGTCCCCCCAGGGTGAGAGCCCGCTTGTGATGAGCCGGAGGGGCAGGGTCAGGGCAGCACTCTTGTCCTAACTCACATGTTCCCATGTGTCTGTCTGTCACCAGGGCAAGTGCTGAGCGCCCATGTGTCAGGCCGGGTGGTGATGAAGAGCTACCTGAGTGGCATGCCTGAGTGCAAGTTTGGGATGAACGACAAGATTGTCATTGAGAAGCAAGGCAAAGGCACAGCTGATGAAACCAGCAAGAGGTGCCTGAGCGGGATTGCTGGTGGGAGAGGGTGGACCTTCGAGGGCTGAGCAGGGCTTGGTCTATCACAGGTTCCTTCAAGATACCATTTCTGCAGTAATGCAGACTCCCTCTTCCCAAGGGTGTGCTTGCCTGGTTACTCTTGACATCTGTGCTTACAAGAGATGAGAAGATTGTCCTCATCCTACTTCAAGAGTAGACCCCTTTGTTTGATCCCCAGGGCTGAGACTCTTCTATACATATTGATGGCCTCCCATTGTGCCTGAAATCTCTGGGTCCCAAGCAACAGAGTTCTCCAGAGATGAGCTTGTAAAGCTCCCACTCTCCGTAAATCAGCACCAGGGACCCCTGAGTCAGAAAGCTGCATTCTGGTAGCTTTCCAGTCTGTAGTGCAGGCCTCATCCAGGATATGGCAGCCTTTGGGGGTGGGATAGTCTCCCAGCCAACCCTCTCCTGCCACTCTTCTGTACCAACGAGGAGACCTTCTGCCCCTGCTCGCAGTGGGAAGCAATCAATTGCCATCGATGACTGCACGTTCCACCAGTGTGTGCGACTCAGCAAGTTTGACTCTGAACGCAGCATCAGCTTCATCCCACCTGATGGAGAGTTTGAGCTAATGAGGTGCCACTGGGGTGTGAGGAGGCAGGGGGTGCTGCTGGCCAAGAGAAATGGGGGGAGGGAGGAGGACAGGCTCTGCTGTGCCAACCTTGCTCCCAACCCCTAAAGGTATCGTACCACCAAGGACATCATCCTTCCTTTCCGGGTGATCCCACTAGTGCGAGAAGTGGGACGCACCAAACTGGAGGTCAAGGTGGTCATCAAGTCCAATTTCAAGCCTTCATTACTGGCTCAGAAGATTGAGGTGAGAACAAGGGACTTGGGGAGGAAGCAGCACTGTCTCTGGGTATAAAAGCAGCTGATGTCAGGGCTTGACAGAGTTCCCTCACTTGTAGGTGAGGATCCCAACCCCACTGAACACAAGTGGGGTACAGGTGATCTGCATGAAGGGGAAGGCCAAGTACAAGGCCAGCGAGAACGCCATTGTGTGGAAGTGAGTCTCCTTCATGAGGCCGCTACAGGTCTCAAGATTCCTTGAACCCTCTTTTAAGTTTTACCTTCATTTTCTTGGGCGAGAGAGAGAATGAGTGTGTTGTGTGTGTGTGTGTTGGGCGGGGGGTGCCTATCTTTTTCCAGGAGCCTCTACTTATGCTGTCAGCCCCATACCTCTGTGTAAAAGTGTACACGCCCGCGTTTGAGTGCATGCATACATTTATCGGAATGCTTCCATGTTTTCCCCTGGAATATTTCTGTGAACTAGCAGGGGATAGCATGTTGTGTATTTAAGCTAAAACTGCAGCCCACAGTGCCAAAGGAGTAGCAGGCCCAAGGTTCCATTGCAAGTGCTTAGCAGGGTCTTCCCCATACTGTTTGTCCTGGCACCTCCCACATGCTCCTCAGTTTCCTTGTCCGTACCCCTCCAAAAAGGTACCCTCCACCTTAAAACTCCTCCAAGCTATCAGGGGCACTTGCTGCTTACTGCCCCTCTGTTCCCAGGATCAAGCGCATGGCAGGCATGAAGGAATCACAGATCAGCGCTGAGATTGAACTTCTGCCCACCAATGACAAGAAGAAATGGGCTCGACCCCCCATTTCCATGAACTTTGAGGTATGGCAAAGGAGAGGCCTTAGAGCCATGGCAGGGTGTGCTAAGAAAGATCTTAGGATTGTTTAGGTCAAATTCTGCACTTTACTACCTGCAGATGAGACCTAGGCAGGGGAAATGATTTAATTCATAGACCCATTCCTTCCCCCTTCAGGCCTCTTACTAGAAATTGCTATCCACACTGACAAAAATCTTTGACTTCTAAAGCTTGTCATAAAAACAATTTTTTGGAAAAATTTAGATGGAATGCCAAATAGGACAAAGTTTATCTACAGACAGGAGAATGGGCTGACTTTGCTTTATGCATGTTAGACATAAAATTTTCTCCACCTTATTTTTTAAGCCCATATTATTGAGCAGGATCAGTGTGTTCTACAGTGAGTCTTTGGTTGCTGCCACCTGCTGCTTAAAGGAATTAAATCAAGTTATCACAGGCAGGGCCTGATTTCAGACCTAAGTGGTTATTTTACGTTACTCTTGGATACGCTTTCTTCTTTAATAACCTCTTAAGAAGACCCTTCTTAAGCTTCCCCCAGCTTCTTTCAGGACCCCAATCATTCAGACACCTGTAGTAGAGATGAAGTAGGTAGGTCAAGGCTACAGAACTTCCTAGAGGAGAGTAGTTGTGAGAGGAAGACCACATCCCTAACTGGAGTTGTCCCTTACCCAGGTGCCATTCGCACCCTCTGGGCTCAAGGTGCGCTACTTGAAGGTGTTTGAACCGAAGCTGAACTACAGCGACCATGATGTCATCAAATGGGTGCGCTACATTGGCCGCAGTGGCATTTATGAGACCCGCTGCTAGCTGCCTAGTAGCAGCTAGCCTGCCTCCCCACCCGCCCTTTTCCGTGGGTCTGGGTGCCCTGGGCCACCATACTTCAGTGTCTCCTCCCTCCTGCTTTGCTGCCTTCCCTTTGCACCAGCCCCTGAGTCTAGGTCTGGACCAACTACATTGCGAGCGGGACTGGTGGAGCAGTCCCTGGGCTCCCTGGGCTCCCTGGGCTCCCTGGGCAGGGTGGTTTCTGGGGCTCCTACTCCACCATCCATCTGTCTGCCCTGGCCCATGCCAGGCTCTCTGTTCTCTGACCAAAGCCAGGTGGGCTCCCTTTCCTCCCCTCCCCTGTGGCCACATCTCTCTGGAGTGGGAGGGTTGGCTGCCCCTCACCTCGGAGCTCCCCCAAAGGCCAGTAACGGATCCCCAGCCCTCAATCCCTACTCTGCTTTGGGATAGTGTGAGCTTCATTTTGTACACGTGTGACTTTGTCCAGTTATAAACCCAATAAACTGTAGAGCGGAGTTGCTAAGTGTTAATGTGGAAGCTCAATGGGGAGGGGGACTGATGGGATTGCTCTTCCCAAACCTCATGCTGCCTGCATGAGTAGAATTTTATATTCTGAACTGTCTTAAGGCTTTTCTCTTGTGTTGTGCCGATTGTTGGGCCCTTCAAGGTTATCCAAGCCCTTATCCTGACTGGTATTACCCCAGGTCTCCTGTCTCCCCAAAACAGAACCTCAAGGGCAGGCAGCTCCACCTGATTCCAATTCCCTGAGTGTAGGGATTCTTTCCCTAGTTCAGTTTTAGCTTTAGGCAGGTATTTTCTATTAGCAGAGATTAAGCAAGGTTTACATTTGGATTTTCCCTCCATCCCAAGCAACTGACCTCAGTTCTCCTCTACCCAATTACCCAGGCTTCCCTGATAAAAGGGATTCTCTTTTCTGTAACCTCCCCTCTCCAAAGAATCTTGTGATGAGCTTGTCCTTGAGAGGAGTATTCCATACCTTGCTGGCGTGTTGGAGCAGATACAAACAAATTTGCCCTCATTATCTTTCCCTTGTTTGACTGCAGCCATTTTAAACTTAAAAAATCTATCAGAGAAAATTTCAAATACAAACAAGTATCAAAATATAATAAACTCACATGTCCTATCATTCATTCAACTTTAACAATTATCAACTCATGGCCAGTTCCTTAGTATTTCATGATTTGTGTTCACACTTAATCCAAGAGTCCTGTGGAATTTTTTACAACGTGTATCTGGATCTAAACAAGGTCCACTGTGGTCAGCGAATGCTATTTATTTATTTATTTGTTTGTTTATAGGAGAGTGGGGAAGAGCAGAGGGAGAGGGAGAGAATCTTAATCAGGCTCCTTACCCAGCATAGAGCACCATACAGGACTCGGTCTCATGACCATGATCACCACCTGAGATGAAATCAAGCGTCCAGCATTTAACCAACTGAGCCATTCAGGCACCCCTCACTTTTTTTTTTTTTTTTTAAGATTTTATTTATTTATTTGCCAGAGAGAGATCACAAACAGAGGAAATAACAGGCAGAGGGAGAGAAAGAAGCAGGCTCCTGCTGAGCAGAGAGCCCGATGTGGGACTCAATCCCTGGACCCTGGGACCATGACCTGAGCTGAAGGCAGAGGCTTAACCCTCTGAGCCACCCAGGAGCCCCACCCCTTGCTTTTTAAATCCTATAAACCACAGGTTCTCTCTCAGCTCTTGCAGTGTTGTCAAAGAAGCCAGTGTTGTCAAAGAAGTAGTTTACCTATCAAAATTCTTTCCATCTATTGCCTATAAAGTGTTTGTTAGATCTAGTAGCTTAGCTTTTCAAACTTTTTTTTTCTAAGTTTTACTTAAGTAGTTTCTACACCCAACGTGGGGCTCAAACTTGGGACCCTGAATATCAAGAGTTCCATCCATGCTCCTCTGATTGAGCCAGTCAGGTGCCCCAGCCTTTTTAACTAAATAGTTGGATTGATCCTTCTTAATGGCAAAAGGATAATGTGTCTTAGGTGAAGATCTTAGAGCTAGGTTGGAAGAATATTCACGTTAAACGTAAAGCAGTAACATCATTTGGGGAAAATTCCTAACTTCTAGAAGGAATCAGTGGAAGTAGCTTTATACACTCGTTTGCTGAGCTTCCTGGTGCAAAGAAGTCTGTTTTTGGTGTGTAGGTAGAGAATAAATAGCAGTGAATTTGCACTGGCTAACCTCATTTTCTAGCCCTTTGGTAGTGTCTTGTACCCTGGGGTGATGTTAGGATTGGGTGAGCACAATTCGCAGAGGTCCCCTGATCTGTCATAGATGAGAGAACGGAAGCTGGCCACCTGGCGAATACTAGAAGCCCATAGGCCCTGGGGACCAGAACAAAATCCATGGGTCTCAGAACTGTGCAGGGATCTTCTGAGAGCCCAAGGACCAAGCATGAGTCAGCAAAGTTCTCTCTCGGTGGCCACCAAAATGGACCCGGCTGGGCGTGCTGACACAGAAGCGCCTAAAGGAGCCCGAGTGCTTTATCAACCGCCCGTCTCTTGGGAGGTTCACACCCGCGCCCTGATAAGCCCCGAGCTGCCCTGCGCCCGCAGCAGATGCATCTCGGAACTCCAGCTCCCAGAAGACAGCGAGAACCGCACATGTGGCGAGTTTTTCAGCGGAAACGGCGTTGCGCAAGCGCAGAGAGAGAAGCTAGAGCGTAGGCTCTGAGCGGCGCCTGCGCACGGTTCCTCCAGCCCCGTTCACCCAGTCCACTGGGTTCCGGGCACTCCGCGCGTTTCTTACGTCACCATTACGCATGCGCTTTGGAAGAAGGGGTGAGCTTTTGGGAGACCGGCAGGAGGCGCGTCTTGGCTCTGGTCTAACGGCGCCTGCGCGGACGGGAGCCCGACTGGAACATGGCGACTTGCGCTGAAATCCTGCGGAGCGAGTTCCCCGAAATTGACGGACAGGTCTTCGACTACGTGACGGGTGAGTCGAACGGAATTTGCGCGCTGGGGAGGCCAAAATGAAAGTCACTGGGAGAAAGGCTAAGGGAGGGCAATGTCGGGGACCACTGCTAGGCCTCTCCTTTGCGTGACCTCTTGTCCCGAGGGCCGGTTAGGTCTGGAGCCCGGAGTGGGGCCGTGTTTCGGGGACTAAAACTGCTTGTATGTCTACCCTACCCGTTATCTTCCTCGACCTGCCACGCCCGGGCCAGGCGTCTTGCACAGCGGCAGCGCGGACTTCGAGTCTGTGGATGACCTGGTGGAAGCGGTGGGGGAACTGTTGCAGGAGGTGTCCGGGGACAGCAAGGATGACGCGGGCATCAGGGCTGTGTGCCAGCGCATGTACAACACTCTGCGCCTGTACGTGCCAGGGTAGGGGGATTCGTGGGGGCGATGGGAAGGCGGACGGTAAGGAGACAAGACGTAAGGGAAGAAGGTCTGATGGCCATAGAGGTTTTTCTTCAATTCCTAATTCTGCGCTTTCTGTTCCTACCCTCAAGGGATGAGCCACAGACCCAGGGAAACAGCCAGGTGCTACTAGACGCCCCCATCCAGTTGTCAAAGATAACAGAAAACTACGGTGAGAGAGGGAAGATTGAACTAGCTGCTCTCTGCCCTGTCTGAGCCTCCTCCCCCTCCCCCAGCCAGCCAGCCCCAGGAGCCCAAGACTCCTGGTACCTTTTCAAAAGAATGAGGATGTAGAAGCTAGTTGGTGTCTTTACTGAGGGCAGAAGAGGTCGTTGATGAAGGGAATGGGGTTGGAGAGTTTTCCAAGCTCTTAGGTAGGGTAGGAATCTTATGGACCTTGGAGCTGGACAGACTTAGGTTTACTTACCAATTCTGTGGCTTTTTAATCAACTGTGTGAGCTTGTAGGAGTTGCTTATCTGCCTCAGTCTCTGTATTCTTAATCTGGGAATTGTTTTTGTTTTTGGTTGAAATATGGGGAGGATGATAGCTATTTCTGAAATTGTAAGGTTTTCCTTTAAATGTTTTTGTCTGTGTCTGGTTCATATTAGTTACTCAAAATGTTAGTTTCCCTTCCATCAGGGAGAAGGTGACTGCTTTTCTTATCGCTTACAGACTGTGGCACCAAACTTCCAGGACTGCTAAAGAGGGAACAGTCCTCGGTGAGGAGAAGGAAAAAAGGGAGGGGCCATGTCTATAGTGGGGGTAGAAATTGACTGTCTAAATATTGGAGGATTTTTCTGGGGGTTTCTGATTATGTCTTTCACTGAAAGGGTAACTTAAGATGTTCTTTCTGGGGCTCCTTTCTGAGCCTACCAGCCTAGGCTGAAATGGTTGTGTTTGCACCTTTAGACTGTGAATGCAAAGAAGCTAGAGAAGGCTGAGGCTCGACTGAAGGCAAAGCAGGAGAAGCGCTCAGAGAAGGACACACTCAAGACCAGCACTCCTCTGTGAGTTTAGCAAGAAGTGCTGAGAAGAGAACAGAGCAGTCTGTATTGGGATGGAAGGGTGGCTTGGAGTGCTAAAAGCCATCGTTTCTCTCTTTGAAAGAGTCTTGGAAGAGGCATCAGCCAGCCAGGCAGGCAGCAGAAAGGAGAGTCGGTTGGAATCATCTGGCAAGAACAAATCGTATGATGTGCGAATTGAGAACTTTGATGTATCTTTTGGCGATAGGTGAGGGAGTGGCCGTGGGGAGGGGTGATGCTTTTCTTTTTCCAGTTAAAGGAGAATTTGGACAGATGAAATGGGGCTTAAAATAACATTGTTTTTTTTGTGGCTAAATTTGTTGTATACCTGTCTCTAGAGCAGCACCCTTTGTGTTCTTCCTCCTACCCCTGCAGGGTACTGCTGGCTGGAGCAGATGTGAACCTGGCATGGGGCCGCCGCTATGGGCTGGTGGGTCGAAATGGGCTGGGGAAGACGACACTCCTGAAGATGTTGGCCACTCGGAGCCTGCGAGTTCCAGCCCACATTTCCCTGCTGCACGTGGAGCAGGAGGTTGCTGGAGACGACACCCCTGCCCTGCAGAGTGTGCTAGAAAGTGACACCGTGAGGGAAGACCTTCTGCAGAGGGAGCGGGAGCTCAGCGCCCAGATTGCCACTGGCAGGTAAGGGCTACAGATGGAGAATGACCGGCAGCCACGGTTCTTTAGAGAGTGCCCATCATAGTGCCACAGTCTGTAACTGGCACTCTCATCCTAATGATCAGCAGAGCTTAGAACCTGACACTGTGGAGCTATAACGCCCTGTTCCTTCCACACTGCCCACTGCCCTCACTGACTTGAGCAGGTGTTTTCTGTAGTGCATTCCTGTCCTGGCAACAAGGCAGTGAGCAGCCTGCTCTCCAGCTGCATAGAGTACAGGGCATTCCACCTAGAATGCCCCCATTCGGGCTGAGTGCCCTTCCTCCCATTCCCACTCCAGGGCAGAGGGCTCAGAAGCTGCACAGTTGGCGGAAGTATATGCCAAACTGGAGGAGATTGAGGCTGACAAGGCACCTGCCAGGTATTTAAAATTCCCCTTCCCTCCTTTAGATTTCCTTTCCCTTCTGTCACCTGTTTCAAGCTGTTCTAAAATTTCTTCACTTCTAGGGCATCAGTCATTCTTGCTGGGCTTGGCTTTACCCCTAAAATGCAGCAGCAGCCCACCCGGTGAGTGGCCCTTGCCATTCTTGGCTGTCAGCACTGTTGACGCTGCCTCTGCCTCTCTTGGTAAATATCTACCCCTGATGTGATCTCTGTTCCTTTAGGGAGTTCTCAGGTGGCTGGAGGATGAGACTGGCCCTGGCCCGGGCTCTGTTTGCTAGGTGAGTCTCTGGGGCCTGTGTACAGATACTGTGGAGGATGGGGCTTGGCTCATGGGAGGTCATGAGCTGCTGACCTAAAACCTTAAGGGTTACATTCTTCTTTTCTATAGGCCAGATCTTCTGCTGTTAGATGGTGAGTTTGAAAGGGGGAACCCTGACTTTGGGGTAGGGATAGATGGCAACATCCAAGTTCTGTAGCTCTTCAATCCCAAATATGTCCTCCCCCATCTTTCCAGAACCCACAAACATGCTGGATGTAAGGGCCATCCTGTGGCTGGAGAATTACCTGCAAGTGAGTGCCTACAGATGTTAGAGTAGGTCCAGGGGAGGTCTGCCTCTAAGACACTTGGGGGGTTGGAAGCTGACTGCTCTCCCAAACTGGGTCTGCCATCCTATGACTCCCTCAGACATGGCCCTCTACAATCCTGGTCGTCTCCCACGACCGAAACTTCCTGAATGCCATAGCCACAGACATCATCCACCTGCACAGCCAGCGACTAGATGGATACCGGGGAGACTTTGAGACCTTCATCAAGAGCAAGCAAGAGCGGCTGCTTAACCAGCAGCGGGAGTATGAGGCACAGCAGCAGTATCGCCAGCATATCCAGGTGTGGGGACAGGCAGGGCTGGGGGCCCCATCCCATGGGTGTCAGAGTCTGTAGGAGTGAGGGAACCTGACCAGTGCCTACACTCATGTCCCCACAGGTTTTCATTGACCGATTTCGCTACAATGCCAACAGAGCCTCTCAAGTGCAGAGTAAACTTAAAATGCTGGAGAAGCTGTGAGTACAGTGCCCTTGACCGGGCCGTGACTCCTAGTCTCTTAATTTCTGCCCTCATTTTGCCGGCCACCCCTTGCCCTCCCATTCTAGGTCTCCCCTTTTCTAGAAACCAGCCTTAGTCTACTCTCCAACAGGAAAACAGAGCATTTTACATTGCTGTTGGGAATTAGTCTTGCTCTCCATAAAATTAGGCAACCCCTAATTTATTTTCTCTAATCTGTTTGCTTATCCTGGACATTTCATATAAATGGAATCCTATAATGTGATGTTTTGTGTCTGGCTTATTTCACCTATCATAGTGTTGGTGAGGTTCTTTCATGCTGTAGCGTGTATCCGTACTTTGTTTTTACGGTCAGGTAATATTTCATTGGAAGGACGTACAGCATTTTGTCCATTGCCTCTTTAGTCAAGAGATATTGGAAGTTTCCTCTTTCTTGGCTCTTATGACTAATAGTGCTCTGAACATTTGTGTACAAGTTTATATATGGACCTGTGTTTTCTGTTTTCTGGGGTATGTACCTTGGAGTGGAATTGCTAGGCTACAAGATAATTCTATGTTTATTTATTTATTTTTTTTAAGATTTTTATTTGTTTGACAGACAGAGATCACAAGTAGGCAGAGAGGCAGGCAGAGAGAGAGCAAGAAGCAGGCTCCCTGGGGCGCCTGGGTGGCTCAGTGGGTTAAGCCGCTGCCTTCGGCTCAGGTCATGATCTCCGGGTCCTGGGATCGAGTCCTGCATCGGGCTCTCTGCTCAGCAGGGAGCCTGCTTCCTCCTCTCTCTCTCTGCCTGCCTCTCTGCCTACTTGTGATTTCTCTCTGTCAAATAAATAAATAAAATCTTTAACAAAAAAAAAAAGAAGAAGCAGAAGAAGCAGGCTCCCTGCAGAGCAGAGAGCCTGATGTGGGGCTCGATCCCAGGACCCTGGGATCATGACCTGAGCTGAAAGCAGAGGCTTTAACCCACTGAGCCACCCAGGCGCCCCTATGTTTAACTTTTTGAGGAACTACCAAACTGTTCTCTAAAGCAGCCGGACCATTTTGGATTTCTCCCAGCAATGTACGCGGGTTCCAATTTCTCCATATCCTTGCCAACACTTATTATCTGTCTTTTTAATTTTAGCCAGCCTAGTGGGTGTGAGTGATATTTTACTGTAGTTTTGATTTGCATTTCTTTAATGACTAATGATGTGGAACACTGGGGGCTTAATCTGAAATCAACCTTTCTAGAGGTGCTGGTGTGGGGAGCACAGGGAGGGGAGTCTAAAATCAAAAGCACATAAGTTTTTGTGACATTGAAATACTTATCACGGTGTCTTAACTGGTAGGCCAAAAACCTACAGAAAGGATAACCCTATTTTTCAATATATAGTGAACTAGAAGAAGGTACTCTAAAATAAGAATATAGTCTGGATGGTGGGAGTACAAGCTTTTTCTAAGTTTTCTTTGAACATACATTACTTGTGTAGTAAGAACAAATACAGTTAGTTTTTAAAGCCATAAATCTAGTCTGCCCCCTCTCTCCTCAGACCAGAGCTGAAACCTGTGGACAAGGAGTTGGAGGTGGTGATGAAGTGAGTGCTGGGCCGAGAAACTGGTGGGGAGCTCGTGTTTCTGGCTGCTCCCATGTTCCTTACCACCTCCTCCTGCAGGTTCCCGGATGGGTTTGAGAAGTTCTCACCGCCAATTCTGCAACTAGATGAGGTGGATTTCTACTATGATCCTAAGCATGTCATCTTCAGCCGCCTCTCCGTCTCTGCTGATCTCGAGTCCCGCATTTGTGTGGTATGGTTGCTGTTCCTCTGTTCCGAGAGCTGAGACTCTCCCACCCCAGCACGTGGTATGGATTGACCCAGGTCCTCCGGCGGCAAAGGGAAGTGGTATGCAGGAGCAGGAGTTGGCCTGGGCCAAGGACTTTGCTCTACTTCCCTGCTCTACTTCCTGCAGAGCTAGAAAGCCTGGCTGGTGGTACTTAAAGAATACGTAGAGCAAGAGTTTATCTTCCTAGTCTCAGATCTGAGTTTCCTCAGACCATGGAGCAAGGAGGAGATAGCATGGGCTTCAGGGTCAGATATCCAGTCTTGATTCTGCCGAGTGGTAGCTCAATTACTGCATGGAGATAGCAGCTGCCTTACTTGGTTCTTGGGAGGGTTAAACCCCGTGCTCTTAGTAGGTATTCAGCTGTCAGTTTCCTTTACGACTTTACTAGTTCCTTCATTTATATAGATCCTTAATATTATTTTATTGGTTGTTGAAGGAGTCATTGGTCAGAACCAATGCTCATCTTTGCTTCTGTGTTCTGCCCATGACAACTCTTCAGCATTCTCGTGGTTCTTTTGACAGGTTGGGGAGAACGGGGCTGGGAAGTCTACCATGCTGAAGCTGCTCATGGGGGACCTGGCACCTGTTCGGGGCATCAGACATGCTCACAGGTAAAGCCCCCCAGTCCCCAGTGACTCTGTAGCTGCACTCCTTTATGGGCATTGCCTTCCACCCTGTCTTTCCACCTTTGTTTCTGCCTGTAGGAATCTGAAGATTGGCTACTTCAGCCAGCACCATGTGGAGCAGCTGGACCTGAATGTCAGCGCAGTGGAACTGCTGGCCCGCAGGTTTCCCGGTACTGTAGGGACTCTAGTGGAGGAAAGAGGGGACCCCTACAGCTAGGCCTGCCTTGGGGTGGGGTGCTGAGCAGCGAGCCCTGAGTCTAGGTATAAGGACATGGGCATTGAGGTAAGGCTGAGGGGAGGGTGATGGGAGGGAGTCAGCTCAAGAACCCACTTGATGGCGTGAGGCCTGTTCCAGGGCGGCCTGAGGAGGAGTATCGTCACCAGCTCGGCCGGTATGGCATCTCTGGAGAACTGGCCGTGCGCCCTGTTGCCAGCTTGTCCGGAGGCCAGAAGAGCCGGGTAGCCTTTGCTCAGATGACCATGCCCTGGTGAGCTCTGGCCTTCTCTTCTCCTCTCCCCGTCTCGCGTAGTGGAAAATGTTTGTCTTGTCTCCATATCGGGGAGTTCATTTTCTCCCAAGCCCCGTAACTGCCTGCCTCCCTGGGCACTGCCTTCCAGCCCCAACTTCTACATTCTGGATGAGCCGACGAACCACCTGGATATGGAGACGATTGAGGCTCTGGGCCGTGCTCTCAACAATTTCAGGGTGAGTGTGCCTTCAGGCTGCCCACCTCTCCCCAGGCTTCAGCACCACTAAGGTGCCCCTGAGTGCCCCCGGCCTTGTGTCTTTCAGGGCGGCGTGATTTTGGTGTCCCACGACGAGCGCTTCATCCGGCTGGTGTGCCGGGAGTTGTGGGTGTGCGAAGGCGGTGGCGTCACCCGGGTCGAGGGGGGGTTTGACCAGTACCGCGCCCTTCTCCAGGAACAGTTCCGCCGTGAGGGCTTCCTCTAGGGCCACAGGCTGTGAGGACTGTGCCCGGGACATGGACTGGACTCTCAGACCCCTGGGCCACCATGTAGGCGACCATCTCCAGGCCACGGACTTCCCCCAGCTTTGGGGACAGCCTTATTTCCGAATCTCCTTTTGACTGGAGCATCCTCTGCTCAACCCAGGGAGCCCCATCTAAGTGTCTGTGAGGACTGGGCTTCAAGGGAAAGGGCAAGAGGTGCCCTCTGGTTATAGATCTGCCCTACTGCCCCAGCTCTTACTGGGCCCCAAGTGGCTGCTGTGTAAATTAAATCTGCCCCTGCATCTCCCTGGCCTCGTGTGTGCTGCTCCCCGGCAGGGCTGCAGCGCTTCTCCGCTGGGGGCTGGGGTCTCTGGGGTTTGGGGTGTTTGTAACACTTGTATCAGTCATGCAGATGAAGCCCATGGCAGCACGAGTCTTGTCTCTGGAAGAAAAGGAGACGTCATTAAAGCCGCCAGGGCTCCAAGGTCGCCTGCCTGACATCCGGTGGGCCGAGCTGGTGGAATGAAGGATAACATGGTACATCTCTGGGCTGCTGGTTGCCGCAGCCCAGGCACAGTCTTAGCTGAAGGCTTGCTTTCTGCTGCCTCAGCCCCACACCTCATGGGAATGAACTGATGCTGTAACCTGACAAATCATGGTTTGTCAGTTGCTTAGTCCAGTGGTCTCTGATGTAGGCTCCCCCTGCTTCTCTGGTCTAGACCCTTAGATGGAGCTGAAGAGAAACCAAGAAACTGTCTTTGTCCCCATTTTGCTTGGGTGATTTCATGTTGTTTATTTTCCCTCAAACCATGTAGAAGGGGCCTGGGAAGTAAGAGAATTGAGAATGGGGTCGAATGGGAAGAAACAGCACTTTGTCTTTCAATGAAGCGATCTCAGAGAGATGTTTAACAGAGGTTGTATGACATAAATACTGTTTCTTGAGGAGTTAGCTGCTCTCTATAAGTGTTGGAAGACACTAAAATAGGAACTTTGGGTTCCCAAGAGATAATGGAGAAACCACAGTCCACAGAAGGAGCTGGCTGGCCTCTGTGGAGAATTGACAGAGTTCGACCTAGGAGTCTAAGCCCCTGAGGCTGTTGTGGTGCATAGGTAGTTGGGGTAAAGAACCTGTTTTGGAAGAAAGGAGAATAAAGATGGGAAGGTTCTGTTACCTAGGCGGAACAGGTGCTGATGGCCATAGGAACCTAGCCAAAGGGCCACTCAGCAGGCAGCAACCTCAGCATCCATCCTTTCAGACGTCTGGCCCTGTCTGTGGCCAGGTGCACCCTCAAAGTCCTGAGAGCCTTCTCCCAGCCCCCTTTAAATTCCCAGGCTCAGGCCTGCAGGTGGGCCAGTCGGGGGACACCTGGGTAGGCTCCACGCCTGCCTGTTTGCCAGGCTCTCGGCCTTTTCACCCCTCAGTAACTTGTGAATCCCTTTAGGAGTCCTCAACTCCCTAGTGAGTCAAAATGCAGGTGAAGGGTCCTGTGGCAGAGTCTGCTTTGGAGGTGGCTTTGTGTACAGAGAGCACAGGCCTTGGAGTTGGGCCTGAGATCAAGTCCCAGCTGCCAGCATTAGCTGGGTAACCACAGCAAATCGCTGAACCTTTTTGAACACTTGCCTCCCTGGTCTCTTGATAGGATACTTGTGAGGATTAGCTGCAAGCATATAATAGACAAGTGCTCAAAGTGATTCGTGGGTGACCAGTCTGTGATTTGAAGACTATGAGAAAAGAGGTAAATTTTCTCTTGAGTGACTCCAGAGATAGACCGGTTTGGGCTCGAAGGAAGGAAGACTTTTTTAAATAGCTCAGGCTGCTTTTGGAGAGTGAGTTTCCCGTCTCAGACTGCTCAGCCCTGCCAGGCCCTAGAGAATGGCTCTTGGGTAGGAAGAACACAATATAGCCTCTGGGTTAGCTTCCAATTTTATGATTCCATGGAAGAAACATGAAGAGTTTTTATAAATGACAGTACAAGCCTATGTGACCAGACTTCGGAAAGGTGGGACAAATGAACTGAGAAAGGTCCCACAATAAATGTGTAAAGTGAACTTTTGGAAGTTAGAGGAGGGTGGCTGGCAAAAGATGGTTGTCTTGAGGATGGAAAATGTGGACAAAGTCACCCGGCTCCATCCCAGAGAGCATGGGACAGGGAGGAGAGAGGAAGGCCACACAAAAGACTACCCATGATCACTCCAGGTAGCCCATCATGGCAGCTATGGAGACCCTATCCCCAGCCATGGGAAGCTGATCTTCCACAGCTGCTGGAGATGGAGCTGCCCTGCCTATGTAAAGTTGTTAGACCAATCCAGAGCTGCCAAGGTTGAGACTGCCTCAATTTGCAGGGTCTTCATTGAAATCCTGGCCTCCCTGCCTCTGCTGGCCCTCCCACTCTCACTGATGCCTTCTCAGACAATCTGGCCAGTTCCTAGTGGCCCAGGGTGCCATGGGTCTCTGTATCTATCTACATGCCGCTCAAAGATGCCAGTCACCGAATTATTCATTCCAGTGTGCCATCACTGTCTTAAGATTTACCTGATGCAGTCATTCTGCTAAGCGCTCACTGGTTTCCAGGCCAACTTCAGCGCAGAATAGGAGAGAAGGTGCATTTTACCCTGTCTGGCCATGGCCCAGCCTGATCTGTCATTTTGGAACAGAACACCCTACTAGGAGCTGCTCCCCGGGCCTGGTCTGGTCTCCCCACAGACACAAACCAGGTAACACCCCCCTGGCACCAGAGCATCCTGGCTATGCTTGAGCCTGAGCATGTAGACTGGAAGACAGCCTCCAGGAGGTACCAGGCAGCCCCACAGGATAGATCCGTAACCTGACTGCAGGGCTGTGAGGGATCTTCAAACCTGGAGCAATGGACTTCACTTCAACCCTGAGTTGCTTCAAGTGGGTTTCCCAGCACCATGTGCTGCCCGATGACAAGCTGCGTGCAGTTATTAATCAAGATTGTAGTTCCCAGCTTGCCTGGATTTCTTTGAATGGCTTGCTCATTTTTGCATCTTCCATATATCATCTAAGCTCAATTAAAATGCTTGGTAAGTGAATATTTGGGGAAAACTGATGTGAGAAAAAGTAGAGAACAGCATTGGAGGAGGAAAGAGCTGAGGCAAGGAGACCAGCAGGGAGGGCATGACCAAAGTCTGGCACTAAGGACATGGGGTCAGGGTGATGGAGGCAGAGGAGGGACCTGGGAGTGTGGTGAGCAGACTCAGCAGAGGTTTTGAGCACTGCCCAAATGAGGGAGAGCTGCTGCTTCTGGTCCTGAGTCTTGAAATAAGTGAAAGGAAAGCTTTAAAAAGGGATCCTTTTAAACCTTCCCTTGTTCCTTTCAGCACAATGCTAAGGAAAGAAGTTAATATTTATTGGGGTCTTTTGTAACAGGTACCATCATAAGTGCTTTACTTGAACTAAATCAGTCCTCACAACCCTGCAAACTGGCAGTCTAATCCCCGCTTTACAGATGAGGAACAGTGGGTGAATTGACAGTGGGTGGCAGGCCTGGATGCAGGGCAGGCTGGTTCTAGACCTCAGCTCTTCACACAGCTACTTAGGTCCTACTGTGACAGGCTGACCGGTCCACTTCTTAATTCCAACACATAAAACTCATCACTAATTGCATAAGGCAGGAGAGGGGCGAGGTTTGAGCAAGCGTCTCTCAGGAGGGCAAGCTGATGAGTGGGCGTACCAGCCCAGGGGCAGACGTGGTAGGTGCTCAGTGGGTCATTGGAGATCCGAAAACACAGTATACTGGAGTCTCATGTAGGGGTGGGTTAGCCCAGCTCTACTGCTGAGGGCCTCTTGGGCAAGTCAACCTCTCTGGAGTAAATTCTCCTTAGCCGAAAAATGGGCATAATGCACTTTGTCCTGCCTGCTTCTTTGGGTGGTTGGATAGATTAACCAAAACAAGGTTTTGTATAAACTGAATAACTTTTTTAAAAAGATATATTTATTTGACAGAGAGAGAGCAGAAGTAGGCAGAGCAGCAGGCAGAGGAAGAGGGGGAAGCAGACTCTCTGCTGGGCAGGGAGCTTGATGTGGAGCTTGATCCCAAGACCCTGGGATCATGACCTGAGCCAAAAGCAGACACTGAACCGACTGAGCCACCCAGGCACCCCTAAACTGAATAAATTTTTTCATAAACTTCATATAAAGTGCTGTGGATCCAAAGGGTATCGTTTCATGGGAGAACTGATGTGGCAGCAGCCTAGAGCCTCCTCCAGAGATATGGAATCAGACATGAGAACACACATGCTCAGGGCCATCGTCAAGATGTCACCCCAGGAGGGCCACCCCACAGCCATCCTTGTCGGCTGCACCAGGCATCAGAAAGCATGTGTGTGGGAAAGCAGCAGAAGACTGCCTAGCACCTGCTGACTCGCATGGAGTTGGGCAGAAATCACCGTATAATTTAAGCCCATTATAATATGTATACGTCATGCCCTGTTGGTAATTCTAGGTTTCTGTTTTCTTTAAGTTAAATAAATGGGTGGTTTGGAAGTGATTTCTGCTTTACTGTATATAGAGAGGCCTTTGAAACCCTAAATTAGAGTACATAAATGTTTGTCAACCGACACTACAGCATTTTTAACTCTGAGGAATGCTTCACAAATGTTCGCTTTTGGTCTTTTCCTCCCACTTTTCCTTCCCCCTTGTGTTAAATGGCTCATGCTGAGTTATTCCCATTTTACAGAACAGGAACTTAAAGCAGAAAGATGTTGAGTGTCTTGCTCAGGTTCTGGTACTTGTTTTTGTGCAGAAAGGGGCCAAGAACCAAGGTGTGTGGGTTTCTAGCCTCACCACATCTCTCCAGATCAGCTGTTTGCAGCTTTGTTCCAGAGCTCTTTGTATAATATGTGACATTCTCCTGAGCATGCCCAGGGTCAGGAGCCCTTCTGTCCTCTTGGGGAAGTGTTTGAACCCGGGATGAGGGTAAGTGTGAATCTGACTTGTTTTAACTTGTAAATTAGGGAGCTAGCTCTGGAATCAGAAAGAACTGCATTTGAGTCTGGATTCTATCACTGACTGGCTATGTCACTTGGCACATGAAACTACTCAGTGCCTCAGTTTCCTGATCTGTAAAATGAGAATAATAATGGTCCTTATACTCTAGGTTTATTGTGACTATTAAATCAGATAATACAAGCAAAACTCTCATCATGGGCCCACTGGTTCATAAATGTTAGCCATTATGATGATGATATTTGTTGTAACCTTCACCACTTTACTGGGTTTTAGTGAGGTAATTTTTATGATGCCCTGTAGCTAAAAACCACTGTATTTAGTCATGGTGCCACAATCAACCCGAAAGGTACCTACACCTCCAACTTTGTGTCTTTAGGCCTAGAAAGCACTCCTCCTTGGATTCGTCTCCCACTGCAAACTTTTCCCCCTAGATTCTTCTATGCATATATACACGTGCCTCCTCTAGTTCTTTTTGGATGTTCTATACTCAATCTGTTCATCACTCAAAACTTTGTTCCAAATTGGGAATTCTCCATCAATAGAGGAGTCTAGATTTTTCTTGACAGCTAGGGACTTTGAGTATAGTCATTCTGAACCTTCTCACCCCCCAAAGATTTCTTCCTCTTCTTCTTCCACGAACTCTACAGTCAGAACAGATGCATGGCACACCCGGGATTTGGAAGCAGTTATCCTAGAGTAAAACTAGTAAGAACCAGGGGCACCTGGGTGGCTCAGTGGGTTGAAGCCTCTGCCTTCGGCTCAGGTCATGATCCCAGGGTCCTGGGATTGAGCCCCACATCAGGCTCTCCACTCAGTGGGGAGCCTTCTTCCCCCTCTCTCTCTCTCTCTGCCTGCCTCTCTGCCTACTTGTGATCTCTGTCTGTCAAATAAATAAAAATCTTCCAAAAAAAAAACTAGTAAGAACCAATAAATAATGGTTGAGATGTATAGAGATGTATAGAAATCATTACATCTATACATCTATAGATGTATAGAAGTCATTCAAGAGGTTGTACATTATGGTTTGGTGTCAGGGTTGGGGAGGCATTTAAGAACTATCAGGTGAATGAGCCACAATTAGCCAAGGAAGAATAAGTGATTGGAACAATATATGAAATGTGATTGAGGTCAAGAGTGCCAGGATCGGGGCACCTGGGTGGCTCAGCAGGTTAAGCCTCTGCCTTCAGCCCAGGTCATGGTCTCAGGGTCCTGGGATCGAGCCCTGCATCAAGTGGGGGCTCGATCCCAGGATCCTGCAGTGGAGAAGAGAAGGTATGAGAGACCAGCTGTTTTCAGTGGGTCCCCAGATCTGCTGGGAGGAGGCAGACTCTACCTCATGACTTGACCTTTTAGTGGGTCTTGCTTTCAGAGGCCCTCGATGCCCTAGTCCATCAGAGCTTGCCAACACAGGCCCCAGAGCCTTCTCAACTAATTCTCCCACTCCATTCCACCCTCTTCTGGATTCTTTGGTTTGTGACTTGGCTTGTATGGCCTTTCTCATCCAGAGAGGATGTACTGACGAGTAAAGTTGGATTTCCAGGTCTCTTTCAGCTGCATTTCTAATGACACATTAATAAACTGACATATTGTTTATATATCAGTCTCATCTGAGACTGTGGCTTGATCTAACAATAGTATACAGAGCGCTATGTACCAAGCATTGTTCTAAGCATTTTACATGAATTGACTAATTCTCACTACAAACCAGTAAGGTATCTTTATAGGTGAGAAAATGGGGCCCTAGAAAAATTTTAAAAAGTTAAAAAGCGAAAGAAAACTTGCTTGGGTCCAGCCAGCTCATGAGACTCTGATATGGGCTTGTGCTGAGGGGTCAGAGTGACCCCAAAGCCCCAGCTTGCCCACCATAGCACAGCAAGGCACCTCGGCCACATTGATAGTTAGCACCTGAGGTGGTGAGGAGCCGCTCTGTGCTGTGGTGACCTCAGCAAGTACCAGGGCCTGAGAAGTGCCACATCTGAGCAGCCTGCCAGCCCTCCTGGGGCGTACTGCCATGTTTCAAAAGATTATATGAAACAAACCTAATTTGTTAATTATTTTCCCATTAATATTAAATCAAAAACATAATATGGCACAAATCACAGTTTCTGATTAGCCTTAAATAATTAAAGTTGCCAATCCAAATTAGTTGATTCCAGCCCCAAGAAAAGAAACACTGTTCTGTTTAGCCTAGCCTCTCTTCAGGGATAAGGTCTCTGCTCCCATCTTACTGTCTTCTCAGAGCCCAGGTTGGGCTGTTTGTGCCCTGGGAAATGATGGTCTGCTGCCTTGGACTTTACAAGGCTGCCTCTCTGGACGCTAGCTGCTTTACCTAGAAGCATCTGGGCACATGTATGTAAGCACGCCATGCGTCAGTGATACACTCAGAATGGGACAGCTGGGAAAGTTTAGTCTGGGGTGTGTGGGTGTTCAAGGAAACAACATTCCATCTGACTTGACATTTACCAAAAGGCTAATCTTGAGGTTTAGCCTTGCCCTCTATAAAATGGGCACACCAGTTCCCTGTCCTTGGTTTGATTTAGTCAGTATTCTGATACGAACATAGTCCAGAGGTAAAGCTCAGAGAGACCCCCTCGCTCGACAACTGGAGGGTTCTTCACAGAACAACTTTTTACATGCCTTCATGGGGTGTGTGCAACAGCAGTTCTCTAGAGAGGGCTGTATGGGAGCAACCAGCTCAGGTCCAAAGAGCCCCACTGAAAACAGCTGATGGAGGTAACCCCAGATTGGCGCCCAGGAAACTGGAAATGAGGGCGTAAGCTACCTTCTGAGAGTCAAACTGAATGATCAGCTCCAGCTTCAGGGCTGGAGAGCAGAGCTATGCGGCTTTGCCAAATGAGGTGGGAAGATGGGCGTTGGGCGGCCACTGCGTGGGGAGGGGAGGGAGGCAGGCAGGAGAAAAGATGCATGTGTCCCGAGTTTGATCTGCTTACCTCCTGAGGACCAGTACATTTCCCGAAGGTGGGGCGGCCAAAAGAACTATAAGGATCAGTTCTTTGATTTGAAGTTATTTGCATTTCAGAGAGGCAAAAGCCTCTGCCAGTTATCTGTCTTTCAAAAGAGACTTATCTTCTTATTGCTTGTATTTTTGCTTTTTGAAATAAAAAAAAGGAGCCAGATAAATGCACCGTGAAACAGATTAAATAAGGAAGCAGAAGTTCTGAGCCAGGCACGGCCATAGGAATGAAAACACAAGTGCCCAGCTGCTGGGAACTTGCAGAAAACTTAGGGTTTAGGCAATAAATACACCGCTTTCTCTGCATTTACAGGTTGTTTTGGATTCTCCATGATGTGAATGTCACTTTGGTCTTTTCATATTAACACGGACCTATTTAAATTTCGAGAAACTTGACTAATTGGTGTTTGCTTAAATTACCAGGTACTCTAGCCCAGCCAAGTTGAAGCAGGAGGCTACCCGCAAGCAACCCCATTTACTTCTACCTTAGTTCTCCCCTTACAGAGTGGGCTCACCTCAGCCAAACTCCTGGTAGCTCCCTCGGAGTGCTCCCCTTCTTCAGTATCAGCCCATGCTTCCCAATGACCAGTCCCTGCCCTTTTTGTTATGAAGATAACATAGCAAAGAGCGTTTGAACGCAGAGGGGGAAATTACTCACAGTATTTTACAAGAACTTTATTCATGAATACACTACATACAATTGCACTTTTACAGTCATGGTACCCTTGCTGTGTTGTATTTGTCTTTCAAGTTAACATTACTGGGACACCTGGCTGGCTCAGACCGTGAAGCATCTGCCTTCGGCCAGGTCATGATCCCGGGGTCCTGAGAAGGAGTCCCGAAGTGGGCTTCCCATTCAGCAGGGCATCTGCTTCTCCCTCTCCCTTTCCCTTTGCCCCTCCCTGCCCCCATCGTGCTTTCTCTCTCTCTCTAATAAAATCTTTAAAAAAATAAAGTTAACATTATTTTTATATCAGAAACATTTTTCCTTTTTTGTACTTGCTATTAGTTTTCATAATTAAAAACTTCCATGGCTACAAAACAGTCTACTGAGCAAATGTATTGTAGCTTATTTAAACTTTTCTTTGCTGTTGGACATTTGAGTTGCTTCTAAATTTTCACTGTTATGGATAAGTGCTACAATAAACATCTGTGTGCACACGATCTGATTTTTTATTTTTATTTTTTTAGGTTTGTTTATAATCTCGATGTTGCATGTTTATAATCATGCAACTGGGGGCTGGAACTCATGACCCCAAAATCAAAAGTCACATGCTCTAACGACTCAGCCAGCCAGCGCCGCCCCCCCCCCGCCCCGCTCTGAGTTTTTAATTGGCAAATTGGGAATTAAAATATTTCCACCAAAGAGCTATAATTATTAAATGAGAAATGTGGGGGCATCTGGATGGCTCAGTTGGTTAAGGGTCTTACTCTCGGTTTCAGCTCAGGTCATGATCTCAGGGTTGTGAGATTGAGCCCTCATGGCGGTGGTGCGGGGAGCTCCTCGTGCAGTGGGCAGTCTGCTTGAGATTCTCTGTCTCTGCCCCTCCCCCAGTTCTCACTGTCTCTCAAAATAAAAAATCTTTTAAATCTTTTAATAAAAATAAGTGAGATAATATGTATAAAGCACTTGATAAAGAGCTTTATATACAATAGGTACAAAATAAATAGTGATCACTATTATTAGAACTTAATTCATACCAGTTTGGACCCGACTTTCTTTTGTGTACGTGCTGACGACTTTCAAGAGAGGAAGCAGAAGCAAGGAAATTTTACAGAATCTGAAGGGATGTATCAAGGATGCAGTCATGCGTTAAAGAACCTCTGTTACAGGATTTTTTTCCTTCATCTGTGCCCGCAGTTCTTGGTCATGTGGCTTCAAAGAATGAAGAGCAGACCGAGTGGTGGGCAGCAAAAGCAAGGTTTACTGAGCGATAGCAAAGCGATAGTACAAAGCTCCCAAGGAAGAAGGAGGGCAGGGGACCTGAGAGAGTTCCCAGGGGAGTTTCTAGGTCTAGGGGTTTTCTTGCACTTGTTGGCGGGCTGTTTCAATCTCATTAACCTTCCCTATGCCAGTCATCCCATCAGGTTTTTGCCACCTGTGGGAAAGGGCGGAGTGCTCCTTCAGGGTGGTGTCAAATCCTTGTAAGGGTGTTTCCTTCTTCAGGCAGGGCCCCTTGTCCCTGCCTGCCTGTCTTCCCATCTTTCATCACCTCCACAACTTTCTGCCCTCAATATCTCACTCACACTTAGTCTTAATATTCCGGAATCTTTTTTTCTTATTATACACAGTATATATTTATTTATTATATACAGTATTATTTATTTTTCTATAGTACCTTAGAAATTATTATGGTAGGAATTTCAACATCAGCTCTCTATCTCTGTGTATTTCTGTCTTGGCATTGTATTCCCTCAAGCCCACTGAGCACGTGCGATTGTAAACTTCTGAGACAGTGGAAATATAGACAAATTCTGTGCCGCAAAATGCATTCAGCTGCATAGAAAAGGTAAAATTACCCACACTCAGAGAACAGTTGAGCTTGCAGAACATGCTACAAGGTAGACAGTGTCAGAAAAATAAACAAGAGATCAGGGCAAGTCCTGATAAGGAAAGTAGAGAAGCAGCGCTGTCTGTCTCAAGATAACTTTATCTCTTTGTCTATCTATCTATTGACTTACAAAAACACCTTCCTCCTGAAATAATCTTCCCTTTCTCCTGGATTCCAAGGATACCTGGCATCCAACCCATTAGAGGGCAGAATGTGTTCTCTGCCTTGAAGGGAGCATCTTAGGACGCCGGGGTGGCTCAGTTGGTTAAGCATCTGCTTACCACTCAGATCATGATCCCAGCCAGGGTCCTGGGATTGAGCTCCATGTCGGGCTCCCTGCCAGCATTGGGCCAGGTGCACAATACCACAATCTCAGAGGAATTTTGTGGAAAGAAATATTCATGTCTCCATAGCTACATGTCACTGGCATTACTGGCCTGCATCCAGCAAGTCCATAGGAGTATTTGCACGATTTGGTGATACATTTGGTTCTTTTGGTTGGAACAGCTGGTGTGGCAACTTTGGGAGAAAGGATATGGCCAAGCACTTATTTGAACATCTCTATCACCCAGGTTGCTAGTGATGAGATTAGCTGTGCATTTCAAGTCTTGATCTTGAACTTTGAAAAAAAAAATGATGCCATATGTTCTTGTATTTTGCAGTAGATATTTTAAATGATTTATCATGGCAAATTGCAAATATATGCAAGAGTAGAGACATAGAATAATGAGCCCCACGTACACAATACCAGCCTCAGCAGTTATCTTTCATGGTTCGGCTTGGTTAATTTTTCTTCCGTACTCCCGTGTTCTGCCCCCTCAATTTGCCATGCTTCATCCCCAGCATGATCCTTACAGAGTTACTTATTCCCAGCAGGATGAATGAAATGTTTAATCGCTATTTTGTGATAGTTTGAATATTTACAACAAGATAATGCTCAGTTTTCTATTTCTCTTCATTTCCTTTGCAGTTTATAAAAGTTTTCTAGTAGAATTAATAGTGTAAATTGTTTTACTCATACAGCCATTTTTCAGTAATCACGATTATAATACATAAGTCAAAATCATAGAGATGCAATTTTCTTTTAAGAAGTAGAATCCTTTTTTATTAAGTTTATTTTAATTTCTGTGTAGTTAACATGTAGTGTTATATTAGTTATAGGTGTACAATATAGTGATTCAACAGTTCTATACATTACCCCGTATTCATCATGATAAGCGTATTCTTGGGGCACCTGGATAGCTCAATTAGTTAAGTATCCCACTCCTGGTTTCAGCTCAGGTCACAGTGTGAGGGTCATCAGATTGAGCCCCATGACAGGCTCTGCGCTCAGCACAGAGTCTACTTGGCCCTCTCCCTTCCCCAAACCCCTTCCATGCTCTCTTAAATAAATAAATAAAACCTTTTAAAAAAGTGTGCTCTTAATTCCCTTCACCTGTTTCACCCATTGTCCCACTCCTGTCCCCTCTGATAGTCATTAGTTTGTTCTCCATAGTTAAGAGTTTGTGTAAAAAAAAAAAAAAAAGTTTGTCTCTTTGTTTCTCTCTCCCTCTTTTTCTCTCTTTTCTTTGCTTGATTGTTTTGTTTCTTAAATTCTACATATGAATGGAATCATATGGTATTTGTCGTTCTCTGACTGATTTCACTTAGCATAATACTTCTAGCTCTATCCATGTTGTTGCAAATGATAAGGTTTTATTCAATTTTATGGCTGAATAATTTTCTAGTGTGTGTGTGTGTGTGTGCACATACGTGTGTGGGCATGTGTATCTAACTCACATTTTATCCATTCATCTATCAATATAGATGGGAAACATGGGCTGCTTCCATAATTTGGTTATTATAGCTAATGCTGCATAAATGCATTTACATACAATTTTCTTGCCGGTAGTAAAATTCTAACCTTTTAAAAATAGATTTATTGTTTAGAGAAGTTTTAGGTTCACAACAGAATTGAGGGGAAGGTACACAGATTTACCATATACCATGTGCTGCTGCACATGCATAGCTTCCCTTGTTTTTAATCCCCCCTCATGGGAGTGGTACACTTGCCACGATTAATGAACCTACACTGATACATCACTGTCACCCAAAGCCATCCATTTTCATTAAAAATGAAAAATGGGGGCACATGGGTGGCTCAGTGGGTTAAATCCTCTGCCTTTGGCTCAGGTCATGATCCCAGAGTCTTGGGATCAAGCCCCACTTCCAGCCCTCTGCTCAGCGGGGAGCCTGCTTCCCTTCCTCTCTCTCTGTCTGCCTCTCTGCCTCCTTGTGATCTCTGTCTGTCAAATAAATAAATAAAATCTTTTTTAAAAAATAAATAAAATAAAAACAAAAAATGTCCTCTTCCTCCTTTCCCTTCCCTTCTTGAGCACTTCAATCCCAAAGCCATTAAGTGAGGTAGAGCAAGGTCGGTGTTCACAGTAGGGTGGGGTCGACTTTGGGGCCCCTGAGCAGGATGTCAGAACCTGAACAGGGTGAGAAGGGCATCTGTGTAAGAAGGTTGCCCACTGGGAAGTGTGAGCGTCCGAGTGGAGTGAGGACATGCTTGTGTGGGAATGGCCTAAGGCAGGTATCAGAGACCCAACAGGGTAAGACGGTGTACCCACGAGTACAGCCTGGTATGGAGAGTCAGAGCCCAAGCAGGGCAAGGAGGGTGCTCTTGAGGAGGGGAAGACCAGGACAGGGTGTTGGACAAGGTTGGAGTGGGGAGGCCTTTGCCGAGGGGGCAGCAGGACAATAGCACAATGCAGAGTGTTGGAGACCAAGCAGAGTGCGAAGGGCATTGGGGTGTGGAAGAGGGAGGAGGCAACAGAGGGGTTGAAAATACAAATAAATATATTAGGGAAAATGGGAGCCAGGTTTCTCACTGTTGGAGAAGGAAATGACAATATGGGAGGAGAGAAAACTAGAGTAAACATTGTGATGCGGGATGAAAGTTGGAGATACTGGTGTGAACTTGTGGTTTTCAATACAAAGAGATTCCGAAAGAAATACAGACTTAGGGGCGCCTGGGTGGCTCAGTGGGTTAAGCCTCTGCCTTTGGCTTGGGTCATGATCTCAGGGTCCTGGGATCGAGGCCCACATCTGGCTCTCTGCTCAGCATGGAGCCTGCTTCCCCCTCTCTCTCTGCCTGCCTCTCTACTTGTAATCTCCCTCTCTGTCAAATAAACAAATAAAATCTTAAAAAGAAAGAAAGAAATACAGACTTAGGTGTGCAGGTAGCTTTGTCCCAGCTCTGGCTATTGAGAGGGCCTTGAAGAAATGATAGCCCCACCCCAATTGCAGTGAGCACACACAGTGCCCAAATCCTGGCTTCTATATACCATTCTCCACTGTAAAGTCCCAGAGCTCCTTAGTGAAAAAGATGTTTCTTGGGCTGACGGAGGAAAGATACGAGATAAGTCTAGAAATCTTTTACTAGAAGGCAAAGACACGAGGAAGGGATGATTGGGACATGGAAAAAAGACACAAAAGTCAGGTTAAACTACTCCCACTGGACAGATTAAGGATGATTTCAGTATCAGTATAGTGATAGTAAGAGATTATAACCCCTGTATAAAATAGAAAACCATGAATCCATACTGGTATGTTACAAATACATGAATAAATTAAGTTTGGTGAGGAGGGGCATCTGGGTGGCTCAGTTGGTTTAATCAGGTCATGATCCGGGGTCTTGGGATGGAGTCCCACATAGAGCTCCCTATTCAGCAGGGAGTCTGCTTCTTCCTCCCATCTGCTGCTGCCCCTGCTTGTTCTCGCTCTCTCTCTCTCAAATAAATAAAATATATATATTTTAAAACTTGGTGAGATGGGCACCTGGGTGGCTCAGTGGGTTAAAGCCTCTGCCTTCGGTTCAGGTCATGATCTCAGGGTCCTAGGATCAAGACCCACATTGGTCTCTCTGCTCAGCTGGGAGGCTGCTTCTCTCTCTCTCTCTCTCTCTGCCTACTTGTGATCTCTGTCTCTCAAATAAACAAAATCTTAAAAAAAAAAAGTTTGGTGAGAAATGAAATACATATTTCCAAAATACTTCCACCCAAAACATTTATTTAGTATAAAAGGAAAATATAGTAGAGAAGCGTAGCAGACACTTTCTTGAGCTCGTAATCAAAGTCAACAACATCAGTAACGTAAAATCAAAATCTTGTGCCACCTAATAGGATGCAATCAGAAGAACACAGCATCCCTTCTGCAAGATTCCTGCCAAAGATGCAGAACCTGATCTAATCATGAGGAAGCATCAGACAAACCCAGACTGAGGGACCTTGTACAGAATAAATATCCTATACCTTTTTTTAAAGGTTTATTTATTTATTTTGGAGAGAGAGTGCAAGGTGGAGGGACAGAGAGAGAGAATCGCAAGCAGACTTCCCACTGAGTATGGAGCCCCACGTGGGGTTGGACCTCATGAGATTGTGACCTGAGCCAAAACCAAGAGTTGGGTGCTTAACCGACTGACTCACCCAACTGACACTATCCTGTACTCTTTCAAAATGTCAAGGTCATAATAGTCAAGGAAAAACTGAGGAAGTGTTCCAGAGAGAATAGACTACAGAGAATGACAAAATGCAGCACAATATCTGAAATAGATACTACTACTACTACTACTACTACAGAGGATATTATTGGGACACTAGACAACTGGATTGGGGTTTGAGGATCAGGTGGTAGAAAGGTGTCAAGTTAATTTCCTGATTTTGATGGTTGTACTACAGTTATGTAGAAGAATATCTTTGTAGAAAATACACATTAAATCAAGGGATGAGGGTCTTTGTACTGTAAATTTTCTATATACTTGAAATTATTTCAAATTTTAAAAACATTTTTAAAATATAAAATTAATACTTGAGTGTTGGAACAAGTTGAGGAATGCAATCGTATACTCAAATAAAGTTAGTACCCCCTCCCCAGTTCTAGTCCCCTCTTCCATAAAGAAACCATTGTTACCAGTTTCTTAGACATCTTTCCAGACTTCATCTATAATCGTATGAACATGTAAACTGTAAATTTCCATGTATGGAAACACTCTGTCTTTGTGCCAGCTATTAACTTTCTCCTTCACTAAACAGAAATCTTAATTTTTGTAACATTTTATTTTGAAATAATTTCAGACTTGGAGAAACGTTGCAAAATGTTACAAAGCATTCTGCTCTTCCCCTCAGCCAGATTCCCCAAATGTTACCATGTTGCCACATTTGCTTTATCATTCTGTGTCTCATTGTGTGTATGTGTGTGTATAAGTTTTTCCTAAACTGTATGAAAGTAAGTTGTGAACATGATGTTCATTTATTTCTAAATATGCCGATATGTTGTTTTCTAAAAACAAGGACTCTCCTTACATAACCACAGTATGATTATCAAAATCAGGAAATAAACATTGATATAGTATCATTATCTATAAAATTTATCCAAAATTTACCAGTTGTACCATTAATTTCCTTTATAGAAAAAGAAAATAAGACTTTAATTGTCCTATCTCTTTAGCCTTCTTAATCTGGAACAACTCTTCAATATTTCTTCATCTTTCATGACCTTAACATTTTGGAAAAGTACAGGACAATTATTGTAGAAAGTCCCTCAATTTGGGTTAGTTTGGTGTTTCCTTATGATTAAATTCAGGCTATTATTTTTGGCAGGAATATCACAGGAGTGAGGCTGTCCCTTCTCAGTACATCTTATCAGGAGACATGTGATGTCAATTTGTCCCATTACTGGTGATGTTGATTTTGATTACTTGGTTAAGGTGGTATCTGGAGGTTGCTATGTTGTAAATTGCATTTTTCCTTTTGTAATTAATTAGTATTTTGTAGAGAAGAAATACTTAATTTTTATGTAACCAAAATCATCAATGATATGGTTCTGCGTGTTAACGTAATAAACAAAAAATAACATAAATAAATACAGCAAAGTTTTCAATGTCTTGCAAAAATTATTTGTTCTTTTAAAGGGTTTGGATTCTTGGGACACCTGGGTGGCTCAGTTAGTTAAGGGACAGACTCTTGATTTCAGCTTAGGTCATGATCTCAGGGTCATGAGATCCAACCCACATCCAGCAGGGAGCTCAGTAGGAAATCTGCTTGAGATTCTCTCTTTTCCACTCTTTCTCTCTAAAATAAATAAGTAAATCTTTTAATCAATCAATCAATCAATCAATAAGGGGTCTGAGTTCTTGCCCACTACCCTTGCTTAACAGATTTTCTGCTACATTATTTTTCTTTTTAAAAATTAATTAATTAATTAATTAATTTTATTTTTAATAAAATCTTTAAAAATATGTTTTTAAAGATTTTATTTATTTATCAGAGAGAGAGAGCGCACAAGCGGGGGTGGGGGGGGGAGGAGAAGGCAGAGGGAGAAACAGACTTTGTGGACTAGGGAGCCTGACATGGGACTTGATCCCAGGACCCCAGGATCATGACCTGGGCTGAAGGCAAACGCCCAATTGACTAAGCCACCCAGGCACCCAATAAATAAATAAATTTCTTAAAAGATTTAATTTATTCATTTGAGAGAGAGAGAAAGACAGAGAGAACACGAGCAGGAGGAGAGGCAGAGGGAGAGAGAGAAGTAGACTCCCCACTGAGCTGGCAGCCTGACGTGGGGCTGGATCTCAGGATCTAGAGATCATGACCTGAGCTGATGGTAGCCACTTAGCCATCTAAGCCATCCAGGTGCCCCATTAGCTTTTTTTAGAGAGAGAGAAAGTGGGGGAGGGGCAGGGGATGGGAGAGAGAGTGGAGGGAGGGAGTGAATCTTAAGCAGACTCCATACTCAGCACAGAGCCCAACACGAGGCTCAATCTCAGGACCCTAAGATCATGACCTGAGCCAAAATCAAGAGTCGGGGGCGTAACTGACCAAGCCCACCCAGGTGCCACAACATTATTTTTCTAATAATTGTATCAGGGTTTTTTTTTTTTTTTTTTAGTTAGATTTAATCCATCCAGTTAGGTTTAATCCTTGTATGTGTTGCTCTATAGAAATATGGTTTTCACCTTTTTTTTCATACAGTGAACCAGTTTTTCTAACATTACCTGTTAAATGATCTATCCTTTCTTCAGTAATGTTGGTGCCATGTTTGTTGCATATTGTGTTCTCATTTCTGTTATACACCCAGGCTAGGTTCTTTATTGGCCTATTTATTTTTGAAACAGTACCACATTGTTTTGATTGCTGTGGTCTTGTAATATGGTAGAGTAAACCCTACTCTTTAATCATCTACTTTTTTTTTTTTTTTAAGATTTTACTTATTTATTTGACAGAGATAGATCACAAGTAGGCAGCGAGGCAGGCAGAGAGAGAGAGAGGAGGAAGCAGGCTCCCTGCTGAGCAGAGAGCCCGATGCGGGACTCCATCCCAGGACCCTGAGATCATGACCTGAGCCGAAGGCAGCGGCTTAACCCACTGAGCCACCCAGGCGCCCCTAATCATCTACTTTTTAAATGATTTTATTTATTTATTTGGTGGAGAAGGCACAAGCAGTGGGGGAGAAGCAGAGGGAGAGGAAGAAGCAGACTCAATGCTGAGCAGGGAGCCCAACGTGGAGCTCGATCCCAGGACCCCAGGATCATCACCTGAGCCGAAGGCAGTTGCTTAACTGATTGAGCCACCAGGTGCCCCTAATCTACTTTCTATACACTGACTTTACTAATTTGGAAACTTCATTTCTCTGTATAAATAGTGGAGTAATGGGGCACCTGGCGGGTTCAATCAGTGGAGCACACAACTCTTAAATTTCAAGGTTGTTATTTCAAGCCCCATGTTGGGTGTAGCACCTACTTAAAAAAATAATAATAAAATATAATTAATTAATAAATAGTGGAGTAAGTTTATTATGGTTCAGAAAATCTTCATGTATTTCAAATGGGATTGCATCAAATGTTGAGATTAACTGGGGGGAAATTAACATTGTTAGTTATTAAGCCATTCCATCCAAGACAGTGGAATATCTTTCCAGTTATTTTCACAGACATTCTGTGTCCTTTGAATTTTAAAGTTTTCTTCATTGAGGTCTCATATAGTCTTGGTTGAGTAAATTCCTAGATACTTTAGAGTTTTTGTCATTATTGTGAAAGACATCTTTTTGTTGCATTTTTAAAGTTGGTTATATCTGATGTAGAGGTATTCTACTAATTTTTGTAGATTGATCTTGTATCTGACCACCTTACTGAATTCTCTCACTAGTTGCAATGGCAACAAATCAGTTTTCAGATCAGCTGAGTAAATAGGAGTCTGACTTGTGAATTGTGGGGTAAAACTGTTTAGATTTATAAGAAAACTACAACTTGCCTTCCAAAATGGCTGTACCATTTTACATTCCTACCAACAGTGAGAGGTCGTACTGCTTCACATTCTTGTTGGCAACTGGAGTTCAGGGGTTTTTTGTTTTGTTTTGTTAGTGTAGTTGACACATAATGTTACATTAGTTTCGGGTATACAACTTAGCGATTGACAAGTTTATACATTGTGCCATGTTCATGGAAAGTGTAGCTACTATCTGTCCATTATACTATTACAATATCATCCACTGTATTCCTTATGCTGCGACTTTTACTCCTGTGACTTACTCATTCCATAACTGGAAGCCTGTATCTCCCTCTCCTCTTCACCTATTTTGCCTAGCCCCTCACCCCACTTGCCTCTGACAATCATCAGTTAGTTCTCTGCATTTATATGTCTGATTCTGCCTTTTGTTTATCATGTGTGTGTTTTTTTTTAAAGATTCCTTTCATGAATGGAATCATATGGTATTTTTCTTTCTCAGTCTCACTTAATTCACTTAGCATGATACCCTCTAGGTCCATCCATGTTGTCACAAATGGCAAGACCTCATCCTTTTTTTTTTTTTTTTTTAAGATTTTGTTTATTTATTTTTGAGAAAGAGAGAGAGAGAGAGCATGAAAAGGGGGACAGGTGCAGAGGGAGAAGCAGACTCCCTGATAAGCAGGGAACCCAATGCGGGACTCAATCCCCAGGACCCTGAGATCATGACCTGAGCCGAAATAAAAAGTCAGCTGCTTAACAGACCGAGCCATCCAGGTGCCCAAGACCTCATTCTTTCTTATGGCTATATAACATGAAATTGAGGGGTTTATCCATTCTAAAAGGTGTGTACTGGTTATTTATAGTATTTTTAAAGCTTAACAAGGTTCTGAAGTCCCAAATAACCAACCCTGTAACTACTGACCTCTCTAGACTTTCTTTTCTAAAAATTTATTTATTGGGGTGCCTGGGTGGCTCACTGGGTTAAAGCCTCTGCCTTCGGCTCAGATCATGATCTCAGGGTCCTGGGATTGAGCACCGCATCAGGGCTCTCTGCTCAGCAGGGAGCCTGCTTCCTCCCTCTCTCTCTGCCTGCCTCTTTGCCTACTTGTGATCTCTGTCAAGTGAATAAATAAAATCTTTAAAAAAAATTTTTTATTTACTTTAGCAAGAGAGAGAGAGCGTGCATGCTCTCTCTCTCTTGCTAAAGGAGGGAGGGAGGGAGGGGGAGGTGCAGAGGGAGAGAGAAAATCTCAAGCAGACTCCCCATTGACCACGATGCCCAACACTGGCTTGATCTGAAGATCTCTGAGATCACAACCTGAGCCAAAATCACCAGTAATGCTCAATCTCAACCGACAGCGCCACCTAGGTGCCCCTCCAGACTCTCTTGGTTCACCCACTGCTTGCTTTCAGGTCACCAACTACGCAAATTTTACCTTTATTCCCTGTAAGGCTCCAAGCTTTCTCCCTACTCATGGCCTCTGCACACACTGTTCCTTCTGCCAGGAACCTTCTCCCCATCCTCTTTACCTAGCGAATTCTCACTCCTTCAAATCTCAATGTTCAGAGTAGCTATCTTTGACTCTTCCCCCAAGACAAGGACGAGTTCCCTTATGATTAATTGCATAGAAACGTGTACTTTTTTGTAGCTATTATCATAATTACGGTTGAAAAATCTATAAACAAATAAGATCTAAACAAAGAGAGAAACATACTGTGTTTGGGATTGGAAGATTCGATAAAGATGCTCATTCTCCCCCACATAGATATACAGGCTTAATGCAATTCCTCTCAATGTCCTAGCAAGATTTTTTTATAGATATAGACAAGATTAATCTTAAACTTAGGTGGAAAAGCAAAGGAACTGGGATAACTAAAATAACTTTGAAAATAAGAATAAAGTGAAAGGAATCAGTCTACATAATTTCATTATTTATTATATATCTAGAGGGATCAAGACTGTTTGGTATCAGCAGAGGGACGGACATACTAGCTAATGAAGTAGAATAGAGAACCCAGAAAGAGCTCCACACAAGTACAGCTGTTGATTTTTGACAAAGGTTGCAAAAGTAATTCAATGGAGGAAAGATGGTCTTTACAGAAAGCAGGAGCAACTGGATATCCATGGACCAGAAATAAAAAATTAAAATATTGACCTAAACCTCACAGCTTACAAAAATTATTTTCAAATGGATCAAAGATTAAAATGCAAGACTGTAAAACTGTAAAATGTTTGCAAACTAACATAGGAGAAACTCTGGGATCAAGGGTTTGGTGAAGAGTTCTTAACATAATACCAAAGCCATGATCCATAAAAAGAAAAAAAAAACAATAAATTGAAATTTTGATTTGTTTGATATGATTTGTGGAGAAACTGGAAACTTTGTCCACTGCTGGTAGGAGTGTACGATTATTCAGCTGGTTTGAGTAACCTCAATAAATTAAACATAGAATTACCATATGACTTAGCGAATCCACTTCTGGGTATGTACCCAAAAGAACTGAAAATAGAAGACAGGTGTTCAAACAAAAACTTGTACACAAAGACTCATAGCAGCTCTGCGTACAATAGCCAAAAGGTGGAAAAACCCCAAGAGTACATCAACTGATGAATGGATAAACAAAATTGAATATCATTGTAGTGGAATATCATTTAGTCACAAAAAGGAACGAAGGACTCATACACCCTACAGCATAGATGAGCCATTGAAAATACTGTGTTAAGTGAAAGAAGCCAGACACAAAAGGTAAAGTAATATATGATTCTATTCATATGGATTATCCAGAATAGGGAAGTCTAGAAAGAGAGAAAGCACATTAGTAATTTCCAAGGACTGAGAGGAGACAAAATGGAGAGTGACTAACGGCTTTAGGGTTTCCTTTTGGGGTGGTAAAAACATTCTGGAACTGGGGTGCCTGGGTAGCTCAGTGGATTAAGCCTCTGCCTTCAGTTCGGGTCATGATCCCAGGGTCCTGGATCGAGCCCCACATCAGGCTTTCTGCTCAGCAGGGAGCCTGCTTCCTCCTCTCTCTGCCTGCCTCTCTGCCTACTTGTGATCTCTCTCGCTCTGTCAAATAAATAAATAAATAAAATCTTTAAAAAAAAACATTCTGGAACCAAAGAGTCATGATGGTTGCACAACATTGTGATTGTACTAAATTGTACTGTGTACACAGTACACAGTAATCACAACTGTATTGTGCTTGTACTAAATACCACTAATGGTAAATTTTATTTAGGCGTACTTGACCACAATAAAAATGGTGAATTTTATTGCATGTAAACTATACTTCAATAAAACTGACATAAAATATTAATTGGAAGGGGCGCCTGGGTGGCTCAGTGGGTTAAGCCGCTGCCTTTGGCTCAGGTCATGATCTCAGGGTCCTGGGATGGAGTCCCACATCAGGCTCTCTGCTCAGCAGGGAGTCTGCTTCCTCCTCTTCCTCTCTCTGCCTGCCTGTCTGCCTGCTTGTGATCTCTGTCTGTCAAATAAATAAATAAAATCTTTACAAAATATATTAATTGGAATACTAATAAATGCAAGGACTTGGAATTGAACTTTTAATGAAGATATCAAACTATCTCCCTTCAAAAATACTTACTAATTACACAAAGAAAAATAGCAACACTAGAGTGGAAAAACCTGGCAAACACAGATTACCTCACAGGTAATCTGTGACCACCTTCTGTGTCAATTTGGAGGGTGATTTGGATGTGATTAACATTTAAATTGGTGAACTGTAAGTAAGTAGACTACTTTCCATAACGTGGGTGAGCCTCACCCTAAAACTTGAATTTAACAAAAAGATCAGCCTCTCCAACAATAGGGGATTCTCCAGCCGACTGCCTTCAGATGACATCTGCACCGTTGGCTCTTCCGGTTCTCCAGGCTGCCAGCCCACAGGGCAAATTTGAACTTTCCAGCCTCCACAATCAGGTAAGCTAATTCCTTACAATAAATAAGTAATAGAAATATAAACATAGGGAGCCTGGGTGGCTCAGTTGGTTAAGCATCTGCCTTCAGCTCAGGTCATGATCCCAGGATCCTGGATCAAGTCCCCCATCGAGCTCCCTGCTCCAAAGAGAGCCTGCTTCTCCCTCTGCCTCTACCTCTCTCTCTCTCTGTCTCTCATGAATAAATAAAAAATCTTTATAAATAAGTAAATAAATATAACATAAACGGGCACATTATAGGTGGTAGAGATCTATGTATAGATCTATCTATCCTACTTTTGTTTCTCTGGAGAACCTTAATACACTCCCTTAAGAAATGCTGACAGTTACTACCACCCATACTGGTTAACAATATGCACATCCTGATGTGATATAGTGAGAAGGGCATGACATCACTTATGTGCTAATTTTGTTGAAAATAAATATTCTGGGGGCCCTGGGTGGCTCAGTGAGTTAAAGCCTCTGCTTTCGGCTCAGGTCATGATCTCAGGGTCCTGGGATCGAGCCCCACATCGGGCTCTCTGTTCAGCAAGGAGCCTGCTTCCTCCTCTCTCTGACCGCCTCTCTGCCTACTTGTAATCTCTGTCTGTCAAATAAATAAATAAAATCTTTTAAAAAAAAAAGAAAAGAAAATAAATATTCTGAATCATGAGAACGCAGCAGACAAACCCAAACTGAGGGACAGTCTACAAAACAACTGACAAGTATTCTTTTTAAAAAATGTCAGTATAGGGGCAGCCTGTTAAGTGCCTGCTTAAAAATGTCAGCCTGTTAAGTGGCTGCTTTCGGCTCAGGTCATGATCCCAGGGTCCTGGGATCAAGTCTCACATTGGGCTCCGTGCTCAGTGGGAAGCCTGCTTCTCCCTCTCCCACTCCCCCTGCTTGTGCTCCCTCTCTCACTGTGTCTCTCTCTATCAAATAAATGAATAAATGAAATCTTTTTTAAAAAGTCAGTATTGTAAAAAGATAGTAAGAAAAAGAAACTTATATTTTTTTAAGATTTTATTTAATTATTTGACAGACAGAGATCACAAGTAGGCAGAGGGGCAGGCAAAGAGAGAGAGAGGAGGAAGCAGGCTCCCCACTGAGCAGAGAGCCTTCTGCAGGGCTCAATTTCAGGACCCTGAGATCATGACCTGAGCCAAAGGTAGAGGCTTTAACCCACTGAGCCAACCAGGCACCCCGAGAAATTTATTTTTGATAAAAGAAGACTATCAACAGAACTATCAGCTAAATGCAATGCGTGATCCTGGGTTGGATGGGGCAGGGGAATATCTGTGAAGAACATTTTCCCAACAGTCAATGAAATGGAGATATTGACTGTAGTTTTTTTTTTTTAAGGTTTTATTTATTTATTTGAGAGAGAGGCAGTGAGAGAGAACATGAGCGAGGAGAAGGTCAGAGGGAGAAGCAGACTCCCCATGGAGGTGGGAGCCCGATGCGGGACTTGATCCTGGGATTCCGGGATCATGACCTGAGCTGAAAGCAGTCGTCCAACCAACTGAGCCACCTAGGCGTCCCTTGACTGTAGTTTAAGAGCATTATTTCAAAGTTAAGTTTCCTAAAATTGACAACTATTCGGTGGTGATGGAAGAGTGTCCTTGTTCTTCAGAAACACACATTGAAGTATGTAGGGGTAAAGAGCATGGTGTGTACACCTATTTCAAATGGTTCAGGAAATAAAGTCTATTCTTGCAAATTTTTTAAAAAGATTTTATTTACGGGGCGCCTGGGTGGCTCAGTGGGTTAAAGCCTCTGCCTTCAGCTCAGGTCATGATCCCAGGGTCCTGGGATGGAGCCCTGCATCGGGCTCTCTGCTCAGCAGGGAGCCTGCTTCCTCCTCTCTCTGCCTACTTGTAATCTCTGTCTGTCAAATAAATAAAATCTTTTTAAAAAATTAAAAAAAAAAGATTTTATTTACTGGGGTGCCTTTGTGGCTTAGTCGTTAAGTGATTCCCAGGTTCTGGGATGGAGCCCCACATTGGGCTCCCTGCTCAGCAGGAAGACTGCTTTTCCATCTCCCACTCCTCCTGCTTGTGTTACCTCTCTCACTGTGTCTCTCTCTGTCAAATAAATAAATAAAATCTTTAAAAAAAAAGATTTTATTTACTTAGGGGTGCCTGGGTGGCTTAATAGGTTAGGCATCTGCCTTTGGCTCCAATCGTTATCCCGGGGTCCTGGGCTGGAGACCCACATCAGACTCCCTGCTCAGCAGACATCCTGTGTCTACCTCTGCCTATGCCTGCTGCTTCCCCTGATTGTGCTCGCTCTTTTTCTCTCTCTGTCAAATGTGTAAATAAAATCTTTGAGAAACAGGATCTCCTCTGAGCTAGGAGACCAACCCAGGGCTCAATCCCAGGACCCCAGGATCAGGACTAGAGCCAAAAGCAGATGCTTAAGAACTGAGCCATCCAGGTGCCCCTATTCTTGCAACTTTTGTTTAAGTTTTGAAATTACATCCAAGTAAGAAGTTTAAAAATTAAATGTATAATTTGTTTGATATTTTTCATAAAGGGAGGGCTCCCCCACTGTCTGGTTTCCTGCTATAACATCAGTTCTAACACATAAGAGGCTACAACAATAAATATTTATTGAGAGAATAAATGAATTCATGAACTAAGCCATCTTCTATTTTGGGCTTCAGACTGGAGCTGGAGTTTGGGGAATCAAGCTTGTGACAGACAGGAGGCAAAATTCTTCTCTTTCTCTAAGCCTAATTCTTCCAGAGCTCAAATCTGAGAAGGTAGATGCTTCCAAGGTTTGGAGAAACAAGACCACTGTCCCCAAAGGCAGGGAGGCAGCCTACAAACAGAAGACAAATGAAGTGTGCTTTGGAACAGGTGGCCTGGATGAGTGTCATTTTCTGAGACCATTTCTCTTTGGGCTTACCCTTTCCCTGCCTCCTATCCCTTGGTAAGGGTTGTTGACATGTTCCAGCTCCCACCTGGGCAGTGTTAGCTTGAGTAGAGGAGTGAGACTGAATCCTCCCTCTTGGGCCAGATCGGAGGAAAAGCAGCACCTTTCAGGCTGAGTTGGTGGTGGCCAAGGTGAGCAGATGAAGTCCCTAGGCAGGGACTTCAGCAGCCCAGCTGCCTACCCCACACAGAGATTAGAAAATTGGATCAAGTTGACTAACAGCCAGTGGGTTTCCTCCCATCACCAATGCACCTGAGTCAACCAATGTTTATTGAGCACCTGCTGTATTCTCTGCTATATGGTAGGATGAGGGAGTCACTCCTAGGGCCTCCTACAGGTTCAACTACCCCTTCCTGTCTCATTCCCTGCCTGGGTCCCACCAGCTCCACTGTCTGCCCACTGTCCACTGAGAGGGGAACAAACCCCTTCTCTTCTCATTCCTTTTTTTTTTTTTTTAGATCAACCAAGACTGATGAGTATTTTCAAAATGAAGTGTATTAAGAGACATAGGGAATCTAACAAATGTAGTAATCCGAAGGGGCACCTGCACTCCAGTGTTTATTGCAGCAATGTCCACAATAGCCAAACTATGGAGAGAGCCCAGATGGCCATCCACAGATGAATGGATAAAGAAGATGTGGTTTATGGGGCACCTGGGTGGTTCAGATGGTTAGGCACCTTCTCTTGGCCCAGGTCATGATCCCACGGTCCTGCGATCGAACCCCACACCGGCCTCTTTGCTCAGCGGGGAGCCTGCTTCTCCCCTGCCTGCCCTTACCCCTGCTTGTGCTCTCTCTCTCTCTGTCAAATGAATTAAAAAAAAAAATCTTAAAAAAAAAAGAAAAGAGGGCGCCTGGGTGGCTCAGTGGGTTGAGCCGCTGCCTTCGGCTCGGGTCATGATCTCAGGGTCCTGGGATCGAGTCCCGCATCGGGCTCTCTGCTCGGCAGGGGCCTGCTTCCTCCTCTCTCTCTCTGCCTGCTTGTAATCTCTCTCTCTGTCAAATAAATAAATAAAATCTTTAAAAAAAAAAAAGAAAAGAGTTATGGCATATATATATATATAATATATACACACACACACACATACACATGTATATATATATGTGTGTGTGTGTATAATGGAATATTACAAAGCCATCAAAAAATGAAATCTTGCCATTTACAATGATGTGGATGGAACTAGAGGGTACTATGATAAGCGAAATTAGTCAATCAGGGAAAGACAATTACCATATGATCTCACTCATATGTGGAATTTAAGAAACAAGGAAGAGGATCATAGCGGAAGAGAGGAAAAAATGAGACAAGACGAAAACCAGAGAGGGAGACAAACCATAAGAGACTCTTAATCATAGGAAACAAACTGACGGTTGCTGGAGGGGAGAGGGGCAGAGGGATGGGGTAGCTGGGTGATGGACACTGGGGAGGGTGTGTGCTATAATGAGCACTGTGAGTTGTATATGACTGATGAATCACAGACCTGTACCCCTGAAACAAATAATACATTATGTGTTAATTAATTGAATTTAAATTTAAAAAGAGACATAGGGAGTCTAGATGAATGTTAACTAAACTCATTGTGGTAATCATTTTGTAATATACACTACATACATCAAATCAGTGTGTTATATACCTAAAACAAATGCAATGTTTATATGCCACTTATATCTCAATAAGAAAACTGAAAAAGAGAGAGAGAGAGAGAGATTGATTCCAGGAAAATCAAAGAGAAATAAACCAGGAAGTAAACATCAAGAAAACATATTGTCCATGATGGTTGTTTAAAAACAGGGGTTCTGAGGCCAGACCATCCGAGATCAACCTCCTGGTCCCACCTCTTCACTAGCTTCTGATGAGCAAGTTACTTTTCCTGTCCCTCCTTGGGTTTTCTCATCTGTAAGATAATGATAATACCGAGGTCTTGGGCTGTTCTGACCATTAAAGGAGGTAATCCATGCCTAGTGCAGTACTTGGGCTGTAGTAAATGGCTGATATATATTAACTACGAGGAAAAACGCTCACCTACTTCTACGTTCCTTAGTCCCTCTGGCTCCTTCACCTTTTTTTTTTTTTCTTTTCAGCATAACAGTATTCATTGTTTTTGCACCACACCCAGTGCTCCATGCTCCTTCACCTTTGAATGAGCTGATTCCTCTGCTTGAAAATCTTCTCCTTCACTGCCTAGCTTCTGTTTAGGACTTGGCTTAGATGGCAACCCACCCACCATCACTGCCAAGTTAGGCGCCTCTCCTAATATCTCCTGTTAAAAGCTTTATAATATCCCTTGTATCTCTCTAAGGCAGTACTCATCTTAATCTATAGTAACTGGGTATTTGTCTTTTTCACTAAATGGGAGCCTTTCAAGGCAGAGGCTCTGCCTTTTATCGTTCAATCCCTCCCTTACACCTGGCACAGAGCCAACCACTCAAGCTCCGGGCCATTCTTTACCCCTGCCAAGGGCCTCCTCCATCTCCTGAAATCTGGTTCTGGAGGCCTTCTGGGACTGTGCTGTCCTTTCCTGTCCTCAGCTGTGTGTCATACTGCAGCCCTGCCACCAAAGCCCCTCCCTGCTGGGCCTCAGAGACCCTCTTACTATGCCTGCAGCAGCCTGCACTGCCCAGCCTCTACCCTGCAGGATGCTTGGTAGCCCTCTTGCCCTCCCGATGAGCTTGCCTCTAAGACAGCTTTGCTAGCAGGATTTCCCAGCAAAGCTCAGCTTCTATCAATGCATTGTCTAGACTTTGACAGGGACATCATCTTCCTGGGAGACTGTCTTACATCTCAGACCCTATCAGAACCCAAACCAAGGGTCTCTTTTTCCATCTCCATATATTTAAGTCTCCCTAATGATTTCTCCCTGCAGCTTCATGTTTGGCCTGCGTGGGTCACATGTAGCTCTTGGGCCATTTGCGCAAAAATGCCAATGAGGAGGAGGCCATTGCCTGAACTTCCATGGGGACATCAGGATGGGCCTGGCTGGAGACCTGGGTCCCCCTAGAGGGCAAATCAGCCCACAAACCATCCACTGTTTCTCTCCTAAGCCTGGAAGAGGGACCATAACTTGGAATGAGGCTGGGGGCAGGTTCAGCAGAGAAGGGATGGGAAGGGTCAATGGAACCATGGTTCTGATAGTGTGGAAAGAACAGGGCTGGGACCCAGCAGGAGCTCGCTGTGAGCTGGATGGCTCATTGCAAGCATGTCTATGCTTTCTATACTGTCCTTATATATTTTCCACCCATGAAGTTCCTTGGGAAAAGGCCAAACCATCTCCACTATGCTAAGTGGTTTGAGCAAAAGAAAAGGTTGGGGTTTGAGAGCTCAGGGGCTCAAGGAGGCAGGGTATGCCCCTGCAGTCAGCATGATGATAGTGACCAGAATCAGAAGGATGGAGTGAAGGGGGAGGGGTAAGAAACTTGAGTCTAGCTTGAAAACCCACTCCCACTGGCTGCCCCACACCCACCCCAGTTCTCCTCAAAGCTTTTTTTTTTTTTTTTTTTTTTTTTTTTTTGCAGAATCTTAGTGCGGCCTCTGCAAGAAAGCTTGCATGTGTGACCCCCCAAACATGGTCAATTCCCCAGGAATCCCAGACTTCCTCAGGGATCCTGGGAGAGATTTTACAGACCTTCCCAACCTTAACACCATCCAGCTGCATGAACGTTCTGCCAATAACAGAAGACATGTTTACAAGCAGGTTTTTGTTTTGTTTTGTTTTGTTTTTTGCTGCCGGTGCTGCAGGGGTGGGATGGGGTAGGGGTCACTGCCACGATCCATCGGCAGCCTCAAGCCAAGAGAAGGCTGCTCAGGAAGTATTTAAACCTGAGGGGCTGATCCTGCCTACTCTCTCCACCCGCAGAAAAGGTGGGGAGATGGCACTGCAGCGATAGGAATGCTGGCTGCTTGGTGGTGGGGGGAACTTGCTGCAGTGATGGAGGATTCCTCCGTGGAGTGAGTGGCCATTGAAGCGATCACAAGAGCTGAAGACAGCTGCAGGGATGCGGGAAGATTTCTGCAGCGATGAAGGAGACCTTTGCAAAGGAAAAAGGCTGGCTTTTTAGGGATGGGGAGACTGTCCTGCGGCGATGAAGCGCTGGGATCACTGCAGTGATGAAAGAGGGTCACTGCACTAAGGGAAAGCATAGCCAGGGCGAGAAGTGGGGTGATGCTGGGATAGTTGGAGTCCTTGCCGTGCTAGGTGGGGGTGGGAGGCTGCAGATTGAGCCCACTGCTGCACTTGCACAGCGCTTCACTTCCTGAAGGACGGAAAGGGTGGGGCTTCGGAGGCCCGGGTCCCTCCTCGGTGGGGGACTGTGCAGCGGCGGGGACGCGATCCCTGCACTGCGGTGCCCTGTCTAGCTGGAGCGGCCAAGGCTGGCGCGGAGGCAGCACCGCGCCCGAAGCGGGGGCCGCGCGAGGAGCAGCAGCCCGCCGCAGCGGCAGGCGGGGCCGGGGCGGGCTGAAGGGGCGGCCTTCCCGAGCGGGGGCGGGACCAGCACCCGCAGAGCCGACGCCCCTGCGCGGACTCAGAGCTGCCTCAGCGGGAGTCCCGAGCCGGTCCCCGAAGGTGACGGGACTGAGTGCGGCCCGAAACGCAGTCGAGGCCCTATCCGTCTTGTTCCAGCTGTGGCGCCCAGAACTCTGCAGAGGACGCGACGGTGAGGCTGGGGTTACCCGCCGGGTGGGTGACGATCCCTAGACCCAGCCCGCCGCATCCCCCGACAGCTCGGCTGTGGGGCCCCTACTCTCAGGTCAGATCTGCCAGGGTCGGGGGAGGTGGGTGCCCTGGACGGATCCCAGGGAATCCCCCTGCCCCAACGCCTCTCCTGGTCTTGCCTCTGAAAGACCCTGTCCTGTCACTTCCCTGTCTCGTTCTTCCCACCCAACCGCCTCCACTCTGCCTGCAGCCCCTCTCTGCGTGCGCCCTAGTCAGGTGAGGTGCAGGAGAAGGAAAGACTACGGTCCTTCGGCTCCCCCTCCCAACCCTTCCCGGGAGTCCCTCGCTGGGCTGGGAACACCCAGGAGGAGGGTTAAAGGATGGCCCTTTAACCCCCCTGATCCTCACCCAGAGCATCTTCCATCTCGCCACCCGCGCCACTTCCGACAGCTGGCAGCCGCGGGGAGCCCCGGGGGGCCGGCAGGTACGGGGGCGGCGGCCAGGCCGGGGAGCGGGCGATGGAACAGCTGTGACCCCCCCCATCCCCACCCTCGGCTCCTGGAGGAGCAGGCGGCGGGAGCGCTGGGCGCCCAGAGCGCCAGTTAATCATTAACCCTCGGCTGCCCGGCTCCCCGCGCGGCTCCGAGCTGCGCTCCGCCCCGGCTTCCCAGGTAACCGGCTAGGATGCCCATCACGCCATCCCCCTCTTCCCTCCCCTCGCCACCTGTCGGTCCGGCGGCAGCCTCCGGCTCAGCCCGGCGCTCCCAGGGCCCGAGTTCGGTTTTCCCCGCGGCCTGCAGGAGGGCGGGGTCGGACGGCCGGGACCCACCCTGCGGCCCCCTTCTCCACCGAGCTCCCTTCCCCCAGGGGCGCCATGCCCGGCCTGTACTGCCCCTCCAGCTGGACGCCGCTGCCCCTCACCGACTCCTGGGTTCGGGCCTGCGCCAACGGCCCCTGCCTCAGCCTGCGGGCCCGGCTCACCTACCACAACCCGCAGCCGCAGCCGGTGGAAGGTGAGGCTCCGGCGGTGCGCTAGGCGCGGGGCGGCGGGGCGCGGGGGGTGGGGGCGGCGAGGTCCGACGCCGCCTGTGTCCCCCCGCCCCAGGCGTGTTCGTGTACCCACTAGCGGAGGCCGAAGTGGTCTCGGGCTTCGAGGCGGAGGCGGCCGGACGGCGCGTCTCGTTCCAGCTGCAGAGCCGGCGACGCTTGCAGGCCGCTTGCTGCCGCGCTCTGGGCCCCGGGTGGGGGGCCTCCACGCCCCGCCGCTGCGCGCAGGGTGAGTGCCGGCGCCCCCGCCCCGCCCCCGGAAGCCAGCCGCCCTCGGGTTCCCGCACCCGCTCCACGTCCCACCCCTGCCCGCGCCCCTTCCAGCCACTGATTTTTTCATTCATTAATTCATGGCTTTGTGCAACAGTCATGGACTAGGCACCCGACGTGCGCCAGGAGCCCGGGCGATGTGACCCAGGCCTGACTTGAGGTTTGCGGCCTGGGAGACAGATGCAGCTGGCAGTCCACACAGCAGTCTCCCCACCACTGGAGCGTTAGCTCCCGAGCCTGAGACAGGGCTTTGGCCAGCTCCAAGGCCCAGCATGGAATGTGGCATATGAGTGCTGGCTTGGGGAATGGAAGCCCGTTCCTGAGCCAAATTTTGTGCTTTGCACGTCATTCTTTCGTTTATTTGTACATTCATTTGACTCCTGCATGTGGGATCTACCTTCCCGTAGGAGAGACCGTGTCCAGTGGTGTTCAGAGTTGGTACCAACCCAGCAGATAGTTAGAGGCCAGAGTAAACTCTGGGCTGAGGCCCCAGGAATGTTCCAGAAGGAAGTACAGCCAGAATTTGACCAAAAAGAATGGTATGACTGGTGAAGTGGAGAGGAGGGAAAAGGCCCTTCTGTCAGGGGCCATGGTGTAAACAAAGGTTTGGGAGTAAGTTGTGTTGAGTGATGGTAATAAAATACCTCGTATTTGTAGTAATTTACAGTTGACAAAGTCCAGTCACTGATATCACCTCATTTGAATCCAGAGAGGTATGTAATGGAAGTGCTGTTCTCTATCCCCCTTTTACAGATGTGAAAATAATAACAACAGCCCTTCTGTGTTGGGTGTTATGCGTACATTATCTCATTCCTCACCAGTCATTTAGATATGGTTATTATGACTCCCATTTCATGAATGAAGAAACTGAGGCTCCTCAAAACAAGAGAGTTAACCAAAGGGCGGAATTAGAAGTCACAGAGCTGAGACTCAAAACCTGATCCTGTGCTCTCTCCCCCTATCAGGCTGTCCCCAAGCCGCAGTTGATTAGGATAGAAGTCCCTTTCTTCCTTTTTCTCTCCCTTTTTTCTTTCCATCTTCTTCTTCCCATTTATTCTGCAAGCATTTCTCAAAAGAATGGATGAGTGATTATTGTGGGGAAGGGCTATAAAGGCAGACTGGAGCCAGACCATGTAAGGCCTTGACTGCCACTGTACACACCTGGCCATTTTCCTTTAGCACCAGTGACCCCCTTGATTCCACCTGTCCCTAAATAAACCTACAATATGAGTAGAATGGTGTGCTCAGTATGCAAGTACAGCTTTGTGTCCTCTAGCCAGTTTCTAAGCAGATCACTGCTCCTAAACCCCTCTTGGGTAGAAAATTCTGGAGTGGGCAATGGGGAGCCCCTGACTGTTCATGAGCTGGGGATTTATGAGCAGGCTGGATCCCACGCTATGGGAGATGTCAGCGCACAAAGGAGGGTCCTTAGGAAGATGATGCCCAAGGGTTGAATGAGCAGGCAGGGGAAGAAGGGCAGAGGGTATGGGTCCCCTAGGACCTTGGGGGTAGTGTGGACATGTCCCCTTCTCCTCAGCTCTCCATTAACAGGACATCACTACTTTTCCTGATGATAGCCAGGTCTTTCTACCACCAGCCTGCCTCTCCATCAGCCATCATTCAGTTCATGCCTCCATTCTGCATCATCAACACATAAGCCCTGTGTTCCTCCAACTTTTTAAAGTACCCCTTGCCCAGCCTCCCCTGCATCAGTGCATGCTGTCATTTCCTATTTCCCCCATCTCCTCTACTTCAGCTCCCTCTGACCCCTTTTCTCACTCACCATAGGTCATCTTGTCTTGGATCCGGCCCAGGCCCGGTCTGCACTGGTGCTGCCCACAGGCCTCATCAACGCGGCCGGCACCATGACAGTGACTCTGTGCAGCAGCCGGGAGCTGCCCTCCAGGCCTGATGGGGTGCTGTGCGTGGCTCTCCCCTCTGTGCTCACCCCGCTGGCCTCATCAGGCCCACCGGGGCCCCCCAGGCCTCCGGGGCTCTGTGACGACAGGTTGGGCCTATGGTGATTCTCTTCGTCCCTCCCTCGGCTTCTCTGGGTCTAGTGCGGGTGAGGGGGCTTTGGTAGGGTGTCCTGGGGGATGGGTAGGGTGTGGAAGGGCTGGGCCATTCAGCCAGAGGGGCTAGGGGCCTTGGTGGTGGCCCGGTGACCCTCCTTGTACTCCCTTTCAGCCCCACCAGATGCTTTGGGGTGGGCAGCCCTCAGGAGGAAGGGTTTGCCTGGGAGGAGCCTGCTGCCCCTCGGGATGTGTTCTCAGGCCCTGCCCGCTGCCCTGCCCTGTACACCTTCTCCTTCGAGATGCTGGTCACTGGGCCATGCCTGCTGGCAGGTGGGTGCCCCTCCTGGCATAGCTGACTAGGGAATAATTCAGGGCTTAGTACTAGGAGGAACCCAGGACCGCCCCCCCCTCAAAAAAACAAACAAACAAAAAAACCAAGGACTTAAGCCTTAGGAAACTCCAGTTTTGGCGGGAGCATGCCCTGGAAGCTTCTACACAACACACACCACCCCCTAGGTTTGTCTGTGTAATTTATTCACATCCATTCACCAAGGGGAAGAAAGATGATTAAATTGAGACTAGTCCAAGCAATGAAGTGGAGTTCCTTGTGCAAGAAGTGGGGGAGGATGCTAAATCAGCAGCTGGCTGATATGTAACTGATCAGCCAGGAATGGAACCAGGAATCCACCTCCCAGCCCAAGAAAGTGGGCAAAATCCCTCTGCTTGTCCATCCAACCCTAGAGATCAGGATCTGAGAGCTGAGCTGAATCAGCATGATCCTTGCCCACGCCGCTGTTGTCCAGAAGGTTGTATCAGTGCTTTAGGACTGGCTTGGGGTGGGTGATCAACCCCTCTCCCTGCCTCACTATCCCTCAGGCCTGGAGAGCCCCTCTCATGCTCTGCGGGCAGATGCCCCCCCTCATGCCAGCTCTGCAGCCACCATCTGTGTCACACTAGCAGAGGGCCACCGCTGTGACCGGGCATTGGAGATCCTGCTGTACCCCAGTGGTGAGAGACTGGGGCACACAGTGGGCCAGCTCTGACCTGCTTTAGGACTACCTGGGTAACATTTTTCAAGTATAGATTTCTGGGTCCCAAGCCAGATGAATCAAGTCATCTGTGAGGGTGGGCCCCATGCTATAGGGAAGCTGGACTCGCAAGGTCCTCCCAAGAGAGTGGGACTGAGCCACTGGGGTCCAGAGACAGGGGCTTTCTAACAGCTGTGTCTCCTCTTCCCTAGAGCCCCACCAGCCACACTTGATGATAGAGGCTGGCAGCCTGAGCTCAGCAGAATATGAGGCCCAGGTGAGGGCCCGCCGGGACTTCCAGAGGCTACAGCGAAGGGACAGTGATGGGGACCGGCAGGTATGGCTGCCCGGGGTCCTGGCCTGGCCTCCGACCCCAACACTGGCTGCATTTGTGCACAAGGAACAGATAAGCAGGCTCATGTTATAATGGGGTGGGGGTGGGCGGCTCTGCTCTTAGCAGGACCTCCTAGTAGCTGCCACCACCATCCCAGAGAGCAGATGAGTGCTGTCATAGGAGGGCCCACGCAAGTCTCCCTGGGGTGTGTCTCCAAGGATAGGGACTAGGAATGACAGGCAGGGGACAGCCACCTGCCTTTGCTCTTGCCTGTTTTCAAAGGCATATGAAAAGGTGCCCTTCTGGGTATATCAGATAGAAGCCGCCTGAGGGCTAGGTCCTGTTGCCAGCCAGGGCTGGGGTTGCACTAAGTCCGGCACAGGATGACTTGGGGCTCCTATGCTCAGGTGTGGTTCCTGCAACGGCGCTTCCACAAGGACATCCTGCTGAATCCCGTGCTGGTGCTGAGCTTCTGCCCAGACTTGAGCTCCAAGCCGGGACACCTGGGCACAGCTACCCGGGAGCTCCTTTTCCTGCTGGACGGCAGCAGTGTAGCACACAAGGCCTGTGGGGGCGAGGCACGGGTGGGCCTGGGGGCTGGGAGAGGTGCAGTTGGCCTGAGGGTGGCTGAGGGCAGCCTCTCAAAGATACATGCACACATGCATACACACACACCCACACACACACACTCGTACAGATGTGTATCTCCTGGATTCCAAGAGCCTCTCTCACCTGTGAAGTTACATTCAGTCACCCCAATCCCAAACCCAAGGATTCACAACCCCCTCCAGGGGTTTCCACAAACTTCACCTCCCTCCTAACCCATCTCACACACAGCCTCATTCCTGCACGGCCTCTCCCAGATCCCCACTGCCAGATCCTCATTTTCACACAGCCTGGAGAAGGCAGGCTGGCAACCCCACCCTTGGTGCCTGCTTCATGGTGCCCCCCCCCCGGCTCTCCCCAGGATGCCATTGTTCTGGCTGTGAAGTCACTACCACCACAGACACTCATCAACCTGGCTGTGTTTGGCATGGCAGTGCAGCCCCTCTTCCCAGAGAGCCGACCCTGCAGTGACGTGAGTATGGTCAGGGATTTGGGGGGCCTGGAGAAGCTATCTAAGCCTGGTGTGGCCAAAGCATACCTTCTCTTCCCAGGACACTGTGCAGCTGATCTGTGAGAGTGTTGAGACCCTGCAGGCTGCAAGTGGTCCCCCAGATGTGCTGGCTGCACTGACGTGGGCCATGGGGCAGCCCCAGCACAGGGCCCACCCAAGGCAGCTATTCCTGCTGACCGCTGCCTCGCCCTTGGCTGCTGCCACCCATCAAAGCCTGGACCTCATGAGGTGGCACAGGGGGGCAGCCAGGTATGGGCTGAACCAGGTACCTGAGATTGACCCCCGCCCCCAAGAGGCTCCTGAAGATCACAGATGCTTCCCTTTCCTCATCAGGTGCTTCTCCTTTGGGCTGGGGCCTGCCTGCCATCAGCTGCTTCAGGGTCTGTCTGCCCTCAGCAGAGGCCAGGCCTACTTCCCAAGGCCTGGGGAGAGGCTTCAGCCCATGGTGAGCTTGAGCCTGGGCCCTGTTCCCTACTCTCAGAAGCCCTTCCCCCAAGTTACCCTAAGCCTGCAATAGAACCCAGTTAAGCTGTGGGGTCTCCTGGCACCCTTGACCAGGACTTCTCTTCCCCCATTCCAGTTCATCTCCTCCTTTGAGATGCCAATCAGGAGAGGAGCTGCAGGGGTTGTTGTGGGGTGCTGCAGGAGGCCAAAGGTGTGGGGGACATGGCTCTCTGACTGGCCCCCAAATCTTATTTTTATTCGGTTTTCTCTTGGGACCAAGTGCCATATCCTCAACAAATCTTACCTCATCCCCAGGCTTGGCTCAGGCCAGGAGACAGACCAAACCCTGAGGACTGAATACTCAGTCCCCTTGCTTATTCCTACCCCCACTCCTCCCTTGGACCCCAGCCTGACCCTGCTTCCCTCAGCCCAGGGACTAGGCAGATGGCATCAGTGGAAGGGTGGCCTTCCAGCTCTGGGCTGTGTGGCCCTCTCTCCCATGTCCTTCCTCTGGCCACTCCTCCCAGCTGGTGCAGGCTCTGCGGAAGGCACTGGAGCCCGCTCTGAGCGACATCTCTGTGGACTGGTTTGTGCCCGACGCGGTGGAGGCACTGCTGACACCCCGGGAGATCCCGGCACTCTACCCTGGGGACCGGCTGCTCGGGTACTGCTCACTCTTCAGGGTGGATGGCTTCCGGCCCCGCGCCCCCAGGGTAAGCCTGAGCTGTTGGAACTCCCTGCATGTCTTCAAAACTCTTCCACTCCCTGTGCCTCTCCCTGCCAGGCTCTCCTACTGCACCCTTGGCCTCCCTAGGGCCCCCACTGGACACCCCAAGGTGACTGCAGCCTGTCCTCTTCATGAGGTCTTCCAATAAATTGTCCCATAATGTGTTGTCCTTGGCTTTGACTGGAGGCGGCCACAGAGCTCTAGCGTTCGCTCTGAGGGATTTGTGGAAACTCACTCACTTCTTCACACTGCCCTACAGAAAGCACCATCTGGATTGTTTCCTGGAATGCTCAGAAACAGATGGAGCAGGGTCTAGATGCAATCTAGCATTCGATTTGGGGCCAGCCCCCTCACCTTTAGCCCATTTCCTCATACTGAGTCTTACTGCAGGGATGCTGTGATTAGTCGCAGTGCACACTTGGTAGGACACTTGACATGCATGAGAGTGTAAGAAATGGTAGTTATTTTGATTTACAAAAAGCTTTCTCTCTCTAGAAGAAATAAGCACACTTCCTTGTCTTGATCCAGAATGCTGTATAATGGAGGCTTTGCCTTTTTGCCTGCCTGCCAGGAAGCTCAGGGCCGAACCTGAACTTCAGCCACAGCAGCTCTGCTAACCTTCTGATCAGCACATAAGCTTCCTCCTTCCTCAGGACAGGGCTTTCATTTCTGGTTTATTAACTTCATTGCCTCTTGTGGTGAGATATCTACAATCCTGTTTGAAAAGAGGCAGCATATAACTAGCACCCATTTTTTCTCCAATGCCTGTCCCTCTCCAGGGCCCAGAACCTGGCTGGCAGAGCTTGGGAGGCTCCGTGTTCCCGTCCCCAGAGGAAGCACCATCTGCTACCAGTCCTGGCACTGAGCCCACTGGCACCTCAGAGCTGCTGGGAACAGGCACTGTGTCAGCGGAGCTGTCCAGCCCGTGGGCTGCTGGGGACTCAGAGCAGAGTGAGCACCTGGACATGGGGTGCAGCTGTGCTGGAGGATGGGCCATGGGAGAGGCCGGGGCTGGGATCCGTTCTCTTGCCTCCCAGCAGGTACTGATGCTCTGACAGAGCCTGTCACAGACCCTGGACCCAACCCCTCCTCGGATACGGCCATATGGCGCCGCATCTTCCAGTCGTCCTACATCCGGGAGCAGTATGTGCTCACCCACTGCTCTGCTAGCCCCGAGCCAGGTCCAGGTTCCACAGGCAGCAGCGAGTCCCCTGGCTCCCAGGGCCCTGGCTCCCCCGAGAGCATGGCTCCCCTGCATCTCCCTTCTCAGCAGGGCTGCCGCAGCCTGGCCTGGGGAGAACCTGCGGGCTCCCGCTCCTGCCCCCTGCCTCCGCCCCCGCTGGCTCCAGTCAAGGTGAGGGTCAGCCCACATCCCTTCTAATAGGTATCCAGCAAAAGTTTACTGGCCATCAGCTATAAGCCATAAATTTTGCAGTGGTTACTCTTCAGTCCAGCTGGAGAGACAGGTGGGTAAATCTATGATACCATGTGACACACCGTGGTAAGCACAAGGACACAGCATTATGGGGAGTGTCAGAGTCAAGATGGCTGGCCCTGTGTGAGGGAGTCAGGAAAGCAAGAGCCACATCTGAAAGAACAAGTAGAAGCTAGCCAGGCAAAGAGGGAGAAGCCATGAGTAAAATCAGAGACGAGCAACAACATCAAGTGAGAAGTGGGGCACGGAGTGAGACAGCACTGCGAAGGGGCCAGGGGCCATAAAGAATGGCCTTGCTCCTAAGTGTGGGGAGCAGCCACCCACAGTTTCAGACGAGGGGCTCTGGGGTCAGTTGTGTCTACATGCGCAGTAGCTGGCAGCTCTGCATTTCTTGACCAGTGGACCCCACTTCTTATGTGCAGTCTGGGGCCTTGAGCGCGGAGGTGCTGGGTCGTCGACGCAGAGTGGCTCTGGCTGGCCGGAGCCTCTCCTCGCCCCCAGGCCAGGTGAACCCAGTCCCTGGCCATCCCCAGCACCCCTCTCTGGGTACAGCACCCGACAGGCCAGGCCCTGAGTCAGTGCAGCAGCTGGGACAGGGCCTGGATGACTCAGGTAAGGGTTGGATGGGGAGCTGGGTTCTGAGACCGCGGAGGGTCTCGGAGAGGTGGGGCCTGACACTGCCCCTGCCTTTATGGTTGTCTCCCTCCAGGAAACCTGCTCTCCCCAGCCCCTATGGACTGGGACATGTTGATGGAACCCCCCTTCTTATTCACGGCTCTGCCCCCCAATGGGGAGTTGGCTCCTCCAGCAGAGGCACTGCCTCCCCAGGCTCCACGCTGCCGTGTGGTGATCCGGGCCCTGTGTGGGGAGCAGCCTATGTGCTGGGAGGTGGGTGTTGGCCTAGAGACACTGTGGGGACCTGGTGATGATGGCTCACTGCCTCTGTCATCCCCTGAAAGAGAAGGTGCTTGGGACCAAGCACTCCATCGGCTGACAGCAGCCTCCGTGGTCCGGGACAATGAGCAGCTGGCCCTCCGTGGAGGGGCTGAGGCCACGGCTGACCGAGGTGAGCTACTAGTGGGCCTGGCAAGGGTCCCAGGAGCCCATATGGGGCAGAGAGTGGCAGAAGTGGAGGTCTACGTATTTGATCACTCTGTATCTCATTGCTCACAAACAGTTTGAGGTGGCTCACCCATATTGACAAGGAAAAAAAAAAAAAGGCAGGGCAATGGGATAATTAAAGTGGAGAATCAGGTTATATTAAAGATATGCACACCATGAGCTTATATGCCCTAGCAAGCAGGGTACCCCAAATTGTCAGGATTCCTAGCAGCCAAGAGAGGGAAATGTGATCTCCTTAATGACTTACAGGGCCTGTAACATAGAAACAAATCTGTCATTCAGGAGGACTGTTAAGTCAAAGAGTGAACATTTCAGTATAGCGGTACTAGCCACACATCAAGTGCTTAACACTAACACATGGCTAGTGGTTATCATGGAAATCTAGAACATCTTATTCACTGCAGGAAGTTCTGCTGGACAGTGCTGAAATGAGTGGACAGAAAAGGCACCACATCAGTGCTTCCTTTGGGTGGTGAACAAAACGTTCGATTTCTGGGTAGCCTGAGGGTCTAGCCCGGTTATGAGCTGAGGGTTCAGTCTAACTGCTTGTTGAAGTTAGGGAGTCTGAGCTGGCTCCTAGAAGGAACTCTACTCTGTTCAAAAGTGGACAGAGGGAAAAGCTACGCAGAACACTTGAGATTTGTTTCTATAAAGCCCTGTGTGCTGGTTGGGGCCTGGGGGATGTCCCTGCTTCCATTCAGCTTGCTGATCCCTGGTCTCATAGGCCATGCCCGGAGGTCCTGGCTCCGAGCCCTTCAGACAAGCAAGGTCAGCTCTGCCCCTTCCTGCTTCACTTGCCCAGTAGCTGTGGATGCCACCACCAGGGAGTTCCTACCCTCAGTCCTGCAGGTGCGGAGCTCAGGTAGAGTCCCTCCTGGGTGACCTCTCTGGTGCCACCCTCACTTCACCAGCTGCCCTCCCAGCTCACCCTGTCTCCTGTGCCCCTACAGAGCTGGCTGAGCCCCTAAGCACTTCTCCTGCGCCTCAGGGCCATCTAGATGCAACTCCTCTGTCCACAGCTGTGCAGTCTAGAGGTAATGCTTGAAGTTGGGGGAGGGTAAGGAGCAGGCAGGTTTAGGGACCACGACTGGCACTGACTGGCTCCCTTGCAGGACCTCAGGGAGGCTCTCTGGTGGCCGGCTGGAACCTGAACCCAAATGGCAACCCCAAGTTGGCCACCGGAAGTCCTCCTCGCCTCCCCCGCCAGCCTCCTTCTAGGCTCAGCCTGGGTGGGGGGAGGGCCAGAGGCTCTGACAGCCACCGACTCTGCAGCCCCCACCGGGGCCAGGCTAGTGACAGCAACAGTGAAGGCAGCGACCACGACTACTTGCCCTTGGTGAGGACTCGGGAGGTGGAGGGTGGCGCTGCCACGGCCAGGGCACTGTCTCAGCTCGCTTCTCCCCCCACCTCCTCTCTCCTCAGGTGCGGCTGCAGGAGGCTCCCGGCTCCTTCCGCCTGGACGCATCCTTCTGTGCAGCGGTGCGCATCCCGCAGGAACGCCTGTGCCGCGCCTCGCCCTTCGCTGCTCACCGCGCCAGCCTCAGCCCCACCTCGGCCTCCTCTCCCTGGGCACTTTTGGGACCGGGTGTGGGCCAGGGCGACAGTGCCACAGCCTCCTGCAGCCCGTCCCCCAGCTCAGGCTCCGAGGGCCCAGGCCAGGTGGACAGCGGGAGGGGCTCCGACACTGAGGTCTCGGAGGGTGCCGAAGGGCTAGGCGGTGCTGACCTGCGGGGCCGGACCTGGGCCACAGCCGTGGCCCTGGCGTGGCTGGAGCACCGCTGCGCCGCCGCCTTTGGCGAGTGGGAACTTGCGGCAGCTAAAGCCGACTGTTGGCTGCGGGCGCAGCACCTGCCTGATGGCCTTGACCTGGCTGCCCTCAAAGCTGCGGCTCGGGGTCTCTTCCTGCTGCTCCGCCACTGGGACCAGAACCTGCAGCTACACCTGCTGTGCTACAGCCCAGCAAATGTGTGAGGGCTGCCCACTGCTCGGCTGGCGCTGCCTGACACTCAAGTCACTGCCACCCAGGCCCGGCTTCTCCGTGCTGGTGCTGGGAGGGGCAGGCTGGTGTCCTCCTGACACCCACTGTTTCTCATCCCCTTCCCAGAATGCCCCTGCCCTCACAGAAAGTGCCTGCCTGTGCTCTCTCTCTCCCACTCCTCGCAGCCCAGGTCTTTTCCCTTCTGAGCTCCATGTAGTGCAGTGTGGGAGGGGAGAGAGCCACAGCCCCCAAATCCTATGCAATAAAGTGCCTCTTAGGACTGCCCAAATGAGTTCTTTATCTGCAGTGAGCATGCCCCTCACAGCTTGGTGCAGGCCCTTCCATGTAGGCTGCAAAGAGGTGGACTGGGTAAAGTTTATTGGGAAGGGCAGAGAGTCTATTGCCATCCAGGGTCCTACGAGTGGGCTGGAGGGGAAGGGAGGTGGATCTCAGTGGGCTTTCTTGCTGTGCTGGATGCTCTTGGGGAAAGGCTGGGGGCCCAGCCAGAGCTGCAGGAGGATGACAGCATGGCATATGTGCAGGGCTGCAGAGCTGCAGGACGTGGACGGGTATGTGTTCCAGGAGAGCTCGATGAGCCCTAGCACCAGCAACCTGGAGAGAAGAGAGCAGCTCAGGTTTTGCCCAGTTTCTAGGCCTGCAGCCCTTCAGCTCGCCCAACCCTCCACGGTCAGCCTGGGGATGGGGAGCTCCCTCACCCGTCCCACATGCCCAGGTTGTCACAGCCAGTACCTGAGCAGATGTGTAAGCCAGCGTGCAGGCGTGGCCCACAGGAGGTAGGGCAGTGTGTGGAAATACCAGACGTAGAACTGGTAGTGGAGGGAGCGGCTGAAGCAGATGCCAATGAAGTTGGAAGTAAACAGGGTAGAGATAATCTGTAGGCAGTGGTCAAGGCCAAGGGCAGGAACAGAAGGGCCAGGAGTTGGGATGGGGGTTGGGCAGGGAGGTTCCAAAGTAAAGGGACAGACAGTTTTGGGGTCAGACAGCCTCCCTGGCTCTGCCATTCCGAGATGCATCCTTTTGGACGAATTTCTTAACTTCTCCAGACTGTTCCTCAATCTAATGTGAGACAATGATACTAGGGCCATAAGGCCTAGTGAGTTTAAATTCATCACTTACAGGCTAAGTGACCTAAGTAAGTTACGTAAACTCCTTAACGTCCTGATTTTATCATCTATAAAATGAGCACTGTTATCATCAGACACCTCCCTATTTAAGAGTCTCTTGCAAGCTTTAAACGTTAGAATATATGTAAATCTCTTAGGACAACACCAGGTAGAGAGTGAGTACTTATAATGGTAAGTCAAATAATATTTAGGATTAAGCATAAAATACGCTTAAATATGTGAAGTGCTTAGCACAGTGGTGCAGAGTGGTGGAGGTAACAGCTCTACTCCCATGAACAGGGCCTATAGCTATTACTGGTACCTCTTTTTCCCTCCCCCAGGACACCAGCCATCCAGGGTTACCAACCAGGACCCCAAGTGTACCTGGAGAGGGCAAGACTTACCTTCCTATGATTTAAAGGATATGATTGGGTGTGAGGGGCTGCGGTGGAACCTTCCTTTTGGAGGGAGCCTTTAGCAGCGACAGGATACTTTCCCCCGTCCTGGGGAGAAGCCATTCACACATTTATCAAGCCCCAATCTTAGGGCAAGCTTTAGATTCACTCACGTGAACTCAACATCTCCCCAAGCAGGCAAACAGGCCCTTCATCCTCCCTCCAACTCTGCCCATGACACTGATCCCCTTTCTCACCTGTGCCACCTGCAGAAGGCAAAGAGAAAGAGCAGGGTGAGGTGGGCGGCCAACAGTGCCAGGTGGAAGGCACGATGCAAGAAGAGGGCCTCAGGCAGGAAGCGCCAGTTCACTGTCCAGCGGAAGAGAAACTGGCGGCCAAGGTCAAAGGAGCGGGAGAGGTAGCCAATGGGGTTCTCCAGCAGGAAGGGCAGCCCCAGCACCACCTGAGGATAGGTGTCATGTCAGCACAGGTGCCCAGGCTCAAACTAAGCCTTCAAACTAATCATGGAGGGGAGTGGACAGAGGGTGCAGGTCTCAGAGGTTCTCAGATTCCCCTAGGAATAGCAGGTAAGCCAGCTTCCACATCCAGGCCAGAGCCTGGGGCCAAAGAAGCTGAGAAGGCAGGTAATAACAGTCCTTTAAGTTTGGATTCACCACATCATAAATGGGCAGGATCAGAGACCCTCAGAAACCATCTAGTTCAACACCCTCATTTTACAGTTAATAAAAGCAAAGTTCAGAATCAGCTCCAAAATCCTGTCTGTTAGCTTTGAGGAAGTCTCATCGATGGAAGGACGCCAGAGAGTAGCCTCCCCTTCATTGGGAAGGGGAAGGGGTGGTGGTGAGGTACCTGAAGGACAGCACAGATGCCCAACTTGGGGAGGGCTCCACGGAAACCAAATTGCATGAGAAGAAGAAATAGCAACCCAGGGGCGAAGAGTAGCACATTCATCTTCACGGAGACTGCCAGGCTGGAGTAGGTAAGGGAGCAAAGGGGGAGATCAGCTCCAGGGCCATTTACCCACCCAAAGATGTATCTCTCCCCTGATGCACACACAGCATTTCTCCCCTCCCCTGCCAGCAAGCTCCAGGATGGGGCCCACACTCAGAATTGCCGGAAGGAGGAGAAAGCAGTCTGGGAGGAGGCTGAGGGTAAGGGGCGGATCCCAAGTCTCTATGTTCAGACTGAGCCAGCAATACATATTTAGAGTATTTATAATGTGCAAGAACCAATTCCAACAACAGATGCTGTCTAGAAGGAAGAGAGGATGGGTAGAGGGTGTGTGTTTCTTTGGGGCGGTGGGGGCAGAGACTTTCTACAGATCCTAGTCTTGTTTAGTGGGGCCCTGACTGACCTGGTTACTCCCTTACTTCCTCTGCTGAAGAAAACTGGGGGAGGAAATGGTGAAAATACAGAATGAGAGATGGGGGAGAAGGGAGGGGTGTTGACCTGAAACAGCAGCAGCCCCAGCCCCAGCGCTGGGCCAGCAGGAGGTTGATACTGAGGAAGAGCAGAGCCATGGCCACCGGGTCATTGAAGAGCCGAAGCACGAAGATGGAGTGCACACGGTACGAGGCACAGCACATGAAGAAAAAGACGAAGGGAGGTACCTGAGAGGTGGGCACAGTGGGGAACAAGGTCAGCTCACCAAACCTGAGCCATCCCTACTCCCCAGTACTGCCCGTTGGAGCCCCCTGTTCCAGGAGCATGAACTCACCTTGCAGGTCTGGTGGTAGATCAAGAAGACAAGAAGCAAGGTGGCCAGGTAGAGCACGGCAAAGATGTGCTGGGCCATGCGGATGTCAGTGCCCTGGCCAGTGGCATAATATAGCCCCATAAAGATGTACACAAAGCCGGCTGGGTACCTGGAAGAGGAGTCTGGGTCAGGCTGCCCAGCCTGGTATCTGGGCAGCCCCTCGGGTCCTCACTGAACCCTTTATCACCACTTACACAAGAGGTCCAGTGTCACCCTGCAGTTGGGTGTAGTCATAGGTGCCATTGATGACGCCCTCCACCTGGGCCATATAGGCCTTCCAGTCAATTTCTGTATCTGGAAAAGGGCAGGATGGTGTGGTTACTTCCAAGCTTAGAATGTGTCTGCCCCCCACACACACACCTCCCACCCCTCAAAACACAGAGTTCCAGCTCTTTCCCAGGACTTTTATCACAACCCCTTATCTCACTGCCTATCTGCCATTCTCTGGGTGAACCCAAGGATCTCAAATTCAGCATGCCTGTAATTGACCTCAAACCATCCACTCTAAATATGCTCTACCTCCTGGGTTCCATGAACAGCACCATCAACCTCCCAGCTGCCCAAGTCACAAACCTGGGTAACATCTTTGACACTTACTTCTTTCTCACTTGCAACACCCAGTCACCAAATCCTGCCTATTCTTCATCCTAAATAACTCTACTATCTCTCATCCTTTTCTGCTCTTACATACTAATATTTGGACCTAACATAATCTCTAACCTCAATGATGCAGCAGCTTTCAAATTATTAATTAGTTTCCCAGCTTCTACCTACTACAATATATTTCCCACCCTGCAACTAGAGAGCTCTTCCTATAATAGAAATCATATCAGATCTCTACTTAAAACCCTTCAATGATTCCTCAAGTTTCCTAAGATAAAAACCAAACCCTATTATTCCCAATTTTAAAAAAGGAACCTGTGAATTAATGAGGTTAAGCAACTACTTCAAGATCAGTGAGCTAAGAAGGGTAGAGTTGAGACTGGAACTCCAGGAGGTCCTAAATTCTTAACCACCGTGCTAATTATCTCAACACAACTGACAGACTGCTTCATGATTTGGTCTCAATGTCTGCAACCTCATCTCTCCCTGCTACCCTCACTCAAATTATGTTCCAGCTCTAAAACAAATTCAGTTCCTCAAAGAAAGCAGACTCTCTTCAGACTAGAGGTTTTAGTTACAGGATTCTCTGCCTAGAGTGCTCTTTCTCCTCCCCTTTTCTCTCTCTCCTCACCTAGCTTCCTCTTACCCTTCAAGGGGACTCAAGTCTGGCTTAAGTGCCCTCCTGTGTCCTTTATTGTTTCTCCTGTCTCCCACTGTCATGATGAATATGATCCACCATCATTTTCTACTAACTTCTTTTTGTCCAGGCCCATACACCCAATTAGGAAATGTGTCTATTTTTTCACCATTGTACCCCTGGTATCTAGCATAGTGTTCTTAAGCATATAATAAACATTCAATAAGTATATGTTGAATTAATCATCTTTAGCAAGAAAGCCTTAAGCCCAGTGTCTAGATTCAGACCATAAAGGAGCCCCTAATAATACCCAAAGGGCTCAAGTGGTCACAAAATGCCACTGTTGACAAGAGACTTTGAGATCTCAGAATTGAACAGATGAGAAAAATTGGAGCCAGGTGAGGAAGGGCCATCTCAAAGCAATAGACAAAAGAAGGAGCAGCAGCAGTACATTAACTCAGACCCAGGTCTTTTGATCTCCAGGCTGGTTTATTTTCTTAGCCTGGCAGGCTGTATGGTCAGGGCAGAGGGCCAATCTCTAGAGTTGCCCCTTCCATCATCGGGGAGGGATTAAGACAGGGTTTGGTTTTATGGAGCAGGCTTGGGACCTGGGTAAAAATTATGGTCTGCAATTGATGACTCATTGGCTCTGGGGTCTGGACTTCCGCTCCGAATCTGGGTCCCGGTTTGGGTAGGGGGTTCGGGTCCCCCTCCCTACCCTCCCCTCCTCCTCGGCGCACTCACATGCCACCCTGTGAATGACCCAGAAGGTGATGCCCACCTCCGCCAAGCAGAGGCAGGCGGCCACCAGCAGCGTGTAGCGCGGCTCCAGCAGCAGTAGGCGCCGCTCTTGCCAGGCGCGCCGTAGCCATTGTCCGCAAAGTCCGGCAGCCCGAGCTGCGGGACCCGCCCGGCCGCGTTTCCGTAGGCCTGCCGCCATCTTGACGGTGCGCCGCTCGTATTGGCCCGCCTCCCCGGAAGCCCGACCCCTCGGCACTTAAGTTCCGCTCTCGGCGCCGGCTGTTCCAACAGACTGATCGCTGTCCGGTTTCGTGTCCTATCGACTCCACTAAAATTCACTTCTTCCATATCTTTTCTGATGCACTACACACCCCAGACGTCCAGGAATAGTCTTACTCCTCAGTACATACTTGGTTCTGGGCACACAGGCGCTAAAGTAGGTCGAGCATTTGCCCAGAAAAGCAACATTCCTGTTCATGTTTTCCCTTGCCTGGCACCACACTTCGTCTGTGTTTCATGACAGGCGCTTCTGAAGGGCAAGATCTGTGGCCGCGGTCCTCCTGCCTCCTCTCAGAGCCTTCCGCGTGCTCAAAACTGGGTAGAAATGAATCTTCCATTAACTTTCAGACTTCTTAATGGCAAGAACCGACCAAACTGAAAATAAGCAGTGATTAGCCGAGTGAGTCCGACACTGCGAGTTTGGCTCTCAGAAGTGGGGGAACAGTACAGATGGCCGATTCAAGTTAGGAACGATAGGATTTTCCCACCCGGAGTATTCTTCAAAGAGCGCTCACCAGAGGACGGAAGTTCCACGTGTTTGTGTTGAGCAACTGCAGGTGGTGGGCGGAGACACAAGGGCCACGCCTCCCGAATGGTACCGTGCCTATTGGCTACACGGGCGCCAAGCCCGGTCCAAAGGTGCTGGCGGTGTGCCCTGGCGGCCCTGAAGCTGCAAGCATGGCCTCTCCACCCGCCTCAACGCCCCCGACGGAGATACCAGAGCAGAACTGCAGGTACTGCGAGGTTCAGTACTGGGACCAGCGCTACAGGAATGCGGCTGACTCTGCCCCTTACGAGTGGTTTGGGGACTTCTCCGCCTTCCGTGCCCTCCTGGAGCCTGAGCTGCGGCCCGAAGACCGTATCCTCGTGCTAGGTGGGTAGTCCGGAGCTCCCCACCCCAAATGGAGCGGGCTGGAGTCGCCCCGGCCCTTTCCGCTTTCCAGAGTCTGTTTGTCCCTCTCACGAGCCAAGATCCCCTACCCTCAGCATCTCGGCAGTATTTCGCCCGGGTCGCGGGAGCCTTAGCCCAAGCTCCGCCCCCCGCCAGAGAAAGTTTATGAGTTTGTAGGTATTCTAGGACTCTGTTCCGGACTCTCGGGGAGACAGCCTCGAGTACTGGAAAGCTCAGACGGTCCACTTCAAGTCCCATTGCTAGTTGGCTGTATGACTTAGGACAAGTTCTGAACCCGTTCTGGCTTCAGATTCACTTCTAGAAATGGAACTACGAGCTCAAGTCGGATAAGGAACGTTCAGGCACCTCGAGCACGGTGCCAAGCGTTTATCTGTTACCTCGCTCCACGCTCCCAGTCCTACCTGACACTTGGTCCTGTGTCCCAGGTGGAGTGAGGACGAGGACAGCGCCCTCTGAGGTCGGATGGGAGATTGCAGCCAAGATTGGGGGGATTCTCCACAGCGCGGAGGCGGGGGGCGGGGGGGGCAAGTACAAATGCAGGGATGCAAGGTGGGGCTCTGAGAGGTCCAGCAGCGCCCTGGGGTTCTTTCTCTCCCAATGCCAGCCTTGGGGGCTCTAGTGAGGTTTGAGGAATAGGTTTCCTTCCAATTTAGTTTTTAGTTTGGTATTTGTAAAAGCGTGTGTATGTTTAAATGAAATATTTCGTATATATATGAGACATCTATAATACAGCATATGTGGAAAGTATGAATAATAAATCTAATTTGTAGATTTGTATGCCCTATTCAATTTGAGAAATAGAACGTTCCTGGGACTAGAAAGGACGTATAACCCGGTGCTTAAGAACTTGGACCCTGGAGGTAGTTAATTATGTTGGAATCTTCGCTTATGTAACCTTAGCTGTGGAATCATGGGCAAAAGCATAGAATCTTAGCTGTGGAATCAAGGAAAAAAAACACCTAAATTTCTGCACCTTTATTTTCTCGGCCTTTAAAAAATAAAAGTACTTATTTATTGTCTTTTTTAAATGATTAACTATGAAAGCTCTCTAGGACAATGCCTAGCAACATAAAAGGCCTCATGTTTATTCAAGGTTTTCTGCATGGTCCCCCAAACCCCTTCTCCCCAGAGGTAAAAACTCTCTTGAATTGTTTGCTTTAAAACCATTGTATTTATTTATAAATTTACCATAAATCTCCTGTGTTTTTCAAGCTTTGGTATCCATCAAAATCACCTGGAAAGGCGGTTCCTACCCTGAGAGTCTAGGGATGGTCTAAAATAGGCCTTGGGGGCGCCTGGGTGGCTCAGTGGGTTAAGCCTCTGCCTTCGGCTCAGGTCATGATCTCAGGGTCCTGGGATCGAGTCCCATATTGGGCTCTCTGCTCAGCGGGGAGCCTGCTTCCCTCTCTCTCTCTCTCTCTGCCTGCCTCTCTGCCTACTTGTGATCTCTCTCTGTCAAATAAATATAAAATCTTTAAAAAAAATAAAATAGACCTTGGGATTCTATAGTTTCAACAGGCCCACAACTGATTCTCATGCTTAGTGATTGGCAGAATAACACTGACTTAAAATCTGCCAGACCAGGAGGTACCCTTTTCTGGATAGAGGGGAGAGAAGTTTAAAGTTTAAAAGTTTAAAAATGAGAGGAACACTTTCCTGGTAAGATTTTCCAAATCTAAGAACAGGACCTACAACTTGGGAATACCTTATGTTACACTCCATCTAAAGCAGACATTAAGTTGAGCACTTGGCAGGTTCTAGAGAGTGTGCTGGGCCCCTTCTAACATATGTAGTCCTCATAACAACCCATAGAGGTGAGTGATAATTATTAGAAGACTTACTCTCAGTTAGGAGTTGGTAAACTTTTTCTGAAAATGGCCAGGTGGTAAATATCTTGGGCTTTGCAGCCTATTTAGTTTCCGTCACCATTACTCAGGACTGCTGCTCTACTGGAAAAGCTGCTACAGACAATTCAGAAGTGAATGATACATAGTAGCCATGTAGCAGTAAAACTTTATAAAAACAGGTGGCAGGCTGGATTTGGTAACCTTGCTCTAGGTCATTGTCTCAGGTTGGATTCCCCAGAAGCAAACCCGAAGGTGAAAATTCATGTCCCAGTCATTTATTAGGAAAGTGGTTGCAGGAGAAATTGTTAATAGTTTGAGGGAACAGGGAAAGGGAAAAGGCCAAGCAGGATTGTGATCATAGGCAAAGCCTCCCTGAGGGTGGTTTCAGCCTGAAGTGTCAGAGATGTAAAATGTCAAAAGCAAACACATGCCAAAACCTAGGAGCACTCCAAGGGGATTGAGTCTGAGCACTGACAGGGTCCACTATTGTCATGAGCAAGTAATTGGTGAAGGGTGCTATCCTACTCCAGAGCTTCTGTTTCTCTTGTTGCACAACACAGATGGGCACAGAGAGGCATCTGAACTCTGTTGAGACTGATAAAATGGCCACATTGTGAATGATGTGAATGAAAGCCTAATGGTCATGCTGATGTAGCTAAATACAGAATGTTACTAATGAAGGTGAGTAGACCTCTTGAAAACTGGGAGATAGTGGTTTAAGAGCTCTGGTTCTGGTGTGAGATAGACCTATATCCAAATTCTGGCTCTATCACTGATTGTGTGACCTTGGGAAAGTTCCTTATCCACTTTGGGCAGCCTCATTATCCCCCATTGAGAACATGGTAATGGTAATAACAGTATCTTCTATATGGAGCTACCTTGAAGATAAATTGAGATAATTCTTATAAAGTGCTTAGCACAGAACCCAGTGTTAAGTGACTGTTAGCTATCATTGTTATTGAAAATGGGAGTCAGGGAACAGTCTCTCCAGGATTGTCCAGAGAACAGAGTATGCTGCCTGAGGGCTTATGTGTCTGGTACCTATGGCTGGAAGATATTCATGGCAGGTGCTTACGTATGGCTGTCCCAGCTTTGCCAATATCACCCAACTCTGATTCTCTCTCTTTGTTAGATTCTGTGCTTCTGATCCTAATTTGGTTTCAGTTGTATTCCCTATAGAGAGAGAAGGGACTGACCAGAGAGGATTGACAAACTGCTCAGTCCTTAAGATGGTTATTTTTCCTATAATAAGTTAATGAATTGGTATTTGGCTTACACCTCTGTCTCTTGGTATTGGGATAGCATCCACATAGCTCTGGGCTCTCGTGAGTTCTTGGATGTGGCTCATTTCTCCAGGGCTCTGCTTCTCTAAAGCTTAACGCAGGAAGGCAGAGGCCTTCCCAGGCCCCTTCTTCGTTGCCAGCCTTCAATTACTGAGAAATCACTGCTTTGTAAGCATGATTGGCTCTGTGGGCAGTCTTTGTTCTCCCTTCATCCTTAGTAAAGTTCTCTTGGAAGCTGCCATTCCTGTACCAAGGGGAAAAAAGGAAGGAAATTTGGGTTTGTCCACCATTGCGCAGTGCTCTGAGGGCCTGTGAGGTCGGGTGTGGGATGGTGAGGGGATTGTGGGTCAGAGAACCCACTGGGATTTCATCTTGAACTCACTTAGGGTCTATTGTAAAGCCACCCTCATTTCTCACCGATGTGGTATATCTCCCCAGGCTTGTTATGGTTCCAGTGTGGAAAAATACAAACTGGGTTTCCCCAGGCAAGATAGTACTATGTCTCAGCTGTAGGGTCTGAGGAGGAACACAGGAAGGGGCAGCCGATGACCTGCTGGCTAGTGCCCTGTTCAAGTGCCAAGCCCTGCTAGATTAGGGCTATCCTAACAGCTGATCCCATGATCCTCTTAGGAGGCAAATGGGGATTAAAAGCAATCTACTCCCAAGAACTGGGGATCCCCTGTGGGGCCACCAGAACTGTCCTCCAGCTCCATTCCCAGGCTGAGACTGACCACAAGAGATCCAGCATGCCATCTTAGGAAGTCACACCTACCGTGTTGTGGATCCTGTCCTCTAACCTCCACTCCTCTCCCCATACTCTGCCCTCTGGAACTGCTTTCTAGAACTTCCCACCAGAGTGTTAGGGTCCTTCAAGACTCTGATTGGTTGTCAACTTCTGTGAAAGCCTTGGCTGTCCCACCAGAGGTGGGGACAGGAGCCATCCTATGTGTTTTCACAGCCCATCCCTATTGAAACTGATCGCATATGTGGCAATTGCATGAATGTACATCTTTTCTTCCCACCAGAGCATGAGCTCCCTATTCATCTGCAGGACCCAAATGTAGTGCTCAATACATTAAGGAATTACAACAAATTAGCCCTACTGTGTGTCCCCATCGAGTTCCCCTACACTTGTTAATTCTGCCCCGGGAAACTGAAGTAGGATAGTAACCCCTAACATGACGTCTTCCCAGGGCTGATATGATCAAAGCTTCTCTGAGAGGTTAGGAATTAGGACAGTACTACTAGTATCCTAATAATAATATGATATGGTCCTAATGATGCCAATAGTATCCCAGCTCTGAGTAGGGAGGAACAGGCTCGGAGTTGAGTGACTCACCATGGCTGTCAGAATCTAGATCTTTGCATTCGAAAGTTCACAGCACCTTCAGCTACTCTCCAGCTCCTTTAGTTTTTAAATTTAGCGTATCACATTCTGCATGTAGGCTAGGTATTGCTATCTCCATTTTTCTGAATAGGAAATTCCAAGTTCCTGGTATGAAAACAACTTGCCCCTAGTCTGCACAGAATGTTAGAGCAGGATATGGGCCCAGGTCTGTATGACTCCAAGGCTTGTGCTTTTTTGTACGTGGTTCTTTTCCTTCCATACAGGAGGGTTTAGGCTGAGAGCAAATCGGCCAAGAGTGGATGGATAATTGGGGCAAGTGAGAACCAAAGCTAACCTAGCCCTTTTGCCACCCATTCTGACCCTTCCCACCCCAGGCTGTGGGAACAGTGCCCTGAGCTACGAGCTGTTTCTTGGAGGCTTCCCTGATGTGACCAGTGTGGACTATTCATCAGTAGTGGTGGCTGCAATGCAGACTCGCTATGCCCATGTGCCCTCGCTGCGCTGGGAGACCATGGATGTGCGGGCCCTGGACTTCCCCAGTGGCTCCTTCGACGTGGTGCTCGAGAAGGGCACGCTGGATGCCCTGTTAGCTGGAGAACAAGATCCCTGGAATGTGTCTTCTGAGGGTGTCCACACCGTGGACCAGGTGCTAAGTGAGGTGAGGGAGCAACAAGAAAGGAGGGCAGACTGAGAGGTGGGTTTCGGGAGACTGGGGTTTCAGGAGATTGAAAGAACTCAGAGGTTGGAAGGAGGCATAGTTTGGAGCAGGTGGTGGGTCACCTTCAACACTGCAGTTACCTGAAAGGGGGGGTGGTTAAGCTGAGTCAAGATTATAGGGGGCTGGGGGCACCTGGGTGGCTCAGTGGGTTAAGCCGCTGCCTTCAGCTCGGGTCATGATCTCAGGGTCCTGGGATCGTCCCTCTCTCTCTCTCTCTGCCTGCCTCTCTGCCTCCTTGTGATCTCTGTCTGTCAAATAAATAAATAAAATCTTTAAAAAAAAAAAAAGATTATAGGGGGCTGGAGTGGCCAGGGTCACAAGTGCTGATGATTGGCTACTCGGTTGCCATAGGGATGAGGTAGCAGCCAGGTTCCAGGTAGGTAATACAGACCAGAAGAGTGAGTAGTTGACAGGAAAGCAGTGCCCCTGCTCCTGACATCATTCCCATGTCCTGCCTGGGTTGAATATAGCCCTACCTCCATGGAATGACTAGGGCTAGAGAGGAGACTCACTCTTTCCATGGAGAGCCCTGAGCTACGGGATGCAGGGTGGTACCTGCAAGGGTATCTGGGGCCATACTGACCTTTGAGAACCTGGAGATGGACTCCTCACCAGTGACTTCTCTGTCTGACTTGCAGGTGAGCCGGGTGCTGGTCCATGGAGGTCGGTTCATCTCATTGACTTCAGCTGCTCCCCACTTTCGGATAAGACACTATGCCCAAGCACGATATAACTGGTCTCTGAGGCATGCAACCTATGGCAGCGGCTTCCACTTCCATCTTTACATCATGCAAAAGGGCAGAGAGCTCACTGTGGCCCAGCTGGCCATTGGGACCCAGATCCTCTCACCCTCTAGACCTTCCATCACACCCTGCTTCCTCCAGGACTCAGATCATGAGGACTTCCTCCATGCCATTCAGCTGTGAGGCCAGAGGCATGGTCCTCTGTTCTTCCCTGCCTTTCTGCTTTGGGCTCTTCAAGTACTTGGAATTCCTGACTCAGGGCTTAGGGTTTGATTCAAGGTGCTCTCAATCCCAGAGGCCTCATGCCTAAGATAGAGCTGATGGGAGCAACCCCACATGAAACAATACAGCCCAGGTCAAACTAGATCCCAGATCCCAGGTTTCTGGTTTCCTTCTTAGGTTCCTCACATTTTTCCTGGATTCCCCAACTTCCTCCATTACCATAGTGAACCACCAGTGATTCATCCCCTAGGGCAAAGCTCAGCACATCCCCTCCATATGCCAGCCAGACTCTGAGACCTGCATCCCTGGGGCCTATTATCGACCCCCATTCAGCCTGGATTTATCCAACAGAGGGTGCAGACTTTGAATCAAGATTGTTTTATGCTTCTGATCCCAGTTTCAGCTCCAACTCTAGTCTCCTATCCTGTTTACATTGTTTATTTACCCCAGGAAGCTACATGGTAATGAACTTCTCAGGCCAGACTGGCCTGCTTGTTTCCTTGGCAACCCTTCCCTGCCAGCAACCCGCACCTGAGACTCCCAAGTACCTGCCCCCCTCCCCAAACGGGATTGGAGCCATCTTGGCCTGGGTCCTGAGCAGACCAAAACAGTGGTCACACACACACAGGGAGGTCTGTGTTTATTCACACACTCCTGGTACAGTGAGGATGGAGAACATTTACAAAGGACACCCCTGGGTTGAAAACATCTCCAGGGCCACAGGTGTCATCCAAAGGTGCACAGCAGTCCTCACTTTGGTTCCCAGGGGAAGGATGCAGGGGTCCAAGGTAAAATTAGACCTGGGCCCTTGGAAGGTGATACCTTGAGAGGAGGGGTCTGCCAGAGAGTGAGCAGACTGGCCATGTGGTTGGTTACCATGTTGGGGGCTTGTTCCATCTCAGACTCAACACCCATCCTATCTGCCAGGCGCAGAAGAGCGTGGCGGAGACTGGGGGCGGGGTGGGGGGGGCACGAACCATGAGGGGAGCCAGTAAACAAAGAGTCGGATATAAAAATACAAATGTGCTGAGGAAGTCCCTTAGAAAGAGGCTGAGGCTGGGGTCACGCCAGACAGGGTGGGAGTCAGGGAGCGGCCTGGAGGGCTGGGCTCAGGTAGGTGGGAAGCTCATGCAAATACGCAGCCAAACATCCCTGGCTGCGCGCGCGGTTCGACTCCGGCCGGCAGCCGGCTCTGCGGACCAGACCGGCGGGAGAGGGGCGGGGCAGGGGAGCCGTGCGGGAGGGGGCGGGTCGGGGGCTGAGGGCCGCGGGTCTCTGTGTCCGTTCCGGTGTGCGGGGTGGGGCTGCGGCCCGAGGTTCTAAAGTGCATGAGCGCGGCGGCGGGCTCCGGGCCGGTCCGCCCCGCCGCCGCCGCCGCCGCCGTGGTGCTGAAGCGGACAGCTCCGGAGTGCCAGGCGGCGGCGGCAGCGACTCCAACCCGAAGGCGGCGCGGCCCTGCAGCCCCCGCCGGCGGGCGCCTGGGCCGGGGCGGGGGGCGCCGGCAGCCGCATAGCCGGCCCGCGCTCCTGGCCGCTGCGGGGCTGGGCCCGGAGCCCGCCGCCCGAGCCGGCGCGTCTACACTCCGGACGGCGGCTTCTCCCCCATCCCCTTCAGCACGTCGTCTATCCGGTCATCCTCGATCACCACTGCGCAGGGAGAAAGCGCGTCAGCCGCGCGGCCTCAGGGGGCGGCGGCGGCGAGAATGGGCCCCGCGTCCTCGCGCCCCGAACAGCTATTTCCCGTGGCCCAGTGACGCCCCTCGTATGCCGGTGCCACAGTGCCTTCCCCATCCGAATTCTCTTGCCGACTGGACCCTCCGCGGAGCCCAGTTCCCACAGGCCCTCCTCCCCTCCCAATGGAGGAACGCCCCCTGTTCCAACCGGCAGTTCAATCTCCCAGTCCAAACCCTCCCGCCGCCAGAGCTCTCCTCCATCCGAGCTGATCACCCTTTTGCTCGTGGGAGTCCCCTCTTCGACAGACCCCCTTCTCAAACAGAATCTTCACCTAGTCCAACCCTCTTCCGAACCCTCTCGCCTCTTGAACCCCTCTTCCGATGCTGGCACCAACAGAGCCCCCTCCCCATGCAAACAACGAGGACAACTGAATCCCCGGACCTCCCCCGCCCCCCGTCCTCTCTCCAGTCGGACGTCCCTTCCCACCCGAAGGTTCTTCCGAAGCATCCACCGACTTAGCCTTTGGTCCTGAAGAAGCAGCCGGTCGCCCCACGTTCCCACTTCAGGAAGCCCCAAATGCCCCGGCCGGCCCCTCCCCCTTGCCCGGGTGTCAGGGCTCTACTTCCAGAGGTGGCGAGCATCGAATCCGGGGCACTGCGTTCCCGGGAGAGGGGAAGAGAGGGACACAAGACTGCAGCGGGGACACCCCCCCCCCGAAACCCCGGCCGGCGAGCGGCTGGCTGCGCTGGTCTGCGGCAAGAGCTGCGGGCGCTTGGCGGGGAACCGCAGCCGGGGGGCGCCCGGCGAAGGGTTTCTGGGTCAAGCGGCGACTCCGGGCCCCGGCCGCATACCTCTCTTGGCTCGGCCGATCTGGCCCAGCTTGGGGGGTCGCTTGGCTTGGTTGCCCGCGAAGAAGGAGTTGGTGTCCTGCAGGCGGCAGCTGAAGGAGAGGTCGGAGCCCTCGGGGTCGGCGGCGAAGCGGCCCATCTTGTCCTCACTGTAGGGCAGGATCTCGGACATGGCGGGCGCGGGGTGGGCGCGGGACTGCGGCGGGGCGCGGGCGGCGGGCTAGCTGCCGGACCGGCCCTAGCTCAGCAGGGGAGCCGGCGGAAGGATGAAGTCATGCAGCATCCGGGGCTGCGGAGCCAAGCGGGGCCTCCTCCCCCGCGCCTCCGCCTCCCGGGCCGCTGGGCAGGCGGCGGCGGCGGCGGCGGAGGTGGTGACGGGGACCGGGCGGGGCGGTGCGCGGGGGGCGGGGGTGGCGGCGGCGGCAAGAGCGGAATGACGATGAGCACCCGACTGCCGCAGAGCGCGGCAGGCGGGGCGCGGTGGAGGTGGGGCGGGCACCGGCCGAGGGAGAGAGGCGGGGCGGGCGGGGAGGCGGACCGGAGAGCGCCCAGCACTCAACCGAGGGCTGCGAGTGTTAGTGGGAGGGTCCTGCACGAGGTGGGAGTGGCGGCTGGACGATTTGTACCGGCCAACAAGTGCAGAATCTGGCCGGGAGAGGCGGGACTGGGTAGTGGGGGGCGGGAGGGAGACCGGCACCCAAGGGGCGGGAGGAGGGTCTGGCAAGGAGGCTCCTAGAGGCGAGGAAAGGGGACTGGGAATTGGGAGGCGGGGCCAGAAGCGAGGAGTCTGGACACATTCGAAAGGGGGGACTCCGGAAACACGCTGGGTGGGGGGAGGTCCCACACCGGTTAGGTGAGCTGGACTGTGCGAAACCCGCGGACGCGGGAATAGCTCGCGCGGGTGGGTGGTGTCACCGCGGTTGGCGCGTTTGTGTCGGATTGGTCTTTGGGTACTAAACTGTTTCTCTAGAGCTTTTCTTTGACTCCCCGTCTGTGTCTGCGTCTGCCTATCTATGTATCAGTCTATCTCTCTGTGTCTGTATCTGTTTCTGCGCCCCGGATCTCTTTGTGTCAAAGTCTCTGTCTACTTCTGTTTCTTAGAAGTGTCTCTGCCTTTCTGTATGTCTCCGTGCTTGGCTCCCGTACCTACGTGCCACCTTTACCATCTCCTGAGTCTGTGTATTTCGGTCTCTCCTAGGAAGAATCTCGGTAACTGGACCGACGCTCGCGCACCAGGTTAGACCCCCACCCCTGCTGCTGGCTTCGAAACTCTAGCTCAAAGCGCCTCGCGTGCCCCGCAGTTCTCCTGGCCCTGGAGGTTCGGGTTGCGCGCGCTCTGTAGAAGGCATGAATGGCGGCGTCGCGGGGGGCGCCCTGGCTGCAGGTGACGCGGGGAAGCCCGGAGCGCCTGAGGACGCGGCGCGCGCCCGTGGGTATCCGGAGGCAGAAGAAGAGGGACAGAGGGTACGCCAGCCAGCGTTGCGGGGGATCACGTGACAGTTCCCGCTGTACAGAAGGGAAAGCATTCTCTCCTCTGCCGTACCCCCAGCCGGCCGTCAGCAACAGCGTCACCTGCTTGCTAGCACGCAGGGGCTCTGGCGCAATCACTGGCCTTGGAAGGTGGGGGGAGGTCCCACACTTGGCGTAGCTGAAGACAGCGATAATTAGGGTAATAAGTCTCCCGTACATCCAGTACATACCCGAGGCTGAGGGGTTCTCCACTGTCGCTGAAGCGCTTTACCTCCTTTCCTTCAAATCACACAGTTAGTAAAGCTGCCTGGTGTTGGGTTTCCTTCTTCCAAATCTTCATCAAATGTTAGTCCCAGGGATACAGAGGCTAATGCCATGGTGGCTGCCCTCAGGAATCAGGATTGGCAACGGGAGTAGTGCCAGAGAATACACATCTGTGCAGGATTAACTCAAGGCCCTAGACCTAGAGGCCTAGGCCTATCAGGTCCTCCTCCGCTGCATCCTGCTCTCCGGGATAAGGGCCAAAGCTGGAGGCCCAGCTGGAATGAAAGGAGCCCTGAGATCGGGAAGGACAAGAGATGCTGGAGCTCAGGGTCATTAGGAGAGAGTCCAGAAAATTCTACCCCCACTGGAGGTTGTCTAGAAATGGGTTCTAATCCTGGCTCTGCCACTTTCTGTGGGACCTTGAACTGAAGGTCCCATAATTATAGTTTTTAAAACTACATTCATTTTGGGGTAACTGGCTGGCTCAGTCAGTGGAGTGTGCCACTCATGATCTCGGGGTTATAGGTTCAAGCCATACTTTGAGTGTAGAGATTACTTAAAAATAAAATCTTTAAAAAATTCATTCCATTATACTTGTAATATTTTAGGAAAATACAGAAAATTACATGAAACCTTTCATAGATATCCCTCCAAGTTTTCCTCATCTGTTTGCATAATATGCATACCTCTCTGAGTCTCTGTGTTCTGGTCTGAAGCACTGGAGATGACAGAACCTACATTAAGGACAGTTTTGTAGATGAAATTATCATCCTGACATGAAGTGGATTGTCTCAGGAGGTAATGAACTGTGCCTCACCAGGAAGTGCTAAAGGGACCATGAGAGTTCTTGCCAAGGATGAGATGAGAGCACTGGGGAATTGAAATTATTCTCTTGTCTACTCCCAGCATGAAAAGTTTGGAAAAATAACTGTTGAACTTGGAATTCATTTGGTTAGCTCCTTCTTAAATAATCTTATTCCTGTCCCTGATGTGTGTGATAGATCATGATTAAAGCAAAAGACCTAGGTACAAATTTGTGAAGATACAGAATGACATAAGTTATAGCTATGTTGTAAAAATGCAGGGTGTGTTTGTGTGTGTGTTAAACTTTGATCCTCTACTTAATATTCTGAAGTTCTACATCCCTGTCCATGAGGTGAAAATTCATTTTCAAAACTGAAATCAAATTAAGTTTGAACTTTTGTGACAGTACATTGAATTTCTCAACTGAAAGTCTCTCAAAACCTAGTGGACTTGATCTATATGTTCTAAACAGAATACTAAGCTTTTTGACACCTGAGTAATAGTGGCACTTTTATTCAGTTGGAAACTTTAAGCCTGTGTATCAGGTTGAATACCACCCCCCCCAATTTACATCCACCTGAAACCTCAGAATGTAAACTTATTTGGAAATAGGGTCTTCGCAGGTATAATTAGTTAAATTAAAATGAAGTCATACTGTATTGGAGTGGGTCCTAAATCCAGTCACTGATGTTTTTATAGGAGGACTGATGCACACATACACACAGGGAAGAAGGCTATATGAGGAAGGAGAGATAGGAGTTCCTACAAGCCAAGGAACACCAAGGATTGCTCAGAACCATGAGAAGCTGGAAGAGGCAAGGAAGGATTCTTCCTTAGAGCCTTCCCAGGGAGAATGGTCCTACCGATAATTTGATTTTGTACTTTTCACCTCTAGAACTGTGAGAAAATAAGTTTCTGTTGTTTTAAGACATTCCATTTGTGGTATTTTGTTACAGCAAACTTAGGAAATAAATGTAACCTGTTACAAATATGTTAGGGTCATCTTTTGACACCTGTGGTGACTATATTTCTCTTTCCTTAAACTCTTTCTAGGAGCTCTTTGCTCTCACCCTGTTGAAGGAAGTCCATACCAGGAGGTATTTCTGGGACTCATTCTATTTAGCAGAGACTGATAAATCACAAAAAAGGAATAAGGCAGATCTGTGTGGATTGACAGGGTAAGATCTCCAAAGCCTGCCAAAGTATCACCAAATAATGACTGTGGAGTGGATTTCATATATAGAGAAAAAAATATATACACACACTTAGGCATACACACCTACACACTGTGTGTTTAGGTATGTAAATGCATATAAAAGAAAGATCTGGAAGGATACATACTAAACTGCTAATAATGGTTTTCTCTAAGGGTGGTCCTGGGATCCTGGCAGGTGAAATTTCATCTTTTTATTCTATATATTTATGGAGTATATTGCTTTTTTAAAAAAGATTTTATTTATTTATTTGACAGAGAGAGAGAGATCACAAGTAGGCAGAGAGGCAGGTGTGGTGGGGCGGGAGTGGGAAGCAGTCTCCCCACTGAGCAGAGAGCCTGATGCGGGGCTCCATCTCAGGATCCTGAGATCACCCACTGAGCCACCCAGGTGCCCTGAACATATTGCTTTTGCAATGAAAAGTTTTTGATGATTTTTTAAAGTTTCAAAACCAAGGATATAGTCCATTTACCAAACATCGCACTCTGGTCCCACCCAGACAAACCACTTGACTCAGAAGAAATAGTACTCATTAAGAGCATGGAGTTTGGAATCAAATCAAGGATCTGCCTTCTGCCTGATGTGTGACGTCGGGTGTGTTGGTAAGTTCCCCTATCTCTTAGGTTCCTCATCTGTAAAACAGGGACAATGATACTGCTATACTATATCTTATTGGGTCAGTGTGAGGATTAAGTAAATTAACATATGTAAAGTGCTTAGGTAAGTGCAAGACAATAGAATTGTCAGCTGTGTAGGAGAGCCTAAGGAGAGCCCAAGGAAGAAATGAAGAGTAGTCTCATCATTAGATATGCTAACATTTTCTTGCTGTCCTTCCAATCTCTTTTTAAAAATCTGTGCTTTTATACTTTTTTTGCTTAACAAAAGTGAGATTTTGTAACCCTTTTACTCCCCCATTTAATTCTTTTAAAAAAAAAAAGATTATTTATTTATTTATTTGACAGAGAGAAAGAGAGAGAGAGAGAGAGATCACAAGTAGGCAGAGAGGCAGGCAGGGAGGTGGGAGGAAGCAGGCTTCCCGCCAAGCAGAAAGCCTGATGCGGGGCTTGATCCCAGGACCATGGGATCACGACCAGAGGCAAAGGCAGAGGCTTCAACCCACTGAGCCACCCAGCCCCCCCCCATTTAATTCTAGATGGAGAACATTTCCCCAGAGTATTAATCCTTCCTTTCATTCTTTGTAAGTGTTACATTGTTATGCCATTGTATGCATGTTTGATTTATTAAACAAGACCTCTATTCTTTTATTTTTTCAGTCCTCTACTCTGTTTGTTTGTTTGTTTGTTTGTTCAAAGACTTATTTATTTATTTGAGAGAGAGAGCTGGCAGAGGAGCAAAGGGAGAGAATCCTCAAGCAAACTCCCCGCTTTAGTGCGGAGCCTGAAGTGGGGGCCTGAAGTGGAACTCCATCCCAGAACACTGAGATCATGACCTGAGCTGAAATCAAGAGTCAGTCTCTAAATCGATTGAGGCACCTAGGCACCCCTGTTTGTTTTTGTTGTTATTACAGACCGTGCTGTGATGAATAAATGTTGTAGGGGAAAAAATGGTACCAGTATTTTGTAGTTCCTCCAATCAAGGAGTAAATTCTATTTCTTCCTCCCTGAATCTGGGCTTGACCATATGACTTATTTTGCCCAATAGGGACATTAGCATATGTGGGGCAGGCCGAGGCTTGAAAACTGTTTGTGTACTGGGGTTGGCCTGCTTTTTTGTTTCTGGGCATCCTGAGACCATGATATGAAGGAACCCGGGCTAGGCTACTGAAGAAGGAGACACCACATAGAGCCAGGGCCCCCTCATCCTGATTGAAGCCCAAACATGGCAGTGAGGCCATTCAGCTACACCATCCAATTCTTGCTGAGCTGACATGGAACTGAAGAACCATCCAATCAACCTGCAGTACATAAGAAATGATACACGTTTGCTATTTTAAGCCACAAAGTTTGGGGAGTTTTGTTCTGCAGCAAAAACTAACTAATACAAACATCCTATAGATATTGCTTAGTTCCTGGAATCATTTCCCAGAATCAGACTTTCTGATTCAGAGTATATATACTTACAACCTTTAAAAAAAGATTTTATTTATTTATTTGAGGGAGAGAGGGATAGATTAAGAGAACAAATTGGGGGAGGGGCAGAGGGAGAAGCAGACTCCTTGCAGAACAGGAAGCCTGACGTGGGACTTGATACTGGACTCTGGGATCATGACCTGAGCCAAAGGCAAATACTTAACTAACTGAGCCACTCAGGCGCCCACACTTAATACCTTTTGATTCATATTGCCAAAAAAGTTATATCAATTTTTAAGCCACCAGCAGTGTAGAGAGTGCTCATATTTCCCATCTTTGTCAACACTGGACATTAATGTGTTTTGTTATCTTCATGTCTACTTTGTCCTTGTAAGTTCAGCATATAAACCATTGTCCATGTTCTCTCAATTCACAATCAGTTTAGGCGGGGGGGAGGGGCAAAAGAAAGATCATTTTAGGAAGAGGAAAAGAAGAGCAGAAAAGATAGAAAAAAAATAGAATGAGAGAGAGGAAAAGAGACAAAGATGATAAACACAGAGGAAAGAAAATAAAATTATAGAATAGAGCAACCTCTAATCCTCTCATGCTAGGATATTTAACATGTAATCAGAAATAGTTATGAGTCTAATACATGATTTGAATCAGGAAAGAGACATGGAAAGGAAATGTGCATTTAGCTTAAGTCCGGTAAACTGAGAACACTGTAAAGCTAGGTACCAGGCTCTCTCCTAAGTGGCTGCATGTAATTGTCACAGCAACTCTCTGAGACACTGATGACTATTCCCATTTTACAGATGAAGAAAATTAAGGGTCTGAGCTTTCAAGTAACTTGATAAGTATCATACAGCTGGTCAAGAATTGAGCCCAGATTTGCGTCCAGATCTGTCTAGCTTTGAAAACTGATGTGTTCCCCTTGACCCTTGCAGAGAAAATGTGATGGAAGACCAGCAACTAATGTTGGGAGGAAGTGTATCCTCCTTTTGAGTCCTGCTGCCAAAGTGCTCTCCAGAAAGCAGCCAGACTGCCTGGGTTGGAATCCCAGCTCTGCTACTTACTAGCCATGTGACTCTTAGCCTCTCCATGCCTCAGTTTCCTCATCCATAAAATGGCTTCATAATTGCCATGACGGTAGATGAACAGTCGCTCGCATGTGCTTAAGGGCTATGTGTCATTTCCATCATGGCAGGGAAGCCATGGGACTATTTCTAATGAGCCTGTTGCTAGGAAGTTCTTATGTAGTAGCTTTGGTTACACTACCCTGGCCATGCCATGGTGGGATTTCCGACCCACCAAGACTGTCCCCACTGCCGTGGTCCCCTTCATCTAGCCTTGGGGGTGATAAAGGAAAGAGGTGAGAGCTGCGATGCCACACTGCCATCAGAGTGAACATGAACAACTCCAAAAACCTGTCCCAAGTGGCGATCCCAAGGCCTTGCTGCTACAGACCCCAGTATGGCTGAATGTGAAAGCCTCTTGCTCAGAGAACACCTAATGAACCTACTACCTGGAGGAAATATAACAGCCTTATGATTGTCCTTTCTTTCCATAGGATTTTAACAATAACACAAAAATAGCAGCTTACACATTGAGTGAGTGCCCTCTGTGTGCCAGACACCATGCTTTGACATGGGGACTACTTTTATTTCAATTTTTCAAGTGAAGACATTGAGTCGGAATCCAAAATCTTTCAGCCGACCTATAATACTGTACTGTCTCCTTTTGAGAACATGCAAGTTGGCGGTGTGTGTATGTGTGTGTGTCTGTGTGTCTCTGTGTGTGTAAGTGCCAAAGAAAGCAATCCAACATTCTCAGCCTGATCAATTCATCATCCATCCTTTCTCAGCCACAAGAACAGCCCATGTCAGAACCTCATGCAGCAAGCTGAGGATGGAGGTGAGTGTTGAGAAATGGATTATGGATTTGCCAACATCCTGAGCCTTCTCAGGTCAAATTCATGTACTCTGTTGGGGGAAGAGGGAGGGAGGAAAGGAGGAAGGAGGCACTTAAAAAAAAAAAAAACTGGCCAAAAACCCCCACAAAAAACCAAAAACCAAAAAACACACCCCACTAGGCACTCTTCAGTGCAGCAGACGGCAATAGCACCAGGACTGATTAAGGAGTTACAATATGGAAGGCAGATGGCACATGCATAGATACCACACTATTGCCTCTCAGTTAAATATTGCTCGTTTTTTTTTTTCTTGTAAACCTCCCAAATAAAATGGTTTGCTTTCCTCAAGTTAGAAGTGTTAGCACGTCTTTTCTTTAAATATCTGAGCATAGCTGCTTTTTTCCCTGCCAATTTGTCACCATCTGTAACCCTCCCTTTGTGAGATAATCTGATGACAACGATTATCGTGGGGAGTGAAAGTGCAGTCTCAAAGCAACAGGGAAGAGTGGAGTCAAGAGTGTGGGTGAGGTGAGGTGTGTGTGCTGTGTGTGTAGTCTGTGTGTTGGCTCTGGGGGCCTTGTAGAGGTATAGAGGGTGAGTGTGCAGCGTGTACTCTGTGCGTGTGGACCCTGTGTTGGGCTGAGTGCCTGCCTGCGTCCTTTGGGTCCGTGTGCTCTCTGGGTAGATGCCGTGTGGAGACCCCGTATGTGGGTCAACCCCCGACTCCTGCTCTGTGTGAGTGCCGGCTGAAGAGGGGCTGTGTGGACTGCCGGGGGCAGATGCTCCTTTGGAAAGCATCATTTCCTAAAGGTGTTCAAGGGTGATGGGGAGGCCTGCAATGTGGGGACTGGGGGCCAAGAAATATCACCAGCGTGCGGGCCTGGGGGCAAAGGCATGGAAATTATGGGTGGCTTGCAAGAGGGTGTTGCTGGGAGAGGTCAGGCTGATTCTGAAGAGGAGCGGGGTCCCGGCGTCGCCGGAGGGCGGCCTCGGGCACCGGAGTGTGACGCCCGGGCGCAGGGCGGGTGGCGGGTGGCTGGCAGCGGCGGGCGCGCTCCTCCCCCCACGTTACCCCCCATCCCCGGGCGCGGCGCCGCGGCGGGAGGGGTCTCGGCAGGCGGGGGCGGCGGCGGCGGCGGCGGCTGCGGAGCGAGGGGCTGCGACAGCGGCCGTGATGGCGCGCGGTGGGGGGACCGGGCCGGGGGCCGAGGCCGCGGCCTGGGCGAGGGCCAGCTGCCGGGAGCCCTAAGGTGCCGCCGGCCCCTACTCCACCATGAATGTCGCGCTGCGCGAGCTAGGCGGCGGCGGCAACGTAAGTGCGGGCCTCAGGCTCCGGGGACAGCACTGGGGCGGGGTGTAGGGGGAGTTGAGGCCGAGGGTGCAGGAGGAGTCGGCAGGGGCTCGGGCTGGCGGAGAAGGGGCTGCGCGCCGGAGGGGGCACGGGTCTGAGGGGCCCCAGGCCGGAGAGTCCAGCAGGAGAGAGGGGATCCTCCCTGCGGACAGGAGTGGGCCAGGCCAGGCCAGGGACACGGGGGCAGGGCCGTGGGCAAAGGGCCCTCTCTGCCTGACCTCGGTTGGCGCCCCCGACTGTCTGGCAGATTATGGAGTACAAACGGACCACGCTGCGGGAGGAAGACGCACCTGAGACCCCCGTAGAGGGCGGGGCCTCCCCGGACGCTGTGGAGGTGGGCAAGGGGGTTCCCCCTTTCTCACCAGGCCCCAGCCCTGATGTGACGCCTGGCAGACCCAGAACTTTGGGCTGCCCTGGAGGGTCACCTGCCCCCGCTCAGCTTCATCTCTGGCCTCTGCGCTAGAACTATGGTGAGGCGATTGGATGCCATGACTTTGCACAAAGCGGGCTCCCGACTCAGCTCAGACTGCCTCATTGCCCCTGTGCCCAAAGTCAAGCCCTGTAACGTCTTTGCTCCATGGCTCTGGAAACTGCCTGTGTCTTCGCCCTTTGGGAGGCCTTCTGTGATCTTGGATCCCCACTGGCAGCTTGCTAGCTTCACTGTCACTCTGTGTTCCCCAGGTGGGATTCCGGAAGAGGACAAGAGACTTCTTGGGTTCCCACACCCAGTTGGAGTTGGTCTTAGCATCTGTCTCCCTACTGCTTGCTGCACTGCTGCTGGGCTGCTTAGTGGCCCTGGGGGTCCAGTACCACAGAGGTAGGTGGGCCCACACCTGTCACCAGCCCTCCTAGCTATGGGAGCTCTGGGGATTCAAGGGCCGCTAAGGTTTATTGTGGTCAGGCCAGTCTTCCCCCAGCTTTTCTCTCTCCTCTCAACCCTCTTGTTGTCATGACCCTTCCCAAAGCATTTGCCTTTCCTAGGCTCACTGACAGTTACCTACTCCTGCACCCCCACCCACCATGTCCCCTGCCACAGACCCATCCCACAGCACTTGCCTCACAGAGGCCTGCATTCGAGTGGCTGGAAAAATCCTGGAGTCCCTGGACCGTGGGGTAAGTCCGTGTGAGGACTTTTACCAGTTTTCCTGTGGAGGCTGGATTCAGAGAAATCCTCTGCCTGATGGGCGTTCTCGCTGGAACACCTTCAACAGCCTCTGGGACCAGAACCAGGCCATCCTGAAGCACCTGCTGGGTGAGTGGGGCTGTCGGGGAGGCACTGTGCCAAGTAAAGCTCCTACCTGGAACAGGGCTTTGCATTTAGGTACTCAGTACATGTCTGGGACTGAACGAGTAAGTGGACAACTGCAAACTCTGCTGGGGTGGGGAATGCGGACAGCGGGGGGACCCTGAGAGGTGGGAATGTATTTGTGGGGACAGACCTCTGAGTAGGTCCTCTGAATTCTGTTTGGACCACAGTTGAGGTGGGGTGGCACCAGGGATTGCCTGGAGATCTCTGAGGGTTTCCATGGGCAGGGGAGAGGAAGTCACGCTTTGCTGTTTCAGACAGTTTTCCTGGCTCTACATTAGGAGGACTGCCCCGTCACAAGGCGAGGAGAGGGACCAAGCAAGGGCCCAGGACTCCTGTCAGCGGTTGGCATAGTTGCTGACTGGACCTGTGTTCTCCCCTGCAGAAAACACCACGTTCAACTCCAGCAGCGAAGCTGAGCGGAAGACACAGCGTTTCTACCTCTCCTGCCTGCAGGTGGAGCGCATTGAAGACCTGGGAGCCCAGCCACTTCAAGACCTCATTGACAAGGTAGGACCCCTGAGGGAGGCCAGGATAGGGTTTGGGAGAGGATGTGGCCCCAGAAAGCTTTGGGGGCCCCTGTGCCATAGTTTCCACTGTGGTCTCTACTCAGATTGGTGGTTGGAACATTACCGGGCCCTGGGACCAGGACAACTTCATGGAAGTGCTGAAGGCAGTAGCAGGGACCTACAGGGCCACCCCTTTCTTCACGGTGTATGTCAGTGCTGACTCTAAGAGTTCCAACAGCAATGTGATCCAGGTACCAGTCTGGAGATGGGTTGGGAGGGACTCACAGACCATTTGCTGAGCCCAGACTCTCCTCCCTTGTGACACAGGCAGGCTGGGGTGGCTCCATCCCCTGGACAAAAGTCCAGGTGTGTGTTGGGGGGAGGCTCACTCTCTTGACTTGCTGTTGCAGGTGGACCAATCTGGGCTCTTTCTCCCCTCTCGAGATTACTACCTAAACAGGACCGCCAATGAGAAAGTAAGGAGCATCCTCAGAACACCCACCCTTCTGTTGAGCTGGGCTGATGCTTGTTTACTTTTCCCTTTGTCCAGGGTCATAGCGGGGAAGGTGAGCCTGTCCTGTCGCCTAGTCAGCCGGCTACCCTTCCATCCTTCTTTCCCCCGTCACTCTTCCTTCATTTCCTTCCTCCTTCCCTCCCAGCCTTCCTGCTTACCCTCCTCGCTTTCCCTCCCCCCTTTCTTTCGGTTCCCTCTCCCCTTCTTTCCTTCCTTCCCCTTCTTCTAGGCACCTACCATGTGCCAGGTGTCACGGGGCAGCTCTGAGATGTCCCTGCAGAGCCACTGCCACACAAACCTTTCAGTGGAGATGGGCTCATGGACCCAGATAGCTGAGAACAGCCTCAAAGGGGGTCTCTAGGCCTCAGGAGAGACCCAGGTGGCCGGGGGTTTCCTGATGAGATTGCATCTGAACCAGGCTGTGTAGAGTAGCTAAGAGTGGCTGAGGGCATGCTGGGTAACGAGAAGAGCGTAAACAAAGTCTTGAAGAAGGATAAAGCTAAGGCATGTTTGGACCATGAGAAGGGGTCCACTGTGGCAAAATGTGGTGCTCAAAGCAGATGACAGGCTGAACACGTGGGTAGGAACTAGTTGTGGAATCATGTACCATGAAACACTGAGTTTTATTTTATAGGCTTCCCAGAGCAGGAAGGGAGAACCCAGTAAGCAGTGCTTGGTGTGACAAGTAGAAGCAAGAGAGGGAGCCTGGAGGTGAGCTAAGTCAGAAGTACTTTAATCTCTGAGTCTCTAAGTGCCTAGATGTAGGAAGGGGCAGAGGGAATATTATAAGAGGAGGATGCAAAATACGTAACCAAGGGCAAATCCTGAATTGCAGGTGACTGGGTGTTCAAAGAGAGGAGTAGGAGGAAGAGATAAAGACAGATGAGGCTGTAAGCCTGAGTGATGGCAGAATGGAGGAGTCGTGGAAGAACTAGGGGTGCCTGGAGGAAGAACTGGCTCAGAGCACACTGGGGGAGAGGAGACAGTGTGACATCACAGGAAAAGGGCAAACTCTGGGGTCAGACCTTGATTTTTATCCTAGCCCTGTGGCGTGGTGCAAGGTGAAGCTGTTTCCTTATCTGTATAATGGGGATCGTAGCATTTACCTCCTATGGTGCCTGTTTGGGGAAAGGAGGGTTGCAAGCTCATATAGGCACTCAGGGAGAGGGAATCCCTCATTTTAGACACGTGATTGTGAGCAACCTGGGTACCGTCTACCCGGTGAGGTCCTCAGATGGCTGTGGAAGCTGGGTGAAGTTCCAGAAAGAGGACGAGGCTGGAGGGATCTGAGGGCTTGTGGGGCATCTGCTTAAAAATGTAAACAAAGGCTTAGGAGAAATGAGAGGCTGGACAAGAGTACAGAAGGGAAAGAAGCATATTCCTGCATTTTCAAGGCAGTGGGAGAAAGAGATCTGGTGAGGTAGGCCACTGTGGAGTACTATACCAGGAGAGTCCTTTGTCCTCAGCCAAACCCTCCTCCGGGCTAGTGGTAAACAAGACAGGGCCTTCGCCCTCTCAGTGGGGGAGAAGCCATGAAGTGGCTCGGTGTATCCCATGTGCAGTTGCTGGGACTGTCACAGAGGGCCAGCCTGGCATTTCCAGACTGAGTGTCACAGGCAACCAGCCTTGTCCAGGGATAAGGGCAGGCTGCTGTGAAAGGAGAGGGTTTAGGCAAAGGGAAGAGCTTATGCAAAGGTTCCAAGGTGGGAGGTGATATAGCCCGCTGATGGACCAGAGAGGGGAATACAGGGTGTGTGTATGTTGCCGGGGTGGGGGTGGTCCTTCTGGACAGATATGTAGATTCATATTATGCATGGACACTGTGGATCAGATTTAGCATTTATCCCAAAAGAAATGGAAAAGGAGGAGCAGGAACAGGTGTGTGGTTCAGCATCACCTGGGTCAGGAGAGGAGAGAATTTGGAGACTCCTGGAGAGAACCACATGGTTCGGCCAACTGGCTATTGGTGGGAAAAAGCTTCAGTTCAGCCCTTCACTGTTGCTGGTTGTCTCAGGCAGGAAGTCTGTGACAGCATCTGAGGGAAGCTGCAGCATAAAAGATTCACATAGGATAAAAACTGAGGAATAAAACGGGTTCAGGGAAGTCTCAGTGTAAGTCTTCAGCTAAGGGCAGGGAAAGAAGGGGACAAGTGAGGGTGGTGGCGGCAGGGCAGCGTCAGGATGATTGGCCGGGCTGGCCAACTCCTCAGGAGCTGGGATGACTGGGACTGGTCCTCAAATCTCTTTCTCTGACACCAGCAGCAAGGAGAAGAGAGGCGGGAGACAGACTTTGAAGTAGAGGGAATGGATGTTAAGGGACCTGGTCGTTTTCGATGAGTAGAAGAGGAAATGGCCTTCAGTGAGTGAGGGAGACCAGATGGGGCTTAAAAAGCAGAATGAGTAGTGGCACTGAGAGGAGGGCCCCAAGGAGCAGGTGCTGAGAAGTGCTAAGGGTCTGTTGGCCGGGTGCTCATCTCTTCATTCAACAAATATTTACTGAGCACCTACTATGTGCCAAATGCTGTACTAGAGCTTGCGGCCACTGTGGAGGACAGAGAAAACAGCCCGCCTCACTGGAGCTTGAGTACCAGCAGGAACTAAAGCAGCATGAGTTTGCCCTGCGCCCACGGAGCCCTTTGGCTGTGGCTGGAACTACCAGGCCTGAGCCACATTAGGACACTGCCATCTGCTAGTTTGTCAAGGGGTTAAGTCATGCAACCTCTTCAAGCTCGTTTCCTCATCTGCAAAATTGGACTAATATCCACTCTATGGAGTTGCTGGGAGAGGGAAGAAAGATACATTGCCTGGAGGGCCCCAGCAGAGTCTGATACATGTGTATCCCTGTGGTCACTATGTATTTTTCTGCACCTTTCTCCCTGCTGTATTCTAGAAGGGAGCTGAGAAAGCAGCAAGGTTGAGGCCTGGCTGGATGGGAGATGGAAGACCCTCAAAGCTACTGTGGACCAAATTCCCAGTGGGGTCCACTCAGCTGTTAGGTGAAGGCATGTGGTCACTGAGGTGCTGAAAGGATAGAAGGGCTTTAGGAAACAAAAAGGCAGAGCGGTGTGGGAAGCAGGTCCACCCACCCGACAAATATTTGCAGGGCACGTGTTCCGTGCTGGGCCCCGTTCTAGGCCCTGGGGTGGCGGGGTGAATAAGCTGCTGTGACTTGCAACGGTGCTCTCCTGAACTTGCCTTGTCCTTGGGGAAATAGGTGATAAGTAAGTACACAAATAAATCAGCATGATCCTAGCAGATGGTGGTAAGCAGTATGACAGAAACAAAAGGGGATTGTCCAAGAAAGCTTCTGTGAGGAATGTCAGCAGAAGAGATGGTAAGGAGAGGTGGGGGCCAGAACAGACCCCCTCAGCCTTGGGCAGGACCTGTTGCTGGGCTCCAAGGGTGACTCAGGGCCTTGACAGGTCCTCACTGCCTACCTGGACTACATGGAGGAACTGGGGATGCTGCTGGGTGGGCGCCCAGGCTCCACGCGGGAGCAGATGCGGCAGGTGCTGGAGCTGGAGGTCCAGCTGGCCAACATCACCGTGCCCCAGGACCAGAGGCGGGATGAGGAGAAGATCTACCACAAGATGAGCATCGCGGAACTGCAGGTGCGGCAGGCGGGGGAACGCGGACCGCTGGGGGTGGGGCAGCCCCTAGAGCAGGCCTCCCAGCTCTCCTTCCTGTGGTCCTCCTGAGGCAGCCGGTCCTTTCCTCATTTGCTTGATTTTCTGAGCTTCCCAGCTACACTGTTACTATCCATTTTAGGTCACCTCTCACTAGGCCATCCCTTGGTCCCCTTTCATGTTGTCTGGGGATGCATAGAGGGATTATGTTAAAAATCTGTAACGATTTGTACAAGATGTCCACAAAACAATCAAAAGAAATTTAGAAGTATCTCCTGGAGGGCCCTTACTGGGCCAGGAACCAACCCTTTAGTTGGATGATGGAGAGGTTAGATAAGGGGGTGGAGGGGTTCTGAAGGTCCCCCATGTAGGGACCCTGGATGGTGTCAGGGAAGTTGGGTTTTATCAACTGTTGTGAAAATACTTGAATATCTGTGCCCCAACTGAACATTATATAGGCTGGTTTTTCTCGTATAGTAAATGACTGGGCTCCCAGATCAAGGAGCATTCAGGCCTGGAAAAAGGTTTATTGCGGGAAGGGGCTACCAAGCAGCTACTAGATGTTGCCATGGCAATGGGAAAGGTTCCCAGCCTCCAGCATATCAATGGGGGAGGGGTCTGCTGGCAGCCAGGCAGGCAAGGAGGCTTGAGATTTTTTTTTTTTGGCTGTAGGGCCTGGCACCCTCCGTGAACTGGCTGGAGTTTCTGTCCTTCCTGCTGTCACCACTGGAGCTGGGTGACTATGAGCCCGTGGTGGTGTATGGAACGGATTATTTGCAGCAGGTGTCAGAGCTCATCAACCACACAGAACCAAGGTTGGGAAGAGCCCAAAGTGTGGGAGGTGGGGCTCAGAGCTCCACACAGGTCCAGGCAGGGGCTGGGCATGGGGACTGGCACAGCCAGACACAGAGCAACCTTTGACAAGGTCCTGGACCTTCCAAACAACAAAAGAGAATGTCTGCAGGCCGTTCCCCTAGGCTGGGGCTTCAGGGGGTCCATTTACACTCTTGATTCCCACACCTGGCTCCAAGCTAACCTCTGCAGGCAGGTGTGTGGTCCCAGGGTGAGACAGAGGGATTCTGGGACAGCTCCTCCATATGCCTCTCAGGACTTCAGTTGCCTGCACATTCGTGGAGCAGATTTGGGGTGGAAATGGTACCACAGCTGCCCTTTCCTTACCTTCTGGTCTGGATGCCAGCATCCTGAACAATTACCTGATTTGGAACCTGGTACAGAAGACAACCTCAAGCCTGGACCATCGCTTTGAGTCTGCACAGGAGAAACTGCTGGAGACCCTCTATGGCACCAAGAAGGTGGGATTTCTGACTCTGTCCCCACCTTCCAATCCAGCCTAGGGTGCCTGTGTTTCAGGCACCACTGCCTCATGGTAGAGTGTGGAACACAGGTGTAGGAACCAAGATGACTTGGGTTGCCATCCCAACTCCTCTGTGTTTTGGCCCACGGGACCTCGGTCGGGCAGGTTACCCGGTCTCTCTGTTTCCTGGTGTGTGAAATAGGAATGGCGGCAGGGTTGTCTGAGGACTGAGCTGGTGTAAGTGAAGCTCCTGTGCTTTGTACGCAGAGGCACTCAGCTTTGATGATGACGGTTAAAGAGAAGAATAAACATGCTTCTCAGTTTCGAGGTGCCCCGTGAAGTGGGGGACACGGACATGTAAACAAACCTTGTATTTTCGGGTGATAAAGGCTCGCATCGTGTGGAAGACCTTTGTGCTATAGAACAGAGGAAGGGATAGCACATTCTATCGGGGGGAGGGGGAGGCATCAGGAGAGTTCTTTATGAAGAGGCAACATTCGAAGAATTAGTTCAGCAAGAGAGCAAGGGAGAAGGGCATTCTAGGTAAAAGAACAGCATGTGCAAATTCCCAGAGGCCAGAAAGTCATGGACTTGCTTATGCTCTGTTATGGGAATAGGCTGACTGAGAGGCTGAGGGTGGTGAGGTGAGCCTGGGGCAGTGCACGAAGGGACCCGAGTGCTCTGTTAAAAAGTCAGGCATTGAACTGAAACTAAAAATTAAGAGAGAGAGAGAGAACTTAATTGGTTGAGGCTTGGGGACAGTTTCGTTGTGTTCCATCTCTTATCTTTGAAGATAATGAAAATAAAGTGACATATATTGCAAGTAAAAAAAAAAAAAGTCAGGCATTCTATCAGCAATGGGGAACCATGGGATGATTTTAAGCAGAATCACCCAGTTAGATCTAGGTATTGGATGATGTTTCTTGCAGCTAAATGGAAGATGCAGGGACAGGGACAGGGCAGGGGATCGAGACTGGAGCCAGAGTATCTAGTTAGGAGGTGACTGCAATCTTTGGGCAGGGAAGTGGCAAAGTGATGGACTGGGAAGAGTGCCAAGAAGTTGGGGTAGTAGACACTGGTGATAGATTGTATGTGGGGATAGGGAGATGGAGAAAGCTGGCGACCTGTGTGTTTCTGGCATGGGGGACTGACTGGATATAAGCCTGGGATATGGAGCTGAGCAAAGAAACTTCCGGCCCCTAGTGGGGCTCTTAGAAACTAAAGAGGGGGAGAGTACTAAGCACAGAGTGGGCAGTACACATGCTCTTCCTGTGGTTTTGCTGCTGGAGTTGGCACACTTTTCAGTTCGGCCCTTTGTTTCCCCTGGAGTCTGAGGGAGAGAGGGCAGCAACCCCCCAAGCCCAGGTTACCATTGCTCAGGGGTGAGAGGTCTGGCCCCAGAGACAGAGAAGAGAAGGGCCCTCAGACTGGAGAGCAGAACCATCTCTGGGAGGCCTGGCTCTTTGTCCCTTACAGTCCTGCACGCCAAGGTGGCAGACCTGCATCTCCAACACGGACGACGCACTTGGCTTCGCTTTGGGCTCCCTCTTTGTGAAGGCCACGTTTGACCGGCAAAGCAAGGAAATCGTGAGTCTTCGAGGTTCTTCCAGCACTAGTCCTTGTTTTAGTTCATTCATGTGTGTACATGAGGGGGTGGGGTACTGAGCGGAAATTCATCAATAAATGAATAGTAACTGTTTTGGGTGGGAAGATCAGGAGGGGTTCTTTTTGTCCTTTAAAGTTCTCTGTATTTCCCAAATGTTCTACAATGAGTTTATGTTGCCTATAGGGCTAGGAAAATAATATTTATTTATTAGGAGATGATAATGAGTGTGCTTCAAGTATTATCTGCAAGAATGGTTCTTGCAGTGTGGTTTATAATAGGCAGAAATGAAAACAGCTGGAACTCTAATCATAGAAACTGGAAGAAAGGTTGTGGTTAGGGTGGATTATGAGGCCACCTAAAACTCATGATATAATGTCAAGTCAAAAAACAAATTAGTTGACAAGATATGTGTATGTTGCACAACACAATTCCTTGTTATATATGTATATCCAGGCAGGGAAAGACTCTCAGAGGAGATAATCAAGATCTTAAAAGGAGTCATCTCTGAGTGATGGGATTATAAATGGTCTGTTTCCTCTGTCGCCTCTTCTCAGCTTCCCATATTTTCTGCTATTAAGCCTTCCTTCCATAATCAGATAAAAGTCAACACATTATATTAAATTCTATTAATTCAATTAACTTATTGTCAGTTAATATTTTTTATTAGTTAGAAAAAAGCCATCCACCATCTCAGTACCTTCACCAAAACGGTGTTTCCTCCTCATCTTCCCAAGATGCTCAGCCTTACTTGCAGTCCCGCCCCCCACCCCCGGACGCTCTCCTGGAAGGACAGGGATGGGGCACTGGGGTGGATTGGGGGAGAGGGGGGAAGAATGCATCAGTGCAGTGAGAAGCCACCTTACACCCCCTTCCGTCCAGGCTGAAGGGATGATCAGCGAGATCAGGACAGCCTTCGAGGAGGCCCTGGGGCAGCTGGTTTGGATGGACGAGAAGACCCGCCAGGCAGCCAAGGAGAAAGTGAGCCGTGGCCAGGGTTGGGGCGCCATCTTCAGGTGGGGATGGAGGATGCAGTTTTGGGGGGCGGAGCCGGGGAAGGGAAACCCTTAACCTGGTCTCTTCAGGCCGACGCTATATATGATATGATTGGTTTCCCGGACTTCATCCTGGAGCCCAAAGAGCTGGATGATATTTATGATGGGGTGAGTACCTGGGCTCACCAGTGTTTAACTTCATCTCCGAGGTGAGGGGGGGCTCTATTCTTGGCTCAGTAATTGGGGCTCAAGCCCTCGGAGGGAAGGAAGTCCCTGTTGGGTCCTTCCAGAGGCAAGTGCAAGCTGTTCACATGCTGGCTCTGTGCCAGGCTGCAGGCTAGCCAACAGCAGAATGCAGTGTTCCCAAATCCTACCTACCTGTGTAACCTTGGACAAGTTATATAACCTCTCTGGGTCTGAGTGTCTCCGTTTGTAAAACAGGGATGGGGTTTGTTGTGAGACTAGGAGGCAGGATGTAAACTACTAAAGCACCAGCAACGTAAATACTCTTTAAGTATTGGCGCTTTGTATTTCCTAAACATTTCATTCCTATTTTGCCATTGAGGAAAACTGAGGCTCAGAGAGCTGCTAATTAGTAGCCAAACTGGGACTATTCTCCCACATGTTGTCTTGCTTGCTTTCTGCTTCCCGCCACTCCCACAGTATGAAGTCTCTGAAGATTCCTTCTTCCAGAACATGTTGAATTTGTACAATTTCTCTGCTAAGGTGATGGCTGACCAGCTCCGCAAGCCTCCCAGCCGGGACCAGTGAGAACGGGGGGCTATAGATACTTGGGGCAGCAGGAGAGATAGGGGAGCTTTCTGGGGCTGGGGAAGGGGGTGGCAAGACATCTCAAACCAGAAGCACAAGGTCTTTGCAGGAGGTAGGTCAGGGCTGCTGGGCTGGGAGGGGTGTCAGGAGAGTCAGGAGCCTCAGCCTCTCCCTCTTGCTCTCCCAGGTGGAGCATGACCCCCCAGACAGTGAATGCCTACTACCTTCCAACCAAGAACGAAATCGTCTTCCCTGCTGGCATCCTGCAGGCCCCCTTCTATACCCGTAACCACCCCAAGTGTGTCTGTGGCAGGAGGGGCTGGGCGCTGGGGCCTGGGCCCATGGGGAACCTGGACCCAGGGCTGGAGGTGGGGTCTAGAAGTTCCCCCACCATGTCCTCATGCAACATTCCTCACCCACCAGGGCCCTGAACTTTGGTGGCATCGGTGTGGTGATGGGCCATGAGCTGACACATGCCTTTGATGACCAAGGTAGAGGCCCCTGGAGTTGCCCACAACCACACCCCCCAGCCTAGAATTCCTAGGGGTTCTTGCAAGGCCTTGGAATATTGGGAGCTGGCCACAGGGAGCCTGGCTGCTGGTGGAAGCCTGCCCTAGTCATGGTGAGGTGCCAAGATTTAGTTCTTCTCAGGGCGCGAATATGACAAGGAAGGGAACCTGCGGCCCTGGTGGCAGAATGAGTCCCTGGCGGCCTTCCGGAACCACACAGCCTGCATGGAGGAGCAGTACAGCCAGTACCAAGTCCACGGGGAGAGGCTCAACGGCCGCCAGACGCTAGGGGAGAACATTGCTGACAATGGGGGACTTAAGGCTGCCTATAATGTGAGTGGCTGGTGGGCCTCCAGTGGCTGAGGCCCACCTGTGTGGGGGGGTGGGTAGTGGGTGGCAGTGGTGGGTGAGCCCTGATGGACTTGCCACCCTGGTGCCTGACTGCAGGCTTACAAAGCGTGGCTGAGGAAGCACGGGGAGGAGCAGCGCTTGCCAGCTGTGGGGCTCACCAATCACCAGCTCTTCTTTGTGGGATTTGCCCAGGTATTGCTGTCCTGGAAGATCTGGGGCCTGCCCCTCTCCCACTCCCTCTGGGCATGTCATTAGAAGTCTGGGTCATGCAGGAAAGGGACTGGGAAATGGGGCTGTAGGTGGGGTGTGGAAGGTGGCCTGGGAAGGTCTGGTGCCCAGAGCTTGAAAGCGTGCCTGGAGTCCTGAAGAAGGAGAACTCTGCGGGAGGCTTTTACAGATCCCAAAGGCCAGGACTTCCCTGTTTGAGGGGCAGGGGTTAGGGTACGGGATTGATCCCCACCACAGTCCTGTAAGATAGCTTTGGAGGAGGCAACTAAAGCTTGGGGACAGAGTATGGTTCATCCACAGCTACCCTGGAACAAAGTAAGGGTCAGAGCAAGGACTCAAGGGGAGCTCTTCAAGACACTTTGCACTACCACACTCAGCCTCTGGGGAGCGTGATTCTTCCCCTCAGATGTGTACATCCTTGGCAACCCAGTGTCCAGGGCAGCTTTGGAAGGCCCTCAAGGAATTGGGGAGGCAGGGTCCCTCCCTCGAGGCTGATAGCAAGGGCATGTGGCGGAGATGCCGGCTGTGTCCTGGAGGCCTCCTGAGCGGAGGGGCTGGGTCAGTGGTGGTCTGCATCCCCAGGATGGCTCTGCTGCAGCCCAGTCTGTGCCCTCCCCCCCCCAGTCTGCACTAGACACCATATGTCCCCGTGTCTGTCCTGGCCTGCAGGTGTGGTGCTCAGTCCGCACACCCGAGAGCTCTCACGAGGGGCTGGTGACCGACCCCCACAGCCCTGCCCGCTTCCGTGTGCTGGGCACTCTCTCCAACTCCCGTGACTTCCTGCGGCACTTCGGCTGCCCTGTTGGCTCCCCCATGAACCCAGGGCAGCTGTGTGAGGTGTGGTAGACCTGGGGCTGGGGAGATATAGCTCGCTGTTGCCAGGACCTGGGGCAGCTTGCCTAGCAAGGCTGTTTGCTCCAGGTTTAGAGAAGGCGAATGCCAGCTGCACTGAGTCCAGCCCCTCCACACCGCAGGTGACAAGAGTTCCGCTCCTCCCTCAAACACCACATTGTGCCTCTGCTTCAGGGGTTCCCCTGCCTCCAGCAGAGCCCCCACCATTCACTGTGACATCCTTCCATGTCACCCTGCCTGGAAGAGGACTGGGGGAGAAGGGGGCATCAGCTCCCACGGAAAGGAGTCTGCCTCTTGCAGTCCTAAGATCAATTGACTTGGTGGCCTTGGGGCCTGCTGTGCCTGCTGCACTCGGACCACACAGGGCCTGGGTGGTGTGCCTCCCATACTTCTCCCTGAGGCCCACTCAGTGTCCGCTTGGGAGTGGACCCAGCCCCTTTCAACTCCACTCTCAGGGGCTACCCCCCAACCCATGTTCCTTATGCCGCTTCTCCCAATACTGCTGCCAACCCTCACTGGCAGACTAGCTGTGCTCAGCTCTTAGTGGAAGCCTGAAGGCCTAGACAAGCCCACCTGCTGCCTCCCAGTTTCCCTGGGCTCAGAGAGGAAGTACGTGTGGTGTGTATGTAAGGGGAAAGCTGGTTCCTGTGTGTTGGGGAATGAGTCACAGGGACTGCATTGGCCTTCCCTGGCCTGAGCAGAGAAGCAGATAGAGCAGGGAGAGAGAAGAACAGAGCTGATTTTTACAGGGAAGGGGGTAGTCTTGGCCCTGTAGGAACCTGTGCCAATAAATAGACACACATCAGTCAGCCTGTCTCTTCCTTCAGTCCTGTTTTTGTTCATTCATTCGCTCATCCCGCGGATATTTATTGAGCACCTACTCTGTGAGGCACTCTTCTAGATGCCCATTTACTCAGTCACCAGCAAAGAGGACTGACATATGCAGCCCCAGGAAGACAGAGGAGAGACAGGATGGAAGAATAGAAGGAAGTTGAGTTGGGCTGGGCAGGTGACCTCCTTGGGTGGTCATATCCCCATCACTGGCTCATCTATAGCTGGAAGGGTTTGCCTCTGCCCTCCACTGCTGCATGTAGCCAGGCCTAACACGGAGTCTGGCTAACGACTGGGCCAAGGTCAGCTTGGAAGATGGGCAGCCCTTACCTGCGTCTCAGAGTACGCCCTCCGCTTATGGCCAAGAAGACATGCATTTCCCCATGGCCTTGAAGGCCCAGTACTCCTGAGAGTCACTTGCCCCACCACACATTGAGGCCTGCCAGGTGCCAGGCATGGAGCCTACGGGTCTGGCTGCCACCCTGCAGAACAAGGGAGGCACAGGAGAATTTGTTCAATAACTCTTGTGTTCCAGGTGCCTCTGTTGGGCGGGTCATTTTTTTATTCATTCATTCATTTATTAACTTATGTACTCATGGAATTTTTTTAAGTGTATTGGTTACCAACAGTGTGCAAGGCACTGGTGATGCAAAGATGAATAAGATGGTTCCTTCCCATAGGTGGTTCTTGTATTGTCAGGTTTACCTTCATGAGCTTGTCCGATCCTCACAGCTACCTCATTCTGTAAGTGCTCTAGTTTCCATTTTACAGATCTAACCCTGAGCACTTTACTGCAGTCAAAGAGACCTGTCTTGAACTCAAAGATTGGATAGCTCTATGAGCCTGACCTGGTTCCCTTACTTCCATGAGCCTCAGTTCCTTTATCTGTAAAATGAGAACCAGAGCAAAACAGTGACAGTGGAAAGAGTCATCTCAATTGTCTTTAAAAGTCAGTATTTCCAAAGTCCAAGTAAGGGTGGATCTGTGGAGGGTAAGTGAAGCTTTGGCAGTGATTACTACTGGGACCCTGGGTGATGGTACATGTGTCCCACAGTCTGTTTCCTGCCCCTGTGTCCTGCCCCCATCAAGAGTTATATGTGAGCCCCTGTCATCCTTGGAGGTGCTGACTGTTCAGAAAGAAAGACCGTGGCCTCAGGAACCCTAAGACCGAGGGAAAAGATGTCTGAGCCTCTGAGACCATGACTCTGGGAGGGACAGCAAAGTGTATGGAAAAGAGGAGGGCCATCACATCTGGAAACCTGCTTCTGGCTACAGCTCTGCGACTTCTTAGCTGGGTGATGTTAGGCTCATCCCCTCTCCAGATCTCAGTGTCCTTAGCATTCTGTAAGACCAGTAGGTTGGATGAGATGATCTCTGAGGACCAGTTCAGCACTTAGTGTTTTAAGAAGTGAATTCATGGGCTTAGCAACTATTAAGAAATATTAAGAAATGACATGTGAATTTTGGGTGTTGCACAGAGAATGAGATTTGTATGTCAGAGGTCTTAATGAGGGAGGAGAGAGTCTTGGCGGGCCTTCCCCTCATATCTGAATTTAGAGGCCAGTTTAGGAAGCTGACCAGTGGGTCACTATGGCACTGAAACTCCATATTTCCAGAAAGGTCAAAGGTCAGCTTTCATTTACTGAGGCCTTATTTTGTTAAGCCCGTGCTAAGCACTTGAAAAAATCTCACTAGGTTCCCACAACAACTTATAAATAGGTCCTGTAATTTTGTCTATTTTACAAGTGGAGAAACTAAGAGAAAAAAATGATATAACTTCCAGTGGCAGATAAGATAGATTGCATTAAAATCAGATGTGGAGCTCAGATGTTTTTAATCACCACCATTTAGTCTTCTGGGTAATGACTGAGTTTAGACTTATGCATAGAAATCTGTCTTCTGGTCAGTGTCATTGCACTTCTAAGCCAGACCCTCATCAGCAGGTGGGTTTCCACGCCACCCAGCATCCCTGGACCAGGCGTAAGTGACATCCAGTTAACTGCAGGAAACCTAATCACATGTTGAGCTGAAATTAAGCCAAGTAGCACCTGTTTGTTGAACACTCGCAGGTGCTTGTTTCCAGAGCCAAGGCACGGTGAACATCGGCTGACAGGTGTAACCTTCACCCTAATGGCCCTGCCAAACCGATGAATATGCATCTGTGATATGCTCTGGTGTGTTAAGGCAGAAGAGGTAATAAAGGGTGGTGCTCCTGGTGGACACATGAGAGCAGCTGTTGGTAACGTGTTGGGCCATACCTTGCACTGTCCCATTGAGAGGTCTGACCAGTTCCCACGCACAATAAGGCAACATATGTCAGACACTATGATTTCATACTTGGAAGCCCTCTGGAAATTTTAGGTTGGAAGACAGTCTCATAAAATAAGCACACTTTCAGTGTGCCTATCATGACTCACAAATAGAAAATCCCAACAGTTTCTTGACATCCAGACCTGACCTCTAAAGAGCCCCCAACGGGCCATTATTATATGTAAAGATGACCTGAAGATGAATGCAAAATGAATTCATTCATTCAATAAATATTTATCAAGGCTCACCACAAGCCAGGCATTATGTTGGTGCTAGGGACAAAAGGTGAATAAAAAACAGTTCCTGTCCCTAATAGCTCAGATTCTAGGGAGAAAGAGAGATATATTACACATGGTGGGAGCACAGGGAAGAAATGAATAAATTAAAGAGTAGAACAGGAAAAACTTTCTAGGTAGGTGACACTGAACTTTAGTACAGAGGATGGGAGAATTGCTAGCCAGAAAACAGTGAAGGGCATTCTACACAGAAGGACTAGCATTGTGAAAAGGTCAATCATCTTTTTTATTTTTAAAGATTTTTAAAAAAAATTTGACAGAGAGATCACAAGTAAGCAGAAAGACAGCCAGAGGGAGAGGAAGAAGAAGGCTCCCCGCTGAGCAGAGAGCCTGATGTGGGGCTCATCCCCACTGTTTGTTTATTTATCTGACAGAGCTGAAGGCAGAGGCCCAACCCACTGAGCCACCCACGCACCCCGAAAAGGCCAATCATCTTAAAGGGGCAAGGCATGTTCAGAAATGATGATAGGATGATCATGTGAAAGGGGCATGATGTAAGGTGAGAGTCTGGAGAAGGGAAGCTGTAACAGTACATGTGAGTCAGTACTGAGGATTAGAAGTCAGAAAGGTCACAGTGCAATCTATTTGAGAAATATCACACAATGAAAGTAGGAACCTAGTGGAAACTCTGCAATGCTGTGTCCTGCCAGGAGCACTTCCCATGTTATGTAAATGATGTTTTGGGTTGCAAAGTTTTCATATTGGTGGAACCATCCCTAAGACATGTAGCTCTATGGCTCAAGCCATGAGTTTGGGGACAGCATGCATGGCTTCTAGATGCAATTTGAAGGAAGGTGCTAGGAAAGGGACAGGTGATGGGATGTCCCTGGTTTAGAGAGCAATTTGGCCACAAGGCTGGGAGTTTGGTTAAACGGTAGGAAGTAGTACTTCTGGGAGGGCAATTTGACTGAAATGAAGCTTGAAGTAGGACATCAATGTTATCATGTGGCCTTGGAAATACCTGTCAGATATGTGAGTTTGGCTAGAGAGGACTGGGGGCTTGAGTACGTGGAAGTAGGGAGCAGAGAACAAGAATATCTCAGCCCCTCACCCAAACAATATCTCAGCCCTGCAGATTTGAGGTGATTGAAAATGACAACAGGCTCCTTTTCAGTTGTCAGAAACCCAGCTAGGCACTTTATATACAATGTCTTATTTCATTTTCAACACATAGCTTACAAGCAAGATACTTTATTACTCACATTTCATAAAGGCAGAAACCAGGTTGGGAGAGGTTAGGAAGCTTGCCCAAGTATCACAGCTAGTGAGAGGCTCCCCATGGTTTTACACACTAGGTTTGTTGCTCTCTAAAGCTTATGTTCTCCCCCCCTTTTTAAATTTTGAAACTTAAAAAAAAGATTTTATATATTTATTTATTTTAGGGAGAGAGAGAGAGAGAGAGAGAGAGAAACAGTGAGTACAAGCAGGGGGAAGGGCAGATGTAGAGAGACAAGCAGACTTCCCACTGAGTGGGTAGCCCAATGTGGGGCTTGTTTCCAGGACTCTGAGATCTTGACCCAAGCAGGCACTTAACTGACAGCCACCGTGGCACCCCTACTTTGAAACATTTCAAACACACAAGTAAGTTGAAAAATAGTACAACAAACATAAAATTTTCATCAGGAGGCATCTGCTATTGACAGACTGTGCTTTGTGTCACATCATCACCCCATCTCCTCTAAGGTACTGATTGAGATACAACTGGTATAAAAGACAAAATCTGAGATCTGATAGAAGGAAGTCATGGAAAAAGGAGAGATTTAGGAGGAATAACTCTACTGATGACTGAAGAAAGCATGACAATGTATTGACATCTTTTTTTTTTTTTTTTAAGATTTTGTTTGTTTATTTATCTGACAGAGATCACAAGTAGGCAGAGAGGAAGACAGGCAGAGAGGGAGAAGCAGGCTCCCTGCTGAGCAGAGAGCCCGATGCAGGGCTCCATTCCAGGACCTGAGATCATGACCTGAGCCGAAGGCAGACGCTTTAACGCACTGAGCCACCCAGGCACCCCTGTATTGACATCTTGAAGCCAGAGATAGAATAGGCAGAACAGTCATAGACTGCTCAGTTTCTGTCAGCAGACCAGGGTTAGGGAAGTCATTGGTGATGGAAATGGAAGGTGGTTCCCAGAATCCAAGCACTGAATGAAAAAAGCACAGGTTTTAAAAATGAGCCATACATTTATGTGCATACATATATTTAGGCAACATTCATTCAGTGCTAACCATGCTGTGCTAGCTGTTTTTTGAAAAACAATTCCTGCATTCTTTAATGCCTGCGAACCCACAATAAAGACTCCAGGCCAAATGGTGGGTATTCCCACCAGATGAGAGGGGGAGGAGTTATTTCCTCTTTTCCCACGCTCTGGATGCCTACACATAACCCAAACGAAGAAGAAACATGGAGGTTTGCTTGAAGCAATCAAGAGCTTAGAAGACTGAATGATCAAGGTTCAAATCCTGATTCTACTACTTACTACATGATTTCTTCTGTGAAACGGACACAGCCTAACCAAATTAAAAAGACTGTGAGAACATTATGTATGTATCATTCAAAACTAGTCCTGACAGAAACAGTATCCGTCACACCCCTTCTAAGTCAAAACAGGGTGAGGGAGACCAAAAGACAGGAGACTGAAGGCAAAGACTTTGTCTTGATCTGTTTTTAGTTCCAGAATTTAGCACTGGAGCATAGGACTATATTTTATTCATAGATTTCAAGCCTGGATTTAAGATTGCAGCTATAGCCTCCAAATATGCAGGGCACTGTCCTTCAGCGCCGGGGGAGGAAGGGGGTTGCGGAGGCACGTGATGAGGTTAAATATTCCACCGTGGTGTGTGGGAGGCAGTAGATACAGATTACAGATTTCACACAGACGGCAGGCAATCGATTCCAGATTTGAAGAATTTCGTACGTCTGTCCCACCACGCAGCCAACTGGCCTCTCACTGTGGGTACTATTCACACCGCTGTGGGGAAACACTACGGGCGGTCTCTTGGCTCGAAGCTTGTACATCTACCGCAGCGCAGCTAGCGTACTCAGATTGCAGACTGCACCGTCGGGTAGCGTTCAGGAAAGTCCGGGGTCCAAGCCCGGGCGGCACCCAGCGTTCGCCGGGAGATGGACACTGTAGTTTTGGGACCGCTTCCGTGGGCGGGGCCCAAGGGCGGGGTCTCCCAGGTAGCGGGAGTGGGTGGGTCCCAGCGGCGTTTCCGGTCGCAGGCGCGTTCAGGAGGCGGGGCGCCGTAGGCCACGTGCGCAAAGCCATATGGGAAACGGGGCGGTGCGAGAGGTGCGCGCGCAGCTGGCCGGCAGTGGTGTCGGAGATGGAGGAGGGTGGCCGGGACAAGGCTCCGGTGCAGCCTCAGCAACCCCCAGCGACGGCACAGGGCGTCGCGGACGAGAAGCCGAGCGGCAAGGAGCGGCGAGATGCTGGCGACAAGGACAAAGAACAGGAGCTGGTAAGGCGCGGCCCTGGGATCCGGCGGAGGAGGCCGCGGGGCTGAGTCACCGGCGGCCCCGCAGGCCTTGGGCCCGACTCTAAACGGCCTCGCAGCGTCCGGGAGAGGGCGGATGGGGGCGATCCTCGGGGCTCCTGGCACTCTCTGTCCCTCATCCTCCATTTCGCGCTGTTGCCTCCGCCGACCCCATCAGCCCTCACCACCGACTCGTGAAGTGAGCCCGGGCTGGTCATTGTCACCGCCCTTTTTTAGTATGGCACTCAAGTGGTGTGGTCCAGCAGCCAAGGTGCCATTCCTGCTCTCTTTCTATGTCCACCTGGTCCCTCCTAAGGAGGCAGGCTCACTCTCTACCTGCCCCAGGGTGAATGGGAGGAGGATGTGTTTGGGATTTCTTCTCTTGATGAACTTCTTCCCCCAACCCTCAGTCTGAGGAGGACAAACAACTTCAGGATGAACTGGAGATGCTCGTGGAACGACTGGGGGTGAGTCATGATGTTGACAGGAATGGGTACCTATTCGGATCTTTCCTGCCTATTTGTTTTATTCCATTTTGGGGCAACAATTCCTATATGAGGTATGAGGAAAGATGGACTGTTAGGGTTGCATTGTGATGCTGTTGTGGGATAAGAGAATTACAAAGGATATTTCAAAGGATATTTCAAGCTACAGAAGTAGCTTTCTAATTCTACTCTTAACTGGGATCATTTGTTTTCGTACCAGGCAATGAGAAGGGAGTTGGGGAATCACAGATGAATAAGACACAGTTACTCTCTTAGGGGAGTTGTTTGTTAAACACTTCTGTGTTATGACTTGAGAGATGTGACTCTCAGCTCTGACATCTCCTGATCAGGAGAAGGACACATCCCTGTACCGACCAGCCCTGGAGGAGCTGCGGAGGCAAATTCGATCTTCTACAACTTCCATGACTTCTGTACCCAAGCCTCTCAAATTTCTGCGTCCACACTATGGCAAACTGAAGGAAATCTATGAGAACATGGCCCCTGGGGAGAATAAGGTAAACTGTTTCAGAAGCTGGTGGAGGCCTAGCTTAGGAGTTCCTTTTCATCTAGACTGTGGGGCTCATGGAGAGTCAGAGGAAGCCTAATAGACCTGAAATCCATGCTGGTTGAACTGAGCTGTCATAGTCAAAGTACTGACATAAGCGCTGACAGAAGGATTGCCTTCTTAGAATACACTGTTTTCTGCCATTTATGGTGGATCTTGGGGTTTTTTTTTTTTTTTTTTTTTAAAGTAATCTCTGTGCCAAGGGTGGGGCTTGAACTCAACGACTCCAAGATCAAGAGTCCCGTGCTGTATTGACTGAGCCAGCCAGACACCACTCATGATCTATTTTAAATTTATGTTTAACCTTGATTTTTCTGTTTCTTTTATATTCTGTGTACGTTCATTTGTTTTCTGTTTCAGTTTAGAAAACTTTGAACTAGAAAACTTGTTTTCTAGTTCAGTCATTTCTCTATTAGTACAACAGTAATCCAGGAAATCTTCAGTCAACCTAGACAACTGCAAAAGTCTCCTAATTGGCTGCCGCCTTTTTGTTCTTGATTTAGGTTGTTTTTCATATAGCAGTCACAGTGACCTTTTTAGACTGTGAAAATGTTGTCTGCTTAAAACTTTTTAATAGTTCATATTTGCACCTAGAATAAAATTCAGAGTCTTCATTTTTCTTCATTCTCTCCTTGTTACCATTCTTCAGCCATATTGGTTTAAAAGGGAGATAGCAACATCAACCTTAGGGTTATCTTGAGGCTTAGCTTAGATAAAATATGTAAATTTCTAATACAAAGTTGGGGGGATAATTACAACTTAATTTGGGGGATAGTGACCATAATCTTAACTCCATAATGTCCCACTCCCCTTAACCTGGATTTGACTTTAAAACACTGGTTTCTTTTTTTTTATTTTTTTATTTAAGATTTTATTTATTTTTTTGATGGAGAGAGAAATCACAAGTAGGCAGATAGAGGGGGAAGCGGGCTCCTTGCTGAGCAGAGAGCCTGATGTAGGGGCTCGATCCCAGGACCCTGAGATCATGACTTGAGCTGAAGGCAGGTGATTGAGCCACCCAGGTGCCCCTAAAGCACCGGTTTCTTTACAGCGTTTTGCTGCTGACATCATCTCTGTTTTGGCCATGACCATGAGTGGGGAACGTGAGTGCCTCAAGTATCGGCTGGTGGGTTCTCAGGAGGAATTGGCGTCATGGGGTCACGAGTATGTCAGGTAAGACCTTTCCTTCTTGAGAATCCAAAGGGGTTCTGAGACATAATTCTGAGTTCTTTCTTGGAGTACCAGAATATTGCATTTCCCAAATACTGAATTCCTTGGGTCACAGAAGTGCTTCCTGTGAAGCTGTGCCTGTGCCCCCTCCTCCCCCAAATGATCTTGGTTCTATCCATAGGCATCTCGCAGGGGAAGTGGCTAAGGAGTGGCAGGAGCTGGATGATGCGGAAAAGACACAACGGGAACCACTGCTGACCCTGGTGAAGGAGATTGTCCCCTACAATATGGCCCATAATGCAGAGCACGAGGCCTGTGACCTGCTCATGGAAATCGAGCAGGTGGATATGCTGGAGAAGGACATAGATGAGAATGCGTATGCAAAGGTCTGCCTCTATCTTACCAGGTGAGCGAGCATGGTGGGGCTGGGTGGAAGGCCTAGCCTCCTCAGCATTTCCCTCTCAGTTGTTCCTCCTTTGTTCTCTCAGCGCCATTAACTGCAGTTGATTTGTTGAGGTGTGTGAGCTTGTTGAGGAAGGAGACTTTGTGTCTCCCTAGTAGTCAAGCATCTAGCACAATTCCTCGTATATAGTAGGCATTCAGTATTTTTTTTTTTTTAAAGATTTTATTTATTTATTTGACAGAGAGAAATCACAAGTAGATGGAGAGGCAGGCAGAGAGAGAGAGAGAGGGAAGCAGGCTCCCTGCCGAGCAGAGAGCCCAATGCGGGACTCGATCCCAGGACCCTGAGATCATGACCTGAGCCCAAGGCAGCGGCTTAACCCACTGAGCCACCCAGGCGCCCCAGGCATTCAGTATTTATTTTGGATAAGTGAATTAAACGTGGTAAATGAATGCCTGGAACTTCCTGACTGCCTTGTTATATCTCTCTCTGTAGTTGTGTGAATTACGTGCCTGAGCCTGAGAATTCTGCCCTGCTGCGCTGTGCATTGGGTGTGTTCCGAAAGTTCAGTCGCTTTCCTGAAGCTCTGAGATTGGCGTTGATGCTCAATGACATGGAACTGGTAGAAGACATCTTCACCTCCTGCAAGGATGTGTATGTAGGAAGGAATCTGGCAAAGGAAGAGAGGAGCTCATGGATGAGGCATTTGCATGAAGAACTGGGACCTGTAGTTTCTGGTTAAGGCATGAGGGGCTTTTCTTAATGGATGGGGACTGAATAGATGTGATGACTATCTCCCATAGGGTAGTACAGAAGCAGATGGCATTCATGCTTGGCCGGCATGGGGTGTTTCTGGAGCTTAGTGAAGATGTGGAGGAGTATGAGGACCTGACAGAGATCATGTCCAATGTACAGCTCAACAGCAACTTCTTGGCATTAGCTCGGGAGGTGAGACTCTGCCCTTTTACATCAGGGCCTTTTTGTTTGTTTGTTTGTGGTTCTACTTGGCATTTCATGTCCCTGACTATAACTTTGACCAGACTCCCCTTGGTTAGAATTGCCATTCAGTGGGATAGCAGAAGAGATGGTAGTGGGGGAATAGTGGGGGAGCAGTTGTGACTCTCTGACTTCCCTTCAGCTGGACATCATGGAGCCCAAAGTGCCTGATGACATCTATAAAACCCATCTAGAGAACAACAGTGAGTAGCCATCTCCATGTGTGTGAGGACTGGAGGATTCTTAATTATGCCCCTTGTATTTGGAGTGATAGCTTGGCCTAACATATTTATATGTCCCATAGAGCTAAGAATTCACATGTACCTTTTCTCCAGGTCACTGTTGGGGGCAAAGATAGAGCATCCCAAGTGGCCAGTTTAAAGCCAGAGATCAGCCACCATGCTTTGTCTTTCTTGCCCTACTCTAAACCCTTTTTCATTTCCTTTCCTCTCCCTCCTATTCAGGGTTTGGGGGCAGTGGCTCTCAAGTGGACTCTGCCCGCATGAACCTGGCCTCTTCTTTCGTGAATGGCTTTGTGAATGCTGCTTTTGGCCAAGACAAGCTGCTAACTGATGATGGCAACAAATGGCTTTACAAGAACAAAGACCATGGTATAACTTTATGTCTACTTTATCTTTGTGTTGCTTTTTTTTTTTTTTAAAGATTTTATTTATTTATGTATTTGTCAGAGAGAGAGAGAGAGAGGGAGCACAAGCAGGCAGAGGCAGAGAGAGAAGCAGGCTCCCCGCTGACCAAGGAGCCGGATGTGGGACTCAATCCCAGGACCCTGGGATCATGACCCGAGCCTAAGGCAGTGGCTTAACCAACTGAACCACCCAGGCATCCCAGTCTTTGTGTTGCTTTGATCATGTCTTTTTCTCTTTTTATTTTTTTCAAAAGATTTTTATTTATTTATTTATTTAACAGAGATCACAAGTAGGCAGAGAGGCAGGCAGAGAGAGGGGGGAAGCAGGCTTCCCGCTGACCAAGGAGCCTGATGTGGGGCTCAATCCCAGGACCCTGAGATTATGACCTGAGCCGAACGAAGGCAGAGGCTTTAACCCACTGAGCCACCAGGTGCCCTGCTTTGATCATTTCTGTTATCCTTCTAGGTTCATGTGTTACTGTGACAGGGATCCCCAGGGCTGTATTTTTACAGAGCTCTTTGTAATAATTTTCTCAGGGTGGGGCCATTTTAAGACTGATAGTTTTTTTTCTTGGTATAGGAATGTTGAGTGCAGCTGCATCCCTTGGCATGATTCTGTTGTGGGATGTTGATGGTGGCCTCACCCAGATTGACAAGTACTTGTACTCCTCTGAGGACTATATCAAGGTTGGTCTGGGCATACTCCATTAATGGGGACATTCTCCTACCATGTTCTAGGGCCCTCTGGGCCTCCCTTTCATTGGTAAGGTCTACCTGGTTTTTAAGTCCAGTTAAGGTGGAAATTGCAACGAAGTCCACATTGTATCCATTGTGGTGGGGAAGGTCGAGTAGCCTGAGTGAAGAATCTGTTTACATTTTGCAGTCAGGAGCCCTTCTAGCCTGTGGCATCGTGAACTCTGGGGTCCGGAATGAGTGTGACCCCGCTCTGGCACTGCTCTCAGACTATGTTCTTCACAACAGCAACACCATGAGACTTGGTTCCATCTTTGGGTAAAGCTTCTTGCTTCTTCTTGTGGTAGTACTTGACTTGTAAGCTTTGTGAAAACAGGGACTGGGTCCTTTTCACCTTTGTATTGCCGAGGGCTACAACCCTGTCTATTGAATATTTGGCTCTTGGTGATTATTGAAATATTGAATAAATGACCAGTCCTCTTTTTGTTCTTTCCTTGTCCTGTCCTTTGTTGTGTGTCTGGGACTGCCTCTCCCTGGCTTTTGCAGGCTAGGCTTGGCTTATGCTGGCTCCAATCGTGAAGACGTTCTAACACTGCTACTGCCTGTGATGGGAGATTCCAAGTCTAGTATGGAGGTGAGGAGAGAATGTTGGACATTTAGGGGAGGTATGGAAGGTGCTCTGAGACTTAGCACTCTCTGTGGTAAGTAGTGAAAAAAGTGTGTGTGTGTACTGTGTGTTTATTGGGGGGTGTGTATCACTTCAGTGAAATCTTTTGGAGCTAGAATTTTAAAGCTCATGTGGTATTGAGGCTAGAGGTAACATTTTGGTATTGAGTTCCAGCCCTTGAGGTCTGTGAGGAAGTAGTCAGACTAGAGTGGGGAGTAACTTAATCCAGCTTGGGATGGCTGATTCTGTCTCACTCATTGTTTTTTTATTGGCTAACCTAAAGCTTTCTTTCTTTTCTTTTTTTTTAAAGAAACATTTATTCTAGAGAGGGTTCGTGTGTGGGGGAGGGGCAGAGGGAGAGACTCTTCAAGTTCAGGCAGACTCCCTGCTGAGCATGGAGCCCATCGCAGGGCTTGATCTCATGACTCATGAGATCATGACCTGAGGCCAAACCAAGTCTCAGACGCTTAACTAACTGAGCCACCCAGTCACCCCAACCTTAAATTTTCTTAATTATGCAGTCATTCTAGTGATAGATACATATGGTATGGTGGCTAAAAGTACAGCTTCAGTCAGAAAGACCTCAGTTCAAATCATGCCACCTCTGTTTACAAGCAGTGTGATCTTGGACATGTAACTCAATTTCTTTAGGTTTCATTTTTCTCATCAATAAACTAAAAACAGCAGGACCTGTTTCATGGGGTTGTTGAGAGGGTTAAATGTTAATAGTACGCAAAACAGTTGGTATAGCGGTTGATACATAGGAAATATTCAGTGATTGGTTGCTTTTGTTACTTTGAGTTACCATCAGAAAAGGATTATTACCTAGTGTGGCTACAGTAGCCTGTAGGAATTGACTGCCTTGAATCAAGATAGATAAACAGCTACTTAATAACTTAACATGTATGATACTGATTTTCCTATTTCTAGGTGGCAGGTGTGACAGCTCTAGCCTGTGGAATGATAGCAGTGGGATCCTGCAATGGAGACGTCACTTCCACTATCCTTCAGACCATCATGGAGAAGTCAGAGACTGAGCTCAAGGACACCTATGCCCGTTGGCTTCCTCTTGGACTGGGCCTCAACCATCTGGGTGAGGGGATGTCTCTCTGGGCAAAGGCTGACAGTAACTGGATACAGCAGGGGGGCCTATGTGTCAAAAACTGTACTAGATGGGAGCACTCTTAATTTGTCCTACAGGCAAGGGCGAGGCCATTGAGGCAATCCTGGCGGCGCTGGAGGTTGTGTCTGAGCCATTCCGCAGTTTTGCCAACACGCTAGTGGATGTGTGTGCCTATGCAGGTCTGTGTCTCTGTGCTTCCCCAGGGACTGCTTATTTCTCTCTTGGACCTTCCTTCAGATTAATTCTCCTTTCTCAGTTGTTCTGATCTGCTTTAGATTCTTTAGCTTGTTCAATTCCTGGAATAAGCTTTCTTTTGGTGCCTTGTTTTTCTCCTTTGTCACCCTTACCACCATGGCGCAGGCTCTGGGAATGTACTGAAGGTACAGCAGCTGCTCCATATTTGTAGTGAACACTTTGACTCCAAGGAGAAAGAGGAAGACAAGGACAAGAAGGAAAAGAAGGATAAGGACAAGAAGGAAGCCCCTGCTGACATGGGAGCACATCAGGTTCTGTGGGCAGCTGGGCGCTCTCTGAGTCAGGCTCTGAGCAAAGATAAGTGTGTAGGGGAGCAGGAGAGCTGGGTTTGGGTTTGTTTTAGCGCCCCTCTGGGTGGTGCTGTGTATTGAGGCTGGGGTTTGTATGTGAGGCGTAAGGATGAGCCCCTACAGCACAGCTTTTTCTTCTTCACACGGGACTTGAGTCAAGAGTGAATTTTTTGTTCCCCGAGCTTATTGGGTTCTTCAATCGCAGGGAGTGGCTGTGCTGGGGATTGCCCTTATTGCTATGGGGGAAGAGATCGGTGCAGAGATGGCACTACGAACCTTTGGCCACTTGGTGAGTATCGCATGGAGAAGATTGGAATATACTGGTTTTGGTGCCTGGAGATCCCCCAGAGGAGACTTTCCTGATGGGTTTTCTCTGGGGAGAAATAGTCTTTTTGCTATGCCTGTTCTCCAGAATTTGATCTAAGTCCCCCTTTTACCCATCAGTCTGTTCTTATAACTGAGTTTGTTGTACTGCTTTCTGTGATGCTTTTGGCATTGTCTTCTATTACCAGCTGAGATACGGGGAGCCTACACTCCGACGGGCTGTACCTTTAGCACTGGCCCTAATCTCTGTTTCAAATCCACGACTCAACATCCTGGATACCCTAAGCAAATTTTCTCATGATGCTGACCCAGAAGTTTCCTACAACTCCATCTTTGCCATGGGGATGGTGGGCAGTGGTGAGTATCGGTCAGAACAAGATCAGAAATAGCTTGAAGGAATGTTTGAGACCTTTTTTTTTCAACTCAGTAATGGTTAACATTTCCAGGTACCAATAATGCCCGTTTGGCTGCCATGCTGCGCCAGTTAGCCCAGTATCATGCCAAGGACCCCAACAACCTCTTCATGGTGCGCTTGGCACAGGTAAAGAATAGAACTCTTTTCCTTTGAGAGTACAAGGGGGACGTGTCTATGGTGATGGAAGGTGGGGGACATGTAACATGAGGGGAACCTTGACTTTGGCTGGGAGGGAGGATGTGAGTGAGTTGTAGATTTCTATTTGGCCAGGTTAGGTGACACCTCTTCAGACGTGACCCTTACTTCTCTTTCTCTCCCCACCCCCTTCCCCCAGGGCTTGACACATTTAGGGAAGGGCACACTCACCCTCTGCCCCTACCACAGTGATCGGCAGCTTATGAGTCAAGTGGCTGTGGCTGGACTGCTCACTGTGCTTGTCTCTTTCCTGGATGTCCGTAACAGTGAGTTCCTGTCAAGACTCCTATAGTGGCATGTGGCCCCATCTCCACCCTTACTTACCAGGGCCAGCTTGTAATTGTTAGGTCCCTACCACTCTGGGTTCCTGATGTTCTTTGGGCCTATGAAGGGCCTTATGAAATTCATCTCCCACATTTTTGTTCTGGCCCACAGAAATTTTTATTTTTTGAGGATGAAGAGCTGAATCCAGTGTCTGTTCCTAAGTGACTGAGGGAAAATAATTATTAAGTTTGAAGTCTGTGGGCAGAATAAGATGGGAGTATCTCGGTTTGTGGTACCATGTATGAGGGGAGGGGTGTGGGTTCAGCTGAACCACTGAGGATTAAGAGTCAGGGCTGGAGTGGGGACCGAGATTTCAGGTCAGGCCTGCCTGGATGAATGTTTGTTCTCTGTTCTTCCCTTAGTAATCCTGGGCAAATCTCACTATGTATTGTACGGATTGGTGGCTGCCATGCAGCCCCGCATGCTGGTTACATTTGATGAGGAGCTGCGGCCGCTACCAGTGTCTGTCCGTGTGGGCCAGGTGAGGGGTTGAACGGATGGGAGGGCTCTCGAACTTGGGAGAATGCACACATACCTGCTTCTCTGAAACTGGTATGGGCAGTGGGGTATTGCTGCACTCCCATCTGCTACACCTGCCCTTGCAATTTTCTCACCCTACAGGCAGTGGATGTGGTAGGCCAGGCCGGCAAGCCTAAGACTATCACGGGGTTCCAGACACACACAACCCCAGTACTGTTGGCCCACGGGGAGCGGGCAGAATTGGCCACTGAGGAGTTTCTTCCTGTCACCCCCATTCTGGAAGGTTTTGTTATACTTCGGAAGAACCCTAACTATGACCTCTAAGTGGCTGCCAGGGACTCTGAGCTGCCTCTGTTATGTCAGTGGACCATGTTCCTGCCGCCAGCCGTGAACACTGCTCTAGACCTTTAGGGGAGTTGTTAACCTCCTGTTATTTTGTTACCGAGTGAGATAACTGTGTTGAATAAAGACCTTTATCCCCAAGGTCCCTCCGTGTGTGTTTTCTGGGGTATTGTGGCTGGAGGCCAGACCAGGGTGGGGAGTTGATGTGAGAAGCCATTGTTTTTTTTTTTTTTTTTTAATATTTTATTTATTTATTTGACAGAGAGAGAGAGCAATCACAAGTAGGCAGAGAGGCAGGCGGGAGGTGGGGAATAGCAGGCTCCCCACTGAGTGGAGAGCCTGACGCGGGGCTCCATCCCAGGACCCTGGGATCATGACCTGAGCTGAAGGCAGAGGCTCAACCCGCTGAGCCACCCAGGCGTCCCGAGAAGCCATTGTTTATAGCAGCCCTGAGCCTAGGCTAGCAGGGAGGCTGCCCTGAATGGAACAAATTAAACTCCTTGCCCTTTTCCTCTCTTTCCTAATTATCTTAAAATAGTGGTTCGTCTTTAGGGGCATGAACCCTTGAGAAGCTGATCAGTGTAATGGATCTTCTGATCTTCTTTCTAGGAGATACAGATACACAAATTTTAATACAAACTGTTACAGATAACTTTCTGAGGAGCTGTGGATACTATTCCCACCCCAGTCCACCAATGCACACCCACCTCAAATTCATCATTCCCTGACTCAGGGCTGAGGATCCCTGTTTTAAGAAGCAAGTCAGTCTTACTTTCTAACTTCTGTGCTACTGAATGAAAGATTTTTTTTTTTTTTTTTTTTTTTTTTTTAGATTTTATTTATTTATTTATTTGAGAGAGAGTGAGAGAGCACAAGAGTGGAGAGAGGGACAAAGGAAGAAGTAGATTCGCCACAGAGCACGAGCCCAATGCAGGGCTTGATTCTGGGACCCCCAGATCATGACCTGAGCCAAAGGCAGGTGCTTAACTGACTGAGCCACTGAAGTGCCCCTGAAAGGGACATCATTGTCTCCTGTGATCCTCTTTCTCTTGGAAGGCTGCTGTTGGAGAGATTTGATCATGTTAAATTCTATGCTATCTTTGTAGAAGCTGGGTGCAACAAAGGTTGACCCTGACCTTCCTCTTAGTGTAGCAATGGGGAAAAGGAGTAGTCTTCTTCCTGGAATGTAATCACTTTCAGTCTTCAGTGCTCCTTCCTGGTGGGGTTGGTATGAGTATAGCTATGCTGCCAGTTGGGGCCTGGACCCCTATGGATGCAGTACAGAAGAACATATGGCCCTGCCAGATAATCATAACTAACCAACACTTTCTGAGGGTTTAGCTTCTGAGCAGTGTCTGGCACTTAATAGGTCTTCTATAAATGTTGAAACATTCAATGATCTCATAATAGCTTTAAGAGGTAGGTATAATGCCTATATTTTGGTAAGGAATATAAAGTTTGGAGAGAGGTTCAGTTACTTACTCAAGGTCACATAGTAGTGGTAGAGCCAGGATTAGAGTCTAAGTTTGTTTGACTCCAAAGCCTATGCCCTTACAAAATTGATTCGTGTCTGTAGCCATGGAGCCTTTCAAGACCCCCTTGTAGTTCAAGGTCTTGGCTAGCTGGAGAATGGCAACTTTGGATTAGTGTCTCTGTTGTCTTATCTCTGTTCTTCTTTGGCAGTCTGTATAAAACCTGTATAAAAAGTTGAAGTACTAGACTTGGGAGTCAGGAGACCTGTCTAATCCCCTTAATGGGATTTTCTGTGTTCCTGAGCAAATCAGCGTGTCTGGTGAGCCTCTGTTCCCTGTAAAATGGGGATATTGTAATTGCCTTCCTTGATATCCAATGGTGGTGATATAAAGATAATTTGATGGGGTGCCTGGGTGGCTCAGTCAGTGGAATGTGTGACTCTTGATCTTGGGGCTGTGGGTTTGAGCCTCATGTTGGGTGTTGAGATCACTTAAAAATAATTTTTTTTTTTTTTTAAAGATTATTTACTTTAGAGACAAAGTGCATGGGGGGGGAGGGACAGAGGAAGAGGGAGAGAGAAACCTAAGCAAAGTGAGCACTGAACATCAAACCTAACACAGGGCTCGATTTCATGACCCTGAGATCACAACTCAGCTGAAACCAAGAGGTGCCCCCAAAATAAAATCCTAAAACAGAAAAAAGACGAATTAGAAAGTGACTTGTAGGGGCGCCTGGGTGGCTCAGTGGGTTAAGCCGCTGCCTTCGGCTCAGGTCATGATCTCGGGGTCCTGCGATCGAGTCCTGCATCAGGCTCTCTGGGAGCCTGCTTCCCTCTCTCTCTCTCTGCCTGCCTCTCTGTGTACTGTGATCTCTCTCTGTCAAATAAATAAAATCTTAAAAAAAAAAAAAAAAAAAAGAAAGTGATTTGTAGGGATACCTGCTGGCTGGCTCAGTTGATGGAGCATGCAACTCTTGAGTTGCTAGGTTGTGAGTTTGAGCCCCATGCTGGGTGTGGAGCCTACTTAAAAATTTAAAAAATTTTAAAAAAGGAAAGTGATTTATAAACTGTAAAACAGTCTAATTAAAATGATAACTCTTTCGCAAATCAGTGATTTTCCTTTAGAGTAAAATTTTCATAATGACAACCTTTCACATTCAGTCATTCATTCAGCAATAAGTAATAGTGGAGCGTTACTCTGCACTGAACATTAATTTGTGGGGATGTGAAGATCTTGCAAAAAAGCCAAAACCCTATCCTTAAAAAGCTTACTAATGGAAAAGAAAACAATTATGATACATTGTTACTGATACTGTACTGGAGTGTGAAGAAGGTACCCTGGAATCATTGAAATAGAGCTTAAGTGCCTAGGTAGATCAGGGGAAAATTTTGAGGGAGATGAGACCTGGAGGAAGATGAGTTTGTCCAGAGGGAAAAGGAAGAATATCACTAAGGGAGTACTAAAGGAAGGTAGAAAAGCTATTTGTTTTCAGAAACCACGGATAGTTTGCTTTGGCTAAGTGTGCAGGGCCAGGAAAAAGTAGTAGGAGATATAGTAAAAGAGACACAGGCTCAGATCAGGTTTAGAAGAGCTTTGTTCTCAGAAATTGACTATTTCTCAATGGAGACCACTGAGTGGGAGTGGGAAAGTGGCATAAGTTATCTGGGTTAGGAAGCTCACCATGGAGGCTGGGAGACCAGGGAAAGGGAATAAATGCCTTAACTAGGGTATTAGAAGTAGGGAAGGGCGGAAGAAAGATTTTTAAGTATAATAGGACTTGAATTCGATCCAAATACCAAGAGGACCTGGTGACTGATTAGAGGTAGTACATGGGTGGGAAGGAATGTAGGATGAATCCTAGATTTCCAGGTTAGGCACTATTCATTGGAAAAGAATACACGGGCACCAACATGTATGGGGGTGAGGTGGAGGACTCCTGAGCTGGGAGAGATGATGTTTCTATCTGGGCATACACATTTTTTTGCGGGGGGGCATACACAATTTGAAATGCCTGTGGGTTGATCAGGTGGAGATGTCTTTTAGGTGGTACCTTGTAATGAGTTTGAGAGAGAAGTTTCACTCAGTTGGCATGTAGGCAAGTTATATATATATATATATATATATATATATATATATATATATTAGTAGTCGATTTTTATATATTAGTTTGCTTAGGAGAAAGAAATGAGAAGAGTAGAGAAAGGAGTCATACATGACAAAGTCACAGAACCAAAATGAAGAGTCAGAGAACACTAGATCTGCATTTTCATTCTCGCTATGTTTCCTCCATGAATCTATTTTGCTCTCCGTTCGAGCTTCAGTTCCTCACATACACAATGGGAAGAATGCAGTTTGTTTTATAGGAAATTGTGAAGATTGAGATCACATCGGGCATATATATTAAGTGACCACGTTTTCGTTGGTATGGAGAAAATGTTTTCTTTCTTTTGAGATTATATGTGTGCACATGAACACACCCACACCCACAGTGCACAAGAGTGTCTTTGCCCGGTACGCAGGCACTGTTTCAAGCCCTTTTCACAGGAATTAACCCCTTTAATCTTAATCTTTAATCCAATAGCGTGGAATTTATCATTGTGAGAGTACGGTGGTTAAAAGCTCAGACTGTGCCAAACTGCTTGGTTTCAAATCTTCCCATTTTACAACAGTTATTAAGTAGGTAGGTAGCAAGTACATGGCCGGGGAAGTAGCAGAGTTTGGATTAAAACCCAGGCTATTTGAGTATGTGAATTTGGCTGTGGCTCTAGGACAATTCCTCCTGGTGCCAAAAGTCTTTTGGCTGCACGGCAGGAATTTTGGGATTACTTCTTCCATCATTATTCTGAACTTTCCATGATTGACTTTTGTCCCTCCCAGGTTAGTGGCTGATCTTTTAAGGCAAATTTTCTTGTACGAATTCCTTAGAATGTTTCAGTCCTTTTACCCTAGCATTCAGTTTAATAGGTATTTCACTTTATTTTCAAAGGCTGCATAATTTTTATTTCTTTACGTATTTGTATCATGATTTATTTTGGCAGGACCGAGTCTTTTAATTTCGGTATTCTCAACACGCTCCCCACCCCGCCCCGCCCCGTCCCGTCCCGCCCTGCCGCCGCCACCACTGGCCTAGTACTTAGTATGCACTCAATAAATGCCTGTTCAAAGAATGAATGAACTAAAAGAACAGCGGAACAGAGACGCAGAGGGGGGTCGGTCTGGAAGTTCCAAAGTTCGGGAGGGGACAAGGGGGCGGGCAATGACTGTCACATGACGAGGCGGGGCAAATCGTCTGTACTCCCCGGCGCCGAGCGCAGCTCCGCCCTCTGCGCCGGTCACGTGGGGGCGCCGGCTGCGCCTGCGGAGAAGCGGTGGCCGCCGAGCGGGATCTGTGCGGGGAGCCGGAAATGGTTGTGGACTACGTCTGTGCGGCTGCGTGGGGCTCGGCCGCGCGGACTGAAGGAGACTGAAGGTAAAGCCGCCATGTCCGGGCCCGACCCGGCCCCCCCACCCCCTCCCCCCGCATCCGCCGCCATCCGGGCCGGGACCGGCCGCCCTGCGCAGCCGCCCCGGCGCCCTGGCCCCGCGGCCCAAGCTCGGGCCCCGACCCGCCGGGGCCCGATCCCTGGCCCACGTGTGCCCGGCCTGGCCCGGCCTGACTGCTGGGTGGGGGTGGGGGAGCGCGGGGCCGGAATATGCGGTCCCCGTGGGCTGGTAGGGTGCCGGATTCTCCGGCCGCGAAGTGCCACCTCGGCCTGACCCGAGGGGGCTCCGCGGGCGCAGGCACCGCGGCTCCCGGCCCACCGCCCCCTCCCCCCTTTGCGGCCCGGCCGCCGGGAAGTGACACGTTGTTCTTTGGCACTGGCCGGCGCTGCGCAGGGAGGGCGCAGGGGAGGGAGGCGGCAGCGGCGGGCAGGGAGGAGCCCCCGGCCCCGCCCGCCCTCCGGGCCGACCCTCACTTGCTAGGAACCGGCTCCTCTTCGGCCGCCGCCCGCCTGGCCTTTTACGGCCCGACTCCCGCCCTTCCTGGCCTCCACTTCTGGGCGGCGGCAGGCCTCCGTCTGGCCCCGTGAGGGTGCCCCCGCGGCCACCCGCAGCAGGCGTGCCTTGTGTGCCCGTGGGCCTGGCCCCCGAACCGGGTGTCCCCAGGTGGGGGGTGGGGACACCACGGCCGAAGCTGCTAGCTCCGTTTGTGATCCGGGAGCCTGGTGCCAGCGAGACCTGGAATTTCCGGTCTGGTTGGTCTTGGGCCCCGCGGAGCCAGGTTGATACCCCTCACCTCCCAACCCCAGGCCCTCGGATGCCCAGAACCTGTAGGCCGCACCGTGGACTTATTCTTAACCGAGGGGGTGAGTGAGGGGGCTGTTTCAGCAGACCAGGGGGGTGGTTGGAGGTGACGCGGGTTTGACAACGTGTTGGTGGGGACGTAAGATGGATCTTTTCTGCTCCTTCACCCCCTTCACGCCTCTGGGACTCTGTGTGGGACCCAGCCCTTGCTTCATCCCCTCCCCCACTCCCATTTGCTTTAAGCTTGGGTCCCTTCCCCTTTCCGAGCTCCACTCTTTCCTAACAGGTGCTGGGGGGACCCTGATGTGGCACCAAATGAAATGAACAAAGCTCCACAGCCCACAGGCCCCCCACCTGCCCCATCCCCTGGACTCCCACAGGTAATTAGGGAGGAATTAGTAGAGACTGGGATGGGGGTGGGGGCGATCCGGCAGCTGGTCAGGAACAGGTTCCAACCTCTGGATTTTCCCACCCCCATCTGTGTCAGGGCAAAGTGCAGCTTCCTGCTGCCAAATTGAGACAGGGCCCCTGGGCTGTTCTCAGGGGCTGTCATGGGGAAGAGGGGGCATGTCGACTGCTGAAGCTCCTGCCACAGGTCTGCTCCCCTTACTTTACCAGCTTAGGTTTCTGCCCCACCCGGGTTTCCCCTCTTGCTGAACTCTGGTCTCCCCCCTTCAGCCAGCGTTTCCCCCGGGGCAGACAGCACCGGTGGTGTTCAGTACGCCACAAGCGACACAAATGAACACGCCTTCTCAGCCCCGCCAGGTGAGGGGCTGTGGGGAGGGGAGTAGGGGGCCTGGGTGGGAGCCATGGAAAGTTTAGGCCAGTTTTGGGCCTAGGATGGAAACTCTGGAGGCCCTGTACCTGCCCCAATTTCCTGAGAGTTGCTTTGTGTTCTTTCATGCGGCTCTGCACTTTGTGCTGTTGATTACTTACGGTGGGCAGCCCCTTGGGGAGTATGGAATCGGTGGGGGTGGCATTATTAGGGGTCCTGGTGCCTTGAGAATTGGGAGCAGTGCTTTGGGCCCTGCTGCCAACTCCTGTTTTCCTCTTTCCTCCTTTTCCTAGGGGGTTGTGAATGCTCCATTACCCTTCCCTTCTTTCTTTTTGCACTATGGCTAGATAATCACTCCAGCTGGTTCTTGCCTTTCTCTGTTCCCTAAATTCTTCCTCACTAAGTGGGAGCATTCTTGTCCAGCTTCTTCATTTTTTTCTCCCTCATCACCTTGGGGGTAATTTTCTTCTTTCCTGTCCCCATGTGCTCTCAGGGAGGATTCAGGTCTCTGCAGGTAATACCCCTTTGCTAATCCTGGACCCTCTCGTGGTCTCACTCTTAATCTCCACCCTAGTCCAGGGCTAGACACAGGGACCGGGTCTTCAGGGTGGGGACACGTCTGCTGTTAAGGTCCTCAGTCTGATGCCGAGTGATGCATGTTAGAGGCTAGATCTTGGCAGAGTGCATATCTGGGAACTGGGAGACTGTTGCATGTTAGTGGTTAGCTCCTCTCTTCCTTAGGGTGGAGTAATGCATGCTGGGGAGTATGTTGCCCAAAAGGGCTTTACTTAGGCATGATGCATCTGGGTATTAGGGAGCCTTTGCAGAGGGGTAGCCTGGTAGAGGTGACATGAGAATGCACGGCAGTGAGGGAGTAAATATTCATGGAGTGCGAAGCGCATACCTGAATGTGGATGTTACATGTGAGTACCAGGGGCCACTTAACCATCAGTTGGTCAGGTGAGTTAGGATTGGCCTTGTGCTCCAGAGCCCCCAGTACTTCTCCCCAGATGAGAGACATTGTGGAGTGGCCATTTTGCTGTCCCATTTCCTCCCTTCCCAACACCAACTGCCTTCCTCCCTCTTGACAGCACTTCTACCCCAGCCGGGCCCAGCCCCCAAGCAGTGCAGCCACCCGAGTGCAGAGTGCAGCCCCCGCCCGCCCTGGCCCAGCTGCCCATGTCTACCCTGCTGGATCCCAAGTAATGATGATCCCTTCCCAGATCTCCTACTCAGCCTCCCAAGGGGCCTACTACATCCCTGGACAGGTGAGGTTGGTGGCTTGGGGGCTGGAAGCCTCGGAACCTTAAACCCCAATCCTCCTCTCCCCTACCCTGACCTCCAGTCCCATTTCTTCTGCAGTGGTGGGACTTTCTTCTCATCATTGCCCACAGTGTCTTATCCTGTCATGCCTTGCATTCTCTTTGTAGTCTGATACGGTACTCATAGCTCCCTCAACTCCTCTCCCCTCCTCCTCCCTCTTCCCCACCAGGGGCGTTCCACATATGTTGTCCCGACACAGCAGTATTCTGTACAGCCAGGAGCCCCAAGCTTCTATCCGGGTGCGAGCCCTACAGAGTTTGGGACTTACGGTAAGCAGAGGAGGGAGTCCGATGGGAGTGAGTCCCAGGGAGCATCTAAACTCACCCACGAATTCCTAGACTCTTCCTAGGCTCATTCCTCAGTCTAAAAACGATAGGGTTAGTAGGTAGTAGGGATCGGTGCTTAATGTGAAACTGCTGTTGGGTGGAGGGGTGGGGGGGCAGGGAGCATTTTATCCTGTTGGAGTCCTCCCTGTGTCCAAGGCACAAGTTTGAGGGTCTCTTAGTAAGCATTCCCTGTGACACTTGTTCCATGGTTGGTGGGAGCCCATGTAACGTGGATTTGGGAGGTTTTGTAGCTGTTTTTCATTTGTGTTCTAGGGAAGGATTAGTCTGTTCTTTATGGCAGTGGTTTCCAAAATTTTTTGATCATCTATCAGGAAAAATTTTGAGTATGTACCTCTAATACATGTATGTTTTTGTTTGTTTATACACATGCATCATTTAAACAACACACTTAATGTTGCTTGTTAAAAGCAAGTGGAGATTATGGATGAGATTAAAGAACACATCCCATTTTGGAGACCATTGCTTTAAGGAATTAATTTTTCCACATCCTGGGCCTGGTTCATAATGTTACTCTTTGTTTCCTTGCCCCTTAGTAAAGGGCTGGAGACTGGAACTGAACTCAGGTTGAGTGGAACAGGGTTGGCAAATCTGTCTTTCTCAATCCCAGCCAAAGACCTGATTCTGTTTCAGGTTAAGTTGTTGCTGCTCCCTCAGAATACATGTGTGTGTGTTGCTGGGGGTTGGGGGCATACATAATACCTTATAGGGTAGAAGTGAAATAAAAGTCTCCTGGTAGTAGTAGCTGGAATGTGATGGGGAAGGAGTGCCTGTCTACGAGGTGTGTGTATGTCAGTGTCAGGAATTCTTATAAACGCAGTTCAGACTGGTTCCCCAGCTTTGATAGACACCTAATTCCCTTGGGGAGGTGGGTGGGGCAGGGCAAGGGGCCGGCTGTGGGTGATGAGAGGTTCTGGGGATGGGAGGCGTTCAAGCAGGCATTTGTATATGGCTGGGCCCTGACGCTGCTGCCATTCTTCCTTTCTGTGTCTCTCCCCCTCCCCCAAGCTGGCGCCTACTACCCAGCCCAGGGTGTGCAGCAGTTTCCCACTGGTGTCGCCCCCGCCCCAGTTTTGATGAACCAGCCACCCCAGATTGCTCCCAAGAGGGAGCGGAAGACCGTGAGTAGCAGCAAGGGGCTCTGGGACATCTGGGAGAGGGAGAATCAAGGTCAGGCACATTGTGGGTCAGGGAGCAGAAAGTTGAGGAAGGAGATCTTCAGTTGGGAGTGGTTAGAGAATGGAGATCTCTGAAGTGCTTAGTTTCTTTGTAAGGACTAAGACTTCAATGTAGAAGTGGCTCATGGGAGGACTGAAGAGGCTCCTGCGGGGGTTCCTGAGAGACCCAGGTTCTGGGGGTCCATAAGATCTATGTTTGGTTTTACGTTTCTGGTGGCTTGTCCTGGAAATCGTTTGTTTTCTGTGGCCCCACCCCCCACCTCCCAGTCCTGGAAGCTCTTGAGGCCTCCGCCTCTGTTCAATCCTCAAGCCCTGGGCGTGGTGCCCAGAATAGGGTGCCAGGGCTGGGGAAGCCGCTGAGTCACCCTAGCTCCACCCACTGGATCTGGGCCCTGCCCCCAGAGATCAGGCAGACTAGCCACAAGTGAGCTGTATGGGTGCTAGATGGGGGTCCTGGGCCCCATGGTGTGCAGCCAGTGACTTGGGGACTGCTGGTGGGGCAGGGCTGATGGAGGGAGGGGCATTGTGATGTACGGGGCTGCTCTGTGAGGTCAAGGGTCTCTTAGGGGTGGGGGGCCAGGGTAGGGAGTACAAGATGAGCTGGATGGGTTGACAGTAGAACTCATGGGGTTTCTGGCACCCACCCACCTGCTTCCCAGTGGGGGGTGGGGGGTTGGCCTGGAGTCTTAGGAGTGGGGCAGGGTGGAGAGGTGGGCTCCTCCTGTTTCCCACTCATCCCGGAGCTTTCTTTCCCCAGATCCGAATTCGAGATCCAAACCAAGGAGGGAAGGATATCACAGAGGAGATCATGTCTGGGGCCCGCACCGCCTCCACACCCACCCCTCCCCAGGTATTGTCTGATCTTTGCGTGAGGCCCTGGCTAGGATGGCTGTTCTGACTTGGGTTGCCAAGTCCTTTGATCTTTTCTTTCAACTAAGGGATTTCTTTCCCTGTTTTCCTGGATTTTTAGGCAGAGTTAAAGTAGCAATGGCTCTAGTAGAGAAGGGTTGTGGGCCTCTTCAGGGCAAATTTGGTAACCCTTTGTGTCCTGCAGACGGGAGGCGGTCTGGAGCCTCAAGCTAATGGGGAGACACCCCAGGTTGCTGTTGTTGTCCGGCCAGGTAAGTGAGCAGGTAGGGCAGAGCTTTTATGGGGACAAGGAGGGTGACAATTTCACATGTTGAGGAGGTGGAGTAACTTGACCTGGGTGCCAGAGAAGAATGGGTAGTGGGATTTTGCAAATGGCCTAGATGTTGGGTGAGAGGGGAAAAGGCTAAGGTGGGATAAGATTGCAGGGGTGGGTGTTAGGCTGGGAATGTCTTGGCTGGGAGGAGGGGGGACAACATCAGTGAAGGCCTGCCTTTAATGACTCGTCTTCTTTCCTGTGGTGTAGATGATCGGTCCCAGGGAGCAATCATTGGGAGCCGGCCGGGCCTGCCTGGCCCAGAACACAGCCCTTCAGAATCCCAGCCTTCGTCACCTTGTCCGACCCCATCACCACCCCCAATCTTGGAACCGGGGTCTGAGCCTAATATCACAGTCCTCTCTGTTCCTGGGGACACTGTGACAACAGGGATGATCCAGATGTCTGTAGAAGAATCCACCCCTCTGCCCCGTGAACCTGGGGAGCCATATTGCCTCTCTCCAGAACCTACTCCCCTCGCTGAACCCATACTGGAAGTAGAAGTGACACTTAGCAAACCGATTCCAGAGTCTGAGTTCTCTTCCAGTCCTCTCCAGGTTTCCACCCCCTCTGCATCTCACAAAGAGGAAATTCTTCCTGAACCAAATGGCATGGTCCCATCTGAGGATCTGGAACCAGAGGTGGAGTCGAGCCCAGAGCTTGCTCCTCTTCCTCCCCAAGCTTGTCCCTCTGAATCCCCCGTGCCCATTGCTCCAACTGCCCAACCTGAGGAACTGCTCAACGGAGCCCCCTCGCCACCAGCTGTGGACTTAAGCCCAGTCAGTGAGCCAGAGGAGCAGGTCAAGGAGGTTCCCGCATCAGTGGCTTCCCCCACCGTCCTCTCTGCCATTCCGGCTATGGCTCCTCCAGCTCAGGAGGAGGAAATAGAGGAAGAGGAGGAAGAGGAGGAAGAAGGAGAAGCAGGAGACGCTGAGGGTCAGAAGGGAGGAGAGGAACTTCTTCCCCCGGAGAGCACCCCTGTTGCAGCCCACCTGTCGCAGAATTTGGAGGCAGCAGCCACCACCCAAGGTAAGGTGTGGCTGGATGGTGGAGATGGGGCGGGCTGGAAAGCGTGGGTTTTTTTTTTCTTTATTGATGACCTCTCATTTGTGCCCACTGTGTCTGGGTCATAGAAGCCCTTGATGGAACCTAAGAGATAAAATTCCAAGATTAAGGAATTTTAAGTCTGAAGTGGGTGTGATGGAAAGAGGAAATACTGTAGAGTAGTTGCTTTTTTCTTTTTTAATTTCCTCAGGGATTAGGGGTATTCCGTAAGTTATTCGTATTTTGTTACCCACCCCCCCCAAACAGTGGCAGTGTCTGTGCCAAAGAGGAGACGGAAAATTAAGGAGCTCAATAAGAAGGAGGCTGTAGGCGACATTTTGGATGCCTTCAAGGAGGTAAGGGAGCCAGAAAGTAAGGGAGGAGAGAGGACGGAGTTTGGGTATGAACACTAGTCATACTGCAACCAAAATGGAATATCCTATGTTTACAGGTGAGCCCAGGAGTACCAGAAGTGGAGAATCAGCCTCCTGTGGGCACCAGTTCTGGTCCGGAGCCTGAGGGCAGTAGTGCACCCCCGAGGCCCGAGGAAGCAGACGAGACCTGGGACTCAAAGGAAGACAAAATTCACAATGCAGAGAACATCCAGCCTGGGGAACAGAAGTATGAGTATAAGTCAGGTATGCTGGGGCGCCTGGGTGGCTCAGTGGGTTAAGCATCTATCTTGGGCTCAGGTCATGATCCCAGGGTTTGAGATTGAGCCCTATATGGGCTCCCTGCTCAGTGGGGAGCCTGCTTCTTCCTCTCCCACTGCCCCTCCCCCCCACTCATGCTTTTTCTCTCTCTCTCTCTCTCTCTGCTCACTTGCACGTGTGCACGTGCGCACACTCTCAAATAAGTAAATAAACCTTAAAAAAAAAAAAAAGTCTGGTATCCTGAAAGAAAGGTTCAGAAGGGTTGGGTGCTGTTGCCAGGGCCCTGAGAGACAAAGGTATGATTGGTTCATCTCGTCTTCTTCGTAGATCAGTGGAAGCCTCTAAATCTTGAGGAGAAAAAGCGCTACGACCGTGAGTTCCTCCTTGGCTTTCAGTTCATCTTTGCCAGCATGCAGAAGCCAGAGGGATTGCCCCATATCAGCGATGTGGTGTTGGATAAGGTTGGTAGGCTTGAGGGGGAGGGTCTGTTTGGGCTGGCTGGCTGGCTGGCTGGCTGGCTGGCTGGCTGGGGGAGGGGCCTGCGGTCTCAAAGAGTAGTCAGGAGCCATAGCCTCTTTCTCACGCCTTCCCTGTCCCCTTTGCAGGCCAATAAAACACCACTGCGGTCACTGGACCCTACTAGACTTCAAGGCATAAATTGTGGTCCAGACTTCACTCCTTCCTTTGCCAACCTTGGCCGACCAGCCCTCAGCAACCGTGGACCCCCGAGGGGTGGTCCAGGTGGGGAGCTGCCCCGAGGGCCGGTGAGTGGGATTGGCTAGAGGGACAGATGGTCAAGGGGGGTGAGGGGATGGCTCCCTTGTCCTGCTGAGGGGAGGGGGCATCTGCCCTGGTACTGTGTGATAGCACTGTAACGGGTTCTGCTGACTTGCTCTGTGTCTTCACTCGTCCTTACCCCTTGCTTAGCAGGCTGGTCTGGGACCCCGGCGCTCTCAGCAGGGCCCCCGAAAGGAACCCCGCAAGATCATTGCCACAGTGTTAATGACTGAAGATATAAAGTTGAACAAAGCAGAGAAAGCCTGGAAACCCAGCAGCAAGCGGACAGCCGCTGATAAGGATCGAGGGGAAGAGGATGCTGATGGCAGCAAAACCCAGGTACTGGCCAGTGCTGCTTTTGCTGTTTCTTCTCTTAAGCTCTGCTCTCTGAGCCAGCTCTGCCCTCTTTGTTTCTGTCATTCTTACCACTGGTGGCTACTTGAGTCCCATACCACCCTCTCTCATCTCTCCCACTCTCCCACCGACCTCTTCTGAGAACCTCACTGGATTCTGTCTCTTTTCTGTTCCCTCTCCCAGGACCTGTTCCGCAGGGTGCGCTCCATCCTGAATAAGCTGACACCCCAGATGTTCCAGCAGCTGATGAAGCAGGTGACGCAGCTGGCCATTGACACTGAGGAACGCCTCAAAGGGGTCATTGACCTTATCTTCGAGAAGGCCATTTCAGAGCCCAACTTCTCCGTGGCCTATGCCAACATGTGCCGCTGCCTCATGGCGGTTAGTTTCCACTGTTACTAACCCTTGTGGTCTAGTCTCCTCCTCCTTTTCCTAAGACTTCTTGAGTTCAGCTTCTTGGTTCTCTTCCAGCCTGTGCTGTTGATGGCAGGCAGGAGGTGGCAGAGTGGGGGCCAAGGGTCTTCCTGGGTTAGGTAGCTAAAGACTCTGGGAGGGTCTGCATGCTTGGGACCCATCTACATGTGATGTTCTCTGACGTACAGCTGAAAGTGCCCACTACAGAAAAGCCAACAGTGACTGTGAACTTCCGAAAACTGTTACTGAATCGATGTCAGAAAGAGTTTGAAAAAGACAAAGATGATGATGAAGTTTTTGAGAAGAAGCAAAAAGAGATGGATGAAGCTGCCACGGTGAGGAATGCACCAAGTGCTCTGCCCGCCTCTTGCTGCTCTGCTACGTGCTGGGGTGGAGGGTAAAAGGGGGCTGGGGGCGATGGTATTTTGGGGGCTTTTCTGCCTTAAGGCAGGAATGCTTGCTGCTAGGGTTGGGAATCCAGATAGTGGAGGAGAGAAGGGTTTTAATCCAATGTCTGGGTACCTCTCTCATGGATTTCTGTCCTATAACTGGCAGGCAGAGGAACGGGGACGCCTGAAGGAAGAGTTGGAAGAGGCTCGAGACATAGCCCGGCGGCGCTCGCTAGGGAATATTAAATTTATCGGCGAGTTGTTTAAGCTGAAGATGTTAACAGAGGCGATAATGCATGACTGTGTGGTCAAGTTACTTAAGAACCATGACGAAGAGTCCCTTGAATGCCTTTGTCGTTTGCTCACTACCATTGGCAAAGATTTGGACTTTGAAAAAGCCAAGGTAGGGGTCCTGGGATGTGGAGTGGGATGGCCGAAGTGCCTGGGGTCTGCTTCTGGCTCACCAGCTCCTTGCTGGGCTGCTGTGTAGCCTGCCAAACCCCAGTGATGGAGCTGAGGGTCTGAGGAGGGGCCGGGCCTGTGGCCAGGGGGAGATATTACTGGTTCCTGACCTGATCCCTTGGTCTCTTCTAGCCCCGAATGGATCAGTATTTCAACCAGATGGAAAAAATCATTAAGGAAAAGAAGACTTCATCCCGAATCCGCTTTATGCTGCAAGACGTGCTGGATCTGCGACGGGTGTGTGTCCTTTCCTTCCCACTGCCGGTCTGCTTTCTGTACACGGTGCCCCGGTTCCCGACATTGCTTCAGCTGGCCCTCTGATACGGTGACCTTGTGACTGGTCTTCTGTTCCTGCAGAGCAATTGGGTGCCACGCCGTGGGGACCAGGGTCCCAAGACTATTGACCAGATTCACAAGGAAGCTGAGATGGAGGAGCACTGGGAACATGTAAAAGTGCAACAGCTGATGGCCAAGGGCAGCGACAAGCGTCGGGGTGGCCCTCCAGGCCCACCCATTAGTGAGTTTGAGGCTCAGATTAAGGAGGGGGCAGAGTGAGGGGTTATGCTTTCCACTGATGACTTCTTGTTAGTGCCACGTGTCTGGGCCACTGAGACCACATGATGGAACTGAGGATCTGAGGAAGGGGGGCTGGGGGCGGCCCCAGGTGATAGGGTGCTAGGAGGTACTCATTATTGCAAATGCTCTTCTCTTTGTCCCAGGCCGTGGCCTCCCACTTGTGGATGATGGTGGCTGGAACACAGTCCCCATCAGCAAGGGCAGCCGCCCTATAGACACCTCACGACTCACCAAGATCACGAAGGTAGGGGGGTGTATTGGAGAGGGTGATGGTGGCCGTGGGACGGTAAAGAGGGATCAGACAGGCACTGAGCCTAGGTTTGGATCTTGGTGCCCTCAATCTTTGAAGTTGGAAAGGTGGCCACTGAATTTTTCCTCTTGGACTGTTAGCTTGCTAGAGACAGGACTGCCAGCTCAAGGGGGTGTATTCACGTTTGAGCCAGTGGTCAGCAAACTCAGAGTGCAAATCCGGCCCATTTCTTGCTTCTCTATATTCCACAGCTAATAGGTGGCCTTTATGGGTTTTTAACGGTTGAAAAGAATAAAGTAGATGATATTATGTTACACAGAATGTCAATTTCAGTGTCCTTTGTTTTATTAGAACACAACCATAATCATTCTCCTTAAGTATTATCTGTGACCACCTTTGTGCTATAGTGGCTGAGTGGAATAGTTGAAATAGGAACTATATGGCCTGTAGAGCCTAAGGTATTTACTATTTGGCCTTTTACAGGAAAAGTTTGCCAGGCTCTTGGTCTAGGCTGTTTGCTACTGTGTAGCAGTGGGCTTTGGCCAGATCAGATTCATGACTTCTCCATTCCATTTCCTTCCTCAGCCTGGCTCCATTGATTCTAACAACCAGCTCTTTGCACCTGGAGGACGATTGAGCTGGGGCAAGGGCAGCAGTGGGGGCTCAGGAGCCAAGCCCTCCGATGCAGGTATGGCCACTGTAGGGAGTTGGGTGACTGTTAAATCCTCTTTCTTGAGGGCAGAACCCTGGTTGTAGGGGAGGCTTTTGGTATAGTGTGGTTAGGTAATAACAGGAGGTCTGTGCTTGGGACTAGGGACTGAAAGAACTGTTCGTGGGGGGAGTAGGACCAGATGTCCTAAAGTGCGAGTAGGAGATAGAGTGGAAGAAAGTAGGAAGAGAGTTTGATCTGGGCTTTCTGCCTCCCCAGCATCAGAAGCTGCTCGTCCAGCTACTAGTACCTTGAACCGCTTCTCAGCCCTTCAACAAGCAGTACCTACAGAAAGCACAGATAGCAGACGTGTGGTACAGAGGTGAGGTTTCCTGGGTGTCTTTTTTTTCATGCGGGGCGTAGCGTCATTGGTCTTCGGTGGTTGCCATAGGAATTCTCACACCTGTAATGCTCAGCACCCCTAGCTAAATTCGGGCACATTCCTGCTGCTAGGAACTAGGCCCGATGGTAGCTATATGAGAGGGGGCTTAGCCTAGGCAGTACAAGTGAGAGGTGACATGCCTGTTTTTTTCTCCAGGAGTAGCTTGAGTCGGGAAAGAGGTGAGAAAGCTGGGGACCGGGGAGACCGCCTAGAGCGGAGTGAACGGGGAGGTGACCGTGGGGACCGGCTCGATCGCTCTCGGACACCTGCCACCAAGCGGAGCTTTAGCAAGGAAATGGAGGAGCGGAGTAGAGAGCGGCCCTCCCAGCCTGAGGGACTGCGCAAGGCAGCTAGCCTGACAGAGGATCGGGACCGCGGGCGCGATGCCGGTAAGGGGCTGGGAGAGGAAGGGAAAGGTGTGGGTTTTGGACTAGCCAGTCTCCAATCTTCAGAGCTCCAGGCCTTTTTTGCTAGGAAAATTAGAACTAAAGAGTCTCCATGGGGCACCTGGGTGACTCATTCGGTTAAGTGTCTTGCCTTGGGCTTAGGTCATGATCCCAGGCTCCAGGGATCCAGCCCATGACAGGCTCCCTGCTCAGTAGGGAGTCTGCTTCTCTTTCTCGTTCTGCCCCTCTGTTCTGTGCTCTTTTTCTCACTTTTTCTCTCTCGAATAAATAAAGTCTTAAAAAGAAGAACTAAGGGTTCTCCAATCTGTTCTTCCCCCTGCAGTGAAGCGAGAAGCCACCCTGCCCCCAGTGAGCCCCCCGAAGGCTGCACTTTCCGAGGAAGAGCTGGAGAAGAAATCCAAGGCCATCATTGAGGAATACCTCCATCTCAATGACATGAAGGTGGGCAGTAGGTGGGGTCTGAGTGACAGCAGAGCGGGTGGGACATGTGCTGGCAGGCATGGAGCATGGGGCCGGGAGCAGACTGTGACTGCCCTCTCCCTCCTTCCTGCACCCCCGCAGGAGGCAGTGCAGTGCGTACAGGAGCTGGCCTCCCCCTCCCTGCTCTTCATCTTTGTGCGGCATGGCATTGAGTCAACACTGGAGCGCAGCACCATCGCTCGGGAGCATATGGGGCGGCTGCTGCACCAGCTGCTCTTTGCCGGGCACCTCTCCACTGCTCAGTACTACCAAGGGTATGCCTTCTGAGGGCCTTCTACTTTGACATACCCACAGACTTCCCGCCTCTGTAGGACCCATGCAGCCTTGGATAAGAGTGGTTCCTCAGCCAGCCTGGTCAGCGTTACTTCCGGCAGGGGTAGGGTGTACTGTGCAAGGACAGAGTGTGCTATAGCTTGAGATAATTGCCCTATGTTTAGGAAGTGTTCTCAAGGGGCCCCACAGTTGATCCTTTAACAATGCCATGTTGCCCCAGAAGTTGAGTTGGGCCCCGGCTTGCCTTTGCTAGAAGGCCCTGGCCTTTTTTTTTTTTTAAAGATCCATTTTTATTTGAGAGTGAGAGGAGAAAGAGAGGGGGAAGGTGGGAGGAGGGGCAGAGCGAGAGGGAGAGAATCCTCAGGCAGAGTCCCCTCTGAGTGTAGAGCCTGCCACAGTGCTCCGCTCCAGAACCCCAAGATATGACCTGAGCTAAAATCAGGGAATTGGACACTCAATTGACCCCTAGAATGGGTACCCCTAGAATGCCCTGACTTTGAATTCCATTTGCAGGCTGTATGAAATCTTAGAATTGGCTGAAGACATGGAAATTGACATCCCCCATGTATGGCTCTACCTAGCAGAACTCGTAACGCCCATTCTGCAGGAAGGTGGGATACCTATGGGGGAGCTCTTCAGGTAAGCACTCTTTAGTGGGATTCAGGGGAGGTAAAGACAAGAAAGTTGGGGAAGGAGGCATATATGGCAGGTTCAATGCCTGGGTTTAGGGAGGGATGGGGTAGTGTACTGAGAGAGCTTTGGAGGCTATCCACACTCACTGTATTTTTCTTTCTCTTTAGGGAGATTACAAAACCTCTGAGACCCCTGGGCAAAGCTGCTTCCCTATTGCTGGAGATTCTGGGGCTTCTGTGTAAAAGCATGGTAAGTGAGAGCCTTTGGGGGACCTGTTGAAACTTCTCTTCCTGCTGCGTGGTTTTGGCCAGTTGCTGTGACCCTGATGCCTTATGGTCCTTTGGTGGGACAGGATTAATGGTGATGGTAGTGCTGTATTGGGTACTGGGAAGAGGAAATGTTGAGGCTGGCACTCTCAGACCAGTTCCTGTCATGAGTTCTGGGCAAGACTAGAGGAGACTGGCAATCTAAGACCCTAAGTACCTGATTGATTGAGTCATTCATTCAACTAGCATTTTTAAAAAATTTTTTTATTTTATTTTATTTTTTTTTTTAAGATTATTTATTTATTTATTTATTTGTCAGAGAGAGAGAGCGAGAGCGAGCACAGGCAGACAGAGTGGAAGGCAGAGTCAGAGGGAGAAGCAGGCTCCCTGCGGAGCAAGGAGCCCGATGTGGGACTCGATCCCAGGACGCTGGGATCATGACCTGAGCCGAAGGCAGCTGCTTAACCAACTGAGCCACCCAGGCGTCCCTTTTATTTTATTTTTTAAAAAAGTTTTTATTTATTTGACAGATCACAAGTAGGCAGAGAAGCAGGCAGAGAGAGAGGGGAAGCAGGCTCCCTGCTGAGCAGAGAGCCGGATACGGAACTCCATCCCAGGACCCTGAGATCATGACCTGAGCCGAAGGCAGAGGCTTAACCCACTGAGCCACCCAGGCGCCCTAGCATTTTTTTTTTTTTTAAACATTTACCAACCACATACTAGACAATAGAATGGAGTGTCTTGAGTATTGTGAGGTTGCAAAGGAATGTCTCTTTGGTGATGTTCATGACGGAAAGCTTTCCTAGAAGGGTCCTGGAAACTGCTTTGTGAAAGTTGGTGGTGACAAGCAAATGTCATGGAGAGATGGAGAGACAGGAAAGGCAAGTGGGTAGGGCACTTCGTGGTTGCCAGAGCTGGGAAGAGCACTTTGAAGAGTTTAGCTGCCCCTGGGGCCTGGACAGATGAGACTTGAATGGAAAGGAATTGTTCTTTCAGCATCTTATTTATCCTTTTAGGTAGAAACCTGTATTCGGGTAGTTTGTGTTTTCAAAAAAGAGAGGCATATTGAACTATGTGTATTTCATTGAATCTTGGTACAGCATGTTGTAGGACATGTTATTGCTACACTGTTAAAACACTTAAGGTGGTTCGTTTAGATGTAATGTATCAACTGTGAGACCATTCAGTGGCATTAGGTTTAGCATCTTTAAAATTCAAACTACGATTGTCTTACTAAGGGTTGATGTCCTCATTCTGAATATGTTTTGTTACAAACAGTAATAACTTTCAGAATCTTTTGTCCCGGGGCGCCTGGGTGGCTCAGTGGGTTAAGCCGCTGCCTTCGGCTCAGGTCATGATCTCAGGGTCCTGGGATCGAGTCCCACACTGGGCTCTCTGCTCAGTGGGGAGCCTGCTTCCTCCTCTCTCTCTCTCTCTGCCTGCCTCTCTGCCTGCTTGTGATCTCTCTCTGTCAAATAAATAAATAAAATCTTTAAAAAAAAAAAAGAATCTTTTGTCCCCTCTCAAAATGGGCTCAGACTTTTTATGTGGGGATTGTGGGGGTTATATTTGCTTCTCAAATTTTCTGGACCTGGTAACCAAAAAGGCATATTTGTTAGAAGTTGTCCTCTCCTGTGAGCATTTGATTTGCTTGGAATAATGAAAAACTAAGCTGTTTTAGAAAAAGAAGCATAGAGGAGTGCGGAAGGCTCAAATGAGGTTTTTGGATTTGGTTGTTTATACCTTTGTCAGTAAAGGTAATTCTATGAAAGCTGACTGACCTCTTCTGTAGAGGTTCTTAGGCTACCCCTTCCACCCACCGGGTTCTTAGCACTGGGGTAGATGATTTATGTCTTTGGGTGGACATATTATTTGGCTGATGTCTCTGTCCAGTACTCACCTGTAGGCATGGCGAGACTGTGCCTGTTTGGTACCTCTGTAACATCCTGAGCACCTAGTGGGCACCTGTTGGTCTTTCAGTAAATATTTGTTGGGTGACATTTGTGGAGCTAGGTGTTTGAGGGAGAGAAGGTTGTTGAATTGGTCTTTCATTTTTCCAGGGTCCCAAAAAGGTGGGGACGCTGTGGCGAGAGGCTGGACTCAGTTGGAAGGAATTTCTACCTGAAGGCCAGGATGTCAGTGCATTTGTCGCTGAACAGGTTTGTGCCTGGAGTTCGGCTAATTCTAGCATTTGGGACTGGCCATTCTTCTTCCTTTTCCCTCAGCACACTCACATGGTGTACTTACCTCCTGACTGTGGGTCTTTTTGTAGAAGGTGGAGTATACCTTGGGGGAGGAGTCAGAAGCTCCTGGCCAAAGGATGCTCTCTTCCGAGGAGCTGAGCAGGCAGCTGGAGAAGCTGCTAAAGGAGGGCAGCAGTAACCAGCGGGTGTTTGACTGGATAGAGGTAGGTTTCTCCTGGGAGAAATTGGAGGGAGGAATAAAGGAGAGGAGTTCTTGGTGTGTGGGTAGAGAATTTATGGACCATTTGTTTCTCTTCACAGGCCAACCTGAGTGAGCAGCAGGTAGCATCCAACACACTAGTTCGAGCCCTCATGACAACTGTCTGCTATTCTGCAATTATCTGTAAGAAGAACCAGGGAGATGGTGGGGCAAGGGTGGGCCTAGCAGACAAATGGTGGGAGGGAGGTTTTTGTGTTTACCTCCTAGTTGTGGACCAGGCTGAGGGTGCATTAGTCCACTTAAAATCTTGTCTTCTTCCCTGTAGTTGAGACGCCGCTCCGAGTGGATGTCGCGGTGCTGAAAGCGCGAGCGAAACTGCTCCAGAAATACCTGTGTGATGAGCAAAAGGAGCTGCAGGCACTCTACGCCCTCCAGGCCCTTGTAGTGACCCTAGAACAGCCTGCCAGTAAGAGCCAGGCTGCAGGGCGTGGGGATGGGGGTGCTGCCAGAGTGGGGGGAGTCATGGAAAGGGCCTCAACCCAAGAAAGGGGGGTGGTCCCTGGAGAGCAAAATGCCCCGGTAGTTGATTTCTTCCCCCTGCACGGGTTTGTTTCCTTGCCTACAAATGGAAGGTGTTAAGACTCCGCTTTGAAGGCTAATGGACTGCCATTTTTTGCTTAGCCAGCTTTTAGATGCTAGGAGCATGTAGGTGAGAAATGATTACGATTTCTAAGGACCAAGTACTCTTGAGGCCTGGTGGGGGGCAGAGAGGCTTTTCTTTCCTTGCCTCATTTAATTCGCACAACCATCATCCCCTTTTCCATATTGGGAGACTGAGATTTAGGTTAACATGCCTGAGAGTGTGCATTCGGCAAATAGGTATGTGCCAAGGTACTGGGACTTAGGCAGTAATTAAGTCAAGCTCAGTTCTTGTGTAGGCATGGAGTCTTAGCAGTGGTGAGGAGTGTCAGAAGATGGGTCCTGCGGGGTGCTCTCCGGGGACACCTAGTGTAAGGGATAATGAGTAGGAACTGACAAACCAGCCCAATGACAAATGGGAGGGGGAGACTTGAAATGAAGGAATTGTGTGTAAAGGAAGGCCATGAGGCAGAAAGGACTTGACATAGCAGTAGTTGTGTGTGAGGCGAGATGGGGCTGGAGAGATGGACATGGGCCAGGTCCTGCAGGGCTGTCTAAGCCATGGGACAAATTTTGCCTTTAGCCTAAGGCTGGGAAAAAGGTTTGTGGGATTTTAAGTTTTTAGATCATCCTGGCCATTAGTAAGTAGGAAGAGTGGTTTGGTATAGGGTGAATGTGAACATGGCAAGAGCAGTGAATTAGGAGCAGGTTGTGTTTTGGTGGCTGGAACTTATTGGTAGCAGGGGAACTGGGAGTTGTGTGGTTACAGTTAAAACATAACACTGACGTGGCAGGAGAGGTCATAAGAGCGAGGAAGTTACAGGACTTCCAGGATGCTCTTTTTAGCAGGTGAGGGGATGGTGTGGTACCATTCACCTGGGGAATTAGGAACTTTGGATAATGAGTTTGCAGTCCATGGGTGGAGATGATCAGAGATGTCAGGTAGACAGCTGGGTATGGGAATTCATTTGGAAAGGAAGAGGTCAGGGTTGGTGGCCAGTCACCAGAGGATATGGGATTGCCTGAGGGAGAGTGGTGAGAGCTTGGGATAGAATGTTGAGGAAGTGGAGGACCCCCAGGTAGGGATTAGAGGAGGACAGGGCCCTATGAACAAAGTAATTTTAGGAGAGGGAAGTGGTCTGTAATATTAGGTGCTACTTGAGAGTTCCATAGGCACAGACCTGAACATTTAGGGCGTTTGGAGTGTTAAAACATGGAGGCCCTTCTGGCATAAACAGTATTTGGTAGAAGAGGGGGCAGTTTGGATTGAAAACGACTGAGTAATACCTGACTGAGACAAGAAGAAAGGAAAATAGCAAGTGTAGACAGAATCTTTGAGATTAGTTAATCTCGTCTAAAGACAGAAATCTCTTGTTTGATTGTAAGAGATAGTGGTTGTAAAGGAGGACTTTTGTGTTTAGATGGGAGAAACTTGGGCTCAGAAATAAAGGACAGGGTGGATAAGTGGGTAGGTCCTCAGGGTGGGTGTGCATGGAATTTAGAACACAAGTTTGGGATAAGTGCTCTGCTGCTGTAGGATGGGTCTGGGGAGCAGTGTTGTGGATTTGAGGCTGTGTGTACCCTGAGGAACATCCTGGCTTGTAGCTTCTCATAGATGGCTGTAAGCATTTCATCTAGGCCTGGATTCCAGATCCAAGGCTTTTTGTATTCAGAAGAAAACATGTTTGCTTCTTGGGCTCCCTCTGCTTTCGGAAAGTTTGGCAGTGCAGTGTGGGGTTACGGAATTGTTGTGTTCAGTGCTTCTAGAACAAGTGCTTGGGAAGGCTTAACTAGTAGCCAGGATGTGTGGAGAAAGAGAGTCAGAGAGCAAGGGGTGCTGGAGTTGAGCCTAAAGAAATTCGGTAGGAAGGGAACAAGAGAGGACGTTCCTGGCAAAGGATGCAACACATGTAAAAATCTCAAGGCCAGAGAGGATTTGTATGTTCAGGATATGAGTGGAATATAAGAGGGAATTGGGATCTGAGTTTACCAGCATCTATAATGGGGGCCAGTGAACATTCCAGGTTATAAAGCCTTGACTTTGGTGAGTGATATATCTGGGACTTAATGTCATTCCTAAATTGAGGAGTACCAATTCTGTGTATAGTTTTTCCTCATTAAATATATCATGAGTGAAGCTGCTGAGGTGAAGCTTGGGTAGGTTTGTAAGGTTTTGCTGTGACTCATTACCGTGCACCTTCTCTTAGAACGTGAGAATAACATCTTGTTACAGACCCACCTAGTCACTCTGGGATGGTCAGACACAATTATCAGGATGGCAGGGCAGGCCCGTTGTTTTAACCGCGGAACTTTGGAGTGGAGTGGGGTGGCTGTGGGCAGCACTCCTTTTAATTGCTCTCGTCCTGCCTGTTTGCAGACCTGCTTCGGATGTTCTTTGACACGCTGTATGATGAGGATGTGGTGAAAGAGGATGCCTTCTACAGCTGGGAGAGTAGCAAGGACCCTGCTGAGCAACAGGGCAAGGGCGTGGCCCTTAAATCTGTCACAGCCTTCTTCAAGTGGCTTCGTGAGGCAGAGGAGGAGGAGTCTGACCACAACTGAGGGCGGGTGGGGCCGGGGACTTGGAGCCCCATGGACACTCGGATGGCCTGGCCAGCCGCCCGGACTGCAGGGGGGGCAGCAGCAGCGGCGGTGGCAATGGGTGCCTGTAGTGCGATGTGTCTGAGCTAATAAAATGGCTGAAGAGGCAGGATGGCGTGGGGCTGCCTGGGGCCCCCCCTCCAGGATGCTGCCAGGTGTCCCTCTCCTCCCCCTGGGGCACAGAGATATATTATATATAAAGTCTTGAAATTTGGTGTGTCTTGGTGGGGGGGCACCACCGCCTGCCCCTGGGGTCCTTTTTTATTTTCTGAAAATCACTCATGGGACTGCCGTCCTCGCTGCTGGGGGCATATGCCCCAGCCCCTGCACCACCCCTGCTGCTGCCTGGGCAGGGGGAAGGGGGGGCACGGTGCCTGTAATTATTAAACATGAATTCAATTAAGCTCACTGCCTCCCTGCTTTATGGCCTGCTCCCTCTGGAGAAGGGGTATGGATAGGTGGGCAGCCTCCTTTCCAGAGCTGGCGCTATAGCACGGTTCCCGGCAACCTGGCACCCCTCTTTTCTTTTCCCCTGTCCATGATTGTGGGGGGCTGTCGGAGGGTCACTGCCCGGATGGTTGGACCCTTGAAACGGACATGGTTGGGGCGCCCTGTTGGTTAGTGGAGGAGAGAGAAAGAGCTGTGGGGTGCTTCCAGAATGCAATTGCTAGACTTACTGTCCTAGAAGGCTGTGATACAGGCCCCTGTGTATAGAGGCAGCCCTGTGTTTCAAGCTGTTTATAGCCAGAGAAGTCCTTTATGGCTTCAAGGTCTCATCTGTAAAAAAGAGTGGGCTGGATGCAAGGAGTCTGACCATCCCCACGCGGCGAGCCTGGCATCCGGGGCCCAGTGAGTTCCCGCCCACCCTTTTCCCTCAGGGTTGCTCCGCATTCGGGCCTGGGATGTGAGGACGAGGTGCTTCCGGACTCGGCCCTAGGCCGCCCCTGCGTGGCTGTGACGTATTTCGCCCCGCCTGCCTTGGGTGGTGACGCGGATGGCCACGCCCCCGCGCTGACGTCATCGGCCCGGTTCCCTCTCCGGGGAGCGACGGCGGACGCGCGGCTCCCACCCCCTCCCCTCTCACGGGTTCTCCCCTCCCCGGTGGCGGCCGCGGCCCGACCCTGTGGTAGGCGATGGCCCGGGCCCCGAGCGCGGGCTAGCGTGCCTGGGTGCCCGGCCATGGGCTGTATCGGCTCTCGGAGTCCGGCGGGTCAGGGTAAGAGGTGGAGGCCGGGCACGGGTTGGGGAATTGGGCTGCGGCTGCCGGGTGCGCGGGCCGCGGATGGGTGGGGGCCTTGAGGAGGGGGCCGGTGTCGGGAGAGGGAGGAGCCTGCACCCGGGAGGCGGGCCAGACAAGAGGAAGGAGAGGGCAGGAGCGGAGAGGGGGCCAAATCCACTCGGCTTCGCTGCCACGGCCTGTCTGCTTCTGGGCTTTGCAGGCTAGACTCGTGGGCTTTCCACCTGGATTTCCACCGCTGAGGGGGGTAGGAGGCGCACAGCCTTGGGAGGGGCAAGGTGTCCATGGCGACTGGCCTTCCACACCCACACACTCGTCGCCCCCAAGGCCCACACCTCTCCTTTACTCTGCCCTGGGAGTGGCTCTGGTGGGAACCTGCCTCTCCTAGTTGTGTCCCAACCCCCTTAAAGGGGGCAGTCTGCAAAGCCCGTCAAGCACCCCACTATGGAGGTTTTGGCTAAAAACTTATCTCCTCCCTTTAGAGTCAGATGGCTGATGGAGGAGACTGAGGCCCCATTTGGGGCACCTGTGAGCGCCTGATCACCTTAACTGTTTTAGTTCCCTTCCCCCACTCCCCAACAAAAACAAATCCTCATACTTTGTGGTGAGAAAGAGGAGCTGAGAGAGAGGCCATTAGGGCTGCTTACAACTGCTGATCCCTGCTGCTTGGGTCTTGGTTCCCATTGATGGTGGTGCACTCTGGGGCCTGGCCTCAGTCCTTTGCAGCTGAGGTCTACCAGCCTACTTTTCTTAAGTGTCATGTATTTCTCCAAGCCTGAGGCCAGGTGGGGAGTAGTGAGGTTGAGGGCTGGGTTTATAATGGGTCCTGGGCTTCCAGGGCAGGTGGTCGGTCATACAGGCCTTAGTGTGGTTGGTACTTGAGATTCTTTGGAGCTAAGTCTCTGGCTGAGATTTGTGCTTTCCTTGGGTTCCCATGAGGAATTATGGGATTTGTAGTCCTAAATTAACCTCATGACTTTCGAAGTTGAGAAGCTGCAGGCTGCTCTGATCCTTCTGGCCCTCCTAAGGCTTGAAGTTCAGGAAGTCATTCCCTCCTGTAGTCAGGAGAGAGTTTTGCTGACCTCAGAAATGGCTTTGAGAGCCCTGATTAGGTACCAGCTGGGGGCCAGGGATGGCCTGTAACCTTGTATCTTCCTTCTGGTTGGTAGCGTTTCTGGGGACCACCAGCTGGCTGAGGCTCAGGGACAGAGACGGCTGCTCCAGCTAAAGGTCAGTTGTGATGTACATTGCCTGTTGGCACCGTCTAGGGGATGGGCCTCAGCTTCCTGAGCTCCAGAGAGCTCTGCTGGGCCCTTTGTACTCCCACCTCCTCAAAGCCAAGAGGAAGGAGTGTTCTCCTTATGTGACTAGGCACAGGTTCCAAGTGGGGAGGGGACTGGCTCAGCATCCGGAGCCAAAATAAGAATAGAACTGGGAGCTGAGCCTGGAGCGGTTCTGGGCTTTTGGTTCTCTGCATCAACACAGCCAGCATGCCTATGATTTCTGTGCTGGGCAAAATGTTTCTGTGGCAGCGTGAAGGGCCTGGAGGACGATGGACTTGTCAGACAAGTCGCAGAGGTGAGACCAGCGACTGTAGATGTGATCTGGGAGGTGAGGGGAAGCTGAGGGATAGGGTCCTCAGGTGGCAAAAGGAAAATTACTCTGGCTTAGATATTGGGAACCAGGATGAAACAGGAACAACCAGGCTGGGGCCAGATAGGGCATCAGGAAAAAAGCTTTAGGGGACTGGGGTGAAAGAAAAAATCATGGGTTTTTCAGAAGAGAAAAGAACTGCGTACCAGCTGATGCTGGCGAGAGGAAAGAACCAAGAGAAGGCAGGCACCAAGCCTGTAAAGGGTCCAAGGCGGTGGTGGGGAGGAGGATGGCGATGGTGGTGGAAGAACGCAGTGTGCTTTCCAAGAGGAATGGATAGGCCGAGAAACCCAAGACTGAGAATTTATGAAGTTTAGGTTTCATCCCTAGGGTTCTGATGGCAAAATATCTCCAGAGGAGGAAGGGGGCCCACTGGCTGCCACAAAGTGGCCCCAAGGGCCTGAAGGTCAGGAAGGGGTTTTCAGAATTGTGGAGAGCACCAGGTGGTTGCTGATATTCCGGGAGGTGGGGGTGGGTGAGGAGAAATGATATGGCAGCACCGGATGAAAATGGGGATTTTGGCAGAAGTGGGAGCCCAGGTGAACAGCCTTTCCCCCACCCCTCAGTGGCCTCGGACCCCGCTTGGGCTGTGGAGTGGATCGAACTTCCTCGGGGCCTCTCTCTATCTTCCTTGGGATCTGCTCGGACCCTCCGAGGCTGGAGCCGGTCCTCCCGCCCTTCCTCCGTGGACAGCCAGGACTTGCCAGAGGTGCTGGGCCCCTGGTATTGGTAGGGGGAAGGGGGGCCGCATTCACATGAAGGGGATCAGTATCCCCCACCCCCGCCTCGCCAGCCTGCTTCTGGCTCCCTTTTCCTGCGAGCGGAGGCGCTATCCGGCCGGCGGGGCCCCAAGGCCGCCCCCGCGCCGGTCTGCTCTGCTCGGCGCGGTGCCAGCGGGCGGGCTTTGCTCCCGCCTTGGGCGCTGACGTCAGCGCATCCCAGGCCGTATCCTGGGAGACCCTGTTGCATGGTGATGGGTTGCCAGGGAGACACACACCTTTTCTCTGGGCCTGGGCCGCAGCTGCGCGGCACGGATGGCAGTGGCTGGGGGCAGTGAGGGGAGGGAGGGAGAACAAGCCAGGAAACACCCAGCAGGTGCTCCTCCCCCCGGGCCTGGCCGGAAGCTAACGGCGCCACCCTGGGGCCCCTGTAAGCCAGGTACTGAGGTGGGGGTTGGGGGGAGAGCAGAGGGTGGGGCTGAGGTCAAGGGAGCAGGTGGAGCCCCTCTTGTGAGGGGTGGGAAGCTGATCAGGAGAGCTAGGCAATTCCGGGGAGGGCACATGTGCCTCTGACTTCATTCATTCTTTGAGGGAAACATTTGCGGGGCTTGCCAAAGAACACTGAACCAGGTTGGGGTGGAGGTAGGAAGCCAGGTGAATCAGAGTCAGGCCCTGCCATCCCAAGATCCCTCAGGAGAGATGCAAGGGCAGTGCTGGGGTGGGGGTGGGGGCTACTGAAGAAGAGACAGAGAAAGCTGGACTGAAAACCTAACAAGAGGTGACACTTGAGTCAGGCCTTAGATGGTAGGGAGCATTTTGTCAGACAGGGATGGCGTTCTTAGCCCAGGGGAGAATTGGGTTCCTTTGCCTGGGAGGCAAGAGGGCTGTTTGCTAACAGGGAAGGTGGAAGTGGGCTTGTCCTGGGCAGAGCAGCTAGGTGGCAGATTCCAAGGCCTGGAAGGGGGCAGGAGGTTCAGAGTGGGCTCCTTCAGTGCCTGACTGTGAAGCTAGCACTTCACTGGGCAGTGGAGGAGCCCAGAAAAGATTTTAAATAAGGACATGTGACCAGTTGCACTCCGGGGAAGATTATTTGTTTACATTTATACTTTGCCTCATTCACTCAGCCTACGTATTTAGGAAGGTTACTCTGTACCAGGCCCTGTGCTAAACACCGGGGTCACCAAAAGAGACCAGATTCCTCCAAGAGCTAGAGACCAGTGAGGGGCACCAGTGACCAATAAGGAAACACACGAAGTAGACCAAGATTACACACACAGGGTATGTTCATAGAGGATGGTGACTTGTTACAGAGGGAGGATGGACAACTGATACAGTAGCCAGGAAGACCCTGCTGAGGCTATGATGTTTCAGCCGAGACCCAAAAGATGAGAAAGAGCCAGCCAGCCCCAGGGGGAGGGAGGGGAACACTTACACAACATTCTAGGCTGAGAAAATCGCATGAATTGAGGGAGCTTGGGGGGCCACAGCTGTGCTAATCTGGACATGGGGTATTGAGGGCTTGAGGGAGGGAGGGAGGGCAGTGAGAGTAGAAAGGATGAGCAAGCTTAGGGGAGAGTTGTTGGTACATCTGACGTTTGGAGTCAGGCTGAAGGGGCCAATGGTTGGGTGATACAACGTCAGGAAGCAGGACCAGATGTGGGAAAAGGTACTGGGTTTGGTTTTGGTCATGCTGAGTCTGCGGCTGTAGAAACAGAAGACTGAGATGTCTGAAGACTGAGAGGAGGAGAGGGGCAAAAAGGAGAGAACCCGAGGAAGTCCTTGATGGTGTAGCTTTCTCCCTTCCCCCTTTTTTTTCTTATCAAAGGCCCCACTCCATGGTTCTTGACTTTCCAACCTGCCTCCTTCCTCTGGGAGCTGGGAAGATGGGGCTGGGGGTGGCAGCTGCAGTTCTGCTCCTTCAGGTCAGCCCAAATCTCTGCTGCTCCTTGAGAGAACATGGCTTGCTGGCCCTGGCTTCTTATTGTCCCTCTTACATATCCCAGAAGCCACTGGCACATATGTGCTGCCCTGGCATCTCTTCCCAGCTCCTGTATCCCCATGACATCTTGGGTGGGCTGTGGGCATGGAGGGGGATGCTGTGGTTGCTGGAGCACTGACCCTCTGCTGCTGTCAACCCAAGGTGAATGTTGGAGACACAGTCGCGATGCTGCCCAAGTCCCGGAGAGCCCTAACCATCCAGGAGATTGCTGCGCTGGCCAGATCCTCCCTGCATGGTACGCACCCTTCTCCCATACCTCTGGCCAGTTTGTCCTTCCTGCTTCCCTCCACCCCCCTTTTTAAAAAGATTTTTATTATTTATTTGACAGAGACACAGCGAGAGAGGGAACACAAGCAGGGGGAATGGGAGAGGGAGAAGCAGGATTCCTGCCGAGCAGGAAGCCCAAAGCGGGGCTTGATCCCAGGACCCTGGGATCATGACCTGGGCCAAAGGCAGACAGACCTTTGACTGAGCCACCCAAGCGCCCCTGTCCTTCCTGCTTCCTTTTGCACATACCCTTCAGGATACAGCTCACTGTATCCTGTGAGCTCTAGCTGGGATCTCCCTCTTCCTCCCCTTCTCAGATGCCGCTCAGCTCCCTCTGCCGATCCAAAGGCACATGTGGACCCTAACTGCCACCACCCTTCCATATCCCTCCATGGCCTGTGCCCTCAGCAGGCTTCCTCCTCCTGCCCCACCCGCAGGTATTTCTCAGGTGGTGAAGGACCACGTGACCAAGCCCACCGCCATGGCGCAGGGCCGAGTGGCTCACCTCATTGAGTGGAAGGGCTGGAGCAAGCCAAGCGACTCCCCTGCTGCCCTGGAATCAGCCTTTTCCTCCTATTCAGACCTCAGCGAGGGCGAACAAGAGGCTCGCTTTGCGGCAGGTGGGGACAGGGGTCAGCCACATGTTTGTCATTGGGATGCTCTTCCCACAGCCCCATCTCTTCTCTCTCCTGTCTCCAACCTGAGCCCTGGTCTTAGTTCTTCAGCTAATTAATCCTGCTAATGAACCTTCTCTGCTGATAAATTCTTTGGCCTCCCTGACAGGCGTGGCTGAGCAGTTTGCCATTGCAGAAGCCAAGCTCCGGGCATGGTCTTCAGTGGACGGCGAGGACTCCACCGATGAATCCTATGATGAAGACTTTGCTGGAGGAACTGACTCAGGTGAGGGATAGGCAAGCAAGGCCAGTACTCCCAGCTGGTGGGACGGGGGCACTGCCTGAGAGGCCTTGTGATTCAGAGCTCAGTCTTCCGAAGGGGAGGGTGGGGCAGACCCTGTCCAGGCAGTCGTTGACCTTCCAGGGGCAAGAGAGCTAGTCATGCTCATGGGTGGGCAGTCAGCAACTGCAAACCAAGTAGTTCCTTTTGCACACATGCTGAACCTTCTCTGCCCATCTGTGCTGTTGGGCCTCATGGTCCAGAGACCTCCCTGACACCTTCTGGGCGACTACATCTCTTGGGGCGGGGCGGGGGGGGTTCTGCTGTGCCTTCCCTTTTCGTTTCGGGGGAGCCCTCTGGCAGCTGTGGCAGCACAGATGGACCGGCAATGTAGCACCTCCCAGGGCCTCGGCCCCAGGCAAACAGGAAGGCATGCTGGGCCCGGACTGCCCACAGGGCTCTGCTGGCTCAGGCTCAGCCTCCTTGAATTCCATCTGAGACCTGTCTCTGGGCTGTTCTCTGGGCCTGTGCTTGCAAAGGGGACCCTGCAGGGCTGTGCAGCTGTGCACGGCCCTCCTTTCATCTTCCAGTTCCTGGACCACATGGCTGACTTCTTCTGTAGCTTCTGGGCTCATGCCTCACGACACCGCCCCCATCCCTGTATGTCTTTGCCTTTGAAGACTGCCTCCACCAGCCCCCACCCATCCAGCTAATTAACAGATTCTCCAGGGCCAATCCAGGAGAGCAGATTGGCAATACATCAGACCTCTGCTGTGGTCCAGAGGTGACTGATTTGGGTGCCTGAGGCCAAGACGGAGCCTTGAACCACAAATGTTCTTGTTTGATTGAGTTCCAGGCTTGCTTTGACCCCTGGTATAATGATAATAACTTAACATTTATCCAAGGCCACTGCTACCCCACATAGAACCTTTGTGCAGATTCGAAAAAAGCACCTGTTTCTCTGGCAGGCACAGCCCCATGTTAGGCCTCGTTGCTGGGTGAGCAGAGTGTGGGCTGAACTCCAGTCCGCCACTCACTGCCTCGGACAGGTTTCCCTTGTGCGGGGAAACCAGCAGCACCACCTTGTGTGGTATCTGTGCATTTATCGCCCTCTTACTGTATACTATGTTCTTTTATATTGGATTCCCAAATTTATTATTAAGGAAACATAGGCACTGAGAGGCTGTGACTTGCCCAAATCTACCCAGCTCCTACCCTTTGCCCCCAAAACTAGTGGTGCCGAGGCTGGAGCAGGGAGAATGTGACTTCCAGGTGGGCCGACTGAAACAGGGCAAGTAGGGCTAATCTTTTCTCTCCCCCCTGCAGAGATGGCCGGACAGCTGCCTCTGGGGCCCCATCTCCAGGACCTCTTCACTGGCCACCGATTCTCCAGGCCTGTGCGCCAGGGCTCTGTGGAGCCTGAGAGCGACTGCTCGCAGACCGTGTCCCCAGAGACCCTGTGCTCCAGTCTGTGCAGCCTGGAGGATGGGTTGCTGGGCTCCCCAGCCCGCCTGGCCTCCCAGCTGCTGGGCGACGAGCTGCTCCTCGCCAAACTGCCCCCCAGCCGGGAAAGTGCCTTCCGTAGCCTGGGCCCATTGGAGGCCCAGGACTCACTCTACAACTCGCCCCTCATGGAGTCCTGCCTTTCCCCCGCCGAGGAGGAGCCAGCCCCCTGCAAGGACTGCCAGCCTCTCTGCCCGCCACCGGTGGGCAGCTGGGAACGGCAGCGGCAAGCCTCTGATGTAGCTTCTTCTGGGGTGGTGTCCTTAGACGAGGATGAGGCCGAGCCGGAGGAACAGTGACCCAGATCATGCCTGGTGGTGGCATGTGGCTCCCGGCCACCGCTGGGGGCAGAGCCTCTGTGCCCAAGTGCGGGCGAGAGGCTTCCGGCAGAGCTCCAAAGCCTAGAGGGCTCCTGGGAGCGCTCACTCCTCCGTTGTGTGTTTTGCATGAAAGTGTTTGGAGAGGAGGCAGGGGCAGGTTGGGGGCGCATGTCCTGCCCCCACTCCTGGGGTTTGCCGGGGGTTGCCCGGGGCCCCTGGGGCATGGCTACAGCTGTGGCAGACAGTGATGTTCATGTTCTTAAATCAAAAACGCCACATACACATTTCCTCCTTGGATGATGTGAACCCCTAAGGGGGTGGCTGTGACTGGGCCTTGTGGGGTGGAACAGGAGGGAGCCCGGCGCCCCCGCCCCCTTCCCCACGCCTCTCTCTTCTCTGCTTCTCTCCACCTCTTAAGTCCATGTGCAGTGCTCGATAGAATCCCCCTACCCCAGGGTGGGCTGGCTCTTACCCTCCTGGAGCCTAGGCTTGAGCCGCCCCCCAAGGGCCCCTTGCCCAGCTGGGCTCGTGCTGTGCTTCGCCTCTCCATCATCTCTAAATCTTCTTCTTTTTCCTAAAAAAAGAGGGGTTTTGGTCTGTTCTTTCAGTCGGGGTGTTCTCTGGGAGGCACTGGATTGATGAAAGCATCTAATCTCCACCCTTTTCCTGGCCCCTTGTAGGATGTGTGGGCAGGGTCCCAGTGGCTCCCAGCCTGTCTGGCTGCCCCATACCCCAGGTTCTCCTTAGAGCCAAGCTGGGAGGAGGAGTGGGTGGCCCTGGTTGCTGGGGAGCCGTGAGTGACGGCCATGTTCTTCCAGAGAGGACCACAAGGGGGCCATGCGGGTGGCTGGGCAGCTGTCTGCTGACGCCTGAGCCTGGCAGGAACTGTGCCAACAAGTGACAGTCATATGGGAGTGTCTCTCCTTGGGGAAGGAGGAGGGTAGTGCCTTTCTTGGCTGAATCCAAGGCCAAACTACAGTACCAAGGGCCTCTGCCCCAGCTAGGGTTTGATAACCGAGCAGTGGCAGCTCTGTGGGTCAGTATTCCATAGACACTGAGCTCTGGAGCTGGGTGGCTGTGGGGGCTGTGGGTGGCTGAAGAATTCGGAGCCTTGTAGGCTTTGGCAGGTGAGACGGCCCAAGGTAAGAACAAGAGCTGATGGGCACAGGCATTCTATACATAAGTGGCTCATTAGGTGTTTATTTTGTTCTATTTAAGAATTTGTTTTATTAAATTAATATAAAAATCTTTGTAAATCTCTATATACATCTGGTCATTGGAGGAGGTTCCAGTATAAACCCATCTTAGTTCTACCCTTTTCCCCCTCCAAGGGGGAGCAGGGGTCCAGTGCCTCCACCCCTACCCTGTCGGGTGGATGCTGGTCTTCCTGCCCATGGAACATTTGCTGCAGGTGGGCACTCAGAGTCCGGGGAGGACCAACTGGGAGGAGCTTGGGACCCCCCAGGCCTGGAAGGGGGGCTAGGGCTCCAGCCCTTAGTGTAACCACCTCCTTTCCCACGGCAGAAGGAACAGGAGAGCTTCAGGATCAGCACGGCCACTGCCATCTCAGGCTGCCCATCTAAGGGTTCACTGGCACTTATCATCACTGTCAGAAGGGCTCCCCTCCCGGGGGAGGCCATGATGGGAGTGGGGCCCCCAGAGTGCATGCACCTCTGTGGTCTCTGTGTCACTGCTGCTGGTGGCGCTGTCACGGAAGCTGGCAAGGGGCGGCCGCACTTTGACGCCCTGTGCTGTGACGGAGCCCTCAATTGCCTTCCGGAGCTGGAAGGGGGAGAGGGTCAGATGTGCAAACTCCAAGCTCTGTGCTCAGACTCCACCCCTTGGTGGGCTGGACGCAAGCGTGCATGCCTTTTCCGAAGCAGAAATGGTTTAGTGGCCACTGATCATCTCACCTCCTTTAAAGTGACAATCCCAATGAGTCTGCCGATACTGGTGACATAAGCGTGGTCCACTCCCAGTAGTGAGAAGATGGTGTGAGTCTGTGGGGTCGGGAGAAAACACACTGGACATCACACGCAAGGGTACGGTTTTAAATCACTGGCCAGAGCAGCCCAGGACAAGATGGGGCTGGGGGAAGGAGGGGCACCCTAGATGGTCGGGGGAAGGGAGAACCACCAGAGGGAAAAGAATGAGAATGTTTCCACAGCCAAGCCTCAGAAACATGATAATGGTTATCTTTACGTTCCTTATGTTGATGAAGAAACAGAGGAAGGATTCTTCGTCCCAGGTTAGAATAAAGGAGGATGATGGAGGAGAGAACTGTTCAAATATGACACCTAATGATTGGCCAGGCACTGCGCTAGGTCTTTCTGAAATCAGCAACTAATTTCAGTCCTGTTCTGAGATGTAAGGATGCTACCCATCCTGTGGGAGAGGCAGCACGAGCTCAGTGCTGAAGTGACTTCACAGCTCCAGAAGGAGCTTTCCCTCATGCTGCCAAAGGAGGAAGTGTGACATCAGTTCTGCGCAGGTGTCCAGTCACAGAGTGTCCCTGCCCTTTAAGGCCATCAGCCCTAAGCTCTGTGCCTCTCACCCCGACTTTAGTGGCTGATGCATGCTTCCTATTTGCCTCCAGCTGGCTGGCTGTTGGAAGTGGCCCCTCTCCCTGGCTCTGACCGACTGTCGTGGGCGGAAGCACTCCATGTCTCACCTATAGTTTGGCTCTCCCAGGGCTGAGTAGCATCCCAGGTACTGTTCAGACGGAGCCTGAAGTCCGGGGAAGCGACAGCCATCCACAGCCTCCCATGTTTTTCTTGGTTTGGGCTCTCCTCCCAACTTTCACATGTAATCCCCAACGGCTCAGAAATTATCAACCAGTTCCCCTTGTGTCCTAAGTAGATTTTCTTGGGCCAGATGTCTTGAACACCACTCTCCTGATACAGCACTTCCTGGAATTTGGGGCCTATCACTTATTACTGTGTTTTGAGTGTACTTGTAAGCTTCTTGGCTTAGTGTCTGAATCCAAATGGGCATTAATAACCCAGCTTTCGAGTACCAGTTACTCAGAACTCATTATAACTGTCTGAAAGCTTTAAAAATATTTTCTTAAAACAGTTACTAAATTTTTTTTTTAGTAACGGACTTCCAGAACTTAACTCTCCAGCTAAGGCATGACAGTACCTACAACAGAAGTTAGAAGTTCAGTGTTAGAACAGCTTCTCTGTGCTCTTTTAATACCTTTATCATAACTGTCCTGTGGTTATTAGCAAATTCTTCCTCATATCTAACTTGAATTCTACGTGCTGCATGTTTCCTTTAATTTCCTCCTCTGACTTCAAAGGGAAATATACCATTATGAGATTTCTTGTCTTAATAATCCCTAACTTTGTCTTCTTATGGTTTAATTATCCCTCTATCTTCTCTCAAGTGTCCTATTAGATCATTCCCCTGGATTTTTCTTTTTTTCCACGGTCCTAGTGAGAATGAGCTTCTGGGAGGCTGTCTGTCTTTTAGGTTTGCAAACCACTGGTCCCGGGCAGTCACCAAGCACTGCTGATTTGCTTTCAGAACATCTTGGCCATTCTCTCTGATGCCCTCACCATCCTTACCACAACATCCTCGTGAGTTCTGTTTTTGGTCTCCCTTCCCTCTAACTTGGCTCTGCCATCCTCTGAGCTTTCTCAAACTTGAATTAGCTCCTACTATGGCCAGCACTGTTCTAAATATCCTGTATCAAGTCCTTCCTCCAAAGAAAAACCTTTGACTGACAAGGAAAGTGAAGCCCAGAGAGGCTAAGAAATTCACCGAGGCTACACAGCCAGCTTACACATGGTCAACTGAGGATTTGGGTAAAAGCCTGGCAGTAGCTTTGGCAACCTTGCCTCCCCCACTGCTTGCCTGCCTGCAGGTGGCCTCAGAATGAAAGTGGCATCGTGCCGGTAGGGTTGGTCTACTCTAGTCTCCCTGCTTCCTAGTTTCCAATGAATTCTCTCTCCTCCTGAATGTTCTTCTCCTGAACTTGATTAGGCTACTACTGATTGATTCCTCAGGCCTGCAAGGACATTTTGAATTCTAATCTTTTATGTTCTTATCGCGTCCAGTTCTTTGTACTTTTGTTAGTCGGTTCCTCAAAGGCTTCTTCTCTTCCTCTGATTTTTAAGTTTGTAACAAACACCTACTTTGTTCTTTTTCACTTAAATTTAATTAGACACCAGGAAGCCCATTGGAGGGCCTGCACATCTCGCGCTTGGGAACAGTGAACTGACAGGGGGAGGGACAACAACGTAGCCTTCTGAAAGAATCCTGGGACTGAGGCCAGGAAATCTGGGCTCTGGGACTCATTCTGCTGTACTGACTCAGGCAAGGGACCTCCTCACTGCCTTAGTCTCCCCGGGTATTAATTAAAGTGGTTAAGTCCCCAGGCTTTTGGGTCAGGCCACCTTGGGTTCCAGTCCGATTGTGCTGCTTACTAGCTGTGTGACATTGGGCAACTTGCTCAACTTCTCTGCATCTCAATGTCCTCATCTATAAAAACTGGAATATCACAATATCTATTTCTCAGTCTTGTTATGAGGATTAAATTAAACATGAAAAACTTAGCAAGTGCCTGACACATAGCAGACACAAAAAAAATGGCAACATTATTATCACCATCATCATCATGGGATATTTGAGGACTCAGCAGGATGACAGAAAAACTTTAGAGGTTTTAGGAAGAAAGGCTTTAAATAAAAACTCAGTGTATTCTCAGGCCTATGGATTTTCTTGCAGTTGTACTGTAGTTTCCCAGTTACTCTGAGATCTTTACCCAAAAGCTTATACATTCCTTTATTGCCTTTTGCTTTTTTTTTTTTTTAAATACCTTTTGCTTTTCTGTTTCTTTGTGCCCTGTGCTTTCTGGTCCAGCCCCTGCTTGTCTGAGATAGGCTGGCTCTTAGGCACAGTTTGCACCTCGGCTAGCTGCCGGGGCTGCAGATCTTGGGAGCCTTCCTCCGCTGCCTGTCGGCAACCCCCATGTCTTGGAGGCGTGCACTGTTTAAATCTGTCAACAATGGAGCTAAAATACTTGGGTTTTTACCCCAGCACCCTCCTGGGTTTGCCCGCATTCCCTTAGAAGCCTGCAGGTGCCTGCTGATGCAGTGGCTCCGTGCTGGGGAGCCCCTACCCTCCAGTATCCGCCTCTCCCTCCACCAACCTGTCTGCACTCAAGTTTTCTCCCCACTTCTGCAGGCTGTCTTGCCCTTCTCCTGAGCTAGCTTCCTGGTTCTCTACCAGTTTTCCTTTGGCCTACATTAAGTCAGACTTTCTGGGGTCTGACATTCCAAGCCCCCCACTAGGCGTTTCTCATCTTTGTTTATCTCTTCTCTGCAGTGTCTCCACCCCTACTTGGATGTTTGTTAGCTTGTTTATTGGATTTTCTTGTCCTGCTTGTTTCTCACCCATTTTTTTCAGCGTGGGTGTATCAGCCTTATTGGGTGCTGGCAGTCTCCCGCCTGGCTCTGACCCTAGCCTGGCCTTCTGGCTTCCACCCAGCTCAAACCCTGTCTTTGTTGCCGGTTTGGTCCAGAGTTCCCTGGGGGCAAGGCTGACCAGAGGAAAAATGATGCCTGGCTCCCCAGTAGGCAGGAAGAGGCTAAGGGGCCCTGGCTCCCAGCCTCCCATCTTTTGAGGCAGTGTGTCTGAAAAACATCTCAGCAAAGAGCCTACCCTCTGCTGTCCTGTTTTCCCCCACTGGCCTGTGTCCAAAGCTGCGGGAGGAACTAGATCCCCTCCAACCCATGCTCCTGAGAGCCCAGGCCAGCCCCCGGGCCCTGGCCCCTACCTTGTGCAAAGAGGTCCGTTCTACCAGCTGGAATGGGGCAGGGTCAATTTTGCAGTCACTGAAGTTGACAGGTTCATCCAGCTGCTGTTCCTCCCATTCCAGAATCTGAGAGTATGAGACCAAGAGGATTAGGGCAAAGGTGCCAATATCTGCTCTCAGCTCCCTGAAAGCAGGCCTGCCCCTTTTCCCATCCCATGGTCCCTCCCATGGGGACAGCGGCAATGATGATGACTACATACTCCCAGGCAGAATGAGGGTCCAGAGTCCAGTCACACCTTACCTCCTCAGGGCTCATCTCTCCTTCCAGGTCTGAGTCACTCTAGGAGAGAGGGAGGGAGGTTGGCAGCTAGTAGCTGGGGGGAGGTGGAGGAAGGTGTAACCCCCCACCCCAGCTTGGAGAGGCTGATGCCCTAGACCCCAGCCCTCCCTGGCTAGTGCTCCTGAGCTGCAGGAAGGAAGAGAGTGCTTACCGCCAGGGAGATTCGGACCCGCTTCAGCTTGCGCTTGTCACCTGATTCCGACTTCTCCAACTTTGTTAGAGCCAGAGAGAAGAGGAGTTGATGTTACAGGGAGGGAGGTGAGGGTAAGCGGCAGAGCTGAGAGGAAGGGCACGCAGCAGGGACAGAGCTGACGTCTGGGAGGGCAGAAGGGCAGGGAGAATGGAGGCAGGCTTTGCAGGGTAAATGGAGAGGTAGTCTCAGTGTCAGAGAGAGCTGGAAAGAAAGAGACAGAGAGACTCCAACCACTCACCTCTGAAGCAGCCTCGGGGGGTGGACTGCCACAGAAGAGGCTCCTGAGAGTGATGCCTGCCTGCTCCATGTTCCCTGTGTTCCCAAACACAAGGTGGGGGGGTGGGGGTTGGGGGTGGGGGTGGCAATGTCATCTCTGAGGGAGAGGACCAGCAGGAGGTGAGGAGGGCAAGAGGAGGGTGTCCAGGTTCTACCCCAGGCCTGTCTGGACAGCCTCTCACCTGGGCTGTGATCAAGTAAAATCTCAGGGGTGGGTTCTGGCTCTGCTGGTGGGAGGCAGGCTCACCTGTGGGACTCTCCCCAAGGTTCACGGTGTTGCTGGGCCCCCTCTTGAGAGCAGGTTTCAGGGGCTTGTGAGTGTCTCCCCGGGCTGCAGGGAAACCTGAATCCTCTGTGTTCACCTACAAGGGCAAGGAAGGGGCTGGTGAAGGCTATGGCCCTAGATTGCCTCTATGTCGCCCTCCCAATCAGTCTACATGGCATTTAGGAAGTTTGTGCGCCTGTGGCTCTTTTCCTCCTCACCTGGAAGCGGACAGAGGCCTCAGGGCTGGGGGGACTTTCCTGATCAGGAGGTGGAGAGGTCTGGGCAGCCCGACGCTCTTGCGCATACTGCCGCCGGCGAGCTGGGCTCAGCTGGGCCGCCAGCAAAGCCACCACCTGTGAGCGCTCAATGGAGCCCAGGAGGATCATGGACTCTGGACAGAGCAGGAGCGAGGACGAGCGAGGACTCAGTAGCTGGGCGGGAGGTCCTCCTACCCAACCCCCTGGCCTTCTTTCACACCCCGAGTGTGGCCCTGGACACAGGCCACATACCAGAGGGAACTTCTGGATGGCCAATGCTGGCCTGATCCCTTTGGAACCAAGGACACTGGTTCTGAGCTTCCTGAGCTCTCCCTCTTCCTGAGTGGCAACCCTGGGAGATGCCACTAGCACTGGGGTCCCCTCCTGCTCTCACCAGGGGACTCTACGAGGGCCAACATGCGGCCCTTGGTCCTGTGCAGAGCCAGCCGAAGGTCTCGGAAGGTGCAGCTGAGGGCCACATAGGGAACGTCCCGTACCATGATGTCCTCCACTCGCATCCGGTATTGTCTGAGGGCAGACGGGAGGCACTGGGTATGTGCTCATGATGGGTAGGGTGGCCCAGAGCACTACATCCAAGGGCCTTAAAGAAGACCCTAAAGCCTGCAGGGACAAGAGCTAAAAGGCAAGGAGTATGATCAAGTGGGGCCAGCCATGGCCTCCCCCACATTGTGGACGGGGCAGCTCTGGCCAGGAGGGAGCAGGGCAGCTGGTCTTCCAGCTTCGCTGGCTGAGGACCTGGCTGGAGATGGGTCTGAGGGGTCCTCCCAACCCTCACCCGCACCCCCCTTGTCGCTCAGCCCTCCATACTGGTGGCGGCCCCAGCCCAGCTCAGGCAGATAGGGCAGTTTCTTGATCCGGATGATGCTGTCATAGAGTGAGGGCTGTAGGCTCTGGGCAACAGCGTTGGCCAGGATGACGGCGATCATGACGGGTAGGATGTGGGCGATCTGGCCTGTGAGCTCGAACACGATCACAGCCGTGGACACTGTGTGTGTCACTGCTCCTGCCAGAGCGGCTGCCCCTGGAGAGAGGCACCCAGAGTCTCCTCAGGGTGCCCAGGCTCCCAGAGGACCCTCCCTGCCCAGAGATGGTCCTCTGGGAGCCTTCAGAGCCACCCAGTTACAGACCTGGAAACTGGCTTCTGCATCTGAGGGAAACCTGGTTTCTGCCAGCAGGGGGCACCAGAACCTCAGACACAGTGGCCAGGCCAGGGGTCTTCAAGACAGGTGGGGCTCCAGAGCACTCACCCACCACTGCATAGCCCCCAGGAACGATCCGGTAGGTGCTGCCATCAGTGTGAATCCCGTCTGGGAACCAGGCAGCCATGCTTTCGCCCACCAGACGTCCGAATGCTGCTCCTTCAGGGAGGGGGGTGGGAAGAGAAACAGGTAGTGGAGGGGGAGGGTGGGGGGCACTAGGAAGAAAGAGGGTCAGAAGGTGGGGAAGGGGCCAGTGGGTCACTCAGTACAGGGGACAGTCAGGGGGGTGGGGGCTGGGGCTGGACCAAAACCCACTCCCAGGCAGAGAGGGGACGGTTGGCGGGTGGGAAGGGTGCGGGCAAGGACAACAGGCAGCTGAGGACTCACCAATGACAAAGACTGGCATGAAGGCCCCGCAGGGCACTGGGATGGTAGTGGCCAGCGCAGACATCCAGAACTGTGGGCAGTTGGCTGTTCAAACAGGCAGGAGTCCCCGCCAGGCCCCTGACAGCCCCCAGCTCCACCCTGAGGAGCCTACCTTGCTTATTATCCATCAGACACAAATTTCCAGCTCTCCCAGAATCCCCCAGAGGCGAAAGAAGGAGGAGGACTCCAGAACCAGATGGCTTAGGTTCAAATCTCACTCTGCCATCTCGCTCTGGGCCAATTACATAACCTCTTTGTGCCTGGACTTCCCATCTTTAGGACAGGGCTACTGACAGTTCCTTTCTCACAGTACTGTTGTGAGGTTTAAAAGGGATTACCATACGGGAAATACTTAGAACAGTGTCTGTCACCTGGCAAGCCCAGGTCAGCATTAGCGACATACGTAAGGAGTCCTACCTTCATGAGAATGAAGACGACCAAGGTGAGGAAGACATTGGCACGTGGCGGGCTCCAGGCCTGTGAGGTTCCTGGTGGCTCGAGGTCCTCCACCAAGCCCCGGCGGACCCATGTCCGGTTGTCAAACAGGGTGACCAGAGTTTCTTTCTGAGAGAGCTACAGGGGAATAGGCGTGCCTCAGGCCGGCGGATAGACAGCATGAATGGTCTCTGACCCACAGGAGAGCAAAGGCTGTTGGGTTTAGAAGGGATATACCCCAAGGCAAAGCCCAAGTCTCTGTTCTGCCTGGATTTACCTGTCCAGCCATGAACTGTCCAAAGCCAGGGGGGAAGGTCAGAGTGGAGATGAGCAGGGTCACCAGAGCCGGGAAGAGCAGGCGTCTAGAGACGTGGGTTTCATAGCATCAAACTCGGGCGGTGTACCTACTACAGACTAGTGACAGTGGTGCCCTCACACACCTCAGGGATCACGTCACAGTGGAGTGTTGGCCCTCACACTGAAGCAAGCACACAGTTGTGAGAGACGGTCCCCTTTACTGTTCCTGGTGTGATGGCCCCAAGGGAGAGGGCCGTCTGGGTTCTTATCAACCCAAATGTCTCTCTGTCAGCTTGTAACTCCTCAGGTAGGCAGCAGAAAGGCCAATCCCCGCCCCAGCCCTCTCTGGGACACCTCTGAGCTGTGACTCCTCCCCTGTTCTCGGGAGCCCCAGCTGAAGGGTGCAGGGTGCATCGTGTGAGTGTGGAGAAGTTTCTGCCTCTGTCTCTCTTTCTGTGGTGACTTAGAGTGAAGGTGAGTGTTGGAGAGAGCTGGGGTCACTCATGAAGTTGACCAAAGGTACCAGAGGGAGCAAGTTCAGTGGGCTGCCCTTTCTCTGAAGGACATCAGACCCAAGAGAAGTCACGTCTCAGGCCTCCCCACTCCTGATCCTCAAGGTCACAAATGAGAGAACTGCACTCTGAAAAAAAAACTCACCTACCTCCATGCTTCCACAGCAGGAATTAAGACTCAAACTCTCTCCAGGAGCACTGCCATCTGGCCAGGCCAAAGCCAAGGGCCTAAGGAAGGCTTAGTCTTTTTTTTTTTTTTTTTCTTAATATATACTTTTAAAAATTTTTATTTTTAAGTACTCTCTACACCCAATGTAAGGCTCAAACTTAAACCCTGAGATCAAGAGTGGTATGTTCTACTGATTGAGCCAGCCCAGCACCCCATGGAAGTCCTACTCTTTAATCTAAAATGCCTCGACGAAAAATCCAGAAGTGCCAATTTTGAAGTAACCTATAAAAAGCCAGAATGTTCAATCATCCTGGAAAATACTATTGGCTGCTGTTCTCAACCAAGTGCTATCTCACCGGCACCTTTAACTGCTATCTGCCATCTCACGGATCTCTGGCCAACCCCCCACCCCCAACCCAGAGAGGCCTAAAGCCCAGATCCAACTTACTTCTTCATGAGGAAGCGGTTGATGGTTTTCTGCTTCCGCATCACCTGCACAATCTTCCTGTTCAGGTAGACGAAGAGCGCTCCCCCAAAGCCACTGGCAATACTGGAGAGGGGAGAAGCACCAGAGTAAAGGGGGGGAGGTCTTCCTTCTTTCAGCTCCTCGTCCCCGATGCACCCTGGTTCCCTGAGCTCCTCACCCAATGACCGCAAAGGCTGGCAGCTCCTGGAGGTCGAAGGGGAAGTCAAGCCGGAACCGGGTTTTGAAGAGAGCTGTAATGGTCTCTGAAAGGAAAGCAGAGACGCGGAGGGAGGCAGGTTTAGTGTGTGGGCCCCTCTGGAGCCACCTCAGGGGCTCCCCTCAACCCCCAGTGACCCCCCCCCACCTTCATCACGGTTCCAGACTGCCAAGACCCGGAAGATGAAGGCACTGAAGGTGGCAGCGAAGAAGCCTCGCCAGTAGTTCCGCACTGCGAAGAAGGTGGACGTGACCTCGATGCTGAACAGGACGCCTGCATGGGTGGGGGGACAAGGCACAGTGCCGCCTGAGGCCTGGGCCCAAGGAGGGAAGGCCAAGGGCAAGGCTGGGGGGGTTCGCCTCACTGCCTACCTCCAATAGGTGCCGCAAAGCAGCAGCCTACGCCCACGGCACAGGCAGCGGCCAGCATCTCTGTGTTCCGGGATTCGTTCTGCCAAGAGCCGCGGTGGTGGGGATGGGTGTCAGCATGACCCCCACAGCCCACGCTGCCCCTCTACCTTCTCCCAGGGTCTCCCTCACCTCATAGATGCCCCCGAAGAGGGAGAGGAACTTGCTGAGCAGGGCAGCACACATGCTGGCGATATGCACAAAAGGGCCCTGGGGGGTAGGAACAAGTGCTGAGTTGGTAAGGGACACACCCTGACCCTGGCCTGTTTCCTTCTCCCCCTGGGAGGGACTCCTTCAGGCCCAACCTGGGGTTACCTCTTTGCCAAGGGGCATTCCACTGCCCAGGGCACAGGTTAGCCCAATGACCTTGGCAACAAAAGTCTTCAGGGTGAGGTATTCCTTCAGCACCACACCCCGCAAGATGGTCTTCATCTCAGGGATGCCGGAGCCTGCACAGGTGATGTCCCGGGAGAGTCATTTGATGTGGCCGTTCCAGGACTTCTCCTCCCTGCCCTCCCCTTCTCTCCCACTGTACCAACAGCCTGAGGAGCCAGGATCTGTGTGAATCCAGCTGAGAAAGTGATGAGGACGATGGGGTAGGTGACCCAGGCCAGGTACTGGAGAAAGAGGCTGGTGTTCAAACCCCGGGACATCCACTGTTGAGCTGCGGGGGGAAGATGAGCTACTGGACCTCAGGGGTACACACCCAGTCCCCACCTAGCTGCTGCGACATACTGATATGGCAAGCTATCCCAGGGAACGCCGATCACAGAGAGCCTAGGCACAAGGGGTAGAGAGGGGGCCCTAGAGGGCATTCATGGAGACAAAGATCACAATAGGTAAGCTGGTCAGCTGGGGAGGGGAGGGAAATTATGGCCTATGGGAGGGGCAGGGATGGTGCCTGAACAAGGGGCAATCAGGCTGGCTGGGGAAAGTGGTCAGGCACCAAGGAGCCAAACTACTTGGACAAGTGTGGCATGGAGGAAGCAGGTTGCTTCTTCCCATCTGCTGCCTGCCAGCCCTTGTCCTTACCCTGTAGACAGGCAGCGATGGCATAGTCCATGGCCCAGCTGACCAGAGCCATGAGGAGCCCCAGCAGGACCAGGAAGATCCAGTCTTCACCAACCCTGGACACCAGGAACTTATGGCAGCGTACGGAACAGACTGCGAGCAGGGCAGAGAAGAGTGGGCAGGCTAGCACCAAAGTGCTCCTACCTCTGCCCCACTCCCAACCTGCCACCTCCTAGTGGGTAGCTCTATGGAACCCACCCCCCTAGGCACAGCAGCGAGGTCTCCTGCCCCAACCCAGGTCTCACTGCGGCATCGGGCGCAACGGCTCTGTCCATATTCCAGAAGCTCTGGAGGAGCCCGAGAGGAAGGTGGACCCCTCCAGGTCTCGGGCCCTCCCAGGCGAATCCGAGCAGCTTCCTCTTTGGCAAAGGCCCCAAGGTCCTGAGTATACCGGCCATACATCTGAGCAATGGGGAAGATGGGGGCATCAGCAGATGTGGGCTGAATGGGGACCACTGCATCAATTCCCCTTCTCCCAGCCACCACACTATATGCCCCCTTGACTTGAGGTGTGGAAACAATGCACACTGTGGACTGTGGGGGCTGTGCTGGCCAGACTGATGGGGACAGCCAAGGTACAGGGCACAGTGCTGGGGGTGGCAGAATAATTGGTCCTCTTCTCCCAGGCCTGCCTGGGAGCACGGAGGAGGAGTGGGAGGGAAGTCCCCAGAGGAGGAAAAGATGGAAAAACCTAAGGCAGTCCAAAAGTGGGAGGAGGGAAGGTCAGAGAATAAGGGATGGTCAAGGACGGAAGGGTAACAACAATGAGGGCCTCAGGGAGCTGGGGGCAGCTGAGTTGGGCCTAGGAGCAGGCGGGGCCTCAATCCTTATCACGTTCCTGCTGGGCTTCTAGCCTGTGACCAACACCGCTGCACCCTTCCCACCCACCCTAATCCTCTTGTCCCCATTCTCCACCCCTACCCCCACCGGCCTCCCAGCCCAGCTGGGAGTGGAAAGTCTCTGGGTGGGTGGAGAGTGTTGGGTGGTCTTAGCCCCCACTCTGGAGCTCCACTGGTGGGCTGGGGGGTGGCAGAAGCAGATGGCTGGGCTGTGACTGGGGATGCTGGGATGCTGGGAGGGAGAGTCGCTGAGCCTCAGCTAGACCTGCCAAGCTGGGCGTGTGTTGGGGGGCGGGGAGGAGTAGATTCCGGCTGCCACCCGCAGAGCTTCGGGACACAAAGGGCTCCTGTTGGGGCTGGGGTTGGTGGGGGGGGGGCGAGGGAGGGAAAGATAGAGACACAGAGAGAGAGAGTGATAGAGAGGGAGGAGAGGGAAGCAGAGAGAGGAGAAAGGGAAAAGAGAGCCCAGAGGAAGAGGCAGAAAAGAGAAAAGAGGAGAGGAGAGGGGAAGAAGGAAGGAGGAAAAGAGAGAAAGAGTACAAAGAGGCAGGACACAGTGCATGATGGGGAGGTGATAGGGTATGAGAGAAAGACAAAGGGATTAGAAGGAGAAGGGGGAGAGGCTGGAGCAGAGTGTTGGGAGAGAGCCTGACCCTGAGGTTTCGTTCCAGAGATAGAGACCAGGCGGAGGAGGTAGAGATGGGGCTGGTGCAACAGACAGACACCATTTCAGAGGTCAGGGGCCTGGCTTCCTTGCCCAAAGCCCCATTCTCAGCCAGTGCAGACTGAAAGACACCTCCCCCACTAGCCAAGGCTGGCCCCTCTCCCCTTGCTCCACCCCTGCCCTTGCCACCTCTCCCTGTCATCCTGTTTCATCCAGTCTTTCTCATAACGGGCACCTCCCAGCCCCAGCTACAGCCCAGGACCTCTCCTCCTGGAGACATTCCCTCCCTGCCTCCTTCCTGGGCAAATTCCAACCCAAGCTGGTAAAAAGGAGCCACAGGGCCCATTCTCTTCCCTCGAGACTGGGTCCTCTGCCCTGTGACACAAGAAGGGGCAAAAGGCTTTGGAAACACTAAGTTACAAGGGTGACCATAATCAGCTCACAGCCCCAGGACCCCTGCTTCTGAGTCAGCATGGACAAAGGTCCCCATTCCCACACCCATTCCTGCTTGACACATCCTCCCTAAAGTTCCTGTACCCCGGGATGCAGGTCACCTCTTCCCCCGGAGAATCCGGAGGGGTTCCTGCCAATGCTGGGTTGCCAGCCCCCACAGGGGTAAGGGCTGGGGCTGGGTTTGGGTCTGAACATCTTTCTACACACTCTTGTTTCTACTTTCAGCATAGTGCCAAGCACTTAGTGGGGACAGAGGGAGTGTCTCGGATGGTGGAAACGGGAGGGAAAAGAGAAAAAGTTCAAGGGTGAGTGGTGCTGGGAAGAGGGTAGTGGGGTGCTGAGACCTCAGCCCAGGTGGTGAGAGGGAGGAGCAAAGAAAACGCGTATGTTGGGGTGGTAAATGGAAGGATACCTGGGATAAGCACCTGATGTCCTTGTCCTCTGCAGTGGCCCCCGCCCCCCGCCCCCCACCTCGGTTGCATGCAGCTTTCCACCCTTTAGCCTTCCAGCCTCTCAGGCCCTCGAGCCTCAGTTTCCCCAGCTCAGAAGGCTAGGGCGGGGTTAGGGTAGGCCCCCGAGCCTCGCGCTTCCAAGGGTAACCCGGAGCAGCGGTCCCCGAGTGTGCTCCCCAGGGCTCGTCTCCGCTTACCAGGGTCTGCTCGTACTGCAGCGCCCGCGGCTCCATCCCTTCCGCCGCCGCCGCGGCCCCCGCGGCCGCCATCTCTGCCTACAGCCCTCTGGCCTCCCGCTGTGGCTCGGGCTCGGGCCCCGACTCCGATCCCAGCCCGCAGAGCCCCCGCCGGCAGCCGTCCCGTCCCTGCCGCCCCGGCGGCCGAGTGCAGAGTGCGGCGGGCCCCGGGCGGGCGCTGCTGGCTCAGCCTCCCGCTCGCGTCCCCTCCTCGGCGGGCGGGCCGAGGGCGGTGCCCTCCGCGCCACTCCGCCCGCCCGCCCATCCACGGGGGCTGGCCCAGCCGGGCGGGGGTCTGCGTTGGGGCCGCCTCCCGAACTGCCGGGAGGCGGAAGGGGGAGCTTGGAACGTTCTACCTGGTTCCCCCTCTGCGCCGAGGCCTGGGACTGAGAGGGGCGCGGGGGGCTAGAGTGGGGGCGGGGCCGCTGGCACGTGGAGGGGCCGAGCCCGGCCCGCGGTGCCGGGAGTCCCGGCTGGAGGGGCTGATGGGGCTGGAGACGCCGGGGCGGTAGGGCCTGGGGCCGGTGCTGCAGGGCCGTCTAAATCAGGCTCTGGGCTCTGTCTCTCAGACTGGAGCCCACTCTGGCTTCTCCGGAGGGGCCAGCGGCTCAGACGGGCCTGGCAAGGCCCCTCTGCTCTGTCGAGGGTGAGAAGCAAAGGTGGGGGGGACCCAAGACGGGTTCGCTAGGCCTAGAAGCCGGGGCCGAGGAGGTGATGCTCGGAACGGAGACGCTCGGTCTCTCTCATTCTCCTCCCTCCTCCTCCTCTTTTCCGCGGCTCCCTAGGAAGTCGCACCTGGAACAGCCCGGCCCGCGGGGTGTACCCGGGTGGAGGTGGGGAGGGAAAGTGAAGGGGTGAGGCCCGAGGGAAGAGATGTCTAGGTGCTGGCGAGGCCTCCTGGAAGGCGGGCGTGGGGGTACAGAGGTCGCTTTTTCCTGGCAGGGCCCAAGGAGAAACTCGAGTAGCTCCTGACGTCTCGCCACCGTGGGGGAACAGAGGCGAACAGCCTGCTGGGGCTCTGCGTTCTCTCTCAGGGTCCGGAGGAGGATAGAGCAGAGGGTGGGGTGAGCACAGGGTGGATGGGCAATGTAGGAGCTAGTGCTGGGGGAGAGATCAGTGCACAGGAAACAGGGAGTGTGCTGGACGACGCAGGACCAGCATGAAGGGGCATGTGGGAGGCAGAGGCAGTGCCAGAAAGGGGACAGTGTGAGAGGAGCCAGCACCCAAGAGGAAGGGGCAGTAGAAAGGAAGAGCCAGTGTCTGTGGGAGAGGACAGTGCCTGCATGAAGGAGCCCATTGACCAGCGTCCAGAGGGAGAAGGCAGTGGTGCGGGAACAGGTAGTACCAAGCTGAAGGGGCAGTGCTCAGGAGGAGAGCAGAGCGATGGGGTTAATGCCGGGCTGAAGGGGCGGAGTGGAAGACAGTAGGGCCCAGGGGAAGAGGGCAGGTAGGGAGGGTACAGTACCAGGGGAGGGGACAAGTGTAGGCTTTCCTCTTCCCCATAGTGACATCATGGCAAATTCCCAAACTGGACGGACCCGGCTCGGGTGACATCCAGCAGGGCCAAGCCGGTCAGGTCCTGGCCGGGCGAGGCCTCAGTGCCAGCTGGGGGGTACTGGGCTCTGCGCCCTGCAGGGTCAGCGCGCTGGGGGCGGAGTTCTCTTCTGCCCGCCCCCGGCGCGGACTGTGCCCTCGCCGGGCACGCAGACCAGCAGGTTAAGGCTTGGGCCGGGCTTCTCTGGGCCAAGGATCAAGGCCCCCGTGCATTCCAGTCTTCCCGACCCGGACTCTCAAGAGGGCGCAGTAGAGCTTCGGCGTACAGCTAGAAACGGCGCCACCTCGGCCGGAGGTGGAACTAATCGTGTCCCCGCCCCAGGGGCGGAGTTATCCGGCCCTGAGACCCGCCCTAAACCCTGAGATCTCTAGGAAGGACTCATTCGGGGCGGAAGTTAGGAAGCCCCGAAAGGCAGGCGGCGGAAGTAGTGGCGTTGCTGAATTTCCGTGCGCATGCGTTGACCTAGTCCCTCGCTGCCGCTCTTTAGGTGCTGTCTTTCGCGTCTCCAGTCTTTTACTGCGAGTGAGGGGGAGGGTGTACCCCTAGGCGTGGTTGTGCTCCCAATCCCTCTGCTGCTCTCGTGGTCACCCTAGCATGGCGGGCATCCTGTTTGAGGATATTTTTGATGTGAAAGACATTGACCCGGAGGGCAAGAAGTTTGACCGAGGTAAGGTGTACGGAGACATAGGGGCGGTTTAGAGGAAGGGGGTAACCTCCTCGGGGACACGCCCCTGGGCCCCTTGTCCACCCACCCACCCACGTGGCCTCCCCCTACCGGCAGTTCCTGATCCAGGAATCTCCCTCAGGAGACCATGTATAGATGAGAACACGGAGACCCCGAACGCGGCCTGGCTTCACACAGGCTGTGCCGTGTGCCTGGATGGCCTTTTCTCGGGTGCTGGTAGACCGTGCATCTTTCTAATCGCTTCCCACTCTGTGGTAGTCGCTGTACCGTGCACCTTACACACACTTTGTCCTAACTATTTCTTTCAGGAGGCAACATGAGGTAGTTGGTGTCTTACCCATTTTGTTCCGAGAAGTTAAGTAACCTACCCAAGGCTGCACAGTGAAATAGTCCGACTTCAGAGGCTATATTCTTGTATTGTCCTAAGAACCTTTTTTTTTTTTTAAAGATTTTATTTATTTATTTGACAGACTAAGATCACCAGTAGGCAGAGAGGGAGGCAGAGAGAGAGGAGGAAGCAGGCTCCCTGCGGAGCAGAGAGCCCGATGTGGGGCTCCATCCCAGGACCCTGGGACCATGACCCGAGCTGAAGGCAGAGGCTTTAACCCACTGAGCCACCCAGGCTCCCCTGTCCTAAGAACCTTAGCTTAGAATTGACTGCTTGCTATACAGCTTTCTATTCTGTCCTCGATCACTAATCATTCCTCTTTGGTGTCTCTTCCTTTGCCTGGAGACTGAGATGTTCTTCAACACAAACACCAGTTCTTAGAGTCCTGGTAATCCACTCAGCACAGCATCTGGCACAGAAAGACAAAACCTTTGGATGAATGAATAACTTGCCCAAAGTCAGTTTATTTCTTAATCATCTAGGCAGGCCCAGAACCAGGATATTATTGATTGCTAGAGGACCTTTGATTCTTTTCTGGGATTCTGTCCACTTGCCATACTTTTCTCCCCTGTCCTCCTGGCATATGTCTGCAATTCTTTGGGAGCAGATGAGAGGCTAGTGGATGCAGACTGGGTTAGAATGAGTGTTCAGTTACATATAATCCTTCAAAGTGGGGTCTGCCAGGTCTGCCCTGGGCTTGGCAATTACCTATGTGGCTCTTTCTCTGCTTCCCTCCAGTGTCTCGACTACATTGTGAGAGTGAATCTTTCAAGATGGACCTGATCTTAGATGTAAACATTCAGATTTATCCTGTAGACTTGGGTAAGTATTGAACACAGACAATAGCAGGAAGCTTTTTTTCATTTCAGCTGTTCTTCAGCCTCAGAAAGTGCCATGATTTTCAGGTGACAAGTTCCGGTTGGTCATAGCCAGTACCTTATATGAAGATGGTACCCTGGATGACGGTGAATACAACCCCACAGATGATAGACCTTCCAGGTGAGGAAATGAAGAAGGGAGTACTTGAAATATGCCTGAGGACTAAGTAGATGAGTGGTATAGAAGGACCCTTATTTAATTTGTGGAATAAGTGATTATCAGTAGAATCTGAGCAACCATAAGGAAATTGCAGCACTCAAGATTTCAGACAGCCAGGTGTTTATCCAGGGCAGTGATTACATGCTGTAGGTTTTAACTTACTGATGGCTGAAGAGATGACCACTCAGTGATCCAGGCTGTGTGAACCTTGCATCTTGGGAGAGAGTTTGGTGTAATGGAAAGGCTTTGGAGTTCCACTGAGTTCACATCTCAGGCTTACCACTTACTTGTTGAATAGCCTTAACCTCTTGTAGCCTCAGTTTCCCTGTCAGTAAAGTACAGATGGTCACACCTTGCTCATAGGGTGGCTGGGAGGACTAAATGGCATTGTGTTTGGAAAACATCTGTTAGAATGTTGACACTTAGTTACCGTTTTTAAAGGACTTCTTATTATTGTTAACTACTTTGAAGAATAACCTTGCCACTGCTGTTCCACAGGGCTGACCAGTTTGAGTATGTAATGTATGGGAAAGTATACAGGATTGAGGGCGACGAAACTTCTACTGAAGCAGCAACTCGTCTGTAAGTGCCATGGTCTTGTGAGAACCCTTGCACCCCAGCCCTCTTCTGATAATCTGAGCTCTGCTATGGAAATTTGCACCATGCTTCATGTTTCCTGGGTTTGGTCTCTGTCCCCAAGGCACCTCAGATCTAGGTGGGACCCAGAAAGAAACTGTTGTGGGAATAGTTTCCAGTCAGAAATGTAGGCTGCTCACTTGACCCTTTGTCAGGACCTCAGGGCCCAAGGGTCCAAATGAGAAACTGGTGATCTTGCTATGTGAAGGGCAAAGGAAGGTTGCTTCCCTAAGAACTAGATGCAGCAGTAAGGGATTAAACTGCTAGGCTTTCTTGTTTTTGTTTATTTGTGTGTGTTTTGCTATTCTACAATCCAGTCCCTACTTCTTTGGTTTCCCTGCCCAACTGTTTTTCCTTTTCTGTAAAATCTTATTAAAACAATATGTACCCTTTGTAAGAAATTTGAAAAGCAGAGAAGTAATGTGAAGAAGCAAAAAAAGTCATCTATAATTCCATACCCAGAGGGAATCTTTTACATAAACATTTTTGAATATTCTAGTTTTTTCCTGTGTACTTTTTTCTTTAAGATTACCTTGTTTATTACAATGTTTTATTCTGCTCTTTTAGCTTTAAGTTATGTAAAACATTTCCCCTTGTCTGTTTAAAGCTTTTCCTAAACATTTTAATAGCTGCATAACATTCCAGTAAATGGATATATCTTAATTCATTTAACCATTTCTGTCATCCTGGGTGTGTAGCAATTTCCACTTTTTGTTGATAGAAAAGAACACCTCTTTGCACAAATCTTTGCCTTCATCCTTCTCTGAATTTTGGTTCCTAATGACAAACACTAGAAGAGTGCCTCCTTTTCTTAAAAAAGGGATGGAGAGCCACTGGGTCACTGCCGCTCCAGAGCTTAAACTCATGAGACTGGGGCCTTCCATTTCAGCTCTGCCTATGTGTCCTATGGCGGCCTGCTCATGAGGCTGCAGGGTGATGCCAACAACCTGCATGGATTTGAAGTGGATTCCAGAGTTTATCTGCTGATGAAGAAACTGGCCTTCTGAAGCACACAGGAAGCCAACCTTGCTGCTTAGTCACTCAGGAGTTGGACATCCATTCAAGCCTGAGGAGCAGTTACTACTGACCACCTGTTCAGGAAAGGGCTGGCTGAGTGCATGGCCACTGGGGGTGCATCTTTAGGTGGTCTGGACTCAGTGGACTCAACTTGCCTGTGAAAGACCCAATGGGAGAGCTTAAAACAAATCAGAAGTTGTTTTGTGTATATGATTTTTTAATTAAACTTTACTTTTTCAGACTCTTTAAAAAAAAATCTTTTCTATTACCCTAAAATCTTTTTTTTTTTCCCAATTTGTCTGTGGTATATTTCTGGCCCACAGCCAGATGATCACATGTCAATGTAGGATCTATTCTGGCCTTTTGGTATCTGGGTTTAGGGTTATCTCAGCCTCCTGGTTGCCTATCCTCATTTATTCTCTAATGTGATTTTCTATCTGGGAGAGAGAGTATTGTGCTTTTGGCTCTTGAGGGCACCCCAGGCCCGGAAGATACCACCCATTTGGCATAGAATTTTGAATTGGCAAGGAGCCCTGCTTGTGTCCTTCCAACACTTTCAGTCTCTTAGGAAGTCAGATCACGTTGATTTGAATGAGTCACTTGCATAGCCTGGAAATGTTCATTTTTGCGGAAGCTTTGGGTGGAGGCTTTTAGATACTGGATTGGGACCCAACTATGAAGAGAGTAGGAAGAGCAGATTTGGTGGTTGTAGGAACAGTGGAGTAGCTAGGTGTCTGCTCTACATTCCATTGGCGACCTGGAGGGGAGGGTAAGTGGAGCGGGGCTGTGGGGGGGAGGGCGTTTCTCACCAGTGACACTGAACAGGCAGCTGCTGCACAGACCAGTGAAGTGGACAGGGCAGCAATACCAATGAAGTTGGCAGTCCGGCGCCAGTACCCAGGACAATGGAGCAGCCTGACTACAGTCACTAACTTAAGGGCAAGAACAAAACTGAGGAAGTGGTGATGCTTACTAGGACTCTAGCATATGAGGCTGGCTCTTCAGCCTGGCCTTTGTGGTCTCTGAGAAAGTATACTGGACTCTCATTTCCCCTGAGAAATTCAGGATAACAATCCAGAAAGATGGCAAGTGTGTATTAAGCAGTTCTCTCTTTTGATCTCCTGCCTTTGCCTGGAGCTGGTCCCCCTGCTGGGATGCCCAGGGTTATTTCCTTCCCCATCATTTTCAGGTCTTTACATGAGGTGTTAGAAATTGTATTTAGGGAAATGGGTTGAAAATGAATGATCTCTGCAGGGGAGGAGGAAAAGGTATTTCTTCAGTTTACTATGGGGGGGGTGGAAGATACACTGGGGGTTGGGATGAATTTTTGTGGAATCCTAGAACTTTTACCTGGAGTTAGATTTTCGGGGGTGTCGGAGAAGGATGGATTTTGCTCAGAGTCTGAACCTAATTATAGTAATAGTTTGTGGGGGTAGCATAGAGCACTATCCCGGCTGCCCTAGGGGCAGAAGAGAGAACTAGCGTGCAGTCGAATAGAGAGAAGGGTGTTCTGGTTCTAACAGGTTTTTTGCATTTTGTGGACAGGGAAGAAGGGATAGAATCAGCCTGAAGACATTTTGGGAAGGGTTGGGAACAGCTTAGTTCACACTGAAGAAGTCCATGAGTTATTTGCATTTGCCCTAAAGTAGGTCAAATGCCAATCCTGGAGGTACTTAGCTGGCTGTATACATCCTGCAGTTTTGCTGTCCTTGTCTCTCATCTGACTGTGGTGAGAACCCTGAAGCCTTTGCCTTTGGTCCCTTTGGCTCGTTTTGTCCCGGTTGCTGACTCTTTCATGGGCCACAAAGTTCTTCATTTGATCATTACATTTAGCCTAGGTTGGTATTTCAGTAAATTGCAATTTCCACTTACATTCCCCCTTGATGGCATGCTAGAGTTGGTAGTGTGGAAGAGCTATTCTCTCCCATGCAAAAACTGACACCCTCTGAGATGTGAACACTTTTGAGCTTTGTACATTTGTCGATTCCTTCTCCATGGCGACTGTTCTGTCAGTGATGGGAGAGGAGACGTCTAAATTGGTCACCCCATCCAGGAGCTTTGGTTTTCTCCTCAGAACTTTTTAATTGTTGGTGTATTTCCTCCCTCAGAACTTGGATATCTTTTCTAATAAACAGAATCACTGAATGATCTGTTGGACAGTGCACCACACTTGGGACTGTATGGGCTCTAGTCAGCCCAGGCTGTTTTTTCTTTTCTTGCTCACAGGCTGTGTGAGCATTGAACATGCCTGGCTTCTCTGAGCCTGATAGCATCCCAACCTGACAGAGGTGTGTGAGCACTATAAAAGGTAACCTACATAAGGCTCCTGGTACACTGGCTTTCATTCTTCTATTTTGGAATACCTTTAGTGGTCCTGGGATATTTGTGGCAGTGTCTGGAACTCTGGGATCTTGGCTCTTTTACCTACCGGGTAGTTTTTCCTCTCTGGGGGGTTGGGGAAAAGGAAGAGGAAAAGGATTCTGTGAGTTTTCCTGCAGGAGCCTCTGGAGGTAGGGTTGAACTTTGCCGTGGAGTTTTTGCTTGGGGCCATATAAACCTTTTCGTAAGCATCAGGGTGGCATTTATTTGCAAGGCCCCATAAGCCTGGCTTCTTCTCTAGAGAATCCTTAGCAGAGTTCATAGTGGTCACATAGGGCTGCTTTTTGGATACTGTGGACTTCTGGGAATTGGGAAATGAGCCTTCAACTTGTACTTGTCCCTCCCGCTGTGTGAGCCCTGGGAGAGTGACTCTTGCCACTTCCTGCACTTCCCCCTGACCTCCACAGGAGGGAGGCAGGAACCCGTGCCTGCTGAAGCTTCCCGCTGAGCTGCTGAAGCTCTCCCTGTTTGCTCAGCTGTCACATCCAGGTTTTTTGTCTTGACTGAACTGTCTGCACAGCCTTACCTGGGGTGTGAGGCTCTCGGAGGCTTCCTGTTAACATTTTTGGAGGGGAGGGAAGGGGGAGATCTATTGCTCCCTGAAGAACCTCTTTCCCTTGCTTTTCAGTTAGCTTTTGGGTGTTCTTATTTCTTCTTTATTTACTTAGGCTCAATTTTGTTGATTGCGTAGAGACAGCCTTTCTGAGAGACAACCTCACATTCATTTTTCAAGAGTCAGGATCTCCTAAGAAAAGGAGATCAGAGTCTCACTGAGAATGACAATAAAGGGGATAAAGAGACTGACCTTAGTTCTGAGTAGAAAACTGAAGTTCTTTTTCCCCTGTTTTTTGACATTAGCTTAGTGTCTATCTCCATTCAGAATTGTATGCAGAATCCTTTGCAGAATTGTATGAAAAAGAGCTCATAGAGAATTAGTAAGCTGTAAATTAGTGCAGAAAATAGACCAAAGATAACTAGCTACTCTGGTGAATATTATTGATAGTTTAAAAAAATAGCTTCTGAAGTTTTACAATATCCAGTGAAAAATGATCCCCTTTTCTGTCCCGTGTAGCCCCCTTTAGCAGGACTTTGGGTTTCAGGTGAAAGCAGGTAATCTGATATAACATGACTCGCAGGGCCTGGCTCCCAGAAAGGGAACTTTACATGGAGACAGTGCTGATGCTGGCAGGGCCAGAGCACCTTTCTCCTCCTGAGACAGATTCTGGAAGGGAGGGTGGGCTGCAATTAGAAGAGGACTGGTCCAGTTGGGTCTGGCAGAAGGGTTAGGAGGTGGAGGTTGGAGCCGGCCCCGGAGGGGTGGGTGAGGTGGGTGAAGGAGAAAAGAGTGTGTTTTGCCCAGTAAGAGGATGGGCTGGGGAAGGAGAATATCCAGGCCAGAGGTCAGGGGGCAGGGAGTCCATGCCTGAAGTTGTTGGAGGGATATCTGGGGCTCCTAGGGCTGCAGGTAAGGGTCCAGGAAAGAGTCCATGAGTTCCAATCAAGGGTCCATGTGTCCTGTTTAGGTGTCCAGGCATTTGGTCTAGGGACCTGGAGGTCTGGTTCAGCAGACCAGGAATCTTGGCTCTGAATCTCTGCAGCCTCTTCAGAAGTCCAGAGCCAGTAGTTCTGGCGGAGACACTGGAGTTTGTCTCCAACAGTCCAGAAGTCCTGTTTGGGAGCTTGTGCAGTGTGAGGAATAGAGAGGTATTGCTTGGGACAGCTGTCGTGGGTAGGGCCTGCTTGGCACAGAGGGTGGGCCCTACTACAAGCAACAGGAAGCGCACCTTTCCTCGGAGCAGTTGTTGGAAGGTCAGGAATATGGCACTGGGATCCTTGTGAATTGTGGTCCTGCCCTGTGGAGGAAACTGAGGGCAGAGGATGGGCCTGAGGCCAGAGACCTGGGCCAGGTATCATGCCTCCCTTGTCTCCAGGGAAAGATAAGGTGCCAGCACCCAGACTTTATGGCTGGAAGCAAGCACTCCTTAGTTGGCCAGCTGTGCTACCCTCATGATTCCCAGAATTCACCTTTCTGCCCTCAGGTCTCCTAAAGGGACGGAGTCAGCAAAGGACAAGTTTCTATAGTCCCCTTGACTCAGGACTTACTTACCTGGGTTCCAAGGAGGCCCTGCAGTGCCCCAAGGAGGAGGCGGACCTGTCCAGAAAGCTGTCCCAGGAGGGATGAGAGGCAGGTGGGTCCCAGTTGGGTCCGTGCTGCCATTACTCCCTCCAGCAGAAGGGCTGCGGCTCCCAGAACGTCCTGTGCCTTGGTCTGCTCCTGCAAAAGAGACGGAAGGGAGACGCGGCCTGCTTCAAAGGGCATGCTAATAGCGGGTGGGGAGCCCGTAGGAGTAGCCAGCGGAATGAATCATAGGAGCTGAGAATTGGACAGGACCAAGGTCCCACCCAGCACAGGAATTCCTTCACAGTCTCCCGACAATTGGTCATCAGCCCCTGCTTGAATAACTCCAGTGTCCGGTAACCCAGCCTGGCCCTACATTTAATTTCAGTCAGAAAAGCACCCCCCCCCGCCCCGTACACTATGTTGGAATTTGTGCTATTACAGTTTTTAGCCTCTCGGTTCTAGTGTTGCCAATCTACTCTTTCTGCTACAAAATCCTAGCATCATATGATTTTGTAAAAACTGAACATAGAGATGAGACCATCCCAAAGATCATAAAGACGAAGGAAAGGGGTTTACTGATCAATGGCAGAGCTGGAACTGCCAGGGATCCCTAAGAACTGCCCTTTGTCCCTGGCCCAGGACCGCCCCCACCCCCAGAAGACCTGAGAAGGAAGAAAGGGGATTCTAGGGATCTTGAGGGTAGAAGAGCTCACCTTGCAAGGAGTGCTCCCTCCCAGGAGGTTTCCTGAGCCCTAGACTAAAGCAGGTCCAGTTATAGCACAAGACTTACCACTTTTCTCCAAACTCATCAGATAGGCTTTTTTTTTTTTAGCCATTCCTCACATAACATGTTTTCTAACCTCTCTGTTCAGGTTGCTTCTTCCTTCTGGACACATGCTAGTTTCATATGGTCCCCCTGAATAAATTAGCATGTGTTTAGAGGAGGATATCCAGTACTCAACTCCTTACTGTTAAGTCCAGGCCACTTAAAGGTTTTTAGGAATATTTCCACAGGGTGGTGCTAAACACCTAAAGCCACCAAGAATCACTAGCTTTTCAAACAGCTGCTTTAATAGTGTTACCTGCTAAGTCTGAGCTTAGCTCAGTCCTCCCAGATCTTGTTCATAGTAAGTTCTAGGGCCAGAAGTTTATATAAGGGGAAGTGGGGGCATTGTGGCCTGGAAGCTGGAATAGGACCTTCCTTGATTACTTTGAGTAAATGTGGAATTTTTTGTATATCTCTGCTAAGTTTTACCTTGTTTTTGATCTAGCCTTTCAGCAATGTGAAACTTGATTCTGTCTCTTGTTATTTTACCTCTGCTTCCCAGTTTTGTGTCATCTGAGTATGACAGACCAGTCTTACTTCTTCATGGCAGCTTAAGTTTGCAAAGGAACAGGTCAAAAGCATGGCCATGAGAGACTTCCTCTTCTTCTTTTTTTTAAAAGGTCTTTTTAAAAGATCTTAAGATTTTAAAAAAATCTTTAAAGATTTTTTTTTTTTTTTTTAAGATTTACTTATCATTTGACAGAGAGAAAGAGATCACAGGTAGGCAGAGAGGCAGGCAGAGAGAAAGGGGGAAGCAGGTTCCCAGCTGAGCAGAGAGCCCAATGCGGGGCTCGATCTCAGGACCCTGAGATTGTGACCTGAGCTGAAGGCAGAGTCTTAACCCACTGAGCCGCCCGGGTGCCCCACCATGAGAGACTTCTATCCAGCTTTTCTGGGTGCTCAGCTTTGAATCTATTTTCACATACTGGGACCACAAGCTGTCATCCAGAGGATATCATCACAGTCGAATGTAGATTAGTTTAGGGTGGCCAAGCCAAAGGTAGGAGATTTTTAGGGAGCTCAGGGATTTTGAAGAAATCGTGGGAAGCAGTAGAAAACCGATGAAAACAGGAGTTAGGGAAACCAAAGGAAGGATGGCTTTCTTACCTTCTGGGTTTTCCATTCTCCCAAGCTAAAGTCCACAGCAGGCAGCAGGACAGGTGTGGACAAAGGGTTAACGTCTGGACACTGGCTCTATTGAAAAAGATTGGTGGTGGGGTAGGGTGGAAAAGTTCAAATAAAGGAGGGGGCGTATGGTGACCCAGTGACTAGGATAGACTTCCATGAGTAATAGATATCCAGACCAGAGCTTTTAAAAGTAGACTAGATTGCAAATCGTCATCCTTGTCAAGGAGTGGTGATGGGGAGGTGGTGGTCTTACCAAGGACAATATGGGAAGAACAGTGATCAGATCAGGGAGTGGGAGGGAGTGATGGGAGTGAGGGTGTCTACCCAGGTAATGGATAGAGGGGAGAGTGCTGGGAGATTCTCACCAGTCTGCTGTGAAGGGCATGGGAGTCACGAAGCAGTTTATTTAGGAGACGGGGGTCACAGGCAGGAGGAGCCGGGAGGCACAGATCCAGTCTTGCATTTAGGAGAAGCATGACCACGAGGAGCAGTTCTGAGATGAGGAGAAGTGAGGTTGAAAGGGTGGATAAGGAAGAAATCACTGTTAGGTGGTAGTCCAGAAATTCCTAATTAGGACCCAGACCTGAAATCCAGGGAATTTACCTTTCAGAAGCCTTAATCCTGGTGGATTGGGTTCCCGCAGCCCTCCACCCTGGCAACACATCTCCCTTCTCTTCTCTCGAAAACCCTGCTTTGATTTGGCCTGAGATCCCGCAGGAGTTTTCTTACCAGTCAGCTCCATTCTGGCCAGGCTGTCTGGTAGGAGCGGCTCCCTGGATGGGGCCTCTCCCCTGAATCCTTCCTGGGGCCATGGAGGCGGCTTGGGCTCTGGCACTTCTTGCACGGTGGGGGCACAGGTGGGCTGAGGAAGAGGGTCTGGAATCTATCCTGCAAGTGCCAGGAATAATGAACATTTAATCAGGTGTCAAGGAAAAGACTGCCTGGCTGGGGGAACAGCTGCTGGGAGGGCATGAGATGCGGACCAGCCTCAAACTGTTAACGCTCTGCCTGCTCCCAGGTCCTTGCGACTACAGGGTATGGTGTCTCCTCTTTGTCAGGGTTCCTCAGTGGACCTGAGGTAGGGCTGCTGCCCCTGCTGAGAGGAGCAGGACAGAATATGGACACACACACACACACACACACAGACACACACACGTTGTAACTGGCCTCAAATTCTGAGCAACCGTAGTTGTTTGGTTGGAGAAAATCTGGGATGGGGAGAGGGAGCCAGGAGTATTGTGGCATAAGCCTGGGAGGAGAGGTTGGAAAGTGGAAATAGGGTCAGGATGAGGAGCTAGCAGACATGCACAGCATTGAGGGGTAGCTGGGGGAGTGGGGCTGAGGAGGGGACTTGGGGGAAAACAAAAAGGACTACTAGGGGTTGGTGATTGCAAGATTATGAGAAGGTGGTATGGGAGCAATTAACTGCTCGTTCTCTCTCCATTTACTTCCCCCCATAAGCCTCTTGAAGTTTTTCTTTGCACTCCCAGTTCTAAAATACTGGGTTATCTGAGGCAGAGAAAGGGGCTAACAGTCCTGGCACTTCCCACCCGAGGTAAAGTTGCCCAGCAATGGGTACCTGCTGAGTGAGACACCCACCTCTCATGGCTGACCTCGCCTTGGACACGGGTGTTACCATAACCATCCCCTAGCCCACATCTTCCTCCCTGCCCCCTTTGCAGACCCCTTCTAGTTCCTTCACAGGACCCCCCACATGGGCTCCTCCTTCTTTGACAAGTTGTGCAAAGAGGCCTGCACCTGATTCAATATTGGGATTTCCTGTAGGTCTGTCAACATGCATGAGCCCTCCTCCCACTACCCTCTCCTTAGGCCCAGCTTCCCCAGCCCCAAGATTCAGAGCCTTAAACTAACCAGGAACGACTGGGTAAGAATGGAGATTGGGCCCGTGTCCAGTTTGATGCTACAGGCCGTAAGCCCTAAACGCACCACCTTTCTTATCTTCTCCCTGGGCACATGTCCCCTTTCCTTAGGGCCAGCCAGAACAGTGCTATATTCCTCCAAGTCTGTGATCAGTCCCTCAGAACCCAGCACCCCACCCCCTACCCCTGCTCAGTCCTGCTCAGTCCTGCTCCTCCCATTCTGGGAAGGCTACACTCTTCTCGACAAAGGTCAGTGCCTGTAGGTTCCAGTTTGCCTGCCCCTCCCCCAGCTGAGAGCCCAATTCCTCTTTCCTGTCCTTCCTACTCTCTATTAATTCCAAACTCTGCTTGCCACTCACCGGGTGGAGAAGGGCTCCAGGACCCAGGTGCACAGCAGGCAGCACTCTGGGGAGCCGATGGGTAGGAAGACACGTAGTGTTGGGGCACAGCCCCTCCACAGCAGTAGGGTCACAAGCCTGCCCCGGACACTTCTGTCCAATCAGAGAGCAGGGAGCCACCAGATACCGGCGAAGGCCGAAGGCCCCCGGAAGTGACGCCTTCTCCTCCCACCTGCACTGAACGTGGAACCCCTGCCTGGACCATGGTCCACTAGCAGAGCCCAGCTCCTCCACCCACACACACCACAGGAAGGATTTCAACAGGGAGATCCATCTTTTCCTAGGAGATGGGAAACCTGGGACCTGGCTGGGAGGTCTTTTTTTCCCAGGAAAAATCTGGCAGGACGGTTTTTGTTCCCGTGGAAGAGGCACGGAGATCTGGTTCTGGTTTTAGATTGGTGTGTTTTACAGTTCCTGACCGGCCAAATTTCTTTTCCCTGGACAACACACCTGCTCCTGAGACCCCCTAGGGCTCTTGCTTTCCTGCCTTTCTCTCCTATAACCCTGTGGGGGTTGAGTCTTCGTCCCCCTTTCCCAGTGGGAATGTGGGTATTGCCTATGTTGGGGAATGACCCTGTCATTGGTCAGGGTTATAGGAAAAGGGTTTGGACCATTTGAGAGGATTGCAAGGTGAGGGGGGCCTGTAGGGGGTGGTTAGGCTGGGCTCAGGTGCCCCTCTGTGTGTGGGGGGGAGCAGTGGCTCAGACAGCTAACACCATTTACCTCTGTGCCTGAGCTCTCCTGAGCTTGCCCTTTCTCCCTCTTCCATCTCCTACCATTCCATATGTGACAAGAGGAATAACCAGGCCCATGTGTCCCTGTCTTAGGAAAGACAGCTGCTGAACCTCCCCCGCAAATACCTCCTGCTGGCCCCCCTCTTCCTTTGGCCCTGGCTCTAGTTCCTTTGCTTTCCCCTCAATCCCAGTCTCCTTACAGTCTCTGTCCTCAGGGGCCTCCTGGCCTGACCTTGTTCCCATCACCCCCCACCCTAGTTCTTCCCCTCCTGCTCCTCCTACCAAGGATGGGGCTGTCAGCTAAGGAGTATGGCCTAGATCCCGGAATTCTCCAGTTCAGCCAGACGAGATGCCTCCCAAGATTAGGAAGGAGGGTGCTGGGGTGGTTGGGAGGATGGTGGGCTAATGGGTGTGGGAGGGGACAGGGAGGCAGTCATGACCAGGAAACCAAGACAAAGGAGGTTGGGGGTGGGATGGAGAGGCAGAGGGTCCCCAGGGTGAAGGGAAGAGGGTGAGGAAGAATGTCAGGGTGGGGACAATGATGGTTGGATGGGCCTGCAGATAGGTTACCCACAGGTTACCGTCGGGAGGGAAACACTGTCACAGACAGCAAGGGGACTCTGTTTCTGGCTAAGTCCCTGTCCTGGGGAACAGCAGAGTGAGGGAAGACCTCAGAGAAGAGGTAGGGCCACAGGCCAGGCAGTGAGTGTGGGTAATGTGGGGTTTGAGAGGTGCTGTGGGCCCACGGTAGGGGAGATCAGTTGATGGGCGTTTTCTCCACGTTGTCATCCTTAAAAGACAAGTCTTCATCTTTCCGGCAGGAACGGAGTACTAGCCCAGTGGCCGGCCCAGGCCTCAGGCCCGGCCTCGGCCCCTCCCTGGCCTGGGGCTCCCGTCTTGGACGGGACACGCACCTCCTGGTGCAGCCGCCCTGTGGCCGCCAGCAGCGGGGGGCTCCAGACCCGCCTCTTCTCCCCTCTTCGCGCCCCCTGGTCCCTCCCCTCCCCCTCCCCCCTCCACTCCCCCTTCCCCTCCAGCCCCTCCCTCCTCCCCTGCCCCGTCCCAGCCCCTCCCTCCCCTCCCCCACTCGCGATCCGGGCCGCTGCTGCTGGGCCGGACCCCCCGGGCTCAGCCCGGCCCCTCGCCGAGCTGCCGCCGCCGCCCCGTTTGCTGAGGAGGAGGCCCCCGGCCGGGGCGCCGGGCGCGGGGCATAAAACGGGCCAGAGCTGGCGCCCAGGGCACTAGAGCCGCGTACGGCCCGGGTCAGCGCCCGCCCGCCCGCGCTCCTCCCGGCCGCTCCTCCCGCCCCCCGCCCGGCCCGGCGCCGACTCCCGCCACCCGACGAGCCCCTCGCCGCACTGCCCGGGCCCTGGCCCCGGCCCCCTCCCGCCGTACCGCCCCCGGCCCGGCCTCCTCCCACCTCCCTCCTCCCTCTCCTGCTCCCTCCTCCCTCCCGCCTCCCCAGCTGTCCCGTTCGCGTCATGCCGAGCCTCCCGGCCCCGCCGGCCCCGCTGCTGCTCCTGGGGCTGCTGCTGCTCGGCTGCCGACCGGCCCACGGCACCGGCCCCGAGTCCCCCGCGCTGCCCATCCGGCCCGAGAAGGAGCCGCTGCCCATTCGGGGAGCGGCAGGTAGGTGGGCGCCCCGGGGGACGCGCGGGCACAGAGTCCGGCTCCGGGCAAGTCTGCGCCCGCCCGGAGGGGGCGCCGGGAGCAGGTGGCTCAGCACGGCGGGCGGCCAGGAGGGTTGGGCGGGGGTCGCGAGGCGCGTCGTGGGGGGGTTTGGTGGGGGGGACCCAAGGCCCGGCCGGCAGCGCCCAGGGCTGGCACACCGCAGGAGCGGGACAGCGGCCGCCAGCCAAGCCCGTCCCCGCAGGCTGCTCCTTCGGCGGGAAGGTCTATGCCTTGGACGAGACGTGGCACCCGGACCTAGGGGAGCCCTTCGGGGTGATGCGCTGCGTGCTGTGCGCCTGCGAGGCGGTGAGTGAGCCCGAGTGCCCTGGCCGGGGCCTTTGCGGGTGGGGGAGCCCTGGGGTCCCGGGATGTCGCCCTGATCACAGGAGTCCGAGCTGCTGTGAGACAACAGCGAGCCTGCAGGTATTAGGGATATGTAGCTCTATGGAGATATATATCTATATATCCATATGTATTTTTTTTCCTGGCAGAGAAAGTTGGGAGGAAGCCCCCCTTCAATTCTCAGGTGCTGACTGCTATTGACCGCCCACTATATGTCAGGCTCTTTTGCCAACGGTTTCTCTCTCACTGAACTCCTAGAATAATCCCGCTAGAAACACACTATGACTTCCCCCATTTTCCAGATAGGGATCCTAAGGCCCAGAGCGGTTGGCAGTTTGTCTAGGGTCATGCGGAAGCAGAGCGGTCTGACTCCATGGGATGACCTTGCTCTCATCGTGTGACCCTCCCCATTCTGGCACTCACTCGGTTTTCCCCGTCTTCCCCACAAGCAGCCTCAGTGGGGTCGCCGAGCAAGGGGCCCGGGCAGAGTCAGCTGCAAGAACATCAAACCCGAGTGCCCAGCCTTGGCCTGCGTGCAGCCTCGGCTGCTGCCAGGACACTGCTGCCAGACCTGCCCCCAGGGTAAGGCCCGCTCCCTGGTGAGGGGAGGGTGGCCGGGCAGTGATACTTGGTCCTGAGCCAGTGGCTGGGGCGGACAGAGCAGATGAACGGCCAACTGGCCTCCTCGTGCCCAGCTGAAGCCCTGGTTTCCCACTCCGGGCTTAGAGCGCAGCAGTCCTGAGAAGCCGCCAACGGGTCTGGCCTTTGAGTATCCCCGGGACCCAGAGCACCGCAGCTACAGTGACCGCGGGGAGCCGGGCTCTGAGGATCGGGGGAGAGGAGATGGACACACGGGTAGGTGTGGGCCAGGCAGGAACTGGAACTATAGTTGCCCCCGCCCCGTGGCCGCAGCGGGTGACAAAACTCCGGACATCTTTTCCTCGCAGACTTCGTGGCGCTGCTGACAGGACCTAGGTCGCAGGCTGTGGCAAGGGCCCGGGTGTCTCTGCTGCGCTCCGGTTTGCGTTTCTCCATCTCCTACAGACAGTGAGAAAGGGGAAGGTGGGAGGAGGGGTGAGCTGGAGACTGGGGAAGGAGAGTTGGGAAAGGCCGGTGGAGCAGTTCCTGGCCCAGGCTCAGAGCCCATGCTCACCGGACCCTCATTCCCAGGCTGGACCGCCCTACTCGAATCCGCTTCTCAGACTCTGCCGGCAGCGTCCTGTTTGAACACCCTGCTGCCCCCACTCAAGATGGCCTGGTGAGATGATGCCATTTACTAGTGCTTATCCAGTCTGGGCGCTGTACTGAGAACATGCTCTGCATTGTCTCTTTGGGTTCTCACTGCAGCCCCGTAAGAGGAAGGCACTGACATTATGATGCCCATTTTACAGATGAGGGAAACTGAGGCTCAGTAGCAGAATATGCTTTGCTCAAGGTCACAAGCTAGTAAGTCGCTGAGCCAGGATTTGGACCCCAGCATCTGGTTCCAAGGCCCCTTCTTAAGCTTCCTAGGAGGGCACCGGGCTCCTTCGCATATTCCTTCTTCACCAGAGCTGGGTCTCTCAGCTGGCCTGTGTTGCATAAGGTCTGAGTGGGGCCTTTTGTCTCTCTGCTCCAGGTCTGTGGGGTGTGGCGGGCAGTGCCTCGGTTGTCTCTGCGGCTCCTTAGGGCAGAACAGCTGCATGTGGCGCTTGTGACACCCACTCACCCCTCGGGGGAGGTCTGGGGGCCTCTCATCCGGCACCGGGCCCTGGCTGCAGGTGAGGGGAGCACAGAGCCCCTGGACATGAAGTTCTGTGTCTTCTGTATCCCCAGGAATAGAGTGGGCTGAGGAGGGGACTTCCTGATGGTCTCTCATGGTCCTTCCTTCTCTCCCAGAGACCTTCAGTGCCATCCTGACCCTAGAAGGCCCCCCACAGCCTGGCATAGGGGGCATCGCCCTCCTCACTCTCAGCGACACGGAGGACTCCTTGCATTTCTTGCTGCTTTTCCGTGGACTGCTGGAATCCAGGAGCGGGGGTGAGTGGGATGGGGCAGGCCATGTGAGGAGTGGAGGGAGAGCACCAATCTCTCAGAGGCCTCCTCACATGTGTGGCCCTTGCAGGACCGGCTCAGGTGCCCTTGCGGCTCCAGATTCTACACCAGGGGCAGCTACTGCGAGAGCTCCAGGCCAATGCCTCAGTCCAGGTGAGTGAGGGTCTGGCTCTTGCTGCCACCTGCTCTGGCCTCTTGCCGCACCAGCCAGCCACACCTTGCTCTGTCCTCAGGAGCCAGGCTTTGCTGAGGTACTGCCCAACCTGACTGCCCAGGAAATGGACTGGCTGGTGCTGGGGGAGCTCCAGATGGCCCTGGAGAGGGTGGGCGTGCCAGGGCTGCGCATCAGTGGACACATCGCTGCCAGGCAGAGCTGCGATGGTGAGGCGGGGTGGGCCATGGCACCCCGGGCACACGCCACTGACAGGCACAGACACATGGCCAGGGTGGGTATGGGAGGAATCCTGGGGGCTGGGGAGGGATGAACGGCCGTGGGGCAAGCCAGCCTCCACCTTTCTGGTCCCCCCTGCAGTCCTGCAAAGCGTCCTTTGTGGGGCTGACGCCCTGATCCCAGTTCAGACAGGGGCAGCCGGCTCAGCCAGGCTTACACTGCTGGGAAATGGCTCCCTGATCTACCAGGTAAGAGTCAGCAGCTGCTCAAGATGGAGGGCAGCAGGGCAGGGTGGGGCTTCGGCCTGCACGGTTCAGACCTCCAGCCTTCTCTGCCACTCCAGTGTGCCCTCCCCTACTGTGCCCCCCCAGGTGCAGGTGGTAGGTACAGGCAGTGAGGTGGTGGCCTTGACCTTGGAGACCAAGCCTCAGCGGAGAAACCAGCGCACTGTCCTGTGCCACATGGCCGGACTCCAGCTGGGAGGACACACAGTGAGTGCTGTCTGCAGAGCCAGGCCGCGGGCCGTGCCCAGGAGCTAACAGCGCAGGGGTATGCAAAGCCAGGTTGGATGAGCAGGGAGGTTGAGAGTCAGTCACTCACTAACACGTTTCTTTCATGGAAGTATTCATTCCCTGGGTGCATTTTTAGGGAGCCTCAGGCTAGGGACTGGGATACAAAGAAAATCAGATGTGCCCCTGTCCTCAGCCATGTCACATCAGATGGGAGGCAGAGTTGGCTAGGGAGATCATATCATTAGAGATGTGATAATGAGTGCCACTTACCGAGGCTTTCTCTGTGCCATATACAGCACTGATTGCCTTCCTTGTATGATTTTTGATTCTCACAGTTCCCATTTTACAGATGATGAAGTGAAGGATCAGAGAGGTTAAATAACTCTTTAAGACTTTTACATAGGTAGGAAGTGGCAGAGGAGGGACTCGAACCCGGGCTCACGAGGTGCTTATCCAGTTACGCATGTATGTTGGGTGTAACATGGGACACAAAACATGGAAAGGCATTCAGAATCTCGGGCTTGTGTGAAAGCTGAGGAGGGCTTCATTTGGAACCTGGCAGGCTGTAGCTAGGGCTCTCATCCTTCCCTACCCCTGCCCCTCGCAGGCTGTGGGTGTCTGCCCTGGACTCGGTGCCCGAGGGGCTCATATGCTGCTGCAGAATGAGCTGTTCCTGAACGTGGGCACCAAGGACTTCCCAGATGGAGAACTGCGGGGTCATGTGTCTGCCCTGCCTTATAGTGGACACAGCGCCCGCCATGAGAGTGAGTGCCCCAGGGCTTCGCCTGCCCTCTGGTATGCTCAAATCTGGGACTTGGGTGCTAGGGGGCCAGAGCCTGGTGTGTCTTTGTCTGTGCCTGAGCCCCTGGCTGGCATCTGGAGAAGGTGGGGGTATAGATGGTGTCCCTGCAGGGAGACCCTCTCCATGGCCAGGGCGCAGGGGTCTAAAACTTGCTGCCCCCCAGCCCTGAGCCTATGGACAGTGTCTGCCAACGTGTGGAATGAGCTTCAGGGGAAGATGGGGACAAAGGGAGTGGCTGCTCTAGGCTACTTCCTCATCACTCACCTCTCCTCTGTCTGGATCCAGCACTGCCCGTGCCCCTGGCAGGAGCCCTGGTGTTACCTCCTGTGCAGAGCCAGGCAGCAGGACATGCCTGGCTCTCCCTGGACACCCATTGTCACCTGCACTATGAAGTGCTGCTGGCTGGGCTTGGTGGCTCTGAACAGGGCACTGTCACTGCCCACCTTCTCGGGCCTCCTGGGATGCCAGGGCCCCGGCGGCTGCTGAAGGGATTCTATGGCCCAGAGGTGAGGACCTGGTGGGGGATCGAAAAGATCTGCGTTTTTTTTTTGTTTTTTGTTTTTGTTTTTTTTTTAAGCATGGAGGGTTGTGCAGGCCTGTGGCTGGTGTGGGGGGTGGAGAGCGTGTAGCCTGGTATGGCAGAGCCGACCTGGGCTGGGAAGTCAGAAAGCCCTGGCTATGAGTTTGACTCAGCCTTTTAGTATCCATTCTCCTTCCTACGTCCCTCTCTGGCAGGATCTCTTGAACCTCCAGGGGAGCGGGTCCTCCCCGAATGGGAGTGGGCTGCGGGGACTTGGAGTCAGAGACCCTGCAGCCCACCCCCATTGAGGGGGACCTAGTCAGAGACCTGACTTCTGAGCTCCACACCACCGCTAATGGGCTGCACTTCCCGGAAGACCTTATTTCACCTCCCCTTGTCTCAGTTTCTCATCTGTGAACTGAGAAGGGGAGGCATAGCTCCAGAGCGCCTTGTTCCCGCCCCCTCTCCTGTCTCTCGCAGGCCCAGGGCGTGGTGAAGGATCTGGAGCCTGAGCTGCTGCGGCTCCTGGCCCAGGGCAAGGCCTCCCTGCTGATCACCACCAAGGGGAGTCCCCAAGGGGAGCTCCGGGGGCAGGTGGGCAGGCAGCGTGGGGGCCGCTGGGGTGGGTCAGAGTTGGGCGGGCACTGTGTATTCTTGCCTGAGTCACTCACTCTCTCTGAGTCCTGGGGGGTGGTGGTGTCACATTCCCTGGCTGGTTGGGAGGATGAAGCCTGACAAGTGTCAACGACAAGGCTGGCAGCAGCTTACCCTGTCCCTGGTCGCTGGGGGGAGATTTCTGGTGCTAACAGCATCTTCCCAGGAGTACTCAGAGGTCGAGGTGGCTTGGGCAGGTGGGCTGGCCGCCGGTGGAGATGCGAGGGGGAGCCCAGGCGCTTCCTCAACTCACCTCTCTTCCCAGGTGCACATCGCCAACCAGTGCGAGGTAGGCGGCCTGCGCCTGGCAGCTGAGGGGACTGAAGGAGCGTGGGCAGCCGGGGCTCCCGATGCAGCAGCCCCGGCACTGCCCCCACTGCCCGCTGTGCTTGGCCCCGACACTCCCGTGCCAGCCAAACCAGGAGGCCCCGGGCGCCCGCGAGACCCCAACACCTGCTACTTTGAGGGGCAGCAGCGCCCCCATGGGGCTCGCTGGGCGCCTAACTATGACCCGCTCTGCTCGCTATGCACCTGCCAGGTAGGATGCAGCCAAGGGCACACTGAGAGGTCTGGGTTCTGGGGCAAGCCAAGTCCCGGTCAGTCCCCCCACCCAACCCTCTCTTTGCAGAGACGCACAGTGATCTGTGACCCCGTGGTGTGCCCGCCGCCCAGCTGTCCCAGCCCGGTGCAGGCACTGGACCAGTGCTGCCCTGTGTGCCCGGGTGAGTGTCCCACCTGAGTGGAAGGGGTAGCGGAAGGTTCACCGTGAGGGATGAGGCCTCTGGGGAGGGAAGGAGTTGGCCATTCTTGGCCTTCACTATTTCTTTGGCCCCACAGAGAAACAAGATGTCAGAGACCTTCCTGGGCTCTCCCGGACCAGAGACCCCGGAGAGGGTGAGCTGGGAGTCTGGTGCAGGGATGGGGAAATCCAGTGGAGCTGATGGGTGGGACCAGGAGGGGTGCTAAAGAGTGAGAACATGAATGGGAGTGAGTAGAGGGAGGCTGAGGGGCGCAGATTCCAAAGGACATCTGGAAGGCTTCATTAGAATAGTTGGTTTGCAAGTGGGCCCTGGGGTCAGATTAGTGTGGGGTTGGCCTGAGACTCCAGCCTTGATTGTGGGCCCAGCCAATGAGCTCAGTACTCATGGCAGCTGGGCACTGTTCCCCCCCACACATCCCCCAGGCTGCTATTTTGATGGCGACCGGAGCTGGCGGGCAGCGGGTACCCGGTGGCACCCCGTCGTGCCCCCATTTGGCTTAATTAAGTGTGCTGTCTGCACCTGTAAGGTATGGCCGCCCAATCCTATCTGGTGCCATAACCCAGTAGGGGCTGCGGAGATGGGGAGGGGGCTGCTGAAAGAGGAAGGCCGAGCCTTGGTGAGGAAGGCTCAAGGATGAAAACACTAAGAAAAGTCCTTTGAGCTTGGAGAGTCAACTTCCTGCAGGAAAAGGGAAGGGCTGATGTGGGGGTGAATTCTGGCCCTTCCAGCTGACTCGCTCCATAGAGCCCTGGCCTTTTCTGTAACTCCCTGAACTCCCCTTTCCATTCCTATAAGCAGATAGGGGAGTGGCTGCCTTGAGGGGCTGCCATGAGCATTTGCGTTCAGGTGTAGAAAGCACCAGTCCAGGCTTCTGAGCGAAGGGCCATGGAAATACGACATCGGAGGGATGGAGAAGGAGAGGGAGGAAGCAGGAGGCTCCCCTTCCTTTCTGACACCCTCCCTCAATGGATCCCTGCAGGGGGGCACTGGAGACGTCCACTGTGAGAAGGTGCAGTGTCCTCGGCTGGCCTGTGCCCAGCCGGTCCGGGCCAACCCCACTGACTGTTGCAAACAGTGTCCAGGTGAGGGGGGTGGGCACTGGGGCTTTCCTGGGCAGGTGAGGTGCTTCACTGCCTTGTCCTGGGTGAGGGCGTGTGTGGTGAAGGTGGATGGAAGGGACTCCTCAGTTAATTCAGCAGTTACTGAACCCTGCGTTGTGCCTAGCCTGGGGCCAGGGCTCTAAATGCGTTTGGAAAGAATGTGCATGGGTTTATTAGTGGGGTGTGATGGGTTCTGGTTACTGCCCCATCCATCCATCCTCCCTCCCTCCCTTCCCCGCTTCAATCCAACTATCCAGTCATCTATTCATCCTTCCCCCCATACATCCATCTTCTCATCTACATTTGTCACCTACTAAGTACCAGAAACTGCTAGGTGTTGGAGATTCAAAGACAAATAAAACCTGGGTGGTCCTTGCAGAACTCACATCTGCTGAGCTCTTCCTCCTTCCCTCCCTCTCTCTCTCTCTCCCTTTCAACAGTGGGGTCAGGGGTCCACCCCCAATTGGGGGACCCCATGCAGGCCGATGGGCCCCGGGGCTGCCGTTTTGCAGGGCAGTGGTTCCCAGAGAGCCAGAGCTGGCACCCCTCAGTGCCCCCCTTTGGGGAGATGAGCTGTATCACCTGCAGATGTGGGGTGAGTGGAGAGCGTGCCTTGTGTGAGGTGGGCAGGGAGGGCCTGGCCTAGAGTGGGGAGACCTTTCCGGGGAGGGCAGGCTCCTGGGAGTGGGCTTCCCTGAAGAGCCTGAAGGCTGCTGTGTCCCTGTGCCCCTGGGTACCCTCAAAATCTGCTCTGTTGTGCACCAGGCAGGGGTGCCCCACTGTGAGCGGGATGACTGTTCATTGCCACTGTCCTGCGGTCCAGGGAAGGAGAGTCGCTGCTGCTCCCACTGTGCACCCCGGCGGCGTGAGTGAGGGGGCTGTTGGTGGGCCTGGGGAGGGAAGGCAGCACCCGCCCCCTGCCAGGGAGGGAAGGTGGCACCTGCCCCCTGCCAGGAGCCATGCCATCTGCTTCACCAGTGCCCTTCCATCCCGCCACACGGCAGCCTTGTGGACTTGGTCTTGACTACTCTTTCTTTACAAACGAGATTTCTGAAGCCCAGAGGAATTAGACAGGTAGACTAAGGTCACAGAGCTCCAAAATTTACTCCCTTCTGTCTCCGGCAGCCCCAGAGACCAGGACAGTTCCAGAGCTGGCGAAAGAAGCCGAAGGCTCCTAGGGAGCAGCCGGAAGGCCGCCTGACCAAGAGGACGGGGCCTGGGCTAGGGGAAGGACTGGCGCCAAGGACCCTGCATTCTCCCATGGGAAACCCAGTGCCTTTGGCCCCTCTTTTCTGCCTCTTCTCCCTCCCCCCCACTACCTCTGGTAACCACACCTCCACAAGGGGAAGGGGCAGCCAGGGCAGACCAAGGCCACAGCCACTCGGACTCCCGCCCTGTCACCCTCCAGCCTCTGCCTTGGAAACCCAACTCCTTTCTTTCTGTACAGAATGTCACTGGCTTGTTGGGATTTTTTAATTTATCCTCACTCAGCACCAAGGGTCCCCCCACTTCACTCCTGCTGCCCCTGAGCTGAGCAGAGTCATTATTGGAGATTTTTGTATTTATTAAAACTTATTATTATTTTTTTTTTTTTCAGTCTCAGGGTAAAAGTCGTTTCTTTGTGACCAGGGACCTGAGTGGAGAAGGTCTGAGAGTGGGAGCCCTGGCTCCAGGGGCTTCCCTCTGAGTCTTGGGGAGCATGAAGAGATCGGGGGGGGGCGCAGTCGCTGGCTGGCCCAGATGCCCCAGTGGGGCTTGGGACTGTTGCTGAGACGGACCAGAGCCTCAGGAACTCAGGCAGACACAAATGTGGTTTCCCCGGCCTACCCGTAGATGGCATTTTGCTGACCCCGTGTTTAAAGTGGCTCCAAAGAGAGAAACAAAAGTACCACCAGCCTCTATCTTCTTTGTCTCAAGGGAGGCAGCCAAGACCCTGTTATTCTTTTCTGGAAATGAATGGTGTTCTAGACCAGTTCGGGGGCAAATCTTCATCAGAATGGACTGGAGTTAGCCTGGCCTTGTTCTTGGCTGAGCTTATCTTGGGACCAAGTGCTGTAGAGTAGGATAGGACCCCTCCTCGCCACCTCCCCTTCCTGCCGTTGCCAACCAGACGTGCCTGCAGAGCTGGGGGGAGGGAACGAAGGGTGTCAGGATAGAGAGCAAGCAATGCAGGTATCTGCAGATCTCTCTTCTTTATAAACGATGCGGGATAAAGTGAGTATGGCATTTTATGACCTAGTTGGGTATTGGGAAAGGGCGATCATAGCCTTCTTGTCCAGGGTGAGGCATACCCTATGTGCTTAAGCAATTATTGTCTTCACCCAGGGAAGCTCCAGTTCTGTTAACCAGCTGAGTTACCGAACCTTCAGGAGTCCTTGTTTCCTTTCTGTAAAAGTGCTCTCTCCCTCGCAGGATTCGATCAGAGCCTGTGACTCCCGCAGCTCTGTGCCCGGCGAACATTAGCAGGAAAGGCACTGTGTCTGAGGTAGGGTTCCTGGAGCTGGCCTGGAAGGCAGGGAGAAATCTGGGGAAGAGTGTGGTTAAGGGTTTCAATTATGAGATATTCTGCTGAATGCCCAGGGGGTGGGGGAGGCTGGTGGGAGACGAAGGGACGATAAGGATGGGGGAAAACTGGTCTCAGGCAAGAGCCCTGGCTGTCCCAGGCTGTCCCAGATCCCCCTCACAGGGGGATTGTGAGGGTCAGATCGGGAAGACAAAGCAGCAGGGTTGGCATGGGGCTGAACACAGGGAGCAAAGCACGGGGCCAGGTGTGGTGGGACGGAGGCATTTGGCCCGGAAACAGGTGTGCTGACGGTATTGTTCTCCGTGGAAAGGGAGTCTTGAGGAAAGAAAGGTTGAAAGGAAATTTTGATCCTTTGGTTTGACATGAGTTTGCTACGGATGCTCACAAGACCCGAGGGAGGGCAGAGGCAGTGAACATCCATAGGGTGGCTCCATGGGCTTGCCCCAGGGACCCTGATCCGCAGGACCCATCAGGGCTTCAGAGCCGTGTCACGGGTTGGCAGCCGGGGGCCCAGGCCGAGCAGTGTTCTCCTCAGGGAGCAGTTTCTGAGGCACCCCTTCTATCATAGCCTGTGTTCTCCCCAAGCCTGGCTAGTTCCCAGGCCTTCCTGACCCAGGAAGGTGGTGTGGTGACCACGGAAGGCCAGCCCTGTGTCTGAGGAACGCCGCAGGCAGACGGGAAGCCCTGACCTGCAGAGACCTCAAGAGGGCACCCCAGCCATTCCCCTTTAGGCAACCGCACAAACTCAGAGCCCTTTGTCTTTCAAACTATAACACCTGGGGAGAGGCCCATTTTTCTGGTTAGCCTGTGTCTGTGTTTCAGAACAGCTGCTGGTAGGATTTACAGTTTGATCTCTCACCATGGGTCAGTCAGGCCTTCTGCTTTGCGGAGGGTTTGATAGGGCCCCGGGGCTAACAAGAGATGAAGGTCGTACATGGTTGTGGGGTGGGGGGTGCTCTGCGTGGCCAGGGGAGGGATGGACGTGGTTTGGATACATCTGTTTTGTGAGGAGAAAATGGACAGCCCTCCACTTTTCCACTTCTGACTTCCACTTTCAACTGGACTTGAATGGTGGCTTGTGCCAGCTGTGGTGACACCATCTGGCATCTTTTTGTGTCACATCCAGATTTTGGGGTCAGGTGAGGAAAGTCCCTTGGAACTAGCGCATGGTGGCACTGCCGGCAGCTGCCGCTCCTCTTTGGGGCCAAGTCTCTGAGGAGTGTCTATGCAGGTATTTGAATAATTAATGGTGATGACTTAGGAACCCAGTTTCCAAGCCCTGCCAGTGGACGCTTGAAGGTGTCTTGGTTCCCCGGAGGCGGAGCAGCGCCTCCTGGGCATGGGGCGTCTGGGACCTACTCTCCTTCCATTTGGGCACCATTTCTGTGAAAGCCCTCATTCCAGAGAAGAACTGGTTGCCTTCAAAAAAGTTTCAGAACAACCGTTTTAATGCGTTCCACCTCTTTTTATAAAGATAATGGGAAACAGGAAAAATGTGACTCTTCTGACACACTGAAAGTGGCAGAGGGGGAGGGTTCATAAGTCATAAAGTCTTGGGATGAGGAGGGAGCTCAGCGGGTGGGTCACAAGGGACCCAGTTTAGCTCATCATATTCTAGGTAGTCAGAGGCAGTGTGCGCAGGAAAAAAGCACAGGAGTACACATGGACTATCAGAAATGGATTGTTAAAGATGTCGAAAGGATCGTACACCTGAAGCGGATAGAACGTCATGTACCAGTTATAATTCAATTAAAAAGAAAACAGCACACGGGGCAGGAATTCTGAAGGGACTGTGTAATGATTATGCTCTGAGGTTGGAACCGCGCCCTTATGACCCTGTTGGTCTTTGATATGTGTTTCCATGAACAAAAGGAGCTGCCAGAATTACTCTTATTCATCACAGAAGTAAATCATGGGGAACAATCATGGTAACACATATATGCAAGGAAGAAAGAAAAAGTCGCCTGTTAGAATTTCAACCCCTGGGTAACTTCTTTTTAAAAATCCTCCCGGGTGTTTTTTAAGTTTTAGTTTGCCCTGTGCCCTCCCTGGGTCCCATCCCTGCAGCACGTCTGTCCCCATTTGTGAAGTGACTGATGACTGTCCTTAACCCAGTGGAGGGTATTTGTATGATGACCTCTGGAGCTGGAGCACAACTAAATTTGCACAAATAGGGAAAGCAGGAAATTGTATTCAAGGGAAATATGACCCTTTGCATTTAAAATGCCAGGGGAGGCAAAAAAACCCCAGAAATTCTGAAAGAAATCCTCACCAACTCAGAGAACTTGGCAAATTGGCATTGGGTGATTTGATCTTCAGCAAATTGATTAGAGCCCACCAGTGGGGTCCCAGCTCGTCAGCAGATGGGTATTGAGTGGGTCTGAAGGCTATCCCACCCTCATGTGGGCAACAGAGTTTGGCCAGTGGACCTGTCTCCTGGCTGGCCAGGGCCCGAGCTGTCCCTGGGGAGGAGTCATTCCCCATGTTTTCTTGTTCTCTTGCCGTGGCTGGGCTGGCTTCTTGGCTGAGACATAGCCTCCTCCTCTTTTGGAGTGCCCTGTGCCTGGCTGACTCCTTGGTCCTCCTGCAGGGACAGAGACTCCTCACTCTTCATTTGTGTGGTGCGACTGGGGCGGTAGGGGAAGGGGGAAGGTAACAGGTAATAGTGGAAGGGGAGCTGCCAATGAGCACCCCACTGAGTCACTCTCCACGGAGGGGGAGGATGGGGGCGGATCTGCATCTGTGTTCAGCTTGGGTGCTAGGAAGATGGCTCTGCCACAGTCAGGTTCTTCCAGCTCTGTAGCTAGTGGACCAGCTGAGCCTGGCATGGCCGGTGAAGCAGCACTAGAGACCGGCACCGGTGGCCATGGCTGTGACTTTCTATACTCATGGCGAGGGCACCCTGGGGAGCCATGTTCACTGCCTGCTGCCGCTGTTGTTCTTCCTGGTAGCTCTTGGTGGCCTGGGTGCTGACCATGAAGGTCCTGGTCCGTTTTCAGGACCTCCTGACCAGCCTCTATGATAAGGGGTGATGAGGGAAGCAGGGGCGAGCTGGATCTTTTTGGGTACTTTTGGGAAGTGGAGGGATGTGTATGTACGTGTGTGGGTGCACACACACATGCACGCACACACACACACACACACACACATGACTGAAGCGTGTTATGAGGGAGAGTGAAGCATCCATGCTGCATTTGTCATTTCTGTCTGTGTTTGTTTGAACACTGAATCTTCAGTTGCCTTTTGTTTCTCTTCCATTCTGCCTTCCATGGATCTAAAAAAGCGAGGAGCTCATTCTTTAAAACCCAGACCTTCTTAGTCCCTTCTGCCTGCTAACTGGTAGCAGTAGAGGTCTCTTCTTTGTAACGATCTGGACAGGGAGTCGGGGGACGGTGAGAAGCAACACAAGAGTCCACAGAGAAAGGAGGCCAGGGAGAAGCATCCCATGGAGAAGTAGCAGAAGGTCGTTAATTATGTATTCTATCTTACAAATAATCAATTTACTCACTCTTAAGTAGCTACTAATTGCATGCAAAAGGCACAAACTGATTCCTAGGGGATAGTTTCTTCCTACCATCCTCATTCCCCAGGCAACCAACTGGTCCCCTCCCCAGAGCCCTACTGTTGCCTATTTCTTGCATATGAGAAAGTCTTCTAAGAACACAGCTGCGTAAGATCCAAGTTTCAGTTGTTTGCATTGTTGTGATACCGACCAGTACTTTTCAAACTTTAATGTGCATATGGATCGCCTGGGGACCTTGTTTAAATGCAGGTTCTGATTCTGGAGGTCTGCAGTGGGGCCTGGGATTCAGCATTGCTGACAAGCTCCCAGGCCGCACTTCTGTTTCTGCTGTTGGTCCAGAGCACTCTGTAAGTCGCAAGGATGTAGACTTGGATGTAAACGGGTCCATCATGCCGCATTTTCAGCAGTCTGCCCTGCTGCCACTGTCTCAGAGCACTTTATTCACTCAGCATCTTTCTTGTGCCGGTCACTGTTCTAGGCACTGGGGACTCAGCAGGGAATTACACTGACAAAAAGCCCTGCCCGGGTGGAGTTTATAATCCAGTTGGGGAAGGCAGTCAATAAGTGCAATAAATGGGTCAAATATACAGTGCTCCAGAAGGAGATGGGAAATTTGTGCTATGGGAAAAAAATAGAGTAGGTGAAGGGGAAGTGTGGGAGGAAGCTCTGAGGGTTATTTGGATAAGGACGGTGGCAGAATGCTCTGGTGAGGTTGACATTTGAATAAAGACTTGAAAGAAGGGAAGGAATGAACCATGAGGCTATGTAAAGATTTTTATAAAATTATGAATGGAGCTAAGTTCCTTATCAGGAGAGAAGGGAAGAGACCAGCCATAATTGTGCAATACATGTGAAATCTATGTGTCTGTTGATCTTTAAACTCCAAGCGAAGGGGGATGCTGGGGAAAAAAAAAGTCCCTTGGAATATTACGGAGAGAACTGGACTGCTACAAGAATAGAAGATAGGTTCTTTATACAATTGTATCCAATCTCTTCTAAGGCTTGAATTATATACTATGTAAAGGCGAGATATGAGTTGAGTAAGAGTTAAAGAAATAGCTATCAACAGGTACCATTAGGTCACATACATTCGTGGGTCAATTATGCCTGCATGAGTTTGCTGACAAGATACCACCCACCCAGGCAGTGGTGAATCTGGAAAAGAAGGAAGAAGGGAGGAGGTTCTACTCAAGAAAGGAACCTCACAGTAAAATCTCTACCAAGCCAGAGGTTGTGATTTAAGCACATATTTTGTGGTTGGAAATGTTAGAGGCCAACATGTCACATGAAACATAGAGAGGTTTCCAGGTTGGCAGACAAGGCAGGCTGGAGTTCGAAAGTCTCACTGAATGCCACCTAAAGAAGTTCCATGCCAGAAAAAAGAAATGGGCTCCCGGAAACCCCGAGGAAAGGGGCTAATGTGAAAGAAGAGAGCAAAAGAAAGATGGTGGGGTTGGGGGAGGGTGAGGGAGGTACCAGGTAGATTCCTCTTAGCAGGGCAGACTCCAGATGCTGGAGGACAAAAAAATGCCTCCTTCTCCCCCAGCAGCTCCCGCAGCTGGAATGAGACCAGAGCCAGCTTGTCCTCCTAGGGGAATGAGGAGCCCACCTGGGGAGAGGGCTAGCACCTTTCCTTCCGACCACCCCCACCAGGTCCCGGGAGGTCTAACCCAGAGCTACTCTCAGGACTTATCGTCCTCCTCTCCCCTTGACACAAACATTACTGCACCTGCCGGCTGATGCTTGAAATCCTTTAGTCGATGTTTTTCTTTCCACGACTGGAAGATGGGAATTTTAAAATGCAAACGACTGGTTAAGGTATTAGGTCATCCGCTAGAGTCTAATCTACCAGTCAACAAATACAAATGATTGTGGTCAGATCCTGTTCCTTTTTAGCAAGGAGAGGGTTAGAAAAAAGGTAGAGGATGGATGACTGGAGGGTGGGGAGGGAGGGCAACAGGGACTTGATAGGCAGCCCTGGGTGGGGTGGGGACAGTGACAAGGGTGAGGGCTATTTACCTTTAGGTGCTCTGCAGAGGAACTGTTGCTGACGCGCGGGGCGGGGGGGGGGGGATTTCTGTCTTGCACATCTGTGCACTCTCCCCGCTTAGCGGGAACTTCGCCACTCAGACATATGATTCACATCAACTATGTTTTTCATGAGTTTTAGAGGCTTTTTTTTTTTTTTTTTTTTTTTAAGCAAGGCTGAGGTCATTACGAAGGAACTTTTTTCTCATAGATTCCAACTGAGGTACCAATGAAAGTGGCACCATCGGAGACCTTCAGAAGTGGTTTTTTTTATTTTCCCTCCTTCCTCCAGAGATAGATGAATGAGGGGAATTCTTGACAGGATAAAACAAACAAACAAACAAAAGTAGTGTTTTATTTTTGTCTGGTTATAAATGTAATGATTCTTCCCTGGAAAGGTTTTGGCAAACTGAACAGCATAAAATGAAGGAAATTTAATGTCAGTTGCTTAATAAAATTAAAATGCCAACTCAGAAATAATCCTCATTTACCTTTGATTTTTTTTCCTTAATTTTTTTTTTCTGAACTTAGTAAACCATGATTTATTTGAGTGCCGCAGATGGTATTTCTAGTGAACCATCTTTTTTAATTATAAAAATAAGGTTGCTTGAAGTAGAAAATTCGGTTAAAGAAAAGCCTGGGAAAAATCCTTTGTAGAGCCTACAGAGTTTTTTGGTCTTTTCTTCCTTGTATCTGTTTTGTTGAGTTTGCCCTGTGTTTATATTTTTATATCCCTCTTTTCTTCGCTTGGCCCTGTTATCACACATCTCATGAGCTTTGACTCGGATTGTCAGGCTTTTGAGACAATGCTGGTTTTTCCCCATCTGTGTGAAGCCGGAGCTGGTGGCTGAGGCCTGAGTGACATCTTGGTGGGACCAAGTTGGCTCTCTTTTGCCTTTCAGGGTAAGGATGGGCAGCTACTTGAAGAAGGAATGAGTTGGGACACCTACAATGAACCGCAGTGGGGGACAGGAGGCTGGGAGCTGTGAGGAGCTGGAGAGCGGCAGTGAGAGGGAGTCAGGATGTGAAGCCGGGGGAGGAGGGGCCGCTCCCCCTGAGGTCAGTCAGAAGCTGCTCCAAAGCCAGACCAGCTCTCTCCACATAGCTGTGGTTACCTTAATAGTTTGCAACATGTGTATTCATTTTGGTTGCCAAGAAGACTCAGCTGAGTGGATTTGGGCTCAGTAGATGACATTTCGTGAGGAGAAGGGAGGCACTTGTGGGGAGATGGCACAGGGAGGAGGGACCTGCAGTGTAAGGAAAGTCCGCTCTGTTGATGACCCTTTTGGTCACTTGATCTCATTCACCTCAGCGTACTTGTTTGTGAAAACTTATCAGGAATACACGGTGAGTCTTGAACTAGCAGCAGCTAGGTATAGTGGCTTGAATCTGGGGCCTGCCATTTTCTGGCTGTGTGAACCTTGGGCAAGTCATTTGACATTGGACTGAGCCTCAGTCCTGCAAAATGGTGATAATAATGGCTAGCTCCCTGATCGTTAAAAGGACTGTGGAAAGGTATGTAATGGGTTTGGCACAGAATTGACGCTGAGTGACAACACTGTGGCTGGATCTGATGGGTATGAGAATCATCAGGGAGGTGTCAAGGGTTCCGTGTGCCCGAGAAAGGGTGAGCTTATTCTGGGGTGGAGGAAACTGAGTGCTCAGGTGTCCATTAAGTGAAGGGACAAAACTTACTACTGTGGGTGTGATCACAGCCTTTCCTCTGTCAAAGAGAGTCCTTCACAGCCGGCCTATTCCTCATTCCCCCTCCCAGCCCAGAGAGGCGGCATTCCTTCTCGCTGGGAGTGAGGCTAAGCCCATCTGCCTGATCACATGGTGGAGAAGCGGGGTGCCGGGGTGAAGGCTGCAGGGCTGGAGGTGGGAAGGGTTGAGAAGTGTGTGAGTACAGCAGAGCAGAGACTCTGACACGTCACCGTCAGCTGTGCTTACGGGTGGCCTTTCATAGTTTTCAAGGTGTGAATAAGAAACGGAATTCCTCTTTTGTGGTAGAAAATATTTAACATAAAATTGATCATTTTAGCCACTTTTAAGTGTACAATTCAGTGGTATTAAGTACACTCACAGTGTTGTACAACCGTCACCACTATTCACTTCCAGAACTTTTTCATCATCCCAAATAGAAGTTTTGTACCTGTTAAAAAATAACTCCCCATTTAACCCCCTAGTCCCTGATGACCTTAATTATACTTCTGTCTCTGGCTTTGCCTATTCTGGGCACCTCGTAGAAGCGGAATTGTACAATATCTGCCTTCTGGGTGGGGCTTATCTCACTTAGCGTAAAATTTGAAAGATTTCCACTGCAGGTGTATTCCACATTTTGTTTATCTGTTCCCCTGTTGATGGATATTTGGGTTGTTTCCACCTTTTGGCTATTATGAATAATGCTGCTGTGAGCTTTTGACATACAGGTATCAGTCTGAGTCCCTGCTTTCGATTCTTTGGATAGCTAGCTAGCAGTGGAATTGCTGGGTCATATGATAATTTCTGTTTAACTTTGGAATTCCTCTTTAAGGGCCTCTGGTTGAGTATCTTTTGTCTTTATTCTGTTTCTCAAATCCTTTCATTTTATTCAGTCCCTCCCTTTCTTTATCTCATGCCACTGATTTGTCTGAGACACCAGGTTATTTGTCTCTACAGAATGATCCGCAATGTAGATTTCTTTATTGCCTCCTCGTAGTGCCTTTTAGTTTGTTCCTCCATCCCCTATATTTCTCGTAAACTAAAAGCTAAGTACAGAGCCTTGACTGGATTATGGTTCAGGTTTTCCACAGGACTATTTCATAGGGGAGCTCTTTATTTCCCTTTTGGGTCATATCCAGAGGCGTAAGTTGTATTTTTTTAAACATAAATCTCTGAGCATGAACCTACCAGGTATCTGGGCTTGTTAGGATTTTGAGTTTTTGAAGCTGCACTTCATGGGAAAGGAGTATGGCCAGCAAGTCACTGTCAGTGGCTGCAGTGGTCCTCCTTCAGGGTCCCTGGGGAGAGTGTATCCTCTTCCACCCAAGCATCCTCAGGACCTGGCCTGGCCCAGGGCTCTGCACCCCAGAGAAGGGGAGAGTGGGGAGGGGGTGGGCACACTCACCTCTGGGCTTTGTACACGGCAAATTCATTATGCTTTGTGAAAGGAACCAGACTCAAAAGGCTACATACTATATGCTTCTACATGTATGACATTCTAGAAGAGACAAATTATACAGACAGAAAAGAGATCAGTGGTTCTCAGGGCCTAGGGCTAGGGGAGAGGTTGACCACACAGAAATGCAGCAGAATTCTTTGGGGGGTGATAGAACAATTCTATATCTTGATTGTGGGAATGTCGACTTGAATGTATACATTTGTCAAAACCTCTCAGAGTTGAAGACTAGGAAGGATGAACTTTATTTACCTATAGTTTAGGTAAATCATTCTCTAATACGAATGGGAGGAAAAAATTGGTGGTGTAGAGATTGATTTAACAATCAAATCCCCCAGCACTCTTCACTCCTGGGAAGATCGCCTGGGTGATCATTCAGCTCAGAGATCACCCACTATCTCTGAGTTCTCTGCTCAGTCCTCCGCTGTGCCATCTGAAGGGACCACTTGTCCCTCTCTTTGGAACAGCTGTGACTGGGCAGGAGAGTTGGGCTCAATCAGCTGGATCCCCTCTCCTGGGGTTTTGACTCATGAGAATATGTGACCAAAGGTTTGAGGCTAGTGGCAGGTGAATTTCATTGCGTCAACAGCAGTGGCATGTGGACGGATGTTGGTGCCAAGACCTTGACACTCTTCTTACTGCTCTCCAGAGCGTCCCTTCTTCTTCCTCCTTATCCTAGAAATTCCTGTTTTGCTTACAATGACAAGAGTTAGTTTGTTGTGTTTATACACAACTCAAGAAACTTGATGATACAAAGCGGGCAAGAGCAGGTAGAAATGAGGAGAAGGAAGAAAGTAGAGGTAAGGATGGGAGAGAGAAACAAGAAGAGAAAGGTTAGTGGAGGTGGCAGAGTCGAGTAAGGAACCCAGGGCAAGCCCGTCAGTGCTGACCTGGGCTGGGAAGTCAGAAAGCCCTGGCTATGAGTTTGACTCAGGCTTTTAGTATCCATTCTCCTTCCTACGTCCCTCTCTGGGCAGGATCTCCTGAACCTCCAGGGGAGCGGGTCCTCCCCGAATGGGAGTGGGCTGCGGGGACTTGGAGTCAGAGACCCTGCAGCCCACCCCCATTGAGGGGGACCTAGTCAGAGACCTGGCTTCTGAGCTCCACACCACCGCTAATGGGCTGCACTTCCCGGAAGACCTTATTTCACCTCCCCTTGTCTCAGTTTCTCATCTGTGAACTGAGAAGGGGAGGCATAGCTCCAGAGCGCCTTGTTCCCGCCCCCTCTCCTGTCTCTCGCAGGCCCAGGGCGTGGTGAAGGATCTGGAGTCTGAGCTGCTGCGGCTCCTGGCCCAGGGCATGGCCTCCCTGCTCACCACTGCAAAGGGGAGCCCCCAAGGGGCAGTGTGGCCCAGATACTGCTACATTGCAGGCAGTGGTATTGGACTCCCCAGCCATTGTGTTTCTTGAGCTGCTGGTAGGCTTGGAGCTTTGTTACATGCTCATTCTGTCCTTCCTGGCATGCTGTAAAGATAACAACGGCTGTCATTTATTAGGTGCCTGCCTGGTGCCATGCTTTCTGCATTCCACCCACAATGCCCTGGGGTGGGTACTGTCATTCCCACCTTACAGAAGAGAAAACTGAGGCGTAGAGAGATTAGATAAGGCATACAAAGATACACTGTTCTTGAGTGGTTGAGCGAAAATTCTGTGGAACGTGGGTTCAAGGATCAGTTCAGTTTTAAGGGATTTCAGTGCCCAGGGTCCAGGCCTCCCCCGAGGAGGGCTTCACGGGGTCTCATCCGGTTCCTGGCATTCTCTAGCACGTTGTATCTGTTTCACTGTAGGTCTTCAAGATGTCTGCAAGGTACGGATCATGTGGAGGAGGAGTTCGGACCTGGGAGCTTTTCTGAAACACCTATGCCTGGCCCCAAGATCAGAGTCTCTGGGTAGGGGGAGAGGGTCCCGGCAGCAACGGTTTTCAAAAGCTCCCCAGGGGCCCGTGCTGCAGGCCAAGGACCGGGAGAACAGCAGGACTTGGCGGCTTGGCCAGGAGCTGTGCTGGCTCTTCCTCAGTGCAGAGCCGTCCTCCAGCAGCCCATTGGGGATGTGTGCAGTAACCCGGGTATGCTGTGGTCATAAGCAACAGTCCCAGTCTGTTGCCTTGCCCTTGAGAAGACCGTCCTAGCGTGGTACTGGAGGACTCAGGGAGCTCCCACAGAAGTCTCCTACACACCCTGGGGCTTCTGGGCAAGGCTGCTGGGTCGTTCGCTCTGTGTGCTGGGTCAGTTGCTATCCCCTGCCGAAGGTAGGGCCAGAGCCTTCTCCTTATCATGTTTCTCTAGGTGTCCTAGAGTCCAGGAGGGCAGTGCGTCTGTCCCAGTTAGGCTCAAGCAGCCCCCTGCCCCTCAGGCTCCTGCTCCTCGGTTGCTGCTTCCCCAGCCTCTCTGCTCTTCCCACCTCCCCGCCATGGCTCCTTTCCCTGCTGGCTGCCAGTCACCTCTGACCTCTGGTCTCTGGCTCGCTGCACCTGGCCTTTGGTGCTGGGTGCCCATGTGCAGAAGAGACACCCTCACCCTCTGTCTTTGGGTCACAGGGCAATGCTTGCTCTCCCATCCAGACCTAAGAGCGCCTTGTCACCTATCCCCAGGTCTCTGGGGTTCCCAATCCTCCTACTTCAGCTTAGCATCTGGAAGGGGAAGTATATGTATGTGTCCCATGGTTGAATTCCTACTGGCGGCTTCTTCTCCCTGACCCCTGGCCCTGGTTTTACTTTGCAGTCGCTGGGATGAGGCATGCCTTCTCCTCTTTCAAACTCACCATCATGACCATTTCCTGAATGTTTACCATGGACGGAGGGGCACTTTAAGAGCTTAAGGCACATGAGGTCCTCTAAACAACCCCATGAGGTCGTTAGTATTAATCATCCCATCCCCTTTGGGCAGATGAGGAAAACCGGGTACATAGAAGTGACTTTCTGAAGTAACACAGCTGAGTAGTTCCTCCTGATATACCTGCCCTCTGTGGTTTTCTCAGATCCTTGCCAGCCAGCAGGAGGAGGGGAAAACAGAATGTTCAGGAGCAGTCTCCCAGGCACCTTGATCTCACTATTGCCCCTGACCTTCTCACTATGCTGGGGGGTCTGGCCCACTTCCACCCTCCTGGTGACTTCTTTCCTGGGGTTCCACTTACGTGCCTCTGTTGCTATGGGATCTCTTTACCACCCACCCACCTGTGTGTTACCCCCCCATGTACACCCTAAATGCGATTAGAGATCAAGTTATTTCCCATGGGGTGTCAAACACCTCTTTCAATATCTCCTAGCAATTTTGTGGCAATTTAGTTGGCACGAGGGTACCTACTGGGTGCTGTCCCTTAACTCCACAGGCCACAGCATGCATGTATGTGTGTGTGTGAGTGTGTGTGTAAGGTAAGAAGCCAAAATAATCGTGATCTCTGAGTGTTGGGATTCTTGCTGAGAAACATCTGTTGTTTTTCTTTACACTTTTTGCTATACCAAATAAATAAATGTGATCTGGGAAAAAATTTAAAGGCATATAAAGAAGGAAGCTAAAATATTTACTTGTAATCTCAGAATCCATCCATAACTACCGTTGAGATTTTGGTATAACCGTCTGGACTCTTTCTTACGTGCTGTAGGCCTATATAAGTGGGGTGGTCTTGCTTTTCTGGTCACAAGGAGCAGAGACCATTCTCAGTAAGAAGGACCCAAAGGAATAGATGTGCTTGGGGGAAGGGGATTGCTGGGCCTCCTGAGGCTGTGAGGGGCCACACATATAGCTCTGGACAGGGCTAGGCTCAGCTCACCTTGCTTGCCCAGACCTGACCCCTTCTCGTGACCATGGGGGCACCTCTGTCAGCCTGCTCATTCCCCAGTTGCTTGACATGTGGGGTAGGGCGTCCACCAGCCTTCTTTGGCCCACACCTCTTTGCCCAGCAGGTGTGAAGTCCCAGCTACGTCAGCCGGTCTCCTGTGGGTGGGTCTGGGGCCATGAGGGGAGGAATTCTCCTTTCCCTGGCCCTTCCCAGGGCCTTTGCACCTCCGATGGGGAAGAACTAGAGCCAAACAGAGTCAGAAGGTGAAGAGAGAGACAAAGCCCTGTCACATGGACACAGCCTCACCTGAAGCAAAGCCTTCTTTGGCTTCCCAGCAGATAAGCCAGAGTGTCCCTTTTCCTCCAGTTGGTTTGAACTGGGTTTCTGTCACTTGTTTCTGCATGAGACTTGACCAAGGTCCCTAATCTGGGTGCATCTGCTTCAGTTCCCTCTTTTGGATAGTGGTCTTTGCTGCCTTTCCAAGCACGGGGTGGTGTACCATTGTGGGAGGGGTGGGGAGGGTAGGGGGCGGTTATAAATACTCAGTCCCAGCCATGCTCAGAGACTCCCTGGCTGTGTGGGAGCCCCAACTCACTCCGGGGGAGTTCGGCTTGAGAATGCAGTCACACAGGGAAGCTGTGCTGTTGGGGAGCCACCTCTGTGGGGTGTGGAGAAGTAGGTGGGCAGAGGAATTTGCAGGCAAAGAGGGTCATTGTGAGCCAGGCAGGAACACTAGAGGTATTTGGTGGGGGACAAAGTGTCCTTATGTGATGGGCACATTTTTGTGTGGGCAGCAGTATCGCTGATGCCTTGGTTTCTCTTGTCCTGCAGATGCCTGGGCCTGTCTTTCACTGTGGCCCCTTCCTCCTGTCCCCCTCCTCTGGGCCCTTCTGTCCCTTTCCTGGGCTCTTCCCCACCCACCGTTCTGCCCAGTAGAGACCCTGCCTTCTGGGTTCTTATCATCTAGCAGGAGAGACTAGAGGTGTGCCTAAAGTCCCTATTACCCGGAGCAGGGAGCCATGAGGACAGCATGTGAAGTCAGTGGAGGTCTGGAGAAAGGCTCCCAGCTGGGGCAACAGGGAACACCTGGGAGGAGGTAGCATTTGAGCAGAGCCTGGGGGAATCTCTAAGTTGTAGACACTGCAAGTGAAGGGAGGAACCCAGCACCCTGGCATGGAAAGCTACAAGGGGGGAGAGTGGGGTTGGAGAAGGGCTATGAGTTGGGCATATGAGGTTGGACAGACAGGCCACAGCTGCCTGGCTTGGAGGTAAACTGTCTTCTTGGCCAGTACTGCCCTTAGGTGTGGGGAAGCGGGTCCCTGCCCCTAGTGGGGCCTCAGAGGGCCCAGTGATTTTGAATACCTTCCTCAGAATGTTTAACCCCTCCTTGGGTATCTGGGATGGAAGTGGTGCCCGAGCTGGGACTAGACTTGTGTAGGTCATGGTGTCCAGAAGCCTGTTGCCCTCTGAAGACCATGAGTAGCCAGAGCTTCCATCCTGGTAGACTCCATGCCAGGACCAGGACGCAAAGGATCCCTGGACCCTATTGCTCTCCTTTGTGGTGTTTCTGACCCTCTGCTCCAGGTGTGGGGGAACCAGAGGCCCTGAAGAGCTCCAGAACTCATACCAATGGTGTTGTCCTACGGCCCCTCTTCTAGGAGGGCAGCCTGCTGCGCGGATGGCCCCTGCTAGCCGGCACAGTATCTTTTTGTGAGATTACATGAGTTTGAGTCATTGGGAAACGGGACAAATTCAAGGCTCTGGGCGACCGATGGTGAACTGCCTGCCCTCGGGCTCACCTGTCCAGCGGCTCCCCAGTCACAGGCCCTCCTCAGGACTGCAGCACCCACATGTGGTGGGTGTCACAGCAAATGTCCCCTGGGCTCTCTTCCAATGGCATCAGGGCATCACCCCAGCCCTCCCTCCGTGGCCTCTACATCCCATGTCACGCAGTCTTCTGGGTGTTACTCCTCTCCTCCAGGGACTTCCGGTACCAGGTCACCACAAGGGGTCTTTCCCATGCAAGTCTTCACCTGCTGTGACAGTTACCGTGAGTGTGAATGAGACTCTTCTTTTCACTCTGGCCATGCGGCCCCTCACCTTGCCTTCCCATGGTCTGCAGAAGGCAGGGGTGTGGGCAATCGGAGAAGAGACAGGATTCTGGGAATTCAGTGAATATGGCCTAAAGAATTCTAGAGAAGTTATGGTCGCAAGATGTGCTTTTCTTGGTTATGCTATAAAGTCCCCACTGGTAAATGTAACATAATCTAAAAATTCATAGTTGCTCCTATTTTTTCTTTGCATACCCTGGGTGCCCTGGGTGACACTCGTATTTGTGACCACGTTCCAGGAAGCACCATTCCAGCCTTTGAGAGAGTCACTGGAAGCCAGCTCTCGGGGCCATGCTGTGGGTGATGCAGCGTCACGAGTGGTGACGGAGGGGGGGATTAAATACGTGGGATTAGGGAATGGCAGAGGCAGGAAGGTTTATACTGTTTATACTGTTTATATAAATGGCTTCTGAAGAGCCAAGGCGTTGAGGGCAATACCAGCTTTGCTATCTTTTCCTCCCTGTAAGATTCGTGAAGTTAGCCATGAATGACAACTTCGACCATGAACAACATCAAGAGAAGGTTCCTGGGCTGGACGGGAGGAACTGGTGCATGGATATTATGGGGAATCTTCATGTACTCTGACCCGACAATAATCAGTATAGCTCACGTGGGCCCATGAACTTTGGTAATTCATTATACAATCAAACTGCTTACATCAACAGGGGATCCTTAAAAATTATCTGCCTAGGATCTGCATACTGTAGGGGTGGTCCTGCCTTGGGGAGTACCTGAGAGACCGCAGGCCCTACCTCTCACCCCCGTGGGCCACTGCATTCATCTTGGCCTTGAACGGTCATTGCCCGCCCCCGGGATCCAAGGCCTGTGCCGTGTCTGTGTGCCTGCCTGGCCCCATGCACCGGGTGGACTGGGGGGAAGAGATGCATGATGGCATAAGAGACCTGGAGTGAAGGATGTAAAGGTCACAAGTCAGGAGGATGAGATTGGTGAGGAAGGCATGTGGTCAATAGTCTTGTTCTCCGTTCAATGTCAATACTAGAACATTACTGGCTACAACCTCATCACATTCAGCCCCCTTTCTCTGGGAAACTCTCATTGTTGAGTGGTCCTGAGCCCTGGGCTGACTAGGGTTGGGGCTCAGGGATGGTGTGTGTGTGTGTGTGTGTGTGTGTGTTCACATCTGCAGACTGCAGCCCTGAGCTGATGTAGAGAATTTCCAGTTTACGTTGCCAGCAACAAGAAGGCAGACTCTTTTTTTCTGTATTCTTTCTGGAGCATAAATTGCAGCTGGTGATAAAATTTGTTCAATGTCTCACTACTAAATCACATTGGACCACACAAATGCTTGGCCTGGGTAATCCTGGTAGACCTATGCCAGAGGGACAGGTGGATCGGGGACATACATGGGGATGACCTGGCGGTATCCTACAAAAGGCCCGGAAACTGGCATCTGTTTTCTTCTCTCCCTTAGTGATGACAGGAGTAGGTCACGATGAACAAGGGACATTCCCTTTGGTAGCCTGTGTTCAGAAAGACAATGTATGGCTCTGTTGTCTTATTACCATACTTAAGAAAAAGTGCCATCATGACTGGGTCCAGCAGAGCATTAGGACCCATGGTTATCTTACTAAGACTCTCCAAAAAGACAATGAAAGCTCTTCATTCTGTGTTTCCTTTGGACTTGTCCCTCTTTCCCAAAGCCAAATACATTGGCTTTCTAGTTCAACCACATGGAAGGGCCTATACTTGCCAGGAAATGGCCTCCTGAACATGAAGTTTGGCCCAGTTTATTACCTGTGTCTGGAATGCTTACCCTGACTTTTCTACTCTGGTTGGCTTGGCCTTCTTGCTCTTTTCCAAACACGCTGGTCATATTCTCACCTCAGAGCCTTTGCATTCGCTTTTCTATCTGCCTGGAATGTTCCTCCCCCATGTCTCCACCTGGCCTTCCCCTCCTTCCATTGTCTTCCCTCAGATCCTACCTCTGGGTCATCACTGTCTATGTCCTCCACCCAAAGACCACCAGGAACCCATCTGCAGTGGAGCACACTGGATTTATGGCTGGTGGCAGTGAAGGAGAACACAGACCACGGGGCATGTGGGTTGCTTAGGATTGGGATGTCAGAAAGGGCCCATAGGGCTTGGGCTTGATTTTGTCTAGATTCATCACGGTCACAGAGTGGCCTTGTCTGATGTTGATGTTCTGTGAAATTGTTTATATTCAACAGGAGAACACCACAGCCTGGCTGTGAGAGCCAGGCCAAGATCCAGGAGCTGCTTTTCTCTTCATCATCCCCGAATTCCAGCACATGGAACGGAAACCGGAGGAGAGGACGGCAGGTGTGGAATAAAAACACGTTGCGTGAATGGCTGAAGTTTGTTTTTGGCAAGTTCTTATTCCCTAGTCAAGTGCCTAGTGGGAAGTCCCTCTTCGGGGAAGCCATCCCTGACTGTCCCAGGCTGGCCCCGATCTCTGCTCTTGCTGTACTCCGTGAGTCTCTTTAAAGCGGTTCTCAAAGAGTCGTACAGGGAGAGTGGGCAGGTCCTTGTTCCCACCCAGCTGTGAATGTTCTGAAGGCAGGAGTCATCTCCTTCCCGTTAGAGCCTTGGTGCCCAGCACAGGGCAGGTGCCTAATAATTTACAGATTGACCTGCTGTTCGTCCATCTTGGCTGTGCCGGAGTTGCGCATCTGGCCGAGGCTCCAGCATTCCATGTGTGTTCTCTGAGAGTATGTCTGCCGTCCCCTGAGTGGGAAATAGTTAACCAGGAGCCACCTAGGCACCAGCAGCCAGGCATATGTTTGTGAGTTTGCGGTTCTCAGGGACAGCTTTAGGCTGGAGGACTTTGGCCCTTGTGTGAGGCCTCTGCAGCGTGGACTCCATCTGGGCCTGGCTCCTGCTCAAAAATCCCCCCCTTTCCTGCTACCCAAGACCCAGAGGAACCTGATCCAAGCCAGCAGGTCTCGGGAATGGGATAGGAAAGAGCCATAAGAGCCTGGCACCTCCAAAACAGGGGCCTCAAAAGGGGAGACAGAGAGTTGTCCGATTATCTGGTTCTATTCTCACGGCAACCCGTTAAAGTGCATACAGTATTACCCCCCCTTTGGTTAAAAAAAGATTTTATTTATTTATTTGACAGACAGAGATCACAAGTAGACACAGAGGCAGGCAGGCAGAGAGAGAGGAAAGGAAGCAGGCTCCCCGCTGAGCAGAGAGCCTGATGCAGGGCTAGATCCCAGGACCCAGTTTAAAAAAAAAAAAAAAAAAAAGCCAGGGATCCATGTACAGGGATCATGACCTGAGCCGAAGGCAGAGGCTTTAACCCACTGAGCCACACAGGCACCCCTTACCCTTATTTTATAGATGTAGACATAGAGACACAGAGAGGTTAAATAAGTTGCCTGGAGACACACAGCTAGTAAGTGACAGAGGGGGTATTCAGAGTCAGGTCCATCCAATTCCCAAACTCATGTTTTGGACCACTGCACAGACTGTATTCCCAGAGTCCTCTGTGTGGCCTTGATGTGGGAGTTCTGGACATTTGAGTGAAGGAACCCATTCAAAGAGCTCTCTAGACCCAGTATCCCCTAGAGTCAAAGTTCTGATACTCCAAAAGGTCAGGCAGGAAGTATCCACCTTCACAGAACAGCCCTGAATAGGATGGGCTCTGTTCTGGCACAGCACGGGAGACAGCAGAGAGAATTCCACTCTGGGGCCTACCTGAGATACTCGGGCTGTCTCTGCAGTCTCCACAGGTCCCAGGCCAGCTTGGATGGGATGTGGGTGGAAAACCTTAACTCCTGTGGGTATTTCCCTAGCTGCAGACACTGCAGCTTCCTCATGTGGCCACCAGGAAAAGGTTCCCCTTCAGTGGCCCACTGGTCCTAGGGCCACTCCCTATTGTTATCTCCAGGCCCGGTCTGCTCTGAGGATGGAACCTCCTTCATCCTGAGGAAGAAATGTGTTCCTTCAGGACCACTAGTTTTCAGTATCCCTAGCAAAGTTCATGTGTAAAAGCCTACTGCATTTTTATGAGATGATCTCTTTTCTTTCATTTAAAAGAGGGAGACATGGGACTTCTCTGTAGGTAGGGCGACAACGTAGCTCAGTTCTCAGTTTCTAGCCATGATGGCATGGTGAGTTCATGTTCTGGACTACTCCCTCTGTTCTAAATACATAGCAATAATAAACAAAATAGAAAAAAAAAGATAAACAAAAGGATATACTTGAGTCTAAACTAAGTTGGATATCTCTGTATATCAGAAGTAGATCAGAAATGCAAAGTGGTGAGTGGGGTTTGAGGGCCTGGTGGACCTGGGGTCTAGAAGCAGCCATAGCTGCCAGAGGCGTAGCTCCCGGTAATGAGCTCAAATGCTCCATGCTAGAAGGAGAACAGCCAGGTTCCTTGAAGCCAGGGGTGGGGTAAAGCTCCCTCTGCTTGTGAAAAGAAGCAAGTTAAAAAAAAAAAAAAAAAGCCAGCTGTCCATGTATAGCCTGGGGCTTGAAATGTGGGAAGACTAAGACAGACTTTTGACTAGGAGCTGAGCCAAGCCACCCTTTGGCTATATGCCTGGATCTGTGATCTCATACCACAACAGAGTGGGATCCTGAAATGCTATTATAGGACCTGGTTTTCAAATGGGCCTGGGGTCTCAGCTCAGGACAGAAACAGAGCAAAAATTTGAAGTAAAAACAAAATTAACAAAATTCTCCAGTTCACTGAGGTTGTAAACCAAAATGCATGAAAAAATACTTTTGGTGAGAAAAACAGTCAACAGAATCAACATTCTACATTAAATGATTTTTGTGGAAGTCTTATAAAGAATTGAAAATAATGTTTAGGATGCTTAAAAAAGCAAATTAAGGCTCAGCATCTTTTGGAAATTACCAGGATATGAAGGAAGCAGATAGAAATGAAATGAGAATAAGCAGATATAAAAGAATTGATTAGAATCTTGGAAATCAAAACTTTGATCACCAAAAAAAAATTAATTAATAAAATAAACAACACAGACAGAATAAACTGCAGACTAAACACAAAGAGAGATATAGTGGCTTAGAAGACTTTAAGAGCTTACACTAATGCTGTACACAGAAATAAGGCTTAAAAATATTTAAGAGCAGTTATGAAACATGAAGAATAGCTTGTAGGCAAGACAGCGTATGTCCAACAGGAGTTTCAGAAGAAGAAAATGAAAGGAATCTCAGTGAAGCAGTATATGAGGAAGAAGTAGAAGAGAAATTTTCTTTGGAAAATTCCAGAAAATCAAAGGCAAAGAGAAAAAGACCTTGTGATAGACTGAGAGAAAAGAGAGATAACTTACAGAGGAACTCCTGGCCTCAGCCAAATCCAAGGCCAGAGCTGTTGGAGTCGTTAACTTCGAAGTGCCAACCAGACTTTTATACCCAGCTAATTTATAGCTAAAATGAAAAGCAGAAAGAGACATTCCATTCATAAAAGTACAGACCTTCATTGAAGGAATTATTATAGGATGTTCTTCAAGAAGAAAAATAAACCCAGAGAGAAAAGAAAGAATACAAGAACAATGTTAAGTACAGAACTTGATAAAAATATGTTGATAAATCTAAATGAGCATAGATTGTAAACAAAAAACATTCTCATTTTTATTAAAGATAAACACATTTTAAAAAGTTGCTTCACTCTCTAAGAATGGCCCCCAGTGATCCTTTTCTCCTGGTAGTCATGCCCTTGTGTTGTACCTCTCACACGGAGTGAGGCTGACCTGTGTGATCCATAGGCTATCCCAGAACATATTGCTTATTGGATATCACAGGTGTGTGACATCTGAGGTTAAATGATGAAAGGCATTGCTGCGTCCACCTGGTTTCCTCTAGTCTCAGTTTCTCTGATGGAAGGCAGCTGCCATGTGGTAAGGGCCTCCAGGAAACTCCAAGGAGAGGTCTGTATGGCAAGGGCCTGAGGCCTTATGCTAACAATCAGCACTAATTGCCAGGTATGTTAGTGGATCATTTCCGAAAGGGGCTCTTCAGCCTCTGTCAGGCTTTCAGATGATTACAGCCTTGGCCATCCTAGGAGACATTCTGAGCCAGAACCACCTAGCTGAGCTCTTGAATTTCTGACTCACAAAAACTGAGTGAGATAACAAATGTTTGTTGTTATTTTAAGCTGATTAGCTTTGGGGGTTTTGTTGTACAACAATAGATGATTAAAACAGCTTAGAGTGAAAAACTGCAGCCCCCATCCCATCTTACCCTACCCCAGTTCCCAAACCCTAAAGGCAAACAGTTTTAACTCTTTAACTATTATTTTGTTGTTATTTGCCTCTATTTATTTCTATGTATCTTATTTATATTTTTCTTATTTTTCATTTTGGTTTTTAATGAAATTTTAAGAAGAATTTATTTATGTATTTATTGAGAGAGAGAGAGTTGGGGAGGGTCTGAGGGAGAGGGAGAGAGAATCTCAAGCAGGCTCAGTGCTGAGCATAGAGCCTGACATGGGGTTCGATCCCAGGGCCCCAAGTTCACCACTCAAGCTGAAACCAAGAGCCAAAACTCAATGGACTGAGCCATTTTTCATTGTATTGTATTCTACTGTATTGTATTTTTAAAAGATATTATTTATTTGAGATAGGAGAGAAAGAGCATGAGCAGAATGGAGGTGGGCAGAAGCTGAGGGAGAGGGAGAAGCAGACTCCTTGCTGAGCGGGAAGCCCAAAGCAGCGCTTGATCCTAGGACTCTGAACCTGAGCTGAAGGCAGATGCTTAACTGACTGAGCCACCCAGGCATCCTATTTTTCCATTTTAGATACTATATATTGATTTCCTATTATGGAAGATGACGTTATTTTTCTCCCTCCCAAGTCCCCTACACTTTGCTTTGCAAGGTAATTCCTTCATACTTTTTAGTTTTTCAGTGCTCATACTGGTATAACCATATCAATACTATCTGTAAACCTTGTATTCTGTTACGGTAGCAATTCTTTTCTTGTATAACTTTTTGTTTTCTCTGGTGATAATAATGGTCTATCTTTTCATTTGTTTAGATTTCACGAGTGACTCATTTCCTCTCAATATGCCTGAACATGTCAGGTAATGTATGAACTTCCTCTTTTTCTTGGGGACATCTCCTAGAACAGTATGTTCTGCTTCTGTCCGGGTTGGCTACACTCTAGGTCTGCTGTACAGCTGTCTTACTGGAACATCCGTTCCCTATCACCTTGGGGAATCCCTTAGCCTACATCCTGTGTCTTGTGTCTTCCTGTTTGTTGGGTTTAGTCCCTCATTTTGATGGAGCATATTCTCCGGTGGCCTTCTGACCAAGGGTGCATAAGACCTAAGCACGTTTTTTTGAGAGCTTTCATCTCTAAAATGTCTAGTCCATGGTCACACTTGAGTGACAGTTCAGCTGTAAATGTAATTCTGGGTCAGAAATAATTTTCTCAGAATTTGAAGACACTGCTCCTTTATCTTTTAGCTTCTGGTGTTACTGTTAAGGCTTTCCACTGAGCAGAGAGCCCTATGCGGGGCTTGATCCCAGGACTCTGGGATCATGACCTGAGCTGAAGGCAGAGGCTTTAACCCACTGAGCCACCCTAGCGCCCCGAATTATGGATTTTTAAACCAGTCCCCCCCCCCGTTCCCAATTGCCCTTATTTCCCCAAATTCCATTTATGTATGTATGTATGTATATGTCTTCACAGAGGAAGCTCAAATGTCTGGTAATCCTTGCTTGTCAATATCTAGGATAAAGCACTGAACAGCTGAATGGAGGCAATGTATACATGGATGGGGCTTATCTGGGCGGGTCTCATTCTAGAATGTCTGCATGGGCCATTTTCCTATGGGCCCCCAAATGTCAATATGCAAATCTTTTCTCTGTGGTTGGGCAGATTCCCCAGAGAGGAAGTCTTCTAGATGTCAGCCTGCTTGCCGTGTTCTGGGAGCCCACTGGGATAATCCCTCTCATACAAATTTTTAAACTAGTCATCCTATATTTAGTTGCACCCACATCCCTACTCTCAGGGACACCTACTGTCCACAGTTCCTAGGACTTTTCAGGATCATGCACACTGTTTCAGTTTGCTCCCGCATTTCCTATATGGTTGGCTTTGGTGTCAGCTTCTTCTAGGGTATTGGGTTTGCTACTCAGATTTTCAGATTCCAATTTTTTTTTTTAAAGATTTTATTTATTTATTTGACACAGAGAGCGAGATCACAAGTAGGCAGAGAGGCAGGCAGAGAGACAGGAGGAAGTAGGCTCCCTGCTGAGCAGAGAGCCCCATGAGGGGCTCCATCCCAGGGCCCTGAGATCATGACCTGAGCTGAAGGCAGAGGCTTAACCCACTGAGCCACCCAGGCACCCCAACAGATTCCAAAATATTGATGTCCTTTTGTCTCCATACTTTTGTGATTCTATGCCCTTAAAAAAATAATTTTAGAAGGTTTTAAAATAGAGATTTGGAAAGGAGCTGGGGTAACTGGAAATCTGCAACTTTTTTCTATAAATAATAGGTAAACTAAAACCTAAGCCTTCACTATTCAGTATGGTAGCTACTAGCCACATATGGTTACTGGGCAACTGAAATGTAGCTAGTCAAAAATGAGATGTATTACACTTACAGTGCAATAAGCATTGGATTTCTGAGACTTAGTATGAATAAAAGATTATAAAATATATCATCAGTATGTTATAATATCGATTGCATATTGAAATTAAAGTATTTCAGATATATTGAGTTAAATAAAATATATTAGTAACTTTTTTTTAAAGAATTTATTTATTTATTTGACAGAGAGAGATCACAAGTAGGCAGAGAGGCAGGCAGAGAGAGAGGAGGAAGCAGGCTCCCTGCTGAGCAGAGAGCCCAACGTGGGACTTGATCCCAGGACCCTGGGATCATGACCTGAGCCGAAGGCAGTGGCTTAACCCACTGAGCCACCCAGGCGCCCCAGTAACTTTTTTTTTTTTTAAACTATTTAAAATGTGGCTTCTATGGGCACCAGAGTGGCTCAGTTGGTTAAGCATCTGTCTTTGGCTGAAGTCACGATTCCAGGGTCCTGGGATTGAGCCCACATTGGGCTCCCTGCTCAGTGGGGAGCCTGCTTCTCCCTCTTCCCTCTGCTGCTTCCTCTGCTTGTGCTCTCTTGCTTTCTGTCAAATAAATAAATAAAATCTTTAAAATAAAATAAAATGTGGCTTCTATAAAATATAAAATTACATATATGGATTGTTTTTTATTTCTATACGAAAACTCTGTTCTAGATGACAAAATATTAAGGATATGTGTAATAATCAGGTAAAGTGTGAAAATGTTCTTGATGTACAGGAAGAAGAAAATGGAACAACTTTATATTTGTTAGAATAAATTATGATTAGATATAAAAATTAAGAATTAAAGATGACTTGAAAGAATTAAAATACAATATATATCTTCCAAACAAAAGAAGAAAAATAAGAGAATATAAAAAACTTCATCAGTCTAGCAGAAAACAACAAAAATTTTTGAAGTGGAAAAAGAGAAAAAGTTATTAAACAGAAACAAAATAAAATATATTAATACATTAAAATACTTAAGTAACCACTTTTTATATAAACAGATTAATTTGACCAATTAAATTCAGAGATGATCAGAATGGGTAAAAGCTGATGAAACAAACATATGCTGTTTATAAGACTCATGTCAAGGGCACCTGGGTGGCTCAGTGGGTTAAGCCGTTGCCTTCGGCTCAGGTCATGATCTCAGGGTCCTGGGATCGAGTCCCGCATCGGGCTCTCTGCTCAGCAGGGAGCCTGCTTCCCTCTCTCTCTCTCTCTCTGCCTACTTGTGATCTCTCTCTCTCTCTCTGTCAAATAAATAAATAAATAAATCTTAAAAAAAAAAAAGAATATTCTATAAGACACCTGTCAAAACAGAACCAAATAGAAAGGTTAAAAATAATATGATGAACAAACATGTACTGTGCAAATATTATTCTAAATATTATTAGCATGGTGTAGCCATGCTAATATCAGACAAAATAAAGGCAAAGAGCACAAATAGTGAAGGAATAAAAGGACATTATTTTTTCCCTATTATACAATAAGGAAAGAAACAATTAACCAGGCAGAAATGACAATCATGAACCCTTATGCTCTTAACAGTACAGCAAAGATTGATGGAATTATGAAGAGAAATGAACACATTTCATAACAGGTATCTTATTTTATTTTATTTTGGTTTTGTTTTTGCTTTTCTTTTTCTAAATTTTTTTAAAAAAGATTTTATTTATTTATTTGACACACAGAGATCACAAGTAGGCAGAGAGACAGGCAAGACAGAGGAAGAAGCAGGCTCCCTGCTGATCAGAGAGCCCGATGCAGGGCTTGATCCCAGGACCCTGGCATCATGACCTGAGCTGAAGGCAGAGGCTTAACCCACTGAGCCACCCAGGCGCCCCGTCTTTTTCTAAATATAATATAATTTTTTGTTATTTTTTCCTCTTTCTTAAGGTACTCATGGAAAAATTATGAACTAATAACTGCATACCCACACGAGAGAGGATGTCAGTCAACATCATGCAAATTGTGTTCCTTGTAAATTAAAGTAAATCAGAGATTAATGATAAAAAATAGTATGAGATCTCCCACATGTTTAGAACTGTAAAAAGTCACTCCTAAATAAATGAGTTAAGATACCACAATGGAAATAACCAAATATTCAGAAGTAAATGATAACAAAAGTACTACATGTCAAACCTTGTAGGATAAAACAGAAGTATTTCTAAATTTTAAGGCATTTATACAAATGACAGATTTAGAATTAATTAAGCAATTGGTATAATGAGCTAGAAGAGTATAACAGAGTTAACCTACGGAGAGTGGGGAGAATAGTAAAAAATAACGGAAGTTAATGAAATAGAAAACAAAGAAACAAAACCCAAATTGTGGGTCATTAGAAAAGAAAAAAAATAACAAAAAGATAAACTTTCAGCAAGACTTGTCAAGGAAGAAGAGGAAACAGTCACAAATAGACAATATGAGAAACAAAAATTGGCCTAATCAAAAATAGAAATTTTAAAAAGTAGTGGGAGAAGGGTGGAACAACTTTATGTCAATGGAAGTGAAAACATGGAGGAAATGGATACTTTTTGAAAAAAATGTGAATAATCTTCAACACCACATCAAAAACATATGATGTATTACATGCTGGTTAACTGAACATAATAAAAAAAGGTGAATATCAAACTTTACCCAAGAAGAAATAGAAAGTTTGAAATAACCAATAATAATTATATATTAATCAAACATCTCCCCTTTCAAAAGACATGAATTATACAGGAAGGTTTCCTTCCCTGAAGCTGCAAAGAACTGCTTCAGAGAATTAAACCAGGGATTTTAATTTTTGAGTTGATTATATTCTTGATACTAACCGAACAAGGTCCGGTCAAGAAAAGAAAATGATAAACCAATCTCACTGGTAGCCAACCTCCAAGATGGTTCCCAATGACCTTCACTCCCGGTCATCATATCCTTCTGTAGTACTCCACTACCCTGAATCATGGCTTGTCTGTGTGTCCACAGGACATGATGGAAGTGATAGTGTGTAACTTTGGAGGCTAATTCATGAAAACAAAAACAAAAACAAAAACATTCCAGTCTCTCTGCCTTGCGAAAGTTCGTGTCATGAACATATTCAAATATCCCTATAGAGAGAGCCACACAGTGAGGAACTGGGACTTTTGCCAACAGCCAGCACCAATTTCCTGTTCATGTGCGTGGGTCATCTTAGAAGTGGATCCTCCAGCCATAGTCAAAGCTTCAGATGACGGCAGCACTGGCCAACCATCTTAACTGCAACCTCATGAGAGACCCCCAAGACAGAACCACTGGCTAAGTTGTTCCCATATTCCTGAGCCACAGAAACTGAGAGATAATAAGTGCTTATAGTTTAATAAGTTAATTTGAAATAACGGCTATGCAATGACACAGAACTGATATCATCACTTAAGAACCTGGATGCAAAAGTCATAAATAAAATACTAGGAAGATGAATTAAGTATAGTTAGAGTTTATCCCAGAACGTAAGAATGTTTAACCTAGGAGAGTTTATTAATGTGATTTGCTGTATTAAACATTTAAAGGAGATAATATACAACTGTCTTAACAGAGGCAGAGAAAATTTGATAAATTTGATAAAATTTTATACCCATTCATGATCAAACTTACCAAATTGGGAATAGAAGGATGCTATTTGAACATGATAAAAGTTATCCACCAATAATCCACAGCAAGTATACTCACATGGCAAAATTTCAGAAGCATTTCTTGTCAACTCAGGAATAAAACAAAGGTGCTTGCTCTCCTCACTCCTTCTCCACATGGGAGAACCTAGCTTATGCAGCAGTCAAAGAAAAAAAAGAAGAGGTGTAAGAAGAAATGCCAAGTATTCTCTTTTACAGACTGCAGTTGTCTACATAGATAATTCAAAAATAATTTACAGGTAAACTATTAGAAGTATTAAATGAATTCAGCAATATTGTTGAACACGGGGTCAACAGAGAAAAATCAGTGGTCTTCCTGTTCATCAATCATGACCAGTTAGAAAATGTAATGGGAAAAAGATCTCATTCATAATGGAGATAAAGTATGAAGTACCCAGTGATTAATCCAACGGAAGACAGGAGAATTTTATGGAGGAAATTATAAAGCATTGTGGGAAGAATACAAAAGAAGACCTGAAAATAAACAAAGAGACTTATGTTCATGGATCTGAAGACTCAGTGGCCTAAATATTCCAATGCCTCCCAAATAATCTATAAATTCAACCAAATTTCCATTAAAATCCCAATGAAGTTTTTTTTTTTTTTTATGTACTACTTGACAAACCCATCTTAAAATTCATATGAAGAACAAGAAGTAGATAATTTTGGAAAAGAACACAAGGAGGTGGGGTGGAAGGAAGGCTTAACCTAGACTTGGAGTTACAAGGGAATAGTAATTAGAGAGTGGGGTGGTGATCAGAACAGAGAGCCCAGGAAGAGACCCACGCACATATGGAAATACTAGCTGGCATTTCAAATCCACAGGAGAAAGAAATTACTTTTAAAAATAAGTAATGCTTGGAAAATTGATTATCCATACAGAAAAACATCAAACTAGATTCCTAGTCAAAATAAATAACCAGAAAGCGCATCTTTAAAACTTTTAGAAGAAATATGGAGAGTTCTTTACGACTGTTGGGCAGGTAATGATTTCTTAAATAGGAGACAAACATAAATCATAAAAGGAATGAATCACATTTTACCTGTTTTAAATAAACGTCTTTTGGGGGCCCCTGGGTGGCTCGGAGACTTAAGTGTCCGACTGATTTCGGCTCAGTTCAAGAGCTCAGGATTGTGGGATCCAGCCCCATCTCAGGCTCCGTGCTGGGAGTGGAGCCTGCTTGAGATTCTATTTCTCCCTCTCCCTCTGCCCCTCCCCCTTTCTCCCTCTCGCTAAAACAAACAAACAAACAAACAAACATTGTCTTTTCAAAAAAGACATCTTAAATAAACTCAAAGATAAGCCTGAGGTGGGGGATGTGGGAGGTGGGTGGGGTGGGCGGGGAAGGTATTTGCCACACAAAGAACTGACAAAAAATTAGTATCTAGAATTTCTAAAGACAGCCTATAAATCATATAGGAAAGAGATCAACAATACAACAGAAAAATATGCCTAGAATATGAAGAGGCAATGAAGAGAAGAGGAGGTCTGAATGGACAGCTTCACTAATAAGTGAGGAAATACAAATTTAAACTACCTGAGATGCCATTACACACCCAGTAGATTGACAACAATAAAAAAGGGATACTACATGCATTTACAAGGATGTAGAGGACATAAACAGAAATTCTCACAGGCTGCTGGAGGGAGAGTAAACGGGTGTGATCACTTTGAAGAACAATTTGGCAATGTCTAAGAAACTTCAGATGGGCTTGTCCCTCAGCTGTTCAATTTCTAGAGAAATCCTCATGTGCGCACAGGGAGGAATGTATAATACATGGGTGAGAATTCATTACAACATTGCTCATATTAGGGAAAAAATGGAAATCGTCTGTGTATCCATCAACGGGAGAACGAATAAATTAAAGGGGATACTACAGAGTAGCGAAAATGCTACATGTATCAACATGGAAAAATCTCAAAAATGTAACGCTGAGGAAAAAAATCCCACTTTGTCAAATGACATACAGAGTGTGATAAATTTTACATGAGATTGAAAACATGGATATTATATATAGTTACACATATATGTTATAGAGTATAAACATACAAGGGAAAGATAAATATCAGAATTCCATAGAACTGGGGGTTGGGATCTTGAAAGTAAGATATGTTAGTGTCTTTACTTCTTTGTTGGAACTGTTACAGTAAAAAATCACAATAATACAGATCTACGTGACTGTCGGTTCAGATAGGATGACTCAGAGTTCCTTGTGTGTGCATATTACATGATGCTGGGGCTCCCCCCTAAATCCTGAGCTCCCTCAGGGGTATTGTCTTTTTCCTTTTTTATATTCCTCAGGCCTAGCATAGAGTCGATGTTCAACTGTTTGTTGACTGACTGACTGACTGATGGACTGAATGTGTAAAAGGAGAAAGAGGGGAGTGCGAAAGGAGGAAGGTTGGGAGGAGGATGGATGGAGAGACCAAGACAAATGCTTTGACTGCTTGCATCTGATGTGGTCTCCTGTGGAGAGAAGTAGCTGACTTCAGAAAAGCCAGGAATAGGAAGGAACCCAGCCGGACTTGAGGCATGCCTGGAGGGAAAAGCCAAGGATGTTTCCCAAGTCGCTCCCCCTGGGGGATGGGGCTGGTGAGTCACCACCTGACATTTGATGTGTCTAGAAAGGGCTCCCTGAAGGACACATCGACTTGAGAAGGTGTTGCGTTTAATGTTAGACAGTGTTGTGAGACCTCCAGGCATAATTATCCAGTTTGTACTAGGATATCTGGGTCTATGGCTTAGAAGTGAGGCCAAGAGGGCCACAGAGTGGATTTAGTTGTGTAGGAGAAAGACAGTGCATAGTGTGACAGTGTATAGGCTTCCCTGGGGAAGACCTGAAGAATGGGGAGGTCTGGTGGCTGCAGACAGACCTTTGGGAAGACCAAACATGGAAGGACTGAGTAGAGAGAAAGAATCCAGGCAGGGAGGCTGAGACGAGTCCAGAGAAGGGAGTGAACAGGAGAGGTGAGGCAGTAAGTTTAGGAAAGAGAGTGGGTCAGATAAGGAAGAAGGGTCTGGGAAGATATAAACTGAATAGGGTCCTTTGAATTTGGTCAAAGAAGGATAATTGTGGTCATTGGGGAGGTGGGGGAGGGGGACACAGATTGCACTGTATCCTAGCCACGGTGAGCTGGTAGTGAGCAAATACGGAGACAATCTCAAAGCCCGCTTTTCCCAGGTGCCTGGACTTGAAGGGTGGGGAGAGACAGGTCACCGAAATCACAGGCTGGGTTGGGGTTTGGACAGAGTTGTCTCTGAATAAACTCAGGGAGGGAATCTGAAGAGAGAGAGGTTTAACGTGTAGGAGAGAGGGGGTCATAATTAATGAATCAAGGATTCTGTAGAAATGTAGGAATGAGGGGTGCCTGGGTAGCTTAGTGGGTTAAGGCCTCTGCCTTCGGCTCAGGTCATGATCTCAGGGTCCTGGGATCAAGCCCCATATCGGCTCTCTGCTCAGCGGGGAGCCTGCTTCCCCCTCTCTCTCTGCCCGCCTCTCTGCCTACTTGTGATCTCTGTCAAATAAATAAATAAAATCTTAAAAAAAAAAAAAGAAATGTAGGAATGTACTAATACTAAAACCAATAATACTAATTGGTACTAGGAATACTGATACTAGTAAACATTTATAGAGTACCTAATACATGCAAGATGCTCTTCTAAGTGCTTAACATAACTCTAACTCATTTAATGCTTACCGCAATTCTGTGAGGGAGGTACGATCATGACCCCATTTCACAGATGAGGGAACTGAGGCACTAGAAGGCCAAACCATTTCATTACCATTTCTTGAGCTATTTTTATTTATCAGGAGTATTGCTGTTGACCACAGTTCTGTAATATATTAATAGGTCAGTTCTACATAGTAGGTTTAGTAAGAACACAGAGACAGTAAGGACACAGCAGGAGAGTTCCCCTTGGTCTCTGATTTTGGGGAGAAGTGGGGGGAGGGGGATGTGGACACAGGGATGGTTGTGGATATCGAGGAGAGAAGTCAACAGGAGTTCAAGGCAGTTCAGGCCAATGGGCTCGATTTCTTTGGCAAAGTAGAGGAGGAACACATTCGTTGTGGAAAACACAGGTAACAATAAAATAAGAATCCTAAGGCCTTGCTGTAACTACTTTAGGCATTTCGTTGTGTTTCCTTCCAAAATGTTTTCTAAGCATACGTATACAGGCTTAAATACATATCTGGGGGAAGTCAGTCCTTCCTTCTGATGAGGAGAATAAGAGTCAAAATAAACACACCCAACAGAATCTAAACCCTGTAATTTTGGAGTTACAATCAGAACAGTTCTGTAAAGAGTAGATAGCGGTTTGACCTCTCTCCCCTCGCCTGGGAAATCTCCCTACAGGTTTTTAGTGATGTGAGCCCCACCTCGCCCCTCTTCTGGCATGCCCAGGTTGTGGCTAGAAGAAGCCAGGCTGACTTGCACTGAGTATTGGAAGGTCACTTCTGCAGGAAGGCAGCAGAAATGCAGATCTGTGGATCGTTTCCTTGGAGAAATGTTTCAGACCTAAGTATGAATTAAGCTTAATCTTAGTGGCAGAGTAACATACCTATTACGAGCCAATTGCATGTAGAAACAAAGACAAAACAATATTTATACGCGTGGTTTTGTTTTGTTTTGTTTCAAGGTGGATTGCCCTAGTTTAAGCGCAAGCGCGCGCGCATGTGTGTGTGAGTGTGTGTGTGTGTGTGTGACTTTACTTCATTGAGGAAGTATCAAAACAGATTCTGGCTTCAGGGATGTAGTCCCCAGCAGATGTGAGGGTGAGATTGAATGGGGCTTCCTGGAATCACCAAAGGGAGCATCCAACTGATGGATGTCCAGTGAGTGGCCCAGTTGTCTGGGGCAGTGGCGCCGGATATGACAATCCCCTTTGTATCTGGAGGGTGTAGAAGACCTCTGCCCCCTGGCAGAGGACCGAGGGGCAATGAAGGTGAGTGGCTCTGAATCTAGGAAGTGGAAGGGGCTGGACCATGTCTCAACCCTACACTTTGGGTCAGCCTGAGGATAAGTAAGGAGAGTGATCAATGGAGCCCAGCACCCAAACTGCACATTTCCCGCTGGTCCTTCAGAAGTCCTTGTTCAAGCAAGAAGGCCACTTTTATGTCCATCCATCCATCCATCCATCCATCTTTCTTTCTTTTCTCTCTCTCTTTCTTTCTGATAAGATTTTATTTATTTATTTGAGAGAGAGACAATGAAAGAATGAATGGGAGGAGGGGCAGAGAGAGAAGCAGGCTCTCCGCTGAGCAGGGAGCCTGATGCGGGGCTCGAGCCCAGGACCCTGGGATCATGACCTGAGCCAAAGGTGGACCCTTAACTGGCTGAGCCTCCCAGGTGCCCAAGAAGTCTGCTTTGATATAGGTAGTATCCTGCTCTACATAGTCCTCACTGAATAATATACTGTAAATATCTTTCCATATTATTCAGTGCTCTATGTCATGGTGTTCAGTCACCACTTCATTGCGGGTGGACAGTGGCTTAGGAAATAACCCCCTGCCCTGGAAACTCCCAACAGACTGAACCTCCTTGGAGACCAAATGAAGCCCATCCTGGGAGGTGGCCCGGGCTGCCTCCTCCTGCTCCTATAAGGACCAGCTAAGTCAGTCCCGCCAACGCTCACCTCTCAACACCTTCTGTGTGGTTCCGGACCACCTGTTGAAGTCCCAGCATGCCTGGCTCTGAGTCTCAGAGAATCACTGAGAAAAGGAGGCCCAAGCAAACTGAGAAAACACTGAGGCAGAGGCATGGCTGGGATCCCAGCACAGAGCCCCGTCCTCCCGCAGTTACAGTCTTGGCTGAGCTGGGCCCTTTCCTCACAGTGTTTGGCTTGGATGCTAGACTAGGTGAGTCAGCTCTCCCGGCTCCCTACTTCGAGTCAAAGTCACATTGAGATGGGGTAGTTGCCAGATCAGTACAATTACCGGTCTCTCCCACAACCCAAGTCCTCCCAGCCCTCTCTCTGAAACTAGGTCCCAGAATGTGTCCTGTGGGGATGGGCGCACGGCCAGGCCACAGGAGCTGACCTCCACCAGCTCTATAGTAGATAGGAGCCTCTTGTGGTGACTTGGGTCCTGGGGCCTAAATGAAGGAAACACTCCCCTCCGTGTCTCCAAATCCTTCATCTGGGCTTGGGCTTGGGGCCAGTGAGCACACACCTCCCAGATGACACCGGTCAGACCTGGTTGTCCATCACTGACCACTGGGGTGACCTTGGCATTCCATCTTTAAGCCCGAGAGATGAGTTTTCCTCATCTTTAAAATGGAAAATGCTATCTGTACTTATGAACATAAAGAATCAATGTATAGAAATGTAACAGGGCCTTAAAACTAAAATTTTCATAAGGCACTAATATGTATTATGGTGGTGAAAATCCAAAGTGGGATGCCAAGTCACCCCATGGAGAGATTTTTCTAAGGAAATAGCAAGACTCTGTCCCAAGACTTTTGAAACCCCCTGTTCACATTGAGACTCTGAGAAGGTAGAGATAGAGGAGGCAGGAGCATTTCCTTGAAGAAAGCTGGTCGGGCTGCCATCTTGGACACCGCGAGTTCCTGGTCCCACACCTCAGATCTAGGGAGGGTGAGTGTCGACAGCGGTGCTATTCCAAGAGCCGAATGTGTGACCCCTGCAGCTGAGGTGGGGTTGCCCCGGCTCTGGTCCCATATGGGAGATCTGGAAGGTGCTCTCACTAGCTGCTTTGGTAGGGCGGCTGTTATCACGTGGGGACCAGCCTACTACCCAGAGTTCTGGGGGATGCAACAAGCATGGGGTACAGGAACTAGCTAAAGGCTGGAGCTGCATGCCTGGGGGCTGAGGAAAGGGTCTCAGATGACCCCCGGAAATGAGACTGAACTTCAGACACATCCCCAGGTTTGAGAGAGCTCCTGGAGAAAGAGTCAAGTGGGGAGGCTCAGGGGAGGGCATTCAAGCACGCGGTGAGAGAGAGGCAGAGCTTAACATCTGTCTGGCAAAAAAGCCTGAAGTCAATATACAGCTGTTGCTGCCCCTTCCCTGACTGCTCCCAGAGCCCGCCAGCAGTCGTAGCCATGGCAACTGGCTAGGGAGGCCGCTGGAAAAAGAGAGAAGAAGCCAAGTTCTCTATGTTGTCCCCACGTTAGGCTCCCAGCTGGGCAGGCCCCGGCTGGGGGAGGAGAGCACAGAAGGTAAAAATAAGTCCAGGGTTTTGATGAATACCTGGCATTAGCATTCTCGTTTCTGAAATGAGTCTGTGTTTGCAACCCAAAGTGACCACGGACCCTCTCCTAAGAAGGAAAACATCGGGCCTGCTGGAGTTGTCATCCAGGCGGAAGGGTGCCTCCCGGAAGGCTCTTGGTGCAAGGAAACAGTACACCAGTCACTTAGGGCTCTGAGCACAGTGGTTGGCCGTGGGACACACACAGCCATCCCCCCTCTTCCCCACTCACTCATGGGATGGTCTCTGGTGCACCGGGCTCTCTGGCCTGGACACACCTCTCCAGCTCGTATGTTATGCCTGAAGCAGGCTGTCAGAATGTCAGGGCCAACTTCTCCTGGCGAAAGCCAGTTCTTGCCACCCATTATCTTGAGCCTACCTCCCTAGAAGAAAGATGGCCATCTTCCTGGGGGTGAGCACATGAAGTGTTTTTCCTATTGCCCAGATGGGGGCAGTGCTGCTCAGAGTCCTGCATGCAGGACTGGCATGCAGCCACGCCGACTAACTAACCTGGGCCATTAGGTCTTACAAGGTCCTCACAGGCAGACTTAAGGTCCCTGCCCCACTGGTTGCTCATGTGTAAAACAAGTTAATAATAGTGTGCATCTCACAGAGTTGAGAGTATGAAAGGAAATCGTGCATTTGATGGAATCCTAGGAAATACCTAACATTTGATCATTTCTTACTGTCCAAAAATGGCAATTTCAGATGGTTCGCCCTAATATGTAAACAATATTTTGTGAACTCTAAATTGTTAGTTATTGTATTAAACAAAACAGAAGCCTTCCATGCATGTTCCCTAATGAATCTCTAGAATTCTGTTTGCAGGACTGGCTCAAAGGCCAGCCGGCCCACAGACAGCTAGAAACTAGCCACTGCGCAAGATCTCCTGGTACCCAGAGAGCTCCCTCTTGCTCCTTGGTCTCAGCACAAACACTGGTACAGACCACATTGCCCTTCCCACCCCAAACACAACACCCTCCTATGATCATATTTAGAAGATTCACTGCCTTGTGTCCAACTACATGGACATTTATTGTTATCACCCTGCTTAGGGCTCTGGGTAGCCTCTCAGGTCGGAGGACTTGAGCTTTTCAGGTCTGACGAATACTCCTCCATTTTTTTTTAAAGTATCTCGCATCAGATTGAAAAAATCTGACTAGATTAAAATTAGAAACTTTTGTATCAAAATCCCCCCACTATAAATAGAATAGAAAAATGATTCAGGGTGGAGAGGATGGGTGAAGGTGGTCAAAACGTACTGACTTCCAGCTATAAATAAGTCACTGGGATGTCATGTACTGCAGAGCCACTATAATTAATACTGAACTGCCTATTTGAAAGCTGCTAAGAGAGTAGATCTTGGAAGTTCCCAACACAAGATGACAGATATTAACTAGACCTAGGGTGGTGATCAGTTTATAATATATAAATATCAAATCACTAATTGTATCCCTGAATCTAATATAATGTTATATGACAGTAATGGCTCAAAAAAAAAAAAAAAAAGAAAAGATTCAAAGAGACAAATAATGGAAGAGGAATCCCGAATGGCCAATAGGCTATGAAAGGATGGTCAAACTTACTAGAAATCAGGGCCATGCAAATACAAACTTTGATGAGGTGTGATTTCTCATCCATCAGACCAGTAAAATTAAAGCCTGAAAATATTAAGTCTTGGTGAGATTGACAGAAAATGGGGACGGCCATATGCTGCTTGTTGGAGTATAAATTGAGGAGCTATTTGACAGAATCTAGTAGAATTGGGCTTGTGTATATCCTATGACCCTACAATTCTACTTCTAGATGTAGGCTTGGAAAATTCTCACCCATGTGTAAAGCACGTATCATTGCATTGTTTCATTGTTGCATGATAGTAAAAATTTGAGCTACCCCATAAGTCCATTTATAAATAAAGTACTCTTTTTAAAAATGTGGTATAGTCAGTAATACAAGGAAATATTCTATAGCCATCCAAGAGAATTAACTGGAGAGGGCTAAAACATACTGTTGAGTGAAAAACAGCGTACTGCAGAAACTCGGGTACATATACTATCATTTAAGTAAAATTAAAGCCATGGACAAGAACCTCATATATTTTGTATATATATAATGGGCTGGAAAGAAACAGACAAATTCATGATGGTGATGGCTGCCCTCTGGAGCAAAGAGGGGGCGGGGAATTGGTGTCAGAAGGACCATCAGCTTTACCTTTGGTTTTATTTATTTGAAGGAATTACTTGAAGCACATTTGGTAAAAAAAAAAAAGTGGGAGTTGTCAATATTGACTGATGGGAACACAGTATCACAGTATTTTCTGCTCCATTTTGCAGTTTTAACATTTCTTTAAAAATTTCCCTCTTGGGGTGCCTGGGTGGCTCAGTCCTTAAGTGTCTACCTTCCGCTCAGGTCCTGAGATGGAGCCCTGCTCGGCGGGGAGCCTGCTTCTCCCACTCCCACTCCCCCTGCTTGTGTTCGCTTTCTCTCCATGTCCTCTCTGTCAAATAAATAGATACAATTTAAAAAAATAAAAAATAAAAATAAATAAACTCCCCTCTCTTCTGTTTTCTTCCTTTGGAACATCTATGAGAGGGATACTAGAGTTTCAAATTCTATTGTCCCCATCTCTGAAATAGATTAATTTGCATTTTTCTTCTTCTCTTCTTCCAGAAGAATCCCTCAGCCCAAATTTTCCAGTACAGTAGTTCTTGTAAACGGTAATTATTTTGTTATCAGCTCACTGGCTTAATTTTTTATTTCTTTTGCTGCCTTTTTTTCTTATTAAGAATTCTCATTGGTTCCTTTCCGTCACAGCTTGTCTACTCTTATTTCTTGGATGCCAGACCCTCACTTATTCTTCCGAGGATCTGAATTATATGTAAGTCTTGCTAAGATGACACTTTGCTCCTGTAAGTTCTTTTTTATCGTCTTTTCTTCTTTCACCGTGCTGGCCTTACTCAAATGTTTGCTGACTGTTGCCCTAGGTAGCTGGTGGCCTTTGGGGTTGAGAGGCCATATTGGGCTCTGTGTGGGGCTCCCTGCCTGGGGCGGGAGTGCTGGAGGGGCAGGAAGGCGAAGGGGAGGGTGGGACCTGGGAACAGGGTGTGGCAGAGGCTGGTCTGGTGGGTGTGGGCACTCTGGTTTCTGGCAGGTGTGGCACAATGCCTAGTCTCTCTGACCCAAGCCCGGATACATCAAGTTGCCTGGAGGGAGATGCGTGAGTGTCTGACTGGCTGTGATTGTATTTATGTGGGCAGGGGTTGGTTTATAGAGACCAAACACTGCTCTTCTCCGAAGTTCCCCTTTTGAGTTGACCTGGTTCCCTTTCTCTGGCATGGTGCTCTCCTTTCCACGTTTTGTTCTGTGTTTTCCTTCTTCCAAATGACCCCATCAGGCATTCTCCAGCTTCTGATCCCTCAAGGGACCCTTTCATGGCTGTGAGTTGCAGATTAAAAAGAATATATTGTCTTTAATTTCTTAGGAATGTATCTTATTTATGGTCCACCATCTGTGACTCTCAAGCTGAGAAAGAGAGCTTAGGGTTAGCTTTGTAGATTTGGGAGTCATTTGAATAACAGAAAGCTTGAAGCAGAGGAGGGAAAAAGGTACTCAGAACCTGTGCACCCAGAGAGGAAAAGCCAGCCAGGGAGAGAATTTAGGAAGTTATTTATCCCTACTTACCAAGTTAGGATAAAATAAGGAATCGAGGGGAAGGAGACTGGGAGAAGGGCAGAGGTGGGTGAAGGATGAAGACTGCAGGAGGGTCGCAGGATCCGCACTGAGAAAAGGTCCGAGAGCAGCCCTGGGGTTGCCGGCGGCCTCCGTAAACTGCCTTCCCAGAGGCGCGGGGCCAAAGCTAGCAGGAGCCGGGGCGGGGCGGGGCGGGGCTGGGTGAGGGCTAAGCTCAGGTCCCCGCGGTGGAGGGCGATGGGTTGAGTGGAGGGGGACTTGCCAAGGTGAAAACCAGCCCGGAGGGGGCTCTGGTGGACCTTGGGAAACGTCCTCCATTGACCTGAGGGCTCCTGATACCCACATGTTCGGAATCTGTCCTTTTTATAGGAAGCGGATGGAATTAGCAGAGTGGATAATTGTTTCTATTTGTAATGTGTATAGGAAGAAGTATACTGGAAATATTGTACTTCCCCATTATAAATCCATCTTTGTTTAGGAGGAGTCTTTACTTTTTTAGTTTTCATGAATAGGGGACATGTTTCCATTTGACTTTGAATGATGCAAGAAATACACCATCAGGTGTCACAATTTTTGCCCTGGGGAAAGTAGTATCAGGTGTAGTAATACTTTTTCTTGGAGCAGGTATATGGCTGCTGTTCAGAGCTTGATCATGCTCTCCAGAAAAGACTCCTTTCTGTTTACTGTCACCAGAAGAACCATCCAAACTCTGAGATGTACAACTGATTTGGCACAGGGCCAGATTGGTGGGGTTAGTATCTGGGTACTGCCTGGTACCGTGAGAGGACATATAGGGTGTATGAATCCTGTGACTGGACACTGAGTCTTGAAACTGTCTCCTCATTGCTACGGAAGGACATTACTGCCCAGCCCAGAGAGGAGAGTCCTGTCTGATTTGGGCAGATTATTGAAACTGAAGGAACAATGGGGCAGAAAAGGGGAAATTTAAAACAAGATCCTAGGGGCACCTGGGTGACTCGTGGTTTAAAGCTTCTGGCTTCGGCTCAGATCATGATCCCAGGGTCCTGAGATCCAGCCCCACAATGGGCTCTCTGCTCAGCAGGAAGCCTGCTTCTCCCTCTCTCTACCTGCCTCTCTGCCTACTTGTGATCTCTGTCTGTCAAATAAATAAATAAAATCTTTAAAAAGAGAATAAAACAAGATCCTAAACACAAGGTTCCAAGAGGGAAAGTGGGGCAGGTATAGTGAGTGGACATTAGGGGTTCTTTTTTAACTTTTGAAAAATTCAGATATAGTTGACATGTAACATTATATTAGTTTCAAATGTACAACATGATTCAATATTTGTATATACTGTGAAATGATCACCACAACCAGTCTAGTTAACATCCATAACTACACACACAATTGTGTGTGTTCGTGTATGTGATGGGAACTTTCAAGAACTACTCTTAGCAACTTAAAAGTATTCAAGACAATGTTATTCCCTATTGTCACCACGCTGTACATGTCATCCCCATGATTCATTTATTTTATAGTTGGAAGTTTGTACTTTTTAACTCCTCACCTCTTTTTCCCACTCTTGGGGTTCTTTTTTTTAAATTAAGATTTATTTATTTATTTGACAGAGAGAGATTACAAGTAGGCAGAGAGGCAGGCAGAGAGAGAGAGGAGGAAGCAAGCTCCCTGCTGAGCAGAGAGCCCGATGCGGGACTCGATCCCAGGACCCTGAGATCATGACCTGAGCCGAAGGCAGTGGCTTAACCCACTGAGCCACCCAGGCGCCCTTGGGGTTCTTTTTTTAAACAAACAGCTTTATTGAGGTGTAACAGATAATCAATAAACTTCATATTTAAAGTGTACAATTTGATAAGGTTTTTTTTTCTTTTTAGTTTAGTCTGAATAAAATCCAGCATAAATTTATTACTTTGTTCTGTTAATAATGGCTCAGTGTTTTTGTTCTGACAGCTTCCTAAAGGCAAACCACAGTCTGATATTGTCATTTTGGGTTTAAACTGCCCTGAAAGAAGAGACAGTGAAACTTGCTTTTTGTTTTTATTTTCGAGTCTCCAGATCTTGCAAAGCCACTTTCTCCAGACTAACGGGGAGCCGTAGCAGCTGATCCAATTTGAAACAGACATGGTTAAAATGATATCAGCCAAGCTTAGTGATCTGGAGGTCCCTGCTTATCTTCATGGTATCAACTGCTGATGACTCTTAAAGGCTGTGGTAAAAATAAAAAAGTTGGTGTCCATTTACAGACACTCTGAAATATAAGTGCTCACAAAGAATTTCCACCCTGAATGACTGGTCCGGGATGAATGGAAAGTAAGGGATGGCTGACAGTTCCTCAGATACACAAGAATTTTTGTATTTTGAACACAGCTTTGCGTCCAATTGCCACATTGGCAGGAGGGTCTTCCGAGTCACCAGAGGTCAGTCTGATGGCAAAGCTCTCTGGCTTGAGGTCTACAATGCCCACCACCAACACCCTCTTGGCTGGTCTCATGCCCCTTTAATGTGCCCACAAAATGGAACTAACAGTCGTGGGAAATACCGCAATCTCTTACTGGAGAGCCCAAGGAGTTGTTTAAATGCCCATCATCTAGTTTTACTACTGCATCACGGTGGGTCACAGATCAGGCCAGCCTCTTGCACTGGGACACTTGGTGGAGAAGGGAGGGAGGGCAGCCCGGAGGAGGCAGGGGACGTGGGACAAGGAGCATGGGCAGGCGGGGATCCAAGGCAGTCCTGAGCAGGGTTGGGGAGAATTCAGACACTTGGTACAGCGTTTGGTAGAAGGCGGCCTTCTAATTTTAGATATTCAGATAGATCTATCTATCTTTCTATTGGGGTATCACATTGTCATTTTAATTTGCGTTTCAGGTGGAGTTCTTTCAATTTAGGGTTTCACAAACATAACAAGAAAGCTAAGTTGAGAATTATTCTGCCCAGTTGCTCTAAGAATAAACAGAAATGCTTAAGAAGCATAAATAATGAATGAGCTCTAATAACTATTCTGAATCTTTCCTCTTTAAGCACTGGCTCCCGTAGGAAGCTAGCTGAGGCCTAAGAGGAATAAATCTACTTGGTCACGTGAAACTCTGTCTTCCCTCTGCTCCAGGAGCTCTGCTCTGCTTTTCTGTGCTCTGAGAATTTCTCCAGCCTCCGAAGGAGTCAGAAGGAAACTTCTGCCACACCCAGGTTTTTATCATTACAAATAGAATTTGAGCATTTTGCTCAATGTTTAGGATTAAGGACAATTATCACAAACTAACTTTTTTTTTTTTTTTTTTACTTTAGGCAATAGCTCATAACCTCATTTGGGTCTTGGCTTCTTCTTTTTCTTTCTTTCTTTTTTGTTTTTTATTAAAGATTTTATTTATTTATTTGACAGACAGAGATCACAGGTAGGCAGAGAGGCAGGCAGAGAGAGAGGAGGAAGCAGGCTCCCTGCTGAGCAGAGAGAGCCCCATGCTGGCCTGGATCCCAGGATCCTGAGATCATGACCTGAGCCAAAGGTTTTAACCCACTGAGCCACCCAGGCGCCCAAGGGTTTTGGCTTCTTTTGTGCACCAGAGAGAAAGTCAGGAGATGAGAAAGTAAGGAGAGATGCCTGGATCCAGCTCTAGCTAATGCTGTTGGATGGATACGTGCAATGCTGGAAGACAGGGAGGGGTTTTCCCTTTCAGTTATCCTATTCAAAATGTGAGTGGCAAGGATTGCCACTGGTGGTGGAAAGAAATGCTGGAAAACAGAGTAGGGGTCTGGGGATCAAAGTCCTATGGACCTTCTGTCTGCCCTAGAGCTTTCGGCAATTCAAGTCACTAAATCCTGTCTCCTGTTTGAGGCAGTATGGGTTGAGCCTTGGCACCAGCAGCTGAAATCACCCCAGCAGGTCTGAGGGGTGAGCTGTAGAGCACAGTGTGCCTTCTTCCTCCCAGAGAGCCAGCTTGCACCTAAGCGGTTCCCTCCAGGCACACCTGCTGCTACCACCTCTGGCCCTGCTCCTTTAGTGGTATTGGGAGGAGGAGGAGGAGCTTCCGGGTCCTGGGACACTTTCCCAGCACAGTAGAGCCCAGGGTAATGGATGATCAGTCTGGGAGTCAGGTGTCCCATGAGACTGTCCATGCCTCAGCCACCCGTTGGCTTGGGGGGAGGCTGGCAACGTGAGTATTCTGCCTCTGAGGCACGTGCCCCCGTCAGCTGTCAGCATGGGCCCCTGACCCCAGCTCTGCAGCCCACGCAGCAGCAGGAGGGTGCAGGTCCTCTCTGGAGCACCAGGCCTGCTCCCAGGGGCTTGAGGACCCGCCCGTCACTTCTCTGACTCGGCAGGCGGGGCCCCAGGATAGGGCGATACTTTCACACCCCGACATTGCCCCTTCCTCAGCCCCGAGCTTTCCTCCAGCCTCGGCAGCGGAAGGATGCCGGGGGTGGACTTGGCAGGACTCCATGGACGGGACTCAACTATCACTTCTCACTGCTCCAACTGGAGCGCCAGGTTGCACAGACCCAAACCCAGACTCACCACCTTTCACAGCCAAGGTCCCGACTCTGCCGGAGCCCTTGGGCAGCTGCCTTTCCTCAGGTCCTTCGGTGTCCCCAAGGGCAGGGGTGTGGCTAAGTGTCTGGCCACGGTGTGCTCCGCAGGGGTGCTGCTTCCTTCTTAGCCTTCATTCTGTGGCTGGGTGGGCCCTTACGCCTCTGGCCAGGCTGCCCACGCCCATGCCCGCAGCACACGCCTCTGCTGCAGTCCAAGGGCCGGCTTCAGGCCACAGCTGCCCCTGCCCCCCAGGGCAGCCCGCTGGGCACCCGCGTCTGCCCCGCGCCGTGCATTACTCTGACCGCTGATGGGAAGAGCCTTTCCCGCGTATGCTGTCTTGCTGTGGGTGAGTGCTTGCTGGGGCTCCAAACGAAGTTTTGTAGATTGTGCATTGTCCACTGTCCAAGCAGTCCACTGTCCAAAAAGACGACTTTTTTTTTTTTTTTTTGTCTTGATGTAGCTTCCTGAGGCCAGGAGGACTGAGCTGGGGTGTATTCAAGTATCTGGGGTCATGAATATTGCACCCTGAGCCACTACCAACCTTTGGGGGTCATTTCCAGCCTGGTTTGCTCTTCCAGTCTTTTTCACCATCATGGGAAATTCTCTCTGAGGCGGCCTATTTCCTCGGCACATTTTAGCGTTTGTCAGCGGATGTGCCCTGTCTGAAATTGTCCGCAGATGTTTAAGCCTCCACCTTAGTAAACAATGATAATATAAAAACACATATTTTTGTATGTGCTTTTACATATATGTCTGTACATATACACATACACACATGCACACACAGATACACAGATGTGTGAGTCAGGATTCTCCAGAAAAATAGAACCAGTGGTGTTACATATACACGTACGGTACATACACACCCTCCCCATATACAGCATACTGTGTACCATACATGTACACTATATACTATTCTATACTGTATTATGGCATATGTATACTATACATACTATATATGTGTATATGTGTGTGTGTGTGTGTGTGTGTATATATATATAGAGAGAGATTTATTATAAAAAATTGGCTCCTTTGATTATGGATGCTGAGAAATCCCATGCAAATTGGAGAGACAGCAGGTGGTGTAGTTTCAGTCCATGTCTGAAGGCTTGAGAACCAGGAGCATCAATGGTGTAAGTCCCAGTCTCGGACAGGAGAAGGCAGATGCCCCAGCTCAACAGACTGAGTGTGAATTCTTCCTTCCTTTTGTTCTATTTAGGCCCTTCGCGGATGGGATGAGGCCCAGCCACATTGGGGAGGGCAATCAGCTTTACGCAGCCTGCTGGCTGAAATGCTAATCTCACCCTCCTGGACATACCCAGACTAATGTTTAACCACATTTCTGAGTGCTGGTAGCCCAGTCAGGTGGACACATAAAAATTAACCATTACAAGCCTCTCATCCTTCATGTTAAATAGATCTTTTTGTAGGAGAAATGTCAGATGACTCTTGATCTATGTATGCGTTCTAGCTCTGGACCAGTCAGCAACTGTGCTGTACTTTCCAGACGTAAATGTAGGGGCTTTAACATTAGGGAGTTGGGATCATGCTATCCATTCAATTTTTTTCATCTTTTTTTTCTTTCTGAACTCATTTAATTTATTTCTCACAACTCATGACCTCACCAAATATGATTTTCATTTAAATTACAAATTACTTTTCATCAAAATTAGAAAGCATATAACTTTCCACTCTAAATATAAAAACCTGTCATTACACACAGGACTATAAGGAACACAGACATCCAGTGTTCAATTATCTTTCTTGCTAACCTTCTCAATTACTGCTTAATTGTTCATGGTTTGCACAAAGCTAGAGTGGATTAAATCATCCCTTCCATCAGAAAGCAAATGCTCTCAATACCTTTCTGGGCCTTTAATTAAATATGTCAACACACACACATGTTGCCTCAATTCTAATCATCCTAGGAAAAGTAATACAAATAATAATGGCAATTATTACATGCCAAGGCACTGTTCTAAGCACTTGGCATATATATCAACTCACTTAATCTTTACAACAACCCATCTGATGCCCATTTCATGGGTGAGGAAGCAAAGCCCAGAGTAGTAACTCACCCCAGGTTACTGGTTAATATGGACTTCACCTTGGCTACTGTCTGCTAATTCTAAGGGAGGGCTTCCCATACCTAGCATCTGTTTACTTCTGCATCTTTTCCCCTCTGCAAGAACAGAAAAAGAAAGAACATAGCTGCAAATATGCTACATAAACTGGTACTTGTTTTTCAGTCACAATCTGTCTTTCTCTGTCAAGTTTTCCTTCTGAGAAACTCCTGAGCCCACTTTAGGAGTGACCCCATATAACACTTTGTCACTTGGTGTCCTCTGGTGCAAGGATGTCCTGAGGCCTTGTCACTCCCCGAGGCTGGGAACCAAACCTTGGTGAGTGAGCTCCTTGGGATGACACAGAGGCACATCCTTGGGGACCCTCCGTCTGGAAGAGGGCACAGTTGGGGGCCACTGGGAAGGCAGCCAGGAGGATTCCCAAATGGGAAGGGTGTGACCTGTTTGCATGTTGGGCTCTTGGTTGCAGTGATTAATCATGAAAGGAGAGCCCGGATCCCTGTAGATATTAAGAACCATGGGGCTGGTGAGAGGCTGGGCATGTCTCTGGGTCAGCACTAGTGGTGGTGGAGCCACTGATGCTTGGTTTCTTTTGCCCTGAAAGGCCAGGACCTGTCCTTCTGCATGGGCCCCTGGCTGTACCCTCCCTTTCCCCAACTCTGAGCAAGGCCCTAACTGGAATGGACACTGTCTTTGGGTTCTGGACATCTGGCAAAGGATACCAGTAAGGGCATACCCACAACCCTAGAGCTGGGAGTGGAGAGGACAATGTGGGAAGCCAGTACAGATTGGGGACAGAAATACTCGAAGTGGGGAAAATCAATGGAGAGGCACCATTTGAATTGGGTCTTGAAGTTTAGACGTGGCAAACAGAGGGAGGGCCCTGGGGTGGGAAATCACAGGAGTGTGGGCTCAGTAAGGCTGAAGAAAGGAGAACAGTAGGCAGAGGGAGAGGCTAGACAGGCATGTCTGGGCAGCCTGAGGAGGCCTTACCTGTTGGACTACCCATTTCTATAGGGCCAAGAGCCCCACAGCCCAGGGCTAAGTGAAGGTCTGGACAGAGGCTAAACAACTGAGCTGGCCCCCTCACCCCACCCCAGGCAATGCCCAGCAGTCTCTGCGAGGGCCTATTTCCCGTGTTGTCTCTTGAATTTATGCATTAGGTGGTCAGAGGAGGATGAGGGATGTCTAATGGTGTGAGGGACCTGGGCCGGAGCGGGAGAAGAGACCTTAGGTTGTGGGGAAGAGGGAATTGGTGGAGCAAGACAAAGCACATGGGCCAGTATCTTTTGGGAGAAGGTGAGCAGCTAAAAGAGATGACCATCCTGGAAAGCAGGGCATCGTCCTAAGCTACTCCCTTCTTTCATCCCCCAATCTGTCAGTCATTCTTCCAGTCATTTCTACCTCTTGCCAACAAGGTAGTGCAGCTTCAGCTCCACTGAATTCTCTCTAGTTTTTGAGAACATTCCCACGCTTTGCATTGTACCGGTCTGTGAACACTTGGTTCCCTCCATCCGCAAAATCCTCTCCCACCTTACCATCTTGGTAAACTCCTACCCAACACCACTTTATGAACAGGAGAGATGGCTCCATGCTTTGATGGCACCCTGCACAGGCTTGCACAGAAACAGCTCTCAGATGGTCTCACCACCGTCTGTGTGGCTGCCTGGAGATGTTCCTGTCAGCTCTTCGAGAAAACACTCACTGCCCCGCTGCCAAGAGCTGGTGATGAGCTGGTGGTGTGCTGACAGCTTCAGCTGTAGCCTCCTTCAGAATCAAGCTCGGGCTTCAGCTGAGACCACATTCTTTTCAGGTGGTGTTATAAGGTCGGCCGTTTTTGGCGCTAAGGCTAGCCTTCTCGAATGGGCAAGCCTGGGCTCCAGAGCTTCCTGCCAGGCAGGCTGAGACCCGAGCAGGTCTGCGCTGTAGCTGGGAGTTCTCCCCACCCTCTCTGGCATCTGCTGCCTTCTTCTCATAAGTCCTCTGCCCCAGTGAGACGCTGGCACTCCTAGTTCCAACTCAGCATCTGTTTCCAGGGAGGGTCTGAGAGATGAGTAAATAAGATAGAGTTTGGGGACCAATCACCCCAACACCCAGCTGGCAATGAGGGCCACATCCCAGGTGTTAGGTAAGTATGGACAGGCCAGCATGAGCTGGTGGTCCGTGTTTAACATTTCACAGGTGAGATGCGTGGATGGGGAAGAATGATCCCCTTATTGGGATGATTCAGGCACTTGGAGGGTATGCAGAGGAAAATCATATATATGTAACTGATAGATAGATGTTATAGGTAAAATATTTATAAGTATATACACACATGTGGATAAGTGGAAAGAGATAGTTGCATTGGTGACCTACAGGTACATAATGAAAATCTGAGAACAGTTAACAATTGAAAACCAAGTGGAAGAGCCAGAAGGTGTCTTTGACATCTTACAAAGAATCCTTCATCTCACATGGTTGGTAAAGGAAAAAGCTGAAAACGAAGCCCAGGAGTTAAAAGGCAGAGTGGCTGAGCACCAGAGATGCTTGAATGCTCAGCCAATGAAGATCTGTAGGACCCTGACATATGGGATGGGGACTTCCAGGTGGATATTCTGGAAGATTCTGAATCCCTGAAATTCTCTAGCCCTCAGAGCCTAGAGAGGTGGCTCACCGGTTACATCAGAACTGTGAGTCCCCAGCCCTATGTGGGTAGACAATACCAAGGTCTTCCCCCTCACATAAGGCAACAGGGATCCCCAATTTTTTTCCACCTCTAACTCCTTTCCTGACTGCCAGCTGGCATTAAGTCATGGCATAATTTGGGGACATGCTGGCCTGATGGAGGAGGAAGGGGACTAGAGCCCAAAGGAGTCGGGAGATGTGGTTCACATATACCGGCGGGGCTGGGAGTGCTTGTGGGCCTGAATTTGTGGAGAGTTGCTGGACTGGGTGAGGGAGCTACAAGACACAGGACTGCACTCCCTGGCACTTACACCAGGAGAGGTGTAAGTTCATTGCTAGGATGACTTCTCGAAGTTAGGTAAAGGCCGTAGCTCAGGCTGAGGGAGGTTGAAATGTTTGAATTGCCAGGAAAGATAGTAGAGGAAGGGGCCGGAAGGCTCAGGGAAATGAGCAGGCACTCAGGAATGGATGTAGTATGTTAGGCGAGAGGATTGTATTCTCAAGGGAGACTGAAGAGCACACCATTCACCAAGGCCATGACTAAGTTACTCACTCGGTCCCTCCCCTGCAGGCCAGGACTGATGCCAAAAGAGGCAGGCAGAGAACCTGGATCACTGAAGTTATGGCTGTAACGATGGAAAGTTCAGTGTGACAGTCATGGAGGTCTGATCTTTGGAGAGTTATACGAGGGTCAAAAGAACACTGTGTCCTTAGTAGAAAATAGATGGGCCCCCACAAGTGTTTTGTACATATATGTGCATGTGTCATCAAAGGAAACTAAAAATGAATGAGTGGGAGACTAACAGTGGTTACCCCAATAAAAAGTCATGATGTCTTGCTGGGTTACTGGACCTAAGCCAGTTTTCAGACCAAGAACCTCTTGACCAAAGAGGTGGCTGGAACACCTGGGAGAGTCCCACAGTATCATGGCAAGTGTGAACTTTAACCATTCCTGGTCCTTCCCCAAAGGAATCTACATTTATTATGGTAATTACCCCCTGGGGAAAGGATAATATTCAGACAATTCAAGGACTGTTGGATATAGGGTCTGAATTAATGCTGATTCAGAGACCTGAAATGTTATCATGGTCCCATGTTAGCATAAGGGCACATGGAATCCTTGCCAAAGACCCAACTTACAGTGGCTTTATTGTGTCCACAGACCCATCTGGTGATCTATGTAATTGAGATTGGCATTCTTGGCAGCTGGAGTAAGCTTGGCACTGGAGCCCTGCCCTGTGGCATAAGAGCTACCAGAATGGTGAAGGTCAAATGCAAGTCTCTGAAACTGCCCCCTATCCTTCAGCCAGAATAGTAAGTCGAAAGCAATGTCTATCACATCCTGAAGGAAAAGGCAGAAATTAGTGCCATGCTTTAAAATCGGAAGGAGGCAGATAAGGTGGTCCTTGTCTTAGTTCTCCTTAAATCAGCAGTCTGGTCTCTATGGAAATGAGATGGATTCTGGAGAAGGTATACAGCCTACTGCAAACTCGGGCAAATGGTAACCCCAGTCACAGCTCTCCTGTCAGAGGTGGTGTATTTGCTGGAGCAGATTCCCAAGGTCTCGGGTACAACGGATGCAGCCACCAATTTAGCAAATAGATTTTTAGCTATCGCTGTCGGAAAAGGTCAGCAGTAATGTGCATGCGTACAGAATGGGCAATAATGTTCATTTACAGTTGGTCCGTCTGTTCATCCCTTCACCTTTTGTCTTCACGTAGTCTGAAGAGATCTGGACTGTCTAGATATTTAACAAAACATCACATTGATCCCCGGTGTGCATGATATTATACTGATCAAGCCAGATGAGCAGGAGATGACTAGGGCTCTTGGTGAGATTCATGTAACCCACTGGGTGGGGGAGAATAAACTCCCCAGAGATTTAAGAACCTGCCTCATCACTAAAAATGCTAGAGGGCCAGTGATCAGTGGTGCGCCGAGAGAGTTCCTCCGAAGTAAAGACAAATGATTATATCTTGTCCCGCATACCATGGAGAAAAAAGCACAGCACCTAGTGGGTGGGTTTCTTTGGGTTCTGGAGGCAACAGACTCCATTCCTGGCATATACTATTCTAGCCCATATACCGGGCAACACGAAAGGATGCCCGTTTCGAATGGACCCCAGAGTGGTCAACAAGTCTGCAGTAGGTGCGGGCTGCGGTGCGTGTGCCCTGCCGCTTAGGCCACATGACCGGGCAGATCCAATGGTGTCGGAGGTATGGGTGGTGGGAAGAGCTGCCAAAGGAAGTTTTTGCCAGCCCCAGTGGGAGAATATAGCAAGTTGGGGCTCTAGGATTCTGGAGCAAGGCCAGGCCGTCTGCAGCAGAAAATAGCGCTTGGGGTGCTACAGAGCCCCCATGCTGCAGACAGCTGGGGGCTGTCAGATCACCTGCCTCCTTGCACTTAGCAGCACGTTTTTTCTTGAAGGAGGATCTGAACAGTGCATCTTCCTGGTGACCAGGGGGCTCAGACTCCTCAACACCCAGGACGTGGGTCTCACCAAGGGGAACCACTGGGACAGCACAGACGGCGGCTGAGGGTGAGGGGCTTTAGAACGAATAGCAGGGGAGGGAGACAATGGGTACCCGCTGTGGCCCCAAGATCCACTGTGGTGAATGGGGTCTCTGTGGCATCCGCCTGACTTCCCTCTTGTAGGTTTTCCTAAAGAAGAGGGCCTGCAGGGCCCCAGGGGAGCTGCTCCCCTCTTGCGTGTGGAGAGGTGGGTCTGTGCAGGAGCTGGGCTCTGAGACAGACTCGGAGCCACACTGCTTGCTTCTCCTTCAACAAACCGAGAGCAGCCAAGTGAGCAGACAGCCTCAGCACTGGGCTCCCTGTCAAGGTCAGCTTCGGCTTTTGAACTGAGGTCATGCTCTTGCAGGGGAGGGGGCAGGGGCTCGGCCAATGACTGAACTTAATGATAGGATAGAACCTGGTTGTTTCCACCCAGTGAGGGACTCTTCTAATAGGAAACTGTGAACATTTTTTTTTCCAGTGGTCCCCTAGGGTGGCAGAAATGTTGTCATGTCAGCATTGTGCTGGCTGTGGACCCCCAAACCATTTTCATCTCCTTTCTTTCATGACATTATTTGCAGATGAACCTTGTGCTCTCCCAACTCTCAGAGACCTCCACTGGTGCAGTCGGCTGGGTATGTCCCCTCTGATCTCTAAGAGCACGGTTTTTTCCAGCAGGGGCTTTGTACTCGATTGCAATCTCACTGACAGATCAGCATCCGCGAGATGCTCAGCTGGGAGGGAGGAGATGGGAGGAGTTCAACAGGAGAAGCTCAGGCAGCAGCAGCCGGGGTTATGTTGATGAATTTGCGGTTCTCAAGGACAGCTTCAGGATGGAGGACTTGGGCTGCCAGGTGGGGCCTCTGTCATGTGGACTCCATCCAGGCCTGGCTCCTTTCCTGGCAGACCCTCCCTTGCCTCCCTGAGGGCTGGATGAAGGAGAGACTTTCGGATTAGGTGCCAAGGACTGGCGTGGGACGAGGCCACAAGATCCCCAGCACCTCCCGGACAGCAGCTGCCTTCCAGAGAGCAGCTGGTGCCGTTGAGAGACAGGAAGCAGGGGACAGCATTTCAGAGTGTCGGGGCAGAGGGACCCTCTGTGGTCTGGCTGTTAAGAACAGCCAGTTGCTGAAACCATCTCTGTGCACTGACTCGGCCATTAAATCTAAAAGCATCAGGGCAGGGAGGGGTCATTTTATCAGAGGACTTAAAAAAAAAAATTGACATACAAGGTATTAGTTTCAGGTGCACAACAGTGATTCAGTATTTATATATAGTGTGAAACGATCACCACAGTAAGTCTAGTTAACCTCTGTCACCACACATAGTTACAGGTTTTTTAGCTTGTGTGGGGAATCTTTAGGATCTACTCTCTTAGCCACTTCCAAGTGTGCAAATTCACTATTATTAACTATAGGCGCCCTGCTTTGGATTACATCTCCGGACTTATTTATTTTGTATCAGAGGTCTTTAGGGTCACACAGCAGGACTCCAGAGGGAGGAGAGATCAAGGAATTAAACGACCTCCCTCTGCCTCTCTAGGCAAGGCACATATGCAATGGGAGAGGGGGCCCCATGAGGGGCCCTGTGGATAACTGTCCCCAGCTGCTCTTTATAATTATTGTCATTTGTTCTGTTAGAGGGAATCATGTGAAACTGCCATTTTTGTAGGTCAGGAAACAGTGAAATACTGGTAATTTTATTTAGATCGACTTAATATAGAGAGCTGAGTTTAGGTTAGGGGTATATGTATTCCCAGGCAAGGGTAGCTATTTAGGGACCTTCCCACAGCCAGTATTCCCCGAGCGCCCCCTACAGACCAATCCTCGAACAGAAGTCCTACCATGCTTTCTCTGATTCTATTCTTACGGTGTCCCAAAGGGTAAGTAAAATTATTCTCTCTCTTTTTCAGATGAAGAAAGAGAGCCAAAGTCAAGTATCATGTCTAGGGACAGACTTAAGTCAGTCTGACCTACAAACCCATGTTCTTTTTTAAAATTTTAAATATTTTATTTATTTGAGAAAGAGAGGGCACAGAGGGAGAGTAGAGGGAAAGCAGACGCCCCACTGAGCAGAGAGCCTGATGTGGGGCTCGATTCTAGGACCCTGAGATCATGACCTGAGCCAAAGGCAGGCGATTAGCTGACTGAGCCACCCAGGCACCCCTAACTGACTTCTACACTAATGTCTTGCCCCCACCCCCACACCAGTCCAGGGGACTGGACATTTGAGTTAAAGGACTTCAGAGAGCTCTGGACCGAGTGGCCCCTATGTGATCATCAAGGTCAGATATAGAGTTTGTATGGTCTAAAGTTGATACAGCTTATGGCCCTTTTTAGGGTGGGAACCCTTTTACAGATTTTGTAAAAACAGCTTAGTCCATACGAGCATTTGCTAAGGCCTCTGCCCTGGCCTCAGAAGGGACTTGTGCAAGGGACGGGTGCTGAAGCTTAAGCTTCATTATCCGGGTTCTGATGCCCCAGGGGCTGGGCAGGAAGCAGCTGCCTTCACAGAGCAGGCTCAGCAGGGTGCTCCGACCTGGCACAGCAAACCAGAGTCCAGCACGCTGGCAAGTTCCACCCGAGACCCAGGGAGATTGTAAACACACAGGCTCCAGGTGGCCTGTGCCTCTTCCAGAGGCCAGGCTCTGAGGAGTGTCCAGGGTGTGCGGGGGCGGAGGGTGTGCTTATGTGGAAAACCTTACACTCCCTTGTCGGCATTTCCTTGGCAGCGAGCCCTGCGGTTTCCACTTATGGCCACAAGGGGGAGCTGCTCCTCCGGCAACTGTGACGAGCCCCGTGCTCCCAGGCTCCCTCCGTGGCACCCACTGTCCCTGGACCACTCCCTTCTGTTATCCTCCCGCTCAGTTCCGCGGATGAGGCCTTGCCTGCATCCTGGCTTTCAAGGAATCACCCACAGGGGTGGGGATACAGCAGTTGGAGGGAACCTGTAGATTTCACCTGGATTATACTGAGGACATTTGTCTTCCTTCAGGAGCCACTGATTCTTTAGAACATTCCAGTAGTAAAAACGAGCTAAATGTTTAAACTAGAAAATTAAATTCACGTTTAACTCAATTTTAAGAATAGAGAGCATCAAATAATTGTGTAGGTACATCTGGATTCTGTGCTATGATTTGGAGAGGAAAACGGTCAGGCTCCCAGGAGCGTCTTGGCCCTGCTGGTAGTCTCTCTCCTCACAGCTGTGAGCTCCTGGAGCCCAGGACTGGGTTTTGTTCATCTGATAAGCCCTGACCTCACACACCCTTCCCGGCATGCACAAGCGAGCAGAGAAAGAAGGGGACAGAAAATGGGGGGGATGGAAATCACGAGCTGGAGACTGCGGCTTATTCAACAGAACTTTGCTCTCTGCTGGGCTTGAGAAATAAAGCCGAGATGGGCTATAAAGGTAGATAAGTTGGTATTCCTGCTCTCTAACTCACTTTCTTGTGAAAAAGAGAGACGTGGCCAGTAACTATGGTATGGGGCCAAGTAGAAAGGCTTTTCCTGGGGAAGCCCAGCCTCTGTCTGCGGAGGCCTCCCAGCTGGGAGGTGTGTTCCCCAGGGGTGCCCAACAGCAAGCTGCCTGGGGAAAAAGGTGCACAACCTGACTTGACCCTTGGTCTCTCGTAGGTGACATGTTAGTTTGTTTATTACTCTGGAATCTTTTAGCAATCTCTGCATCCCCAGCATCTTGTAGTTCCATGATGATGGATGGAAGTGTCTTTTCTTTTTTTTAAATAAATGTCTTAAAATTTTTTTTCTATGTCTTTTAAAAAAATAAGTACCTGTGCATTAAAAAAAAAAAAAAGATTTTATTTAGGGGTGCCTGGGTGGCTCAGTGGGTTAAAGCCTCTGCCTTTGGCTCAGGTTATGATCTCAGGGTCCTGGGATCAAGCCCCGCGCATTGGGCTCTCTGCTCAGCAGGGAGCCTGCTTCCCCCTCTCTCTCTGCCTGCCTCTTTGCCTACTTGTGATCTCTGTCTGTCAAATAAATAAATAAATAAATAAAATCTTTAAGAAAAATATTTTATTTATTTGTCAGAGAGAGAGATAAAGAGAGAGCACAAGCAGGAGGCACAGCAGGCAGAGGGAGAAGCAGGCTTCCCTGCTGAACAAGAAGCTGGATGCTGGGTCCTGGATCCCAGGACCCTGAGATCATGACCTGATAACAAGGCAGATGCTTAACCGACTGAGCCACCTAGGTGTCCCTCTTATAAGAAGTATTTTTAAAAAGATCTTACTTATTTATTTGACAGACAGAGATCACAAGTAGGCAGACAGGCAGGCAGAGAGAGAAGGGGAAGCAGGCTCCCTGCCGAGCAGAGAGCCCGATGCAGGGCTTGATCCTAGAACCCTGGGACCATGACCTGAGCCAAAGGCAGAGGCTTTAACCTGCTGAGCCACCCAGGCACCCCAATATAAGCAGCATTTTTTTAAACAGTTTGACAATCTTTTACTATTTAATCCATTTAAATTTAATGCTATTACAAATGAACTGGGTTTATAACTACCTTCTATTTTTATTTTATTTGACCCACCTGTTTATCTACGCTTTTTTCTTCCTTTCTTAGTTCTTTTAGATTAATAAAATATTTTCTTTTTTTTGTTAAAGATTTTTTAAAAAAATATTTTATTTATTTATTTGAGAGAGAGAGATCACATAGGTGGAGAGGCAGGCAGAGAGAGAGGAGGAACCCCCCACCCCCACCCCGAGCAGAGAGCCCGATGCGGGGCTTGATCCCAGTACCCTGGGATCATGACCTGAGCTGAAGGCAGAGGCTTTAACCCACTGAGCCACCCAGGTACCCCTAATAAAATATTTTCTATAATTCCTTTTCCTTTTATTAAATTCATAGTTATATGTTCTTTTATTTTTTTTTAAGTTTTGCCTTAGAGATTGATTATTCTATATGATGACAGCTTGATTTTCTTTATAACGTATGTGATTTGAAAATTTTGCTTAGAGGATTTTTTCTTCTTTACCTTTACAATGGTTTCACTCTCACATGTCTGAGTTGACCATTCTGGTCAATTTTCCAGGGTATATAGGTGCATTCAGCATATACATTTAGACCATATTTATTTTCAGAAAATTTGCTGAGATCATAATTTTTGGATTAAACACTTTATATTTGTTTGATTTTTAAATCGACTTTATGGTGGTCATAGAATAAAGCTCACCAATCTTTTTTTTTAAAGTTTTTATTTATTTATTTGACAGACAGAGATCACAAGTAGGCAGAGAGGCAGGCAGAGAGACAGAGAGGAGGAAGCAGGCTCCCCACTGGGCAGAGAGCCTGATGCAGGGCTTGATCCCAGAACCCTAGGATCATGACCTGAGCCGAAGACAGAGGCTTTAACCCTCTGAGCTACCCAGGCACCCTATAATAATAATTTCTACAAACATTATTAGATTATAGTTTTTCTATAACTATTATTCTTAAGTTACTATAATTTATTAACTATTATATCTTAAGTTATTCTACACCTGGAACTAATATGTCAATTATGCCTCAACAAATTTTTTTAATATTTTTTAAAGATTTTATTTATTTATTTGACACACAGAGATCACAAGTAGGCAGAGAAGCAGTCATAGAGAGAGGAGGAAGCAGGCTCCCCGCGGAGCAGAGAGTCCAATGTGGGGCTCGAGCTGAAGGCAGTGCCTCAACAAATTTTTAAAAATTTTTAATTAAATCATTTCAGAAACAAGAGTGCCTGGGTGGCACAGTAGGTTAAGCATCCAACTCTCGATTTGGGCTCAGATCATGATCTCATGGTTGTGGGATCCAGCCTGGCCTCCAGCTCTGCGCTCAGCCTGGAGTCTGCTTGAGATTCTTTCTCCCTCTCCCTCTCCCTCTGCCCCTTGCCCTGCTCATGCTGTCTCTCTAAGATAATTTATTTTAATCTTTTTTTTTAAAGATTTTATTTATTTATTTGACAGACAGAGATCACAAGTAGGCAGAGAGAGAGGAGGAAGCAGGCTCCCCGACGAGCAGTGAGCCTCATGTGGGGCTCGATCCCAGGACCCTGGGATTATAACCTGAGCCGAAGGCAGAGGCTTTAACCCACTGAGTCACGCAGGCACCCCAATTTTTTTTAAATCTTTAAAAAAGAATCATTTCAGAAGTAAAGATTAAATCGCAGAATGCCCAACAGAGAATGAGTTCAATGTCAGTGGGACATATGATAAGGGATACAGCCAAGAGAACAAAAACAAAGTGGTAAAAATGACTGTACAGGGGGTGATAGCTGTAGAAAATAGGCAAAAAAAGATCCATATAACATATAATTGGAATTGCTGAGAAAAGCAAAACAAAACCATGCAATGAAACTAACACTTTTTTTTTAACCCACTGAGCCACCCAGGTGCCCCACTAACACTTTCTTTTAAAAGATTTTATTTATTTATTTGACAGAGATCACAAGAAGAGAGGCAGACAGAGAGAGAGGGGGAAGCAGGCTCCCTGCTGAGCAGAGAGCCAGATGCAGGGCTTGATCCCAGGACCCTGAGATCATGATCTGAGTTGAAGGCAGAGGCTTAACCCACTGAGCCACCCAGGAACCCCTCATTTGTCTATTTTAAAGTGTGTCAGTTTGTTTGGCCTGTCAAAAACAGGTGAAGGGTGGCTTCCTGAGATTCTTAGTTCCAGAGTCCCCTCTTGTATTGATAAGTGAAGTGCGATTTCCTTAACAGATGGTGATTTGTGAGGGAGGGGCTGGTGTGTCTCCTGATTCCAATTCTGCAGGACTCTTACTTTCCACCATGTTCCTCCTTTCCTTTCTTCACCTCCCACTGTCCAAGTAATGTTTCCCCTTCATTTTTTTTAATTTTTTTTTTTTTTTTTTTTTTTTTTTTTTTTTTAAGATTTTATTTATTTATTTGAGAGAGAGACAGTGAGAGAGAGCATGAGCGAGGAGGTCAGAGAGCGAAGCAGACTCCCCATGGAGCTGGGAGCCCGATGCGGGACTCGATCCCGGGACTCCGGGATCATGACCTGAGCCGAAGGCAGTCGTCCAACCAATTGAGCCACCCAGGCGTCCCTCCCCTTCATTTTTTTAAAATGAGATTTATTTATTTATGAGAGAGAGAGAATGCATGAGGGGGGTTGGTGGGGTGAGGGGAAGGGGCAGAGGGAGAAAGAAACAAGAAACAGACTCCCTGACAAGTGCGAGCCCAATGGATACAGGCTGGATCTCAGGACCCTGAGATTACCACCTGAACCAAAACCAAGAGCTGGACCCTACGACCCAGCAATTGCACTACTGGGTATTTACCCTAAAGATACAAACGTAGTGATCCGAAGGGGCATGTACACCCGAATGTTTATAGCAGCAATGTCCACAATAGCCAAACTATGGAAAGAACCTAGATGTCCATCAACAGATGAATGGATCAAGAAGATGTGGTATATATACACAATGGAATACTATGCAGCCATCAAAAGAAATGAAATCTTGCCATTTGCGATGACATGGATGGAACTAGAGGGTATTATGCTTAGCGAAATAAGTCAATCGGAGAAAGACAATTATCATATGATCTCCCTGATATGAGGAAGTGGAGATGTGACGTGGGGGGTTTGAGGGGTAGGAAAAGAGTAAATGAGACAAGATGGGATCGGGAGGGAGACAAACCATAAGAGACTCTTAATCTCACAAGACAAACCGAGGGTTACCAGGGGGGGGGGTAGGGAGAGGGTGGTTGGGTTATGGATATTGGGGAGGGTCTGTGCTATGGTGAGTGCTGTGAAGTGTGTAAACCTGGCGATTCACAGACCTGTACCCCTGGGGCTAATAATTCATTATATGTTTATAAAAAAATTAAAAAAATTAAAAAACACACAAAAACCAAGAGCTGGATGCTTCACCAACAGAGCCATCCAGGTGCCCCAAAGCCCCCTCCCAAGCTGCCTTCCTCTCCGTGGAAGTAGGGCTTTTCCAAGACTCCTACTTCCAGTCCTGTGCATCTCTGAGCCTCTGTAAGATTCCTCAGTAGCCTGTGCTCTGAGCAGCCACCATGCAGACCTGTCCTCAGTATTTCTCCACTCAAGATGAGACCCTCTCCTTTTGGAAGCAGTGGCTTTTCTTCATGTCTGTCCATGTCCAGGGCCCCCCTGCCCAATTCCTCCTGCCATACAACCTTCTCCTGGCTTGCCACTCTGGAGTGGGCTCTGGAGCCAGCTTTGTGGCCCTCAGGGGTTTTGTTTTCTCTTCCATGTAAATTAAAAGTCTGTGATATCTCTGCCTTGTAGTTATGGCATAGGTATGTCTTCTATGTGATTTGTGTTGCTCTCCTGTTAATTTGTAGGGATTTTGGAGGGTGTGAAGAGATTTGGATGTAGGAAACTGTCATTATCCCATGGGAACTCACAGTCACTTAAAAAAAATACTTGTTTTATTCATTTTGGAAGAGTTCCTCAGATTTCTAGTGATGCTTGATTAACTGCTCGTGCTTCAGAGGGTGGTCCAGTAAAGCTTCTGAGGGCCCTGTGTGTATTGTGATTGTGTGGGAGCCGGCCAGGCTGCTGGGGATGGGGTCCTCTAATGTACAATGTGCGGTCATTTCCTGAGAACCTACTCACCTCTCGGGAAGGAACTTCTCTTCTCCTCTTCTCTTCCCTGAAGGGCGGGTGTCTGATTTTGATCACAAGGGAACTGGAGGAAGGGGAGAATGGAGTGGGGGATCGTTTATATTCTACACAGACGTTCACTTAGCCCCATATCATCCATGTCCTCCCCGGTGCCCCGTACCTGATTTCTGAGGCAGCCGTGCTTCTCTGACATTCTACAGGGCTAACTAGCTCTTTTCGGTATTTTTCCGCTGTGCCAGCATTCTAGACTGTAGCTTCCTTCACCCAGCTGCTTGAATTGTCAACTACTTCTGCTTCCCATCTTCCAGAATTTTGTCAAAATCTCCCATCTGTTGACGGGCTGTCTCATTCTCTTGTGGCTGGCTCTGGGTTTATTAGCTTTTTAAACCTTCACGTTTAGTTTTATTGAGGATGTGGGAGGGAAAGGAAATAAACAGAGATATTTAATCTGCCACCTTCCATTAGAGTTTTGAGAGTTTAAAAGAAAAGTGGGCCCATTAGAAAGGTGAAGAAGATGGTGGTTCTGTGGTTCTGTGAGCCTCCAGAAGCCGGATGTGGTCCTGACCACTGCTCCCAGGACAGAAGGCACTCCGTGTGGTTGTGCCTGAGAACAGAAAGAGTCCATGGCTCACAGCAGAACCCATGGTGGTGGCTGGTGCCAAAGCCCTTGCCCTTGCCCTTGGATTGGCTGAAAAATGGCTTTAACTTAACAAAAAATGTACTTATGTGTTATATCAAGTATCTTTCCCCTGTCATTAGATAATTGTGTGCTATCTGGTGTTTAAAGTTACGTCTACCCCATCCTGAAAACTACTTCACTTAACCAGTCCCTTCCATTGGAGCTGCCCTCGAGACTGGACTTGCTCTGATAGCAAACCAAGCCTGAGCTCTCTGCACCCTTATCTTCCTCAGAAGCACGTACCCGCCCCCCCACCCCCGCCCCATGTGGGTGGTTCTAGCTTCTTCCCTTTCCTTGGGGACTACCTGCTTAAGTTCCAGCATGCTTTGCTCATGAGCTTGCAGAATTATTGAGAAAAGGAGGCCCAAGCAAACTGAGAAAACACCGAGGCAGAGGCATGGCTGGGATCCCAGAACAGAGCTCCCTCTACCCGCAGTTATAGTCTTGGCTGAGCCGATCGATCCCTTTCTTCACAGGGTTTGGCTTGGATGTTAGGCCAGGGAAGTGAGACCTCCTGGATCCCTCTTTTGAGCTGAAAGAATCTGTGTCGTGGGCCTTCCTCAAAAACCAAGGTCAAAGCTCTCCGGTGACCCTGCTCGGCACAGATGATACACGCTGGTCTGGAGTCACCCTGGAATCTGGACTTTTGACTGAGGAAAACATACTTGACATGGTCCCACAAATCCTTCCTTTGGGTGCTAGGCCAATGTGCACTAATCTCACAGATGGTACACGACTGGCGGAGCCCACTGTGTGACCTTGGCAGGTCATCTTCTCTCTCTCTGAACCCAGATGGGGTAACAGAGTCCTACTGTGCCTCACTGGCTGTGGGACTTCAATGCAATAATAAACACGAGGTTCTTGGTACATCATAAGACTTGAACATCCCTTTCCCCACTGAGCTAGTGAGACTGTGCTCCATAGGGCTAATGAGGTTGAAACTAGCAGAATGTTTAAAGCTTGGTCTTCAAAGAACTGTTTCCCCCTAATCCACTATTGTGTCTTTTTAGACCCTCACTAACAAACACACTGGCTGTTTCTGCAGATGCCTGGACTCAAGGTTAACTGATGTGTTTCGAGCCCAGGAACAAGCAAGGCCCTACATTTCCCACCCAAGGTAAGCCCAGAACCCCATTCAGTTTATCCTGGCTCTCAGAGCATGCTCATAGTCCCTTTCCCTTGACCTAAAATGACCTCCTGTCATCAGGGGCTGAATCTTGCCTTGTTCTGGTGTTAAGTCTCTGCCCCAAAGTGAATACAGAGTGTATGTTACATATATGTCTGCTCAGTACACGTGCTCCATTTTTCCTGATGAATAGTCATAAGTTTCCCTGCCTTTTTCATCAATATGTATGTAATATCAACCCCTATGATTATAAAAAACTTGTTCTCTCCCCCTTTGGGGAGGTGGATTTGAGACTCATCTTCCTGTCTCCTCATTTGGCTGCCTCTCGAATAAACCCTTTCCTGGCAGCAAACTTGATGTTTCAGGGACTGGCTTGCTGTACGCGGGGCAGATGGACTTGTGTTCAGTCATGCTAGTGGTCTCCTTGGCTCTGGCCTACTTGCCCCTGGCCTATCTCTGTTTGGCTTTTGGGGGGCACATCTGAAGCATGCTCTTTAGCTGACTGCAAGGACGCATCTTCTTTATACGAAGCCAAAATTCTTGCCTGCTTGTCTTACCATAGAGTACCTGGTTCTCATCTCCCAAGGGTCCATGTGGGTTCCTGGGCATATAGCATATTCCTGGGCCTTCTCCATTTTTGTTGACTTCAGCCTTCCTTCCCCTTCATCCAAATAATGGAAAATCATTTCCCCCATTGCTAAAATTTGGTCAGTGTAAGGAAATGATATGCAATTAAAAAAAACAACAAAACCCAGGTTTGAATCCCAATTCTTCCATTTATTAGCTATGTCACCTTTCAGAAGTTACTTGACATTTCTGCACCTTAGTTTCCCATCTATAAAATATTATGATAAGCATAATACATGCTTCACAAGGTTAGGAGGATAAAATCAACATAGGTGATATTTTATGAGTGGTCCTTCATCGGCATTGGTTGTTACCAAAAAATACGTACTCGCTGGTGGGTTTCTGGGTGGTTCTGTTTTCTGAGGTAACACCCAATGGTCACACCCAAATGACTGAAACATCTGAGACAGATAAATCTTCAAGACCCATCCACTTTATTCCTCCATTGGGTAAATATTAACTTGGGTCTACTGTGTTTCAGGCCCTTGTTTTAGGGATGAATAATGCATCAACAAAGAAAACAAAATCCATACTCTCAGGGAGATTATAGTCTAGTGAGAGTGACAGACTATGAACATAATAAGTAAATCACACAGTACTTTAGAAGCTGATAAGTATGAAGACTGGGATCGTTAGGAGAGGGTTTGCCACTTTAATGAGGGTGGTCATCCCAGTGAGCAGGAGAGGCCTCACTGGGATGGTGGCTTTAGACCCAAGGCTAGAAGGGCCCGAGAGGGTGATCCATGAGGTCATCTGGAGAAGATACTGCTATGCAAAAGCCATGAGGTCATGAGCAAGTCTGGAGTGTTTGAGAAACAGGAAAGAGGTCAAGTGGCTAAAACAAAGTGAGCAGGAGTGAGGAGTAGCAGGAGATAGGCTGGAGGATGGAAAGCCTGGTAAGCCACCAACAGAACTTTGGTTTTTGTTGTTGTTATTATTGTTGTTTATTGTGTGTTTGTCAAGATCAACTATTCCTTAGCCTCCATATTCATGTGATGCAATTCAGGAACATAGGTCAGTGACAAATATCCATAGAACTCAATCCAAAGAAAGTCTTTATATTTCTAATCCCTTCATGCTCTGAAAGATATCAGCCTTTCTCATCTCCTCAAAACCTTTCAATGAATTATAATTTCTGTAGAAATGTATGTCTGCCTTCTTTCTTGGTTCAGTGACAGCAAACTTGAAGCAAACTTGGGATAAAACAAATGCTCCAATGATACAAAGTCACAGACACCTGGCTAAAAGACCCCACATATGAGGTTTCACCATGGGAGCCACGGTTGCTATTCTCCTCAACACCTGACTTTGGTTTTTACTCTGAGTGATTTGAGGAACCACTAGAAGATTTGGAGCAGAGGAGTAATTTTATTTGACTTGTGTTTTGGTTGATGGGGGTGGAGGGACAAGGGACTGCTTCCTGAAAGCAGAAAGACCAGTTAGGAGGTTGATGTATTAATCTAGGTGAGAAATGATAGTGGTTTGTATCAGGGTGGTACTAGTTTTGGTGATAAGATTCTAAACATATTCTGACTGTAGAGCAAAAGCATGGATTGGATTTGGATGTAAAAGAAAAAGAAGCTTCAAGGGCCAAGGTTTTGGGCATAAGCAATGGAAAAATAGAATTACTGTAACGTGAAGACTGCAGGTTGCACAGATTTGGGGGAGGGGTAAAATCAGGAATCCTCTTTTGGACAGTTGAATATACATATTTGGAATTCAAGGAAGAGTTTAAGACTAGAAGTGATTTTGGGAAATTTTAGCATATTTAAAATCATAACACGATCTTGACACTGGATGAAACTGCTAAAGGAGTTAGTATAGACAAAGAAATAGAGAAGTCCCCTGGAATGCCACAACATGAAGAGGAAGTTGAAGAACTAGAAAGGAGGCTGAGAAGGGACAGTAATGAGGAAGGGGAAACTCCTGAGTGTGGTGTCTCAGTAGAGAGTATTTTTGGGAGGAAGGGTGATCACCTGTGCCAGATGCTATTGATACGTCAAGTAAAATGAGGACTGAGGACTGATCATTGGATTTTGTAACATGGAAGTCTCTGGTGACCTTGTTCAGAGACATTTTAGTCGTGTGCTGGCAGTGTGCCTGATGGCCGTGGATTCAACAGAGGACTGGAGAAGGTTGGAGACCATAAGCACAAGTGATGCTTCAAATAGCTTTTCTGTGAAGGGGAGCAGAGCAGTGAGATGGTAGTTGGAGGGTCAAGAAAGAGTTTTCCTTTGAAGATGGGAGAAATAATATATGGTTACATGCTTAGGGGAAGGACTCAGCAGAGAGAGAAAATCTGATCATGTGAGAGAGAGAGGGCAGATGACTGGAGAGAGGTCCTTGATTTGGGAAGAGGTTGGCTTTCGATAGGTCCACAGATGGTTTATTCATTATCAAAAGTGGTAATACAGGATATGCTGGCACAGATGGAGTAATGGGATGGCGTGTCTCTCCTGACAGATTTAATTCCCTCAGGGAAGTAGGAAGCAAGACCACAGGTGAGCGTGAAGGCAAGGTGTTGAGGATCTGAGGGGAAAATAGGTGGCAAATCAGCATTTAGGACTACAGGAGGGTGAAAGAAAGAGTTAGGATATACAGAATGATTGCCTGGTTACGGTAGACATGTGATTGGGGTTTAGAGTGAAAACAGAAGGAAGTTTTGTGTCTTTTTCTCCAGCCATATTCAGAGATGTATGAGGGCACATGTGGCATAGGTTGAGGGCTAGATTTAACCTGGTTTGTAGTTTTTCCAAGAAAGTGAAGTGAACGAGGGGCAAAGGAACTAAGATAATGATAAGTGGAACAATGAATAATTGGATGAGGAATTGAAATTTGGCAAGGAGGGAAGGGGGACATCTGGGAGTCAAGGGACTGGAAAATGGGATAGGATCAATGGATCTGAGGTCTTTGTGGGGCAAGGCACTGCGGCAGTTTGGGTAATGAGGGAGTGAGCTAGAAAGATAGAAGATGAAGGCAGAAAGTGGGATGCATGACTGGCCTTGTGGCTTGAGTTATTGGTGAGTGCAAATCTATAGAAAGGTCAAGAAATATGTGGTGGAAGAAGGGTGGGGAACAAAGCCAGGTCCTGGGAATCCAGAGTGTTGCTTGAAAACTCTTGTTCAGGATGCCAATGTGTGTGCGCTTGCATGTGTGTGTTGAACCTTCCTTTTCTTATCACTATAGTAAAAATATAAAATAAATATGTATAATTTACAAATCTCATATAGCATTAAAAAAAAAGTCATTCTTTTGCAAGAACTCCTTGAGTTTGAAATATTGGTTGGTTTTCTGGGTGCAAGTGCCCCAACAGCTGTTGAGAATGTGGGTCTGAAATACGGTAGTAGAGAGGGATATCTGGTGAATCTTTTTCAATGCTTCTTTTTTCCATTTTAAAAGATTTTATTTATTTATTTGACAAAGAAAGAGAGAGAGAGAGAGAATGAGTTAGCACAAGCAGGGGAGTGGTGAGCAAAGGGAGAGGGAGAAGAAGGCTCCTCATGGAGCAAGGAGCCTGATATGGGGCTTGATCCTAGGACCCTGTGATTGTGACCATGCCAAAGGCAGATGCTTAACCAATTGAGCCACCAAGACGCCCCTGGGGGAATATCTTAATAAAAAAGAAAAGTTGAAGTAATGTGAGTAGACAAGATTGTCTTGAGAGAGTATATACAGCAAGAAGGTTGGACTTTGAGAGAACCCATATTTACAAGGCAGGAGGAACCAGAGGGTTAATGAGAAGGAGAAGGCAGAAAAGTAGGAGAAGGGTCAGGAAGAGAGAAGTTTTCAGAGTACAGGAATGGTCAAGATTGACACGTAGTGCAGACAGCCCAGTAGAATTAAGACAGACTGGGAGTCATTGCTGACCTTGGAACAGTCTCCATTGAGGGACAGGGACTGGAGCTGGGCTGGAAGGAGCCAAAGATGAATGCTGGGAATGTGGAGACAAGGCTAACGGACTGTTGTCTGGCAGTTTGGGGGAAAGGGAAAAAGAAGGGGAATGAGGGAAATCCTGACAAGGAGGAAGGACGTCTGAAAATGAAGAGAGGAAGAAGGGCAGGGATATTTGAAGCAGGTTCCGAAAAAGTGAGAGTCTGAGACCCCTGGGGAGAAGGGGAGGCTACGGAGTGTGGGCTGGGGGTGGGGGGCGGGGAACGTAAGCAAGAAGAATCAGCTCCTTCAGAGACAAAAAAGAAAGCAAAGATGGTGAAACAAGTTAGGACTCTCATATTGATGGTGTTTATGACCAAATGTATAGTTTACCTGTGGCCACGAATGCTTTGTGAGTAGCGGCCTTAGCCCCTCCCCCACCCCGGGTTTGCTCACCCTCCCTCACCCTTATCCAAGCTTCTCCTGTTTTCCCTCTTTAATGGCTCCTCCTTTCCTTCCTGTCCACAAGGTGTGGTCACATTCCAGCCATCTGACTCTTGGAATTCCCCTCTTCTCTCTTCACTGTGCTGGCCAAGGGAATGTCCTCTTGTCTTAGGATGAGGGAGGTTTGACTACCTATTCCTTTAAGTGTCAGTACTCTTACTATTTTTATTTCTTCGGAGGGAGTACCTGTCAGATGTGTCCATGCTTCCCTGCCGAGTCTGCTAGCTGGTCACCAAACCCTGCTCCCTCCTTCCAGGGTGACAGAGATGAACACACGGCTGCCCCGTGAGGCTGCGCCATTGGTGCAACCTCCTTTGCAGTTATCGGGTGTGGCCATGCATCTTATCTTGGTTTCCCCCGCACAGCCAAGATTGAGATAAAGGCTTTCACGTGGGCAGTTTACCTGGAGTGCGATCTCAGAGATCTCAGGGAGCAAGAGGGAAGAGTAAGGAAGTGAAGCAGGAAGGAAGGATGTGTTTGTGAGTTGCCGGTTGCTATGCGTGACTGGTGCTCAAACTAGAACACTTTCTGATAAGCCTCATAAATGCAACGCAGGGCTGTCTGCTTGGGGGTTGAAAGGGGAAAAATTTATCCTTGTCTTCCATCCTCCATTGATCTAAGTCCTAGGCTCTAAGAATAGACCCATAAGCCTTAAATTCTTCTGCATTTTGGGCTGCACATATATAGTGCCAATAGCATTGAGCACAGAACTTGTATGTGGCACTGGGCCCAAGGCAAGGCACTGTCAGTTTGCACAAAGAACTGGTTGAAGTCTGTGCAAAACTGGTTGCACAGCTGTGGCTGGAGTGAGAGCATGACCAAGAGGATTTGAAGTGGTGCACAGGAGAGCTCCTTGTATCACTCAGATCTGCTTTCGCCTTCCATGAAGTCCAGTCCAGTGCAGTGTCCCCAGGAAGAAGAAGGTCAGCTGCACTCTGCCAAGAACGTACCACAAGAATGTCAGTAGAACAAGCTATGGTCCCCACCAATGTACCATTCATTTATTGTTTCCTTCTCCCGTCACCATCACAGAATCCCCTGTTCATTAGCTAGCACTTTGGTAGGTGTGGGTTGACTGCCTGGTGGGGGAGACTTAGTCCTTCACCCCAGGGGATCTGAGCCTTAGCAACCTTGCCCTTGTTGGGCTGCCCTTGCAATCCTTGCCTGCTTACCATCACGGGACATAGAAGCTCTGAGTTTCAGTCGCAGTCCTTCCTGCTCCCATCAGATAGCAATGCTATCTCTTTGTGGCAGTCAGAGTCAATGGTCACCCGTGCCACCCCTGCTTACTGGTCCACGGGCATAGGATTTCAGATGGTCCAGGAAGTAGGTGTGGCTTCAAGTTCGGGAGACCCATCAGGAGTTTTCTCCCCCTTCCCCACATAGGAGCCAGGCTTCTAACACAACAGACATAAGGCTGTAGGTGCAGGAAACACAAAGTCTGGGACAGGCAGTGGAAGGGCCAATCTTCCTTCTACCTCCCGGTTCCCGGACCCATGTCGAACAGCTAATGGAACAACACTAGCTAACACCGATTGGACAGGGCCTCTCCATCACCTCGGAGGCTTCACCTCAACCCTACAGGGTGTTGTCTTTAAGCTGGTGCCAGAAGCAAGGTTTCACAGGCCATTCCCATGTCCTCTGGGGCTGCTTGATCAGTAGACCCTCTGACCGTATGTCCATTTCATGCTTCCTTTGGCATAAGTTGGGTTCCTGTTCTGCAGTCAGGGTGTGTGATATATTGCACTAACAGATAAGGAATTTTGTGAGCATGAAGATGGTGGGCCTAGTGGAAGAATTACATGTAGGAAAAAGAAACAGGGAAGGTATGCTGCTCTTTAGGTGGCCGTGGAGAGTCAAGTAGAAGTCAGTATGACTGTTAAGTGGCCCCTAGAGTCTGGGCCTGAATTCTCACAAGTTGTCATAAATTAGTGTGAAAGGCCTTCCCTTCAGCACTTTGGAGAAGATGGCTCACCAGGGACTTACGTCTTGGGCCTCAGGTTCACTCAGCTGAACAGGGCTACTGTATCTGGCTGCACAGGCTGCACACTGCACAACACCAGGGACTATGAGCTGCATGATGCCACCTGCAGTTGTACAGAGCACACCTCCTACAAGCACCATATTTCAGCACTGGGGAACAGGGTCACAAATCTGATGCCAAGTGAACCCCTACGATCAGCTGAGTCTGAGGATGTTGATAGAGTGTGGGTCTTTTTTTTTTTTTTTAAGATTTTATTTATTCATTTGAGAGAGAGAGAGAGAGAGAGAGAGAGAGAGCACAAGCAGGGGGAGCAATAGACTCCCCACTGAACTGGGAGCCCAACATGGGGCTCGATCCCAGGACCCAGAGATCATGACCTGAGCCGAAGGCAGATGCTTAACCACCTGAGCCACCCAGGCACCCCTGGAGAGTGGGTCTTAAAATCTGTCCTTGCCTTGAATCTCCCAGAGGTCCTGCTGCCTCCCCAAGCCTCTAGGCCTCTTGCATTCCTCCACCCATTTCCTCCCTCCCTAGTGGGACAGGTGGCATGAATGCAGAGACCTTGGTTGATGGGACAGTTGGTTTTAAAAGCCACTTCAGTAGGTAGTGATACCAGGCTGGTGGGTGTTTAAAATAAAGCTGTTTTTATGCTTATGGTGACCACAAACAGCTCCAGGACTTTGAGCAGCACCTTTCCACTGAGGACATCCCAGCACTTTCACTTTTTTTCTCATAAGATCTCTGCAAAGTTAGGAGAGGTTAGTGGACGCATTCCCCATTTTACCCAAGGAGAAACTGAGGTCAGAGAGGAAAAAATGACTTCTCGGTGTTATGGACTAAATATGTCCCCCTCTAAGATTCATGTGTGGAAATTCTAACTCCCAGGATGAAGGTATTTGGAGATAGAGCCTTTGGGAGGTGATGAGTGAAGAGGATGGACCTCATGAATGGGATTAGTGTCCTTGTAGACAATCTCTTTCTCTGCCATGTGAGGACACAATGCGGGAGGCCATCTGCAAACCAGGAAGAAGGTGTTCACCAAGAACCTGACCCTGCTGGTACCCCAATCACAAACTTGCAGCCCCCCCCCCCCGGGGACTGCGAGAAATAGTTGTTTGCTGCTCAAGCTACCTGGTCTAAGGTATTTTGTTGCAGCAGCCAAATAGATTGAGACACCGAAATCACACAGCAACTTGACAGCAGAACACTTTACCTCCATGCGTTGCTACTCAGACAATTGCAACTTCTGTTTGCCAACTCCAAGCCCCACAAGGGAAATGACTCAGTCAGGGTCCAAGCAGAAGATGGTAACTGCACCGTGACTTGAATGGGGGAAGCTCACTATGAAGAATGATTGGCTATAATGGGATTGGGATAAAGGAAGACTGGCTCTTAACTGGTGGAGAAAACTACCAGTTTTCTCTTGAGCAGCCTCAATCCCCGAGCTGGGGCAGAGCAGATCAGCAAGAGGACCTTCCTCTGCAGGACTGAGACCCAGACCTCAGAAGGATGGGCGCAGCCAGGATTCGCTGGAGGTCAGGTCCGCTGAGGTGCTGGGCTAGCAGGACTCACTGGGAAATGGTTCCCTGGGGTGTGGGGCTAGGGAGGCGTGGAGCTCACCATGCAGAGGTGCTGGCTGCTGGCTGCTGCCGTGGCCATGCGTGCAGGTGTGCGAGAGGCTGCCCAGGGGAGAACGCTGGAACCTGGAAGGCTGGCCCCTTCCACCTCCAGCCTCCTTCCAGTGCCTACTACTGTGAGAGCTTAGCACCTGGCAGCTGGCAGAGAATATTTTAGGGTCCAGCTCCATTATCACAGAGCAATCGACTTGAAGCTGAGAAGGAATAACTTGATAACTGGTGCATGGAACATAGAACCTGGGGTCCCTCAATTCAGAGTATCTTAATTCCATTTGGTAGCTCTCAGCTCCAAACCACACTTCTGGAAAGGGAAATTGCCAGGCACTGAAAGAAAGAAAAGGAACCTGAGAATCCAGGAATACAGATCAGCAGGATGAGGAGGATACCCAACCAGGGAATACTCTTGGGGAAGAGAGGAACCCGTGATAAATGTTTTTGTATTTTAATTGAGGTATGATTTACATGCAACTGAGTGTACTACAAGGGTACTGCTTGACAGATTTTTTACATCTGTATAGTAGACCCATGTGGCCATGCCGCGGATCAAGAGAACGTGACTGGTACCCCAGAGGATCCCCTCCCCGCCCCCAACAGATCAACACAGAAATTTCCACTATTCTGACTCCTGTCCTTATAGATTGGTTCTGCGATTTTGAACTTCATATGCATAGAGTTATATATAGTATCTGCTCTCTGGTGGTGTCTGCTTCCTTTTACCATTGTCTAGGAGATCCGCCCATGTTGTGGTGAATAGTGAAAGCAAAACAATGTTAAAACAAAAAAAAAAGAAAAGAAAGAAAGAAACAAACAAACAAAAATCAGGGACACTTGGGTGGCCTAGTCAGTTGTGTCTGACTCTTGATTCTGGCTCAGGTCAGGATCTTAGGGTCGTGAGACTGAGCGCCTCATGGGCCTCTGTGCTGACCGTGGGGCCTGCTTAAGATTCTCTCTTCCTCTCCTTCTGCTTCTAGAAACTCTCCTCTTTAAAAAAGAAAGAAAGGAAAAAAAGAAAGAAAGAAAGAAGGAAAGAAAGACCGACCAATCAGTCATGATACTTACTAGGCTGTTTCCTGTGAAGACATACGTGGCTATAAGCATATCTACAGCAGTTATCTACATAACTTCTCTCTGTGATGTAGATCTGTGAATTATTTCCAGATCATCAGGCAACCATCACTAACCAGCTGTGTGATGCTCCATCGTGTGGGCCCAGCAAGCTCCGGTAAAGAACTTACTGAGATGGACCAGCCAGTGGGTGGGCCAGGCAGGCCTTGAGTCATTGGTGTCGCCCCTGAGTCTTCAGAGTCCGGAACTGGCGAAGTCAGCATGCGAAGAAGGGGCTCAGGGAGCACGTCTAACCATTTAATGGCCAGAACTTCCTTAGAGGAAAGTGAAGTGGGTCCACAGTGGGCTAAACTTGGGGCATCCCAAGGTGGGGGTGGGGGTGGGGGCTATGAGGCAGAGCCTAGCACTCTAGGTAAGGCCCTGGGGGTAAATGCTTGTGACTCAGAGGTCAATAGGTGGTAGACTCTCAGAAAAGTGACTTTAGGGGCACAACCTACCAGAAGGAGGCGGGGTGGGGGTGGCACCTGGACCAAGGAGCGGGTCCTCTGTGCTCCTCCTGGGGGGTTAGCACCATAGGGCTGCTGTGGGACTCAGGTAAGTGATGCCGGCAACTTTGGTTGCATGAAAGGCATTTGCTGGAAGGATATGGGCAGCTCTCATGAAGTCTGAAGATAGGTAGGAAAGCTCAGGAAGGTTTGGGGACTGGAATGGTGGGGACCAAATTTCTCTCGCCACCTGCTCCCTCTCTCTGGCTCTGCAAGTTCTCTCCTGTTGGTTTATCTGTGCTGGCTTTTGCACTCCCTTCTTTGAGCTTTCTCTACCACAGGCCCAGAAAGATGTGGCTCTTTTGGCCTCATTCTCTGAGACCTCCAGGTAATGGGCCCATGGAGACTGTCCTTCTCAAGAGAAGGGAACCACTCAGTAACATCTGCCCCTCCCTACTCCAAGCTTTGGATCTTTGAGTGTCCAGGCAGCCAGGATTGGGGGTCACTTGGAACAGTCATGGACTTTGGGGTAGTGGGGTTTGGGGTCTCTGAGAAGAGAGCATGGTCAGGAGAAGGGATAGGTGATTTTAGTGTCCAGGAAAAAAAGAGCAGGTAAGATCTGGTGCTCAGAATATCATTCTCTGGGGTCCTCCATCCAGAAAAATCTCTGCAGGTGGCTGCACCCCAACAGGAGTCTGAGGACTTAATGGGGCACTGGAACAGGATGACAGTGGCTGTGGGGAGAGAACTGGTGGCCGCGATCTCTTATAGATGGCAACGGGGTGGCAGGACAACCCGGACCTCCTGAGGCTCCACTATTGGGGACGGGGTGTCAGGCCAAGAGACAGGAAAGCGTCAAGGGACCCAAACAGTTGGCCAGGGACAGGGGAGGGGCTTTGGAGCCATAGAAGCAGGATCCAGCTCTCAGCTCTGTCATTTCTCGGGCTCCATGGAACATTCAGCGAGTCAGTCATTTGGACGCCCACTTTCTCATCTATAAATCGAGATAACCCTTACCCTACAGGATGGGTGCTAGACTTAGTCACGATGCTGTACAAGCTAGCCATTGTCATTGTTTTTAGTGTGTGTGCGTGCACGTGTACACACACACACACACACACACACTAAAAACAAGGGAGAGAAGGTGAGTGCCCATGAGGGTTTCCAGGTTTCATGCTTAGACAGTGCAGACTTGGTACTGGGCCTCTGGGCCTTTCAAGGGCCTTATGATAGTGTTTGAGATTTCATATTCACCGACTGGCTCAAGATCCAGAACAAACACTCCACAATTGAAACTGACAAAGGTGAAATCATCTGCACTAAACTAACTTCCTAAGTGATAACTCGTTTTCCTCTTCCTCCTTCTGTTGTTGTTGTTCTTCTAATTCTTTTTTAGATTTTTATTTATTTGAGAGAGAGCATGGGCAGGAGGAGGTGCAGAGGGAGCAGCCCACTCCCCACTGAGCGGAGGTAGGGGTGGGGGTAGTCCTCCATCCCGGGACTCAGGATTGGGACCTAAGCCCGTAGGCAGCCACCTAACTCTAACCGCCTAAGTGACTTGAGCCCCCCAGGCACCCCCAGTGTGAGAATTCTTAAATGTAAGCCCTAAGAGCTATATAGGCCACAATATGTTGTGCGGTTTTGGGCAAGTCACTGAACCTCTCTGTTACTCATCTGTAAAACGGAAATAACACCGACTTTAGCGGGTTGTTGGTAAATATTTAGAATGATGCCTGGCACATAGCAGGTCTGGCTATTGGTATTAATCGTTGGATGAGTGTGCATTTTAGAAGGCTTAATATAAGGAAACTAGGGCCCTCCAAACTAAGGGCCTGAGCCTCTTAAAGCTCTTAAAACAGCCCTGATCATGTTTATGTGATTATATGTTTATATAAATCATGTGTAACTTAAATTGTAAACCACAGACGTGTGATTTTATCTTAATAAAAATTAGGGTTCTCCACAGGACAATACTGCTCCCAGGTGTACTTTGAAAAAATTTTATTTGTTTTTGGTCTTAATGAATAGGGGTTACCGCTGGCATTTAGTGGGGCCAGATTAGCCTGACAAAGATTTCTCCTGCCTCTCTCAGGACTTGCAAATGTAAGTGAAAAACCGGTTTGCAATGATCCAATCCTAGAATCTAATAGAACCTGGAATTATGTAAATGAAACATTTGCTTATAATTATTTGAGCCCAGAATGAATTCCATTTTTACAAATGAATACAAAGTGTTTGTTGTTGTCTTTTGTTTTTGTTTTTGCTTTTTTTTTTTTTTAAAGCAAGGTTTAGTAAGTACCAAGTTTCCTATAGGAAGCAAGAACTGAATATGTCCAGGAAAGACTGTTGTACTATGTTGTATTTAAAACTATACTGAGCTCACCATTTTGAAAAGTTGTTGACAACAATCTTCCTTTATTACTGGAACCCCCAAACCTGTGTGTTAGCTGTCCTCTTCATGGTGATTCCGCACTTACATAGTAATATGTTGACTTAGCCTGTGTGACAAAATGTCAACTCTAAGGGAAAGCAGTCAACAATATTCCATCGAATACTGAAAATCTGGGTTTTATATCCACCTGCATGCAAGCGGTCGCCAATGTGCCAGCTCTGCAGGTCTTTTGAAGTCAATAGTGACTTTTCAAGATACAGTGAAGGTGTTACAAAGAAATACATTTATTATGCTGGTGGGATATCATTCACCTGAGATTTAAAGAAAAATTTTGAAAACTAGAATTTTCACCGAATGTTAAAAAACATCTTTGAGTAGAAGGTAAAGTTGTTGCCGTTTTCTTGCAAAATAATAAAAATGTTTGCGAAGTGGAACAGGCAGCCCATAGTAGAAAAAACTCAAGCTATCAGCAAATGATAGGTTCTTAGAATAATAACAGGAAAAACCCCAGTTGACATGATTTTTTTATTCCACTAATTCCGATGATCCTGTTCTAAGAAAAACCAATGGGATGGTGAAAGCTGTTGACTATCATCTGGGAACAAAATCAGGCAAGTTCATTTTTGTTATTGGTGGATGAGAGCCCCAGTAGAATAGGGAAGCTCTCTGCTCACATGGAGAAGCTTAAGGAATGAAAACGACCACAGTGGAAGCTTATTTTCGAAGTTACTGACAATGGCTTACAAAGGCGTTGACAATGTTCGAAACCCTTAAAAATAATTCTGTAGAAAAACAATTCCCTTTCCCACTGTCATTGTATGTGCCACAGACCGAGCCTTGGCTACAATTTGTTGGCAGTGGTTTGTAGGCTTTTAAAAATAAAAATTAGCACCAGATGCGTAGCGCAATGCAAAGGAAAATATTTTGTGAAAATTGTGTATTTTTTTATTGACTTGGGATTCCTCGCTGTTTTGCAGAATCTTCACTGTTCCTCTGGTATGGTCCCAAGTGGTCCACGTTTGAGGGCGTTTTGTATTCTTTTCCAACCCAGCTTCTATTCCCCACCACTTGATACACAAAATAACTCCAGGACACAAGAAATAAATGGGGTACAAAACTCACTCATGTAAAATGTAGGGTTGCATCTTTGCGATGTTAACAAAGAAACTATTTTCCAGGAGGTCTGTACTATCTCCAAAAAAGGCACAGAGGTAAATATATGAAAGTGTGTTGTGCACAGCTCTCTCTATATCCCTCCGTAGTGAGACCCAGTTCAGTTGTGTTCAACCTGTCCTCTCCAGCTCCCCATCCCCCCCAGTACTGGCTCGCACTGCAAACATGACCACACAGAAGGGCAGTCCTTGCAGTCACAGAGACCCAAACCAGTACACATCCTCTCTCTCCATCTGGTTTCTCAGTGTGTATGTGTGTGCCCGCACACTTACATGCATAGACTGAAAAGATGATGATGCTATCTTTTAGAGCACTGCGACCCATGCACGTCTCAAACATTATCTCTAATCTTAACACCCAGCCTGTAGGGGAAGTGTCATTATCTTTTTAGTTTGCCTCAGTTTGCCATGGAGGTTTGGGAACCAGTACTGGTCAGGGGCCTGGAGCAAGAATCCCATTATATTAAAATAGGCATCATCTTAGGGCTAATTGAATATGCTCATCAAGGTCTCTTTAAGGACTAGAAGGCATGCCTTGAATGAATATTAAAATTTAAAGACAGGAGATATGATCTCTGAGATAGTTCATCACTACTTTGTTCCACATCACGTACAAAGAATTTTTTCATTGCTGCTCATATAAATAAAGTCAACACTATTATGACACTACTGTTCTTGCTTCTATTATCATTTTTGTAAGCCTATAATTTACTTAACACGTTATTCCTGTTTCCATTAAGTTTAATCCCTTCTTTCTGTTATCACATATACATGAATGTGGCATGTTATTCTTTATCTTCTTTTTTTAAAAAAAGATTTTATTCATTTTGAGAGACTGTGTGCACACAAGTGGGGTTTGGGGGCAGAGGGAGAGGGAGAGAGAATTTTAAGCAGGCTTCACGGTCAACAAAGAGACCCACATGGGGCTCAATCTCACGATCCTGAGATCATGACCTCAGGAGTCGGTTACTAACTGACTGAGCCACCCAGGTGCCCCTTATTTATCTTAATTCTAACTTTAATTCTGATTTTAATTGGAACATCTCTTTCATTCTCCTGTACTTACTGTAAGGAAACCTTCTAATATTCTTACTTTAAGAAAATTAAAATTATGTATCTAGTATAGTTATGCTACAGTGTTTCTATATGGAGATGTATATTGTTTTATTATGGATCACTTTTCTCCCTCCTTTTTATTTCAGTTAGGATATGGGAAGGAGAAAAGCAGTCTAGCCTAGCACTCATGAAGAACCCTCACTATATTCTCCAGTGGCATATAAGCAATTTCACAGAAACCAGTATTTGACAAGGCCACTCTGTGACCTTCATGGACCTAGATAAAAACAAGAGCACTCTGTAATGGTGTCTGAACACAGACAGAATGTGAACAGGGTCCAAGCCATAGAAGTGACTAAACATCTCCTGGTATTGGCTAATACAAGTGAACACAAACCTAAGTGAATACATGGGACACAAACCCTAACCCTACCGGTCCTTTCCACCACGTGAAAGGTGGTGCAAATTCTCCCTCCTTGCAATGTTCAACTACAGCTGTGTTACTGAGGGTCTTTGGCTGGGAAACACCACCAGACATCAGTGATCTATATCTATATATTTATACATAGCTTTTGCAGTTATGTCTGTAGGTAGATTGTATTGTCTATGGATTTCAAGATCGTAAAGGGGCTTTACAAAGTACATTATACAAAGAGAGCACTGAGTTTGGTAAGACCACTGATAGAAATTTCTGAACTTGACTGCCTGCAGGAAATGGTGTGCAGTTTTGCCTGCATATAGATCCCATGTGTAAATGTAGGCTTGTGTGGAATGCTGCTTAAATGTGTTCCCAGTGTCAAATTACTAAAAAAAAAAAAAAAAAAATTTTTTTTGTTCTCTCACTAAATACAGGGCAAACTACTGTCATTGTCTGAGGCTTCCCTGTTAATTGGACATACTGGGTGGTATTGTTGGGGGCAGCAAGCCTTATTGTTCCCATTTGGGACCTTCGTGGATCCCTATTATTTGCCATTTAGAGCTGAGCTTTTCCTTCTGACTGACTGTCACCACATCCGGCATCTCAGCCACTCTGCAAGGAACTGGCTGTTACCTTCCACCAGAAATTTGTCATGGGGATTTTCCTTTTGATAGTGTGTAGGAGGACGTGGTTTCGGTGACTTAGGACTAAATCTCAGTACACGCTCTTACAAGGTCATTGCTTATTTTCTAAACAACCACTTCTCGTCCAGGGTTTGCAGCCCAGAAATCTTTGTTCTGTTCACTGATTCCTTCCAAGTGCATAGAAGGCGCTAGAGAAACCCTTTTGGCGTGCGCGGGAGGCTGGGTGAATCAATCAATCAATCAATCAATCAGTCAATCGATGATTCATCCATCTCCCTCATTTCCGGGGGTGGGGGATGCTGTGAGGACCAGGGGCCAGTCGGCCCTCGCCTTCGGGGGTCGTGGGAGAAGGAGACTGCGGAGCGCTGGGGCCTCACCCTGCGTACCTACGCGGACCGCGGGACACCTTCCCGGCACAGCCTATGCGTCGTCCCCAGTCTGGTGCCGCGGATGACCTGGGAGGGGCGGCTCCATCACATCCTCCCCGCCCTCTCCCAGGCCTGGGGCCGGAACAGAAGGTGCGGCCGCGGCCACAGAGCGGGGGCGGCGCGCTCCTCCCTGGGGAGGGCGTGTTGGGAAATCCGCTCCCCAGGTTCGGACTCCCGCAGCCCTTGGCCTGGGCGGAGCTGGGGGTCGGGCTCAGCCCCCTAAGGAGCGGCGGGGGGCGGGGGCGGGCAACGCGCGCTGGGCTCGGTGGCCCAGGCGCCCCGGCTAATCTCAGGCCAGAAGCAGTTTAACGAGAGGGTGGCGATGCAGCGTGTCGGGGGGGTGGGGGTGGACCACCTGGCCAAACTGGCTCTTTGCAGTTTACCAGCTAGTACTGTGCCCTTGGCAAACTTTAAAAATTTCTATATCATTTAAAAAATCAAGCGTTGGGGCGCGGGAGTGGCTTCTTCGCTTAAGCGTTTGCGTTTTTCTAAGCTCATGATCCCGGGGTCCTGGGGCTGAGCCCTGCGTGGGTTCCCTGCTCTGCGGGGTCTGCTTTTCCGCTCCCTCTGCGACTGCCCCAGCTCATGGTCTTTCTCTCTCTCTCTCTCTCTCTGAAATGAATAAATAAAATCTTTTTAAAAATAGTAAAAGGATAAAAAAAATCAAGCGCATCACTCATATTTTTTCTTTTGCACATGGTAACACAATCAGAACTACAAAAAAAAAAAGAAAGAAAGAAAGAAAAAATCCTAGATTCTGTCCTAGGACACCAGGTCTAGCTGATTTGCAAGACCAGGATGATGCTGTCACATGGAGATCGCACTCTGTGTCTCTGTGTCTCTTGGAGACAATTTCTTGGGAATTGCATGCTGGGAGAGGGAGGCTGCCAAGAGACATTAAGGAACTGTTTTCGGAGGGCCATGGGAGTGGGTGCACAGAGCAGAGAGAAGATGTTCTCCAGGTTCAGTGTGGGCTCTGTACTGTGTGTTCAAAGAATTGTGAAGTAGAGGAGTAAGTCTCCTGGTCATCAAGGACACCTTGGGCAGTGAGACAGGCGGAGGGGTAATCTCTGGTTCAGCCCAGCAGTCAGAAGACTGCTGGGAGGTGTAGGTAGTGGGGAGGGTGAGAGAGGGAGAGAGACAAGGTGGGTAGTGGGGAGAAAGGGAGAGGGTCAGGGTCAGAAAGGGAGAGGAAAAGAGATATTGAGAGGGACACAGAGGAAAGGATAGAAAGAGGTCTGTAGGGATATGTGGGTGAGACTTCAAGGGTTGGAGGGCCTTGAAATCTGGATTATCCTTTTGGTGATCCCATTTGCAAGCATACACTTCTGAGAAGAGAGGAAATTCGATTTCTGTTCCCACCTGCTGTATGGTAGGCACTCAATAACCAGGGCTAATGAACCAAAGAGTTGACTAGGTAATGCACGCTCAGCAGAAGAGAACAGTGCTCACCGTGGTCCTAGAATGAACTTCCAGGCCTGCCTTACCAAGAGCCTGGCACAGTCCTTCGCTGGCATAACTTAGGGGCAAATCTCTGTCCTGAGCACGTTCACTGCTTATTCTTTCATCATCGGTTTCCTATATGACGGCTACCGACACCTGCATTTTGTGGATGCGGCTTGGGCAACACTGTGGGGCAACGCAGGACCAGTTCCACTAGTCTTAGAAGAGTGAGTTCCCTCCCAGTGTCCTGCGGGCCATCCTTCTCTGGGAGGGGGAGGAAAGGAAGGAGGAACTGGGAGTAAGAAACAAGGTTTTGTTGGCTACTCCCTTTTTTGGAACAATATCAGTATTTAGTTTCTGTGTTCCAACAAGCCCATTGTTTGCCTCCTGCCTCCCTGCTCTTTCCTTCTGCTCTTTCTCCATCTGCTTTACAAGTATCTCTCTTCTTTTTCCCAGTGACACACGGGGCCTCCCAGAGCTGTGTTCCAAGCCCTCTTCCCTTTACCTTCTCCCCGAAGAGCAGCTCCATCCCTGGGTGATCAGAAATGGCTTTAACGACCATTTATGACTCCCAAATCTCTCCACCTGTCCCCTTTCTTGAGATCCAGACTCATACATCTACTTCTAGAACAACACTTCAAACTGCATATCTTCGATCAGAATTCCTCTCTGAATATTTCCAGGTCCTGATATTCATTTTCTCAGTGATTGAGTTTACCTTCCTCCTCAGTGGTCCAAGCTTCGGGTTTCCCTCTCCCTCACCTTCCCAATCTGCAGGCCCTGCAGGTCAGGAACCATCTAAATGAGCTCTTTTCTCCTCCAGCATCAGGGCCTGTCAGTCTCCTGGCTGGTCTCCCTGCTTCCGGGTCTGCTCCCCAACCGTAGCTCCCCACCACGCCTCACTCTGCGTCAAGCCTGAGCGACCGTTTTTCAAAATGGAAATTTGATCACGACCACTGGCTTCAGGATACACACCTAATTCCTTCATGGGGTCCAGAAGGAATCTGACCCCTGTCTACATTTCCACCTTCATGGCTTGCCACTGCAGGCTCAGACACTGAGGTCCAAGCATCCCACTTGCGCTCACTTCCTTCAGTGTTTATGCTTCAAACCCCTTCCCCTGACCATACTCATCCTTCAGGTTTCTGTGGAGACGTCACTTTTCTTGGAAGCATTCCCTGTTTGCCAAGTCTGCCTTACCTGCCTTTCAGGGACAGCCTCTTTCAGACTGCACTTGCTTTGTCTTTTTTTTTCCCCCCCTTTCTTCCCACTGAGCCATAATCAGCTTAGAATCAGGGACCCTGGCATCTGGGTCTTTTCATTATTCTCAGGACCTAGCACGGAGGTCGGTAAATAGTAGATGCTCATTAAATATTGAGTAACTGCTTGCATGAATAAATGAAAGAATTGAACATGTGGAAAGAAATGAAGACCAAACAGAGGCTATCTATTCCGTTTGCTATAGCAAGGGAATCAGCCTCTGTCAGTTGCTTTCTGCCAGGCAGAGAGTTGGAAAGCTTTACAGTGGGAGAAAAGGGAGGCTTCAGCTGTGTCCCGATTGGAGGCTGTTGGTAGGGGGTAGCCGCAGGCAGGCTAACTAGAAGTGGGAAACCCACATGATTGGTTAGGTGTGCATCTTTGGCTTTCTCTGGTTGGTCCTAAGTTGGAAATAGGGCAAAAATGAGGGAAACTGTTGGTTATTCATCTGGTCCTGCCCATTGGGGTTAGTTGTTATAGGGATTATTGTTGGGCTTCCTGACCTACTACTAGTGATAGCTAGTTGACTTTCTATGGTCTGACTTACAGGTAGCAGGCTGGCTTCCTGGCCAGATTACTGTGGATAGGGGGTTGGTTACCTGGACTGGATGCTGCAGATTGTAGGTCAGATTTTTATTTTCATATATATAGTCTGGCAATTGCCCATTTGTATACTGAGTCTCTCGAACTAATATCGATTGAACATCTACCATACCTCAAGCTCTGATTTAAGTGTTACACATGCAACCTCATTTATTTCTCGCAATACCTTTGTGGGGTAGGTGTTACCATTTTTGCTTAACCCCAATCACTTCCTTCTTGAAGCTCATGGTAGCCACACTTTCTGTCTTCTGCCCTCTTTGATGCCTTAGGTCTCCCCCCATGCACACACCCCAGATTCACTGGAGACTAGGCTCTGGGGCCCTCCATCCCAATGCTGCTATCTTCCCAGCCCTGTCATGATCCTTCCTCCATTCCTTCCCACAATTCTAGATTCCCAGCTGTGGATTTCTTCATCTTCTAGTGACCTTGACCTCCAAGCCTCTTTACTCATCCACACGTTAGTCATCAGGCACATCCCTCGTCATCACCAAGAAAGGGCTCATCTCTGATATAGAAACCCTATCACCCACTCTGATCGAAATAACTTCCTCCTCTTTTAGCCCTCCCAGACAGTCATTAATTCTGGGTGGGGGAAGAATGGTAGATTTCAAAACACTTAAAAATATTTTTTGCTATATTGTAATACGTCTAAAATATATACTATGAATAATTAAAAAAAACTCTCTAAACATGATTTTAATCTTTAAAAATAAATGTCACTCACTGACTTGTATACCCACCACTTTCTTTCTTTGAGGGAACAGGGAAGGGAGGAAGGCCAGATAGCCCTATATGGTCATGATCACACTGCAATCAGAACTTATAACGATTAAGTTCTCTTATTTATTTACTTGTTTTTTATTTATCTATTTTATTTAAATTCAATTAATATATAGTGTATTATTAGTTTCGGAGGCAGAGTTCAGTGATTCATCAGTTGCATATAACACCCAGTGCTCATTACATCCCATGCTCTCCTTAACACCCATCACCCAGTTATCCCACCTCCCATCCCCTATTTATTTATTTATTTATTTATTTAGAAACAGCAAGTGGGGAGAGGTAGAGGGTGAGATAGAGAATCTTAAGCAGGCTCCATGCCCAGTGTGGAGCCTGACATGAGGCTCTGATCTTACAACCCTGAGATCATGACCTGAGCTGAAATCAAGAGTCAGATGCTCAGCTGACTGAGCTACCCAGGCACCCCGAAGAAGTTCTTTTATTTTTTAAAAATTTATTTAAAAAAATATTTTACTTATTTATTTGACAGAGAAAGAGACAGCAAGAGAGGGAGCACAAGCAGGGGGAATGGGAGAGGGAGAAGCAGTCTTCCCACTGAGCAGGAGCCCAATGCGGGGCTCAATCCCAGGACCCCCAGGATCATGATCTAAGCTGAAGGCAGGCACTCAACGACTGAGCCACCCAGGTGCCCCCCTGAAGAAGTTCTTTTAAAATGAAGTTTATTTGGGAAAGTCTCAAAAGTCACGACAAACACAGTGGACAAATTATGTTTGAGTGACCATGATCCCATATGCTGAGTATAATGGTTAATTTCATGTGTCAGTTTGGCTAGACCATGGAACTCAGCTGTTTGGCCAAACACTGGTTTAGATGTTGCCTCGTGCCAGTGTTTTTTATTTTTATTTATTTATTTATTTTTAAGATTTTATTTATTTATTTGACAGACAGAGATCACAAGTAGGCAGAGAGGGAGGTAGAGAGAGAGAGAGAGAGGAGGAAGCAGGCTCCCTGCAGAGCTGGGGCTCAATCCCAGGACCCTGGGATCATGACCTGAGCCGAAGGCAGAGGCTTTAACCCACTGAGCCACCCAGGCACCCCGTGCCAGTCTTTTTTAGATGTGATTAACATTTAATCCCTAGATTTTGAGTAAACAAATTACCCTCCACAATATCGGTGGGCCTCATCTAATCAGTTGAAGGCACTAAAAGGCCAGACTGAGGTGTTCTAAACGGGAAGGAATTCTGCCTTTAGGCTACCTTCAAGACTCAAGATGGCAACATTAACTCTTTCCTGGGTCTCTGGGCTGCTGGCCTGCCCTGCCTATTTTGGACTTGTTAGCTGTCTCAGTCTTATAAACCAATTCCTTTAAAAAATTTCTATCCTATTGGTTCTGTTTCTCTGGAGAGCCCTGACTAATACACTGGGCAAAGGCCAGATATACAGGACAGAAACTCCCCGACATAGCATAGAGGAAGATAAACAGGACCCACCTCCATAAATCACTCCCCACCTTTCCCCCTAGCCACCAGTCCTCAACCTGTCAGATTCCTCTTTATTGAATCAGGCCCAGTATCTGAAAACAACAGGTCACTGAGGGAATTGTTAACTGATGGATTATACTCTAGCAGGTGTTTTTCAGTCAGGTTGGTGCTGTCATTAGAATTTTAAGCTGCTTATTTCCAAGTTGAAGGAGAAAGTGTCTTATCATTATCCTCAAATAAGGAATGTTCTAAGAGATGCATTGATCACAAGGCATCCTGAAAGTAAACCGGTGTTACTCCTTCAGGGTGGAGGCAAAGCCAGGTTTTGTGGAGCCTAAAGTTATACCTAAAGTAGGAGGTCCCTCTTTAGAAAAAAGAATACACAAATATCTTACTTTGGCAGTTTATCAGTGTAAGTGATCGTATGAATCATATGATCATATGAGCCCTCCTGGGGCTTTACATTTGGAGAGGGAAAGTGAGGAGCCCTGAAGCTTAAGCTTTATTAGCTTCAGGGTAAATCTGGCTCTGTTTCTGGGCTTTTTAGGATGGGGACAAGAAAGAAAGGTGTTGGCCTCTCCTTAGGTTGGTTCCTGTTCTGCTGGGAAGGAAGCTGGGCTGGCCTCGTTACCAGCTGCTGCAGGAAGATACATTTCTCTTCCTCTAGATCCACACTGTTCCCCGCCTCCAAGCCCTGCTGGTGTGAGCTGCCAGACCCCTGCCCCACTCCATCCCTTTCCCTGCTCCCTTCTCTGCCTTCAGCTCTCATCCTGGAGTTTCCAGAGCCCATTGGCCATGCACCTGTACCCTGTGTTTGTGTATGGGGGTGGGGGCTGGTTTTGATGACATTTCAGATGACAGCATGCAGCCTGTCTCCTACCTTGCAAATGCAAACACCTCTCTGTGCTTCCTACAGCTCTTTGGTCTCTGAGGACAGCATTTCTAACTGCATGAGAAGCAGCAGCACTTTGGTTGCCTCGCGAGAAGGAGCCTTGCTCTGTGGTCCTTTCTCTACATCCGTGGCCAGCCCCCTGATGACCCTTCTTCCTGCTTCTTCCCATCTCCAAGGGCTGGATTTATCTGTCTCACATATGCAGACTCATGCTATCAGAAGCAGTGGCTTTCTGGCTCTACCCAGGGATAAGTATTTTTATAGAATTGGCTTTCAGTATTTCATGGAGTATAGGAATTTACTGGCACCTTCTGTCCTCATTCTGGGAGAAGCTCAATGACTGGCTGAACAGTTCTGCAAATCCCAACGGCTGGCGTTTTCTGTTTTCTCTCAGCTCCGAGTTCCTGCCTCTTCAGAACTCCTGGGCTCATGTTCACCCCAAGTTTCAGAGCAGTTCTTCCCTGTCTGCCTCCACCAACTGAAATCTGGGCCCAGAATCACTCACACCTAGACACACACAGACTTATAACATAGACTTTACTGAAAGAGTTGGGACAACGGAGTTTTGTATGGCGGCAAAACCCGAGCAACTGAAAATAACATTTCAGCATCCGTGTTTCCTACATCCGCCTCCAGGACGCCCTTCCCTTTTGCTCCCGTTCTCTCAGACTTGAGCCCCTGCTCCATTGACTGTTACCCTCTTCCCCTCATCCCTGGCTCCTGCAGAGGGCAGAAGTAGTCTCATTCAGTTTAGACTAAAAGCAACTGTAGCAACAGTTCTAGAACCGGTTCTTCATCCTGCTACACTCAGCGTAAATAAGACAGAGAGAGAAGTGAAGAAAACAGAAGTCCTCACCACGACGCAAAAACGGACACCCTCTCTTTCACACCTTTAAACATTGGAGCCGCACATACTCAGCCAGTTCTGCCTCAAGCTGATAGAACTCTCCCACAGAGTCCCAGTGACTCTCTGGTTTCCTCTATTTCCTCATTTCATTGTCTCCTCTTGGATCCCAAAAGCTGTCAGAGAAAAGCCCTACTCCTTGTTCTCACGTCACGGAAGTCCACGGTCGGGAGCCCTATGGGGCAGTGAGGTAGTGAGGCAGGAAAGAGGCTGACCTGGAGAAAACAGAGGGACAGATTGAAGTAACCCGAGGAGCTGAAAGGTTTATTTAGGAACAAGGAAGATGACTCCTGGGACAGGGAGCCACATGGTAGATCCCAGGACCTTTCCGGGCTGCGCGCACCGTGGGCACCCTTCAGACTCTAGGGACAACAGGCACCGCGCAGAGACAGATTCTGTACCTAGACGCCCCCATCCTGTAGCATGGCCTCTGTCCCCAGCTTCTCCAGCTCCTCATTGCTGTAGCCTCTGGGACACGGCTGGTACTTGGCCCCTGGGGTCTCCCTCCAGGAGGAGAAGCGATGGTGCCAGAGGCTGCAGAGACCGTAGATGGCAGCCAGTAGGGCGGCACCCAAGGCCAGGTACCAACAAAAGAAGATGGTGAGGAAGGTGAGGTCTCCCGGGTTCTCTGCCTTCCAGGGCTGCCCCGAGAGGGGAACGTACATCAGCACAGAGAGCTGTAACATCCAGCAGCTCAGCACCAGTCCCAGCCAGCTCTTGAGCACCCACAGCGTGGGCTGGTCAGGGACCCAGACCTCGATGATGAGCACCAGGCTCACCAGGAAGGTGGGCACCACAAACAGCACATGCACGCGGATCTCCAGGGTGCCCTTGTTCTCCAGGTGGGCGGCCATCAGCAGCACCAGCACACAGAAGGCCAGGGCCTCAGCTGCTCGCTCCAGCTTGACGTTCTGCCATGCCTGACATGCCTGGCTCACGATGTCCACCACGCCACTGAGCATGAAGAACCCATACATGGTGACATGACCCCAGTTGTTGTAAAATATGAACGGTCGCTGAGGGTTCTCCCAGTCTATTATCTTCATCCGGTTTACTCCTGGGGGGTAGAAGAACTCAGGAATGATGCCGCCCAGGGCAATGACCACCTTCATCACCCCTTGCACAGGTACCCGCTGCCACCACCTGTGTCCTCGCTTCTCCCTTGGGGGCAAAGGGGGTCTGAGTAACCTCTGTCCCCGCAGCAGGGCCAAGGACGTCATCACTGCATAGTACAGAGAGAAGACGAGGAAGAATACTCCTGCCAGCAGGTGTCCTTGGAAGGTACCCATGGTCTCGCTGTGTGTGCTGGAGCCAGCAGAGCGAGAGCCGGCAGGTGAGCGGCAACCTCACAGGGCTCTCCTCACAAGCAAGAGTGGCGGCTTCTAAGCTGTGGTGATATCTTCCTGCTCCAGCTCCACCCCTACCTCCCACACATGAAAGGACACACGTCTGTGCTGGAAGCATCCGAGCCACTCCCTGGGTGGGATCTTTCAGCCATGTGGCACTTTGCCTCACTCCGTTCCTTCCTTAGGTCAGCCAAACTTGGGATGCCAACCTCTGCACCTCACGTAGTTGACCGTTTCTCCTCCATCCCCTTTGCCCCACCCCCCACAAAGAGAGGGGACGGAAAGAGGTGATTAAGGGGTGGTGGCTGACTTTCTTACTGTTGACTGTCTCTTTGTGCCAGTCGTATTACATCTTTTTTCCCCTCAGTTAATCCCTCAACAACTCTATGAGAGAGTGGAACAAAAGGTATAGGTGACATTAAGGCTCTGAGCGGTGAAACCACACGAACAGGTGTCACATCTAGCCGGGAGCACAGCAGAGCCAGGATGGCGACCCAGATCTACTCATTTGCTGATAAAGTCCAGAGTTTGTACGTGACTAAATGACTTTCAGTTCCAACACTTGTAAGTCACATGACGACGGGCAAGTTACTGTGTCTTCTTGAGCCTCAGTCTCCTGACCAGTAGAATGGGGATAATAATTACTTCAGAGGTTTCCTGTACTAAATAGAATAAGGTATGTGAGTGTCTGATACATTAAAAATGATGTAGTGATTATTAGTAATTTTTCTATGTTATTACTAATGTTCCTTGCAGAATTCCTATGATGTTAAAGTTGTTCAAGTATTCCTATGAATATTACCAAAGCAGAAACCATTTTTAAAAAAAGGGAGGAACCTAATTATATTTAAAAATGTAAAACTTTTTTACTAACAGAAATTAAGCATTACAATGAATAATTTATCATATATTAAAATTATAATTAAAATTAATTTCAAGGAGCATCTGGGTGGCTCAGTTGGTTAAACAGTTGCTTTTGGCTCAGGTCATGATCTCAGAGTCCTGGGATTGAGCCCCATGTCAGGCTCCCTGTTCAGCAGGAAGTCTGCTTTCTCTCTACCCCTGGCCCCCCTCTACATGTGCTATCTCTCTTCCCCTCCCAATAAATAAATATAATCTTTAAAAATAAAATAGGGGCGGGGCGCCTGGGTGGCTCAGTGGGTTAAGCCGCTGCCTTCGGCTCAGGTCATGATCTCAGGGTCCTGGGATCGAGCCCCGCATCGGGCTCTCTACTCAGCAGGGAGCCGGCTTCCTCCTCTCTCTCTCTCTGCCTGCCTCTCTGCCTGCTTGTGATCTCTCTCTGTCAAATAAATAAATAAAATCTTTAAAAAAATAAAAAATAAAAATAAAAATAAAATAGGGGCACGTGGGTGGCTCAGTCAATTAAGCGCCTGCCTTCAGCTCAGGTTGTGATCCTGGGGTCCTGGGATCAAGCCCCATGTTGGGCTCCCTGCTCAGATGGGAATCTGCTTCTCCCTCTTCCTCTCCCTCTGCCCCTGCTCATGTGCTTTCTCCCTCTCAAATAAATAAATAAAATCTTAAAAAATAAAAATACGTGTTCATGAATCTTTAAAAAAATTAATTTCAAGGGAAACATAAATTATAAAATTTTACTCCATATTTGACAAAGTATAGGTCTCCTAACAATACAAATCAAAAAAGTTAAAAATGAATGCCTCAGTAGAAAAATGAGCAGAGGGCATAAAGTGGCTAGTCATTCAAAGAAAACTGTAAGGAGCCAATAAATCTACAAAAGTGGGAGCCTATCTGTAGCCTTAACAACACAGACTTCTCTTCATGGAAGATAAGGTAGTTCTTTCACTCCTCCATGCCAAGTGGGAAAAGTGGTGAAGAATGAGAAATGAGGGCATCCGGGTGGCTCATTGGTTAAGCTTCCGACACTTGGTTTCAGCTCAGGTCATGACCTCCGGGTTGTGAGATCAAGCCCCGAACCCCATATTGGGCTCCGCCCTCAGTGTGGAGTCTACTTATCCCTCTCCCTCCCCCACTACTCACTCACTCTGTCACTCTCAAATAAATGAGTAACATCTTTTTAAAAAGTGATAAGTGATAAGCTAAAAATGTTAAGGCTACTATAATAGTAAATGGTTATCCAAATTTTTAAAAAAATTGTCTTGCTTTTTTTAAAAAAGATTTTATTCATGTATTTATTTATTTAAGAGAGAGAGAAAGAATGGCAGGCAGAATGGCAGGCAGAGGGAGAAGGAAACTCTCTCTGAGCAGAGAGTCCCACATGGGGCCTGATCCAAGGACCCTGAGATCCTGACCCAAGCTGAAAGCAGACCTTTAACCAACTGAGCCACCCAGGCATCCCTTAAAATATTTTTTTCTTATTCTAAGAACACTGAATCTTGAGAATTCAAAATTTTAATATCCAAGGGAAGATATGCCCACCAAAGGACACATTGATGATTTCATTGAACCAGAAGCCGAGGCAATCACATGTATATTTCAGGCTCCTCAGTCATGAGGCAAACAGGCAAAAAAGAAGGATATTGGTATTGACTGAGGCAAGTGGTTCTGATTAAAACAGGGACATAGAATTGCAGCCATATAAGGAGGTTGGGAGGAAGAGGTGTGGATGCAGGACAGGTGCCTCACCAAGTTGCCTTCTTAGGCTACGTATCTAATGGTCATTAAAGGAAGATACTTTCACGATCCTATGTAGGCAGGACCGCCAAAGGCTCTTTGATTCACTTTTTCCATTCAAGAATAGTACTACTAATGTCAGATACTTCTAGGCCCTGAGGAGCCAATAATGAAGAGAGACAAGAAACAAATAAATATACAAGTAAACAACAACGAAAAAATGGTAGAGGGTGTTAAATAGTAAGCCTTCTTCCCTCAAAAAAAAAAAAAAATTGAGGCAATTGCAATAGTGAGTGAATCCTTCAGATCAAATCATAAAAGAAATAACATTTAAGCCAAGATCAAATTAGCATTAGGGTCCAGCCCTGCAATATCTGAGTGAATGATTGGATAGCTTTATCATATGAAGACCTAGAGGAGGAGATGAAGGAAGGTGAAGACCCTGGTAATAACACTCCTTATTGACACTGTATGCTGTTTCCAATCTTTCCAACTGTGTCTTTCTCTTCCTAACTGGCATCATCACATCTTGGTTTTTGCCATTGAGAGCCTGGTTAGGGGCATGCCAGGTAGTAAGAACTTAAGTAATTTGTCTTTCCTGAACTATCTTTTGCTGCATATTACAATGAGTGAGTGTTTTTGTCATCAGAAACTAACCGAAAATTTGAAATCAATGATGCGATTGTTTAATGCATGGAGAAAAATCTTCAATATGAAGACATCGAAATGTGGCAATTTCTACATGGTAGTTTTATGGGGAATATTCATTTGTGTCTTTATTTTTTTTGTATCTTTCGATTGTTCTATGAGGCTTTAGTAATTTAATTTCATGACAAAATTTCCAACTTGAAAAATTTTGTAAAAGCTCTCCTGTCACTAAAACCATTTCTTTATACATGTATATTCGCATGTACAATTATTTATAAAGATATAATATGTATACTAACATATTTTAAAGACAGAAAAATGCACAGACAGGTTTAAAAAGTAATATAATAAATGCCAATGCAGAATGAACAAGTGTTAACATTTTGTCATGTTTGCTTCCAGGGTTTAGAGAAATAAATATTCAGATCTTTCCTGTCTCAATCCCATGCCTCCCTCCCTTCAGAATGGAAAAACCATATCTTTTTGGTGTGGATCTTCCCTGTCATTCTGGCATTTTATATATGTTTGCATCTTTCTGTGTCTTGTCTCTTTGTCTCTTTGATCTACCTGATCATTTTCTATGTATTTCTAATTCTGAGAAAACAAGCAATAGAAGGAGGTCTTCCCTGAACAAGACACTGCTCACGCCTCAGTTAGAATCCATGGAAGTAGAGTTCCTTTGTAATGAAGTCAGTGTGGTTAAATTAAAAAGGGAGGAGGGACTCAAAAATCGTGCAAAAATACAGCTGATGGGAACCATATGTCACAGTGGCGCCGTTCCAGTAAACTGGGCAAGTATTGAAGTGTTGATGCTAAGGTAACTGAAGGTAAGCAAAGCTAACCTTTTTTTTTAAATTTATTGATTTATTTGAAAGAGAGAGAGATCACAACTAGGCAGAGAGGCAGTCAAGGGCGGGGGTGGGGGGAGCAGGCTCCCTGCTGAGCAGAGACCCTGATGTCGGGCTCCATCCCAGGACCCTGAGATCATGACCTGAGCCAAAGGCAGAAGCTTAACCCACTGAACCACCCAGGTGCCCCAACTTTTTTCTTTTGTAAGACTTAATTTATTTATTTGAGAGAGAGTGAGAGAGAGCACGAGAGGGGAGAGTGTAAGAGGGAGAAGCAGCCTCCGCGCTGACGCGGGACCCGATCCCGATCTCACTAACCCCAGATGCCCAAGCAGGACTAACTTTTATCACCCCCTTCCAACACACACACAAAGTGACCATGAGTCCCTGGTGTGTCTGTCTCTCCCCATCTTCCAAGTGGACAGTTATTTATCATCTGCTACCCTCAGAGTCATCCTGGCTTTCAAAAGGAGGCGGTGTCTGATAATACTTACACTAAAGATACATTCATCTTTAGTGGATGTGATATCTCAGTCAGTCATTTCAAGCCCCTCATCTCCACCTGAAGAAAAAAATCCTTAACTTTGCTCACGACTAAAGGAATTTTTGGCATCAACCAGCAGGTGTTTGTTATTCGAAGCGGTTCCTGAAAGTAAATTTGATTTAGACCTTCTAACGCAGTGGTTTTCAAGGCTGCCCATTGGAATCACCAGGGAGCTTTTTATATGTTTGGGCCCTACCCTGGAAGTCCTGATTTAATTAGTCTGGGGTTCAGGATTTAAAATCTCCCCTGCAGACACAAAAGGACAAATACTGTATGACTCCACTCATATGAGGTATCTAGAACGGTCAAATTCGTAGAGACAGAAAATAGAAACTTGGTTGCCAGGAGCTAGGGGTGGGGAGGGGGGAGGGGGGTTACTGTTTAACTGATATAGAGCCTCTTTCTGGGAAGATAAAAAGTTCTAGAGGGGGATGGATGGTGGTGATGACCGCCCAACAATGTGAATGTACTTAACGCCACCCTAGAAATGGTTAAAATGATAAATTTTATGTTATATTATGTACAGTAAAAAAAAAAGGTGAAAAACAAACTCCTTTCCTGTGATTGCAATTTGCAGTCAGGTTGAGGACCACCTTGTGCTGTCTGGGGTTACTGTTGGCAGGTGGGTCCTGCCCTCTCAGCTGAGTGGGCTCCCTGCCTCCCCAACCCAGCTGATCATGGTTCAACTGTTGCTGCTACTAGGGGCAGTGAAGTTTCCCTTTTTACTTTTCCTTTAAGATTTGGTCTGTCTCCTGCCCAAGACGGGTCCTGGAAACCCTCTCCCTGCCTTCTGTACCGAGCAGCAACATTTCTGTGTAGGTTGCTGAATGGCAACCTCTATCAGCAGGGGGTTATTCTTTGGTCCCTTCTCATGTCTGTGCCTGAGTTTCCCTGTCCTGTCTTCCAGACTTAGGCATGCTAGGTTTGACTCAGCGCCGTCATCTGACTCATGCAGGTATATGTCACATAGGACTAACCAGCCAGTAAACATCAAATAGGGATGACCATGTGTCCATGGGGATGACAAGTGAATTCTTCGTATATTATCTGATGAAATGCGTATCTACTTTGTTAGCCAGATGTTAGCCAAGCCACTCCGTCTTTTGAAATGTAGGTGAATTTACTCAAGCCCCGTCCAGCACTCTGGGCAGGAGGGAAGTCCAATGATCTGTCCAAGGTTCTCCAATGCTCCAGGGCTGGGGTTTTGCTCCTGTCAGACTCTGGGAGTCTGCCTTCGGCTCTGGCTGCGTTCACACTTGTAGACATGCTCTGCAGCAGTGCCCTTTGCTCTGACCCAGAGGGGAGACTCAGCCCCTTTTCATTGATTTCCACCTCTACCCTTTGGAAAACAAAACAAAACAAAACAAAACAAAAATGCTTACACAACGCATTTATTTGCACAGCAGGCTTTATTGTCTGTGTGAGGATGGTGACTGGGTATTACAGCAACCCAGAGCAAAAATCCTTGATATTGGCTATTAGATATTTTTGTTCTTAAAAGTCCTTCACTGATATATGATTCTATTCATATAAATTTCCCAAACTGGTAAAACTAACCCACGGTGTTAGAAGTCATGATGGTGGTGAGCATGACGGGAAGGAACCAGGAGGACTCCTGAGGGCGCTTCGGGAATTCTAGGGAAATTCTTTATAGATTAGGTGCAGTTTACAAAGGTGACTTGGGGAAAAGCTACAGAGCTGTATACTTGTGATTTGGGTACCGTCCTATATTTATATTATGTTTCAATAAAAAAATTTCACATTAAAAATAAAGAAGAGTGGGGCGCCTGGGTGGCTCAGTGGGTTAAAGCCTCTGCCTTCAGCTCAGGTCATGATCCCAGGGTCCTGGGATTGAGCCCCACATAGGGCTCTCTGCTCAGCAGGGAGCCTGCTTCCTCCTCTGTCTCTCTCTGCCTGCCTCTCTGCCTACTTGTGATCTCTGTCTGTCAAATAAATAAATAAAATCTTTAAAAAAAAAATAAAGAAGAGTGAAGAAACCCACCAACAACTTCATGCCCAAGCATGTTGCTTGACTCTCTCCACCTAGACTATCTTCAGACCCGTATAGAGACTTCTCTCACCTATCTATTCTCTCCACCCCAGAGGGCAATTCTGGATTTTTGATCTGTTAACATTGTTTTCAAAGAGGACCAAAAAGCACATAGACACAGGGGCCTATTGTCAGTGATGAGCTTGGGCGAATATGGCGGCTCTCACCCTCGTCTTCCTAACCCTCCTCAGAGAAATCACGCCAGCGAGAACTGGAAAGACTTGTCCAGGTGCTCACTCTCCATGGGCTTTCCCTTATTTCGTCCTCCCTTCCATATCAGCCCATTCTCTAGAACCCTCTACCTGTCAGGAGAGACACATTGTGTTTGCTTCCACCCTTCCAGAGAGGCCCAGAAACCCCCTTTGTGCAATGAGACAGATAGACTGAAAGATCCTGAAGCCATCCAGAAGCTAAAAGCCCCAGGTAAATGAGAACATGGCTCATGGCACAGATAGGAAGTGAAACTGGCCCTCGAGACACGTCAGTCTGCCCACCAGTGAGCATCCTCAAAGGACAGCTTTGCACCCGGGCACGCAACCATGCAGCATGACCTCTGCCTTGAGCTTCTCGACCTCTCCACTGGGACCCAGGGGACATGGTGGTACTCAGTACTTGTCCTTTGCTAGGAGGAGAACCATGGTGCAAGAGGCTGTAGACAGTGCCAGCATGGACGCCTTTCCTTTAAGGTCAGGGGTCAGGAGAAGGTGGGGAGATGCCCAGGGGCTCCAGTGGCTGGAAGACACTTCATTACACATGGCTGCAGTGACCAAGGTGTGGATCAACAGGCTATGTTAAAGGCTATGGTCTTGGCTGCCCAGCCCGGCTTTACTGTGCTGCTGTGCTAGCCATGCTTGTTTCATTACAGCAGGAAGAAGGCTAAACCCAGTGATCTGCTTGCCCCAGCATGTGGAGGGGGACAAGTTCCTCAGGCTCTTCCCACCGTCACCATCAGCTTATCCTTGGAGGACAGAAGAATTTAGTAAGGAGGTTATTAAGAAGGCAGCAGCTTCCTCCACCTCCTCCACAGGTACCTGCTGCCACCACCTCTGTCTTCATGTCTCTTGGTAGGACATGGTCCCAGCAGTGACCAGACATTCACAGAGAATGCCTGCACCTCCCAGGCTGCCAGGAGCTCGGGGACGGCCCAACAATGGCTGATCAGGTGGGCTCACCTCTCAGGCATGTGCTCACAGGAGACAGAAGAAGGCGTGTCGAGCCCCTTTGCTCCGTTTGCTTTCACTGTTCTGCCCAGGCATTGAGCTAATAATACATGAGAAAGGTACACGGCATGACCATTACGTTCGCTATTATGGCTGAGGTACCAATACACCAGGTCTCACCAGCCTGGGGCTCTAAGTCCAGTCCGATTAACATGAGCATCTGCGTTTTAATGGCTTTTAGTCTCCACTTTTTCTCAGAGGGTCTTAGAATCTTGCAGAATTTCCCTTCAGCTTCTGCATTAAGGATGGTTATGGAGTCTCCCTGCCCCAGGAGTCAATTCCGCTTAGTCTGCCGGCATGTTGCTGGCCACATGCAGACCAACTGTCCACGCTGCTTGCTGGGCCCTGACTCTCCAGCTGCTGTCTTAGGTAGCCCCCTGAAAAGCTGCAGCCCCTGGGCCACCGCCTTCCTGCCCTCTGGCCTGTGCTGTTGCTGTGGCCTGTGCTGGCCTGTGGAGTCGCCAGCACTGTGGGGGTCCACTCTTGCTACCAGCCGTGCTGGATCTCTGAGGCTGGGGCTCCACAGAGAAGGGCCTTGACAGCTGGGAGGGCTCTGGTCTTGCCTGGTCTAGATCTCTGCCAGTTCTCCACGGTGAAGTGAGACAGGAACAGCTATTTTTCTACCAGCGAGAGGGGCCTCACACGAAGATTCTTTGAGCTCTGCAGGTCTCTAACATTCTGTGAGGCCCCTCCCTTAGGTCCTCCACCACCCTCTCTTCTCAAAGTACATACCTGTGGCTTTAGTAGTCTGGGTTCAGGTAAGGTTGAGGACCAGCCTCCCTGTTATTCCAAAACCACTAAATCCCTTGGGCTCCCAAAGTTTGGAGATGAGTGGGTTTTGCATAAGAGATGACATCCTCCTTTGTGGCAAGCATTATCTGTGGTGTCATATTATTCCTTCCTACAATGGCTCATGTCAGGGACCCCTAGGGTATCAGATTCCCCCCATAAGGAGCTGGAAATGCCAGGTTGGTCCTTAGTGGCCTCACTTGAAGAAGGCACAGACCCTAACCACCTGCCCTAGATTTTGCCCTGGTCCTTAGTCCTCTAAATCATTGCTTTAATAACCCTCCTTTTTGCTGAAATCCACCAGAGATCATTTCTATGATTTCAGGCTAAGAACTCTGTCTAAGGTGAAGGGTTCTTCTTTACCTGACCCCAGCTCCACTGCGGTCAGATAAAGATGTGTTTGGTTGTCTCTCTTCCTCCTTTCCTTTCCCCTCCTTATCTGCCCATCAGTAAGGAAAAAAATCCCAGCAACTTCAATAGAAAGATGGACAAAGGATATGGACAGGCAAACAAAAGAGAAACACAAGAAGCGACTAAGGATACAACCAGATGCTCAAAATCCCTGATAATCAGAGAAACACAAATTCAAAGGTTTGTGAGTTATCGTTTGGCATCTGTTTGGCTGGTAACAATTCAAAAGCTGGGTAATGCTGAGGTGGAGATTTGGTGACAAAGAAATCAATCATGTATCACTGATGGAAGTATGGGTATGGCCAACCAGACCAAGGAGTCTGGTTCTGCTTGGTTAAGTTAAGTCCTACATTGGCACACCCTATGCCCTAGCAATCCTGCTTCTGGATATACAACCCAGGGAAATCATCATACAAACACATAAGGGAACACTTATAAAGAAATTCCTTATAGCATGTTTCTATAGTAGCTAGAGGTTACCTAGAGTGGTTAGAGGTAAACTGAGTGTCCACTGCTGGGAGAGTGGAGACAGGGCACACAATGGGGAGTTACAGAGAGGTTAGATGCCTTGAGTTAGGTGTCACATGGGAATAGGGCTGAATGGTACAAGCATTGACAGGAGGAGACATAAGAAGATATACTGTATAATAGCATGTTTTACAAGAACACATTCAAATAAAGATGACTATTGGGGCACTTCGGTGGCTCAACTGGTTAAGCGTCTGACTCTTGATTTCAGTTCAGATCATGATCTCAGGCTCATGAGACAAGCCCCATGTCGGGCTCTATGCTAGGTTTGGAGCCTGCTTAGGATTCCCTTTCTCCCTCTGCTCTTCCCTGCTCACTTTTTCTATTTCTCTTTCTCTCTCTCAAAAGAAAAAAAAAAGTCCAGAAAAACAAAGATGAACATTAATTTAGTAAAAGAAGAGGGGCACCTGGGTGGCTCAGTCGGTTGGTCATCTGTCTTCAGTTCAGGTCATGATCCTGGAGTCCTGGGATCAAACCCTGCATAGGGCTCCCTCCTCAGTAGGGAGTCTGCTTGTCCCTCTCCCTCTTCCCCCTCCCTGCTCATTCTCTCTCTCTCTGTCTCTCATATAAATACACACATACATACATACATAAAATGTTTTTAAAAATACAGTAAAAGAATGACCTGTAGAGGGGCGCCTGGGTGGCTCAGTGGGTTAATCCTCTGCCTTGGGCTCAGGTCATAATCCCAGGGTCCTGGGATCGAGCCCCATATCAGGCTCTCTGCTCAGCGGGGAGCCTGCTTCCCCCTCTCTCTCTGCCTGCCTCTCTGCCTACTTGTGATCTCTGTGTGTCAAATAAATAAATAAAAATCTTTAAAAAAAATAAATCTTTCCTTCTAAAAGAAAAAAAAAAAAGATGACCTGTAGAGAGAGGGAAATCGAGAGTAGGGAAGAGGAGCAAAAGAAGACACATTAATCAATAAAATAAAATACCCAAAATCAATTTGGGTATATGGCATGGACTGAACAATAGGAGTAATTCAAACCTCTTCAAATGAGGCAGACAAAATGAAACAGACAAAAACAACCACCACCACGTAAGAGAAAGCAAGATGTATACATAAAATCTTGATTACACAAGGTAGAGGATGATGTGGGCTCCATAGCAGGCACTGAGAATGGGCCATTTGAGACAAGACAGGGAGAGACTCTGTCCATGTTAGGGGAGTCAGAGCAGTCTTCATGGAGAAGGCATCATGTCTGAGTATATGTTACCTACTTAAGAACAGGCCTCTTTCCCAGGTGGCTCCTTTCAAAGAGGTCTGCTCACATAGAGGAGCCTGTCCACTAATTTATATGGAACTTGGGATCAAATCTATATCAGACTAGCACACCAGAAGCCCAGTACTCAGTCCAGTGATGCTCATATATCGTGATGGCTAGTCAGGGAGATAGGAAGATGGCCTCCTGGCAGGACACAGAGCCCTCTAGAGGACCTAAGGGCATGTGCTAGGCCATCTCCAGTGGCTAGTAATAAATTGCTGTCCATATTATAATGCCTTCCCATATAAAGTTCAACTGTGGATGAATAAAAGGAAGGACCTAATTTCAGCCAAGAAAGTGGTATGAAGGGTATTAGCAATTTCCTGGTGACTGCTTTCCCTGACTAAGGTCGGCTTCCCTGACAAGCCATTCTCCCTCTAAAGAAACGACAGAAGTTAGAGGAGACCTCAAACCATCTTCTTTGTAACACTGAAGGCCTAACCAAAAAAAAGGGGGGGGGGCACCTGGGTGGATCAGTGGGCCAAAGCCTCTGCCTTCGGCTCAGTTCATGATCCCAGGATCCTGGGATCGAGCCCCACATCGGGCTCTCTGCTCAGCAGGGAGCCTGCCTCCCCTCCTCTCTCTGCTGCCTCTCTGCCTACTGTGATCTCTGTCAAATAAATAAATAAAATCTTAAAAAAAAAAAGGGAATTAATAGATGGGAACTTGAAGGGGTAAGAGCCTAAATGGGTGAGACTTTGCTCCTTGTCTTGTCTGGGAGGAGGCAGCTAATAGGCCAAGATTCTGGGAGTGGCGATATTCATTCCACAGTGTCCTAAAGACATGCAGATTCCTCAGAATCTAGAATGTAGAGCTGGAGGGACACAGTTGGTGGTCAACGGTCTCTGGTCAATGTCTACAAAGGCGGAAACTTAGTATAAGCCCATCCTCTAGAATACTCTCAAGCTCTGTTCCTGGACTGAGTGCCATCAGGTGCTGACAGATCAGGGTGGATCCTCTCTGGAAGAGGATCCTCGGTCTTAACTTAATTTTCAAAATAGTCATTTCATAAACATGTCCAGAAGGAACACAGGCACACAAGATACATGAGACAAAACAACATATCGCAGAATCAACAGAAGCCATAAACCACAGAAACAGACCCGCCAGGATCTCTGATGTTAGAGTTCCTGAGTACAACCTTTAATAAAGCAATGCATACTGTGTCAAGGAGATAAAAACAGAATTTAAAGTTCCATATAAAGACATGGAAATTTTGAAAGCAACAATGTAGATTAAAAAAAAAATTGGGGACGCCTGGGTGGCTCAGATGGTGAAGTGGCTGCCTTCGGCTCAGGTCATGATCCCAATGTCCTGGGATCGAGTCCCACATCGGGCTCCTTGCTTGGCAGGGAGCCTGCTTCTCCCTCTGACTCTCTGCCTGCCACTCTGTCTGCCTGTGCTTGCTCTCGCTTCTCTCTCTATGACAAATAAATAAATAAAATCTTAAAAAAAAAAAAAAAGGTTTAAAAAAAAATTGCAGGGACACCTGGGTGGCTCTGTTCGTTAAGCAACTGACTCTTGATTTCAGCTCAGATCACGATCTCAGGGTGATGGGATCGAGCCCCATGTGTGGCTGCACTCTCAGTGAAGAGTATGCTTGTCCTTCTCCCTCTGCTCCCTGCTCCTGCTTTCATTCTCTCTCTCACACAAATAAATAAATAATAGATAAAATCCTTTAAAAAGCAATTAGACGCTGTGGAACTAAAAAGTGCAATAATCCAATTAAAGCCCAATAAGAGGTTTAATAATAGATAGTCAACGGAGAGAAAGAGAAGTCAGAAGAAATCATCCAGAATGAAGCGCATTGAGCCATAAAGATCAAAAACACAGAAGAGATAATAAATAAGAGAAGGTACAGAACCTGATACATGTTTCTCTGGAGTTCTGGAAGGAGGGGAGAGAGATTGGAGAGGCAATATTTGAGAAGATAAAAGTTGAGAATTTTCTGGAATTGATGAAATAAGCTAATCTCTGATTCAAAAAGCCAAAGGAGAGATTCGCCCAGGAAACAGAAATCTCAAAGGCATTGGTTAAGCCAAGAATTCCCGCTTGGGAGGTTCTCCTTCCACGACAAAGTGTGAGAGTACTTGAGTGACCTGAATTTCTTTACAGAGGTGTTCTTGTTGTTTGTTTTTGAAGATGGTAGAGATTTGACCTTGTTTATAAGCTGAGAGAAGAAACTAGTTGAGAGTGACAGGCTGAAAACACAGGAGAGGAGAGGAGAGGTAATGCCTGCAGTTTTCAGAGGAACAGACCCATTCTGTGAATAATTATATTATCTACAATACCTACCATTTATTGAGCATTACATGACAGAATCTGATTCAGGGAGTTGTCACACATTAATATTAATTCTTAAAATCCTTAATAATTAGTATTTCTATTCAGACATCACTGACATGTTAATTGATGCTCAGGAAATTCAAAGGAAAAACAAAACAACTTGGTTGTAAAGTGCGGCTAGTAAATTGGGGCACCAAGATCCACACCAGATCTTGACTTACCCAAAAGTCCTTGTCCTTTCTACTCCACCAGGCTGCTTGAAGAGCTCCAGCTGGCCTCAAAAAAGGCCTTTCCTTGGTCTGAGATTGGCTAGAAGGAGGATGACTGTAGAGGTGGAGATGTTTGGAGAATATGGAGAAAGGATCAGGGAGTTGAAGCAGTTCACTTTAAGGCTTGGTTGTTCCCAGGGAAGGGATAAGGGATATTATTTGCAGAGTTTGAAGGGTGTGGGAAGTCAGCAGCGAAGTAACTGCCAAGAAGAGCCCTCTGGGGGGTAGGTAGGGAAAGGACAGGAATCAAATGCAAACGGAGGGGGCTGAGTCAGGGGAGTGTCAAGCCAGGTACAGAGTGAGAAGCAGTAACCAGAGAAGAGGAGTTGAGGGGCAAGGGGAAGCTAAAACCTTGACTTACTCTGGCAGATGGCAGGATTTGGGGTGACAGGGCAGCTATGAACCAAGTGCCCAACACGTCAACGACAGCAAGGAGTGATTCCAGAGGCCGACCTAGAACACTGAGAAGCAGGGGGCACACATGAAGGGAAACAATATGTCACGGTCTCAAAGGATCTTCACCGGATATTTATTAATTACAAAGGAGAAAAATAGTAACCTCACACTGAACAAAAGCAGCAGACCTCACCTTAACCAAGTGATCTCAAAATGCTTCTTTATCAAAAGAGATGATGGGACAAATAAACAATGATTATTATTTTAGTCCTTGAGGTAATTAATAGCAACACCCCCAAGACCTACGACCAAAGGTCTCTCCAGCCCAATCCTACCTTGGTGCAAAATTACTCCGTGCTTACGCGTCACTGCGTCCCGAAGGGTTAATGAGCTGTCCCTGGGTAACATGTGGTTAACACATGTGCCCTTGACATGTCTTCCTTAATAAACGGAGTGATTCTAACGCTAGAGATTCAGGCACGGGGGCAGCGTTGAGATAACTGCTCCAGGCTGGGGTGGGGGTGTTCTGGGTCTCGAACCGAACCGGAAATCCCCGGGGCCCATCACGCAGCACGCTCTGGCTCGCGTCTCTAACAGCACAGCTTCCGGGGCTCGGGCCCCGCCCGGCGCCTGCCCGCCTCCCCCAGACCCTCGGGACTGCAGCTGGGGGTGTGGATATCGGGGGGCGTGCCTGCACTCCACTCTCATCCTCGTGCGGAGTGAGGTTCTCCTGCATCTGGCTCAGAACCCGTCGAAGCGGTCGTGCGACTGTGCCGCGCTGAGTGACAACCTGACGCTCCCGGGACTCTCCCCTCTGGGAAGCGCGCCGCTGCCCCCTAGTGGCTGATCTCGGAACCTCCTGAGGGTCCCGCGGCTCTGGGGCGAAGGTACAAAGGAAATCTCTGGTGCTAGAACCCCTGTGTTCCGGACAAGGCTTGCAGAGAGCTGGGAGCGGTGTCGCCTTGGGGGTGTGCGGACCGGCGCTGAGCTGGGAGAGAAGGGATGCTACAGTCCTCGAACGAGCCAGGTCTGAGTCAGCCCTGACCCAGGAAGGCCAGAAGCCTCCTCCTGCTGTCCCCTGTCCCTTCCCCGGCTCCTTTCAGGTCTTGTCCTCGAGGGAAAAGGGAGAAATGAATATATATGTATTGGGCAGCTTCACTTAGTCATGTGGAAATTCACTATTTCTTAAAAAGATTTGAAGTGATGACAAAGATTTCTGAGGAAGTTAAAGGGAAAAGGATGGGGGTGGGGGAGGGTAGAGATTCACAGAGGGATGAGGTTAATGCTTAAAATGACTCTTGAGACCCTGAACAGGGACTAGACCAGAAGACTAGAAACGGAGTGTTAAACTTCCGGATCATGAGAGCTTTAAAAGGGAAGAAATCAACAAGACTTCAGCAGCCCTTCAAGAATCAGGAACAATAGACTAAGGGGAAGGGAAATCATAGACTAAAAAATACAAAAGGAAAAGTAGAAAACATATATCATTGCAGTAATCACTGCAATAATTATTGCAGATGGACTAAATTCCTCTAAAGAAGATTCCCCTAGTAAAAAGCCTACGATAACCTACCTACTTTCTGTTTATAATATGTTAAAACAAAATGACAGAGTTTGAAAACAAAGAGGTGAGTTAAGATGTACCAGGGAAAAAGTTAAAAACCCCCACAGCTATTCCATTTCTGTGTTCTAGCTCCAAAACACTTCTCACACCTACCGGTTTCCCTTCACCCCATGGCCACTCTTTAAGTCAAACCCTGGTGATTTTCCCACCTGGACCACATCAATAGTTTTCCAGTCTGTCCCGGTGCTCTTCTTAACTTCCTCCCTACACAACAGACAAAATGTTCTTTTAGAAATATCAGCCGTAGGGGCACCTGGGTGGCTCAGTGTGTTAAAGCCTCTGCCTTCAGCTCAGGTCATGATCTCAGGGTTCTGGGATCGAGCCCTGCATAGGGCTCTCTGCTTGGCAGGGAGCCTGATTCTTCCCTTCTCTCTCTACCTGCCTCTCTGCCTACTTGTGATCTCTGTCTGTCAAATAAATAAATAAAATCTTAAAAAAAAAAAAAGAAAGAAATATCAGCCGTAGTATTTAGTATTTTAAAAACTACAATTTTCCTCTGCCCAAAGCCCTTCAATGTTTTCTTACAGTATTTAGAGTAAAATTCAACTCCCTCACTCTGGCCCACAAGCCCCCCAACCACCACATGAACCTATCTCATGCCTCCTCTCCCTCCTGCCTGCTGCCTTCTTGATGTTCCTCAGACTCACTGTACACCCACTGTTCCCTCTGGTTGGATGCCCTCCCTTAGCTCTTCACTCTCATTGCTTGGGTCTAGCTTCAGGAGCTCACCCACAGAAAAAAGTTTCCTCTGGCCAGCCTGTCTAGAATAGAGCCCTTTCTTTGCCTGCTACCCTTTATCATTACTCTGTTTATTTCCTGCAGAGTACTTGTTACAATCTATAAATATCTTATTTCTTCTCCAATAGAGCTTTTTTTTTTTTTTAACTAGTGTTTTGGGTCATTCAGTATACAATCATATCATTTGTAGGTGTAGATTATTTTTCTGTTAGAATTTGTGGGGGTTTTTGGGAAGATTTTATGTATTTATTTGACAGAGATCACAAGTAGGCAGAGAGGCAGGCAGACAGAGAGGAAGGGAAGCAGGCTCCAAGCTGAGCAGAGAGCCCGATGCGGGGCTCCATCCCAGGACCCTGGGATCATGACCTGAGCCGAAGGCAGAAGCTTTAACCCACTGAGCCACCCAAGTGCCCCTAGAATTTGTTTTTATAATTTCATTTTGTTTTAATAATGCAATAGGGTCTTTCAAATAATTTTGAATAATATGATTGTAGTGAGCATTTCTTCCTTGTGCTTAATTCTAATGAAAATAGCTTGAGGGTTTTCCTGTTTATTTTTTAGGAAGATATCTGCTATTAATTTTTGGTAAATACTCTGTATCATATTTAAGAAGCATTCTCCTATTCCTATATTAATTTTACTTTTCCAATCTTTTCTGTGGTAACTGATTTAAATTTTCTATTTCTTTTGGTGTCAATTTATGTTTTTCGGGGAATTCAAGAATTTTCTCCAGATTTTCAAGTTGGTTGTCATAGAGTTGTATGTAAATTGTTTTATAATTATTTTTCTTTCTTTTATACCTGGTGTTGTATGATCTTTCCCATTTGTAATATGGTTCATATTTGATTTTTCCCCTTGTTCTTTAATGGTCCAGCAATTGCATGCCTATATATACATTCAAAAAATGAAAGCAGGGACCCAAACAGTTACTTGTACACTTGCTTCTAGCAGAATTATTCATAATAGCCAAAAGGAGAAGCAACCCAAGTGTCCAGCAACAGAGAAGCAAAATGTGAATAAGCAACATGTAGAATAGACATGCAATGTGATATTATTTGTCCATAAAAGGAAATGAAATTTTGATATTTGCTACAATATGGATGTACCTTAAAAACATTATGTCTAGTGAAATAAGCCAGACACAAAAGGACAAATATTGTATGATTCCACTTATATGAGGTACCTAGATTAGGCAAATTCACAGAGACAGAAAGTGGAATAAAGTTTACCAGGAGCTCGGGGAGAGGGTAAGGGATTGCTGTTGTTTAATGGATACAGAATTTTTGCTAGGGACAATGAAAAAGTTTGGGGTATATTTAGTCGTGATGGTTATGCGACATTGTGAATGTATTTAATGCCACTGAACTGTGCACTTATAAATGGTTAAAATGACAACTATATTATGTATATGTTGTCACAATACAAAAATTAGGTTTAGGATTTATTCTTTCCATTATATCTTTGCCTATGTCACCAATATTTGCTTCTACTTAATTTTTTTTTTTTCTAGTGGTACCCGGGTGGCTCAATTGGCTAAACATCTGACTCTTGGTTTCAGCGCAGGTCATGATCTCAGTCAGGGTCATGAGATTGTGAGATCGAGCTCTGCACTCTGCAGGGAATCTGGTTTTCTCTCTCTCCCTCTGCCCCCTCTCCTGCTTTTCCTTTCTCTCAAATAAATACATGAATCTTTAAAAAAATTTGTTCTAAAAAATTGTGGTTGGCACACAATGTTACACTAGTTTCAGGTGTACAACATAGTGATTCAACAAGTCTATACATGACACTGGTCTATACATCACCACAAGTGTCGTGGTGATGTATACCGTCTGTCACCATACAGCACCACTATTGTAATACCATTGACTGTATTCCCTATGCTGTATCTTTCATCCCTGTGACTTACTCATTCCATAATTGGAAGCCTGTATCTTCCACTCCCCTTTACCCATTCTGTCCATCCTCCTGCCCACCTCTACCCTGGCAACCATCAGTTTGTTCTGTGTATTTATGGTCTATTTCTGCCTTTTGTGTGTTTATTCATTTGTCTTGTGTTTTTTTTTTTTTTTAGATTCCACATAAAAGTGAAATCATATGGTATTCATCTTTCTTAGTCTGACTTATTTCACTTAGCATAATAAGTCCACTATCTTGTTGCAAATGGCAAGATCTCACTCTTTTATGGCTGAGTAATATTCCCCTGTGTGTGTGTGTACACATCATCTTTATCCATTCATCTATCAGTGGACACTTAGTTTGCTACCATATTTTGGTTATTGTAAATAATGCTGCAATAAACATAGGGGTGCAAAAATCTTTTTGAATTGGTGTTTTCATTTTCTTTGGATAAATACCCAGTAGTGGAAATACTGAATCATATGGTATTTCTATTTTTAACTTTTTGAGGAATCTTCACACTGATTTTCACAGTGGCTGCACAAACTTGCATTCCTATCAACAGTGCATAGTTTCCCTATTCTCCATATCCTTGCCAACACTTGTTATTTCTTGTCTTTTTTATTTTAGCCATTCTGACAGGTGTAATATGATATCTCATTGCGGTTTTGATTTGCATTTCCCTGATGATGAGTGATGTTAAGCATCTTTTTGTGTGTCTGTTGGGCATCTGTATGTCTTCTTTGGAAAAAATGTCTACTCAGGTCTTCTGCCCTTTTTCTAATCAAATTATTTAGGTTTTTGGTGTTGAGTTTGGCTTTTATTTTTATTAATTACTTTGGCTGGATTATTTATGGTTCATTTTTAATTTCTTAAAATGCATTCTTAATTTCTTTACTTTCAATCTTCTTTTATAATGAAGGCACTTGGGGCACCTGGGTGGCTCAGTCGGTTAAGAATCTGTCTTTGGCTCAAGTCATGGTCCCAGGGTCCTGGGATCCAGCCCTACATTGGGTTTCCCTCCTCAGTGAGGAGCCTGCTTCTTCCTCTCCCTCTCCCTGCTGCTCCCTCTACTTGTGCTCTTTGTCTGTCAAGTAAATAAATAAAATCTTTAAAAAAAAATAATGAAGGCACTTAAGACTGTGCTTATCTTTCAATATGGATTTAACATACTAAAACATAGGTTTCATTACTTCCTAGATTGTTTTTTGTTTTAAGATTTTATTTATTTATTTGACACAGAGAGAGAGAGAGAGATCCTAAGCTCCTAAGCAGGCAGAGAGGCAGGCAGAGAGAGAGAGGGAGAAGCAGGCTCCCTGCTGAGCAGAGAGCCCGATGCGGGACTCGATCCCAGGACCCTGAGATCATGACCTGGGCTGAAGGCAGAGGCTTAACCCACTGAGCCACCAGGTGCCCCCCTAGATTATTTTTAATTTGAATTTTGTTTTTTGTTTTTTAAAGATTTTATTTATTTATTTGTCAGAGAGAGAGCGAGTGAGAGTGAGCACAGGCAGACAGAGTGGAAGGCAGAGTCAGAGGGAGAAGCAGGCTCCCTGCGGAGCAAGGAGCCCGATGTGGGACTCGATCCCAGGACGCTGGGATCATGACCTGAGCCGAAGGCAGCTGCTTAACCCACTGAGCAACCCAGGCGTCCCTTAATTTGAATTTTGATTTACATATTGATCTAGAGATTACTTTTATTCTAATAGTTAATAGTTTGGGTGAGTCTTTATTTATTATTCATTTGTATTGTAAAATATTGATTAGAAAATATACACTATAAAATTTTCACTTTTTTTTAATTTGTCAAGTTTTATTTGTGGCCAAGTACATGATACATTTATATATAAATACCATATATATTACAGAAATACGAACATGTTTTATTGGCAAACAAAAAAACGTTCTCTGTGTTTGTAGGTTGCAAAGGTCTATATAGGTTATTAAAATGAGCTGGTTGACAGTAATACACAGATCTTTTATGTCCTGGCTAAAACTTTTACCTTCTAAATCTATTAGATTTTGAAAGATGTATATTAGAATCTTCCACTATAATTGTGCATGCATGTTTTAAGATTAAGTTCTCCTTGTGTTTCCAGTAGATTTGCCTTATATATTTAGCTGCTATGATGTTTAGTGTTTAGAAGTTTATGACTAATACTTTCCTCTTAAAATGTACTTTTTATTATTACATAATATCTGTCTTCCTTTTTTTAAAGATTTTATTTATTTGACAGAGACAGAGAGATCACAAGTAGGCAGAGAGGCAGACAGAGAGAAGGGGGGAAGCAGGCTCCCCACTGAACAGAGAGCCTGACATGGGGCTCTATCCCAGGACCCTGAGATCATGACCTGAGCTGAAGGCAGAGGCTTAACCCACTGAGCCACCCAGGCGCCCCATAATATCCGTCTTCTTTAATACTTTTTATTTGAAATTTCACATAATCTATGTTGTCATTTCTGCTTTCCCTCATTTGTATTCATCTGATATTTCTTTATTCATTAGCTTTTTTAAAAAAGTTGGATCCATGCCCAAAATGGAGCCCAATGAGAGGCTTGAACTCACGACCTTGAGATGAAATCAAGACCTGAGCTGAGATCAAGAGTCACATGATTAGCCAACTGAACCACCCAGGTTCCCCAACTCATTAGCTTTTCTGTATCACTTTATTTTAGGTGAGCCTCCCATAAACATACATTTGGATTTGGTTTTTCAGTTAGATCTGACAGTTTCTATATTTTCCGTGAAACTTCAACTCATTCACATTTAGTGTAATAGTTGATACTTGATTTTATTCTTTCCATCTTATTTTATTTTAATTTTAATCTTTTTCTTTTTCTTGGCTTATTCTCATTATCAGTAATTTTTTCCTTCCTCTTTGTTAATTTGGAAATACTACTGGGCTTTTTAATCAAAAGTATATTTCTTCTTTTTTTTTTTTAAAGATTTTATTTATTTGTCAGAGAGAGAGAGGGAGAGAGAGCGAGCACAGGCAGACAGAATGGCAGGCAGAGGCAGAGGGAGAAGCAGGCTCCCTGCCGAGCAAGGGGCCCGATGTAGGACTCGATCCCAGGACGCTGGGATCATGACCTGAGCCGAAGGCAGTCGCCCAACCGAGCCACCCAGGCGTCCCTCAAAAGTATATTTCTTTATAATTATATCAAAACACGCTAACAACACTCCTCTCATACCACCTTGGTGCTCACTTTTGGTGTGTCTCCTTCCCACAAGATAAAACCTTTAAAACATTTTTGCCTCATCACTCCTCCCACCTTTCCAAACTCTGGTTTTCCTAAGACAATTTGGTTTTCTTGGTTTACAGCTAACATTAAGTTTTTCCTGTTTGATAAAAGAATTCTTACGAAGTGCCTGGGTGGCTCAGTCGTCGAGCAGCTCTTGATTTTGGCTCAGGTCATGATCTCAGGGTCAGAGACTCTGAACTCAGCAGAGAATCCCTTGAGATTCTCTCTCTCCCTCTTCCCGCCCCGCCCACCCACACTCTCTCTCTCTAAAGTCAATAAATCAATCTAAAAAAAAAAAAAAAGAGAGAGAGAGAGATCTTATTTAGCACTTATACTACAAATTATCAATCACACTGTTACCATTCATTTGATATTAACTATATAAAATGCAAAGTTCATTACTTAATAACTGTCTTCCTGGGGCGCCTGGGTGGCTCAGTGGGTTAAGCCGCTGCCTTCAGCTCAGGTCATGATCTCAGGGTCCTGGGATCGAGTCCCGCATCGGGCTCTCTGCTCAGCAGGGAGCCTGATCCCCCCTCCCTCTCTGCCTGCCTCTGCATCTACTTGTGATCTCTCTCTTTCAAATAAATAAATAAAATCTTTAAAAAAAAAAACTGTCTTCTTTCTTGTCTCATCTTACTCTATGCTGAAGTCTATTTGGATTGTTTTCTTATTTGATTTGAGTATGTTCTTGGCATCTTTCTTTTACAGGACAGGTGAGTGCTTTCTTGCCTGGGTATATGATTCTTAGGTGATTCTCCTTTCTCTCAATGTCTATAGTTGTTATTCTGCCCCTTAGCTTCTAGGCTTGTGATTTAAAAATAACATATCTTAACTCACTAGTAATAGAAGGGAACTTCCTTAATATCACTTAGAACAAACATCATAATTAATGATAAAATATTAGAAGTCTTTACCTCATTCTCTACCTTGAGATAGGGAAATTGGAGGAAAATACAATTTCACCATTTCTGTTTAAGATACTATTGGATTCCTAGCCAGTATAATAAGGCAAAACAAAGAAAAAGATTATACAATTAAAAAGGAAATAAAATTATCATTAATTTATATTCTATATATTTATATATTTTTATATCATTTATATAAAACTGGAAAATGTACAAAATGTAACATTTCATTTAAGGTTACCTACACATGTTGTAAAACTATAGCAGCAAGCAGGAGAATCACAAACCCAACATTCAGAATAATAATTCCTTGAGAAAAAGAAGGCACATAGGAGACTTCTAAAAATGACTTAATGTTCTATTTCTTAAGTAGGCTGATGGATATACAGATATTAATTATTCTTTATACCTTCCATATACATGCTTGTGTATTTTTGTAGGTATGAAATACTTCATTATAAAAAAGAAGAGTAGAAAATGTGAAAGACTTTAGAATTGCACACTATGTATAACAATAAAATTAGTGTAAAAAAAGCATACAAAGAAAATGTTAAAATCTTTATTGTCTTTTAGTGCGCTATACAATTAGACAATGTGATTGTGTATGTAGAAAATCTAAAATAATCTACGGACAATGTATTTATTTGATAAGTAGATTTAACAAGGATGCTGGAAGCAAGGTCAATACACAAAATAAGTTCTCTCTTTGCTCATTTCATTGCTATAGGCAACAACAGGAAATAATCTAACAAACATAATGAAGAGTGAAAGAAACACAGTAAAAAAATCCCACACAGTATCATATCATTCCATTTAAATAGTGTTTACAAAAGGCAAAATTAACTATATTGTTTAGTGATACATACAATTTATTTCAGAAATCAGGTATTATAGGAATTAGAAATTCCTCCCTCTACTGGGGAGGGAGAAAGCTATAATTTGTATAGAGTACAGTAGGACAGGGTGAAGGCTTCCAGGGTGTTAGGGCATTGACAGTATTGCATATATATATTTTTATGCAATATAATATACATATTTCAGGTTGCTGTGTGTATGTGGATTATAAAATCTCAGTTTTCTGTGTGGAGATATATACCATGTTTATTGGAGGAAAATACAATACCAAAGATGTCAACTCCCCAAAATTAATCAATTAAGATAAAAATAAATAAACAAATAAATAAAATAAAACAAAATTCTGCATGGACAAATAAACACAAATACCAAATAAAAAATAAATAGAAGATTACAAAAATAATAAAATAATTGCAACTCACATATCAGATAAATGGCTAATTTCCCTAATATATTGTGAATGCTTACAAATCAGTAAAGGGAAAAAAATAGAAAAATAGACACAGGGTAGAAAAAGATACAAATGGTTGAAAGAAAAAAGACACTCCATTTCACCAATAAACAAGGAAATGCAAACTGAAAATAAAAATAAGATGTTTTTCATTAAAAAAATTTTTTTTAAAGATTTTATTTATTTATTTGACAGAGAGCAAGATCACAAGTAGGCAGAGAGGCAGACAGAGAGAGAGGGAGGGAAGCAGGCTCCCCACTGAGCAGAGACCCCGATGTGGGGCTTGATCCCAGGACCCTGAGATCATGACCTGAGCTGAAGGCAAAAGCTTAACCCATTGAGCCACCCAGGCACCCCTCATTAAAAAAAATTTTTTTTAAGATTTTATTTATTCATTTGACAGAGATCACAAGTAGGCAGAGAGGCAGGCAGAGAGAGGGAGGTAAGCAGGCTCCTTGTTGAGCAGAGAGCCCGATGTGGGGCTCGATCCCAAGACCTTGAGATCATGACCTGAGCCAAAGGCAGAGACTTAACCCACTGAGCCACCAGTCACCTGTCATTTAAAAATTTGATAATATAAAGTATGAGCGTGAATGACAACAATGAAAACAAACATTCTCTTGCATTTGTTGGAACTGTAAATTTTTGCAGTCTTTTTACAAAGCATTTGGTGAAGTCTATCAAAATTACATATGCATTACTGTCTGTTATATTCCTATATGTGCACAGTCATAGGTACTTTTAAGGCTATTGATTACAGTGTTGTTATTGAGGAAGCCTGGAAATAACTTAATGTTCATCAATAGGGAATTGAAAATGAACTACTGTGTAGCTGTTTTCATAATGAGCTAGAGAAATTACATATAAGTTGTTCAAGGAAAAAAGCAAGTTGCTGAACTGTTGTGTATTTTATACTTCCATTTGTGTCAAAAATGAATGGCATAGCTTTGGAGAAAGTATCACCCATATACGTAACTGTAAGACACTAACATATTACAAGGACCTGTAAGCAGCAGATGTTTTGGAAAAAGCTAGTGCTTTTTTTTTTGGGGACCCAAGATCCTGGACCATTGAATTTCACCGCACAATTTTACACTTTGTACTTTTGAATTTTTTATAAATCTCTCTCTCTACATCTCCCTCCCTCTACCATCACACAGTTTTTTTTTTTCAATTCTCAAGACCATTAAAAAAATTATTTTCCTTTTTCCTTTCTCCAAATGTTCTAACACTTTTTATGAAACCCGAGAAAACCAGTTATAGATTATCTTACCATCAGCCCAATATGCAAGTTGATTTAAATTCTTCAATACTAAAAAAATAATAAGGCAAAACAATAATTAAAACAGTTTAAACAATAATTGAGGTTTTGTCAGTTATGAAAATGAACCCCAAAGTATATAGTAATCAACTTAATAAAGTGTGTTAGATGTATATGGAAAATATGTAAAACTTGATGGTAGGATTTTAAAGAAGACCTAAATAGATAGAGATATTTGCCATGCTTACATATATTTTTAGAAAGACCCAATATCATAAAGATGTCAACATCCCCAAATTAATCTGTGAAGTCATTGTTTAAATCAAAACCCCAACAAAGATTTGTAACAGAAGCTAACTCTAAAACTTACAGGAAAACTGAAGGACCCCAAATAGTCAAGGTGGTCTTGAAAAAATGTGAGAATACACGCTTATCCCGAAATCAAGACTTATTATTAAGTTACAGTAATTAAAAGAGTGTGGTATTTCTCAAGGATAGACAAATAGACCAAAAGAATAAAATAGAAAGCCCAGAAACACACCGACACATTTTGGGAAATTTGATTTATGACAAAGCTGGCATTTCAGATGACTGAAATGATAAATGAGTGTAGCACAATCATTATCCATGTGAGAAAGAAGATCTCTCTGGAACTCCTTTCACAAAGAATCAAATCTAGGGGATGTAAGACCAAATACAAACCAACAAAATTTTAAAACTTATAGAAGAAAATACAGGGAAGCTTACGACCTTTCAACCAAGTCCCCCAAAGCACAAACTATAAAGAAATAGCTAAATAAGGCTACATTAGCATTTACATTTTCTGTACCTTAAAAGACACCAAAAAAAAAAGTTGTCAGGGCATGGGGTGAGTGATAATATTTGCAATACATCCACCTGAAAAGAGAACAATATTCAAAATATATAAAGAATTCTTTAAAATGAACAAGAAAATGACAACAAACAATAGAAAAAAGGGAAAAGGTGATGGACCTAAGTTTACAGAATAAAATATACAAATGACCAGTAAGCATATGAATAGATACCTAGCCTCTAACCTCATAGTAATCTGGGAAATGCAAATTAAAACCGTAAGGAAATAATACCACAAACCCATTAAATTTGGGAGAAAATTCGATAATAGCAAGTGTTGATGAAGATTAGGAACACAGTAATTCATCCATTGCTGTTAAAATCGCTTTGGAGAGCAAGTGGGCAGTAACTAGTAATGTAGAAGTTGGGGACCCTTTGCAACCCTTCTGCTCCAGTCCTAGGTGTGTACCCCATAGAAACTCTCACACACAGGTGCAGGAGACACAAACTAGACTGTCCATAACAGGACTGTTTGGAATCAGGACAAAAATGCAAACTGTCAAATTTTTATCAGTAGGAGAATGGATAAATAAATTCAATATAACATTAATCCAATAGTAGACTATACTTCCATGAAAATGAATTTTTATTTATCAAAGAGACCTGAAAACTTAGGTAGCACCACAGGCCAGGCTCTATTCTAAATTCTTTATAAATATTAACTCATTTACTGAATGAACCTGAACTAGATTTACTAACATGAGTCAATATGTATAAATCCCAAAAGCACCATGTTGACTGAGAAAAGCAAGTTACAGAAGTATTTGTAGAGTATTTTGTCATGTATATAAAGTTTGAAACATTTAAAACATTATGTGATGTTTGAGAATTTGTTCATATATAATAAAAGTGTATAGAGAGGTTACTGCAGGGGTAAGGGTGAGGGTGGGGAATAAGGAGGGTCTCTGAAGGGCTTCTTCAGGAAATATGCTGCGTTTCTAATGATCAGTGATAGCCGTTCTCATAGCTCAGTGTATCTCTGAGATAGTTCATTAAACAGTAAAATTAAAGTGAAAAGTCATCCACTATACCCACTTCCACTTGATTGATTTTCTTCCAGTCTCATTCTATTTTTTTTTTAAAGATTTTATTTATTTATTTGAGAAAGTGAGAGAGAGAGAGAGAGAGCATGAGAGGGGAGAAGGTCAGAGGGAGAAGCAGACTCCCCATGGAGCGGGGAGCCCAAATGCGGGGACTCCATCCTGCAACTCTGACTCCGGTATCATGACCTGAGCCAAGGGAAGTCGCTTAACTAACTGAGCCATCCAGGCGCCCTCTTCTATGTTCGTTTCTTTTTTCTTTTCTTCCTTCCTTCCTTCCTTTTTTTTTTTTTTTTTAAATATATACACTTGTGATTATCTCACATATATTCTGTCACTTAAGTGCTTTTTCATTTATCGGTACCAAGAAGAGCTGCACTTGGGGGAATATTTAGACTTACTCCTTCTGAAATATTGTCACAGGTGGAGTTAAAGTATCAAATTTTACGTATGAGCACTCAAACCCTCTTCATACTCCTCATGAGTACCTTTTGCCAAGAGCTGGACCAGTTCACTCTGCACCCCCCAGCAGGGCATTGGTGCCGCGTTTTCTCTGCAGCTTTCTCCGCACTAAATCTTCTCGCAAACAAACAAAAAAACCTGCCCCCAAACCCTTACTATTTCCGTCCGTGAAAAAAGAAGCTTATTTGTATTACTCTGAGAAACACTGACCCCAACTGCTTAGCATTGGTTTATAAAGGGAGAAGAGCTTTACTGTCGAGGGCGCCCGGGGACCCACAGTGTTTCCCCCGCGGGGTGCCGGGGCAGGTGCAGCTCCGAGGCTCCCTCCTCGCCCACGCAGCCTTTCCTCCCACGCTCTGCGCGGTGGGGTCGGTGGCTCGGATCTCGGGAGCCCGGCCCCCACGAAAGCGCAGCGAGGTCGTCAGGGGCATAGTTTACTTTTCGTTAGTCTTCTTTCCCGCCTACGAGTAGCCTTGGGTTCGCGCCTGGGCGGCTAGGGCGGGGCTCCTTTACTGGGCCGTCTCACAACCATCCTCGGGCCTCTTGGGCTCAGTGATGTGCTGGCCAATGCCGTCCCGCCCACGGAGCGCGGGCACACAGGGCTCCATTCACCCTTCCCCGGCCGGTGAGCGGGGTGGGCGCCCCACCTCGGGCCACACACAGGCAGGGTGGGACCAGAGGAGCTTGTCCTTTCCCATGGGCAGGGCTGGAATTTGGGGGGGAGGTGGGAATTGCGGAAGTTGGAAAGGGAGGAGTGAAGGGCTGGGTGCGAAGTGGGAGGCTGTTTCTAGGGACGGGGGTGGGGAGTGGGAGAGGGGGGGGGGGGGGGGGGTGAGGGGGAGGGGCTGGGGGCAGGTTTCCGGACTAAAGAGGTAGGAACCTATGCAGAAACCGGAGGAAGGGAGAGATAGGGGAGGGATAGGGAGGTGGGGCAGGACTCAGAGAGGGGACCCAGAGATTGGGGGGCACATTCATTCAGATCGACCTGGGGGTTACAGGAGTGGGAAGGGAATGTGGAATAGCGGGATGAAAGGAATTTCAGGAGGGAGGAGGCATTAGCCTGCGGAGACGGGGGTGGGGGGAGGTGGGAGGTGGGGGGGGGTGAGGAGCTGAGGGGGGTGGGGGGTGAGGGGCGGCGTGGCTACCCCCTGCTGGACCTGGGCAGGCATTTGCCAAAGGGCTCAGCTTGGAGTCTCCATGGGGCAGCAGAAGTCTACAGCTCCAAGCCAGGTGGAAGAAGGCCATGACAGGGGTGGGGAGGGTGCACCTAGCAGTGGACAAGCAGCAAGGACAATGCCTCCCCAGCTGTCAGGAGTTTCCTGGGGACTGACTCTAAAGTGGCCAAGGGGTCACCTGGGAAGTGGGGAGAAGGGAGGGGGGACCCCCAGTGAAGGAAGCGCACCCTGGTGGAGGGAGGAGCTGAAGAAGCAGCAGGACTGCTTTGGGAAGCCCAAGATCCTCCTGGGACCAGCTTCTTGTCACAGGAAAAAATGCCCACCAGTGAGAGATCAAAGAGATCATGGTTTCACCATATTGTGGGAAACTATAAAAATGGCGCTATAAGGCCATGCTCCTCAAAGGGGGCCAATAGGTAAATCCTCTGGGCGAGTGTATTAAAATGCAGATTCTGGGGCGCCTGGGTGGCTCAGTGGGTTAAGCCTCTGCCTTCGGCTCAGGTCATGGTCTCAGGGTCCTCGGATTGAGCCCCACATCGGGCTCTCTGCTCAGCAGGGAGCCTGCTTCCTTTCCTCTCTCTCTGCCTGTCTCTCTGCCTACTTGTGATCTCTCTCAAATAAATAAATAAAAATTTTTAAAAATGCAGATTCCAAGTTGGCAGATCTGAGGCGGCACCTGAGACTCTGTATGACTCACAAGCTCCCAGGCAATTCCTGTCCTGCTGCTTCAGGACCACTGAACTGAGCAGCAAGAGCATAAGGAATTGTCTGTTCGGGGCACCTGGCAGGCTTGCTCAGTTGGGCTTGGGACTCTTAATCTCAGGGCTGTGAGTTCAAGCCCCACGTTGGGCAGGCAGCCTACTTAAAGAAATAAATAAAATCATTTTTAAAAAGGAGTTCTGTATCAACATGGAGAAATATCTAGGTTATATGATAAAGTGAAAAGATAGTCTATGTGAGATGAAGCCCATTTTCTTTTTAAAGTGTGTCTTACACAAACACCCTAATGTGTACACCTACACACACACACAGAGGTGCAAAAACATATCACCTACATCTTTTTCTGGGAGATGGGATAACAAGTGGTATGAATTTCCTACTTTTTGCTTGTATCTATTTTCTAAATTTTTTCGATAAACACATTCTCCTGTCGTAAGGAAAAAGAGTCTCTCCAAATCACGGAAGTTATTTATTTTAAAAAGAGGACTCAGGCAGAAGTTCACAGATCTCCCTCTCTGGGAGGCTGGCTTCGTTTCTCCTCCTCTTCAGCTCAGAGTATCTATTTACATGCTGCCCAGAGAGGGGGCTGGTAGCCCCTGGGGCTTGGCAGGAGGGGGGTTCACCCTATCCTGTCAGTAAATGTTTGCTCACTTGAGTGAGCTTAGGGGACAAGGTCCCACTGAGGGACATTTGGTTATGGCAAAGTCTAGGAGTACATTTAAATGGCAGTGTTAAAGGGAAATTTTCTTATTGGCCATTACTTATATTGCTCGAGAGTAGAGACGTTGGTGCTATGGATAGATAGCTCTTTCCATTTACATGTCATCTTATTATTTGTACTTTCTTGCCATCACCTTATTTGATCCTCTGAGGTAAATGCTCTCATTATTTCCCTTTTATAGCGGAAGAAAGTACACCTCAGAGAGTTAAATCAACTTACTCAGGGTCAACATCTAGGAAGAGGTAGAGCCCTGGGCTTTTTAATCCAGAATGCCTGATTGTAGAACCTGGTTTCTTGATTACTGAAGTGGACTGTATCTCATGGGATAGCAGACCCAGGCTCAGAAACCTCGCCTTCCCGTTCATGTGCAAGCACGTCTGGAACTCTGCATTCTCTTGTGTGAGCTTGGGCTAGCGACACCTCTTGAGCACAGCTCAGATGGCAGTGCTGAGAGTGGTCTGGGCTTCCACAGAAGCTGGAAGAGCACAAGGGGCGATATGATAGGGAGGGAGGTGGCCATGATGAGTTTATTGTTCACAAGAATCTGGATACATGAAATCTAGAAACTGATCGCTGGGAATGAACTGGATATCCTTGAGAGGATCTTTTTTCTTCTCTGAACTTCCCTATCAAATAAGAAACAGGGGCACCTGGGTGGCTCAGTCAGTCAAGTGTCTGACTTTGGCTCAGGTCATGATTCCGGGGGGTCCTGGAATGGAGCCCCCAGGATGGGCTCCTTTCCCTGCTTATTGGGGAGTCTGCTTGTCCCTCTCCCTCTGCCCCTCCCTCCCCTCCCCCACTTGTGTACAAACACTTTCCCTCTCTCAAATAAATAAATAGAATCTTTAAAAAAAAAAAAATAAAATAAAATTTTGTTATGTTTTCCAGTTTTTGAAAAGATTTAGTCTATCAGACAAATTGCATTTGTCAACTAATAATTGATTTTCTTAATTTTTGTTAATTAAAATCATTTGGAACTATCACAGATTCTAACAAATATGAAATATAAATATAATCTCCCTAAGCTGCTGCGGTTCTAGCAAAAGAAAGTAATTTTGGCATTTTAGTTGGCATGTGTGGCTTTATAACAGGTAAATGTTTAATTGTTGTTAAGGCTTTTAAAATAGAAAGACCCATGAACCCTGTAAGAATCTATCCCAAAGAAATGGTTTAAATTGCAGAAGGGAAAATGTATTTCCCAAGGATGTTCATTGCATTAGCTATGGTAGTTCAAACCGTAGAAATGCACTAAATATTCATCTGTAAATAAATTAGGGCACATTTGCATGTTTGCACAATGGCATATTTTGCAACTATTAAAAGTTCTGTTCAGTCTTAGAGCATAGAAAAATTTCCTCTGCAGGGCACCAAACCCAGAAACCATTAAGAAAAAGCTGACAGATTTGACACCATCAATATTAAAAAAGGCTTGCCCTTGAAAGAAACCATAAACAAAGTGAAAATACAAGTGGCAAACTGAGATAAAATATGCAACAGCAACAATATTAAAGCCATGTATCTTTATTTTCCCATATATCACACTATTTCAGCTTCTCTCCTCCAGGGCTGAGCCATGAAGCTTGTCTCCCAGAGAAAGAGGAGCAGGAAACATTTGGGACAGAGAGGCCCAAAAAACTGAAAAACTGTGAGTCTCCACCCTGATTTCTCTCATCCCCTTAGCAAGACCAGTCTCCGATGCTAGTCTTTGTGGAGGAAATAAAAGAAATAGTTTTATCCTGAATACTGCCTTTAATAAATCAAGGGCCCACCTGGTGAACTTGATCATAAACATCTACACAGGGAGAACTACTACCAGGAGGAAGTGGGGAAAAATAGCTGAGCCCCCCTCCCCCCACTTCCTTGGCTAAGGACTGTAGAAGGAAGAGAAAGGTGAGAATAAGAGAAGCAGTTGGTGAGAGATGTGTGTCCCACCTGTCCCAAAGTTGCAAACAGGTCAATTGAGGGAAATATCCAAAGCATCGAAAGCAGAAGAGAGGCTTCTGACCCTGTTTCAGTTTGAGATTCTGGAAAGGGGAACCTCACCAGGTACCTGCCCCGGAGCAAAGCTTCTGCCTCTTTAGGCAGAGAGAAGGGCAGCATTAGGCTGGCCAGAGTCTTTCTTGGCATTCATCGGTATGCAAGATGTCCAGAATTTCCTGAATACCCTTGAGAAGGAAAATTGAACCCTATATGTGAGGACCAGGTTGTCACCCAGGCTGGGAGCCCATGGGAGTTGCAGATAGGCCTCAAGGTAGTTCAGAGCACCTGTAGATCCCAAGTGGAGAAGAGTCCATTGAAAGGACCACTGGACTCCAAGGGAGTCAGGAGAAATCTTGACTTTCTTAGGTACAGATGTAGGCAACAAATGTCAGCATGTCAGCAAGACGCTTGCCCTGTGACCAGGTCAACAAGAAGCATTGTTACAGAACTCAGAGGAGCTGCTGAGTGGTCCAAGGACCTGTGCTCGGGAACTCAGGCCCCCCTCCTTCACCTTTACCACATTAGAAGCCCCGTCTCCCCTGTACCCAAATGCCATTCCAGAGAATTAACAGGAGGGGGAATATAAGGGTTAAAGCAGTGGGTAGGGTAACTGTAACTAAAGGTTACTAAATACAGTGGCTTACACAGTAAAAGCTGGATTCTCTTTCAGATGGGAATCCAGGTGGGCCATGCATGTGTGCTCTGGCTGCCCAGAGTTGGGGGTGGGGCGGCGATCAACCCTGCCGCCCTTCTGTCTCGTTGCTCTGCTGTTCTCAACATGTGACTTCTGTCTCCTGGTCTTTCATTCTAGTTCCTGCAAGTGCCGATGCATTCCAGGTAGTGGGAAGAGGGACAACGATATATGGAAGGCACGCCCTACCCCCATTTCCTTCAAGGGCATGACCTGGAAGTCACACACATCACGCATGCACACATGCTGTTGTCCAGAACTAGGTCGTGTTACTACCCCTACATGCAAGGAAGGCTGTGAACCTTTTCAGCCGGGCAGCCAGATGGCCATATCTTACCCACAGAACACACTCACCCTTGTCCAGCCTGAAGTTCAGGGTCTCTGGGGGCTGCAGGGTCCTTTCCTCCAGGCCTAGATGCAACTATCTGTCTGGCGACCTATAAACAAGAGAAAAGTTGTCTCCCCTACTTTCACTTACTCACATACCGAATAGCACCCATGGAAAAGAAATAGGATGAGTAATCAGAACGTCCATTCAGAAAATGGAAGAATAGAGAACACCCAGTAGTGACCAGTTCATAGCAAGGGTCCCCTCCTACCACACAGCAGTCACAAACACTGCCTTCCCCGAAAGTGGGAAGTGGGCCTTGGCTTGTGGATCTGGTAGTCCCTTGTCCATTGACCTCAGAGAGGATAGGCTGGTTTTTGACAAGATAATTCCTGTGTGTCTTCCTGCATGGTCTCGTCCCAAGTGGGCACTGGAGAATGTGCCCTTTAGGGGGACTTGTGGATCTCACAGCCTTTTTCTTCTGGTGTCTTTTGGGAGGGCCCGGGAGTTACTGTAGGAGTCAATGCAATCACAGGATTTTTCAGGTCACACTTACCAGGTTTGGTTTTGTTTGCAAGAAAACGCCCTCCAGTAGTTAGTAGGCATCTCGTCCATTTATTCTCTGTTGGTGCGTGTGGAGGTATCTATAGTCAAAAAAGGGATAATTTTTATTATAGGCATAATTTTTACACAGCAAAATTCTGTTCTTCAATTTAGTCACTTCAGACTCTGTCCTTTTTTGTTCTAGAAGGCAGTTAAACTACTAGTGGATTTTATTGACTCTCAGGCTTGGTCGGTTTTGGTCCAAAGGAGTGGTTCCTATTGAAAGCATGGTCCTTACTCTCCCATATCCCAATACCTGGCAACCTTTGGTGCTCTCATTTGGCTCTCAGCCCTATAGCAACCACTTTCTTCTAGGCCTTACGGTGTCCTACCTGCACCCGCTCAGCCACGCTCTTAGCCAAGGGCTAATGGTGAACCCCAGTGTTGTTTCTAGCACCCTTATCCCCCATGCAGCTCCCACGATCTTTGTTACCCTGCCCTGAAAATTCTAGCCAACATAGCCTCCCTGAATTCCTGCTTCTTCAGCTCAACAAGAGTGCTGTGCGCTATGCTCTGCCCTGGGGGTGCTGTCCCCATGCCCTGTGAGCCACAGAAGATCCCCAGGAAGAAAGCCAGGGCCAATGTGGGATTCACTTCATGTGTGTCTTTTCTCTAAAGGATCACAGTCTGGTCCTGCCTGTTGTCCAATACACTGTCTAACTGCCAGTTGCTTCATCTATTTTGTCTAACTTCACGATTGTTTATGGCGGTGGTGGTGGTGGGAACATGATATTAGTTACTCCATTGGAGATATAATCAAAATTCTTTCCTTCCCTAGATAGACAATTTTATTTGGATATACAGCTGTCCAGGGAGCTAGCCAATGATATATGAGCAGAAGCAAAGGAGTGTGCCTCTACTCTTTCTTTTCTTTTTTTTTTTAAAGGTTTTGTTTATTTGAGACAGAGAGAGAGCGCACGAATGGGGAGAGCCGGTGGAGGAAGAAGCAGACTCCCCACTGAGCAGGGAGCCTGATGCAGGGCTTGATCCCAGGACCCTGAGATAAGGACCCGAGCCAAAGGCAGACGTTCAGCCAACTGAGCCACCCAGGAGCCCAACTTCTCTTTGTTTTCTTTTCCTGTTGGCTGGAATGTTATGGCTGTGATTACTAGCTGTCCAGCAAAATCTGCTCTTCATAATTAACATACTCAAAGCAGAGACATCAGAAAGAAAAGAGAAGAAGGGGGCAGGGGAAAAGTATGTGAAGAAATAACAGCCAAATTTTCCCCAAGATTTAGTGAAAACATCACCTATCATTCAGTGAACTCCAAGCAGGATGAATAAAAAGAAAACCATACCCAGGCCCATCATGGTCAAACTGCTAAAAACCAAATATAAAGGGAAAATCTTAAAAATAGCCAGATAAAACATACATTATATATAGGAGAGCAATGTGTGAATGTTGGCTGACTTCTTTTAATTTTTTAATTTATTTTTTATTTTTCAAAGATTTTGTTTATTTATTTGACAGACAGAGATCACAAGTAGGCAAAGAAGCAGGTCGGGTGAGAAGCACGCTCCCTGCTGAGCATGGGGGATAAGGGTGCAGAGATCCTGATGCAGGGCTCCAACCCAGGACCCTGAGACCATGACCTGAGCCAAAGGCAGAGGCTTTAACCCACTGAGCCACCCAGGCACCCCTGTTGGCTGACTTCTCATGAAAAATGAGGGAGGCCAGAAGACAGTGGAATATCCTCTTTAAATGGCTGAATAAAAACCCTGACAATCCCTAATTTTAATATCTTTTTAAATATTAAATATTAAAATAAACAATATTTATATTATTAAGATAATTTTATTATATCAGTTCTTATTAAGAGTTATATAATAATTAATAAAAGAATAACTATTTAAAATAAAAATATGTATTAAAATATTTAATAAAATATTTATTAAAAATAAATGATAGCTGAGAGAATTAATTGCCAATGAAAGTGAGGTATGAGAAAAGGTAAACTAGATAGAAACCCAATTATAGGTTGCTACAGACAACAACTGCACATTCTTTAAAGTGCACACAGAATGTTCAATAGGACAGACCCTATGCTGGGGCATAATATCGCTCTTCATACATATGAGACGACTGAGAGCTTACAGAGTATGTTCTGACACAAGAATATTAAGTTAGAAATCAACAGAGTATGTTCTGACACAAGAATATTAAGTTAGAAATCAGTAACCATAAGATAGCTAGAAAATCCCCAAATTGTTGGAAATTAAACAAGGTAATTCTTTTAAATTAAATTTATTTTTATTTTTGACATTCACATTATTTAATAACAGCTACATATTCTTAAACATTTTTTTTCAGAGTGTAGTGGACATGCAATATTACATTAGTTTCAGGTGTAAATCATAGTGATTCACCATCTCTATGTGCTATGCTATGCTCACCACGAGGGTAGCTCCCGTCTGTCACCATACAAGAGTATTACAGTATCACCGACTCCATTCCTTGTGCTGTGCCCTTCATTCCTGCGACTTATTCATGCCATAACTGAAGCCTGTTATCTCCCACTCCCTGTCACTCATTATGCCTGTCCCCTTACCCCCCCCCCCCGCTCTTGTAACCATCAGTTTATTCTCTTTATTTATAGTCTGATTTTGCTTGTGTTTGTTATTCATGTGTTTTCAAACAAGGTGATTCTAAATAGATTATCAACAAAAGAAGAAATCACAAGAGAAATTAGAAAATATTTAAAGTTAGAGGATAATGAAAATATAAAGCAGCAAAATTCTTGAGGTACACCAAAGCAGCCCTTAGAGGGAAGTGTATGGGTTTAAATGCTTATATCAGAAAAGCAACGCGGGTTTCAAAGTAATGATTTAAGGATCCCTCTTAACAGGTGCTTGGGTGGCTCTGCCTTTGGCTCAGGTCACAATCCCAGAACCCTGGGATGGAACCCTGGGATCAAGCGCTGCATCCAGCTCCCAGCTCATCGGGAAGCCTGCTTCTCCCTCTCCCACTCGCCCTGCTTGTGTTCCCTCTCTCGCTGCCATTCTCTCTGTCAAATAAATAAAATCTTAAAAAAAAAAAAAAAAGGATCCAGCTTAAAAATAAGAAATGTATGAGTACATTAAATTCGGAGTAGAAGGAAGGAAATAATAAAGGGCAAAGATCAGTAAAACAGACAATAGTCAAACCAGAAGAAAATTAACAAAGCCAAAATTCGTTCTGTGAAAAGATTGATAAAAGTGATAAACTTTTTATAAAATTGGTCAAGAAAAAGAGAGAGAACAGAGAAATTACCAGTACCAGGCCAAAAAGATAGAAGTCAATTGGAATTCTCAGACCTTGAAAGAAAACTTAAAAAGGACAATTATGAACTATCTTATGCCAACCAATTTAACAACTTAAACGAAGTGAACAGAATCTTTGTAAGCTTACCTAAACTGACTCAAGAAGAAAAGGAAAATTTGAATATTCCTGTACCCATTAAATACAGTGAATTCTTTTTTTTTTAAATACAGTGAATTCTAATAATAATTTTTTTTTTAATTTCCCAGAAAGGAAACTCCAGGCCCAGGTAGAGAGAATTCTATCAAACATTTAAGGAAAATTGGGCTCCTGGGGGCTCAGTTAGTTAAACAACTGGCTTAGACTCAGGTCATGATCCTGGAGTCTAGGGATCGAATCCCGCATTGGGCTCCCTGTTTAATGGGAAGTCTGCTTCTCCTTCTGACCCTACCCCCTCTTGTCTTCTGTCTCACTCTCTCTCTCTCAAATAAATAAATAAAATCTTAAAAAATAATTAAGGAAAGTGGAAATAATGGCAAGATGATATGAAGGAGCACATGGAGAGGAATTATTTTTGCAGTTATATTTGGAAATTATAATCTGCCACAGTGATACTGATAAGCAAAGATTTCTTAGGACACAAAAAGTACAAACCAAAAGGAAAAATAATAATTTGGACTTAACAAAAATTTAAAAATCTACTCCTCAGAAAGCATTATTAAGAAAATGAAATCGGGAAAAAAAAAAAAAAAAAAGAAAAGAAAATGAAATCGGGGCACCTGGGTGGCTCAGCTGGATAAGTGGCCGACTCTTGGTTTCGGCTCAGGTCATGATCTCAGGGTCCTCGGATGGAGCCTGGTCTCCCCTACCCGCCACTGGTACTCAGCAGGAAGTCTGCTTAAAATTCTCTCTCTCTGCCCCTCCCCCCCAGCTAGTTCGCTTGCTTGCATGTGCACACGCGGTCTCTCTCTCTCTCTCAAACACATAAATAAACTTTAAAAAGAAAATGAAGTCAAGACCACCACGCTTCCAGCCATCCGGAGAGGCTCTTCTGTGCTGCGTGGACTTAGCCGCCTCTGCACCAGCTTCTACAAGTGCCGAGCGCAAATTCGCCTCCTGCCAGAGCTGCGACTCCTGTTGCCCCCCCCCTCCCCGGCGCAGCACCAAGTGCTCCCACAGCTGCGTCCGCAAGGGGGCGCCGGGGTCTTATGGGGAGCGGCGAGCTCCTGATGCAACAGAGCGGCCGGTAGGAACCTGCTGTTTGTTCAAGTATTCCAATTATGATAAACTCATCTAGACTCTTCTGGGAGGAAAGAGGAGTGGGGACAGTGGTGGGGGGAGAAAAAGGAAAAAAGAAAAAGAAAAAAAATCCTACTTAGACTAGGAGAAAATATTTATATTCCATGTATATGAGAAAGAACTTATATCCAGAATATATAAAGAACTTTTGTAAGTTAATAATAATAAGGCAAACAACCCAATTAAAAATAGATAAAAGACTTGAAGAGAAACTACAAAACAAGATTCTCTGGCCAATAAGCACAGACGAAGATATTCAACATTTTCAGTCATCAGAGAAATGCAAGTTAAAACCACAACAAAATATTGCTTCATACCCATTAGGAGAGGAAAATTAGAAGACTGAAAATCCTTTTTTTTAAATGCAGAGAATGATTTATTTATTTATTTAAGATTTTATTTATTTGACAGAGAGAGAGAGAGAGAGAGAGCATGAGCTGGGGGGAGTGGCAGAGGAAGAGGGAGAAGCCGACTCCTTGCTGCCTGGGAGCCCGCCACGGGACTCGATCCACGAACCTGTGATCAAGACCTGAGCCGAAGACGGGTGCTTAACCAGCTGAGCCACCCAGGCACCCCAAGAAGACTGAAAATTCTAAATGCTGACAGGGATGTGGAACAACTGGATTTTGTAGGCTTTGGGGACAGTGGGTGGGGGGTGTTCCTCTGCCTGCAGAGGAATGCAGATAGCTTCTAGAAGCTGAAAAAGGTACAAAACCAGAATACCTTTGCTACGGGTTGAACTGTGTCCTCCTATAATTCAGATGTTGGAGCCCTAACTTCTGAGGTGATAGTATTTGGAAATGGAGTTTTTGGTTGGCGATTAGGATCACATGAAGTCACAAGAGTGAGGCACCCGTGGGGCTAGTGCTCTTTAAAGAGCCTCTGAAAGAAGAGGCACCAGAGGACTCTTTGTCTCTATCTATCTGTCTGTCTGTCTCCTCCCAGCCAGTGAGAGCACACAAGCCCTCTGCAAGCCAGGGGAAAAAAAATCTTCATCAGAACTGGACTGTGCTGACACTCTGATCTCAGACTTCCAGTCTCCCAAACTGAGGAAATAAATTTCTGTCCTTGAGACTACCCCAACTCTGGTATTTTGTGTTGGCTGCCAGATCTAACTGAGGCAATCCTAGAGCCCTTGGAAAGGGATGCCTTGATTTAGCCCAGTGAGACTCGTGTCCAACTTCTGACCGCTAGAATTATAAAATAATGAATCTGTGTTGCGTTAAGCCACAACGTTTGTGATAATTTGTTACAGCGGCAATAGAAAAACACACCCAGCAATCCCTCTTCTAGATATTTACCCAAGAGAAAGGATTAGAATTCTACCAGAATACTTATATGTGGATGTTTGGAACAGCTTTTTTCACAATAGTAAAAACCTAGAAATCATCCAAGTGTCCATCAACAGGAAAATGAATAAACAAGGTATGGCATGTTCATACAACAGAACATGGTTTAACAATTTAAAAACAATGAACTACTGATATATTGAGCAACATGCATAAATCTCAAAAACATATTTGTTGAGTGAAAGAAACCAGACAGAGATGAGTACCTAATTTATGATTCCATTCATATGGTCTTCAAGGACGGGTGAAACTAATTTATGGTGGTAGAAATGAGAATAGTGGTTTCTTGCGGGGTTGCAGACAAGCATATTCTCTAGGGTGGTGGACAGAGTCTACAATTTTGATTAGTGTACTGGTTACATGGGAGTAAAAATCATCAAAACCTGTTGTGTTACAATTTGAGATCTTTGCATTTCACTGTATTTAAGTGTTCCTCAACTTAAAAAAAAGAAAGAAAGAAAAAGAAACCAAGAACAAATATTGGGGGATATCTCAGGGTCTGGCATATCATCCATCTCTTGTATTTTTTCACTTAATGCAAGAAACCCTCCTTTGTGAAGTAGTTACAGGTTTGTTGCCTTACCTGATGAACCTCCAAATCCCACTGTCTTAATATAGAAAGGTTTCTCATTCATGGGAAGTCCAAAATGAATTCTCATGATCTGTAGGCTGTTCTCCTCCAAGTGGTGATTTCAGAATCTTGGCCTCCACCATTCCCATAATATGGTTTCCAAAGCTATTGCATTGGTCTCCACCAAGCCAGCAGCAGAGTTAAAGCTAAGAGATCTTGCGTGGGAGCTTTCTACGGGCCAGGCCTGGCAGGGGCCCACATCACATGGGCCCTCATTCCGCTGGCTGGGATTTAGCCACATGGCTACACTTACCTGAAAGGGAGGCCGGTAGCTGTCGTCTAGCCAGGAGCCCCAGAAGAGGAGGAAAAGGCTTGGATACTAAGTTAGCAGTCTCTGACACCCTGCGTTATTAACATCACATATTAACTCACACTTGTTAAATATTTACTCTTCATCAGCAACTGTTCTAAGAGCTTTACATTTAATCTTCAATGACTCTCTGAGAAACATACTAGTTTAATCCCCATTTTACCAGTGAAGAAAGACAAGGACGAAGAAATGAAGTTGTCCAAGTCATACAGCTCATAGGTGGTAGAGACTGGATTCGAACTCAGGCAGCCTAATACCAGCGCAGGTGGCCAGCACCACAAGTTTGTACGGCACCCATTCGAAGGTTGCATCGTATTTCAAATGTTTGGATGAGCCTCCTTTACTGAGCCGTTTTCATATTGTGAAAGATTGAGATTCTCTATTGATTGGGTCTCTAAATAATGCACGGCTGAACACCTTCAAGTTTTTAATCCCCCTGCATTATGGATGGGTTCCTTCGGGTTAATTCTTTTTTATTTTTAAAAGTTTGCTAAATTAAGCCTACAAGAGTCTGCTTCCTCTCTGAATTATGCACTGCATACAAATGACCTCATTATTGACAAGACATTTATCACTGGATGCTAACTGCTTGGGTTTGGCTCTCTCAGTCTGCAAATCATTCTCTGCAGAAATATTAATCTGCGTTTGTTGATATTTGGCCCTGAAGATACTGGAGTAGACAGAGTTCCTCACTTTATGCAATCGAGTCATGAATTTTTCACTGGAAAACGATCTCCCAGCTTATCTGGTCCAATTCCTTAGCTAATAGAGAAAGATAGTTCTAAAAATGGCGGGACGAAAATAGAACTTTTATAAATTGAATCACATTTTTTACTGACGGGGGAGTTTGCTGTCAAAGAGAGTCTATGAGACATGCTTCCTGAGAACGAACATTTAGCTTGGGAGCAATCACGAGCTGTTAAAGTCAAGACGCAGAAGGGGACCACACTGCAACAAATTTCACCTCAGCTTCAGAAGTCATTTGCCGATGATGAAAGAACAGTTACCATTTCCCTGGTGCTCACCATACTCGGCACGGTACAAACTTTGCCTCGTCTAATCCTTGCAGCAAACCTCTGGAGCATATATTGTTCAGATCCCCACTGTACCAATGAGGAAACTGAGGCATGGGGAGGTTTATTTAACCTTATTTAGGATATATTATTACTTAAAGAAGCAGAAAACCACCCCCCAACAAAATAGCTCATCTCGCCTCATTAACACTGTTTATATCTTTTTTTTTTTTTTTGTCTTCTTAGATTCTTTGTTTGCCAGGGTCAGGGTGGAGTGAGGATTCCACTTCTGTAGATAATTCCAAAATCCTAAAATTCTCTTTGTTGTCAGGTTCCTTTTTTTAAAGGAACAGGACAGAAAGTTAACTGGTAGGGTGAAAATCTAAGCTTTCTTGAAAGCCGAGTGGGAGGGACGGGCTACATGAATGCTGACTGATTGATTAATGACCTTGCTAGAGGAGGCCACCCACCAGGAAGTCTATTGTAGATTCCCATCTCTGTCACTTGCTCATCCTCTATTTCCAAGCCCTCCCACCAGGTGCTGGGGAGCCCGCCTTCCTTCCTCTCTTGCCTCACTGCCTCCGGCAGCCTCCTCACAGCTTCTCCTTGGCCCAGCTTTCCCTGCCTGTCTCTGCGCTCTCCTGTCATTCAAGCCTCAGTCCTGGAGAACCTTCCTGAGCTTCTCAGAAGGGAGAGGCTGACTTCCAACAGGCTCCATCTGTTTAAGAGAGAAATATCTTCCCAGATGCCAACCCTTATCTCCAGGCTCCCTTTCCTCCAGTGGAACAGAGGTGTATGGAGGACTAGCTGTTCCCCCCTGACTGTCCTCCAGCCCCAGGCACCACTGGAGACCAAGATCTTGCTCCCAGGGGGCGACTGGGGCAGCAGGTTCTAGGATTAGGAGCAGTGGGTTCTTTCTGGTGCTCCTTTGGGCACTGTGTGAAACTCAGAGGACAGAGAGACATGGGATGAGAGCTTGGCGTGGGGAGAAACTTACACGTTCAGGGTCCTGTGGCCTCTGGCGTCCCTACCTGGATTGTGGCAGCCTCCTCTGGGGCAGGGGAGGGGCTTCCAGGGGAAACAGAATCAGAGTGATCATGCATTGGCAGGGGCTGTGTGGAAAGAGGCCTCCACTCCAGCCCCCTGAGCTGAAGCCCCTGCAGGCAGGCCAGGGCGCTTGGTCTTTTGCACATGGTACCACCCTGACTGGGGTGCTGGGAGGCCCACCAGAGGTATCACATGCTCGCCTTCCTCAGGGGGCTCACAGTCTCCTCAGAAAGGAAGGGCTTTGCTCAAGGACGCCATGTTCACACACATTAGGCCTATAAATGACCGAAGGCAAGCCAAGCGCAGGAAGAGCTGGCTGACTCAAGAACCACAGGGACTGGGTGAGCTCACGGCTCATGGGGGGTAAGGAGGTGGGCGTGTGGGGGGGGGCAAGTTTCTGGGGAGGGAGCGCCGTGGTTCGGCAAATGAGTTACAGGAGTTGATTTGGGGCCCTGGTGGTGTCACTGTTTTGTTCTTATTATCAGTGTCTTTTCCTTTGCTCTTGATAATTAAGAGGCTATGTGTGAGAGAGCCTGGCACGGAGTAAGAGCTCCATAGCATTAGATGAGCCCGAATTTGGCACATTCTGGGAGGCCTCAAGGTCTCTGTAGGGGTCACCGGGCTCAGCAGAGCTCCTGTTAGGACTGCATTAACTACCACACAGAAACCGGTAAGGGCAGTCGCCTTCTGGGGGTGGAAATTTGTTGCAGGGACAAGGGAGGGAGGGTCCTTTATTTTTTTGAATTTTGTCCATATACATCTATTTCTTATTTCAAAAAATAGGTAAAATTTAAAGTTTTTAAGAAGAACATTCTATTTGATATTCGTGTTTCAAGGTTATGAAAGCATCTGCATATAGATGGGTTTTTTTTTAAAGATTTTATTTATTTACTTGACAGAGAGAGAAAGAGAGGGATCACAAGTAGGCAGAGAGGCAGGCAGAGAGAGGGAGAAGAAGACTCCCCGTTGAGCAGGGAGCCGGATGTGGGGCTCGATCCCAGGACCCTAAGACCATGACCTGAGCCGAAGGCAGAGGCTTAACCCACTGAGGCACCCAGGTGCCCCGGGAGAGAGAGAGTCTTAAGCCAACTTTGTGCTGAGCGTGGAGCTGGATTCGGGGCTCAATCTCACGACCATGAGATCATGACCAGAGCAAGAACCAAGCAAGAGCTGATGGGGGGTGGGGATGGGGAGCCCAGTGATGGGTATTAAGGGGGGCACGGATTGCATGGAGCACTGGGTGTTATCCGCAAACAGTGAATCATGGAACACTACATCAAAAACTAATGAAGTACTGTATGGTGACTAACACAGCACGATAAAAAGAAAAAAAAAAAGAAACTAAGATTTGGTTGCTTAACCGACTTCACCACCCAGGTGCCCCTGTATATAGATGGTTTTAATGGAAATTTCCAAATGATCTTAATAAATGGGTATTACCTTCATTTTATGATAAAGAAATAGAAGATCAGAGAAGTTAAGTGACTTAAGGCCCCGCAACTAGTTGAAAAGGTAGAGTTTAGCCTGAGCCCAGGGCCCTTTAAACCAGGTGGCTTCTAACAGGACAGTTAAGAGCCCGAGACTTCTCTCAGTTTCCAGGGCTTGATCTGTGATCCTCTAGCAGTCCTGGGGTGGGATGGGGTGAGGGTGGGGGAGTATCTCTGTGCCTTAGTTTCCCTCTCTGTCAACTGCCCTGAAGCTTCATGAAGAAAGACATGGGGCAAACTTGCTTCGACCACATCAGTCATGGAAGCCCCTCCCAGAAGCAGACAGGTCGTCGGCTCTGCCCCTCAGTTATGGGAGGATGGGGTCCTTGACCTGCTGCCTCCAGCAGGATCACCAGGGAGCCTTTTGTGCCCTGTGCACTTGTATGCTCAGCTTGGGGAGGCCTGGGCCTGGCATCATTTAGAAGCAGCCTGGGTTGAAGGTCACTGGGTTTGGAGGATTATGGTCAGTCTGCTGGGCAGCGCTGAGGTCCACCTGAGGTAAACATCAAGACCACCACGTGTGACCGCATGCGGTGGTGTGCTGTGAACATTATCAAAGAGATCTGGGGGTTGGGGGAGCCTAGGGGCCCCTGGTTCCAGCACACCACTGGCTGTAGTAGTATATGTACCTGATGAAAGCTGGAAAAGTGGTGACTAAGCCCTCCTTGCTCTCCCTCACTTAGATGGAGACCGAGTCACAGAGAAAGCCTGAGGCTCTGGCTTAAGACCACAAATCTGGGGTGCCTGGGTGGCTCAGTGGGTTAAGCCTCTGTCTTAGGCTCAGGTCATGATCTCAGGGTCCTGGGATCGAGTCTTGTGTTGGGTTCTCTGCTCAGCAGGGAGCCTGCTTTCCCTCTCTCTCTGCCTGTCTCTACCTACTTGTGATCTCTCTCTCTGTCTGTCAAATAAATAAATAAAATCTTAAAAAAAAAAAAAAAAAAAAGACCACAAATCCGACTGTGCTGAGATTCAGTCTGAATCTAGTCATTCAAGTTGAAGAGGTCCTGGGTGCGGGTCTAGCCCCTGGCCATCTGTGTCACCTTGAACATGTCAGCTAAGCCTTTTGAGTCTGTCTTTCAATGAGACGAGCATGATGATACCTACTTCTCCAGATTGTTTAGAGGTTAGGCTAAACTTAAACAAACAAACAAAACCTACCTGGGGGTACTTTGAAAACCTTAAAATCCTAAAATAATAAAATGTTTTCTTAAACCACAAAAAAGCGGGAAGAAAGAAAGAAGGAAGGAGGAAGGGAAGGAAGTCAAGGAAAGGAAGGAAAGGAAGACAGACAGACAGACAGACAGAACTCTCCCTTTACCCAGATTCACTACTAGTCAAGCTCCTTAAACATTTTCTTGGATATTTGAGGAGCCTTCTTCACTTGGCCTGTCCTGGGTAGAGACTGAGTCTCTCTTCCTATCTCCCCAGTTCCTGGAGTTTCCATGCCTCCACTCCCTGTAAGTAGGAAAAGAGAAACACAGATCCTCCCCAGACTGGAGTTTTTCCACATTTGGTGGGTCATTTGCTGCCCAAGGAGGCGGCTGTTCAACTAGTGCCCCCTGGTGGTGACTCAGGAGTCTCTCTAATGTCCCCCACCTAGAAGGTTGGAATTCAGAGGAGGATGTACCTAGCTGGACCTGGCTGGGGCTTGGGTAAGGACAATCCGGCCATTGGGTCCATGCAGGTCCACCTGCAGCTTTGCTCTGTGGCCACTGCACCCATCATGCCAGCACAGGGGTGTGTAATGACAGAGGTTGACCCATGGCCATTGGCAAGGTCATTTCATGTCCTTGGATATTTTGTGCCTCTTCCGTGGCAGATGCTCTCTGGTGGTTATTAGCACGTGACACAGAGATTGTCACCCTTTGGTCTACTCCCACATGTCTACCCGTATCCTCTACCCCAGTTCCCCACCTGCATCTTCCCATCTTTTTTCCTTCCAGGCTCCTGACTAGCTCAGCCATTAGTCACCACCCATGCATCGTACCCATTCTGACTTCAGGACCCTTCTCGGTTCACACAAAGGAAATGATAAGCTGTGCCATCCATAACACTGCCTGTTTACTGGAGGGTTTTCACCCAGCGTTTGTCAAGGCCGCCCCTCAGGGAGCCATTGTACCGTTACCATCATGTGCGGCTGGCACAGGCTTAGGAAGCTGGCCCACCTGTAACCCCAGCTCTGGCTTTTTCTTCCTCCTTCAGCTGATGAGACAGGAGTCCCTTTAGCCATGGGTGTGAGCTGAGGGAGGCACATTGGGACAACAGTAGGGGGCGGGGTGTGTGGCACAGCTGGCCTGTACCTTCTGTTCCTGCCTTGTTAAATCCCGGAGACACCATCTCCGTGGTACAAGGGACTGACACTGTGCCTGCCAGGCCTTCCATCCCGACCAGACGCAGCTCAGGATGGGCAGTTCAGCTGCATGGTCACTTGGTGTCCCGTGGAAGCTTCTTTTGTTTCGATGGTTGATGAATAGTTCTCTGCAGCAGTTGATGTGACTTTGCTGGAGAGCGAAGGGGTCTCACTGCGAGAGTCCCATGGGAACTTGCCACCAACCCCACAAGGCCTCTTTCCCTGCCACAGAACCCTTTGGCACCACAGTGCTCGCCAGTCACGCAATTCAGGCAACAGCTGCCAGCCTCCCAGGTAACACAGGGCCACTTGTGGACTCAGAGTAGGGCTGGGCAGGGGCTTCTCCTTTAGTCTCAGGTGAAGCACCGCAAATTAAACATGGTACGCTCTTAGACAGAAGATGAGCTTGCTCTTTGCTGGCCCCTCTGGTGTTGTGTGGATCTTTTTATGTCTCCCAGCTAACCGTGAGTGCCTCTGGGGCGGCATTTAATCACGGCTCCTCTGCCTGCAGAGCTATGTGACCCTGGGTGCACCGCCTCCCTTCTCTGAGCCTTGGTGTCCCCTTCTATAAACTGGGGATGTGTCCGTGCCTGCAGCCTCGTGGAGCTGTGAGCATTAAGAAAAGAAAGCTCACAGACCCCAATGGCGTCTGCGCGTCCTCAGCGATCCTTAAAGGCTGGCTATCATTCTTCTCCCCTGGGACCCTCTGACAAAAGATGCCCCCTCCCCAGCGCTCAGTAAATCTGTGCTAATGTGTTAGTGGGTGTCAGTGACTTCACATGACCCTTGGGTCACATGTGATTAACATGTGTGTATTTTAATAGGCTTTTATACAGTGACTCTAATGATGTGTGGATTGTCTGGGGGCTGTGGGGTTGTGCTCTCGAGCTGTAAACTCACCACTCCTCTGCTCCTCATTATTCTTGTAGTTCTAGCCTGCTTCCTCTGCAACCCTCACGGGACTGTGGGGTGTGCGTGTGCGGTTTGTGTGGTGCGCGTGCATATATGCCTGTGTGTTGTTTGTGCCTTGTTAATGTGTTGTATGTGTGCATATGGCCTCTAAGTCCCCAGAAGCAGGAAAAAGACAGTCCTTCCCTGGGTACCACCACCTGACTCACCTCCATGACTCTGAGCCCGTTCCTGCCCCCTCAACTCGATTGTGGACAGCACCTGTGCTCTGATCTCCGTATCTTAGTGTCTAAACGTGTGCTCAACACAGCAGGATTTCTTTGCTAATTGAATGCAGCCGGGGAAGGAGATCAGTCCTGGGATAGTCTTTTCTGGGCAGCGCTGCAGTGCCCTCTAGTGGGTTTTATCTGAACTTTAGGTTTGAGGATCCACTGTTTTGGGATTCCAGGCGGGCTTGGTCTCCCTTGCTGTTGGTCTCTCTGCCTTGCAGAGAGGGAGGTGCAGTTAGAACTGAGGGTGTGTGGGGGCGAGGCTGGGGTGGTCAGGGAGAAGGGCTGATGTCAGTAGACCAGATCTGAGACCACTTGGCCCAGGAAAGCAGGGTAAGTAGGGGAAAGCCCAAACTTTCCCTTTCTTCCCAACGCTCTCTTTTTTTCTCAGGCAGAAATGGCTCTCAAGAGGAGTCCACTTGGGGCGCCTGGGTGGCTCAGTGGGTTAAGCCACTGCCTTCGGCTCAGTTCATGATCCCAGGGTCCTGGGATGGAGCCCCACATTGGGCTCTCTGCTTGGCAGGGAGCTTGCTTCCCTTCCTCTCTCTCTGCCTGCCTCTCTACCTACTTGTGATCTCTGTCAAATAAATAAATAAAATCTTAAAAAAAAATTTTAAAAGAAGAGTCCGCTTGAGATTCTTTCTTCCTCTCCCCCTACCCTGCCTCCCCCACTCACATGTGCTCTTTCTCTCTCACAAATAAATTAAATCATTTTTTTAAAAAAAGATTTTATTTGAAAAAGGTTTTATTTATTTATGAGAGAGCATGTGCACGTGCACACAAGGTGGGAGGAAGGGAGAGGAGAAGAGGGAGAGGGACCAGCAGACTCTGCACTGAACACAGAGCCTGATGTGGGGGGGCTCAATCCCATGACCCTGAGATCATGACCCGAGCTGAAATCAAGAGGAAGCTCAACTAACTGAGCCACCCAGGCACCCCCGAGTGTTCTTTTAAAATCATAAGTCAGATCACATTGCCATCCCCTGTTTAATAATACTTTATTTATCCCCCATTTCACTTGATATAAAACCCAAACTCCTTCCTGTGACCTACAAGACCCTATGTGTGGAAGAAAAGAATGCTGCCACTCTAGAAGACAGAACAGGACCAATCGATGGGGGAACAGAGTGTGACCTTTGACCCAAGGAAGGATGGAATTTCCAAGAATCACAGCTGTGCCAGCTGTCTGCCCAGTGAGGTATGGTCCCACCATGGAGTATGCAGAGCTGCTGCTGGGAACATGTCTGTCCGGGGTGGCTGGAGGCTGGAGGAGATGAGCTCCAGTCACCTTCCTGAACTGGAACTCTGCACCTCTAGGAACAAGATATGTAAGGAGGAAACTCCCACTTAACTGGCGGTGGTAAGATAAGTAGAATCTGGACAGAGGCAGTAGTTCTTTAGGAACAGAGACAGCCTTTGCTTCTTTAGGAACACGTCTTCCAGGGAGGCACTCCAAGGATGAAGGGTACGTACTGTGCTGTCAAGAAGTTCATGGACTTCGGGGCTCCAGGCTGGCTAGCAGTTAAAGCACCCCAAGGACGCTTGGACTGTGGGGGTATGGGGGAAGGGTGGAGCACATGGGAACTGGAGTGAGTGAGCCCTCATCCCTGGCATCACCTTGAAACCGTCTGTTCAGAGGCTCTGGAAACTCCGAGTGGGCGGGCTCTGTGCTCAGGACGGAGTCTGCTGAGATTCTCTCCCTTTCCCTCTGTCCCTCCCCCTGCTCGAGTGCATTCTCTCTCTCTCCAAAATAAAATAAATGAAAAAATCTTTCAAAAACTATTACACAGGGGTACCTGGGTGGCTGTCGTTGGGTATCTGCCTTTGGCTCGGGTTGTGATCCCTGGAGCCCTGCTCAGTGGGAAGCCTGCTTCTCCTTCTCCCACTCCCCCTGCTTGTGTTCCCTCTGTCACTGTCCCTGTCTCTGTCAAATAAATTAATAAAATCTCTGGGGAAAAAAAACAACTATTATACAGTGGAAGCCCAGTGTGGGTATTTATCATTTTCATGTATCTTTATTTTGTTTACCATCTATATGAGAACTCATGTGGCAAGTAGTCCCCTTCCCAGTGTTTAGACCTTCTACAGTCAGTGTCCCAGGAAAGAAGTCCTCCTGCAACTTGAGTTTATCTCTCAAAATCATTTTTGACATTTACCCGCATTGATGCATCTATCTCTAACTTATGTATTATCCTCACTTTTTAAATTTTTTAAAATTGAGATATAATTGACATATATCATTGTATTAGTTTCAAGTGTTCAGTTTCATCATAACGATGTGATATTTGTGTATGCTGTGACATGTCACTACAAGGAGTCTAATGTCCATCAGCACACATAGTTACAATTTCTTTTCCTGGCGACAAGAACTTTTTAGATCTACTCCTTGAGCAACTTTCAAATCTACGATTCAGTCTTCTTAGCTTTGGCCATGATGCTGTACATGACATTCTTAGGGCTTATTTATTTTATAACTGGAAGTTTGTACCTTTTGACCACCTTCACCCATTTCACTCATCTCCGCACCCCCACTGCCAGCCTCTGGAATCTATTCAGATTTGTCTTTCCTGGTCAGACTTGTTTCACTTAGCTTAATGCTCTCGGGGTCCATCTATGTTGCTGCAGATGGCAGGATTTCCTTCTTTTCTGTGGCTGAATAATATTCCTTTATATATATGACCACAGTTCCTGTATGCATTTATTTGTCAATGGATACTTGGGCTGTTTCCCATCATGGGTATTATAAATGCCATGAAATGGGGGTGCAGATATGTCTTTTTGAGATCACGACTTCATTTCCTTTGGGTAATGATCCAGAATGACGGGACTTGCGGGACGGCATGGTAGTTCCATTTTCAGTGTTTTTAAGGAACCTCCATACTGTTTTCCATAGTGGCTGCACCAGCTTACTTTCCCATCAGAAATACACAATGATTCTCTCTTCCCCACATCCTTGCCAATACTTGTTATCTCTTGCATGTTTGATAACAGCCATTCTGACAGGTGTGAGGTATTATCTCATTATGGTTTTGATTTGCATTTTCCTGATGATTAGAGATGTGGAGCACCTTTTCATGTGTCTGTTAGGCCATCTGGATGTCTTCTTTGCAAAAAATGTCTATTCAGATCTTCTACCCATTTTTAAATTGCATTGTTTGTTTCTATCGTTCCTTTTAAAAATCCGTGACTCTATTGATGGACCCTTAGGTTTGCCCTCAATTTCTTACCGCTACAGACAATGCTGCTATAGGGATTTTTGTTCAGCTTGCTTTCTGCACACACAGGAGAGTCTCACAAGGGGGTGCGCCCAGGAGCGGACTAACTGGGTTGAGGGCACTGTGGTCTGCAAACCCCATCCACTCCAGCTGAGTGCTCTCACCCCCACATGCACAAGCCTGCCGTCTAGTCTGTGCTTAGTAGCCTTTTGTGGTAAGAACAATGGAAGAATAGTTACACAGGAATGCATCTAGAGTATACGCTTGGCTATGAAGTCTTAGCAAAGTCTGGAGGCAGTCTGTGCCATTCTGAATTCAGAGCCTCCTGCTGAGACACAGGAAGTCAGAGACAGGAGGCACACCGGGGATTTGGATGGGCTGGCTGGCTGGCTGTCTCCACTGATGATCTGCTTCAACACGTCTTCCTTTTGTCTTGACCTTTTGTTCCAGGGAATAAACAGGGAGCCCGAACTTCTAGGCTTGCTTGTCCGTTTCAGTTGTTCCAGTAAAGTCATTAGTGGCATGTCCTTTGACTCTTGGGAGTGTTCAGGTTTGAGGGTCGCCCTAGCTATGAGAGTGGCAATTCAAATCAATTTCCTATCCGGGACGGGTCTGATTTCTGCAGCTCTGTCGAGGTCAGTGTGGCTTTGACTGAGGCCAGGAGAGTCCGTGGGTTACAAATCACAGGGGGAGAGCTACAACTGTTGCTGCAATAAGGCTTAAGATGGAAGGAGCAGCCCTCGGAGACTTTCAGAGGGAGCTGACCACAGCCCAGAATCCCTTCTCTGAGAAGCTCTGCTGCTGTCACCGCGGAGTCCTAGCCATGCGTCTTGGTCACTGCCCACGGGACAGCCAGCTCCCGGGACAGGTGGTGCCGGGTAGCCTGGCGGGTGTTCCCCTCCCCAACTCCTCAAGATCAGAATCCATTCCAGGCCACCAGACAGTGTTCCCTGCCAGCCCTTTCATGAACACAGTTCCTGGATGTGCTTTGTGAGTGGTGGCCAAGCTCTTGTGACAACACCTCCTGGAATAACAAAAGGATCCTTTGTGGCAGCCAGCTCCAGCTAACAGCTTGTGGATGGCTGGACTCCCTCTGGCACTTTCTTTACTAGACGTGTGCCGCCCCCACCCCCCCAAACCCACATCCATTCAGTTCAAGACAATCTGGGATCCTAGCTAGAGAATTGGGCCATTTGATCAACCTGAAGAGGTAGGTCAGGGCGGCCATCCAAGGCTGAAACTTCCGGAGGAAATGGCAGGACACAATGGGAGATCTGTGGCGGGGGACAGCTCAGGGCATCCGCATTGGGTGGTTCCCTTCCAGCACTTTGCCACCTCCTGGGAGAATGCCTGCGGCTCTGCGGTGTGTTCATACAACAAAGGCTTCGCCTTAGAAATAAGTCCACACAGGACCTCCAACTGACCCGCCTCGGAAGCTTAGCCTCTCACTTTGAAGAGTAGACCCATAGAGGATTACTCCTACCAGCGGCATCCGAGACTCCTCTGGGGATCACCCCCTCCACAAGGTCTGTGTTGAGCTGCCCCCAGGTGACAGCGTACCCTCTGGCTTTTGTGCCTCTTCCATGACCCATAATGAACGTGTGTGTGTGTGTGTGTGCGCACACATCCCTGTCACAGCACAATTACTCTCACAAGGACAGTGATGGTATCTGAATTATTTCATGTGCTAGCAGCTCAGCCAAAGTTTGCTAAAGGAAGAAGGGAGCCGCCCCCCTCACCTGGAAGGGTTTGTTCCCGGAAGCAGACTGGGTGGAGGAGCTCGGTGACACTGGCAAATCTTCTATTCCCTTCTACCCTTCTCCTCTGTCTCGTTTTCTATTGTCCAGACCGCCTCCATGTCTGGGGAGGTTGGCAACCGGCAAGCCCCAATTCACAACATTTCAGCTCTGGGAAACGAAGGCAGATCCATGCTCTCCCGCTTGTCCTTTGATCACCCCTGGGACTGTGGCGTGGGCTACATTGACTGGAGGACTCACTGGAATCACATCACTGGACTGGGGGAGAAGCAATTCCCCAAAGTGGGGAGATTCGGCTGATCTTGAAAAGACAGAAATAACAGACATGCGGGGCCAGAGCAGGGAAGCCTGAGCAATTCCTAAAAAGGCCGATTCTGAGCTGGGGAGCAGGACTGCTCTTGTGGGAGGGAAGACTCTGGCAGCTCTAACAACCACAGGCCAGCCAGGTTTTATAAGGACCATCCTCTTGGCAAGAATGACAGGTGGTTTTATCTGAAGACTCTGAACGTCATCAACACTAAACAGATGTTTATTGAAGACCTACTGTGAAATGTCAGACACTGCAGGCCTGGGAGGGTCCACGGGAGCTCAAGGTCACACTGCTAGTGAGTGACAGCACTTGAACCCCACCTGCTTGATTTCAGAGCCACATTCAGAATCTCTATACCGCGGGTAGGTGGCTCGTGGGGGCACCTGGCTTGAACACAAATGGTAATTTGTCAGAATAACATCATAGTCAAGTTTGGGGGCCAGGGGCATCTGGGTGGCTCAGTGGGTTAAGTGTCTGCCTTCGGCTCAGGTCATGATCCCAGGGTCCTGAGATCGAGTCCTGCAGCAGACTCCTTGCTTCTCCCTCTGCCTGCTGCTCGCCGTTTGTGCGCACTCTCTCTTTCTCTCCCTGATAAATAAATAAATAAAATCTTAAAAAAGTAAGTTTGGGGACCAATTATTAGGTCACTGCAACCAAACAGGCAGGCGAGGAAGGACTCACTTATACCAAGGCCGTAGCTAAGATGGCTGTGAGGACACGAACCACTAGAGAGCAGGAAAAGAAATTCTAAGTAGCTAAAACCTGTCATGACTGATAATGAATGGGATGTGTGAAGGAAGGACAGTTGTCTACACAGACACTCTGACTTCTGGTATGGGCACCTGGAAGATGGAATCGCCTATTCTTCCTTGAGATAGACCCAGAAGGAAGCAGTGTGGCAGGCGGCCAAGGGAGATGAGTATAACTTTGGATGTATTGGATTTGAGGACATGGTGGACTTGACACCCAAACGGAGATGTCCAGAAGCCAGGGAATGGGTCCAAGGCATGGGCAAGAGCCACAGGCACAGATGCTATCCCCCGGGGACGCCATGTAGTATGAGACCAATGGAGGCCTGTGGCTCAAGGCGGGGGTCATGACATTTAGAAGTAGTTCACAATACTCTCAGGGTTCTGCAACTGTATGAGAAGCTACGGGGGAACGTGTCTCATTTGGTACCGCACCCCGGAGTGATTCTTTCTGCCTCTTCTGGCCCCCGCTACTTCTCCCCTCTTCCCTGACCTGGGTAAGTCAGTCTCATCATTTCAGTGTCCATAGCATCTCCTGAGCATGGCCTTGCTGGCCTCACCAGTGTGCTTTTTAACATTGAACCCTGAACCCTTCTTGGACAGGAAGCTCCATGAAGGCTAGGACTGTACCTATCTGGCTCATGGCTATACCCCCATAGGAGGAGGAATTATTACCCACCCTCACTAGTAATAGTAGTAGTAGTATTAGTAGTAGTAGTAAATGACACTAGCATTTATTGAAGACGTACTATGTACTAGGTACTCCATTCAAACTTTTACATACTTCTCCCATTTAATGCTCAGAAGTCCCGTAAAGTTGGTGTTGCTGTTTAACAAGTAGGAAACAGGAACAGGGATGAAGTGATCTGCCTGAGGCCACAGAGCTCCTGAGAGGTTTCTAATCCAAGCCCCACAGACTCTGAAGCCCAGCTTTCTCTCCCTGCGCTCTCCATCCAGGTGGGAGCATGAGGGGCATCCCAATGAAGGCTTTGTGGAAATCAGCAGAGACCTGGGAAGGCCTGACAGAACGCATTCTGAGAGGGAAAAAGCTGTGAGGGCTTCCAGCCCTTAGAGTGATAGCTTTGGAAAACTGAGAGGAGACGTTGCCTTACTTGTACTGTGCCGGCTGGAACCCTGAGGCAGATCAAGCACCTTGTCTGGCTGGGCTGAGAAAGAAGCCCAGGAGGAACTGACCAGAGCAAGTACTTGGGTAGCTGCTGGGGACAGAAGACAAGTGGGGAGAAGGGGCTGGGCCTCTCGATGACCCTTCACCACCTGACATGGGTACAGAGGACCCACACTGCCGAGACCAAGGCTGGGCCTGACAGAGGAAGGGAGAGGCCCCAGCGGGTCTCACTGACCCCAGTGGTCCTGAGTGGGCCTCAGTAGGGAACCTTTCCCATCAGCTGAGTTTGGGGGAGGGAAGCGGGGGAAAGCTAAACTAAATGACATAGTTTTATAAAGCAAATGGGACCAACTTAATCCTCTGCAGGGAGATTAAAACCCATGGGGGACTTCCCATCTCCCTCATCTGAATCCCAAACTCCTTCACAGAGCCATGTGGCTGCCGCTGACAGGGACCAAAGACTCCTGGACTGTACCCCCAGTATCTTATGATCTTATGATTGTATCTTATGATCTCCCTACCTGCCCCCCAACATTAGACCCACTTGACATCAAGGCCCAGGGCCTGCCCCCAAACCAGTCTTTCTGGGCTTAGCCACCCTTCTTTTCAAAAAACTCCCCAGGTGATTCCATGGTATGTCTGGGCCCTCGAAGGCCCACTGCCTGGTCTTTCCCATCTATCATCCTCCCCTGGCAGCCTCCTCTTATTCTCGGGGCCTTAGCCTGGTGTCTGCTGAGCATCTGCCACCTCGGGAAGGTGTCTGTGACTCCTCCCCTGGGCAGAGTGGGCCGGTGCCTGTCTCTGCCCGTGCCCCACAGCACCCAGGAACTGTTCAATAAGTGGGCTGAAATGTCCAATATCATGTTGAATTCTGTCTCCCCAAATTTCTCTGTGATCCTGCTATTCCCTCCTTCCTCATTAAACATGAAAGCCCCAGCCTTTTCCATTTTTTTTTTTAAACTTTCCCCAGATGTCTATGGGTATTGGTCCTTAATTAGCACTTTTGGATTCCTCTGGGTCCTCATTGTCCTCCTGAGCAGGGAGCTAGCTCTCTGTTCCTGCAAACATTAGAGTTTCCCCAAATAGCTCCTAGAAAAGGAAGTACGGCAGCTCCCCAAGAAAAGACAGTTTGCAAACAAGGGCTCTGCACAGGCAAGCTCAAAGGAACCGAAGCGTTCCCCTCTCTGGGAGACATTTGAAGCTCCTCCACTTAAGATCACAGAGAGGTTTAGTCAATACTCAACCATTTCTTCCTCCACCCTTCCTCAAGGGAAGCCAGAACCCAGCTCTTGTCAGAGAGACTGTGGAAAGGCTTCAGGAGAGTGAAGGGGGTGATCCAGCTTGGATCAGAAGAGGATGAAGGTGAGAAGCCGCCAACAGGCCATTAATTGGCTTTGAAACCCCTAAGAGCCTCGCCCTGGTCCCAACAACTTGAGGCAACTTCCAAAAGCAACCATGGAGGAAGAGGGCTGCACCTCTCTCCGCTCTTTCTGGAACGGGCAGCTCGGAAGTTGGGGAGGGAGCCAGGAATCCACAGGCCATCCTTCTTCCACCAACTGCCGGGGCCTGAAGGGAAGCCCGGCCTCATGCCTCCCGGGGCTTCGGAATATGCCTGAGTGCAGGAAGTGCAGGCCACCCCACCCCTCCCCGCGATGATGATGAGGAGGAGGGGACTGGTGGCAAGTGCCCGGGAGATCCAGGGAAGGGATGGCTGCTGCCAGAGCCCTGGGTGGGGGCAACTCGTTTTTTGTTGGATTTCTGGCTCCATGGACCGTCCCTGTCTTTAGGACCTCACCTGAAAATGAGGGTTTTGGTTGGGTCATGTACCAAAGGTCCCTTCTAGCCTCGTCTCGTCTGGGGCTGGTGAGAAAACCGAGGGCAACAGGGAGGAAGTGCAGAGTGACTCTGGGGAAAGATGGTAAGAGAGCCACCTGTCTGCCTTGTGGCAGCAGGCTCCCACCGGGAGGCCCTCCGCAGTTAGGAGCGATGGGAAGACTCCTACACCTTGGAGGAGAGAAGGAGACTGAGGCCCAAGGAATTTTAAAAGACACATGGGGGCGGGGGGGAGGGGGCGCCTGGGTGGCACAGTTGGTTAAGTGTCCAACTCTTGCTTTCTGCTCAGGTCATGATCTCAGGGCTGTGTTGGGCTCCGGGGTCAGCACAGAGTCTGTTTGGGATTCTCTCTCTCCCTCTCCCTCTGCCCCTCCTGCTTATGCTCTCTCTCTCTCTAAAAATAAATAAATAAAAAAATTTTAAAGAGGTTTTATTTATTTACTTGATAGAGAGAGAGATCTCAAGTAGACAGAGAGGCAGGTAGAGAGAGAGTGAGGGGGAAGCAGGCTCCCTGCTGAGCAGAGAGCCCGATGTGGGGCTTGATCCCAGGACACTGAGATCATGACCTGAACCAAAAGGAGAGGCTTAACTCACTGAGCCACCCAGGCACCCCTAAATAAATAGATCTTTAAAAGAAAAAAAGGAAAGAAAAGATTCACACAAAACCACACCAGTAGTAAGAAGGGGACTTTTGTCCACCACAGGGATGGCAGATGGGTTTGACTTCAGGTGCCAACTCTGACTGACAAGGGCTGCCTACAGCACCATGTTGAAGAAAGAGTGCAGAAGCCATGAGCAATGTCCACCAAAGTTTTGGGGAGAAGAAGAGGCAGCATGAATACCATCTGTTGGCCATACTTACTGACTTGATTTGTAAACTGTTACTGAGAGGCCACTTCCTGCAGGACACTGGGCCTTACGCCAGGGATTTGTTGGTAAATAAGGCCAGCCTCTGTTCTCAGAAAGCTTACATTCTAGAAAGGGAGACAGCTGATACACATGTAAACAAATGACAAAATAATATAATCTCAGTTAGTGCTCAGTAGTATAGGGAAATGAGACAGTGCCACGGGCTAGACAGTGTTGGTGTGGAGGATGAGGGAGGGAATCAAAGTGGACAGGGAGGGGGTGACCTCTAAGCAAAGACCTAAATTCTGAGAGAATGCAGCTCTGTAAGAACTGGAAAAAGAGTATCCAGGCAGAAGGAGAAGGAACAGCCAGTGCAAAGGTCCCGAGGTCATGCTCCAAGGGACAGAGAGAGACCAGAGTTGAGGCTGTGTAGATAGCAAGGGCGGGTGGGGAGGGTGTCAGTGGAGGACATGGGAGTGGTGAAGCCAGCTGTCTCCTTGATGTGCATGTGTGGATGTCTAACCAGCCTCCTAAGTTATCAGTCCAAAATGACACCCTCCGTCCTCAACCCCTAGCCCCTCCCCAACCAAATGGCTCCTAAGTCCTCACTTTTCTTCCTGTAAATGACCACCCACACTGCTGCTCAGACCACTGGCCAGCCTGGCCATCATCAGTGCTCGCCTGTGGTCTCCTCACTGGTCTCCTTGCCACCCCGGGGTCCTCAATCAGAACCCCCAAAGCACTCATCAGATCACTCTCACCATCATTTACTGCCTCCAAGCTCTCTTCTCCCAGTTTCAATTTTCTTGCAACAATCCCCAACCTACAAACCTACAGGGACATATATTTATTATCCTTCTTTTTAAAAAGATTATTTACTTATTTATTTATTGGTTAGAGAGAAAGAAATCAAGTGGCAGGCAGAGGGAGAAGCAGGCTCCCCGCTGATCAAGGAGCTGAGTCCTGGGATCATGACCTGAGCTGAACTTACAGAGCCACCCAGGTATCCCTATTTATTATCTTTTTAAAAGAGAATCTGAAGTTGGTCACAGCGGCAGGGGGCTTTAAGCCCCAATTCAATTAATAGTCATTCCTCTAGTTGTCAGCATTGCCAGAGAGGTTATGGGGACTGGTATTAATTATCATCAGGACTATTTAACCGGCACCTGCTGCGCTCCTGCCCCTTGGCCAGACTACCACAATAGGCCTGCTAGGGAAGTGTGATCACCATCCTACCTTCATTCCCATGGATACCTGGGCTCAAGAAGTTTTAGCTTCCTATCCCCCAGCTGGTGAATGACCATGCCAGGGTTTGTACTTGGGTCTCAGCAAGCTCTTGCTTCGACATGAAGCTTCCTCCTAGTTTCAGATGGACAAAGGATGGTGGGCTAGAGAGAGGGACTTGGACCTCACTCTGGACATTTTCCCTTTATTCCAAATCAAAGGTCAGAGGCTGAGCCAATCCCTGGGTTCCTTGGCACCTTCTCAGCCTGAAGGTAGGTTAGGACCTCTTGCCCGCCTAGCCCCAAAGAGATAGAGGTGTCTCAGCTTTCCTTATCTGGCCTGGCTTTTGGTCCCCATGCCTCCACCTGCTCCCCACTCACGTCTGCTCTCTTGCCAGGTGGTCGCCTTCCTGCCCCAGGCTGTTGGAGCCAGTAACTGGGTGCCCTTCAGCTTGTCGGCCTCTTGATCAGGAAGCATTCCCGTGGGAACCATGGTGCCAACATCCGGTGACGGGCCCTCTGTTACCTGCTGGCCCTGCTATCAGGCCCAAGAACAAAGGATCTTGGTGCCTGCTGCCCGGCAGGCTGTGTTTGTCCAGGGTGAGGCCTCGCCTGGCACAGCTGCTGAGCAAACAGGAGGGCCGGCCTCACAGATCCGCCTTGCAACGAGCAGGGCTTCAGCTGAGAGGTGTTGTTGTCAGGACGCCTGCCAAAATACTACCCAGTGCCAACCAGCACCCCAGGGTAGAGGGGGCTGTGGGGCAAACAGTTCTTTCTGGGCCTCATGCTTTCTAGCTCTACAATGGGAGAGTTGCATGAGATGAGCTCCAAGGTCCCTTCTGTGCTCTTGAGCCTTGAAGGATGTCGGGAGAGATCTCTTGGGCTTGAGAACAGATCTGGAGTTAGAAGAGCCTGGAGGCTAAGGTGCAGTCTGGCCCTCTGTCTCATGGTCGCCCTTTACTGCAGCCCTGTGTGCCCACACATACCCTGTCTCCGGCTGGGAGGATGGCCTGCTGTCAGAACAATGTCTTCAGGCACCAGATTGTGACTTCATTTGTTCTCACGGAGCTTCCAGGACTGGAACTGAGGCACTTCGTGATCAGAGGATTAAGTATGAACCCACCTAGAGTCTCATCACTTATGCTCTGCCCCCCAGACATCTCAGGGTAGCTGGGGAAGGCCCTGGGACGGCTCATGGAAGGAGGTTTCTCCAGCTAGGACAGTGACGGGCTGCATGGTGATAGTCATTCTCCACCACCAGTGTGCAGCAGCAGCATCTGGAATGCTTATTTAAAATGCAGAATCCTGGGCCCCATGTCCCAGAGTTTCTGAGTCCCAAGATCCAAGGAGGAATGACTGGCTCAGGATTCTGAGTTTCTAACAAGCATGTGGGTGATCCTAAGATCTCTGATGAAGTGGAATAAGGGAGCCTAAACATGATACAGTCCTGGATTCAAATCCCACCCCTGTCACTTATTTGCACTATGACTTGGGGCAAGTCACCAAGCCTTTCTAGATGTCAATTCTGTTGGTAAAATGAGGCTATAATAACATCTACCACTTAAGAAACAAGACCTATTTTTTCAAAGTGTTTATTGCATGTTGTAAACATTGGTTGAGCAAATGGGATAGAAGTTCATTGCCAATCCAGAAACCCTGGGGGGATTCTCCATCATGGCTCCATCCACCATGTACCTCTCAACCACTCAGTCACAAATCTCATGAATCCTACCTCCTGAAACACCTTAGACCTGTCCGCTTTTCTCTATCCCCACAGTCTCCACGCTAGTTCAAAGCAGCACGTTCCTCCACCTGGCTATCGCACAGCTCCCTCTCTAGCTCCCTGTTTCTACCCTTGCCTCCCCCATTCTTGCTTCCCAGGGCAGCCACCCTAAGCAGGTAAGGCAAAGCCTTTGCTTCAAGCTCCAGCTCTCAAGAATGCCGTATGAGTCTGAAAACAATTCTTCTGGCCCTCTACACCTACTTCTAAGCCTCTTTTCAGCCTCTAACCCTACACTCAGGATATTCTGAACTTGTTTCAGATTCTTCTAGTGAATATCAGTTTCTCTTGCCACCGGGATGTCGCACAAAGTGTGTTTGCTGTGTCTGAAACAGCCACCCCATCCTGACCCTGTCTCTAAACACACATCCTTCACCTACTATGCATCTTTCATGTTTCAGCTGAAATGTCCTTCACTCAGGGCCAGACATAGCTATCCCCGTCACATGTGCTCTGGCAACTCTGTCTTCTGTTCTGCTGGGATGACTTCATGCCCGCCTCCACCACTAAACTAGCTCCCAGAGAACACAGACCTCTGTCGATTGCTGTAGCACCCTCAGTAATAGAGTCTTCGCTCAGAGAACGGCTGAATGAATGAATGAATGATTGATTGAATGAATAAAAGAGCAGAAGGCCCTGGTTGAAGGATGTGTTGCGGATAGGCCCCCCACTTGAAGTGCCTAAACTCGAGGTTAGGGTCTGGAGGCGCCTGGAGAAAAGATAGCCACGTGGGGGCGTCCCTGGGAGCGTACGGGCCACAGGGGGGCGCCCTCAGCTCGTTGTATGTGACCGGCCCCTCTTCGGACTCCGGTTCGGCTATTAAAGGCCAATGGGAAACAGGAGGCGGGGTTTCCGTCTGATTGACAGCATCGCTCCGCCCAATCTAATTCATCTTTTTCTTGGCTCCGCCCACTCCAGGCTTCGGAGACCCTGAAGGTGTGCCTGATGGAGGCGCCGCCAACTGAACTCCAGCGGAGAGCTCCTGAGGACGAAGCCGCGCTCCTGGCGGTCTGTGAGTGGGCGGCCCGAGGCTAGGGGCGGGGCCAAGGCGCTGACAGGCAGGAGGTCGGTCCCGCCCCTCTCGCCCAGAGCGGCAGCGCCGGCGCTGGGGACAGCAGAAGTGAGTACGTGAGCGGCGCTGCAAGAACCCTGCTCGGACCCCGGACGGCGCGCGCACCCGGAGCCCCGGATCCGAGTCGGGCCCGCGGCAGACCGCCGGATAACTGTGCCCGCGAACTACCACCACTTGCGCCCTCCCGCCCCGGCCCGCCTCCCGGAGTTCTCCGGCTCCGAGCTCTCCAGCGCCCGGGATCCTCCTGGACCGGTCCGTCCAGATTCCCGCGGGTCCGACCTGCCTGCATCCCCCAGCATCGCCAGGCTCGGGCCGCCGCCTGGGTCTCGGAGCCGCCCGCCTGGATCGCACCCTCTCCTTGCCCGGATCTCCTGGGACCGTACGCGAGCGTTCCTCGGAGCCCGCGAAGCGGACCCTTCCCCGGGTTCCCGCAGCCCCGCCGGCGCGGCCCGGCGCGGCCCGGCTCGGCTCCCGGAGCCCGCCCCGGCCATGGCCCGAGCCCGCCCGCCGCCGCCACCGCCGCCGCCGCCGGGGCTCCTGCCGCTGCTCCCTCCGCTGCTGCTGCTGCCGCTGCTGCTGCCCGCCGGCTGCCGGGCGCTGGAAGGTGAGCGGCGTCGGGGGGCGCATCCGAGGCTTACGGTGGCCGGGGTCGCCCGAGCGTAGGCCGGAGAGGACCCGCGCTGTGGGTCAGATGCGGGCTGGGCGCACGTCGGAGGAGGTTCCGTCACCCGCGCCGCTCCGGGGGCCGGAGGATGGGGTGGGGAGATCGCCCCCGTAGCCGCCTCGCAGGCTCCAGCTGGCCCAGAGGCCCGCGGTACGTGAGTCGTGGATCTCCGGCAGCTCGACTCGGGTTGAGCGTCCCCGAAAGTCACAGAACCGCTGTGAGCTCATGGGGGAGAACCCCGCACTCACCGCAGAGGAGCGGAGCCCTAAGCTGCCCGGGGAGGCGAGGAAGTGTGGGCGACCCACCGGGCGAGGCGGGGGGCCTCCGAGAATGCCGCGGGGCTGTGGCGGGTGGGGGCGAAGCGGGACTCCCAGGCTGGGGGGCGGTGTTGGTTAGGAACCCGTTGGAGTCGACTGTGAGAGGTGTGAGTGCGTGCACCCTGCTTTGTCAGGGGATGGCTGCGGGGGTGGAGAGGCGGGGGCCTGTTATTGTTTATGGTTTATGGAGCGCCAGTTACACACGAGGTGCTGCCCCCACGGGCAGTGCGCGCTGCTCTGCGGCTCTCCGCCTTCTAGCAGGACATGGGAATGTTCGGGTCTTCGTTGGACCCCCGAGGTTCAGGGATTTGCCCCATTTGGAGGTGGGGAAAGGCCGAGTTCCTCAGTAGGTTGTGTGAAACCGATCCAGACGGTGCTGAGCGGGTGGCTCCAACTTCCAAACGACTGTACTTGGGGGAACAGGATGCTGTTGGCCTTGGTGGGAGAGCTCACACACATGTGGCCACTTGACAGGAGCCTGCGGGAGAGAGAGGCACTGACACTGGTCACAGACAATAGACACACGCACACACACAGGGTTTCCTAAAAATTTGGAGCCATTAAAGGAGAGAAGACCTTAATCTATCTGGAGGATAGGACACCACAGAAATTTGTGGGACATTGGAATATAGACAGTACTTAGTTTTGGCGTCTTTAACAGCACGTCTAGTCACTTTCTTAGTACAGGAACAAAATAGGAATTCTGTGTAGCTTGGTTTGTTTGTATGTTCACAACTGGTAAACTTAAAGGAAAAAGGGCACAGTTCCGAGAGAAAGGCATCTTCTGGTGCTTTCCAGTTTTCTCTCTGGGAAACGTTCCTACAAACCCCCAACCCCTTTTATCTCGGAGCCCACCGGCCACCGGCGCTGACAGGCCGGTTCACACGGGTGGACACATGCAAATCCCAGCAGAAACACTGAGGTCGCGCCCACATGTGTGTGATAGGATCTCAGGCGTGAGAAACCAGTGTGGGGCTTTGTTGTTGATTGCCTCAAGGGTGTGAGCCAGGGAGCCTGTTGGAGTTCTCAGGTCTGTGTCTCTGTGTCTTAGCCCAGGAGGGGCCACACAGGCACAGGTGCTTATGGGACTCTGTGTGCTAGGCACGGGACCCTCCTTGTCAGGTGTGGTGGGTGCTGCTGCTGACAGTGGGGTGGCAGGGGTGTGGTTTGGGTCTGGGGAGCAAGGACTGCCTAAAGAGGCTCACTCCTTCCTTCCTTTTTTCCTCCTCTGCACTCCTCACAATCTGTTAGACCCTCAGCGGCAGGCCATAGCTGGGAGCTTGGCATCCAGGCCTTGGGGCCGAGGAGCTGAGGGGCTGACTGGGCTGACTGGAGGGCCCATGAGCAGTAGCAGCACAGGAAAGAGCAGGCAGCAGGGCCCCAACTTTGTCCCTCCTTCCCCCTCACCCCAGCTGTGTTTGGGGCTACTCCCTGACTGGGTAGGTGGTGGCTGGGAGGCCAGGCCAGTGTGGGGTGCCTTCCGTGTGTGGCTTTTACCAGTTCCTTTACTTCTGCCATATCTCAGACCTTAGGGTTTTCAGTGTGTGTGCTCAAGAATGAAAGGAAAAAGAGATACTTTGGGGCATGGAGCCCCACACAGAAGTATGCCTCCCCACTCAGTTCTCCCTCATATTGAGATGCGATAGTGGTAGTACCCACTATCCTAGAGTTATAGTGAAGATTGAGTCCTTAATGTGTGTACTTAGCACACAGCCATTATTATTCAGGGATTAAGTGCTATTATAATTATCTTGGGGTCTGCCCCTTGAGCAGGAGCAGAAGTGAAGCTGGTGTGTGCCTTACCTGCTGGAGAGAGGTTAGAGGAAGGGGTTGGGGGGTGATGGGGGAAGATTGATCTGAAGAGCAAGTTGTTGCCTCTTCCATCTCCCTTCAGCTCTGGGAGCAATGGGATTGGGATGGGATGAGAGCTGGGTCCGGGGCAGCTTCTGTGTCCTGCCCATCCCCCAGCCATGTCTGGAGCTTGAAGGGTGAGGTGGGAAGACTTGGTGGTCCTGGGCTAGGGCCATTGGGCGGGGCTAGTTAGGAGCTTCCCTACTCCCAAGCTTTACAGGCAGGGGGTGTAGGCTCCAGCCTTCCATTTGGCTTTGCCAGGATTTGGCTTGCCCTGGGCCTAGGGGAGCCTTTTGGCTCTCCACATCTGGGGGCTTTTATACCTAGAGCCAGGAGTCCTGAGTTGTGCATACTGTTTTGTCATGGATGCCCTGGTTAGGTGCTGTCTAGCACCTGGTTGCTCTTCCTCCCTACACACTTGGGGTCCCCCAAGGCAGCATCCAAGGACCTCATCATTTTCTCTTGAGGATGGAGCCAGGGTCCTTGCTTGTCCTTCTTGGTTGAAAAAACTCCCCTCCCTTTGCCCTCTGATTGCTTCCCTCCCTGTGCAAACACAGACCAATTTTGCCCTCAGATTTACCCTCAGTCATAGGGAAACAGAGCCACCTTGTTGCCCACTCTCCCTTCGAGTAGCGTCTCCCAGTCCCCCGAGGCAAGATCCTTCTCCCCTCCAGGACCACGAACCGGAAGGCGAGCAGACCAGGAACAGGCATGGAAAGGGGAAGGATGTCTGGTCCGTGGGACACTTACACGTGGGACCGGGGAGAGGTCTGCTGAGAGCCTACCCTTTTGAGGGGGAGACCTGGTTGCCAGGTGTGAGAGGTGGGGACCGCTGCAGAGCACGTGGGGTGCAAGGGAAGGAGGTACATGTGTGTCCCTCTCTTTCTCAGAGGCGGCAGTGGTGACCCCCGAGGAGGTGCTCCCTGAGAGGGCACGCCAGGCCTGGGATTTCTGGGGCTGGCTCACGCATCGAGTCGCCTCTGGCGGCCCCCACCCCATCCCTGTCTGTCACGAGCTGGCACCTCAGAGCAGCCGCTGAAGGACAGTGGCAGGTATTTGGGGGAACCAGTTTGCTTGTCACTGCCTTCCCTTCAGCCAGGGCTGCTGCCACCACCGGCTCTGTGGCCTCAGCAGCAGGGAGCTAGAGCCTAAGCTGCCGTGGGCAAGGCAAGGCCTCCGCCACCCGGCCTTACACTAATTAAACAGCATGAAGAGGCTGAATCACCAGGCCTGCATAGTTTGAAAATTGTAGCCCTGCCTGTTGTGCTGAGTCAAACTGGTTTGTCGGGATTGGGCAGCTGGGGAGGTGGGGGGGGGGTGGCGGTGGGGGGGACTCGGTACAGCTGGGCACCTGATGGGGTGGGAGAGGCCCCCTGCCCCTAGGGGCTGCCTTGGCCCCAGATGTCCTCTTGCCTCCTGCCCCCAGACCCCTGGCCAGACCCACTGTGGCTGGGATGCCGGCGAAGGGCTAGCTGTCCGTCTGTCCTGGGTCCCAGCTGGCTGGCTGACAAGGCCAGGGCTAGGGTGGGGGCATGGACGAACATGGAGGCATCTGGGCTCCTTGCTCTGTGCTTTCTCCTCCCTTCTCCCTCTCAGGTTTATTTAATTATAAATCCCCACGATCTGAGGGGTGGATTGGAAAACAAAATGTGTTCTCTGTTTTGAGATGCTCCCCTCCCCTCCACCCCAGCATCGAGGGCCATGGGCAGAGAAAGGGAGAGGTAACTTGGGGTGAGTTAGGCTTTTCTAGGTCCCATAGCAACCCTCCCCCCAACCCAGGCTCCCTTCTTCCTCAGGCTGACCACCCTGAGTGTGCGGCTTGGTATATCATGTATGTCTGCTTACATACAGGGTAGGGGCAAGCAGGGAGAAGATGGGACAGATCCCTTGGGTTGGTTGGCCGAGGTGAGGAGCCCCTCAAGGAGGAGGGGGACAAACTCAGGGCTGGCAGGGGGTTTTCTCCCTCTCTTTGCAGGCAGGGCTATGCACCTCCTTGTCCAGGCTCTGCCTCTCTGTCCACCTGCCTGGGAGCGTGACCTTCTCCACTCCCATCAAGTCCCTCATCTGGAGCTTGGGCTTCTTGCTTTTGTCTCAGGGGTTTTTTGATTTCCTGGGTCTCACGGACCCAGAGCAGTGTGTTCTCTGTGACTTGGGGTACTGTGGAGTCTGGCAGCCCCATAAAGCTGTGTGGACTTGGCCCTTTACTGGGATTGGTGGCTGTTTCCCAGCTACACCTGGGCTGCCCAGGGAGGCTGTCAGACACAGACTGGGGGCTCTTCTTGCTGGGTACCCAACATATGTATGGAAGGGTTGCCCAAAGCTCCTGGGGCTAAGTGTCTAAGTGATGCCGCCCCCGCCCCGCTGCAGGGGCTCAGTGCTGGGGACAGTGCCATTGTGCTGGCAGGGCGGTACCTGGGGAGGCCACACCCAGCCACACCCAGAACCATCTTCATGCCCCTGTCCTGCCCCCAGCCCTGTGACTTGGACTGGTGACAGCTCCCGCCTGGGCCAGGGCCATAGATAGCAGGTCTGGGGTTTGCTCCTTCCCTGCACCTCTGGCCAAGACTGGTCTAGTCCCTCTCCCTTCTTAGCAGACGCTTCCTTCTCCTGGCCCTTCCTCCACCCCACCTGGAGACTCAGCTCACAGAAAGAACATGCTTGGTGTGTGTGTGTGTGTTGCGTGTGTGTGGAGGATGGGCCTTGGAGGCTTTATCCAAACTGTAGGTGCTGGCCTCAGCGCTGTCTGCGAGCTCCCAGGGCACGTATGAGTATGCGGCCCAGGCTCATGTGTGGTTGCGTGAGAGCACGTCATTGCGTCTGTATGGAGAAGCTGGTGTTTGCGTTTGCACTTGACTACACTCAAGACTGTCACTCGAGGCTGGCAATCGTGTGCAGTTGGGTGTGTAAGGAGAACGCACCGTTCGGTGTGCGTGCCCTCCGTACGTAGATGTCTCTGGAAATCCGCACACGTGAAGACTGTAAGAGTGAGTGTTTGCCTAAGGCAAACCAAATCGGTGTAAAGGAGGGCTTCACTGTATGTGAGTGTCTGAGGAAGACAGATCTGTTTGTACCATATGCGTCTGTGTGTCTGAAAAAGACAGACCATGGCTGATTATGAAGCTGTGTGTGTGTGTGTGTGTGTGTGTGTGTGTTTGCGGGCGGCTGTGGCTTTGTGTGTTTTGTCCACCACATGTGTTGACCTGTCATTCTTTGGCCCCCACGGCAGAGAATGAGCCCAGCCATGGAGAACTGGGGAGTGCTCGTGTGTGTGATTTGCGCCACGTGTCCGTTCTCTGTGGCCTTTTGGAAACCCGAAAGGGGTGCTGGTTTACTTCTGCACATTGAAGCTCCATCCTGGAAAGCCCCCAGGCCTGCTGTCCACTCCCCTGCTCACTTTGGAAGGGCCGGTGGGGTTTCTGGCCCGACAGAGCCCGGTACCGGAGAGTGGCTGCCGGCCTTTTGGTCTCCCTCCAGCAGCCACATGGGGGAGAGAGGAGGATGGGGGTGTGATTGGCAGCTGGGGAGTTTGGAGATTGCTCTCTCAGTCCTCTCTTGTCCTTACCTCCAGTACCTCATATACTTCACCCCAGCTTGCGTCCGCATACGCGTGTGCGGCACACATGTAGCGGAGGAAAGGTGGGCTCTGTTGGGTTGGGTCTGTCTCTCCCAGTGCCACACAGATGGATTCTGGGACCCCTCTGTGCCCTTCCTGAGGCTGGGACACAAGCACCTCAGGGTCTACCTCTTGCTGAAGGGAGCAGCCCCCTCCCCACCAGGGTGACCGGAGCCCTTCCTCGGGCACACATGACTCGAAATCCAAGTCCTCTCCTCATTAATGGGAAAAATGTGCCGAGATTGAGCGATGGCCAAGGCTGAGCGATGGCCAAGCGCCGATCCCCGCCCCCTCCCTCTCCCGCTCCCCCGAAATTAAACAGAAATGAAGAGCCTCCCTCCACCCCGGCCCCCCCTCCCTTCCCCCTCCCCATCATCCCCTCCCGCCCCTCCGAGCCCCACCGTCCTCTCAGAGCCAGCACAGGGCTTGTTTTAAACTGTGGAGGAATCTGGCTGGAGGGGGGAGGGGGCTGAATATTTGGGTTTAAACAGTTCCAGATGGGTTTGGCACAGGCTGAGCAGAAGGAAGTGAGGGAGAGGGAGGAGGGAGGCAGCTTGAGGGAGCGGTGGGAGCCCCTGCCTGCTCAGGCGGGCGGGTGGCGGGCAGCGGGCAGCGGGCAGACAAGCAGGCGGACTGGCTGGCTGGCTGGCTGGCTTGGGGGGGAGGGTGTGCGCTTGGCTCTCCTGCCTCCAGGGACCGGAACGCTCTGGGCTGCTGGCTGAGGAAGAGGCTACTTGGAAACCTCCCTCTGTCTCTGTCTCCTTGGGCCTCCTTGTCTCTCCACCTCACCGTCTTTTGTAGTCCTCAACTGGTCACCGCACTGTCTGGTCCTAGCCAGTGGCTCTGCACATCCTTCCAGCTCTCCCACCGTCCGCCTCGGCGAGGCCCCTGCCCCACCACCTCTCTCCCTGCCTGTCTCTGGGCCCCTGCTTCTGCCCATCTCTGCTTGCCTCCCGTAGACCCCTACCAGATGTCTGTGTGTGTCTGTTTGTGTGCCAGAGAGGCCTGTCGGGCCACTGACCCATGGGGCTGGGACGGCTCACCCTGCAACTGGGTCCTCCAGGGACCAGCCATCTCTGATGGAAGAGGAGGGAACCTCCCCCCAACTTGGCCTTGCATGAGGGTCTGGGCCACAACCACCTCACCCGCCATCCTCAGCTCAGACCCAGAGCGCAGGAAATCAGTGAAGACCATAAGCCTGGAATCTGGGGGGTTTGGGTCTTTCTCTTCCTGGGCTGCCCCAACCTGCCCTCTTCCAGCTCTGGGCAGAGAGGAAGTCTCCCAGGCTCTAAGAAAGGTGTTGGCATCCCTCTCCTTTCAGAGAGCAGAGTTGTCTAGCCAGAACCCTGAACCCGATTCCTTGGGGATTGAGTTTATGTCAGAAACATTAATGGGTCCCTCCTATGGCTGAGCAGGGGGAAACAGATGAGAAACTGAAGCTTAGAATAGGATCAGTACTGTGACAAGGCTCCCAGCCCTGGATGCACAGAAGAAGGCATCTAACCTTAATTTGGTGGTTCAGGGAAGGCTTCCTGGAGGAGGCCAACCTGATGTCTCAAATCTCTGGTGTCTAACATTTCTGGAGATGTGGCTGCAGGCTCTTCTCCAGGGCAGGGTGGCTGAGAGCTGGGTTGGGACTTAAAGGTTATACATATCTTTCTAGGCTTTCTCTGTTCTTCCTTTCTCTCTTCTTCCCTTTGCAGTCAGAGTGCTCTGGTTAAGTGGTTAGCTATCGGGTCAGCTACCTTTCAACCCTTTACCCCAAGTCCTAGCAGTTTTACCTTAGGCCATATATTGACTTTATCTGAGCCTCAGTTTTCTCACCTATAAAAGGGGTGCACAACGCACTTTATCCAAGGACTGTGGCAAGAACTGAACTAGCTCTCGAGGAGCTGGTCTGGGTCTTGGTGGCCCTCAGCCTAGCCTCAGAGAGTATTCATGCCCCATCCCCCAGAGGTGGTTGAGTGGGAGGCCAGCTGGGAGCAGGCTCTGCCCTGTAACTACCCATCCCTTCCCCTGGGCATATGTGATGCCAGGCCTTTGTGTTGAGAATGGAGTCAGGGGAGGCCTGGGCAGCAGGCTCTGAAGCACAGGGTCCTTTGTTCCAGGATAAAGGGCCTGCTACCCCTTTGTGTGGAGATTAGCCGAGCCTGTAGGTGTGTGAACTGGGCCTGGCTTTTGCCTCTATGACCTCGGCTGGGGTCAGTAGTACACACCCATCTCCAACAATATGATGGCTCAAATCTTTGGTGTCTGAAGTTTCTGGGATGTGGCTGCAGGCTTTCTCCAGGGAAGGGTGGCTGAGAGCTTCGAGGACTTGGGAGTGGGGTGGGATGGGGTAGTGCCTGGTGGGAATCACTTCCTGGTATCCTGGCCTTTCTTGGACAACCTCCTTCTCCCCACCCTGAGCATGGCCTCTGACCTCTGTTCTTCTCTTTCTCCCCAGAAACCCTCATGGACACAAAGTGGGTGACATCAGAGTTGGCATGGACATCTCATCCAGAAAGTGGGGTAAGCCTTCCCCACCATGTCCCCTGAGTGTCGGGGGCTACTTCCTCCACCAGTGTTCATGCCCCTTGCCTCACCAGGGCTGGAGAAGGGCTGCCTCTGCCCCTTGCCTATCAGTTTCCCGGTCCTCTGCACCTGTCACCTTCCTTCTTTGCCTATGGGTGTTTCTCACCCTTTCAGCTTTCAGTCTGCCTGTGTCCTCCTCCCCACACACACCGTCTTTGTCCTGTTCTCCCTCTGCCCACCCCTCAGCCCACCTTCAGCCTGTCCCCATCCCTTTCCTGGCTGACAGTGCTTTGCTTGTCTTCTCTAACCATCTCCCTCCTTCCTGGGTCCCTGGGTAGGTCACTGGCTTGGGGACCAGGAAACCTTGGCTCCGGATCTTTAACTTGCTTTGTGACTTTTAGCAAGGCAGTTCACTTTTCTGGGCTTCCATTTCTTAGCAGTTAAATTCCTGTAGTTCTGACATTTCTTTTTTTTTTTTTTTTTAAAGATTTTATTTATTTATTTGATAGAGATCACAAGTAGATGGAGAGGCAGGCAGAGAGAGAGAGAGAGAGATGGAAGCAGGCTCCCTGCTGAGCAGAGAGCCCGATGCGGGACTCGATCCCAGGACCCTGAGATCATGACCTGAGCCGAAGGCAGCGGCTTAACCCACTGAGCCACACAGGCGCCCCCTCTGACATTTCTAAAATACTCTAATTAACCCCCCTAGATGGACTTCACAACCCCCCTGAGTTTTGAAACCCTGGGGTAGGATGGCATTCCAGGCTCTCATTCATCAGACCTGACTGTGTGACCTTGGGCAAGTCTCTACTCCAGAGAGTCTTGGCTCCCTCTTCCATAGAATGGGGACAACAGATATACCTTCTCATGGGGTTGCAGTGAAGGTTAAATGTGATGGTGACAGCCCGTGTTTATTGAACGTGTGCTCTGTATGGGACATTGTCACAGGCCCATTATATATATTAACCTGATTTGATTCCCTACTACGTCATTTACGTCTAATCAGCCCTACTTAATAGACAGCAAAACTGAGGCATGAAGATAACAAATATTACAGCTGATAGTCCCATAGTCCTTATCAAATGCTCTCAGTTCTTTATTCACGTAAAGTCCCTTATTCCTCATATGTCTTCATTCTCGCCATGTTACAGATGGGGAAACTATGGTACAGGGAGGTTAAGTGACTTGACCCATAGTCACTGAGCAGGGACTGGGATTTGGACCCATGTAGCCTGCATGCTCAGGCCAGTTCACCACAGACGCATCTCAGTGAAGCACATACGTATCTGGGCATGGGGTAGGCACCTGGCACTCATTCTGTCCTTTTCACTTGGTCCCGGCACAGTGGGAAGAGGTGAGTGGCTACGATGAGGCCATGAACCCCATCCGCACATACCAGGTGTGCAACGTGCGGGAGTCCAGCCAGAACAATTGGCTTCGCACGGGCTTCATCTGGCGGCGGGAGGTGCAGCGCGTCTACGTGGAGCTCAAGTTCACCGTGCGTGACTGCAACAGCATCCCCAACATCCCTGGCTCCTGCAAAGAGACCTTCAACCTCTTCTACTACGAGGCTGACAGCGATGTGGCCTCGGCCTCCTCGCCCTTCTGGATGGAGAACCCCTACGTGAAGGTGGACACCATCGCGCCTGACGAGAGCTTCTCGCGGCTTGACACCGGCCGCGTCAACACCAAGGTGCGAAGCTTCGGGCCGCTCTCCAAGGCCGGCTTCTACTTGGCCTTCCAGGACCAGGGCGCCTGCATGTCACTCATCTCCGTGCGTGCCTTCTACAAGAAGTGTGCGTCCACCACCGCAGGCTTCGCCCTTTTCCCCGAGACCCTCACAGGGGCCGAGCCCACCTCTCTGGTCATCGCCCCCGGCACGTGCGTTGCCAATGCTGTGGAGGTGTCTGTGCCACTCAAGCTTTACTGCAACGGCGACGGGGAGTGGATGGTGCCTGTGGGTGCCTGCACCTGTGCCGCCGGCCACGAGCCAGCTGCCAAGGACTCCCAGTGCCGCCGTGAGTGGGGACTGGCCTGGGGGATGGGGGAGGGGGTACTGGGGCCCAAGCCATGTACCAGCTGGGCCCCAGAGCTATGGGCACTCCCGCTTGGCCCTTTTACCTTGGTGTCTCTTCTCCTCCTTGAGAGGCCGAGTTGACAGCACAGAGATTGGGGGCCCGGTCCCTGAAGTCGGAGTCCTGATCTGTCACTTAGAACTGATGGAACCTTGGGCAGGTTACTTACTCTTCGAACCTTGGTTTCCTCGTGTGCTAGAGGGGGACCATAGTGGTGATTCCTCTGTGGACTCGTAGGGATCTTAAGTGAGTTGATGCATGTGAAGCTCAGTGCCTGGCACATGGCAACACCATCACCACCGAAGTGTCAGCCATGACTCTCTCGGGAACCTGGGGATGTGTGGGGGACAGGGATTCTCTTGTCTTTACTTCATTCAGGAGGAAATTAGGAGGCTTGTCTGTGGTGGCTTGCCAAGACTCCTAAGACCTTACAGCATGCTAGACTTCTAGCTATAAAACCCAGTCACAAAGGGCTCTTATTTGAGCCTCATCACAATCTCATAAGGTAGAGTCCAGTTATCTCCCCAGTGCTACCAGTAAGGACACAGGGTCTCTGAGAACAACAACAGTCAAGGTATCAGAGCAGGAAATGGGGGAGCTGGGGCTCTGGCCTTGTCCAGGGCTCTGCTGTGCAGGGCAAGATGCTGAGGGCCTTGCCTTCTATCCCTTCTGCCTTGGCACTTGCAGGGGTGGGGGGTGGCTAGGAGGCCTCACGTGGGGTGTTGTCATGGAAAGGTGAATAGTGCCTTGCCCGGCCCCTCTCCACTTCTCTATGGGAGCCTGCCCCAGACTTCCTCTTCCTAAGTGGAGAAAGGGGGTGGAGGTGATGAGCCTGACAGCCTGAAGAGGGGCTAACACTCTGCAGGTCCCTGGCAGGAAATGCATGCTGGTTCCCATAGCAACCGGCCTGGCCTGGCCTCTGCCCCCTCCCCCACTGGCTCGAAAGAGCTTGGGTGAACATCACCTTAGTGAGGGGAGATGTACCCCCCGGAGAAGAGCACAGCCCCAAGTCTGGGCACTCCACACTCTGGAGGACCTCCCCTGGGCCAGCCGTGTGTGGTTAGAGTGACCATATGCTTTCATGTGTCTGGGTCGTCCTGGCGTATGCTCATGATGATTATTCTTAGCAGCCCCTTTCACTCTCAAAATATTCCAGTTTGAATAATAAATTATATGGCTGTCAGAGATACGCAGAACCCCACAGCCGACCACCGGGGGCCCTAGTGTAGATGGCAAGAGAGGACACTGAGGAGAAGGGATGTTCAGGCACTCAGCTCGGCCTTGCTTTGGGTCCTGGGGTGCCCCTTGTGGATGCTTTGAGGCCTCTGAACTCTTGGTGACCCCAGCCTTCCTGCCCGCTGTCTTTTTCCCCTTTTCTCACCCCTGCTCAGCCCCCCACCCCTGCCCAAGGGCAGGAAGGAGCTGCTCCCCTGCAACTGGTGGGTGGGGAGAGAGGCTGGTCCTGGGAACAAGGTCCCACCTCTGGCTGTTCTGGGGTGGCCATGAGGGTCCGAGGGGTGATTTTTCTCAAGTTTCTGCAGGGCCGGGGGCAAAATGGCAGAGTAGAGGGTGCAGCCAGCCTGGCAGTGGTCTCTTCCCCACCCCTCCTCTTCCTTCCCTCTCCCTTCCGTGCCTCGACAAGTCCAGGCTTCCCAGGTGATGGGGCTGACGTCTTTGCCCGTGAGGCCCCGGGGTAGGGGTGGGGGCCCGGGGCGGGGAGGAATCCGCTGACGTGGGGTTTGCATGGGGCAAAAGGGCCTTTTGTAGCTGCACCGGGGTTAGGCAATCCTAGCAGAGCCCCCCCCACTGTCTGGGAGGTAGAGGGAGCCAGGAGCTGTGCTGGGGTAGGGCTAGATTCTCACCGATCTGAAGAGCACATCCATCGTCTTCTACCCCACAGCCTGTCCCCCTGGGAGTTACAAGGCGAAGCAGGGAGAGGGGCCCTGCCTCTCCTGCCCCCCCAATAGCCGCACCACCTCGCCAGCAGCCAGCATCTGCACCTGCCACAGTAACTTCTACCGAGCGGATTCGGACTCTGCAGACAGTGCCTGTACCAGTAAGCGAACTTGTGGCCTCACTCAGCCCTGCTGCAGGCCTTCCCTTAGGGGGGCCGAGATGGTTGCTGTGAAGAACTACTATTCGGACAGGGAAGCTGAGGCTTGGGGAGGTTCTATGTGGTGTGCAGCATGGTGCAGCTGAGAAGCGACTGGCCCTGAGCCAGAGTCTAGGTCAGCCGGCTCAGCCTTTCCACCAACACCAAGTAAGCAGCCACTAGCTCCTAGCCAGGCATCCGGAGCCACTGGGGCCTGTGGCCCTTCCCTCCTTCCACTGTGTAGAACTGCTGTTCTTTTGGCCCAACCCCAACCGTGGAGGGGGCCTCACATCTGTGGGGCAGCCTAGTGCCCTGCTTTCTCCCTGCTCTGGTCTTTGGTGTCAGACATTGTGCCAGGTGCCAGGGATGCAGAGGAGACTTAAGATACAGTCGCCATCCTAAAGGAGCTTGCAGCCTGGTGGGAGAAACAGGCAAACAGATAAAAGACCATATAATGTGCTAAGGGCCGGGCTGGAAGGATGCCCAGGAATTGTGTTACAGGGGTGCAGAGGACAGGAAGGAGAAGAGTTGAGGAAGTCTTCCAAGAAGTGGTGACATCTCGAGTTTGGCCTTGAAGGCTAAATCGAATCTTCCTAATGGAGAAGTGTAGGAAAGCTCTTATGCTTATTAAAGCAGAGACAAGAGTAAGGCCATAGGAAACTGCTTACTGGACACAGGAACTCCGAGTGGGAGGGCAGTGCTGAGGCCCTCGCTCACTGCCCTCTCCCTCTGCCTTCCCAACAGCTGTGCCATCTCCCCCGCGGGGTGTGATCTCCAACGTGAATGAGACCACACTGATCCTCGAGTGGAGCGAGCCCCGGGACCTGGGGGGCCGGGATGACCTCCTATACAACGTCATCTGCAAGAAGTGCCGCGGGGGCCCCGGGGCTGCGGGCACCTCAGCCTGCTCTCGCTGCGATGACAATGTGGAGTTTGTGCCTCGGCAGCTGGGACTGACTGAGCGCCGGGTCCACATCAGCCATCTGCTGGCTCACACACGCTACACCTTCGAGGTGCAAGCTGTCAACGGGGTCTCGGGCAAGAGCCCTCTGCCCCCCCGCTACGCGGCCGTGAATATCACCACCAACCAGGCCGGTGAGGAGGGGACGCAGGAGGGTAGGGCCTGGGTCGTTTCCTCCTCCCACACAGAACTTCGGTTGCCTAGGGCCCGCCAGCGGACCACCGGGGGTCCCCTGGGCACCGGGTTCTGGGGAGCCTGTCGTGAGCCCCCGCCCATCTTCCCTCAGCCCCGTCCGAAGTGCCTACACTCCATCTCCACAGCAGTTCAGGCAGCAGCCTGACCCTGTCCTGGGCACCCCCAGAGCGGCCCAATGGAGTCATCCTGGACTATGAGATGAAGTACTTTGAGAAGGTCAGAGCCTTGAGGGGCAGGAGGAGGCCTTGGGGTGAGAAGAGGACCCCCAAATGGTGTCAGGGACCCTGGGGAGCCAGGTCTTGGGTACTGGGGCAGCCACAGGTGGGCCCTGGTGGGTGGCTGCTGGGCCTCAGGGCCGCTGAGGTGCTTCATCCCTCTTGGTGTCGCAGAGTGAGGGCATTGCTTCCACGGTGACCAGCCAGAAGAACTCAGTGCAGCTGGACGGGCTGCGGCCTGAGGCCCGCTATGTGGTCCAGGTGCGAGCCCGCACCGTGGCCGGCTACGGGCAGTACAGCCGTCCGGCTGAGTTTGAGACCACAAGCGAGAGAGGTACGTACCCCACTGCTCCTGTTCCCGCCTGCCTCAGACTCTCCGTTTCTCCACTTACCCAGTCCCCTCCCTCCCGGTCTCCAGGCTCCGGCGCCCAGCAGCTCCAGGAGCAGCTTCCCCTCATCGTGGGGTCTGCCACGGCTGGGCTGGTCTTTGTGGTGGCTGTCGTGGTCATCGCTGTCGTCTGTCTCAGGTACTCCTGGGCCTGGCTTGTTGCCATGGGCTGGCGCGAGCTTCCCTGGAATACCCTAGAGCCCATGTGCCACAGAGGCCCTTGGTGGGCCCAGACCCTCTCCAGTCCACACCTCTCCAGTCCATGCCCTCTCCAGTCCATGCCCCTGGCCTGATCCCCGGCAGATCCCCTTGGGGACCGAGTCCACTGAGCCCTTTGCCCAGAGACCCAGGAGGCACCAGGTCCTCCCCAGCATGCCCTGCCCCTCCTGTGAGCCCAAGGGTCCCCTGAACAGAGGGAGCTGTTGGGCTTGTCTCAGGCTGCCCCCCCACCGCCCCTTCCAGGAAGCAGCGGCACGGCTCTGACTCGGAGTATACAGAGAAGCTGCAGCAATACAGTAAGTTTCTCTCTTCATCCTGATACTGCCCATCGCAACCCCAAGTTCCCCTGGTTACTGCAGGGCTTAGAGATAGCCTTTTCCCTGCCTAGGATTTCATCCCTCATACTCCTATTCCAGATAGCCCTTCCTGCTTCCACTCAAGTGCCCTTTCCTGAGCCCCCACCTCCCTCCTGCCAGCCTCAGAGACGCATGAGAAGTGACCCCTTTCCTCAAAGGCAGCTAATCCTAGGAGAAAGACAAGATATGTACACAGAAAAAAATGAGAAAACAGTTTGGTGTTAAGCTGGGTGTTCCTGTTACAAAGGGTGGTAAGAGTTCAGAAAAGAGGAAGCCTTCCTGGAGGAGGTGGCCTTGGACTGAGCTGAGCCAGGCAGGTTGAGCAGGGTTTAGAGAAGTGGGGGAGAGCATTCCTGGCTAGAGGAGCCTCTGGAAGGTAGTGGGTGGGGTGGGGAGAGTGCCCGACTGTGGGGGCAGTGAGAAGACTGGTTTGACAGCTGCCTGGGAGTGAGGCTGGGTGGTTGTGGCCAGTTCTCGAAGGGTCGTGAAACGCAGGCAGAGGAGTTTGGACTTGACTCCACCATAGGTAATCCGAAAGGCTCTCAAGCTGGGGAGTGATACAATGTGAGTATTGTTTTAGGGAGACAGGTATGCAGGATAGATTGGTGGGAAAAGTCCAGAGGCAGAGAGCCCAGCTGGGAGACTATTGCAATAGTCTGAGTGTTGAAGGCCTGGATAAGGTCAGGGGCAGTGGGAATGAGAGAGGGATGAATCCGAGAGATGTTTTGACATAGGGATGAGGGAGAAAGAAGAATAAGAATCCTAGGTATCTAGCCTTTATGGTCACTAGTTCTCATGGAGGGAACGGTGAGTGGGTGGGGAAGGAGCGAGTTGGGACTCCAGCAGGGAGGAATACGGAGCAGACTTAGGAGGGAGGGTGTGAAATGTTTTCCCATCAGGGACAGGGAAGGTGCAGTATCCCTCACTGTCCCCCACCCCAGGCCAAAACTCTGGCCCCTCTCATGCTCACGTTTTCTTCTAGTTGCTCCTGGAATGAAGGTTTACATTGACCCTTTTACCTATGAGGACCCTAATGAGGCTGTGCGAGAATTTGCCAAGGAGATCGATGTATCCTGTGTCAAGATTGAGGAGGTGATAGGAGCTGGTGAGTCCCCTAGGGCACAGTGGGGAGGAGAGGCGGGGGAGGGGGGTGTTACCCCAGGGAGGGGCCGGCATGCATTGCATATAGGGCCAAACTCAGAAGCCACTTCCTATTTGTGCCCTGTGCCCTGCAGGGGAATTTGGGGAAGTGTGCCGGGGTCGGCTGAAACAGCCCGGCCGCAGGGAGGTGTTCGTGGCCATCAAGACGCTGAAGGTGGGCTACACCGAGAGGCAGAGGCGGGACTTCCTCAGCGAGGCGTCCATCATGGGTCAGTTTGACCACCCCAACATAATCCGACTAGAGGGCGTGGTTACTAAAAGCCGGCCGGTCATGATTCTCACCGAGTTCATGGAGAACTGCGCCCTGGACTCCTTCCTCCGGGTATGAGTCAGCCCCTAGCCCTCGCCCCCCTCCTACTCCAGAGAGATGCCTTGGGTAGACCACCCCCTCCTGCAAGGCCAGACAGACCCTACCCTCTTCAGGTCTACAACTATTTACTGAGGTGGCCCGGTGCAGGGGATCAGCCAGGTTCTCAGAGCCACAAAGACCGAAGGTCTTGTCCCGTCTCTGCCCTCTACTGCCTGTGTGACCTCAGGCTTTACTTAACCTCTCTGAGTCTGAGCTGCCTTGGTTATAAAATGAGTGGTGAGAGCTCTTTGGATCCTTACCGGGGTTCATTAGGATGTTGTACACAGACATCTGCCACACAGTGGGCCGCTTACTTCCAGTAATCTCTACGCATAGTCACAGGGATAGGTGAGGCACAGATGGGCGGGCACGAAGGTCTTGGGAGGGCCCTGGGCCAGTAGGGAGGTGATGGGCCCACCTGAGCCTATTTGTTGCTTCCAGCTCAACGATGGACAGTTCACAGTCATTCAGCTGGTGGGCATGCTTCGGGGCATTGCTGCCGGCATGAAGTACCTGTCCGAGATGAACTATGTGCACCGAGACCTGGCCGCCCGCAACATTCTGGTCAACAGCAACCTGGTCTGCAAAGTCTCAGACTTTGGCCTCTCCCGCTTCCTGGAGGATGATCCCTCCGATCCTACCTACACCAGCTCCCTGGTACAGGAAGCAGCTGGGAGGGAGACTGGGGGCGGGGCCGACCAGGCAGGGGTTTGGGGCTGGGGAGCAGCCCCGAGTCACAGGGTGAAGGGCGTGTGCCCCCCTCACCAGGGCGGGAAGATCCCCATTCGCTGGACTGCCCCAGAGGCCATAGCCTATCGGAAGTTCACCTCTGCTAGTGATGTCTGGAGCTATGGAATCGTCATGTGGGAGGTCATGAGCTACGGAGAGCGACCCTACTGGGACATGAGCAACCAGGATGTGAGTGGGGTCAGCCAGAGTGGCCGGGTAGGTGGGAGTCAGCTCGGGAGCAAGGTGGCAGCTCACTCGAGGTTTCCCTGTTCTCGCCTCAGGTCATCAATGCCGTCGAGCAGGATTACCGGCTGCCCCCACCCATGGACTGCCCCACAGCCCTGCACCAGCTCATGCTGGACTGCTGGGTGCGGGACCGGAACCTCAGGCCTAAATTCTCCCAGATTGTCAACACCCTGGACAAGCTCATCCGCAATGCTGCCAGCCTCAAGGTCATCGCCAGTGCCCAGTCTGGGTCAGTGTCTCTGCCTCTATTCCCACCCTGCTTCTGAAGATTGATTTATTTGTTAGAGAGAGAGAGAGCGCGCATATGTGAGCAGGGGGAGTGGCAGAGGGAGAGAGAGAAAGAGAGAATCCCAAACAGACTCCCTGCTGGTCGTAGAGCCCAACATAGGGCTTGACCCCACCAGCCCAAGATCATAACCTGAGCCAAAATCAAGAGTCAGATGCCTGACCAACTGAGCCACCCAGGCACCCTGTGTTCCTACTCCTGCCCCTGCTTTCCTTGCCGTTAGGATTCACTGAGTCTCTCTTCTTGCCACAGCATGTCACAGCCCCTCCTGGACCGCACGGTCCCGGATTACACGACCTTTACGACAGTTGGTGACTGGCTAGATGCCATCAAGATGGGGCGCTACAAGGAGAGCTTTGTCAGTGCGGGATTTGCGACCTTTGACCTGGTGGCTCAGATGACTGCAGAGTGAGTGTGCCTCAGATTTGGAAGGGCTGGGCAGGGGCGCTGGGCAGGGGGCGCTGAGCAGGGCCCCGAGTCGGGGGCAGGAGGGAAAGGACTGACCATGCCCTTGGTCCGTCTGCAGAGACTTGCTCCGGATTGGGGTCACCTTGGCTGGCCATCAGAAGAAGATCCTCAGCAGTATCCAGGACATGCGGCTGCAGATGAACCAGACACTGCCCGTGCAGGTCTGACACCTGACCCCTACGGGGTGGGTGCCCCCCAAGGACTGTGCAGGGACTCTGACCAGCCGGCTGGACTTTTGGACTTTTGGATGCCTGGCCTTAGGCTGTGGCCCAGAAGATGGAAGTTTGGGGAAGGCCCAAACTGGGACTTCTCCTCCAGGCCTGTGCTCCCTCCCCAGGAAGTGTGCCCCAAACCTCTTCATATTGAAGATGGATTAGGAGAGGGGGTGATGACCTCTCCCCAAGCCCCTCAGGGCCCAGGCCTTCCTGCTCTCCAGTGGGGGATCTCCAGCACATCAGACTTCGCTGTTCTTCCGTGCTGGAGGTCCTGGTAGGGTCAGGTGGAGGATAAGCCTGGGTTCTATAGGGCCCAGCCCTGGCAGGGGTCTGGCCCCCCAGGTAGGCAGAGTAGTCCCTCCCTCAGGAACTGGAGGAGGGGACTCCAGGAATGGGGAAATGTGACACCCCATCCTGAAGCCAGCTGGCTCCTCCAGTTTGCACAGGGACTTGTTCTGGGGGCTGAGGGCCCTGCCCCACCCCCACCCTTGGTGCTGTCATAAAAGGGCAGGCAGGGGCAGGCTGAGGAGTAGCCCCTTGCCCCCCAGAGACTGACTCTCAGAGCCAGAGTTTGGATGTGTATGTGAGTGGGTTTGTGTGTGTCTGCGCGTGTGTGTGTGTATGTGTCTGTGCACGCACTGGCCTGTACAGAGAGCATGGGTGAGTGTGTAAAAGCTTGGCCCTGTGCCCTGCAGTGGGGCGAGCTGGGCCGTCAGCGGAATAAAGGCAATAAGATGATTCTCTTGCCCCTTCTCTTTGCACCTCCCAAGGCGGGATTCCCTCATGCCCTCGAATTCACAGTCCCTCAGTGCCAGTCCCCTTCAGAATTCCTTGGAGTCTTTGGGAGACCAGATCCAGGTCTTCTTAGGTTCACCTTCCCTTTTGTGCTTCAGCGTTATTGCATCTAACTTCTGGGAAGTGGGCGGTGACAGGAGAGCCAGCTGCCCCAGAGTCCTTCCTGCCGAGGCCCAGGTGTTCCTGGGGTCAGGGCAGATGCTTCCCAGTCTGCTGGTGTTTTATGGAGTCCTTTCACACCCATTGTCTCTGAGGGAGCTGAAGGGGTGGGGGTCAAGTGACCTTGGGACACAAGGGCCGGGAGCCGACACTGGTGTTCAGATGCTGAGGCTAACCCCTTTGAGCAAGCATCAGCCCAGAAGTGCTGCTACTCTTCACAGAGCGCTTACTATGCTGCCGGCACTGGGCTAAAATGCTCCATTTATACATGGATCTTTTTTAATCTCACAACAACCAGCCAGAGACGGAAGTATTTTTATCTCTTTTTTACAGAGGAGGAAAGGGAGAGGTTAAGTAACTTGCCCAAAGTCGCTGAGCCAGTAAGTGAGGCCTGGGGCTGGGATTCCCACCCAGAGACTGCTTTGCACACTTGAAAGGTTCGGAGGATAAATAACAAGAACCAGGAAGAGGATTAGGAAAATAGCTTCTGGAAATGTCAAAGGAGAAATCATGGGGGGCCCTCAGAGTCCCCTTGGATACAGAAACACACCAGATTGGTTGGGGGCAGGGGTTGGGGGGGCAAGTGCAGGCCTTTTTCCCAGTGTCAGGAGGGACTCTCCGGGCTTTAAACCTTTTCTGGGCGTGGAACATGTCTCCAAGTACCAGCATACCCTAAATTAGAGGGTCTGGGCCGGCCCCGGTAGGGGGAGGGGCGTGGGCAAAGCCCGGTAGATCTCGAGGTTCACGCCTCCCGGCCCCGCACAGCTCTCAGTCATCTGGCAGAACAGAGTTCCGGGCGCGGGACGTAGCCCAGGGCTGGGGCTGGCGCCGCCGCAGGCCAGAAGGCGTGGGGCAGCTACTTCGGGCGCAAAGGAGCAGGCCTGTGCGGTCCGAGCTCCGAGGCTGTGGCTTAGTGCAGCGCCTGGGCAGCTGGGCTGCAGCCCTGCTAGCCGGGAGCGGGGGCAGAGGAGCGGATGGCGCGCGGGCCCCAGCGCGCTCACGGCCCTGCGGATGCGCGCTCCCGCGTCCCCCGCCGCGCCCGCTCCTTAGTATTCCCCCCACCGAGCCCAGCGCGGCGCTGCAGGGGCTGGCCCGGGGGAGGGGCGCCCCGCCAGGCTCTGCCAGCAGCGCCCCCCCGGGCGGGGAGAGAGGGTAGGGAGGGGTGTGGGCCCGGAGCTCCTCCGCCGAGCCCTACTGCTTAGGCTGGGGACTGTTCCGGGCGGAGACGGTGCGCGGGTCCGAGATGGCCTTGGGCCCAGGCGCCGCAGCTGTCAACCGCGCGAGGTGTCGCGGGCGGCCGGGGCAGGGGACGAGGTGCTGAGTGGCGCCCTGCACACCCCGCGCCACATTCCCAGGCCGAAGGTTCAGATAAAGAGGAGGGGTGCTCCAAGCGCCTGCTCAAGTGGTCACTTCCTGCTCCTGAGGCTCCGAGGTGAGGGAGGGCCGGTGGCGTGAGGCTCCTGCACTGACCCCCTCAGCCCCCCTACTCCGTCACGTTAACATTGTTAGTGGGAGTCTGGGATGGGGGCTCCCCCGAAGGGGTAAGGAATCGCCACCTACTGGGTCCGGAGGGCGGGATGCTGGACGTCGAGTGCCTTGGGAGGAGTGCCCACCCCTTCAGCGGCACAGAGGCGGCACTTGGTGTGTGTGCCCCAGGGTGAAGGTTTCAAGGGAGGTCTTGAATCCAGAAATCCGGGCGGGGTAGGTAAGGTATTCTGCTGGCTGTGCCCTGTGCAGCTCATCGCAGGTACCTCCTCCAAGTGTGTTCGGATTTGTATTCTCCTTTCACTTAAAAACTGGAACAGTAGACAGGGGCACACTACACTTACCCACACCATACCCACAGCAGGTCCCCAAGTCTCCTTCATTCAGCTTCACAGATTCACACATCCTCGATCTCAAGACCCTCCTGTCCTAACCACCCAACCTACACAGGCTAGAGCTTCCATGACTGAGAAGAGGTGGGGGAAAGGATTCAAAGACCAGAAGCACTAAAACCACCCCCTTCTTGAAGGCACCCCATTCTTGAAGGTGCATTCCTACCTGGGCCACCTAACCCAGCTAACCTGTGTCTCAGTGGGGTTTGGGATGAGTCCTCAAGACCTCTGAGCAGGAGTGCAAGGAGGGGTGGGAAGTAGTTAGTGCAGAGAAAGAATGAGGGTACTCAGGAGAGGTCTGGCTTTTCTGCGGCCAGATCAGGAATGAGAGGTAGCGAGGTCTTAATCTGCCCAGTCTTAATTACACACTCGTGGGGGCAGAAATTAGATCTTCTGAGTTAGTGCTTAAAGAGGGAAGCCAGTGGAGGGTAGGGGGTGGTATTGAGGCTGGGGGAGGAGCAGCTCTGGCAAACCTCTCTTTATGCCATCTGCCCCAGAGGGGAAGTTGCAGCCCCAAATGACCCATTTCATGCTCTTCGCTGTGCCTAAACTCAGAGAGTACAGACAGTTAAGGAAAGTAAGCTGCTCTAGGCTTCCTCAGCACTTGACAGTATCCCACTCCTCCAGGGTGGCCCCAGGGAGAGGGACCTGGGCAGCAGCCCCTAGATCTAAGACAGTGTGGCCAGACTGTGAATTAGAACCTGGGGTGACGAGGGGGTAGTGAGTGGGAAGGGCTGCAGATTTAGAGTCAAAGCCCAGCTTCCTAGTCTGTGACCTTGGACAGGTTGACTTCTCTGTGCCTCAGTGCCCTCCTCTGTAAGAAGGTATAGTAATCATTCCAACTTCACAAGATGGTTACAAACATTCAGTCAGTGAATAAATGTAAAGGGTGTGCCAAGATCATGGGACGTACTAAAAAATATCAGATAATATTTTCATTAGTAGTTTGAAAGTTAAAATTAGAAGTTTAAATAAAATATAGGAAAAGAAAAAATATATAGGAAAATACTGAATGGTGTTTGATGCATACACAGCAGGAATTGAATAAACCAAGGCACTTGGGGGAAATCCACTGACCCCTTTCTATTCACAGGGTGCTGGACATTTTGCTGCAGGCTTAGCCCAGGTCCTGGCCCACTTCCTGGGATGGGGCTGCTGGGGCCTGGATGGTTTGAAGGCAGTGAGGGTGTAGAAACTTCAGCGGTAGAGAATGCAGCAAGTTGTAGAGGGAACTTGGTTCCTGCTTTTTTTTTTTTTAAGATTATTTATTTATTTATTTGACAGGCAGAGATCACAAGTAGGCAGAGAGGCAGGCAGAGAGAGAGGGGGAGAAGGGGAAGCAGGCTCCTTGCTGAAGCAGACAGCCTGATGCGGGGCTCCATCCCAGGACCCTGGGATCATGACCTGAGCCGAAGGCAGAGGCTTTAACCCACTGAGCCACCCAGGTGCCCCTGCATTTCTCTCCTTAGTGCACTGATCCCGGGTCTGGCTGGGGGTGGAGTGATCCTTCTCTCCAATATTCACTCATTCTTCGAATATTTGCTGGATATCTACTATGTGCCAGGTGTTGTGCTGGGCACTAGGAATTTGTGATGAGCAAAAATAGAGACAGCCCCTGCTTCAACCAGCTCAGCCTATTAGGGACATGGATGCTATTTATATAATCGTACAAAGAAATGTGTAAAATTACAAGTCAAGGTAAATATTAATGGGTGTGGGACCGAATCACAGCTCTAGAGACCTGACATAGTCTTGGGCCAGGCTGAGGGTCCTCTAACCAGTTATCTGGTGTGCAGGAGGGGGAGCCGGGGCCCCCATTACCAACCAAGTCCCTTTAACCTTTTGGTAACTGACTGAGTATATCTTCATTCACTCCCTCCCTCCCTTATTCATTTATTCAGTTGGGCCCTTCCATATGCCAGTCCCAGTATATGGAGTTGAGGATACGGAGGTGAACCAGCTACAGCTCCTACTCTTTGGAGGTACCATAGCTCAGAGGGGATCACTGTAATATGAATCAGCCAATACAATATGGTATGGTAAATGCTATAGCGAAGTAAACCCCAGGCATCGTAAGGAAGGGACTCAGCCTGGAAATTCTGTCAAAGAAGGCTGCTTGAAAAGACGACCTAAGTTAAGCCTTGGGACTCTTAGCAGTTAGCGGGAGGCGAGAAGGGAACAGTATATGCAAAAGTCCTGGGACTCACAGGAATAAGGCAGTCTAGGGCACAGAGGCCATCCTAACTCAGAGGAGGAGGAAGGAAGAAGGTCATAGACATATGAAGTTGACTAAGCCTTCCCTTCCTCCTAAGTCTTCCCCAGCTAGGCTGGCTGCTTCTCACAGCCCAGAGGGCCAGACTTGGGCACCTGTCCCAGTAGTTACTCCTTCTGTAACCCTCTGCTCTACCTCTTCCCTGCTACAAGGCACACTTGTCCACAAGCATTTCTGAGTACATGATGGGTTCTATCCCCATTTTTGCAGAAGAGCTCTGAAAGGATACCTGGCTTGCCTGAGGTTGCAGAACAATTCAGTGGCAAAGCCAAGATCTGGATTGGACCTAACCTGTCCACTATTCGGTGCTCTCCCCAGTGCATCAGACTACATTGGGAGAGGGCCTCAGGGAACCTAGAAGTCCTGCTTCTAGATGGCACACCCAGACCCTTCCTGAGCCACTTCAAAATGACACTCCCTATGCCCCAAGGAGAGGGCTCTGCACACATGGACAAGGGCCACCTAAGCTTCCCTTTCTCAGAGAGGGAAAGAGAGAGGAGAGCCAGGCCCCAGGCCCTAAAGGCATCAGTCTGGAATACCGTCCGGGAATACATAGGGTTCCACCTCAGGGTGGGGTTCAGGTCTGACAGGCAAGCAGTTCTGTCCCTCCACTCTTCCTCCCTGCCCCTCTCTGTTTCTCATTAACTATTCCCATCTCATGGAGCAGGAATGAAAACAGACTCAGGATCTGGCTGAAGGCCTGCTGTGACATCAGCCCAGAGGTGGCTGCCCTGACCCTGACCACTGGGGGCTGGGGAAGACCCCGTTGCCCACTTTGTCTTGCTGTGACAGGAAAATGAGAAGCAAGAGACAATTCTCCCAGACCCCTGTCCCTTCTCTGGGCACTGAACATGGGGCAGGTGAGAGAGGTGGTAGTGGCCTGGAGGGACCAGGCAAGGGTGTGTCTGCAGAACGTGAGGGGTACAGAAACTGGCTTTCCCCAGACACCATGGCCTCCCACATATCCTGCCACTCCTGCCTGCACCGCTCCCCTGTACTGTTCTCCCAGCCTCCTCTCCGCTTACCTTTGAAGCCACCTCCACCGTAGGCTCCCTTTGACCCATCCTCACCTCCTTCGGTTTTCCTGAGCCTCACGTTCATAGTCAGGTTTCTTCTGGGACTTGATACTGGCCCACCAGATTCTTCTCAGCTCTAGCATGACTTCTCACCTCTAGTGATCTTTGCCGTCATCATTCTTCTTCTTCTTCTAAAGTAGGCTCCATGCCCAATGTAGGTCCGGCACTCATGACCCCAAGATCAGGAGTGTATGCTCTACTGGCTGAGCCAGCCAACACCCCCCTCCCCAGCTATGTTCATTCCCAATTGGTCTCCAACAACACATTGAGCTACACAGGGACCCTTGTTATCATCTAGCCATCTCCAAGATTGAAAGTCTGATGCCCCAGGCTCCCACCACTTCCTCCTGTCTGCCCAGTTTTGAAATCTCTGGTCCCAGTCCCCTACCTGGGGGTCTTCTGGGGTACACTTCTCTCCCTACCCAGCTTGGGCTATTCTCACTCCCAGACATCACCACTGCAACCTCTGTGACCAATCCCCTTTTTGTTTTGTGAGTTTTTAACACAGTTCTCTGGTAACAGCTGGTGCAGACTTTCCTGTACTACTCGAGAGCCCCCAGTTACACCTTCTCCCATTCTCACCTCCTAGTTTACTAAAATAATGCTCCACAAACACCTGTTGAGATTTCCTCTTTGCCAGGTACTGAACCTCAGTCAAGGGAGATGTGAGGGCTGCCCTCAAGAAGCCTATAGTCCAGTGGAGGAGAAAGACAAGTGACAGGGTGACACAGAAATATTCCAGGTGTCACTGTTGGCTTTTGAGTGACATCATGAAAACAGTGTCATGGGAAGTGAGGTGAGACAGGTGTGGGATACATAGGAGGACACAGTGATGGCAGCAGGAAGGCAGGGGAGGAGGCCATGGTGTAGGTCAAGGGTAATAAGGCCCTAGGTGGAGACAGGGTGAGGAGGAGGTGCTGTAGAGATGACAAGGAGGAGGCAGGTGTTAGGGATCTTGCAGAGGTAAGAAGCAACATGTTTAGTGACTGGCAGGATATGGGAGGAAAGAAGCAGAAGTCTGAGTCCAGGTGATTCAGAACATTGGGCACTTAGATGTATGTTGGCACCATTTATAGAATCAGAAGGTATAAGAAGAACAGTATGAAGGCCAACAATGGGTTCAGTTTGAAACTTTCAAGGAGAGCTGCCCAGTAAGCCACTGTATGTGTGGACCTGGAGCTCAGGAGTGAGGTCTGAGCACGGAGGCTGGGGAGGAAGTTCAGAGAGTGGGTGAGATGGCCTCCGGAGTTACAGAGTGAGGAGAACAGACCGAGGTGGGCGTGTGGGGAATGCCCCCTCACTGCTCCTACAAGTATCCTTCCTGGCTCTCTGAGAGCTCTCATCACGCTACACGGTCAATGTTGCTGTTCGCCTTCTCTGCCTTGCTGTGTGCTCCTTGAAAGATAATCACATCTTTATGAGGCATGTTTCCCAGGAAGATGGGCCTGGGTCTGGTGCAAAATGGGGGCTCAGTAATGCCTGGGGGATGAATGGATAGTAAAAGCTATGTGTGGAGGGCTTATTGTGTGCAGGGCACCAATCTTAGTGTTTTACATTTAGTAATTCATTTAATCTTTAGGACAGCTCTCCATTTCCAACTCTTAGTTGAAATGTACTCTTATCATTTCCATTTTACAGATGGGAAAGCTTGGTTAAGAGAAATTAAATAACTTATCCAAGTAACTTGTCCACTTATAGAACCAGTAAGTGACAGAGCCAGAGCCAAGATTTGAATCCAGGTAGTCTAGCTTCAGAACTGATTACTACTCCCACACTATTCTGCTTCTCAAATAAAATCTTAAAATAAGAATGTCTACTATGAGCACCATTACTGAACATTTACTGTGTTGGGCACTGTGCTGAGAACTTTATTAGGATATTTAATTCCATATAAACAAGTTAATAGGTGAATGTATTAATGGGTGGAGTAAAATGTGTATGCATGTATGTACATTCATTCATCTATGGATGGTGTGAATGGATGGGTGAATGAATGGGTAGTTGAGAAAGTAAATGGAAGGATAGATGGAAATATGGATAAATAAGTGAATGGATATACGAATGAAGAATAGTTGGGTGAATGAGTGATGGGTAGGTGAATGAAGAGATGAATGGACATGTGGCTGGATGAAAGGATATGCAAGCATGTGTATGGGTGAGAAAATGCATGGATGGATGGATGGATGGATGGATGGATGAGTACATGAATAGATGGGAGAATGGGGAATGGATGAGTGGATAGAAGGGCTAATAGAGAGATGAAGATCTAATGGATACCCAAGCATAGAAGAGAAGTTGGAGAACTAGCTGAATAGGTGAATAGATGGATGATTAGATAAATGAAGGTGAATGGAAAGATGGGTGAATGGTAGGATGAATGAATGGGTAGACAATAGGTAATGGATGAGAGAATGAGTGAATGGAAGACAACTGGATGATTAGATGGTTGCATGATTAGATGAATGGAAGGTTGGATGGATGAGTGGATGTTTAGGTGGTCAAATGGATGGATAGAGGAATGAATTCCTATATTTAGGGCCATAAAAGAGAACAAGAAAATACACAAATTATGACTCCTACATTTTTCCCTTAGATACATCAATGCCTTCTCCTGACCATTTCTTCCAGATCGGTATATAGAATCTGTCCTGCCCTACCCACCATTCCCCTAATCCCTAACCAGGCATCAAAGCCTGGTCCTCAATCTACCTTCATCCCCAAGTACAGAGACATTCTGGAATGGATTCTAGCCATCCTGTTTCTTTTCCTACTCTTCAATCTTGATGTCCAGGGAAAAAATCAGCCAGGGAAAAGGCAAGTGGTGATTGAGGGCTCCTCCCTCTGTCCCCTGTTGTGTCTTTAATAGGCCTAACCCTGGAGCCCCAGGGCCCAAGCAGATGTCAGGGTTGGAAGGTTGTGACTAGAATGGGAAATTAAGAGGCATCACAGAAAGTGTTAGGGACACAGTGTCAGGGAGAGGTGTGTTCTGTGGGGCTGGCAGGCCAGCCATATCTATTCTCAAGCAGAGAAGGGGTTTTGGGAAGAAGGAGTATCCAGGTAGACTGGAGGGAATAAGGCCTGGCTGAGTCTGAAGACAGTATCCACATCTGAAGGCACGGATGCTAAGTCCGCAGCTCTATTAAGTGGGAACTGTGACCTTGGACAATTCACTTAGCCTTTCTGAGTCTCCTCATCTGTAAAGGGAACTAAATAACATCCACCTCACATGACCATTGAGAAGATGAAGATGATGCAAAGAGATTGTGTGGCACACAGTAGGCCATTAACAAAATTCTTTCAAGAGGTAATGAAGTACATAGATTTCTTTTTTTTTTTTTTTTTTTTTTCCGCTGGGGAAAGATAAACTCAGGAACCTTTGTCCTGTGTCTGTTTAGGAAGAAGCGTGAGTTTGGGGGATGATTACATCATGGGTCTGGGGTCCCCATGGCTTCTGGGCACCAGCATAGCCTCATAGGAAACTCCTTGAGAAGTCCTGTCCTGTTTCCTGTCCCCACAAACTCAGGTCCTTGGAAATTTCAAAGGCCTGTGCAGAAAGAAAGAGTGTCAGGATGCAGGTGGGAGTAAGAGCTCGCCTTGGAACCCCAGAGGAGGGGAGACCCTCCCCAAAGCTCCTGACCCTCCTTTTCTGGGCCAGGCGCCAGCAGGCAGGGCACTCGGCTCGGTGCTTGACAAAAAAGAGCTGCTTGTTGTAGAGGGTGAGTCATCATGGAGACCCTCGAATGGCCCTGGGAGGAAAGAGAGGGAGAGGGTTCCTCCCCGACCTAGGAAAGGTCCTTCTCCCACAGCCAGACCTCAGTGTGGGCCACAGGGATTAAAGGAAGCCAGAAACTGGTGTTTGTACCCTTCCCTTCCCATTGCTTGATTTCACTTCTCTTGTCTCATTTGATCTCTACTGTATTTATGTTTTCAGATAGAAGAACAGAGGCTGGGGATCTTGCCTTGGGTTTCAGAGATGTCTATGATATTGAAGAGCTGGACTTTGGACTCTGCTAGAGATGCTCTCTCCTCCTAAACTGGGCTTGCACTGGGCTTCAACGCAGGACATATGAAGGGAGGAGAAGGGAATGAGTAGGTCTTGTATTAGACTTTTTATGTCGTTTCATCCCCATAGCAGTCCTATGAGGTTGGGAGGAAGACAATATTGCCCCATTTTACAGATAAGGAAACTGAGGCTCAGAGAAAGTACTTACCCAAGGTCACATGTCTAGTAAAAGAGCCTGTGTTTGAACTTGGACTGCCTGAGACTTGATAAGAGTGGTACGTACCTTAGAGAGGGAACCTTGAAGACAGGAAAACCATGGGGGCCTAGAAGAGGAGGTGAGAGGCTGTAGTGGCATGGGGAGCGCCCAGGCTCCGGGTTCCACGTATGGCTCCATGCTGGGGGCCCGGTTCTACACTCATGAAATGAAGATGATGAACGGGTGCCAACAGAGCCATACCCAACTCCAGCCCCCACCCGAGGGCTCAGGAAATGACACACCTGAACAGTGGAACAGATTGTTGGACCCAACTCCAGGATTACCTCCCAGAGGAGGGGTTGCCAGGTGGTTGCTCAGCTGCCCCCGGGGAGGGAGGAGGGTGGAGGAGCGCCCTCCAGGCAGACTGAGACGTGGCAGCGGTTGGGGGGGGTGTAGATGTGGCAGCTTTTGGGTCAAGTGGCTGTGGCTCAAGTCCTGCTGTGTGACCTTAGACAAGTTGTTGAACTTCTCTGGGTCTCTACCCCTCTTTGGTAAACAAAGGGAAGATTTTTCTTCACCTACCTTCTTGGCCAAGGGCCTGAAGGAAGAGACCTCTTACCCCAAGGGGCTCTGACTCTGGATCAGAGCAGAGCCTCCAGAAAGAGGTCGGGGAAGAGAATCTCTGCCAGATCTCTCTGTTGGGAAAATGTGATAGGAAGAATGGAACAGCACCCTGGGGGCTCCCTGGGATTTTTTTCACAAGTCTGGCTGTGCATAAGGGGGCGCTTCCTCTTGACACCCGTGCTCTGATCTGAAACAGAGCTTTTCCTGCTCCTGGGGGCTAGAGAATATGTTTGGGGGCACGCAGTGAGGGTTAGTAGGATGGATTCACTCTGTTTTGGCAACTAAACTCAATCTTGGGTGGGGCTGGGCTCTGGGCTCAGATCTAGAACATCATCCGCTCCTGGCACAGGTAGGGGGATGAGTTCCCAGAAGAGACAGCCTGCAGAGCCCGAGCTCCCACAGTCTCAGGCCTGAGACAGAGCTCTGAGTGGCCAGCCTGCAGGGTCTCCTTTCTGGGGTTGCAAGCTATATGGAGGCCAGGAGTGCCCAGAGGGGCGGGGGGGATGGCCTGTGTCATTTCAGATGGGGTGGGGTCCAGCATCCCTTCTCCTTCTACACCAACCTTGGCTGAGGCTGCAGCTCAAGCAGCAGGGAGGCTGGGGGATGGGAGGGCAGAGCTTTGCAGAGGAGGAGGCAGGAATTCTGGTTGGAAATCATTCAAATGAGGCTATGAAACCAGAACCCAGTCTCAGAACAAATTGGCCAGATTTGGCCTGGGGGGAGGGGGGTAATGAGGGGAGTAGAGGACACTGGGCCCAGGCTGAGGGGGAGGAGCCGGACGGGACTCCCGATGTGTGTTCCCAAGAGACCAGGCCGAGATGGGCAGAGGGGGCTGCCATCCCCCTGGGCTGCCTGCTGAGACACAGGAGGGAGAAGTCAGGTGCCACAGTCACTCTTCTGGCCTGTCCTGGAGGGAAGCTGTCTAGTCCCTCAGGGACACTCTCTAGGGCTGCCGGGCTATAACCCAGCGATGCCCCTCCCCTGTCCCTGTTCCTGCCCTACCTCTGAAGCAGAGAGGCCCCTATGACTTCCCATCTTACCAAGTCCTCACTGAAAATTTTCGACTTCCCTTTTAAGTCCCCTCTGTTGTGCTAAGCCGGGGATGCAAGGAAGCCCTCAACCCAGGGCTAGGTGGGAAGGAGTCCATCGCTGAGCCTTTGAGGGGTGACTTACAAAATGGGCAGCCTGGGGAATGCCTCTTCTTCCCAGGCAGAGCTAGGGATAGCAATGGGTCGGAAGTGAGGGGAGGGAGAGCGGGGGGGGGGGGGTGTGGTGGTTCACTGTGGGGGCCAGGCAGGGGCTCACTGCAGAGGAAAACCGAAGCCTTCAGAGACTCATCAAAGGAACTGCTGTGTGAAAGGGGCAAACTTGGAGGGGTCACCCGGGTTCACACAGCCTGGAGAGGGATGAAGGCCTAGTCTGATGGGGGAGGGGGAGGTGCCTGGGGCTGAGAGGGGGAGTGGCTGAGCACAGGACAGTAGGCTCCTCATCCAAGACTAGTTGCAGGCAGGGGTTCGCCAAGCTCTGTTCTCAGGAGAAGCCTTGTGTCTGGCTGTCTGCGTGTCTCGGCCTTTTCTTAGGGAGGAAACAGGGTTCCTCAGCCACCCCACCCCCACACCCCCATATCCCTATACCTCCTCAAGGGCCCAAATCAAGTCTCCGAGGCAGCCGGAAGGAGGACCCCAGACCCAAGCCATAACACCCCTCCCCACCCTCTTCCTGCCCCATCCTTCCCTCTCTGACCCCAGCCCTGGAGTCTGTCTGGCTTGCTGCTCCTCCAACGACCGCCATCACGCAGGAGTCTGCCCTTGTCCTACCTTCTGTTCCCACCTCCTCCTCTGTGTCTCAAGTCCCTCTCCGTGGAGAAGGAATCCGAGCCCCCTAGCCAATGGGAGAACCTATTCCAACCCACCTCCCGTGTGGGGCATCTCAGAGGTCTCCCTGCCCTCCTCCCTCCCAGAGTCCTCTCTGCTTTGCCCTCACTATGGATTCCCAAGGGTCTTCACCAACCTGCCCTCTTTGAGTGTGGGTCTCAAGTCTTGTTCACTACTCTGAACACCCCCACCCCACCTCACTGAGCTCTCAGAATTCTCTCTGTCCTCCCCTCACCCCACTGTGGGTTTGCAAAGTCCTGCTCTGCACACTCCCCAGTGGGGACCCTGGAAGAAAGGCGCTTCTGAGGGAGGGAAGTGGGGAGCACTCAAGGCTCAGGATGGGAGGGACCTGGGCTTCTGGCCCCTCCTTAGAGATGAGGCTGGGCCTGGACCTCTACTCTTAACCCCTCCTCTGACTGCGGGGCCACTGTGGCGGGTGAGTGAGCTAGAGAGGGGGGGATAGGAGGGGCAGGGGAGGTGGGGGAACCGGTCTTGTGTTGTTCTTGGCTTGGAGCCCCCAGCCCCAGGGAAATCCTGACTCTGTGGAAAACTGAGCAGGCAGTCAGGCAGGGGAGGAGGAGTTGGAAGAGGAAGAGGAGGAGAAGGGGGAGGAGGACCCAGGGCTCAGGGTGAGATGGGGGTAGGGGCTCCTCTCATAAATCAATCCCACCAGCTCTCAGGCCTGACAAAAACCAGAGACCCCGGGTCCCTTGGGGGCTGCAGCAGGAGAGGGGGCCACAGACCATCCGATGGGCTGTGGAGGAGGAAGGGCTGCCATGAGGGGCAGCACCCTGCTCAGAGAGCCCTGCCTCAAGCCCCCCAAAACAACAGGTGTGTGTGGGTGTGGGTGTGTGTGTGGTGGGGGAGGCGTCTGAGAAAACAACTTCACAACTCCAGGAGCTGAACCAGGATGGCTGTGACAGATTGATGGGGGCAGTGAGGTGGGGGCCCCCTTCCGCTCAGCCATTCAGAGCACTTTTATTGCCCTGCATTCTGTCCTGGTTCAACTCTGGAGAAGCTGAGAAGCTGTGTGACTTAGGCGCGTTGTTTCACCTCTCCAGGCCTCAGTCACCTAAGGTGTACGAGGATGTGGGCTTGGTCCAGTCCTCTGACACTGAGCTACAGCCCTTCTCAGTGCTTGGCAGAGGGAGGAATGTTGGTCTAGAGCTGGCAGGACCATAGTTAGGTGTCTGGGCTCTGCCCTTTAATACCTTTGGCCTTGGGTGGGGCACACAAACTCTCCTATCCTCAGTTTCTGCATCTGTCAAATGGGCATAATCATGCCTCCCTCGAAGGGCTGTGAGGAGAGCGAAGAGACCTTGTGTGTTAGGTGACTGGCAAGGCAGAGTCTCAGTCAAAGGCTGTTGATTTTGTGTCTGCCTCTTGGGGGTTTGCAAGTCTCTCAGACTTTCAAAGATTGCCTCTTCCCTTTGTTACTCAAGTGCTCCTGATGGTCAAGGGGCCCCAGCTCCCAAACACAGAAGCCCTCATAGACCCACACCCTCCGTATTTGCCACCACTCTGCTCCCACTCATCCTTCTAGACATGGCAGGTGTTTTCCTGAGCTGTAGTCCCACTTGGCCACTGCCCCACTCAGGACACCTGTGTCGACGGAGGGGTCAGCCAGCATAATGTGGCCAGCAACGTGTGCTAGAAGTTTGGCTGCCCTGCCCTAATCCTGCCCTGTCCTGCCAGCCATGGGCCTCCTCTTACAGGAATCCAGCATGACATTTTCTTGGCCCTCCCCTCTGGGTCCTCACAATGTCCCCTTCCTGCCTCCCACTGCACCCCATCCGGATCCCTGTGACTACTGTCAGAGCCCCTCAGGATCCCTATGGCCCTTGGGTCCCTGCTGGACTTGGGCCTCACCCTGTTTCAAACAGATCCCCACTATCAGAAATCTAGATATTTCAACCAGCAAAAGGAGTCCATTTTTTCTTTTAAGATTTTATTTAGTTTTTTTGATAGAGAGAAATGCATAAGCAGAGAGAGTGGCAGGCAGAGGGAAAGAGAGAAGGTGGCTCCCCACTGAGCAAGGAACCCGATGCTGGGCTCTATCCCAGGGTCCTGGGATCATGACCTGAGCTGAAGGCAGATGCTTAACCCACTGAGCCACCCAGGTGCCCCTAGAAAATATTTTCTTTGCCACTGCATTTTATTATTTCCTAGGAAACCATCTTTGACTAACCCAACTTCTGCCCTAAGCTCTCCTGGCCCACTGGCAGGCTCACCTCCTTTTCTAGATCTCAGGAATCTCTGGAGGGTAAATGTGGTTTGTTAAGGAGTGGAGAGGCATTGTATGGGCTACTTTAGGCCCCTACTCTGGAGTCTGAACAGACCCACTGGGCTGGGTCATGCCAAGGGCACAGCTTGGGGCGAGTTGGGAGGGGGCTGGTCTGATTCCCCCTTGAAACCTCTAGCTGGGGTTCCCCTTTCCCAGGAGGCCTTGCTTTCCTCTGGAATTTCATACTCTGATGCAGCTTCAAGGGACTGTGTCCTGAGATGCAGGGAACAGTGGAATCAGAGGCCAAACAGGGCATGGACTTTGCCACGTGGCTCGGGTGGGGACCAGACTACTGTTGTCTGAGGTGTGGGCTCCCCGTGGTGAAGGAAGTGTGAGAAGCTGGAGGAGAGGGGATGTCTTCTGGGTATCTTTGTAAAGTGAGTACCTTCACAAATCTGTCTCCTCTACTAGATGCCAGCCCCAAGGGGCCCCATGCTTTTACAAGGCCTCATTGTCACTTGGGGCACCCCAGGGCTGTGAGGAGATCAGCCAGGTCAGCTGGGACTGTCTAGAGAGACCATTTCTCAGACAAGTCCCTCACTCTACAACCTCCCTAGCAGGTAGTCATCCAGTCTCTGCTTGACCAGTCCCAGGGATGAAATACTCATTACCTCACAAGGTAGCCCCTTTGTAGGTTGGGTAGCTGAGATGATTAAAAATGGAGATTCCAACCAGTATATATGGCCAGTCCTTCCAGGGGAGTGAAAAGGAGGTCGGGAGCATAGCTGCGGATGTCTCCATGAGGGAGGGAGGTAAGGGAGGATTGCCTATTTGGGATGAAGCCTGGGGTCCTGGAGAAAAGACTCAGGCCTAGGAAGAAAGAGATGGGGTTTAAGTCTTTGTTCCGCCATTAGCTTACCCGGTGGCCTTGAGGGAGTCCCTCCCTTCCTGGGTCCTCAGTTTCCATAAATGTAAACTTTATGGCTGGGCCTGGGGACTTCTAAGGCCCTGCCCCTGGCCACGGATGCTCTTCCGTGATCTATGAATAGCGGGCACAGAGGGATCAGGTCTTGGTCCACGGGGGCCAGGTTGGCTCAAGAGTGTTCAGAGAATGGGCCCTGTGTGGGACAGGACAACGTTCCCTTTCATTTCATGAGGTCTTGGCGGCAGCCCAGGGCCCACAGACTCTCTCTCCTGCCAAGGTCAACCCAACCCTGACCCGGGGGGCACAACTCCTGGGGGCAGTTGAGGCCAGGGGCTGGTAACTTGGGAAATGGAGCCTAGCACTGAGGTTCAGATCCCTGTCTTCTGACTGGGATGAGGGACAGAACCACGTCAGCTCTGTGAGCGTCATGTTCCTGACAGGGGCCTGGAGCCCTACCCCAAACCCCTGCAGTCTTGGAGATCCCTGGAAAGACTTCTACTGGCCTTGACATCAGACAAGCCTGGTAGAGAAGTATAGAATCAAGCCCAGTGACTAGCTTACTTACTAGCCCAGTGACCTTGGGCAAGTCACTGGCCCTCCTCCCCTAGAAGTCAGGGGTTCTCATTTCTACCTTGCACGGTTTCTGAGAAGAGAGGGTATGTGAGGTGGCAGCATGCACACAACCCATGGGGCATGGCCATGATGACTGGTATCAGAGACCCAGCTAAGCTGAGATAGTCACAAGGAACAGGACGAGACCAGACTCTCTTCCTGCTGCCTCAACCTTCTGTCTCTTGTTCTGTTTGTCCATCAGGGCCCTGGGGACTTCCAATTCTCAGGCCCTAAAATCTGCACAATTTGAAGTAGTCAAAACAAATTCTTCAATCTATTTATGCCAAGAGGGAACAAGGGCCTGGCCAGGCCTAATGGGTTCCAGGTGCGCTTGGTGCCCTGCAGAGGCTGAACGCGCACACTGGCTGTGGCTTTGACTTTCCCCAGCTGGCTGGGAAGTCTCAACCAGGCCAGACCTGTCCAGCCCACCCCTCAGGCCTCTGAAGTATGAAGAGCTGGGACAGTGTAGACTGTAGGGCTCCCCACGAAGGTGGGCTGGCTGGCCCTATAGTCAGAGAGCCTGGGCTGCAAAGGCAGGAGACCCTGTGCCCACCCCCAGTAGCACAGATGGGGGCTTCCAGGCTTTTCTTCCCCACCTTGCCCCGCAGTCAGTGCTGAATACCTACTATGTGTCTTGCCTGGACCTCAGGAGGTTCTGGGGTCCCTGAGACAATTTTCACAGACTTGTAAAACTCCTCCTCACAGGAGGCCAACTGCAAGTGACCTCCCAGAGAGGCTCAGGAAACCAGGTGAGAGCCCAGAGGGCATGAGTGAGGTTTCTTTTATTACCATTATATATTAATTATCGGGTTATATAATCAGAGTGACAGCCGTCCTCTATTCATGGTGAACCATGGGCTGGGTATGGTATTCAGGGCTTTCCGTACCTGAGTTCCTCAACTCCTCACAGCCCTCCATGGCAGAGGCTCGTGTTTCCTCACAGAACAGAGAGGGGTCAGGGGTCAGGAGGCTCAGGGATACCAAGAGCCTTGCCTGAGGTCACCTAGTCAGAGACTGGGCTGATGTGAGATTTGAAGGCAAGGCTGCCTGACCTCAAGACAGGCTCTGGCCAGCTCTACTCTGCTTTTGCATGCTGGACCTACCCTTTCCCAAAGAGTCAGGGAGAGTGCAGGAGAGGGTGAGTGTGGATGGGAGTACCAGATCAGAGCAGGAGGGATTTTTCCCTGGGGTAATGCCAGACTTTTTTACACACTCATCAGTGAAGCCTACTGTCCCCTTCTCCCCCAGTGCTCCTGGTCTCTGGCCTCATCCCTGACTTGCTGGGCAAACCCTCTCTCTCCCAGCCTCCTCACCACCTCTGGGTGGGGTCCTCCCCAATCCTGAGCTGGCTAGCTGAGGAGACTGTTAGCACTGGGGCCACCATCTAATCACCCCACTCCTCCCCACATCATTAGCTGGGCCCTCTGGGACACACTGGGTGGTCACCACTGGGGAAGGACTGGAAACCCACTATAGAATTACAGGTGGTGTGAAGGCATGATTGCCAGTGAGCAGTGGCCTCAGCCTGCCTGTTTGGGTGATTATTAGTAATAATAGTAATAATTTTTAGCCTCTATTGTCTTAATGATCATCCCACACATACAAACTACTTATTGCTGTAACTTCTCAAAGGACCCACCACTTTCCTAAACAACACCAATTTGTAACGATAAATTTATTTACACATCTATTTAGTTAATTCTGTCTTCCTGGGGCACCTGGGTGGCTCAGTCATTAAGCATCTGCCTTCGGCTCAGGTCATGATCCCAGGGTGCTGGAATCAAGCCCCACACCGGGCTCTCCGCTCAGTGGGAAGCCTGCTTCTCCCTCTCCCACCCAGCATGCTTGTGTTCCCTCTCTCACTGTGTCTCTCTGTGAAAAGAAAAAAAAAAAGAGAGAGAGAAAAGAAAAAAAAAGAAAAGAAAATTCTGTCTTCCTGCTGGACCACAAGCACCAAAGGCGTGTCTGCTTTCTGGTGGATTCCCAGGGCCTGTAATGTTCCACATAGCAGGTACGTGAAAACCTTTGTGGATGATGAGTGTAATAGAGTCAGTAGGAAGCTAAGAAAAGATAGGTCAGGACCATGGAAGGAGGTAGGTCAGGAAGGGGATGAGGCATGAGGATGAAGCTTTTGGAGTCAGTCTGTGTGGCTGGGGTGGGACTGCCCCTGAAGCCAGGTGTGGCAGGGGTGGGGCAGCTAAGTCTTAGGACGTGATCACCTTCTGAGCTGGACCTCGGGTAGGCAATCAGAGGGAACCAGGGGATGAAGGCCTCTCTTGCATCTCCAGACCCTCTCAGCAGAGGAGGCCCCTAACCACCTTGTGTTCTCCCTCGCACTGACCTTGTCTTCCTCCTCCCACTGACCCTCTAAGAAGGGAGTTTGAGAAAGACCTCAATATTTGGGCCACTTTAGGGAGGGCACAGAGAGCTGGTCTAGACTAAAGCTGAGGATGGGACTTTTCCCAGCCAGCACCCCCTGTCACCTTGTGTCTCTAGAGCTACTGAGCATGGGATGGGCTCTCCATCCCTCAATGTCCACTCTTAGCCCAAACAGTCTGAGGGCATGGAAAGGGAAGTCATTAGGAGGACCTGAGTTCAAAGCCAGCTCTACCGCTTCCTGCTTTCTCCCTGGGAGACCTCGGGAACACAGAGCTCCTCCAAACCTCCAAGGCTCTAGAATGGAGATGCTAATCTCCACCTCCCCGTGTAGCTGCAGGGTTAGACATGATCACATGTGTGGAGCTCATCCGGTGCGGGCCACGAAGTAGGCACCCAGCGAAGGCCTGGGCTTACTTTTGCGGGCCCACCATGAGCTCTGTCATCTTGGGAAGGATGCTGCGCAGCTTGGCTCCGGGGCTCAGCTTCATCTGTCAAACAAGAGGTTGTATCAGGTCTTCTTGAAGGCCCCTTCCAGCTCTGACTTGCTTGGTTCTATTCTGAGCAGGGAGCCCCACCTCTGGGGCAGGGGCAACGTGAACATTCTTTCAGCTGGGATTCTACCCAGGCACATGCTTGCCCAACCCCATCCCGCACATTTTGCCCGTAGAGGTTGCCACACTGGCCACGCCCTTGGCACCCCGCTGTTCTCCCACGTCCCCTCCCCCACTCGCCAGGGCCACATGTGGGCGGATCCCTTCTCGTGGGCGGAAGGAGCCTGGGAGGTTAGCGGGAGAGAATGGAAGAGGAGAGGGAGCGGGAGAGGGGCTGGAGGAGAGCAGTGAGGGAAAGAGCGGGGCAGCGCCTTGAGCCCTGGGGAACCCCAGTTTGCCACTTTCTAGCGGTGTGCGACTTTAACCTTTTAGAAGCCCGTTTCCTCATTTATGAACTAAGAAGAACAGCAGTTTAAAACCCCATTGGGTTTTGTGGAGGATAAATTAAATAATATGTATCTAGTGCCCGGCGTGCTGCAGTTTGGTTCCCTGGGAGTGGCTGGGACAAACACCCCTCTTCAGCCTCCAGAGGGGCAAGTTCCGTGAAGGCCCTGTGGGGGCGCCTGGGCAACTTTCCCGCAGGCCTGCGGTTCTCAACCCGCAGCCGGAGCCTCCTCCCCTGGAGCTGGCAGCCTGGGGTCCTCCGCCGGGGAGCCCCAGCTCACAGAGCAGGGGGAAGGCTGAAGCCCCAGCCAGGTCCCCACCCCCACCCGCACCGCCTCTGCCTCGGTACCAGCGTCTTTGATCTGCAACCTTCAGGGGGATTAAGAGTCTGAGAGCCCCTCTCCCCGGGGTCCCCCGCTCCCCAGCCGCCCTCCCTCCGGGCTGACCTCCCAGTCGGCGGCCGGGGCTGGGGGCTGGCTCCGCCGCCGGTGGTCCCCGCCGCGCCTCCGGGCAGGCCACTTGGATTACAAGGGCAGCAGCAGCGGCTGGCGGCTTCGGGGAGCCGGGCCGGGGGCGGGTGGGGTGGGGGGTGGGGGGCGCTGGGGCCCTAGGGGGCGGGGCGAGGGGAGGGGCTGGGGGCGGGGAAGGGTTGCGGCGGAGGGTGGGGGGTTGATGGGGGGGGGGGACTCGGCGCCTCCCGGCCATTTTGGCCGGGGAATCTGTGTAAAGTGTTTAAAAAGAAAAACTCTCCGGAGGAGGACGTAACCTTTTCTTAACATCTGGGGCTCAATTAGCTAATGACAGCAAAGCCTTCTCCGGTGTCGCTGACCCCTGGGCAGCAGCTCCGCTCCCCCACCCCCGGTATTTATACAGCTGCGGCCCCTCGCTGGGACGCGGGGCAGGGGGCTTGGCTGGGTTATCTCGGCGGAGATCCGCCGCCCACCCCAAAAAGAGAAAGAAAAGGCTTAGCACATGGTCCCACCCACCGGCCCCGCAGCCCTCCGCGTCGAGCTCACGGTCTCCCTCTTCCTCTCCCTCTCCCCGCGCTTCCCCGGGCCCCGCGGCCTCACCGCCCCCCGCCCGCGTCTCCTCTCCCACTCCTTCTTCCCTCCCTTTCTTCCTCTCTCCTCTCCTCTTTTTGTTGTCTCTCCATTTCTCTTCTCCTTCTCCTTTTCTCTCTCTTTTGTCTCCTTTCTGCCCATCTTTGTCACTTCTTCACTCTCCCCCTCTGCTCTTTGTCTCCTCCCTTTCTTGCCCACCACCCCTTTGCCTGTCGGTCTGTCTGTCTTTTCTCTCCCCAGCGGCCTCCCCTCTCTAACTCTGAATAGCTCCCTTGTTCCCCCTCTGGGTTCCTGTCTCTCCCTCTCATACCAGTGCTTCCTCCCCACCTTTGTCTCTCCCGTCTCAACCCCTGAATGCCTTTCTGTCTGTCCTCCCGGAGGTGCATCCCGCCCGCCCTTAGCTGCCAGGCAGATATCCCCAAGGGGAGCAGGGGTAGTGCTGGGCTACCTCTGGGCCAAGCATCCTTTGCACTACAGGGCTGGGCAGGCTTGGGGCTGGGCACTTGCCCACTGACCTGGATCCCCAGTGTGGGAAGTGTGGGAGAGGCTGTATTTGAGTCAACAACTCTCATGGTTAGAGCCAGAGGGGATCCCAGGGTCTTTTCTAGATGTCCTGCCACTCCAGCTCCTGGGATCTCTACTCCCACCACTCTGCCCACTCCACCCCTCCCGACCCCACCCCAACACCCAGCCTGGTATTTTGAACCGAGATGCAAGTGCAGACACACACTTTCCCTTTTGTGTTCTTAGAGTTAAAGCTGGCCGAAGTCTTTATTTATTTTTTTTTTTAATTCACCAATACTTAGGGAAAAAGTGATAAGTGCAGAAACTATAAATAGCACAAATAGTCATGTCCAAAGACATTATAGAGGAGCAAAGAGCCCAGGATTTGGAATGAGGAGCTGTGTTAAACTTGGAACTCCGTTGTTTAAACTCTTCTGTAATCTCGAGGAATCACTTGAGCCTCAGTTCCCTCTCTATAAAATGGGGATAACAGTAGTTATTAAGCAAAAATGAGATTTATTGCCCATAAGAGGGCAGCCAGAGAAAAGTGAAGTTCTTTCATTATCCCTTTTTGTTTTCCTGGAGAAAATCTTAGAGTCTAGTATTTTTCTAGGATAGTTCTGTGTTCCAAAATCCTACCTCTTGTTCTTCCAAATATACCCGAAAAGTCTCACACCCCTTGCAGACTCCTCTACTGTTCCACCCCCTACAAGGGACCCATTGCAGAGTCCCTTTCCCAGAGTCCCTTTCCCAGAACATTTGCAAACAATGGCAGTGGGAGGAGGTCCCAGAGTTCGGGGGTTGCAGCTGGGTAGGACCCTAGGCTCACTCTACTGCGACTGCGGCAGCTGCTTCGCCTGCGGATGAGGAATCCTCACGAGAAACAAACACAAAGGGTACTACCGCCCCTGATTTACACATGGGGAAACGGAGAAGCAATTGTTTAATTATCACGGCTACCCGGGGGCCGAACCGGGACTGGAACCCAGGGGTCCCCCCTCTAGAGCCCAGGAAGGTTTCTCCCCACGGGTAACGGGTAGGAGAAGGACAGGGGGCTCGAACACCTTCAGTGGCCCGAGAGAGGAGTTCCCACTTTCTGGGAGCCGGGGTAGGTGGGCTTCACCCTCCGACCCTGAGTGCAGACGGGAGGAGGCGGGCACCGAGGGTGGTGTGCGGATCCCTGGCCGCCCCCGCCCCCGGGACTGGCTCCCCGCGCGCCCGGCTTGCTGCCGGCACCGGATGGAGAGTCCCGAGAAGGCTTAATTTGCAGGAAGACATTCTCATCAGATCTGGTCTCCGGCAGCCCAGCGCTGCTGCCGGGGGTCGGGCCGGGCTCCTCCCAGCACCCCTCCCCCGGGCCCTGGCTGGACGAGAAACAGAGATGGTGGCAGCAGAAACTGGAGCCCCGGCGCCGGAGCGTCCGCGAGGGGCCGGGGCCTTTGAGGGCTTCGCTGCCTCTTGCCAAGGTCAATCCAACCCCTCCCACGCTCGGGCGGTGCGCGCCGCGGGCTCCCGGCAGCCTGGGGCGAGGGGCTGGAGGTGGGAGTACGGGGCCGGGAGGGCCCGGCAGGCCGGGGTGGGGCAGGGGCCAGGCCTCAGCGCTCAATGCCAGCGGCGTCCCGGGGCAGGTGCTCGGAGACTCCTGGGCTCAAGGGAGGCCGGGAACCGGTGCTGGGACCCGAGGCTGGGACCCAGGGAGCGGGGTTGACCCAGCTGGGCGGAAATGTAGACTAATTAGGGACGTTTTCATGCTAACAGGCACCTGGCTGGGCTTTTCTAGGGCCGAGAAAGGGTGTAGAAAAGAAGGGAAGAAGTTCCGGAGAGCCGGAAACTTCAGGAAGCACTATGATTCTGAGATAAAAGAGTACTGGTCTCTCCTGCCCACCCGCTGTATGGCTTCGGGAGGTTAGTTGGGGACTTCAGTTTTCTCCTCTGAAAAACAAGGAACGCGGGTCACTTTCCCCTCCCAAGCTCATTCAGTCAGCAAAGAGGTGGAAGTCTGGCTCTCAGGATGCTCTCGGAGGATAGAGGATAGAGGATAGAGCGGAGATGGGTTGCAGGAGGGGTGCGGCCGAGGTATGTGTCAGAAGGGAGAATCCTGGCCCAGAGTTGCCCAAGCGTTTCCGAGGGCCTGTGCCTGTCTCTGCCGTTGCCCAGAGGCAGAGTGAGGGGGGCAGAGGAGGGAGGCTTAGTGCAGATGCCCCAGAGAGATGGAAGGAGGATCGGAAGGAGGTGGCTTGGTGGTAAAAGAAGACCAGAGATGGGGTGGGCAGCAGGGCAGAGAAGTGGGTGGTTAATGGTGGCACCCACCTGATCTTAATCAGAGGCTGGAGTGGCAGGGAGGGCCACTTTAAAGACTGGGAGTGGAAGGGGAGATGACTGATGGGGTCGTGTCCTGAACAAGGCTGAGGGGTGAGAGCTGGGGTATGGGTAGGAAGGAACAGGAGACACACTGGGGTGGCTGCGAGAGGAGAGGGTATTTTGACCTGGAGGAAACACTCCTCATGGAGCTTACTCAGCTCAGTGTTGGAGGAGTCCTCCGTGTTGTCCCGGAGTGAGGAGTCAGTGGGTCTGGGAAGAGTCCACACTGGACACCCAGTCAGGAGTAGGGTAGGAGTGAGGGAAGGGCTAAGGAGCAGGGTTGCAGCTGAGTTGGGTTACAGGAATTTGAAAGCAACGTAAAGGAAACATTTGTGGGGACAGGAGAGGGCTGGCATTTCCTGAGATGGTCCTGCACCCGTCTATACATTGACTCATGTAATGCCTGGCACACAGAGCGGCAGGTGTTATCATCCCATTGTACAGATGGGGAAAGGTAGGCTTGGAGTGGTGTGGAACCTTGCCCAAAGTCAGTCATCTGGTGCTGGATGAAGGCAGGATTGGAACCCAGGTCTGTCTGTCTCAGAATGGAGGCTGCTTCCATTGTGCTCCACTGGGCAGGAGACCTGACCCCGGGGCCCCAGCTGAGCTTCCTTCCCCAGGTGTGGCCATCCTGGGGCACTGACCCATTTGGCTGGAAGGAAGAGGCTGGGCTTTTGACCCAGTGCAGCCTGTCCTGAGCCTGCCTGAACTTAGCAGGAAGCCTCCACCCTCCTGAGAGGAGGGGGAATGGGTGGGCTTTTTTTTTTACTTTCCCTAAATGGGATCAAGCCATATATGTTGTTCTGCAACATGCTATTTTTTTGTTAATATTTGCATACATATCTATCTGTCTATCTCCATTTACTTTTTAAAAGTTGTATAGTACTCCTTTATCTATTTCCCTCCCTCTGGACATTCGTATCGTCTCCACAGTTTTGCAGTCACAAAGAGTGCTTCCATGCACATCCTTCCTTGTAAGAATATCTCTGTGCAACCAAGGGTATTTCTTGAGGACAGATTCCTAAAAGTGGCATCACTGGGTCAAGAATATACTCATTTTAAATTCTTACAGTTAGTACTGATCTTCCCTCCAAAGAGGCGGTGTCAGTTTACACTCCCTCCATCCAAAGATGAGTGTGCTCATTCCTTCACATCCCTGCCACTGGGTATCATGTAGAATATACACACTGGCCCATCTAGTGAGACAAAAAGAGTTTTGTACGTTTGTCTGCATTTCAATTTTCCTGAGTCCACACAGCTCAGCCAAAGTCCCATTAGCTAAAGAAAGCATCATCTGGGAAGACCTGAAGGAGAGCTCAAGAATGAGTGGCAGATTTAGGGCAGCTCTGAGGAAGGACTTACTTACTGCCAGGCAATGCTATCAGGACCTCGGCAAGGGAGGCAGCTGAATTCTGTTCTCTGGGCACATTCCCATGCTCTGGAGGGATCAGACATTCAGAGCTCTGAGTGCGGGCTGGCTACCTACGGTCTCCTGGCCCGCAGCCAGATACTCACTGGTGAAGCCTGGTTCTGCAGAGGGTACAGAAACAAACTACCAGGTTGCCTGGGGCCGAGGAGGGCAGGTTCCAGGGAGGATCCAGGGAAGACGGGGGTCACCAGGCTCTGGGTGCTAAATGAAAACTGGGAGAGCCATAGGATGGGGAGGTCAGTGATGGGAAGAGGATGGGACTCCAGACTCTGCTTAGCAAAGGTGCTGGTGGAAGTACCCACCCCGACCCATATATACTTCTGTCCGTAGCCTGTTCATAATACCATAGCTGGTATTTTTTTTTAGTGCTTATTATATGATAAGACAGTGTGCTAAGCATTTCAATTTATTGAAAAATTTAGTCCTGGCAAAAATTCTTTAAGATAGTATAAATGTTATCACCATTTTATTATTTATTTATTTTTAAAAGATTTTATTTAGGGGCGCCTGGGTGGCTCAGTGGATTAAGCCACTGCCTTCGGCTCGGATCATGATCTCAGGGTCCTGGGATTGAGCCCTGCATCAGGCTCTCTGCTCGGCAGGGAGCCTGCTCCCCCCTCTCTGCCTGACTTTCCCTACTTGTGATCTCTCTCTCTGTCAAATAAACAAATAAAATCTTTAAAAAAAAAAAAGGATTTTATTTAATTTTTTTGATGGAGACACAGCGAGAGAGGGAACACAGTGGGGGGGCTGGGAGAGGGAGAAACAGGCTTCCCGTGGAGCAGGGAGCCCGATGCTGGGCTCGATCCTAGGACCCTGGGATTGTGACTTGAGCCAAAGGAAGACGCTTAATGACTGAGCCACCCAGGCTCCCCAGTTATCCCCATTTTATAGATGAGGATACAGAGGCTTGGGTTAAGTGGCTTGCTCAAGGTCACACAGCTAAAATGTGGCTAAGCTGGAGTTCAAACTCAGGCCACGGGGCTTCAGAGTCCACGCTTCCAACCACCACCGTGCATGGCTTTATATGGCCTTCCTTAGCTAATATAATAATAACTACCAAGAACTGAGAGCAGACCAGGCACATCGCATGTTTGTCTCTGATGCTTATAGCAAGCCTATGTAATAGTAAATGTTACCTTTAATTTGAAGATGAGGAAGCGAAGTTGGGAAGAGCTGAAGACCTTGGCGAAGATCATGCAGCTAGAAAGAATTTGAGCTAAAATTTGCACTCAGATCCATATGAATCAGAAGTTCTGCCCCTTCCCCATCATCCCAGGGCCTTTTACAACATAAGGACAGGAGAGCTTGCACAGCCACAGAATGGTCAGGGCCGGAAGGATCTCCGAAGCCATCTGATCAGAATCTCATCGTAGATAGAGACATGGAGGGTCACAGAGGGTACGTGCCCCAGGTTACCCAGCAGCTCTCCCGGTCTTCTCTGGGGATAAAAGGCTTTGTGTCATCTCGGGAGTGATGAGAGCACATGTGAGTGCAGCTTGGAGGGAAAATCTGTGTGTGTGCGCCCGTGCTCGGCAGGTGTGGGCAGGGAGCTGTGTGCAGTGCTGGGGAAAGTCCTCCATCATCAGCCAGGCTGACTGGGATGCAGAGTAGCAGTTTGGAAGGGGAATCTGGAGGTGCCATTCTTTTCCTATAAGGAGAACCCGGAAACTTTCCCTTCCCCCTTTTTCTCCCTTCCTAGCCCCCATCCCTGTATATATGATCAGCCTGCCCACAGCATAAACTGGTGTTCTGGACAGAGCTTTTGAAGTATTCTAAGAGCCTCCCATCATCCTGGGTGACCCAAAGACCGCCACTTGACCTCATTGGGCCACATGAGAAGTTACCTGTTGTCCTTTCCAAGGGTACATGTAAAAATGCAAAGTACCCTGGGCCCTAGCAATACAGTGAAGAGGACATAGCAGTCATCCACACCTTCCTGTGAACGGTGTGTTAGTTAGGACAGTGTGTCTCAGATAAGAGTATCTATCCTCAGAATTCCCAAGTTCTCTGAATACTTTTAAAATTTGGATTCCACTGGTATTAAAATATCTTAGCAGTTATAAGGACAGGACTCTGAAGTTGGACGTTTTCATGGATAAGGATTTCAGTTCTTCAAGTTGTTGCACCAGCATGGGCCTGGGAGCCGCTGGGGGCTCCCAGGTGGGATCTATGAGAATAACCCTTCCTTGCAAGAGATCTGTTCCTATGCAAGTTTGGGAGGTTCTGTGCAGAAATCACTGGGGCCTAAGTTCTGTTGTAGTGGGCCTTTTGGCCCTGGCATCACGTCTGCCACTTTGCTGAGGCCCAGAAATCTGGGTTCTAGTCTTAGTTGTGGGGTCACTTGGGGTCTCGATTTCTTCAGGTGGAAAATTCATTCCCTCTTCATTTTTACAGTGTCCTCTGTGTCAGACTCATGCTGGTTCCCGAGAGGGATAGGAGATGAGTGAGGTTTATGCCTAGGAGGTCCAGACAAGCTGGTGAAGGCACTGATGGTTCATGGCAGAGGGTAGGCAAAGCCTAGCAGTCTAAGAAGTAGAGGTGACTTGTGCCCACTGGGTACGGGGGGCTTTGTGACAGAAGTGGCTTTGAGGGGCATATGGCTGTCTCAGTCAGTAGAGCACGTGCCACTTGATCTTGGGGTCGTGATTTCAAAGCTCCATATTGAGAGGAGAGTTTACTTAAAAAAAAAAAAAAGTGGCAACGGCTTTGAGCTGGACCTTGAATGGGTGGTGTGGGGTGGGTTTGTGGACAGAGCTGAGGTGTGAAGTACATTTAGGGGACTGGACATATAATTGAAGAACCTTGTTGATTAGCTGATCCAGCTCTCTAGGGTACAAGAGAATATCATGAGGCCCAAATTGGTTCAAGGGCTTCCCCAAGGTCACACAGCCAGTTGGGGCCATGCAGACAGCAAGGAGGTAGGCAAGAATGTGTTCAATCTGGAGCCAAGTTTGCAGCCTCAAGAATGTTTTCAGGGAGTCCAACCCGTGCTGGTGACCCCCTCTTACACCACACACTCCACGAAGCCCCCAGCCAACTCCAGCAACAGCCCTCTGTGGCCTCCAGGGCTTAGGAGGCACAATGGCCCACAGACCTGGGGGTATTTTAATTTTATTTCCACTCAACCAAACAGCCACATCCTGGCAGAAACCAGAGTGGAGGTAAGTCTTTAGCCCACTGTTCCCAACCCCTAGACTTTGCAATAATAGAACTCAGATTGGAAAAAGGTGTGAAAGTCAGAACCCGCAGAAGTCCTGCCCAGACCCCTCTCTTGCACAGCTTCCTGGGTGGGGGTACTCCCAGGGCCTCCAGCTAACGGAGCCCTTAGGCACAGATGGCCTGCTCCCATTTGGTCCTGGGAGTCTTTTACCTCTCCTTGTCTGGGGAGGGGGTGCTCTCAGGCTGTGCCCACACCTTTGGACTGGAGGAAATCCTCCCCTCGCACATGCCTCTGGGGGTCCCTGGGCCTCCATCCTATCTGGGCAGAGGGGTCTCGTTGCCCCAGGATTAATGGAATAATGGTGGGGCAGTCAGAATGGCCTAGAATCTCATGCCGACTTCTTTCAGCAAAGATGTGGGAAGAACAAGTTAGTGTGGGTGTTCATCAGGCATGTCTGAAAGCACGGCTGTGAAACGCGGATTTACCATGTCCTGTCTGGGTTTGCTTGCTGCGGCCGTGACCAGCACCACCATCACCATCCCCAGGAACATCTCCACCATCATCACCACCCCTCACTCCCCTAACCCTTCTGTCGCCTGCCGCGCACTGTACTCCATCTACACTACACAGAATATAAAGAACTGCTCTTCGGGTTAACCCTTCGACGTCTCTTCATTTGTCCCACCCCAGAAAGGCCCAACCGTAGACCCCGTTTCCCCAGTTTTGCTTTTGAGACGTCTCACAGAAGACGAAATTAAATGCCGTGCTCTTTAAGTGAAGGAAGATTATGTGTCTCTTGCCGTTCCTGATTTACCAGGCCCATCATTCTGTCCTGGAAGGAAATTGGATTACTCTGACAGAATGTGTTCTTTGGAAAGCAGTGCTGGTTATTACCTAATTCCTTATGACCTAGTGTTTGCAGATTGATTTTTTGACGACGTGTCCCAGTAGTTTTCTATTATAGCAGCGTGGCTGATGGGCCCAGCACTTCAGAGGCATCTGCTTTCCCCCGGGTTTAAAAAGAGGTAAGGACAGGTGGCCTAGGTCTCCCCCTGTCTCCAGGCTCCTCACCAGCTCTCCGTAAATCCCCTCAGAGCGAGAGCTAGGGATCTGACTCCACCTTGGACCAATTCCTTAAGTACCTAAGCACGTAAGTCATCAGTGCCCGTGAATGTGAATACACAAGTTCTTTCCTCGTTCCCTCTTGGCTTCCTGCCTTCTCATGATCCCATGTGGTGCCTCTTTCAGTTTTCAGATCACAGCTGACCTTTTTAGGCTAAGAAAAAAAATAAAAGCCTCTGCTTTTTTAGTGTCATTGCTTATAGGCTTTTCCTCCTTGCTCAAAAGGAGCCAGCAATCTCCTTATCCCCTTTCGCTGGCCTGTTACAGTTAGAAAATGTTTTTCTCATTCTTTTGCTGCCTTATGCAAGTTGTATCTCATTTCTTTCCCTGAACGACTCTTCTGATTTTTATCTCCACAGCCTTTTGTTATTTTTCTGTATGTACCCCTCCTTCGTAACCTGGCCTGATTTCCACTTTCTTTGGCACGGCCGTTTTCATTTCAGTTCTCTGGGAAGCTTTCTGCATAACTAGCAAGTAATCTCCGGGCCTCTCTTAGCTGTTTTATACATCAGGAGAGTTTTCTTCTCGTCTCCTAATTTTGTTGCCTTATGTGGAAATGTCCAATTCTCCTTAGAGAGTGCCTTTGGTTCCGCAGCTCGGTATTTAGGCTTTTCATCTTGGTTCCCAAAGCTCGGTGTGGAAAGCTTTTAGAAGGGGCCAGTTTCTGGATCTTGTCTGAGTTCCTGCTTTTCTCCCCTTTCTCTCAAGTGGCAGTCACCGTTTTCATACGCCCTGCCATCCTCCTGCAGCGTCAGTGTGTGTCACAGCTAGCTGACACCTGCTCCCCAGGACACATACTTGGGGAAGCACAGGGGGCGGGGCGTGGCACCTGGATGTGGTCACTGGTGCCGAGTTTGGGTGTAGACACTTACCAGGACTGTTTGGTTACCATGGAGGCTCTCCGTGTGCAGGGACCCATTTGTTCATTCTCAGACTCCCTCATTACTTCTAGAACTTAGGTTTTTGTCTGGGGCCTGGCCAGTTGCAGGCTTACAGGGTGGCGAGTCAGGGTGAGGATGACCCAAGGGAGTGCACCACCAAATCCAGTACAATGACCTGAAATCAGATTAATTACAAAGAAGTGGCATTTACAAGGCATGAAGACAACGGTGTGTACGTGATATGCTCTGCTTCTGTAGTAGGGGAGGTTTCCTCTAAGAAAACCAGACAAGAGCAAGGTCTTTAAAGTTAGGAAGGCATTTGCCAGAAAGGGGGATATTGAAGGGCATTCTGGGCAGAACAGGAGACGCAGGGACAGAGACCGACCTCTGGCACTGGCCATGTGGGGCAGGCAGAGCCTCTGTCCTCCATGAGGGCCCATGGTCTTCCTGACTCCCAGCCGTCTGGGCGACTCTAGTCAGGATGGTCCTGCTCTAGGCCCCTTTTCTGTGCCTCCCCAGGGGCCCAGTGCTCCCAGTTGTCTACCTCTGTCTTCAAACTTGCTTCCTCAGTGAAGACTTCTTTATCCAGCCTGGCGGACAGGTGTCCCTGCATCCCCGAGAGGAGGCTCAGGACTCCATCCCTTCCCTTGCCACGGCTGTGACAGGGGAAAGTCCATGAACCCTTTTTGAACCTCCCCCTCAAGATAGGGCTGTTCTCTTCTTTCCCAGGATCCAGCCAAGCAACCTCTACATTCTAGGCTAAAATTTTTTATTTTTTAAATTGTTATTTATTTATTTATTTTTAAAAAGATTTTGTTTATTTATTTGACAGAGAGAGATCACAAGTAGGCAGAGAGGCAGGCAGAGAGAGAGAGGGGGAAGCAGGCTCCCCGCTAAGTAGAGAGTCTGATGCGGGGCTCCATCCCAGGACCCTGAGATCATGACCTGAACCGAAGGCAGAGGCTTAACTCACTGAGCCCACCCAGATGCCCCAAGATTAAATTTTTTAAAAAGATTTTATTTATTTATCAGACAGAAAGAGGGAACAGGAGCAGGAGGGAGGGGCAGCAGGAGAAGCTGCCGGACTCCCCGCTGAGCAGGGAGCCTGTCAATCATGCCTACATGGGGTTCTATTCCAGGACCCTGAGATCATGACCCCAGCCAAAGGCAGACGCCTAGCTGACTGAGGCACCAGGTGCCCCACAATTAAATTTTTTTATGTCTAGAAAACATGGAAAATACAGATTAGCAAACATTTAAAGATAGTTTCAAAAATCACACATAATCCCACCATTCAGTTAACCTTGTTGACATTTTGATGGATAGCCTCCCAGGTGTATCATTTCCTTGAACAAAACATGTGGTCAGCAATATGGGCATCTTCCAGAAATATGTACAGGTCTGCCTCATTATTTTAAACAGTCACATAGTACTCCACTGCTCAAGTGAACCGCAGTTTATTTAAACCTGGAAACTTGATGGATAGTGCTGACTGACTGAAAACAAAATAAAACAAAAAGCCCCAAAATGAGCCTTTGTAGACTCTCCCACATTTTCTTACTTTTTAAAATTTTATTTTTAAGTAATCTCCCCACGCAATGCGTGGCTCAAACCCACACCTCTGCTATCAAGAGTTGCACACTCCACTGACTGAGCCAGCCAGGAACCCCAAATCTCCTGCATTTTCTCTGTTCTTTCGGAGCACAGTGATTCAAAGGCTATATACAAACAGCCCCGGTTCCAGTGTCAGGAGATGGGAATTTGAATGCAGCCTCTTTTTCGTTCATATAAGTGATTCTCAGATCTATTCATATGTGTCTCTGAGGCTATTTGACATTTTGGAAGCATTTAACACAACTCACCCCTCTCCCCTCCTTGACCTCCTTCCTCCCTCTGGCCTCTGACACACCTGCCACCTCAGCCCTTCTCTTGTGTTTTACCTTTCCTTCGTAGTTTCCTGAGCTAGAATCTTTCCTTCTGACGAGTATTTAAAGATATTTATTTATTTATTTATTTATTTGACAGACAGAGAGCACAAGTAGGCAGAGAGGCAGGCAGAGAGAGAGAGAAGGAAGCAGGCTCCCTGCTGAGCAGAGAGCCCCATGTGGGGCTCGATCCCAGGACCCTGGGACCATGACCCGAGCCGAAGGCAGAGGCCTTAAGCCACTGAGCAACCCAGGTGCCCCTGACGAGTATTTACATGTTGGTACTCCCCAGGGCTCTCTCCCTCCTGTCTCTTCCCACCTCCTCACACACAGTTTGGTCCTTTTGGATGACACATGTTCCGTACATCTAGGACCAGACTCTCTCTGGCTCATCTTCTTCCCTGAAATCTAGATCCATCTATTCCGTGGCCCAAAGACAGTACAGATCATTGCAAATTCAGTGTTTCCACATCTGAGCTCATTCCTCCTTACTCCCAACCTTTACATTCTCTTGGAATCTTTGTTTCAGTGACTGATGCTATTCTTCCTAGTGAGAAGACAGAATAATGAGATGGGAAACTTTCTCTTTCCCTTCCAGGCCCCTCTCAGATCCATTGCCTCAAACAGCCTTGTTCCTGCCCTCAGCCCTGCCCCTCCTCTGCTCCTGCTTTCTTCCTCAGTGACTGTACCCACAGCCTTCTCACTGGCTCTCCATGCTCAGATTCTCCTGGAACCCACCCACCAGGATACGTCTTACCAATACTTTTTTTTTTAAGTTGAGGTAAAGTTTATACACAATAAAATGCACATATTTTCAGCGAACAATTTGACGAATTTCAAGAAATATGTTACATCTGTGGAACCAGTACGCCAATAAAGATACAGAAAAATTCCATCATTCCTTCAAGTTTCTTGTGATCCATTTCGGCCAACCCCTCTCCCACGGTCTATCACTCCACGGACTGCTTTCATCAGAGGTTAGTTCTGACTGTTCTACAGAACTTCATGTAAATGAAATTATGTAGTTTGTATTCTTTGCTTAGCAAAATGTATTCAAGAACCCTTCATGTTGTCATGGGATCACTTTCAAGTGAATGTTTTGGGATGCCTGGATGGTTCAGTTGTTGAAGCATCTGCCCAGGTCATGATCCTGGGACCCCGGAATCGAGCCTCAAGTTGGGCTCCCTGCTCAGTGCGGAGTCAGCTTCTCCCTCTCCCTGCCCCCACCCTGCTCATACTCTCTCTCTCTCTTTCTCAAATAAATAAAAAAAATATTTTTTAAAAAAGACAATATTTATTTCAGTCAGTCTCCCGCTTAAAACTTCTGTGGCTCCTCATTATCCACATTCCCGGCCGCTGCATGATCTGGCCTCAACTTACTGCTCATTCTTCAACTTTAACCTTTAAGAATACTGAACCATTTGTTCACCTGCACAGACACAGCTTTTCATGGGCTGAGTCTGCTCATCTCCAGCTCCATTCACCTAGTGAACTCCTACTCATCTGGCAGTGCTCTGTTCAGACAGGGATTCTGCGAGGGCTCCTCGGACCTGTTCCCACCTCCAGGACAAAGAGTCTGTCAGCTTCACTGTAATGGGCTGTGTCCACTACTCTAGTCACCCCCAAACCCCCGCCCTTCATTGATTGAATGGGTTCCTTTCTTAGCCTGACTCCTGTGTCACATACGTTATTTATCGTTGTTCCCATTACACTATATGTGTTTATGTAATTGTGCAAGCCCTTAGCTATGCTCAGAAGGACAGAAAGATTCATTCTGTTTCCAGAAATTCTGCCTGTGGAAGATACTCCCATTGCCTACTCAGGAGCTATTTCTTGGAGTCTTCTTTGCTAACAGACCTCGGTCTTGTTCAGGCAGGCACGTGCCTGGAGATACCTTTGCCAGTGACTGGTTGAGGAGTGGTCTAGTTCTGACCAGTGAGACATGAAGGACTAGTCTTTAGGGGACTTCTGGAAGAGGTTTTTCTCTCTGAAAAGAAGAAATGAGAGGTCAATGGCCTCATGTATACCTCACCCTTTCCTCTTCTTTGGGACACTATTCGGTGAGAGTATAACGTTTAGAGCTGCGGCATCCATCTTATGACCATGAGACAAAGGTCAAGAGAAGCACAGAGACCTGGATTCAGCACAGTGACATTATGGAGTAACCAAACAAACCCCAGATCGCTCTACCTTCCAGCTTCTTATTATGTGAGGTAATTAAATGCTTTGCTTGCTTAAGACATAATCAGTTGGGGAAAAAAAGACACAATTAGTTGGATCTTTTGATATTTGCAGCTGAAGGCATTCTTAACTGATATATCTTGCAAATAAACTTTTTATTTTGAGACAAAAATGTGAAAGACTTGCATACATGTGTGGCTCAGTCGTTAAGCCTCTGCCTTTGGCTCAATCCCAGGGTCCTGGGATCAAACCCCCCATGGGGCTCCCTGCTCGGCGGGAAACCTGCTTCTCCCTCTCTCACTCCCCCTGCTTGTGTTCCCTCTCTCACTGTGTCTCTGTCAAATAAATAAAATCTTTAAAATTTTTTTGAAATTTTGTAGAACATATATTTTATTTATTTATTTATTTATTTATTTGAGAAAGTGCGTGTGTGAGCCGGGAGAGGAGCAGAGGGAGAGGGAGAGAATCTTAAGCAGGTTCCACCCCCAGCAGGGAGCCTGATACAGGGCTAGAACCTACACAGTTCTGTGAGATTATGAAGCACTTAGTATCCAGATGGTGAAGAACAATCTGTACTTTTCCCCTCCAGTGACAGTACCACCTCTATGTCTACCTTGCCTGAGCCTCAAGGAGGCTTTTCTTTCTGTCCTTGTTTCCCAGTCTTTTGACCTCTTGACCCTCCCTTAGGGAATAGGAAGGAGCTTTCCGCTCTGGGCCTCTGACCTAGGCTCTCATTCAATTAGTTGCATCTAGTTTTCCCGCAGTATAGATGGGGAGAGAGGGTTTCAGGTCCTAGGTCATCTTCTTAGCAACTCACCAAAAAAGGTTTTGTTGCCCTATTTTGTAGAAAGTTGAAAGTTGGATGAATGACACAACAGACTGTGGCCACACAGGGAGTGGGAGAGCCCCACAGGGAGGTCTGCCCGAGCTCCTCATCTTTCTGCCTTGACACCCAGCCTCTCCTGAGCTTAACTCACGTCAGAATCTCGAAGAGAGTAGTGTCACATAGCTTCTGGGGGCAGCCATGGAAGTGCACCCCTCAGATCTCCCGTGGGGAGTTTAGATGACCAAGGGCCCCAGATGCTGTGCTTTGCTGTGCTTTGGTCGGAAGCCACACCTTCCCACGGGCTGCTCCCCGCTGAACACTGAGCACAGCAGGGGCACTGAAGATGGCCCCATACCAGAGGACAACTTTAGCTCAAGGACTTCTATTGGCTTGGCTGAATGCTCCTTAGAACCACGCTGCAGCCTGAGACTTTGCCCGTCTGACTATCCACCCCTCACTCTCTCCCTCACAGAGGTCAGACCCACGTCACGGTTTGACAGTTCCGTGCTTCTCTGGCTCGTTTCTCTTTCACAGATGTTTCCACAAATAAATCTCTGGCATATCTTTAATCCCACCTCAGGGCCTGGCTTCTTAGAGGACCTGCGCTAAAGTGCTTTGGTTTTTTAAGCCTCTAAAACTCAACCTGGCAAAGTCTAGAGAAAGCACCTGGCACGTGCTGGGCTGTTCCTCTTCTCTTTTCCTCAGTGTGTGAAGGTGTTAATGGTGGCTGTGCCGTGAGGCTGTTCCTGTTGCCGCTGGGAGCAGAATGGACCACCCCATGACCAGGAGAATTGGTGCATACCTGGAAACTATATATCCCAAGTGCAGAGAGGCTGAGGCACTCACTTAAGAAACACAGCTCATACTCGGGTGCCCACATGTATGTCTGGAGTGGGGTGACAGGGTCAGAGAGAAGGTCAGGCTGTAGTATGGGGCAGGCAGAGGGCCTCAGGAAAGCAGCCCCTTCCTGCCCCTCCCAGCTTGCTTCCCATGGCTTCTCTGTGTGTTTTGGTGCCATGGCAACTGGTGGTGAGGGCTGCATGTGGAAAGAGAAGCTTAGCCTTAGGACACTGTGGGGAACTAGATGGGTCTAGAAGATACCAGGTCCATGAACTTCTGGCCTCCTAGCCTTGCTCCAGCCTGAAGACACCATCCAACTAGACAAGGCTTCAGTCATCAACACGTGCCTTTCTCTGTTCACACTCGCTGCCCGTGCAGCCAGATAGTTTCACCTGATTGGCCATCCTAGCTTGGTTTCTGGAATGCTCTGTCCTCATATGTTTGTCTAAATCTTCTGCATCTTTTAGGGTCAACTTCCAATCTCACTTCTGCGTGGGAGCGTTCCCTGATTTCTCTGGCCCACAGCCTCCTTTTCTTCCTCTGAGCTTGTCTAGCCCTTACAGTACTATCTGTGGCATTCACATGATGACATTTGGCCTTTGTCCCAATCTAATTCAACACACTCCTGATATGTGCTAGCTACTGGGCTAAGTGCTGAAGGCTCACATGTGTATCTTGGGTCTAAGTCTAGGCTCTGCTTACCAGATTTCAGACAGGACCATAGCAGACTGGCTAGCCGCTCTGGCTTGATGACCAGGAAACTGGGCGGGACCGAGGGTACAGGTTACAACTTAGTAGAGCTTTGCCTCTGAGGCCAGACAGGTCACCGTCTGAGTCTCAGCTTTCTCCACTATAAAAAGATGATAAGACCCACTTCACGGGCTTGGTTTGGGGACAAATGAGGTAGTACAGGTAAAGTACCTAACACACTGATCAATGTTTTGGTTCTTTGACTCTCGCTCCGTGCCAACCTTCTATCCTGTACCCCGGTAGTCTACTGAAATTAAAACATTGTGCTTTCCCCTTCCTCTTAGGACTGTTCAAAGAACTCAGTGTCCTGAGTCGTTGACTTAAACAAGGTGCTCACAATCCAGTGTTTTCATGCGCTTGCTCCCAGTCAATCCTCCGTCATCGCTGGACAGGAAGCAGTATTCCTACTTCAAAGATGTTGGAGCCAGGACTCAGAGGCCAAGCCCCACCCCAGACCACAGGGCTAGGAAGCAGCTGAGTTCTGAATTGGTCTCAGAATCAGACCTGAGACCAAAAAGCAGCCCTAAGTAGAGAGCTCTTGGGTGAGAACATGTGAAACTGTGAAGATGTCACTTCTGCCCGAAGAATTCTATAAATGCAATATAATGCCAGTCAAAATCTCAACAGGACCTGTGTGTGTGAAATGTAACAAGCTGATCCTAAAACTAATCTGGAAGAATAACCGTGTCGGAGTAACCAAGAAATATTTGAAAAAGAAGGACAATGAGGGAGACATGCCCTACAGATAGCAAAACATGGCCCAGCTGTACTAATTAAAATGGTGGTGTGCTGGCCTGCGACAAGACACGTGGATCAAGGTCACAGAACACAGAGTTCAAAAAGGATTCTTGTACAAAGAAGGATTCAGTGCGTGGTGAAGTGGCATTTAAAAGCGGTAGGAAAAGGATGTGCTCTTCGATCAATACCATAGAGACAGTTGGCTATCCTTGTGAGAAAGCAGAAAGTTGATTCCGGCTTCATACTATTCACTAAATAAATTCCAGATGGATCGGGGAGCTAAATGTGAAAAAACAAAGCTATAAAACTATTAAAAGAAAATATAGGAGAACTCGCTTGTAACCTTGGGGTAGGAAAGGCTTTCTTTAGCAAGACATAAAACAGAAACCATAAAGGAAAAGACTGCTAACATTGATTATGTCTAAATCTAAAACTGCTGTATGACAAAAGACACCATAAATACCATTCAAAGACAAGTGACAGACTGGAAGAGGGCATCCATAACATATACAACTGGAAGGGTGGACATTCTGGGTGTAGAATGAAAGCCTACAGAGAAAGTGAAAGATAAACCACCGTAGAAAAAATGAGTGATTGCCGGGAACAGACAGCTCACCTCAGAGGAGCTGAAGAGGGCCATTTAAGTATATAACAGGCTTGGCTGCTCTAGTCATCCAAGAAATGCAAGTCAAACAGCACTGAGGTAACATTTTTCACTCATCCAATCTGCAGAATCTTCCAAATTTTCTCAATAACGACCGCTGGTAACAACTTCAGGGCAACAAACACCTTTTTCACTGTTGGTAAGAGTGGAACTGGTTGTGGTGTTTCTTGAACAATGTCTGGCAGCACTTGTGAAAAGGTAAAATGTCCCAGCTCTTCGCCACAGCAATTTCACGTCTCTGCCTGGAGACTGGCTCCAGCCACACAGAGGCCCAGGCCCGGGGGCCAGGATGGCAGTGATAGGAGTGCGGACAGTCAGAAACGACCCAAAACGCTCATTCTTAAAGCGCTAACTCCATTTCTGAATATCCACATTAGCGCTGGTTTTCTGAGGCCCAAACAAATGAAGTAGACCTCTGCACACTGAAGTGAAAAGGTCTTATTATGAGAGAGGACCAGGTCACAGAACAATATGGCTCTATCTATGTGAACACGGATTTTGAAATGAGGTGCATGAGGAGGAAGATTCTAGAAAGGTACATATCAAGCTGATAATCCTTGAGGAGGGGAGTAGGAGGAGCCAAGGTGGGCTTTAGCTGAAATTAAAAAATTTTTTTTACAGTGAGCATGTGTACCTATATTACTTATATAATAATAATGATGATAATAATAATAAATTAAAAAGAAATAGAAAGACTGGCTCGTATTCAGTGGCCAGTAGTTTGTGTCCCTAGTTTTCAAGTCTGAAACTGCTGGTGACCCCTGTTGCTTGGTTCCCATGCCTGGTTCCTGACTGCTCACATCACCCATCCTTCACCCTCTCCATCACACTGGATTCTCAACCTATGCCACTTGGTCTCTCATAGTCAGGAAAAAAGGGGAATTGCTCATGGCCCTTGCTCCAGGAAAGTGCATGGTCCAGCATAATAAGAACTTCAGAAAATGTGTTTGGAGGAAGAACAAAGGAAGGCTTCCTAGAGGAGGAGGCATTTGCACTGACACTTGAAAGATGGATCCTTTTTTTTGACACCCCCACCACACATATTATGTTACAAACTACCTAACACCCTTACAGAAATTTTGAATGACAGAAAACAAACAAACAAACAAACAAACAAAACACTACCCATAATCCCGTCACCCTGAGCCAATAACTTTTGTGAAATCCCCTCAAGTCTTTGTCCATAAGGCAGGCATATGGTAAGTTTGCTATGGACCAAATTGTGTTCTACAAAATTCCTATGTTGAAGCTCGAACCCCAAGTGTGATACTAGTTGGAGATGGGGTCTCTGAAGATAAAAATTGAGTTTAGATGAAGTGATGAGAATAGGGTTCTCATGGTGGGAATAGTGCCTTCTAAGAAGGGAGACCCCAGAACTCTCTCTCTCTGTTCATACACCCAGGAAAGACCACGTGAGAACATAGTGAGGAGACAGCCATCTGCAACCCAAAGAGAGCTCTAACCAGGCATGGACACTGCTGGCAACGACCTAACGACCTCTTGGACTTCTAGCCTCCGGAAATGTGAGAAATAAATTGCCGTTGGTTAAGCTACCCAATCTATGGTATTGTGTTATAGCAGCCCGGGCTGACTAAGACAAGTACGCAATTTGAATAATGTCTTTTTTTTTTTTTTTAAGGTTTTATTTATTTATTTGACAGAGGGACAGAGATCACAGGTACGCAGAGAAGCAGGTAGAGAGGGAGGGGGAAGCAGGCTCCCTGCTGAGCAGAGAGCCCAATGTGGGGCTTGATCCCAGGACCCTGGGACCATGACCTGAGCCGAAAGCAGAGGCTTTAACTCACTGAGCCACCCAGGCACCCCTCCTTTTTTTTTTTTTTAATAATGTCTTTGATTAAACGTTATTTTTAAAGTTTATTTATCTATTTATTTCTTTAAGTAATCTCTATACCAAATGTGGGGCTCAAACTCATGACCCTGAGATCAAAAGTTGCATGCTCTTCCAACTGAGCCAGTTAGCTGCCCCACTATGTTTAGTTTTTTTTTTTTAATATAACATGATATCATAGCCCTTCTTATATTATTAAGTAACATTTATAACGATCACTCTTAATGGCTGTGCAATGTGGCATCCCGTGAGTGTACTACAATTTGACTGCTCATTCCCCTACTGTTGGATCTTTGGGTTGTTTCTTATTTCTAAAGCTGCAGTGAACATCCTGGAGCATGTAGCTCCCCCCACCCCTTGGGTTATTTCCTTGGAACAAATAAATTCTCAGAAGTGGAAATACTGGGTCAAAATTTATGAACACTTTTATGGCCCTTGATACATGTTGCCAAATTGCTTCTAAAAGTATAGTTCCAGAATACACTGAGGGCTTTGTTAGGCAAATATGAGAGGTATAGAAATGGGATGGGGGTCCCAGTTCCAGGAAACAGCCTATGTAAAGGTGCATGGGCCAGGACTTCTGTGATTTATCCCTTGAATGCCATGACATGGCTAAGATGGAGAAGTCTGTGGCAGTTTCTGTTGGTGGCAAACTCAATTAGCTATTCTCAATCACCTTCTGGCTTGTTATTCTCTCACCATGGAAGGCAAAAGCCAGATAATCTACTTCCCAGCTTCTTTTCAGCTAAAAGTGACAACATGACTCCGTTCTGTCCAAAAAGATTTAAGGAAAGGCTTTAAGAAGAATTCCTTCTTTCTTTCCTTCCTACGTCCCCTCCTTCCTTCCTCCCTCCCTCCCTCCCTCCCTCCTTTCTTTCCTTCCTTCCTTCCTTCTACATTTTTCAACCTGCTTATCAAACCTCTCAACTGGGAAGTTGAAGTCTTCTGATTTCCTGATTAAGGGGGAAAATGCCATTGATACCATCTCTCCTTCCTTCTTGCCTTGAATGCAGATGCAATGGCTGGAACTGCAGCAGCCACATTAATATCATAAAGCTAGACAAACATGAGGATGAAAAGCCAGCCTAGTGAAGGTGGCAGAAAGGTAAGACAAAAGAAACTGGATCCCTGATGCTACTGTTTAAGTGGCTGAATCAATACCATAATCACCTCCGCTAGCTTCCTGTTTTGTGGGAGTAACAACCCCTTATTTGACTGAACCATTGTTAGTCAGATTTTCTGTTTCCTGTAGTCAAATGCTTCCTAATAGATATAGGACTCTACCACCATGCCCAATCTCCTCAGATCAGGGACTTAGATTCTAGTTCCATTCCACTAGAATTCAGTCCTATTTCTTAAAAGTGGAGAGTTGGATGTCTGCAGCCGAGTACATTTACTGCCTGCCCACCCACAGTCGGGGTGGTGTCCCATTTCTCACTCTGGATCCTCCCAGCAGGCCTCCAAGTCTGAGGCTTGCTCCTATGGTCTCTGAGTCCTGTTTGTTTTTTCAGGAGCAGCTACCAGGACAGGACCTTGTATTCAGGGAACCAGTCACTGGCTCCCTTTGATGTCTCAAGAGAATCCTGAGCCAAGAGTCCTGGATTCATTCTGGATCTTTCCCTTAGAGTCCTATGGTCTTGGTCAAGTCCATCTCTCTGAGTAAAAATCTCTTCATCTTAATCTGTAAAATGGGTCAATTGGGGTCACTGGCAAGATTTAGAATTGCAAATCTGGTTAACAGGGTAGGTGCCTGAGAAATGTCTTCCATTTGAAGGTGACCAAATCTTAGAAAGGAGCATCAAGGGGCCCAAATCATGGAGCAGAGCTGAGGAGAGACTCAGCATGTCAAATCTCCGTCAAGGTGCGAGCCTGTAGCCACGTGGTCTCCTCTGTGGAGGCCTGGTGCCTGGAACGCGGGGTCCTCTTCCCTACTCACTCACAACACAAGCTATAGCCGAGGCTTGTTGCTGGGCAGCAACACGGTGTGCGCCGAGGCTGCTGGGCCTGTTGAGACCTTGGGAGCCTGGATGCTGTCCCCAGGCCCCCAGGGTGAAACCAGAGCTCCCTTGCTCCCTGCCAAGTGGCCGGGGTCGAGTGGGTCTGCTCACCTCCCTTGTACACAGGCTGCAAAACTGCCCCCACGTCTCTCCCGCACATTCCCAGCTGACAATTTGAGGACTGCATTCCCTAAGCCAAAATTAGGACATGTGCTCTGTCAAAGGATTCTTTCCATGGCTGAATGTATTTATTTGAAAGTTCTTATCAAGGAATAAAAATGAACTCTGCCAGAGCTTTAATGAATCACCTTAATTGGAAAGCACACAAATATGTGTTACTGGGCTGTCTTGGCCACACTAATGATGTCAGGAGAGCTTTCTTTCTCAGCAGCTAAGGGGTTGAAGTCTTTGGCCCAGGGATAGAAGAGGAGAGGTAGAGGGGGTGGCCATGGGCAGAAGTCACTTACCTGGAACAAATTCTCCTAAACAAGCAACTTTTCCCTGGTTTTTAAGGGGAATATAGAGGCACGATGATTAGTGAAAGCAGCATGAAAAGATATAGTAGATGCAGTGTGAGATCAAGTCCTGGGCCACGGGGAGCGGGGGATCAAAGGGCTGGCATTGTCATTTTATGGACCACCCCCCGCAACTCAGCTGGCTAGCCCTTCAGGTCTTGTACCCACCCTGGACTGGCTGCTTCTGCACTAGGTGGAGACCAGGTTCCCAGCCCCCACAGGCAGAGCTTCCATCTGCCTTCAAAGCCTCTGGCAGCCGAAGGACATTGGGTGAGAGGGGAAGGGAGGGCAGTGAGGCCCAGGATGAGGGTTCTTCTCACCAGAACACAGCAAGGCTATTTTGCTGGAGTGGCCACTGTCCCAGAAGAAGGGGGAAGCCCCTGTAAGTCTCCTCACCCACACACCTGACTTAGGGGACCTAGAACTCATCCTCCCTCTCCAGCCTTTCCCATTCACCAGCTTCTCTGCGAAAGCCATGTGCTTGGGAGGGAGACACTGCATTCTGGGCCTCACTATACCCCAGGGTCCCATGCGGAGGAGCCCATCAAGGGATGCTTGTCACCTGGGGCTGGGGAGGAAGACATGGGGCCCTGGGGCAAATCCTTGTTCTGCCTCTTTCGGTGTGACTTTGTCAAGGTACTTAACTGAACAGCAGTTTCCTCATCTGTAATATGGACCTAATGACTTCTTTATTTTTTTTTCAAGATTTTATTTATTTGAGAGAGAGAGTAAGCGAGAGAGAGAGCGAGCTCAAGCCAGGGGGAGAGGCGGAGAGAGCAGCAGACTACCTGCTAAGCAGGGAGCCCAATGTAGGGCTCGATCCCAGGACCTTGGTATAGTGACCTGAGCCAAAGACAGATGCTTAACCAATTGAGCTACACAGGCACCCCTGGACATAATGACTTCTACCTGATATGCCTGTTCACATATGTAGAGCACCCATTTCATTGTTTGGCACATAGTAGGTCATCCATAAATAGTGACTATTGATGTGTAAAACCATTAAGACACATAAAAGTATAAGGGAGACCAACCTTAACTATAATTATAGTAATTATCACATTCTACTTGCTCCCTCAGGCAGAAGGAAGCAAGGCAGAGGACTGTTCCCGCCCTTCCAGCCCCGATGTCTGGCTTCTCCTGGGGCCACATGGCCTTGCGCTCAGGCATATGGGCTCTGGCTAATTTCCATGGTGAAGTTCCTTTTACACCATGTTGTTCAGAACCCGGGACCTGGCGTGACCTTTTTCTCTGCTGGATGGAGTGCCCTTCCCGCCCCCTCCATAAGAGTCCAGGCCAGGACCAGGGGGACCTCTCCCTGCAGCAGCCACCCTCTCACCACTCTTTGTGGGAGCCCCAGGAAGTTCCCTCTCCAGCTCTTCTGCCGCCCCAGCTCCCCAGCCTTTGTGCATGACCCCTTCTCATTCCTCCTCTGCCCACTGCCTCCTGGCCTGCTTGTCCGCAATGCACATGGGCAGTGGCAGAGATCTTGTGCATGTCCACAGGGAGACCCTGGCTCATTGTCTGCACCGGCTTCACATGCGGCAGGCTGGGCAGGCAGGGGCCCCTGCTAGACGTCCTCAGCCCGGCCTAGCCTCACAGCCAGACCCCTCCGTCCTCCCCTCCTCCTCCTCCAGCCTGGGAGGCGGGGGCGGGTGAGGGGGAGATCTTATTTTCTCCTGCTTCTAATCAGCACAGCTGGGAGAACCAGCAGGCAAGGGCAGGAGGAGGTGAAAGGCCATGGGCCTAATCTGCAAGCCACCCTGCCACCAGAGACCGGCTTCCCTCCTAACAAGCCATGCAGCAAACAAATTATCTTTGTTGTTCCTGGGAAATCTGTAAGTACTTACCCGTGTAATTAGCATCTGTGCCTGGTGCCGGCAGTTTAGGCGAACAGGCTGGGGCTACCCTGTGCCAGGCAGCCTGTAATCAAAACCACAGCGGCCGCCAGGGTGCTCTCGGGTGAGGACGATGTCAAACTCAATCGGGCCCTCTCCTGGGAGGGAGTCCCCAGGAGCTGGCAGACTCCGGGGGCCTCTGAAGTGCAAGAAAGGGGCGGGAGGTGGGCACGCACCCTCTGGCATCCTGAAGCCAGGATGCCTGGAAGGCGTGAGGCCTGACTTACTGATGATGCTGAGGCCCCCCAGGCCCAGGGATCTGTATCTTCAGCAGCTTTCCAGGGGACATGATGGACAGCCAAAGTTGGGTGAACCACGGATGCTCTCCACATCCCCTCCATTTGTGGAATCGTGATAAGCGTCCTGTCCTGAATGCCTTCTAGATGCATGGCCTTTATACAGGAATAGGTTATTTCATTTAATTTTGCTTTTCTTCAAGAAAGGTACGACCCTACCCTTCTTACAGGGAGATCAGCTAATTTGCCCCGAGTCACAGGGCGGCAGGGCTGAGCCCCCACTCCCCTGTTCCGGGCCCCCCACCCCCACACCAGAGTGATTTCCCACTTGAAGCTGCTCGCTCCATGCAACATGGAGGTTAAACTCAACACCCTGTAGGGAGTGGCAGGTCTCCTCTATCGGAGGGGACAGCAAGGGGTGAGGTGGGAAGTGCTGAGTTGTCTTTTTGTTCCTGCTAGATGGGGGAAACAGTTCTCTGCTTCCAGCTCAGAAGGGGGGGGGAACACAGCTCCCTTTCTTCCATGGGGGGTCAAACATGGCCCCTGTGGCAGAGCAGGAAGGCCAGTCCAGAACAGGCAAACATGTGCTGGGAACAGGACAGAGGGCAGAGGCTTAGCAGGGAGCCCACCGAGGGAGGGACACCCATGGCAGCGGGCTGCTGGCGATTTCAGGGAGAATGGCAGAGAACAGAGATCTAACTTAAATGAACCCGGAGTGGGCACACCCTTGGCCTCTGTTGGGCAAGGCCCTGCAGAGGGGCGGAAGCGGGGAGTGGGACAGAGGGGTGCGGTGGGGGGAGCAGCAGAGTTCGGGTGGACGGTGTGCGGCAAGGCTGATTCTCGCCTGGATAGCGCGGAGACTGGGTTTTCATCAGCTCCTCGGCGAGGAGGAAATTGGAAATTAATATCAAAATCCCAGTGAGTAGTGTCCATAGTTTCCACATGTAATCATGCTTGGCTTAGCCAGGTAGTAAAATGTTTATGATTTTCTTTCCAAGGTTGAGTTTAGTCATTCTCAATGAACCATTTAGTTGGTTTCATAAAGTCCTGAATTAAAGAAGCCGTCTAGGTGATGTTACAGATGGATAAATACCTGGGTAGGACGACCCTTCCGGCTGCTGAAAGCAAGGCCTAGAGTCCAGGCTGCAGGGTCCTGGGAAGAAGCTGTCCTCCCAGACGGCTGTTTTGACAACGCTGGGGCACCAACCAGGACATGACGTACCGCTCGACGAAGAAGACACCGTAAGTCTGTTTGAGGACCCTCTCATGGCATTTGTGACTCACATATAGGAATTCTAGTGTATGCCCCTCCCCGACAGGTGCTTTTGGTAAACAGAAGCATCACTGTCCTGCCAACTAACAGCTGGAGAACAGGTAGGTGGGTGAGGTCCTCATAGTCGGCAAACGCTGTTCTGGAAAGGGCAGAAGTGCCGCAGCCTCGTGGTTCCCCCCCCCCCAACCACCCCCTTCAGCTTACTCTCCACTGGAAATGCTGGGGCGGATTTAAAGACCCACACACAGTCTCCTCACCATCTGCTGGAAGCTGGAGGCAATGGGCGTGGTTGGGCAGGCTGAGGGCAAGAGGATCCCGTCATCGGTCTCCACCACATGCACACACACACACACGTGCCTTCACATACACGCTCACACACAGACCTACACATTCATACACAAGACTCATAAACAGGCCACATACACAAAAACAGACATGTACACAAACTTGACACGAAGAGACACGTTCTAACACACACTCATGCGGATATACCCGTACACAGGCACTAACACACTCATACAAGTCACACCCTCATATGAAACCCACAGACTCCATATCCTTGGACACACCCATGTGCACACACCCATTCCCTCTTCCCTGGCTGTTCAGAGGGGAGAGGCAGTCTCTGAACTGCCTTGTGTGTGGCTGCTTTGTGGTTCAGGCAGAGCGAGGCCTACTTCCCAGTTCCCCACCACCCTGCCCCCACCGCCCTACCCCCACATGTGTGTCTGTGCACACACGCACACCGGGACCCAACCCCACCCTGCCTGTCCTCTGTTCTCCCACACAACAGCGGCCTCTCTCACAACAGCATGCCCCCCCCATTCCAGCCACTAACACCCCCCCCCACACACACACACAGAGCTTGCTCTCTCTCTCTCTCTCTCTCTCTGCTGGCTCGCTGTCACCCAGGGCTGCCCTGTTTCCCGCCTCTCCCAGGCACATCCAAGCCATGTGCCTGTCAGTTTGGCCCCCAACCCCCAGTCCCCAGCCCCCTGCTAGAGTCCCTGTCCCATACACAGGCACACAGGGCCCCATGCAGACACTCTGTATCTGTCTCTCTGTCTCCCGCACACATGGGACAGCCTGAGTCATGGCAAGTGGAAGAGGGTGCCGGGCCTGATGGAGGCTGTTATTCTTAGTCCTGTCACTGAACACTTCCACCCCTCCCCGACTCTTTCCCTGCCTGGCCTGTCACCCTCCCCATGAGACCGAGCCAAACCTGAGGCCAGTCGAATCCCCCATCTGTGGAGAGGGAGGGAAGCTAGTAGGGGATTGTAGCCCGACACTGAAAAGGAGCAGAAAATGGGATTTATTTTTGCTGTTCTCCCCCCGCCCCCCTCCACAAGCTCTGCCTCCAGCTGCTCAGAGAGCAGTTGTATGGGGACTGTGGAAGGGAATTTGCATTTGAGAATACTTGTTGGTTGGCCTGAAACATTTGGTGTGTTGCTGATCCAGTGGTGTGTGTATGTATGTGAAGAGTGCAGGTGTGTAGGGGGCATGAGTAAGAAGACATTGAGGAAGCAGTCCTCCAGACAGGGCACCAGGCAATGTTTCCGAAGCCATTTCTTACCCCTTTCTTGCTTTGGAGCTGGAACCAGCCAGAAATAGATCAGACCCACGCTCAGCTTCTGCTCAGCTCCACGGATTGCCAACTCCCAGCCTCTCTGTGCCACCTGGGTCCTCTCTGGGTCTCCACAACTGCCAGGAGTTGAAGAGGGGCCCGGGAGAAGAGAGCTCTACCTCCAGGAAGCCCCAAAGGTATGTCAAACCTGAAGTAGTTGGTTTGTTCCCCTAAATGCCACCCCTTCCTCTTTATAAGAAACTTCAAACATCCCCCCCATTCTCCTTGCCTTCCCCCCTGCTGGCTGAGTGTCAAAATTCTCCCTCAGCCAGTGTCCTCCAAGTTTTCTCTTGTCCTCACTCCCAGGAGCACAGCCCTGGTTGGCCCTTCCTTAGCTTTTGCCAGGACCGTTGCAGTAGGTCTTAGTTGGTCTCCTACCTTTAGTATCCTTCTCTGCCAGCCCATCTTCCACACAGCTGCCAGCAATGCATTAAAAAGTAAAAACCAATAAAACCTGACAGTGTCACTCTCCTGCTCAAAACCCTTCCCTGGTAGACAGCAGGTTGAGGAGAGACCCCTCGGGTGGCCCACCAGGCTCCTCGTGCTGTGCCTTGTCCCTCCCAGTTCCGCTCCCCACCACGCAGAGCCAGGGCCTCCCTGAGCACAGCAGGCCCATCTGAGCCTCTCTTCCTGGCCACATACCTTGCAATGCTTTTCCCCTCTTCTTTATCATCCCTTGTGAAAGTCCTGCCTCCCTCTACCTACCAGCAGACAGATAGTTTTTCATCTTCTCGCTGCCCTCAGATGCTCACACAAATCTTAATTCTGGCCTGCACACTCCTGCCCTTCATGGACCGCTTACTTATTCCCACCTCCATGCTTTTGCCAGTTCGGGCCTCTCATCGGCATGTTCTCCCCACATGACTCAGTCCTGTCCAGCACGAGCCTGACCTTTCTGACATAGACTCCTTCCTTTGGGATTTTCCAGTCTGTGGCCCATACCAGGCCTCAGATTCTTATGCCCTGTGTAGTGCTTCCTGTGTATGAGAGGGGGGCCATCTCAGCCGGCCTGCCAGAGAACCTCCATGGAACTATGAGTGGCGCTGGGCTCACAGCCAGGGCTCAGGGACTTCAGAGGGGGCAGGGAGGTATGTGTGTGTGTGTGTGTGTGTTGAGTTCAAGTCTGGGAGAGGGGGAGAAAGGGGTGCTCAGCAGGTGCTGAGTGTGCTGAGTGTGCTGAGTGAAGATGGGCGGTTGCCTCCTATGACCCCAGTCCACGGAGCAGGACTAGGGATCCTAAGAGCGGCTGTCACCTGGCAGCTGCTGGCAAAGCCTGTCCCTGACGCCATAGGTAGGGCTATTGACCAGGCTCTGGCTCTGACATTGGCCTGCTGAGAGTCCAGGAGGTGGGAGGCTCAGAGGGGGAGAGGCGGAGACGGAGGCTGGGAGGCCTAGGCAGGGACTGTGGGTGAGACAGACATGTGGTGAAGGAGAGAGGGACAGAATGAAAAGGAGAGGGCAATGGAGACACAGACACCAAGAGAGAGACCAACAGACTCTCAGAGATACCGAAAAAGGCTTAGAGACACCCAGACAAAGATAGAAACAGGGTCACAGGAAGGAAGAGAAAGCTTGTGAGAAAAATACAGGAGACAGGAGTGCCTGGGTGGCTCGGTTGGTGAAGCGTCCAACTCTTGACTTTGGCTCAGGTCGTGAGCTCAAGGAGCCTGCTTGGGATTCTCTCTCTCACTCCTCCTCTGCCCTCCCCACCCCTCTTTAAAAAAAGAAAAAAAAGAAAAGAGAGAGAGACAAAAAGGGAGACAGGCAAGGAGGGCAGGAAGATGCAGAGGGGGGAGGGAAGCAGGTGTCAGGAGAGACACACACAGACAGACAGACAGATGTAGGGTGTGGGAGAACCTGAGAGAAATTTGACAAACACATAGATGCATAGAATGGAAGAAGTGCAGAAGCCCCCTAAAGGGACAGAGAGGGTCTTGAGGGGAGAAGGCTCCAGCCTGAAGCTTGGAGGGGGCCAGGACAGGTGTAGGGGCACTAGGAGGCCAGGGCCTCTCAGTGAGGCTCCTCTCCTTGACTGGGAGTTGGGGTACCAAGCAGGCTGAGCGGGAGCTGGATGGAAGTTCTCTGCCAGTCAGAGAGGAGCCTGGGGCCAGCTTTGGCCCCTTACGGATTCAGAGCTGCCCCTGCCTGAGCTCTAGTATAGGGGACCCAAAAGACAGAATGGCAGAGGGGAAGAACCCCCTAGAAGCCTTGCCTTGAAGTCAGGTGATCCAGCCGCTTCTGGGTCCAGAGAAGCTTCCTGAACATGGAGCCTCTCAGCTCACAGGGAGAGAGCTTCTGGGGAAGCAGAAGGTGGAGTCCCTTGGAAACCCTCACAAGGACAGGCCCCTGTGTCTGTGCCTAAGTCCCAGGTAGAGTCCCCAGGGCCTTGACAACACATTCCACTGTTCCACCACTCAGTACAGAGAGCCCATTGGAAGTCCTCCCTGCTGTCTAATTCAGATACCTCCCACTGCAAGCGCAGCCCACTCAACTCTTTAGGAGGCTTAAACACACACACACACACACACACACACAACCACTGCTGAAATTCTGAAATGCCACAGAGTGCTAAGACAAAGACCCCTTTCTATACAGTTCCACCCCTCCTACACCTCTCTCCCCCTCCCAACCCCCTTCCTACTGCAGGCTAAATTGGCAGTGGAGAAGTTTTGAGTCAACAAATGCAGTGGGCTGGGGAAGGGAGCCCTGAAGGGGATTCCTGTCTCAGAGACATTCGCTGACAGCAGTTACTGTGACAACAAGGAGGGCCTGCCACAGGCCCACAGGCAGCCCCTGCTTCCTGCCAGCGGCCCCTGCCCGATCCCAGCTCCCCGGGCACCCCCTGTCCCACTGCAATCTCTTATTCATTTATTTCTTCTCATTGACTCCACAATCTTTGGCGACCAACCATGTGTCCGGCACCTGCTTTTCTGTCTCATTCAGTCCTCACAGCAATCATGGAAGTGGTCTGTTGTGCTCCCTTTAACAAAGCAGAAAGCTGGAACCCCAGAAAACGGAAGTGACTTGCCCAAGGTCACACAGATGATAGAGCTGGGATTTGAACCCAGGTCTGTCTGACTCCCCAAATCAGTGTGTGGCCCTCTGGGCAGGGCCAGAAAGCCAGGGGCCAGGTGGTGAGACTTCACCATCTTTAGCTCCATAGCCCTAGACTGTGCCCAGGGCCTGTACACAGTAGGGGCTTGGTGCATGCCTGTGGCCTGAACACAGTCAGCAAAGGTCTGAGCCTTCAGAAGAGAGGGCCTTCTGATCTGGAAGCAGCTAGACCTAGATCCTGCGATCCATGCACTTCAGGGTGTGTAGAGGGCCTACTGTGTGGGGGGCACTGTACTAGGACCCCTGGATACAAAGACTTAAAAATCTGATTTGTGCTTTGCCCTAAAGAAAGTCTTTGTGTAGCTGGGGAGACAGACACATGAACAGATGGAGTTCGCGGTGCTGGAGAAGTAAGTATGAGGTGTTGTGGGATTCCAGGTGGAACAGGGCCCTCCACATGAAAAGAAAAAACAATAAAGCTTTTATAAGACAATGTAGAAAAATATCTCCATGACCCCAGGGTAGGGAAAGATTTCTCAAACAATACCCAAAAATAACACTAACCATAAAGGGAAAGATTGATACATTTGAGTACATTAAAATCAAGACGTTCTGTTCTTCAAAGATACCACTAAGAGAGAAAAGGGAAGTCCCAATGGGGAAAAGATTTGCAACACGCACCACCACCAAAGGGTTCATCTCCAGAAGGTGTCAAGAACCCCCACAGAGGATGATGCGGGAGACTGACAACCCAGCGGAAGAACTGGACGGCAGACCTGAGCATCAAAGGGGCCAGTAAATAAGTGAGAAGGTGTCTGACCCAGTTAGTAATCAAGAACATGCTAATTGGAGCGCCTGGGTGGCTCAGTGGGTTAAGCCGCTGCCTTTGGTTCAGGTCATGATCTCAGGGTACTGGCTGGGATCAAGCCCCACATCGGGCTTTCTGCTCAGCAGGTAGCCTGCTTCCCTTCCTCTCTCTCTGCCCACCTCTCTGCCTACTTGTGATCTCTCACTGTCAAATAAATAAATAAAATATTAAAAAAAAAAAAAAGAACATGCTAATTCAAATCCAAGTGAGACTGTACCACATACTCGCCAGATGGGCACCCATGGAAAAGTCTGATCAAACCCAGTCCTGGTGAAGCTGTGCCACAGGGAGTTCTCCAATACCTCTTGGGTAGCAGCCTGCCCATGTTTAAGTTGTCAGGTCAAAGACGGTGCACACCAATGGTGAATGCATGGAGAAGAATGTTCCTGGCAGGTATGGTTCATGAAGGCCCCAGATGGGAACCAAGACACAGCATAGACTGGGTAACTGAGTACAAGGGAACGGAGAGAAGAGCCCTGTAGATTCTGCCAGAGGGGCTGGGGTATCTGGGGAGGTGACCGCTGAACAAGCTCTTGGAGGGTGATCTTTCCCAGCCCAGGAAGAGGGAGGGAGAATGTTCTAGACAGAGGGGTCCCCAAATGCACAGACAGGGTGTCCCAGCAGTTCCTGCGTGTCTTGGAGGCAGTGGGTTGGGGTGGCAGACCATGAGGCAGGAAAGGTGGGTAGGAGGGGTTGGATTTGTGCATGTCAGGGTCTCCATGAGCCGTCCCACGGTGTCTAGCTTAAATACAAAAGCGTGAGTCAGGGGCAAGGAGCCATTGGAGGGAAAGAGACCAGTTGCAGGCCATTGCAAAGATGGTATAGACTGGAGAAGAGTGGCTGCATGCTAGATGGGTCTGGGCACCATCTCGGAGACAGGGATGGGAGGTGGTGACCAGGAAAGGGGGATGGGAAGGAGCTCGGGTGACTCCCTGGTCTCTAGCTTGGGGCACTGGGTGCATGGGGATGCCCCAGGGAAACATCCAGGGAGGGAAACATCCAGCAAGGGAGAGGTTGGAGGTTTGAGGCAAGAGCTAAGAGCCCTAGTTGGGAATTTGGTGTTGCTGCAGGATAGATAGGCGAACATCTGGGACAGCAGGACAAGCTTGGACAGAGAGCTACAGATATCAGAGCCATTGGAGTGAGAAATCGTGGGTTAAGAGGAGAAAGTTTGGAGGGAGCCAGGGCAAGATCAGCAGTCATAGGTGGAGTCCTGGGAGCCCAACACAGAGGCAGTGGGCAGAGGAGGAGAAGAGAGTGGCAGAGACAGGGAAGGGACGATCAGAAAGTAGGGGGTCTGGAAGAGGGTGATGGTGTCACAGCCGCCAAGAGAGAGCTGGGGGTCTGCATTGTGAATACAGGGTATCGCAAATAGGTGGGCTTGGGGCTGGGTTAAGCCCAAAGGAGGAGGAGAGGGAAATTGAGGGGGTGTGGTTCTGGTTTGAGGATCTCTATTTTCTCTGATCCAGCTGTGTGAGGGAGGAAGGGGCAGGCCGGAAGCCTGGAAGGTGGTAGAGGTTTAAAACAGGAGCTGACCACCAGGGGCCCAGCAGCCTGGAGGGCTAGGCTGACGTCAGGGACCATAACTCTGGAGTGGCACCAGTTTGCACGGTTGGGTGATTTTCCTCAGCCTTCTCCCAGCCTGGGAATCCTGATGGGGAAAGCAGATGACCGGACTCCTCTAGGGCTGGGAACGGCAGGGCCAGGGGGTGTGGGAATCGAGGGTGCCAGGGAGAATGAATGATGTGGCCCATCACGGGCGGGTCGATAGGGGAGGAAGAGAGCCAGGAAGGAGCTGACAGCCTGGCAGAGTGCCTCGTCCAAAGCCGGTGCTCTGGTCCCATAGCTGAATGAGCAAGACAGAATGGGGGAATTGGAGAAATCTCAGTGAAAGGAGACCAGGTTTTATGGGAAGAAAAGAAAGAAGTTGTGGTCCAAGAGAGGGGGATACTGAAGTTTAAGATTTTATAGGAGACATTTCCAGGCGGAATGTGGGTGGCTGAGATAAAAAGAAGGTCCCCGAGGATGGGGACGCAGGGGAGCCAAGATCTGAGGAAGCTGGGGTCCATGTGGACATTCAAGTTACCCAGGATGATGGCAGGGGATACAGAGGAAGACGACGAGCCGGTGACCAGGTCCTCAAAAGTTGGGTGACGCTCTGGGCGGATAGGTGATCTCGGCCAGGTGGGGTAAAGAGTATAACGGCTGGATGGTAAGGACCCAGGAGGTTTGATTTTGAGTGGGAGAGGAAGTGTAATGGAGGAAGGGGGGAGAATGCTGACTCTTTCCTCAGCGTGGCCACGTGCCTCCTGCAGGCCCACTGGCTCACTCCCTTCTTGGCCTTCATTGTTCTTTAAGTCTGAAGGACTCCACTTAATCCTTGTGTATACACAACTCCAAGGCTTGCTTTTCTCCCCTCAAAGTGGTAGGGCAGGACTTTGCCTGTAGAGTGGATTGTGGCCCCTGTATATTATGGACCCAGTCATATTTTGAGAAATGGGCCAAATACACAGCACAAAGGGGACTGGACACTGCAGCTTGGGATACTGATAGATAGTGTGGGGCTGTTCTGGGTCAAGCCACACCACCTGCCAGCCTTCTCTGCCTCTTCCCCATCTCCTGGGACATGTAGAGCTTTTCTACGCTTCAACTCCCATATGGAAAATGAAGTCAATGCAAAGAAATGCTGAGTGTTAGGGCATAAGCTAAGGTGTGGTGGTATCAAGTATCATGGGGGCTCCATCTGAAATGCCTCATCCCCTATAGCCCTTATCAAAACCCTGCTTGACCTTTAAGCCCCTCCAAGGAGGTGGGACCTCCTTTCTGATCTCCCTTTCTCAGTATCATTTGTTATGATAGCAAGATTCTCAGTCCTTCCATTTGGCATTTGTGTCCACCAGTCTGAACATTGGTCGCTAAGAGTCTGCATTTTCTTTTCTTTTCTTTTTTTAAAAGATTTTATTTATTTATGACAGAGATAGCAAGAGAGGGAACACAAGCAGGGGACCAGCAGGCAGCAGGCAGAGGGAGAAGCAGGCTTCCCACTGAGCAGGGAGCCGGATATGGGGCTCGATCCCCGGATGCTGGGGTCATGACCTGAGCCGAAGGCAGACACTTCACGACTGAGCCACCCAGGCGCCCCAAGAGTCTGTCCGCATTTTCTATACAACTTCATTCTCGAGGGCAAGACCTCCGCTCTGAAGGGGCTATGGGGACAAATAAAGCACGGCTTCTGTGGGAAGGAGCTTGCATTCTGGTCATAGAGTCAATGAATTCCGATTGATTTCTGGATCCGAAGGGCTAGGACTTGCAAAGAGAAGGGTGGGTAGGAACTACCCTGAAACCACGGGGAGAAACTTTCAAGGTTAGAGGCTACACCCAGGGATCTGGCTGTGGCAGGTGGGGGGGCAAGGGTCAGGACTTCTGAATTTTTAGACACGTCAGGTGGTTTTGAATCTTACTTCCAGTTGGAAGCCACTACTGGGGAGAGACAGTTAAGCATGCTGGGGACTGACAAAGGAAGAAGAGAAAAACTCCATTCGGACTGGCCACATAATGGTGACCATCATTCATGAGCCCCGTGCACAACTGAAAACTCATTACTGAAGCACAATAACAACTAGACATGTCATTGGAAGATGCTGGTGAATTTTTTTTTTTTTTTTTTTTTTTTTTTTTTGTAGACGCCACAGATCATGACTCTAAACTTCTCAGGACTGGCCTGGCTTGCCCAAAACACCAAGTGCTAATCATGGCATCTCTCTCACTGGCCCTCTCCCCGACATGCACTTTCTTTGGAAAGAAGAAAGTGAACGCATACCGAGACCCCACCATACGCCAGGCACTTGAAATACTTATCTCTTTTAATCCCCAAAGCTTCTATGTTTGGGAGCACTGTGGGGAAAAAAAAAATGGTTCAGAGCAGTGACCTCTGCTAAACCAGGTTCAAGCCTGAGGTTCACGAGCATGAACTTGGAGCAGTCCGTTCACCTCCACAGCCTCAGTGTCTTTCTCTGTAAATTAGGGGCACCTGATCAGGTGCATGGTGAATGGATAATACATCACAGCCCTTTCTTGCAGGTGAGTGAGGGGAAGACCAGTGATAAGTAGCTATGGGGACCGGCACTCAGGCCTGCTGGACAGTCCAGGCTCTTCCCTCCACGGCACCATCTCTGGGAGGCATGGCCATAAGCTAGGGGAGCGGATGCCACCCAGGGGAGTGGGGGTGGGGGTGGGGAGGAGCACCTGTGGACTCGTGGCCGTTAGGACTGGCTTTTATGAGCGTGTTCCACCAACTGGCTCCCTTCCCCAGGTCTGCAGCCCGTTGAAGTTCTTCCTGTTTGCTCCCAAGCAGATGGTGCTAGAATCTCTCTACACCAACTCCCATTCATAAATCACAACCATTCCCCTGGTGCCGGAGGAGCAACCATTCTAATTACGGTGGGGGAGGTGCGCCCGTGTGTGTGTGTGTGTGTGTGTGTGTGTGTGTAAGAAGAGACCTAGACACTGCTGGCCAGAAGATGGTATCTTTCCTACTGTGGGTATGGCAACCCCCCTCACCCTCCCAAGCCTCCCCCTGCTTTACTGGAGGGAAGATGGAGGTCTGAGGCCTGAGGAGAGAGGCCCTGGTGGGAGTGTTTCCTGCTTCGGGTGGTACCCCCTCCCCCACCAGAAGGGACTCTGGGACCAGGCAGCCATTCTTAACCTCACACTTCCTGGCCCTAGGAAATCCACAGGGTGATAGGGCGAGAGGGAGGGTGACGTTAACAGAGCCCCTAGAGTGTCTCTGGTGTCCTGACAGGTACTTGAGAGGTCGTAAGGAGAGTGGAGGCGGGAGATAGGGATGGAGACTTGGTCCCAGTCGGGTCAACTCTTATCTGTCCGAGCTGAGAGTGAGTGGAGGGCTGGGAAGGCAAGGACAAGCCTAAAGGAAGCCTCGCAGGGGACCCTTGCTGGGCACCACAGCTTAGACCCCAAACCCCTCTGGGTCCCTTATCTCGGGCCGCAGGGCTGTACGTGAACACTATTTCCAGCCGCGGTCATGCACCTGAGTGGGCAAGTGAATCCGGCTACCGTGTGTGGATCCGGGGCCTTGCGCTTTTGTGTGTCTGCGCCGTCTGTAAATGCTAAACCGCCTGCGCCTTGTGTGGGAGTAGGAATGGGCCCGTGTGTGGCGGAGGGGAGATTTGGTCATGTGTTTGGGTGTAGAGAAGAGGGTTGTGGCGCGGGAGGTATCTGTGTTTAGGGTGGGAATAGAAGGGCTGTGCTTGTTGGAGACCAGGGCAGGGCCCCGGCTGTTGTTTGTCTAGGACTGCGGGCACGTCTGGGGACAGTGTGATGCTGCATGCCCGAGGCCCGGTTCCCTCTACCCCTTCCATTCTGATCACCTGACTATGGGTTCGGATTCTCTCCCTAGTTCCTGGGGCTTGGGCTGACTCCTTGCAGTTTGCCTTGACAGATGGAGAATGGGGAGGGGACGAGGGCATCTCCCCAACTGGGGACAAGCCAGGAGGAGGCATTCAGTCCTTGAACACCTCCCAATCCAGAGATAGTGGCTGCCTGGGGGCTCAGGGCTGACCCTCAGCGTCTCTCCTCTCCATACCCTTCGCTTTGTCACGGGGCCCCATAAGTGTGTTTTTGCCTAAGACCCCCCTCCAGGTGAGTCTACCTTTTGGGGGGGTCCTCTTTTTCCTTCCCCTGCCCCCAGAGAAATCTGAGACTTTACCTGCCCGTGTTCCCTCACCCGCCCCTAGCCCTTACCCCAGTATTAGGTGGGACATGGAGCGGAGTGGGGTACAGACACCAAAACAGAGGGTCCTGAGAGAAATGCTTGATTTGCCTTGCCCTCTTCCCTCCCCACTGCTCACCATCATCTCTCAGCACTCCCCTAAGCACCTCCAAGCTGCCCCAGCAGAATACAAGTGACATACTTGCCACTTGCCTGCCACAGGGTCATGGCACTTCTCTAAGACTCAGTTTCTTCATCTGCAAAATTGGAATTCAAATATTATTGTAAGGAAGTGGCTGGGAACAACGGAAGGCTGTATTCACGTGCCAGCTATTATTCTTGCTGATTTTTCTTTTAACCAACCAGCTCTATCCATCTCAGGGATGGAAAGACTTGAGCCTGTGTTGCTCCCGGGCTTTTTGCCAGGAGCCCAGCCCTCGTTCGTTACCCAGCCCTCACTCCCAGGCCTGAGCAAAGGAGAGGCCCACCTTTGCTCTCACCTGCTCCACCTTGGCTGCTCGGAAAATGCTTCAGCATCTTCCAGGGAACAGCTCAAAGGGCACCTCCTCTGGGAAGACTTCCCTGATCCCCCAGCAGAGCTGGAGTCTCCTCTGCCAGGCTGCCCGGCTCTCTGAGCACATCTTGTGGTGGCTCTTATCAGGAGCTCTGTAATTGTTTGTTTTCCCAACACTGTTTCACAATTACTGTGCAATTTACCAACACGGCCGGCGCCGTGTGATCTAGCTAGGACAGCTACTGTGGAGGGCCCGCCCAGGCTCTCGTTCCTGTGGGGTCAGCCTTTCCCAGGTAGAACCGCCCCTTGCCCCAGCTCTTACCTGTGACTGCCCCCCCCCCCCACCTCCCACGGCCTGACCTAGAGCCTGGCTCCAGGAGCCGCTTGGTAAATGGTTATTGACGGAAGAAACACATGAATGAGGGAAGGAGTGGAGACTCAGGATAAGACAGAAGGAAAGAGGTGCTTCTCGTTAACATCTCTTCGTAAAAGCCAGTGAGTTCCTATATCCAGCTGGTGTCTGAATTGGGGCTGATCATAAAACAGGGGGGCCCCTGAGGCTGAGGGCAGCTGGCTGGCCAGTGGGCTTTATAAGGCGGTTTTATGGACTCAGCTGAGATGTGGTGATGAGAAGCCAAACTTTAAACATCCTCTTAAAGTTCGCTTTCACTCCCCCGGGGCCTTCGAGCTGAACAGAACTGAGGAGAGTGGAGGGATGAGGAGGATAGCCTCGTTCACACGGACCAAGAGGAAGCAGGCAGGAATCACAGCAGGAAGGGTGTTGGTTAGGTACGAGGAAGGACTTCCTTCTGGGGCTAGGATGCAAAGAGCAGTTGCAAGTGAGCGGAGGTGAGCAGGTGTGCGGACTTGCTCCTCAATTCCTTTATCACTTCAGGGGCCATTTCATGCTGACTTGCTCCAGCTCCACCAATCTTTGCTCCCCATCTCACCCTGCTGTCTCCTGACGGCTCCCTTTTTTGAACCAGACAGAAGTTACCAGAAGGAAAAAGGAGCCCAAGTAAGTACCAGGATCTGCTCATAGGCTGTGAGCCCAGGTGAGCCCCCTGCCAGGCAGGCCTATGAGCGCAGGCCTCCCCCACCTCCATGAGTGCATGGCTCCCCACCTCTGCTGTTCCCCTTGTGGAGAGGAGAAAAGCAACCAGCATGAGCAATTGATGAAGGTGCTGGGGAGAGAATTAGAGCTACAAAAAGGTCAATGAGACAAGGGAAGAGAAAAATCCAAGAGAGACAAAATGGAAAAGAAATGCAGGAAGGGGATTAGCATGTAGAAAGCCCATGAGGCAGGCCTCAATGAATTTATGCTGTTCGTCTAAATGGAATTGGAAATATAGCAGAAGAGTTTGTCTCTTGGAAATTCTGGCCAATTTGGTTCACTCTCTGCCATCTTTGCTCATTTTGAGTTATTGTGCTCACTGTGTCAAGTTTATTGAGCATCTACTAGGGGGCCAGTCTACAGTCTTGCCACTAACATTTGTAGGACTCCGTGCAAGAGTACTAAGAGAGGCTTACATGCCATATGTCTAAATGCCTAAGACTTGTAAATCAAGCTGGCGTTTTCCCCCCACTCCTGGCTACTTCCCATAATGAGCTGGGCCTTGCACACATGCATTGAATACTAACTTAGCCATCCAAGCACATCCAGTTTCCAAAATCAGGCAGCACTGCACCATTCTTTGGCCTCCTGATCTCCTGGGGGTAGAAGCCCAGGCTAGCCCTACAAGTAGGCTAAGAAGTGGGGTCTTTCAGGCCTGGGTCTAAGGGTGGGACTGCCAGGAGCCATACGGGGTATCTATCCAAGGCCACAGTTTCCCAGTGTGTTCTGTGTATATCATTCTCCTAAAATATCACCACTTCTCATTGTCAACCCAGCAAAGGCCTAGCTCCTTAAATTTTCTAACCTGTTAGCTGACTTTGCCATTTACAGTGTTAAAAAGAAACCCACTGGCGGGGTGCTGGATGGCTCAGTCGGTTAAGTGTCTGACTCTTGGTTTTGGCTCAGGTCATGATCTCATGCGTCATGAGATGGAACCCGTGGGGATCCTGCTAGAAGATTCTCTCCCTCTGCCCCTCCCTCCACTCTCTCACATGCTCTTGCTCTCTCTCAAATAAATAAATAAATCTTAAAAGAAAAGAAAGAAAACCACAGGCCCCAAATATGTCACTTGGGCCAAGTCTCCAAATCAGGGTTTAATACAGGAAGATGATCTGGGCAAGCTTCCCCATCCTTAGAGGAGTGTTAGCGTTTTGTGGAATTTTTTTTTTTTTAAGATTTTATTTATTTGTTTGAAACACACAGAGAGCATAACCAGGGGGAGCAGGAGAGGGAAAAGCAGGCCCCTCACTGAGCAGGCCCCTGAGATCATGACCTGAGCCGAAGGCAATCGCTTAACCAACTGAACCACCCAGGTGCCCAGGAGAGTTAGCATTTTACAGGTGTGTAACATCCACTCAGAGGGGTTCCACGCTGGCATGGGGTTCCCCAGCTCGTGAAAGCCTTGACCCCAGGATTGGCTGATTCAAGCCTAGGTCAGGTTCTAGGCCCTGAAGAATGCAGGGCTCACACACTGATGCTGGGGCTTGGTTCGTGTGAGCTCACATAGCCCAGGATGTCCCAAGGGCCTGGTATCCTTGTGGCCAGGTTCCCTGTATCTGCTTTTGAAGGCTAGGCTTCTGTCTGGCCTGTTTGCTGGGAGGATTGATGGCTGTCTCTTAGGGAATGGAGAAGTTAGAACCCAATTATAGGCTTTTCAACTCCTGCCAGAGTCCTCAGCCAAAGAGAGGGTGCCCTTTGCTTTGGGGACCAAGGCTTATTCTTTGGAAGCCGCTAGTCCTAACAGGACAGAGCACCCCCCTCCACGCCCAGCTCCACTGGCCAAGAATGATCAGGGTCAGGTCAGGAGGGACACTGCTTGGCCACCCTTCTGTCTTCTCTGCAGCTTGCCCCTGGAGGGGCTGGCAGGGAGAGGGAGAGACCTGGGAAGTGGGAACAGGGCTGGGCAAGGCTGTACCCCCATCCAGGCCCAACGGAGTGGGTGAGTGCCTGGGGGAGGTGGGGGCAGCAGGGGAGGGCAGCAGGAGGGTTGTTCCTCCTTCCCTGGCTTGGCCTCACTTGATTCCCTGGGGCAGGAAAAAGAAGCAAAGGGAAAGAACGACAGAGCACCTATCCTGTGCCAGAAGCTTTACATACATTAGCACATTTAATCCTCACAGCAACCCCGAAGGGAGGATTATTATCCTCATTTTACAAGTGACAAAAATGAAGTTCAGAGAGGTTAAACATCTCACTCAGGCCCACACAGCCAGTGAATGGCGGAGCAGGGATCCCAAGGTGGGTCTGCCTGACTCCCAGCCATGCCCTCTCATGCTGGGGGAGAGGACGGCTTGACCCCCCTCCCCTCCCGGAACTTCCAGGACTGGGGCCTTCCCAGGCACGCTCCATGTGTGCATATGGCCTCTGGAGGCCTAAGCCTCCCGCTCTAACAAACGCCCTTCAGACATTTCCGGACACTTCCCACCCCTGCTCTGGGGTCCTTGGGAAAACTGGGTTGCCTTTGAAGGGGCCCCCCAGGCCCATCAGCATCTCTACTATTTCACACTTTCCCTTCAGGATCATCACATGAAGAACAGCTGGGCCAGCAGATTTATTAGGGTTTTGCAAGTGATTCTATCCATTCTTCCATCCCCAGCTACGCCCCACCCCCGTTCCCATTAGGAGCCTCTGGAAAGCCAAGAGAGTTCCTTTGTCAATGCCCCAAACCCACAGAGCTGGTGTGATTTTTTTGCCTCTCTCACGCCTCACAGCCTTCGGGAACCAGCCAAACGTCTCCCCAGAAACACCAGAGAAAAAGAGACAAGAGAGAAAAAAAGCAGAGTGGTGGGGGCATGAGCGCAGGGGCGGAGTGGAGAGGGCAAGAGAGAAGATTTTACCTCTCTTTCAGAAAACAGAACCCAGTACAGCCCTGGCTGGAGAGGCAGGAGACCCAGATTTTCCTCCTGGTCCCATCAGCTGGGTGGCCGGAGACACGTCATGTGATCTCTCTGGGCCTCAGTTTCCTCTCTGTCAGGAGGCAGTATCCACCCTGAGTAGGTCGAGGGGGAGGATATGAATGTGAAGGCCAGGGCTTTGCAATCTCAGAAGGCCTGTCCCGGGCTCCTCTTCTCTCCAGCCGGCACCCGGGAGCAGTGGGGGCTAGGCTAATCTGTGAATGCCCCTGGGTAGCCTGCGCTCCCACGCCGAACATCCAGTGTGACCGTGGAGTTTTCTTGCTCGCAGCCTTCAGAAACACTGAGCATTTCTCATCCCCCCGACCACTGACTTACACCTGTGTGACACACATGTGTGGGAACCTGTGATGGTGATGTGATGTGAGGAGAGCCAAGGGGAGGAGGGACAGGATGTGGGGGTGTATTGGGGTACAATCTGAACATTCAGTGCCAAACAAAAGACAAATAGCCATAACTACCCTAGGGGTCAGGCTTCCATGTGGAACCCGTTGTCACAGGTACCACTGGCAAAGGCTGGCCAAAGCCCTCGGGGGGTTGAGTGGAGGCCCAGACTGATGATGATATTTTAATAATGAATCATTATTAATCATTCTAATTGTTAAATAAAATATATTAATATTTGATTAACTGTTTAAGTACTAATGATGGGGCTTATGAATTCGTCCTCAGAATGATTATGATAATCATTGCAATAACGCTGCACTGAAGGGATTTTTTTGCCAACGGACCAGTCAGAAAGCAATCGAGGTAGACAGCTGGGATCACAGGGCTGATCCTTAATGACAACAAAAAGGAAGTACGTGACGTGGGCGTCCTAGGGCTGACTGTTAGCCCTGACCACCAAGCTTGGCTGAAGGGCTCTGTCACAAGAAGGCTTTGTGCAGTCGGCCCAGCCTCTGGAGCCGGCACGGCCAGGGCAGGAAGGCTGAGTTCAGGGTCTGGGGGCAGCTGAGTCCTGGCCAGAGCCTTGAGAGTGGGCGCTGAGAGGCTGGTGCGGGAACTGGGGAAGTAGGGCCAGCCCAGTGACTGGGGAGAGCAGAGGTGCGAGCCAGCAGAGGGTGATGTGATGAGAGGTGGGGGGTGAGAAGCACGCTGAGAATTGGCAGCAGCGCAGCTCTCCTGAGCTTTGTGCCAATCCTGCAGCCAAGTATTGCAATACAATCACCAGGTATTAAGAAAATAGAAATAGGGTCTCCAGGCTCCTGGCAACATGGCAGAGGAGGGAAGCAGACGCTGACAGCATGGAGAGATGGCTGAGGTCTGGGGCAGCATGAGGCGCACCTACCCCTGCCCGCAGGAGCAGGGATGGGCTGCTAGAACCAGAAAGACAACCATGCTTTACCCCTGTAATTAGGCAAAATGCTTACTTTAGTTGTTTAATAAAGTTGTAGTTGGCTCTTTGGGTGATTTGGCTATTTACCAGGAATTCAGTAATTCCTCTGTTTTAAAGTCCCCACTTAAGAACTTCAACCGGACCTGGGCGCCTGGCTGGCTCTGTCAGTAGAACATGCAACTATTGATCTTGGTGTTGTGAGTTCAAGCCCCACGTTGGGTGTAGAGCTTAGTTTGAATAAATAAATAAGTCTATTTAAAGAAAGAAAGAGAGAAAGAACTTCAACCAGGAGAGACCTAGTGGTCCAGGCAAAACCATTCATGCTGGAGAGTCCAGAAAGGGACATCATGATTGATGGATCCTGATCAGGGACGTTGCTGAGTTTGGAATTTCCCGACAGGGTTGAGCAACCCAAAAGTTGGGATAAGCCCTGGTGTCTCTTATATCGGGCAGAGAAGCAGGGTCACCTGATTGGGTAGTTGTGCAGCCAAGAGAGAGCTCAGCCCTTTCATTGACGAGCCAAGAGATCAGGAGATGGAAGAGGAAGGTTTGGGGTGATGGCCTCCAATTCCCCTGCTAGAGAAAGCCTTTGGGAGTAATTCAGACCTGCTCTGAATTCTTCCAGGATCCAGTTTGTCCACGTCCTTCATCAGTGGAAATGGCAGTCATCTTGGACGTAAGCCCTCTAGCTGGATTGGACCGGAAACAGAAGGGCATTTTCCACTATTGAGGCATTGCCTGTTGCGGGAGGGTGTCTGGGATTGGGATTCATACTCTTCTTGACTTGAAACACCAGAAACCTGATGGAAGGCTTTGCTCCGTGTTTTTGTAATCATGCTCACCACGTGGTGTTGGACAGAAGTTGAATGCACAAATGAGTCCACCATTCTTTGTTGTGAAATGGGAAAATGCCTACAACCTAAACATCTCCCAGGGCCCTGAGTCCATCAGTGAGTTCTAGTGTCGCCCCTCCACTGGAGCCAGCTCGCCAGGAGGAGGTAGGCAGTGGCTTCTCACGAGCACGGGGTCCCTCCCCTCTCCTCCTGGCCTGAGCCCCCAAAAACACACTTCAGGTTATTGTGGCAGGTCAGGTCTCACTGGCAGATTTGTTTAGCCTCACACCGTGTTGGGTATCCATTCCTTACTCTAAGTAACGGTCGCTCCTTCTCCCCCTGCCTTGAGACAACGGGCATTTCATTCACCTCAGCTTATAGCTCGTGGAAGACCAGCTAGCCGCCTCACACAGGCTGGCACAGGCTGTGGCTTGTTCCTGCTCTGTCCCTCCTCCTCCTCAGCTTTTCTACCAGCCCCATGCAAAAATCAGCCCCATTACTTGATTATCGAAGTTCATACGAAATTAGGTATTGCAGGTCATCTGTTACTCACTTAGCTCGGTGCAGGCTGAGGGCGTGACTCAGAGGCTATCCCGGTTTCACCTCTTTTCAGTCATGGTCTCCTCCTTTATCCTGACCCTGCGGAGACCCTGTCTGGTCAGGACACCCTTCTTCCCCCGAGGCTTGGGTTCAACTACGCTCTCAGGTCCCTTGGTTCCAGGACAAAGGTCCTTTTCTGACTAGCTCCAGTTCCACCCCCATGAACCCTCCCTCCCCAGTGTCTCCTGGAAGCACCCAGATGAATGACCTCCGCTTTCCTCCCTCATGGCGTGGCCTGGAGCCCTGTGGAACAGCCCTGTGCTTACCCAGGTTCTGGCGGCTTTTTTATTCTTCTCCTTGTCACGAGACTAATGGTTTTTCTAAAAAGCCTCAGCGCTCTGGACTGCAGTGTCAGCAGCTCTGGGTGGCCCAGCACACACTTCCTCCAGGTACACGTGAGCATGCTGAAAATCCCAGTCCCACCCGCACATCCCAGCCTGGTAGCCTCCCCCTGTTCCCTTTGCAGCCTTCACATTCTCAACTCCCACATTCACATTTCACTGGAGTGAACCCCAGGCTCTCTGGGATCCCCTCATCAATCCACAGTGATGTTTTTGGCTATGCCCCCTGCCCCTGGAAATGATTTCCCACCACTCCAGATGTAGACACGTAGACCTCCTTCTCTTCCCAGCACACTTTCCCTTCTGTACTCAACTGTCCTTGGAGGTGCCAGGAAACGCATTTGGGGTTTATTTGCTTATTCAGCAAAGTTGTCTAAGTACCTACCATGCATAAGACCACATCCCTTACCTTCAGGATTTAGAATCTAAGAGGAGAGGTGAGGAAAAAAAAAAACCATAACTATAACGTGGGACAATAATAACAACATAGGAGTAATAACATGGGATAAAGTGCCTCTTTTGAGGGACAGGATGCTGGTGAGGCTTCATCTGCATATTACTCTGGGAATTCTGGGTTATCATGTCTGAATGTCAAGGACTCTTAAGAAACTTCGGAGAAAACTTTGGGTCTGATAATCAGGTCTCAGGAGATTGGGTTAAAGACTCTTAAAGATAAGAATAAGGATGAATCAACTGTGGTTCTGCCCTGTGGACATGGAACTCACCATCAGCTAGAGGGAAATGAAGGAACATTGAAAACTCCAAGTTCCTTTTGGTAAGAATGAGTTATATTGGCTTCCTAAGAAGACCTCTCCTAATTTTGAGGTTCCATTTGGCAACAAGTCCTTTTAATTCCTCTTAAGTCTATAAGACTATTTGAAGGAAGAATTATAACATTGTCTTGTGGGTTTTATAATGTATGTAGATGAAATACATGTGATAGCTATAGCATGAAGGATGGGGGTAGAAAGTAACAGACCTTTGTGGTTGTGGTGTTTCTACATTTTACTTGAAATAGTAGCCCTAAATGGACTGTGGAAAGTTAAGGATGTATATTATAATTCCTGGGGCAGTCATCAAAAAATTAATGCAAAGAGGTATAGCTACAAATCCAATAGATATGTTTAAATGGAATTCTAAAAATCCAAAAGAAGGCAGGGAAGGAAGGACAGAGAAATAGAAAACAGAGGGAGCAAATAAAACTAAATGTAACCATATCAATAATTACATTAAATGTTAATGGACTAAACATTCCAATTAAAAGGCAGAGATCGTCAGAATAGATTAGAGAGGAAAAAGGACCTATTTGTAGTCTACAAGAGATACTTTAAGACACAGATACGTTGCAAATAAATGGGTGAAAAATGATATACATTCAAAAGCTGGAGAAACTGTATTAATATTAGGCAGAATAGACTCAAGCCAAAGGATTTTTACCAGAGATAAAGAGGGACATTTTACAATGGTAGAAGGGTCAATTCTTCAGGAAGGAAAAACATAACTATGTATGCAACTAATAACAGTGCTTCAAACACATGAAGCACACATTGACAGAATTAAAGGGAGATGTGGAGACTACCATAATCAGAGGTGCAGATTTCATCAGTAAGGGTGGAGTTGTCTGATTGCACATCTGGGACCAATGGGTTTGGGAGGCCATCCTCTAGGCCAGGGCTGGGCTGTGGGCTGTGCACTGTGGTGAAACACCCGAAGGAAGAGGCCAGGAGCGGGTTAATCTGCACTTCAGCAACAAACCCCAGAGAGATTCTTTGAGGATGCAACACTAGTGGTTGCAGGTGATTTTTATGAAGACCCTATGGCTCAGGCCCCACTTGAGGTGGGGAGGAAGCGGTTGAAGGTATCAAAGCTGGTTCTGAAGATAGTGGTAATAATGCCCATGTGGCGATGGTCACTCTGTTGGCTGTTCCAGAACGGGATGCCAAGTAGTGGAGAGGAAAGCAGCAGCGGAAGCCAAAACAAGCTTCACTCATTTCATTATTAGCTGCTCAGGATCCCTTTATAATATATCTGATGATGCAGGCTCAGGTGTCAAAGCCTAAAAGCAAGAGCTAACCTTGTCCATAACTGTTACCAAGACTGATGGGGTCTGGAGAAGCTGGAGGTAGCCCAATATTTCTCAAGCTGAGTATGCATCAGAATCCCCCAAAGGGCTTGTCGAAACAGATTTCTGGGCCCATGCCCAGAGTTTCTGATTCAGCAGGTATGAGGTGGGATCTGATGCTGCTGCTGCTGGTCTGGAGATATTCTTGGAGAACCACTAAGGTAAACAGAGAGCCAACGGGGCCCAGAAGAGGGAATAGGCCTTTGGCATATTGAGTCAGCATAAAAAGTCATAGTTGGAGGTGAGGGTGAAGGGCCTGCCAGATAGAGGAGAGTCTAGGAGATGGTGCACTTCTGGGGCTGAACTGGAATGTGCCTTAAAAAAGCAAAGTTAGGTATGGTGGACCCAACTTAACAATGAAGAATGCAGGTTCAGAGATCAGACATGTGATTGCAACTCCTGATTCTGACACATCTCTGCGGCGCTACTAGTCTTTCGGAGTCTCAGTTCCACAATCTGCAAAGTGGGGTCTAATGCTAATGTGCCAGGATTGTTAGTGAGTTAGCGCACGTAAGCGCCCAGCACAGGGTAAGAGCTCAGTCGATCAATGTTGGGCTGTTGCCCAACAATACAAGGCAGAGAGAACACAGCTGACACATCCATGGGCTGACATTGCCTGAATCGGGCCTGTGCTGAAGCCGTGGCAGCAAAGCTAGTCAGTATTTCATGAAGCCCTTCCTGAGGACGCTGGTCCTTTGGCTCTAAGTTCCAGGCCTCCTGCTCAAGTTCTATTTCCTCTAAGTCAGGTTGCCCCCCACCTCCCACCCTGCTCTGTCCTTCCTGCGCCCCTTGGCAACCCAGCCAGGTAGCTGAGGCTGCTCCAACCAGGGCCCCCGCCTAGGAGCTGTAAGCCACCTACCCTCTGGGTTTATTCTCCTGGCTTTGAGTTATCAGCGGGCATCCAACAGAGCAAATGGCAGCAGCTTTTGGATTTCTTTTTGTCAAGTAAGAAGCGAAGGGGATTTAGTCCATCTGCATTAAGGAAAGGGAATTCATTCCTCCCCCCCACCCCACCCTGTGTTCTGAGATAAAATGGTTCATTTCCATGAAAATTGAAACTCAGAGCAGAATCCTTGCTGCAGTGCCTTCTGGACTGGGAGCTTCAAGGGGGGTGGAGTGATGTGGCAGGATGGAGAACCCTGCGCATCTTCTCTGGGTACCACAGAACCCCCAGTGCATGGGCCCTGGCTTCTGAGTGCCCTTGGACTGTTCTGAGCCTCTGTGTTGGCGGCTCTGCGGGAATGTAGGTGCTGGCTTAAATCAGAATGTGGTTTCCATAACTCCTTTGGAAATTGTGTTCAAGCTCCTATTCCCCATCTTCCATGGGAACCAGCCTATCCCCTGGTCCACTACCCCTCACCCCAACCCCATACAATTCAAGCTTACTTCTCTGCTTCTTACCAATTCACCACTACGGCCTTCGCGTGTCTCGTGACCACATCCTTTCAGGACCTTCCCGTGGAGAATAGACAGGCACTGATCCCCAGTGGCTAGAATCTCCCCTGGCAGTTTCCTCACCTTGGGACTCATCCACAAGCAATTCTGACCCCTTTACTATGGGTGCCTGGCCCCCCATGCTAGCTCAGTTAATCCCCATCAATCCAACCCCATCCCAACTTTCTGTCTTTGTGGTTTGAACTGAGCCCAGGATAAAGCCAAGCATGGTCATCTCGGGGAAGCATTGTTCGTGGTTGGAAATCATGAGTAAATTTTGAAAAATAGTCAAAGAAAATCCTGCTTAGGGAAGCAAGTTTCCCAGCAGGGGGAAAAACAGCCAACTGGCAAAGTCCAACAGGAATAATCAGAAATAGTCTCTGGATTATTCACCTTTGGTATCATCCGCCCCCTCCCCATCCTTCCCCGAAGCATGGGTAACCAAGAGATACCCACATTAAGGCGATTGTCTAGGAAGAACCAACTTGGACGTGAAGCCACATTCCTGAGCAGTTTCCACTGCAGTCCCGATTCCCTCACACTGCCTTCTCCAACTCCTTCATCCAAATGCAGTTCACATTATACATCTGCTACCTGGGGGCTGTTGGCCCTGGCAGATGTTTGCGGCAAGAACCCTGGGACTGATCCAAGGGTTAGACCTTCTGGGCCCTGCGTGGGGAGGTACAGCTTAAAGGTGTAGGTGGATTTATCTCATCGGCCAAGTATTGCCTGAGTGAGTGTCTGCATGCACAAAAGGACAGTGAACTCCTCTCACTTAGCCTTGCAAATCAGTCCCCCAACTTTCCCAGCCCGTGGGAGGGGGTATTTTCCTCCCTTGGGATTTAGTAGAATAAATGAGGCAGCAGCTCAGGTGGGGGGTGAGGCACCTGGTTCTGAGCTGGCTGAGTCATCCTGCTGGTGTCTCCCCCACACACACACCCTCTGCCATACCTCTCCTTGGGCTCCATCTTCCCTTGCCCCAAGCAGGCTTTGGCCTCCCTGCCTCCACTCTCCATAGAGACGCCTTCTTCAAAAACAAATCTGAGCATGCAAATGGCTTGGGTTGTGCACCCAGGGACAATCAGGCACCGAGCTCTGCAGCAGCCTAGAAGGGAGATAGTAAGGGAAGGCTCAATTCAGCTTAAGCTCCGTTCTTAGTCTATTGGGATGAAGGGGCTTTCTCTCTGCAGATATAGGTTTGTCCCTGCTGGTCCAGGTTGTGGTCTAGGGGAGACACCTCTCCCTTGGAGAATGTTGCCACGAGAATAACATGAAATACTTAAGCCCGGTGCTTCCTTTCAGAACCCCTCCAGTGTCCACTCGGCTTCGTGGGGCGTGGTCCTCCAAGGATGCCTGTGGAATGACTCTGGGGCATCAGGAATGCAGCAGTGCCCCAGGCAGCTTTGGCATGGGGGTGAAGGTGGATCACGTTTCTCTCGCCAGCCCTCCTCCACCTCCTTGGGACCCAGGAATGGCAGGGTTTGGGGGTTTGGCAGGCTTATTTTTAGTCCAGATTCTAGCTCACAAGCCCAACTGTTTTTCGGTTTTGCTTAATTTGGGCCAGGTCGTGGTGGTGTCTCCTAGGACCCTAGCTTGGGCAGTTGAAGGTCTGTAGGACATGAGCTGTCGGGCAGAGAAGTCCCACCAGCTTCCGGTCCCTGGGCATGGGCAGAAATCAGCCTCATCAGCCACCCTGGGGTCTGGACCGGCTGCTCCAGTTGGAAGAGGAAGGAACTTGGGCCTCCCAGCCCCGCGCCTTTGCTGATTTGGGGCAGGAGGGGTGTAGACTTAACATCCTGCTCAAATTTGGCACTCTGTCGCATTTTTAACAGGGGTTACGACCCGTCCTCCTCCCTTTCCCAGGCCTATCCTTACATATTCCTCTAATCAATTTTCACTTTTGGCTCTAATTCTGCTCTTCACCTTGGAGCTTTGGGGCGGACCGAGGGAGGAGACGTGTGATCAGTGTGATTTCTCGAATGCTGCCTCTGAACAGAGCTGACCATGGAGAGGCCTCCCGTGGAGGGACGCCCAGCAGAGCCTGGGAATGAAGATGGGCCAGAGGAGAGAAGCGTGGAGGAGGGTGCTGGAGAGGAGAGGACAGACAGGGTGAGGGCGTGTTTGGGAGGATACTGTGTTGTTGCCCGTGTTGGGCCTAGAGTGGCGGTACAGGAGGTCTGGGAGGCAAGGCAGGAGAGAGGGGAACATGCCTAATGACAGCCAGGCGCAACTGCCCGAGAGCCCAGTTCCCCAGCCCACCGGCCATGTGAGCAGAGGCTCTGCTGAGCGAACACCCAGCTCCTCTGTGACTCCCGGGCGGAGGAGCCCACATTCCTGCCCAGCAAAGGCCGCTTTAATCAAGGCTCCAGATCCTTCCTGCAGCCGCCCGGGGGGGAACTCTAACGCTAAACACATTAGTGTGTGAGATTGAAAGGTAACACATTCTCATGGCAGCCCCCGGAACAATGGGCCTCGGGTCTGGGTTTCATTTGGAGGAACTGTGCGGTGGGAATTTCTCTAATCAAATAAAAAGAAAATGAAAAACTCTATCGTTCGCAAACTTTAATGCTCTTAATTGCATTAATTTGAAAAACATACAAGGTCTTTCTGAGTGTGGTGTTGGAGCCTGATAGGAGAGGAGGCTCAGGGGCTGGCCAGGGACAGGCGTGGGTCTGAGGGTGCCTGGGCGAGGTGCTCCCCCCGCCCCCTGTCGTCCCTCCCAGCCCTGGTATTTCCGGGGCCTCCCTCATGGCTGAAGAACCCTGAGAGCCCCATCAGGCCACTTGGCTTGGACCTGCTGCTGTCACTCACTCCTCATCTGCCCAAACCTTAGGGGGGAAGGGCAGATCCTCTCTGTTCTGTCGGCACCCACAGCCCAGGGCCAGCTGCTCATCTTGCAACATACCCTACCCTAGAGGCTTCCAGAAGCCCAAATCCCAGTCTGCCCCTTCATTTCCATTTTCCCCTGTAGGACTCAAGAGTCCACCAGCCTCTTCCTCTGTCTGCACGGAGGATGGAACAGAAAGGAACACCTGCATGAGGGCACTGGGTCTGTCAAGAAGTGCTTCGAGTTCCCTGAAGCCTGAAGGAGCTGGAGCCTGCCCTCCGCCACCGGCCTGGGTTGGTGGAGCTGAGGCATGGCCCTCCTTGAGAAACTGAAGAGAGCTGGCGGCTGTTCCTCAGAAAAGCGCAAATTCACACAAGAACAGGCTTGCACGTGATTTCAGAGGTTTTGCAAACACCTGTTACCTGTGTCTGTGTCAGAAGAATCAGTTTAAGGCCTGCTCCTGAGTCTTGGCAAGGACCCTGACTTGCTGGAAGTCCTTCTGGGGAAAGTGGGATTCTGGGCACTGAGGCGAGGGGTGAGGATTTCTCTGGAGTTGAGGAGGACGTGAAAGGCTGACGTTGAGGTGTGTGACTTGCAGAGAGATGGGCCAGGCTCTGGGCATGTGGGGCTTTAGCCCCAAGCCCTCCCTTCTCAACCTGTGTGACCTTGAGGCAATGAAACTTCTTCCACAGGAGTAACGTCAAGCCCCCCAGGGCTGTGGAGAGGAGTAAATGAGGTTCAGGTACACTGCTGCGTGCAGGGCAAGCAGGAAGGGCTGCGTAAATGTTGATACCCCTCAGGCCCTCGGTCCTGAGGTGATGATGGGTGGAGTGAAGATCCTGTGTCCCTAGAAGCTTTAGGGTTTTGTGTTTAGTGTCCACCAGAAGGGTCTTCTATCCATTCCAGTTTTCTCCCTGAATCACTGTTGTCTTGTGGCTCCTTCAACCTGACATTCCTATTTCATCCCTGAGCTTGTAGTGAGCTCGTCTCTTCTCTCAAGTGTCATCTTCTCTGTGAAACCCTGAAAAATCCCTGGGAGAACTGATTTCCCCACCCCTGGCTGGGGAGGGAGAGAGGCTGGGGGTGTAATTGTTCCTATTCTCCAGAAAACCGAGCCTCTGAGAGGTTGTCCAAGGTCACACAGTGGCAGAATCAGGACCCTTATACCTGACGTTGGCCCCCATTAGCTAGCACTTGCCATGGGCCCAGCACCATGCCAGTCCCTTCAGATATGTGAGCCTGTTGCATTTTACAGAACCTTGGCCCCAGGTCCACATTCTTTCTCGGCACCACAGTGCCTCCCAAAGACAAGGATGGAAAACCAGGAGGCTTCCAACAGCTCTTTTTAAATCTTCCTTTGTGAAGAATTCTGTCAGCCATCAGCCAACACCACTTACTCAGAGATCTGGGTGTGGACTAATGAGGGACACAGTTCTTGCCCTGGTGGAATGCAGGCTCCCAGGGAGGCCAGACCTGCAGTCCTCCAGGGGGAAACAAGAGAGCGAGGACAATCTGTGTCTCCTAAGCATCCGGCTCTCATTTCTGCCACTAACGGGCTGTGTGATATTGAGTCAGTACAAACCTCAGTTTCCCTGTTTGCACCCCAGGGATCAGGCAGCATAAGGCTTTTGAGGACATTCCCAGCCCTAGGATCCCAGGATTCTGTGACTTCTGAGAGTACAGTGGGCTAGCCATGTCTGGGTGCAGGGAAGCTGTGAACAGCGGGTGTCCTGGCCCAGGCCCTTGGTCTGTTCAAATCTTGCAGCTTCATTGTCTGCCAGAGCTTGGGTTCTGGAGGAGGGGCTCATCGGGGATAAGGGGAGCCCCTCTGAAGATGATTTACAAAAGAAAGGATGTGCTCAGGTTAGGGGGCCTAATGGTGTGCTGGGGAGCGGGCAGATGTGCTCCCTAAGCTGGCAGATGTTATTTTTTAAGAACTTCTGAAGGCAGAATGGGGGGGGAGAGAATCTTGTGGCCTCATCTCTTCTGTGCCCCAGCACATGCTCAGTGACTTATGAACATGACCTGATTTAATTCTCCCACCCGGATCTACTGGGAAAGAATATTGTGCTCCTCTCCCCACCCCCTTCTCCAGCTCCCTCCTTCAGAGCAGCTCAGAGGCCAAAGCAGCCTGGGAGGTGTGGAAGGTTAGCTGGCTGGAAAGCTGCAGAGCTGGGATTCAAACCCAGGCCCCGCTGGTGCTGATCAATGCCCAGGCGCTGTCCACCTCACCGTGTCATACACCCTGCGTCTCATTGCTGTGGGGCGGGAGCAGGAATGACAGAGCTGGCAGCTGAATTTCAACACGGAGAGTACTCAGAGAAGAAAACCTCAAATGAAAGGGTTGCAGACTGAATGCTCGTGAGCCTCAGTCTAAGCAAATCTAGTATACCCAAATCTAAAAATAACTTCTTATATTGGAACTCCTTCCCATATGAATTCATTCCCATATGAAAAAGAATCACTGGTTCTTTTCTTCAAGAAGCCAACTCCATTAGTGCATTAAAAATACGACTCCAGTTGCCAAATGTGATTTCATATGCAATCCCCTCTCCCCACCCCCAGCCCCAACGCACTTCTCACTCCTGATCCCAAAGGAATACTCCGCCTTGCCTAAAGAGAGGTTCTCCTCCAGTGAGGGGGGCTGGTAATCAACATGGCAAACACATGTCCTGGATTTTCTGAGACTGGCTCACTTGCTAATATTAGGTTTCCATTGTCCCATGAGAACGCTTGGGACGATCAGGCCTTGGGGACTGAGGCTTTGGCTCATAAAACATAGTCACTGTGGAGGGCGCTGTCCTAGCAAACCCATTTTCCAGTCTGGCAGGGCTGAAGCATAGGCCTGCTTGGAGAGGAGGTGATCTGGGGAGTCCAGAGCCTAACCTGTGAGGTGGGATGGGGGGGGGGGGACGCTGGGTACGGGGTGAGTCAGCTGAGAAGCAGCCCCCTGGGTTCCTGGGATCTATTAGAAAGCATGCCGCACAGAACAGGCAGGCTGCAGATATCCTGGGCTCCCTTGCAGGCACTCCTCTGCCTGGGAAGTAGGCGGGCGGGACCTGGAGAGTAGCCAGGGAAGAGCAGCTCCATGATTAAAGGGTTGGAGACCAGGACTTTTGAAGCAAGACTGGGATGGCTGGTTATTTATGCATTCAGCTCTGGGCCTTGCCTCCACCCGACCCCACCCACCACCCAGCAACTCTGACCCGCAGCCCAACTTTGGGCTGCACCCTGGGCTCTGGGAGAATTGCAGGGAGGGCAAGGATTTCCAAAACCTTGACTTGAGGCCTAGGAGTAGGTTGGCTGGGGCTTTAACATTAACATGCACATCAGGAAGCTTCCCAGAGAGCCCTTGGGGTAGGAGGTACTAGGCCCGTTTTTTACAGTGGAGACACTGAGTTTAAAATGTTTTGCTCAAGGTCATATGGCCAAGTGGAACAAGCACCCAGGTCTTTTTTAAGTTTTTATGTTAATTGCAGTTAGTTACCATACAGTGTTAGAGTGGTTTCAAGTATGCACTCTAGTGATTCTGCAGTTCTGCACCATCACCCACGGCTTATCACAACAACACAAGGGCACTTCTTCATCCCGATCACCTTTTAACCCATCTTCCCCACCCCACCCCCTCCCGGCCCCCCAGCCAGCAGTTTGTTCTCTGTAGTTAAGAGTCTGTTTCTTGGTCTCGCCTTCTCTCTTAGGACCCAGCTCTTCTGATTCTCTTTTATCTCAGCAAAAGCAGACATGGATGGCGAAGGGTGCTATAGAGAAATCCGACTAAATCCCTTCCAATGACCGGGTTGTTCCCCCAGCATTGTTTAGGTGTGAAAATAAGAGTCCTTAAAATAGTAATTAGAAGGAGGCTGATGCTACGTCCCACTTACTGAGCAACTACTACAGGCGCAAGATCCCTGTATGTAATCCTTACAGCAATTTCCGAAGTAGGTATTATAATCCTTGTTGTGCAGATGAGGAAACAGAGGCTCCAAGCATTACCTGACTTGCTCATGGTAACAGAACCAGTAAAAGGCAGAACCAGGATTTCAACCTTGATTTTTGGTCTTCAAAGCACACAACCCTTCCATGCCCCCAAGCCGCACATGACACGGATGTCGTGGTTGCCAGAACGACTATATCATTGGAAAGAAAGCCCGGGGCATGACTGAAGAGCAACCTGGGAGCATTCTTAAGGATAAGGAGGGTTATTCCAGGAGCTGCTGGCTGACCAGCTGTTTTCTAGTGCCCTACACCAGCTCATTCCCATGCTTGGGCTCATGCTGTTTCCTTCCTGCCTTAAAAATGTTTATGTGGTTCTAGGGGCGCCTAGGTGGCTCAGTCGGTTAAATGTCTGACTCTTGATCTCTCCTCAGGTCTTAATCTCAGGGTCATGAGTTTGAGCCCCACGTTTGAGCCCCACCTATGCCCAGCATGGAGCCTACTTAGAAAATAAATAAACAGGGGCACCTGGATGACTCAGTCGGTTAAATGTCTGACTCTTGATTTTGCTCAGGTCATGATCTCAGGGTTGTGAGATCAAGCCCCAGTCAGGCTCCACACTCAGCAGGGGGTGGGGGTTCTGCTTCTCTTCCTGTCTTTCTACCACCCTCCCCACAACTTGTACGCTCTCTCTCTCTCTCTCAAATAAATAAATAAATAGATAGATAGATAAAATCTTTAAAACAACAACAACAACAGCAAGCTATTAAAAAAAAAAAAAAAAGAAAGAAAGAAAGAAGGAAGGAAAGAAACTCAGGACCAGGAGTCCCACAGGCTGGGTTTTGGTGGCCTTGGTGCCTATATGAACTTGGACAAGTCAGCAGCCCTCTCTGGGCCTCAGAACTGGCCAGTGGGCTTTCCAGTAGCTTCAGGAAATAAAGGGTCATTAACAGAGGATCTGTGCCCTCCAGGAGTTCCCGTCTGGAAAAGAATATAGTTGGGTAAGTAGATCATTGTAAGCGAGATGGGTTCTTCTTCTTCTTCTTCTCCTTCTTCTCCTTCTTCTTCTTCTTCTTCTTCTTCTTCTAAGATTTTACTTATTTATTTGACAGACAAAGATCACAAGCAGGCAGAGAGGCAAGCAGAGAGAGAGGAGGGGAAGCAGGCTCCCTGCTGAGCAGAGAGCGGGGCTCGATCCCAGGACCCTGAGATCACAACCTGAGCCAAAGGCAGAGGCTTTAACCCACTGAGCCACCCAGGCGCCCCAAGGTGGGTACTTCTTTAGAAGGATGGATAGATAGCACATTGAGAAGAAAGAGGAAAGAATAGAGGAGACAGTGACCTAATCTGCCTGAGGGAGACAGGGAAGACCTTACAGAAGAGGTGACATCTGAATAAGGATTTGGAGGATGATGGGAGTTTGTCAGACAGAAGAGTGGATGGAGTTACCCCACTTTGGGGTTTGGTGGCCTGGATTTATCACCTCACCTCTACCTATTCCTAAATTCCGATTAACAATGTGTCCCGGGGTCACTACTTGGCCGGAGGTATCCCGGCATACTTGAGAACCCTCAACCCAGCCACCATTTAAATCCTGGCAATACTCAGTGTGAGAGCAGCTCACAAAGAGGACAGGTGGGCAAGACTAGAGCAGAAACCAGAGAAGCAGGCCAGAGGAAGGGGTTTCAAGAAGTAAATATTCAAAAAACACCTAGAGCTATGGGGAATCAGGAAAGATGAAGATGGTGAAAATCAAGAAAAGTATTGGAATGAAGAAAAAAGACTGGAAGGAAGGGTGCCAAAATGCTCATAGACATTTCCTCATGGAGGTGGGATCATGTATGGGTAATCCTTTTTCTGCCCCTCCCTACGACTCTCTAACTTGCCAATTTTTCTACAATGAAGCATTTATTGGATAACCAAGAACAAGAACGATTGAAACTTGTTTAGAAAAGAAGTCACTGGTGACCTTGGCAAGAGCAGCTATGGTAGAGCTTGCCGCCAAGCCAGATTGCAGGGCATTAAGAAAGTGGCAGGGGGTGCGGAAGCGGAAGAGGCATGCGTGGAACGCTCAGAGAGGTTTGGCAGTAGATGGAAGGACAGGGATGATACCCGGAGGCAGCAGCGCCAGGCAAGGATGTTTGCTCCTTATTCGATGTGGGAAGGACTTTCAATGGTAATAAAATGTCCTGAGCAAAAAAAAAAAAGAAAAAAAAAAAAAAAAGAAAGAAAACCAAGATCTTATAAAGGACTTTTGTGTCTCTTCTGGAGGTAAGAGACAGAGGAAGAAAATTTATTGGAATTTCTGAGACATTTTTTTTGTGGCTTGTGGGGACAACAGAAAAAAAGTGCTAGGAAACCAAGATTGTCTCGAAACATGCAGGCTTCGTGGCTGCTGAATGTTGTGTGGGTTTGATTTCCACCTGGGAAGAAGGAAAGGAAGGAGAAGATAAAGAGGGTGCTAAGAAGTGGGGGGACCCCGTGTTTACAGCAGCATCATTTATAAGAGACAAAAGCTGGAAAGCAGCCCAAGGGTCCGCTGGCCAGGGAAGAGTTAAAATGTGGTGTGTACATCTGAGGGAATATTATTCAGCCTTAAAGAGAATGGAAATTCTGAAACATGTTATAACACTGAGGAACCATGAGGATACGATGCTGAGTGAAATACACCAGTCACAAAAGGACACATACTATCTGATTCCACTTGTGCAAGATTCTCTAGATTCCAGGAGGAGTCCAATTCAGAGAGACAGAAAGTACGAGGGTGGTTGCCGGGGCCTGGGGGGCACCAAGGCATGAGGTGTTATTGTTTAGCGAGCGCAGAGTTTCAGTTTTGGAAAATAAAAACGTTCTGGGATTGCAGGATAGTGATGTTTGCATAAGACTGTGAATATACTTCATGCCAAGGGACTGAGCACACAGAAACAGTTAAAGTGGCCAATTGTATGTGAGGCATACTTTAGCACCGTCTTTTAAAGCAAAAAATAAGTAACTAAGAGGAATTACAAAAGGAGAAAGAGGAGGAGGAGCAGAGGCAGGGGAGAAGGGGAGAGCCAGGACTCCTGGCAGGCAGAACTGGGAGCCTGGTGTCCCAGTAGGCATGCTTTTGGAAAAGTGCAAAGGACATTTTGTATTCAGAGCAGAGTGAGTGGGAAGTGGACGGAGAAACAGAAAGAAGTGCTATGGAAGAGGGGATGGGAGGGGGGACCCTGAAGGCAAGTTTGCCCCTGTGCGAAGATTTAGAAAGCAGGTTAGAATCTTTACTCCATGACGTGTGACTCTTGCACAAACAGGACCCTCCCCACACAGCAGCGCCTTCGCCTTTTGCCTTCGTGTGAATGAGAGATAGGGCACTCCGTCTCCTTCCTGGGCAGACACAGCCTCAAGGATGAGAGGCTTAGGAAGTAGACGGTATCTCTGAGGGAGTGGGGATTTCGACCCCTCCCTGGCCACAGGGCCCAATGTCTTCATACTGTAAACAACTTACCCAAATGTACCCAATGGCCTGGGTACCAGACACTGTGCTGGGCTCTGTAGAGTTTTTTGAGCTATGGAAGTTCCAGTCCGGAATACTTTTGAAGCATCCAGTGTTGGGAGGATTATGGGGGCAGAAGAACAGAGGAGAGGCAATCAGTTGGACAGCATGCCCTTGAACTCCATGCACTTCGCTTCTATGGGCCTTTAAGGCCGGAGACAGGGACGCAGAACATGACAGGAGTGAGCGGGGCTGGGCCCTGGCCTTGCAGACCCTATGCAAGTCAAAGGCACAGGGACGTGGAAAGACCACACTGAAGTAGCTGATCTGAGGTCTAGGCTGGGGATGCAGCCTGGCTTGACTGGGGAGGAAGGGGCCTGAGGAGAGCAAGTAAGCATAAGGTGCTTAGTCTGCTTACTCCTAGAGGAATTGGCTGGCTGGTAATACGGGTGGCCCGAGGCAGTGATGCCTCTCCGTACTAAGCCTGGTTCACAGAGATACATGGTCAGCCGTACTGATTGTTTCTGCATCATTCCTTGGGCAGGATGCCAACAACCAATTTTAACTAGAGGTTGTCTCACCGGCCCACTGAATTTGGTATGTTCTGCCTTTTTCACGATTGACAAAAGATAATGATCTCCAGCCTATACGTGTCCTGAGGTAACAGATTTTTGGGGTTGGGGAGACCAGGGTTCAAATCTCAGCTTTTAGCTCTACCATTTAGAAGCTGCGTAACCCCGGATAAGTCTCAAGTTTCATTATCTGTAAAATAAATTCAATTACACCATGCCCCAGGAGTTTATAAAGATTGAATGTATATAGAACCTAGCACAAGGACTATAAAGATTAATAAATGTTCGGTAGATGTCATTTCACACACACACTCTTTTTGGAAGGTCTACCTCAGTAAGGCCAATGGGCTGGGGCAAGGCAGTTGGGCTGACTTCTATCTTTGGGCCTGCAGAGACCCATTCTGCTTGATTTGTCTTAGGTCTCTTTTCTCCCTTCTGGTTCCTTCCCCAAAACCACTGAGCTTAGAGATAGGGTTGCCTCTGCTGATCAGGGCGGGGCCTTGCCGGGCTTTTGCGCCACAACTTGTACCTCTATGGTATTTGTGGTAAAGGATGATGTAGACTCCTGACCAGTACACTGTAATGAGGTGAGGGACCTGTAATGGGGGGGGAGTACACTGAGGGGAGTTGAGGGACCTGTGGTAAGGGGGAGTACACCGAGGGGAGCTGGGGCCACTGAGGTAAAATGGGTACAGTGGTAAAAGGAGATCCACTGTGGGGAGGAGAAGTGCTTTGGTAGGAAAGCGTGGCCCTCCATATTCCTATTGGTCTTTCCACGTCTACTCTCCCACTCTTAAATTGAACGGCTCCTGGACAGGGTCCGTTCCCTAATGGACCTAAAAATGCCACTCTCCAACAGACACCACTCTAAGAAGAGCCCCTGAACTCCTGTCCCGGCTTCTCCCAGTCAGCCCTCCTTGCTGTGGCACAACGGTCCATTTTGTACGGAGCCCACTTCACCTGATGTGGTCCTGGCACCGAATGTGGCCTGACAGATGGAGGAGTCCAGTAATGAGCACACACGGGTTGGTTCAGCACATGTGCACTGAAACCTCCCAGGCGTCACCCGCTGTGCTAATCCCCAGGGACGCAGACCTGAATAAAGACTCGTCTCCCCTCACGGCGCTCCTGTGGCGGGGGACGTAGACCTCCCGGATTCACCTGAGCTCCGGGCACTCCCAGAGGCTTGAACAACATACTCAGAGCACAAAACAGACAACTAGCTCTGCCTGGGAAACTGGTGGTGACCTCTGTGGTGGGCTTTGAAGGCAGAGCGGGAGTAGAGAATCAGGGACCAGGCATTCTAGGGTTAACTCTCCATGGTTCTGGAAGGTTCTGACCAGGGTAGGGGTGGGTGTGTGTGAACCTCTAGAGGTTCTCCAGGGACCTATGGTGCCCTTCAGATTTGCTGAAACCCACAGGGACCTCAACAGGGTGATAGGGGCACCAGTGGGGTACAGCTGTTTCCTATTTAGAGGGAGGCCGGAGAGGGTTGGTCAGAGAACGGAGCCATACCCATCTCTCCCAGTTGTAATCCATTCATTTCCAGTCAGGGAAGGAGGACGGGAAGGAGGGAGGGGAGGAGCTGGGTGGGCTGGGTCCGACTGGCCTGGCACTGGAGGGACTGGCCGTTGGGAGGGTGATGTTTATTTGACTAGGATGTATATTTAAAGGTCTCAGTTACAATGGGCTCCGGGCGCTCTTTAACAAGCTGCAGCTGTCCAGTTGCTCATTAGCTTTCCTGACATCTTCTCCGGGTGGTTCCTGGGGGAGCGGCCCCCGGGGTTGCTCCCTGTGGGCCTGGGGCCTTGGAAGGCTGACATCTTGCCCCCAGCGCCCGAGCCACCGTGATGAATGGCACCGTTGCCCCATGCAGACAAACGTCTTCCTGGAACAAGCCCTGTTTGTTTAAGACAAACAATCCCAGTCGGCTCTGGAGAAGGCTCCTGGTGGAGGCCCGGGGCTCACCTGCCACCACCTGCCACCGCTTGCCTCTGGCACTGGGGAAAGTCACCTCCAGGCCAACGGCTCTAGGTACTGTCCTCAGATGGGCCCGGAGCGGGATCTCTGCAGCAGCACATCTTAGCAGCATGTCTTTGGAGGGGATTGGAGAGAGAACTGACCCTCCGCAGAGAAGCGACTAAGCGGACAGGCCCTGTGGGAGAGCAGGGGCTCCAGCGGCCGCGTGTCTGTTCTCTGCTGCTCTCTACACGTATCTCTGCTCATGTTCCACCTCTCGGCCTCGAGTCCCTCAAAGATAGAAAAGACCAGTTTGTTAGATCAATGGTTCTCAACCCTAGCTGCATACCGGGGCCGCCTGAGGAGCGCTGAAGAAATACGCCCAGGCCCCACTCCCAGAGATCTGCTTAAAATGGGCTTCAGAAAACTTCATTACCCCCACCCCACCCACCCCACCAAAGTCTTCAAGAGATTATAATATGCAGCCTGGGTTCCAAGTCCTTGTTTCGGGTGGTTCCCAAGGTCCGACTCTATAGCTTATTAGGCCCTTCCTTGAACATTCCTGGTTCCCTAGCAACTGCCTCCAGGAAGCCATTAATCTGCAAAATGTGAGCCCCCAGATGTCCCTCCTCTCGGACCTCCTCCTGAACAAACCCACTTGGACTGGAGCGGGAAGGGACCTCAGAACACATCTGGTCCAAACTGGCTTTAGCGATGGCAAAGCTGAGGAATCCTCCATGCGAGGGACCCTAGCCCCCATGGAAGGAGGGTCTTATCTGCAAAGCAATAACAAGGTGGGAGGTTATTCCCATCTGTAAGGAGGATGAAGAACGAGATGGAGCACTGGGATCATAATTATGCCTTGTCCTCCCACCTGGATTGCGTGACCCCTAAGAGCAGGGGTCAGAGCTCCTGTTTGGTTTTGTTATCTACCTCCTGACTTAGCATTCCATGACTGTGCAGACAGCCGCACAGACGGATGGACAGGACCAATGGATGGAGCCATCCTTGTTTTTAGGTTTGACTGTGGGTCACCTGGCCTGCCATCACCACTGTCCCTGGTGTGAATAGTGGCAGGAAAGGGACTGAGGGAGACACTGAGGGAACTTGGTGGCCTTGGGACCACCAAGGACTTGGGAGAGGGCCGCTAATAAGGAGTAAGTATCCAAAGCTGGTCTTTACAGACTTACTGCAAGTGGCAAAGCCAGATTATATGCCCAGGATACTCCGCTGTGAATTCACAACACCCAAAGCCATCAGAGCACAGCCAGAGTTTCCCCTTCCTCAGAGGTCATTTGGCCAAAAAAGCCATTTCTGTGAAAGGAAGAATGTGGTCCTGCAGGCATCAGATGGGGAGGAAAGGGGCCCAGTGGGGGACAAGGACAAGACTTAGAGCCCTGCACCGGGTCTGAGGAACCACAGATTCTTAGTTTCTCAAAATACTGCTCTCCACTCAACCAACCACCCTTTGCTGAGCTCTCCCTGGGGCAGACCCTGGGCTCTGCTGAGAGGGCAGAGGGAAAAGCAAAGGTCCCTGTCCCCAGGGAACTGACGATGGTCAAGGAGTAGAGACCATTAGGAAAAGAGCCAAGTGCTAGTGAACCCCCAAGGAGGAAATGCCTGGCAGGTTGGGGACATCAGGGATGGTGCCACTGTGAAGGGGACATTTATGCTCAGTGGGGGTTCTTCAGGGTGGGTCCCAGGAATCTGAATTCTTTTTAAAACTCACTAGGGTGTTCTGTTGTGGGGCAGGCATAGGAATCTTTTTGGCTCGTGGGTGGTGAGGAAGGCATCCTAGAGAGGGTTGCACGTGCAAAGCGGGGGAGGTGGCCCAGGGGCCACACAGGAAATGGCAACTAGTCAAATGTGTCTGGAAGCCAGTTTGTTTGGGGGAAAGGAGGAGATGCCACTAGGGTGGGAGGATGGACTCCAAATGCCTTTTTGGAGTCCCAGGAATTCCCCCAGGAAGCAGCAATCCATTTCAGTCCTCCTCCTGCCGTGCTGATTTGCCCAAGTTGCAGGGAGATCTGGTGCCGATTACCAGGTTTCGGTGCATTAAGTAATGCAACAATAAAATTTGGGTCATTGCAGCACAAAGTCCCTTTTATTTTGACAAGTGTAGTTTTTACTCTGAAGTGTTATCATAAATAATTAAATTAAACCAGTAAATGGCTTGTAGTACGCTTTGCTGAAGTAACAAAGTCTCTGTAACCCCAGACACTGAGCCGCTCCTTTGGGGGGCTTCTTGGCTCAGAAACGTTTGGGAATTTGTCAGAGCTCAAGAGTATTTGAACGAGTCAAGAGAGAGGGTAGAGCAGAAGGCTCATCTCGTTTCCCTGCAGTACCCCCCTTTCCCATTGGCATGGGTTCAGCTGTGCCCCCGCTTGTCATCTGACCTGTGGTGGCTTGACCGGTGAGAGGAAGCTGCTCCTTAGCCCTGAACTGGCCTGGGTTGGAGGGGCCGAGGACCTAGTACACATACTGCACAGTCCTGTTTTTTTTCTTTTCTCTTTTCATAACCTTGCCCATGCACCAGGACTTCGATAAGTAGACGCTTTAGATTTTAGTGGAGGGCTTGCAGGAACTCTCGAGACCATATAATCCTCCCCCACCCCTGTTATTCCCTTATAGACAAGGAAACAGAGGCTCGGGGGGTAGGGAGGTGACTCGCTATAGCTTTGTTGGCTGATGGGTAGGGACAAGCCACATACCGGGTGAGTGGAGAAGCCCAGACCCAGAGATACAATGTGCTAGAGGGACAGGGGCTGAGAGAAACAAGTGACCATGAGGTTTGGGTGGGGGTTGGGAGCTTTTGGCCAGGCTCCCAGGGGACCTCAGGATGAGACCCTGAGGAATAATTGCCAGAGTCCTCAAGCATCCAGACTTCTGCCCACTGCATCTAGACAGTTCTTATGTAAAGCAAGGGAGAAGCCAGATCTTTCCAGTAGAGAGGGAAAAAGAGTGCTGGAGAGAATACCCAGAGGCAGCACATGTTGGTTAAAAACAGGGAGAAGTTTCCAGACCCTCCTCAAAGTGAGCAGATGGCCTTTCTCCTCTTTTCATGCACTCCATCCCCTACCCACACTCTGCCGGCATCCTGCCTATGGGACATTGAAGCATCTGTTTCCTTGCCTCCTTGCCCTAGGTGGCAGCTGGTAGCTGTTTTGGAGAGGGGTGCATTCCCATCACCCCGCTCTTTTGGTGGTATCCTAGACCTGTAGGACCCCATGCAAGGATGTTCCATTCTTACAGCCAGAACTCCGGGCAAGATTTCCAGAACCTGGGCTCCCTCAGAGTCCCAGGCCACTTCCAGGAACTCCCAGCCTTGGGGTCGGGCCAGCTCTGAGGCAAGCATCAGAGAAGGCTATTCTGGAAGGAGGAGCCCAGCAGAATGAGGGGTCTGACAGCACACATGGCCCTTCCATCCCCCCTCACCCCCCGCCCCGACCGGGTGTTTTTCATAGTGCCTGTGTTGGAAAGGAAAGCATGTTGTTCTAACTCCACGGAACGCTGAGCTATGTAAGCAATAGACCTGGAACTTGGAGCAGAAGTTACCTACAGGGCAGGCAGAGCAACACCAGAAATCCCAAAGAGGTGGCGGAGGCCCCAAGGTTCCAAGGTGGCGTTTACCTGGATTCACACACAGACGTTGGTAAGGTTAGGTGGTGTGGGCTTTTGTCCTGAGGCTGTGGGGGAAGGGCGGTGGAGGCCTGGCAGCCTGAGTGGCCCTTCTTTCTCCTTATGCAAGGCCTCCCTCACAGGAGTATGGTTGGGGGGACCCTGTCAGGTGCTGCCTGGCTCACTGGGGCAAGGCCACCTCTTGGGCGGCGGTGGCAGAACAGGGCTGGGGAGGGAAAGGTGACCTGCATACCAGGTGGGGTCTGATACCACCCCAGAAATCCACCGCTGAGCTGGGTCCTCAGGGAACTTCTGAACGGTCCTCCCTTCTGAGAACCTCTCCCTTCTGAGTTCCCATCGATTCAGGAAACTCGATCTGAGCTTCAAGGCCCAGCTGGGTACCCTCCTCTGCACCCCATGATACCCTGTCACATTCGGACCTTCTCAACTCATGTCTAACTGCTTAAGGCAATTTGCATTTGACTTGTCTCTGTGCCCACTGCCATACACAGTAGGTGCTTAATAAACACAAAACACGGGGTGCCTGGGTGGCTCAGTGGGTTAAAGCCTCTGCCTTCTGCTCAGGTCATGATCTCAGGGTCCTGGGATCGAACTCTTGCATCGGGGCTCTCTGCTTGGCAGGGAGCCTGCTTCCCCCCACCCCCACCGCCTGCCTCTCAGTCTATTTGTGATCTCTCTCTGTGTCAAATAAATAAATAAATCTTTAACACACACACAACAAGGCATCTCTAGACCAGGCCTGATACATGAGGTCTTGGCCTGGAGGAAGCAGTTCAAAGAGAGGCCAAAGAGGCCTGGGCCTCATGCACTGCCTCTCAGCCCAGCCCGGTCACCCATCTGTCCCCTGTCACAGCAGAGCCTGTTTCCTCTTCACTGAGTAGGTCTGCAGCTACAGCATCCCATGGTCCCAGTCAGTGCCAGAGCTCACCATACCCTCCTCTTTCCCCCCACCCCCCAGAGATGGCTTGCTGGGCCATGTGACAAGGAGCCAGCAGAATTCATTTAGTGAAAAAGGATTTGATGCTTCACCTCCCGCTCCTCCAGCCAGGCCAGAGAGCTCCTGGGTCCCCCTCCTGTTCTCCTTCCCCTCGGGCCTTTCACCCCCGTAATCCACAGAATGGGGAGCGGTCACGTGGACCCCCAGCTCTCGACAGGAAGCTGTCGGCACCACTGGCTTGCAGGGCCTGCTCCCTCACCGCCTGGAAGGCAGGCTGCCTTCCCCCAGCCCAGCTCACTGAAACTCAACCCCTCTTTCCAGCTGCAGCAAGAAAGAGCCCCAGGCCCGGCCTTCCCGGGGGACCCTGCAGCCTGCAGATCTCACGGTCAGGGAATTTTCCCTGTGCAGTGTTCCAAGCCGGCAGAGCCTCCAGCACAAAGGGCAGGGAGAGACAGCAACCGCCTTCTCTGCTTCACCAACCTCTCCACCCTCCCTCCACTCCCCTCCCAGACAATCCGGAGGCAGGAGAGACCCAGTGGACAGAGGCTGTTCCCTGGAACCCGGGGGCAGGGGAGTCCCAGAGGACAGAGACCATCCTTTCTAGGGAGACTGGAGCCTTGGGAAGCCATCCCTGGAAGGGCCCGGGCCCAGATCATTTTGCAGCAGTTCCCATTTCTTCCAGCTCTCAGGCCCACACCTGCTCCTCCACCACAGGGAGGAAACTCACGCTTGCCCTGACGTCCCAATGGCCATGCTTGGCAGGCAACCTGTGTCATAGTCAGGCCTGCTCAAAAAGGCCTCCCATGATCCAGACAGAAGGGGACTGCCGCTGGGCAGTGGGGAGCCACTGGTTCCAGAACTCGCTAATCCCCTGATCTGGAGAAAAAAATCTATACACAAAAGGAAAATTGGGCTTTTTATTGTTGTTCCTAAAAACAGACTCTTCCTCAAACTCAGCTAATAAACTGCTATTAGGCAATCCTGAGAGCAGTCCAGAGACAACCCCTCATCCCCGATTTTACTTTCTGCAGTTTTCCATTAGCCACGGTCAGCTGTGGTCAGTTTGGAAGCAGATGACCCTCCTGACGACCCTCAGAAAGTCAGAAGTGGCCTGATGCTAGGTCACCATGCCTACAGTGCCCGGATGTCCTCCATCCTGCTTCATCTCATCACGCAGGCATGTTGTCACCTCCCATCACCACAGAAACAAGGGTGAGTACAGTCCCAGAAGATATTTAGAGAGAGACCACATTCACGTAACTTTTTACAATAAAATTGTTCTATTCTGTTATTACTTAATGTGGTTCATCTCTCACTGTGCTTAATTTAGAAGCTAAACTTTATTACATGTATGGATAGGAAAAACCTAGTATCTGTAGGGTTTGGTACGATCTGCCGTTTCAGGCATCCATGGGGGTCTTGGAATGGATCCCCTGCAGATAAGTGGGGGGACTACTGTATAATAGAGCAGAAAGATCTGGAAAGCAAGGAAAGGTTCAAACCCGAACTTTACCACCTTAACTAACCATGTGGGTGGTCCAGCTGTAGGGACACCCCAAGATGCAGTACACAAAAAACAGAGCCTCACCTCTCTCTCCTGTAATAGGGGACTACTATTATTTGCCTCCGTTCACCTAGCAACCAGGACGAGCCTACTATGTGCCAAGTCTGAAGTCATTTGCTGGACCCTGAAAAATGACAGGCTTTCCACCCAAGGGGTCACACCAAATAACGTGTGTGAAGGTGCTTGGATAACTGAAATGTTGAATTAAATAGATGAGGGCCAGCTGTAATGATCTCATTAACGGCCTGTGAACGAAGCTGCGAAAGCGATTCTTAAGAGTCCTTAAAAACAGTTTTAAGTAAACCAGACTTGTCTCTGTAATCTGGCCTGCACTATTTATTTGCTTAGCAAACCATTTCTTCATAGATAGTGCAAAAGGAAAGACTTCAGACCAGCCTGAGGCCGACTTTATCCCAAATTCAAAGTCAGTGGGGTCTGAATTAATTAGGTCTTTCTGTAGCTTAATGTATAAACCTGCGCTCAGGAAATTTGGCCTTTAAAGCAGGTGCCCTTTCAAATGAGGTGGGTTTCATGTAACTATTTTAACTTCAGCTCCATTACCCTTTATGGGCTGCAGAGGCAGGGGGAGGGGTGCGATGTGGTGGAAGTCTGCTCCCGGGAGTGGGAAACCAAACCAAAAGGAGGGTAAAAAAAAAAACCAACAACAGTATTTCCCAACCGGTAAATTCACACTTGCTGCCATGGCCTGGGGTCTCCTGCAGCCCCTTGAGGGCAGGGGCCACGGTTCCCAGTCCTCCTTATGGGGCTAGTTGCCTGCCGGCGTCTCCTTCTTCTTTGGACTTTTCCTCCAGCCCAGGTTTATTGAGGTATGAGCGGCAAATAAAATCGTGTATACTTCAAGTGTACAACACGGTGATCTGATATACATTGTGAAATGATTACCACAGGCAAGTGAATCAACACATCCATCGTCTCATATAGTTTCTTACCTTTTACGGGGAGAGAAGGTCTAAGATTTACTTTCTTAGCAAATTTCAAGTATACAGTCCTGGATTATTAACTATAATCTCTGTGTTGTGCATTAGATCCCCAGGATCTACTCATCTTATAACTAAAGGTTTGTACCTTTTTTTTAAATATTTTATTTATTTATTAGACAGACAGACATCACAAGTAGGCAGAGAGGCAGGCAGAGAGAGAGAGAGGAGGAAGCAGGCTCCCTGCTGAGCAGAGAGCCCGATGCGGGGCTCCATCCCAGGACCCTGAGATCATGACCTGAGCCGAAGGCAGAGGCTTTAACCCACTGAGCCACCCAGGTGCCCCAGGTTTGTACCCTTTGACCCACAGCCCCATTTCTTCTAAATCCTAGCCCCAGCAATCACTATTCTACTATTTCTAGGAGGCTGACTTTTTTTTTTAGATTGCACCTCTGAGCGATACCATGCAGGGTTTGTCCTTGTCTGACTTCTTTCTCTTAGTATAATGCCTTCTACTTACATTTATGTTATTGCAAATAATGGGAACTCTTTCTTTTTTATGGCTGAATAATAGTCCATTGTGTATATATATTATATATTCTATACATCTGAGGGGTGTGTGTGTGTGTGCGTATCATATGTTCTTTATCCACTCATCTGTCAGTGGACATTTTATACCATGGCTCTATTGTGAATGAAGAGGCAATGAACATGGCAGAGAGCCCAACATGGGGCTCGATCCCAGGACCCCGAGATCATGACCTGAGCTGAAGGCAGAGGCTTTAACCCACTGAACCACCCAGGTGCCCCAGTCATTCTAGTTTTAATCTTGGGAGGAACCTCCATACTGTTTTCCTTGATGTCTGTACCAATTAACATTCCCACCAACAGTGCCCAAGGATTCCCTTTCCGACACATCCTGACAACACCTATTCCTCTGTCTCCGATAAGAGACAGCGTATCGGTTGGGAGATGAGATCGCATTGTGGTTTCTTTTCCTTAAGATTTGATGTTTAAATAATCTCTACACCCCATGTGGGGCCCCGACTTACAACCTTGAGATCAAGAGTTGCTTGCTCTACCAACTGAGCCAGCCCAGAGCCCTCACTGTGGTTTTGATTTGTATCTCCCAGATGATTAGTGATGAATGAGGGTTGAGTATCTTTTCACATAACTGTTGGTTATTTATATGTCTTTGAAAAAAAGTATCCAGGTCCTTTGCCCATTTTTTTAATTAGGTCACTTTTTTTTTTTTTTTTTTTTTTTTTGGCTATTGAGTTGTGAGAGTTCCTTATTTATTTTGGATATTGGCTCCTTTCTGGATATACGACTTCCAAATATTTTGTCCTATTCTGTAGGTTGTCTTTTCATCTTATTCCGTGTTTCCTTGCTGTGCAGAGAACTTTTAGTTTGATGTTGTTTTGCTTGTTTATTTTTGTTTTGGTTGCCTGTGATTTTGGTGTCAGCTTCAAAAACGAATTGCCAAGACTTACAAGAAGGCTTTCCTCAGGATGCCTGGGTGGCTCAGTGGGTTAAGCTTCTGCCTTTAGCTCAGGCCATGATCTCAGTGTCCCGGGATTGAGTCTCACATTGGGCTCTCTGCTCTCTGCTCAGCTGGAAGCCTGCTTCCCCTGCTCCTCTCTGCCTGCCTCTCTGCCTACTTGTGATCTCTGTCAAATGAATAAATAAAATCTTCACCAAAAAAAAAAAAAAAGAGGCTTTCCTCTAGGTTATCTTTTAGGAATTTTACAGATTCATGTTTTATGTCTAAGTCTTTGATCCATTTTGAGTTGATTTGTGTGCATGGTGTCATAACGGAAGGGTCCCACATCATTCTTTGGCATGTGGCTGTCCAGTCAGACTTCTCATTCTGGCTGGTGGGTCATCTCCAAACTCCCCAGCCATCAGGGCTATCTCAACCACTGGGTCACAGGACACTCTCTCGCTTAGGAACCTCTTGGCTAATCCTGAAATAACTCCAACCCCCACCCCTAGGTCTTTCCCACTGCCTCTTACTATCTGCCCAGGGGGATTCCAGGTCAACTGTCCTTTTTTTTTTTTTTAAAGATCTTATTTATTTATTTGACAGAGAGAGATTACAAGTAGGCAGAGAGGCAGGCAGAGAGAGGGGGAAGAAGCAGGCTCCTTGCCAAGCAGAGAGCCGGATGCGGGGCTGGATTCCAGGACCCTGAGATCATGACCTGAGCTGAAGACAGAGGCTTAACCCACTGAGCCACCCAGGCACCCACAGGTCAACTGTCCTTTAAGCCAGTCCAATACTGTAGCCACTAGCCACATGTTGAGCCTTGTTGTCAGTCTGAACTGAGATGTGTGGAAGGTGTAAAATACTCACCAGATTTGGTAGACTCTGTCTGAAAAGGGTCACATAAAAGATCTCATTTATAATTTTTATTTTTGATTACATGTTGAAATAGTAATATTTTGGATGTACTGACTTAAATAAAACACTATGAAAATTAATTTCACCTGTTTCTTTTTAATTTTTTTAACGTGGCTACTAGAAAATTTGAAATGACACATATGGCTCCTATTTGTGGCTCCCATTATATCTCTGTTGGACAGGGCTGCTTTAGGACGTCATGCATAAAAAGTGCCTGGGCTGATGTCAGCGACCTTTCTAAACCTCTCCTTCCCTTGGTTTCAAATGGGATTCAAAGTACCCGCTTCTGATGATCCTTGGGAGAACCTAGACGAGCTGAACTGTGCAATTCCCTAGCATAGCCAAGTTAACTCAACGAATGCTGAGCTCCTTATCTTTCCTTTCCACATCTCATTTCAAATACCTCAATTCTGGATGCATGCAGATCTATTTGGGCAGTGTTTTGTTTTGTTTTTAAGATTTTATTTTATTTATTTGACAGAGAGATCACAATTAGGCAGAGAGGCAGGCGCAGAGAGAGAGGGGGGAAGCAGGCTCCCTGCTGAGCAGAAAACATGACACAAGGCTCCATCCCAGGACCCTGAGATCATGACCTGAGCCGAAGGCAGAGGCTTAACCCACTGAGCTACCCAGGCGCCCCCTACTTGGGCAGTGTTTTAAAAATACACCTGGCCCTGGGCCTCATTCTGGCTTTATGACTGGGCATCTACATAATTTCAAAGTCCCTCCATCCCCAGGTAATTCCTATGCATACCCAGGGCTGAGAACCTCTGTTCTGGGAGAACTGTTCACTCCATCACCTCTCAGTGCTCTGACCCCTTGCTTTATGTGGCTCCCTTGTAGCACCTTACATGTGTTTTGTGCTACTTTCATTATAACCAACATTGCTGAAAGCCTACCAAATGTCTGGCACTTTCCATATATTGTCTCTAATCCTTACCACAACTCTGCAAGGTAAATTAGATTAACCCCATTCTGCAGATGAGGAAGCTGGGGCTTAGAAAGGTTAAAGTAACTTACTCGTTCAGTAAGTGGAGGGAAGCCACGGAGAAGCCTCCCACCCAACTAAGTCTGACTCTGGACTGGGAGCCATTGACTGCCTGCCCACACTGACTTCATTTAAATTCTTCAGTAACGAGAATATAAGCTTCTGGGCACAGGGATGCTTTCCTCCCGCTTGCAACAGGACTTATGATTCATTTGGTAAGCCTTGGTAGGTACTGAATAAACCTCAGGGTGTCTGTGTGAGAGCAGTCCTGAGCAGATGACTGAGCGGGGCTGGGCCCCCGCGTGGGGATGTTTGGGGTCTGTGCCATGCTCCAAGCAGGGGGCCACAGTGTCTGGGGGCTACCTTCCCCAGGCAGGCCCCTAACAAGTGCAGGAAGGCTCTGGAAAGGACCATAGGCCCAAGGGCCTGATTTTTGTGATTCCTGGGTTGCTGGCAGGTGACCCTTCCCATCCCCACGGCGCCTCCTCTGCTAAAAGGAGCCCCCTACCACACCCCACCAAATCTGCCACAACCGAGGGCTGCCTGGATTTTCTGGACCACCTCTGAGTCTATATCATTTTATTCTTTTCAAAATAGGTGGTTTATGAAAGGCTTGGTTAAATGTGATTCAAGCTTTCTACTTTCGTAAGACTTCAAACGCAAACATGCTTAAATCAGACGCCGAAAGCCTTTGTCTTCACTGACACGATGGACTCACCTGCAGCCATGCAGAGGACAGACCGACTGCACGGCGATCTGGGAAGAAGACTGTAGTATTATGACAAGTGGCAGGAAAAGCCAGATGCACATTCTGGAAATAGCATAATGACAATTATTGAAAGTTTTAAAAATAAAGAAGAGGTGGGATATCAGGAAAGGAACTATGAGGGAATGTTACTGGGGGTTGTGTTGTGGTGGTGAAATTACAGATAATCCTTTTTCTTCTATGTGCCAGATTTTCTGCAATATGTCTGCATGACTTTTATAATAAATGGAAGGAAAAATTCCTTTGGAGTGACCCATCCCAACACAAACCATAAGTATGATCTGCACTGTTTTTCATCCTCTCCTCAGTCCAGGCCGCCCCATCCCTACCCCTTCCTGGGAGGTGACACGAACAGAGCTGGGGACATGCAGCAGGCCACCCTGGAGAGCTGGCCAGCCCCTTCCCTGCGATGAGGGCTTGGGCACCTTTCTCTGCAGCCAGTCTGGGAGTGAAAGGCTGAAGGGCTGTGTCCTCCTCTTTGAGAGCAGGGTCCTTTGTCCTGCATAATCTGATTCCTGTTATTCTGCAGGAAGAGAAGTGGAAAGACCTCCTCCAGGAACTCCCGGGTGCCTCCCCCATGTTTGGAGACAAGTCACCCTTGACGTTTGTCCCAGTCAGGCACAGGGGCAGAGCCGCCTTGAGGTCTGAGCCTGGTGTGTGCAGGGTGGGCCAGTGTCCAGAGGTGCATTTCCTGAGAGCAAACAACCCTCCTCTCCTCTTAGGTTCTCGGCCCCCCACATCCCGGGGTGCCCACCCAGAAGCTAGCCCAGCCCACCCTGCCATGTTGGGCCAGCCCACAGAGAAGCAGGCAGTGGATAGAGTGGTTCTGAGCTTGGGGCCCAATCAGACCTGAACCAGACCGGTTTTGTCATTAACTAAATGAGCCATCGGAGGAAAATGACATCTGATCAGAGCCTCCTCTGAAAAATGGCGCCCTGTCTGCTGGGACTATGATTAAGGTTCAGGTGAGAAAAAACGGACAGAAGCGTCTGTCACCCTGGCCTCTCCTGAACTGGGCTCTTGGGGTATGGAGAGGACCTCGGGGTTGGCCCCTCTTGGTGCTTTGCTCTGAGGGCCCTTCCTGTGGGGCCAGCTTTGGGGAAGTCATGTGACTTCAGGTGGTCTCCTTACCACCTCCTTCTCCCTTTCTTTCTGTCTACTTGGCTCTGGAGGAGTGAGGGAATCCCTAGGGAGAGAACCTCACTCTTTTTTAGGGGATTATAATCCCTGCCCTCTTTCTGGAGTTGGATGAGGATGAGGCCAGAGCTGCCCTCACTCTGCCCCTGGCCCCTGGCCGCCCCACACTGGAGGATCGGACAGCAAGAGACAGAGACTCCAGTCCAGAAACATACATGGACTGTGGAGGGGGGGGGATCTTCTGAGGGACAGTGGCTGTTTTTATAGCACTTGCAGTTCTGTAATATTAATCATAATAATTATCATTATTGTGTAGCACTCTCTAGTTTGCAAAGCGCTTTGTCATACCTCATCCTAGTTCCTCCTCTCAACAAATAACCTTGTAGGCTGATACTGTTATCTTCATTTCACAAATGAGGCCACTGAGGCCCCAAAAGAGTAAATGATGAGAATAGGTAGGTGGTAAAGCAATGTCTCCTGACGGAAAACCCTGGAAAGTAAACATGGTAAATGGGGTGGAGGGCCGTGTTTGATGACACGTCTCTTGGGGCCTCTTCCTTTGTTTTGAGTCCCTGCACATGCCAACAGGAGGTCCTTTCTGTTCTCCCTTCAGTCGAGAAAGTGTGAATCTGATTTACATGGAGGTGGGGAAAACAGAGGGGGAGGGGAGGTAACTTTCCCCAGGTGCTGGGTGTGAAATTAATAAACTGAGAAGGCAGACGCCTCCCTGCCATGGGTGGTGCTTCAAGCATAGGGGGGTTTGCTGGCCCCACACCTGGGCCCTGTTAGGTGGCCCCACCAGGACAGGACCCAGGCCTTCCCACAATGCAGCCACATCCCTGCAAGAGAACAAAGTTCTCCTTTCTGGTGCACCGCTGGCCCTGGGGGTAGAGAAATCTCTGGAAAGGCTTTCCAGAGAGCAAGACCCCCCACAGTGCTCAGAAGGATAGGAAAGGAATCCCTTCTTCCAGTTGTCTCTCGTGCCTGGGTCAAGAGCCCCTGTCTTCTACCTGCTAGGATGGGGGGGGGAGGGGACAGATTTGCTAAGAGCAAGTGAGAGCTGCTGGCACTTGGCCAGTCCCCATTACCCTGCCTGTGCCTGCGGAGAGAGTGGGGGCCCAGGGCTCCCCACCACCTGTGAGGCCCAAACCCCGTGACAAACTCTCGCTTCAAGAGCCTTGACTTCGACATTGCTGTGAGGTTTCTGGTGGGGTGGGGCGAGAGATGGTGGGGTAGGAAAGGAACACGGGACAAAGTGTCCCGAACCAGCCGTCACTCACTTCGGCCACTGCTTGTCCCTCTGCCTTTGCGCCTGTGGTGGGACTATTTCGGGCATGCGCAGTAGGAGCCCAAACATCCCCCTGCCGTGGGCCGGCTTCCCAACATGAAACCCTAGCCCAGAGGCCCCCGGCCCTTTCCCGGGACAGCAGGCAGGCAGGGCCTCACACCAGTTCCTGGAAATTTATGGCCCTGCTCCCCGCTCTGCTCTGTGCCTCTCCCAGAGATGGCTCCAATCATAAAATAAGGCATTCTAATAACAGTTACCATTTATTGATCACCCACTGGTAAGCCAGGCAGTGCGTGAGGCATTTCATTTCTATCCTCCCATTTGTCACCCCCGTGTCCCGTTTCTTCTGTGCCCTGCTTTGGATAGAGGTATGCTATGTAGAGAACCTGCATGTTGTTCCTCGTTCATTAAATCGGTTACTGATGGATTCATCTGTACATCTATTAGCCTCTGTCATTTTCAAGGGAAAAATAGACTTCAGTTATAGTGTTTCACCTTGCAGCAAACCTCCAGAAACCTCCGTCTGAGCCAGGCTGCGGGTGCCCACAGCGAGCAGGACCTCTGCAGACATGCCATCCACAATTCATAAGCATCTTTCCGGTCCCAGCTGTTCTTTGCATCAAGGAGGCTGTATTTTAGATGTTTCTCTGGCTTTTCTCACCCTTGCTCAGCAACCGAGGACTTTCCTATCACAATTGGGGCAGGGGGAGGGTGGACATTTTGGGTCCAGCTACAGACTGACGGGTCGTGGGGGCCTTGGCAAGCCTTCCTCTCAGCCACTGGGGTCCTGGGACGCTGCCCCTGCAGGAGCTGCCAGGAGAGTGGAGGGTTTGTGGGGAGGGCTGTTGGTGAAGGGTGGGAATGGGGAAAATTCCTCCAGCTGGTGGCAGGAGCTGGCTAGCCAGAGGCCTTTTTCACGGCCCAATGCAGTGCGGCTCTTGTGTTTATGAGCTTTGTGAGATTTAGATCGCTCTGTATTAGCCACAGTTTTTTTGGGGTCACATCAAAGGTTAGAAAGCCGTGGTAAGAGTTCTTTCCCCATGAATCACACTTCCCAAAAATGTAATTCTCTGAGAGGAGCCAGCTTGCTTTATAGAACTGACAGGAGAAAGGGGATAGCAGGGGGCTCCTGGGGGAGTTTTCCTGAAGAAACCTCTGAAAAGCTGGACAAAGGAATTCTCAGAGAGGAGGGGAGTGAGAGGAAAAGAAACCCCTATAGGGACCCTGTTGATGGACTAATCTTTGGGGATTGGGGGAGGTGGCACAAAGGCCTCAGATGCTGCTGGCCTGGAAGGACTGGGCCCCTGCATTGCTCAACTCCAGGGAGTGCCCCAGCTTGTACAGTGCACAGCCACACATGACAATCCTATCTTTTCTTATTCTCTCCTTGATGAATTGGTTATCTTTTTAAGGCTGCCAAAGAATCTTCTAGATGGTTATAGAGTGTAATTATCCATGTGCTTTCCTGTACCCATTCCTAGCCACTTCGTAATCAGGCTTCTGAGGACAGGGCCCATCTCTTGTAGCTTTTGCTTTCCCATCTGGCATGTAGGATATACTCCTTACATACTCCAAATACATACTTACATACTTACATACCTACAATACATACTTACATACTCCAAATACATAAATATTGTTAAAAGTGTTCCTCTAGCATTTGGGGAATGGTATGGCTAACTCAGAAGAGCTTTGATTTCTTTGAAGAAAAAAATACTATCTAAATATACCCACTCCTTTAAGACCCACGTTGACCACTACCGCTTTAGGAGGCTCCCTTGAGGAATTTTTGTCCACTTAGTCCCTCCTTCGATTCTCAAACACTTATCAGTCCTACCTCAGGCACCAAGAGGGGCTGTCCTTGAGAAACTCAGTCGTGATGGGGTATCAGATATGCACACTGTTCTTTACGGTGGTCAAAACTGTCAGAAGGGCCCATACAAGTCGTGTGCAAGGGTTACAAGGCATAAGGATGAGAGTGGCCCATGGCTGTCAGAAAGGCAAGCTCTACAGGGCGGATGGGGAAGGGGGCAGGGCTTGGGCAAGAGGCTGGAGAGCAGACAGGGAGGGAAAATGGTCTTTGCTCTGCTCCTCTCTAAGGCTTTGGCTCTCTCCAGCATAGAAAGGTTAAAGGGTCTATTCCAGAGTCACATAGCTGGTAAGTGGGTCTCACATCCGATTCTTTGGTTCCATATTCTGTGACATACCACCATCAGGCTTTCTGCTTTGGAGCCTAGGCCTTATAAGGTATCCATCCAAAAGCCCTCCTAGTTTCCCAGAGTATTCGATGTAGGAGGAGGCCTCACTGATGGGTGTGGGGCTTATTCCTGCATCATCCTGGGGACCTAGGCAGGTCTCCTTTTATCTGCAGTTGCCCTGTTAACAATCCCGCTTGCTCCCAGCTCCTTACCTGTCTCGTTCAACAGTTTGATGCTCTGCTGACCTACTTAGCAGCTCTCATGCTCCCTGCTTTGTTCCCCAGGACCTGCCTGGCTATCTCTCTCATGGTGGACTATTTCGGTTTTGAACCCTGGGGCACCTGGCCTCCAGCTTGGTATGGGGCACTGGGGGCTTCCGTTCCTCTGGACCTGGGCACCTCAATCCACCAAGCCTCCTGCAGCGGTCGACCCCAAACGACATCCCAGCACCCCTGCTGCCAGATAGCCCCAGCCTTTCCCTCTGCCGAGACTCCATCTCCTCCCTCATCTTGCCAACAGGGACACCACCTGTCCCTGCCCACTGCATTGCAACGGGAGAGAAGGCTTGTGTTCCATAGCCAAACAGACCTGCTTCAAACCCTGCATCTGCAGGTTTTAGAAGTTCCTTAACTTGCCTGAGTCTTGTTTTCCCATCTGTAAAATGGGAACAATACTTCACAGAAGTGTATGGACACTATGTGGAAATGCTCAGTTCTGTACCTGGTACATGGCTTAGGAGGGAGAGCTGATTGCAGCTACGGCTTATAAAAGCACTTCAACGGCTTTTTGCCTCAGCTTTGTCTCTCCCAAGCAGAGAAGTTAGGTGTCTACTCCAAGGTCTCCTGGCTGGTCAGCAGGTCTCAAACCTGATTCTTCACCTCCAGATATTGTGACATACCACCATCTCCCTTTCTGTGCTGGGGCCAAGCCTTGATAACCCGTCCATGCGTTGGTCCTGGGTGACCCTGAGGTGTGCAGAGAAAGCTTGAGTTTGCCCATCTTACAGGGTGGCAGTTTGGGCTCCATGCAGATAAGTGAGTCGCCCACATTTGCACTGCTCATCTGGAGGGATCTGGGTGGGAGCCTGTTTTGATTCTGCATTCTGGGACCTCAAACTAAATCTTCCCACCTCTTGTCCTCCACTGTCTTGGTATCCAAGCCCTCTTCTGAGAAAGTCCTCTCTCCCCAGTGCAGAATACCAGTGAGGTTGGTCTGGCTCTCTCCGTGGCCCCAAGCAGAGAACGGAGGGAAAGGACCTTCTAGACAGGTCTCCAGCGCTGGAGCTCTGGGAGCTGAAGAACACTGCGCGTGGAGCCCTGGGAGGGAGGACGCTGCTGGTTGAGATGCGCTCTTCACGCCCATGAATCAGCCCAGACTCTGCTCTCCCCGCACCCCAGCCCCTGGCCAGAGCAGCTCTGTGGCCAGTTGGCTGCTGCCGCCCAGCCCCCAGCCCCCAGGCCCGGCAACGGCCAAGGCTGGCAGCCTCGCGGCCACGCCGCTCGCTGCTCGACTCTGCGCCTCTCCTTCTCGGTTTATTCCTTCCAGATACACAGTTGCTGCTTTTTATTTGGATCACTTTTCTGCGTTATGGTATTTCAGTTGTTTTTCCAATCCCTCTCCCCTCCCCGGGGCCGTGGCAGGATTCCTAAGAAGACTAGTTTTTGGAGAGAGCTGCGAGCACATCTGCTCTCTAGCTGCAGCATTCCAGGAGGGCCCCGTCAGGGGCGCTGGTCTTGGGGAGCCAGGACACGCCAGGCCCACGGAGGCTGGTGCGCAGGGTCCGGCCCCCTACCCCCAAACCCGGTAGTCGAGGCCGGTAGCGGGCAGGAGCTCTGTGGCAGGCAGGGCTGAGCCTCCGGGCCCGTGGGTGCTGCCAGAGCCCTGGAGCGACGGCTCGCCAACGCCCGGGCCCCGCCGGCTGTGGCTGCTGGCGCCCTTGGCTCAGGTCTGTGTATGCCAGACTTGGGGTGGGAAAGAAAGCAGAGCCTTCGAAAATGCCCTGGCCTCTGTCTCCTCTTGTCAGCAGCTCTGAAGGGGCGAGGGTCCTTGTCCATGTGGTGTGGTCGGTGTGAGAGTCGGCAGGGAGGGTAGGAGCACCCTGCCATGTCGTAGAAAGGGTGGTCGTGGCTCCCCTGCAGGCTTGGAAGTTACGGGGCCTGGATTCATTCCTGTCCTTCCCACGTAGAGCTGTGGGCTCTGGGGCAAGTTAGTGTGAAAGCGGAAGTAGAACATGTCTCCCTCCCAGCAGCCTCGAGAGGGTTCATGGAACTGAGACAAGAAAATGCCTCCTGGCACCTAGTAAGTGCTCAATAAATGTTTTAGTTATTATTATATATGCAGGGGGGTAGGTATGGAATTTGGTAGATCTGGGATTGCTTCTTGGATTCTGGAGTGTGAGAATTGCCCGGGGAGCTTGTTAAAAGTGCTGGATTCTGGGCCTCAACCACAGAGATTCTGATTCAGCAGGGCTTGGGCAGGCTCAGAATTTACTTTTTTTTTTTTGAATGATTTATTTATTTATTTGGGAGCCAGAGAATGAGCAGGGGGATGGGGAGAGGGAGAGAGAAAAATATCAAGCAGACTCCCCACTGAGCCGACATGGGACTTGATCTTAAGACCCTGAGATCATGCATGACCCAAGCCAAAATCAAGAGTCCAGCGCTCAACTGACTGAACACCCCTCTTCCAGGCACCCCCAGAATTTACATTTTAATCCAGAGGGCCTGGTGATGTTGGGGTCTGCTCTGGAGTCGTTGGCCGTATCTAGTCCTTGGTATCGTGGGCTCTGGTGCAGCCATCAGCACAGCTCTGTCAGTGAGCCTGGAGGCTGGATGAAGGGGTGGAGTGGGAAGGAGCCAAGAGGTAGATAGGAGCCACCCCATGCAGAGCCTAGGCTCTACGGAATGAAGGTGGTTGGGGTTTTAAGCAAGGGACTGACACATTGCAGCTGAGTAAGTTGGGTCGGATCAGCCTGGTTTACGAGCCCAGGGCACAGCAGACGGAGAGGAACATGTAAAATTGCAATTTGCTCCAGGCCAGCGTGGCAGAAGGGTCTATGCCCTGGAAGCAGAAGCTGCGGTATCTGGAGGGACAGAGAATCCCCCACACTGAGCAGCTGCGCCAACTCCCTCCTCCCTCAGGCGCAGCATCGAGCTGTTGGCAGAGCCTCCAAGCCGGGCTGGGGCTCCAGGAGCCAAGCACCCTGTGGACGAGCCAGGCCCAGGCCAGACTGGAGGGCATGGCTTAGGAGAAGACTCGGGCTCTGTCAACTCATCCGCTCAGGAGCCTGCAGTTTCTTGATTTATTTCTCTCTGCTTTCTCTCTTAGCAAAACTCTTGCAGAAGAATTCTTTGTTTTGACTGAGCTGGGAAAAAAGGAGGCAGGCTGTGTTGAAGCCAGTTGCCTGCTCCGGGTCGGCGGGGGGGTGTTGGGGGGAGGCTAGGGAAACCGGATGCAGGCCCATGAGCCTGAGGTCACCCCTCCAGGAGCAGGCTCCCCCGGGCAGCTCTGAGAGCTGGGGGCCCCTCCCCTGGGATCTCCTTCCAGGTGGTGAATTTGATGTGTCTGTAAGTGCATGTGAAGCTGAAGGGATGAGTGTGTGTTATGTGTGCACATGTGTGTGTGTAGACGTGCATAGTTTAGTGTTACATACGTTTGTGCTCATTCAATTCATTTACCAGCAGCCATGAAGTATTTACCAAGTGTGTCCTCTGTGCCAGATGCCTTTCCAGATGGCTGGGATACATCAGTGACCAGAATAAAGATCCTTGCCCACAAGGAGCGTACGTTCTACAGGGGTTTTGTATGTCTAGAGGGCACAGATGGGTTTGTGTGTGTGTGAGTCTGTTGTGCATTTGTATGTGAGAATGAAGAAGAATGCATGAGTACACAGGCAGATCTGGGTCAGGAACCCTCTGCCATTTTCCAAGCATGTGATCCTGGGCCGAATGCTTAATTTTTCTGAGCCTTAGTTTTCTATGAAATGGGAAAATAATGTCTTTGTCTCACAATTGGTTTGAAACTGAAGGTGAAAATACCTAGAGAGCTCTAGGGAAAGTGCCTGGCCTATGATGGTTGTCAAGTGATATTTTTCCTTCACTTCTTCCATGGAATCGGAGGAGATGCATCTACATGTGTCTACCAAGTTCATGTTCGCATCTGGGTGAGGTCCGGACATGTGGGTTCTCCCCGAGTGAGAACCTCTGTCCCTTGGAGTGTATCTTGTGCTGCGAAGATGTCTTGGGTCTGATTAAAGATGCTGGTGTTTCCTTTCTAAGCAAGAAAGTCTGCTGGAGATTAGGGAAAGAAAGGCTACTAAGTCTGGAAATCCCATGCATTGGCCCAGTTAAGTCTTGACTTGGGTCTGTCATGAGTCCTTCCAGCTGCAGTGTGACTCTGTTGTTTGAAGTTCTATTTTGTTTTTAAGATTTTATTTATTTATTTGAGAGAGAGACAGTGAGAAAGAGCATGAGAGAGGAGAAGGTCAGAGGGAGACGCAGACTCCCCATGGAGCAGGGAGCCTGATGTGGGACCCGATCCCAGGACTCTGGGATCATGACCTGAGCTGAAGGCAGTCACCTAACTGAGCCACCCAAGTGCCCTGAAGTTCTGTTTTTAGTGCACACAAAGACCCTTGGCCAACACTTCCTTGACACCCAACTGCACCTAACTGCAGCTTCTCTTTCTCCAGTTTCGTGACTCCCTGGCCATCCTGAGACCTTCTTCTTAGCCCCCAGATCATTCACAGAAGTACATCTAAAGACGGATCCAGACCTGGGCCTCAAAAGTCAACTGTAGGGGCAGGACTGTATTTCTGTGTAATCTGTTGGAATTTTGAAGATCCTTGCTTTCTCCCATATGGCCAGGAGAAAGGTGGGTCAAGTTCCTGTTCTCTCCTCTGGACACTTTCCCATGCAGAAAAGCCATGGTTTGGGCCATGTACTCTAAGGGGCCGACTCAGACCATCTACCTGCAGCCTCAATGTCTCTCCTCTGTTCCATCTCTAAGTGTCCATTGGGCATCCCGCTGAGCAGTGGAGACTCAATGTACCTAAAGCTATATCCATCTCTTGATCCCAAGCCAGCTCCCTCTGGGCATTCAGCTGTTCTGATGAACAATCTAGTTTCTTCCAGTCACTCCAGCTTGACATTGCTGAGTCATGCTTCATATGTCTTTCTGTTTCATTTCCCACAGCTAATCAGTTGTCAAATCATTTCAAGTTAGTCCCCCGACCAGCCCTTTCCCACCCCCATTCCTGCTGGTCAGACTGTCATCAGCTCCTAATTGGACTATTGCCAGGGTCTCCCCGTTGGCTTGCCTGCCTCCAACTTCCCTCTCCTGTCCAGCCAGTCCGCCTTCCTGGAGGACCACCATGTGCTCAGTGCCCACCTCAGCTACCATCCTCAGCTGCTTCCTTCAGCCACAGTGCCCTCTCCTCTCCTCCACAGACTCTGCTCCAACCTTCTGGTCCTTTCTTGCTTCCCAGGACAACTGTGCACTTTCCTGCTACCCTACTTTTGCTGGAACTGTTTCCCTTGCCTAGAATCCTTTTCCCCATTCCAACATCTTACCTAAACCCTTGTCATCTCTAACACTATATAACATTCCTGGTTTTGGAAACATTCTAAGCAAGCCCACCTGGGTGGCTCAGTGGGTTCAGCATCTGCCTTTGGCTCAGGTCATGGTCCAAGGGTCCTGGGATCAAGCCGAGGGTCAGGCTCCCCTCTCAGCGGGGAGACTGCTTTTTCTCTCTCCCTCTTCCTCTACTCCCCACCCCCAGCTCATGCCCTCTCTCTTTCATGTTCTTGCGTGCTCTCTCTCTCTCAAATAAATAAATAAAATCTTAAAAAAAGAAAAAAGAAAAAGAAAAGAAAACAGACAACATGCTGAGCAGGTGGGAGAAGAGGGGAGGAGGGAGATATAGTTGCCAGCAGTTTGCTAGAAGTGGAGCATTTAGTTCACACTTGGGGTAGCCTTTTCTTTGGGGAAAAGCAATGTAAGCCTGAAAACGTGTAGTCACTGTCCGCCGGAACGCAGATGTTCACAGTTCTGGTCCAGCAGTGTAAACAGCCATGCTTTGGGAAAGAGGGACGGCCTTTGCATTCCTTTTTCTCCTAAGGTTTGAGGAGAGGAATTGCAGAGGAAGGGGGAGCCGGGGCTGGTCCCTGTGCAGGTGACTCGACTATTTTCAGCTAAAGTTTGGAGAGTCACTTGCAGGAGATTGCAAGCATAGATGAGCAGGCTTCCTGAGGAGGTTGGAGAGGGCCTGGCACTGCTGCTTTGGGACCCAGGGGACACACCTTGGCACAGAGTGAGGGAGCAAGACACTCTGTCCACCCCTACGAAGACCCAGCAGCTCTTCTAGAATCCTGGGAGCATGACAGGAGGTAACAGCCATGGGTGTGGTCGGGGAGACCCCACAAGGAGCCTCTCCAACAGAGGCTCCTTTTCCTGGGCCTCCACGAACCCTACATAGTGAACTGCTGTGGATGGACGGGTTTGTGACATCATCAGAGATGCCCCATTGGGAGCTCCCAGAAATATTCGAGGGCAATAATGCAAGGAGTAGGGCTCACTGTCATTGTAACTCATTGTTAAAGTAGCGAAAAAGTGTTTATACCCTCAGCTGGTGAAGAAATATACTAGCAATAGATGTAAAAGCCAAGTGGCGCCATTAACTACGATCGCCTCTGGGTGCCAGTGTCCCCGAGAGTTCATATTCTTCTTTCTATTTTTATGTGACTTTCCAAATTTTCCACTACAAGCATTTGTAGTTAAGGGGGGAAAAAGCCATGAAGAAAGAATATTTTCTCTTTCCTTCCCCTTCTGGGCCCAAAGGAAGCCTCAGCCAGGCCTCAGGCCTCAGGCCACTATGGTTTCTGTCCCTGCAGGACTCCCACAGCCATTCTTGGGGGCAGACCTGCCTCCATTCCTTGTTTTGGGCACTTGAGCCTGCTCCTTCAGGGTCAGGAACGCAAGGCCTCCTACTTAACCCCTCCTGCTCAGCCCCCTCTGCTTTCTGGAGCTACTTCTCAGAACCTGCTTGGCTCTCACACTTGCTGTGCCCTCTGCCGGGCCCCCCTCTTCCACAGTCCCCCCAGGACAGCTTGCGGACTCCCTGCTTCTCACCTTCAGCTTCGACTTAGACATCACTTCTGAGTGAGGCTTTCCCTAGCCAGGCAGTTCTATTATTTTGTTTATTTATTTTTAAAAGATTTTAGTTATTTATTTGAGGGAGAGAGCTTGCGAGACAGCACAAGCAGGGGGAGGGAGAGATGCAGGCTCCCCGCTGAGCAGGGAGGCGGGGCTTGGTGGGCGGGGCTCCATCCCAGACCCCTGAGATCATGACCTGAGCCAAAGGCAGAGGCTTAACCACTGAGGCACCCAGGCGCCCCAAGCCCCAACCAGGCAATTTTACATTGCACTCTCTTCCGTGGCCCTTTCCCTCGTCCGACTTCATTTCTTCCTACGACACTGATTTCCATCTGCCATGCTGTGTGTTCTACTTCTATCCCTTATTACCTGTCTCCTCACACTCATGTGTAAGCTCTGGGAGCATAAGGATTGTTGTCCCTTTTGTTCTCTGCTGTAATCTCACTACCTAGCCTGTATGCCTGATATGTATAGAAGTTGGTCAAACAATATTTGTTGAACGAGTGAATACATTTCATGAGAACGATAGTTACCATGTACCAGATACTGTGTATGGCGCTGGTGATCCCCACATTCAGTTCTCACGGATTTTGAAATAAGTAGCACTCCCTCTGTTTTAAAGACGAGGAAACCAAAGCTCAGAGAGGTGAGGTAGCTCGGCGGAGCCACATGCTATCACGTGGCAGAGAGTGGGACTGGAGTGCAGGTCCTGTCTGCTCCAGGGGCTGGGAGCTTTCCATTTCATCTCTCCTCTGTCCCCCTGGTTCAGGTACTGCAGCTATTCCTCATCGTGCTAGACACCCAATAGGACTCCTGAATATTCCCAGGCCGAGGCTGCTGCTTCCCTTATACTAATTCCCCCACTGCTGGGACCACAGGGCTGCTGCTTTGAAGTGTCATTCCCCCAAAATGGGCTCCTTTCCCTTCTTGTGACAAAAGGCCCATAACCCTACAACTGGAGATGCCAACTTGCCCCTCTCCGTCATCCCTGCTTCTACTCTCTAGCCTGTGTGTGCTCTAGGTTATGGTATAACTGGGCAGGATGAGAGCTTTTCTTTCCTTCTCACTCGGCCCCATTTTTCTAAAAGGAGGTTGATCACTCCCCTAAGAGGCTTCTGAAGATCAGAAGGGTGGACTGCCCACAGGAACCCAGAAGATTTAAGTTCCAGGTCTGGAACTGCTGCTCGCTAGTAATATCATGAGCTTGGGCAAGTCATTTAACTTGGGCACTGAGAGAATGGAAGGAATTCTTCTTCCCTGCTGCTTTCCCTTTTGCAATGCAATATTGGCCAACATAGGACCAGCCTCATGAGGCCGGGGTGCAGATGCAGGAGATTGTCATTCTTAGCACCATGCCTAACAGCGGAGGTAGCAAATGCTGGCTGGTATTGTTAGCTGCCATGACCGGCTTGGGAAAGGGGCTGGGTCTGCAGCGCACTCCGTTGGTGGGACCTGATGAGGGGTGTGGGTGGTAGCCAACCACCACTTCCACCACCCATTAAACTTTGTCCTAGAGGTTCAGTCTGAGTTTGGAATTCCTTGTTCAAAGTCACAGAGTCATGACTTTTAAAAGGCCTTGATTAGGACACCTTTCAAAACACCTAACCTCCTTAGGCAGTACACCGTGTTTCTGCTGGGAGGTGGTTGTTACCCATGTCTCCTGCACGATTTGCGGAACAATCTGTACAAGCATCAGTTGCCACCAATGACCAAGGCCAGGAGCATAATTATCTCAAGTGGGAACTGTGATGGAGTCTGTGAATCGAGGCCTGATTTACAGGGGCTGTAAATGAGCTGCCTGCCACTTCTGGGCCAATATGAGCCTGCTCCACGCTGGGACTGTCATCAACCTGAGCATGTTTCCAAACACTCTCCGAGTTCCGGTGGGTCCGAAGTCCCCACTCTGGTGTACGTCAGGATGTCTGCAGAGGCTGGGGCTGAACTAAGAATTTCCCATTGGCCAAAGCAGGATTCACCATTTCCAAGGCAATTTCCTTTCCTGGCGTTGCTTCCTGGTTGTCGTAGAATAAGTACGGTTGGAAGCCTTCCATCTGCCACCGCTCCCCCAACAGCAGGGCCGGGCCCTCCTCACTTGGTGTTTCACCCAACACATGCTAGTTCTGTGCCTAAAGGAGGATGAGCGAGGGGATCCAGGCCAGTTTTCTCCCTCATGTGAATGACCATAAGTAACAGGAGGCGTCTGTTATCTCTTGCCCTCACCATGGCCAATGTCTGCTCTACCCGTGGGCCCAGAGGCCAAAACTTCTAGTACTTCTGAGAAGCTGATGATGACATTTGTGACATGGGAGGTCTTTCGTGCTAAGGCAAGGTTATGAGTCCTGGCAGCCCTTTGTACCATGTGCAAAAACACTGGGAATTCTATTTGAAGGCCTGCAGATGTTATTGGATTGTTCTATGGCGTGGGCATCTTAATTTGAGGCTCAGCGGAGAGAGCAGACTAAAGTGGACTGAGGCAACATGGTCTCTAAAGGGCAAAACATGTGGGGTGTGAGCAAAGCAACACACTCCACGCGTAGTCAGCACTCTGAGCACACGGCGGGGAGAGGAAAGCAGAGCTGGAATCAGTGTTCGCAGATAATTCCTCAACTTTATTTTAGCTTCCTTTTTACCCTCCTGTAGGCCAGTGTCTTGTCATAATTAGCCTGACTACACTGTACTTGTTTGTGTCTCCAGAGAGACGGCAGTGTTTAAAGAAAGCACATGAGTCCAGAGACAGATGACCCAAGCCTGGAAGGGCTCCCACAAAGAAGGAAATGTATAATAGTGAAAAAATCAGGCTTCTGACTCAGACTTCAGTTCCAATCCTTATGATACAGTGTCAGAACTTTCCAGCTTTCCTGACTCTTTGCTTAGTACAAAATGGAACAGAGATCTACCCTGTAAAATTGTTATAAAAATCATCAAATATATGTAAAGCATAAAAAAGCTGGTTCCTCTTAGGTAGTAGATAAATGGCAAGAATTACCATCTTTAACATCTATAAAATGGAGTTGTTTAGTAATACCTACTTTGCAGTGTAGTTGTAAAAAGTGGGGGGTTTGGAGGGATGCCTTTGGCCTACAGTAGATATTTAATAAATGGTACTGTTATTAGTCCTGTCTTTGCTAAGTGTTAACACATCCAAATTTCAGCAGTCACATCTACAGGTATAGGTAAAATGGGAGAGTATTTCTATGCTATTTTGCTGCCCTAAGGATCACAGTGGCAACTAGAGATAATTCTATAGGCCCTTGCTTGTGTTTTGGAATTGGGGTAAGTAAAATCACACACAATATGTTGGAAGCCAGGAATGCTCAAGTGAAACATACTATACTGGGGGGCAGGGACTCGGGTTCTAGTCTTGGTGCTGCCTTTGGCTAACCTAGTGACTGCAGGCAAACCACCCAAGTAATCTGATCCTTGGGTGCACACATAGAGGGTAAGAAAATACAGATGTGAGAAATTATCACTGTTACTGTTCCTTGCAGGTAAAGCCAGTCTTCCCATGTTAAACTCTGGAACCCAGCAAAGTTCTTGACATATAGTGGACACTCAGTATTTCTGTTTGTTTAGTGAATTATGAACTGCCCAGAAGTCCTTTTTTTTTTTTTTTTAAATTTGACAGAGATCACAAGCAAGCGGAGAGGCAGTGGGGGATGGGGGAAGCAGGCTCCCCACCAAGCAGAGCTCCATCCATGCGGGGCTCGATCCAAGGACCTTGAGATCACGACCCAAGTCCCAACCCTCAGCCACCCAGGCGCCCTCAGAAGTCCTCTTTTAATTCATTAGTAATCTTTCCTGCCCATAAGCTTACAGCTTCAGTCTTAGTCTGGTTTGCTGGATCCCTGGGCCTGTGACCCCAAGTATTTATCTGTATTCCATACCTACCTTAACATATTCAGAAATGTTATTTGAATACAGCTGAAAGCAGGAAAAAACTGGCAGTGAAGTGTAGAAAAGCGGCTCATCTGTATATAGCAGCTGCAGGGGAGGGGAGTAGTTTCACAGTCCCCTCTTGCTTGGTTACCACTTTCCCTATTATTATAATTGTGGATGACCCTTCATGGCTAGTTAAGAATGTGAACAATGCCTTACAAGTCTCCTCCAAACGGGAGGGGGCAGGTGGAAAGCAGCAGGTAGAAACAGGGATGAGGGCCCTAGGCTAGGGAAGAAATCTTAAAATGGAACCTCTCGATAGTAGGGGACATCACATGTACCCTCCACCCACAGACATACTGTTCCTGAGTTACAGTATTTGGTTTCTGACAGCTTTGGTAGAAAGAGGCTGAGAGAAGGGAGATGGAGGGAACCACAATGCTAATAGTCACCATCACTGTGCATTGCAATGAGCTGTTCTGAAACAAGAGCCCTGGCAAAGGGAGGGTGTTTTCCAGCTCTGCCACGAATCGAATCTTCTTCCTATGTTACACAGGGGCAACTGTGCCCCTGTTATTCCAAATACCATCTCCCACCCCCAACTTCTGCTTTTCCTTTCCTCCCCTCCACATGCCCCATCCTTCCCCTGCAACCCGCGAAGTCTGACTAAAGGTTATTTCAGGCAAGCCTCACCCAATCACCCCAGCTGGGTTAGGGGTCCCTCTGCAGCCTTCAACTCACAGCTCTCTAATTTCTGGTTTACTTTCTTAATCTCTAGTTCACAAATATAGGACCCTTATCTTGTTCAGCATTCTGTCCCCAGGTGCCCCAAACACCACGCAATAGAAGACGCTCAGCAAATGTTTAATTTATTAAGCGTACCGGGGTAGAGTTCTAATTTATTGTATTTTCATTTTTCTCTAGATACTGTAATAGCTCACAAATAGAGATACAGGTCAGTCTTTTTTCTTTATACAATATAGACAAAAAGCACTGGGAAGCTAGACACCGATCAGCTATTTTTTTCATGGTACCAGATGATCACATTGCTGAGGTCCTTGAAACCATTAACATACAGCAGTACAATGCTGCGTCATTTGTTCAAGATCACAGAACAAAATGTAAAGTTTTCGATCCACTTTACAAAACCAGCCAAACTCTACAATAAAATGCTACAGGAAAAAGTAGACCAGTCTCATTTATAAACATCAATTTAACAGTATGTAAAATGTTAACAAAACATAGCAAGATACAAAACCTTTAGTTACACAAATACAACTTCTAATTAGCGACCTACCCCCAGCGATACTACTTATGACTCAGACAGTAGCTTTTTCATAACCAGGAGGACCTGGCTGCCCACTGTTCCACAAGTTCTCACCAGGGGTATATACCAGCCCTATCAGTGGCCCTGGCCCTGGCCCTGGCCCTAGCTCTCATACTGGCCTCCGCTCTGGCCTTGGCTCTGGCCCTGTCCGCCTCGTCTGCCAGGGCCTCACGGTACTGCACTGGCCAGTGCTGGGGTTCTTTCTTATGGAGCTTGGCCACGAACCCCAGAACTTTCATCTTGCTGATTTCCAGGTTGCTCCGGGGACCCCAAGAGAATTCGCATTCCGGGGGATTGGTGTGAGGCACCTGCCTGTAATTGAGGTATCGCTGCTGCACAAAATCTTCCATAATAAGTCTCTTTGGGTACCCGAAGAGGAAATGGTACTTTGAGGGACGCACTCCCAACCGACGTAGCATTTCCCAGACCTGTGTCTCCCTGGCACTATTACCTTTCATGTAGATAAGGCCCAAGATCATTATTAAGAGACCCAATCTGGGGCCATCTCCTCCCAGATCCTCCTCCTCCACCTCCTCCTCCTCCTCCTCCAGAGGTTTGTGTTTGTTGACCAGGATGTAAGTGTGGTGCTTGCGGCCAAACTGTTTCAGCTCGAAACCAAAGACATACCGCAGATGCTCTGCGGCCCTTGCGATGATCTCAGGAAACAGATCCTTCAAGTCTCCGATTACATATTTCACCATCTCGGAGCGAGTGATGGGACTCTTCTTCTTGTCCTTCACCAGCAGGAACTGCACCAGCTCGGCCACCGTCCGATCCAGACGGCGGTAGGCCCTGCGCCGGGCCAAGGCTTTGGCTGCCAAGGTCCTCGCGCCTTTTGGGGTGAGGGAGGACGCCGTAGCCCCCTCCTCCCTCCGGGCGCCAAGATCCTCATTGGGGCTCTCCTGCAGGAAGGGGCTCGGGACCTCTTTCTGAGAGGCGGTCAGGGTCTGGGTCTCACCGTCACGGCTGCCATCCTTCTCCCCCTCGGCCTGAGGGCTGGGGAGAGCCCCGCTCTCGGGTTTCTGCAACATGTTTCAGGCAGGCAGGTGCAGAGCACGTACAAGGGCCAAGGGGCGTGCAAGCCGCTGCGCAAACCCCGGCGGAGGGGCGGGACAGAGCCTGGGGCAGCGGGAGGAGGACTAGGAGAGAAGTCTGAAGGGGCTTTCGGGATGCTGGACTGCACTGCGGAGGGCTCGCGACCGTTGCCGCAACGCCGCCGGCGCTGAAGACCTGCGCGCCGCCCCGGCGCAGCCTCAGTGTGCGCCCGCGCGCCGGACCACTTCCGGCCAGCTCAGCCAAGATGGTGGCCCGGGGACCGAGCGAAGCCCCGCCCCTTCCGGCTCCCTCTGGGTTTGGGTTTACGTGCCGGGGAGGTGGGGGCTGTGCTCCCAGCGTTGCGTTTCAGGCTCCAGAGCTGAAGGGGGCCAGCCCTGGATTTCTCATCCAAGGCTTGCGGGATGGGAAATGTTAACGTGGACAAGGTTGAAATAGGGATGGCGTTCTAGCCACGTCTTTTCAGCAAGTGCTTATTTTAAGTGTGTATCTAGGATTGATTTTGAGTGATTTTACTGGCTCAAGTGGAGAGTGCAGGGAGGCGAAGGCTGGGAGACAGCTCTTTGAGGGCCAGTCAGTGAAGAACTTTGCACAGGATACTAGGGAGTTTGAAATTTATTCTAAACACGATGGGAAACTACTACTGGGAGTTTAAGCCAGGGAGTGCCTGGAGCAGATCTCTATCTTCACAATCTTTCTCGTGGCCGCGTGGAGGATGGATTGGAAGTAGGGACGACCAAAAGCTGGGAATCCAGTTTGGAGCCTTATTGTAGTGCAGAATAGGAACGGAGACTCGGCTTCTCTTGTGCATTGCTGCATCCCCAGCTCTTAGAACGGTGCCTGGCACCTACAGGCTCCCCATAAGTATTATAAAATTGAGGATGAGGGAGCGAGGATAGCAGATTCTATAGGGGTGAAAGGAAAATACGGCTGACAGAAATATTGACTGATGGAAGGATAGGGGAGACTCTTTGACCTAATCAAAATTAACTACTCCCATCACTTTTTCTGTTTTTGCATATCCCCAGTTCTTCCCTCTATCTCCTCCCTTTCCCTTCCACCCTTTGCTCTCCCTCCTTCCCTGCCTTTCTCTCTCTGTCTCTTTTATTTGGGGCTCAGCTTAAATGTCACCAATCCAAAGCCTGCCTTAATCTCCCCGCATGGAAGTTACTTACTGCTATCGCTGAATTACCATAGCAATTTACATTTATTTAACATCCACTTATATAGACCTTATTATGTACTAGGCTCTGTTCTAACCACTTTTCAGATATTAATTTGTTTAATTTTCATGGAGGTATTGTTATCATCCCCAATTTATAGATCTGTCTTTCCCATGGCATTTGCTATTTGCTAGCTATGTAATCGTGGGCAAGTTACCTAAACTCCCTGCCTCTCAGTTACCTTATCAGTAAAATGGGTGTAATAGCAGTAACATTATGGAAATTATGTGAAGTAATGCATATAAAGTATTTAATGCCGTGCTCAGCACATATGGAGTGTTCAATAAATGTTAGCTATTATTTATTGCATATTTTTAATGTGCTGATACTGTGCTAAGTATTTACATATATTAACTCATCTAGTCACAACAGCCCTGCTAGATAAGTGGTATTATTATCCGCATTTTATAAGTGAAGTAATACAGAAAGACGTTAAGTAACTTCCTCAACATCACATGACTGAGATTTGAACCATATAGGATGACTCAAAAGACCATGCTCTTAACCACTATATTAATAGTTTTAAATTATTATTATTGACCATACTCTCCTTCATATTATAATTATTTTTGTGCTTATCTCATTACCTTCCAAAACTAAACATCCTAAAAGCTAAGGCTATGTCTTTAACTCTTGAAGAACGCCTCAGATTCAGCACTCAGTATATAATTGTCACTGAATAAATGACGAAAGGCTTTTTTCCCCCCACAGGAAATAACATTTATTTTAAGTAAATATCTGACAGTCATATTTTTCTAGATGTAATCATGAGCTCTTCACTTTAAAAACTTCTGAAAATGTATACCCACTTATAGTATCTGACTTAAAAAAAACTCAAAAGTGTGTGAATGAAGAAGGGTGTTTATTACAGTCCAGCTTGAGACTGTTACTAGTTTTCATTGTGCCAAACATTGTGCGTACAATATAATTTCATCCTCACAAATCCCTATTAAGAAGGTATTATTACCCTTATTTTACAAATGGGAAAAGAGTCACAGAAATCACCTGTCTCAAACCAATCAGCTGTTAAGAGTTGGACCAGAGATGAGAACTTAGATGTCTCTATTCCAAAGACCGTACTCATGACTGTCTTCACGTACTCGTGCTGGACTGCCTGGTGATCTGTTTCTCCTGAAGGTAGAGAGAACCACTCCTACCTAGAAGGACAGTGCTAGAGATAAAAAGAGCTCATTTACATATTTCCCTCCATTTAAGCATTGCCAAGAAGATAGGCAGGAGATAGACTCCTGGGAAGGAGCACACAGGAGATAACACTGAACAAGGGAAAAATTTGCAGTAATATGACTGGATTTTAGAAAATGAGTGAATAATGTAATACTACGTATCAAAAAAAAAAAAAAAAGGAACTACTGATACAACCTGGAAGAGTCCAGCAGCCATTATGTTGAGTGAAAGAAGAAAGATATGACAATAGCACTCCATGTAACTGGATGTGCAAGACAGGTTAACCTATGGTGATAGAAATGAGAGTAGTGGAGGCTTAGAGTGGGCTTGACTGGAAAGGGGTATGCAGGAACTTTCTGGGAGCGATGGAAATGTTGTGTGTCTTGTTTTGGGGGTAGATATTTGTCAAAACTTGTCTAACTATACCCTTCATAGCTCTGCATCTCACAATATATAAATTGTACCCCAAAATTATGAAAAAAAAATACTTGAGTGACTTTGTTTTTACCATTTGCCAATCCCTAGATGCTACAGTGTTCTACTGGAAGGGACCTAGACAATCATTTTTAGTTTTGGTTGTGCCTACCTTATCAGGACTGGCAGACTTTGTAAACAATCCTTACGTAAGCTATTAAAAGGGAGGCAATGCATACCTCTTTGTTTGGGGGAGGGGAGCAGCAAAACAAATACTTTGATGACTCTTGCCTTGAAACCTTCCTGAGGGATGATCTGTTGTAGCCTAGAATAGTCTTTGAAAGTCCACAGTGCTTAGCATTGTTTAGTATGCAGAAAGGGATAAGGGAGTACACTGGAAAAGCAGAATGGCAGGATGAATTATCCTGGAAATGTCCAGCACTCTGTGGGTGTAGAAAAGGTGTGTCTTAGAACAAAGCCCTGAACTAGGTCAAAAGTCCTGAGGTCTGGTGCCCCTCCTCACCCACTCATTTTGTGACCTTGCACTGGACATTTAACCTCTTTGGGCTACCGTTTCCTCATCTGTAGGCCTGCCAACCCTTGCTTTGCCTGTCGCCACAGAATTATTTTGAGGTTAAGTAAGATTATAAATGTAAACATACTTTTAAAGTGCTCTATCATTAAGAAATATAAAATGTTACAGACTTTTTTTTTTTTTAAGGGATAAGTGGTAGAAAAATCTCAGTAATGAGTGTGACTCGTCTCTCATGCAGACATTTTGGAACGAGTTTACACATTCCTGGTTGAAAAAACCGTCTGGCCAGAAAAGATTAAATAAAGAAATGTCAAGTCCTGACACTCCTTCTAAGGCCAGTGAACGCTTTGGTGGGGAGCCAAGGTTATCTTGTTGGATTCCTTCTAAACTTGGCAAGAGAGTCCTCCAAACTCTTGAGTGCCTTCTTCACAGAGATTCCGAGTAACACGTCACCCCAGATTTGCTGGAGCCCGGTCGGCACAGGTGCTTGTGTCTTCACTATTGCTACCGACAGTTCTGACAGCCGTGCAAGCTGATCCGGCTCAAAGGAAGGATCGGAGGAAGAGCTTTGTCGCGTATTCCTGGGCCAGGGAGGAAAAAAGGGAGCTCAGTTCAGTGACAGCGGAATGGGCAGAGCGTGAAGCCGGGGGTCCTGGAGGAGCGGCTGGGATGGAGGCGGGATGGCTGGGCGGATGATTCGATCTGACTTGGGTAATGAAAATTGTTTGTTACTGTTTGAACAGCAATTGTGTAAGCAACAGTGCTTCTGTGTTGGGCTGCCTGTGACCCACCAGTATCTGTAACCTAACACCCATCGCAGAGGAGGAGCAGAGCCAGGCCCGGGCGGGAGGGGAGAGGGGAGAGACGGAGGGGTGGGGAGAGCACACAGGGCCCCCTTCTCCCTCCTCCAGCGTCCCACCCCCTCTCTAAACCTCGAAGGAGAATTGGCGAGAAGGCATTTGCCACCTGGACACAATGAGACCCAGTGCGAGGGGCAGGCGTGAGGCTGGCTGGGAGCCAGGGCCCCGGGCTGAATGGCCGTCGCCAAGGGGCTGCCAACGGCCCATCTCTATCCCCGAGGGGCCAGGCCAGGACCCAGGCGGGGGCCCTCAACCCCCACCCCGGAGTCCCAACTCACGCCATTCGCTGGCCGTGATCAGAATGCGCGGGACCCACGGGCTTTGAGCCGCTGAACAGAGCCGCTTCCCCTCCGCGGGCCGCCGGTTCATTTGGATTAGAGCACGCTCTCGGGAGTCCCTTTGTTGGCTGCTTGTTATTCCGCACGCACGGAGCACTGTGCATTCATCTTTATTAGTTCTAATTGCTTCCCTATTCTAATGGGATCTTGATATTCCCATACAATTGAAAGGAAATGTATTCATTAAAATAATTCTTCTCCTAACTGCCGCTTCAAGCTGCTCCTCTAAGTGACATTGTCTCTCTAGCCATAGCCTGCTGAGGCCTCTTATTAAGACTCTAGTCAAAAGCCAACTTTGGGCAGCAAACTTTCCTTGCAGGGGTTTCCAGACAACTGAAGAGAGGGCGCTTTTTAATCGGCTCACACACTGAAGTTGGAGGCCAGCTGGTGTAATTGGGGTGCTGCTCCGGGCGGGTGGGGGGAGAAGGGCTTGCCTCCAGCTCTGCCTCCCATAACAATGACCCCTTTCTGCACACCAAAAGGCTAATTTGGAGAGGGCTTCCCCACCCCCTGTCATCTGTGTGAAACTTCTTGTTTATGCCACAAGCAGTTACTAGGTGTGTTCTAAGCGCGAGGTGCTGAGTACCAACGGTGCGGTGAGAAGTATGAAGACCGAGCCCTAGTCTCAAGGTGTTTATGGTCTCCGTGGGTGGCTCCCAAGTCCCGGTCCCCAAAGTTGTGCTGGAGAGGAAAGGCTGGGGCCGCTTTCCGTGTTCAAAAAAGCTTAATGGGATAGAGAACTTAGACAAACCATAAACGTGTTTGGTTTCATAACCAAATTCTTTCAAGCCATGAGATCAGGGGTTACTTCAAGAAGCTTCTTTGGGACATTGGGAGCCATTGATCTATTTGGCGGAAAGAAACCATTACTTAAAAGAACACGTAAACGTATAGTCTTCTTGCAAGTGGTGCAAATAGCACGCTAAAGAGGTTGAGAGGAGGGGAGGGGAGCCTGTGCTGGGTCCTACATTGTGGTTTGAACAGGATTTAATTCCTGTAACAGCCTTGTGAGAGAACTGTGAGTATTCCCCCTTTTACAAATGAGATGGAAGAGGAATTAGGTGTTTTGTCCAGTGTCAAGAGCTGGAGGTAGGAGTCGAACCTTGGTCTTCTATTGCAAAGCTTAGGCTGTTTTCAGGCCTCGGATCGATCTCTCACGTTGAATTGCAGGAGCCCACTGGGCAGGAGCAGTCAAAGGGGTTTAATGTGAAGGGGGAGTTTGATTCCCCTTGAGGCCTTTGGGGAGGGGGGGTTGTCAGCACGCAGAGTGGGGTAGCATGGGAAGCAAGAGTGTGAGCAGGAACAAGGAGGCCAGGAAGAAGCTGGCATATCCGGGAAATGAGGGGAGTCCACTGGGGAGTGTGCGCGGGAGCCCTGGGAAGAGGGCAGAAAGGTGTGAGAAGGCCGAATTGTCAGGAGCCCTGCCTGTCGGGAATCTGGATTTTAGGCTACAGGTCCTTCTCCAAGGAGGATACATAAACACAGTATCTCTTTTGGGAGCACCAATTTTCCTTGAGGTGGATAATTTTAAACATCTTCATATTAAAAGAAATTCAGATATATTATGGAATAGAATGTAAAATTCTCATGCATTTTTAACAGAAAACAGAAGCCTTCAAAGAGCGCTTGGGTGTGCTGGCAGAAGCTTCAGGTTGTGAGGTCCCCTGGGGACTTTAGTCATTTCTTTTGTCTGCCCTTGGTGTACTTCAGCAGGAAAGTTGGAGAAGTACTGACTTGGGATAAAATGTTTTGGTTCCGGGAATAAAATAATTAGCTATATTTTCAGAAGGGTGACAGGGGCTTGGAAGATAGATAGATTGGCCAGGGCAGGGACTGAGGGCAGGTGTCTAGAGAAGATAATGTCGTAGTAAACACTCAGGAGACCTGAAGGGCTCAGGGGGCTGCCTGGGTCTCATAGCCCACCTCTCTGCCTTGGCCTTTGGGGAGGGGGCCATCTGAGAGAGCCCACCTGCCCTACAAGCCTCTCCTTCCCCTGAGGGGCTCAGTGATTACTCTAGGATGGCCAGAGAGGCCTTAGCAGAAGCAGCCAAAGGAGGGCCTGGGCCGAGGGCGCAGCTCCTCACAGATGACCTTCGTGCCCTGGTCACTTCCCCCACCACACCGCCCCCATCCGCCTTCCAGCCCAGCAGGTTTGCAAGTTAACCGCCCCTCTCCTTTGGGAGGGGGTGACATTTTTTCCATAGTTTAGAATTTGTCTTTAAAGCATTATTTTTTAAGGATTAAAAAGTTTCTTAGTGCTTTATGTTTTTCTCATTTTAGGAGGGATTGTTTATTGCCGAGCATTGAAAAAACCTTGAACATTCAAAAGAATAAAACAAAAAATACCTATAATTCTACTACTCGGCTGTAACCATAGTTACAAATACCTTGGTGTGTATCCTCTGCCAATTTTTTTAAGCATATACATTGTAATTTTTTAATGGAGTTATCTAGTGTATAGTGCTTTGTATACATATGATATATATTTCTTTACATACGTGCATCTTTCACTAATAAGTATTTTTCTATAACATAGTGATTTGTGATTGAAAATATCCCATAGACTCCCTGTTACCTTTATTTATTTTTATGTTTTTAAGATATATTCATTTATTTGACAGAGAGAGAGGGAGTGCAAGTAGGCAGAGAGGCAGGCAGAGAACGGGGCGGGATGAGGGGGGGGCGGAAGCAGGCTTCCACCGAGCAGGGAGCCCGATGATACATTCTAAAATATTAATAATAGTGGTTATCTCCATGGGGTGCCTGAGTGGCTCAGTGGGTTGAGCCTCTGCTTTCTGCTCAGGTTAGGATCTCAGAATCCTAGGATCATGACCTGAACTGAGGGCAGACGCTAAACCAACTGAGCCACCCAGGCATCCCTCCCTGTTGCCTTAAAAGATTATTTTTACATACTTAGTTTGCTTTCAGTGTTTCTTCAATACATACAATGTGATGATGAACTTACTTGTGGCTATCTTTCACAAGGCAATATTACAAATGATATTTCCTTTTATTTTATATTATACAAATAACCATTTCATTGCAGAGAAATGGAAGTTAAGACAAGAAAACAAGTAAGCACCTGTCCTCCCACCATTCAGACTTCATACCTCTTTACCTTTCAGAGCCTATCCTTACAGATTCTATTCTATGCACACATATTTATATCTGTACCCAAATACAGGCGCCCAGTAAAATCTGTAAGTCTAGTATAAAAATAGTTTTATGAAAATAACACTATTTGCCAACCTGCTCTTCCTTCTTACTATATAATGCTTATCCTCATCATTTGGCAGTGTTCGGTATTACTTTATCACTTTCAAATAATACATTGTTTAAGTATACAAACATTTCTTTGTCCTGTGGTTCCTCATTTAAATTTTTCTGCAGCATTCTTTTTTTTTTTTTGTGAGAGAGAAAATTCTTTAAATATTCAGGATATTAAATTTTTTGTAATTTTGCACATTTTTCCTGGGTTATTTATTTTTCTTTGAGCCTTGTTTAAGGTAAGTGTATTTCTCTTTATTTTGTGATTATAGAAATAAAACATGGTCATGGTGCAAAAGTTCAAAAATATAGATAAAAAGAAAAATAATTAAAATTAAGTAACCCTAAATCCTCCTAACTGGAGATAACCACTATTTTTTTTTTAAGATATTTATTTATTTGACAGAGATCACAAGTAGACAGAGAGGCAGGCGGGGGTGGGGGGGGGAGCAGGCTCCCTGCTGAGCAGAGAATCCCATGCTGGGCTTGATCCCAGGACCCTGAGATCCTAATCTGAGCAGAACACAGAGGCTCAACCCACTGAGCCACTCAGGCACCCCATGGAAATAACCACTATTATTAATATTTTAGAATGTATCTTTCTAGGTTTTCCTATTTCCCAATATATATATATAAGAAAATAGCCATATAGATATATTTTTTAAAAAAACAAAATTCTTCTGTATATATTTCTGTGATCTGCTTTATGCACTAAATCCGTTTTGAAAATCTCTCATGTCAACACAAATGACTCTGAACCATTATGGATTAAATTAATTTTATTTTAAAAATAGAAAATACTTGGGGGGCCTGGCTGGCTCAGTTGCTAGAGCATGTGACTCTTGATCTCTGGGTTGTGAGTTCAAGCCCCATGCTGGGCATACAGATTATGTAATAAAAAAAATTTTTTTTAATAAAAAATAAAATAGACATCACCTTTGTTCAAAAATAGTTCAAAAATCAAAACAATATAAAAAAGTAGACATTGTGGGGCACCTGGGTGGTTCAGTTGGTTGGGTATCTGCCTTTAGCTCTGGTCATGATCCCAGGATCCTAGGATAGAGCCCCTCATCAGGCTCCACACTAGGTGGAGAGTCTGCTTCTCCCTCTCCCTCTGCCTGTCATTGCCCCCGCAATTTATTTATTTATAAATAAATAAAATCTTAATTAAAAAAAAAAGTAGACACTGAGAATTCTTGCTTCCATGCATGTCCTGCTTCACCTGGTTTTCTTTTTCTTTCTTTCTTTTGGACAGACAGGGATTTATTAGTTTCAGGTGTGCAATATAGTGATTCAAAAATTCCATACATTACCCCATGCTCATCACTAACAAGTGCCCTCCTTAATCCCCATCCCCTATTTCACCTGGTTTTCTGATTTTCCCTCCCACAGGTCACTGATTTTAATAGTTATACTGTTCTTTTTTGAAAATACAAGCAAATGCAATTATGTATGCCCCATCCTTTCTTTCATAGAAGTTAGCACATTGTATACATTGTTAGGCACCTAAAAACAAAAACAAAAACAAAAAACCTAATAGTATACAGTGGAGACCTTTTCTTATCACTACATAGAGAATTTCCTGGTAAAACATGGTGTAGATGGACCATAATATCTAACCAATTTCATATAGTTGGGTATTGTGGTTATTTTCGAACTTCAAGTGTTACAAACAATGCTATGATACATGCAAATGTAATTTTTGTATGTGTACTAATATATTTGCAGGAAAATTCTTGAAGGTGAGATTGATGAGTTAGTGGGTAAGTATATTAACAGCATTAATAGAAAATGCCAAATTGGTCTTCATAGGGCTATGCCATTTTCTATTCCTACTGCATTGCATGAGGATGTCCATTTCCCTACAACTTCAGCCTGTCAGTGTATTTGGGATATGTACAAACCTGATAGGCGAAAATTGGGCATACCATTGTAACTACAATACGCACTTTCTTCTTAACGATGTTGAACATTCTTTCATGTGCTTAAAAGCCATCTCTTTTTGTTTTTGTTTTTCCCTGAAAACAGGTATTTTTTCTATTTGGTTATTGGTCTGTTGATTTACAGAAATAAATTATATATTATAGTGATTGATCCTTTGTGAAAGAGTTGTGGTTTTTTTTCTCCAGTTAGTCATATACTTTTTTTTTTCTTTAATTATGGTGCTTTGGGGGCACCTTTTTAAAAAATTACAGTGCTTTTGGTGCTTTTGGGGTGGCTCAATGGGTTAAGCCTCTGCCTTCCGCTCAGGTCATGATCTCAGGGTCCTAGGATCGAGCCCTGCATCGGGCTCTCTGCTCAGCAGGGAGCCTGCTTCCCTTCCTCTCTCTCTGCCCATCTCTCTGCCTACCTGTGATCTCTGTCTGTCAAATAAATAAATAAATAATAATAAATAATAAATAATCTTTTAAAAAAATTACGGTGCTTTTATCATGTAAGAGTTTTAAGACTTTTATACAGCTGTACTTATTAGTCCTTTATTTCATGATTTCTGGATTTTTAATAAATTAAAAATGGTCTTCATGATAAGATTACAAGGGGGTTCTGTTATTCTGGTAATTTTTAAAAATGTGAATATAGGTGACACACAATGTTACATTATTTTCAGGTGTACAACATAGTGATTCAATCTTCTGGTAATTTTATGGTTTTAGTTTGTGCATTTAAATCTTGGATCCAGCTGATGCTTGTTCTGGGGTATTGTGTAAAAAACTGGCCCAATCTCTATCTTTTTCCAGTTAATGAAACACCATTTATTAAAGAGCCAGTCTTTGCCTCACTGGTTTGATATTTAGCATACACCAAATTTTCATATATTTTTATGTCTGTTTCTGTCCCATTAGCCCATTTGTGTATAAAACATCCTTTTTGGTAGCCGCATGGTATTGCTTCTTATATCTATAAAATATTTTATTTGACAAATTCATTTTTGTTAAACATCTTGGTTGCTTTCCGTTTTTCAAATTCCATGGAGTGCTCAGTGAATAAAATCCTTGCACACGTTTATGTATGCCTTCGTGTTTAAGTGGATCAATTCTTTGCCTCGGATAAATTTTATACATGGAATTACTGGGTCAAAAGGTATGTGCTTCTTAGGCTTTTTCATACATCTTGCCAAAATGCCTTCTAGAAAGATTGTACCAATTTACACTCCCTCCAACAATGTGTAAGCGCTGATTTCCCCTCACCCATGCCAACTCTCAGTATTATCATTCTTTTTAATCATTGCCAATCTGATCAGCAAACGAGAAAAAAAAGGGTCTCTCATTGCTGTTTTAATTTGCTTTCTTTGAATGCTAGTGAGGTTGAATATTTTTTCAATTTATGGTGGTTTTTGATGTACAGAAGTTTTTAATTTTTTATGTAGTCAAATCTATCAATCTTTTCCTCTATGGTTTCTGCTTTTGTTGACATATTTAGAAAGTTCTTCCCCATCCTAAGATTATAAAATATTCACTTATTATTTTCTTCTAGTACCTTTATGGTTTCATTTCCATCCTTATCCATCTGGTATTAATTTTGATGAATGGTGTGAGCTGGGAAATAACTTGTAGTCTTTATTTATTTATTTCCCAAATGGATACCCTGTTCTTTCATCACTGTTAAAAAGCATGTATTTGTGTGTGTGTGTGTGTGTGTGTGTATAACTATTCCTAAAAGGAACATCTTGAACAGCTGGATACTGAGGGTAATCCAGCTCTAGGCTTTGGGTCATCGTGAAAAATGTCAGTTATCATACTAACCAGGCAGACACTGCACTGTCCAGCGTATGTGGGCTTTTGAGTCAAACTGACCAACGTCTGACATTCAAATTCCAACATTGCCTCTCCACGCTTGGGCAACTTTGAGCGGGCTCATAATCCTCCTTGAGTCTCGGTTTCTTCATCTGTAAAATGGGGTCATAATATTTATCTCATTGGGCTGTGATGAGAAGTCAATGAAGTAATGTTTGTAGCAACTGTCAACATATGCCAACATGTCACAGACAGTCAACGTGTGTCACTCGCCCTTTACACGGCACCCCCCCCCCATCTCATGATCCCCTGAGGCCCTTACTGTAAATAGGATATGCTGGAGAGGGGAGGGGTTGAGTGCTGTGTTTGCTTTTTATAGGCTTTCTATCTTTACACTTGTGATCAGACTCTCATTTGTTATGTCTTGCTGCTTTTAGTGTTGTTTCATTAGCAGCCTTTCTCTCCCCTTCTAAATAGGAAATTTCATTTTCTACCAGCTAGGAAGCCAGACAACTGGATTCTTAGACATGTATTTAAATTAAGAGTACCTGGGATCTGAGTGAGGGCCTGAGGGCCTCTCCTGTTGTAGAACATAGTGGTTCCCAAGTCTGACAGCATGTTGGAATCACCTGGAGAGCTTTTAAAACATAGCCACGCCTGGGTCCTACCCCAGACCAATTAAATCAGCATTTCTGTTGGCTGGGCCCCTGCCTGGGTATATTTAAAAAGCTCTGCGGGTGATTCTCACTTGCTAGCAGGGCTGAGAACCCTTGGCGCTGGGAGTGCACTGGCTTTGTGAGATCTGTCTTCACACTTGGGGGTCTCCCATTCTGGCTCTTTCCCAAAATGGGTCTCAAATTGGGGTTGGGGGGTTTGCTATGGAGTGGAAAAGGCCAGATGGTGGAGATGTCAGGGATGTTCTGGAGGCCGCTGCTTGCCGAATAGAGCAGCTCCGGTTCTCTGGTCTCCTTCGCCCAGAAAGCCACTTTCTCTGGACGTTTGGAAATGCTGTTGGCAATTTCTCTTAAAAAAACAGAGCCATCCCAGTCCCCAACCTGATGCCTCTCGCCTCTAGGGGCTTTCTGAGATCACCATGGTTTTGACTCCTGAGGAGAGTGGAAGGCGATGAGAAACAAATCTTGAGAAGATACCTTTAGGTTTATTTCTATTTGGTTTGTTTACATGTTCCCTTTTTCTCTTGGGCCCTTCTCTGTCCCCCAAAACATATGTAGGTGACACATTCAAGCCTGCTTGGTTCCCAGCTTCAGCAGACTCACTGTATCCTTGGCTGGAGCCACCATCTCCCGAAGGCAGGCTCACCCCCAACGAGCTATTGGCGGACCTACTCTGTTACCTCATGAAATAGATACAAGTGTGCTCAGTACCGCCCACAGGATGCCCTAACATCGAGTCTCTTTGCTACAAGATCAGCCTTCATCTCGTCGCATGCTCCAGTTTTGGTAACCTGACTGTGTGCCTACCCCATGGGCTTGAGTCTCCTTCTAGATCTCTCCCTGGTTCCACCAGACCCTGCAGGGAAGAGTCACCACCTCTCCTAATTAATTAGAACCAACTCCTCCAAGGTTAACAATGAAAAGAGAATCTCTGTGGAGAGAGGTGACTGGAATTTTCCCTTGGGGTTTCTCACTCATCACTGACACTACTTGTGTCCCCACCCTCCAACACACACACACACACAGAGGGAAGCCATAGACCAGGCTGCATCCTTCAGACCAGTGTTTATGGCAAGTTGTGGATAACAAGAGAGAAATAAACAGAGAGAGTAACATGACTTCACATAATCTCATTTATGAGATATGACTCGATCATGAGAGCGCAGGGCCTGCCTCCTCCTAATGAGGGGCTGCCTCTGTGTGGTCAGTGCCATCACAGCAGCCCTGGCCTTGGGCCAGAAGCCCGGACAGCTGCCCTCTTGAATGTTCAGATGGAGCCACTAAAAGAATGGAGCCAAGAAGCGGACGAGAGTACCCCTTCTGCCTGGTGCCACCATCTGAATTTCGTTTCCTGTCTGAGGAGCTGCCCCTTCCTGGGAGGCTGACATGAGTGTGTCTTTTTGTGGGAAATGGGACCTTGGACTCAAGTCAGGCTTTCTTGATCCTCAAGGCTGTCTGCAGGAAGAAATGGAGTGGACACATAGCAGCTCACCTCACTGCCTTGCCGGCTAGAAGTGTGGTTTTTTTTCCCTTCCTAAGATACAATGTCACAACACCGTGAAATGTTCTGTGGTGTTGATTCACGATGGAGCCATAGGTGAGCAAACAAACCGGTGGTTATTTACAGAGTGCTGATGATACACTTTTTGAAGAGGTCCCAATAGTTGTGTAGAGGGAGGAAAAATACAAGTGTCTGGAGGTTTGCTGAGACTTTTTCTCTACCTGGAAGTCTGGGTGGCATACCTCTGCCTTTTAGGGTGCTGATTTCTTCTTTACACCCAAGAGAGACCTCGCCCCCGATGCACCGGGGAATGACCTTAGCCTACAAACCCAACCCAACAAATGTAGTAGGACATAACAAGAGACTGGGGCCAGAGTGCAATGCACTCACCCACTTGCATAATGCCGTCTGTCTGGTTTGTGTTCCTGGAGGTTGTATGGCTATCGTTCTTTGTTCCTTATCAGTCGGATAACCCCATCAACTCTGGCTCAGTGATCCTCCGTGGAGTCAGTGCTGCCCCCTAGAGGCATTTTTAGGAATGCATGGTGGCTTCCTGTTGAATTTGTTGACCCTGTACTACTTGGGGAAGGCAGGCGGAACTGGACTTCTTGCCTTAGGTGGGCCAGTGTCGTACAATGAAGATCTGTCCTGCACTTCATAACACATTTGAATGCTCCACCAGACATTCCTGTAGGTAGGAAATCTCTTTACATTGGTCTGAGCCTAGAATGTAATTCTAGTTTGCACGTAAACACAAAGTACTTTTTGCGGTTTTAATATACGTTGAATTTTTCATAAATGCTAGCATCACATAAATCAAGAGAATACTGTGTTTTATGTTTACCAGAAGTTGTTTTCCATTTCAGGAAAGCACGATACCAGCAACAAAATGCTTATGGTATTTGAGTTGCCAAAACAACACACCTCTGTTCATCTGTGTTCATATGGATCTGTACAAATATATAGTACTTATTTAGTTTTGTTTCAGAACATCAAATCTAAAGAAGTACCCATAATGTTCCAGTCAATATTTTTTACTTCTCTTAAATTCAATATTCATTATAAGTGGGTATAACCGTCTTCTATCTTCTAGTGTAGTGACACACAAACATTTACAGATTAAAATCTGTATTATTTTATTCTAAATGATTTCCCTCTAGGTCTGTATCCTATAGTTATAGCAGGATATTGATTCTTCTAAAAGTTATGTGTGTGGGGGGGATTCTATGATCTTTTTCATTTCAGAACATTAACGGTGGTCTCATTTGCTATGAAATATTTGCTGTAAACAGGGAGGAGGGATTGGGCCCCGTCGCTCTAGGCAGCCTCCTAGAGGGTGTTTTATCTAATTTTCACAATAGCTCTGTGAATAGCTTTGTTCATGCAATGACCACCATTTTGCACAGGAGGAAACTGAGTCACAGAGCCATGAGGCAAGTTGCCCCAGTTCACCCATCTGGAAAAGGGGGGAGCTGGGATCCTAGTATCCTCTCACTATCCTGTCCTCCACCCTCTAGGTCTGCCCCATCGCCCTTGATTTTTTCCAGGTTCCCGGGGCCTTTCTCCCTGAAAGCCCATCCTCTGACCTTGCCAGTCCTCTTAGAGGACTCAGCAGGGACTTAGACTGGAAAAAAAAAAAAAAAGTGACTTTTTTCTTTTGGCTAGAAGCTCAGTAGAGGAAATCAAAGAGAAGTGTTTGGCATAGAGCAGACCACTAATAAACTTTGGGGAGTGAATGAAGGAATGAGTAATTTGGTCATGTTCTGGGGAGAGTGGTGCTGGGTCCTTCAGAATGGCCCCTGGGCTTTTAATAATTTATTTCAGTAAATTGATGTGAGTTTTCCACTGGTTGACACTAGGCTCAGAGGGCCACTAGCTGAAGGATGGACACTTCCATCGTCTTCCCAGGGCTGAGGGGGGCGGGCCACTCCTTTTTTTTTTCTCCCAGGAAGCACAGCTGTTGAAATAGGAAGCAGCACAATTTTCTCATTCCTTCCCCATCCTCATGGACAGGGTTCCAGGCCCTGGAGGTGGGTGTTTTTGTAAATAACAGCCTTTCTTTGGGTCCTTTGGTCTCAGATGTGACTCTGGCCCGGGGACACCAGCTCCTGCAGTAGGCAGCCCGCCTAGGGATGTTGCTCTGTGTTTCTTATGCATCTTTGGCAAGGTCTCACTTAGAGCTGCTCCTTCTTTCCTTCATTCAGCAAATATCTTCTGGGCTTTTGCTTTGTGCCAGATACTGGGGTGCAGGAATGAGCCACAACACATGGTCCCCACCCTCAAGAAACTCAGATTTAGGACAGAGGACTGACATTTGCAGCCAAGTGCAGAAAGAGTGGTGACAAAGGAATATACAGAGGCTCTGGGAACCCAGATCCAAGCCAGACTGGGGAGAAAAGGGAAGCCTTCCTAGGGGAGGTGTCAACTGTGCTTAGTCCTGAGCGAAGGTTATGATTTAGCGCAGACAAAAAAATATTAGGATTCGGGGCGCCTGGGTGGCTCAGTGGGTTAAGCCACTGCCTTCGGCTCGGGTCATGATCTCACGGTCCTGGGATCGAGTCCCGCATCGGGCTCTCTGCTTAGCGGGGAGCCTGCTTCTTCCTCTCTCTCTCTCTCTGCCTGCCTCTCTGCCTACTTGTGATCTCTGTCTGTCAAATAAAATAAATAAAATCTTTAAAAAAAAATATTAGGATCCCAACAGGGAAGGAAGACGCATGTAAATTAGGATAATCTGAGGAAGGTTTGTGTACAGAGGGGTTATTTGCAAGGGTAGGGGACGGGGAACCATTGCAGATACCACAGGAACCCAAGGCTGGCAGCAGTAGAACTAGGACCACCTTTAGGCCAGAAGATGCGGGGTAGGGGGTAGGGGGGCTCCTGGACTCTGGGAGGAGAGTGGTATGAGTACAGGCCACCTCGATAGAAGGAGTGATCTCCCATATGGGATCAGCCAGCCTGATAGGACCTCACAGGGAGAGATTATATACCCTATTCTTTCCTCACTCTTTCCTATCCTTCATTCTCTGCTGGTGCTCCTTATTGGCCAAACACAACCAGAAGCCGGAGAGTACTGGAGTTTGTGGATGCAATCCTTCAGGACACTGAGCCGTGCAGGGAGTGCATTGAGAGAGAGAGAGAGAGAGAGAGAGAGAGCACGGGCGCATGAGCACATGAACAGGAGGTGGGGAGAGGAGCAGACGAAGAAGGAGAAGCTGAGTTCCTGTTGAGCAGGCAGCCTGATGTGGGGCTCCATCTCAGGACCCTGGGATCATGACCTGAGCCAAAGGCAGATGCTTAACCGATGGAGCCACCCCTATACCCCAAAGATTAGGGTTTTAAAAATGGCCACTCGGCCCCTGGCACACAGATGATCTAGAGACATCATTTCCTGCCAGAGACCGTGAGGCCTGAATCAAGCCAGCAGCAGTGGAGGGAAAAAGAAGTGGATGGATTCTGAGAAAGGTTTAAAGAAGCACGCTCAGGGGGTGATGAAGAATTGGATGTGGTGGCTGAGAAAGAGGGAGGTGTGAGGGCCGAGCCCTGGTTTTCCGCTTGAAGCTCAGGCAGGGTTGGGAGCTGTCTGGCTGACCAGCTGTCACCTCGTGGGCTTTGCCTTCTGGATTCAGGGGAAGGTTTTCATTGGCCTACATTGGCAGGATCTTTACTTTCACGGGGGCTTTACAGGGGCTCCCTCATCCTGCCACACGTTGGCCTCGCTTCCCCTGTTCCAGGAAACCAGCGCAGAGGGCAAGGAGAAGACCCCCCTTTGCGGCCACCCTGGGGTCTCCTGAGCCGGGACCTGCTCCCCGCCAAAGGGCTCTTCCCATCTGGAGAGAGGATGTGTTTTCTTTTAATGTGCTTCATTGCTGGGGCAAATGAGGCCCAGCTGAGGGGAGGGAGCCAGCACTGCCGGCAGAGTGCAGCTCTGTAAGCTGGGGCGAGCAGGGGGTGGGGGGGCTCCCGTCACCCCTCGTTTCCTTCCCTAGCTCTTCGGAAGCCCCGTCCCCAAAGGCTCCTGGGTGCTCGCCAACAGGTCCGAAGAACCTGCCACGTGGTAACAGGTCCCATTCCGTGGAGTTCTCTGCCCAGGAACCCGGAATAGTTTTCTTTTGTTTTAGAGGGAAGTGCTGAGGTAGTTCTTTCGGGTTCTGAGAACTCGGGTAGTCATGGCAACACAGAAGGGTGGGGTGGGTGAGGTGGGGGTTCCTAGCAGCATTTCGTTTCAAATGCCAGATTAAAGGGAAAACTTCTTTGGAGTTTGCCTCGGTAAGACATAGCTGGATGCGGACTTGCCGGATGATTTTTCTGGTTCAGGATTTTGCATGTTGTGTTTTCTCACCTGATGGGCAGTCTTCTGAGAGTTTTGGCTGAAAGACTTCAAGAATTTCAGCTCATTCCTGGCACAAGAGTTGGTGGGAGTGTTTCCTTTGTTCCTGTCTGGGGCCCCGTCCTGTAAGCCCTGGTCTTACAATGGGACTGCTGCTAAAAAGGAAAAAAAAAAAAAAGGTAACGTGTTGACTGAGGTTTTCATTCAGTCTGTGAAAAGAAAGATGTTCCCCAAGCAGCCAGTTTTGCTCTGCTCTCCCCTTTGGGTCCAGGATCTTTCTCCCAGGGTTTTATTGGACCCACAGACCACATGGAGTCCAACCCTGGCCCTGGCTCTGGAGTCCTACAGGGGATCCCTCTCAACTGCTGTCTGAGAGACTCTAGGAGAAAATGAAGGTGGAAGCGTTTAGCCCAGAGACTGAACTCCAGTTGTCACCCCCCCCCCGCCCCCCTGAACTGCACTGTACATCCTGAATCAAGGCGACTTCAGCATTCTCTTGCTGGGACTGTGACTCCCCATTCCCGCCCAGCCCAAGCCTTCTTTCCCAGCAGGGTCAGTACCAGTTCCGATCCCCGAAGATACTCAATCACACTGTAGTTGTCCAAATGTTAGCTGAACTCTTCCCTGCACTCAGTCACCAAGTCTTGCCATGTATTTATTCCTGCAAAGTCTCTCCTAGGTTCCCCATGTTATTAATGTTTTTATTAACATCAGCCCCAATTATTGAACACTTACTGAGAGCCAGGATTTCAACATGTCACCTAATTTAATGGTTACCCCAAACCCTGCGAGGCAGGTACTATTATTCTCATCTTACAGGGAAGGGAACTGAAGACCCCGAGTGCTAATTTGTCTGGAGTACATTAGCTGCTAAGCAGTCGAGCGGCGTCTGTCTGTCTGATCCACACCCGTGTCCTTTCCACCCCGGCATAGCCTGTATCCTCGGCCACCAACCCGGCTTTCATCCCTGCCTACAGCTCGTGGCAAGCACTCTGCGCAGACCCCACACCTCATTTTCTCCCTGCTCCATCCCAGCCAGGAGGGAGCCAACGAAAGGTCTTCCTCGGGCTCCTTTCATTCTTCCCCTACCAGGCTCGGTTTTACAGCTACGGAGAACACAGCTGTTTTGGTCACTGTGGTGTCTGTGGAACTTAGTCCACAGAAAGTGAGCAATGAGTACTTATTTACTTTCTGAGTCAATGGAGAAGACCTCCTCCAGCCCTTCCCTTATTCTGTTTTTGGGTCCTTCCCAGCTGGAGCCACTGTTACCCTCCACCATCAGACATGGCTCACCTGGTTCCTGAGCCGATCCGATTATGAGAGCATGCGGGCGCGTTAGCAGGATCCATTTCTGTGCAGCTCCCATAGCTCCAGATGCTTCTGAGTCTGCAGGGCAAAAGTCTTTCTGCCGTGATAGACCTAAGATCTGGGGCACAGGAGGGTGAGTCCTGGGCCTTGATATGCCCCCAGATCCCATCTTTCCTTACCTCCCTCACATACTGGGTCGGGCACTTCACATAGATTATCATAAAAGCCTCAAAAGACAGACAGTAGCATCTCCTTGTTGCACCTGAGGAAACTGAGGCTTAAAGGGATTGCATCACTTGCTAGAGGACTCACAGATAGGAGTGGTGGTCAGGGCTCTGAGAAGGGGGTTATGTGAGTTTGGATCCTTTGTGATTTTCCCTTCACTGCCCTTCCTTCCTGGGGGCTGGGCTTCTGCCACATTCCACCCATCAAACCTATAAATCCCCCCCATGTCCTGGGAAGCCCACAATCTCAGGAGCTAACAATCATAGTTAGAACAGGTACAATTTTGTGGGCATCTGTGTATGCCAGAAACCTTAAGGGACTCTGAAGTCCCTTAAGAATAAAGGGACCTGGGGCGCCTGGGTGGCTCAGTGGGTTAAAGCCTCTGCCGTCGGCTCAGGTCATGATCTCTGGGTCCTGGAATCGAGCCCTGCATCGGGGAACCTGCTTCCCCTCCTCTCTCTCTCTGCCTGCCTCTCTGCCTACTTGTGATCTCTGTCAAATAAATAAAATCTTAAAAAAAAAAAAAAAGAATAAAGGGACCTTATTGGATCTTCAGCCCTACAAAGTGCTTGAGGGAAACTGAGGGACATTAAGTGCTGCCTCCCATGTCGTATGTCCCCCAGATGAGGGAGCGGGAATGCAAACCGGGGCTGTCTGAGCCCAAAGCTGCTGCTCTTTACACTCTTGCAAAAGCTGGCGGATGGTGCTTTCCTCTCTTTGCTGCACCCCACTTCTAGCTGAGGTCCTGCTGCCCCAAACCAAGTTGCCCCCACCTTTCAGCCTCTGGACTCCTGCTGCCTACCCCACCAATGGACCCAGCTTCTAGCTCAACCCAGAGCCAGCCACATTCACGTGCCCCTCTTGTCCCTGTGCTTGGCACTGCTGGCCAACCCGGCAGGCAAGTCAGTTCCTTTGGCCTTGCTCCCTCCACGTCCCAAACCCCACTCTCGCCCATGTGTAGCATTCCTTGTGTGATTCTCACCACCCACCATCTCCCCACGAGCTCCACAGGCTAGGAGAGTCTGCTTGTACACCTCATGGCTTTCCAAGGTGGTTTGAGTGAGTGCAAACTCTTCTACTTGGCTTGCTGGGCATCATCTCTCTATCAGGGACAAGCCTTCCCTGTGGCTCTGGGACCCCACATTCTGGGGTCATTCCCTGTACTAGGCAGGGCCTGGCTTACGGCTTTCTCGCTGGTTCCCTGCTCCCTGCTGAATGCTGATTCTGCCCTGTCTACGATTGGATGCCTGCCTGCACGGACTCCTGCATCCTGACTCCCTCAGCCCCCAAAGGAGCATAGGTCCCGAGCCTCAGCATGTCCCCACAGGCCCAGCTCCTACCTGGAGACCCTCATCTGGCCACTTCTCTTGCCTCACCTGATGGGACATTACCTAGCCTTTTTTTTTCCCCTCAACATCTTCCAACTTGGCCTCTGCTCCACTTAGAGAAGAATCAATCACTGAGCTAATAATCTGTGCTTTGGGCCCACGTGCACCACATGGGGTGTGGGGCACTGAGACCTCCCAGCTGCCTCCTGCTCCCAGACCCACTGCCACGAACCCTTTGTGCCTGGTGTTGGCTGTTCTACTATACCTCACCAGAGCGCACTCCTCCCCTCTCCCCACCTGCCCAGGAAGCCTGCTCTGAGGATGTCGGGCAGGGCTTCCCAGGGTTCTTGGCACACCAAGAAAAAGCTACTATTTGTGTGACAAAGCGGGGTAAATGGAGGAATGGCTAGGAAGAGCTAGCTGGGAGGTCCAGACACCTCAGGCTCGCCCCCCCCCCCCGCCGGGGGGGCTACAGGGGTGGGTGAGTCTCTGCTCACCTGGAACCCATTCTCCTGAGAAGCTCTCCTCTAAGCCATGGCAATAAAAATAGTAACTCCTTTTTAGCGAGTGATTTGAATGTGGCAGGTGCTACGGTGTGTGTTTGTTTTGCCTCTGGTCCGCTCAAGTAGGTCATTACCAAGGAGGACCCAGGCTCAGAGACTCCCAGCAGCTTGCCCCAGCAAGAGTCTCTCTGATGTGCTTACAGTCAGAATCCCGGGATTAACCTTTTAGGGGTACTCTTTGTTTCCCCTAGAAAGGCCCATCTTGCAGTGAATGAGAACTCCTGGAAAGCAAAGTGGTATCTGATTCCTCTCTGCGTCCACACCCTGCCTAGCATGTGGCATGAACATGCTCCCTGTTCTCTGGGTCCTTCTGGGAAGCCCAAGGTTCCTTAGGCATGGCTCTCACTTTGATCCAAAAGGAGTCCATACAAATGCTTTCCTGAATTAGGCCAGACCCCTTATCTAGGGGAGAGTGTTTGGGAAGAGGGGCTGAGCTGCCCCTAACCGGCTTGGCTGCTGTGGCCCTGTAGGAGCAAGTCTTCCAGGTCGGACGCTGTAGGAGTCCCTATCTCTTTGCTTCTCCTCAGCCAGGCCTCTCCACACACTAACATCCCTGATCATGGCCTTGAGGAATCTTTCCCATTTCAGGTATTGAGAAATCTTAGGTATCTTTATCTATAAAGATGATCCTGTCTTTATACCCAATTCCTCAAGCAGTCCTTGAGAGAGCGAGAAGTTCGGGGAACTGAGAAGTGGGTCCTATTACCACACTCCTGTCTCTATTCTATTGTGTATAATAGACAGTGTGAGGTCAATGTCACCCTAGGAATTGCAGCTGGTCCCATCTGTCCATGTATAGGGAGGCCAAGACCAGGAGAGAGGACGTGTGTCCCGCAGGGTCCCACAGGGAGAAGAGGCAGAAATACCGTGACTCCCGGGGCAGTGCTCTTCCCACAGATCCTGTTGCCTTAGCATCAACTGCATTCCCAAGGCACTGCCACCCAGTTTGGGGTTCTGAAATTTGCTGATTTTTTTCAGTTGCTTCTTGGTTGGAGGACTCAGCACCTCACCTCTGGGATGGGCATTGGCGGGAAGACAACTTGGTCCTCCCAACCTGACAAAATGGCAGTTTGCTCTCATGGGGCTCACACTCCCTCTGCTCCCATGGTCTGGAAGCCCAGTGGGGGGGACACTTGCCTCTATTTTGAGGACTGTGGTTGCCATGGGCCCATTAGTGGCACAGACTTTCCACCGCATAGAGGTCTATTCTCTTGGCCAAGCCAAGAGCCTGGCCTGTTCTTCAGCCTCACAGGCCCAGTAGGGTTAACCAGGAGCTGCTCTCTTCTTTGTCATCACAGTTTCTTCCAGAGAGAAGGAGCAAGCTTTCTGCCATCTACATATTTTCAGCTGAGTTATATTTTGCATAAAGTAAACTTAGCAAACAGAGAACACAGGGAGAATATATTTGGCTTTGAAGCGTCAGTGTTCTGACAGGCATTTCCTATTAGCTATCTCTGAGCCGACCAGCCGGGCTGGGTTTTGCTTAACTGGCATAATTCTCCTGCAGTGGAGACAGCTCATTCATTAGTCATTCCAAAAGCCAAATACAAAATATCCTTCTCTAAGCCAACTCCACCAACCAGCTCTGCAGCGGGTGGAACAATGAAACTATGTTGCTTACCGGGCCGGGCAAAGGTCAGCCCGAGAGCCACCTGTCTGCCTGGCTTGGGACGGTGGTTTTGGCTTGCTTTCTTCCTTCCCTTTGGAACAGGAAGGACACATCTTCCTCTGGTTGGCAGGGGCCTGGGGAGTCTTTCAAAGGGTAGGCTCCATCCCACTTCACTACTGAGTCCTTTGCAACAGCTCAAAGCCCTGACTGAACGCATTCCCTTTAGTTTATGTTTGGTTTTGTTTTTCTAGGTCCTAGAAGCTAAAGGTACCGGTTCTAAAAGGAAGCAAAGGAATGTGTCCCTTCCTGCTTGGGTCTGTCAGCTGAGCTCAGCCCTTCTTTGACTGGCATCTTGCGTGCTATCTGTTTTAATTCCTGTGCAGTGAGGGCTGATGTCCCCATTTTACAGATGAGGAAACAGGAGCCCAGAGAAGTGAAATGATTTGTCAAAGGCCAAAATGAACCGTCTGTCCTCTCTTTTAGGAAGTTTCCTTTGGGATGATTATCTGAGGTCAAAATGAAAATGCATATGGGGGTGAGGGTCTACTCTTGACTTTGTCCAGGCACCCAGGGTAGGGTCTGCTGAAAAGCCAACCAGGAAGAAAGGCGGGAAGGTATGCTGCTCTAGAAGAAAGATTGTCGCCTGGCTGGCTCAGTTGTTAAGTGTCTGCCTTCGGCTCTGGTCATGGTCCCAGGGTCCTGGGATGGAGCACCGCATTGTGCTCCCTCCTCAGCGGGAAGCCTGCTTCTCCCTCTCCGGCTCCCCCTGCTCATGTTCCCTCTCTTTCTATGTCTCTCTCTGTCAAATAAATAAATAGAATCTTAAAAATTTTTTAAAAAGAAAAAAAGAAGAAGAAGATTGAAAACACTGTGGGGTGGGAGTTGGGTGGGTAGTTTTGATGGGAACAGAGTTTGGTTTGACGCAGGCCAAGAGCTGGGACCGGAACAGGGACAGAAAAGGGGGAACTTGTGGTTCTGGGAGCAAGCTGGAGATTCCACAAGTGCCTCATAGACTGTTCCACCTGACCAAGCCTGACCAAGCAGAACGCCAAGGGGTAAAGGCTCCACTAACATCCAATAACTGGGGGGGGGGGGCACCAGGGGATGCTGAGGAAGTTCCTGTACAGAGGTGAAGAGCTAGAGGTTGCCACCACAGCTGGTTGTTGGGGTCAGACTCTCCGGAGGGTCTAATTAGCACTCCAGGTGAAGAAACACATTCACAGGTGCCCAGGCCAAAGTAGAGAGTTGGGGGATGGGGAGACAGGACAAATCAGAGGTAGAATATACATACATAAGTTAGGAATGGCAATCTCCGAGGACTTCCAAAAGCAGACATCCAAAGCTAACTCTTGAGTGGTGCCCTCCTTAGCTTGATTAAGACCTTCCTCAGGCTGGCCTCAACTCATTTCCCATCTGCCCTTCCATCCCTCTGATTTCTGTCTCAAACTGTTTGTTTTTTCCAAACATACACAGCACTTGTACTCTATAGCTCTTCCACACGCTATTTTCTCTACATGCATGTCGTCTCTTCTATCCATAGCCTTACCTAGCAAACTCCTCCTTACCCTCCCAAACTCTGCCTAAATGTACCCGGAAGCCTCCTCCATCTTCCCAGAGTAACTTTTGTCTGTGTTCCTGACCCTTTGTCTATAACTTTAGTAAATCATTGATTCTAGTGTGCTGTCAGAAACCCTCTCCAATTTTATCCCTGGATTCCCAGGACCCAGTGGAGAGATGGCATTTGGAAAATACTCAAATCAGTTGATAAAGCAGTGCAGCCTGAAAGGCTATGAATTTGAAAACATGTGCCACTGAATCATTGTGTCTCAGACCTGAAGAAAATCTACAGTTGATCCAAGTGAACCATCTCTTTGGTGTTCGAATCCCTCATCCATATTTCTAGCCTGATGTAACGTACACAAACCACCTAATCCAGTAACTGGCATATATTAGATGCTCATTGAATGGTAGCTATTGTTATTTCTTAGGGACTCAAAATGGACCTATTCTTCAGTATTCTTTCTCTGGACTCCTGAGTCAGGGCTACGGCTCTATGTCTAAGACCCCAAATTCTTTGGACAATCATTTCAGCTTTCAAGACTTCAGTTTTTTTATACGAGTGAGGACTATAACTAGGGGTGCCTGGGTGACTCAGTTAGTTGAACGTCCAACTCTTTGCTTTGGCTCAGGTCATGATCTCAGGGTCTTGGCACTGAGTCCTAAGATGGGCTCTACGTGCAGTGGGGAGTCTGCTTAAGATTCTTTCTCCCTCTCCCTCCACTTCTCCCCCTGCTCATATATGCATGCCTGCGTGCTCACACATGCTCTCTAACTCTCTTAAATAAAGAAAATCTTTAAAAAAAAAAAAAAAGAGTGAAGGATATAACTAGATGTCCTATAATTGGGTCCCTTCCAGCTTTAAAACCAAAACAAAACCAAAGCCAGCGTCACCAACAGATCTTCGGGATTCCAGCTCTGGTCTTCCTGGGATGATCTCTGATCAGAAACCAGTGGACCAACCCTGACCTTCATGGCCTTCTGGGGAGTCTGCTCTTCCCCCAGGCAGTGCCAGTCCTCAGGGAGACAGAAACTGTTCCTTGTCCAACTCCTGGCCAGTCACAGCTTCTTTAACATTCTGGAGAGGGAGGGAGACAGTCTGTCATGGAGCTTGTGGCAAAATCCCTCTTTCTCCCCCAAACACCAGCTATGATTAGCTGTGTCTTCACCATGAAACTGCAGGGGTGTGTGCGGGCGAGTCACAGATGTTCAGTTCACATTTATAGAGTGCTTGCAAGGTGGGGGGGGCGCTTTGTGGTTGTCACAAGCACCCCAGTTCCCTTTCCCTACCCCAGCAGTTGTTTGAGATTTTAGGACTCGAGTATTTGGGTTATAGCTTTTAAGAACCTTCCTCTGATGAGTCCTAGCTCCTAGGCTACTCCTTCAGCTAGACCTCTGTCATTCTCAGCAGGTCCCCTGGAGGTGAGCAGGGACTTGACCCTCCTCCTACCATGTCCCCACCCCTCCCAGGGGCCTGTCATAGGGCCAGACTCAGACCCCAATGCTCTCTCTTGAACCCCTCTCTCCCTGGTCCCTGGCATCCCGGCGGCTACTGCAAAGGAATCACGAACTCTCTCTATAGGAGTGGTGGTTTTGAACCTTGCCACCTTTAGGGACCCCTGCCCCCAGCACCCATCCAAACCCTGGTTCATTTTATGACTACCGATCAGGCCAGGGCTGCAGCTGGTGACGTGGGAGTCCCAGCCCTTCTGAGCTGGGCACTCTATTCCCAAAGGTACTCCCCAATGCTCCCTTCCCATCCTGCAGTGGAGGACCCTAAGCCACCATTAGGAGCTGGGAAAGAGGTGGAGGCCTCTTAGGTGGAGGCAACCTGGCAGGCAGGCAAGTCCCAACAGGCGACCCAGGGCTGCGGCGTGCAGACAGTGAGTCACGCGGGTCCCCACTGCTTACTGGACAGAGCCCGAATAATGACAATAATAACAGAGATCCAGGGGGCTGTTATTAACTCCCACCCCTCCTCCCAGGGTGGTATCTCCTCCATCCATCTGACAGCCCTCAGGACAGGGAGGAGCTGAGGGCAGAGATCTTTGTGGCCCTGTCCCAAAACAGGGGGAACTAAAGCCAGAGTTACTCTCCACCGAACCTGGGTAGTGCTGAGAAAAAGACTCTTCCTCCTACTGTCATCTTGACATCAGGAGAGTCTTGCAGGGGCCCACAGTCAGTGGTCCTCCACACCTGCAAAGCTCTGGGCTTAGAGGGGGAAAGAACCTCTCCCCACCCCACCCCCGCTTTTTGTTCTGCAGTCTATCCTCTAGTCCATACTCCTAACACCCCTGGGGGGTAGGGATGATTACTATCCCCATTTTAAGGACGAGGTACCTGAAGTTCAGAGAGGTTAGGTAACTCTCCCATGGTCACACAGCCAGAGAGTGGCAGAGTCAGAATTTGAACTCAGGTTTGACAGTGCCTTCTTGGCCTCTTGGGCCGCTTTGCCATCCACAGTCGATAATCCCAGGGTCTTGAAGGCTGACTTCTTAGGCCTTTGTCCCTGGCCATTCTCCATGTCTTCCCCTCCTGGGCACACTCTATCTCAAGATTAGGACTCTTCCCAGGGATCCCTGCAGGCCAGCTTTCATTTTCATCTTTGAGCAGCCGTGGAAAGGAAAGACTCAACACTTTAATTTTGGGGTCTTAGTAATTATCTGGTATCCGCCGCCCACTCAACTCTACCCACTACTTATTATAATAACAACAATAATAATTTAGAGCAGCAGTGGTGATGCTCACAGCACTCACCGATCTCCCTTCGGAGGCTGGACACATGGAGGTGTAGTCTCGCCCTTTCAAAATTTCAGAATGTTCCTGGATTTGGGAGTCAGGACGATCAGATTCTAGCCTCAGTTCAGAAAAAGAGGCCCAAACGTCATATGGCTGTGTGAGCCCCTAACTCCTTCTGTGTCTTTGTTTTCCTCTCCTTAAAACGGGGTTAATAATCTTGCAAGACATGTGCTTTAAGCTTCTCGAAAGAATGTCATAGTCAGAATCTTTTCTTTAAGCATCACCAACCTGTATTTGAAATCAAAAAAGTCCCAGGAGTCTGATGCTTCCATGAACCATGATCTTCCTGTTCGGTCTCTCCCTGCTCTGGATATCCACTCTGGGGGAGCGTTGCTGGGTCGAGGCTGAGTCGGGGCTGGGTCGAGGCTGGGGGCAGGGCCTGATCCCTGGGCTGCAGTGGGAGTCTCGCTTTTCCAGCCCTCATCCTCCACGGCTGCCTCTGCCAAGGCCCCGCAGCTAGAAAAAGCAAGGCCATTGCCTGAGCGCAATAAATGCTTTTATTAGTCCTTTTATTAATGATGGTTGGTATTTGTTGAGAAGCTGGGACAATAGTTATTCCAGTAAGAGGATATTAAGCTCCCGCGGACAGACCCTGTATATCTGATGTGCTCTGGCCCCCCGCTGTCCCCAGGCACTGCTTTATTACAATGCAGCGCACCCCTGGCCTCCTAGCTACTCTAAGGGGGGGACGTGCGGGGGGGGGGGGTAGAGGGGGCGGGGGTAGGGATAAGCTGGCCATCATTAAACACAGGCCTTTTCAGAGGTTACCGTAAGCCAATAGCAGGAAGCTTTGCTTCTTCCCTGAAAGCTTAGGGAGACTGTGATTTTTTTTTTTTTTTTTTTTTTTTGCCACCTCTGGGCTCTTGGCTATTTTATAGCCAGAGCTGCTCGTGATGAGTCCATAAAGGAGGAGGACATCCTTGAACCATTTGTTAAATGTGACAACATTCCTGTTGTTTTCAGCCATTTTGCATTACTTTTTTTTTTAAACACACAGTACTTACTATATGCCAGCAGTGTTCTGAATGCTTGTCAAATACGACTTTATTTACTCCTCATGACGTCCCTAATGAGGCAGGTATCCCTATTTCATGGATGAGGAAATTGAGGCCCAGAGAAGTTGAGTGATGTGCTCAAGGTTGCACAGCTAGTAAGTAACAGAGCCAGGTTTGAACCCAGAGGCAGTTTGAACTTCAGAGCCTGTGCTCTTTATCTGACATTTTAAAACTGAGTCTGAAAAGAACTGGGAAACATTTCCAAAATTCATCAGCTTTATTGTGTTAACAGAGGGAATTCACTTTTTCCTGCAGTTGATAGTGTCATAAATTACAATGGCAATCCCCAGAATCCGAGTAGCTGTGAACTGGAAGGGTCTGACCCACTCCTCTGGCAAATACCACAGTTTTTGTGATCCCCTGGCTTCTGCGGGGATACCTCTAGTCATGGGGAATCATTCATTCATCCGGCAGCCCATTCATTCATTCTAGCTTCAGATAATTCTCACGGTTAGGAAAGAGAGTTCTTCCTCGTGCTGGACTGAAGTTTAGCTCCCTGGAACTTATTCTCATGGACCTACTTTTGTCTTCTCGAGTTAGGGACAGGGAAGCTTTCTGTCTTGTGTACAGGTTGGTCCTTAAAGTCCTTGAAGAGGGGCGCCTGGGTTGCTCAGTGGGTTAAGCCGCTGCCTTCGGCTCAGGTCATGATCCCAGGGTCCTGGGATCGAGTCCCAAATCTGGCTCTCTGCTCAGCAGGGAGCCTGCTTCCTCCTCTCTCTGCCTGCCTCTCTGCCTACTTGTGATCTCTGTCAAATAAATAAATAAAATCTTAAAAAAAAAAAAAAACAAGTGTTAAAGTCCTTGAAGACAGCTTTCATAACCCCTTAAATCTTTTCCCTCCTGGGAGTTATACTTCCTTAGTTCTTTCATGGTCCTCTTTGGTTACAATTTCCAGATTCTTTATCTTCCCGTTTCTACTCCTCTGATGCTGGAGAGTTTGCCAGTGTTCATCCCGGAGGGGTGTTGGAAGGCAACACATCTGGGGTGGTCCCACAGAGCCAAGGAGAACCGGATCATCACCTCCTTCTTCTGTGCTTTACATTTCCATGGATGCAGCCTAAACTTGTTTCCGGGTTTTTGAGGTCACATTACACCCTTGACTCCTACTGGCTTGCCCTGTTGGCTCCATCTTCCAAATTCTGAAATGACACAGCTGTGTTGTATTTCTGAACCCAAGAGTGGGTCTTTACATTGATCACTAGGACCTGTCATCGTGTTGAACTCAGTTCCCTGTTCCAACCTACCCAGGTGGACTTGGAACCTTACTCTTTTACCCTATGTAGTGATTCCATTTTGTATCATTTGAAATTCTGATAAATATGCCATCTGGGTTCCCATTTAGATTATCGTTAATTTTTGTTTTAAGCCGAATAAAAAATTTTCCAAGGTTGGGTTTGTGGGAGAAAGATGCGGCAAAGCTGGAGTGACGTCAATTGGATGTTTTCTGTTTGGACCGACGTGAGTGACCGACGCCATGAACTTTCTAGGGGGATGAGCAGGGTAACAGGTAAAGCCGTGTACAGCATCGCTTCTGCGTCAGAGCCTTTGAGCCATGACGAGGCAGGAAGGCAAATATTGATAGCTTGGTTTGTAGATCTGATTGTTTCCTTCATGTCTAGGCTCTGCTGACAAGGACTGAGAGTGGAAATGGAGGATATGAGGTGGAAGCAAGGCCCTTTGTGAGGAGACCGACACAACCTCCAGACCATGAAAAGCCAGGCGATGTGTTAAGATCTCTAGAAGGAAAAAAGAAGACCTTCTTGGAGCAGAGACGGAGCTAACAAAAAAAGAGTTTTAGCAACGCCGCATGGTCTTTGAATACATTTTTCTCAGCTCAAAAAAACCATTCCCTTCTGTCATTCCTTGGAGGTCACACCTAAAAGCCAAAAGAATCAGACTGAGGCCCCATCATTGGGGTTCACAGCGGGGGCTCTCTGCTTATGCCAAAGGGTGTTGGAAATCAATTTAATGTTTCAATCTTGCTGCCAGTAGCCCTTTAAAGAACCCAGCCCTCTCACACCACACACTGCAGAGTGTATTTTTAACTCTCTTCCTAATAGTCACCCAAACTGTTCTCCTCCTTGCCCATTTCGACCCAGACTTTTTATTCTCTGACTCCTACCTTCTCTTCCCCACAGGTCTAGTCCCTGCCTCCACCAGGAGTCTGGCATGTTGTGGTGTCCCAGACACCTGAGCTGGGTGTAGGGACTGAGGTAGATGTTGGTGCTTCGGGCGTAATTGTGGGTGGCTGAGGTTATGGGATTTCCGAGACAGGCACGAAGCAGAAATGGAACTAGGCTGCCAAGTCCAGAGAGGACAGGCCTGGAAGGCTGAACTGAGAAAGAGCCTGGGACCAAGCGGGAGCCAGTGGCTGGGCAGAGCAGAGTTGCGGACACTGAACTGATGAGCAGGCAGGGGTTTTACCTGGCTCCTGTGGCCCATACAGAGGCAAGCTTCTTGGGGTTAACACCCAGGCTAGGGGAGAGCCTCCCTAGCTCTGGGATTCCCTGCTATACACTCTGGCCCTCAAACCCACCTCAGACTCTTTCTTGCTCCCATGAGGCACTGTGACTCTGTCTTAGTCTGCTGGAGCTCCAATAACAAAAATACCATAAACTGGGTGGCTTAAGCAACAGTGGTTTCTCACAGTTCTGGAAGATGCAAAATCTAAAATCAAAGTAGCAGCTGATTCCGTGTCTGGTGACATCCTGTTTCCTAGTCCGAAGATGGCTATCTTCTCTCTGTGTCCTCACGTCGTAGAAGAGGGCAAGAGACCTCTCCAGGGTCCCTTTTCTAAGGGCATTTGTTCCTTTCAAAACGGCTCCATCCTCAAGACTCAGTCACCTTCCAAAGCCCCACCTCCTGATACCATCACACTGGGGATTGGATTTCAACCTATGGAGGTGGGGTTACATGGAATTTAGTCCATAATAAATTTTATTTGAGAGAGCGAGAGAGAGCGAGCATGAGCAGGGGTGGGGGGTGAGGAGAAGGGCAGAGGGGGTGGGGGAGGCAGACTCTCTGCTGAGCAGGGAGCCCCACGCGGGACTCAATCCCAGGACCCTGGGATCATGACCTGAGCTGAAGGCAGACACTTAATGACTGAGCCACCCAGGCACCCTGAATTTAGTCCATAATAGACCTCTTGGTCAGTTTGCTGAACTTGACCTGCTTGGTTCGTTCTCAGGATGTAGGTACATCCCTTCCTCTCCAACGGCTAATAATTGTGGTGAGAGAAGTTTGTGCTACCTGCTTCAGCTCACTGGAGACCCACTAGGTGGACCACCCTGCCCAGCCTCTCTGCTGAGAGAGCCCCTGAGGATGGGGGGGAGCGGGGTGGGGAGTGGGGGGGAGGGGAGCGGGGGGTGGGGTGGGGGACTCTTCCTCGCATCAGGCAATGTGCCCAGTAAGATCTGAGCTCAGACAAACAGGGAGGCCAACCTCAAAAAGATGGAAACTACTTATCTGCACAGAGCCAACATTTCCATTGATTTAGTAAACTAAGACCTTTGAACTGTTGGGTCATTAAAAAGATGAAAGTAAATGGCACGTGTTGATCGGTCATACCGAACTCAAAAACAGACAAACCCCTACAGTTTGCCTGGATGGAGTATTTCACTTTACAACGAGTCTTTCTGTCACAGTGGTCAGGTGTCTGGCAGACCAGGGGCCTTGTTTGTGGTTATGATTACTTGCTATTATTAGGCGCATTCTTACTTGCCTATGGTCTGTTTCTTACAGGTCCAGGCTTGTGGGGCTATGTTAATTTGCAGGGTTGAGTTATTTACATTGTATTCAATCTAGTCTATCAATTTCCTACACTTTGCTCCTCAAAGATGATCTCTAATTCAGAATGAATTAAATCCCTAAAGGCAGGGGTGGGGGAGAGGGCAGGGAATGGGATTTGAGTACTGTAGGTTTTCTGTGTTTTGCCTCAGTATTCTAGACCCCAGAGGTAGGAGCAAGTGGGCTTTCCCACTCTCGGCTTGCTGCTCCTAGCTCCGAAGCGGAGGGAAACGGGAAGATAACACAGATTAAAAACACCAGCTCCACCCAAGTGACTCAAAGAAAGGTGCGTCTCTGAGCCTTTGTGTTTTCTTGAAACTCGAGGCCTGAACATATAGATGAGAACTGTCCGGAGATGCTTGTGCTCCAAAGGGAGCCACAGAAGTCTCCAGAAAGCCTCTGACCCATTCCCTTCCCACTCGGGCTCTAGTTTCCTTCTTTGCTGAGGGTCCTTATTTGTCAGAGCAGAAGGGGATTGCATCAGTCAGTTTCGAATCAAACGACACAAAAAATAAGAGGACAGACCTTCTTGGAAAGGAAAAAATAGCAGAGGATTTTTTTTTTTTAAACCACCCCTGGCTTGTTAGGCTGCACAAAGTACGTTAGAGAAGGGGGCCAGGATTTCAGGAATATAAAGGGACAGCAATGTGATCACTGAATGGGATGGGGGTTGGGTAGGAAAGCAAGGGCTGGAGTCAACCTCACAGTTCCCCTTCTCCCCCTGCAGGTGAGAAGAGACACAGGAGAGACAGCCGCAGAGCCATGGTAGAGGGAGGCCTAGGGACGCAGGTGTGTGGGGGGTTGTGTGTGCAGGTGTGCCCCTGGGCACATTGCTACAAGGAGGAACCAGAGAAAGGTGTCCAGGATAAGAGAAGAAAAAGGAATTGAAGCAGAACAAGAAAATACTCTGGTCAATAATGGGAGAAGCATAGGCTGCATTGATCCACTCCATATATATTTATGGGCTGCTACTCTGGGCCGGGCACATCCTAGGCTCTGAGGTTACAGCAATAAATGAAACCAAGCCTTTGCCTTCAGGGAGCTTATGTATGACGTGATATGACAGGCACTAACATACCCCATCTCATTTATTGACCCTGCAGGGTGGTTACTATCGTCCCCATTCTATAAATGATGAAACGGAGGCACAAAGAAACTGTAAATACTTGGCCAAATCTCACAGTAGAGCCAAAATTTGAACTCAGGTCCATTTGAGTGCAGAGCCTCTGCTTTTAACCACTGGAACACGATAGACCATCCTACTAGGGAGTCCTGAGCTAAAATCCACAGGCCCTGCCTTAGTTATTAGAATTCATTGGACAGTGCTCGCTTCGGCAGCACATATACTAGAATTCATTGGACAGACCAGTTTTCCTCCTCGAACCTCAGACTAGCCTTCTGTAAAAAAAAAAAGGGGGGGGGGTTGGATTAGTTGATCTGTGAAATCCCTTCTATCTCTAGTGTTCTCTCTCTTTTTTTTTAAGATGTTATTTATTTATTTGACAGAGAGAGAGAGATCACAAGTAGGCAGAGAGGCAGGCAGAGAGAGAGGGTGAAGCAGGCTCCCTGCTGAGCAGAGAGCCCGATGTGGGGCTCGACCCCAGGACCCCGAGATCACAACCTGAGCCGAAGACAGAGGCTTAACCCACTGAGCTACCCAGGTGCCCCTCTAGTGTTCTGTTTTTATGAGGCAAAAAGTTCTATCTTGGTACCCCTCCCCTTTCCCAGGTACCTCTTGTGGAGGTAAGCAGAAGCTCAGTAGATGTTCCCAAAGAGATGGACACCCAGAATGATGTTTCTCAGGCTGGGGTCCAAGGGTTTCTTTCTAGGGATTCTGGAATTTTCCGTGAACATTTTGCTTGCATGAATCAGATTCCTTGAGGGAGAGAGAAGCTCCAGAGAGAAACACCTCTGGGGTTGGCCTCCAGGCCAGCAGAAGAGGGAGAGAAATAGGGTGGGAGGGAGGAGGTTGGGAAGGAGGGCCTACTGGAGGTCTGAGGCAGCCCCTGAATGGCTCTTTTTTCACTTGTTTTTTAATACCTAGCAAGTCAATACCTTGCTTGGGTCCATCCCACCTGAGGCTAGGGGAGGTGGAAGGTAGGGGCCCATCTGGGACCCAAGGCTCAGAGCCTGGGAGGGGAGGTGTGGTTCAGGCTGCACCTAGGACTCTGCGGGGATCCAGCTAGCGTGTTTGACGGGGGAGGGACGTGTTGCCAAATGTGAACATGTGATTGAGCAAGGTGAGCCCGGTCCCAGTTCTTCACCTTAACCCGGCCTCACCTCGCCTGACCGGTCAACCGCTCTAATGTGTGCTTTGTTGACTGGGGAAAGGGAGGCGGCAGGAGTCTGGCTCTCCCGGTGGCTGAATGCAGCCCAGGTCCCCCTGATAAGCTTAGTCAACTTATTAAATTACACAGGAAAAATCGAGATGGAATATTAATTCTGCACACCTCTCCTCTCAGCCTGGGGAAGCTGCTTTCCTGGGTTTCACTTTTCAAAGGCTGAAACAGATATGGAGATTTCGTGCTTAATTAAAGGCGAAGGGTGCTCACTTTAAGTCTTTTCAAAACCGTTTGGATTCTGAGCTTAGTGGAGCCAGTGGAGGGAGCCACTCACCATCTGGCATGAAAGGTGTTAACTTGGAGTCGCTGGTCAACTCTAGACATCAGATTCAGAAACAAAGAGAATTAATTTCAGAGGCCCCTTCTACAACCCCTCCCCCTCCAGCGTGTAATTTGAGAGCCGATGTATTGACTTGCTAGGTATTAAAAAGTTAGGTCTGAGAGGTCACCTACTACGCAGAACAAACGCCAGGTGCCGGAGCTCAGCCCACAGGGCGGGATTATCTTATCAGCCTGGCCGATAAAACCCAGGAAAGTCTGGCCATAAGGAACAAATATTTATAAGCCCAACACCTTTCGGTCCCTAAAAGATTAGGAACAGAATGTGAGTAGGAGCAGAGGGTGAGTTAGCAATCAACTGTGGGCATTAAAGCCTGGTTCCTGATCAGAAACTTCAGGGGCTTGTCCTGCTTCATTAAGGAAGCGTGTTGAATGCCAGACTGTTTGGGAGGCATTTTCCCATCTGTCACCTCTCAGGAGCCTCCTGACAGCCTGGTGAGAGCTCTTATGACCCCATTTTACGTTTGAGGAGACTGAGGTGCAGGGTTTAAGTGTTTTGCCCATCGGCCCAGGTTGCAGGCAGGACTTGAACTCAAGTCTTCTTTTTTTTTTCCCCCAAATATTTTATTTATTTATTTGACTGAGAGAGAGAGATCACAAGTGGGCAGAGAGGCAGTCAGAGAGAGGGGGGAAAGCAGGCTCCCTGCCAAGCAGAGAGCCCGATGCAGGGCTCGATCCCAGGACCCTGAGACCATGACCCGAGCCGAAGGCAGAGGCTTAACCCACTGAGCCACCCAGGTGCCCTGGAACTCAAATCTTCTGATTCTAAAATATTTTATTTATTTTTTTGTTAGAGAGGGGGAGAGAGAGAGAGCACACAAGCAGGGAGAGCAGCAGGCTGAGGGAGAGGGAGAAGCAGGCTCTCCGCTGAGCAGGGAGCCCGACGCTGGGCTGGATCCCAGGACCCCGGTGTCATGACCTGAGCCTAAGACAGATGCCCAACTCACTGAGCCACCCAGGTATCCCTCAAGGCTTCTGATTCTAGATCCTGTGTGCTTTCCACGCTGCTGCCGTGTTGACCTTGACTGGTTCTCACCTATTCGCAGGCCCTGCTCACTTGTCCGTGAGGCAGACCAGGATCATAGGAAAAGGTAGAAGGAGATGGTCACCCTATGGTTATGCTCCAGGGGTGCTATTAAACAACCCTGGGCCCCAAATACATCAACCCTCCCTATGTCTCCCAGGGCTCGAAATTGATTCCTTTGGGTCCCCAAGTCTTTTCTGTTTATTCATTCTCCCTGGAAGAAGTGATTAAATGATTAAATGCAAATGAATTAGAATGAGAGGCCCGTGGTGTCAGAGGAGAGATGTTGCTGATCACAGGGGTCATTGATTCGCCCTGGTATGTGTGTGTGTTGGAGGGTGAACCTGGAGGAAGCCCCCTCCCTTGGGATTCCAGGTTTCTCCTCTGCCAAAGGCAAAGTCAGACTAGGTGATCTCGGACAACCCTACCATTTGGACCTCTCAAGACAAATTCTCCGGGGATCAGGAGCCCCTTAACACTGTTTTCTTTGCATCCTCAGCCATGAGAGTGGGAGTGTGGGGGAGGAGGCAACTTCTAAGCTAAGAGGAGAAGGGGTGAATGGCTGGGATCAGGACCAGCCAGGCAGAGGCCTGAAGGTGAGTGAACGAACACGTGAGTAACCTCAGGCCTGAAGCTTGGGTCACAAGAAGGTGAGAGGGGAGCCTGGAGAAAGAAGCAGGAGCCTTGTAAGACCGTGTCAGGGAGCTTGGGCTTTATCCTAACAGGAGTAGGGAGTCAGAGAGGGTTTGAAGCCAGGAAGTGGCATGACATCTGTGTCTTAGAAACTGGTGCAAACGTGCAGACTATATTGAAGGGGATGCCCAGGGAAGGCAACTGGTGTGGGGCAGGAGGAAGGGCATTGGGAGAAAGGCTCCAGGTGGACTTATTTCTGCTTCGCATCCTCTTTCCTCCGCTGTGGGCTAGACTGGTTGTCAGAGCTGTATTTGTGAGAGTGGTCATAATGGGTACCATCTACAGGGGCTGTGTGGTGTGCTGTGCTTGCTTTGTGTCATTTAATCCTCAGAATAACCCCAGGAGGTAGGAAATCATACCACCCATATGTTACCAATGAGAAAACCAGGCTCAGAGAGGCCAGGTACCTTGCCCTGGGTCACACAGCTGGTAATTGTAGCAGTAGGACACAGGCAGAGATGCGGCTCGTTCCAGAGCTCTGGCTTTTGCTTACTGGTTTTCCTACCCCTGCAGCTGGTCTTCCCTGGCCAATGGCAGGATGGAGGCAGTCATTGTGGGTACAAACGTACAAATGTGACTCGCTGTGGGTCTCCTATAACACAACTGTGGGTTGTGTCTGGAGAGGGTGTGCGGTCTTCGCAGAGGTGTTTGAGCTCCCAAGGCTGGTTCACCTTTGCCTTCAGAAGAGAAAGAGAGCCGGCAGTGGGGCTGGTTTTGGGGCTCGTGACCCCGCCCTACAACTCCCTTTCATAGGAAGGGGCCTCTTGAAAGACTTGGAACTTTGGGAACCATCTCCCAATTCAGAGAGGAGCCAAGAAGTCACACTTCTCAGACACCGGAGAATACAGAGGGAGAATGGTCACCACTCTGTCACATGCAGCCTCTTCCTAAAAGGGGAGCCGGGCTCCGTGTTTGAAGGGAGGAGGCTTGAAGGGTCCCTGAAGGTGGGTAGAGCCGGGCAGTGCTCCCAAAGGCTAGGGTGGAGAAGAAGGCCAGATGGTCATCCCTGATCCCCCAAAGTCCCTGGAGGCTCTCAAATGGAGGGGTAAAATGCACCCACTTCTAGCCAGTGCTAAAGAGCATGGAGGCTGCTTCCTGAGAGCTTGAAGTGCAGGCTTCTGATCTGGACCCCATCATAAGGAGCTGGGTCACCTTGGAAAACTTCCTCCTATGCCCCCTGCGCCTCCATTTCCCCCTGGATGAGGTACCCAACATCCACCCTTTCCCCAGCTCTGGAGTCTGAGTGTCCAGGGCCTGAGTGATGAGGCTGTGGTCCATGCTGGCTGGCTTCCCTGCCCTCTGTACCACCAGAATTCACCCTGTCCCTTGGGGCCACTCTAGAGGCAGGCTGGACAGCACACTGCCCTTGGGGCCCTCCATAGCCCAAAGGAGCCCTGCTTGCCTACCTTAGGCCAGCAGCCTGCCTGGGCGCCCCTCTCCATCCCGCAGACCCCTAACGAAGACAGCCCCATGGGGTTTGCTCTGGCAGTTGGAAGACCGGGCTGGCTTACACCTGCAGTAGGGCACAGTGATTAATTTATTTTGCATCATTTTGCATTACCTGGCTCCAGGGCCTCCAGCTTGACATGCAGATTTATGTAAAAGAGACCCGTCATGCAAATGAGCAGGGGCAGCCACTTGTTTTAGTAACAGGCAGGCCTGCCTGCATCACTGGTTCCCAGCCCAGCTGTTCTTCCCATGGCCCACTGGTTCGCATGGGCCGAGGAGGTCCATCCCCTGCCCCGCAGCCTCTGCTCTGCTCTGCTCTGCTCACAGCCCGGGCCAGAGGACGAGTCAGCCTGACAGCGAGGTCAGAAGGAGGAGGCTAGAAACCCCACTTCCCTGAGGAGTTCCTGGCTGAGTGCCTTGTTAAGAGATGGAGAGACAGAGGGACAAGCACAGGAAACACAGAGAGAGAGGCAGACGGGGATTTGGAAGGGCCTAGGAGACAGAGCTGCACCTAAAGCAAGCACAGAGGGGGACAGACAGATGGACAAAGAGCAGCCAGAGAGTGCACAGAGTCAGAGAGGCTGAAAAGCCAACAGAAGCCAAGACAAGAGGCAGAAGAGAGGGGGCATGAGGAGGGGGATGCCAGTGGGGGTGGGGGGGCAGACACCAAGAAAGGAAACAGACTTTGGAGTTGCTGTAGAGGAAGAAGGGAGGGTATAGCAGCAGCCTGGCAGGGGAGAGGAAAAGTGAGGGAGGAGATGGTGATGGTGACCATGACCCAGCACGCTTGATGTGGGCAGCTGGGGGCCAGGAGTCCCGGGTGGAAGCAGCAGGAGAGACCTGCAGGGAGAGCCATGGGAGCTGCCTCTTAGAAACAGCAGGCAGTGTTGCTGCCACCTCCATAAACTCTTGATTTGTATCAGTCCATCTATATTTATACACATGGAGCTATAGACACAGACGGATAGAAACCACCCAGGCACACGCGGGCCAGAAGAACACACGCGAGAACCGCCAGGCTCTAGAAGCGAGTTTGGGAGGTAATCTAGGACAGCCGTGCACAGTCCTAGACCACAGGAAGGTTATCTCTTTCTCAGAGTGCCTGGAGGAGAGTTCACCCCGCCCCGCCCCCCACACCTCCCAGTTGTCCTGTGTTGCAGCCCTCACTGCCCTCCCCACCCTTGGTGCCAGAATGCTCCCTCCGCACCTGTCGGAGCCAGGCTCCCGGCTCCGTCCTTTGAACGCGCTCCATCTGAACATGAAAGCCAGCGAGCAAGTGCACAAGTCAGAAAAGGAAGAGGAGACCATCTTGTTCCCACAGCCTGTTTGGAGGGAAAGTGACTGTGTGGGAGCTGAGGGCTGTGTGTAGGTCCTGGCTGGATGGTCTTGAAGCACATTGGAGAAGGCTAGGAAAGGGCCCCGTGGTTTGCCCCACACGAGCTCCAGGATGGAGACTGGAAAAGGTACTTAGTTTCCAAGGTGGCAGCCCTGAAGGTGTCCTCAGGGACCTGCAGTCCATGTCATCATTTCCTGGGAGAGGCAACCATGACCCAGAAAGGTCCAACAGCTTGGTTGGCACAGATGTAGGTGAGGGGACTTTCTACTAAGCAGCTGTCTTTCCCTCCAAGTTGTCCCCCTGGCACTGGTGATTCTCCCCTCTTTTTTTGTAATTCCTCTGACTTGCCCACATCAGTGCCAGACACGCTCACAGCCCCTTGAAGAGTGGAGGCTACTTTTACTCAGAGACAGATGAACTTTGTACACATTGTGAAAGTTCTGGGTGCACTTCTCCCTGAAGCCCCAGGCAGATGTAGGGCTCCATTTGGTACCAGCTGTACTTGCGGGGACCGCAGCAAAGACAACAGACAGCTCAGCCCAGTAAAAAAGTGTGTCACATGCGCCCCAGGATTTCACCTAGCAGAGATCAGCTTTCAGATGGGGTCTCCAAGCACCCAGCACATCTCTGGGGAACCCCCAATCCCCAGGTCACTCCACACTCACATAGAAGTGAAGGTCAACTCCTCCGACTCACTACCTGAGCCTGATCCTGTCCACTCGTTTCAGCAATGAACAACCAGCTCCACTCTGGCCCAGTCCTTTGGGTCACCCTAGCCATCATCAAGTGTCACTTTCATGTTAATCTCTGGTTTGTCATTTTTTTCACCTTGTGGGGTGAGAGACCATCTTGAGAATATTATTAAGGCCATGGAGGTTCTTCTTCTTCTTCTTTTTTAAAAGATTTTATTTTATTTGACAGAGAGAGAGAGAGCACAAGCAGGGGGTGCAGCAGAGGGAGAGGGAGAAGCAGGCTTCCTGCTGAGCAGGGAGCCTGATGCGGGGCTCAATCCCCGGACCCCAGGATCATGACCTGAGCTGAAAGCAGACGTTTAACCGACTGAGTCCCCCAGGTGCCCTTGGAGGTTCTTCTTATAATAATGTCCATATTCACAAGACTTTCCATAGTGTCAGGGATTCATGGATTCTCTGAAGGCTGACAGAAGTGTTCTCCTGGCATCTTCAGGCCTTAGGAAGCCAGTGTCCATGGACAGAAGTCTCAGAACCCCACCAGTCTTAGAGGGAAGGCATAGTCCTGACAAGGTGGCATTCTTGGACACTTTCCACAGAGTATCTTCTTTACCTCTTACTGTCTCAGAGATTCCTTTCTAGGCAACTATTTCTTCCATGTCAAAAGTTGGACCTAAGCTACACTATCCCCTAGTTACATATCCGACAAGCTCAAATGACACATAATCCAAAACTCATTTGTACTTTCCACCGGACTCTCTCTTTCTCTCCATCTCCCCTCCCAACGGCCCCCTTCTTGCTCAGTCTGTGACACTGACTCCATTTGGCCAGGGCTCAGCTGAGCACTAGATCCTGAAGTGACTCCAGAAGATGAGCAGAGTAGATAACACATCTGCAGAGTTGATAGCTGATACGCCTTGTCCCCTCATCAGCCAAGGAAGACCATGGATGGCCATATTCTCAGAGAAAGGACCTCTGAGGGCAAGAGTGGGTGGAAAGAGCAGAGAAGCCAGAGGAAAAACCGGGTGGAGGAGGGGGCCTATCAAATTGAGGTTTCTCTCTACAGATTCCAGCCTCTGAGCACAGCCCCGCCCCCCAACCCCTCCCCACCCCTCCCCTACTCCTTTCCCAAGAGCTAGTGAGAGGAGGTGGTGGGCTCTAGGCCTCAGGCCCAGGCAGGAGGAGCTGAGAGGCCTCTGTGTGCAGGGGGAATGATGGGAGGGCTGAAGTCTCTGGGGGACCAGGGCAAGGTAGGGGCATGGGAAGTTCCTTGTGGAAGGCCCAGGACTCAGGGTGGGCCGGGGCTCAGAAGAGTGAGAGCAGGCCCCTCGCCAAGGGGGTCTAGCCAGCCTGTGGGGTGGCCCAGGCATCCAAAGAGCCTTTAGATGGAGAAAGCTGCTTAATCTTCCCCTGGAAATCAGGAAGTTGGAACCCACACAGCTGATTAGGGGGCCAGAGGAGAAATTTCAGAAAAAAGATTAGCAGAATTAAAGTCGGCTCAGAGGGGAGTAGGAGAGAGGGAGCCTGGGGCAGATGGGGACAGAGGTGGGGTTTACAAAGCCACCCACCCCCCAACCTGAACCTAGCTGGGAGAGCTTCTGGGGAGGAGGTGGGGAGCCTTGCTGGGGTGGTGTCTCCAAGTGAGCGTCAGGCCTGTCATCCAGGTGGGAGTCCAAGGGGGTGAGGGTCAAAGTAGACAGTGACAACTATGGGGTCTGAAGATCAAGAGGCCAGGAATGGAGCTCAAGTCTAATTTCCAATCCAAGGAGGGCCATTATGGGGGTAGTTCGGGGGTGGGTGCCTGGCCCTCTCAAATGTCCCTTTCCTTCATGACTAGAAATTCCAGTCCCAGCTTTTCTGGCTAAGAGGGCAAGAAAGCAGGTTAGTACCAGCAGAATGTGTCCCCCAAGCCATTTGGGGGCTGAGGGGCAGGGACAGGGGTTATAGTCCCAGGAGACCCTAGGTAGAAGGATAAGGACAGTACTGGGCAATGGCCTTGTCATGCTTCAGGTCTAGAAGCCTGGTCCTGGGGCCAGGGGACAGCTGGGGCTCTGGCAGAGACTCTGGTGACTCCTCTGTTCTGCTGCCTGCTGCAGTCACACGTGCGCATGCACAGACAGCACCCCCCGCCCCCCAGCGCTGGCCATACTTGCTTCCTCTCATATTCCCTCCCCATCCCCCCCCCCCACGCATGTACACTTAAACATACATTTAAATAACTTGCAGACGTATATTAGCAAAAACATTCCATCTGGGCTGGGATTTCTCTCATTGCTTTGAATTCCCCTGGGTTTTAACTTGAAAAAAAAAAAATAGGAAGAGGCAAAGATTTGACTAATGTTGGGTTAAGGTTTTTTTCTTAGCCCTTTCTTTCTTGGTTACTGACTGCCAAGAATTTATGTTTGTAAAAGGAAAAGAATTAACTGTGTTGATTAAGAGGCAAACTCCCTGGAAGTGTTCCTTCTTAACCCTTTGCTACCCTCTCAGTGAGAGACCCCGGGGTTCTCTAGGGCAGGGCGTGAAGTCCGTCCTGGGTTGGAGGCCCAAAACCTTTTGAGGGGCTAACTCTCCCCAAGGGGAGCTCTCAGAACAGAGGCAAGCCATGCCCGTCTTGTGTTTGAGTGTGTGTGAGCATATGTGTCAATGAGCAGATGCAGGGGAGAGTAGTGTGAGAATCTGTGTGTGAGTGTGGGTTCCCTGAGTTTGCGTGCAGGAGAGGAGTGTGTACATGTGTGTGAGTGTGCACAGGCAGTCACTGTGCATGCGTGTCCCTCAGCAGGTGTGGGGGGTGCTGGCAGTTTCTGTGGCCCGCTGGCTATGTAGTGAGACTCCAGGAAAGTGAAGGGGCATTCCCTTTGACCACATTAGCAGGAACTGATTTGGCAGGAGCAGGGGCCTTAGGGGACCAAACACAGAGCAAGGACACAGAGGGGATAGGGTTGCGGGGGCTTCGGCTAAGGAAGCAGGTCCTTTCCTGTTATCTAGCAGCTCCTACCATGGACTAACCACAACCCAAGGCTAACCCTGGCCATTGGTCAGTGTCCTTGCATAGGAGGAAGGGGGGGTGGGACTTTGTTCTCTTTCCAGTTCAGCCTGAGCACCCATGAAGGGTCTCCCCTATCCCCTTTTTCCTTTGGCAGCTTCCCAGGCTCTTAGGAAGAACCTTGGTTGTAAGACCCCCAAGAGGCCTAAAGCCTCTGGGAAAAGGGGGAGTTGGAGCTGGGGCTGAGGTATCTGATTGGAGATAGGATATTGGGGGAAGAAAGAGAACAAAGAAGAGCTTGCTAGAAGCTGAAAGCCTCATGCATTTGTATCTAGCATTACAGAACCTTTGGAGGTCCCTGAATCCTCTACCTGGACTCCCTCCTCCTGGACTTTGCACAGGCTGTTTCCTTCCACCTTGATGGACCTCCCACCTTGTCCTTCAATTCCTACTTGTCCTTCAAGTCTCAGATGCCATCTCCTCCAGGAAGTCTTCCTTGCTGCATAACTGAGCTGTCCTCCTCTTACATAAAACACCCTGGGTACACAGGTACTTTCCATACGGTGTAACCCTTACATCTTCTTGTCTGTCTTCCCTACCGGCCCCTATCCTCCTTGAGGACAGAGGCACTGTCTTCTTCATCCTGAATCCCTGGTACCTAGCAGTGTGTCTGGCACAGAGCATGGGCTCAGTCAATGCTTGCCAAGTTGGCTTTAAGGCCCTTGACTACTGAGATCAGTGTTAGTTCCTCCATATGCTGTGATCTAGAGAACAGACACAGAGTGAGCTAATTGCTGGGGCCTGGAGGATGGAGAAGAGAAGGTGCTTTCAGAGACCGGTGGAGAGGACAGAAGGCAAATGTGTATTATGCTCCTACTGTGTACCAGGACTGCCTCTCAGCCCTGCCCCAGGCATGGGGGGGTGGTGTTGTTATTTCACTTTATCCTCTCCTTCACCCTGTGACGAAGGGGCACCTACCTCATGTGACATATCGGGAAATTGAGAGTAAGAGAGTTTAGGTGACTTGCCCAAGGTCATACAGCTGGTATAGGTTGAATTGGTCTGCCTGAGCCCAGAGCTTATGCTTCTCTGAAATACAGTGCCATGTTTCCTGAAGGTCATGGGTTTTGAGCAGTTTTGGAAGATGAGAGGAACACAGATCTGTAGAGGGGGATCTCAGGCCCAAGCAGGAGGAGAGCAGAGGGTTCCCCAGAAGGATGAACAAAGGCTAGCTTTTCCCATGAGCTCATGTAAGCTACTATGTACCCAATGAAGCCTGGAGGAAACCAGCATGGCAGGGGACAGGGCCACTGTGGAGGAAGGCACAGACCAGAGAACAAAGACGTTCTTCGAAAAACAGATCAGAAGTCCCGTTCTGAAAGGGCAAAAGTGGGGGGCAATTTTTAAAGGGAGCCAATGAGGAGTGCGTACTGGGTGACAAGCACTGTGCTGAGCCCTTTAATACATTTAATTCTGAAAACAAGGGTTTGAGGTGGGTTATTCTATTATCTCCAAGTACTGATGAGTTAGTGGAAGCCCAGAAAAGTAAATAAGCCACCTAAGTTCCCATAGCCTGTTAGTGATAGACCTGGGATTTGAACCCAGACAGTCTGATTCCCAAGTTCATGCTCACGGCCACCATACCAAGGAAGGAGATCATGGCTATGGAGGATCCTCAACATAGAGGGTCTGGCTGGCAGTCTGGGAGTGTGATCAGATCTGGTTTGAGGGATAGGATCTGTCAAGTTAAAGACTGAAAGCCCAGTCTGATGAGTTAGGAACTCATATAAACCTGTGGAACACTTAAAAGTCAGAGGTAGGGACAGAGTCTCTGATGGTCCAAACCTTCTCTGCACATTGGAGAACCTGTCTGCTTCAGGGACTTTGGGGCTCACCAATCTATTAACACTGTCCTACCCCCATGAGGAAGCCCCAAAAGGTTCTTCCTACGCTTCTTCTCTTAGAGAACACTAACCTATTTCCTCTTTCTCCCCAGGCAACCTGTGAGGAGAGGATCCAAGCCAGAGACAGCAAGCAGGCCCTGCCTCTGACCTTGTCCTTGTTCCTGCTGGACACTTGTTGTCCTGGAAGGACTGGGGATTTTGCTGCTGGGGACACTTCCCTTTCTCCATTGAGGACAGGTTCCCCTGGGAAGAGGACTTGCAGCCCCTTGGTAGCTCAGCTCTGACTTCTCCCTAATTCGATGGAGACTGCCATCTCCCAGTCATGTTCCCTTATAGTCTGGGTGGGTGGGTGTCACTATCTCTGACCAGCCCCGTCCCTCTGTCCAGAGAGTCCAAAGACATTTGGGAACAGCGAAGTCATGGGCCATTGGAAGATGGTGGCTCCCATACTGACCTGGTCTTCTGGTTTGGGGTTTGGGGATTTTTTTTCTCGAGGGATTGCTTTATATCAGAACACCAAGAGAGATTCTCTTGGACACCCATCTTTAAGAGACACTTTCTACTCAGCTTTGGGTCTGGAGAGCTGACATTCTGGGATCCCCACCGCTTCTCTCATAGTCTTTAGCCATTATCCTCCCACCAAGCCACAAATCATCTTATATCAGAGCCTTGGACAATCCCCTTAAACAGCCCTTTACTTTGGTACGGGTTATAGTCCCCAGGCATCCTTGCATCCTCAGCCCAGGGGACCCTCTTCACATCAGCCCTGTAAGGCACATAGCTTAGAGACGATCAGACCCATTTTATAGATAAGGAAAACTACGTCACATGGTTGCTGAGTCCCACTGGTTACCCCGTTAGATTTCACGGACTAGAGGGTGGGCTTTGGGTCGATGCACTCAAGGAGACAGTGGAATTTGAGGGATGAGTGATCATAGTTTCTCTGTGCCTGAAAGTCCCACCTTGTGTCATCTGCCTTTCCCTGACCCTGACAGAGACACCAGCAGCTTCCCTGCTGAGTGGTGGTGACTCATCTCCCTTTTGCCACCGCCCCAAGGTACTCTCAGCCAGGTGCTCCTCCTGGTTTTCGCAGTATCTGACTCAAGGTCCCTTTCAGGTAGGTAGGCAGTATCTGTGGAGCCTTCTGATGTAAGGCCCACATCAAAACAAGAGGAGGCATTTGAGAATAATTCGTGAAAAGCAGAACGGCATGAACAGTCTTTGGACTCTTCAGGGAAATGGCAGATGGGGCTACAAGGCTCGGAGCACTTACACAGCAGCATGGACAATTACATCCTTGTGTGTCTTTAGCACCTGCTTCCAAAGAGCCTCAAGTACCTTGAGGTTTATTAGGCTATTTGATCCCATAAAAGTCCCACAAATAGGTGGTGATAGTTATTATCATCATTTTATAGACGAGGAAACTGAGGCTCAGAAAGGTGTTAAGTGATTCGCCCAAGGCCTTACAACAAGGAAGTGAGGGGAAAAGCTGGGTCTGTCCTATTTCTAGAAGTTTCTCTAGGTGTTTCATGCATGGGACTCCCTTTTTGGTGTCTGCATTCCTATGCGGGAAGGTGTGGACATGGGAGGTGACTGGCAGTAGGCTCAGAGAGCTCTGTACAAGGTCACTCAGAAACAGTGAGTCAGGCATCATTATATTGAGGTCGGTTTCCTCTTTCACTTCCCCAAACAATTGTTGGGGAGCAAGCTCACTCGTTGCCAGTTCAGGGATCGGAGCCAAGTCATTTGCATTGTTGCCCCTGAAGGTTTTAATAGGGGTGATCTGAAAAAGAGGTTAGTGGTCCTACCCTGGGACTCCTGCCCTCCTGCCCCACCAAAGGCCCTGCCAGGTGGGGGATGTCCCCACTGGCCCCGTCTGTTCCCATAGCCTCTGCGCTGATTTCCTGTCCTCTGGTGTCATTCCCACTCAGTCCTCTCCGTGACTGATTTTCCGAAAGCTCTTCTCGTCCCTCATGAATAGTGGAAGCCCATTATTTCCAGTCTTGGCTTGGCATTCAAGGCCCCACCCAATCAGGTCCCAGACTGTCTTCCCAGGCTAGGCTCCTCCCCCTTGTCCTGCTCTGCAGAACCCTGTCTCCAGCCAAGACTGTAGGACTCGCCTGGGCATGCTTTGTGTTTTCCCCAACTCCACAGTTGACCGCCACATCATTCCTTTGGCCTGGAAATCTACTCCCACCCTTTTGCCTGCTGGATTTCTATTCATCCTTCAAAACCTATGACAAATGTTGACTTCCTTTACGAGGACCTCTTGATTCCACCACCAGGAAATGATCTTTCCTTCCTGGGATGTCTCACTTGTTTATATAGGTCTCTACACAAGCACCTCTTGGATTGTGTGTGTTGTGATGATGGTACAAAGCTTTGGGTGTTTGTAAAGCTTCCAAGATTACAGAATTCTGCAATCCTGTGTGTGTGTATGTGTGTGTTTATGTTTTGATGTGAAGGGTGAGCACAGCTATGCAGAACACCTGAACACAAAGAAGGGACTGGGCATTCATTGGGTGTGGAATGTGTCAATCACTTCTGCTCTGCCAATGAATAGAGAGCCAGATGTCTCCCTCAGAGGAGAGAGAACACTCATTAAAAGACATATAAACATACTTGGAGGGAGAAAGACTAGAGCAAGGAAGGAAATGAGTAAGTGTGTATGGATCATTCACTATATTCCAGGTACTATGTTAGAGAGGAAATTTCAGGTGAACCATGAGCTTACTTAACCCTTCCAATAGCTGTGAAGTAGGGATTATTGCCCCCATTTTGTGGATGTGTTGTTTGAGAGTCAGTTTCCTTTGGAAATAGACTTTGAGAGGAAGATCTGAATGGAGATTCCTTAGGAAATGTTCGTGGAGGAACCTCCGTAAGGGGGTCATGGAAGCAGGACTGAGCAGAGGGACAGGACAATCCTGCTCCCATGGGGCATGCTAAAGCTTTGGTAGTCCTTCAAAGATGTTTCCCCATTGAGGCAATGGCACCAGGTTATTGTATCCCCTGGAAAGGGGCATCACTTAGGCAAGACAACTCATTCCCTTCAGCTGAGGGTAGTTCCTAGGACGACAGCACACACCGCATATACAACTCCAGATCCAAGTTGTGCCTGTCTGGCACACAGAACACTGCTGGCCAGCGGAAGGGTTGGGGACCGAACTCAGGACTCTCTTGGTCCTGAGGTACCAGGTGCCTTTCAGTTCTTATCAGAAGACAGCTTGGCCACTCTGTGCCCAAGAGGCATCTGCAGAAGGCCACGCCTAGAAAATTCCCAGTGGAAATCACCCCATGAAGAAAACGGGCTCCCCTTTTTATGAAAGACCTTGGGTGGATCCGGTGTCAGACCATTGCAGTGAGAAGGCAGGTTTGGCGGAATCTAGTGTTGGACGTTTTCTTTGGAAACTTTGATGGTGGAACCCAAGGATGACATTCAAAATCTTTAATAACCAGTAACACAACCAGGACAGTCGGTATGGGTGCTGGCAGTATGTATCCCGCTGAATGTGAATCAGCCCTGGTAGGAGCTGGAGGAACGTGGGAAGGGCTTTCTGCTAAAAACAAGAGAGAGGTGGGTCTACCAATTAAACTGATCATTTGGTTCAATGTCCAAGACAAACTTGTTAATTTATGCTGTAAGCCTTTCCATCTTATAAGGACTGTATCTTACTCAGCTCCGTATCCCCATACCTCGCACAGTAAAATTTGTTCCATGAAATCTGTATGACTCTGGGCAAGGCACTGTCCTGTTCTATGCCTCAGTGTCCCCATGAGATGAGAGCTTTCCAAACCCTGTCTCTCCTTGATCAGGAGAATCTGGAGAAGGCCCCTCGGGAGATGGGAGGTGAGTGGGCCAGGCCCAGGGCCTCTTGTCCTACTTTAACCAGAGCAACTCGCCTTGCATTTGTTTATGCTTCCATACGGTTTCACTTAAACCAGCATTCCTCAGCTAAAAACAAAGCCTGGGAACCACTGTGTGCTCATGATATCTGAGGTCCTTACACCCAGTTCTGACATGCTCAGATGTGAGTGAGCAAATAGACAAATGGACAAATGGATGAATGAATGAATAAATGAACGAACGAACAAACAAATGCTGTGTACCTAGCTAATGCAGGCTGGTCCTGGGTTACATGGCTCTGACCAGCAGATGGCCGGCTGTCCTGGATGGCTGGGAATTTACACAGGGCTAGAGCAGAGCCTTCCTGATACCCGGTCAACTGCAGGTTTCTGAGTCCACCACAACCACAGATAAAGTCCGCTTCCTCCAGGTACCTTGGATGTCACGGGATCTGATAGGCACATGTCTTCTTTGACTCTCCCAATACTTTGACTCAACTGAAAGAGATACTGACAACCACAGCACGAGTCACTGGCAGGTTTGGCAAAAGACTCATTGAGTTTTTCTCAGTTGTGTGTCCTGGGGTGTGGCACCAGGTCTGGCTTGCTTCGGTTCCCTTCCATCCCAGGAAAAGGACTCCCCGTTTTAGCCTTGCCTTCCCTCCCTCCCTCTTCCCTTCCTTTCATTCCTCTGAGGCAGTGGTTCTCCACCTTGGCTACATACTGGAACTGCCTAGGGAGACTTAAAAATTACAGGTCCCTGACATTCTGATTTCTTGGTATGGGGTGTGGTCTTGGCAATGGGATTTGGAAAAAGCTCCATGGGTGATTCCAATATGCAGCCACAGTTGAGGACCAGTGGTCAGAGAACATGGAGAAGGACATCCAACTCCAGCCTAAACCATTTCTACCTGCGGGATTCAGATATGTCTTCTTGATTGGGGGAAGCCTGGGCATGGGCGTTTATTAGTGGTGTGGGGAAGGACAGGGAAATGGAGGGAGGTATACCTCCCTGCACCCCTGCTCTGCCTGCCCTAGCATCTCAGCCCTGTGGAGAGAGAGGCTTCAGAAGAAGTCAAGCGGGGGTTTCATAGGAGCTCCTGTAACACTCGGAGAAGGCAGCCTTGTTTTGTGTCCAGATGACAGGGTGTGACAGAAGGGGGAAGGGCACAGGACCCCTTGAGGTTCCAGTGCACTGAGGATACCAGATGGGCAGCACAACCCCTTGGGGGAGCTTTTGGGGAGCATGGGTAGTGGCATTCTGATAGGGCTAGCCAGCATAAAGTGCCCATGGACCGCATGGCGTCAGAGAACAAAGGACTGGGGGGAGACAGGGAGTATTCGGTAAGATGTGGCATCCACTCTTGATGGTGTCCTGCTCGCAAACACGTGTGGGGCGCCCCCAAGGAGTCCTGCATGTCACAGAAGAAGCCTAAAGCAGATGGGGCCAAGCGGTAGGGGAACGGGGTGAGTTCACTGATGGGAAGGCACCCGAACTCATGAGACGGTGAGACCTGTAAACACGTGGATCACAGCCACAAGCCACGGTTATGACCCCAGCCACGGCAGTGCGACAGTAAGAGACGTAGCAGACATGCCAACGTTCGCCAGCCTGCTCTGACATTGCCCCTGGTCAGGTCAGCACCCCAGAACAGCTCTCGCACCCTATGCTCATCGTCCCATCCCGGTCCTCGCAGCTCAAGGCTTTTCTGCATGTGTGTTCTCCAACTGAACGGTTTGCCTTACTTCCTGTGCGAGTTCTTTCTCTTTCTCTCTCTTTTTAAATCACATTTTCTCCTAAATTAGAAAACTTCTTTAATTGTTAGCAGGAGCGGGGGTTCTGTTCCTCGCATGGACAATATCATTAAACATTGGAAAATAAACACACTGGGAAAGTTTAAGACACTTTTCCAACCCTTTGCTTCCCAGAGGGCGTCTGGGGCCCTGGGCAGGACAAGGTTCTGCTGGCCTGGGTTTATACTGTGTTGATGACTTGACCCCTCCAGCTGTGAGAAGCCAAACTGACAGCGGGGTTGTTTTTACTAAACTTCGAAGGATTGCAAACTCGATTTGGGAGGCATTTGCGCTGATTTGCGCTGAGGTCTCCAGCGGCTGCGCAGGGCTTCCTCCTCGGGCAGAGTGCATGATGGGAGCGGGCCAGGGGCTCTCTGAGCTGACAGCTGTTGTAAACCATCTCTGTCCTCTAGAGTTCTTCCCCAGGGTCGGGGGAGGAGAGGAGAGCCGTGGGAGGGGGTGGCGTGTGAGAACATTTCTTTCCATCTTGCTGAAATGTGAGTCTAATGAAATGATAATGAGGTTGTGGCCTTTAAGCTCCATTGAGCTTCTTGCGCGTTGTAATTTTACCCAGAGTGGGGCTAGTTTTTGAAATGGTTAAGACTATGGATTCCTAGGCCTGTGTGGCTTGAAGTGGAATTCATTAGAGGCCCAGAGGTGAGGGATAAACATTTCTCCCTGGTTCAGCCAGGAAACAGACACTATCTTGGGGGGATCCTCCGGCCTGCCCACCCACCTCTCCAGCAGGACCCCTGGCAGCATGACCGGCTGGTGTGGTGAACCCTGGGCAGTCTTGCCGGCAGACAAGACAATAAATAGCGTCCAGCATCCACAGGGCGACAGGTTCTGAAGGTCCCAGCAATGCATCCCAGCCCATTTTCCTGGGACTTTACCCTCATGCGGGAAGAGCAAAGTTCTCAGTGTTTAGTCTTAGTCCTATTTTCCTATAGGCATGTTAAGTGAAACATCTTCACTGTGAAAAGAAACACACAGAAACATGGACATGTTCCAAAGTGTGACCCAGAAGAATGCTGGAAGGAGAAACTCCAGCTGGGAGCGGTGGCTGACCCCATGGCCTGAACTTGGATCTCTTGAGCTCCATCTTTTCTTGGGAGAGAAGACCCATTCTTCATATCAAAGGAGACCAGAAAGAAAATAATTATAGAAAATGTCACAGCATAAGGACGGGCATGTTTCCAAAGTATGGGTGTCCTGTTCTACCTTGCGGTGTTTTTAACTGTTGTTTTGCCTTAAAGGGCTAAAATCATTTATATACACTTGGTCTGGCCCCTGCCTGTGAACCCATAGAGGCCACCATCTTAAAATGGGCAATCTCCCATCTTAACATCTTCTCTGACAAGCCCGTAAGATGGCATTCTAACAGCCCACCTGGGGCTTCCTATTCACATTGAGGTTCTGGTCTGAAGAGCAGGCTTTATCCACAGCAGACTGGGAGTCGAGTAAATGACTTTAAGGAGACAGGGTGCTGTCCTCCACATGGGGCAAAGCCTCCAGGCAAAAGTCCCCATTGACCTCCATTCCCTCCTTCTTTTATAGCCTCACTGGGCAGTCATGGTCATAAAATATGCACCGCAATAGTTACATTCAGACTGGAGCATCAAATCAAGGTCCACCTTCAAGGTCATAGGCACCATGATCATGTCCATGTTTTGGGAATGATGCGATACATCTCTAATTTTCCTGCTCTCCTTTTTTCCAAGTCAGCTCAGGCTTCACCATTAGGGAGCCCTCCCTAAACAAGACGAGTGGGGTGGCTCTCCTGCGGCCTCCCAAAGCGCCACGGGCATCTAGAACCCCTCATACCACATGGTATCATTATTCAAGTTTATTTCTCTTTGTGGCTCCCACTAGGCGGTGGGCTCCTTGAAGGCAGGACTTACACTTGATTACCCAGCACGACATCTGGCCCATAGCATACCTATGGGCGGATGACTGTTGGGTGAGGGAATGGATGAAGGAAAGGATCCACGAGGGAGGTCATTTGATTCTCAGGACAACCTTGGGAGCCAAGGGAGGCAGGAAATGAGCTCTGATTTCCGGAGGGGGGGGGGGAGATGGTTAGAAAGAAATGAAAAGAAAAAAGAAAAAAAGAAAAGAGGGGGAGCCTCCAGGAAGGTAGGGCCCCCGCGGAAGGCACGCTGCTTCCTGGAGCGCGTGCCGAGCCACCGCAGCCGACAAACGTGCGCATTTCACCGGGCGCGCCTGCACGCATTCTCTCCAGGCGCTCTGCCGTTTGAGAGTCTCTCCCAAGGTGCTCCTCCTACGCAGGTGGTTCCCGAGCGGTTCATATCAAGGTCCCTTTTATTCCACCCGCCCCTCCACCTCCACCCCAGCACCTGGGCTTTGAAAGATTTGGCCTAGCGAACGAACTGCAATTATGCAGTAATAATGACTCCATTTTCTCGTTTTTATTAATAAAAGACATATGCGACATGCCACTCAGAGCTTGCCGTTGAGAGAAAACGAGTTTCCCCCACGAGGTGAACAGAATTCCGCCCAGAGGCAGACAGTGAACAAACCACCTTCTCTGGCTCGGGCTGGGAATCTCAGGGCTGCCCTGGACAGCGTGCACTGGGTTCGGCCTCCAGCCGGCCGCCTGCCCTCTGTCTCCGAACTCTGAGGAGGCAGGGGGCCGGTTCAGCTGCTCCCAGCTTGCCTTCCCGTCCCTGCTGGAATCAGCAGACCCTGACTTCTGGAGAAGCGTTACTGCAATGTGTCAGCTGCTCTGGGAAAGCCCGGAGTGATGTATTCCAAGACCTGTCAGGAGAAAGGGTTTACGGTCAGTTAGGAACTGTAAACTCCTTCCCATGGAATTGTCAGTGGAATTTTAATACTCTGTCTCCCTCTGTCTGGGCACTTCCTTCCACTCTTGGCCGGCTCCTTCATGCATATGGAGCAGGGTTCATGTTTGAGGGTCCCCAGGGACGGCACACGGCTTCCCTCGGTCCAAGTGTCACAGCTGAATATGGGAGGTGAGGCTCAGACAGGACGCCTTCCCGCCGGTCTGAGGACCTTGGCAGGGCCCCCTGCCGTTCATTTCCCCATGCTCCTTCCTTTTCAGAGCAGCACGGAGGCCCTGCACAGATCTGAAGGGAGGGGGCAAAGGGAATGCTAGCCTGACTTTATTCAGGCAGCAAACACTGAGCGCCTCTGTACTAAGAGCCCACTATGTGCTGGACAGGGAGCTAGGAGCTGAGAAACAAGAGGGGCAATGTCCCAGTCCTCAGGGCACCCCTTCCTGCTTCTATGCGGTTCGGATCACCTCACACACAGTAAATAACAAACAGGAAAAAGGGGAACGAGGGAGAAGGAAGAGCGAGGAGGTGGCCAGGAGGAAGGGTTGTGGTCCGGAATGACCTCGGGACGGACTGAAACAGAAAACCGGCCTCTCTGAATGATTTGGGAGCCCATGTCACCCCCCCCCCCACTTCCTGCAAAATGGCTCTCAGTCCTCATCTCCGCTCTCCAGGTGACTCGTCTACCACATCGACACTGATAACGCCAAAGCCTCTATTTCTTGCCCAAACTTCACTTTTGAGTATCAGATCCCCTATATCCAACTAACTTTACCTGGAGGTGCCAGAGGCAAACCATCCATAAGCAAACTCACCATCTTTCATCAGTTGCTTAATTATAATCTCTGATTTCTTCCTTCTCCACCAGATCACGAACAATCTGAGGCCAGGCCCACATCTTCATCACCTCTGCGGCCCCAGCACCCAGTATAGCCCCTGGCACATGGTGGGCGTCCAGGAAAATTTGCCGGAAATGACCAATACCGCTTCATGGAAGAGTTGGCGCCTACAGGATCAGCTTCCCTCCTCTCCCCCCACTCCCTTCTCATCCGTTTCCCCAGGAAACACCATCCCATGATGACAACTCTCAAGACTGTTGTTTTAGTGGAATTAAAATGGAACTGGTGAGATATGTTCATCCCACAGGGAACCCTTCGACCAATTTTGGGTTGGAAGGGGGCTGTCAGGACATGCCTTTCCATCCTAAGTCCTCACGCACAGGGCTGGATTTGCATATGTTAATATAGAGAACTGTAGAGATTTAATGAGAAGCAGTGCGCCATGTGGGTGAGCAGAATTCCTCAGAGTATTTTTTTCAGATGTCTTAATTCACTCTCTTTGTTGTGTTGCTGCAGACCCAGGTGTTTGGATTGAGTTGGTCCTGGTCCCCACTCCCCACCCCCAAATCCCCCGAAACCACAGATCTTTCTAGATGCCAGACTCAACTTTCTGTCCCGAGGGTGATGGAGGCAGCATTCTGCCCACCTGGGAACACCTCCTCCCGCCCCCCCAAAAGGGGACGGTCCCAAGGAGCTGGCCCCAGGCCACAGAGCCCAAGCCCAAGGGTTGGGGGTGAGCGGTGTGTTCCTGAGGGGGTGGGGAGGAGCGGATTGAATTCCAGAGACAAGAGCCCTCTATGGAGACAGCCCGCTGGGCTTCCAGCCCTCCATCTGGGTTCCACTAAAAACACATTTTGCGTGTTTCTGTTGTTCTTAAGTCTGGGTTTATTTCAAGGGGAAAATTATAAAGAAATATCTCTGCCTTTATTTCAACGGCAGCTTGGGCTTGGGTAGATTTTCATGTCTGGTCTGTCCTGCCTGAAGGTAGAAGGAGGGACTAGGGTGGGGTCCCAGAGGAAAGAGGCCCCAAGAGGCCCCCCAGAGACTGAAGCTCTAGGCTGTGCTTGCTGTCCATATCCCAGACCTGTGGGTCTGTCACCGATTCTCACCTGTGCAGCGCTTAGCAACATCCATGACAGGGGAGGGCCTTGGTGATTTGAGAATGAGAGGTGAGAATAGGGGAGGCACAGAACAAGGAGAGAGAGAACTGTTGGGGCTGTCCCACCCGGGAAATCTCCACAGACAAAGGCAAGTGACAGTGCCCCCACAGGTATTCAAAAGGCTTCCTCTCTGAGCCCGGGGCAGTGTTTGGCAGGTGACCTCCCAGGTGAGTCTGAGTTTTGCCCTCATAGGAAGCCCGAGGTGGTAGAGGCCCATCTCAAGAATTCAGGTTCTAACCCAGTCTGAGGAGTCCCAAGTCTACCCAGAGTTCTTGCGCCTGAATCAGCCAGCATGTCAGAGAGATAAAGGATGCATGTCAGAGCTAGAAAGGCCCTTAGCCACCTAGCCCAATGCTTTCATCTCACAGATGAGGAGACAGGGCCCAGGGAAGGGAGGTTACTTGCTCAGGCCACACGGTGGGTCAGTGAGTGGACTAGACCCAGGCCTTGGCGCTGTCATGCTGCTTAGTGGCGTAAATGGACGGCCAGATATCCATGGGGTTGGGGGGTGGGTGGGAGGGACAAGAACTCTTATGACCATGCCATGCGTGGACTTACACGTATGTGTGCACCCAGCATGTACACTCTCCCTCAGACTTTGTCAGCAGAGCTCGTCAGTAGCTCCCTTCCAGAACAACCTGGTCCTCTCCCCTCGGACACTCAGGCTCCATGCAGACATGGGAACTCTATGGTAGATACGGTCCTGTCTTTGTACCGACCTGGTGTCAGACACAAAGGGGGAATTCTCAGCCCAGGCCCTAGGCCCTGGCCTTCACCCACCAGAGAGCTATTCTTGCAGAGCTCGCTCTCCTTCTGAGAAGGGCCTCTGCAATGACTCAAGTCCACCTGCTTAAGAAGGATTTGATTGCCCCCTGGTGGTCATGGGTGGCATCTTCGGTGCCTCGGTCTATTCATTCATCCAACTGGCAACAAGCCGGCTGCTGTGGGCCCTGGACCAGAGGGGCCGGTAGTCTGTAGGAGATTGATATGCAAAGCAACAGTTACAATGCAGGTTGATTAATGCTATTATAGAGGTAAGCTTAGAGTACAATAGAAGCTAAGAAAGAAGCGGGTAGGTCGGTGTCATCCCAGCTTCCAGGCAAGGAACCTGAGATTCCTCAAGTGGTATGGGCTGGACAGGGTTCCCAGGCTATGCATAAACAATCAATAATTACCATTCATTTGCCCAGGAGTTCACAGGTCACCAAAAATTTGCACTTGCATTTCCTAGTTTATCCTACTGATAGTCTCCTGAGGTGTATATAATTCTTCCCATTTTACAGATGAAGACACTGAGGCTCAGAGACAGTAAGTGATTCACTCCAAGTCACAGTCTTGTGACTGACTCTTATTTGATTAGTACAGTTTCCAAGCTACTCCAGGGCCAGACAGTCCATGGGGAGGTGGGTACGCTAGGCAAGGTCTGAGGGTGGGGGCTGACCAGCTCTGCCACAAAAAGATTGGTAAGTTAGGGATTTGAACAGCTAAGTGGCCTTCTCCTATCCCCCAGGAAGCCAGGTGCTCTTTTTCCAGAGCTGTACAGTGACGCCTGCTGGGCATCACCTAACAGATGCAAACCAGAGAGTCCTGGGCCTGGTGGCCACATGGGAGAGAGACCGTTGGTTTCCTCTTCACGCTCACTGGGCATGTGATGGGATCAGGGTTTGGGAGCCTGGGTTGAGCACCAAGGTCCTGCTGGAACTATGGTAAGGTTGGCCAGCTTCAGGGTGGGGCACAAAACTGAAGCCTCCTCTCCACGCCCCTTACCTGCCTCAGGTCCCACTGGCTTCCCTGTGAAAGAAGAAGGAACAATCCGGTGCGGCTAGTTAGAAGCAGGTGGAGTAAAATGGCTGAAAGCCATAGGGAGAAGTCATCTACCCCTGTCAGCGCTGGAGGCTGACCTTCCATTCCTCGCCGAGGGGATTGTGGGTCCACTTAGGCTCCCCTCTCACTGTCACGGCTGCAGAGCCAGTTCATCAAGGGGTCGGACCGACTCCATCCCCAGACTGTTCAACAACCCCGCTGCTGGCCTCGGTCCAAATCCTGTCACTCTCTGCTTGGAAATCGTTTGTTTCCCCATTGTTCACTCTGTCTCTCCTCCATACAGTCTCCCTTGACAGGACAGGACCCGTCTCAGTCCCACCTGCTGGAGAACCTTAGGGTGGGTCTGGACCCCAGGATGTACAGACAAGTCTACGTGAACAGGAACAGAGCTGGGGGGAAGAGCCCCCCACTGTGGTAAAACACCGCGGTGGGCCTGAGTGTGAGCAGCCGGACAGACCACAAGGTGAGCGATGGCACATGCCAGCATTTAGGTGCGAGATGACGTTAAGTCCCTGCGGGGACTCAGAGTGGCTATACTTCCCCCACAATCCTAGTCCTGTGTGTTTTCTAGTGAGCTGTGAAATGGGGATCCTAGGAAGCCATATATTCCATAGGCGGACTCAGTGAATAAGGTCCTTTGGACTAAAGAAATCAGCCTCTGCCTTCGGTTCAGGTCATGATCCCAGGGTCCTGGGATCAAGCCCCAAATCGGGCTCTCTGCTCAGCAGGGAGCCCGCTTCCCTTCCTCTCTCTGCCTGCCTCTCTGCCTACTTGTGATCTATCTGTCAAATAAATAAATAAAATATAAAAAAAAAAAGCAATTAGGCAGGGGGGTGAAGGGTTTAGATTCAGTGAACCTTCACCCACACCCAACTATGGATTCAACACCATGATAGGCACTCGCTCATATTCAAACCCATTGAATCCTCACCATGGACCTATAAGGCAAAGAAACTCAGAAAGGTTAAGTAACTGGCCCAAGGTCACGAAGCAGTAAGTGCCAGCACCAAGATTCCGGCCCAGACCGGCTCATTCCCATGCGGTTTGTTACAAGAGCATCTTTGGACTTTGCTAATTTCTGGGCATGCTGTGGAGCCTTCCATGAAAGAGTCAAATATCTGGGAAGCCAAACGTTCAAGGGAGGGAGTGCCAGGTATTTTTATGTAAGCAGATTGCCCCTGCCGTGGAGTCTAATTTCCCTGCCAGCTCTGCCCTATCCCAGGACACGTCTTCCCTGGCACGCATCTGGTTTTGTCAGTGCTCTGTGGAACGGCATTTTCAAGGACTCCGTTGCTCCCCAGGCATACAAATGTCCCTCCTTCATTTTTCCTGTTAAGCAGATTTAAAGAATGAACTAAGAATCTTGGTCACCATTAATTTCACAGCCTACAATTATTTGTATCCTTTTTTTTTTTTTTTTTTTTTTTTTTTTTTTTTTTGCTTGAGTCATTTAAAAAAGCCCTTATGATTCCTTTAATCCCTTTGGTAGAGCGATTCCATTCTGTTCTCTCTTAACCTCTCTCCTGAATGTCCCCCACCCCACCCCCACCATGGAAAGCTTTAAATAATGCAGCAAATTCTTGTTTCATTTCCTTTTCTCTGTTTCCAGATGGATTTTTCTCCCCAGAACATCCCTGGGAATCATTCCTGTCAGATGCTTCCCTGGGTGTCCCTTGGTTTTTACACTCATCTCTCCCCTTCCACCCTTCCCCCACACCACCCCCACCCCAAAATTGCAATTTGCTATTTTAATTATAGCCTCCTCTCCTGCCACACTTGAGGGTTTTTTTTTTCTCTTTGCAGTCCTCTACCTCGCTTAGATTTTAATCCTTTCTTCCAGTGCAGAGAATTCATTAAGATTTCTAGATTCCTCCAAATTTGCTTTCTTGACTGTGAATAATTCTTCTTAGTTTATGCGCGATTCTGATTGTTCCGAAGCTGAATTAAGTTGCTGAGCAGTGGGGTCCAGGTGGCCTGTGTGAATTAGTGGCCCCATTCAAGTGCAGATTGAATCACCGTCCTGGAGATGAGGTCTCTCTAGGTTGGTCTGGTTCTTATAGTCCTGGGGCCGACCTTCTCCAAGACCTGACAGTGGCCCTAGGGTAGCTGGCCACGTGCTTCTGCCTCCCTGGCCAGCTGGTGAGAGATCCTGGGACTGTCTTTGGGTTCCATGAGTCGTGGCTTGTTGGCTAGACTGGGCTGGCCTGGACCACAAGCCATCTGTGTCACCTGCCACTGTTTCCCAGGTGCCTGCTGGGCCCGTGGGCTGAGGCTGCAGCTGGAAATGAGTCTGGACAGGAAGTGAATGGGAGATAGCCCATGTCACTAGGAAGGTCATGAGGCACAGACCGGAAGGCAGTTCACCGATGCATTCCAAGCATAGAAGCTGAGCTACTCACCATGCACGAAGAGGAACCACTCGAAAGCTGCCACCCATCCTGTTTGGGCTGGCAAACCTGTCCCTATTCTGTCCTTTAGGCAAGTATATATGTCGGTATGAGTGAAGGTCATTTGCTGTGGGAGACTGTAAACCTCAGATTTGACCCTGGCTCAGTCAGAAACATGGGGTGCTCCCAGGTGGCCTAAAAGCCCCAAGGGAAGGGTGGTACTCCTCCAGCTGTGTCCCCTCAGGGCTGATGTGATGCAATGGCCGTGAAAGGCCACTGAAGGGCAACGGTGATATCATTACACGGGTGAGGACACGAGAGAGATGTCCTTCTCTCATATTGCTCATTTCCTACTCCATTCTAAAAGGGATTGGAGGCCAAGGGCCAACCTGGAAAATGGACAAAGGAAAAATGCTGTTGAGAGCCTAACGTAGAAGATAATGTCTGAGATTGTCTCCAGTGGGGGTAAAGGAAGTGAGTAGGAGGGTGGGCCTCTAAGGCCAGATGTGTAGGGAGAACACAGAGGTGGAGGCCCAAGAGGGTCAGGTGGATCCTCGGGACAATTGGAAGGAGCAGGTGGGGACATGTATTCCTGGTGAACTAGTCCTAGAGAGTTGCTGTGTTGCGGAAGAGCAGGCACAGACCTTCCAAGACATCTGGAATACCAAATAAGATGGCAGAAAATGAGGTGAATAAATGGTTCCAAAAGCTGGGATCATCTCATTCTGCAAACAGTGCTAACAGGGGCCAGGTGCACTTTGCATTTAACGCTTTTAGGTATGAAGGATTTGTTAGTAGGTCTCTTATATTTCCTTTACTAGTTCAAGGGCAGTAGCTCTGCCAAAGAGGGACTTGGAAAGGTATGTTTGGCCCGCCTCATCTTCATTAGTCTCTCCCTCAAGAAACACTAGCTTAAGATAATGCTTTTTGGTCATAGGCAGTCGATGTCTCCTATATCTTATATAAAATGTGACTACAAGCCCCGTTAGAAAAGTTGCTATTTTTATTGATCTGTAAAGAATCGGCTGAATGCCCACCACAGCTCTGAGACAAGTTCCCAGTTCTGGCTATCAACCAGACTGCTGTTTCTAACTCTCTCCAAGGCAGAAAATCTGGTCTCCATGCCAGGGGCGTTCCATGACACACTGGATGGAGTGAAGGCTGGCTGGCAGGAGACGCCCAGAGAGGTCTGGGGCCATGAGGGATGAGTTCATGACATAGTAGGGACTTTAGGCAAGCCAGATGCAGAAGAGATTCAGGAAGAGGGTGAAGGTGGAGGTGGGAGAGAGTCCGGCTGTTCAGGGGGACATAGGGGTTGGTTTGTCAGAAGAAAGGTCTCTGGGGCAGAGAAGTAGAAGATGGGGTTGGACAGATCATGGTACCAGACCCAAGGAGGCTTCTTCACATGCTGGGTGAAGGAGGTAGGTCCGTGTCCTTGATCAGAGCCCTCTACTGAAGGTTTCCAAGCCCAGCCAAGCTGGAGTGAAAATCAGGTGTTAGGAACATTGGTCAAATGGAGGATGCACTGGAGGTTGGGTCTGGCTAGGGAAGACCAGAGGGAGGCTCTGGCTCTGAGTCTAAGGGCCTGGACTAGAGGGTATGCCCAGGAATAGGCCCCAGACATCCCTGATGATCCCACATGACTTCCTGGCAGGGGCTGGTTAGTTAGGCTGGTTACTGCTGTCCATCCCTTACTAATGTGTGCACAAGAACAGCCAAGAGAGTTGCCACAAGCCTCCCCCAGGAAAATGGCCGATTGAGGCAAGTAAGGGTTAATGCGGCCTGCAGTAATACTGAGGATGAATCCTTAGCAGGGCTTAGTGCGGGGTACAATGTGATCAATTATTCACATCATCGAGTGTAATAAGCAGGTTCAACCTGTGGCACTAGGCCTCTCGAGCTGTATTTTACACTCAGGTCCTCCTTTTATTCCTCTTATTTAATCATTTTCAGAACACCTGACTTAAATAGGTGTTTCAATCCCATTTTTTTCCCCTACAAAAATAAATTGTATCATCCATCCATCTCATGACATCCTGACATTTACCATAGTCTTACATTAACATAAAGATGATCACAAAGCAGAGAGTTTGGTAGCTGGGCACAGGAGTGAGCTGAAACACACTTTTCCTAAGGTTACCCCTTCCGGCCCTCACAGAAGAAGGTCTGTTCTCTAGAGAGAGGCTTCAGAAAGCTCGTTTGCATATGGGATACTCCCCATTTATGGTTAATCTGAGGGAGTTAAATCTGTTCCTTCAGAGCTGACAGGAATGCTCTCTCCTGCAGAGTGGGGTGTCTGGGTAGAGGTTCTCATAGCCCTCTAGCTCTCTGTAAAATGTATTATGAATGGGGCTTTTGTAGCCAAGAGCCTCCCACTCGTGGGCAACGTTTCCATGGCTCTAGTCCATGATGGCTAATCACCCTGAACAATGATGGGTTTGCTTTCCCTTCCTCAGGCCGTCTCCCCAGAAAAGGGCACAAGCCTCTATGAGTCGAAGGTTCTTGGGGAGGGACCCTTTCCCTCCTAGTTCCGTTGTCTGAAACTTAAAGTCGGTGGGAAAGTGCTAAGAAACCGCGGGAGCAAGAGGGTAAACTAAGGTATGGCTGAGAGATGGGGGAGAGAAAGCAGTGGGGGAGAGAGAAGAGCTGGCCAGGAAGTGGCCCAGGGAGAGAAATGACCCCTGGAAAAAGGCAAGCTGAGGTGGAGAGAGAGGGGCAGGGAACGGCACGGTGGGAATGAACTTTGGGAGAGAAAACTGGGCTCTCAGAAAGCAAAAGGAGCCAGAAAGGAGGGACATGGGAAGAGGTCAAGAAGAGACAGCAACCAGCAACAGCCTGGGAGGCAGCGTGCATCCCCAGCCATTCTGGAACCAAATGAAGGGTCATTTTATACTGAACTGTCCTCTGTTCTTATCCCAAATCTGCTTCTTTGTGCGTAAAGCTGGATACAGACACACATGTGTGAATAGTTTCTGATTTCTTCATTGCATTACTGTCTATACGGTACTCGGCAAACTCAAAGCACTTCCTTCCTTTCCTACCCGGTGATGTTCGGGTCTCCCCCATTTCAGTAGCCAGGCTGAGCAGGACAGTGTTGACGTGTAGTTATACATATGAGACAGAGGGAAACTAAGGGGGTCTGCAAATGCTAAGGAAGTAGTGGTCTCTTTGTGTCTTGAAAATGGGGTGTCGGTGCCCTGGGCAGCTCGTTCGGTGTACCCTGTGAGAGGTGACGGGGCCCGAGGCAGGATGTGTTTTGGAGGGAAGGACAGGCATAAATAGCAGTGGCTGGGCATAGCGCTGGGAGCCTTTTCTTGCCGAGGAAGAACTGTCAGCAAATGTTCAGAAGCATGTTTCTTCTGGACATACGGCAATGACTACAGAAATGACAGATTTGGGGAGGGACGGTTGTTCCTATGTACTACATTATGTAAGAAATCAGAGAGAGAGAGAGAGACAGAAATGCACCCTGCATTTCCCAATGGCTATGAAAGGTGAAAAGACTGATTTATTTATTTATTTATTACCGCTGAGGTGAGAGGTACCTGATGTTCAGTAGAAGTACATACCAAGGCAGTGGGAAGGACGGAAGGAAGAAACCCAGCATGCCTTTTGGGAGGCTGGTTGGCCAGCCCAGAGCAAGGAAACATCGATCTGCAGCCCACGCCGAAGCTGCTCAAAGCAGGAGGAGGGTGTAGCTGTCTGTGCGCTCCAGGCGTGGACGTCAGACTCCCCTGGGCAAGACAGGGCTGAGGACAGCCAGTGGCCTGTGCAGTCCTGAGGTGGGTTCCCTAAGCCATGCAGGCAGAAGGCTGCCAGGCAACCTTGGACCAGAGACAGCAGAGCAGAGCCATGAACTGGAAGGAAAAAGTCTGTAGCATTCCCTCTCGGCATAGCCCTTCTCAATGCCTCTCCTAAGGTGCGTCTTTATTTCTTTTGGTAAATGAAATGGAATCTATTTTTACTGAGCCTACATTTAAAGACTGTTCCTCAAGAGACTCCCAGTCCAGCGAGTCCTGTCTGAGGGACGAATGAGCGATCTAGGCATCTCTCATTGAGATTAATGCATGATGGCCATTTGAACAAGGTGTAGAAATGGCACAGAAGAGGAAAGAAATGGTTTACTTGTGGGATAAATAATTAAAAGGCAGCAAGTATTTATTAAGTATTTACCAGGTTCCGGATACAATGCTAGAGTCTTCCATCGGTTAACTCCCTTAACAGTCAGATAAACCCAATGAAGTAAGTTCCATTGGTATTCCCATTTGACAGAAATGGAAACAAAGGCACAGAGCATTTAGAAAAATGACCCAAGTTTACATAGCTAGTAGGTGGGAAAGCAGGATTTGAAGCTGCTACATTCAGCTGACCTCCTAAAACATCCAATGAAAAAGCATTTCTCCTGGGAAAGAAGGCAGAGGAAAATACTGCAGGCAGAGAGAAAAGCATACACAAAGCAGGAAGATATGAGGTCCCACGACATGTCCAAGGAATCGTAAGCAGCTTGGTTTTGCAGGGCCAAGGAGGTGAGGAGTGTGGGGTTGAGAGGTAAGCAGGGGCCAGACCATATGGGCCTGAGAGCTTAGGCTTCACCCCCTTGTCATGAGGCATCCTTGGAGGGTCACCAGGTCAGATATACTCTTTTTTCTTTTTTAAAAAAAATATTTTATTTATTTGACAGAGAGAAATCATAACTAGGCAGAGAGGCAGGCAGAGAGAGAAGGAAGCAGGCTCCCCGCTGAGCAGAGAGCCTGATGCAGGGTTCGATCCCAGGACCCTGGGATCATGACCTGAGCTGAAGGCAGAGGCTTTAACCCACTGAGCCACCCAGGTGCCTCCAGGTCAGATATACTCTTAACAAAGACCGCTCTGGCTGCGGGATGAATTGAGCGGTGGGAGTAGAGAACAGTTGGAGAACAGTTGGGAGGCTGTTGTAACAAGATGATGAGGAACTGAACTAAAGTAGTAAAGGGGTCAGCTTTTTGAAAATTTGTTTAGAAGATTGAGTCAACAGGTCTTGATGGCTGATTAAAAGCGTGTGTGTAGGGGGGTGGGGGGTTAGAGGTGTGAGGAGTGGTGAGGATGAACTTTAGGTTTCTGGCTTGGGAATTGCTATGACCACAGCTGGGGCAGAAGGGGCAGATTTGTGGGAGGGTGAAAGTAGGGAGCCAATGAGTTCAATTTTGGACACGCTGCTTTGGGGATGCCGAGGGACTCCCAGGTATGTAGAAAGCAGTGGGCAACTGGATACAGGGATCAGGATGGGCTTGCCTAGCCCTGGAGCTGGCACCCCTGAACGTGATTAATGCAGAAGAAATGAAGTCGGTATTGGATGGCAAGAAACCGCTCTGTCAGACACGGCAGAAGGTGATCAAAGAGGACAGGAAAAAGGTGGTAATGGGTGCTCAGAATATTCACTCCACCAGACAGTGGGAATCCATGAGCAGTGTGAAGAGAGAATTCAATAAAGGCATGATTATCTTTAATTTTAGCATCAATGTTTAACTCAATACAATGAAAGTCTGTTGAAACAGCATCGTTTTCACTGGCTCAGCATTTATTGAGCACTAACTGTGTGCCACGTGCCTTTATAAGAGCTAGGGATATAGCAGTAAAGAAAACAGACAAAAATCCCTGCCTTGTGGGGCTTACCTTCTGGTGAGAGAGGGTGTGGAGACAAATGATTTAAAAAAATAATAATAAAGAAATAAAATAGGTAATATTCAGGTATCTGCTAGCTTATACAGCATCTTCATGCAAATTAAGGGAAGGATATTCCTCTGGGTTGAGGCAACTCTGTGCCTTGGGTCCACTCTTCCTCCCTCAGCCAGGTATCCATCTTTATCCAGCCCTTTATGTGACAGCCCTATAGAGTACCAGTCATCAGATGGAGATACAGAAAATAGAGGAGACTTGTAGTAAAGGGGAAGGGATGTTACAATTTAGAAAAATGAGAAAGCCTCCATGAGATGACATTTGAACAGAGACTTGAAGGGGACAAGTAAGCAAGTTGTGTGGCTCTTTGGGGGAAGAGCATTCCCAGGCAGGGGGAACAGACAGTGCAAAAGCTTGAGATAGGAGCACGGGCAGCTGGGGTTGGGGGAGGGGGTGGTGTGGCTTGGGCTAGGAGAGCAGGGTGATGGTTGGAGCAGGGAGAGCAAGGGGAAAAGCAGGAAGACGGGATCAGAAAGGCAGCTGGGGGCCAGATATCATGGTGTAGGGCCATTGTGAGGACTTTGGCTTTCACTCTGAGTGACATGGGAAGCCTTTGAAGGGTTTTGAAGAGAGGAGGGACATGCTTTGACTTATTTTTAATGAGCTCCATCTGGCTGCTGGGGCTGCAAATGCAGTACAGGAGGGAAGAACAGAAGCAGGGCACTGGGGAGGCAGCTACCGCAGTGGCCCAGGTGAGACAAGATGGCGCCTCGGACCAGGGGGGCAAGAGGGCCATGTGAGGAGCGGTGGTCAGATCCTGGTCCGATCTCATGAAGCCAGCAGAATTCGCTGGTGGATTGGATGGGAAGGGGGGTGGTGGGCGGGGAGGAAGAGAATGACTCCAAGTTTTCTGACCTGAGCAATGGAAGAAGAGAGTTGCCATGCCTTGAGAAAAAGAAGGCCATAGGAGGCAGCATGATGAGGTCAAATGTCAAAACTTTTAATTCGACCCCTGATGGGAATGTGCAAACGGTCCTCCCCTCTACCGGGTCCTGACCCCTGCAGCAATCCCACACGACCAAGAACAAAACCAAGAGCCAGAACAACTTGGCCTGCGTCTTGCCCAGCTAGGAGGTGACAAAACTAGGATTGAGAGGGATCCTGTGTGACCTTGACTCTGATGCCATGCACTTCAACCCATGCCACATTATCTCAGAGACTCTCTTCCCCACCGGGGTGCCAGGCAGGAGCCAGACTGAGCTGCTCGGGAGCCCAGAAGACGGTCGCTCCTCCACCTGTCATGTCCAAGCCTCGGGATTCAGCTGGAGGAACCAGTAAACAATGCTCCTCCTCTCAACTCAGTTTGGGACCTGTTAAGATGGGTATGCAGATAGAAAAGTCAGCTTTATCTTTGGTAAACTTGGGGTAGAAAATGAGGCTGAATGCGTGGCCATGGTGGATTTCCTGACGCTGCTCCCCTGAGCTGAACTGGTGGAGCTTTGACACTGCAGCCCTCTTCTGGAACCATCACCTGAAGGGGCAACCCAAACGCAGGGGTTCTGCAGACAGAGTGGCTCCAAGAGAAAGGGAGAAGAACAGGTTGATCTTGGCATGCTCAGGTCTTTCTCTCCAGACTTGCTCTTAAATAAATCACTGTACCTCTCATAAGGAGTGTGGAAATGAGGAACCCTCCCCCTCAATCTGGCCCATGGTAGAGGCTCAGCAAGTGTTTGTGCATTTTTTTGGTATAGCTAAAATACAAGCAAGCACGCAGTATCTTGCAAAGACCGTAGAAGGCAACTCACATTTACTCTTCGCTATAAACTTCTGAGGTAGGCACTAGCTTTGTTTCCATTTATTAAATGAGAAAATGGAAGCACTGAAAGGTTAAGTACTTAACCTAGCACTTAAATCAGACAGTTCATCCCAGAGTCAGACCATGGAACGAACACACTGACTCCCCTCATGTCCTGGTAAAGATCCTGTGCGATAAAGGTGTTATTAGACATTCGTCTGAAGTGTGGTGGGAACCAGATGACTGAGCAGTTAATTCTGCCTCGAGTTAGTGTGGGAGGTAGAGGGGGTCATGAACAGGCACAGAAAGAAGGTGACAGCTGACATGGGTCTTGAAAGACAAGTAGGGATTTGTCAAAGGGACAAGATTAAGGGAGGGAGGAAATGACGTTCTAGTGGGAGAGAACAGTGTGGGCAAAGATCCTGAGCCTGGAGCTATATATGGTGTGTTTGGGGAATAATGAGTGGACCAGATGGCTCAAAATAGAGATCACAAAATGGCAGCACACCCCCCAAATTCAACCTGAATTTATATACATATATAACACACATATATGTAATATATATAACATGTCAGCTGTCACCTTCTTGTATTCTGTAGGTATATATAGATATATCTACGTCTATATATATCTTTGAATTGTCCAAACATTTTAAAAATGGGTGATTTTGCAGAAAGCTCTGGACTTTTGACTTTTTTGAGAAAAAACAGAAGATAGCCCTAGGTAACCCTAGGCTTGCGTTCGCATATGGCCACTTTTGTTGGGAGCTGGGGAGCGACTGCCCCCTTCAGATGCACATGTGTGCCTTAGGTCGCTGACAACCTTACCACTCCCTCACACTCCTGGGCCCTGGCCTACTTCACCCATTTATATAAGTAAGCTACCTGGTTCCTTCGGGCTTATGAACTTGCAATTCTTGGGCTAGATGCTCAGACTTTGTTTTGAAGGGTCTAGCGTGCTATGCCAGGACTTTAAGTTTTATCCTAAAGGCAATCGATCCCAAGTCTTTGAAGGTTATTAAACAGAGGAGCACAAGATCAGAGGACTACAAAAGATAGGATGGATGCGAGAGATGGGGAGACCATGTTGAAATTATTAGGCACAGGAGTCCCAGTGGATTCTCCTGGAGAATTCCTTCTCTGGCTGAAGCAGCCCTTGTTCCAGGAGAGCGTTGCTGTGGGCACTGGACTTGGAGTCAGAAAAAGAATATCGTCCTTCTTTCAAACACTATTACCCCCAGCTTTGCGGTAAATCCTGTCTGCTTAGTAAAGAAGAGGAAAACACGGGGCGCCTGGGAGGCTCAGTGGGTTAAGCTGCTGCCTTCAGCTCAGGTCATGATCTCAGGGTCCTGGGATCGAGCCCCGCCTCGGGCTCCTTGCTCCGTGGGGAGCCTGCTTCTCTCTCTGCCTCTGCCTGCCTCTCTGCCTGCTTGTGATCTCTGTCTCTCTCTTTCTCTCTGTCAAGTAAATAAATAAATAAATAAAATCTTTAAAGAAGAAGAAGAAGAAAACAAGCACACACCTGGGCCCGAATCCTGGTTTTGCCATTCACTCCCTGAGTATCTCTGAGAAGTCACTTGACTTCCATGAGCCTCCGTTTGCTCAATGCTAAGCCAGGAATCGCATTACCCAATTTGCAGAGTGACTGTGAGCATGGAGTGAAGAAAGGTGTTTGAACATGTATGGTGATGGTAGAGGTCCCAAGGAGAGTGCAGGTTCAGTGGAATAGAGATCCCAGGAAGACCCCACATGTGGGGGTTGGCTCAGAGAATTCAGACTTCTAGGGGTGGCCCAAATACCTGAGTAGAAGGGTTTCTGTCATCTTGGGGCTTTCAGCAAAGTTAGGCCACCTTGGGCTACATGAACAAAAGCATAAGCATAAGGATCTATATCCTCTGCCTCTCCCCATCCCCCAACACACACACACACACAAATACATGCACACACAGTTTGGTACAAGAGTAAAAACCCAGCATGTGGTCTGAGCTGCATTTGGTTTCTTGGGTGGACAGTGGGGGGGGGACCCAAACCGTCTGTGTCCTGCCCCAGCATCTCGATGACTTAGGGATGGAGGTGGCACGATCATCCTGGTTATAGCCTCTCCTTTCCTCTCTCCCTTCTCTGCCCTGCAACTCCTTCCTTCCCCTCCCCCACGCCGTCTCCAGCCCTGCAATCCATCACAGCTCTGTGTCCGCGCCCTTTGTGACCGTGTGTCTCTGCAGCACTACTTCTGCATTTTGATGTTCAAACAATATTTTAGCCAATGCGTGGCTGCACTTGGAGGCTGTGTGAAGGCCTTTCACAACCGTTACTTCCTTTGATCCTCACCAGGTCACTGTCAGGTAGGCAGGGAAGATATTATTAGCTGGTGATCATCAAACTAGTTAGCAGCCGATATACTAGGGGCCCAAATGATTGGAACGGATGCAGGCCACGGTGCTGGGAGGGTGACCTCCCTTGGTGGAGGGAGGTCTAGGAAAGGGAAGGGTCCCAGAGCTGGGACCAGGAACGGGGAGGCGAAGCAGGTCGATTTGAAGCACCCGGGGAAAGGGCTTTCTACCCAGAAGTCTGGAAACATCTCTGTCAAGCCCGTGGAACGGCACCAGGGCCCCAAACTGCCTCTGTCAGCCCAATCGTGCTGATGTGGGAATTGAGGTCGGGGGTGGAGGGGGTAACTGGCGCAGGGTTAGACGTGAGAGGAAGATGGGAAGTTAGGTCTCCTGACTGCATGGGCAGAGGCTTCTCTACCACCTCAGAGTGCAGGCCAAATGCAAGAGCTTTTGTTCGCCTCTTGGCCTCCCGGATGACAGCACAGCAGCCTGAAACACGGGTGACTGCTGCGCTTGAAATATGACCTCTGACCCCACACTTCTCCTCACACGTCTGTCACCACATCTTATCTACTCACCATCTCCACTGTCTCACCCTTGAGTGTGTCATGATTCTTTCTGCCCCCTGAATTCCCTCACTTGACTGTCGCAGGGATGGTCTTCGCTGATCCCCATACCACCTGCTGTTTATCCGGCTCAGAACAATTACCCAGCGACTCCCTGAGGCCCTCATTCCTCTCCTCAGCTGCCCAGTGGACATCTCCCCCAGGTGTCCTCCTAGCTCCCCCACCTCGACACACCTCCAAGAAATCTCACCACCTCCTCCTCCCAAACTTGCTGTCAGTGTGTATGGGCCATAGAAGGGTCACCTGGCAGAAGACTCATGGGCAAGTGCCCCTTGATGGCCATCCTCCAGCCAACACCTGATCCTCTCAGAAACCCCAGCTGAAGGTCAGTTCGGAAGTCAGGGCTGAGGCTGGGGTCTGATCCCATCAGCCTTCGTCCTGCCCTGAGATCATGATCCTATCTTCCTTTGCACTGGCCCGGTAACTTTTCGGTGCATGTAATTTCAATTTTCATTAAATGAATACAGTGTTTAAAAAGTCCTGCTTAAAGAGGTAAAAATAGTGCTACTAAGTAGGTAACGGAAAACAAATGGCTCCCTGCGTCATTCTCCCCACCTCTGATTCCTGTTTCTCGGAGGTAATTGCTTTCAGCATTTATTGCTGTTTCTACTCTGGTTACCTCCATTTTCACAATGGAGGTAAATGCTTACGTTGTAATTTTAGGTTTTTCCACTTAGACATTGTCTATTGACTTCTGTCTCAGACGCGGTCAGGACCCACCGGTATCCCTTAGGCTCTCCCATGAGGCAGTCTTCCTGCTCCCAACCTGCATGCCTGTGCCCGAAGGCCTTGGGGCTGTGACCCCAGGAGCAGCAGGCTGATGTTCTAGGAAATGAATATACCATCTCCCCAACCACCAGCAGCCCTCAGCTAAAGATTCACAGGGGCTGGTGTATGAATACATCAGCTCCCTCCCCATCCGGTAGAATAATTCTGAGGTGTGTGTTTGCCCCACTTCCCAGAGTCCTCCCAGGGGGGATAAGGAGCAATCACCCACACTGGTATCAGACTTAATCCCACACTCCTTATTGCTTGTTTTGCCTTCCCCGTGTCACCTTCTCCAAGTGTCCCCTGACTTTCCAAATAAACTACTTGGGGGCAAGTCCTTGACTCAGGGTCTGCCTCTGGGGAAATCCAAAGTAAGACAACTTCCATGGGAAGACGGGAATTTATCGTTCTTACCTGCCATTTCCCTGACACACACACATACTCTCCCCGTGTTGTTGAGGATTTTTAGTTGAATCAATGCTAAGTGTTTACATTAACTAGGTAAATATTGCCCACAGCTGAGTCACATAATAAACTATGTATGATTACATTTCTTCTTCTTTTTTTTTTTTAATAGTGTTTTCTCCTAAGGTTGATAATTGCTTTTTTTTCTTTGCTTAGTTTTCTATGTTCTTATCACTGATTCATCCCTAATCTTTATTATAGGCTAGAACTCTCTACATAGTTAAATAAATCATATCTATAAATATGTTGCATTATTTTCTTGGAAATTTCACTCCTGAAACCCGAGGTTTTCCTGCCTCAATCTGGACTGGTTGTTTTCTGAGGTTTGCTGCATGACTGTCATCCTGGAACTTCCTTCATTATCTTTCTAGAAAGTTCTTCAGTCTTTCTCCTGTATTAGATTCTCTCCTATTCTTGGGTCCTTTGCCTTCTTTCTTGGTTTATTCCTCATTATATCCTTTAATAGTTTTATGAGAATGGATACCTCAGAGACATACTTTTTGAAACCCGGCATGTCTGCAAATAACTTTGTTCATGTTTTATTGACAGTTGGACTGGCTAGAGTATTCTATATATAAAATTAACTTTGTTTCAAAATTTGGAAGAAATTGCTTTATTGTCTTCCAGCTTCCACCTAGCATTGCTTGTATTTGTTTTTGTTTTACTTTATGTAGTAATTTATTTGAATGATATGTTTAATATTTATACATGGATGGTTTTAGTAGCTGTTTTATAATATGCTTGTACATTTTTATATTTTAAGTGCCTTATATAGTAACTCCACAATTTTTATTTTATAAATTCCTTTTTTTGCAATATTATTGAGATACATTTTGGGTTTTATACGATTTAACTCATTTCAAGTGCAACTTAATGATTTTTACTAAATTTACCAAGCCATACAACCACCCATCACAAACCAGTTTTAGAACATTTTCTAAATGTACATTTCCCAGAACAACCCATAGAGATCCCTCATGCCCTTTCTGCATTGCTTTTGAGAAGTCTGATACATTCTGAACCCCAATCCTTTATATGTGGCCTGATATTTCTCTCTAGAAGCTTTGAGGATCTGCTTTTTACTTCTGATGTCTTGAAATATCACAGTGATGTGCCTTAATATGATTTTCAGGAACTGTCCTAGAAAAAAATTTGAATTATCTCTTTGGCAATTATTTCCCAAACTTTTCTCAATTTCCTCTTTCTGGAACTCTGGGTTCTAATAGTGTTTCTGGAATAATCTTTTAGTGTTCTTTTCTTTTTTCTCTTATTTGTTCTTTTTTTAAGAAAATCTTTAATTGTTTTACTTTCAGGAGGTTTCCTCAAGTTTTTTCTTCTAAACCTATGCAATTAAACAATTTTTAGCTATCTATATTTCCAAGAGTCCTTGAAAAAAACCAAAAACCTCTAAAGGTTTTTTTTTTTTTTTTTTTTTGTATAGCTCTTTGATTTTGTTTCATGGGTGTGATGAGTTTCTTTCCCCCAAGGATATTGATTTTGCTGTTAAAAATTCTCTGTAAATTGTCTTTTTCTTCTGAGTACATTGAAATCTCTTTGCATGTATGCAAGTACATTGAAATCTCTTTGCGTGTATGCAAATCTCAATGCATGTATGTTGATGGTGGACCACACCACAGGATTATCTGGTAGGAAGATGATCTTTTACTGGACACAGCTCCCCACCCCCCAACCAGGTGTCAGTATCTAGGTCATTCTATTGGGTCAGTTGGCTTACCTTGTAGACCCTTCCCTAACCATTTTCTCCTAGAACGTAAACCTGGCTTCCAGAGTTCCAGAAGCCCAGTAGCGGAAGAGGTGGGTGGTCGCATTGCTCAGAATGGAGATTCTCACTTAATGCCCCTGTTTTCAGTATAGTGACTTAGCTCTTCCATCTGCCTCGCCTGGTGTCCTCCCCAAGTCCAGAGCCTCTCTCCTTGGGCCTCTCCAGACAGTATACCTCCGTATGTTGCTGGGTGGCTAAAGAAAGCCATGTGGATAGAGGGCTGGGAGAAAGGAATCGAACTCTGAATTCATGCTTATGTTTTCAGCCCAGCTCCATCCCCTTAGCTATTGTGTTATCTGGCACCTCTATTTTCTAACCATTTCTATTTGTTTTTGTTTTTCATATTAAGTTGGTTTCCTTCTTGAAAACTTCTCCACCCCTTGCCTGCCCCGTAGGCGGCTTTCTTTTCTTTAAGTAAGTCAGTCAGTACTCATCCAACCACTATTCATTGTCTAATTTTTTTGACATCTTCCATCAGCCATTGTCTCTTCTCTGTTCCTAGAGTTCTTGTGGGTTTATACTTTATTCTTTTACTGTCATTTTAGGACTGGAGTCAAATGCATACATCTAACGTGCCAAGTTTAACCAGAAATTCCCTTCTTGTTCTGCTGCCACACTCTTAAAACTGACTCACACTTCCAGTCTGAACTGCTTACTATTCCCTGAACAAACATGCCCACTCTTTTTGGCCCCCTTACCTTTGCTAATAAAGTTTATAGAATGCTCTCCCTGTGTCCTTCAATATCATATCTATGAAAACTTCTACAATTGCTACTGCTAGAAAAATATCTGCCCTCCCTTAATGCCCATATGCTCCTATACAGACTCCTTGAGCGAAGCAACAATATCTTAGCATCTTAAGTCCCTTTCAACCAACACAATATATACTTGTTGAGTGAAAAGAACTATAATAATCAAATGCTGCCCTACTGTGCACATTTTTAAAAATGTGCCTTTTAACCACGTTGGCTTCTAATACGGTAATTCTGCATGGTAGAGTATTAGCTTCAATTTTTAGATGAGGAACTTGATGCTCTGTGATGTTAAACAACTTGCCTTAGGTCTAACAAAAGGCAGTATCAGAATTTGAGTCCTGTTCTCTCTGTATCTGAAGTCTAAATCCCACAAGCTTTGTTTGAGTTAGCTTTTTTTTTTTTTTAATTTTATAAGTTACCTTTGTTTTATGAACTTGGGTACTTAACATTTTTATTCCAGCTGTGTGCTATTCCCAGCTGTGTGCTATTCCCACTGCTCTTGGAGGTGTAGATGAATGGTGGTTATCGTTCTTTTCCAAACCCTTGCCCCTTAAGCTGGGGTCTTTAGCTTGGCCTCCACAGATCTGTATCTATCATTTACTGGGTATTTACTCTCTTCCAAACAACTAGTGATTACTAAGGGTAAGGGCGTGGGCTCTGAAAACATGTTTAAGCCCGAACTCCTTCACCTATAGCTATGAGTGTGGTGGGCAAGTTACAACCTTCCTATGCTCCAGTTTCTTCCTCTGTAAAATGGACTTAATAATAATAATGTTACAGTGAAAATTAAATATTATGGATTACATATACAATAACTAATACTAGTGATTCCATAATGATTAAATCATTTAAATAAGTATTAAATATTATGTATTACATGAATTAAATACATGTAAACTGCTTCGTACTCATTAAGGTTACTGTTCTTTTCACATATTTTATCTCATTAAACTTAATTTCACACCAACCTTATCAGGCAGAAATTCTTATCCTAACTTTTCAGTGAGGAGACTGTTATACAGATAAAAATTAAAGTCTGACTCTAAAATCATGTTTGTAACCACTATGCTATACAGTCATAGATGATATTCGTGGGCATTTTTCAGGCTTTTAAGACGTGGTAAATTCATGAACAGAAAGACAGTGGACACCTCCGGTCTCCAGAGCAAGTCTAGAGAAAATGTGAGAAAATCATCACCATGTTGGGATAAGAGCCACGCTGGGCTGAGAGTCAAGAAACCTGGTCTCCAGCCTTCATTGCCGTGAAACACCTCTCTGCCTCCTCCACACATCCTGCTCTGGTCTCAATTCTCTCCTTTGTAGGATGAGGGGGTTACCCTGGCCATCTCCAAGAGCCCTTCGGGGCACTCCTGCATAGGCTCCCAGCCAAGCCAGGGTGTTATCTGCTTAATGCCAGCACCATCTGGTGGCCATGGGCCATAACCCAAACCCATTACCTCCCACTGCCACCTGGTGGCCACCAATGCCACATTAAGTTTGCCTGCATTTCAAATTAAATAAAAAAAAAAAAAATCAGTAGGTTCACACATGTTATCTTTATAGCAACTGATTAAGATAGGTAGGGCAAGTGTTAGTGCTGACTTTTGCCGGCAGGGAACTTGTGCTGGAAGAAGTGAGATAATGAAAATGGCGTCACACTACAAGCTGGTTGGTTGTCAGAGCCTGGCTTAAAAGTTTCTGGGAGATTAAGCTACCTCTGAAACAGATTTCAAGTACGAAATGCTTCAGGTAGGTCATTTCATTTGGTCGGAACATACAAGTGAGGCTCAGTGTGGTTAAATAATTCACTCAGCAGAGGCTGTGGCAGAGGTAGGATTTGAACTCTGATTTTGTAGTTCTACCTGGTCATATGTATCTTCCTTCCCAGTACCTGGGGCTGGTTCATCGAATAACTAAGCCTTTTACTCTCCAGAAATCTGTAACTCCTCTTCACGATTGAATCCCTAAATTTTAGCTGGGCTGATCATCCCCCAGAATAAAGACTACATTCCCCAGCCTCCCTTGCAGCTAAATGAGGACAGGCCCAGTGAAGGCAATTTCAGGTAAGAGTCTTTGAAGGGAGAGGGCATAATTTTCTTGGGTTCCAGCTTCTAAAATGGCTCGCAGTGGTCCCACTTTAAGGTAGTTGTACTTTTGTGTAGTCTCCTGCCCTGAGTGTGGCTGGAGCTAGAGCTTGTGATAAATAGAATGTAGCAAAAAATGATGGGATGTCACTTTCAGGATCGGCTTACAAAAGACTATGACTTTCATCTTGCTCACATTCTTGATGGCTCTTCTTGGTTGCCTGCTTGGATGAAACAAGCTACCATGGTGTGAGTTGCATTATTAAAGAAAAACCCAAGTGGCAAGGAACTGAGGGCACCCCTGGCCAACAACCAGTGGGAACTGAGGACTTCAGTCCAATGGCCTACAGGAAGCAAATCCTGCTCATAAGCACGTGAGCTTGGAAGTAGATCCTTCCCAGTTTGAGCCTTGAGATGTCTGCAGCCTGAGCCACCACCTTGGTTGCAAACTTGTGGGAGATCCTAAGGAGAAGGACCTAGCTAAGCCACACCTAGATTCCTGAGCTACAAAAACCATAAGATAATATCTGTTACTGTTTTTTTTTGTTTTGGTTTGGTTTTTTTTTTTTTCTAGATTTATGTATTTATTTGAGAGAGAGAGAGAGAGAGAGAGTGTGTGTGTGTGTGTGTGTGTGAGTGCTGGGGGAAGGGCAGAGGGAGAGGGAGAATCTCAAGCAGAGTCTGCACTGAGCATGGAGCCTGTAGTGAGGCTCAATAACACAACCTTGAGATCATGACCTGAGCCAATATCAAGAAACTAAGGGTAGGACTCCTAACTGACTGAGCCCCCCAGGCACCCTATACACGTTACTGCCTTAAGCCTGTAAATTTTAGAGTAGTTATACAACAATAGATAATTATATACCTTCCTCCTTCCTTTTCTCTTCCTGGACAGCTGGAAGGTGTGAATGTGATGGTTGGAATAGACATCTTGGATCATGAGATAGACTTGGGAATTGAGGCCCTCCATAGTGCAACAGTGAGACAGGAATCTGGGTGCTGATGTGGTGGAACTTTGATCTCATTTTGAATTTTCTTTCATTTGAGCCCAACTCTTCCTCTTTTATGTTAAAGAGGTAGTGTGTGTGCCTGTGTAAAAGAGGCTATCATTGTGCAAAATGGTGCAATAGGTCAAATTTGCCTTTGATGCTTTTGTTGTTTCTGTATCTTCTCTACTCCTGTCCTTGCTCTTTCCCTGCTCTAATGCTCAGTCCTCTTCAGTGTTTGCCTGGGGTCCCCTTTACAGCCCAGGTCCCAGCCCTGGGCCTTCGTCTCCATCTACTTTTTGCTCCTGAGTTTCAGCAGGGCTGCTGTGATGCCCGCCTTCAGTTCAAAAGGCTGATCAATGCTACACTTCGTTTTTCTGCAAAACTATGGGTGGGGCTGGAAGACAAAATACTCCAAGCAGATTTCAAATGATGCCATTTCTGAAATTGTGACATTATTAGAGGGATTTAAATATTTAAATAGCAAGATCTCCAAGTGTTTCTGAATTGAATGTACATGGGCTACTACATACTCTAAGGCTGAAGGGACTAGGGATATGGGAAGGCACTAGAATGAGTGGGTGACAAGTTGTTGTCAAGAATACAAAATGGCAGATAATATAGATATTATTTCTTTTATGACTTTGGGAAGCAATTATGACTCCTGAATCCCCTCCCTCCTCCCCCCACCCACTGCTTCTTTTTTTATTGTTGTTGCTCTTCTAGTAATGTTTGGATCTAAAATCTAATTTTTTTTAAGATTTTATTTATTTATTTGACAGACAGAGATCACAAATAGGCAGAGAGGCAGACAGAGAGAGAGGAGGAAGCAGGCTCCCCGCTGAGCAGAGACCTTGACTCGGGGCTCCATTCCAGGACCCTGAGATCATGACCTGAACCGAAGGCAGAGGCTTAAGCCACTGACCCACTCAGGCACCCCTAAAATCTGATTCTTTTTAAAGCTCAGAAGAATTTGGCCTTTGAGCTCATGTGATTTATTCCTATTATGGATCTTAACGAGTACTGCATTTTTATTGTTTCTTGCTGGCTAGATATCATGGACTATTTCTCGTATCTGTGATCCTGGCACCAAGTACGCTATCTTGTGAATACTCAGTAGATGCTTGTGTATGCTGTAAGGGGGTCCTTTATTCCTCAGGAAGCATCCTCAGGTCCGTGTATATGACACTCCTTCTATATACAAATATGGACATTGCAGAATTCATTCATTTATTTAATAAAAAATTATGGGGCTCCAACCATATGCCAAGTGCTATTCCAGATGCTAGGGATAAAACCATAAATGAAGGGGCACCTGGGTGGCTCAGTTGGTTAAGTGTCTGCCTTCTGCTCAGGTCATGATCTCTGGGTCCTGGAATCAAGCCCCACACTGGGCTCCCTGCTCAACATGGAGCCTGCTTCTCCCTCTTCCTCTGTCTGCCGCTCCCCTGCTTGTGCTCTCTTTCTCTCTCACTCTGTCAAATAAATAAATAAAATGTAACAAAAAAAAAAACCTGTAAGTGAAGCAGACAAAAATTATGAATTTTCATAATGTTTATGTACCAGTGGAAAAGACAGAAACTTAATGAAAGAATAAAATAAATAGTATGTTGGATGACGGTGAATAATATAGAGAAGAATGAAGCCTAAGAGGGAATGCTGGGGGAAGGAGGGGTGGTCAGGAGAGATGTTATGGAGATGATCATGCGACAGGCTGCATGTGCTCTGCAGATATTCTGAAGGCTCCCCTACACTTCCTGGCCTCCCTTGTAGTAGAGCAGGTGGCTGATGCTGGCCAATGGACTATGAGCAGAAGGGGCACATGTCACTTTTTGGCCAACGCATTGAGAGCTAATGGGCCTTTTTCTTCCCCAGCCTTGGAGAAGTTGGAGGCCATGTGTTCAACTGAGAGTGTAACCCGATGGAAAGAACCAGGGTCCCTGAGACTGGAATAGAGAATACTTCTCCACCATCTGCCTTGTATTTATTTCCCTGACCAATGCTGTGGCATTCGAGCAAAGCCCCCAAGGTGAGGGAGTGAGCCACGTGGTTATCTTGGGGTACGGGGGCGGGGCATTCCAGACATAGGAAACCTGAAATGGACAACTGGATGAGCTTGAGTAACTTACAGATATACCCAATTTCACTTCTCTTGGATATTTTGACTCCATTAAGAACTTCGTATATCAGGTCCCTTATTAAAAGGGGCCAATTTATCTTGTGATTGTGAGCAAAGAAAAAATGACACACTTACCTATCTCCCAGCCTCTGCCCCCTGTTCCCAGGTACCAGCCATTTCTTCCTTCAGGACAGATGTGGCCTGCTCATGATGCAATGTTAATAGCAATGTCTGGCCCACGCTCTCCATCTTCCCTATTGTGTGGCGAGCTGGAGAAGGACTGTGTATTGGGACATCATCCAACAGCAACAGCTCCAGGGTGCTGCTTCCCTTCTAGTTCCTGGCCCTCAGAGATGCCAGCCCTCACTGACTCCCATGCTCCCAGGCTTTATAACACATGAAGGGGGTTTCTCATCAGTTAAATTTCTCCTAAGACCAGTTCACAGAAGTTTCATTTTATTTTTATTTACTTATTTATTTTTAAGATTTTGTTTATTTATTTGACAGACAGAGATCACAAGTAGGGAGAGACGCAGGCAGAGAGAGAGATAGGGAAGCAGGCTCCCCGCCGAGCAGAGAGCCTGATATGGGACTCAATCCCAGGACCCTGAGATCATGACCCGAGCTGAAGGCAGAGGCCTAGCCCACTGAACTACCCAGGTGCCCTAATCCAAATGTTGTTCTGTGTAAGTCTTACTGACCTGTACAAAATTAACTTTCATGAATGGTACATTTTAAGCCAAAATACACTCTCTGAACCCTAAACATAGTATAACTTTTAGTACTCTTTCCAAAGGCAAGAAAATCATCACAATGTTCTTCATTAAAAAATTCTAATAAAGAAGTTGATACCATTTTTTACCTTTTTATTTTTTCTTCTGATTTCTTTTTTCATTTTAATTCTAGTGCAGTGAATGTACATGTAATGTTATAATTATTACTTTTTAAAGAAAAATTCCACTGCTTATATTTAAATAATTATAAATTAAACTTTAAGGAACCTCATGTATCAATGTTGCTCAAACTTAAACAATGTTCAGCTTCCTTATAAGAGAAAAAGATTCTCACAGATCTCTAAAGTTGCCTTATTTTTTATGATGTTGCATACATATATATATGGAAACACAAAACTAAGGAAAAGACCACTTATTTTTTAAAATATTTTATTTATTTATTTGAGAGCAAGAGAAAGAGAGAGAGAGAGAGAGTGAGCACAAGCAGGGGAAATGGGTGAGGGAGAAGCAGACTCCTCAATGAGCAGGGAGCCCAATGTGGGGCTTGATCCCAGGACCCTGAGGTCATGATCTGAGCCAAAGGCAGATGCTTAGCCCACTGAGCCACCTTGGTACCCCAAATGACCCCTTATTATTGTTATTATTTTTACAGACTTTGTGTATCTATAGAACCAAAACAAATTTATAAATTAAATACAGACAAAGGGCTCCTGGCTGGCTCAGTCAATAGAGCGTGCAACCCTCAATCTCCAGGTTGAGTTCAAGATGCCTGATGGGCTTACTTAAAAAAACCAACAAAACAAAACTATCAAATGAGGAAACTAAAATTTATAATGTTGATTTAATATAAGGAATGATATGTTGCTAAAACCAAATTGCCCTGCACAACATGTTTTACTGATTGCAAGAGCACAGACGTATTTAACCACATGCCTTGTGATGACTCAATTCTCCGACTAACCTCTGTTTGTGCAGTATACCACAATATAGTCTGGCTATAGCTTGGTGTGACCACATTATTTATTTTTAAAGTTCCTCTTTGTTTTGTTTTGTTTTTTTTTTTTCTCATAAGTCTGCAACAATTCACTTAGTCCTATTTGCTAATCACATATCCAAACATGGGCAATGAAACTGCATTCCCAGAATAACTATAAAGAATTGATAAATTTATAAAGATATTCTGCCTTACTAGTAACCCAATACAAATTAAAATGAGAGGCCATTTCCTCTATCAAATTGGGAAAGCTTTTTTTATTTTTTTATTATTATTTTTTAAAGATTTTATTTGACAGCGATCACAAGTAGGCAGAGAGGCAGGCAGAGAGAGAGAAGGAAGCAGGCTCCCCGCTGAGTAGAGAGCCCAATGTGGGGCTCGTTCCCAGGACCCTAGGACCATGACCTGAGCCGAAGGCAGAGGCTTTAACCCACTGAGCCACCCAGGCACCCCAGAAAGCTTTTTTTAAAAGATAAAATAAATGCTGATAAGTAGGTGTGATGGGCACCCTTGAGCACTTCTGTTGAGAACGAAAACTGGCCCGACCTTTCTGGCAAGCAGTTGGCAGAAGGTATTCACAGGCTGAGGAGCTTTCAAAGCCTTTGAGTCAGTAATTTCACTTGTAGGTTTGTGCTAAGGAAATAATTTTTAAATGTGGGCAAAGATCTCTGTAGAAGGATGTCAGTGTTCTTGTTAGCAGTGAAAAGATAGGTAACACCCAAATGTCCAGAAATAGAGAAGCAAACTAAATTATCAACAATTATGTAGCCATTACAAATAACATTTGTGATGAATTTTACTAACAGCGGATAGTGCTCAAGATATAACACTGAACAGGGTGGTGGGGTTGTGGACACTGGGGAGGGTATGTGCTATGGTGAGTGCTGTGAATTGTGTAAACCTGGCGATTCACAGACCTGTACCCCTGGGGCTAATAATATATGTTTATACAAAAATTAAAAAATATATAAAAAAAGAAAAAAAGATATAACACTGAACAACAAAACAAAACAAAACAAAAACAAAACCAGTATATAGAATATGTCAAAAAATGTAAACATGTGAAGAAAAAGACTCAATGAAGATAAGCCAAAATGGTGAGGGCTGTTTCCTGAAATGTGAGTAATTTATACTTTTTATTTTTCCTGAATTTTCCAAGCTTCATATAATAAGCATACAATATTTCCATTTTTTAATTAATTCAAAGTCTTGTAAAAGATAGCATGTCAGGTTAGACTGTCCTAAAATAATTCTTATTGTGAGTTGTAATCACTTTCCTACAACATCCAGCAAGGGATCCTAGACTTATTTCCTAGAGTTTCACAGAATATGTCTATAACTGCTGTACAGATAATTTAAAAAGGTCAGTGAGCAACCTTCCCCCACCTCCCCTCATCATAACCCAGCCTCCCATTTCTGCCAATTTCCTTTCTGCCTAACACTTTTAACAGTTCCTTGTTAGACACAGTTTCTGATCTCACCAGCCTGCTTACTCTGTTCAGCTGGGCTCCTGTTTAACAGTTTTCCTCTAAAAATGTGATACTGAGAACTGAAGGCAGGTCTTCAGACTTCTAAAGCACAGCTATAGTCATGCCATTCTTCTGCTTAAGAACCTCCAGAGCCTCTTACCAGAAGAGCAGACGCCCCCAGCTTGGCATTCAATGTCCTCCTGGATCTGGTCCCAGTCCTATTGTACCTTTAACACATTTTATGCCGTGCTTTCAAACTCTGGGTTGCTATGCATTAGTGAGTCAGCAAGCAGCATTAAAAAAAAAAAGAATAAAATATAAAATGCCATGTTACATTGCATATAATAAAGGCAATTAGAGACTAGGATTTACACACAAACACATACACATGCAGTGTGTGTATATGTATACATATATGTGTGTGCATATATATAAATATTATAAAATATATAAAAATTGTAATATATATTATATATGTAATACTATGTATGTATATTGTTAACCTGAAAAATAAAAGTGATTTAATCAGCAAAAATGGGTCTATTAGGGAATAACTAAGAATTGTAATTTCAGACAAGGAAGTTATGGTAAAACTATAGACAAGTCCAACAAACCCAAGGAACTTATTTGATGGACAAGAAAGAGGAAGTTGGGAGGGATTATTTTGAAGGAAAATCCATTGTTGAAAAGGTTTTTCATTGGCTCAGTTGCAGGGGTAGTCGATTTCTTGTAGGAAATACAATGTAGTCTTTCCCTGTTGGGTCCTGTAATTGATGATTCTCTCCTGTTGAATAATGTTCTCTTTGGATCTGTATGTAATGGACAATTCATCGGTAGTAGTTGTAGTAGTTGACTCCCCCTTGCAACCTCCCCTTTTAGTCTCCTGCCTTCAATTTAGTGATTTCCTTTTTTTTTTTTTTTTTTTTTTTTAGAGAGACAGAGAGAGAGCAAGCAAGAACAGGGTTGGGGGAGGTGGGAGGAGGGGCAAAGGGAGAGGGAGAGAGAGACTCTTAAGCAGCCTTCTTGAGTATGTGGGGCTCGGTCTCATTAACTTGAGATCCTGACCTGAACAGAAATCAAGAGTCAAACGCTTAACCATCTGAGCCACCCAGTCGCCCCTAGTGAAGTTTCCTCTTAATAATTTTCACCGTATATAGTGTGTGTATGACTATATATATAGTCATAGCTGAAATATATTTCTTACTATAATGATCAAAAAAGCTTGAAAGCCACTGCCCACGCCACAGCCACATCAAGCAGCAGCCAGTCCTGGATCTTGATCTGTTCTTTGATCCCATTGTTCCCTCAGCCCAGCGTTCTCCCTGTTCTCTGTCTACTGAAGTTCTCTGGGGCCCTAATAAGATACCACTTCCTCCCTGAAGTGTTCCATCATTTTTCTTCATCTGTGATCCTAAAGTGATGGTCTCCTACCTTTCTAATAGCCCTCAAAACAGCCTGCCTTGCACTGTAACTATGTCTGTGCGGCAAAGAGCACCTGGGCAAGGCTGTGTCTTACTCACTTCTGGGTCCTTTGAAGGCCCAGAAGTATAGTGAGACTAGCTGATGTGCAATAAATGTCTGCCCAGCTGAATCTTTTCTAAATCGCCTTCCAAGAGCATCTTCTGTTCTTCCTCTATTCATTTGCTTCACTAAGGACCCAGCAGACATAAAATCTACGTCTTGGGCCTAGTGTCATCTATAGTGGTGGCTCTAAAATTCAGTCTGTGCCGAAAGCTTACATCTTTCTTCAGGAGGAATGAGAGAAATAAACATACATTTTTATCACTTTAAAAGATATCTCCTTTATTTGAGAGTGTGTCTCTAGTATATTTTTGATGTTAAAATGTATTTTTTGTGGACCAGGGTTCATAAGTTAGAAAATAATAGTCGGTTTTTAGTGTGTATTTATTGTCCTTACTTGGCAAAATACAAAACTGGGAATTCTATGTTTGTCTTTAAAAAGATTTAGTAAAAATTTAGTGGTTTCAAATTCCCAGATCTGGGAGTCAACTGTCATATCTGGGCTGGCTGAAGGTAGGCTCACTTTCTTTTTTTTTTTTTTTTTTAAAGAGTTTGCCTTTTATTTTATTTTTTTTTTTAAAGGTTTTATTTATTTATTTGACAGAGAGAAATTACAAGTAAGCAGAGAGGCAGGCAGAGAGAGGAGGAAGCAGGCTCCCCGCTGAGCAGAGAGCCCGATGCAGGACTCGATCCCAGGACCCTGAGATCATGACCTGAGCCGAAGGCAGCTGCTCAACCCACTGAGCCACCCAGGTGCCCGGTAGGCTCGCTTTCTTAAAGATCAGATAAAAAAGATCAGATGAACTCATTGACATAGGACTGGCGGAGAGTTTCTCTTCCCATCTCAAAGGCTGCTGTTTATTCGCCTGTGCTTCCCTCACGTTTCCATTCTCTTTTTCCCCAACACGTTAATTCCCCATCAAATCTCTGGCTTAGGACACTGTATCTCTGGCCCTTTATTATGTTTTTTTTCCTCTGGCCCTTTAAATAGGGGCGTGGTACAGAGGGGCAGACCAGAGTGCGGGGAGGAAAGCGGAAGTGTAGACCTCAGTGGTATATACTGCGCGTGCGTAAGGCTCCAGCAGGGGGCGGGGTCACACGGGCCGGGTGAGGGTCCTGGGCTGGAATGGCCACAAGTGCAGGTAACGAATGCCCCGGGAGCAGGCCAACGGGGTGGGAGCAGTGGTGAGCGGAAGTCCCCGGGGCGGAAGGAGGACGCGCGCCGCGTTCATGAGCCTCGGCTCTTTTCCCCGTGCGGCAGCGCGGCCTTGGAGTGGCTGACCGAGCAGCCCCAGGCGGACTAACTGGACTCACGGCTCCCGGGCCGGGTGGGGTTTACTGTGGGGTGGAGAGGTGTGTCCTGCGTTTGGCCTGCAATTGGGTCAGGCGGTTTCCACTTGTTCGTAACGAATGTGGGGCTGAGGACAGGTGCACACGCTTCCCCTGATTGTGAGACTAGGAGGCGGGTGATCATTGTACTCCCCGGGATGGAACAGGTGTGCAATCCGCTTTTCGGGCCTGGCGCACAGGTGTGGGCTCGTCCTTCCCTCAGAGATAGGGATGAGTGTGCTCCCCAAGTGTGAGGCCGAGGCCTGGGTGAGGTGGCCACCTCTTAGGATTGGTGCGCACCCTGTGAAGGTGGTTCCAATTGTCTCTGCCTGCAAGGTATGCTCCAGAGTGAGCAGAAGGAAAACAGGTGGGTCTCTAAAGTTAGAGGCCACTCCTACGTCCTGGTTGGTTGACCAAGTGTGGTACCTGGGAGAAGAGGGACACAGCTACCTAAAGTATTTGGGTGTGCTTCAGAGGGAGGTTAGGGTGGGATGAAGTAGGGTCAGCCAGGGAGGTTCCATGGCCTTGGGTTATTAGGATCTACTGGGAGCCTTCTTCAACTAAGCATGCCTCCTCCATAACCTTCTGATATTACACTCATATAGAATAGACCAGAAGGCGCTGGAGTCCTCTACCACACTCCCTCCTTGCGCCCCCCCCCAAAGAAAACATAAGCAGAACAATCATGGTTGTTGACTTGTGGCACCAACTCCAGATGTTTGTGATTGGGAGGTGATTACATGTCAGGTGCAGGACACCAACTCTGAATGTCTGTGATTGGGAGGCAGTTACATCTCAGGTGTGTGTGTTGGAAGTCTAATACAAATGAGGATGGAGAATCTACCTATGTGCTTACTCTTCTGGCTAGGAAGATAGGGTATTTGATTGGTAACATCCCTAAAATTACTTGTTTGGAGTGGAGGAGGAGCAGTTTTCCAAAGGAAAGAGAGTGAAGGGATGTTCTAACTGTAATCAGAGACATGGGTTTGCTTACGGTTAAATTTAAGCAGAGAGCAAATTCTGAACCCTCTGGTATAGCTGGCCTGTTCCTTTAGAAAGCAGAGTAAAGATAAGTGGGTGGTGGAATTTTGGTTGAATTCTTGGCTATATATGTCAAAAAGACAGATGTGAAAAGTATGTTATGTGTTTCACATATGTTCTATGTGAAAAAATTCTTTTCAGAGTTCTAAGATAATAGTGTGTTGATTATTCTTCATTTTCTTTGTGTCTGGACCAGCATCAGCGGTTGGATGTTTTTTTGTCTTCAGGATATTGAGGCATTGTGGCACTTTTAAAAAAATTTTAATTTTTTTTTTTCAGTGTTCCAAGAGTCATTGTTTATGCACCACACCCAGTGGCACTTTTTAGCTATATCTCTTTCATGAAGATCTCAACCATTTCATACCATATGTCAGCTATATATGTGAATGAAAAGTGCGACGTTTTACACTTAGGGAAGTATGTTTAACTTTTGATCTGTTTATCGTTGTCACAGAGGTTAGATTGCCTCTTGAGCTACAGCTTCAGGTGTAAACTGTATGTATTTGTAAAATCAGACTGTTCTAGTCATAACTGAATCTTGAATTAATGTTTGAATGATCTTCATTCTATCAGCCCCTGTGTTAACATCTTCCCAGAATAAAGAGAAAACACCTGCCTTCAGTAGTTACAAATTCCAGGGAAGGAAAATGATTGGCCACGTGGATACAGGACGGTCATGTGCTTACTCTTCTGGCTAGGAAGATAGGGTATTTGATTGGTAACATCCCTAAAATTACTTGTTTGGAGTGGAGGAGGAGCAGTTTTCCAAAGGAAAGAGAGTGAAGGGATGTTCTAACTGTAATCAGATTTGTTTTTCCTCTGCAGTTCAGTGAGAAGTTTCCTTTTGCTCTTTACCAAAGCAAACCAAACCAAAACAAAAACAAAAATTTAAAAAAAAAAACAAACCCAAAACAACAACAAAAAAACCTCTTGTGACTCTACATCCATTTTGACCCCTAACCAAGAGAAATTGAGGTGACAATTTAAATAATTGGAAGCTAATTAAGATGAGTTGGAAGGCCAACATCTACTCAACCTACAATTGAATGGAATCCTGTTTTCTTTGCATTTAACTTATAAGAATTCACTCAGACCAGTTTAGTTAAAAAGAAAGGAGAGTATACATGTGCTTCTTAGGAGAAACTCTCTGAAGGGAGGGGGTGGATCTTGGAAGAGTAATTCTTATAATAGTGGGGACTTACTGGAAGCTGGAAAGAAGTGATTTTTCCCCCTCTTTAATTCTTTTTATCTCATACACATGTAAAACTGATAATAATATTAGGTTTCATGCATAACAGATATTGTAGATCTAGTTCTTACTATTATTATGTATATTGTCATAGGGAATTAGTTTTTTCTTTTTTAGAATGTGGCTAAAGGTTGTGCCTGACCATTTGTAATAGTAACTTAGTAACATAATAGTAACTTAGCACCATGCTACCAGCAAGCCTCAGGTACTCTTTTCCTTCACTTTTTAACAAGACAAGTTTAGTGAAGGAGAATGATGTTATTAAGTGCATATTAACTGGGAACCTTCTTTGGTTTTCTTTTTGTTGTTTCATATGCACTTCCTAAATTTTAATTGATTACTCTTACTTAGACATTTACTAAGAGAAGAGAAAGAGAAACAGAGGTTTGGGCTTTTTCATGGTGGCAGCTCTGAGCATTGTGGGCCTAAATGTGCCTACTATTTTTGGAAGGAAACTCAGGCCAGGTGTGCATCTCACCCAAGTATGTAGTGGCATTGTTAATCTAACATAGGGTCTGTTTCTGAAGGCCATGAGTAAAGTGAAACTTGAGTACCCCTGAGAAGTACCTGGGAAAGAGTCATGGCAGAGACTGACCTATCTCTCAGGATGTGTGACACAGCTGGTTTTTGCTCCCTGTTGGAATGGCGTGCTATTTGTGATTTTGAGCACAGGTGAAATGAATCCTTATGTATGAGGCATTCAGGAACTGAGACTGACCAAAAGGACAGCAGGTACCAACCTCCTATCCCATGCTCACCTTGAAGTATATAGTATTGAGTAGAATGGTGTGCAGAGTCCCCATTTCTGTGTGAATAATTTCCTTTTTTTCTCTTTACTTGTGCTGAAGATAAGTTGAATTCCTATAAATGGAATGGACATATGATACATTTCCACTGTTTTCGTCCTGACCTTGTAGGCTAGATTAATGTAAAAGAACACAAAACATCTGAAATTGTGGAGTTTGTGTCATGTTATACATGAACTAAATGATCATTTAAACAGATCAGTGTTAAGGATTGTAAAAAAAAGTCTCATCTAGGTGCAAAGAATGGGCCTTGCAAGGTGGGAATTTTTTGGGGTAGAGTGATTAACCATACCTTATTTTGAAGCCCTCGAAGCCATTGATGCAGTGTTGCTTGGCTGCTTATGGGGGGGAAGAAGGGCGGGATTGGTGGCTTGATTAGTACTAGGAATCCAGTGGTGACAAGGGAGATCTGTTCTTTGCTCTTCTGGAACCTGTGTTCCTTTCCTTCCTCAGGGAAAGCAGTGGTGTTCAGATGCTGAAAAAAATCATAGCAGTGTGACAAATTCAGTGAAGGAGAACGATGTTTTAAGTGCATATTAACTGGGAACCTTGTTCAGTTGAGCAGGACAAAAAAAGTCTTTTTGAGGAAGCAGAGTTTTAGCTGATATCTGAGGGATGAATATGACCAGCAGTAGTTGACAAGCCTGATTACATAAAGCTAGAACTCAATTATAGCTTGGCTTACTATGGCATAGATTCCTGTAGGCTGTGAGTCAAATAATATCCTATGAAGCTTAACAATTATAGGTAATAAAACTGTTCCATTTCATTTGCAACACAGGTGTTAGTCCTGTCTTCCGATTCTTGTGTTAATCAGCAAATATTTATTGAACACATACATACCTACGCAAGTCAACAAGCCCAGTGATGTGCAGTATACAAAGAAGCATGGCCGTGTCTCCTCTTCCCTCCTCTTTCCTTCCTTCCTTCCTCCCTTTCTTTCGTATAATAATAATACTAGGTTTTATGCATAACATAGATATTCGTAGACATAGTTCTTACTATTATTTCATATATTGTCATAGGGAATTAGTTTTTTCTTTTTTAGAATGTGGCTAAATGTTGTGCCTGACAATTCGTAATAGTAACTTAGCACCATGCCCCCAGGAGGTCTCAGGTACTTTTTTTTTTTTTTTTAAGATTTTATTAAAAATCTTAAAGAGAGTAGGCAAAGAGGCAGGCAGAGAGATGGAGAAGCAGGCTCCCTGCTGAGTGGAGAGCCTGATGCAGGGCTTGATCCCAGGAACCTGGGATCATGACCTGAGCCGAAGACAGAGGCTTTAACCCACTGAGCCACCCAGGCGCCCCATCAGGTACTCTTTGCCTTCACTTTTCTTTTCTTTTCTTTTCTTTAAGATTTTATTTATTTGACAGAGAAAGGGAGAGATCACAAGTAGGCAGAGCAGCAGGCAGAGATAAAGGGGGGGAAGGAGGCTCCCCACTGATCAGAGAGAGCCCGATGTGGGGCTTGATCCCAGGACCCCAAGATCATGACCTGAGCCGAAGACAGAGGCTTTAACCCACTGAGCCACCCAGGCGCCCCTTCACTTCTCTTTTTAACAAGAAAGTTTCATGAAGACAAGTTTAGTGAAGAAAGGGAACTTTTTGAGGAACCTCCATCCTGTTTTCCAAAGTGGCTGCACCAGTTGCATTTCCACCAATAGTGTAAGAAGGTTCCCCTTTCTCTGAATCCTTGTCAACATCTCTTGTTTCCTGTGTTGTTAATTTTAGCCACTCTGATGAGTGTGAGGTGGTGTCTTATTGTGGTTTTGATTTGTACTTCCTTGATGAGGATAGATATTATATTGATTGTTAAGGATTTATATTGAGCATCTTTTTATGATATCTTTTTACGTATCTTTTATGATTATAAAAATCATCTTCTTATGATATTGAACATCTTTTTATGTGATACATAAAGACATTTCTCCAAAAGACATTTCTCCTTTGGAGAAATGTCTATTCATGTCTTCTGTCCATTTCTTAACTAGATTATTAGTTTGTTCAGTGTTGAGTTTGATAAGTTCTTTATAGGTTTTGGATACTAACCCTTCATCAGGTATGTCATTTGTAAATACCTTCTCCCATTCTGTAGGTTGCCTTTTAGTTTTGTTGATTGTTTCCTTTACTGTGTAGAAACTTTTTATTTTGATGAAGTCCCAAGAGTTTATTTTTGCTTTTCTTTCCCTTGCCTCTGGTGATGTGATTAATAAGAAGTTACTATGGCCAAGGTCAAAGAAGTTTCTATGTATGTTTTCCTCTAGGATTTTGATGGTTTCCTTCTCACATTTAGGTCTTTCATCCATTTTAAATTTATTTTTGTGTATGGGGTAAGAAAGTGGTCCAGTTTCATTCTTCATGTACCTGTCCCATTTTCCCAACACCATTGTCAAAGACATTCTTTTTTCCACTGAATATTCTTTCCTGCTTTGTCGAAGATTAGTTGACCAAATAGTTGTGGGTAGAATTTGGACTTTCATACTGTAGGCACTGGGGAGCTGTTCAAAATGAGTCCATTTACTAGAGAGAGAGAATAGAAAACAAATAGAAGTTAATCATCTATTGTATTTTTCCTCACAAAACAAACAAGAAAACAGAACAAAGAAATGGAAGAAGAAAAATACTTGGATTGGGAAAGCCAGAAACAAAGTTGGAATGTAAAATTCTTTCCATATCGTGATTTCATGATACCTTCTTGGGGATACAGTAAGTTAAAAACAAAACTTGATTCGACTCACCATACTGTGAAAGGTGTCTCATGCGACACTTTTAGGAGGAAAAGAGTGTCAGTGAATTAAATAGGATCCTGGAATATGAGCACGGTAAGGGAGGTTTGCCAAGGTAAAAACAAAATAACTACTACAATAAAAAAATTGGTGGAAGAGTTCTATGTTAACCCAGCCTAATACTGGTCACATTCTGGAATTGTTATTCATTTAGTCCGGGTTAAAAATGGGGTCATTAATGTTTATATGATACATATATTTATTTTTAAATGGTTCTTGGATCTATTATTAATTGGTTGGGAATAACTTTATTAATTAAGAGGAAATAGCCTTAAGAACTGTCAAGATGTTAGATAATCTTAAATCAGAACTGTTAAAGTAATAGTTTATCCGTGCTCGGAAGAGGACCACACCCCGGGTCCTCACAATTCTATGATCTACATTATCCTGTCAGATTCATGTTATTTCATCCTGGGAGAGACTAAGAAACCATTGATTTTAACTGTTACATTGTAGGTACTGTCCAGCTTAGTGAGCATCCCCTTGAGAACTGTAGGAACACTGGATGCAGGATGGTTAGGTGGAGAACTGGTTGTAGAATTTATCTCAGGAGGAAATTATCAATAGTTCATTGCCAGCCTTTGTACTGGGATAGCCCTTAAGTGGTATCTGAAGGCAGTGTCTGCAACATGTGTAATAGTAAGCGTCATATATTAAGCATTTCATCATTGGTCTGTGTATGGAATGAAGAGCTTGCTAAGTAAATATTTGGGCAACACCAAGTGATGAGGGAGGGATTAGTATTTCAGAATGTTGGCAGTAATACCAGAAATAAATTATTCGAAGTTTGTTAGTGTAGTCATTTCCTATTCTTGCTGTAACAAATTACCACAAATGTAGTAGTTTAAAATAATACAGATTTATCATTTTACAGTTCTTTAGTTCACTAGTATACAAGAACAGCACTGGTCTTACTAGGCTAAAATGAAGCTGTGGCAGGGCTGGGGTCCTTCTGGAGGCTCAAGGAGAGAATCCATTTCCTTGCTTTTTGCAGCTTCTAGAGACTGCCTAAATTCCTTGGCTCTGGGTATCCTTCCTCCTTCAAAACCTGCAACGTAGCCTCTCTCTGACCCTCCTCCTTCTTCTTTCTTTCTTTTTTAATTTTATTTGTTTATTTGTTAGTGAGGAGAGGCAGGGGAAATGGCAGACAGAGGAAGAAGCAGGCAGGGGGAGAAACAGGTTTCCTGCAGAGCAAGGAGCCCAATGCAGGACTCAGTCCAAGGGCTCTGGGATCATGACCCAAGCAGAAAGCAGAGGCTTTACAGACTAAGCCACCCAGGTGTCCCTGTGATCCTGCTTCTGTTGTCATATCTGTTCTCTGATACTTTCTTCTGCCTCCCTCTTTGACTTTGTAAGACTCTTGTGATTATACTGAGCCAAACGTGGATCATCTGCAAGTCCAGATCTAATTTAATCACACCTGTGAAGTTCCTTTGGCCATGTAAGGCAACATAGTCACAGGTCCTGGAGATTAGGACAGACATCCTTGGGCAGTATAATCTTGCCCACCACAGGGAGATTCAGGCACAGCTCAGTTTCTAAAAAAAAATGTGAGCACACTGCTCTAGTGAACTCTTCTCCCCCCCCCCCCCCGCCAAAAAAAAAAAAAATCTGAGCATGGTGATCTTTTGATTCCTATGTCTGTTTGGGTTGAATACATTTGCTGACTAACATAAAGGTATAATTGCTGGTAAGTGTTAAAAGAGGAAGTTGATATGAAAGCAGCATTTTAGAATGACTTAGTAGTATATCATACTTATTATTATAATTAGACTTTTTCTGAAGCATCTCTGAGGCTTTGCTGGAGGCTGTACTCGTCTTAAACCCATACTCAGGTACCTGGGTTGCTCAGTCATTAATCGTCGGCAGGAAGCCTGCTTCTCCTTCCCCCATTCCCAACCCTGCTTGTGTTCCTTCTCTTGCCTGTGTCTCTCTCTCTGTCAAATAAATTTAAAAAATAATAAATAAATAAATAAATAAATAAACCCCCTACCATTTAACTCTTGAAGAAATTTCTAATCTGAGAGCTGAAGTGAGTTTATCCTTCTAATAAGGTATCCTATCATATTCTTAGAACTAGCTAGACCTTTACAAAAATACTCAATCTTGTTTCAGGATCTTTAACTTTGGACAGATGTGGAAATCTTGAGGAAATTTTAAATGATAATAGCAAATATTTCTTGAAAACCGATCCTGTGCCCAGGCGTTACTATAAATGCTTTACAGTCGTTATGTCATTTATTCCTCATGGTAGCTCTGCAAAATAGGTAGTTGCATTCTAATAGTCAGGACTGTCTGTTGTAAGTGATGGAAGAAAGAGAGAGAGAGAGTCAGGAGAGGATGCTGGCTTAAGTGGCCAAATTGCCAGAATGCTGTGACCAGAGCAAACATCATAGAAGATTGGAATTGGGGGTCCTGAGTGATATCAGGACACTCTTACCTCTTCCTGCCTCTGTTTGTAGGTTGACTTCATTCTTGCTAGAGAGAGAATCTGTTCCTAGAATGTAAATTCTGTTAGCAGAGGTGGTTCTCTAGTGACCTGTGTATAGTATGGTGTGTATAGTATGTGTTTAGGTGTTTAGTTGATACATATTGAATAAATGACCACCTTTTCTGCAGAACAGAGCCAGGTAGAGAGTGAGCATGCCGCTCACCCTTATTCCTCATTGTTTAGAGAACAGTGGAAGTGGCTTTTCCTCACCAGTTCCGTTTTAATGAATCCCGGTGAAGCACTCTGGCGACATTATGTGCTGTTACTAGGGGATTTTTGATTGGCAGCCTCCACAAGAACCATGTGGTTTGAAGGAGCCCTTCCCCCAGCAAGAGGGGGAAACAACACAAATGGCTGAAATATTTCATCTTAAAAAATGTAGAAATGGAGGGCTTAGATTGATCAAGGTCACAGGTAGGAACTGGTAAAAAAAATCAGACCTGATTTTATTTTACTTTTTAATTTCTATTTTATTATTTTTTAAAAGATTTTATTTATTTGACAGATTGAGAAAGAGAGAGAGAGAGAGTACAAGTTGGGGGGAGCGGTAGAAGGAGGGAGAGAAGCAGACTCTCCACTGAGCAGAGAGCCTGATGCAGGGTTCGATCCTGGCACTCTGGGATCATGACCTGAGCCAAAGACCGACGCTTAACGGCCTGAGCCACCCAGGCTCCCCTTATAACTGATTTTTAACGGACTCTTTGGCTTATGTTCTTTGAATTTTGCCAGCATATCACAGTAACAGGAGCTCAGTCAAGAGAAGATTGGAAATCGACTAGAGTAGTCGTAGTAGTGGCAGGGTAGTGCTCTTTCTTCAGGGGATGCTTGATCATTTAAAACTTCTCAAATGTGGTGATGGTGTTCACAGGTGCTGAGCTGCCCTGAGAACCTCTTAACTAAGACCAGATAGGAGGCATAAAAAAAGAGCCAGAAAATATTGTTTTACTTCTTGAGTTATTTTGCAAAGACCAAAGTGAAGAATGAAATGTTTTCAGTTATTAAAACATTTAAATAGAAGTGGGTTTTGGGGAGTGTAGCTATTGTCTTTTCTATTATTTTAATGTGTAAGAAAAAACTTAATAACTGTCCTTGGGAATCACTGAATGTGAATTAGACTATGCATGTTTGCAAATATTCCTTGACTAATTGTAATAATTTTTCCCAAGTGATACAAATAAGAGAGCTTCATTAAGAAGGGGTTTGTCATGAGTCCATCTATCTTATTTGAAGGAAGGCATATAAATGTTAATGTTGCTTCTGCCCTTGGCCCACTGCAAGAGGAGAAGTGTATTTAGTACCTGAGATTGGAAAGCTACTCTCAAATGTTTGCCAGATATAGCGTGCCCTCAGTGATGTCTTCTAGGAATGCATTCTGTATCATGTGTTTGTAGGACTGGGCTTTAGTCTATCTTCTGTAACATGTGAAATAAATTAGTCTGTATTTGGTAATATACCAAATGTACTAGAGAGGGAAATTGGTTTCAGCTCTCTAAAAGTCTGTCTTCGTAGTCTACGTGTCTCTACAAATAGTAGATACTCATTTCTTTTAAACTGATAAAAATGAAACTTTGAGCAAAGTGAAATTCATCATTAATACTTTAAAAAGGAGCCTAATTGGATAAAATTGGCAGTGAATTTTGGGCATTAAAAAAAACAAAACCAATACCAGCAACTAATTTTCAACTCCTTTTTAAACAATTAATTCTTCCGGTGGCTTAGTTGTTGGTCTTTCTTTTGCCTTCACTTCATTAAGGAGTGGGATTGAGAGGAGTTCATATGGTTGGGAGGGTGGTGGGCAGTAGGTTGTATAGTTTGAAAAAGCTTTCCACAGAGAGTTACTGCATGTTGCTGGGTACTGTGGAAAACACCTTGTCTAGAAAACAAAATGACCTTTGTTTTTACTGTCATTATTACTGTGGCTTTTCTTTATTTTCATATTTTTATTTCTTTATTTCTAAACAGAGCTAAGTGATGGACTTTTAAAAATTTGGCCACTTATGTCCTAATTAGAGCACAAACTAAAACCATTTAAGAACAAATTTGATCATTGAACTTAAACATTGTTTTCCTAAATATGTTTTTAGTTTTCTAGAGATTTGGCAGACAACTATTTCTTTTTGATACTGCATTGTATCATTTAGAGCTATGAAATATGTAAAACATTTGTATATATTTATTTTTCTTTAGTATTTCAGTTTTCTCTGAGAATGTCCATGTTTTTCCATGACTAGCTTTCTTCCTAGAAATCCCTAGTTGGCCGTGGTCTTATTTTATTCTGGCATTATTATTGTCTCCCATAATAGATCTGAACACTTAGGTTTGCTAGTGTCACATTAAGTGGCTAGCTATCTGTCCAGGGTCCTTTGTGACTACACTAAGCTTCTTGAGAGATCTGTAGCCTTGGATGGATGCCACCAACAAAACAGATCCTGTGTGTTTTTCCCCAGGGGAACTGGAGATCTACTCTGAGGTTTGGGAGGGGTTAATTGCAGTTCTTGGCACGAGATTACTGTCATGTTGTTAAAACATAAATCTGTATGGTACCAAGTGTAGTGGCTGAAAACTTACCCCAAGTCTATCATTATTACCAGACTTAATGACTTTGGGTGGTAGGCCACTTCCCAGACTCCTGAGTTAGATGTTCCTCCTTTGTACTCCCATAGAAACTCTCCCCCAGTATCATACCTCAAACCATATTGATTTCTCTTTGCCTTACAATCAGATGATTGATGAAGAATCAGTTTCCACAAAAGTCTGACCACGTAAGTCTTTAGAATGTCTAATCAAGAAAGAAATATCTAAATAATGTATATTTTTCCTTTTTTGAAAAGAGATCATCATTGAGGTCGTCATGATCTAAGGCCAAATATTAAAACAAACAAAAACTTGCTTGGATTGCCTGAATTATAATTATTATAAGTAAACATGGAAAATGAACCAGACCATGAAAATGTGGAACAGAACCTCTGCGCCAAGACTACTGAAGAAGAGCTGAGTAAATCTTTCAATCTTGAAGCTTCGCTTTCAAAATTCTCTTACATAGATCTGGACAAGGAACTGGAATTCAAAAATGATTTGGTAAAAATTCAGCTTTTGTTAAGTGATGATGATGGTTAGAGCTGTGACCTGAAGACTCAGTCTTTCATTTCTGCATGAATTAATAGAAATCTATATGCAGATTTATGAGATAATATCACTCTTCATTTGTGTATGTCATTACCATTTATGAAGCAGCTTAACACATGTTCTCATTTGAGCCTTACACACTCTGATGATCCATTTTAGAGAGGAAGAAGTTGAAGTGCAGTTGGCTATGTTAAATGAATTTTCAGGATCGTGGAGCTAGTGGTAGGTTTAGAAATCTTGTGCAGTGAGTTTTAAAAAATTGCTTATTTTTTTAAAGTAGGCTCCACACCCAGCATGGGGCACAAACTTATGACCCCAAGATCAAGTTGCATGCTCTATTAACTGAGCCAGCTAGATGCCCCATGTGCTGTGATTTTTTTTTCTCCATTGATTTGATAGTAATAAGCTTTTGTGACTGGGAGAATATTTAATCACAATTTGTTTGACCTAATCACTTCTCACCATAATTTATGAAATAACTAAGAAATGCAGTGTCAGACCCCTATATATTTCTTATGACCTTGTATATTATTTTGTATACTGCTTTCTACACTTAGAAAATTGGGGCTTGTCATGAGACATGCTGTTTTGTCCTGTTTAAAATGCACATGTCAAAGTCCTTGAACAGAAGCTTTCAGATGGGGCTGTCAAGATGGTGCCTGTCAGTGCATATTTGTCTTTGATAATCATCAAATATGTAGATGGGATAGAAAACCCTTCTGTAGTCTTTTGACCTGGTCCTTACTACCATGGATCATTGAGTTGGCTCTCTGCATGATCAGTTTGGTGATATGTTTGTCTCTTAATTGGTAATGGTTCTAATAAATTTAAACACCCTCACGATTCCAAGAGGGAAAGCAGCATTATATGAACATTCATTTCTTTTTTCTATTTAGATTGACGACAAGGAGTTTGATATTCCTCAAGTTGATACTCCTCCGACACTGGAAAGCATACTTAATGAGGTAAGTATATATTAATGGCCACGGTCATGTTACGGAATTGATTTTTTTTTTTTTTTAAGATTTTATTTATTTATTTGACAGATGGAGATCACAAGTAGGCAGAGAAGCAGGCAGAGAGAGAGGAGGAAGCAGGCTCCCTGCTGAGCAGAAAGCCCAATGTGGGGCTTGATCCCAGGACCCTGGGATCATGACCTGAGCCGAAGGCAGGGGCTTTAACCCACTGAGCCACCCAGGCGCCCCTATGGAATTGATTTTAATGCTTTTGGGTTGATTATAATGTATATCTAGATCTTCACTGTCCAGTATGGGAGTCATTAGTCACATGTGGTGATTGTAATTTAAATTAGCAATAGTTAAGTAAAAATTAAAAATTAAGTCTCTCAGGTGTACGGGTACATTTTTTTTTTTTAATTTATTTATTTGGGACGCCTGGGTGGCTCAGTTGGTTGGGCCACTGCCTTTGGCTCGGGTCATGATCCCAGTGTCCTGGGATCGAGTCCCACATCGGGCCCTCCGCTCAGCGGGAGCCTGCTTCTGTCTCTGCCTCTGCCTGCTTGCGTGCTTGTGGTTTCTCTTTCTCTCTATGACAGATAAATAAATAAAAATCTTAAAAAAAAAATTATTTGTCAGAGAGAGAGAGTGCATACAAGCTGGGGGAGTGGCAGGCAGAGGGAGAAGCAGGCTTCCCGCTGAGCAAGGAGCCCAATGTGGGACTTGATCCCAGAACCCTGGGATCATGACCTGAGCTGAAGCCAGACACCTAATGGACTGAGCCACCCAGGTGTCCCTGTACAGGTACATTTTAAGTGTTCGGTTGGAACATGGCTAGTGGCTACTATAGTGTATAGCACAGATGCAGAGTATCTCCATTGTTAGAGAAAGTTCTGTTGGACAGCAGTAATCCAGACTATGAACTTCTCAAGGGCAGAAGCCGTGCTTTGTTCATGTCTATGCCCCGTAAAATGCCTCATACTTCGTAGATTTGAGAAAACATTTTAGTAAGCAAGGTGAAATATTAGATTCACATCACTTCTAAGGTTTATATTATGTTTCAGTAATAATCTCTACCAGTGATACTCAAAATGTTCATCCTCTGATACGAGATATAACCTTGAAATGCACCTCATCGCCTTTCTATGTAAAGGAAAAACCTCTACACTGTATCTTATGAGTACCATCTTTATTAAAAAGTATCCTGGAGTTTTGAAATGATATTATTCTTTTCTGAAGAAGCAGGTCAGAAAGGCTTTGTCAAGGAACTTTGTGGAAGTAACATGTTGGTGAAGTATGGGAACTTTTATGTATCTTACATCCGATGACAATTCAACTCCATCTTTTTTGCTTAAGACTCCTCTTGAAGTTTTATTTTCAAATTCGAGAAAGATTTAAATGCATGAATCTATTTTGGATCCATAGTTTTCTAAAAGATAATGATGCAGACGTTCCCTAAAAGAAATGCCCACTGACCCCATAGCTGTGAGTGAGTTAGGTCTGTTATCTTTTTATTACCCTTTCACCTATACTTTGGGGATTGTAGCCAACACGTCATAGGATGCAAACTACTTTTCTCTGTAGCTATATCTTTTAGTATTCTTATATGACTTCAGTTTCTATTTTTATATCCATTTGGTGTTGCTGTTACTTTGAATATTTTTTTTTTTTTTTAAAGATTTATTTATTTATTTGACAGAGAGAAATCACAAGTAGATGGAGAGGCAGGCAGAGAGAGAGAGAAAAATGTATGATTGCGTGACTCGATTAAGATGAGTCATGAGCAGTTGAAATTTTGACATGGAAAGCTTTGGTCAATGAAAGAATAGCTGGTTATAATGATGCTTATTTACTGCTTTCTGATAGAGAAGATAACTTTCATTTAGAGATGAAGAGATTAATTTTGGTTAATCCTCATTTCAGTTATTTTACTAAGTGTGAAACAAAAGTAAGTTTAGAAGGTTGTATATAAAGCCATATTTGAACATATTTGTATGAAAATGGCCAAGGGCCCCTGGGTGGCTCAGTCAGTTGAGGCCCTGAGTCTTGATTTCAGCTCAGGTCATGATCTCAGGGTTGTGAGATTGAGTCATGCATTGGGCTCTGTGCTCAGTGGGCAGTCTGCTTGAGATTCTCCCTCTCCCTTTGCCCCTTCCCCCAACTCCCCCCCTAAAATAAATAAATAAATCTTCAAAAAAATGACAAATAAAATGCTCATATGAATGAAACTAGTTCATAGTGAAGAAAAACCATCTTTGCACAATTTACTTTTCTATGACTAATAGTAAGTATGGTCACTAGTGATTTACTGAGAAGAAAATACTTCTAAGCAGATATCATCCTTAGTAGTAATTTGGGTGCCTCACGTGTTTGGCTCATAGTGTTAGATGCTGGCATTATAAAATGCTCTATGATTGTCTCTGACTTTGAGAGAGAGTTAGAACTGGACATTGGCCAGCCTTCACATTTCCAAAGAGCTAGGCAGATGGATAAGTGAAAGCAAAAATGAAATTTAAGTTGTAGAACATTATGAAGATTATTGGGGGAAAAAGTATTAAAATGATTTTTAAAAAGAAAAAAATGATGGAAAGGGCAGAAGTGCGAAGTGTGAATATGTGCATGCATATATTCTATAACGTTCGTTAATACCGACCTGCCGAGAGATTGGGAAGAAATGGACAGCCCAGACGTTTTATAGACTGGAAAATTAGAGATTACAGAGACCTCCCGAATCACAGAATTTAGGGCATGAAATAATGGTACTAGGCCTTGTCATTGTCTGGAACTGTGCAACCTCTGAGGTTTTTAATTGTGCCACCCCCTTGCTTCCCCATTTGCTTACTTTCTTAAACCTGTGCTTTGACCTAATCAAGACTGAGTTTCTTCTTCCTTTCCTGTCTCCCAGTCTGGGAAGTTCCTGCTTCACTTCATTTCTTCTGTGCAGCCAGAAATGTATTTTGAACTTCTTATTCAAGGGTAGTGTACGTTGAGAAAAAGTGCGCAAATTGCAAGTGCGTAGCTTGGTGAATTTTCACAAACTGAACGCCTTGTGCAACCAGAATCCAGATGAAGAAATAAAACATTACTAACACCTCAGAATCTCCTTGTGTGCCCCTTTAGCACGTAAGCCCAGGATAATCACAATCCTAGCTTCTACTAGCCCTGATTAGCTTTCTTGCTTTGAACTTCATATAAATGAAGTTCACCATAAAAGTGGTGTCACTTTTGTTTTAAATTAGTTGATAATGTCTGTATGGGTCTAATTCCATTGGTCTTTCTCCACTTGCCCCAATATCACATTCCAATGTTTGGTATCTAATAGTCTCAGATCCTTGTTGTTGCTCTTCAAGATTGCCTTGCTTATACTTGGTCTTTTGCATTTCTATGTACGTTTTAAAATCACTTTTTATTTTATACACAAAGATACACACTGAAGGGCGCCTGGGTGGCTCAGTGGGTTAAGCCGCTGCCTTCAGCTCGGGTCATGATCTCAGGTCCTGGGATCGAGTCCCACATCGGGCTCTCTGCTCGGCAGGGAGCCTGCTTCCTCCTCTCTCTCTGCCTGCCTCTCTGCCTACTTGTGATCTCTCTCTGTCAAATAAATAAATAAAATCTTTAAAAAAAAAAAAAGATACACACTGAAATTTGGTAGGGTTGTATAGATTTTACATATCAGTGCAGGAAAATTGGTATCTCTGCTGTGGAGATAGTAATTTTAAATTTAGCCATATTGATAAGCTTTAATTCTCTTCTTCATTTTTTCCTTTCGTGTATTCTATAAGCCCTTAACCCTGGCTTAATTTAACTGATCTGTTTTCTTTAATTACATCCCCAGGCTGCTTAGGAAAATCAGATAAGATTCTGATTGACCTTCTTGCTTAAGCCCTTGGTGCTGCAGTTCTAATTTCTGAATTATTTCCTTTCCCTTTTCCCTACAGCCTTTTTCCACTCTACAGCTGTCAAGAGACAATCTCTCCTTGCTAATTCTAATCTTGTTCTTAGCAGACGTGTGTGTGTGTGTGTGTGTGTGTGTGTGTGTGTGTGTAGATATCTGAAAAGCAGTTGGAAATGGATGCTGGACTTGAAACTATAGGTATGGATTAGCTTCTTCATACAGGAAGTGTGTGAAATTGGAAGTGAAGAGAGCTAAGAATATAATCCCAGAGAGTAGCATCAGTTAGAGGTTGGGCTGAGGAGAAAATAGAGAACATGACTGCTAGAAGAGGCCTCATAAGTTGGGAGGTGTAGCAGGGCACAGATGTACTGGAAACTAAGGGAAGAGAAAGTTTCAAGAAGTAGGGAATGGTCAGTAGTGTTAAATGATGTCAGGACAAGGGCATGCTAACTGAAGATAGGCCATGGATTTGGCTAGTACCTTCAGCAGAGGCCGTAGTCAGTAGCTAGCAACGGTGGAGAGTGTGGAAATAATGAATTGAGATTGCTCTCATTATGGGTGTCGATGGAAATAGTAAGGCAGAATGCAGTCCAGCAGAAAGAGGAGTATGGTCAAGAGCATTTTTCTTTAATGTCTGTTGCTCAGAATCAACCTGTTCAAAGCTAAACCCCTCCTTCTGCCTTATCTGTGGTTCTTCTGCTCTCTTTGTGAAACAGGTATCACCGTTTGCCTGGTTGTTCAAGCTAGAAAACCTTGGAGTCCTCCTCGATTTCTCCTTTCCCACCCCACCTCCCAGCCCACTCTGTTTCAATGTAAACAGGGACCTTGTGTTTTCCAGTAATGTTTCTTTAATTTTTCCTTCTCTTGACCTCTTCTGCCGATTTCTTTGCTCTATTCTCTTTTTCCTTGACATTGCTATACCTTCTTACTGGTTCTTAATAGTTTCCTTGTCTCAGTCTCCCCCAGTGTCCTCATCCGTCTTCCTGCTGCCCTGGTTTTCCTTGTAAGAGGTGGGTCCTGTCATCTTTGTTGCCTGCCTACTGTTTACTCTATATAATATCCTATTTCATTTAATGAGTAATACTGATTGTATGTCTGGTGTAGTACTGGGCACTAGGGAATATTGTGGTAGACAAGGAGGACATGGGCCCTGCTGTCACCTGGCATGGTGAAATATAAGGCTTTTTACAGTTTGGGTCCCAAACCGTAGGATCACCGATGACTCCTGCTCATATATTCCAGGACTACCTTTTCCAGGAGCAAAATATGTTTTATGAAATCACTGTATTTGCAGATGCTCTTTCAAACCCAGGATGTCTTTCTTCTGTTTGTCTTATTTCTCACGACATACTGTTTGTAGTAAGGTGGTATTTGTTTTCTTCTAATTAGCCACTGGCTGTTAGTTAACTAGTCAATCATCTGTAGAGGTTCGAATTTTAAGAAATATTTTGCTCTTAACAATAATTTGCATAACTGCTCCTGCTTCTTCCTGGTACAAGGGAGAAATTTTTGGAATGAACTCTTTGTAGAGACAGAGAAATAGATTCATTATTGAATGTTAATTCATTCAATAACAATGCATAGAAAAAATTTTAAAAAAATAAGCAGAAATGAGCACAAGAGTGTTTTCTAGAAACCCATAATGCCTGTCTGACTTACAGGGTCTTTGGAATTCTGAATTTGTTGATCCATTTTCTTCCAATTTAGACTGATGATGAAGAGGAGTCTTTTGTTCTTGAGGATCCTACATTGTTAAACATTGATACTATTGATTCTCACTCCTATGATACTTCATCTGTGGCAAGTTCAGATAGTGGTGACAGGACCAACTTAAAAAGGTATGTATTCACTTAAATCACACTTGCATGTGCTTGCAGTATTGATCATTTAAAATGTAACTATCTGTGCTACAGTATGGTCTGCTGAAGCCCTGCATAGGGAGTAGAAGACCCACTTGGGTGGAAATAATTTGCTTCTTAGACCCTAAAGATCTTCCACTGTTGAGGGGAGAGGCTAAACAGGTGGATGCCATGACCACTGTCTTCTGCACCTCCAGTAGGAAACCGTAATACCAGCCAGAGCCCCCCCAGAAGCAGTAGAGTCCTAGGAGGGAGCATGAGTCAAATTTGGCAGAGTGTCTGTGGTAGAAACACAGAGTTTGGTTCACCTCTCCACCATTATGGTCTCTGCACTCGCCATCCCCTTCCTCCCACTCTCTAAGGTCAGCTGCAGCATTCCTTCATTGCCTTGGAATGGGTTCAGAGGAGAATCACAAAATGATTAAAGATTTGGGAAAAGGACTTCTAACCCTAAGTAACTTCATTTTGGCTGCTTTCCACCTTCCAAATTCTTGGAGAGCACATGAAAAGGAAAGCGAAGTGGAGGAAGGAATTATTGAATTCATGTGTAACTTTAATGTTGATAAAGTCACGTGTATTTTTCCTTTCCTAAATTTTGCCGGTATTAGTGCTGTCTTCTTAGCCTGTCAACTCTTGTGGGATAGGGACCATTGCTGGATATATTAACCTGTTCATCACTGACTCCTACAAATAGATAAATGTGTTTTCCCCCCAGCTTTATTGAGATATGACTGATAGATAACATTAGGCAAATATAAGGTGTAAGTGTGATTTTTTGATGCACTATTTGTGAAATCATTACCCAGTAGGGTTAGTTAGCACCTTCATCACCTCACATAATTACCCTTTCTGTTTTGGTAAGAACATTTAAGATCTATTCTTTTAGTAACTTTCAAGTATATAACACGTTATTGCCAGCTATAGTCCTCATGCTGTATGTTAGATCCCTAGAACTGACTCATATTACAACTTGAAGTTTGTATCTTTGACCAACATCTCCACGTTTCCCTCACTTCTCAGCCCCTAGTAACTACAGTTCTACTCTGCCTCTATGAGTTAGTCTTTTTTTAAATTCCACATGTAAGTGAGATCATATAGTATTTGTCTTTTTTCTGTGTGACTTACTCCATGTAGCATAGCGCCCTCAAGATCCATTCATGTTGTTACACATGGCAAGATTTCCTTCTTTATCATGACTGAATATTACTCCTGTGTGTGTGCATGTGTTTGTGTGTCTGTGTGTCCATCCTCTTATTTTTACCCATTTGTCTGATGGTGAACATTTAGATTGTTTCCGTATCTTGGCTATTATGAATAATGCTGTAATGAACATGGCAGCGCTGATACTTCTTTGAGATAGTGATTTTGTTTTCTTTGGCTATCTACCCAGAAGTGGGAATGTTGGATCATATAGTAGTTCAGTTTTTAATTTTGGGGGGAACTTCCATACAGTTTCCCACAGTGGCTGCACCAGTTTACATTCCCACCCATCAGTGTGCAAGGATTCCCTTTTCTCCACATCCTCACCAACACTTGTGGTCTATTGCCTTTTTTAAAATTTTTTAAAGATTTTACCTATTCATTTGAGAGAGTGAGAAAGAGAGAGAGAGAGAGTGAGAGCAAGCACAGGCCAGGGTAGGCAGGGAGAGGGAGAAGCAGACTCCCTGCTGAGCAGGGAGTCCAGTGCAGGGTTAGAACCTAGGACCCTGGGACCATGACCTGAGCCGAAAACGGATGCCCAGCTGACCAAGCCACCTTGTCTTTTTGATAATAGCCATTGCAATAGGCAGTATCTTATTGCGGTTTTGATTTGCTTTTCCCTGATGATTAGTGATGCTAAACAGTTCGCATGTACTTGTTAGCCATGTATATGTCTTCTTTGGAAAAATGTCTGTTCAGATCCTCTGCCTATTTTTTACTCAAATTGTTTGATTTTTTTGTTTTGTTTTGTTTTTTTGTTTTTGCTATTTGGACAGTTGTCTCCCTTTTCCACAGGGGATACATTCCAAGACCTCCAGCATATGCCTAAAACTTGCAGATAGTACTGAATCCTGTGTAAACTATGTTTCTTCCTGTATATACCTATAATAAAGTATGATCTGTAAATTAGACATAGTAAGAGATTAACAACAACAGTAATAAAATAGAACAATTATAAGAATGTACTCTTATTACTAAAAGTTATGTGAATGTGGTCTCTCTCAAATATTTTATTGTACTATACCTACCCTTCTTATAATGTCTCGAGATGATGAAATGCCCATGTGATGAGATGAAGTGAGGTGAGTGACACAGGCATGACACTGGGTTAGGCTACACTATTAACCTTCTGACAACACCTCAGAAGGAGGATCATCTGGATTGTGGTTGACAAGAAGTAACTGAAACCATGCATATAAGGGAGGATTGCTGTATTTTTTGGATATTAACCCCTTACCAGATAAACCATTTACAAATATTTTCTACTACCCTGTAGGTTGTCTTTTCATTTTGTTGATTTTCTTTTGCTGTGCAAAAGGTTTTTAGTTTGATATAGTCTCATTTATTTATAGTTGCTTTTGTTTATTGTGCTTTTGGTGACTTATACAAAAAATCCATTGCCATGACCAACATTAATTTCCCCTGTTTTCTTCTAAGAGTTTCATGGCTTGGGTTTTATATAAGTCTTTAATCCATTTAATTCCTATAATTTTTGTGAGTGGTGTAAGATAAAGGTACAGTTTCATCTGCATGTGATTATCTAGTTTTCCAACACCATTTATTAGAGATGATATTCTCTCCCCATTGAGTGATTTTTGATTTCATTGTCAAAAGGTAGTTGAATGTATATATAGCTGTTTTTTTCTGGACTCTGAATTTTGTTCCATTGGTGTCTCTGTCAGTTTTATGCCAGTACCGTACTGATTTTTGTTTTGTGTTTGTTTCATACTGTTGAGTACAGCTTTGTGAGAGAGTTCGATCAGAAAGTGTGATGCCTCCAGCTTTTTTTCTCGAGATTGCTTAGGCTAATTGGGGTCAGTTGTGTTTCTTTTTTTTTTTTTATTTTTTTTTATTTTTTATAAACATATATTTTTATCCCCAGGGGTACAGGTCTGTGAATCACCAGGTTTACACACTTCACAGCACACACCAAATCACATACCCTCCCCAATGTCCATAATCCCACCCCCTTCTCCCAAACCCCCTCCCCCCGGCAACCCTCAGTTTGTTTTGTGAGATTAAGAGTCACTTATGGTTTGTCTCCCTCCCAATCCCATCTTGTTTCATTTATTCTTCTACCCACTTAAGCCTCCATGTTGCATCACCACTTCCTCATATCAGGGAGATCATATGATAGTTGTCTTTCTCTGCTTGACTTATTTCGCTAAGCATGATACGCTCTAGTTCCATCCATGTTGTTGCAAATGGCAAGATTTCATTTCTTTTGATGGCTGCATAGTATTCCATTGTGTATATATACCACATCTTCTTGATCCATTCATCTGTTGATGGACATCTAGGTTCTTTCCATAGTTTGGCTATTGTGGACATTGCTGCTATAAACATTCGGGTGCATGTGTCCCTTTGGATCACTACATTTGTATCTTTACGGTAATTCCAGAGGAGGAGAAAGCCAAGCACGGAACTCATGGCTTTTTTCCTGTGATTTTTTTTTTAGTCTTGCAGTTAATTTAATTTTTTCTTTTTCATTTTTTTTTTTCTTTTTTCTTTTTTCTCGCCTTCGGGTAAAATTTTTTTTAACTGTTACCTTTTTCTTTTTTAACGATTTTTTACTAGTTTATCTAATATATATATATATATATATATATATATATATATTTACATTTTTCTTAGGTGTTTTCTTTTTTTTTTTTTTTAAAAATTTTTTTTTTTTTTTTTTTTTTTTTTTTTCTTTTTTTTTTTTTTTTTTTTTTTTTTTTTTTTTTTTTTTTTTTTTTTTTTTTTTTGAACCTCTTTTTATCCCCTTTCCCCCCACTCACGATTTTGGATCTCTTCTAATTTGGTTAAAGCATATTTTCCTGGGGTTGTTGCCACCCTTTTAGTATTTTACTTGCCCCTTCATTTACTCTTATCTGGACAAAATGACAAGACGTAAAAATTCAACACAAAAAAAAGAACAAGAGGCAGTACCGAAGGCTAGGGACCTAATCAATACAGACATCGGTAATATGTCAGATCTAGAGTTCAGAATGACAATTCTCAAGGTTCTAGCCGGGCTCGAAAAAGGCATGGAAGATATTAGAGAAACCCTCTCGAGAGATATAAAAGCCCTTTCTGGAGAAATAAAAGAACTAAAATCTAACCAAGGTGAAATCAAAAAAGCTATTAATGAGGTGCAATAAAAAATGGAGGCTCTAACTGCTAGGATAAATGAGGCAGCCAGAAGAAAGAATTAGTGATATAGAAGACCAAATGACAGAGAATAAAGAAGCTGAGCAAAAGAGGGACAAACAGCTACTGGACCACGAGGGGAGAATTCGAGAGATAAGTGACACCATAAGACGAAACAACATTAGAATAATTGGGATTCCAGAAGAAGAAGAAAGTGAGAGGGGAGCAGAAGGTATACTGGAGAGAATTATTGGGGAGAATTTCCCCAATATGGCAAAGGGAACGAGCATCAAAATTCAGGAGGTTCAGAGAAATGCCCCTCAAAATCAATAAGAATAGGCCCACACCCCGTCACCTAATAGTAAAATTTACAAGTCTCAACGACAAAGAGAAAATCCTGAAAGCAGCCCGGGAAAAGAAGTCTGTAACATACAATGGTAAAAATATTAGATTGGCAGCTGACTTGTCCACAGAGACCTGGCAGGCCAGAAAGAGCTGGCATGATATTTTCAGAGCACTAAACGAGAAAAACATGCAGCCAAGAATACTATATCCAGCTAGGCTATCATTGAAAATAGAAGGAGAGATTAAAAGCTTCCAGGACAAACAACAACTGAAAGAATTTGCAAATACCAAACCAGCTCTACAGGAAATATTGAAAGGGGTCCTCTAAGCAAAGAGAGAGCCTACAAGTGGTAGATCAGAAAGGAACAGAGACCATATACAGTAACAGTCACCTTACAGGCAATACAATGGCACTAAATTCATATCTCTCAATAGTTACCCTGAATGTGAATGGGCTAAATGCCCCTGTCAAAAGACACAGGGTATCAGAATGGATAAAAAAACAAAACCCATCTATATGTTGCCTCCAAGAAACACATTTTAAGCCCGAAGACACCTCCAGATTTAAAGTGAGGGGGTGGAAAAGAATTTGTCAGTTGTGTTTCTAAACACCAACAGTGAAATATCTGAAAAAGGAGTAAAATAATTCAATTTATAGTAGTATCAAAAACAGTAAAATACTTATGAATAAATTTAACCCAAGAAGTGAAAGAGCTATACACTGGGAATTATAAGACATTGCTGAAAGAAATTGAGGACACAAATAAATGGAAAAATATCCCATGTTCATGGATTAATATTAAAATGTCCATACTGCTCAAGCCATCTGCAGTCAAATGCTCTACCACTGAGCTATACCCCCTCTCCAACCCATCTGTAGACGCAACACAGTCTTTTATCAAAAACATATTGCGGGTGGGGGGGCCCTGGGTGGCTCAGTGGGTTAAAAGCCTCTGCCTTTGGCTCAAGTTATGATCCTAGGGTCCTGGGATCGAGCCCCATATCGGGCTCTCTCAGCATGAAGCCTGCTTCCCCCTCCTTCTCTCTCTGCCTACCTCTCTGCCTGCTTGTGATCTCTGTCTGTCAAATAAATACAATCTTTAAAACAAAACAAAACATATTGAGGGGTTTGGGAGAGGGTTGTTGGGTTATGGACACTGGGGAGGGTCTGTGCTATGGTGAGTGCTGTGAAATGTGTAAGCCTGACGATTCAGACTTGTACCCCTGAGGCAAATAATACATTATATGTATTAATATTGAAACTTTTTTTTAAGTTGAGATTTTTCGCAAAAGTAGAAAATCTAAAATTTGTATGGAACCATAATAAGTGATTTTGACAATCTGGTCTCTACCTGCTTCGAAGATACAATGTCTTTTAATGAGTAAATCACAGGAATTACAAGTCCTAGCACAAGGTATCCAGTCAGTGATATTGTAATGGTGATGGAACAGAAAGGCTGGTAGCTGCCCTTAGGGTGAGCACTACATACTGTATGTACTTGTCAGATCACTAAGTTGTACACCTGAAACTAACATGTGTCAGTTGTACTCAAATTAAGAAAATATATATGGTGTCTGTTTTTTTTTTTTGTTTGTTTGCTTTTGCCTTCTTTAATGTCAGAACTGACATAAAAGCATAGCATCAGACTGGACCCTGCTTACCATTTTGACTTAATCTCTAAACACCCCCACACCCATCCTTGTGGTCGGTGCCTTTTGTGTACTTATATTCCCTTCACATAGACGTCTTCATGTTTCTATTTGTGCCTTTTTGTTGCCTGCCACCCTCCTCATTATCCATCCAGGCCAGGTCAGACATCTCTTTTCTATAGCTGTCTCTGATAGCCCCCTAATAAATAGGATTAAACTCTTTATTTCATCTCTGTAGTGCTTTATCCGTTGTTCTTTTCTAACATTTATCTTTTTTTTTTTTTTAAAGAATTTATTTATTTATTTGACAGAGACAGATCACAAGTAGGCAGAGAGGCAGGCAGAGAGAGAGGAGGAAGCAGGCTCCCTGCTGAGCAGAGAGCCCGATGCGGGACTCTATCCCAGGACCCTGGGATCATGACCTGAGCCGAAGGCAGTGGCCTAACCCACTGAGCCACCCAGGCGCCCTCTAACATTTATCTTTTAAGATAAAGTTACTTATGGGGCTCCTGGGTGGCTCAGGCAGTTAAGCATCTGCATTCAGCTCAGGTCATGATCCTGGAGTCCTAGAATCAAGCCCCGAGTGGCATCAGGCTCCCTGCTCAGTGGAGAGTCTGCTTTTCCCTCTGCCTCTGCCATTCCTCCTGCTCTTCTGCATTCTCTCTCCCTCTCTTGATAATTCTCTCTCTCAAATAAATAAAATCTTAAAAAAAAAAAAAAGATTAAGTTACTTATGAATCCCTCTATTTAGGCTGCGAGGTCCTTGAAACCAGGAACCTTGACTTCCTTATTTTTGTCTCCCCAGAGCATACTTTCAGTCACAGAGAGGAGGATCTCAGTGTTTGGGAGAAAATTAAAAATTATTTTTTGTATGATGATGAGTTGGGTAAGTGAAAGGAGCATTTAGTAGGAGCAGCAGAGAAAGAATAATGAGTGGGGATTTTGAGGTGCTTGGTGGAAGAATGAGAGAGGGCAGTTAAAGACAGGAGGGCAAGAAAGGTGGGCAAGGGTAGAAGGTAGGTAGGGGTAAGGCAGACGTGCAGGGCACGATAGGCAGTCTTCTGGTGAGTAGTTGAATATCTTGCTATAGTTGAAGGTGGGTGAGGAGCAGTTCGAATCAGTGAAAAAGGAATGGTGGCTTTATTCATTTTCCTGCTTGTGCCTCTCTGAGGTTCAGGGTGGGTTTAGTACAACATCTTAATGTAGGACCGTTGGAATCTTATACCCTTTTGCCAACAGAGCTAACAAATTACTGTCAGTGTTGTTTTCTACTTTTCTTATTTTTCTTATTTTTAATGTGTGTTTTGGACTTTCAAAGCTTTGAGACCCTGGTTTTTCAAAAATTTTTTTATGTTCTTAAACATTTTCTTTATTTTCTTCTTTTCTTTCTTTCTTTTTCTTTTTTTTTTTTTTTTTTTTTTAGGAAGAAGAAATTACCTGATTCTTTTTCACTCCATGGGTCAGTTATGCGACATTCACTTTTGAAGGGAATTTCTGCCCAGATAGTGTCTGCAGCTGTAAGTATTTTGTTCTCTTCCCCAGCTTTGTAACCTGCAATGGCATAATGAAGTAGGAATGAGCATAAAACAAAGCACAGCACTTCTCTTGGCCCGAGGCTTAAAAAAAGAAATAGAATCTGGCTTTCATGGGTTTTGTGTGATTGTTTTTGACTCATAAGACATGGCTACACATCTTGACGTAGAAATTAGTGCAGCCATGAAATAAAGGTCTGCTCAGAGTCTCTGGTGTGCCTAAATGAAATATGGCAGCAAGCCTAAAAGGAACACTATCTGCCTTTTCTTTAAATTCCTTTTCAGTTTAGTTGCCATCTTGTGTATTTGGTTGAGTTAGAGTGCTTGTTTTTTTTAGTCTTTTCATATGGAGAAATGATTGATCAGAATCTTTTACAACTGAGTGATTTTCTTGTAATTCATGTACCTTTTCATGTTTATTTTTTACTCTTACGACTTTGAAAGTAAGGAAAGCCATATCCTGTTTTACAAATGAGAAGAGAGGCTCAGAGAGGTGATATATTAACTTGTCTTACATCATTGGGTTAGGAGATAGCAGAACAATTACTCAAAATTGGGGTTTCTGGCTCCAGCTGTCATGCTGCTTTGTTGTGAAATGGAGGTGGTATTGGTGAATTTAGCCAGTGTGTAATGGCTGCAACAGAATGTCTGTGGTCTTTGAAAATTTTTTTAGAGTACAGAATTGATGCAAAAATGTTTAATAGATCATTAAGACAATAGATGCTGATTCTGGTATGTTTTATCAAATTTTCCTTTGACCTCAAAACCTATTAATTCTATGCGGCCTTTAACTTTTAGTTTTCTGAATTGGTTGTGTAGGTCCTATGTATAATAATGATGATGACAATGATGACATATTCATATCCCAGGAACCTTGACTTTTTTAATGTTTTCATGGAGTTTGATTGGTATTTTGCATATTCAGTTTGGACAGTTTTAATTTTCCAGAGGGTAAGAGCTTGATCAAGGAGTGGCATCACAACATCATAATCACATTGCAATTGTCACGTTTATCTGAGAAAGCTTTTGTTGTAGAAACCTAACCAACCAAAGTGAAAAAGGAAGAAAGTGTTCTCTGTGTATATCCTGGCCCAGCTCATATATCATGAAGTCAATTTAAATAGAGAGATAGTCAAGCCATGGAGGAAACCTGGGCAATTGTCCTTCCTCTTTTAGGTGGAGAGTAACTCAGATTTGCTAGAATGGGAACCACCTGTTGAGGATTACATTTCCATGACGTTTTCTGAATTTAATCCTTATGTAGGTGATGAAATTCATTCCTTTCAAGATCAAGATGAACCAGAACAGTCATTTGACCCACCTGTGCAGTTTTAAAAATATTTTGAATAATGGAGACTGAACTAAAACTCAGACACCGAACATTGATCAGATAAATCTGTTATTTAAAAGGGTTTCTTCTCCCTCTTGAAGAGGAGGGAAAAATTCTAATAAATACCAGAGTGTTTGCATTCTGTTCTTATTTCATTGCTATGGCTGAGCTCCTTTGGTCTGTTAAAATGAAACCTGCTTTTCCTGTGACAGTGCTCATACACTGCCTTCCTACTTTTGGATTACCAGCTCAATTTAAATTGTATGCACTTCTGTGATGGTTGGTTTATTAACATGTAAAGCTAGTTCTATTTTGGGGTATCTCTCTCCTAAATTGTTGTTCAATAATACCTTCAGCCATGTGGATAATGATGGTTATGTTATTAGGGTTGCCTGGGGCTTCGCTCATCACAGCTTTGCAGCCCATGCATGAAGAACACGTAGGAGAGATGAAACTTTTGGAGTTGTGAATGAAGTTCACAGCTCATTCACAGATGAAAGACCTATGACAGATGACTGTATTTTAAACTAATGCAAAATCATTTTAAAGGGTATTTGTTGCTTTGATGATCACTCAAGATAATAGCACAGTTTCCAGAATATGTCCAACATATAAGAAGCTCCCAGCATGCTGATTAAAATGCAGATTCCTGGGCATCACCCAGACCTACTGAATTGGCATCTTTCCTAGTATAGCATAGGGATCTGCATTTTAACAGGTATCCTCAATGATTTTAATGTCGCCTGGCTCTCGAGAATCACTACTCAAAGATGTTGCAACACCAGTACTAAAATTTGTTATCTCTAAAATGCTTTCCACATCTCTGGGGTTTTTTTTTTTTTTGTTTCTTTTTTTATATTTTTAATTTAATTTTGGGGGGGTTTTGTTTGTTTTTAACTTTTTAAAAAATCTTTTATTTCTTTTCAATGGTATATAAACCATGAATTCTGTTTTTAATTTTAAAGCAAGCTGACTTTCTGATTTCATTATTCAGATTACATTTTGAATTTACTTTATGTTCTTCATCTGCTCTCTCATTCTTTTTCCCTATCCAGGACACAGATCAATCATTCATTTGATTGCATGCATCTTAATTGTCAGGCATGTTAGGTGTACTTGACACACACATGTCCATACAAGGTTGGGTATATCCTGCTCTCCAGAACATTGAATGTAACAGTCTTGTCATTGTTCTTCCTTATATTCCTGTGCTCTGGAGTTATTTTCTTGAGTTACCTCCCAGGAAGCTCCATAAAGTTGTATAAAATCAATTCTGCCTTCTGAGAGATTCTGATGACTAATTGACCACATTGGCAAGGACAGACAGAAAAGAAATATAGGAGTGAGATTAATTAAATGGCCTGGCTTGGGAACTGAAGCTGGGTTTGAGACGTAGTTCTGCCACTTCTTGAATAACCTTGGGCAAGTCAGTTGTGTTCTTTAAAACGTGTTTTCTTAATCTAGAAAGTCAGAATAATACATGTCTTATCTGTCCCTTGCAGTTTGAGAAGCAAATAGTGTAATATGTGTATGTGAAAGCTCTTTGCTACTACAGTGCTGATCATTGTGAGCTCTTATTATTTAAAGCTATAAAAGTATCACATAGATACCTTTACGTTTATATGATACTTCACATTTAATGTGATCCTCAGGACAATTCATTGAGGTATGTAGGGCAGTATATGCTATTTCCTTTAACAGAGGAGGAAACTAATAACCAGAGGGTTAGGTCACTTTTCCAAGGTCATACATTACTGTATAGAGTTAATTTTTTATTTTCTTACACTTAAGAACTGACTGAATACATCCTACTTGGGTTTAATTGAGGGTTTATTGGATAATCTGCTGGGTAGGAAGCTTAGAGGAAGAATATTGTAGCGTGTTTCCCTTTTCTAAAATTTTCATGTACTGTTATCATTTTTAACCTGTAGTGCTTAGGGTTTATTCACATTATTGAAAATGGAACTTCTTTCCTCTCTTTTTCTTTGTTTTCGTTTATAATCAGTGTCTTTCCTAAAGCATCTGTTACAGTTAGTAAAATAAAATAATCCACTCTCCTCTTTGTATTTTGTTGTTATATGCAACTTTTGTGGTTTCTCTTAGTTGGGGGCAAAAATGAAGGTTCCATCTCTTGTCTGGATTGATTTGGATTAAAGTATATGTAAAAAGAGGGGCTTACATCATTTTCTGTTTAAAAATGAGAATATCTTTTCAAATACTCTTTTAATTTTGCTTAGGACAAAGTGGATGCTGGCTTGCCTACAGCAATTGTAAGTACACTTTAATTCTTTAAAGGTAAGCTTTTGATTTGATTAGGTTTTCTTAGATTTATTTTTCTAATGTTCAAAGTTATTGCATAAATTATTATGATAATAAATTCGTAGGTTATTTACTGCCAGTAGTCAAGTTTAAAATTTTTCTATATTGAATGTTCTCTTCCTTTCTAGTGTATTATTATTCTTTAGGCTTTTGTTTGAGAAGCATATAATGGAATAATGATTAGCCTTTTCCAGGATTATTTATATGTGGTCCTCCCATGCCCAAGTAAACTTGCTTCTTCTGTGATTTGGCCTCCCTTTGGTTATAAGGGAGTGGAAAACAGCATTTGGTGAAATCACTTTGTGGTAAATAGTACATTTAATAGTTCTGAACTCCCTTGCCAAGCCTGCCAAATAGTAAATCTGTGGCGCGATTATAGAGAACTGGGGGATATTGAAAGCACACTAGTGCCTTCTTTTCTTGAATACTTCCAGCTGTGTCCTGTAGCTTTCTTATTAGTTAGTCAATTGGTGAGGAAGTGGGCTGAATTTTGAATATTTCTGGTGCCTTTTGGCTTCTATGAATAAACTGAAGGGCTTTCTCACCCCTTTCCCACACCTCATAGCTGGCTCTTGGTTGGGTAGCAAAGTGCCTCTTACTTTGTCTGGACCCCTGAAATTTTTTTTCTTTTTTAAATTGCTTTAGAGGAAGCTAAGTGGTGTGTTTTTGCCTATAATGTTGAACATATGATATTTTGATATTGTTATCCTTGGAGTAAATTTAGAGGGATTCCCAGAAATAAAACGTCCTGAGTTTCATTTCCGTTTTGCCTCCTAGATGAAATTCTCCTTATTTATAATAGTTGGTATGTCATCTGGTGCCTAAAGGAAAGAAGACCAACAAATTCAACTTGGATTGTTTCAAGATCCTTGATGTGATATTTCAAAATGTAACCTTCCCTTTTGTTCTCAGGCAGTATCCAGTCTGATTGCTGTGGGTACATCTCATGGATTGGCTTTAATATTTGGTAAATTTTCTAAGTACTTTCCATACTGTAGATATTAAGTGTCCTTTTGGATTTTATATCTTTTAATAGTTTAATTGTAAACTCTGTTTTCTTGTTAAAAAAAATCAGAAAAGTTTGAAAAGTAGCAGTCAGCAGTTTATTCATTGTCAGAGCGTGAGCGTGGGCTTGTGCATGCCCACAAGCCGGGTGAGCTGCAGGCAGAGGAAGAAGCAGACCACCTGCTGAGCAAAGAGCCTGATTCAGGACTCCATTCCAGGACCCTGGGGTCATGAGTCCTGAGATCACAATCTGAGCTGAAGGCGGATGCTTAACGAATTGAACCACCCCCGCCCCAGTCAGTAGTTTTGTAGTTAAAATTAGTTGACCCAAGTTCATTTTGTTGCTCACTGCAAGTTTTTCTTCTTCATGAATTCTAAGTTATTATATCATATCTTTGACTCTGCAGACCTGGACAGAAAGAATATAAAGTTGAAAGGGACCTTGGGTTGTCCTCTTGTTTGCCTCAGTTTGTGGTGTTGGTGATTTTTTATTCTAAATCATATCCTAGCAGGTATTCTAAAAGATCTTCAGGAAAAGAGACTGACAGGCTTTCTCAGTAATTTTTCATAACTCAGACTGACAATAAGTTCTTTTTTCATTTACACTGTAAATCCTTCTAACCTGAAAAATTTCTAGCCCATAATCACATTCCTTTTTGATTGAGAAGAAAACTTAACATTCATTTGTATAGTAGATGATAGTCTGAAGTATTTTCTCTTTTTTTCCCTACATGAGACCAACTGGCCCAAGTTTCCTTACTCTTTGCTTTACTTTTGAATTCAGTACTATGAGCAGAACATCATCTTCTGTTTTTTTTTTTTTTTAAACAATCAGATAATATTTTTCTGTCATTATTAATGTTCTGCATCTTCAATCTTTTGCATCTCTCTTAAATGGAATTCCCAATAACATTGTATTTTAGTATGGAATCTACAAGGTACTATATGAGGATTATGTGGGAATATTTTAATACACAGTACTACAGTACAATTTGATCTTTTTGGCCTTGAATCATTATTTACCATATGAGTGAAGAACTGGTTATTTTCTCTTGTTTTTGAACAGTTTGAATTTCTCCTTATAAATGTGCTGAAAATCTTAATTATCATATGATTTTAATACCTAAACTTTTCAGAGGTGATTAATTTAAATAATAGAGTTTTATTTTTTGGGAGTGGGAAGTATGAACACAAAATATAATTCTCTTGAGAGAACTTTAGAATTGATTCTTTGAATAATAACTTTTTTCTTATTTCATAATGGATACGTGTTCATAGTAGAAAATTTCTATGAACAAAAGGTTGAAGATACAGTATGACAAACTACTTTCCAGGAATAATCCCTAACATTTCTGGGTGGCCCTCTAATCTTTTTGTACATGTGTGTATATATGTACACACCCAAAATGGAATCATAGTAATTTCTAACCAGCTTTTTCCTCATATTGAACATCTTTGCATGTAATTATATATTCATCTGTAACACCATTTTTTTTAAAAGATTTTATTTATTTATTTGACAGACAGAGATCACAAGTAGGCAGAGAGGCAGGCAGAGAGAGAGAGGAGGAAGCAGGCTCCCTGTCAAGCAGAGAGCCCGATGCGGGACTCAATCCCAGGATCCTGAGATCATGACCTGAGCCGAAGGCAGAGGCCCAACCCACTCAGCCACCCAGGCACCCTGTAACACCATTTTTAATGGCTACATAATATTCTTTTAAATGGACTCACCATAATTTACTTAACCATTTCCTACACAGAGACATTTGGGTTGTTTCTAGACAAACAGTATAGCAATGAACATCTTCGTAACTGCATTAGACAAACAGTACAGCAATGAACATCTTTGTAACTGCATTTTTGTGCACATGATTACTTCTTTAGAACAAATTCCCAAAGGTGAAATTCCTTAAAGTCAGGGTAAGAACATTTTATTTTTTATTTTTATTTTTTCCAGGTTTCATAATTTAATTAATTAGGAACATTTTAAACACTTCTTATATAACCTAATTGCTTCCAGGAAGTTTTACCAGCCTGCTCTCCTATCAGGTGTAAGAATGCTTATTTTCCTGGGGAGGCATAATTGGTGTTAGATTGAAAGGATTTGGGGAAAGGATCTTAGAAGGACCTTTAGTTTAGTCTTCTTATTTTACATATGAGGTGACAGAACTAGAGAGATTAAGAGAGATACATAGAGCCAAGTTCAGAATCAAGAAATATTGAATCATAGATCAGTGCATTTTCACCATTGTCAGTAATTCTGTCCTCAGAGAAAAGGAGGCAAATTCCAAGATATATGAAGAAAAGAGGAACTAAGATGAGTGAGAATTGAGTATAATGTTTTGTTTCTTTCTCCACAGAATGCACATTGATTTTTTTGTTCCCACTTACCAGTGTTCACTTTTCCTCAACTCCGTCCTCTTGAACATCCCTTCCTTAACACAGGGTTATAAGAATATAATAATCAAACCCATGTAGAGCTACTGCAACAAATTAAATGAATACTTTAAAAATAAAAACCCAATAGAGGAGAAGAGTACATTGTCTTTTGCTACTGTCTTCTTAATTTCCTTGGCCCTGCCTCTTAATTTTTTTTAGGTCTCAACAGCTTTGTTGTAGATATGAAATGGTAATCTTTCATTACAGTCTCATGGAACAGGAAGCATGCCAAAGTGAACATTTTGAGAAAGAATCATAATATTCTGGTTTTGCTTTGAGTTTTTAATCATGCAGTTAGTAACTTTTACTCAATATTTTTGTGGGAATCTGATTATTTGGACAGTGATTTTTAACAAATGGGTTAATATTTGCCATGACAGTAACAAATGGCAGAGTGATGCTACTATGAAGTGTCTAGATTAGAAGTCTGGGTTAAATCTGATCTCATTTAAATATCTTTGTTGATCATAGGAAAAGTGTAGCAGGAAGAAGAATTGTACTTGTTTTAAGTAACATCAGGTTCTTTTTGGAATAGAGGCCTGGGTCATTAAAATGGTGATCATTGTAAGCTTCTTAAAGGTGATGTATGTTGCCTATTTTAATGGACTATAGGTATGTGGTATTTATTACATCTCCTGTTTTTATCCTATTACACAGGATCTCAAAATTCAAATCTTCATAAAGATGTGTCCCTATTCCAAGGCCCTTAGTTTCTTTTTTTGGGGGTTGTTAGTATACTTTAGTAGATTATCTTTTTGAAGTTGTTTTTGTTTCTATCAAACTTCTGGACTTGGGGCGCCTGGGTGGCTCAGTGGGTTGAAGCCTCTGCCTTGGGCTCAGGTCATGATCTCAGGGTCCTGGGATCGAGCCCCGCATCAGGCTTTGTGCTCAGTAGGGAGCCTGCTTCCCTTTCTCTCTGCCTGCCTCTTTGCCTACTGTGATCTCTGTCAAATAAATAAATAAAATCTTTAAAAAACAAACAAACAAACCTTCTGGACTTGATTTACTTACTGTGCTGTATGATTTGGTATTATGCGTTTTCTCTTTCCCATAATCAATATATAATCACAAATTGGTTAATCACACTTAGTATCATTCCCAGAGATAACTAAAGGCTGTCACTTACATTTTTAAAATTTTACCTTTTTTTCTGAACTTTTGAACTGATTTCTTGCTTTTCTTTTTCTTTTGATCTTTTCTCCATGGATTCAAAGGAAAAGGTATAGTAATTTTGGTTTGCATGAGTGACTGTTTTTTCTTTTGACCTTTTTAGTGTTGAAAGAGAATGCTGTCAGTTACAGTTGATGCCTTCTTATGAAATGCTTACTAAAAAAAAAAAGGCTAAGTGAAACTGGTTAAAGCAGGGAATGTTAAAAATTATAAATACATGCATACTTTCAGTGTTTTTGATTGTAAATATACAAATATTTTCTCCTTAATCTTTTGACACAGTCCAAAGCCTTTTCTTTGAGTTTGTATCTGCCAGTTAGAGGTTTTTTGGAATAAACTGCATCATTAATGAGTCACATAAAATTTGCACTTTTATTTTTTATTTTTTTAAAGATTACATTTATTTATTTGACAGACAGAAATTGCAAGTAGGCAGAGAGAGAGGAGGAAGCAGGCTCCCTGCTGTGCAGAGAGCCCGATGCGGGGCTCGATCCCAGGACCCTGAGATCATGATCTGAGCTGAAGGCAGAGGCTTTAACTCACTGAGCCACCCAGGCGTCCCCAAATTTGCACTTTTAATTAAAAGAAAAAAAGAAGCTTAGGCACCTGTGAATCAATTGAGGAGGATGAAATTGTAGTTTCTTATCAAACAACTCTTCAATCTTTGACAGTTATCTTGTCCACATCTTATTTCATGACAGGTTTTCAAAGAAAGACCTTTACCAAGTTTTTCATGAGCATTCATTTAGTTTTCATGGGAACAATAGCTCTTTATTTTTCACTCTATTCCGTCAGTTCACCTACTGTTTAATTAAGTGTTTAAAGTCCAGTAACGTTACAGTGGCATGAGCAGGTTTAGAAATGAACACAGCTAGCTTGCTATAAGTGTTGGCATTCTAGATGACCACCATTTAGCCATGGGAATTCACTGTGTCCTGGGCTTCTGTCAGTGAGCTTTACAGAGGAGATGAGGACTTGAATTCTGTGTGTTTGTTAGGTAGAGGTCAGGTAAAGTGCTTCTACTGTTTTATGATCTTTAATGAAAAGTGTTTTCTACTACCTCTTTTCTTCTTTTGGTCTTAGAGAATATTTTAATGTGCACAAAGGGTAAAAAAAGAGTAGTATTGAAGAATGATGAATGCTGGCAATGGGAGAGCTCTATACACACGATTAAGTTTGATTTCTTCTAGGATCTAGTTATTTCCTTCTTTGAAGGTCTTTGGGAACTAGTTAAAACAAATTAGGGATGAAGAAATAGAAGATTGGGTCAATTTTGGTATATGGAAAGAGCAGAAATTCTCTTGAAGTATGTTCAGATTTAGATTTTATAGCTATTACAGATTTATACATTACTTGTGGCTTTTCTTTCCTATTTAGCACATGATTTTTAAGCCCAGAATATGCTGAGATCTGCCCTAAGCAAAGTATACTTTGATAGATAGATGAATAAAAGAAATAGGTGTAATTCATTGCAGTGTTTGCAATAACTAGGGTTCAAGTTGTCTTAGTTGATAAGCTATTTATTATCATTAATAATAATTCCTTGCATTTTTGTAACATTTGATAGTTTTCACATTTTTCATAGGCATTTTCTTACTTAAGCTCTGTGCCAACTCTGTGAAGTTTATATGAAAACTGATAGTCTCATTTCATATTTCTTGCCTAGGGTTATTTGCTTTATAAGGACCTACTCCAATTTTTTTTTAAACTAAGTTGACAATGCCAACCACATGTGATTTTATGTGACTCTGTAAATGAAATTAGATGTACTGCTAATTTGATGGTTTCTCCCAACAATAGATAAAGCAGACTTCAAGTGTAGAGGAAAACAAGAATTTTTCCTTAAATATTAAGGCATTCAAGAGCCCTTTGGAGGAGTGCAGTATGGAGAGCTCTGATCTTTTTTTTTTTTTTTTTTTTTTTTTTTTTAAACCTCTTGCTTCTATTCAGGTCATTCTGTTCTTTCCATATAACTTTATAATTCAAGTGTTTGGAAGAGGTTTATTTTTACCAAATGCCCTTTTCTAGAAGTGTCCAGAATAATTTGGGATATGGAATGTTTAGTTACCCCAGCAGAAGAAGCCTCTCTCATAAGATTCTGGTTTCTTCTTTACACAGAAATTCTGCATTTTCTGAATTTAGTCTAAATTGCATGATGGCAGGTTTGTTACTACAGTACCATAAACATAGAATGTAAATAGAATGTAAAAAGACAGCAGTAAGAATTGACAAATATCTTTGTGAAGTTAAAACCAGAGTATATTTTATACACTGTCCCAACACCTCTCTGCCATGCTTACCATATAAAGGGACATTTTAAAGATAACAAATACATTGTAAAAATGAAGGGGAAAAGTTCAGAGTGTTTTTATTAACACAGTCCCGAGGGATGTAAACCTCATACGTATTTCAGGAATGACCAAGCTTGATAATTGGGTCCCCCGTGTTGCAGCTAGTTTTTAGTACACAGGGCCCATAGGAAAGCAGAATCCTGTTTGGGTTTTTAATCTATAAGTTTTTCTTCCTCTCTTTATTTCCTCCCTTAATCTTACTTACCCTTATTCTTTATCATATTCCCTCATTCTCCTATTCTTACTCTCCTTCAGTTATAAGAATACTTAAAAATGCAAAGTCTGAACTCTGTTAGATCTGAAAACAGTAGTGAGTGTCCATAAGTATGGGTGGATCAGAGCTGTGTACAGTTTGGATCTCAAAGCACAGATTACAAAAGATCCCAGCAGGTGCTATTCAGACACTGTTCTGTGCCTGGAAGGCAAGTGGCCCAGATTCACAGGGCTTCTTTGTGAGGCTGATGTGGAATTTCTGTCCTTGACCTCTTAACTTACTTTCATTCCATCTGTTGCCTCCATATATGACCTAAGGTAGTGGGGGTGTGTGTGTGTGTGTGTGTGTGTGTGTGTGTATACACGAACGTTGTTGCCTAAAGACCGTTTATGAACACAGAAAAAATATTCTTAGAAATATTCCCTTTGGATGGGCAAAAAGTTCTACATAGTATTATTCCCTAGATCTGAGAATGAATGTCTTAAGTTCTTTCTGATAACTAGATTTACCCTTCTAGATTTACCCTTATACTATACGTTAACTAACTAGAAGCAAATGAGGAAGCTATTCAGATGATTGTCAGATGCCTCCTGGGTGCAAGGCACCAGGCTTGGTACTTCGGGAGTGTTAGTTCACTTATGATCTTAGCCCTTAGAAAGGACTATTAGTGGAAGTAAGACATACCTACCACCAAAGAATAGCGTGTGAGTAGTTAAGGGAAGCACAAACAATTGCTGGGTGAGTTCAGAGAACTCAGATTGTGCAGATATGGTGACTTTCTTTCCCCCTAAACAGTTAATTTTTGTAGGCATGCCTTCGTATACTTGAATTTTTTATTTCATTGTTTTTAAGTGGATATAATAATGAACTGTACACAAAATAAGCATTTCCTAGGAGAAGCCTTAGAGGAATTTCTTTTAATTATTAGATAATAAGTTTTAATAAATATTTGAATGCCTCCTAGAGAAAACCGGAATTAAGGCAAGATCCTTACCCTTAAATAACTTAATCTAGTAGAGATTTGAACTGTTTGCTTTTAGCATATCAAATGTTGACGATTGAAAATAATTTTCTTAAGTAGTTTAAATATTTACTCTGTAATTTTGTTTGCACTGTTAATTTGCCTAGGAAACCTTTTCTTTGTGGATAATAAAATGTAAATTTTAAAGCTGCTTTAAAAAGTGATATTCTCTGTTACCTTACATACAGAAAACAGCAAGAAATACAGGTTTAGAATGAGACAGATGAAAGATCATTGATTTGTTCGAAGAGATAAATATTATTTATGGATTTTTTTTACTTATTAACAGCTTCTATATTATGCTTCCTTGTAGATCTTGGTTTTTTTCTTCATCCTTAGTATATAATTCAGTGCCCCGCATCTACTACATGCTCAATAAATACATATGAATATAACTTCATCCTTTGATTCTTTTGATTTTTGCTACCTCCCTAGTCTTTGAAAACAAGCTGATACTAAATACATATTTTTCCACTCCTTTCATTTCTTCCACCTGATTTGACAAATTCGCTTTCTTTAGATCAGAATCAAGCTTTGAGACTCTGTCTGGGTAGTACTAGTGTTGGAGGTCAGTATGGAGCCATCTCTGCCCTCAGTATCAACAATGACTGCTCAAGACTTCTCTGTGGCTTTGCTAAAGGACAGGTAAATGTGAACTTTATTTTATCCATAAGACAACGTTAAAATTAATTTTAAAAAGCCTAGTATCTCTCTACTATCTGACACCTGTCAAAATAGCTAAAATTAACAACACAGGAAACCACAGATGTGGTGAGGATGTGGAGAAAGGCAAATCCTCTTACATGTTGGTGGGAATGCAGTCTCGTGTAGACACTCTGGAAAACAGGATGGAGGTTCCTCAAAAAGTTAAAAATAGAACTGTGCTATGATCTAGCAATTGCAATAGTAGGTGTTTATGCAAAGGACACAAAAATACTGATTCGAAGGGGTTGATGTGCCCCAATGTTTATAGTAGCATTATTATTATTTTTTTAAAGATTTTACTTTATTTATTTGACTGAGAGAGAGAGCGCAAGCAGGCAGAGAAGCAGGCAGAGAGAGAAGGGAAACAGGCTCCCTGCTGAGCAGAGAGCCCGATGCAGGGCTCCATCCCAGGACCCTGAGATCATGACCTGAGCTGAAGGCAGAGGCTTAACCCGCTGAGCCACCCAGGAGCCCTATAGCAGCATTATTAACAATAGCCAAACAATGGAGATAGCCCAAATGTCCACTGATTGATGAATGGTTAAAGAAGATGTGAGTTAAAGAAGAAGATTTATACACACACACACACACACACACGCACAGAGGAATATTACTCAACCATCAGAAAGTGTGAAATCTTGCCATTTGCAACTACATCGATGGAGCTACAGTGTATTCTACGTGAAATAAGTCAGAAAGACAAATACAATCTGATTTCATTCATATGTGGAATTTAAGAAACAAAACATGAACATATGGGAAGGGGAAAAAGGGAAGCAAACCATAAGAGACCATTTTTGAAAATATTTTATTTATTAGCACATGAGCAGGGAGGAACGGGGGAGAGGGATAAGCAGACTCTGTGATGAGCACGGGGCCTGATGGGGGGCTTGATCCCATGACCCCAAGATCATGATCTGAGCCTAACCCAAGAGTCAGACACCCAATCGAATAAGCCACCGAAGCACCCTTAAGAGACTCTTAACAATAGAGAACAAACTGAGGGCTACTGGAGGGGAGGTGGGTGGGGGATGGGCTAAATGGATGGTTGGTATTAAGGAGGGCACTTGTTATGATGAGCACTGGGTGTTAACATGTAAGTGACGAATCATTGAATACTATTCCTGAAACCTGTATTATACTATATGTTAACTAACTAGAATTTAAATAGAAATCTGGAGGAAAAAAATGGAAGTGGGATAACACTGGAGATAGGAGAAAAGCATGGGTGGGACAGATGAGGGCACTAGGTATGTAGTAAGCAATTGTTTAGGTGAAATGCAAACACAGCTATTACAGTCCATTTGTTGATAATTTGGGAATTCACTGCATTGAGTTCTGTACATGAGTATCTGGATATGAAAATAAACTTGCATTAAATTTGCCCAGTTTGATTAATTAAAAAATATTTCTAGATCAGTATCTCAAAGACCAAAAATTGTAGTGACATGTCTGTAGAGCTAACCTGAGATTGCTCGGTCTTTTATTCAGTTTTTAATAATTGTTATCAACTGAGCCAGAATTTGTGATTTTTAATATCTTAATTTATGAGTCTAGGTAAATAAATAGCTTTTATAAACCGACCAGGCTATTATATCAAAATTTAATTCCTTATAGTAGCATAGGTAACTGTTGCTGCTTTTTGAATATACTATATTCTGCTTTCCCTATTCTCATTACTGTGTTCCTGGATAACTCTTAGAATTGCTTTCTACTTCTGAAACTGGCAATAAGTTTTCGCTTTTCTCGTGTGACTTATACATCACTAGTTGGTTTGGCAGTGAGCCTTTCTTATAATTTTTACCATTGATAAAGAGATCGGCTCATTGAAGAAATTGTTTACTTCTTGGTATAAGAACAATGTTTAAAATCCAAAGGGAAAAGTAGGTTGGGCAGGATGAAGGGAAGATGAAGAAGATGGGAAAAAGGCCCTATGCTTTAATGAAGCTGCGACCTTTGGTTATGCCTCATAGTTTTTTGCCTGCAATGTTTATAGACTAGGGATGGATTATTTCTCCACAAGGCAGGATACTTAAGTCCAAAAAAGAGCAATAGTTTGGTGTTTGAAGCATTGAGTTGTCTTCTAGATCACAATGTGGGATTTGGCCAGTGGAAAACTTCTACGATCAATAACAGATGCTCATCCTCCAGGAACAGCAATATTGCATATTAAGGTAATACTTGGGTTTTTTTCCTTGTCTAATACTTTTTATTATGTTTGTGTGTGCATTTTTAAGCACATTTCGTTAAAAACAGAATCCTTGAAACTGAAGTTTTCTTTGGCCCCATCGGGTGCTTTGCAGGTTAGAACTGGAGATGGGCTGGGTACCTTGGTAATATTCAGCTGCATGTTGGGTTAACATCTAATAGAACAGCAGAAAGAGTAAACCCATGTGGTTCTAGACCAGAGGTTGGCAGCAGTATCCTGCTGGAAAAATCATACGGAGATTTAAAAAGGCCTTTTTACCTTTTGTTTAGTCCACCGACATTGCTCTGTCACACTTTGTTGGGAGTTTCCTGAGATTCAAGACACCAGCTGTGAAAGCACCGAGGTTTGCACTATGTTTAGAAACAGAGCTGTTGGTTTATTTTCTTTCAGGCCTCTAAGGGAAAAGCATTACGATTTGAGTCTTGGCATTCTCCGTACAGGTCTGAGAAAAATAAGCCAGCTTAGGTAACAGATTTCATTTATAAATACAATGTGAACTTTGGTTTTTGTATGCTGTCAGGCCCATGTTCAGAAGCATAAAAGGTAAAGGACTGTAACTAGGGAAGTCTAAAATCAGATCTTGTAGATTTTAATCATGTACACATTTGGTTGCTTAGCCGTGCAGACCTCTCTTATCCATACATATGCTTTTTAAAGTCTGTAAGCATCTGGAGTTTATGTGCCTGCATCTAGGTTAGTTACATAAAAGTCTTTTGTGACAAAGCAGCACTGAAGCATTTAGTAACACTGAAAGCAACCAAGACAAGGAGAAATAGACTTTTCCCTGTTTCTGAACATCATGGCAGTTTTTCTTGACCTCTTTTCCTATGGCATGTCACAGTTGTTTGTGTTTATGTCTTCTCTCCTTTAATAGATGAGGGTTTTTGAAACCCGAATCTGTTTCGCATTTATTTTTGGATTACGCATGGTAGCTGCTCAGTAAATGTTTGGCTGAAGGGATAACTAATTGGTTTTGTAAAAGGACAGTTCATTTATAGAAAAAGGCAAAATCCTTGAGAGAAACAGGAAACAGAAGATACAAAGGCAGAGAGGATAGAGAAGAACGCAGCTGAGGTTAAAAGCATGGAAATGGTAGCCATTGTGTTGCTTGGGATTGGTGATAAAGCCCTCGCAGTGCAGGTGCTGTGACGTTGGAGTAAGAGGTAGCAAGTGATATATATATATGATTGAATACTCCAGAGTCTTGGATTGACAACAGCCACTTGTTCTTTAGTACTCTTATTCATTGTTCTCCAAATTTAACCCTATATCCCAGCAATAACAACTTGGGCTTACATCCTTAATACGTGTGTATATATGTATGTATGTGTATGTATTTATTTATTTAAAAAATACTATAAATGTAGTACTGTACTAATATTTAAGTACATTCCAAAACACAAAGATAAGTAGAAAGTTAATAAATAAAAATGCAAGTTCAGTTGATTTTCCTACATTCAGGTATATACTTCCCCGCTCTGGCAGTTGGTCCATGAGGCCTTGAGAACAGAGGTGTGGGTCTTCTTTGTTGTGCCTGTGTGTGGGAAGAATAATTTTACAGTAGTCTCCAGAAGAATTATTTAACAGTAGTCAGCTGTACCTCAGCTGTCCCAGAGAGAACAAAGACATGCCGTTTAGGATGGCTCACCAGTCTTTGGGGTTAGGGAAACCGGTCACTCTAACTGACTCAAGTTACTCAGTTTTGTATACCTCATAAGCCCTTAGGACCATCGGTCACTGTGACTGTTATTTGGAGTTTTCGAGAGTAGGTAATAAGTGAAGTATACTCGCTCTGTCAAGTAAGATCAGGGGGCAGCACATGTTTGGAATCGTTCCATAAAAAGTATTTAAACTATTTTAAATATAGTGCACTGATTCTTCAGTTAGGCAGAAAACGTATTCAAGTTTATTTCCCAAAGATAGCAAATATCTTTTACTATGCCTTTGTTCTTGAAAACTAGGCAACTGCAAATGTATCTAGTAGACCCTATTCAGTTTACTAGCAGCTTAGAAAAAGTTACTGTTAAGAGCCCAAGTGGAACTTTAGGGCTTTTTATGAGATATAGTTTGTATTTCTCTTTGATCCTGATGAAAGGTGGGTTTGCTTTTTAAAGTCTCAGGCTTTTAAAGATATTGAGCCATTTTTATTCTGAATATGGGTAAGTTTGTATATTTAGAATGATGTACTAAATCTAGGTGATTTCAAATGCTATTAAATGTGTTTTTTTTTAGATTTTTAAGACATTATGATTTTTTCCCTTTTTAATACTTGACTGATTGTTGAAACATCTCTAAGAAAGTGAATTTCTTCTCTGTTCAGTTTACAGATGATCCAACTCTTGCAATTTGCAATGACAGCGGAGGCTCTGTTTTTGAACTGACATTTAAGTAAGAGACTAAAGGATATTTGTTGACAAATGAAATGAAAAGACTAGCTGTGGTTTAATGACTTGATGTTGAACATGAAGCAGTCTGGAAAACCCATGTGATTAAAAATAGGTGATGGCTGTATATTATGACTTGGAGAGGCTTATAGAACATTTGGAGATCCAGGCCTGGCCACCCAGAATTTTTTCTCAGTAGGTCTGAGTTGGAATTCTGAACTCCTGCTCCCCAGGGAATTCATACAAGGTGTCGGTCTTGGGAACCATGATTCTGGAGTGTGTCACTAATTTCAGTTTAGGCCCCAGGCCCAGTTGATTATAACCCTAACAGTGTAGAAAGGTTTTTATTGCCTAGGAATTGCCCCGTTTCTCTATAAGAACAAAGACTGTCTAGTGTCTAGATACATGGGCGGATATTTATAAAGGAGAGGTTTTTTGTTGTTGTTGTTTTTAGCAATTTGAACATAAAATTCAATGCACATTGTGTTTCCATAAGTTCTCAAAGTCAGGACTGTGTTTCTTATATTTCTCATACTTTCTCACATTGCTAAGCCCAAAGTAATTGCTTACAAATTACTATTCTGCTAATGTTTAGTGAGCATCTCCTATGTGTAGGCATTGTCCTAGGCATCAGACTTGGAGCTGTGAACCAAAGTACTACTCTAGTAGAACTTATAGGGACACCTGTGTGGCTCAGTCGTTAAGCATCTGCCTTCAGCTTGGGTCATGCATGATCCCAGGGTCCTGGGATTGAGCCGCTAATCAGACTTTCTCAGAAGGAAGCCTGCTTCTCCCTCTCCCACTCCCCCTGCTTTTATTCCTTCTCTTGCTCTATCTCTTTCTGTCAAATAAATAAAATCTTAAAAAAAAAAAAAAAGAATTCTCATTGGGGTGGGGGTAGGGACACAGTACTAAACAATACATAAATGAGATAACTTCAGATAGTTACAAGTGCTTTGAAGAAAATAAGACCAGTCAGCTTGCTGGAGTGCGCTTGAGGATAATTCAGGAAGGTGACATGTGAGCAAAGACCTGAGTGATAATCTGGTCAACAAATGCAAAGGTCTAGAAGTGTTCTAGGTGGAGGGATGTTCAAGCACAAAGATGTTGAAGTGGGCACAGGTTTGGTTTGTTGGAGCATCGGAAAGAAGGCAGTTGTGGCTGGAGTGTGACTTTGATAGTAGTGGGAAAAGAGTGAAGGCAGGAGTCAAATCATATAGGACCTTTGAACACATGGTAAGGAGTTTGGATTTTATTTTATGTATAGTGGCAAGCCATTGGAGTGTTTTTAGGAGAAGAGTGATAAATCTGACATTACAAAGAACCTACTGATGTCCTATGGAGTTGGATTATTGAGGCAAGAATAGGAGTTAGGAGGCTATTGTAGTGGTCCATGCCAGAGATGGTAGTGCCTTGAATTATTACTAAATCAATTCTGAATTTTTTGGTTACCTTTGCAGGAGAGTGATGGGGGTGAGAACATGTGAGTCTAGGTGTCTATTCAGTGGTTCCAAGGGTGAAGTTTGCTGTATTGAGCCTCTCCATTCGAAGCCTGAGTTGAAAGATCATCCCATCACACAGTTTTCCTTATTGGCCATGGCATCCTTAACAAAGGTTGGTTGGTATATTTAGAAGGTGAAACTCCTCTAACTTTTAGAGGCTTTGAATACCAAAAATTTGAAAATTACAGGGTAAACATTAAAAATACATTTTTCTTCTAAAGATACTGGTCATTGGATTGAAACCATCTTTGAAAGTGTGGATGACTTTTCCCTATGGACGGGTGAGTAAACCTCTCCATCTTACTGGCAAAAAGACCATGTCAGAAGTGGGGAAATAACTTGAAAGTGGCAAATTCTGTGAGATTGTCAGAAAACGAGGTAGAATGGAAGTCAGTGCTCCAAAGATCATCGTCTGGAGTTACCTTGATGTGACCAAAGCAGTATAAGCTGGTGACTAGAGAGGTGCAGATCACAGGGTCTGTACTTCTTTACTTTTATTGTTTTAATTTGTTTAAGTTTATGAGAGAACAACTGTAGTATTTTACTTTGTACATACATACTTTGTACATAGAGGCTACTTCTGAACATCTATGACGCATACCCCAGTTTCCCTTTCTTTTGCTGCTTGGTTGTTTTCAGAGAGTTGTGATCTTCTAGTGTATATGTGAGGAGAAGTATTGATGGGATGAGATGGAGAATGATGGTACAGAGCCAAGACTAATTGAGAGCACAGCCCCTGTGCTGAGCGAGACCACTCTTCTGTTTGTTGTTTGGTATTCCATTATGTCCGGGCCTCCAGGGAAACAGATCTGCCCTTTCAGAGAGCATGGCTAGCTTAGATTGCCATTAGTGTTTTTAGGTTAGCTTCACTGGTTAACTGAGGTTTATCATGGTGGTGTATGTTGGCATCTTTTTGTATGTTTTTACTACTATTTTTTTCCAATACTAACGTTATCAAATAGAGAAGTAGAATTTTACATCGAACATTTGTATACCTACTATCTAAATTCTATGAATAACAGTTTATTGTACTTTATTAAATATGTCTTTGTCCATCTACCCATCAAATTGTTATTTTAAATGTATTTCCAATAAATTGCAAAAGTTAATACTCATTTGCCTAAATACTCAGCATGCATTACATTTAGAGTTCAATATTTGTTTCTCCTTCAGTGTAGAATTTACTTACAGTGAACTGCACAGATCTTGGTCATACATTTGCTGAACTTTAAAGTGTATATACTTTATAACCGAAACCTCTATCAAGATACAGAACATTAGCATCAACCCAGAATGTTCCCTCTTGATACTGCCCAGTCAGTCCCTGCTTCACTGCAATTTTAATGAGAAATTAGGAGAAGTTTTATCAAGGAACACTAGTCAGATGCTCTTTTTAATTGGTTTCCCTTTTGTCCTACTGTCTGTTAACTGTGTTGATATATGATAGATATATATATATAATATATAAATATTTTTGGCCTTTTACTCACTTAGATGGATCCTTCCAGTGTTCCATTGCTGGCCTGGCACTTTGTGGCAGTACATAATTATGTGAATCCCATGCTTGCCTTCTGCAGAGGAGATGTTGTTCATTTTCTGTTGGTAAGTCCTGATATGATGCTAGATCTGTTATAAAGTCCTTTATCATAATATTTTCTTCCTGATTCATCAGTGATTTAATATTATGTCAAAAATATGCTATTATAATTCTTTGGAGAGAGAGTGATCATTTAATTTTAATTTTAGGCTTTAATGATTAACATGGAAAACAATGGATCACCTCAGCTCCATGCCCCTCCATGTATTTCTCAGTTCATCTCCTTTGACTAACAAATGATTAATGGTTTGTGTGTGTAAATATGCAATTGTACCTATGTACCTTTGGCCTATGGACCAAATCTGGCCAGCTGCTTGTTTTATAAATGAAGTTTTCTTGGAACACAGTCGTGGCCATTTGATTATAGATGATTTGTGGCTGCTTTCATGCTACAGTAGCAGAATTGAGTAGTTGTGACCGAGACTGTATTATCCACAGAATGTAGAATATTTGTTGTTTGTCCTTTTACAAAAAAAGTTTACTGACCCCTGATCAAGATTATATAATTGGCCTAGTCTAGGTAATGAGGAGCTACAGGTTCCTCGTAACTCAAGAGATAAAGATGTGATTAAAATGGTATTTTAGGAAGACCGGTATAGAAGTAGCAGGAAAAATAGATTATAGGTGATAGCGGGGGAAATGGAGGGTTTTGCTCTTGTGTCAAAGCAGGTATGAGGTCTTCAGACAAGGAGGCTTGGTTTCAGTGAGAGTGAGGGATGACATTTTGAAGGAAGGACAAGGCTTCTCACTGGATCTGGGAACTAAAGGATATGAATGAATCTTTTCTGACTGTACTTTAGAGGCATGAGCTATTTATTTGAAGGGCCAGGGTTACAGAGGATTTGAATATGTTGCATTAGAAGCAAAGGTGGGATTCTTAAGTGTTTTCTCAGGGAATGTCCTCTGCGCAGACAACAATCCAAGTCTGGAGTGCAGGTGAGAATTTCAGGATAGAGAATGTTGTTGAAGCTGTGAAAATCAAAAGCCAGAGCATACGTAGCCTTAGCAGGCACTCACAAGGGAAAGGAAAAAGAAAAGGAATCAAGAAAGAATGTTCCAATAAAGACACATAGAGGTAGAAGGGGAAGTGGGACAGTATGGCCCCACATAGGAGACAAAGGATAGGCTTCAGGACTAGGTCACTTCCAGGGTAATACCATTATTAAATAAAGATCAAGAGAGAAGACCACTGAGGATAAGACCACTGAATGTGCAAGTAGTTTGTTGGTTTTGTTGTTGTTGCTGTTGTTTTAAGATTTATTTGAGAGAGAAAAAAGAATGAGTGAGGGTGGGCAGGTGGGGGGGTAGAAAGAGGTAGACTCCCCACTGAGCAGGGGTCATGAGCAGAGCTGAAGGCAGACACTTAACCTGCTAAGCTACCCAGGTGCCCCCATAAGTAGTTGTTGATTAGAAACTTTTCAGAGGACTAATTATCAACAGAATGGAGGTAGAAGCTCTGTAGAGGCTTGTTAAAAAAATGTGTCAAGAAGAGCAGATTTACACCCCTAGTGTTTGGCTGCAAGAGGCATGAGAATGGTTAAATATCTGTAAAAAGCAAATCAGGGAATGGCTATTTGTTTTTGTTTTTTATTTGAAGGTGGAGGAATCAGAAATATGTTAGATAGCAAAAGGAAAAGTGTCCTTAAAAGGGAGTGAATGCATATTCCAGCAAGGGAGAGGTAATATTAAGCAGTGGGGAAGGGAGTGGGATTTAGAATATGTATAAGTGAAGTGATCTTCTTTAGCAAGGACTTTAGTGAATCAGAAGAGAATAGGTAATGTTGGCATTGTTTTTTTGTTTGTGAAACACTTTCAGTATATGCCAAATAGGTAACAAATTTGGTGTTCATTTTCATTTTTCAACTGAAGAAACTGAGAAAGAATAAGTGATTGGCCCTTGGTCACACAGCTGTGACAGTGGAACTGAAGCATGTGAGTCTAGATCACATGCTCCTTCTACTGGCCTGTCGCTCCTTCCAGGGGGAGTGCTCTGCTGAAGTGAAGATGAGAGTACGCGAAGGGTCTGCGTTAGGAGGTCTCGTTGTGTGTTCAGGGATCTGGTGAGGTCAGCAGACTTTATTCAGGTATCTGGTGAGGCCAGTATGACTTTATCATACCATGTGGTCAGTCCCATTTTATGCTTTAACTCTAGCTGAGTGCGGTCACTGATGGGATGGAGGTCATTTGTTCTGAAATTACAGTAGAGTGAACACATGTTACAGGACTGACAGCACTGAGCAGGTGTGCCTTACATTTTGGTACAAATCATGGTATGAATGATTTTTTTCATTTATGTAATAGTTTCTTTAATAGCCAGTATTTTGGGCTTATCTGTACTGTGATGGAAGTCATTTTCCAGGTAGACTATAACTAAGTATCTCCAAAACCCCTCAAAACATATCTGATATTTAAGTTGTTTTTATTTCACTATCAGGTTAAGAGAGATGAGTCTGGAGCAATTCATGTTACTAAGCAAAAGCACCTTCACCTCTACTATGATCTCATCAACTTTACTGTGAGTATTATTCAGATTAATTTGTCCCCATTTATCTCATGTAATTGTTTTGAGACCCTGTATATTAGCACTACCAGGATTTCTGCCATGAATCTTGACCTTTGGGATTATGTAAAATAGGGACCAAAGTAATGGAGTCTGAGTTCGGTGTAATCCCATATTACTTTCTTTTTTTTTTTTTTTGGTGTGGGAAGAGGTAGAGCTAGGAGGGAGGGCTGAGGGAGAGATAGAATCTTAGCCAGGCTCCATGCCAGGCACGGAGCCCCATGTGGGGCTTGATCTCGCAACTCTGAATTCATGACCTGAGCCGAAACCAACACATTTAACTCACTGAGCTACCCAGATGCCCTGGTGCCACCTTACATTTAATTGCCTTTCAGCCTATGTCCTGCTGAACAGTGTGGCAGGGTCAGGAAAAGTTTTCTTTGATGTCTTGATTAGTTCAAAGGGAAGTTCAGAAGAATTTGGATGGGTTTCTTGAGGATCATTGCCCGGCTTTCTTTGTAAACATACTTTTGTACTTCTGAGCTTATCCTCATTAGTTCAGGAGTTTATGTACTTCATTCTTTTTCTTCACAGCTAAAAACTGCAGAATTTTCTCTCCACCATACATTTCCATTTTAAGCAACTTTTTGGTTTAAAAAAACGTTTCTTTTTGTATCAAATTTTTTTTCTTTTTCAAGTTGTGTGTCAACTTTGCAAATAGTGTAATTATAGTATTTTTGGGTTTCTGTCATTAATGCTTTTGGCGTGTCAATATCCAGTGAAACATTCTGTATATGCTTGGATATAGGTAACCCTAAATAAGAGACAGAGCCTCATTTTTCTAAGAAGTTGGCTAAAAGTTTTTCCTCTAACTTAATAACTTTTAAAGATGTAGATGAAATGGATCTTTTCTTTATAATATACAATTTATTAATTTAGTTGCACATTGCCTTTTAATCTCACAGACTGTGGATTTAGACACAATACTTTGTTTCTATTCATATATTTCACAAAATGTTTTTTTCAAACTCTTCTCATGAATATAAGACATCAGTGCCTTTGTCATCATCAGGACTCCTTTTGGATTATCTAACACAGCTTCCTAGAATTCATCATAATTACTTCTGTTGAAGATGTTTGAGACACAGCACTCTTAAAATCTGCATAAGATTCTGTCCCTGGAAAGTTTTCCCTCAACCAACAGTAGCTGTTCTCCCCACAGTAGGGTAGTAGGTGTTTTCATCTGTCCTGTGGCTTTTCCATGACATGATAGTAACTGCATTGCTTTATAAATTACCATTAAAAGGCTCATTTACAACAGTGTCAGCAGTTGCAATTGTGAGGGTCTAATCTTAGGAAAAATTGCTATACCTGCTAAGAACATTGGTCATTCTTTTTAAACTAGGTGGCCTTTGATAGCATCTAAAAACTAGTACTGACTAAGGTTGTATAAGGCCAATAATGTGTCTTTCCTAAATGATACTTTGTTTTTTAAAATAATCAAAAGAGCACCTTATAGGAGCCCTTTGTAAATGATTTGAGCATCAAACTCCATGTTTTCTGAGAGAGAAATTTTGGGGGGAAAAACAGAATAAAAACCCTTCCCTTATAGTGATGAGTGTATTTTCACTTATGTTAAAAGTGATCCATTTTAACTTGGTTGTTTTTGATATAGTATTATGCAAATAATCCTTGATGACATGGAATAGGTCATAAATGAAACAACTTGAATGCTGGCGAGAGAAAGTACAGGAGAAGCACTTTGTTCTGGCTAATTTAAAATTCTAATTGAGCAGATTTTGAAGATTTTATTTTATTTTATTTTTTATTTATTTGACAGAGACACAGAGAGGCAACACAAGCAGAGGGAGAGGGAGAAGCAGGTTTCCCACTGAGTGGAGAGCCCGATGCAGGACTTGAGCCCAGGACCCTGGGATCATGACCCAAGCCGAAGGCAGCCGCTTAATGACTGAGCCACCCAGGCACCCCCTAAATTGCGCAGATTTTAAAATTTCACTTGTTTCCTGGAGAGGGATTGAATTTTTTTTTTTTTAAGTTTTTTTTTTTTTTTTTTTTTTTTTTTTTTTTTTAAAGAAATAGTACAGGTGCCTGGGTGACTCGGTTGGTTGGGTATCCACCTCTTGGTTTCAGCTCAGGTCATGATCTCATGGGTCATGAGATTGAGCCCTGTGTCAGGCTCCACACTCACTGGGAATCTGCTTGAAGACTCTCTCCCACCACCCCTCCTCCTACTCACATGCACACGTTCTCTGGCTCACAAATAAAAAAAATCTTAAAAAAAAAAAAAAAGAAAACAAGACCTATAAAACCCAAGAAATTTATCAAAATGTCATCCTTCAGAAGATTTTTAATATTATTATGTCATAACTCTAAAATTATAATAGTACTTATTAAAGAAAATTTGGAATATGGAGAGATAGAAAAGCAAGGAGCTCTCCCATAATTGGTGGGGAGGTTTTAAAAGAAATACATATTTTAGAATGCTTCTGTTTTAAAATATATATTATGTAAATGCTAACAATTACTTGACCACATAGGTTTATGAGGTTTATTTGCACTTTAATTAATGTCAAAACGTGAGAAATGCATAGTTTGTCATTCTGTTTAATTCATTTGTGCCAGTGTACAATTTAAAGAATTTTACTAAAACTAATATATTCTCTAATATATCTATTAAACCTCAGGGGAGCTCACAGGGCTTGGTCTCATGATGCTGAGAGTCAGGTACTTAACCAGGTGAACTACTCAGGCTCCCTTCTTAGTTACCTTTTTAAATGCTATGGGTCATTTTAACACTGTCAGAACTCATTACTGTGTTATGCACTATTATCCAGTACTGTCTAGCCACTACTGTCATCAAGTAGTTCTTGCTCTGATTTTGTTTTCATCAAATTACTAAACGGATAAAATCTTCCATATAATTTAACTGAGTGGCCAGGCTTTCTTTTTGTCCTGAATGATGATGTAGGATGGGCCTCACCTTTTTTTTGTGGTGTGCTTGATTTGCAGTGGATAAACTCACGCACAGTTGTGCTCTTGGACAGTGTGGAGAAGTTGCATGTGATTGATCGGCAGACTCAAGAAGAACTGGAAACAGTGGAGATCTCAGAAGTTCAGTTGGTCTATAACAGCAGCCATTTCAAATCCCTGGCCACTGGAGGAAATGTTAGCCAGGCACTGGTAAGGGTGATCCATTATCTTAGAATTCCTTTGATAAACTTGGTATTTTATTGTTGTTTGTTTTAGAAATCGGAACTCCCAAGAAGTTATCTTGCTGTCTAGATTGAGGTGGATATGGGTGTGTTTATAAGTATTCAGGAATGTGAACTAAAACAGTAATTCCTGTTATTCTTTTCTTTGGAAGTGTGACCGATTTAATACCAAAGAATTTTAACTTTTATACTAAAATAATGAAATGCAGTTGAAAATTTATGGGAAAGAAATTGTACAAGCAGAATATTTTAGAACATTTAATATGGTGGCAGTAAGCCTGATAGATTTAAGGGTTGAATGGCAGAGATAGGTAGACTGACTTGGGTGATTGGTAAAGGCCCAAGCAGGTATGGTGACTAAGGGCATTAAAAGATCAAGATGGCTTTGAGAAAAAGAAAGAGATTCTTTAAGAATAGGGGATAGATGAAATGTAGGAATCTGGAGAGAAGGAAGACACATGAGTATTACCTTAGTATTTATTTTACTATATCTTGAGCAACCATGATAATGACCTTTAGCAATTTACACAGATAGTTTGCAGCTAAATTTCTTCAAATTGTGATTTCCTAAACCATTAATTTTTTTTTTTATATTTTTGTTTGCATTTATTCTGTGCAAATTTACTCCCGGGCCATAAGATTTTGTTTCTTCAGTTTCTTCTGGGATATCTTTTTCTTCTGTGCAACCTCCTCTTCTGGTTTAGGAAAAATCTGCTCTTTTTCAGTAAGGATCATCTCAATGTGGCAGGGAGAGCTCATGTATGGGTTAATGCGACCATGAGCCCTGTAAGTCCTACACCGCATCTTGGGGACTTTGTTCACCTGAATGTGCTCAGTGACCAGAGAATCGACATCTAAACCCTTAAGTTCAGCATTACTCTCTGCGTTTTTAAGCATGTGCAGTAAAAATTCAGCACTCTTCTTGGGCCACCGACCTTGTGTCCAGCCCCACTGTTTGGCCTGGGCACACCTACCAACTCCACCATTGTAGCGACGGAATGGCACACACTGCTTCTGCAAAGTGACGTCTTTCAGATACTTGGTGGCTTTTCGGATATGCATACCCTTGATGGCCTGGGCAGTTTCACGTGTGTTCTTAAAGTGAACACGGAGATTTGAACCTCTTGACTTGCATGATTTCGTAGGGTTTTCCGGGTCAAGCGAATAGCGAACCATTTTCAGAGGTCACCCCAGGCCGCTGAGAGGAAGAGCCTAAACCATTAATTTTTAAGAGGGACATCTAGAGGCTTTCCTGGGTAATTTCTTGAGAAAGAAAAATAGTAATGGTGTTCATATTTAATGAGCACCTATGGTGTGATATGCAGCCATTATTCAAATCTCCCTGAGATATTAGAACTTCAGAGTTTAAATATGAAAGGGTCTTCCAGCCACAGAATTTAGAAACCAAGACAATCTATAATAAGAAATGGTAATACAGTAGAATTCACTGAAGACTAATTACTCTCCCATACTTAGATATTTTCTTGTGTCTGAATGATTATTAGAAATGGTGTTAGACTTTGAACTTGCAGTTTGGGCCAACATGGAATAATGGGCACTAGATTTACTCTCCCATATAGAAGGAAAAAAAAAAACTTTTCAGAATACTGGGACATCAGGCAATGAAGGACAGCGGTCCCTGACAAAATGGGAAACAAGTGACAGAGCCCTAGAGAGAGTTTCCAGGCTATAGCTCAGGGGATTGGAACCCAGTTGGAGCCTAAAGGACTTCATGAGCTGAGACTGTGGGAAGACTATGGTGGGTTGAGTTTGCAGGGCCAGATACTGGAGAAGAGAGCAAGCACTATACCTATGGTTCCCCTTGGTTATTCAGCAGACTACTGATCAGCAAATGCTGATCTACCCAAGGCCAGGGAAAGAATTATTTGATAGACTGTGCTCACATTGGCTTGTTTATACCAGCCAGAAGGAAAACTTAATGATTTATAGGACATTGGGTAGAATACTCAGGACCATCTTGCCTCTGTAGTGGGGAGCAATTAAGACCACAATAAACACTGTTCTGGTCCCCACTACAATTCTTAAAAATAATACCGGAAAGAATCAAACTGTTTCCAAGTAACTTAACTACCCACAGAACAAAGCACAGTAATATTAATGATACAGAAATTTCCAGAACCCAACAAGGTAAAATTCATAGTGTCTGCCATTCAGTCAGATTATGAGGTGTGTAAAGAAGAAGAAAAGCACAATTTATAGTGAGAACAAAGATCAATCAAAACTGACTTAGACCTGGGATACCTGGGTGAAACAGAGTTGGTTAGAATTCAGCTCAGGTCATGAAGGATCGATCCCACATCCGGCTCCTTTCCCTCCGCAGGGAGCCTGCTTCTCCCTCTGACTCTGCCTTCCAACCATAGCTCTCTCTCGCTCGTCTCTCTCTGACAAATAAATAAATAAAATCACTGACTTAGGACCTGAAACAAAGCAGATAAGGACATAATAGTTATTACAACCATAGTCCATAGGTCCAAAAAGTTAAGTAGTGACATGGAAGATACTAAAGAAGATGCAAATCTAACTCCTAGAGATAAAAGTTATTAGTGCTTGAGATGAAAAATGCCCTGGATGGGATTAATGTCAGTAGATGAGATAGGAAAAAACATTAGTGAACTTGAAGATAGAGCAATAGAATCTTCTCAAAATAAAACACAGAAAAAAAAAATTAAAAGAAATATTTATGACCTGTGAGACAGCATTGGGTAGCCTAATATATGGGCATTTGGAGTCTCTGGAGAAAAGGAGGGAGGAAAAAGAAGGAAGAAATAATGGCCCAAAACTTATCCAAACTATAAACACAAATTTTCAAGAAGCTCGGTGAACCCGAGCACAGGTAAAATAAAGGAAACCATATATAGATTGATCAAAATGAGTGGCACAGAGAAAAATATTAAAGCAGCCACAGAGAAAAGTCACATTAAATGCCAAGGAGCAGCAGTAGGTATGAGAGCAGATCTCTCATCAGAAACAACTCTCATTACTTTGGAGCTTTGGAGTAATCTCCAAAGATAGATAAATAGCTAACAAGCATAGCCAAGATGTTCAGACATCTTTCATCATCAAGGAAATACAACTCCAAACTGCAGTGAGCGAGCACTTCTCACCAAGCAGACTGACTGTGTAACTCAAAAGGCAGACAGTCTCAGGTGTTAGTGAGGATGTGGAAAAACTGGGACTGTGACACGCTACTGGTGGGAAATGGCGCACTTGCTGTCGAAAACATTTTAGAGGCTGAACATACTCTGAGTGTTGAACATATTCATTTGAGCAGTTCTGCTCCTAGTTATATACCCAAGAGAAGTGAAAACATACACCCACGCAAACACTTGTTCACAAATGTTCATAGCAATGTTATTCATAATAGCTGGGAAATGGAAGCCTTCCAGACGTCCACCACTTGGTTAATGGATAAACAAAAAGTGACCTAGCCTTGTAATATACTACTTTTCTGCAGTAAAGAGGATGAACTACTGACACATGCTACAACATGGATGAACCTTTTCAAAAATACTATGTTAAGTGGAAGAAGCCATAGAGAAAGATTGTTTGATTCTGTGAGATGTCCAGGAAAGCCAAGTTTATGGAGATAGATGTAGATTAGTGGTTACTCGAGACTGGGAGTAAGAATGAAGGTTGACTAGAAATGAGAACAAGGAATCTCTGTGGAATGATGGGAATGTTCTCAAACTGGATTTTGGTGATGACTGGGCAACTGTAAATTTATTAAAAATTGCTAAATTTTACATTTAATGAGTGAATTTTGTGGTATATGAATTATACCTCAGTACTATTATATAACAAGAGCTATTGACTATTTAAAACAAAAATAATATGTTGTAATGTTTATGATAATATAGAAGTAGTATGAAAGATGAAAGTAGTATATAGCAGCAGGGAATGAGGCATAGAAGTATATCATTGTAAGGATTTACATTATACATCAAATTGTGTAATATTTAAATGTACAGGGAGATAAGTTATAGTTACGTATTGTGAATACTAGAACAGTCACTGAAAAAGAAGTAGTGTAACTAAATAAGCTAATAGTAGTGACAAAATGAGATGTTAAAAAATATCAAATTCAGTGAAGCATAAAAAAGGGAATAAACAAGTAGAAAAACAGTTAATAAGATAATAAATCCAAACCCAACCATATCACTAATTACAGGGAGTATAAATAGCCCAAATATTTCAATTAAAAGGCAGAGATTGTTATGGACATTGGGGAGGGTATGTGCTGTGGTGAGTGCTGGGAAGTGTGTAAGCCTGACAATTCACCAGACCTGTACCCCGGGGCAAATACTACATTATATGTTAATAAAAATAAGAAAATAAAATAAAAATATAAAAATAAAAGGCAGGGATTGTCAGACTGGATAAAGAAAAGCAAGAACCAACTCTATGCTGTCTACAAAACACATTAAGTATAAAGACATAGATCTAGTAAAAGTAAGATGATGGAAAAAGACATACCATACAAACTCTAATCATAATCGCTAGATTTCAGAGAAGGAAATATTGTCAGAGATATAAACAAATTTCAGATTGATAAAAAGGGGTTACAAGAAGACATAAGAACTTTAAAGTTTTATGTACCCTGTATCAGACCTCCAGTACACATAAAGCAAACACTGACAGAACTGAAAGAAACCAACAAAGCCACAATTACACAAAACCTGACAAAACCCGTCTGTCTTTATTATAATTAGTAGACAGAAAATCTAAGGGCATAGAAGACTTAAACACTACTGACCAACTGACCTGACATTTATAGAATATTCCTCTGAAGGAAAGCAGATTACAAACTTTGTTCAAGAGCATGTGGTATGTGCACCAATATAGGTTATATGCTAGGCTGTAAAACAAACGTCCATAAATTGTTCAAGGAATCATCAGGGTAAATCTGGAAAAAACCCAAATATTTGGAAATTAAACAGCTGTTTTATAAATAACCAATGAGTCAAAGAAGATGTCTCAGAGGAAATTGGAATATATTCTAAACTGAATGAAAATACAACTTACCAAAATATGTAGTCTACAGTTAAATCAGTTTTTTAAGGGTAACTCACAGAATTAAATACTTACGTTAGAAAAGAAGATCTTAAATCAGTGCCCTTTTGTCTTAATTAAGGAAATAGAAAAAGAGCAAAATTAAAGTAGATTGAAGGAAAAATAAAAAGGTAAACAAAAATCAATTAAATAGAAAATAACAGAGAAAATCAAAGAAATCAAAAGCCGGTTCTTTGAAAGAGAAATAAAATTGGTAAACCTCTAATGACATTAATCAAGAAAAAGAGAAGACACAATTACTGGTATCAGGTATGGGAGAGGTGTCCTCACTGGGGAGTCTATAGATATTAAAAGATGTGCATAACTTTATGCCAATCAATTCAGCAACTTTAGATGAAATGGAAAAATTCCTTGGAATACACGAATTACCAAAGCTGACTCAACAAGTAATAGAGAATCTAAGTGACTGTGCAGCAGTTACAGAAATAGATTGATTTTTCTACAGGAAAGCTCCAGGCCCAGATAGCTTTACTAATGAGGTCTGTTATATAAGGGGGAAAAAAAATAATGGTTATACACAAAAATTTTTTCAAAAAGGGACCACATTAACTTTTTTTGTTTTTTAAAAGATTTTATTTACTTATTTGACAGAGATCACAAGGAGGCAGAGAGGCGGGCAGAGAGAGAGGGGGAAGCTGGCTCCCTACTGAGCGGAGAGTCCAATAAGGGGCTCAATCCCAGGACCCTGGGATCACGACCTGAGCTAAAGGCAGAGGCTTTAACCCACTGAGCCACCCAGGTGCCCCCACATAACTTTTTATAAGACTAGATTAACTCTGATAATAAGATCAGACAAAGATACTACAATGAAGAACACTACAGACTAATGTTCTCATAAGCATAGAAACAAAAATACTTAAAATATTAGCAAATAGAAAACAGCAATGTATAAAAAGTAATAGATTATGATCACATGCTGTTTTTCCAAGGCATGCCAGTTTGGTTTAGCATTCAGAATCTGTATAATTTACCATATTAGTTGATTATTAAAGAAGAGCCATGATTATCATCTCAAGACAAAAAGCATTTGGTAGAGTTCAATATCCATCCCTGAGAAAACTCAGCAAATTAGGAATAAAAAGTAATTTTTTCAGTCATATAAACAAGGGCATCTATAAAAATCTTCTAGTTAACATCATACTTAAAGTAATATTGCCAAAAAAAAACAAACCAAAATCAAAGCAAAGGACCCTGATTCTGATCAGGCTTTTTCCAGAGAAAATATGGAAGGGAAGGTGGAGGAACATGTTAAAAGATTCCTTGTGGATGCAGTTAGCAAAATCTAGATAGTAGGAAACTATGAGAAAAGTATCCAGTTTCTCAGCAGTAAATTTCAGGGAAAATAAAGGAGTGAGATGGATAAACTTAAAAGAGCGTTAAGAGACCTATCAGCCAGCTCCGATAATGTGGCCCTTGGTCGGATCTTGATTTAGACACATGAAACGTAGAAAAAGCAAAAACAAAATAACAAAAACCTCAACAATATTTGACATTTATGAGACCATTTGCAGTCCAAACACTTACTTCATATTGAGGATTTTTACTTATTTTTATTTCATATTGTTAAATTTTGAGAAGTAGACTAATGCAGTTGTGGTTATGTTAAAAAGGACTAATTTATTATGCATATACTGAATTTTTATAAATACTCAAAATCTGAGAATCATCTCAGAATTATACTGTGTATAGGGTAGTCCGTGGGAGTGCAGGTGAGGCAAGATTGGAGATGATCTTGTAATTGATGAGGCTGGTTAATGGCTGCAGATTGTTCATTGTATATTCTCCCCACCTTTGTATACATTTTTAAATTTCATAGTGAAAAGTTACCAGTTATTGGGGTTATCAGTTATTGACCATTTATATACTTGGGGACATTTACAAATATTAACGTAGTTAAGTTCCACAGAAACTGCAGGGTTTTTCAAAGACGGAATAACTGAACGTCCTAAGTTTGAAAGTTGTTTAGAGTAGGGTCATACCTTCAGTAACAGAGTCAAAATTCACAATCCAGGGGCGCCTGGGTGGCTCAGTGGTTAAGCCGCTGCCTTCGGCTCAGGTCATGATCTCAGGGTCCTGGGATCGAGTCCCGCATCGGGCTCTCTGCTCGGCAGGGAGCCTGCTTCCTCCTCTCTCTCTCTGCCTGCCTCTCTACCTACTTGTGATTTCTCTCTGTCAAATAAATAAATAAAATCTTTAAAAAAAAAAAATTCACAATCCAAATTTATCACATGATAGGTTTTGTTTCTCTTTAGCTGGGCTAGGCTGACTCCCATATGTTACGCTGCTTCGTCTTCCTGTTTCTTGTTGTGTTTTAGGTTGATGTTGATTTCAAAGAGCTTAGAGGTACCATTTTCAAATGGCCGTGTTCTTCAGTGAATGTCTGTCTTCCAATAATGGGAAGGTTGCAACAGTTTCCCTTTAAATTTCAAAAGTTGGCATATTCCTCCCATGTCTCTCTTATTCTGAAAAGTAAAATGACCATATATAAGTAGGGAATCAACTTTCTGCACTTTGTCTTTTCTGCTGCTTCCTCTGACAGACTGGCACTTGACTGACATTTTTCCCCCACTAATTTATGGAATAAAACTATGTTGACCTAAAATTTTAGTCTGTGTACTTGACATTCTTTAAAACTTAATGAGACTTATTAAAAAAATAAATAAATAAAACTTAATGAGACTTCTAATGCATGTTGTGATTTTTACTTTTTTTTTTTTTTTAATAGGCTTTGGTTGGAGAGAAGGCTTGTTATCAATCCATCAGTAGCTATGGTGGTCAGATCTTTTATTTGGGGACAAAAGTAAGCTCCTCTGCTCTGTAACTTGGCATTTGTTTGTGTCAGGATAGTTGGGGCTAAAGGAGGTTTCTGGTAAAGAGAGCTGGGCATTGTAAAGTGAATATTGATAGCAGTAATCTAAAACTTTTAGGGGAGATAGATAGATATATAATCTATAATCTAATCTATATTAGATTATACTAATATAACTATATATACTGCTATATATATATATATATATATATATAAATGTAATTTTTTTTTAAGGGGATTTTTTTTTTTCTTACAAGTAAGCTATACAGCCAGTGCAGGCCTTGAACTCACAATCCCAAGATCAAGAGTCTCATGCTCCAACTGACTGAGCCAGGCAGCTCCCTTTTCAGGGGTTATATAGTTGTGATTTTTAGCTTATTTTCTCTACTTTTAGACATGTTTTTACTTTCATTTAGGTTATCATAGGATGCTTATTTTCTTGATTCAAGGATATACTTTCATAATTTTCACATTAATGTTTTCATGACAAGGAAGGTACCTTATCATGTATATATGTCATATAATTAAGATGCTATTTAGCTTAGATCATCAGCTTAGGGTATATTAAAATGCATTGAGGTGTTTGACTTAGAATAGAATCATTGGAATAGGAGATTTTTTGTATATTAGTTTGTTCCTTGCTTTTTTTCTTTTTAACTTAGAGGAAATATTTCTTCATTGTTACAATTAAAAATATTATCAAGTTAGTACAGGGATTTGGGCATTCTTTGTTCCTTCTCTGTGGAATCAACTCCTTGGATGATAGACTTAGTGACCGTTAAATGTTTAATTTACTCTTTAATGTGGGCCCTTAAAAGCCCTTTAGTAGATACCTCTCACTGTAGTATGAAGTATTTATTTTTTTCCTTAGATGTAAAATGAGATGTGGGACTGGGACAAATGTGTCCCAAACAAGGCTGTTAAAGATGATCATTTAATTATGGTTTCTTTATTTTCTAGTCTGTTTATGTGATGATGCTGAGAAGCTGGAGAGAGGTGAGTTCGAAGTAACTTTACATGTTAGGGCTGTGAATTAATAATATCTTACATTTGTTTTGACTTTGCTGGAAAAGATTATTTGGATTTATGCTTTTTAATTTCAGAAGTGTACATCAGAATCACTGTAACTGTTAGGTACTTGATTTGACAAAACTGGCTTTAAATGAGGATTACATTTAGCTATGTATATCAGAAAATTTAAAATAACAGTGGTTTCAACAAGATTTCTCTCTTTTTAAAGATTCTATTTATTTATTTGATGGAGAGTTCACAAGTAGGCAGAGAGACAGGCAGAGAGAGGAGGAAGCAGGTTCCCCGCTGAACAGAGAGCCCAATGCAGGGCTCCATCCCAGGATCCCAAGATCATGACCCGAGCCGAAGGCAGAGGCTTTAACCGAGCACCCAGGTGCCCCCAAGATTTCTCTCTTATGTAAAAACAATCTGGAGGTAGAGAGTCTGTGGCTAGTGTGGCAACTCTATGGTCTTTAGTAAACTATCCTGTTCCTCCAACCTTGTGTGTGAATTCTTATCTCTAGTTCATTTTATGTTCGAGTATGACTGATGGAGCTCTAGCTCTTAAGTTCACATTCCAGGCAGGAGGACAGGAAAGAGAGGGCTGGCCCCTGCCTTTTAAGGTCATATTCCAGAAAGGCCAGACAACAGTTCCACTTACCTGTGCTTAGTGACATGGCACCGAGTGGCTACAAGGGGGTCTTAGAAATGTCTTTAAGCTGGTATATTGCTGTCTCAGGTACACATGGGATTTGTTACTGAAGAGGAGGGAGTGAATGGATGTTGTGATAAATGACTAGCCATTTTTGTTAACAGTGACATTCCAGCTTTTTCCTCTTTTCATCTTTAGGCCTTGTGGCTGCCTGTTTTAGTCTGTACAGTCACTGTACTATACAGTGCTTTAAGAAATTATTTTTCTTAGGAATACGGTAGTCACAGGGGTGCGTGGGTGGATCATTTGGTTGGCTGTCTGACTCTTGGTTTTGGCTGAGGTCATGATCTCAGTGTCCTGGATAGAGCCCCGCGTTGGGCTCTGTGCTCAGTGTTGAGTCCGCTTGGAATTCCCTCTCTCCCCCTTCCCACCCTGCTTGTGGGGGACGTGGTCTCTCTCTCTCTGTCTCTCAAATAAAATATAAAATCTTAAAAAAAAAAAAAAAGAAGATAGTCAAATGGTCATTGGAATAATTTTAGCTGTTAAGCGACAACTTCTGAAAAAGGTATTAGGTAGAATAGGAATTCCAACTGGTAGTTGATTAAACAGAGGGGTCTATCTTTTCTCATTTATTCATTTTAGAGAGTGGATCATCTCCTCAAACAAGATTGTCTTACAGAAGCCTTGGCTCTTGCATGGTCTTTCCATGAAGGAAAAGCGAAAGCTGTAGTGGGTAAGTTAACAGAATACCTGTATAGTATACATTATTTAGAGTAGAGGAATGAATAATAATAATAATAATAATAATCACAGAATACATTTTAGCATAGTGTTCAAATATTTTATGAACAACATGTTTCCAAACCTAACAGACTTCTAGTGAGAAAGGTTAATGACAAATACAGGATATAGAGTTTTAATGTTGTTTTTTAAATTATTTTGTAAGGAAAATTCACTGTTGAAATAAAAAGGAATTACATTGATATGTTATGTGGTCCAGTAGATGGGAGATGCTCTTATGGCAGATTAGTCATTTGATACCTAGGCTTGTTAAAATAATGTCTGTTGTGAGCACAGTTTGTAAATAAAAGACCGTAACAGTTTCAGTCCCGAAGATGTGGACTTTGTTTTTATGCTGGATTTTGCTTCTATGCAGGATTATCAGGAGATGCCAGTAAGCGCAAGGCTGTTGTTGCCGATCGGGTGAGTATTCTAATAGGGCCTTCACTAGGGTACAGTACAGATTTGCTTTTGGTATCTGTTAATAATTTGGGGCATAATTAGGTAGATGGCTATAGTCAAGGAGAGAATACATAAAAAACAAGTCAGTTTATAATTCCCTGGTATCATCCTGAATGGTTTTAAACTTTCTTCTTATCACCTTTCCTTTTTTTTTTGCTTACTCTCTTGAAGATGATAAAATTGTAAAATAGCCAAAAGACAGCAGAAAAGAGAAGGGAGAAAGCCAAGGATCTGGATTATTTCTGAGCCTAATTATAGCCCATAGAAAGTCAACTTGTGTTAGTTTTCATAAACAGGTGATTTTGAGAAATAGAAATACTACATGTGTGTTTGTGTTGCCTGAGGTAGCAGAGAGGGCTAATATTTTATTATTATTAATTAGCATTAAATTGTTAATGTTAATATTTAATGTTGGCTTTATTTCCCCAACCTTGACTTGGTTGAATCTGTTTATTACATAGTCATTCCTCTTTTTTAAAAATTGTACAAATGCATTGGTAAAAATAATATTCCAAATTAGTGTAAGCATATAGGACACATGAATAGAAATTGGTCACTCTTCAGACGCATGAATTGTTTTCTCAGCATTTGCTAGAATACTTTAGGGAGTTGTGTTCTATCCATGTTCTTTTTTTTTTTTTTTAAGATTTTATTTATTTATTTGACACAGAGAGAGAAACAGTGAGAGAGGGAATACAAGCAGCGAGGAGTGGGGGAGGGAGAAGCAGGCTTCCCTCTGGGCAGGGAGCCCGATGTGGGGCACAATCCAGGACTCTGGGATCATGACCTGAGCTGAAGGCAGATGCTTAGCAACTGAGCCACCCAGGTGTCCCTCTATCTGTGTTCTTGAGGGAGAGACCTGCAGCAGAGCATTTCTGAAGAGCTGGACTTCAGTTTTTCATTTCCTGAGCAGCAGAGCTACCACTGAGGTCCAGAACCTGGAGACTGGCAAATTAGTAGTTTCCCAAGCCTGAAAGAAATTAGTAGTCTGGGGTTAAAAATAATGGGAAATAAAGACGCTAAAATTTTAAATTATATTTTTAATATAGCTTGATTCAGTATTACTTAGGAAGATCCACTCATATTAATATTGAAAAATATTAGAGATATGTTTTGATTTTCTATATAAGACTATTTTCCTTACAGATGGTAGAAATCCTTTTCCACTATGCAGATCGAGCTCTGAAAAAGTGTCCAGACCAGGGAAAAATCCAAGTGATGGAGCAGCATTTCCAGGTACTTTTGTACGTGCTTCTGAGAGACACTGCTGTGAATCGGTCTACTTGAGAATGGAACTTTCATGTTTTGGTTGAACATTTTTCAGCATTCAGAACTTTAACTCAGGGCTTTTGCAACATTCTAAATGATGACATTTTGAATTAACAGGTCACATGGGAATAGATGTGGAAACTGTTGTGGAGTGTCGATGCAATCAGCTACTTAGTCTCTGTAGAAGGAAAGATATATCTGTGAGGGTCCAGACCCGTGAACTGATACCTTACTAAAGTGGCTGCCACTTTGCTGATGACTAACATTTCTGTTAACTAGGCTGGTTGGAGAAGAGGTGTACTACCAATGTTTAAATTTAGTTCTAGGAGCACCTGTGATTCAACAGGTTACCCCCAAAGATCCTCAGTTTCTCTTGGAATCCATGGAAATGGAAGGCGAGAAACAATTTAAAGACCTGTACAACTCTTATTATGTGATTTATTATGTGATTTGTACTGTTGGTAGTGATCTCCAGTTATATTTATTGCAAATCTCTGTTTGTCCTTTTCCATTTTTGAGCTCCCTCACCTCTCCCTTCCCTACCTTCACTTTTAACAAAAACTGAAGGGTCAACAAACATTTTCTAAAAAGGACCAGATGGGAAAACTTAGGCTTTGTGAAGGGGCCATATGGTCTGTCACATATTCCTCTTTGTTTTCTTTCTTTCTTTTTTTTTAAACAGTGCTTAAAAAATTTAAAAACCGTTCTTAGCTATGAGACGTTCAGAGACAGGCTGTGGGCAGGACTTGGTCCATATGGCAAAGTATGCCCCTGGCACTGGGCGTATAGTGCGTAAAATAGACATGGTCCTTGCTATCTTAAAGTTTGCAATCCAGTCAAAAGAATGTTTGTGTACATTAATGGAAATACTTAGAAGAAATCTAGGAGTTTTGATGTTCTGAAGAGCAGGCACAGCTTAGATATTTCCTTATCTTCATTCAATGCTAGTGACTTTGGAAGACAAGGATAGATATTGCAGTTAAGAGCTGGAGGGTATGAGTGAAGGATTTGGTTTCCGATCTGTGCTCTTTAATACCACAGTAGTAGGCTTCTGGCAGAGTAACTTTTATTAGTTTGGTTGTAGGCTCATTAGATTTATCAGTAAAGTAGAGGAATAAGCCCCAATGAAATTATGAAATCAGATAACTTAGGAGGAAGACATAGCAGAAAGAAAGTACTCAGGAACAATACTATTTGGCACTAATACCTTATATATAAATAAATTTGTATATCATTGCAGTATATATAGAATGCAGTATTTAACAAGGGGATGTTGTTACCAAGAAATGATGGGATGGTATTTATGAAAGAACTCTGGCCATTGAAAGGTGTGCTTTTTGGAAGAGACCTCTCATAGGGAACGCTTGGAGGAACTAATAAGGGGTGTGTGTATATGTGTAATACAGAAACCACTGTGCTGGGGAAGGATGTGACAGAGAGCTGTAAAGAAGGAAAGGAAAAAAAGGTGATGTTCTGGTGGAGAAATGCAAAAGAATCGTGCATGACAGGGACTATAGATGATTGTTTCTAGTACAGATTATAAAATTTACAGAGAAACACACCATCATGGGGATGTGTTCTTTAGATATACACTGGAAGTTTTATTCTGCTGAAAGAGATCTGCTGCAATTTTTGATTAGCGATTAAGTCTTCTAGAAGGTAAGGGAAACAGTGGTAGGAACCATTATTCTGGGTTTACTTTTTACCAATGATTGGGGAAATAGAATGGATAGACTCTTGAGGGGAAAAAAAATAACCACTTTATTTAAAAGATTGTAATAATGTTGAGAAATAAGCTCAGCTTGAATCTTGTATTTTAGAAAGCACATGTTTCAGAAGAAAAATATGGGCACAATCTCATGGTTATAGGCTTCAAAAAACAAATGGGTTCACAAAGAACAGGAAATTCTTAAATTTTGACATAATAACCACAAAAATTCAAAGAGAAAGGAAATGGGGAGGAATGTTGAGAGAAGTATCTGTCTACAAAGCACAGATCAGCTATGAAAGATGGAGAGAGGCAGATAATCAAAGATATATGTCAAAGGCATCATGAACCTATAAGAAAGGAAAATAGTCCCTGGGCTGTGCCTACCAAAATGCTGAGGGCTACCAAAAAGGGATTTTGACCAAGATTCACTGAGGATCTACTACATGCCAAGTACTATGTAAAGTTTTTTTTTTTTTTTTTTTTTTTTTTTAATAATTTTTATTTTGTTCTCACAACAACTCCATGAAGATGGATGCTGTTTTTAATCCCCATCGCATGGATGAGGGAAGTTGAGCTGGGAGAGGTTAGGTGATTTGCCAGGGTTAGCAATGCTCATAAGTGGTAAGGTCAGTACTCCAGTCTAGGCCTTTCTGGTTTCAGAGCCCAGCTCCTAACTAACTGTTGTTTTACATAGTTGTTTTTCAGAGCAAGTGTAGGGAAAGGACCCATGAGAAAGGGTGACTGATGTTAACAGGTGACCAAGAATGAGAATTATAGCAAACATCGAACCCATTTAATGCTCACTTTGTGGTAGGCACTGTTAATGCTTTACACATAGTAACTCATTTAATTCTTCCATAACTCTGTAAGGTGGTTACTGTTATTATTCATATTTACAGATGAGACTGAGGGACAGAGAGGTTAAGTAACCTGTTCCAGGTCACGCAGTTCATAAATGATAGAGCTGGGATTAGAATCCAGGAAGTTAGGCTTTAGAGTACACGTCTGGATTGCTATACTGTACTAAAGAACGGTGCTTCTTATTTTCCTTCCAATTTCATGAGCAGAGAGAATGGTCTTTAGATTGGAAAAGCCTATTTAAAAATATATTAAAGGAAAAGCTGAAGCCCAGCAAATGTGACATATAGTTTGTTGTATAATGATTGTTTAAATCTCAAAACCCAGTGGAATTGTTTGAACAATCTATGTTGCTATTCATAGTTTTTAAGTAACTTTGGATTAGTTTTTTTTTTTTTTAAGATTTTATTTATTTATTTGACAGAGAGAGATCACAAGTAGGCAGAGAGGCAGGCAGAGAGAGAGAGAGGAGGAAGCAGGCTCCCTGCTGAGCAGAGAGCCCGATGCGGGACTCGATCTCAGGACCCTGAGATCATGACCTGAGCTGAAGGCAGCGGCTTAACCCACTGAGCCACCCAGGCGCCCTGGATTAGTTTTTAAATAAAGTATGTTCAGTTAACAAGGATGCCTAAGCAGAATAGACACAGTTTATTTCACCCAGGAGGACAATTTTATTCTGGAAAAGGTGATCTTCAGCCCATTAGGATGAGTGAAATATATGTATGGTTGGCCACACGTCCACCATTTTAAGTGTTTAGTCTTAAATAGTTGATCGTGAAATCATTAAATAGGTTGATTCTTAAAGTGGATCTTTTTTAAAAGGAAGAGGACTTAAGAAAGTATGCGCTGATAACTCCAGTGTGGTTTATGAACATTTTACATGAGTTCACTTGAAAATGACCACATTAAGCTTATAAATTACCTTTTTGAAAGGAATATGAGGACAGTATATTCACGGAATGCCTATTACATGATACCTTGATTTCATTCAGGCATTTGTCTAAATTTTCCATTATCCTAATGGCTGAAATAGATTACTGAGTAGTAAATAGATTGGTAAATAGTAAATAGATTTGCAGCTAGATAAACATCCCTACCCAAAAGAGTATTCTTTTGGTGGCTTAGTATTAATTGCATTTCAGGGCTCTTTCTTATCCCATTTTTTATAATTGATCTGGATGAAGATTTAATGAGTGGCCTGTGAAATTTAGGTGGCAATAAGAATCAAGGTTCAGAATGATCTTGACAGATTCCTGTCAAAATTGTTACGAGGTGAAATTTAACAAGGATGAATGTCAAGGCTGCATTAGATCCAAATTTAAATTACATGAGTACTGGATTGGGAAGATCTCACTGGACAGGACTTCAGTTGACCACAAACTTAGTATGAGCTCATAGTGTAGGGAGGCCCAGATGAAGGTAAGTAATAGTACCACTGTTGGAAATAAAAATTCTGAGATACTTTATGGCCTATTGACAGATTAAGCTACATCCCACGACCAGGATGGTAGATTTAAAGAACAGCATTTGAACAGCCATTTAATCTGATGGCTAGGTAAGTGGAGGCAAGCCTGCCTTCAGATGATGAAGGGCTTCAGTATGGGGATTTACTGTATTACAGCAGCAGGAAGTCTGGTATCAGTGGATAGAAATTAGGAGGAGGTATATTTCAGTTTAAAATTACCCAGGGAAAATGTAAAAGGTCTTGGACTTAAGTGCCTCCTACTGTTGAATATTTTGAAATAGAGGAAGACCAGTTGACCAAAGACTTTCTTTGTGGGGTGGGAAGATCTGATATTCTGTATCAATGTGAAGAAATGATCATTGGAAAGATAACCTCTTATCCAGTTAGTTGAAATTTTATAGTAAGACTGGTTTCTAGTTCAGTCAGGATACTGAGAATTTATATTTTACCAGCAGGTGGCACTCATGCCTGCTGCCTCCATTTTCATCTTTACCTTTGATGAGGAGCCTCACCTTTTCCTTAGAGTCTTATAATACCAGGAATATAATACCACTTAGTATTTTTGCTTTTTTCCAAAGACCAATCAACATTTTGTCCTTTCTTAACTGTAGAAAATAACTTTGGGATCTCATAGCATTTTTGATAGGCTGTGGCTTCTATTTATCTGAGAAAAGATTTGAACCTATATTTGTGTAATAACTAGTAGGATTAAAAGGAATTAAAGTGTTCTCTGTCTCATACATCTTGAGCCTCACTTTTTTTTCTGGTTAAGTGTTTTGCATCCCCAAACAAAGTCAAACAACAAACAAATCCCTTCTTAGTCCCATGCCATCCCCAATAGCCTGCTGCCTCTTACTCGCATGTCCTTTACAGACCCAGACGTCTCATAGGGATTGTCTTCATTACTCACTGCTCTCTCATTCCATGTCTGTAAATTCATTGGACTCTTTTATCCTTCCTCTTAGTGGTCCTCAGTGTAGTCAAACACAGTTAATGATTTTTTCGATCATTCTGTCCCTTTGACTTCTCTGGTGTCCTACATTCCAGGTTTCTTGTGTCTTTCTTGCTGCTTACTGGTTTGCTTTGTTCATTCTCCTTCCTCTTCTTCTCTTTACCCAATAAATGTTAGAATTCTTCACAATATGCTTGTTTTTTTATTTCTGTAGCAGTGTTCTCAAGATGTTGTCTAGACCATTTATTTTTAAAATCACTTGAGAGGATTGGTTAACAATGCTTTTTCTTTAATTACTTACCAGGTCAGCTGAATCAGGCTTTCTGGGATTGGTGATCACAATTTGCAATCAGCCCCTGCGGTGACTCTTAAGCAGGTTAAAGTTTAGGAATCATTACAAAGACAAAGGACTATCTTACCAGTATCTCTCACATAGGTTGTTTTCTAAGTTCTGAGATCCATGTAGTAAATTGCCCATTTACATCTCTACTTGGCTGTTTTAGAAGTACCTCAAGCTCAGGAACATCCCTTCAGGAAGCCTTTGCTGATGGTCCCTGTTTAAGGGAATGGATCCACCATACACCTAAAACAAGTTGAGTGATTCTTGTCTTACAGATTGACAGTCCTATCAATTCAGCCTCTTGACTGTTTGTCTACTCTGTTTACATCCTGCCATCCATTCTGCCACTATCCTGATGCATGTCGATATCATCTCCTTTTGGTATAGTACCATAGCCACTTCTGTACGTATCCTTCCTGCACTTCGTTCTAGAGAAAAAAAACGTGTATCAGTGATAGGCTTGAGACTCTCTGGGGTTTAAGATATTTTAAAGACCATTGTCCTGGAGTAAAGACTTAATTCCATAGCAGTCTTTAAGGGTCTTCATTATATATATCCCCCCCCCCCATTCTCTGTGTCCCTACCATATTAGAGATTTCAGTCTCTTGATATCCCTGTTCTCTTTTAACTCAGCACCTTTTCCCGTGGTGTTCTCCCTGCATAAAAATTCTTTCCTACTTCTTTTAGCTTAACCAGGTCCTGTTTATTTTCAAGTCTGAGCTTAAATGTCACTTCCTCTGACTCCCAGATTAAGTCAGGAGCATTTATTTGTAAAATACCATGCACTTAAATTACTTACTCAGTATCAGTCTTTCCCAGCTAAACTTGTAAGTCTAGGGATTGATTTTTCTCTAGCATCTGGTTTAGTGCCCTTGATTTAAGAAATATATGTTGACAGATTGTTTTTTTTGAAACATGTATTTATGATGTGTACAGTTGTCTTGTGTGTATGTGTGCGTTTTTTACTTAGGCTCCCACTCCCGACGCGGGGCTTAAACTCACAAACCGAAGATCGAGAGTCACATGCTCTACTGACTGAGCCAGCTAGGCACCCCTGGGGTATATGTTTTAAATCCAACTCTGAGGGTTTGAACTGAGAATAGAACTTAGCATACACAACACAGATGTCCATAATCATGGCTAATATTATTGTGCACTGTGTGTCTGGCAAGTATCTCATTTAATCTTCATAACATGTTTAAGTAATTATATGTCAATTTTACAGATGTTTACAGGTATAAACAGACACACAGAGGGTTGAATAACTTCCCTGACATCATACAACCAGTAAATAGAATCATGATAAGCATGTAGGCTGGGTGGCTCAAGGAGCCTTCACCCTGTACTCTGCTAGGTTTCATGCACACTTTATATTCTTTGATTATCTGAGACCAGTATGTTGTTAAGTAGCTCACTTTGAAAAAGAGAGGACTAAGTAATATATAAGTTTTAGGAAGATATTGAAATATATAAAAAAGTAAAAATATTAAATGAATTCGTTTTAATATAGTTGTAGTAATCATATTTGAATGATTGTGGATTTATTCTTCATCTTACTGGTCCTCCATAACATTTAGCACAGTTAATGACTTCTTGAAACTGTCCCTTTGGCTTCTCTGGTATTAGAAGTCTCTCCTAACAGTGTTCTAAACTCAGAATTTGGTCAGTTAACTGTGGAAGCAGTTTCATGTTTTTTGGAATATTTTTATCTTGCTACACTCATGTTTGTTTATGAAACAAGGTAGAGGTATAAAGAAATGTGAGGCACTTTAATTATATGAAGCAAGCTAATTAGGATTAGAAAAGTAATATCACTTTAAAAGATCTTAAAAGTAAAGCCTTACATTAATTGTTCTTAGGCTCTCCTTCCTGCTTCATTTTCCCCTCCATGAGAAGCTGGTCATTCAAGGCCATGGTTGTAGCAGCTGTTGGCATATGTTTTTGTATTAGGAATTCATGCCGAAGAGTGAACAGAGACTAAAAGTTGAACGCAGAGTGAAGCAATAGGAGGCTTCTTTGTCTAACTCATGCTTCCTTGAGGGGATTTGAGAAAGAGGAAACAGTGTTGGTGTCTACCATACCACCTTATTCCAGAGGCTTGATTAACATGTTGGTCCTGGGGAGTTAGGTCTTTCCTAGAAGATTGTTTTGTTATCATACTTGGAAAAAAAGAAGGAAAAGTATCCATACACATACAGAGAGACACTTACATCTACATAGCTGCTCATGGTGTTTGTATATTAATACTAGAATACAGCTGCCTACCTCTGATAGCCCGTGGAGATAGATCTATTGGCCTGTCTCTCTGTGTGTGTGTGTTTAGGAATGCCTGTCTATTCTGTATACACACACGTACATGTACACACACACACACACACACACACACACACACACATATTTTCTAAGCTTTGTTAAAATTTTGAATCCTCTTCAAGGAATTCAGTTTTCATTGCCTGGGTGACTTCTAGAATACAAATTATGAGAATGAATGTCATTGCTCCAAAAAGCAAAGGAATCTGTATTTGCTATTTCATTTCTTGTCACATCATTATATCTTCAACAGAGATTATATCTTCAGTTGGTGGATAGTAAGATAGTCACAGTGCGATAAAAGTCCAGGCACCTGGGTGGTTCAGTCGGTTAAGTGGCTACCTTTGGCTCAGGTCATGATCCCAGAGTCCTGGGATAGTGAACCCTGTGTTGGGTTCCTTGCTAAACTTGGGGAGTTAGTTCAATGGGGAGCCTGCTTCTCCCTCTCCTGCTGCTCTCCCTGCTTGTGCTCTTTCTCTGTCTGCCTCTCTCTGTCAAATTAAAAAACAAACAAAACCAAAAAAATGCAACAAAATGATCTATTCACTTGCCAGGCTTAAATTTAGGTTTTCTGCCTGTCAGGTCAGTGTTTTATTCATATATCTATTGCTTATTAAATCTTAAATATATGCATATATCTAACAGCCAGTTCCCTGCAGCCAGTTTATAGCACTGTGCATTGAAGAAGAGATTAGAGAAATACTTGCTTTCTCTTTTTTTTTAATGTTGGAAACCAAAAATCCAGCCATTTTTCAGAGGCATCCTGCAAGGTTTTGAGACCGAGAGGAATCTTCTTAAAGCCGGGATTACGCATTGTGTTTGTGTTGAAAGGCATCAGGTAGATAGCCACAAGCAGCACCAGCACAGGCTGAACTTAATGGAGAAGGGTCAGAAGTTTGTATGTGGGCCCTTGATCTCTCAGTATCCCATGGAGAGGCATGTATAGACCAGATCTGACCAGATGGGCTGAGGTTTTACTTCAAGAGAAGGACCTGTTCTTTTCCATTCTCCTTTCTTTTAGGGCTTTTGTGGGAGCAACCTACCTAGTGAGCTAAGTGGGGTTATCATCTGAGCTTGGGCACCAGCTGCTCAAGGTGGTGTATAGTAGTCCTGGAATGTCAGCTGCCTACCTCTGACTACAGATCCTCTGCAAAGTTGGGTCTTCACTTAGTCCTTGTTCTTGGGAGATGGAGAGCTACTGATCTTACCTAGCTTATTTTCAGGCATTTAAGAGATTGCCACCAGGGGTAATCCACTGGACAGTCTAGTTTGTCTCTTCATAATTAGATACTGGAAAGGAAGGCTTAATATATAGAAATATTTCATTTTGTTTATAGTTCTAAATGTTCAAAATTGATAAGGACTTGGTTTCTTTAGGAGGCCAGTGAAAGCATTAATTTGAATGAGTTAGCTCTATTTAAGTGAGTTGAGAACTATGTGTATCCTTTTTCTTTTTTTAAAATTAATTTTGTCTTAGGATAATTGTAGATTTACATTTAGTTGTAAGAAATAATACAGAGAGATTCCAAGTACCTTTAATGTGGTTTTCCCCAATGGGCACATCTTGTAAAACCATAGTACAACTGGATAACCAGCTTATTAACTAGTACAATAAAGATACAGAACATTTCCATCACCATAAGGATCTCGCATTTTGCCCTTTTACAGCCACACCTTCTTTTCTCCCACCCTCATCCCCTTCTTAGGCCCTGGCAACCATTAATTATTTCTCTTCCTATAATTTTGTTATTTCAAGAAGTTATGTAAATGGAATTATATAGTATGTAGGCTTTGGGGATTGGCTTTTTTTTTTAATTTTAAACTCAACATGATTTTCTGGTGATTCATCTAGGTTGTTGCATCTGTCAATAGTTTGCTGCTTTTTGTTTCTGAGTTTTATTCCCTTCTTACTCTTTATTTAAAACCACATTCCACAGGATTCTAATTTTTGCTTCAATCATAACACATAAGAAAGTTCAAGACAAGGAATGTCTATTACATTTACCCTTGTTTTTGCTTATCATGTTCTTTCTTCTTTGCTGATGTTCCATGGGGTCCATTCTTTTATTGTTTCCTTTCTGTTTAGAAAACTTGCATTAACCATTCTTTTGGGGTAGTTTTGCTGACAGTAAAGTCTCTTCATCTTAGAATGTCTTGATTGCCCCATCATACTTCAAGGTTCTTTCACTGAACTTAGGATTTTAAGTTGACAATTACTTACTTTCAGCACTTGAGAAATGCTGTGCCACTTGCTCTAACCTCCCTGGTTGCTGATGAGAAATATAGTCATTCAGATTGTTTCTCTTAGAGCTAAGTTGTCATCTCTTTCAAGCCACTTTGAAGATTTCTGGGCTGTTTTTATTGCTTTGTCTTTAGTTTTCAGAAGCTTAAAAATCTGGTGTGGATTCCTTTAGATTGGTCATATATGGATAAATCTGTGTATTTGTGTCTTCTGCCAAATTTGGGATGTTTTTGGCCATTATGCCTTCAAATACTTCATCAGTTCTACTCTGTAACTTCCTTTTCTGAGACTCTGATGATACGTTAGTTCTTTTGTTCTAGTCCCATAGGTACCTGGGTGTCAATTTATTTATTTGTTTATTTATTTTTTCAGCCTGTTTTCTCCTTTAGATTGGAAATTTCTGTTTGTTATTTCTTCCAGTTCATTTTTTCCTCTGAATCATCTATTATGTTGTTGAATCCTTGAGTTTTTAAAAAAATGCAGCTATTGTATTTTTTAGTTGTAAAATTTCCATTTGGCTTTTCTTTATATCTTCTATTTCCTGGATGAAACTTTCTGTATTTTTATTTGTTTTAATATGTAATTATAATTATTGAAGCAGTTTTATCATGGCTGCTTTAAAAATCTTTGTCAGACCATCTGACATCTCTGTCATATTAGTGTTGGCATCTGTTGATTATCACTTTTTAATTCAGTTTGAGATCTTATTGGTTCTTGGTATGATTTGTGATTTCCTTTGGAAACCTAGACATTGTGAGTGTTAGGTTGTGAGACTCCAGATCTTGCTTAAACTTCTGTTTTAGCTGCTTCCTTCTGATACTGCTCTGACAAGGGAAGGGGTCCTACCTTACTGATAGGTGGGAGTAAAAGTACAGGTTCCCCTTCATTGATACCTGTTAGAGGGTGCTCATCCTTACTGCTGGACAGAAATGGGAGTTCTCCTTACTAAGTCTTCTCTGAAACTTCACTGGCTAATTAGGGATAGGAATGCCTCATTGCTCTTCCCTATGTGGCCTCCATTAACTCATGGTGACAGTAGCATCACTACCACTGGATTGGGCATTGGCAAAAGTTCTCATTCTCTCTAAGTCTCCTCTGACACTGCCCCATTGGCTTTATTACAGGAATGCCACTAGCACTCTCCATGTGGGAGGAGAAGGGGTTTGTTCACTGCCTTGTTGGGATTGAAAGTCTTCACTTTCTTAGACTTCTCCAATACCATCCTGCTCAGTGGAGGGAGAATTGGGGTACCTTGTTACACGCTGTGGAGGATGGAAATCTAGGTTTTTCCACACAGCTTTTGCTGGTATGAGTGGATGTGTTAGTCAAGGTTTTCCATAGAAACAGAACCCATAGGAGATATATCTATATCTATATTTGTATCTGTATACATATAGAACCACATCACACAGTATTATGATTTTTGCTTCAACCATAAAAAGTATGGTTGTGTGGGTGTGTGTGAAGAAAGAGAGAGAGAGAGAGAGAAAGAGAGAGGTGATAAGGAACTACTAGCTCACTTGATTCTGGAAGCTGAGTAGTCCCAAGATCTTGAGTTGGCAAGTTGGAGACCCAGGAGACCTAATGTGTAGTTCCAGTCCAAGTCTTGTAAGCCTGAGGACCAGGAGGGCCAATGATGTAGTTCTATCCTGAAAGCTGGCAGGCTTGAGACCCAAGAAGAGCACATGTGCATTAGGGAGGGCAATCTGCTTTACAGACACACCAGAATAATGTTGACCAAATATTTAGATACATTGTCGTCCAGCTAACTCGATACATAAAATTAACTGTCACAATGAGTGTGGGGTCACAGTTTTTTCTGTGGTGTTTGGCCAGAGTAGAGGAACAGATATTCTTACAAGGTTTTTTGTTTTTTGTTTTTTGTTTTTCCTTTTCCTAGATTCCTTCTTTTCTGTTGTTGTTGTTGTTCTTTCTTTCTTTCTTTCTTTCTTTCTTTCTTTCTTTCTTTCTTTTTTTTGTGGGGGGGGGGTTCTAGAGAGAGTAGCTTTCTTGGAGCCTTTTTCTGTCTATATGCATAGGCATTTCCAAGTTATCAAGCTTCTTCAGTTCCAAGTCTGGGTTATATGGTAAAAAGGAACCAGGGAGCTAGCTCACCACTGTGTCTTTCCTTAGGTCTTGAGATCCCAGCAGGTCTGCCTTCTTCTATCTTTCAGAGTCTTCTGTTTGTGTTGTATATATTGTCCAGGGTTTTTAATTACATTAGTAGGAGAGATAGGAACAAATGTCTGCTCTAGTTCTCTGAAAGCGGAAGTCTCCAATGTAACCTCTTTTCAAGGCTTCTTAAGGCATTTCAAGGTTCCTTGGATAACGAAAGAAAAGGGAATGAGCAGAAATTTCGAACTGGAGAGAGTTTAGGCCAAGAAAACTAAGAAGTGCTGCAGAGAATAGAAGTTGGGAAGTGGCATATAGTAGAGATTTGCAAAGAAGTCATTTAAGTCCGCACATGTATTCTAAAACCAAACCATTTGTAACAGTGTCACAATTCTTAATTTTTAATCTTAGTTCTCTGCTTAAGGCCCCTTCAGTGGCTTTCCGTTAAATTAGAATAAAGTCCAGAACCTTGCACATTCTCACTTCCTCAACCAGTGCCAGTCTTCATTTGCAGTGCTCTGGTCACAATGTCTCTCTCAGTCTTCAAGGTTCTGTGCTGGCTCTTATATCTGGACTCCCTTCAAGATACTATTCCCTCTCACTGGATGGCACATTCTTCCCTAGTTTGGTTGGTCACTGCTGTCTCTCAGGTATTCATTTAAATGTCTCATTTCAAGGAAAGCTGACTTAGGTGAGGCCTCCTTGTTGTAAGTTTCCCTGGCATTTCACATTTCCCCTCTCTCCACTTTAATCATACTTCATTGTTAACTACTTAAAAAAAATCTTTGTACCAGACTATAAGATATTTCTGTTTTGTTAACTCTTTATCAGTCAAACCTAGCAACATCCCTGGTCTGTAGTCTGTAGCTATATAAATATAGCTTAGACATATTTGGGTATATCCTTGTGTCTTTGAGCGAGCTACTTATTTCTGTAGTCTTAAGATTGACTATACATTGTTGTATTACCTGAGTCTATTCTTTTGTAAGCATTCAATTTAATTTTTGTATTAATTATACAGCTATATGGTTTAAAAATCAAAAAGTATGAAAATGTATACAATGAAAAGTCTTTTTCCACCCTAATGCCATCTGCCCAGTTCCCACCTGCCTCTTACCATTGTAACTAAGTTTTTATGTATATTTCCAGATTTCCTTTACGTAAATACATGCAAATATACACAGCTTTAGCCACCCACCCATTCATATTTTTTCTGCCCTTAGCACAAATAATAGAATACTACATATGCGATTTTGTACTGTCTTCCCACTTAATATACCTTGGAGATATTTTTATATTAGTTCATAGAGAATGTCTTTTTTCCCTTTGGTAGTTGCATAGTATTTATTTTGTTACACTATTGTAAATTTTTTTTTTTTTTAATTTCAGTTTCAGCATGTTTGTTTCTAATATATGGAAAAGCAGGTGATTTTAGTATATCGAACTTAACATCCTGCAATCTTGCTGAACTCCTTCTTCTTTATTAGCTCTAATATTCTATCGGATTTTCTACATAGATAATCATGTTGTCTTCAAATAAAGACAGAACTGTTTCTTCTTTTCCAATCTGAATGACTTGTTTTTTTCTGGTCTTAGTCCACTGTTTCTAGTATGGCCTCCAGTATGATGCTGAATAGAAATTTTGAGAGTTGACATCCTTGTTTTGTTCCGTTGTCAGTGCGCAAAAGCATCAATCTTTGATTTATAAATTTGATGCTAACTATAGTTTTTCAAAGATGCCTATTATCAGGTTGAGGAATTTCTGTTTTTAATTTCTTAAGATTGTCTTATTTTGGGGAATGAATGCTGTTGACTTTTGTCAAACTTTTTCTGTGTCTATATAGGTGATCACAGTTTTTCTTTTTGCATTTGTTAATATGGTGAATTGTATTGATTAATTTTTGAATGTTAAATCAACCTGGTATACCTGGGACAAAGTCATGTGGTTAAAATATATCATCTGTTTTATAAGGACATCTGTGTTCATGAGGAATGATGATCTGTTTTCTTGTAATGTTTTTAATGTCTTATAATGTCTTTCTTGTAATATAATGTAGTTCTGGGATTGGTGTAGTCCTAGCTTCATAGAATTATTTGTGAATTATTCCCTGCTTTTCAACTTTATGGAAGAGTTTGTACAAAATTGGCATTGTTTCTTCCTTAAATATTTAAGAGACTTTGCCATTGAAAGTATCAAGGCCTTGGGTTTTCTTTGTAGGAAGGTTTTCAAACTACCAGTGCAAATTTTTAGGAGTTATATATTTCTTCTATATTGGGAAAAAATTGCTCGTGACATTTTAATTACCCTTTTTATGCCTGGAGAATCTATAGTGATGTCATCTTGTCATTCTTACTTGGTTAATTTCTAATTTAATTCCATTGTGGTCAGAAAACATACTTCATATGACTTGAATCTTTTTAAATTTGAAATTTGTTTTATGGCCTAAAATACATAATCTATCTTAGTGAATGTTCTGTGTACTTGAGAAAAATGTATCTTTTGATGCTTTTGGATGGAGTGTTCTAAATATATAAATTTATAGACTTATTTAAAGCTATCAATTCAATATGTATCACTTTCATTATTGTCTTCGTATGTAATCTTCAACTTTGGTATTCTTTCTTTGAAGAGTTTTAGAGAAGGTTTATTTTTAAGTGGAAAAAGTACCTTATTTTCTGATAGGTAATTGCTTTCTGGGTTTATTGTATCATGATCAGATAATGTTGTGTGTACTACCTTTGGGAGTTTATTTGGATTTTCTTTGTAGCCCAAGGTATGCAGTTTTCATTAGTGTTCAGTGAGCATTTGAAATAGAGTGCTTTGTGTGTTTTAACAGAGAATAGTTCAGTATCAGTCAGATTTTTTATAGATCTTTTAAATCCTTGCTCATTGTTCTCCACCTGATTTCTCATGGACAGTGAGAAGTAAAGTGCCTTTTGGATTGTGTTCTTTTCTCTATTTTTCCTTCCATCTTATGCTTTATGAATGTTAGCATTGTTAGCATTGTATAATTTAGTATGTACTATAGAGTAATTTAGCCTATAGAAATAGGAAGTTTATCTTCATTATGATTTATTTATTCATGTAATTGCCCTTTTAGCCTGAATTTTGCTTTATCTGATAGAAATATCACACCTTTGGTTTTTCTTTGCATGGTGTACTTTTGCCTACTCTTTTACTTTCACTCTTTCTGGATCACTTTGTATTTGTATTTGTATTTGTTTACTACATAGACTTGGGGGGTTGCTTTTTTGAGATATCAGATTTTTGCTTTTCTCAGCAAAGATACTAAAAATTCTTAAGATTCTTAAGGGAGGTAAGCCAAATGTATTTTGTTTTTATATTTTCTCTATTTCTTATGTGTGCATGTACTTCTGATAATTGGGAATGTGTATTTAATTCTAATGATTACCTTTAGGATTATAGCTAAAAGTATAGTTCCCCATGCAGTGATTAAAAATTAGCATACCTTTTCTTCCTTTCACCTCCTTCATTGCCACATTTTAACCATTATCTGAGTATTTGCTCTTGGACTGTTAAAACAGGCTTTTAATTCCAGTTTTAATTGTGAGCTTTAAAGGATATCTTTTGACTACCACCTTACAGATGAAGCCAGTGAATCTTTTCTACCACCCACCTTCTTTCCTTTCTCCTCTCAGTTTGTCTTAATATAAACCTTTTACTCATCGTCAGAGGGTATCAGTTTGTTTTACTTTTGCTGTTAAATGTAGTTCGTGCTGATCACCATTGCTTTCGCTGTGGTCTCCCTGGCCATTTTGTAGTTGCTGAAGCTGTTTATGAAGAAAGGTTCGGGAAAACAATATTCTTTGAGTTGTTAAGTCTTCAGATTGTTGCACTCTAGCTTTTATGTTGAAAAACATTTTGGCTTTTCTTATGGATCTTGAAGATACTGCTCTCTGACATTCTGGCAATGAATACCACTGTGGGGGAAATAGTAAGCTTGGCACATGTTTTCCCCCCTTTCATAACTGACCTATCATTTCTTCTGGCTATTTCTTTACTACTTGTTGGAATCCAGTAACTTGACTGCACTGGGTCTCAGTGTAACCATTTTAAGGCCATTTTTTTCTGTAACATATGATGTGTTCTTTCAATATCTAAATTTAAGTCTTTCTCGCTGTTTTGCTGTTGTTGTTTTTGTGGTTTTTTTTTTTTTTTTTTTTTACTTTCAGGAAAGTTTTCTTGAGTTGTATCTTGAACTGTTTGTTCAATTGCACCGCTGGAGTTTTCTTATTCAGGAATTCCAGTTGTACATATATTGATGTTTTCTTTTTCTTTTCCTCCCTCTTCCTCCCTTGACACTTTCCTTCCTCTTCTTTCTCTCCCTCCCTTCTCCTCACATACCACCAAGTACTGCCTTTACCACTCAGTTGTCTGCAAGCTGGATGTCACCGATCACTATACTTACTGTTTAATCAGGAACGTAAAACACCTACTTATTAAAGGTACCAATGATATTCAAATTTCTAAGTCCAATAAACACTTTCCAGATCTTATCCATCCTCAGTGCTGTATTAGAGTGACAATCACCTTTCCTTTTTGAAGGTTTGTATCCTTCAGCTATCTGTAACTGTGTGCCCTTCTGATTTGTATACCTTTGTGATTGGTCTTGAGTTGGATTTTGTTTCTATCTTCTGACCATAGTGTAGCTCTTAGTCTTAGTTCATTGTCCACTGGTTTCTAACTCTGTTTGTTATCCCAGGACAAGTTTATTCATATACATTGTTTCCTCTTATAACTTAGAAATCTATAATTCTTTTTTTTTTTTAACTGAAAAAAAATTTTTTTTTTTTTAAAGTAATCTCTAACTTAGCATGGGGCTCAAACTCACAGCCCCGAGATCAAGAGTTGCATGCTCTCCTGACGGAATCAGCCCAGGCACTCCTAGAAATCTATAATTCTAAACCTGATGTTTTAGATTACTCAGTTTCTTATTATTCAGCATCTAAGTAAAAATGTTCCTAAAATCTGCCATAGTCCAAACTGCACTTAGTTTCTTTCTTCTAACACTTCTACCTATATTCCTTATTTCATTTTGTGACCTCTTCATTCGGCTGTCACTTAAGCTAGAAACTTGGGAGTTATCATAGACTCCTTCCTATCCCGTCCAGCCCACAACCAATCTGTCACCAAGCTCGGGTTTTCCTTTATAAATAGCTCTTAATTCTGTCTGCTGTGTTTTAGGTCTACCTTCACTACCCTAGTTTAGTCCCCATTTCACTTTAACTGCTGTAATAGCCTTATAACTTCAGTCTTGGTTTTCCAGATACTCCCATCATAAAATCACTATAGTGATCTGTGCTAAATGTATGAATCTCATGATTTCAGTCTTGATTTCTCTCTAGTAAGTGTATCCTTAGTACTTAGTACTACGCCAAGCACTTCTTTAATTTTTGCATTTGGTAATTTTAAATATATTTAATAATTTCTCATAATACTTGAACTTTTAAGAGGCTACCCCTGCTGTTTGTGGTTTCTGCTGATGTTTACTCATGGTGCATTATTTTGTCTGGTGCTTTAAAATTTTTTGTTTAGAGCACATTTTCAATAGGTCTTTATCAGTAGAACTTATTTTGCCTGTGTTAAGTACTGTCTCCAGAGAAATTTTGAATTTGTTTCTCTTTCAAGTGTCCCAAGAGTATCCTTTCTCAGAATCATCTTTTATGTTCCATTTTTTCCTTGACTTTTCCTGTCCTAAGGAGACCATGTAAATTCAAATCTCAAATCTACCTACAAACAGGATATTGATTATAGATTCTCACAGAGTACAGATTTACCCCCACTGAGTCCAGGCTAAGACAGAAAGTCTTTCTTGTCCTCTTCCTAGGTTTTTAGGCGGATCTCCCTCCCTAAGGATGTAGCTTTTCAAGAATCCTGGTTTTAGGAAGATATTTGTTTCGGTCTTTTAAGTTGCAAGCATCTAAGGTCTCAGCTTTTTTCTGACATTAAAACCTAAGCTCTTAATGTGACCAACAAATGTATAAGACAATCTCAGTGACAGCTGAACATTTATTGCTTTGGTTTTCAGATCCCTTTTCATTTTTAGACTCGTATTGCCCTTACTTTCTTAGGAACTCAGCCATGTTTTGTAAGGAATTTTAATTAAATATCTAGGGAGATTTTTTTTCCCTCCAGATTATCTGGCCCACTGTATTCTCACACAGGGTTGACACTTGCTGTAACTCGAACACTTGTCACATAATTTTTCACATAACCTAACACTTTTCAATTATTTTAGTTCTGTTTTTGAAGACTCTAAATAAGATTTTAAATCTTGTTGTAAGAACTGTTGATGACTAAAGGAAGCAAACTGGTCATGTATAACCTCATAATTGTTTCAGGATTATAGGTCCTTCTAATACCTCTCTCAAATAGTAAGGGTTCCTTGGTTTTATTTGTTTTGTCAAACAAGTATTAGCATGTGGTATTCTCTTCTTCACATAGTGCCTTCTCCCCTGGTGGTATTTTTTCCCTGCCTAGAACTTAGGCCTTCTAGGATTTTATTATTATTATTATTATTTTTTAAGGAAACCATTTCCCTGCAGCCAGCAGAAAATGAAAGAGTACTACTGAAATCTAATGCTTGGTTACTTGACAACTTCCAGTAATAATAAGCTTCTGTTTCTCTTGAAAAAGGCCAAAATTATGGGTTGCCATTCACTGATACAAGTCTATACAAGATGAATTTAAAGCAATCAAAATGTTATGAAACTGAGAAGTTAAATCAACCTTAAAATAGCTGGTTTGGAGGATTGTGACAAAATGCGGACAACCTTAATCACCTGAGCCACCAACAAGACCAACTGTATTCTGTTTTCAATTTGATGTATTTTCTTCACATTTTTTTCTTTTCCTTTGCAAATTTTCTTTAAAAGGTAGTGAGATAAATGCATAGTTTTCACCTAAAATTTGTTATGTTGTTGTAAACTCTTTGTAAATTTGTAATATCTACCTATTTGACTTCAATAGCAAATTTACTTAATGACGTTCCCATGTTATATATTTAATTTCCATGTCTTCCTCTCCTCCCTCTTCTTCTGTTGCTTCTGTTAGAGATTTGCAGTGAAAACCTTAATGCATTAAACACTTCTTTTCTTAAATGTATTTAGGATAAATTTCCAGCTCGAATTACTAGGTAAAAGTCTTTTCACATTTTTAAGACTTTTGACTCCTAGCGCCAAATTACTTAACAAAAGCATGGTATAAAGTTCTATTCTCTCAACAATTTACCAGTGTCTTAAGCAGACCACTTTGATTATGTCAGACCAATGGTCCATGGGACAGAGGTGTGGTGCTAATGCTTTCTTTATGGTTTCTCTTCAGGACATGGTGCCTGTCATTGTTGATTACTGCCTGTTGTTAGAGCGAAAGTAAGTATTCACTGCCTGCCAGATTCAATTATTTTGAACCCAGATTGCTTCTTGCTTATATTGTAATTTACTGTTATGAAGTCTATGAATTTGGATATGTTTTTTAAGAAAGTTTAATTTACAGAAATTTAATTAACAATTTTCAGTGCATTTATCTACTAAAACTAACTTTTCTAAAATAGATGCTGTGGGTGTATCATCTATGTGTTTGTGTGGCTGGATAGTGGAGGCAAACATAACTTACAGAAGAGCAATCCTACTAAAAGATCTTAAAAGTTAAAGTGTATGATTCATGTCCTGTATATATAGCCTCTTCGATGAGCTATCACTGAAACACAGTTTTACACACCACCCAAAAAAGGACAAAATTCAGAGTGCTTTTTCTGTTGGTTTTTAGAACCTTTTGTTGAAAAGATAGCTCTTGATTTGGCCTTGTGGGTTTAAATGGTAACTATACAAATTAACCGATCTCTGCTAGTTTACAGTTTTTTCACACTTAAAATAATAATATCTCCTCTTTTGCGAAGAGCCGTAACAGCTTTTCGTAACTTGGTTTTCTCTTTACCCCACTTTTCATACTCCCTTCCTTGTTATTTATCTTTTAAAGCAGCTCAATAGTTTATGGATCAGTTTTACATATTTTCTTTAATCTTCATAATTGCTGTGTAAGGTAATGTTTTTCTCATTTCCTGATGAGGAATTTGAAATGTAGAGATGTATTGAATACTAGTAAGTACTGGAATCAGTCCAGATCTTCAAATTGACATAATTATGAGATAAAATAAAGTACTTAAGACTGAATTTGTTTAGATTAAGAAGGAATATGTTTGTAAAATGGATTATTTCTACCTAGAATGGTACCTGGCACAAAATAGCTATTCAGTACCTGATGGATGAATTAATGAAATAATTCTACCTCTTGGTCTGCGGGGTGACTTACAGTCGCTATTGTGGATAGGCGAATACTAATCTTACAGTGGTGTAGAGTTAAAATGGCCCCAGTAGTTGTAAGATGAAGGATGATATAGGGGAAATGAAAAAAATGGGTTCTTTCAGAAATATTTTGTTTTGTTTCCAATATATCTCTGAAAGAGAAACTTTTCTTATTTATATGATTTGAAAAGGAAATATTTCCAGCTGTATGTAATAGTCTATGGACTGGCTGAGAATGCAATAATTACTTCATTAAATCATAGCATATAACCTAGAGGATAAGATCTGGTCTGGGTTTTTAACCAAATTAGGATCTATTTATTATTTCTTTGCTTTTATCGACTTCTTCCTTTCCATTTAATTTCCCTGACTCCTTAGCATGTTACTTTTCAGGCTGTGTCTGAAACAAATACAGTATCTGTTGTTGGAGATCTCAGAGAGAAACTCCAGCAGTTATAGTATATTCCTAATCTTTAAAGGAAGGAAGATCTCAAGGGTCCTTTTCCCAGCTCTTACCTTTCTCTCTCCTTCCTCCCACTCATACATACTAGGTACACTCAGACATGCCTACATCCAGGGATATTTTCCTGGGACTGTAGTGTAAATAGTATGACTTCCTCCTCTCTGGATTCCATTTTCAAAGGCTGAAGACCAGGGTGCCTGGGTCACTCAGTTGGTTAAGCATCTGCCTTCAGCTCAGGTTATGATCTAAGGGTCCTGGGATCAAGCCCTGTGTCAGGCTCCCTGCTCAGTGGGGAGTCTGCTTCTCCCTCTGGCTCTGCCCCTCCCCACATCATGCTCATGCTCCCACATTCTCTTTCTCTCTCAAACAAACAAACAAATAAATAAATAATCTCTTAACAAGAAAAGAGTGAAAGCTTCAATTGTGCATAACACAAATAAAATTTTACAAAATGTAATATAATACTCCGCTAATTTCAGGTTACTTCTTCCACTTCAAGGGTCCTCACTTAAATGCTCAATCCTAGCCCCTTAATGTTTTTTATCTTAATATCTTTTGATAGAGTACATTGTTTTTATAGTCACCCCTTTTACAGATACTGTTTCTTATGTGAGTCCAGTTATGAACACAATACACGTTCTGAACTGATTTTGACTGAGTAACGTATGAGTAACTATGATCACTGTTACTTTCTGTTACTTCCTAGAACCCCTATCCAGGAGTAACAGTAATTGAACTACTTTATATTCGTATTCCCATTTATACCTAAGAATTCTTTTGTAGTGTAAAATCTCTTTACTATGGCAGGAACCACATTTCTTTTTTTCTTTAAGGCATACTGACCAGTATGTTATAGACCTCTTTTTTTTTTTGGTTAAAATTTGATTTTATAGTCTTTTTGTGAATTGTTTAAAATCACAAATGACAGGAAATTCACTTGTACTTTTTGGAAGTTTTTCGAAGACTTTTGTGTGCATAATTTGATTTCTTTCACAATTTCCTTTCAGTTTGGTAGTGTGTATTTTCTTTTTAGTATAGACAAAAGATACATCTTAAGCTTTATGTAGGACATTTAATGATTTGTCATTTTGCCTATAAAATGGTAGGCATAATTTCAGTTTATTTTGAAAATAGGTCCAGAGTTTACTTGAACTATAATCATAATTTTGAACATTGTTTAAAAATAGGCTTTGTTTTGGGACGCCTGGGTGGCTCAGTGGGTTAAGCCGCTGCCTTTGGCTCAGGTCATGATCCCAGCGTCCTGGGATCGAGTCCCGCATCGGGCTCCTTGCTTGGCAGGGAGCCTGCTTCTCCCTCTGCCTCTGCCTGCCATTCTGTCTGCCTGGGCTTGCTCGCTCTCTCTCCCTCTCTCTCTGACAAATAAATAAATAAAATATTTAAAAAAATAGGCTTTTTTTAAAAATGTGAATTATATCTCAATAAAGCCCTAAGACAAAATAGGTGCTGTGTGATTTTGACCACTTTGAGCTTATATCACTGTAAACAGATATCCAAAAAGAAGATACCATTCAGATGACTTGAATTATGTATAAATCTGAACCAGAAATATTTTTGTTAAATCTAAAGTGAATCAGAAGTGACCTTTAATAGCGAGGGTGTTTATTTATTCTTGTTCAACATTAATATTATTGTTTGAGAAAGATCGTAATTATCAAGCATGGTTGAGAAACTGGATGTTTTAGATCTGTTTTCTTTTCTTTTTTCTTTTTCTTTCTTTTTTTTTTTTTTTGTTTATAGATTTTATTTATTTATTTGACAGGCAGAATCACAAGTAGGTGGAGAGGCAGGCAGAGAGAGAGAGAGGAGGAAGCAGGCTCCCCGCTGAGCAGAGAGCCCGATGCGGGGCTCGATCCCAAGACCCTGGGATCATGACCCGAGCCGAAGGCAGAGGCTTCAACTCGCTGAGCCCTCCAGGCGCCCCTAGATCTGTTTTCTTGATAACTTCATGTTACTATTTTAAACATCAAAGCTAGGGAGAAAAGATGCTTTTTTATTTTATAACAGCTATATTGAAATATAATTCGGATGCCATAAAATGCACCCTTTCTAAAGTGTATAATTCAGTAGGTTTTTTTTTTTTTTTTAAGATTTTATTTATTTGACAGATCACAAATAGGCAGAGAGGCAGGCAGAGAGAGAGGAGGAAGCAGGCTCCCTGCCAAGCAGAGAGCCCAATGCGGGGCTGGATCCCAGGACCCTGGGATCATGACCCGAGCCGAAGGCAGAGGCTTTAACCCACTGAGCCACCCAGGAGCCCCTAATTCAGTAGTTTTTAGTAGATTCACAGAGTTGTACAACCATTACCAGAATTGAGTGCCTTTTTAAAGGAAAGCTTCACAAACTGTGGTACTTATGTCAGAGAATAGAGCATTTTGAACATAATTTCTTAGAATTTATTTTAACTTTGCCATTACTTTTATAAATAAGGAGAGCAACCCAGATCAACTTTGAGTTTATTAAGTCTTGCTCACATTGACAGGGGATTTATTTAACCAGCTCCGGTTATGTATGTCATTCAGACTGGCAAGTATTAAGGATTAATGCTCTTGCTCCCTTTCTGACAGTCTTGAGTTTGTACTTAAAATCAAAACTTACTTTTTAAGATTTTTAAAATTGCAAAATTGATAATGCACAAAGTGAGTTTGGCCATTTTCTCCTTCAATTTGATGTTATGAATGGTAAGCCCCAGAGAATGTCTTTAATATGAGCATAAACGTAAAGTGAAGTTATGTAGAAAGAAGACCTTTTTGGCTCTCAGTTACTCAGAATGGATTTTGTGTTACAGTGGCTGCAGGGTGGCTAAGTTTGAAGCGATAAACAGCAGTTTGAAGTTAGGACTTCAGGAAATCGAGTCAGCACCCTGGAGTATAATTCCTAAATATAGAAAGAAACACAAGAGCTAAACACTTGTTTTTTGTATGTTCTTTTCTTTCTTCTTCCTTCCTTGATGATCTAATAAATATTCTCCCAAAATGATAACATGTTTTTGAATTTTATTTATTGATTTATTTATTTATTTGTTAAAGTAGGGATACCAATCGGAGTTGCTGACTTTTATTTTTCTTGCGTCTTTATTTATAGGCTCTGACTGGTTAACAAAGAAACATATAGTTTTGGCCATTAATCTTACTAGCATTACATGCTGCTGTTTGTTACAGGACTGCCTGCTTTGTCATCTTTTATGCTCTGTTTACTAAATTTCTCACTCTTTAATTTTCCTCCCTAGGGTTTTTGGTATTGAACTAAAATATATAATTATCTTCCCTAGCATGTTGTTTTTAACAACACATTACAGAGTGAAAGTGCTGGCAAATATGGCATTTTCTTTATATTCATTAGAGTTACTTTGTTACTCTTTATCTTTGTTGCAATAAAGTTTCATTAATCTCAGTTTCTTTTACTTGGTTAGTAATTGGTAATCACAAAAATGTGATGGACTATTGATTAAAATGAAACTTACATGAGGAATGTGTAACAGAGGGGAAAATGGATGTAAAAATTACATTTGTGGATACGAGGAAAAAATAAATGGATATGGATTTCCCTCCCAGGATATTGCATATACTGTTTATTGAAAAGTGGCATGTGCTTCTAGTGCATTTTTAGCCAATTCTCTTTATATCTGTCCCTTTCCAGGACTTCACATGAGGCAAGGATCCAGTCCTGCTCCTTCCAGATTCTTTCTTCACCTTTTTTGTGGACTTTAGGATAGACTGAACCTGCAGAGGAACCAGCTACCACTTTTCACAAGTGACATGATGCACATATAAGGAGATAACACATTTAGTAAAAAATAAACAGTCTTAACAGATAAATAGAATTAGCCTAGTTCTTTTCTTTTTTTTTAACAATTTATTTATTCCTTTGAGAGAGAGATAGCACACGTGTGAGTTGTGGGGGAGGAGCAGAAGGAGAGAATCTTTAAGCAGACTCCCTTCTGAGCACAGAGCCCCAACAGGGACTCAATCTCAGGACCTAGAAGGCCATGACCTGAGCACAATCCAAGAGACGGATGCTCAACGAACTGAGGCACCCAGGAGACTGAGCACTTGTTTTTTCTTAAACAACAAAAGGGAATGAATGAATTGGGCAAATGATAATAAAGTAGTACAATGTATGAATGGGAACATGGAGAACATTGAGTTTTGCCAGTCATCAGAGAATTAAGAATAGTGTTATTTAATTTGTACTTTTTCAAAAAAAGATTTTATTTATTTGACAGAGAGCACAAGCAAGGGGAGCTCCAGAGGGAGAGGGAGAAGCAGTCTCCCTGCTGAGCAGGAAGCCTGATCCCAGGATCCTGAGATCCTGACCTGAGTCAAAGTCAGACACTTAACCTGCTGAGCCAGCCAGGTGCCCCTCATTTACACTTATTAAATTATCTGGTAGAAAAACCAAACGTAATTGTTGATGAAACTGTACTACATTGCTGGTGGCAATATAAATTGGTGCTGTGAAACTGTTTGAAGATGATTTAGCAATACATTTTGAATTGCCACAGAATTTTTCACATCTTTTGACTTAAAGTGAATTTCTAGAAGTAGAATGAGGAATTAAGTCCCCCAAATGGGAAAGACTAGGTGATGTTCATTGTGGCATCACTCATGACAGTAAAACACTGGAAGTAAGTGATATATCCAACACTTCAGGAATACTTAAGTAAATCCCGAAGTGTTAGTTTGGTGAAACATTTTGAGTTAGACAAAATGGTAAGTTTAACAGTAGGTAGTAGGTAGTATCTTAGAATGGTGCTTCTTACATAATGTTGCAGAAAGCAGAATTTGGAATTCTCGGATGAGTATAAAATTATTTATGGACTATTTGTAAAAGAAATATGGAATAAATATAACAGTTATTGAGTATGGGGCATTTAGATTAATTTAAAAATTTGTTTCTGCAATAAGATAGATTCTAGATATATTTTTTTTAAATTAACATTTTCTCCCTCTTCATCAGTAATCACTATCCAAACCCTTTGGGAAACAAGGGATAAGAACTAGGTAAAGAGGGGCGCATGGGTGGCTCAGTAGGTTAAGCCGCTGCCTTCGGCTCAGGTCATGATCTCAGGGTCTTGGGATGGAGCCCCGCATCGGGCTCTCTGCTCAGGAGGGAACCTGCTTCCTTCTCTCTCTCTCTCTCTCTGCCTGCCTCTCTGCCTACTTGTGATCTCTCTCTCTCTGTCAAATAAATAAATAAATAAATAAAATCCTTAAAAAAAAAAAAGAACTAGGTAAAGAAATATATTGACTTTGGAGATCAGTTGGGAATATTTAGGTATCAGGAAAGAAGAAAGGATAAATTAGGAATAGTCCTTTTTTTTTTTTTTTAAAGTAATCTTTACCCAAGATCAAGAGTTACATGCTGTACTGACTGAGTCAGCTAGGTATCCCTGGAATAGGTCTTTTTCATATTTTTTCTACTTTGTCATGTTCACTATACTACCCACTGACATCACCATTGTCTTTAAGAAGCAGTGTGGGGTACCTGGGTGACTCAGTGGGTTAATAAGCCTCTGCCTTTGGCTTAGGTCATGATCTCAGGTCCTGGAATCGAGCCCCACATCAGGCTCTCGAGAAGCTCAGCAGGGAGCCTGCTTCCTCCTCTCTCTCTGCCTGCCTGTCTGCCTACTTGTGATCTCTCTCTCTCTCTCAAATAAAATCTTAAAAAAGAAGAAGAAGCAGTGTGCCATAATAGACTCAACAGAGGATTTAGGTCAGAAGGCTGAGTTGAGATTCTGATTCTATCACTTGTTGGCTATGCGACCTTCTGCAAGTAATTTATTCAGCTTTTCTTGGTTGTAAAAATTCATTAAGATACTACATATAAAATGTTTTTCACAATATAAAGCTCTATGCTAGTATTGTTACTGTTTTTGTTAAACTTGTCAATTGAAATAGGAAAAAGGAGAAACAGCAGACTGAATTTAGTGAATGCTCAGAATATTCCAAAAAGTGTTTTTTCTTTTTCTTTTACAGGGATCTTTTATTTAGCCAAATGTATGACAAACTAAGTGAGAATTCAGTGGCCAAAGGAGTGTTTTTGGAGTGCCTTGAGCCATATATTTTAAGTGATAAATTGGTGGGGATGACCCCACAGGTAATGAAAGACTTGATTGTTCACTTTCAAGATAAAAAGTTAATGGAAAATGTGGAAGCCCTCATTGTACATATGGATATCACCAGCCTAGATATTCAGCAGGTGAGTTTATAGAAAAATCACTAATATACAGAATATACACCATTCCTTTATTGATTATACTTGTCTGACTGATTGGGCCCCACTGTCCCTTCCATCAACCCCATTTATTTACTGAGCACTTTTGGTAAGGTGTCTCTTAAACTTGTATTTGTCAATATATTTCTTATGATTGTTCCTTAATAAAAACAGGATTATGAACTCCTGCGAGTCAAGAGTCTTCTATTCCTTTGACATCCCCCACAGCACCTGGCATAAAGTTACATTTGGTAGTTGTTCGGTAGATGCTTCCTGACTGACCCTTCTTCATCCATTTGTTTGTTCACTGGTACAGTTTTCACCTGCAAGTGAATTTTAACTCTGAGTACTCTTGTGTGAATAAGGAGTATTTTTACTTCTCAGAGTACGATGCCATTTTTCAAAAAGCTACTTTTTGTGTCCAGAGTTGATAACTTTCATGCATTGAGTTTTGAAATGCACGATATAGTATAAGAAGCAAATTACAGGATGTCTTGGCTTGATCAGCCAGCCCATTGTTTGTAAACATACCTCCAATCTGTCTGAGGTCTCCACAATAGGTTTCTTTGGTCTTTAACTGAGGAGCAGTATATACTTTGCCTTAGACATTTCACTCTTAACGCTTGACATTTCACTCTTAACGCTTGAGTTCCGTATTAGTCCTAGTAATGTGCATGCTCCTCCTCCAGAGGCTCAGAGGTGCAAAGATGCTAATAAGTAAGCCCTGTTGAGCTAAAATATGGATGACTTAAAAGATTTTAGGAAGACCAAAAGTAGTAGTTTGTTGTTGTTGTTGTTGTTGTTGTTGTTGTTTTAATGTGCAAATTCACATAAAGTAAACAGCTTGGAGAAATGGTTCTTGTTTTCTTCTTGGAAGCTCTTTATGAATGGCTGTGAGTTTGCAAAGTAAAGGCGGATCCTCTTTTATGTATTCCTTTCTGCTGTATGGGTAATTTGACATAGTTTTCATGTCAAGTAATAGTTCCAGTGATTTGAGAGCATGCTGTCCATCTAGTTTTATTTACCTATCACCCATCACCAGTATAAGAGAAATTTCTCATTTCTTGTCTTCTCAATATTTTTAGCTTTCCCCCAACATTATGTAACTATTCTGTAATCTTTTTTTTTTTTTTTGTTAAAACAATTTTAAAAATCTTCTTTTCAGTTTCCTTTCTCTCCATAGAAGGCTTTCTTCCCTGTGGGTTACTGCCCGATGTCACGCTTTCCAGTCACAGCCAGAAGTCTTGAAAGCATTGTTTAGGTTGTACTTCCATTTTTCCACATCCCAATAACTTTCCAGGCTTGCTTTCGGTGGAGTCAGCAATGCCCTCCATGTCCACTATATCAAATCTAATTTTTCACATTTTACTTATTCTTTCTGTAGCATTTGTTTGTTAATTCAAGAAGCGTTGATTGTCAGGTTCCGAGGGGCTTCAGTGACCCTAGTGGACAAAACTTACCCTCTCAGAGGCTTACATTTTAGCCCAAAAGTTTGAGAGTAAACAGATAAGGCAGAAGTATTAAAAAAAAAAAGTGATGTTAAAAGTCAGGCAGTATATAGAAAGAGAATGTGAGACTATCTTAGATTGCTTAACTGCAGAAAATCTTCCTGAGGAGGTAACATTGAGTCTGAAATCCAAATGACAAGAAGAAATCAGTAATGCAGAGAGATCTTGGACAAGATTGTTCCAGGTAAAAGCAACAACTAATGCAAAAAATAAAAAATAAATGCCTTGAATGTTAACATTACAGATAAAAGGCAAACAGGTTGGGAGCTTGCTTGAAAGAGAGATTTAGACCTATCAGAGCAAGGTATAGCTTTTCCCATTTTATTCTGGGAATTTAAGGATGATACTTAGTTTTTTGGTGTGAGATAAATGTGGATAGTGATTCCTCTAAGAAGATTGGAAGACTGGGTAAGTCTAAGTTTGAGAGACAAAATCAGGAGTTCTGTTTTGCCATTTTATTTACACATTCAGGTAAAGATATCAAATAAGTGGTTGGATGTATGAGTCAGAGGGGATGTAAATATGTTAGTCATCAGTAGAGATGTATGAACACAGCTCTGGCTGAGAGAGGGTAGTGAGACGAGAGAAGAGGGCCCAGAGTATGCTTTAGTCTACAAAGACACTCCCATGACCCTTTGCTTCTGTTTTTCCTCTTAATTCTCTTGCTGCTCCTTATTCTCCTTTGCCACCCTCTCCTCGTCTGCTTCAGCCCTCTTCCCTCTACGCTGTAGTATAATATAGCCTTCATAGGAGCGGGATATAGGGTACACTGCAAATCGTCACTGTTCCTCTTCTAAATAGTTTCTGAAATTAATTTCTCTCCAGCTTTAAACACTTCAAGCTTCTTGCTGCCTTGAGACTTTCATCTTTACTGCTTCAGCCTGCATAGTCCTTAGATTCCATCTCTGCTTTTGGCTTATATATAGTGCATTCTTTTGGCCCTTGCTTAAATATTGCTTCCTCAGGGGTGACTTGAATACTCCATTATACCAAATCCGGTTCCTTTGTAACACATCGCATTTGTAAATGAATTAAATGTGTAATTGAGTATCTCCCCCAGTTGGAGCTCACACCATTTTGTGCCCCTCCCTTCTTTTGGTTAGTGTCAAGATAAACAGTAATTCTGTAAGGGTATAGACCAAGTCTGGGTTTGTTTGATGCTAGCAGGGGGCCTGAATATAGATGTTCAGTAAATAATTTGTAGAGCTATTGACCAAGGATAAAATGAATATGGAAAAGGGGTGGATAGAGAAAAAAAATAGACATTGGGAATGTTTAAAAGTAGCAATTGTATAATTAAAAGTAATATTGAACTCCAACAACTCTAACCCTGGCATTGTGTTTGAGTACTGTTCCGCCTTGAACAACACAGGTCTGTTCATATGTGGATTTCTTTCAATAAATACAGCACAGTAGTGTGAATATATTTCCTCTTTCTTATGATTTTCTCAATAACATTTTCTTTGTCCTACTTTATAGTAAGAAAACAGAATATAATACATGTAATGTATGAAATAGATGTTGCTCGACTGTTAATCATTAAGACTGCTGGGCAGCTGTAGGCTATTAGTAGTTGGGTTTTGGAGGAGTCAAAAGTGATATATGGATTTTTGACTGTGCAGGAGTTGGGAGGGATCAGCACCCCTAACCTCCATGTTGTTCAAGGGTCAACTGTACTTCAGTTTTTTTCAGAGAAGGACTAAGAAAAATTAGGGAAGAGTACTTGTTTTTCTCCACTGTTAAAGCTCTAAGGAAAATAATTGGTGAGACCGAATTGTATGGAATAAGCAACTCTTCTTTTTTACAGGTAGTTCTCATGTGTTGGGAAAATCGTCTGTATGATGCTATGATCTATGTCTACAACAGAGGCATGAATGAATTTATTAGTCCAATGGAGGTAAGATACTTCCAAATTTGGACACATGTTTAATACTGTCTGTTAATGGCTTTTTCCTGTTATCCATTTCCTTTGAATGATTTCTATTTTCATCCAGTTGCTTAATTTCTTGTAGATTTATTATTAGACCTGCACCCATTTTAGCTTGGGACTTTAAGTACCCTTTAATTTCACACCTTCTGCCATTGCTTTCTTTTTTTATCTGCATAAGTAGGTATTTAAATCCCAGGGAACAAATAGAATTAAAGGTAATGCTTGCCTGTTAGACTTTAGTTGTTATTGTTGTTGTTTTTTAAGATTTTTGATATTATATGTTTTCCAAAAAGTATAAGGAATTTAGTTTATATACTTATTGTTTGTGGTAAATGTACTATTGAGAAATACTCTTTGTAGATACATTGTGCTGGAGGAAGGTCCTGATAACGGTGAAAGATCATTCTTTGTTAATTGCTGATTTGTTGCTTTTCCCAGTTCAGTGTTTACAGCATGCATCAGAATTTATTCTCCTTACCACTAAAAAGCATTTGGGCTTATTTTAAAAAGAACCAAATGCCATATCCATCTCGTTATTTGCCTTAAATTGAGGACAGAATTGTAGATAATGGATTGTGGATTTATATAGTACCTTGCCAGCCCATTGTTTTGTTACAATGACTAACCTGGCTCATCTGCGGAAGGCATCCAAGCAACTTTTTTTTGTTTTGCATATTTAATGGCCATCAAAACTGTCTTCCATATTACAAAGCCAAGGCTTTCTTAAATACACTTGACTGGGTAGGTGAATATCACTCTAATTCAGTACTCTTCCAGTTTTGGTTGCACCTCTCTTCTCTTGGTCAGTTTCCAGAATGAGTGCCACAGCCCTTTTCCCCTGGTTTTGACTTTGATTGTGTGTCTAGTAAGTATTACTTACACTACCACCTCTCAGCTGCTTCCCCATCAAAGTCCAGTACTTCCCTGGAAAGAGAGGTCGGCTGCATCCTCAGTGAGGCCCAGGACCTCTCTGCACATAAAAAATATTTTCTGTCTCACTGCTAAACCACAATTTAGGAAGAATTAATGCAATTTCTGTGAGATGCACCCATTAGATGGTCCACTGAGGGAAAGTCCCGAGAAATTCCTAAAGAATCCGGGGAGATCCATGGGAGGACAAAGGGTCCCCACATGGGCCACCAAATATGAGGCATCTCAATTATGGGGGTCTCCTGATCAGATGGGGGCAGCCACAAAATGTAGGGTTACTCTGCTTGGATGGGGGCCTGTGGTGTGGCGTCTGAGGCAAAAGACTTCACCTAAGAAAAAACAAAAGAGATAAAAGTTTATTAAATACACTGCAAGGGAGTGGCAGGCAAAGGAGAGACTGCAACAATGTAATGGTGAGGGGCCACAGTTATATGGGTATGTTTGGAGTTTCTCTTTTTTGGTAACCTTAGGAACTGTGCCTTGTAATTGGTCAGTTAGGGCTGGTGGCTGTTTCAAGGAGGGTCACTTAATGAGACTGTGTGCACCACCTGTTTGCATTCTGCTCAGTAGGAGCTGTGGGCCCTTTGACCTTGATCGGATTTCCATTGCTTAAGCCTGTTGCCCAAAAGTGGCCTCTACAATTTCTAGTTTGTCTCAAAATAATCCTTAGAAACAGATTCTGATTCAATACATTCTATGGTGATAAAAATGATCGCGTGGTTTTTGTTATAGGGCTTTTAAAGTTTTAGTTTGGTGTGTGTGTTTCATTCTTCAAAGTCTGGTTTGCATTTATACCTATACATCTCAGATGGACTGCTGAGCTCTTAAGGGTGACTTGTTTTGTGTTAAGAGAAGTTTTCAAGTTTGATGATTTTCTGAAAGTGCTTGGTATTTGTTATTAAATAATGATTTGGATAGGTTAGCTAGGAATGGGAGGTTAATCCGGGCACTCTGTGATTCCTTTTTTATAATTTTTTGCCCACAGGGAAATCACTTGTCCATGTTTAGTTACTTTTGTACTTAAAGAGGTCTAAATTAAAAGGTGCCCTGCCTCTTGGATATTTTCTAGGTTTTCTAGAATGACAGTGTCATCACATTTAAGATGACGACCACAGTCTGAAATCTTTCCTTAGTTCTAGCTTTGGCTCCTTCTGAGATAAAAGTAGTGCCTTGTGTTCAGAGGGGAAACTTTACCTCTAGCAATTTAGATCCCAGAGGTGGAGGGAGGGCTGAGAATTAACCGACCAAAGACAGCAGAAAAGATAGTTTATTCACACAAGTACTAGGAGCACTTAGTAAAGGGTACTTTACTGTATAGCCGGAACTAAAGCTACCAGTTTAAGTTTAACAAAATGTGGGGAAGCAGGGAGGGACTTAGGGTTTCCCTGGGAAAGAAAATAGGGATTGGTTTTGGGGGCTCTTTGATGCTACTAAACAGTATAATTTGCATTTCCCAGTGTTAAGGGTCTGTCCTCTCCCAAACAGGGAACTCCCTTTGAGGAAGGCCAATGTAGTTTTGTTGTCAATTTTACCATTTCCAGAGATTGTATTTTAGTTTAAATATTGTTTCCTTTTGTGTCTACTGTTGTTCAGATGTTTTCATTTTAAAGTAATCTTCATTACCATTTTGGTAGGCTATTAGTCCTTTCACTTTCTTACTATTTTTTAAAAATAAAGCATTTTGAATAACCTAGGGATATTTTATATCAGAAATTACAATCCTAACAAAGACCTTCATCTAACTGGTATTTATTAAATAGTTTCTTTGAGTGAGGAATATGAGACCAGTTGTTTCCCCAGTGATCCTTCGATAATGTTCATGGCCACATTACAAGTTTTTATACATAATCTCAATAGCAAATACCTAATTCAGTCAGAGAAAGGTGATTAATAGTATAAGATTCTTGATTATGTTTTTGAAAATGTAATTCTTTTTTGAAAATGATGGTGATTGTTTTCTTCTTAATTTTAATGCAGAAACTTTTCAGAGTCATTGCTCCTCCTTTGAATGCAGGAAGGACGCTAACAGGTATTAATTTTCTAAGTCTTTTTTCCTCCTTTTTATATTTTAAGATATTTAAATTTCATGAAATTGGCCAATTTAATGTATACAGTTATGAATTTTAATAATCTTATATAATCATATAACCACCGCCTTAATCAAACTATAAAAAGAGCTAAAGTTCCTTCACACTGAAGTTTCCCAGGGGATGGACATTTGACTTGCTTCCAACTTAGAGCTGTTCTTTTTTTTTTTTTTTTTAATGATTTTATTTATTTATTTGACAGACAGAGATCACAAGTAGGCAGAGAGGCAGGCAGAGGGGGTGGGGAGCAGGACCCTGGGACCATGACCTGAGCCAAAAGCAGAGGCTTTAACCCACTGAGCCACGCAGGCACCCTTAGGGCTGTTCTAAGTAATGTTGCTACATGTGTGAACAAGTTTTGTTTCTAATTAAACTTAGGAGAAAATTATAGAGTTGCATGCAGTTGTAAGAAATGGCACAATAGATCATGTATACTCTTTACCCAGTTTCTCCCAGTGATAACATCTTGCAAAACTAAAGCATAGTATCACAATTGGATATTCACATTGATAAAGTTGAGATACAAAACAGGTACTATGGTAATAACCATAGTATGCTTTATATTGCCTTTATCCTCCATCACTGACCCTTAGCTATGAATATGTTTCTGTGTGGACATATGTGTTTATTTTTCTTGGCCAAGTATCTAAGAGTGGAATGGAGAGACTATATTGTAAATACATGGTTTGCTTTCTAAGGTACTGCTACTTGGTTTTTCAAAATGACTGTAACATTTTGCATTTCTATCAGCAATATATGAGACTTCCAGTTGTTCCATATCCTTGCAAGCACTTGGTACTGTCAGTCTATAACTCTGAAAAATTTTAGCCATTCTGGTGGGTGTGTAATGGTTATCTCGTGATTTTAATTTTTATTTCCACAGTGGTTAGTGATGTTGAATATCTTTTCATGAGCTCTTGTGCCGCACCCCCCACCCTCCACCTTGTATGTATGTATTTTTAATCAGTTAACTCTTTTTGGAATTAGGGAGGAGGTATTCCTGGGCTTCATATTAGTGGGTTGTAAAAATTCCAAGTGAAAGAGCCTTTGAGTTCTTTATGTAGTCTGGAAATGAGCTCTTTTTCAAGATTAGTTTTGCAGAATTTTTCTCCCAGTCTGTTGCTTAGCTTTTCATTTTTCTTAACCGTGTTTTTTGTAGAACAACAGTTTTTAATCTTCATTAAGTTTACTTTATTCATTTTTTCTTTTGTAGTTTTGGACTTTTGGTGTTTAAGAAATCTTTGTCCAATTCAGTGTCATAAAGATTTTCTCCTCTGGTTTTTTTTTTCTATAAATTTAATAGTTTCAGCACTTATATTTAGGTCTGTAATCCATTTTGAGTTAACTTAATTTTCCTATGGGATGCAAGGTAACGTTCAAGGAAATTTTTTCCTTATAAAGCTATCGGTTTCTTTACCATTTTTTGAAAAGATACCTTGTTTCAATTGGCACCTTTTTTGTTTAAAAAATTGGCAAAAATGTAATTTTGTCAAAAATCACTTGAAAATATAAGTCTCTTTCTGTGCTCTTTGTTATGTTTCCATGATTTATACGTATGTCTGTACTTATGCCAGGAATTTACTGTTCTGACTGTTGTAACTTTATAGTAAGTCTTGAAATCAGGTACTTAGATCTCCCAACTTTTTCTTTCTCAAAATTGTCATGACTAGTCTATGTCCTTTGTCTTTACATATAGCCATTAAAGTCAACTCATTGCTTTCTTTTTAAAAAACAGAATTTTGTTTGAGATTGCAGTTGACCCTGTAAAATAATTTAGGGGAGATTGCCATCTTAACACTGTTGAGTCTTCTGATCTATGAATGTGATATGTTTTTCCATTTATTTTGGTTTTTTTCTAGTCACTTTGGTTTCCCAAGTTCTGCAAAAAGGCAGCTGGGATTTTTATAAGCATGCTTTGACACTATAGATCAACTTGGCGATTATTGCTGTCTTAACATCATTAAGTTCTCCAATCCATGAACATAAGATCTCTTCCCATTTATTTAGGTATTGTTTAATTTTTTTCAACGATGTTTTACAGTTTTTCAGTGTGTAAGTCATATACTTCTTTTGTTGAATCTATTCCTATTTTACTAATTTTGATGCTATTATAAGAGGAATTGGTATTTTCATTTCATTTTTGGAATATTATTTGTGATTGTATAGAAATGAAATTGATTATTGTTTATTGACCTTGTATCCTACATTCTTGCTGAATTCATTCTAACTTTTTAAATGAATTCTCTAGAATTTTCTGCATATATAAGATCATGGTTTTTTGTAAACAGAGATGGTTTTACTTCTTCCTTTCTAATCTGAATGCTTTCTATTTCTTTTTTCCTTCTTAATTGGCTTGGTTAGAACCTCCAATATATTATTGAATAAAGTGGCAAGTGGACATTTTAATCTTTTTCGTGATATAAGAGAGAAAGCATTCAGTTTTTCATTATTTTAATTTAATTTTATTTTTTAAAAAAGATTTTATTTATTTATTTGACAGAGATCACAAGTAGGCAGAGAGGCAGGCAGAGATAGAGGAGGAAGCAGGCTCCCCACGGAGCAGAGAGCCCGATGTGGGGCTTGATCCCAGGACCCAGGATCATGACCTGAGCTGAAGGCAGAGGCTTTAACCCACTGAGCCACCCAGGCGCCCCTCAGTTTTTCATTATTATATATGCTATATACTGTGAGTTTTTTGTAGATGGCCTTTTCAGTTTGAAGAGTTTCATTCTTTTCCTAGTTGGATGAGTGGTTTTAATATGAAAGAATTGGATTTTATCAAATGCTTTTTTTTGCATGTATTAAGATAATCTTGTGGGTTTTGTCCTTTATTTTATATGGTCTATAAGATTTGGTTGATTTTTTATATTAAGCCAATCTTATATTAGGCTAAATACCCCTTGGTATTTAGATATACCCGATGGTGTATACTTCTTTTGTAGATGCTATTGGATTCAGTTTGCTGTTATTTTTTATTTTTTTTATTTTTTGAAGATTTTTATGTCTGTATTTATAAAGGATATCCTTTAGTTTTATATTCTTTCCATGTCTTTTTCTGGTCCTAGTATGATGTATACTTGAAACTTGGTATAACGGCATCATGGAATGGTTTGGGAAGTGTTCTCTCTTCTGATCTTTGGAAGAGTTTATGAAGGATTGGTATTCTTTTTTAAATGTTTGGAAGAATTCAGGGGTGTCTGGGTGGCTCATTTCGGTTGAGCATCTGACTCTTGGTTTTGGCTCAGGTCATGATATCAGGGTTATGAAATTGAGCCCCAGGTTGGGCTCCATGTTCAGTGGGGATGGCTAGAGAGTCTCTCTTGCTCTTCTCTTACCCCCCTCCCCAACTCATGCTCTCTCTCCCCCTCCCTCCAAAAATAAAATAAATCTTTTAAAAAGGGGCATCTGGGCGGCACAGTTGGGCAAGTATCTAACTCTTGCTTTCAGTTCAAGTCATGATTTCAGGGTCATGGGATTGAGCCCTGGGTTGGGCTCCTTACTCAGCACAGAGACTGCTTGGGTTTCTCTCTCCCTCTGCCCTTCTCCCCCACACTCATGTGCTTGTTTTCTCTAAATAAATAAATAAATCTTAAAATGTTTGGTGGAATTCATTAATGAAGCCATGTGAGCCTAGGATATTCTTAGTTGGAAGTTTTTAAGTTCAGTCTTTTTGCTTATTATAGTCTGTTCCCAATATTTCATTTTGAGTCAGTTTTGGTATTTCTATGGGAATTTGTCCATTTCATCTATGTTATTTAATTTTTTGGCATATAGTGCCTATGGTATTCTTTTGTATTCTTTTATTTTTATAAGGTCAGTAGTGATTTCTTTTATTACTGATTTGAGTAATTTGAGTCATCTTGTTTCTTGGTCTGTCTAGCTAAAGGTTTGTCAATTTTGTTGGTCTTTTCAGAGAAACAATTTTTTATTTCTTTGATTTTTAAAAAAATTTCCTTTCATTTTTTGTTTAACTTTAATCTTTAATATTTACTTCTTCCATCTTACTAGTTGGGTTTGATTTGCAACCCCCCTTTTAAAAAAATATTTTTATTTATTTGAGAGAGAGCATGAGAGAGAAAGAGCACAAGCAGGGGAAAGAGTAGAGGGGGAAGCAAACTCCCTCCTGAGCAGGGAGCTTAATGTGGGACTTGATCCTAGGAGTCTGGGATCATGACCTGAGCTGAAAGCAAATGCTTAACTGACTGAGCCACCCAGGTGCCCCCGTCCCCGCTTTCTTTGAGCTTTTTGAAGTAGAATTTTAGGTTATTGATTTGAAATAATTTTTCTTTTTAAAAATAAGTGTTTATATGTACAAATATTCTTCTAACTAATGCATTAGCTGCATCCCACAAGTTTTGGTACTTTGTGTCTTTATTCTTGTTCATCTCAAAGTAACTGTTAATTTTCCTTGTGACACTGGGCTTTTTTTAGAAGTATGTTATTTAATTGCAACATATCTGTGATTTTCTCACATTTCCCTCTGATATTGATTTCTGATTTTATTCCATTGTGGCCAGAGAACATACTTTGTATGATTTCTGCCTTTTTGAGAGAAAAGAGAGAGCCAGGGGTAGGGGAAGAGGGAGAGAAAGAATCTCAAGCAGACTCCATACTGAGAACAGAGCTGGACTTGGGGCTTTATTTCAGAACCTTGAGATCTTGATCTGAGCTGCAGTCAAGAGCTGGATGCTTAGTTAAGCCACTCAGGCACCCCAAGACTTATTTTGTAGCCTAACATAGGGTCTGTTCTGGAGAATGTTCTTATGCACTTGAAAATAATATGTTGAATATGTTTTGTTGTTGAGTAGAATGTTCTGTAGACATCTGTAGTTGACTTTGAGTTTTGTTTAAGGTTACTGTTACTGTTTACTGTTTATCTTCTGCTATTGTTCTATCCATTAATGAAAGTGGATTAATGAAGTCTCCAAGTATTACTGCTGAATTATTTATGTCTTATTTTATAAGTTTGCTTCATTTTATTTTGGAACTTTCAGTGCTTCAGCAGGCAGCTTACAATTCTGCCTTAACTTTTATTTTGCTTGTGCAGAGCCTCAAAGTCTGCTGTGAGTAGCTTAGGGCTTTCCCAGGTCTTTCTTGGATATGTGTACAGCCCTGACTATACACATGTCCTTCTGGACTTCTAGAAATAATGTTGGAGCTTTTTAAAGCCCCCTGCAGACTTCCATTATCCAGTTTTTCCTTTTAAGTTTTTTTGTTGAATTTATTAGTTCATTCTGATAATACCACCTCTGGCACCTGTAAAGTTAAACAGTTGCACTGATTATTTCTGAGAGATATCCTGGGGAGGAGGTGGGTTCCAGATCGTGTTGTTTGTGTTGAGTAAGCTCTGAGTCAGGACAAAAAAAGACAAGCCTTGAGAATGGAGCTTTTAAGTGAGCTGCCAAATAGGTCACATATTTACAGTCCTCTGAGATTGAGGCTTTGAGGGAGTTCCAAACCCTTTTGTTCCCTCAAGTCACCACTAGGTTACTGGTTTGTACAAGGCTGTTGGTTTTCAGAGCTATGGAAAGGGCAATAGGACAGATAACATTAAAATGTCATAAAACTCACAGAAATGAAGAATACCTTTGATGGGCTCATTAATAGACTGGGCATAGCCAAGGAAATAACCTCTGAGCTTGACGACATAACAAAGTTCAAAAACTAAAAAGCCAAGAGAAGACAACTAAAAATAGTACAGAACATCCAAGTGTTCTGTGGGAACTGTGGGACAACTACAAAAGGTATAATGCATAATGCACACGTCATGGGAATATCAAAGAGGAAAAGGAAGAAAGGAACAGAAGCAGTATTTGAAGCAATAATAACTGAGGATTTCTCCAAATTAATGTCAGACACCAAACCACAGACCCAGGAAGAGAACACTAAGCAGACCAAACAGCAAAACAAAACAACAACAACAAAAAAACCAACCTCACACCACACTTACGCATATCATATTTACACTGCAGAAAAGAAAAGCTAAAAATTCTGAAAGAGATCAGAGGAAAAAAAAGAACTTTACTTGTAAAGGAGCAAAAATGAGAATTACATTCAACTTCTTAGAAACCATGCAAGGAAGAAGAGAGTGGAGTAAATATTTAATAAGTGTTGGGAACAAATATTTAAAGTGTTGAGAGAAAAAAAAAAACCCTCAACATAGACTTTTGTACCCTGTAAAATTGTCCTTCAAAAGTGAAAGACAAATAGACTTTCTCAGACAAACCAAAATGGAGGGAATTTGATGCCAGGAGAACTCTTACAAGAAATATTAAAAGAAGTTCTTTAGAGAGAAAGAAAATAATATAGGTAGGAAACTCAGATCCAGAGGGGCGCCTGGGTGGCTCAGTGGGTTAAGGCCGCTGCCTTCGGCTCAGGTCATGATCTCAGGGCCCTGGGATCGAGTCCCATATCGGGCTCTCTGCTCAGCAGGGAGCCTGCTTCCCTTCCTCTCTCTCTGCCTGCCTCTCTGCCTACTTGTGATCTCTCTCTCTCTCTCTCTCTCTCTGTCAAATAAATAAATAAATAAATAAATCTTAAAAAAAAAAAAAAAAAAAAAAAAAACCCAGGTCCAGAAAGGAGGATCAGAGAATTCATAAGTGAAGATAAAACAAAAACATTTATTTTTCTTACTCTTTTTTCCCCAAAGAATGTAAAATGTACTGTAAGAATTGCAGCTTTTCAGAATGCTATCATTGTCAGTAATGATTATTGAAACACAGCAGCTGATTTCATCAGGCCTGTGGCTTGGCATCCAGATCCACAGTCTTACTCACCAGCAACATGTGTGCTGCTCCTAGCCAGAGAGTTTACGTGACTCTAACTTGAACAGGACTGTAAAGGAGAGCAGTTCCAATGCCAAGAACATAGAAATGACACCAGCGTGGAATCAGGCAGGCAGATTAGAACACATGGCCTTCTGGGCTTCTACGGTATAGCAAAATTTGAAGTCCAGAAAAAATAAACACAAAAAAAAAAAAAAAAATATTTTTTCTCCCCTAATCCTTGGGATGTTTTATGGATCTGGAAGCTTTGTGTTGCATGTAGGAAACAGTTTTGGAAATTCAATTCACAGAGGAAATAAGGACAGGAATGGACTTGGTTCTTCCCCTACTCTGATGTTTGCTAAACATGGTGGGGGGGGGCGGCCGTGGGGGGAGTTTTTTTTTTTTTTTTTTTAAAGATTTTATTTATTTTATTTGACAGACAGAGATTACAAGTGGGCAGAGAGGCAGACAGAGAGAGAGGGGAGGAAGCAGGCTCCCTGCTGAGCAAAGAGCCCGATGCGGGGCTCGATCCCAGGACCCTGGGATCATGACCTGAGCCGAAGGCAGAGGCTTTAACCCACTGAGCCACCCAGGTGCCCCCATGGGGGGAGTTTTATCACTTTGCAAAAAACACTGAGCTTTGGGGACAGAGGAGTGGGCATGGATGGCTGTTAGTGCCCCTTGCTAAGTTGGTCTGCAGAGATCTGGGCTTTGTGAGGGAAATGATCTTCCTCAAGAGGGAACTTGATTGACAAGCAGGGAAACTATGAGTACTAGAGAAAACCCAACCTGGTCCCCCTTTAACAAGCCACTGCTTAGGACCTAAGCTTTTTACTGGAAAAAGGGGGCCTTCTCAGGGGTGCTCAGTCTTTTCAAAGATAATAGCATGACAACCAACATTTAGAGGAATGAGTGTGCTGCCAGAACTCTGGAATCCTGCAGAGAAACCAAGAGCTCAGCTCCAACAGTAGTTTCTAGAAACATGCCCTCTGGTTTTCTTGGGATGTGCCCCCACTTTGACAAACTGCCCTGCCATAAGCCGCTGCAAATGGCATCCTCTGAGCATGAAGCAAGGGATGCTGCAGCACTGGGGCCTGGACTACAATCCTGAGGTTTAATTGGAGGGGTATGCTCTGCCCTTAAGGCTGCTGAGGTCATGAACCCACTCTCCTGCATCCTTCTGAACACAGCAGATACTGATCACACCACAAACAAGATTCAAACAGTTTGGTGTAAGAAAACCTCTGTTTTTCTTATTCTTAATTCATCTGTCAAATAATAGTTAAAGATAATAATAACAACAATGGATTTGATAGTGTGTGTACATATACTTTGTGTGTGTATATGTTCATATATAAATGAGATAAATAACTGCACGAACACAAAGTACAGGAGGGAGGAATTAAGAGTATTTTGTTAGTATAAGATAGTTATACTACCGGTGAAACATTATAATGTTATTTAGAAGTAGATTTGGATTGGTAGTAAATCTGTGTTGCAAACTTGAGAGCAACAACTAAAAAATGGATGCATAATTGATATACTAGGAAAAGGGAAAAATAGAGTACGATAAAATGTTCAGTTAAAATCACAAAAGGCAAAGTGTTGAGGACAAAAATAGGAATAAAAAATATGGACAAGAAATAGAAAACAGTAATAATATAGTAGATATTAATCCAAATATAGATCAGTAATCACTTAATCCATAGTATAAATATACTAATTAAAAGAGATTATTAACATGGATCCAAAAAAAGACAACTAAAACTTGTATATAAGAAACCCATTTTAAATATAAAGACACATTAAAGAAACAGAAAGATATACCACAGTTAACTCTAATCAAAAGAAAGCAGGAGTAACTATATGAATTTCAGACAGAGCCAGCTTCGAACAAAGAAATTTAACAGGGATAAAGGGGGTATTATATGATGATTAAGGGATTAATACTCTAAGAAGACATAACAATCCATAATGTGCATGCACCTAATAACAGTGCCAAAATACATGAGGTAAAAACTGATAGAATAGTGAGGAGAAGTAGATAAATCCGCTATTACAGTTGCAGATTTTAACACTCCTGTATCAGGAATGGACAGATCCAGCAGGCAGAAATTAGTAAGGGCATAGGTGAACTCAGCAGAACCTTCATTCAATTGGATATTATTAACATCTGTGAGCTACTTCATCCAACAATAACAGATTACGCATTGTTTTCAAGATCACGTGAAACATTTACTAATAAGATAGACCACATTCAGGGCCATAAAACACAGTTTAAGAAATTTAAAAGAACAGAAATCATACAATGCCTGTTCTCAGACCACAGTAGAATTAAACTATACAACAAGGGAAGGAACACTGGAAAATTCAAAAGATACATAGAGATTAACCAATATACTTCTAAGTAACACAGGAAACAAAGGAGAAATCTCAAGAAATTTAAGATTCTTTTTAATTAAATGAAAATACTCATAATATGTAAGATGCAGCAAAAGCAGCTCTGAAGGAAATTTATAACATTGAATGCATAAATAAGAAAAGTAGAAAGATTTAAAATCAATACTCTAAGGCTTCTACTTCAGGAATTTAGAAAAAGAAGAGCAAATTAAGTCCAAAATGAGCAAGGAAAAGATAATAAACATTGGATCATAAATCCATGAAATTAAAAACAGGAAATCAATAGAAAAAAATGTTGACTTTTTTTGAAAATCTATTTCTTTGAAAAGATCAGTAAAACTGATTAACCTTCTAGTCATGCCAACAAAGAGAAAAGAAACAAATTACTAATATTAGAAATGAAAGAAAAGACATCAGTACAGATCCCATGGATATTAAAAGGAGAAGAAAGGAACATTATGAATACCTAGGTATCCACAAATTTGATAACTCTCATGAAATAGACTAATTCTTTGAAGGATACAATTTGCCAAGGCTTACACAAGAAGAAATTGACAATCTGAATAGACTTACATCTATTACGGAAATTATGGAAAACTACATCAATTATGGAAATTGGGTCTAATGATTAATAACCTTGAACAGAAGTGCCAGGCCCAGATGAGTTTCACTGGTATTCTACCAAACATTTAAGAAAGAAATTACACCAATTCTCTATAATCTCTTCTAAAAGGTAGGGCTAAGGGAATACTTATAACTTATTCTGTGAGCCCACTTAATGCCCTAATAGCAAAAGCAGACAAAAATATTATAGGGAAAGAAAAGACAAGTGTTTCTCATGAGCATAGATGTAGAAATCCTCAATAAAATATTAGCAAGTTGAATACAAAAATGTATAACAAGAATTATTCACTACAGCCAAGTAAGACTTATCCCAGGTATACATGGCTCCTTCAGTATTTGAAAATTAATTAATGTATTCCATCCCATCAATAAGGAAGAGAAGAAAAATCTCATGATCATAATAACAGATCCAGAAAAGCATTTGACAAAATCCAACACCCATTCACAAAAAAGCTCTCAGTAATTTAGGAATAGATGAAAATGTTCTCAACTTGATAAAGAACATCTATTAAAAAAAACTATAGCTAACATCCTCCTTAATGGTGAGAAATTTGAAGCTTTACTACAAAATCAGGGACAAGGCAAGGATGTCCCCTTCTTACTGTTGCTTTCAACATCATACTGGAAGTCCTATGTAATACAAAAAGACAAGAAAAGAAAAAGAAGGTTATATAGTTTGTGAAGGAAAAAACAAAACTGTTCCTAGGTGACATCATTTATATAGAAAATCTGAAAGAATTGACCAAAAAACTCCTGGAACTAATAAGCAATTTTAGCGAAGTTGCAGGGTGTAAGGTTAATATATGAAAGGCAATTGCTTTACTATATACTTGCAATAAATAAGTGGAATTTGAAATGACAAACACTACCATTTATATTAGCCCCCTAAAAAATGAATGACACATGAATAAATATAACAAAATATGAACAAAATCTATATGATGAAGACTACAAAACTGATGAAAGATGAAAGAACTAAATAAATGGAAGGATATTCCATGTTCATGGAATGGAAACCTCAGTATTGTCAAGATATCATTTTTTTCTCTCAACTTGTTATACAGATTCAGATGTAATCCCAATCAGAATCCCAGGTAAGTTACTTTTTGGATATTGATAAACTGATTCTAAAATTTATATGGAGAGACAGAAGACGCAGAAGAGCTATATTGAGAGAACAACAGAGCTGGCAGACTGACACTACCCAAGACTTAGTATAAAAGCTACAACAATTGAGACAGGGTGGTACTGGCAAAAAAAAAAAAAAAAAAGTGAGTAGAACAGAATAGAGAGCCCCAAAATAGACTCCCACAAATATAGTCAAGTGAACTTTGACAAAGCAGCAAAGACAATGCATTGGACAAAGGTAGTCTTTCCAACAAATAGTGCTAGGACAACTGGACATCCATACCCCCCCCAAAAAAAAATGAGAAACAGAATTTACACCCTTTACAAAAATGAGTCCAAAGTGGATTTTAGACCTAATTATAGAATGCAAAACTAGGGGAACATCTAGAAGATAGCATATGAGACAACCCAATTGCCTGTGGTTATGGTGATGAATTTTTTGATAAGGAAGCATTCAATGGAAAGAAGGTACCATCCATGAAAGAAATAATAAGCTGGACTTTGTTAAAATTAAAAACTTGTGCTCTATAAAAGACAGTATTAAGAGAAAGAAAATAATCCACAGATTGGGAGAAAATATTTGCAGAAGACTGTTACTCAAAGTATACAAAGAAGTCTTGAAACTCAGCAATAAGATGAGCAACTGGATTTTTAAAATGGACAAATGATCTCACCAAAGAAGATACAGAGAGGTCAAGTAAGCATATGAAAAGATGTGCAACATCATTAGGCCAGTAAAAATTAAAACAGCAAGATACCACTACATGCCTGTTGGAATGGCTAAAATCTGTAACACTGACAACACCAAATTCCGGCAGTGATGTAGAGCAGCAGGAACTCTCGTTAGTTGCTGTTGGGAATGCATAATGGTACAGCCACTGTGGGAGACAGTTGGGCAGTTTCTAACTAAACTGTGTGATCCAGCAATTAATGCTCTTTTGTTTTTACCTAAAGTAGTTGAAGAACTTCTGTCCACACAAAAACCTGCACACAGATGTTCATAGTATCTCTCTTCATAATTCCCCAAATTTGGAAGCAACCAAGATGTACATTAGTAGGTGAATGGATAAACTGTGGTACATCTGTACTGTGGAATATTATTCAGCACTAAAAAGATATGAAGTGTCAAAGTATGAAAAGACGTGGGGGAAACGTAAATGCATATCACTAATGAAAGAAGCCCAGCTGAAAAGGCTGCATATTCTGTGATTCCAATTACATGACATTGTGGAAAAGGCAAAACTATGGAGACAATAAAAGAATCAGTGTTTGCTAGGGCTTGATGGAGAGGGAGGGATGAATAGGCTGAGCACGGAGAACTTTAGAGTCTGTGTACATCTAAAGTCACGGTGTTTGTACATCAGCATACATTTACCAAAATCCATAGAGTGCACGACATTAAGAGTAAACCTTAATGTAAACTGTGGACTTCATGTGATGATGTGTCACTGTAGATTCATTGATGATAGGAAATGTACCACTCTAGAGCAGATGTTGATAGAGGAAGAGATTGTGTGGTGTAGAGGTAGGGCATATGGGAAATCTCTATACCTTCCTCTCAATTTCGCTTTGAACCTAGTGAAACTTCTCTAAAAAATGAAGTTTATTAATTTTTTGAAAGTTTCAAAAAGGAATTGAAGCAGTATGTAATTATTTGTATAATTTTGAGCAATTCAAGTTTATTAGTGCTTCAAACAGCATAGATTTGGAGTACTTAGAAAAGATTACTGATTAAGAGAGGTGTACTTGCTTGCATTATGCCTGTTATTCATGTATCAAAAATAAAAACTTCAGCTTATCGTCATTGTTACCAATTACAGATTCCTATAATCTGCACACCATAAGAATTACTGATCACTTGATCCATTCTTGAGTCTCCTGCTCTGTTCTGCGTTGCCCCTAACCCCTTGGCCTAAAAGTAATCTTAGTCTCTTACTCTAAATACTTGTGAACAGTTGCTTTCTCAGCCCTAGAGCACAGTAAGTAGTAAGAGTCCATGTTACAAATGAGAAGACATTATAGTTATACCTTAATACTACTTAATTGGTCTTTAACTCATCAACTCATTGCCTGTTCTACACCTTCCCCTGGTCCCGAGCTACTGGTTAAGCCAACAGTGCATGGTTCTCTACCCTCAGATGTATGCCTTCTACTGTAACCTTGTTTGACTCATGGATTCTGTATCTGTGAAAAGAATCTAACGGAAATTCTAAAAACAAGAATTAAAGTGGTCTTATCTCAAATTGTGTATTATTTAGGGAGATACCTTAATTGCCAAGTTTTTTTTTTTTTCCACATTAAGATTGTATTTCTGAAAAGGTTTTCAGAGGTAATTGCTGAAGATACTTTTTCTATTTCAGATGAGCAAGTTGTTATGGGCAACAAGCTTCTTGTATATATTAGGTAAGAGATCTGTTTAAAAAAACTTATTTGTGTTCTTCCATAACCACCTCCCCCAACCCCCCCCACCGTATTCTTATAGGTGTCGTCATCTCCTCTATGTATAGTGCTTTCCATGTTTCCGTGTTCGCATGTACAGTATGATTCTCAACTGCGGGTGATTTTGTACCCCCTCAGTGAACCCCCCCTCCTACCCTGAGTTTCTGCAATATTTAGATTCATTTTTGTTTGTCACAGCTGGGGCTGGGGGAGGGATGCGGCTGGCATCTTGGGGGTGGTGGCCAGAGATGTTGCTGGCGTCCTCCTGTGCACAGGGTAGTCCACACAATGAAGAATTGTCTCTATCAAAATATCAATAAGGCTGAGGTTGAGAAAGACTGGCGGTGGAGTATTTTACATTTACTACTGTCAGCTCTGCGATATGTGTTGTCTCTGTTTTATATAAAAGGGCAAGAGATATGTTTAGATCTTGAGAAAGTTAGTGACAGAGGTTAAGCTGTGAACTGTTTATCTCCTTACTCTCCAAACAGGAGACTGTGCAGGCTCAGAATTGTGTCCTGCTAGAACTTTAAGACAGATGACTGGCTGCTAGACTAGCAGGCAGGAAGATGGCAGAACCTGCCAGAGTGTTATTGTAGCTCCTATCTAGTTTCAGAGTTAGCTTTGAGACCTGTTTCACACTTGTTACATTGATTCTTGAAAACAGTACAGCACCTGTCTGGTACTCTATTATCTGTACTTTACACTTCTTAGAAGATGCTGTCCCTAATCCAACGTTCAGAATTGATGACTAGTTCAAGACGTTTAAGATCAGTCTCAACCGGAGCGCCTGGGTGGCTCAGTGGGTTAAGCCGCTGCCTTCAGCTCAGGTCATGATCTCAGGGTGCTGCGATCGAGTCCCACATCGGGCTCTCGATCAGCAGGGAGCCTGCTTCCTCCTCTCTCTCTCTGCCTGCCTCTCTGCCTACTTGTGATCTCTCTCTGTCAAATAAATAAATAAATAAAATCTTAAAAAAAAAAAAAGATCAGTCTCAACCCCCCACCTCTGCCAGTGAGGACATACTCAGAAGACATCTTTATAGTTCAGCCCACAAGGCATAACCCATAAAGCATTAGCTATAAGGAAGGTCTGATTTAGAAGTAAAACTGAGCAGTTAATTCTCATTAGGTCCTCCTCTCCCTGAAGACTTGTCCTATTGAGGACATTTTCCACACACTGGTTAGCCTAGCTCATTCCCTGGCTTTGATCACTGTTCTTAGAGCCACTGGCTCAAAGTCCCTGAGAACATTAGGCTTTTTGCCGGTAAATCATAGCACAGTGGTGCCATTAGGCTTTTTCTGGTGCTGGGTGTGAGACCTTCAGATGTTCTCATTCCTTTCTGTCCACTTCTGCAGCCTGGGTTTTTCTTAGGAAAAATGAGGAGAAATGAAAGTGCTTACTCTGTCACGGGATGTGTTCTTTCACCACCATCCCTGTTGGCTCCAGTTTCTGAACGGGCCTGACAAAAGCTGAGCCTGCTTAAAAATCAAATGACTGTGTTGGGTTTGAGAAGCAGTGTGCTACCTGGAGTCAGCCCACTACAAGTCACCAACTCTGTTCTCTTTCTTTTCTCCTAGCTGTTGTCTTGCGGGCCGAGCCTATCCCCTTGGTGATATCCCTGAAGATCTTGTTCCCTTGGTTAAAAACCAGGTTGGTGCTATTTCCACAGCATTTTTATGATCACTTCTTGTTAAATGCAAGAAAGAGGAACTGTAATTGAGGGTTACATGTGAGTCAGGAGCTGTCTGCAGTGGTAGCAGAGAGCCTCCCCCCTCATCACGGCCGCCAGGAATTAGAGCTGAGACAGGTTAGAAAAGTTATTAAGTGGTAGCAATTTAGGCCAAATTTGACCTGCCTTTATTTTGTCCAAATGGGAATCCTTGCTTCAGCAAGATACTTTGTAAGGAGAGAAAATAATCAACATTTCTTTCAACTTGCAGGTTTTTGAATTTCTGATTCGCTTGCATTCAGCAGAAGCGTCCCCCGAGGAAGAAATTTACCCCTATGTTCGGACTCTGCTACATTTTGACACAAGAGAATTTCTAAATGTATTGGCATTGGTAAGAGATAATATGGTTTTAAGGTATTTTTAGAGGAAACAGGGTGATAAATTCTTTTTAATAGAAAGAAGGATGTGTATGCAGGTACAATTTTTAGCATGTTTAATTTTGTTCTGCCCCCCATATTTCCTAATTCTTTATCTCCCTTCCTTCCCTCCCACTCCCCCCTCCCATCCCCCCTCCCATCCTCCCTCCCATCTTCCCCTGTGTCTGTCTCTTTCTACCACATCCTTATCAAAAAGTTAAAGCAGTATTAGATATATGTAGCATGTTTGGTTTCATAAATTATAGTAGTTGACATACTGAATATGGAAGAAGGCTCTGACGGACTTGTAGTGGTGATGATTGTGGAAGTCACTGGAGTCTAAATGGAACAAGGAAGCTTCCTGCTAAAAAAGTGATGTTATGCATATTTAATTAAAGATGGATTTGAGTGAGCCAGGTTCTCCGTGCAAATGCTCCCAAGGGAATAATGATATAATATATATATTATATAACATATCGTTCCAATTAAATGGGATTATAATGTTTTTTAAAAATCTTTGATAACATGAACAGAGTTTACATTACAGTGTTTAGTGAAGCCAGAGCCTCACAATGTAGAAGACGCACACAAATGTTATATATACGAGGTATTTAGAGAAGAAAGACCAGAAGGAAATACACCTAAATATTGTTAGTGATTAACTGTGAAATGGGGCAAATTTCTCTAATGATCGTACATTTATAAGTTGAATAATGTAATAAACTGTTTAAAAAATGCCTGTGAGAAGGAAAAGATTCCCAATTATATTATACTTTTAATTGGTTTATTTGAATATCTGACATCAGAAGTGGTAATTTTAATTGCACAGAAAGAAGGGAGAAGAGACTTAGAAGTGGAAGTCCGACCTAGTTGGTTTAAGAAACTTTAGAGAACATAAGGGTACTTGCTATCTAGCATGTAGAAAATGAGAAAGAGAAAATCATGAGCAGGGTTACAGAAAGAGTGTGTAGAGCAACAAAAAATTCTAACTCATTTTCATTTTTGTAAGGGCTCTGGTAGCACTGAAGACCATGTGGAATTGTGCTGACATCTGAATTATGTTACGAGGATTGACAATGAGGCTATAGTACAATCTCGTTTGCTTGACAAATAGTTGAGTACCTAGTATATCACATGGTCTGTACTGCCTGGGGTGTACCATTGCCTTACAAGCTCTAAAGCCTGTGTTGGTGGAGAATGTAGAGGATGTAGACTTTGAGATCAGTAATTATGCACAATGCAGTGATGCCATTTGAGAAGTGCAGGATGCCGCGCTCACCCCTACGAGAGAATCTCATGGGAGGTTTGTTAAAGAAGGTTTCTTATAGGAAATGATGTCCATGTGAGTCTCAAAGGATGAATAGAAGTTAGGTTAAGGTTAGGGAAAAATATTCTTGGAAGGAGGACAAAATATGTAAAAAGACCTGGAAACAAGACAGAGCATGGTAGGCTCAAGGAATTGGGGGGGGAAATCAGTATGACCGCATCCCAAGTGTACGGAAGCCTATAGTAAGAAACAAATCTGAAGAGGTAGCTGAAGATGGAGTTTTGTAACCTATGGTGAGAAGTTTGGATTTTACGCTGGAGCAGTAGATAGCCACTAAAACATTTTAGGCAAAGGAATATCACAATTTTATAGTTTAGGAAAATTCCCTCTGACTATTGTATGAAAATGGGTTGAAATAAGACAACTTTAAAGGCAAGAAGATCTGTTAGCAAATTTTTGTACTTATCTAAGTACAAGGTAAGGGTGCCTGGGTGGCTCAGTGGGTTAAGCGTCTGCCTTTGGCTCAGGTTATGATCCTAGAGTCCCAGGATTGAGCCCCACATTGGTCTCCCTGCTCGGTGGGGAGACTGCTTCTCCCTCTCCCTGTGCCCCTCCCCCTGTTCTTTCTTTCTCTCTCTCTCTCTCAGATAGATGAAATCTTAAAAGAATAGGGAGATTAAAGGTGACTTGAATTAGGGCAGTGACTCTAGGCATAATAAGACGTGAAAGGATTTGAAAGATATTTTAGGAAGCAAATTGGCCTTAAACTTGGACTTACTGCGTAGTTGGATGTGAAGGATAAGACAAATGGGAACCATCAAAGATTCCTAGATTTCTGACTTGCTTAACTGGCTGTATAGTGGTTTATATATTCAGTAAGCAATCAGGAGAAACCAGTTTCTTGGGAGATGAGGGGGTAGGACAGGGTTATGGTGAGGGATGGGGGAGTACAGATATTAATTCTCCTTTGGACTTAATGAATTTGAAATGCCTGAAAGATATGTGGAGGTTTTCTTCCATGCTTGTATCAAGTGTTGGCTGCAAGCCCAAGTACCAGAGCTGGAGAAATTGGTAAGGCCTAGGATCTGAAATCCTGAATTCACTACCTATTTTGCTATGATTGATTGATCATATAACTTTCCTAATTCAGTTAATATATCTTAATAAAAACATTTTCAGGGAGACACAAAATAATTTACATGACAGATTTTTAAATCACATTTTACTACCTTTTTCATTTAGGAATATTTTCAAGTAAAGTTTATAAATTTTAGTTTCCTTGAGGTATAATTTATGCAAAATGTAGTTCATCCATTTCAAGAGAAGACTTTGACAAATGTATAGTCTTGTGACCTCTCCTGCAATCCAGATATGGAACACTTCCATGACACTTGCAGTTTTGTGGTTAGTCTCAAACCCCATCCACTGCCAGTTCCCAATTTGCTTTCTAACACTGAAATTTTGCCTTTTCCAGAATGTCCTTTAAATAAAATCATAAGCTTTGTAGTTTTGGGAGCTTCTTTCACTTAAAATAATGCTTTTGATATTTATCAGTGCCGTTGCTTATATCAATAGGTTGTTCCTTTTTTTGAAGTTTTTATTGAAATTCCAGTTAGTTAACATACAGTGTAATATTAGTTTCAGGTGTATGGTATAGTGACCCACTACTTCCATGAACCCATGCTCATCACAACATGTATACGCTTTCATCCCCACGCCTGATTTCCCCCATCCCTGCCCACCCACCTCACCTCTGGTAACCATTAGTTTGTTCTCTAGAGTTAACAGATCACTTCTTGGTTTGCCTCTCTCTCTTTTATTCCCTTTGCTTGTTTGTTCTGTTTCTTAAATTCCACATATGAGTGAAATCATATGGTATTAGTCTTTCTCTGACTATGTTCACTTAGGTAATACTCTCTAGCTCCATCTGTGCCATTGTAAATGGCAAGATTTCATTCTTTTTTATGGCTGAGTACTATCCCATTGTATGTATATACCATATCTTTTTTCTCCATTCATCAATCGGTAGACTCTTGAGCTGTATTCATAATTTGGCTATCGTAGATAATGCTGCTATAAACATCAGAATGTGTGTATCCCTTTGATTTAGTATTTTTTGTATTCTTTGGGTAAATAAATACTCAGTCGTGCAATTGCTGGGTTGTGGGGTAATTCTAATTTTAACATTCTGAGGAACCTCATACTGTTTTCCATCATGGCGGCACCAGTCTGCATTCCCACCCACAGTGCGAGAAGGTTCCCTTTTCTCCACATCCTTGCCAATACCTGTTGTTTCTGTGTTGTTAATGTTAGCCATTCTGACAGGTGTGAGGTGATACCTCATTGTAGTTTTTGATTTGCATTTCCCTGAGTGAGGTTGAGCATCTTTTCATGTGTCTGTTGGCTGTCTGTATGTCTTGGAGAAATGTCTGTTTATGTCTTCTGCCCATTTTTTAATTGTATTTTTTTTTAGGTGTTGAGTTTTAAAAGTTCTTTATGTATTTTGGATATTAACGCTTTATCAGATACATCATTTGCAAATATCTTCTCCCATTCCATAGGTTGCCTTTTAGTTTTATTGTTTGTTTCCTTCACTGTCCAGAAGCTTTTTAATTTAATGTAGTCTCAGTAGTTAATGTTTGGTTTTGTTTCCAGTACCTCAGGAGACACATCTAGAAAGAAGTTGCTATGGCTGATGTCCAAGAAGTTACTGCCTGCACTCTCCTCTAGGATTTTTTGGTTTCTGGTCTTATATTTAAGTCTTAATTAATTTTGAGTTAATTCTTGTGTATGGTGTAAGAAAGTGTTCCAGTTTCATTCTTTTGCAGGTGGCTGTCCAGTTTTCCTAACACCATTTGTTGAAGACTCTGTTTTTTCCCCCATTGGATATTCTTGCCTGCTTTGTTGAGAATTATGGGTTCATTTATGGGTTTTCTGTTCTGTTGCATTGATCTACATGTTTGTTTTTGTATCAGCACCATAGTGTTTTGATTACAGCTTTGTACTATAACTTAAAGTCCAGAATTGTGATGACTATAGCTTTGCTTTTTTTTTTTTCCAAGATTGCATTGGCTATTTAGGATCTTTCATGGTTCCATACAAACTGTAGGATTGTTTGTTCTAGCTCTGTGAAGAATGCTGTTGGTATTTTAATAGGGATTGCATTAAATCTGTCCATTTCTTTGGGTAGTAGAGATTTTTAACAATATTTTATAGGGGTGCCTCAGTGACTTAGTCACTTAGGCGTCTGCCCAGGGTTTTGGGATTGAGCCCTGCATTGGGCTCCTTACTCAGTAGGGAGTCTGCTTCTCCCTCTCCCTCTAACTGCGGCTCCCCCTGCTATCTCTGTCAAATAAATAAATAAATAAAAACATTAAAAAAAAAAAAAAAACCTGTTTTTCCCCATCCATGAGCATGGAATAGCTTTCCATTGTGTCATCTACAGTTTCTTCCATCAGTATTTTACAGTTTTCAGAGTACAGGTCTTTCACCTCTTTCATTAGATTTATTTCTAGATATCTTACTGGTTTTGGTGCGGTTTATTCCTTAATTTCTCTTTCTGCTGCTTCATTATTGGTGTTTAGAAATGCAACAGATTTCTGTACATTTATTTTATATACTGCAACTTTACTGAATTTGTTTATCAGTTCTAGCAGTTTTGGGTTGAATCTTTAGGGTTTTCTATATATAGTGTCATGTCATCTGCAAATAATGACAGTTTTACTTGTTCCTTGCCAATTTGGATGCCTTTTATTCCTTTTTGTTATCTGATTGCTAAAGCTAGAACCTCTAGTACTATGTTGAATAAAAAAGGTGAGAGTGGACATCCTCATTTTGTTCCTGACCTAGAGGAAAAGCTGCCAGTTTTTCTCCATGTAGGATGATATTAACTGTGGGCTTTTCTTATATGGCCTTTTTTATGTTGAGGTATGTTTCCTCTAAACCTCCTTTGTTGGGAGTTTTTATCATGAATGATTGTTGTACTTTGTCAAAGGCTTTTTCTGTATCTGTTGAAAGGATCATATGGTTCTTATCCTTTCTTTTGTTAATGTGATGTATCACATTGATTGACTTGTGAATTTTGAACCAGCAACCTGGGAATAAATCTATTTGATCACTGTGAATGATTTTTCTTTAATGTATTGTTGGATTTGGTTTGCTAGTATTTCACTGAGAAATTTTACATCTGTGTTCCTCAGGAATATTGGCCTGTAGTTCTCTTTTTTTGTGATGTCTATCTGGTTTTGGCATCAGGGTAATGCTTGCCTCATACAGTGAATTTGGAAGTTTTACTTTCTTTTCTATTTTTTGGAATAGTTTGAGAAGAATAGGTATTAACTCTCCTTTAAATGTTTTAAGTAGCTATTAACTCTTCTTTAGAATTTGCCTGAGAAGACATCTGGTCCTGAATTTTTGTTTGTTGTGAGTTTTTTTTTTTAGTTATTAAGTTTCTTTGCTGGTTATTGGTCTATTCGAGTTTTCTATTTCTTCCTATATCAGTTTTGGTAATTTATGTATTCCTAGGAATTTATCCATTTTTTCTGGGTTGTACATTAGTTGGCATATAGTTTTTCATAACATTCTTCTATAATTGTTTGTGTTTCTGTGGTGTTGGTTATTATTTCTTTGCTCTCATTTGTGATTTTGTTTAATTGGGTCCTTTCTCTTTTGTTTTTGATAAGACTGGCTAGGGGTTTATCAATTTTATTAATTTTTTCAAAGAACCAGCTCCTGGTTTCATTGATCTATTGCATTTTTAGTTTCTATATCATTCATTTCTCCTCCAATCTTTATTATTTCCTTCCTATTACTGTTTTGGGATTTGTTTGTTGTCCTTTTCCTAGCTCATTTAGGTGTTAAGATTGTTTGAGATTCTTCTTGCTTTTTGAGGTGGGCCTACTATGTACTACTGTGTACTTCCCTCTTAGAACCACTTCTGCTGCATCCCAAAGCTTATACCATTGTGTTTTCATTTTCATTTGTGTCCATGTATTTTTTTTAGTTTCTTCTTTTGATTTCCTGGTTCACCTGTTCCTTGTGTCACATGTTGTTTCACGTCCTTGTATTTGTGGTCTTACCAGACTTTTCTTGTGGTTGACTTCTAGTTTCATAACGTGGGGGTCAGTAAAGGGGCATGGTATGATTTCAGTCTTTTTGTACTTGTTGAGACCTGTTTTGTTACCTAATAGGTTATGATTTATTCTAGAGAATATTCCACGTGCTCTTGAAAAGAATGTGTATTCTGCTGTTTTAGCCCAACTGGTCCAGCGTGTCTTTCAAAACCACTGTTTCCTTGTTGATTTTTCTGTTTAGATGATCTGTCCATTGATGTAAGTGGGGTGGTAAAGTCCCCTACTATTATTGTATTATTAATAGTTCCTTTATGTTTGTTACTAATTGTGTTATATATTTGGGTGCTACCATTTTCAGTGCATAAATATTTACAGTTGGTATATCTGGTTGGATTGTTCCCTTTATTATTATACAGTGCCCTTCTTTGTCTCTTGTTACAGTCTTTGTTTTAAAAATCTAGTTTGTCCAATAGAGGTATTGCTACTCCAGCTTTCTTTTGACATCCATTTGCATGATCAGTATTTCTCCATCTCCTCACTTTCAATCTGAAGGTGTCTTTAGGTCTAAAATGACTCTCTTGTAGGCAGCATATAGATGGGTCTTGTTTTCTTATCCATTCTGACACCCTATGCCTTTTGATTAGAGCATTTAGTCCATTTATATTCAGAGTTATTATCAATACGTATTTATTGCCATTTTATTACTTGTTTTGGAAGATTTTTCTTTGATCCTTTCTTGTCTTTCTCTCATCTTTTACTGATTTTCTTTCGTGATGTATTTGGATTTCTTTCTTTTTATTCTTCATGTGTTAATTAGGGGGTTTTGATATTGGTCACCATTAGGTTTGTATATTACCTCTTTTGTAAATAGCAGTCTGTATTAAGTTGATGGCTGTTCAGATTGGCACTGATTCTTTTCTCTACACATTTTGAGTATATGTTATTACATTTTATATCCTTTTTTGTGTGTGAGTCCTTGACTGAATTTTACAGAAATGCTCATTTTTACTGCTTTGTGTTTCCTGCATTTATACTATCACTTTTATTTTCTCCTTTCCACTCGAAGAGTCCCCTTTGATATTTCTTGCAGGGCTGGTTTACTCATCACAAACTCTTTTAGCTTTTTTCTGGGAAACTCTTTATCTCTCCTTCTATTCCAAATGGTAGCCTTGCTGGATAGAATATTCTTGGCTGCAGATTTTTCCTAGTCAGCGTTTTGACTGTATTGTGCCACTCCCTTCTGGCCTGCCAAGATTTCTGTTGAAAAATCTCTTTGAAAAGAAAACCCTAGCCTTATAGGTTTTCCCTTGTAAGTTAATGACTTCTTTTGTTGCTTTTAACATTTTTTTTATCACTATATTTTGCCATTTTAATTATGGTATGTCTTGGTTTTGGCCTGCTTTTGTTGATTTTGATGGGAGTTCTCTTTGCCTCTTGGATTTGTAAGTCTGTTCCCTTCCCCAGATTAGGGAAATTTTTAGCCATTATTTCTTAAAATAAATTTTCTGCCCCCTTTTCTCTTTCTTCTTCTAGATGCCTTTAATATGAATGTTATTATATTATATTTAATTTAGTAGAGTAACTGAATTCCCTGAGTCTATTCTTGTTGCATAATTTTTTCTCTCTTTTGTTCAGCTTCATTGCTTTCTGTTACTGTTTCTTCTAGGTCATCAATTCATTCCTCAACTCTTCCAGCCTGCTGTTCACTGCATCAAATGTGTTTCTAATCTCGTTTATTACGCTCTTCATCTTTCTTTTTAAACTCTTTTATGTTTGTGGTAAGGGTCTTATTGATGTCTTCTGTTCTTTTCTCAAACCCAGCGTGTCGTCCTATGATTGTTGCTTTAAATTCTCCATAAGGCATGTTACATGTATCTGTTTCACTTAGATCTCTGGCTGTTATTTCTTGCTCTGTCTTGTTCTTTCATTTAGGATAAATTCCTGTCTTCACATTTTGTCTAAATTGCTGCCACCTTATGAGGGTTAGAAAAGCCAGTTATGTGTCCTGCTCCTGGAAGTAATGGCCTTATGATGAAGAGGTCATGTAGTGTCCAGGGCCTGTCACTTCAGGGAATGTCATCAGTGTGTACTGTGTGTGTTCTGTTGTGTTCTGGCTGCTCTATCCTTCATGCCAGTCATCTGCAGAGACTTTCCTTGCTTGCTGTGGACATTGTTTCATCCCTGGCCTGAATGTGGTGAGTTTTAACTAGGTTTACTCTGATCTGCTTGTAAAATGAGACCTGTCACCACCTACACTGGAACTGAGGCCCTGCAAAACTCTCTGGTCAGGCTACTTAGTGCGGGTGTTCTTGGGGAGGGGCTCACCAAGCTGGGACTGAGGGAAGTGTGACTGAGAAGAGCAGTTCTACTAGAGCTCAGAGGGGTTGGGCTGGGGTGAAAGCAAGTTAGTCAGCCAGTATTACCTGTAGGTGGCTCTTTGTTTATACTGAGTTGTAGCACCAGCCAGCTCCTTTCTGGGAGGGAGTATGCCCATGAACATTGCCTCTCAGGGATATGCTTCAGAAGAGCAAATAATCTCCCACTGTGTCCCTCAGGCACTCTTCAGATTGCTGTTTCCATGGTATCTGCCCCCAAATTGTTTGTCTGCCTTCTCTCCAGGAGTACTGCAGTACCTTCTAGGCTCTATCCCAGCCAAGCCTGCTGACCTTTAAAATTCCAGGCTTTAAGCCCTGCTTGTTTCAAGAAGTCATAAAACTCAGCCCCTCTCATTTCCTAAGTCAGTGGCTTTAGGGAAATGTTTTCCTTATGCATTCTCCTGGGTGCTCCTCTCTCTCTCTCTCTCTTTCTCTCACTCTTATTCTCACTTTGCTGTGACCTCTCTCCCTCCTTTTCACAGCAGCTTCAACCCTTTGCTCCTCTAAACCACGTCTCCATGCTTTATGCCTTCTTCAGTGTAGCCTCTTTTCTCCCTTTAGTTGTGGAGTTTGTTCTGTCAGTCTTCAGGTCAATTTCTGGTGTATGTAGGATGATTTGATAGTTACCTAGTTGTATTTGTGGGACTAGGCGAGCCTACGGTCCATCTACTCTGCCACTGTCTTCTTCCTAACCAGTTTTTTCCTTTTTATGGCTGTATAATTTTCCATTTTGTGAGTATACAATTTGCTGATCTGTTCACCAGTAGATGGTCCTTGAAGTTGTTTTGTGTTTTAGGCTGTTATGAATACAGCTATTATGAACATCTACATAAAGGCCTTTGTATGGACATACATTTCTGTTTCTCTTGAGTAAATACTAAAAGCTAGAATTGCTGGGTCTTTTGTTAAATGTATTCTTTTACTTTGTCAGAAACTGACATGCTGTTTTCTAAAGTGGTTCTACCATTTTACATTCCTACTAGAAGTATAGATGAGTATCAATCATTCCTTCATCTCACCAACACTTGGCTATAGTTGATCTTTTTAAATTGACCATTCTAAAAGGTGTGTGGTGGTATCTCGTGGTTTTTATCTATATTTTCCTTCTGACTAATGATATTAAGCATCTTTTCATTAAGATAGATTGTAGAGAAGATAAGTTTGTCATCCATATATTCTCTTTGGTGAGAATATCTGTTCATTTTTTAAAAATTGTGTTTTTTTTCTTGTCTGGTTTTAAAAGTTCTTTACAAATTTTAAATGCAAGTTCTTTATCAGATTACATAAGCTTAGCAAATGTTTTCTACCAGTCTAGTGTGTCTTTAAAGACTAACAGTTTTGTTCAAAGATATCACTCAGAATTGATTATTTGGGGTTGTTTTTACCATGTATACTGTAGGCCTTTTCAGGGTGTCGATTCATGTCTTTATTTCAAGAAAGTTTTCTTGAATTACAGATTTAAGTGCTTTTTCTACTTCATTATTTTGTATTTATCTTAAACTGCAATTATTTGTGTGTTGTATTTTCTTTATCTTTAAGTGTCACCTTTTCTTTGATCTGTTTTACCTTTTAATTTAAATTTCATTTTCTTAGTTCTTTTCATTTATGTTTTCTAGTTCTCCTATTTTACTTTTGGTCATGTCTTTTCTCCCAAGGGTGGCTTGTATGCCTTTGTACTTCACGCACTGTGTCATTCTCCATTAGGCCATCTTTGCATGTTATTCCTCTCACCAAGCATTGTATAAGTAGAAGCGTCTTTGTGGAATGATAATGTTTTTTTGTTTTTGTTTTTGTTTTTAAAGATTTTATTTATTTATTTGACAGACAGAGATCACAAGTAGGCAGAGAGGCAGGCAGAGAGAGACGGGGGGAAGCAGGCTCCTTGCTGAGTAGAGAGCCCAATGCGGGGCTCGATCCCAGGACCCTGGGATCATGACCTGAGCTGCAGGCAGAGGCTTTAACCCACTGAGCCACCCAGGCGCCCTTGGAATGATAGTGTTTTAATAGTGATACACCATGGTAGTGGCAGCTGTTAAGTTCAACCAAAATATGTCATTATGTATATCATAATATTCATACTGTGGTGTATTACCACTTAATCATGTTTATAGAAGTAAATGTTCAGTATCTGTTTCAAAGTAGTGAGTACATGCTGCCAAAAAGGAAAATAGACGAGAAGTTCTTTTTTACTAGCTGTCACTGCTGTTGCTTTTTAATACCGATGTTAATTCTCCATGATTTTGTGTTTTCGTTGAATAGCATTTGTATTAGCAGATAATACTGTCTATTTGTATCTGCAAAGTGACCTCTCACTTTGGCAAGATGGGGTCAGGGTAGAGTTATGTGTTTGTGTTAGTGTGTTCATGTTTGTTGTTTTTGTAAACCTGCAGATAGAACTGAGAGACTTTCTGGTTCATCTTTCTGTCTTTAGACAGGGTAATATTTAACCCACTTAAACATTAAAATATCTTCTATTTGAGTTCCCAGATTGAGAGTTCCTACAGTCTCCTTGGTAACTTGTGTCAGCATTTTCCAATTAACTGACAGCAAAATAGTTTAGTTGAAGAAATAGTTTTTAAAAAAGAAAAGATTCTGTTTTTGTCTGTCATTAAGCAGACAAGCATCCATTTGTTTAAAGCACTTAGTGTGTGTCAGGAAAGTAGAAGGAAGGGCATGCTAACTGGAAAACATCATGAGGAGAGGTACTTGGGAGAAGTTGGGGAAGTTCAGGGTCCATTTATAGGGTCACAGTATTTAGGTTGAATGTAACCATGATGTAGTCTTGGAAGTTGATGGCTGTGAAATTCCTTCTTTTTTTTTTTAATCTAATCATTTAAATTTTTATTTATTATTTATTTTTAAAAGATTTTATTTATTCACTTGACAGACAGAGATCACAAGTAGGCAGAGAGGCAGGCAGAGAGAAAGGGGGAAGCAGGCTCCCTGCTGAGCAGAGAGCCCGGTCCCGGGACTCCAGGATCATGACCTGAGCTGAAGGCAGAGGCCACTGGGCCACCCAGGTGCCCCATAATCATTTAATTTTTAAGTGGGACAATATATAGGTTTTTTTTTTTTTTTTTTTTGAAAATAAGCAGTAAATTATTGGTGTATGGATTCAGATATTTCTAAGACCCACATGTGCTACATGAAAACCAGGGAAAAGATCTTCAATTCTTTCATCATTTTTATTACTTAATAAATAATTTCATTTCAGTTTTTTGGTAGTGAACACAATTCTTATTCTCATATATGCATTTTGTAAGTATTAGGTATTTTCAGAATCTGACGCTGTCATTTACTTTGGTGTATATTCTTTGAAAATATATTTGGCACTACTTGCACAGGGATATAAAAGTGCTATAATTGGCAGTGTTTTGAAAATAAAACATCTAATCTTTGTGTGTGTAGGCTTGAGGATTTTAACATTGTGATGGTTTTAGCATAATTTTTAGGAAATTACCTATCATTGAATATCATTTTGTTTTTAGTTGTCATGGAAATGATGAAAGTTATTTTTCAGGAAAGTTAATGAACTGTACTTCAGCTATTATTTCCAAAATGTAGTGGGAATGATGGCAGAGCATGTAACCTGTAGTTCATCTTCTCAAACCCTTGTTCAAAAGTTGCCTTTTGTCATTAGTGTTTTTTCTTTTTCATTGCCTATGAACTTTCTCAAATCGCTCTTTGGTAGTGTGATAGTTGCTATATTTTTATACTTACTATTAATTTTTCAAGTCCCATGATACCATGCAATAGTATATGCTATAGCTTTCTACCTAACTCACTAAAAGCAACTTATTATTTAAAGGTATATAAGGAAAAACCTGATGAGGAATGGTTACCTTATTTGGGATTTTACCAGACTATTAATAAGAATTTAATAACTTGTTTCCTTCTAACATTTGCAAATAATTATTTTTAAAAATTTCTTCCTGTTAGACCTTTGAAGATTTTAAAAATGACAAGCAAGCTGTAGAATATCAACAAAGAATTGTGGATATTTTGTTGAAAGTAAGTATTCTGAGAATAGATGTCTTTGTATTGATGTTCGTTTGTTTGTTTACTGGGGGGAGGGTTATAGGGAGAGGGTTAGAGAAAATCTTATGCAGGCTCCATGCCCAGTGTGGAGCCTGATGCAGGACTCGATCACATATCCTGAGGTCATGACTTGAGCCAAAATCAAGTCATATACTTAACCAACTGAGCCACCAGGTGCCCCGTATTGGTGTTTATTTTAAGAAAGCTGAATTGTTTTACAGCAAGTTCTAAAATGATCCTCTTTAATGAAGCAGTGTGTTCAATTCATTTAAAAATTTTATTGTGATATCTTTGTCTTTCAAACCTGAATAAAATACTAATCATTTTAAAAAATGTATTTCAGCTGTAGACCAGATATAGGGTATAAGGTACTACTGTGAAATGCATATTGTGGTAGTTGCTTTATCAGTATGATTATGTGAAATAATTGTGACTAACTCAGAATGCTTTGAGAAAATAATTAATGTGAAGAATTTTCTTCCATCTCATACCAGCCATGCTGTGTTGCTTAGTTGGTACTGTCATCTGACCATGGCACTGAGATGGTGGGCACAACTTAGAAGGATTAGAGGCACACAGAGATGATCATCTCAGTTTAAATCTAACCAGATTCAGTCCAAAGCTATTTTGAGATCCATGCTACTGCAAATGAATGAATGCAGAGACAGATTCTTTTCCTTTCCATCTGCACAGCTTGAACCAGGCCAGTTTCTTCTTGTAGTTGAAATCTTAGAATTTTCATCCTGTTCATTTGGCTGTAAAATGGAGGTTTCTTCCTTTTAGTGAATTTTAGATTATTTTGGGCAAGAGAGCAAATCAAAACATTCTCTAATTGTGTATTACACTAATGCATTACATTTATAATAGCTCTTTATAATTTTCAAAACACATTTATATACATTATCTTATTTGAGCTATTTATTGACCTTGTAACATAGGCACTGATGAATATGAGACTAGGATTTGCTCAGCCTCCAAATAATGCCAGTTTGATCCAGGTAGGGGGTGTGGAGAATTTTTACTTGGGTCTCCTAAACAGTCTTGTCCTCCTTTAGTTTGTGATCTTGCCTTTCTTTTATTCTTCTGTGGCTCCCTATTGGATCAGTTGGAATTAAGTTCCACTGTGAGAGAAAATCAAAATAACAATAGTTTAATTGTGATGGGAGTTTATTTTTCTCATGAAAGTCTGGAGGTCAGCAACCTGTTCTAGTAGAGTGGCTTCACGGACTTACCAGGGATGCAGATGCCTTCTGCTTTAACTGTTGTTATTCTTAGTACATGGTTTCTGTCTTTGATCCAATGGATGGCTCTAGCCATCACCTGAACATTCTAGCCAGTCTGAATGCAGAAAGAGATGAAGCAGAGAGTTTCCTCTCTCTAAGAAGACTTTTTAGAAGTTGTATACTACAATTCAGCTTACAACATATTGATCAGAACTTAGATATATTGCTTCTCAGCTGCTAAGAGAGATTGAGAAATGTACTCCATGTTATGGGTGACCATGTGTTTAGCCTAAAATAAGGAGTTCTGTTTCTAAGTTAGGAAGGAAGAGCAGATGTTAGAGCACAATTCCTGATTTCTGTCATACTCATCTGAAGTTTGTCGAATATGATATCCAAGATCCTTCTGTATTTTCTGGTCCCTGATTACTTCTTTATAATTGCTCTCTTCTCCTGTCCCTGACACCCTGGCACACACATTCTTTGTATTAATGAACTTCTCAACTGTATTCAATTATTGCGATTCACTAAACTGCATCATCTCTATGTCTTACGTTCTTTGTGTGAGTTTCCTTTCATCCCATCATGCCCTTCCTTCCCTTTCCCCGCCTGGCAAATTCCTAACCATTTTCCAAGACAGAACTCAAATATCATCCACGAGAAACTCCTTTAGAATCCTTTCCACACTTTGAGTTTGATTAGTTGCCCCTTCTCCATGTTCATACTTATGCAGCACATGGCACGCTGTAAGGGAATTATTTACAGGTTTATTTTCCTGCCTGGAAAATAAAGTTGAGTTTCCGTTAAGCAGAGACTATGAGGATTTTTGTGTGTGTCATTGTTTTAACATGCCCCGAGTATGTCCAGCACAATGCGTGCATGCTGGTAAGTGGTCAAGACATGTTTGCAAGTTGAGTGAATGGGAGTTTGAATTTAAAACTGTGCCAAGTTGGAGGAACAATCCAGATGAAGAAAATAGCACTCCGTGAAGTACTTAAACTATTACAGTTGGTGAATTGCTACCCTCGTATATTGTTTTGTATTGCCTACCTTGGGTCATTGAAGATTGAACTCTTGAGATTATTTTCTCATTTCTGATGAGAGAGTCCTATTAACAAGTGTGCTGCTGACAGAGCCAGTGAACATGGGAATGGCAGCAAGCACCAGAGAACTGGATGAGCCTCAGAGCTAAGGTGATACTATGTGTCTGAATGACTACAGACATGGAAGTGAAAAGCTGTTACTTTGTGACTTTATATAAGATTGCTCAGAAATTTTTTTTAAGCCTGGTTCCTGGAATAGGTAAGAGAAGAATGGAGAGAGATCAGAATTTTGAGGATGATAACTGTTAGACACTTGGTGAGGTGCCAAGGGAATTGGCTGAGAGTTAGAAGTGTTTTCTCAGAAGGTGTTTCTAGGATCAGTTGGTAAAGTGGTCCATACCTAGAAAGTGAAAGGATGGGGAAAAGCCAAGCGGAGCAGTAGCTGGGCCCAAAAGTTGAGTCTAGGAAAGCACCTGCGCACGGCAAGGGAGTGATGATGGAGTATCTTAAAGCGATAGAGAGTTCTTTGAATATTGTCAGTTGGAACTTAGAAACCTCAAAGATTATAACTTGAAGTATTCTCCAACTGTGGTAATGAAGAATTATGCACTTGAGCAAGCTGTGGTTGCCAGACTAAAGCAGGACGACTTAAAGAAAGGGGTACACTGCTAGCAAAATAGGAAGAGGTAGGCCAAAAGCTGTGTGCCCTGAGGGAACATTTTACAACAGGAGCAGTCTTACACTTGATCTTCAGGTGAGAGTATGAGAGGGAACAGGACAACCAAGGGAACAGGACCATCAATGGATGAGACAGTTGGTTGTTCGGCTAATCCCAGAAATACCTGATCTTCCTTCCCTGTATTCTGCATTTTCTTTCTTTGCTGATGGTGTCATCGTCGGAAGTGCCTATCAGGCCCAAGTCTGTCGTTGTTTATTCCTCCTTTAGCCACACGTTTCCACTCAGGTAAATCCTTGTCCTGTTGCCATCCTCTCTGCAGGGCCTTTTGCACCTGTTCCTGCTTCTGTTTTCATGATCACCATCCTGGTTCAGACCACCTTGTCTCTCTGTTAGACCCCTGCAGTCACATGCATCTCACCTGGGCTCTTTATCTTTTAATTCTTCCTTGTGTTATTTTATCCTGTTCACTGCCAACTGAATAATTTCCCCAAGTGCAGTGCTGATCACAACCAGATCTCCTGTTGAACATGTTTAGTAGCACCCCAGTTTTCTGTGGAATAAACTCTAGATTCCTTGGAATGACATTTGAGGCCTTGTCTTTTCAGTCTGCTATCTCTCTCCTCCTCATGCATGCTGCTACATTCTAGTAGAACATATCGTTTCTTCAAACACACTTGTGTTTTCCTGTGTCCATGCTTTTGCTCACACTCTTCTCTCTGCCTTGGTAACTCTCTCCTTTCCAAACTTTTCTCATTTCTTTTCAAATTCCCTTTCTCATTTTCTCCACCATGCTTTTATAACCATATGTTCTTTCATAATGTTGGTCACATTGTGCCTTTTATTTATTTGTTTTTTAAGATTTTTTATTCACTTATTGGAGAAAGAAAAACAGAGATAGTGAGAGAGAGTACACGAGTGGGGAGGAGAGGGACAAGCAGGCTCCTCAGTGAGCAGGGAGCCTGATGTGGTCTTGAACCCAGGACCCTGGGATCATGACCTGAGCCAAAGGCAGATGCTTAACTGACTGAGCGACTCAGACATCCCCACATTGTGCCTTTTATTTCAGATTTGTTACTTGATTCTCCTTGCTTTCTTACTGATTACCTGAATGCGTTTCCCTTTCCATCTTACACCCAGGAGGTAGACAGGAGGTGAGAGCTCATTCAAACCAGAGGAGTGATTATGATTGGATAACTGTATGTGCTTGTAACAAGCTTGTTGCCTGAAACCATTTGTCTAAGGAACTGCTTGTAGACAGGGCAGAAGCCATTCACTTCACTGATTCCTGGGCTAGCGGACTTCCTTTTCTGGGGACACCTTCACTCTCAAGTTATCTTGCTTTTAAAAAAAAATAATAATAATTTTTATTGTAGAATAATGGACATACAACATTATACTGGTTTCAGGTATATAACATAGCAAGAGATTCAATATTTACATACATGAAATGGCTATTGCAGTAAGTCTAGTTAGTTGCCATCTGTCACTACACAAAACTGTTGCAATATTATTGACTTCCTTATGCTGTACATTTCATCTCTGTGTCTTATTTATTTTATAACTGGAAATTTGTACCTCTTAATCCCATTTGCCTGTTTTGTTTAATCACGTCCTCTCCTCCCCTCTGGCAGCCATCAGTTTGTTCTCTGTGCCTATCCGTCTGTTTCTGTTTTGTTTGCTTTGTGTTTTAGATTTCACATATAAGTGAAATTATATGGTATTTGTCTTTCTCTAACTTATTCTATTTAGCATAATGTCCATCCATGTTGTTACACCTGGTAAGATTTCATTCTTCTTTGTGACTGAGTAATACTCCACTGTATGGGGGTGTGTATGTATACATGTATGTGTGTGTGTGACATACCACCTCTTCATCCATTCATCTGTCGATGGAATTTAGGCTGCTTCCATAGCTTGGCCATTGTAAGTAATGCCTGCAGTAAACATAGAGGTGCATGTATCTTTTTGAATTAGGGTTTTTGTTTTCTTCAGATAAATACTTAGAGATGGAATTCCTAGATCATACTACTTTGTTTTTTGAGGAACCTCCATACTATTTACCACAGTGCTGCACCAATTACATTCCTACCCACAGTGTGCATGAGTCTTCCCTTTTCTCTATATCCTTCCTTGACAGGTGCTCTTTCTTGTCTTTCTGATACTAGCCAATGTGGCAGGTATGAGGTGGTACCTCACTGTGGTCTTGACTTGCATTTCCCAATGATTAGTGATATTGAATATCTTTTCCTGTGTCTTCAGGTTAACATACTTTTAAACCCCAGAATTGCTCTCTTCTTCCTGTGTTGGTAGGCAGCTTTATGGTATGGTTACTTAAACTTAATTTAAATTTAACTTTAGAAGGATTCTCTTTTAAGAATTCCAGAGGGAAACATGTTTAATATTTCTTCAAAAGCCAGCTCTGGCAATTCAGTTCTTACCCAGTTGTGCCTAGAAGTATACCAAAAATCACTGAAATGTTTTCCTTTCAGAATATGAAAATAGTTTGTGCTCCTGGCATTGAACTCCATTGAATCCAAAAGATTCTATAAAAGAATCTTTTCCTGATCTTCGAAGAGTAATAGGGCTTCTCGCCACCTTTCTAATGGTATAATTTTGTGTCAAACCAGATGGTGTATGGAGTAACTGGTCTCTTTTGCTCACCAGGTTATGGTGGAGAATTCCGATTTCACTCCCTCACAAGTTGGGTGTCTCTTCACATTCCTTGCCCGGCAGCTTGCAAAGCCTGACAATACCTTGTTTGTAAACAGAACCCTTTTTGATCAGGTGCGTGTCTTTAATGATGAGAATTGGTTTTATTCTCTTTACTGCTCATAGGAAATGACTGGACTACACATTTTCTTAATGTAATAGCCTAGCAGGTAAATGTCTTATCAGGTAGGTGCCTGGTCTGGTTTTTAATTTGGATTAAATTAGTTGTCAATTTTTTGATGTTGTGTCTGGATAGTATGACTTCGCCTAGTAACTTGCTATCTTGGGAGTATGGCTTGTGGAGATTGGTTTATAGAAATTTTCGTTCGCTGTTATTCTGTTGCTCTAAATTGCCTAGAATTCTTTGCTCAAGAATTTTTCAATTTAAGAATTCATGCCTCTCATTGGTAGCACGTCTATGATGTTGATCATCTGGAAGACAGATCATTATTAGAAAGTCTGAATTTCCCTATACGTGACTTTGTCTCTGAAGGTATCTCCTAATCCCAGTTAGATATCTTCTGTATATCCATAGGCAGGTGGCAAAGAAAACACTTTTTATTTGGAGAAAGTTCCCAGTAATGACTAGCATTTATTGAACACTTCATAGTACCAGGCTCTGTTCCAGGTTTTTTTTTGTTTTGTTTTAAAGATTTTGTTTATTCATTTGAGAGAGCACAAGCAGGGGAAGCGGCAGAGGGAGAGGTAGAGGCAGGCTCCTGGCTGAGCAGGGAGCCCAAATTGGGACTTGATCCCAGCATCAGGGGTTCCTGACCTGAACCAAAGGCAGACAGATGCTTAACCAACTGAGCCACTCAGGCGCTCCTGTTCCAGGGTTTTATATGTATGTGTTGACTCATTGCCATTGTATTGGTAGCCCTGAGATTGGTATTGTTGGTACCTTCTGTTCTGCAGATGAGGAAACTAAAGCCTTGGAGGGGTTATGTCACTCATCCAAGTCCATACTTAATAAGTATTATTATCAGCAGTAAGTGTTGTTATTAAATGTTAAAGAGGTTAAGACTCAAATAAATTCAGGTGGCCTGACTCTGTAAAGTCCATGCTTTGCCTGGTCCATTGTATTCAGGGATCTTAAGGTTAAGGTGTACAGATGGCGCTGTCTTCCTGCCATGTTTCTGAATAGTAAGGATAAGATAGATACATATTAAGTTGTTAACATCCTTGAACCTGCTGTGTCTTCTGACAGGCTAGTCAGGAAGCCATATATCTGTGGGGCTTGTTATGGCCAAGTGTGAGTGAATTGATGATACAGAAAGGGTGTTTCCTGTTATTTTCTTTACTACAGTGTTATGGCATCCATGTTGGTATCCAGTAAAGAAAATACCTTTTCTTTCACCAGGTCCTTGAATTCCTCTGTAGTCCTGATGATGACTCCCGACACTCTGAAAGACAGCAGGTATGAACTACTGGAACTCTTTTTGCTAAAGGATGGGAAAGAGGACAGAAAAAGCTAGAAAGAATCCTTCTGTGCTAGACATCATGAAAGAAAGGGGAAAGTTACTTGTGCCAAATCCTAATACTGTGCTAGATGGCGGCAACCAGAAAATAGTGTGGGTAGTTGTTAAAGGTACACTTGTAAACAATTTATATCAAACTAAATTCTTAGGCAGGCTGGACTTGTCTGCATTCACCATGACATCAAAAAGAGTTACTCATCCTTCTCTATGAAGTCACAGCAGTTGGCACCTGTTGTGTTCTGCTTTCTGCCTGGGCCATTTATCTGATAACCACCCTAGCTGCTGTGGCTCTGAACCAGAAAGGCTGCAGGCTCTTGAGTATTGGGACATCCAACTTTAGGGAGTGTCCTATAGCCCCCCTGCATTAGGGGTAAACATTTCTGGAGACTAGAATCCCATCTGTCGCTCCACTAATCACTAAGAGATTATAACTGTTTGGTTACCACTTCTTTCTAGTTAAGTCACTTTGAGTGTCTCTCCCAGGAGTAGCCTTCAAAGATTACCCCACTATAACTGTGAGCACGAAGAGAGCCTACTTTTTTTTTTTTTTTTAAAGGATAGAAGCCTTTGCAGCTTTTTTTTTTTTTTTTTTTTTTTAATTTATTTGACGGACAGAGATCACAAGTAGGCAGAGAGGCAGGCAGGGGGTGGGGTGGAGGCAGGAGGGAGCCTGATGCAGGGCTTGATCCCAGGACCCTGGGATCATGACCTGAGCCAAAGGCAGAGGCTTTAACCCACTGAGCCACCCAGGCGCCCCAACAGAGCCTATTTAAAATTGATGGCCAGAATCTGTCAGGTAAGCAAGCTACAAAATATAAGTACTTGCAGGGCTATGCTGGCCTTCTTTTTATTGTAATAGTGCCCAACAGCTGGAATGTTGAGACTCGGATAAAGAACAGAGGATAGCAAGGTGACCCTTTTGCCTGCACAGCTGTGTCCCAGTGACTGCTGCAGACAAGCTTAGGAGAGAGAATGACTGATAACATTTTGGTTATCTCAAATTATATTGAATACAGCTAATAATGTGGACCCCCTCACTTTGCCCCATTTCTCTCTTGGCAGGAAAAGTGAATGATGGTATGTGTGGTGTTACTATATAAAATGATAAGCGCTTTTAATATAAAAAACTAAATTACACAGAAATAAAAATCAAATCTAAATGTAAAAGTCAAACTGAAAAGTAATCCTCATATAGTAGTGCTGTACTTTTGGAAGTCCCCTTTGAGACTATCCAGGTTTTTTCTCAACTCATTTGAGAAATAAGAAAATTGATACAGTAAATTGCTCAAGTTCACAACTAAGATCAGAACCCCCTTCCGTCCCTTCTAATCTAGCACTCTTGTGTCATGTGTTATGTATAAAAATTGGTGTCTGCAGTGTTTTTGAGTGTTTTCTGGTGGTATGCTGATAAAATTTTAACAACTGGTTCCCCAGGTGTAGTTCTGATACAAATGTTGGTTGATATTTTCAATATTTAAGTGAATAAAATGAAGACACAACAGTGAAAGCGTGACAGAACCCACAGATCCATCAGCGAAGTGACTTCTGTGCTCAGCTCTTGAATACTGGAAAAATAATAACTTGGTTTTTTGTGCTATGCACAGTATAATGATTCTGACATGCACACTTTTAAGTTTGATTGCCTTATTTCCATCACTCTCTTATCCAGCGATTGGCAAATTTAAAAAAAAATTTTTTTTTTTTATAATGGGCCAAAGAGTAAATATTTTAGGCTTTGGAGGGCATGTGGGCTTTTGTTTTTATTTGTTTTACATCCCTTAAAGATACAGTAACACCTGATTTTTACAGCATTTGCTAATTTCCCTAGTGTAAGTACGGATCTCTATGGCTGATTTCAGCCTACCAAAATGATGTTTTAAACATAGAACTGGGAAGAGATGCATAGTACCATCCCCTTATATAATATTTCCACCATACAGATGCAGTAACTAACCCCAAGAGCATGCATAGTAAAATGTAGTAAAATAATTGGGAAGTGGTAAGTTTTGAATGTTAATTACTTTTTAAAATTTAGTGTATTATAAGTTTATATAATTTAATTTTGTAACAATTGCTGTGCTTAACAACTGGCATACACAATTCCTGAAAATGTAACAGTCAGCTCTGTTGAGTTGGTAAGACTGGCTCCAGCAATGGCATTTCTATTATGTTATTCCAAATTGAGGCTCCCAGGAGATGGGTTCACTCCATGGTTCTAAAAGTACATTACAGTGCTCAAAATGGACCAAATTAGGGTTCTGAAAAGTAAAATAGAGATAGGTTTCATTTCTTCTCCCCCTTTTTGTCTTTGTTTAACTTAAGAGTTAATCAGTTTCCTGTGTTAGAAAAGCACTTTGTTGAATGCTTTCCTAAAGTTCTGGAAGGGTCATGTTCCTTTGGATCTTGAACTTAAGTATAAGAGAAAGCTTTCTCACATTGTCCTATTGACTATGTAATGATTCTATTCTATTTTAAGGTTTATTTAAAAATATTAATGATTCAGTCTCAACATCCTAGTCACTTTTTTATTCATCTACTTGGTGTGGTAAGGATTAATTATATGAACTCCAGGGTGTGTTTGTTTTTATGGTAAAATATATATACCATAAAATTGATTTTAACCACTTTAAGTATATAAATCAGTGGCTTGAAGTCTGTGTCATTGTTGTATAACCATCATCACCGTCTATCTTCAGAACTTTATCTTCCTGAACTGAGACTCTGTACCCATTAAACCATAACTCCCCAATACCACCTTTTTCAGCCCCTGACAGCTACCATTCCACTTTCGAATTTGGCTACTTTGAATTTGACTACTTTGGATACTTCATATGAATGGAATCACACAGTATTTGTCCTTTTGTGACTGGCTTATTTTGCTTAGCATGTTTTTAAGGTTCATCCATCTTCTAGCAGGTGTCAGATTTCATTCCCTTTTAAGACTGAATAATATTCCATTTTATGCATATACCATATTTTGTACATCCATTTGTCCATTAACGGACATTTGGGTTGTTTCCACCATTTGCCTCTTGTGAGTAATGCTGCCATGAGAAACCCCAGTGTTTAATTAGAGAAATTAACATGTAAACATGGATACTGCCTGTGGACACTAGATTTTAAAGAACCATGAGCTATTAAAGCACCAGATAAATACATGGACATTTTTGGCTTAGTGGAGGGTTAATTAGATAGTCTAATAAGACTTTATTTATAAACACTATGACATTCCTTCCATGTTTGAAAAATAGAGCCATTTATCTTTTTGTGAGACTTAATTACAGTATCACTAACATTATGATGGTAGTCTTCTGGTACCTCATACATGGGAAAGCCAAGCCAAAACTTCAAGTAATATGACCAACCAAAAAAAAAAGTTACAGTTTGTGTAGCTGAGTGGACTCTTACAGAGCTAGTAAATAAAAGTTGATTCCAAAGTGTTTATTTGAAATGTTCAGGTCCTTTTAGAATTGCTGCAGGCTGGAGGCATAGTTCAGTTTGAAGAGAGTCGGCTCATCCGGATGGCAGAGAAAGCAGAATTGTAAGTTGTTTTCAACGTATACGTTAGTTCCCATATCCTAATTTAGACTTCTCTACCTGGAGGCCCAGTTGATGCATTGCCAATCCTTGATTAAGAAAGCTATATAAATAACAGCAGAAAGCCTAAATGCAAAAGTTCTGGTCTTTCAAGTCTAGAAATTAAGTTACATTTGCGTAAATTAACACTGAGTAAATTTGAAGTGCTTGTGCATTTGTTTTAGTATGAAAATGAAGTAAGTCTTATGATTTACTAGTTTAGTTTTTCTTTACTTAAAATTTCCATTGTTTTATAGATTTTTGTGTAACCTTATTCAAACATATTCTAAACAGTGCAGAATTTGAGATAACAAATAAGATACATTATGTTAACATTTATCTCATTTGTTGACTATTTCATTTGCCATATTTAATTCAACAGAGAAACATCATATAGTTTAATTGATGACTAATATATTAACTGGTTTTATGTGACACATTGTTGCTTTAACATTTATTTTGTACCCAGCTTTGAAATTTCTTCTAACATATAGTATTCATATTCAGCAGCATTTTAAATGTGTATTTAGAGGAATGGCAGCCACTTCTGTCCCTTAAATACTGTAACTTCATTTCACAGTAGAAATAACATCTACTATATTCATTTTTCTTGACACTAACCTCTGTGAGCAAAGCTCTTGAAACAATAAGCTAATAACTGCCTGTCTATTTGGTACTCTGAAATTTTCCCTTTTATGTTATAGCTATCAAATTTGTGAGTTTATGTATGAACGAGAACACCAATATGACAAAATAATTGATTGCTACTTACGTGACCCTCTAAGGGAGGTGAGTTATGAGACTGCTTTACCCTTTTTTTCTTACCCAGTCCTCTCCTCCCCTTATTAGGTAGACATAACTATTAAGTAGGTATAACTATTCAGGAGAAATGTTGGGACATCTGTTTGCTGATTCAATGTTGGGTTTGTTTTTGTTGTTGTTGTTGTTCATTTATTCACCAGGTTTTTATCAAGTGCTTACTATTAGCCCAGTATACACTGATCATTAAAATAGGTCTAGTTGCTGCAACTTTAGAACTTACAATCTAGTGATGGAGACTGACAGTAAGGAAACCAGATACTTAATTATAGATGTGATGAGTGCTTGAGAGGAGAAAATGGGCGCAACTTGGGAAGATATTGGGAAAACTGACTTCTACAGAGAAGCCAGGGAAGGAATCTCAGAGGAGGTGACATAGAGACTGGGTTTTGGAATTTGAGATGAAGCTAGTCAAGCAAAAGCCAGCAGCAAAGTATTGCAGGATAGGGACAAGGATAATAGAGAAGGGCATGATGTGAGATGAAATTAGGAATGTAGATAGGTTCCACCAAAGATAAAAGTATATGATATTCCCTCATTTGGTTAACGAATTGAAATCAAAATTAATTGGAGTGGATTTGCAACTTCCAAGAGTCTACCCTAAACATTAAATTCATTCTCTTTAGTGTCAGTTTTCCAGCAACTTAACTATCTACAAGTGGCTTACCATCTCCAAATAGTAGATACTTACCAAGACTGTTACAGATAGTGGATAGTGATTGACTATTGCTTGAGTGAATGAATGAATAAGTTGCATTGTCTTGTGTTCTTCAGGAAGAAGTCTTTAACTACATTCACAATATCTTATCCATTCCTGGACACAGTGCAGAGGAGAAGCAGTCTGTATGGCAGAAAGCTATGGATCATATAGAGGTGCTGATTCAATTAAAACTTTTGAAACTTCTCCATTTGTATGGATATGACCCAAATCAAGTATACGCTAACTAAGTAACACCCAGTGTCATATAAAGTTGATCGACTTGAGGATTAACATTTTTTTCAGATTATTTATTTCACCTTGTATTCATATTCATAAAGTCCATGTCATAATACAATGTATTCTATCATGACTTCTGAAAATAACCCAAGTTCAATCAGCCGGACGACAAGCTGGAATATTGTGGGTTTTTAGAACCTTAGAATGACTCTGAGAATAGTATTGGTCGTTCTCCCTGAAATGGGATAGGGAGCCATTCCCCCCAGTCACCCAGTGGAATTTTTTACAAACAGTCCTCTAATGTGTCGTTCTCTCAGATGTATTTCTCTCTCTTATGTAACAGAGTGGCGATTCTCATTTTGTTTATACACGCTGTGTTACAAGAATACAGGAATTGACTTTGGAGCAAGAACTTTTTAGAAAACAAGCTTATAGATACCTAAATGGAGAGATTAATGCATGTGTGATGAACATGTGGTCACAGTGCATTCCTAGGAGGGGCCCCAGAATCAGTCCTCCAGTTAGTTTCCTTAGATTCGTCATGTACGCTGCATCTCAAAAATCAACAGAGTTAGCGGGGTTTTTTTAAATCTATTCTGTTTAATGGATCACTGATAATTAAAAAAAACAAAAGTATAATGAAAGATGCCGAGGTAATACTGCTTTGGAGATAACAAATCTATAGCTTTTCTTCTTGTAGCATGGATCCGCTGTGGGTGGAGGAACTTCTGGTGATAGGTTGAGTGCTATAGTGAAAGATACATGATTATTCAGTATCTTTTTTTTTTTTTTAATTTCAGCGTAACAGAATTCGTTGTTTATGCACCACACCCAGCGCTCCATGCAATACTTGCCCTCCCTAATACCCACTACCTGGCTCCCCCAACCTTCTACCCACCGCCCCTTCAAAACCCTCAGATTGCTTTTCAGAGTCCATAGTCTCTCATGGTTCATCGCCCCCTCCAACTTCCCTCAACTCCCTTCTCCTCTCCATCTCCCCATGTCCTCCATGTTATTTGTTATGCTCCACAAATAAGTGAAACCACATGATAATGGACTCTCTTTGCTTGACTTATTTCTTTTTTTGTTTGTTTGTTTGTTTTGTTTATTTATTTATTTATTTATTTTCAGCATAACAGTATTCATTATTTTTTCACCACACCCAGTGCTCCATGCGATCCATGCCCTCTATAATACCCACCACCTGGTACCCCAACCTCCTACCTCCCCGCCACTTCACACCCCTCAGATTGTTTTTCAGAGTCCATAGTCTCTCATGATTCACCTCCCCTTCCAATTTCCCCCAACTCCCTTCTCCTCTCTAACTCCCCATGTCCTCCATGCTATTTGTTATGCTCCACAAATAAGTGAAACCATATGATAATTGACTCTCTTTGCTTGACTTATTTCACTCAGCATAATCTCTTCTAGTCCTGTCCATGTTGATACAGAAGTTGGGTATTCATCCTTTCTGATGGAGGCATAATACTCCATAGTGTATATGGACCACATCTTCCTTTTCCACTCGTCTGTTGAAGGGCATTTCGGTTCTTTCTATAGTTTGGCGACCATGGCCATTGCTTCTTTAAAAATTGAGGTACAGATGGCCCTTCTTTTCACTACATTAGTGTCTTTGGGGTAAATACCCAGTAGTGCAATTGCAGGGTCATAGGGAAGCTCTATTTTTAATTTCTTTTTTTTTTTAAGATTTTATTTATTTATTTGACAGAGAGAGATCACAAGTAGGCAGAGAGGCAGGCAGAGAGAGAGAGGAGGAAGCAGGCTCCCTGCCAAGCAGAGAGCCCGATGCGGGACTCGATCCCAGGACCCCGAGATCATGACCTGAGCCGAAGGCAGCGGCTTAACCCACTGAGCCACCCAGGCGCCCCTCTATTTTTAATTTCTTTTTTTTTTTAATAGATTTTATTTATTTATTTGACAGAGAGAAATCACAAGTACACTGAGAGGCAGGCAGAGAGAGAGAGAAGGAAGCAGGCTCCCTGCTGAGCAGAGAGCCCGATGCGGGACTCGATCCCAGGACCCTGAGATCATGACCTGAGCCGAAGGCAGCGGCTTAACCCACTGAGCCACCCAGGCGCCCTATTTTTAATTTCTTAAGGAATCTCCACACTGTTCTCCAAAGTTGGCTGTACCAACTTTCATTCCCACCAACAGTGTAAGAGGGTTCCCCTTTCTCCACATCCTCTCCAGCACACATTGTTTCCTGTCTTGCTAATTTGGGCCATTCTAACTGGTGTAGGGTGGTATCTCAATGTGGTTTTAATTTGAATCTCCCTGATGGCTAGTGATGATGAACATTTTTTCATGTGTCTGATAGCCATTTGTATGTCTTCATTGGAGAAGTGTCTGTTCATGTCTTCTGCCCATTTTTTGACTGTTTTGTGTGTGTTGAGTTTGAGAAGTTCTTTATAGATCCTGGATATCAACCTTTTGTCTGTACTGTCATTTGCAAATATCTTCTCCCATTCCGTGAGTTGCCTCTTTGTTTTTTTGACTATTTCTTTGCTGTGCAGAAGCTTTTGATCTTGATGAAGTCCCAGAAGTTCATTTTCGCTTTTGTTTCCTTTGCCTTTGGAGACATATCTTGAAAGAAGTTGGGGTAGCTGATATCGAAGAGGCTACTGCCTATGTTTTCCTCCAGGATTCTGATGGATTCCTGTCTCACGTTGAGGTCTTTTATCCATTTTGATTATTCAGTATCTTTAAAAAATTGTTATACATAAGGAAATTGATAAGAAAGGATGAGCTCAGAAACTTTGAGGAAACGTTGCTTGTGATGTGAATTCTTTGTTCGGGTTCCTGACGGTCGTAAAGTTTAGAGAGATGGGAAATGTGCACAGCATCTTACGTGAAACATGTGGTGTGAACGGTGGGGCAGTCAGTCACCAGGTATGTGGTCTGAAGTAATTGCTATGCTTTTTTCATCTGTAGGATTGAGAACATACATGTTACTTAATGTTACCCTATTCCTGCTAACAAAAAATTGAATACATCTTCAAGATGTGGGAAGAATCCAAGAAAATCTTTCTCTGTATACATTATATCTTTTTTCTTTAATCATTTTGTGTTCTTTTTCCTTTCATCATTCCCTTTGTCTTCATAGTTGCATTATGGCTTCTTCTTCATTTTACTTCATCTGCATTACGCAGTGGTTTGAGCACATGGGCTCCAGATACCTGAAAATGAAGCTGTGCCTCGTGATGAATTAATCAATGAGTAAACAAATCATGCAGCAGAAAACTCATACTGGAGAAACAAGAAGTATTTTTTACTGCGCAACAATTACTTCTACGGGTTATTTTCCCCACATCTGCACATATTTTTACCTTGAACTTTATAGTATTTCTTAAGGCTACAATTACAAATACATAGGCTTTTTGTTGAAGAACTTCCATGGCTGCAGTAATGTGAATAAATTCATTGTATAGAGGGAAAGGTCCTCAGAATTTTCTGACAGTAGACACAGTGCATAGATTAGTGGTTCTTAACACTTGAGGGATTATAGAACTCCTGTGAGAATCTAATGAAAGATTTGGATCCATATATTGTTCATATACTGTGCATGTACACAAGCTACATAGTTTTGTTTACAATCTCAAGGATCCACAGACCTCCTAAAAGCTATTCTTAGATTGGGTCTGTGGATTCCGGGTAAAGAATCTCTAGTTTCAGTGGTTTTTCCAATATAGAGAAAACATGTTTCTTTAGATTTTTAAAAAATGTTTTTCATTTTGAGGCACCTGGGTGGCTCAGTCAGTTGAGCATTTGACTCTTGATTTTGGCTCAGACCATGGTCTCAGGTTCAGAGATCGACCCCTGTGTTGGGCTCTGCACCACCCTGTATCTTTTGATTGGAGCATTTAGTCCCTTTGCATTCAAAGTAATTATTGATAGGTCTGTACTTAACTGCCATTTTGTTACTAAGAATTTAGTCCCTTTGCATTCAAAGTAATTATTGATAGGTCTGTACTTAACTGCCATTTTGTTACTAAGAATTTAATCCCTTTGCATTCAAAGTAATTATTGATAGGTCTGTACTTAACTGCCATTTTGTTACTAAAGCTTTTGTAATTTTCCTCTGTTCCTTTCTCTCATGCTCTCTTCTTTCATCGTTTGTTGTTGGCTTTGTGGTATAATTGGATTCTTTGTTCTTTATTTTTTGCATATCTTTTCCTGATTTGGTTTCAAAGCCATGTTATGGGGATTCATCTTCCCATGCAGGCTCCCTGATGCAAGAGTCTGTTTTCCCTCTCTGTGCCTGAGGTATCCATCCCTCCTGTGGACAGTCCTGTTAGTCCATTTAGCTCCCTAGTGTGTCTCTACCTTTCCTACCTGCTTCATTGGGGTCTCTTCCCTATATTTAGCTGTGGAGAGTTTGTTCTGCCAGTCTTTAGGTCATTTTCTGGGTAATTTGCACTAATGTAGGTGTGTAGGTGTTATCTAGTTGTATTGGTAGGAAATGGTAAGCTTAGGGTCCTCTTACTTTGCCATCCTCCCTGCCTGTCAACCTTCTGTACTTCTAAATATATTTTATTATTAACTGGTCAGGTTCTACCAAAAAAAAAAATTATTTTATCCTTATGATAGTGACAGGGATTGCACTAAATCTCTGTTATTTTAAATTTAATTGACATCTTTACCATATTGAGTCTTCCAGTCTATGACCTTGTGGTTATAAGCCTTTATTCAAGAGCTTCTGTAAAGGTTTACAACTTTCTCTATAGAGAAAATAGGTCTCTATTCTTCATTAGATTAACTGTTATAATTTTATATTTTTATGGTAACAGTGCTATTGTTAATGGTTTGTTTTTAATTTTTATTTCCAACATAAGTACGTTTATTATAAGGATTTTTATGGAAGGCTTCTGTTTCTGGTATATTAACAGTTTTTTCATAAATGAGTTTTTTCATCTTTTCTTTCTTAGTATATAGTTATCGTTAATCTTATTGGTATGAAACCAGCCTTGAATTCTGTGGATAAATGTAACTTGATCCTGATAGTATCCTTTTCAAATATTGTTGGACTTTGTTTTTATTTAGGATATTTGTATCAATGTTTATGATTAAGACTTATCTATAGTTATCCTTTTTTGTCCTCTTGAATTTTGGTGTCAAAAAATGTGCTAGTCTCATAAAATGAGCTGAAGTTTTGGTTTTGTTTTGTTTTGTTTCCTGTTCTCTGTAAGAGGTTAATTAATGTTGGCCTTATTTCTTCCTTAAATGGTGAAGCTCTTTGGGCCTGGAGTTTTCCATATGGAATGATTTTTGAGTATTCATTCATTTCCTTAGTGATTACAAATCAACGTAGGTCTTTCTAATTGTTAAGTCAGTTTGTTTATTTATTTATTTATTTATTTTTAAGATTTTATTTATTTATTTGACAGACAGAGATCATAGATAGGCAGAGAGACAGGCAGAGAGAGAGGAGGAAGCAGTCTCCCCGCTGAGCAGAGAGGCCAATGTGGGGCTCGATCCCAGGACCCTAGGATCATGACCTGAGCTGAAGGCAGAGGCTTTAAACCACTGAGCCACCCAAGCGCCCCTGTTAAGTCAGTTTATTAAACAATTTTTTCTAGGAACTATTATCCATTTTGTCTGAATTTTCAAGTTCTTGATATAAATTCGTAATAATTTCTTTTTAATACCTTCAGATTGGTAATAATATCCCCCTTTCATTTGTGTTGTTCATTAGTTGTGCCTTCTCTATTTTGATACGTATTATATAAAAGTAGTCTAAACTATAATTACTTGTGTCTGCTCACTATTATTAAAGAACAGGTACTACACAGAAATATTAGATATATCATCAATGTTGCAGTCACAATAACTTGTCTCATTTTTAATTGAGAATATGCCACATTGATGTGGTGTTGGTCTTTGCATTTTTGCGATGTAAACATACAGTGGGAAGGTTAGAAGAGTAGCCACAGAAACCAAGTTAGAAGAGAGTTTCAGGAAGATAAGTATCAGTAATGTCTAGGAAAGTTCAAGGAGAGGGCAGGTTGGAAGTCTTAAATTTAATAGAAATAGATCTTATTAACAGTGGTAAATAGTTGTCAATTTCTTTGTCTCATTTAAGACTTTTAACCTTAAAATGTTTTAAGACACTCCTTATTTCAAAATCTACCAGCCATTAGGAGTAAAGTTTTCAAATTCTTAGCTGCAAAAATTGCAACTATCCCCTTTTTTTTTCTTTGCTTCAGTTATTACTTTAAGCTCAAGGGTGAAATTCACTGACAGGAAATTTGGGAAAGCTCTTGTTCCTTCTGTTTATCCTGTAGATATCAAGGCTTAAATCCAGAGTTTTAGTGCTTTCATTTTCTAAGCATGAATTACCTTTTATATCAAAATCTAATGTTTTACCTGGCATATTTCTAATTTTGTTCACTTGTAATGTGCCTTTAAATTGGGACCTTATATTGAGGTCTTCTGAAGTGTAGTGTAGAAGCTCATGAAAATACTGAAGTAGGTAATTATGCTTCACATCTATGGAAATTCTATTTAAACTTAACATAAAAGATCATTTTATCTTTTCCTTTCACTTTAGGAACTTGTATCCCTGAGGCCTTGTAAAGCTGCAGAGCTGGTTGCTATTCACTTTTCTGAACAGATTGAAACAGTCATTAAAAAACTTCAGGTAAATATTGCAAAAATACATTGGGAAGAATCATCTAGTGGAGAGACAATTATTGCATATTCACTTAAGAACTTTGTAGTAATTTCCTCAACAGATAGTTGCCGTTTAAGCATTTTCTACACATGGTATGTGTGTATATATATTTGGAAGCAGTTGTGTGATGATCTCTGCATCTGGAAAGAGTTCATCTTTATGTATAATAAATAGTAACATCACCAAAACATTTTTAGAACTATGCCCTGTACTTAATCTAGAATTAGTAATCCATAGAAGATTCCACCCCCCCTTTCTTTTTTTGTTTTCTGCTATAGAAACTACAGCACTATTCTCTTTGAGGTTAATGTTATTTATTATTTATTCAGACTTTTGTCATCCTCAAATTGGGTTAATACTGACTATTTGGAATTTTTCTTGGAAAATCTTTTTTTTTTTTTTTAAGATTTTATTTATTTATTTGACAGACAGAGATCACAAGTGGGCAGAGAAGCAGGCAGAGAGAGAAGGAAGCAGGCTCCATGCCAAACAGAGAGCCCGACGCGGGGCTCAATCCCAGGACCCTGAGATCCCACCCAATCTGAGCCGAAGGCAGAGGCCTAAACCGCTGACCCACCCAGGCACCCCTTTCTTGGAAAATCTTAACTAGAATACAGTTATATTAATGTTGAATATTGAGATGCTCAATTTGAAGTGTGATTTAGTGAACATAGTATTCCACTTGTCACTATTATTGCGGTGCTGATAGTGTGTTTTGCTCACTGTTGTTGGGGCCACAAGTTGTAGGGGTAGGGAACAGAAAAATGACAACATAAAGCATGACCTAGAGTCCTCAAGTGCCCATAATTGTAGGAGGGGGGATAACTATGCAAGAGGAAAGTCAAGGCAGTGAGTGGAGGGCACCTGGCATGAGAGACAAAGATATGGAATCTATTAATTTAAACACTTAACTGTGGCCTCCCCATGTACGACAGGATGGTAGGCTCTGGTTTGCAAATAAGAGTGCAGCTTTTTCTTTAATTTTCCCTATGGAAGAAAGAAGCACTTACATAACATGCAAGGTTATAAGTGCCACACCAGACACGTGGAGAAAGTGTTATAGAAGCAAGAGGAGAGAGAGAGAGAGACTGTCTGAGGCTGGCAAGAGCTCCCAGACATGCCTGGGCTGGGTCTTGAGTGATAGACACCAGTTTTCCAGTCAGAGAATTGAGAATAGCTTTCTAAATAGAGGATTCTGTGTATGTAAAGACTTGAAGGCATGAAACAACATGCATATCCAGAGAATGGCCAGGTCTGTGAAGCCTGACATGCTGGGGGCAGTGATGGGAGGAGCATTCAGGTGAGCCAGAAAAGGTCTGAATGAGGGAGGAGTTAAAGGTATAGGGCCTAGAAACCAGAGTTTGCACTCTGATACTGAACTATCTTATGTGTAGTGCTAAGAAATTATATTTTATCTTCTAGATAACCTAGAGAATTATTAAAGTTTTCCACCAAAAAACATTATCAGATTCATTTTATATAGAAAATTAGTTTTATCATGTAGGGAGTGGACCTGCAAAGAAAGCATATGGAGAACAGAGACCATGTAGGCCAGTTAGAAGGTGAAGGGTCTTGGCAGAAGATGGTGAGGTTGGGGATTAAGTGGCAGTGATATGGATGGGTTCAGGATGTGTTTGTGAAGTAAAACATGTAGGGCTTCAAATGAAGTTGTAGGTGATGGGAGAGGTTAAAAGTGACTCCCAGACATCAGGCTTGGCTGTCCAGCCTGATGAGGTTCTTTAACTCAAGATAAAGACACATCTATGGATTCAAATATTACGTCCTTGCTGTGAACCAGAAACACTGTTTCGTGCCAAGAATATAAAAAACATATACATGTATCCCTGTGCTCGAGGAAGAAGACGGATAAGCCAAAAGACAGTTGCAGAATAGTTGGACTTGAATGAAGATAGAGCATTGCTCAGAATACTGAGGAAGTATGTGAGAGTCAGCCAGTCCATTCTAATGATGAGGGCAGGGGGACATTTCTGCTAAAACTACTCTCAGTCCACAGAACCTCTCCTCTCTTTAAAAAAAGTCGGCAGTTTCTGATGAATCTCCTCATCTTTAGTGCTGTTACTGTCATTTAAAATGTAAGCCTACCCAGTGCAGCATTTTCTATTTTCCTTAGTCTCTCAAGATCCTTAGAGACAGAGAAGACAAGTAAATGAATATAATGTCACTCATCAGACAAATATAAAAAAGCTGAAGTATCATGGATTTTTTTTTAAACTAGCTTTTTGTGGAGTGGTTGTAGAGTCATATACATTTCTTTTAAGGAAATGAAGTGTTTATTTCAGAGATTTACTGAATATGAGAGAATCCCACACAAATTTTATAACGTACCTTTCTTGGTGGCAAGAAATATGCTTCTGACTAATCATTCTGAGAATTCTTAAAATGAAAACAAAAGCCAGAATATTAAGTTATAACCAGAAGGAAGATCATATTAAATAAAACAAAATGATAGACCAGGGAAAAGATAGAAAGTCAAAGAAAATCAAAGACTGATAAATATATTCTAAATGTCACCTTCTAAATTACATTAATCCTTTCCAGTTTTGAGTTCCATGCTTTGTACAGGTAAAGTTTGAATGTATCCAAAAATAAAGAAAAAAGAAAAACTAAGCTATAAATTTTGCTTAGCTTTCTTAAGAACTTAAAAACATTATTTATATTCATAGGGTATTTTAAGGTGTATCTCATTTAATTCTCACCTCTACCCTGTGCAGAAGGCAGAGAAGATATTGCTGTTCTCTTTTTCACATAAGTAAACTGAATTGCTAAGAGAGACAGTGGTTTATACCAAGTCACATAGCAAATAAGTGGAAGAAACAGAACTCAGATTTTATGGCATATTACCTGCTAACATGTTGCAGTGTGTTGTCTCTTCTGTAGTTGATTACATTGGGGGAGTTGATGAACTTTTTTGGTGCTGCTTGATGTTTGGGCCTCAAACTACCCCCCTACTTAGATGATCTCCCAATAGGCTATCCTCACAAGAAGAGGACCAGGTGAGGCAGTGTGAAGCCCTCTGTGTGGCCAGAACACATTGTTATCACAGCAGTTCAGAGCACCTGCCATTCCCAGGGTCCTCCTGCTGAGAACCACTAAGGGGTGTATCTTAGTAGAGGGCCATTGAGGGAGGGGCAGTTAACAATGCACTTGTTTCTTCTGCACTCAAAATAGGATGTGTGACAGTGATTTGAATTACTGGGAGGAAATGACCTCCCAAGGACTCTTTAGAATTTCTTAGATCTGTACAGAAGACTTAATGGAAATTTGTGTACTTTAAAGGGGTTTTCTAGGGGCGCCTGTGTGACTCGGGGGGTTAAAGCCTCTGCCTTCAGCTCAGGTTCATGATCCCAGGGTCCTGGGGTCGAGTCCTGCGTCAGGCTTTCTGCTCGATGGGGAGCCTGCTTCTCCCTGTCTCTCTGCTTGCCTCTCTGCCTACTTGTGATCTCTGTCTGTCAAATAAATAAATAAATAAATCTTTAAAAAGAAATAAAGGGGTTTTCTAGTTTGGCATAGTGTGAAGAATTTGATTTTTTAATGTTTATTTGTATTTTTTGTTGTTTTTTTAATTCAGAACCAGGTTTTGCTTTTCAAATTTCTGAGGAGTCTTCTTGACCCAAGGTATGTTAATAAATTTAAGTTTCTCATTATACACAGATGAAAAATCAAAGGAAATAAATTGAGGTTAAGACTACTGGCCTGGGGCACCTGGGTGGCTCAGTGGGTTAAGCCTCTGCCTTTGGCTCAGGTCATGATCTCAGGGTCCTGGGATCAAGCCCTGCATCGGGCTCTCTGCTCAGTGAGGCGCTTCCCCCCACTTCTCGCTGCCTGCTGGTCTGCCTACTTGTGCTCTCTCTCTGTCACATTAAAGAAATATATATATTTAAAAAAAAAAAAAAAGAGCACTGACCCATTGTGGGGCGCCTGGGTGGCTCAGTAGGTTTAGTGTCCAACTCTTGATTTTTGGCTCAGGTCATGATCTCAGGGTCATGGAGCTTGCTTAAGATTCTGTCTCTGCCCCTCCACTCTCCAAAAAGAGAAAAAAAGAAACTGGCCCACTATATCCAAATAGTATAATCAACTTTTGATTTTTAGTGTTAGTTTGAGTAATAGTTTCATAGATTATAGTAAAATATATGATGAAAGTAGATTATACTGTGAGGGAATGCTTTTCTTTACATTTGAACATAAGCATACATGTTGAGTTGTTATCATTATAAAAAAAATAGTGAATCTGTGCCATGAAGGTGTGTTTTAGGAAGAATTTGCTGCTTATCTAGCTTCCCCTTTCTATCCTAACTTCACTCCTTCCTGTTCCTTATTCCACGCTGTGGATTGATAGCTTTACTTTCAAAGTAAACGGCTAGTTCCCAGCTCACCCCTCAGTTGATTCCCTCTTAAATCCTCCTTTGAGGTGTTAGTTTAAAATAACTTCTTGTGGTGGTGTGAGAAGAGAAGTTTAATTTTTTTTTTTTTTTTTTTTTAGTGCTACTGTGGTACTCATCAAATAAAACTAACCCAGGGAGATGATGAGATTAGTAATGGATTTGTAAGCAAAGCAGCTCTGTGTGTGAGATCTTAATATTTTGCTGTGACTAAGTGGACTATTTGGGAGTTGAGTGGAATAATATTTAACATCCTCTAATACAGTCACTCTGTCTTAACTGGAAGTATGTGTCAGAATCACCTTAGAAACTTGTAAAAATACTGACATCTGGGCCCAAACCCACAGAATCATTGTGGGCAGGAATATTTTTGATGTACATTCAGAGTTAAGCACGAGTGGCAGTGACAGAGCTTTCATGTCAGACATCCAAATTTTCATGTTGTGTTAGAATGTACACCAGCCATTGAAAGCAGTCATTTAGTTACTTTAGTGATAATCACAGTTTGGGTTATTCTGGTATTTGGTGCTATTTTTATATACCAAAATGCCAGTAGTTTTGTTGATTGTAATACTTTTTGAAATCTCCATCATTTGAATTTAGAGCAGACTGGGCTGCATTGAAGTCAGTCATCCACATGTGCATATGCAGATGTTTAGAAAAGCAGTCTGACTATATTCCCTGCACCCCTGTTCAAGACATGTTCATGATGAAGTCTTAGAATATAAATAAGATTCGGTGGGGTGAGGTCTGGAGCCGATGACCAAGAAAGAATTCTTGAGACATCTTTGGTAGAAAATGGTGGTTTATTAAAGCATGGGGACAGGAACCGTGGGCAGAAAGAGCTGCTGCCACCAGGCTGTGAGGAGTGGTCCATTATATGCTTGCAATTTGGGGAGGAGGTTAGGGATGGTGTAAGTCTCTGAGGAGTTTTGGAAGCAAGGTTTCCAGGACCTTGAGGGGCTAGCTATTGTTGGGAAAAAGGTTATTTATTACCAGTAAAAAAACCTTTGTGTGAGACCCTTTAGCTGTATATCAGTGGGCAGTGTGCTTGGGAATGATTGTCAACACTATCTTAGAGGGTCTGGAGATAAAGGAAGTTTCCAAAGGAATTGTTAGAGTAGACTTATAGGATCCTGGTTGAGGGTAGGAGGTCGGTCAGGCTATGATTGCCCTTTGCCCTTATCCCTTAGCAAAGTGTTAAGGTAGAGGCGGTTGAGTCCCTAGAGGAATGTCACTCTGCTGTTTTAAGGGCTTGTCAATGGGTAAGGAAATTTAATAAATTTTCTCCTGCCTTGTTTTCCACATCATTCAAATTACCAGTATTTTAGTTCCCTGTTCTCAGAATATCAAACGAGGCTAGGTACCCTTATTTTTATTTCTGTTCATCATTTGGCTCTCCCTCAGAGCCATTCTGGGCCAACATCTACTTCTATAATGAACTTCTATAATGAACGGGTAGAAACATCTTAGATCAGTTGGGGGCTGATGGGGAAAAGACGGGCGGAGCTGGGAACAGAGATGTGAAGGAAGGGTGGAGGTTCTAGGCAGGCAGAGGAAGGAGCCAACTCCAGCTCCAGCCCTTTCTTCAGATCCTGTGCACCCCTTTTCCCATGGCACAGTTCCTTCTGTTCCTCTCTTGTGCCATGTCCATTCTCCTAGTGATGTGGAAATGTTGGGGTACGGAGCCTCAAGAATTCATTCTTGGGACTTCTTCGGTGCAAAAATGTGTTTTTATAGTATGGGACAGGACCCGGAAGCAGAAAGGGCTACCCTGAGATTGTGAGGAGCAGCTGATTGTACTCTATGGAGTTGGGGGAAGTTTCCAAAAGGATTTTCATATGCTAAAGAAGACTCTTGGGACACTGGCAGCCTAGCTATTGTCAAGCTAAGGTTGTTTTCCCCTCTAGCAAGACATTAACCTTAAGATTGGGAGTTCCTGGAAGAATGTTGTGTTCCACCCACTTCAAGTATCTGTCAGTGGGCTGCAGTTATAAGGAAGTTTAATTTCTTCTACACTTCCTTTGGCCTTTGTTCCCCACCTCACTAGGACCTGGCACCTCTTCCCTTAGAATCATTTATTTGATCAGGTCATTTTTCCCCAACTGTCCTACGTGGAGAGACTCAAGCTAGAAGGACAGAGGAAGTTCAGCTTTGTGTTTGGTCTTTCCTCACATGTAATAAAATATAGAAGGTAATATCGACCAAATCGTACTTTCCATAAATAAAAAAAAATACCAATATTAGGTTATATAAATATCAATACAATTCAATACTCGGAATGACTGATTTTCCACCACATTTTAGCTTTTCAAAATAAATATGCTTTTTGAATAATCTGAAAAAGGCATTAGAGTATTGTCAGGTTCTGGGAAACAAGAGAGTATGGAAAAGATACTAAGAGGAAAAAGAACGCAAGAATACATAGACTGGAAATTGCCTGCCTGGTGGTTTTCACCGGCAGATAGTGGAGGCTGTTCTTGCCTTTGATTCTTCCCTTTCTGTCCTTTCGCAATAGATATACATATTTTTTAAACAACTGGGTTCTCCCCCCACCACTCAAGAAGCTCTTTCAGCAGCATTTTGGCAAGATAGGAAAATTAAAGAGAAGAGTCATTTTCATATAGAGATTGTTTGTATATGTATGTTGTGTCAGAATATTGCCTTTCTTTTTTTTTTTTTTTTTTTAACTTTTGCCCACAAAACCCGAGTTGATAGGGTCCTGTGTGTGTGTGTGTCTTCAATTTAACATTTACAAATACTCGTTGAGTTATTTTATTTTGGCCTTTATTTTTAAAAATTAAAAAAATAAAAAATAAAAATAAAAAAGCCTTTTATTTTGTCTATAGCATTTTTAAAGGGACAAATCATCTATTTTGAGTTCTTACATATATTTTTCTGTTGTCTTTATTCAATTTTTCTATGTTATCTTTACTATGTAAATGATGTCCTCAGTAGAATTAATTGACATACAGAGATATTGGTGGCATCTGTACATAGAAAGATTAGATAGTTTTTGGTGGGGGAGTTAATCCTACAGAAGCAAATTACTTGCCTGAATTGAGGCCAACAGCTTGGGAGAGAACGGATTTGCATTCTCTTCCAATTCCCTTCTTTGGGACAGCTGCTCCACAAAGCTCACCCCACCCCCACTCCCTGTGTGCTCTCCTGCCAGGCCAAGCATTCTCCTGGGAGTTCTTCTGATGTATTTACAACCAGATGTAGGCCTTTTGTGCAGTGGGGATGCTTGAAGGATAATACAAAAGGACATTGATGATTTTTGTGGGGCTATGAGCTACATAAGGAATAAAGAGAATGTGCGAGTATATTTATATTCACAATATTTTCTTCAGTACACTTCTCTTGGTAATGTCGATTTAGCTTTTGTCAGCCATGTCCTGGAGGCCTCTGAAATATGTGGTATGGTTTTCTTGTAGGGGAAAAAAAAACCCACATAGAAGTCACATTGTATTTCTAATCTTTAATCAAAATAAAGTAAAAATTGAGCATAACTAAGAAAATTAGTAACATAGATTATGGAAATGGTTATATCTTGGATTTAAGTTGAACCTGTGTTTCTGTGGGTAATTTTGAAAGGATATTTTAACATATTAACATTCATTGTTGAAATAACATATTTCAAAATTAAAATAAAAAATTAGAACGTTATAGGGGCACCTGGATGGCTCAGCAGATTAAGCATCCAATTCTTGATTTCAGCTCATATGAGATGGAGCCACTGCATGGGGAGCCCCTGCTCAGCAGTGAATCTGCTTGAGGTTCTTGCCCACCCCCCCCCCACAACTTCTGCACCCCGCCCCCCCCCTGCAGCATGCGGACAAGCACACACTCTCTCTAAAATAAATAAATCTTTTAAAAAATTAGAATATTGGGACGCCTGGGTGGCTCAGTTGGTTAAGTGGCTGCCTTCGGCTCAGGTCATGATCCCAGCGTCCTGGGATCGAGTCCCACATCGGGCTCCTTGCCCCGCAGGGAGCCTGCCTCTCCCTCTGACTCTGCCTGCCACTCTGCCTGTGCTCTCTCTCTCTCTTTGACAAATAAATAAATATCTTAAAAAAAAAATTAGAATATTATGTTCATGAACTTTGACAAAGGAAAATTCATTTCTACTCAAACGACTTCCTATCAGCTCATCCACGCTTAGCACCAGATACCATAGTGTTAGGATAAATTAGAATATTATGTTCATGAACTTTGACATAGGAAAATTCATTTCTACTTGAATGACTTCTTATCAGCTTGTCCAGGTTTACCACCAGATATCATACTGTTAGGACAAATTTTGTTCTGCACTTCAGAGGTTCTTCTGGTTGGACTAAGAATCAAATTGACATGAATCAGATTAACAGGAGAAAAATTTAATTTCATATGTCTGAAAACTACATATACATGAGAGTATCAAAGACAGAAAGGTAAAATGAAGTGTATATTGCCGGCGTGGGCTAAGGAATGGGATAGAAGGACCTGGGGCTTCTGAGGGGAGGGGGGCAATTCACAGGGCAAGAAGAAGAGCAAATGTTTAGTATTTAGGTGTTTGCCCTGCCATACAGATTGGTCACTCAGATAAAATTTATCTCTGATAATAACTCTTACTCTGAGAAAGGCTCTCAATTTAGATTCTTTTAGGTAGCTAATGGAGGGGCAGAATTTCTCTTTAGCTCACAGGGCCTTGATTGCCTTTAGCTCAAAATAGTCCATATGCCATAGAAACCCATTTTGAGGAGACTTGTTCTGAACCCTTCAGTGTCTTTGGTTAGTACTTTGCCAGCAGCTCAGGTTAAGTCTTTTAAATCATAACATATCATTTCCTAATCTCCAGGCCTTGCAGGTGGATGGATGGATTATAGTGAGGAAGCAAGAAAGAAAATAGTGTACATGTGTTTATTTTTTATTCCTTTATTCAAGACTTCTTTATAATGAAATTGCTGTCTGCTAAGTACTACGCTAGAAGTTGAAATGGCTCAAAATTGTACTTACTTCTTCTCAATCCAAACCTGCTGCTTTTATTATTATCTCTCCTAGCAAATGGCATTATCTGCCCATTTATTTCATTTAACAATTTACTGAGTAACTACAGCATGCTAAGCACTCTGACAGGCATGGAAGATGAAATAGTGAATAAGATGGGGCCCTGCCTTAAGGGAATTTACACTCTAATGGAGGAAATAGATAAGTTAGCAGGCAATTTCCTTCAAGTGTTTTAAATAAAATTCTGAAAGTGATGATGGATTCTTCACTTTGCTTTACCCGCTCCACTCCACCTTCTCAGCCACACCACACAGAACCAGTCATGATGTCAGCCTCTTGGGGGCCTCCTGTCTGTATGGGCTTCTCTGTTCTCTCCCCCACTGCCCTAGTTTAGCGGCACAGTATCTCTCTCCTGATCCCTCCTGCTGGCCTCCTAACCACCTTCTTGATTCTCCTTCCATTTTTAAAGAGGCAAAGTTCTCCTTCTCAAAGTTCTTTCCCTTCCCTTATCCGAGACAAAATACAAACTCCTCATGGCCCTCTTTGATGTGATTCAGGCATATCTGTCCAGCTTCATTTTCTTCCTTGTTCCCATTTCTCTTTGCCCCTGTATTCCTTGGCAGTACTGGCCTGTTTGCTCAGAGGAGGCACTACATGTTGTCATTTCTCTCTTTGCCTGTGCGTTTCTCCATTAGACCACTTTGTTATCTCAAGAGCAGTTTAATATATGTATTTTGTGTGTGTGTGTATACACATATACATATATATATATATATATATATATATATATATATATATATTTAGTTTGTATATGTTATTGAGAGCTCTCAAGTTACACATATGCTTTGATCCAGTGATTCAGTTTTGGAAAATATTTTTTAAGGAAATAGTGTGAAAGAAAAAAGTAGTTAATATTAAATTACCCATATTAGCATTTACATAGTAAAAAAGCTATTTTAAAAAGAAGATGGGGGAGTAAAGGCCATATATGAAAGACCCACAGCTAATATCATCCTCAGTGGGAAAAAATGGAGAGCTTTTCCTGTATGGTCAGGAACACAGCAGGGATGTCAGCTCTTTCCACTGATGTTCAACATAATACTGAAGTCCTAGCCTCCATAATCAGACAACAAAAAGAAATAAAAGGCATGCCGATCAACAAGGAAGAAGTCAAACTTTCACTCTTCTCAGAAGAGGACATGATATTCTATGTAGAAAGCCTGAAAGACTCCACCAAAAGATTTGCTAGAACTGATACATGAATTCAACAAAGTTGCAGGATATAAAATCAACAGAAATCTCTTGTCCTTTGTATACCAATAATGCAGCAGCAGAAGGAAAAATCAAGGAATCGATCCCATTTACAGTTGTACCAAAACCCATAAGATATCTAGGAGTAAATCTAACCAAAGAAATAAAAGATCTGTACTCTGAAAACTGTAGAACACTTATGAAAGAAATTGAGGAAGACACAAAGAAGTGGAAAAACATTCCATGCTCATGCATTGGAAGAACAAATATTAAAATGGCTATACTACCCAAAGCAGTCTATACATTGAATGAAATCCCTGTCAAAATAACACCATCATTTTTCATAGAGAACCAGGTAATTCTGAAATGTGTCCAGAACCAGGAAAGACCCTAAATAGCCAAAGGAATTTTGAAAAAGAAAAGCAAAGCTGGTGCTGTCACTATTCCAGACTTCAAGTTATATTATAAAGTTGTAGTTATTAAAACAGTATGTTGGGGCACCGGGGTGGCTCAGTGGGCTAAAGCCTCTGCCTTCTGCTCAGGTTGTGATCCCAGGGTCCTGGGATCGAGCCCCGTGTTGGGCTCTCTGCTCAGTGGGGAGCCTGCCTCCCCCTCTCTCTGTGCCTGCCTCTCTGCTTACTTGTGATTTCTGTCAAATAAATAAATAAAATCTTAAAAAAAAAAAAAGTATGTTACTGGCACAAAAACAGGTACCTACGTCAATGGAACAGAATAGAGAAGCCAGAAGTGGACCCACAATAGCTTATCTTCGACAAAGCAAGAAAGAATATCTAATAGAAAAAAGACATTCTCTTCAACAAATAATGTTGGGAAAATTGGACAGCTACTTGCAGGAGAATGAAACTAGACCACTTTCTTATACCATACACAAAAAATAAATTTAAAATGGATGAAAGACCTAAGATAGGCAACCAAAATGTGAAATAGGAAATAAAAATCCTAGAGGAGAGCACAGGCAGCAATTTCTTTGACCTTGCTGTAGCAACCTCTTACTTGATACATCTCTGGAGGAAAGGGAAAACAAAAGCAAAAATGAACTACTGGGACTTCATCAAGATAAAAAACTTGTGCACAGCAGAGGAAACAACCAACAAAACTAAAAGGCAGCCTGTGGAATGGGAGAAGTTATTTGCAAATGACATATTGGATAAAATCTATAAAGAACTTCTCAAACTCAACACCCCCAAAATAATCCAGTTAAAAATGGTCAGAAGACATGAACAGACATTTCTGCAAAAAAGACCTGCAAATGGCCAACAAACACACGGAAAAATCCTCAAGATCACTCATCATCAAGGAAATACAAATCAAATACAGAATGAGATATCATTTCACACCTATCAGAATGGCTAAAAATTAACTCAGGAAACAACAGATGTTGACAAGGATGGAGAGAATGTGGAACCCTCTTACACTGTTGGTAAGAATGCAAACTGGTACAGCCATTCTGAAAAACAGTATGGAGGTGCATCCAAAAGTTAAAAGCAGAACTCCCCTATTGAGCAATTGCATTACCAGGTATTTACACAGAGGATACAAAAATAGTGATTCAGTGGGGCACATGCATCCCCTGATATTTATAGCAGCATTATCAACAATAGCCAAATTATGGAAAGAGCCCAAATGTCCATTGGCTGATGAATGGCTAAAGATGTGGTGTATAGATATACTATGGAATATTACTCAACCATCAAAAAGAATGAAATATTGCCATTTGCAATGATATAGATGGAACTAGAGTGAAAATTATGCTGAGTGAAATAAGTCAGTCAAAAACAAATTTTAAGGCTTTGTGTGGCTTTTATAATCCTACCCTTTCTTTTCTATTTATGTTACTATTTTTTATTCATTGCTTTTATTCCCCTTGCTTTTTTTTTTTTTTTTTTTTTTTTTGGTCTTGGTATTCTACCATGGTTTTAATTGAGCATTTTATATGATTCCACCTTTTTCTCTTCTCTTAGTATATCAGTTATGTATTTTTATTTTAGTGGTTTTCTTTTAGTTTGCAATATACATATATAAGTAATCCATGTCCAATATCAACACCATAGTTCCCAGACATAGGATCAGTGCCTTATGTCAGAGGATTCCTAATTCCTTCCTCTTGTCCCTTTTAACATTGCTGTCATTCATTTCACTTATCCTTAAGTTATAATCACTGACTACATTGTTAATATAACTATTTTGGGCAGACTGTTTTCTGTTAGGTCAGTTAAGAATAAGAAAAATAAAACATTTCATTTTGTCTTCATTTATTCCTTCCCTAATGCTCTTTCTTTACGTAGATCCAAATTCATGACCTATCTCATTTTTCTTCCGTTTGAGAAACTTCTAACATTTCTTGAAAGGCAGGTCTACTGATGACATATTCTCACAGTTTTTGTCTGTCTCAGAAAGTATTTTCTCTTTCACTTTTGAGAGCGAATTCTGCTGGATACAGAATTCTAGGTTGATGGGTTTTTTTCTTTCAACACTTTAAATACTTCCATTTCCTCTCTTCTTGCTTGCATGGTTTATGAGAGAAGTCTGGTATAATTTTATCCTTGGTCCTCTACAGGTAAGGTGTTTTCCTTCCCTCTGACTTCTTTTAAGATTTTCTCTTTGTCTTTGATTTTCTGCAGGTTGAATATGATATGCCCAGTTATATATTTTTGCCATTTGTCCTAGTTGGTATTCTCTGAGCTTCATGAGGGGTAGTTTGGTATCTGTTATTAATTTGGGGGGAAATTCTCAGTCATTATTGTTGCAAATATTTCTTCTGTCCCATATTCTCTTTTTCTTAGGTGTTACTTTTATACTTGTCCGCCAGTTCTTGGATATTCTATTCTGAGCCCCACTGGCCACAGTTTTGTTTTGTTTTGTTTTGTTTTTTCCTTTGTATTTCAGCTTAGAAATTTCTTCGATGTGTTACTGACATACCTTGCTCAGCTGTGTCTAGGCTGTTGGTGAAGCCATCATAGGAATTCATTTTATTCAGTGTTTTTCATTTCTAACATTTTCTTTTGATTCTTTCTTAGAGTTTCCATTTCTCTATTTACTTTACTCATCTGTTATTACATGTTGCTTTTTCCTTTACAGCCCTCAGCATATTAATCATAGTTGTTTTAAATCCTGTCTGATAAATCCAGTTTGGTTTGGTTTGATGTTTGCTGAATCTCTTCAGACTGTATCCTTTCTTTCTTAGGATGTTCTTTTAAATTTTTCTTGAAAGCTCGAAATGAGGTACTGCATGAAAGGAACTGACACAACTAGGCCTTTGGTATGACTTTTTAATGTTATCTGGCTCGGAATGAGGCTACGCTTACTGCTTACTATAGCCGTAGTTGTCTGAGGGTGAAAATTCCGTGGGTGTCCTCGTTTTTGTTTCCCTGGTTGTCTTTGGCTTTCCCTAGAGACTTTTCCTAAAGTCCAAGCTGTGTGTTCTTTCAGTTGTATTTCCCTATTATATAGGCATGCCCTGTTGATGTGGTAGTGAGGTATGGTGAAGGGGAGGTATTCCATAGTCCTGTGTGATTCGTTTACACTCTTTTGGTGAGTTGTGTCTCTGGGTAGTGACCCTCCCAAGTACTTCTCAGTAGCCCCTCTGCCCTTTAAGTGAGACAGAAAGGCTAGAAAGGGCTGGACTTGGGTTATTTCTCTTCCCTCAGCTTGTTTAGGCTCGAGTGAGCTAATTCTCCTTTAGGGCAGTTGTATTCGCTTGCTAGGGCTGCCTTAACAAAGCACACAACTGTGCGACTTAAACAACAGAAATTTATTGTCTCCATTTTGGAGGCTAGAAATCCAGGAACAAGTGGTGGCAGGGTTGTGTCCTTCTGAGGGCTGTGAGAAGGAGCCTGTTCCATGTTTCTCTTCTAGCTTCTGGTGATTTGCTGGCAATCTTTGTCATTCCTGAGCTTGCAGAAGCCATCACCCTGATTTTAGCCTTCATTTTCACATGCATTCTCCTTATACGTACGTCTGTGTCAAAATTTCCCCTTCTTTTAAGAACACAAGTCATACTGGATTATGAGTTAGCCCTCCTCCAGCATTACCTCATTCTGATATAACTAATAATATTGACAAAGTGGCTGTTTCCAAATAAAGTCACATTGTGAGGTACTGGGAGTTAGGACTTCAACCTGTGAATTTGTAGGGGGCCTAAGTCCACAACAGTAGGCCTTGTTAAGAACAAAATGCTCTGGATCTATTTTTAAATGGCTACTTTTCTTCTCCACTGGAAGCCTGACTGGATTTTTCTCTAGTCTTCACTGTGAGAACCTGGTGGCTCCTCAGATAAAATTCAAGACAATGTGGGAACTCCCTCACAATCCCTGAAGACTTGGCTCCCTAGAATTTAAACCTTAAATTTGTCCACAGTGAATCTCTGGCATTTTGTCATTTCTAGTTGAGGTTTTCCTACTGTAGTACTGGCTCCAGCAGCAGTGGTCTCTGCTCCTGGCCTCTACTCCAGTGGGCACTGGTTATTTATAGCCACCTGCCTGTTGCTCTCTAATTCAGGGGTGGCAGTTTGCCCTAGGACCTCAGCTCTCAGGCAGATTGAAGAAGAGGTGTTGATTTTCGGTTTATTCAGCACTTTTCCTGTGAGGATGGAAGTGTTAACTTCCAAGCTCTTTCCATGCCAGATCAGAAATGAAATGCCTTTGTTCTCTCTATGTTCAACATTATATGTGGATATCACATTAGATTTATAGTAGGCCGACCCAGGATCAGTTCAAAAACAGTTTCTGAAAACCATATAAAGAATGTCCCTGTGGCAGGGTCACAGAACTGCATCTCTTTTGTCTCCAGTTGTGTCTGTCACTTTGGGGAGAGAATGGCATCTCGAGTCTCATCCAGACCTGGAAATGCCCCAGGTTGGGTATTATGCTGAGGTGACAGGGCCTGCCCCTTTCCAGGCTTTCTTTGATTTAGGCCGCATTGAAACAATTCTTGCTAGTGGGATTACTGGTGGATTTTAGTATGAAGGAGAGCTCGGCAGGGCAAGAAAATACACATTGCAGATAATCTCAGCATTTGGTTCTTACTCTCACCATGAATAGTGGTATTTTGGAAGAATTGTTTGAGCTTACCCTCTGAGTTTTTAATCAAAGTCTGTACAGCATTGGAATGATCCAGGCACTCTTTATACATGATAAGGTTATGGAGCGAAATTAATTTTCTAGGAAAATCATTAGGCTCTTATTTCTGTTAGCTTATAAAAGCCATTTTTCCTGCTAATGCAGGAGAACATTCAAAACAGTGCCTTCTTTTTTGTGAGTATCAGAGATAAAAAGAATTCTATTAAGATTGGGGGAGGACATTTTGACACTTGAGTAGCAGTCAGACTGGGAAATGAAAAGTGAACAAGTCCCCTGCAGATCTAGCTTACATTTGCTCTTAGGTCGATTGGATATGGCAGAATATTTGCCATTAGATACAATGGTGCGCTTGCCTGCTTTGCTCTGTGCCTCCTATGAGCTGATAAGGGAGTGTGGCTGTTCTGTGTGAGGACTACTGGCTGCTCTGCACGAGGTAGAGGGCCATCCTGGAGATACGAGCTACTACATTCTTTCTTGCCACAGGACAGGTTTCCATCTAAGCCTCTCCTATCCAGTTTGCGGGACTTACTGTTGGTACAATTCCATATATATTTTGTAGGTACTGTCTTTGCTATCTTTAATGATCCCACTTAACAGTGTTTACCAGGCAGATGGGCACATTCATTGTTTTGTTCGAATGACATGGGATTACATTGTGGGCTTTTTTTTTTTTTTTTTTTATCGGAGTTGGGGGTTAGGCTCAAAAGGAGAGGGAGAGAATCCTAGGCAGTGTTCACGCTCAGCTTAGAGCCCAACGCAGGGCTCATTCCCACAACCCTGATATCGTTACCTGAGCCGAAATCAAGAGTTGGGTGCTTAACCAGCTGAACCACCTAGATGCCCCTCCACTGTGGCATTTTTAACTTGGAATGTATATGAAAAGCTGGAAGTTCAGCCTAACAACCTTGTAAAACAACTTGATGAGAACGAAGACCTCAGGGAGAATAATTGCTTTTACTCTTTTGTGTTTTGAGTGATGTATTTGAGTTCTCAGTCTAAAAGGTACCACGTAGTCATCAATATGCTACCACCCGGATTTATGGGGATGAGCAGGGAATTCAAGCAGGCAGGATTTAGTCTAAGCTGAGGTAGCCCTAAATTGTCAAAACAAGTTATAGGGAGACTGTGAAATTCTCTTCCTCAGAAATCTCGAGTAGTCTAGACTGGCCTATTTTTGTGCAATATTTAGAGTGAAGGAGAGAGACTGGACTAGACTTTCCTCGTCCCCATGCAACATTTATTTTCTTTGTCAAATTTTTTAAAGAAAATTTGAATTTGAGTCATTTTAATGATGTAATTTATTTAAAACTGAAACATAGTTTATCCTTCCCCCGAAATAGCGAAATGTACTACAAGATCATAATTTTGAATTATTTTCACAACCCAAGTAAGGATGAATGTTTTCCCAAACGTGAATTTTGGTGCATGGTTGGTGTGTGTGTGTGTGTGTGTGTGTGTGTGTGTGTTTGACAAGGCATGTGTATGCTTTCTTTTAGAGCGGACAAGAGAAAAGTCTTGTGTGTGCCTTGTAAAATTCTACCTTTTATATATACTTAAATGTTCATATCTGTAAGTCAGGGCTATTATTAAAATATTAAAGTTAATATTAAAATACTTAAAAAGTAGATGAGGTTTATGTCTAAAATACATAATTTTGATAAAGTTAGCAGTGGCAAAGCAGGTGGCTAATAGAAGAGTAACAGAAGTAGCTTTGAGAAATGGATGTAACAAATGGTATGTGTGTACCAGAATGATAAGCAATAGTCAGAAATGGATATAAATTCATTAATGTTAGCTTATTTATTAAAGTTTTGATTATATTGATGTTGCCTGGTCATCTTCCAGCAGACTTATTATTTCCCTCCCAAATGAATGCATCACAGTCTGAGAGATTTGCTTGGTTTGATGCATAGTCACACCTTCAGTACTTATAAAGAGTTTTGTCAGTAAATGCTCTGGAAAGAATCAACTACCAGATTCATTGGCAGATGCTAATGTCTAGTCTTAATTTGCTCCATAATTTTGCATTTATAAGACATATTAACAAGTCTGATGTAGATAAAGTATTAGCACTACCTACAGTGTGGTATGAACATCTGAAAAGAACACTGGCTTACCTTAACGTCAAGGATCATTGATTAGCATTCCCTTTTTCTTTTCCTGAGCATTCTGTTGAGACAAAATCTTAATCCTGCATAAAGAACCATCATTTCCCTGCGTTATCATATGCATTTTCTATTTTGTCCAGGTAGAACTTTCTGACAAGATTCATTCGTAGCTCAATCTAAATTCAGAGCCTAGTCCTTGTAATTCTCTCCCTTCTATCTTGTATTTGGTTCCCTTTTTCTGAAGGCAATCCAGTGCATTATTGCCAATCAATTCAGTGTAATTCAGTGTACATTTACTAAGTAGTTATTTAGTATGTGCCAAGACTATGTGAGAGCTGGGAAACATCGAATGCCAGCCACACAGCCTTTGCTCTCAGAGTTTATAGTATAGTTGGGACAGGGACACTTAAACAGATAATTTTCAAATTCTGCCTTCCCAGAAGATAATTTTTGGGAAGAATTAAGGTGATGGTCTACATAGGAAATAACCAGTTATGAAATTCTGCACTAAAGGCAGTTGTGAAATACAAAAGAAAGAAAAGAGAAGAAAAAAGAAAGGAAACTTGATCTGAGAGATTTATAGCCAATTTGAGGACACACTGAATTAGCCCATCAGCAAGTACTGACAGCCCCAAGCAGCAGAATGTAATTAATGAGTTTAGCACTCAGGTCTGGACAGAGTGTCACAAGACTCTTAATTTAGGAAGGATTTCCTTTGTCTAAATATAATTTGTCTTTTTGTAACTGAAGTCTCTTACTACTAAAAATAGGAGGGCTATTTGCCATCATTTGTAGAGTATTTATAACCTCAGGTTAATCTCAGTGGAGTCCAGAGCTCCCCACTGTGACTGTTGGTGTGCTGTGCGTGGGTTACAGGTGTGCCCCAAGACCCATCCCCTCAGCTCTTGGGGTGGCTTTTGGGGAACCCATAGTCCCCTGTGATCAGTCGTCTTTACTCTGATGGGCCATATGAGCACTGTCCTCCTGTGTGCCATGACCTGAGAAAAGCTGGGAGATGTTGGTTTAAACCATCTGCCTTACCATTTCTTCAGAAGGCTAGTTTCCCAAGCATTTCTGTATCTTATTAACCCTTTCCTGATATCATTATATAAGGAGCTTTGGTTGAGGAGTGTTGAAGAGAAGACAGGGCTCCCAGAAGTAACTGATTTCTTGAAGCTCCAGAGATGATTCTTGTTCTGTAATGAACAGTAGTTGATTTTCTAAATAGTTCCTTTTGACCACTGGTAGTTGAGTGTCCATCATGATTAAAACTAACACCCTAGCTTTTTTTTTTTTTTTTTTAAAGTAAGCCATATGTCCGGGGTGGGGGGCTTGAACTCACAACCCTGAGATCCAGAGTTGCATGCTCTATCAACTGAGCCTGCCAGGTGTCCCAGTATCCCCAGTGCTTGGTGGGTGTTGCGAATCACTGACATATAAGACAAATGAACGCATATATACTGTGTACCCTGCCATTCATCCACTTTCTGCATTTGGTTTAACAATACCTAAATAATTAGCCCTCACAACATACAGGGCACTATTGCAGGCATTAGGAATTTGTTAATGAGAAGATACCAGGTGCCTGCCCTCCAAGAGTTGATAGTCTTTACATGAGAAAGGTAATTAAAGAAGTAATTACACCGTGGTGTGATTGGTGCTATGAGGGAAGTACAGTAGGGACCACTGTTTAGGCTGGAAGTTGGTTTAATATATATAGTTACTCAATTTTGTTGTCCCTTTAGAGGCACTTTCACTGAATACCATTTCCTTAGGTAGTCAGTATAAACTGAGTACTGTTGTGATGTAGATTGTCTCTGATGTAAGCCACGGTTCACCCTAACAACCCAAGTAACAGTGAGACTTTGACTTCATGATTTCCCTCACCAGGAGGCAGTCTTGGTTTCAAGGCTTTCGTACTTATTACCTGTAGCCTTAATTACAGATGTGGTGAAATAATGCTTCTCTCTTGCTGGTTATGTTTTCAGGGAGGGTGTTCACGTACATCAGGAATTGGTGCAGATATCTCCATGTGTGACGGAGCAGTTCATTGAGCTATTGTGTCAATTCAGCCCAAACCAGGTTATAGAGACACTGCAGGTCCTTGAGTGCTACCGCCTGGAAGAAACCATCCAGGTAAGAGTGGTAACGTGGAGCAGACAACAGAGCGCTCATGCTCATCGGTCACCAGTTGACACGTGGGCAGAAGGATACTCACATGTTCCAATACATAGCCCGTGGGATTGAACCTGGCTGGTCTGACTCCATAGCACATGCCCTCCATCGTGCTGCCCCTTAATTCTAGTCAAGTTGGAAAGAGCGTGTGTCCATCATTGTTATTAATCAAGTTTCACAGATATTTTAACCAGCACAGTAAGCCTGGAGGAAGGAATGCAATAAAAATATATTAAAAGGAAAAACCAAGGTCTTGTTTGTGGGCACTGATTAGTTAGCTAGTCCTGTGGTGCTTAAGACTTGGGCTCAGGCGGTCAGTAGCCTTCTCCCATTCATTGCCTTGAACCCCTTCCCTTGTTTTCTCCTGTTTCCAAATGGAAATGACTGTGCATGTGCACGTGTGTGTACATACACACACAGACACACTCTAATCTGAAAGAGGTTGTTATTCCTCACTTAAAGTTTGTCAGCTACCGTTATCCCTCCTTTCTGTTATTGTCAGTGCTCTGAACCAGTAGCCCGTGTTCTCTGTATCACCTCCTAAATTGCTCACACTTGACACATTTTACATGGTGAAGTATTTAAAATATATAGAAATGTGCAGAATATCAAATATCTATGTACCTACCAATCCAATTGTATACATGGTCACATTTTACCGTACTGGCTTCAGATCTTCATTGTTTGTTTAAGAAATAAAGTACCTTTTATCTGTCTGTTCCCCTGTCCCCACTGAGGTCACCACCAACCTGAAGATGGGGAGTGGAGCCTTCCCCTCCATGTTTTTTTATTTTATCTGTATATGTATTCACCTATAAAATGCATGATACAGTCTTACATGCTTTTAGAATTTGTATTAATGGTATCATATAGTACATATCCCATTGAAAAATTGCTTTCTTTCTTTTTTAAAAGATTATTTATTTATTTGACAGACAGAGATCACAAGTAGGCAGAGAGGCAGGCAGAGAGAGAGGGGGAAGCAGGCTCCCTGCTGAGCAGAGAGTCCAACACAGGGCTCGATCCCAGGATCCTGGGATCATGACCTGGGCCAAAGGCAGAGGCTCAATCCACTGAGTCACTCGGGCACCCCGAAAAATTGCTTTCTTCATTATTTTTTTAATTTATCACTTTTATACATGTAGATTGAATTCCTTCATTTTAATAGCCATTTAATATCAATTGAATGAATGTGCCACAGTTTATTTCCCTATTGATAGACACTTGTATTCTTTCTAATCTTTTACCTTTATAAACAATGCTACATATACATCTTTGTATAATGTAGGTTTGTGAGGTTTCTCCAAGTAATTATCTGGAGGTGGAATTCTTAGACAGTAGAGTAGCTTTATTCTACTGTTATTGCCACAGTGATCTGTTTGTTTCTGTTCTCATCACCCATGGTTGTTATTTGCTGTTTTTCCACATTCTTGCTGATACCTAACATTTTTAGACTTCTTTAGTTTTGCCAGTGTGGTGGGTATCTTTGATTACTCATGACATCGACCATCTTTCCATATGTTTAATGACTCTTTTGGTTTTCTTTTCTCTAAATTATCTGTTTTGTATCATTTGTCCTTTTTTCTATTGAGTTTTTGACTTTACTGATTTGTAGAAGTTCTAATTTCTGCATCTCTCATCCTTTGCTGATGTTATGTGTTGGAGATGCCTTCTTCCAGTCTGTTGTGGCAAGTCTTTTAACTTGGTTTTTAGTGACTTCTATTTTAACTTACCAGTCTTTTCCTTTAAAGTTTAGATTTTTGTATGTGTCTTATTTCCTTTTCCACTCCGATGGTATAAAAGATATCCTCTTATATGAGTTTTATAGTTGAGCTTTTTACATTTAGGCCTTTAATCCATCTGGAATTTATTTTTGTAAACAGATCAAGAGAGGGATTTATGTATTTTTTTCCCCGTGTATAACCAATGGTCCATGTGATATTTTGGTGTCCTTACCGCACTGATTCAGAATTCCTTACTGCTACCTACCAAACTCCCAGAGATGTAGATCTGTCTGTGGGAGCTCTTCTCTTCCTTTGGTCATGTCTTTCCTTATACCATTACCGCATATTTTAATTAATACAGCTTTACAATAAGGCTTATTATTTGAAAGTCGTCCCTCATTTTTTTCTTTAAAATTCTATGTCTATTCTTAGGCTCTTACTGTTTCACATCAAATTAGAAATCACATTGTCAGGTTCCTCAAAAAAAAAAAAAGTCCAGTGTTTTTATGAAATACATACATTGAATTTTAGATGAGTTCAGTCAGGGAAAACTGACATTTCACAATGTAGAGTCTTAACATTCAAGAACCTGGTTGTCTTTTTAAAAGCCTTTGATTCTCTCGAGTGAGGTTTTAGTAACTTTTATATGATATACATGGTTCTTGCATGTGTTTTCTTACATTTGTTCCTAAATATTTACACTTTTTGTTAAGGGTGAAAGTTTTTGAAATGACATCTTTATTGATTGCTGCTGCTGTGTGTTATTAATTTTTTACATTGTTTGTATCAAAAAGAATCTGAATTCTTCATTCAAATAGTTTCTAGATTTTTTTTACCGTAATACTACTTTCCAAGAATAAGGGTAGTTGTTTTTGTTTCTTTTCAATCTTACCCTGCTTTCTCTCTCTTAATCAGATGTGCAAGAGCTCCAAGATATTACTATATAGAAGCAATGACAGTATATATTCTTGCCTTGTCTCTGATTTAAAAAAATTTTTTTGTTTGTTTTGTTTGTTTTTTTCTCTGATTTAAAAGGAAAGATGTCTAACATCTAAGATGTCTAATATCTTCCCATAGATAATTTTTATTAAATTAAAATTCCATTCTCAGTTTGGGTAATAGTGTTTTGTTTTTGGTTTTCTTGAGAATGGGTACTGCATTTTATCAGATACTTTTTTGTATATTTATTGAGAGGATCATAGGTTTTTCTCCTTTGAACCTGTTAATATGTTATTTGTGCCTCTCTTTTTTCTTCTTGCTAAGAAAGTTTTTATCCCACCTTATTAGTCTTTTTGGAGACTATTTTGGGGCTTGTTAAACTTCTGTATTGTTTTTCCTTTGTTTCTTTTCAATAGCATTATGTTTTGCATTTCTCTTTCTAATTTCTCTTCTGAGCTTGCTTGGTATTTCCTTTACTTATTAGAAACTCTCAGTTTATTAAGACCTCAGAAGTTGTTTTGTTGTGTTTCATTGCCATTTTGTTGTAAATATTTTCTGATTTCTATTGTTCCTATTATGAGTATGTGTTACTTTTTTCCTGTGGATATACTCATTCAGGTAAATGACAGTTTTAGATTAAATCCGTGATGAACATGGGTTAGTTAGAACTGCCAAGATGGGCCACTTATAAGACTAGAAAGTCAAGGGCGCCTGGGTGGCTCAGTGGGTTAAGCTGCTGCCTTCGGCTCAGGTCATGATCTCGGGGTCCTGGGATCGAGTCCCGCATTGGGCTCTCTGCTCAGCAGGGAGCCTGCTTCCTTTAAAAAAAAAAAAAAAAGACTAGAAAGTCAAGAATTTCATATTATATTGGACCATAGACTACTACTGAGGTATGAATTTATTATTTATTGTCATGTTGTTTTTATCCTTAATAGGATCCACAAACAAGATTTGTGAACAAAAATCTTTATCTTTTCTTATTTCGTAGATTACCCAGAAGTATCAACTTCATGAAGTTACTGCCTACCTATTAGAAAAAAAAGGAGATATTCATGGTGCCTTCTTAATAATGCTAAAGGTAGTATTTTACTTTATTTACTTTGTCATGTTTCTTTCCAGGCCTCCATTCATCAACCCATTTTTTTTTTTTTTTTATTGAGATATACTTGACATGTAACATTGTGTAAGTTTTCACTCATCTTAATCTCTTGTGTGTCAGAATAAGTTGCAGACAATACTACATTTTATCATGACTAGAGTTTAGTCACTGACTAGAGCTCACCATTTCTTTTTGGTATTTTTTAAAGTGAAATTTACATTCAGTAAAATGTATGAGTCTTAAGTGTATCATGTACTGAGTTTTGATACATGCACACACCTGTGTTCCTAGTTCCTAACAAGACAGAGAACATTACCTTCACCAGAGAAAGTTCCTCATGTTCCTTCACACTCAGTTTCCATTCCCATGCCCCCACACATATTCACTTTTCTGATTTTTTTCACTGTGAATTAGTTTTACTTTTTTTATGCACTTTCATTAATGGAGTCCTCCAATAGTACTCTTGTATAATTCTTCTTTCAGCATGATATTTTTGAGATGTGTTAGGAGTTTGTTTCTTTTATCACTGAGTAGTATTTAAGTGTCTGAATATACTACAGTTTATTCATTCTCTTGATGGTTGACGCCTGAGCTATTTCTAGGTTTTGGCTATTAAGAATAAATCTACTATGGGGGCACCTGGGTGGTTCAGTCACTGGGCCGCCGCCTTTGGCTCAGGTCGTGATCCTGGGGTCCTAGGATCAAGCCCCGCATCTGGCTGCCTGCTCAGCAGGAAGCCTGCTTCTCCTTCTCCCACTCCCCCTGCTTGTGTTCCCTCTCTCGCTGTGTCTCTCTGTCAAATAAACAAATAAAGTCTTAAAAAAAAAAGAATAAATCTACTATGATCACTCTTGTACATAAATGTTTTCATTTTCCTGAAGGTAATACCAAGGAATGGAATTGCTAGGTCACAGGATAGGTGTAGGTTTAGTTTTATAAGAAATGATAAGACCTCTTTCCAAAGTAGCTATTCTATTTTACATCTTCTCCACTAATGTATGACTTTTGGTTTGCTACACATTCTCCCCAACAGTTTGTCTATTTTTTACAAAAATTTTTATCTACTTTTTAAATTGTTATAAAATATATATTACAAAAATTTACCATTTTGGTGAAATTAAGTATATTCACATTGTTTTGCAATTATTACCACCATCCATCTCCAAAACTTTTTCAGCTTCTGAAACAGAAACTCTGTACCCGTTAAATAATAACCTCCTCTTCTCCCCATCCCCAAATAACCACCATTCTTCCTGACTTTATGAATTTGACTGCTGTACCTCATATACTTGGAATCACAGAGTATTTGCTTTTTTGTGTACATTTGTCACAAAGTCTTCAAGATTTATCCATATTGTAGCATGTGCCACAATTTCAGTTTTAAGGCTGAGTGGTATACATTTTATGTGTATGCCACTTTTTGTTTATCTGTTCATCCATTGATAGACCCTCAGATTGCTTCTACCTTTTGACCATTCTGAGTAATACTGCTATGAACATGGGTATACAGATATCTTTTCAAGACCCAGCTTTCATTTCTACTAAGCATATAACCAGAATGGAATTACTGAATTCAATGATAATATTATTTTTAATTTTGAAGGAACTGCCATACTGTTTTCTATAGTGGCTGCACCATTTTACATTCTCATCAGCAATGCAGAAGGGTTTTAATTTCTCTACATCTTCTCCAAAACTGTTTTCTTGATGGTAGCCATTTTAATGGGTGTGAAGTACCCATTTTAAATATTGTCATCTACTCAGTGATTTTAAATATTGTCATCTACTTACGGATTAGGGATATCCTATTTATATTTTTTAAAAAAAGTTCCAATTTGGCTTCTAGTTTTTCTCTAGCTATGTAGTCACCAAACAGGCCAGGAAGAATAGTCCACAGAGGCTTGCGTAGGCTCTCAGCCTCTTTTAATGAGTAAGTTCCCCTTATATCTCTTTTTCCCTTGCAGTTTGTTGAAGATACCATGAATCTATTTTTAAAGGATAAATTAAACATATTCCTGGCATGGATGGGGGAAGAGAAGCAGGATACCCTTGCAGGGAATAAGACCAGCATTTACAAAGGCATGGAAATACTGAGAAATATGAGCTGCTAGGAGAGAATCCAGCAGCTCTGCTGGGGCTCCACTATCAATGTATAGACAGGTGAGGTTAGAAGCAAGGGCTGGGTCCAGATTTGGGAAGATTTTGTAGGATACCCTGAAGAATTAGGACTGATTTATTATCACATGAGACCACTTAAAGGTTTTTAAGCAAAAGAACTGACATGATGTTGTTTCATGAAGATTGCTCTGGTAACTGTAAGAGGATGGGGGTCTAGAGAAGGGGGAGGTAAAACTTGGGGAGGAAGCAGAGAACATTTGCGAGGCTGTGTAGTACAGATAATGAATCCATGAGGCTTAAGCTAGGGGTAGTGGTGGTGGTGAAGTGGGGAGAGGATTGGACTTGAGAACTGTTGATCATTTGAATATGATATGGAAGGAATAAGAGGGAGTGGTTAATGACAGTTGTATGATGTTTAGCTTTACATTATTAGCCTATAAGAGACCTCAAGGAAAGGAACAAATTTGGACTAAAAAAGATATGTTAAGATCAGCCTCAGTGTATATTAAGACGACTTTGAGGAGCACCTGGATGGTGTAGTCAGTTAAGCATCCAGCTCTTGATTTCAGCTCAGGTCATGATCCCAGGATCATGGGATGAAGCCCCATGTGGGGCTCCTTGATCAGCAGGGAGTCTGCCTGAGCTTTTGTCTCTCTCCCTCTCTTTCCACCCCTCTCTCCATGTTCTCTTTCACTGTCTCTCTAAAATAAATAAATCTTTTTTTTTTTTTTTTTTTTAAAGCATCCTTTGGAATATCATCAGTTAAGGCTTTCTAAGGATCTAGTATTTGGTGTAGCAGTGGACACTGAAATTTGCATATTTAGAGCTGTCATACTCAAGTCTGTGCCCCATGCTCTGGAGACACACTTTATGTTCTTTTTTTTATTCCCACCCACCCCTTTTTCTCATAGCCCACTATGACTTTTATTCCCTTACCCAAAGTCTGGATAAATCCTGCTCTTTATTACTGTGCCTAAAGAATGTCATTGATGATGGTATAATGGTACAACAGAAGCAGAAGTGCTGCAAATAAGTGACACTTAGTATTTTGGGTCCCTTCCAATACTGCTAGCTTTGCTTTATGTATACCCCAGAATTCTCTTCTGAATGACAGTAAGCGACCTATCTTTAACCTTGTTGTTTCACCTTGTTGTTTCTTCAAGGTTTTCCTTTAAAATGTGTTTGTCTGGGTGATGGATATTACGGAGGACACATGTTGTGATGATCACTGGGTGTTAAAAAAAAAACAACAACAAAGAATTTTAAAAAATAATAAAAAAAAATAAAATGTATTTGTTCAAATATTTGTGAATTAGGTAACTGTATCCTTCTTACCTCCTGCATTTTTTTTTTAACCTGCTAGAGACTGCAAAGCAAACTTCAAGAGATAACACATCAAGATGAAAGTAAGTTCTTGAGTGTGATTTACAATTATTTCTTCCCATGGACCCTGTGTTTTAAAAGATGTTGTCTAAGAAACTGCATTTACTAAATAATAATTACCTTGATCTGTATAAATACTTGAACACTGATGCCAATTTTAGCTCATTTTCAAGGGCTCATAATGGGGAATCATGGAAACCATTGCAGCTTTGTGATGCCAGTTGCCAGTGGGGTTCACTAATACTGATTTTTTTGTTGTTTGATTTATTTCTGTGCCAATTTTTGGTTATATATAAATGAGGTGCATAATTAATGTCTTTAAAGTTACTGTAATGTACTGAGCAATAACAAATCGAACTTCTAATCAGTAATAGCTGGGGTTTCTGTAGTGAATTTCTGTAATTTTAGCACAAAGCAGTAAAACTTGACAGTGTCGAATCTTAGATGGCCTTGTCACAGACAGATGTAAAATTCCCATTATTTTCCTTGACGTTTTAGGACATAGATTAATTTTTTTTAAATTGTGGTAAAATACACATAACACAAAATTTACCATTTTGGCCATTTGTAAGGGTCCAGTTCACTGGCATTGAGTCCATTCACACTGTCCTGCAGCCATCTCCACCATCCATCTCTAGAAGTTTTCCAACTTCCCAAACTGAAGTTTTGTACCCATGAGACAATTACTCCCATTCCCTGCCCATGTCTGTCCCTGGCACCTCCCGTTGTGCTTTCCCACTCTGAATTTAATGACAGGCCTTCCATAACTGGAATTGTCCCGCGTTTGCCCTCTTCAGTCTGGCGTGTTGGCCTAGCATAATGTCATCACAATTTTTCGGCATTGTAGCACGTGTCAGAATCTCATTCCTTTTTAAAAAGGCTGAATAATATTTTGATTTATGTATGTACCACATCTTGCATCCTTTTGTCTGTCCATGGACACTTCAGTTTCTCCCGACCCTTGTGAAGAATATTGCTGTGAACATGCTGTCCAGGTATCTTTCTGAGACCCCACTTTCATTTCTTCAGGGTAGATTCCCAGAAGTGTTACTGCTGGATTAAATAGTAATGCTAATGTTAATTTTTGAGCGGCTGTTATACTCACTTCCGCAGTGGCCGCCTCAGTGTATGTGGCTGTCAGCGGCACACCAATGAGAATTCTAGTCCATCCAAGCCCTTACTAACACTTGTGCTTTTCTCTTTTCTTGAGCATAGCCATCCTCCTGGGTGCCAATTGATAGCTTAGTGGGCTTTTGGTTTGCATTTCCTCATTGACAGGTAATGGAGAGCATCTTTTCACATATTTACTGGTTATTTGTGTATCTTCTTGGGCCAAGTGTTTATTCAAGTCCTTTGCCCGCTTTTGAATAGGATGATTTTTTTTCACATTATTGAAATTTTCCAAAATAGCTCTTCCAAAGTTCATTCGATAGGTGATTTTTAGATTGCCCTACCTCTTCAACACATTAGCACATTTCTTAGACCCCCTTTGCCCACACATTTCCTTAAACTCCTTTACCCTAATTCTCTATAAATTACATTCATCTGTGTTTTCTGTGGCTCGGTCTTAAGTGATAGGATCTGTGTTGTATCTGGATCATTTTGTATTACACGGCATCTTCTTGGAGCCTTAGTAAACGGTTGGCTTTTCCATATTTAGTTCAACTAAGCATTTGTTATTTTTGTACTGTTAGTCTCTGTTTAGTCAATTTGTATTAGATTTATTACATTTATGATATTTTCTTATTGTTGTTAGAATAATTTTTGCACACGTTACATGGGAGGTTGAGGGAAAAGAAGAATATTTCCCTAAAATCACTACAATGATTTGCAAGTGATATGTGTAGAGAAGCCAGTTCTTTGGATTTAAATTTCTTTGAAGATCAATTTTTCAGAAATAGTCTCATGTCCACTGTTTACTCTCAGATTTAATTTTTTCTGTGTGCCTAAGAATTTTGGAGGATTTGCTAATTACAAGACATGGTGCTCGTGAGGGTAATACACAGATGGCTAAAACACAGCTCTTACCCAAATAACTATAGTCTTGTGAAAGAGACAGATATGTAAATAAAAACTTTGAATGCTGGAGGAATCAAGTATTATCAAAGAGATGCAGTGAGAGTGGCAAATGATTGTGAAAAATTAGGGAATGATTTATAACTGATGAATCAAAGGTCATTTGTGGAAGATGTGACCTTTGCAGTAAGACTGGAATGATGACTAGAAGTTTGATAGGGAAAGGCAAGGAAAGGGCACCTGGGCTGAGCAGAATGTGAGTATGAAAGTACTTGACCAGGAACTCAGGAGTAAGATACAGCGCAGTGGAGTAAGAGCACAGAGGGTGAGAACATGAGCCAGATGGTTACTGCGTCTACTTAGGGTCAGAAGTTTACTTATGTTCTGTTTTTAAAACTTCAAGGCTTTTAATGATTTTTGTGGATGAGACTGATAGATTTGCTTGTGACAAAGAGAATGAGGGAGGCAAGATTTAGAAGTCAGAAGTTTAATTAAGAGTTGTTGCTGTAGTTCACAGCAGGTGAAGAGCAGCATAGGGTAAAAGTCAGGACACATGAGGGCACAGAAGTAGAATCCACGGAAGTGGCAATTTATTTCGATGTGTGGGTAAAGTGGGGATGGAACATCAGGGACGATGAAGATTTATAAAATGACTTAAAGAAGATGGTTTCATTAACTTAGTTTGGGAAGTGAGAAAAAAAGTGATCTGGTTTTTGTGCTTATGAACTCAAGGTGCTCGCAGGACATCCGTGTAGAGATGGATAGAATCTGTGGACAGTTCACCCTGCAGATGATGAAAGGAACACGGGCTGCAGGTGTACATTCAGAAGTTACTGGCAAGGACCTGAGGTTGAAACCACAAGAGGAAGTGAATTATTGGGAAATGAAAAGGAGAGGGCCTAAGATAATATCTTGAAGGATGACTTACATCTAAGAGATAGAGGGAAGAAGAAATGGTAGAGCAAGTAAGGTGAAAGGTCATCTTTCTGCTGACTAACCGACAGATGATTGGAGCTATTCCATAGCTAAAGTGTATTAAAATGCTAAGTGTGATGAGCTTTATATGTCCTGTGAATGTCAGGCATTTACATGGAAACAAAATTATCTGTTTTTAATCTATTAAGCATTGGTATCATGCTTATGGAAGATTTCATAATACAAAACAGTGCTATGCCAAGAAAAAGATAATTTTTTTACAGAAGCTCTGAGAATTCTCAGTAATATATCCTTAAGTCTTGTTAATAATTTTTCTGAATCTTAGAGACCAAAGAGGAGCTCTCATTGAAGGATGTTGAAGATACCATGGTAGAGACAATTGCCCTTTGCCAGAGAAATTCCCATAATTTGAACCAGCAGCAACGAGAGGTAGGAGAATGACTACTTAGGCATATCAAAGTCGGTTCTGATCTGAAACTAGGAGTTAATTCTATTTCTTCTGCCCTCTCAGCCACCTGAGTTTAATTCAACTAGATTTTAATCACTGTTTAGTGCTCCCAGGAGTATAAGCCTCCTAAAGTTATTGTGAGGAGTGCTTGTCCTCTTTGTTCTCACAAAAGGCTTTATATTCCTGGATCTGGCTGTGCTGCAGGATTTAAGCACGTGATTACTGGATGTCCTTGTTCTCTTTGGACCATGGTTCTGTGTATTCCGTGTAGCGATTCTATATTCTATGGATGTGTTGTCATTTATCATCTATTCTCTGTGGAGGAAAATGAGCATGAGAAGCTGGAGGGAAACCTTTAGGGGATACAGAGAACACTGGAAAAGGTCAAAGAAGGCTGTGATGTAGTTTCTCAACCCTGGCTGCACATTACAGTCACTTGGGGACCTTTAAGTAAATCCCAGCACTCGGGCTGCACCCCCAGAACAACGAAATTACAGTTTTTGGATGGGGACCCATTGCTAAAGCTTCCCACATGATCCCACTGTACAGCCAAGGTTGGAACCACTGCTGTAACAGATTCCAGACTGCCAAAAGGCAGAGCACAGAACTGAAGGAGGCACGGCTGAGCACCTGGTGCAGGTGGGAGTTACAGCAGGGAAGCAGAGACTAAGGGGGCGGGATGGGACTTGACAGCCACATTCTGCTGCAGTTTTCAGAAGAGAAGTTGCAGCGTGATGTGGCCTCCTTGTAACTCCTCGGTGCCTGCCTGCCTGCTCCTCCGGGCTGCAGCCTCTGACTTGGCACCACCCGTCACCTTTCTCTTCCCAGGGTTCTGATATGGGGAGTAAGGCAGACTTTTTTTTATATATTTAGCCATACATGTTACAGTGAGTATTATAAATTTATTTTTCTTTCCTGTTCTTTTGAGTTGGGTAAATTGCAACTTGACATTCTTGTCAAAGATTTTTTAAGACTATATGTTCCAGAAACCCTTCAGAAGAAAAATTGTATACAACAAGCACATTTACATAACAGAGGTGATTTTTAAAAAAAACATTTTGTGGGCGCCTGGGTGGCTCAGTGGGTTAAGCCGCTGCCTTCGGCTCAGGTCATGATCTCAGGGTCCTGGGATCGAGTCCCGCATCGGGCTCTCTGCTCAGCAGGGAGCCTGCTTCCGTGTCTCTCTCTCTCTGCCTGCCTCTCCGACTACTTGTGATTTCTCTCTGTCAAATAAATAAATAAAATCTTTAAAAAAAAAAATAAAAAAAATAAAAAAATAAAAAAATAAAAAAACATTTTGTGTGATATACATATTCTTTATTTTTTTAAATCCTGCAAAACAGAAAGTTACAAAGAAGAATGTTTTTTAAAAAATTACCTTGTAAGGTGCTCCTGGCTCAGTGGGTTAAATCCTCTGCTTTTCAGCTCAGGTCATAATTCCAGGGTCCTGGGATGGAGCCCCATATCGGGCTCTCTGTTCAGCAGGGAACCTGCTTCCCTTCCTCTCTCTCTGCCTGTATCTCTGCCTACTTGTGTTCTCTGTCTGTCAAATAAATAAATAAAATCTTAAAAAATAAAAATAAAAATAAAAATTACCTTGTAAGATCCTATCACCCAGAAATAACCATCATTATCACTGGGGGAACCATCAGTCCAGGTACTTCTTATCAGCCTAAATCAGGAAATGCTTGCTTTTACAAATAAATATAGTAGTCAGTCTCCGTTAGGAAGCTTTCTGAATTTCAAATTAATATTTCTTCACCATACTATTTCTTAATAAATATCACTACAGCTTAAAAAAAAATCTGAATGACTGTAACAGATTGGAATTATTTATTTATAATTACGTTTCTATTTTATAGTATCTGTGATGCCAAGCCAGTAAGGAAACACGTAAACTCATGCTTGCTCCCACCTCTCTCCTCCATCCCTCTTAATTTTAAATAACCTTATAGAAGCCAGTAACACATACATTCTTTTCTGTGTCCACAATTCCCATAAATCGTTTAATCTTTTGAAAATGGATTTTGAGCTTTTAATCAGTCATTTTGCCATGATTTTTCTATTCCTGAGTTTTTATTTTCATTTATCTTTTGGTTGGCTGACTATATTTGGACATGGTTATATTTTGATAGAGAAACATGAAAAGGTAGAATTCTTTAAGCCATGTTCATACATACTTAATTCTAAATCTTTTTCACTTTTCAACCCTTCCATCTCCTCTCCAATATCTATTTGATACTCCTCCAGCTTCTCATGGAAAATTTAAGGGAAAAGGATATGTTTATATGTTTTATAAGTAGGGCTGTTTAGGTTCACAGAAGCTGAAATATATGACTCACATGTATTAACTAGTAGAATTAGTTATAAAAATCCATGCCTCCAGAACTCTAGGGATTATTCCGACTGTATTTGAACTCTGTATCTCTTAATCAGAGATAGGAACAATGCTTCTTTTGATGTGGCCAAAGGAAAACTCATTCCATCTTTTTTTTTTTTCTCCTGAGTTGGGATTTGTTTTAGTAAAAATATTAGATGTTAGACTTCTTCCTGTCCTTTGAAATTTTCACTTCTTTATGGCTATTATTACGCCATTGACTGGCTGCGTGTGAGAGAAGTCTGTTTGTCTCTCCTGTGTAGAGACACACCCTCTGTTTGTGGTCCCTCCGTCTAACAACTGGTTTCTGCTTCATTTCTGAATAAGTTTCATTATTACAACAGAAATATTTGAATGTAAATTTTATATAAATACTGTCTTGTGTGAAAAATGCTAGACTGATCTTATGTAATACCAAACATTCAATTTGGGGGCTTTTAATGGTGGTTTGTCTTGATTCTCTTTGTTTTGTTTTGTTTTGTTTTGTTTTGTTTTGTTTTGTTTTGGAGAGAGTGAGAACAAAAGCTGTTACCACAGACAGTCAACTAACTAGAAGATTTGAAGCGTTTGGAAGTTTGACAGTAGACTGTTCATAGTATCTCTTTCCAGAAGTTATCATCATAAGACTTAATGTTATGAGTATTTACTTAAAGCAGACTACAGGAAATTGGGCTGTTAATCCTTTCTCAAGTAGAATCTCTGCCTGTCCTACTTTTCTCTATCTGTTTATGGGGCTGCCCTAATACACGGTGATTACATATAACAAAGAGTTTGGCTTTGTTATTATGCATATAATTCCCTGAAAAGGAAGCTGTGTGTTACACAGCATAAGAAAGGAATTCAGGTTTAGTTGTGTTGCTCTCAGGGGATGGTTTGTGTGGAGATCTAATTAAAGAAAAATAATTCCTCTGTGTAGAGTGTGAACGTATCCCATGGCTATTACCTCCACAACCATGCTTCTCCCAGTCTACCATTTATAGTCAAGAAACAGCTAATTTTTACAAAAGTAATTCTTCCTGAATTGTCTGGATTAAATAAGAAAATTTAAAAATTGAAATTTCTAAACATAATAAATATAAAAACAAAATGTATCCCATATTAAAATAAATTATAAAATGTTTTGTATAAATTATAATTTAAAATAAATTATAATTTATACAAAATATTGTATTATATATATTTTATTATAATTTATATAAAATATTATACAAAATAAAATAAATTATACAATAAATAACACAATTAAAATAACCTACACAGAAATAAATAATGTGGTTATAAAAACATGTTAAAAAAAAGGTAAGCTAAATAAAGCTATCCGAGAATAAAATACAGCACTAATAGTTCATGAGTACTAAATAAGTTAAAATTTCAATAAAATATAAAAATTGCCATATGTAATATAGTTAAAACCAGTATCTTGAGAACTTAAAGAAATACATCAAAAGTTATTAGTATGAAATCTTGACCTCATAAAACCTTAAATGGGGGTAGATAAAGGCTTCCTAGTAGAGCTCTTCAGTTGGGAGGTAAACCAGTGGTTACTGGACCTGCAGCCTATTCTTTTTGCCTTCAGAGGCTCCCACATCTCCACTGCCATAAAATTTGTATGGGGTCAAGTGGTGGGGTGCAGAATATGCCCTTTTCTGTAAATAACCACTCTTGTTCTGCTTTGACCTTTCTTCATGGCTCCCAGGTGTTTTCAGGAATATGTTCCTCCCAAGACATAGAATTAACACCTTCTGTAAATGATTGTCCAACAAGAAACCATGTCTGAAAACTTAAAATGTATTAGTTTGATTTTTGATTAAAGGTCCCTGCCCTCCTCCCCCCCAAAAAGGAAGAGGACAGAATTTGGAGTCAGAGTACCAGTTAACTGGTAGTGTGATCTTTGGCAAATTTTTCTAAACTTAAGTTTCTTATCTCAAGTGAAGATCGTGCTTATTGTATAAGGCTGTTACGAAATTGAAATGAGAAAGTTGTGTAAATCATTTAATTGAGGACCCAGCATAATAGGAATAAATAAATGGTGGATCTATTAATTTATCTCTTGATGTGGTTGGAAATGTTAATTGAAATAATGTTAACTTCTACTTCTTGGTCTATGATGACTAACATAATACAAAACAACGCTTTAGAGAGGGAAAACTTTGGACAACCTTTATTCATTTCTCTTGCTTGATGCAGCTAAAGAGAAATGTGGGAGGTGAGGTGGCAGAGGGGCGGTCCTGTGTCCTGTCCTGCAGTACATAGGGTCACTTAGACTTGGTCAGGGGTGCGTGTACCGCACTGTATATGAGAACCCGGCTGGCAACTCGACCGTGTCGCCTTTGAACAGGCCTTGTCCTAAAACACAGAAGATTGCAGTTCCAGGGTCTAGACTTACTGCGGTTTCTTTATTTTCCTAAGGGGCATAGTAAAGATACCTATTGTAACTGTGCTCATTGCTTCTTTATTGTTGTTTCCCTTCCCAGTCAAGTGTTCTATCTTTTGTTTTTAAAATGTTTATAAAACAGGGTGCCTGGGTGGCTCAGGCATTAAGCATCTGCCTTTGGTTCAGATCATGATCCCAGGGTCCTGGGATTGAGCCCTGCATCCGGCTCCCTGCTCAGTGGGAAGCCTGCTTCTCCCTCTCTCACTCCCCCTGCTTGTGTTCCCTCTCACTGTGTCTCTGTCAAGTAAATAAATAAAATCTTTAAAAAATAATAAAATGTTTATAAACAAATGTATGTGAGAGGTACATCTCAACCTGTAAAGCACTATGCTGAAGCCAATCTTAAATATAACAGAGTGCTTTGGTTTCCTCTGACATTGTAGGCACTCTGGTTTCCATTACTGGAGGCAATGATGGCCCCCCAGAAGCTCTCTGGATCAACCGCACCTCATCTGCACCCAGAAGGTAATTACATCATCAAAATCCACCTATACCATCACCAACTTTCATCTGCAAAAAATTATCATTATGATACCTTTTCCCAGTATCATAGTATTAGTGCTTTTCTTAATGAAATTGTTGTATAGTGTTAATCTCATCTTTTATTCAGTTCTTTCTGTTATTAGTGTTTTTCTTAATGAAATTGTTGTATAGTGTTAATCTCATCTTTTATTCAGTTCTTTCTTTCTGGCACCAGTTGTGTCATTTGTCTTGAATAATAGGAGCTTTGTTATTTATCAGCAGTTAACTTTAAAATATCCAACTGGTCCTGGTTAGCCGAGTTTCTAGGAAACTATATAAATCTATTATTTTCCACTGACTTGTAGGAAAAACCAAGACCTCTTACTTTAAACTAACCTTAATATTAACATTTTATTATTATAACAGCTCTGAAATCTCTGACCATGCAAGTTCTAAACAGCATGGCAGCATTTATTGCCCTTCCATCGATCTTGCAAAGAATCTTACAGGTGAGTTAAAAGGAGAGAAAATTCAATGTTGATAAGTTTAAACTAATATTCTAGTCATGTTTATATAACAAATTAAGCTAATGTTTAAATTGGTCTCTAGAGTAATGCAGCTGGTTTTTGTCATTGCTAACTATCTAACTTAACAACTGTCATCCTTGAGCCTTTCCTGGTGCTCCAGGAGTGTGGGTTTTCCTGGCACAGGCTGGGGACCTTCCAGGTGTGTGTGCAGCCTTCACGTGTTCACCAGCATCTGGGGATTCAGATATAAAGGCTTCCTGTTCATATGCTAACTGGGAGAGAATCACCATTTATTGCCAGCGAATTGTGCCTTTTAGATTAAAAAATTATATAATAACCTAAAAATTACATTAATATAGTCATTTCTGAATCATAGGTTGTAACTTAAGTTTTCCAACTCATAAAAAAAATTTTATGTCCAGCCTTCATCCCCTATTCTAATTGTTATCCAACTTTGTGTCCACAGCCTTTGTAGGAAATATCTTTTGAAGGAAGTACCTATTTCCTTCAGCAAAAGGCATGTATGTTCCCAACAAAATTAAAAGAACACCAAAAATACCCCAAGATAAATTTTTCAGAAACTTTGTGAACATTCCTGGGGAAATAGCAGGAATTATCCTTAGAATCCATTTTGTCTTCCTTCATTTTATGCAGCATAGACACACACACACACCCCAAAACCATCAAAAAACAGTACTATGATGCCATTGGTCTTTATAATTCTCAAATGACTTTTCTCCTGTCAAGAATGTCCCTGGCAGCTCTCTTTTAAGACTTGCCAAGCTCCACTTGCATCTGGTATGAAGTGTCTGGGCTTTACTGATACAGACTACTGTATCCCTAAGCTCTCCTCACAGTTATGTATCTGCACACGTCCTCTTTCGTTTGATCCTGAGCATGTGGTGCAAAGTCTTTGATATAAACCACTTCTCTTATGTCCATTTTAGAATACGTTAGTTATAATGTTTTTAATTTAATATAAAGTAGTACTTCCATAAGGCAGAAATACTTTAATTTGCCAAGAAAATTAGAAAAAATGAAATCTTAAGGTCAAAAGTAGCTTCACTTTCAGTGTATACATTTTGCTTTATGTTGAGCTTTAACCACACTTTGGAACATAAATTACAAGAAACAAAAATCAGTTTTTCTCTTGGCAAAAGCAGGTGATTTTTAAAATTTTTGTTTTTTCAAGGCTCCTGACTTTGAAGGCTTTTGATATTAGAAAATCTTCCCTTTATTTTGAGTTTTATTGGCATTTATTTTATTTTTTATTTTTTGGCATTCATTTTCATTGTGTTCTTAGTGTTCTCTACTTTCAGTGGTAGAAAAGGTACGTTCCACCTTCTTTTCCCATGAATCAAGAGGTATGCTCTTTCTTAAATTTGTTATTTGCACGTTTGTGATTACTGTAGTAATAACTCTACCTTATATTTGTGTAGAGATTTTTATTTTTCTCAAGTTGCTTTCACAGATAGTATCTCAGTTGAAACTCAGAACATTCTCTTCAGGTAGTTAGGGCTACTACAGAAATTTCTGTTGATGAAGGAGGAAACTGAAGTATAGAAAAGCTAGTACTTGGTTTGCTGTTTGTGGCAAAACCCGGGCTACCACAAAAGTCTCTCACATTCTAATTTATGCTGGTTCCTATTATATTGTGTAAGCTTTTCAGTTGTTTCAGTGCCTGGTCTTTTGAAGCGTTAACTAATTTGTTTATTAAATATGTTTCCCTGTTTGGTCATTTCCTATGTAGATGAAAACCTTAGCTCTTGTCCTAAAGAGCTTTTAGGAGAGACAGAAAATGTTCTGATGTAGCTCTTCTTTGGGCTCTAAGCAAGTAATGGTGGCCACCTGAAGGATTATCTGCTGTGAACCCCCGCTAGGGTGATTGCCACTTCATCCCTACATTTTCAGGCCATATGATTACAGTAGGAGCAGCGTCTGACAGCAGGACCCTGACTCCACTAGATTGAGTCAGGGTGAGCAACTGGCCACTAACTGGCCACTAAGTAGGGCCAATCAGTGCCTTTTCCAGGAAATTATAGAACTGAACTTGAAAAGGATGAATGAGCCACTTTTCAGGCCTCTGAGTTATATAAGGTACAAAGTTCAGCAACTGACAATGACTACTTTTCCATCATGTTGACTGAAATAGTTAAAAAAATCACGGAGAGAAGGGGAAGAGTAAAGCAGACAAACAAAGAGGAAAATAGACAAGATGCATGAAGAAAAGAAGAGAAGACACCAGGAGAAGAGACAAGGCACAGGGAGAGGAGACCACAGAAATCCTGATGGCATTTGAGTCCTTTGTTTTAGTTGTGAAGGCTCACCTCCTTTCCTTTGCTTGGATCCTTGAAACAGCCCAGTATCTTTACAACAGTTAGTTTTTTTAAATAAGTTGAAATGAGTTGGGTTTCTGAATATATCTAGTCAAAGGAGTACCAATAAAAGTATATCTGAAACAGACTGGGGAATTTGGGAAGATTTCCTGGAGGAGGAAATGTCTGAACTGAATCTTAAATAGCCTAAAGGAATTAGGGGAAAAATGGAGATAGGGCTATTCTAAGCGGAGTGAACTATATATACTAAGAATGTGAGGTAAAACATGGTATATTTGGAGGAGTTGCAAGTGTTAAGTATGCTTGGAACATAGGACAAGAATAAAGGTGAGTCACGGAGCTGAAATTTGAGAGACTGGCAGGGACTGTGTTCTTAATTGCTTTGTGAACCATAAGGTAGGACTTTGGATTTAATTTTAACATTAGTAGATTATCATCAAAGGATTTTAAGTAGAGGAATGATGGAATAATGTTTCTCTTTAGAAAAATCATTTATCCAATATGTTATACAGGATAAATTGGAAGAGATAAGACTGAGGCCTAGGAATACTCAAAATGTAATAGGTACTCAAAATTTGTTAATTGCGTTGCATAGAGTGGCTAGGAGAAGATGGATTTGGAGGTTAGTTAGTAGAATCCGCTTGACTTTTTGACGTTTAGAGGTAGGGAAACACAAGAACTCATGTTTCATGTGACTAACAATGAGCAGTGGGGAAAAATGGGACCAGACTTTATGGGAAGAAGTAGAAGTGGAGACATAGACTCGGAAGTTGTCAGCACAGAAGTGGTAGTTCAGTTCTTGAAACTAGGTGAATGTTAGGAGGAAATGAATTAGCGAGAAAAGCAGAAGGCTAAAAGTGGAGTTCTTGGAAACATCTAAGGATCAGGTCTATTTACCCATCTTTATTTACCATTAGAACAGAAGGACCTTCAGAATAAGACTATATTTTGCTACTCTGTCACCATCACCTAGCCGAGAGGTACCTGACATACAGTAGGAACTAAATATTTTTAGAGTGAATAAAAGCCAAGGGTGCAGGAATTCCACTTCTGCCCCAAGTGGAGTAACAGATTTACCCCCTTGCTTAAAGCAGCCAAAAAATTGGACAGAGTATTTGAAATAGTTTTTTTTAAAAACTGGGTATCAAGCAGTAAAGGTCATTGATAACTGAGAGACTGGAAACAGACAAGGTAAGCCCTGTGTTTGTCCCACCTTAATGTCTTGAGAGACTTCCTAGGCAATAGTGCAGGGAGGGGATGCCAGCCAGTTTCCAGCATATTCATTGCTTTGAGGAGATGTCGCTGAGAATCAAGAGACTGAGGTGGCCAGAGTTTGCAGGCAAGTACCAGGCAGCTGAACTCTGGAGATGTGCAGAAGGCCCCTTTCTCAAGTGTAAGTGCATGGTATAAGGAAGCTAGCTAGGCCAAGGAAAAAAACACCTGAAAGGATCAGAGGTAATAATACTTGGACGTACACAGAGCCAATAGCAAGACTAGAATGAAGACCTCGTAATGTACAGAACATGAGGTAGAGTACTCAGAAGTACTCAATACTGGGAAGCAGCCCTTGATACATAGCTCCATTCATACTAACAAATCTTAATAGTAAGACCTGAAAGGATCAAACTTACCAAGTAATTTAACTGCCTCCCAGAACAAAGATTAAAAATACTTTAAGGAATACAAAAATATCCAGGACCCAACAGTGTAAAATTTATGGTATATTACATCAAATAAAAAAATTACAAGGTATTCAGAGAAGCTGGAAAATGAAACCCACATATGACATTGGATATTAAAATTAGCAGACAAGGACAACAAAACAGAAGAAAAGATAAGTGAATTTGAAAACCTAGTAATACAAACTATCCAAAATGAAACAGAGAAAAGTGAATTGAAAAAAAAAAATGAGTCCATGAACTCTGGGACAATTTCAAGCAGCCCAGAATATGTGTCCTTGGAATCCTGAAAACAGGGAGTCAGGAAAAAATACTTGAAGAAAAACTGGCTGAATATTTTTCAGATTTATTGAGAACTATTAGCATACAGATCGATAATCCCAAACCTGAGCAGTATGAGGAAAAATACAAGGCCCATCATAATTGTTCAAAATCAGGTTAACAGAAAAACTTAACAGCACCAGAGGAAAAAAAGAGGAACAAAAATAAAGATGGTAACACTTTTCTGTCAAACAGTTTTAACCACTTTGACCTAGTTGACATTTACATATTAATTCTAATGGCAGAAGTCACATTCTTCTCAGGTTATACATGGAATGTTTACTAAGATAGGCCATACTCTGGGCTATAAAGCAAGTGTCCGTAAACCCGTTGTTTTGGATTTTAACCATTCTAATAGGTTTGTAGTGGTCTTATTATTTTAATATGCTATTCCGTAATGAACAATGACTTAGAACACCTTTTTATGTGCTCACTTGCCATCTGTGTATCCCCATTAGTTGGGTCGTGTTTTTTAATTATTGAGTTTTAAGATTTCTTTGTATATTTTTTTATAGAAGTTTTTTGTCAGATATGTCATGCATGTATTTTCCCAGTGGGTGGCTTTTCTTTTCATTCTCTCAACAGTGTCTTTTCATTAAGCAGAAGGTTTTTTAAGTTTAATGAGGTCCACCTTTTCAGGGATTTTTTGTCATGGATTGTGTATTTAGTGTTGTATCTAAAAACTCATCATCAAACCCAAGTTCACCTAAATTTTTTTCCCATGTTCTAGAAGTTTTATAGTTTTGCATTTTACATTTTAGGTCTGTGATTCATTTTGAGTTAATTTTTATGAAAGATGTAAGGTCAATGTCCAGAGTCATTTTTCTACATGTGGATGTCCATTTTTTTCCGGCACCATTTGTTGAAAAGACTATCCCTTTCTTCATTGAATAGGCTTTGCTCAGTTGGCTATATTTATGGGGGTTTATTGCTAAGTGCTCTGTTCTTCTCCAGTGATCTCTTTGCTTGGTCTTTTGTCAGTACCACATTATCTTGATTATTGCAGCTTCATAGTAATTCAGTGTCAGTCCTCTGACTTTGTCCTCCTTCAATGTTGTGTTAGCTATTTTGGGTCTTTTGCCTTTCCATGTAAACTGTAGAATCATATTGTCTGTATCCACAAAGTAACTTGCCAGCTTTTTTATTGTCTTTGTCTGGTTTTGTCTGGGTAATGCTGGCCTCATCAAATGAGTTAGGTGTTCCCTCTGCTTCTATTTTCTAAAACAGATTGTAGGATAGTGATATAATTTCTCCCTAAATATTTGGTAGAATAAACCAGTGAAACCATGTGAACCTGGTGTCTTCTATTTTGAAATGTTATTAAGGATTCAATTTGGTTAAGAGATCAGACCCGTTTATTAAATGTTTCTACATGTGTGAGTTTCAGTAGTGTGTCTTTCAAGGAGTTGATTTGTTCCATCTAAGTTATCAAGTACTCAAACCAGGAGTTTTTATGTCTCTAGGTTTGGGGGTTTTCTGTTTTGTTTGTTTGTTTTGTTTTGTTTTAATCTTGTCCCTTATCATCTTTTTTTTCATTAGAACCAATTTTCAATCCATTGCCAAGCGTTCTCCACTAGAATATTGCCTAGATTATTTCCTGTGTTCCAGCATTGTACAGGGCACATAGTGTCTACTTACTGGGTTTTAGCTGGCTCAGTCATCATCATCAGCAGTTCATAAGCACTTCTGTGTTCTTTATCTCCTTTGACCTCTGTGTACATTAAGCTGGAGAAGTAGTGAGATCCCCATGTTGCTCGTGAGGAAAGTGCTTCCTTAGTCTGCTCAGTTATTAAGTGGCCATAGCTGGAACTTGAACCTAGGTCTTCCAGCTCCAAAGTTGAGGCCTTGCGTACCCAGCATCAGCCCTGGCATACTTCAGATCCACCCCTCTTTACCAAGTCCCCTGGACGGAAGAGAGGGAATGACAGTTTCTTAGACGAGCAGTTGCTCAGATAGATACTGTTTCTCCAGAGAAGATGTTCTCATGATAGGGGTTTCTCCAAGAGCTTCTTGACCTCTAAATGTTTATTCAACTGATGCTTGGAACCCGACTTGTGCAGGCTGCTTCTGTGAGCAGTAGATGGTAAGTTAGTTGGGAGTGTTTTGAAGGGACCATATTTGTGTTTTATAGATTCGGCCTTCCCAGTTTGCTTTTATTGAGCTCTGCTCTACGGCAAAAAGTAATTCTTGGCTTCTGAGAAGCTGTTTGTGACTGTCTTACTGAGGAAATTAAAGCAAACAAATGATTTATATGCTAGCCTGTGGAGGGCATTATTCATATTTTAAAGTAATGCTTGATTAGGAAAGATTTTAATTACAAAACAAACTGCATATATACTACAGTAGGCCTCAGAAAGCAGGAGCGGGGGAAAAGTGGCTGTCACATCTTTTTCTAAAAAGCTTTTTAGAAACCAGGTTTATGTGAAGTACTCATGTGTGCTCTTCTTTTATGGCTTACAAATAAATTGAAGACAAACCTCAGCAGTTATTCATTGCTGAAGCATCTAACGGACATCTTTGGAAAATAATTTGAAAAGCTATTGGATTGCATACATGCTGTGCTAGAAGGCTTGAGCTCCCTTTTGCATTCTATAATTTATATGTTGTCCCAGCATGAGGTAATTTTCACGATTTTGCCTTTAAATTATGCATATTAAAGTGAAATGTACTGATACAAATATAGACATGACCTATAAAGATTTCTTCCTTTTCCCAGAATTTAACCTTTTAAAGACCTTTTACTTTCCAAACTACCCTTGTCAGAAACAAATGAGAGCTTTTCTGTGCTAGAGCTGTATTAGTGTATTGAACGCACATCTTACAGTAGCTGCTATAATACGCTTCTTATGATAAGGTATCAACTGTCCCTTGATACTTTGAGAAATAGGTGTATTTATTAAGAGTTTGACCCAAAGCATAATTGAATGTAAATTCAGAAGCATTAACAAGGATCTGTTTTCATGCAAAAAATAAAAGAAAAAATTATCTCGTGAGTATATGCCAAAGTTGATTTTCTAATAAAAAATTAGTCTGAGATATCTACAGTCAGGCCTTTTGCAAATGGTCTGCACATGTTTGACAGGTACCTTTACCTTAGCTACATGATCTCTACCTGTGAAACAGAAAATGTCCCCATTAAGCTTCAGTGACGGTTTAATCCAGACTTGTAAACGTGCTAATTATTAGTACACAAATACACAGCTTTTCTGTGCCTTTCATTCCTTAAGCATAAGCTCAGCAGCAGGGACCAGGAACCTATGGCAGACAAGCTTTTGCTGCTTTAGAGCACCTGAAATTACTACAGGCTGATTTGGTTAGAAACTGTACGCAGCCAGTCTTCCAGGAGCCGTCGTCAGAATCTAGAAGAGAAAAAGAAGGAAATGCTCAGACTGTGCTCTAAGAGCAGGAAGACAAGATTTCTTCTCATATTTCTGAACCTCTCTCCTATGCTGTTCCTGCTTTACAGTCTTATCTTAACATCTGAACTCACAATTACTTTCAAGGCACCGAGATTTTTTTTTTAAAGATTTTATTTATTTGAGAGAGAGAGCAGGGGGTAGAAGGAGGAACAGACTCCCCGCTGAGCAGGGAGCCCCACATGAGGCTCTATCCAGGGATCCCAGGATCACAACCTGAGCCGAAGGCAGAGGCTTAACCAACTGAGCCATCCAGGTGCCCTAATGCACCAAAATTCTAATAACAACCACTCCCTAAGAAGTAACCAGAAATATTGCCCGTATTTTCCAGCAAACATTAGCTTATTATTTAGTTTATTAGTTTATTAGTTTAGGTATCTATACTTGGGAGACCAGTAAAACATGTTTATTATTAAAAACGTAGGGTTTCTCGGTGTGGGCTCTCTGCTCAGCAGGGGTAGCAGTCCTTTTGGGGGTCTCTCCAAATAAAATCTCTGTGATTTTGGGCTTTGATTTTGGCTTGGCTTGGGGTATGGGATTGAGGCCCATGTTCAGGGACTCAGCACAGAGTCTGCATGGATTTCTCCCTTTCCCCCTCCCCACTGCACGTTCCTTCTCTCTCTTTCTCTCTCATCTTAAAAAAAAAAAAAGAAATGGTTTCTGAAGTACCTAGATTCAAATCCCAGTTTATCTGCTTACTAGTTCTGTGATCTTAGAGAATTTTACTTAGCCTCTCTGAGCTTGAATTTCTTGATTTATAAATGTTCTGGAAGGAATGTAATGATGTGGCACATATAAATAGCAGCTATGTTCATTGTTGCTGTAGAGTTGGGCTCCCCTTTTTGGCATGGGAGAGTCATTTATGTCAGACATAACCTCATATTAGAGTAAAGTAATAGACTTGACATACTCAGTTATTAGCAATGTTTTAATTATAATTCTCAGTCTAGCCAAAGGTACAGTAAAATGAGCACACAAATATGCTGATGGAGATAAAAGTTGCATAATACGACTTTGTGGTGGAGCAATTTGGCAGTATATATCAATACCCATAAAAATTCTTCTTTGAATCTGTAATTCCCTTTCCAGACATCTTCTCTAAAGAAAGAATCAGAGATTCAGACCAAAATTTACAACTATACCAGCATTTAACCATCATGAGTGGGATTTGGGAAGGGGGAGGCAAACTTAAATGTCTAACAAGAGAAAATGACACATGGTATTTTCACATTATTCATACTTGCTGATACTGCTCACAATATACTATCATGAAAGTATGTAAAATACTCCTATTCTGTACACTAGGAGATACATCTCTGTCTCTTACCCTTTCTCTCCTTTCCCAGAAACAAGGCTGGAAAACAGTATCAATAGTATTTATCTCTGTGTGGCTGGATTTCAGTTTTTTGTTTCTGTTTATTATTTGTTTCTGTACACTTCAGTGTTTTACAGATTGTACATAATAAACAGTTACTTGGCATACTTCAGAGGAAAGGCGGCAGAAGAGAGATTGGGTATCTACATATCTGTTGTTTATCAGTAGGGACTTCACTGAAAAAAGCTTTGAAAAACTGAAAGCTGCTCCTTGGATCCAGAAAGTCTTGTCTTCTAAACTGAAGCGATTTAGTTGTTGGGGCCAGGTGGTGGCCGAATGTGGGTCGCGGGAAAGGTTTGTTGGACAGGTTCTGGTATTCAGGTGAACGTTGTTTTAATGTAGCAGATAAGTAAGGTTGCAGAGAGGGACAGGTGATGTTTAATATGAAGGAGAGGAAGCTTCTTGCCAAAACAAAACCTGGGTGAACTTTAATGAGACTTGAAAAAAACAATGTCAATAAGAGGCTTGTATCACTTAAATTTTATTTATCTTTTCAAAATATTTGTGATGGCCAGAGGGAAACTGATACACATTTCTAGGTAAAGTTCATCAAGAATAAATACTTACTGAGTGTAGAAAAGTATTTGAGTATCCAGCGTTTTCAGATAACATATATTAAAGTAATATTAAAATACCAAGAACAGAATTAAACATTTTTGCAACTTTTTTGTAATTAGGATCCAGTTTATGGAAAAGGAAAACTTGGAGAAATCCAGGGACTTATTCTGGGAATGTTGGACACCTTTAACTATGAACAAGTAAGCTGTTTTCTGTTTCTAAGACTGTCCTAAGGTAAAAAGAAGCTGTTTCTTTTTCTTTGCAGCTATACTTTTTCTTTAAAAATTCCTGTCCATTTAATGGAAGTTTGGTAGCTTGAAGTGTATGCTTTTTAAAAAATTTTTAAATCCGTTGGCCTTAATTAATACACACACACGCACATACACATACACACATAGATATTCTAGAATGTGGAAATGCATCAGACTTGGATTCATTTTATTCGTTTGACTCAGCAATGGAACAGGTTTTTTGTTGTTGTTGTTTTTTTTCCCAAATGAAATGTGTGAGAAACTTTCTGGAAAAATAATTTAATGCAAAGATGTAACCCATGAAAAGAGTCAGCCTGAGTATAGAAAATTAAAGGAAAAAAATTCCTTGTCTTTTATTAAACATTCTGAAGCAGATAATTACCACTAACCAAAAATGGTCATTGGTTTTCCTTTAACTCAGAACTGTCTATAGCTTAATTCTCTGTGGGAACCAGCATGGTATACAGATTTTTTTCCTTACTATAGATCAAAGTGACTCATGAAGCCACCTAGGAAAAGCATCATTTGGGCATGTTAGATACAATATCTGCTTTTTCAATAACCCAAGAGAAGTAAAGAAAAATTGGGGTGACAGGACTTTTCTTGGGGTGTTTAAGAACTGTGGCTTTGCTCAGTGTGCCCAGGGGAACAGACAGCCCTGCAGGCATGGACTCTGTGTTAGCAGAAGGGAAGCTGAGGGCAAGGTAGGAAGTTTTTGCAGACTCTTCAAAGAGGAGAAAAGATGGGGTTGATTGGAGAGAATTACAATGGTAAGACCGTTAGATCTAAAAATTCTGCATTATAGATAAAATTAAAAGACTAGCAAAGAGGATGGGCAGTATATCTCCCCTTTGGGACTGCACATTTAAATGATATATATGAATGTTGAAAATTAGATAGTAGGAAAACAATACTTTACAAGCACACAGAGCCTTAAAATGACTTAATGTGATAGCTATGAAAATGTCTTTATGTGACTTACTGACAGATGTCGCAGTCTTAAGTAGATTCAAATGACTTGTAAGTGATCAGGAAAATGTGATCTCTCTGCCCAAGGGAGATGAAAACTGAGTAATGGCCATTAGCTTTTTCATTGAAAGGTTATTTGAAATATTGCCACAGATGCAGTTTCTATTTAAAAACAAACAAACAAGCAAACAAACCACACAGCATTTTTTGGTTGTTCGCTAACACTTTGAGTCATTCAGAGGGAACTTATTATAGAAATATAATAAATAAACAGGTTTGGGTTTATCTAGTCATTTGAAAGACATCAGTACTGAATTAAGCCACAGAATGGCAGAGCGCACATTTCTCAGTAGAAACTAATGACAGCCTTTTAATAAGTATTTTGAGACTCTTAATGTAGGCAGTTGTCATTACTTGCACGTCAAAGTTAACCACTTCAGTCTTGGAGTATTTGGTGTTTGTTTTATCAGTGTTTTGCCTTCATAGTATATTCTAACTTCACCGTTTGTGGTTGAAAACTCAACAGTGCCATTCCTCCCTCACCCTCTCTTTCTCTTTCACTTAATCATTTGTCTGTGTGTGTGTGTTGTGTGTGTGTGTTCTTTTGGTCTTTCATAGACCCTGCTGGAAACAACTACTAGCCTTCTAAACCAAGATCTCCATTGGTCGTTGTGTAACCTGAGAGCTTCAGTCACCAGAGGACTGAATCCCAAGCAGGATTACTGCTCTATATGTTTGCAGCAGTACAAGAGACGCCAAGAAATGGCTGATGAAATCATTGTCTTTAGGTAAGCAAGAGAAAGGAAATGTTATACAGTATGGTGTGTGACTTGTATGGTATTACCAGGCAGGGATACACGTGAATACATAGCCCCAAGCAATCACTCTAGCAGTGAACAAAACGAGGCAAAGTTCCTGTCATAGACCTTAACATTCTGCATAGGAGTTGGGGGAATATATGGGTGGTGACAATATAAGATGGACTCTGGACCCAAACTTTTTGAGTTCAAATCCTGATTCTACCACTTACTACCCATGAGACTTCAGACATGTTATTTAATCTCTTTACTTCTTAGTTTCCTCATCTGTAAATTGGGATAATAATGACCTTGTCCTTAGGGTTTTGTGAAGATTACAGGTGTCATTGTGCTGACATATAGTAAGCACTATGTAAATGTTATAGCTTCTATTATTATAGACATAGGATAATTGGTAGATTTGATGGTTGGAAAGGGAAGAAGTTCTCATCACACAAAGAGTCCATTCTCAACACATGTTTATTGAGCTCACAGTGTACGCCAGGCACTGTTCAAAGGGATAGGGTACAACATGAACAGAACAAAGGATCTGTTCTCATTGAGTTTATAGTCCAGTGGCAGGGATAAACAAGTAAAATGCCTGCTAGTGACTATGGTGGAAAAAAATAAGACCTGCTAAGTGAGAACAGTGTATGGTATATAGGGTGATCAGGAAAAGCATCACTGATACGGTGACTTAATAACAGACAATTTAAAAATTAATAAAAATGTAATAATACCATGAATAAAATAACATACTGGTGTAAAGGAATGTTGGGAGCTACTAATATCCAAAGAGTAATTAGGGAAAGTCTCACTAGTTTAGTGACATTTGAGTAAAGACCTAAGGTAAGTGGCCAAGCAGTATCAGGGAGTGGGTGCCCCAGGCAGAGAATCACCAAGTACAGAAACCATGAGACTAGAGCGTAGTCCGTGACTTGTGGAACAGTGAGTAAGTGGGCTTGTGTTGGCAGAGCTGAGTGAAGGAAAGGGAAGATGATAAGAGATGGCTTCAGAGGAAGAGCAGGCCAAATCATGTAGGATCTGGGTCATTATAGAGAGTTAAAGTTCTACTCTGAGATGAGAAGCCATTGGATGGTTGAGGATAGGTTTGACATAATCTGGCCTATGTCTTAAAGTATCACTTTGCTGTGTTGAGAATGAATTACAGAAGGTCAGAGGTGAAAGCAGGGGAGACCAGTTAGGTTATTGGAGTAATCCAAGGGAGAGATGGCCCAAGGCGGTACTAATGAAATAAGAAGTGGTAGGATTTTGGATATATTTTGAAGGTAGAGCTGATAAGACTCTTTATAGATAGGATTTGAGGTGTGAAAGAAAGAGAATGGTCAAGGATGATGCCAAAGTTTTTGGCCTGAGGGCCTTCCACTCAGGTCATGTTGCCAGGATCCTGGGATGGAGTCCTGCAGCAGGCTCCCTGATCAGTGAGAAGCCTGCTTCTCCCTCTCCCACTCCCCATGCTTGTGTTCCCTCTGTCGCTGTGTCTCTGTCAAATAAATAAATAAATAATCTTAAAAAACAAACAAACAAAACCCACAAAACACATTTGTGGCCTGAGCAACTGGAAGAATGTAGTTGCTTTTTATTTATTTTTTTTATTTAATTTGATTTTATTTTATTTTGATGTTCCAAAATTCATTGTTTATGCACCACACTCAGTGCTCCATGCAATATGTGCCCTCCTCAATACCCACCTCCCACCCTCCCCCTGCAAAACCCTCAGTTTGTCTCTCAGAGTCCACAGTGTCATGGTTTGTCTCCCCCTCCAATTTTCCCCAGGTCTCCTATCCTCTCCATCTCCTTAGTTGCTTTTTATTGAGATGTGGAAGGTTGGATGAGAACCATGCAGTAGGGGTAGAGCAGAGTGGAAATTAAGAATTTGGTTTGGGGGCGCCTGGGTGGCTCAGTGGGTTAAGCCGCTGCCTTCAGCTCAGGTCATGATCCCAGGGTCCTGGGATCGAGCCCTACATCGGGCTCTCTGCTCAGTGGGGAGCCTGCTTCCCTCTTTCTCTCTGCCTGCCTCTCTGCCTACTTGTGATCTCTGTCTGTCAAATAAATAAATAAATAAAATCTTTAAAAAAAAAAAAGAATTTGGTTTGATGTGTGTTAAGATGCCTGTAAGACATCCCATCCGCATATAGGTGGTGTGTTAAAGCTATGGTACTGAAAGTAATCACCAAAGGAGCAAAGCGTAGCTATAGAAGAGAAAGAGTAGAGAAAGACTGTAGAAAAGAATTGACTTCTGAGGTGGCCCAACATTTCAGGTTGGAGAGTTAAGGAGGACTTAGTATAGATGACTGAGAATTCTATTCAACACTCACTTCTGGAAGGCTCATTTAGTAATCAACAGGGAATTTCTTCTTACAGATAGTGTAAGAATTTACTGTAGCACTGTCATTTTTGTAAATAATCAAATCACCACTGTTGCCTTGGGTTTGATGAGGCAGACCACTCATGTTGTCATCAAGCTACTTGAATCATGATTTTCCCCAATTGCGTTTTTTATACTATCTAAAAATATGTCATGATTTGAGAAATGAACAGAAGTTCAAGTTCTCTCCCAGGTGGTTTGTAATCAGATTACTGTGATTCTGTTGCTACTCACAATGTAAGTGTACAGATATGTGAGTCCAGATTTTAGAAGAGAGGACAACAAGAAGTAAATTTCCTTTCTTCCTAACTGTACCATAGTCCGTGCATTCCAGCTTATTAGAAATCTTTATCACTTACAAATACACTCTAACGTAGCGTAAGTTTGTGGCTTTTATGATGAGAAAAGTGCAAATTGGTTGCCTTCATTTTGCAGCTGTGGCCATTTGTACCACTCATTCTGTCTACAAAACAAAGAATGCACCATAGAGACCGAGGGGCAGACGAGATGGACCTGCTACAAATGCAGCTCAAGTAACAAAGTAGGGAAATTAAGTGAAAACTCATCTGAAGTTAAAAAGGGGAAGACAGTCCCATCCCAGGTAAGACTTCTTTTCATGACAAGATGGAGTTAGTCTTTTCTTACCGATGTCTTGCAGGCCTCGCCCCATTTTTCTTCTAGGCCTCCACAGATTTTACCTCATGGGTATCCAGTGCGTGTCATCTGCTCAGCCCTGTTCAGTATTTGAAGACCCTCTCTTCTTTGCCCCACACTGAAAAACAGGGACTTAGGAGCAAGAGAAGACATTTTCTGCCCTTAAAAAGCATAAGAGCTAGTTGAACAGAGGGAATGTACCCCCATGAGCCCGCTGAGGAGCCTTTGACCAAGTACAAGGTCAGTAAGTCCAAACACTGTAGTCCTCATTAGTAGCTGTCCTCATAGTAGCTGTGTGCTGAAGAGTGCAGAGCTGTCACTCTGAAGTGGGGCCAGCAGACAAGGTAAGTACACACGTGCTCTGTACATAGTTTCCTCAACTGGGTACCTCTCTTCAAAGAACGTCACACAGTCATGTTCATTTGAGAAATAGGCATTGCTTTTGGAGTCTGACTAATGGAGTACATACAACTTATGCTTATTTTACAGCCTTTCTTTTCTTCTTAAGCAAGCAGTAGTGCAGTTGAACTCCACTGCATACTAGCTTTTGGGACAACAGAACTTGACAACATGAGGGCCCCAGTGTGGAGGAGGAGCAGTTGCTAGCTGCTTTGACTTGATCATTATTCTGTTCTCGATTTATTTCCTCTTCAGAGAGAGAAGAGATGTCGCATTTGCTGTTTCTTGCTCCGTCCTCTGTGCCCCCTACCCTGGAGTTGGCCTTAACATCACTTCGTGAAAAGTTGAACCTGTTGATTTTCTGTTTTATCAGCTTTCAGTGCCATTTTAGAAGTACCCAGAAAAAAAAACTCTGCCTTAGCTTCTCCCAAATAACAGTTCAGAATTTTTATACTCTGTTTGTAAGCATTCATTTTTGTTCATCCAGTGTATATGGAACAGTATGAACAGTATGCCAGGCACTGTGCTGAGTGCCAGGGATCCAGCAATGACAAGACATTTTGTCTTGTGGAATATATAACCAGTGAAGTTACAAACAGATTTTGAATTAGTATTCTCAAATTCTTTCTGACACCAAATATATGGTATTTTTTTCAACACCAGGTCATACACTGATTCTATCAATACTCTGGACATCAGCTGGGTGTCCAATAATTTACTAACAATGCTAACTACCAGGAGTTAGCATCAGATTCCACAGGTTTAAGGATTCATTCACACAAGACTACCCTTACTTCAAACATCACTTGCAAATGGAATGCGCCAGTTACCCACCCTTCTTTCTGACTTGGCAGACTCAGAAGTTCCCAGAATCAACCCCCCTGTATTTCGATAATTCACTAGAGCAACTCCTAGAACTTATGAAAATGCTTTACATTTACCTGTTTATGAAAGGATCCAGCTCAGGAGCAGCCAATATATTATATTTTTTATATTTTATATTTTATACATATTCTTTTATTATTATGCCACAAGTATTTGCAGATTAACTGTGCTGTAAGAGCAGGTAATAAGTGGACTTAATCAACATGGGAAATCACAGAAGGCATCCTGAAAGTGCCATGTTAGCTGCCCTGAAGGAAAATGAGAAGTAAGCTAGACAAATTTAGGTGCAGTGGTAATTAGAATGAGGGATACTCTAGGCCAAGGAAACAATATGGGTAGAACTAACATAGCATCTCTGCTGTGAAGCTAAACATTGAGCATGACTGGATCAAGAACATGAGAGAGTGAGTGGTATGAGATAAGGCTGCTGTGGTATAAAGGAATCATATTAATTGCTCTGATGATTGTACCAGAGAAACGGGGAGGGTATGGTGTGCCGGGGTGGCTCAGTCAGTTAAGTATCTGCCTTCAGCTCAGGTCATAACTGACCACAGGGTCCTGGGATCAAGCCCCATGTAGGGCTCCCTGCTCAGTGGAAAGCCAGCTTCTCCCTCTTCCTCTGCAGCTCCTCTTGCTTATGCTCGCTGTCTCTCCTTGGCAAATAAAATCTTATTTTTCTTCTAAAAAGGGGGGGATTCAAACGGGTTTTAAGGAAGGAATGATATCTGATCAGAATAGCAATTTCTTCCAGAGCAGTATTCTTAGAGTACTCTAACTACAGGGTAAAAAATGGATTGAAAAGGGAAGCAAGAACAGATGTAGAGACCAAGAATATTGACGTAATTTAGAGGAAAGAAGTGATAACTTGTGTTAGAATGATAGAATTTGGGATGGGGAAAATACTATGTATTTGAGATGTGTTTGAGATGTGCACAAACATCGGAATAATTAATACGGTCCCTGCTTTCCTCACCACCTGCATCTCAGGCCACCCCCTTTTTACCCTCTTATCCAATCACGCTCAACTTCCAGTTCCATGCTCTTTTCTGCTTCACAGCATTTAACTGAGAGAGAAGTTACCAGGATTTGATGATAAATGTGTTGGATAGAGCCCGTAAGACAAAGGGAGGAGTCAGAAATAGTACCCAGATTTCTTACTTAAACAGTTGATGGATGATGGTACCATTTACTGAGATAGGAAGCAGTAAACAAAGAACAGACTTGGGAAGAAGAGAATTCATTGTTGAATTTAGAGACTTTGGCAGGACTTTACATGTAAAGATGTTGAGTGTGGTTTCCAGATTGAAAATTTTATTAACTAGTCATCCAGAATGCTTCCAAGCTGAATCCAGATTCTTATGCAAATTATTAAGTCACATCTTGGGGCATTTTAGTTGTTGTTTTTTTTTCTCTCTTTCAGTTGTATCCTATTCATGAATGAATTGTATTATCTAATTGTTTGGATATTACCAATTGTTTGGATATTACCAATTAAATTTGTCTTTCTAGATAGTTACAAGCAGCTAAAAAAGACCTTTTTTCTTTAAAAAAAATAAAATAAAATTGTGTTTTATCCATGTAATTACGTATTTTAATACATAATTTTCAAACGTAAAATTTACGTTCCATGAGTTTTGACAGTCACTTTTACAATCAATCAACTCTTGGGTGTCTCCTGTATCTCTTTGTAGTCAACCTTTCCCCTACTCTTTATCCCTGGCAACCACAGATCCATTTTGAGTTCTTTTTTATTAGGCTACAGGATAAAGATTGGAGTTTATTCTTTTGCATGTGGTTATCCATTGAACTGCCTTTGTATCTTAGTCAAAAATCCATTGACTATGTATGTTTAGGTCTATTTCTTGATTTTGTATTCTTCCAGTGGTCTTTATATTTATCTTTTCTCCAATACTGTGTTTTTTTAGTAAATGTGAATATCAGGTAGTATGAGTCCTCCAACTTTATTCCTACTAACATTTGACTATTCTAATTCCTTTGCTTTTCCATGTAAAATTTTAAATCAGCTTGTCAATTTCTACCAAAAAGTCATGCTGGGATTTTATTGGGATTGTGTTAGATCTATTGATTGGTCAATTTGGGGAGAGTTTATGTTTTAACAATATTAAGTCTTCCAGTCCATCAACATGGTATATCTATCAATTTATTTCAATCTTTATTTATTTATTTCACCATTGTTTTATAGTTTTGGGCATGTAAGTCTTACATGTTTTATTTCTAAGATTTATTTCTAAGTATGTAATGACCTTTGGTGTATTGTATATTTTATTGTTTTATATTTTGTCTTCTAATTATTTGTTGTTGGAATATAGAAATGCAACTTATTTTGGTATATTGACCTTGTATCCAGGGACCAGTGACCTTAAAAAGCTTACTTGTTAGTACTAGTATTATTTTTTAATAGGTTCTTTGGTATTTTCTACGTAGACAATCATATCATATGCAAATAAAGACTTTTCTGTCTTCTTTTCAATCTTACACCTTTTATTTCTTGCCTTATAGCATTGACCTTTGGTATAGTGTTGAATAGGAATGGTGAGAAGAAACCTCTTTGCCTTGTTACTGATTTTAGGGAGAAGATGTCAAATTTTTCATCAAGTATGATGTTAATCACAGACTTTGTGTGTGTAACCTTCTTATCATGTTTTAGGAAGTTCTTTTTTATTCCACGTTTGGCTGAGAATATGTTCCTAAGTAGGTGTTGAATGTTGAAGCCATTTATACTGCACTGGTTGGCCTATACCCAATTCCACATACCTCAGACAGTGAAGAAAGACAGTACTCTCTTTCACTGACTTCTTACCTTCTCTCAGAGCACCTAGAAAGGGGGAATTCTCTTCAAATTGGACCTACATGTCAAAGGCAGCTTTATTTCTGAAGCTATCTGAGGCTTTCCTATTCTGGAAGGAAAAAGAGATGACTCAGCCTTTTCATTGTGGAGGAAACTCCAGTAAGATTGCTGGTCAGATCCTTTTGGAAATCTTTGTTTGATACTTCCTAGTAAAGAAGCAGTGATTCTTGAATCATATGAAGTAATAGTTCTCTAATGAGAGGTATTTGGGATTTCTTAAATTTTCTCCTAGCTGTCTGTGTCTCTTATTTTTGTTACTAAGACACTGTAAAAAGATCTAGTGTATTGGTAACATAAGAAGGAAAGAGACAATGAAATTTATCAAACATACACTGTAGATGTGTTTACCCTAATCTTCACTATTTTACGAGGGTGATATGTTCCCTCTTTTACAACTGAAGGAACTATTTGCAGAACAGAGAAGGAAGGCCAGTATTTGAACTCGGTTTGTGCAGGACCATCATCACCCGCAGTTTTCCTGCCTCCAGCCTGTTCTATTTTTAGCATTTTGGCTTTCTTGAAACCTGGTAAGACCAATTTTTAAAATACCTCCATACCATATTGGCTGTGCTAATTAAGATTTCTTACCATGTGTGAGCCATTCCGTTTTTAATTATAAGAAAATTTAAAATGAAAATACTAGGTTTGTATTTGATAGCTTTTATTAAATGAAATTTAAATAAAGTTCTACTTTGGGGCGCCGGGGTGGCTCAGTAAGTTAAGCATCTGCCTTTGGCTCTGGTCACGATTTCAGGATCTTGGGATCGAGCCCCACATTGGGCTCCGGCTCCATGGGGATGCTTCTCCCTCTCCCTCTGTTCCTCTCCATCCTGCTCGTGTTCTCTCTCTAATAAATAAATACAATTTTAAAAAAGAAAGAAAAGAAAGTTCTCCTTTGTTCACTTAATTTCCTTTGAAAACTCTCCCAGCCCTGGTCATTAAGTTTCAAGCAGTGCTTGGAGGAGAAGAGAAGTGAGGGCCCGCCCCAGTGACTCCAAAATCAAGCTGAGGTTGTCTGTCAGCTCCCACTTGTTGCTCGCTACTACCAGGAGGCACTGAGTGCACTTGAACCTTCTCACTGCCTCTGTAACAAGATCTTTCAGTCCAATCAGCTTTTTGTTTCCTTCTTTTCCAAGACTTGTGATAATTTTTCACTTGTTCGGTTTCTGACTCCAGCCCAACAAAATGCAATAGTTACCCTCAAAACTGTGGCTTTGGTGGATGAGGCCTGTCTTCTTGCTGCTCCCTACCTCATTTCTGTTTTGCATAAGTGGTCAATATATATAAACAAGAACTCTGTCATATTAGTTGCCTCCCAATAGCATGTGTGCACAGACTTGATAGGGAGTTATTCCCCCAGAAAGCCTACTCTCCTTTGGAATAGCTACTTTTATTTCTTATGAATGGGAAGAATGACTCAAGTTTCCTTCTTTCCTTCCTTATCTCCTCACCTTGCCTTGGGTTTACAATAGCTCAATCTGAAATGTTTAGACCCATAACTAAATCTTGCAAGTCTGTCTGATTCTCTAGTTTGATTTCAGACAAACTACATTGGAGAAATAAATTTCAATTGAAGTACTTATCAGTCTACTGTATTTTCTCCACAAGTGTTGTTCCCATATGCTATATAATGTAATGTAATGGTTTTCTTAGATTATTTGTTTACTCCTATATTAAATTTATAGTAGCGAATAACCATCTTCATTGGCACTGGTGAGCAATAAGAGAAATTAACCTGCGATTCAATTTTAAAATAATTGATCAACAGGCAACATGTGAATTCAAGGAAACATAATTGAAGATTTACTAAATTATAGTTTTAACATTATATTATTAACAGGGCTTAGAATACTTGAGAGCTGGTATTAAGCTAACACTTTTTTATTTAGATGTATTTATTTTAGAGAGAGAACACGTGAGCAGGAGAAGGGGTGGAGGGTGAGGGAGAGAGAATCCTCAAGCAGGCTCCCCACTGAGCATGGAGCCCAGTGAGGGGCTTGATCCCAAGGAACCCTGAGATCATGACTGAGCCAAAATCAAGAGTCAGACACTCAACCAACTAAGCCACCCAGGATACCCCTAAGCGAACACATTTTATGTGCCAGAAACATTCAAATTGTTATTCCTTGTAAAACTTTTAAAAAAATAAATAAGTATTTAGAGATTCATTAGAAAGTTTTATAACCTATTGCTTGGTATTTTTATAGGGTTGGATAAATCACCTCCTGTTGGTAGAAAGGCATGTACATTAGTCAAATATCAAAGGCCCCCCCCCCCCAATTAAGAGGTAAATATCTGAGAAGAGGATTGGAAATAGCCACCTCCTCCTCCTCTTTTAATAATCAGAACAGAAAAGAATTAAATGAAATAAGCTGATACTTTTATTGGCACTTTGAGTTGGTTTTATTTCTTGATTTTTAGAGTTGTCTAAGAAAATGTTTTATGTTTTGGAGTAGATTTATAAATAATGTCAGAGAGAAGTATTTATAACTTCCAAGAAATTATTCAATAAATGACATTTATTTATGCTCACTGGTCATAGTTTTCTTTTTTTTTTTTTTTTTATTTTATTTATTTTTTTTTTTTTAAGATTTTTATTTATTTATTTATTTGACAGAGAGAGATCACAAGCAGGCAGAGAGGCAGGCAGAGAGAGAGGAGGAAGCAGGCTCCCTGCTGAGCAGAGAGCCCAATGCGGGACTCGATCCCAGGACCCTGAGATCATGACCTGAGCCGAAGGCAGCGGCTTAACCCACTGAGCCACCCAGGCGCCCCCATAGTTTTCTTTTTTTTAATAAGATTTCTTTTTTTTTTTTTTTAAAGATTTTATTTATTTATTTGACAGAGAGATCAGGAGTAGGCAGAGAGAGAGAGGAGGAAACAGGCTCCCTGCTGAGCAGAGAGCCTGATGCGGGGCTCGATCCCAGGACTCTGAGATCATGACCCTGAGCTGTAGGCAGAGGCTTTAACCCACTGAGCCACCCAGGTGCCCCTGGTCATAGTTTTCTATTAACCATGGTCCACTGCTTATTTAGTCTGGATCCCTGCTGTAAATCAGAGATTTGGTCTCTAAACCAAATTTAATGAAACTGGAACACCGGGATTAATGCCTGTTTTCATTTGTCCATTTTTAAAGAGTATTAGTTCCCTGTTACAAACAAGTTAGATGGAAATTAAAGGCTAAACAGTGAAATTTCAGTATTTGGTGACAGCAGCATTTCTCCAAAGAATATCCTATAACTTAAATTTACAAGTTAAATGAGGGTTAATGTAGCTTAGAAGTGCATAGAGGTGGCAAATGATTCTAATTTAAAGTAAATCTCTTTGAGGAGACCTTTGCCCCTTTTCCAATAATCTTTCTATTATACCCTAGTATTCAGTGATTCATTTGGAGCAAATGCCAAATTCTTGGGACTAAGTACACATTACTGAACAACCCCCCCTAAAACTGAAAATATATTTCCTACCATTATGTAGCTAGACAATAATTAAATTGTAAACAAACTATATCAGATTTGTAATTCCAACTTGTGTTAGGCTGTGAGTCCCATCAGGGCAAAGAGTAGAGTGTTGTGGGAAGAACAACATGAGGGGCAGCCTGCTTTTGGAGGGTGATTCGGGAATCGCCCTCACAGAGGTGGTGTTTAAGCTGAGACCCAAAGGATAGAAAGGCGCCAGCCATGTGAAGACCGTGCCATCAGGAGAACCAAAGGGAGCGATGACACATTCGAGGACCTGAGAGAAGCTCAGTGGTCAGAATGGAGAAACTAAAGGGGAACTTGGCAAGGAATGCGGTTGAGGAGGTACTATCATGTCCTAGGAGCCGGGAAGGTCTGGTGAAGTTTCCTTTTTATTCTTAGAGTAGTAGGCAACACTGAAGGGTTTGAAACAGACTGCTGCGGTCCGCTTCCTGTGACTGTGGAAAATGGATCGACAGCCACATCACGATGAGCAGCTCCATCGTCACCGCTGCCGGCGCAGTTTGAAAATCAGATGCTGAAAGTCCTGGAAATTGGCTGACTTCCCTTTGATCCAGAGATGGCTTCTGTCCAGGAGACCAGATGATAACAGTAGTGCCTGAAGAGTGTTTCGAGTCTTTATGTAGAGCTGAAGTCTTGATGGGAATGTGAACAGATGACATTTGAAAATTCTATTCAGCGAAATGTGAAAAATGCTCAACTCTATCAGTGATCAAAGAAATACAAACTAAAACAGCAAAACGATGCCATTTCTTAAACTTACTGAACTGGCAAGTTATTAAAAATAACTTATTATAAAATATTAAATGATGGCACTGTCATACATTTCAAAATACATACACGTTTATATTGATGAGGATGTGAAGAGACCAACACTTTGTGCATTAGCAGTGGGAGTGCATATTGCTACAGGTCCGCAGTCCCAAGCAAACCCTCTGACCAGACAGGTTCAGAATTGAGCATTTTTCTGATTTTAAATTTCATTTTAGAAGGTAATATAGGGGCTTCAGCTTCTGACAGGATTCATTTGGAGTTTCTCGGGGGAACATGGACAATGTACATACAAAGTGGTTCTCAAGACAGTGGACATCAAGCAGTGAGGGAGTGTGACTCCTGAGAGATGAGAAATAAAAAATGTGAGCCCTAGGCTCATTTTTAGTGTACTGCCAGGAGAAAGTTTCCACACCCTGGCCCAGGGAGGGAAAACTGAGGCAGAGCTCACCAGTCTGTCAGAGTTGAGGAGACAGCAAGGTGGCTGGAGTTTGCAGAACAAAGTACAGATGGGAGAGAGCTGCCCAGAGATCTATAGATGACAACTTTCAGTATTAGGTTGAATACTGTTCACTGTATGAGGAAATAGTGTATACTCGAGGCCAGAAGAACCCATAAAAGGATTAGAGTAGCACTGCCCCCAGATCCAGAGCCAGGAGTACTGCCAGCTGGGGCACTGCATACTTCATGGGTACACTGAGTATTAAGTCCTGTCTGAACCTTAGTATTGGGGAAAGTTAACCCTAGACCAACTACAGCTCTGATCCCACCTAACAAAGCTGAAATGCAAAACCTAAAAAAGATCCAATTATCTAACCAAACTGAAATGCAAAACCTAAAAAAAGATCCAGTTATTTCCAAATATTTCTTTAAGTTTTATTTCTTTGCAGTAATCTATATGTCCAACATGGGGTTTGAACTCACGATCCTGAGATGAAGAGTCACATGCTTTTCCGGCTGAGCCAGCCAGGCGCCCCAAATTATTTCCAACTATTTAACTACATCTCAGAACAAAGTTCAAGAATATGTTAAGGATTACAAAAGCATTTAACCCAACGAGGTGAAATTCACAATGTCTGGCATTTGATCAAGAAAGCAGGAAAAATGCAAGTCATAAAGCGGAGGGAAAAAAATAAACTATATGACAATCTGGAGAAGGCAAAACTATGGAGACAGTAAAAACATCAGTGGTTGCCAGGAGTTAGTGGGGGTGGGGTGGGGGTGAATAAATGGAACACAGAGACTTTTTGGACAATGAAAATACTCTGTATAATACTGTAGTGGTGGACATATATCATTCCACATTTGTCCAAACCCATAGAAGGCACACCAAACGTGAACCCTAATGTAAACTGTGGACTTCAGGTAATAATGATGTGTCAGTGTAACGTGTCATCAGCTGTAGCAAGTGTAGCCTTCTGATGGGGCCTGTGGATGACAGGGGAGGCTGTGCATGGATGGGAGCATAGGATGTATGCAGTATTTCTGTACCTTCCTTTCAACTTTGCCAAGAACGTGAAACTATCCTAAAAAATTGTCTTTTAAAAAAGCAATCCATTGAAACAGACCCAGAAATAGCACAGATGATAGAATGAGTAAACAAGAACATCACAAGTTATTATAATTATATTCCATATGTTTGAGAAGCTAGAGGTGAGGCTGGACATGTTCGAAAGAGATGTGGAAGTCATAACATCAATAGAACATCTAATGATTAAAACTTCAGTGTCTGAGTTGAAAAGCACACTGGATAGGATTAACAGCACAGTGGATATTGCAGAAGAAACTATTAGTGAACTTGAATATGTAGCACGACAATTATGCCAGGTCAAACAGAAAAAAGACTGGAAAGAAATGAATAGAGCAGCAGTGAATTATGAAACAACTTCAGGTGGCAAAATACACCTGTAATTGGAGTCCTGGACAAAGTAGGGGTGGGGATCATTCAGAAAAAGTATTTGAAATATAATAAAGAGAGCTCCAGTTCTAGTAATGGCAGGGTAACCTGTATTGGACAGCCTCCATTTATAAGCTCTTAACAAAATATGAAAAAAATGTTTAGGGAGGAAGCAGAAGTTTCTGATGGCTGACTTCACACACACAAAAAAAAAGGCATATTTGAAGTGCTGAAAAGAAAGGTAATACGGTACATATATTGTTATTAATAGAACATTCCCAATGGGGATATGTGGGATAAATAAAGACTATAAATAGCCTTACTTCACATCAGGTGGGGTTTTGCTATCAGTGCCAAAAGTTTAAAAATGTATGTATTTTGTTGTTGTTGTTGTTTCAGTGTTTTTGGGATTTCAGAATTATAGGAAAAGGGGTGTGGATCCATCTTCCTTGTCAGGAGAAAAATTGGCAGTATGTATTTTTAAATGTCCTATACTTTTTGAAGCAGGGACTTATAGGTGCAATGGAAGTAACACATCAAGAGTGTGTGCCAAGTATTTATAAGATGTTTATGGCAGCATTTTTTTAAATAAAAAAATCTGAGAACAACCTAAATGCCCCAGTAGCTTACCAATAGTTGGTGAAATTAGTGATAACCTATCTCTGCAATGAAGGGACTGCTTAATAGAAAAATCCTGTGGTGGAAGAATACAGATATGGTGAAATAAACATTTTCAACAGGTCACATGGGAAGATCACAAAACAATGGGACTCTAAATGTTAATAGTAGTTATTGCTGTGCGATCAGATTGTGATTTTTATTTCCTTTGTTTTGCCTTTTAGTATTTTCTAAATTTCTGTCTGTGAACATATATTCCTTTGGTAACCAGAACAACCAAGGCTTCTTAAAAAAAGAAAGAAAGAAAGAAAGAGAGAGAGAAACGATAAGGAAGGTATCCCTATTGCTGTTAAACTTCAGATCACATTGCTTCTCTAAGTCGGAAATCATTAACAAAGATCTTAAAAGTTTAACATTATTAAGGCCATAGCTTAATATATCATCCATATCCCCAGATCTAGTGTGTGCATACCTGGATTTAAAGTGTCTCTTTCAAGCCGCATTGCCTGAGGCATTTCCAGAAGGAATTCTGTTAAATGAAAAATAAGACCTTTCATGGGTGATGCTGAACCATTTCTGTTGCCACTTCAAACACTCTCTAACTTAATCTCCAGAGAACAGCTTTCTCAGATAAATTGTCCAGCATCACGTCTAGTTCTTGGCTTGTTTTTTTAAAAATCTGCAGATTCTTTCATGAGGTCATTTTTTAAGCTTAAATATCTACTTTGCTTTGAAAATCTATTTTCTCCGTTTTCAAAAAGAGCATACCAGGAGTTAAAATTGGATCATGTTTAGCAAGCTACATCATACATCTGGAGTGAATTCCAGAGTATTAATGTCATGGTATGTTAAAGCAAAGACTGTCAAGTCTAATTTTTGCAGACCTGCTAAGACCAAAAGGACAGTCTGAACAGCCAGCTGTTTTGACCCCTGAGAGGAGGTATGTTTTCTATAGTTACTCTGAAAGTTAGAGGGGAAAGGGGAAAAAAAAAAAAGAAGGGCTGCAACGTGGTCCTTTTTGAATAGCTTGATGCCACAGTGATAGGAAATGCCTTCATCGTCTGTACTGGAGGCTCTTAGAAATAGACCGTCAGAACTGAAGGGGTTGGAGAACTTGAATCCAGTTGCTTGCCTAATACTTACACCTTGGCTACATCATCCTAGACCGATCCTGTCTACTGTCTGTTGCAGTGCTTGCAATACGGATTCTATTTTTCCTTGTAAACTAACAAGTTGCTATTCCAATCTCAGATACTAATCCCTGTGTACTTAGTATTTGCTAGAATTCACTGCTGACACCATGTAGACTTGGAGTTTTCTTTAAGAGATAATTAGATATGCTTCAGGGTTTTTTTTTTTTTAAATAAATATAGGGTTATTCATATTTTCTGTTCATCATCTTTATAAGCTGTTTCTTAAGGAACATGTCCTTTTAATTTGTCATATTTGGGGCTCCTGAGTGGCTCAGTCTTAAGCATCTGACTCTTGATTGCTCCTCAGGACATGATCTCGGGCTCTCAAGATTAGAAACCCGAAATCCACTGGGTGTGGAGTCTGCTTAAGGTTCTCTCTCTTTCTTCCTCCCGCTCTGCCTCTCTCCCCTCCTAAAAAAGTTGTCAGATCTTTATTTTGCCAATTTTATTGGCATAAAATTGTTCATAATAGCCTCTTTTTAATGTGAATAAGTATTCCAGTATGTAGTAATATATCTTTCATTGCTGATATTATTGTTATATGTTCTCTTGATCAATCTGAGTTATAGTTTATCAGTCTTATTGATATTTTCAAAGAATAATCTTTTGGCTTTGTCAATTTTCTGTAGTGTTTTGTTTGATTTCTGTTGATTGATTTCTGCTCCTTATTTCCTTCCTTCTACTTAGTTTTATTTTACTTTGATTTTCTTTTTCTAGCTTATTAAATTGGAAGCAAGCATATAGGCCCTTCATTTTAACCTTTCTTATTCCCCAGTGTAGTACAAAAAGCTGTAAATATCTTCCTCTAAGCACTATTTTTAGTTGCATCCTACAAATTTCTTTAAATGCTTTATTAAGGTATAACTGATAATAAATAAATTTACATATACAAAGGCATATAAATATGACATGTATCTATCCTTGAATTCATCACTACAATTAAGATAGTGACCCTCTCACTGCTAAAAACTTACTCAGTTTCTCCCATCTGTTCCCCAGAAACCACCAAATTGCCTTTTTGTTATAATAGAATAATTTGCATTTTCTAGAGTTTAACATGAATGGAACCATCAAGTAAGTTCTCCTTTTATTTAGCATAATTATTTAAGATTCACCCATGTTGTTATGAGAATTCATTTCTTCTTATTATGGAGTAGTACTTCAGTGTAATGCATATACCATGGTTTGTTTATGATAGCACCAGTTGGTGATAGGTGTTTCCAGCTCTCCAGTTTCTGGCTGTTACAGATTAAGCTGTTTTGAAGATTTGTATACGTATAGGTCTTCGTATGGACATATACTTTCATTTCTCTTGGGTAAATACCTTTGGAATGGAATGGTTGACAACTATGACAAATGTGTGTTTATCATCTTAAGAAGCTACCAAACTGCTTTCCCAAGTGGTTGTACCAGTTTATTCCCCTACCAGCATTGTATGAGGGTTCCAGTTCCTCCACACCCTTGGTATAGTCTCTTCAGTTTCGGCTACTCTACTAGGTGTGTAATGGTATCTCATTGTGTTTTACTTTGCATTTTGTGAATGACTAATGATGTTGAGCATCTTATCTTGTGCTTATTGAGTATTCATACACCTTTACTGAAATGTCCAAGTCCTTTGTGCATTTTTTTTTATCAGATTTTTTGGTTTTTTGTTGTTGAGTTTTAAGAGCTATCTGTATATTCTGGATATTAACTCTTTAATTTGGATATTTATCCCATTTCATTTGCAAATATTTTCATCCATTTGATGAGTTGCCTTTTTATTATATTTACATATTTGGTATACAAAACTTTTAAATTTTGATGCAGTCCAGTTTGTCTGTTTTTTTGTTAACTGTTGCTTCTGTCTTTGGTGTCATCTTTAAGAAATCATTGCTAAATCCAGTGCATGAAACTTCGTTTCCTTCTAAAGAAGAGTTTTATCGTTTTAGCCTTTGCTTTTAGGTCTTTGATCCACATTGAATTAGTTTTTTTATATGGTGTGAGGTAAAAGTCTAACTTTGTTCTTTTGCATATGGATATATAGTTTTCTGGCACCATTTGTTGAAAAGACTATTCTTCTCCCATTGAATGGTCTTGGTACACTATTCAAAAATCAGTGGACCTTATATGTGAAGATTGATTTCTGGTCTCTCTATTCTGTTGGTCTACATGTCTGTCTTTATCCCAGTAGCACAATTTGGATTACTGTAGCTTTGTAGTAAGTTTAGAAATTTTAAGAAGTTAATAAAGTAATTCTGTTAATAAAGTAATTCTCAATAAATTTAAGCAGATCCAAGTCATACTAAAGAAGGTTCTCTGATAACACTAGAATAACTTAGACTCAGCAACTTTGGTCTTTTTCAAGATTGTTTTGGTTCCATATGAATTTTAGGATGGACTTTTTTTTTTTTTTTTTTAAGATTTTATTTATTTGTTTATTTGACAGAGACCACAAGTAGGCAGGGAGGCAGGCAGAGAGGCAAAAGCAGGCTGTCTGCAGAGCAGAGAGCCCGCTGCGGGGCTTGATCTCAGGACCCTAGGATCATGACCTGAGCCGAAGCAGAGACTTTAACCCACTGAGCCATCCAGGCGCCCCAGGATGGCCTTTTCTATATCTGCTGCAATGCCACTGGGATTTTCATAGGGATTGCCTTGAATTTGTAGATTTTTGGGATAGTGTGGACATCTTAACAATTAAGTCTTAACAGTCCAGGAATACAGGATGTTTTCTTTTTATCTTTGCCTCCTTGGCTCAGTTTATTCCTAAGTTCATTTTGATGCTATGGTAAATGGAATTGTTTTTTTTTTTTCTTTTTTTTTTTAAGATTTTATTTATTTATTTGACAGAGAGAAATCACAAGTAGACAGAGAGGCAGGCAGAGAGAGAGGGAGGGAAGTAGGCTCCCTGCTGAGCAGAGAGCCCGATGCGGGCCTCGATCCCAGGACCCTGAGATCATGACCTGAGCCGAAGGCAGCGGCTTAACCCACTGAGCCACCCAGGCACCCTGGAATTGTTTTCTTAATATTTTTTTCAAATTGTTCATTATTAGTGTACAGAAACACTGATTTTTGTGTGCTGATTTTGTAGCCTGCTATTTTATTTAATTTGTTTGTTCTAACAGTTACTTTTGTCGACTCTATAGAGTTTTCTACATAAAACCTGTCATCTGAAAACATAATTTTATTTTTCCCCTTTCCAATTTGATAGTCTTTATATCTTTTTCTTGCCCAATTTGCCCTGGCTAGAATTTCTAACACTATGTTCAGCAGAAGTGTTCAGCATTCTTGTTTCTGATTTAAGAGGAAGAGCTTTCCGTCTTCATCACTGAGTGTGATGTTAGCTGTGGGTTTTTTTTTTTTATACATGGCCTTTATTGTGTTGGGGTAGTTTCCTTCTAATCCTAGTTTGTTGCATGTTTTTATCATGAAAAGGCAAATACTTTGTCCTCCATTGACTGAGATGATCATATAGTTTTTTTCCCCTTAATTCTCTTAATGTGGATACCACACTTACTGATTTGTATATGTTGAAGCCTCTTTGCATCCCAGGGATAAATCCCACTTGATCATGGTGTGTGATCCTTTTAATATGCTGTTGAATTCTGTTCACTAGTATTTTGTTGAGGATTTTCCATCTTTGTTCACCAGGGATATTGGCCTGTAATTTTCTTTTTCTTTTTTTTTTTAAGATTTTATTTATTTATTTAACAGAGAGAGATCATAAGTAGGCAGAGAGGCAGGCAGGAGCAGGGGGAAAGCAGGCTTCCCGCTGAGCAAAGAGCCTGATGTGGGACTCAATACTAGAACCCTGAGATCATAACCTGAGCTGAAGGCAGACGCTTAACCCACTGAGCCACCCAGGTACCCTGTAATTTTCTTTTCTTGTAGTATCCTTGTCTGGCTTTGATATCAGGGTAATGCTGACCTCCTACAATGAGGCTGGAAGTGTTCCCTTCTCTTTAATTTTTTGGTAGAGTTTTTGGAAGATTTGGTATTCTTTGAATGTTTGGTGGAATTCACCAATAAGTTTTCTGGATAGACCTGCACTTTTCTTTGTTAGGAGGTTTTTGATTACTGATTCAATCTTCTTACTAGTTGCTGTCTATTCAGATTTTTTGTTTCTTCATGATTCATTCTTGGTAGGTTGTGTGTTTCCAGGATCTAATTTCCTTTTGACTTCTTCTTTGACCCATGGGTTATTTGAAAGTATAACTTAGATCCTAAATAACTGGAAATGTTTTTTGGAGATCTTTCTTGTTGCTGAGTCTAAGTTACTTCTAGTGTTATCAGAGAACCTTCTTTAGTATGACTTGGATCTGCTTAAATTTATTGAGAATTATTTTATTAACAGGAAATAGTCTGTGTGGTGGTCCATATGTACCTGAAAAGAATTTGTATTCTGCTTTTGCTGGGTGGAGTGTCCTATAAATGTCCAGCTGATCTACTTAGTTGATTGTTTCCTGCAAATCTGATAAATCCTTTCTAAATATCTGCCTCCTTATTTTTTAATATATTGAAAGAGAAAGGTGTGGAAATCCCTGACTATAAAATCTTTTTACTTCTTTCAGTTCTATAAATTGTTACTTATTTTTAAGCTATTAGATGCATTGATATCTGGGATTGTTATGTCCTCCTTATGAATCAACCTCTTTATTATTCTGAAGTGATCTTCTTTATCCCTGAAATCTCTTTGCTCTGAAATCTATTGCTAGCATGGTAGATCTTTGCAGTCCTTTTGTTTGTAACCTATTTGTGCCTTTTTAAAGGCACATTTTAAATGTGCCCATTTAAAATGTGATTTTGCACGTAACATGTAGTTGAGTCTTGCTCTTTTTTTCTGATCTGACAATCTTTTTCAACCCTCAGGTATTTCAAGATATCCCTACACCACCAGTCTTCTCTTTCTTGAGCTCCAAACATCTTTTTGATATGGTTTGGCTGATACTTTTTCTTAATCTTTCACTATTTTATGAAATTCTTTGTTGCATGTCTTGCCTAAAGGGGATATTATATCACCAAGGATACTCTGAGTTGTTCTTTGTAAGAAATGCTGACCATTGCATATTGCATCAGTTGATTAACATTGTCAAAAGAAATATGTGTCTGTTTGATTCCTCACCATTCGGTTAAAACCAGTCTGGGCCATCTGTTCTACTTTTCTTACCCTAATCATATTTTTATCTTGGCTAACTACTGACTTCTGATCTCCAGAAAAGTTTCAAAGGGACTTTAAAAAAAAAAAAAAAAGATCTATTCATTGTTCCTCTGAAAATGCCTGTTTTTTCTCAGTTATACCAATTCTATTTGAGTATTTTTTTTCCCCTATGTGGAAATAATGCAAAACATTTATTTTCTATATCAGACAAGAACACAGCTAAGTAATCCAAGTCTACTGCAGCATTATAAAAATCATCCCTTCACCACAGTGTAAGATTTAAATGCATCTGCACAAGGGTGCACACTATATAAAAGGAGTAAGGTTGTTGCTGCTGCCCTGCCAAGCACTTCTGGTCCCTACCCAGGTCCGACTGCAATACTGGTGGTCCCAATGGTTCTATCAAAATAAATTGTGTTTAAAAAATAAAGCATTTAAAAAGACAAGTCAAAATGCCTCAGAAACCATATCTCCAACTCAAACTTCATCTATTTTAATGTATTATTTGCCTCCTACTAATAAACCTTTATTTCACTCGTTATAACTGAGCAATGAATCTTCCACACTCAAATATCTTCCTTGCCCAATTAATCCAAAGGAAAAAAACTGAAATGATTAGTAAAGAAGAATGTAGGGACTAACACACCCTTTTAATATGTTTTTAAATATTTTTAAGGTTTAAAAAGTGTTTAAAGTTTGTAGTTCCTAGTAGGAAAACATTATCTGAATGAATACCCTAATGGCAAACCATTGTAGAATGTTTCAGTTGCATGGGGAGCAGAGAGGTAGGGATTCTCTTCACAGCACCCCAGCTTTCTTCATGAGAAGGTCAGAGGTACACTGGTTTGTATTATTGCGACATCCATTAGGTGATCGAAGTTGCTTTTCCTTCAGCAAGGGCTTTATTTGTCAGAAGGGCATTATGCTTGACCTCCAAATTTGGCTGACAATTTACTGATGAGATTCATAACCTTTGGGTTGCTCTGATATTTTGACATATTCGCTGGGTTCTGGGCCACATCCTGGAAGGCCACCATAACTTCTGGATCCTGCATGGCTGCAAGAACTTCCGGATCACTAAGAATTTCATTGAGCCCAGGCATTCCTGCCATTCCAGGCATCCCCCCTGCCATTCCAGGCATTCCTCCAGGAAAATTACCGGGCATTCCCCCAGGAAAGCCACCTGGGAAAGAGCCATACTGAGCTCCTGATTGTCCTCTGGCTTCTTCCTCCCTCTGGGCTCTCTCGTGTTCTTCCCGAGCCTTCTTAACCCTTTCTATTCTTTCTTTGATCTCTCACTCTTCACGTTTTCGCTCATATTTTCTCCGATGTTCAGCAATTTTCTGGGCCCTCGGTTGAACTTCTTTCAGCATCGCACTAGCATCTTCATCATAATCCAGTTTGCAAGCAAGGGCAAGATCATGTGCTGCTTCTTCCCAATGGCCCAGAAGTCTATGTGCTTTCCCACGCCACTTATAAGGCTGAGCTGAATCAGGATTTATTTCAATAGCTCTGTCACAGTCTCGAATGGCAGCATTTGGCTTCTGTAATTTGATGAAGACACTGGCTCTCTTGGCATACAGAATGGCCAAGCGAGGATTTAGTTTGATGGCATCTGTGAACAAGTCAATGGCTTTCTGTAGTTCACCATCATTTAGGGCATCAATGGCAGCCACTTTTTTATCATTTGCCTGATCCATCATTTCCTCGGTTATCTCTGCATTTTCATCTCCCATTTCTTGAGGGGCATCGGTATCTGGTTCAATCACACCTTCATTGTCAATTTCTAGATCACTCTCCTCACTTGATGGTTCATCTGTCTTTATGTTTTCCTCTGCCTTCTTACTATCTGGTTTTTCTTCCTTGATACTGTCTTCTGATTTAGTTTTATGAGTGGCAGGTGGTATTTTACCCCCCATGCTCTCCACCCACTCCCGCAGGAAACGCATTTCCTCAGTGTGCAGAACGCTCGGATCCTGCTTACACATTTTCACGAAAGCCCGAAGCTCGCTCACTTTGCGGGGGTCCATGGTCCAGAGGCAGTGGCAGGCGGCAGGCGCGGCTGGGGTTGCGACCCGATTCCAGGCGCGGGTACTAGCTCAGCGTGATCGTGTAGAAGGGGGTATTTGAGTATTTTGAGTGTGGATCAAATAAAACTAGATTATGACAGAAAGAATATTAAAGTGTTTGCCTTTTCTTTCTAGGTAAAAATGTCTCCTTCTTGTCATCCATCCAAAGGAGATTCTGCTGTTAAGAAGGTGAGTTTTTTTTCCAATTTATTAAGTTTTTATTTTAATTCCAGTGTAGTTAACATATGGTTGTATTAGTTTCAGGTGTACCAGATAGTTATTCAACACTTCATGCATCACCCGTGCTCATCATGACCAGTGCACTTCTTAATCCTTATGGCCTATTTTATCCATCCCCCCAACCTCTTTCCCTCTGGTAACCATCAGTTGGTTCTCTATAGGTCAGAGTCTGTTTCTTGCTTTTTTCTCTTTTTTTCCCCTCTGCTCATTTGTAGATGGTAGTGACTTTTAAAGGCATAAATCCACCTTCCCCCTTCTGTGTCTTTATTCTCCTCTCTTGAGCAATTTTTTCAAAACGACAGTGATTTTTAATCATCTCAGTGCTGTCAAAGGTTCTTTCTGATTGGATGCCTTAATAACATATCACCAGTATTCCTTGGCTCTTCCAGGAAGCCAAATGGGGGGGTTGGCAACTAAGAACTTTCATTGTTCTAGAATTCCCATTCTCCTTACCAGGCAGATATCCTGATCAGTGAGTGGTAGCAGATAAAAGATATTCTAAGGAGGATAGCCTAAGATATTCGTTCCCTACTGATGTGTTTTCCCTCCAGATAACTGTGCCTAAAGAAGACTGTCCCGAGATATTAGCATTTCATACTGCATAAGCAAGTGCTCAATAAATACTTGTGGGATGGAACTCTTACTTATGCCACTTCAGTCCCTGACTGTGAACTTTGTAGCACAGAAAGGGTGTGAGTCTTTCAATTGTGGAGTTCTCAGATGGTGTCAAGAGAACCAGGTCTAAAATCCTTTTCTGTATACAACTGCAACAGTACAGTTGAAATGTGGTTAACAAGCTGACATTTTTACTGTTTTCTTTTACCGCTTTTATTTTGTTGACAACTGAAGTGTCCCTGGATGTAGGTTTTCTTTCCTTGCCCTTTTTATAATTTCAGCCAGCATCCGTGTCCGTGAAGAATTGTAGAACAAAAATAACAACTTGCTGGCTCTGGTAACTAACAGCAGGTTCTAGCTTCAAAGCCCTGTGCCAAAAATGGGTCCCTTTTCTCTGCCTGTAGAATCCCCTGAGACGTTTTTAAAAGAGAAAAAGAATAAAAACAAAATATGCTATCCGAAAAGCCCTATTCCACGCTGCCCAGGAAAATCTCTTCCATTTTTGTCAGGAGCGCAAGGGCAGGCGGACTGAGGCGATGACTGCTGCCACCCAGAGCCCCCGCACTGTGACGGAGGGAAGGGGGGCTTGAATCACCTGGTCTCCTCGCTCCATATACAGATGAACAAATTGGAATCCAGAGGGACCTTTTTTTTGCCTAAGCTTTCAAGTGTTAGCTATGGGACACACTTCTAAGGTAGAGGTTAAAAATGTGCTTTCGATTCAGCCAGACATGGGTTCAAAGATTGACTCTTCTGCTTATTTATCTGAATAACTTTTTTTTCTTTTTTTCTCTTTCTTTCTTTTTTTCTTTCTTTTTTTCTTTCTTTCTTTTTCTTTCTTTCTTTCTTTCTTTCTTTCTTTTCTTTCTTTTTAAGAGAAAGAAAGAGAGAAGGATAGAGAGAGAGAGAGAGAGGATCTTGACCCAAGCCAAAATCAAGAGTCAGGCACTTAACTGACTGAGCTACCCAGGCGCCCCTAATGGAACAACTTTCTTAGTCAGCCTCTCTGCTTCCTCTGTTGTAAATGATGGTGCTACCTCTCAGAAGTATTCTGAAGACTAAATGAGATACTATTTTTTAAAAAGATTCTATTTATTTATTTGACAGACCAGGGGGGAGGGGTGGGACATAAGCAGGGGGAGTGGGAGAGGGAGAAGCAGGCTCCCCACTGAGCAGGGAGCCTGAGGTGGGGCTCGATCCCAGGACCCTGAGATCATGACCTGAGCCAAAGGCAGACGCTTAACCGACTAAGCCACCCAGGCACCCCTAAATGAGATACTATTTAAGGGCCTAACACTGTGTTTGACAAAAAGTAAATCCCTGGTAAGTTATTGGCACATAGTAGGGACTCAGGTGTTACTGGTGTTACTGAAACTGGTGTTAAAACACAAATCCCCCAATCCTAGTACTATCAGATGTCTTATCACTTTATTATTGCTGCTTTTTATTGTCCATTCTGCAGGTATTTCTGTATGTCGATACTGAACTAAGCAAGGGACTACGGGGATGACAAACACTGTTCTTGTTCTCAAAGACCTCAGCACTTACTGGGGAAGGTAGACATGTAAACTGACAGTGGCTGTACAGGTTGACACATGCTACAGAAGATGCCTGGGGTACACAAGAGCAGAGTGGAGGGGCTGTGTGGGGTGACTTAAGTGGATTTAATATGACTCTTTTGCTCTTAGAGTAAAAAGCCCAATGAAGAAGTTTGAGAAATGCTTAACTGTTCCTCTAAAGCTTTGTTACTAATTATAAGGAAAGCAAACCCAGCCATACTTAAAGATGTTTATTAAATACTCATTTAGAAATAGCCTCATGTAACTTATTTTTTAAACTTAGTAATGGCCTAACTCTCTGTGATGTTAAGTGTCTTACTACTGTCAGGGGGTAGCAGTGTGATGTAAGTAGGATTCTCTTATTCTTGTAATCAGCATCAGACAAACAGAAACTTCCAAAGCCAGTGACTGGCCCCAGGTGGCATTCCTAGGTGATCAGGTACAGACTTACTCACTGTCCAAGCAAGAACTAGGGTTATCTCTAAAATATTTTAGTGTGTGTGTGTGTGTGTGTGTGTACCTTGAATATGTTTTATTTTAGCAGTGAGAGCCCATCTCTCATATTTACCATTCAGATTAGCAAACATTAATTTCACCAGTAGAAAAATTTCTGTGTTTTTTGAGCTAATGAGCAAAATCTTAGGTATTGGTCAATAATGAACAGCCAAAGGACTTTGAGTAGCCACTTTTGGGAATTTGTGTTAGCTAGCAGTCTCTGAAATATTGATGCTTGGTTAGGACTGCTGACCGTACCTAAGTTGAAGTTAAATCAAATAATGCATACTTAATATTACACTGTTATGATGTCTAGAATAACTTTAAAATACATCAAAACAGGTGCCTCTCCCAGACTGAGTGATCAGAGAAGGCTTCTCAAAGAAGAGAAAGCTTCAAAGGGAAAGATACTTCAGGTAGACATGAGTGAGTACAGGACACTTCAGAAACAGAGATGGTTCTGTATGTCTTACATACAGAAGCAGGTAGAAGCTTGGTGAAATGAATGGAAATAAGTCAAGCAGAGAGAGTCAATTATCATATGGTTTCACTTATTGGTGGAGCATAACAAAAAGCATGGAGGACATGGGGAGTTAGAAGGGTGTTGGGGTAAATTGGAAGGGGAAGTGAATCATGAGAGACAATGGACTCTGAAAAACAATCTGAGGGGTTTGAAGTGGCGGGGGGGTGGGAGGTCGGGGTACCAGGTGGTGGGTATTATAGAGGGCACGGATTGCATGGAGCACTGGGTGTGGTGAAAAAATAATGATACTGTTATGCTGAAAATAAATTAAAAAAAAAAAAAAAGAAAGAAAGAAATGAATGGGAAGCCATATCTTAAAAGAGTCCTATGTTGTGAAGTTTGCTTTTTATCTTGAAGGTAAGGGTTTCTGTCCAAGGTAAGATTAAAGGCAGGAAAGCAAAAGAATAGAGTGTGCCCGGGCAAGAAAAAGGTCTGTATCTGTGCTGTATTATTAGAATGAAGAGATGAGATAGATTCAAGTCTTATTTTTCCTCCCCAAAACTCTTTCTGAGACCCTAAGTGTGAGCCAGATGTCCTTCCCATTTTGAGCTTTCTCTTCTGGTGCCCTGAACTAGTCTCCACCTACCAAAATGTTTACCTAGCTGAGTAAAAATTGCCTCGTGACTTACATGTCTGCCGTACTGGAGACTGTCCGCCTCAGGAAGGCAGCCCCTGCCTCAGACTTGCTTGCTCTTGTATCCCTACCTGTGGAACAAAATAGTCAGTCAGTAGTTGTCAAGTGAATGAGAGAGATACATGAAAGAGACTCCACAGGACTTCATAGCTGTTTACGGGAAGGAAGAGGGGAAAAAGAAGTTTCTGGGGCTGATAAATAGAGAAAGAACAAATGAAACCTTGTTGCTGTCCCACGCTTGTATTCCCAGTGTGGTGAGTCCCTTACTGTTTGAGCTACATCCGCAGTATTCTGACTGAGACCAGTGTGAAACTCATTACCTAATTGCTACTTCCCTAGTTGTATATGTATTTGTGTGTGTGTGTGTTTGTGTGTACATATATGTGGACGTCTGCATGTATATTCTGGGTATCATCCTGGAGCTCCATTGTCAAAGTTACATTGACAGATGGAGGCACCAGCAGTGTCTGTTGAACAGTTGACTGCCAAAGTGATGTGTAAGAAACACAAAGGAGCAGTAGTGTTCTTGATTTGAGCCAAAGATTCTCTGTTGACCAATAACTCAAGAAAGTGTTTGATGACTGTGTTGTCAATATTGGCTATGGCAAGAGCTGGATGCAAGTGCTGAGGAAGCAGCCATGTTCTGTAGGGTTCTGCTTAACTTCCTGAGATGAGTGTCTCATGTAGGAGTCGCTCTTCCACTCTACCACCTGTCAGAATCTAGCAAATTCTATGAGTATGTATACATAACTCTTTTTTGCAACATAAGCATTTTGCATTTTAGGTATTTGTTTAGAAAGCTCTGGATTAGAAATACTTGTTGTGTATTATATATATGTGACATATAAAATTTGTGTGTAATATTTATATAAAATTTAAGTGGCTCTGATAACTTCAGTAAAGTTAGAAGATACACATGCTACTAAAGCCCTAAAGGGCTTGTTCAGTGTTTGTTCGTGGATGGCCGGAAATTTAAAAATCAGGAAGCATTTTCCTAAGATAAAAATTACTGTAAAAGTCTCTTGCAATTAACTTACTAGAATAGATTAAAATGGGAGGTGTTGATAATGTTTAAGGTGATAAATGGGTTTAGAGAGTTAGTTGAAGGCAGCATCAAAAACCACTCAGCTTTGATGCATCTTTTCTCAACCACTGAAGAAACACCAACCGGGAATTTGCAAGATTGGGATTGTTACGTGCATGGTCACCAAAGAAAGCAGTTTTGTCTTACATCTCAATCACAAAATCATAGTTATATTCCCTGAGCTTTCCCCAGTTTTAGATGAGCTTTCTCTGCTGGTGTGTTTGCAGAAGCCTGAGGAGTCAGGGTCTCTGACTAATGAGTATCCTCAAGCTAGTGATATCCACTGGAAGAGTCAGTTGGGGTGATGGTCTTCCCAGAGTGAATTCTCCAGTTTAGGACAGGCACTGGGAGAGGTAGGGTAGAAAGGCTTTCTCATAAGTCTAGGGTAAATTCAGTGAATATGCCACATACTTCCAGATGCCAGGTCTGGGAATGACCAAGGTCAGTGAAATACAGTTCTTGCTGTAGACACATTTCCAAGGGAATAGTGACTGAACTGTTTAATGTACTAGCCAAACCTTCCAGAGGCTGATTAGCAGTTCCTTAAGTATTCAAGCATATTACGGGAATTTGAAGCCGTTTTTTGTTTGTTTTGTCCAAGTGTTCTGGTGAGGTAAAATTTTTATAGTCCGTTCCCGATCTTGCCACTCATGTCAGGAATGTAGACAACTGAACTCAATCATGATTTTTATTAAATCATTGGCAGTTGCGGGGGGCAGTCTGAGGTGGTGGTATTTTTAAGGGAAAAAGCCTCACAGAGCCACAGTTTCCATAACAACAGAAAAAGCTGGCTGCAGTGTCTCAGCTGACTGGCCCCTCATGAGCGAAAAATGATAGCCCTTGATGGATGTCTGCTGCCTCTTTCCTTATTTTCTTAGTAGGACTTACATCCACATGTGACTCCCATGCCTCTGCTGATTAAAAAGACAGAAGGAAGCCGAGGACAGGATTTAGTCTTTGTTTTGGCATAGACAGGGTGGAAGATCTCCACAGGCCAGGTGCCCTTTTATGCTGGTGGGAAGTAGCTGGGGTGCAGTTGCCTTCAGACAGCCGAAAGATGTGGAAGGAAACATAGGCATTCTTTGTAGTTCAGAGGACAGAACCAGTGCCTGTGGGTAGCTGCTGTGTAGATGGAGATGTCAGCTCAGTTCGGAGCATATTCTGAGAGTGGAACAGGATGCCTTGTGAGCTAGCCCGTGATCTGTTACCACAGGCGTTTGACCCCCGCAGCATGGCTGCCGCTCAGAACTGTCGCTGAGCTTTTCCTGCCATGGGTAGAAGGTGGGCCGGGTAATTTTTAGATCCCTTGGTGTGTTAGGATTTTATGAGTCTGCAGTTGTATTAAATTCTAGTGATGTGTTCATTGATGTGCTGGATGATTTCAGTTAGACCCCGTCATCTAGCCTGAACAAGTAGAGCCTATAAAAAAACAAAAACAACAAAAGCAGGTTTGGACTTAGGGAAGGAGAGACTTCATGTGAAAAAATAATTGCAGAAAGAGGAGGGGCTTTTGCTATGAGGAGAAGGTTCCAGCCTTAATATCCCCAAGGGTGTCAAAAATCAGGTGGGGAACCTGGCTGGCTCAGTAAGTAGAGCCTCTGCCTCCTGACCTTAAGGCTGAGAGTTTGAGCCCCACGCCACAATGGGCATAGAGGTTACTGGGGGAAAAAAAAAATTAGGCAGAAAGGAATTTTTTTTTAACAGGGGCAAATAAACAAAGGTAGAAAGAACCAAATATGGGTAGTAGGTGAGAGTTGATTAAAAATGTCTTTCATGCAGTCAGCTGATTCTTGGAAGGGATCATTAAAGATTGTAGGCTGGCTCAGGCTGAGGGTGGGTCAAGGACTTGGGGGAGGGAAAGAAGCTTAACTGAAGTTTACTCATCAGTTAACAAGCATTTTGTTCCATCGAATCAGGACAAACAGTTCTGCTCATCTTTTAAGAGGCCAAGAGTGGAAATTTGGTGGATTTGTATCTGGCTTTGTTATAGAAGAACTTGGTGGCATGGTGGATTTTGTCTCAGACTTACAGGGAAGTGTGGTCTTTGCAGTAAGCTGTTTCCCACAATGGGGTGTGGGGATTTCCTTAACTTGAACTGTTCTTCAGGAACTCAGGGCGCAGGTGAAGCATGAAGTAGCCATGGGTCTGACTGTGCTGCCATGTTCTTTCTTTACTCTTCTCCATGATTATGATCTGAAGTCCATGGCCAGGGCCTTTCTGAAACCTGCTTAGTAGTCCTCATGTGGAGGAAGAGACTGTTAGCTGGAAAGAGCTACAGGGGAGGACAGTGGTAACCCCTGGCTTCTGGTATTCCCTCTTGCTGATGATTGGGCCTATCTTCTGGTCTAAAAAGTGAGATTGGCTGAGGGTCTCAAAGGATCTCAGAGTTCTTACCTTAGGTACAAATCTACTCCTCACCCATTTCTTTTGTATTAAGTGAGTATTTTCAAATGTAGCATTTGGATTTCTTTAATGATATTTTAAATTACTGGACTTTTTTTTTTTTTTTTTTTTTTTTTTTTTTTTTTTGAGAGAGAGCGAGAGCACAAGCAAGGAGCAGAGGGAGAGGGAGAATCTTAAGCAGGCTCCATGCTCAGCACAAAGCCCGACATAGGGCTCAATCTCATGGCCCTGAGATCATGACCTGAGCTGAATTCAAGTCAGACGCTGAACCAACTGAGCCAGCCAGGCATCCCATTAATGTAATGTCTTTTTAGAGCAGCTTTAGGTTTATAGAAAACGCAATCAGAAAGTGCAGTTCTCATACATCTCCCCCTTCACATCCCCCTGTTACTAATATCTGCATTCCTGTGGTACATTTATTACAGCTGACGAGCTGTGCTCGCTTCGGCAGCACATATATTACAGCTGATGAGCTAACATAGATATGTTATTATTAATGTAAGTCCATAGTTTACAACAGCGGTCACATGTTGTGTTGTACATTCTTTGGGTTCTGACAAATGCATTATGAAATGTAGCCTCCATTACAGTATCATGCAGAACAGTTACACTGTCCCCAAAATCCCATGCATCACTTATTCAGCCTTCCCTCCCACCCTGCAAACATCTGGCAACTGTTCATCTTTTGATTGTCTCCATAGTTTTGCCTTTTACAGAATATCATGTAGTCGAACAGTATGTAGCTTTTGCAGATTGGCTTCTCTTACTCAGTGATACCCACTTAAGGTTCCTCCATGTCTTCTTATGACTTGCTATCTCATTTCCTTTTGCTTTGAATAATATGCCATTATCTGGATATACCAGTTTGTTGTCCATCCATTCATCCACTAAAGGACATCTTGGACATCTTGGTTGCTTCAGGTTTTAGCTGTTGTCAATAAAGCATTTGGAGGGTTTTGTGTGGACATAAGTTTTCAGCTCATTTGGGTAAATACCAAGGAGTAGCTGCTGGATTGTGTGGTAAGAACATTCAGTGGTCTGAGAAGCTACCAAACTATCTTCCAAAGTGGCTGTACTATTTTTGCATTCCCACACAGTGAACGTGAGTTCCTGTTGTCCTACATCCTTGCCAGCATTTGATGTTGTCTGTTTTTTGGATATTAGCCATTCTAGTAGTGGTGTTTTGAATGATATTCGATGTTGAGTATTTTTTGTATGCTTATTTACCGTTTGTATATCTTCTTTGGTGAGGTCTTTAAATGATTTTGAGGGGTTTTCTCTGGTTTTGTTTTTTGTTTTAGTGGTGCTCTAGAGTTTACCCTATACATCTTAACTTTTCTGATTCAGCTTCTGATTTAAACTAGCTTAATTCAAGTTATATATAGAAGTGTTACTCCCATTTAGCTCTACTACTTTTTCCCACATTTTGTGATACTCTTGTGCATGGTATATCTATTAATGTTACAAATCCAACAATACATTGTGATAATTATTCCTTTACTGTCTGTAGCCACTTTCTTAGCCCAGTAAAGCTTTGTCCCTACCCATCTCCTTTTTGCAAATATATTATACATATATTTCATTTCTGCATGTTATAGGCCAACATTATATTATGTACATATTATTATACAGTTGCCTTCTAGTTCTTTTTACCAGTTCTCTTTTGATTTTTCTTACGTGGATTTGAATTACTTTTCACTTATGACTCTGAACAGTATCTAATCAACTTACATTAGTATTTTTTTATAAGGTGGGTCTGTTAGCAACAACTTCTCTCTTTTTTTGTTATCTTGGGAAAGTGTTTCTTTCCTCTTCATTTTTGAAAGATAGCTTTATTGGGTATAAAGTTATGGTTGACATAACTTTCTTGGAGCACTTAGAATATGCTGTCCTGTTGTCTTCTGGCCTCTCTTACTTCTGCCTACAATTCAGTTACTAATCTTATTGGGGTTTCCTTATAAGTGACTCATCATTTTTCTCTTGTTGCTTTTCAAGATTTTCTCAAAATCTTTGACTTACAGCATTTTTATTGTGAGATATTTGTGGGTCTTGGCCTTAATCCTGCTTGGAGTTTGTTGAGCTTTCTGGATGGGTAGGTTACTGCTTTTCTTTTCTTTTCCTTTTTTTATTAAAGGTATTTATCCATTTGCGCGCGAGAGAGAGAGAGAACATGAGCAGGGTTGGGGAGGGCAAAGGAGGAGCAGAGGGAGAGGCAGACTCCTCACTGAGCAGGGAGCCTGATGTGGGGCTCCATCCTGGGTCTCAGGATCATGACCTGAGCTGAAGGTAGACACTTAACCAGCTGAGCCACCCAGGTGCCCCTAGGTTACTGCTTTTCAGTAAGTTAGTGACTCTTCAGCTGTAATTTCTTCAAATATTTTGTCTTCTCCATTTTCTCTCCTCTCATTTTCTTACTCCCATTATGTATTTGTTGTGGTACTAATGGTGTCCTGCCTTTCTCTGTTCAGTTTTCTTCACTCTTTCCTCCCCCCTGATCTTCAGCTTGCATACTCTATTGATTTATCTTCAAGTTCATTATTTCTTCTGCCAGTTCAGATTTACTATTGAGCCTCTCTCCTGAATTTATTTTAGTTATTATACTTTCAACTCTAGAATTTCCATGTGATCTTTTTTGTAATTTATTTCCCTTTCTGATACTCTTTTCTTTTTAAGGTTTTATTTACTTATTTGAAGAGAGAGAGCATGCCCACATACACAAGCAGGGGGAGGCACAGAGGGAGAGGGAGAAGCTTGCTCCTTGCTGAGCAGGGTGCCAGCAGACATGGGGCTCAACCCCATGACCCTGGGATCATGACTAGAGCTGAAGGCAGATGCCCAACCTAGTGAGCCACCCAGGTGCCCCTCTTTATTGATATTATTTATTAAGGGTGCAATATTGCCATCATACCTTCCTTTACTTTTAAAATCGTGCTTTCCTACATTTCATCCATTCCCTGTAGGGGTATGTGGTTTTTTTGTTTTGTTTTGTTTTGGTTTTTTTATTGATGTTTGTTTGGGGGTGGTTTTTTTTTTGTTTGTTTGGTTGGTTGGTTGGTTCTGTAAATATATTTATCATGGCCAATTTTAAAGTCTTTCTGTTAAGTCTAACATCTGGTTACATTCTCAAGCAAGTTGTATTACCTGCTTTTTTCCCCCCCAGTATGTGATCACACTTTTCTCTATTTCTTTATATGCCTTGTAATTTTTGGATAGAAACTGGATATTTTAGGTAATGTAGCAACTCTGTGCATTGCTCCCCGACTCCTGGAGTTACTCTTACTTGCTCCACTCCACTCCAGGCTCCTGTAGCCCAAGCTATTACTATTACTTTCAATGACTGGCTGGGTTATTTTCATGAAGTCTTTCCCCCTCCCCATCTCCAAGTATTAAGCCTCTGATATTGCTCCTTCGGAGATAGAGCCTTGAGTGTGCCCACAGACAGCTGGGATAGCAGTGGTATTGGTAGGGCTCTCATTCTTTTTCCTTGGCCAAACTAGCTGTTAAACTCTACTGGTTGTTCTGTTACTTTCAGCAATGCCCTGGATGCATAAATTGCCCTACACACTGATTCAGTGAAATTGTGACTCCTTTGCAGGAATAGTTTCTGAGGTCTGTTTTCAGGATTTGTTTTTACCTCCTTATTAGCCCTCCCCCCCAAGCTATCATTTCTCTCAGTTCTCTTTTACAGAGTAGCTGGCCTTTTGTAGGTTATATCTACATTAAATCCATGAATCTCCTCATTGCCTCTCACCACAACCTTCACTGTTCTTAAGACTATTCTTAGGCTCAAACTTCTCCACGCTCAGTTGCAAATGAAGTCAGTTGCTTTGAGAAGAGATTAACACCTCTCTGTTTTACTGCCTGCTCCTCCCTCAGAATAATCTCTGAACCAGGACTCTGTTCCTGGGGATAGGTAGCTTCTCTCTGAATGACACCCCCATTTAGGACTTGAATGCATGCTGGAAGAGGGAACAGCATGAGGTCCTCTTGGCCTTTCCTGTGATGGAACCACTGCCTCACAGACTGGAGCAGGGGTGGTCAGAGAGTCAGGTTTTTTTTGTTGTTGTTTTTTAGTGGACAGTCCCCAGGAAGGAGCCTGGATTCCATGAGTGGAGTCTGGGTGGAAGAAGGGAGCCCTCACCACTTCTTGACTGCGCTTGCCTAGGACTTAGCCTCAGCAGCAGGTAGCTGGAGGCAAGAAGAGAAATTCTGAAGTCCTGCTTCTACTGAAAAGAAAGCCCTCCAACTAGGAGCTTGAGAGAGAAGGAGCTTGGTATTCTTAGTGACAGCAGCCTGGGGTGGTGTTTCTTCCTCACTATGCTCAGGTGGGAGCGGGGAGCAGTCTTGGTTCAGAAACCACAAACTCGCCTTTCTTAATGATTTTACATTGGTTTTTTAAAAATATTTATTTCTTCATTTGCTATTTGGCCTTAGGACAGTTTCTAAGGTCTGTAAAAGGTTGATTTTGGAGTGTGTGTGTGTGTGTCTGTATCTATCCATCCATCTATCTAGCCTCAGTAGTGAAAAGGTCATCAGAGCATCTCTTGCTGTCATGCTAGAGGAGTTATCTCTCTCCTCATCTGTTTCTAACAAGCAGTATCCTGCCTCTGAGTGAAAATCACCTCCTGAGGCAGGACTTCCCATGTTTGAGAGTTATTCCTTATTCTGGTTGACAACTCTCTACCTATTGCTCCTGTCCCTTCCTCTGGAAGCCGTCAGAAAGATCGCTCATTCCTTTTTATAGCAGCCTTCCCAGTACTCTCTGGAGGTGAGGTCCTGAGTCCCCAGCCCTTCGTCTTCTCCTGTGTGGGCAGAATGTGGACAGTTAGCTCCTCGCTCACCGCTGCCCTGCCATACCCTATCTCTTCTGCTCCCACCATGCCGCTTCAGGGCAGGTCACCTTAGAGCACAGTGAGATCATCCCTGTCCTTATTCTCGGTTCTCCAAAGGAAACCAAAAGCACATTAGATTATCAGCACCCATTCTGCACGGGTGACTCAATGAACATGGTGATCACAAACTCCTGGTTCTGTTCATGCATGCCATTGACCCCTCCTGTAACTGCTGTTGTTCCAGAGCCAGATGCAAGACTCTTCTTGTAGTGTTTCAGATTAGCCCTTTGGGCATCGAGTTTTTTCATTCCATGCTTTGGCCTCTTTTATCTTTATCCAGCTAACTGATAAAATATTTGTATAAAGCAGAGCCAGGGAGGGAGCCCCACGGAGACCAAGATAGCATTGCTTATTAGTCACCAGGCTCTGTTAATTGAGTGTTAATGGGTGTGATTTTTCTGCCTCTAATAGGACACTCCTTCCTAAACAGTTGACATGGTTTTCAGAGCGGAGTCCGATCCTAACAGTGGAGCTGTATGTGAGACCACCTCCCAGCCAGTGGCTGCTGTCTCTTCCAAGCTGGTGCCCTCTCAGCATGTGGGGGAGCACTCCCTTACCAAAACAAGTAATGTCCCGGTGTCCACCATCTCCTTGGAGCTGGGGACACAGCTGAAGTTTTGAGTATTGCTCAAGGTAGATGTGGGCCTTTCCCTTCCAACAGAGTATCCTGAGGAAGCTCTCGGGCATTTCCTGCAATACGTGGCAGGGGTGTTTTTGCTTTTCAGTATGCATGACAGAGCAGCTAACAGCCTATTATTTTGCATTAAAACAACTCAGTAGGCCATTCTTAATTGTACTGCGCTGAGAGATCCTCTATTTGGAAAGGTCACGGAACTGAAGAGCAGAGCTTTGCGAGGTTTGAGCTGCTCTGATGTATGTTGTTTTCGAGCGGCTGTTGTGCTGTCACTGCGGAGTAGTTTTCTGTCTGGACTCCTTTCCTGATCAGTTCACGTGCCATCCCTGAAAGCTCACTCCTTGTATATAGTATCAGAACATGGGGTCAAGTCTGTTCAAGAAACAGCAGAAGTCTTTAAGTAAAGTGGAAGGAAAAGGAAAGATGAAATGTGAGCTGGTGCTGAGCGCCTTCTGTTCTCTCTGACAGAAGCCACTGCCGCGGGTCTCCTGTGTTTTGTTGTTTTGCATATTGTAGGGACATTGTAGTCATGATTTACGTTGGTTCTTCCCTTGTGCCATAAGTAAGTTATAGCGCCCCATCTTGTGTGAAGTTTCTACTGATGGTAAACAGAATTTCAGATGCAGCATATTCTTAAAAGGAGAGACTCCTCTCTACATGGTGAAATCACTTAACTTTTCCATATATTGACTAAATCAGTTAAGACTGCTTTTTTTTTTTCCTAAAGATTTTATTTGTTTATTTGACAGACAGAGATCATAAGTAGGCAGAGAGGCAGGCAGAGAGAGAGGAGGAAGCAGGCTCCCTGCGGAGCAGATAGCCCAATGCACGGCTCAATCCTTGGACCCTGAGATCATGACCCGAGCTGAAGGCAGAGTCTTAACCCCCTGAGCCACCCAGGCACCCCAAGACTGCCTTTTTATGGTACTAAAGGTAATTACAGGGCGCCTGGGTGGCTCAAGGGGTTAAGCCGCTGCCTTCGGCTTGGGTCATGATCTCAGGGTCCTGGGATCGAGTCCCGCATCGGGCTCTCTGCTCAGCAGGGAGCCTGCTTCCTTCTCTCTCTCTCTCTCTGCCTGCCTCTCAGTGTACTTGTGATTTCTCTCTGTCAAATAAATAAATAAAATCTTTAAAAAAAAAAAAAAAAGGTAATTACATATCTGTCTCTGGCAACTTCATAGCAATATAAGAGAATAGTGAAGTTATACAGAAAAGTCCCTGTAGTCACTGGAAAGAACTTCTATATTTCCCATGTCCTCTCTCTGTGTTTCACTTCGCTTCCGAGAAGCCCTCTGTACTTCCTGTTTACCTCAGCAGTGTGTTGTCACTCCCCAGTCAGTGTGTATCTCTGCTGCCCCGAAAGTCCTCACCAGCTACACGGTTTCTGTCTTCCGGGGCTCAAGTCCATGCTCCCCCCTCATCTAATGCTTGGAAAACTTGAGTGGAACCCTGTCACAAGCAAAATGAAGTCCAAATTGGTTTAGGTCAACAGTGTAGGCTTTGGATGTATCACCGGCCTACTCTTCATTTTCATCTTCTTTCCTTCCTTCATTAATCAGTGGAAATTTCTCATTTCCTAAACATAACCAGTCCCATGTCCATATGTCTGCTTTTGTGATGCCTTGTTTTTAGCCTCCAGTTCAAATTCTGCTTTAATACATTCACAAAACACGTACTGGGCACTCACTATGTGGCAGGCATGGGTCTAAGTGCACGCGATCCTGTAGAGAACCAGACCAGTCTCTGCCTTCACAGAGCCCCCATTCTGGTGGTATTTTCATTCAAAAAATGAAAATAAATCTGATTAGAATTCAATAATAGCTTAAAGCATTTGGGGAAGAAGAGTCTTGAATGAAACCTCTTGAAATCTCCACTACCTAAACCAGGGTAGTTGACTGAAACTGGAGTATATGTGTATCATTACTGTCACATCCCTGTGAAGCCCACATTTGCATTGCCTCCGTTTTTGTCCTTCACATTCACCTTGGTTCCCAGGAAGAAAGTTTTGTGTGTACCCAGGATATTGATTCCTTACCGTTTACACAGTCATGTCAGAAATACTTGGTGAGGACTACAGTGGTTGCCATGAAACCTGCTGACAAGAGCGTCCAGAGGCCTGTGTGCTGTGTGAGGGAACACCTGTGCCATTCACTCCCAGGCCTCATAGTCCTGGGCAGGCCCTGTGGGACCCAACAACCTTCCTTACCGGTATTCTCCTCTGTTACTTCTTCCCTCTCTTCTTTGGAGTTACTTGACTTTTTTTTTTCATTTTTCATTTTTTTTTTTTTAATTTATTTGACAAACAGAGATCACAAGTAGGCAGAGAGGCAGGCAGAGAGAGAGGAAGGAAAGCAGACTCCCTGCTGAGCAGTGAGCCCGATGCGGGGCTCGATCCCAGGACCCTGGGATCATGACCTGAGCCGAAAGCAGAGGCTTTAACCCACTGAGCCACACAGGTGCCCCTCATTTTTAATTTTTAAAGGGTTTTATTTATGTATTTGACAGAGAGAGATCACAAGGAGGCAGAGAGGTAAGCAGAGAGCCCGAAGTCCGTAATACCTTGTAGGTCCTGGGATCAATCCCAGGACCCTGAGATCATGACCTGAGCCAAAGGCAGAAGCTTTAACCCACTGAGCCATCCAGGTGCCCCTATTTGACTATTTTTTACTATTGATTTTGATTCTTCTATTGCTCTTTTAGCTATATCTCTGTTCTTTTTTTTTTTTTTTTTTTTTCTTTTTAGTGGTAGCTATAGGGATTACAGAATACATCTTTACCTTATCACAATCTAATTAGAGTTAATATTTTACTACCTATTATAAAATACAGGAAACTTGCAGTGCTATAAGTCCATTTGCTAACCTCTCCTCATTTAGTTCTGTGAGTTCCATTTTCTTCTGCCCTCAGAAGAACTCTTTTGTCTTAATTGCTAGCCCACAGTGGCATCTATCAAGATAATTGTTTGACTTTGTTCTTAAGTAGGCAACAATCAGGTAATCAAAGGGTAGCAAGCCTTAATTACATATATGAAGTGAATGCTTTCCCTGTTTTTATTTTTTTTAATAAGGTCATTTTATTATTTTTTAAATAATCCCTGTCAAGATAATAGGAAGGAATGATAAGACAAAGGAGGATTTCTGACTAGCGATAGAAAAATGCTACCCCACTAAGAAGCTTTCTTTATAACTCCACTTCCCATAAAAATAAATCTTAACAGATTTTTTTTTTTTTTTTTAGATCTTTCTTTCCTGACTAAAAGGAAAGACTGTAATAAACCACAGTGCGGGAACCTAAGTTTTCACAGGACAGTTCCCTCAGGAAGAAAGAAGGTGGGGGTCCCAGCCCCAGCTGTCATCCATTTTATTTCCCAGGACTACAGTTTTTTTTCTGTTTCTAATGCTGCCAAACACTGGAGGCAACAACATCCATTGGTTATTTTTTGATGTGCTTGAGAATTTGAGTTTGCCATACCCGTGAGGCAGTTGATGACCAATGTTTTATGGTAATACTAATAATCCCTGTCAAGATAACAGGAAAGTTTTAACACATTTGACCAAGGAACAATATTTTTTAAAATTTAAACTACATTCTACAGTTGCCTAAAAGTTTTTAAAAGTCCTTTTTTTTTTCTTTTTTTTGGCATCATGAGATTATTAGTTTTTGCCACTACAAGTCTTCCCCAGGTTGTTGCCTTTCAAAGCAGGTTAGGCAAGGAGTAGCCAAGCGTGGACAGGTAGAATATACACATGTCAGTATTCAGACCCATCTGGTGACAGTCATTTTTGTGAGGGAGCAAAATGAGTAGACAAGCGAAAGATTACCTTAATGGCACAGCGTGATGGGGCCCTAACACTATGATGGGCCCACTGAGGATGCTCGTGGGGTACTCGGTACCTGCAGTCCCAGCACACTGAGTAACACAGGTGCCCCATGGGAAGAATACCTTGTACACCCATAGTACCTTACGTTTGTGTAGACAACAGAGAAAATATCTGCATAGCCTACTTCATGAAGCTCCTATGAGGGAACTGGAGTGGTCTCTGGCTTATTCTAGTTACTTTCATGTTTAATGCACACATTAGCCCAATGTTTGCATTAGCCTCTGTTGTCTCTGACACGTGAGAAAACTCACCTATTAGACAGGTCTGATCCTATAGCCCGCTATCCTACAATGGTGATGATTAACATCAAGGATATCAACACAACTAATTAATGTCACTAATTCAGAATATTAATAATAATAATTCAGAACCAAGTTCAGAATCTCTTCCATGATGGCAAAAAATATTCATGAGCAACTAGTGTATGTAGGAAACGGCCTTCACATTGTTGTGAAGGAGTTAGCTTTGGTTCTTCTTTATCCCCCCAGTATAGTTAGCGCACAGTGTTGTGTTAGTTCCAGGCGTGCAGTATAACGACTCAGTAGTTCTCTGCATTACTCAGTGCTCATCATGATGATTGTACTCTTTAATCCACTCTAACTTTTTCACCATCCCCTCCCCTCTGGGAACCATCAGTTCTCTGTATTTAAGAGTTTGGCTTTTTGTTTGTCTCTTTTCTTCTTTGTTCATTTGTTTTGTTTCTTAAATTTCACATATGAAATCATAACGGTATTTGTTCTTCTCTGTCTTATTTCACTTACCATTATACCCTCTAGATCCACCATGTTGCAAATGGCAAGATTTCATTGTTTTTCATGGCTAAATGATATTCTATTGTGTGTGTATACTGGTCCAGATGTGTGAGCACATGCACGCACACACACTCATCCCATATCTTCTTTATCTATTCATCTATTAATAGACATTTGGGTTGCTTCCATAGTTTGGCTATTGTAAGTAACAGTGTGGTAAATATAGGGGTGCATATATCTTTTTGCATTAGGTTTTTGCTACTATTTTTTTCTTTTTTAGATTTTATTTATTTATTTATTTATTTATTTATTTATTTGACAGAGATCAAAAGTAGGCAGAGAGGCAGGTAGAGAGGGGAAAGCAGGCTCCCCAAGCAGAGAGCCTGATGTGGGGCTCGATCCCGACACTCCGGGATCATGACCTGAGCTGAAAGCAGAGGCTTTAACCCACTGAGCCACCTAGGCATCCCTGAATTAGCGTTTTTGTATTCTTTGTGTAAATACCCAGTCATGGAATTACTAAATCATATGGTGGTTCTGTTTTTAATTTTTTGAGGAACCTGCATGGTTCCACAGTGGCTGTCCCAGTTTGTATTCCCACCCACAGTACATTAGGATTCCTTTCTGTGTACATCCTCACCAACACTTGTCATTTCTTGAGGTTTTTATTTTAGTCTTCTGACAGGTGTGAAATGACACCTCATTTGGGGTGTTGATTTGCATTTCCCTGATGATGAGTGATGTTGAACATCTTCTCACATCTGTTGGCCATGTGTATGTCTTCTTTGTAGAACTATCTATCCAGGCCTTCTTATTTTTTAATTGAATTATTTGGGTTTTTGGTGTTGAGTAGTATAAATTCTTCATAAATTTTGGATACTAACCATTTATCAGATATGGCATTTGCAAAAACCTTCTCCCATTCCATAAGCCATCTTTTAGTTTTGCTGATTGTTTCTCTTGCTGAGCAGAAGCTTTTTATTTTGATGTAGTCCTAATAGTTTATTTTTGCTTTTGTTTCCCTTCCCTGAGGAGACATATCTAGAAAAATGCTGTTACAGCCAGTGTCAGAGAAATTCTGCCTGTGCTCTCTTCTAGGATTTTTATGGTTTCAAGTCTCACATTTAGGTCTTTAATTCATTTTGAGTTTATTTCTGTGTGTGGTGTGAGACAGTGGTCTACTTTCATTCTTTTGCATGTTGCTCTCCAGTTTTCCTAACAGTTTGTTGAAGAGACTTTCTTCCTGTTGCATATTCTTGCCTCTTTTGTCAAAGATTAGCAGACCATATAATCATGGGTCTTTTTCTGGGCTCTGTTCTGTTCACTGATCCGTGCATTTGTTTTTGTGCCAATACCATACTGTTTGATGACTGTAGCTTTGTAGTCTTATATTGAAATCTGGGATTGATACCACCAGTTTTCTTCTCCTTTTTTAAGATGTCTTTGGCTGTTGGGGGTCTTTTGTGGTTCCATATTTGTTCTAAGAACTTAACTTCAGTCCTTAACATTGTCAGCTCTCACTGGGCTTCTTCATCTCAGTCCTCCAAAATGTATTTTTAAGCATGACACTAATCATTGTAGTTCATTTTATCAACTGTTCTCTCTCCAGAGCCTTTTATTAAGACTTCACGGCCTGATGGGGTGAATTTCTTTAGCTAGAAAGCAGAATCATGAAGGATATTGGAAAGAGATCAGAGGCCATCCGTATTTCAGGAGCATGGCTAAGGCACCTTGACCGCCCAGCTAGTCCTACTCTGCTCCTGACATAGCCTTCTGTGACACAGAAGGCTGTCAGACTTATTCACACTGATGCCAGGAGCAAGGCAAGTGAAAGAAACCTCTGGAACTAGACTGCACAAATTCAGGTCTGGCTTCCACCACCACCCAGAGTGACCATGGGCAAAGCACTGGACCCCAGGACCTTAGTTGCGTTAGCTGGGAAATACAGATGCCGGAAGTACGGCCCTCATGGGTTCTTGTGATGATCAGATGAGCTAATGGATGCACAGTGCCCCGAACAGGGGCTGGACAGTGGTTGCTTGCTCTGTAATTGAGCTGACTCCTTTCATATCTTAGCCCACTTACTCTAGCATGTTCTTCCTGCTTCCATGAAGTCACTGTGTTTCTTTTTAATTGTGGTACTAACAGTCTCAGCTTTTGTGGGTATTTTCCAGTCAGCTGCTTGTCCTCTCCATCGCCCACCTCAGGCGCCCTCTGCCCGAGGGCTGCTCACTCCAAAGCTGTCGGTACTGCACCAAGTGAAAGCTTCTTCATAGCTGTCCTGCTGGTGTTTGCCTCCGCTCTCCAGGCAGCTTAGCAACATCCCTGCTTATTTTGTCCTTTCATTACCTAATTCAGTATTAATTGCGACCTGCGGGGAAAGAGGAGGCATTCGAAAAGGAGCATGAGTGAATGGTTAGGGTTCTGGAGCAAAGTGTGTGTAGAGGGGAATTTTAGGAAGGGGTTTTCTGTTTGCAGGGAGGAAGGAAGTGTCAGTTCCCTCTTATCTCTGAAGCCAGGGTTTCATTTTAGGCAAAATGTTAAGGACCTCTAGTTTGAAACAGCTTGGATAGTGGCAAAAGTCTGACTGAAGCCCATACCAGCTAGAAAGAAAGATTGAAAAGTGAGGCCAACGGCAGAAAGGGAGAAGAGTGGGAAAATACAGTTCCCCTTCCACTCATCCCACTCCACCTCCAGCTCTGGCCCCACCGGCAATTATAAAAATGCCAGTAGAAGGTTCCCGAAATGAAGGAAAGACAAGTAGCTATGTTGCAGAATTAGATAAAGTGTCCCACATCTCTGGGAAACTAGGTTTGGCCTGCTTGTGTGGGAAAACGATGAGGAAAAGAAATGTTGGGATTTTGATTGCAGGACCTTGCTTACTGTAGAGATCCCGTGGCCGCCCGATGTCCGTGGATGGTGCAGGAGCCTTTGGATCCAGGCTCCCTGGCATTACTGTTATCATCCCTGTTCCTGGGGCTCCAGTCCCTTGGGTGGCAGTGGATTCCAGTGGCTTTCTGATCTCAAAGCTTGATGGGCTAGTTGAGTCTGTGGATCCTGAAGGCCCTGGGTGGTTTTCTTCCTTCCAGCTGTAAGAACAGCTCTGCTTTCTGCCAGCTCTGTAGGAGTGGGAGTTAGAGCTTTGAAATGTGCTGGTGCAGCAAGTCAGCCCTGCCTCCCTCCCCTGGGGCTCTCCTGAGGTCTGCTCTCTCTCCAGGTCTGCTTCTTGCCCCTGCCCCCCTCTGCAAGGCAAGGCGGGGGGCACTGTGGGGGGGGGGGTCGCTGCCCAGCTGTCCTTCTGATGTTCAGCCACAGTTTAATTTTCAGCTTTTATCACTAGACTTCATTACATTAGAAGAAGAAAACGGGCTCTGGCAGATAGCATCAAACGTGTTTTTCCCTTCTCTTCCAGTTGGAAAATGCTTCATGATCCATTCTGGGCAGGGGGTCAGAGGGGCTGGGGACACTGGCAGGGGCTTCCTGCTGAGGCATTTGCCCCATGGAGATAGCGTTCAGATCTGGTCACTCACACTTTGATGTGCTGGACACTTGATTTGGCAGATCGCTTTCTTTGTACAGCATCTTAGACCAGTTCTTCTTTCTCGTTGGGGCTGTCCTGGGGCTTCCTGATGGGGCCTCTCATGCCTAGCTCTAGTTTGCATGTGATTATGCCATAAAAGCCGTGAGTACCTTCAGTGAATGTTGCTTTCTTACTTGAAACCTGCATGTCTTCCCATGCCTGTTACCTCCTGCAAGTCTTTCCTGAGTGGGAAAGTGGCTGGTGGTGGCATTGCCTTTCTCTAGATCAGAGCGTAGACCTGGGAGGGCGGTGACCCGCCCAGGTGACACACAGAGCTGGGACAGGATTAGAGCTCAGGGTTCCTGAGTCCCAGCCCACTGTTCTCTCTTCCAGGGCACATCTCTTGGGAGAATAGATGACACAGTGGCAGTCACCGCAGCCATGTACTGAATATCAAATAGGCACCAGGCCTGTATGTGATCTCCAGTCCTCACAATTCTGTAGTTTGCCGAGAAAGAGACTGAGAGAAGCTAAGTAAGTGGGCCAGAGGCGTTCAGCTAGTTGTTGCAGAATCCACACGGAGCCCAGGGCTGTCTGAGCGTGCGCCCTGTGTCCTTCCTGCATGTAGAGGGCTTGTGGAAGCTCCAGAAACCTGTAACAGGGAGAAAATCTGCTTGCTTGCCCTTCCCGCCCCTTCCTCCGTCTGAGAGCAATGAAGTTGTTCCCGTGTCTCTGTGCGGAGCGCAGCTCTGGCTGCTGGGAAGCAAGAGAGACAGAGGCCCTGTGTTCTTAGAGTTTCTCACTTCCCCAGTCTCTCTCCCCGGTGGCCTTTCTGTTGCCACGTTTGCTGCTTTGGATGGCACTGTGCTCTGAGGTTTCCTTTCTTTCCTTCTTGGTGCCATGTGAGGGCTAGGTACACATGACCCATATCCCATCCCAACTGGCTCTGTGTGTGGCACCCGCAGGGCCCTCCCGGACCCCCTCCGGGAAGTCACAGCGTCCTGGCCAGTGACCCTGTGCCGGAGTCCTTCCCTTCCTCATCTGAACCACTTCCCATGGCATAGCTTTTCTCTTACTCCTGTGACAAAAAGCAAAAAACCCCAACCAACTCAAAGAATAGGCCACTTGCTTCCAAGTGTCGTCTAGTGCCCGGCGATGCCAGGCTTGGGCTCAGGAAGACTGTGTGGGGGCCCTTCACCATAGCCACTGTGGTGTCCTAGGCAGCAGGGCAGCGGGCCCAGCCTCCCTGCCACAGGCTGCGGTCACACCGAGTGGCGGCGTCGGCACTGGAAGTACCAGGCAGCCATGGAGAGAGGCTTGTCACTACAAGTCCTGCTTGCTTGGTACGTTTTCCTATCTTCTTAAAAGGGGCGGTACCTATGTTTTTGACAATTAAAAAAAATCCTCTCCCCAAAAGTGAATTGAGTAAAATGAAATTGGCATTTTTCACTGAAATACAGGACAAACATACCAGAAATCACAAAGAAACTTTATAAGTCCCAGTTCTTGGAACTAGGAAGACAAGTGCCAGTGACGTCACATTAGGCCAGCCGAGTGGCTGCCTGCTCAGACACCTAAAACGGATGGTTCCAAAGCAGCCAGGAGATGGATTCTTCAGCCACTATTTTTTGCCTTTGCCGGCTGTAGAGCATGGGGAACAGAAGCGTGACCAAGACACAGTTCTGCTGTGCGGGGAGCCCCCAGTCTAACAGATGAGCCCGATACCCAGAGAATCACACCACAGTGAGTGCAACAGATGGCAGCACATGGGGCCTGTGGAAGCAGATCTGTTGACAGGACCGGGGCGCACACAGGAGCATTCTGGAAAGGTGCAGAGCTGAGGCTTCCATGTCTCGCGTGTAAGAGTCTGATCCAGGCCCACAAATGTTGTAGCATCGGAGATTTTGCTGGTTTCTATCGATGACAGGAGAGCATGTGGCAGATGAGGTGTGCCCTGCAGAGGAGCAGTGGCTGATTGTTGGTGGCTCAGTGACCTCTCGGGCATTGCTTGTCAGCACTGGAGGACATGGAATCTTTCCGTGGGGTTTTAATGTCCCACAGATTCTGGGACATTAAACTGCTCTTGTTCACGTTTGTGCCCCAGACCCAAATACTGGGAGGGACTTGAGAGAGGTTTGTTAACCCAGAGAGCTGGACCTTAGTTTCTGAGGCCTGGTGGGGAGAGGAGGGGAGAGGACAGGAGCCCGCAGAGGCAGGGAGTCTTCTGTGGACAAACTGACTTCGTGAATGCCCTGTGCCTCCCCTCACAGACTCCCCACCCCACTTTCTGAACCTATGGAAACATAAAGTAAGAGTCCAGAAATCCCTGCCTCGGTGATTAGTAGTCATTTCCTATGTGCTTCCTTTTTCAAATGACAGTCTCATTCCAGGAAGGATTTTAAGACAGGTGAACATCTCCTAGGTCCGAGGCATGTCTATAAAGAGCTCAGCCATTTTGCCTCAAATGACTTGTCTCCACTTTACCCAAGAGCCAGTGTGGCCCAGCCAAGAACTGGGCATGTCCATCCTGTGGCTTCCGGAGGGTTCCAGGGCAGCCCCAGCAGGCACTCCTCAGCTAAGTGACCCAGGGTGATGGCTTGCATGGTACGATAGGACTGTAATCCTCAGGTACTTCACACCCATGCAACAGTGACATTTTTCAGTTCCTAAAGGACGTCATCATAGGAAGCCCCTTCTTGTGGTATTGCCAAGGAGTCTAAGGGCCTAACGGAGGAATAAGACTGGCAAGCGAGCGGCACCTGGGTGACTCATTTGGTTAAGTGGCTGTCTTTGGCTCAGGTCATGATCCCGGAGTCCTGGGATCGAGTCCCACATTGGGCTCCCAGCTCCATGGGGAGTCTGACCTCCTCTCTCATGCTCTCTCTCAAATAAATAAATAAAATCTTTAAAAAAAAAAAAAAAGATTCTGTCAAGCTGCCCTTACACACTTCTCTGGGCAGATCATGTTGTTTGAAATTATGGGTGTGTGTGTATATGTGTCTCTGTGCTTACCTGTTTATTCTCTGAGCAGAGGGGTACTCGGGTTTATAAGGTAAAGGCCCTGTTTGTGACCCTTAATTGGTTATGATTTTTTTTTATTCCTGTTAGGCAAGTCTCTTAGCCTTCTCTTCCTCAGTTTACAGTCCAGTTCCCTTACTTAGTAAAACAGGTGCAAGGCTTGCAATTCCATTAAGATTCAAAATAAACCAGGTGGCAAGAGCATCCTCATTAAACTTTCTTATTCTTTCCAAGGGTTGCTAAGATGCCTGTGAACCTAGTAAGTGTTGAAAACCAACATCCCTAATCCGTGGGTGCCTTAGGGAAAGAGAAATGCTAGTGGAATGACTGATTTGGTGCAGTGGGATCAGTAGGAGGTGAAATTCCCGCAACCTGAGAGTTTTCTGTTACTGCGGGATTCAGGACATGAAGTCCCCCGCTCCAGCCACTCTAACAACACAGGGTAGCACCTGGTTGCTCCAAGTGTAGGCTGAGGTTGAGCATTCTCAGCATTGCCTGCGAGCGTGTTAGAAACCCAGCACCTTAGACCCCACCTCAGACCTGCTCACCGGGTTCTGCATTTTAACAATATCTCCCAGGGATTCTCCCGCACATTCCCATCTGAAAAGTCCTGGACCAGAAAGCATGAGTTCTGCACTTTCTGGCTCAGTGAGCGAACTCCCCGGGGCTAGAGCCATTTATTCTATGCCTAGAATAGACTCATCTGCCCATAGTATTTCCTGGGGGGGTGAAAGCAGGATTCTGTTTTTAGCAGTGGCATTTTCTACTTTTGACCTGACCTTCACTTTGCCAGAATGATTTGAGTTGGCTTCCAAAACACATCCAGTAGGATGAAATATATGGGGAAATTTTTATTATAAAACTGGGGTATAATTGTGTACATAAATGTTTGCCACCAAGCCCTAAATAGTTGCTAGTTCCACGTAACTAACCATTTAGCACTGAGTTCCATAGTGCTAAAAACAAAAAAAGAAAATACAATTATTAGCAGGTCAGTGTCCAGTACAGCTTTTCTCAGCAAGGTTTGATGGGCATTTTTTCAGTGGGTCACCATTAAATGGCCAGTACCACCCACATTTATGTAACAAGTACCAGTAGTACATTTCATGAAATTTTTTTTCTTAAAATATCCCTTCGAGGTCAAGGCTGCTTTATAGAAGTAGCTCCATAAGGAGAGACCTTTCCTGGCTCTTGCTGCATCATCGTATGCTAACCTGGCGTGTAAACCTTCTGTGTAATGAAACTGCCTTCCCCTCACCATGAACCCCATCCTCCACTACCTTACCAAGTCAACTATTGACTTGCTTCTGTTTGGACCTTCGTTGTGAGACCTTATCATAGAGTGACCGGGGAATAAGCAGAGGGGACATCCAGTGGCCGGGCCCTTGTCCTGTGGACTGGGGCGGTGGCAGGCCCCACAGTTGAGGTTTTGAATGGCTGGAGAAAGACAAATATCACCCCTGTCCTTAACCCATGCTGCTCCCCAATTTATGCCAGCGATACTGAAGGGATTTGAGAAGTCAGATGGTAAAACCATATTTTTTCATTAAGTCTCTCGACAGTAATTATATTTTTTTCTCTTTTTGCTTTGTTTGAGCTAGGTGTGTAGTATTTCTCAGACTTTCCAATCATCTTGAGCTTGGATCTTTCCTGTGTATTTTACTTAGTGTCTGTCAGAAGTGTGATACTCTACATACTTTATCTCCAAAATATGATGGTTTTTCCTACCAAATTACAGAGAAGAAGCATCTTTAAAAAGTGTCAAGGCAAGTTTAAACATCTGAGAGAATGCTCTCCATGTGTCCGGCAGACCCAGAGACATGGAATGGAATGAAAAGCAGAGCCTCTGTGGGTCCCCTTTTCTCTTTTTTGGCTGTTTTGGATCGCACTGCCCTTGTTGGGATTTCCACGGAGCCGCCTTGTCCTCAGCTGTCCCATCGCCGTGGGCGTCAAGACTGCGTTACCGTAGTGGGGCAGCACTGTGGGTCCCAGGGGCCATGAGATGTGGGCCTCCTCTCTGATAGCTGCCTTTTGGGCCTTCCAGGAGAGCCTTCCGCCTGGTCAGAAGGTAGAGTGGTGGAACAGCTCCCCGCTAGGCTGGCGTGAGTGATTTCAAGGGTCATGCTTCTTTCTGTTCTCTGAGATCTTAGTACGTTGTTTCCCCTAAGGACAGTAAAAACTTTGAGGAAAAGAAACAAAGTCCTTCCTGGAAGACGAATTAATAAATTTATGTAATCTCTGCATAATGCTTATTTCAAAGTTTAGAATCCTTCTGAGGGGGAAAAAAAGGACATGACCGTGCCTTCCTCAGAGCGTGGCACCCTGTCCCCACCCAGACCCTTCATCATTGAAAACCTTCTTCAGAGAGAAATTCAGTGTGTACTTAGTGATGCTTTTATTCATGCCCAGAGAGGTTCATAATAAATACAGAACAAAGGCCTCTTTTTACTAATCTTACATATAAGCATAAAAACTCCTGAAAGCAACATTTAAGAGTGTCTCTGAATTGTAGTAATATAAGCTAGCATGCATGGAGCCCTTGTGAGGCACCAGGCATGTAAGCGACACTTTAAATCTGTACCTCATCTAATTTTCAGTGATCCCATAAGGAAAGCATTTTCTTCTCACAGATGAGGCAGCTGAGGCTCAGAAAAGAGACTTCAGACACAAAGCTCACATAGCAAGTTAGTGTCAGAACTGGTGCTCCAGTTTACCTCAGACCCCAAAGCCTGCAGCTGCCTCTGCCAGATCCCATTTCTTTTCTCTAGGTGAGAGCATTGGACCAGATGCGCCCAGAGTAGCCTAGAACCACAGTATCAGCGTGTCCACCACAGTGACAGGTGGAACAAAGCAACACAGCTGTAGAAATAAGCTAGACTTCACCTCTTCCAAAAAAGCAGTAGACTAGCCTTGCAGCCCGTTAGGTGGCTGCCATCTTTATCAGGAGACTGGGAAAGGGCGTGATTGTGTGTTTATAATGCACCCTCCCCAACCAGCACTAAGAAGGGGCATCTCTGCCCATCAGCTTCAGTAGCAGATATGAGAGGGTGAGCCCGGACTGAACTGCTCTGCACAGTAAAGACAAAAGGGTTGAGGTCAAGGAGCCCCGAGCAAAGCTTGTATATGGACACTTAGACCACAGTGGGGACGGTCCATACACAGGTCAACCTGGGGGCTGGCACCAAGGGGCTTCAGAAGGATGTACCCTTCCTAATTAATGTTCAGTAAGGTCTCTCTTGCTAACTGCTGGTAGCATGGTTTGCCTCAGAAAGGCGTGACGGAGGCCATGTTCTGTGTCAGCATGGCCAAGTGCAGAGGCTGCCCACGTGTGTTGTTTACCTTCTCATTTCTGATTTCCAGGCAGCCTCAGAACCTGTCCTGGACCCACAGCAAATCCAAGCTTTTGATCAGCTTTGTCGTCTCTACCGAGGAAGTTCCCGGGTAATGTTTTTGTGGTGGTTTACATTCTGTTTTTAATAAAAGATTTTATTTATTTATTACAGCACAAGCAGGGAGCAGTAGGCCAGGGGAGGGAGAAGCAGATTCCCCATGGAGCAGGGGGACTGACGTGGGGCTTGATCCCTGGGATCACGACTGTAGCCGAAGTCAGACGCCTACCAGTCTGAGCCTCCCAGGCGCCCAGTGGTTTATATTTTTATTTCCCAATTTATAATTACTGTTTGGGAAGTGCAGCGTCCTCTAGTCCGCACTCCAGCCTCCTCCTTAGTTTGGAACCCTGGTTAAGGTGGTGTGGAGCTCTGGCCCCAGGGAGCACTCTGGATTGCAGAGGACACAGAGGAAGTGGGCACTGTCATCCCTTACTTGCTGAGGACACAGAAGGGCATCTGCATGTGTACTCCCTTCTGGAGGCCTTTGTTTATGCCGATGATGATCCCATCTGCCCGAAGTCCCAGACCCCGCCGGACATCTGTGCTGGCTGAATGTGTTTTGGCAATGGAACCCAAATGCTGAGTGACATGGGTGCCCAAGACAGAAGTGGAAACGCAGGCAGCCCAGGGCCCCCGCCATGAGCCTGCCTCCAGCTTTCTCCTCTCTCCTGCCTTGAGCACAGGGCTCCCGTTCTCATGGTTTAACGGGGCTGCTCCCGCTTCCTGGTCGCAGCTGCTTGCGGGCTAGTGAGGTGGAGGAAAAGGAGGGCGGGAGGAAATACAGTTCTAGAAGTTGCATGTGTCATTTCCATTGTCCAGAACTTAGACACACGACCACACCTCACTGCAGCGGGGACTGGGCAGCGGCTCTTGTTGCCAATGGCATGGGCTAAAGTGGTTAGCACCTGTATAAAGCCGAAGAAGAGAAGGCCCGGGAGAGCCACTAGCAGCCTTGCCCCCGCGTCTGTCTGCATGGCCCCCGGGGCCCGATAAGCCTCTCTGCCTGTTCCCCCTTGTCTGGTGGCTGTCTGGAGTTCGCTCCCCATCCAGTCACCTAAAGCAGAAGCCTGGCAGCACCCCTCCACTCCCCCAACTCCCCAAGGAGCTCCCGGAAGCACCCTGTCTGTACCTCCTGCGGCTTTCTCTCCTTTCCCTCCAAATGGTCACTGCAGGTCTCCTGTCCCTGCTGCCTGGGGGCTCGCTCTGAACCCCAGTATCTGGTTACCCCCTTATTTCCTGCATCTCATCACTGGAAGGTGGAGTCCAGACTACCACCTCCTCCACACCCCAAGTTGCCCCTAAACTCCAGCCAGGCCCGATTTTTTCTCAGTGTTGTCTTGAGCTCGTGCAGACCGTGTGCAGCTCTGCTTCTGAGCCTGGACTCCCTGCTTCTCCTGCAAATAGCTGCTGGGGGGCTTGGCATATTCCTGAGGAAAAACCGTGTTCCCTCTTGGAGAGAAACTTCTCCAGGGGTCTCTGGTACAGGGCCCAGTGGCTTCACTGAGACGGCAGCGTCTCCATCCCTTCTCAGCCTCAGCCACATTCTGCTTCACACTGTTCTGCCATCACTCAGGACTCCTTGATTTCCAGATCACAAAGTTACAGAAGCAGAACGCAGATCTTCTCTTAGGAAATGGAAAATATTTTTGCGGTTGATCTTCCTAAACCTCACAGGGTCTGAATGTGAGAGAACTTCGAGTTGATGTAACATCTGTCGCCTCTTCTGTTCCTAGTCTTATACAGAACTGTTCTTAGGAAGGACTTCATAGGCTGATAGGCAGCTGAGAGGGCTAGAGAGGACGAGACGTGGCAAAGACAGGGCTCAGTGGATCAGGGGACATCTGTCTCCTGGCCCGGTGTAGTGTGAGTCCCCAGCACATAAGTGCGTGACCTAGCCCGCTGCACACCTGGCAGGTGGAGTTCCAGGGCCTGGGGCGAGAACTGAGAGTCCCTCCAGCTGTCTCTCCAGTTCCCCCAGTCACTGGTAGTGCGTTTTCACCAGAAGTGACAGATGGATCTGTGTGACCCTTGTGCCGTTACCGTCTGGAGGGAGAGAGAGCCCCTCAGTGGCTAGATGAGCCAGAGGGCAAAGCACCTGGCAGGGTGGGTGTGTGGGGATGGGTGACAGAGCAGGGATGGCAGGACCGCAGGTGGCTCAGCTGCGTAGAGGTTGAGCCCTACGCTACCACTCAGGGCTGGTGACTTAGGGCAGGTTGCCTCTGAGGACATGGGCTTCTGTACACAGAGGGTTCTTGTGGAAGATCAGGACTGCACACATGGAGGGCCTGGCATAGCGCCCACAGTGCAGCTAGCTCACGCCAGCAGAAGTCGCTGAGGGCCTGGGGTCCAGAGCATGACCTTGACCCAGCAGCCAGGCCATGTCTGCCGGCTCCCTCCCTCCTCTCAGCTGAAGGGGGGCGGGGCGGGCTGCTGGCAGCATCAAAGCTAGGGGTCATGATTCAGGGTCATTTGTCCTGAGAGGAGCTCAGCGAGAGGGAGAGCGTGAAATGAAGTGTACAGGGAGCAGAGCACCCTGGCATGGGGCACGTCTGTGAGGGACAGCAGGCCCGGGGCTACAGCGGTGGGGGGCGGGGGGGTTCCGGCAGGATGTACCCAGTCCGGTCACGGCATTGCTCAAATAACTCGGGCCCTGGAAGTGCAGCAAATTCGCCCCAAGTCTCCTTTTGGGTTAATGAGATGCAGACCTGGGAGCCAGAGCCCTCTTTATGCTCTTCCTGCGGGGTGGCGCTGTCCCTTGGGTATCTGAGGTGGGGGAGTCGAGGACCCTTCACCTCTGTTCCACACACCGGGGCTAAACTGTGGCCTTTCTTTTGCAGCTGGCTCTCCTCACAGAACTCTCCCAGAATCGCAGCAGTGAGAGCTACAGGCCATTCAGTGGCTCCCAGAGTGGCCCTGCTTTCAACAGCATTTTCCAGAATGAGAATTTCCAGCTGCAGCTCATTCCCCCGCCTGTGACTGAGGACTGAGGCCTCTCTGGGGCCTGGCACCAGACATTGGAGATGATCCTGGTGCAGCCAGGGAGGGACATCCTCCCCTCCCCGCCACAACTGGCTTGGCCCCTCCACCTTCCCCGTTCCGAGGAGGATGTCAGTGCTGGGCCTTTTCCCATGCCCATTGTTTCCCGTTGTTCCCCAGGGAGACCACGGTCTCTCAGGAAATGCAGCAGCACCACATCATCAGACCAGTTGATTTTATTTTGCTTGTTCAGCAAAGGGATGTCCCATACTTCCATCCAGCTTTTTAAGAACGTGAGTGTTGCCCTTGGGGATATTTTCCAGTTTCCCTGAAGCTTCGATAATAGAGGGAACTCAGGCAGATGGCATTCAGGAGTCTGTCCTGCTTGGTCCCCTCCAGCGGCTAAGTAACACGGAGGAACCTGAGCTCTTGCTGCTGTCGGGAAGACAGAGCAGTGGCGGGCCAGGCTAGGGGGAACAGAAAGCAAAGTCTTGGGGGCGGGGCATCTCCCTTTTGATGCTTTTATGTTAAAATCCATTTGAATGTAAGATTTGCCCTAACAATAAATGCCTCTGTGTTTAAGTTCTTCAGGCTTGCTGGCTAGCTCTCCGTCTGTCTAGTCGTGAAGGACACTTAGAGCCCTTGTTGCCACAGTTCAGTTTTATTAGTTCACACTCAGTCCTCTTTCACAGATAAAAAATGCTGAGACTCACATGAGGAATAACGAAGGCAACACACTCGAGAAGTGGCAGGGGGGCTCGGTCAAACATCCAACTCTTTATTTCCGCTAAGGTCGTGGTCTCTGGGTTGTGAGAGAGCCCCACACGGGGCTCCGTGCTGAGCATGGACTCTACTTAAGATTCACTTTTTCCCTCCCTCTGCCCAGCACCCCCTCTCTGGCTTGTACGTGCAGTCTCTTTTTCAAAAAAGAAAAATGGCAGAACAAAGTGGGGTTCAAGACGGCAGTGTAACAAGATCCTGAGCCCATCTCCTCCTATGAATACAACAAATCAACAACTCCATAGTTCCCTCTGACAGGAACTGAAAGCTGAATGAACAGAGCCTCCACAACGCAGCCTGAAAGGACAGCATCAAGGTGGGAAAGAGGCAAAGACATGGACTTGTCGGGGGAGAAAATCTCAGCCACGGGGAAGCACAGTAGTGACGGATCGCAAAGGTATGGAACTGTTCCCTGAGGAGGGAGGGATTTGAGCTCTACATCAGATACCCCAAACCTCAGATCCTCCACAGGCGATCAAGAGAGATGAACCCCCAAAACACCAGGTTCTGAAAATCAGTAGGGATTATGTCCAGGAAAACTGGGAAACCCACTCTTAAAGGGCTGAGGCACAGACTCACTGTACCCAGAAACCAGTGCAAAAACACCAATTTAAAAAGCACATAGAGGGACGCCTGGGTGGCTCAGTTGGTTAAGCAGCTGCCTTCGGCTCAGGTCATGATCCCAGTGTCCTGGGATCGAGTCCCATATCGGGCTCCTTGCTCCACAGGGAGCCTGCTTCTCCCTCTGACTCTGCCTTCCACTCTGTCTGCCTGTGCTCACTCTCGCTCGCTCTCTCTCTGACAAATAAAAAAAATTTAAAAAGATTTAAAAATAAATAAATAAAAAAAAAAATAAAAAGCACATAGACTAAGTAAAGGAGACCTATTTATTAACCATAAAGCATCTGCCAAAGAGGCAGGAAACAGCAGACTTCCCCTGGGGACTGAGATGCTGGTGGGAGCCACATCTGTAATCTCAGTCTCCCTCAGTAGTACCAGCACTGGTGGCCGCTTTTGGAATTCTCCCTGGAATCTGCCAGCTCCAGAGAGGTTACAAGCCACTGAGAGCCCCACCTACACACAGTAGTCCGGACACCCACAGTCAGGCCAGGGACCAGCCCGCCCACCAGCGCACCCCAGCCATAGCCCCACACGATAGCAGGGAGCACACGGCTCAGGGAGGGGACCAGAGGAGACCGTCCTTCTGCATCCTACGGGACATCTCCTACAAAGGCCACTTCTTCAATACTGTGAAAGGTCACTGACTTACCTAATATATAGAAAAACACAGAGTTGGGCAAAATTAGGGGATAGAAGAGTAGCTCCAAACAAAAGCACAAGACCTCAGGAGGAGAAATGAATGAAACAGATTTGCAAACTACATGATAAAGTGGTCATACGGATCCTCACCAAATTCGGGAGAAGAAAGGATGAGCACAGAACTTCAACAAGGAGAATATATTAAGAAAGTAAAAAAGAGAAGTTATAACTGAAGTAAAAAATACACTAGAGAGTCCCACCAAGAGACTGGATGATGTAGGAGAACAGATCAGGGAGCTGGAGGAGGAGCAATGGAACTCACCCAGACAAAGTATCGGAATGAAGAAAGAATTAAGAAAAGTGAGAATGCCGTAAGGGACCTTTGGGTCTTATCAAACAGAATAGTATTCACATTATATAGATCCCAGAGGAAGACAGAAAGGAGCAGGAAAAAAAATTTGAAGAAATACTGGCTGAAAATTAATCTGTGAAAGGAATCAGACATCCAGGTCCAGGACAAACCAAAGAAAACCACACCAACACAGTTGTAATTGAAATGGTAGAAATTAGGGGTACCTGGGTGGCTCAGATAAGTGTCTGCCTTCTGCTCAGTTCATGATTCTGGACTCCTGGGATCCAGCCCCCAACAGGCTCCCTGCTTAATAGGGAGTCTGCTTCTCTCTCTCCCTCTGCTCCTCCACTCCCCCCACCCACCCACCGCTCATGCTGTCTGTCTCACTCACTTTTTCAAATAAATGAATAAAATCTTTTTTTTTAAATGGTATAAATTAAACAGAATCATGAGCAGCAGGAGGAAAAACAACTTGTGATATATAAGGAAAACCCCATAAAGCAATCAGATTTTTCTGCAGAAACTTTACCGGCCAAGAGGAAATGGCATGACATATTTGAAGTTCAGAAAGGAAAAAACTTCCAACCGAGTATTCCCTGCCCAGCAAGATTACCATTCAGAATTGAAGGGGAAATTAAAAGCTTTCCAGGTAAGCAAAAGCTAAAGAAGTTAATCAGCACTAAACCAGCCTTACAATGTTTTAAAGGGATTTACTTATGCTGAAAAGAAATGTCACTAATAAAGCATATTAAAGCAAAAATCTTACTAGAAAACAGCGTCTGGCTAGGATAGTCAGGATAGTGGTGCAACTCTTGATCTTGGGGTTGTGAGTTCAAGCCCCACATTGGGTTTAGAGATAACGAACATTTTTTTTAAAAATCTCACTGGAAAAGTATAATAAAACTAGTGGATCAATCACTTAGAAAGCAAGCATGAAGGTTAAAAGACAAAAGGAGTAAAATCAAGGAAGATGGTCCAAGATGGCAGCAGAGAAAGACCCTAATAAGCTCACCTCCTCCCACTGACACACTGTGTACACCTACATACAGAGCAATTCCTTCTGAAGAACTGAGGGCTGATTGAAGAGCCTCTACCCAGTACACAATAGAGGGACCACACAGAAGACTAAAAGAGACGGAGACATGGTAACCATGGGAACACACCCCCCAGTGCAGTAGGAAGGCATGTCACTGAGGGTCCCAGTCCAGACTCCCCTACCCTGAGGCACAGTCAAATCAACAGTGGCTTAAAGGCTAATTAGATTAGAAGCAAAGCAAATTCATTTACTAACCTCAGGGCATCCACCAAACTGGCAGGGAACTGCTGGAACTCTCTGCAGGGTAAGAGGCACTGTGAGTGCCATTTTTTACACTCACCCTCCACCTTGACAGCACAGGCAGGAGCAGGGTCCAGGAGCTCACGCCAGCCTTGTTAGGGCTGCCCCAGTATACCCTAGACCCCTAGCCCACACCAGCTCCAGCCAACCCCCGCAAGATGGTCTCTGGCACAAAGACTACCCCCTCCAATCCCAGCATGCACCCAACCCAGTCATCCCACGAATACAGCCCCAGTGCATCACACCCAGGAGTCTCTCCCAGCCCATATCCTGCAAAGACAGCCCTGGCACAGTGTGCCCCAGGACCCCCAGCCTGCTCCAGCTCCAGCCAGCCTGCCAGGGCAGCTCTGGCACTGTGCACCCAGGGACTGCCTTCAGGGTGGCCCTGACAGGGCACACTCTAGGTCCCCCAGCCCATGACCACTCCAAAGCCAGCTATCCCATCAAGGTGGCCCTGGCGTGGTGCACCTAAGAACACCCTGGCCTGTACTCACTCCAGCTAAAACCACTATGCCAAGGCAGTCCTGACATGGAGTGAGTGTCCTGATATACCCCTCCCACCCCAGCCCACACCTGCTTAACTCCTGCCAGCCTGCCAAAGCTTCTAGTCACACAATAGTTTCCACAGGAAATGCTCCTGCACAGGGCCACTCCTTCCAGACCAGGATAGGCATCCATTCCACCTAATTTATAGAAACAAACATAGAAAATAAAAATGGGACAGAGAAATGTGTTTTAAACCAAACAAGATAAAAACTCCAGGAAAAAAATCCTAATGTAATAGAGGTAATTCATCTGATAAAGAGTTCGAAGTAATGGTCATAAAAAATGCTCACTGAAATTGGGAGAAGAATGGAGGAACACAGGGAAAACTTCAACAAAGAGAAAATGTAAGACATAACCAGAGCTGAAGAATACAATAATTCAAAAGAAAAATACACTAGAGATAGTCAACAGCAGATAAGATGATGCAGAAGAATGGATCAGCAATCAAAGGGAGAATAGGGGAAATCACCAGAAGAGGGGAAAGACACAAGAATTCTGTAAAAATAAGGATACTTAAGGGGCTGCTAGGAAAACACATAAACTAACATTCACATTATAGAGGTCCCAGCAAAAGCAGGGGGGGGGGGGCAGAAAACTTACTTCAAGAAATAATGGCTGAAAACTTCCCTAACCTGGGAAAAGAAAAGGGCATCCAGCTCCAAGAAGCACAGAGTTCCAAATAGATGAACCCAAAGAAAGTCACAAAGACATTTATAATTAAAATGGTAAGTGTTAAAGAGAGAGTCTTAAAAGCAGCAAGAAAACAATCATACACAAGAAAAACCCCATAAAACTATCAGCTGACTTTCCAGCAGAAACTTTGCAGGCCAGAGGGACTGGCAAGATATATTTAAAGCATTAAAAGTATTCCAACCAAGAATACTCTACCTGGCAAGATAATCATTTAGAATTGAAGGTTCCCAATAGGCAAAAACCAAAGGAGTTCATCACTTAACCAACTTTACAAGAAATGTTAAAGGGGGGCACCTGGGTGGCTCAGTGGGTTAAGCCGCTGCCTTCAGCTCAGGTCATGATCTCGGGGTCCTGGGATCAAGTCCCGCATTGGGCTCTCTGCTCAGCAGGAGCCTGCTTCCTCCTCTCTCTCTCTCTGCCTGCCTCTCTGCCTACTCGTGATCTCTCTCTGTCAAATAAATAAATAAAATATTAAAAAAAAAAAAAAAAAAAAAGAAATGTTAAAGGGTCTTCTTTAAGTGGAACAGAAAAAGCTATAACCACGAATAATAAAACAAATGAAAGAAAAATATCACTGGTGAAGGCAAATACATAATAAAGACAGTGGATGAGCCACTTACAAAGCTAGTATGAAGATTAACAGGCAAAAATAATAAAAATCAATTGTAACTATAAGATGTTGTTAAGGGATACACAAAATAAAAGATGTAGAATAGGACATTCAAAACAAAACTAGGGAGGTGGAGTAAAAATGTAGTGCTATTAGAATGTGTTCAAACTTAAGCAACTATCCGCCTAAAATAGACTGCTCTGTATTTGTTCCAGTATATATAAACCTCATGGTAACCACAACCAAAAGCCTACAATAGATACATGAAAAAGAAAGAGAAAGGAGCCCAAACAATATTGAGAAAGAAAAGAGAGAGGTAAAAAGAGGAAGAGGAAAAGAAGAGAGAATGAGACAGGAAGGAAAGGCAAGAACCATCACAAGGGAAGAGACCAAGAAAAGAAGGAACAGAGAGAAACTACCAAAACAGCCAGAAAACAACAATATGGCAATAATAATAATATGCTCAATAATTACTTTCACTGGAAGTGACGAAATTCATCAGTCAAAACCTAGAGGGTGGCCGAATAGATTAAAAAAAAAAAAAAAAGGCCAGAACTATTATGGTGACTACAAGAATATCAGTTCAGATCTAGATACATGTACAGACTGAAAATGAAGGGATAGAAAAAGACAATTCCATGCAAATGGAAATGAAAAGAAAACCGGAGTAATTATATGCATATCAGACAAAACAGACTTTAAAACAAAGACTAATAAAAGACAAAAAAGGCATTACATAATGATAAAGGGGTCAGGGCACCTGAGTGGCTCAGTCCATTAAGCATCTGCCTTTGGCTCAAGTCATGATCCCAGGATTCTGGGATCAAGCCCCATGTCCAGCTCCCTGCTCAGTGAGGAGCCTGCTTCCCCCTCCCCCTCTGTTGCTTCCCCTGCTTGTGCTCCTTCACTCTCTTGCTCTGTCTCAAATAAAGAAAATCTTTTTTAAAAAATGATAAAGAGGGATGCCTGGATGACTCAGTGGGTTAAAGCCTCTGCCTTCAGCTTGGGTCATAGTCTCAGGGTCCTGGGATCGAGCCCTGCATCAGGCTCTCTGCTCAACAGGGAGCCTGCTTCCCCCCACTCTCTCTCTCTGCCTGCCTCTCTGCCTACTTATGATCTCTCTTTCTCTCCATCTAATAAATAAATAAAATCTTTTTTAAAAAAATGATAAAGAGTTCAATCCAGCAAGAAAATATACATTTATAAATATATATGCACCCAACATAAGAGCTCCAAAGTATATACAGCAAATATTAACAGAACTAAAGAGATAAATTGAAAGCAATGCAGTAATAGTAAGGGACTTTAATACCTTCCTTTCAACAATGGATAGATCATCCAAGCAAAAAAAAATAATTAAAAATACTGGCCTTAAACAACACATTAGATAAGATGGACTTACTAGATATATGCAGAACATTCCATCCTAAAGCAGATGGAATGTAGGTGGAACATTTTCCAAAACAGTCACATGCTGGGCCACAAAACAAGTATCAGTAAATTCAAGAAAATCTAAATCACATAAAGTACCTTTTCTCACCTGAAACTAGAAATTAATTTACAAGAGGAAATGGAAAAAACCACGAAAATGTGAAGATTAAATAACATACTACTAAACAACCAATGGGTCATCAAAGAAATCAAAGGAGAAATAAAGAATTACCTAGAGACAAATGGAAAAAGAAACAGAACATATCAAAATCTAGAGGTGCTGCAAAAGCAATTCTAAGAGGGGAGTTCATAGTAATACAGGCCCACCTAAAAAAAAAAAAAAAAGGAAAAAAATCTCTCTTAACTTTACAGCTAAAAGAACTAGAAAAAGAACAAAGTCAAGTATTAATAAAAGGAAGGAAATGATAAAGATCAGAATGGAAATAAATGAAATAAAGACTAAAAGGCCAAAAGAAAAGATAAATGAAACTAAACTGATTCTTTGAAAAGATAACCAAATCAACAAGCCCTTAGCTAGACAACCCAAGAAAAAAGAGAGGACTCAAATCAAATCAAGAATTAAAGAGAAGTTACAATTGATACCACAGAAATACAAAGGATCATGAGACTACAATTACATGCCAACAAACTGGACAACCTAGAGGAAATGGATAAATTCCTAAAAACATAACGATCTTCTAAGACTGAATTACCAATAAGTAGAAAATCTGAATAGTCCAATTACTAGTAAGCAAATTGAAAGAGTAATCAGAAGCCTCCCAATTAAAAAAAAAAAAAAAGTCTGGGATCAGGTGGATTCACTGGTAAATTCTACAAAACATTCAAAGATTTACTACCTATCCTCCTCAAACTATTTCAAAAAACTAAGGAGGGAAAGCTGCCAAACACATTTTATGGGGCCAACATTACCCTGACACCAAACCAGACAGGACACTACAAAAAAAGAAAATTATAGGCCAATATCCTTGGTGAACATTGATGCAAAAGTCCTCAACAAAATATTAGCAAATGAAATCCAACAATACATTAAAAGGGTCATGCACTATGGCCAAGTGTATTTATTTATTTTTTCTAGATATTTAAGGATAGTTCAATATCAGCAAATCAATCAACATGATACATCACCTTAACAAAATGAAAGATAAAGATCACATGATCATCTCAATAGATACAGAAAAACCATTTGACAAAATGTAACATCCAATTATGGTTAAAAAATCTCTCAACAAAGTGGGTATTGAGTACCAAAAGTGGGTACCTCAACAAATTGTCGTATGTGACAGTCTTACAATCTAACATCATACTTAATGGTGAAAAGCTGAAAACTTTTCCTTTAAGAATGGGAACAAGAAAAAAAAAAGAATGGAACAAGATAGGTGTGCCCACTCTTAACCACTTTCATTCGACATAGTATTAGAAGTCCTGGCCAAAGCAATTAGGTAAGAAAAAGAAATAACAGGCATCTAAATCAGAAAGGAAGAAGTAAAACTGTCACTATTTGCAGATAACATGATGTTACATAGGATATCCTAAACAATCCACCAAAAAACTCTTAGAACTAATAAATGAGTTCAGTAAATTTGCATGATACAAAATCAATATGCAGAAATCTGTGGCATTTCTATATACTAATAACCAAAAAACCCCAGAAATTAATAAACAAATCCTCATTATAATTGCATTGAAAGGGGGCACCTGGGTGGGTCAGTCAGTTAAGCATCTGCTTTTAGCTCAGGTCATGATCGCAGGATCCTGGGATCAAGTCCCACATCAGGCTCGCTGCTCAGCGGGGAGCCTGTCTCTCCCTCTGCCTGCTACTCCCCCTGCTTGTGCTCGCTCACTGTCTCACTCTTGCTCTCTCTCTGACAAACAAAGAAAATCTTTTAAAAGAAACAACAGTTGCATTGAAAAGAGTGAAACACTCAGAAATAAATTTAACCAAAAGGTTAAATACCTATACACCGAAAACTACAAGACACTGATGAAAGAAATTGAAGAAGACAATCTACAGATTCCATGCAATACCTATCAAAATACCAATGGCATACTCCAGAGAAAGAGTAAAAATCATTCTAAAATTTTCATGGAACCACAAAAGATCCCAAATAGCCAAAGCAATCTTGAGAAAGAGTAAGTAAAAATACCAAAGCCAGAGATACTAAACTCTCTGATTTCACACTATAGCACAAAGGGAGATTAATTAAAACAGTATGGCATTGGTAAAAAAAACAGATACACAAATAAATGGAACAGTAATGCAAGTAATAAAATAGATCCACATATATAGAGACAATAAATCTATGACAAAAGATCCAAGAGCACACAATGGAGAAAGGAGAAACTCTTAAATAAATGGTGCTGGGAAACTGGACGGCTACATGCAAAGGAATGAAACTAAACGGCTATTTTACATAAAAGTAACTCAAAATAGATTGAACATTTGAATGTAACACCTGAAACCATAAAATTCCTAGAAGAAAACATAGGCATAAACTCCTTGATATTGGTCTTAGTAACGTCTTTGTGGATCTTACTCCAAAGGCAAAGGAAACAAAAGCAAAAATAAACAAACGTGACTATATCAAACTAAAAAACTTTTGCACAGCAAAAGAAACCATCATCAAAACAAAAAGGCAACCTACTGAATGGAGAAGATATTTGTAAACCATATATCCAATAAGGGATTAATATCCAAAACATACAAGGAATTCATAGAACCCAACAACAATAACAACAACAACAAAACTTGATTTAAAAATGGGCAGAGGGGGCGCTTGGGTGGCTCAATGGGTTAAGGCCTCTGCCTTCAGCTCGGGTCATGATCCCAGGGTACTGGGATCGATCCCCGCATTGGGCTCTCTTCTCAGCAAGGAGCCTGCTTCCTCCTCTCTCTCTGCCTGCCTCTCTGCCTACTTATGATCTCTGTCAAATAAATAGATGAAATCTTTAAAAAAAAAAAATGGGCAGAGGATCTGAATAGACACTTCTCCAAAGAGGACATACAGATGGACAACAAGCATATGAAAAAGTACTTAATAGCACAAATTATTAGGAAAATGCAAATCAAAACCACAATGATATATCCCTTAACACTTACCGAATTATAAAAAAGGCAAGATATGACAACCGTCAGAGAGGATGTTGAGAAATGGGAACACTTGTACACTATTGGTGGGGATGTAGTGTAGCCACTACAGAAAAGAGCATGTTTATTCCTCAAAAAGTTAAGAATAGAACTACCATATGATCCAGTAATTCAACTTCTGGGTATTTATCTGAAGAAAATGAAAACACTAATTCAGAAGGTTATATGCACCCTTGTGTCCATTTCAGGATTGTTTACAATAACTAAGATATGGAAACAAATGAAGTATCCATTGATAGATGAATGGATAAGGAAGATGTGGTATATTTACAAAGTGGAATATTATTCAGCCATAAAAGAGGGCACCTGGGTGACTCAGTCATTAAGCATCTGCCTTCGGCTCAGGGCATGATCCCAGGGTTCTGGGATTGAGTCCTGAGTCAGGCTTCCTGCTCAGCAGGGACCCTGCTTCTCCCTCTCCCTTTGCCCTTCCCCCTCCACTTGTGCTGTTTTGCTGTCTCTCAAATAAATAAATAAATAAAAAAAAAAAAAAAAATGAGATCTTGACATTTACAACATGGATGAAACTTGTGGATCTTATGCTAAGCAAAATAAGTCAGAAAACGATAAGTACTGTATGATTTCACTCAAATATGGAACCTAAAAAAAAAAAAAAACCCACAGATACAAAGAAAAGACTAGTGGTTACCAGAGGGGAGAGAGGTTGAAAGATGGGCAAATGGCTGAAGGAGTCAAGTGTTCGGTGATGGATGGTGGTGACCACTTTGTAATGCACACCAACGAATTTTAAAGCTGTACACCCAATCGTAATAGTTTAAGTGGTAGATCAGGGATTTGAACTCAGAACTGTGACTCTAGAGCTGCTGATGCTCCCTGTCCAAATTACATATCAGGTTTCTCAATGAGTCTGAAATTAAAGCCAAAGGCACTTGATATTCTCAAAGCAAAATGTGGTGATGGCCCTTCATTTTATAGTCTAAAGAAAAAAAGCTCTTCGTAATATCAGAACTTCTGTTCAAATCAGGGCTAGTAAACAACAGGTGATTCTTCTTTAGCCCCCGTCTTGTTTAACCAGTCCTTCGATTCTTTAACTTCTCATTCCTGTCACAGCACCACTGAATCAATTACAGCATCTTTATATTCAGGTCATGCCTTCCTAAGAGCATACTCTGGATTGGATTTGAAGAGCCCTCTTGTCTCACCTAAGGGTAGATGAGAAACAGACTCTTGAGTGTGGGGCAGCCCTGAGCACTGGGGATGTGGCAGGCTTGAGCGAGCCCCAACACCTGCCATCTGGAAGCCACTGTCCCTGTCCCTTCTCATGCACAGAGCAGATATTCTACTCTGCAGGGATGTCAGGTCCTGCTTCGAGAGCAGTCCCTTAGGGGCAAATATTTGTCTGGAAGTATTTCTAGACTCAGCAACAGCAGCGGTTCCACTGGCATCTCCATGGAGCTCACAGAGGGGAGCAGGGGAGCTCCCAGGATCAAGGAGTAGACGAGGAGCAGGCAGCTCTACGTGTCCCCCACTCACCCGTGTTAAGCTCCAGCTGCTTTGCTAGGCCCCATGCTCACCCCTTGGCTGTGACAGGTGGCAAAGGAAGGATCTGCGGAGACAGTTTCCATAGACCCTTCAGGTACCATTTGGGAGGGAAGGTACCTGGTCTCGAGTCTCTTCTCATGCTGCCCCCCACCCTGGGGGAGGAAGAGATGATCCTCTGAAAGGACATCAAGGACCTGATGGGAGAGGGGAGTGGATTCTGGTTGGTCACAATACGGCAGTACCCGTCACAGATTTGTTCCTGGTAATAAGTATTTGAATGTTACTGTAGCCCACCTAAAAACGGTTACTCTCAGCATCCAGCTTCAGCTGAGTGCCCCCAGCCGACTGTGTGTGCCCCCTCCCACCCATCGGGGGAGAGTCTCAGCCAGTTCTCCACAAACAGCAGAATGGACTGCTGGAAAGAGTGCTGGGTTGCTAATCAGGCCCCCACCACTGGCCCACATGAGAGCTGAGGAAGGCTGTCTGCTCTTCTGAAAAATAAAAATAAAGTGATCTGTTCCATCTATAAGCAAAGGTCCAAGTGATGGGTGGGAAGATGCTTTCCAAAGATAACACTGCCAACTAGAACCTTCTGTGGTGAGGGGGAGGGAAGGTGTTTGTGGACGAGGAACGCCAAAAGGGGCCCTCATCAATGATGAATGCTTTAGTGAATAAATAATTCAGAGCTTTGGGGATCCTTTTAGAAACAGTATGTTTCCACTCAGCTCTGCCTGCTGAAAATGTTTTTCTTAAGGTGCATCTCCAGAATCAGATGGCTTTGATGTGCCCGAAGATTCAGGGAAGACCTCTTGGTGTGTTGTCCTCTGGGCAGCCCACAGCCAACTCCAGCCTCTGGGGTGTTGGAGCACCCTTGAACTACCGGAGGGCAGAGATGGCCATCAGCTTTCATTCCAGGGGCATCCTCCTTCTGCCACCAGCCTCCTGCGCTGATACTCTAGGAAGGCTTGCACAGCGCCTGAAGGAAAATGGCAGTTTCACTCACCTTTTGTCCACACCTGGGGGGGGGGGGGGGTTCCCGTCTGTCTCCATTGCTTGGGAGAATTGTGTTCTGTACACTCCCATGACCTCCGTAATTCAGTGCTTAAAATGTAATAGGTATCCCCACAGTTTCCTTAAAGTCACTTTTTTTTTATGGACAGAAGTGTTCACAAACCCAATGCACACAGCTTGATTAATTGAGGATACCTGGAGTACCAGCACCCCGGAGGCCCCCTGAATTCTCTGTTCTCATACCCCCCAACTTAACCACCATCCTGATTTCCAGTAGCATAGTTTTGCTTGTTCTGAACTTTGTAGAAATAAAGTACATTATGCACTCTTTTGGGAGTGGTTTCCTTCACTCTAATTCTGTTTGTGAGATTTCTTTGTTATTCCTTCTCATTGCTCAGTAGTCTATTACCTGAATATACCGTAATTATCCACTGTGTTGTCAATGGACACTTGGACCGTTGCCAGTATGGGCCTACTGCCATTCTGCTTCCTGTTCTGGTGAACATATGTATGCAGTTCTGTTGGGTATGAGCTTAGGAATGATCTTGCAGGGTCAAAGGATAGAGGTAATTGGCCCCTTTCTGAATATATGCCCGCCTACATGCACGCAGGTCTACAGTTTCAGCAGCAGACAGTGGGGTAGGAAAGACAGAGCACTTGCATGCCAGCCTGGCACCGTCTCCTCCTGAGCTTGGCTTTTAGTGCACAAGCCCTGAAATCTGCCTCCTGCCCAGCCAGCGGGTAGGTGGTTAGCTCAGGAGCCGGACAGGACCGGCTAATGAAGATGCTGGTGGGGCTGGGCCTTACCGAAACCGAGGCTGTTCTCCAAAACCAAGGAGCCCGGTAGCCCCCATTGCCACCTGACATCTGTTCCCTCCAAACTGCACCACAGCCATCTCAAATGTCGGGATTTGCTCCTCATCGTCTGCAGGGTGCCAAGCCCCAGGACTTCACCGTTTGCCCAACCAGCCTCTTCTAGAAGGGTATCTTCCCATCACCCTTCAACTTTCTCATACTATCTTCACCTCCAGTTGAAATGGTGATTCCTCCCTTCATCCTCCCCTTTGCTGACCTGTGACCCCATTATTCCTTTTCTGAGTGGCTGCATCAGACATAACTTGGGGCCTGGAGATTTCCCATTTGATTCAGGGAACACTGTAGCTCCAGGAACTCACAGCCTCTCCAACTCTTGGATATATTAATTATAGGATGAAAATCAACTCTTTGAGGTAGAACTGACCCCTTTGGGAACCCTAGTGATCTAAAAGGACACCCAGTGAATTCCAGTTGGACCCACTGATCTTTCACTGACCTCTCAGTGACCTACGCAGAGATAAATATGGTTCCACATCTATTTAGGGCCTTGGGTTCCTTGGGAAACCCAAATCCCTGGTGTCCTCTCCATACACTCAGTGCAGTCCCTACATCGTGCTAGAGTTAACTTTCATTCTTCTAGAGTCCCAGGTTGAGCAATCTGTGTGGATCCCTGTGCAAATCCCAGGCCTCAGCGAGCAGCCCCCTCCAGACACAGAGCAGTCCACCAATGGGCCTTCCCAAGAGCTCCTGGACTGGGTGCCTCTTAGAGTGGTACTGTGGATACACGGCAATAATTCTGCCAAGTCCTTCTATAGATACGTGGTTGTGCCTACACTTGTTCTGTGAATTTTGGCATCACAGCTCACACAAGCAGATTCTAAACGTGAGAGCAGAATCTCAGCCCTCTATTGCATGGGGCCCTGCTTAAGCAGATTTCAGATGTTCACAACCAGGAAATCAGAGTCAGGGTCTATACAGTCCTCTGAAGTAAACTGGTCCCAAGAGGCAAGTCCATAACAGGTGATGACAGAAGGATATGCAATAATTAAGAAAGCAATTGGGATCAAAGTCCCCACCCCAACAGGGCTGGGAAGGAGAGAAGGCAGAGGCAGCAGGTGACAAAAGTGCTATGATTGGAGGCCAACTGCTAACAGAGTTCTTAGATCCAGGACCCCACCTGAGCACAAGGCCGTGTCTGAGGTCCCAGGCCAGACCCAGGTCCAGGTCAAGCCAAGCTGGGCACAAAGCCAGAGCGACTTAGCAACAAGGGCAACACCAGGGGGCTGAGCTGCGGCTCACTGACACCTCCACCTAGCACCAGGGCCGGTCCAGACAGAGGTGGGCCTGGGGCTATGCAGTGGACCACTTCAGATCCTCGGGTGTGGGGAGGAGAGAGACAGGTGAGCGAGAGCAGAGGGAACAGGCCGAAGCAGGAGCAGAACAGGGTCTGACTGCACAGGCTCAGCAAGTGAGGGAGTCACAGCAGCGGGCTCTGGAACGTCAGCAGACGTGTGGAGCTCTGGCCCCGCGACTTACCTGCCACGTAGAACTCACTTACCGGCCTTTATCGCTGACTTGCCTATTGGTTGCATCAGCCATAAATTCCCGAAATTATCATTTCCCGCCTACCACACGGAGTTATGGGGTGTGGGTGACTGACATCTGGGTAAACGCTTGGTCACATCTTCATTCTGATGTTGCATTCGTTTGCTGGTTGACAGTGCCGCATGGTCTTCACCTCACGGCGACACTCCAGATCTCTTTCTTGGAATAAATCATTTGGGGTCTTACACTAGGTGACACAGAGGGCTAAGGCACCCCCCGCCCCGAAGCCCAGGACTTCTGATCACCCATCTCCAAATTCACATGCAGAGCTTCCGGCTGGGGACTGAGAAAGACAGGAAGAAACAAGTCCTCTCCTTTTTCTCCAACCCATGGGCACAGGGACTTTCCATCCACGGTTGGAGGCCTGGAAAGGAGTCACTGGTCAGTGGAGGCTGGTTATTTCAAGGACACACTTCCCAGTCCAGCCTTCAGTCTCATCCTGCAGGTCCCTGAGCAGGGGTCACTGCCTCTCAGACTCGTGGGCTCTCCACGTCCGCCCCCACACACCTTGCAAATGCTCCACCTGAACTCACTGGCCTAGGACTCATCATCTTCAAATTAACTCACCAGGTTTCTGATTATGAAATAGTATTGATTCATTTTAGGCAACTAGGAAAATTCCAAAAGGCGAATAGAAAAGCACCAATATCTGCCATGTTTGCTTTGTCTTGCTTTTTACTTCCACCAGTTCCCATACCTGCTTGGTTCCTGCACAAGTTCATCTGACCTTGGACGCACACCTCCTTCAACCCTACTGTGCCAGGCCTGAGTCCCAAGGTCCTGCTCTACTCCCTTCAGTCAGCACAGAATGGGGTGGCACAGCAAGGGTTAAAGGCATTACCAGTTCGCAGTGATTGAATTGTAATGAGGATGAGATGCTAAATTAAAGTTTATTGCAGAATAAAAGTGTATGTAGTCAGCATTTGTAAGAGGCTACAATGAGATGCCTTCTAGAACTTGGCAGTACAATTATGTAGAGTTAAGGGAGTAAAATGCACACGCAGTAGATGAGATTAGCTGTCGGCAAGTCATTTTCAGACAAGTCATCTTTTGTGAAGGCAGAAACAGCTAGCCTAGAAAGCTAGTCAAGATGTGATTAAACATGGAAGAAGCCACAGCCTCATCAAAGCCCCGAAATATGTGCAGCAAGCTGGAATGTGTGTGTGTGTGGTCTGTGTGGGGCACAGAAAAGGGGGAGTGGGGAAGGAAGTCTGTTGGTGTTGCTCCAACACCGCCCGCCCGCCCCCCCAGAGGCGTAAGGCCCCTGCCTGGGGCCAGGGGTGTGCTGGGTTACAGGCAGGACTGGCAGCCCCTGGGCTCTGCTCTGCTCCGCTCCCAGGGGCACAAGCATCGCCTGTCTCAGCCTCCAGCTACCCTGGGAGTGGGGGTGGGGGGCGGCCACCAGAGGGAGCAACTCGGGCAAAGGGCCAGGAATGTGAGCTCTAGAGCCAAAGTAACTGGGTTCTGTTCTGACTCCTACTACCTACTACTACCTATGAGCTGGGCCACCTGGGGCAAATATATTCACTCCTTGAGCACTTTCCCTGATTCGTGCAATGCAGTGCTGCACTATCCCTCAGAGGGCTGCCGTGAGGCTTACCTGTAGAAAGTGGTAAGCTGGGCCGTAATTACTTATAGTAGTAACAACAGCATTATTATTGTTATCAATAGGTGAATGTATTTAGCAGTCCCTAGTAAGGTTACCCGCTGAAATCCAACCCCAGAAGCTGCTCTTTTCCAGGTGTGAATTAGCAAACTGAGCTTTTGGATTTGCCACGTGGAAGTCTGGACCCTGAGCCTTGGTGACAAAGCAACCACACCCCCAGGACCTATGTTTAGAACTGTCTCACACGCATGTGTAAACCAAATACAAAGCTGTGGTTTTGTGTGAAAGGAAGACTGTCTGTGGGGGGATATGTAAGTTTTACTAGTATAAACCTGATGTAGCCAACAAAAAAGTCCTTGTTACAAAGTGTTCTGGGAGTGTGAGCAGGTCACCAGGAGCATATTACCATTATGAGTAAGAATACTCGGCTGCGTGTCATCATTTTTGTCCAGTCTAAGTGTGACGATGATGTCAGCTGCATGTTTCCTGGCACAGAGTAAGCACTCAATATACATGTTACACATTTGACAAATGTGGGTTCCGTTTTTGTTTTGTTAAGTTCACAATGCAATATTTAAGCAAGACAGAACCTCTCCAAAGGAGAAAGTGGGGGAGAGAATAGTCCAAACTCCAAAATATCAGATTTATGCTGGTACAAAAGGAAAAAAATTACATTTATTTTACAAGTAAGTATTTTCCTAAAGTATTATACATAAAGGAAAGTTGAGCTGTCTGTGGGAAACAATATAATTTTAGGAAATTACAGAGTGGTCAACATTGTGCTTAAAACTTTAAAACAGGTGCAAAAAGTAGCACAGTAAGTGAATTTTGCAAGGTATGGACAGCCTTCAAAAGGGTATATGGATACAATGATACAGAAGCTCAATATTAAAGCCTCCAGTGGTGATGTGCTTTCAGACTTGTTCACACTAATAAGAGAGCTCGAGTAAGAGAGCACGGCTTCAGTCCCAAGAGAAGAACTCCAAGCACTAACAGAAACACGGCAGTACGCACGCAGTACGGTCAACTCTCCATCCCCCAGAGTAATGAATGGGAGCAGAGACAGAACATTTTTAAAAAGTAAAGAATTCCAAAACTAATTCTGAGAAGTGCCCTTATACTTGTGTTTGGAGGTGAGAAACACAGACACCCCAGGAATTTCTGGCAGGAGTCGGCAAGTACAACTCCCACCTCCTTCCCCTCTCCTCTTCAATGAGAGGAGATACAAGCCTATGCTGTTCACTGGAAAAGCCTAGAATGCAACTGGCTTCCTCAGTGCTGGTTCCCACCTCCAGTGGGGAGGGGAATAGGAAAGAAAAACTGTTAAAATGTTTCTCTCATGTGAAAAGCCAAAACATGTCAATACAACTTTGCAAACAAGATGGAAAAATCAAGAGCTGACATATAAATATTAGTTTAACTTGTGCTTTTTTCCCCTTTGCCTTGTAGTATTTATACTGCCAAACATGTCTGGGTATTTTGACAGCTTTCTAAAATAGGTGGTGTCCTGTTACCCAAATAGAGAAATTTGTATAAAAGGAGTTTGTTATAATTAGTTCCAAAAAACAGTTTCAAATAGGCCAGGAAGTGGAGATTAAAAACTAAAACCACCACCCCTAAAATGGGACCAAACCCTAGATCAAACCCAAAAGGTACCTCAGGACTACCACTTCATGGTTTTGTTTGGGTTTGGGTGGTTTTATTTGGTTTGGTTTGGTTTTGTATTATATTACCTTGAAGTACACATTTTGCTTTTCCAGGAAAGGAACTGGTTTTTATCCAGGGTTTTCTCACATTCTTACTTCAAATCTTAGAAATTACAAGGTAAAAAAATACCTAGATTTGACAGTAAAGACTTATTTGTTAATGGGCCAAAGAGTTATAGCCGCAAAAGCAATTGAATTGGTTTGTCATGGCTCAGAAGAGTTATGAGCATATCTGAACCTTGAAAATTCTAAAATAAATGTTGGTTCAGTAAGAAAGCTCAATTCCATACTGCACTTACCATGCATCTTCGACCTAACAGCTTTTACACCAACTTGCAGTAAGTGGGAATGGAGCTGGGCTTCCATCAAGGACTCCAAAAGCAGCTTCTCCATCCACACAGCCCAACCTTTTGTTCCAAGTGAGCAAACTACCAGGTTCACATTAAAAAGTTTTCATACCTGTCCATGTATAAGTATCAAACCAAAAGACTATTTAACATGACTGTGTCTGATGTCTATGATACACATTACAGTCTAAACATTTTCTAAAGTGCCTATAAATATGCTTATACAAATGAACAATATAATATTAGGTTTACAGAGAAATCCTTTCACATAATATATAACAGATAGGCCTAGAATTTAGTTGTAAATACACATTTTTATACCCTTATCAGTTGTTTTTGGAATGCAAGCATAAAGAAACAATTCTGGTTCAATCATATATGATTTTCAGAGAACTATTAACAGTGCTAGGACACAGAAATTCTTGCTTGTGCTTGTGTAGAAAAGGCTATTTTGAGATCCAGGAGCATCTGATATTTAGAATCCAATGGAATATCTCCAATTCTATAAAATAGTAGCAAGTGAAGCTTTGTGAGTTTTTAATTATAAAGATATTGTGCAAATATTTAAAGTGATTATCAACCATTATTAAATCCAAAAATTCCATTAAAATCGTGGGTAATCTGAATGGCAGTTCAGGAGTTTAAAAAACAGGAACCTAGGCAAAAGTCGTAGATATTACCCATAACGGCCCCAACCCTGCCCCAGCCAGCTTCAGAAATGTGGCCCTGTGACCACATATTTCCATGCTTTGGCGACCTGGTGGTTGACTGCAATCAGTTTAATGAACAGGAATGTGGGCCCAAAATTGAGAACTGAGAGGAGCGGTGTTGAGAAAGAAGACCCTGCATGTGCCCACATGGGGGCTCCAGTGAGTTCACCCACGGGGCAGGCACACACAGTGGCGGCCACACCGCTAGCCTCCCAGGACTGGGTCTCCATGCCCTCCTCCAGCAGACGACTCCACCAGGGGCGGCCCTGAGAACCACAGGCAGACTCCCCCGAGGTCTGTCCCTAAGCCATCTCGGCTGGGGAAGCTGCTCTCCACGCCCGCCTCCACCTGCCCTCTCCTGTACCTGCTGTTCCTGCAGCTCCTCTCACCACCTTCCTGGTCTGTCTTGTTGAGTCTCTACATTTCAGTAAGTGGGAACTGCATGTTGCATTCCTAGCACAGGAATTTTCAACTAACACTGTTTTCAAAGGAATACGCATGCTCTGCTTTCTAATCCCTAGGGACGTTCTGAGCACCTAAGCTTAATGAAGTGTTCTAGCTAGTCACGTGAACGACATATACAGCTAAGAAAGCAGACTCTGCCTAGAGTGATTTGTGAAGGATGCCAAATGAAGCCTTCAGAGAAGAACACAACGGGCCTCTTCTTATTTCTTAAAATACACACTCATGTGACACAGAAGAGATGTGCCAAAATGCGAACAGAGCACAAGATAATGCTCCAAGAGCATGCTCACGGTTAGGATAGGAGAAGGACTTCTGTCTCTCCACCAAGGATAGTTCCGATTTCATTAGGGCCATATTTTAAACTTCCTGGATTCTTAACCATGCTTTACAGAAAGCAGATCTGAAGAAATGGCAGATAAGTAGCTCACACAAAAACGCCTTGTATAAATGGAAATTAGGAGAATTCTGAAGAAAGCTAAATAAGAAAGAATTATTTACTATTTTGTGTGTATGAGAAAAGAGAACATGTACAACAGACTATGACTATTACTACAGTAAAGTGAATGAATATCACACAAAATATTTTCTCCTGACTTAGCAGCAAACTATTTCAACTGCTTTTGCATTTGCATAAAAAAATCCATGCATCATACTGAATTCTAATCCATTTCTCACCTAAACCATTCTAATGCTTCATACAACCAAATGAAGCAGAATTAATCAAACCTATTAGATTCATTCCTAATCCCTAAAGGACTGCTGTCTTTAGCATTTCCATGCTAACTAAAACTATTACTGATTTGTTTTTTCTTAAGACGTCAGATGTGGCTGCCTCCTAAGTATAATACCTATATAACTTCCTAAAAGTTTTCCCCGGATTTGAAGAACAATTAAAAAAAACAGGGAAACGTTGAGGAACCCACCCAAGGGGCCAGCTCGAATACTGCAACACGTTCCCCAGCTGCAAGCCTAGCACCTCCCTCCTACCCCTGGGTTCCCAGAGCGCTCTGGGCACCGTGACCCGCATGCGTTGGCACAGTGCTCTACTGGACTGGGGACCCCTCCCTGTCAGGAGTCAGGTCTCGTTCAGGCTGCATCCCCATGCCGCATCCCCACGCCGCACCCGTCAGAGTGCGGGTGCTCAGCTAAAGCCGGACTGAATGTGGAACTGAAGGTGTCAGCTCTTGTCAGTGAAGGTCTGGCTTCAGCCCAGGTCAAACGTGGTATGTGAACACCAGCCACAACTGGGGTTGAGCGAGGGTCTCCAGGAACCTGCAGCGGTAAGCAGAGGCAACACAGGCCCAGGCCCATGCAGGTGGTGGGAGAAGGGCAAAGGGACAGAATGGCATCTGCCAGTGCACACTCTGCTCCCCTCTCAGGAGCTGACTCCCATTTGAGACCAGCAGGTGGGGGTGCCTATGGGCACACCAGAAGGAATGCCAAGAGGGGCGTGGGGGATGTGTGTGAAGAACCCACCCCTTCACTGCCTCCTTCACTCGGGGTGGCTCTTCAACCTGATCCATGACCCTCTGTGACCATCACTGCATCGCTTTCAAAGTTCCCAGTGAAATTAAGGCTGGGTCACGATTCATGACACCAGATGCTACATAGAAAATAAGTCTAGATACAAAAGAAAACCATTTATAAGAAAAGGAATGTCTTAGTTATCAGACTAATGTAAGAGTGATGCTAATCAGCAGACCAGTGAACTGCTACGGCTGTGAGAGAGGGGCAGGAAACACCAGCTGCAGTGGAGAAAGGATCCATCGGACAGAACTGCAGACGCTCAGCACGATCAGAGGCCGTGGCTCCTGCCTGGGCTCTCACACGGTGGTTTCTATTGTCTCAATCACTTCCAGATCCGACTGTGAAGGGGAGAGGAGGGTGCACTCATCTGGCTCCCAGCTGCTCTCGGGACTGTAATCTTCCTCGGAACTCAGTTCCGCTCCTTCCTCCGTGTCCTCATCACACGATTCCACATAGTGAGCCCCAATCGCATTGATCCCAGAGTCCTCAGAACTTGAGGGAGAAGAGCAGTGATCTATTTTAGGGGTACTGCTCTCTCTTGAAATTAAGGCATCGTGTGCAGAGACCTCCTCGGGACTCATTTTGTGGGAATGTGGCGCTGGCTGCTTCTGCACATAACACATCTTCCCATTGATGCATTTAACCTGATAGTTGTCGATAAAGAGGTCTGAGATCATACAGTACCTTGGTGAATCAGGGGGGAGGGGTGGCTGGAAGACGGATGCAAATTTCAGAAAGTGTTCAGTGAGTGACACCGAGATCTGAATGGTGTTTGTGGGTTCCCGAGGCTTCGCAGGAATCTCCGTGCTCGGAAGCTGCTCCACAGGGGTCATGGGCTGATACACGTATTTGCCTGCGGGGAACACCAAAAAGGTGGTTGAAATCAAAGAGTATGACACAAACTACATTAATGTAGCCATAATGGTTTCTTTCCCAGGATCAGATATTTTAAAAAATATTTCACCATCAAAAGGAACCAGTAATAGAATCATTCAACATTGTTATAAGCAATGAAAAATACAGTGTGGTACATAATACCATCATAGTATTTTCATCTAAGAAACTCAACACTCTACAAATTTTAACTTCTATTGATGTCCTTCTAATACCTCTGAGGTGGGTATATACTAAAATCCTTACTTTACAGACAATTTTAAATGTTTTACCCCTTGCACTATAACACCAAATGCTCACGATATAGTACAGTAAAAACATGCTGTAAAGGGGTGCCTGGGTGGCTCAGTCATTAGGCATTTGTCTTCGGCTCGTAGCCCTGAGATCGAGCCCCCATCAGGCTCCCTGCTCATTGGGAAGCCTGATTTTTCCTCTCCCACTCCCCCTGCTTGTGTTCCGTCTCTCTCTGTCAAATAAATACATAAAATCTAAACAAAACAGAACAAAATGCTGTAAAGTTGTAGCCTATAAAATCCTAATTCCATTCTATCTTTAATAATTATTAATACATGTGATAATATATATATTTTAAAACTAGAGGAATATATACCAATTTATTATCAAGATTACAGAAGACTTCCACATTTTAGGTTTCTATGTTTTCCTGAGAATACATATATACACAGATGTATATAATGGCCCGGAGGGTTGTCCTAGCCACCAGTAATGGCTGGGGTAAGATAATGAGGCATGGAATGATCTCTTTCAAGACCCAAGTTCATCTGTGGCCCAGTTAGAAGAAGTCTTCCCTGGCCCCAACTCCACTGGCACTAAGCAACCCATGCCAAGTAGAAGCAAGGGTACAGGTGATGTAGGGGGTGACCTATTGGGCATTTCCAGGAAACCAAGAAGCTTATCTACAAACTTTCTGCTCTGAGCAGTGTGTCACATAGCTCACTGTGGAAGTGAGACCTAAATAGATCTGTTCCTAATGTGTCTCTCTCTTTGTTCTCTTTGACTTCACTCAACACTCTGCAAAGCCTCTCAGGTACCAAGTGCTAAGGAAACGGAGACAGAGATGAGTCTGTATATCTAAAATGATTTCAAAATAGAAATATGGGAGTTAAAAAAAAAAACAACCTGAAAAACTGAGAGAAAACAGCCACAATGGTAGACACCATTTTGGTTTTTCCTAATATTTGATTATCAATCAGTTCATACTGTACCTTCTACATATTTCTGATGGCATGTTTTAACCAGCATTATTGCCATTTTAGACCACCTAAGTTTCAACAGCATCCCTGACCTCTAGTAGTACCTCCTCCTCAGGCATGACAATCAAATCTGTCGCCAGACATTATCATAGAGTCCCGGGGGTCAGAATTGCCCCGGCTGAGAACTACTGATCTCTGGTATCCTCATGAGCGTCTCTTCACAAGCTACTCGCTCACCGCACATGACACCTGCTCCTGTTTATTTCTTGGTCAGACTGGAAATTCTAGGACAGAAATGACATTTGTAAGGAAAACTACTTTAAACTTTTTAACAATTTATTTAGGCCATGGGAGAATAGCAATTTCAGATCAGAAATGTGAGCTGCAAACTAGGCCACAAATAGTGCAACATCAGTAATCTATTAAGATCGATTAGCCTGCCTATATTTTTTACTTCTGTTTCCGGACTACTGTACAAAAATGTAGGCTTAGTTGTTTTAATTTCATTGTAACTAAATTACTCTAAAGTATATTCAGCTTCATTCTGGAGTAACACACAGGAAAGGTACATTTAAAACTGTTAAGCCGGGCGCCTGGGTGGCTCAGTGGGTTAAGCCGCTGCCTTCGGCTCAGGTCATGATCTCGGGGTCCTGGGATCGAGTCCCACATCGGGCTCTCTGCTCAGCAGGAAGCCTGCTTCCTCCTCTCTCTCTCTCTGCCTGCCTCTCTGCCTACTTGTGATCTCTGTCTGTCAAATAAATAAAATCTTTAAAAAAAAAAAAAAAAAATTAAAAAAAAAAAATAAAATAAAACTGTTAAGCCTTTGGATTCCTAGGTCTGCTTTGAAGCCTGGACATATATACCATGCAAACCTTACACCATCTGATAAAAATACAAGTGAGAAGAACCCATCACACCTGCCTGGGGAACTATGTTTCAAATATGCCAGGTATCTTTATTTCTTTGTTATCTATAAAGACAGTATGGTATTACTACTTATCAGGGAAAGTTCAAAACAGTAAGACTAATTAATAGTTTGGTACAGTAGGACCTCCACATCCAAGCACCGTGGCAATGTCATCTGAAGGGGTAAAGATGGAAGAACTTCAAGCCTCCCCTCCAATCCTCCAGCCTCAAGACCAGAGAAAGACAAGTCTGGCAAGGGCAGAGAAGAAACTACTCGCAGAACCTAGGGGACTGTTCCCCTTATGTTCACAAAACGGTGAATAGAACATCTGGAATGGAGGTTGGTCTCTTCTGTTCCTGGCTGGTGGACTGGGGGGTTACTGAGTTCGGAAGGCTGTGAATGGCAGGCACTCAAGAAATGCCTGATGTAGGGTGCTGAGTAAGTTCATGTGGGCCCAAGTGACTTGTGGTTTAATTACCCATTGGTCACACTGAAGAAGTTCCTAGAAATTCATCCTCAGACTCACAGGGTTCAGGACTTTATTTAGTCCAAAGGAGGGACTCCATGAAGCCTGACTTTGGGACTTCCGCAACCACCCTGCCCTCCCCGCTCCTTCCCATCCCTCCCCGCCCCCGCACTGAGTCCCAGCCCGACCCTCGTCTTTCTTTTCTTCCTTTGTGCTTCTTCAAAAATCCTTTGCTCTTTCTCTTCGTCACAGTTCTTCTACCTCTTTCTCTACTCCTGCCTTCTCCAAAGCTCTGTTTTTATTCCTTGAAGTGTGGTAAAAGATAGAGAAATGCAGCTGGGAGACCAAGATGTGCAGAATACTGAATTCCAGGTTCCATCTGCTTCTACTTGTTACATCTACTAAAGGTGCTTACTCCGAGCTAGAGTGCCAGCCCATTATCTGGTGATAAGGGGATACAGATGCAAAGAGGAAGGCACAGAAGAAAGAAATAGTAAAGACAGCCAGATGAGAAACTAAGTTTAGTAAACATCTTTCAAACATCAACTAGTTATGGGGCACCTGGGTGGCTCAGTGGGTTAAAGCCTCTGCCTTCAGCTCAGATCATGATCCTGGGGTCCTGGGATTGAGCCCTGCTTTGGGCTCTCTGCTCAGCAGGGAGCCTGCTTCCTCCTCTCTCTCTGCTTGTCTCTCTGCCTACTTGTGATCTCTGTCTGTCAAATAAATAAATAAAATCTTAAAAAAAAAACCCATCAACTAGTTATAATACTGTATTCTTTGATTTTCTTATAGCACATACTTAACAGGAGAAAACAAAAACATATCAAGGATTTAGTTTTGTAAAGAGTCCAGAAGGGTTTGTACTTGCCTCCACTCCCCAGTAACTTCTGCCCTGTGGTATATTACACTGCGAGTCTATGTTTGTAATGGTAGCCTTGAAGCATCACAAGATGCTGAATTATCAGAGAAATTCAATTATGTCTGCTGTAATGTACTTACTAAGGGAATAAAACAAACTAACACACCACGATAGTAAGGACTGAAACAAAGGGTGTTTCCTGGCCACTTAGCCCCCAAATTCAATAATCACTATACTCTGTTTTCCGAACAGTCTTTTTAATTAAGGGTTTACTATGTTATTTAAAGAAATAAGCAGATGAGAACTTTTAAAACTTGAATCTCTAAAAGGAAAAGATATTCAGAGGGAGACAGGGCTTGCAGAATACAAAGTAGAGAGAGTAAAAGAAAAAATGAGATATAATCCAGCAATTCCACTTCTGGGTATATACCCCAAAATAGGAAAGCAAGGTCTGAAAGAGAGTAGCTGCATAACCATGTTCATCACAAGCGTCATTCACATTAGCCTAAAGGTGAAAGCAACCCAACTGCCTGTCGACAGGTCAATGGAAAAACAAGACGTGGAATATACAATGACGATTATCCAGCCTTACAGAGGAAGGAAATCCATGCTACACCATGCGTGAACCTTGAAGACATTATGCTAAGTGAAGTAAGCCAGTCACAAAAAGACAAATACTATATGAGATCGCCTCTATGAGCCACTTAGGTTAGTCAGATTCATATAGGAAGAAAACAGAGTAGTGACTACCCGGGGCCAGTAGATAAGACAGAACAGGGAGCTATTTAATGGGTACCGAGTTCCAGTTTTGCAGGATAGAGAGAGTCCTGGAGATGGATGGTGGTGATGTTTGTACGACAATATGAACATAGTTGATACCATTGAACTATACACTTGAAAGTAGTTATGATGGTAAATTTTGTGTGTATTCTACCACAATTGTTAATACTAAAAAAAATCTGTATAATTCACTACATTAACAGATGGGAAGGGAAACTCCATATGATTCAGAATATACCAAAAAATTCTTACAACTCAATAACAGAAAACATGCAGCCCAATTTTAAAAAGGACGAAGGCTGAGGTGCCTGGGTGGCTCAGTTGGTTGGGCCTCTCTTGATCTCAGCTCAGGTTCATGACCTTGGGGTCATGAGGTCATGATCTTGTGGTGGTGAGATTGAGCCCCACATTGGGTTTTCCAATCAGCAGGGAGTCTGCTTCGGATTCTCTCTCTCCCCTTCTCCCTCCCCCTACTCTCATGCTCTCGTGCGCTCTCTCTGGGGTAAATAAATCTTTTTAAAAAGAGGGAAAAAAAAAAAAGGAGTGAGGCTATACAAGGGCAATGCCAAGAATCCCTGTAGTGATGCAAATGTTCTGTAATGTGACTACATCACTATCAGTATCTTGGGTTATGATAATGAACTACAGTTTAGCAACTATAGTTGTCACTAGGGGAAAGCACATAAAGGATACACGGAATCTCTGAGTTTTTCATAAAACTACATGTGAATCTATAATTATTTTCAAAATTAAAAATATTACTTAAAAATCCCCATAGGAGCGCCTGGGTGGCTCAGTGGGTTAAAGCCTCTGCCTTCGGCTCAGGTCATGATGCCAGGGTCCTGGGATAGAGCCCCGCATTGGGCTCTCTGCTCAGCGGGGAGCCTGCTTCCTCCTCTCTCTCTCTCAATCTCTGCCTGCCTCTCTACCTACTTGAGATCTCTATCAAATAAATAAATAAAATCTTTAAAAAAAAAAGAAAAGAAAAACCCATGAAGTGATGTACCTTTTTCAATGCATTTGATCAGGAGGTAAAATGCTGCTGATCTCATGATGGTAACTTTGAACATTTGTTTAATGTGGTGTCTGTCTAGGTTTCTCCACTGAAAGTTAGCATTTTCCCTTTATATCTTACATATCTTGTGAAGAGATAACCCTGAGACTGTGCAAATATCCCATTTGTCCCCATACTGTCACCTACTAACTTCAGCATGCCCAGGGGGATTTGGTCTCTAATGATCACTACTGTGGTGTTTGCCCAACAGTTATTTCCTATTTCCATCATTACTTCTACATGTATTAATTAGAATTCTATTTAATTAAGAGCTGTTCATTCTCCTTCATTTATTTTTCCAATTACTTAAATTAAGCATGATTCACTATTTAGTTCTATGGATTGTAATCCATTACTATCATTATTTACTTTGGTGCTCAAATGTCCCATATTTAACTCTGGGAGCTCCTTCAAGTTAGCACCTGTGTCCTCTCAACATGCCCCCATCCTTTTTTGGAGCATTCAGTGCTTTCTGATACCATAAGAAGTTACTGGCTTATCATGTCCTTCCCTGCCCCAGTGCAGGAATCAGCCATTTCTACAAGGAGCCCTAGAGTTCCTTTTCTTAAGAAATTAAACACATTTTTTTCTTCCTTTCTTTTTTTCAGATTTTATTTATTTGACAGAGAGAGTACAAGCAGGTGGAACAGCACAGGGAGAGAGAGAAGCAGGCTCCCCACTGAGCAGGGATGCTGACTGGGGCCGATCCCAGGACTCTGAAATTATGACCTGAGCTGAAGGCAGACACTTAACCGAATAAGCCACCCAGGTACCCCCTAAATACATTCTTCAGCTTATTGCCAAAATATTTTTGGGAAGCAGGCTTAGCTTGCTAGTGACTCGTTCACTCACTAAATTCATCCTTAAGAAAGTGAGTATTAAACCTCATTACAGTACTTAATTTCCATTTAAAAATAATATAAAAAATAAAAATAAATGTCACAAACCCATCAATTTATCTGGAATCTTTTTCAAGGGAGCTGAAACAATTTTCTCAATACTGAAACTTACTATACAACACCAAGATCACAAAAACCAACTGTGATCCATACGTGAAAAATAAATTTCAGGGGTGCCTGGGTGGCTTGGATGGCTAAGCATCTGCCTTTGGCTCAGATCATGATCTTGGGGTACTGGGATCAAGCCCCTTGTCCAGCTCCTTGCTCAGTGGGAAGCCTGCTTCTCCCTCTCCCTGTGGTGCTCCCCCTGCTCGTACTCTGACAAATAAAATCTTTTTTTTTTTTAAGATTTTATTTATTTATTTGACAGAGAGAGATGACAAGCAGGCAGAGAGGCAGGCAGAGAGGCAGGCAGAGAGAGAGGAGGAAGCAGGCTCCCTGCTGAGCAGAGAGCCTGATTTGGGGCTCGATCCCAGGACCCTGCGATCATGACCTGAGCCAAAGACAGTGGCTTAACCCACTGAGCCACCCAGGCATCCCCAAATAAATAAAATCTTAAAAAAAAAAAAAGAAATTTCATATATCTTATTTCTTTTTAGGGAACCTGGTTCAACACTTTCAGCTCTTTCTCAACTAAAGGATGATCAAAACCATTAGATAAGAAACTTCCACTATTCTTTTGGAGTCTGAGTTCTTAACTATCCTAATTGTTCTTCCCCTTTGGTGTTTAGCAATAACATGTAGTATATACTTTTTAACAATGCCTGGATGAGACACTAAAAAAGACTTATGTTTTCATCTTGGTTGTTTGGTTAAGAAAAAAAAAGAAGAAGAAACAGAAGACTTAATTACTTTTCTCAAGCTCATGTAACACAACGGAAGTCTGTTCTAGGACCCAAGCCTTGTGCCGCATGTGTTTTTATGAGGGTACTCATTCCTTCATTAATATGGTTAACTTCAGCTAATATTCCAATTTGGAACATAGTATAAACACAGAGCAGATATATTTCCTTGAAGGGTTTTTTTTGTTGTTGTTTGTTTTTTGTTTTAGAGCACAAAGGGGAAAAGAAGACCCAAATAAATGTAAAAAATAATTTATATGTCCTGTTAAGCTATTGTATGTACTTTACAAACTTCCTTTTTTTTTTTTTAACAGTTGTGCATTTGATTCTTAAAAAAGATCCTCTGGGAGGGAAATGAGCCTTTTGCTTTCACAGATAGTATTTAGGACTATTAAGTATGTGTCCCCTTGACACATCAAGTACTCTGCTCTCAGGGAATGCAAAGTAATTTTAAAATTAGCCTAAGCAAAATATAATTAGAAAGGTAAATCTACTGAAAAAAAAAATGAGTGGCCTAAGGGAAACTGCATCCACAGTTCAGTTCTCTGATTTTATATAGTGAATCACAATTATGTTTATTTTATTCTCGAGGGCATTCATTATACTGAAAGTAATGTTAAATATCCTTATTCAGCTATTTCTGCAATATGCATTATTTACTAAGTTACAAATAAAAAACAAAAGAACATATTTACTACATACATATATATATATATATATATATATATATATAATATATATATAATGTTTATATATAAAATATATCTTTTACTATAACCAGTATTTTTCCTGGACGTATCTGGCACCCTGCCCCACTGGCAGTCAATATGCCACTTCATTCCAGGAGAACATTAAAGTTTATATACTGCCCAATATGTTAAAGTCCCCAGTCACAACTTTATGCAATATCATAGTTTCTTCATTTTTCAAACTGGATAATCTTTAGTGTAGGGGAACACATTAATGTAAAGCAAAACCCTAGTAAGCCAGAATACCAGAAGCATGGGTTGTTTACTCATTTAATAAGCATTTATTGAAAATCCACCATGTTTATGCTACTCTATCAAATGCTACGGGGAAACAGAAGTAAAACACGCAGTCAAGCTTCAAGGAGCTTCCAGTCAAATTAGGGGTAGAAGAAAACAGAGCACAATTAAGTCAAGAACTGAGTAACTACAAGAACACATAACAAGGGCATTCAGCAAGCAGCAGAATGGGATTCCAGGCTTCCCTGAAGGATTTCGCGAGACTAAGAAAGGACACGCACCCAGGGAGCAGCACAGACCCGCTCCAGACCTGCCGGAAGAAGGGTCAGCAGGCACTGGAGGTTCAGAAGGCTGACGGAGAGAGCAAAGGACAGTGAAGTCTGTGAGGAAGACGGAGGGCGGATGGGGCTCAGAATGCCAGGCCAGAGCTCGTGTTTCCGTGCCTGGAGAAGCGCTGAGGATTGCTGAGGACGTGTGTGACCACGATACATGGAGGACCTTAAGGAAATTTGGTCTGGTAAAGATGCACAAACTAGACTGAAGAGAGAGGACATGAGGGTTCAGAGGAGGCTGTCGTGGATTTTCACGCATGATATTCTGATCTAAAGCCACACAGCTTGGGCAAGTAAGAAACTCTAGAAGACACTCCCGAAGATGATGGATCCTGGGACTGAAGGGCAAGGACTGGGGAATCAAATGCACCTGGGTATGAATCCTGACTCTGGGGCTTATTAGCTGCTTGACCTTCATGAGACTGTCAACCTCCCATGTTTCCCATTTCCTCAGTGTAAAACTAGTTAGTAATATCTACTTCTTAAAAGCTTTACCTCAGTGTCTGGCACACTGTAAACATTCTATTACTGGTGTTATTTACAGAAGGCAGGGGCTGCCTACCAGTCTCCAAGCCACTCTAGGCTTTACAGATTGCCATGTGGCCCAGCCCTGCCAAGCCCAATGACCACCCTCGCCCTCTAGAATGCCCCGAATATACCCAGTTTCTTGATTCAGCTTAGCCTGTAAACTTTTCTCTGGCCACAGCTCTCTGCTAGCCTGCCTTCATTCCTTAGCCCCCAGACCCTACAATTCACTTTCACATCTGCTGTCACTCCTCAAACTAACATGTAATGAGCTTCACTTGTGTGCCTGGCCTTAAATTAGGGGCATGGAGTTAAAACAGCCAGAGGACTGACTGCATCCCTGCCTTTATGGAAGGGATGTATCTATTTGAACAAATAATCACCCCAAAAGATATGTAATGGCAAACCATAAAAAGTGAGAGGCATAAAGCAATAGAAAATGCAAAATCAGTGATTCAAAATCACATGTGGGATATGTGATCTGGACCATGGGAGGGTGGGGGTGGTGTCAGGCAATACATCCTTGAGAAAATGACTGAATGGGGTACATGCCGCCTCAGGACTGAGTGGGAGTCACCAGGTAAAGACGGCAAAGGGGCAGAATGGTTGGCGCAGGATGAGCAAGAGGGAGAATGGTAAGAGAGGAGGGTTATGGAGGCCAGACCATGCGGGCACTGGAGGCCATGTAAAGACTGGGGATCTTCCCTTGCAGAGTAGAAGGGCACTGCGCAGTTTTAAGGGGAGAGTAACATGACCAGCTTGGCCTTTCTGCTTGCTTCCGTTGCTATCTGCTCCTCTCACAGTGTGGGCACAGATAACGCCAATCTGAAGCACTCAGTGGACCTCAACGATTCAGCCACCACTCCTCTCCCAGCTTCCCACTCAGATCTGGACTGAAGTGAAACAGGTGAAAGAAGGACTGGAGAAGGTAGAAGAACTACCACCCAGCAACCAGGACTGGGCAGGAGCCCTTTCCCAACAGACCTCTACAATCCGCTCTGCTCGGAGCCATACTTCTGACAGCCTGAGGTACGGGCAGGTGTTCCAGTGAGAACTGCCCTAAATACAGCATTTTGGAAAGTGCCATAAAACAATGGAGAAGGGGCACCTGGGTGGCTCAGTGGGTTAAGCCTCTGCCTTCAGCTCAGGTCATGATCTCAGGGTCCTGGGATCCAGTCCCGCATTGGGCTCTCTGCTCAGTGGGGAGCCTGCTTCCCCCTCTCTCTCTCTGCCTCTCTGCCTACTTGTGATCTGTCAAATAAAGAAAGAAAATCTTAAAAAAAAAAAAACCATCTGCGAAGAGTGATAATTTGACTTCTTCTTTGCCGATTTGGATGCCTTTAATTTCCTTTTGTTGTCTGATTGCTGACGCTAGGACCTCTAGTACGATGTTGAATAGCAGTGGTGATAATGGACATCCCTGCCGTGTTCCTGACCTTAGCGGAAAAGCTTTCAGTTTTTCTCCATTGAGAATGATATTTGCGGTGGGTTTTTCATAGATGGCTTTGATGATATTGAGGTATGTGCCCTCTATCCCTACACTTTGAAGAGTTTTGATCAGGAAGGGATGTTGTACTTTGTCAAATGCTTTTTCAGCATCTATTGAGAGTATCATATGGTTCTTGTTCTTTCTTTTATTGATGTGTTGTATCACATTGACTGATTTGCGGATGTTGAACCAACCTTGCAGCCCTGGAATAAATCCCACTTGGTCGTGGTGAATAATCTTTTTAATGTACTGTTGAATCCTATTGGCTAGTATTTTGTTGAGTATTTTCGCATCTGTGTTCATCAAGGATATCGGTCTATAGCTCTCTTTTTTTGGTGGGATCCTTGTCTGGTTTTGGGATCAAGGTGATGCTGGCCTCATAAAATGAGTTGGGAAGTTTTCCTTCCATTTCTATTTTTTGGAACAGTTTCAGTAGAATAGGAATTAGTTCTTCTTTAAATGTTTGGTAGAATTCCCCCGGGAAGCCGTCTGGCCCTGGAATTTTGTTTGTTTGGAGATTTTTAATGACTGTTTCAATCTCCTTACTGGTTATGGGTCTGTTCAGGCTTTCTATTTCTTCCTGGTTCAGTTGTGGTAGTTTATATGTTTCTAGGAATGCATCCATTTCTTCCAGATTGTCAAATTTATTGCCGTAGAGTTGCTCATAGTATGTTCTTATAATAGTTTGTATTTCTTTGGTGTTAGTTGTGATCTCTCCTCTTTCATTCATGATTTTATTTATTTGGGTCCTTTCTCTTTTCTTTTTGATAAGTCGGGGGCCAGGGGTTTATCAATTTTATTAATTCTTTCAAAGAACCAGCTCCTAGTTTCGTTGATTTGTTCTATTGTTTTTTTGGTTTCTATTTCATTGATTTCTGCTCTGATCTTTATGATTTCTCTTCTCCTGCTGGGCTTAGGGTTTCTTTCTTGTTCTTTCTCCAGCTCCTTTAGGTGTAGGGTTAGGTTGTACCTGAGACCTTTCTTGTTTTCTTGAGAAAGGCTTGTACCGCTATATATTTTCCTCTCAGGACTGCCTTTGTTGTGTCCCACAGATTTTTGAACCGTTTGTATTTTCATTATCATTTGTTTCCATGATTTTTTTTCAATTCTTCTTTAATTTCCCGGTTGACCCATTCATTCTTTAGAAGGATGCTGTTTAGTCTCCATGTATTTGGGTTCTTTCCAAACTTCCTTTTGGTGGTTGAGTTCTAGCTTTAGAGCATTGTGGTCTGAAAATATGCAGGGAATGATCCCAATCTTTTGATACCGGTTGAGTCCTGATTTAGGACCGAGGATGTGATCTATTCTGGAGAATGTTCCATGTGCACTAGAGAAGAATGTGTATTCTGTTGCTTTGGGATGAAATATTCTGAATATATCTGTGATGTCCATCTGGTCCAGTGTGTCATTTAAGGCCTTTATTTCCTTGCTGATCTTTTGCTTGGATGACCTGTCCATTTCAGTGAGGGGAGTGTTAAAGTCCCCTACTATCATTGTATTATTGTTGATGTGTTTCTTTGATTTTGTTATTAATTGGTTTATATAGTTGGCTGCTCCCACATTGGGGGCATAGATATTTAAAATTGTTAAATCTTCTTGTTGGACAGACCCTTTGAGTATGATATAGTGTCCTTCCTCATCTCTTATTATATGATAGCCTAGCTGGATATAGTATTCTTGGCTGCATGTTTTTCTCGTTTAGTGCTCTGAAAATATCATGCCAGCTCTTTCTGGCCTGCCAGGTCTCTGTGGATAAGTCAGCTGCCAATCTAATATTTTTACCATTGTATGTTACAGACTTCTTTTCCCGGGCTGCTTTCAGGATTTTCTCTTTGTCATTGAGACTTGTAAATTTTACTATTAGGTGACGGGGTGTGGGCCTATTCTTATTGATTTTGAGGGGCATTCTCTGAACCTCCTGAATTTTGATGCTCGTTCCCTTTGCCATATTGGGGAAATTCTCCCCAATAATTCTCTCCAGTATACCTTCTGCTCCCCTCTCACTTTCTTCTTCTTCTGGAATCCCAATTATTCTAATGTTGTTTCGTCTTATGGTGATACTATATGTGGAAAACCCAAAAGACTCCACTCCAAAACTGCTAGAACTTATACAGGAATTCAGTAAAGTGTCAGGATATAAAATCAATGCACAGAAATCAGTTGCATTTCTCTACACCAACAGCAAGACAGAAGAAAGAGATATTAAGGAGTCAATCCCATTTACAATTGCATCCAAAACCATAAGATACCTAGGAATAAACCTAACCAAAGAGACACAGAATCTATACTCAGAAAACTATAAAGTACTCATGAAAGAAATTGAGGAAGACACAAAGAAATGGGAAAATGTTCCATGCTCCTGGATTGGAAGAATAAATATTGTGAAAATGTCTATGCTACCTAAAGCAATCTACACATTTAATGCAATTCCTATCAAAGTACCATCCATCTTTTTCAAAGAAATGGAACAAATAATTCTAAAATTTATATGGAACCAGAAAAGACCTCGAATAGCCAAAGGGATATTGAAAAAGAAAGCCAACGTTGGTGGCATCACAATTTCCGGACTTCAAGCTCTATTACAAAGCTGTCATCATCAAGACAACATGGTACTGGCACAAAAAACAGACACATAGATCAATGGAACAGAATAGAGAGCCCAGAAATAGACCCTCAAATCTATGGTCAACTAATCTTCGACAAAGCAGGAAAGAATGTCCAATGGAAAAAAGACAGCCTTTTCAATAAATGGTGCTGGGAAAATTGGACAGCCACATGCAGAAAAATGAAATTGGACCATTTCCTTACACCACACACAAAAATAGACTCAAAATGGATGAAGGACCTCAATGTACGAAAGGAATCCATCAAAATCCTTGAGGAGAACACGGGCAGCAACCTCTTCGACCTCTGCCGCAGCAATATCTTCCTAGGAACAACGCAAAAGGCAAGGGAAGCAAGGGAAAAAATGAACTACTGGGATTTCATCAAGATCAAAAGCTTTTGCACAGCAAAGGAAACAGTTAACAAAATCAAAAGACAACTGACAGAATGGGAGAAGATATTTGCAAACGACATATCAGATAAAGGACTAGTGTCCAGAATCTATAAAGAACTTAGCAAACTCAACACCCAAAGAACAAATAATCCCTCAAGAAAGGGGCAGAAGACATGAACAGACATTTCTGCAAAGAAGACATCCAGATGGCGAACAGACACATGAAAAAGTGCTCCATATCACTCGGCATCAGGGAAATACAAATCAAAACCACAATGAGATATCACCTCACACCAGTCAGAATGGCTAAAATCAACAAGTCAGGAAATGACAGATGCTGGCGAGGATGCGGAGAAAGGGGAACCCTCCTACACTGTTGGTGGGAATGCAAGCTGGTGCAGCCACTCTGGAAAACAGCATGGAGGTTCCTCAAAATGTTGAAAATAGAACTGCCCTATGACCCAGCAATTGCACTATTGGGTATTTACCCTAAAGATACAAATGTAGTGATCCAAAGGGACACATGCACCCGAATGTTTATAGCAGCAATGTCCACAATAGCCAAACTATGGAAAGAACCTAGATGTCCATCAACAGATGAATGGATCAAGAAGATGTGGTATATATACACAATGGAATACTATGCAGCCATCAAAAGAAATGAAATCTTGCCATTTGCAACAACATGGATGGAACTAGAGCGTATCATGCTTAGCGAAATAAGTCAAGCAGAGAAAGACAACTATCATATGATCTCCCTGATATGAGGAAGTGGTGATGCAACATGGAGGCTTAAGTGGGTAGAAGAAGAATAAATGAAACAAGATGGGATTGGGAGGGAGACAAACCATAAGTGACTCTTAATCTCACAAAACAAACTGAGGGTTGCCGGGGGGAGGGGGTTTGGGAGAAGGGGGGTGGGATTATGGACACTGGAGAGGGTATGTGCTTTGGTGAGTGCTGTGAAGTGTGTAAACCTGGTGATTCACAGACCTGTACCCCTGGGGATAAAAATATATGTTTATAAAAAAAAAAAATTAAAAAAAAAAAAAAAACCAACGGAGAAGCTGTTTGCCACATTTATCATTTTACAGAGCCTGTAAAATCTGAACATATGTCTGAACATAGTTCTAATGAAGGCTCTGTACTTTTTTTTAAAAAATATTTTATGTATTTATTTGACAGAGATCACAAGTAGGCAGAAAGGCAGGCACAGAGAGGGGGAAACAGGCTCCCTGCTGACCAGAGAGCCCGATGGATGCGGGGCTCGATCCCAGGACCCTGGCATCATGACCTGAGCTAAAGGCAGAGGCTTTAACCCACTGAGCCACCCAGGTGCCCTATCTCTGTACTTTTTAAAACCATGTTTAGTTCTACCTAAAGCCAACCCCTCCAGTTTAAGGGCTAGAGAAAAACAAGAAACTTCTGAGTATTTTAACAAATAGCCTACCAGTAAGCAACAAGAGGGAAACAGAGTGTAAAACATATCCCCCTCCTATAATCCAGGTGGGTCACACACACATCCAAAAACAGCACAAGAGGAAAGATTAAGTACGCAGTCGTGAGGTACACACTATATCCAGTGTAGGAGCTCGGGGAAAAGTGAGGGCTGGAAGAGCCCGGAAAATATAGGGTGGAAATTGAAGAGGAGCTAGGACTTGGACAAAAGAAAGTGGCATGCCTTGTGCAAAAATCCAGAGGTGGAAAAAATGTGGGTTACTGCAGAGGGCAGAGGGGTGACCAGCCTGACTGTAGCAGAGGGCTCTCCTATGACCAAGAGATAATCTGGGAAGAGAGGAAGACCCTCCTCCCGCCTTATTAGGCTAGACACGACAGGAGCCACTCTGCTGAGTCAGCCAGCACAATGGAACTCCTTGAATTTGTAGATACAGATGATTCCAGTGGGGAAAGAGCCCTTCTGGGCCAGAGAGTTCAGAAACATCGGAATAGGTAAATCTAGCTAAAAGAGCCCACAGTTAAAATAAAAAAGGTCAGAGAATGAGAACTCTCAGGTTTCCATTTCCTTTCAGCTGGCCAAACAAGGGTTTCATATCCAAGAGCAGTAGGTCTACCTCCTTCCACTTAATCTTAAGTCCTACTATCCATTCAGAGGGGCTCTATAGGGCTGGTCTTAACAGAGTCAAGTTGGTTAGAAAAGGGAGAGCTGAAGGAGTCTTCTCCAAGGACAGGTTGGTCACTGATGGTAAGACAAAGCACGAAAACCGTATGTTCAGAAAGAAATAGATGGCGGCTGCCAGAGCACACAGAGACTCAACCCGTATGTATTAAGTGTCTGTACTTTGAAGTGCAAGAAAACACCGAGAAGCCTGATGGAGGAAAAGAGAAATTAATGGGAAAAATAGCTGATTATGGATCATTACAAAGTAAGTAAAGCTGGGGGCATCTGGGTGGCTCAGTGGGTTAAGCCTCTGCCTTCGGCTCAGGTCAGGATCTCGGCTCAGGTCAGGATCTCAGGGTCCTGAGATCGAGCCGCAAGTCGGACTCTCTGCTCAGCGGGGAGCCTGCTTCCCTTCCTCTCTCTCTGCCTGCCTCTCTGCCTATGTGTGATCTCTGTCAACTAAATAAATAAAAATCTTATTTAAAAAAAAAAGTAAGAAAAGCTGTATGAATACTATCCTTTTTTTACTTAAAGGTGGATGATAAGGAGAAGATGAAGAAGATGATGATGATGATAACATAATAATAACAGACACGACCTCTGATTTCTTTAGAACAAGACTTGACCTTATGGGCATTTTATGTGGCCGTCTTAGCCTCCTACCTTTCTCTGCAAAAATCACTAGAATATGGGCTGAGTTACCCAGGCCATGAACTGGGCAGCAGATTTCTAAAACTGCAGTTAGAAAAAATTTGAGAAGGAAGAAATTTTCCCTAAGGGAAGCAGCAAAAGTGAAGATCTAGAACATGATGACCCTGGTGCAGTTTTCTACCATACCACTAGTATACAGCTGTATAGCTCTCCAGATGCCAAAAAAGTTATTAGCAGCCATTAATTCAAAGGACAGATATTCCTGACAGACTATAAAGCTAAGGGAAACAGTCTAAGGCATCTGTCACATTTATCTATTGATCTGGGGATGAAAAGTTGAAATTCATGAGAAAATGATGTTAACCAGTCAACCTGATTTAAGAAAAATAAGATCTTGAAATGTGAAGTCTCTGCTTAGCAAAGGAGCTCAGTAGGGACTCAGCAGACTAAATTTTTAAAAATGCATCTTTGTTAAAGGTTATTTTTGTAGAGAATACGTCTATACATATTCAAAAACCTCATTTTCAAGTTTATACAAGCCAATATGGCATTCTAGAACTTTTTTTATAATCAATTACAATGAAACACATCCTAAATATCAATGATGTAATTTTAAATCAAATTATTAATAATTACATATGATTATTTCTTGATCTAATGAAAAGAAATAAGTTTTTTCTTTAATCAGGTATAATAATTACCATTCACTTCTCTTGGAAGTGGTTTGGCTAGCCAATTTTAAGAACAGTGCTACTGGGAAAATCCAAAAAGTTAAGGAATAAGAAGTAACAAATTTAGTATTTACAACTAAATAGCATCTCTACTTAACTATCCACTTAACTTTAGGTATACCTGAGGGAGACTGTGGGTTCAGTCCCAGACCACTGCACTCACATGCATGTTGAAATAAAGTGAGTCAAATGGAGTTTTTAGTTTCCTAGTGCCTCCAAAAGTAGTCTATCGAGTGCGCAATAGCATTAGGTCTGAAAAATGTACATACCTGAACTAAAAATACTTTATTGTTAAAAAATGCTAATGATGGGGCACCTGGGTGGCTTAGTGGGTTAAGCCGCTGCCTTCGGCTCGCGTCATGATCTCAGGGTCCTGGGATCGAGTCCCGCATCAGGCTCTCTGCTCAGCAGGGAGCCTGCTTCCTCCTCTCTCTCTCTCTCTGCCTGCCTCTCTGCCTACTTGTGATCTCTGTCAAATAAATAAATAAAATCTTTTAAAAAATGCTAATGAACATTTAGCTTTCAGAGAACTGTAATCACTAATCACAGATCATCCTAACAAATATAATAATGAAGACGTTGGACATATTGCTAGAATTACCAAAGTGTGACACACGGACACGAAGCGAACAAATGCTATTGGAAAAATGGCACTGGCAGACTTGTTCGACAAGCATTGCCACACATCTTCGATCTGTATAACAGCCCCTTATCTTCAGAGTGCAATAAGGCAAAGCACGGTAGACCAGTGTATGCCGGTACTCCTGATGGGGACAAGAGGCTCAGAGCATGGCACCGAAACCCACAATGGAGCTTTGTTCTTAGACTACTTCTTCATGACAATAGTTGGATGGTAAAATATATGGATGGAGGCACTCCACACTTGACATTAACAGTAAAGAGTAAAAACCAGATTACAATGAGATTATAAATGTGCTATATATTGACTGCCTCTCGACTCCAGATTTTCCTTTCCATGTATGTTCTGCCATAATGCACAGCATTCTTTTTGGCACATTTCCTTTACAGTCAGCATGATGTTAACTTTTCTCAGGAGAGGGTGCTAGAGGGACCCCGAAGAAGTAAGGGGCTCTCCTACTGTTCACTGTACAGTAGGGGTCAAGGGGGAGGAAATCTTTCGGAGCTCTGCCCCCGGCAGGCACCCAGAACATGCAGTTCCTTAGCAAAGTTGCAGTCTTGGCCTGGCCTGGTGATAGGCCTCCTGTTGCCCTCTTCACATGGAAGCCACCATTCCAAAGGCCTTCTGCCTATGTCATACCCTCCTGCCCACCCAAGCCTCTGCTCCCTCTACATACCCACACCCGTAACTGCTGACTGCCTGTGCCTCCCCTGCACTCCAGGGGTGCGCTTCCTGCTTGCCAGGCAATTTCATACCAGTACAGCCAGGCAAAGCAGCCAACTTCTCTGCTACCAAGTGGGATGAAATACGCTTGTTCCAACAGGGGGCTGAACCCCTCTGGGGGGCCTTCCACCTTTGCCCTTCCTGGGTATCGTCCCTCAGCCCATGGAAACCATGCAAGCTTTTCTTATATCTCATAGTCACTTATTTCTTAGAGTTTCATAATTTTTTATATTAAAATACCTGTGTAATCTACTGTATGGCTTCCATTTTCCTGACTGGACTTAAACTGATTCAGTGATCAAGTTCAAGGTATGGAATTTCTTATAAGCGGTACTTTCCTACTTTGTCTACTGAGAAAATTTAAACATTATATTAAGAAATTAAATTGTATATATTTGGAACTTAGACTAATAGACACTAAATGTTATGTATTAAAATACTAATAATTTTTTAGATGTTTAAAATTGGAAAACTGACAAGCAATTAATTTTAATAATAGAATACACTCTAGGGCACCTGGGTCATTAGGCGCCTGGGTTGTTAAGCGCCTGCCTTCAGCTCAGGTCATGATCCCAGGGTCCTGGGATTGAGGCCCACACCGGACTCCCTGCTCAGCAGGAAGCCTGCTTCTCCCTCCCCCGCTCCCCCTGCTTGTGTTCCCTCTCTCTCTCTCTGTCAGTAAATAAGTAAAATCTATAAAAACAAAACAAAACAAAAAACCTCTGAAACCTGTTTTTTAAAAAGTGTATGGTTTTTACTACTTAATATTTCTATATCAATAATTAATGTAAAAAAAATAACAGGGGCACCAGGGTGGCTCAGTCAGGTAAGCATCTGCCTTTGGCTCAGGTCATAATCCCAGGGTCCTGGGATCAAGCCCTGTTTGGGCTCCCTGCTCAGCAGAGAGCCTGCTTCTTTCTCACCCTCTGCCTGCCACTTCCCCTGCTTAGGCTCTCTCTGTCAAATAAATAAATAAAATCTTAAACACACACACACACACACACACACACACACACACACACACACAACAAAGAGAGCTTATTGAATATCCTTGAGTGTTCTCCTCCAAAGGAATGACATATAAAACTACTGAACTAAAAGTGCTTCCCCTGAAAAAAAAGCAGGAAAGAAAATTCTGAACCAGCCTTTATAAGAGAACAACACACGTTAATCTTAATTCCAGACTGAAAAATTCAGGGGGTAGGTTGGGAGTAACATTCAGTAGCTTTTTATTTTTCCTTTAAAGATTTTATTTATTTGACAGAGATCACAAGTAGGCAGAGAGAGAGAGAGGAAGGGAAGTAGGCTCCCTGCCGAGCAGAGAGCCCAATGCAGGGCTCGATCTCAGGACCCTGAGATCATGACCCGAGCCAAAGGCAGAGGCTTTAACCCACTGAGCCACCCAGGCGCCCAACATTCAGTAGCTTTATGAATGAGAGCACATCATCACCATGGCAGAGTACAGTAATTCAGCTCTTTCCCCTACAGCCTGGAATACAACTGCTTATGAAGAGAACAAGGGAAATGGACAAGGAGGAATCAATCACCCCTACCTGCATAAAATGCAGAACCGACCACTCAAGAAGAGAAATCCTGATTACATGTGATGTTCTAGACAAAACGAGCTGCATGGAAAGGAAGCACCATGATGGGCACAGTGGGAGCTTTATGCCTGTTTGCCTACGTTGTGAATGTGACAATTTAGGACTACAGCATATGCCTGTATGATTTTAGACTACTGATACATTGATTAGAGTTGGTAATATGATAATTCAGATTTTCAAGGCCAAATAAGATTTCTATGGGTTCATGAATTTTTCAAAATTACCACTTGAAAATATAAGGGAAAAAAGATATTATCAGCACAAGTATGTCCCCTGCAGACAAACAAAGCCACAGGCCTTAGAGAGAGAGGCTCTGGTTAAAAAACACTCTCAGGGACACCAGCCCCATAGCAAGGATGAAGCATGTCTAGATGCAGCTGTTCTGATGTGCCTGGGATAATCTAAGCAAATAAAACCATCCTGGAAACGATCTAATTCTGCAAGTGGTTGGCTCAGAGATCCCCAACTGTTCTTGAAAGAGGCGTACCAATTATAGATTTTTTAAGAAATGTTGCTAATGAAGAACCAAATGCGAGTGAATTTTTTTGTAGACCATGAGCTTAAAATGGTAGTTGAGATCTTCTTGATGATTTCAGAGAGATTAATGAGGCTTTTATGCTTCTGTCTGGAATATAAGCAGACCACATTTGAGTCAAAACAACTATCTCCAAGAATTCATTGATTAATGCTAATAATTCAGAAAATCTATAGTTCTCCCATAAAACCTCAAAGGATTACAAAATGATGAGATAAAGGCAAAGAGCCTTTCCCTTTATAGTGAACATTTTAATGAACCTGGAGACATAAAAAGATGTATTACTATATTGTAATGCCTGAGGAAACTAATTACAAAACATTCATTTTACTGCTCAGTGGGTGTCATTGTTAATTTTATGTGTCAAGTAGGAGGGTACTTTTAGATGAGACTAACATTTAAACCAATGAACTCTGGGTAAAGCTTACCGTCCCCATAATGTAGGTGGGCCTCATCTAATCAGTTGAAGGCATGACCAGAACAAAAAGACCAGCTTCCTTGAACAAGAGAGATTTCTCCAGTAGACTGTCTTTGGACTTCATCTGCACCACTGGCTCTCCTGAGTCTCCAGCCTGTCAGCTCACATTGCATATTTTAGACTCACCAGCTCCATAACTGTATGAGCCAATTTCTTATATCTTCCCATATTCACACAAATCCTACTGGTTCTGTTCTCTAGAAAACCCTAATGCAGTAGGACTTAACTTACCTGTAGTGATGAGATACTGGCATAGAAATATAATCAAATACATTCAACTTTAATGTCTACTAGTAGGGAAAAATATCCAACTCCTTATTCCAGTGTCCTTGTTTCTTCATGATACCACCCCAAAAAGGGTTATTCTACCTCATCATTAACTCTTCCTCAGGCCAGCTGGTGAGAAGCCCCAGTCTTGCTTCTTTTAAGGGCATACATGCATGTGTACTATATATTTTAAATATTTTAAATAGTATATAGCTAGGTCTAGTCTAATTCCTATACAATAAAATGATGGAATTCATATACATTGATAGGTTATTTTCAGATTTTTCCATGAGGTTTTCTAGTACATATTGGCAACATGACTTTTCCCCATTTACACTGATTACCCATACTGTAGGTTATTAAACGTTTTTAATTTTTGAATGTTTAAAAAATTTTTTCCTGACATTATCCTTTATGCATTTTCATTCTGGTTGTGACAGTGAATAAGGCCAAACTGCATTCTGAGTCTTATGTTCCAATGTAAGGAGTTGTAAAATCAAATTAAAAGTTATGTAAAGTACCTAAAATATTTTGAGTTATTTCACTTATTTTCCATTGTTTTGTTAAAGTAGTTTGAGTTTTGATACTGTGGTTCATAGTATTCAAGTTCAAATTTTGCATCCTTTTTCTAGGTACACAGTGCCTATGTAACTCAGAATCATCATTAGAAAATGGCTGTCATTTCTACCTTGGGTAACAGTCCAGAAATAACAACTGCCATACAGTGTGGCAAGTGTGGTAATAAGATGATGTACAGAGCACAGAGAAAAGAACAAAGGAAGAGGAGAGGAATCAACCACAGGAGAGCAAGTGGTTTAGGAGATGCCTGTAAGAGATATGTCTGAGCTAAGTCCGGTGGCTGGAGGCTTGGTGGGGTTGGAAAAGGTCACGCATCCCCAGCAGACAGTGTGGTGTGTAAACGCACAGGATGCAGAAGAGCAAATGTTTTCAAAGAATTAAAGCACTTTAGTCCCACTATAAAATGGTACATGTAAGAAGGAAAACAGCCCAAATAGATGAGCCGGGGCTTGGCCACAAAGGACTGTGTTAGGTCATCCCACAGAGACTAGATATAGAGATTTTATCCAGGAGCTAATGGGAAGTCACTGAAGGATCCTGGGTAAAGAAGAATGGGGCCAGAGAACATTTGTGTTGTAGAAAGATCACTCTGTCAACAGTATGAAGAAAGATGAAAGGGTGGGGAAGACAACTTAGGTTGCAGGAGAGAGATGAAGAAGAGCCTGCATTAAGGCTGTGGCAAAGGAGTAGGTTAGAAAGTAATAAATTTTGTGAGATGTGCTTGTTTGATATGTAAGGGGATCCAGGGTTTCAGGACTCATGAATATGAATGTTATCTTATTGTCCCTGACACTGTGTGCTGAGGGGGGGGCGGGGAAGAGTAGGATCTATGTGGGATGTCCTGAGGGAACATCTCAGGACATCAAGGGGAAAGTGTAAGTAGGTTTTTAAAAATATATTTTTAATTAAATTTATTTATTTGATAGACAGAGATCACAAGTAGGCAGAGAGGCAGGCAGAGAGAGAGGAAGGGAAGCCAACTCCCTGCTGAGCAGAGAGCCCAATGTGGGGCTCGATCCCAGCACCCTGGGATCATGACCTGAGCCAAAGGCAGAGGCTTTAACCCACTGAGCCACACAGGCACCCCGAAAGTGTATGTAGTTTTAAAAAGCATGCTAGGGGCGCCTGGGTGGCTCAGTGGGTTAAGCCACTGCCTTCGGCTCAGGTCATGATCTCAGAGTCCTGGGATCGAGTCCTGCATCGGGCTCTCTGCTCAGCAGAGAGCCTGCTTCCCTCTCTCTCTCTCTCTGCCTGCCTCTCCATCTACTTGTGATTTCTCTCTGTCAAATAAATAAATAAAATCTTAAAAAAAAAATAAAAAAAATAAACAGCATGCTAACATCAGAATTAAAGTTTATACTTAGCAACTCAAGACACTGATTTACAGCCTCTCAAGTCTGCACAGGGACGTACACAGGTGAACGCACATGCACGGTCATGTACTTAATTGCCCCCACAGGATAACTGTTTGCTGTGTCCCTCCGAGGACGCACATCTTTAACGCTATCTTGCCTCACATGCACTTACATTCTAGGGAGGACACCAAAAGGATGTGATACATAACCCACCATTCCCTTCCAGCAGTGCCTAAATTCAAGTTCGAGGGAAATGGAAATAGCGCCAGTTCCTCTCCGTGCCCCCATGTGCACACACACAGGACAGAGGTGGTCCCAGGTAGCACTGAGCTCCTCAGACCAGGTATGTAAGCTACATTCTAGCAGAGATCTAATATGATACCTAAGACTTGATCTAATATGATCTAATGAGATCTAATATGATACCTAAAACTCTTCGAAATGAACTCCCTTGCAGTAAGATGTAATAATAGGACACTAGGGTGATAGCTACATAAAGAGGCCAAGGTCTGTGTTACATTTTCTATTTTATATCATTAAACATCTCAATTACCATACCTTATTTGTTCAAATAATAAGAGTGCTTTCCCCACTGATAGTTTCCCCCAAATTACAGATCAGGGAAACATTCTGTCTGTGTCTAACATTATCCTCATTTTGTTTTCATCATTTTATTAATTTTTTATTGGAGTGTAGTTGGCACACAGTGTTACATTAGTTTCAGGTGTGCAGCATGGGGATTTGACAAGTTTATACATAATGCTCTGCTCACCACAAGTGCTATCATCTGTCACCATGCAATACAATTCCAATACCACTGACTATATTCCTTATGCTTTGCCTTTCAATATTATTCTCATTTTAAAATAAAAAATTTAAAGTTTTTTAAATTAAGAAATTACTTAAAAGGTTTCCACTTTTTGTTTTTTACAAGATGAAGAAACAAGCAATGTGAAAAGCGTTCAATTACTATAAATTGAATCATATTCTAAATGTACCAGGAGAGAGTGATATTACTAAATACAATAGTAACTATTTTTATAGTGATATTTTTAACAAAGTATTTCCCTTTTTTTGAAATCTGGATGTTTATGCAGTATTAAGGCATATGCTTATGCTTAAGGCAGCATATGCTCATATCACAACTGTACTAAAACACTGAATTTTTAATAAATGGCAGGGGTGCCTGGCTGGCTCAATCAGTTAAGTATCTGCCTTTGGCTCGGGTCATGATCCCAGGGTCTGGGATCAAGCCCCATGTTGGTCTCCCTGCTCAGAGGGGAGCCTGCTTTTCTCTCTCTCTCTCTCTGTTGCTCTCCCTGCTTGTCCTCCTTCTCTCTAATAAATAAATAAAATCTTTAAATTTTTAAAAAGGCAAAAATAGTTATTAAGTAGAAGACATGATCATCCACTCCTGTGGCATATTCTATAGGTAACAGTACCTTGGAAGAGGAAAGGCAGGTGAGCGATCATTGCTGTCATATATAAGGTGTTAAATAACTACAAAGTAAAATAAGTCTGATTGAATGGAAACAGTATGGAGAGGTTATGTTACTCCAACTAAAAAAATATTTTCTTTAGTATGTCCATCAACAGCTACTCTGAGGTCACTAAAAAAATTCCTTGCCATAAAAGAATACAACAGCAACAAAGCAGCTTTAAAATTTTGGGTGGGGGGCACATTAGGTAACTCAATATAAACCGTCAAGAAAATACTGATTTTAAAACTAAATTTGCTAGAAGAATATGTTTTTTGGGGGAATCTCCCCTAAAATTAATAATTTATTTAGCACACATTTATTTAGAGACCACCTCCCGGGAAGGTTCTTGGCCTATTACAAGCTCACACATTAAAACTAACTACAAAGGAAGAAGTGCTAATAAATGACCTGATTACATAGAGGATTTTTTTTTTTTTTTAAGATTTCATTATTTATTTATTTATTTGACAGTGAGACAGAGAGAGAATACAAGCAGGGGAAACAGCAGAGCGAGAGGAAGAAACAGGCTCCCCGTTGCGGAGGGAGCCAGATGTAGTAAGGATTGATCTCAGAATCCCGGGATCTTGACTTGAGCCACAGGCAGGCAGATGCTTAACCCACTGAGCCACCAGGCACCTGTATAAGAAGAATCTTAAAAGAAGTGTAGCTATAAATCTATGTGGTTAAAGCATTACATGAGTAGGAGTAGGAGGCTGCATGGTGCAATGAAATACCCATTGTTAAGCTCTGGTCAGGTGCTTACCTCAGTAAAAGGTGTAGTTGCAGAAACCACACATTAAAGAATATGTAGAGGATTTAAAAACACTGCCGAAAATCAGAATTATTATTTTTTTAAATCAGAAGTATTTTGGGACACCTGAATGGCTCAGTTGGTTAAGCAACTGCCTTCAGCTCAGGTCCTCATCCTGGAGTCCCGGGATCGAGTCCCACATCGGGCTCCCTGCTCAGCAGGAAGTCTGCTTCTCCCTCTGACTTCTCCCTTCTCATGCTCCCTCTCTCTCTCAAATAAATAAAAATCTTTAAAAAATAAATAAATAAAATCAGGAGTATTATTTTTTAAGATTTTATTTATTTATTTGACAGACAGAGATCACAAGTAGGCAGAGAGGCAGGCAGAGAGGGGGAAGAAGGCTCCACGCCGAGCAGACAGCCCAATGCGGGGCTCGATCCTAAAACTCTGGGTTCATGACCTGAGCTGAAGGCAGAAGCTTTAACCCACTGAGCCACCCAGGTGCCCCAAAATCAGGAGTATTTTTAAACTTCATTGTTTTATCCTAGTAAAGGAAGTTTAACAACAAAAAAGAAAAAAACTTATCTAGAAAAAAGAAGCCTGATAGCCATAAATTTCTAGTAGGGTATTTTTAAATTTTTTGTTATGATGAGCTTGTTTTGTTTTGACAAATACACAATGAAGTGTATTCTTCATTTATGCTGATGAAGAGGTTAAGTAATTTTATTGAAAGACTGCCTCTCCTAATACCAGTGTCTTTGGCATTCCCTTTCCTTAATTTGAATTTGTAGCTTTACTGGTTTGAGATGGTTTGTTTCTAAAGCGTTCATAGAAATAAAAGGAGCTTTAGATACCATTTAATCTAATTCTCTTATTTTAAAGATTAAAAAAGCCAGGGTCCAGAAAAGTAAAAGTAAAACTCTTTTCTTGACCCCAACAAGAAATCTCATGAAATCTGTGTTAGCTTCCTGTAGCTACCGTAACGAATCATCACAAATCTAGTGACTTAAAACAATGGAAATTTATTCTTTCACAGCTCTGGAGGCCAGAAGTCCAAAATTAAAGTGTGAACAGAGCCATCCTCCCTCCAAGGCTCTAAAGAGGAATCTTGCTTCTTGGGAGTTCCTAATGACTCTAGGCTTCGTTGGCCTATGGCTACAAAATTCCAATCTCTGCCTCTGCCTTTACAAGACCTTCTTATGTCTTCTCTTCTGTCTCTTAGAGGACATCTGTCACTGGATATAGGGCCCACCTGGATAATCCAGGGTGATTATACCAGTTTAACAGAATTAGACCTTCAAAGACTCTTTTTCCAAATAAGGTCACCTTCACAGATTCCAGGAGTTAAGATCTGGACATATCTTATTGGAGCTGCCATTCAATCTATTAGAGACTTTAAAGAATAATCAATCAATTAGCAGTAGGTAATATCAGATTCATTCTCTATGCAGAGAAGGAAGAAAGAAACAAAAGTAGAACTGGACAATAAAAGTAGAGACAGTGGTAAACACTGAAGGGAATAAGGGAACTAAAGGAGAAGACAGCTTGAAAAGGCTTCATAACTTTGTCAAAGATCAAAGATCAACTTGTCAAAGAACAACAAAGATAAGATACTTGGCAATTCTACAAAAATATTGTATCATGAAAATTACATACATATCTGCTTTCTATGATTTGTGAAATGGTCAAATATTTTAAACTCAAATTTCTCAAAAGGGAGTCCAGTTCCCAAAAGATGTATGGTTTGGAAGAATATACATTGTTAAAATGTCTATGGGGAGGTTATGTGCTATGATGAGGGCTGTAAAACGTGTAAGCCTGATGATCAACAGACCTGTACCCCTGGGGCAAATAATACATTATATGTTAATAAAAATAATTTTTTAAAAATGTCCATGCTGCCCAGAGCAACCTATACTTTCAACACCATCTCAATCAAAATACCAATGGCATTTCTCAAAGTGTTCAACCAAACAATCCTAAAATCTGTATAGAACCAGAAAAGACCCCAAATTGCCAACTAAATGTTGAAAAAGAAAAACAAAGCTGGTGGCCTCATGTTGCTTGATTTCAAGCTATGTTACAAAGCTGTGATCACCAAGACAGCATGGTACTGGCACAAAAACAGACACATAGATCAATGGAACAGAGAGCCCAGATATGGTCCCTCAACTCTATAGTCAACTAATCTTCGACAAAGCAGGAAAAAATATCTAATAGAAAAAAGAAAGTCTCTTCAATAATTGGTGCTGGGAAAATTGGACAGCTATATATGAAGAATGAAACTCGACTATTCTCTTACACCATATACAAAGATGAACTCTAAATGGATTAAAGGCCTCAATGTGAGACAGAAACCCATCAAAATCCTAGAAGAGAACATAGGCAGTAACCTTTTTAACACCAGCCACAGCAACTTCTTTCAAAACACAGCTCCAAATTCAAGGGAAACAAAAGCAAAAATGAACTTTTGGGACTTCATCAAGACAAGAAGCTTCTGAATAACAAACTAAACAGTCAGCAAAACAAAGAGACATCCCACAGAATGAGAGAAGATATTTGCAAATTACACTACAGATAAAGGGTTGGTATCCAAGACCCATAAAGAACTTCTCAAACTCAACACCCAAAAAACAAATAATCAAGTCAAAAAATGGGCCGAAGACTGAACACACTTCTCCAAAGAAGACATACAATGGCTAATAGACACATGAAAAAATGTTCATCATCATTAGCCATCAGAGAAATACAAATCAAAATGACATCGAGATACCACCTTACACCAGTTAGAATGGCAAAAATTGACAAGACAAGAAACAACAAATGTTGGAGAGGTTGTGGAGAAAGGGGAACCCTCTTACACTGTTGGTGGGAATGCAAGTCGGTACAACCACTTTGGAAAACAGTGTGGTGGCTCCTCAAAAAGTTAAAAATAGAGCTACACTATGACCCAGAAATTGCTCTACTGGGTATTTACTCCAAAGACACAGATGTTGTGAAAAGAAGGGCCATAGGCACCCCAATGTTCATAAAAATAATGTCCACAATAGCCAAACTGTGGAAAGAGTTGAGATGTCCTTCAACAGACAAATGGATAAAAAAGATGTGGTCCATCTATACAATGGAATATTACTCACCCATCAGAAAGAATAAATACCCAACATTTACATCAACATGGACGGAACTGGAGAAAATTATGCTAAATGAAATAAGTCAAACAGAGAAAGACAATCATCATATGGTTTCACTTACTTGTGGAACATAAGGAATAGCGTGGAGGACATTAGGAGAAGGAAGGGAAAAAGGAAGGGGGGGTATCAGAGGGGAAAGATGAACTATGAGAGACTATGGACTCTGGGAATCAAACTGAGGGTTTTAGAGGGGAGGAGATGCGGGGATGGGTGGGCCAGTGATGGTTATTAAGAAGGGCATGTACTGCATGGAGCACTGAGTATTATCTTGGAACACTACATCAAAAATTAATGAGGTACTATATGGTGACTAACATAACAAAAAACTACAAAAAATAATAATTGGGATATTTATGGAACGCTGCCAAGACAAAGTCTGGATGACTTCTCAAAAGCCCAGTCGTCCTATATTTGCCAGCACAGACAGCCTGAGATGCACAATTTGGAGGGTGACTCACTCTTACCCTAAAAATATGTGGAATTTCAAATATAGTGAAAAGTATTGATTTAAGCCTTTGGAAAGCCTTGATTGGAAAGCAAAGACATGAACGTTACACTTGGGTTAATTTTGTCTCAAGTTTCATTTATATACTGAAAAATATTAAGATTACATTAAAAAGACTCAAGTAATTATTCAGATATTTATTAATGAAACCCAAAGACATAAGTGAACGTTACACAGCTCTTCCTTTAGAAAAGTTAAGCCTTTGGTTTCTTTTCTCTCTAATTCCTCCCAGTCTCAAAACTTTGGCAGTGCCACTGACGACTTTTGTGTCAAGTACATGGTCGTCCCTTGTGGCTCGTTTTGTGACAATATCTTGACTTTATCAAGAAACTGACTGAGTAGTCATTTGCCACGTGGCTCTCATTCCCTTAGCAAGAATCCCTTTTCTCTATTCTTGCTCTCTTTCATCCTGCCTTTAGTTTGGAAACACTGTGCTTCTATTGCCAAATAATTTCAGTATTTTCCAATTTCACTAGAAAACTTATTTCTGTGAAGTTTTCAACAAATAATTAAAATTAACATTCCCAGTAGGCTAGAAAAATTATGCTTATAACATTTTCATATTTAACTTATTTTCATCCAACTTACTTTTAGCATTTAAAAAATTACTATAAAATATTTGTCTTACACAAAAGTATAAAGAAAAAAATAAAGACACAGTTTAAAAAAGAAAGAAAAATAAATCTAGCAGTATAGTTGAAGTCTCTATTTATTCATTCCCAATTTCATTCCTTTCTCTCTCTCCCTACACCATCACTGCCAAGGTAATCGCTACACTTTTCATTACCTCTCTAGACTTTGTATGTCTAGACTAATTAAAATACTTTATTTTTTGTATAGTCTATACTGCCAAACCAACTCTATCTAATAAATAATAACTAATAATGATTATTGTACTTAAGAAAAATTCCCAAATTTGTAAATTCAGAAAAAAATTCCCATGACATTATTTTAAAACCTGAGTCACTAAACAAGAGTTAAATTTTTAACAATTTTATTCCAAATTCATAACTGCCATTTGACATGCACACAAATCCTATGGAGATTATAGTGAAAAACAAAGTAGCATATCTAATATTTGCCTTCCTATGGAAGCTTCTAGCTAGACCAGAAAAAAAGGTACACAATATATAGAAAGTTATATATACGCACAATATACAGAAAGGCAAAATAGACTCCTAAAGAATTAACTGTGCCTTATTTTTTTGATAGAATTATAAGAATAGGAGTTGAAAGAAACACGACTGCCTAAAGAGAGTATTCCTTGTTTCAAACATGGCTGAAAATAGTAGTATCTTCATTCCTGCCTCACCTGAGATTTATTTAGGAAGAAGTTAGGAAAACCTTATCAATCATAAAATAATGGACAAGCATATAAGGGACTATAAATAACACTAGTAGAAACATTTAATGAAATAATTCTATTCATTAGTCATAGGGAGCTTCAATTATAATTCATTATGAAACAGTGCCAACAGGAAATTCCAGTTGTGATATACATGGGGGGAAAAAAAGACAGTGGACTATTAATGCCAGAATACAAAACAATAGTGAAGCCAACCAATATTTATTAAGCACTTCTTAAGTGCCAGGGACAGAGCTATGTAGAGCAAGGAAGGGAAAGGTAAGTAACTTATGTAGCTCTCTATGTAGAGCAAGGAAGGGAAAGGTATGTAACTTAATCCCTGAAATATAACAGGCTACAGCTAGAAGCTGAAACAATAATTTAAATTTCAAATAATACTAAGTTGATTACATAAAATAACTAAAAGAACACAAAAACAACTAAAAGAACATAGTTGGGTTAATTTTGTCTCAAGTTTCATTTATATACTGAAAAATATTAAGATTACATTAAAAAGACTCAAATAATTATTCAGATATTTGAATACATCCAGACTTGGAAATATCCAAGAAGAACTAGTAGCATTTTTCTTGATATTCCTTGCCACATAACCATAGCCCTAGAGACTACCTCTACAGTAGACTAAAGAAACAAACTAAAGCAGCTCAGATTTCCAAGGTATTAAAATTTTAAGTGGTAACAATATCTAGCTATTAATAATTACTTTAAAGATTCCCCATCAGACCTATCCTAAAATACTTCGGTTAAAGTGAGTTCATGTATATGAAAGCAGCTAGTATCACACTTGCTAGTCAGTGGATTCTTAATAAAAGTTAAAACAACAATAGCAGGGGCACCTGGGTGGCTCAGTGGGTTAAAGCCTCTGCCTTCGGCTCAGGTCATGATCCCAGGGTCCTGGGATCGAGCCCCACATCGGGCTCTTTGCTCAGCGGGGAGCCTGCTTCCTCCTCTCTCTCTACCTGACTCTCTGCCTACTTGTGATTTCTGTCTGTCAAATAAATAAATAAAATCTTTAAAAAAAAAAAAAACAACAATAGCAATTAACCTTATCTATGGAACAATAAATATTTGAAACTATAGAAGAAGCCCAGAATTTGACTGACTGAAAAACCTTTGGAAATGATTTTGTATAACCCCTTGATTTTAAAAGTTAAAGAAACTGAGGCCAAACAATTTAGCCAACTAACACTAGAGCCAGGATTAAAATCCAAGTCTCCTAACATAAGACTGGGGTTTTTGCAAATCCTTTTGTTGGGCTAAAGTTTTGGGACAGGGCAAAAAAAAGGACCCACCAAAAGCTTTGTTTCCCATAAGCAAATTTTCTGGATTCTGAGACAGAAAAAGACCAGATTCTTACTCCAGCTATCACTAATCATAGCCTTAAGTAAGTCACCAAAACTCTAGGATTCAGTTTTTGTATATAAAATGAGAAGGTTAGACTGGATCAATGATTCTCAGTCTTGGCTATGCAGTCAAATCCTCTGAGTGGCCTTTTAAAAACAGCAACACCAAGGTCCTACCCCACACAGATTCTATATGAAATGGTCTGGGATGGTCTGCAGGCATTCAATATTTTAAAGTTTCCCAAGTGATTCCAATGTGTAACCAAGACTGAGGCCCATGGGACTAAATAATATTTAAAGGTCCCTTTTATCATAAAATTTGAATTTATTCTCCCTTGTTTTGTTTGTAACATTAACTAACACTACAGGCACGTTAGACACAGTAAGTATACACAAATCCAGAAAAAAAGTCCCTTTTGGACTGCATAGACATTCATGGTGTGTGTAGATTCTATACCATAATCCCTTAGCATTTATTGAGTCCTATTCAGAAGAAACCTTCTTCTTCCCTGGCGTATCTTTCTCTATGGAGGGAACTCAATTAGCATCAAATTCTTGGCCCTCTCTATCTATGCCCTTCCTCCCTCTCTCCAAGACAGACTTGTTTATCAGTCAGCAAATCTGGAGGAGTAATCTGTAGATGCTTGGCTCACCTCCCTCCTTTCACCTCTTGGGAATGAGCTAGCCAGAGTACACAAATTCTAACCTAGTTCTCTAAGGACGGTCTCTGCACTGGGACTCCCCTCAGTCCAGGGCTGCTATGACTGCTGTAAGCCTTCTAATTCTGAGGTCCAGAATTTAGAAGCTTATCCAGCAGCAAATACAAGCTGCAACCCTCTAATTCAGATTTTATTAGAAAAGGGTAATATTTGGTTCCCAAATATTTATGCTTGTCTTATTTCTCAACTAGTTCAGAGCTCAGTAAATGAAGAGCCACGCTGTTTTACTGGGCCCTCCCAGATATCTCAACAAGGCCTACTCTGTATTTAACAATGCCACAGGAATATGAGGAATATGAGGATGATATGCTTATCATTTGGTAACATTCAGAGTGAGTAAATGAACAAATAAATATTATGGTTGTTACGAACTGAATGTGTCTTGCCAACATTTATGTTGAAATCTTACCCCCTTTTGATAGTAATAGGAGGTGGGATCTTTGGGACGTAATTAGGTAATGAGGGTGAAGCCCTAATGAGTGGGAGTGGTACCCTTATAAGAAGAGATACAGAAGAAATGATCTCTCTTCATCTGAGGTTACAGCAAAAAAGCAGCCCTCTATAAACCAGGAAGAGTTTATAGAACACAACAGCGTTCTGTAACACAATCAGAACACAGCTGTGCTGGCACCCTGATCCTGAACTTCCAGCATCCAGAACTTGGTGAAATAAATATCTGTTTTTTAAGCCATTGTGGTATATTTATTACAGATCTATTCAAGGATTATATTTTACCAAAAGGAAACCTTTAAAAAAAGAAAAAAAGAATTTGAGAGAGAGTGAGTGAGCACAAGCGGGGGAGAGGGGCAAAGAGAGAAGCAGCAGCAGACCCCCTGCTGACAAGGGAGCCCAGTTCAGGGCTCCATCCCAGGACCCTGGGATCATGACCTGAACCGAAGGCAGACGCTGAATCGACTGAGCCAGCCAGGCACCCCAAACCAAAGGAAGTCTTATCACTATTGCCTTAATTCAGGGTTTTTCAACCTTATCATTATTAACATTTTGGGCTAAAAAATTTCTTCCTTTTTTTTAAACCACATTGTTGAGGTCATGACTGATATACAAGAAGCTGTACATATCTAATGTATACAACATGATGAGTTTGGTGCTAAGTATAAACCAGTGAAACCATCACTGTAATCTATTCCATAATCATATCCATCACTTCCAAAAATTGGGGCTGACTAATGCTTGCTGAGGACAACTGCCCTGAACATTCTAGTAAGTTTAGCTGCATCCATAGCTCTTACTCATTAGATGTAAGTAGCAACTCCCCAAGTTGTGACAACCAAAAATGTCTCCAGACACTGCTGCCAAATGCCCCCCAGATAGCAAAATCACCCAGTGGTGGGAACCATTGCCTCAATTTGACGTGTCAGTACAGGAAAGCAAAAGTGTGAATAGGTGTTGAAAAGGCAAACACCAAATCATAGATTACAATGGCCAGAAAGGTTCTTACAGCTCACCTAGTCCAGCACTTTGCATTTTTAAATGAGAAACTACAATTATGAAAATACTAATAGTTATTGCAAGTCATTTGTTGAGGCAGAACCTCTTATATATTAAAATCAGCAACCCTAACAATAAAAAATGCAAAAAGAAGCATAAGCTAGGAATTCCCTAGTTGTTTATCCTCCTGAAAACATCAGTATTCTTTCTAGAGCTGTGCTGTATCACTTTAAAATATAGAAATACATTTCCTCCAATTCTTGCTCTTAAAAAACCTGTGAGAAATATTTAGAAGCCATGCCTACACTACTAAAGGTAAAAACCATGGTTCTCACTATATGTATATATCACAAAAAAATACAGAAGAATATATGTAATGATGTAACAGAAATAAAGAACTAAATATTAATAAAAAATACAGAACACATCATGTATTACGGGGCAAAGAAACAAGTAGATATTAATGTAGTCTGGCCTTCTCCAACCTATCCTCCACAGTAACCTTTCTCAAAAAGATCCTTCTAAAACACAGATCTGATTATGTTTCTTTCAGCCTGGCTTCAAATCCTTCAAAGGTTTACAATATCCATCATCTTCAAGATAAAAACCAAACTTCCCAGTTTCCATGATCCTGCTCCTGCCCACTTCTCCAGCCTCATCTCCTTTCCTTCTTCCACACATACCCCAAGTTCCAGCTATTCCATACTCCTTGAAAAGATACCCAAGAACCTATATTTAGTAAGAGCAGGAAAAGTGAGATAACACAACTGCATGTAATGCTTGTTTATGAACCCAGCCTTCAGTTGTCAGATCTGGTATGACTTCCTCAAGAACAGTGCCCCAACCCCAACTCTGTTACATGTTTTCACAGCACCATGGACCTCTCCTTCACTGCATTTATTAGTTATAGTTTTTACAATTATTTATGTGGTTATTTCATTCATCTTTTTCTCCATACAGACTATTATCTCCAATAGGGCAGGAAGTATGTTTATACTTGGGATATAATGTCCACTATGTCCCCAAGGCAGGTTTCACTTATGCTTGGCATACTGTAGATGCTCAATGAATATTTATCAATTAAGTAAATGAGTATTCTTTTACATCTCCAAGTCTTTTCAGGGTGTTATTTCCTATCTGTAATGACCCTCTTTTCCTTTTCTATCTGGCCAGCTCCTCTTTCCCTTTAAAACTCAGCTCATCATCCTTCACCCTGGAAATCTAACTTGATCCCTGAGGCCAAGTTAGATACTCTACTTCTGTGCTCTCATAACATCCTGGGATATATATATATATATATATTTTTTTAAGATTTTATTTATTTATTTGACAGACAGAGATCACAAGTAGGCAGAGAGGCAGGCAGAGAGTGAGAGAGAGGAGGAAGCAGGCTCCCCGCGGAGCAGAGAGCCCGATGTGGGGCTCGATCCTAGGACCCTGCGATCATGATCTGAGCCGAAGGCAGAGGCTTTAACCCACTGAGCCACCCAGGCGCCCCAATCCTGGATATATTTTTATACAGCATATATTTTTGACTGTAGTTTTCTCTGTACTTGTCTCTCTGTGTCCCTCCATCTCTTCCACTAGACTGAGCTTCTTAAGGATGAGGGTTGTGTCAATCATCTGATATGCTCTGCTGGCAGTGCAAGTGCTCAAAAACAGAGGGATATCCTATCAATGTTTGAATGAATACAGAGGTAAATACACTGCATTTTATTACACAGGTTCCTCCCTGCTGAGGGAGAACATTATAAGGACAAAATAGAGCCTGAAATAAAGCCCCAACATTTAAATTATATTACAGTTTATCCATAAAGGACTGTGACCTAACAAAATAGCTTTTAACAAATCTTTACCAATATTCTCCTTGGTGTGCTTTAAGAATAACAAAATTTGGGACACCTGGCTGGCTTAGTGAGTTAAGCCTCTGACTTGGGCTCAGGTCATGATCGGGCTCTCTGCTAGGCAGGGAGCCTGCTTCCTCCTCTCTCTCTCTGCCTGCCTTTCTGCCTACTTGTGATCTCTGTCTGCCAAATAAATAAGTAAAATCTTTAAAAAAAAAAAAAAAGAGTAACAAAATTTGGGGCACCTGGGTGGCTCAGTCGTTAGGCATCTGCCTTTGGCTCAGGTCGAATCCCACATGGGGTTCCCTACTCAGCGGGAAGCCTGCTTCTCCCTCTCCCACTCCCCGGCTTATGTTCCTTCTCTCACTCTGTCTCTGTCAAATAAATAAAAATAAGATCTTTTAAAAAGAAAAATACCAAAACTCTGCAGTAACAGAACACTAAATAAAAGTTTAAAAATAATTTAAATAATAAATCAGTTCTAGGAAAATAGCAAAGTTGAATGCTGCACTCAGTGCAAGATGAGTCATTTTAAAATAGTGGCATCTCAAGAACCACTCTTCCATGTTATTCAATTACTGAAAGGATAATTTAACTTAAGAATTCCACTGCAAACGATGCTAACCGTGAACAATGTCACGATATCTGTAAATTTTTCCTATGTCCTTATATTGAAGGAAGAGTTGGGTTGCGAAAGCAACTTCATTTTTCTTAACACGTGGTCTCTCTAGACTTCTGAAACATTAAATGTCATTCCAATAACTCTTTAGAAGACATAATTAGAACAATATAAGGATAGAAGTTTATGTTATTTGGCTGCTTCTGTCACAGCTCATAAACCAATGCACATTTGCCCTGCTTGTCCTTAACCAAGAACATGTGAAACTTTCAAGAAACAAATAAAAGGTTATTGACCAAAACACTGCCCTTTTCTCTACCTTACCACCATATTTAAAATACAGTAAAAGGAAAACTCAATGAAGCTGGGAACGCAGGCATAAGATCTACAAGAAGTATAATGGCAAAAAACTCAGTCTCATTCAAATCTGAATAGCTAATCCATTGCCAGATCACTCTATTGTACTCAACAAAAGCAACAATCAGATTACACTAATTCAGGAATTTTTTAGTTTCTTTCTTGTATCTGATTAGATTCATGAGGGAAAAACACTCTTCAGTGAGCTGTCTCTGGTCTAGTTCCCACTTCTACATGCAGCCCATGATGTCCACTCTTAGCCTGAACCTGAGCTAAAACTCCAGAGGCCCATCTCCAGTCCAATCGCTGTCTCGTGGGCCTCTGGACTTTAACTTCCAATCTCAGAGTTCCCTCTGGCACCAGGAGATTTGCCTTTCCTGCCTTCAAATGTGGCTCCACATGAAAAGAGTTTTTGTTGTTGCTATACTTAATCCAAAATTTATCTAGATTTTCAGCAGAAGGACATTCTTTCATCTTTGAATTTCATTATCTCACCTGGAATTTCCTTATTTGTTAGAAGTTACTCTTCAGTATGTCACCTGTAGCATTAAAGTCTTCACTAATGTCCCTTAAAAATAAAAGTAATACTTTCTAAGCAGACTTTGCCCCTCTTGCCACTGTCAATGCTCGTTGATCCTACTGACTGACTGATGATAAATTAGCTCTAACATCTCATTATCATTTACTACTACTTGACATCAGCCATCCAATGCCCAATTGAAACACTGTACCAGATCTCATGACATTTTCAAATTTGAAAACAAACTGAAAAGGCATGTCTGATTATGAAGTTTTAAGTTAGATTTAACTTGGGTTTTCAATTAATCTAATTCTGAATTTGCCATGAAAGTTGATCACCTCTCTATTTTTAGTTTTGTGTCCCTTGATTGTATTGTAGTTTTTAGAATTTCAGGTACTTTCAGAAATACGAAGTTGTTTTACAAAGATCCTATACTTATGGGAACCTGGGTGGCTCAGTGGGTTAGGCCGCTGCCTTCGGCTCAGGTCATGATCTCAGGGTCCTGGGATCGAGTCCCGCATCGGGCTCTCTGCTCGGCGGGGAGCCTGCTTCCTCCTCTCTATCTCTGACTGCCTCTCTGCCTACTTGTGATCTCTGTCTGTCAAATAAATAAAATCTTAAAAAAAAAAAAAAAAAAAAAAAAACAAAGATCCTATACTTAGTCATAAGATAACAGCAAGACTGCAGATTACTTGAGATGTAGGATTGCTAATGGCAAACTTGCTAATAGCAAGTACAAATACACTTCTGCCTAATGGAAGATATATGCAATGGGGCATATACATATATACACACACACCTATATATATGTGTGTGTGTGTGTGTGTAAGCCCCATATATGTATACATATACCATACATATATATATATACGTACACATGTGGTTATGTAATTCCTAGAATGAGCCAAATTTTAGAAAATCTGTTCACTCAATAAATACATACTTTATGCCAGACATTGTATTATTAAATGCTAACCATTCAATGGTGAATAGATAAGGCCCCTTTACCTTCATGAGACTGGCATTCCAATAGGAGACGGTACAAAGTACAGGCATACCTTGTTTTATTGCACTTTGTTTTATTGAAATTCACTGATATTGCCTTTTGTACAAATTGACGGTCTGTGGCAACAAACCTTTTCCATTTATTTTAATTATTATGGTGATCTGTGATCAGTGGTCTTTGATATTACTATTATAAACCACATCCATATAAAACAGCAAACTTAATCAATAAATTTTGTGTGTGTTCTGACTGCTCCACTGACCAGATGTTCCCCTCTCTCCTTCTCCTCAGGACTCCTTATTTCCTGAGACACAACAATACTGAAATTAGGCCAGTTAATAACCCTACAATGGCCTCTAAGTATTCAAGTGAAAGGAAAAGCTGCACGTCTCTCATTTTAAAAAAACTAGAGATGGTTAAGCTTAGTGAAGGCATGTCAAAAGTGAGACAGAAGATAGGCCTCTTGCACAAAACAGTTATCCAGGATGTTAATGCAAAGGAAAAGTTCCTGAAGGAAATGAAAAGTGCTACTCCAGTGAATACTCAAATGATAAGAAAGCAAATCAGCCTTACTGCTGATGTGGAGAGAGTCTGAGTGGTCTGGATAGATGATCAAACCAGCCACAACATTCCCCTAAGGCAGAGCCTAATCCAGAGCCGGGCCCTAACTCTCTTCAATTCTGTGAATACTGAGAGAGGTGAGGAAGCTGCAGAAGAAAAGTCTGAAACTAGTGGAGGTTGGTTCATGAGGTTTAGGGGAAAGAACCTGTCTCCGTGACATAAATGTGTGAGGCAAAGTAGCAGGTGCTGATGCAAAAGCTGCAGCAAGTTATCAATCTAGCTCAGATAATTCATAAAGGTGGCTACACTAAACAACAGATTTTTAGTGTAGATGAAACATCCTTGTATTGGAAGAAGATGCCATCTATGACTTTCATGGCTAGAGAGGAGAAGTCAATGCCTGGCTTCAAAGCTTCAAAGTTCAGACTGACTCACTCATAGGGGGCTAATGAGCTGCTGACTTTAAGGTGAAGCCAAGGCTTCTTTACTATTCCAAAAATCCTAGGGCCTTTAAGAATTATGCTAAACATACTCTGCCTGTGCTCTACAAACAAAACAACAAGGCTTGAATAACCACACATCTGTTTACACATGGTTTGCTGAATATTTTAAGCCTGCTATTGAGACCTACTGCTCAGAAAAAAAAAGATTACTTTCAAAATAGTGCTGTTCATTGACAATGCACCTGGTCCTCAAGAGCTCTGATGGAGATATACAATTAGATGAATTTTGTTTGCTTGCTAACACAACACCCATCTGCCGCCCACGGATCAAGGAATAATTTTGACTTTCAAGTCTTATTATTTAAGAAATACATTTTATGGGCTCCTGGGTGGCTCAGTCAGTTAAGTGTCTGCCTTTGGCTCAGGTCCTGGGATCAGGGTCCTGGGATCGAGTTCTGCATCAGGCTCCCTGCTTGGTGGAGAGCCTGCTTCTCCCTCTCCCTCTGTCTGCCTCTCTACCTACTTGCGCTTTCTCTCTCTCTGTCGAGTAAATAAATAAAATCTTAAACAAAAAAAAGAGAGATACATTTCATATCACTATAGCTGCCATAAATAGTGATTCCTCTGATGGATCTGGGGAAATAAATTGAAAACCTTCTGGAAAAGAGTCCCCAATTCTAAATGCCATTGAGAACACTTGTGATTCATGGGAAGAGGTCAAAATATCAACATTAACAGGAGTTTGGAAGAAGTATATTCCAACAGTCAAGAAGGACTCTTCATGGTATGAAATACCAAGAGAAGAAGAATTAGAAGTAGAGCCTGAATGGCTGCAGTCTCATGATAAAACGTTAAGATTTATTTATTTGAGAGAGAGAGAGCACATGCATGAGTGCCAGTGGGGGAAGGGGCAAAAGGAGAGGGAAAAAGAGAATGCTCAAGCAGACTCCCCACTGAGCACGGAGCCCACCACGGGATCTGACACAGGGCCCAGTCTCAGCACCCTGAGATCATGACCTAAGCCAATACCAAGAGCTGGCCCCCTAACTGACTGAGCCAACTAGGTGCCTCTCATGATAAAACTTAAACAAGATGAGGAGTTGCTTCTTATGGATGAACAGAGAAAGTAGTTTGTTGAAATGAAATCTATTTCTGGTGAAGATGCTGTGAAGATTGTTGAAATGATAACAAAGAATGTAGAATATGACATAAACTTGGTTGATAAAATAGCAGCAGAGTTTGAGAAGACTGATTCCAATTCTGAAAGAAGTTGTACCGTGGGCAAAATGCTTTCAAACAATATCACATGCTATAGAGAAACTCTTTATGGAAGGAAGAATCAATGAACGCAGCAAATTTCATTGTCTTATTTTGAGAAATTGCCGTAGCCACCCCTGCCTTCAGCAACCACCACCATGAGCAGTCAGCAGCCATCATCATCCAGGCAAGAACCTCCCACCAGCAAAAGGATTACAACTTGCTGAAAGTTAGCATTTTTTTTTTTAGCTATAAAGTATTTTTAAATTAAGGTATGTCCATTTTTTAGACTAATGCTGCTGTACACTTAATAGACTATAGTACAGTGTAACATACATAACTTTTTATGTACTAGAAGACCAAAAAATTCGTTTGACTTGCTTTACTGCAACATTTACTTTATTGCAGTGGCCTGGAACTAAACCTGCAACATCTCCCAATTATCCCCAGCATAGTAAACAAACAAACATGCAAAGCAAATAAACAGAGATTGGGATTATAGCTAGAAGGAAATAAGAATGATCCTATTACAGATTGAAAGGGCCCATTCTAGGTAGGATAATCATGAAAGGCATCTGTAAAGAAGAGACCTGAAGGACAAGAAGGTTATTTACTAGAAGTTTACAGCATGGGGCCTGGAGGGCAAAAGACTGGTAGGATACCAAGGAGTATGAAAATATTCAAGGCAGAGACAACAGCAAGAACTATGATTTATACCAAGAAAGCATGTTAGGATTTCCACAAACTAAATTAAAGCTAGTCTGATGTATAGCAGGGAGGAGGGAGAGTGTACCAAGATGTATGAGACTGGAGAAATGACAAGACCAGATCATGAAGGACAATCAAAGAAAGTCACGATACCAAACTGCATTAAAAATATAAGGCCCAACAATATGCTATCTATAAGAAACCTATTTAAAACATTAAGACCTAACAGTTGCATGGGTGGCTCAGTCAGTTAGGCGTCTGCCTTCTGCTCAGCTGTGATATCCAGGTCCTGGGATCAAGTCCTGCACTGGGCTCCCTGTTTAGCAGGAAGCCTACTTCTCCCTCTTCCCTTACTCCTTCCCCTTGCTCATGCTCTCTCCCTCTCTGTCAAACAAATAAATAAAATCTTAAAAACAAAAAAAAAAAAAAAAACCAAAAAAATTAAGATATACTGGTTAAAGTAAAAGGATATAAAAAAATACACACCATATAAATATTAAGCAAAAGAAAGCTGCAGTGACTATACTTCTGTCAAAGTAGATTTCAGAACAAGGGTTAGATTACCAAGGATAAAGAGGGATGTTACATAATGTTCCTCACATAAAAGGACAAATTGACCAAGATGACATAATAATCCTAAATATGCATAAACCTGACAACAGAGCTTCAAAATACATAAAGGGAAATCAAACCCTTCAAACTGATCTGCAAATTCAATGCAAATCTAATCCAAATCCCAGGAGATATGTTTTGTTTTACATATTGAAAAGCTAATTCGAAAATATATATGGAAAGAAAAAGGAACTACAATAGTCCAGAGGACTCTGAAAAAGAACAATAAAGCTGGAGGACTCACAATGTCTGATTTCAGCCCTATAACAAAACAGCAGTATGGTACTGATGGAACTCAAGTTGGCTTCAGCACATTTATAGTCCATAGGTTTTCAACAGAGCCCAAGGCAATACAATGGAAAAGGGAGTCTTCAACAAAGAGTGCTGATACAACTGAATATCCATGTGTTTAAAAAAAACAAAAAACAAAAAACAGGGGTGCCTGGGTGGCTCAGTGGGTTAAAGCCTCTGTCTTCAGCTCCAGTCGTGGTCTCGGGGTCCAGGGATCAAGCCCTGCATCGGGCTCTCTGCTCAGCGGGGAGCCTGCTTTCCCCTCTCTCTCTGTCTGCCACTCTGCCTACTTGTGATCTCTGTCAAATAAATAAATAATCTTAAAAAACAACAACAACCAAAAAAACAAAAAAAACCTCACCTAATTCCTACAGAAGGTATAAATGAACTTGAAATGGAGGAATCACAGAATATGAAATTTATAAGATAAAACTTCTAGAAGAATACATATGAGAAACCTCTGTGACTTTGGATTAGGCAAAAAATTCTATAAAAGAATAAACCATAAAAGAAAAAATTGTTAAAATGGGTGTCATCAAAATTCAAAACTCCTTTCTAGAACTACAAGAAAATGAAAAGACAATCCACAGACTAGAAGAAAATATTTGCAAACACATATGTGACAAAGGACTGATAACTGAAATACATAAAGAACTCTCACAACACAGCAGTAAAAAATACTCAAATAAATGAGCTAATAATTTGAGTATTTCATCAAAGACTATACAGATGGCAGATATATACATGAAAAGATGCTCAACACTGTTAGTCGTTAGAGAAATCACAGTAAAACTACCATAAGATACAAGTACTCCCATACTTAAATAGATCGTTTTTTTTTAATTGACAACACCAGGTGCTGACAATAGTGCAGAGCAAAAGCCACACTTCCTCATTGCTGGTAGGAATACAAAACTGTACAGGCACTTTGGAAAACAGGTAAGCAGTTTTGCAGATAATTAAACACACTCTTATCTAGTAATCCCATTCCCAGATATTTACCAAACAGAAATGAAGATTTATGACCCCACAAAAATATGCATGCAGATGTCCATATCTGCTTTGTTTTTCATCAGCAAAAACCAGAAACATCCTAAATGTCCAACAGCTGAAGAGTGGATAAACAAACTGTAGTGCATTCATACAATGGGATACTAAACTGTGATCTACAGGAACAAACTACTACTGCATCAGTAAACAGTATGGATGCCTCTCAAGAGCATTACATTAAGTAGATGCTACAGGTTATATAATTCCATTTTAGGTAACATTCTGGAACACTATAAAAAGTATAGTGAATGCACCCAAAACCATAAGATACCTAGGAATAAACCTAACCAAAGAGGCACAGAATCTATACTCAGAAAACTATAAAGTACTCATGAAAGAAATTGAGGAAGACACAAAGAAATGGAAAAATGTTCCATGCTCCTGGATTGGAAGAATAAATATTGTGAAAATGTCTATGCTACCTAAAGCAATCTACACATTTAATGCAATTCCTATCAAAGTACCATCCATCTTTTTCAAAGAAATGGAACAAATAATTCTAAAATTTATATGGAACCAGAAAAGACCTCGAATAGCCAAAGGGATATTGAAAAAGAAAGCCAACGTTGGTGGCATCACAATTCCGGACTTCAAGCTCTATTACAAAGCTGTCATCATCAAGACAGCATGGTACTGGCACAAAAACAGACACATAGATCAATGGAACAGAATAGAGAGCCCAGAAATAGACCCTCAACTCTACAGTCAACTAATCTTCGACAAAGCAGGAAAGAATGTCCAATGGAAAAAAGACAGCCTCTTCAATAAATGGTGCTGGGAAAATTGGACAGCCACATGCAGAAAAATGAAATTGGACCATTTCCTTAACACCACACACAAAAATAGACTCAAAATGGATGAAGGACCTCAATGTGAGAAAGGAATCCATCAAAATCCTTGAGGAGAACACAGGCAGCAACCTCTTCGACCTCAGCCGCAGCAACATCTTCCTAGGAACATCGCCAAAGGCAAGGGAAGCAAGGGCAAAAATGAACTATTGGGATTTCATCAAGATCAAAAGCTTTTGCACAGCAAAGGAAACAGTTAACAAAACCAAAAGAACACTGACAGAATGGGAGAAGATATTTGCAAACGACATATCAGATAAAGGACTAGTGTCCAGAATCTATGAAGAACTTAGCAAACTCAACACCCAAAGAACAAATAATCCAATCAAGAAATGGGCAGAGGACATGAACAGACATTTCTGCAAAGAAGACATCCAGATGGCCAATAGACACATGAAAAAGTGCTCCATATCACTCGGCATCAGGGAAATACAAATCAAAACCACAATGAGATATCACCTCACACCAGTTAGAATGGCTAAAATAAAGAAGTCAGGAAATGACAGATGCTGGCGAGGATGCGGAGAAAGGGGAACCCTCCTACACTGTTGGTGAGAATGCAAGCTGGTGCAGCCACTCTGGAAAACAGCATGGAGGTTCCTCAAAATGTTGAAAATAGAACTGCCCTATGACCCAGCAATTGCACTACTGGGTATTTACCCTAAAGATACAAACGTAGTGATCCAAAGGGGCACGTGCACCCGAATGTTTATAGCAGCAATGTCCACAATAGCCAAACTATGGAAAGAACCTAGATGTCCATCAACAGATGAATGGATCAAGAAGATGTGGTATATATACACAATGGAATACTATGCAGCCATCAAAAGAAATGAAATCTTGCCATTTGCGACAACATGGATGGAACTAGAGCATATCATGCTTAGTGAAATAAGTCAAGCAGAGAAAGACAACTATCATATGATCTCCCTGATATGAGGAAGTGGTGATGCAACATGGGGGCTTAAGTGGGTAGGAGAAGAATCAATGAAACAAGATGGGATTGGGAAGGAGACAAACCATAAGTGACTCTTAATCTCACAAAACAAACTGAGGGTTGCTGGGGGGAAGGGGTTTGGGAGAAGGGGGTGGGATTATGAACATTGGGGAGGGTATGTGCTTTGGTGAGTGCTGTGAAGTGTGTAAACCTGGTGATTCACAGACCTGTACCCCTGGGGATAAAAATATATGTTTATAAAAAATAAAAAATTAAAAAAAATTACAGACTTAAAAAAAAAGTATAGTGAAAATGTATATTACATGATTCCATTTATAAAATATTATAGAAAAGATAAAACTATAGGGAATAAAAGCAGACTAAATATTACTAGGGCTAGGACTGCGGACAGAGGATTCACCACAAAGGAGCTTGAGGGAATCTTTTGGGATGATGGAAATATTCTACAATATTCTACACTTTGATGTGGTAGTTAAACAACTATATATATCTATTAAAAATGTGGAGAACTGTACACCTAAAAATGTGTGAATTTTATTATAAGTTATATGTCAACAAACCTATACTCTGAAAGAGAAAATAAGGATCATAGTAAGTACAAAAGGGCACCAATGAAAAAATTAAGATTAAAAATGATAGATATCTTACAATTCTATAATGCTCGACTTCTCTAAGTAGTTTCTTATATATTTTATCATTGTAAGACCATTCTTTAACTTATGAAGACCACTCTTTAACTTAATTAATTTCTTGAATTTAAAAAATACCAATTTACATAATAATATGGTGGTCTGAGTTCAGGCTACCGAGGTCTTAAACATAGCTAGCAAACTCTGACAGCTGAAAGCTCTAGGTCTCTTTTCTAGGTAAGACAGCTTACAGAACTTGTTGCAAGACGATAAAAAGGAGATGTGAGTCAGATTGAAGGAACTGTCTTTTCAGACAAGTGAAATTCAGGGATAGGTGGCAAAACAGCTGTAGAACAGGGTCATTACTGTTAGAGCAAGGAGTCTCAAGTAACTCCCCTGGGTACTTCAAGGTGCCTGCAGCTGACACGAGAGACCCGGGAAATATTGTAGCAAACAGAAGTCACAGTGGAGTGCAGAGGCTCAGGATGGACTTTCACGTGTTTTAATTCATTTTCAAATAATGCTGGGAAATAGGCTACATCATTTGCAGTTCCTAGTGCAGAATGAAAATCCAGGTCACTTGTTCAAAACTGAAGAATTTCAAGATGACAACAGCAAATAATTAAATTGAGCACAAAGGCCTTCTAAGGGTAGGGCGTGTCCTACTGTCCAGTCACATGGCCACAAACCCAGCCACAGGGAGAAGTACAGTCCACTGACAAATTCATAAATATGTGAGCGATCTCCTGTCCATTTCCTAACTGCACTGATAATTATACCATTAAAATATTATTTTAAATCATCACATTCAAATCTCCAGGAGAGTTTCTATAACTTTTTAAAAATCCATTTTACTGTGTCAAAAGAGTTCTCCAGGTATCTTTTATCTTTCTTTTCTATTGAAATTCCCCATCTCCCTTATCTCATACCTAGGAATAACAGAAAATATATTTCTATCACTGCCTGTAAGATGTCCCTTTTATATGTCCGAAGATCATTATGGGCTATCTCCAAAGGATGTGAAAGTAAAAGTAAAAAAAAGTAATGCATTCTGTCAGCAAACCTAAAACAAGCTAGAAAGAAATTAACCAGTTCAAATAGTGGATCTGAAAATGAGATAATAAACAAGAAAGCACTATTGAAAAGCTGAATGTGTAGTAAATTGTAAGGTTTTTATACTTTTTATCTCCATTTTTAAGAAAAAGACTAATTAACCTTTAGTTCCTTAAAAGGATATATAAGATAAACCTTACAGAAAGGGTCTAAGAAATTATTCCTTATAAAAATACTTTTTTTACAGTCCAAGTAAATGGACCCCCCTCAGAAAGTCCATATACGGGGCGCCTGGGTGGCTCAGTGGGTTAAGCCGCTGCCTTCGGCTCAGGTCATGGTCTCGGAGTCCTGGGATCGAGTCCCGCATCGGGCTCTCTGCTCAGCAGAGAGCCTGCTTCCCTCTCTCTCTCTCTGCCTGCCTCTCCATCTACTTGTGATTTCTCTCTGTCAAATAAATAAATAAAATCTTTAAAAAAAAAAAAAAGAAAGAAAGAAAGTCCATATACTTGACATCTGGAGAACATGGAGAGCAGATCAACACAAGAAAAAACTGAGAGACTAAGAAGATTTTTGAGTTAAGGTCACATGATGATTTGTCCAGATTTTCCCCTTATAGCTTCAGTTTTGTTTTAGTTGGTATGCTATCACTGAAATACAAACAAAACTAAGTATAAAGCTTTTATGCTTAAAGCTCTTTTACATTTTATGCTTATAGCTCTTTTACGACTACAAAGCAGAAGCTAATTTTCAAATGAAATACATAAGCAACAATACCAATAATAATCAAGTTAAATTATTTTATTTATATTTATATTAATTGATTAATGTGTCAGATAATTCTGATCTTTAGACAGTTGATTGCTGCTTAAAACCTGACCATGGTACTCACTGCCACAGCATGCATTCTCTAAGAGTGTCAGCTCTCAAGACTTTAGTGAGTGCTTTTTATAAAATTATGAAACAAACCAAATAAAAAGTGAAATTTCTCATCAAACCAGGTGTTATATACCGTTATGATCCACAAATCTATAAAATACAGTTAAGAAATGCAAAATTTTTATTTCTAAAACCTAATTAGGAATTAATTTTAAATTATATTCTGGTGTGAATAAATTATTCACACTTACACCCTTCATTTCTGGGATAACTAAGCCAACAACTGAAGTTATAAAAACAATGCCTCTAAAAACATTTTTTAAAACAAGGTAACAAAAAAATAGTGTACATCTATGTAGAAAGAAATATCTTTAATCCCAGAAATGATGCAATAATTTATCCCTACCCTATCCTAAAAACCCCTCAAAGCCAATAAACAACTTGCCAATAAATCCCTATGTTCAGTAACTTTAAAACAAGCAAGCAGAAACAACTAACATATAACCTGTCACATCTTTGAAAGCAGGACATAAGAAATGAGAATAGAAAAAATCCTATGCCATGACATCAAAACAAATCCAGACACTAGGTAACCTCCTCCACCCTGCAAATTAACTTATTCGATTTCCCATTTTCAGTGGTGATAAACTATGTCATCTCAGACCGAGATATAAAATATCTAGCCAGAGTACACCTCCCTTCCCTCTCCAAATCTGCTGATTCACTTAGTGGGCTAGTGTAGTAAATAATGTTTTGGTGTACACATTTTCAAAGAAAGGGAAGCAACTCTTTTTTATCAGATCTTCTCTTCAAGTTTCTGCTCAACTAGAATAACAAAAACAAAGCACGGTGAAATATTCCTACACTGATTTTTACTTACACTGATATAGGGTAGGATAACTGAGGTCATTCCTGATTGAGATAAATGAAAAGAAAAAAGTAAAACTCTTCAGGACAGATAAGGAGAAAACAAGGATCTCTACCCTCAGAGCTTGACCGACTCAGCTATTCTTCAGCGCATTCTCCAATCGCCACTTGTTCAGTTCAGTTTGAGAACTACCTATCCAGTGCCTACTGTCTTCCAGTCACTGTTTGTGGTAGTGGGGTTACAAGATTATTAAAAGATAGTCACGGGAGTTTGCCTTCTGAAAGATCCCCTTCCCAAAGGGAATATACCTTATCCATCTAGAACTAGATTAAGGACTCCTAATCTCCAATTCTGCAATGCAGAATTAAGTACTCCTTCCTCTAAATGGCTACTAACAGTTTTTATTTCTCCTAAACTCTGTGCTGCCCATTGTCTTATATCAATGCCACTGGAGAGTAGGGTGAAGGGAAAGAGACAGTTGAATTCTAGTTCCATCAATTAATGAATAGATATTTAACTTATTAAATAAAGAATGATTTAGTGCTTACTATATTCCACATAATTTTTTAATCCCCTTGTTCATATTACCTTACTCAATCCTTACAATAACTTTGAGATTGGTTATATTAGTACATTTTTGCAGATAAGGAAACTGAGGTCCAGAGAAGGTAAGTAGCTTACTTGCTGCCTGAAGTCATGCAGCCAGTACGTGTTGGGAGTCTGAATTTGAACCCAAGTAGTCTGATTGTGAACTCCATATTCTGAACTCCTATACTATCTGCCCCTCAAAAAATGATATGCACTTACAGAGACTCACATAAGACAATGCCCATGAAAGCTTTTAACAGTGTCTAGCACACTATAGGTACTCACTACATGTTAGTTTTCTTCCATTCCTAAGAGACTCTAAACTCCTAAGGGAAGAGGCTGTCTCTTATTCATATTTGTCTTCTAGCAAATCTAGCACTGTGCTTGGGAGATAAAAGGTGCTCAGTAAATAAATCTAATGTGCATGCACTTGACACAGAGGAACAAACTGTCCATACAGATGGAAAATGGTACTCAGCGAAGTCAGTCAGTCAGAGGAAAAATACTATATGATTTCACACACATGTGGAATTTAAGAAACAAAACAGAGAACACAGGAGAAGGAAAGGAAAAAATAAAATAAGGTAAAAAACAGAGAGGCAGACCATAAAAGACTGTAGGGAACTATATAGGGAACAAACTGAGGGTTGTTCTGAGGGGAAGCGAGCGGGTGAGGGGATTGGGTAACTGCGTGATGGGCATTAAGGAGGGCACATGATGTAATGAGCACTGGGTGTTAAATGTAACTGATGAATTACTGACCTCTGCCTCTGAAACTAGTGACACACTACATGTTAACTAAGTTGAATTAAAAATAAAATAAAATAATGAATGAAGAGCAAAAGGGTCTCTCCTAGGGCCAGTCTCTGCCTTCACATGGGCATAAAAGCAATGCTCTTTTATTTTCCAATTTAAGGGATTATTGTTCTAACAAAGTTCTCTTGTCCTATGAAGATACTGGAAAAATAGGTTGTCTCCTTTTACCCAGATAAGGGACAGCATTGGATAAGGAACAGGGCAGCAAGATCTATGCTGCTAGTTTATAAGTGATAAATAAAAAACAGAACCCCAGTAAACTCAGGATTCCACATTTTAAAGTAAATTATATATTGGAGATGTCATGACTAAAGTAAATAGCTTTTTATATGAAAACTGCTGAGCCCACCTATTTCTGAGTATTTTGCACCTTACAGGTAAGAATAAAATTTTTATATTCTATTTAGGAGCCTAAAAGCTCTACTTGATGAACATAAAGATACACAACTTTTCAGTTCTTGCTACTCTCCATAAATAATTGTTGAACAAAATATATAAACAACACCAGTTCAGAAAAATGCTAAAATTAATAGTCTTCCAGGGCATCCATGTGCGTTGACTCAGCCTTGTACGAAGAGATTCTCTTTCAGAAGCAAATATATAGTTACTGTACTACAGTTCCTAGTTACCTGTTCTCCTTGTCCAAGGAATCCCAAGCTTAGGTGTCCAGTATCAGCACAATAAAATCAATATTCAAAAATTTTTTAAGTGTTGAGTAACACTGTAGTAGCTATTTTAGTACCTTAGTTAGAAGTTAAAACAATGTTTCTAAGAGAAAGCTGTTGAGGCTGACCTGATCAACTTTTCTGAATCTAAAAGGCCTCACCATCCTCCCAACATACTCCTTTACTGTACCCAGTCTCAATCCCTAAGAACGGAATAATTCAGATGGATATCTAGAAGCCTTTGAATCTTGGGGCCTAGGCCCTGCTTTTCTATTGTTGCTGTCCTTCTTGGCTACAAAGCCTGGATTATGAAGAATATAATGACAAGATAATGGTAGTTTCCAGTGCTTCAACGTGTTACATTATTTCTAATTCTCTGTGATAACTCTACAATATAACTGTTCTCTCCAGTTGACAAATTAGTAAGCTAAGATTCAAAGAAGTTACTTAACCAAGACCACCCAAATGAATATAAGTGGCAAAGCTAGAATTCAAACTGACATGTACCTGACAATAAAGACCATGTCTTCCCCATAGCCACTGCCTTTTAGTGTGTGATCACATCATCCAAACATTTATTTAAAAAAAGAAACTGTATACACACAAAAATTATCTTCCTAGTACCAAAGATAATACCCAAAGACTAGTTTGGTTGTTGTTGTTGTTTTTTTTTTTTTAGTGACCATGAAAGCAACAAACCTTATACCTCATTGTTAATAACTACTGGAAATTCCATGAGGATAGGGATTTTTGTGTTTTGTTCACTGTTAAAGCCTCAACTTCTAGAATAATACTTGGCATCATTAGGAATTCAGGAGCAATTTGTTGAATGAGTAACAAAAATGGTTGTTTTTTTTTTAATAATTAAAAGCACCATGTTTTCTGCAACACACATTCTGTAAATCTTTCAAGTCAGAATGTGACTAAAAGTGGAATACGCACAAGAATCAACAAATTAAAAAGTGGTTCTTGAGGTAATTAAAGAAAGAACAAATTCACAGAGATTGAGATATCTCCAGTTCATAGTCTGAGAAATTTGAATTAGAAAAAAATAGACTTTAGCCTTATATTAAAATTAATAGGGGCTCCTGGGTGGCTTATTCAGTTAAACATCCAACTCTTGATTTCAGCTCAGGTCATGATCTCAGACTTGTGAGATGGAGCCCCACGTCAGGCTCTGAGCTGAGTGTGGAGTCTCCTGTGATTCTCTTTCTCCCTTTTCCTCTGACCCTCCCCCACTCAAAAAATTAATAAAATACTGCAAATACATACTGTTTGCTTTGTTGAAAGATTGTACAAATACAACATTAAAGTTCAGGGAAGATCATAAAGGATAAAGAGGGATACAGCCCATGTGTTGACTATCACAGAGCAGACACTCTCCAAAAGAGCTCTTAGAAAAGCCAGAGTATCAATATTTATACAAGACAAAATAGACTTTAAAACAAAGACTATAACAAGAGACAAAGAAGGATACTATTTAATAATCTGGGGCACATGGGTGGGTGGCTCAGATGGTTAAGCTTCTGCCTTCAGCTCAGGTCACGATCCTGGGGTCCTGGGATAGAGTCCCACATTGGGCTCCCTGCTCAGTGGGGAGTTTGCTTCACCCTCTCCCTTCCCCCACTGGTGCCTGCTTGCTCTCTTGAACTCTCTATCCCCTCCCTCAAATAAATAAATAAAATATATTTTTTTAAAAGGACACTATAGGGAGCCTGGGTGGCTCAGTGGGTTAAGCCCCTGCCCTCGGCTCAGGTCATGATCTCCGGGTCCTAGGATCGAGTCCTGTATCAGGCTCTCTGCTCAGCAAGAAGCCTGCTTCCTCCTCTCTCTCTCTGCCTACTCCTGATCTCTCTGTCAAATAAATAAATAAAATCTGAAAAAAAAAAAAGATTAGAGCAGAAATAAATGATACAGAAACCTAAAAAACAATAGAACAGATCAATGAAACCAGGCGCTGATTCTTTGAAAAAATCAAAACTGATAAACCTCCAGCTAGGTTCATCAAGAAAGAAAAGAGAAAGAACTCACATAAACAAAATCACAAATGAGAGTGGAGAAATAGGGGCGCCTGGGTGGCTCAGTGGGTTAAGCCGCTGCCTTTGGCTCAGGTCATGATCTCAGGGTCCTGGGATCAAGTCCCGCATCGGGCTCTCTGCTCAACAGGGAGCCTGATTCCCTCTCTCTCTCTCTCTGCCTGCCTCTCCGACTACTTGTGATTTCTCTCTGTCAAATAAATAAATAAAATCTTAAAAAAAAAAAAAAAAAGAGAGTGGAGAAATAGCAACCAGCATCACAGAAATATGAACAAATGTAAGAGAAAATAATGAAAATGTATATGACAGCAAATTAGAAACCTAGAAGAAATGGATAAATTCCTAGAAACATATAATCTACCAAAACTGAAGCAGAAAAAAAACAGAAAATTTAAACAGACTGATTACTAGTAAGGAAAATGAATCGTAATAAAAAAAACTCCCAACTGCTGCCTTTGGCTCAGGTCATGACCTCAAGGGTCCTGGGATCAGGCCCTACAATGGGCTCTCTGCTCAGTGCAGAGCCTGCTTCTCCCTCTGCCCCCCACTCTCACACACATACACACACACACACACACACACACACACACACATACACACACTCTCTCTCTCTCTCTCTCTCTCTCTCAAATAAATAAATAAAATCTAAAAGATAAAAACAAAAAATAAAAAATCTCCCAACAAACAAAAGTACAGGACCAGACAGCTTCACAGGCAAATTCTACACAACATTTAAAGAGGTAATACCTATTCTTCTCAAATTATCAAACTATTCCATAAAATAGAAGAGAAAGGAGAGCTTCCAAATTCATCTTATGAGGTGAGCATTCCCTGATACCAAAACCAAATAAAGACATCAAAAAAGAGAATCTTATAGGCCAATATCTCTAATGAACATAGATCCAAAAACCCTCAAAAAAATAGTAGCAAACCAAATCTAATAATATATTTAAAAAATCATTCACCATGATCCAGTGGGATTTATTTCTGAGATGCAAGGGTGGTTTAATATTCACAAATAAATCAATATGATACATCACATCAATAAGAGAGAGGATTTAAAAAAAAAACCCATATGGGGGCGCCTGGGTGGTTCAGTGGGTTAAAGCCTCTGCCTTCAGCTCAGGTCATGATCTCAGGGTCCTGGGATCAAGCCCTGCATCGGGCTCTCTGCTCAGCAGGGAGCCTGCTTCCTCCTCTCTCTCTGCCTGCCTCTCTGCTTACTTGTGATCTCTGTCAAATAAATAAATAAATAAAATCTTAAGAAAAAAAACCACCCATGTGATCATTTGAATAGATGCAGAAAAGCATTTGACAAAGTACAACATCCATTCATAATAAAAACCCTCAACACAGCAGGCACAGAGAAAACATCCCTCAACATATTAAAGGCCTTATATGAAAAACCCACAGCAAACATCTTACTCAGTGAGAAAAAACTGAGAGCTTTCCCCCTAAAGTCAGGAATAAGACAAGGAAGTCCACTCTCACAACTTTTATTCAACATAATACTAGACATCCTGGCTACAGTAAACAAACAACAGAAAGAAATAAACAGTATCCACACTGGTAAGGAAGAAATAAAACTTTCACTATTTGCCAATGACATGGTACTATACATAGAAAACCTGAAAGACTCCACAAAAAACTTATTAGGATTGATAAATGAATTCAGTAAAGTCTCAGGGGACAAAACAAACATATAGAAATCTGTTCCATTATAGATCCTGGGTATCAGGATCTATAATGAACTCCTCAAACTCAACACACACAAAACAGACAATCATATCAAAAAATGGGCAGAAGATATGGACAGATACTTCTCCAATAAAGACATACAAATGGCTATCAGACACATGAAAAAATGTTCATCACTAGCCCTCAGGGAGATTCAAATTAAAACTACATTGAGATATCACCTTACACCAGTTAGAATGGCCAAAATTAGCAAGACAGGAAACAACATGTGTTGGAGGGGATGTGGAGAAAGGGGAACCCTCTTACACTGTTGGTGGGAAGGCAAGTTGGTGCAGCCTCTTTGGAGAACAGTGTGGAGATTCCTCAAGAAATTAAAAATAGAACTTCCCTATGACCCTGCCATTGCACTCCTGGGTATTTACCCCAAAGATATAGATGTAGTGAAAAGAAGGGCCATCTGTACCCCAATGTTTATAGCAGCAATGGCCATGGTCGCCAAACTATGGAAAGAACCAAGATGCCCTTCAACGGATGAATGGATAAGGAAGATGTGGTCCATATACACTATGGAGTATTATGTCTCCATCAGAAAGGACGAATACCCAACTTTTGTAGCAACATGGACAGGACTGGAAGAGATTATGCTGAGTGAAATAAGTCAAGCAGAGAGAGTCAATTATCATATGGTTTCACTTCTTTGTGGAGCATAACAAAAAGCATGGAGGACATGGGGAGTTAAAAGGGGGTTGGGGTAAATTGGAAGGGGAGGTGAATCATGAGAGACTATGGACTCTGAAAAACAATCTGAGGGGTTTGAAGTGGCGGGGGGGAGGGGGTGGGAGGTCGGGGTACCAGGTGGTGGGTATTATAGAGGGCGCGGATTGCATGGAGCACTGGGTGTGGTGAAAAAATAATGATACTGTTATGCTGAAAATAAATAAATTAAAAAAAAAAAGAAATCTGTTTCATTTCTATATATTAATAACAAAGCAGCAGAAAGAGAAATTAAGAAAAAAATACCATCTCAATTGCACCAAAAACAATAAAGTACCTAGGAACAAACTTAACCAAAGAGATGAGAGACCTATACTCTCAAAAATAAAACACTGATGAAAGAAATTGAAGATGACAAAAATAAATGGAAAAATATTCCATGCTCATGGATTGAAGGAATAAATATTGTTAAAATGTCCATACTACTCAAGACAATCTACACAGTTAATGCAATCCCTATCAAAATATCAACAGCATTTTTCACAGGACTCCAACAATTCTAAAATTTGTATGGAATCACAAAAGACCCCAAACAGCCAAAGCAATTTTGAAAAAGAAAAGCAAAACTGAAGGTGTCACAATTCAGACTTCAAGTTATATAATGAAGTTGTAGTCATCCAAACAGTATGGTACTGGCACAAAAAAGAACACACAGATCCATGGAACAGAACAAAAATCCAGAAATAAAGACACAATTACATGGTCAATTAATCTTCAACAAAGCAGAAAAGAATACCCAATGAGAAAAAGACAGTTTCTTCAATAAATGGTATTGGAGGGGCACCTGGGTGGCTCAGCTGGTTAAGTGTCTGCCTTCAGCTCAGGTCATAATCCCAGGGTCCTGGGATGGAGCCCCACATCCAGCTCCCTGCTCAGAGGTTAATCTGCTTCTCCCTCTCTCTCTCTCTCTCTCTCCCTGCTTCTCCCACTGCTGGTGCTCTCTTTCTCTCCCAGATGAAAAAATAAAATCTTTAAAATAAAACTATTCAAAAGAAAAATAAATGGTGTTGGAAAAACTGGACAGCTATATGCAGAAAAATGAAAGAGAACCACTTTCCTATACCATATAAAAAAATAAATCCAAAAGGGATTAAAGACCTTAATGTGTGACCTGAAGCCATAAAAATCCTAGAAGAGAGCCCAGGCAGTAACTTCTCTGATATCAACTGCAGCCACATTTTTCTAGATATGTCTCCTGAGACAAGGGAAACAAAAGCAAATATAAACTATTGGGACTATAGCAAAATTAAAAGATTCTGCACAGCAAAGGAAACAACCAGCAAAACTAAAAGTCAACCTATGGAATAGGGAAAGATTTTTGCAATGACATATCTTATAGATAAAGGGTTAGTATCGAAAATATATAAAGAACTTACAAAACTCAACACTGAAAAAATAATCCCATTTTAAAATGAGCAGAAAACATGAATACCATTCATCCTGGAAAACAGGATGGAGCTTCCTCAAAAAGTTAAAAACAGAAGTACCCTATGATACAATAATCACACTACTGGGTATTTACTCCAAAAATACAAAAACATTAATTCAAAGGGGTAAATGTACCTCTATATTTATTGCAGCCTTATCTACAATAGCCAAATTATAGAAGTGGTCCAAATGACCAATGATAGGTGAATAGATAAAAAGATGTGGTACATATGTACAATGGGATATTAGTCATAAAAAAGTGCAATTTTGTCATTTGCAACGTGGATGGAACTAGACAGTAAAATGCTAAGTGAAATAAGTTAGTCAGAGAAAGACAGCCATATGATTTCACTTACATGTCAAATTTAAAAACAAATAGAAAAGGAAAAAAAGAAATGGGGGGGGGGGGGGGGGGAACCAAGAAGACTTTTAACTACAGAGCACAAACTTATGAGGAGAGGAGAGAAGGGTGGGGGGGATGAGTGAAACTGGTGGTAAGGAGGGGCACCTGGGTGGCTCAGTTGGCTAAGTGTCTGCCTTTTGGCTCAGGCCATGATCCCATGGTACTGGAATCAAGCCCCGCATCAGGTTCCCTGCTTTGCTCCCTCTTTCTCCCTCTGCATGCCACTCCCCCAGCTTGTGCTTTCTTTCTCTCTCCCTGTCAAATAAATAAATAAAATCTTAAAAAAAAAAAAAAAGAAAGAAAGAAAGAAATTGGTGATGAGGATTAAGGAGTGACCTGTCATGATGAGCATGGGTGATGCAAGGAATTGTTTAATCACCATATGGTACACCTGAAACTAATATAACACTGCATATTAACTGGAATTAAAATAAAAACTTAAGAAAAAGGGGCTCTTAACAGTCAAAAGCTCTTAAACATGGAAGTTAATATGCCTTTGAAGAGGCAAATGAAGGGACCTTTTAAGAAACAATAATGGTTAGAGGTTTTATAATACTGAGAGTGAGAAGGGAAACAAAATCCATGACAGTAAAGTCAATTACTTCAGCAATCACTGTACTCAAATCTGATAGCAAACTGTTGGTTAAAGTCCCTTTCAAAATAGCCCAATACAACTGTTTTTAAAAACCAAACAGTATTCCTGATTACAAGTTAAAAAGAGAGAGAGAGAGAGAAATAACAAATGCAGAAGACAGAAACAGTGGTGATGTTATTACTATATGTACATTGTTTACAAAATAAGCAGTATGCTTAGAATTTGATGTAGGAACTTTACTGTCACATGTTGAAGAAGAATCTGAGACATCTTCACATGTTCTTTTAGCAATGTAGTCTGGGATGTTGCTAAGTTCCCTTCTCTTTACAACATGAAAAATACTATATTCTCATTTGCTGGCTTTCTGATTATTCCAGATTCCTCCATTTTCTGTTTTATGCATGAGTGTAATTAAACCACCAGTACAGAAACACTCATGCCAAACCAAGGAATAAACTAACAAGTGAAAGGATAAGGTAGTAATTGAAGTAAAACTACAATTTTCAGATATTATAAAACACTTGAAGGAGCTTAAATTAATAAAAAGAATGGCTTAGAAATTAAAATGAATGAGATCATACTCTATTTAGCAAACAATATAATCTGTGAGATTGAGACTTTTCCATCTCTATTTCTGAAAATGAAGGGGTTTGTAACTGATTAACCTTGTGAAGAGAGTCTAGAAAACGTAATTTTCTTTGTCCAATGATACCGATTTCTTCAGTTTTTTTCATTTTATGTAAAACAGAGAAACAGATGCTCTGAAGTAGGCAAGGGGGCTCAGAATAGGCCACTTTCACTCTGTACTTCCAACAAACCCTGCTTCTTAGCATAGTTTGAAAAACTCTGAAACAGATGATCTCTAGGTACTTTCTTTCCTATATTCTACAGAACTTAGAGGTAAGGTCTATCACACTGCAAATGCATAGTATTTAATCATGTAATTGAAAATAGTAGCCTTAACAAATAGTCACTGAGAGTCCTCCATATTGATTACATTTTTTGATTCGATTTCCTATTTTTCTTTACCAGGAAGACATATCAACTAAATACAACATGGCATCCTGGATTTGATCCTGGAGCAGGAAAAGGATGTTGGTAGTAGGACAACTGGGAAAATTGGAATAGTCTATGGATTAGATCAGGCATTAGTAAACCTTTGTTTACTGGGCCAGATAGTAAATACTTTAGGATTTGTGGGCCACATAAGGTCACCATCACATAGTCCTTTGATTCTTTTTTAATAACCTTTAAAGGTGTACACAACTAATGGATTGTTGAATGCTACATCTGAAACTAGCAGTGTACTACAGATTGGCTAATTGAATTTAAATTTTAAAAATGTACAATCCATCATACATGCTTTACAAAACATGTAGTAGGCCTGATAATGATACTAGATAAATATAAAATTAATATTAATATTTGGAGCAAATCTCAGTGAGGAGTGCACGTAAATTTTATATTTTCTTCAGTCTGAAATTATTTCAAAATGAAGAGTTAATAAAAGTTTAATAAAACACAAATCCTGATTAAACCACTTCCGTGTCTAACAAACAAATAAACAACTGACAACAACAAAAACTAACCTTGGCCTTTTTTGACTTCCTTGAAACCAACCTCCTTTCCTCCCTAGGGATCTCCACGCACCCTGCCCTCTATTTGGATGGCCCTCTCTTTTCCTTCCAGTCTCTGAATCATTTACATAGTTAGTTTCTTCCTATACTTTGGCTCTCAAATCAAGCATCACTTCCTCAAACAAGCCTTCACTTTGTCACGCATCCCCTGTCTAGGTATCATACTCTAAGCAGTTTCTATTTTTCCTTCTTAATAGAAATGGCAGTTGTAATTAAGCACTTCATTGTGTAGTGAGTTGCTTAATGTCTGCCTCTCCTGCTAAAACATAAGCACTAGGAGAGTAGTAACCATGGGTATCTTGTTCAATGCTAGATTCCCAGCACTTAGCTCAGGACTTTACACATAGTGGGTGCTACATAAAATACTGCATGGAAAAATGGAATATACCTATTCAGTGCCGCTCTAGGTAGGGACAGCTAGGACAAAGAGGCAGAGGTCAGAGGTGAACTAAGAAGGGAGACATCTCAGTTTTAGAAATAATTTGCTAATGATCATACTGCCCAAAGGTGGAAGCCACGGCTTCCTAGCCTCTAGAGAGGCTGATGCCCATTTTGAAAATGAGCTACAGAAAATATTCAAAGTAACAAGTTAGACTCAGATGATGTTTAGTTTCTCCAATTTTATATTCTTGTTGATATTATTAACAAGTGATTAGGACCTTCCTATGTTATATACTAAAAACTGAATTTAAAAAATCATGACTATAAATCTAAGAATATTTTTTAAAAATAGCCATTATAGACAGAACATGGCTAACAAGACATTGTGTTATTTAACAAAATTAATAATAAGAGCAAAGTTAACAACTTGCCAGGGCAAAGTGGGTAAGGGCAAATGTAGTGAATATATAAATTATCACAGGTACATACAAAGGGATCAGTGCATTAAGCTGCTGCCTTTGGCTTGAGTCATGATTCCAGGGTCCTGGGATTGAGTCCTGCATTGGGCTCCTTGCTCAGCGGGGAGCCTGTTTCTCTCTGCCTCCGCCTGCCACTCTGCCTGCTTGTGCTCCCTCTCTCTCACACAAATAAATAAATAAAATCTTTAAAAAAAAAAAAAGATACATACAACAAAAGGCAGTTATTTTTGACAACAAATCTTACAATATTAAATATATTTAATCTACTTATTAAGAAGGCAATTTTAAAAAAAGATTTTATTTACCCATTCATGAAAGGCAGAGAGAGGCAGAGGTGGGGGCAGAGGGAGAAGCAGGCTCCCTGCAGAGCTTGGAGCCCAATGCGGTACTCAATCTAAGGACCCAGGGACTACGACCTTAGCCAAAGGCAGACACCTGACCAACCGAGCCATCCAGGTATCTTAAGAAGGTAATTTTAGACCTGTTCTATTATCGAAATGTTTATATTCAAACAAAAAAATTATAGCATACATGTTCATATCATTCTAAGTCAAGAGAAGACTACAGAGTAATAAGTGATATGGCATCCCAAAAGTAAAGTCTAGATTAACAATAAACAGATTAAAACATAAGTAATATTTTCACCTCAGTTATACAATGAAAGCTAAACATCACTGATATTTTAGCGTAGAGACGTTCTCAAATTGAGCAACTAAAGTAAGAGTCAGCTCTTCCTTCAGGGTACCTCTTAAAATGTATAATCTTTTAATTAAGGTAAATTGGTATTACTTAAAAAAACAAAAACAAAAACCAACAAACAAACACACACAAAAACCCTCTATTTTTCTTGTTGATTTCCTCCTATGACATTATCTCATGTAATATCAGTTATATAACAAAATGACCCTGTAAAAATAATTTCCTGGGGCACCTGGGAGGCTCAGTCGGTTAAGTATTGGACTCTTGATTTTGGCTCAGGTCATGATCTCAGGGTTATGAGATACAGCCCCATATTCAGCTGCATGCTCAGCATAGAGCCTGCTTGAGATTCCCTCTCTGCACCCCCATCCTTTCCTTTTTTCCTGAAGTCTGGGCTAGAAATAAATGTAATGAAGGAAATCTGTTTTTCAATATAAGATATAAAATTAAATTTTTTTTCATATGCTTTATTCATAAATGTCACATACTATAAAATTCATCCTTTTAAAGTATATAAGCCAGCAGTGTTTAGTGTATTCAGAGTGGTGCAAACATCACCACTGCCTAATTCCATAATGCATTCATCACCCTGAAAGAAACCCCATATCTATTAGCAATCACTCTCTGTGATTAATTGTACATCAACATACAATTTGTTTTGTGATCATATTGTGCCTAGGTTAAACATTATTTCAGGGTATGGCTGTGGAAGTGGTTTCTAGATTAGATCAGCACCTAACTAGATGGACTCAGTAAAGTACACTGCCCTTCCCCATGTGGTTATGCACCATCCAATTCTTTGAGGGCTTTAAAAGAACAAAAGAAAAGGAAGAAGGAATTCACAACTTTTTGCTTCCTGCCTGCATGCTGAACTTGGGACACCTCATCTTTTCCAATCCTCAGACTGGGATTCAAACCATCAGCAACCTGGTTCTCAAATGCTGAGAGTCAAAATGAATTACATGACCAGCTTCCCTGGGTCTCCAGCTTGCAGATGGCAGATTGTAAGACTTAGCCTCCATAATCACATGAGCCAATTTATCACAATAAAACCCCTATTCTGTGTGTTGTATAAAGGGGGGTGTGTACGTGTCCTCTACAGGTTCCATTTCTCTGGAGAACCCAAAACACTCACAATTCTTCCCTCCTCCAGCTAGAGGGAACCACTAATCTATTCTCTGTGTCTGTGGATTTGCCAATTCTGGGTAGTTCATATAAATGGAATCATACCACATGTGGATTTTGTGGCTTATTTCACTTAGCACAAGGTTTTCAAGGTTTGTACATGTTGCAGCAGGTACCAGTAGTACTCATTCCTTCTTGTTGCCAAGTAACAGTACATGCATGGATATACCACACCTTGTTTATCCATTCATCAACTGACAGACATTTGGGTTGCTTCCACTTTTGGGACATTATGGATAATGTTTCTATGACATTTGTATACAAGTTTTATGTAGACACATTTCACTTCTTTTGGGTATATATCTAGGAGTGCAGTTGTTAACTCATATGATACTCAATATGTTTAAAATAGAGTTAACTGCCAAGCTGTTTTCCAAAATGGTTATACCACTTTACACTCCTACCAGCAATGCACGAAGGTTCAATTTCTCTACATCCTTGCCAATACTTGTTATTATCTGCCCTTGTTATTGCTGCCTTACAGTGGGTGTGAAATGGTATCTCATTGTGGCTTTAAAAAGTAATTCTTAAATGATCTGCCAGGATAAAATTGTAAGCAATCAAATGACTATCATCTTACCCAAATCAAAATAATTTTACAGAAGTTGTAATTTGACTCAAAAGTTAACCACAGTAAGTCTATGATCAAATGATAATTTCTCCATGATTTGAATGGAAGCGTTTACAACTCAACAAAAAGGAACCAAGTGATATAGTATCTTGTTATAGTAGAGTTTGCCTATAGTCTAATGTCTGGTTAACAAGATAATTATTATACCTACTGCCTCTTATTATACTGAATTTATATGTGCATGTATTTATATTCTATGTTGATCCAAAAAAAGCTTTGAAGCAACTTTTAAAAAGACATGCCATACGGTAGGAATTTTAAAAATAGATTTGTTTCCAAATGTATGGTTTACTAGGCAACCAGACTAATCCTCCTGCCAAATATAACTTTTAATGCTAGAAAAAATTTTAATATTCCCACTACATTGATGAACTGAAAAAAAAAGTATGGAATTATCAGGCCAAAATCTAAATAAAAATAGAAATTCAGAGAAATGAGTATAAATGAACATGGAATTTACTTTGAGTATATGAGTAGGAATAGGTGAACTTAAGCTTTGGTTTCTATGATCTTGTGGAAGCTTTGTTCAAGAGACAAAGCTTAAGGCTTACCATAAATAGTCTAAGAAGAAACTCCCCCATAAAGTTGATATCAGTGTTATAATAGTAAATTATAAAGAAACATACTCCTGCAGGGGTTTTACAAATCTGAAACTTAGAACATACGAGGAGGGATGGGAAGAAAAATGATAACTCATGAGCAAAAGTTGTCTTTCAACAGGTTTTAACCAAACTTCATGTTTCCTAGGTGGTCCAAATATGTCAAGCTACTTGTTTACTTTAAAGTAATTCTGTACTAATAGTGCCCATTGGACATCAAACAGAAACCCAAGCAAATCCTGTCTGGAGGAATTCCATTGGTGACATTCCAAGAAGTAGGTCCTCACAGGTTAAAAAAAAAAAAAAAATCACAAGATACACAAATGAACAAAACTCTTCAGAAATCAAGTAAAAACAGATCTACAAAACTTCTGGAGCAATCAGAAGTAGAATATAAAATAAGTATACTTCTTATGTTTACAGAAATAAAAGGAAGTGAAAAGAGGAGTAAAAACCAGGTCATTATTAAAATGAGCAAATCTTGCTCAAAAATGACTATCTGAAAAGTATCAAATAGAACATCTATAAAATAATGCAATAGGTGAAGTAAGAAAATTCCATGGATTAATTAAATAACAACTTATATCCAACTGAAAAGCTAGTAAACTAGAAGGCATAACTAAAGAAATTATTGAGCATGCAAGATAGAGTGACAAAAGGAATCAAGATATGAAACAAGGCTTAAAAGACACAGATAGAGTGCCTGGGTGGCTCAGTGTGGTTAGGCCTCTGCCTTTGGCTCAGGTCATGATCTCAGGGTTCTGGGATCGGGTTCCACATTGGGCTCTCTGCTCGGCAGGGAACCTGCCTCCTCCTCTCTGTCTCTCTGCCTGCCCCTCTGCCTACTTGTGATCTCCCTCTATCAAATAAATAAACAAAATATTTAAAATAAATAAATAAAAGAAATAAAGGGATAAATGAAGTGAAAACATAAAACTCATCTAATTAGAGTTCCAAAAGAAGGAAATAGTAGGAATAGAGAAATCATAAAATCTGAAGGGTCATCTAGTATTTTCTGAAACTGATAAAAATCAATCCAGAGACTGAAGAAGCTAAATGAATCCCAAACAGGATAAAGAAAAAGAGTATCACATATAGACACACAATGAAATGCAGAATATCAAAGACAAAGAGGCTATATTAAAAGCAGAGAGAGGTGCACCTGGGTGGCTCAGTGGGTTAAGCCTCTGCCTTCAGCTCAGGTCATGATCTCAGGGTCCTGGGATCAAGCCCCACGTCAGGCTCTCAGCTCAGCAGAGAGCCTGCTTCCCAACGCCCCCCACCTCTCTGCCTGCCTCTCTGCCTACTTGTGATCTCTTTCTGTCAAGTGGATTAATAAAATCTTTAAAAAAAAAAAAAAAAGCAGAGAAAGAAGAGATGGCCTTCAAAGAAATGACAAATTGACACCTCACTTCTCCACAGTAACAATGAGCTCGGAAAAAAGTGGAATGATATATTCGATACACTAGAATTCTCTACTCAGTGAAAATATCTTTAAAAGTGAGGTTGAAAACAAATATAAATATGCCCCATGTCACTCATAACATGAGAAATGAAAATTAGAGCTATAATAAAACACCATTTCTAACCAATCACAGGAGCCAAAACTCAAAGCCAAACACTTTACCAGACTATGAGGAAATAGGCATTCTAATGTGCTGCTAGTAGGAAGACAAATGGTACAATCCATATGGAGCAAAATTTGGCAATATCTTACAAAAAAATATGTATTCTTTAGTCTAGCAACCCCACTTCTAGGACTTTACTCTAAATATATACCACTACAACTATATGGTATATGCACCAGTTATCCACTGCAACATTATTTGTAACAAAATGGAGGAAAAAGAACCAAAATGCCCAGCCATAACAAATCGGTTAAAAACCAAAAGCCCATATAGATACAACAGAGCACTATGCAGGCATAAAGAAATAAGACGTATCTCCATGAGTGGCTATGAAATGGTTTTTAGAAATAAATAGTAAAATAAAAAAGGATGATGCCGTGAGTAATAGTGTATGATTAGCTTTGGTTTAAGAATGAAGGTGAAATAAGAATGTGTATGTGCATATAAATACACAAATGTGTGTATGCACGCATATAATATACTTCTGCAAAAGAAACACAAAGTACAATAGAGAATTAACAAAAATGAGTATCTGGAGGAGGTGAATTGGAAGGTGGTGGAAAGTACAGAAATACAAATGAGATTTTTCTCAGTATTCCTTTATATAGTTTTGATTTTTGAGTACATATTTAAAAACTAAAATCAAATCAATAGAGACAAATACTTCCAGGAGATGAAGTAGACATACTTTTACCTATTATTCCTTACTACGTACAACTAAAAACCCTGGACACTATATATAAAACAAACAGAAGATGACTTCTAAGAGGGAAGAAAAGGTTGAACACCTAGCAACCTCAGAGTCCAAGCAGCAACATGGCAATGAGTTCCCAGATTTTTTGTGTGGGTATATGCCAGGTTTGGAGATAATGTCAACCAAAAAAGCCATTGGACCCAGACAAAAGTTGTCCCAACAAATGTCTGCTCTCTCTGGGTAAATGACAAGGAGCAACCTAGCAGGACAGAAAACTTTTAGATAATAATCACTCTACTATAACCCTACTACAAACATCAGAGAAAAAACTGTACTCCACCCAAACCATGACAGCAAAGACCAGGAAGAGAGAAAGAACCTGGGCTTCTAATCTTGAAAAGCCCTAATAATGTTTCTCAACACTCCAGCTCAGTGGTGTCAGAGACCTAGTAGAAAGTCAGGTAATGAGGTCATCCCTACTGTGGTGTTAGTGGAAGCCCCTTGGAGAGCTAGAACCCACAACCATCCAGCAAAAACAAGGAAAACTCCCCTCTATTAGCTGTCAGTGGAAGCTGAGGGTGGTACCTGGACTTCTACCTGCGCCTGGCAGTAATAAGATCGTGCCCCTTTCCCTTGCTAAAGTGGTGTAAAAAAAAAAAAAAATCTGGTAAAAACTGAGCATTTAAGATCAAGAGTCCTATAACATAACACAAAAAAGTCCAGGTTTCAACTGAAAATCACTTGTTGTACCAAGAAACCAAGGAGAACTCAAACTAAATTAAAAGTGACAATCAACAGATGCCAGCACTGAGATGGCAGATTTGTTAGAATTATCTGACAAGTAATTTAAAACAGACATTATTTCAAAAAATACTTCAGTGAGTAATTATAAACATATCTGAAACAAAGGCAAATAAAGAAAGACACAAAAAAGAAATGGTCTTAGCAAATAGAAAAATTAGGACCAAACAAATAGGAGAACTGAAAAATATAATAACCAGAACAGAAAGTTCAGTGGATGGGCTCAAAAGAAGAATGGAAAAGGAAAGTTTCAATGGACTGGAAAATAGAATAAAAGAAATTACTCAACTGAAAGAAAAGAGAAAACAGATGGAAAAAAAAAAAAAAAAAAGGACAGAGCTGTCAAAGCCATGAGACCATAACAACAACAACAACAACAAAATCTAATGTTTATGTTACTGAAGTCCCCAGAAGAGGGGGAAAAAAAAAAAAAAAAACAGAGCTGAAAAATGACTTAAAGAAATAGTGACTGAAAATCTCCCAGATTTGGCAGAGACATGTCATATAGGTTCAAGTACCTGATCAAACCACAAACAAGATAAACTCCAAAAACGTAAGCCAGGACACAATACATTCAAACTTCTGAAAACTAAAGACATAGAAAAAATCTTTTTTTTTTTTTTAATTTATTTGACAGAGATCACAAGTAAGCAGAGAGGCAGGCAGAGAGAGAGGAAGGAAAGCAGGCTCCCTGCTGAGCAGAGAGCCCGACGCGGGGCTCGATCCCAGTACCCTGGGATCATGACCTGAGCCAAAAGCAGAGGCTTCAACCCACTGAGCCACCCAGGCGCCCCAACAAAGAAAAAATTTTAAAAGCATCCAGGAAAAAACAGTTCCTTACCTACAAGGTAAAAAATTCAAATGTAAGTGATCAGAGCAGAAATAAATGACATAGAAACTAAACAAACAAACGAATAGAAAACACCAATTAAACCAAGAGCTGGTTCTTTGAAAAGATCAACAAAATCAATAAACCATTAGCCAGACCCATCAAGAAAAAAAGAGAAAGAACGCAAATAAATGAAATCAAAAACCAAGAGAAGTAACAATAGACACCATAGAAATACAAAGAATTATAAGAGACTACTATAAAAAAAAATATATCACCAAATTAGACAACTTACAAGAAAAAATTAAATTCCTAGCAACATACAATCTCCCAAAACTGCATCAGGAAGAAACAGAAAATCTGAACAGACCAACTACTAGTAATGAAATTGATTTGGTAAAAAACTGCCAAAAAATAAAAGTGCAGGACTATATGGATTCACAGATGAATTCTACCAAACACTTAAAGAGGAGTTAATACCTATTCTCCTCAAAATATTCCAAAAAGTAGAAGAGGAAGAAAGGTTTCCAAATACTGTGAAGGCTTCCAAATTCTATGAGGCCAGTATTACACTGATAACCAAAACCAGACAAAGATACCCCCTCCACACACACACACAAACTACAAGCCAATATCACTGATGTACACAGATGCAAAACCCCCAACATGCACACTGCATTCAACAATACATAGTACTTCCATAGTACTATAGGATCATTCACTAAAATCAAGTGAGATTTAACCCAGGGATGCAAGGATGTTTTAACACTCGTAAATCAATCCCAACAGATGCAGAAAAAAGCATCTGACAAAATTCAACACCCATTCATGATAAAACTCTCAGCAAAATGGGTTTAAAGGAACATGCATCAACATAAAGGTTATATATGAAAAACCAAAAGCTAACATACTTGATGGTGAAAAACTGAGGGCTTTTCCTCTAAGATCAGAAATAAGACAAGGATGTCCACTCACCACCTTCTCTCAGCATAGTACTGGAAGTCCTAGCTATGGCAATCAGACAAGAAAAAATAAAATAAAAGGTATTCAGATTAGAAAGTCAGAAGCTATACTGTCACTATATGCAATGGCATGATACTACATATAAAACCCTAAAGACTCCACAGAACACTACTAGAAGTAACAAATTCAGTAAAGGTGCAAGATACAGAATAACCAGAAATTGGTTGCATTTCTATATATTAATAACGAAGTAGCAGAAAGAGAAATTAAAAAACAAATCCATTTACATTTGCATCAAAAAGAATAAAATATCAAAATAAATTTAACCAAGGAGGTGAAAGACCTATACTGTGAAAACTATGAAACTGAAGACAATGCAAATAAATGAAAAGAAATCCCACTGCTCAGGGATTAGAAGTATGTTATTAAAATGTCCATACTACCCAAAGTAAGCTACAGATTCAAAGCAATCTCTACCAAAAGATCAACAGCATTTTTCATAGAACTAGAACAGATAATCCTAAAATTTGTATGGAACCACAAAAGACCACAAAGAGCCAAAGCAATCTTGAAAAAGAAGAATAAAGCTGGAAGTATCACAATCCTAGATTTCAAGATATACCACAAAGTTGTAGTAATCAAAACAGTACAGTAGAGTTACATACTTAGATCAATGGAACAGAATACAGAGCCCAGAAGTAGTAAACTCACATTCAAATGTGTGTGACTCAAATGGTCAATTAATCCATGACAAAGTAGGCAAGATTACACAATGGAGAAAAGAGTCTCTTCAACAAATGGTGCTAGGAAAGCCATTTAGCTATATGCAAAAGAATGAAACTGGACCTCTTTCTTGTACCAAATACAAAAATAAATGCAAAATGGATTAACGATCTAATAATGAGACCTCAAACTATAAAACTCCTAGAAGAGAACATAGGCAGTAATTTCTTTAACACTGGCCATAGCGACATTTTCTAAATAGGACTCCTATGGCAAGGAAAACAAAAGCAAAAATGAACTACTGGGACTCCATTAAAACAAAAAGCTTCTGCACAGTGAAAGAAATCAACAACAAAATAACAAGACAATCTATTGAATGGGAGAAAATATTTCCAAATGATAATTCCAATAAGGGGTTAATATCCAAAATACATAAAGAACATATACAACTCAACACCAAATAGTAACAATAAAAATCATTATCTGATTAAAAATTTCAGAGAACCTATACAGACATTTTTCCAAAGACCACCTACGGACATTAAGCAAACACATGGAAAGATGTTCAACATCACTCATCATCTGCGAAATGCAAATCAAAACCACACTGAGATACCAGCTCACACCCATTAGAATGGTTAGAATCAAAAAGACAATAAATAAGTGTTGACAAGGATGTAGAGAAAAAGGAACCCTTGTGTATGGCTGGTAGAATGTAAATTGGTGTAGTCACTGTGGAAAACATGTGGATGTGTGGCAGCAAAATGTAGTAGAAATCTCTGTACCTCCATCTCAGTTGTTTTTTTTTTTTAAGATTTTTAAATTTATTTATTTATTTATTTGAGAGAGACATAGAGAGAGAGTATGAGAGAGAGAGAGCTTGAGAGGGGACAGGTCAGAGTGAGAAAGAAACTCCCCGCTGAGCAGGGAGCCCCAAGGGGGAGTCGATCCCGGGACTCCAGGATCATGACCTGAGCCCAAAGCAATTGCTTAACCAACTAAACCACTCAGGTGCCCTCCATCTCAGTTTTGTTTTAAACCTAAAAAGGCTCTAAGAAACTAAGTCCTTAAAAAAAAAAAAAAAAAGATAAAATGCACTTCACCAAAGAGGATATAAGGCAAATAAGCACATGAATGTTAATAAGTAAGTGCAGATTAAAATCAAAATGAATTTATCAGTTCACATCTATCAGAATGACTGAAATAAAAAGAGCACCACCACCAAATGCCTTTGAGAAGAATGTGGAGAAGAAACCGGATCACTCATAGATTGTTGGTGGGAATATAAAATGGCACAATATCTATAGGAAACAGGTTAGCAGCTTCTTAAAAAACTAAACATGTAACTATCATACAACCCAGCCACTGCACCCCTGGGCATCTATCCCAGAGACATGAAGACTTTTGTTCAAATAGAATATTGTACATAACCATTTACAGGCTTATTCGTAATAACTAAAAACTGGCCACACAAGATGTCCTTCCATGCGTGAATGCTTAAACTACAGTACACGTATGCCACATACTACTATTCAACAATACAAAGGTACGGACTATGACACGCTCACCAGTGTAGATCAAACTCCGGAGATTATGCTGAGTGAAGAAAAGCCAATCGCAAAAGGTGACATACTGAATGATTTCATTCACAAAACCTTCTGGAAATGATAAAATTATAGAAGTGGAGAACAGATTAGTGACTGCCAGAAATTAATGAGGGGGTAGCCAAAAGGGAAGTGTGGCTATAAAAGAGCAATATGAAGTAACTTGCCATGATGGAAATGTTTTTGATTTTGGCTATATAATTGATACTGAGCTACCGTTTCCATGCCATTCACCACTAAAAGGAACATGGGATCCTTGGGAAAAAAAAAAAAAACAATAGATTTCTGGTCTGAGGCAGAGAAATTACTAGGTAAGCCTGGAACAATTTGTTCCAGAAAATAGGAAAGTACTAAAAAAAATGATAAGGACATGTCAAAAGGACACAGAAGCCAGCTTAAAAGGACTCTCACTGGCCAAATTTAAGATGGTTTGAGCATCAAAAAAGTTATGGTACTTAATTATAACATAATGAATAAAAAGAACCAAGCTCCCTGTAGTAATACTTAAAAAAAGAAGGGACGTAGGTAAAAAAGAAAAACCTCTTCTTTATAAAACAATGCCATCAAATGGTAAAAAGAACAGCAGAATTAGAAAATCACCATTTTGAAACCACCAATGTAATAAGTGATCCACCTAAGACTCTTCAGTCAATACTAAAATCACTAGGTTTGAATACTGTTAGAGAAGAGGATATTCATTCAGTGTCAAAGTAGTCATCACACAGTACAGTATTTTTTTTAAAAGGAATAAAAAATGTTTAAAAAAAAAACAACGAAGGGGAAATGGTATCTGTATAACGGAGGACTTGTCAGTTATATATAGCATTAGCAATAGTGGAACAACTTGACATTCTATGTCTCCTCATGTGATACTATAAGGAGGATACAATACCACTCATGTAACAAACTCAACAAAAATGTTAACCTAAATCTAATCATGGTTAAGCAATTAAGCAAGTTTAAAATATGGGACATTCTACAGACAGTTAACTTGGACTTTTCAAAAATTTCAATGTCATCCCCCAAAAGTGTGATTATTCTAGAATGATTAAAGTAGACTAAAGCAATATAATAATGAAATGTGATCTATGAGGCTCAATTGGATGCTGAATTTTTTTAAAAGTCAGATATAAAATTCATTTTTTTAAAGATTATATTTATTTGAGAGAGCGAGCACAACAGGGGAACAGCAGAAGGATAGGAGAAACAGGCTCCCTGTTGAGCAGGAAGTCTTATCTGGGGCTTGATCCTAGGACTCTGTGATCATGACCTGAGCCTAAGGCAGACGCTTAACCAACTGAGCCAGGCACTCTGAAAAATCATTTTTTGACAATTAAGGAAACTGTATATCAGATGTCATTGCTAAGTTAGCGTTAATTATCTTAGATGTGATTAGTATTGCAATTATAGAGGAAAATTTCCTCATTCTTGAGAGGCATGCTGAAATATTTAGGTGAAATATCATGATATTTGCAACCTATTTTTAAATACTTTAGGAAGAGTGTGTATGCATGCATGTATGTGTGTAGACAGAAAAAGATAAAGCAATGAGCCTAAAAGAATTTCCCATAAAATACCAAATTATTACACTCTTCGTGTTCTTTTTCACTAAAGTCCATTAGAATGAGATACAGAAGAAGAAATACACGTCTGTATTATCCCAAAATGTCTAGCTTTAAATGGACAGATTAGCACTAGGCAAGTTAAAGGATTTGTCCTGAAGAGACTGTTCTAGGGCATTGTGCAGACACAGCTGGAAGGATTGATTTTACATTGTTGGCACTCCGGATATTGCATGTTTTTGGCAGTGTACTTCTAGAATACTGTTAAGTATCAGAAAATTGAAGAACAAACCAACAATAACAACAAGAGAAACACAAAACAAATATTCTGTGAACTTGAGAAAAGTAATTTGCAAAGACTACAATCAAGTTAACTTTATCTAGCATTCTAGCCACCAGGAATACTCTACCAAAGTAGTACTTTTGCCATTTTTCCATATAAAATCAGCATTCCAAATGATGACCAAGTATCACCACAGGATCCTGACAAGGCTTCTAAGTCATTCAAGTTAAATACATTCCATTTCCCTTTAATACAATGTAACTTTTATAATATTCTGATCCTTTGAAGCCTGTTGAGCCACATTTTGCTGTACATGAAAGCTCCCTATTAATTGGTAATCTGATTAACCAGAACTATCCATTGCTTAACAATGGTGAAAAACAGGACACAAAAGGGGCTTGGGAGTTGGAGCACACTGTAAGATTTCATTGACAGGCGTGCCTGGGTGGCTCAGTGGGTTAAGCCTCTGCCTTCGGCTCAGGTCATGGTCCCAGGGTCCTGGGATCAAGCCCCGCATCGGGCTCTCTGCTCCGCGGAGAGCCTGCTTCCTCCTCTCTCTCTCTGCCTGCCTCTCTGCCTACTTGCGATCTGTCAAATAAATAAATAAAATCTTAAAAAAAAAAAAAAGATTTCATTGACAAAAAGTCGATAATCGTCACATAGTGACTATTACAAAATAGGCCTTCCAACAATGAAGGTAACAAAAAACTCAGCAATCTCTAAATGGAATATTCAAAATGTGTATTTTTACGATCTTTGTTGGTTTTGAGTGTTTAACTGAACAAATGGGTACGGTCACAAAGTGAATTTCAAATGAAACAAGGATTACTGTGGTAGGGGTAAGTCGCCAGAGTTAGGGATGGATGGTCATTACACTGTGAGACTGGTATTATTATTATCCCCATATTAGAAGTGAAGAAACTGAAAGAGGTTAACATCTCCCAAACCACATAACTAGTTAAGTGGGCAGAGCCATGATGCAAATGCAGTCCAACCCCAGAGCCTGCCCTCAGGATACTTAAACTATCTGGTATTTCCGATTTTTGTTTGTTTGGTTTTTTTGAGGAGGGCCTGATGCCACCCTTCACTGAATACCTGCAGTAAGTACTTTGCTTGTGTCATTTAGCCCTCACAACAACCCTGTGAAATAGGACTTTTACTCCTGTTTTTCAGAGGAAACATTAAGGTTGAGAGAGGTTGAGTAATCTGTCCAAAGTTATACTGCCAGTAAATGGAGGAACCATGATTCAAACCACTGTCTGACTCCATGGCCCTTTTCCTTTCTAGGATTACCTTCTGCCTTCCTTGCCCTATGTATAAACCATTCCTTATTTTTCAAGAAAGCAAATCTTCTATTAGACAACTTTTGATTGTTAAACATGTATTCCTATTATTGTTTGGAATTAACAACATAATTTCTCTAAAAATATTTTCTTATAATTAATTAATTTCTACAGTATGAGAAAACAAACCTAAATAAAATGAAGGTTTTGGAATGTAGGAAATTATCATAGAAACATCTTCAAAAGCTACCTAGTTGAAGTCCCTAAGTGCAACAGGCTTGGCAGCTAGCAATAATTAATGGTATGCATCCAAATATAACAGCAACAACAAAAAAAAACAACAAAAATCTAACAACAAAAAAAAAAACCCTGGGGGCTTGCTCCAGCTAGGGATTAGCTGAGAATATGAAATGACTGAAGCTTCATATCATACCAATACATTGTTAGTTTTTATTCTTTTTTTTTTTAAAGATTTTATTTATTTATTTGACAGAGAGAAATTACAAGTACACTGAGAGGCAGGCAGAGAGAGAGAGAGAAGGAAGCAGGCTCCCTGCTGAGCAGAGAGCCCAATGCGGAACTCGATCCCAGGACCCTGAGATCATGACCTGAGCCGAAGGCAGCGGCTTAACCCACTGAGCCCCCCAGGCGCCCCTGTTAGTTTTTATTCTATTTATTTTTTAAAGATTTTTATTTATTTATTTGAGAGAGAATGCATGCACACACAAGCAGGGGGAGCAGCAGAGGGAGAAGAAAGCAGGCTCTCTGCTGAGCAAGGGCTCAGTGCAGGGCTTGATCCCAGGTCCCTTGGGTCACCCTGAGCCACCCAGGCACTCCCATTTATTAATATTTTTTAAAGTACAGTTTTACAGTGTTGGTAACAACTCTGAAAATGCTCCTATTGCATACAACTGTCCTTCTGTGAAAATCAGAAACCAGGGGTGCCCAGGTCTATCAGTCAGTTAAGCGTCTGCCCTCAGCTCAGGTCATAATCTCAGAGTCCCAGAATCGAGCCCTGCACTGAGCCCTCTGCTCAATGGTGAGTCTGCTTCTCCTGTTTCTCACCTGACTCATGCGCTCTCTCTCAAATAAATAAAATCTTTTTTTTAAATAAATAAAAACTTTTAAAAATATAAAAATAAAAAATAACATCAGAAACCAACCTCATTTTACTCATTTAATTCCTGCTTATTCCAGAAAGAATGTAAAACAGCTGAAAATCATCCTCACTCTACCTTGACTGGAACCAAGTGACCCAGAGCCCTGGTTGCTAGTTGGTTCGTGAGATTCTGATTTACATTTACCATATGCAGCCGAAGTAACTCTATGTGACCGTCAACAAGTTTCCTAACCTAAAAAATGAGGGTAACAATACTTACCCCAGAGTTGTGAGGTTTAAGTGAGCTGACACATGCAGAAAGATGATGCCAACATATATAAAGATCACGTGCAAAAAGATATGCCTACATATAACCACAGTCATATAACCACAGTCGTTGTGATTGTTTAAGTTGCCACGTGTCCATGTTTGAAACACCGTGTGGATGGAAAAAACCTATCACTTCTCCTTCTCTCTAAAAAGCTTTGAGGAATTATCCTCTTAATACTATATCCTCTTCCTTCAAGCGCTAGACATGGTAAGAACCCTCATTCTTAGGGAAAAAACTCCCGTTGACTCCTTCATCTAGTCAAATGACCACTCTGTGGTTGGGTTTTTTTGTTTTGTTCTGTTTTGGGGTTTTTTTTTTTTTTTTTTTTTTTTTTTTTTGCCATTTTTCACCGTCAAACTTCTTAAATGTATTTCCTGTAGCAACTGTTGTTGATATGATTTGAGATATGGCTTAAAACAGCTGGCATTACCCTGGGAAAGTCAGACTTGACTCTCTGAATTTCCCCTTACTTGTACAGAAGAAGGAAAACAGAACAAACACAATAACACAAAAACCACAATACTAATATAATAACTAATGGAGAGAAGTGTATTTGCCCAAAGGTCCTGAGAGTTAAATTCTTTAATCGGCTCCTTCTTTCTCTAAAGGAAATCTATAAATAGGAAACCAAATTATAGCCAAATATTTGTATGATAGTCCAATCATACAGACCAGATATTTAAGCTCTGGGCAGTGTTATCACCTTCTCTGAACAGTTTTGAAAAAACACTTGCAAATTCTGCCTCTCCAATTTCCATTTTTCTGTATTTCCATGTTGCCCATCCACCTTCTGCTGTGAGTCTTTCTTTAGATATGTTAATATCATCTATTAGATTACATCAAGTCCCACTCTTCCAGCTTTCAATCTGAAAAAGACAGACATCTTTTAAGATGACTTCTGCAGAAAACTGAACTCATCTATTATGTGATTTTATTAAGCCAACTTTGAGTTCTGCTGATGGAACCGACATCATACCACGTACACTCCCCACCCACCCCTGTCACCTTCTAATCACTTTTTCTTCCTTAATTCTTAACTTAGATTTCATTCCCCATCACATCCTATGACCTCTTTATAGTTCTCATTCTTCTATATTCACTTTTGCAACTGTTAATAATTTTCCACCCATTTCTTAACAACCTTCCCCATCACTGGCTTTAATGGAGACAAAAAACAGTTGATATGCATACTAATTTTAAATCGCTCTGTAGAACCTATGATGGTTAAGAGTCTAGGTGCTAGGAATCAGACAGACTTGGATCCAAATCCAGTCTCTATATTTACTAGCTATGTGCCCATGGGAAAGTTACTTAACCTCCCCCAAGTCTTTTCCCTCAACTGTAGAATGGACATAATGACATTATTGTCTATTTAGTGATTAGCATAATAAGCTTACTCTGATATGAAATAATCACTCAAAAAATATTGACTATAATTTCTGTGTCCTAATTCTCAGCTCCTGTCATTCTTTTTTTTAAGATTTATTTATAAAATTTGACAGAGAAAGAGTGAGAGAGCACAACCAGGGGGAGGAGTAGAGGGAGAGGGAGGAGCAGGGCAGGGAGCACAATGCAGGCTCCATGCGGGGCTCTAGCCCAGGACCCTGAGATCATGGCCTGAGCCAAAGGCAGACACTTAACCAACTGAGCCACCCAGGCACTCCAGCTCCTGTTATTCTATTCCTCTTTCTACTTTGAAGAATTCAAATAGCTTTGACTAAATACTGCAGTTAAATATATTCCTCAAGTTACTGTTGAAGGACTAAACCTTTTACCCTCTTCTTCAGTAGTAAAGAAAATCACTATTTGTATATTTTGCCAATCTCTAAGAAATAACCTGCTAAAAACTGATTCAATCTTCATACTCTTTCTCTCTTTCTTTTCTTAAATATTTTATTTTTAAATTATTTCTACACCCAAGTTGTGCTTTGAATTCACAACCCTAAGATTAAGAGCCACACACTCCACCAACTGAACTAGCCAGGTATCCCTCATCTTCATAATCTTACTTAAGACACTCATTTCCCTTGGCTTCTGCAATAAAACCTGCAAAAAAAACCTTTCCACATTTTTCTTCTCTCGTATTTCTTTGTAAACTCTACTGCGAGTTCACCCTCCTGTACCCAAAACTCTAAAATATTAGTGTTCTAAAGGGAAAAACCTAACGATTTTCATTTCTCATACTATAGTCTCTCCCTTGGTTGTCTTTTTGCTTCATCATGGCCACAACTGCAATCTAAAAATAAGTAAATAACTTCCATATTATCTCTAGTGCAGACCTCTCTTCTAAGTCCTGATCTCTATATCCAACTGCCTACTGATATTACCATGTGATGATGACAAGGCAGCTTAAACTCAACAGATCCAAAACTGAACTCATGGTCTCCCTGGACATTATTCAAAACTAGACTCGCGATCTATGTTCAGTCAAACTCTAGTTCATCTCTAGTATTTTGTGTTGTTGGTAAATGAATGGCATTACCATCCATCCAAGGTGCATGAGGCAGAAGTCTAGAAATGATCCTTTATAACCTTCCTCTTCCTCCCTCTCCAAATCTAATTTATTCCAATTTCCATTTATGGATATTATTTTATTAATTTCTATTTTTTCATTAATACCAAAATAATCTCCTTTGCTAGTTTCATTCCTCTACTACCCATATTATTGCTATAATGTTAAGGTCTCTATCAACTGAAACTTTAGACTTTACATCTTTCCTGCTCATCCCTCCCTTGCATCTCAACAATCTAATGTATAATGTCCTCTAAATATTCTACCTATTCTAGCCACAAAATCTACTTTATAATATCTGTATGTGATTATTCTTTCCCATCCGTCTTCCCTAGCCAAGTCATGTCTTTTTTTTTTTCCTCTCAGAACTCCTCTTGGACTGGCACCTGGGTGGCTCAGTGGGTTAAGCCTCTGCCTTTGGCTCAGATCATGATCTCAGGGTCCTGGGATTGAACCCCATATGGGGCTGTCTGCTCAGCAGGGAGCCTCTTCCCCTCTCTCTCTGCCTGCCTCTCTGCCTACTTGTGATCTCTCTCTCCATCAAATAAATAAATAAATAATCTTAAAAAAATAATAAAAAAAAAAAACCTCTTGGAATCCTTCACTCTTTTATTCCAACCAATATAATTCCTTATGGGGGCAGGGGAAGGTTACACATTCAGGGCCATAATTTATTTAACCCAGTCATCTCTCTTTGACAGCAACACCTACAGAACATTTAATAGTTTTCCTCCCATAGTCCTCAAAATCTGCCATTATCCAAAGAAACTATTTCCTTTAATGATACAAGTACCACATCCATGTATACATGTTTTATTTATCTTTTATAAACATGTGTATGTTATCAACCTTTTGTTTCATAAGATTATGAATTTCACAACTTTAACACAAATCATATATAGCTGAACTTTCTTCATTTGTTCTGAAGTCCCTCTCCCGAGTATCAAAGTGGTCCTCTCATTTCAGCATCTTCTCATGTGATGAACAAGTTGATAGTTTTCTCACCCATATCCTTTGTGATTTTATTTATTTTTTTAAAAGATTTTATTTATTTATTTGTCAGATTGAGAGAGAAAGAGAGCACGCATAAGCAGGCAGAGGCAGAGAGGCAGAGCAGGCTCCCTGCTGAGTAAGGAGCCCGATGTGGGACTCAATCCTAGAACCCTGGAATCATGATCTGAGCCGAAGACAGCGGCTTAACCAACTGAGCCATCCAAGCTTTGTGATTTTAAAGGAATCCTAAAAATCCTTTGTGATTTTAAAGGAATACAAAAATAAATACAGCATGAATCACGTCCTTCTACTCTGCTTAAAGGGCATGATCCAGCTGTATTAATATTTGTATCCCTAGTTTCCACAATATGTTTCACAAAGAGAAGGTGCTCAATACACGTTCAAGACTCAAAGAATTTTGCTTAGGGCTGATGTTGTAATGTTCATGAGTGCCAAAAAGAAAGCAGAACTTCTCAAATGTGTGAACTCTGCTTTTTTTTTCCCCTGAGAAAGACGGTATTTGGACTAAAAAAAGCGTAGAAAGAATGGATGCCCAGTATAGGTGAGAAGACTGTAACACAGCACTTTGCTGCTCTAAATGAAATGAAGCTCCTCCTGAATGTGATCACTGCATCACTGCCAGTGGAGGAAGCCTGGAGACCTGGAAGGTTGCCAAAGACTGAAAACAAGCAAATAAATGTAGATCTGATTTTTTTCTAATATAGAATAAAAGAGAAAAGAATAGAATTGACAATAATAGTCGAGTATACTTGGCATCAGTTCTTTCCTAAAATCAGGTTATTTATTTAAAAAGCAGCTTCTAATCACTTTGAAACCAAAATGGTAAGCATTTGTGGAACCAACTTAAGTAACCAGACAAATATAATTTCCTTTCTTTTTTTTTAAAAGGCCGTCTTTATAGACAGATCATATATCAAAAAGAAGCAATAAAAATAGTATCAGATTTCAACAAGGTAGAATTTCAACAAGGTATATGACCAGGCTCTCATTACACCATATAGTAAGATAAATATAAGATGATAACAGTACAATTAAGTGCTGGCCAATTACTTAAACGACCATAACAATGAGTGTTTCTTAATGAAGTGCCATCAACTTGAAGGTCAGTTCTACCCACAGGGTTCAGAACTCCTATCTGTGGCCCTCTCCTTTTCAACAATTTTATCAATAATTTGAATGAAGATGTAAAAGGCTACTATACTACTGCCTTTATCCAATATATGACTGACATGAAACTAAGGGACACAAATATGTATTAAGAAAGAGCTGGGATCTGAAAAAACAATGATAAGCCAGATAAATGGGCTAATTCTAATTAAGATGAAATTTAACAGGGAAAAATATCTAAGGTATTAATCAGTGTCCAAAAAAAAAAATACATATAGAACTGTGAGATGGGCAAGTCCCATGACTTAATTGACACATATGTAAAACAAACAAAAAGGGGGCTTAATAGCTCTTGACAGCAGTCTTAGTTCAATCTGACAGCAGCAAGCTCAATATGATGAGGATCTCTGAAAAGCTAATGTGATGCTAGATGCAGCAGTAACAGTATCTCAAACATGGGAGGCAGCAGTCCTGCTCAATTCTGGACTGATCTGACAACAACTGGGATGTTGTGTATCCTTCTAAGGGTCACAGTCTTCAGAGGATCATAACCATATTGGCACATGTTCAGAACAGAACCACCAGGATGCTCAGGACCCTGGATACCATTCCACAAAAGGAGAGGCAGGAGAGAAAGGAGATTTATAAATAGGACAAAACAGTGCCTTGAGAGGAAAATGATGGCTACTTTCATTCAGTCACTCAATGAACGTGAATTTCAAATCTATTTCAGGCCAGATGCTGTAACAATGTCTGGGAATACAGAGAGAAGAGAGTCTATGTCCATGGCATATTCATATGTATATCTGAAGAGCTGAAAAAGCCATGATCTGAAAAAGGATTAGACTGTTCTATATGATTTCATAAGGTAGGAATAAGACCGGTGGAAAGAAGTTATAAAGTAACTGATTTCAGCTCCAAATGAGAGTATTTTAGGAATCAAAGATGACTTACGAAGCTATCTGAGAAGACAGCAAGGTTCCCATTCCCATCAGGAATGTTGTACTTAGTGGAGAGACTGCTGAAGTAAGACAGGCACTGAACTGATGATCTTTAATGTTCCTCGTATTTGATACTAGGACTCCACACTTCCCTAGGAAATGGACTCTCACCAGATGGACCATACTTGTGCACTTCAGCATCACAGCTTTCCTACAGTTGCTACTTCCAACTTTGTACCCTATCCTCCCCTGAAATGATGCTTTATAATGGGGAACGGTCTGAGAGCAATAGGAATAATGAACTACGGGAAGAAACAGAACCATCAGCACACAGAACACCAAAAAATCAATACTGTTCAATGTACAGAAAATATAGGAATTCTTTATACTTTTAAGTCGTAAATTCAATTTAAAATACCTCACTATGTTCAATTAACGTAAACAAGGACTTGTCATGTACTGCATCTCTTGTTGGGAGCCATTTTTTTCTTAACCAACAAGGAGAAAACAATTTTAACTTAAGATCACTTTGAGAATTTGTGTTCTGAATAAACACTCCAAAAACCTCCATTATAAGGGTATGTGAAACTAAGTTTATAATAGATTTCTTTTAGAAATGATTTATTGGATATAGCAGGCCCAATATCATGAACTAATCAAATTGTGGAATTCTGATTAAATGGCTACTTAAGTTTAATCCATTTGAAAACGCACACACACACACACACACAAGATAAACACAGAGAAAAGGCCTAGCCCATTTAGTTCTGGCTTTTATAAATTGGTTTAATATCATTAAAGCTTACTTCCATTCATTTTATTTTGTAATTTTAAAACCGTCTCCTATACTGGCTCTCTAGATACCCAGTTACAGCCGGGTGCTGAAGGAGTTCATCCTTCCAAACTGTTAATATTAACTTCTTGGAAGCTGTCCCTTATACTTTAGTGCTTTCTCAATCTGGATACAATAAATGGGCCACAATTCGATTACCAAGGGCTCTTTCTGTTAAAGAGCAGCGTGGAAAAGACAAAAGTGAGGGGGGGAAAGAGGAGCATGTTTAACCACCAGCCCTGAAAAAAGGCTTCCCCTCTAGTTGTCAACTCTTGACGGCGCTCTACCATTTCTCAATACACTGCCTGGTCCTTTCCGATAAAAAAGAAAAAGAAACAAAAACTGATTCCAGTTTTCCTGGGACAGGGAGATCCCCTTTTGTAGAAGTGGCTAAAGCGAGGCTCCCCGTGGGATTTCATCTCGTAGCCAAGGCAGTGCCAACCGAGGCGTCCGACACCAGGGCAGCGCCCGCCCGCCCGGAGCCCAGGGTGGCCCCAGCTGGCAACCGAGCAGCCCCGGCCGAGCCCGGAGCCGCCGGGGCCGCAGGGTCCCAGCCGCGACCCCGAACAGCCTCGCGAGCGCCCCGGGACGGTGGCGAAGGCGGGGAGACGCGGCTCGACTTACAGTGACACCATCCTAGGTGACAGCACCAGTGCAGCTTGAAGCACTTGCCGTGGCTGTGCGTGGCACAGATGGAAAGCCCGTCGCACGGCTGGAAGTCGGGTCTGCGGGCAGCGCAACTCCGCGCCAGGGCCTGAGCCTCGTCCACTTTCTCGCTTTCCAGCCCCGCTCAGGCGCCGACGCCGACGCCGCACTCATTTCCGCTCCCTCCGCCGAGCCGAGGCCGGGAGCCCGGGAGAAGCGGCGTCTGGGCGGGCAGGAAGCCGAGCCGGCTGCAGACGTGGGAGGGCGCGGGCCGGGAGTCACGCCAGCGCGCGTGGCGGCGGCGGCGGTGCTGGTGGTGGTGGTGGTGCGGCGGCGGCGGCGGCGGGAGCGCGGAGGTCCCAGGCTCGCAGAGGAGCCGCCCCGGGCGCTGCGACCGGGGGGGGCTGGGCCTGCCGCCGCCTGCCTCCCTCCGCCGCGGCGCGCGCCGCGTCCCCACGCGCACACGCACGCGCACACGGGCGCGCGTGCCGACGGCCCCGGCTGGCGCCAAGCGTCGGTCAGCGAGCCCGGCCTCCTCACACACGCTGCAGGCGTCCCCTCTTGTCACAGCGAGTCCCTGACACACACTCACTCATTCCTCCGAGACCCACCCCGACCGACGCACGGCCATTAGTGAACATACAAGCGCCTCGGCGGCTTGGCGTTCACGGGCACGGCAGCTTACACGCGCGCTTCCCACACACACTTCCCGCCGAGCTGGGCAGTCTCGAGAACTCCGCCGAGGGCTGTGCACGCAGAGGACACGCCCACCCGAACCGCCCGGTGGGCTGGTCCCTGCGCCTCTGCCCGCCGGGTTCTTTCATACACACAGCCTCTCCCCACACGCGGCTCACATTTCCCTCGTACACGCCTCCCAGAGTAGACACGGAGACCCCTCGGCGACGCGCGCGCGTTCATGGGCGCGTGCACTCTCCCCCCAGGGCAAGCCTCCCGCTCCGGGCGCGGCCAGTCCGCCACGTGGCAGGGGCCCAAGCCTCCCAGCCTGGGCCACCGCGCCCGTGGGAACCATTGCCTGCTGGCCCTGAGGACGCCCTGGCGCCCCAGCCCCAGTCTCCATGAGGGTGCAGCCCCACCTTGCTGAGCAGGAAAATAACGCCCGTGTGTGTGTGTGTGTGTGTGTGTGTGTGAGGGCGGGAGAGAGAGAGATGCATTTGTGTGCACAGGACTAGTGTGTAGAATGTGTTGCATGGGTGTGTAGTTTGGTGTGTATGTAGTATGTGGGTGTGTATGAATGTTATGTTGGGTATGTGTGGTGGGTGTGTGGGTGTGTAGCTGGATGTGTTAAGTGTGTACATGGTATATGTGGAATGTGTGCAGTGTGCATGGTGCACAGTGTGTGATGAGGTGTGTGTATACAGGAGAGCATAGTATGGATGGATATACCGATACAGAGTGCTGGGTGGTGTGTATGCTTGTGTAGTAGAGTATATGTGGTCTGCGTCCTATGTGCAATTGCGTATGCATATACACAGTGTGTGGGTGGATGTGGTTACATGTGTTTTGTGTATATGAGCATAAGATGTGATTACATAAGTATTGCATGTATGTGTGTGGGATGTGTGCCGTTATGGCACCTGGGACTTGTAGGTCAAGTGTGTGTGCACAGTACATCTATGGGTAGAATTGGGAGTGCGTGGTACATGTGGGTGTGGGCACACAAACAGGACTCCTGTCTGCCAAGGACTCGTGTGTGGCTTTGTGTGTTAATGCCTGCCCTGGCCATTGGGTGTGACTGGCCGGGATGGTGGCTGCGGTTCCTGCACACAATCAGCTTGCCTTCTTCCCTCCTGGGGACAAGCTGCTCCAAATAGATTTTCCATGCCAGGCTCAGCTGCTGAGAGCCCACCCAGGGCTGGATTCAGTGAAGAGAAAACAAACCATTTGCTCTCAGAGAGCATGGTTGGGAATTAGTGTTTCCCTGCAACAAGCCGAGACCTAGCCTTGAACACAGAAAAGGAAGGGACCTACTCTCCTTATTTGCCAAGTGTTTTTCAGAGCAAAGGAAAATGCCTGTAATTGCCAAGGTTCAGGGAACAACAACAAAGCCTTTTGGTACAAATGCTGTGTGGGAACATGTTTATGCCCAGGTCCACTTTCTCCATTACTTTATTCCTTTCCTGCTTTGCACTGACAAGGAGACTCGTCATGGTTTTGAAATAACAAAATTCATCTTCAAGCACTGAAAATCCTTGCTGCCATAAGCAATCTTTCATAATTTTCCCTTTTATTTAACCTTGGCTTGAGAAGGGAAATGTAATTTGCATATATCTGACTCTAGTGAAGTCTTCATTTGTTAGGGGTTAGGGAGAGACTCAATTTGGTGGGAATGGAATTTTCAAGAAAGATCCGAATCAAAATCACAAAATATGCTTCCCCCAAAACCTAACACTGAAACAGCTATAAATATGAAATATCATCTCTTCAGCTTCAGCCCTAGGCTTCCCTCTCCTGAAAAAAATCCTAATGAAATACATCCCTGACTCATAAAATCTATCTGTTCTGGCTATTAATTTCACAGACTGACCCACCTCAGAATAACAAGAGTTAAAGGAAAACTTAATCAAATAAATCCATAATCCATTATTGCTGTAGCAAGCCAACCCAGAATTTTTTGAACAAGTGGGGAGTCCCATCTCTATCTTATTTTTCTCCTTCCCTAACCCATAAGCATTCTAATACTACCTATATTATATAAGGCCTTGTAACAGAATCTTTACAGCATTCCGCTAATATTTAAACAACATCCTTACCCTGCCTTCTATTCTAGGCTGAAACACGTTAGAAGTTTCTGCTATATGAAATCATACCATCTCAGCTAGTGAAAAATGAGCATGAGAAATAATGCAATATAGCACTTTAACCAGGAGGCAAGGTAAATTACCCAAATACCCTATTTTATGTTAGCCACATGATTTGAAGCTGAGAAGCCTTTACATTTTCTATAACACAAAACTCATTCTATCCCCTTGCCCCAAAGGTGCCATTAACCTCTACTGTCTGCAGTGGAGCTGGAGGAAATAAATGTCCTGTGACCTCTCAAACATATATACATATACCCTTCAAGATGTGTTGTCAGGATACAAGTTTTTAAAGTATTATTACGGAAAATATACACAAAAGTAGAGATGCTAGTATAATCAACTTTCTTGAACCCATTGCCCGGTTTCAGTAATGATTAACTCATTCTTGTTTCATTTTTAGCTCCATCCACTTGTACCCCCACCTTGCCACTAGATTATTTTGAAGCAAATCCCAGACATCAAATAATTTCATCCATAAATATTAGTGCATTTATCTCTTAAACCATAACCCACATCATTATTACATAATAAGATATACTTTGATCATATACAGGTACTTGTCCCATCAGTGCTAACTGCCTCTCCACTTCCCCTTTTTGAAAGCTACCCTTCTGTCTGGAATTTTCCTCTTTCCTTCTCTTCCTGTCCTGCCTGCCTTTTCAGTGTATGTGTTACTTCCTCAAAGAAGCTTTCTCTGACCAACCTAAACTCTTACATACATTCTCTCAACATACAATTAAAGAGGGAATTATTGAACTAATATCTTTCCCCATTCTTCCCCTCCCCTGCCACAAACTGTAAACTCCTTGAGGGCAGGAGGAACATGACCTCTGTCTTGTTCACTATCTTGTTCCCAGTTCTAAGCACAGAGAATAAGTAATTGTTAAAGTCGTGAAAATTATTCCACCTCAGACCCCCAAAGGCTGGAAAAAGTCCATCTACAGTAAATTGTTTGCAAATATGCCTGAATAATTTGTATAATCACTCTTCTTATAACCACACCCTTGGATATTCCCCCACAGACTCTGAACTTAGCTATGGGTATTAGCTATCTATTGCTATATAACAAGTCACTACTAAGTTAAAACAACTCCATTTTTATGGGTCAGGACCCCAGGCATAACTTAGGTAGGTTCCTCTGCTTCCAAGTTTTTCACAGGACTCCAGTGAAGGTGTGGGGCATGGCTGCTTTGTCACCTAGAGGCTCAGCTGGGGTTGAGTCTGCTTCCAAGTTCACTCACTCATGGTTTGTTGGCAGGATTCATTTCTTCAAGGAACTGTTGGGCTGAGGGTCTCAGTTCCTCACTGATTATTGGCTAGAGAACTCCCTCAGTTCCTTATCACACGAACTTCTCAATAGGGCAGTTCACACATGGCAGCTTGCTTTACTGGAGCAAGCAGGCAGAAAGAGTCAAAGAGAGTGTCACGGTCTTTTACAACCTAATCTTGAAAGTGAAAGCCTATCACTTTTCCTGAATTCTATTCATTAGCAGCAAGTCCTAAACTCCATCTCTCATGCAAGGAAAGGAGAATACACAAAGACATGAATATCAGGAGGTAGGAATTCATGGGAGCCACATCATGTGACTCGCTTTAGCCATTGAGAGAATAATAAACTTGCCATTGCAAAGATTTCCAAAGAGCATGCTCAGTGGAGTTCCTTTCTTTCTGTGCTCGGAACCCTGAGAGCACCAGATATACAAGACCGATGGAGGATGAAATGCCTTATGGAGGAAAAGGAAGGTGCCCCATTCGACAAACAGCCAATCTCTAGCCAATCAATGGTCTACCAACCACAAGAACTATCAGTGAGGCCCTGCTAGACCATCCTAGACCCACTAGCTGATCATAGAAGCATGAGAAAGTCCAGCAGAAATCCACTGAGCTAGTTATGACCTGAACAGCCACCAGGACACTCTACAGAATCAGGAGCTGCATAAAGCAGTTGCTGTAAAAACCTGCTGTTTTGGACAGTCTCTTACAGAATAAAAGCTAACTGACACACCCACTGATCTTCTCTTGTTGTAAGCAAAGTAATTGAGGATTCAAGAGGCTAAGTGACTTGCTTATGTCACAGTGCAGCAGGCATAGTGGGAAAAGTTCTCTAGGACCTGGCATCAGAAAAATGCAGATGGCTCAAGTCTAAGCTCTGCTGTTTCCTGGCTGGGAGACCTTGGCAGATCCCTTATGCTTTCTGGGCGTCAGTTTCTTTATCAACAAAGCAAAATAGAAAGTTTCCCAGAACATCTTTTTTACACACAAAGCTCTGACTTGTCCGTTTGGGTATGGATGGAGCTAAGGTTAAAATCCTTTTGGTCTGGGGCCACCTGGGTGGCTCAGTGGGTTAAAGCCTCTGCCTTCGGCTCAGGTCATGATCCCAGGGTGCTGGGATCGAGCCCCACATCTGGCTCTCTGCTCCGCAGGGAGCCTGCTTACCTTCCTCTCTCTCTGCCTGCCTCTCTGCCTACTTGTGATCTCTCTATCAAATAAATAAACAAAAGTCTTTAAAAAAAATCCTTTTGATCCAGATGTCATTTGTGAATGATCAGATCCTGCCTTCCTATTCTATTGCACGTATTTGTCCAATGCTACTGTAAGATATGTCTATGTACACCAACAATTCTGAACACTTTGATAGATCAAGCCATTACAAATCAGTTATGTTTCGGTTGCCTGATTGAACTGAGCAACTAATTGCATCATGGTTATAAATAAACTGCTAGTAATTGGTCAATTTGTCATATTAAAGCAATTAAAATGATGAAGTAGTTGGAGAAGCTTCCAAATGAGGAGCAAGTAAATGAGGAGTCTTCTGTGGGGAGGGAGGACCCAACACCTCTGTGGTATTGTCACGGGCACAAGTAAAACCCTCGTCATCGTCTTTAATGTAAAGGAAAGAAGGGCAGCTTTAGAATCAGGCAGAATGGAACCAAAGCTCAGCTCCAATACCACCTAGCAGGGTGATCTTGGGCAAGTTACTTGGCCTCGTTTCTTAAATGAGAATTAGAATTCCTATCTCATACACTTGCAGTGAACACTAAACATGACCGCGGTATGTCAAGAGCCTAGCACTGTATCTGGCACATTGCAGATCCTTGAGAAGTGTTAGTATTCCACTTCCAAGCACCCCATATGCCTTCCCTGTCTACAGACTCTCTATGCTCCAATCCTTCCTTCACAATGCTAAGAAGAGAACGCTCTAAAATCTGTATCATGCTTAGCCTTAAAAACTTTTAACACTTCTCACTGCCTACTGAAAACGAATTCACACTCCTTTGTAGGCTATGCAAAGCCCTCCCAATGTCTTCTCCAGCTACTCTTCTTCATGCCTCCATATCTGTACCCCACTGGATTATTTGTTTGGTTTCTAGACCAAGGTTCAAGGCCAATAACCTCTCCTGGATGCCTTTGCGTCTTCTCTCATTCTTCCCTCATCCTCTCCTTCATCTCAAAATGCCTAACTTCATTTTTGCATGCAATTTCTGCTTTTCCTTCCAGTTCTAGCTCAAATGGAACTTGGAGCCTTTTCTTAGTTGCCACTCTTCTCCACATTCAAGGACATGCTGTGCCTTCCACTTGATAACTCAAGTAGTGAAGCAGGTATTGTGTATTTCCAGTGCCTGACATTAGGTGGGTACTAGGAGGCTCTCAACAAATATTTTGGAATAGATACATTAAAATATTTAGGGCTAAAAATTCATAAATAATGTGGAAAAGCAAAACATCTGTTTTTCAAAGCTTAAGCCCCCAGAACTAAAATATTCCTTTGGTGCCTTGGAAATTAAAAAGAAACCTTACTTAAATAAACACGCTTGTAATCTCATTGAATGTCTTACTTCTGTAGGTGACCCAGCCTACGACAACTATAGGCTCAAAAAGGCATTTTAGACATTGCAAGAATGACAGGCCCATAACAGAGAAATATTCATGGTCCCTCCCTAATGTTCTGATATGGCCCCATGAAGGGCAGCTTTCCCACAAAGTATCCCATTGCGTAATCACCAGAGGCAAGACAGAAAAACAGACCCAATGTTTTGGACCCTGAGCTGATCCAGAATAGAGTTTCTTGTATTTTTACAGTGGTGGAAGTAGTTATTATTGGTGGATTGCCTTCATATGTTTTTCAAAATTCACCATTTTATTCCTCAGTTTTTCTTAGAGAGGGATGCACCAGTTTTGTGCCACTTTTTGAAAAAGTCCATTAAAAAAATATTTTTATGTATAAAAAACTTTAGTGGAAAAATCAACCTCCAGAGTAGGTTTTGAACATAAAGAGTGAGAGCAAAAAGGCCAGTCATTACTGTGTCAAGCAATCAGCCTCCTGGGGACCTCAGTAAACACCCTCAGTGTTCAAGGCCAATAACCACTGAACTTTTCTTGAGTGATGTGATGTGACACTAATAGAAGTAAGATCTGGGTTAATTTTGTGCTCCACACAACAAACCCTGTTCTTTATGTGCTGACAGTCCACACTTACTTCTAGAAGCAATGGACTTATCCTAATACTGAAAGAAGACACTCTGACTTCTTTAAATGATAGAATAACACACACATTCTGCCATTTCCATTTTTAAAAAAATATTTTTCCTTGATGATTAACAATTAAAATAATCAGCTTTAATTAGCTTATTTCAGGAAGCAGCTAAAGGCTGAAATGACAGTGAAAAGTGATCTGGAATACAATGAATGACTCATGGTTTATAAAGGAGGCAGCCAAGGTGCCTCTCATAACCTGTGCAAATGCTGGGAAGTGGTCAGCCCTCTGTCCACACCCAGGACCCCAAGCATTTAGGCAGTGCCCAATGTACAAAGCTTATCCCCTCCACACTTAGCTACTGAGTGTCTTCTGTGTGTCAGGCTCTGGGTTGGATGCTAGAGATCACTTAGAGGGGAGCTAGAAACCAAACCATAAGAGTATAGAAGATAATGGCTTTGATTCAGGGCTTTAAACAAAGCAAACTCCAAGATTAAGAAAGAAACAGATAAGTCTGCCATCAAAAAGTATTTCACAAAACCAGTGAGTTAGCACTGACAATGCAGACCAGCTGGAATGATGTATTATGGGAGAGGGACCAGCATGCATGCCAGCAAGAAAGGCAAAGGGCTATTCTGGAAGTCTGTCTTGCTTGAAAGTAACGTGGGCTGAAGGAGCGATCAGATGAGAGGAGGGACTGGTAGGCAGCAGCCAAATGATGATAAGCCCAACAAAGTTTAGATTTCGTCCTCTAAACCAGCAGGGTTTTTTAAATTTTTTATTTTTTAATTAAAATATAATGTATTATTCACCCCAGGGGTACAGGTCTGTGAATGGCCAGGTTTACACACTTCACAGCACTCACCATAGCACATACCTTCCCCAATGTCTATAACTCCACCCCCCTCTCCCTTCCCCCCTCCCCCCAGCAACACTCAGTTTGTTTTGCGAGATAAACCAGTAGTGTTTGAACCCCTTGAAGCTAGAGGCACTTTGTCCATTGGAAACACTTACCAGAAAGCATAAATGAAAAAGATTTGCGAAGTCCGGCTGCTCCTGTTGGGGAGAATACATGCTGGTGGGAATGCTAGAACTCCGTTTGTTTGCAAACCCACAACACCCAAACCAAACCACTGCTTCAGGCAGGGCTAGTTGTGGTCAGCAGCATCTAACATGGCTCCCAGGGATCACCACCTCCTGATCTTCACAGCCTGTATAGCTCCCTCCCTTGAGTACACACTGGATTTAGCAACTCCAGAAGCAGGGATGGAGTCACTTCTAAGATTAGGTTGCAAAGACTGTGACTTCTGTTGCTTTCATCTCTCTCTCCCTCACTCTCTGTGATCTCACTCTAAGGGAGCCAACTGCCATATTGTGAGTGGTCCTCTGGAGAAGCCCACATAGGAAGAAACTGGTATCTCTGGCCACCAGCCAGTAAGGACGCAAAGACTGCCAGCAATCACATGAGTAAGCTTGGAAGCAAATCCTCCCAGTTGAATCCTCAGATGAAACCACAATTCTAGCCAACACCTTGACTGGAGCCTTGTAAGAGACCTTGAGCCAGCTAAGCTTACACCCAGACCGCTGAACCGCAGAAATTGTGAGATAATATTTAAGCCTCTGCATTGTGGGGCCACTTGTTATACAGCAAGAGATAACTAGTACAGGCACCATGGTGGAATTCTGAGCACAGAGTGAAGGATCAACTGTGCATTTTACACTTGATCTTAGCCAAAAGGCCGAGAAGCAATCAAATGTGCATTTTAAATGCTAACTCGGGAATGAGCTAGCAGGAGACATTTACTGGGACAAGACCTGATAAGGCAGTGGCTGGCCCAGGAGGAAGATGAAGAAGGCCCGAGCAGTGGCAGGGAGAGGGGAGGGAAGGGCAGGAAGAGGGAAGGAGTAACCCCTGAAGAGGTAAAATTAATAAAACTTGAGGTTATTTGGTTGTGGGAATAAAGGAGTTTCAGGGACAATGCTGGTCATCAGTTAGGGAGCAAAGAGGAAGGAATGTTTAGAGAGGAAGGGAAAAAGTTTAACTTGGAATGTGTGGAGATCAAAGTAGCTGAGAGTCATCTTTTTGGGAACACTGTTACTTGGAGGCATGGTACAAAGAAGTCTGAAATAGGGTGCTCTACATGAGAAAATGTCCTTACACATCAGGGAGCTGTCCTCACAGACGCTGCGAACTCCAGTGCCTTTGTGGGATAGGGAAAGAACACAACAGAGAGAAGAGTCCTGGGTATGAAGTAATAGGGAGCGGTGGAGACTATGTTAAAATGAAAGGTTCCTACCTTCCTTAAACTATCAAAGCCAAACATGTTTGAAACACTGCTGTCTGCGGGGCTGAACTCCACTTCAAGAGAAGCTGGACTTAACAGCATTCCTGAGGAAGACGTCACAACAGAGTAAAAAGGGTGTGAGTTTTGGAGTCAGGCAGCACTAAGTTCAAATCTTGCCTCCACCACTTACTCACCAGGGTCCCTGGGCACGTTACTTATCCTCTCAGCTGGCATTCCCTCAGCTGCACACAGGGTTAAGAACACCAATTTTAATGGAATTGTTGTGATTAAGCGAGGTAATGATTTTTAACGCAAAGGAAAGCTCCTGGCACAAAATAACTACTTTCAGAAGTCGTAGCTAACATTATGATTGTGTTATAATAATGGCCATTACCTCCCCATGAAGGCCACTTCAACATACCGTGGATTGCCCCCACCATTCAGTGTAGAGAGCACAAAAGTCATCACACAGTGCCCATCACTGTGGAGCTCCCACAGTAATGTGGGATGTCACAGAGCTCCCAGTACAGGAGGGTGAGTGAGAGTGTGTGTGTGTGTGTGTGTCTGTGGGTGTGTGTCTGTGTGTGTTGCAAGTACCATAAGTAATGGAAAGTTGAATTTCAGGAGGTACGTGGTACAAGAAGGAAACCCAGGAAACCAAGGAATATCCAGGCCTCCAGGAACTGGGATTTCAACCAAAGCAGCCCTCAGACAATGGCAGTAGGAGCTGACAGAGCTTCACACTGGTGTTTCAGAAATAGGGCTCCGCATGTGTTGATGCTCCCGTCACCAATATATTTATTCTTTCTACCTTTTCTCTTTTCCACCTGATAGCTTCTCTTCTCTCGTAGTATCTGACTAATTTTGACCCCTTATAGTCCTAACCCCACCTATTCTTTTCCTTTGTAAAGAAAAGAGTATCCTTTTCTAATTCAGTTAGAATTATCCTTTCTAATTCAGTTAGAATTAGATAGGATATCTAGTTCTATCCTACCTAATTCTATATTAGATAGGATATCCTTTCTAATTCAGTTCCTGAGAGGGCCTACCTTCTCCTTTTCCCCTGGGGTTTAAACTGAGAATGAGGATCTGTTTCAAAGACCATCTTAATAGCCATCCCCAGCTGAAGGAAGAGAGGGGGAAGTCACATGATGTAAAAAAACACCTAAATTTTGACAGGACCCATGGGTGGACCACTTCCCGTAGAAGGGACTGAGGGCATGGAGAAACCACAATTGACATGCCCAATATAGTATGAGCTTGTGTCCAGCACAGACCAGGAGGCTGGATGGCAGGGCAGATTAAAAAAAAAAAAAAAAAAAGATACTGTTATTTTAGAAGTCAGTCTGAGAATATTATTCAGCCATAAAAACGAAAGAAATCCTGTGACAACATGTATGGACCTTGAGGGTATTATGCTGAAACATACCAGTGAAATAAACCAGACTAAAAAAGACAAATACTGTACGATCTCACTTATACCTGGAATCTAAAACAAAAACACACACACACACACACACACACACACACACACCCTGAACTCATAGATGCAGAGAACATATTGGTGGTTGCCAGGAGTGTGAAGTGGGGTGGGGGAAGAAATGAGTGAAGGTGGTCAAAGGATACAAATTTCTAGGTATTGGATAAGTAGGTCCTGGGGCTGTAAGGTATGACATGGTGATTATAGTTAATAATACTGTTTTGTATATTTGAAAGTTGCTAAGGTAGTAAATATTAAAAATTCACCTCATAAAATAATTGGTAACTATATGTGTTAATGGGTGTAAACTAGATTTATTGTGATCATTTCACAGGATATATAAATATGAAATTATTTGGTTATACATCTGGAACTAATATAATGTTATATGTCAATTATATCTCAAAAATAGTATTGGGGCACCTGGGTGGCTCAGTCTTTGCCTCTGGTTGTGATCCCAGGGACCGGTGATTGAGTCCCATATCAAGCTCCATTTCCCTCGGGCACTCCTCTCTGCTTGCGCTGTCTCCTGCGTGCTCCTGTTCTCTCTCTCCGTCAAATAAATAAAATAAAATTAAAAAAATAGTCTGTATGAAATTAGTTGCCTGAAGATGTCACGTAGCATTACAACACTGGAAGTTTTTTCCAGGAGTCCCACTTTTTTCCCCTCTGTCAATGGATCAGGTACAAAGAACTTACCAATGCGGTTAGCTCCAAGTATAGTGTCCAGTGGTGGCTGCATTTCAGTTCTTTATATAGCTGTTTGGAAAATGAACCTACGCTCTGCTCCAACGTCAAGGGCAAGGATAAGGCTTGTTTTCTCTCTCATTCCTGCTACTCATTCCTGCTTAGCCTGAGTGTAGAATCTGGGACATTACTGTGTCTTCAGTCTTGAGCAGAGCTCATCCAGGATGAAATAAGGGTAGGATCAAGTCTTTGCCCTCACTGGCAGCTGGCTTTTCCCAGGGAGCTGCTGTCCCCCAGGGTGTTCATTCTCTACTTCCCAAAGAGAGGGCCAAGCCCCAGTAGCAGCTGTTGTGATTTCCAGAAAGCACAGAACTGGGGTGTCCCTACCCTTCTCGCGTCTCCCATGGGGGTCCATCTAAAGCCAAATGAGCCTATTTGGAAGCTGACAGGGTGAATATCTTAGAAGGTGACTGAGTGTAGAAATGTATAGATTCAGAGATTGACAGAATTAGTTAAGTAAAACATCCCTTTTATTACTTAGGAAAGTGGAGGCATAGAAAAGTGACAATGTGACTTGCCCAAGGGCATAAAACCACTCATTCCACAATCTATTCCTGTTGGAGAAGGAAATAGAAGCCATATATTTCCAAAGGCCCCTGCTCTTCCTTCTACCTTAGAGCTGTGAAGACAAATTGGCTTCTCCTTTGATGCAGTTAAAATGATCACTCCTTTTTGTTTTCTACCCACTGTTAGTTTTTAGGATGTTTTCTTACTGTGTTATTACAGATAAGGACCCGGCAATGCCCAAACCCTGCTTTGCTAGCTACTTCCCTCTCCTCTCCCTACCAGGCTCCAAGGAAGCTAGGCACAATAAATAATTACAGATCTGAAACAAAATACCTCTTTATTAACATGGTCCAGGCATCCATACCCCAATGTAGAGCTCTCTGGTAAAAAAGTAAGTGAGGCCTTCTTCTTCTTGGGATTTCTCTGCCCTCTAATTGTCTGCAAAGATGAGGAAGTCAAAGAAACAGGGAACTATATGGCCAGGTTTGCACAATAGGCCTTGGCTGATTTATTCACCCAAATGCATGGTAGGAGGAAAGCAGAAGAGAAGAAATGGGAAGGCTGCTTAATAAAATCTTTTTTAAAAAAATTAAGATCTTATGTGAGCAAAAAGGGAGAAAAATGCATGTACTCGTCACTGTTTTTAATTCTAGAAAATGTAAGACTAGTTCAAAGAAGTAAAACTATTTTTTTTCATTTTTATCTATTTATTTGACAGAGAAAGAGACAGCAAGAGAAAGAACACAAGCAGGGGGAGAGGGAAGGGGAGAAGCAGACTCTGTGCTGGACAGGGGACCTGATGCAGGGCTCAATCCCAGGCACCTGGGATCATGACCTGAACTGAAGGCAGACACTTACCAACTGAGCCACCCAGGTGCCCCAGAGTAAAACTAATATAGCACATCACATTAACAGAAAAATGGAAATAGATATACATGTTTTATCCAAAGAGATTTTAATAAGTTGTTGGCTAGAATTCTTTTCCTGATGAGAACTTTGAAAATCAGGTGTTGATAATTCAGAGATTGCTTTTTGTCATATGGAATTTAGTTCAGTAATCCATCAGAAGTGTAGATTCTTGGACATCATTGTTTAAAAGAATTTCTCTTATATGAGAATATAGCCTTTACTCAAGGATGTGGAGGAAGGGGGACTGGTGAGAAGAAAAATATCTGCACCTCGGGGCAGGGATGCTTATTATTTACAGACTGTGGCACTAAGGAACCTAAGATCCAAGGAGAGACCAATTCAAGAGGCTCACCTGTGCAAAATAACTTAGCAATGCCCAAGAAAAGGGAGTAGGAACAAAGGCTTCTGATGACTTAATGATACACTTCTTAAAAAATTCTTTTCTTAATTTTGTTAAGTTAGGTGTCTACCTTCAGCTCAGGTCATGATCCCAAGACATGGGACCAGTCCCCGCATTACACTCCCTGCTTAGTGGGGAGCCTGCTTCTCCCTCTCCCTCTGCCTCTCCCCCTGCTTGTGTTCTCTCTGGCTGTCTCTCAAATAAAATCTTTTAAAAATTTTTTTTCTTGCTTATTTTGCTTTGAGCTTCCACCAAACTATTTTTTTTAATTTTTTTATTTTTTATAAACATATATTTTTATCCCCAGGGGTACAGGTCTGTGAATCACCAGGTTTACACACTTCACAGCACTCACCAAAGCACATACCCTCCCCAATGTCCATAATCCCACCCCCTTCTCCCAACCCCCCTCCCCCCAGCAACCCTCAGTTTGTTTTGTGAGATTAAGAGTCACTTATGGTTTGTCTCCCTCCCAATTCCATCTTGTTTCATTGATTCTTCTCCTACCCACTTAAGCCCCCATGTTGCATCACCACTTCCTCATATCAGGGAGCTCACATGATAGTTGTCTTTCTCTGCTTGACTTATTTCACTAAGCATGATATGCTCTAGTTCCATCCATGTTGTCGCAAATGGCAAGATTTCATTTCTTTTGATGGCTGCATAGTATTTCATTGTGTATATATACCACATCTTCTTGATCCATTCATCTGTTGATGGACATCTAGGTTCTTTCCATAGTTTGGCTATTGTGGACATTGCTGCTATAAATATTCGGGTGCAAGTGCCCCTTTGGATCACTACGTTTGTATCCAGAAAAGACCTCGAATAGCCAAATGGATATTGAAAAAGAAAGCCAAAGTTGGTGGCATCACAATTCCGGACTTCAAGCTCTATTACAAAGCTGTCATCATCAAGACAGCATGGTACTGGCACAAAAACAGACACATAGATCAATGGAACAGAATAGAGAGCCCAGAAATAGACCCTCAACTCTACAGTCAACTAATCTTCGACAAAGCAGGAAAGAATGTCCAATGGAAAAAAGACAGCCTCTTCAATAAATGGTGTTGGGAAAATTGGACAGCCACATGCAGAAAAATGAAATTGGACCATTTCCTTACACCACACATGAAAATAGACTCAAAATGGATGAAGGACCTCAATGTGAGAAAGGAATCCATCAAAATCCTTGAGGAGAACACAGGCAGCAACCTCTTCGACCTCAGCCGCAGCAACATCTTCCTAGGAACATCACCAGAGGCAAGGGAAGCAAGGGCAAAAATGAACTATTGGGATTTCATCAAGATCAAAAGCTTTTGCACAGCAAAGGAAACAGTTAACAAAATCAAAAGACAACTGACAGAATGGGAGAAGATATTTGCAAACGACATATCAGATAAAGGACTAGTGTCCAAAATCTATAAAGAACTTAGCAAACTCAACACCCAAAGAACAAATAATCCAATCAAGAAATGGGCAGAGGACATGAACAGACATTTCTGCAAAGAAGACATCCAGATGGCCAATAGACACATGAAAAAGTGCTCCATATCACTCGGCATCAGGGAAATACAAATCAAAACCACAATGAGATATCACCTCACACCAGTCAGAATGGCTAAAATAAACAAGTCAGGAAATGACAGATGCTGGCGAGGATGCGGAGAAAGGGGAACCCTCCTACACTGTTGGTGGGAATGCAAGCTGGTGCAGCTACTCTGGAAAACAGCATGGAGGTTCCTCAAAATGTTGAAAATAGAACTGCCCTATGACCCAGCAATTGCACTACTGGGTATTTACCCTAAAGATACAAACTATTTTTTTAAAAGATTTATTTATTTATGGGCACCTGGGTGGCTCAGTGGGTTGGGCCTCTGCCTTTGGCTCAGGTTATGCTCTCAGGGTCCTGGGATCGAGACCTGCATCAGGCTCTCTGCTCAGTGGGGAGCCCGCTTCTCCCTTTCTCTCTCTGTCTGCCTCTCTGCCTACTCATGATCTCTCTCTGTGTGTCAAATAAAATAAAATCTTTAAAAAAAATATATGTATTTATTTATTTTAGAGAGTGGAGTGGGGGGGGAGAGAGTGCACATGTTGGGGTTGGGGAGGGGTGAGGCAGAGGTAGAGAGAGTCCCAAGCAGACCCCATGCTGAGCTGGGAGCTGGGGAGGGACTCCATTCCACAACTCTGAGGCACACTGAGCCAAACCCAAGAGTCAGAGGCTCACCTGACTGCCAGCAGGTGCCGGCCTCCAAACTATTTTTATCTTCAGCTATTCCAAATAGGAAACTAAGGCTACAATAGCTATGTTGGATTTCCAGTCTAAATATGATGGAGTATATACGGAAAACAAAGAAGAAACACACTGGTATTCTTTTTTTTTTTTTTTTTAAGATTTTATTTATTTATTTGACAGACAGAGATCACAAGTAGGCGGAGAGGCAGGCAGAAAGAGGAGGAAGCAGGCTCCCTGCAGAGCAGAGAGCCTGATGTGGGGCTCAATCCCGGGACCCTGAGATCATAACCTGAGCTGAAGGCAGAGGCTTTAACCCACTGAGCCACCCAGGTGCCCCAACACACTGGTATTCTTTTTTTTTTTTCTAAGATTTTATTTATTTATTTGACAGAAGGAGAGAGATCACAAGTAGGCAGAGAGGCAGGCAGAGAGAGAGGAGGAAGCAGGCTCTCTGCGGAGCAGAGAGCCCGATGTGGGGCTCGATCCCAGGACCCTGGGATCATGACCTGAGCTGAAGGCAGAGGCTTAACCCACTGAGCCACCCAGGTACCCCACACTGGTATTCTTAAAGAAAAAACACACTGGTTTTCTCAAATCAGGATCTCTTGTTCTAGAAACATCACTAATAACTATTTAAGAAGAAAATATTCTGTATAAATATTAGAAAGGAAGAAGCAAGAGTATCTGTTTTACAGATGACATGATTGCAGACCTAGAAATCGAAGGAGATCAAAAATTACCAAACGTGGGGCACCTGGGTGGCTCAGTGGGTTAAAGCCTCTGCCTCTGGCTCAGGTCATGATCCCAGGGTCCTGGGATCGAGCCCCGAATCGGGCTCTCTGCTCAGCAGAGAGCCTGTTTCCTCCTCTCTCTCTCTCTCTCTCTGCCTGCCTCTCTGCCTACTTGTGATCTCTGTCAAATAAATAAATAAATTAAAAAAAAAAAATTACCAAACGTAATGAGTTCAGCTGCAGAACTGACACTAAAAAATGTATATGTATGTATATACTGTATTTATTATATATGTATAATGTCAGTATATATACTGATACACAACAAGGAAATACAATAAAAATGGATTTCTATTGTTGCTCTTACAACAAAAGCAGATTGAATGCACAGGGGTAGACTTGTTTATCTAGAGAAATTATAGAGAGAGTTAATAAATTGAGTGTTATGCCTGCACTTGATTAGGAAAATAAATACAATAGTCTGTCAAGCTTAGGATGTAGATTTATGAAAGCCTCACAGATTAAGGTGCCTAAAAATGAAGAGTATGATTCCTCTGGTATAATAACAAGAAAAATGCTTAACAATGCTTATCTTAAAAAGCATAATGGTGGCAGACTTACCCTACTTAATATTTTGCTTTAGTAAATTTTGAAACATAGTACAAAGTGAGAATTATAAAGGCAATAAAGCACTATGTTAAAAGCATAATTAAGTTGTTACATCAGAAAAAATAGAGATATAACAGGTTAATTCAAAGAGTTTGAGTAGGACACATCAGAAAAAGTGCTGTGAGGAAAGGCATCACTAACAAATGCTATTAAGACCATCAGATACTGGCATAAAAAAGCATTCACTTACGCAGTGGTTAAGAACCAAATTAGAATCAGCTCAACTATGGCAAGTTCTTAAAATTCCTAAGACTCCTTTTCACTCTTTGCACAATGGGACTGATAACACCTATCTTGAAGGTAGTTTTGAGGAGCAACTTAGTAACACAGTAGAACACTTAGCACAGTGCCAGGAGCCAAGTGAATAATATTATCATGAATCAGAGCGTTACATATAAATGAGAACAAACTGGTTAAATGATCTAGAAATATAAATGAAAAACACTTATCCTAGTGGTGGAGAAGAAACAAATTTCTGATCATAGAAGCATGAAGAACATTATCAGAGACAGGATGGACATACAAAAACTCAAAGGAAAAAACCAACTCTTTTGAACGAAATGTATTCTTGAGAATAAACAGGTATTATTGAGCTCCTAAGGGAGGTAGCTTTGGGAAGTGTTGCCAGCTGGGGCAATAGGAGGGGGTGAGAGGGGCACGGGGAGGGGAGCAGTGGTGCTGGACTGACTTTCGGGATGGCCTGAAGTCTCACTCTATCTGTTAAAAGGCCTTATCCCAGCAGTATGCCCAGGACTTGCTTTCCACGTGAGCCCAGAGGTGCTCTAACTCAGCGAAGGTGGCCCCCCTTCCTGTCTAGCATCTGCTTTGGCTAGGTTTGTCCAGAGCCCTGTGGTCCCTCCTCTTCCAGCTTGGGGTCCAGAACAGCTTTATGTGGACAAGACAGATCTGTGGTTCTCTCCGTTCACACTGCCAGCGGAGGCCCAGCTCAAGCCAGTCCAGCTGCCCCAGCCAGCCACCTCCAGCCTGCCCAGTTGTCCCATCCACGTCCTCTATACCCCATCACCCCACCAAACTAATGTCATTGCCCCACTTGCTTTTTTCTCTATAATTCCAAATCGCATTGTCATTCTCCCATCCCCACCCCAACGAATATACCTTCTGTATTACTCAGGGTTCTTCAGAGAAGCAGAACCAATATATAAAGAGTTGTTTTGTTTTGTTTTGTTTTGTTTTGTTTTAATAAGGAATAGATTCGCACAGTTATAGAGATTGTGAAGTCCAGATCCAAGAGAAACAATGGTATAGTTCCAATGCAAGGCTGAGTCTGAACGCAGGGCAAAACCAACACCCCAGCTCTAAGATATAAGGCAGAAAGAGAATTCTCTGCCTATTTTTCTTCCTATTCGGGACTCAGTCGGGGAGGCCCACCCCCCTTGAGAAGGACATTTTTCTTTATTCAGTCTACCAATTCAAATGGTAACCTTATCCAGAAACACCCCCACAGACACACCCAGAAATAATGTTCAGCCAAATATCTGGGCCCCCCGGTGGCCCCATCTGGTTTACACAAAAAATTAACCGTCACAGCCTCACTGCGTGGTTCATACCTCTAAGCCTTTGTGGGGGACTGTTCCCTTTCTCGTCTTCATCTGGATTGTGACTTTACCCTTTATGAGCCGGTAAGTCCTCCAGGAAGCCTTCCTTGATATGTCCTTGCTGAACCAAAAGCCCTCTTCGAAACGTCACAGCAACCTATGTGTTTCTCCCCGACAAGGTTGCAAGTTTCTTGTGGGCAGGGAGACAGTCCTAGCTCTTGAACGTCTGTGTTCTTAGCACAGTATGGGCCCACAACAGTCCTAAGAAAGGTCTTGCACCTCTGCTGCTGTCTATCTCATTGCTGGCCACTAGTTTTGACATCACTCTTAGTCCTACAAAAGCTGCTCACATGAATCTAGACAGTAGTTCTCAGCCCTGATGCACATGGAAAACTCCTAGGGACCTTATAAAAATACCAGTGCCAGGGCCTCATCCAAAGCCAATTAAGTCAGAATCTCGAGGGGTGAATCCAAGTGTCAGTATTTTTTCAAAGCTCCCCGGATTGATTTGCCCGTGCTGTCAGAATTGAGAACCATCAGTTTAGGACATACTTCAGAGCCTGACCAAGAGCTGATCTTAATTCTGAGTCTGACTAGACAGACGGGGGAAGGGTACCCCTGCTGTTTTGGTTGCTGTGCAGGGCTTAGGGCAGTCAGGAAGCAACTCCGCTTCCCCCAGGGCCTCGAGCTCCAGGCTCCTACCCCCAGGAGGCTGAACACTTACAGTTATCACCTTCACATGTTCTTGAAGGCTGGCTGTTTGAAGCCCTTTCTCTGGGAACTGGCTTTGAACTCTGCCTCCCTCCCTCACAGGTTTGCCTTGACTTCTGGGGGGGGATGGGGCACTTCCGTTGGCCTCAGGTCACTCGAGCCTTTCCAGAGTTTGATTTATTGTGTCATTCTGTACCAGAGAATTTTCATTGACAGCTCTCTTTACAACAAACAAGCGAGGATGTGTTCTCCTAATTTTACAAATGAGGAAACCCTGGGGTTTGTTACTTATCCCAAGTCACACATGTGGAACTAGAGTTCAATTCAGTTCTGGCTGGTTCCTGACCCCAGACTCCACCAAACCAGCAGATCTCAACAGCCATAGAGGTTATATATGTGCCCAGCCTGGGATTAGCATAATATGCAGGCAAGTCTCTAAGTATACCAGGTATTGTATGTACATGGAAAAATGATTGTGACTTGCATATACCCAGAATGTTTCCTACAGTGCACTGATGCTATTGTAGCTAATAAAATGGTTTCATTTAAAAGCATGAGTGTTACTTAATAGCCTAAATCATAGTCTCCTTTCTCAATCAAGAGATATGGAAAGTACAACTCTTACATGAGCACTTGCAAATTTTTTTTAAAGATTTTATTTATTTGGGGCACCTGGGTGGCTCAGTGGGTTAAGCCTCTGCCTTCAGCTTGGGTTGTGATCTCAGCATCTTGGGATCGAGCCCCGAATTGGGACTCTCTGCTCGGCAGGGAGCCTGCTTCCTCCCCTTCTCTGCATGCTGCTCTGCCTACTTGTGATCTCTGTCAAATAAATAAAATATTTTTTAAAAAGATTTTATTTATTTATCTGAGAGAGAGACACACACAGTGAGCAGGGGGAGTGGGAGATGGAGAAGCAGGCTTCCTGTGGAGCAAGGAGCCCAATGCAGGGCTCAATTCCAGGACCCTGGGGTCATGACCTTAGCCAAAAGCAGACGCTTAACGAGTGAGCCACTTAGGCACCCCAGCACTTGCAAATTTTTTTTTAAATTTTAAATGGGACCCTAATGCTGGAAAGATCTGGATGCCCACTCTGTGAAGGGTGCAGTGGTATAGCTCATATTCCCTGGGTCTGCCATGGCCAACCTCTTTCCACAGGGTTCCATAGTCTCAAAGAGTGGTCTCTAAAATGGGAGACTATAAAATAGTCCGTTGGGTAAAGGAAGAATATATCTGAAATTCTATTTATATTTATTTTTACCCTTACCATTAAAAACATCCATGTATGGGGGCTCCTGGGTGGCTCAGTCCATTGAGCATCCAACTCTTGATTTCAGCTCAGGTCATGATCTCAGGGTGGTAAGATCGAGCCTCATGTCAGACTCAGCACTAAGTGCTGAGTCTGCTTGAGATTCTCCCTCTCTCCCTCTCCCTCTGCTCTACTCTGTACTCAAGCGCTTGCTCTCTCTCTCTCTCTCAAAAAATTTTTAAAAATATCTATGTATATTTGTGTTTCACAAGGTATATACACATGTTTGTAATTATAAGTAAGTACATACTGCATGACTTAAAAGTTAAGAACACAGACCCTGGGATCAGACTGCCTGGGTTAAAATCTTGGGTTTGCCTATATATGTCCTTGGAAAAGAATCCTTTCTCTGCTTCAGTTTCCTCATCTATTAGACGGAGATAATAATACTACTACAGAGAGTTGTTGTGAAAATTAAGTGAGTTAACACATGCAGAATATTTAGAACAGTGTCCTGCAGTAGTAAGTGTTGCGGAAGCTTTTTTTCTGTGATTAAAATGAAATTGAATTTAAATACGGAATTTTAAAAAACAGTAATAAAATAAAACAAAAATTTGAAAAACACACAATGATTATTTCACATCTATTAAAGCATATTAAGGGTGCACTCTCTCAACCAACCAAGAAAGGTGTGATCTCAAAAGTTTGGCATTTATGGCTCTAACAATTCAACTACCTATTGTAGAGGGAGGCAAAGAAGCAAATGAGTCTGGGGGAGCAGATCAAGATGCCTCTCCAAGCTGCCCCCTCCTGCTTAAGCCAGATTCTGGCTTTGGGTTCTGGGCTAGACCTGCCAAATTGCCTAAAGGCCCAGGAGTGAAAAGAGGGTGTTCATATGCTGGGATTATTTCTCTTTGTGTTGTTCGCCTGCCAGGGAATGGGAGACAGGCTGCTACACAGAGCTTTCCTCTGATAACTGGGGGTGAAGAGACCAAGCAACAAAGCTCCACTTACAGCAGTTTTCCACTCCCTCCAAGGAAGAAGAAAGAGGTCTGTGTGCTGGGGCCATGATCCCCCCGCAGCCTGGCTGGACAGCTGCTGATCCCTGGACCCGAGGTCCGGCTGGTCTCACCCCAAGGCTGAGATACCAGGAAGTGGGAACATCAGCTGCAGAGAAAAGAAGTACATTGAATTTTGCTTATGCTGTCTACTTTTCTTTCCTCTTTTGCTCTTTCCAGTGACGATTTCACAGTCGGTATCCTCCCGCAGCCTCAATGCCCTTAAGCCGGGAGATCTACTGGTCTGGCTCTCCTGAGTCCCCAGAATGCTGTCATCCAGATTCTCTGCTTCCTGAAGGGAAGTCCCTGGAGACCTTTGCGAAGTCCCAACCCCCACTCCACGCTCCTCTTCTCCTTCCTTGGGTCTGCTACTCAGAGAGATTCATAACTTATGCAAATACATGTAGATGAGTAGGCAAATGATTATGTAAATGATGCCTTTCCTTTCCTCCAACCCCGTTCTGGTAACAGTAGGAGAAAGGAACAATAGCGATTAAATTCTGACATTCGAGACAAACATGGATAAACCTTGAGGGCATAATGCTAAGTGGAATAAGTCAGACACAGAAAGACAAATACTGTATGATCTCACTTACATGTGGAATCTTAAAAAACCAAGCTCACAGAAGCAGAGCGTAGATTGGTGGTTGCCAGGGGCTGGAGGGGGAAGGTGATCAAAAGGTACAAACTTCCAGTTATAAGATGAATAGATTCTGGGATCTAATGTACAGCAAGGTGACTCTAGTTAACAATAATGTACTATACACTTGAAAGTTGCTAAGAGAATTTATCTTAAATGTTCTCACCACACACATATACGAAAGGTAATTATAGGAAGTGATGGATATTAACTAACATTATTATGGCAATCATTTTTCACAGAGCATCACCTTACACTTATGTGATGTTGAAAATCACTTATATCACAATAAAGCTGGAAAAAGTGATTAAAAGATGGGAAATAGAATCAATGTGTAAACAGTAAAGAAGCTGGAATTATCATCTAGAAAATAAAATGTAATGCTTTTTCACAGCAAACTTTTATTTCCACAGAGGATAAAGTAAAGGAAGTCTTTGATCCTTAAATTTCCATAAAAGCCTCAAATCCATAGCAAATTGTAAAATCTGACTATCTAGCTCATCGTGTTTTCCCACTGAAATGGTCTCTAAGGAAGTGGTCAAGAGGACTAATTGCTGTATTTTACCAGTAACTCCTACTATTACATTTGTGTATTACACACGGAAAAAATCCTGAATTTTCTGCCTAATAGACAAAATATCTTCATAGAAAGAACCATAAATCCACCTGTTCAATTTCTATTTTAAAAACTCTTGCCCTTATTTTAAACAATTAATAAAGCTGGCTTTTCATGAACCACAAGAATAAGTAACTGGGTTTTTAAGTTGAAATAGTATTATAATGTTCACTCTTGCAGATTGAATGACATTTGCAATTCAGGAGGCCTGCTGAAGCTTCCGGGAAAAGTTACTGGAAGCCAAGCACATGATGACTGCTGAATATTGAATAATTTCAAATGTTGTTGCAGCTGAAATCCTATCTCTGATTTCCACCTACTCAGACTGTCTATTATTGATGAAACTGACCCACATCATATCCACATACCAGCTCTAGAAGCCCACAGAATGTTTTGTCTAAAGTTATAAAAGCAAAAATGTTATTAAAGAACCATCCTTAAACATATGAATTATATTCCATTGCTTAGTTAAAAGTGAACCCGTGAAGTTGGAATTTTCTAGAAAACTTCTTAGCAGCACCATCTAGTGGGGAGTGCAGCAAAAAAAAATAAGAAAGAAAGAAAGAAATAGAAAAGAAAAAGAAAAAAACAACAAAAAAAAACCCAGTCTGAATACCTACTTCTTGGAATGATTTATTTAAATTTTACTTAATAAGGTTTGTTCCATCTTCTGACATAGAGTCTCAATGATGAGATAGTCTCCAGGACCACTTGGATCATTGAAAATATAGTGATATAGCACAACAAAGATTTTCTTCAATAGTTCAAATTTCAAATTTCCATGTATTCTAACAACAAATATTCTAGAATTTTAGATTTCTTTTTAGGTAATGTTATTTTCTTAAGTAAAGAGAATTTGTTAATTATACCATAAAATGTAATTTGATTTTTAGCCTTTTTGTGGCATTTTTTAATTTAAGTCACAAATTAGGAAAAATTTTATTGGATCATGTGTTCTAAAGTTGGGGGGAACCTGGGTGGCTCAGTCAATTGAGTACCTGACTCTTGGTTTAGGCTCAGGTCATAATCTCAAGGATCATGGGATCAAGCCCAGAGCCCTGACGTGAGCTCTGTGCTCAGTGTGGAGCCTGCTTTGTCCTTCTCCCTCTCCCCCGCCCCTGGCCCCCCACTGTGCACGTTCTCTCTCTCTCTCTCTCTCTTTCTCCAAAATAAATAAATAAAATCTTTAAAAAATAATAAAAATAAAGCTAGGGGTAGGTAGACAAGACAAAATTCAGGTTGCCAATAGAAATTTGGTTCTTACACCACTTTATGTTAGGGTGTGCTAGATATTATTTATTTATTTAATTTTTTAAAAAGATTTGACTTATTTTTTTGACAGAGAGAGACACAGTGAGAGAGCAAACACAAGCTGGGGGAGTGGGAGAGGGAGAACAGACCTCCCGTGGAGGCTCGTGGGGCTCAATCCCAGGACCCTGGGATCATGATCTGAGCTGAAGCCAGATGACTGAGCCACTCAGGGGCCCCCTAGATACTTTTTAAATAAACAGTTAATGAGCAATCTTTGTTTCCAAAACACCTGCTTTCTGGGAGCTTGCATTTGGAGAGGGAGCAGAGAAAATAAGCAAAGAAACAAAGAAATATATAATATGTCAGTTATTAATTGAACTATGGAGAAAATGCAGTGTCAAAGAGATAGGAAGCATTGGGGAAAGGAATTATTGCTATTGTATGTGCAGTAGACAGAGATAGTTCTAATAAGGTGACATTGAAACAGAAAAAAAAGAGAGAGAAAGAGAGCAACCTATGCAAACAGCTGAAGGAAGTGAGTTTCAGGTTGCCAGAAGAGGAAGCGGAAAGGCCCTGGGGTGGGAGCTTGCTTGACATAGCTGAGAACACCAAGGAAGCCAGGTTGGTGAAACAGAATGATTCAAGCAGAGAAATAGGAGAGAGGACAGAGAAGTTATGGGGCTTTGTGGCATTGCATTTTTACTTGCCGGTAAAGCCACCAAGATTTGCTGATAGATTAGATATGGAGAGTGAGAGAGGAGAGTCAGAGAAGATCCTAAGGTTTATGATCTGAGTAAATAGCCAGAAGGGACTAACTGAAAATGGGAAAGAAAAGCCTATACGTGGGGGAGGGGATTGACAGGTATTAAGAGCTCAATTTTAAACATAATAAGTTTTAGACATCCATTAGATATCCAAATGTAAATTTCAAGTAGACGAGACAAACAGGAGAGAGGTCCATGCAAAAGGTGTGAATTTAGGAGTTTTCAGTGCATAGATGATATTTAAAGTTGTGCAATTGAGATCACCAAGTGAGTAGGTGTACACGAACAGAAGAAGAGGTTTAAAGACTGAGCCTCAAGGCCTTCCAACATTTGGAGTTGATGGAGATGAAGAACCAACAGTGGAATCCAAGCAGGACGCTAGTGAGGTGGGGGAAATCAAAAGAGTGGTGATATCATGGAATTGGGTAAAGCAAGCTTTGGAAGGAAGAGGGAATGAAAGATGAATCAAGTAGGACGAGAATCAGTATTGACCATTGGATTCAGCAGAAGAGAATTGGTGACCTTGACAAAGGCAGTATTGGTAGAGTGATAGGGATACAAGCCTGACTCGAGTAGACTGAAGAGAGCATGAGAGGCAAACAATGGGAAACCAAGAGAATCATCAGAAATAGAAGTTTTGCTATGAAGGAAAGAAAGTGTTGGTAGCTAGAAGGGGAGAGAGAATCAAGATTTTTTAAGACAGGAGGAAGTGTTTTTTTTTTTTTTAATATGTATTTGTAATGGAACAAATTACAGCTTGCTTATAGGCTGATTGGAAAGAAGCCACAGAGAAAGGGAAGTCAGAGCAAAAGAAAGAAGAAACTCTGCTGGGAGAACGGATCTGAGTAGGTGAAAGGGGAAGGGATCTAGAGTCAAGTGGAGGAGTTGGGTTTGGACAGATCGCTCGTTCACAGAAATAGGAGGGAAGACAGGATATATGAGCACAGATGCAGGGAGGTGGGTAGATGTGTTGATGGCTGCCTGTGGAAGCTCTCTTCTGATTGCTTCTATTTTCTCTGTGAAGGAAGCAAAGACATTAGCTGAGAAGGAGAATGGAGAAGGAAGTGATGGAACGCAGAAGAATAGAAGGTATAGTCAACCAGAAGGAGAATGGGGAGATGGATGCATGAGGAAATGTAATAGGATAACTTCCTTGAGGCTAATGGCATTAAATTTTTAGTGACCATCTCCTTCTCTGAATTCCAATACTAATATTCTACATTATTCATTTCCCTATGACACATGTTCCATTCTATTATCGTTTATCTGATTTTGAGAGTCCTCTCTCTTTTTTTTTTTCTCTTCATTATTCCTCACCTGTTTCACACAGGGGTCTGAGATGACTTACATGCAGTAGAGAAATATTTTAAACTACATAACTGAGGGAGGAGATAAATGTTTGGTCCAGCACTGCAGCCGCTGTTTGGGAATACAGTGCTATCCAGTCTGCAGACTTAATGTACCAAAACCCACATCATTCCACCTGGACTGTCCTACTGGTAAAGGTGGTATTTGGTGCCCATAGTTACTTCTGATTTATTCCTCAATTTATTCTGAAACTGGCTGGTGAAGCCATTCACTAGAGACCCCCTTTGAAGACCCGAAGAATTTAGGTCAAGACGACAAAGGAATATTCAGAGAACATTTTGAGACTAGAGGAGATTCCACAGATGCAAATTGTGAATTGAGTCCTTCGAGGACTCAGGGGAAGGGTTTGCAAGGCTGAAGGAGACAAGGCATCAAGTCAGGAGATGTACAGAGCTGTATGGGGGTGAGAATTCAGGGGTGAGGTGAGAGATGGCTGGGAGTGTGGGCTTTGGGCAGTGAATGATCCAAAGAGGGATAAGGTGTGATGAGAGCAATGTGAAAGCATGGCAGAGCTGTGTATTGGATGCTGTGGTGCATTGCCCAGGTCTTGCCTTTTTGTCCCTTCAATTATTCCCTCAGCTCCCAGGAGTGCTGGCTGCCAGTCGAGGCCAGGGACCAGAGTTTCTCCAAGGATATTGACCTTAGATGAAGTTAGATGCGTTATTCAAAGCCATGCCTCGCTGGGGGCAACTTACATTCGAAAGCAAGGAGGGCATACAAAGCCCAACCCTTTGCCTCAATTCAGGGAGCCTGAGGAAGCTTTGCTGCACCTGCCTTGCAGTTCAGCTCCTCCTTCCTTTCAGTCTGCGTGGGAATCTCTACTCCAGAGTCTCTTTCCTGGGGATCGTGGCCTATGACAGTTGCTGACAGGTCCTAGGAAGCAAACTCTAAAATGGGACTTTGGATATGCCTTATAAACCAGGCAACTGGCAATGAAAACATTATCACTGGTGGAAAGTGGAATATTGAAAGCTTCTAGCATGCTGTAGCTGTGAAAAAGTTAAAACTTTCATCAGTGGAGGGCTCCATGCTGGCATTGAACCTATCTAACAGAAAAAACAAACAAACAAAACCCACGAACTTTCATCAGTGGAGAAGTTGAAGTGGAATTCCCATAGAAGGTAATGAGGGCCGTATCTCGGGCATTTGAGAGGTTTATAGGAAGTTGTAATTACATGGAGTCAGATGGCTGTTACTGGGGGCTACCACTGCACTAGAGACACACAATAAGAGGTGTGAAGGTCATTAGTTACCAATGGAAGATGAACAGCGAATGTCGGAGACCTCCCCTGGCAGCATGTGGGAGACTTCTCTACTATAGTCACAGGGCAGAAACACAGAGGATCAAGCCCAGGACTAAATTATAAGGGAAATGGAGTTCCACAGAGGGTTGCTTTCTTGTGCCAATTCTCCTTTGCCAAAGTTAGGGCTGTGATTGGGAAGAAGTGTGACACTGTGACTTGGAACGAGGACATGTGGGTTAATGAAATTGAAACTATCAAATTCCATGGAAGAGGCTCGTCTGTCCTTGCTAAAGACCTGTGACTTCTCCTCCCTACCCCTACTTGCTCTAAGATAAGTCAGAGGCTTTTGTTCTGCAAGACACATGCCTAGCTCAGGAAATACCTTCCTTCCTGGCCAACAGAACAATGATTATAGTTGAGTCACAAAATAACCCATTTAGGGCAGTGCTGAGACTAAGGAAGGAAAAGTCTTATATCCCCCAAGGAGTTACAGGACTAGCCAATAGGTATCACTAGAAACCAGGAGAGTGCATTTCGGAGTGAGCTCTGAGTGTGCTGGATCAAACTGGGGGGCAGACATGAACTATGGTAGAGCTTATTGAATGGAAGCACTCTCCATGATAGAGAATTTAGTGCCCAGGTAAAGACTCTGGGACACACTACTAATACACTGCTAAGCTGGATCTTGGAGGTTTGGAGAAAATGATGGCATAATCAGTGAAGTAGGTAGAACTTCCATGGCCAATGGTGGAAGAAGGAATCAAAAGACTCAAGAGAAGAAACTCGAGGTGAGAATATATATGGGCAATGGCAAATTGCCAAATAGTTAGATGGTTGGTTGGGTCCTAGAAGGAGACATATAGGAAGACAGGGGACAGCAAAAACTGGGCAATTGAGGAACAGAACTATGGGATTGGGCACAAAGTGTGAAGAGCTGTGCATCACATGTTAATGTCATCCAGAAAACCTCTACCATAGAAGATGAATTAAACAAACAAGTAGGCGGAGTGGCTGGGCTGGCTGACATCAGTGAGCCAGTGTCCTTGACCGCTTTGGCCAGGCACACATAGCCTATAAACAGAGTGGGCTGTAAGGATGGAAGTTATGCCTGAGCCCAACAAAACAGCCTCCCACTCACCAAGGCTAACCTAGCTGCTGAATGTACAGCTAGTCCCAGGCACTGTCCTATCCTCAGACAACCAGCCCCTCACAGTAAGCCAATTACATTGGAAACTCTTCAGTCAGCAGATCAGCGATTCATCGTGCCTGAAATCGACATACAGTCCATGTGTGGATTTTCCTTTCCAGACTGCAGGATTGCACTTTCCAAGGACTTAGAAAGCATCTGATCCCATGACACGAGAGCCCACAGCATACTGCATCAGACCAAAGGACAAACTTTACAACAAAGGTGGTGTGGAACTGAGCATACGAGCATGGATTCCCTACCTCATTTGTATACGACACCACCCAGAAGCTATTGGCCTTCCTAATGGAATAACAGAATATCTCTTTCAAGTCAGCCATGGGGTGCCAGCTTGGAGAGGACATCCCTTAAGGATGGGGTATAATCATCCGGGATGCACTTCACACCCTTAATCAATAACCGTTATGTGGTGCTACATTTCTAATAGGTAGAATGCAAGGTTATAGGGACCAAAGAGCAGAAGTAGAAGTGGCCCCATTTGCCATTACTGCCAGTGACCCACTTGGAGAATCTTGCATCTAATATCAGCAACTAAAGCTCTAAGATCTAGAAAGTCTGTTCCTAGAAGGGAAGCACTTCCACCAGGGACTTACTAAGAGCCCTTGCACAACGCACATGCCTCTCGGTCACTTCTGGCTCTTTGTGCCAAGGAAAGGAGTCACCACTCTGGCACAGGTAGTTGTCCCCAGTCACAGGAGGACTGTGGATAAAACAAGGAGGACTATGGATAAAACATCATCAAGGCTAAATAGAAAATTTGACACACATAATTTAATTAACAAGCTTGATCTTATGAGAGAATCCCATAATTGTCAGAGAATGCACATTATTTTCTAGCACATCCAGAATATTCATAAAAATTAATGATCTGTGAGAGCAAAAGAAATCTATTAGACCAATACCAAAGAGCTGATAGAGAGTATATGGACCCAAACATTTCTGATCATGCAGGTTCACTGTCATAGTTTGGGTTCCCTGGGAAGCAGACTCTAAAACAGAGATTAGGGAGTGCTCTTGGGATTAACACCTGTGAAGCAGAGAGGAGGAATGAGCAGAGGGAGAGCTTGCATTTCAGTGCAGTAGCAGTGAAGACCCCAGGCCAATATCACTGGGAACTCTAGAGCTGGCAGCCCTTTGGAGCTGGGGCAAGAGGACCAGGCATTTACACTCCTGCACTGAGCAGTCATTGGATGCAAGCTCCCTTTGGAGCAAGATGTGACCTTGAGCAAGGCAATCTCCGAAGAAGGCCATTTTCTGGCAGCACTGCTGGCAGCTAGGAAAATAAATCTCTCATTCCTAAAGGAGGGTCTGGATAAAGGATCACATAAATTTTAGTATACATCTCTATTATGTAGGATGTTTATAAATTGTATAGTTCACTATTATACTGATATGTATGCACATTAGAAAACAATAAAATAGATATTTATAAATGAGGACACCTAGGTGTCCGGTTCTTGATTTCAGCTCAGGTGTTGAACTTGGGGTCATGAGTTCAAACCCTATATTGGGCTCCACACTGGGTGTGGGCCTACTGAAAAAAAAAAAAAGAATTTATAAATGATGAGATAATGATGAAATAAGTCATGTTAAAACACTTTGTTAGGTGATGGTTTCATCATATTATTAACTAATATAAGACACAATACACACTTAGGGCAAGCTTCATCATGAATGGTAGATTATATATTAATATTCCTAATAATCGTCTCAATCATTTCAAAGCTTTTCGGTCAAATTCTTGCCGAATCTGACTAAATAATTCTACCTTGTGAGGCGCCTGACAAAAAACTGGTATCAGACCTACCAGCTCTGCAGTTTTCTTGTTGTTTACCTTTGTATTATTTGCATTATTTTCAATTTTGCTTTCTTTCAAGGAATCTTTTGTGAAGGTTAGTTTAGTTAAATTAAATAATTAAATCCAAATGTCCACTTATCCAGCATACATAATCTGCAGTATTTCTCAATATGCTGACAGCATGGGTGCCTGGGAGGTTCAGTCAGTTGAGCATCAGTCTAAGGCTTGGGTCATGATCCCAGGGTCCTGGGTCATGATCCCAGGGTCCTGTGTCAGGCTCCTTGCTTGGTGGGGAGCCTGCTTCTCCCTCTGCCTGCCTCTCCCCCTGTTTGTGCTCTGTCAAATAAATGAACAAAATAAAAGAAAAAAAATGCTGACAACAAACGAAAGACGGAGGAAGCCACTGTCCCCATCTCTATATGTTGGAACTTGTCCTCTCCCCGCAGGATGACTTCATTCCTGACATATGACTGTCGTGAGATGCAGCCTGGTGAGGCCAACAGTGTCCATATAGATGTGAAAGATTAACAAAGATTAATTTCTTATTTTTTTAGACAAAGATAAGTAGCAGTCATTTCTAATATTTTCTGCCTGAACCTCTGTGAGTCATCTTTTACACTTCCTCCGGTAAGGGTGCCCCATTTTGGAGATCTCTGATCTACTGAGCAGAAAGTCCATACACTCCCGATTTATCACCACCCTTTTGGTCAGTGCTGAGAGATACTGCTTGTTTAATTCAAGATATTGCTTCTTGAATTATTCTTCTTTTCCTTCATGCCATTGTGGCTACCCTTTCCTTCCCATAATGCACGCATTCTTTGGGTGTTTTTGTCCCTCATTAGGTAGAGTCCATCTGAGATTCAAATAAGCCTGTGAGACTATTTCCTGCTAAATGTTGATCTAAAGCCTTATTCTCAGGTTCTTATCAGACCTCTCCATGAACTGCCTACAACAATTCTATGAGAAACAGAACATAAAAATTTATGAGCAATTCAATATCAAGTTGAAAAATCACATCACACTGGTGAATTTTTTTTTCTTGAAATAAGAAATCCTGTTTAATGAGACTGGATTCGTGAGCCTGCCTTTGCATCAGAATTACCCCTGGCACTGAGAAAAACAAAAACAAACCAAAACAAAACCCCACTGACTCATGGGCCCTACCTGTGATAATTAAAGACCTACAGTAACACTGGCTTACTTACACATGATAAGAATTGATTTCTCTCTCACATAAATGACTGTTGGAAGGCAGAGTAGCAACTCTGCTCGAGGAGGGCTTTGGGGACCAGGCTTTTTACAGCCCTCTATTCTGTTATCCCTAAGGCATGACCTTTGTCCTCGTGGCCCAGGATAGTGGTTAGACTCCAGCTGTCACAGCTGTTCCAGACAGCAAAATGGAGGGAAGGGACAAAAAAGAAACCGGCAAAGGAAGCACATCAGGTGATTTCTAAGGGAGGGTCCCCAAAGCTGCCATGGGATGCTCCTCTGCACCTCCCATTGTCTAGATCTCAGTCCCATGTTCACAACTGGATGCAAAAGAAGCTGACAAATGTATTGCGTATTGTGAGCAGACTCATGCTCAGCTGAAAAATTGAGAAGTGTATTACTCCCGAAGAAGAAAAACACTGGGGGACAGCCAACAGTCTCTGCCAAAACACGCAAATGAACAACTGTCTAGGCCTTGGCAGTTTTCGGGAATCCAAGGGCAGTTGTGGTTTGGTTGGAGAAGGTTTTGACCTAGCCACCCTAAGGATTTCACATTATGGCCAGAATTAGCAACTGTCTCCTCTTAGAGGAGGTGGGATGACCGTGACTGCAGCGGAAGAGCTAGATTGTGCCAGCTCAGCTCACCTTATCAGACGCATTCAGGCTCTCATTCTGCTCAGCTCCTTTAAGTTTGGTGAAAGAGAATAAATAAATATTACAATTGACATGCTCTGGAACACTGTAGACAAGAATGAAAAACTCCTGTTCATCTCTTACGTTCCTCTTTGTCGGAATGCTAGAAAAAAAAAAAAAAAAAAAAAAAAAGTACAAAGACAAACAGACAAGATGAAATCTTTGTAAAATTTTGGTCCCCTCGGAGATACCAAACTAAAGCAAAACTTCCCCTTTACTTTCATCAACTAACTCTTGGTTAGAAAGATACTTATAGCAATAAACAGAGGAAGGAGTTTTTGACTTGAAAACAATAGTGGGTGTTGCACAACTCTAGGGGGTGCTATTCTCATTATTTCTATGTGAATGGCCCACCTCTTGGAACACAGTATGAGTGGTGTCCTATTTAGAAGCAGTGCAACTTGTCTGTTAATCTCAAAAATCATAAGCTCGCAAGATAAGCAGTTGGCATTGGTAGTCCCAAGAATAATCAAAGACTTTTCTCTTCTTGCAGAAAGCTGTTTTTGGTCCAGAGGACTTCTTTTCTATTAATCTCATCAATGGCTACCAAGAAGAATCAGTCAATCTAGTCAGTCTACAGTATTTCTGATTTCTAGGTGTCTATTTTAAAGACAAATGGAAGACTCTAGAAATATCAGGTTCCTAACTGCTATGGAGTATGATTTGCATACATAATTCTGAGACATGATTAATCAGGGGAGTTAGGATCCCACACTTTATCTCTCTCACGCACACCTGTTCTTGCTGGAAGTGAATAAGTAGATAGCAACCACAGCTGCACAGTGGCTTTACTGATTTAAGGAACACTGTTAGTCTTGTCTTTAAAGCTGGAGTATTACTGCAAAGCTTCAAGGTTACTTCTAATACATAGTTCTCATCAATTACCATTAGAACACATTTTTTAAAATGTCATTCAGAAGCTGCTTAAAAAAAAAAAAAAGACAGGCAGTTTTAGAGTTATCAATAACAACAACATAAAAATAACCCTTCGAAGCAAGTACATTTTCAGGATGAAATAGAATATACTGGATAGATTTCATCATGTTACCCACTGTTGTAGGTAGGACCCAAGAAATTAAAATTAGTTTTGCCTCTTTGATATAAAATAAAAATAAATTAACTCCTATTTCTTCTTCCCATATTATATAATGTTAATCTTTAAAACCTTTTATTGGGTCACAGACACTTTTGAAAATATGACGTAATATATGGGACCTCTTCTAAGCAATATACTCATATACATACACACAAACATCAGCATCAGATTTCAGGGATTTTTTAAAAAAATTTTCTTAAGATGGGGTACCTGGGTGGCTCAGTGGGTTAAAGTCTCTGCCTTCGACTCAGGTCATGATCCCGGGGTCCTGGGATTGAGCCCCGCATCGGGCTCTCTGCTCAGCAGGGAGCCTGCTTCCTCCACTCTCTCTGCCACCTCTCTGCCTACTTGTGATCTCTGTCTATCAAATAAATAAATAAAATCTTAGAAAAAAATTTTTTTCTTAAGAATTGTGTTTATCTGAGAGAGAGAGACAGGGAGAGTGAGAGAGAGAGAGAGAGAGAGAGAGAGAGAACATGAGCAGGGGGAGGGGCAGTGGGAGAAGCAGACTCCCCTTCAGTGGGAAGCCTGATGCTTCCGGGGCTTTATCCTGGGACTCCAGGTTCAATACCTGAGCCAAAGGCAGATGGCTAACTGACTGAGCCACCCAGGTGCCCCAGATTTCAGGGATTTTTGACTCACGAATTCTATTCATAGACACTCTAGTTTCAAAGGCCCAATCTAGAGGGTAGTGGAGGGCAAAAGTGAGTTTGAAGAACTCAAAATCCACTCAGGGTCTAAAGAAGAAACGGTGTGTGTGGTTGTGTGTGTGTGTGCACATGCATACACAGGCCAGTCTTTTAACACTCATTTGAAGGTAAGTCATTTTGCAGACTAAGTTTACCACTTCCTGAAATTTTTTTAATTTTCTTTCAATTCAAGGACCAATTTATATAAAATCCAGCAGTACACAATTTAAAAATGATTCTAAATTAAATTTAAGGCACACTCCAGAGGTTTTTTTGTTTGTTTGTTTTTGATAATGGAAAACTTATGCTATATTCATTTAAATTTCCTCTATCAGAACTTTTGATAATTTTGCTTGGATTCGCAGGAGAAAATAGTTTATTTACAACACACTGAAGAACAAGCTGAGTCCGTTTGTTTACCTACTTATTGACAATTTTGAGTTATAATTCACATACCATACAATTTACCCATTTATAATTAAAGAACTCAATGGTTTTTAGTAGATTCACAGAGTTATGTAACCATTACCGCAGTAATTTCAGAACATTTTCATCAACCCAAAAAGAAACCAGTCCTCATTAGAAGCCCTCCCCATTACCTAGCTCCTAATGATTCCTGCCTTAGGCATCCTCTAATCTGCTGTCTCTATAGATTTGCCTATTTTATTTCCCATAAATTTCCATACAATGTATGGCCTTTTGTGATTGGCTTCTTTCAGTTAGCATAAAATTTTGAAGGTTCGCCATGTCATAATATATCTCTATACTTACTTTATTTCTTTCGATGACCAAATATTCTATTCTTTGGCCATTACACACTTTGTTCATCTGTTGCTGGAGCTTTAGCTTGTTCCCAATTTGGGGCTATTATGAATAATATTGCTATAAACATTTGTGGACCTCAACTTTTAACCCCACAAAAAAGTAAAAAGAGAAGAACTCTTATAACAAAACTTTTCAGAATCTGTTTTGCAGTAATTTCAGACTTTTCAAGATTCAACAATTTCCATACCCAGCATCACAAAGGCTCATCATGGCAGGGAGACTGGCATCATGACTCTAACATAGATTCAGAGGAAGTTAGACATGCTTTCTAAGATAAGATCCCTTCTTACATGAAGTCAACAATGGCTACTTTCTGTTACTTCTCTATGCATAGGAAAGAATGACAGGTTGTGGACATCCTATGGTCCCCAGGAAGTTACAACAAATATTGCTGAGCCCCTTGCAAAGCAGCAAGCACGATTTTGCACAAACAACAGCACTGTGGACAGAAGTCATACACCGAGTATAGGCTGCCACACTTCTCTGAGTTCCCTACTCTAGTATGAAGCACTTGACGCCCTCACTACTCCCACCCGGGTTCTGCCTACAACGTTAGCACTGTTAGGTTTTTGACACCTTGCCTCTCTTTCTGGTTACTTCCTCTGCCTCTCCATGGGTGAATTCTCTACTCACTCACAGAGACCCTTCCTGCTGACTCAAACCTGCCAACTATCTCCACTCCATCTTTGAGACTAGGGGCTAAATTTCACCACAGCTTTCCCTGCTGAATTCATGCCGCCTCTGGATTCTGAGTTTGCCAAGTGCTGTGCAAAATGGTCAGGAGTTGTGGAGTGAAGGTTTGTTGAAGGGCCTGTAAGTTTTCCTATCAGTGCCGTGTGAGTGAAGTGGATAGGGGTCAAAATGAATTTATGGCTTAGTGGCGTTTATCAGGGATTCATCCTGTTTTTTTTTTTTTTTTTTTTAAGATTTTATTTATTTTTTTATTTGACAGAGAGAGATCACAAGTAGGCAGAGAGGCAGGCAGAGAGAGAGGAGGAAGCAGACTCCCTACTGAGCAGAGATCCCGAAGCGGGGCTTGATCCCAGAACCCCGGGATCATGAGCTGAGCCGAAGGCAGAGGCTTAATAACCCACTGAGCCACCCAGACGCCCTGGGGATTCATTGTTGACATTTCCAACAATCAAAGCACTTGGAAACCTCAACTTAATCCTGAGTTTCTCTCCTTAGCTATTATGGTATTGATACAAGTTTATTCACTGGGATCGAAATGATTTATCCAATAAAGATGGACTCAGAGGCATAGGAAGCACATTCCTAAAGATCTGATCCATTAGAATAATCAGACAGAAGGCACAAAGAGAAGGTTCAGCTGCTTTGTATTTCAGAGCAATCTTACTTTGGATCTTTTGATTTAATATCAGTGAAATTCCATGAGCATTTCCTGATGCAAGCACGTGAGTCATAACCTGGAAGGCTGAATCATAGTCTACTGCTAGGGGGTCCTGCTAAGCTCTGCCATTCTTTCAGAGGAGGGTTGCCCAGGTAAGCCAATTTTTTCAGATAGTCACAAGGCTCTAGTTGTGGAATATCAGGATTCTGCCTGTAGTATTTCTGCAACTTTTCTAGCACTGTGGGCAACCCCACTGTGGAGGCGTAGAACATGGGCCCACCCTTGTGCCTTGGCCATCCGTACCCATGTAAATAGACAACATCGATGTGCTCTGGAGTGGCAGCCATCCCTTCTCCCAAGATACGGAATGCTTCATTGATGAGTGAGTACAAACAGCGCTCGAGGATCTCATCCTGGCTAATGACACGTGGCTCGATGTGATAGGTTTGTCTGTACTGTGACAGGAATTCAGAGAGCCAGGGGTCAGGTTTGTGAATCCTACCCAGTGGCTTATCATATAGATACCAACCCTTTCCTGTCTTCTGGCCAAACCGTCCTGATTCACAGAGCATATCAGGAATTGGGCAATATCTCTCACTGCCTCGCTTTCGGGCAGGCGTTCCTGAAGGCAACATAGGTCCAGTAAGACCTTGCCCTTGTCGAGATTTCCAACCCACATCCAATCCAGCAAGATCTGACACTCTAAAAGGTCCCATTTTGAAACCAAACTCTTCCAGCACCTGATCTATCTCCTCTGGCTTACTGCCCTCTTCCAACAAGAAATATGTCTGATTGTAATAAGGCTTCAACATTCGATTGCCAACAAATCCAAAACAGTTACCTACAACTACTCCAATTTTTTTCATTTTTTTTGATAAATTCATAACTGTGGCAATGGTAGTAGGGGAAGAGTACTGGCTGGGAATAATCTCTAACAACTTCATGATGTGAGCTGGTGAGAAGAAGTGAGTGCCAATGACCAAGTGAGGGCGATCAGTGGAAGAAGCAATCTCGTCAATGTTCAAGGCTGAAGTATTGGTGCACAGAAAAGCTTCTGGCTTGCACACAGCTGATAGTTCAGCAAAGACCTGCTTCTTCAAGTTAATTTCCTCAAATACTGCTTCGATGACTAAATCTACACCACCTAGCTCCTTCAGGGATGTGGTTAACCTGGGTTTTGGTCCTAACCAATGGTGGCTGCTACGCTGCATTTTGGATGCTTCCTTTTCCAAGAGGGAGGTTATTATCTGATCAGCAGTCTCTAGCTGCTTCTTGTCCAATTCCACAGCAATCACAGGGATCTTGGCCTTCGCAAGAGCAGTGACAATGCCTCGGCCCATTGTTCCCAAGCCTGCAGATGAGAGTGAAGAGAAAAAAGAATGGTTCAGTGATATTGGGAACTGAAAAATTACTCGGTAAATGGAAGGCTTCTGTGGCAACAGGGCATTTATAGAGATCGATGCGAGGAATACAAATGGACTGAATATTAGTTAAAATTAGGCTCTGTGTTAAATGCTCCAGAGGATGTGACATTGAGTAATATTCACAAGTGCGCGCACACACACACACACACACACAATATTAGGACTGATAAACAAGTTCAGCAAGGTTGTATAATACAAGATCTATATATAAGAATCAATTGTATTCTATATACTAGCAATGAATAATCAGAATATGAAATTAAGAAAAAAATTCTACTTATACTAGCATTAACAAAAATAAAGTACTTCAGAATAAATTTAAGAAAGAATTGTAAGACTTATAACACTAAAACCCACAAATCATTCCTGAAATAAAGAAGACCTAATAAAGAGATATACATCCCCTGTTCTCATAGGTCAGGAGACTGAATATTGTTAATATGGCAATACTACCCAAACCGATCTGCACCACCAATGCAATCCTTATCAAAAATTCAACTGGATTTTTGTAGAAATCAACAAATTAAATTAAGCCAATCCTAAAGTTCATACATAAATATAAGGAATCATGAATCACCAACGACATTATTAAAAAAGAAGAACAAAGTTGTTGGAGGATTCACTCTTCCCAATTTAAAAACTTATGACAAAGCTAAAGTATTCAAGTATTCAAGTGTGGTATAAGGGTAGACCTACAGAATTGAGAGTCCTGAAATAATTTCGTAACTGTGGCCAACTGGCCAAGATAATTCAATGGGGGAAGAATAGTCTTTTCAACAAATGAAGCTGGGATAACTGGGTATCCGCATGCAAAAGTATGATGTTGGACTACTGTGCACCATAAACAAAAATTAATTCAAAATGGATCAGGGACTGAAGTAGGAGCTAAAACCATAACTCCTGTGAGTAATTCTCCATGATTTTTGATAAGGCAATGGTTTCTTACGACATCAAAAGCATAAACAACAAAAACAAAAAAATAAATAAATTAGATAACATCAAAATCAAAAAATTTTTGTGCTTCAAAGGATACCATAAAGAGAGTAAAAAGAACCCATGGAATCATCTATCTAATAAGGGACTTGTATTAAAATATATAAACAATTCTTACAACTCACAATAAAAATACGATTTAACTTAAACATTTTTTCTGAAGAAAATACACAAACAGCTAATAAGCCACGAGAAGATGCATCCTTAATCATGAAGGAAATGCAAATCAAAACCACCATGAGCTACCACTTCACACCCATTAGGAGGGAGATCATTAAAAAGAGAGATGTACAAGTGAGGATATAGTGAACTTGAAATCCTGACACACTGCAGGAAGATTATAAATCTTTTCCCCAGACTGGGGAAGGGAAAAGGAAAGGGAGTATTACTTTAAGCAAAGGCAAGAAGAAGAGAACATGTAGACAAATTATTTGATGGCAATTCAATATTTCTTCCCCTTACCATTTCATTTTTCTTCTGGGCACATGGAAAACTATTCTAGATCCTTCATTTTTTTAAAGATTTTATGTATTTATTTGAGAGAGACACACAGCGAGAGAGAGGACACAAGCAGAGGGAGTGGGAGAGGGAGAAGCAGGCTTCCCGCCACACAGGGAACCCGATGCAGGGCTCGATCCCACGATCCTGGGATCATGACCTGAGCTGAAGGCAGACGCTTAATGACCAGCTGAAGGCACCACCCAGGTGCCCCGATTCTGGATCCCTTGTATCCTGATAGGGCCTGTGAGTATTTCCGGTCAATGAAATGGGAAAGGAGTGTAGTGTGGGATAGCGATTGGGGCCCAGGACCTCCCACAAGATCCTTAATTACTTTCGGGATGTAGAGGTTTCAGAGAACAACTGTGAGGCCTTGGAAGAGACCCTTGAGCAGGTGTTGGCAAACTAGGGTCTGTGTGCCAAATCCATCCCACCGTCTATTTTTGTACTACCTATGAGCTACGGATGTTTTTGCATTTTGAATAATTAAAAAAAGAACAAAAACAAAAACAACAATATTTTGTGACACATACAAATTATGTCAAATTCAAATTTTAGTCTCATAAATAAAGTCTTACTGGAGCACAACCACAGTCATTTGTTTCCATATCATCTATGGCTGTTTTGTGTGCAGAGTTGTTTTGGTGCTGCAAAAGAGATCATACAGCCCAGAAAGCCTAAAATATTTACCATCTGGCCCTTCAAAAAAAAGTTCACTGACCCTTGTTCAGGAGAATGGCAGAGTCATTATTTAGAAAAAACCTTGTCCTAGAATGGCCTTATAGAGCAAGCAGGAAATAAATCTTTATTGTGTTAAGCCACTGAGATTGTTATCTGTTACAGCAGCAAGTTATCTATTACTTCATCAACCCACTGTGGATGAAACTGTTTTGTGAAAACTATTTATATATTATTCTTCTGTACTTCTCATTGACTAGCTTTGGGGATTGGTTGGTTTTGTTTTGTTTTTTGGGGATTGGTTTTGAATACAGAACGTTATCAGACATCAGAAATCCTTGTTTCTCTGGAATATATTTAAGCTTCAAACTGTATTAATTTATTTAATGTAAGAAATATATTAAATTAGTTAAAAACATTTAATTTTCCAAAATTAATAAACATCTGCATTTCACTCAGTAGCCAGAAGGCTGGATAGCTCTCGCTGCTATAGCAACTTATATCCAAAACTTCTGCCTGGGTAAAGGGTTCAAATGGGGTTCAAAACCCTGGCCTCCTAGCTTTCAGTCCCAAGCCTCACATAAGAGTATTTTCAAGAGTATAGAAATTATAATCTCTCAGAGACAATGAGGACTAACAAGATGTAATGTGAAAATACGTTGTAAAGTGTCACATAAGGTAGGCAGGATCTCAGAAAGGACCACAGAGCAGTGAAGAAAAAGCACCTGGGAGTATCAAGCACAGTTCTTCTGCGTTCACCTCGTGGAGCGGACCTGAATGACCTGGAATCCGAATCACGACGTGGACCAAACTAATGCTTTTTGCAAGTGTCCCAGCCATAGCTTTAGATTCTTTTCAGCTCTATAAACGGACACATCTCATTTAATCACTGGAACAATAAAAACATGAAAACACAATGTATATTTATTTCAGAAAGTTTTTAGCTCCGGGCACCTGGGTGGCTCAGTCGGTTGGGCAGCTGACTCTTGGTACTGGCTCAGGTCATGATCTCAGGGTTCTGGGATCGAGCCCCACATCAGGATCTGTACTCAGTGGGGAGTCTGCTTCAGGTTCTCTCCCTCTCTTTTTGCCCCTCCCCCTGCCCACACACACACTTTCTCTCTCCCCTCTCTCCCCTCTTCTCTTTCACCCAAACAAATAATTGTAAAAAAATATAAATAAATAGTTCTTAGCTCCTAATTTCTCTTCTCATGAACTTGTGGTCTCAAAGATCTCTAAAAAAAGGGGAGAGCCTGAAAAACCAAGATTTTCATTGTTGATAGTTATGTTTCCAAAGGTGCATATTGTATTTATACTGAATTTAGTTCCCTAATTGTTCCTCATTAAACACATGGAGGGGCAAGGGGTCCTGCTTCCCTAACAACTCATTGTCTTTAACTGCCAAGGAATTAATTCTAGTCAAGGACCTCTTGACTAGAATTGACAGAAGTAAAGAAAGAACAAAGGATGCATTCATTGAAGGTTCTGCAGTTTTGGTCAACTGCAGTCTTCTCCCTTTTGGATGGCTCTAGAGCTCAGGCAAGGAGGGGGGACATGAACTTGCAGTAGTGCTGACCTGTTCTGAGAAGCCTGGAAATGGGCTCATGGAAGAGCACACTTGGGGTTTTTCCAGGAGCAGAGTGAAAGGCCGGTAGATAAGTCATGGAGTTGGAGGGCACCGACAAGAGAGTGGCTGAAGGGATGACCCTGGAAGTGAAATTTAGAAAGAGAAGAAAGTAAAGATAAGGGGAGCTGATCAAGTAATGGATAGAGTTGGCACAACCAATGAAGAGATGTGAGAAGACACAAGGTTGTGGGGGAAAGGTCAGAATTTAAATTGCAGACGTGGAGATACATTAGGGTATAGGCAAGAGCCAAGGAAAAGTCCTAAGTAGGGGTCACGGGAAGTGAAATGAGGTGAACGTCACCGGATCTGAGGAGGCAAAGACACCAGAAAGCAGCAGGGCTGGATGCATTGTCCCCACAGACGATGGCAACAATTGGGTGACAGCAGGATTTGGGGGAAAGTGTGAGCCAGCCAAATTTTTCAGCAAATGGCTGAAAAATGGTGTGGTAGGAGTAATAACAGTAACAAGGAGGGAGAGAGCCATCAGACCAGGTGGCAGAACCACGGAAGAGTGTCCTGAAAGACACAATGGTCTGGGAAGGGAATTGGAAAGAGATACAGGCAGGTTGGGAGGTGGGGCGTGGACTGTGAAAGAAGCAGCAGCATTTTTCTGAGAGGGCTGCAGAAGGAGTGGGTGCCCGCGTAAGCCAGGTCTCCGGCAGGAAGCAGATCAGGCTGTAGGAGCATTCCAGAGGGCACAGGGAACAGCAGGAGGCTGCATCACAACGTGGAGACAGACGCGATGACGAAGGGGGAAATAACTAAACTCTCTCACTTTTTTTTTTTTTAAGAATTTTTTTTTAAAGATTTTATTTATTTATTTAACAGACAGAGATCACAAGCAGGCAGAGAGAGGAGAAAGCAGGCTCCCCACCGAGCAGAGAGCCCGATGTGGCGGTCTACCCCAGGACCCTGGGATCATGACCTGAGCCAAAGGCAGAGGCTTTAACCCACTGAGCCACCCAGGCGCCCCAAACTCTCTCACTTTATTTGTATCCAAGTTATCTTCTGTGGATTTTTAAATGCTTCTTCAAATATTTTTCTGAACAATATGGGGTCTACTTAAAAAAAAAATTAAAAACTTTTAGACATTTCATGCTGGACATGAATCGGAAATATTTTTTTAAAAGGCTCACAGCAAGGAAATAGGGAAATTCTCAAACAACGGCTGATGAACTCAATACCGATAAATTTCATCTTTGTTGTTACATTGCATTAATTATCCTTGGTTTGAAGGAATATAGAGAAGAAGCAGAGTAAGTGCACAACAACTACAAACAAACATTGGTGCTGCTGAAAAAAAGCACAAAAAAGAAACATTCATAGTTCTCTGTCACACTCTCTATCCACCTCCTTTAAAAATCACAAGTGAGGGGTGCCTGGGTGCAGTTGGTTAAGCAGCTAGCTGCCTTTGGCTTGGTTCATGATCCCAGGGTCCTGTGATCCAGCCCTGTGTTGGGCTCCTGCTCAGCTGAGAGCCTGCTTCTCCCTCTCCCTCTGCTGCCCTCTCTGCCTACTTGTGTTCTATCTGTCTGTCAAATAAATAAAATCTTCAAATAAATAAATAAATAAATTCTTCAAAATAAATAAATAAATAAAAATCACAAGTGAGTGGGGGGATGGGGTACCTGGAGGATGGGCGTTAAGGAGGGCACATGATGGGATGAAGACTGGATCTTATACACAACTGATGAATCCCTGAATTTTACCTCTTAAACTACTAACACAGTATATATTAATTGGTTGAATCTAAATAAAATAAAATAAATAAAAATCACAAGTGAAGAGTCAATGCTGGAAAGATCACAGCGTGACTGATACGGTAGCCTGAGAGGATGCAGCGTGGGCTCTTTCCCTCCAAACAGGGTTGTTGCTAGACAGCTGGGTAAGGGTTGAGAAGGTTGACACTTTATAGTAAACTATGGACTCCTCCTTTGGAAGACTGTACATCAGCTGACACACATAACATTTTGCTCACCATTTCATGGGGTTTAGAATCCACCAAAGAGCACTCCTGGTCAATACTAAGAACAAGGGAAGCTTGGGAAGGTAGCTAAAAAAAAGGCAATCAAAGGGCTAGCTTCTGAGGACAGAAGACATTTTGTTTGGGAAAATCCCAGAGGGAAAAAGTAGGGAAGTCACTGTTTCAGGATGCAGAGAGATTTGAGGTTAATAGAGTCGAATGGGAAGTGAATGAATCCAGGCACCAAGAAGGCAGAGCCTTCATTCTAAATACCTAGCTACAAGAGTGACAAACCGTACTTTGGAAATGTGGTACAAATAATAATCATTGCTGGGAGATCCAGGAGCAAGAGATTCATGCAGGGGAGAAGAGGCAAGGAGTTAAAAAAAAAACAAAAAAACAAAAAACAACCCAGAGTCTAGAGTCAGACAGACCTAGTGTCAGACCCTCACACCGCTTGTGTTTAGCTCACTGGTGAGGAGGTTGGTGTCTCTAGGCCTCACATGTAAAACGAAGATCATTCCCAGGCTGGGGTAAACAAGTTAGCTGCACAAGTGAAGTGCTTAGTATAGAGCCCAGGACCTGGTGGCCCTAAGCAAACATCAGGATTTCTTATGTGCAGATATGGAGAATGACTTTAACCCCATCATGTTCTTACCGACAACGCCAACTGAGGAGATGGGCTGTGCCGTTGCTGTTTTCCAGGATGCTCCCGAGGGGATTGACCACTTACTGGCATTCCTCTCCGCAAAGAAAACATATTGCAGGGCTCTAGCCTGCCCTGATTTCTGAAGGTACATGAACAGCTCCTCCTCCTTCTTGATGCCCACTTCATAGGGATACTGGACGGCAGCCTGGATCGCACGGACACAGGTCTCCTGAGAAAGGCACCCAGGATGCTGCTTCCGCATCTTCAGAAGGGCTTCATTGAAAATGCTGTCCATGTTGGGGAAGCTCTGAATTGGCTTGTTGCAGAGTCTACGGGATTCCAGAGGCTGATCTGGAAGGAAGGAGAAAGAAAATAGGACCTTTGGAAATGTTACTTATACAAAGGGAAAAGGAGTATGTAATAATAATAATAATAATAATAATCTGTTCCAATTCAAAGTACAAAATTAAATGCTCTTCATCAAGCTATTTACTATAGCACTAACATCAAAATATCTAATGTACCTTAGTCCGGTAAGATAGAATTTAGCAGATTCAATGCAATTTTCAAGTTACCTCACGTAGGCATAAAAGTTTCATTTTCCTTCTGTTTCAAAGTCAAGACAGTGCTATAATAGATCAAATTTTATACTCTCAGTGAGTTTAAGGAAAATATTTCTGAGTTAAGAATGACCCTGCAACTGCACTACAAAATAGATGTAGTGAAAAGAAGGGCCATCTGTACCCCAATGTTCATAGCAACAATGGTCACAGTTACCAAACTATGGAAAGAACCAAGATGCCCTTCAACAGATAAATGGATAAAGAAGATATGGTCCATATATACTATGGAGTATTGTGCCTCCATCGGAAAGGATGAATACCCAACTTTTGCATCAACATGGATGGGACTGGAGGAGATGATGCTGAGTGAAATAAGTCAAGCAAAGAGAGCCAATTATCATATGGTTTCACTTACTTGTGGAGCACAAGGAATAACATGCAGGAAATGGGGAGATGGAGAGGAGAAGTGGGTTGGGGGAAATCGGATGGGGAGACAAACCATGAGAGACTGTGGACTCTGAGAAACAAACTAAGGGTTTTGGAGGGGAGTGGGTGGGGGGTTAGGTGAGCTGGCAGTGGGTATTATGTATTGCATGGAGCACTGGGTGTGGTGCCTAAACAATGAATTATGGATCACTGACAAAATTTAAATTAAATTAAATTTTTTAAAAAAAGAATATTTTAGATTCAAAATAATCTCAATTCCATTCCTAATAGTAACAAAGACTTAGAAGACCTGGAAAAGAAGTCAGTGTCTCTTAGTACAAGAGGAGACATACAAATCAGTGGAAGAGAATTGAGAGTTCAGAAATAAATCCTGACAGAGCCAACTGATTTTCAGCACAGGTGTCAAAACAATTTAACGCAAGGGGAATTTTTCCAATAAATGGTGCTAAAATAACTGGATAGCTATATGCAAAAGAAAGAAAGAAGAAATTAGAGCCTTACCTAGAACCATATATAAAAATTAACTCAAGGTGGAACATAAATCTAAATTAAAGAGCTAAAACTATAAAAATTTCTAGAAAATAACACATGGAAAATCTTCATGACCCTGGGTTAGACAAAGTATTCTTAGTATGATTCATGAAAGAAAAAAATCAATAACCTGGAGGTCATCAAAATTCAAGACTTTGTACTTGAAAGAATAGTATCATGAAAATGAAATGATAAACTACAGATTGGGAGAAAATATTTGTATGGTAGACAAGGGTGTGCTGCACATGCCCAGTGTCTACTTCCTGATCCCTAGAACCTGAGTATATAACCTTACATGGCAAAGGGATTCTACAGATATAATTATTGGTAAAGAACTGAGGTGTGGAGATTATCCTTTATTGTCTAGATATTCCCAGCCTAATCATATGAGTCCTTAAAAGAGGAGACCCTTTGCTAGTTATGGTGAAAGAGACATTGATAATGAAGAAACATCAGAGAGACACAACATGGCAAAGATGTGACCTATTGGTGATGATATGGCTTTGATGATGGAAGAAGGGGGCCAAGAATCAAGGAATTCTCTGGGCCATTACCTTGACTTACAACCAGCAAGAACATGAGGACCTTGGTCCCACAACACAAGATACTGAATTATGCCAACAACCTGAGTGAGCAGGAAACAGATTCTCCTGAAGAGCCATCAAAAGGAGTATGGCTTCAGACACCTGCATTTTAGGTAAGTGAGACCTACCCAGCAGACTTCTGACCTATTGATCTATAAGATAATAACACTGTGTCATTTAAACTGCTAAACTTGTGGTTATTTGTTAGCAAAGCAAGAGAAAACCAATACAATTTGTAAATCAAATATCTAATGAAGTATTTGTAACTGGAGTCTGGGGAGAATTCTTGTGACTCAACCGTAAGAAGGCAAACGACTCAGTTTTTTAAATGGGCAAAAACTTGAGTGGCTATTTCACCAAAGAAGATATAGGAATGGCTAATACATATGTGAAAAGGTGTTCAATAGCATTAGTCATTAAAGAAATGCAAATAAAAATCACACTGATTTAAAAAAAAAAAAACCCATAGTGAATGTGGTAGATTGTCTCTAAGTAATAGGTTGTCATTTCTGAGATTAAGTTACAAAAAGACTCAGGTTCCTCTTGTTCAACCTCTCTTCCTCTCTCACTCGTTCATTCTGGTGGAAGCCAGCTGTCATGTGTGAGTGGCCCTTTGGTGAAGCCCACGTGGGAAAGAACTGAAGAAGAACTCTTTCAGCCAACAGCCAGTGAGGAGCTAAGACCCTCAGCCCAACAGACCACATGGAGCCGAATCCTATGAACGTGAATCAGGTTGGAAGCAGATCATCCCTTAGCCAAGCCTTGAGGTGGAAAGCGCCACAGAAAATACCTTGAAAGCAATCTTGTGTGGAATCTGCAACCAGAGAACCTAGTTCACCCCACCTACATTCCTGACACAGAGACTGCCAGGTAAAAGAGGTTTGATTTTAAGCAGTTAAATTTGGGAGTAATTTGTTGTGTAGCTAGAGATAATGAAGACACACCCACTAGAATGACTATTACCAGAAAGACATCACTACGAGGTGTTGGTGATGATGTGGAGTAGCCAGAATCCTCAGCCATTGTTTGTGAAAATCTGAAACAGGACAGTAAAGCTACTTTGGAAAACAGTGAGGCAGTTCCTTGAAAGGATAAGCTTATTGGTTAACCCAGCAATTTCACTCCAAGGAATCTACCTAAGAGAAATGAAGACATAAACCTTGTACACAAATATCCATAACAGTATTATTCATACTAGCTCATCAACTGATGAAGGGATAAAGAAAATGCAGTATGGATATGCACCATACTGTTCAGCAATAAAAATATTATTGGCAAATTGCTGAAGCATGCTACAATTCAAATGAACCTCAGAAACATCATGCAACCTGAAAAGAAGCCAGATCAGAAGATTATATATGATATGATGCTATTCATGGTAAATGTCCAGGAAAGGTAAATCCACGGAGACAGAAAGATTAGTGGTTGGCTAAGGCCAGGGGTGGTAGTGGGATAAAGCTGCAACAAAATATGAGGGAAATTTTCGGGGTGGTGACAAGTCTTAAAATTGACTCATGGGGATGGCTGTGCAACTATATACAGTGAACTGAATTATGCCTCATTAAAACTGTTTTTAAAAATGCCTAGAAATGAATTTATCAAGAAATGTATAAGACCTTTAAGAAGATAACTATACCATTTTATTGGAGAACATATAAAGTCTCTAAAAAGAGAGAGATTCCATGTTCCTGGATATAAACATTTTGTAACATAAAAATATAAACATTTCCCATATATATTATATATGAATTTCTAATTTCTAATCAGAACACTTGTGGTTCTATATTTTTAAAAAATTACTCAACAGGAGTGCCTGGCTGCTCAGCTGGTAGAGCACATGACTCTTGATCTCAGCGTCGTAAGTTCGAGCCCAACATTGGGGTGGAGCCTACTTAAAAAACAATAGTAATAAAAGCAAAAATAACTCAATAGAATGATTTTTTTTTCAACAGAATGATGATTCTAAGGTTTGCATGAAAGGATAAATGTGTATGAGAAATGTATCAAATAAGACATGATGTTAAACTTTCTTCAGAATATACTTAGATAAAATTCCTAAAAATCTGTTATAGCCTCGTGTAATGTTATCAGTCATAATTTCAAGATGTATGTCACAGAAATAACCAAATTCTCTTGTCAACTGCAATATAATAAACTCTCTTGTCAGTTGCATTATAATAAACGCATTATCAGATCTTCAAATAAAAAGAATGAATGTGGAACATTATATTACCAAAACTGCTGTCTACCTATGCCAGAAACTGGTTTTTTTAAAAGATTATTTATTTATTTATTTGACACAGAGAGAGAGACCACAAGCAGGCAGAGAGAGAGGGGGAAGCAGGCTCCCTGCTGAGCAGAGAGCCGGATGTGGGGTTCCATCCCAGGACCCTGAGATCATGACCTGAGCCAAAGGCAGAGGCTTAACCCACTGAGCCACCGAGGTGTCCCAGAAACTGTTTTGGTTTTTTTAAGTGCTACCATCTCTTCAAGAATACACCATTACATCAAAAATGTATACCTCAGTTAATTAGACAGAAAACCCACCAGAAGATATAAAGTAGTTTCAGTATAAAAAGGCATGTGCACATGAACCTGTCTGGCATTGATGTGTTACCACGTATGTAAGGGAGACTGAGTAAGGTCTGGATTGAATCACGTACACATGTAAATTTATCTTTGAGGCACTGCATAATCTCAAACTTTTAAAAAAAAAAATTTATTTATTTATTTGACAGAGATCACAGGTAGGCAGAGAGGCAGGCGGAGAGAGAGGAAGGGAAGCAGGCTCCCTTCTGAGCACAGAGCCCGACGCAGGGCTCGATCCCAGGACCCTGGGACCGTGACCTGAGCCGAAGGCAGAGGCTTTAACCAACTGAGCCACCCAGGCGCCCTCAAACTTTCTTTAACCTAGGAGGCAACAATATTTCCTTAATGCCTGATGACTAAGTAGAATAAAAAATCATGGATTTTTAAATTAATGCTTTCCCATATGATGTTGAGAACAGGAAAGGAGGGGAACCCAATGGTTAGCTATATGGCCCCTGCTTGCCCTGCTATAGTTGGAAATATATGAACTCTACCCAACAGGTTTCCAATGACTGGCTCAGTTATCCAATGTGTTAGCCTGATCCTCACTTTCTAGGAAGGCAAGTTCAGCAGAGAAGGACGGAGACCTTTCCAGGGCCTACAGCTGATTTCATTTCCTGGTGGTCCAAAAGGGAAGACAAGAGTGGTCAGTGGGGAGCTGAGGTGAGAGGGGGAAACAAGTATGTGGAGGACAAAGTGCATGAGGAAAGGGGACTGAAGCACCAGTACTGTGGCATGAACAGGCAGCTGAGGCAGTCTGTTCGGGATCAGGGCACATCTTTGAGCTGGGTCTCTGTCCTTGTGACACTACCAGAATTCCCATCTGGTTAGGACAGATGGGAGTTATCCAAGGAATAGTACACATCAGAGTTATCCAAGGAATTCAAAAAATTCAGATGTGCGGGCCCCACTGTAGACCCAGCTCAGAATATTTCAGGGTGGGGCCTACACACAAGTATTTTTAAGACTTCAATATGTGATTTTGAGACATAGCTTCTCGAAAGTGTAAGAGCAGAGCATTAGGTCAGCGCTTGAGTCGAGGACAGCTGCAGCTCATGGCAAACTTCGTCCGGGGCCAGACACAGAAGAGGAAGAAAGAAAAAAAAAAAAAGAGAGAGAGAGAGAAAAGAAGAAAGGAAAGCCTGCTTAATGGAGTGCAGTAATAATTATTGCTGATCAGGATAATGCTTTTATCCTGGGGATACTCAGAATCTCTCGGACTGCAGGGCATTCTGGGAACTCCCCATGGCACCTGTCCAGACCAGTCCAGGGCCAAGCTGAGCCCATCCACTGGAGAGCTGGGATCTGGGCGCAAAAACAGATGCTTCTTCCCTGCTCAATTTCCTCTCTCTTTCCTGCCGAAGCTATAAAGGATGCTATTACCTTACAAATCTGTTCTATTAGAACAAAATATATTCAGAATTTCCCCTTTGGGTCTACAGGTATGGTGTTTTCAATGTGTGCTTCTTACACACTGGATTGTTTTAACGTCTTGGTGGTTTTAAATTCACTCAGCTGTATCCACATAATAAGAGAGCCAGGTATGGGCAGGTCAGCACCAGGAAAATGAAAAGAGGAACTAATTAGTGATTCAAGTATGCTTATAATTGAATTCTTTCCTTGACCCATTCACATTTTTTTCTTTAATTCTTTGAAGTATTGTAAGGCAGGCAAATATTCAAGTTTTGACTTTAAAAAAAAAGAGAAATAAGTGAATCACCCTCCTAAAGGAAGAAAAGGAGGTGATTATTTTCCCACTTTCTGGGAAACTGACAGGAAAAGATTTTCTCTGCCTAGTTTAAAGAGAGGCACAACATGCAATTTACAGAAATGGTTACCTAAGACATGGAGGACGGTCTCTTCTCCAATTCTGACAAACAGTAAGTAAGCTGTGTTTGTCACAGAAGCTCTGCAAAGGACAGACAGGACAACTGTACTTTTTCAGTCTTGCAGGAGATCACCCACAGAACTCAGGTATTACAAAAAAAAAGGCAGCTCAATTTAGACATGCGCTTAGGCCTTCTCTGGGAGGCAAGGTCACTCTGTTCTTGTGAAATGTGTGTATAAAGGTTCACAGAGAGCAAAAATAAATTATAAAAAGCTAAAGATAAAATGGAAAGAAAGACGATGATACCATTAAGATTTGTTTAAAGTCACAAAATCAAAATGAACACACAGACCAAAGTCTGTAGGCAGAATTAGAATCACTAAAAATGGCTAACACCGTGCGGTAAGAGTAACAGAACCCGTGTTCATTACAGGGACAAAAACGGTGTTAGGTTCTGAGTCGAGGCCCCCAGGTGGATGTCTCCTGTGCCCCTCTTTGGATAACAGCACACGCTTTCAACTTCATGCCAGGAACGTGCACGTGGGAATGGGGAGTTCTTACTCAGTTTGGGAATAAACAGGCTGCTGGCCAAATTCAAGTGCAAATAAATAGCATTTTACGGAACCCTCTCCTCCCCAGTTTAGCCAAAGCAATCTGGTTTGACCAAGTAATTCTAAATTCCTCTGCTAAATCCATTGCATTGCAGTAGTCTGAGGAGCTTCATATAACAAGAGTGTTAAGATGCATGACGCTAATTAACTTTCACAGTCAACTTTCCTCTCTGGGATGCATGTTAAATTGTAGAGAAATCGGCAACTTCCCAAATCTTCCCATGAATACATATACATGATATATATTATGTGGGGTTTGAACTCATAACCCTGAAAACAAGACTTGAGCTGAGATCAAGAGTTGAATGCTCAACGGATTGAACCACCCAGATGCCCCTCAAGTCATATTTTTAGATACGTGCTAACTTCCCATAACCCCCTTCTACTCTAACTGCTTCCAAACTGCTGATTACAACACTGACTATTAGAAATTCCTTTCCTGGGGCGCCTGGTTGGCTCAGTGGATTAAGCCGTTGCCTTCGGCTCAGGTCATGATCTCAGGGTCCTGGGATCGAGTCCCACATTGGGCCCTCTGCTCAGCAGGGAGCCTGCTTCCCTCTCTCTCTGCGTGCCTCTCTCCCTACTTGTGATCTCTGTCTGTCAAATAAATAAATAAAATCTTTAAAAAAAAAAAAAAAGAAATTCCTTTCCTTCTCTCCTTTCCTATTGGATATGGAAACTAATTAAGTTCCTTCATCTTTCCCTTGTTATTATTGTTTTACACATATACGCACACACATAAATGTATATAAATATCCTTATTATTATTTTTAAGTCAATATTTCAGCTGAAGAAGTTGATCGGGGGTTGGGGGTAGGACATAGGAATGGGGTGGGAATAGGCTTAATTAATGGAGTATTTTTACAAATAGGAAAGGAGAACCCAAATTTTACATGTATTTTAAAAATCGAAGTATAGGGGCACTGGGGTGGCTCAGTTGGCTAGGTAGGTGGCTCTTGATTTCAGTTCAGGCCAAGCTGGGCTCTGTGTTCAGTGGGGAGTCCGCTTGAGGATTCTTTCTCCCTCCCCCTCTGCCCCCACACACACACTCTCTCTCTAAAATAAATAAATACATTCTTTTTAAAAATTGAGGGATAGGGCGCCTGGGTGGCTCAGTGGGTTAAGCCGCTGCCTTCAGCTCAGGTCATGATCTCAGGGTCCTGGGATCGAGTCCCGCATCGGGCTCTCTGCTCAGCAGGGAGCCTGCTTCCTCCTCTCTCTCTCTGCCTGCCTCTCTGCCTACTTGTAATCTCTCTCTGTCAAATAAATAAATAAATCTTTAAAAAAAAAAAAAAATTGAGGGATAATTCACATACCATAAAAGTCACCATTTTAAAGTTTACTGTTCAGTGGTTTTTAGTATACTCACAAATACCCATTATAAAATATAAATATTTATTTTAAAAATATTTTTGTGGAGCCTCTCCTTCAAGTCAATCCATCATTTTTGTTCTGGCAAATAACCACATACTAATAGCTATATTTAAAAGCAAATAAAGACTAGAAAGGAGAAGGAGGAGAAGGGAAGGAAAGCCTGGGAACAAACAGAAAGGAAAAGCACAATGAAAATGAAAGGCAAGATAAATAAATCTGCCTACGCTGTGCATTTTATAAGATAATAAATGGCAAATGTACATATGATTCTATGAGATAGACCTTTGTTGAGCTGCACTATTTCCCTACCTTGTATCTCTGGTATTTTCTTTTTACAAAGCAACACCAAGGAGTCATAGAATTCCAAATAGTAGAACTCATTTTAAAAGCAACAACAGGGGCACCTGGGTAGCTCAGTCAGTTAAGTGTCTGACTCTTTTTTGGCTCAGGTCACGATCTCAGGGTTATAAGAGTGAGCCCCTCCTCAGGCTCTGAGCTGGGAGTAGAGCTTGTTTGAGATTTTCTCTCTCCCTCTGCCCATCCCTGCTCCCAGCCTCATGTAGTCTCTCCTTCTCTCTCTAAGAAAAATAAGTAAGTAAAATCAAACAGTAAAATTCCCAGAGTTTCCCATGGGGATTCTAAGACTTAACCCCCAAAAGAGACATAGTGGAGCTTCCCAGGTTGTAGCAAGAACAAAAAACGAGCCCAACCCCTACAGTCTGTTTAGTCTCCGAACTGGGTTTGAAACCAACTAATTTTACGGAGTCTTTTCCTTTTCTTGATAAAGCCCAAAAAGCTGATTTGAAAGGTCTGTAGGAGGTCAAGACTATAGTCTAGGTCTCCTGACTTTGGTCCTAAGCCCCGTTCTACAGACTGCCCCTCTTCCACACTGACCAGACATCACTTTTTCCTTTGGGTAAATTTAATGACTCAGATATTAGGAAAAGATACACATTTTTTTAAAACTAGTATATATTTTTTAAGATTTTATTTCTTTATTTTACAGAGAGAGATCACAAGTAGGCAGAGAGGCAGGCAGAGAGAGAGTGGGGAAGCAGACTCCCCGCTGAGCAGAGAGCCTGATGCGGGGCTTGATTCCAGGACCCTGGGATCATGACCTGAGCTGAAGGTAGGAGCCCCAATAAACATTTTTTAAAATATTTATTTCTTTAAAAATATGCAATAATATTTCTTTACATGCGCAAGTTTGTGTACAGGGGGATGGTCAGAGGGAGAAGAAGAGAGAGAAAGAAGCAGGCTCCCTGTTGAGCTTGGAGCCCTCCTTGGAACTCTCAATCACACAACCCTGAGATCATGACCTGAGCTGAAATCAAGAGTCAGAAGCTTAACCAACTGAGTCACCGAGGCACCCCAAGATAAATAATTTTTTTAAGTCTTGGGGCATCTGAGTAGCTCAGTGTGTTAAAGCCTCTGCCTTTGGCTTGGGTCATGATCCTAGAGTCCTGGGATCGAGCCCCGTGTTGGGCTCTCCGCTGGACGGGAAGCCTACTTCCTACCCTCTCTCTCTTCCTGCCTCTCTGTGCCTACTTGTGATCTGTTAAATAAATAAATAAAATCTTTAAAAAAAAATTAAGTCTTTATTATGTGCCACCCAATACAACCACTGACAAAAATTTGTTTATTTCCTTATGTAAATATTCATATGAAGACACATCCAATTGTGCAATTTCCTATCTGGTTGTTTTCTATAATATTACATGTAAGCATTTTCCCAAGTTCTTCAACTTTCTTTAAAAAATGGAAGTTTTAGGGGCACCTGGGTGGCTCAGTGGGTTAAAGCCTTTGCCTTCGGCTCAGGTCACAGTTCCAAGGTCCTGGGATGGAGCCCCGCATCAGGCTCTCTGCTCATTAGGGAGCCTGCTTCCCTTCCTCTCTCTCTGCCTGCCTCTCTGCCTACCTGTGATCTCTGTCAAATAAATAAATAAAATATATTTTTTAAAAGTCTGAGATTATGCAGTGCCTCAAAGATAAATTTACATGTGTACGTGATTCAATCCAAACCTTACTCAGTCTCCCTTAAATATGTGGTAACACACCAATGCCAGACAGGTTCATGTGCACATGCCTTTTTATACTGAAACTACTTTATATCCTCTGGTGGGTTTTCTGTCTAATTAACTGAGGTGTACATTTTTGATGTAATGGTGTATTCTTGAAGAGATGGTAGCACTTAAAAAAAAAACAGTTTCTGGGAAACCTCGGTGGCTCAGTGTGTTAAGCCTCTGCCTTTGGCTCAGGTCATCATCTCAGGGTCCTGGGATCAAGCCCCACATCCGGCTCTCTGCTCAGCAGGGAGCCTGCTTCTCCTTCTCTCTCTGCCTGCCTCTCTGCCTACTTGTGATCTCTCTCTCTCTGTCAAATAAATAAATGAAACCTTGAAAAAAAAAAAAAAAAATTTAAAAAATATGGATGTTTTAATGGCTGAATGGGGTTGCTTCATTGTGATCTACCATCTTTTATGTAAACAATCCCCTAAAATGAGATTTTTGAGTTGTTCCCAATATTTAACAATGATATCCATACTATGGAATACTATTAAGTAATAAAAAAGAATGAAATATTATTACATGAAACAACATACATCATTTTCAAAGACATTATGCTAAGTGAAAGGAGTCAGACACAAAAGGCTACATGCTATATTGTGATTCCAACTATACGAAATTCTAAAAAAACAAAACTATAATAACAGAAAGTAAGTCAGTGGTTATCTGTGGCGAAGGGGAAGGGAAGAGAATCTGTATGAAAGAGGCATGAAAATACTTTTTTTTAGGGTAATAGAACTATATATTGATTGTGACAGTAGTTACACAACTATAGACAATTACAAAAATCCTTCAAACTCTACACTTGAAATGGGTGGATTTTATTGTGTGTAAATTATACCCCAATAAAGCTTGAAGAAATGAAAACAGAAGCAAAGATTACTATGAAATTTCTTGAAAAAAAAAAAAACTTTTCATTTTTACATATTTCCTTTAAATTTTTGGCTATATTCATACTCTATACAGCTATAATTATAGAATCGATGTAAATTTATATTTTAGACATTTTTATACACAATTTTACATATTTCTGTATAGTCTTCATAATTATGATTTAAAATAGTTATACATAATTATCCAAAGCCAAAAATCATTTCCCTACTGTTAACAGGTAAACTAACAAATTTTAAAGCAGAGGATTCCAAAAAAAAAAAAAGGCAGCTAATTCCTCCTCAATATTTGGATGCCACCAAGTGGACAAACTGTGCAATGTGGCCGAGACCAAGTAAACCATTTTATAAATTCTATAAATTTAAAAAAAATCAACTTAATGTTTAGTTTTCTCATTTAAAGATTATTTTTAAAGTCAGATTTTAAAAATTAAAACAGACCATTTACAATTTACTAGACTACAATCCTCATCTATCTCTTTTATTTACTTAACTCTCAAATCTTGATCTGGGGAAATCAGTTTAGGAAAAGAACTTCCTGTCGAGACCTAGTTCTTTACAAACTAAAGCCGTGGGTGTCAATGCTAGACATGGGTCTATCACAAGGCCCAAACCAAAAACTCGTGTATGGATCTCCAAACGCAAATAACCTTTGGTGTCAGCCAACCTAGTGACTTTTAACACGACAATAAAGCCTCCGGGGAGGTACGATGAAATTGATGACAAAAAGTTGGAGACAATTGTATGGAAGGCAGAGAAAGATACCAGGAGACTCATTCCCTTTTGGGCAAAGACTTGCTAATTCTCTTTATGAGTCACCAGGATTTTCGCCCCACAGTCCCTGGCCTCTCCAGTTCAAGCTTTTACAGTTGCATTGAAACCGCAACTGGCTAGAGCCACAAAAAGAAAGATTATTTCAGGGAAGTGTTTGGTCCCTGCCAGGGTCCACAAAAGAATGACTTTTTCAAAAGAATGCCTTTGAATGACACTGAGCCATTGCCTACCACCAAGCAGAAAGATGAACACGCAGCTCTACCTGTGACCCAACACTGCTCCCAATTATTTTTTCCAGCACTCTTTAACCCTCCCCATCTTGCTGCCAATCTCCAAAAAGTGAAAAGGAATAGTTGAAAAAAAGAAAAAGGGAAAACTCTAGGAGCGCCAGTCCCAAGAACTCTTAAAGGAATGCCATGAATCCACAAAGTAAGAAACCAGCCAGAGAAAGAAAAGATAGCTCACTGAGACCTAACTATGGTTTCATTGTGGCAAATTACAGAGGCTTGTTTCTTTCTCTTTTTTTTTTTTTTCAAGATTTATTTTTTTATTTGAGAGAGAGTAGGGTGAGAGGCAGAGGGAGAGACTCTTCAAGCAGACTCCCTGCTGAGAGTGCAACCTGATCTCACAACCCCGAGATCATGACCTGAGCCAAACCAAGAGCTGGGTATTCAACCAACTGAGCCACCCAGGCATCCTGGCTGGCTTGTTTCTATTTGCTGAAATGTTTGTTTGCTTGTTTCCTTCCTTCCTTCCTTTCTTTCTTCCTCTCCTTCTCTTTCTCTCTAAGATTTTATTCATTTATTTAACAGAGAAAGAGAGACAACTAGATCAGGAACACATGCAGGGGGAGTGAGAGAGGGAGAAGCAGACTTCCCGCTGAGCAGGAGCCTGATGTGGGGCTCAATCCCAGGAACCGGATCATGACCTAAGCCAAAGGCGGATGCTTAATGACTGAGCCACCCAGGCGCCCTGCTTGTTTTCATTTTTATTCTATTTCTTACAGAAAATACATTATTTCAATACAAATTCAAAAAGTACAAAAGGGTAAACAATGAAAAGTGTAAACAATGAAAAGTCTTCTTCCAACAGCTTCTCTGGCTGACCAGCCCTATTCCTAGAGGCAACCATTAATCATTTCTTGTGAATCTTTACAGAAATATCTCATGTGTAGATGAACAGTTACATATGTACACTCTCCCCATATAGACATTCAGTCCCATTCCCCTTTCCTTTTTGCATAAATGGTGAACCACTATACACAATGAAGTATAGGGTTTTTAAAAAATTTTTTATTTATTTTTATGAGAGAGAAAGAGAGAGAGCACAAGATGGGGGAGAGTCAGAGGGAAAAGCAGACTTCTTGCTGAGCAGGGAGCCTGATGCTTGATCCAGGATCAAGACCTGAGCCGAAGGCAGACACTTAACCAACTGAGCCACACAAGGCCCCTGATTTGTAGTGCTTTTCACCTAATAATACAATTTGTCAGAGCATTCATAACATATCAATATGTAGAGTTTCCTATTCATTTTAAACCTTTATCATATTCTATCACATGGATATACCATAAGATATTTAAGGAATCCCTTATTAAAATGAAAGCTTACCAGAGGAATGTTGAAAAAGAAAGCCAAAGTTGGTGGCATCACAATTCCAGACTTCAAGCTCTATTACAAAGCTGTCATCATCAAGACAGTATGGTACTGGCACAAAATCAGACACATAGATCAATGGAACAGAATAGAGAGCCCAGAAATAGACCCTCAACTCTATGGTCAACTAATACTCGACAAAACAGGAAAGAATGTCCAATAAAAAAAGACAGTTTCTTCAACAAATGGGGTTGGGAAAATTGGACAGCCACATGCAGAAGAATGAAACTGAACTATTTCCTTACACCACACACAAAAATAGACTCAAAATGGATGAAAGATCTCAATGTGAAACAGGAATCCATCAAAATCCTTGAGGAGAACACAGGCAGCAACCTCTTTGACTTCAGCTGCAGCAACTTCTTCCAAGAAACATCACCAAAGGCAAGGGAAGCAAGGGCAAAAATGAACTACTGGGACTTCATCAAGATCAAAGCTTTTGCACAGCAAAGGAAATAGTCAACAAAACCAAAGACAACTAACAGAATGGCAGAAGATATTCACAATGACATATCAGATAAAGGGCTAGTATCCAAAATCTATAAAGAACTTATCAAACTCAACACCCAAAGAACAAATAATCCAATCAAGAAATGGGCAGAAGACATGAACAGACATTTCTGCAAAGAAGACATCCAGATGGCCAATAGACACATGAAAAAGTACTCCATATCACTTGGCATCAGGAAAAATCAAATCAAAACCACCTCACACCAGTCAGAATGGCTAAAATTAACCAGTCAGGAAACGACAGATGCTGGTGAGGATGTGGAGAAAGGGGAACCCTCCTACACTGTTGGTGGGAACGCATGCTGGTGCAGCCACTCTGGAAAACAGCATGAAGGTTCCTTAAAAGCTGAAAATAGAGCTACCCTACAACCCAGCAATTACACTACTGGGTATTTACCCTAAAGATACAAATATAGTGATCTGAAGGGGGGCACGTGCACCTAAATGTTTATGGAGCAATGTCCACAATAGCCAAACTATGGAAAGAACCTAGATGTCCATCAACAGATAAATGGATAAAGAGATCTCACACACACACACACACACAGGAATACTATGCAGCCATCAAAAGAAATGGAATCTTGCCATTTTCAACAACGTGGATGGAACTAAAGGGTATTATGTTGAGCGAAATAAGTCAATCAGAGAAAGACAATTATCATATGATCTCCCTGATATGAGGAATTTGAGAGGCAGGGTTGGGAGTTTGGGGGGCAGGGGAAAAAAATGCAACAAGATCGGATCAGGAGAGAGACAAACCATAAAAGACTCTTAATCTCACAAAACAAACTGAGGGTTGCTGGGGGAGGGAGAGGGTGGTCAGGTTATGGACATTGGGGAGGGTATGTGCTATTGTGAGGGCTATGAATTGTGTAAGCTTGACGATTCACAGACTTGACCCCTGGGCCAAATAATACATTATATGTTAATAAAAATAATTAACAAAAAAAATTTTTTTAAATGAAAGCTTAGCTTCCTTCCAATCTTGTGTTATTTTCATTATATTCTTCTTACCAGAAATTTTCTGGACTAATTCGATTGCTTCCTCAACTGGGTCTGAGTTCACCATTTTGTCTAGAATACCCAGCTTGAGTGCTTCATCTGCCGAAATATGTCTTCCTAAAACAAAACAATACAAAGAACAATGTGAGGTTAAAGCAAAAGCATGACTCTCTCTAGTAGGAAGGTTATCTGTCCTAGGTACAAACATCTGTTATTAAATGAAATAAATAAGCAACACACTGACTTTTATGGTAGAAAGGTCACTGTATAAGTAACCAGAAAACTTAATTCAAGCTTCTACTACTGTTTGTGTGATGGTCAAGAATTGTACGGAAACCCCACTTCCCTCTAGGCAAATGGGAATAATTATGTTTATCTCGGTAATTCTGAGTATCAAGTGAGAATAATACATTTTCTTTATATTCCATAAATCACTATACAAGTATTTTGTAAACTATACATCTCTAAAGAAGAAATTATTGATTTTTGAGAATAATAATATAACAGCAGCAAAGCAGCCATACCTCTCTTCCACCAATACATACCGACATACATACCAACGCTGATTACAAAAAAAAAAAAAAAAAAAAAAAAGACAGCCCTGAAACAAGAATATAGTTGGGTAAACAGAAAAATTATTAAGTTGGTGCTGTTTATGTTATAATCAAAATTACACGGGGGCGCCTGGGTGGCTCAGTGGGTTAAGCCGCTGCCTTCGGCTCAGGTCATGACCTCAAGGTCCTGGGATCAAGTCCCGCATCGGGCTCTCTGCTCGGCAGGGAGCCTGCTTCCTCCTCTCTCTCTCTCTCTGCCTGCGTCTCTGCCTACTTGTGATCTCTCTCTGTCAAATAAATAAATAAAATCTTAAAAAAAAAAAAAATTACACTGGCTAAACGGGGCGGACGTCTGTCATTTTTTGCCTAGTCAGCAACTTTGTGGAGTTCCTATAAAGTGAGTTTTAGAGTCCTGCCCTTTACTACAGCAGCTAAAAGGGAAGCAGAAGTGATCAGACAATTGTTCCTTCAGATCCGTTCAGAGAGAGTGTGGCCCATGACCCCAAGTTTGGTGAAAGCAGGGCTCGGAAGTGGGGTGTTAGCCTGCAGTAAGGACACAAAGCAGCAGCTAGCGACATCTAGTGTCTGATGGCAGTGGTAGCAGGAGCATCTACCGTCAGGCGGTGTCCTGAGTTCTTCACCAGGTATAAATATGTAATTTAATCTGAATATTCTGAAGTAGCAGGTTAAGGGATACGAGGACCCCTTATCACAGAGTCAGAAGAAAGGAGACAGTAACACCTTACTTGCTTTCTTGCCAGTACCATCTTGCCTTGTGGAAAGTGATCATCAAATCAGTCTTGAGGGCAACAATGCCACAGTTCATACAGCATTAGTGGATATCATCTTTGAGACAAACCCTCCATTCTGGGTTCTTAGTAGTGCTTCAGAGAGTTACAAATGGGTTTTCTTGATCAGATAGACAGTTCAGTGATTTCTGGCAGGGGCCACTCTGCAACATTATTTAGGCGATATTCTAGAAGTGCCTTTGAAAACAGGCTCCCTGATTTCCTCCTGGGGTGAGGAGTGGATGAGTGGCTGCAGGTGTCAAGTCTCCTGTGTGTAAGGTCACTGGGGCAGGGGGTGGGGAGAGATGCCTGAGTAGCTCAGATGGTTGGGCGGCTGCCTCTGGCTTGGGTCATAATTTCCAGGTCCAGGGATCAAGCCCTGTGTCAGGTTCCCAGCTCAGCAAGGGCTCTGCTTCTCCTTCTCCCTCTGCCTCTCCCACTGCTTGTGCTTTCTCTGTCTCTCTCTCAAATGAATAAATTAAAGAATCTTTTAAAAGAAATAAAGTGTTAACTCCATTGTTGGTGTTACGATTCCAGATATCAGCTTAGGCTATATTTAGTAAGCCTTTTTTAATGTTTCCCTGACTCATTCTTAACTTTACAAGGGAGTCTAAAGTGGAGACCCTAAAAAAACAAAACAAAACAAAACAAAAAAATAACACTTGGGTAAGGCGTGAGTGAATCAGCCTGCCCAGGTTAAGGGCACCAATGGCAGACAAAATGAAAAATGGAAACCTAGTACAAAAAGGTTCTTTGGGGCAAGTGTGTAGGTACTGTGAGCTAGCCAGGAGGTGCAAATTTCTTCAGCTGTAATGATTGCTTTCAGCCTGGATTTCACACAAGTGGAGGTGTAGCACGACTGTTCTTACAAAGTCAGTGAGATTCTGGGTTCTTTGATTCTGTTTCGAGGGCCTAAAGACCCAGCTCTGCATGTATAACCCGAATATTCAGGCTCAAACTTAAACTTGCTTTTTCTCTTGCTGCCCTCAATGTAGACAACAACCAAGGTCCAAAGGACTTTAATGAGACCCTTGCCAAGAGCTACTATAAGGAGAACCAGGGTAACTGAAGCTGAGACTTCTATTCTCCAAAGTGGGGAATCTTGATTGTTTCCAGTGTTCTTCATGGCTTCTTTTCCAATCGTTAGAAAATCTTTTTCTACATGGAATCCTTTCCAATGTCATTCTTAAGGTCCCCCTAAAATTGTACAATTTTAAAAGAGGTATATGATTCTGATGTTAGTTTTCTTCTAATTCACTGTGACCTTTTCTATGCAAATCAAAATCCATCATATCCTTACTGTTCGTACTTCTTCTCTTCATCAAGTTAAAAATAGTGGTATTTCTATAAGCAGCAGTGCTTTAGAAAAGGCAATCCTTGTTCACTTCATTTTTGTCAAAGAAGCCAGATTTTTTCCTGATTTCTCCCAAGATATGCTTGCTTTTGAAACTTAATGATGGTAACAGAGACACAAGATTCCTCAGTATTCCCCCAATGCTTCAATTTTCGTAAACCTTAGACTTTACAGACTCATTTCACACTATTACAATTTCCCCCATATTTTATTTGCTTTACTTCCTTTCTATTTGATCTTTCGCAGAATGAACGGCTTACGCTACTTTGAATTCTATAGTATATTGGATTGTAAGCACCCTCTTTTGAATTTTACATTAGATAGTTAACATACTGTACATTCTTAAGAATATACTTATCATACTGTTGTAACTTAAGACAATTTCTAATTTAATTTATTGAAAATCAAGAAATTTAATACTTTTAGTTTTTCTAGCTACCCTTTCATACTCTGTACAGATTTATAACCCCTCCCCAGCATTTAAAAGAAAAAAGGCAGCATTTTTTAGGCACATAGACTCATACTATTTTCTAATTTGGATCATGTACACAGTTTTGTATGGTGGCTTCTGTGTCAGAAAAAAAATAATGGATTTCAATTAGCAGTTCCCAAACTTTTTAAGCTTAGGACCATTTTGCACTCCTAAAGATAATGGAGGACTCCAAAAAGCCTTTGCTTATGTAGATCGTTTCTATCAATATTTACTGTATTAGAAATTAAAACTGAAAACTTTCAAAATGTTTCTTCATTAAATCACTTTAAAACAATAAGGATAGGGCACCTGGGTGGCACAGTTGGTTAAGCATCTGCCTTCAGCTCAGGTCATGATCCCAGGGTCCTGGGGTCATGCCCCGAATCAGGCTCTCTGCTCACCAGGGAATCTGCTTCACACCTCTCCCTCTCCCCCTGCTTGTGCTCTCTCTCTCTCTCTGTCAAGTAAATAAAATCTTAAAAAAATAATAACAAGGATAAATGTTAATGTTAACATTAATGTGAATACATTTTAATGCAAAATAACTATTTTTTCAAAATTTTAAAAGTCCAGTGAGAAGAGTGTCATTGTTTTATATTTTTGCAAATTTCTTTCGTGTCTGGCTTAATAGAAGACAGCTGGGTTCTCATAGATGTTCTGCATTCCATCTGCTCTGACATCACATGGCTTACAACCACCTCTGGAAAGTTCTACTATACGTGTGTGACGGAATAAGAGTAGAAAAGGCAAGTCACATCCAAATGTTATGAAAGTAGCTCTGACTTCATGAACCGCCCCCAATGGTCTTGGGCATTCCCCGGAGTACCCGGACCCCACTTTCAGAATTTTCTGATATAGATTATCATTTTAAAGATTGTATAGAATCTTAGAATAGGCTTGTTGTTTTAAAAACTGTACAGAATCTTAGACTAGGATTCTACATCCTAGGATTCTATACAGTCTTTAAAATGGGGGCACCTGGGTGGCTCAGTGGGTTAAACCTCTGCCTTCAGCTCAGGTCATGATCTCAGGGTCCTGGGATCGAGCCCCACATTGGGCTCTCTGCTCAGCAGAGAGCCCAATTCCCTCTCTCTCTGCCTGACTCTCTGCCTACTTGTGATGTCTCTCTCTCTCAAATAAATAAATAAAATCATTAAAAAATAAAATAAAATAAAATGATAATAATGTAAGGATAATAAAACATGACAAGCATGCAGGATGCAGGCCTGGGTGGCTCAGTCGGTTAAATGGCTGCCTTCGGCTCAGGTCATGATCCCAGAGTCCTGGGATCGAGTCCCATATCGGGCTTCTTTCTCAGCAGGCAGCCTGCTTCTCTCTCTGCCTCTGCCTGCTTCTCTGCCTACTTGTGAGCTCTCTCTGACAAATAAATAAATCTTTAAAAAAATATGACAAGCGTATCCAACAGTCATGTACTAGAACTGCGTATGATCTGATTTGATACACACCAGCTCTGCCTCGGAACCTTGGTACTAGGATAGTATACCAATGTTCCCTATAGTTAATGTTTATTTGTGACTGGAGTAATTGTAGTTATTTTGAAAGTAATCTTTTGTTTTGTTTTTATCTTTTGGGAGCTCGCAGGATTCCATTTCCTGGAAGTTTAAAATCTTTACCAAAGATACATCAGGCAATTGAAATCTCATCATTTTTTCCAAGAAAATGGTGAGCTTGCTGAAATGTGACTTCTGGCTCCATTTCATATCTGAAGAGTTTCTTCTGTTTTTTCCTTTGGTTACCGCTTCTCACCTTTTTGCTTCATGCTTTGGGAACTCTTGTTATTCAAAGCAGAGGCATTGAATACATACCTTCTCTATTTTTATGTTAGATTCTGAATTTCAAAAACGGATCTCTATTTATCCTGCACTTGCTGATTGAGTTGTCTGTCGGATCAAGTCCTCTTTTCATTGCTTTGAAAAGAAGTTATTTGGCCTAGTGTTTTGATTTTAGACAGGTGGTTCTTATTGAACAAATGCAGTATTTTCTAAGTTAGATTATTTTCTAAGATTTTCATTTTCTTTCATCTGTTTCACATTAATGTTTCAGTCTTCTAACACCACGGAATATTTTCAGAGGCTTGGGGCTCAGTGTTAAGTTTTTTTGTTTGTCTGTCGGTTTGGGTCCCTGAATTATATTTGCTGATATATATTATTGCTTCTTGGGAGCTCTGGCTACTAAAATTTACCCTCTATATCTTGTTCAAATATGGAGAAAACTCACCTGAACTTAACCCACCTGAAAAGCAGGTAGGATAAGGATGCCACTCACAACATCCCCCTTACTATTCTAGGTACTAAGAAGTATCTCCTCAAAGTCTACAGCCTGAGAGTACCCCTGTCCTGGGAATGACCGTAAAGAAATTCAGGGCTGGAGCAAAGCTCTACAAGAACAGAGCAGAGACTTTGTATACTGTTCAGTGAACAATGAGGACAAACCCTAAAAAGAGAAAGCAGAAGAGCAGGGCACCGTATCCTTGTCATTTGATGGGACAGAGAACACCAGGCAACGAATCAGAGTGGGCTCAAGACTCTCTTTTGTGGTTACTGGGAAAGATTCAGCTGTTTTCAGGTAGCATTTTAAAGGAAGTGTGGAAAAGCAATGGTGGTTGTCCTAATTGCTTCACTTTCCAGAATTAGCTATCTAACGGGCTCCAGAAGATCCAAAAAGGTTAGCTATTTACTCATTAATTTAATCTAAATCTGTTTACTTATTAACTCCCTATGGGCACAGTGCCTACCAAGTTGGTGTTTTGTTTTTTTTTTCAACATTAACAGCAGCAGGGGATCTTTGACTTTCAATAACAATTTCTTTTTTTTTAGCATATTCTGTTAGAAAAAAAACTCCAAACCAAAGACTAACAGTCTTAATGGCTTCATTATCAAGAGGTACTGTATTAGCCTCCTCTACAAATTCCCACAAATGTACCAGCTTAAAACAACACACATTTCTTGGCTTAGCTTAGTTCGGAAGTCTGAAATAGGTCAGCAAAACTGTGTGGGGGCTCTAAGAGAGACTCCGTTGCACGGTCTTTCCCCACCCCCAGAGGCTGCCTACATCGCTTGGCTTGACCACTTCCTCTATCTTCAGAGCCAGCTGGCAATATCTTCTCTCCTCTCTGACCTCCTGCCTCCCTCTTCTAAGGATGCTTTTAAGGAATTGGGCCCACCTGAAAAATCCAGAATAATCTCTCTTCTCAAGATTCTTAAGTTATTCACATCTACAAAGTCCCTTTTGAATGTGAGGTAACATATTCAATGGTTCTGGGGATGAGGACAAGGACACTGTGGTGGTGGTGGTGGTGGCATTATTTGGCCTGTCACAGTTGCTGTTCATTAAATGTTTTCTATGTGGCAGGTACTCTACCAGAAGCAAGTCCTGTAACTTCACTATTCTTTAAAGCAACAGTGTGGTATTGTTACTGATAAGAAAATGGAGGCCAAGAGGAGATCAGAAGACCTCTCCCCTAAACCCCAGCCACTTTGTCCAACTGCCTACTTGACATCTCCACTTGGATGTCCCATAGTCCTCTCAGACTTAACATGTCCCAAGTAAGCTCTTGTGATTTCTCCCTACAACCTACTCCGCCAGCAACAATCCCCATCTCAATAATGGCACCATCCTTTCAGCTGCTCAGGCCACCAGAATCACTCCATCTCCTCTTTCTTGTACCTCTCGCTTCTGATGGGTCATGAAATCCTGCTAGCTCTCCCCTCATCACATGGGCAGAATTTGACTATGTCTCACCATATGCATGGCTACCTACCCACTCAGGTCTCAGCTCTCCTCATCTCACCCTTGGATGATTAGAGCAGGTTGCTAATCAGCCTTCCTACATCTGCTCCGATGCCTTTCTGCCTCATTTAGAAGAATAGCCAACGTTCCATTCTATCATCTTCAAAGCCCTATATGATGTCACTTGATCTCCTACATCTCTTCCCCTTACTCACTTCACTCCAGCTGTATCAACCTTCTTGCTGTTCTTTGATACTTCAAAGCATACTACAGCCCCCCGGGCTTTGCATTTGCTATTTTCTCCATGTGGAATACTTTCCTCTAGATATTGGCATAATAAGCTCCCTCACCTCTTTAAGGTCTTCACCCAGATATCATTTCATAGGAAAGCCTTTTTAACCCCTCCATCCCTAACATTTTAAAGATTTTTTTTTAAAGATTTTATTTATTTATTTGAGAGAGAGACAGTGAGAGAGAGCATGAGTGAGGAGAAGGTCAGAGAGAGAAGCAGACTCCCCATGGAGCTGGGAGCCCGATGTGGGACTCAATCCCGGGACTCCAGGATCATGACCTGAGCCGAAGGCAGTCGTCCAACCAACTGAGCCACCCAGGTGCCCCAATCCCTAACATTTTATATTAAAATAATACCCCTCTATTCCTAACATTTTATATTCCCACTTTCTGTTTTATGTTTCTCTTTGGCACTTATCTCCATCTAACCTACTATTTACGTGACTTACGTCATAGGTAGGCATATGTGTGAGTATACACTTGTGGTAGCTAGCCTCCAAAGTGACTCCCAGTGAGTTTCACCTCTTGGTGTTCAAGTCCCCTCCCATGTTGAATAGGGAAGACCTCTATAAGCAAGATCATATGTACATTATGTATACATATATATTATATATATATCTCATATATAGATGCATACATGTATATTATATATCTGTTATGTATATACATAATCAATCAGAAAAGATGGTGCATGACTCCAAAGCTAAGTCTTAAGACATCACAGCTTTTGCCTTGTTCTGTCTTGGATCACTGACTCCAGAGGAAGCCACCGCCCATGTTGTGAAGACACTCAGGCAGCTGTAGGGAGAGGTCCACATAGAGAAGAAATGAAGCCTCCTGCCAACAGTCAGCATCCACTAGCCATCCATGTAAGGGAACCCACTCAGAAGTAGATCCTTTAGCCTCACTCAAGTTTTCAGATGACTACAGCTCCAGTCAATGTCTTGACTACAACTTCATGAGAAACCCTGAGCTAGAATCGAGCTAAGCTGGTCCCAAATTCCTGACCCAAAAAAATATCGTCAACCAAACATGACTCTTTCTTCCAACCTTACCTCAGTTGGAAATCTCTTTAAAAGTCTCAGCAGCATTTGGTAAATCTAGGGTGTTTAAATGTTTTATAGTGTTGTACTGTTCACATTCCCTAGTGAAAGAGAACAATCTTTATTTGTAGCTAAAATCTTAATACCTGTGAAAGGAAAAAATCAGTCTTTTCCACACTGACACACGAAATTTTCTGTGACAATTCTGGTTTTAATTTTTATTTATATTACAATTTCCAAATTGAATCTGAATATAACGTACCTTATATGAATACCAGTGTCTGTGTGTGGACACTTAAACTATATAATTGGTGCTTTGTACACACTTTGATCTAGAAGGCACTTACATGTGGTCTTCATGGTAATGTCTGAGAAGCTTTCAGGGAAGATACTCTTTCCATTTTACAGATGAGAAAATCGATTGTCAAAGAAGTTGAAGTATCCTCTTAAGATTACATGAGTAAGGAATGGCCAATCTAGAATTTCTCTACATTCTCATTCAGTTCCTCACATTGCTCTGGACGGTTGTTGGCAGGGTTTGTACTGACCTGAGGTAATTAGGTCAAGTGCAGCAGGAACTCCAATGAGTCTGGGGAGAAGCTGGGTTCCTCTTGCACCAGGAAGGATTCCTAATGTGACTTCTGGGAAGCCAATTCGAGCCTATCAAAGTTTGAAGACATGAAGATCATAAGAATGAGATGACCTGTAAAATCAAGGCAACCATTCCCTTGGATTTCCCACACTCTTGAAAACACTGTTTCATAATATTCAGCAAATATTCTACAGGGAAAATGAGTCCATACTCTACTTAATTAACAACATAAACAAAGCTGTGCTTCATGCTGAAACACATCTCTAACTTCTTACACATTTTTTCTCTGACTCCATTATGAGCTGTTTGGGCCAACAAAGATGATATTCTCCAGAAACAGCTTTATGGAGCCCTAAAAGAGTGAGGCATCCAAGAAATTAAAAAAGACAACCCACAGAATAGGAGAGAATATTTTCTAATCATATATGTAGAATACATAAAGAACTTTTCAACTCAATAATAAAAAGACAATCCAGTAAAAAAGGGGCAAAGGCTCTGTACAGACATTTCTCCAAAGAAGAGATACAAATGGGCCAATAAGCACATGAAGAGATATTCAATATCATTAGCCATTGGGAAAATGCAAATCAAAGCCACAAATTCATATCCAATAGGATGACTATAATAAAAAGACAGACAATAACAAGTGTTAGAGAGGAGGCAGAGAATACAAAACCTTTATATATTGTTAGTGGAAATATAAAAGGGTACACTTTGAAAAACAATTTGGCAGTTCCTCAAATGTTGAACATAGAGTCTCCATATGACCCAGCAATTCCACTCCTGGGTATGTACACAAAAGAAATGAAAACATGCCCATCAAAAAAAAAAAAGTACACAAATTTTCATAGCACCACTATTCAAAAATATCAAGAAAATGGAAACAACCAAATGTCCATCAATAGATGAATGGAAAAAGAAAATGTGGTATATCCATACAAGGGAATATTATTAGGGTGTAGAAAGGAATAAAGTACTGATACAGGCTACAGCATAGGTGAACCTTGAAAACATTATCCTAAGTGATAGAAGCCAGTCATAAAAGACAACAAGCTGTATGATTCCATTTATATGAAGTGTCTAGAATGGACAAACCCATACAGACAGAAAGATTAGTGGTTGTCAAGGACTGGGGGAGAGGGTAGATGGTAGGTTACTCCTAAAGAGTATGAATTTACTTTTTGGGATAATAAAATGTTCTAAAATCAACTGTGGTAATGGTTATACAACTCTGTTAATATGCTAATACACCATTCAATTGTACACTTTAAATGAGTGCATTACATGGTATTTGAATTATATCTCAATAAAGCTATTGCAGAAGAATAATCAGGCAACAACCTCAGTCCAGATAAGAGAGTGAGCTTGAGTCCTTTATCATATGCCTCTCCTGGCTATTTAAAAGTGGGTAAAGCTTGGGGCATCTGGGTGCCTCTGTTGGGTAAGTGTCTGGCTCTTGATTTCAGTTCAGGTCATGGTCTCTGGGTTGTAAGATCAAGCCCTGCATTGGGCTCATGTTGGGCATGGAGCCTGCTTGAGATTCCCTCTTTCCCTTTCCGTCTGTCTGCACTGCCTGCCCTCCACCATCTCCCCCCACCCCACTGCCGACTTCCGCACCCCCCACCCTGCACACATGTTCTCCCTCTGTTTAAAAAAAATTTTTAAAAGGCTAGAGCTCTGTTAGTCATCTTCTAGGTTCAGGATGGGAAGAGGAAAACACTTTAATGCAGACTGTCATTTACCCACAATGTAATGACCACAGCTTCAAAATAAGTATCTGAGCCTCTCTCACACAAGGCTTTCCTAACAGTCAGTCATGATTTTTTCCACCACTATTCATCCCCATCGCCGGCTGACTTATTGCTCATAAGTCAGTGTTAGATCTGCACTCCGTGTGCAGAAGGCACATTAAGAGGGACACAGAAAAAGGAGCACTTAGGATATATGTCTTTATTCATAAGCCTTTATAAAAATTAAAATGCCCTAAGTGGGGCACCTGAGTGGCTAAGTGGGTTAAAGTCTCTGCCTTCGGCTCAGGTCATGATCCTGGGGTTCTGGGATTGAGCCCTGCATCGGGCTCTTTAGAGCCTGCTTCCTCCTCTCTCTCTGCTGCCTCTCTGCCTACTTGTCATCTTTGTCTGTCAAATAAATAAATAAAATCTTTTAAAAAAAATTAAAATGCCCTAAGGAAACAAATAAATTATGGTATAGCTATAAGACAAAATTATGTAGCCATTTAAAATGATAGTTTTAAGGACTATTTACAATAAGAGTAACAGCAAATTTCTCATCAGAAACCATAGAAGCCAAGAGGCAATGGGATGACGTATTCAAAGCATTTCAGTGTTTTTACTTTCAGGTAAAAACCTACTTTCAGGTAAAAACCTGTCAAACAACAACTCTATACCTGGCAAAACTAGCTTTTGAAAATGAAAGTAATTTAGGGTGCCTGAGTGGCTCCAATGGTTAAGGGTCCAGTTAAGTGTCTGACTCTGTTTCGGCTCCGGTCATGGGTCATGAGATGGAGCCTAAGCAGGGCTCTGAGCTCAGAGGGAGTCTGCCTGAAGATTGTCTTCCTCTCCCTCCACCCTCAAATTGTGCACACAAATGAGCATATGCACTCTCTTTCTCTCTAGAATAAATATATATTTTTTAGAAGATAGCAAAGAAAAAAAAAAGGTATAAGAAAAAAATACTAGGTAGGAAAAAGACCAGAAGAAAACAAAATAGGATGCTAATAGTAGTTATTTCTGTACTGTGGGTTTATGGGTGATTTTAGTTTACATCTTTACAGTTTCCTGTATTTTCTAGTCTATTAACAATGATCGGTATTATCATTATCATTATAAAATTATGTTACTTATAGCGGCACCTGGGTGGCTCAGTCATTAAGTGTCTGCCTTCACCTCAGGTCATGATCCCAGGGTCCTGGGGTTGAGTCCCACATCGGGCTCCCTGCTCAGCAGGAAGCCTGGTTCTCCCTCTTCCACTCCCCCTGCTTGTCTCCTCTCTTGCTGTGTCTCTCTCTGTCAAATAAATAAATTAAATCTTTAAATCTTTAAATAAATAAAATCTTTTGAAAAAAAAGAGAGAAAGAAAACTATGTTATCATAGACTGGTATCACAGACTTCATCTACATATCTAATAGCCCAAATTGTATCTATCTACAGAAACAAATGGATTTACAGTTTTGTGCTATTTTCAAATCAGAAATTGTCTTCTTAGGAACTGATAATTATGAGGGACCACAAAACTGAAATCTATGAGATAGGACATAAAATTTTAGGGGCACCTGGGTGGCTCAGTCAGTTGGGTGACTACCTTCAGCTCAGGTCATGATCCCAGGTCAGGGTCCTGGGATAGAGCCCCACATTGGGCTCCCTGCTCAGTGAGGGTCCTGCTTCTCCCTCTCTGTCTGCTGCTTCCCCTGCCTGTGCTCTCCTGTTCTGTCTCTGTCAAATAAGAAAAAATAAAATCTTAAAAAAAATTTCTTTTACAGTACACATACTCAGGATGATAGTCAAAATATTTTCTATCTCATACTGCATGAGCATGGCTCAGAGGAACCTGGCCTGAGCCATACTACTGGAGCAGAGTCCTGGGGGCCGAGTAGTGATTCAGGACTTCCCCTTCAGGTGATGGATCATAGGGAGACCCAAGAGATAGGGTGAGGGGAATCAGTTGGACAGTCATGGGGCTCAGGGTAATAGCTATTCACCCATTGGAATGGACATATTTTCAACAACTACTTCCACTGTGCTGGGGCACAGCAGCAGAAAAACCAGTGCTAAAAATACATGAGTTGTTACCCAGTGAGCTCACCCTTTAAAATGACCACCCCTGAGGCATGCACAGCATTTAGATTTTGCCTTAAAGAAAAATCCCGCACACCAGGCCCCATAAGGAGTTTTAGCTGTTACCTCTGCATGGGCAATCCTATAGTGACAGCCCAGGGCCAGCTCCAGTCCCCCTCCTAAAGCCAGGCCTTGAATAGCTGCCACCACGGGCTTCTCATTTCTCTGTATTTCATCTACTACATGTCCCAGGCCAAGGTCAGACATTCTTGGTGTACCGAAGCTGTGGATATCAGCCCCTAAGGACACAGACAAGGGAAAAGAAAGCTGAGAAAGATTTGGTATAACAATAAGGTAACAGACAACTCTCAAGGAATCTCAGACTCTTAGGGTCCATGAAACATTTTATCTTTTGGGTGGACACACAGTGAAGAAAGAACAGCCTAGGAAACGTAGAACAACATGAGAGAAAATCCCCAAATCTTTATCAGGAATCCTGTAATCTTCTAAAGTCTGTCTTTCTATATGACAGGTAGCTACCCTACCTTTAAATAATTAAGGGGCACCTGGGTGGCAGAGTTGGTTAAGTGTCTGACTTGGTTTCAGCTCAGGTCATGATACCAGGGTCCTGGGATCCAGCCCCGCATCAGGCTCCCTGCTCAGCATGGAGTCCGCTTGAGTCTCTCTCCCTCTGCCTCTCATACTCATGCTCTCTCTCTAAAATAAATAAGTAAAAATCTTAAAAAAAAATTTTTTTATAAAAATTAAAAAACTCAGGGGGCACCTGGGTTTAGTCGGTTGAGCACCGACTCTTGGTTTTGGCTGAGGTCATGATCTCAGGGTTATGAGACTGAGCCCCAGGTGAGACTCCTCACTCAGCAGAGTCTGCTTGAGATTCATTCCCTCTCACTCTTCCTCCTCCTCTGCCTCTCCCCCTGCTTGAATGTGTACTCTCTCTCTCTCAAATAAATCAATACATAAAAATCTTAAAAAAAAAAAAAAAAAGTTTAAAAAGCCCAGAGAAGGGGAACAGAGATTCTTAAAGTAATTTTTTTAAAGTAATTTTTTTTTAAGATTTTATTTATCAGAGAGAGAGAGGGAGAGAGCAGGCACAGACAGACAGAATGGCAGGCAGAGGCAGAGGGAGAAGCAGACTCCCTGCTGAGCAAGGAGCCCGATGTGGGACTTGATCCCAGGACGCTGGGATCATGACCTGAGCAGAAGGCAGCTGCCTTACCAACTGAGCCACCCAGGCTTCCCGGGAACAGAGATTCTGAGGTTGAGCCAGCCCTTCCTAATCTTTTGCATAATATTGCTCACCAACCCTATTCACAGCAAGTTAGACCCATTGTTAAGAGTATGAAGGCATTACAACATAAAACTTCAGCGGGAAACACATACATATTTATGAATTACATGTTCATCAACCAGCTTGGAATTATGTTTTCATAATAGATTTTTTCTGTGATCAAGAAAAGTAACAACATTTATATGTTTTCCTAATCATAAAAATAACACATGTGGGGCGCCTGGGTGGTTCAGTGGGTTACACATCTGACTTCGGGTCAGCCCCAGGGTCCTGGGATCCAACTCTGAGTCGTGCTCCCTGCTCAGTGGGAAGCCTACTTCTCCCTCTCCCTCTGCTGCTCCCTCTGCTTGTGCTCCCACTCTCTAATAAATAAATAAAACCTTAAAAAAACAAAACATGTATTACAGGAAATTCTAAAAATATACAAAGTAATAAAGAACATAAAGACCACCTCAAAAATCACCACACAGAGATAACAATGTAATATTTTGGAGGAATTCTTAGTTGTTTCCCAGTGCATATATGTAAATGGCTTTGTGACCTTCAGTAAGCTATTTATTTAGCCTTTAATCTCAAAACCTTTCTTAAATGACTTTGAATTAAACAAAAATTTACTGTAATATACATTTAACAATACTGAGAGCATTCTATAACAACAGTTTTCATATTTTCCTTTTTTCACATAACATTATAAATACTGAGCATTTTCCCTATAGCATTATCTATCCTTTAAAAACATTAAGCAAGGGTGCCTGGGTGGCTTAGTCAGTTCAGCATCTGCCTTCCGCTCACGTCATGATCCCAGGGTTGTGGGATCAAGCCCCATGTCAAGCTCCTTGTTCAGCAGTGAGCCCGCTTCTGCCTTTGCCTGCCACTCGCCCTGATTTTGCACGTTTGCTCTCTCTCTCTCTCTCGCTCTCTCTCTCTGTCAAAGAACAAAATCTTTGGGGGGAAAAAGAAAGGGCAGCTCTTTCTGCCCATGGGTCCTGTCCCTGGGCTTTTATAAAATCATCTTTTTGCACTCAAATAATTAAATAAATAAAAACCATTTCTAAGTAAGTAAGTAAGTAAATAAATAAATGATATGTAATATGTCTATTATTAATATACTATACATTATACATAATTTATATATTATATTTGATAATATTTAATATTATATTAATGTATTAATATAGTTATACCATAAATATAATATTAAGATATATAAATATGAATAATATCTAAATATATGACATATAAATAAATAAATATTTATTCATTTATTGGTACAAGTTAAAAAATTAAAGCAATCACTTCATATTCAGCCTATTCATGTTTTTGTTTCTACCTGCTCCTTACCTAGCATTATGGTTTTTTCTTACCCATTCATCATATTCCTATTCTAATCTAGTGTTATTACGATTGTTCTTTTTTTTTTTTTTAAGATTATTTATTTATTTATTTGACAGACAGAAATCACAAGTAGACAGAGAGGCAGGCAGAGAGAGAGAGGAGGAAGCAGGCTCCCTGCTGAGCAGAGAGCCCGATGTTGGACTCGATCCCAGGACCCTGAGATCATAACCCGAGCCGAAGGCAGTGGCTTAACCCACTTAGCCACCCAGGCGCCCCTAGAGACTCTTAATCTCAGGAAACAAACTGAGGATTGCTGGAGTGGAGCAGATTCGAGGGGATGGGGTAGCTGGGTGATGGACATTGGGGAGGGTATGTGCTATGGTGAGCACTGTGAGTTGTATTAGACTGATGAATCACAGACCTGTACCCCTGAAATAAATAATACATTATATGTTAATTTTTTTAAAAGATTCTATTTATTTGAGAGACAGAGAACAAAATGAGAGAGAGAGAGAGAGAGTGTACACAAGCTTGTGGTGGGGGGCAGCGGGGAGGGCAGAGGGAGAGGGACTAATAGACTTCCCCCTGAGCAAGGAGCCTACTATGGGGCTCAATCCCAGGACCCTGGGATCATGAGCTGAGCCAAAGGCAGATGCTTAACCAACTGAGCCACCCAGGTGGCCCTACTATCTACCTTCTAAATAGAGAAATTGAGGTTCAGGAGATAACAGGGATTTGCCCAAGCTCCCATAGGGTGGACCTATATGCAGAGCAGGTATGTACCAACATACCTGCTAGTGGCTAGTGTTAGTATATATTAGCAGGTATAACACCCAGCGAGCCTGGCACTATATGTCTTCTAAAGGCTCAATCCAATATAAAAGAGAGTAAGATCAGAATTTCCTCTGGGTCTCCTTGTGACTATGTCTCTACAATGTTTGTCATTCCCACTCAAGTCTCCCATATCCTTTACCCGCCCTATGGCATTACCCACAGAGACGGCTCATGCACTATCAGTATCAGTTTGTGGCTGGTTTCTGGAGACAGCAGGAGAGGGTTAGAGACTGGTTACCTGCAGAGAATTTGCCATCTGCTCCACAAATCACAATGGCTTTTACTGTATGGTCTGTTAGAGCTTTCTGCAGTCCCGCTTTTATTCCATGGAGTACAGCTGTACTAAAAGAAAAAAAAATACATGAGGCATTATAATTTAATTTCTACCATCTCAGTGTTTTTTTCCTTTTCTAACAATGAAAAATGAAACATACACACAATGGATAAAAACCTTAGTTACTTACTATTCAGCTTTCACTAATTTAATCAACTGATAATATGTATGTCAGGGCGCCTGGGTGGCTCAGTTGGTTGAGTCTGCCTTCAGCTCAGGTCATGATCCCAAGATCTGGGATCGAGCCCTGCATTGGGCTTCCTGCTCAGTGGGGAGCCTGCTTCTCCCTCTCCCTCTGTCCCTCTGCCCCACTCATGTTCTCTCTCTCTCGCCCACTCTCTCTGTCTCATATAAATAAAAATCTTAAAGAAATAATATATATTTCAACTGTGAATTAAGTACGAAGCTAAATAAATGAATAAACTTTTTTAAAAATGTGTTTTCCTGAACTTTGTTGTAACTTTGACCACTTAGAAGCAGCACTTATCAATTTTAAAATATTATTGTACACACTCTATGTACAGGAAAAGGAGTTTACAACATTCTAGGAAACAACAAAATATTACACCATATGTTGTAATAAAAGTACAAAGAAAGTGATGTGGACATTTACAAAGAGAAGAACTTACAATTTGTCATCCTAGCAAAATATAAGAAAACTGAAATAGTCTAAAAGAAACAACCTAAGAGATGTGTCAGGGGCTTCAAGTCACCCCAAATATCCAGCCCTTTCCACTTTCTTTCAAGTATGACGCATCTAGTTTTTAGCTGGATACATGACTGCCCAAAGTGAAGACTACATTTTCTGGCCTGTTATACAGTAAAGCAAGTGTAAGGCATTAAATCCTGGACAATAAGATGATACTTTAAGAGTCCTTAAAGGATTGGGAATGCTTCTTTTCTTTTCCTTTTCTGGCAGGAATGGGGATGTGATGGCTAGATCATGAGCAGCCATCATGGACCAAGAGGTGGAAGTCATGTATTGAGGATGGCAGAGCAAGAAATAAACAGACGGGGTCCCTGATGACTGTGGAGCAGTCATACCATTCTAAGACACTGCTGTGAAAGAAATCAACCTTTCCTTGTTTAATCCACTACTCTTTTGAGTTGTCTGTCTCTGAGAGCTGAAACCAATACTAACTAATTTAAGAGGCAAAGGCAAAGTCTGGGAAAGAAAAGGCATGTAACAGACTGCTACATTTCCTTAATGAGGGAGTCATCTACAGAAGAGAGTCAAGATTAAATGAGTCTGCTGAAGGAAAAGAGAGCTGAAGGTAAATCCTCTGGATACACCCTCATTGAAGAAGTGGGAGAGGCTCAGCAGAGTGATTTAGTACCAAGGGAGCAAAGATCAAGAGAGGAGAATTTGCCAAGAAGTAGAGGATCAATGAGTGTTAAGGGTTGGGGAAGGAGGAGAACCTGGGAAATGTGATGAGGAATTGCTTAAAGGAAAAATGACAGAACCAGGGTCCAATTTTGCACTGGAATTCTAAGCATTCTGGGTAAAATATCTATTCTAGTATATATAGGATGAAAAAGAAAAAAAAAACAATTTTTTTTAAAAACCCAACAAACTGCTAGAAAAGCCAAATTGCTCAGATCAACAACTATGAGTTAAAATATCAGGAAATAAAGGAGATACTGGTATATATTAACTCCTTTTTGCCTAGTTACTTTTCATCATTTAACCTAGATGACACCAGACAAAACCTCTTGGCTTTGACTGGTTAATTAGAAACCAAATCTACCAGGAGTACCTGGGCTCTGTTGGTTAAACACCACTCTTGATCTCGGCTCAGGTCATGATCTCAGGGTCATGGGACTGAGACCCCCCACACGATCCCCCCCACCACCACATCCAGCCCCATATGGAGTCCTGAGCTGCTTTGGTGCTCAGCAGGGAGTTTGCCTGAGATGCTCTCTCTCTCTCTCTTTCCCTCTGTCCCTCCCCCTATGCTCGCTCACTCTCTCTCCCCCTCTCTCCCTAAAATAAATAAATAAATCTTAAAAGACAGAGGAGGAGGTGAAAAAGAAGGAGGAGGAGGAAGTGGGGGAGGAAAGGAAGGACAGACAGAAGGAAGGAAGAAAGGAAGAAACCAAATCTGCTAATGAGATTTGGACCCAACCAGAACACTCAGAAGTTCAAAAGGCAAATATTTCCTCTGGGTAAATAATGGTTGCAAAAGTAGCCAAAATCAGTGCCACTGAGGACAAGAGTCTAGCTTCCCCCCTTTCAACCAAACTCTACTCTTTTTTTTTTTTTTTAAAGATTTTATTTATTTATTTGACAGAGAGAAATCACAAGTAGATGGAGAAGCAGGCAGAGAGAGAGAGAGAGAGAGGGAGGGAAGCAGGCTCCCTGCTGAGCAGAAAGCCCGATGCGGGACTCGATCCCAGGACCCTGAGATCATGACCTGAGCCGAAGGCAGAGGCTTAACCCACTGAGCCACCCAGGCGCCCCCCAAACTCTACTCTTTTACCTCTTACGGTCTCGCTAATTTTGCAAAAATCAAACACAGGGAAATGAAAACGGCTATAAACAGGCACAGCTTTACCAGATTCAATCCGACAAAGGGACCACAGCCTTGCAGCAATGAGTTTACATGGGTTAAGAAATAATTTTCTCTGGCGCCTGGACAGCTCAGTTAGTTAAGCCATTGCCTTCGGCTCAGGTCTTGATCCTGGAGTCCTGGGATGGAGTCCTGGAATTAAGTCCTGGATCCGGATCCCAGCTCCACAGGGAGTCTTCGTCTCCCTCTGACCTTCTCCCCTCTCATGCTCTCTCTCTCTCTCTTAAATAAAATAAATAAATAAAATATATTTTTTTAAAGAACTTCTTAAAAAAGCAAGACAAAAGAAATTATTCTCTCCCTTTAATATTGTCCAAGAGTGGAGAAATTTGAGTCTAGAGTAAAGATAACATTTTCATGGGTGCTGAGCAAAGCTCTTAACTTCTGTGGCTTTAGGAGGTCTTTCATGTGACAGTTTTTTTAAATCCAAAGGTCATCATATTAAGTTTGTAGCTTGTGACCAGCATTTTTTAAATCAAAGAAATAGAAGAGAAAAATAGAATATGACAAATCATACACCATGTAAGGATAAGGGTTCTGTTTTGGGAGGTTCGGAGCGGGGGCTGTTTGTTTGTTTGTTTCTGCCCAGTACAGAGCTTGAAATCACAACCTGCTCCCCCAGATTATAAGACCTGGGCTGAAATCAAGAGGCAGACACCTAACAGACTTCAGCCACCCAGGCGCCCCATAAGGGTAAGTTTTGTTTGTCCTACACTTCAGGATCTTCAGCATAGGTAAATTTCACCACAACATCAGGAGGTAGATACAAACTTTTCTCTTGCAGGGTGGGGGTGGGGGGTGGAGAAGGGGCAGGCTAAATACGAGAAATGTTTAAAATTGCTATGAGAAAATAAATAAATAAATAAAATTGCTATGAGAAAATACTTCTAGTTATGGGTATAAGACTGTGAAACTTTTCCCCCAAGTTCGTGATGGGCATGGTTTGCCATTATGAGCAGAGGCTGACGCAGAGTCCTAATGTCTACTACCTCTAACTAAAACACAGACAAGTCCAAAATGGATATGTAGTCATATCACTTATATTTTTCTTCATCAAAACCAAAATAACAGATATTTTGCTTTTTTTTTCTGAGAATGGCAAGAAACTGGAGATATTCTTGTTATGATTTTATTCCTGCACCTTTTCTTGTATTATTAAATGCAATAACTTGTATTAAAAATAAGAATTATTCTAATAATGATAAAATTGAATCTGATGACACGAAGATAAAAAATCAGTTAAAATTAGCAAGCCTCCTCATTCCAGTCTCTCTCTCTCCTTTTTTTCTATTAACATGTAATGTATTATTGGTCCCAGGAGTACTGGTCTGTGAATCATCAGTCTTACACAATTCACAGCCCTCACCATAGCCCACAGCCTACCCAATGTCCATAACTCAGCCACCCTATCCCTACCCCCAGCCCCAGCAGCCCTCAGTTTGTTTTGTGAGATTAAGAGTCTCTTATGGTTTGTCTCCCTCCCGATCCAATCTTGTCTCATTTTTCCCCCTCCCTTCCCCCCACCCCACTTCTCAAATTCCTCATATCAGAGAGATCCTATGATGTTTGTCTTTCTCTGATAGTCCAGTCTCTTTTTTGCTCCAGTGGTATGTCCTAAGGATATTGACCAAAGGTCTTTCTGCTTGTTTTATATATTCTTCGTAAATTATAATTTCTGCTAATCCTACTCTCTGAGAATGGGTGCCTCTTTCCTGGTCTGATGGATCACTATCCTTTTAACAAAGATTCGCAAGAACCAAATGTATATAATTAAACATTTTTTAAATAAAAACCAGAAAAACCACCAGTTTTGAAAGCACGGCTGTTTAAGTACACTGCACACATCTGTGTCAAAGTTTACCAAGGAAGGTGCTCCACGATAAAATCAAAGAAGGTAACTGCACAGTCGTTTTTTGGGAAATGCTACTTAATGCGCTTTCTCCAAACATATCTTCCAATGAAGCACCAAGGCCTTCGGTTTAGAACAGATCAGGAGAAAGAACTTTGCATTTCTCTGCCACATCACAGTTCACCTGTTCTCACTGCCTTGGCATTAATGAGGACCTTTGTTAATTTTTTCTCCCCCCCCCCCCCAAATGTGAAGCCACCTTCTCATCAGCTTTTTAAAACTTTCAGTCACGCACTGGTAGGACGGCCTGGACTTGGGGCTGGGAAGTGAGGGATCAAGGTCGGGCCAGCATTGGTACCTTTGGAACAGAACATACACTCGAGAAGTCAAAGCTGCTAACAAGCAGAAGGGCTGAGCACGAAGCTGGCACGGAGGATCCGGTCCGGGCCCAGCTCCCCCACTTAGCCGCCATCTGCCCGCCTCTGAGCCTCAGTTTCCTCACTAGGGAAACAGCATCCGAGTTCGCAGCGACGTTCACAAAGCTCACCGAAGCCCCAGGCCGCGCCGCGCGCCGCCGTTCCGTCCGTGCCAGCGCCTTTCTGCGTTCAAACCAGCCGCGGGGCGAAAGCCTCGGAGCGGGCAGGCGGCGGGGGGCTCGCCGTCCGCGGGCCGGAGGCGACCGAGCCGGTTACCTGATGGCGTTGACCGGCGGGTTTCGGAGGCGGATCAGCGCCAGACAGTTCCGCAACCGCGTGTACTCCGCCATGTCTCCAAGCTCGCGAAAGTCGCCTCCGTCTCCCGCCGCTAGGCTACGCCGCGTTCCCCCCACCCCGCGCGGGGCCGGCCTCGCGAGGAGGGGCGGCCGCAGGGCCAATGCGAGCCGGGCGCCGCCTCCCGCCGCCAGTCCTCCCACCTGCTTCTCCTCCGGCGCGACCCCAGCCCGGCTCTCGGCGGGCGCTGGTGCTCTCGTTGTCAGCGCTGGCTCCTAGCACGGCGTGGGTCAGAGAGGACGCTGGAAGAAGGCTGCGACCGTAAGCAAGTCCAAGTTTGCAACGCTGCCTTCTCTGGACAACTTCTGGGTTCGCCAGGCTGGCGGAGCTGTCCTCATCAGTTTTCATCTTCATGATCCTTCTCTTTTTTTTTTTAAGATGTGTTTTTTTTTTTAAATTTATTTATTTGACAGAGAGACATCACAAGTAGGCAGAGAGGCAGGCAGAGAGAGAGGAGGAAGCAGGCTCCCTGCTGAGCAGAGAGCCCCATGCGGGATCCGATCCCAGGACCCTGAGATCATGACCTGAGCCGAAGGCAGCGGCTTAACCCACTGAGCCACCCAGGCGCCCCTTCATGATCCTGCTTAACAGGGATAGATACCTGGGGTCTTGCCATCCGGGCGATAGGACACAGGCTTGCGACATGAAATACAAGCACCATGAATTTGACTTAAACCGGTATGGGACCAACCACTTACAGAACAGTAATTTTATCTGGCTCACTATAACGGCGCAGCCTAGTGAAATGTGTGGGTATCTTGTCTGCCCTAACCTCCTTTCTTTCTTTAAAAAAAATCCCCCCAGTTTTGTTGGGATATAATTGACATACATCACTATAAAGTCAAAGGTGTACCCCATAATGACTCATATCGATTGGAAAATGATTGCCGCAATAAGTTTAACAACCGACATCTCATATAGATAAAAAATAGACAAAAGGGGGGTAAACCTCTTTTCTTCTTCTGCCATTCCTAAGCATCGTGATTTCTAATCATTCAACCTCGAATTGAGCAGCTATTAAAATAACCCAGACCCAGCCCCTTCCCTCCAAAAGCATACCACCAAAATAAGGTTTTTCTAGATGCCATCAGCTCTGGTGATCCTCCCAGTCCCAGTCAGCCCTTCAGGCAGTCTGGAAGTCTCAGAGGAAAACAAAATGAAACAATAGAATGCTTTTGTTCACTGGTGTTTCACAAATCTCAGCAATGATAAGGGACTGTTTTCATATTCTTTTACCTATTGGGAATAAAAACAGGTTCTAAGTCTCAAGAAAGTAGGATTGGCTTGAAGCCCTGGGAATAAGCAGCAGTTGGAAGGTACCCAACCCATCACAGACAGCCAATCTAGCAAGGACAGCCCTCATTTCTAATATCCAGCCAATCACATACAATGCAGTGCATGCCTCTCAGTGGCGGACAAAAGCCAGCTTCACAGGTGATATCCATCTCTGATGCCTCTGAAAATTTGCCAACTTCTCAACTCCATCTTGCTCAAAAACATGATGTAAGATCAACAGTCGGCTCTGCCTGGGAGAAACTTCATGAGCAACCTAGCTTTCCTTATTCCAGGAAGTGACAGATTCAGCTTCATCTTCTTATTCCAGATACTGGTCTCTAGGGGAACAACTCACAGAGGCCTCCTAGCAACCTTGAGTGTCTCCACGAAGGCCATGTAGGCAAGACTGAATAGCTCTGAATGCCCTGAAGTTCTTCTTGGATCAAGAGTTGATAAGCATGGTGTGGAGTTGTCTCAAGGCAGGTTCTCACATCTACCTTGGAGGTGTGAGCCATAGGTCATTTCTTATCTAGTTCCCCAGTTTTAGTTGACTGCAGAACTTTCTCCCTGGTGCAAGCTGCTAACTTCTATGTGAATCTATAGAGCCGCTCGACAGTAATTTAGAGTTGGGCTCTTCACCAGGGTAAGGACAAAGGTAAGCAAGCAAGGCACCCAGTGGGCAAAATGTAAGAGGGCACTCACTCTCAGTATCCTACACCTGCCCACCCCGCCCTTTTCCTCAGTAACAGAGCGACTCACTGTTCCTGTGATCTCTTATCTAGCTTCTCCTGGTTGGGGTCATCCTACGGGACCAGAGATAGGGAAGGTGACACCAAGTGAATCTTTCACTTGTCTGTGTAAATAATAAACTGTCTAAATCCATTCAGTCTCCTTACAGATCAAACCTATGGAAGTGTGGCAAGCCAATCTAGCAAGCGCCACCATGCTGCCAATGACAGACCACCTGACCATTTGATAGTCTCCTGAGCATTGCGATGAATTGTTATGTTCTTGAGTTGTCTTCTCATTTGTCCCAAGAAGTGCTACTTCACAGGATGTCATTTCTCTTGGCTAGTGTACTTCGGCATCAACTGCATGTTGAATATTAGCTTTGCTTAATTATGACTCTCACTGTTGTTGTGTTGCAACTAATGAAAATAGATCAGTTAATCAGAAGGGATGTGTGTGTGTGTGTGTGTGTGTGTTTAAGTAAATTCTTTGCCCAATGTGCGGCTCAAACTCAGGACCCTGAGATCAAGTGTTGCATGCTCTAGAAGAGGTTTTAAAATTATAAGACAAGGGGCGCCTGGGTGGCTCAGTGGGTTAAAGCCTCTGCCTTTGGCTCAGGTCATGATCCCAGGGTCCTGGGATCGAGCCCTACGTTGGGCTCTCTGCTCAGAAGGGAGCCTGCTTCCTCCTCTCTCTCTGCCTGCCTCTCTGCCTACTTGTGATCTCTGCCTATCAAATAAATTAAAAAAATATATATAAGACAAATAAAAGAATGTAAATATAGAACTTTTGTGTGCTAGATCATGCATATATGTACTCACAATAAGAGATGTCTATCTACTTGATTTGTGTTGTAAAACTTTATTCAATAGTGGCCTGAAGCCATCAGGGCTGACTTCTCTGGTAAACCAATCCGATTATTCTGGAACAATTGCTTTTCAGCTGGAGTGATAAAATCTCTCACATGTTCTCTTCCATGTGCTTCCCCCTTTCACTGTGGGACATAAATGGGCACAAGACCTCAGAGAAGGAGGGAGCCACAGATAGAAGCAGCCTGACTTCTCAAGTGATCTTGTATGACAGACTGGCCTGCTGACTAGAACCAACATGGACTGTCATAAGAGAAATAAACAAATTCCTTTGTTAAGGAATTTTAACCTGTCCTGTCTAATACAATGAAGAAATGGGCAGTGAATACACCCCTCCACAGTGAAGTTGGCTGACATTTGAGGAGAAAAGCTGCTCACATAAGTACTTGAAATAAGAGATGCGATATAGTGTCTTCACTGTGCCAATATTATTAGTAATGACAATTTCTATAATTTCAAATGGCTCGCTTAAGTGTTGAGCATCGGAGATAACACACACACACACACACACACGGTATTCAGTACCTTCATGATGAAGATAAGCTATCAGGATTCCTAAAGAAGTCCCAACTATGGCAGAAAAACGACTCAGTCATGACAATTATCTTCACTGATTAAAATGTGATCAAGGAGGTATTCTTTTTTTTTTTTAGGTGTGGGTTTTTTGTTGTTGTTGTTCTGTTTTGTTTTTTAAAGATTTTATTTATTTGAGAGAGAGAGAGTGAGAGAGAGTACAAGCAGTCATAGGCAAAGAAAGAAGCAGTCTCCCAGATGAACAAGAAGCCTGATATGGGACTTGATCTAGGACACTGGATCATGACCCAAGCTGAAGGCAGACACTTAACCAACTGAACCACCCAGGCATCCCTAGGTGGTGGGATGCTCAAGGAGGTATTCTTGAGCATATTTAAAGATCATGCCTGTAGGCTGCAACAAAATCTGAACTCAATGTAGCCAAAACTTAAACTGAGAGCCCATTCACTGCTATCTCCCATATTTCAACCTCTCAGTTTTTCAGAGAGCGCTGCTTCTCACCTATCATCAGCTACATCATATTCATGTTTCCCTAACTCACATTTGTTTCCCTTTTCCCTACCTAGAAAGACATTTTTCCCTTTTAAGTTTCAAATGATATTTTAAAAGGATAAGGGATTTTTAAATTGAGATCTAACTCACACACTATGCAATTTATCCTTTAAAGTGAACAATCCTGTGATTTTTAGTATATTCACAAGGTATACATGATCACCACTCTCAAATTCCAGAACATTTTAATCATTCCAAGATAAACTTTGTACCTATTATGCAGATTTGCCTATTCCACATATTTTAAATAATTGGAATCATATAGTATATGGCCTTTGCACCTGGTTTCTTTCACTTAGCACAACATTTTTGTTTGTTTTAGGGAAGGAGTGGTTCCAGGTCTCTCCTTGCTTCAGGTAGTACCCTGGCTTTGTGGCAACACAACAACAGTGTTCATATGGTGTTTTCCCCATGTGGATGTTATCTCTGCACTCCAAATTCCCCTTTTTATAAGGACACTAAATGACCCCATCTTAACCTGATCATCTGCAAAGACCCTATTTCTAAATCAGATTCCATTCACAGGTCTTGTTGGCTAGGACTTCACATCTTTTTGAGGGACATAGGTCAGCCCATAACAGCCCCATGCAGTCACTGCTGTAGATGCCCTTTTAGGGGGCAGGGCAACACAAGGTCAGCTTGAGCTCCATAAGCAACCAGGTAGTCTTGGTATTTGAAGCTACAGAAATGGCAATGACTTCCACTCTTCCGAACTATACTTTGTAGTTTGGGTTAGGTCACATTTGTTTTTTTTTTGTTGTTGCTTATTATTTTTTTAAAGAAGGCTCCATGCTCAGCATGTTGCCCAACATAGGACTTGAATTCACAACCCTAAGATCAAGACCTGAGCCAAGATCAAGAGTCAGTTGGACACTCAACCAACCAAACCACCCAGGCACTCTGATTTTTTTTTTTTTCTAAAAGTAAGCAAAACTGTCCAGAATGGAGAAATATTTATCCTTAAATGACCACACAAGCTAGCTTTTTCCATAAGAATCAACCACAAGAACAAAGATTTGGACATTATCAGCCATACCCGAAGATACTAGACATGTTAGAAATTAAAATAAACAGGGGCACCTGGGTGGCTCAGTGGGTTAAGCCGCTGCCTTCGGCTCAGGTCATGATCTCAGGGTCCTGGGATCGAGTCCCACATTGGGCTCTCTGCTCAGTGGGGAGCCTGCTTCCTCCTCTCTCTCTCTGCCTGCCTTTCTACCTACTTGTGATGTCTCTCTGTCAAATAAATAAATAAAATCTTAAAAAAAAAAGAAATTAAAATAAACAGAAAAGATGCAGGCTCCATCTGACTTTATTTTTTAGGGGAAGGGAACAAATTTCTTTAAGTTGACAGGATGCACACCAAAGTAATAAAAGGAAAACATTTTGCAAAATGGGCTTTTGATGTTTCACAAGAAAAGGCTTCACACTTAAAATTGTGCAAGTTTTCTCCTTTTACTTATTTTTTCACTTGGATGTTCTGCAGAACACTGTCTTCAATCCTAACACCATATTGTGATTCAAGTGGTTTTTCCAGCTAAGTACATTAATGATAATAAACACAATAATACAAAGTCAAATAACTAACATTTCATTGTTCTCATGTTTTGCATGTATGAACACACTTAATCCTCCTTGCAGTCCATGGATAAGGCATCATTGTTTATCAGCGTTTTATGGAAGAGGCACAGGGAGCTAACTTGTCTAAAGCCACATTGCTGCTCAAAAGCGGAACCGAAGTTTTAACCCACAGTGTCTGGGTCTGGAGGTTGCATTAGCGTGTTTTTAAGATTCGTCCATGTCACATAGTATGTATCAGTGTTTCATCTCTTTTAATGGCTGAATAATAGTTCATTTATGTATATATCACTTTTTGTTTATCCAGTCATCAATTTATGGGTATTTGGGTTGTTTCCATTTTTTTGCTGTTATTTAAGAAAAGATTTTATTTGAAAGAGAGAGAGAAAATGAACAGGGGGAGGGACAGAAGTAGAGGGAGAAGCAGACTGCTCAGCATGGGGCTTGACCCCAGGATCCTGGGGTCATGAATTCATGACCTGAGCCCAAGGCAGACGCTTAATTGACTGAGCCACCCAGGCACTCCACTTTTGTGCTGTTGTGACTATTGCTGCTATGAACATTTTATGTCCAAATTTTTAGGTAAATATGATTTTAATTCTTTTTGGCATATACCTAGGAGTAGAATTGCTGGGTCATATGGTAACTATACATTAACTTTTAAAAACAAGTTTTCTTTGATCGAACTGTAATTGACACAAAGTTATATTAGTTTCATGTGTACAATATAATGACTCAGCATTTCTATACATTACTCAGTGTTCATCCCAAGTGTACTTCTAATCTCTTTTATCGACTCCCCGACTCCCCGCCCCCATACCTCCCCTCTGGCAACCACCAGTTTGTTCTTGGTTTGTTTGTTTCTTAAATTTTAGAGGAGTGAAGTCATATGGTATGTCTTTTCCTATCTGACTTGTTTTACTTAGCATTATATTCTCTAGCTCCATCCACATAGTTGCAAATGGCAAGATCTGTTCTTTATAATGGCCCTGAAGTTGAAAAGATAAGAATGGTAGAACTGAGTGTCTAGTACAGAAATAAGTGTATATATTTTTTAAAGACTTTATTTATTTGATAGGGAGAGAGAGAAAGAGAGGGAACATGAGCAGGGGGAGGGACAAGGGTAGAGGAAGAAGCAGGCTCCCCATGAGCAGAGAGCCTGATAAGGGAGGACCCTGGAATTATGACCTGAGCCAAAGGCAGATGCTTAACCAACTTAGCCACCCAGGCACCCCAGAAATGAATGTATATATTTTTTCTCTTTTCTAGTCTGAGAATTGCCTTGGAACTATAGAATGTGTGTCTGTCTCCTCTGTGAGTGTTCAAAGTGTGTAGATGTGAGATGCATTACTACAGCCATTTTGCCACCTTGTAGGAAGCCTGGCATAAGCTGAAGCAGATGTTACTGAAAGCAGAGTAGAGAGGGGAAGAAGAATGGGCCATAAATCATATCCTGAGTTTCTGGAAAAACCAACCCTGATCCTTTGATAACAGTCCATTTACAGAGATCAATACATCTCCTATTGTTGAATTATGTTTTGCTGTGTTTTGTGAAAGATGCAAAGAGGTGCTGCCCAGACTACATGGAAGGACTTGCTTCACAACTCCAGAGAGTGTGGCCAGCTGGCAGCCCCCAGCTGTTAGCTTCCCTGGGGTCTGCCTTAGCTGTAGAGAGCCACCTTGTTTTGAAGTGTACCCTTCCCGAGGCAGACTACATCCGGTAGAAAGGGCTGGCCATTTCAGCCTGACCCAGGATCGTCTCTGATGGGCACCACTCACTCTGCAGCTCTCTCCCAAGTTGGCTGAAGATTCCTTCAACCTGAGTAGCCATACAACATTTTCCTCTGACCAATCCTGCTCCTGTCCATTCCTAATAAAAATCCTCATCTTCAAATCCATGTCTACTTCTCAAAAACGCAGTCATGACAAGATTCCTTTCACGTCAGTCAAAAGTATCCAAACTGAGACTCCACTGGATAGTTTCAACTTGGTCCTGACTACAGGAAGAGAAAGACACTCATTACCTAATTTTAGGCTTGGTGGAAATTTTCAAGCATACACAAAAAATAGAACATCATGAAACCAAATATGCCCATCTTCAACAACATTGCTATATGTTTACCATCTTTATTACCTGGACTCTCCCATATTATTTTAAGTCTCAGACATTATATGATTTCATCTATAAATACTACAGTGCACTGCTGTTCGCTTTGGGATGCAAAGCAGTGCCTTTTGCATTCTCCAACGCAGTTCCTATCTGTTCTCTCATCTTTCCTTCATCATCACAGCTTTTAAGAGTAATTAAATAAAAGAAAAGGCAGTAGTAGTAAGAGATACAAGGGCCCAGAAAGAATCCTAAAATCCGTTCATTCCTTCACTCATTCAACAAACATTTTAGGCCTATCATCTCCTAGAGTCTTGGCATGCACAGTGGCTACTCTTATAGGTGGTTGTTCAGATAGGTGGTGCAATGATGTCTTGGTCAGGTGAACTAACAAAAAAGAAGAGAAGAGAAAAGGAGAGGACGGGAGGGAAAGGAAAAGAGAAAAGAAAAGGAGAAAGAGAGGGAGGGAGGGAAGGATGGAGGGAGAGAGAAGAAAGGAGGATGGGGGGAGAAGGAAAGAAGGAAGGAAGGGAAGGGAGGAAGAGGAAGACAAGGAGGGAGGAAAAGAAAGTATGTCATCTAGTGGTTACAGTGGGAAATATGCACTATTTTCTACTATACAGAGCAAGATAAGGTTTACTCCAGACAGGACCTTAAAGAGGAAATTGAGGCCCAGAGAAGTGAAGTGATTTGTCTAGTCACATGGCTTGTTAATAGCAGAGGTAGGCATGTAACCCAAACGTTGACTCTAAGACCTATACCAGTATCTATGTAAATTGTGATTCAGACTCTTAAAAATGTAGTTCAAATAATTTTACATATGATTAAAACATATTTTTTGCATTTATTTTTGTCAAGTTATGGTATTTTGGTGGCAAAGGGGGAAAAGTGCATTGATTGAAAGAAGTAAATAGATGGACCTATGATAATATTAACACTGAATTATTTTTCCATTAGAAGTTCTCCCTCAGGGGGCGCCTGGGTGGCTCAGTGGGTTAAGGCCTCTGCCTTCGGCTTGGGTCATGATCCCAGGGTCCTGGGATCGAGCCCCGCATCGGGCTCTCTGCTCGGCAGGGAGCCTGCTTCCCTTCCTCTCTCTCTGCCTGCCTCTCTGCCTACTTGTGATCTCTGTCAAATAAATAAATAAAATCTTTAAAAAAAAAAAAAAAAAAAGAAGTTCTCCCTCAGAAAGCCTGGGTGGCTCAGTCAGTTAAGCATCTGCCTTCGGCTCAGGTCATGATCCCAGGGTCCTGGGATGGAGTACCATATCGGGCTCCTTGTTCAGCAGGGAGCCTGCTTCTCCCTCTGTTTGCCCCTCTCCCTGCTTGGGCTCTTTCTAATTTAAACAACCTATGTTGACTATAACTTAAGGTATTTCTTCTCATTTCCTATCCATGCTTTGATTTTCCTTACTAAAGTACTATCGAATCCTTTAAATACATATATATTCCAAAAAAAAAAAAAAAAAGAAAAGAAAGAAAAAGAAAAGTTCTGCCCTCATGGGACACCTGGCTGGCTCAGTCAGTAGAGCATGAGACTCTTAATCTTGGAGTTGTAAGTCTGAGCTCCATGTTGGATGTAGAGATTATTTATTTATTTATTACACTTTTCAAAAAAAAAAAAATTATTCCTTTAACAGAAAGAGAGAGAGCACAAGCATGGGAAGCTGAAGGCAGAGGGAGAAGCAGGCTCCTGCTGAGCAAGGACCCCGATGTGGGATTTGATCCCAGGACCTAAACCCAAGGCAGACACGTAACTGACTGACCCACCCAAACACAAGGATGTAGAGATTATTTAAAAATAAAATCTTAAAAAAAAAAAAATTCTGCCTCCCTCACCATTTAGAAAGTTCCTCAAAAGCTGATAATCTTATTTATCTTTGTTGTTGTTGTTGTTGTTTAAGACTTATTTTAGAGAGAAAGCATGGGGGGAGGCAGAAAGAGAGAGAGTATCTCAAGCAGATTGCCTACTGTGCATGGAGCCTGAAGCAGGGCTTAATCTCACGACCCGGAGATTATGACCTGAGCCAAAATCAAGAGTTGGATGCTCAACCAACTGAGCCACCCAGGCTTTTATTCATCTCTGTATATCCAGTGCCTGGCATGGTGTCTCTCCTAAATTAACAAAGGAGTGAATGGAATCAGGAGGTTGATATTCTAGAACCAATCAGTTCTAGATTCTAGTCAGAACTAATCATTGTAGACTCTAGTCAGTTCTCTACTGACTGCCACTGGCTAACTTTGTGACTTTCAGCAGATTATTTAATTCTTATTATCCATAGATTCATGGGTATTAAGGAGGGCACGTATTGCATGGAGCACTGGGTGTGGTATATAAACAACGAATCTTGAAACACTGAAAAAATAAAATTAAATTACAGAAAAAAGTCATCTTTTTAAATTCTAGAGTTGGAAGAAAACTTAAAATTCATCCATCCCAACTACATTATTCTATAGGGTCTATAGAATTACCTGATTATTTGGAACACAGACTTATTACCAATATTTGAATAATACCCACGCTAATACCCATGCTAGCTTTATCATATTCCTAGAACAAAGACTGAGTATTTAAGAAAAATTGCTTGCAATACATTAGTCTAAATAGGATTTTGTCACGTTGGGACGGCTGGGTGGCTCAGTCAGTTAAGCATCTGCCTTCAACTCAGGTCATGATCTCAAGGTCCTGGGATGGAGTCCCACATCTGGCTCCCTGCTTAGCGGAGAATCTTCTTCTTCCTCTGGCTCTCCCCCTGCTCTCCCCCTGCTCATTTGCAGGCGCTCTCTCTCTCTCTCAAATGAATAAATAAAAATTAAAAAAAAAAAAAAAAGATTGTGTCACCTCATTGGTGATGCACTCAAGTCTTTCTGTTTACCCTTGGTTACTGCTTGGATTTGTTATTTATTGCCTCCAGACAGCTAAAACAGAAGATAGAGATCACAGGAGCTGATACTTAGCCCCTCAGTTCTGGGTAAATATAAGAAGTTTTCCAGAGGAGAGGGAGCTAAATCTATAGGAAATGCACTCAGCACTACCAGACTAGAATATTCAAATGATGATCAGAGTCATCGGTCTGCTAGGTTTCATTGCTCCTCTCTCCTGGACTGGGATTTTCCTAGTCCTTTTCACTTGAGAGTGAAGGTCATGAAAGTGAAACTGTTTTTACCTTATTAGCACCTTGAGGCAGATTTTGGGAATAGAAGGAGGTGATGAGCATTAAGACTCCACTTTTGGTCCTAGCCCTGGCACTAGGACTTTCAGTAAGTTGCTTCTCTGGGTTCAATTTTCCTTACTTGTAAGATCAAGACGTTGACTAAATTATTATCTCTAAAGTTCTTTTTCACTTCTAACACTGTGAAGTTTTTTGTTGTAAGGATAAGGCCTCAGCTTAGTTGGTCTCCTGTTTTTCCCTGGGTTAGCTTTCTTCCTTCCATAATCTATTATCTCCATGTTTTTGAGGACAGAGCCTGGGTTTTATTCACCTTTCTTCCAGTATCTAGCACAATAACCAAGCAGGTGGGTGACTTCAAGTAGGGTTGAAGTTGGTTCCTACACAAAATTCCATCTTTGGAGGAGCGCACACTTAAGAGGAAGGTACCAAGTACCATTAATCCCTTGATTGAAAGCTGAGGATACAACAGATAACTGGAAAACTGGTTCCAGCTTTCCTAACCACTTACCAGTTCCAACAGGAAATAAGAGAGTGCTTGTAATCCTCACTCATTGGGCGTTTCATTGTGCTGGAGCTTTCTGTGTTATGTCAAGCAACACACATACCAACGCTCTGTTCTAGGTACTAGTATCATCTCTGTTTCACAAAGAAACGGGCACAGAAAGGTTAAGTAACTTGCCAAGGTAACACCCGTGCAGGTGAGAAGCAGCGTTCGAAACTAGACAGCACAACCTCAGAGCCCGCACTCCAGAGCACTCCACTGAGCAGAAAAATCGGAAAAATCACAAGAACATTCTTGGGTTCGAGGCATGGAGGGAGCAGAGGGTAGTGACTGCAGAAGCCGGCACACCAGTCTGAAAAGCAAAAGATGAACTTCGAGAGGTACTACGTAGCCGTTAAGGAAGGCAGGGGTAAAAGAACCCTATAAACAAAAGCTGGAGCACGCCTGGATGCCCAGTGAACCGAGGAGGCCTCCGGAAGTGACGTCACTGAGGGCGGGACGGTAAGCGGGACTACGGAGCCCTGTGGAATTTCGGCCGGAGGTGATGCACAGGAAGTTACGCCCTGGAGGCGGTACCAGGTAATGGAGGGCGTCGCGATGGGCGGGGCGTCGCGTCTGTGGTCATCCTGGAACCTCCGATCCCAGGCAGGTAACGTGCTGGTTAAACTTGGACGGGTTGATGTTGGTGGCTCAGGTAGTTCGGGCAGGGAGAGATGGATCTCGCCTTAGGCTGGAGAAGAGTCTTCTTGGCGTGGGACTCTCTGGGGAAGGTGGGGTACAGGGAACTTTGGGAACGGGGTCGTGAGGACCAAGGCCGTCGAGGAGGTACCGGGTTGAGACTTCCGGGAGTCGGTCATGGCTGGAGTTGGTGGGCTCCTGAGCCTTGGCGCTCTGGGGTGAAAGGTGGAGCCTGGGCGTTGAGATGAGCGGACCTCGAGTTCATTTCTTACCTGCTCCGACCCCCGCCTCTGTTCCGCTAATAGGGGACAGGTACTTCATCTCTTAATCCAGGACGGTGCCTTACCACTATTAGGCATTCTTTACATGTTGTTGAATGAATGAGTTATTCAATATGAACGCACGAACCAGATTCTCGATCAGCAGGGGGAACTTCTCCCGAACTTCAGGATCTCTACCTGAGTGTAGAAGTGACTTCAACTTAGGAGGGTGCTGGGGGAGTAGAGATTGAAAACACTGTTGTTGTTTTGTGAGATTATTGAAATTTATAAATTTGTTTTTATTATTTTTGATGGTGGGGGTAGAGGATAAAGCGATTAATTGAGTTTCTTTCAGATTCCTTTACTTTTCTGGGAGGAACTTCCAGGTAATAATGGGGGGAGGAATGATAAGCTACAGTTGTAGCGCTGAGCTTCTAATTAGTGATCGAAGTGTTTCCTTTTCAGCAATATGAACTTGCTTTCTATTTTCTTCATGTTTTCTTTCTTGTATTGTAGTGCTTCTTGCATTTGAGAAATAAATGAAGTTTATTTATAAAATAAACGAAATTAATTTATAAAAATCCAGTCAGAGGTTTCACCTGGTGTGTTTAGATAGCATAAACTACTTACACAGACATGTAGGAGGCCTGCAAAAGAATGAATCCCTGAAGATTGTCTTTTTGTAAAATATTTGTTTAGATGTCTTAGATGAAGAGTGGCCATAGAACTAACGAACAAGTGCTGTAACCGATTGGTTTTGATTGTCAAGTGGAAAAAAGTGCAGAAGACAGACTATCAAGCTGTGTAATGGGATCTGGGCATGAATCATTATCTGGATGCAGTGATTTTGTGTATGGGCTTTGTGCTATCTAATGAGATAGTAGCTCCTAAGAGGTTCTAGAATCTTTTATAGACTGGATGTAATAGAGTAGAAAAACCTGAATTTATGCTTTTGTTTGTTGTTACAAAGAAGAAACTAGTAAGCATTTTTAGATTTAATAATCCAGGGGTCATCTGGCTGCCTCATTCTGTGGAGCATTTGACTCCTGATCTTGGGGTTGTGGGTTCAAGCCCCACCTGAGGTGTAGATATTGCTTAAAAAATAAAATCTTTAAAGAAGAAAAATCCAAGAGGTTTTTAAAAATAGTCTGAAAAAAACCAAGAAGTAGACATGTAAATACATTATTGTAGTCATTTAAATTTGAAAAGTTTGCTTGCCTTTAAAATTCGTTTTCCCCGTCTCTGGAAAGTGTTGTTATCCAAATCATTCCCATCTTTACAAGCTCTTACTGTGGTGCCACGATTAGAATGCATAGAAATAGAGTACAAAGCAGTGTTTCGAGATTGTCTAGATTTTAATAGTAATGTTTTACTTAAAAATAAAGTATAATTTTGCTACCTCATTCTGCTGTTCAATGTCATCTCCACCAATTTTGTGTATCTAAATGTCTATATCCATAATAACTATAATTAATAATATATATTATAATAATAACTATAATTATAGTTCATAATTAGTATCTAAATGGTAACTTAGGTATGTGCATTGACATTCTTGAGGTTTTCAGTTTTGCAGAACACTGATATCTATGGACTCTAATATGGACTTCATTTAAAGAAATCTACGGACCATTAATGGACAAAAACATGAACCAATTTATGTTGTGGCATTCAAATCGTAGCACTTTGGGAAAGGTAAGTTGTTGACTCTGTTTTATGTTAGGTGAGAAATAGAACAGCCTTGGATTGGTCTAGGAAATGTGGGGATTGTAATTGAAAAATACAGAACAAGTCTTCAAATTATGTTTTAATCTGGATCTTCCAAAGAGAGGTTTGTTCTGTATATATGAGGTAGTTATTACTGTTTCCTTGTAAGATTGGTCAGAAATTAAAGAGATTGGGAAATTATATTACTCTTGGACTATTACTGCTCTGTTCTTTCTTTTTTGGGGGATCTCTCCTTTCAACATGTTAGAACCTGGTAGAAAATATCAGCCTGTGGATACCCCGTAGGAATGGGGCTTCAGATACTCATTTAAATCACCTCACATCTGAGTTTGGCTGTGATAATATATGTAGCAAATCTTGTGGCCGATTTTACTTTATATGTTAGGTTAAAGCAAGGAAAAAAGTTTAAAAAATGTCTTCTTTCTTTCTTTATGCTACTTTATTTATGCTATTTTCCTTTCTTTTCTTTTAAAACATCACTTATGGGATTCATTCTACAGGTCTTTTATCTTTCTGTCCCGGGGGCTAAATTTTCTTTCTTTCCTATTTTACCTTAGGAGTTTGTTAGCTTTCAGTCTTTAACTTATAACTTTGTGATAATGTTTGGCACCTCTTAATCACTAAGTATTATATTTGTAGATTTTTCCAGTCTCCTTTATAGAGACACTGGCTTCTTGTTTAGAATTTGCTCGATTCCAAAACCAGTTAGTACTTCTAGGAATTCGTCTCTTCGATATATTTGCGCCTGCACACAAAAATTTGTATATAAAGATAGCATTACTATATTATTTTAAATTAAGAAGCAGACAAACTAGGGGTAACCTAAATATCCCTCACCAGAGATCTGATTAAATATATGCCTTCTTGCAATGTAGTACTTTACAACTCTTAGAAAGAACGAAGCTAATCCATAGACAGAGGTATGGCAAAATCTGATATATTGTTAACTGAGAAAAACAATATAGAACTCTTTGTATAGTATGTTTTCATAAGCATATGTTTATATATAAACGTGCACAATTTCTTCAGAATTTGTATGAGGAACTATAGACAGGTACTCCTGGTGAATGAGATTATAAGTCTATGGTAAGAAGATGACTCCTATTTTTTCTGTGTACTCTTTCTGGTGGGCTGAATTTTTAACCATGAACATGTTTTTATAACACTAGGGAACAAACAAATGATAAGGCTTGAGGTTAATTTGAGAACTGTGGAGCCCACAGCTATTCTTTATGACTTTTGTCCTTATAAATATTTATACTGTTCAGAGGGAATGGGGTTGTATAAGTGAGTGAAGTTTTTGCCAGATCGGAATGGAAGATTTGGTGACATTGTAATAGGTTTTTGGATTATATTCTTATGAATAAACTAAGTGCTTAGTGCTGCTGAATTTTTTTTTTTTTTTTTTTAAAGATTTTATTTATTTATTCGACAGAGAGAGATCACAAGTAGGCAGAGAGGCAGGCAGAGAGAGAGAGAGGAGGAAGCAGGCTCCCTGCTGAGCAGAGAGCCCGACGTGGGACTCGATCCCAGGACCCTGAGATCATGACCTGAGCCGAAGGCAGCGGCTTAACCACTGAGCCACCCAGGCGCCCCAGTGCTGCTGAATTTAATACTCATATGCAATCATAGCATGTTACTGACCTCCCTAGGTAATATGGATATTGTCTTTGTTTGCAGGCTAGGTTTCTGTTGTGTTGGCATGGTTCTGAGCTCCTCAGTATTACTGAATGTGATGAACTTTGTTTTATTTGAATTGCTGTTGAAGAACTCTACTCTTTAGATAAGTCTTAGTTATTATTTCACTTTGTTCTTGATGTTTAGTGTTGGCTTAAAACATTTCAAAGAATGGCTTATTCTCTCTGTTAGCAAAATCAGTAAACCAGAAAGATCCTTTAGATATGTATGGCTAATCTCATTCTGTATTGAGAATAATGCTTTGAAGTGGCTGATTATTTGCCATGGGACTCTGCAAAAATTTCTTGTGACTTTTACTTCTCTAGCCATCTTTATCTTTCCACACTTTCCTTTTGGGAAATTTGGAAAAATAGTAATAGGTGAATATAAGAAATTTAAAGATACAGTAATATTTGTTCATTAGTAATGGGATTTTATTTGAAACTTGCTTGAGAATAAGTTTTATAAGATACATACCTTTATGATACTGAGTAATGATTAATAGAATAGAACTGATTATAGTATGTCTGGTAATACAATAGAAAGGAGCACATGACATAAAAGTTACATAGAATTGGGGAAGATACATGTAGATGTGTGTGTGTGTCTATGCATATAAATATGTATTTATAAAATGTGTGTGTGTGTGTATATATATATATATATATATATATTCTTTTACATATAATATATGTAAAATTTTCTGGAAAACCAAAAGTTCCATATAGGAAGATACCCAGTTAGCACAGAAAGAAAAAAAAAAGTCAGAATTTTAAGACCTTAGAGCTGGGCCTATCAAGGGCTAATTTATGATTATGAGAGCAGCTTAAAGAATTTTGGACGTTTTAAGATCATTTACAGGTTCAAGTGATAGGAAGGTAGATGGAAGACAGAGAAAATTAAAATCTAGCAAATATATAAGATTATGATTGAGGGTATCCTTTAAGATTCTGGTTGGTGTTATTATTTTGGGGAGGAGAAAAAAAAGGGAACTCAAAAATATATTCCTGTTCAGTTTGAATTTGAACTAGGACCACAAGTTTTTCCTAGCTTTCCAATTGTGTATGACCAAGATGGATAAACTAGATCCATTAACTTATACAACATTATTCTATAAAAACTGATTTTTTTTAGATATACTTCGAAGAATAAGAGAACTATTTTTAACCAGTTTTGTGATTCTGTAAAAGGATCAGTGTGATGATCGACACTGAGGGGACTGGGACTATTTTGTTGAGAAGATAGAAGACTTTGGAAGAGTTGGAAAAGCTGTAGGAAGCACACTTGTTGTCTGTTAGTTGAGGCCAAATGAGAGAAGGTATAGAACCAGTGAGCAGGGGAGCCTCTGTGTCCAGAGGCAGTGAACTTTGGGTCATTAGGGCTGCTAAAGCAGAGTTGGAACATCAGGAATGTTGTAGAGGGAATTTCTTATTGTATGGGAGATGGTACTAGATTACTGTAAAGGTTCCTTTCAAATCCTAAAATTTTTTTATACTGCAGTGAAGTATTTATTACATTATGGGTACACATTCTGTTATCAGTGTATTTAAATACTGATCCCTAACTTATCCACTCATCATTTATCCACCAATCTCAACTTACCTGTAACCAGGAAGTAAATTTTTAAAATTACCTGAGCTCCCAAATTAAAAGACACAAAACCCATATGCTTTCTTTTAGGTCCTTACTTAGTTTATTGACTCTTTGAAAAGATTTTTTTTTTTTTTTAAGGTTTTATTCATTTGACAGAGAGAAAGAGAGCACAGGTAGGGAGAGCAAGAGGCAGAGGAGAGGGAGAGGCAGGTTCCTTGCCGAGCAGGGAGCCGGATGCGGGGCTCGATCCCAGGACCCTGGGATCATGACCTGAGCCAAAAGTAGACGTTTCACCAACTGAGCCACCTAGGTGCCCCCTAATAGGCTTAATTAACTGGTATCTAACTCCACAGTATACTAGAAGTAGCAGATTATAAGTAGACTGAGTTCTAATGTAAGTTTAATATGTATTAATGCTAATAATGGTTTTGGCATGCTTAAGCAACCTTTTTTTTTATTATTATAAGTGATTCATGTCCATGATAAAAATTAGAATATAGAAATATATTTTGGGGTGATGTGTGTGTGTATATATATGTTATATATATATATGTGTGTGTGTGTGTGTATAATATATGTATGATATATGTATGATATAATATATATATATCTCACCAGAAGAGAATTAAAGTTACCTATATTTCCTTACCACTATTAATATTTTAGTGGCGTGCTTTATTTTTAACTTCTTGACATTCCTGCAGGATATTATTTCTGAGTGGTGACTGCTGAAACTGATTCTACATTACTCATGTTTGGAAACTTAAATTAGTCACTATACTTTCTTTTCTTTTTTAAAGATGCTATTTATTTATTTGACAGACAGAGATCACAAGTAGGCAGAGAGGCAGGCAGAGAGAGAGAGGAGGAAGCAGGCTCCCTGCTGAGCAGAGAGCCCGATGTGGGGCTCGATCCCAGGACTCTGGGATCATGACCTGAGCCGAAGGCAGAGGCTTTAACCCACTGAGCCACCCAGGCGCCCCAGTCACTATACTTTCTGATCAGAATATCAGAAAGTGAAAGATTATGACACGGCACAGCATTGACTTGAAAAAAACCTTAGTCCTGGTCAATTTTGTTGCATTGAAACCAGTTTTATAGATTAGTGGGCATAGGTTGATATTCTGGAGCCAAAGGAGTTTGAATCCTAATTCCACTATTTACTAGCCATGTAAACTACCAGAATTTCTTACTTTCTGTGTGCCTCAGTTTCTTCATTTATAAATTGAGGATAATGATAATATCAAAATCACAGGATTGTTATGAGGATTATTAATTAATCTATGTAAAATGCTTAGAGCTGTGCCTACCACAGAGTTTAGACTCAGTATATGTTACTTGCTATTGTATTATTTTTAATTTTTTTAAGGATTTATTTATATTATTTTTTTAAAGGAAAAATTTTTTAAAAAGATTTTATTTATTTATTTGACAGACTGAGAGAGATCACAAGTAGGCAGAGAGGCAGGCAGAGAGAGAGGGAGAAGCAGGCTCCCCGCTGAGCAGAGAGCCTGATGCGGGGCTGGGTCCCAGGACCCTGGGATCATGATCTGAGCCAAAGGCAGAGGCTTTAACCCACTGAGCCACCCAGGTGCCCCTAAGATTTATTTATTTTAGAGAGCGAGGTAGTGCACATGGGGAAAGGGGCAGAGGGAGAGATCACCAAGCAGACTTCCTGATGAACGTGGAGCCCAATGTGGGGCTCAATTTCACGACCCATGAAGTCATGACCTTGAGCCTAAATCAAGAGTTGGTTGCCCAAATGACTGAGTCCCCTAAGTACCCCATTATTATTAATTTTAAAAAACTTAAGGTTTTCTTGAAAAAAGGCAGGCTTATAGGCATACATAAAATAAAAAACAAGTCAGAATGAGCACAAAAGTAGGCAGTGAGATTTAGTATATTTATTTCATAAAAAACCGTAAAGTGGGGGTGCCTGGGTGGCTCAGTGGGTTAAAGCCTCTGCCTTTGGCTCAGGTCATGGTGCCACCGTCCTGGGATCGAGCCCCGTATCGGGCTCTCTGCTCTGCGGAGAGCCTGCTTCCTCCTCTCTCTGCCTGCCTCCCTGCCTGTTTATGATCTCTCTCTCTGTCAAATAAATAAATAAAATCTTAAAAAAAAAAAAAACTGTAAAGTGGTCTGAATTTTTCCATCATAAGTCTTTGTTGACTTTTCTCCTGTGTTAAATATTTTCAGACCATAATATTCCTATTTCAGTTTCTTTCTCTACCCCACAAAATCAACTTTATTTTATGCTTTCTCTTCCAACAAATATTTGGCCATGCTTTCAAAGTTCAAAAGCCCTCTAAGACAACCGAATATCGTGGATAGTGATCAGAGAGATTCTGGATATTATCATTAAATCAGTTTCTCTGATTACAGCCTAGGTGGTTCTGTAAGAAGTTTGAATTCTGCAGTTTAAAGCAAATATCAATCAAAAAGATAAGCCAGTAAACGTACTAAGCTATTCTGTACACTCTGTCTTTTAAAATCTTTGTTTCCTTTTCTTTTTCTTATTTCATTTTGGTTTTCTCTTTCTGTTCTTTCAGCATGGTATCTGGTAGTCTGATTAATTATTGGCCAAAGAGTTAAAGCTTTTCAAAACCTTTAAAAAATTTTATTAGACTTGCTGGTAGAATTTTTTTGTATGTTTTGTTTTGTTTTAAAGCATCAAGTACAAGCTTTTGAAGACCCTGGGGCCTACCATCATTATGCATTCAAGATTTGAGTTTGAATAACTTCATCAAGACTTAGATCCTCTTCAAAAGCCTCAAGTCTCATCTGCATTAAAGCTCTCCATTGAACCCTCTCACAAAAGTAAAAGCTTACAGGGACTAAAATCCACTAAAACATTCCATTTTATATCCTTTCTTCTGATTTCTCTTCAATTCCCTTGGCCTTTAGGGCCTTTCATATTGTTTAAGATCCTTTAGATCAGAGCCAAGGAATAAATGCATTCTAAAAGAATAGATGTCCTGTGGCCATAAGTTTTCATTGGTAGAGAAGTGTAAACTTGGTATGATAAGTTTACAGTCAGGTCTTTTGTTGTAGCCTATACAAACTTGAATCAACAGTAAGAAATGAGAATGAAGTAGTAAAAATATCTGAGGTCAGATTATACCATCAGTGGTTTAGAGAAAAGAGCCCTCTACCTAAAAGTTAGTGGTTCTTATTGTCTGCCTGAGAAGGTCACATAACTTCTCTGCACCTTAATTTCATCTGTAAAGTAAATCTGATATTATTTCCCCTGCCTACCTCACAGGGTTGTTGTGAGGGTCAAATGAAACAATATATATATAAAGGACATTTATTTAAAATGTGCGGTATAGACACAGAGTCCTGTTATAAGTCATTCCCTCTGCTCTCAGGTGTGGGAAGGTAGATGATTTAAGCACACTGAGCGAGCACCTTGTCTAGGCTGGATACATGGAAACAAGGCTGTGTTAATTTTTGTTTTTTCTGAGTATACAGAGTATTTTTGTGGGCTAATTCTAAGAAGGATGAAGACTATACATTTCCCTAAAAATTTAAGTTGGCATTTATACTGCTCTAGAGCAATTATATGCTGTAACTGTGTTCATGGCTTGCAACCTTTGTTTACTAAGTTGTGACCAGCATTTTTTTTTAAATGAAGAAGTGTAGAGCAGAACATTTCATACTGCATCCCACCTGGTAAGAGTGAGTGTGTTGTAGTTATATGTATGTGTGAATGTGTGTGTGTTTGTATTTATGTACTTGGTCATTAAATAAAATGCATTTTTTTTCCTATGAGTTGCAGTTGCTGATCCAGGTGTGTTACTTTAGTACTAATGCTTTCCTATGCATCTGGGTTCTTAGGAGACTGTTTCTTTTCACTTCATACCACTACTGCTTGTGACAAAGGAATTGACGGTAAATATCAGTTTGACTTCTGGTCTCATTGGTGAGATTTTGTAATTTCAGAGCATAGAGAAAGCCACTGGGCCTCTGAGTATTTTATTTAGTATCTAATAACCATGCACTTTGATGCCCAGACTATTAAAACATGTCAGGTTGGTTCAACCTCATAATAGTAGAAAGATTCTATCAAATGTTTTTTCTTAAAAAAAAAAAAAAAAGTTTTTTCTTTTAACTTTTTTTTTCTTTTTTTTTTTTGCTTTTATCTCTCTTACCTCATGGGAAAAAACCCCACTCACTTGCAAAAAATCCCATTTAGTTTAGTAATGTTTGAGGACTCTGTGGAGAATGGCTATAGAAAATATAGTTAGCATGACCAGGAGTTTGATGATCTCTAGAAGAGAAAATGCCAGTTTTTCTTTCTCTGAGTAACTGAATTTATCTTTAATGATTTAAGATAAATAAGTCACTGGTATTAACTTATTCAACTGTTTTCCCAAAAGAAGATATCCACCTTTTTGGTGACAGCATTGGTTAGGAATAAGTGGCTTTTCTAGTGTCCACGAACAAGAGGGAATGGCTACTTCCATGGGTTTTACATTTGAATTCATTGGTGAAGAACTAATTCTTCAGTGCTGTAGAATACTGAAAATTTGTATTTGGTACCTTGAGATTACTTACATAAGCTTCGATGGAATGCTGTAGAACATACTGATGTCCCTTGCTGACAAATTATATAAATCTATATAGTACTAACAACATGAATGTTTACCAGAAGATTTCAGAGGTAGAATCCAACTGGTTCATTTTTCTGAGCAGCCATAGCCAAGGTTCATACATTGGTGGAAACAGAACAAATTGCATAAATTGTGCCAATTGAGGCTCTTTTGTGTATGACAATTGGCATAAAGGAGTGATGGCATAAAGGATTATCAACATATACAATCAACTTTTTTTGTCCCTCCCCCCAGAAGAAGCACAATGGTATCTTCCTTCCCTTGGTGAAAAAGATAGATCCGTCTATCCAGAAAGGTCAAGAAAAGTGGTTAGGCAACCTCAGCTATTCTGGACCTTCTTTCCCACCTCTCATGACTCTAACCCATCATCACATTCTGTCTTTCCTACCTCCTAAGTATCTTTTCAAGCTATCCATGTCCTTCTGTTCCTACATCCACTATGCTTATTTACACTACTGTTAATCTTGCCCCCACTTCTACGAAAGCTGCCAACTGACCTCTTGTACTTACTCCTTCCTCCTCTAAGCTCATTGCTTTAGAGTCATCTTAATCGTCTTGAGCTCCTGCTTTAAACTGTTGGTATCTTATTGCCCTTAGAATTCAACCCCAACGCTTCAGGCATTCTTCTTTGCCTACTTAATTAACTCCAGCTACAGTGGTCTTCAATTCCCTGAAGATGCCTTTTTGGCAGAGTTGGGGGGGGGGTGGTCTTCAGTGATTTTTGCAGGTACTTTCTGCTTGGGATTTTTCTTGTCCCTGTTATCCCTTTTAACTTGCTCCTACTTATATTTCCAATCTCACTTTAAATATCTTTTTCTTCCAAGAAGCCTTCCCCTATAGCCCAGACTAGATTAGACTTCCTAAATTTTCTTTCCAGAATCACCCAGCTGTCATATCCTATGTAGTTGTAATTATTTGCTTAATCATTTGTTAATATTCTTACCTATAACAATAAAGTTGGACTGATGTGTCTCTTATTTGCCACTATATTCCCAGTGCTTAGGAAAATCCTAGTAAATAGTATTCAGTAAATATTTGCAGACTAATGCTTCTCTTTTCATTTAGACATTTTAGGTACTGTACATTCTTCTAGATTATGTAACTTCTCTTCAGAACTTTCTAGTTGCTTCTCATCTCATTCCATATATAAGCCAAAGTCCTTATGATGGTCTCTAGGGCCTTACCTGATCTGCCTTTACTCTCCCCTCATCTCTGGATCATCTGACTGTCCACCCCAGCCACTCCGGTCTCCTAGCTTATCCTCAGAACCTCAAATTTCTCATCTGCCTTGGGAATTTTGTGCTTGATATTCCCTATGCCTGATAAGCACTTGCTTTAGATATCTCTGTGGTTTAATCCCTCATCTTCAGATCCTTCCAACCATGATTTGTCACCTCAGTAAGGGGAGGCTCTCTCTGATCACCTTATTTAAAATTGTAACCTTATCACCATTCCATGGCATTTCTGTTTCCTTTCCCTGCTTTATTTTTCTCATGGTCCTTACCTCTGACTGACATAATATTCACCCTTGTTTTCTCTAGCACCCAGAACAGTGCTTGACACATGGTAGGTACTTAGAACATATTTATTAAATGAATGAATTCAACTTGTATTCACAGGTACATATATGGGACAATAAGACCTATAACCCATTATTGGGACTTAAGGTTCTCAAATGATTTTAAAAGATGAGTTTTTTAAATGATTTTAAAAGGTTTTAAAATGATTTTAATGATTTTAAAAGGTAAGTTTATATCTTATGCTGTTCTAAAAAATATTTGAAGTGGCTTCTAGAACTGCATATGGTACAATGAGATGAAGACATGAAGAGAACAAAAGAAAGAATGTCTAGTAACATTAAACAGAATAAAATTAAGACATAGACTATCCTCCATAGTGGCTGGCTAAAGGCAGGTTGAAATTTGCTTTGTTAAAGAATTAACCTGCTCAGAAATGATCACTGGACCTTTGTTCTATGGTACAGGTTATCACAGACAGTTGAGTCTTACATAGAAATGCAGAAAACCTATTCACTTTAACTACAGGAAGTCATGAAATGACTGTTCTACAAAGAACTTGCTATGTGTATAAGGAAATTCTCTGTTGGTATAAAACATGAATAGTTTATGAGTAGTCTATTCATATTCAAGCCTCTGCTACATCTGAGAGATGACAGTCATGGCTGACCGCCACTACTTACATTGTGTACAGGACATTTACAAGGTTGTTTCAAACATAGTAATGGAATATTTTTTACAAGTCTGCTGTTGGGGCACCTGGGCGACTCAGTCATTAAGTGCCTGCCTTCTGCTCAGGTCATGATCCCAGGATCCTGGAATCAAGCCCAGCATCAGGCACCCTTCTTGGTGGGAAGCCTGCTTCTCCCACTCCCCCTGCTTGTGTTCCTGCTGTATCTCTTTCTCTGTCAAATAAATGAATAAAATCTTAAAAAAGAAAAAAAAAGTCCACTGTCAGAGATACCAACTAGGACATTCATTACTCTATAGTTTCTCTTACTCTAATCACAAGATGATATGAGATTGCAGTGGTTGTGGCCTCCTTTTAGAGAAGAGCAACTTAGAAATAGAGTTTTCATCCCACAGTATATATAGATCAGATTGTTATGTCATACACTTTAACCAATGCAAGGTTATATCCAATTATATCAATAAAATTGGGGAAAAAAGAGTTACACAATCAGTAACTGAATTGGGGTGAAGGATTGGGAGTAAAGCAGGTGAATTAGATTTCAAGAACTCTAACCAATATAGTAACAGAATGAGAGCTACCTTGTGCGCGGTGTGTTTGTGAAGTTAAATGGGACATTATACAGTACCAGCCTTTGTGCTCATGGGAATGTATGCTTTCCTAATTTTGTCTTGTCTTCTTCATTTAAAACTGAGTCAGAAGTGTGGAGTTCCCTGCAGGTCAGAGAGAAAGCAGGGATGTGGGTGGGCGTGGACTGCAGGCCTTGGGGTGAACTGCAGCACTTCTTTCAACAGAGCTGGTATTTTGAAGCAAAAGATGAGACTATTTAGCTAGTGGGGCTCTACTGGCAAAATGTGTTCTTGTTTGAATTTTCTTTTCTTTTTATCTCTGATCTGGAGATAAACAGTGCTTTTTGAAGTAAAATCTTCCTTCCTGACCTATTTTTTAGGATTGGGAGAGGAGATCTAAACAACATTAGACTTTCAAAGAAATAAGGAAAATGTGTATTTAAAAAAATCATTTATGTTCTACATATTTCAAAGAAAGAATATGAGGAGACATAAGAAAACCACAGAACAGCTCTTCTAAAGGAAAAGTGATTTTTATCAAAAGCATTGTGTAGAACATGTGGCTGACTAAAGATCATATTGGGTTATGTTTAATCTATAAATCTACATTATTCTAACAAACATGTATTAATTGAGTGTACTTTACATATTTATTTGCTGGAACTTTAGATTAATTTTTAAAGAAATCAGGTTTCTTCTTTTTGACATTTAATGAGCTACAGAAAACCTAAGAACAGACAGAACCATCCTTGTAAAAAATAATGCAAAGGTCATCATATCTTCTAGCATGCAATGGTATAGAAGCAGAAAGATCTTGTTTTCGGTAAGTGTTGAAGTGGCAGAAAGAAAATATCCTCTAATTTCTTTGCTGACACGAAATTATTTTGTTACAGTGAGGACAAAGAATATGTCCACACTTTTGGAATTTTCCCAAACGATGTCAGTCAGAATGCCTGGCACAACTAAAAGACTCAGTAACTCAAAAGGGTTCTGAATTGACAGAAGTTTGGAAAATTTTGCATTATTTTTGAAAATTTATAATGCGAATTAGTATTTTCCAGACTTATGTGTGGCCAGAACTCTTTTTTACCCAGAAAATCTTAATAACCCTGGGAATTGTGTTTCAGGAAATGTTCTTCCTGATTTAAAAATAAATTTAGAACATATATACAGATGTATTCTCATGCATAATATATTCTACAACAGTATTTGATATACTTTAAATCTTGATTATCAATAAAATTCTTATCCAATATCTCTTGGTGAAGGTAGATGTTAAAACTATTCCAAAATTGATACATATGTACCAAATTGAATGTGTCGTTAAATAATTTGTGCAGTATTGACATAGATAGTCACTTTACTTTTCTGGAAATAGGTTATTTGGTCTCTTGGCAAAAATATCACAGCCTTTGGGCGTTCTTCCTTCTCTGACTATTCCTTCAAGTCTTCTCAGTTGGTTTCTCCTCATTTTCTTGACCTTTAAACACTGGAGTGCCCTAGGAACCCAATCCTATGACCTTATTTTTTTTCTACCTAGACTCATTTCTCTTGATGATCTTACTACTCTCAAGGCTTTAATACCATCTTTACTTGAAAATCTTTATCTCCAGTTTAGGCCTTTCCTCTGAACACCAGACTTGTACATTTAACTGCCAACTTAACATTTCCATTTATATGCCTAATATTCATCTCAAACTTAACATTTTCAAAATTGAACTCCTAATCTTCCTTCCTATTAAACTTTTTAGTTTTTCCATCTCAGTAACAGAAAATTATTTTGTTGAGGTTTTTTACATCATTATTCATCAGAGGTATTGTGTGGTTTTCTTATAGTATCTTTGCCTCATTTCAGTATTAGGGAAATGCTGGCTTCATGAGTCTGCAATTTTTTGGAGGAGTTTGAAGATTGGTGTTAATTCTTTGAATATTTGGTGAATTCTTAAGGGAAGCCATATTGTCCTGGGTGTTTCTCTTTTGGGAAGTTTATGATTATTGATTTAATGTCCTTACTAATTACAGGTCTGTTCAGATTTTCTGTTTATTTAGGATTCAGTCTTGATAAATTACATGTTTCCATTTCTTTTTTCTGTTCTTTTTTTTTTGGTGCAAATCGGTGGGTTTATTAAAGCATGGGGGCAGATAATCCAACGTGTTGGTGTCTAATTGTTCACAGTACTCTTCTGATTTTTTTTTATTTTGGGGTATCAGTTGTGATGTCTCTACTTTCATTTTGTATTTTTGTTATTTGAGTCTTTTTTCTTTCTTCTTTTTTTTTTTTTCTTTAAGATTTTATTTACTTATTTGACAGAGAGGGACAGCGAGAGAGGGATCACAAGCAGAGTAAGCAGGAGAGGGAGAAGCAGGCTCCCCACCAATCAGGGAGCCCAATGTGGGACTTTATCCCAGAACCCCAGGATCATGACCTGAGCTGAAAGCAGGCGCTCAACTACTGAGCCACCCAGGTGCCCCTCTCTTTTTTCTTTGTGTAGCTAAGATGTGCCAATTTTGTTGATCTTTTAAAAAAATCAGCTCTTCATTTCAGTGATTTTTAAAAATTTTTATATTGTCTATTTTATTACTGCACTAATTTGTATTGTTTCCTTCCTTCTGTTAACTCGGTTTATTTTTTTTATTTTTTTAAAAGATTTTATTCACAGAGAGAGAGAGAGAGAGAGCACAAGCAGGGGGAGCCGCAGGCAGAGGGAGAGGGAGAAGCAGATTCCCCACTGAGTAGGGAGCCTGACACGGGACTCAATCCCAGGACCTTGGGATCATGACCTGAGCCAAAGACAGATGCCAAACCAACTGAGCCACCCAGGTGCCCTTGCTAACTGGGTTTAATTTGTTCTTTTCCTAGTTCTTTGAGGTGTAAAGTGAAGTTTTGTTTTTTTTTCTTAAAGATTTTATTTATTTATTTGATAGACAGATTACAAGTAGTCAAAAGGCAGGCAGGGAGAGAGGAGGAGGCGGGCCCGCTGAGCAGAGAGCCTGATGCGGGGCTCGATACCAGGACCCTGAGTCCATGACCTGAGCCAAAGGCAGAGGCTTTAACCCACTGAGCCACCCAGGAGCCCCTAAAGTGGAGTTAATGATTTGAGATCTTCCTTCCTTCCTTCTTTTTCTTCCTCCCTTCCTTTCTTTCCTTCCTCCCTTCTTCTGTCCATTCTTTCCTCCCTCCCCCCCTTCCTCCTTTCCTTCCTTCCTCCTTCCTTCCTTCCTTCCTTCTGTAGGCTCCACACCCAGCATGAAGCACAACACAGGGCATGAACTCACAACCTTGAGATCAAGACCTGAGCTGATATCAAGAGTCTGATGCCTAACTGAGCCATCTGGGCACCCAAGATCTTTCTTATCTTTTAATGAGGGCATTTACTGCTGTAAACTCCATTATTAGTACTGCTTTTGTGCATCCCATAAATTTTGGTATGTTGTGTTTCTGTTTCCATTTGTCCCAAAATATTTCCTAATTTCTCATGTGATTTGTTTTCTTTGTCCCATGGTTGAGAGTGTGTTGTTTAATTTCCACATATTTGTGAATTTTCCCATTTGTTTTGGTTCTTTTCTATACTTTCTTTGTTGATACTCTTGTTTTGTTCATGCACCATTTTCCTAATTTCCTTTAGTTAGCTGTGCTTTCTCTTAGCACATTGAGCATCTTTAAGATGATTGTTTTGCATTGTTTGTCAGGTAATTCATGAACTTTCATTCCTTTTGGGTCAGTTTTTGGAGGTTTATTTTGTTCCTTTGACTGGGCCATGTTTTCCTATTTCTTCATTTGCCTTATTTATTTTGCTGGAATTTGTGCATTCAGAAAAACAACCACCTTTCTCAATTCTGTGGACTGGGTTCAATAGGGGAAGACCTTCATGAGTTAACCTTATTAAAGATTCTGAGGACTTCTCAAACCTAGTAAAGACATGTGCTTTCTCTGGGCCTGTGTATGTGCCTTCCCAATTTGAGTTCTCCAGTTGCTTTTATAGGAGTTGGTCATCATTTGCTCCCTCTGGTGTTCCTCAGGGAGACTGCAGGTTTTCTGGGTCTGTTCTGCATCTCCCCTCTGTGTTCTCCCATGTACTCACCAGCCCCCAGGCATCCAAAATATACCTAGTTTCCTCAGCATTCCAAGCCAAATGAGAAAGAAATCGGTCTTTCGGGCAGTCTCCCAAATACCTGGAACATGGAGAAAATATTCTGCTCTTATCCTGATGGCGAAGCTATGATTTGGGTGTTTACTCTTGATCACGGTGAAGTGTGCCAGCTTGGGGGAAGGGCTCTAACAGGTGAAATGAAATCTTCCCGTTCAATGTGACTGTTCTTGATATTGAGCTTGCCTGAGATACCACAGCTTCTTAATTGGTTTTTGAAGGCCACACACAGGCTTTTTAGACCATATATTATTGTTAAGTTAGCATCTCTCTAGGGGAGCTAGCTCTAGGGCGTCCTAATCAGCCATCTTGCTGACCCTCTGTGCGGAAATGAGGTCTGGGGCTTCCATGTTTTCTCTTCTAGTTAGGATTCTAGTCATGTTTGATTACGGCCCCCACCCTATTTCCAGTATGACTTCATCTTCACTTGATTATATCTGCAAAGAGCCTATATCCAAATAAAGTCACATTCACAGATACCAGGAATTAAAACTTCAATTTATCTTTTGGGAGGGAACACAGTTGCACCTACAATAGCCTCTATCAACGCTCATAAAAGAATTGAGGGCAAGATAGATTAGAGAGAGCCAGGCTTTAGGACACATAGTTTAAAAACCCTACACAGGGTACCTGGGTGGTATAGTTGGTTGAGTGTCTGATTCTTAGTTTTGGCTCAGGTTGTGATTTCAGGGTTGCGAGATTGAGCCCTGCTTGGGGCTCTGCACTCAGCATGGAATCTGCTTAAGATTCTCTCTCCCTCTTCCCTTCCCCTTTCTAAAATAAATAAATAAATCTTTAAGATAGAAAGATAGATAGATAGATAAACAAATACCCTGTCCACATTACCAATCATTTTCTTTTATGAAGCAAAAATCTTTAGCCACCAGGGGAGGGACAGGAAACTCTTCGTTTTTCAGGGTCCAGACAAAGATTCATTGCTTGTGAGAGTAAGGTGGAAGCAAAAGCTCTCTCTGCTGGGGAAGTGTGGGAAACTCTCCACCAGTAGCTGCAGCTACCTTGTAGTTAGTGTGGGACTTGGGTTGTTGGAGGGTTTTGTGCAGTGCTCCCCTATAGATACAAGGCAGAGTCTCACTGCCACAGGGAGTTGGGGGAGGAGATATAGAAAGCCCCATACCCAAGGCATAGGGAATAGGGCCTGCCTCAGATGGAGGCTGAAGCAAGAGAACCAAGATACTTAACACTGAGTAATGAACAACAGTCTGCGTCTTCAGGAGGGACAAGGATGTGGTGAAAGCACCCCTCCTGTGGCGTAGACCTGCAGTGACTACCGAGAACGGAGTGTGGAGCAGGAATACTGAGAGAAAAGTGAGTATCCTGGGTCACACGAAGCACAGAGCAGCAGGTGCTCACCGCTGGCGGAACAGAAGGGAACTATAGCAACAATAAAACCCGCTCAGCCAGATTATTTCTCTGGACTTGCAGAATACCTGCCTGTAGGACAGAAGAACAGGCATGCACACTTCCACGAGTTACTGTTCTTTTCTCCAGTTGGTATGGTTATTCTATAGGCAATGTGTGGCATTCCAAAATTTTAAAATATGTAAAAAAAATGACCACCCATTTTTAAGTTATAAAGCAATGAACAGACCCAGACCCAGAGATGACTCTTGTTAGAATTCTCTGACAGGAACTTTAACTATGATTAATATGTTAAACATATAAATGTGTTTAATTATGATTAATATGTTACTCTTAGTGGAAAAGGTGGGACATTTGCATGAACAGATGAAGAATCTTAGCAGAGAAATATAAACTATAAAAAGGGGGAAGGAGAAGATTCAGACACATTTTTTAAAAATGCAGGGTGGCCTTTATGGTTGCTGTAGTAATCTATTAAAATGTTCATTGCATCAATATCAATATTTTAAAAGAAAAAGAAAAAAGAAGCAGCCTAAACATTTATTAAGAGGGAAATGGATGGATGAACTTTGTTGGACTACTCATTCTTTGGCATAAATTCACCAATACATTGTAGACTTCCTCCCTCAACATGGGTCAATCTCAAAAAAGAATGTTGAGTTAAATGAATTTCAGGGGCGCCTGGGTGGCTCAGTCAGTTAAGCTTCCGATTCTTGATTTCCACTGAGGTCTTGATCTCAGGGATGTGAGATCAAGCCCTGCAGCGGCTCTGCACTGAGCGTGGAACCTGCTTAGGATTCTCTCTTTCCCTCTCCCTCTGTCCCTCCCCCCACCACTGTTATGGCCCATGCACGCGCATACTCTCTCTCTGTTTAAAAAAAAAAAAAAATCATCTCATACATTATCGTAAAGATGAAAAATAATACCTTTGGGGGGATGATAAACACTAGATTCAGAATAGTGATTAAAGTATTGAAGAGAATGGATGAACTTGGAAGGGTATACAAGCTGTTTGAAAGTTTTATATTTTGGAAAATATCTGGCAGAATCATGGAAAACATGAGACAGTGGTGGGAAAAGGGTGAATTATTGTCAAGTTCCCTGTGGACTAGAATAGGAAAGCTCTTCGGACTCTTAGGAAGCGCCAGAGACTGGCTCCTTTCTTTACACAGACTCTGGATTCTAACCACAGAGGAATTACCTGAGTTTGTTAATCACTGGTTGACAGGGAGTGCTGCTATGCTAATGCCCCTATTTGGGGCCTGGCTCTGGGTTGGGGGTGGTAGGACATATTGGCATAAAATAATGTTTCTCAGATGGTACAGAAGAGTGTAGGAATTCCTAAGAGATCAAGACACAGTCCTTAACCTACCAGCATCATGTGCATCTCTCACAGGGAATTACTATCTGGCATTGTAACTTAAATTTCTGCCTAACTAGATTCTTAGTTCTTCAAGCACTCATTCTCAAGCACTCGGTAGGTATTGAATAAATGTTTATGGCATGAATGCAAGTGAGTGTCCCTTTCCAAGAGATGCAATAAAATCAGTAAAAAAATACTCAGTTATATCTCAGTATATGAAGTATGTGGCCAAATGGGATCTTTTTCATAACTGAAGCCTACATTATGCATTAGAACAGTAATCCTCAAATTCCAATATGCATCAGAATCAATCCAGAGGAGGAATTTAACAAAAAGCAGGTGTGTGTGTGTACACATATGTAAACAAAAGCACATGTTGTTGGGCCTTACCCTAGAGTTTCTGATTCAGTAGGTCTGGGTGGGACCTGATAATGTGCATTTCTAACAAGTTCCCATGTAATAATGATGCTGTTGGTGCAGACAGTAAGTTGAGAGAACCACTACTTTATGAAAATCTTGGGAAAAAACCATGGAGATACATAATGAAAATAACAAAAACACATATCCCTTTCCTCCATGTATCATTCCTCTGGGAATACTTCCTAAAGAAATTAAAATAAAAAACCGGAGAGGAAAACCAAATGATTTGATTAAAACACACATTTTGCTACTGTACCCTGTTGCAAATGGGATATTAACCACCTCTGCTTCCAGGTCTTAATCTGTGAAGTGGGGATAATGGCATATCTTTTTTTTTTTTTTAAGATTTTATTTATCCATTTGACAGAGAGAGAGAGAGAGATCACAAGGAGGCAGAGAGGCAGACAGAAGTGGGGGGAAGCAGGCTCCCTGCCAAGCAGAGAGCCCAACTCGGAGCTCGGTCAGGACCCTGAGATCATGACCTGAGCCAAAGGCAGAGGCCCAACCCACTGAGCCACCCAGGCGCCCCAAAGAAAATCTTTTTTTTTTTTTTTTTTTTTAACTTATTTGACAGAGAGAGATCACAAGCAGGCAGAGAGAGAGAGGGGGAAGCAGGCTCCCTGCTGAGCAGAGAGCCCTATGCAGGGTTCCACCCCAGGACCCTGAGATCATGACCTGAGCTGATGGCAGAGGCTTAACCCACTGAGCCACCCAGGTGCCCCTGTAACGGCATATTTTTAAACTGGAAGTATCTCCCAGGGTGTTTGTGAGGATTGAATTGATTAGGTAAAGTGTTCAGAACAATGTCTGACTTAATATATATTAGCTATCACTGTGTTGTTAAGAATTTTCAAAATTGGGGCGCCTGGGTGGCTCAGTGGGTTAAGCCGCTGCCTTCGGCTCAGGTCATGATCTCAGGGTCCTGGGATCGAGTCCCACATCGGGTTCTCTGCTTAGCAGGGAGCCTGCTTCCCTCTCTCTCTCTCTGCCAGCCTCTCTACCTACCTGTGATCTCTCTCTGTCAAATAAAATAAAATAAAAATAAAATCTTAAAAAAAAAAAAAAAAGAATTTTCAAAATTATCCATGGAAGAGAAGAGAGTTCTGAGCAGAAGACGTCAATCTGGGAGTCATTAGGATGAAGGAGGTCAAGAAGAGAAAGCCCTGAACAACAAAAAACAGCACTGAGTATATTTTCCTTTATTTGTGAAAATGAAATTGTATTCTATAAGTACCGCGCGCTAACCGATTGCGCCACTGGAGCTGCTGAAATTGTATTCTAGAAGCCAAAATACTTCTTATTTTTGCATTTAAGAGGTTACTGTTTGATAAATAACATCACATACAAATCTTTGCATTGAATGGCTTACATTTGTATTTTGCAAAATAACTCTATTGGGGATTTTTTAGTTATAAATATATTTGAGCCAAAATATATTAAAAAGTATAAGTGGTGTTCTTGAAATCCCCTCCCTCCCCCGAAATGCCATGGCTTTTACCAATCTCTTATAAGACATCTGTCTATATTGTATTTCTTTTGAAAAAAGCATTTTGGAATGTAAAGGTTAGGACGGAATTATGAATTATTTATACTACATAACTTATTAATGTTTCCAAACTAATAGCAATTTTTTTCTTTTTGCTAACTAAATGGGAGTAGGAGGTGGAGATGGAAGGGGGAAGTCCTTGAAAGAAAGCAAATTGATTACCCAAGTGTTCTTCCCTCCCTGCCCCGAGCCATCACATTTTTATTCCAGCTTCATTTGAAAAATCAGGGTTGCACTGATTTACTATCCCAGTCACTGTTCTTCCCTAACCAGAAATAGGTAGACAGGAAACATTCTGAGTTTGGGCAGAAGGAACAATTGAACGGCCTCTAATTCTGTCCTATAACTATTGTGATGTCATACTAATGAACTAATAACATTCTTCTAAGAACCTGTACTATTGAGACGATTCCAGGCATGTTATAACATGGTATAGAGATCATCTAGGGACAGTGTTCAAATGCAATCTTCCTCTGCTGAACTTGCTGTGATATAGCCTTTCCCCATTCGCTCTACTCTTCATCCTAATTTCTGAGACACCGATCAATTCTGTAGAAACTCAGATTATGAAATGTTTCGTTTTTAATCTGTCCTGAGCCAGCTTTGGAAAGCAGGATAGATGACTGGGCTAAAAATCCCAGGCAACGTAATTGTACTTTCATCTTCTGAAAGTAAGGAAAAGAAGTGCCAACGGTGAAGCTAAGGGGTGTGGGGAAATTTTTTTGTTGGGCGAATCTTTTGTGTCTGTTCTAATTCATCCCCACCATCGGCTTATGACTCTATTGATTTTTGGTGGTTTCGAGTTAGTTTTGTAATCGCCACACACTGGAAGAGACAGGTTTCCCTGTAAGCCTTTCACAATACATCTGAGAGAACTCCCTCTCAGTGAAAATAGGTGTTTTAAAAAATTCCAAAATAAAGCAAAAAAAAAAATGCTTTATATTACCTAGATTTTAAGGTAGTTATGCTATTTGTATAATTAATGTTCACTAGTTAACAGGAATTAATTCCTGGCTCAGAGTCTCACTTTGGCCTGATTTTTTCAGTGTTTGACATGCTTAAAAATTGACCTGTCTTTGAAAGCTTGAAGCTGTATCAAGGGCAAATTTCTTGAATTGGGTAAACATGTGAAGGTTTTCTGTGTATAATTGACCCTATAAATATATAATGCCAAATATGTTTAAAGAAAAGATCTTTCCTTAAATGGCCTAAGGGGAAAAAGAAGCCTTTCATTTGGTGTAAAGTTTATTGATTCATTTGTTAAATATCACCCAGGTTCAAGGTGCAGAAACAGATACCACTTGGCATACCTTTCTAATGTCTCATGTGAAAGTAGTTTCTGTTTGAAACTTCCAGATAGATACTCGGGACCTGATGGGGAATTCCAGCAAGGTCATTCACCCATTCAGACTTGAAAAAAAAAAATAACAAAGCGAAAAAATTGCCTTTGTGTAAACATTAACCTATCTGCTGTTAGATGTTTTGTTGTTGTTTTTTTTTTTTAAAGGGAGAGCTCAGGCTGGATTTCTTTTATAGTTCAAATCAAAAATAATAAATTTAATTAATTTGGAGGTTACGTTGCTATCTTTGTGATGTATTATAGCTCCTCTGCATTGGCAGAATATCCAGTGCTTAGAAAAATGGCTTTCCACTGTCTAGCCCTTAAAATACAGGAATTCTTAAAATGTTTTCATTGTGCTTTCCTTGGTAATCCTATCAGTTGAAACAGACCCAGTTCTTACTCTTGAAGTTTTATAAACCTGCCCTTCAATGACATTGACAAACAGACAGGCATTTGACTAAGCAAACATTGCTGGATCTACATGATGAATTAAGTATTGTCATTTTGTAAATGTCTTTTGTGTGGTCTAAATACACAATGAAACGTTGACTGTTCAGAAAATTGCAAGAGGAGTTTTTCATCCATAGGCTGGCAGTGTATTCAGTCCTGATTCTTTAAATCCATATTTTGGTTAATGCTAAAATTTACATATATGGTATATCATAAAATGATAGCATATTAAATTTGGTTTTAATTTTAATTATTGTATAGTTTTCAAATTTTTTATCACTCCTGTGTGAGTCTGTAGGACCTTTGTGAAAGGTTCCATGTCTGACCTGCAACATCATGTATAATTTCCTGCTTTCTGTCCTAAATGTTCCATGCCCCTCATACTGTTGCAGGGATTGCAGGTGCACTCACTACTTTTGGACAAAGTAGAGCTTTTATAAAAGATGCTCATTAAATATTGAGTAGATACCAAATGTCTATAAAATAGCCATAAGGTTTGTGGAATAACTATGGAAAACATTTGTTTCCCTATAGCCCAGTTTTTAAAAATTTATTATGTTATGTACATACAGTACATCATTAGTTTTTGATGTCGTGTTCCATGATTCATTGTTTGTGTATAACACCCAGTGCTCCATGCAATCCATGCCCCCCTTGATACCCATCACCGAGGGTAGCCCAGTTTTTAAAAAGCACTATTATCTTTACCTTTAATATCTCCTGTAGACTCCTCTCTTCTCCCAAACTTTTCGTGCTTCTTCAGAGCAATTCTTCTGAATTTTCAAAAAATTCTGAATTTTTTGTTAATAATTTTTTACTTTTTCCAGTGTTTTTTTTTTTTTTAATAATACTCTTTGTGTCCCCAAACAGTATATTGGTTAGTTTTATATGTTTTTGAACTTGATAAAAATGGAATCATATTGTATGTATTTTTCTGGGCCTTACTTTTTTTTTAATCAGCATTAAAGTCTTAGATTTGTCTATGTCAATGTATATATAGCTATTGCTCATTGGTTTTCCCTGCTGTATACTATTGCATGTATAAATATTCCAGAACTTTATTAGCAGATGAATTGATCGATAGACATTTGAGATGTTCCAGTTCTTTGGTACTACAGACATTGCTCCTATATATACATACATTCCTGTATCTATATCTCTACACATGTGCAAGAGCTTCTCTGTTAATGTTTCTCAACCTTTCCCATGTCATGGCACACATAGAAAATGATAGAAAATATTTGTTCCATAATACTGCATTAAAGGAGTGAAACTGTGTCTTTGGTCTGGGCGCTTCTGCTTGGCTGGAGGGCTGAAGAGGAGATCCATATCTGGGCACACCTGTAACCTATTCATTGTGTACCGGGGCACCAGGGCATAGCAGTTGAGAAGCTTTGTCCCTGGGAGTTGAATTGCTGCTTGTAGAAACATGCTTCAACTCTTCTAGTAATACCAAATTGCATGGTGGAATTCATAATTCCATTTACCTGAGGTTCAAAGTGCTTTATCAGTTCACATTCCATGAATATATACTTAAGATGAAAAGGGAATCCTTGAAAATTATACCAATCTCATGATTATAAAGGTCAAGTTGGAGAAGAAAATAATTGATTATTCCCTAGGATATCAATTTAGATTTGCTTTCTCAAAATATGATAAGGTCAAAATTCCTTTATAGCACAACAGCAGAGAGTTATAGGCCATGGATGAGGTTAAGACATGATAACATGCCCCCGTAGTTGTTAGCAATCATGCAAGCCAACAGCCTGAGCTGAAATACTTGTGGAAACTGTGATTCTGTGTTCCAGGTTTAGTGTTGCATTAGCTTTTTATTTCTTAGCCTTGAGACAATGTATACAAGATGCAATCTGAGAGCTGTCTTCTATAGAACTTTTAGTTTAAAAACCCAAACATTTATAAAAGAAGCTGGTTTGTTTTGACTCTTCTTAAAATTGATGTTCTTTTAAATAGTAAAAATGTCATAAGTATCAGAATTGATTAAGATAATAAATGATAATTTTTCCATTCAGATAACGTTAGACTAGACAACCGATCTTACAACAATCACTAACCCCACATAGTTTTTCCATGACATTTTCAAGACGCTCCTCTATATTATGACACTGTTTCTGCTCTAACGGCTTTCTCACACAAAAGATGTAAAAAGAAAATCTTTGCTTGGTGGGAAGTACTGCCTTGTGGCCTATAGACCAAGGCTGTTTAATATTAGATGGAAAATATCAGGGGAAAGCTTTCAAATTTATGCTTATCCTGGTATATGATGACCAAAGTAACATTTTAATTTACAGGGAGAATTTCATGTGAATACTGTACTTCCCTTTTACTGAAATACTGTGTACTACATATAAGGAAGGGTTTTAGTTGTACAATACAATTCTTGTATTAATGCCTATGTTTATAGTATGTATAATATAAATTAATATGGATCTGTATATATGTATGCATGTATATGGTGTTGGTTGGTTCTTAGTAGTATTCATCATTCTCAAGGAGTACCGATTAAGTATTTGAGTATAATTAACACTGTGATTTCAACCTAAGCATGTAATTAAGCTCTAGCTACAGACATAAAGGGTAAATAATAAATGGTTACATAAATAGCAATAGCAAATAGTGGTAAATATGATAAACTCAAGATTTTTTCATTATTTTTCTCCTTGGAATGTGAACTATTTATTACAATTTGCTATGCGAGGCCATAGTTCATAAAGTTATTTTTTAAATTATAGGTATCCTGAATTTCAATAGCAAGGTGACATTTCAGCGTTAGAAGTGGAGGATGAATCTGTAGCTCTAGAAGTAGGAAGGTGACATCCTATAAAGACATTCTGTGCTTGAAATTTTAGGATCTGTCTTCAGAGCTCATGTAAATTTTGCATTCTTCAGTTTCCGTATATTTTCCTCCAAATAAGACTGATGTTGCATACACATCTGCCCTGTGGTTTCATATACCTTAGTTTGAGAAGCATGAAAATAAATGGAATCCCATTTCCTAAAGGCCTTTAAGTTAGAAATGCTTTTCTTGTAAGAAAATTGTGACTTCTGAAATCTGGGTACTATTTAGGCTTTCCTGAAAGTCAAAAAGTTCTCTTGAGCAACCTCCTTTGCTGTCATCAATTTCTCCCCTTTTAACTGTCTTGTGGACTTTTGTAGATATTCATATTTTGAACAGTACATTTGATGGAACCCTTCTTCTTTGATCTTTCTTTTGTCTTGGTTTCCAGGAAATTGCCCTGTCCTGCTTATTTTCAGTACCCTTTGACCTGTCTTCTTTGCTACTCGTCTTTTACTCTAATTGTGTTTCTGGCCCACGGCTCAGTTTTGGCTTCTCCTTCCTCCATCTCTGTCACCTTTTTCAGCTATCCCAGTTCTGTCTTCTCACCAAAATACTCACCCTGTAATATCCAGATGCCTTTTGGACAGTTGAGCTTGGCCATTTTAGGGTCACTTCATACTTGGCATTTATAAACTCACTCATATCCCTAAGGCCTTGCACAGAGCCTGGCATGGGGAGGGGGATACCAGTAAATACTCAATGAATGAATGAAATGAATCTCATTCCCCTTTAAACAAACCACCTCCTCTCATTTTCATCTTTTGTCAATGGCATCACTGATCTTATCTCTGCTCTCTGCTCTTCTAAATGTTTTGCTCATTTTTTTTCTTTCGAAATGTATCTCATATCTGCATTAGTTCATTTCATTGTATTTTCATGACTTTTACCCCAATACCTCATGCCAAGATTACTCCCACAGGTTCCCATCTGGCATCTTTGGTTTTAATCTCTCCTCTCTCCAAGCCATTGCCACTGTAGCCAGCCTAATAAGTTTTAAAATGTTAATTTATTTCTTGCTGTTGTTTTTTCGAAATGATTTTTATTTATTTGAAAGAGAGAGAGAGCGCTAGCCAGCAAGCATGAGCTGAAGGAAGGGGCAGAGAGAGAGGGAGAAGCAGACTCACCACTGAGCAGGGACCCTGGGATCATGACCTGAGCCAAAGGCAGACACTTAACCAACTGAGCCAATCCCTGACCCAGACACCCCAATTTGTCTCTTGTTCTAATAAATTTTTTATTTTTGAGATAATTTTAGGTTTTTAAAAAGCTGCAAAAATAGTACCTTCACCCAATTTCTCCTGATGTTAACATCTTTCATAACTATGGCTCATTTGTCAAAATTAAGAAATTAACATCGGTGCATGACTCTTAACTAAAATCCAGACTTTTAAGTTTTCACCAGATTTTTTACTACTGTACTGTTCCTATTCCAGGATGCAACATTGCTATTTAGCACATCTGTCAAATTTTTAATTTGAATTCAAAAAGGACAAAAGGATATAGAAGTTTCCTTCCTACCTCTGAACCATATCTATTCTGTCTCTTCCCTATAGATAACCCAGTGTTGCTGGATTCTTGGATATTCTTCCTAAGAGATTCTCTGAGGACACACACACACACACACACACTTTCAAACATACACAAATAGTTGCATTCTAAATATACTGCTTTCTTTTTTTTAACTTGGTATAGTTTCATCACTTTTTATCAGTAACACAAAGTTCCCTTTTTGAAAAAATTCAGGACCCTATTGGGTATCTGTTCTGCAATTTGATTTGCCAGTTCCCCACTGATTGATATCTTTTACTTTCGCAAATAGTGCTGTAGTGACTACCCACGAATATGTGTCATTTTATGTGGGTATGTGTCTAGTTATTGCTGGGTGGAAGGGTATATGCAATCATAATTTGATGGCCAATTTGCATTTTGGAGAGTTCCCACAGTTTTATCTTCCATAAGCTCACCAATGTTGTGTCTTTTTTTTTTTTTTAAGATTTAATTTATTTATTTGAGAGAGAGCATGAGAGGTGAGAAGGTCAGAGGGAGAAGCAGACTCCCCATGGAGCTGGGAGCTGGGAGCCTGATGCAGGACTCGATCCTGGGACTCCGGGACCATGACCTGAGCCAAAGGCAGTTGTTTAACCAACTGAACCACCCAGGCGCCCACCAATGTTGTGTCTTAATAGACTTTGAATTTTGCCAATTTGATAGGTTAAAGTATAGTTTAAAATTATGTCATTACTTTAAGTTTGCATTTGTTTTATAGTAAGTTGGAGCATCTTTACATATATTTAAGAGCCATTTACATTTTCTTCTGTGAACTGTCCATATACTTTGCCCATTTTTCAATTAGGTTATTAAAGCATTCATTTATTAAGTTGAAGGCCTAGTCCTATTTTCAAGACTTTACATCATAGTTTCAACCCCAGTTCACACTACTTTCCATAACCACTACCGCTCTGACCAGTCTGGTTTTTATACCCTCCCAAGGACACACTGTATTCATTCCTTCCACCACACCTTCTTTCATCATGTTCCTCCATTTTCCCCTTCCACTTACATCTCTCCTTCTGAGACAGAAATGATCACTTCCCTCCACTGGATAAACTTTCCTTTAACTTCAGGTAAACTTCTGGAAACAATAATTAACTGATAGTTTGTGAACTCTTAAAAAAGGAAATGTTAATCATTAAGAGACAGCATTGAACCAAAAAAACCCCTTTCTTATCAAACTAACCACATCTCCATTTCCAGTAGAGTTCTAATATGCTGTGGACACATCTTTATTAAGTCATTTTATTCTCTTGATATGTTTGAGAACTTGAAAATAAGTTTATGAGAGTAAGTGTTTTGTAGCTGATCAAACTTGTGTAACCAGAGAGTGTTGATTCATGGATCAATGTCAAACTGAGAGTATTTTATAACAAAACTGTTTATAACAGTTTATAACAAAACTCTATTTCAGAACTTTGTTCTTGATTTTGCTGCTCAATATTTGTTTACTAATAATTTGATGAATTCATGGGAATTAAATAAATGAAGTTAGGCTTAAAGAGAATACTTCCTATGCCAGTACAGAGTTATGATTGAACATTGTCTTAACAGTTTGGAAGGATGGGCTAAAACTAATAAGTGAAATTTTTCAATTGAAGTGAATATAAAGCTCTACATTTCATCCCCATAATTAGTGGAAAGAGAGAATGAGGGTAGAGTCGGGCAGCTGGCTTGACGTAGTTTGTGTGGCAAAAGTCCACCAACTTAAGAATATAATGTGTTAAAATTGAAATCTTCAGTTGCCTTTATTAATTTATAAAATTATAGCATTAGATTACGGAACTTAGTAGTTCCATCAGAACTCATTTGGAGTATAGTATTCAGTTCTAGATATTATATTTTCAAAGGAAATTAACTTTGAAATTAAAGTACCTATATTATTTTTCTATTGTTGTCATAACAAGTTATCACAAATTTAGCAAGCTGAAACAAAATAACACACTTTCATCACCTTACAGTTGTGAGGTCAGAAATCATCACAGATCTCAATAGGCTAAAACCAAGATATCATCAGGGCTGTATCCCCTTCTGGAGGCTTTAGAAGAGTCTGTTTTGTCTGTTTTCCTGCCTTTTCTGGCTTCTAGAGGTCCCCTACCTTCGCCCTTCAGAACCACCAGAAGCAAGTCCAGTTGTCCCGTTGCTTCTCTCCGGCCACAGCTGGGAAAGGCTCACTGCTTTTAAAGATTTTTTTTTTTTTAATTTATTCAACAGACACAGATCACAGGTAGGCAGAGAGGCAGGCAAAGAGAGGGGAGGAAGCAGGCTCCCCACTGCACAGAGAGCCCAATGTGGGGCTTGATCCCAGGACCCTGAGATCATGACCCCGGCCGAAGGCAGAGACCTTAACCCATTGAGCCGCCTAGGCGCCCCAGCTCACTGCTTTTAAAGGATTCACGTGAAAAGATTGGTCCCATCTGGATAATCTCCCTGTCTCAAAGCCCTTAACCTTAACTGCATTGACTAAGTCCTTTTTGCCGTGGAAAGTAACATATTCACAGATGCTGGTGATGAGAAAATGGACATCTTTGTGGGGGATCATTATCCTGCCTCCCACCGTTCCTATTGCAGGGGATCACCAGGATCCCCTGGTGACGGGGCTAACTGGATAGAGAAACAGATTAAGAAGAATTGAAGATGATCCCCAAATATGTTGCCTAGGAGAGAATGAGATAATGTTTATAAAGTGATTAGAGCAGTAAGTGCATAATAAATGGTTTCTGCTTCAACGGCTAATGCTACAAATTACAGAAATGCAGTAGCTCAGAAGGGAAAGAAGCTTAGGGATGTGGAAGGGGATGAAGCAGTGGAACATTTTGTCTTGCACAGAACAGAATTTGGGATCCAAGTTCTCACTTGACTCTTAGGGAAGCAGGTGGTTTCAATGTCAGAAAACAACTAAGTTTAACCAGAACTCTGTGTGGTTCTGCTACCTGATGAAAGAGGGAGAATGAAGTTGATGCGGACTCTGGGAAAGAAGCAACTTTCTGGCCTCTTTTTTTGCCATGACTGCACGATGTATAGATTCTGGGGAGGAGAGAAAACTTTCATGAAAGGGAGAAAGCACGGTTTTTGAAACTCAGAGGACGACTGTATTAGTTTTTCTCCCCCAGGAACATATGGGAAAGAAATGTCCTCTGAAACCAAAGCCCCGCCATCGGAGACGATGAGGTTTCTTCAGGCTTTCATTGTGATCTTTACATTTGTCTCTTGAAATACGTTGCTCTCCACCTTCAAGAAGCTGCTGATTCGTGGCGGTCAAGCAGTAGTTAAATTAACAAGCCCTCCCACCTTGCTCCGGCTGGGTGGTAGCTTCCAAGGCCACCCTGAATGTGTATCAGTGTGGACCTGATCTAGAAACAGCCAGGAAGGGAACAAAGTTTAGTCTGTGAGGAAATAGGCGGCTGCCGGCTGCCGGTAGTTTCATACCGTCTGTCCAGATTTCAGGCTTGCTGTGGTGTAAGTAATTTTTTAAAAAATATATTCGAATATAAAAAGATTGTGAGAATAATTCCCATCTGGGATTAAATTAAGGTCCTGCTGGGTGCTAAATCTTGTGTTAAGTAGACCTACTTAAAAGAAAGTTTCAGCATTTCACAAGTAGTTTTATTTTAAAAAATGAAAAGGAAGACCGTGAAGTTTTCAGCAAGTGTTCTGCTAAAACAGGTCCTGCTTGTGTTGGATGGTTTTTAATGTCTTGTCTTTGGTTTAGTGAGGATGTTTATGGTCAGAAAATAAAAGTGAACAAATGTGCATCTGGTGCCCAGAGATTATTTCTAGGTAGTGCTTAGATTTCTCCCTCATGTTCTTTCCAGCGGCTTTTCCTTTAGTTTAGGTTCATGTTACAAGTTTATGTTAGCAAATATATAATACTTTCAGCTAGTTAAACTGGAGGTTTTGTGGTTCAAAGAAACGAGTGAGAATAAAGTAGAATCGAATACAGTGTAATAAGCTGTTGTGAGCCTAGATTTAAGAGCAGCATAAAGTGTTTTGAAGAGGAGGAACTTTGGGAAATAGATGGAAATGGCAAGCAGCATTAGGAATTTCACGCAACTTTGGAGAAATCTGTTTTTAACATTTTGACATGTGTACTAATTTTCCAGACTAAATTCCCAGTACAATGGCCTGTAAAATAAATTTCCTATATGAAATTGGAATTGTTGTATCTCATCTGTTGCGGTTCTATGTTGAGATAAAGATTCCAGGAGCTACACACGTTGTTACGCAAACATCGACTTTATGGAGTATGAGAATGTTAAGGCATTTGGATTTGGAGAAGTTGGTATTTTCTATTTCTCTTTTGCCACATATATTTAAAAAAAATTCTTGGTACAGGAAAATTTTGTGACTTCGAATCTAGAAGCCAAATTTGATGTCATTAATATACACAAGTTATAAATGACGGCTGCTAGCCTGTAGCCTTTCAAATGGATCAAGGAGTGCTGAGGATGTAGATTGTTTGCATACAAGTACACTGGGTTTCCCCTTTCCTCTGCCTTCACCTCCGATCTCCAGTCTGTCTCCAGCCTGTCTCACATTCCTGCAGAGCCCAGATGATGGTATTGGGCCCAACTGACCTTTGGTGGGATAGAAGCTCAAGATACACTGTCCTAAGTGGATTCTGGGACTGTAATGAAGTAAAACCTTTACTCATCCTTTAACTTGATGAATTTCTATGACTCTAAGTTCCTGAGCTTATTAACTCCTCCCACTCAATAGCCTCTCCTGGGCCAGGTTGTTGGTTTATGGGACAAGAGTTGGGGGAAAGGGTCCTAGGAAAGCATGGCAGGTGACACTATTTCCAGGGCAGCAGGTATTTCACTGCTTCCCTGGAAATATTTTGCTCTTTTAACACCTGGAAAGCCATACAGGTGTGCACTGGCTGACTCTTAAATCCAGACACTTTTGGATATTTTTAAATTTGTTTTCCTATTTTTAAATTTATTAATTTATTTTTTATTTTTTATTTAAGTTCAATTAATTAATATATAGTGTATTTTTAGTTTCAGAGGTAGATTTCATTGACTCATCAGTTGTTTATAACACCCAGTGCTCATTACATCACCCAGTTACCCCATTCCCTTCCCCCTCCAGCAATCCTCTGTTTGTTTCCAATGGTTAAGAATCTCTTATGGTATGTTTTCCTATTTTTAGTTGTTACATTTTAATAGTTTGATAGTTTATATCCAAGCCTGAGGTCTGTGTGAAAGCCCCTTGGGTGCTAGGAAGGGACACAAGGCCACAGATGAAACCTTGGTGTACTGCTTCCAGATGAAAGGGACTTGGGACCTCAAATAAACTCTGAGCCACAAGTGGTGCTGTCCTCACCCCCAGGTGTCTGCTGAGCATGCCTGCTTCCTGTCATGGGAACGGATTTGGGAAGGCTGCTCCTTTTCTTTTTCTTTTTTTAAAATTTCAGTGTAGTTAACATAGTGTTATATCATTTCGGGTGTACAATTCAGCAGTTCCATACATCACTCAGTGCTCATCAAGATAAGTGTACTTTTAATTCCCTTCACCTGTTTCACCGATCCCCCACCCACCTCCTTTCTGTTAACAGACTCAGCTAAGAATCTGTTTTTTAGTTTGTCTACTTTTTCTTTGTTCATTTGTTTTGTTTCTTAAATTCCACATATGAGTGAAATCATATGGTATTTCTCTTTCTCTGACTGGTTTATTTCACTTAGTATTATACTCGCTAGATCCATCCAAATTGTTGTAAATGGTAGGATTTCATTCTTTTTTATGGCTGAATAATAATAATAGATAGATAGATAGATAGATAGATAGATAGAAACAGACAAACATGGTGTGTCTCTCTTCAAGTTAGTGTTTTTATATTCTTTGGATAAATACCAGTTGTGCAATTATTGGATCATAGGGAAGTTCTGTTTTTTATTTTTTGAAGAACCTCTATACTGTCTTCTATAGTGGCTGCCCCAGTCTGCATTGCCACCAGTAGTACACAAGGGTTCTTTTTTCTCTACATCCTCACCAACATTTTTTTTTCTTCAGTTTTTTATTTTAGCCATTCTAACTGGTGTGAGGTTCTATCTCATTGTGGTTTTGGTTTGCATTTCCCTGATGATGAGTGATATTCAGCTTGTTTTCATGTGTCTTTTGGTCATCTATATGTCTTCTTTGGAGAAATATCTCTGTTCATGTCTTCTGCCCATTTTTAATTGAATATTCAGGGTTTTTTTGGTGTTGAATTGTACAAGTGTTTCATTTATTTTGGTCACTAACCCTTTATTGGATATATCACTTGTGAAAATCTTTTCCTATTCAGTAGGTTGTCCTTTGGTTTTGTTGATTGTTTCCTTTGCTGTACAGGAAATTTTTATTTTGATATAGTCCCAATAGTTTATTTTTGCTTTTGTTTCCCTTGCCTCAAGAGATGTTATGGCTGGTGTCAGAGAAATTATTGCCTTGGTTCTCTTCTAGGATTTTTATGGTTTCGGGTCTCATATTTAGGTCTTTGATCTATTTTGAGTTTATTTTTGTGTATGGTATAAGAGAGTGGTCCAGTTTCATTCTTTTGTATGTAGCTGTCGCATTTTCCCAACACCATTTGTTGAAGACACTTTTTCCCATTGGATATTCTTTCCTGCTTTGTTGAAGATTAATTGACCATATAATCATGGGTTTATTTCTGGGCTCTTTATTATCTTCTATTGAACTATAGGTCTGTTTTTGAGCCAGTACCACACTGTTTTTTTTTTTTTTGTTGTTTGTTTGTTTCAAAGATTTTATTTATGTATTTGACAGAGAGAGATACAGTGAGAGAGGGAACACAAGCAGGGGAAGTAGGAGAGGGAGAAGCTGGCTTCCCACTGAGCAGGGAGCCCAATGCGGGGCTCCATCCCAGAACCCTGGGATCATGACCTGAGCCAAAGGCAGATGTTTTAATGACAAGCCACCCAGGTGCCCCAGTACCATCCTGTTTTGATTACTACAGCTTTGTAATATAACTTGAAGTCTGAAATTGTGGTATCTTCAGATTTTTTTTTTTTTCCCAAAGATTGCTGTGGCTGTTTGGAGTCTTTTGTGGTTCCATACAAACTGTAGGATTGTTTGTTCTAGTTTTGTGAAAAATGCTATTGGTAGGGATTGCATTAAATCTGTAGATTGGATAGTATAGACATTTTAATAAAAATTGTTCTTCCAATCCATGAGTATGAACTGTCTTTCCATTTCTCTCATCAGTGTTTTATAGTTTTCAGAGTATAGGTCTTTTACATCTTTGGTTAAGTTTATTCCTAGGTATTTTATTATTTTTGGTGCAATTGTAAATGGGATTATTTTCTTAATTTCTCTTTCTGCTGCTTAATTATTAGTGTATAGAAATGCAACAGATTTCTGTACATTGATTTTGTATTCTATAACCTTACTGAATTCATGTCTCAGTTCTAGTAGTTGTTTGATGGAGTCTTTCAGGTTTCCTACATATAGTATTATGTCATCTGCAAACAGTGAAAGTTTTACTCCTTCTTTACCAATATGGATATCTTTTATTCATTTTTTCTTGTCTTTTTTAAAAATTCTGTCTTTATCACTACTTTTTGCCACTTTAATTACTATGTGTCTTAGAGTGGATCACTTTGGGTTGATTTTGTTGGGGGATCTCTGTGCTTTCTGGATATGAACTTCTTTCCTTCCCTAGATTTGGCAAGTTTTCAGCTATTATTTCTTCAAATACATTTTCTGCCACCTTTTCTCTCTCTTTTTCCAGGATCCCTATAATGCAAATATTATTATTATGCTTGATGGAGTTGCTGAGTTCCCTAAATCTATTCTCATTTTGCATTATTTTTTCTCTCACCTGTTCAGCTTTTCTGTTACTCTTTTCTGCATATTACTGATTCATTCTTCTGCTTCCTTTAGTCTGCTACTTATTCCATCCAGTGTATTTTTAATTTCATTTATTGTATTCTTCTTCTCTGGTTGGTTCCTTTTTTATCTCTTTGTTAATGGTCTCATTGATGTCCTCCACTTTTTTTCTTAAGTCCAGTATCTTTATGACCATTACTTTACAAGACATACTACTTTTAATTCTTTGCCAGACATACTACTTACTCTGTTTCATTCAGTTCTCTTGCTGTGATTTTGTCCTGTTCTTTCATTTGGTACATATTCCTCTGTCTTCTCATTTTTGTCTAACTCTCTGTGTCTGTTTCTGTGTTTTAGGAAAGTCCGCTGTGTCTCCTGCTCTTGAAAGTAGTGACTTTATGAAGAAGAGATCATGTGTGCCCTGCAGTGCAGTGTCCCCTGGTCATGAGAACCTGGTGCTTTAGAGTTGTCTCCTATGTGTGTTACAAAAGCCACTTTTTCCTTCAGTCCAGTCATCTTCAATGGTTCTTTTTGAACATTGTGGGCAGGGTTTGATCCCTATGTTGTTAGTGAGCCAATCTGGGGCTGCCTTGGACTTGAGTTTAGTCAGATCAGGCATTTGCCAGAGATGCAGTAGCACCAAATTGCAGGGCACTTTCCTTTTGTTGTCCTCTGAGAAGCTTTCATTGGTGGAAGGGGCCTGTAGCCAACCAGTTATCTGCCCCAGTGCACTTGTGGAGGCCACAGTCTGATTCATTTGTGTGGTTATCTTTCCCTATTCCCAGGGCAGGAGTCTCTCTGGAGTAATGCTGGCCCCCATCAGGGCTGCTTGTACACTGCCAGTCTTGTGGCCCTAATTTGAATGGGCTCTAGCTGAAAGCCTATCAGAGGTGGCAGTTCCACAACATACTCCAGGGCAGGGCTGTAGCACCCACAAGGTTTGGACACAGGGAAGAAGGGATATGCCTCCACTGCTGGGATGGGGCTGGCTGGGCTGATCTGTAAAACACTCAGGTATGGGGTGTGCAGTTTTAACAAGGTATGTGCAGAGCCTCTGCTAAAGGGGACCCACTGCTAGTACTGCCAAGACTGAGGCCCTGGAATGTGCATAGGTCAGGGGGCATTATTAAGTGCATAGGTCTCGGACAGAGGCAAGCTTGACCAAAGGAGTGGGGGACGGCTCTTGGTGTCAGCAAGTTGGGTAGTAAGTGTCAGTGTTGTGCTGGTTCCTGCAGATGGCAGTGCATTTATGCTGGGGTTGGGGGTGGGTGGCAGGTGAGGGAAGTGGCACCTGCCAGCTCTTTTGTTCCTGTAGGGGTCTCCCTGTAATCCCTAACTCTCCGGGACAGGCTCTAAAATGAGTAAATAACTCTCTCTGCCATATTCCCCAGGCGTTTTTCAAACCGCTGCTTGTTTGTTGTGCTGTCTCTCTAAGGGCAGGGGCTCAGTTTCTCATCACTTTCCAGGCTCTACTAGAACCGAGATTTTTAAAGTTCCAGGCTTTAAGTCCTCCTGGTTGTAAGTGCTCACAAAATTTGGCCCCTCTAGTTTTCCAACCCAAATATTATGAGGATTCATTTTCCCTATGCAGGCTTCCCAGTATCATAGTCTATTTCTCTCCCTTCTCTGAGTTCACAGGTCCTTCCCTCTGACAGTCCCTTGGGTCCCTTTAGGTTCCCATGTCATTTCCACCCTTCTTACCTTCTTTGATGTGATTTCTTCTTTACATTAAGTTATGGAATTTTTTCTGCCAGTCTTTGGGTCATTTTCTGGGTTATTTATACAGATGTGAGTGTCCTCTAGTTGTATCTGTGGGACAAGGGGAGTTTAGGGTCCTCCTACTCCACCTTCTTCCCAGGCTTCTGGGCCCCTTTCAGATATTTTTAAAAACCTTCAATAGCTGCCTATAACATCCAAATCCTTGCCCTACAAAGCTTACATGATCTGCCTTCTGACCATCTGTTTAACATCATTGTCTACCATTGTTCTCACACAGATTGCCCCAGCTACTTAAGTGTTTCTATTGCTTCTAGAATAGATCGAACTTTCTTGTGCCTCAGGGTCTTTGGTGCCTGGAAAGCTCTTCCCCTGTATTGTTTCTTCCTTCTCTTCATTCAGATGTCTACTCAAACAACACGTCTTTAGAGGCATCATTACCCCACTTCCACCACATCACTCGTCCTTTACCTTGGTTGACTTTTAACCATATTGGCACAATTTAATTCATATTTAACCATATGGTTCATTTTAACCATATTGGCACAATTTAATTCATTTTAATAAGAAATATATTTTTAGGGGTGCCTGGGGAGTTCAGTTGGTTAAATGGCTGCCTTCGGCTCAGGTCATGGTTCCAGGGTCCTGGATTGAGCCCTGCTTTGGGCTCTCTGCTCAATGGGGATCCAGCTTCTCCCTCTTACTCTGCCCCTCCCCCTGCTTGTGTTCTCTCTCTCTCTCTGTCAAATAAATAAAATCTTTATATATATATATATAGATTTATATATATATACACATATATATGATTTATATATAGATATCTATATATAAATATATAGATATAGATAAATATAAATATATATAGATTTATATATACACATATATGTACACATACACATGATATATATAGTTGAATATATATACTATTTATATTCAGAATTATTTGTATACATGTGTGCATATTTTTTATAGAATCAACATATATATTCTTTCTCACTAGAATGCTCTGAGGGGGCAGAACTTTGTCTTCTTCAGTGCTATATTGCCAGTGTCCAAAATAGTAGCTACTTGACATAAGTAGACACTTAGTAAATATTCATTTTGTTAACATAGTAATGTCAGTTAGTGTCATTAAAATTTATTTTTAAGAATAGGAATTTTGGGGGCGCCTGGGTGGCTCAGTGGGTTAAGCCGCTGCCTTCGGCTCAGGTCATGATCTCAGGGTCCTGGGATCGAGTCCCACATCGGGCTCTCTGCTCAGCAGGGAGCCTGCTTCCCTCTCTCTCTCTTTCTGCCTACTTGTGATTTCTCTCTGTCAAATAAATAAATAAAATCTTAAAAAAAAAAAAAAAGAATAGGAATTTTGGGGTGCCTGGGTGCCTCAGTCGTTGAGCATCTGCCTTCTGCTCAAGTCATGACCCCAGGGTCCTGGGATCAAGCCTTACATCAGGCTCCCTGCTAGGCGGGAAGCCTGCTTCTCCCAATCCCACTCTCTGTGCTTGTGTTCCTGCACTCGCTTTCTCTCTCTCTCTGTCAAATAAATAAATAAAATCTTAAAAAAAAAAAAAGATAGGAATTTTTCATTTTTTGAGTAGGTGATTCCAAAATATATAGAAAAGTGTACTTTTAAAAAAAGATTTATTTATTTATTTTAGAGAGAGAGAGAGAGAGCGAGCACACACATGGGAGGGCAGGGGCAGAGGGAGAGACAGGCTTAAGCAGACTCCACCTTGAACACAGAGCCTGATGTGGGACTCAATCTCATGACCCTGAGATTGTAATATGACCCAAAACAAAGAGCTGGACTCTTAACCACCTGTACCACCTAGGCCCCCCATAGAAAAGTGTACATTGAGGGGTGGCTTGGTCATTAAGCATCTGCCTTCAGTTCGGGTCAGGATCCCGGAGTTGTGGGATCAAGCCCACATCAAGATCCCTGCTTGGCAGGAAGCCTGCTTCACCCTCTCCCACCCTCCCTGCATGTGTTCCCTCTCTTGTGGTGTCTCTCTCTGTCAAATAGATAAATAAAAGCTTAAGAAAGAAAAAAAGTGTCCTTTGAAACATCTTCCTAACCCAGCCGGTCCCTAATCCATTCAATTCCCATTCAAGACCCCAAACTATTATTTTTCCATGTGTCCTTCCAGAGTTTCTTGTTTTGTATGCAAGGAAATATAAAAGTATGCACAGATTATTGGGGCGCCTGGGTGGCTCAGTGGGTTAAGCCGCTGCCTTCAGCTCCGGTCATGATCCCAGGGTCCTGGGATCGAGCCCCGCATCGGGTTCTCTGCTCGGCAGGGAGCCTGCTTTCTCCTCTCTCTCTGCCTGCTTCTCTGCCTGCTTGTCATCTCTCTCTGTCAAAAGTATGCACAGATTCTTACTTTTCTCTTTTTACTAATACTGTTATACATACTGTTCTTAACTTTTTATATTACAGATTAAAAAATTAATAATTATATCCATATGTAGAGAGTGTCCTCATTTTTAAATAGCTGCGTAGTATTCCATTGGGTGGACATACTGTAATTTATTTAACCAGTCTCCTAGTGAGGGGCATGTTGGTTGTTTTCAGTATCTTCCTATTGTAAACAGTGCTGAAGTTCATAACCTGTGCATATACAATTTTATACATATATAGTATATGTCTGATTAAATTCAGAGAGTGTGATAGGTGCCATACATACTGCTTAGTTGCCTTCCATAAGGATTGTACCAATTTGTACTCCCCCAGCAATGAATAAAAGTACAGTTTCCCATAACCTTGCCAGCTGAGAGAGTTGTCCGACTTTTGGATTTTTGCCAATCTGATGGTTAAAGTATGGTTTCAGCATAATTTTTTTTAAGAATTCATAATAAAATTTATGGTAAAGTTTTAAATTTTTTTAAAATTTTAAGTTGTGAAAAATACATATAAAATTTTCCATCTTAACTTTTTTTTAAGTATTCAGTTCATCAGTGTTAAGTATATTAACATTGTCACGAAACAGATGTCTAGAACTTGTTCACCTTCCAATCCGAAACTCTATACCCACGAAATAACAACTCCCTGTTTACTCCTCCTTCCAGACCCTGGCAACCACCATTCTCCTTCCTGTTTCTATGAGTTTGACTGCTTTAGATATCTCATGTAAGTGGAATCACACAGTGTTTATCTTTTTGTGAATAGCTTCTTTCACTTAGTGTAAAGTCCTTGAGTTTCACCTGTACGGTAGCAAATGACAGGATTTTCTTTACTTTTAAGGATGAATAATATTCCCTTATATACCACACTTTATCCATTCATCCATTGATGGACATTTGGATTGTTTCTACCTCTTGGCTATTGTGAATGATGCTGCTATGACTATGGGTGTGCAGATAACATTTTGAGGTCCTGCTTTCAGTTGTTTCAGAAGTGAGATTATTGGATCATGTGGCAATTCTATTTTTCAATTTTTAAGGAACTACTGCATTATTTTCCATAAAGCTGCATCACTTTAGCATTGTTTTAATGTGTATTTCTCTCATTATGAGTTGGGTGGGACATCTTTTCATATTTGGAAGAAACCTGCTCTTTTTTCTGTGAATTGTTTGTATCTTTTGCCCTTGATTGGATTTTTTTCCTATTAGTTTGATAACATTTTTTGCTTTTATGCCTCTCAGTTTTCCAAATTTATAAGCTAGTAGTCACTGGTACAGGTTTGGGTAAGAGTGCCTAAGGTTAATAGTTGTGCAATCTTGATTGGGCAATTACTGAATGTTTCTGAGTTTCAGTTTTCTTACCTGTAAATAGTAATAACAATGAGTTCTTATAAAGTTTAATTAGATAATATATATTAAGTGGTTAATATAGAACCAGTATGATACGGCCAGAAAAAGAAATAAAAGGCCAATGTTCAGAAGGGACGCAAAACTATCATTATTCACATATGGTGATTGTGTACCCAGAAAAGCCTATAGAATCTCTAAAAATACTTCGCAATTTTGCAAGGCCATAGGTTACATTCAATATAGAAAGTTGCATCAGAAATAATTAGAACAGCTAAAACAATTGGAAAATAGGTTAAAATATCACCACTGAAAATATTAAATACATAGCAATAAATCTTTAAAGAGAGCATAAGGACCTCTATATACTGAGCACTACAGAACATTACTAAGAAAAATTAGAGAAGACTGAACTTAAAAGCTCAATATAAATTCCATGGGGGCACCTGGCTAGCCTCAATTGGTAGAGCATGTGTCTATTAACCTCAGGGTCCTGAGTTCAAGCTACACACTGGGCATGGAGCCTACCATAAAATCAATCAATCAGTCAGTCAGTAAGTAAATCTTAAAAATGCAAAACATGATCATGGATTATAAAACTCAAAATTGTTAAGATGCCAATTTTCCCTAAGTAAATGTATAGATCCATTGCAGTTCCTATAAAAATTTCAGCAGGTGTTTTTGAAGAAATTGTCAAGCTAATTCTAAAATGTATCTAATAATGCAATGAACATTGCATAGCTAAAACAATCTTGAAAAGGAACAACAAGATGGATGATTTATAGCATGTGATTTCAAGATTTAACTGTAAAGGTATTAACTATAACCAACAATGAACTGTTGCCCCTAGAAGAGATGAATGCATCAGTGGAGGAGAATAGCACATCCAGAAATAGACCCATACACATAAGGTCAATTGATGTTTTTTTTCTTTTTTTTTTTTATCAAGGTGGCAAGTTAATTCAATGGGAAAGGAAGTCTCTCTTTTTTTTTTTTTTTTTTTTTTTTTAAGATTTATTTATTTGAGAGAGAGAGGGAACATGACGGGGTCAGAGGAGAGCAGAGAGAGAGAGAGGGTGAGAGGGAATGTAAAACAGACTCCCCACTGAGCACGGAGCCAGACATGGGGCTCCTCCATCTCACGACCTGCGATCATGACTTGAGCTGAAATCAAGAATCAGACACTCAACCAATTGAGCCACCCAGGCACCCCAGAAATAGAGTTTTTTTAAACTTGTTGCTGGATCAAATTGGATTTTCTTATGGGAAAGTAAGAAAAGAACTGTCACATCTTTATCTCTCCATACAAAAATTTAATAGACATTGATCATAGATCTAAACATAATAATCAGAACCAGAAAGGTAGGGGGGAAAAAATGGAAAATACCTCTGCAATCTTGGGTATGCAAAGATTTCTTGAACAGGACACTAAAAGCACCAACCATAAAAAGTAAATAAAATTAAATGAGTTTAAATATTTATTGCAAGATTTCTCAGAACCTTTAATATGTTAATGTTTCTAGTAAAAGGGTCATGCAGCATTTCCCTACGTTTTTGACCACAGAGTCCTTTTTTTTTTTTCCCCGTTTAGAACATTCAACTAAACTGCAGGAGTCAGTATGCCAAAGAATATACTTGGAGAAGTTGTTGCTTTGGTTCTCTCCTCAAAGCATACTTCTTTTGAGAACTGTAATAAATGAAAGATCAGTTACCCCCTCTTTAGTATGAATTAATGTAATTGCATCTATTTTAACAACCAGAATAAAGAAAACCCTCTGCCAAAAGAACTGTGACCACACTTTACTCCAAATTGACTGGTCAGCAAGCCAACAGTTGGAGTTACTACTACTGGTAGGATTCTAGGTCATTGTCACGTTCTATGTTCTATTGGAATTTACCGTAGTAAAAGGAATAAAGAGTGATTGAGATGCAAATCACTTTGCCTTTTCTCTGCACTGGTTTCATGTACTTGTTTGGTCTGCTCTGCCCTGCTTTTTCACCATCTGTCACACTCCAACGTGTTAACCCTCACTCAGATGACTCAACTCCTCACAGTTCCCAATTGCTTGAAGGTCTCTTTTCTGTGGCATTTCTAGTCTCTGACTCACTTCACTGTCCTAATCAGATTCCTCTACCTGCTGTTGCGGCCCATGAACTGATTTTCATGGAATATGGGTTTTCACATAAGAAGTAGAGAAGAACCAGAAGAGAAAGTAGAAGGAAAACAAAGTCAAACTTTACCTAAACCAAACTTTGGCCCAAGATCTCAAGAAGAAGTCAAAATGGTATGTAATGCCAGTGGAAATGTATAAAGAACAGAAAGTTTAAGGAAGTGACCCTATAATATCCTGGATTATGTTTTTTAAAATGAACTACTGTAATAGATATTAGTTTGTCCTGAATGTGGAAAGCTAATAATAACCAGATATAGAAACCTCATCTGTGTCATCTGAATAGAGTTTACTAGAAAGACTAGAAGTTAAGTATCTTTAGTTTTAAATCTGCCACTAATTTGCTTTTTGATGACAAGTAACTATATTCTTTTAAAGAGAAAAAGAATATGCTTTCCCCCTCATTGCAAATATATGTATGTATATATTTTTGTGTGACTATACATATATGTACACACATACCTACATACATAACAGACTCTGTCACAGATATTTTTTCGTGTGCTGTCTCATTTAATCTGTCCATATCTCCACTTCCTCATCTGGAAAACGAGATAATAATATCTCAGTCTGCCTTCTTCACAGGACAACAAGTGGAATGATAACCAGATAATAAAATAGATTCCTTTGAGCATTATTCTGGAATTTAAGGAATACATCTTAAATGATATATTGTGTATGATATAAACCAGTGTTTCCATAGCAAAATGGTATGATGGATCCTGGGAAAATCCATTTCAAAATGTACTTGCAATACAAACTTGGCAGAAACAATTTACACAGGATGTTTTATAGACATCAGAGACAATTATGGAACGCCTGGAAAGCACGGAACAACCTTTTCTGTGCTTCTCAGTGAATGCGACACAAAGTAAACACAACCCTCATAGTACTTTATGACACACCTAATCAAAGAAAAAAATCAAGAGAGATACCTAGGCAAATAGGTAGAGGCAGAATAACAGTGTGGATGACAATAAAAAGAATTTTACATTTGAAATTGAAAACCATTTTTTAGTCTGTATTAAAATAGGATAAACAGAAGGAAGGAGGAGTACCACGGAAGGCATCTGGGGCTGCAGGGGTCAATTGGATGGATACTTATTTAACTCTGCTGTTTCTTTTTTTTTCCCAGCGTAACAGTATTCATTGTTTTTGCACCACACTCAGGGCTCCATGCAATCCATGTCCTCTCCAATACCCACCACCTGGCACCCCGACCTCCCACCCCCCGCCCCTTCAAAACCCTCAGATTGTTTTTCAGAGTTCATAGTCTCTCATGGTTCACCTCCCCTTACAATTTCCCCCAAATCCCTTCTCCTCTCCATCTCCCCATGTCCTCCATGCTATTTGTTATGCTCCACAAATAAGTGAAACCATATGATAATTGACTATCTCTGCTTGACTTATTTCACTCTACTGCTTCTTAACCTGGCCCTGGGAGCTGAAAGAAACTTGCTGTCTTTTCTAGTAGCCTGATCCTTTATTATAATCAGAATGGAAGGTTTCAGAGCTATTGAAATCCACCTCTAGGCTGTCTTTCCATTGTCCCTACAGCTTTCAGAATTTAATAAGATGATGGGGGTGGGAAGTTCAATGGCTCCCAAGTGTCTAGGAAACTACAAGCTTTTCTCACTAAAGTTCCCTTAGCACGAGAGGATCCTATACTAGCAAACAAGTTTGTCAAAGGAAGACCAAAAAAGTTACTAATTAAAAATTGAGGGGCACCTGGCTCGCCCAGTCAGTGAAGTGTTTGACTCTTGATCTTAGGGTTGTGAGTCTGAGCCCTGTGTGGGTGTAGAGGCTACGTAAAAATAAAATCTTAAAAAAAAATTGAAAAAGGCTGCATATATAATCTATTATCCTGAAAATGACTAGATAAGAAGGTCCATAGGAAGAGACATGAAAAACAAAATGGCTTATATGGCTGCTTTGAGAAAGCAAGATGTACATTAGTAGCAATAAATAGCAAATTGGACATCACTGACCTATAGGTAGGTGTTAATAGTGCTGGTTCACTGAACAAAGAAAAAGAAAACATGACAATTTTACAACCTGGTACAGAAGTTACCTTCACTCAGTAGCATGACTCTTATGTCTGTCAAATGACTTTTTCAATTTTGGCATTTATTTTTTATTCCTAGCTTTTGCTTTTGATTCTCTTTTTACTTTGATGTTCTTTTTTTCTACTAGATCCTTTAACAGAGGCAGTTATTGTGGTAACAGTTATAAGAGTCCATACATAAGTGAAAACTTGTAAACTGTACACCATAAAAGTCAATTTTACTATGTGTTAATTTACAGAAAAAAAAGCTATGGTCTGTTCAAAGCAAAAATAATAATGTACAGCCGGGGTAAGAGCATATAAAGAAGTAAAATATATACCAACATGAGTATAAAGGGTGGGGATGAAGTAGTATGATATGAGGTAGACTGTAGTATGTTAACATTATACAACGTAGTCTCTAAAAACAGTGGTTCTCAAAGTGTGGTCATTAGACCAGCAGCATCACCGGTCCCCTGGGAACTCATTAGAGATGAAGTTCTCTTGGCGCCACCATAGACCTAACTGAGTTACATACTCTGGAGGTGTGGCCAAATAATCTGTCATTCTGATACACGCTAAAAGGTAAGAACCAATGCTTTAGAGCAGTGGTTGGGAAATTGGGGGGGTGGATTTTTTCTGTAAAGGGCCAGATAATAAATATTTTAGGCTTTGTGGGCCATTTGGTCTCTGTGGCAGCTAACTCTGCCTTTGTAGCACAAAAGCAGAAACATAGACAGTACATAAATCCATTAGCAGGGATGTAGTCTAATACTGTTACTTATGAAAACAGGCCTGCTAGATTTGGCCCATGTACTACAGTCTGTTGCCTTTTTAGGGTATCCATTAACACATACAGGTACATGCACACATACACATACAGAGATACAGTTATGCCAAAAAAGAAGTAAAATAAAATACTTAAAATACAGATCATTCTAACTTTGCAGTGTGAGACCATAAAAATGATCATGCAATCTGAAATCATGCAAAGTATTTTTAATATAAGTGGAAAAAATATTGGTTGTTCTGTGACTGAAAAAAAGTTTTTTGTCAAAACTTTTGGTAGGGACAGAAGGAAAAGGATATTTTATTTACTGGGAGGATCCATCAGATAAGTTTCTAGGGTCCTAGAAATGTTCTAAATCTTGATTTTGTTGGTAGTTACAAGGATGTATAGAATTATTTGCATTCATTAGATTGAACACTTGAGACCTATGCATTTCATGTATGTAAATTATTATCAACAAAAATTTTTTTAAGTACAAATTAAGGGTCTGGAATAAAATCTGCACTTTATGTTAGGTAACATCCTTATTTCAGATAAAATAAGATAAATTATGAGAAATAAGTGTAAATTCTTTAGGAAGAAAGCTGAGGCAAACAGTCCAGGAAGAAGAACCATTTGTAACACTTGGGAAGAGGTATAGGAATTCATGACGCTTGGGGAAAATGGCTCTATGTGATGGAGAACCGTTGAAAATATTTTCATGAGAGAATTGAAATAATCAGACTGTATTTTAGAAAGATCACTGCTATATGAACTGAAGGGGAAAAGAGATTAGAAGTAGGGAGATAAGAAGGCTATTGTTATAACCAGATGAGACTATCTTGGGCAAAGGCTGCAAGAATTAAGAGTAGGGCATAAACCTGAATGATATTTAGAATCAGTTGGGTTTAGTGACTGACTAGATTTATTAAAATATTACAAACATCTGTGAGCCAGGCATTGTACTTTGGGCTGCCATGCCTTATCTTGTTTAATCTTTACAAAAACCGTTTAAGAAGGTATCATGATTACAATTACAATTACAATTACAATAACCTCATCTCCATTTTATAGATAATGCCACACAATTCATCCAAGTGGCCTCATAGCTTGAAAGTGGCACAGCCATGGTTTCTAAAATATACTTTCTTAGTAATGACTTGTGGGTATTCTGAAGATAATTTATTTCCAGTTGCTAACACAATACAAGAGAAAATAACGGAAGGCTAATTTCCTGACCAAATTTAGAAAAGTCAAGCGAATTGTAAAATCAAAAGAAACACTTGATTTAAGTAAATCCTTGGAATGCACAATCTAGGCCATATTTTCAAAGGAACAATTAAATAAAATTTCATATATATGGCCCCCAAAATCTTTAGTACCAAATATTAAGTTCATTAGTGTACACAAGAAAAAAAATATAAAATTGAAATCCTATTGCAGTATCACTAAAAGGAATTAATATTTCTTTGCATAAAATATAGAAAAACACTTGTCATAAATAATGCTCAGAAATATTATAAACCAGAAATTAAATTTAACATCCTACAAAAAGCCTTTTAAAGTACTGCTGGGAGAAAGCTACACTGAGTTAAGTTCCTCAGAAAGAAAATAGATATCAATGATGCTAATACATTTTAACATTTAACAATATAATTTTAAAAATACCCAATAAAATTTTCCAATCATTTTTAACAGTGTTCTTCAAATTAGTTAAATTAGTTAAAAATATGCAGTATTGGGTCCACCTAGGTGGCTCAGTCAGTTAAGTGTCTGCCTTTGGCTTGGTTCATGATCCTAGAGTCCTGGGATCAAGCCCCAAGCAGGGCCCCCTGCTTAACAAGGAGTCTGCTTCTCGCTCTGCCTCTCCCCCTGGCTTGTGCTTATTCCCTCTCACTTACTTTCTCTCTCTCAAATAAATACAATCTTTTAAAAGATATGCATTATCAAGCAAATTATCATTCAGTATCTCTAATGAACATATACTCACTGATGAAAACTCACTAGAGGAAAACCCAATAGTAGAAAGTGGTTTAATATCAGAAGAAGAGAGAATGGTATAATCATTATGGAAAACAGTGTAGAGGTTCCTCAAAAACTTAAAAGTAGAACTACAATACTCTCCAGCAAGCCCATTGTGGTTATGTATCCAAAGGAAATGAAATCTAGATCTTGAAGAGCTATCTGTTCTCCCATGTTCACAATAGCCAAGATACGGAAACAACCTACATGTCCATCAGTGGATGAATGGATACAGAAAATATGGTGTATATATACAATGGAGTATCATTTAGCCACAAGAAGGAAAAACAGCGCCATTTGTGACCACAAAGATGAATCCAGAGGATATTATATTAAGTAAACTAATTCAGAAAGATAAATACTGTTCTATCTTACTTATATGTGGGATCTGAAAACCTGGAACTCAGAAACAGAGAGTAGATCAGTAGTTATCAGAGACTGGGAGATAGGGAAGATGGAAGATATTGGTTAAAGGGTTAATTGTGGTTATCCTTTCATAATGAAAATATATATCAAACCATCACCTTGTATACCTTAACTATATATAATTTTTATTTATCAATTAGACCTCAATAAAACTAGAAAAAAGTTTTAAAAAGAAAAGTTGGCTATGAATTTCATAACAAGATATGATTTATTTAAATATTATAAATGCTGTTTTAAAATATTTGATAGACTACAAAATATTTTTTTCAGAACTTGTAAATAAGAACAAAATAAGTTTCCTAACTTATTAAAATCACACATAACACAAGTCTTTAAGTTTTTCAAAGCATGGGAAAATGTTTATGTTTTAATGTTAAGTTTAAAATGCAAGATACAAAACTGCATAAAAACCACAATCCTAGCTACTTAACAAACATGCAATTAAAGGACTGAAAGGTAATGTACAAAAACATTAACAATGGTTATTCTGGGTGACTACTTTTAATATTTTATTTTTAAGAACAGAAAGAGATGATTTTAAAAAGAGTCCACATCAACCTCTTTGGGAAACTGGCAATATCTATTAAAACTGAACAGGTATCTCCTTCAACGAAGAAGCTAGTAACATTTACTGAATGCCTGTGTGTCAGGCCTTGCCCTGAGCACTTCCTATGTATGTTGAATTGTAGTGGTGAAGGCAGACATCCTTGTCTTGTTCCCAGTCTCTCTGGAAAAGTATTTCATGTTTCATCATAAGCATGGTATTGCTGTAAATTTTTTGTAGATACATTTTATAGTTTGAAGAGGCTGTCTTCTGTTCCTAGTTTTATGAGATTTTTTTGTATGAATTTTGTCAAATGCATTTGCTATATCTACTGGGATGATTGTGTTGCTATTCTCCTTTATTCTCTTAATATTGTTTGAGTTTTCTGACATTAAACCAACTTTGCATTCTTGCAATAAATGCCATTTTAGTCATGTTGTGCTATGTGTTTAAAAAATTCAGTACATTCATGGGGCACCTGGGTGGCTCAGTTGGTTAGGCATCCAACTCCACCTTAGCTCAGGTCTTGATCTCAGGGTCATGGGTTCAAGCCCCATGTTGGTCTTTGTGCTGGGTATGAGCCTACAAATCAATCAATTAATAAATAAACACATGCACCATAGGTTCAATTTACTAGTGTTTGGTGGAACATTTTTGCACCTTTGTGAGATGCAATGAGGAATGTCAGTATCTATAAAGGGTATTGGTCTGTAACTTTGTTTTTAATAATGTCTTCATCATGTTTTTGTACCAGGGCTATGCTGGCATTTTAAAGTGAATTAGAAAGTGTTTCCTCCTCCTGTGTTTTCTGAGTTTGTGTAGAATTCGTATTTTCATTAGTAGTGGTGGGTGGTGGTAGTGTGGTAGTGATGGTGGTAAATGTTTGATCTTACCCCTGGTAAATCCACATGGGCCTCGAGCTTTTTTTTGGGGAGGGGGGAGAACATTTTTATTATGAATTTGATTTATTATTAATTCTTTAATAGATATAGGAAACTTAGAGTTTTCTAATTCTTTTTTAAGTCAGTTTAAGTAATTTGTGTTTTTTTAAGATTTGTCCATATTATCTACATTGTTGCATATATTAGAGTAACAGTCATAATATCTTTTTATTGTTCTTAGTGTCTTCAGTGTCTGATATGATAGCCCTTCTTTCATTCCTAATGATAATTTTTTAATTTTTTTTAATTAATACACTATTTTTAGCAGTTTTAGGTTTATATGAGAATGAGCAAAAAGTACAAAAACTTTTCATAATCTTCCTCATCCCCACACTCAGTTTTCCCTATTATTAATATCTTGCAGTAGTATGGTACATTTGTTACAGCTGATGAACCAATAACAATACATTTTTATGGCAACTGCTCATGTTTTTACTGTCTCCATAGTTTTGCCTTTTTTCAGAATGCCATATAGTTGGGATTATATGTATGTAACCTTTCAGATTGGCTTCTTTCACGTAACACAATTTGTTTTTTGTTTTTTGTTTTTCATTTTTCCCTATCAGTCTTGCTAAGGTATTGAGAATTTTATTAATATTTTTAAAAATTATCTATGGAAAATTTATTCATTTTCTGTTTCTTAATTTCACTGGTTTCTGTTCTTAACTTTATTATTTCTTCTTCTTTCTTTGGGTTTAGTTTGTTCTACTTTTCCCAGCTTTTTTTGGTAGAAACAGATCATTGCTTTTTTTTTTTAAAGATTTCTTTTTTTTAATTTATTCATATGACAGAGAGAGAGATCACAAGTAGGCAGAGAGGCAGACAGAGAGAGAGGGGGAAGCAGGCTCCCTGCTGAGCAGAGAGCCTGATGTGGGGCCCAATTCCAGGACCCTGGGATCATGACCTGGGCTGAAAGCAGAGGCCCAACCCACTGAGCCACCCAGGGGCCCCCAGATCATTGCTTTTAAATTCTTCTCTAAACTACACATTTAAAGCTATAAAATATCCTCTAGGCTGGTTTAGTTGTATCTTACACATTTTGATATGCTTTCTTCAATCTCATTTAGTTTGAAATCTCATTTTCCTTGTGATTTGTTTTTTCACCCATGGGCCATTAGATGTGCTTTTTAGTATCCAAACATTACAGGGATTTATTTTTTTAAACGATTCATTTATTGATTTGAGAGAGAGAGAGCGCCCGTGAGCAGGAGAAGGAGCAGAGGGAGTTGGAGAGAAAATAGAGAACCTCAAGCAGATTCCCTGCTGAGCATGGAGCCTGATGCAGGGCTTGATCTCACCACCCTGAGATCATGACCTGAGCTGAATCCAAGAGCTGGTTGCTCAACCAACTGAGCCACCCAAGTGCCCCAACAGGGATTTTTTAGATAAGCTATCTTATCGATATATAAAAGAATAGATAAAAAGACTTCAGTCTTTTGAAATTAACTGAGACTCATTTTAAGGCCCAGAATAAGGTCTATGTGGGTGAATCTTTGCACAAACTCTGTAGTTGTTAAGTGTGGTGTTTTGTGAATGTCAGGTTAAGATGGTTGAGAATACTGTTCAAATCTATCTGCTTACTGATTTTTTTTTTTTTTTTTTGGCCTAGTACCATCTGTAACTGAGAAAGGGGTTTTAAAGTCTCTGTGATTGTGGACTCCCCTATTTCTCTCTTTAGGTCTGTCAGTTTTGTGCTTGAAAGCTCTGCTATTGAGTACAACTGTATTTAGAGTTGTTAGGTTTTCCTGATGAAGTGGCTCTTTTATGTTTATTAAAGCTCCCTTTCTATTTCTGCTAGTACTGTGTCTTGATATCTACTTTGGTGACTGATAGTATATAGTTACAGGAACTTTCTTATACTTAGTATTTGCTTGGTATTCCCCACCCCCCGACCTTTTACTTTAGAATTGTCTGTGGTTTTATATTTGAGGTGTCTTTTTTATAAATAGCATATGGCTGAGTCTTGCTTTTTTTTTTTTAAAAATCCGGTCTCACAGTTTCTACCTTCTAGTCCTTCTATATTTAATGTATTCAGTGATATGGTTGTACTTAGGTGTACTTTTTTGTTTTCTATTTATCCCATCTGGGTTTTGTGACCTATTTCCTTTTCTGACTGATTGATTGATTGATTGAAGTTTATCAAATATTTTATAGTATTCATCCAATTGATTGATCTAATGATTGTTGAGCTATGGCTTTTCAATATTTTTAGTTCTCGCTCCAGAGATTTTACTATGTATCCTTAAGTTATTATAGTCTGCTAATTAATATTATATCATTTCTTATACAATATAAAAACTAAAGATATAAAATATATGAAAGTAAGAACACAAAAGATGGGATGTAGTAGAATTATATTGCATTAGGGTTAACATGAGGGATTACTTGCAGCATTGGAACTCCAGTTTCTTATCTGCGGTGGTGGATAAGTGAATGTACACAGATGATAAAATCATATAGACTGTAATACACACACACATCCAAATAAAACTGGGGAAATCTGACTAAGACCAGCAGATCAATGTCGCTCTCCTGTTTGTGATACATATTATATTCTAGTTTTGCAAAATGTTACCATTGGGGAAAACTGGACAGAAAAATGTTATTGTTGGGGAAAACTGGACAGAATTTACAAGGAATCTCTCTTTTATTTTTTATAACTGTATGTGAATCTGCAATTATCTCAATAAAAATAAAAAATATTCTTGCTATCAGGTAACCGAATTTCCATTGCTAAAGTAAGGGGCTTCCAAGTATCAAGAAAGAAAAAAGACAAAGCACATTTCTACTTTGATTTATGTATTATAAAAATAGACTATTCAATACTACTTCTTAGTTCCTATTGCCTGGTAGGTAGAGAGTGGTAGAAGGGGTTCGGAACAGTATTTATCAACATGCTTGCACTTACGTGTGGCAGATGCGGGCCAGCTGTGCGCCAGTAGGCCTCCATTGCCCAGGCCTAGTAGCTATTGGACTATCCAATCCAACCTGCTGTGGTCATGAAAGACTGGGTTAAAATTATCCCAGCCCAGGGACGCCTGGGTGGCTCAGTTGGTTAAGCGGCTGCCTTCAGCTCAGGTCATGATCCCAGCGTCCTGGGATGGAGTCCCGCATCGGGCTCCTTGCTCAGCAGGGAGCCTGCTTCTCCCTCTGCCTCTGCCTGCCATTCTGTCTGCCTGTGCTCGCTCTCTCTCCCTCTCTGTCTGATAAATAAATAAATAAATCTTAAAAAAAAAAAAATTATCCCAGCCAAAAATATTTTATCCTGTGCTTAAGAATTTATAAGAAGAAAAATCTGTAACCTTAATCAACTAACAAACATTTCTGGAACACTTCTGTTTATTTAAGTACTCCGCTAGATGCTGAGGACACAGGAGTGAAAATGACACAGTTACTGAGTTTACGAAGCTTAGGGTTTAGTGCAAAATATAAACATATACTCCAGTCACTATAATAGAAATATGTTAAATATGCACAGGGTGCTGTGGAAACAGAGGAAGGACCTCCAACAGATCCCAAAAGGTCCTCAAGGGTTTCTGATGGAAGATGTATTTGAACAAAGTCTTAAAGGAGAAGTAGTAAAAAGGAAGAGTTGACAGCACTCTAGCGAGAGGCAACAACACGGTCAAGTACCTGTAGGTGAGGAGAATCAGCACCTCACTTTGGCTGGAGCCTAGAACTAGGAGCGGTAGGAAATGAGGACAGAGAAATTGGTGGGATGGCTTCAGAAATGGCTTTATGTGCCAAGGCCAGGAGTTTGTACTTCATTCTGAGTCTTACGAGGGACTTCCTTTGCATACTTTAGGGCTTAAGAGTGTATCCTTTCCTCTTCTTATAAGGACACCAGTCATTGGATTTTAAGGCCCGCTTTATCTAGTATGACCTCATATTAGCTTAAATAATTACATCTACATAGACTAATTACAAATAAGGTTACATTCTGAAGTTCTAGGTAAGTATGAATTTGGAGGCGCACACTTTTCTGTGTTGCGGTGGGTCGAAGTGTAAGAAGAGGAGAGGACATGCAGATATACCCACAGAGAAGAGGGCTTTGTGAGGACACAGGGAGAGACGGGAGCAAAGCAGCTACAGACCGAAGACCGGCAAGGATTCCCAAGAGCCACCAGACGTTAGGAAGGGGCAAAGAAGGATCCTTTCCTAGAGTGTTCAGGGGGAGCATGGCCCTGCTAACACCCTGATTTCACACATCTAGTTTGAAGAACTGTGAGGGAATAAACTTCCATTGCTTTAAGCTACCCCCTTTGTGTAATTAGTTACAGTAGCCTTAGGAAACTACTGCAATATGTAACCCACATTCTATGTATTATGGGTTCAGCTCATTGTCGTGGTTTTAAGATATTTTTATTCATTCAAGAGGCAGAGCCTGATTCCTTTCCCCTTGAGTGTGGGCTGGACCCGATAACTCACCTCTAATGAATAAAGGGAGAATGAGGGTGTATAGGTTTGAAGGCCAGATCACCGCTTGGGTGATCTATGGGCAAATTATGGTCCATGGGCTGGCTGCCGGTTTTTATAAAGTTGTATCGGCACGTACCATGCCCATTTGTTTATGTATTAGAGGTGGTGGTTTTTGCACAAAAACCACTGAGGTGAGTAGTGACAGTAGAGACCATATGGCCTGCAAACCTAAAATATTTACTGTCTAGCCCTTTAAGTAAAAGTTTCCAGTCCCTGAACTAGGTCATAAAAAGCACTGCAGCTTTTTGCTTGCTTTTGCTAACTTGCTCTGGGGAATGCCAGCTGCCCTGTCACGAGGGCACTCTGACAGCCCTGGTGAAAGGTCCACATGGCAAGGAACTAGGGCCTCCCACAAGCAGCCATGGAGGTGAACTGCATCCGTGGTCAACAGCTTGACCGAAACTTCCTGAGACCCTGAGCCAGAACCGCCCACCTATGCTGCTCCCAGATTCTTGACCTTTAGAAACGGTGTGAGATAATACATGTTTGTTGTTTTAAGCTGCCAAGTTTCGGGGCAGTTTGTTATGCTGTGACACGTAACCAGTCCACACATCTGCCCCTTCTGTGGTTTTGAATGCAGCCTGTGAGCGGCTCCGCACATCTTACCTGTGCCCCAGGCTTTCGCTATTTTAGAAACATACGGGGGATGAAACCTATTTTATAAAGAAACTCCCGGATGACATAGATAAGACTGGGAGGAAACAAAGGATAGTGGAAGGCAAGGGCTACATTTCCCAGATTTTTCAGAATTCTCTTATTAACTAACATAGCACAAGGTCTGATCGTGGCTACTGAGATCGGCTGTTGCTAACAAAATATTAGGTTTGTAACTATGGTTATTTGAGTCATCAGGCAGGACGTTTGCTCTGTTATGTTATTCACTATTACTTATATAAACAGGAGTGTTTGATAATGCCATTATAATCTTTATTAGGTGTGTCTGGGGGGTTTTAGTTGCCCTCTGTAAGTGCAAACCAAGCGGTCTCTAGCTGGGATGGTGGTGAGCTCCGTGGGTATATTAGTTTCCTATGGCTGCATCACAATATTATCACAAACCTAGTGGCTTAGGACAACACACATCTATAGCCTCCATTCCTGTGGGAGAGGACTCAGCACGGCCTAGTTGGGCTTTCTGCTTAAGGTCTTGGAAGGCTTCAGTCAAGGTTTGCCCAGGGCTTTATTCTCATCTGGTAGCTCCTCTGGGGCACTCCGTGGTTGTTGACTGCATTCAATTCCTTGTGGTTGTAGGACCGAGAGCTTCAGTTTGGGGTTTTTTTTCCCCTTTTGGTTGTTATTACCTGTTGGCCAGAGGGTGCCATCAGTTCCTAGGAGCCACCATATTTCCTGCCATGTGGGGTTTCCCCAAATGGCCACTTGCTTTCTGACAGCTAGCCAGGGAAAGATTTCACCAAGACAGAAGTTGTGGCTTTATATAGCAACATCACAGAATTATGTGCATGTAATCACCCAGTACCTTGTCTGTATTTTATTGATTGGAAGTAAGTCTCATTCACTCCCAAGGGGAGGGCTCACACAGCCGTGTGAAGATTAGGAAGTGGAGAGCATGGGAGCCACCTTAAGAATATGTCTGCCACAAGGGACTGCCCAGCCCAATCCTACCTGTAAGGTGGAATTAATGTTTCACCAATATAATTGCTGTACGCAAAGAAAAAAGGATGTAGTGCATTGTTTTTTTGTTTTGGGAGTTTGTTGTTTGTGTTTGTTGTTGTTGTTGTTGTTTTGTCCTCTGTAGTGCAAATGGTTGACATGTAGGAGGGTGCTGAATTAGAAGAATGGAGGGAAAATGAATAGAGATGGGATAAACAAAAACCAGGGGAGATGAAAGATATACATAATCCTAAAACACTTCCAGGCTGGAAAATATTGTAGCTGGAAACAGCTTGGCATGCAGCTAGGTAGACAGACCATAAGCAAAGGTTTCCTGCGTATGGGGAGAGCTGAAGGTACCACTGCCAGTAGCATAAAGGGAGCCCATTTCCACAAGGTCACAGATACAGTGTATAAAGTTCTATTATTTATTCCTTTTCAATCATACTGGCATAGGTGGTATTCAAGTTTTAGTAAGACTTTAGAATAAGAAGGGCAACAGTAGATGTGATAGATCCCAAATCTACCTTGACGTGTGACGTGCATTCATTCATTCACTCAGTGAATTTCTGTTGAATGCTTACTGCATGCGAGGTCCTTTGCTAGAGCTGTTCAGTCTTGCATGTTTGTAATGGAAAGAGTGCCACCATCTATGGCTACACCTGCCGTGGGTATGGGGAGAGGACTAGAGGCACACGTGTTTAGTTCTGCCAGCCCTGGCATATAGTGTTATTATAAGAAGTTTGATGGCAAAGGACAGGAAAGTGAGTAGATAAGCCACAGGAAATTTTCAAAAGGGAGAGACATGGCAAAGGAGAAGTCTAGCCAATAAGAGACTGAAGATGATATACTTATCTGTGCCCAGAGAATCTGATCAATAGTAGGGACTCAGTTTTATCAGCTGTCTCACCTCTCCCTTTACACAGTCTCTCCTCACTTTTTTAAAAAATTTTCTTAAACATAGACTGTTCTACTGTGTGTCAGACATAATAGTAGACACTGTGGTAACCAAACTGAAAATAGCCCTGACCCCTTTCCCTTTATGCCTCGTCCAGCTTGGGACATCAGTAGCCATTTCAACAATCCTTTCCTCCAAGTCTCACCTCCTCCATTCTTTGTCAGCGTTGGCCCCTTCTCCTCTGACTCTGCCCAACCCACTGGACTTCCCTAATCATGCTTTTTGCTGCCATGATAGTTTTGCCTCCTTGGTTGGGTCCTCACTGCTGATTGGTGGCCTTTAGTTCATATCTATTTACATTTTCCACAGCAGCTATCCAAACCTCTTCTGTTCCCTCTGTTTCCTGGGAGTCCAGCTCTGGCATCCTCTTTCACCAGGTGACTGTGCCCCCTAAGGGGGTTTCCCAACTTCCTTTCTACTCTTCTCATAATCTCCTATTGCCATCCTCACTTGTCTATTTTCTTGCAAAACAAAATAAGTAAATACACACACACACACACACACACACACACACACACACCCCTTCTTGTCAAGGCTTTTAGTCCCAAGCCCTCCTATCTCCTCAAAGCCTATGCCAACCATGACCATCCCTCATTCTGTGAAAAGATATATTACCTACTATAGCATAGTATATCACAAAATTGTTTCCAGGGAGCTGTGTCTTGAAATTTGATATCTCCTTTAATATTACTGGGGTCGGGCACCTGGGTGTTCAGTCAGTTAGGCATCTGCCATTCGGCTTGGGTCATGACCCCAGGGTCCTGGGATCAAGTTCCACATCAAGCTTCCCGCTCAGAGGGGAGTCTGCTTCTCTCTTTCTCTCTCCCTTTGTTCCTCTGCACCACCCCCTGCTTGTGCTCTTGCTCTCACTCTCTCAAATAAGTAAGTAAAATCTTAAGATTAAATTAAATTAAATTACAGTGGGAAAACTATAACAAGTTTTTTTTTAAGTTAAAATAATTTAGATAACAATAAAATCCAATTTTTATTTAAATAAAAGAATTAGATAGGTTAAAATAACAATGAACACTTATGAGCAGCTTTTAAAACTTTATTTTTTCCCAAAAGTAATATATTTGTACTTCATAGATAATGTAGAAATTTAGATTAAAAGGGAAAAAAGTAAAATCATCCCTACACATACATACAGAGATAACCATGGTTAATATTATGTGTATAGTCTTCTAGGGGTGTGTGTGTGTATGTGTGACTATCCTACACATGTATATATAGGATTATATAGTACCTATTAGCATGTTCCTTTTTTTTCCACACTTCATGAAATCTTTTTTTTTTTTTTAAAGATTTTGTTTATTTATTTCACAGAGATCACAAAGTAGGAAGAGAGGCAGGCAGAGAGAGAGAGGAGGAAGCAGGCTCCCTGCTGAGCAGAGAGTCGGATGCGGATGCGGGGCTCCATCCCAGGACCCTGGGATCATGACCTGAGCCGAAGGCAGAGGCTTTAACCCACTGAGCCACCCAGGTGCCCCACTTCATGAAATCTTTATAGGTAGACCCTTTTTGCAAATTTCTGGTTACTTGTTTAGAATAAATCCCTTAAAGTTGAATTTTGGATCAAAAGGTATTTATAATTTAAGCCTACTGATAACCTCTTACCCAATAATTACATTTCAAAAAAGTTGTAACAATTATTTAACCACCAGAGGTGTATGAGAGTGTATGTTTAATGGGAGCCACACTCTGGTGAGCAGAACATAATGTATAGAGTTGTCCAATCACAGTGTTGTACACCTAAAACTAATGTAACATTGTGTGTCAACTATACTCAAGGAAAAAAAAAGTCTATTTCCCCACACCTTTTCTAAAATAGTGTATTACCACGTGTAAAAAAGCTATTTTAGCCTCTTTGCAAGGAGAATCTGGTATCTCATTTTGTTTTAATTTGCAGTTCTTTAATACTGAATTTACATATTTTTCTCACTGGTCATTGCATCTCTGTTTCTGTAAATTACCTGGTCATGAACCTTTTCCTCCTTCTCCCACTTCATTTGTGTGTTTATCTACCTTGATCATTTTTTAACTCAAGAGTTGTTCAAACTAGTAAAAGTGTATTTTCTACTTCCATTTTCCAGTAGCTCTGAATTGGCTTTTTCTCAACAGAAAAGATAGACTAGTTTTTGTGCATAAGGTAGACCAGAGAAACACATTGGTCAAGCTGTGGCATATTCTTAGCTTATTTGCCCTCTTCATGCGACGTTAACGTACTGATCATCATTCAAGTTCTTGGAATAATTATAGCTTCATTAAAAGTAAAACATGATGACATTGATCTCAGTCTACTTGTCTGACTTGTAAGTTATTCTTTATGAATAGACTGCATTTTGTCTTTAAAAATTTTCAAGCATATTTTTCAAGTTTGCAGTAGGTGGCAGCAGCAGAAAACATGCTTTCATTGGCTTCAAGATGTAATCAGGACTTTATGCGGGACAGTAAAAAGGAACTCGTCCTAAATTTGAAGAGCTTCATGATGAAAGCTACTCAGAGCATACATTCAGCATGAAGTCTTTGAGTATTTCACAGCCTACCTAAGAAGTTCCCAACAAACACGCTTCCTTAGAAAATGCATTTTATTTTTCAAATGTTGCAGTATTGAAAAAGATACACTGTGTTTTAGTGTCTTTTTTTCTGGGTCATATGCTCCCCTCACACACCTCATCTTATATTTATAGTGAGTAACTTGAAGACACCAGCCTCTTTTCCAGAGGAGTGGCCTTTTGAACGATGACCATTTAATACAGAGCTCTGAGTCATTTAATACACTAAAAATACATGCTAAGAAAATGTGGCCTTTTTAGGCCACTCCTTCATTACGGGTGTCTTCAGTGGGGCTTCGCTTTGCTAATTTAAAAGTTCGGGGCCAATACATGTTTCAAGAGTATTGGTAATAATTTTCTTTAGATCTTAATACGCCCCCTGAAGTTGAACAAGCATTGTCTGTGATCCTTTCATGACAGGGGCAACCAACAACTCAACAGGAGACTGGGGAACACTCCTCTTTTGTTTCCAGACTACGATGACAGGTGGATGTCATGTTCCCTAGGCCAGGAGGGGTGGCTCTAAGAGGCCCTGTGGTTGTGGGTTTTGTGGGGAAACAGGAACACTTGTTTGTTATGGCTAGTTGAAAGCTAATGATGATTATGATGGCAGAGAGAGCAGATTATTCTCAACTAGACACTGTAGGAAAAATACGGAACTGTAGATTGGTCTGAAGACTGCCTGGGAATGAAAAAGAACAGAATAGGACGCAGGAACAAAGTGAAGGTGGTTAGGAGTGGTTTTTCCAACTCCAAAGACGAAGGTGTGTTTTGGGGGGGAGAGAGGTGGAGAGGAAGCATTCTTTCACCTTCAGTTCCATCCCAGCTCAAACTCTCTATGTGAACATGTAATAAGAAAGGAGAGTTTCCAGTTCTAGACTGTAAAGTTCTTCAGGATAGGGACTATGTATTTATCACCAGATCTCAGCTTGAGGGTAGAGCAAGTTCTTATGAATGACTAAATGAAGGTAATTAACTACCTCAGAGCAACCCCTTCCTTGCATTCTTTCCTTTCATATCTCCCCCAAACTTGCCCCTTTCTTCACTTGCTCTGGAGCAGACTGTGTGCAGACTGTGTGCCTACAATGACATATGCATTAACTCTTCCTCCTCAGTGAGAGTAGAGCTTCCCACAGAGGTAAAGAATGGCTGTTGTTGACTAGCCAACACAGAAGAGATGCCTGGGCTGAAGGCTTTGGGAAGCTTTTTTATAAGAGTAAAGCATTAAAACTTCCTGGCTAAGGGAAAAAAGAAATTTTGTAAAAATCAAAAATATATTTTCAGGCCCTGGCATGTTTAATTAGGTTTTAATAAAGCATTTAAGAATTGATTCAAGTATTCTTTAGTCATATTTTCTGAATTTCAAAGGACTTGTTATCAGGAGCAAACGGTTTCTATAATACTTGTATGACTATTTCCACTTAGAGCTTGTTGAATCGCCGACTAATTGTTTGGGTCTATGTTCTTGTTTCTTTGTCCTTGTTTTAGTAGTACCAACTAGTTATCCTAGAATCTTCTCTTGTGCTGGATTTCAGATACCTTTGAGACAAAACGTGTGTCTTTTAAAAATTCTTGCTGGCTTTCCTTTAGAACTGAGGACAGTATTCTATGTCCCAGGAGTACTGAGTGAGTCTTAACTGTGTCAAGAAAAGAAAGAAGGAGCAACTGTGGTCCCTGTGATCTTACACACAGACAAGATGATGTACTACAAAACACTCAGGAGACCTGGGATCATTTCCTGGCTCTGGCACAAATTCCAAGACTATGGACAAATTTCAGAACCTCAATTTCTTCATATGTTTAAAAAAAAAAAAGGAGACAGAGTAGATTTGACTTTTAAAGTTTCTCCCAGGTCCTTGATCCTCCGAGTCAGTATTCCTTCTTCAGATGTCTAGAACAATCATTTCTTCTTTGTCTTATTTAGGAAATAACCATATAGCACTAGGGAACAAAATATATTACTTGGGATACAGGTTAAACAGCAGTGAGAGTCTCAACAAAATTTGATGGCTTAGAAAAGGAAGACTTATTTCTAAGGCCTTCATTAACAATCCTCAAGTAGGCAGGTATTTCTGTACAGATAGAGGACTCTGATCCACTGGAACATTCAAAGCCCAAAGTTAATGGTCCTGTTGCTCCGCTATTGCCTGGGGGTATGGCCATCTGCACGGTAAAAGCTGACTCAGCATGGGAAGGAAGAGCGTCCAGCACCAGCAGCTTAGCTTCCTAGATAAGAACACCTGGAAATTACCCACTTCACTTCCACTCACCCTACTGGCTAGAATTCAGTTATGTGGTCGCATCTACAGCCAGGAGAAGAAAGTCTTCAGCAGCACAGCAGGCACCCACCAAAAACGTTAAGAGTGGGGATGGGGTAAAGTCTCTATACCCAAAAAGAAAGAGAAGAGATCGAATACTGGAGGATAGACTCCACATTCTGTTATGATTTTAAGGCACAGTAGCAATGTTTTATTTTGCTGCTGATTGTGCTTCTATCTTATTTAATGAAATAGGTTGAGATCGGGATCTGTGATTTATCCCTATAAATACACCCCCCCAGCACATGTCAAGGTGTCTTGAACATAGATGGCATTCAACAAAAATGTGGATATTTGATTTATATATTGATCTTTCAGGCCATTAAGTAACCACTATGTTCATCCCGCCCCCACCAATACCCTGGTCTATCTATTTTTTGCTTATTTCATGAACGTTACATGTAAAACTTTTAATTCTGTCTAGTTGAGGAGAATAATTCGGAACCTATGAAGAAGTAATATTCTTAAAATGTGCATAGATATAGGTAGATAGATAGATTGAGTGATTGAGAGCAGGTTGCTACTAGTAGCAGCTACTATCTTTTGCTACTAGTAGTAAAGGTGGTATTACCCTGTTTGGGGGTAGCATGATTACATGTAAGGGAAAACCAAGAGCTTTCCAGTGTGGCTTCAGCATTTGGTATAAAGTGTATTCCCTAGACATCACATATCATTCTAGTTACAAGTAAACTTTAAAACACATACTTTGCTGAAATGGTTTTGGGTTCTGTGCTCTCTGTTCCCTTCCTTGGTGTTCATAATAAACAGCGGGCTGTGGTGCTGATTGTGAATCTGTATAGTGTGAGCCTATTTACGGAGAGTCGCGTAAGGCTCCTTTTAAAACAGGCCAGTTTTGATTCCGTGTTGACATGTTATCCACTCTGGCTTCCAGTTCCATAGCTACTGCTCTTGTACACGTACAGTTTTGTCTTGGAATAAAAATACTAGTATGTGCCTTATCAGCTTTACATTTCACATGAGCTGTCTTTTTTTCCTTTCAAGATTTTTCTTTATTGACTTGTCAGAGAGAGAGCATAAGCAGGGGGAGCAGCAGGCAGAGGGAGAAGCAGGTTCCCCGCTGAGTAAGGAGCCTGATGGCGGACTTGATCCCAGGGCCCTGGGATCATAACTGAGCCACCCAGACACCCTGATAAAAACTATCTTTGAACAACTATCCTTATTCTCTCATACCCAGTTTCCCCAAATCCTTCCCCTTGGAGGCCCAGTTCCAGTTTGCCTCCTTTTTATAACCGGCTGTAAGCACCCAGCCCCAAATAATCATTGTATCAGAAAGAGAAGACCTGGTTCAAGCCCTGGGCAAACTACAGCATAAGGACAGGGTATGTTTGTATAAGGACAAGCCTTTATTCCCTTTACAAACATGTCAACTTGCCAAAGACAAGTAAACGGTAAATACTGGCGATAGTCTAGACCAGAAGGAATGGCTCCGAGCCTTTATTCAGCCTCACCCCCACATTCCCAGGGCCCGCACAGAGCCTCAACACCATGCACCTTCTTTGCTCTTGGGACATTTTTCTCCAAAGGACAGGACAGGCCTTTTTCTGTTAAGAGCTTTGATCTTACCTCTGTATGTCAGCAGAGGGCAGCAGAGAGCACCATTCTACTGCTTGTGTAGATCTCAAAGTAGGACAGTTTCAATCCCCTAGTGCTTAGGGAGACAAACATGGGGGGCATTTTTTTTTTAAGCTGTGACAAAGACTGGTGCTGGTATAGGCATGGAGAGTGCTAAACATTTTGCAGTATGTAGGACAGTCCCATGCAAGCAAGACTATTCTCACCCCCAAATGTCATTTAACTTCCTTCTAGTGTTGTTCTCCAAACTCAAGTAAAACATCCCTGTGTACCCCACTGATTTAGTACTTTCACCAATTTGTGTAGGGGTCATCTCACCAAATGTCCTTGAGACTAAGAACTGGCTTTTTCATCTTTGCATGAAACTCTGAAACAATTTTTTTAGTTCACTTTTAATTTTTAGTCATTGAATGATTGTAAACGGGTCTTTAATGGGGGAGGGACAAGGGGTAATGGATAGAATTTAAAAGTAGGGGGGGTGCCTGGGTAGCTCAGTGGGTTAAAGCCTCTGCCTTCGGCTCAGGTCATGATCCCAGGGTCCTGGGATAGAGCCCCGCATAGGGCTCTCTGCTCAGCAGGGAGCCTGCTTCCTCATCTCTCTCTGCCTGCTTCTCTGCCTACTTGTGATCTCTGTCTGTCAAATAAATAAATAAAACCTTAAAAAAAAAAAGTAGAGTCAGTAGGTTACAGAGGTTAGATAGAGCTAGATTAGATTAGATGAGCCAGTCTTCCTGAACTTTAATTTTCTCACATATAAAACAGGATGAATATCTACCCTATTTTAAAGTACTTTGTAAATTGTAAAGCGAAGTACAGGATTGTTTATAAAGAATGTCTATGACCAGATTTGTTCCCAGTCATTGTTTCTGGAATTTAGGTATCCTGTATGTGAAAAGAACACACGTATATAAGGAAGATATTTGAGCACAAAAGGCATGGTGGGCTCTGTGCCATGTGTTCATTCCTGGAGCCCTAGCTTCAGGTGGCTGCGGCCCCCTCTGAACTACTTGGACTGAGAGTGCTAGAGAGACAGTGTTCTCAATGCAGAAGATGCAGGAGCAGACTAAAAACAAAATGGCAGATGTCTGCTATTCCTATGTTTTGCTCTTCAGTTCTCTTGCTTGCAATATGTAGCTAAAGTGGAAATGCCAACCCGTATCGAGCTAAGAAGTGTGGAAATTAAAACAGGTTCAGAAGAACAGAAGTTAGATAGTTTACCTGGCCTCTCAGAAGTAGCACCAAGTCTCTGTGGATGTGTGAAGTAACATATAAATTTCTCTTTTACTCTTTCAATATGGAAAGTGCCTTTATAAACTCAAGATACTATTTTTAGGCCCACAAAGGTTAGGTTTATGGTACCTTGCCAGAATTCGTATATTATGGAATGGTGTATTTCAGGGATGCTAAATATTTTATTAATTGAGAAATCCATTTTCTTTTGATTTGTTTCACTGCATCTTCATTATTAATCAAAGAAGATTTCTTACATCTTTCGTTTGCAGTCATCCTTTTGATAGGGATAATACATTAAAACTTCATTAAGCTCTTAAGATTTATTCCAAATAGCACATAAAATCTCTAAGCAATTGCTTTTCTCCAGCTGACTAGATGTTTTATTATACTTTGATGAGAAATATTAAAGACTTCAAATCCATTTAACTCAAAATATCTTCCAAAGTTTGCTATAATGATGTGTACCTTTAGGGTTATCTTTTATCATAAAGATGATTGTAGAATTTATGGACATGAGACTCTCATCTTTTTAAAGGTTAATAGGTAAGTGTTTAGTGTACATTTTTTATTTATAGTTTGTTTCAAAAAGGATTTGTAGTCCTTACCATGAAATATATGTACAATAAGGTTAATAAAAGGGAAATCAAACCCAAAGCAGGGAGGAGGTTTTGCTAATGACAAAAGCTAAAATAGATATAGATATATAGAATGATAGACATATTTGAGCCTAAAGTTGGCTTTGAGCTTCCCACCGGCAGGAACAAAAAAAAAAATGGAAATATAATATAATGTAAATATAATAAAAATGGAAATATAATCACATTGCTGTTATTGAAAATGTGGGTGCCTAATAATTTTTCAAGAACAGAAAACTTTTCCCTGGTATTAAGTTCTAAAATGAATTCTTTGTGTGAATTGCTGGTATATGAGACATCATGCAAGGTAATGGACAACACAGAAACAATATTACTGTTCCTTATGATAATTCTTGATAAAAGCAAGGCATAACATGAAAGCTGTGACAATGATTCTGCTAAGGGGCACTAGGTTAATGATATTTTAGGTAAGAGGTAGCTTTCTGATGATCCATCTATCTCCTTTGGTACAAGGACAAATTTTAGTGATCCTTAACTGACTGAGCCACCCAGGCATCCACATTTTCATGATACTTAAAATAATTTATTTTTCCCTTAGATGTTGCTTAAAAATCGCTTTCTCAGCTAGGCATTTAATGGCAGCTAGACAGCAGCAACAACAACAAAATGGAAATAATAGTTTGCTGCAGTCTTTGAATATTGAAATTTGAATATTTAAAATTGACACTGCTATCCACGCTATCAAACCATATGCTCTGAAAACAGGGAAAGTTAGAGTTAACATTCTGATATGAAAGTAAAGAATTTCAGCCAGTGTTCCCACCTAGTAGGTTGTTTTCCGTATCAGTTCAAATGATTGTATATAAACTACAGGTTTTCTTGAAAAATTTTAGCTTTTTTTTTTTCCTATGAACTGAGTTTTTGGTCACCTGGCTTAACCTCCTGAAGGTTCCCTCTCCTCGGGTGCAGTCCCTCAAAGAGTATTGCCCAGTCTCCCAAAGGAAAATGATTTGGATGAGCTTTTCTTTGGAAAATGTGTCCCTAGTACATATTTTTAAAGAATTTCCTACAAGAGATCTGTTGAAGTTTATTATAAGCAAAATAAACATGTGTTTTTCTCTGTGGTTTTTAATCCCTGGATCTGCAAAGTTGTTGAAATTTCCCTTGCTGAGAATAGAATGGCCCATGGTATTTGAATAACAACAATAAAACAAATAGCTACTAGTATCATTTGCTGAGTATCTTTTATATTACAGATTCTGTGCTAGTCTTCTCATGTATTCACTTTCACATAATAGGCATGGCCTGTTACTATTCCCATTTAAAGAATGAGAACACAGAAACTCCAGTTTACCTGAACTTACAAAACTAGTAGGTGGCAGGGTCAGGATTTGAACCCAGATCTCTCTACTAGCTTTTAACTACTACACATTGGTACCTGTGGAAGAAATCTGAATCTTCATGCATTAGCCTCGAGGTCATTATCCTTTTTTGTGGTATTTCTGACAGAAATTGTCATCAGATCATTATACTTTGATCTTCTCTTAGATTCTGGCTTAAATGAGTAATTTTCCTTAAAAAAAAAAAAACAATTTTTCTTTAAAAACAATCCTAGACTAGCTCATACTTTTTATTAGCAGAATAATTATACCTTAACTTCTATTCTTAGGTTGTCTTCTAATAATGAAATTTGAATATCTTCTTGAGAAGCAGGACCAGAGTAATCTTCCAGTCATTACTGAGATTTGAAGAGTTTAATTTGATTCTTAAAAGTGCTTACTCACCTTGATAATGACTTTGTAGTCCTCCACACTTGGCATGCCCACATGCTAAAATAAAAAATTAATTCTGATGATGGGACTTGGCTTGATAACTCTAGAGTTGCTGTGTCCCATACAGTAGCCACTAGCGAGCCACATGTGAATATTTATTTTAAAATTTAGATGTACTATATGGTGGCTAACTGAACATAATAAAAATAAAATGACATTTAAATGAACTAAAATATAATTTAAAATTCAGATCCTCAATCACAGTAGCCACATTTTAAATGCTAAACCGTCACATGGGGCTACTGTATTAGTGTAAATTATAGAATACTTCCATCATTGCAGGAAATTTTGGGCAGTGCTGCTCTTTTTTTTTTTTTTTAAGATTTTATTTATTTATTTGACAGAGAGAGATCACAAGTAGACAGAGAGGCAGGCAGAGAGAGAGAGGAGGAAGCAGGCTCCCTGCTGAGCAGAGAGCCCAATGTGGGACTCGATCCCAGGACCCTGAGATCATGACCCGAGCCAAAGGCAGCAGCTTAACTCACTGAGCCACCCAGGCGCCCTGGGCAATGCTGCTCTTAAATGTACATTTCTCATGGCCCCCTCTCCCTACCTTCCTTCTGTTCCCAAAACAACAATGGCTTCTTCCAAGAATTACCTCTACAGTTTCTGTAATTTGGAGGAGATAACTTATCTTCCCAAAGATTTCCCATGATATTCAACAGGAGAAATTGTTGTTGGCCCTGTCAGTATTTCTGTGGTACAGGGAAGTATGCTAACCCTGACCAAGTTCATCTTACTAAAATGGCAAGTCCATATAGCCAGCTTATTTTTATTTGCCAGATTACATATAAAGCCAACTTCTTAGGCGGCTGTGTTTAGAACCACTTATAGGCTGTGTTTTTGAATTACACCAGAGACTACCCTCCTCCCTGGTAGATTAGTTGAGTGATGGTGTTGCTGTCAAATCTTATAACAAATCGTTGGCTTCCATAACAGAGTTGAACATCTTGTTGACCAACTTTTGGGGAAAAAAAGATTATTTTCTAAAAAATCTGATTCTTTTAGTGTATCCTGGTTAGTTTTGATTGTTGTCAAAAGAAACAGAGATGTATATTCTTAATTCCTTTCCATTTATGGGTTCTAAAATAATCTCGGTCCATGGATGTATTGATATAAGCCAGTGTGGTATCCTCAGGGCTACTAGGACAATACCAGTCCTGTACTTGTCTTGAGCAATACTAGTGGTCCATCTATTCCATAGTGATACTCCACAGTAAGCTCGTTTAGAGATAGTGGTCCATCTATTTCATAGTGATACTCCACAGTAAGCTCGTTTAGAGAAATTTGCTGGATATGTTACTTGCCAATGATATTCTATTGTTTGAGTACATAGAACAGTGCCCTGAACATCTTTGCTGTGTGTAAAATAGTCCTGGAGGGTCTTGTTGCATTTTGTTTTTCCAAATGAGCTAAGCAGGGTACAGTATTCACTAGTGTCAGGCTTGAACCCTCCATAGCCACACAGAAACAGGCAACCACTCTCCTTTTAGCTGTACTCAATAGTCTGATTAAGAAATAGAGGAAGATCTCTGTTCAGAATGTTCTTGGTCACTGGACACCTCATAACAGAGGCCTTATATTAGCTACTATTGTTCCAGCATCAAGGATTTCCCAAATTCAAAAAAGTTGTGATCAGTTTTAGTATTGCTATTTAGTATTGGTAATCATGAAGTGAAATGATAGGGTCTAGGGGCAGTGGATTATATTAATCTCCACTTTTGTGTAACTTCTAACATTTTTAAAATAAAGAGTAAAGAAATGTCATGATTTATTTATTGTGCTATCATGTTTTATGAGTTCCTTATATATTTTGGAAATTATCGGATATGTGTTTTACAAATATTTTCTCCTATTCTGTAGGTTGCCTTTCCATTCTGTTGATTAAAGCTTCTTAGTTTGATATAGTCTATTTTTGCTTTTGTTGCCTTTGCTTTTGTGTCATCTCAAGAAATTATTGCTAAAACCAATGTCAAGAATGGGCAAAGGACTTGGGGCACCTGGGTGGCTCAGTGGGTTAAGCCTCTGCCTTTGGCTCAGGTCATGATCCCAGGTCCTGGGATGGGACCCCACTTCGGGCTCTCTGCTCAGCGGGGAGCCTGCTTCCCCCCCTCTTGCCTCTCTCCCTACTTGTGATCTCTCTCTGTCAAATAAATTAATAAAATCTTAAAAAAGAAAAAAAAAAGAATGGGCAAAGGACTTGAATAGATGTTTATTCAAAGAAGACATACCAATGACCAATAGGCATAGGAAAAGGTGCCCAACATCATTAATTGTCAGAGAAATACAATGTGAAACCTCAGTGAGTTATCACCTCATACCTCTTAGGATGGCTACTATTTAGAAAAGGATAACATATGTTGGCAAAATTTGGAGAATTTAGAACCCTGTACCCTGTTGGTGGGAATGTAAAATGGTATAGCAACTGTGGAAAACAGTATGGAGATTCCTCATAAAATTAAAAATAGAACTATCATATGATTCAGCAACCCCACTTCTGGGCATATGCCCCAAAGAACTGAAATCAGGATCTCCAAGAGATACCTGCACTCCCATGTCCACTGCAGCACTATTCACAATGACTTGGAAACAACCCAAGTGTCCATCAGCAGATGAACAGATAAAGAAAATGTGGTGTATACTTATGATGGAATATTATTCAGCCTTAAAAAAGGAAATTCTGTCATTTGAGAAAATGTGGATGAACCTGAAGGACATTAGGCCAAGGGAAACAAGCCAGTCATAAAAAGACAAATACTGCATGATTCTGCTTCTATGAGATATCGAAAAGAGTCAAACTCGTAGAAGCAGAGAATACAATAGGGGTTGCCAGAGATGAGGGGGGAAGGAAATAGGAGTTGTTATTCCATGCGTGTAACGTTTCAGTTTTACTAAATGAGTAAGTCTAGCAATCTGCTCCACAGCTTTGTGCCTATAGTTAACAATGTGGTCTTATATTGTGCCCTTCAAAATTTGCTAAGAGGGTAGATCTCATGTGAAGTAGTTTTACCATAAAAACAAACCAAAAAACCTACAAAGGAACACAAGAAAACCCTCTGATTATGTCTACTGCCTTGACTATGGTGATGGTGTTGCGGGTATTTGCATGACTCTGACCTCTTCCAGTTGTACAAATTACATACGTGCATTTTTTTATATCTCAATAAAGCTGGTAAAATATTTCTTAATTAGAGAGTTTTAAATGTCATAAGCTCTTGGGTGAATTTAATATAGCTGTTTTAATATAGTAAGGCATCTTATTTTTAAAAAACTTGGTCTAAGAATCATTAAGAGCTGTTTTGGAGCTGTGTCTTAATGAGGAAATATTTACCTACCTTATTTAAATGCAGCATTGCTCTTCCACACCCACTTTGATGCATCACAAAGGTGAGCAAATGACATTATTCTTTAAAAAATTACATTTATGTAATATTGTCATATATATATATATATATATATATATATATATATATATATATATATTTCTTAACCACTATTCCCATTAATATTTCCCTACTGTTTTTCTTTTAGGAGGCTTGGTGAGCAGGGCTACATTTCTTACTCATCACTAGTTTTAGGAACTCTTTCCCTGACTTTGATTTGTTTTTTATCACATCAGAGCAGCACGTTGCTGAACAGCAAGAAAGGAGTAAAGAAAACAGCTCTAACGAATAAGAGTGATTCTTCTATATGCATTTTTGGTAGCCCTGATTCCACCGAAATTCTATTTTGATTTTCTCATTCAATAGCAATACAACGTTTTCACGACTATCTCTCACATACACACACACACACACACACACACACACACACACACACACACTCCACCCGCTCCCCCCCCCCCCCTCAAGCTGCCAGTCTGTCTTAAGGCAGTGGCAGACGCCTGATTGGCGGGCTCTGTTTATTCTGTGACCAGATTCCTCCTAAAAGAAGGCAGGCCATGAGTGCCTGAAGCCTATTGGTCGGGCCTGCTCTGGACCCTCCCCTTCTTTTTCATGGCACACACCACAGAGAAGTCTGTGCGGAATCCTAAACCAGCCCAATTTACATCCATTCATGAATCTGTGACGTCAGCAAGCCTTTGGGCTTCTTTGCGGTGGGCTGGAGGATTGTGTGGGTGGAATCCCCCTCCCCCTTATTTTTCTGATTCTGCAAGGCTTTTTAAATTAACCTTCCACCTTTTTAAAGCAAGAAAATGGAACGGCATGTGTAGGAATTCTTCATTGTTGTGAGTATCACACTCTTTTTTTTTTTTTTCTTCTGTTTCATCAGCATTTCTAGCACAAGGACAGATGGAGAAGGTATTTGAGATTTGAGTTGATTAGAAAGCTGATATTATTGAGGGAGACTGGGTGAGAAAGACAGAGCGGAAGACAGGGGCAAAGAGTAATCTGAAACCCAGTTAGAGCTGCGAGCCTCCCAAACTGACAGCTGGTTTTCCCTTTGCTGGTCGGCTTGCTAGACGTGGACATTTTTCATTTACGGTTCTGCACGTTACCTCTGGATGCGGGCTTGGCTTTCCTTAAAGGGAGATTCATTTCTCGGAGAAGAGGATGCGGGTCGCGTGAGAGGCAAAGCCCCCAGCTGGTACCAGAAAGGTGCGGGGGGAAGCTGGGTCAGCGAGACAGAGCAGGTTCTAGCCTGCCGAGCTCTGGTCTTCCTTTCTGCCGCCCTTTCTGTTGTGTGTCACCCTTCACCTCCCCTTTGTTTCGTAATTGTGTACCAGTCAGGGTCTCGAGCTTGCAATTTGGGGAAGATAAATACTTGTCCGACCATTTTTTTCCCCCCTCCAAAGCTTTTATTATGGGACTCACAGGGGTGTATTTATATATCTTTAGGGCTCTTTCTGTCACTCTGTGCATTTTATTTATATTTTCAAAACTTAAAAACCTGCACCAGAGGCAAAAGGAGAATGATCCTTAAATTCTGATCTGCAAAAATCCCCGAATGAAAATTAAGAAGTGGTTTCGTAATACATTCCATAATTATATTGCATTGAAATGCACATGAGTGTTTTCTGAAGATGAACTTCCAGCTGAAAATAGTTTATTCTGCTGTGCTTGGCAAACATGGGAAAGTTCTGATATGTTCCAAGTATTAAGTTGGTTTGATACTTTTGCTTCGAGGTTTAACAGAAAGTTAGTATTTGTGATCGAATTTATTTTCCAAGATTCTGGATTATATTCTGGTGAAAGTTGGGATCATAAAGAAGAGGGATGGGACCCTGTGACATGTCCTGCCCCAGGGCAGCTCCTCAACCCAGATAACATAATAGCATTTTCCACCTCCCTCACTTGGAGCAAATTATATTCTAGTTGGCAGCGTCTACCTGCTTGTTGTCTCCAGTGAGAGGGAAAGCAAAATGTCTGTTAATTTCTTATCATCGAGCATTCTCGTGTTTACTTCGTCTAATCAATACTTAGTTTTGAGATTTTTCCTATTATCGTCTTTTCTCATGAAATAGGGCTTCTGAACTGGAGCTCTCATGACCTGTTTTGAAGATTATTAGTGACTCTTCCCTCTGTGAACTCATTTAGAATTACCTGAAAATTTGGAGTTTTCTTTTGTTTCTCATCTTGGCATTGCCCTTACTCATTTTGTTTTTCTGAGTGCATCTGAACTCACCAAAGAAGGGAGAACTTATGCCTCATTCTAAATCAGATCTTTGTCCTCTACTCAGATAACTATGGTTTCATATTGTGCAATTTTTTTAATAGGCTGGGTTGAGCAAATGACACAATTTCTCTGTATTTGTAAGCATCTAGACTTCTTTCATCGTTCTTCTGTGTACCTTCAGACTTTGCTGAAAGTAGCAATTGCAAAGTTACTCCAAATTACTGAAGTCCAGATCATTGCTGGATCAAAAGACTGAATTCTTAGATTTTTTTCTTTTTAAAAAATGTGTTTATATAATTAAGCTCAAGAAATGTTCATCAAACACTGTCTTTTCTATACATTTTGGCAAGAGGGCTTTATTTCCATGAAAGAAATACAGTCTGTACTTTGCATTTTATTAAAGTAAAAACTATCCCTTTAAGGCACAGAGTAGATACAGAATCTCCCTCTCTCTCCACGCCTAGTGGCTGTATTCTAGATTATATTTATTTTCCTGTATAGTGTACTTGTAGGGAAAAAAAAACACAATAACTCTTAATTGTTTAATATCAAACAATAAAATCCTGTGTATCAGTGACTGTCAATAGATGCCTTTCTGTTTCAAAATTGAAGCTACTCCAGAAGTAGGAATTAATTTATTTAGTAAACAAAGTCAGTCAAGCCAGAGCCCTCTCCTGGGGAACTGTCAAAAGCATGGTTCCTAAAGGACCAGAGGCCATATCCACTGGTAGAGGCCGGGACAACAGTACTTTGGATGGCAGAACCAGTCAGTTTGGTTTGCACTGTCTACCTACCCTCTCTCGCTTGGCTATAACTGAATTAATTGCTTGTGGAGCTCAAGTGAATCAAGATGGCCAAGATGACCAATGCTGCCAGGTGGCAGTCTGACCCTTATAATTTTGACTAAAATAAAAAGCATTTCCCAAGAACACTGCTTTACTTTAAAACAAACAAACAAACAAACAAACAAAAGAGTCATTTAAGAGATAATACCCTCCTGCTCTGTGTTGGTTGGTTATTCCTTAAGAATATAGGAGGGGGGCGCCTGGGTGGCTCAGTGGGTTAAAGCCTCTGCCTTCGGCTCAGGTCATGATCTCAGGGTCCTGGGATCGAGCCCCACATCAGACTCTCTGCCAACAGGGAGCCTGCTTCCTCCTCTCTCTCTCTGCCTGCCTCTCTGCCTGCTTGTGATCTCTGTCTGTCAAATAAATAAATAAAAATCTTAAAAAAAAAAAAAAGAATATAGGAGGAGAGAAAGATTTAGAAGATGCCATATTTCCTCCTAAGGAATCTAGAAGGGGAGATACCATACACATATAGGGTGATCAAGACTGGAATTACTTGGGGAACTTTCTCTTTTTCAGTGGTTTTTAGTAATGTTCATAGAGTTGTTCTACCATTGCTGCAATCAATTTTAAGATATTTTCATCACTGTAAGAAAAAAAAGAAAAAGAAACCCATACACATTGGCAGTCACTCCTCATTTCCCCATAGCCCCCCAGCTGTAGGCAACCACTAACCTTTATTCTTTATACAGAGATTTGCCTATTCTGATCATTTCATATTAATGAAATCATGTAACATACAGGCTTTCATGACTAGCTTCTTTCACTTGGATAAGGTTTTCAGAGTTCTTCATATTACAGCATATATCAGGGCTTCATTCCTTTTTTTGTGGAATAATATTCCATTGTACAGATATACCGTGTTTTACTGATCCATCCATCAGTTGATGGACATTTGGGTTGTTTCTCCTTTTTGGATGTTCTGAATAATGCTGTGAACATTTGCATACAGGTTTTTGTGTGAGCGTGTGTTTTCATATCTCTTGAGCATATACCTACCAGTGGTATTGCTGGGTCCTATGATAACTCTATGTTTCACATTTTTCAGGAACTGCCAAACTGTTTTACAAAGCAGTTGCACCATCTTACATTCCCACCAGTATAAGCCTCATATAAGGCTTTCAGTCTCTACAACCTTGGCAACACTTCATTATATCTCTAATTTTGATAAGAGTATCTTAGTGAATTTGAAGTGCTATCTCCTTGTGGTTTTCGTATGCATTCCCCTAATGGTTAATGATGTTGATCATCTTGTTATGTGCTTATTGGCTCTCTGTATTTCTTCTTTGGAGAAATGTCTATTCAGATCCTTTGCCCATTTAAAAAGTTAGTTATTTCTTTTTTTGCTATTGAGTTTGAGAGTCTTTGATATGTTCTTTATCAGATATATGGTTTGCAAATATTTTCTTTCATTCTATAAGCTGTCTTTTTACTTTCTTGGTGGTATTGTTTGCTGTGCCCCTTTTTAAAAATTTTGATGAAATTCAGTTTCTTCACTTTTGTTGTTGTTGTGCTCTTAGTGTCCTATCCAAGAAAACTTTGCCTGACCCAAGGTTATGAAGATTTATCCCTATTTTTTAAAGGGTTTTACAGTTTTAGCTCTTACAGTCATGTCTGTGATCCATTTTGAGTTAATTTTTGTGCATGGTATAAGGAAGTGTTCAACTGCATTCTTTTAAATGAGGATATCCAGTTCCAGCAATATTTGTTGAAAAGACTGTTCTCTCTCCCATTGAATTGTCTTGGCACCCTACCAGGAAACTTAAAAAAATACTGATACCATGCTCCTGCCTCCAGAGAGTCATATTCAATTGGCCTGTGGTGGGGCCCAGACATCTGCATTTTTTAAAAGCTCCCAGATGATTCTACTGTACATCCAGAGTGAAAACTATTTGCATGGATAGAGGGTTAGTTTTAAAAAGAAGAGGGACACTACTTCTGAATCAAGAAAAGTCAAGAAGACACAGAATTCTAAATGGAAAGGAGAGAAAAGAGGAAAATTAAGATTCATACTAGAGAGCATGGATTTTCTTGCTGAGTAAGAGTTAGGCATTTTCAAAGAGGTTAGTGAGATACATTAAAGGAAGAGAAGGAGCTGACACTTATTAAGCAACTTCTCCATGCCTAGAAATCTGGGAGCTTTCACATACATTATTTCATTTAAAATATAATCCTCGAGGTATGAAGTACCTCGAGGTACTACTACCCCCATGATGAGAAAAGAGGCTCAAAATGTTGATGACTCAGCCAAAGACACCAGGTGGTGCATATGATACCCAATTCTGAAATCCAGGTCTAATTCTCCACCCCATTCTCTTTCTTCTGTATACCATGGCTTTTGAACATTGAGATCTACCTTCACTTGTTATTGATTTGGTCTAGCAAGGGTCTGAGGTTTGGCAATGGTCTAAAGTCTTCTCTTGCAATGCTCTGGAAAGGACAATGGAGTAAGACAAGTTGGATGGTGGAGAGTAATATAGGGTTAAGTGTTGGTACAGCAGGTGTGGTAGAAGATAAGAGGGTATGTGTAAATGAAGATTATCATGTGACAGTTAATCATGGAGCCCATGCTGGCTATGCTCTATGTAGATAGAGCCAGCAGGAAAAATCCCAAGAGGACAAAGGAGCAGTATACTAGGGTTGAGAGAATAATTGAAAGGAATGATGGAGAGATGGGAAAGAAAATAAATCAAATAGAACTAACAGGTGTTGAAGTGTTGGCATTCTTTTAATCAACAAATATTGAACATTTACATAGCAGTGAAAAAAAAATTCTTGCTCGCTTGGGGCCTTATTATATTGGGAAGACAAATAAAGTAAATTGGGTTTAGGCAGTGATAAATTTTAAAGAGAAGAGTAAAGGTGGAAGAGGAATAAAGTGTGCTGGGAGTGGGGTAAAGTCAAAAAGGGACTTCTTCAGAGCACCTTGTTGGTTCAGTCAGTAGAGCATGTGGCTATTGGTCTTAGGGTCATGAGTTCAAGCCCCATGCTGGATGTGGAGACTACTTAAAAAAAATAATTTAATTAAAATACATTAACATTTCTAAAAGGGACTTTTTCAATGTATGCTTTATGTGTGGATATAGAGTCAGAGAGATTCAGAGAAACTAAAGAAATATCAAACCAAGTGGTTGACCAAGTCAGGCACAATGAGTATACAAAGAGAACTGCTCTAAGACTAAAACTCAAAGTGAATATTTAGTATTCACTGTTTGTTCATCACTTTATAGCCCGTGTCTGGCTTTTTTGTCTACATTTGTTTTTTATAGGAGAACCATTTTGGGGGGATTAGTGATTTTTCTGCTGGGCAGAGGCCAGAGCAGAGGTGGTACTTGGAAAACTTTTCTAAATTTTGCTTGCTGCCCTGTTAGGATCAATCCATCTGAGTATGTGGGTAGATGTGGGGGGTGGGGGGCGGTGTGAGGGCTGAGGGGATGTCCTTTCAGAACATCACACTGAGAATTACTGCATGGTGAGTGATAGCCTAAAGATTTCTTATATTAAAATGGATAAAATCAATGTACTTTCTGTTTGCCTGCCTTATAAGGCACAAAGACACAATGGAAAAGGCTTCAGATTAAGGCAGTTAAGTACCTATGTAGCAGTATCAGGTCATCCGTGGCAAGACAGTTCTCTTGACTTTTTAAAATTTGTCATCAGCTTTCATTTCAAAATATGAGATGAAGACATTTTTTTAGTGATCTCAAATGTCCTTTCTATAACATCGTAACCTTTCTTGTCATCTCATTATTACCAACATGGAGAAGATGAGTGACAACTCATAAGACAATCTGGTTAAAATCTGCCTTTACTCCAGTTCTTTCATAGTACTTTTCTACCAGTTTAACCCCCATGGGATATTGCTACAGCTGAGGAGGAGGGGAAAATGTCTTAAGTGTTTCAGATGGGTGAGACACAGAAAGGTTAAGTCACTTTGGGATCTGCTCACGGACTTCATCATAAGCAGGAAATAGGATCCTAATGAGATCTGACCCTGCCACCTTTGGGCATGCCCATATAAATGTCACTTGTCTTGGCCATTATTCTTTGTGGTCAAGAGAGAGCTTCCATTTAGACTGGTGATCTGGGCTAATAGGAAATACGGCAACAGATAATTTAATAACCTTAGTTTGGTTATGTGTTACAGCCTTTCTTTATCTGACTTCTGTTAGTGCTGTTAAGAAGCAAAATTCAGGGCACTTGGGTGGCTCATTCAGTTAAGCATCTGCCTTTGGCTCAGATCATGATTCCAGGGTCCTAGGACTGAGTCCTGCAAATTGATCATATTGGCTCCTTTTGTCCATCTCTCAGTACCTCCTGTCATTCTTTAAATCAGCTGAAGCATGATGAAGAGTGAAAGACTATAGTAAATAAGAAAATGAGAACCACTAAATTCATAAATGGTACAACCAGTCTTTGAAAAAAAATAAGATTTTTGTGAAAAAATAAGATTTTGTTATTTTGTATGAGAGTTGCTACATTTTGAGAATTATTCTTCCCAGACTTCTCCAAATAACAAGTTGGTTGATGGATTGGTGTCTTGAGTTTGCAGATTTTTGTCCAGGAAAAAGATAAATTGTAAAAATTACAAAACAGAAAACATCCTTCCCATCTTAGGTTCATTTCATCAGTCTAGAATTTTTCTTGTATTCTTTTTTATTTGTATAATAGTCAAGGAGAGCTGTCTCATGTCTAGGCCTAACAGCTATAATTTCAGATAGTGGCTTCCATTTAGTAACAATACCTTGTATGTGGAGCCGTGTGGTAAAAGCATCTTGCAAAAAGCACTCGTGTATTACAGAGAAGGTTAGTAACTGTACAGTTTTAGTTGTTTAAAAATTAGAGGAGAAAATGTAGGACTTCCCACTGACAAACGTAATTGTCTTCAATCCGCTGATTTGTACCAAATTCCTGGGCTAAGGTAATAGTTGAATTCAGCAGTACTAGGAGGACATTTTAGTGCAACTCTGGATCCCCAAAAGGCCAGAGAAGTAGAAGAATGAGTTGATTGATGGTGAAGGGCTTAGGAAATAGTCAAAGATAAAGGACTGGAGAAAGGTGATAGAAAAAAGAAGTGGGGGGGGGTGCGGGGAGGAGAAAAAAGAAGGAGGGGGTGGGGGAGGCAGAGCCCAGGGAGCCTGTGGTTGGACTGATGGTTTACCATGGGCAGGTGGCAGCCAGGAGAGCAGCTTCTATCTTAAATCAAAGAGAATGGATCGGGAGCCAGACTGAAAAGAAAAAAAAAAAAAAGACTCATTTCGAGTCCTAAAAAGGGCTGTCACAGTTGCTATTACTAAAGAGGGCTCAATTTGCAAAATAAGCCCACCGAGGCTTCTTATTACCCCTGAGGCGCTGTGCCTACATTTGTGGTAGCTGTCCTGCCTGCCTCTAATGGGACACATTAGGCTATCCGCAGGCACGGATAACCATGGATAATTGAGACTAGGGAGATCAAGCCCACCACAATACAAAACCATGACTGCTTTTTCCAGGGAAGATAATCTTTTGATTAAAGCGAGATTAAGCATTTTACTAATTACACACCAATTATTTCCTCTCACATAACAAATTCAAATACATATGTACCTAAGAAGAAACACATGCAACATACCTTTGGATATTTTCAGTCACTACTCTCTAGGCCGAAAAGTACAGACTCATTTTAAATCTTTGCTAAGCAGAGAAACTCCTGGGAAATACCCACCTGATACCGCAGCTGCCAGGGCTCAGAGCCAATGTGAAAAGAAATTGTAATTGTACTCCTTTGCCAGGTTCTCCTCCCGGCCCACCCACCCCCATCTTCCTCCTCCTGTTTCTGGCCATTTTTGAACAGAACCCCTTCCATCTGTTTGTCTAATCAAAAATAACTGAACATTTGCTTTACGCTGCTTATGTTAATGATCAAAGCCAGGCTCAAATCTAACCTTTAAGTAGTCTCAGAGACCTGGAGACCAGAGTTGATTCTTTGAGAAAGAGAAACAATCACATAATCCTTTGTATTTTCTGTTAGGGCAGAAGCCCTGTTTGGAGAAAAGATCATAACGCTCGGAAATAGAACTCACTTCGCATCACCGGCTCTCCTTTGATCCCAAGGTTATCTACATGATAAGGGCTTCCTTTAACTGAATCTTAACACCTTTGATACCGGCTTTTGTTAGAGTCAACTGCTTTTGGCCCAGATGGTCTTACAAATGGCTGTCCGTCTTTTTCCTGCTATTTAAAAGGCTGTGGGATGGTTTTAAAAACCAAAGAACCATCCAGCCACCTGGATTCTAAAAGCCTTGAACCGAGTCTGGAAGGTGAAAAGGAATGACCAAGAGAAACTTATTATTAATGCAAAACAAAAGGGTCCCTAGGGTAAGGAAGAAGGAGTCACTCCAAGGGAGTCCAGGAGACTGACTATACTTCATTAAAAGCTTCGCCAAGCTCAAGAGTAATTTGAAACAGTAATTGTTATTTACCTGAGATGCATATGTCTTGTACCCAGAGATGTCTTTATGCTGGAGAACAGTTATGTTTGGGGATTGGCCTGAAGGCTCAGGATGAGGAAACTGTAGTTTCAGGGCTTCCATCTTCCAAAAGAAATCTCTTCTGCGTTATTCCTGGGTGGTTGCAGTTAAGGATTTGCCAAAGACCAGAAACTAAGCTTGTGGGCCTGGTTTGGGGACCTATCCTTCCACAGCTGTATATTATCACAGGAAACTGAAAAAGTAAAAAAAAAAAAAAAAAAAAAAAAATTCTTTGACACTTTTTACCAAGCGAATTTTTCAGATCATCCTATTTTGTATGTAATTCCTAAAGTATAGTTTGTGAAAAACTACTCAGTAAGATTTTTTTTTCAGGTACTTTAATGTTAGCTTTTGTAGAAAGTGTGCCTAAATAACAAGAGGAAACAACAACAACAACAACAACAATTTTTTCCCCTTTATTTCAACTGAGAAGTTGACCAGCCATATTGGCCTCCCCCTACCAGCTGTGACTAGGTCTAACCATCCTGGCTAGCTAGCTCGCCTCCACAAAACCTGGTGTGGATTTCTTTTGATGAGCTATGCATCGATTATTTTCCTCCCTTCTCCCGCTCCCAGCAAAAAAGATGTATTACCAGTTTAAAAACTGCAAGCTTAAATCCGGGAAGAGATCTACCCTGGAATCGGCTTACAGGGTGGTTCTCAAAGTGTGGTCCTAGATCAGACCATCATCGTCACCTGGGAACTTGTTAGAAATGCAGATTCTCAGGCCAGTCCCCAGATGTTCTGAATCAGAAATGCTGGGGATGGGGGTGCCCAGGCAGCTGTGTCTTAACAAGCTAGCTAGGCGATGCTGATGCAAACTGAAGTGTGAGAATCCTTGGTTTATAGTAGAGCTTGTCACACTCCCCATGTGCATGGGAATCACCTGGAATTTTGTTAAAAACCAGATTCTGGGGGCTCCTGGGTGGCTCAGTGGGTTAAGTCTCTGCCTCAGCTCAGGTCATGATCTCCGGGTTCTGGGAGATCCCCCGCTTGCCTCTCTGCCTATTTGTGATCTCTGTCAAATAAATAAAATTTTAAAAAACAAAAACAAAACCCAGATTCTGATTCACTTAGTCTTGGGTAATTTTTGTCAGCATTTCTAATGCGTGCCCAGGTGATGCTGATGTCCCTAGTCCTTGGACCACACTTTGTAAGTAGTGGCGATCTGAAGAATCTCAACATGAGCCATTGCAAGAACTGCATTAAGTGGGCTTTGCCCAAATTGAAATTTTCCCAAAGAAATACTGCTAAAAGAGGAGGAAGTTTTAGGCCTAAAGATTTAATCACAGAATTATTTTAATGGAAAAATAGAAAAATATGGTCGATACTCGCTATTTGCAGATTGTGTATTTGTTAATTCACCTACTCACTAAAATTTAGTTCTCACCTCCCAAATCAATACCTGTGATGCTTTTACAGTCATTCAGAGACAGACATATGCAGAACAGAGAAAAATTTGAGTTGCCGGAAATACATATCCCAGTTCAGATGGAGCAAGGTGACACTCTCTCCCTTCATGTTTCAACGTTCATACTGTGGACAAGTGCCTTCTCAAAGTCAATTTCATGGGGTGTGCTGGGGTGGCTCAGTCGGGTAAACGTCTGCCTTCGACTCAGGTCATGATCCTGGGATCCTGGGATTGAGTCCTGTTTCTCTCTCTTCCTCTGCTGCTCCCCTGCTTGTGTACTCTCTCTCTCTCTGTGTCAAATAAGTAAATAAAATTTTTAAAAATAAAATAAAATAGCCCCAAGCATAGTGCTGAAATATTGCCTAGTATTCCTGGTGCAAGAAGGCTGTGATGTGCCTTACAGAGAAAGTGTGCTTCGTTGAGGCATGATCTACTGTGCTGGTGACCATGAATTCAGCATTAATGAATCAACAATACATCAAGTAAGGTGTCTTCAAATAGAAACCCACATAAAACAAGGTTATGTATTGATCAGCTGATGAAAATGTAGTGACTAGAAACCTACCCGTGTATTTCTCCAAGGAGCTGTGTGGTTGAGCATCCACTAATCCGATCCACTGTTCGCAGAGACTTTATGGAACAAGACAACCAGAGTCAACTATAGTTAATAGCCAATTAATAGACTATATGCTGCCATTTTAAAATGAGGGTGATGTAATCTGTGCAATCAGATGAAAAATGTGTATGATGTTTTGGGAAGAGAAAAGAAATGGGAGTCAAAGTTTCAAGAGTAGCACAGAGCTTTTTCAAGTAAAAAATTGAAGCAAGTATGCCAAGCCTTTTTGAGTTAGGGTGGTAGAATTATTTTTTCTCTATTTCTCAAGTTTTTATAATACTGTTAATTTGCTTTTATAATGTTACGCTGTTAAATATGTGTCTTACTAGTTCTTTCGGAATGATAAGATATGAAAAGGGACCACTGGTTAAGAAATTGACCTTCTTAGGAAAGACCTTACTAACATCAGTATAAGAGAGTATGCTCTCTGTGTTAAATATCAAAATTGTTCCATGTGAATATCGAAGAGAAATTTAATTGCAAACCCCCAGCAAAGGTAAAACAAGTACTTGGTAGGTACTTCTGAAACCAAGCTTTGGCAATAATTTATCTTGCCTAAACATCGTTCTTCTAACTTCTCTCTGTTTTCTACTTTTCAACGTGATTAATAGCTTGGCTTCTGAAGTCAGAGAGTTGAGTCATGACAGTCCCATCTATTAGCTATCAATGCCTAACTGAACACCTCTGAGTTTCCCCCCCATAGATACAATGAGGGCCCTTATAGAACCTAGTGAGAGTACCACAAAGGGCTGAGCTGTGGTCATGTCCCATGATTCTAGTCTTCTCTTCCCTTCCACATGCTTTTTTCTGCTCCCATTCCCTTTTCCCTGCCATAGAGAAAGTCAAACAAAACCGTCTTTCGTCTCTGCTAGGAATGGCCATTTTATGAAACTGTTCACAATTTAAAAAGCAGATGAGTTGAATATTTCCCTCTGACTCCATAAAATAAAAGCTTAAAACTGAAGTCCACACATTCTATTTGAGCGTGGCCTATGCTTTTTTGATAGTGGGGGTGGGGGCTGGGTCACAGATCTTGAGAAGGATTTGTATAAGAAAGTTTCTCTTATCCTGGGACCCTGCGGAGAACACAGCTTTCAGAATACGTTCTTGAATGGCCGCCATGTGCTGATGCTGGGTTAGGTATTGGGATGTAGTGACTCTAATGTTCTTGAACAATCTAGCCATGGCAATTGCCTTCACAGAACTTACAGTCTAGGAGGGGAGCTAGTCAACGAGTCATTATAATAGATATGTGCTGTTGGGCGAGGGGGGAAGGGGTCAGTGAGTATGGGCCACTGGAGGAAGATGTAAGTGGGGCATCTCACCCAGACTTGAGTGATCCAGGTACATGAACCCCAAAGAACAAGCAAGAGCTGGGTGGGAAGAGGATGGTACGGAATGTGCATTGTATGCCAGGGGGACTACAAGTGCCCAGAAGTAAGAGAGTGGGGGCAGTGAATTCCAAGAACTGAAATGTGATTGCAGGGCTGTATCAAATATGAGGCTAGAGAAGCAAATCATGCCAAGAGGGTTGGACTTTATTCTAGGAGCAGGAGGTTTTACAAAGTTAAGTAGTATGTTCAGAATTACATGCTAGAAAAAGCACTCTGGCTATGGAGAGAATGGAATAGGATGGAGAGACTGGAGACAAGGCTACAATTAGGGGGTTGTTAAAATAATCTAGGCAATGGTGAAGATGAGCTGTGCTAGAAAGGGTTATTGTGACGTGCATAAATTTAAAGAGATACTCAGAATGTTGAAGGATACTTTTTTAAAAGGTAAAATGGTGATTCATACACATATCAAATGAATGTATGTCAAATATTATACTTAACCCATTAATTTAATGAGGGAACCAGTAAGATCCTATAAGGAAGATCCCAAAAACACATATACACGTAGGCAGAAAGGAATTTTGGCGTGCCAAAATGAATGTGCAACTAGGGGCAAAACCAGTCAGTATCCACAGAGCATTAATAATCCATTGCATTCCATCAGACTCAATTCATTCACATTTCTACGGACAAGAATCAGTTGCATTACTAGACGTTTGCTACAATTTTAAGCTGTAAATATCTCAAAACCAAGGCAAGTCTCCCATAAACTGGGAGTGGTGCCCTAGGCAAGGATACCCAGTATTCTTTTTGCCCTTTTCAAAGTCTTTGACAATTTTCCCTCACACAAAAATATCTACAGGACTTTGGTGATTAGTTGGACATGGTAATGGTAAGTGGAGAGGAAAAGAGAAAAGTCATCTGTGCCATTTCATTCGTTCAAGGAAGCTGAGGAAGCATGCAGCTAAGAAATTGAAAATGGAACAGGAGGGGCCAATGGGAAAGTTTCGGAGGGAAGAGAGAGTGAGCAATGAGGTCACGGAAGAGGATACACAGAGAAATAAAGGGTTGAGACCCTAAACTGGAGATGCTTACTTATATCTTGGGCCCTTACAAAGGAGAACCAGAAGGTGTTGCAGGGTAGAATTACCTGGCTACAAGGTTTGAAGAATTATTCCCAGTAGTCCTCTGATCTGTAGTGTCCATATTAGAAATCTTCCTTTATCTTACGTCCCTCTGGGCAGTTGCCCTTCTGTACCTGCTTGCTTGGAGTAGAAGTCCAAAGAACGGTGTTAAGAGTGTAGAAAGTCATTTTGATTCAACGAAGTTGATTTAATGCAAAAAAAACCTCTGAGGACAGAGAGAGTCTTGTGTATCTCTGTCCCTGGGATGTCTGCCATAACATTCAGTAATTATATTTCATAAACAGATAGAATCAAAGACTAACATACTGGATTATGGCCTGAAGAATTCAAGGGCTTGCCCAAGATCATATAGCTGCTTATGTAAGGATTCGAGGATTCAAACGCAGTTCTTCTGACTCTAACGCTCTTGTCACCAGGATGAGTGAGTTATGTTACAAACTCATGGAATTTTCAGCCTCCCAATTCTTAGGAAAGATGGTTTCTTATGGTTCCAGTAACCAAATATAATTGCAAATTTTAGATATGCCTTTTGTAGGGAGAGGTAGCCTTCTAAAAGGACCCCTCTAGAAGTCAAATAGACTTAACAAACCATCCATTAACTGTGACCTTGGACAAGTTATTTGACCTTTCAGAGCCTCAGTTTTCTGTCTATAAAATGGTGATATATTGACCTTCATGAAGGTATAAAGATTAAATAAGACAAAGTCTATAAAAATTGAAGCGTAATAGGTGCCTTAACAGATGTTAGCATGTTTTTCTTCTAAGGCTTAAAGCTTTGAGATGCTTACTTTATACTAAAATCTGCCTCTATTTTAACATGGGCTATATTTAGGACTGAAATCCTTTTCTTAAGTCTTATCTAAGCTAAACTTAGTTTCTTAAAATATAATTTCTGTAGAAAGGTATTTGTTTCTTGATATGTTTATCACCTATTTCAAATCCTTTGCTTTTCTTTCTTCCCAGTATACTAACCTTTGCCATTACATGTTTCTAAAATCACACTGCTATATTACAACTTAAATTGCATTTGTTTAGTTACAGCATTTTGGTCCCCTTTATTTCTCAGATTTGACAGGCATCTCTATCTTAACATCTGTTTCTTTCTTTCTTCCTTCCTTTTGTTCTTTCTAAGATTTTTTATTATTTAAGAGAGAGAGAGCTGGGAGACTGGCAGAGGGAGAGGGAGAAGCAGGCTCCCGGCTCAGTGGCCGGGGCTTGATCCCAGAACCTGAGCATGACCTGAGCCAAAGGCAGACATTTAACCAACTGAGCCACCCAGGCTCCCCTTAACATCTATTTTTAATTCTGCTTTAAAAATACCATTACAGGGGCGCCTGGGTGGCTCAGTGGGTTAAGCCGCTGCCTTCGGCTCAGGTCATGATCCCAGGGTCCTGGGATCCAGCCCCATATCGGGCTCTCTGCTCAGAGGGGAGCCTGCTTCCTCCTCTCTCTCTCTGCCTGCCTCTCTGCCTGCTTGTGGTCTCTGTCTGTCAAATGAATAAATAAAATATTTAAAAAAAAAATACCATTACAGGGGACACCTGGGTGGCTCAGTCAGTTAAGCGTCTGCCTTCGGCTCAGGTCATGATCCCAGGGTCCTGGGATTAAGTCCCACATGAGGCTCCTTGCTTAGTGGGAAGCCTGCTTCTCCCTCTGCCTGATGCTCCCCCTGCTTGTTCTCTCTCCTGACAAATAAGTAAATAAAATCTTAAAAAAAAAAAAATACCATTACAGGCCATTTGGGTGGCCCAGTCGTTAAGCATCTGCCTTCGACTCAGTTCACCACCCCAGGGTCATGTGATTCGAGCCCCATATTGGGCTCCCTACTCAGCCGGAGCTTCCCTGTCTCCCACTTCCCCTGCTTGTGTTCCCTCTCTTGTCCCTCTCTCTGTCAAATAAATAAATAAAATCTTTTAAAAAAATAAAAATTAAAATACTGGGGCGCCTGGGTGGCTGAGTGGGTTAAAGCCTCTGACTTCAGCTCAGGTCATGATCTTAGGGTCCTGGGATCGAGCCCCACATCGGGCTCTCTGCTCAGCGGGGAGCCTTCTTCCTTCTCTCTCTCTGCCTGCCTCTCTGCCTACCTGTGATCTCTCTGTCTGTCAAATAAATAAATAAAATCTTTTAAAAAAAAAATTAAAATACTGGTACAATTCAGGATTGTGTTTGTTTCCTTCTTAAAAATCATTTCCTGAAATTCCATAACAGTATTCTGTTCCTCTGCCATTTCCTGAAATATGCAAATATTCTGAAATCATAAACAGGCAGATATATCCTGCCAGACCTCTTGTGACAAAAGCATTTCAGGGAGTTTGAAAGTGATATAATGATTGGGTCCATTTCACACTATTGGGAAAGGGGATTGTTACTAAACCTTGGTAAGCCTCAGTTTTCCTTGGAGAAGGGTCAATGATACCTGCTCCGTTTACCTCACATGGCTTCTATGGGGCTCAAAGGAAATCCATATATATGGAATTACCTTGGAAACTGAACTGCATATATAAATGTAAGATAACGCAGTGTTTATTGCTATTTTCTGCCATTCTTTTGATGTAAGTCCCTGAGAACATAGGCCGATGGGGCACACTGCAGGGAGTGTGTGTATGCCCCTAAACAAATGAGAGCCAGTTGTGATCTTTATCTTCCTTCCTCAGTTTTTCAGACTGGCAGTCAGAAGGCTTTATGTGATGAAATCCTATATGCTCAATTTGGAGCGACTGAAGGTATTTAGAACTTTTCAGTGCTGGGTGTTGTGTTTGCCGAGTTATTTACACCACCTAGCAACCTGGCCCAAGACAAACAGTCCCTGTGAGCTGCACAGTGACTCTCTCTACCTGTCACTGCTCTGTTAACGTAACAGCAAACATTTACTGTACCTAGAAGATGGTGTTCCTCTCCTCCCCTTTACTATTAAATTAATCTTGTTCTGTAATTGTTTTAATTTTTTTAAAGGTTTTATTTATTTATTTGACACAGATCACAAGTAGGCAGAGAGGCAGGCAGAGAGGAGGAAGCAGGCTCCCTGCTGAGCAGGGAGCCCAATGTGGAGCTTGATCCCAGGACCCTGGGATCATGACCTGAGCTGAAGGCAAAGGCTTTAATCCACTGAGCCACCCAGGCGCCCCACCGTAATTGTTTTATAATCTCCAAAAGTAACCCATAAATTGAGAGAGTCTTACAATTGAAAGACATAGGAGAGGCCATTTGGTTCAATCTTTTTTACTAAAGCAGGAGTCTTATAATTTCTTTAATAGATTGAGCATTTCCAGGGATGGGGCGAGTGAATTGGTTTTGATATATCCTTTTGCATTGATTATTTTGATTCTCTATATTCACAGAATGGATTTTTTTGTTTCTGTTTTTGCTAAAAAGGGTCTTAGAGACCATTCTGGTTCAATTCCTTTCATTTGCACATGAGGAAATTAAGGCCCAGAAAGGTTAGGTGACTTGCCCAAGGCTAAACAACTAATTTATGACACAGCTGGGACTCCTGATTCCTGGTAGCTTCTTTCCAAATCATTAAACAGCAAAATTACTGAAGTCCTAAATGTTGAGTAGTATTAAATGCTATTATGCACTATATAAGCACTTTAGTATGCAGCATATTTTAGTGTGACCAATATTGATGTTGTAATATAAATAAGCTTATTTTGATTTTGGTGGAGAAAATCTAAATCTTTCTTTATAATTTTGTACAAACATCTCCTTAAAACTTCATGAAAACTTCCCTGTTTTAAGCTGTAATTTTTTCCTTCGCTTTCCTTTTTGGGGGACAGGGATTAGGAAGAAGTCATCAGTCTGATTCTTATATCTAAGAACTTACATGGCCAAAAAAGACGCAAAACCACATTTCTCTGCCTCACATGAGGTTTGGGGAGTGGACTGGAGCCAGGGGCTTTTTTCTGTTCTTGTCAGGCTTTGGTCCCAGGCTTGTCAGTGGCAATGATGAGACAGGAGTAGAGCCTGTCCATATGCCAAGGGGACTTGGAAACGTTGCCCAGCCTATCCCTGCTTTCTAGAAGGACTGCATTTAAAAGGAAGCTGCAGCCTTTTTTTTTGGTCCTGTGGAGTTACTTGCTGGAAGCCCTAGGATCACCCCCTTGACCTGTGTGTGGAATGGGTGGTAAAGAAGAAGACAGAGCACTCATTGGCTCTGACGGAAGAAGACTATAGACTCTGGGGGTCTAATGTGTGTGGACAGATGTGGGGGAAGGAGCATTGCTATAGTAAAGCGCCAACAAGCAGTGCTGTCTGTTCTAAGAAATTACCTAGACCTCCGAGAGGGAGGACCTGGCAGCAGCTTTGGGCCTGTCATCCCATGGGCTAACCTTAATTCCTTGTCTGTTGTAGATTGAAAAATATTAAGGCTTGTCAGATGCATCAACAAGAAAGACATTTTCTCCCCAAATTTCAAACTGTTGGCCTCCTATCCTTGTGAAGACCAATGAGCACTCTTGTTCCCCATAGCAGAAAGTTGAATCTGTTATTTATTATCGCACTGTACCTCATACCTCTGTTATAAGCATTTATCATGGCCTGCCTTCAGTTGTGTTCACAGCTAATTCCCCCACTGGACTTGAGTTCTCAAGAGCAAGGAACATTGGTTTTCTTTATAAATATCTAAGGCATACCAAAAGATAAAGAGGATGCCATCTTTATATCTTCATATCCCCACACAGCTTCTAAGAAGCCCCATACTTACCTAGCATACAGCAGGTGCTCAGGAAATGTTCGTTGAATCGTAGTACTAACTTCTCTCTTGTACTTGTGCAGTCATGCTTCCTTTCCCTTGCAGATTTATGCCAAATCAGAATCATTTTCTCTGAGACCTAAACTTTCAGGGTCAATGCAAATATACTCTGATATTCATGGAAATAGTAGCTGAGAGGCCTTTGGAACAGTGGCGCCCACAGTGGACAGTCCTAATTGTTGATGGTCGTTAACACTCAGAAGTAGTGTTCTATTCAGAAATGCTCCATTTGAAGTTTTATATAAAGGAATGAAACAATGAGGGTATAAATAACTAATGGGAATATGGACTTGGCCTTAAATCATAAAAGTGGTTTATTATCTGTGTTCACTGTTGTACCCATTAGCCATCACTGATTTTTTGAGGAGACCCAGAAAGTGGCTCATGGAAGACAGAGAAGACAGAGGGATTTGAAGAAAGGAACACTCTTGGATTTAGGAAGGGGCCGGCAGAGATGATTTGTGTGTGTGGTATGTGGTATGGACAATGGTGAAGAGCTTTTTGGTACATTCAGGAGGATCATGAAAGAGATAAAGGAAAATAATACAATAACCCTTGGCACCAAGCCAAGGGTAAAGTGAGTCCATAAAGTGTATGACTCTTCTGATGTCAGTATAATAATTACATGAAACCTTTCTCTCCTTTTTATCTCCCCAACAGTATTTGCAGCCCTTTGTCCCAGTTTCAGTGTAGCTACTTCCTTATTTCATTTCCTGCTGCTTTGCCTGATAGAATATGTGAGTGACAGTGGAAACCCTAACTTGTTACCTTCTCATTGAAGTTCCCACCCTGCCACCTCTTCAAGGATCAAGGATCCTCTTCAAGGATCAAGGATCTTCTGCCTTGATTAGTGGTAGCTTCTAGTCCTCCCTACTAGGAAACTCTCTCTGACCATCATACCCAGCTGGTCCCTGTGTGCTGTCAATTCTGTCTTCTACATAACTCTCAGATTCTTTCCAGTCTCTCCATTCTAGCTTTTCGCATACTTCAGCATCCATCCATCCATTCATCTTCTCCCCTTAAATAGAATTGTCTTTCAAATCTTATCATGCCGCTTCCCTTCACCTCTCCAAGCTTCTTTGACCGTAGGAGAAAAGAAAAGAAAAAAAATCCCCTAACCCACCTTTCCAGCCTTAATCTTCTCTTCTCTCGAAACCCCACCAGTACCTGCTGACCTTTTCCCCTCCCCCCACATAACCACATGGTTTCTTTCACACCTTCAGTGCATTCACGCATGCCTGTTCCTCTATTAAGTAATCTGATTTTTTTTTTTTTTGGTTGATATTCTTTATAGCCCTTCCATATTCATCCTGGGCAGCAACTTTCTCTTCTTTATACTTCAAAATTTCTACCTGTTTTTCTTAGAGAGCTTCTCAGGCTACGTAGTAATCATTTATTTACAGATTTCCCCTCTAAAAGATTGTAAGCTTCTCTGGAGCAGGGGTCTACCATCTTGTTCATCTTTGCCTCCTTATTGCTTGACAGAGCCAGCACCCTAGGGGACTAGCAAAGAACCTGACTCCATGAATGAGCTGAATAGAAGATATCTGATAAGCAACCACCTTCCTCACAGAAATGAGGATGGCATGGATTTCCATGCCATCTTGTGATTTCAGTCGTAAATCTAATGGGTGCCTTTATCAGGTGACTGTGGTGAGAGCTAAAAGTCCTGGAGTATCTTAGAAGATGTGATAGGTCTGAGCTTTACGTATTTAAGCAACATAGAAAAAAAAAAGCCAGTTGTTTTAGCACTTGTAACTTGTATTCTCTCTCTCTCTCTGTTTTAGAGAGAACAAGAGAGAGAAAACGCGCATGAGAGAAAGAGCTGGCGGGGTGGGGGTGGTGGTGGTAAGGAGAGAAGGAGAGAGAATCTTCAGCAGGCTGAGCACCAAACCTGGCCCACAAGAGTCAAAGTGGGCCATTGCAGCTAATTGGAGTGAAGGCAAATGAGGCTCAACCTTAACAGTCTGGAGCCCCACATGAGGCTCTATCCCAGGACCCTGAGATCATGACCTGAGCTGAAATCAAGAATCGGACACTTAACCCACTGAGCCACCCAGCCATCCCACTTGTATTCTCTTTCTAAGACTGATCTCAGGAACCCTCTGAGGTTTAATATAAGACCTCAAAAAGTATCCTAACTAAGTTTTTCTTTCCACTTGTAATTTTCTGATTATTTTTATAAATTCAATTCTCAGCACTGTTTTCTTTCTTATTAGGATCATTCCTATCTTCTGTCTTCTTTTTACTTGCTTATACCATTTTTGAAATTATCGTATTTGGAGGAAATAGTCCAAAGCAACTGAACCCTTAGACTAAGGTAAGAGGCAGAAAAGAATTATCACCCACTAGGACACCTGTTTGAGGGTGTGCAACTTTTTTTCTTTTTTCTTTTTTTCCCCAAAGATTTTATTTATTTATTTGACAGAGAGAGAGATCACAAATAGGCAGAGAGACAGGTGAGGGCGTGGGGGGTGGGAGGGAAGCAGGCTCCCTGCTGAGCAGAGAGCCCAATGCAGGGCTCGATCCCAGGATCCTGAGATCATGACCTGAGCCGAAGGCATAGACTTTAACCCCCTGAGCCACCCAGGCGCCCCAGGTGTGCAACTTTCTATAAGAATGTGTGTGCAAAATTGTGAAGCTTCTTTCCAGGTTAACTTTTTTTTAAAAGATTTTATTTATTTTATTTCTTTATTTGAGAGAGAGAGAGAGCATCAGGGGGGGGAGAGTCAGGGGGAGAAGCGGACTCCCCACTAAGAAGGGAGCCTGATGTGAGACTCGATCTTGGGACTCCAGGATCATGACCTGAGCTAAAGGCAGTCACCCAACCAACTGAGCCACCCAGGCAGCCGCCAGGTTAACTTCTCCATAGTTTTCTTTCCTTTTTTTTTTTTTTAAAAAAAAGATTTTATTATTTTTAAGTAATCAGTACACCTAACACGGGGCTGGAACTCACGACCCCTAGATCAAGAGTCAGAGCTGCATGAAGCTAGCTGGGCCTTCCTCTCAGTAGTTTTCATTCTGTGGTAAATAACGCCACCTTTTTCTTTTCAAGACACATCTGTGAGCTCACTAAGGATAGATGAAGCAGCTCAGAACCTATTGTTTGCCTCTCTCACTTGAGGACTTTTTTTTTCCCCCCCAGAGCTTCTCAAATCCTTGATTTCCCTTTATTTGCCAATATTTAAAGAATGAGAAGTCTCCCTGTAATTTTCTGAATTCAGAAATTTGATATGGAGGTTGGGTGAAGGGGGGATGGGGTCTGAAAATTGCTTTTGAAAACCTGCCAGCTCTGTATCCTTCTGCTGTAGCAGAGTCCCTTGTCTGGACCTGGAGCTGCCCTTTTCTTCAGTCCGTTGTATGGATGGCTGCACTGATAGATGGATTCTCCTAGGGGAGCTTCATGGATCAGTCCTCTGTCTATTACCATGTAGCAGGATTATAATTTATAGCTCCAGATGGTGACCCCCTCCCCCATTTACTTCAGTAGAGCAGCAGAGGTATTAACTATTGAATTGCTTCATTCTTTTTAAAAAATAATCGATGGTATTTGCAAAGGGCTTTGTATAAAAATACTTGTAAAAACACAGAAAAAAAATAAAAAGTTTCATCAGAGCATGAAGCACATTATGCGTTATAAGAAAAAATAGCCACACGGTCAGGCTTATCATTCTTGGCCTAATTTGGTGTAGAACTGAGGTTTTTGAGGTCGGATTCCTGAATTTTCATAGGAGGGCATCAGCTCTTTCTTCTTGGTTGACTGTTAAAGCTTATGGGTCTATCCCTTGAAAGAAAACCAAGAATATTTGCTTGCCAGGTTCTTGGCAGAGAATAGAAAACAGCTACTCAGTTTTCTTGAAAGCTTGAGAGTGATTAACAATGATTTATTATTAAATAGTAATATTAAATAATACTATAATAAGATTAAATAATGGGAAGATTCCCTGAAGAAGGTGTAGTCCATGTCCTTTTGGATTAAATCAGACTTTCTAAGAGCTGTTTGCTTGGAATCCCTTATGTAAGCATTGCTGTTCTGGAATACCCGAGAATCTCTCTTTGTAAGGAGAGGGACCCTGAAAACTGTCCTAGGAAAGATGCTACTCTATTTGTTGAGGCTGTGTTATCATCCTCATTTTGTGCGGATCCATGGAAGAAAGGCCTCACAGGCCTTAGTACAAGTAAAAACTGCTTTTCCTGGACAATTGGTGTGTTTTTATCTTACTTGAATAATTAATTCTTTCTATTTTGTTTGATCTATAGAAAGCTCTGGTCCAAATTTGTACCTTTTTAAACAGTTAGCACACAAATTATTTTTGTTCACTGGTTTTACTTTGGCTTTTTTTTTTTTTTAAACCTTTCTGTCTTATTTTCCCTTTATTGATTTACCACCTCCTGTATTATGTGCGTTTTTGTCAACAGTCTCAAGTCCTTTTTAGGGCAAAGTCCTTGTATCTGTTTCCTAATATGTATTTGCTTGATTTAACCAATTTAAGAAGGCATGCTTATTTATTTATTTAGTCTCAATAAAACCACAACTTTAGCACTTCTTGAATTCCAGTGTTTAGCTGTATATGGTTTTGAACTTCTGAGACCTTTTACAGCTCCACAACGTGAACCATGGACAGCATTTATTGGACAGGATGTAGAAGCCAGATGACGCCTGGAAGTCTTACTGTGTAATTTAATCCTGGGTGCTGTGTTGTTTGGCTTCACTGGACTCCGAGTGTGCATATATAATTACATGCACATGCGTAAAAAGCCCAGCCCTGATAGGAAAGAGAGGGAGGAACATCATTAGCAGAGATTAGATTTGTCTCTCCAGCTGGGCAATGTGCCTCTGAATTCCAAGGGCTTTCCCCAGTGTAAATTATTAGACTGTACTCAGCTGTTGTTCAATTCCCCACTGGCCAAGCTGCTTCTGCTAATGCTGTTAAGCTGTGGCTCAGGAGGGAACATGTCCTCAGGTACTAGGTATATCTCTGCATGTAAAAAGAAAAATCCGTCTCATATTCACAGGACAGTAGTATATAGCCTTCTCAAAGCAAGAATAGAAAGGCAAAATGAAACAAAAGACAGACTGGGGGCCCGACTTCAGGTACATATACAACTTGGAAACTGTTAGTAGACCAAAATAATTCCCCTCTAACTAAAATGATCGGGAGCGGTGTAATACAGAGTTTCCTCCGGATCAATTGAGAGCATCTGATGTTAGAAGTTCTGAGACTGGCGAAGTCTAAACAAATTAACCCCCCTTAGCGCTCTGAACCAAATACAGATTGAGGACCAAGGAATTCGTCAGTGATAATAGTACACGAACAATATAAAAACTCGCCGTCTTTTAAGAGAGCTTGAAGCCTAAGGCTCGGTGCGATATACATACCAATTAGTTCAGTAGAATTCACACCCTAGTAAATGATCTGTTTCTCTTTCTTCTACAGCCAGTTAATGCTATGTGTATGATGGACTAATACAACTCAGAAAGACGTGTCTTTTCTCCGTGGTTTTATTGCCCAGCATGGCCAGCTTATTGATGTAGAGGAACCAATTTATCCATTGAAGGTCAGGGAGAATAAATGAAATGCACAGATAACATAAACACAACTGAGTGTTCATTTTATTTTATTTTTTTAATCATTAACAGTTTGTTTTTTTTTCCTTACCAACCCTATTAACAAGTAACAAAATTGGCTGACTGAAGTCTTTTTTCTCCTCCTCCTTCCATCTGGGGACATGTTCATGCGCTGAGGAAGAGGGCCACAACTAAAGAACAAGGAGGTCAGGTAGCCGTGGGATCACCCGCTGATCAGTTTCCCAGCAAGGGAACTGGGTGCTTGGCCACGTTCATCGCTATTCGCAGCGGGAAGTAGCCACTCTGTTTAGGCTCTGCAGAAATGGTAGCCTCAATATTGCATCCGTCTCAGATTAAGCCCTGCATGTGGTTGAGAATTTACCTCCTAACTTTGACGTTCTGAAGAGAGGAATTTTTTTAACATGAAAGATTGAAGAGAGAGGGTCTGTTTTCGGTATGCAGAAGAACAGCATTATCAGAATAGGTGAGAAAGCTCTCACTTCTCTAAGAAAGGCTCCCCCATAGTCACCCTTGCCAGCAAAGGCTGAGAGGAAAGCACACTCACCGGCGGGGATGGGGTCAATCCTGGGGGTACAACGGTGACAGCAGTTCACATTTGAATGGGAGGGCTCCTGTACTCAAGCCAGCCTGTGGAAACTAAGTGGCTATCGTTAAAATTTAGAGTTGGTGATCAGACTGGCTTCGTGGGTGCATAACCACAGGGCCCCCATACGTGATTTAATGCTCTGATATCTCTGCCCGGAAATTCTTAATAGTTCTTGAACAGAGGGTCTAGAATTTTCATTTTGTAGTCATCTTGCAAATTTCCTAGCCAGTCTTGTTAATCTGTAAAATTGTCATAAGCCCTGAGATGGTGTTCTTGCTAGCAGAGCATCTCAGTATGTTGAACCTTTCCTGTGGCATGTTCCTTTTTGCTCAGAGGCCATCATGTGTACTCCTTCCTGGCTCCTGCTAGCTTTCTGGAAGTGGCTCTGAAGAATGTGTTTGTGTCATTGAATGACTTGGAGGAAACTATGCCTCAAGTTTATGCCCCCAAACAATTCTATTTTGTTAGGAAGGCATATAGGCATTATTTGGTGTAATAGCATGATTTCAGAAACTACATATTTTGCTCGTTCCAATTACTATAGTCTTGAACAAAAGTTTTTTGATCGTTGCATGAGTAATGAGTAGTGGTTTTTGTGAAGCCAAGTTCTTCAGATCACAGGAAAGAGACTTGTTAGCTCAGCATTCAGAACCTTCCATGACGCGAAACCACCCTATAGTTACAGCGTGCTGATCACTGCCCTCCCGTGCACCTTGTGATCCAGCCCTTCCAGACTGCTTGCTATTCCTGGAAAATGCCTTTATTTTCGGGCCCTGCATTCTTCTCTTTATGAAATTCTCTTTGATGGGAATGGATGTGTTCTCCAAATAGCACCCCTGCCTCCCCCATCCTCTTCCCTTTCTCCCCGGGTGTGACTCTTACTTCAAGGTCCCACTTTGTTGAAGAAATTTCTCTTCCTCTATGGAATTTTCCCAATATTCTCAGAATTAGTTATCACATCCCGTGCTGTGCCATCCACTGTGCCGGGCATTTACAGCCCTGTAGATTCTAGCTGAATCTCTGCTCTCGAAGCCTTACTTAATTCTGCCCTGTACTACAGTTACTTGTTTACTGATCTGTCTGACACGCTATGTTGAATGCTCCCAGAGGGTAGGACCGTCTAATATATCTCTGCCCCGTCATCCATGGCATCATAATTGTCAGGCACGCGCTCAGTGCGTGTTTACCTAGTGTCTTTGTCCATTCAGGCTGCTGGACCAGAACACCACAGACCGGGTTGCTTATACACAACAGAAATCTATTACCCATAGCTCCGGAGGTTCAAAGTCAAATGGGAGTGCTAGCATGGTTGAACAAGAGGGCCTTCTTCTGGGTCGAAGACTCCTTGTATTCTCTTTCGAAAGCCTCCCTTATAGGGGCACTAATCCCATTCATGAGGACTCTACTCTCATGACCTAAGCATCTCCCGAAGGCCCCACCTACTAACACCATCACTTTTAGGGATTAGGATTTCAACATGTGAACTTTGGGGAGACCCAGACCTTCTGATTATTGCAATGAGGGAATTGGAAGGACCGCCCTAGTTCCTTTACAATATTACTTGCGTGTTCAGAGTATTTGGCTGTAATACCCTGGTTGTGATTCCCTGAAATGAAACAAGCAGCTGACATCAATTGATCTTGTGGGCAACAGCTTCGATGCTGAGAACCATTTGTGGAAGAGAGAAATGAAAGCGGGGCTGTCATTGGGAAGGAAGCCTCCTAGAATTGTGTAACAGAGGAGTCAGGGTTGCAAAGAGGAGTGAGAGTCTAGTAACAGAAAAGTTTAGAAAGGCCAGAGGGTGCCAGAGTAGTCAGGAAAAATTACCGAAAACAGCTTGAAGTCAGAAAAACAGGAAGCTTAGGGTATCACTTGACTCCCAATTTAGCCATCCCTAGCCAGCAATTTAGTTCTCAACTTCTCTTTTTGTAGCACCTTCCCTTAATTAAATTATCCTGCCATGTGAACAAGAAACGGCTTGAAATAAAGCCAGACTCATGGCAGGCCCATGTAGGAGTAGGTTAAATACATTTTTATTCTACCTATTTGACTCTCAAACTAAACCCTAGCTATTGTGAAATTGTGTCTGTTCTCTTGATTCTGCCTAGGTTGGAGGGAGAGGAAAAAAAGAGAATAAATCAGAATCAGAAGCTGAATCTACTGGGTTTAAAAAATAATCATAGACTCTTCTTCGAGCTTCTCTGTGTCCACAGCCCAAGCGTGCCTTTAATTTTGTCCCTTGGGATTAGATGTATGTAGGCTAAAGGAAGAAAGCCGCTAATCCCCAAATCTGGATTGTCCAAGGCTTTGTAAGTGGCTTAATTTCTAAATTACTGGTACAATTAGTGGACCATCCTAGCCGTCTTGTTATTTCGATGATTGTGAGAAGAAGGCTATTTAGGTGACTAGCTGTAAGGTCTTTGTGATTCCTCATAGATACTTAATGATTTATTTTCATATTTTAAATTTTGGTGCTCAATTCATTTTAGTCTAGTGAGATTGAAAGTCTGCTTCCTTGCAAATCCCATTCTCTCTAGTGAATCTACTTGTTTTTATGCTGAGCAAGTAGAAAGGGGCTTTGTAGAATAATCTTTCAAATGAGAGTTGGAAATTACAGAGTGTTGGTGGGGGGAGTGGGAGTCATCCCAGAAGAGATGTGGGTCTATTTCACAAAATTTTATTCAGGGAAATAAAGTTTAAAAATTAACATTGAAAGCATGCCTGGAAAGGAAAATGGTAAAAGGACAGTAGAAACCCTAAAGATTTTTATGGGAGGAACTCTTTGATTTGCGTAAGTGAGGGAAAGGATTCATGAGCTGATTATATGTTTGTCTGTGAACACTCAGGATATAACCAGTGTTTCCTTCCTTAACCTTTTTCTGCCACTAGACCCTGAATCTTTTTTTTTTTCTTTAAGATTTTATTTATTTATTTATGAGACAGAGAGAGGCAGAGGGCAGGGGGAAAAGCAGACTCCCCACTGAGCAGGTTACCTGACGCAGAACTCGATTCCAGTACCCTGATATCATGACCTGATCCTAAGGCAGACACTTAACGGACTGAGCCACCCAGGTGCCCTAGACCCTGCATCTTGACCTTAACCTCTAATTCAACACTGATTGTAAGGTGGGAAAATCTAGGGGTCGCTTTTCCAGGCTAAGGACATGTAACCTTGACTGTGCTAAATTCCTATCTCATTTTACTCTCTAGACTCGTGTTTATTAACTTTCATTTAAGAAATACCTAGAGGTACCTCTATCGCAAAGGATGTTAAAGAATTCTAAATATAAAATTAATTCTAATGTAAACACATACGGAGAGTTGTAAAGCAATGTGATTGCTACAACTCACACAACTGTCCTTATCAAAAACATCGTAGTGAAAGTGTCGGGAAAAGTATCAGTGTATTGGGAACACTGGTGGCTTCCAAGGAGCCCTTGGCAAAACTGTTGATGTGTTCTGGCAATCCTGCTGTTGTCCAGGGAAGCTCAGGGACTTTGCTTTCAGAATGCCTTTTAAAGATCTCAGTACGAGAGTTGGGTAGGGGGTGGAAGCCCAAATTGGTCCCCTCTCACCTGCTCTGTTAATAACCTTTGTTCTGTTTTCTCTCCTTGTGGTTTTGTCTTTCCTATAAATGAATTCCATATAATGGAATCATAGTATGTAGCCTTTTGTGTTGGCTTTTTTTTTTTCTTAGCATAGTGCTTCTGAGACTTGTCCATGTTATCGGATGCTGGATCTTTTCTTTTTCTTTCCTTTCTCTCTCTCTTTCTCCTTTTCCTTTCTTTCTTTCTTCTTTCTTTCTTCCTTCCTTCCTTCCTTTCATCTGCCATACCTTCATCTTAGTGTGATTTTGTGCAGGGATGGGGAGAACTGCAAATGAAATGTATTCAGCCAGGCGCCTGGGTGGCTCAGTGGATTAAGCTGCTGCCTTCGGCTCAGGTCATGATCTCAGGGTCCTGGGATCAAGTCCCGCATCGGGCTCTCTGTTCAGCGGGGAGCCTGCTTTCCTTCCTCTTTCTCTGCCTACTTGTGATCTCTGTCTGTCAAATAAATAAATAAAATATATTTTATTTTATTTTTATTATTTTATTTATTTATTATTTATTATTTTATTTATTTTATTATTTTATTTTTATTGTTTTTTCTAAATAGCTAACAAGAGTTCTAGCTAAACCTGGTAGGCTGAATAAAATGTATTCAGCCGGGCGCCTGGGTGGCTCAGCCTACCAGGTTTAGCTAGAACTCTTGTTAGCTATTTAGAAAAAATCAGAAGGTTTGCATATAGAGTGAAATATTCATATTTTTCAGTTGAAATTAAATGTATTTTGGTGAGAAATGCCAAGATGACAGAAAGAACATTTGAAGGTTTCAGTTTATAGTTAGTTCTCAATAAAATGCTTGTTAGGAGATTTTTTTAGTTATTACTGACATGTAATATTAGTTTCAGGTATACAATAATGTGACTAGATATTTGTATACATCATGAAGTGATCACCATAACAAGTCTAGTTAACATCCATCACCATACATAATCACAAAATTTTTTCTTGTGATGACAACTTTTAAGATTTACTCTTTTAGCAACTTTCAAATATGCAATACTGTATTATTAACTGTCATCAACATGCTGTACAGTACATCCTCATGACTTATTTGCAAGTGGAAGCTTGTGCTTTTTGACACCCTTTACCCATTTTGCCCTCCCTACCCCCCACTTCTGGCAACCACCAGTCTGTTCTCTGTATTTGTGAGCTTGGGTTTTTTTGTTTTGTTTTTGTTTTTGTTTTTTTAGATTCCATGTGTAAGTGAGATCATATATTATGTCTTTCTCTGCTGACTTATTTCACTCAGCATAATGCCCTCAAGTTCCATCCATTGTTGTTGCAAATGGCAAGATTTCATTCTTTGTTATGGCTGAATAATATTCCATTGTCTATTTCTACCCACCACGTTTTCTTTATCCATTCATCTATCGATAGACACTTAGGTTCCTTCTATGTCTTCACTCTTGTAAATAAAAAAATGCCTGTTAGATTGATTTTTATCTATAACAACTCTAAAAGGGAGGTTTATTAATGCCAATATACAATTGAGCTATTTCTATAACTTATTAAAGAAGTAAATGGCAGAACTAGGTAGGTGGCAGGGCTAGGATTCCAATAAGGTCTTTCTAGCTTGAAGCTGTACATTCTTTCCTATTGCAACACATTATAAGCATAATGTAATGGGATGTGGGGAAAGCAACTATTTATAATATTCATTATGGCCTGGTTCATTATGGTCCTGGGAGGAACTTGGCAGTAATGGCAAGTTATTCACTGGTGAAATGTGCTCAGTGTTTGATCATGCATGACCCAATAACATGTTGGACATCATCAGAAGGAGTCTAGGAGTGAAATAAAAAACAGTATCTTCTTAATCTACAAACACAGGAGCAGTGACATTTCGGGCATGATTCTGGGTGGTAGTTTTAAGGAAAGATGAAGTGAAGTTGGAGATGGATCAAAAGCAATTGAAACAATTCCAGGGATATATGTGTCTTGCCTTAGGAATATAGGCTGGAACTCTTAAGACCCATCAGTGTCGAAGAACACAGATTGATATTTATAAAATCATGCTGCATAAATTCGGGAATTCTAGACTTCAGGAGATTCACCTGAAGCTTAAAAGCGTTTTGGAACACATTTTTTAAAAGTGTTACTTTTAAATTTTGAAAAGCCTTTTTACCTCAATTCATAAATTCATAAGAATTTATTCATGTCAGTTTCCATGCTAGGTGTTGGGGAAAACAGAAGATAGTCCCTACCCTCAGCATGCTTCTCTTCTAGTGAAAGAAACATACATATTAAAGAGATCACTTACAGGGCACCTGGGTGGCTCAGATCATGATCTCAGGGTCTTTGGATCGAGCCCCTTCATCGGGCTCTCTGCTCAGCAGCAAGCCTGCTTCTCCCCTCTGTCTCTGCCTCCTTGTGATCTTGCTCTTTCTCTCTGCTAAAAAAAAAAAAGAGAGAGAGAATGATCACTTACAATGTTAAGTGTTAGTAATAAAATGAAATAAAGACATTAAGTTTAATACAAAAATAAGCTCAACACATGAATACGATTTTTTAAAAAGATTTTATTTATTTATTTGACAGAGATCACAAGTAGGCAGAGAGGCAGGCAGAGAGAGAGAGAGGCGGGGAAGCAGGCTCCCCGAAGAGGAGAGAGCCCGATGTGGAGCTCGATCCCAGGACCCTGGGATCATAACCTGAGCCGAAGGCAGAGGGTTTAACCCACTGAGCCACCCAGACGCCCCATGAATAAGATTCTTTCATGGATTGAAGGGAAGCAAGTGACAATTTATGTTATATCCATTCCTTTTGGAAGTAGAAATCACAAAAAACAATTACACCCCCTTCAAAGCTATTAGTTGGCCACTGGGATTTTGTGGGTTCTCCATTTTATAAGCTCCACAAGTTGTCTCTTCTTGTCCTCACTTTACAAAGTGTTGTGACTATAGACCATGATTTTTTTTAGGAACAGCTAAACACACATACACATAAGTTTGCAAGCAGTTATTTAGAAACAGAAAAGGGTGGCAGGGGGTGAGGGTGGGGTGTTTCCACATAGCCAGAATAGACCTCAAATAGTCCATGTACAAACCCTCATGGTTTACTCATGAAAATCATGAGTCAAGGAAGATTCTTTAAGCCTTTGTATAAAACCTAACTGTTCTTATTTTGCACACATTTTTTAACAAGTTTGCTTGTCTGGTTCCCACCCCATGACAAATGATAAGGACATATTAACTAGTCAGACTGGTTTACTAAGAGCTATGAGAAGCAATGGCAAGTGAGTTGACTAGTGGCTTCATACCAGACATTGAAGCCAAAGAAAATCAAATTAATAAAAAAATATAATAATAAAGCAATCATTACCATTTCAAAAGGATTTTTAAATATTTGCAAATAGATTTACTAGTATTACTTCAAATAGTAACTTCTATTGTGGATTTTTAAATTTTAGCTCTTAAATTGTATAAATGTAATTTATACATTTCTTAGAGACACATATTTTGAAAATGTGCACTCATAATGAGTTCAGATTATAATTTCTGAAGGGAGGCAGCTGAATATGTCTTTAAATTCCATGCTACATAGTATAAATCTTTGTATTGAGGGACTACATCCAATTTCGATCACAGTTTGTTATTCTGAATTTATTTTTTTTCCATTAGAACTGTCTTGCACATTTATTATTTTTTTAACACTTAGAATAAATATTTAATAGTTATTGATGTTCTTCCTTGTCATCCTGATCTTGGACAGATGGAACTTACCAAGGATCCTTTAGTAGTCTGCAAATTTCAGCTATATACTAGAAATAGAAATGGAAACTACCCCAATGAATAATTGAAGAACGGGTTTAGATTACTCTCTAGCATAAAGTCAGATTCACCTTCCAAAACAATGGCATGGGACTGGTGAAAAATGATTGGAATTTGCCAATTTCAAATTTCTATTCTTGGTAAAGCCCAAACTGTTCTTTTTTCTAGGATACTTTTTCTAGCGTATCATCTGGATTGAATCATTATCTTAAAAAATTAAAACTAAGGACTCGTCTGTGAACAATAACAATGCTGAGGAAGGAGAACAAAATATCATTAAGTTAAAAAGTCTAAAGCAGTGGCATCTTTCACTAATATGATTTTAATTACTTCTCAATTACAGTTGGACATTGGATCCAGAGACTAGAGTTCCTTGCTCCTCGTGGAGTTCTTATCCTGGTTATTGTAATACTGTTTTCTCTGAGAAGTGACAAGAGCTGTTGGTGATTTGCTAGAAACTTCTGGTCTTGTTCACCCTTCTCTCCATTAGTCCTCCCCTACTTCTCTGCCTTTCACCTACACTAGTCCAGTGATTAGAGACTTCAAGGAAGGGTAATTATGAAAACAGCAAAAATACAATTTCAACTTTCAAGTTCTCCACAAATGACTGTTGAAACTACTTAGGTATTTGAAAATTGTTCCTTCTGCTTTTCTCATCATTTTAGACACCTGATTTTGGACTCTTGGAAAATCCTTTGATTTCTTTATTATTTTAAAAAAATTTTAGGGGCACCTGGGTGGCTCAGTGGGTTAAAGCCTCTGCCTTCCGCTCGGGTCATGATCCCAGGATCCTGGGATCAGGTCCCGCATCAGGCTCTCTGCTCAGCAGGGAGCCTGCTTCCTCCTCCCTCTCTGCCTGCCTCTCTGCCTACTTGTGATCTCCGTCTGTCAAATAAATAAATAAAATCTAAAAAATAAATAAATAAATAAATAATTTTTAAAGATTGACATATTTACTTTAGAGAGAGAGCACATGCATACGCATGGGGAAGGGACAAGGGTGAGGGAAAGAGAGCCTTAGCTGGTTAAGCATCTGCCTTTGGCTCAGGTCATGATCCCAGGGTCTTGGGATGGAATGGGGCATTGTGCTCCCTGCTCAGTGGGGAGCCTGCTACTCCCTCCCCTGATACCCCTGCTTGTGTTCTCTCTCTCTCTCTCTCTCTTTCTGTCAAATAAATAAATAAATAAAATCCTTAAGCAGACTCTGTGCGAACTGTAGAGCCCAACATGGGGCCCTGTCTCAACACCCTGTGATCACGACTTGAGCCAAAACCAAGAGTTGGTCGCTTAACTTACTATGCCACCCAGGCATCCCTTGGAGAAGCCTTTTAAAAAATCTTTGATTTGGGGTGCTTGGGTGGCCCAGTCAGTTAAGCATCTGCCTTTGGCTCAGGTCATGATTCCAGGATCCTGGGATTGAGTCCTACATGGGGCTCCTTGCTCAGCAGGGAGCCTGCTTCTCCTTTTGCCTACCACTCCCTCTGCTTGTATGTGTTTTCTCTCTCTCTCTCTGTCAAATAAATAAATAAATAAATAAATAATCTTTTAAAAACAAACCCTCTAATTTGATCCTGGTGAAGTCCTTGGAATAAGCTGTATTTAAATTTCATTCACAGATATTACCAAAATTTGATAGCAAACCTGTTAATACATTTTTTTTTTAAGATTTTACTTATTCATTCGAAGGGGAGAGAGACAGAGAGCACAAGCAGGAGGAGTGAGAGAGGGAGAAGCAGGTCCCAGAACCCTGGGATCATGACCTAAGCTGAAGGCAGATGCTTAACCATCTGAGCCACCCAGGCACCTCTAAACCTGTTATTTTTCAAAGAAGTAATGGAGTTCTATGCATCTAGCAAATCCTCATGTACTAAGGGAAGCTACTATCTTTATCACTTCCCACAATAAGCAAATCTGTTAAGGAGAGTAAAACATATAGAGCAGAGCTGTACAATAGAACTTTCTGTGATGAAAGTGCAGTGTCCTATTTTACCCTGTCCAGTATGGTTGCCACTAGCCACATGTGGCTACTGAGCGCTTGAAATGGACTAGAGTAACTTGGAACTAAAAATTTTTTTAAAAGATTTTATTTATTTATTTATTTGACAGAGAGAGAGAGATCACAAGTAGGCAGAGAGGCAGGCAGGGAGGGAGAGAGGAGGAAGCAGTGAGCAGAGAGCCCGATGTGGGGCCCAATCCCAGGACCCTGGGATCATGACCTGAGCTGAAGGCAGATGCTTTAACCCACTGAGCCACTCAGGTGCCCCTTAGGAACTAAATTTTCAATTTAATTAATTTTAATTCATTTGAATTAAATAGCCACATATGACTAGAAGCTACAGTATTAGTGTGGGTACAGAAGTTAAGTGCAAATATAATGGAGTAGACCCTACATAAGGTGGGCATAGTTTAGAATTCTCCACTTTATTTGTTGCTAAGAATTTTTAGCTTTTTCCTAAACATAGAACCTCAGCTCAAGGTAAAATGTGAGTCAAGTCCATATTTTTCTGATTGGGAATTTCTTAATTAAATAGAAGTCCATTTTAATATTGACAGTGGAGTGCCATAACTGTGGCCATGGACTTGGACCCAGGCTCAGCCTTTGGGACTGGCGTGGGGCTGGGCTTGCCTCCTGTCTTTACCACTTGGTAGCTGTAGTGAGTCATTTGAATTCCCTGTGCCTCCATTTCTTTATCTGTTCTTATCAGGGGGTAATAATAACGCTTTTCTCAAAGGGTTGATGTGAGGATTAAGAAAGTTAAGGTAAGTGAAGAGGAGTGAGTGGTTATAATCTCAACAACGTTGTTGTTATTAATACACTGTTTATCATATTGCTCCCTCGGCGTGTGAATGTGTGAGTTTGTGTGTATGTAAAATTCTCTCACCCAAAAAAGAAATTACATCATATTATATCAGGTTCTGAACTCAGTGCTAAAGCTGGAAGGAAGGGAAAGAAGAGAGACGAGGAGGTGCAGGCATAAATGATACTTGCATTCTGCTCCTGGTGAATTTACAAACTGATGAGTTATTTCTGTTGGAAAATAGGAGTCGTGACCTAATGTTTGCTCCCTCCAATTCTAACAATCTATGATTCCATCATTCCTAAGCAATCTGAGCATGGCAGAAGGACCCTTGATGACTTCTTGCCTGCCAAGTACATGGAGGACTGCCCAGGAGCACTGTGCAGGATCTGCTGCCTTGTGAGACATTCCAGATATATCCCTGGAAGTCTGTTACTGATGCTCTTCAGTAACTCTGTTATACTAAGATGGCAATGTGTTATTTGGTTTGAATGTTCATAGCATAAAACAGGTACAGAATGTGTTATATTCATACCTCTACTTTATATTTTAGTATTCAACTAAATAGTCCAGATAATGACAGTAAATTTAATGGGAAAAAAGAACTTTCATAATACAGATTTATGCAAAAAGATTTTCTCTTCTTTCTCACTTGCCAAGAGTCATGAACAGTAGCTCCTGACAGCAGAGCTAACCAACTCTTACCAAGCAGTGCACATCTGTCACCTCCCTCTGGCTGACATATATTTGAATAGCAACAACTAGCATGAGAATACTACTTTGAGGCTTAAATAGCCATTTCAGGTCCACTATCTCATTTGATACTCACTTGAATCCCATGAAGATGCCCATTTTTCAGAACCCATGTATAGCAAACTGCCTCCATAATAATCATAATATAGATATCATTTAATTTTCACTGATGAAATGCTTTTTGGGGAACATATTATACAGTATTGAGATTCATGGATGACATAAGTGTAATAAATTGAATCTTATACGTTTAGAGGGAAAAATACTTCCCAGCCCAGGTTGGACAGCTGTCTAACGGACACGCAACTCTGCAGAATGTGGCATGGCATGACTGATGCCAGAGTCCAAGTTTTCTCACCAAACCAAAAGATTCAGAAGCCAGAGGTAGACCTCTTAGGCTCAGGTAGACCTCTGAGGCTCAGCACTGTCTGTTGCATTTCCAGCTTTGAACTTTGTGTCTCTGCCTTTAGCAGCAGGATCTCCACTGGTTCGGCACTTAGGATCAGATCCACTTCCTGCCTTTCTCAAAGCACCCTGTTCTGTGTTTCTGGAAGCTGGCTTGTATGAACTGCATCAGTGGACTTCCTTGCCCTCTGCTTTGCTATTAGGTTCAACCAATAGGAAGCACCTGCAGGGTCTTTGAAAGCAAGAGGAAAGTAAGGTTGGGGTTCAGTATTAACTCCCCTCGCTCCCTCCCTGTCAGGTCAGTGCACTTTGGTTGCATCACTCTACCAAAGGCTACAGTTCTTGTTGGATGACCTTCTTCTGTAGCTACTCTGGTTCTAGTGATCATTCTTTCCCCTCCACAGTTAAAGCCTGCTGGGGGTTCCTAGCTCTGGGGCATAAAACCGTCCCTGCTGCTTTTCCTGCTCCTGCCTTTTGTAAGCAGTCTCACTGGACTCTCCTCACTTGCGTCATTTGCTATTATTAGCTCAGGCTAAGGTAGGGTCCTACTTCAGTGATTGTGCCTGCTTCTACTGCTTGCTCACCATCCAAGCAGTATCCGCACAGACTTCAGAAAATCTTAATTCAGAAAAATGATTATGTACAGCATAAAAAGTTTGCTTCAGTTTAATCCCTAGTATATTTGGACTATGAATTAATTTCTAGTTAGATTTGCTTATTTTATTCTTTAAAAAACATATCTAGTCTGGGGGCACCTGGGTGGCTCAGTTGATTAAACATCCAACTCTTGGTTTTGATTCAGGTCATGATCTCATGGGTTATGAGGTCAAGCCCCACATTGGGGTCCATGCTCATCCGGGAGTCTGCTTGAAGATTCTCTCCCTTTGTCCCTCCCCCCACTCTCTGTGCACTTGTGCTCTCCCTCTAATAATAAATAATCTTAAAAAAGAAAGAAACATACCTAATCTACAAAGGAAAATAGAGGTGACATAGTAAACAAATTAGAGGTGACATAGTAAATAAAACATGTACTATGTACTTAAGACAGTGATACTTATAAGAGGTAATGTAATTATGTGTTTATTGTCAACATCAGAATACTAACTTGTGTTACTCATGCTGTCTCCTAGTTAGGGGATTATTGTAATTCTTTAAATTAGATCCTTTTTATTTTTTGCAGACTAGACAAGGCGTAGAGATACAAGAATGGTCAGAGGGGATTCAGGACTGGGGCCAATGAATAGGGATATCAGATCCTATAGGACAGGCCATTGCTTATTTCTGGGCTAAGCTGCTCTACTTAACCCCTGGGAAATAAGAGTCTTTTCATTATAAAATGGAAATAGCTGTCCTTTGGGACAACTTTAAGGTTTCGTTTTTTCCGTGGTTATAGTCCTGAATTAACCAAGGACAAATCTCTTTTAATATTCTCTGTGCAGCCAAGGAAACCATCAACAAAACGAAAAGGCAACCTACTGAATGGGAAAAGGTGTTTGCAAATGATACACTGATAAGGGGTTAGTACCCAAAATATATAAGGACCTTATGTAACTTAACACCCAAAATAAAGGCAAACGATCTGATTTTAAAAAGGGCAAAGGACCTGAATAGACATTTTTTTCCAAAGAAGACATACAGATGGCCAATAGACACCTGAAAATATGCTCAACATCGCTAATCAACAAGGAAATGCAAATCAAGACCACAATGAGATATCACCTCACACCTGTTAGAATGGTTAGAATTGAAAAGACAAGAAATAAGTGTTGGCGAGGATGTGGAGAAAAAGGAATGCTCGTGCATTGCTGATGGGAATGTAAAATTGGTACATCTACTGTGGAAAACAATATGGAGTTTCCTCCAAAAATTAAAAACAGAAATACCATACAATCCAGTAATTCCACTACTGGGTATTTACCCAAAGAAAATGAAAACATTATTTCAAAAAGATATATGTGCCCCTATGTTTATCATATAATTATTTACAATAGCCAAGATATGAAAGCAACCTAAGCGTCCATCGACTCAATGAATGGATAAAGAAGATGTGGTATGTGTGTATGTATAAATATGTATTTATATATATGCATGTACACACACACACACACACACTCACACACTGTAATATTGCTCAGCCATAAAAAAAAAAAAAAGGATGAGATCTTGCCATTTGTAGCAATGTGGATGGACCTAGAAGGTATTAGGTTAAGTGAAATAAGTCAGACAGAGAAAGACAAATACTATATGATATCAATTACATATGGAATCTAAAAAACAAAACAAATGAACAAATAAAAAAGCAGAAACAAACTTATAAATACAGAGAACAAACTGATGGTTGCCAGAAATGGGGTGGGGAGGGATGGACAAGATGGGTGAAGCGGAGTGGGAGATACAGACTCTCAGTTACGGAATGAATAAATCACGGGGATGAAAGGCACAGACAGCATAGGGAACAGAGTCACCAGTACTGTAATAGTGCTGCAGGGCAGCAGATGGTGACTACTCTTGTGGGCACAGCGTAATACACAGAGTTGTCAAATCACTGTCCCCCCCCATACCTGAAACTACCGGACACAGTAGTTTCCCATTCCTTACCCCAGCATTTACAAATCCTCCTGCTTTTTTTTTTGTTTTACGGGAGTTGAGTTCAGTCTGTCTACCCTATTGCAATAGTTTTGAATAAAATCCTCCTTGCCTTTTTTAACTGTTAAAATTAAGCTAAATTTTAAAATAAAGTATTATGTTTTCATTTGATCTTACTCCTTTAATTATGTAGGTATTGTTAATAAAGCATATACTCTCTTCCTTAAAAATAAAATGTTTATTAATTTAAAACATAATAGCCAACTTTTATTGAGTGCTTACTCTGTTTCAGGATATGTCACACACTTTACAGGAGTTTTCCCATTTGTCCTCATCACCACCCTGTGAGGGCAGTCTCCCTATATTATCTCAGTTTCTGATCATGGAAACTGAGACACGCAAAGATCAGGAAGGTGTTTTCCCATGGACAGAATCAGTATTAGGACCCAGAGAGTTTGAACCCGGAGATCACTCATTTTTATTTTTTATGACTCTTCTAAATTTGTGGGAAGTTGCCATTGTACAGAGTTCTCTAGGCCTAGAGCTCTAGCAAACTTTTTAGACTTTGCCCTGGAGATCAGGTCTTCCTGAGGAGAGTGAAGGCAAGCTGTGAAGGCAGAAACCATTCCTGGAAGATGCGAGATGCAGGCGTGGGGTTAGGCAGTTCCCTGAAGGGCAGATCGCCTTTGTGTGTGCACAACACGGTGTAGAAACATGCAGATCTCTGGGGAAGAACATTCCATGATCTCCCTTGGGACCACGGTTCTGCTGTGGTTCTTCTATGTTCTCATTGCCCTTTCGTTGAAAGCATAAGCAGTCTTTTCCTGGAGTTACTTTCTTGAACCAATAAAATTAGCTTCTAATTTAACATTATAGTCTTAGAAGCATGGAAATTAGTTTTTTTCTCCCAAGTGCCAGAATGATATAGCATTAATACTCTCCCAAACATTTAAGCTAGCTACCTCCAGCCTTCCTTGTCTTTCCCAATTTAGGTAAAACCTGGAATGTAAAATAGCTGCTGTAATTAAATTAGAGACAAAGGAAATTAAATATGAAAAAGAAGTTGCATACATTTGGGATTTTCCTCTCCTCTTTTCCATCTTTTTTTTTTTTGCCCTTTTGACCCTGTATCTCTCTGTTTATTGATTCTGTCTTCATTTATAATTTCGAATGAATGTTAAAAGCTCAGTGTGTCTCAAGTTCTAAGTGGATTGATCTCCCTGCTCTTGCCGTTTTTCTCATTTTCCTACTTTCCTTAAGAAAAATGTGTCTTCCATTTGCCCTTTCTCTCCTGCCCCTCAATTTCACATGCATATTGAGTAGACGGACATATTTTTATCTTCGTTTTTCTAGCTAAGGATTTAATTGGCTAACAGTCATTGAGGAATCAGCGTGTCCTGGGTGTGTTTCAGCGTGTCCTGGTCGTGTTATGCTTTTATCAGGAACTAATTCAAGTTCCTCATTCTACATATTTTATAATCCTCCCTTTCCCTTTTTTTAAAAATTAGGATATTTTTCTATCTTCTCCTTTTCCATGAATAGCTCACAGTTCCTAACGATAATTCTTTACCAAAGGTTGTTTGTGTGATCCTAAATGTAAGAATTTTAGTGCCTTAACATGTTATTCATATGGAACTTAGAATTTGGAAATAATCTCAACACCCCAGCATACCTTTGTCTCTTCATCTGCCTTGAGTTTCCGTTCTTGTCGTCATGATTACTCTAACTTGTCTAGCTTGAATATGATTCTTGCTAGTAGAAAAGGTGAAAACAAAATAGGAGCCATCAACTTTTGTTTCCTCATTGTCATCTGTTTTTTATTCTTTTATTTGTTTTCAGTTTATAATTATTTAAGCCTGTTTGCAAGCCTCAGCACACACTGTTGGGCTTCCCAGCAATGTCCTTACCATTTTATATGATTTTTCCCATATGCAAAAGTAGTAAAGTTGGCTCATTAGTCTGTGTGTTTAAAGCAACAGATATTTGGATTGAAAACTTCTGATTAGGTAGTACATGCTAATAACAGAAATCTGGGGAGGGGCATCTGGGTGGCTCAGTCAGTTAAGGGTCTGACTCTTTTCTGCTCAAAGTCATGATCTCATGGGGGCTCCATGCTCAGTACATAATCTGCTTCTCTCCTTCCTCCTCTCCCTCTGCCCCCCAACAAACCTCAAGCTCATTCTCTCTCTCTCTTTCCCAAAAATAAATCTTTAAAAAAGAACAAATTTGGAGAAATACAGAAAATTTAAAAGAAGAAATTTGGGGAAATATAGAAAATTTTCTATATTTGGGGAAATACAGAAAATTTAGAAGAGTGATAACCACTTTTGACCTTTTAAAGCTATTTTATGTTCTTGGAATGCTTATGTATTATTTTTATATTAATATTTGTATATTTATTTATTTTTTTAAAGATTTTATTTATTTATTTGAAAGACAAATCATAAGGGGTACCCCTAATATTGTATACTTAAAGGCATATATGTCTGTGTCTTACTATTTAAGACATTTTAAGTGCATTTATTTAGTTATTGACTTGCTTCATATGGCAAGTTAGATTTAGGTCAGAAATTGTTGATTCTGGGGCACCTGCATGGCTCAGTGGCTCTGCCTTCGACTCAGGTCGTGATCTCAGGGTCCTGGGATCGAGCCCCGCATTGGGCTCTCTGCTCAGCAGGGAGCCTGCTTCCCCTCCTCTCTCTGCCTGCCTCTCTGCCTACTTGTGTTCTCTCTCTGTCAAATAAATAAATAAAATCTTTTTTTAAAAAAAGAAATTGTTGATTCTGTTCTAGAATATTCATACTTATGATAGTACATATTATTCATTAAGTATTTATGGAGTTACAGAGAAAACATTCTGGTCAAGAAATATTTTTAGGGCACCTGGGTGGCTCAGTTGATTAAGCAACTGCCTTCAGCTAAGGTCACGATCCTGGAGTCCTGGGATCAAGTCCCACATTGGGCTACCAGCTCCAGGGGGAGTCTGCTCCTCCTTCTGACCTCCCCTTTCATGCTTTCTCTCTTGCTTGCTCTCTCTCAAATAAATAAATAAAATCTTTAAAAAAAAATATGTTTAGTATTTAAGGTATTTAGCATTTAAGGTATTGGGAGCTTTACAGATTTTTATTTCATGTTAAGTTGATAGTCTACAACTCTGAAAATAAAGCATCTTTATTCATTTAAAAACCTACATAGAGGTGCCTGGGTGGCTCAGTCAGTTGGGCTCTGGTCATAGTCTTGGGGTCCTGGGATCAAGCCCTGCAAGACAGGGCATCTGTCCCTCCCCTCCCCGACTTGTGTGCTCTTGCTCTTAAGAAAATAAAATCTTCCTTTTTTTTTTTTAAAGATTTTATTTACTTATTTGGCAAAGAGAGATCACAAGTAGGCAGAGAGGCAAGCAGAGAGAGAGAGGAGGAAGCAGGCTCCCTGCTGAGCAGAGAGCCCAATGCAGGACTCGATCCAGGACCCTGAGATCATGACCTGAGCCGAAGGCGGAGGCTTAACCCACTGAGCCACTCAGGTGCCCTGAAAATAAAATCTTCTTAAAAGAAGAATAAACACGGGGCACCTGGGTGGCTCAGTGGGTTAAGCCACCGCCTTCGGCTCAGGTCATGATCTCAGGGTCCTGGGATCTAGTCCCGCATCGGGCTCTCCGCTCAGCAGAGGGCCTGCTTCCTTCCCTCTCTCTCTGCCTGCCTCTCTGCCTACTTGTGATCTTTCTCTGTCAAATAAATAAATAAATAAAATCTTTTAAAAAAGAAGAAGAAGAAGAAGAAGAAAACCTACATAAAGGGGCGCCTGGGTAGCCCAGTTGGTTAAGCATTCAACTCAATCTCAGCTCAGGTCTTGATCTCAGGATCATGAATTCAGGCCTCTGGCTCCCCAGTGTTGTGGCTAAGCCTCGTTGGTCTTCAGTCTTGTCAGCAGCAATGGCTCACTTTGCATCTTGTGGGCAGGTTTGGTCCCCGTGCTGTTAAGGGTCTGTCTGAGGCTGCTGTGAGCTTGTGATTGGGCAGTGTCTGCAGTCAGACCAGGTACCTGCCCTCTCAACCCCTTTGGGCAGGTCACACTGGACTGCAGGACACCCTCCCTGTATTGTCCCCTTGAGAAGCTTTCATTGGTGGGCGGGCCCTGCAGACAAACCAAATACCCAGGGTGGTAGTGACCCTGAACTGCAGGGCTCTCTCCTCCATATGCTGCCTTCGAGAGGTTTCTGTGGGTGGGCAAGACCAGTAGTCAGATCGGGGCACTGTCTCTGCACTCTTTGAAGATTTGCCTGTCCCGGCTGCAGTGGACTGGATGCGTGTGGTGGACCAGATGCGTGCAGTTGTCATCCCCTCTCCCCAAGGCAGGAGTCACTTTGGAGTGGTGCTGGTCCCTGGTGGGACTGCTTGCTGGATGCGATGTGGCTGGAGCTGCTTTGGAGGAATGTGTAGGCCACTCTTTTGATCTGGTGTTAGATCACATACGTAGGGTTTTTTAATTCTATTAGAAAAAGCTGTCTTGGGGTGCCTGGGTGGCTCAGTGGTTTGGGCTGCTGCCTTCGGCTCGGGTCATGATCTCAGGGTCCTGGGATCGAGCCCAGCATCGGGCTCCCTGCTCCGCAGGAAGCCTGCTTCCCTCTCTCTCTGTCTCTCTCTCTCTGCCTGCCACTCTGCCTACTTGTGATCTCTGTCTGTCAAATAAATAAATAAAATCTTTAAAAAAAAAAAAAAAAGAAAAGAAAAAGCTGTCTTTTTTTTTTTAAGTTCAAATCCAGACAGACCTCTCAGGGACAGACCTCTATCCTGGGAAGATCAATATATGTTATTACTATGAACAAGTAGCTTAATCCCACTTTTTAAATGGGTGATGCCCTAATAACAGAAATCTCTCTTATGCTCTAGATACTGTTATATGAATTTTAGAGATGGCAGAGTTGCGTTCATTGTAAAGCAAGAAAATGCCAAGTGAAGAGAAGACAGCTTGGGAAGAGCTTAGCACCACTCAAGAAATCTCAGCAATAATTCTTAATTTATAATTTTATCCAATGTTAGTCACACTGAAAACTTTCTCTATGGGGCAGAAATTTCCAGAAGCTTTGATTTACACATATTTATGATAGAAACCTCAAAATCAGATCTATTATAAAATTACCCTTTATTAGCAACCTGGGAAGATGTGTATAAAAGCACAAGAATTCAAGGGCTGTTTGGCCACATCGCCTCTCCCATCCCCTTTTCTCAGTGCTGAATCCATTTAGGCACAGAGCCAAGGTAATTTCCAGAAATTGGCAGTGCCCTGGCAAATGCACAGCTGCCGCCATCTCCAACCCTTGCTTACTAATTTTGCACAAACCACTTCCTCCTCCTGAGACTGAGAAATTCAAAGGGCAAGGGAAGTGTGCTTGGAGGGCAGGTACGGAGGCCCTGCCTTGAGCTCCAGATAGATTCAGGAGCCCAGAAAGATAGCAACACAATGTCCCCCGCAGCCGTGCCCAGAGAGCTCCTTGCTGATAAAGGTGACATTCCAACCTCACCCTTGTCCCGTCCTGCTCTCGCTTAGCTTTTTCCATTTGGCTCTCGAGGTTTAAAATTTTTGCCTTTTTTTTTTTTTTTTTTCCAGTTCCCTTCTAGTAAATACTAGCTTTGACTTCTCATGAATCAAAAGATCCAAGCAGTCAGTTGCCATCAGGGTGCCGGAGCCAAATCTGGGCAGGGAGAGAGGAATGGAGAGGGCAAAAGACAGAGCAGAGCTGGTGGGGCTCCCTGTGTTCCTTGTTTCCACATACCAGCTTCTTCGCTGTGCGGTGGCAGTGCGTGGGCGTACGCATACACACAGGTAAAATTTAGATATTTTTCTCCTCCTACACTCTTCTTAAATGTAGTCAGCTCTGATCATATTTTAAGAGAGTCATGGTGATGATTTTTTCCCCTTTTGTTCTTGTGCCTCCATCTCCGCCTATGTTGGTGGAGATTGGATCTGCTATTCTTAGTGAACAGAGGGAAGCCTCTTGGACTACACACAACTTTATACACGCTTTGAGGTGTCTCTCGCCCCTGTCCCCTTCCAGAGCACTGCTGAGTTGCAGTAGCTGGATGGCCTTCCACTGTTCTGTAGACTGGGGCAGTCACTCCTCTAGGTGGGTACTTGTGTTTCCTTGGGAGTGGCTCTAGGGCATCGAGAATAACCCTGTGAATTACTACTGTTTTTTCATCAGTAGTCATGATATCATAGCTATTTGTTTCTCTTTGTCTGTGTCAACAAACAACCGGACCAGAGAAAGAGTATAGCGTGAGGAGAGGACTCATCCTACTCTGCCGCTGATGAGCGGTTGTATCGAGCAAGTCAGCAATAACCTATGAATTTGAATTTGGACCTATGAATGTGACCGCAGAGGTAAAGCAAGTGGGTTGGACGATATTCCTGGATAAATATCAAACCGAGTGTGATGAGTGTGCTGAAATCGTCTTCCTTTAACTCATTACCTGTACCCGTGGGCACAACTCTACTTCACGTGCATCCTTAACCTCCTAGAAAGAGGAAGAGATTACAAAACAAACTCATCTTTTCCTAACTTTTTGGTATGAGCTCATTCCAGTATGGTGTCATTAGGGAGAAACTCAGGATAAAAATGGACAAAATGGAAATTTATCAGGAATTAACATAAAGTCCTAGAGTTTGATTCAAAGAACAAATTGCACAAATAGGTGTTTGGCTGGAATTCACATACACTTTTGGGTATTTGCATTATCCTCAAGTTTGCTGTGAGCCAAAAGCATAATGTACACCCTGTGCTGTACAGAGTAGCCACGAGTCCCGACAGCAAAGGCAGATTGGAAGGAACTGCTGAGGCAGGGGCCAGGTCAGATAGTATCAAGTCAGCAGTCTTAAAAGACCTCAGGCAGAGCAACATAGGAAAGGCCAAAGACAGGAGAGCTCAAGGTTGTGGCAGGAGATCAGCCAGAAAGCAAATGAAGGGATCAGCACTGTCAGAGCTGAGAGATCAGCGTGAAAGGAATGGGGTGGGGAGGACGGGGTGAGGGAAATACCGGTCAATTCAGCAAGTAGCTATTGCGGTAGCAGAGGGCTCTGGCTAGTATTTTCTTTTCAATTGTGCCTGCCTCCGGCCTTCTATTCCCAGGCAACTTCCTAGCCCCTATATTATTGCATGCCCGAGAATTCAAGTCCCCCCTAACCTAACCTCATCCCACCCAACTTTGTCTCTCTGATTTGCTTAAAGGGAAAAACCATCTGCGCTATTTCATAGGGTTTCAGAGCCCCTATAAGCAGGTAAGGCATTGCTGTTACTGCTCCTGACAGTAGCTGGCTGCTTCACTATTTCTGAGTTACCAGCCTTCTCACACATGCCCTGGTGGTTTCTGCTTGCGTCTGCTAATGCTCTCAGCCTCCCTGACTTCCTTCCTTTGGTGGGTCTCAAATCATCTTCCTCTCGAAGGTTCATCTCAAGTCCTACCTCTTTCATTCAGCCTGAGTGAGCCACTCCAGTCCGCATTACCGTCTGCCCTCTGCACAACTCTGGGTAACAGAACACCTCTCTGGAGGCCTTAGTTTCTGTGAAGACTAGGCATCATGATTCCATGCCCTGACTTCTTGCACAGGGATCAAATGTTTAGGTCAAGATCATAGCCCACAGCACTTTTTTAACCCGTGAAGCACCCTGAGGAAGCAAAAATTGTTGTAAGAGGTGCTTTGGTGTTACAAAAAACCACAATGGAATTTGGCGATCTGAATTTTGAGTTCTGTTTGTATTTCTGCTCTACCACTTACCCAGTTGATGACCTTAAAAAGGTTTTTATTTCTTTGTAAAATGAGAATGACACTATTACAAGGATTACAGTGCTGGTGCTGACTTACATACCAATTTATAAGAGCCAGTAGTAACTTTGCAGGTAGGTTACTCAACTATTATTAGCTTGAAATCTGCCATGGTGGGAGTATTTATACCAGAGAAATCAGTAAACACTACAAATCAGAGTGTCCCGGTTTTGTTTTGTTGTGTTCCCCCCACCTTTTTTTCCCCCCTGCAGAGCTGTTTTACCACTATATTGCTGATTATGCATACTGGGCTCTGTAAATTTTAAGACACTTAGTCTCATTTATCATTAGAAGTAGTAACGGTAACAGTAATACTTTATATCCACAGAACTTAGCTTAGTGCAAAGCGCAGCTCCTAGCATATATTTAATTAGTATATTTTTAATTTAACTTGGGTTCACCCTTGTATTATTTTGATACTTCTGCCCTAAGCTAAAGGACCCCCCCCCATCCTTATCTCTTCAAATCCCTCTCTACAAAGTGTCTTTTTAAAATCAGATAACATTGGGCGCCTCGGTGGCTCAGTGGGTTGGGGTTTCTGCTTTCGGCTGGAGTCGTGGTCCCGGGGTCCTGGGATCAAGCCCCGCATTGGGCTCTCTGCTCAGCGGGGAGCCTGCTTCCCTTCTCTCCCCGCCTGCCTCTCTGCCTACTTGTGATCTCTGTCAAGTAAACATACAGAATCTTAAAAAAAAAAAAAAATCAGATAACATAAATAATAGCCGGGTACAGTGCATAACACACTCAATAAGACTCAAGCCCTCCCTGTCTATAACTGAGCTAATTACCTTCTTTCCAAACCTTTCTTTCTTGTGATATTTCATATCTCAGTTGATGATATTGCCCATCTATCCATTATCCCAGGTAAGTTATCCGAAAGTCTTCCTCTCTTTTCCCTTGTCCTTACCCATACCCAAGTCTAATCAATCATTAGATCTTGCTTATTCTGCCTCTTCAATCTATCCCCTCCTGCTCATTACCACCGCTCCTGCCTTGGTTCGGGCCCTCATCATTCCCACTTGAAGTCTTCCTCCTAAGGGACACATTGACTTTCGGTGTTTCCCCTTCAATCCAACCTCTACTTCTATAAATGTAATTTCAAATTACAAATTTGAGGGGTGCTCAAGTGGCCAGTCGGTTAAGTGTCTGCCTTTGGCTCAGGTCATGATCAGGGGTCCTGGGATCAGCCCGGCATTGCATGAGGCTTCCTGCTCAGCGGGGAGTCTGTTCCCTTACCCCTCCCGCCATGTGCATGCACATGTGTGCTCTTCCTCAAATAATATCTTTACAATAAAATAAATAAATTAATTAAAAGTTGGACCAAATCACTCCTTCAATTCAAATTTCTTAATGGCTGTCTGTTGTCTTGAGGATAAAATCCAAAAGCTTTAGTTTCTCATCTGGGCCCACCACTTCCCAATACTTTCTTCAATGTCTAGTCCCACTTTTATCTCATTTACCCTCCAACCCAAGCAACATTTCCTCTATGACTTCTCTGGACGTATTTTATGTTTGTTTTTCTGAGCTCCTGTAGCACCTTGTTCATATCTGTGTACCATAAATCTAACCACATGGCTCTTATTGTCCATTGGTCTTTCCCTCTAGATTGTAAGTTCCTATAGAGCAGAAGCCTATGTACCATTCATTAATTCCTAACACATCGTATAGCTTATAATAGGAGCTTAGTATATGTTTACATGAATGAATGAGACTTCAAAGGAAAGGGTATTTTCTTTCTTTTTTTTTTTTTTAAAGATTTTATTTATTTATTTGACAGACAGAGATCAGAAGTAGGCAGAGAGGCAGGCAGAGAGAGAGGAAGGGAAGCAGGCTCCCTGCTGAGCAGAGAGCCCGACGTGGGGCTCCATCCCAGGACCCTGAGATCATGACCTGAGCCGAAGGCAGAGGCTTTAACCCACTGAGCCACCCCGGTGCCCCGGAAAGGGTATTTTCATTGGTTCATTCACACAAGCTATTCATAGGGTATCGCAATGAAAAAAATGCTTAAAATTTGGATCTCAGTAATCCAGATGAGAAATTTATAAAAAGGGGGTAGTTTCTTTTTATCTGTAACCCCCAATATGGGATACTATGACCCCCATCAACTAAAATTTAAGACTCTTAGCCTAGCATACAAAGCTCCTTTCAAAATGGTCCTTTTTTTTTTTTTTTTGTAGAATTTTTAAAAAGGATTTTAGTCATTTGAGAGAGAGTGTGAGAGAGAACACAACCAAAGGAGAGGCAAATGGAGAGAAAGAGAAGCAGACTCCATGCTGAGCCTGACGTGGGGCTCCATCCCGAGACATGGAGATCATGACCTGAGCCGAAGGTGGAGGTTTAACCATCTGAGCCACCCAGGCGCCCCTCATCCCTGACTTTCTCTCCATTCTTTTCTTTCTCTCTGTATATGTCCATACAGCCTACACTCCAGCTACTTCAATCTGTCATATATTCTTTTTTTTTTTTTTAAAGATTTTATTTATTTATTTGACAGAAATCACAAGTAGATGGAGAGGCAGGCAGAGAGAGAGAGAGAGGGAAGCAGGCTCCCTGCTGAGCAGAGAGCCCAATGCAGGACTCGATCCAGGACCCTGAGATCATGACCTGAGCCGAAGGCAGCGGCTCAACCCACTGAGCCACCCAGGCGCCCCACTGTCATATATTCTTTCAGGCATCCTTGCCCTTGTTCATACTTTCTCCACCCCTGTTGGACCCTCTCCTTCTTCTCTCACTCACCCCTTCTTCTCTCACCCCTTTCTTGCCAACTCAGTGAGATTCTACACTTCTAACACTGATCAAGAGTTAGCACCTTTGGGCAGCTAGCCCTCCAAGTGTCTCCCTCTTCTGTGCTCCCGGAGCGCTTGGTTGATTCATGATAAGCACTGTGCTGTCAATCACTGTTGGTCTGTTTCTTGCCCCCTCTGTAAAGTGAGATTATCTTTATACCCTGGCTCCTGTTAAACATATCCTAGATATTTAGTACAGAGTGAAGGAAGGAGTAATTATTATATAAGGATTTATAAAGAAAGTAAATTTCTGATAAGAGACAATGAATTAAATTTAAGATTGAATTTGCATGAGCTGACCAATCTAGACAATTCCATGTCTTTATTTTCAGGGATTGGGTAGCCCCGAGAAATTGGTACTAATGGACAGATCAGAAGCAAAGAATAAGTTTAAAGCACTGGGACTTAGTTTGTTGCTCCAGATTTGACACATTATAGTAAAAACAGATTTTACATCTCAGGGATTTGTGTTGTCACTTATGTGAGACATTTACCTCCATGACTTAATGAATACCCTAGAAAACACAACAATGCCCCAGTAGAAAAAAACACTAAAGAAAACAGAAAAAATTTGAGCAGGATGTTGTTCCTAATAAAACAATGTTTATCAAGACATTTAATTTTGGAAAGGGAAACAATTTTTTTTTTTTCTGATTAGGAACCTAATATATAATATTTACCAGTCTGTTTAGGCTGCTATAGCAAAAATACCAGAGACAAGATGGCTCAAACAACAGATAGGTATTTCTCACAGTTGTGGAGGCTGGAAGTCCGGGATCAAGGCACTGGAATATTTGATATGTCTGGTTAGGGCCTGCTCCCTCGTTCATAGACAGCGGTCTTCTCACTGTGTCCTCACAGGGCAGAAGAGGCAAGGGGGGTCTCTCCAGAATCTCTTTGAGAAAGGGGCATTAACCCTGTGAGGATTAATGACCTAACCACTTCCCAAAGGAATTGAGCTTCAGCGTATGAATTTTGGAGCAAGGGGACAAAAACATTCATTCCATAGTGACATATTAATGCAGAATGCTTGGAATATTTTGAAAAACACCACGTAAATCCCTCCCAGATCTAACCACCTCGAATTAACAAAAGTTAATAATTAACAATAGTTAATTCTTGGGATATATTCTTCCAGTCTTTTTTCTTATATATGTATTTGTATGTCCTTTCCATTTAAAAGCCGGGGATGGGTGGAACAGGTGGTGGGGATTAAGGAGTACACGTGTTGTGATGAGCACCAGGTAACGTACTGAGGTGTTGAATCACTCTATTGTACATTTGAAACTAATATTATACCGTATGTTTACTGGAATTTAAATAAAAACTAAAAAATTGTAAGGGATTATGTTGGATATATGGCTCTAACCTATTTTTTATATTAACATGTCATGAACGCTTTCTCAGGTTTGTAAGGACTCTTCTACAACGTGATTTGTAATTACTGCACAGTATCCCACCATTTGGATGTATACCGGTGTTTAACCAATCCCCATCATTTCAATGTTTTTATTATTATAAGCGGAAGTGTGGTAGTGTGGGTGACTCAGAGAAGGGTGATCTCATGTCCTCCTCCTCTTTTCCCCAGGTTTTGGAGCCCTCTCTTACATCCGAATTCTGTGCCACTAATCCTCTGAGTGTCATCTCAGGATCCTGGGCACACTCATGGCACCATGGCCAACATGCAGGAGCCCCTGAGCTGCTCCTCTTCCCCACACTTGCCCTCGAGTGAAAGCAGGACCTTCAGCAGACTCCAGGATGAACTCATGCCTGTGGGGAACCACCCTTCCCCCACACTCCTTAAGGACCAGCAGGAAAAGGGGGTGGCACAAACAGAGCTATCCGAGAGCATGAACAGCCCCATCACCACAACAGTGTTGACAAGTGTAAGTGAGGATTCCAGGGACCAGTTTGAGAACAGCGTTCTTCAGCTGAGGGAACACGATGAATCAGAGATGGCCATGTCTCAGGGGACCAGCAACACCGTGGATGGAGAGAGCACAAGTGGAACTGAAGACATCAAGATCCAGTTCAGCAGATCCGGCAGCGGCAGTGGCGGGTTTCTGGAAGGACTGTTTGGATGCTTAAGGCCTGTATGGAATATCATTGGCAAGGCATATTCCACTGATTACAAATTGCAGCAGCAAGGTAAGCTGCAGTGTAAACACACCACCACCATTCCCTGGATAACCTCGATTAAAACCCTAGTGCCAGGGTGCCTGGGTGGCTTAGTGGGTTAAGCCTCTGCCTTTGGCTCAGGTCATGATCTCAGGGTCCTAGGATTGAGTCCTGCATCAGGCTCTCTGCTTGGCAGGGAGCATGCTTCCTCCTCTCTCTCTCTCTCTGCCTGCCTCTCTGCCTGCTTGGTCTCTCTCTGTCAAATAAATAAATAAAATCTTAAAAAAAAAAAAAAAAACCTTAGTGCCAGATGAATACCCTATACCGATCTCCTAAAAACCTTCTGACTGCAACAGATTCACATTTGGTTGGTCTTTTCTGGCCAAAGCCCATCTTCTGTAGTTGTCCAGTCTAGGGGTATCAAGTCTAGAGGTATCAATCCACAGTGTTAGGAGGAAGAAAATGCTAGAAAATGCTATCATCATTTTAAGTTTCTATTTTCATCCATGTTTTCATATATGTTTGGTATTTTAATAAAGTTGTATAGATACATAACAAAAATAAATCACATAGTGCATGTTTGAAAATTTTTTTATTGAAAGTTCATGCAATGATGGCCACTGGATGGCCACTGGATTAATTCAAAACCAGAAAGATGCCATGTGGTTTCGTGCCTGAAGATTGTGTCCTGGCTTAGACTGTAGTAAAAACGAATCATTTTCTTACAGCCCAGACACAGAAAGCTCACATTGTGAGGAAAGAACAAATATACAACCAATCTTAAGAAGCATTATTATGTCTAGACCCCACAGCTTTTTAAAAAGTAAATTAACTCCCATCACGGTATAACATCCATATTCATCTATTCCAATTCAAGCATTGTGCTTCTGAAGGAAAGAGAGCACATGGCCCTAGTGTTCTTTATCACTTCATTTTATTCTTTAAAGGAGTTTTTTTCTTCCTGATAGCAAGAGTAATATATATGGTTAAATTGGAATATACAAGTAAGCGTCCCCCCAAAAGTAAAAATATTTATCTATGATCCTCAGTCTCCACTATTAAGGTTTTTGGTATATGCTATGTTAGTCTTACTATGTGTGTTTGTGTGTGCTTTAAAAAAAAAAAAAAAAAAAAAAAAAACAGGGGCGCCTGGGTGGCTCAGTGGGTTAAGCCGCTGCCTTCGGCTCAGGTCATGATCTCAGGGTCCTGGGATCGAGTCCCGCATCAGGCTCTCTGCTCAGCAGGGAGCCTGCTTCCTCCTCTCTCTCTCTGCCTGCCTCTCTGCCTACTTGTGATCTCTGTCTGTCAAATAAATAAATAAAATCTTTAAAAAAAAAAAAAAAAAAAAACAGAGTCAAATTATTTTATTATGCCTTTTCATTTCATATTTTGAATATTTCCCATATCATGAAATATACTTCAGCATTTTTAATACCTACATAATACTAAATTATGTGTATGTGCCAAGATTTCTTTAAGCAATCCTCTATTCCTTGACAATTTGTTATTTTTTAGTGATCATGAGCTATACTGCAATGAACAACTGTTTATTACTAAATTTTCACACATATCTTTATGTCTGTGATCATTTTTACTATATCTTTGATTTCCTGAAGATAAGTTTTTAAAAGAGGAATGGTTGGGTTAAAAGGTTTCCTGGCTTTTTGAGGCTTTTTATACACATAATTGTAGGCTTATATAAATGATTCCATTGTTAACAGTTCTCTCATCAAGAAATTTTGGAAAGGACCAGAAATGTAGACCAGAAATGAGAGTCTGTCTTATTTGTTTTATAACTGAATGTTGGACTCTGTGACTCTCTCTTAAAAACATATTCATCTGGGGGTGCCTGGGTGGCTCCATCGGTTGAATGTCTGACTTTGGCTTAGGTCATTATCCAGGGGTCCTGGGATCGAGCCCCACATCAGGGTGCCTTCTTCTCCCTCTCCCTCTGCCCCTCCCCCTGCTCATGCTCTCTCTCTCTCTCAAATAAATAAATAGAAATCTTTAAAAAAATTAAATATATATATATATATATATATATATTCATATCTTTCAGTTGAGACGATTGACCGCTTTTCCACAACAGCTAGTCAACCTCAGTCACTATTGACCACTTCTCTGTGTATTCTGTTTTTCCGATTTCTGAAATATTTTCCTTAAACCTATATCTCTCTTAAACCTCTCCCTCTATACACTTTCCTCATAAGTGTATTGGGATTTGCTGGTAAATCTGTGGATCCCAGTTGTGCTTTCCAGGGTTTATCAGTCACAGCATTCTTTCCTGTCCGTCACAGCATCCTTTCCTGTACATGCAGAACAACTTTGTCAGTCTGTAAGGTTGTTCTGTCTGTCTGTCTGTCTCACTGTCTTTCATACATCCTGCACATTCCACCCTTCTTTCCCCCTCTATGGTCTTAAGGTTTCAGGAAATTAAAAAGTTGTTCCTTGTCACACAAAGGTTGGGGATTTCAAAGTTAAACAGTGTTATTATTTTTTAAAATGGGAATAAAGATAAACATAAAGAGGAAAATAAAAAATCACTTGTTATCCCACAACCCAGAGATGACCACCCTTAATTTATTATTTTTTAAAAAGTTCCCTATTCTCTGCTTAGACACAAAACCTACTTATATCTGCTTATGTGATAAAACTACATTGGGCTTTTAGGGTCTTAACTTGTTCAGTCTGATAATTATTTTGGTGGTAATTTGGAGATCTCAGGATCCAAATGCAGCATCAAGGTTCAGGCTCATAAAGAGGGGAAACAGACACACCCTATGTATCCATCAAAAGGAGCTTTAAAATTTGGGGGAGGTGGTGGTGCCTGGGTGGCTCAGTCCATTATGAGTCCAATTTCTCCATCTCAGCTCAGGTCTTGGGCTTAGAATCGAGTTCTAGCCCCGTAACAGGCATGGAGCCTACTTAAATAAAAAAAAATTTTTTTAATTGTCCTGTAAATTTGTATTTAATTGTCTTCTGATTGATTATGTGACTGACAGAAAGGCTTATTTCAAGAGTAAATAGGAAACGGGCCTGGTCAGCTTAAGCTTACAGGGCGGCTTATAGCTGCCTAACTCTTCAGCAGGTGACAGGCTATCCTCCTGTGGGCTGATGTGGCCGGGGCCCAGAAAGAGATTCACTAGCCAGAAACTAAGGTAGTTTTTTCCTTGTCAGCTCTGAGATCCGGGAGCTAATCTTTAATCCTGGATTACAGTCAACCAAAGGAGAGCACACAGAACAGCTGTTCTCTGCATTCAATACTTACGGGGAAACTTCGCTTGATTTTTCAGAAATCTTAATGCGCTCTTCATCTCCCATTTAGTTGGTTGGTAGTGAAGTCTAAGTGAGGTAGTATGTGTAATAGAATTATTTTACTGCCAAATAGCTCCCAGGCCTAAAGCCAGTATTATCATAGCCATCTCTGAATACAAACAAAGGAGAACATAGGCCTTAAAAGTGGGTGGGCCTGGGGCTTTTTCTCGGCCTTAGAGATCACGGTAGATATTAGAATTAAGAAAATAGTCGTAGTGATGAATCAGAAGATAGAAGCTGGGGAGGAGTACCAATGGACAGATATAAAAGCAGAAAGTCTGGGACGAACCCTAGAGGGAACACAGGCAGGTTCCATTGGTACATCGTTATCCATTATCGGGGATAATTCCATTATTGGGGCCCCCAGTTTTGCACATCCTCATTGCTATCATTCGTTTTCCTGTCATTTTCCTATTCCCTGGCTCCCAGCTAGATATTGTCAGGGACATTGGGATGGGGTAAAAGGACTAAATCACATCAGTCAGTTTTACTTCTGATAATTAGTTCCAGGGAAAGGATTTATGGAAAAGTGGTTGAAGTGTCACTTAATGCTCTGTTCCTGGATTACCAGTGTGGTCCCCTCTATTTTTCTGTGGATAATTAAAACTTTGCTAATCACAACTGAATAACACAGGCATGAGCTACTTTGGGCAGAGGAAAATTTTATTCTCTAGTATAATTTCATCAACCTTTGGTGTTTCCCATTTCATAAAAATCCTATATAATAGGCATTATTTACTTAAAAATACAATAAATTGTAGGGGCATCTGGCTGGCATGGTAGAGCATGCGACTCTCATTCTTGAGACTGTGAGTTCGAGCCCCGTGTTGGGTGTAGAGTTTACTTTAAAAATACATATATATTAAAAATGTAGCAAATTATAATACAAACATTATAAAATGATATGAAAAGAAAGAATTATATATAACAGATTGGTTTGGAATCATTTAGTAACAACATGAAAAAAATTACTGCGCCTCAGTCCTCACACCACACACCAAGAAAAACTCCAGTTGAATGTATAGGTTCGATTTTCTAAAAAATCAACTGTAGATCATTCTCAGAAGATAGAAGATATTACAAAGGAAATGACAGGCATCTATGAAAATATTTTGTTCAAAAAATAATAAAATACAAAGTCGTTTTAAAAAATTCTCTTCAGGGGCGCTTAGGTGGCTCAGTGGGTTAAAGCCTCTGCCTTCAGCTCAGGTCATGATCCCTGTATGCTCGATCCTGGGATCGAGCCCCACATCAGGCTCTCTGCTCAGCGGGGAGCCTGCTTCCCACTCTCTCTGTCTCTGCCTGCCTCTCTGCCTACTTGTGATCTCTGTCTGTCAAAAAAAATTTTTTCTCTTCATAGGTATCAAAGAAATAGAAAAACTCCTTCACATTTATGAGAACTGTGAGACCCCTGACAGATAAATGCACAAAGCAGAAATGTGACAATCCATGCAAAGTGGATGTGAGCATTAAACAAATGTGGAAAAATATTCTATATCCCTGGCAATTAAAGTGGTGTGAACTTGGGGTGCCTGAGTCGTGCAGTCAGTTGAGGGTCTGTCTCTTGGTTTCAGCTCAGGTTGTGATCTCTGTGTTGGGAGTTTGAGCCCCGCATTGGACTCCCTGCTTGGTGAGGAGGCTGCTTGCGTTTCTCTTCCTCTCCCTCTGCCTCTGCCCCTGTGTGCATTCTCTCTCTCAAATAAATAAGTCTAAATGAATGAATGAATGAGTGAATGAATGAAGTAGTGCAAACGTATAAAACATTATTTACACCTAAATAACTTAGAACCCAAAAGACTATCGACAGTATTCACTGCTGGCAAAGTTACAGTAAAAGGGACACACTCATTCATTACTGCTCTCTGCAAAAACTAGCGAAGCCCTTTTGGGTGGCAAGTTAGAAGGTATAGCAAAAGCCAGGAAATGGTACTCTAACCTAAGAACTGAGCCTGAGGAAATTGTATAAAGAAAGAAAAAGGTATCAAATCTGGACCAGCAAACAAAAAGACGGAAACACAAGTACGGAAAAGGTCAACGGGTACCGTAAGCCACTACTAAAGCTTACAATGAGATCTTTATATACATGGGGAACACACAATACATGAGAAAAGTAGAAAAGGTTATGTGTCAGCTACAACTTCTGCAAAGGTGCATACATATTAGCAAAGAGTGGAAGAGAAGGTGAAAACTGAATATGGAAAGGGATTGCAGATTAAATACTTTGGGTTTTTTACCTAATATTTGCTGGTGTTTCTAGCATTTCACAGTAAATAAAGATTGAGTAAATAGGAGAAAAAAACACCCAAAGAGGTCTAATTTTAGTAGTTATCATATGAAAAATTAAGCTAACTTGGGCTTTTATAAGTTTTTCAGAAAAATATTGCCCAGGATGTGCTTGCCCCAGAATCCAGTAATAGTGCTTTCTTTGGCCCCAGAATGGCCAAAGGGACACTGTGTCTAGTTCTTCACTGGACCCCTTACAGGTAAAACCCTCTGCGAGTATGCCATCGATATCTGGATCCTGTGGGTGCTGCACAGATAAGCCTGTGGGGATGACGGTGGGACAGTGTGAAACACTTCATACTTCATACTTGTCATTTGAAGCCAGAAAGATCCTCAAAGCAGTCAAGCCCATAACTCCCTCTTTCCTCCTGCATCTCACTTGGTTTCATTTGTTTCTTTGGTGATTTCATGTTTGTGAGCTACTCGTAGTTCAGAGAAATTTGCTTTTATGTAGCATCTATCTAATTTCCATAGAGCAGATACAGAGGAATGGGTTAAATACCTATGCTCTCAAACACCCTCACTATCATTTGTTCTGCTCTATGTCATCCTTTCTGGAAGGTCATGTTTTAACTGCTATAATGAGAAGTTGCATTTTACAAAGAATCTACAGGATTTATTTTCTCTCAAGCTTGAGAAAATGAGAGATGAGGGAAATGTGGTTCCCTTCTAGGTACTGATAACTTCTTTCTGCTCTTCATCACCATAGTAGATGGGAGCTGATTTGCTTTCAAGACCAGAATATCTTCAAAGCTGACTCAACACTACCTTGTTCAGTATTCTGCAGACAGTGACCTTTCAGTGATTGGTCATCCAACAAAAATCCCCCATAACCTTTAACATTGTCATCATCCTCTCCTCACTCCATGGGACGCCTCGTTCTTTGATGTTTCTTTCTTACCCGTCTAGTGACAGTTTGCTGATAAAAAGGGGACAAGGAGAAGGATCAATGGATCATATTCTCCTTTTTAAGTTCCACAACATTAAAGCATGTATTGATTGGGTTTTTGAAGTATTTTATTTAAAATAGCATTTTATTCCTTATAAAAGTATTATAAGCTCATGGTAAAAAAAAAAAAAAAGTTCAGGAAAGGATAAAGAGCATAATATGAATCATCAATAATGTGACCACTTAGAAATGACTTCTGTTACCTATTTGGTGCAAAGAAAATCAAATTCTAAGAAAGAGAAACTTGAAATTACTGCATCTATATGAGTAAATCTATCATGGCTAATGACCCTCACATTTACTTCATGGGAGGCAATGTGGTATAGTAGGGAAAGGACTGGCCCTGGTATCAGCCAGTTCTTGAGTCTGGGCCCAGTTCTGCCACTTACCAGCTATACGACCTTGGGAGAGTCACCTAATCTCTGTGTCTCAGTTTTCTCATCTATAAATAACCATAATAAGGCCCAACTTCCAGATTGTTGAAAGGATCAACACATGAGATGTATAAAGCTTTTATGCTAGTGTCTGGCACATAGTAGGTGCTCAATAAAAGGTAAATATTAATATAAATTTTATGCATATTTAGGCCCTTGGGAGAGTATCATTGACAATTCATCCAGGAAGGATTAACTGAACATCTGCAGTAGAAATTCAAAGAGGACTAAAACAACACTGACTTATAATGGGTGATGGGGTAAGGATAGTGGTATAGAGACAGAGAAGTGGATTGAACATGCAAGCTTGAAGTGAGGAGGTGGGCTGTGGGAATGTCAAGATATGTTTTGTTTGGAGGAGGGTATATTGGAGATCTCTGATATGCTTGATTTCATTGGCTAAAAACTGATACAAATTGGGGCACCTGGGTGGCTCGGTCAGTTAAGCCTCTGCCTTCGGCTCAGGTCACAATCCCAGAGTCCCAGGATGGAGTCCCACATCCCACGTAGGGCTCCCTGGTCAGCGGGGGTCTGCTTCTCCCTCTGACCCTCTTCCCCTTCTCGTGCTCTCTCTCACTCTCTCTCAAATAAAATCTTTTTTAAAAATGATACAAAGTAATACATGAGAATATCTGATCTATTGTATCAAAACCCATAGGAAGGTTATATGTTTTGGAGAGTTACAGGTGAGAGTCCAAGGGTAGAGATCATTCTGGGTGATGCTGAAGTTCGTACCTTTGGAGTGGCTTTATAGAACCATCCCTGAGCAAATTCCGAGATCTCTCTAAGTTTGTTTCTTGCTTGTGTACCTAGATACTTGGGAAGTGCCATTTGAGGAGATCTCAGAGCTGCAGTGGCTGGGTAGTGGAGCCCAAGGAGCTGTCTTCTTGGGCAAGTTCCGAGCAGAGGAAGTGGCCATCAAGAAAGTGAGAGAACAGAATGAGACGGATATCAAGCATTTGAGGAAGTTGAAGCACCCTAACATCATCGCTTTCAAGTAGGTCAAGGCTTCTTATTCTTCTTTTTTTTTTTTTTTTTTTTTTTAAGAAATAGATTTTCTTCCTCCCAATTTCTACTAATGAGTTCCTGTCTTAAAGACTATAGACTTTGTACTATGCTAGGTATTTGGGGAAGACACCAAGAAATGATTAAATGGAAGTCTTGTCTTTAAGGATCATATAATCTGATAGTTCTTTGTGCCAGAGCTCAGCCTTCCTGGAAAGGGTGTACATGGGACAGAGAGGGAATGATTTTTTTTTTTCCTGGTGGAAAAATGGGTTCTTACCAAGAAATTATATCTGATGACTCAACCTCATTTATCAGTGAGATGATGGAGGTCACTCTGAGATAACCTGCCCATCTGAAAGTTCAGTTAAGAAAACAAAGCTGATATCTGAAGTGATCATAGAACAATTAGTCTCTGTGTAACAGAGAGGTATTTTTTTGTATTAGTTTCTATTAGCCTCCCTTTTTAAATATGAACTTGTACTAAGAGAGCACCCTGAGAATGTTTCTCCCTGCCTCAGTGATCCAAATACTCGGTAATGCCAAATACTCAGCTTTCTAAGTCTAATGACAGTTGAGTTACTGATGAGAGTAAGTTATATGCTATGTTCATGCCACAAGATAGTTGTTTTCAAGAGTGTATGAACATCTTTCTAGGTCAGACTATTTTCATAATATGGTGGGGATCACTAGCAAAAGGGGAGGCACAAAGGTACATTTGTGGCAGTCCTCAAACCTGGCAGTGTTGAGCCCTAAATATGTGTAATGTCTTTTGCATCTACCTGTCCCTTGCCAGGCTTCCCATTCTCTTGCCAGCCTTCAAATTCTGCCCCAGCCTGAAACAAATGAATGATGAGCGGCTTTATAGGAGGGAAGGTGAAGAATTGGAAAGCTAGTCTTTAGGTGGAATGACAGTTGGAAACTAGAGCTTCTTGGTATATTTGATATATGTAGTTCAGTCCCAGAAAATAGTATGACTGATGAGGCTACCACTGAAAGTGGAATAATTTATAAGCCTCCCTTCCTGAAAGTAGGAGGAACTTCTCCCAGCCCCCAAGAGGGATCTTATCATGATAAAACACTAATTATAAAGGTAAACATGTCATGGGATCATTTTTCATTGGAATCACACTCCTCCTAAGGAATAGAAATCTTGGGTACGGATTTTGTACAGTGGGTTTAAAGGAGCTTGATGCTGAGTCTTGATTCCCAAACAAGACCCCTTTATGGAAAGGGAAAGAGATGTGGAAAAGGAGATAAGCATCCGGCTGGGATACTAAATGAGGCGCTTGGACGCATCTCCTTGTGGAAGGGACATGCATAGAGTGGGCATGGGAGAGAGCTTTGGTTGCCCTAGTGATTTCATCCTTTGTTGCCCTTTTAGGGCCAGGAGGATGTGAGGCGAAAATGAAATGCTAGAGAGACTAATTATACCCTTTCCAAAGATGATACATTTCCAAAGACAACAGAAGGATTATTTTTAAGGAGACAGACTCCCAAGAGACTCCTTTCCTTCCTCTTACTTCACCAAGAAAATCATCCCTTCTAGTATGCTACATCCTAGATGGAAGAAAGGGTCTCTCACTTAACTTCTGTTGAAAAACTTTCAAGCTTCAATCACTAGGACGCTGAGTTTGAGACACTTAATATTCTACAGATTGGCATGCCTTTCTGGCCTCCTGATGTGGGCTGGGCTATCTGTCCCAGGTACGAGGTCTGTCCAGCAGGTTGTCCCGGGTAACTAAAGGGAAAGATGTGTTCTGTGAGAAGCTTGTTTTTTCCTTCCTTTCCTTTGCTTTCTCATTTTTCCTTGCAACATTTTCTGTACCTCATTCTCCTGACCCTCCCACCTACACATACAGATTCCGCATTTTGGACACGTATGGCTGTGCCGCTGCCCCACTTTTTAGGCTGAAGATGCTTGAATAGTCTTTACCTCTACATGGAAAACAATAGTGAGACTGTGTCCCTGGTTCATTACCGCATGCTCTTGAGGCATTGTGCAGTGTTGTGTTTGCAACCATCTGTGCCATGTGTTGCTTGGCCAATGAATCATTCAGGACCGTCTGGAAGATACGAAGGCATGATTAGATTTTAGTATGTCTCTCTGGATACTCATTGCTGTGCTTACAGCTTCCTTCGAAGTAAGAACCGTGTACAGAAGGGGAAGCGAAAGAAAAGAATTCTGTATTTTTTTTCCTTCCAATTTTTTGAAAGCAATCTTTTAGGAAGACCTATTCTGACTGTTCCTAATGGAATTGGGTGCCAAGGGGAAGAAAAGGTAGCAATTAGAAGTCATTAGAGAGCTTCTATTTATAGCCACTGAGAAGCCTTGTCATACATAGTACAAGGCTGATGGCATGATTGCTTCTCATTCATCAGTCAAGAAAGATGAAAAGCACATAACATATCACTCTTACCCCTTTCTGTCTGTTTGCGACAAGTTAAAACATGGTTGACTAGGATGCTGGGTAGCTTCAAGCCAATATTTATTTTAATATTCTTAAGCACATTACATTATCCCCGCTTCTTCTTTGTTTTCCTGTAATGAAAATTAAATTGTCTGATTACAGTTGTGGTCTGTCTGGGCTCCACCACGTTCTCCTAAGAGTCAAGTAACAGAAACTTGAAAAAAAATTTTTCATTAGAAATGAAGATGAGAATTCTGGGCAGCTTGGAAAACGATAGGAGAGTAATAGGAATAACTCTGTGGCATTTGACAAGTGTGTCATGGCAGGGAGAATGAAGACTAATTTTACTTCTTCATATCCTGCTGTTGTTCTGGAACTTTCCCCTGGTCGCAAGCTATGGCCTCTTCATTGTCTCATCGCTTACAGCTGCCTAAGAGAGAAGACATGAGTTTGTAGCTGGCTGAGGACTTTAGATGGGCATCTTGTAGACAGAATACTCTCGGCTCCTCTAGAAAGTTTTGAAAGAAGGCATACATACTGTTAAGAGATGGGATACCGAGAATTGCATGCGATAATTGTCCTCTTTTCTCATCTTCAGAACAAAAGTGTGGAGTTAATTATTGTCACTTTTCCAGGGTAATGTTGATACAGGAATCCCCAGCCTGCTTGTGTATACAGGAATTACAAAGCACAAAGGGAAGGCAGTGTAGCATAGTGAGCGGAAAGAGCATAGGCTTTGAAGTTAGACTGGATTTGAATCCAAACTCTGTCACAGGTGTATTATCAAGGACAGGTCACTTTCCCTCTCTGAGCCTCACCCGTAAAAATGGAAGAGGTCATATGCATTGTGCAATGGTTGGGAAAGATTAAATCAGACAATTAAATAAGCATGGAACATTCCAGACAGAAGAAGTTCTGCCATGTTAGTTCCCTTCTTCCCACCCCGTGCACCTGCGCACATTTGTGCAAAGGGTTTAGCAGCAAAGAAAGTTAAGGTGAAGCTAAGAAATATTTGTCAAGGATTTGCTGTGAACTTCTCAGGCTCCTGGTAGGAGGAAAAGAACCTGAAGACCTTTCCCTTCAAGGAGCCGATCTATGATCTTTGTAGGGAGAGGAAAATTGTGTATAAAAAAACGAATGGCTGTAGCACAGGAATTTAGGGACGAGAAAGATCGTCATGGACTGGAATCATCAGGAAAGACTTTGTGGAAGATGTAGGAATTGGTGGGAATAAAGGCCATGTAGAAATATATATGTTACATTGTATGATACTGTTTTTATTCTAAACAATAATGTTTTTCAAAGACTATATAATACAGAAAATTGACTCTTTCTTGGTCCTCATTCTAGTTATCTTAAATTTGATAATTTAAAATTCAATAATTAATATAAAAATAGAAGTATTTTATTTAGATTCTCTCTTTCCCTGCCTTATATATAGAACCTTTTATTTAATTTTAAAAGGAAGATATTTCAGTTATTCTTAACGCTCTAATACAACACAGTACCTGGCCTATACAAGTCTCAGGAAACATGCTGTTTATCCCAAAATGGAATGGCCCCACAGAGAAGCACTGGTACAGCACAACACAGAGATAATCTGGAGTGAGCAAAATGAACTAAAATTGGCTGTATGCATAATAGAGAAGCTTGTAGACTAGAGGGGTTTTAATGGTAATTGAAGAATCAGGAAAAGTTATGCCTTATTATGCCAATATTATTTTGGTAGAGAACTGGTCTTAATCATTAAATGTATTAAATATTCTTAAAATTGTTAAATTCATTAAATATTCTTAAAATATAAATATGTAAAATAGATACAAATATGTATACAGGTACATTTGTATGTATATGTGAATTTATAAACGTATTTGTGTTTTCTTGAAAGGGGTGTTTGTACTCAGGCCCCCTGTTACTGCATTATCATGGAGTACTGTGCCCACGGACAGCTCTACGAGGTTTTGCGAGCTGGCAGAAAGATCACACCGCGATTGCTAGTGGACTGGTCCACGGGAATTGCAAGTGGAATGAATTATCTGCACCTCCATAAAATTATTCATCGTGATCTCAAATCACCTAAGTGAGTTTGGGAGTTCATTTTCAGCCACTTTGTTTTATTGCTTTGAAATAAGGGAATTTTATCAAGCCCGGTTGAGTTATTCAGACATACTTGCAGTTGAGTTTAAATCGGCACAATGGGTAATTCTGTTTGCCTGTTTTTTGGATTCACATTGACCAACTTACTCACCTATACAGCAGACAGCTCCAAGCACCTGACATGAGTTTTCCCTTTGTGTTGCTTTTTAGTTGTGCAACTGTAAAATGAGATTCATTATTAACTGAAGTGTTCACTCTTGGTCATTCCAGATAATTAATGTCACGCTTTCCCACCTTGAAGGCTTGATGTGTGTTAAAAACTGAGTTTCAGAAAATAGGCTAAAAATGCATGAGTAAGAGACTGAGGCAAAGAGAAAATAAGAACATTAGAACTAAAGCTTGCTCATGAAAGACTGTCTAGTTGTTAGAAGTGGACTGGAGATTTTGGCTTTGGCCTTCAAAGAGTCTAAGCAAAGAAGGAAATAAATAGTCCCAAGGTTCACGGTGTCCATAAGATAATATAATCTGGCTATTTAAGAGAAGCAGGGTTGTTTCTAGTGATCTGTTATCAAAATGATTCTTTGGCTCTCAATAACCACTTTTAAGAGGAGTGCTAATTCACTTCCCTAAACCACATCAAGGGAAGAAAGGAATTGATAAAATGGTGTATTTCATTGTAGCTCCTGTTTTTAAGCATTTTTAATTATCATTTTATTTTTAAATTTTATTTTATTATTTATTATTATCATTTTAATGTATTATTTATTTATTATTTTTTATTTCTCACCACAGTTTGGTTTAGAGAAGCAGAGAGGAATTAATCTTTTTTCAAAAACACGTCTCTGTAGTGCTTTCATGGTTTAATGTATTTTTTAAAATATCCATTATCACATCTTCTTTGATGTTGGCAAAACTTGCATGGGGATAGTTGTAACATGCATCATCCTTCTTATTTTATATAAGAGACACGAGGGACATCTGGGTGGCTCAGTTAGTTAATAAGCATCTGACTCTTGATTTCGGCTCAGGTCATGATCTCGGGGTAAGCTGGGCATGGAGCCTGCTTGTGATTCTCTCTTTCTCTGCCCCACTCTCCCCTTCTCCCTTTCTAAAAAAGAAGGAAAAGAAAAAGAAAAATGAGGGCTCAGAGCCCGAAGTCATGGTGCTAGGTAGGACCTGAGCCCAGAACTTTGAGACCTGAAGCCCCCCACTGCTTCCTACTGGAAGGATTCGCAGTGGTTTCCACCTTCTGTCCATGGGAGATAAAAATCAGTCTTGATTATAAACTTTCAAGCAGCTCTTGTTTCTCACCCTCGTTCTCTGCCGTGCTTACCATAGTCGTTAGCTCCCTGAGTCGCCCCCTCCTTGCTTTACTTGCAAATAAACTTTATTATAGTTTTCATTCCATCTGCTCACATTCTGACACAACCTGTTGCTTTCGTCATCCACTACGTACACACAAAAGACACGAAACACTAGCCACAGACCTCTTTGAATGGTCTCCTTCCTAACCACCTTGTTCCCCTTCCGAATTAACTGTAGAGGAAGAAGTCAGGAAGTTTTAGAATGTATAAAATCACACGCTACTTTCTCTAGCTCCTGTCATTTAAAGATTAGGGTAATAAGTTACTCAGGGAGACTTTCCCTCTGTTATCAGCACTTCCTTGAACTTCTGGTAGTCTTGGCCTCTTTGGGTTCCAAGCTGACTTTGAGAAGACGAAGATCAGTCTGGTTTGCTTTAAAGACAAATGTCATTACCCACATTAAATCTTGGGCTGGGTGACCCCAGCTTTGTCTCAGAGAAGACTTTATACAAGATCTAACCTCATGTGCCCTCTAATCTCTCCCCATGCCCATTCCCTCAAAGTATGTACATTCTACATATCAGGGGCAAAACCGGGGGTCGGACATGGAGGAAGGTATTCTAGAACAGTTGTAAGCAGAGCCGTTGGGTAACAAGAGAGCCGTGTGACACTGGCAGGGAGAGGGACAACTGTGAAGTCCCCGGTTCAGAGAAGGGAGGAGAGAAATTGAGAAGTTTTCTGTTTTCTAGCCACCTCAATTCTGATACCCTGAATATCAAGCCCCCTTCTTATGAAGAATAGGTCTCTATCATTAAGCCTCTGAAACCCTAACTCATTAACATTCTAAAGTTCCAAACAGGTTATATCAAGTGAATTCAGTCCAGTTTGTCAGTATATTAATATTCTGGATTCGACTGGTACCAGATTGTATTCATCTTTAAGGCTAGAAAAACAATTTTCCCCAGGCCACAATTCAGATATATACCATGAAAAGACAAACATGACTTGTGTGAAATCTATGTAAGCCTAAATTTATTCCAGTTTCTCCTTATCAACATTGGTGGAATCCCAGCATACTTATTAGCCTTTTAATGTAAAAATCCCGAGTGTCATGGTCCCATGTGTGATTTTAGTTGGCCATCATTTAAATCATGTTTTAAGGGACGTCTGAGTGGCTCAGTTGGTTAAGCAGCTGCCTTCGGCTCAGGTCATGATCCCAGCGTCCTGGGATCGAGTCCCACATCGGGCTCCTTGCTCAGCAGGGAGCCTGCTTCTCCCTCTGCCTCTGCCTGCCATTCTGTCTGCCTGTGCTCGCTCTCTCCCCCCTCTCTGATAAATAAATAAAATTTTAAAAAATAAATAAATAAATAAATCATGTTTTAAAAGAAGGGTTTTTCTTAGTGGTTTGTCTGAGACTGACAAGGGTAGAAACCAGTAGTTTTTGAGCCTGGGTGTTTTATGTCTCTTATCTCCTTTAATTCAAATGAAAATTCCACAAGGCCATTTTTATAGGCCCATGATTCCTTATTGAAAATTCTTGGAGGATTTCAGAAAGGTAACATAGTACATTGCCTCACTCACCAAGCAGAGTCTAGGACAATACTCTATAATGAGCTCAGATGAATAAAATGAGCTTACTTGATAATAGATGGGAAGATATTTATACATGGTGTGCAGTTTTCTGCACGCTTGAATCGTGGGTAAGTTACCGGGACCTGAGTTTTCTCCATCTTATGACAAGAAAACTGGCTTAGGAGAATCAGGTGAACTTGGCAGTGGTCACAGAGTTAGCAAGTGGTGGAGGCAGGATGAGACCAGACAGAGAAAGCCTGCTGTGCCATGCGACCTCATCTGTGTGAATGATGCTCTGTCTAGCCTAGACCTACCGCCCCTGTGATACTGGAACCCACAGGCTAAATTCTACAAGGCAAGAGGCAGCACACGAAGTTGCCAGTTATAGTCATGATTTGTATTAGTACTAATGATTTGGATGTTCTCTTTATTTCTTTTTAAAGTGTTTTGGTGACTCACACAGATGCGGTAAAGATTTCAGATTTTGGCACATCTAAGGAACTCAGTGACAAAAGCACCAAGATGTCCTTCGCCGGTACAGTGGCGTGGATGGCACCAGAGGTCATACGCAACGAACCCGTCTCTGAGAAAGTCGATATATGGTGAGCAGTGCCATCTGTCCCGATGAGAAAGCCTTCCCCACTGCACCCTCCCACCTCCCCAAGTCCCCTCCTCCTCCAGCACGTCTGCTTTCCCAAAATACTCTTTAGTGTTACTCATGGTTGATTTCAGGCTCCTGTTGTCTGAGTCCCTACACAGTGTCATGCTGAACGTGGTGAGAAGGATTGAGAGGGGAATTAGGGTGAATGTCTATTCAGTAAATCATCCACTTGGGAGGGCTTCACAGAATATGCTGAACTTTCCGGAAAATGGGAAGTTCACTTCAAATAAGCATTTAGCATAGAAATCTTTGGGAAATATAGTCATAATTCTTACCTTCTTAAATACAGTGAACAAAGTTTACCTAGTTTTGGTGCCTCAGATCCTCAACATATCAGTGAGTACCTTGCTGGGATATGGTTATATGCTTTAGAGCTATTTGAAGTATATAATAGGGCTGTCCGCCCTTTTAGTAAACATTCCCAATGAGCTATGCTTTTTTACTTTTTGGCCTATTTAAAATCCTTATCATCTTTTCCTTTGAGATTATGAATCTTTACAACTAATAGCATATTTCCCTGTGGTCACTTTTCTTCCATCCTTAAAACTGGTTATTAATATAACTTTTAGGCTTAAGACCAAAATAATAGCATATGTTAAAATTACATATAACACCAGAGTAAGATAAAGGAGAAATGTGGAATCGTTTGTAATTTGGGTAATTATCACCAACGTGTCCTCCTTTGGGATTATACCAATTATGTTCCCAACAGAAATGTGTTTTCTCAGTCTCACCACAAAATGTGCTCACTTTCTGGATTTTTGCCAATCATCTAGGTAACACATGGTGTCATAGGTACAGTTTTAATGTGTGTTCCCCTTCTAATAATTTTAAGTTAGGTTGTACTTTTTTTTTGTACTTTTTTATATTATCATAAGCCATTTGTAATTTCTTATTGTGAAATATTCTGATCCTTTACTAAGCTCTCTGATCTTGATCCCTATCAATTTATCAGAGTATTTTGTATATTAAGGAAATTAGTCTTTTGTGTGTATGAATTATGGGTACTTTTCACATTTTGTTATTTTGTTTGTGGTGGAATTCCTCCTCCCTGCTGGATATTTCTTTTTTTTTAATGCAATTTAACTGATCAATCGCTCCGTTTGTGGCTTCTGGATTTCATAACTAGAAAGCTTTCACCTCTCTAAGATTAGTAAAAAGAAAAAAATTTCCCATGTGTTCTTTCAGGAGCTTATGGTTTCATTTTTTCTTTTCACATTTGAATTTTTGATTCATTTGGAATGTATCTTGGTGTGAGATGAGCCATGGATTTAATTTTCCTCCCAGTTGCTTCAACAGCATGTACTGACTCGTCAGTGCTCCCACGCTGGTTTGGGATGCCACTTCCATCATATACTCAAGTCCTGTATGTATCTGGCCCATTTATGGTTTTCTGTTCCCTTCCATTTGTCTGGCTGTCCACTCACACACCAGAGTTAATTACCGAAGCCTTAGGATATGTCTTAATATCAAGCAGTGTTGGTTACCACTCACTGAGTTTCTTTTCCAGAGTTTTCCTGGCTGTTTCTGTTCTTCCTATGGAAGTCTTAGGATTTTGGAACTGGGGGTACACTTGATTAAACATGAATAAAGAACTAACATACAAACCAGTCTTTCTGCATTATCTTTGGTGCCTGTTCCTGGTACTACTGTAGGTCTTTTGGAGTGGTGCTTTGGGAGCTGCTGACAGGAGAGATTCCTTACAAAGATGTTGACTCTTCAGCCATTATTTGGGGTGTTGGAAGCAATAGCTTGCACCTTCCAGTTCCTTCCACTTGCCCTGATGGATTCAAAATCCTTATGAAACAGACATGGTAAGAAATCTCTTTCTCCCAAGATTCTCTTTGACCTTCTTCCTCAAAACCACATTTAAAATTTCTCTGAAACCTCAGGGAAGTCTCCAGTATGGATTTAGACTGAATCACCTGGTTAAAGCCTGGCAGACTTGGAGTCATTGATAAATAAAGAGCTTGGTATATCCTGAAAGAAGTAGGCCTTATAGTAAATGATGGCCACAATGACTTGACAAGTCCTCAGGGACTGTTCTTATCAAACAGGCCACTGATCCTGGAGATTTCCATTTATCATTACAGGTACCTCCTGGTTACATTTTCCTTTTGCTCTTCAGTATGTGCATGCGGCCTGAGATAAAGCCATGCGTGGAGCCAAACATGTTTTCCAGAAAGTAGAATAAAATCTCTGTGTTCCCGGACATACCCTCTGCAATGCACAAGCTGTCTTTTTTAATTTGTAGGCAGAGTAAACCTCGCAACCGGCCTTCTTTCCGGCAGACGCTCATGCATTTAGACATTGCCTCTGCAGACGTTCTTGCCACCCCCCAGGAAACCTACTTCAAGTCTCAGGTAAGTCTGAAAGCTCTCCTCCCGTGCACTGAGTGCATCGCCAGGGAGCGCTCGATGAGAAAGAGGGGCTTAGAAGCATTCTGAGTCTCTTAACGATTCTAGGGCTCTGCTCCAGTCGTTGTGAAGCAATAGCTGTGGTATGTCACACATGGGGAATCTGGGAGTTTTTTGAACACTTGAGATACATCATTATCTCGGGGCACCTTGGTGGCTCAGTGGGTTAAAGCCTCTGCCTTCAGCTCAGGTCATGATCCCAGGGTCCTGGGATCGAGTCCCGCATCAGGCTTTCTGCTCAACAGGGAGCCTGCTTCCTCCTCTCTCTCTGCCTGCCTCTCTGCCTGCTTGTGATCTCTGTCTGTGAAATAAATAAATAAAATCTATTTTTTAAAAAAGATACATCATTATCTTATTTGAAAGGAACATGTGTCTGAATGTGATCCTCCAAGTGGTGATATTGTTGAAAAGAAAAAATGAATGTATTTGAAATAAAATCAGGCACCTGGCTGGCTCAGTTGGAAGAGCGTGCAACTCTTGATCTTGGGATTGTGAGTTCAAGACCCATGTTGGGTGTAGAGATTTCTTAAATTAAACAAACAAACAAACAAATAAACTTAAAACAGAAAAAAAAGGGGGGGGGAATTACTGCCAACCTTCATGAAAGGATTGCTTCCCTTGAAGAGAAAATCTGAAGTACAGAGGAGGGAAGTTAAGTACCAGAGAGAGCCCAGGATAGAATTAGGCCCAGAGGGAACCTTTCCCCTGACTCTGTGTGTCACCTGTTAGCACCAGATCAAATGTAACTTAATGTATCTCTCAGCCTTACTGTCTTACACACCATTCCACACCTGCGGCTTCAAACACCCAGATTAAACTCCCTTAGAATTACTAACACTAGTGCTGTCTGTTCAGATACCTATATGTATGGGGCACGAGGAAAGCAATCTGTCCAGTCTCTGTGTGAGTGTTCAGAAAAAGACTTGGGCCCTTCCATGAAATGAAAGAGAATAACAATGAGTACTTTCTAGGGAATCTCTCAAACTTTAGACTATGGTTGCAATTACAGCTTTGCTTCCTTTACCATAAAAGTATACGTACCACGGTTTGGAAAAGCAGTTTTTGGTGAGAGTACTGAAGTCACAAGCCATCGAGACAGTCAAACTGTATGTACTTGGAAAACTTCAAAATGACAGTCAAACTGTATGTACTTGGAAAACTTCAAAATGGAAACAATTCTACGTGAATGCTCCCAGGATGTCCCTCCTGAAGCCAGGGCCACCTCTTCGGAGTGCCCACCGTGTGCAAAGCACCGTGTCGTGCCAAGAAGCACCCAGACCCAGTACCCTCACCTGCACAAACTGACTTTTACCAATATGTGCAGCAGTGAGACTGAACTCAGGAAAGCTTCTTTTGGAGCAAGACTATGAAGGGGAGAGGAAGAAGAAGGAAAGAAAGGAGAAAACATGACACCGGACATCTTTTAAATATTAATTCTTCCACACGTTTCTCCCAACATAAAATTTTACCTCTCCTTAAATAGCCCCAAGTCTGCTAGGTGTGCTAGTTCCTAGAATTATTTCAGGTACTTACAAGCTGGTCTGTCTCTGGGTCTGAAATTCAGACTCTCTCTGGCTACTGATAAAATATTTAGGAACTAGCTACGGAAGTACTGAGAAAAGCAACAGACTTGAGTCTAACCCTTGTCGTAGGATCTTGGGTCAGTCACTAAAATTCTCTAAACCTCAGTGTACTCATCTAAACCCTGGAGATGATCATCTCTTCTCGTCCTTACGGGGTTTTGGCTAGGACCCAAAGAGAAAATAAAATGCAACTGTATTAGAAACTAAAGAACTACTCGAGTGTAAGATGTCATTCGCTGCCCGTGAAGCTGCAGAAATGAAGCCTTCTTTGGGTTGGTACATTCTGGTGCACTCCTGAGACTGACAGGTGGCTGCCCGGGGACTCCTCTCCCCGGGGTTCTGACTCTTGATGCCACTGGGATGGGGAAGGAGCTGACAGTTTAGCACCTGGTTTTACTCCTTCTGCAGTCTCGTCGTGCCTGAGGCCTCCCCTCCCCTGGCCCGTGAACAGAGCCAGGCTGCCTCAGTTACCCATCAGTGGTTGGTCACCTCGGGTCGCTGCCCTTTCCACAGAACTGTCCGTCAGGAGCATGCCAGGAGCCCAGCTGACTGCTTCCCAAGAGTATTTGCTTCCCCCGTTTCCCAGCAGCAGCTTCGGTAGCACAGATGAACGTAGCAGCCGACTTCACTACAGCATTTGATTCTACCGAAGCTGCTGCTGCTTTCCCAGACAGTAGCTTCTTTCTCCAAGGAGGCAACTACTGGTCTTGGTATTCAATTGCATTTGCTATCAGTTTTTGTTTTGTTTTTGGTGAGCTCTGCGCCCAGAGTGGGGCTTGAACTCACAACCCTGAGATCGACAGTTGCATGCTCTGCTGACTGAGCCAGCCCCAGCACTGGATATCAGTTGTTAGAAAACATTTTGCTGGGGTCCCAGATCCCCACAGCTGGGTGGGCCATGGGCTCTGCCTCTAAGCTCTCCCCCCACACTCTGCCTTTGCATCATTCTGGTTCCCTTTGAGGACCACCACGAGCACCCAGAAATTCAGAGGCTGTTAGACTTGGTTAGAGGTAACAGAGCCCTGCTGGTTAGAGCCCAGTGTTTTATAGATATTTTAATGAAACACTGGGAAGTGCTCCTCCATTCCTATGATGGTGGCTTTGTCATAGGTCAGGGTCATGAAGGATTCTTCCTTCTCTCATGCCACATTTTCTCTCAGAGGCACCTCAGTCTCTGTGCAAATTAGCTTCTGGCCTACCCACCTCCCATTTCTCCAGCTGTGCCCAGACATGTCTGAACTGAAGATTAAGTGCAAATTGAAACTCCTATTATGTAAAGATTCTAAGCATATGGGATGGAACTCCAAACTTAGCATCTACCAGTAACACCATAGCTTTGGGGAAAAAGAGATTATAATCAGGACCTGGGGTTTTCCCACACATCCTGTTCCCTCTTCATGATTGGAGGCGGGAGGGGAGGACTTCTTTTTGGAAATCTACTTTTTTAATAGGTTTCAACCTTCGAAAGGTTCTCTTTAAATTTCCATTCCCATCAGGAGGTTTATTTCCTCAAGGTTTTCAAGAATTTAAAAAAAAAAAAGAAAGAAAAAAAAGGAAAAGAAAAAAATCTGTTCATCTGATTCCTGACCACCAGAGGGGGATGTTCCTTTTCCTGATCCCTTCATTAGGTACCTGTACTGGTATCTTCTGATCCGTTTTTGCATGAAAGAGGACCTCAAGGCCCAAACCTGGCCCTCTCTCTTACCATTTTTGATCTAATAACTCCTAATTGTCAATCTTAGGCTTCTCAAAGCTCACGTATTCATCCTTCAGACTTTGATCCGATGATGACAAGAACGGCATTACTGGAGGCTCAGCCAAACTTTCATTTATTGCTTAAGACTGTCAGACTGTTACCAAACAGTGGGCACTGCATTCTGGATCTGAGTTTCTGGTGACCTTCACTTTCTGATGACCTTTACTTTCTGATGACCTTTACTTGATGATGACTTTGTTTGGCAGGTTTGGTTCCAAAAGTCAACTAACTGACAGAAATCTTTCTCCGATGGTCAGTCAGGATATATATATCAGTCAGGAGATATATATATATATACACACACATACATACATACACATACATATAATAAGTGGAAGCCTGGAAAAGACGAAAACCTTTTAGATGGGATGGCCTTTCCCAGGCCTTATCTAGGAAATAAAAAGATATATATATATTATATATATATGAAGATCTAGCATATTATAAGCAGATAATCAGGATGATCACTATCTAAATAACTACAATATGATTTCCTTTGTATTTTTAAATTTTATTTATTTATTTTGACAGAGAGAGATGACAGGTAGGCAGAGAGGCAGGCAGAGAGAGAAGAGGAAGCAGGCTCCCTGCTAAGCAGAGAGCCCGATGTGGGGCCCGATCCCAGGACCCTGAGATCATGACCTGAGCTGAAGGCAGAGGCTTTAACTCACTGAGCCACCCAGGCACCCCATGATTTCCTTTATAAAAGTAAATGAGAGGGGTGCCTGGGTGGCTCAGTCGGTTAGGCATCTGCCTTTGGCTCAGGTCATGGTCCCAGAGTCCTGGGATTGAGTGTCGGGCTCCCTGCTCAGTGGGGAGTCTGCTTCTCCCTCTGCCTTTGCCTGCCACTCCCCCTGCTTGTGCGTGCATGCATTCTCTCTCTCCCTCCCTGTCAAATAAATAAATAAACTCTTCAAAGAAAAAAAAAGTAAATGAGAAACAGCAAATTTGGGGAGAAACCTTCTATAATTTCAAAATTACTTACACATAACTTCTTCCATGATCTAGAGAAATAATTTTAAACATGAATCTGGAGGTAATAGAATAGCTCCAGAGGAAGAATATATAGAGGCATTTAGTTATACATCTAACCTTCACTGGAAATCAATTTCATTAGTTTCTTGGAATTGTAGTTTATAAGTAATTTGAGGTAACATCTCCCTTAGCTGTTTTCTAGAAACTACCTGTAGACTATATTCCAGCAGACATTTTTCTACTGCCTAAAATTTAGATGACATTGGCCTGGAATTCCGTGCCTTATGGAAATCCCAGTGTCCTGGGATTCCTGGGAATCTATTCCTGGGAGACTATAATTTCATGGTCACTCTCGCTTTGCCTTCCTAAAATTTTTGGGTTCTTCCCCCTTCATCTTCTGGTTGTTCCTTTATCTTGTCATTGACCTGGACATGAAGTTCAGCACCATCCTTGATGTCTAAAAAAACAAAAAAACAAAAAACCACTCATCCAAAATCAAGGTGAATGTCAGAGACTTTACTAAAGGTTTCAGAAATTGGAAGAGACTTACATTTTGAATAATTGAAGTCACATATTAGATATTCATCCCCATTCTAAAATTTTGTCAAACCACTACATTATTTAGCCATCCTTTTTCTCTTCCTCTTCTCTTTTCCTGTTCTTTCCCTCGCCCCCCAATTCCTATAGAATTCCCTATATTTTTATTCCCAAGTCCCGCTCTGCCCCTTGGGTCATGGGGTCATGTGCTCCAGATACTTTTTTCTAGATATTTTCCTTTTTTTTTTTTTTAAGATTTTATTTATTCATGAGACACAGATTGAGAGAGGCAGGCAGAGGGAGAAGCGGGGAGCCCAATTAGGGCTCAATCCCAGGACCGCAGGATCATGACCTGAGCCAAAGGCAGATGCTTAACGGAATGAGCCACCCAGGTGCCCCAAGATATTTTCATAACAAAGTTACCTAAGAGAAATTTGGTGCCAGTTGTAAACACGATCATGTTCTCACTGGCACGTACTTACAGCAGATGGCTAACTGAGCTCCTCTTTTCGGCCGGGCCATCTCAGCCACCATCTTCACTTGAAACTGAGCTCTCTTGTTCCAGAGGTGATGGCCAGTATGCCAGCTGTGATATTTCCGGTGGCCAGTATGGCAAGGAAATGGGGAAAAGACGGCATCCCGTGTTGGACTAAATACAGAAAATGAGGTCATGGTATGGGGGTGGGGGGTGCCGAAGCATGAGCTAGTTTGCTATCAACTCGTATTGATTGAACATTTGTTCTGTGAGGCTCTTCAGTAAAAGCAAGCGGGGGAATACCATCCTGACCATGATCCTCTGGCTCTACCAGGGACCGAAACTCCTAGAGTCCTAACAAAGTCTCATTTGTCCTCACTCAGGCTGAATGGAGAGAAGAGGTGAAAAAACACTTTGAGAAGATCAAAAGCGAGGGAACTTGTATACACCGATTAGATGAAGAGCTGATTCGGCGGCGCAGGGAGGAGCTCAGGTGGGCTGCTCCCTCCTTCTCCACCCCATCCCATCCCCACATCTGCAGATACTGGCAGGAGCTTGCTTTGTGAATCACTGTTTCACCTTCTACACACCTCTCACCTCTGCTACTTACTGTGAATTCTCTTTAAGAGTTGCCCCAGAGTTGGCCCCGCCGTTACCCTGCTGCCCCGTCCCCTCCCTGCAGCCTTGTTCTCCTTCTTTATTATAGCTCTGCAGCCGGTGCTCCTGGAGCCGGGCTCTTTCTTCATTCGGTGCCTGTCCTCGGTGACATGGAGGGCAGTGCTTTATAAGAGGAAGTTCCTGGTCTCAGGATGCTTATGACTGATAAAGGGCGACAAAATGTAGCCATATATAACCACCATATTAGAGCAGGATCTGTGCCCTAATAAGTACAGGGTGAGGAGTCAGCCTTATTGGCATATTGCCATGAACATGACTATATTATGCTGTATTCTTATTAAGGTATTGTCAGTGGCACACAAAAGCTACACATTATACACAAATCATGGTCCGATTTTTATCCGTGCCCCCCGCCCCAGCTATTCAGCATGGCTGGATATGGCCCCTAAGGATAAACCAAGCGCAAGCTTGAATTTTCCATCTCCCACTCCATCTTGTCTGAGTCGTTACCTCAGACACGGGACCCTTGAATTTAGACGACCCTCAGACAAATGCTTTTTTTTTTTAAAGATTTTTTAATTTTTGTATTTATTTGACAGACTGAGAGATCACAAGCAGGCAGAGAGGCAGGCAGAGAGAGCGGGGGAAGCAGGCTACCCACTGAGCAGAGAGCCCGATGTGGGGCTCGATCCCAGGACCCTGAGATCATGACCTGAGCCGAAGGCAGAGGCTTAACCCACTGAGCCACCCAGGCGCCCCCAGACAAACGCTTTTGAGATAAACCATCTGGTTCTTATTTCATTAGAGCTGTTCTTTGTCATCCGCACCTAGCCCCCCGCCCCGACCCCATCCCCCACCCCTGGTAGTCAGCTTTGCTGATCCTCTCTTTTCTTTGATAGGCATGCTCTGGATATTCGGGAACACTATGAGAGAAAACTCGAGCGGGCTAATAATTTATACATGGAACTGAGTGCTATCATGCTGCAGCTAGAAATGCGGGAGAAAGAGCTCATTAAGTATGTATCCAGACTTCTGTCTGTCCTTCCCGAGTCGGGTCTATCAGTCAGCCCCAACGCACCATTCTGCCATATTGCTGCTCCTCAAAACTAAAATGGCAGATGCTTGAGTCATTCACCCAGCATTCCTTAAGGGATGTGCTACGCCCAGGTCCCTTCCCCCCATGAAGTTTCAATTGAGGGGAGTTGCTGCAGAGCTTGTTACAGAGGAATGTGCATTTGCAACTTCACCCCACTGAATGGCTCCAAGAAGGGGTCCTCATCTCAAGGAAAGCTTTGTATGGATGAGGGGGAGCCTTCTGCCCGCTGGAGAAGTAAGGTGGCTGATGAAAGTGGTTTAAGGGATTCTTGACAATGACAGGAGACCCCGGTCAGTGGACCTGACCAAAACCAAAACTGAAATTAAGTAGGTCTTCTACCATCGCCTTGTGTCTCTCGTGAGGTACATTGGGGGAGGGAAGGTCAGCCCCGAGCGCACCAGAGAGTGGAAGAGCACAATGAAGTTTAGTTGAGGTTAGTTGAATTGAGCAGATTAGTTGAACTGAACAGATTAGTTGATTGAGCATCTTTTTTTTTTCCCTTTTTAACCTGAATAATAGTGTTGTTATTCAGATAGTGTATTTCTACTAAGGGTGCCCAGAATCTGTGAGAGGAGTTAGCCTGTGGAAACATCCTGCCCATCTTTCCTGTCTTCAGTGACTGAGCTGTGGCTTTTCCTTTCGTCTGCAGGCGTGAGCAAGCAGTGGAAAAGAAGTATCCTGGAACGTACAAACGACACCCCGTCCGTCCAATAATCCACCCCAACGCCATGGAGAAGCTCATGAAGAGGAAGGGCACGCCTCATAAATCAGGGATGCAGACCAAACGGTGAGACACCTGTGCCAACCTGACATTCAGAGAAAGGGGAATATATCCCCCCCAAAATACATGGATCCCATGACAGTGTGTCTGCTCTGTAGCTCCCCGTGGGCACACTTGGCTCCAGAAAAAACAGAGTAGGAAAGTGAGAGGATGGGTCATGAACTCCAGGAATCTGGTTTTTACTCTCTGAGACATAGATATTTCTTGTCTTAGCAAGACAAGGCCGACGTGGATTCCAGTCCCAGCTCTGCCCGTTGGTATAAGCCGTATGATGTGGACCATATCATTTGTCCTCTTTCAGCCGTGGGCAAAATGGTATAATGATCGCACGTGAGATTTCTTTTTCTTTTTCTTTTTTTGACCCCTCCTGCACAGAATTGGGTTAATCATAATTCTTGTTGTAGGTAACATTGGTTCATGTGTGTCCCACTTTTACATATTCATTTAGTTAGTTCTTTTTAATAATGTAATAAGTGCCTGTAAATCCATTACCAGAAACAAAAGCAGGGGCTTTGATAATGACCTGTACCTCACCATGTAGGGCCCCTCATTCTATTCCTGCATGGGCTTTCGGTGAAGTTTAAATAAGAGAAATATGAAATCACCTTACAAATCACAAGTACTAAGAAAATGAGTTTTTGAATAGTTAAAAAAATAAAAGATTGCCCTTTCCTCTAATTACAATGCATTTTCCTTATACTAGTTTAGTCTTAGAATGCTCTCCCAGTCAGTTTTTATTATCAGGCTCTACCAGATGCCCACTGCTCCCAAATAATGGAGAGTGGACTCTCTTCTAGCCAAGTTAATGCAAAGGAAAGAAATGTCCCTAAAACCTGGGGTGTAAACCAAATGGTCTACTGCAGAATGCAGTAAGAATAAAGATAATGACAAAACGCAAACCAAAAATGTATTTTAAGTCTTTCAGAATGGCAGTCATTCTGAATAAGGCCATTCTACCCTAGCATGACTAATACAACGCTAAAACTACTGAAGAGTAATTACATGGATTAATTCCAGTTTTGCTTTTACTTACTACCCGTGATCACCTTCTCGTCAAGTTCTGAGAAATTGCAGGTGGCACCTGGCAAAACCCTCTGAGGATCCCAACACCTCTTTCTTTTAATGTCTTAATTGGAGACAGAGTTCACCTGCTGGCTCCTCCCTGCATTCTGCTACACTTAAAACTAAGAGCTTTGGAGAAGAAAACAGTACTGTTTCATTCTTCAAAATGTGAGCGCATGTTTACTTTTAGTGTTGGCTATGAGGAATGTGTTTGGAAGTTTGCCACCACTAGCAGATGCTTAGTGGACTAAGCATCCAGGAAGACAACCTGGAATGGGTCTTTGAGCTGCAAAGAGTTCTGCTCTTGGTTGGTTGGCCCCTGGAGGATGTCAGTTTCACATTGTTCGGACAGTCCAATGATTAAGTCAGAAGTCCAGTGACCTAGGAGATCAGAGAGGAAAAACCATCCACCATCCTTTGGCCTAGGTATCAATGTGGGTTCAGTTGGGGACTAAAAAGAAGATAATCAGAGTTCAGTTATGGATCCAGCACGCCTGTTACAACTGAGTATAATCCAATACAGTGGTCTAAATGCCTCATAATAAGGAGAGGCTTGGGATGGGGCGAAGAACTCTGCCTTAATGTCGGAAGACTTGGGTTCAAGTTGGGAGTTCTGCCATGGACTCCCTTTGGGATGGACACAAGCCAGCTAACCTCTCGGATCCCTCAGTACCCTTACCTGTAAAATGAATGTTGGAAAAATCAATAGTCGGAAACAAGTGTTTTATATATTGTAAAGTGCTTTGTCAACTGTGAAGTGCTGTGTTACTGTTATTCTGTGATTTTTGCACAGCCAGGTTCAATAAAAGCAGCCTTCGTCTGACTTAGACACTTTCACCTCAGCTCTCTTCCAGATCCTCCGATAGCCAGTCACTGGATAGGTAGGTGCCCCTAACTGGACCTCGGAGGGCTCCCTTGCCTCAGTAAAAGCCCCAGGACCTCCTCAGTCCATGTACTTTTTGTGGCAAAAGGTGGCCAGCTGACCACAGAACCATGAACCTGAGACAGGAAGCAGCACAATACTGTGCCCATCCTATCATATACCAACGTTACCTGGAACTTCTATGCTAAGAGGAGCCTCTAACTGTTCTCTTGAAAAGGAAAAAAAAAGCCGTCTCCTACACCCTGATGCCGACTCATTTTCTACGAGCCCTAGCTGTTCAAATGTGGTCCTTAGTTCGGTGTCATGAGAGAGTGTGCTAGAAGTGCGGACTCAACCATTTAAGTAAGGTGATTTGTAGGCCTGTTTAAACTTGTTATCTGAATCTCCAGCTAGCCAGCCAGGGGATTAGGAAAGACTTCTTGTCTGGATTCTGCCAGTGATGCACTGTGAGACCATGAGCCACTTTGGGTTTCAGTTTCCTCATCACATAAGGTAGAGGTGGGACTGTATCTGTGGTTTTCAAGCAAGGTCTGGGACACCCTAGGGCTTGCACAGATGTCAGGGATTCCTGCGGAAGTAGAGAGGAAGAGGAGGGGGAGCCCAGCGGGGAGGGGCTTTGCTCCCCTCCCACAAATGTCCCACTGTATCTGGGGTGGAATAGGGTAGTTTGCAATGTAATTGACATATAACATTATATTAGTTTCGAGTGTACAACATAACAATTCAATATACATATATATTATGAAATAATTGCCACGCTAAGTCTAGTTAATATCCATTCATCACCACAAATAGTTATATATTTTTTCTTGTGATAAGAACTTTCAAGATCTCTTAAAGACTTTCCGATACACAATACGGTACAGCTAACTCAAACCATGTGGGTTTGAACTGCATAGGTCCACTTGTATGTGAATCTTTTGCAGTGTAGTACTGTAAGTGTATTTTCTTCTCTTATGATTTTCTTAACATTTTCCTTTCTCTAGCTTACTTTAAGAATATAGTCTGTAATACAAATCACATACAAAATATGTATTAACCAACTGTTTATGTTATCAGTAAGGCAGCTGGTCAATGGTAGGCTATTTTTAAGCTTTTTTGGAGTCAAAAGTTATACCTGGATTTTTGACTGTGCACATTATCCAAGGGTCAGTTGTATCATTACCTATAGCCTCCATGCTGTACATTACATCCCAGGACTTATGTGGTTTATAACTGGAAGTTTGTACCTTTTGACCTTCTTCCTCCATTTTACCCATCCCCCACCTCTGGCAACCACTAGTCTGTTCTGTTACTATGTCTATTTTATATACTGAGTTTCTCAAGAAAAGGATTCTGTTGTTAAAATAAAATTTGGGTCCTTCAGCACTGTAATCTGATGATTTGTGTCTAGTCCCTAAGAAGGAGGAAGTAATGGTGCTCTCTGGTATCCTCAAGTCTCCGCCCGTCAGTCCATCAGTTCAGAAACCGTTTATTGTTTACCTGTGCACCATGAAATCAGTGCGTGTACCTTCAAGCCCTGGCTTGCTCTTGCACACAAGCTGCATGACCAGCGCAGTGAGCACTCGACAACAGACTAGGAGAGGAGCCAGCACCACACCAGGCCGCTCCCCGCAAGCCCTTCTCTTGCTGGCTCTGTCCAACCTCCTAGGCTCTGTACTATACTCTGTACTCTGTACTATTTCCCCTTCCTCAATCCCCACCCCCATACCCCCTTCCTAAAACATGTTTGAATACTGAGAGTGAGCAAGGCTCCCAGCTTCCTTCCCATTCATAGATGGCTGACATAGTCCTAGACCTCTGGGAGACCATGTCTAGACCAAAGTCCCTGAACTTAGCCTCCCACCTCATTAACCTGAGGTTTCCTTCTCTTGTGCCAGACCTCTGTGATTTGTGATCTGCTGCGGGAGCTATCTAGATCCATCATCAGACAGATTTCTGATGGTGGGCAAACCCTTGCCTCTGCCTTGGCATGTGGCACCAGGCTGATAGCCGAGGTTATGCGGAAGAGATCAAGAAACCTCTAGGGTAGAATTAGAACTTAAAGGGGATCAGGTACCTCAGCTAGGGAGGCACAGAATAAAATCCAGAGGGAATGAAGGAAATCCTCTATAGGTGGACATCGAGGTTGTTTCTAATTATCTGCTATTTTAAACTGTAGAATATAACACAGCGTCTTCAAACATACATCTGCGTGCACATCTGTTACCTCCGTTGGATAAATCCCTGAACGTGTGACTGCTGTTTCAAAGGGTGTGTGTACTTTCAGGTCTGCATTGCATTTCCCCAAACTTGAATGTGTTTCCAGATGTTGACAACGAAATCTTGTCTTTCCTCCCAGGCCAGATCTGTTGAGATCTGAAGGTATCCCCAGTACGGAGGCGGCTCCCGCCGCATCCCCTTTGTCCGGAAGTCCCAAAACCTCCACCTCGAGCAGCAAGAGCCGCTATCGGAGCAAGCCGCGCCACCGCCGAGGGAACAGCAGAGGCAGCCACAGTGATTTCGCAGGGATCTTGAAAAACCAGCCAGCCCAGGACAGTTCACCCCATCCCACGGACCTACACCACGCTCAGTCCCAGTACCCTTCTCCCCATCACCACCATCCTCTGCAGCAGCAGTACCAGCAAGGCCCCCCTGCCATGTCCCAGAGTCACCATCCCAGACTCAGTATGCATGGACAGGACATTGCCACCTGCGCCAACAACCTGAGGTATTTTGGCCCAGCAGCGGCCCTGCGGAGCCCACTCAGCAACCATGCTCAGAGACAGATGCCCGGTTCCAGCCCCGACCTCATCTCCACGGCCATGGCGGCGGACTGCTGGAGAAGCTCTGAGCCTGATGCAGGCCCAGCTGGGCCCTGGGGCTGTTGTCAGGCTGACCCTTACGACCCCTGCCTCCAATGCAGGCCAGAACAGTGTGGGTCCTTGGACATACCCTCTGCCGAGCCAGTGGGGAGGAGCCCCGACCTTTTCAAGTCACCAGCACACAATCCCCTCTCGGAAGATGCCCAAGGTTCCGAGAAAATGGGAGAAAGGGAATTCAAAGGCTGCAAGTCTGCATCATCCCTTGGCATCCCTCACCATGTCACCCCCCCAGTGCTACCTCGAAACACAAGGCCCCTGCAAAAGGTAAGCTGTAGTGACAGCCCGTCATGTCGTACACATTAGAAAGCCTACATCATGTGTCCGTTTTGTAAAAGGAAGAGATGACAGAAGCATAAACAGAGGTTTCTTTGACTTTAAATGCTCTCTCACCACACTGCTTAAGTGATGGATTAGAGACTATGCTTTGGCAACTATGGAACCAGAGGACTGATTCAAATGTATCTGATTTATAAATAAATAACCATATACTTGGGATATGTAGTCAAAACTAGAACTATCCTAGCCTAGTCCTGCTGGATGTTACAAGAAGGAAGGATCCCATTATAAAACAAGTTTGGAAACATATTGTATTCTCTCTCTCCTCTTGGAGATGTCCTAATGGACATCTACAAATCCTAGGCTTTAAAAAATCTTACAGTTCCTTGTTTCATCCAGCCGTTCCCTCATCTATTTGGCCATAATGGCTTTAAAAATAGTATCTATTAATATCCCATGGAACTAGCTTTCTTCACAATATATTTTGGATGGGTGCCTGGCTGGCTCTGTCGGTAGAGCATGTGACTCTCAAGCTTGGGGTCGTGAGTTCAAGCCCCACGTTGGGTGTGGAGCCTACTTAAGAAAAAATAAAATAAAATATTTTAAAAGACCAATATATCTTAGAAAACCCTACCTTTATTAGTAACCATCATGACCCAGTAAGGCCTCCATCACTGAAACCTGTTCCTCCTCCTCTTCTCACCCCCTGGCTGCCTACGTTTTATTAGCTTGGAGGCAGTGTACCATAGTGGTTAAGAGCATGAACCTGGGAGCCAGAGAGATCTCAGTTCGAAGCAAGGCTCTTCCACTTAGAACTTCTATTGGTTCTAAGAACCAATAGTTCACACTGGTATCCTTATCGATAAATGGGGTGCAGAGTGGGCTCTGCCTCTTTGGCTGATATGAAGATTAAGTGAGATAATACATATAAAGCACTTAGAACAGGACCTGGAGCATAACAACCTTCCAAAAATATTAGCTCATCTTGCTAATGAGTTAAAAATAAGATTATGTATGAAAAGTGTTTAACACAGTGCAAACACCCACTCAGTTCTCAGCATTGCCTCATCTCGTCAGCATTCATCAGGAGTGCAGTTGATGGAATAAAAGGGTCTAAAATGTAAATGAGTATGTTTCAGTCAACTAGACATTTAAAAGAAGTTGACATACCTGTCAGAATGGCTAGAATCAAAAAGACAAGAAATAACGGGTTGGAGAAGATGTGGAGAAAAGGGAACTCATGTGCACTGTTGGTGGGACTGCAAACTGGTGCAGCCATTGTGGAAAATAGTATGGAGGTTCTGCAAAAAATTAAAAATAGAAATACCAGGTGATCCAGTAATTTCACTTCTGGGTATTTACCCAAAGAAAACAAAAGAACTAATTAGACAAGATACATGTATTCCTGTGTTTATTACAGTATCGTTTACAATGGCCAAGATATGGAAATAACCTGAGTATCCATCAATGGATTAATGAATAAAGAAGATGTGGGATGTGTGTGTGTGTATTTGTGTGTGTGTGTGTACATACATACATACATACATACACACAATGGGATATACTCAGCCATAAAGAAAAGAATGAAATCTTGCCCTTCATGACAACATGGATGGACCTATATGGTATTGTGTTTAGCGAAATAAGTCAGACAGAAAAAGACAGATTCTATATCAATCACTTACATGTGAAATCTAAAAAATAAAACAAAGGAACAAACACAAAAAACCAGAAATAGGTTCAAAAATATGGAGAACAGGGGCGCCTGGGTGGCTCAGTGGGTTAAGCCTCTGCCTTCGGCTCAGGTCATGATCTCGGAGTCCTGGGATCGAGTCCCACGTCGGGCTCTCTGCTCAGCAGGGAGCCTGCTTCCTCCTCTCTCTCTCTCTGCCTGCCTCTCTGCCTACTTGTGATCTCTCTCTGTCAAATAAATAAATAAAATCTTTAAAAAAAAATATGGAGAACAAACTAGTGGTTGCCAAAGGAGAGGGGGGTGGGGATAATGGGCGAAATAGGTAAAGGGGATTAAGAGGTTCCACCTCCCAGTTACAAAATAACTCACACGGGGCGAAGAGTTAAGCATAGGGAATATAGTCAATAACGTAGTAACTTTGTAAGGTGACAGATGATAACTATTTATTTTGGCAAGCAGAGCATAATATATACGACTGTTGAATCTCTACACTACACATCTGAAGCTAATATAATACTGTACCTCAGTTATACTTCAGTTTAAACAGAAGTTGAGGCTCAGAGCTACTGTCTCAGAACTGTATTTCTTCCCTCCATGCAGTGCTGCTGCTGACAAACCCTTCCCAGAGATTAAATTGTGTTTGGGCAGTAAATTTGGGTTATTCTGCTCCCCCACCGCTCTATGGCCAGTAACACGTATTTTTTGGGTAACAACTTTGAGATATAACTCACGTACCGTAAAGTTCTCCCATTAAATGTACTGCCTCGTTCTTTTATTCACAGTTAGGCAATCATCACCAATTTTAGAATATTTTCATCATCCCAAAAAGAAACCCTGTACCCTTTGGGAGCACTCCGGTCCACTCCCGAATAACACGTACCTTTGAACCATTCTGATGCCATTTTGATGGGCCAGCGGGGACAGGGAGTGCACTCCCTCTACATTTGGCCTCATTGGAACAGTACTCCCACAGGGCGGTTCCGCTTCTTTTGACCGAGATCCACTTCCACGGTGCTTCGGATAAATGTCTTCTTGGCAGTATAACCCCATGCCTGTCCTCTCTACTCAAAAAAGCATATCAGAACAAAAATGGATAAGAATGATGGTATGCTAAAGCTGACTTTAAAAATAAATTATCCTCAACCTTTGGTACTGTTACTTGGGCCTGGTTACCCACCTCACAATGGGTGGTAGTAATCCAGTGTGCCATGATTCCATGGGTAAGGATGGTTTATTTTAAGTGTGGCTTTTTTTTTTTTTTAAAGATGTGGAATTTATTAACATAATGTATTATTTGCCCCAGGGGTACAGATCTGTGAATCATCAAGCTTATACACTTCACAACACTCACCATAGCACATACCCTCCCCAATGTCCCTAACCCAACCACCTTCTCCCTACCCCCCTCCCCCCGGCAACCCTCAGTTTGTTTCATGAGATTAAGAGTCTCTTATGGTTTGTCTCCCTCCTGATCCCATCTTGTTTTGTTTTTTCCTTCCCACCCCCAAGACCCCCTGTCCTACCTCTCAAATTCCTCATATCAGTGAGATCATATGATAATTGTCTTTCTCTGATTGACTTATTTCGCTCTAGTTCCATCCACATCATTGTAAATTTCTTTTGTTGGCTGCATAGTATTCCACTGTGTGTGCCCACATTGCATGTGCCCCTTCAGATTACTACATTTGTATCTTTAGGGCAAATACCCAGTAGTGCCATTGCTGAGCCATAGGGTAGCTCTATTTTCAACTTTTTGAGGAACTGCACCAGAGTGGCTGCACCAGCTTGCATTTGCACCAACAGTGCATCCTCGCCAACATCTGTCATTTCCTGACTTGTTAATTTTAGCCATTCTGACTGGTGTGAGGTGGTATCTCACTGTGGTTTTGATTTGTATTTCCCTGATTCTGAGTGGTGTGGAGCTAAGTGCGGCTTTTCTTATGTTCTCAAAGAGAGATGGTCTCTTCCTTTTGAAGGAAGATCATCTTCTCAGACAAGACACTTACACAGCCTTTTTAGATCAACCACGGAGCCCTGGCAATCACAAGGCCTCAGATGTCCCAACCAGAGCTCCCTTATCCTTACCAACAAGCTGACTCCATAAGGCACTGTGCACCTGTTTTGTATTCATGGTGGAAGGAGAAACACAAGATGTGGTTTGACACTCAAATAATGTCTGCCTTGGTAGTGCAAATGAGCATAGTAACTATAATATTAGTGAAAAAGTGATTGGTACATAGAAGAGAAAAGGTAGTTGTTGGGTTTTGAAGAACCAAAAGATCACTTCTTGGTGGAATCCCTAGGTCAGGGTCTGGACCATGAATGACAATGATTACAAGAGACTACTCCCAAAATCCAAGACCTTCTCTCTAGTTTCTCCTCCCCATCACTCACCTTGGATAATCTCATGGAGTCCTTACCTACTAGAGGGCAAAATTCCCATTTACTCAGTTCTGTGTGTCTTCTAGCATCTAGTACAGACCCTGTCCTCAGGGACACCGAGGAAAGGTTGCTGAATGAATGAGTGAAAAAATATATGTTTATTTTTTTTAAAAGATTTTATTTATTTATTTGAGAGAGAAAGCATGAGCAGGGGGAGGGGCAGAGGGAGAGGGAGAGAGAATCTCAAGCAAACTCCCTGCTGAGCAAGGAGCCTGATGCGGGGCTCAATCCCAGGATCCCGGGATCATGACCTGAGCCAAAGGCAGGTGCTTAACCGACTGAGCTACCCAGGCACCTCTGAAAATATATATGTTTAAAGATGACACTTAGCAAACTGCTATTTGTGCCTTTTTTATTATAAACATTTTACACTGAATGTGTGTGTGTGTGTGTGTGTGTGTGTAAGAGAGAGAGAAAAAGAGAGACATAGATTAAGATAAAACTCTTTCTCCTTGTTCTCCTCAGAGTGGAGATGACTCCTCAGAAGAGGAAGAAGGGGAAGTAGATAGTGAAGTTGAATTTCCACGAAGACAGAGGTAAACCCAACAAACACATGTACTGCTTTCAGTGTAATGGGGAAAATCCCGAGTCTACCATACCTCCCGTTCAGGCAGGTCACTTTCAAACAACCCCCATATAGGGAGATTCGAACTCACCATCCCTGTTTTCCCATTGTGACACTTTGTCCACTCGGTTTGCCTAGCAGATCCTAGTTCATTAGAATTCATTTCTTAGGAACTTCAAGATAAGGAGCATAAATAGGGATTCAAGGTTACAATTGAGAATGGAGTGGGCATTTTATGAGATGACCGTCCTGTTTTGTGGATAATTTGATGGGTTTTGGTGTACCTCCCTATATTAGTCTCTCTGGCTACGACAGCAAAATACTACAGGCTGGATGGCTTCAATAATGGGAATTTATCTTTCACGATTGAGGCTGGGAAGTCCCAGACAGGGTTCCTGGTGAGGACTCTCTTCCCAGCTTGCAGACAGCAACCTTCTTGCTGTGTCCTTACAGGGCTGGTTGGGGGGAAAGGGGTAGGATGGAAAAGAGGGGGGTACAAAAGTGGGGGTAGAGATATTCCCACTTTAAGGTCACAGTCCCGTGGGATTATGGCCCCACCCTTTTGTTCTCCTTTGACCTTATTTACCTCCTAAGAATTTATGTCCAGATTTAGTCATACTAGGGATAGGGCTTCAACATATGAATTGGGCTTGGGGGTGAACACAGGTCAGTTCATAGCACTCTCCATGGCTTTGGATATTATGCCTTAAATTAAGTATAATTAATTAAATTGAGTCATCACTCAGCCCAGCCTTAAAAATCACTTCCTGCCTAGCCAGGAAGAATAATTTTGCTGGTAGGATTAAATTGAAGAAGGACCACATCCCCCTACTTCAGGAAGAAGAGCTGTCTTTTGTAGGAGTAGGGAAGCTAGTTTTCCTCCAAGAAAGCCTCTTCTACGAGTACGTGTTCTGTTCTTGAAGCATAGGGCTCTAAGAACCGCCCCCAGGAAGGCTTGTGTACCTGCCCAGAAACAGGAATTCTCTGCAAACCAAGGGACTCCTTTGGTAAATTGAATTCCAGGTCCTCACACTGCCCCCAAATTAAATCCGTTCTCATTCCCTGAGCTACTCTTGCCACATTGCTGTTGGTACACCTTACTGTCTCCTTGGTTTCTCCGATGTGGTGAGATTGGACCAAGTAAAGCGTCTTCATTCTCTGAACTCACGCTACTGACTTCACAGATTATTACTTCCAACTTTGTTCCTGAGATGCACCATGAGCTTGACCCACCTGATGGCTTCCTGCCTTTCTTGTTAGCTTCAAATTATATTTATGTTTTCACTGCATGGTTTTACTTTTTATATGATAACATTTCTCTCCCTATCTCCTTTCTGTTACCAGCCTTGAGATGTTGTGTGAATCCTACTTTAATTTCCCTTTCCCATCTGGGCTCTTTTCATGTGTCCTTAATTCCTGCCCACCCCTGGCCCCCAACCTCAGCCTATCACCTGGCTGGTCAGTGGCAAGCCTCAGATCATAAGCCATCAAAATCACTTTGTACTAAGAGATAGAGAAAAATCAGACAATGACAAAGAAAAAAGTCTTCTTTTTATTATTTGTTTTGTTTTGAAACCAATGTAAGCTAGCAGCATTTTTATTTACTAGTCTACTTCTTTTTTTTTTTAATATTTTATTTATTGACAGAGAGAGAGAGATCACAAGTAGGCAGAGAGGCAAGCAGAGAGAGAGGAGAAAGCAGGAGGAGAGAGGAGGAAGCAGGCTCTCTGCTGAGCAGAGAGCCCGATGCGGGGCTTGATCCCAGGATCACTGAGATCATGACCTGAGCCGAAGGCAGAGGCTTAACCCACTGAGCCACCCAGGCGCCCCTACTAGTCTACTTCTAAACAAGGGGGAAGAAATGAAATTTTTGCAAATCCTCCCTCCGCTTGCCTGCCCCCCCCCCATCTTGCCTCATCTGAGCTAACCTCACATGTTCACTGGAATGAGCCATTAACTAATGAGGCAGTGCCCCCAGCTGTGGAGTGAATGTTCCTGTCCAAGCTCATTTCCACTGGGGGTCAGCTGACAGGGCGAAGGCACTTGGCCTTCCAGGGCTGCCGTGCCCAGTGGGCAATGCAACTGGGGTGAGGGAAGAGGTAGGGAATGACATGGTATGAGCTCTGAGTAGACACAGCCCAAGACACAGCTCTGCCTTTTCTGGCGATGTGGCCTGGAACAAGTCACTTGCATTATCTGGCTCCAGGTTTATGTTCTAGAAAGGAGTTAGACCAAAGAATCTCCCAAGACTCTCTTACCTATAAGAATCTGGGAGGTCTGTGCACAAGAAGCAAGACAGCTCCATACCGTGTGTGCGTGTGCACGCTGGGGTCAGACGAGCTGAGGTTTTCAAAGACTGGCAGTAGCCAGCAGCTTTGGAATGTAGTGTTTAGCTGCAGAAACATACAAACCAAATGCAAAGGGAGAGTCAGGTTTCCTTCTCTTTTGCTTTAAAGTTAAATAGCGCCTATCTATCTGTATTCAAATCTCCCTTGGGGGTTGGGAGAAGCCTAGATGACCTCTAGGCCAGGCTACGATGGAGAGGCAAGGGAAGAACAGCAGTTGTGCATGTGATTAAGGTCCTCTGGTTCTTTGTGGTTCTAGGCCCCATCGCTGTATCAGCAGCTGCCAGTCGTATTCGACCTTTAGCTCTGAGAATTTTTCTGTGTCTGATGGAGAGGAGGGAAATACCAGTGACCACTCCAACAGTCCTGATGAGTTAGCAGACAAGCTTGAAGGCCACCTGGCAGAGAAGCTGGATGACCTACTGTCGCAAACGCCAGAGATCCCCATTGAGATATCCTCGCATTCCGACGGGCTCTCTGACAAGGAGTGCGCTGTGCGCCGCGTGAAGACACAGATGTCTCTGGGCAAGCTGTGTGCAGAGGAACGTGGCTATGAGGTGGGGCTTCTCCCTTCTCATCACTGTAGCTCCTTGGGCTTACAGCATGCCTGTGTCCCTGAGTCCTTTACAGTTACCATTTAGTATATGAGATAAGACAGGTGCCTCCAAGAAGTAAGTAGAATCCAGAGATCCACACAGCTCCCCAAATAAGGGCAGGGCTCCTAAATGAGGCACAAACATCAAATTGCACAGGCCTATTCATTCTAAGGTCAGGTCAAACATGACCTCCTCCTGACCTCGTCTCGCTCCTTTGTGTCCCCACCATCCCCTGGATGACCCTCTCATTGCACATAGGACACTTGAGGTCCTGCACAGCACAGGACAGTCCCTGTCTTGGAAGATGGGCTAGCACAGTGGCTGAGAGGGTACACCGGGCATCTGAACAGATGCCACACCCCGCGGGGGTTCTCTACTGACTGCCACCCTGTAGGTCCGGGTTGGTGTCTGCAAGGGGCAGTGATGACAGGGTGCTTGTGAGGATTAAGTGAGTTTCTGGTCATAAAGCACTTGCAGGAGTGCCCAGATCACAGCCGACACTCTGCAAGCGGGGCTGAGGCAGTCCTGCTGTAATTGCCATCATCATCGTGGCTGTCCTCACCTTTCTAGGTCTTCTTTCTCCAGGAGCCCTGCAAGGGCAGGACCTGGCCTCTTGTATCTTAGCCAGCAACCCAGAGCGGTGCCTGTCACGTGGGAGGTGGTCAATACGCATTTACTAAGCGATTGCCCAAGTGAATGGAGGTTTTATTTTGTCTCCACTTTGCAGAATCCTATGCAGTTTGAAGATTCGGACTGTGACTCTTCTGATGGAGAGTGTTCTGATGCCACAGTTAGGACCAATAAACACTACAGCTCTGCTACTTGGTAATGGAGGAAGACCCATCCTGAAGATCTCATGACTATACTGGCATTTCAGATCCTTCCCCCCCCCCCAGACTCTTTCCCCTCTCTCCTTGCTTTTTTGTCTGGGAAGAGAGCTGCCCCATCTTTCTTACCCCTAGAAATGAGCTGCAATAACAGGAACATGAGACTTCGCAAATCTCTGGAAAAAAAATATCCAAATGAAATTAAGTCTCACTGAACATTTCAATCAAGAATGGCAGGGATCTATTTTATTGAATATTCTAGCTACTGTAACATTGATATTTATTTTTGTTTGACATTTTAACACTTTGTACTGTAAAGAGTGAACTATATATGATAGAGAGAGAGAGACAATAATTTCTTGCAAAAAAAAAAAAAAGAGAGAGAGAGAGAGTGAGAGATAAAGGAAGAAAGAAGTGGAATTTAGGAGCAAACATCCTTGGGAATTTGTGGGGCCAGGAGGTATTATTGCTACTTGAACAGGGGACCAGTTCTTTTGGCCATAAGTGACTGAAGAAAAGCCAGAGCAAGACATATTATTTTAGAAAACAAAGAACAACAAAAGAAAAGCAATTCCAGGTAACTTGCGAACAGACCACATTAAGTTCAACCAGCTTGTCCACATGGGTGATGGAAATTGTCTAGAAAAGATTGGTAACCAGATACTTACACCCAAGGTTGTTGAGGGCATGTGCTTCCTCCAGGAGGAAGAAGACAACTATACGTGTGGAAGCTGATTTCATTTAAAAAATTTGAAGCAGCATTTTGTATGAGACTTACAAATAGCATCAGACCTTGTCTTTGACAAATATTTCCCTTTTTAATGCCTTCATCGTCATGACCTTGACCAATGTGTGACCTTGACCATTGTGTTGATTTTTTGGACTCAAGTGCCATTTTCTTGTAGCCTATTTCCTTTCCACCTGTTGACCACTTCCTTTAGGAAGAAGGGCGAGGGGTGCTGATTTAAGAGAAAAAGGAGATTTACAACAGTATTTGAAAAGCAAATGTGGAATTAATGGAAATACATTCTCCCAGTGTCTCAGTTGAGCTTCAAGCAGAAGATGAGACTGCCCCTCTGTGGAACCCGGTTGCTTGTCTACTAGAATCATATTGATTCAAACAGAACACACTTTGAAGGCAGCTAGCATGTGTGTGTGTCTGTCTAGTGTCCAACCCCAAACCATCCCTTTTGTTTTCATTTATTAACTCATCCTATCCGGGAAGCTTTAGTGCGGGGCTACCACTAGCAGCATAAAGGCAAAACAAGAGCATCTTGCAAAAGGCAACCCCTTTCCCACCACAACAGCATTTTCATTAAATGCAACTTGTAAAATGAATTTTACTGCACTCTGGATCAATGCAGTTTGGAATAATTGGATTTGGAAATTTCTGGAAAGAACAACCTGTGCTGAGCAGCAATTAGAAAGACCTGACATTGTCCAAGGCATGAGGTTCTGCTTGGTTTGGGGTCATGGGCTTTGAAAAGTACCCCAGGGTACTTGATGGTGCCTCAGCTCCAAGGAAATTTTTACCTAGAATTTTATATAGAAACAGGTGTTGGCCTAGTTTCTGTCTCTTTCTCCAAGAAAGGTTACTGTCAAACAACCTCTCTAGGCTCAAGACCCTAAAGACCGTGGCTCAACGCTTTGGCACTACATTATGTTGGACATTAGAAAAGACTTACACATACAGGTATTAAACTATTTCCAACTCAGATGAAACCATTGCCCCCCTCGGTGTCACTGATTGCATCAGCCAAAAAGGAAAGGCGGAGGGAATTTAGAGCAGTTCCTTTTGCTTGTTTGATCCCTCCATTTGTTTACACTTTATGTTGAGACATTGATTTAAAATTTAGTGTCTATAATTTATAACTCTTAGCTTGGATGAAGGAGAATGTTTAACTTATACAGAAAGCAGTATTGTTTGCATTAAATTATTCCATTTTGTATAAATTCTGTAGCTGGACTACATGAAAAATCTTAAGTTATGGCATTATTATCATTGTTATTTTATTTTATAATAATTATCATTCTCATTTTCTGTCGATCAGAAGGTGTGGTTTACAGTGTAGCACAATGATTGTGTGTATTGCTAACCATGAGTAATGATGGCTTTTTATGACCTTGAGGAAGGAATGAAAATGGAACTGCCATTTGGGAGCTCCCGGTACTCCCCTTAGTTGCAGTCCCTCATTTTCTCTGTGCAACAACAATCATTGAGGGTCTGGGTTCTGCACTGGAGCCCAGTGGATACACTGTGGTTTTTTACTTGATCCTCAAAGCTCCTGGGTGGGCAGGTGACTGAGTGGATGGACAAAGACTTCAAAAGCTGTAAACTTTCTCAAGTTTCATAAGAAATAAAATCATGGGACTACCTTAGAAGCCAAAAGAGATTCATTTAGTGCCCTGGGGAGGAACCGGCCTAAGGAGTTTCCTCCCGGGGCCCATGGGTTAGGCAGCGTCGGGAGCGGTCGGCAGTTTGTCACCTCCTTCCTGCCGGGTCCCAGAGCATCAAAACCTTTTTTTTTTTTTTCTCCTGGCTGGGAATAGCAAAGAAACATTACAAAGAAGCAAAAAAAAAAAAAAAAAAAAAAAAAAAAAAGAATATATATGTCATGACACTGACATAAATCATAAATTGCCTAGCTGTAATGTCATCCCATAAAAGATAAGAGAAATTCTAGAAGGAGGCCTAGTCACTTAGAGGGTGATAGGGCTGCAAAGGTACCTTGAAAGGCCATAGTTGCCATCATTGGACTTTCAACGACACTGAACTGTGAATCCCTCTGCTTCGTCGCTTCTGGGAACAGAGAAGCTACATGCCTGCGTCCTCCTTCTCTCCAACTTAAAACATGCTTCAGCTTGTCCAGTTCTTGCCCACCTCTAGTGGCAAAAGGGAAACGTGAGGGTCAGCTTCTGTCTTACGCCTCTCAGTGATGGTCTTCCCAGAATACCCATACCTGATACCTCATAATTCTGATATTTTTTTGAATTACCATCTTGACTGCTTGTCATACTAATGCCATATCTACCTATTGGGTTTACTGTTACGAGCATGTTCGGCTAGTAGGTAGTGTTGAATCTTTAGCCATTCATTGTATTGTCAAGAGCTGAATAAAGTTCCAAGTTGAACGTTTTTATTTTTATTTTTATTTTTAGTAGAAGTGACTAGAGGCTTCAGAAGAGAACAGTATCCATAGCCTAGGTTAAAAGCCTTTTCTAGCGTAGCCTGGCCCTTCACTGCCTGCCTTGAGCTAACCAGGACCGTTGTGAATCGATGTATGTTTCTTTGAGAACAACTCCACAGTTACCTGAAGACTGCTGCGTCCAGAGCTCGGGGAATCGAAGAGCTGATTCTTCAGTCCTCAGAACTCTGATTTCAAGCTTCAGTGTTGGGATTGAAAAGTTAACCCCCTTGGGATGAGCATTCACACTCATTTAGCATCTGTTTTTGACGGACTGCAAGATAATGAATTTTTATTTGTCTTGCCAGTGAACATTTGGTTTTGATTTTCATCTATTTCTAGATCATGTCCTCTGATAACAATTCCTATTAAAATTGCTTAGCAGAGGGACTGAGAAGCCGACATCAACTTTGAAGTGGTAACAGACCTTACTGCCCATGAAGTTTCGACCTGTTTTTAAGACAGTGGGAGTTCCTACTCAAAAAGGGTGAAGGTGCTAGCTAGCTCTGTGGTAAGATGATCTGGTACAGCCTACTGGAATTTCAGATATTTAGGAACTTTACTATCAACAAATCATCCCTCTAGAATTAAGGATTTTTTTTTTAAGTAGTACTTAGTACTGGACATTTCAGGGCCTCATTGTGCTAAATTTCCCTCTTACCCCAAGTAATAGATGTGATGGTATTGGAGTTTCTTGGCACAACCCAATTTTAAATGCCCTTCCCTATTGTGAAACACTGACATCCATTGTGTGTGAATGCAGCCTTACTGATCAAATATTTTACTTTTTTATCCCCATGATCTTTTGTCTCAAGTTTTCCCCCTTTTCATAAAATGTTCTCATTTGAACTTCCTGGAACTGAATTCTCCAGAACAGAACACATTTGGAATCCAAGGAATTCCTGCCCTGCTTTGCAGTACAGTGTGCTGTTTTGTTTTTCCACTAAGCCAGAAACCAAAATAGGACTGCATACTGTCCTCCACCACCTCCATCCCAAACACACAAGATTGATGTTACTTACTGACCACCATATTCTTTCCTATCCAGCCTGGACACAGCCTCAGAACCTCTCCCAACAGAGCACTGGGAACAACCACCACCACCTGACTGGAATTGGTGTGTAAGGGGAGATCTGTTTTGGCATCCCAATCCTAAACTCATAATTAATTCTCTCAAGGTGGTTTGGTATCTTGAGTTAGCCCTGAAGGGAGAGTGACAGGATCACACCAGTGTCCTCCTTCTGGAGCCTACCTTGTGGAGGAAGGAAAAAAGTGGCAGGAAAAAAGCCACTTGCTTCCACCCACTGCCCTTTTGGACAATTCCAGTTGAAGAATTTCCAAACACTGATGAATGGAATTCAAAAGTGTCTCTTCATTTATATCATTTCATTGTGTTCAATAAGCATGTTCCTCCCTCCCCTTCTATGAACAAAGTTAGTATGTTAAGTCCCAGTTATTTGCTTCTTTGTTAGGCTCCATGAGGCTAATGTACCAAAACAATGTGATACTCTTTTTAAGACTTTGACTTGTACTGTCAGTATGAATTTAGTGCCTTTCCAGGCAGCAAGATTTTTCTTCTTCGCTGATTTCATAGAATAAACACCCTTGTATACCCCTACCACTAATGTTACCAACCTCATAGACTAGCACGTAAGAATTACATTAGTCTGATCGTTTGCATGGTACAGCCAATACTGCAAGCACCTAGTCAAACTGGAATGAACAAGGTTGCCAAGTGGAAGACCCTTCTGGAAACTGGAACACTTCTCAGGGACAAATGGCAGAAGAGGGGAACTCTCAAAGCACTGCTTTGAGAAACAGGGTTACCTCAAAGGAGTTGGGGTGAGGCTTTTAACTGTCACATGATGAGGGTATCGTGGCAGGATTTCACAGAGACAGGCCCCCACGTGGATGCAAGGCTGCTGTAAGGAAACTTCCAGCAGAATGCCAGGCTTACTCTCTGGAGCCACTTCACAGCACTCGGGAACACCGGCTCCTGGCTCCAGGCTGCTGCCCAGTGACCTGGCAGAAGAGATCCTCCAGTGGTTCTCCACAGAGACCGCCCCCAGTCAGAACGTACAAGCTCTTAGGAAGATGTCCCTCAGGGACCGTATTACCCAGGTGGCTCTCCACTTCTCCTCAGATTCTGGAAGTCGGAAGACCCACTTGGATTCTTGATTGCAATAATTGGAGTTCCTATCAATTTGGAGCAAATTCTTTTCTGTGCCTAAGTCTCAAAATGAGCTTCCTCATGTCTCCTCTGGGTCTGCAGCCCCATCAGTTCCCCACTTCCTGTGGTTTCTGATGCCAGCTCCATCTGTACTGAGCGATTGTACGGTGAGGGGCAATAAGAACAATGAGCGAAGCAAACCAATGCATGGAATTAAACAAAAAGTGTGCTTCACTCTTTCCTGGTCCTGTCTTTTCCTAAGGTGCTGTGTGTGTCCTGAAAGCTGCCTTCACATCAAGGCACTTGTCAGAGCTTTAGGGAAGGGAGGACTCGACAGGCAGGGTATCCTGCAGCCAGGAAAGCCAGGTGTGGAGAAGCTGGTTTCTGTGGCTCTGTTGTTTCAGACACACCCATAGAAGAAAGGAAACCATTGTTTTCTTTGCTCATAGTCTCTCCTTGATTGTTCTGTCAGTCTGGACAAGAGCTTCCTGCCTTCCCACAGCTTCCCTGCTGCCGTACATCTTGTAGTTCCTCCTATGTTATTGTGACCTCACTATAAAGTGGGTGTAGAGAAGAAACAGAGGAAAACAAAAATCTGGTGTCCAAAGAGTCATTGTGGTAAGATGCCTCCTGAGAGCAGAAAGCTAAAACACCATTTTGGGTTATCCACTTTTCAGCCAATCCTGATTCCCACTGGCAAGGGGAATGGAAAGTTAGCAACATGTCCAACACACACCACACAGAACATTTATATCCATTTATTTGGGATATTGCTTTACCTGTAAACTCACAACTGGTAAGGCACATTGTAGCAAAATCATGGGGGAAGAGAGAGACAAACACAAGGATCCTGTGAAGGGTGAAGGGCATGTACTTGCAATAGTGTAGAAAACACTGGTTTCCCTGTTCCCTCCCCCTCCTCCAGAACACACAAAGCCACAGATTTCACAAAGCCTTCTCCTCACCCCTACTCGTTACCAAGCTTTCTTTAAAGCAACACAACTTCAAAAATGAAGTCCTTGTGGTGTTTTTTAGGATTATACCATGTCCCAAAAGCAGTGCTTGGGAATTCATGCTTACCACTGAACAGGAGCCTTCTCAAGGATGCATGTACAACAGTGGCCCAGGTGAAAGCCTTGGCAAGACTGGCTGAGCCAGATCGAAACCCAGCAGCTGACACCCAAAGGCAACAGTTCCGTTGGTAAGAAATATGAGTTACTCCCGTAGGGTCCGTGATCCTAGAGAGCTGGTCAGTTCAGGTGCTGAGGTCTTTGTGCTCCTGGCAGTATGAACCCAGGCTGTGCCTGTTCAAGGTGCAAGAGGCAATGACAGCTACAGATCATTAAAATGTAACACAACAAAGTAATCTAAAACCAAGTTTTCCTCTTTGGATTAAAAGATCAAAATATTCCTCAGTTATTCTCAACAAATGACAACACGAAAAAAATACAGAGGGCACAATGGCTGATAGCTGAGTGTACTGAATCCATTCTCCTAGCAGGAGGATGGAGAAAGGATTCACACACAGAAAGGCCAGATTAGAAAATGTACTGATAGTCATTTGGTTTAAGTGAGCCAAGGATGCTGCCCCATTCAGACAGGGAAGAATTTCTCCAGAACATACCGTAACATAGAGTTTGCTGCATTCATATTTAATAATCTATTTGCAATCAGCTTAATTATCAGAACATGCAACTAAGAGGTCTGACATATACGGTAACGTCAGCGCATCTGGACACGAAGAGCATCACGGAGACCGCTGTGCATTTGAGCTGTGTGAGCAAGTTCTGTGTGGTACATCAGCTTGTTTCCCTTGTTTTATGGAAGAGGTAGGTCATCACCAAAAAAGTAACACAGAATACTCTTCAAGAGACTAACAAGATAAAGGGTAATGTCATCATTTACACCAAGAACACCCACTAGGGACTTAACCAGAGAACACCTGTCACAACTGGCTGGAAAAGAAGTGCTCCGGACGAAGACAATCAGCATCTTCTCCTAAGGCAGCTCAGGGCTTGGCAAGAGGCAAATACAACAGACCACGCTGAGTTCCTTGTTATTCAATAGAACATAAACAGGATTTTCTAGAAGGCCATCCGTTTCACAGAGTGTCCTGCTAGGCCGATACAATTCCCCTTCTAGAGCACAGAAAGTCTTTTATGAAAACACTGCACAGAGATGAACAGTGTCCAAGTCACCTGTTGAGGGTAACTAAGAACAGCGAGGGGCTGCAGAGGACCACACCATTACACAAAGGAGCAACAGAGTCCAGGGACGTGGCAAACAAAAAACCTAGATCACGTGTCCTTTCTACTAGTTAGATGATTGGCGTTGCTTATTTCATTCAAATGCAGGTCCTTCTGACTAAATTTTTTAATGAGGGTTCCAGGAACTAAGGCCACCAGGGCAATGGCCAAGAGCTTGAAGACTGTTTGCCAGGAGAAAAGAGCATCCAGGGAGGTAAGAGTAGACAGGATGGAGCCTGTCTGCACACAGATAAAATTGTACGGGACCAAACCTGGAAGAAAGGGGAAGAGCCGGTTACCAGGGGCAGCAAAACGAAAACCAATAACCTTCAGAAATGTCCCCAGGAATTCACACCCGTGACTCCAGATCTTTTTTGCCCAACTCCTGACCCTAAGCACATTAGTTCTTTCCCTTCTTCACCCCTTCCCCCCGCTTTCCTCACGTCCTAAAAACTGCATTAACAAAAAGACTTGAAATGATTTACAAAAAATGCATACACTACAACAGAATAAAAATATTTTTAACAGGAAACCCAAAATAAATGAAGACTAAAATCAGGAGATACGGTTAGTATAAAAAAGCGTAAGGTTCACCGGTGTAACTGGGTTCTGAGCACTCAACAGCCTAAGTAATGAGAGGCACCAGCTTTATGAGAGTTATAAAATGCATAAGATAAAAACAAGTTTCTCAGAAATAGCACTACTTTTGCATTCTCTACTGTCTCTATGCGATCATCAATTCCACTGGACCCCAGAAGTCTGACTGGTGGCCAGCCAGGCTGGTTGTGTAGCAACCCCCTGGGGAAGCGGTAAAAACACATCCTTGCCCCCGGCCCCACCCCACAATTCTGGTTACCTGCTCCTGGAGTAAATCCCAGGAACCTGCATCCTAACAGCTTCTCCTGACCTCCACTCCTGAGACTAACTGGTTTGGGACTCCCTGATAAGCCATTCCTCCCCTACTGTTAGACGATGCCTCCAGGTCACAGAGCACTCAAGGTCACACAACTTGTCGGAGAGGGGACTGGAACACTGGTCTCCAGAGTTTTTCCAAGCCTCCTGCCACCTAGGTAATTACAGGCTGCTGAGGAACCAAGGCACTTTGTCTGAAAGCTGCTATGACCAGAAGGAGTTGTGGTCGATCTTGCTTCGATTTAAGACCTCAGTTTCTCTCTCAAGCGTTCCCTATTAATAGCAGCTGCTCAACCACAGATTTGTTATGTTCGACCTAGAAGCCCTGAGTCATCAGTCAATCTCTCCATGCTCTAAAGCAGGTTTAAGAGAGGCAATCCTTGGGCGCCTGGATGGCTCAGTGGGTTGGGCCGCTGCCTTCGGCTCAGGTCATGATCTCAGGGTCCTGGGATCGAGTCCCGCATCGGGCTCTCTGCTCAGCAGGGAGCCTGCTTCCCTCTCTCTCTCTCTCTCTGCCTGCCTCTCCATCTGCTTGTGATTTCTCTCTGTCAAATAAATAAATAAAATCTTTTTTAAAATAAAAAAAAGAGAGAGAGGCAATCCTTGTCTTTGGCTTAAAGAGGCTGGTTTACTTCCAGTTTGGAGAAAACCACAGTTTTCTGTAGGCTATTAGCATGTTACCACACTGATGAAGGGGATCTAAGGCCCAGACTTTGAGAATACACCACTCTTGTCCCTGGCCAAGTGGCCCATGGAGGGTGAGTCGCTTGCTGAAGGTCAGACAATTGTTAAAAGGCAAAAAGGAAATTTACTAGTACCGGCTCTTCTCAAAGCAGCTCTGAATCGAAACTGGGGCCAGGGCCAGAGACTTAGTCGTTTGCTCTGCTCCTCTCTCAGCCTCTGCCCTTTTCTCACCCACATCCCTCACTCCAGCTCTGCTCTCCTGCCGGCACGTCCTGAGACCTTGCCAAGGCCCAAGTCACTGGTTTTCCACAGGTGATGCTTTGAACCCCAGTGCCTAGCCTCGTGTTGGCCCCACAACATGCGCTAAATACCCTGGTGGAATGAACAATCCTTACTTTTCCCAAAGTATTCTTTTTTTTTTTTTTTAAGATTTTATTTATTTATTTGACAGAGAACACAAGCAGGCAGAGAGGTAGGCAGAGAGAGAGAGAGAGAAGCAGGCTCTGCACTGAGCAAAGAGCCCGATGCGGGGCTCGATCCCAGGACCCTGGAATCATGACCTGGGCTGAAGGCAGAGGCTTTAACCCGCTGAGCCACCCAGGCGCCCCTTCCCAAAGTATTCTTAAGGGTTTTCTGTTCACCCCTGAGCAGATCTGCAATCAGGATTAATTACTTGAGGTCACAAGGCCTGACACTGTTCTTCACAAACCTGGGCTCTCAGAGGTAGGCACGGGCCCACGTGGCTGGTAACCCAGAGCAGGCCCCCAGCATGGCAACACTAGGAATCAGACTCACCCCACCAGCTTCTTACCAATCAGAACAGAGAAGAAGAAATGCACAATCGGGATGTTCAGAATTGGAGCTGAGAGGTTCAAGAACCAGTTTGGCGTCATGGGGAAAAGTCTCAGAAACAGTAAGAAAAAAAACAGGCTGTTTCTATTCTCCTCCACCTGTAGACAAAAAAGACAAGACCATTAAGAAGCAGAAAGAATCTCCAGATACTGAAAATCTGAGAGCACCCAGCACTGCTCCAGATACTTCACATATTCTGGGTTTTTTTTTTAAGCTTTTATTTATTTATTTGACACACAGAGAGAGATCACAAGTAGGCAGAGAGGCAGGCAGAGAGAGGAGGGAGGAAGCAAGCTCCCTGCTGAGCAGAGCCCGATGTGGGACTAAGATCCCAGGACCCAGAGATCATGACCTGAGCAGAGGGCAGAGGCTTAACCCACTGAGCAACCCAGGTGCCCCTACTTCACATATACTGTTCCTGACTCTCCAACAACCCTCCAGAGCAGAGACTTCTTTCCTCATTTTTTTAAAATTAAGATTTTATTTATTCTATTTGACAGAAAGAGAACACAAGACGGGGAGTGGCAGAGAGAGAGACAGAGAGAAGCAGACTACCCGCTGAGCAGGGAGCCTGACCTGGGGCTGAATCCCAGGACCCTGAGATCAGGACCCAAGCTGAAGGAAGACACAACTGACTGAGCCACCCAGGTGCCCCTGTTTTCCTCATTTTTAAAATGGAAGTACCTGAGGCTCAGAGAAGTCAGGAACATGCTCAAAGTCACAGAGTGGGTAATGATGAACCTGGAGTTTGACCTCAGGTCTGTGCCTCATGAACATACTGAAAGGAACCCCTAAGAGCTCCAAAGCAGGTCAGAGGGGCACAGTGGAAAATTCCTGCCTGCAAACCCCTCAAGGGCCTGAGGGGACCTTCACCAGGGGCCCAGCACTCAGTCGCAGCCCCTCCCCTTACCTTCCTCTGCAGCAGGGACACTTTATCAGGGAAGTAGGAGACCACTAGCTGTTTGCCAAAGACACTGGAGAGCAGGTAGCAGCACGTGGCGCCCACTGACGTCAACACACAGCACAGCAGAAGCCCCAGCCATGGTCCAAACAAAGCACCTGCTAAAATGTTCTGTGAAAATAGGAAAAACACCTCAGCCGTTAGAACATCTGGTGGCTACCAGCTACCTTGTACTGGAACCCCAGGCTCCCTCCTCTTCCAGTGATTTTCCCAACCGAAACCCAACTCCCATTCTGTAGTGGTGAATGAAAAGTGATGACAGGGTTGGGAACTGCACCCCTGGCCTTGGTCTCTTCACCTTCCCAACAGGGATGAGGATGAACACTTCAGAAGTCAGGAGAACATTCTCTGGGACAACATGTGTATACAGACCCCCCCCCATCCCCCGCCTGCTGTGTGGGCTGTAGGAGGTCCTATAATCACTAGTGCTCCAAGAAGGAAGAAATGCAACTCACACATTATTATTACCATTTTAGATGCATGTAAACCATGAATTTTCCTTCAGGAAGACCACCCAGGCTATATGAAACATCCTCTTTCTTTGCTTTTTGTTGGAATTACATCTGTGTGGCAGAGAATGCTGGGGGTTCCATGTTGACTAGAGCACTAGCTGACACTCAAAAAAGTCTTAGATTAACGAAAATGAAAAGTGAACGAATACATCCTAAATACAGTTTAGCTGGTAGATGTCACCCTGCCAAACATGGGATCCAAGAGAGAAAGTAAAAGGGGAACTTCCAAGTAAGAAGGTGGGGGTCTGACATGAAAAGGTCCCCAATATCACTCGGCATCAGGGAAATACAAATCAAAACCACAGTGAGATACCACCTCACACCACTCAGAATGGCTAAAATTAACAAGTCCGGAAATGAAAGATGTTGGCGAGGATATGGGGAAAGGGGAACCCTCCTACGCTGTTGGTGGGAATGCAAGCTGGGGCAGCCATTCTGGAAAACGGTATGGAGGTTCCTCAAAATGTTGAAAATAGAGCTACCCTATGACCCAGCAATTGCACTACTGGGTATTTACCCTAAAGAAACAAATGTAGTGATCCAAAGGGGCACGTGCACTCGAATGTTTACAGCAGCAATGTCCACAATAGCCAAACTATGGAAGGAACCTAGATGTCCATCAACAGACGAATGGATAAAGATGTGGTGTATATGTGTGTGTGTGTGTGTGTGTGTGTATATGTATATATATATATATATATATATATATATATATATGATGGAATACTATGAAGCCATCAAAAAACTGAAATCTTGCCATATACAATGATGTGGATGGACCTAGAGGGTACTGCGCTGAGTGAAATAGGTCAATCAGAGAAAGACAATTAACATATGACCTCTCTGATATGAGGAATTTGAAAGGCAGGGCGGGAGTCTTGGGGGGTTAGGAGGGGGAAAAAATTAAACAAGATGGGACGGGGGAGGGAGACAAACCATAAGAGACTCTTAATCTCAATAAACAAAGTGAGGGCTGCTGGAGGGGTCGGGGGGGTGGGAGGGACAGGGTGGCTGGGTAATGGACACTGGGGAGCGTATGTGCTTTGGTGAGTGCTATGAAATGTGTAAGACTGATGATTCACAGACCTGTACCCCTGAAGCAAATAAGAAATTATATGTTAATTAAAGAAAAAAAAAAAAAAAAGAAGGTGGGGGTCTGATGAGCACTACTACACGTGATGGGCTGAACTACATGTCTTATGCCACCCTTACTATGACCCTGTGTCATATGCCATCCTACGCCACTCTCCAGGGGGAGGTTAAGTATCACACCCAAGCTCACACTAGGCAGAGACAGGATCACTCCCAGGTAGCATCTGACTCTGCCCTGAAGAGGGATCAGCTCAAGAGAGGCAGAGAAGGCATCTGGCTGGCTCAGTCGGTACAGCCTCTGACTCTTGATCTCAGGGTTGTAAGTTCAAGCCCCATGTTGGGCATGGAGCATGCTTAAAAAAAAAAAAAAAGAAGAAAGAAGAAGAAGAAGGGAAGGCAGCTCCAGGAGCACCCCCAAGCAGTCAGTCCCTGACCTCAAGCACCACACACCTCCCTGTCTCTCTTGACATGGATACGTTGGCTTTTCTTCCCATTTCCCACAAAGAGAGGGCTTACAGGCATCCAGCCCGAATCTGGTCATTTGGTCATGCAACATACGCTGAGGGCCACTGTGTGCCAGGCACTGTCACTGACCCAGCTACTCTCATACAGTTTCATTTAGTCCTCCACACAATGTAGTGTGTAGGAGGGGCCCCATTCTCCAGGCAAGGAAACAAGGCTGGAGAAGTTGAAGGGGTTCCCCGTGGCTATGCAGCTGAGACTCAAACCCACTCAAGCCCTAAAATAGACACACATTTATATGAAACAGCTGAAAATGCTGCAGGGAGGGCAGGAAGGTTCTTCTGCAGAACCTCAAGTGACAACAGAAGAGAAGCAGCCTGCAGCAAGAGTGCGTGCTGGGGGCCCAGGACCGTGGCTCCACAGGCAGTGGTGGGGGGCGGGGTTGGGGGATGCCTGGGACGTCAGAAGGGCTTATCCTTCCCACAATGGGGAGGTTTCCCCAGCCCCTCCAGCCTCACATCATCATCATCAACAACATGCATCTGTTCATCAAACATTTGTGAAGGCGCTTCCCTAAGCCGCGCAAAGGAACACCAAGCCAAGAATCAGGAATGGGCCTGGTTTTCAAAGAGCCCAAAGTTGAAAGGAGGACACAGATTTTCAAAAAGTAACAGAAAACAGCGCTGAAATGCAAACCGTTATGGAAGCCCTGCGGAGGAACAGCTGACCCAGCCCGGACTGTGCGAGTCTCTCTGGGACAGCACACAGCCTGTCCAGGTAGCCCTTGGAGCCAGGCAGACATGGGTTCAGACCCCAGCCCCAACCCTCCTCACCTTGTCACCTCGGACAGTCACTTCCCAGTGCACTGCTTCCTTATCTATAAAATGTGATAATGGTGCCCACACGCGAAGGCTGCTAGGAGAGTTAAATAAGGTCAGCAAAGCAACTAGAACAGTGTTTGACCCAGGGGAGGCTGTCAGCACATGGCTGCCAGTCTTCCTCGGGACTGTGCGATTGGCAGCCTAAGGGCCCCTCTGCAAAGACAGAAAGTGGTTTCCCAGCGGGCACAGAAGGAGGGCAGGGCACTGACCAGGAAGCTGGAGCCAGGGATGGCAAAGCCCTGCTTGTAGAGGTAGGCGCTGCAGAACAGCAGGAACACGTAGGTCTGGTGCTCCTTCCGGTATTCTCGAAGGACCTCGGAGAGCTCCCGCAGCTCTGCCAGGTCTGAGGGGAACCACAGTGACCTAGGGATTTGGAAAGTGCACAGAAACATGAGTCCAGATCAATATACTACCTCAGAAAGTCACTTGTGTCTTCATTCCAAAGCAGGTTTATGAATGTGCCCATCATCTAGTTTGCTGGGAACACAGACATAGTGGGAGCCCAGGGTGACAGGTAAAGGGACACCACACAGCAGAGGGAGGCAGAAGGGCCCTAGTTTGGGACTCAAGACCTGGGTTAACATCTCAACTTTGCTGCTATCCAGCAGTGGGATCTCCAGCTAGTCCCTGGGCCTCAGTTCTCTTATAGGAAAAATGAGTGGTAAGTGCCCTTTCGCTCTCAGACTTTATGATCTATTCTTAAACGGATTCACTTTTAGGCAAGAACTAAATGTCCTAAATTGCTTTCCATTCGTGGAATGCCCCCTCCCCCACAAGCTTCACTCCAAGGACAACTGAAACTTCACAGTGCTCCCCAGTTACTAGGTAAAATGTTGTTTTTTCAGTCACTAACACACCAATTAAAGATTCTCTAGGAAGGTGTATCTCTTCTGTACCATAAACATAAGCTCCATGATAACAGGTCAGGCTTGAAACCAACCCTGCCTTTTCACCCCTCTCTTTACGTGGCCCTAAGTGCATTCTGAACCCTGTACAAGGGTTACAGTGTAAAGGCCACCTTGCCTCTGACATCAGAGTAGCCCCAGAATCCATGAACGATCAATTACGAGCAAACCCTTACACTTGTCATCAGAATGTTTCTCTTAGTATGTCTGACACCCACAGGAGAGCCTTCTCCGCCAGAGCAAAAGAATACTGTAACTGAAAAGTTATCCTCATATTCAAGTATCAGTAACTTCCTTGGCAACGCAAGGCTGGGTCAGGCACACTTCCATGAACAGAGTGCAACATTCCTGGGGCAATCAGCCCCGCGGTGCCGCCTCCTGGCCCACCCAGGCGGTCATGAGAAGGCGAAAAGTAGAGCCAGCCAGGAAGACGGGCGGACCTGATCATTAATTCGTGAGTAATTTAAAGCTGTCCATGCAACACTTGTGAAGACCGAATGCCTGCAAGTCCCACTGCAAGTCCCAAGGACAGAGCGGACGACGTGAGATGGGGAGGGGAGGACGAAGCCGGGAGGCTGACAGCCGCCACGGAGAGCGGGCTGCGGGTCCACACCGGAGCGAGGGGCGGGTCAGGGCCGGGCCCGGGAAGGCGACCGGCACCCGGCTCCCGCGACGACGCCGACGCGCCCACAGAGGGGCGGGTACGGGCGCCGCCGGGAGGAGACGCCGCGTCTCCCCCAGCAAATCACCGCCCTGGGAGCAAAGCCACGGATCGCGCGCCCGAACCGCACACCGCGCAGCCCGCGCCTTCAGCCGGCGCTCCCAGTCCCATCCACCCCGCCCGCCCGACACCGGACGGACGCGGCTGGGACCCCAGACCCCGACCCCCAGTCCGCAACCGGCCCCCCGCCCCCGACTCCTCCGCTCCCGGAACCGAACCTCCCACCCCCCCGGACCCCCTCCTCGGACCCCCTCCTCGGACCTGGCTCCCTTCCTCTGACCCGATCCGCGGCCCCCGCCACGCACCTGTCTGCGGTGTCCTCGCCGGAACCCAGGGGCCGCCCGCGGGGCAGTCGCGTCGACAGCAAGTACAGGGCGAAGGTGCAGCCGACGAAGACCAGCAGGAGGCCGAGCAGGGGGCGCATCTCGGCGCCCGCTCCCGGACTCGCCGACCCGCGGAAGAACCCGCAGGCAGCTCCGGGTCTGGGCTGAGCGCGTCCTGCGCCTGCGGAGCGCATTCGCAGACGGACCGGGGCGGGGTCCGCACCAAGCCCCGCCCCTGAAGCCAGGCCCCGCCCCCAGCGCGGTCTCCGCTGGCTGAGCCTGCCGGTGGAGATTCCAGCGGAAACAGGTCTTCAGCACTCTCAGGGGAGCTTACCCTCTTTCCGTCCGCGCATCTTTTCCCCATATTACCTTTGTCTCTTTCTCTGCTTATTTGCAGGCTCTTTGCCAGGCGCTGGGGGAGCCGGGGTGATTCAGGAGCCCTGCCTACAGCGAGCTTGCAGTCTAGTGCTGGAGACATTCTTGTCTTGTAGCACCCCCAGCCAAAAGCAGATACAGCCAGTGCTCCAGTCCAGTGCGGTGCGGCGGTCATAGTGACCACAGAAATAATGAAAATTACTTTTTATTGAGCGCTTACTATATGCCCAGTATCCCTAATCCTCACAACAATCCTGCAAGGTTGGTATTTTTGTTTTTATTTAGCGGATGAAAAATCTGAGTCTCAGGTTAAGTGACATCCCCACCCCTTAGCCCGCCCCCCCCTCCCGCCCCTACCGCCCCAAAGACAGCCCTGATTAGTGTTGTTGAGGACCATCTGAGCTACGGCGCCTCAGGCGCTTTGCTGGTCTCTGATGGCTCTGGCGGTGGAGTCAGCTATTTTGTTAACAGTTCTGGTAAAAATTTATGGTAGTGACTTCTGGGTCTGCTGTGCCAGCTCCAGGCCATGAACCTATGATTCTCAAGTATCACTTAAATTGATCTTTGGAATATCCCGCAGGAAGGTGGCAGGCAGTCTTGGCTGTGGCCACAGTTTTGTTTTTGTTTGTTTGTTTTCAGATCTTATTTGTTTCTTTGAGAAAGAGAAAAGGGGGGAAGGGCAGAGAGAGATGCAGACTCAGACCGAGCAGAAAGCCTGACATGGGGCTCGATCCCAGCACCTTAGGATCATCACCTGAGCTGAAGGCAGACCCTTAATGGACTGAGCCACCCAGGTGCCCCATGGCAGTAACTTTCTATTATTGATAAGGCTCTTGACATTCTTGACTGAGGTTTTGGCTATAATCATTTAAGAATAATAAGAGGGATTGTTAGGTATCTTCGGAAACATGCATCACTAAGGCCTCCAACTATTAAGGTACTCATAAGCCCAAGGCCGGTGATCATATCTACAAATGAAAATGTACCCGTCTGGTGGGCAGAGGACTCTAGACGTTAAAGGAGACAGAGTTGGGGTTAGAATCCAAGTCAGCAAGCGCCTGGGTGGCTTAGTCATTAAGCGTCTGCCATTGTCTCAGATCATGATCCCACAGTCCTGGGATCAAGGCCCTCATTGGGCTCCCTGCTCATCGGGAGTCTGCTTCTCCCTCACCCACTCCCCCTGCTTGTGTTCCCTCTCTAGCTGTCTCACACTCTGTCAAATAAATAAAAAAAAAAAAAAAAGAAAAGAAAGAAAAAGAAAAAAGAAGTGAATCTAGAATCCAAGTCAGTCTGGGTAAAAACTAGTGGTCCCACACTGCGTGGCTTCATGGAGGAGACAGGGTTTGAGTTTCCCTTAAAGGTGAACAGGATTTCCACAGCAGAGAAAGGAGGCAGAGGGTGAGCCGTGGGCCCAGGCACGGCGCCAGAGTCCAATTTTGTGAAGCCTAAGCTATATGAGAAATGAGAAGTCGGAGACAAACTGGAAAGCCCTAGAAGGTAGGGCTCAGGAGCTGGAGTGTTCGGTATTGTGTCCGGTAAGACAGCAACAGAGGTGTTCAGACAGAAGAATGATTCTGTTCCTGTTTTAGGATGTTTGCTCTGGCACATGATTAGAATACATACTGAGTTGGCAGTTCCAACTCTCCTTGTCAGAAAGGATGTGGGCTGAGCCAGGACCACAGCAGTAAGAGTGAAGGGAGGAGGACGGACACACGAGGAGGAGCTGAGTTGGTAGGACATCAGACTGATTGAAATGGAGAAGAGGCAGAGAGGACTCCATAATGCCTCAAGCCTAGACGACAGAGAGAAAGCATCTTCGTCATATCACTCAAAGCACCTCTTGGGCCAAAAAAGGAGCACCTGTCAGAATTTGAACTGTACCGGGTCCTAGCAGTTCCACATCCAGGAATTTAACCTGTAGATATGCTACCAAAGATGTCTGTCCCAGGGTATTCTCCCAGCTTTGTTTTGGTATTATGAGATCAGGAACAACCTAAATGCCCATCAACAGGGGACTAGTGAGGTTAATTGTAGTATATTCACAAAAGGAAAACTAAGTAGCTTCCCAAAAGAGGGAGTCAACTCCGTATATCCTGACACGGCGCAGTCGCCATAGAAACAGCAGGGCTGAAGAGTGAACAAACAAGTCGCATTGGTTAGAGGATACTACGAGATATCTACAAGAAGAAAAAAAGGGACATGCTTTAACTTTTCAAAATGCTGAAGTATTTATGAATGAAATGATTCCATGTCTGGGATGTGCATCAAAATAATAGGATGGGGGTTTTGTGGATAGGGACAGAAATCAAATAAGACTGGCCATTGGATTGGTAATTGTTGAAGTTGGGTGATATGGGTATGTGGAGGAGGATTTCATACCATTTATTCTATTTCCATATGTGTCTGAAATTTTCCATTTAAAAAATGTGGGGAAAGGGTCTCAGCCCTCCATTCGTTCTCTCCCTTCAAACCCTCCATTCCAGCTAAGCTTGAAACATGTTAGTTCGTGTCTTTATAGTGCTCTTCCCTCTCTCTTAGGCAATCTCTGCCTGAAAAATTGCTACTCTTTTGTAACCATCCAGGGCAATCGTCACCTTCTCTGAGAAGCCTTCTCCAGTCCCACAGCTCCTTCTCTGTGCTTAGGGTTCCCTGTGGAGTGTCTGCATTCCTGTTATTACAAATATTGGGTCATTATCCTCCCCCCCCCCACCCAGTCAAGAGTAAACATCTCCAGAAATGAGACCACGTCTCATCTATCTTTTGTCTGTCCCAGCTGTGCTGGGACTTATAATTGGCATTTAACAAATGTTTATTAAATTAATTCATTAAATTAATGGGTCAGGTCTAGCGAGGAAATGGTTAGTTGTTTGGATGGATGCATGTCGATTTTGAGAAGTCAGAGGAACATAGGAGGAAAAAAAGTAAATGAAAAACTAATCTTATTGAGCCTGTGTCAGGAATGTGCTAGGGTAGGGCACAGTAGTGGACAAGAAGGCTTCTACTCTCAAGGACTTGACTTGCCCTTTGGCTGGGGGACAGCATGGAAAGAGTTACCATTTTAAAGTAGAATAGGCGCCCTGGGGGAAAATAGATACAGCAAAGCTTATTCAACTCCAGAAAAGCAAGTATTATGAACCCATTCATGAGGGCAAGGCTGACCTGGTGTTCGGATGAAGGCTGTCTGTGAGCACTGCTGAAGGCTGCATCTGTGAGTGCCGAACAGGGCACAAACCCCCATCTGCCCCTCCTGAGTCCCTGCTCCTTCCTCTGCGCAGTAGTGCCTCCCAACAAGCAGGTGAAAATCCAGACCTCCAACCGAATTGGGATCTGGAGATTATCTGTCTAGAGCAGACAGTCAGAACAAGGGGAGGGGACATGGCCTCCTAGATAGACCATGAGACTTCGGAAAGGAAGAGTAGCTGACAGAGGCCACACACCAGAGCCTATTTTCTCACCCTATGCTACCTTCTTGAGAGAGAGGACTGAGATCAGAAGACTGGTATGGAAATCGTGGAACCAGAGAACAAGATGGCGCACTTAGGGATGTCGGTGAGTGGAAGGAGTGTCCCAAGAGCCCAAGAAGCAATGTTAGAAAAGGAAACCATGTGCAGGGTCAGAGTCCATGGGAAAATGCACCAAGCAGACCTGAGGGTATGGGCTTCCACCAACCTGAAGGGGGTAACAGACCTCTGACAGAGCTCTTTTGGAAGATGCAAGCCTGATTTCCTACAGGCTCAGTCAGTACTTGCTGCCTGACCTGCCTCACTCCTTGGGATTCCCGTTCTGATTCCTCCAGCTCAATTTGTCTGCTTGGGGAAGAAGCCTTGGACTGTGCGCCCCACTTCCATCCCACCTCCACACTGATCTGTCTACCAGACCCAGCACCTGTGGCGCTCATTCTAACCAGCTGGTGCACCACCTGGCATCTTCAGCAGCCTCTGTTGAGCCCATTCATTTACAGCATATGCCCAGGCAGCCTGATGAAGGACAACTGTAACCCCCGACCAAGGACACATGCTGGACTGAGAAGCAGGTAGTTGCCTGTGGCTCGAGGAATTGGGAGGGAAGAAAAGGCAAAAGGTTGCAATGAGAGTAGACTAGCCAGGCACTCAGCGAGACTCTTTGTCAATAGCACTCAGGCTCCTTTTATGGCTGGATCGGATCAGCAGAGAGCAATCGAAAGGAGTAGCTTGAGGACCACGGGATTTAGCTTCCCTACCCCATTCCAGCCACAACTGATTGGAATGAGATGGACACCTTCCCCAAGAAGAGGATCAAAGCGCTGCTTTCTCTCCCTGGATTTTGGAATTGGGCCACCTAGTGATTGAACAGCTGGGGACACAGTAATACCAAGATCTCAGTGGTCCACAGCTGCCCTGTGAGGGAGCCACGCTGAGTCAGAGAGACTCAAGGTAGAGCATAGGGTCAGTTGAGGCCCATCTCTTTTGCTCAAGGCTCTGGGCTGCCCTGACCCCAACGCTTCCTGAAAGCTGATGGTTGAGCTCTTGGGTTTCTACAAATCCTCTCTCTAGTAACATTTGCATTCGTATGAGTAGATTTCTGTTACTGGCATTCAAAATCTTCTTGGCTAAGCTAGGTTTTGCAGGACTGAGAGCACCAGGCAGGGGTCCAAGGATAAGAGGTTCCAAGTTTAGGGTTTGTTAAGTGTATTGCTGTCTAACTCCAAGTGGAGGTGACTCCCTTGAGTCCTGAAGGTGAACCCACTGCATTCTGTCCAGCAGACACTGACTACTTGCTCTGTGCCTCGTGCTATGCCAGGTGCTAGGGCAACAAATACGCCACAACCGCTCTTGGCAGTGCTCAGTCTCAGAAGAGGTACAGACAAGGAAACAGAATACAATGCAGCCTAATACAAGCAGTGAGGATACACATACAAAGTCAGTGGCAGAAGGGAGTTGTGGAAAGCAAGAGGGGACTTTGAGCCACAGCTTGGAGTCATCCAGGAATGCCGGAGGGACCTGGAGGATTTTAGCCAAGGTGCTCAAATGGGGGAAGTGGAGGACAGCAAGATCTCCTTGCCTTCGGGTCGGGTGGTTTTGGTGAAGAATGGTGTCAGGACCATCCGGAAGGTTCTAGAGAGGAGTGAAAAAAAAAAAAAAGAGCCAATCTCTCTCTTTTCCTGGGGAGCCGAGGAGATGGGTAGTGGGTCTGCAGAGAGAATGGAAACAATAATAAAGAAGTGCTGGGCGGAAGGCTAAGGCAGAGAAGGGGGTGCGACTCTGTGGAAATGGGCGATGGCTGGGAGTGGAGGGTGCTTTTGAACTGCACATGGTTCCACAGGGCTCAGAAGATTCCGGGAGGTGTTCATCCCACTATGTCCTGGGCACAGACGACATTGTAGGTGCCACATGAGGCTCCGGGCCCTACCTTTTGTGGAGCTTCTAATGGAGATGACAGACATTAATCAAATACTCTCACAAATAAATATAAGGGGGAAAAAAGCTCAGTAGGAGATAATTGATGAAGATGGGAGGGAGGTGGGTAGACTGCAGTTTAATGGCATCTCGGATTTGGGATTCAGAAAGAGATTCTGACAAAGAAGACAGAGGAGAGGCAAGGATAGCAAGAAACCGGGAAGTTCAGGGGCCTCAGGAGAACCTGCGAAGGGAGTGGCCACACCTGCCTTCACTTCACCAGGTCGCTGTCAGGTGAGACTCATTGAAATTCATCTCCACCCAGTGAGCAAATTTCATGCCTTCCTTTATTCATTCATTCGTTCATCCGTTTGTCCATCCATCCGCCCATTCCCCAGTGAGCCAGGTACCATGCTAGGAGACACTAAGGAAGAAGCCGAGAGACCTCCCTGGCCAAAGGAGTTCATAAATGATAGCTATGCTACTCCAACATTTTCTTGCTGTAGGTTTGGCCCCCGTCTACCAGGTGAGGGGAAGAGGACAAAGAAGTGGCGCGCTAGTCAAAACACGGGACGAGGGGTGCTTGGGTGGCTCAGTCAAAGGTCTGCCTTTGATTTGGGTCATGATCCCAGGGTCCTGGGACTGAGTCCTGCATGGGGCTCTCTGCTCAGCAGGGAGTCTGCTTCCGCCTCTGCTTCTGCTCCTTCCCCCAGCTCGTGCTCTCTCTCTCGGTCTCTCTCCCCAAATAAAGAAATACAATCTTAAAAAAAAAAAAATACAGGAGCAGTAAAACTCTAAAAAGGAATAAGGGCCTACCGGCACACTGATCTCTCTATGCACAATGGCTGGAGAAATGTGGGAAGAGGGACAGGCAGGAGCATCTCTGAGTCTCAATCCTTCTCAAGCTCATTCTCCATGTGATACACAGAGACATACGTACAAGATGTGCCACACAGGAAGGCATAGAGTTCTCCAGTTTATCACATAAAGACTCCCATTTCTTTTAAAAGGGCTCTTCTCAGGGAAAGCAGCAGGAAAACAGTCACTTGGATGAGGAGGAGGTTATGGGCCTGTGACACTCCGGAATCTGGGGAATCTTATAGTAGTGGCCACAGCTATGGGATGGGTGGTGCCACTCCTTTGGCTCTGTGCCTGCGCTGCATCCGGCCCCAGGGATGGTCCACCCTTGGTTCTGGCCTCTCTGGCCTTGGCCCTCCAGGGCCTCTTGACTTAGCTACTGCCGTCACTCCAGACTCACTGAGCATACCTACTCCTGGGGCAGCCCAAGAATTTTTCCAACTGGAGCACACTGGTGTAGGATCTGATTCACGTTAGTGACACAGGTTACTCAGCATCATTCCAAAAGGTGAACATTCATGACCTCCTACAGGTGGATGGCAGATAGCATGTGTTCATTTCCCATTTCCATATTCTCTTAATTTCCTTCAAATAACCATGAATTGTGTCAGTAACAAGGACAAACATTTCCGAAGGACTGCTCAAAATGAGGGTTGCCTGGAAAGTGACCCTTCTTCATCTCAAGTGAAAACCAAGCTTTTTTTCTCCTGCCTCTCACTCCCTCCATGGTCACTGTGAGCGAGCCTGTCCTACCACTTCAGCTACCTTCCCCTGCCCCTTCGCTTACTGTCTAGTCCCAGCAGCTGCCCCCCACCCCCCGTGCTGTCCCTCTGTCCCCCCTTCCTCCACACACCAACCCACTTTAGAGCAGGTGGGGTGTAGCTTTCCTGCCTTCCCAGAGCGAACAGCTCAAGAGACAGGTTGTTGTTGAGGATGAGAAACTCTCTTGTTGCATCTTAGATCAGCCATATCAAAATAAATAAAAACATATTCACATTTACCAAACCACTCACGGATGTGGTCCCCATGGGATTTCAAAGAACCCTTCACAGACTTGTCCCCCAAACCCACACAATAACCCTGTGAGGTAGGTCAGGCTCCATTCCTTCCTACGTATAAGGACCTGGAGGAGTTTGGCACAGGGAGTGTGGGGTCGAGTCCAAAGCGAGGTCTCCAGCCAGTCCTTCCCTTTCGGATGCTCTCCGCGCTGAGCAGAGCTGCCCCAGTGACTGGCAGCAGAGCTGACAGACCAGGACAAACAAGGTCCCAGGACGCAGCCAGACAAGGCGCTAGGCTGTGGGGAGCCTGGCTATTTCTGACTTGCCCTACTTAGGGGCTCCATTCCCAGGACCGTTCCATAATCCAAGGTCGCCTGACATTTTGCAATGTGACATCCATGGGATGTTGCTGGAAAAACACCTGCTTATTCATACTGGTTTGTGCCTTGAGGAAGAGGTGAGGTGATGCTTTAAAAAAGACTACAGTTGTAGCTTGCTTGATGTTACTGGTGCCCCTGTGTCCCAATAATGGTTACATCAGCAGCTCGGGGCAGAGGATAGGCTGGAAGACCGTCTCGATGTTTTCCATCAGCACAAGATCATACCGACACAACTCGGGCCTGAGGATGTGAGACAGAATATCCTCATCAGTCAAGTAGTAAACACATCCCATTCTTGGAAAAGAAGTCACATTCTGTCCTTAGGATCTAACATCGTGGAGCAATTATTCCTAACGTGATAGGAGAAAGCTTATGGTAAATATCAGTGACAATAAGAAAGCAGGATGTAAGATGTTATTTGCCACCTAACTTCATCCAGGTTTGATTTTTTTAAAGATTTTATGGATTTATTTTTATTTAGGCTTAAAGCAATAATAGGAGATTAGAAGAAAAATAACCCAAACTATTCATATTTGTTGCCTCTGAATAATGACATGATGGTGATATCATTCTGTTTCTTAACACCTTTGTACTTTCCAGGTTTTATAAAATCAGTGTGTATTCTTTTTTTTTTCTTAAAGATTTTATTTATTTATTTGACAGAGAGAAATCACAAGTAGATGGAGAGGCAGGCAGAGAGAGAGAGAGAGGGAAGCAGGCTCTCTGCCGAGCAGAGAGCCCGATGCGGGACCCAATCCCAGGACCCTGAGATCATGACCTGAGCCGAAGGCAGCGGCTTAAACCACTGAGCCACCCAGGCACCCCCAGTGTGTATTCTTTTGATGATCAGGAAAAAAAAGTATTAAGGAACCCCACGGTTTTAAGATGTAATGACTGTCCTCTTAGAAGAAAGTTGTATTATTAAATATTTCAGGGTACCCTAAACCTTTAGGAGAGAGGAACTCATAGCATAAACTACTAACTGCTCACAGCACTGTCCGCCCATAGACTGGGTGCTCGGACTGTATGTTGAAGTGGCATCAGTCACAGAGTGCCCATGCTGCCACAGCTTTGCTCTTTCTCCCCCAATTCAACTCTGTCCCCCTGCACGCGCGCGCACACACACGTGCACACAGTTGCTTATTTTTTCTGAACCCATTGAGAGAATAGGTTGCTTCTCCCTTAATACATCAATGTGTATTTCCCAAGAACAAGGTCACTCAAGTTCAACATCAAGATAGTACTTTCATACTACATCAATGGAATAAAACATTCTGGTTATTCTTTACCTTTTTTTTTTATATGAGGCTCTTTTCCACAACAAAAATACTTGCAAGCAGTGTGGGTGGAGTGATTAGGGCAGAATTATGTAACCATAAGCATGTAACATGATTTCTTTGGATTATTGGGCCATTTATCTTTAAGTGCCTACTAGTAAAATTTTCTTCAATTATGGGGTTACTGGTTTTTATCATGTCTATTTTTGGAAAACCCCTCCCCTCCTTCATTGTAATCTATGAAGACCTATTAAAACCTCAGACCCAGAGGATTGGACAGGAACTGGTAAGGTCTTTGGAAAACAAGGGCTTGTCACACCCTGCCAATGGCTCACCTCTCTGGATGGGCAAGTGACCTTAACTTCATGCGGAGAATCCTGAGCTTGTACTTGGGGCCTATTATAGATCCTGTAGAGAACACCAAGGAAACGGTCGCCACTTTATCCAAGTCTTGACTGAATCTTGCAAGCAGACTCACTTGGTGGTATTTCTGAAATACTGCAGGTTCACTGAAAGGAAGAGATAATATTTCTAAGTGGATATAGATTGCTAATGAAAGGAAGCAGTTTTGATGCCTACAAATCACACACAAGCAGGTAGCCACTTGACCCCCAAGTTCTGCTGGATTCCAGAGAACAGCATCAATGCAGCTTCTGGCCCCAAGAATGATGAGACACTGGGGCACCAGACAGGTGCACCCACGTGCCATACACCAGATAGCATTCTCATCTCTCAACACGTCTCCATTCCCCTGAAAGCTTCTTCGAGATAAGGATTAGTCATTTTACAGACAAGGAAACAGATGCCTGTACAGCTTAAATTCACCCAGGTCACACGGCTTACATGCACCTGTGCGAGGATTCAAGCTCACTTCTGAGTTTAAGGTTAGAGTCTTTCCATGAATCCACATTGCTAGATGTGTGTGTGTATTTCTAGCCCAGCTAGCTGCTAATAGAGAAGCTGTGCTTCAGCATCTGTTCTTCCAGTCCTGCCTCTCAAATAAGATAGCTAAATAATTTCCCAAGTATTTGATGTTTCCTACAGTTGGAATCTCACACTGAGCCTAGGGTAAACCCACGGGGGAGGTTCAGCTGGGTCAGGAGACCCTGGAGATCCTCCCGCCCTGCATTCAGAAATGGGAGGCTTGCTCTAGAAGTGAATCCTTAATTTGGAGGTGGGATTGGGGGTGGGGGAGGCACGTGTCACCCCAGCCCCACTAGAATCATGTGTAAGCCCTGTGGAGAGCAAACATGCCACATGTAAAACTAATCTGAAAGGTACCCAGATTTTGATTTTTAAAGATTTTTTTTTTTTAATTTGACAGACAGATCACAAGTAGGCAGAGAGAAAGAGGAGGAGGCGGCAGGCTCCCTGCTGAGCAGAGAGCCCGATGTGAGGCTTGATCCCAGGACCCTGGGATCATGACCTGAGCCGAAGGCAGAGGCTTTAACCACTGAGCCACCCAGGCGCCCCCCCCACTTTTTTTTTAAGGTGTTGTTTTTTGTTTTGTTTTGTTTTGTTTTTAGATTTTGATTTTTAAATACCACCCTCACTAAAACCTCCTTCTTGCAGGAGAAATGGCTGATTCCAAGGCTAGGACAGGGAAAGTGCAAAGCGGACCTCCAACAACCTGTGTGCCAAAAAGGGAGGAAGGGCTCAAAGAATGGTGGAGATGTTCCAAAGGATCTAGAATCACTTCACACTCATCAGGAAGGCTACTATTTAAAAAGCCCACACAAACTGAAAATAAGAAGTGTTGACAAGGATGGGGCACCTGGGTGGCTCAGTCATTAAGCGTCTTCCTTCCGCTCAGGTCATGATCCCAGAGTTCTGGGATCAAGCCCCACATCAGGCTCCCTGCTCGGCAGGAAGCCTGCTTCTCTCTCTCCCACTCCCCTTGCTTGTGCTCTCTCTCACTCGCTGTCTCTCTCTCTCTCTCTCTCTCTCTGTCAAATAAATAAATCTAAAAAAAAAAAAAAAAGAAGAAGAAGAAGTGTTGATGAGGACACGGAGAAGCTGGAACCCTTGTGCACTGTTGCTAGCATTTAAGGTGGTATGACCACAATGGCAAAGGATCTGGGGTCTCTTTGTAGAATTAAAAATAGAATTGCCTCATGATCCAGCAATTCTACTTCTGGGTAGAAACTCCAAAGAATTGAAAGCAAGGTCTCAAAAAGATATTTGCACACCCATGTTCACAGCAGCAACATTCACAAGAGACAAAAGATGGAAGCAACCCAAATGTCCGTCAGTGGCTGAATGGATAAACACCACATGATATCAACACACAATGAAATATTAGCCGTAAAAAGGAAGGAAATTCACATGCTACCAGATGGATGAACCTCAAGGACATTATACTAGACGCAATAAACCAATCACAAGAAGATAAATATTGTTGGACTCCATTTATATAAGGTATCTAGAGTAATCAAATTCACAGAAATAGAAAGTTGAATGGTAGGTAGGAGAGGCTGGAGGGAGAAGGAAAAGGGAATGTTCATCAATGGGAATGGAATTTCAGTTTGCACACTGAAAAGATTCTGGACATTTATTTCACAATAACATGACTATTCTTAACACTACTGAGCTGTACACTTACAAATGATTAAGAAAATAAACTTTATGTGTTTTCATAATGATAAAAAAATGCATTTAAAAAAGGGCACAGGCCCAATTTAAAGAGATTTCACTGGCTGGATCTGAGACAATTTAAATATCAAAATAAGTAGATGGTAGTACAATTTAAATATCAAAATAAGTAAATGGTAGTAATTTAACATGAACATTAACAAAATAAAAATCCATGAGTTCATATTGATATGACCAAACAAATGGAGGAAATGAGAAAGCTTTTCCTAAATGACGAATTAGAAAAATCCGTCATTTGACAATCACAGTCGTAACAATTCAACCACAAAACCTCAAAAGTAGTGGGTAAAAGTTTGACCAGTAATGGAACATTTATTTACATGGTCTCACAGTACCTCCCTGCAATGTACTTACTAATACAAAGGAGAAACAGTAACTTGATAGTGAAGAAGCCTGTCAGCAACCCCCTTAATGAACTGATCCACGTTCATGGAATAAAGCAAAGCTGTGGGCCTCCTGAGAGGGCACGCTGAGCCAAACAGAGCATCACTTCTACACCCCTTTTGCAGGAGATGCGCGAACTGAATGTAATCACGAGGGAGCATCAGACAAGAACCCAGACTGAAGGCATTCTAAAAATAACTGACCGGTACGTGTCAAGGTCAAGGAAGGATGGAAGGTTGCAAGTGAGGACACAAGTGACAGGATGACCAACAGCAGCCAGTCGCCCTGAATTGGATCCCCCTCCGAGAACAGCTGTGCAACCACAAGCAGGTAGGGCCTCAGGAGAGGGTGAGGCCACCGGCAGATGGTGAAACCCAGTGGGACAGACAGAAGGCAGGAGAGGGGAAAACCCTCCTGTAGCTGAGAAGCCTGTCTATGAGTACAGGTGGAACCCTCTCTTCCACCTGGAGGGAAATCTGGAAATACCTGGGGCGGCACTACCCAAGGGACTGGGGTCATACCAGAATAAATGGAGTGAGAGCTGGTGACCTACGGGTTAGGACCCATAATAGGAGCCAGATGTTTGCTTCTGGTAGGATGTGCCCTAGTGATGGATACAATTAAAAGCAAAACTCAAAACCTTTTACATTGCACTGAGCGAAGGGGAAAGTGAAGATTATTGAGAAACCTTAAAAATTGGTGGAGGTAGAAATACTGAAATCACATCACCTTTTGGTGGCCTTTTGTGAAAGCTGGTAATGGGTTTTCTTTTTCATGGCTTTGCAGTGCAGTAGGAGAGGGAACAAAGCCACTCAAGGAGGGGAGTTGAATGGAAGAGTCCGCAGAGGGGTGAACTAAAAATGAATTCTAAGTAAACAACTCTCCTACTGTCTGGGGTGGGGGTGGGCAGAAACAATCTCTGTCAAAATCTCAGCTTCCTTCCCCTCCCCCAGAAACCGACTAACTGATTTAAAATCCATAGGGAAATTCAATAGACCCAGAACAGTCAAACAACTTTGAAAAGGACCAAACTTGGAGCACCTGGGTGGCTCAGTCAATTAAGTGCTGAGTCTTGATTTCACCTCAGGTCACAATGTCAGGGTCCTGAGATCAAGCCCCGCGGTGGGCTCCATGCCTGGAGTAGAGCCTGTTTAGGATTCTCTCTCTCCCTCTGCTGACCACCCCCACTACCCAGCATACGCTTCCTCTCTCTCTCTAAATAAAAAAGAAAGGAAAAAGACCAAATTTGGGAGATTCATACTTCCTGATTTTTAACTTTGTGGGAAAGCGTCAGTAATGCTATAGTGGGCTACATGACACTGTGGTACTTGCATTAGGATAAATACATAGATCAATGGAAGAAAATTCCGAGTCCAGAAATAAACTCTCTCACTGACTGTCAATTGATTTAGGCAAAGGTGTCAAGACATTCACAGAGAAAGAATAGGTTTTTCAACAAAGGGTACTGTGACAACTGGGTATCCACAGGCAAAGGAATGAAGTCAGACCCCCTACCTCATTCTATGGGCAAAAATGAACTCAAAATGGATAAGACCTAGATGTGACCTAAAACGATAAAGGACTTGTGTCCAGAGTATATTCACAACCCTTGCAACTCAACAGTAAAAAGGTAAATAACCCAATTTTAAAACAAGGCACATAAAACCTGTACCCAGATGTTTATAGCGGCTTTATTCAGAATTTTGGAGACTTGGAAGTAGCCATGATGTCCTCCAGTAGAAGAATGGATAAGTAAACTGTAGTACATCCAGACAAGAGGATATTATTCAGTGCTTAAAGGAGATCAGCTAGTAAGCTACGAAAATACATGAAGGAAACCTAAATCCTATTGCTAAGTGAAAGAAGCTACTCTGGAAAGTTTACATACCAGACAATTCCGACCACATGACATTCTGGAAAAGGCAAAACTATGGAGACAGAACAAAGACCAGTGGTTGCCAAAGGTTAGAGGGAAGAGATGGATATAATAGGCAGAGCACTGAATATTTTTAGGAGTATAGGATCTACTCCATGATCCTATAATGGTAGATACATTGTTCTTCTATGTTTGTCACAACCCATAGAATGTACGCCACCAACAGTGAACCCTAATGTAAACTATGGACTTTGGCTCATGACAATAGGTGTACCACTCCATTACCCAGATTTTGATAGTTGGGGAGGCTGTGTGTATGGGGCCAAGCGCGCATATGGGAAATCTCTGCACTTCCTGCTCGATTTCGGGAATCTAACACTGTTCTATTTTTTTAAAAGATTTTATTTATTTATTTATTTATTTATTTATTTATTTATTTGACAGAGATCACAAGCAAGCAGAGAGGCAGACAGAGAGAGAGGAAGGGAAGCAGGCTCCCCGCTGAGCAGAGAGCCTGACTTGGGTCTTGATCCCAGGACCCTGGGATCATGACTTGAGCTGAAGGCAGATGCTTCAACCCACTGAGCTACCCAGATGCCCCTCTAACACTGTTCTAAAAAATGAAATCTATGGAAAAGGAAAAATGAGTAAAGGACCTGAATAGACATTTCTCAAAAAAATATATAGAAATGGCCAGTGAGCGCATGAGAGACACTCAAAGCGATTAATCCTTAGGGAACTGCAAATCAAAACCACGAGATATAACATAATGCTCACTAGAATGGCTACAATAAAGAAAACAGACCTGCCTGTGATATTTACACAAAATGTGATAATGCACACAAAGGAATATTATTCAGCCTTTATCAAACAAGATAAAATCTTGCTGTCTCATGCTGCAACATGGATAAAACTTGATTATTATGCTAGGTGAGATAAGCCAACCACAAAAAGATGAATATTATGTGAGTCCACTCATAGGAGTAGTCAAAATCATAGGAACACTATAACAGTGCTTGCTCAGGGCTAGAGGGTGAGGGAAATGGGAGTTGTTATTTAATGGGTATAGAATTTCAGTTTTACAAGATGAAAAAGTTCTAGGAGGTCTGTTTCACAACAATGTGAACATACTTTCAGAAATGATTGAGATGGTAAATTTTATGTTTTGTGTTTTTCTATCACAATGCAAAAGAAACAAATTTTAAATAGGTATTAACAGTGTTGGCAGGGATGTGGGGGAAATTAGAACTCTCACACATGGCTGGTGGGAATGTAAAATGGTGCAGCCGCTTTGGAAAAGTTTGGCATTTTCTGAAAATGTGTGGAATACACAGTTATTGTATGGCCCAGCAACTCCACTCATAGGTATATACCCAAGAGAAATGAAAACGTAGGTACACACGGAAACTGGTACACATATGTCCATAGTGGCATTATTCATAATGGCCAAAAAAGTGGAAACAACCCAAATGCCCGTCAACTGATACAAGGATAAATAAAATGTTGTATATGTGAAGAGTGGCACGGTAGAAGTGAGCTGGGCCCATAACCCAGAGGTCAGTGGATCGAAATAAAATGGGATCTATCCATACCACGGAATATTATGTGGCCATAAAAATAATGAAGTCGTGGTACTGCTATAGAATCTTGAAAATATTATGCTGAACAAACAAACCAAAAAACCCAGACACCAAAAGGCCACATACTGTATGATTTCATTTATGTGACACGCCCAGAATATGTAAATCTATAGAAATAGAAAGCAGATGAGTGGTTGACAGGAGCTGGGGAGGAAGGAGGAACGAGGAATTACTAATAGGTATGGGGTTGCTTTCTGAGATTATAAAAATGTTCTGGAATCAGACGGTAGTAATGTTTGTACATTTTGTGAATATACTAAAAACCACTGAAATGTACATTTTAAGAGGGTGAATTTTATGGTAGGTGAATTATATCTTAATTTTTTAAAAGTTTAAGAATAAAAAGAAATACATCCAAGATATGGATAGAGGGAGAATCGCCAAGCAGATAATATCCTTGAGTGTGATTCCATTTGTACCCATAGTCCGGTAAGACTGAATAAACTCGGGGCACATTCTCTGATACTATTGTAAAAACACTCAAAACTAAAAGTTTACCTGGCAAAGAAAGAGAAAAGTAGACATATTTCACCATGTAATAGAACAACCATTTCCCTTTTTTCCCCGGATATTCTCTGATATGGTGATGACTTTTTCACAAATGTGACTGAGAATGACTAAATGTGAATGAAGGACAGATGTTAAGGTCGCGATCTTAATCAAGAGAAAACCCTTCACATTAGAAAGTCCTAGTCAGGAGAGATTTACTACATAAGATTAAAATTCCTAAAACAATGTAAAGCCGATATGTAACCAGTTATTAGCATGAATAACCAATTTTTTTTTAAGTGACCACGTCTCATTTGTAACTGCAATTTCCCCTGCTGTTTCTAAGAATCTCCAGATGAGGTCTCTGCCCAGCTTCCTTATTGAGGATCACAGCCTGTAAACCGCCTGGCGCTGGTTATTCAAGATGCGTCCCCTACCGGTGCCCTCACTGAAAATGCAGCCTCACTGGGCTTGGGACCATTGGCGTTCGAGGGAGTGTGGTATTAGCCAATGACCCTCTAGTCCTTAAATATAAAATACAGATAATAATACCATCTCACGGGGTTTTAGTGGGACCTGCATTAGCCAGCATGTGTAATGTGCTTAATTCAATAAACAAAGGCTGTTATTATTATGATCCAAGGATGCCTAAAAAAAAAAAAAAAAAGCCACCTCCATACCACCAAAACACACAGCTTTCCTATTCATCTACATGGTAAACCCATAGGTGACATTCAGTTTCAGATGACATTCCATTTGGTTCTCTATGAGTGAAGTTAACAGACAACCCAAGTGCCTACTAGATAATAGGACCCCCAAAAATGTTTCCTGAGTAAATGAATAAAATGAGCCTCAAACTTCTTCGCTTAAAGGTTTTTGAGTTATATTCCCCCTTTCTCCTGATTATAAAATTAATGGATGAAAACAATTAACCATTTTTAAACTCTATATATGCAACATCATATAAAAGTAAATGAAGCTGAAAAGAGAAAAGTGAAGAGAAGCTGAAAAAAGCACTCATATTCCTACCACAATCTAATAGGCATATTTATTTTTTTTTTTTTGGCACTGTTGAACTAATTTTATACCTTCTATAATTTGATGCCCTTCATTTTTCACATAGCATATTATAAGCATGTCATTTAATGTTTCATAAATTAATATATAAGTAATATTTTATTACATGATAATATTTAATTAACCATTTCCCCATCATTGGATTTTTAGGATGTTTCCAATTTTCTTTTGCAAATCACATTTTCTGAGTTTCAGAAACATACATATATATGTTTACATATTTGCATATTATGAACTCAAAAAAGGTTGAAATGTGTGGCGGGATAGGTGTCTTTAGGGGTGGGATTGTTGGGATGGGACAAGTACTTGCACTTTCATGTTACAATGTTTCTTTACTGTTTAAATCCTTTACAGCAAGCAAGGATGACTTTAGCAATTAAATGTTTAAACAAAGGAAGGAAGCAGGAGAGGGAGGAAGGGAGGGGAGAGAGAGGGAGGAAGAAAGGAAGGGAGAGCAGAAGGGAGAGAAAGAGGGTGGGAAGAAGAAAAGAAAAGAAATCTCTACACTGCTTTCATTTGTAAAGAGCCTGGAGGGTCAAGAGCCACAAGAAGCAACTGCTCTCTTAGATCTTTTGTGGAACAAGGACAAGTACAACCCTATAAATAAGAAAGTGAGTATGTTTGGGATATGATTTCTCTGCACAAAAAGGGAGATGCCAAACTGCAAACTATCCCAGCCCAACTTACTGATTGATTTTGGATTCTGTGATGTTTCCAGCTTTGTCTTTCAGTTTGATTGTAATGGACCCTCTTCTTATGTTCTTGTTCCAAGCTATAATGTCCACAAAGTAATGATATACTACAAAACAAGAAGAGAGTACAATGAGAGAGGCGCACTCTCAGCTGGTCCCCTGAAAGGTCAATTCCTAAAAAACCCAACCTCCCTCATAACTTGAGTGTCTTGTGATTTCCCCTCCTAGAGTCTCTGCGAAGATCCAGGGCAGAATTTTCTAATAGTCCTTTCCATTCTTTTCAGTAAAGATGGGCTGGGTGATGGTGGCATTCAGTGGTCTCCCGTTGTCAGGTGTAGGCATCACAGTTGGACTGGTGTTCCCACCTTATGGACTGAGATATCATGGTCTACTGCTGAGTAAGACTGGTTCACTGCACTCTCTCCCCATGTAGAATAACCCAACCAGGTGGCCATGCAGAGACACTCCAGAGCAGACAAGGTCTTCCATAATCTGGGCCACGTCCACCAGCCTCTCTCATGTCATCCCCAGTCATGCCCTATCACCGGCACTGCCAGGCTGTCTTTTGCTACTGGGCCTTCTCCCCACTTGGACACTCTGACTTTGCCAGCTCATCCTTCAGGTCTCAGCTCAATGTCACTTCCTCCAGGTCAGGCCTTCACTGACCCTCAGACTAAGCCAGGTTTCCCTCTTAGAACTCTTATTATGCTCTGGTATTCTCCCATTAGTCAGCACACTTATCTGAATTTACAAATGCAAGAGAAAAAAATGATCATCAAAAAACCTGGTAAGTATATGGGTACATCTATACAAATATTGCCTGAGTAACGTCTTATGGAGTTAAAAAAAAATAAAGCTAAAATACACGACAGCAGTAACTGGGCAGGGATTCCTCTTTGTAATCCTGGAAGTAGTGCCTTCTAGACACTCAGTATACTCCTACTGAATAAGTCAGAGTGTATGATGTGTTCAGAGAATTAGTCTTCCTCCCCACTCTTTGCTTCCCAAGGTCACAGATGCTTTGGGAAGATGGGGAACCCACCATGACAGCCACACTTGCTATCTCTCGATCAGACTTGCCAAGAAGGGAATGGAGGCTCAGGGATATGTTGGTCCCATAAAGGAATTAGGTTAGCCCTAGTGTTGCCATTTCATGGCCCATTATTATTCGGGCACTTGTCTCACTTGAACTGGGCAGACAGCAAACCCTGGGCTGCCACAAATGGCTCCAAAGGAGGAGGGAAACCCACTGATCTGCAACCTCTTTCATTAGGGTGCTCCTAAGAAAAATGAAAGGGGGAAACAAGACGGTAAGATATGCCCAGGAAAATCCCTACTTGATTCACAGGGCATCTAATCATCTCCTGCCCCATTTAGCCCCCATCTGGAATACTCAAACTCTCAATGTCACTAGAAGGTCATCATGGTTGCTTTGTAGATGTGGCTGACACCTGGTTTTACCTGGGCACAATGTCAAGTTTTGGGGGGGGCTAAGCAAATTTTCTGGAAGATCTTAGCAATCAGAATGGCTATCCAGGGGACGCCTGACTGGCTCAGTCAGTAGAGCATGTAACTGTTGATCTCAGGGTCATGAGTTCAAGCCCCACATGAGGTGTAGAGTTTGCTTAAAGATACAAATGTATTTTTTTATTAAAATTTTTTTAAATTAAATAAAAAAAAAAGAATAGCCATCCAGCAAAGCTAATAATCATGTTTGTTGAGATTTAATCCTTATAACCCAGAAGATAGGCATTATTATCCCCATTTTTACCTAGTAGGACACCGAGACTCAGAGAGGTTAAATGTCTTGACCAAGGTCACATAGTTATTATGTGGTGGAGTCAGGATTCCACCCAACTCCTTCTAGCTCCAAACTATGACCTTCATTTGCCAGGAGGTAGCCCAGAAGCCATTTGCCAGGAGGCAGCCAGGAAGCTGAGACTCTGCCATTTAACAAAAAAGGAGGGGGCTGGGCACAAGCAAACCACCACATCCAGCACTCACTGCAGTATGGCTCCTTCTCAGCTGTGTCAAAGAATGCTTTAGTCATAGGAGGATCTTTCTGCTTTAAATACTCTTTCCAATTATCAGCATAATAGCCTGTAAAGCAAGTTAGAAAAATGGAACATTAACATGTATTATGGAAGTGTCAAAGCTGCTGGGGAGGTAGTGAGAGCAGTGAGTTGACCGCCCACACCCCCAAGACAACCCCCCTCTTACACCCACCCTACAGGAGGATGTCCAGAGTCAGCCACCAGGGCATTGCCCCCTCGACCCCGCATCCACCACCCCTTCTTGCTACCCTCTCCCTCAGAGCTGGGACTTGCAAAATGACCCCACAGTGGCTCTCCCCCATTTTTACTGACATTGTATCACACTGGTTCTCAGTAGCCTGCTAGTTCTCTCACACACTGGGTAGACTAAGAATAGCGCTGACATTTTTCAGTAATACACTCATTTTATAGATAAAGCTGATTCAGGTTTATACCTCAAATAGCATCACTCTTGCTAAGCATTGTGCTTTCTTGAAGAACTACAATTAGGCCCCTAAATTGCACAGAACCTGAGCTGGCGAGGACCATGTGAACAAGTAGGGGACTCTTCTTCCTGTCTGTGCCTGCAGGAATGAGGCTGAGCTAGCTCTCTCTCTCTCTCTCTCTTTCTCGCTCTCTCTCTCTCAACTCTGTCCGCACCCTTAGAGAATGGCCTTCACATGCTGCCTTGACCAATCCAGAATGGGAACATGAGTAATTTTTAAGAGTTTCCTAGAGCTTTCCAATTAACTTAGGCACAATCAAGGTTGAGAACCCCTTGTCTGCAGCACGACCTGATGTTAACATGGGTTTTTCCTTCTAACAATTAGACAAGTCTCTTGATCATCCAGTTTCAAAGTCCTCACAATCTGGAATATTTCTACCAATCCTTGGCAAATATGCAAGCAGCCTCCGCAGTCTATCTGTGACCCCCCATTCCAAACTGTACATGCACATAAGAACCAGGGTTCAATGTAAGGGCATTTCAGACAGTTTGTTGGAAAGGATCTTTCTGCAAGGCTCGTTTGACAGCAGAGTCTGGGCCCACTGTGACCCTCCCCCAGCAGAGAGGTTGTGTGCACAAAGAGGAGACATGTCCCCATGGGAGCAGGCTATGTAAGGTGACTCTACCCTAGGTGGGCTTGGAAACTAGTCTGGAAACTTCTTTTTTATGCTCGAGTGTCCAGGGAGGTTGCACTGCCCTCTGGATGAAATTGGATACAAATGGATTTTCTAACACATGAGTGGGAGGTCCAAGACTACTTCACAGAACAAATTGGCTGGAAAAAGCAAAGTAAAAATTTTTTTACACCACGTCATTTTCAGGCCCATTTTTAGATAGTAAAATGGTGTGGGATCCTACTAAAAATGAACTCTTTGTGAATCAGAGGGGAAAACTCTTATTGGACTTACCCAAAAGGGGACAGGACTCCTTTTGTGCTATGCCACAGTTGACACACTTGCCGTTCCTATAATCCCGATAGGAGTCACAGGGATACGCGGTGATGGAACAGTTCTCTCTCAGGGAAGAAAGGTATAGGTACACGGACCTCTGGTGGTCACACTTAAAATACTGCACTCCTTGATCGTAAAAGGAACGAGGAAAGAGTAGAGCAGGTGTAGCATTTAACAATGGTGCGTCACATGGTACACGCACGATTCACCCCGTCTCCTAGATGCCAGGCACTGTGCTAAAAACTTCAGTGTATTTTATCCCATTGAATCCTTATAAAAACCCATAGATCAGGATTCCTGCTGGCACGTGGCAGGATAACAGAAGATAGGCATGATTAACCCCATTTTACCTAGCAGGACACTGAGACTCAGAGAGCTTAAATGACTTGACCAAGGTCACGCAGCTATTTTGAGGTAGAATTAAGTTTCAACCTATGTCCTTCCTTTGTCATTGTGAAAAGGAAGAGAAAAATCCAATGACAGTTTCTCCAGAGACGCTCAGCAGAAGGCAAACACATTTAAACTAGTAAAGACAGAGAAAGAAGGCACTGAGGATTCCTCCCAAGGAAGGCAAGCAGAGGAGAGGGCTTTGAAAAGGAATGGGGGATGCTTCCACTCTGAGAGCAGAAGGGAACAGGAATGTGAAGAGTGACCTTGTAAACTCAAATGAGGAGAGATAGAATGGCTCCCTCAGGTGAGATCTTAATCGAGGTCACCTCTCAGAGGTGAGGGTTTATAGGCAGGGAGATCTTAGAATAGATGCATGAGGAGTGATCACAGGAGTTGGCAAGAAATAAACATAAGGATTCTCTAGTACTTTTGAGAGCCATGAAAAAGCTAGCAAGTTTGCCTGGACTTTGTATTCAATGAACAAGGCTCTATGGCAGCTCCAGAATGTTCTCACGCCAAAGTGGGGGCTGACACGGTAGAGACCTAAAGGAGTCTCTAGTGGGTGTACACAGGGCATTCATGAGAGAAGCCCAGAGGTAGGGGTTCCACTTTTGCTACAGGGTGTAGGGTGAAGTAAGAGGACTGAACAATGAGGGGTGGCACTGGAAGCCATGAATGGGCAAGAAGAGGTAAGGCAAGCCTCCAGTTCGTTCCTAGTGCGTGCCATTAGTGCAGTGACGAGAGAGGAAGGCAGCAAGGTGTGGAGATGGCATCAGGAGAGCTGGACATGACAAAGCACCGTAGCACACAACACTGAAAGGTTGTTGGAAGGTGGATGGGTCTATGGGTCTGATGATGAAGTCAGTCATTCAGGAAAGGGAGCAGGGCCCCAAAGATGGGCAAACAATGGAGGTGAGGGTCTGAGTAGGAAACAGTGAACCCCAGAAGAGGAGTTATGATGATGAGCAGGTGGCTTGGAGAGGCTTTCAGTGCTGAATCAGACCCATGTCTCCTCCTCCCCCAGAGTCCACTTATGCCCACAGAGGAGATCAGTGAAGGACAGAAATAAACCGGGGCAAGAGAAGAAAAGCGTGGGTTCGCATCGGGCCAAGCTGGACGGGACTAAATCTGACAGGTCAGTATTGACTTACTGTTTTTGGAACTTCCACTTGCAGAAACAATGACATTGATAACAATACAGAGAATGTCCTTAATAAGCAAAGCACACTATCTTTGGCTCCTTAGAGGTAGTGACGCTTACCACATGGGAAAGGATTTGTACACCCACCATTTATGGTACAATATGGCTGACCCTACTTATGCCAATTCATCTGGATCATTTCCAAACACCACGTCATTCCCATGGGGCTGTACACAGCTACCATTTTGTAATAAGATTATCTTTTTCTAGAATCATATTCATGATTATTTAACTTTCTCTAGCAATGGTCAAATACATACTTAGAGCAATTGAGGATGGGTTTTTTATTCTGTCCCCCGCATTACTTTTATGTTCCCTTCTAGCTATCCATTTTTTTTTTGTTTTATGAGTTTTTTCTCATTATAAAATAATACACGCTCATTTAGAAAATATAAAATAATAGGAAATGATGACGCAAAAATCACCTAGAAGTCCAATATCCAGAGTTCACCACTAATAATTATTTTCAGCATTTACGTTTAATCTTTTCTTCTATACTTACAAATGTACAAATATACATTTAAAGAAACAAATTGGGATCATACTGTAGAGTTTTGTGTCTTTTGCACTTAACATCCCACTGTAAGCATTTTCATTAATCTGAAAATATGACTTTAAACAATTATATTCCTTTATGTGGGCATACCATACTTATTTAACAATTTTCCATGTTGGATATTTTAGACTATTTCTAAAAATTTAGCGTTTATAAATAATGCTATGTCAGGTATCTTTGCACTTTGACTTCTGTCTACCTTTTCCATTATTTCTCTAGGAGGGATTTCTAGATATGAAATTTCTAGATCAAGGACATACCTTTTCAAGAGAGAAAAATCATTTGTATTAGCTTTTAATCATATGGTTATGGTTATTTGCTTTTTAAAATTTGGTTTTTAAATTAAGTATAATTAATATACAGTGGTTTCAGGTGTACAATATAGCGACTCAACCATTCTGTAGATTACTCATTACTCAGCATGGTGAGTGTGCTCTTAATCCCCTTCACCTATTTCCCCCATCTTCCCACCCACCTCCTCTCTGGTAATCTTCTGTTTGTTCTCTATAATTAAGGGTTTATTTTTTTCTCTTTGTCTCTTTTTTCTTTGTTCACTTGTTTTATTCTTAAATTACACGTATGAGTGAAATCATGTGGTATTTGTTTTTCTCTGACTAATTTCACTTAGCATGACACCCTCTAGATGCATCCATGTTGTGGCAAATGATTTAATTCATTCCTTTTCATGACTGAGAAATATTCCATTGTATAAATACACCGTATCTTCTTTATCCATTCATCTATCGGTGGAAACTTGGGTTGCTTCCATATCTCGGCTATTGTAAATAATGCTGTTATATATTTTTTTAAATAGTGTATTTGAGTAATAATTTTTAAGACATAATTGATACTAACACTGTATCTATCTTCTCATATTATTTGTTTTCTATTAAAAACTATTACCCATAGAATAAGATCAGATTTTTTAAATAAGCCTTTTAAAACCACTACTGTGCAAGATGTGAAGGATCTGCACTTACCTCCCAATATCGTTTTGGGACAACCGGGTTGATCCAATCCTCCATTTGGGTAGAAGTCTATGTTTCCTAATGGTTCCCTGTAGCCCAGGGCTAGAGAAGAACATATTGTGCTTTTATTTTTGAACTTTTCACGTTGCATAGTTCATTTGCTGGAAGAATATAGGCAGGGACTATGTTGTTGTTGTTATACCTATTTAAATATTTTGTCCAAAGTTACCCAGCTAGTTAGTTAGAAAGCAGTGATTTCCAAATAGGAGACTATGAAGACAGCAATGAAATTTATTTCCATTCTTTCTCTATAGGCAGGGGGTTTTGATCACTCATTCACAGCAAGTCTGATAAAATGATAACATTTCTTCTTTATATTTGCCTGGAACCCTCAAATTGCGGGTGTTTCCTGGGCCTCTTAACTGCATTCATGTCAGTCTTTAATGAATAAGAAAAAAGAAAAAAATGAACGTTTACTTTGTAAGAAACAAAATTTTTTAAATTGGAGACTTTCCTAGAAAATGGGGGCCAAAATTATTGTAGATTGATTTAATAACTGCTTATCCTCTTTAACTCTGTAACCACAAAATAATCAGTAAAGTGCTTGACTTGACTTAAATGATTATTTGTACACGTATACAGATAGTGCAACATTGCAATAATAGCAGCTATTATGTACTGAGAACCTACACGTGTCTGTGGGCATGGTACTAGGTGCTGTACACACCCTTCTTCTCATTTTCACAATGTCTAAAAAGTGTCCACTGGTAAATTCAGATGAAGTAAGTTACAGATGATGACACTGAGGTTCAGAGGGCTTACTGAACTAAATGATACCATGGAGAAGACAGAACCTGGGATCTCAGCCCTGCCTCTGCCTGATGGCAAAGTTTATTCTCTTTCCTCAAAGTTCACTCTCTCTCCACGAATAAAAAAATAAATTACTCTATTCCATCAAGCATTAAAATGGCATTGAGGGACTGTACTTTAGGAAGGTAATACTTTGCAAACTGCATAGTAAGAATGCATCCATTTCACAGAGACATTTCCTCTTAAGGCCAGCAGTTGCTGAATATCACACCAGACAGCCTGTGACAGGGGATCAAGGATTTTTCTTTTTGTGCAAAGACAGCCATTTCTGGGTGGGATTATGGACATTGGGGAGGGTATGTGCTTTGGTGAATGCTGTGAAGTGTGTAAACCTGGTGATTCACAGACCTGTACCCCTGGGGATAAAAATATATGTTTATAAAAAATAAAAAATTATAAAAAAATAAAAGACAGCAATTTCTTTCTTCCTTCCTTCTTTCCTTTCTTCCTTCCTCCCTTCCTTCCATTCTTCCTTCCCTCCTTCCTTCCAAGATTTTATTTATTTATATATTTAGAGACAGGGCACAAGGGGTGGGGAGGAGCAGAGGAGCAGAGGGAGAGGGACAAGCAGACTCTGCGCTGAGCGTGGAGCCAGACACAGGGCTCGAACCACTGACCCTGAGAGCATGACCTAAGCTAAAAATGAAGAGTTGGACGCTTAATAGACTAAACCACCCAGGGGCCCCTGATCAAGGATTTTTCAGGTTGTTATATCACAAAAAGGATGTATTATTTTTTAAAAAGATTTTATTTATGTATTTGACAGAGAGAGAGAGATCACAAGTAGGCAGAGAAGCAGGCAAGAGAGAGGGGGCCGCAGGCTCCCCCACTGAGCAGAGAGCCTGATAAGGGGCTTGATCCCAGGACCCTGAAATCATGACCTAGGCTGAAGGCAGAGGCTTAACCCTCTGAGCCCCCAGATGCCCTCAAAAAGGGTTTATTATTAAAGACTACTCTGTTCTGTCCCCTCAGCGCCGCCCCACACCCCCGCCAGGTTCCTACTCTGGCTCTTCTCCCAGACATCTGGATATAAAAAGCCATCTTTAACATCACCCTAACCCCCATATCATGTACCCAACCCCAGATATGATATCAGCACCAGGAAAGACAGAAATGGCCAGAAGATCCAGAGAGAGCTGGAGAGCTCCAAATGACTCAAAATCGCTCTCCATAAAGACACAACATTTGAACACATCTTTCAGCTTAAGAAAATAATGAGAAAGAACCAACAAAAACAGAAATCATGCATCCAAAGCCTGCTGCATATATGGAAACATTTGTCCACACGGTGTGCAAGTAAATCAGCCTTAATTGGTCAAGATGATCACTTGAAAAATAAAAAAATGGGACACCTAGGTGGCTCAGTCATTAAGCGTCTGCCTTCAGCTCAGGTAGTGATCCCAGGGTTCTGGGATCAGCTCCACATCAGGCTCCTTGCTCAGCGGGAAGCCTGCTTCTTCCTCTACCACTCCCCCTGCTTGTGTTCCCTCTCTCACTGTGTCTTTCTCTGTCAAATAAATCATAAATAAATAAATAAATAAGAAATGTTGATGGGGGGCGCCTGGGTGGCTCAGTGGGTTAAGCCGCTGCCTTCGGCTCAGGTCATGATCTCAGGGTCCTGGGATCAAGTCCCACATCGGGCTCTCTGCTCAGCAGGGAGCCTGCTTCCCTCTCTCTCTCTGCCTGCCTCTCCATCTACTTGTGATTTCTCTCGTCAAATAAATAAATAAAATCTTTAAAAAAAAAAAAAAAAAAAAAAAAGAAATGTTGATGGGAAAAGCACCTCCACTCCAGCAAGACAACTCAGATGCCTACATTAAACCAGTGTCCCTTCAGTGTTTCAGTGGATTTGGAACCCTGGCCTGCAGGAAAAGAGGGATCCAGAGGAACTTCAGGGGGAGACTCTTTAGGAGTGTGGGAGGGGGTGCTCATGGACCCACAAGGAAAGGACTGTTACCGTCAATGTCGGAATGGATGACGTCAACAAACTGTGCGTCGCCAGGATCTAATCTGTCCTCAGGAGGTCTCCCATTGTATAAAGGGCCCGCAGGGTCGAGACCTGGAAAGAAAACCGAGTCAGGTTGGCAGCCCCACACCATGAGTCACAAGTGGCCAGGCTTTTGATCCCTCCGCAGGAGGATGGCAAACAGGAGATGGGGCACTCTCGGGTGGGCAAGCACTCACATTCCCATTCCGCTTTGTCAGGCTCCTTTCCACAGCCCCATGGCCTTTTCCCACAGAAGACATGGCTACCCTGGCCGTGCCCCCTGGGAATGGCATCCAGACACCATTAGGGGCTGTGCCCTTAGCAGGGCTCGAAGGCACCAAGTGCCAGGGGGACCAGGGCAAGGGGATCAACCGGTTCATCAGGAAAAAAGTGCCTGAGGGTACTTATAAAAAGCAGATGTTATACTTATGCATATTCCATCTTAAATGGTCCAGAAACTTCCCTCAACCTTTCCTTCTTGTTATTAATAAAACTCCTTTACGGTGTCAATTTTTATTCCTATATACTAGCTCATATGACCCACATCACAAGCCTGTGGGAGGCAGGGTAGCTATTATTCCCATTTTACAGATGCAGGAAGCAAGGCTCAGGGAGATCAAGTGTCTTCATCAGAGCCGCAGCCTCACAACGCAATGACCTCTCTTTGTTGAGCTCTTGGTTTCATCGCACTGGGTTTGGCAAGCACGGTGGGAAAGTGTGAAGCTCACTGGTCAGGCCAGGTATCAGCAAGGGAAATAAAGTGGGTGTCAGTTCCTGTAGAACTAACCCACCTCACAGCTGCCTGGGCTAACTTCTTGCCTTAGGTCCATGTGAGCTGGGCGTTCCTAACCCTCAGCTGGAAAAACAAGAGTGCAGCTCCCGTGATGTTGTAACCACAAACTAAAAGCTTTAAATGACAACACAGTCAACGATGCACCACCAGAGCTGCCCAAAGGCCTGGCTTTCTAGAAACCCACCTGGAGTGAAGAAGACTCCAAAAGATGTCTCAGAGCCCTGAGTCTAAAAGTCATTTTAAATGGCATCTTCCATCCCCTGGTGTTAGAGATAAAATCCAAGAGATGGCATTCTTGCCTGACTTCCCAATTTCTGGCCTCAATCTTGCTATTTCTCCTCTCCCAACTCCCTCGCTTCCTCGGGACCTATCTTGATCAGCCTCCCTAATCTTTCTCATCCCCGCCCTCTAGCTTTTCTTCTTTGCTTGGCTCTCCACTGAAACTGATGTGGGTGGAGATGGACCAACACCCTGACATGCAAGTCCACAGGACATTCTCCACACACCAAGAGAAACTCAGGACCTTAGAAAGAGTTCGCTGAGGAAGTCTCCCTTCCCCCATAAGACAGCAGCACCTCTGGTCTAAGGAAATGAACAGTGAGGGCCCCCGCCTATAGCAGCCTTCAGATCCACAGCAGAGAAATCGACCAACTACACACGTTCAAACCAGAGCAATTTTGAGACAGATCAGGGTGCTACTGATTGTTATTACATCAGGACACACAAATGGAGATGGGGATAGGAAGCTTGGATATATGATCACCTTGGTGACAATTCATAACACATAATCAGCTTACAATGTCAGCCAAAAATCACAGTTAAAATGTCCTTAAAAAGCTATATAATTTGTGTGGACAGAGACCGTTGGAAGAGAAGAGATGTGACTTGGGGCCCCAAACCCAACACCAATCAGCTATGTGACCTTAAGTATGTCATTTTACTTCTCTAAACCTCAGGGTTTTTTTGTTTGTTTTGTTTTTTTTAATCTGCAAAATGGAGGTAGAATTAACAGCTACTTCAGAAGACTTATAAAAGGACTCCTGGATCTGAATCCAGAACATTTTGAGATTATTACAGAACAGAAACAAAATGGGAAAATGGAACTCTTCTTTATTGCTCAAAGATCATCAGAAAAGTGTCTAGCTGGTGCTCATTAACTTTTATTATAGCATTAACCAATCTGAGAATTTGATGAAAGCCTTAGACCTCTCCCCAGACAGACAGACAGACAGACATCCTACAGAGACCTCTCTGCAGACAGACATCTGACATTTTGCGTGCGGTTGCAGGGGCCTCATTTTCCCCTCTCCAAGTTCCCTGTGAACTCCCCAAGGCAATGCTGTCCCATAAAAGTATAATGTGAGCTACATGTATCATTTAAAAATTTCTAGAAGCCAATTTAAAAAGTAAATAGAGGGCGCCTGGATGGCTCAGTGGGTTAAGCCGCTGCCTTCAGCTCAGGTCATGATCTCAAAGTCCTGGGATCGAGTCCCACATCGGGCTCTCTGCTCAGCAGAGAGCCTGCTTCCCTCTCTCTCTCTCTCTCTGCCTGCCTCTCCATCTACTTGTGATTTCTCTCTGTCAAATAAATAAATAAAATCTTTAAAAAAAAAAAAATAAAAATAAAAAAAATAAAAAGTAAATAGAAATAAGGAGATTTATTTAATGACACACTGTATTTAGCCCCACTTAGTTAACCTGGCATATCCAGAATATTATCGTTTTAACATGTAAACAATATATTTGAGATTTTTAAAAATATCGCTTTTTAACCTAGTCTTTGAAATCCAGTGTGTGTCTTCCACTGATAGAACATCTCAGTCTGTATTAGTCACATTTCAAGGGCTCAGTGGCTGCATGTAGCTAGTGGCTACTGGACTGGACGGCATAGCTCCAAGGTCATTTCTCAAAGTAGGGTGTTTGGACCACTTGCAACTTCTGCTTAATGGTGGACTCCTGGACCCCGACCCCAGAGTGCTGGTTCAGCCAGCTGACATTGTAACCAGCACCCCTAAGGGGATTTGGGCACACTCTTAAGTTTGAGAAGCAAAAGCAATGTCTTATCAAGTGATGTAGGTACTTGGAATATTCTAAAATCCACTTAGGCTCCACCATTTGTGTTAAAGAAGTTAATGAGAAACAGGGGGTGCCTGGCTGGCTCAGTCAGTAGAGCACGCTACTCTTAATCTCATGGTCATGAGTTCAAGCGCCACGTTGGGCTGGGAGGCTATTTAAAATTAAAAAAGAAAAACAATGACATTAAGAAGTTAATGAGAAGGGGCGCCTGGGTGGCTCAGTGGGTTAAGCCGCTGCCTTCGGCTCGGGTCATGATCTCAGGGTCCTGGGATCGAGTCCCGCATCGGGCTCTCTGCTCAGCGGGGAGCCTGCTTCCTCCTCTCTCTCTCTGCCTGCCTCTCTGCCTACTTGTGATCTCTCTCTGCCAAATAAATAAATAAAATCTAAAAAAAAAAAAAAAGAAGTTAATAAGAAATAAAAACTGGAGAGGTGCCTGGAAAGAAAAAGCGAGAAGAAGGGCAGATGAAAGAAGAGAAATGGAGGAAATGAAGCAGCCATTATGGTCCAGCTGATTAACAAGCAGACCCATCCACGGTGGGGGAGTTGGGTGTGAACGGTGTCCCTAGGCAACAGGCCCAATTCCCAACCCAGAATCCAGTAAGGCCAGTCCGAAAAGGTGGTGAGAGGTGAGCAGACAAGAGAAGCGCTTCGCCCCGAAGCTGCTCTGGGGGACAGCTGAGACTGACTGCAGGGATCAGGAAGGATGAGGCATCTGAAGAACGTAGGGAAGTCAGGGGACCCCGAAGACTGAGCTGTGAACCATTAGCCGTGTTCCGGCCGCAGAGCAGGGCCATGTGGGCCCAGAGTGGAAGGCGGGCGGGCTTGGGGATTCCCATCCATGGTCAGAAGCCAGGTTAAACTGCACTCTCATTCACAGTAGTGGTAGGAACAGATTTGCTAGGAGCGAAATGAGGGGTGAGACAGAATGAGGCAGTGGTGGGCTGGATTCTGCCAGGGCCAGTACTGGACAGCAGACTTTGTTCATTTCTTCCCAAACTTTGTGGCTGGCCATGTCAGGCTGGCAGCTTGAAATCAGCAGTGGTGAGGTATTCAAACCATGGAGATCAGCAAACACTACAAACCCAGAATTTTGGGGGAAGGGACTGGGGAGAGCTGTTCTGGTTCTTAACATACCACGGGGAAAGTCCCACCCACCAGAAGAAGAGCTCCCAACAGATAATGGACACAAGCAGATTCAAGCTATCTGTCCTTTGGTCCCATAAGGGAAATAAAACTTTTTTTTTTTTTTAAGATTTTATTTATGTATTTGAGAGAGAGCAAGAGAGAGAGACAGTACAAGTGGAGGAAAGGGAAGAGGGACAAGCAGACTCCCTGTTGAGTGCGGAGCCCTATGCAGGGCTTGATCCCAGGACCCTGAGACCATGACCTGAGCTGAAAGCAGACGCTTAACCCACTGAGCCACCCAGGTGCCCCAGGAAATGAAACTTTTTACAAAGGACATGTTGCTTTCTAAAACATAAAAATAATAATGTTAAAAACTTAAAAAGAGCTTGGCCTCCCTAGGAAACAGGTAAAAAGATGAGGGTGGCCTTGGCTACTTTCGCTGAGGTGAAAGTGAGAAAAAAAGAACCAGGAAAAACAAAACAATGTGACCTTGAGGAGCAGGGCTAGAGGAGACACTCATGATGTGTGTGTGTGTGTGTGTGTGTGTGTGTGTGTGTGAGAGAGAGAGAGAGAGAGACAGAGACAGAGACAGAGACAGAGACAGAGAGAGAGAACAAATGAGAATGACTTGCTCAGAGCTACCAGTCAAGCAGCACATTCAGACTGCAATGCTAAAAGTTTACCTCACAAATACAGTTGGTTTGAATCTCTCCTTCCTCTGTTCACTTCTACCCTCCAGATTCCCCAGATTGAAAATAGCTCTTTCTGTGTGAGATGGATTCTGGGAAGGGAGTGAACGTGGGGAGAAGCCCTGAGTCTCTGAAACAGAAAGCCTCCCTCAGCCTGTCCTCTGTGGCTGTGGAAAGTTACTGGAGCAGCAGGCAAGAGAACCCAGCAAGAAAGCTTTTGTTTTGGGTTCCACCTGCTGTGTTTCTGAGTTTTCATTTGGCTTTGCCCTGAAAGCTGATATTCAGAGAGTAAAACCCACTATCAAAATTCCCATCTCATTTTTCTATCATGAGACTCCAGCTGTGTTTGGAGATGGAAACATATTAGGTATGTGGCTCAGGTTATCTTAGATTAAGTGAAAGGGAGATGGCTATCTGTTTGAAGGGCACAGAGCAAATCCCCAAGGGCCATAGTTGTATTTTCTAACCAGAAGAGAAAGGAAGTTACCACCAATCTTTTCTACGGCATATACAATTTACCAAGTGTTTTTATTTTACTATGTATTTTATTAAAGAATAACCTGAAGTCAGTATTATCAGGGTCTCTCCTTTGCACAAGAGGACACACACTCAGAAGGGTTATGTAATTGGAAGAGCTGGCTTTGAACCCAAGGACTTGGACAGCCCGTATCACGTTCCCTCAGTGAACACCTAGCCCAGGCTGACTAACACACACCCATTTAAGGAAGACTTACCTGTAATTCTCCCCAGCTGTCCTTTGTACATCTTTCCAACAAACCCAGCTATGTGGGCTCCTAGACTTACTCCAATCATATAAATGTCATCAAAAGAAGCTCCTTGTGCCTGGAATTTCAAGAGGTCCATCATTATAAAGTGGAAGGGGCCGAGGAGTTGACAACATTTGTAGAAACTTCCTAAATTTGATTTTGGATACAGTTCTTAGGAGAAATATTTCTAAGCAACTTATACCTATGAACTCACTTAAATGTCACAACAACCCCACAAAGTAAATGCCATTCTTCTGATTATACAGAAGAGGAAACTGAGACCCAGAATCAAAGTAACCTGCCCAATATTAGGCAGCTGGGAAGGGGCAGAGCAGAAGTCAAACCAGTCTGTTCAACTCTGAGTCTGGGCCTTAACCTTTATGCCACAGCGTCTTCATTCATGCTTCTGCTAGAAATCAAGCTGAGGCATCTCTAAATTGAGGAGACATCTCTAAATTTCAGCTCTAAGTTGAGGAGAAGGGCAAAGAAACATTTTGGTGAACTCCTTTATCTTCATGCTGGCTCAGTTAATGAAGTCACCATGGACAGAGAAGAAAGGAAGGAAAGAAAGAGGTGGGGGTGGGGCAACACTGCAGTGGGCTGGGACAGCCCGTGGTGAGTCATGCTAGTATTACTCACTTTCCCAGGGCTGTGGCGTTGAGAAGCTTGTGTGAAAATTCTGCTGCCCCTGGCCACAGTGGCCACCAGGCCTGATTGTCTCTGAGATAGTTCTCATATAAAGTCACTTTTTTGTGGTTGTTTTTTGGTTTTGATTTTGGTTTTTTGTAAAGGGGGCAATTCCTGAGATAGATCGCTAAATAAAATTTAAGATTTATTTAATCTTCCTGAGTCTTCTAAAAATATAAATCACACACACACACACACACACACAAATCTCTCATCAGATCACATCTATCCGTTTTGGTTTTTGATAACTGGGTCAGAAAATTTTAGGCATTTCTAGGAAAAGACATAACTCTAGAAGATATGGAAACTCTAACACAGTGAAGTCAGAAAACCCCTAGACAGAACCTCTCTTGCCTAAAAGACACCTTTATGTGAAATAGAAAAAGATATCCCTTCTTGAAGACACTTAACTGTTAAGTGGGAAAAATATCATAACAAATATATAGATCTACAATGTACAGCATGACAATGGTGCTCCCTTAGATGGGTATCCTGTGCAGTGCACAACTTGCACAACCATACCTATGGGCCTTCCCTCCAGCTGTGCTCTCTCCCTTCCCTGGGGCTTAGTCGGGTTTTTGAAATAGTTCCTCTGTTCACTGCAGATTTCTCTTGGTTTTAAATCTCCAGATAATAGACGAGTTTCAATTTGGCCCTGAATCATATAAGAAAATTCTCTCTTACCAACATTTTGGCAATAAATCCCTTCAAGACTGCTGCTACTTTTCTGGTCTTACTGGAGGCATGGTTGTATATTACAGTTGTAGCTCCTCGATTCCAATCAACAACAACCACATTCATGTCTTCTACATAAAGCAAACCCTGTACTAAGTCCTCCATCCAAACTGGAGGAGAACCTGTAGGCCTGAATCCATGGATGACGAAGGTAGTTTTCTTGGTCACGTTCAAGTTCCCCAAAAACGTGGAGTTGATGACTTGTGCACAGGTCTGGTTTCTTCTTGTGTAGAGCATCAACTTCACATTCAGTCCTGTACCGACCACAGCACTGTGGAAGCTTAGTCTGGTGAATGAAGCACATGTTTCATCTGTGTCTGAAAATAAAAATTAGATGGCATTATGATGGTTCTTTCCTTACTTGGGCATCAAGCAAACGTGCTGCCCTACATTCACTGGCCTTCTTTCTGTGCTTCACAGCACCCAGCAGGAGACTGGATCTAGTTGAATGAAACTGCAAAGTCATATCTGATTCAGCATACGTAAGTAGTGACCTCCTTTTCATCGGGAAAAACATTTTTTCAAATCTTACTCTCCTTCAAGATCTAACCCAAAAGTCACCTCGATGAAAACTACTCCAACCCTTCTAGCTTTACATACTATCTTTCATCCCAGAACTCCCCCAAAGCACTGTATGTACCTCACTGACAGCACAATGAAAATACCCACAGGGGTGTATTATGGGTATTTATGGACATGTGTGTCTGTTTTGCTGGGCCACCTCCTTGGAATGGGTGTCCTATAATCTGTGTATCCCTCACAGTGCAGAGCACATAGTAGAGGTCTCAGTAACTGCATCTCCATGGTCCAAACACCTCTTTCCTTGTCTAGAGCACCTTCCCGGGACAACAGTGGAAGAAGTGATGTGCCCTGCCCTGAGCCTTTCGATAGCATCTGAAATAGCTGACCATGGTGCCTTCTTGAACCCTCTCCTTGTTCCTTAAGCTCCATCTTCAAGTGTTCATCCTGCTGCGTAATATCTAAGGATGGCCTTTGGAGAAACGTTGGGGATAGGGTGGAAGCAAAAGTTGAGGCTGGAGCATACTGTTACAGCAGAAAGTAAGAGATTATTTAAAAACTCGGGATGCCTGGGTGTCTCAGTTGGTTAAGTGTCTGCCTTCGGTTTAGGTCATAATCCGAGGTTCTGGGATCGGGTCCGTCATCAGGCTTCTGGTGCTGCTCCCTCTGCCTGCCACTCCCCCTGCTTGTGCACACTCTCCCTCTCTGATTCCCCCCGACAAATAAATAGAAATAAAACCAAAGAGATAAATAGATAAGTAAATAAATAAAGATGTATCAGAAGGACACAGGAAGCCAGATTGAAAGGACTTCCACTGTCCAGATCTGGGATATTTGAGCACTACATAATTAAGGACAGTAATGGTTGATGGACCTTTGGAGAAAATTAGGGATCTCGGATTCCATAACAAACAGACAAGCAAAGAAATAAATCAGTGGAAGCAAGGATAACTCTTGCAGTATAGTGCTGAATGCCAGTTGGAAAATGAGTGAATGCTGGGGGTAAAACTCATCGTTTTGCAGTCATCACAATAAAGATTGGTTAGGCAAGAGCTATCAGTGAATACTAACCTGAGGAGGTGGTTATTTTGAGAAGAAGCATATATGTATGGTCTTAAACTTTGTCCCATAGATTGATAATTAGTAAGTAGGCGGAAAGAAGTAACCATACAAAGGAGAAATAGAACAACACCTTGACTAGGTTATCAAACTGAACGTTACCAACGAGGGGCAGACAGACACATGGGGCTCTAGCTGTAGTGTTCCAGTGGGGAATGCATAACCTGAACCTAACCCCAGGGAAAAAAATCAAACAAACACAAAATGAGGAATATTTTTTTTTTTTTTTTTTTTTTAAAGAACTGTAGGGTTTGGGTGTGATGTAACCGTGGCCTGTGCTGCAGAGAAGGGGGCTTGCAGTGCCCAATAAAATGCTTTTTTTTTTTTTTTTAAAGATTTTATTTATTTATTTGAGAGAGAGAGAGGGAGAGACAACAAGCAGGAGGAGGAGCAGAGGGGGGAAGAATCTCAAGCAGACTTCATGCTAAGCACAGAGCCCACTGCAGGGCTCTGTCCTATGACCTGAGATCATGACCTGAGCCAAAACCAAGAGTCACATGCTCAACTGATGGAGCCAGCCAGGTGCCCCCCAAAAAAATCCTTAAAGAAAAAGATTTTTTAAAGATTAAAAATAAAAAGGGACCTGTATTCTTTAAAAAGATCGATGTCATAAAGGACAAAGAAAGGCTGTGGAAATTTCTAGATTAAAGAAGACTGAAGAGGGGCGCCTGGGTGGCTCAGTGGGTTAAGCCGCTGCCTTCGGCTCAGGTCATGATCTCAGGGTCCTGGGATCGAGTCCCACATTGGGCTCTCTGCTCAGCAGGGAGCCTGCTTCCTCCTCTCCTCTCTCTGCCTGCCTCTCTGCCTACTTGTGATTTCTCTCTGTCAAATAAATAAATAAATAATCTTTAAAAAAAAAAAAAAAAGAAGACTGAAGAGATGGTATAAGCACATGCAATATCTGGTCATTGATTGGATTCTGTAATGGAAGAAAGAATGTCATGCAAGAAATTATTGGATCAATTTACAAAATTGGGATATGAACACTAAATTAGATAGAAGTATGGTATCAGCATTATATTAATTGAAGTTGATAACCACAGTGGTTATGTAGCAGAAAATCCTAATTCTTAGCAAATACAGCTTAAGTATTTACTAACTGAATGCTCAACTTATTCTCAAATGGTTCAGAAAAAAAAAATTGGGACAAACAGATGACAGCAAATGATAAAGCATGTATCGCCAGATGTTAACAGTAGGTGAATCCGTGGAAAGGGTTATTGGTGCTCTGAATATTTTTTTAAAATTCTTGTAGTTTTTCTGCAAGTTTGAAATTATTTCCAAGTAAAAAGCTTAAATGAAAGGAGAAAGAAAGGGGGACAGAGCCGTATCAGCGGGATGCAAAATGGGAGTGAGATTGTGATTCTGATAGAGGCAAATGAAAATAGGTAAGAATGCTGAAATCTTCTATTTGAAAGGCAACAGGGAGTTGGAAATAAACTAAAGATCCAGATGCAAGGTGAAAGAGGGGCTAGGAAGGAAGGCAGGCTTTGGGGTCCTTGGATACTGAAACAGGGTATTACTTCTGCAACATTATGTAAGGTCTTGATCAAAAACCACAGTCAAGGGGCACCTGGGTGGCTCAGTTGGTTAAGCCTCTGTCTTCAGCTCAGGCCATGATCCTGCCATCCTGGGACTGAGCCCTGAGTCATTTTCTCTGCTCAGCAGGGAGACTGCTTCTCCCTCCCTCTCTGCCCCTCCCTCTTCCTCTGCCCTCCCTCTCCCTCTGTCTCCTCCCCCACTCTGACTCAAGTTATCGCTAGTCTGTTCTCTCAACTGATAAATCTTAAAAAAAAAAAAAAAAGAAAAAGAAAAAAAGAACCACAATCAAACAAAAGTTAAAAGTAAACTTCTAATCGACACTGGCATGCTGATCCAAAATACAATGTTTGGGAAGACTGGTTTTTTAAAATTAAAAAATTACCTGGAACTATGTTATGACCTGCTCTCCTCTATCTTATTTGGCTGAGAAACAAGAGCCAAGTCGGAGGTGAAGTGGAGCAGCAATCAGCCCCAGGTGCAAGCTGGAGATGGCTCTTTTTTTTTTTTTTTACGATTTCATTTTTAATTTATCTGACAGAGAGAGAGAGAGAGAGATCACAAGTAGGCAAAGAGGCAGGCAGAGAGAGAGGGGGGGGGGAAGCAGGCTCCCCACTGAGCAGGGAGCCTGATGCAGGGCTCGATCCCAGGACCCTGAGACCATGACCTGAGCCGTAGGCAGAGGCTTACCCCACTGAGCCACCCGAGTGGCCCTGGAGATGGTCCTTTAGGATATTTGGGAGAGGGGCAAGGTCCTATGGGTGACCACTCTTTGTGGGAGGGAATAGGAGAAGACTATTGACTTGCAGAGGGTCAACAGGAGACTAGAGGGCCTTGGGGAGCACCTGTTCTGTCTTCCTCCAATAGAAATTTAAGAACCATTCACCTCAGGGCCTTTATTCTCAGTGAATATACCCAGGAATAACTCTCCCCTTATTCTAAGCCTCAGAACAGACTTCATCCCGGCATCTCTACCCTTTTTTAATAACCTGGGGCCATTCAGGGGCCCCTAGGTGGCTCACTTGGTTAAGCGTCTGACTCTTGGTTTTGCTCAGATTGTGATCTCAGGGTTCTGAGATCAAGCCCTGTGTCAGGCTCTGTGCTCAGTGCAGAGTCTGCTTGGGACTCTCTCTCCCTCTCCCCCAAACCCTGTGCTTGCTCTCTTTCTTTCTTAAATAACTAGATAAATCCTTTTTAAAAAAAAGTAACCTGCGTCCATGCATGTATGCTTTTATTTGAAACTTCCTGCAAGGGGTCCAGTACTCAGCAATGAACGAAGTTCCAAAACAGAATAAGCAGAAGAAGCTCAAACAGAAGGTTAAAAATTGAGGTTTTGAAATGCCTCACTCCAGAAAAAACTGGTTAAAAATTGAGCCCCGTACTCACATATTCCTCTGTTTGCTCTGGCATGGATAGAGAGGCATGTTCACAACTGTCTGTCCTCCCTTCTCCCCCCAGCTTTATTGAGATATAACTGACGAGTAACATTGTGTAAGTTTAAGTTGTAAAGCAGGATGATTTGATAGAGGTGTATATTGTAAAATGATTTCCACAGTAAGGTTAACCAGCCCATCGTCTCACATAGTTACATGTTTTCGTGTGTGTGTGTGTGTGTGTGTGTGTGTGTGTGAAGAACATTTAAGATCTACACTCCTAGCAAATTTCAAGGATACAATACAGTATAATTAACTACACTCACTATGTTGTGCTTTAAGTGGAAGACCTTGCTCACCTACATAACCATTCTCCCCATCTCTTGGCCCTTTCCATTTTTTTCCTTCCTGTGGATTGCACGCTCCCGGAGAACATGGACTGAAACTTGTCTGGTGTTTGTAGAGCAAGACCCAGAGCAAATAACTGACTATTTAATTAGTCATTTTACAGAAGAGGAAGTGTCACGAGGTAGGGCTGAGCCTCTTGATCTTAGCCACCAGTAAAACAGGACTTTGTTCCTAGTTGTGCAACTGACTCACCAGGCAACCTGGGGAAATTACATCATCTTTCACTTGCCACCTACCTGCCCAAGAGAGGAATGCTGTAGAGATTAATTATGAATGAGGTCATATTGGGGAAGATAGAGATCCCTTTCGGAAGAAGGGGACTATTTAATTGCTAGGTCTGTTCATTTTGAGCCATATTAGGTCAGTGTGTCAAAAGTCACATATCTGGGTCATTGGAAGGCTCACACTAGAATCATGAAGTTTGGGCCAGAGTTATTCTGAGCCCATGTGCCACTTTCCATGTCTATGGAATGGCTCAACCAACCTCTCTTGCTGAGTCTTTACTAGACCCCTTACAACGGACAGTTACAGAAGGGCAAGAAGGGCAGAACAAGCGGATTTTTATTTCCTTTTTAAAAGTAGGTTCCATGCCCGGTGTAGAGCCCAGTGCGGGGCTTGAACTCCCAAACTTGACATCAGACCTAAGCAGAGATCAAGAGTTGGGCACTTAACTGACCGAGCCCCCAGAGCAAGTGGATTTTTATTTTCATCTGTTAGAAACACTCTGACTTCATATATATTTGAGTGTCTTATTTTTATAATGGCATTGGGCTCTGGAGAAGCCCATTGTAAGTACTGAGTGAAAAATGAATTTCCTTGTTCCTCTCTTTCAGTACAAAATACTGTAACAGCTTAATATGTATTCTCTCTCATTCTCAGAGGAAACGTACAATCGCTCAGTAAGTCTACCCTCCCCTAGGTTCTGGATCAGGTGGCATTTTAGAGGGTGAGTCGGGCATTAATGAAATAAAACACACAAATAAGTATGAAATTGTGACTTGTGATATATGTTGTGTAAAGGGATTTGTTATAAAATAAAAATTTAAATAGGGAGTTTCCCCTGATCTGGGAATCAAGAATCTTCTTCTCTTCCATCATCTTGAAAGCATGTATCTAAATCCTAAGAATGGAAGACCCCTTTAGCAAAGGGTAACATTTGCTAAAGGGACAAATTCAAGTTCCTAAACTATTAAGTTTTGATTTCATAGCTGTTCACTTTTATTACCTAGACTTGTGTTTTGGGTATTATATCCTTTTTCATTTTCATGTGCTCTCTTTCCCTGAATCCCATCAAATGATTATGACTCTAACTAGCTTTCTCTTTGTTAGCATTTTCCTAGTGTGATTTTATCCTTTTTAACCTCCTCTGAATCCCTCGGGTTTTTTTGTTTTTGTTTTTTTTTCTTTCAGTGTAACAGTATTCATTGTTTTTGCACCACACCCAGTGCTCCATGCAATCCGTGCCCTCTCTAATACCCACCAGCTGGTTCCCCCAACCTCCCCCCGCCCCTTCAAAACCCTCAGATTGTTTTTCAGAGTTCATAGTCTCTCATGGTTCACCTCCCCTTCCAATTTCCCTCAACTTCCTTCCCATCTCCCCTTGTCCTCCATGATATTTGTTATGCTCCACAAATAAGTGAAACCATATGATAATTGACTCTCTCTGCTTGACTTATTTCACTCAGCATAATCTCTTCCAGTCCCGTCCATGTTGATATAAAAGTTGGGTATTCATCCTTTCTGATGGAGGCATAATACTCCATAGTGTATATGGACCACATCTTCCTTATCCATTCTTATACACTAACAATGAAAATATAGAAAGGGAAATTAGAGAATCGATTCCATTTACTATAGCACCAAGAACCATAAGATACCTGGGAATAAACCTAACCGAAGAGGTAAAGGAACCGTACTCGAGGAACTACAGAACACTCATGAAAGAAATTGAAGAAGACACAAAAAGATGGAAGACCATTCCATGCTCTTGGATCGGAAGAATAAACATTGTTAAAATGTCTATACTGCCTAGAGCAATCTATACTTTTAATGCCATTCCGATCAAAATTCCACTGGTATTTTTCAAAGAGCTGGAGCAAATAATCCAAAAGTTTGTATGGAATCAGAAGAGACCCCGAATCGCTAAGGAAATGTTGAAAAACAAAAATAAAAGTGGGGGCATCGCATTACCTGATTTCAAGCTTTACTACAAAGCTGTGATCACCAAGACAGCATGGTACTGGGGTAAAAACAGACACACAGACCAGTGGAACAGAGTAGAGAGCCCAGATATGGACCCTCAACTCTATGATCAAATAATCTTTGACAAAACAGGAAAAAATATACAGAGAATCCCTCGGTTTTAAGAGATCTTTCATACAGCATCTAGCTGGGTTTTATTTTATGGCCCAATCATGGAGCCCTTTTAAAGAAAACAGGTGAGTTCTTGTTTATTGGTGTAACAGACATAATTGGTGCAGAGGCCACAGACGTGTCGCCCTCAGATCTGCCTTCAAGAGCACCTGCCATGGGAAGCATGGGGAAGTCACCTGTCACCAGCCACACCTCAGTGTTCCCACGAACCTGTGGCTCCCCCAGGCTGCTTCCCGTGGTTGACCGAGCACTATGAGGGTCCTCTAGCCAGACCAGGCTGGCTCCTCTGGCCTCATGGGAGACTCCCAGAACAGGTTACTTGGGCTCAGGGATACCCCACCAGTCCAGCTGAAATATTCGCACAACCGCACTGCAGCTCCCCCTTCGCAAGCCTTCCTTGCCTGTCTCCTTTCCCAGATGTCAGATGTGTACTGCGGTGTGAAGGCTCTCTCTGCTTGTCCCCACATCCTATCTCCTTCCTCCTTCCCGCACTGTTCCTCCAGTAGATCTCTGGCGGGTCCCAGTCCATACTGGTGACTGCTTCTGGGAGCTCCTGAGCTGACGCACTTGGACTTAATAATGTAGTTATCCACCCAGGTGAACCCCTAGCAAAGATTCTTGGGTGTCTGGGAGGTGCATTTCTAACTCTTGCCATGCTTCCTGCTGCTGCCCTTTGCCAGAACAGTTGTTCTTCCTCTCTCAGTTCCAGTCCTTGCTTTAATAACTTGAGACAGTATTGACTGATCCTGTTACAAATAATGAGGGTGTCAGCACACCCAGCACTTCTCCTCACTGACACAATGTCAGTCTCCCAATTTTTGTTATCATATTATTTTTAGTTCATCTTGTGATTCCTTTCTTAGTTTAAAAATAAATAATATTTAAGCCTCTGTGTATTGATGTCTCAACCGAAACTCTGTTTCTATTGTATTTATTACATCTGTTCTAGCCCCTCATTTTCTACCAAGAAAGACAAGACAGTTAACATACATTGCCTTTCATACCCTCCCTGGCACACACACACACACACACACACACACACACACACTTTCACATTTTTTTGTTCTTACTGTCAAAAACAGTCAATCCCCATAACTTGTAGATTTCCTATTTACGAATTCACCAACTCACTGAAATTTATGTGTACCCCCCAAATCAATACTTGGAGTGCTTTTGTAGTCATCCATGGCCATGTGCAGAATGGCAAAAAAAATTGGGTTGCCCCACATGCTCGCTCTCAAATGGGGTCAAACACAGCAACACTCTGCCTTCTTGTTTCAGCTCCCATCACCAATGTCCTTTTCACATTCTATTTACTGCCGAGTCTTTTGCTTCTTGTCCTTTTTCTTGGTGGTTTCACCCTTTTGGATGCTCCCCAAGCACGATCCTGAAGTGGTGTGATGTACCTTCCAGAGAAAACATGCACTTCAGATAAGCCTCTTCCGGGCACAAGTTACAGTGCTGTTGGCCATGAGTTCAGTGTTAACGCATGAATGATAAATATCTTTATTCTTTTTTTTTTTAAAGATTTATTTATTTACTTTAGAGGGTGGGGGTGGGACAGGGGTGGGGGACCCAGATCAGACTGAGGCGGGAAATGTCGGGGGTCAACCTACTGAGCCACCCAGGTGCCCCTACATAAAGTGTCTTTATTTTTTTTTTTTTTTAAAGATTTTATTGACAGAGAGAGATCATGACCAGGCAGAGAGAGGCGGGATCAAGCTCCCTGCTGAGCAGAGAGCCCGACGGACTCGATCCCAGGACCCTCAACCTACGGCTTAACCCACTGAGCCACCCAGGTGCGCCCCTACATAAAGTGTCTTTAAAAAGAAACACATAAAATAAGATTATCTATTCCCTGGTCAATGAAAATATTGTAACTAGCAGCTTACAGGAACCCTAACCCTGGGAAAACCATTTCCCCTAGAAGCAATTGCTCGATCTTTACTAATTCAGTGTTCGCAGTGACTCTATGGCCCATTAACTACCATGAATAATGAGAAGGGGCTGTATATAAATCTGTCTTCTGGAATCACAGTTCTCAGATTTCCCCGGTTACGTGGTTTTAGGGCTATAATGCACACGGTCATTGCTCCCAGTGAATCCTGTTCCCAGGCTTCTTCATTTACCCCTGGGCAAGAGCTCTTGCAGTCTTTTCAAGAAGAGCTAATAGAGAATCTAGTTCCTAAGTTCATTCATACCCATAAGTGAATCTCGAGGCCTAACTCATCAGTTAGATCTTCAAACAACATTCTTTCCCCCAGGATTTATAGGTATTACTCTGCTTTCTTGTATTGGATCCCATTGTATGTAAAGAACTTTGACCCTTCTATGCTCCTTGCTTTTTTCCTACCACACACCTGAAGCATTCTTTTCTTTCTTTCTTTCTTTGAAGATTTTATTTATTTATTTATTTGACAGAGGGAGACAGTGAGAAAGAGAACACAAGCAGGGGGAGTGGGAGAAGGAGAAGCAGGCTTCCCGCTGAGCAGGGAGCCAGATGCGGGGCTCGATCCCAGGACCCTGGCATCATGACCCATGAAGCACTCTTTTCTTGTTCTAAAATAACTTTCCCTACTGGTGTTGATACTCCAAAATAACTGATCTGTTTATCCACTGTTGTATATCCAGTGCCAACAACAGAGCCTGGCTCAGAGCTGACATCAGTAAATGTTTCCAGAATAAGCGTGTACCACATTATTCGGCCATTCAGAGTGATCCATCTGGATCCTACAAGTAGTAATGATATAATGTTTATGAAATAAATAGAGTATGAAATGACACATCCATTATGACTGAACTGTGTAAAAATATGTCTGCAGGTTATAAGGCCTGCAAAATACTGTGCAAACAAAAATGGGTTCTGCATTCCATTTCTGATGTTCTCTGCTCAAAGCTACCTGAAGTTATTTATTCTTTCCCACTCAGAATGAACAACATTTTAAAAGAAAACATTAAATTTATCTTCTTTTGGACCATGTTACAAATTGGTTTAAGCTCCTTGAAGGTAAGCTCTGTCTTGGCTTTTTCCCTAGCATTATGCCCCAGCATAATGTCTTGTTGGATCTCAAATTCTCAGGCAATTTGGAGGGTAGGTAAGGACTGGGTATCTGGGTTAAACTGCTTCACCCTCACAAATATAGTTCTTTATGTTTATATTTAATTTCTGGTTTACATTTATATTTCTAAAACAATTACTTGTACGCTTTCAGAAAGAAAACCTCTTTTTGCTTATTGTGCTGTTTTGTTACAAAGTCAAGTTTACTTGGAAGTAGTATTAACAGAGCCTTTAACCAAGTAACCACAGAACATGTTAAACTGGTTTCTAGAGCATAACCTCTTCTCTGGAGTTTATTTGAAGTTTATTTGAAGTTTATTTCCCTTCAGTCTGCTTTAAAATTCAATTACTCTGAAACGCCGATTAGTGTTAACGATTGGAAAATGACCATTGGATGGGTGATGTCTCCCATCTAATGAGGAATTCCAACTCCGATGGAGAACAGGCTGAGGTGAGAGCAGAGTAAGATGTTAAAGAAACCTGGAGAGAACATCTTCAGAGATAACATATCTGTGCCTGCAGTATTTTGTTATGGTCGAATAATGCAAGGTCACCCGCAGCCAAGTACAGCCAGGACTGTTTATGTATGGTCTATGGCTGCTTTCCTGATGTCAGGCAGAGTTGAGCAGTTGTAAAAGTTACCAATGGCCCACAAAGCTGAAAATATTTACTGTCTGGCTCTTTCCAGAAAAAGTTTGTCAACCTTGGTCTAATGTCCTAAACAAAATACAACATGACTTTGGAGCACAGATTTCAGGGTCAGGTCAACTCCATTGCCTCCTAGCTATGTGACCCTTGGTGATTAATTGCCTAACCTCTTGGAGCCTCAGCTACACTTGTGTAAAATGATCATAGGAATGCCAGTTAGGCAGTGCTCTGCAGAGCCATATGGAGCCTGAGACAAAAGAAAAAAAAAAACCCTGTATGTATACTAATCAAAATATCCTCCCATATTTTGAATCAAGCAGGGAAAAGTTTAGCTCGATAGTCAGTCAAAAACCATGACCATAGACATGGCCCTTTGCCATTCAGTCTGTTCAGACACCATCATCAGCTCTGATAAACCAAGCCACGTAGCAAGGAAATGAAAATGGCATAGGCCCAGGAACGGCCGGCGAATTGGAAATGACCACTCCTATTCTACAATAACACAGAGTTGTAAAACAAGTAATAGTCTGTCTTTATTTAAAATGTTGATATTTAAAAAAAAAAAAAAAAATTATTTATTTATTTTAGAAAGACAGAACACCTGAGTGGGGGAAGGGGGAGAGGGAGAGCGAGAATCCCAAGCAGACTCCCTGCTGAGCCCAGAGCCTGATGCAGAGCTCAGTCTCACAACCCTGAGATCATGACCTGAGCCGAAACCTAAAGAGTCAGATGTTTAAACTACCACACCGCCCAGGTGTCCCTGAATATTTTTTTATCAATGACTTATTTGCACTGATTTTCATTTCCAAAGACATTACATTAAAATATACTTGTGCCCCCAAAACATCACTTATGTGTATCATTTATTATATACAGTGAGAACGCATTATAGATAATATGCATATTATTTCCAGGAAAATATTACTTAAATATTAAAATATCACTTATATATTGTGTTAAAATATGAAAAATATTTTGACTGCATTAAAATCATGAATATAATTTATCTTGATTATTGAGTTTGGGTCTCCCTTACTCCCTTAAATTTTGCACCTGATGAGTGATTCACTGACCTCACCCTAATCCCTGCTGTCAGGGCTGTGGTGTGAACTAGAGATAATGTCTATGAAGCATTTAAAGTATTAGCTGGTACATAGTAAATGTGAAAAAATTAATGGTTGTTGATGATGTGTATGATGAGTTGGTTAATATTTATAGAGGCCCACTTGAATGTGGGCTAGCTGACATGAAGATTGTTTTGAGTTAAAAAGCAATCAAAATCCAGCAGATTCAGGAAAAGCTTTTTATGCCTCAACAGCCTAAAAAGAATAGATAGAGGACTGGCTCCAGGAGGAGAGCTGTCACCATAGATAACTACACACTGTTATGAACTAGGTGTGTAGACAAGGAGAAACCTAGCAATGACTCTTTGATCAAAGTACTCTATGTTCCATTGTTTCTGAGTGGCCTAGCAAACACATTTAACCAGACACATCTTTTTCATTTTCTCCTGAATTCTTTCCTTCCCTTTGAAGTCCCAGGCTACCTTCTTCTCCTTAATTCAGAATTTCAGATATATCTTATTTTGCCTGACTGTCCTTTGGAGTTTCCATGTCTACGTGGATTCCCCATGGTACTAAATTAAATTCTATTTTCTGTCGTTAATCTGTCTCATGCTCATTTGATTCTCAGTCTGGCTTGAAGCACCTTGAAGGGGACAGGAGATTCTTGCTCCCTGACAAAGTGTTGATCTTATAGGATTGTTATGAAGGCCAAGTAAAATAAGTAAATTGCTTAGCATGGGATTTGACATAAAGCAAGTGCTCAATAAAAACTAACTACCTTCTTTCCATCATTTTGGAAGGACTTTGGGAAAGGGAGTGTATTAGCCAGTATACAGGTGACAGTGTTTCTTCCTGGCCAGAGAACTGGGTTTGGTTCTGACTCTGTCATTAACCAAAATCTCTTTGGGCCATCCTTGTTCTCATATGACAGATTAGTTCCTCATTCCTTAGAGATTTAGCTAATCTCTTGCATTCCTTTCAGACACAAAATGCTAAGATCTGCAAACTAGCTCATTTGAAAGGACCTGAGGCACCTAATTTAGGAAAATGAATTTCCAGGGAAGTCTTACTAACCAAAGACAACCCAAATCTAAAAAAAATTAATATAGCAAGAAATTAAAATATCTCTTAATTTTAATTAAAAGATCTGAAAATAAGCAAACATCACCCTTGCAATTAAAATGTTGACCGGGGGTACCTGTTTGGCTCCATCGGTAGAGCATGAAAAGTCTGGTCTCAGGGTTGTGAGTTTGAGCCTCACACTGGGTGCAGAGATTACTTAAAAATAAAATAAAATAAAATACTGACCAAATAGGTGTTTTGTCACCTTTATGTTAAGCAGGACTTTCTGGCTAATTAAATACCCTTCAGTTAACAAACACGCTTCAATATGCTACCATAAGGATAAATCGTGAAAACATTATGATAAATGAAGAAGTTAGTCACAAAAGACCACAAATTATATTACTCCATTCATATGAAATGTCCAGAGTAGGGGAATCTATAAAGACAGAAAGTAAATCAGTGGTTGCTAAGGGCTGGGGGAAGGAGGAAGTCGGGGAAAAAGGGTACCGTAGCTCAATGGTGCCAGTTTCCTTTCTAAGGTCATAAAAATGTTCTAAAATTGACTAGTGATTGTTGCACGTCTCTGTGAATACACTAAAAACCGTAGAATAACACTTTAAAGGGGTGAATCTTATGTATGAATTACATCACAATACAACTGTTTTAAGAAATGGTTCCTATAATTTCAAACTTTCATGGAAAGACCAGAGTGAAAAGGTGAAGTCTTTTGGGGTTAACTGGGCAGAAGATTCACTTTTTTCAACATCGAAACAGGCCTCCAGTTTCCAGTTTTTCTTTCCTCTTGGGAACTGAGTGATGGACCTCCACTTCATACCATTAAATAAAGCCCCCACTTTAGTGAGTCTGTTGTGGGGAGGGTTCGCAGTTGCTCCGGCAAAAATAAAGTACTCTTATTCTCAGCCTTAGGAACTACTTATAGCAGTGACCTTGTTTTATGTTTGCCAGAGAAAACTGTGTTGGATACACAAAATGCCCTCTTAATTGCAAGGACACCTCTAGTCTTTTAACCACTGGCTATATTTACTTAGGATACCACAGAGAAAACAGATAGACCTCTGTTTTTCTAGACTGATCGATTTCAGCTGAGTCCTAGCTGGAGAGGAAAGTGTGATTCCCTCAGACAGACCACTGACAACCCCACTCCCTTTCTGATGAGACTTCCAAGGGATAAGCTCCCTTTACCCTCACAAGACCTACCACCTGAAAGCAAAATGAAGCTGCCCAGGCTCTTCTTGGTGTCACTCAACTGTTCTAGCTTTTTAGCTTCTACCTGCTTTGGGAATTGATTTCATTTTCCCACATTTCTTTTTTCTTTTTTTTTTTTTTTAAGATTTTATTTATTTATTTGACAGAGACAGATCACAAGTAGGCAGAGAGGCAGGCAGAGAGAGAGAGAGGAGGAAGCAGGCTCCCTGCTGAGTAGAGAGCCCAATGCGGGACTCGATCCCGAGACCCCCGAGATCATGACCTGAGCCGAAGGCAGCGGCTTAACCCACTGAGCCACCCAGGCGCCCCGGTTTCCCACATTTCTGACTAGGGGAAAACTTCTACAAAAAGAAGAGGCTCCTCACTCGTGTCTAGAGAGTTTTCAGTGAAAAAAGAAGATGGAATTGTGGACGGAAATAACCTACTGATGAAGCAATTGGGAGTGAGGGCGGAGGAGAGAAAATCCCCGAGTTTCTATGAGAATCAATAAGTACAGGGAGGTTCATATTTCAGTCTCTCAATGTGGCTGAGTCAACTGATTACAAACGAAAGCATCAGTTTCTCTTCGACTTATGGTTGGCGAAGTGTAGTCCACTAGTCAAACCCAAGCGGCAGGCTCCGTGAAATTCCACCCCAGTTAACCTTGAAGCACGGTGTGCAGTCAGGAAGTGAAACAAGGATGGCCCTGACTCACACTCCCTTTATTTCAAGTTTTGCATTTCAAGGTGTGCTCAAGCTGTCATTTCTCCCACCCCCAAACATGACAGAGGTGTTAATAACTTCCTTTAGAACAGAGGTCCACAGATAGGTACACTAGCTTTATGTTTCCTGGAAAGTATTCAGTGATACCAAGATGAAGGGAGACATTGTCAAGGATTCCACATTCTGGAAAGGATACTCGTCCTCTTCCGAGACACAGCTCCCCACATGTTAATTGGTGAAGTCACGACGTTTCCTGTAGCCCACACTAGAGCACATTTTTATGCTTGCCTGAAAACACTGTTCTGAAGTAATTTCCAAAAATCCCAGAAATTAAAAATCCCATGAGGCCAGAAACTGCCTTGAAGAGATCAGAGTATGAGTTGGACTCCTATTTTCAAAAGAGGTAGAAGTGGGAAGTGACATTTTCCTACTATGAAATTCTAGTCAAATTTTTTTTTTAAAGATTTTATTTATTTATTTGACAGAGAGAAATCACAAGTAGATGGAGAGGCAGGCAGAGAGAGAGAGGGAAGCAGGCTCCCTGCTGAGCAGAGAGCCCGATGCGGGACTCGATCCCAGGACCCTGAGATCATGACCTGAGCCAAAGGCAGCGGCTTAACCCACTGAGCCACCCAGGCGCCCTCTAGTCAATTTTTAAATCTGGAAAGTAACTCAGGTATACACACACACACACACACGTATGTATATATGTATGTATGTATTTTATGCAGAGGAACCACACTGATTTTGGCATTAGAAACCTGTTCTGAACCAGATGGTGAAGTGTAGGGGCCCAGGGCAGGCTGCCCCCAAACAGGCCACTTTGGCATGAAGATTATTTTGAGTTAAAAGCAATCGATGGGGGCGCCTGGGTGGCTCAGTGGGTTAAACCTCTGCCTTCGGCTCAGGTCATGATCCCAGGGTCCTGGGATCGAGCCCCACATCTCTGCTGAGCAGAGAGCCTGCTTCCTCCTCTTTCTCTCTGCCTACTTGTGATTTCTGTCTCTCTGTCAAATAAATAAAAATAAAATAAATAAATAAATAAATAAATAAAATCTTTAAAAAAATAAAAAATAAAAGCAATCGGGTGCTTTAGCGTGGATGGTTCAGTGGGTTAAGCATCTGACTCTTGATTTCAGCTCAGGTCATGATCTCAGGGTTGTGAGATCAAGCCCCACATTCGGCTCCATGCTGGGTACCAACCCTGCTTAAGATTCTCAAGTCTCCCTGTGCCTCTCCCCAACCCTCTCTCTCTCTTAAAAAAAAAAAAAAAAAAAAAAAGTAATCAAAACGCAGCAGATTCAGGAAAAGCTTTTTACGTCCCCCTCAACAGCCTAGAAAGAATAGAGGACCGGCTCCAGGGGGAGAGCTATCACTGTAGATAACTACACTGTTACAAATTAGGTGTGCAGACAGGGAGAAACCCAGGAAGGCCTCTTTGAACAAAGTTCTCTATGTCCCATTGTTTCTGAGTGGCCCAGCAAACACATTCACCACACACTTACTCTTTTTCATTTTTCCATGAATTCTTCCTTCCCTCTGAGGTCCCAGACTTCTACCTTCCTCTCCTTAATTCAGAATGACATATATACCTCATTTTGCGTGACTGTCCCTTGAAACCCCCGTGTCTCCGTGGAATCCCCATAGGTACTAAATTAAATTTGATTTTCTGCTGCTCATCTGAGTCATGTCCTTTTGATTCTTGATGTAGCCTGAAGCACTTTGAAGGGGGCAGGAAATTCTTGCTCCCAGACAGAAACATTCCCAGTTGGTCAGGGCCAAACCTGATGGAGTACCTCTTGTTTCTTTTTTAAAACCCTGACAAATATAGGCAAGCAGCATATGGGCAAAATGCCATCTTGGTTGAACATTTCTGCTTTTAACCAACAGCATAACTTCTAGGATACAATGGAGAAAATAAATAAGATACTAGATTTCCTCATTCTCACCTCCTAATCATGTGCACAAATATGTGCTTTCATACCCACTACCTTTCACCTTTGTCTCTGTCAGAGAAGGGTAAGTCTCTCTCCGTCTCTGTCTCTATCTCTGTCTCTGTCTCTGTCTCTCTCTCTCACACACATTCACATACACACACACCATGGAGTTATAAATTATCTCAGGAAGACTTTAAATACCCGAGAAACTAATTCTCTGTTTTGGGCACTAAGCTATCTTCTCTAGGCAAGTATCTATGTAGTTTTACACAGATTTCCATAAGCCAAAGTACCGATAAAATATTATTTATACCACAGCCTTAATATAGAACAATAGTTATCAACATTTGTTCTTTGGATCACCTGCAGCTGAAAAAGCCAGAAGGTCTGTTAGAAATGCACAATTCTGGGCATTTCTCAATGTCCACGGAGTCTGGATCTTTGGGAGTGGTCTGCATTTTAAACAAGTCCCCAGGGGGTTCTGGGGCACACTAGAGCTTGCTTGCCATTGTTTTGCTCACTGTTAAAATTATGGCAAATATTCCCATCATGATTTCACAAACATTGGAACAGAACAAAGATCTCCAATAGTGAATGACCTGTATCCTCTATGTTTCAGAATCACATCTTAATACTTGTTGGTTTGGGGACAGCAAGCCAAAGAAGGGAAAAGCAGAAAGTCTATGTATTTGTGATTAATAATTTCTGCTATCAGATGCATATTATTCAACACCCTCTCCCATGAAATTGCAAGTTCATGGTTTTGCAGACACCAAGAAGTCTAAATTTAGCTTACAGCTATAATTATGTTTTTCCTTCTAGCTACAGAAGTTTATTGTAGTGTGTCTCTGTTTAGATTCTATCATTCATCAGTGAGTCTTCTAGAATCATTTAAAATAAGACTTTACTGATAACGTAATGATAAGTATAAAGGCAGGTCACAAAAAAATTAAGTTCCAACGTTGTATATAGAGCTATATAATGCAAGACTGAAAGAAAATACCCACAAATCAGCATCAGTTTTTTTTGTGTCAGGGTTAGCCCACTCCCCTAAAATTATCTCTAAATTTATGTTCATTTTTAAATTTATTTTATTTTATTTTTTTAATGATTTTTTTAAAAAAGATGTTATCTACTTATGAGAGAGAGAGCACGAACCCCAGCCGAGGGAAGGCCAGAGGGAGAAGCAGGCTCCTGGCTGATTAAAGAGCCGGACGTGAGACTCAATCCCAGGACCCCGGGGTCTTGTCTGGAGCCGAAGGCAGATGCTTAACCAACTGAGCTACCCAGGCATCCCCTTATGTTCATTTTTTAAAACTTAAACATTAGAATAAACACACACTTTAAAATGTTGACTTCTCAGTGAAAAATAACATCATTAGTGTAATTGTAACTTACTGTTAAATCAACTTCAAAAGCACAAATTAAGAAAAATTTATTTATATAAGGCTGAAATCCTCATACAACTATTTTAACTTTTCCATTCCCTTTCTAGGCCTCATTTGCAGGCACAGATAACGTGATTTTAACATAGTTGTAATCTTCGTTTATCTACAAGTTTGAATTCTGTTTTGTCTACTTGGCATTGTTTTATAAACATGTTTGCACATTTCTGCATAGCTTCAGAATTATTCTAAAGGCTACATTTTTTTAAAACGTTTGATATATTGGGCTTCATCCATTCCTCTATAAAGAATCATTTTTGCTGTACCTAGTTTCAAGTTATTATAAGTAACATAGTTAGAATCATCTTCTTAAGATTTTTTTTCCCTTTTATTTTTTTTTTATTTTTTTTTTAAATTTATTTATTTGACAGACAGAAATCACAAGTAGGCGGAGAGGCAGGCAGAGAGAGAGAGGAGGAAGCAGGCTCCTCGCTGAGCAAAGAGCCCGATGCGGAGCTCGATCCCACGACCCTGGGATCATGACCTGAGCCGAAGACAGAGGCTTTAACCCACTGAGCCACCCAGGCGCCCCGTTTTTTCCCTTTTAAAAGACATTTCCTGAGAATAAATTCTCAGCAGTGGTTTTACTAGTTCAAAGGGCATGAACATTTTTATGGATACTATAAGTAACATATTTCCCTTAAGAAAATTGTACCAATCTTCATTACCATAAACTGTGGTAAAATTTCACAAGACTAAATTATCATAAGAAAAAAGGACGGGATTCCTAAGAAAGCCAAGTTTCTTAAAAAAAAAAAAAAAAAACAGGGGTACTGGGTGGCTCGGTGGGTTAAAGCATCTGTCTTCAGCTCAGGTCATGATCCCAGGCCCGCATTGGGCTCTTTGCTCAGTGGGGAGCCTGCTTCCCTTCCTCTCTCTGCCTGCCTCTCTGCCTACTTGTGATCTCTGCCTATCGAATAAATAAATAAATAAATAAATAAATAAATAAAACAAAAAAGCCACTTCATTTTATTTTTCTTACCCTGCTATGCACATTACTGTTTTATTTATTTATTTCCTTACTTATTTATTCACTTAGTAGTCTCTGTACTTAATGTGGGGCTCAGGCTCATGACCCTGAGATCAAGAGTTGAATGCTCTTCTGACTGAGCCAGCCAGCAGACCCTGTACATCACTGTTTTAATTTATATTCATTTTGATTAATAATTTTTCAGTTATCAATATGCCAGGCACCATCCCAAGGGGTTTACATAAAGTCATGTTTTCCTAAAAGATAACTGAAATAAACTGTTACCGAAAGCTTATAAAAACCTTTCCTGTATATATTAGATAGCATAATAAAAGAAAACTTAAGATTTCTGGAAAATAACTGACCTTATTTTATAGAGGTGGAAAGGCACAGAAGACTTAACTATGAGAGAAAATAACTTTTAGATTTCCCAGCACATTTTTTTTTTGTACATCAGAAAAACCAGTTAATCGAAAGAAGTCATAATCTCTTTTATTACTGAGAAAAAAAAAGCTTTTCAGGATTTGCAAGCCCATTTAACCCATACCTTGTTTCCTTAAAAGTGATTAAATAAAGCTTTAAAAGTCCACTGAAGGAACTGGGCTAATAAAATGCAAAGTGACAATACTGCTAGTAATGTTTTTAAATAATTAAGAAAGCCATTCAATAAATGACCTACCTGATTTGACCAAGCACAGCAAACTGATGAAGAAGTATAATTTCAGCATATGGAAACTGGAGAGAGTGTGCGTCACATTCACAAGAAGGGTGTCCTGCCCAGAGCCTAGTTTCTCAGAGGGCTTTGCTCAGAGAGAGTTCAGAGGACTAATCCAGAGGTGTGGTGATAACAGGAAGTTCCAGAGAGGGACGGCAGGCAGGTCCCAACCCTTTCAGGATATTTGACTCCTCCTCTTTTTTCAGTGGAAGGTTGGTACATTTTTGCCTGACACAATTTTATGCATATCTTTTTAAAAATTGTATGCATGTCTTAATATCCTAATGTGTACTTGCAGAATGACGAGTTCAAAATAGTTTCATTCTTTGTGGGCGGTTTATTAGTCGTTTGGCGTGGTATGTTGAAATCAAGTGTGCTTTGAGATACTTGCCTCCCTGTCCTTGTGAATGAAACAAATGCAATGACTATTCTGTTGGCCTGTGAACACAAAACTACTTTTTATGTTAATTCACACACTCCTGCCTCATTTGGCAGTCTTTAGACTTTGCAAAGAACATTTCATTAAGCCTAATCATTCCCCGGTAAATGTTCAAATAGGCTTCAGGTTAAAGAAAATTTTTATGGCATTATACATACTTTTTATTTTTTCTTCTTCTTCTTCTTTTTTTTTTTTTTGAAGATTTTATTTATTTATTTGACAGAGAGAGATCACAAGTAGGCAGAGAGGCAGGCAGAAAGAGAGGAAGGGAAGCAGGCTCCCTGCCGAGCAGAGAGCCCCATGTGGGACTCGATCCCAGGACCCCGAGATCACGACACGAGCCGAAGGCAGCAGCTCAACCCACTGAGCCACCCAGGCGCCCACTTTTATTTCTTCTTATCCAGAGTTCCTATTTCTCCCCCTCTTTCTCCCCCTCCTTTTTAAAAGAAAAGTAAGCACAAAAGCTTTAAATAGAGAGCTGTGTCAGAACCTATCCACCTCAGTGTTGGAAGTAACTGAACTTGTGCTCCCACGGCTACAGGGTAATTTAATTCCCTCTGGTGGAGGTGTCGGTAGCCTTTACTCAGGCTGGTGGGGGTTTGATGAGCTGAAACATAAATTTACTTATTTATTTATTTTAAAGATTGTATTTATTTATTTGACACAGAGAGATCACAGTAGGCAGAGAGGCAGGCAGAGAGAGAGAGGAGCAGAGAGCCTGATGCGGGACTCGATCCCAGGACCCTGAAATCATGACCTGAGCCAAAGGCAGAGGCTTAACCCACTGAGCCACCCAGGCGCCCTGAATTTATAAATAAAGACAGGAACAACTGAAGAATATGTTTCCCTCTGGAGCACCAGGGCAAAAGCCACTAGTCGTTTAGCACTGTCTGCCTGAAATAGGCATTCATGAAGCAACAGCATCTCTCATAGAAGTTTATCAGTCCTCTGTGTCTGTACTCCATCCCAACAGCAGGGGATTCCTTGCAGGAAGTAGATTCAAGCAATGCTTCCCAAAGAGTCAGTACCTGAGATCTCCCCTGGGGGACTTTTCAAAGCACTGTGTGTAGATTCTGGGTCATACCTCACACCTGATGAATGCCAGGACTCCCGACCAGTGGTCCACATCTCACGTCTTCCACTCAATAGTGGTATGGCTTGAAGCCACATTTAAGAACATTTCCGTTCTCAAACTCTTACTTTTCTCAACTGTCAAATGAAGAAAACAAGACCACCTATCTCACAGGGCTGTTTTCTGGATTCAATGAACTATTCTAAGTACAGTTCACAGCTCTGTGCCTGCTACGAAGGTAAGCTTGCTGAGCCCTGTGTCACTCCTATGACCTACGTGGCTATGTCCTCCACACCTTTCCCTCCTGTTGGAAAGCAGGGCTGCTCCAGGCTGAGAAGAGGGATCAAGTGGATTTTAGGAATGGAGGGCACCTGACAGCAGTGATGTTTCAGGTGAATGATGTCAGTCAGTTCTGTAGTCTGTTTTCATCTTTTGTCTCCTGCTGGAGAAATAAATTAAGAATACACAGAGAAAAACAAATAGGGGACCTGCTAGCTTTTTTATTTTTCCATTTGCAGCAAGCTTTACTGATTTGGAAACAACCGCCCTCTGGAACAAATGGAGAATTGTTCCACATTCTCTTAGGAACCTGTTTATGGAATGCATTGCTCACTGCTGGATCAGTGTGCTTGTCTGATAAATATTTGTTGAGCTCCTATCAGTTTTTGTACCTCGCCAAGCCTTTATCTAGGCAGAGCTAATGTACATTTTTCCTGGAAACCGGCCAATTATAGGAATAAGAATCATTTCCCTTAGGAGGCCTCTTTGTATTATTGTTAATGATTTTCCTGCCAGTAGGCACAGAAGGTGACATCTGATTCCCCAGCTGTGTGCTGTTTTCTATTTAGAGCATTGAAAACAATACAAGAATCAATGGGAGAACTCATACTCTCAAAGAAAGAGAATTAGTAAGAAATATCAAATATGAAAAAAAAAAAAAGAAATTTCAAATGTGAAAAAACATAAAGCATTTCAGAGGATGGGGGCTGGGGGGAGGAAAGGTGAGGCAAACTGGAGAACAGGTGCGCAGGGAATCTTTGAGAGGGGAATTAATTCTGTCTTTTGCTTGTGGGTTGGTCAGGGCAATCTACACAGGTGATAAGATTGGGCAGGACTACACACAAACACACACACATGAACACACACACATATGTGCATGTGAAACTGGTAAAATCTAAATTTGAGTTGTAGATTGGACCAACATCAATTTTCTCCATTCTACTTATGTAAGATGTTACAGAGTTGGGGGACTCTGGGTGAGGGTACACGACACATCCCTGTACTATTGTTGCAGCTTCCTGTGAACCTATAATTATTTCAGAATAAAAGTCTTTAAAAATTCCAAAAGATGGGCCAACTCCTAACTATTTGAGTGTTAACATTTACTACAAGGTATTCTGAGGAAAACCATTTCTTCGTTGCTCATCAGCTAGTCGAGAGTGAATAATGGTCAGTTTTCTCAATATGATGACCCTGATAAATGATCAGAACTCAAGAATAACACAATTCGTCTCATTTCCAACTTAGTATTATTCACTGGCTCTTTTTTTTTTTTTTTCCCTTAACCTAGAAATCACTTGCTACAGAGAGCAGAATAGAAAGGGGGCAGGCAAGCTTCCAAATGTGTGGACAGGAAAAACAGGTATGGAAGTGTCCTGGAACTGAGGGGAGGTGGTTTTATAGCTCTCACTGGCGCCAACGGTCAAGGAAGGTGACCTATGTCCTCTCTCACCCTAGTCTAGTGCTCCAAGCTGCTCTATGACTCACTCTAACGTCTTCTTATCTGCAACAGTGACCCCACAATCTCTTGCCAGCTGTGCACTTTGGAAAAATAAGTTTCCTTGATTCATTTTCTACAAGGAGAACAGGGCAACCGTCCCCTCATCTGTATATTTGTTTCATTTCTTCATTCATTGATTGAACATTTCTCAGGCTTCCGTTTAAAAAAATAATAAGAAAGAGGGACGCCTGGGTGGCTCAGTTGGTTAAGCAGCTGCCTTCGGCTCAGGTCATGATCCCAGCGTCCTGGGATCGAGTCCCACATCCTTGCTCCGCAGGGAGCCTGTTTCTCCCTCTGACTCTGCCTTCCACTCTGTCTGCCTGTGCTCGCTCTCACTCGCTCTCTCTCTGACAAATAAATAAAATCTTTAAAAAAATTAAAATAAAATAAAATAAAAAATAATAAGAAAGAATAGGGGGTGGCTCTGATGAGGGAGCAGGAGGCTGGCTGAGGACAAAGCAAAAGCTGGCGCCTTGCACCCCCTCTTCACCCTTTCCCCTCCATAAGTGTAGCATCCCTCAGGCAGCCCTGACTGCCATGAACAATAAGCAAATAGTTAACTTGCAGAGCTCACCTAGGTTCTAGAACTTCATCAGCTCCTTCTCTCAAGAAGACAGACATATTGGGATGCCTGGGTAGCTCAGTGGGTTAAGCCTCTGCCTTCAGCTCAGGTCATGGTCTCAGGGTCCTGAAATCAAGCCCTGCATCGGGCTCTCTGCTCATTGAGGAGCCTGCTTACTCCTTTCTTTCTGCCTGCCTCTCTGCCTACTTGTGATCTCTTTCTGTCAAATAAATAAATAAAATCCTTAAAAAAATGTGAGAAATAATATAAATATATAGAGAATAATACATTTAGGCTAGCTTATTAACATTATTATGTGGATAATTTTTTAGTACTCTATTACAAAACAGTAAGGAAAACACCTGCGTACTACTTTTCTGGCCTGAGAAGTATTTTTCATGGAATAGAGCTACTTTGTTTTAGAAACCATGACTTCCTCACAAACAATGTATCAAACAAAATAAATGCAAGTCCAGTGCTTTTAAGTAAGTGCTTCTTTGCAGAGTGCTGCTCAGAGGGTTTCAAGAGTAGAGGGCTCTAGCAAGGCCTGTAGGCACACTGGCAAGACAGAGGCAAAATTCTTTATTAATTGAAAATTCATTAAAGGGGCACCTGAGTGTCTCAGTTGGTTAAGTGTCTGCCTTGGGCTGAGGTCATGATCCTAGGGTCCTGGGATTGAGCCCCACTTCTTGCTCTCTGCTCAGCAGGGAACCTGCTTCTCCCTCTCCCTGCTGCTCCCCCTGCTTGTGCTCTCTCCCTCTCCCACTCTATCAAATAAATAAATAAAATCTTTTAAAAAATTAAAGTTCACTAAAAATTTTTTTAAAAATTTCTTTAAAAATTTTTACTGTCCAGTATTTAATATCCATTGGTACCATATATTTTAGATTTATTTAGATCTTAAACTACAGGTTTAAATTATTATTATTAGAATCAGAATCCAGTTTTTATTTTTATTATTATTTTTTAAATTTTATTTATTTATTTATTTGACAGAGAAAGAGAGATCACAAGCAGGCAGAGAGGCAGGCAGAGGAGAGGGGGGGCTCTCTCTTGCTGAGCAGAGAGCCCTATGTGGGGCTTGATCTCAGGACCCTGAGATCATGACCTGAGCCAAAGGCAGAGGCTTAACCCACTGAGCCACCCAGGTGCCCTCCGTTTTTATTTTTAACTGGCTTTCCACAGATTGGTCACAAGAATCTTGCATCCTCATTATTTAGTTATATACACAGAGCAGGCACACAGATTTGTCTCAGTGAGAAGCAACTCTGGAAGAATCCATGCCTGTAACATCTGTCTTGGGCCCTCATTTGAAACCATCATGAGCCCTTTGAGGTATTCATGTTAACTCATCAGGGTCTTTCTTGCTTAGAGTCATCCTCCTCTTCTGGATGGGAAACTGGGAACCCCTGACGTCCTCCCAGAGGTTCCTTTCTTTTTGAGGTTCTCCCTAGGGATCTCCAAAGAATCAGGGTTGCTCCATAGTTGAAGTCAGACTACTCCAAAAAAACATGTGGAATTTGATGAGAATCAACCCAACCACTTTTAGTGATTTAGTAACAGAAAACAACAAATTTAATTTATAAATTTATTTTCCTTAATTGTCGGGGGCAGCTTTGTACATAGCAGACAACATGGCGCTTGCGCCTGCGGCCAGACAGAGGACCTGCGCACCACCTGAAAGATGATTGGCTATGCCCAGAACAGGTAGCCCGAGGACACTGCGTGCTTTTTATCATGCTATCAGGCTTCCTTTCACATGTACAGTCTGCTGATGGGAGGAGAGGGGATACAAATAGGGGTAAACATCCGGGTAAGAGGAGAACAATAAAGATTCGCAAGCCTGTCACTCCGTGTCTCCTGGTCGTTCTTGCTGGGAGAGCGACACTTAATAAATAAGAACAACAGTATAAATTTGCCTTCCTTAACCACCACCACAAAAGACAACAAAAGAGGGATCACCCTGCAAATAAATACAAGAGGGACAGAATAGAAGAGGAGGTGGCTTTTCAATGGCCTGAGAAACGATCAGGCACCATCAGAACTACTGTCAGAAATGACAGAAATGTCAGAAATGACAGTTCTGATGGGTTTGGAGAGGGGAAACGGCAGATCCCGTGGAAAATGCAGGATGTGGAAGTGATCAGTAAATTGGCTTATTAGATCGTTGAAGAAGAGGGAAGAGAAACATTAGGCTTTGGGCCATGCTGGCTGCTGAAGTCAGTCCATCACACACATGAGTACATTTCATTGGCCTGCAGATCTGAGAAGCAGGTTCGATTACCTCTATTTTACAGATTAGGAAGGAGGCTCAAGTAGGGCGGGGTGCTACTTCTCCATAAGGCAGTCCAAGCCCGTGAGCAGCTTTTGTAATAAAATCTAGGACGAGGAACTCTACTTGCTTTTGGATAATAAGGCCAGATTAGACTGAATAAGATCAACGTCCCATTATTAGGAGGGTATGTTTTTCTTGAATACCAGAGTTGATCCCCGGAAGGAAATTAATCTCCAGGGTGGTGAACTATGTTGGATTTTAGACGCAAGAGGCCCAAACCAACAACATCTCACCATTGGGCTCCTACCCACTTCTATCAAATGGCCCAGAACTCTGGCAGGGGTCAGCAAGACCAAAACTCACAAGAAATCTTTTAACACTCTGAGTGCTGGTAAAGGGAAAATGTGCAAGATTGAACAATGAATTGGAGGGCTAGCTGGGTCTTTACTGTTCTGTGGACAGGAGGAGAATTAGGGATGGGCCTTGGAAAGGCTTGAAAGAGAGGATCTCCGCAGGAGGAAGAGAAGGAAAAAGATCTTTTTTTTTTTTTTTTTTTTTAAAGATTTTATTATTTGACAGAGAGATCACAACTAGGTAGAGAGGCAGGCAAGGGGGTGAGGCGGGAAGCAGGCTCCCTGCTGAGCAGAGAGCCTGACTCGGGGCTCTATCCCAGGACCCTGAGATCATGACCTGAGCCAAAGGCAGAGAAGCAACCCACTGAGCCACCCAGGTGCCCCAAGGAAGAGGATCTTTTCAGAAAACTGGGCAACCATGGAGGATACCCTAATGAAAACCTAAGCACCACCAGCAGTACAAGGGTTCAAGTTATCCAAACCAGGGAAGAAACCTTCATGTCCTTGTTCTTCCATAGGGCTTTTGTTTTTGTTTTGTTTTTATTTTCTCTCCAGCCCTCTTGTGAAGAGTTCTGAGGTCCAGGAATGGCTGTTAGCAGTGGTGGGTTGAGGGGTGAGGATAATCCCACTCCTTGCCAGTGGACAGGCATTGGCCTATGCCTCTACTGAGGACCACTGGACGGCAGGGGCACTAACTGGCAAAACCCCAGGCAGGAGAAACTATAAGGTTGAGTGGCTTTCTTTTCTCTCTTTCAGAGGGCAACCAGAGACAGTAAGAGGACAAAAAGGGGACGTGTGTGGAGGTGGGGGTGGGGCAGTAAGTGAGGGTGGTGCCTGGTCATTGCTCCACTGAAGAGTTACTGTTTGTTCATGAGGCCCAGGGGGTTTGGACAGAGGTAATTCTAAAGCCCTCCACTTTTCATGGAGGGTGACTAACATTTTATTTTGTGTATGTGCAGGTGCTTTTTTAGAGTTAATTTAGAGCCCAGCCTGAAACACATCAGGGTAGAGGTGGAGGAGAAATTCTCTTCTATCTCTCTCATGAAAGATGTTGAGACTAGTGGAGAGATGACGTTTGAGGGAAGGAAAGTCCTTCCAGGAGGCAAAGAGCAATGGACGTTGGATGTGGTACTTTTTTTTTTTTTTTATTTACTTGACAGAGAGAGATCACAAGTAGGCAGAGAGGCAGGCAGAGAGAGAGAGGAGGAAGCAGGCTCCCTGCTGAGCAGAGAGCCCAATGCGGGACTCGATCCCAGGACCCTGAGATCATGACCCGAGCCGAAGGCAGCGGCTTAACCCACTGAGCCACCCAGGAGCCCCTGGATGCAGTACTTTTAATAGTCACTTCTAGATCAACTGGTCTTTGCTTTCCACACTCCTCCGCGAGGGGTCCATCCACTGGCATTGTTCTACATTCCTATGATAACTTAAAGGGAAACTTGTACAATGTCTGGAGCCCTTGATGTCCTGCAATGAAGAAGGAAGATGTCTTCAAATCCCTTGCAGTGTGAATTCGCTTAGGTGGCACCAAACTTGACTTCCAAATGGAACAGTCTACATACAAAAGAAAAAGTAATGGGATCTACATCATAAATCTGAAGAGAACCTGGGAGAAGCTTCTGCTGGCCACTTGTGCCACTGTTGTGGTGGAAATCGGTGCTTAAAAGAAAATGTCCAGGAATGTTGGCCAGCAAGTTGTGCTGAAGTGTCCTGTGCTCTTGGAGCCCCTCTTATGGCCAGCCATTTCACTCCCAGAACCTTCACTAACCAGATCCAGGCAGCCTTCTGGGAGCCAAGACTTCTAGTGGTTACTGATCCCAGGGCTGCCCACCAGCCTCTCACAGAGGTGTCTTATGTTAACCTGCCTACCATGGCTCATGTAACACAGATTCTCCCTAGTGCTATGTGGACATGGCCATCCCTCGCAACAACAAGGGAGCCCAGTCAAGTGGGTCTGATGTTGGCCGGGGAAGTTCTGTGCATCTGTGGCACCAATTCCCCTGAACACCCATGGGAGATCATGCCTGATCCCTACTTCTGCAGAGATTCTGAAGAGTTGGAAAAGGAAGAGCAGACTGATGCTGGGAAGACTGTGACCCAGGAGGAATGGCAGGGTGAATGTGATGAGGCTTTGGAATAGAGGTGAGGTAAGGTGGGGTCTGGAGCCAACCACCAAGAAAGATGAGATGTCTTTAGTGAAAAATGGTGGTTTTATTAAAGCGCGGGGATAAAACCTGTGGGCAGAGAGAGTTGCTGCCCTGGGGGCTTGAGGAGTGGTGATTATATAGTCAGGAGTCTTGTGAAGTAAGGAAAAGAGAGGTTTCAAAATAACTTACATGTGCTAAAGATGACTGACCTACAAGGTACCTATGAGATACTGGAGGCCTTGCCATTGTCAAGTTAAGGTTGTCTTCCTCTCTAGCAAGGTATTAACATTAAGATAGTTGGGAGATTCTTGGAGGACTGTCACAGGTGTCCCACCCAGAAGTGAGGGTCGGGGGGGGAGGTTGCAGGGTGTCCGCTTATGCTTTGTCTTTGGCTTGCCTTCTGCTCCCTCATCAAATGGACGGCTCCAGCTCCTGAGTTCACTGCTACTCAGCCTGAAGTTGCAGACCGGTTTGAAGGCTGCAGGTGCCCTCTGGGCCAATTCAGCAGTTCCCTACTAAAGACTGGAGCGCCCAGCCAGCTGCTGAAGACTGGTCTGCAGCTCCCACTGCTCAGGCCACGGAATGGGTAGGAACAACCACTGAGTGGTCTTAAGCTGCTCTTCCACAAAGGCAAACCACGTGGAACAAGGTTGATAGAAATTAAACAGTTTCTTTAAAAAAAAAAAAATCTTTTGGTCTTTGTAATTCTATTCTCAAACTCTCAGTGATAGTCTGGTGTTAGCGGTATTTGGAGAATGAAGGGAGGGGCCAATGGCCACACTTGGGATTTTCTTCCAGAGGTGTGACAGGCATAGGTGGGTAGCTCGTGGTCCTGGGGCTCCAAGTGGTGACTTGCACCAGAATTCCAGGACACTTTACCGAGCAAGGGACACAGCTGTCATAGGGAGTGCCTGTGTTAAAGTTCAAGCAAGCCGGGAAGTCTGCCCTTAACTGAAGCCTAGGTAAGGGTCAAGTGAAAGTCAGGAATGGATTTGTGGGGCAGGAAAAAAGAAGGATTCCAGTACCGTTTGGAGAAGGGGACTGGATATTCTGTCACTAAATACGGTGGGACTTTTTCTCATTGATTTAAATTAACCAAAAGTGTGATTTCTAGATAACAAAGCGAGAGTTAATCAGCACTCCAGGGCAGCCTCGGAGGGGTGGGGGAGGAGGCCAATAGGTACTCCTGGGCCTCAGGTAAGGCCTCTTATAGGGTCAGTGAAGCTCTCTTTTGAGTTCTGCCCCTCCCCGTCCCTCCCCAGGGTGTGGTTTTCCTTTCTCTGGTTCCTACCGCACTTGGCACGTAATTATCTTGCAATTCGTAATCGTGTCTCTCAGGGTTAGACTCACAGCAAGGGCCAGGGACTGGCGCGGGCTCTCAGATCCTGGTTCCAATCCAGCTACACCACTAGTTAGCTCTGTGACTTTAGGCAAATAACTTAATCGCTCTACGCTGGATTTCTTTATTTAAACATGGGCACAAGACTCCTCCCCATCGCCTGGGGGTGCTGGGAGAAACGCAGGTGACCATGTGTGTAAAGTACTAGACGGAACGTATATGCAAACTAAAGGGCGGTTAACAGGATAAACATTTGTTAATTGATGTTAACTACCTATATTTTGTGCCCTCAACAAACGGTTACAGAACACCTACTGTATTTCAGGCGTTCCGAGCGCTCCCTCCCGGGTGGAGAAGCCTCACGTGCGGCCAGTGGGCCTTGCCCCGCGGGCCGTCCGGCGACTGGCTCCGAGGGAAGAGAAAACCCCGCCCACAGCCTTTTCGATCTCGTCAGCGATTGGACTGGGACCGTCTCGCACGCATTCCGGTTGCTAGGTTCGGGAGGAGAAGGTGGGGCGAAGCTACGCGTGCGCAGATTGAGGACGAAGATGCTTTCCGGTCGGGCGGGAGGAGGTGACGTCAGGAGTGGTGGCGGGGTTGCGGGGGGGCTCCTATAGCCCTCTGGACGTTTTATCTGTGGGCCCTCCGATCGCGTCACAAGTCGGCGACTGAGCCTAGGCGGTGGTGGCCGAGGCGGCGAAGGCGGCAGCGGCGGCGACAGCTCTGGGGTTTGCTTCTCGGGGTGTGTCGGCCGCCGCTGCTGCTTGGGCTTGGTATGTACAAATGGCTGGTTAGGATTCTCGGCACCATTTTCCGTTTCTGTGACCGGCCGGTGCCCCCAACCCGGGCCCTCCTGAAGAGGCGGCGCTCGAACAGGTGAGAGAGAGGGGGCCGAGCGCCAGCCTGGCTGTACCCCCTCCCCCACCCGGGGCTCGGCCGGGAGAGCGCTGCTCCAGCCAGGCAGGCCCCGCTCGGCCGAAACAGCTGGCCGGGCCAAGGCTGTGGAGGTGCGAGTGGCGGGTGTCCTGGTGACGTAGTCGCTCCCTCCACGCTGTGCGGATGCGCTTCGGATGATGGAGCGAGCTAGTTGTCTCTGGAGTGGCCCGCGATGGTTAGGATCTTTGATGTTCTTGTCAGAGTCCAGGCTGCTTGATGTCAAATGGGGCTGTATCGTATCTTGCTACTCTTAGGTTGAAAACTAAAAATTGAAGGAATACTGTCTGTATTGTGGCTCAGTGTTTACGAAGCACGCTCCCGAGCGTCATCTGTAGGCAATAAATGCAGCTAAGGGAAGTGAGATTCATAGCTTGCCCAAAGCCGTTTTGACTGCAAGAATTGTTCTCTTAGCACCAAGAAACAGCAGCTGTTTTGTTCTGAAACAGCTGTTAAACTGTGTGTGTGTGTGTGTGTGTGTGTGTGTATTTCGCGGGGGAGGGAGGGTGGTACCGTGCTTTAGAGTTAGTGTATGACGGAGAAAAATTAGGTGTCTCATTCCTTTAAAAATTGTACTCTACAATTCAGTTAAAATTTTGGGAAACCTAAAAGTTGGTTTGTCTCATTTCATACCACCTTGCTGAAGAATTAATCTGGAGAATAAAATACCATACCAGTTCTGTACACCCCACCATCAGCTTTTAGTGATCAAGTGTTCATTTCGGTGTTTTTTTTTTTTTTTTTTTTTTTTTTTTTTTTTTTTTTTTTTTTTTTTTTTTTTTTTTTTTTAAAGATTTTATTTATTTATTTATTTGACAGAGAGAGATCACAAGCAGGCAGAGGCAGGCAGAGAGAGAGGAGGAAGCAGGCTCCCTGCTGAGCAGAGAGCCCGACGCGGGCCTCGATCCCAGGACCCTGAGATCATGACCTGAGTCGAAGGCAGCGGCTTAACCCACTGAGCCACCCAGGCGCCCTGTTTTGTTTTGTTTTTGTTTTAAATTTAAGCCTCAGGATTGTTGAAGGGTGGTTTCTTGGAGCTTGAGAGAACAAGATGATTTAGTACATGAGTCTGAGAATGCAGGTCATTGATGAAATTGGCTGTTGGCTGAATTCCATCATGTGTTCTAGAGAGCCCAAGGTTTCATCCTATTTTCTATCTTTTTGTGAAGTTGTTGTGAGGATCATTTGAGAACATGTTGTAAAGTGCCAAAAGTGACGCTTAATATATATAAGGATAGTGTTTGTTTATTCTACACCATGGGCCTTGCGCCGAGGCTGGTGCATGATAGGCATTTGTTGCTTATTTATTGAATGAGAGAATGTTAATTCCTTCTCCCCTATCCTCTCTTTTTGCTCTGAATCCCTACTTTCAAATATGGAACAATGATTTGGAGATCAAAACCCTGTTCCTTACCACATATCCTTAATCTAAACAGTTCTTTACAATGTAAGCCATTTTTCAGTCGAAACAAAGCCAGGAGCTCTTACTGGGATGCTTAAAGTTGTGAACTGAGTGGTATTCTCCTAGGATTTATTCTGTTCATATTTTTGGTAAAACTGATCAATTATAATCATCTTTTAAAAGATGATTAATAGTATATCATAAGCCTTTAACATTCTTGAGGTATAGGTCCAGAGCTTTCCCAAATATCCCAGTTTTTTATTATCACTGTAATATCGTTTCCATGATAGAAGTGCAGTTAAATAGAACAACTTCTCTAAGAATTAAATTTTAAGGCTTCTTGTATTGTCTACTTCTAGTGAAGTAGAAGATTGCTTTCCTTTCGGGGAGAGAGGAGGAGATGTCATCTTTCAAAAGGAAATTATTTGTTCTTTTAATCATTTCTGGAGGGCAGCCTGGGTGGCTCAGTCGTTAAGCATCTGCCTTTGGCTCAGGTCATGATCCTAGGGTCCTGGGATCGAGCCCCACATCAGGCTTCCTGCTCAGTGGGAAGCCTGCTTCTCCCTCTCCCACTCCCCCTGTTTGTGTTCCCTTTCTCACTGTCTCTCTCTCTGTCAAATAAATAAATAAGATCTTTTAAAAAGATAAAATCATTTCTAGAGAGAAAAAGGAAATACTAGTCCTAGGCTTTCACCTATGTTGATTTACTAAGCCAAGTGATTTCTGGCCAGTTTCAGGTTTGTACTTTAGCCAGATTACAGATTATCATTTGATAGGGAGTTTTGAGTGCCTTTTTAAATAGTTTAAACAATAGTGTTAAGTCCTCAAATGGTAAAGGCCTACTATAGAAGAGTGTTTTCTTTTTAAGCATCAGTTGAATCTCATTTTCTCTGGACAAAGTGAATGGAGGAGATATGTTGTACGCATCCTAGGTTTACTTATAAAAATGTCTGTATGTATATGTAAATATAGAGAGATTATATATAATTTTTTTCTTCTCTCTCTCTTTTTAGCACTTTGTTTTCTACAGTGGACCCTGATGAAATACCAGCCAAAAGACCAAGATTAGGTATTGAATATGATAATTTTTAAAATTAAATTTTTTTAAGTAGGAAAAGTATATGTGTGGGGCAAAATTCAAAAGGTAAAAAGTATGTACAGTGAAAAGTAAGTCTCTTTCCTGTTCTTTTCTTTTCAGTTATCTTTTCCAGAGGTAACCACTGTTATCAGGGACTAGATGATCTGCCCAGATAAATAAGGCTGTATGTTGAACATGTATTTTAAAATTTTCAGTCTTCCTATAAAGAAAAGGTACTTTTTATTTTTGAGGACAAAACATGGTAAAAATCTCCTTCAAAATGAGTCTAGTTACATAGCTGAGTGAATGAATCTAAGGTGTTGCCCAAATTGTTTATTTCTCTGTATCCAGAGGGCTAGACGTAGCTTAATAGAAGAGATCAAACCTAGATTAAAGGAAAAAGGCACAACGGAATGCTATAATATTATTTCCTTTGTTTCAAAAATGAATGTAAATTTCGATATACCTCCAGATGCCGTAGTTAGGAGTAAACATGTCTGTTAAGATTTCATTTAAATTCAATGAGTAGTTATTGAGCATGTCTTACTGCTAAGCAATGTGTTAGGTTCTGCAGAAAAAAGAAAAATGAGTAAGACAGGGTCTCTATTTTCAGGGACCTTAAGAGTTGTATAGGTATATGATTGTATCATCGAGGGTATAAGACAAGCATATAAATAATTACTAATATCAGTAAGGAGACAATAAATGAAATAAGAAAGATAGTAACAAAATACTGTCTAATTTTTAGCTGATAAAAAGTATCAGTAAATATTTGGGGAAAGCGAGTATGTGAGATGGATCTTAAAGTATGGGTGAGATATCAGCAGAGCAATAGGAAGGGAAAGCATTCTAGGCAGAGGGAACAGTATGGGAGAGTTGTGCAATTCAGGAATCAGTGAATAGAACTCGGGAAAAGTTGGAGAGAGAGAAGGGTATCAAATTAAGAGGATTTTGAATGCCAGATTCATACTAAATTCATTAGGACAGTATTTCCCAAAGCACAGGGTAGATACTAGTTCAGGAAATGATTTTAGGGGATACAGCATTTCATAGCATTAAGTAGCATGTGAATTATGTTGTATCCTTATCATTTGTTTTTAATTTTCTGATTATTTCAAGTAGAAAAATTTTGATTTAACGCTATGTTAATGTATGTTTTTGATACTCATCTACTACCTGTGACTCTCCCTTCTGTTAACAGGCCACCTAAAACTTACATTGTTTCATTTCTTTACATTTATAGTAGTAATATAAAGTTACCTTTCAGATACATTTGCTTAGCAAAAAATATGAGTCAATTTTGAACAAAAATGTAAATAAATAACAGCAGGTCGATGGTGGTTACATCTGAAACTCATGTAGCATTTTGTGTCAGCTGTCCTTCAATCAAAACAAAGTGAGAAAAACAAAAAGAACTTTGAAGGTGGTATTACAGAAGGTTCCTGAAATAAAAATGGTGATCATCTATTTCATGGGCTTCCTTCCATGTTAAAGACCCGTCCCTCCATGATTTCCATGAAATATGTATTATATGTATTATATATATTAATATATATATATATATACACACCATATATTCACACATATATATATGTGTTATAATTTTCTGAATGGATACTATAGAAAGGAACCTAAGGCAAGGAACAAGCGGCAGGTAGCAGAGTTTGTAAAGGTCTACAGGAGTGCATCTGATAGACCTCTCTGTGATTATGCCTCTTCAGCACTTGAAATGGGGCCAGTGTGACTGAGGACCTAGATTTAATTTTAATTAAATATAAACTTAGGTGACTACTTGTGGCCACTGGCAGCTATGTTGGGCAATACTACTCTCTTGTTTGCTTTTGAGAGGAAGAAACAAAAGGAGGGTAGAAGGAAAAGGAAGACCTTAGAATCGCAGACTCATGATCTTAGAGATGAAAGGAATTTTAAGAGAGCTAACTTAGTCTATTGTGAGGAAAGTAAGGTGGTCTTATCCCCATTTTACAGATGAAGCAGGCCAGCCTGTCTTCCTTCCCACATTCCTCCTCCCCCTTACTCTTCTTCCCTCTCTCGCCTCCTCCCCCTCTTCTTCCTCCTCCTCTTCCTTTTTTGAGTTACTGAAATCTTTTTGGCATAATCTCAAAGAATACCTAGATTTTAGGAAAAAAAGTATTACAATACTTCTTAGCATCCACTATTTAAGTCTTTAGTTATTAGGAATACCACATGCCCCCTGGGGTCTGGATAACAGTCTGTGGGTCAAGCACCAATCTCTAAAGCTCTTATTCTTCCTCTTAAGAGAGTACAGCCCAATATAGGTGATAACCCTCAACATTACTAGAGGGATAACCTGGAATTCTCTAAATCTTAAAATGAAAAACAAGTAATTTGCAAACTTTGATACTTTTACCTATTCTCTGGTTACAGATTACTTCACATTGCATTCTGCTTACTTAGCTATCACATCCTCCCTGTTAAGTTATTCCCCTATTTTTTAATTTCTGTTTTATATCATTTTACGTTCTGGAGTGCTTGTTGTTTTAAAGCCACCATTTCAGTTTCAGGCTTTTTTTTTCCCTCTAAAGCACAATGTGGATAAAATGATAGTCTCTTTCTCTCAAACTAGTGCTTTAAAGCCCTTAATTGGGAAATAGAAAGGAAATTGTAGAGAACCAGTCAGCAGCGTAGGAAATGAGAAAAGGGTAGTGTCATAAAAGGAGGAAGTGTGGCAAGCACTGAAATCTACCCCTCCCCCTTATTTACCTTATTTACTTACTTACTAATTTTGTAATTTTTATTTCTGGTGGCAGGGAAGGGTGCATCAGTTCTAACACGTCTTCTCTCTCTTTTTTTTTTTTTAAATTTTTAAAATTTTCATTTTTAATTTAAAAAAAATTTTTTTAAAATTTAATTTTATGTTTTCAGTGTTCCAAGATTCATTGTTTATGCACCACACTCAGTGTTCCATGCAATATGTGCCCTCCTTAGTACCCACCACCAGGCTCACCTATCCCCTACCCCTCTCCCTTCTAAAGCCCTCAGTTTGTTTCTCAGAGTCCCAGTCTCTCATGGTTCGTCTCCCCCTCCAATTTCCCCCAATTCACTTTTCCTTTCCTTCTCCTAATGTCCTCCATGTTACTCCTTATGCTCCACAAGTAAGTGAAACCATATGATAATTGACTCTCTCTGCTTGACTTATTTCACTCAGCATAATCTCCTCCAGTCCCATCCATGTTGACACAAAAGTTGGGTTTTCATGCTTTCTGATGGAGGCATAATACTCCATTGTATATACGGACCATATCTTCTTTACCCATTTATCTGTTGAAGGGCATCTTGGCTCTTTGCACAATTTGGTGACTGTGGCCATTGCTGCTATGAACATTGGGGTACATATGGCCCTTCTTTTCACTACATCTGTATCTTTGGGGTAAATACCTAGTAGTGTAATTGCAGGGTCATAGGGTAGCTCTATTTTTAATTTTTTGAGGAATCTCCACACTGTTTTCTGAAGTGGCTGCACCAATTTGCATTCCCTCCAATAGTGTAAGAGTGTTTCCCTGTCTCCACATCCTCTCCAACACTTGTTGTTTACTGTCTTGTTGATTTTGGCCATTCTAACTGGTGTAAGATGGTATCTCAATGTGGTTTTGATTTGAATCTCCCTGATGGCTAATGATGATGAACATTTTTTCATGTGTTTGTTAGCCATTTGTATGTCTTCTTTAAAGAAGTGTCTGTTCATGTCTTCTGCCCATTTTTTAACATGGCTATCTCTAACATACCTTCTCAGTAGAGGGATAGCCTTATTTCATCATAGATGTTTATAGCTGCATATTTTATACTTCGCTAATTCTACCTTGGAGTAGCCAGTGTATAATAGGCACTTAGTAAATGGTTATTTAGGAGTGCATTGTTACCTGCCTAGGAAGTAAGGACAAATGAGTGAGTAAATTATAGTGCTTCCTGTCAGATTCTGCCATACTTAGTGTCTGTGTGCTGCAGGCTATGCCCCTGTCTCTTTGGTTTATTTATTTTATATATTCTGAACTCATTGCTAGAACTCATTGCTTACAAGTTGTCATTTCAGGGCATTTCTTTATGAATCAGTATGTGATTTGCTAAAGTGATGATTTCATGTTTTTTTAGCATCCAGAAGAGACACCTTATTGAAAAACAAAAATCACAGGATTCCTGGCAAGCTCAGTTGGTAGGGCATGCAACTCTTGAACTTGGTTCCTGAGTTCAGACCCCACGTTGGGTCTAGAGCTTACTTTAAAAAACCAAGCAAGCAAGCAAGCAAGCAAACAAAAACAGGGGCACCTGACTGGCTTTGTTGGTAAAGTATGTGACTCTTTCCTCTGCCCCACCCTGAGAGGGAGGGAGTGGAAGGGGCAGAGGAAGAGAGAGAATCTGAAGCGGGCTCCACCACCAGCATGGAGCTCAGTCAGGGCTTGATCTTAAAATCCTGAGATCATGACATGAGCTGAAATCAGAAGTTGGAAGCTTAACCCATGGAGCCAACCAGGTGCCCTGCATGTGACTCTTGATCTCAGGGTCATAGGTTCAAGTTCCACGTTGGGTGTGGAGCCTACCTAAAATAAAACAACCCCCAAATCCCAGAATCACCATACTGGAAATCTAGTTATTCAGATAGGAGAAAAATTACTTTTATGGATACCTTCTTATTTCAGTGATTGAAAATAGGACTTCTAATAGAGATTGAGAGAGGCCTTTTCTAAAATATAATCTTATTTTTTTGCTAGAAGTTTGTTACTCTATATGTATGTATAATCTATATTATATTGTCTAGATTATTTCATTCACCAAGTCAAAACCAGTTTCTACAATGCTGCCAGCTTATTTGGATTCCCATTCCAGCTGACCACAAAACCCATGGTAACTTCTGCTTGTAATGGAACACGGAATGTGGCCCCTTCAGGAGAGGTCAGTGGGGATAGTGTTACATTGGGGCTACTGATCTTTGTACTCTATCATTAAAGTTAAAATTCAGAAATATTCTTTTTAGGAATTTAGTGGAATGACATTTCTTTCCAGAAATATTTGTCTTTGATTGGCCTTGATATATAAAGGCCAAGAAAAAATATTTATAAAGAGCCCAATTACTAATACATCTGCTTTTCTTGTATAAGTATATGTAAAGAACCTGAAATTGTTATTTTATACATAATTTTGTGAGTCTTTACCAATTAAACTTTTGGTCTTACTGATAATGTTTCTTCTGTGAGCTAGTGAAAGAATCACCAATAGAGTGATTTTTTAAATATTAAAAACTTACTTAAATTCTAAAATTGAGATACTACAGAGGTGATTCTATTTGATTTTAAGGTATTTTCGAACTCTTCATCTTGTGAACTGACAGGTTCTGGATCCTGGAACAACATGCTGAAACTGGGTGAGGTGGTCAAAAATCTTTCTGCTTTCCTATACCTTTTTCTGCCTCTGTTTTCTGAGTTTTGAGAATATGAAAGGAAAACAAACACTGATTTGGGTTGGGATAAGAGCACAGACATATTCTGTCTACCTTCTAAAAATTATTGGATAGTTTTCTTTTAGAATTGTCATGGAATTTATTATTTGTGTTTTCTATTTGTATTGTCAGTGTCCTTAATATGACTTGGTTCAGAGTTCATTCATTAAAAAAACAAATAAAAACATTTCCTGAGAGCTTACTCAGTGTCAGTCATGTGTTAGGTTATCAAGAATAACAAAAGGACAAAATAATACATAAAACCTTTCATAACACAGAAGACATTGGGAGATGGAGAGAAGTGACTTGGGGGAAATCAGAGAGGGAGACAAACCATGAGAGACTGTGGACTCTGAGAAACAAACTGAGGGTTTTGGAGGAGTGGGGGCAGGGTTGGGTGAGCCTGGTGGTGGGTATTAAGGAGGGCACGTTTTGCATGGAGCACTGGGTATGGTGCATAAACAGTGAATTTTGGAACAGTGAAAAGAGATGAAAAAAGCAAAACAAAACAAATAATGATAAAACCCTGTCTTTGAAGGATATCATCTGATTGGGGAGCAACTTTAGGTTTCCAGTTTTCATAGTTTATGGATTAGGAACCTCCATGTCATTCTTGGAGCCCAAACTTGAATTGTTTATTGTACATAACTGTATAAAATTCTATCATGGGGAAGAATAGGAAGAATCCAGAAAACAGTTATTGTACATAATTGTATAAAATTCTATCATGGGGAAAAACAGGAAGAATCCAGAATCCTGATAATGGCTGAGATCTATGTCACACAGCCTATAAAGTTTGAGATAAAGGGATAAGAGCTCTTAGAAAAGTTGTGGGTTCAGGAGTCAAAGTGGAAGAAACTAAGGAGGTGATAAAAACCTTACAGTAGTAAGTTTCCTTCTCAAGCTTTTTAAGTAAGGTATTTCTGGTGGCAGAGAAGAGCAAAGGGGAGTAAATGCATACCCCTGAGTCTGAGAATCTAGTTCCAAAGGACCTGGAACAAAGATAATACTTTTTTGGAGTCTTTCATTTCATTTTAAAAGTTAATACAAATTAGATTTTATAATCTATTCACATTGTTTGAATATGTATATGTTAAACATTATTATTAAAATGGACATATGGAAGGGATGGTATGTTTGTCTTGTGACTTAGGCATCAGCACTGTCTTTCTGTGCGTTCGTGTAGCCTTGTCAGAGAAGCACAGGTATTCTGGGGACAGGTTTCTTGTATAAAGAAGTCTACAGTCTCCTTCCGTCTTTCTCCCCTTTGCCCCAGAAAAAAAAAAAAAAAAGTCTACAGTCTCTTACTTGAAATCCTTGAAGATGTGTTGGGGAATTTAGAATTTTTCATATTTTCAATATATTGTCTTTTTTGAATATTGTTTTAAAAAAAGTCCCATTAGAATTGAACATTGGTTCAAATCAGGTTTTGCAAACAAAGGAATTCAGGTCAGTTTAAGTTCTGCTGCCACAGACTTAATGAAAAATCTTTCAGTTTTAGATCTCTTTACATTTTGGAGTCCTCAGAGGCTCCTTGGCTGTGCAGTAGCTGCATCAGTAAATGTGACTGATGAGAGTTTGGTTACCCTTTTATAAAGTCTTTTATAAAGTCCAGTAACCATCTCACAAGTGCTTGAGGCTTCTGGTGAAATGTGGTAACATATAGCAGGTTTTTGTTTAAAAATACTTCTGTTTTCTTGGGAAAAAGAAATGATTTGAACAACTCACTCAATTTGGGTAGATTACATGGAGTTTGTAATCATTGAGTCCCTCCTGCTTTTTGATGGTCCCAGACAGGGACACTATAAAAGCTTACATGTGAATTTTTATCGTCCCTCTGAGATCAAAGAGAAACAAAGTTCTATTGCTTTTTCTTCAACTTTTAACACTTTGTGCTGCATCTCTGTATGGTAATGGCATTTGAAAGGATAAGATATTTAGTTCTATAATGTAGACTGTTCACAGATTTTCTAATGCAAACTGCTTACAGGTTTGGGGTCTGTGTGTGTGTGTGTGTATGTGTGTTTTATAATTACAAATGCATTTTTAAAATAGGTAATAAATCTCCTAACGGAATAAGTGACTATCCAAAGATCAGAGTGACTGTAACCCGAGATCAGCCCCGCAGAGTCCTGCCTTCCTTTGGGTAAGTGTTAAATCCTGCCTTTGTTGTAAATGGAAACTAAGCACTTATTAGGTGCTCTCTCTTAGGCATTCCCACTTTTGTTCTGTTATGTAAGCTTGTTAAGTAAGTAGTCTGAGGTTATTAACTTCTCAGATATCTTACAGCTATTGAGAGATTTGAATTCAGGTGTGTGTTACTTTCTCTGCATAACAGCCTATGCTTATAGCATCTGATTTTGAAAACTTTTAAAAAAAATATTTGCTCACTTCTAAACTTTATTTTTTTTTCAAGAATTTTATTTATTTGAGAGAGAGAAAGAGAGCATAAGCAGTGGGAAGGGGCAGAGAGGGAGGGTGAGGGAGAATATCTCCAGCAGACTTCATGCTGATTGTGGAGCCCCAGATGGGGCTCAGTCCCATGACCCTGGGATCACAACTGGGACCGAAACCATGAGTTGGACACTTAACTGACTGAGCCACAGGCGCCCCTGAGCTTTGTTTTTTTCATTAAGTTTTTTATTTTAATTCCACTATAGTTAGCATACGGTATTATCTTAGTTTCAGGTATATAATCTAGTGATTAAACAATTCTACACATTACTGAGTGTTCATCATGCTAAGTGTATTCTTCATCCGCAATACCTGTTTTACCCATACCCCTACCCAACTTCCCAAAACTTTATTTTTTCCCTAAACTTTATTTTTTGAAGTATAATATGCATATGGAAAATGTAAAAACCATGATGAATTTTCATATACTGAACACATCAATTTTGTGTACTGTTCTTCTTTTATTTTTTTTAATTTTTTAATTTTTTTAAAGATTTTATTTATTTATTTGACAGAGAGAAATTACAAGTACACTGAGAGGCAGGCAGAGAGAGAGAGAAGGAAGCAGGCTCCCTGCTGAGCAGAGAGCCCGATGCGGGACTCGATCCCAGGACCCCGAGATCATGACCCAAGCCGAAGGCAGCGGCCCAACGCACTGAGCCACCCAGGCGCCCCTGTTCTTCTTTTAGTAGTGATTTTCTTTTCCTTTCTGTGTTCTCACATTCTAGAATTTCTATTGTTTGGATATTATTTTTCTAATTTTTCTCTATATTGATCTGATTGATCTAAATTTTGTATGTATTAAGCCGCTCTTCTCAGGTCATGATCTCTCCTGGGATTCCCCTCAAAAAAGCCTGCTTCCCTTCCTCTCCTCTCTTACTGCCTCTTTACTTGTGATTTCTCTCTGTCAAATTTAAAATTTTTTTGATGTCATTTTCTTTCTTTCTTTTTTTTTTTTTGATGTCATAGTTTTTTTTTTTAATTTTTTATTTTTTTATAAACATGTATTTTTATCCCCAGGGGTACAGGTCTGTGAATCGCCAGGTTTACATACTTCACAGCACTCACCAAAGCACATACCCTCCCCAATGTCCATAACCCCACCCCCCCTTCTCCCAACCCTCCTCCCCCCCAGTAACCCTCAGTTTGTTTTGTAAGATTAAGAGTCACTTATGGTTTGTCTCCCTTGATGTCATAGTTTTTAAGTCAGAAGAGTCCTCCTACTCCTTCCTCTTACGGTTTTTTTCCTTGTTCTAAGAATCTTATTCTTATTAAAAGAGGCAAAAAAATGATCTGCCTGGCTGATTCAGTTGGTGGAGCATGTGACTCTTGATCTCGGGGTTTGTGGTTCGAGACCCCTCTTGGACAGAGATTACTTTAAAAAAAAAAAAAAAGGTAGCGCCTGAGTGGCTCAATGGGTTAAAGCCTCTGCATTCGGCTCAGGTCATGATCACAGGGTTCTGGGATTGAGCCCTGCATTGCGCTCTCTTCTCATCAGGGAGACTGCTTCCTCCCTCTCTCTCTGCCTACTTGTGATCTCTGTCAAATTAATAAAATCTTAAAAAAAAAAAAAAGCAAATATGGATGCCATATCTTTTCTTACCTCTCTAGAACTGTTAATTTATTTTAAAATTTCTTCGTCTCCTTATTTTGTTTCCTCTGAATTCCTTTCCCCACTTTGGTTTATTTTGGTCTTTTCTTTCATATTAGAGTCTTTTGTTGTTGTTGTTGAGCTATAATATATTAATTTCGACATAATGATTTGATGTTTGCATATATTATTGAAAGGATTACTGTAAGAAGTTTAGTTAATGTCTATCACCATATAGAATTACAATTTTTTTCTTGTGATGAGAACTTTAAAGATCTGCTCTTTCAGTAACTTCCAAATATACAACATGATAGTATTAAGTGTAGTCACCATGGTGTGCATTACATCCCATGACTTACTGATTCGATAACTGGAGGTTTGTGCCTATGTTTAGCTTTATTTGCGTTTTTGATTCCACATATAAGTGAATCATATTTGTCTTTGTCTTACTTCATTTAACAGCATACCCTCAGGGTCCATCTGTGTTTTTCCAAATGGCAGGATTTCCTTCTTTTTTATGGTTGAATAACATTTCATTTCAATGTGTATTTTCTCTATCCACTCATCTATTGATGGACATTTATCTTGTTTCCATGTCTTGGCTGTGGTAAATAATGCTTAGGTGAACATGGGGATGATGTTATCTTTCAGTATTAGAGTCTTTGTTCAAATATCTGGTAATGTTTGGCCCTCCATTCCTGTTTAAGAATGAGACAACTGAAAAGCAGCCTCTTTGGAGTTGGATAAATAGCAGATTGTAGGGCTAAGAGAGAAAGTATGAACAAGTATCATTTTGTTATTTCTTGTTTAATTCCATTAGAGTTAGAGGATATGCTATAGCATATTTCAGTTCTTTAGAATGTGTTAATATCTTTTTTATGTCCTAGAATATGGTCTGTCTGGGTTATGTTCAGCATGCACTTGAAAAGAATATGTATTCTGCTGGTGGTGGTGGAAATGTTCTATAATTGCCACACAAGTCAAGTTGGCTGATGATGTTTTACAGGTCTTACTGATTTTCTATTTTTTTGTTGATTGATAAATGAGGAGTGTTGATATTTTATACTATAATTATGGATTTGTCTATTTCTCCATTTAGTTATGTCAGTATTGTCTTCATGTATTTAAAACTCTGCAAATGAGTACATTTGACCCAGATTCATCAGTTGTTACGATTTTCCATATTTGCTTCATGCTCTGTCATATATACCTGAATTTTTTTCTGAAACATTTGAGTCTCTTAGACTCATGTCCCTTTAATCACAAGTGCATGAGTGGGTTTATTTCTTTTTTTTTTTATAAGAGATTTTTTTAAAAAAAGATTTTATTTATTTGTTTGACAGAGATCACAAGTAGGCAGAGAGGCGGGGGGGCGGGGAGCAGGCTCCCTGCTGAGCAGAGAGCCTGATGTGGGGCTCGATCCCAGGACCCTGGTATCATAACCTGAGCCGAAGGCAGAGGCTTTAACCCACTGAGCCACCCAGGCGCCCCTGAGTGTGTTTATTTCTTAAATGTGAGGACGTTCACTTACATAATCATAGATAAGCAAAATCAGAAAATTTAGCATGATACAATACTCTTATGTAATCTCATTTAAATTTTTCCATTATAGAGATGATTTTTTTCTGGTCCAGGATTCAGTGCAGGATCATGTAGTACATTTAATTTTCATGTCTTTTTGGTCTCCTTTAATCTGGAACAGTTCCCTAGCCTTTCTTTATCTTTGATGGCATGGATATTTTTAAAGAGGAGAATGTATTTCTTTCGTAGAATGTTCTCTAATTTTGTCTGATGTTTACTCATTACTTTTTCAAGATTAAGCAGTTGTTTGCTTTGTTTGTTTTGGTAAAAATACTACATTGGTGGTTTAACCTTTTGAAAACATTGCATCAGGGGTGCCTGGGTGGCTCAGTCGTTAAGTGTCTACCTTCGGCTCAGGTCATGATCCCTGGGTCCTGGCTTTGAGCCCCCATTAGGCTCCCTGCTCTGTGGGGGGCCTGCTTCTCCCTCTCCTACTTCCCCTGCTTGTGTTCCTCTCTGGCTCTCTCTGTCTCTGTCAAATAAATGAAATCGTAAAAAAAAAAAAAAAATCACATCAAGGTGGGTAAGACACCAGTTTGACACATTATTGGTAAGTGCAGGAAAGGCAGGCTCTGTCAGCAGCAACAAGGCCTAGGTGGGGGCTTCATGGCTTCCGTTTCTTTAATGGTTATTAATGTAGCATTCAGGAGATAATTACTGAGTGCCATTTGGCCTAGATTCTGTACTAGGATACAATAGTGAAAGGATGTTATCTCTGTTTTCGTGGAATTTAAAGTTTAGTGTGGGTTGTACACATTAAATAATGACACCAGTAATTAATTCCAGTGGTACCAGGTGACTAAAGGAAAAGTGAGCACCAGAGGAGGGTGTGTGTCACAGGAGAGCTAAATCCAGGGTTGGACAGTTGGGCACGAAGAAGAAGGCAGAGGCTTTCGTGTGGCAGTCCTGGTGACCGCAGACAGACATTCCATAGTGGAGGGGGTGCCCTCTGGTTTAGAGATAGATTTAACTTTTGTGAATGGCAGGTAGTTGTCTGATTTGACAAGAGCAGGCTTAACCTAGGACAGATAGCTTAATCACAGGATGGTCTGGGAGCTTACATTTCAGCAATTTAAGGAGTTTCTTGGTAACTTCTTTTCTTTTTTTCTGTCTCACAGTTTTACTTTGAACTCAGAGGGGTATAACAGAAGACCAGGTGGCCGTCGTCATAGCAAAGGCCCTTCAGAGAGTTCCTTAACCTGGAAGCCTCAGGAACAGGTTGTAACAGAGATGATTTCTGAAGAGGGTGGCAAGGGTCTGAGGCGTCCCCACTGTACTGTGGAGGAGGTAAGCCCTTTTAGCTGAAAAAATAGTTTAAAATAGTTAAAAAATACAGTTTTAAAAATAGTTTTTAAATAGTTTAAAAAATAGTTTATGAATTTTCCAGGGAATCAGTAATAAGTGTACTGGGATACAGAGTTCAAAAGGGATGGAAAGGTGTCCAGTGACTGTAAATTTCCCAGTCTCCCTTCCAGTACCTGACCCTACGACCCTGTCTGATGGTTAACAAGTCACCACTGATACACTTATATGTACCCTTCTGGAGATACTGTATAAATACATAATTCATCAATTTTCAGATTTTTTTTCACCATAGGACAAAAAAAGTCCTAGCATGGTCTCTCCCATGCTAGGGAGAGAGAAGTTTCTGATCCTTTGGGCGTTTGAATTCTTCTACTAACTTGTTTCTTTTATAAGGCATAACTGTGACTGCGTAAGAGAAGTAAACAGTGAACATGCCCACTTTTCCCTTTTCAGGGCACTTAGTGTGATATCTTCATCACCAGTCTTCTTTTTACTTCTCTCCTGAGATCTTTGCTTATTCTAGGAGAATTTAGAATTGTTCCTGTACTTGGTATTTCCCAGGACCATCACCTATTGCAGTTTGCCAGATGGTTTTCTGAGCCATTTAGTTTCGTTGGTCAAAGAGTTATTGGAGGTCCAGGTTTTGTGCTCGTTGTCAGCAATTCAAAAATTGAATAAAATGTGGTCTTTGTCCCCTAGGAGCTTGTACCTAAATAGTTGTAATCAACAGAGGCAAGCAGAGAGAGGAATAGATTGAAGTAGGCTTCAGTATCTCTTATTTTTTTTTTTTTTTTTTTTTTTTTAGATTTTATTTATTTATTTGACAGACAGAGATTACAAGTAAGCAGAGAGGCAGGCAGAGAGAGAGAGAGAGAGAGCGCGGGGAAGCAGGCTCCCTGCCGAGTAGAGAGCCCGATGCGGGGCTGGATCCCAGGACCCTGAGATATCTCTTTTGAGCCACCCATGAGAATCTCTTAGATGAGAAATCAGAGATGGTGCTGAGCAAAAATATAGGGTATATACAGGATATATTCTAGAAATATTAAAGGTAATATTAGCAAGTCCATGTTCATTGGGTAAGGATAATATAAAGTTAGAAGAGGCTGAGTCTCAGATTTCAGTCTTGGATAAATATGTGTCACTGGCAAAGATACCCTATGTGTTTAGTGGGAAGATGATGACTTTAGGTTTGGACATTGTTTAAAGTGCCTGTGAAACATTCAAGAAGACCTGTCTCATAGACCCTTGGATATAGGTGATGGGAGAAATGAGAAGAAGGCAGGGTTAGAGATACATTTCTGAATCTTCTGTATATTGGTGTTTGATAAATCAGGGGAGCTAGAGAGATACTTAGGGAGAGAATGTAGTGTGAGAGAAGAGATAATGGGCAGACCATTGGCATTTGAGGGCAGGCAGAAGAAATAATTGGCAGTGGAGATGGAGAAGATCAGAAGTCAGGAGTGTATTGTCTAGGAAGGCAAAGGGAGGTCAGCAGGGTGAGGTGTTGGAGAGAGAGAGGTCAAGTGACATAAGGGCTGAGGAAGTGTCTGCTTGCTCTGGCAGTGGAAGTCATTGGTGACCCTGATGAGACCAGATCCATTTTGGAACCTGAATGTTCTGAATACGCAGGTGGATTATTTCTGTTGAGTTTTTTGTGGTTGACATAAACTGTCAAAACCCCAGATGCCATCAGAGTCTAGCAGATAACATAAATGAGTGGGGTGGGTGGAGTGAGTGGCCCATCTAAGGAAAATAGCCCTACCCAGCTCCAGATTGGCCATTCAGTTTTCTGAAAGAGGGCAGATTTTTAGATCTTTCTTTTCAAATTTATAAAGTTGGTAATTCAAGAAATTTAAAAAGTGCTGGCAAATAAAACACATCTGTGGGCTGCATTTGACCTCTTGGTCTCTGTTTATGATTTAATGATAGCTTTAATGTGTTAAAACTTAAATGACATCCTTTCTTTTATTTAGGGTGTTCAAAAAGAGGAAAGAGAGAAATACCGAAGGTTATTGGAGCGACTTAAAGAAGGTGGTCATGGAAACTCTGTTCCTCCGGTAGCTCCTACTTACCACAGGTAAAAATGAGCTAACAAAGTAAATGCTTTGCCATACATCTTTTTCCTTATTTTTGGAGAGGGGATTGTCAAGAAAGGCTTTGTTGAAAAAAAGAGGTTTACATTGAGAGAACTAGCCTTATAATTTGCCTCAATGGTGTATCTAGTGATAAGATATAGAGAGCACAGTGGTTTTACAAAATAGATTTTTCTGTTAGCTTTAGGATCTTTTGCTCACATGAACTCTTGAAACTCTGATATAGAAAAGTAGAATTATAGGTGGAAATCAAGTTCTGAGGGAGCAGAGTTTTTTCAACCTCTTCAGCATACACATTTCCCTTAGTCTCTTGTCTTTTTCTGTCTCTTTCCCCCTCCTTCTCCTTTCCTGCCCAGTTCTCCCTCTCTCCCACCCCTAGCCTTTCTCTCTGATACACACACAGTTTCTGTGGCATGTCGGCGAATGCATTTTTGCATGATTGGTCCTCCACATTAAAAGTAAGATTAAAGTCGCCCCAGGTTATAGAAGGTTTTCTTCATAAGACTTCTTGTTAAATATTCTAATGCTTTGGGCAAAAGATGACAGTAGCAGAAGGAGCTGATATCTGGCCTTATATTCACCTGTAAAAAAGGGACAAAAAATATGTGAGTACAAGATTGAGGCACACAGGAGAATTCTAACAAGTGGTATGAGAATACATGGCGGGGGTTGGAGGATCCTGGAAATTATGTAATGGCAAGTTGAAGGTAAAAGTCACAAGGCTGTCTAGCTTGTTGAATGTACAAATAGCAAAAGATTATTTGTCTAGGAATTTTAACTTTTGTTGAGTTTTTTTTTTTTCTTTTTTTCTTTTGTTTTAATTCGTTTACTCAGGTAGAATGTTAATATTTTCTCTGTTTTGACTGGAAGCAATATGCTTCACGGGCTTTTGCTCCTGTCATCTTGGCAAAATCCTCAGACTATTTTGCTGTTTACATTCCTGGTTTTATTGTATTGTTTTAGGATCTATTTCATTATGTCATTTTAAATATTTCATCTTTCAACTTGAGTTTTGTCATACTGAGGTTGTTTGGTTGAGATGGTGCTGGGGATTGAGAACATCTAATTTTACCAACATTTAAACTGGAGGTTAGGGTAACTTGACTAAAATACTAGCATCAGGCTTATACTCCTTGTATCCCAGTCCCAGATGGTGCTATGTTGCATCCTCTCCTAATTTGATGTTCCAGGGTAATCAGTAAGCCTGTTTCTAGGAACTTGTCAGATGGAGATAATATTTATGGTAGACTTTCCTTTTGTATCTGACCTTCTTTACTTTTTGTGTTCCTAAGCTCTCAAAGAAGTCAGATGGACACATTAAAGACCAAAGGCTGGGGGGACGAGCAAAGTCACGGAGTCAGAACAACTCAGTTTGTTCCAAAACAATGTGAGTTCCCAGATCTAGCCCTATCTCCGTATATTGACCTTAGTTCACGTGCACATGAAATTGAGAAATGACATCCTAGTGAAAGATGGCGTATCAAAGTTTGAAACATTGTGAGACCCCAGGGCTTTGACTTGGGCTTATCCAGTATATGTAGTTTAGTAAAAAGGCCATTTCAGGACAAAGTAGATTCATAAGATAACTCTTAGTTATTATTCCTAGCTTCTACCTAGCAAGTATTTTGTGAGCCTAAAATTAGTTTCTTAATATTTATTTTATTAATGTCTTTATATTTCTCCACTAGCTATTCACTGAATGGCACTAAATGATAAGTAAATGTCTTGATACTTTGGAAACTGCGTAAGTTGAAATTCCAGCTGTATTATTGATTAAAGAAGGAAACATTCAATCTTTTCTTTATCATCTTCACAGACAGAGTTGTTGAAACAAGGGGACCTTTATGCTCAGTGAGAACTGAGAAGAGGTACATGGTTCAGTTCATTCTAAGTTTTCTTTTGATCCATTATTTTCTTCATAAGCTATATTGGTAAATAATTATGTCTAAAGAATTCTGAATTCTCCTTAGCTCTGGTAGCTGGTCAGCAAAAATGGGTACACGGGTTGCTGTTGTGTTAGATGCCCACCCTAGCTCGGAGGGTGCCCTTATGCCCTGGGCATTAGGGGTTGGGAGATGCAGATGCTACTTGGATAGGTGTGTGGTTGTAGTGGGTATCTGTAGACATTAGCATCCCTAGTATAAGAACAGTGAAAGTAGTTCTGTGTGCCTTTAGGATTTTGGATGATAGTTATAGCAGAGTTTGGGGTAAGCTATGGCCTTTGTCCAAATCTGATCCACCTGCCTATTTTTTTAAGTAAAGCTTTATTAGAACACATTCATGATGATTCATTTATATACTGTTTGGCTGTTTTTAATCTCTGATGGAAGTTGAGAAGATGTGACAAAACCTGTAAGATTTGGGGCACCTGGCTGACTCAGTCTGTAGACCATGTGACTCTTGATCTTGGGTTCCTTAGAGTCATGACTTTGGGCCCCCCCATATTCGACATACCAGTTACTTAAAAAGAAAAAAACAACACCAACAAAAAAAAAAAAAACCCATAACATTTGCTAAACCCAAAATATTTATTCTCTGACCCTTTTCAAAAAAAAAACTTAGCTGACCCTTGGTTTAGAGGACTAGATAAAAAAATTTAAAAATTATTAAAAAAAAAAAGAGGACTAGATAAACTCAAGGTGGTTTTTGTTGACAAGTTATTAACTCTTATTTCTAAAATTAGTCTCATGTGTGCCAGTTAAAATTATCCAGCCTATACTCTTCCAATATTTTTCCTCAGGTGTTGTTCAAAGGGGAAAATTTCCGATACAGAAAGGACAGTTGGAATCAGACTTGAAAATGAAGGTGTAAGTGGAAACTCTAGTTAAATTTTATGTTGTTTTACTCTTTCACCTGACCTGTGTTAAAATGTTGGCGTTCATGAAAAGAAAGATGAAAAATATTACTTTGATTTCTAATTTGATTGTTTTCTCTTGAAAAAGCAGCAGGGATTGAAGATGTATATACAACTTTTGGCTTCCTTCTGAATTCCCAGATTTTTACCTCTGTATAGTAGCCACTGTTTTTGTAAGAGAGACCAACTTGTCTCCATCCCAACCCTTATCTGTAGTACCTGGCTTCTTTTGGAGAATTTTAAAAAACCATATGGTTTTAGGAAAGATATGTTCAGTACATTTTGAGAGTCAAGAACTCAGATTTATTTCAAAATTTAGCAGTCTTATGCTTAATTGGATTTTACATTTTTCGGTGTAAGTACTGGAATAAAAAGTGTTCTGTGGTCTCCATAACAATACCAACATTTTAAATAATAGGAGAGTGTTTTGCTAAACAGTCTGTAACCAAAAGAAATACATTTCTAAACTAAAGGCAAACTTGAGGTTTTAGATTATTTCACATTTTAGATACATAGAAATATCAAAATTTAGGGTGCTGCTTTATGTGAAGTACCTCTTTAATCAGATTTTTCTTCTCCCATTAGACTGCTCTGTAGGTTGAGTGTAGGTCTCCGAACATCCCTGTTCCCAGTCATTTGGATTGAAGCCTTCTATATAGAGTTACTGTTTTTCGCCTGTGGAACACCAGCTGCGAAAGGGTGGAAATTATGGCTGAGAGAGCACAGAGAGGGAGTATATTTGGAACCAGGCTAAAGACTACCTGGTGCTTCTCTCTGTGCCGAACCTGAAGGCTCTGCTGTCTGGGGCCATCAGCTGCTGGTTTCCTAGGACCAGGATCCCTGGCCGTGAACTAGAGAGAAGAGTACTGGCTCGGCCTCTGGAGACTAGTGTGGTTCTCGTCTGAAGCTCTCTTGCTAACTCAGTTTCTTAATTTTAAAAGTTGGGCTACTAGATGTCTTAAATTAACTATTGAAGGTCACATAGGGTCACAATAAGGAAGGATATTGTCAGAGTTTCTGGAATGCTGGCAGAGTTCTATTTGCTGACCTGAATGGTGCTTATATATGTGTTCATTTTACAAAGATCAGGTGGTACGTAAATGTGTGTACATTTTTCTGTAGTAAGTAATTCCTTTAAAAAAATGAAATGGATCAAGTTTACTTATTATAAGGATAGTAGTACTTTATTCCAAGTGATCGGATTTTGGGTCATAGGTTTTGCTTTTTTAAAACACTTCAAAATGTCTTATAACCATCTTACTTTTCATTGGCCTAAGAGAATTGAAAATACCTTTCTTGCTGCCTACAGGGAGAATGATGAGTGTTCTGTTTCATGGTTTATAATTGAGGTGTCCTGTGAGCCTTAGGTTTCGAGCATTTTTGTTCCTCTTGCAGGGACAGGCAGATAGACAAAATCTCCTTCCCTTACTTGGGAGATTCGCTAAATCTCTCAGGACAATGGCACTGTTCTATGTTTCATGTATTATGTGTGTTTATATGTGTAAATACCAAACATGTCAATAGAATATAGACACTTTTTTGATCAGAGGAGGGGACACCAGCTGGAACCTGACCTATCCGAAGAGGTGTCAGCCCGACTCCGCCTGGGCAGTGGGAGCAATGGCTTACTCAGGAGGAAAATGTCAATACTTGAGACAAAAGAAAAACATTGCTCAGGCAAAGAGAGGGATAAAAGGATGGATGATCTTCTTGAACTTACAGAGGTATTGTTTCTTGTGTTGATCAGAATAAGAGGCATGTTTTTAAATGACTTTAGTTACCAAGAATTGAATACATTTTATTTTGAGGAGTTTCTCCAGGCTAGGGACGAGTGTATGAGAGAAATCAGATCCAGTCACTGGCTACATTGATCATTAGTGATCTGTGAAAGTGGCCTAAGGGATCAGATTAATGTTCAGCAAATGTGAGTAGACATATTTGTCACATATATTGGAATATTATGGGTTCTTTGCAGATTTTTCTTCAAATATTTTGGGTTTTATAGTATGGGTTTGGCATTAGGAATGAGTTCATTGCATTTTTAAAAAAGTGATTCTTGTTTACTAAAATGTCCCTTTCATTGATTATTGGATTTGAAAATAGTGAAAACTTACTTGAAACACCAAGGAAATGAAGGTAGTTAAAAATTCTCATTTTAGTATATGTGCTGCCGAAGAGTGAGCCTATATCTTGGCTCCTTTTCCAGTGTTGTGTTAGTAGGTGGTAATCAGTCAGTCCTATGCAGTGAGAACCTGTGGAGCACTTACTATATATTGGACATGGAAGTGGAGAGATCCATAAAACGGCACAATTGTGAGCAGTGAAGGAAGCAGGATTTAAAGTACTTAAATGAAACTAATTTCTGTTGGGTTTATAGATTCATCTCAGTAGCTTAAATATGCATTTATCTGCATAATTCTTCAGAATAATGAAGCTATCTATTCAATGAGGACTCAGTTGGTAGACCAGAGTTTCTCCCTGTTTGCTTATTCCCTTCATGTCCAAACTGTATAGTATGATCTCCAAGGGGTTCTAATTCTATTACTTTGATGATTTTAAATAAAAGGTTAGTAGGTAAATAAATAAACGTGAAAATACTTAAAGAGTATTGTGAAAATACTTAAAGAGTATTGGGAGAGGAGCAAAGGCTGGAAAGTTAGACACCCCGGGTTCCATGCTAGGCTCTTCCTTTTAGTAACTGTCTGACTGAGCACATGACCTAAGTTCTCTGAGCTTCCCTGCTTCTATAAAATGGTAATAATACTTTCCCCACAAGCAAGGATTACTGATGTGCTTCAAGGGTCTGGTACCATGTTTGGCTCATAGTGCTCAATAAAGGATAGTGGGATAATTGAAACTATACTTTAAATGTAAATATTATTATCAAATTACTGTTTCCAGAAGCTGGTAATTGAACTAATTCTTTGTAAAGAATTTCATCTCTACTGTACAAAGCAAAGTACAGTAAAGTACAGTGCAAAGTACAGTAAAACTGCTTTGTACTATAGAGATGAAAAACTTGTTTTAGCCTCAGACTCTTGAAATCTGATTGTGGTTCTATTTAAAATACAACCTCTGGACTTTCTAATTCAGGACATGGAAAGGGAAATCAGTAATGCCCTAGGTCATGGCCCACAGGATGAGGTCCTAAGTAGCGCTTTTCAAGCTGCGAATCACTCGAGGTGACATCCAGACCTTGAAGAACTATCACTGGCTCAATGATGAAGTAAGTTGTTTTTTTTCCCCCCAATTCTATCATTATGCTTAACCATTTGCCATCTATAGCCAGAGCGATTTCTATGTGATTGTAAGGGGTTGGGAAAGCAGCTTCTAGTTTCATTTAAAACAGAAACATCTCAAATGTTAAAATAGTGGTCTGTTCTGATTCTTTGCTGCCTTTTTTTTTTTTTTTTTAAGATTTTATTTATTTATTTGACAGAGAGAAATCACAAGTAGGCAGAGAGGCAGGCAGAGAGAGAGAGAGGAGGAAGCAGGCTCCCTGCTGAGAGAGAACATCCCAACCCTGAGATCATGACCTGAAAATAGTGGTTAACCACTGAGCCACCCAGGCGCCCCTCTTTGCTGCCTTTGATTGGCCATGTTTTCCTCTTCTGCATGGGTGCTTTGTTTCATCCCCCACTTTATTTACTAGTAGTCTTCAGTGACTTCTTTTTTTTTTTTTTTTTTTACGAATTTATTTATTTGTTTTTAAGTAAGCTCTGTGCCCAACGTGGGGTTTGAACTCACAAGCCCGAGATCAAGAGTCAGTCACATGCTTTGCTGACTCCGCCAGCCAGGCACCTCTTCAGTGACATTTTTATAACCTTGGGTGTAGTTGATGAATAGAAAGAAGCAGCAGGTGATACTTAGTTTAGAGGAATTCTTACAAGAGCCTTTTAATTTTTCCAATAGTAAAGGGATAGATTGATCACTATGCATACATGTGTCTATAAAATGTGTCTTTTTCTTGGAGTGATAACTATAAAAATTTGCCAAACTGTCATCTTGTATCCTTACATAGTTAGCTAGAACAAGCTCTTAGTTCTTGCATGTATTTTAGCTGGTCCTTTCTCTAACTCCCCAAAGTCCCTGCATTTTACCTCTTTGCCTTCCTTCCTATTCCCCACCCCAGACTAATGACATATAAACACATTCTTATTTTTGTTTTACATTGTAAATGTTACATATTTATTATAGAAAATTTGGAAAGTACAGGAAAAGTAAAAGAAAAATACCATTCAAAAGTGCCACCACTCAAAAATAAACAAAATACTAATATTTGGGTGTATTTTCTTCCAGTTAATATTTTTTATATATAGTAAAATTTATAAATAGTAAAATTCAATTCTAGTTAGTATTTCTGCATATTTTTTTCATGTGATGAAGTTATGTACACCTTTTCATTATTGAAGACTTTCTCCTTGACTTCCTTGGCTCTTTTACTCACATGCTTCAAAAGTACAATTTTAGGGACGCCTGGGTGGCTCAGTTGGTTAAGCGGCTGCCTTCGGCTCAGGTCATGATCCCATCGTCCTGGGATCGAGTCCCACATCGGGCTCCTTGCTCCGCAGGGAGCCTGCTTCTCCCTCTGACTCTGCCTGCCACTCTGTCTGCCTGTGCTCGCTCTCGCTCTCTCTGACAGATAAATAAAATCTTAAAAAAAAAAAAAAAGGACAATTTTACTCCTTAAGCCCTCCCATTTTGCATTCATTATCTTTTATTTTCCTTATTCTGCTGTAAACAGTCCCTTCATCCCCATCTCTAGTACCTTCCTTTCCTGGAGCTGCTTACTTTCTAACTCATCCTAATTTAGTTAGGTAGAAATTTAGTTTTGGTAATGTACTTGCCATGTTCTGACGCTTATTCCCTTGGTATTACAGGTCATTAATTTTTACATGAATCTTCTGGTGGAAAGAAACAAAAAGCAAGGGTATCCAGCACTTCATGCATTCAGTACTTTTTTCTATCCCAAATTAAAGTCTGGTGGTTACCAGGCAGTGAAAAGATGGACCAAAGGGGTCAATCTCTTTGAACAGGAACTTATTCTGGTGCCTATTCATCGGAAGGTACATTGGAGCCTGGTGGTGAGTTGAGAGGGTTAATTGTTGGAGTCTGTATAATGGCTGTTTTCTTGAATAAGGAAGACTACCCTTTTCTGTCCAATTAAAAATCCGTTAGTATATATAAAGGCGTAGAGTCCCTTCTTGGTTCTTGAGTTGAACAACTTAGAAAGCTATATGGCAATTAGCTGAATTTAAATTTAAAGAATAGTACGGGGGCACCTGGGTGGCTCAGTGGTTAAAGCCTCTGCCTTTGGCTTGGGTCATGGTCCTGGGGTCCTGGGATTGAGCCCCGCATCAGGCTCTCTGCTCAGCAGGGAGCCTGCTTCCTCCTCTCTCTCTGCCTACTTGTGATCTTTGTCTGTCAAATAAATAAATAAATAATCTACAAAAAAAGAATAGCGTGAAAAAAAATATAAAAAATTAAATCATAATCACACACACACAAAGCTAGATGGCATACAGGAAAACAGCAAAGAGTTTTAGTACACATATGAGTTCTTTATTTGATTTCTTTAGTTTTGTTTATAAGATGGTACCATTTTATTATAGAAAAGTAAAGGTATAAAGAAAAAAAACAAGAACAAAAAAATCTCATCACTTTGAGAAGATGACTAATGTTTTTCTGGTTAAGTTTCTAGGCTTTTCCCTGGGACTGGAAGTATATAATTTTATAGAATGAAACTTATATATCATGATACGATATTTTATTAAAAAATGTGTCTTAGAGGGGCGCCTGGGTGGCTCAGTGGGTTAAAGCCTCTGACTTCGGCTCAGGTCATGATCCTGGGGTTCTGGGATCGAGCCCCGCATTGGGCTCTCTGCTCAGCAGGGAGCCTGCTTCCTCCTCTCTCTCTGCCTGCCTCTCTGCCTAGTTGTGATCTCTGTCTGTCAAATAAATAAATAAAATATTAAAAAAAATAAAATTAAAAAAATGTGTCTTAGTAATATATTTATGTTGATACTTGTATTGACTTTTTAAAAGATGCTCTTCCTTTTAGAAATAAAATTCTGTTTTGGTTAAGATGTTTCTGGATGTTGTATTTTTCCATTACAGGTGATAGACCTAAGAAAAAGGTGTCTTAAATATCTGGATTCTATGGGACAAAAGGGCCACAGGATCTGTGAGATTCTCCTGTAAGTAAAGGCTGAACAGCTTTACTGTTGTGTCATTATGCCCTTGTTAGGTGATCTATCTTGTGTTTAATCCAGGGAGGCTCTGGTGGCTGGTAGTGTAATATTGAGTGAAGGTTATTCTCCCACTAGTTCAGGAATTGATTTGAATTCATCTTCTGGTCACCCCCCCCCCCCCAATATCTGATCTTAACTGAGAACTTTTATTTAGTAGCATCATTGGAAATAAGTTTGTCATGCACTGTAATGTAAAATAAGTCTTATAAGACTCCTGTGATTTGAATTAGGGTTCTTTGGGATTGACACATTATTCCGAATGCTCTGAAGAGCTGTTAACTAGGGTCTTATTCCTCGAATTCTTAAACCTGCTAATGTCTCTGCTTTCCATGATAGTTGGGTTCATCTCAGAACCAAGAGGTAACTTTTAAGTTAAAGCTTATGGTTTGTAGGCAACTGTTTCGAATAGTAATTGCTAGAAACCTGCCTTCAAAGCATAGCCACTATTAAGCTGTATAGTGACATGAATTTCACAGTGAGGAAGCAGTTCAGTAAGAGCAGTCTGTTTTGAACCCCTTCTGCTCGCTGGAAGAAAAAGGGGGTTCTCATTTTTAATTTTAGTAAGGATACTTGAATAAATTTATAAGGGTACTTTAGTAAGGAACCTCTTAAGTGAATGACAAGAATATTTGTTTTTAATAACAATTAGTTCAGTTCTTTTTCAGTATTGTCTTAGTGTAAAAGATCCTTTTTATTTACTATTTATCTTGAATAGAAAATTTAAAGAGAAGAATGTTTAAAAAATTATACGATACACTGAATTTTATTTCCTTCTAGTCTTTTCTGTTTAAGATGTATATAAAATGCACATATACATACATGTGTACAGACACATACATAATATCACATACATAAACATGTTCTTGCTGAAATCATACAGCAGAGTTTTGTGTACTGATTATAACAGAATACCAAAAAATCGTACTTCTTTCACACCTCACTCTGCTTTTTCTTTCTCCCTCTCCCTTCTTTGGGTATCTGAGGCCCGCTACCTTTCCTGATGCTCCTAGTTTAGCTTTTTTTTTTTAACCTGTTTTTCCATTATTACCTCCCCCCTCAGAGAAAAATGTAATTTAATTTCTCTATGACAAGAGAAAATAGTGCTAAGGAATAAGACTTTTGGTCTTTTGGGTTTAGAGGGCTACAAACCTTTGATATCTAAGATTCTTGCCTCCCAAGAGCCAGTTTCCACCTCCACCCTCTCGGGGGCGGGATTTCTCCCACTGAGAGTGCAGTCCAGGCACTGGTTGCCTTTACGGGAAGGTTAGGATGAGAAGAGAGATGCCTGGCTTACATGTGATAACCCTCTGAAGATCTGGATAAACTATACTTAAGTATATATCTCTATCTCCTAGGAACAAGGAAGTTTCCTTACATAATCACAATGTCATTATCACACTTAAGAAAATTAGCCATCAGAGGCACCTGGGTGGCTCAGTCAGTTGAACATGTGACTCTTGCTTTTGGCTAAGGTCATGATCTCAGGGTGGTGGGATTTAGTGCTTAGCCGTGTTGGGCTCTGCACTTAGCGGGAAGTCTGCTAGAGATTATTTCTCCCTCTTCCTGTCTCTCAAATAAATTAATTAATCTTAAAAAAAGGAATATTAGCAGTCTTTATAATTTTTGGCTCATGTTCTGATTTCCTCAGGTATGTTTTATAGTTTCTTCCCTAATCCAGGAAGCCGGTCAGAGTTCACACGTGGATATATCTCTTTAGTCTAATTTAGAATAGTCATCCTTTTTTCGCTTTTCATGGCAAAGGCTTTTTTTTTGTGTGTGGGGGGGGAATCTAGGCCAGTTGTCTTATTTTATACTTACTTTAATTTTTAATTGAAGTGTAGTTGACACAATGTTACACTAGTTTTGGGTATGTAACTTGGGAATTTGACAATTCTAGTTATGCTGTGCTCACAAGTGTAGGTACTTTCTGTTTTAGATCTTTTCTTATTTTAACTTCTGGTTTAGCTAACATACAGTGTTATGTTAGGTTCAGGTGTACAATGTAGTCAATACAGTGATTCAGCCATTACAGAGCATTGTATGTAATCAGTGCATATCACAGTAAGTGTGTTCTTAATTCCCTTTACCTGTTTCACCCATCGCCCCATATTTTATATCCATTTTCAAGTGAGAAAAAGTAAGTAGTGTAATGAAGTACTTTTTAAAATAAAGTTTATGTTTTTAAATTGTGAGGAGTGGAGAACTAGAAGAATACGTAGCAAACTTATTAGTAATTACTGCTGGATGGCTATTAGGAGGTCTTTTGCTTTTTACATTTTACAGGTTTTAATTTTCTAAAGCATGTACTTTTTAAAAAAAATATTTTATTTGACAGAGAGACAGAGAGATCACAAGTAGGCAGCGAGGCAGGCAGAGAGAGGGGGAAGCAGGCTCCCTGCCGAGCAGAGAGCCCAATGTTGGGCTTGATCCCAGGACCCCGAGATCATGACCTGAGCCGAAGGCAGAGGCTTAACCCACTGAGCCACCCAGGCGCCTCAGCATGTACATTTTTTGTAAGCAGGAAAAATATGAAAAACCAAAGCAATCACATTTTTAAAAAAGCTAGTGAAGATGGATTGGAGAATAGCCCGTCTGTAATCATAATGGTAAGTCTCCTCAGGGATTCATCAATATATTCCTTCTTTGTTGTTTTTTTAGTCAGTATTTACAGGATGAAAGTAAGACCAAAAGAAATATTGATCTGAATCTTTTAGAGTGGACCCACTACAGCATGAAGCCACATGTAAGTGATGATCATTTGTATTTGAAGTGCTTTGTTGTATTTACTGACTGGTGTATTATGTGTGCTTGGCTTCCTCTCTCCCCTCACTCACTCATAACCCTTAGGCATGCATTCTCTTAAGAATTATCTACTTCTAAATCTTTAGAAATTCATTTCGCCAGGATATCTGCTTCTTAGCCTATATTTCTTGTTAAAATATGCTGGGGCACCTGGGTGGCTCAGTTGCTTAAGCATCCGACTCTCTCTTTTTTTAAATCTTTACTGAGGTGCAGTTGACATAAGAAAAGTGCATTGGACAAGTTTTCACATAGGTATATACATGTGAAACCATCATCACACTCATGAAAATGAAGATGCCCATTGCCCCAAGAGCTTCCTTATGCCCCTTGGGAACCCTTCCCTCCAGTTCCTCCCTGGCCCTGGCCCATGCCCGTGCCACACAACTCATCTGCTTCCTGTTAATTGAACGTGCTCTTGCTGTCCACTATTTTAGATTGTCTGTTGGAAAGGCCTATGATTCACACATCATTATCACTTGCTATAAACAATGGTTGTTTGCATTGACCTAATTCTTTTACCAGTTTATTGGCTCTGGGTTCATTCTTGCATCTCAGACTTTTCTTCAGAGATCATTTTTTGGAAACATATCCTTTAAAAATTCTTGTAGCCAGTGTCTGTTGGTAGTAAATGTTCTTAGTTTGTGAAAATCTGAAAATGTGTCTACTTCACCTTCATACAGGAAAGATGTTTCTCTAGGTTGTCAATGTATGTTCACTAACAACTCTGAAGGTGAGTCCACTGTGTTCTGGTTTCCTTGTTGCTCCTGAGACATCTGATGTATAGCTCCCGTTCCTTTGCAGATAATTTGTCCTTTCTTTTTGGATTCTCTTAAGCATCCGAATCTTGATTTCGGCTCAGGTCATGATCTCAGGGTTGTGAGAACCATCCTGTATTGAGCTCCACAGTCATAGGGAGTCTGCTTGAGGTTCTCTGTCCCTTTCCTTCTGCCCCTCTTCCTGTATGCATGCATGCTCTCTCTGTCTCTCAAATCTTTAAAAAAAAAAAAAAAAATTTGTGGGACACCTGGGTGGCTCAGTCAGTTACTGTCTGCCTTTGGCTCTGGTTATGATACCAGAGTTCCTGGGATCGAGCCCTTGTATTGGAAGCGGGGGGGGCAGATGGTGGTCCATGCTCAGCAGGGAGTCTGCTTCTTCTCCCTCTGCCACTTCCCTGGTTTCTCTCTTTCAGATAAATAAGAGAACATATTTAAAAAACAAATTGTAAATAATAACTATATGCTAGGATGTAGCATTTTCATTAGCAGAAAAGCTAATAAACTGAAGTCAGCTATTTTTCTTGGTTGGTGCTAATGAAGGTTTAAAGTTATTATTTATTGGGAATTTTGCTTATTTAGGTCTTAAAGGTCCCATGCAACAGGTCCTCAAGACTCAAGTATGCTTTTAGTGAATATGCATTGTATTATATTTACCAGATTTGAATTTCATTCAGGGTTTGAGAATACATACATTTTTGAGTCCTGATGGCTTCTTGTAAAAGTAGGCTGCATGAATTCAGTTTTAACCCTCACCTGTGTATAATGGCTCCCCTACCTTTACTCAAAGGATTTTCCTTCCTAGGATGAATAATTAGAAGGTTAAGCTTTGAAATTTCCTGAGGAAAGCACAGATAGAAGGTGTCTGTTAGGATGAAACCATGTTCTGGGATGGGGAACGTAATACAGAAAAACATTCTCTTCCTTTGTACGTTGGAGTCTGTAGTTCTGTCCACTCTGTGGGAGATGCTGTGCTCAGGAGAAAAGTGTGAGCTACCTCCCATATGTGTGGCTGTTGTGCATGTTCAAACGATCTTTTCTTTGTTTCCATACATCTGTATGTAATACATCTGTATTTCTTTGAATAAAAATTGAGCTTTTGTCATCTAGAATTTTTTCCAGCAGGGGATTCAGACTTTTGTTCTTACTGTCTCGTGCTTCTTAGAGCTGACAGCCAAAATGTGGGGCTGGCCAAGATTCGGGCAGCAGAGGCCCAGAGTGTATGACTTTAGCTCACGTGGATTGGTCTATGATGCCTTCAGCACTGCTTGCAGTGAACTCTGCTTTTGCCTCAGTGCAGAATTGAGCCATAAAAACAAGATCCTGATTAAAGCCTATTAAGAGGCATTTTTTCTTTTCCCTGATTGTAGCTATAGGGGTCAAAAGTTGTGCTCTTATTTTCCTGTGTAGAAAAGAGGAGTTAAACCCTGCAGTATTGAAGTAGGTTAGTTAAAGCCTGTTTCTGATTGAGCCGTATTTAGCCCTTTTCAGAATTTATAAAGTGCTTCTGAAACCATTCTGACTAGAATTCCTGCTCCTAGTAATAAACCTTCAGTTTGGTTTCTTAGTATGAGAGCCAAGAGATGGTATTCTCACTTCGCTTTTCTTTTTCTTTCTGAAAAATATTTTCTGTGGGGGTCATGAACTCCATGTTATGGTAGGGGTTTTTATACCACATGAAGATGGTTTGTGTAGTACTTTTACATTTCTTTATAATATCGTTTATCTGCTGTAATATTTATGAGAAGTCAAAGGAGTTTGTGTGTGATGACATTTTATCCCTTTCTCCCCGTGTCTCCCCCCCCCCCCCCGCCTTTTTTTTTTGTAATTTTAGGAGATTCCTCAACAGTTGAATGGGAGTGATTGTGGAATGTTTACTTGTAAATATGCAGATTATATCTCTAGGGACAAACCTATCACATTTACTCAGGTGAGTGACGCCCCCTCCTCACCCAGACTTGTTAGGGAACTAGCTCACCTCTGAGCTCCTTCCCAATGCCTGATGCACAACTGCCACTGTTATCACTGTTGTCACCCTCTGGGTGGCCCCTCTCCTGTTGGGGTCAGTGTTTGTCACTGCATCTACGATTAGGTTGCTCTTCCTCTACGATTAGGTTGCTCTTCCTCTTTGGTGGCCAGTGAGGCAAATTGCCTATCTCTGAACTCCAGTGTTCACTAGCTCCTGAGTCTTACTGATATTTTTGGCCAAAGGAGGGGGCAAGTAAGAGTGTGTGACACCCCGGGGAAATCAGGCCTTGTGAGAAGTTAAGCTGCGGGTCTGAACTAGAACTACAAATGCTCCCTTTCCCTTCCGTGCTGGTTACTTAGGGTTCTCCATGGCTCTGTATTTGAGTGGGAATTTAAGTGTGTTGGGAACTCTTGAGAATTTGTTTGTAATAGTGGATTCTCAACCTTTTTATAACTGAGGACCAACCCCCTTTAAAATATATTTTTCTTAACAGATCTCATTTGGATAGATGTCTACCAAACTACTTACTAGGTAGGACTAATGACCCTATTCCAAGCTGGTGAGCAATAGGATAACTAGGGCTCTTATGCTGAATTAATACAATTATAGTAAAAAAAAAGGCACTTTTTATTGGTTAGTTTTAGCAGTTTTACTAAGAATAAATGTGTGATTTTTTTTTTTTAACTCCATGTTTTTAGCTATTTAAAATAACTTACACATCCATGTGTTAAGACTTTTTAGGCCCCTCTAGGTAGGAAATCACTAGTTCATAGTAAAGTGGTATATCCATTTTATGATGAGACAACAGGAGTACCTCAAAAGTATGAACTTCTGATGTCATCAAAAAGAGGACTAGTTGAGTTACAGGTAATTTTGGTTTTGTCTTGTGTGTTGCTGCTGCTTTGAAAATTGGCTCATATAGTGATTATCATAAAGCAGAATAATAGATTGCACAAAGCCATGTCATTCTTCGATGCTTCTAAATAACAAGGAGTTACTTGCTCTCTCAACCTACTGACATGAGATTTGAAGGGCACAAGTGGCCGTTTGAAGAGAATTGGCAATGTACAACGTGGTAAAACAAATTTTTGAATGTTTATTCCTTTAAATAAAGTTCATGTTTTCTCAAAAAAGCAAAATATGTTCATTTTAGAATGTTCTGTAAATATCTTTAAGAAAAGTTTCATATTATGCTACCACTTGGGTGTTTCCATTTTTGTTTACATCTTTGTTATGAAAGTAGTTGCGGGATTCTGTTGTATAATTCTGCAACCTCCTTTGATTTTCCTAACATGTAAAAATGTTTTTGAGACATACAATAATAAGATAACGGGCTGTGGTATAACCTCCTTATTTATGGCTTTGTAAATCTGAACCATGACACGAAAGAGACAAGGCTTCTATAAAGGACATGGTTTCTTACACCTCAAGGTTGTTCACAGGCGCACGTTACTGTGTAGTGTGTGATACGTTGTTTGTGGCCTGTCTGCAGCACCAGATGCCTCTCTTCCGGAAGAAGATGGTGTGGGAAATCCTTCATCAGCAGTTGCTGTGAGAATGCCCCACCCAGTCCCTCGAGCTGCTGGTGGTTCTGTCACGGAGGACTGATGTTTCCATATACCTCATGCATCGTGGGTTCAGAAGTCCCTGCATCACCTCTGTTGTCTCACAGGTACTGAGCTGTCGGGCGTGCGCGCCGGCCTCTCCCGCACCCTGGTCCTGACGTGCCGTGTGGAGGTTCTGCCTGCAACCCCATGTGTGAGCCTGTGCCTGCTCAGAGCCTGGACTGTTCAACCCACACAAGAACAAACGCTAATTAATAACTTTTTTTTATGATTTTTTTTCCCTGTGAATGTGGGAAATGCAGGATTTATTCTATGATTTGTCTTTTGTGTGTTTGTTCACGTGTGTTCATTCGCTCACTCATTAGCAGACATAATGGGCTGTGGCTATGTGCTGCTGCTCTTTCAGTTAACTCTGAATTATCTGAACTATTTATTTTTGAAGGAGTGTTAATCAAGCTCCACTCCCAGCTGAAGATCAGGAGGGCAATCAGGGAGGTGGGGAGGAAGGAAGTGTTAATGAACTTCTCTAAGGCTGGAGCAGAGACTGCCAACTAGAATCTAGAGATCTTCTTGTGTTGGAGGCTTGACGATGCCGGGAGAAGCGCTGTGGCTGAGGGCTTCGGCCGCCTTCCAGAGCACGCCTGACACGACAGCACTGGCGTGGGGGCATGGAAAAGTGGAACTGTGGCTCTCCACACGTCTTCAGAAGAGTGTCGTGGTCATCCTAAAGAGACCGCGCTTTCTGGAAATGAGGTGACTTGGCTACTGTTGAAACTGGATTTGAAGTAACTGTAAACCCGAAATCTTCATTTTCATCCTAGATCTGGTTGAGTATAAACCTCAGAATTGTAAGGGCTGACCTGGGCCGTTGATTTCAAAAGATACTATTCACTGTAAAAGCTATTTTTCCTCAAAGTTTTTTTTTCTATATATAAAGCCGAAATTAAGTTTTATACTCATTAGGATTTACATTCCCCTCCCCCCCATTCCATCCCCACTGAAATTTGGAAGAAAATTTAGTACTTGGCTCTGAGGCTGCCAGTTATACAATAATCTATTTTGCATATGAAAGTTTGTATTTAACTTTTTTGTTCATTAAAAACTTTACAGTGGTTACGCATTTTTAATTTCAGAAAGTTTAGAGTTGGTCAGAACATATTTTGCAAGATCTAGTGCCTAGTGTTGCTTTTCTGATGTAATAAAGGTTGTCTGGCAGAACCTGAAAAGTATATGCTGAAATGATTTCTAATCCTTTCTGTACTTAAACCTCCCAAACTTGTCCTGGTGAGCAAAAGCAAGGCAGTAAAACCAGAAAAATCGGGCATGTGTTCGCCATGAGTCAACGTGTCTGTCCTCTGGAGGACTGGCCACTGGTCCCAGGGGCATGGTATTGTAGTCAGTTTTCCCCAGAGATGTGTCAGAGTCTTGGTATGGGATCTGGGGCTGGGCAGAAAGTGTTGTGCTTGCTTGATAGGTACTCTGGAGGGCATGCGCTGGATGCTGATTAAAAGGGTGAGCTGGCTCTGCTGAGTTTCCCTCAAGCTTAGGTTGCACAGAACCTTTTCTGGAGGCTACTGGAGCTGTGTCAGTGAGTGCTGGGATCGAGCAGCTGGTAAGCCAAAAGCCAGAAGTTTTACTGGGTCAGCATTATACTAAAAACCTGGTTCCCACTTGGCTCTTGGAGGTTTCCCCTGAGAATTTAGTACCTCGGTTAAGATTTGTTCCACGTGGGGTAAATCCTGAGGAATGGCAGTTTGTATTCTGCCCCAGTGAGTGACGCTGGGGTTTCGTTCGTGTAAAAAACCAGTATTTGAGGGGCTGCTCCAGGCAGCTTTCACTGAGCTGCCCACTTCTGTGTACTCTTCAGGATAGCCCTTAATCATCTCCCAGGACACAACGAAATCGGTGAGAGCAGAGCGTGAAGCTAGAGTGGCATCCTAGTTTACCCTGAGTTCCTGAATTTAATAGTTGTCACAGGCCGTGCTTCTCTAGGCACTGATGTTTCTCTCTCAGTGCAGAGAAACTTGTTGGTAATAGAATTTTTATATTTAAACAGCTTATAAGAAAAGCAGTCAGGTGATAAAACCAACAGCTGATCCTAACAGTAGCCAATTATCAACATTAAAGCCAGTGGTAGATACATACTTTTTTTAAATTGCAGGAGTTTGGGGATCTGAAAAAAAGGCTGAGTGGACCATTGCTCTTTTTTAGTAGGCAGTCTCTCCTAAAGATTGATAAAGATGAAAAAAACCCACAAAAACTATTGGTAAGCAAGTATCTTTCTCGTGTTTGACCTTATACCAGAGCTGGTATGTGGTGGGAGGGACACAGACCTGAGCGATTTGGAAGATGTTCTGGAGAGCCCTCTATCCTACCTCAGTTGCCAAAGACTATTAGAACTTCTGATCTGTTCCTCCTCTGAAATCCTAAGCACAACTTGAGGAATGCCACGTTGAGTGGTGGCTGTTGGCCTGCACTGTAAGGAGTTGGTTGGTGCTGGGAGAATGTGTCCTTGGAGAGCTATTGAACCTCAAATAAAAATAAATCAAGGTTGAGAAATTTAAGTCTCTAATAACTTTAGTATTATAGTTAAGCTACATAGTTTAAATTGGCTTTTGTGAACTAATTGGGAACCTGATCTCTCGTTTCTTTGAGCAAAAACTCTTTAAGCACCCAATATTCAAACAAACTTTTGGTATTGTTTCTAAGTTAGAGGTCTAGCTGGCTGTATTGCTTTGATAACTTCTTTTTCTTCTAATTTACCTAATCTATAAAATGAAGAGTTTGGGTGTATTGAAATAGGTGTTGATTTAATCTATTTATCAATAGATATAGGTATTGATTTTATCAAATCAGTAGGTGTTGATTTTTATCTTATTTACCAATAAATTCATGTATTTAATTCAGTGGCTTTCAAATTTTTTGATTGCAAATTTTTTTGTATTTTTTATTGTGACCGCCACATATATATATATATATATATATATATATATATATATATAAAATGTGATTTTATGTGGACACAAAAGTTTCACAAAAACACTACTTATCCTTGCTAAAACTCCGATAGGGTCATTTCTTTTTCTTTTTTTTTTTTTAAGTGCAGGTTTTGACCACCGAGCTGATTTCTCAACCCACTAATGGGTAGAAATCCACTTTAAAAAGCTCAGCTCCAAATCACCTGACAGCAAGATGCAAATTATGTTTAAAACTATAAAGCTGGAGACCACAAAAATACGGTAAAATGTGGGACTGTTCTGAGATGAATCAGTCTCAATCTAGGAAAATGGGCCAGAAGCTTTCAGACCCTCAATGGAAATATGTAAATAGTCCTTGTTCTTCAGGTTTGTGCTCTGGCATTTCTAAACTATAGTAGGTACAAGTCCTATTACTTATATTAGGATGTGAAAGAATGGTCCATGAATGTGTGTGTGCCGTGGCTTTTCCTCCTGGGACGCACAGCAAACATTAGAACAGATTAATGTCGGAACCTCACGTTTCTGAACACTTGGACATGGAACCCTCCTTTGTGTGTCACTTGTGGAACTGTTGTATGGAACACACTTTGGAAAGTGCCAGAAGTAACACCAAGTGCAGAAAAACGTACCTCAAAAATACCCTGGGGAAGCGCTGCCCCCACTGGCCTCTAGCCCACACGTTGCCTCCTGAGGGCCATGTGACCATCCAGTCTGGAGTTACACCTCTGATTTTCTTTCATTGTATCCATAATAGGTTCTTGTAGTAGAAAAGTAAAATGCTGATAAATGGTAAAAAATGAGAATTTGCAAACTCCCCATTCAGAGTTAATAACTGAACGTTAACATTTTGGTATATATCCTGGCCTTTGGTATATGCCCCTTCTTATATATATAAGTAAGTGTGAATTGTACATGTTCACACATGTATCTTTTTTGTTATTAACAAGTATAGAATCACATATATATGGCTATATAACCTCCTTTCTACTTAGTTTATCGCAAACATATCTTCATGTCAGTAAATACTGACAACATTTAGTGTTGCATAGTGTTCCAGAATATGGCTATAACATAATTTATTATATTTAGTATTGTTGCACATACCATCTTGCACCATGTTTGGGTCATTCTCTTAGGAGAAATTCTCAAAATTCCTGAGTTAAAGTTAGATATATCAAAAACAAATTAGGGTGAAAAATCACCTATTGGTATTTTGACTGATTACTTCTGACACAGGATAATGTGTATCTCCATTGTTTAAGTATTTTTAAAATTTTTAATCTTTTTTTTTTATTTTTTAAAGATTTTGTCAGAGAGAGAGAGAGAGCAGTGCACAAGCAGGAGGAGTGATGGCGGAGGGAGAAGCAGGCTCTCTGCTGAGCAGGGACTCGATCCCAGGGCCCTGGGATCTTGATCTGAGCCAAAGGCAGATGCTTAGCTGACTGAGCCACCCAGGCATCCCTAAGTATTATAAAGCAAAACCTCCATGTGTCATTCTACCTAAATATTTAAGAATGTCTCCCTAGTAATACTTAAAAAAAAAAATCTCTATCATTTTTACATCTAACAGAATAAGGATTTGCTAATATCATCTAATACTCAGTTCATATTCAGATTTTCCTGATCATTTAACAAATGTTTTGTTCTATTCCTCTAAGCAGGATATATAGTGGGCTGAATGGTGGCCCCCAAAATGGTAGGTCCACATCCTAATCCTTGGAACCTGTGAATATACCTTCTGTGACAAAAGATGATTAACTTAAAAGTCTTGAGAAAAAAGAGTTGATCTTGTATTATCTGGGTAGGCTCAAATGCAGTCACAGGCCGTATAAGAAAGACTGAGTTTTGAGACAGAAAAGGAGGAGGTGTTAAAATGGGCCTAGGCAAGGTCTATATTTTATACTAATTTTTGTGGGGAAAAAAATCTGTATATCTCTAAAAGTCTGGAAGAAGATACCGAGTGTTAATAATGGTGGTCTGGATGAGCTGTTACTTTCTTCTTTATAAACTCGTTTTTGGAGTTTAAAAAAAAGGAGGAGGCAGTAAGACGGTGGAAACCAAGTCTGAGGTGATGTCGTCACAAGCCACAGAAACCTGGAGCCAGGAAAGTTGGGGGAGCCTGCAGGGGAACAAGGCCCTGCTGACACCTGGCTTTTGGTCTCCTGGCTCTGGAACTGTGAGAGGATACATTTCTGCTTTAATCCATCAGATCTGTGGTAGGTAGTTACAGTGGTCTCTGGAGTCTAATTCAGGTTCCAGATAAGAAACCTTATTTGATGTGTGTGTTACCTTTGATGATTACCAAGCTCTTGAGACTCATGGGCAGCAGGGGTCTCCCTCCCTGAACTCGTATTAGAGAAATTGCCTTATCCTGTGGCATGTCCCACCTTCTAGATTTGGCTTAGAGCTCTTTGGTAGTGCTTAGATACTTCTGCCAACCCTTGTATTTCATAGAAACTGATTAAGTGTAATCTAGCGGCTGGACTGGATTCAGGTTGAAGTAGGTGAGGACAGTTCATTGCTGTCCCTGTTGTATTGCCTCTGGTTGTGCTGCTTAGGGTGCTAAGATCAGTGGTTCGGGCTGTAAGGCTTCCTATCCATCTTTCTCTTCTTGGTTTTAAATTTGATTGCCCATTACTTCATTAAAAGGTAAATGGTACATTTGTAAATGGTACTTTTCTAATTCTCATTGCTTCTGTGTTCACTGAACTCTTGAATTCTTCTGTTAAAGAAACTTACTATTTGGTTACCCTGAAATGCACTTCATACAGGAAAGAATATATGTTTTGACTCACTAGTACTCTGCTGGATGTCAAATGCCCTATTTTGGGCTTCTGCGTTCTTTTGACAGAATCCCACAAGTCTGAGAGTGATAGCTTTCTTGCTTAACTGGTATGCTAAAGGCTCATCTTACACATCTCCTGCTCCAGACCTGAAATGGCCATTTATTGAAGGATTTCTTTTAGTGAGAAATTGTAGAGCCAGAATTTGAGCAGTGTTAATGCTGATTACCATTGGGTTATGGGTGCTTCTAGGCCTTTACGATCCGCAGACTAGAAAATACTTTTTCTTCTAAGGGACTATTTCCAATTCCAAGGTGAGAGCCTAAGGATTTTCTTTCTTTTCTTTCTCTCTTTCTTCCTTGCTCTTGCTCTTCTTTCAGATTTTATTTATTTGACAGAAAGCAAGCACAAGTACTGGGAGCAGCCAGAGACCCAGGCTTCTCTGTGAGCAGGGAGCCAGACATGGGGCTCAATCCCAGGACCCTGAGCTCAGGACCTGAGCTGAAGTCAAAGTTAATCGACTGAGCCACCCGGGCACCCTGAGTCTAAGGATTTTCTTGATTTTACATTGTAATCTTGAAAACCTTGGTTGCTTACAACATCCACATAATTATTTGTTTTTACCCCATAGTATACTTAAAATAATTTCAGCATATCCAGCATAACAACTAACAAGGTCACTAAATACATTTTAAGATTTCTTTGCAGTTCTTTTTATTTTTAGACCATATCCCACTGGAGATTCATGTGAAAATACTCTCTTAAAATCACTTTTTTCCCCAGTAATTATGCTTGATATGTATATCAACTTGATACACAGTTAGAGTCATTTGTTCTTGGTGTTTAGAGATTTGTGTTTTACTTCTCTAATTGTATGAAACATAAACATTGGTCCAAGAGCAAAACAATGCACCAAGATACATTAACAATTTCCTTGCCTCACCCTGTTCTTTCCCTGTCTAGGTAACTTAATAGCTTTTAATATTCCCTTTTTTGAAAATGTAGCTAGGTGTGTAAGTATTCATATTGCGTTCCTTTTTTACATTAGTAAAGATACCATGTTAAAAACACTTGTGCCTGATTGTTTAAAAAACTCAGTTTATTCTAGGGGCACCTGGGTGGCTCAGTCGATTAACTTTGACTTCACGTCAGGTCATGATCTTGGGGTCCTGGGATCGAGCCCCATGTTGGGCTCCCCACTCATCGTGGGGTGTCTGCCCCTCCCTGTTTGTGCCCTTTCTCTCACACAAAATAATAAAAACCTCAATTCATTCTAGATAAGTAAGTTACTACTCATTCTTCTTTCTATAGCTTCTTAATAATCCAGTGTTTTGGGGGACCATGCTTCACTACCAGTGCCCTCATAGCGGACATTTAGGCTGTCATTCTTTTTCTGTTACAAATAATGCTTCAGTGCATGTGCCTTCTGTGTCGCTTCGTGTTTGCGAACATGTCTTTGATATAGATTCCTAGAAGTGGAATTGCTGGGTCAGATATATGCACATAAAATTTGCCAAATGTCCCTCCTTGGAGGCAGCATCATTGTGTCACCTCACAGTCTTACCTGCAGAGCCTAAAATATTTATACTCTTTGTGAAAAAGGGTGTCATCCCCCTCATGGCAATCCTTAAGGTCTGGCCAGCATGGACGGAGTCCCTGCGGGAGCTAGTGTAGGCAATTTTCAATGGGCAGGGCTAGGCGTGGCTCCAACCTCATGCTTAGTCACGTGTCCACATGGTTCTGCAAGAGAAGGGAGACCAGCAGACAAGGGTCTGGTGCCTGGGAAGAGGGGACCGTGGATTTTTGTTCTGCAGTTAGCACTCTGGCACAGTGATCAGTTTTGTCCCAATTATGACACTTTTGGTTTTCCCCCTACTTTTCCTGTATATACTTCACACATTTTTGGTCTTTGTTAATATGGGTTTTGGGATTTTATCATTACTATGTTTTGCTTCCTCTTCTAGGATAATTTTGATATTCATATTTAGTTTTAAATTTAATTGTAATTATAGATTTACAACAATTTGAACTTTCCAGTTTGGTTTCATTGCTTATTATTATTATTATTATTATTTTTTAAGATTTTATTTATTTATCAGAGAGAGAGGAAGCGAGAGAGCGAGCACAGGCAGACAGAATGGCAGGCAGAGGCAGAGGGAGAAGCAGGCTCCCTACTGAGCAAGGAGCCCGATGTGGGACTCGATCCCAGGACGCTGGGATCATGACCTGAGCCGAAGGCAGCTGCTTAACCAACTGAGCCACCCAGGCGTCCCTCTTGTTATTTTTTTTTTAACATGAGTTTCATTTGGCTTTAGTTCTTAGTTGGAAACATTTTTCACATACTTATTTTCAAAGACATAGGAATTCTCTTATCTGAATCCCTGCAAGTAGAATCTTTCTGAAGTTTTCACACCTGAAAGATGACTGGTATTGAAATTCTCAAGTCATGGTTTCTCTTCTTACAACTTGCTTTCTGGCAGTCTTGTGGTGGAGCAGAGATAGCTGAAACTAGCTTGATTTTTGCTTATTTTGTTTTGTAAATAATTTTTTTGTTCTGTATCCTATTAGAACTTCAGTTCTATCCAAAAGTATGCCAGAATCTATCTAGGTCTGAATCTCATTTTTTGGTCTCATTAAGGTACTGCTTTGTTGCTATAACAAAGGACATAAAATAACAGTTTCTTTAAAAGGATAGCTTTCAGTCCTGTCCATGTTGCTACAAAAGTTGGGTATTCATCCTTTCTGATGGAGGCATAATACTCCATAGTGTATATGGACCACATCTTCCTTACTCATTCGTCTGTTGAAGGGTATCTTGGTTCTTTCCATAGTTTGGTGACCATGGCCATTGCTGCTATAAACATTGGGGGTAGAGATGGCCCTTCTTTTCACTGCATCTGTATCTTTGGGGTAAATACCCAGTAGTGCAATTGCAGGGTCATAGGGAAGCTCTATTTTTAATTTCTTGAGGAATCTCCACACTGTTCTCCAAAGTGGCTGCACCAACTTGCATTCCCACCAACAGTGTAAGAGGGTTCCCCTTTCTCCACATCCCCTCCAACACATGTTGTTTTCTGTTTTGCTAATTTGGGCCATTCTAACTGGTATAAGGTGATATCTCAATGTGGTTTTAATTTGAATCTCCCTGATGGCTAGTGATGATGAACATTTTTTCATATGTCTGAGCCATTTTTAGGTCTTCATTGGAGAAGTGTCTGTTCATATCTTCTGCCCATTTTTTGATATGATTATCTGTTTTGTGTGTGTTGAGTTTGAGGAGTTCATTATAGATCCTGGATATCAACCTTTTGTCTGTACTGTCATTTGCAAATATCTTCTCCCATTCCGTGGGTTGCCTCTTTGTTTTCTTGACTGTTTCCTTTGCGGTGCAGAAGCTTTTGATTTTGATGAAGTCCCAAAAGTTTATTTTCGCTTTTGTTTCCTTTGCCTTTGGAGACACATCTTGAAAGAAGTCGCTGTGGCTGATATCGAAGAGATTACTGCCTATGTTCTCCTCTAGGATTCTGATAGATTCCTGTCTCACATTGAGGCCTTTTATCCATTTTGAGTTTATCTTTGTGTACGGTGTAAGAGAATGGTCGAGTTTCATTCTTCTACATATAGCTGTCCAGTTTTCCCAGCACCATGTATTGAAGAGACTGTCTTTTTTCCACTGTATATTTTTTCCTGTTTTGTCGAAGATTATTTGACCATAGAGTTGAGGGTCCATATCTGGGCTCTCTACTGTGTTCCACTGGTCTATGTGTCTGTTTTTACCCCAGTACCATGCTGTCTTGGTGATCATAGCTTTGTAGTAAAGCTTGAAATCAGGTAATGTGATGCCCCCAGTTTTATTTTTGTTTTTCAACATTTCCTTAGCGATTCGGGGTCTCTTCTGATTCCATACAAATTTTTGGATTATTTGCTCCAGCTCTTTGAAAAATACCAGTGGAATTTTGATTGGAATGGCATTAAAAGTATAGATTGCTCTAGGCAGTATAGACATTTTAACAATGTTTATTCTTCTGATCCAAGAGCATGGAATGGTCTTCCATCTTTTTGTGTCTTCTTCAATTTCCTTCATGAGTGTTCTGTAGTTCCTTGAGTATGGTTCCTTTACCTCTTCGGTTAGGTTTATTCCCAGGTATCTTATGGTTCTTGGTGCTATAGTAAATGGAATCGATTCTCTAATTTCCCTTATTGTATTTTCATTGTTAGTGTATAAGAATGGATAAGGAAGATGTGGTCCATATACACTATGGAGTATTATGCCTCCATCAGAAAGGATGAATACCGAACTTTTATATCAACATGAATGGGACTGGAAGAGATTATGCTGAGTGAAACAAGTCAAGCAGAGAGAGTCAATTATCATATGGTTTCACTTATTTGTGGAGCATAACAAATAGCATGGAGGACAAGGGGAGATGGAGAGGAGGAGAAGGGAGTTGAGGGAAATTGGAAGTGGAGGTGAACCATGAGAGACTATGGACTCTGGAAAACAATCTGAGGGTTTTGAAGGGGCGGGAGGTGGGAGGTTGGGGGAACCAGGTGGTGGGTATTATAGAGGGCACGGATTGCATGGAGCACTGGGTGTGATGCAAAAACAATGAATACTGTTATGTTGAAAATAAATAAATTAATTTAAAAAATAAATAAAAGGATAGCTTTCTCTCTCAGATACCAGTGTGAGTCCGAGCATTCTGATGTGGCCTTATCCTTGAAGGTGTTGGGAGCTTTCCTTAACATTTGGCTTCAGGGTTGCATTAAAGATGGCTGTTGTAGCTCCATCACTGCTCTCCCCCAAGCCCCATCGGCCTTCCCTCCAGGGGGAAGGTAGAAGTGGTGGGTGACCCCGGAGATGGCAAGTATGTGTGTTTCTATGTTTCAAAAAAGAGCTTCTGTGAAACTAGACCAGGCCAGGCACTGACGTTTTCCCTTTCCAGTTCCGTATCACTTAATGTCAGTCTCCCTTGCTTTTAGTTGTTTTGTCTGTTTTTGGTGCTCTTAAGTTTTCATCTTTGCGATACTGAATGAGAAACCATAAGAAGGAATACTGAAGGCTGCTCACTGGCAGCTATTTTTGACTTGGAGGGACATTGTTGTATTAAAACGTTTATTTTACAACTAAGGAGACAGGTCTCCAAGAGGCTGGTCTCCAAGGTTATACTGCTCCTGTACAGACGAGCAGGAAGAACATTTCTGGGCCCGGGCTGGCTTTTTATGTTCCTGATGAGGACGTGAGACCCCAGTAAAGAAAAGGGAGCTATGGTACCAGATAGAGTTCCAGTCCGTCCCTGCCTCCAGGCCTGCCCTGGGGTAGTGCATATGGGAGAAGTCTTAAATTTCCATTCATCAGCTCCTTAAGGGGAATATAAGGAGGAAATAAAAGGCAGCAGCAACAGTTTACTGTAAACACCCAGGGAATTTGCTAGCAGTGTTGTTAGACATCTGTGGTAGCAGGCCAAAGCAACTTCGACCTTTTCTAGAGCTCCATGTTGGATGGAAAAATAACATCTAGAAGTCTAATTAGAGGGAAAATTTACCAGTTTACCAGGACAAAAAGGATGTTTGGGGCTACTCACCAAGTCTAGGGAGAGCAGTACCTTCAAAAGCACTAGGGGTCATGGGTTTTCAAGGGAATCTGTCCAAGGGAACAGGGAGGGGCTTTTTGAGTGCAGGCTCACGAATAAAACCTTTCTTGTTGACCTAAGGCCCCATTTAACAACTGTCCTTTATTTGCATAAAGTCACATAAGTAGGACTTTCTGGGATGTCAGGATGTCCTCTCAAGACAGGAAGTTGGGGATTCACAGAAGGACCGGATATAAAGTGGGAGTCGTCTGAGCTCAGGCAGATGCGGTGAGCACTCCCTCCGAGTCCAGCGTGGGCGTGAGGCTGTTCTGGCTTACAGTTAGGTGAGGCAGGATTTCGTCCAGCACTTGGGTTCTCAGAAAATGAGGTGAACATCTTTGCTTAGGAAGCAGCCAACGGTCTCCTTCCTGTCTTCTGCCTCTCCGTGTGGCCTCCCCTTCATTTCTGCAACTCTAGGACAGTACCACAGCAGGCCAGGCGTCATCTTAGCACTTCCTTCCCTTTCTCTCCCAATGTTCAGAGACAACAACTTGGCAACGGGGCAGTTTAGGACCTGGAAGGAAACCTCGGATTCTGCCAGCTAGAACAAAGGCCAAGGAATGAAACGGGTGCAGCAGAGCTAAGAGCGCATTTTTGGAGGGTCCTGTGTCTTCTCGCTCTCAGAGATAGCTCCATCCTGACAGACTGGTTCCCAAGCCCTTTATTTAAAGCTCTGCCTTTAACGGTGTGTTGTCTCTGTTCATCTGACAGGGACACCTCTGGCCAGGGCACAGCGCTCAGGTGTAAACCTGGTTGCCAGGAATCCTGTGGCTTTTCTCCAACAGCAACCTGTGGTTTGTTTGTACCTGAGAGCACAGCGGGTTCGAGTCCTAAAGGGGACAGGAGGGTGGGCGGAGCCAGAGGGTCCAGGACTGGTAAGGGCCACAGGAATGGAGTCTGTCCCTGTCCATAGTCATGCCAGGCACAGCAGGGAGAGGACAGCTGGCGGCCATGTGCAGAAACACTAGACGTACAAAGAGCGTCTCAGAAATCAGAGTAAGGAGAAAATCAGGAATGGGGATGGACATGGGTGAAGAACACACTTTAAGTGACTGAGGAGCCCTCAGAGCTTGTTAGAAGGGGAATGAGGCTCCTCAGCAACCCCATCAGCCCCCCTCCGTCTGTCCTTTCTGTGCTATGAACAGTTATCCCAAAAGGCCTGGCTGGCCACTGCTGGCAGTCTAGTGTCACCTGTATATTCCAAAGACTGTTTGGACTTGGAGCATCCGTCTCTGGTAGGCCCCATAGATCTATGAACGCAGGCTCTGACATGCAATGGGCCCATTCCTATCTGACTTTATTCGGACCCATCCGACACATGCACAGGAGTGTCCAGTATGGCACCCCGTCCCCATCTCCAGTCCAAGGCCGGCCCTGCCCTCCTCCGACCTCCTGGAATGGGGCTTTGGCGGTGGGGGTGGTGGTATGTGAGCCCTTCTTCCCTTGAACTGTCAGGTATATTATCCACTCCTCCTTCCCCACATAAAGATCAACTCTCGCCAGGCCAGGCTCAGCGTTCCCTAAAGAGAGGGGCTAGTCTTACCTACCTTGACGTGCAGTCCGTTCATCCCTCCAGTTCGTGGCTGTCAAACTCCGCCACCCCGGGAATCACCCAGAGGGCTTGCTGCAGCCGACTGCGGGGCCCCTCGGGGTCTCTGATTCAAGGTGGGACCCCAAGAATGTGCATTTCCAACATGTTCCCTGGTGATATGGGTGCTGCCAGATGGGGACTGCACTTGGAACACCACTGACCTAGTTTAGCTTCTCCCTGAAAGCTTCCTGCGGAAGCCCGCCTCCTCCTGGCTCTACGTGCTGCACATTTTCCCTCAGTCCCCCAGAGCAGGACCTCTCCTGACAGGCATGGGCAATGCTTAGTAAAATAAGAGACCACGACACCAGGATCTTGTTAGCTGGATATATTTCAATTTTTTTTTTTTGTTTTGTTTTTGTTTTTGTCACAGAACACTGTTTGCAGTAGAGGAAACTGGCATTGCAGTCTGGTGGTAAATGGCTTGTTCACATAAACCAGTACATGTTCATCCTTTAGCGCAAAAAGCCCTAATGGCGCGTACCCTATTGAAATTCAGGACATCTCCAATATTTTCTCTCTCTGTTTTTCTTTGTCATCTTTTTTTTTTTTTTTAAATAAACATTTTCAAGGTTTGTCCAAAAGCAGGCCATACAGGTTCTTGGCTAGCGGAAGACAATTCAGAACAGCTGTTGCACACTTGGACTGTCACCTTCTCCAGGCTGGCAGTTGATATCTTATTTTTTTCCAACTCATTTTTATTAAAAAAATAAAAAAATGCTCCAACTATCAGTTTTACAAAATCTCTAAGGGAAACACAAGAGCAAGGTGCTGAGGTAAAAAACACCTGAGGTAGCTTTTTTTGTGTGTTTTTCTCGTTTAAAAAAATCTGTAAATTTAACGCCCTGGGCCAACGACCTTGTGTAAATTGCTATTTTCCTCCACATTTTTTTTTTAAAAGAAAGAAATCATTTCGCTGAATATGGATGGCTTATACACCAAAATGTAAAAAGACAAAATACATTCTTTCTTTGTGGAATTTTTCTTTGTTTGGTTGGTTGGTTTGATGGGTTCCTGTTTTCTTCTTCCAAAATGCTAGGACAAGTACCATTGACTCTTGTTCTTTTGAGTAACCAAGTGTAAGTTGAGGCTGGTTTGTGTGTTTCGCTTTTGTTCCTTTTGTGTGATGTGATACTCAGAGCACTGCTTTGCCTGGGGGGTGCGCAGATACTGGGAATTGAGACAGAGGGGTGAGGGAATGAAAAAGAATGGGGATGGAGAAGGAGGGGAGGGAGAGAAGGTAGGGGAGAGATAAACAGAGAGAGACAGAGAATTATATAGCAGTATGCAAAAAACCAGTTTAAAACCTGTGAAGCAAAGAGAAATGGGTGTGTGAGCTAGACAAGGGATGAAGAGAGACAGAGTTTCCTCTTCAGAGAGACGGTATCCCTTCTGTTGACATACACAGGTGATCCAGAACTGCTGAGTGTCCTTTCGAGATTTCCCGCGGGTGGATTTTATCTGGGTGGTCTCGAAGCTCCTTCACTAAACCATTAGACCTCCCAAAGAACGACTTTATTCTTTAAAGTCTAGAAAAGCCTGCTTTCTCTTTAAAAAGAAAAAAAATTAATAATTGATTAAAACTTGGAGTTAGTTGAGTTATTTGATATATTATTTCTAAAATATATTAACGCTGCAGGCCCCCTGTGCAACCCACAGGCCACATATCTTAACATCTTTCCCCTTCTAATATGTACACACATGTACAGAGACAATTTCCACAAAAAGAAAAGGGTGTGAATTTTGCTTTGCTTTGAACATGTTCACCTATGTTAGTTCAACTAAAAGGGATAGCGCGGTGGGAGTTAGGAGAGATCCGAGTGGATGGTTGCAGTGGCTGGCTGGGAAGCCTGCAGAGGCCCCGGGGGGGAGGCAGGAGGCCGGGCAGGGCCCCCCGGGCTGACCTCCCACCTCCCTCCTGGCCCCTGGGATTCTCAGGGCGCCTCCGCAGACTTCTCATTCCTCAGGATGGTCTTTGGTTTGCTCCCGAGCTGGCTGGCTGTGTTTGGTCTCATTCTGTCAGGTGTTGGAAGGGCTACATTCATCCGTTGTTTTGCTGGTGCCTGTGGGGGCCTCACTTGCTGCGCTGTGAGGCGACTCCCTGAGGATATTTCTGCTCCTGCTGCTTCACCTGTTGTACAATTTCCCTGATCTTGCGCTGTGCGGTCTGCAGCAGGGGAGAGGAGGGGACAGGGGAGAAAAAGGAACCCGGTTCTGAGGACAAGCAGTGGGGGTGGGAGGCTGGGGCTGGGACGTGGGGAAAGCAAGTGGGAAGCTCAGGAGAGTGTCATCGACCTGCTGAGGCCCTCACTCCGGGTGGGGGTGGAGGGCTTTTCCTCAAGTAAAGTGGAGGGTTTCCCCCACCCTTCCCCAAGGCCACTGGGTGCAGAATGAGGAGGTGGGGTGCCAGAAACTTCCAGGTACTTGGTGGACGGAAAGGCCGGGAAGCAGAAGTAGGGAACCAGTGCCGAGGGGGCCTTGTGGAGTTCAGATGGCATCCCTTGCCCACTGTACACACTGCGGCTTTCAGGGATGCCCCACCCGCCTTTCTGGAGCCCCTAGGAAGAACATGAGTGTGATGGCGGGAAAGACGGACAGGAAATGGGATGGGGAGGAAGTGAGAAACTGGCCCAGACACTCTACCCTGTACAACTAGAGAAAACACATGAGCCCAAGCCTGCCACCCCTACCCACCCGCCCCCACCCCGCACCCGTGCTCCAGGGCCAGGAGGAGCTGGGAGCAAGAGCAGCAGAGTGGGCCAAGCTGGGGCTCTGATGGGGGAAGGGGCGGGGCTTCGGGCACAGGCTCAGCTCTGGGAGAGCAGGCTCTGCTCAGACAAAGCTGCTGGTAAGCTTAGCCCACCCTCACTTGTTTGGGGCAAGGACGGGGACTGCTCCATCCCCAAACCCAACACACAGAGAGCATGGAGAAGAACCAGGCCACGTGATGCAGAGTCACTGGTCCTTCTGAATGGAAGACAGAAGGTCCTGGGCCCTGTCGGGGGATGTGACGCTGAGGTGGAGAAGGACGGCAGAGGAAGGGAGGGCTCCTGCAATGAGCACGTTCAACCCTTGTTCAACCCAGTGAGATTCTGGCACCCACGTGGGTTCCAAGTCTGACTGGGGAAACCCGAGGGTGGGTCCCTGCCTGGTATGTGCTTCCCAACAGGGGAAGGCTGTGACTGAGGCCTCCGTAGGCGGCAAAGGAAGGGGGTATCTTATGCTCTAGCATTTCAGGGGGCTGGAGATGTGCTCGGCTTGACTTCAAAGTGCTAGGCTCTTCCTCAAACTCCTCCAGCATACCTGGGGAGAGCTGTGAGGAGAGAGTGTGGAGCAACTTCCCCTGCCCTGCAGGTAGTCCCTGAAGAGCCAGGGGAAGGTTCCATCTGTGTGTGGGGTTCGGGGAGCAGGGCGTGGGGTGTGTGCAGGGCCTGTGGTCACCAGACAGGCCAACAGCTTAGAGAAGTGGCTGAAAAATGGCTGGCAGGAGAGACCAGACCCTCACGGCACAGGTACCTGGCTAGCAAAGAAATGCCCAATAATTCTGACGATCACTTCCTCATTTTCATCTGGCGTTTGGTCACGAGGCACGATGACTTCTGCACTGGTTAAGTTCTGCAGTTCATTCACCTGGGAAGGGAGAGAATGGGTTCAGGAGGAAGTGGGAGAGGAGAGTGCTGGAGGGAAGGTTGGTTGGAGGCTCCTCTCCTTTCCTTCAGCCTAGGACGTGTCTGAGGCTTCCTAGCCCCTGGTCACACAGGGCCACCTTTGTTTGAGCCCTGGAGACTCACTGGGTGGCCCAGGGAGGGTCCAGCCCCCAACTGGAGCTCCTTCTGGGGCTGAATTCTTACTCTGGAATTCCCTTCAATGCAGGCTCCTGCGCATGCTCCCAGTGACCCAGGCTCCCCCGTCATCCAGGAAGGAACACCCCTCCTGGACATGCTCTCCTGGGTGTCAGTCATCAGCCAATATCCACCCCCCACCCCCCGACCTCAGTCTCTCAGACTTTTTGGCTAAGATCAAGTGCAAAATAAACTTTCTAATCACGCATTGCTCTGAGCCTGGCTCTTCATTTTCATCCCTGCCTCTGCCCTTCCTTCCACTTCTTCTACCTTTGGGTCATCACCTTATCTCCCTGCTGCTTATCTCTAGTTCCGTGTTGGCCTCCCTCCGGGAAGCCTCCAGCTGGTGCTGCTCCCCCATCACCTGTGGCCCACTTCTGCTCTCTGGGGCTGCTCTCCAGCCTCAACAAGCCTACACTACGTGGGGGCTCAGCCTGGGCCCCGGCCCCCAGGGTGCTGAACACATAGGTGGGGCCACCAAGTGCTCCCTGGACAGCGGACAGCCGGGGGGTGGGGTGCACAGAATTCAGTGACTGGTTCCCAAATGACCATACACGGGATCCAAGGGCTCAGGATGTGAATCCCCCGTGGGCCATTAGCTCTCCTGAGTACTGCAGTCTAGCTTGTCTAGAGCCCATGTGTGCACCCTCGGATGCTGATCACATTCCTAGATGTGGGGATGATCTGTAAGCCTTTTGGCTTTCTGTTTTTGTACAGAGGTGACTCATTATACCCAGAACTTGGCTTTGAGTGCTTAGCAAGAGTTTCTGTGTAAAGAAAACAGCAGGCACCTGCAGGCACACACACACAGGACTCCAGAGATACCCCGAATTCCTGCCACTCAACAGGCCACTCTGGTAGTGTGCACAGGCTCTACGAGAACTTCTTGGGGGTCAGAGCCCTGCCATGTAGGTAAGTCATGTTCTAGAACACACCTGTGTCTGGTGGACTCTATGGTCATTCCTACAAGCTTCACAGATCATTCTCTGGCACTTTTACAAATTCTTTGTGCTACTGCCACCTTCAGGTTGAAAACTTTTAAATTTTTTTTTTTTTTTTTTTTTTTAAGTATTTCCTCCTCACCCACCACCTGATGGCTAAACTAGCTCCCCAGACACAGATGGGAAAGTTGGGGAAATAGCCAGGACACAGAATCTGCCAGTGGGAGAGTTTGAAATGTCAGAGGAGAGTGAGGACAACCAACCCTGCCCGCCTCTGAGCGTGACTTTAGAGAAGACAACCGTCAGCCAAGTGGGTATCCTCTGAATGGATTCTGTTCCCTAGTACTTTCCTGCTGCTATATGTGGGTTTAAAGGGGGCAGGAGGCAGCCTCCTGGTCTTAAGTCAGGATCTTCATTTTCCAGCATGTGGCTGAGATGCTGGGTTTCTGCGTACAGAACCCTGATGGTTTTGGTGGCCTGGCTCAGCTCCCAGGACTTGGGGCCCTCAGCCCCAGAGTAATGTCCCTGAAGAGCCGACAGAGGTCTGAGGAAGTCAGGTGAGGCTGGGCAGGGAATGAGCCAGGAGACGAAGCCAGCTCGCTGCACACTTACGGTTTTGCCGCCCTTGCCAATCACCCGGCCAGCTGTAGAAGAGGGCACTCTGATGTGGGCTTCCAGCTTCACCTCTTCTTTGGGGTTAAAGAAGTTTTCTTCTTTCAGTTTCCCAAAGATCCGCCCTTGGGCCTGAGAGAGCAAGAGGGATGGGTGACTCTCGGCTGCCAGAAATGGCCAGCCCGGGCCTGATGCTCCCTTAGCCCCAAACACCACAGGGCTGGACCCAGGGCAGCTGTGAGCCTGTGTCACTCCTCCAGAGACCCAGCAGGGCGCTGCTCTGGCCACACTGCAGGACCGCACATGACTGCCCCCCGCTAGGAAGCGCTGGGTGTGGGGTTGGGGTTGGGGCGACCCAGTCTGAGTTCCATTGCTGCCCTAGCGCCCACAGCCCGGTGCGGGACATTCCTTACTCCCTCCCCCTACACAGTAAATCTTCAAGTCACTGAAGGCTGGAGGCGAGGCGGCTGGGGACGCAACTGCTTGCTGATGTCTTAGCTCCAGAGCCAGTGTAGCTAGGAGCGTATGTACGCTTCTTTTAAACTGAAAAACTGAGATATTGCTTATATAACCTAATATTCATCATTTAAAGTGTCCACTCCATGAGTTTCGGTGTATCCACTACATCAGGCAACCGTTCCCACTACCCAGGACACGTCCACGCCAGCAGGCAGCTGCTGCCCTACTGTCTGTCCCTGTGGATGGGCCTTTTCCCGACATTTCAGATGAGGGGACTCCTATAACACGTGGGCTTGTGCTTCCGTCTTCTTTCGCCGCACGCGGGGGTCTTCTAGGCTCACCCACGCTGTGGCACACATCAGAATTTCGTTTTTTATGGCTAATGTCCTACTAAGTGGATATACCAAGTTTTGTTTATCCGCTCAGGAGTCAAGGGGTTACTGTTTTCAAATGTTTCCACATGAGTTAATGTTTGTTCTCAGATCTAAATATTTTTAATGATAAGGACTATATTTTCATAAATACACTTGTGACTTTCAGAAAACTCAACTTATAAATTTCCTCGGGGAGAAAAAAGGGCCAAAACAAAATGCACCCCCCACCCAACAACTCCCAACAAACTTCTGCGTCCCCTTACACCCATGGCTTTTGCCCCCAGGGCCGGAAGGGTGTAAGTGACTCAGTTAGTCTGAAATCCCCTGTCCTCAGAACCATGGCTCAGGGGTCAAAGGCACCCCAGAGTGGGTGCCATCTGAATTGGGTCCCCACAATCTACTTTTCCATGGAAGAGTAGGGAAGGAGGGCTCCAAGCAGAGGGGAAAGCTGGGGGTAGGCAAGACAGGCTAAGTCTGAGAGGAGTGAGCAGCAGCAGGAAGGCCAGTGGAGACAAGCCAGAGACAGTCTTACACATGCCTCTGAGGTGGCTGCCACCTGCTTAAGGCCCTTGGCTACTGCAGGCTGAGGGGACCCTTGGCACTGACCTTGAACTGGGCTTCAGGTGGGCCGGTGATGATGACCATCCTTTCGCTGACGTCTGGGCCTTCTGCCGGGGCAATCTGCAGTTTACAAGCAAGAGGAAAATGCTGTTGCCGGGCTGTGCTCCCCAGGCCCCTCTCTCGTCTGCGTGAGTGGTACGCACACTAGCAAGGGACTGCTACTGCCTTTGCACCTGCTGTTTCCTCTCTGGGAAGCACGGCCAGCAGGGGGTGGAGGGGGCTGGGTAGTGGGAGGGCTAGGGCCAGCTCATCCATGGCACTCGAACTGCGTGTGACCGCTCCAGAGCAGGGGTTGAGGACACTCTGATCCCAGTGTCTGCTCTACAAATCCCTCCCCTCCCCGGACTCTGTTTCCTCATCTGAAATCTGGAGGTGAACCCCAGCAAGCTCAATTCCTCCACTGGCTCTCACCGTTTGTGAGTTGGAGTCCTCTCGTAACACATCTTAAATGACAGACCAGGCAAGCACTTTTTGTTAGATCCGCATTGCTGGCTCTTCTCTGCATAGCCTATCTTGTTTCAAAAACCATTAAGGTAGCTTTGGAAAGTAATACAGTGTAGCAAAACTAAAGGTAAAGTAAAACGAGTGAAAAGTACACCAGACATTGAGAAATGAGCCAGGAGCGAGGTCAGCACACGAATGCGCCTCATGCCATCCGTGTACCTGCCTCAGGTGGGCCGCAGACTCAGTTGCAAGCTTACCAAGAGCAAAGTAAAAAAAAAAAAAAAAACCTCATTTACAGGGTCACAGTGTTCCTAAAACCAAAGAAGCAGTGGCTCAGGAGACGTCCCATCCAGAGCCGGAGCCTGGAGAAGGAGTTGTTCACAGTGGATGTAATTCACCACGATCTGCGGCGCCTCTGATGTGGGATCCCCGGGAAGACATTGACCTCCACCTCCGCCGTGGCCAAGGCCAGGCTGCATCTGCTGAATCCGTGAGCCTCAGGGCGCTCAGCTCTACAGGGACAATGCGTCCAAGGTGTGCTCTGACCTGTGTCTGGCTCTGGGATCAGAGCATCTTCAAAGAGGGCTGTGATTGACACTCTGTGACACGAGGATGAACACGAGGCCCAGGTCTCCAAGCCCCACGCTCCTCGGAAGGACTTGCTCTCGTGTGGGCAGACAACCTGCTAGCTCCGGCGGCACAAGGGCAGCAGCCGCAGCCGAAAAGCAAAGATCACATGTCCCCAGGGGACTGGAGCCCACCAGCAGGCCCCACACAGGCGGGCCCCCGAGACCACTGGTGGGAACACCTTCCTCTACTTCTCGATCCACAGTTGGTATTAAGTCTGGTCCTTATCTCAAAGAGGAAACAAGTGAGACGGGAGCATGGACACGGTGGGTCCCGGCTCTTACCCACCCAAATTGGGAAGGGCTGCCAGGCCAATTCACACTTCCTGCTGACCAAAACTGGTCTGCCGTCGCTGTCCGCCTCCCAGGGACTCCCGGATGCCTGTCTCTGATTTGGAAGCAAACAGGCCATCTCTCCACTGATTCCACCATCCAGACCTGAAGTCTCAGAGCTACTCGTGGGCTCCTGCGGTTCTGCAATGACATTCACTGGCAAACTCCTGTGACGGCGCTGGGAAGGAGGATGCCCTCTTATGACTGAAGCAAAAGGGACCCAGAGGTGAGGTGCCTGCCCAGATCCCAGGGTAAGCAGGGCCCAACACAAGGCTCAGGAGGTCTGTGTGGCATTTTGCAGGGGAGGCGAGCAATGGGAGCCCAGCATCAAAGCCTCTCTAGGTTGCCCACTCCCTGCTGGCACATAGCTCCCACAGGGAGTGCACAGCTCTCTCCCTGCCTCCGTGCAGCCACGGAGGACTGGCAGAGCAGGAAGGGGCGATGGTTTGTTCTTTGGTGCGATATGCTCTGTTTTGCTTCAGAGAAAATGCGTTCAGAGTCCTGCTGAACAAAATCCAGACTGATTTTTTAAAAGTGGGAAATCTCTCCCACAAAGAATTGGCTTGCCTGGTTTTCTCTCTGTCTCTGCTATGGGGAGAGGCCGCTCCAAGGAGGAGCGGGGCGCTGGGGAAGCAGCCTGCTAGTGCAGCAGCAGGGACGACTGCAGAGCCCATTGTGCCCCCTGGTTCTGCCCTGCGGTCTCCGCCCATCACAGAGGTCATGGACAATGTGACACACAGTCATTTAGCCTTCCCAGGATGGGGAAGGGTGCTGGGCACGCCGTGGGGCAACGCCCAACAAAGTGCTGCTCTCTCTCCTACTTTCCCTGAGGCCTGCAGGGCATGGTTCTGGTGGAGCACCCGGGCTGCTGCGGTAGAAAAAACACTGGACCAGAACTGGGTCACCCGGTCAAACATCAGTTCTCACATTTTTTTTGCCTTTGCGGTCTTCAACAGTTGGTGCAAGGCCCTGGGCCCAGTTCCTTATGGTCATCAGTAAGTGGAGTTACTGCCGCAGCGGGCCCCAGCAGGTGCTCAGTATCCTCGAGGTCAGCACTGCCAATGGGCTCCAGCTGGTCCGGCCGCTGGTATGCCTCCACCTGGCCCCGGAGCCTCCCAAAGTCCCACTCTTCTTGAAGGACGGCGGCGGGGGGGGGGGTGTGTGTGTGTGACGTCATCCCTCAAGTCCCCTGTGGTTGAAATCCTCTTGTGCTGGCTCCACAGCCTCTCAGGCCCCAGGACTGGATACCAGGAAGGGTCCCAGGGACAGCCAGCCCTGTGGGTTTTCCTGCTGTACCTGTCCCGCCACAGCTGTCCGTCGTGGGCTGGGGTCCCCTGGCAACAAGCCTGCTGGGAGCACCCTGCCTGTCACTGGGTGCGGCGCTGCGGGCCGCCGCACCTCAGGGCTCCCACCGGGTCTCCGTGCTTTGCAGGTAACAGAGGGGAAATGCTTTACCTACGTGATACTCTCTGATGGTCTCATGGCAGTCCTTGGCTCAGAACGTTTTGGTTTTGCCTTTTCTGCAGCACACTTGCTGTGGGAGAAATTCCAGCTCTTCTTGAGGAGAAAGTGCAAGCATTCTTTCTCTCCAAGTCATGAGACTTCTCGTTTGGAATTCCGGGTTGTCCCATGGTAGCAAATTACTTTACGTAACAACGGAAACTCTGTTTTCAAAAGTGTTTCATGAGGCTTGGGACGTGCTCAGCATTCTGCCTGTGAGTCAGAGCCGATAGCCGGGCTTGGAGCAGGACCAGGGTCGAAGAATCCTTCCCTTTCAGCTCCTGGGGCGCTTCTTCACAGGGCGCTCGAGAGGGCAGGATATGGGCATGGCACTGCCACTGCCAGGCCGGCACTCACGACCCTTCCCAGAAATCAAGGGGCCTTCCGTCCTGAGCTGCTGCATTCGGTCCCAGGGCTGCCCACCCGGCTGTGTCCCCAGCTCTGGTTATCTATAGCATTAGTGCTTTCCAAAGAGTGTTTCACACAAACTTTTCTTGAGGGTCAAGGATGTGTGAAGCAGAGGCTAATTAAAGTGTCAAAGCTTTGATAAGGGCGAAGGTGTGAGTGACGCTCTACTGGCAGCTGCCCCTTGGCTCTCAGCCCTCAGATGGTCTTTGCTTTATGTTCTTGAGAAAAGGGCTGTGTTAGCCCAAAGAGGACCCAGTTGGCTTAGGTGGTGCTAATATTTTTTCTAATTCAGTTATCAGTTGAATAAGAAGGGAATGGATGGGAGAGGTAAACAGGAAAGCCAATGGGATTAATCCTGGAGGCAAAGTTGCCAGACCCCATGGGCCCCTGTCCCTGGCATCAGCGCTGGCCAGGAGCCTCAGAAGGAACAAGGAACATGGGGTGGGGGCTGGTGATGGAAGAGGGTGGCCGTCGAGAGCAGCTTTACCTTGATGGAGGCCCCAGCAAACCTGGCCAGCTGTTTAATGTGCGCCCCTTTCTTCCCGATGATGGCACCTACAGCCTGGGTTGGGATGAAGAGATTCACGGTCTCCTGCTCTGGATACTGGAAGGGCAACACAAGACGAGACGTCATTCCCACTGGGATGGCTCCTTCAGGCATTCAGCAGCTACCGAGCATCTACCACAAGCCATCTGCTGTGAAGGCCCCAATGCCCAAGGAATTGGCCAAAATGGCGCCCGGGGCTCTCTGCGGTCTAGGGCTCTGTGGGCGTGAGGCCTATGGAATGAACCTAACCACAGTGCGCCTGAGTGACAGTCAAAATGGAAAGTCCTCTTGAGCAGCTCGGACGCTGCTGACAGAAAGCAGTCTGCTCACAGGTTTTTTCGTCACATACAAATGGGATGTGCACTGCTCCTGTGTCTTTACCCAAGAAATTAAGACCGTGACTAAATACAGCTGGCCTGAGCACGGGGTCCTGAGGCCCTCTGTTAGAAGGAGTGGGAAACCACTCAGCATCTGGGAGCCACAGCAGTATTTTCATGAGCATGGCATCGTGTTCAAAAGAAGATAAGTGAACCCACCCTGCCCAGGCTGTGTGCTGATAGCCCAGAGAGCCATGGGTCAGACCACCGGGGGTCCCTGCTCTAAGGGTCCTTGCAAAAGACATGACTCCCTGTGTCACACTTTGTTCAAAGACGTTTGGAAACTCTGTTCTTGGGCTCAACACCGCCTCCTGACCTCCCTCCTGATCATTCACACGTATAGTCTGCCACCCACGGCTGTGCAGCCTCTGCAGGACTGCTGGAAAGGACAGCACCAGCACTTTGAGGAACCTTTAGGGCCCAGATGCTAGTTTGGTGTGCTCCTGCCCCGTGATGGGTCACTCCTAGGGTGACTGGGAAGCACAGGGCCCAGCACTCACACTGAGAGCATTTGCTGATCAGTTGGCCAAGGACTCTGCAGTGCCCGCCACAGGACAGGGAAGAATGTCAGACGGGGCTGACCCGAGGGGACACTTACGGAGTGGTGATGCGGGAACGGGCCAAACTGGTGAGGGGGATACAAGCTGGAAAAGTATCCGGAGTGGGTCTGCAGCATGAAAGAAACAGTTGGTCAGTCAGCACGTGCCCACCAGGACATGCCCCACTCTCAGGGAGGCGAGATTCCCACACATGGCACAGACTCCTTGCACCATCACCTGGCCCCGCTGTCACTTCTGCATCTGTCCCCTGGCTCAGATTTCTGCTGCACTTTTCCTGCTGGAGCACTGAATGTCAGGCTGAATTTATGATGGCTCAGCTGTGCCACGCATTAGGCCCCTAGGAACTTACCGCCGTGGGGGAGAGGTGCACACACACTCCTTTAACCTGCTCTCCCTCAGACAGGCAGGCCCTGTGGCTGCTATTTTTTGGAAAGCCACGGACTGGGGGCTACAAGGCATAGAGATGGCGGCTTAGTATCTGGAGTTATGCGCTCCCACCAAATGTGCTCCTGGGAAGCTGGGTCCGTGAGCTCCCTCAGAGAATTTCAGAAGGAATGACGAGATTCAGAATGAAGGAAATGAGAAAGGGGCTGGGAGAGGAGGGAAAGAAAATGAGTGAATAAACAGTACTGAGAGAGTGTGTGTGGGGGGGTGGGGTACAGGAAGGTAGATATGGACAGAAAACAACAGAACTATTAGGAAAGTAGGATTTAAAAAGTAGCTGCTACTTACTGACTACCTGCTGTGTACTAGACATTATGCTGGATACTTTGTTCACAGACTCTTAATCCTCACAATAGCCACCAGAGATAGGAAGAGGTCTGATTTCATATATTCGTATGGGCAGGATGCTGACAGAATTAGCACAGTCCAGTTAGTGGTGGCTTACGTAAATAAGGCCACATAAACACAGGCATGCCTGTTACAGGAAGGGAGGTTACCACGAAGCCAATGTCTGTGGGCCTGCCTTGCAGGATGACCTCCTAGGTTTCCGACACTAGTCAGACATGAAAGAGACTTTGAGTCCAGGGCCCAGCTTTCATCTGAGGGCCCCTGAACAAATCTCATGGCGTTCTTCGTCCCCCAGATCTCCACTGCACTCTTAACTCCAAATCACAACTTTGCCTTACCACTCACTAGGGGCAAAATGAAACAGTCCCCCCTTTCTGAGCTTGGAGAGTGGACTTCTGGCCTCGGGGAGGGGATTGGAGAGCAGATGTGGACACCAGGGAAGCTTCCCCCAGGGGATGCCCTAGGTGGCCACAGAGTTCTGCTCAGGGAAGCTTTGCGGGCTGTATAGGGAGGGCAAACTCTCAGGCCTTGGAAAGAGGCTGCAGTGATACCTTACATCCACAAGAGTGTGCTCTGAGACCAGATTCTCCTGGCACTCTCCACATCGGACAGAAAGTCCAGGGAAGAAGGCTTTCTGGGTCTTGCCTCTTCCTCAAAGAGCAGTCTGCTCCAGACCCTTTGCACAGGTGCCTGTCCAGAGACATGCAGGGTGAGGGGAGAATTCCGGTGGCTTTCAAAGCGCTGCCTTGGGGAAAGGATGCTTCCCTTCCTCTTGCAGGAGGCCTCAAGCAGCAACGATTCCCTTCAACTGATATTTGCCTTTTCCCAAAATTCACAAGACCCAGAGTAGACCAGCCACAGTGTGGCTCCTATTCTGGGTTCAAATACGCCCAACATAAACACTGTATCCAATGTAGATCTACCCCTTGGGTTAGGGGAGAGAATTAGCTGTAAAAGGGTAAGAAGGATGAATTCCCCACTCTCCTTGTATTCATGAGTTATTATAGCAGGAAAACTGTTGGGGGGGTGCCCTAGACTCAGCAGCCAGGAGCTCGTTTTTAGCGGAGCTCCTGGCTTTACGCACAGAAGTCGGTTTTTGGAATCTGAATAGTCCCGAGACCAGAGTCTGAATCACCAACTCTACACAAGCTGGAATAATTTACCCAACCCTTCTGAGCCTCATCCACAAAGAGACTAAAAAAGCATCACCTAGATCTCCTAGAAATTAGATCTTCCAATATTGTTGCGAGGGTTCCTTTGATGATATCCTTCAGATATCATGAGAAAGACATCTGAGCACCTAACCGCCTACAAAGTAGTGTTCTAGGTGCTGGGGACACAGCCATTAAGACAGAGCGGCCACTGCCACCTCTGACGTTCTATGGGGGAGGCAGACAAGTATGAAAGAAGGGAACAAACAGGACAGTGTGCAGAAGGGAAGCGGCGGAGCCGAGGGGTGCGAGGGCAGCCTTGGGAGGCTCCAGGGAGACCCCTGCAGGAGGGGGTCTCTGAGCTGGGACCCATGGAGACCACAGCACCCGATGCAAGGCCCTGGGGAGGGAGCTGTCTAAGTAGGGCTCTTAGAGGTGCTGAGCTAGGAAAGGGGTTGGACTTTTGAAAAACAGAAAAGTAAGGGATGGGATGGTAAAAACAAGTAAGAGTATGGCTGCAAACAACGGAGAGGTGGGTTGTCAGAGATCAGGCAGGGTCTTGCAGGCCTTGGTGCCAAGGTGCATTAGGCCCTAGGTACAACGGATGCCCCCGAAGGATGCTACCTAGCATTCAGAGGTCACAGGAATGAACAGTCTGTCACTGGCTACTATATAGGCTGAATGAGGGGTGTTCTGTGAGCATGGTTTATAATGAAATGCATGGCTCAGAGCTCATTCTGTTTCCCATCCTCCCAAGCTTAAATGGAATCTACAATCTCAAACATAAGGAGGTTTTTAAAACATCTTTGTCACAATGATCAGAGAAATGATCCACTGATGACCTGAATCCATGTTCTCTCTCCTGGGAAAGCAGACTGTAGCCATCAGGTAAACCAAGGGCCCAAGAAGGTGGCAGCAGGTACGGAACCCCACCCCCGACTCAGCAGCTGGCCTCACTGTCTCAGTTTAAGAATTCCCACTTATTTTACAAAGGAGAAGTTACTTTACTTTTGAGTATTTGAGAAGCATCATGACACTGGGGAGGGGGCGAGGGATGTCATAGGAAAGGTGACCTGTGCCAAGCGTGCCCCAGCTCCCTGCCAACAGAGGCAGCAAGGGGAGGGTGGGGTCACTATTACCCACTGGTTCATGTTACACTCTCCATTTAAGGGAAACTGGCTGCTTGACCATGCTGGGGTGTGAGTAGAGGAGTACATATCAAGTGCACTTGTAAAAACTAAAAGGGAATTACAAATAGTTGGACCGGCTCCTCCTGGAAGAACTGTGGCACCCTTCGTTCCAAGCTGCCGTGTATGACCAGTATCATGATGCCAGATTTAAGTAACACACTGAAGCATGAAGAAATTGGGGGGCAGGAAGAGGGAGGGGTAGGAAATGGGTAGGGGACAGGGCGGCGGTCAGGCACATGGGTCATGTTCACATACTGAAACCGCTTTAGTGAAGACAGAATAATGTCACATTGCAAAGACAGTAGATGCTCTCCCAAGGACCAGGGATGTGGCCGCGGGACTGGCAGGGGTGTGGGGTGGGGCAGTGGACTTGGGCAGAGCTCTCCAAGATTCTGAAGGTTCATCATTTTATCCCAGCTTTCGAAGGGCTTCCCTGCAATGGCTGCTTACCCACCTCTGTGTTCTCATGGGACAACCTCAGGAACTGATGGAAACTAGAAATTGATAAGCTAGCCAGAGGCAGAGCCAAGATCTGAGCACAGATCTGCGTCTGATGCTGCAGCCCAAGGTCTCAACCACTATACCCAAGGCTGCCCCAACCTAAAACACTGCGAATTCATGAGTTCAGGGAGGCCCGTGGCACATGGTATGGAAAAACTCCCCTAAGAATTCTAGTATGCCCTCTGTTGAGTTTATTTAAATATATGAATAGACAATTAAAATTCATTAGACAATATATAGAGAATCGGTGACATGAAAGAGGGAAGAAAAGCTGAGCAAGACAAACAAATGACCCCAGTGAATTAATTCATGAAAGAGAAAGAGCTTTTTTTTTTTTAAAGTGTCTGATTTCTTTTTTTTCCTCTTTCTTTCTTTCTTTCTTTTTTTTTTTTTTAAGATTTTACTTATTTGACAGAAAGGGCGCACACACACAGGAGCACAGGCAGGGGGAGCAGGAGAGGGAGAAGCAGGGTCCCTGTTCAGTGTGGGCTTGATCCCAGGACCCTGGGATCATGACCTGAGCAGAAGGCAGACTGTGGCACCCTGGTGTCCTTTGATTTGACTTCTTAATTAGATTCAAGATGACAGTTCAGTCACAGGTAAGTAACTGCTATGAGAAAAAAAGAAGGAGGGGCCTACATTGATCTTGGAAAGTAAACACGAGCTGTGAGCTGTACGTAACAGCAGAAAAGACCCTCCTGCAAAGCCCATCAGTGCCCCCTGGAAGATTAACCGACACAAAACAAAAAGAAAGAACCAGACATGAGGATAAAGATGTATGAGCCAGGGGCACCTGGGTGGCTCAGTGGGTTAAAGCCTCTGCCTTCGGCTCGGGTTGTGGTCCCGGGGTCCTGGGATCGAGCCCCACATCGGGCTCTCTGCTCGGCAAGGATCCTGCTTCCTCCTCTCTCTCTGCCTGCCTCTCTGCCTACTTGTGATTTCTGTCTGTCAAATGAATAAATAAAATCTTAAAAAAGAAATGTATGAGCCACAAAGTGGGAGTTCCAAAAGGAGCAAATGAAGTGGAGGGAGGGACAGTAATACTACCATTAAGTACAGAAGCAAAATATTTTCCTGAACCAAAGAAAAACCTGAATCCTGAGATCAAAAGGCTAAGATTCATATTTCTGTATTCTAAGGGGGAAAGCAGAAATACTTAAAAAAAAAGGGGGGGGGGGGCAAAAACCCTAGAAGGAGAAAAAGCTATCTGCAAAATAAGGAGAATCAGGCTGGTTAGCACACAAATCTGAAAAACAAAATACTGAAAGTACTGTTTTTAGAGTTCTAAAGGTACTAGGACTCTAGAATCTCTAGACAGCCTGTTGAAATTTCATTCATGTATGAGGGGGGAAAAGGGCATTTTCAGATCTAGAAAGTTTAGAAGTTATGCTACTTATGCACTATTCCTGAAAAAAGGTTGTTTAAACAAGTATTCCTGACAAATTAACAAAAAAGCCCCAAGTAACTAAAAAAATGAGAGCATATGGAGCACAAGAAACCATCTGCAGTGAGCGAAGCAATCCGTTATACAGTTAATTCTAAACCGCAGATGATGAGGCTGTGTATTCATTCACTAAGAAAGAAAGTTTAATAATCTCTAATGAAATTGCAGATTATTTCTAGAGTGAACTGACCAAAACACATTAAACAAACTTTGTTACAATAAAGAATTTGACAAAACCATCATCACAGTGGGAGACCAGCAAACTTCTCCCATCACGTATTAAATCATACAGATAAAAATAAGTATATAGAGGACATGAACCGCCAATGAGAAGCTTGTTTTCATAGCTATAAACACAACTCTGAGCCCATCAGAGAAGGGACATCTTTCTAAATGCTCATGAATTCGAAAACTGATCATGAGTGAGTGAGGTAAGGGCCACAAAAATCAGAAATGTTCTGATGACACTGTCTGAATACAAAGTACAGGAAACAAATGCAAGATAACAAAAAATAAACCATTAACTACTTACAAGTTTAAAACAGATAAAGCCCTAGCAAATTTGATTAAGAAAACAGAGAGGAGCTCTGGCTGGCTCAGACCCTAGAACACGAGGCTCTAGACCTTGAAGTCATGAGTTCAAGTCCCATGTTGGGGTCAGTGTTCACTTAAAACAAACAAACAAACAAACAAACAAAACTTATAAAAGAAAAAAAGAAGGAAAGCACAAATATACGATGCGAGGAATTACAAGAGTACGCAAGTTTGGGGATTTAAAAGTCCAAGAGTCCACTCTGTACAGGTTATGCCAACACATATGAAAATCAGATGAAATGAATATTTTTACGGGAAAATAAAAATCAACACAACTAAGTCAAAAACTTATAAGAAACCAAAAGGTTTATAAATGAAACGGACAAAGAAAAGGTGGTAGGCCCAGATGTTTCACAGATAGGTCTTATCAAGTCTTCAAGAAGTAGAAAACTCCTATATATTCTTTAATTTTCCCAAGCACATTAAAAGTTGGTCATCTTTCCAATTCATTCTTTGAGGAACAAAATAATCATGCTGTTAAAGAGAGTATAAAACTACAGTAATTACGGTGTAGACAAAGAGATGAATGGAAGAGAGTCAGGAAGATGACTAAGTGGGAATTTAGTGTATGACAAAGCTAGAATTTCAAACTGAGTGATAAAACGGTACATCACTCAAGCCATGTTTTTGGGAAATGTGGCTATTCATTTGGAAAGAAAATAAAGTTAGATCCTTTTGTCAAAGTATAAATCAAGATAAATTTCCTAAGGATTACAGATACAGATACAAATAACAATCCTCAAAAACCAGTAAGAAAACATGGGAGAATATTTTTATAGTCTTGGATGGGAGATTTTTTTCTTTAGCATGTCATCAAAGGCCAGAATCCACACAAACATCACTGATTTAACTACCTGACTTCTTAAAATTTCTACATGAATTCTGGTGAAAGGAAATCTGTGAGAATTTAAACTGCATACAGCCTTTGATACAATAAATCCATTCTTAGAGAATTTACTTTCAGATATACTCACACATTTGTGCAAAGACATAATGAAGACGATTCATTTTGACACTATGTGTAGTAGAGAAAATGTGGGAACAGTACAAATGTCGAAAAATAGTGTGCTTGTTAGAAAAATTAGAGTAAATTCATACAGTGGAATATTATGTAACTGTTAAAGAGAATTAAGTCTAACTATGAAAAAATGCCAATAAGTAAAAACAAACAAAAAACCTTGTAATTCTGTATGACATGATTACATTTATAGTTTTGAATAATATGATTTTATCTATGCTGAGAAAACATTTCTAAAAAGTGTAAACTTAAAGGTGCTATACCTCTGGGGAGTAGTTGTTTGCTAAACTTTGGGTAAGATAAGGCAGGCCAAGGGAAATGTTTCCATTTTACTTCATATAACAATTTGTTCAAAATATATCTATTTTAAATTATTATGGTACAAGACACCATGAGTAAAGCAAAGAAAAATGACAAGCTGGTAGAAAATACGGACAACATGATGAAAGGATAATATCCTTAATATGTAATCAGCTGTTACAAATTATTAACAAAACGATGGAAAGTAAAGGTGGTGACAATAGCAACTACATTTGCATAGAAATTATTACATGCAGTTTTAACTTATTTAATAACCCTAACAATAACCCCTATGTTTACGATTACTACCCCCATCTTATAGGCCAGGGACATCAAGATGCAAAGAGGTTAAGTCACCTGCCCGAGATTAAAAATAGCGAGCGGTAGTGCAGAATGCAAACGCGGGCAGTCGGGCTCCGGCACCTGTACTGCGTCTCAAAAGGCTGATGGGCAAAGGACACAGAAAGGCAGAGGGGGAAATGGCCAATAAAAACTGCTGAGTCTCACAACAACAAAAGAAATGTGTATTTTATTTTACTTATTTATTTTTTAAGATTTTATTTATTTATTTGACAGAGAGAGATCACAAGTAGGCAGAGAGGCAGGCAGAGAGAGAAGGAGAAGCAGGCTCCCTGCTGAGCAGAAAGCCTGATACGGGGCTCAGTCCCAGGACCCTGAGATCATAATCTGAGCTGAAGGCAGCGGCTTAACCCACTGAGCCACCCAGGTGCCCCAGAAATGTGTATTTCAAAGTATCAGATTGTAAGGAATCATTACATGAGTAATAAGAGTATGGGAGGAAAAATCCCTCTGTCACACACTGGTGGGAAGGAAAAGTAGTATATTCTCCATGTATCAAAATTTACATATTAGGCATCAACATTTATATATTTTATAACTATATACTATGTATAAAATGTACCCATTCTTAGGCTCAGAAACTCTATTTCAAGGAATTTATCCCAAAGAAATAAATGGAGAAAAGAGCCAAGATGTATATATAAGGATTTCCACAGCAGCATGAAAAATCTGAGTATATATAAACATATGTAGTATATATTTAATTATATATACATACACCCATACACATGCATACACTGGTTATCTCTATATTGAGAAAAAACATGCACTTTCCACATTTCTGTACTAGTTGCTTCTTAAATACTATGCATGTATTACTTTTTTTCACCAGAAAATAAGAAAAATTAAGCTTTCAAACACATACACATTTCTAGAATTTCAGAGGTCAGGGACCAAGCTTGGCATGTGTAAGCCAGCTATGAGGAGGTACAGAGACTTCCTGACCCTTGGATGCCAAGAGCAAAAGTACTAGTTCTGTGATACATAAGAGCCAAGAAGGACCCTAGAGTTTCCTGGAAATCTGAAGGCCTACGTGACAGGAGAATAAAGTAAGTATTTAAAGCATGCCCAACACTCCCACCCTACCCTGTCCTTCCCAGACTCCACAAGTGTGGCTTTGGGGACCTGTCCTGGGTCCTGAGCAGGTAGGTAGCGATGGCCACCTCCAGGCCCCAGCCTGCAGTTTCACAGCTGCCCCAGGGAGCCATATTGCCACAGAGAGTCAGGGTGACTACGTGCTCTGGATTAGAACCCAGTCTTAATCAATGGGATCGAGATCAGAAGTCTATGGCTTTTAGCTTTATAAAGATGAGTAAAATCTGGGATGCCTGGGTGGTTCAGTTGGTTAAGTGTCTGCCTTTGGCTCAGGGGTCCTGGGATCGAGTCCTGCAGAAGGCTCCACCGTGCTCTCTCTGACAAATAAATAAATTTTAACAATCTTGAAAAAAAAAATAAAAACTATTTGATGAAGAACAGGAACTATGTTATTTTAGTAAAATGGTTATCTTCCTATTTGTAGCAAAGATCTCAGCTGAAAGGAAGATTTCCAACAGGAAAAACTTATTTTCAAGTTGAGAAAATATTCTGCTCTCACATGAGAGTTTCTCCCCTTGTTTCAGTACAAGGGGTCTGTGAACTGCTTCTGTAAGGGGTCAAATACTTATTTTAGACTTTGCAGGTCACAGGTTTCCTACTGCATCTCTTCAATTCTGCTATCACAGCAAAAAAGCAGACAGACAATACATAACCAAAGGTCATGGCTGTGCTCCAATAAATATTTTTTTTTTTTTAAAGATTTACTGATGGGCACCTCGGTCGGTTAAGTGTCTGCCTTCAGCACAGGCCATGATCTTGGGGTCCTGGGATGGAGCTCCATGTCTGGGGTCTCTGCTCAATAGAGAAGTCTGCTTCTCGCTCTCGCTCTGCCCCTCCCCATTGCTTGGATGCACTCTCTCTCTCCCTCTGAATAAAAAAATCTTATAAAATACATATGCATTATTTTTTAGGGAGAGCAGGAGAGAGAGTTTGTGAGCAGGTGGGGGAACAGAGGGAGAGAATCTTCAAGCAGACTTCCTGCTGAGCAAGAGCCCAATGCAGGGCTTGATCTCATGACCCTGAGATCATGACGTGAGCCAAACCAAGAGTTGGAGGCCCAAATTAGGAAGCCATCCAGGTGCCCCTCAATAAAATTTTATTTACAAAAATAAGTGGTAGGCAAGTCTGGCCCCTGAGCCAAATCTCAAAATAAGGGCTTCCTGACCCCCTGATCTCAGATTACCAATATTAGAAGTGGCCTATTTTACTGTACTTTCCCCCCACTATTTATGTTTATCTCAACTTCGGTTCTGAGGTTATCTTCTGTAAGCAGTAAATGCAGACTTTCTCCTAAGAAATGAGATGTGTCCCAACACCACTGAAATGGACCAAGTTTAGTCATTCTCAAATCTCACAGGAAGGTGTGAGGATGTACAGCTCTCAAAGCTGGTCTAGCTCCTTGGAGCAGCCACATGACTAAGACAGCTGCCACAATCCCTCCTGGCACACCCCAGCTCCCTCTTACCTGGCTCCCACCCCCACGCACATGGCCCAATATTGGGCCCCATTCTTTAGTTTACGAGAAATGGATATAACTCCAAAGAAATGGTATGAAGGTTTAGAAATGACTCAGAAGATCGGTATATAAACAAGACTGCAGAATGTGTATGTTCTTGTGACCAAAACTGTAGGTGCCAGTCACGTCTGTATTTTGCTGGCAGAAGAGCTTAATGGCTTCACCCAGTCTCTCTACAGATAACTCAAAGAGCTGCTAGGAATTCTCACTTTGCAGTGCCTACACCAGAGACCAGCTCAAGGAATGTTAGCTAAGGTAGTGTTCATCAGCCTAATTCTTCCCATTAAAAAGTATAAAGGTTGGAGGAAAGAAAGTTTGCTTAAAAAATAAGCAATACATATAGAAAAGAATTAGGAGTGAAAAAAGATAAGCTGTCAAGTATCCTGAACCCAAATTTGACAATGTATTGATCTATAATGCTTGTAGATGGAAATGGAAGTAACAGAAAACTCTTAACATTCACATTTCCCTTTTTATTCATTACGACTCAAGCAGTAAATACTTATTGAGAACCTACTAAATGCCAGGCATTGTGCTAAGTGTTCAGAAACAAACACTGTGTATTAATTTCTTTTAAAAACTCCCCATTAATAAAATATGATGCATTTGAGTTGTAGAAACAGGTGAGAAATATATATACTCAAGTTACCCAGGTACCCTATTAATAAATGAACAAGAGCCATGAAGATTCTTATTTGAGGTAACAAATCCTTTTTTATAATAAAGAGGCTTCTAGCTAGTGAATTTGCTAGCACTGCAGTTTCTTCCCTAGATATGGTATCTACTCTGCTCAAGAGCATGCATTTAAAGGATGCTTTAATAATATTTCTCTGCCCGTTAGGAAGAAGTCCTAAGAAGTGTTGGATTTATCCTCCAATCACTTGTGATTATGGCCTCCAAATTAAAGCTTTAGCTGTGATTCAACACAGCAGAGTAATGCTGCTGCCTGGGTGTGCCCAGAGCATGAGCAAACCTCTGGATGCTGAGCTACTTACAGCGAAAGGGTGGTAAGGGGGAGCGGGGGGAGCTCCTCGGGGCCCTGCTGGTGGAGGCAGCACGGATAGTCCTGTTGAAAAGATGCCAAGTGCGCTGAGGTTCAACCCCGGGATCAGATTGGCTTGTTGCTGGGAACAGAAATGGAGAAAAAGATGAGGGGAGGCGAGCAGAGAGGCCCAGCTTGGCTGGGTCAACCTCCATCTCTTGGCTGGTTGGCACCAGTGCCTCCTGGTGAGGTCTGCCTTGGCCTCATGGACCACCCTGCTGCTGGGGTGGGCTCTCCAAACCTCAAGATCGCCATGGCATTCCTTCAAAGCTTCTCCGAGAATGTCTACACATCGTCACACAGCTAGCCAGGCTCCTCGGGGGACTCAGGTCCCCACACTCTCTTTCCTGCTCGCCCCTCAGCCACCCCCTACCCAGCCTGCTCCTCTTGAACCCTGGGCCCCTGTAGACATTTAGCCGGTGTGTAAGTAATGTGCTTCTCTTCCCCCTCACAGGGGCTAAGTCCTGCCCTTCATGTGGGTCCCACCTGAACTCAGATGTCCCCTCAGAGAGGAAACCCTTCTATGCGTCCCCACCAACATTCCTGTTTCCTTCAAATAGTATTTAAAGGACCAGTCACACGGATTTGCACCGCCTGAGTGGCTGCCTCTCCCTCTTAGATGTAATTTCCTTGTGGATGGAGACTGTATCACTCAGTGTTGTGTGCTCAGTGCCTGGTACATAGTAAGTGCTCAATAAATACTTGTGGAATTAATATGCTTAAAATATATTGGGTTAATAGGTTTTCCAACCTATCCAGAGAAATATCAGACCTTTCAATAGGATACTGCACATGTAAACTCCATTCTCCAGGTTCAGGATGGTTCACAGCTTCAGATTTTTCACCGTGTGGTTGCCAGTGTTGACATCCTCTCATCTTGCTCATTTCCCATTTATACACAGGGATGCCCCCCTAGGCTGTGCTGAGTTTGAACTGCATAGCCCTTCTGAAGCAGAGGGATGTCGTCACCTGGCCTGGGTCCTCCCTGCTCCCACCTTTCTCTCCCTGAACACTAAGCAGCTAGCATTTTCAGTTTTCTTATCTGTGAATGGGGTCACCTATTATCTTGCCTTCTCTTAGGATGTCTGGAGTAGGAAAGCTGAGATCTTTAACCCTGACCTCATCTGATACCTAAGATCCAGTAGTTTGTTTATCCATCTATCAACACACGACCTTAGTGCAGACATGGGTGAGTCTAAGCGGTTTGCTTAAATGGAGGTATGGGGAGCACACAGACCCTTCTGTAGCTTTTCTTGGTGTTCACAGAAGAGATGTTTATCGTATGATGTCAAGGGCCCAAAAGAAGAAAATGAGATCATCTGAGGCTATTTCCACGGACAAATACAAAAAGGAGGTGACAGTGCAATCTTATCCTCGTCATGTTTCACAGTTATCATGCGATGTGGGCTGCTACTGGGGGTGGGGGGTTGGGGTGAGGTGGGAGCAGTGCTCTGACCTGAGGAGGAGGGTTCTTAGAAAGAGCTACACTGACAGCACTGGGTTTGGTCTACAAAGCTCTAGGTCAATATTTACTCCTCTGTGAAATATTATCAGGTCTGGGATTTGCTTCAAAGTCATTCAAGAAGGGTGGGAAAGCAGATGGAGGTCCAGATGAAACAAAACAGACTGTGAGCTGATAACTGTTCAAGTAGGATTATAGGTATATGAGGATTTATTGCAGTATCCTTCTCTCTTTTATGTTAGAAAATCATCACCATTAAAAAATGAAAAAAATTACTCCTCTGGAGCTTGGGCTTTGTTGATAGACAAATATTTTGAAAACATCTCAATGTCAGACTGGTGTCTCCTCATTATAAAGTGAGAGGTTCTTAGCAATAACAGGAAGGAATGCCCAAACCCAGATGTGTGCTGGAAGCATCAGTGAGAGCCAAAGTGGTGGATGACATTTACTAGGTGATCTGGATGGGCAGATCAGTAAGCAAGGGATGAACATCAGCGTTTAATTTTAAAATATGTATTTTTAGGGCACCTGGGTGGCTCAGTGGGTTAAGCTGCTGCCTTCGGCTCAGGTCATGATCTCAGGGTCCTTGGATCGAGTCCCGCATCGGGCTCTCTGCTCAGCAGGGAGCCTGCTTCCCTCTCTCTCTCTGCCTGCCTCTCCATCTATTTGTGATTTCTCTCTGTCAAATAAATAAAATCTTTAAAAAAAAAATAAAATATGTATTTTTAAATTTAAAAAGTAACAGGACAATAATACAGAAAGTTTGCGATGTAGGAAAAAGAAAAAATCCCCCTTTCCTACAGCACCAGCTGTTTTTATTTTTGTATGCAGCTTTCCAGTCATTTTGCTCCATACTATTTTACATAACTGTAACCCGAGTTAAACATGCTTCTATGTGCTCTTTTCTTTAACTCACTGAGCCACCCAGGTGCCCCTGCTCTTTTCTTAATTAACATTATATCATAAGCAATTCTTCACTTTATAATCTTCAGAGTTATGCTTTTAATAGTTTCACACTATTTTTTTCCAGTGCATTTATCACAGTCCACTAGTTAGTTTCCTGCTTGCTTCAATGCTCTTGCCCCAAGAAGGCAGGAATAACTCTGCCTATCTATTCTAAGGCACTTACTCACTAACTGAATGACAACTATCCTTCGAGAGGCTTGTGTCCTGCCTGAAAACACATGTGAAAGTCAGTAGAGAAGAAAGCATTCGGCACTTACATTAACAGCCAGCATATCATTTTCAAAGGCCTCACGGAGCTTCTTCATAATCTCTACCTCTGCATTGGCACAGGCCTCGACTGTGCCCTTCACAGTGATGGTTCTTTCAGGGTTGTATATGCTCAAATCCTGCAAGCTGGCCACCGGGAAAAGAGAGAGATTTCCTTTTTCAAAAGGAAAAATAAAATCCCAGAAGGATCACAAACAAGTCTTGGTGGAGGATTCCCTCACCACACACTGTGGTATCAAATACTTGCCATCTTATCTCAAATCTTAGAAGTGACTTAGCTCATATCCACAGTAGAAAGTGTATAACTGGTAACGATTTATGCATTTGTTTTGATGGTGTTGGAGAGAATTAGATTAATTATGATTATACTACCATTTTAAGGAAAGGCAGATGGAGGAGTTGGGCATATCAAAATGCTCAAGTTCTCCATTTGGGCACAATTAAACTGAATGGGTGGCTTACGATGAGATTGTTATCTTGGTCCCCGTCTCATGTTCAATTTTCTTCAAATTTCTGCCTTCTTTTCCAATTAGTCTTCCAACTAAGCCATTGTGGGCCAAAATTTTCAGAGGAATCTCTTCAGCTCTAAAAGAGACAAACAACAATTCAACACTCAAGGTGGACATACTGGTTGCCTCCTAAGAGCTATTAAAACACTTTTTTCCCCTTTACAAACAGAAATCTTTGTTCAGGTCCCAAGTGGCAACAGGATTTAGATGAGGCTGGTTCCCTCACCAAGCCCAGTGCATGAATTCTGATTAACATAAGCCAAACCATGGTAATTATATGCCCTTTTTAAGATGGACTGGAAGTGGGTCCATGAGGCAAGTCTGGACAATGAGGTATTAGGAGAAGTCTATTGCATGACTTTAGGAAGGTTTTTCTTGCTCTTAAAAAAAGACAAGAGAGAATATCATCTGGATGGCAGACTAGGGCACTACAGGCCCTCCTGACCCCACAGAGACAAGTTAACAATGGAAAGGACTGGAATACCTCTGTGAGAACTCCAGAGTTCAACTGAGAAGCTATAGCACCCTGACCACTGTAAAGCCAAGAAAGATTCCGGTAAAAGCGCTGGGAAAATTTGCAATGTTTGGTGTGGCTACACATGCTCCTTCCCTTATGCAGCATTTCAAGGAGCAAATGGGAAGAAATCTCCCATACCAGAGATCCTCCCATGGGATGTAAACAAAATATGGGACCACACATCCAACACTCTGGCTCATGTGGGAGCTGCCCAAGGGACTGGTTTCTGTCTTGCCTCACTTGGAGCAGTGAGGAGACTGGCACCAGAGTTTTGGAAGCCACTGAAAAAAAGAGGTGAGCAGTATGTTAGTGCTGCAGCTCCACAATCAGAAGCCAGGGGTGAGAAAGAGATCAGAAAAGGTTTGAGAGGCCCTAACACCTCCAGTAGGGCTGGTAAGTGAAGGAAGGTCTTCCCCTGAATGAAGGCAGTGCACAAAGACAAACAGATAGTTGTTTTTTGTTTTTTTTTTTTTCAAATGCCCCAAGCCTAGCAAAACATTAAAAGACATACAATGAAACAAGGAAATATGGCCTAATCAAAGGATCAAAATATAACTCCAGAAACCAATCCTAAAGAAATGCAGATCTATGAGATACCTGACAAAGAATTTATAATAATTGTCCTAAAGACACTCAATGAACTAAAAGAGAACACAGAGAGACAACTAAACAAAATCAGGAAAACTATGCATGAACAAAATGGAAACATCAACAAAGAGAAAAACTATAAAAAACAAATAATGTAACTAAAAAATATAATAACTGCCCCTCCCAAATCATTAAAGAGGTTCCACAGAAGATTTGACAGGCAGAAGAAAGAATGAGCAAACTTGAAAACTGTTCATTTGAAATCATCAAGTCAAAGTAGAAAAAAAAAAAGAAAGAAAGAAAGAATGAAAACAGTCCCCACAAAGCACAAAGAAATGTTAAGGTACTTATGGGCCAGGATCAAATGGACTAATATACTCATACAAATCCCAAAAGGAAGAAAGAGAAAGGGCAGAGAGCTCATTTGAAGAAATAATGGCAGAAAACTTTCCAAGTATCAGGAAAGAAATGGACATGTAGATTCAAGAAGCTCAAAGAACTCCAACTGGGAAGAAAACCAAAGAGAATCATACTAAGACACATTAAAAGCCAATTTTCCAAAGTTAAAGACAAAGAGAGAATCTTGAAAGCAGCAAGAGAAAAGTGATTATTCACACGGAAGGGAGTTTCCAGATTTCTGAGCAAAACTTTGCAGGCCAGGGGCACCTGGGTGGCTCAGTGGGTTAAGCCTCTGCCTTCAGCTCGGGTTGTGATCCCAGAGTCCTGGGATGGAGCCCCACGTCAGGCTCTGCTCAGCAGGGAGCCTGCTTCCTCCTCTCTTTGTCTGCCTCTGCCTGCTTGTGATTTCTGTCTGTCAAATAAATAAATAAAATCTTTAAAAAAACAAAACAACAAAAAAAAACTTTGCAGGCCAAAAGGGAGTGGAATGATATGTTCAAAATACTGAAAGAAAAACACATCAACCAAGAATATTATAATGGCAAAACTATGCTGTGAAAATGAAGGTGAAATTAAGATTTCCCTAGATAAACAAAAGTTAGGGGAGTTCATTATTATTACAGTTGCTCTATAAGAAATGCTAAAAGGAGTCCTTTAATGGAAATGAAAGGACAATGAGCAGCAACACAAAGCCATATGAAAATATAAGGTTCTCTAGTAAAAGTGAATACACAAATGTAATAATCTGTACTATAATAATTTTGGTGTACAGAATATAAATGACAAAAACATTTTTAAAATGATAAATCTGTTAATGGGTATAAATATTTAAGGAGCAATTTGTGACATCAGTAACAAAGTAGGGGGTATGTTGGAAAAGAACAGTTTTTGAATACGATTGAAGTTAAGTTTGCTAACAGTTTAAAATGGAATGCTATAATTTAGGATGTTTTATATAATTGCAGTGGTAACCACAAAGGAAATATGATAGAATATATGTAAAAGGAAATGGGAAGGGACTCAAAGATACCACTATAAAAACACCAAAAAGCAAAAAACAAAGTAAAAAAAAACACAGAAGAATGCAGAAAGAGAGAAAAGGAGGAACAAGAAAGCTATAAGAAATACAGAAAAAAACAAAATGGCAAGAGGAAATCTCTCCCCGTTAGTAATTACTTTAAATTTAAAAGAATTAATTTTCCCAATCTAAAAGACATGGATTGGCTGAATGGATTAAAAAAAAAATGAAAGACCTCAAATTGAAATTTTTAAGCTCTTAAGGAATTAGAAAAAGAATAAACTAAACCCAAAGCTAGTATAAGGAAGGAAATGATAAAGATTAGAGCAAAGATAAGCAAAAGAGAGAACAGAAAAACAAAAGAAAAAACCAACTATGAATTGGTTTATGAAAAGAGCAACAAAGTTGATAAACATTATCTAGAATTATTAAGGAAGAACACTCAAATATCTAAAACCAGAAGTGAAAGATGGGACATTGCAACTAATGTCACAGAAATCAAAATGATTACAAAAGAATACAAGGAACAGTTGTACATCAACAAACAGAAAACCTAGAAGAAATGGATAAATTCCAAGAAAAACACAACCTACTAAGACTAAACCTTGAATAGAAAATCTGAACAGACCAATGATGAGTCAGGAGACTAAGTCAGTAATTAAAAACCTCCCAACAAAGGGGCACCTGGGTGGCTCAGTGGGTTGAAGCCTCTGCCTTTGGCTCAGTTCATGATCCTGGGGTCCTGGGATCGAGCCCTGAATCCGGCTCCCTGCTCAGCAGGGAGCCTGCCTCCCTCTCTCTCTCTCTGCCTGCCTCTGCCTACATGTGTTCTCTGTGAAATAAATACATAAAATCTTAAAAAAAAAAAAAAGCCTCCCAACAAAGAAAAACCCAGGATCAGCTGGCATCCCTGGAGAATTCTAGCAAACACTTATTTTTTCTACCAAACATTTAAGGAAGAATTAACACCAATCCTTTTCTGCAATGTCCAAAAAATTGCAGAAGAGGGAACATTTTCAAACTCATTCTATGAGGCCATCTTTAATACCAAAGCTAGAAAAAGACACTTTGAGAAAAGAAAACTACAGACCTGCATCCCTGGTAAACATTGATACAAAAGTCCTCAACAAAACAAGAAAAATGAATTCAAAGGCATTATGCATTAAAGGGATGATACATTATGACCAAGCAGGATGTACTTCTGGAATGTAAGTGTGGTTCAACATAAAAAAAAAAAAAAGTAATATACATTAATGTAGATCAATACATGTAGGTAAAAAACCTTATGATCATATCAATTGATGTAGAAAAAGCATATGACAAAAATTTAACACCCTTTTATGATAAAAACACTCAACAAGCTAGGAATAGAAGGAAACTACTTAACAAAATAAAGGCCATTTGTGAAAAGCACACATTGAACATCATACTCAATGATGAAAGACTGAAAGCTTTTCCTCTAAGATCAAAAACAAAGGCATCAAAATTGAAAAGGAAGAAGTAAATTTTCATCTGTTTGCAGATAAAAATGACCTTAAATGAAGAAAACTCTAAAGATTCCACAAAAAAACTGTTAGAATACACTCATTCAGCCAAGTTGCAGGATATAAAATCAACACACAAAAATCAATTGTGTTTGTTTTTCTTTTCTTTTTAAAAAGATTTTATTCAGGGACACCTTGGTGGCTCAGTGGGTAAAGCCTCTGCGTTAGGCTCAGGTCATGGTCTCAGGGTCCTGGCATGGAGACCTGCATTGGGCTCTCCACTCAGCAGGGAGCCTGCTCCCCACCCCAGCCCCCATCGTTGCCTGCCTCTCTGCTTACTTGTGATATCCCTCTCTCTGTGTCAAATAAATAAATAAAACCTTAAAAAAATAAAGATTTTATTTATTTGATAGAGCGAGAGAGAGTGAAAGAGCACACAAGCAGGGAGGAGAGGTAGAGGGAGAAGCAGACTCCTGGCCGAGCAGGGAGCCTGACAAGGGGCTGGATCCCAGGATCCTGGAATCATGACTTGAGCCAAAGGCAGACACTTAACTGAGCTACCCAGGCAGCCCATCAATTCTGTTTCTATACACTAACAACGAATAACCAGAAAAGAAATTGAAGAAAAGTTTCATTTAACTATAGTATCCTAAAGAATAAAACACTTAGGAATAAACCTAACAAAGGAGATAAAAGGCTTATATGCTGAAAACCATATAAAACTAGTGAAAGAAATTAAAGAAGACAAAAATAAATGGAAAGACAAACCCCTGTTCATGAACTGGAAGACTTATTATTCTCTAGATGTCCATACTACTCAAAGTGATCTACAGATTCAATAAAACTCCCTATTAAATCCCAATGGCATTTTTTGCAGAAATAAAAGAATTCACTTGGAATCCTAAGGGACCCTGAACAGTCAAAACAATTCTGAAAAAGAAGAACAAAGCTAGAGAACTCAAACCTCCTGACTTCAAAACATGTTACAGGGCTACAGTAATTAAGACACTATGGTAGTGGTGGGGCATCTGGGTGGCTCAGTTAGTTGGGTGTCTGCCTTTGGCTCATGTCATGATCCCAGGGTCCTGGGACTGAGCCCTGTGTTGGGCTCTCTGCTCAGTGGGGAGCCTGCTTCTCTCTCTCCTCCCAGCTCATGCTCTCTCTCGCTATCTCTCTCAAATAAATAAATAAAATCTTAAAAAAAAAAAAAAAGACACTGTGGTAGTGGCATCAAGATAGACAAATAAACCAATGGTACAGAACAGAGAGCCCAGAAATAAACTCTTGCATATATGATCAAATGATCTTTGACAAGAGTGCCAAGATAATACAGTGGGGAAAAGGACAGTCTTCAATAAATGGTGTTGGGAAAACAGGATATCCACATGCAAAAGAATGAAGCTAGGGAAGCCTGAGTGGCTCAGTCCATTAAGCAACTGCCTTCGGCTCAGGTCATGATCCCAGGGTCCTGGGATCAAGTCCTGCACTGGGCTCCTTGCTCAGTGGGGAGCCTGCTTCCCCCTCTGCTTGCTCTGCCTGCTGCTCCCCCTGCTTGTACTGACAAATAAATAAATAAAATCTTTTTTAAAAAATGAAGCTAGATCCTTATCTTAGCCCATATGCAAAAATTAACTCAAAATGGAATAAAGACCTAAATCTATAATATTCCTAGAAGAAAACAGAGGAAAACTTCATGGCATTAGACTTAGCAGTGAGACACCAAAGCAAAGGCAACAAACACCAAAATAGACAAATTCAACATCAAATTTAAAAACTTCTGTACACTAAAGGACACAGTCAAGGGGTGGAAAGGCAATGTAGGGAAAAGAAGTAAATATATCTGCAAATCATGTGTCTGATAATGGATTGATACCCAGAATATATAAAGAACTCCTACAACTCAACAACAGAAAAAATAAAAAAATCAGATAACCCATTTTAAAAATGGGCAAGATTTAAATAGACATTCTCAGAAGATGATATACAGATGACCAATAAGCATATGAAAGGAGGCTTAATATCACCAATCATCAGAGAAATGCAAATAAAAACCACTATGAGATACTGTGAGCACAAAATATTACACCCATTAGTTTGGCTACTATCCAAATAACAGAAGATAACAATGACTGGTGAGGATGTGGAGAAACTGGATCCCTTGTACACTGTTGGTGACACTGTAGAATGATGTCATTGCTTTGGAAAATAGTATGGAGGTTTCTAAAAAAATTGAAAATAGAGAGGCGCCTGGGTGGCTCAGACAGTTGAGCCTCTGCCTTCAGGTCATGATCCCAGGGTCCTCGCATCAAGCCTTGTGTTGGGCTCTCTGTTCGGCAGGGAGCCTGCTTTTCCCTCTCCCTCTGCCTGCTGCTCTACCTACTTGAGTGCTCTGTCAAATAAATCAATAAATAATTTTTTTAAAAACCCTGAAAATAGGAATATCATATGATCCAGCAATGTCACGTCTGGGTATATATCCAAAAGAACTGAAAGCAGGATCTTGAAGTGCTATTTGTACATCCATGTTTGTAACAGCACTATTCTCAACAGCCAAAAGGTGAAAGCAACCCAAATGTCCATCAATGGATTAATAAACAAAATGTGATATATATGCACACAAAGGAATATCATTCAGCTTTATTTATTTATTTTTAAGGATTTTATTTATTTCACAGAGAGAGAGAGATCACAAGTAGGCAGAGAGGCAGGCAGAGAGAGAGAGAGGAGGAAGCAGTCTCCCTGCTGAGCAGAGAGCCCGATGCGGGACTCGATCCCAGGACCCTAGAATCATGACCCGAGCTGAAGGCAGAGGCTTTAACCCACTGAGCCACCCAGACGCCCCTCATTCAGCTTTAAAAAGGAAGTCTTGCCACATGCTACAACTTCGATGAATCTTGAAGACATTACACTAAGCGAAATAAGCCAGTTACAAAAAGACAAAATACTGCATGATTCCACTTATATGCAGTCTCTAAAGCAGTCAAATTCATAGAAACGGGAAGTAAAATGGTGTTACTAAAGGCTAGAGGGAGAGGGAAAAGGAGAGTTGTTCAATGGGTACAGAGTTTCAGTTTTGTAAGATGAAAAGTTCTGGAGATATGTTTCACATTAATGTGACTATATATAAATATAAACATTATTGAACTGTACACTTAAAAATGGTTAAGTGAAATAAGTCAGAGAAAGATAAATACTGCATAATCTCATTTACATGGGGAATCTAAAACAAAACAAGCTCATAGATACAGAGAACAGATTAGTGGTTGCCAAAGCCAGGGGTAGGGGGTAGGGAGGCGGGGCAAAATGGGTGAAGAGAGTGGAAAGTTACAAACTTCCATATAAAATAAATAAGTCATGATATACAATGTGCAGCATGGTGACTACAGCTGATACACTATACTGAACATATGAAAGTTCCTAAGAGAGCAAATCTTAGAAGTTCTTGTCACAAGGAAAAAAATTATAACTATGTATGGTGACGGATGTCAACTAGAGTTATTGTGGTGAACATTTCACAATATATACAAATATTCAATAATTATGCTGTACACCTGAAACAAATACAGTATTATATGTCAATTATACCTCAACAAAAAAATGGTTAGATGAAAATTTTGTTATGTGTTTTTTAAAAATGTTCAAAAAAGAAAGAGCAAGGATGCCCTCTCTTTCAACTTTTGAATATCTTTCTGTGGGGACACAAGGTCTGAAATCACTACAGTCATCCTGTCATCACCAGGGGAGTATCAGACATCCTGAGGAAGACAGAGCAGAAGGGTTGCGAGTCTCTGAGTCTGTGATTTAACTGACCTTGGAGTCGCTCACCTCAGGACTTCTCGTTATGTGACAGAATAATAGTGTCGTATTGTTTAAGCCACTTATGTTTTCTGCTCGTTAGGGCCAAAAGCAATCTAACCTTCATTGCTACAACACACTGGCTTTGTTCAGTGGCACAGAGTTCAGTGCCCGGCACAGAGTAAGTGCTCAATAAATGATAAATGAATAAAAAGAAAATTTAGGATCCCTCTTCTACATCCTCTCCCTCCTGCTCAACCCCCTCAGGACACAGCTTAAAGGTCACTTACCCAGGGAGGTCTTCTCTGAGCCCCTCAAATCTCTTTCTATTCTCCTAAAACCTTAATGAGGGCCCTCCATTTACATGTAGTTATTTTCAACTCCCACATGTGCCATGGCTGTGCTTAATGACCCACTGGTTTCAGGAACTGTTTAGCGAATGTCTCTGCCACTATATCATAAGCTTCATAAAGGCAGGAACTGGATCCTGTTTATGGCTGTAGCCTCGTTTCCCAGCCCAGTGCTTAGCACAGTGTGGCACTCAAAAAAACTGATTTCAAAGATATGCAAACTCTATATTGACTCTATGTGAAAATTCAAAAATTTAATTTGTGCCTCAGTCTTTTTAATTATTTAGAATATTTAAAGTTGCTTGTCCTGAGGTTGAAGGACCAAGAAGGATATTATTTATAAAGTTCTCAATCACCTGGTTGAGGGAAGGGCTTATTTAAATGAAGCCATGGCATTTGGGGTATTTCCAAGGCCTCAAACAGAGTAAATAATTCATAAGTAATAAATTTAAAAGTTAGAGTTCCTTATGAAATCTGAGAATAGATTTGTGAAGTTTGGCTTTTAAGGACTATTTTCATCTTCTTGGTTTTATTTTTTATTTTTCTTTTCATCCTCTTGGTTTTACAACACTCTTATTTGACATTAGTTGCTAAGTTAATTTTATATTCAATTTATCCCCTCACTCCTTCTCTATAAAACTGCCCCTACCCGTAAGTGGATTTTTTCCCCAAATTGACAGGGAGCTTTTTTGTTGTCTATTCCATTACCATTAATTCAAAGTCAATGGGTTCAGTAAGAATTATACTGCTCTTTGAACTGGTACAACACTCAGGAATCCCAAGAAGTATTTTGTAAAAAAAAAAAAAAAAGAATGAATGAATGAAAAGAAGGGAAGGAGATTAAAGAAGAGTAAAGTAGATACTTGGATAACAGTTTCTACTACTTAAGAAAAATTTAAGAGTGCAGCACGGTAGTAAAAACCTTTTCCAGAAAAGTAAATGATGGTTTCCATGACAACATACATTCCATACACACCTGCACTGTTCGGTATGATAGCCATTAGTCATAAATGTGACTATGTACATCTGAATGAGTTAAAATAAAATAATTTAGCTCCTCCATTCGACTGGCCACATTTCAAGCACTCAGTGGCAACACGTGGCTAATGGCTATCATACTTAACATGCACATACACAATGCCTCCACCACTGCATGGCATTAGAAGTATGTTATCTCTATATTTCTACCAGTAATTGTTACTAACGAGTGACGGAAGCATTCAGGTTACAAAAAGAAACATTGAAGTGAAGAAACAGCCATATTACAAATATCTATTTCCTACTACATTCTCCTTGGGAACAAATTTCTTTTTTTTTTTTAATTTCTTTTTTTATTTATTTTCGGCATAACAGTATTCATTATTTTTGGGAACAAATTTCTTAAAAATAATTTGTCCCCTGCTCTCTTTACTGAGTAACAAATCACAGGTCTTAAAAAATTTCTTGTGTTAAGTGCATGAGAACTTACTCTTCTCTGTTAAGTGATCTGAGCATTGTATGCAAACTTACAGTTTGGTCTCATCAGCCTCTTTCTGCATGATTTCAAGAATCATGCGACATGCTTCTGAGGTCCCCTCTGGGGTGGCATGGATGGTGACAGGCTTCTCCGCAGCCCCCGAGTTCTCCTTTCTATGGATGTCTACCCTGTAACGAAAGAATCAGGAGCCATAACACAACATCATCTGGGACAGGATGCTAGTCCCGAGAAAGCATCTCACGGGCCAACGGACAGTGAGGACACAGACAATGAAGTGTCATTAGCACGTCTGCAACCAACGCCATTCTTCAAGGAGGCGGCAAGCAGGGCAGGATGTCTTGTGCCAAACTTGAATTCTTTGCAGTTCCATTTAGAAGGGAATTTTTCTTGCAGCAGTGCTGTGGGACAAAGGCACCAAGCCAACTTGGGTAATGAAGCCAGTCTGGTAAATGAAGTATTTTGTGTAGTCTTTCAAATGATCATAGAAGCAAAGGGTAAAGTGAGTGGGGGGTAACACTGCATGCTGGCATGGTGCCAGTCTCTAAACTGATTGTAGCTTTTAAAAGCCATGTGTTAATCCAAATCCAAACACCAAATTCAAGCAAGCTTTATATATTTGAGTGTGGATTAAAAACAGAGGCATGCCCTCTCTTCTCTGCCTAAGATTTTGATTTCCTTGCCACTGGCAGCCTGCCTTCTTCCAGGCTCTTAAAAACTAATGGCTCAAAAGCTTGATGACTTTATCAGACTTCTTAGGGTAGTTGTGGCCCTACTTGTTTTTGTTATCTTTGAAAATTACATAATTGATTGTATTCCTTTTTACTCTGGCTGTTAGAAAGCCCAGATGGAAGTTTTCTGCCTCTTTGTAAAAAATAGGCACATATTTTGAGAACTAAAGTTTACTTTTATTTAAACTTGTTGCATTTTTAAAGGCACTTTAAGAAATTTTGGGGAAAAAAGACATATAACTAAAAATCACTTTTGCAGTGAAGCAAACTTGGAGGGGAGAAAAGGGCTAATTTTAAAATAAATGGAACAGCAGACAGTATTTCCCTCTCTACTGGGTCATCGTTTCACTGCTATGACTATGAACTTTGGGACTCATACATTTAAGTGCCCATTATTTGGCAGTAACTCAGACAGTTTGAAGAAAATGGTGTTTTCTCTTTCAGGTTACAAGACACTCTGGATGACGTGAATAAAATGTACTAGGCATGTAAATAACTCCTTTTGGTGTTTTGCAACTTAAGTAATTTCATAGCAATTATTTCTTTTAATCTGCCTGGCTGTCCTAAGTCTAACAATAATCCTGGCTTATGGAAAGAGCAGTTGATGCTCAGAGATCAATTTTTTTCCCCTACGATCATAGAGCCTTTAAATGGTCAGTCTTCAACATGGGTCTTTGAGACCTGGGCTTTCTTCGTTACATCAGGCTGTGTTCTTAAGAACATTCAAAAATCAACAGTCCCACAGGTCATTTCACCCACAACTCCTACCACCTCTTATAACTACAACTCCTGCTTCAACTCCTTAGACAGACTAAGCATCAGGCTAATGTACTTCATTTCTTGGTCAATAGGCAGACCCACTCACTTCTTTTATGTAGCTATTTACGAGACAACCTAAGAGATCTCAAAGAACGACTAACACTCAGGGCTCCAACTCGAGACAGGAGGTAAGAACTACGAGAAGTGGTTTCTGGGATCCCACAAAACTCAGCCCCATACCTCTGCTGTTTTAGAAACTGATGTTTTCACAAGCATTAATAAGCTTACAAGGACTAGTCTCTGCTGGGAAGTCATTAGTACCTTCTTTATGAATCTTTAGTATTTCAGGATCTGACCTTTAGGCTACTGGATGGAAGCACGTTAAAGTCCTCAGCTTTGTTAGTTTGTTAGTAGTTCTGTTTTAAGAAGCCACCATCCCACACAGCACAGTCCCCCTCTCCCCCCACCGCTGATGCAAGCGAGAGCCACCTGAGGATGACTGGGCCCCACCAGGACTCAGGGGGCCTGTCAGAAGGAAGCAAAGGAAGCCCCGGAGGCACGTACCGGGACTGGGTCTGCTTAGTGATGTTCTTTATGGTCAAGCCCTCCTTTCCGATGATGGCACCAACAAACTGGGTGGGGACCAGGATCCGCAGCGGGAAATCAATCTGTCTGGCCTGAGAAGAGCCCCCAGGGGCGTGGCCTTGCTCCCGGGAAGAGTGGTCCCCACGCTGGGCTCGCTGAGGGGGCGAAGGGGAGCTCACCTCTTCATCCGGGATGTAGGAAATCTTGAAGGAGTAGTTCTCAAACTGATGCCCGCTTAGCTTCTCGATGGCTCTGAAATGTAGCAGGAGCAGGCGAGCTTTGTTAGAGTGACGTCAAAGAGGTCCCTGAGGCCAGGAGACAGTCTGGTTTACTAGGTAATCCTCCCCGAGAATACAGCGATGACCAAGGCAGATGCCAGCTCTGCTCCCTCAGAGCCTAACAATTAAACACATAACTATAACGTACAGGCCTGGTCCCACTTGATATACAACTATGCATTCTGCCTTTTTTCACCACCCAAGGCTGTACCCCCTCATCAAAAACTCTTTATAAATATTGGTATAAGATTAGGAGTCATTTTTTTTCTCATTTTGATCATAATACATATTTATTATTGAAAATTCAGAAATAGATATGCACAAATGAAAAAAAAAATTCTAGTCCACCCTGTATCTTTCTTTTCTTAAATATTATCATTTATAAACATGGATTAATAGTGTGTATACTATTTTCTAATCTTTAAAAAAGAGTTAATACTCTAATTGTTTTCCAAGTCATTAAATGTCCTGTAATTTAGTTGTTTTTTGATTGTTTGTTAACGATTTTATTTATTTGTGTGAGAGAGTACAAGCAGAGGGAAGAGCAGGCAGAGAGAGAACCAGGCTCCCCGCTGAGCAAGGAGCCCGATGTGGGACTCATTCCAGAACCCTGGGATCCTGCCCCGAGTCAAAAGGCAGAGGCTTAACCAACTGAGCCATCCAGGCCTCCCTGTAATTTAGTTTTTACTGGCTGTTTAACATTTTACTGACTTATCATCATTTTTGCAACTCATTCCCTATTGTTAGATACAGATACATAGGTAATCTATGTATATATGTCCAATCTTTTATTATTATGTACAGTGTTGCCATGGGCATTTCTGCAACTCCAACTGCACGCAGAACAGACGCCTATTGTTATTGCTGGGTCAGACAGTATATGCAGAAGTCTAATTGTTAACTACTGCCCAGTGTGCTTCTGGAAAGGTTTCAACACTTACTATCCCGCAGCAGCTAAGAGACCGTTTGTTTCCTTGAGTCCTCGAAAACAAAAAGTATTCCTGAAAATTATTATTATTATTATTATATACATATTGATTAATTTGATAGGAAATACACAACATCCCACTACTGCATTTTTATAATTATACAGGAAGTGGAACAATTTTTTCACAAATTTTTTACAGCATGTGAAAACAATAACCTTATTCTACTAGGTTAATGTTTAGGGGGTTGTGAATTTATTACAAAGCAGTACCTTTGAATTCAATAAAAGCAACAAAGTCATATTGTGTATGGCAGCCCTGGCTAAGTGGCAGCTGGACACAAGCTATGATGGTGAGTTGCTGGTATGCATCCTGCTTATCTATGTGTGGCTAAAGTAATAGATCACAGCAAGTGATCTATTGCCTTTTTCAATCCAAATTTAACTTTTTTTAAAGACTAGTGGTATGAGGATGGGTTAAATATGTCTTCATGTGTGTTGACACCTTGAAAAATAAATAAAACTATAATTTTGGGGTGTACAACCAATGTTATGCCACATCCATGAAACAGGACCATGTCTGACCATAATTCTAGTTACAATGACCTGACAGGCATTTCACTTTAAGGACCTTCTACAGAAAGGAACTTGGCTTTGTTTTGTTTCGTTCTGTTGTTAAAAATTCCATCCCATGACCAATCATTGCCAACTGCAAAACAAACTATCACTGAAGCAATGTAGTCATGAATGGGGACTAGGAAGTAAATGGAAGTTAGGAAAAGAGAACCCAAACCAGGTGATTTTTGACTAACCACTCCCGGACAATTCTCCCTGCTGTTGGTGTCATCAAAATGGATCCCCATTTTTTAATATTATACAGAGGAAAAATGGATGTTAATCTCTTCGCCAAATGTGGGCAGAAATAGGTTTGTGCTTCTTCCTCACAGTGCACGGGGAAGCTCCAGGTAAAACAGCTCTCAGTGGTTGGCAAAGCGGAATCTGAGGAACACGGTTTCACAGACCTGGTGTCTCTGTTCCTGACCACGTCAAGACACAGCATCCACCTCGGTTTTGATGCCAAGACTCAACATTTTTCAAGATAAAGTCTCCATACCACCCACCAACAGACATCCCAGTACAAATGCCCTGCTCCATGGACTTGTCAAAGGGAGCAAGATGCCCTGGGGCTCCTTTGCTGTGTCAAACATTTGCATCTTTTGGGAATCAAAGACAACCGGCCCCAAATTTAAAAGGAAAGTAGCCCAAATCCACTTACATTTTTGCTTCTTCTCTTGTTGCATATGTGACGTTGACAACGGCAGTTTCTGTGTCTGTGTTGACTAGGAAAGAAGCAAAAACTATACTGTCATAGAAAAAAAGCTGTCACCCTCTGGCTCAACGTAAACAGACTTTAGAGAAGAATGCACAAAAAAACTCATTGCCCTAACTCCAATCATTCGAATCTCTATCTTTATTCATGTGCATTCATATTAATCAACTGTATATACACATTTGTTATCAATTGTATATACAACTCAAAGCTATAGTTTCACTTATAAATACTATTGCATGTGCCTATGTCTATGCACATATTTGTATTTTTCATTTCTAAGGTTACATAAAATTTTAGCAAGTAAATGTGCCATGATTTTTGCCTAACCATTCTTCAATTGTTGACATAAGGGTTATTCCCAATACCTGCTATTCTAAGTAGTATTGCTAAAAATTACCTTTACTGCAAACACCATCTGATCTGTGTTCTCTTCTGAATTACTTTTTTAGGATAAAATCACAGAAGAAAAATAACTGGGTAACAGAACATAATGCCTAATGCATATTTTCAGATTATTTTCCTAGAAGTTTATGTCAATTTACTGTACTACCAGCAAGGTATGAGTTTTAATTGTTATGTCTGCATTTATTTTTAAATAACTGGACATATATATACAATAATAAGCAAGTATTTTAATTCTTCATTCATTCCTAAAGTTGAATTAATAATATTTCTGTTTCCCTTTGACTGAGTTCCATGACTTTGTGAGTTAAATCTAGTAACTGTGTATAATAAACAAAGAAAGCTGACAATTATAACTCACTTGGCTGAAGGAAAGAACATAAACTCTAAGAGTGGCTAAGACCAAACTCCTGTGAGCTGGCTTATCTTGGCTCCTAATTGCTTGCCTCTTCTTCTAAAGTTAGGAGTTAAAAATAAACTCAGAAGGCAAGATAAAACTTTCCCAGTCCAAGCCAGTAAAGTTAACCCCCTAAATCCTGGTCTTCCTCTAACTAGTAGCCATGACTAAATCAGATCCTTCCTTTAAACATTTAAGCTATTGAGAGGCTTGAAGTTAACAACAGGAAGTTAATGGTAATTCAAGAAAACCATGATAAAGCTGCTTTCCAAAGGAATACTAAAACCCTGTAGCGCAGAAATTCCTAATCCTGGATCCCTGTTAGAGCTTCAGGAATTTCATAAACTCACACCCCACCCCTACTCAAGACTCAGAGGTGTGGCTATAGGAATCTCTCAGGCTTATAATTTCCGTAAGACTCTCAAAGAGGTTGAAGACCATGGTTAAAAATACTGGTTTTCCAGTAACTTCAAAGTCGCTGCAGCCTTCCCAAGGAAGGGATGCACACTCCTCGGGAAGGAGCTGCCACTGAGATTTACATGTCATAAATGCGGAGCCCAGCCGGGTTCTGCCTAGGAGTGTTCTTGCTGCCTCTAATTCACACTTACCCAGAGAAGTCCTCCCAGTGCCAAACAGGGGAGTGAGCAGCCCATAACTGTCCTCTCTCAGTGCTGACACACAGAATGTACACAGGGTTCCTATTTGCTGCCTTCTAGTGCTCTAGACTCCCACAAAGGGAGAAAGGGCTGGGTTTGAACCTCCTAAATAAATCTATCCACTAGGATTCTCAGATTCTCAGATTTTGTTCTTACTTCTTAGTCATATTCTCTGTTATTCAAAGACACTTGTCTTCAGGAAATCAGACAGTTCTGTGATTCTGGAAAGAACTGAACTCCATTCAAATAATTTATTTCACTGGACATAAAAGCTCTAAAAAGTTTCTTAAAACTCTACTGAAAATGTTTCCCTGCTGAATCAGGAGTCACCTATGAAACAAAACAAAACAAAAGCCCAACACTTCCATCCTGTAGTTGTGAGGCAGCCAGAAACTGGGTGGTCTCTGGGGCACAGGTGTGCTAGGAATTGTAAACTCCCCCCAGGGACCTGGAATAATTCTTCCTTGCCTGGCATTGTCCTGAATTTATAATATGGACTTAGCTAGTAACTTTTACATGTTCATGTCTGTGAGGCTGTCTTGCCTACCACATCCAATCCTTATTAGAGTGTCTTCTTTTCCATGTTGAGGGAAATACCAAGAATTGAGAAAGAGAATCCTTCTAAATCGTATCTTCTTTCTGAGCTCTTTCCCTTCACCTTTGGGTGTGGGCAGTCAGCAGCATGAAATTGAAGAATAGTATTTTTAATATTCATGGAATGGAGAACATCTGAGTACTTACTACTTTAAAATGATTATTATACTGGCAGATAGAGCAGATTGCATATTAAAAAATGGGTTCTCTGTGATGATTTTCAAGTGAACCTCAACAATCCCTTGAGATCATATAGGACTCCATATATTTATATTCTCTTTGGGTGCCACAACTACTCAGTGAAACGGAAGGGAAAGAAATTTTGTACAGGTGGAAACTGAGTCAGGGAGGGTAAGTGGCTTTTCCAAGGGCCCATAGTCAGTAAATGACTGAATTCACATCCTGCTTTTTAGGCCAAAGGAAAAATAATCTTTATGACAAGAAAAATAATCTTTCTGTCACATCAGAAGCCTGGAATCTACTTTTCTGGGACACTTAAAGAACCATATAAGACACCAGCTTCTTTAAAAATGTACCTTTTTTTCGGGGGCACCTGGGTGGCTCAGTGGGTTTAAAATGTACCTTTTTTTCTTTTTAAAAATCATAGCATTTCATGTTTTAGATGAGATGAGAATGGTAGAAAGAAGAGTATCTATTTTCTGTGGATTTCCAACACTATTCCTAAGCCTGTGGCTCTCAAACTTGAGTATACACAAAAATAACTTGGTGGTGCTTGTTTAAAATAAAGATTCATGAACTCTTGCCCCTAAGAGTTTTACTTTCTAGGTCTATGGTGAGCCCCAAGAGTCTGCATTTTCATAAGCACTGTGGGGGATTCTGGTGTAGGAGTCCTATTCCTCGAGAAGCACTGAGACATTGGGGATCCGTTGTTCTCAGCCAGGAAGAGGAAAACTGTAAGAGCATAAATTCAATTACTTCCAAGTGAATTAAGCTTACCCTGGCCTGACAGTGTTTGCCTACTGCTTCAGCACATTAGCAGAGTATTAAAAAAACAACCTGAAAATCCTAGTCCTTGAAAAAATAAATTATATAGGTATGGATAAAAAGATCTGAATATCTCTCATATACAAGGAAGCTTGTTCCAAAGGAATTTGAATTTACTATTTCTCCTTGGAGCTGGCCCAGCCTATAAGAAATAACAGATAATAATCCCTATCAAAATTCAATAGGCTAATTTCCTCACTTATTACCTTGTTCTACATTCTCCACTGTCCCATACTGAGCCAAAAGTCCATCCAGCACCTGAAAAAAGAAAGAAAGAGAGCTTCAATGTCAGAATGGGAAGACAAGATCATATTCACACACACAGGAAAAAAAAAAGGTATAGTGATAACCTCCAGCAAATGAACTAAAACAAAACAAGGACAGTTATGGCAATAATCTAATTAAATTGATATTTCAGGTCTTCCAACAAAACAGAACTGAATAAATACATGGTACTTGCATTTGCTTATTGACCTTTTTTTTTTTTTTAAGATTTTATTTATTTATTTGACAGAGAGACACAGCGAGAGAGGGAACACAAGCAGGAGAAGTGGGAGGAGAAGCAGGGTTCCCACAGAGCAGGGTACCTGATGTGGGACTTGATCCCAAGACCCTGGGATCATGACCTGAGCCGAAGGCAGACTCTTAATGACTGAGCCACCCAGGCACCCCTGCTTATTGACTCTTTTTTTTTTTTTTTTTTTTTAAAGATTTTATTTATTAATTTGACAGAGAGAAATCACAAGTAGACAGAGAGGCAGCCAGAGAGAGAGAGAGGGAAGCAGGCTCTCCGCCGAGCAGAGAGCCCGATGCGGGACTCGATCCCAGGACTCTGAGATCATGACCTGAGCCGAAGGCAGCGGCTTAACCCACTGAGCCACCCAGGCGCCCCTGCTTATTGACTCTTAAGTAATCTTTTCACTGAGGTGACATAGCAGAATTTCAGTCTTAGTAACTATTAACAATCCCATTCATCATGACAGTTGGAACATACTGCTTTTGAAATAAAAAGCAGAATAAAATACAAGGCTCACTTGTCCTTGAAAGTTTTAACCATTCTTCCTTCTGTCTCTCTCTAGGGAATCTCCTTATCTATCTATCTATTTATTTATTTATTTTTAAATTAACATATAACATATGGAATCTCCTAATTTTTACAAAGCAATAGGATATATATGTTTGAAATATTTCATAATAAAGATTAGTGTTTTTTTAAGTAATAAAAATATTAGACAAAACATTGTTTCCTTCATGGCTGTTTTGATTTTGAGTTGGAAATAAACATTTGGGCAGTTTTTTTTTTAAAATAATGCAAGCCACTCTTTGAATTTTATCTTCCTGATTTTAACGTTGCTATTTTATAAAAAAGTTTTACAACTATGAAACTGTATCTTACTCACTACTCATAGCAAAACTAATTAAAAAGAAAAACCCACTCAAACTAACAACCTTCTATTTTTACTGAGTTCCCACTGATTTTATTTTTTTTCCAAAATCATAATTTGGAAAGGCAAAAATCGTTCACAAAATCATGAGATAAAAATCACCACCAGATACACATTTTGTTTCAGTTTGTCGGTGCCTGGTGCTCGAGAAGACAGAGCAGGAGGGCTCAAAGCATACATCATGCACCACGAGAAGGACAAACACAAACCTAGTGCTATGACAGATCACATACATAAGGGTACTGAAAAAGGGAAAGAGAGGACCCAGCGGCCTTGTGGGAAAGACCTTGAGAACCTCTAATTCCTCAGGGAACTAACAGGTGGGGAGAGGTTTTGCTGGCCTATTAAAAAGCAAGGTGAGGGCAGAGAGCAGGGAGACGGTAAATACGGTAAACACACAGGTGACACGGCTTACCTCCCACTGCAGGTGAGGAGGGATGTTTCGGATCTGAATTTTTCTGCTCCTGTAAAAACAAAAGCTCAGACTGTAGCGCTCTCTCTAGGACACAGACTTCAACAAGCAATAAAAAGAGGCTTAAGACCAGAGTCTGAGTTCATCTTTTCAGGGGGCTTACGGAGGCCGTGGCAGGAGATTCCTGCTGTGACTCAGGAGCATCAAGTTTTAAGGGTGTCAATTAGTTGGGGGGAAAAAGTGAAGAATAAGCCCAACAAGTCTGAATATGCCAAAGGAACAGTTTAAACGCAGACATGCCTTTTCAACTTCTTGCCAACGTGGTTAGAACTTAAATTGTCATAGAGATTCTAACTACAGAATTTATGACCTTCCTCCCCAAAACATACGGCCCTGCAACAGACCCCACCCCAAAAGGTATCTAGGCTCAAACACGACAGGTCAAGTCACATGTAGAGTGGGCTTCACCAAGATCAGATTTAGCTCACCCCGTACCTAATAAGGCAAAACTTCCTCTCAAAAATTACTTTTATAGTTAAATAATATAGTAATAATCCAAAAATTAGAACACTATAAAAAGGCAGACTAGGAAAAGACTTACTCCCACGCACCCCCTTCCCTCACCAGAAGCAAATACTTTTACTTATTATTTGTGTATCCTTCCATTTCTTCATGCAAATAAACGCAAATACAAATATAAATTCTTATTTCTCCTTTTCTCTTACAGAAATACTTGCATATCCTACAAACTCTCTGCATGTTGTTTTTTTCACCTTAACAGTAATATCCTGCTGATCTTCCCATGTTGGGAGAGAGCAACTATTTTTCCTCATTCTATTCTCTCCTACCTGGATGTACCAAAGTGCTTTAACCCATCCCCTGCTGATGGACTTTTGGGACTTCCGCCTTTCTAGTCAGAGGATTTTTCTGTTTTTCTGGGACATCCTGCTGGTCTGATAACTTTAAGTGATTTCGACTGTTTCTTGTTTTTTTGTAAACATTAAAATTAGAGAAAAGAATAGAAATAGAAGGATAAGAATTTTTCTACCTTTTTTTTAAAAAAAGATTCTATTTATTTATTTGACAGAGATCACAAATAGGCAGAGAGGCAGGCAGAGACAGAAAGGGAAGAAGGCTCCCTGCTGAGCAGAGACCCTGATATGGGGCTCCATCCCAGGACCCTGAGATCATGAACTGAGCAGAAGGCAGAGGCTTAAACCACTGAGCCACTCAGGTAACCCACGGATTTTTCTACCTTTTAAGAACATGTTAGATCCTGAAAAGAATATAAATCAGCACTTATTTATTTATTTTTAAAGGTTTTACTTATTTATTTGGTAGAGATAGAGAGAGAGAACCCCAAAAAACAAAAAAACACAAGCAGGGGGAGTGGGAGAGTGATCTTGGCACTCCATTCCAGGATCCTGGGATCATGACCTGTGCAGAAGGTTGGTGCTTAACGACTAAGCCACTAGGTGTCCCACAAATCAGCATTTAAATATTAGAGAGGTCATTTTCATGGATAGACTTGACATTCGATTCTCCTAAATATCCATTTGGGAGGGGTTTTAAGAGAAGGGATGTGATGGCCAAAGTATCCATTATTTTTCTTTCCTTCTGGTGTCAGAGGTAACAAATAGTAATAACATATGTTTTTGCATGGCTTTAATCTGGGCAGTATCCCCTGAAAACAATGTTACAATTCATGCAGAGAGGAAAAGAGGGAGGAAATATGGAAGCAAACAAAACAATCTCAGATTTTTTTTAAATGCGGGGTTGGTGGGGGAGGGCATCCCTATGTTCTAGAGCCTACAGAGTACTTCTGCCTTATTTTTTTAAAATGAGAATGCATTCGTGCTTTCTATAGGGCTGCTTAAATGACAATACAAGCCAGTCTATAGAACCCCTAATCTTGTATCTGGGTAGGAAGGAGGAAAAGGAACCAAGAGTTCATTTCTATCTCTACGCTATGAAGCCTCTTTTCTGACACTGCCCTTGGCAATAGTTCATAATAAAACTGCTGACACCAACCCATGTTGTGTCTACATGGATTGCTCCACAGAGGATTCACAAGTCTAACTACTTATAGAAAAAGCATCAGAATTTGCCAGAAATTGAATTTTTCTTAAAAAAATTTTTTTGTTATCTCCAAATATAAACATTGACTCTAAATGCTAACCAAGAATTTAGTTGTATAAGTCTTATTGGAAGAAACTCATGCATGAACACAAAGATTTGAAAAAAGACAGCTACAATAGCATTGTTTGTTATGACAAAGACTGCAAACAATTTGAATATCCACCAACAGGGCAAGGAATAAATAAGTCATAGGATGGGCAGAACACATGAACAGACATTTCTGCATAGAAGAGATCCAAATGGCCAACAGACACATGAAAAAGTGCTCAAGAGCACTTAGCCTCAAGGAAATACAAATCAAAACCACAGTGAGATACCACCTCACACCAGTCAGAATGGCTAAAATCAAGCAGTCAGGAAACAACAGGTGTTGGTGAGGATGCAGAGAAAGGGGAATCCTCCTACACTGTTGTTGGGAATGCAAGCACCACTCTGGAAAGCAGCATGGAGGTTCCTCAAAAAGTTGAAAATAGAGCTACCCTATGACCTAGTAACTACACTACTAGGTACTTACCCCAACGATACAAATGTGATCTGAAGGGGCACATGTACCCCAATGTTTATAGTAGCACTATCCAAAATAGCCAACAGAAAGAGTCCAGATGTCCATCAAGCAATGAATGGATAAAGTAGATGTGATATATAAATATAAAATGGAATACCATGCAGCCATCAAAAAAACCCTGAAATCTTGCCATTTGCAATGACGTGGATGGAACTAGAGGGTATTATGCTAAGCGAAATAAGTAAATCAGAGAAAGACAATTCTCATATGATCTCACTGATATGAGGAATTTGAGAAACAAGACATAGGATCATAGGGCAAGGGTGGGGGAAATGAAACAAGATGAAACCAGAGAGGGAGACAAACATAGGAGACTTTTTTTTTTTTCCCATAAGAGACTCTTAATCTCAGGAAACAAACTGAGGGTTGCTGGAGTGGAGAGGGGATAGAAGAATGGGGTGGCTGAGTGATGGACATTGGGGAGGTTATATGCTAAGGTGAGAAAATTTAAAAAAAATTAAATAAATCATAGGATAGTCACAAGATGGAATATTAGATGACAGTTAAAAAGAATGAAGTGAGAATACCTCACTGGCTCAGTCAGCAGAGCATCCAATTCTTGATCTTGGGTTGAGAGTTCTACACTGAGTGTAGAGATTACTTTAAAAAAATGAGGTAAACACATGGGCATGGCCATAGGGAACTCTCTAAGACATGTTGTTGCAAGAAGAGAGCTAATAGATTAGATTGATCCTGTTTTTTAAGCACCCAAAACAGGCTACCTGTTATTAAATGTATGTGTTTGTAAATGCATAAAAAAAGGAGCTAGGGCGCCTGGGTGGCTCAGTGGGTTAAGCCGCTGCCTTCAGCTCAGGTCATGATCTCAGGGTCCTGGGATCGAGGCTCGCATCGGGCTCTCTGCTCAGCAGGGAGCCTGCTTCCCTCTCTCTCTCTCTGCCTGCCTCTCCATCTACTTGTGATTTCTCTCTGTCAAGTAAATAAATAAAATCTAAAAAAAAAAAAAAAAAAAAAAAGGAGCTAGAAGCAGTTGGTAAAAGAAGGGGGGGGCATACACTTTTTAGTTACTTCTATCATTTACATTTTTAATAAAATGGGAATGTATTCACATCTTACTTGCTTTAGAAAATTAACAATTAAAACTCCTACTAAGGCTGCTTTAGTGAATACATAAGATTTGTTCTTGAAAAGTACACCAGAATCTACTAAATTAAAAAAAAGAAAGAAAAAAAGGAAAGAACAAAAACAAACAGCTCACTTCTTCCATAATTAGGTTAAACATTCTTGAAATCTTATTTCACAGAATATTAATTTATTTAGCCAACTCTGTTCCTAATGTGTAAGCCATCACACTTGGCCTGGTCCAAATTACCCCAAATTCCAACTAAATAGGTCTAAAATACTAATGTTCCCTGTAATAACTCATGTAAAGAATGCACATCGAGCAATCAGTTCAACAACTGCAATGTTTGTTTAGGATTCTAGGAGAAATAATCTCTAAAAAACTAGTGTGTGGCATCTCTAATCTTAACTCACTATGGAAAAGAAGAAAAAGAAGCAAACACTAAAAAAGGAACTGGTGATCACTACTGGAGAACCAATTAAACTGATCCTTGGGTCACTGGGAAGATTATCCCAAGCCATTATCTTTCAGGATCAGGAATGATCAGGACCCGTGAGTTCTGCTAGCTTGCACAGCACCATCTGGATGGTATGCCCTCTTGTGTCAGTATCCTGCGATGCCCGTGTCTCTCTCCCCTGGGAGGGACTTCTACGTGCCCTTCAAACCCTGCTCACACCTGCAGAGGCTTCCAGGGCGTCTCCACGCAGAACTGTTTCCTCTGCACTCCAGCTTTTCTAACAGCTCACTCCACTGTCATTATTTCTCTGCTGGGGCTGTCATGTTTCCCCACCAACCCTCTGCTGAAGGTAATTTCCTTAAGGACAGTCTCCCGGTTACTAGTCTCCTGTCCGGTAACTAGTCTCCTGAACCAGCACAGAGCCCAGTGCCTAGTCTAAAAGGTGAACAGGGCACCCCCAGGGCTGGGAAAAGCACTCCTCCTACTGGCTGTAGCCTGCCTCGCATGGGGATCCCCTGACCCCACCCAGGAAGGCCAACTGTTTATTACTTCTCCTTTGCCAGGTAGTCAAGAGAAAAGGGAAGAGTTCTTTTCCCTGTTTCCTTTAAAAAAGAAACAAAGCGTTTGGCTCAGATTCAACCAGCAAATGTAGATCTTTTTCTCTCTGAAATCCATAAAAGTGTGCCTTGCTTTAAAAAGCCAAACGTACACAGTAACTCAGGCCTGTTTTGGTTTGTTTTAGTTGTTGTTGTTGTTTTTTTAAGAATTTTATTTATTTATTTGAGAGAGAGAGAGAGAGAGAGAGAGACAGTAAGAGAAAACATGAGCAGAGTGGGAGGAGGAGAGTAGGGGAAGAAGCAGGCTCCCAGCTGAGCAGGGAGCCCGACATGGGGCTTGATTCCAGGACCCTAGGATCAGGACCTGAGCTGAAGACAGATGCTTAACCGAATGAGCCACCCAGGCATCCCTCTGCACTGCTTACTAAAGTTAATCTGTTAGTGTGCTCACTTGGGCAGTACACATACTAAAGTTAATCTGTTAGGATCTCATATATATTTTCTTATAACTTTTTCACATGAAGGAATCTTTTGGATATATCTCCAAACTTCAGAGAATCCATTCAGACTTATACTGGTCAGGTTAATTAGATCTGGATCAGTGGATTAAGGGAAGGGGAAATGGGGAGTTACTGTTTATTGGTACATAGTTTCTATTTGGGATGATGAAAATAGATAGTAGTGATGGTTGTACAACACTGCTAGTGGGCTTAGTGCCGCTGAACAGCACACTTAAAAATGGTTAAAATGGCAAACCTTGTTATGTACATTTCACCACAGCAAAAACAAGAACAACAAAAAAAAAAACAGAACAATACTACAGGAAAGAAGAGCAATGCAAAGAAACCATGTAAGTAAAATTTTCTACAAGACAACTAGTCTGGACTCTTCAAATGTCAATGTCATTAAAAAAAAAAAAATCCCCAAACTGTAGATTGCTCTAGATTTAAAGAGAATAAAGAGATCCAACAACCGAGGGGGATAAACGGACGAAAGTGAAGAGTGCAGTCAGAAGCACAGTTTTAATTTTTTTCTTTTTCATTTTAATTGAAAGCAAAGTAAGACCTACAGTCAAGCAGAGAGTACCCTTTAATGGAGATACACAGGCTCTTTCCCAGTGGCTTTAGGATTTAGGAATTTAGAATTACGCACTCTCAAAATTCAAGGATTTTGGGTGAGAAAAGGAAAGACACTCAGCCTCCACACTACCAGGAAAGGGGGAAGACAGTCAGTCGTACAGCCATCTCGGGAACGGGCTGTGGGACTTGGCTACTTTGATTTTATATTCTGGTTAATCAGTGACTATAGTAGACATGTCTAGACTATCAAATCTTAAAGAACTCGAAAACAAATACACTTAACCTCAATTAATCTAATTCTTACTGACTTAATTGACAGTATATGGAACTTCTCAACATCTAAGTGCCTCAGACTACTTTTTATGAATGTTATTATCTTTGTACTGTAGATGCCCAGAGGAGATAGAAAGTTCCAACTAGAGTGAATTTCAGATAAACAAGATGTCCATTGTTAGGAATTTCAATTACCCAACAGAAATTATTTTGTATGGTAGAATCTATAGTTTAAAGTAAGTGGCCAACCATATGGGGAAATACAGTCATATTCAATTGTCATGGAACTCCTATGATTCTGAAGAACCATTTTGCCTGTATTTGGGGGTAAAAAAAAAAAAAAAAGGAAAATACATGTTTGCATGAGCAGAGGATGATGGCATAGTTTTTCAGGCATTCGGTAATTAGCTAATCAGCGCCTTGGGAACTCTAGCCCAAGCCTTGACCATGATGATGGCTTGAATGGAGAACAAAATTAACAAACTGTGGGAACGCAGCTCATGAGCTCTCAGGTTCCATTTGAAAATTAGGCTGTCTAGGGACTGGAGGATCCCCAGGTAAACTGCGGGCAAGAGAGGCAATCCAGGAAGTAAAGATGGTCCTACAAAAGAGTCCTTTGGGGTTCAATGAGGGAGTCTACCTAACTAGGTCCCATCTGTTTCCACAGACATTCTGGATGCCATCAGATGACACACAGTCCTCGCTCTGGAGGGAAATTAGAGCACCATTAAATGTGCATTATCTATAAAGACTGGCAAGTATATTAACCAACTCCAAGGACTGTGGCAGGGCCAAGACTAAAACCACCATGGTTCTTGTGTTGCTCTGCTGTACCAGATAGTGCCATAGTCAGATTCCACTGTATCCCACGCACTCATTAGTATGTGTTTAAAACTTAGACTTAATTGGGACTTCATCAAGATAAAAAGCTTTTGCACAGCAAAGTAAAGAATCAACAAAACCAAAGGACAACTGACAGAATGGGAGAAGATATTTGCAAATGCCAAATCAGATAAAAGGACTAGGATCCAAAATCTATGAAGAACTTATCAAAATCAACTCCCAGGGGTGCCTGGGTGGCTTAGTGGGTTAAGCCTCTGCTTTCAGCTCATGTCTTGATATCAGGATCCTGATATCATGTGGGGCAGCATTGGGGTCTGCTCAGTGGACAGCCTGCTTCCCCCTCTCTCTCTGCCTGCCTCTCTGCCTACTTGTGATCTCTCTCTCTTTGTCAAATAAATTAATAAGTCTTTTTAAAAAATCAGCTCCCAAGAACAACTAATCCAATCAAGAAATGGGCAGAATGCATGAACAGACATTTCTGCAAAGAAGACATCCAGAGGGCCAACAGACACATAAAAAGTGCTCAACATCACTTGGCAGCAGGGAAATACAAATTAAAACCATAATGAGATACCTACCACCTCACACCAGTCAGAATGGCTAAAATTAACAAGTCAGGAAATGACATGTGTTGACAAGGATGTGGAGAAAGGGAAACCCTCCTACACTCTTGGTTAGAATGCAAGCTGGTGCAGCCACTCTGGAAAACAGTATGGAGGTTCCTCAAAAAGTTGAAAATAGAGCTACCCTATGACCCAGCAATTGCACTACTAGGTACTTACCCCCAAAATACAAATGGAGTCATCTGAAGTGGTACCTGCACTCCAATGTTTATAGCAGCACTGTCCACAACAGCCAAACTATGGAAAAAGCCCAGATGCCCATCAAGAGATGAATGGATAAGGAAGATGTGGCATACATACAATGGAGTATTACACAGCCATCAAGAAATGAAATTTTGCCATGTGCAACGATGTGGATGGAACTAGAGGGTTTATTCTAAGCAAAATAAGTCAATCAGAGAAAGGTAATTATCATATGATCTCACTGATAAATGGAATTTAAGAAAAACAAGGCAGAAGATCATAGGGGAAGAGAGGAGAAAATGAAACAACATGAAACCAGAGAGAGAAACAAACCATAAAAGACTCTTAATCACAGGAAACAAACTGAGGGTTGCTGGAGGGGAAGGGAATGAAGGGGTGCAGTAAGTGGGAGATGGACACTGGGGAAGGTATGTGTTGTAATGAGCACTGGGTGTTATATAAGACTGATGAATCACAGACCTGTACCCCTGAAACAAATAATGCACTGTATGTTAATATGTTGAATTTAAATAAAATTTTAAAAAACCTTAAACTTAAAACTTCTGCATAGTAGGTACAAGGGATATTCTGTGCTAAATTGGACCAAGATCTAGGTCCTGGAAAGCAAATGAATCACCGGTGCTAGCCAAGTCCAATCCTCCAGCCAACTGTCATTTAAATCCTAACTCCAAATCCCCCTTTGTCTGCCTCTCTCTCTGTCACACACACGTACACACACACACACACACACACACAGGCAGGGCACAGAAAAACAGAAAATGATTAGGGGTCAACTTAACAAATTATTTAGTCACTTTCTTTTTTACAAAATTAAGAACAACTGCCTTTGCCTCCATGGGATCTAAAATAAATGTATTATAACAGTTATTAGAAAACTTAATGTTTTCAATATATAAATTGCTAAAAATGAACAAAAAGGTTTTCTGATTTTTTAGGAAGAAAAATTATGTGATCAAAGTCTTTGTGAATATTATCAATTACTATGGGCCAAATCATAAGAGGATTATATCAGATATTATTGTGGTGACCTACTGCAAAGGGTTTTGAGCCAGGAGAACTTCAGTTAAAAACCTGGTAACTTCTTTTGCTCTATAAATTCATGTCCACAAAACCAAAAACTCCCAAGCAGCCCTAACATGCTCAAGCTTCCTGCACATTTAGGGCCAGGAGCTCATGAAAATCCATTGCTTGAATGCGACAGGAAAGACATCAGTGAATATGATAAAACAGTAGCTCAAGACTTTGTAACTTATGTTACCTCTTACACCCTCTCCATCTACTAGCTTATAAAAAGGCCTTGACTTTTTAAGAAGTTGCTAACACAATTCCATATTTCCCTTTTGAGGAAAGCACCAGGGATTCTTAATTGTTGCTGAAAGAAGGAGAAGGTAAAAGAGAAAAGTCAAGGGGATGACTTATGATAATTAGATGTTCATGAGAAGACCAACCACTCCTGGGCAAGATGGTGAAGTAATTCCCCTATGGGGAAGGGGTATAGTGAGTATAATTCACATTAAAAGACCATTAAGTTTCATTCCAATTGCAGGATTCTACAAATCCTTTGGAAAGTATAAAAGGAAGGTTAAAATAATCTCCAGTTAAAAGAAATCAGTATGGGGGCACCTGGCTGGCTTGGTCGGTAGAACATGTAGCTCTTGATCTTAGGGTTGTGGGTTTGTGCCCCGAGGTGAGTGTAGAGATTACTTAAAATTAAAATCTTAAAAAATAAATAAATAAAAAGGAATTAGCATGCTTGAGTTTATAGACTGAAATGACCATATACTATTTAAGCAAAGCAGATAACCAGATTTCTCATAGATTCAATATTTCAGCTCTTTAAAAACAAAGTATCTAAAACCTTCTCTCTCTTTTTTTTATTCATATTCAGTTTTTGGCAAAGGGGTTCCTTTTACCAGAAAATTGGTAAATAGGAGAACTATCTAAATTGAAGGAAGACCAAAAGAAATCTAAATAATAATTTGGGGAATACAATATTTTTCTTTGCCAATAACTTCTTTAGGAAATTAAAAAGAAAATAAAAAATGCTTACAGGAAAAGTGTGACCACTCTTATCAAGGTTTGTATACAATTCCCTACAGATAGTATCATCTTTCCCATCCATTATTACCCTCCTTAATTCATTTTGTGACATGACAAAGAAACAGTTTTAACTCTGGTGTTACCAGAACTTCTCCATGTGTTTCCCTGAACACTATCTCTTCCCCCATTCAAGTTATTTTATTAATAAAGTCTCATAAAGTTTTCAGAGGTTTCACCCAAAACATCCATCACGGTGTTTTTAGCAGGAAGCTTTCCCCAAACCACCACTACTACTTACATTCATGTATACTAAGCATCTCATTTAAGCCTTACCACTCCCATAGGAAATAGACATAGTTATCCCCATTTTTCAGATAAATAAACTGAGGAGTTGATGAGTCCCCTGCCTTGTATTTTTGGTGTAGGTTCAGCAAATTTAAACCTTTGTTCTTACAATGTCACTTTGGAATTGTCAATTCACCAATAGCAAAATTTACACTTCATGTAGAGATTTCAGTTCAATGAATTTTGGGTAAGATGTGCACTTTCAGGCAAATTCTAGGAAAATGGGTCCTAGGAATGAGCTTCTAGCCCTTCCCTCTCAGTATCAACCTCATTGGAGACTCTGACCAAAAACACTACCTCTAGGAAGGGTTATTTTGGAAACTTGCACCATTGCAGCTCACTCTTTGCTCCTCAAAAGAATTTGCTTACATATAAATCCCCTTAGCTGGGGCAGTGGGGGGAGGGGAAGGGATAAAGGCTTTACCTAGTCGAGCACTTCCCCAGGTCAGCTGACTCCTGGTTGACATTCAGGCTTTCCAGGCAAGGGCTGGGAGGTGGACACACCTGCAAAGACCTGAGGGGGGAACTGATCTGCCTGGCAGTTTTGCTTAGTTACCACCGGCCTCAACCAGGGCTGTGCTAAGCCTCATGATAAAGTTTGAGAACCCTCTCTTAGATACAGACTGGTGTATGGGAAAAGGCGGAGTGGATCCCAGACACGTGGATGAAGTCCTGAGAAGCTTAGGACATTTATATGTGCCAAAGTACAAACATGCATTTGGATTCAGGACAGTGAGATTTTGAGAGGTAAGGCCGAGTCTTACCAAAAGTAAAGTGAACCAAAAATCTGCACACCAAATTCCCGCTTTTTAAGATCTAAACAGAGTTAAGAACTGAAAAGATTTTCTTTAATGTTTTTAATTCTGCTGTGATGAAAATTCCAGTTAACAAAACCAAACTGTGTTTCTACAGAAGTGATTAGTTACTCTTTACAAGGCCCTTAACTCATTATCTGTAATTAAGACTAACCAGGGTAAAAACACGTATTTACACATCATAATTTGAGCCAAGATAAATGATACCCATAAACACGATGCAAAACAAGTTATAATCCGAGTATATAAACGTTTGCTTTGTGGGGTGCATGGCAGACACAGAATCATCTTTGTAAAGGCAAAGGGAGCCACATGCCTGGTCACCCACAGCTATGCAATCCCTCTAGCACCCCTTCAACCCATTTCAAATAATTGCTTTCTTTAGTTTTCCAAAGAACACACAACTCTGTCCCCCTCCTTCCTTCCTACCTGGGTCTTTTTCATTTTTTTCCCCCTTCTCAGCCCAAGCGGTGTCTGGAAACACAGCAGGTGCTCAGCAATCAGCAAACTCACCAGAAGCACTTGTTGCTGACAGCTGGTTTCTTTTTCCTGGCCCACCCCATCCCATCTTCTCTCTTCCAACTCAAGAACATGTGCTTATGGAAGACACTGACTGGTCCTCAACCAAGCCCATTTCTTTGACTCTAGTTTATGCTCATCAGCTCAATGCAATAGGCTGCTGACTGAAAAATATAGAGATTCTCCTAGCACAGGAGCCAGTACATACACTTCCTGTGACTGGGTGTCCTGACTCATGGAAAGGTGGTGTTTTCCCCCTTCAGACAAGAAATACATCAGCATGTCTTGACTTACTGAAGAAACCGTTTCACAATGAACACAAAAATTCAAGCAGGAAGCTATGAGTCCTCAATGTCTGGGAATGAGTGATAAACCAACAACACTTTACTTCAGAAAAGAAGGAATCATTCCCAGCAGTTATACAACACTTTGATCTTATTCATTATAGTCATGATGATGATTAAGAAAAATTAAGTGCATCTCTACCATAGCCCTAAATCCCAGTTAGCAGAGAAAGGTAGAAGAGGGTTGGCCAAATTGCATACCCCTCCCTCACAAGGGAACTCCTTTCCCTGGCTGTGCAAATCAAGTAGTATTTACCACCTCACACAAGAGTAACATCTCACCTATAATAGGTTGTAAACAACCCAAACCATACACACCCGAATGTTCTGACAGGAGATTAAATATAGGACATTTCATCCAATTTTGGAGAACAGGATGATTTCTAAGATTAAACCTAAAACTTTTCCAAATTCATTGAGCAAACACTCACTAAATACCTGTTGTATGCCAAGCACTTGTCTTAGGTTCTGGGGTATATTAGTAAACAAAACAAAAAAATGTCCTCAGGCTGCTTATGTTCTAGGGAGTAAAAAACATAGGACACTATTGACCTCAGCAACCCTGAGAACTCTCAACTCAGCCTCAACAGAACAAAAGAACTTCTGAGTTGGCGCCTTGATCTAATCAAATAGGGAAGGAAAAAGGCTATCCCTGCTTTTTGCTAGCTTAAATTTTTTAGGTTTTAGCTATCAGTGAACCAAATATCTTTAAACACCTACTTCTGCACAGTATTTTTAAAAAGATTTTATTTATTTATTTGACAGAGATCACAAGTAAGCAATAAGCAGAGAGGCAGGCAAAGGGGTGGGGGGAAGCAGGCTCCCCACTAAGCAGAGAGCCTGATGTGGGGCTTGATCCCAGGACCGCTCCCCCCCCCATGCGGGGCTTGATCCCAGGACCCTGTGGATCATGACCTGAGCGGAAGGCAGAGGCTTTAACCCACTGAGCCACCCAGGTGCCCCTCTGCACAGTATTCTTACAATGTAATTGCAGTGCCAACTCCTTGTTCCCACGGGCTGTGAGGGAAGTGGTGGTTGGGGTAGGTACTTCCATGTGTAATAGCAGTAGGACATGTGCACTGCCACAGAGGGGTTTTGGAGAAGCTTTCCCCCCTACCCAGGGCCTGTCCTTGGCACTGGACCCCTAAGGCTTTCGCTGCTATACAAAGGGGTATTCTGGAGAAAATAAAAAAGATCATGGGAAAAGTTAGTTATCAAAATTGAGAGAGGAATCAGAAAAACAACTTTCACACAGTCCCAATGCAAAGATAGAAGCAGTTCACAGGATACAGAGAAAAAAAATCAGTGACCAGCTGGTATCTCATAAGCTGCGATGAAAAAAGAGAAAAGTCACTAGCTCTTAATGTTACATGATCTGAATACAATGCAATTCACTTTTTAAAAAAGATTTCATTTATTTATTTATTTGAAAGAGAAAGAGAGAAGAGAGGAAGAGTACAGGCACAGCCTGGCAGGAGGAGAGGGAGAGAGAGAACCTCAAGCAGACTCCACACTGAGCGTGAAGCCCAACACATAGCCTGATCTCACAACACTGAGGCCATAACCTGAACTGAAATCAAGAGTCCAACGCTTGACAGACTGAGCCACCCACGCACCCTGCAATTTGTTTTTTAAAACCTCAAATAGTCAACTTTAAAAACATCTGAATGAACTGGGGAAAGAATATATAAATTATTCTTATTTTAAAAAGGATTCATCATGTAGGGGCACCTGAGTGGTACCATCAATTAAGCAGCCGGACTCTTGGTTCTGGCTCAGGCCATGATGTCAGGGTGGTAAGATCAAGCCCACATTCATGCTCTGCGCTCAGCACAGAGTTTGCTTAAGACTCTCTCTCCCTCTCTCTCTGCCCCCCACCTCCCATTCTATCTTTCAAATATTTAAAAAAAAAAAGGATTCATTATCTTAATGAGGATTCATTTTATGATCCTTTTACATCAATTCTGAAATGAAACAACAAGCGGGGAGATAACTCCAAATATGTAAGTTTGATTTATAACCAATTTTGGAAGACTAGACTTTTACACAGAAAATTTTCCCAGGGGTGCTAACAGAAATGCAAGGTTCATGAACTGTACCCTTCTGCAACTATGTACATCATACCCCGACGGCTGTACGACCACAGCTTCCAACCTGGTAGCATGGACACAGCAGGCGTCCCATAAATTTGATGAATGAATCAACGTACACGACAGGGTTAATGTCTCTGGCACTTAAACACAGAATTCCTTCCAGCTGCTGATTCACACTCTCTTCTTACAAAGACTGTAAACAGAGCATCTGTCTCAGTTGGTTCCTGACTTTTCATCACTTCCTCTTAAGCCAGCACCATTGGCTGGGTGGGCCCCCCCCACCATCCATCAATGGGAAGTTCCAGAAAGAAGTCAACGCCAGACCTGAATACAGGTGAACAACCTACCTGGCTCAGCAGGTAGCCATCAGAGGTCCTGCTACCAAAGCTTCTGATTCCTTTTCCCATCTCTTTCCCCTTCCCTGGATGCAGCCAGGGCTGCCCCCTACTTCAGGATGCTCCTTCTTTCTCTGCCTGGAGCCAGATCCTCAGAAACATGACTGGGGGAAGGAGGAGAGTTCAGCGGTGCCCTTCCCTCTGCTGTTCATAGAGTCCCAGTCTCCTTAGTTTTGTGATGAGCAATTGCCCCCTCCTCTTAATTGTCCCTTGCCAAACCGCAAGGAATTATGAGAAAGCACTCTGTCAACTGCAGTGTACCCTACAAACGGGGGCAGGATTATTCCGACAGATGCACAGAAGCCTCCAACTGTGCTCGCATCTCTCATTCCCAGCTTTGGTTCTGATGTACCCAGGAGAGCTGGTTTTCCTATGAAATGCAAGTGAATCTGACTTCATTCAATGAGTCACAACCATGTCATTCATTAGAAGGCACTGCACGGAGCCAGCACTGAACCAGGGGAGACGTTACTGAAATTATGTGGAGCTACCTGAGGAGTCAGGCTAAAAATTCATTTCAGGGTAAGTTTAGAAGGATTATGCTTCTTCATTTAAGAGCATCTTGATTATTATACTTAAGTGAGAGTACTTTTGTTCCTTGGTGGGAAATACAGAAGTTGTAATATTCGCTAGAAACTTGTGGAAATGCAAACTCTTTATTAACTAACGTCTGCAAGCTAAAGAAAAGACCCCAATTTCCTAGAGAAATACGATTTAAGAAAAAATATAAATTTAAATATATTCCCTGGATTTCCTAACTCCGTGATTCTCCCCTCCCCTAATAAAACATTTTGTTACCAAAGGCTACCATTATTTCAGCACAACAGAGTGGAAGGTGTGCCCAGCTGAGTTCGAATTCCACTTCCTTTAGGACATGTTGTCAGACAGATGTTGAGGCCAGTCCTTGAACCTCTCTGGTTCATGCCACAGACCTGGAGGCATTAGACAAGATGACCAAATGCTTTCTCAAACTAAAATTCACTTCATCTTAGCAGCAGAACAGAACTGTCACAAACAGAAGGGAAGAAGAGGTATCTCCATAGACCTAAGCTACAAAAAGAACTGGAAAAACAAACAAACACCAAATTCAGCAAAGCCTGCATTTTGTTGGGGTCATAATTTTTTTTTTAAAGATTTTATTCATTTATTTGACAGACAGAGATCACAAGTAGGCCGAGAAGCAGGCAGAGAGAGAGAGGAGGAAGCAGGCTCCCTGCTGAGCAGAGAGCCCAATGCGGGGCTCCATCCCAGGACCCTGGGATCATGACCTGAGCCGAAGGCAGAGGCTTTAACCCATTGAGCCACCCAGGCGCCCCTGTTTGGGTCATAATTTTTAACAAACCAATAAATAAGTTAGATGACAGAGTCCATCGTATTTTATAATAGGATGGCTTACAATCCAAAAACAGTGGGTTTCCTCCCATTTTTAAAATTTAAATTCAATTAATTAACATATATTATTGGTTTCAGAGGCAAAGGTCAGTGATTCATCAGCTGCCTATAACACCCAGTGATCATCACATCATGTGCCCTCCTTAATGCCCATCACCCTGTTACCCCATTCCCCCCAGCAACCTTCAGTTTGCTTCCTATGCTTGAGTTTCTTATGATTTGTCTTCTTCTCTGATTTCATCTTTATTCTTCCCTCTCTTCCCCTATGATCCTCTGTTTCGTTTCTTGAATTCCACATATGAGTGAGATTATATAATTGTCTTTCTCTGATCAATTTATTTCACTTAGAATAATACCCTCTAGTTTCAACTATGTCATTGCAGATGGTGAGATTTCATTTTTTTGATGGCTGAGTAGTATTCCAAAAACAGTAGGTTTTGGCTCTACTTGTATCGTAACCCATCCAAACAGCCACAGTTTATCCCATTTATTTCCCTTTCGACCTGATTACAGAAGCTTTATATTTACACCCTCACTACTGTCAGGGTTACTCTTGCACAACCTGTGGTATCTGGATTTTGAAGGTGTGATGTTATTTCATGAAATTTACTATGAACGACAGGTATGGCACAGCTAAGCAGGAGCTCGTCTGCATCCTATAGATATATGTAGGTCTTGGCATGGGACTGTGAATAAGGAGACTATAATTGCCTCCAAGGAATTCCACTGATGTCAGAAACCACCAGATCAAAGCCTATGTTTCCCCTACTTAGAAACAGCTCTGGCCCGTAATTCAGATGTTGGTTAATTAGTATTGTGGTGATAGTCTACTTGTTATTGCAACTTTGATCTAAACAGTTCTGTAAAGCCCACATTCGTATTTTTAAAGTAACATGCTTTAGCAGTAGGTGAAACTTCAGGCATAGCACATTTATTTCAAAAGTAGCAATGGTCACCACTTCCTCTTGATCCATTCATCTGTTGATGGACATCTAGGTTCTTTCCATAGTTTGGGGCTTAGTGGGTACGAGAAGAATAAATGAAAGAAGATGGGATTGGGAGGGAGACAAACCATAAGTGACTCTTAATCTCACAAAATAAACTGAGGGTTGCTGTGGGGAGGGGGTTTGGGAGAAGGGGGTGGGATTATGGACATTGGGGAGGGTATGTGCTTTGGTGAGTGCTGTGAAGTGTGTAAACCTGGTGATTCACAGACCTGTACCCCTGGGGATAAAAATATATGTTTATAAAAAATAAAAAATTATTAAAAAATAAAATAAAATGCAAAAAAAAAAAAAGTAGCAATGGTCAGCTGGATTTAATGAAGATACCACAAGGTAACTGTCCAAGGCTCCTTCTAGCAATAAGGGTCTAGGTAACAGGTGAGCCAGAAAGACTTTATAGGCAGGGGTCAGAGGGTAGAAGGGTGTGGGGAGACATCAGGAGGAAAAGTGTTTATGGGACAGAATTCTTTTCAGTGACTTCTGTACAGCGGTCCTGCAGAATTCAGCAAATCTGAACATTTATATCTACCACTTAACCGGTTTCTTTCAAACAACTGTACTTTTTATTTATTTTTTTCTAAAGATTTTATGTATTTGAGAGAGAGACAGCAAACAAGGAGAAAGAGAGTGTGAAGAAGACTCTCCGCTGAGCAGGGAGCCCGATATGGCGCTTGATTGCAGGACCCCAGGATCAAGACCTGAGCCGAAGGCAGATGCTTAACCAAATAAGACACCCAGGTGCCCCAGATACTCTCATCGTTGCACAAAGTTCAAAATATACCAAAAGGTATAGTAGAACAATTCTCTTCCGTACTTATCCTTCTGCACTCTTGTTCTTGATATCAGTTTTTTAAAAAATCATTCCGGAGTATTCTATACATAAACAAGGATGCATATATTCCATCCCCAAATAAATATGTTTGTGCTCTGTATATGTTTTTTTTACTTGAAGATTATTTCATACTCATACACATAGAGTTGTATTATTCTTTCTGATAAGTGCCTAATTCTCAATTTTATGGAAGTACCATAATTAATTTAACTGGCCTCCAGATGGACATATAATGTTTCTATTCTTTTGCTATTTCCAAACAACCAACCCAAATGCTGTGATATCTGTCTACTAATTTTGCACAGGTGTGACTCGATCTTGGAAGATGAGCCCCTAGCAATGGAATCACTGGGTTAAAGGGCTTGCATTTATAATGTTAAAATACAAATGTAAGGTTGTTTTTCCATACATCTGGAAATATAGTTATCAAATTTTTAAATTTCTGCCTCTTCATATGTGAAAAGTACTATCTTGCATTCTAATTACAAATGAGGTTGATCATTCTTTGTATGTTGAAGAACTTCCCTCATGTCACCCACCCTGGGAAACTTGACAGAATTTTTTTTTTTTTTTTAAGATTTATTTACTTATGAGAGAAAGAGAGACAGAGAGAGAGAGAAGGGGCAGAGGGAGAGAATCTTCAGAATCTCCGCTAAGCACGCAGCCTGACATGGGGCTGGATCTCATGACCCCTGAGATTATGACCCAAGCTAAAACCAAGAGTTGGACATTTAACCACCTGAGCCACCCAGGTGCCCCAGAAACTTGACAGAATTCTCCTCTGCTTTTCTTCAGTATTCTAGGAAGTGACTTCTAGATTTAATTAACCTCACTCATTCCATTTATTTGACAAACGCTTGATGTGCATTTACTATGCTGGACACCATAGAAACAGGTGAAAAGCCTATCCTCTCCCATGAAGAGCTCACAGTCTGGTTGGGAAGACAGCCACATATGCAGTCAGTACATCCTGGATCCAGGATAGGCCTGCGTCGTGCTGGACGGAGCCGGTGTGGAACTCAGCAAGGGCCAGGCATACCTCAGCCAAGTCCTGAGCAGCAGGAGACAGAATGGGCCACAGGAACAAAGGTAAGGGGTCCAGAAGCAAGGTCAGAACTATTGAAGGATCCAGCAATGTCTCCCAAGTCAAGGGAATAAGGTACACAGAAGCATGGTCATTTAGTTTGAGAGGAGCAAAGAATGCTTCCAGGGAGGGTCAAGAAAGCAGGCTGGAGAGGCTGGCAGGAACCAGATCAGGAAAAGCTTCCTATTTCCTGAGCTGAACCGTGAAAATGTTAAAACTTTCACCAAGATCCAGAAATGAAAGATAGGCCCTTTGCAGGGTCACTGAACACCAGGTGAAAGAGTGGAGACACATAAACACAGCCATCAGCATGAACTTTCTTTCCAGAACCTGTTCTCTTTTTTCTTCTTACTGACTTCCTTCCTCCGAGAAAAGAGCCTTGTGGCTCTGAAAATTTGGGTACAGCATAATTCTACCCTTTTCTGTGGATGTGTGCACACCACTATTGGGGACATCTGCTGACTATTCCTCACTTCTCCTGGACATGGGGCTGCCACGTACATTTAAGCAACAAATGAAGAGCCTCTTGAACTTAAAACAAAAGCATCTCACCGACTACCACTGTAATACTCTTCTGTCTCCAGCAAGAATTTACCACACCTATTGAGAGTACGATAGATAAATCCATTAAAAATATGAAGAGTGTTTTAGGTTAGTGAAAGACACAATTAAGTAACGATTGATTTTTTTTTTAAACAAATGCACTAGAACTTCTTTTTTTTTAAAATTCAATGTAAATAATGCCTCCATCAAAGTAATGCCCACAGAAGACTATTTACTTACTCCAATAATAATTCTTCTGTCCAACATATTTTTGGATTTTTTTAAATTGACATTTTCTTTAGCAGCTATCCAATAAACATGGATCTAGCCAATCTGCCTTTGGTCTGTAGTACAATTGCAAATCTGCTGTGTGGTGAAGCAGAATAGGACTCCTTTCCTTTCTCTTCCTCTTTCTATATTCAACAGAAACAAAACTCAGAGTTGGCTCCTCTTGCCTCTGCTAAAGGCACAGAGCACAGATCTCTGGGGAGTAGGCTGCTGGCCACCATATCCATGCCGTCAACCTATCCTCATGGGGGATTCACCTCCTACTTTCCTTCAGGGAGGGTGGCGAGGAGCAGTACCAGGGAGAACACTGTTGGCTGTCCTGAGCTTCCTGGTCTGGTTAAGGAGGGGGTATTTACTCTGGGTTAGGTTGGTGAATGGGGAAGTCAACCCCATCAGTGCTGGCTGATTATCAGGATGGGGGCGGGGGACATTCGTTATTTCCAGGTATTGTGTGGTTAACTTTAGGTGCCAGGATCAAAATTTCACCTTCACTGGAAGGAGGCTGCCTATCCTGGCAAGGTCAGTGCTCCAAAAGCCTTCTTTGTTGCACTTATCACAACCCTCTGCTTACATCTCTACTGCCCAGCCAGACTCTGCTCCCTGTGGTTCCTTCATCCCACCATCCAGCACCTTCCATGCAGATGGCAGGAGTAGCTGTCCTGGAAGCCCATCTCACTAGGCCTTTCAATCCATCCCACTTTGGTCAGGCCAGTTAACTGGAATGGGAAGAGACCATTCTGTCTCTGACCAGGTTCCTTGCAGCCCTCTGAGGGTCAGAGAGCTCTGAGAGAAAGCTCATTCCCTCAGTGTTTGAGACCCAAGTTTATTGGGAGGTCACAAGCAGAGAGGTGAGGCACCAGGACTGCTGAGCACGCGGCCACCTCCTCGATATGTGACTACGGCAGGCTACTTCACTTCTTGGGGCCAGATGGCCTCTTTCTACAAATCGGCTCAGTGTCAGGAATTCTCCAGTCCTGCCTGCTGTCTTCCCTCAAGGACACCACAGATGCCTCTTCCTCCCATAGAAAGCTGTACAAGAACTAAGTTGTCCAGGCAAAACAAAACAAAACAAAACAAAACAACCTTTGAAGGAAGAATTTCTATGCTGTGAGTAGTTTATTCGGAGAATAGGACTCAGAAAAGTCTTAGAAATCTTCATTCAATGACATAGATAGACAGACTTTAATCTGTGAGCCAAGAAAAATGGTTTGTAAAGGCCAGAAGAAAAGAACCCCATGGCTAAGAACTTGTAAAAACATCTGTAACAAACAAAAGTTCTAAGGGAAAGACTGTGAATCAGCAGGATCACAGGAGGTGGAGAGTGAGCTTTGAAATGGCAGAGAATTAACCGGCTAAAGGGCAAATGGCGCAGAATGGGACTGTGGGAGGTGACACACACAGACCCAAGCAGCACCCGCTGCAGACAAGTAGACACATTTTCATCCCAGGCTCACACCAGTAGGCACAGCCCCATCTACCATACTTGTATTTTCCACACGGGAAGTAGGGACTATTGAGATTCATTAGAGATTGTAAGGCCAAAAGCTCTGGTCTTGGGAGGTAGAAAAGGAAGTGAGAATGAGCAGAAATTACATTTTCCATTCCTTTCACTGACACTTTTGCATAAGCTGTAAATGCAAAGGGTGATGTAGATAGAAGGCTCCCACTACAGTCTCTGCCTTCCAGGAACTCAGTCCAGGAGGCCTGGAAGACAGGACACCAGAACCTACCATCCGAGGTATTATCAAGGATAAAACCAGTGCAGCCTTCACCACTGCAAAGCACGTTTACGCATGCCACCTCACGTGATTCTTACTCTGGCCAGCGGGCTGGCAGAGAATGTAAGTAACTTGCCCAAGGTCCCTCAGGTGTGATGGGATAGGCTCAGCTGCAGAAATGTCACAGGTAACACTGTAAGAACTGTAAGAGATACTGCCGACTCACAAGCATTCCAAAAAAAAAAACAACAGTGCCTACATGAGGGACAGGCACTGTGTTAGCTACCCTACGAACACTAACCACAGTGCCTAAAAAAGCCCCACACTGCCACTCAGCCTGACCCAGTCAGCACCTGGCCCCTATCTGCTGCATAAATGAGGGTGAAGTATTAACTGCTTGCACTTTGCCCTTGGGGTATCTAACCTGAAGCCAGGAATCTGAACACAGATCTGATGCCCACATCACCAGTCCTTCCATTCTGGTAGTGTTTCTAGGTGACACATGAGACACACAGTTCCATGTGATAACTGCAGGAGGTGAGCAAATATAGCAATAAAAAACAATGTATCACATTTCACTTATTTTCTAGTATTTCTTTGTACATCAAGGGAAAAGTCTCAGGCGGTGGCTGGACAGTTTTTAATACCTCACCAATACTAATCCTCCTCTCTCTTTAAAAAAAGATCATATTGAAAGCAGAACCTTTCAACAAGCAACAGTACCTAGAATTTAATAACACTTTGTTCACAGTATATTTTAATTTTTATTGTTACTTTCTCTCTATTGCAAATGGTACTGGTTTTCCATTTACATAAATGAAATAAAGTTTCTTTTTAAATAAAACGTACATTTTTTTTGTTTGTTTAAGTAAGCTCTACACCTAATGTGGGGCTTGAATGCACAACCCCAAGATCAAGAGTCTTACTCTACCAACTGAGCCAGCCAAGTGCCCCTGAGTTAAGCTTTTTAATGGGGGTGGGGAGGATCATGTTAAAGGACAAGAAACTAGTTAATGGTGCAGATCGTGGAGCCATGACAAAAAACATGAAAGCAGTACACTGACGGCTGAAATTTGAGAAATGCTGCTCTACATCACACTGGCCCTCAGAACACAAGTGATCCTCCCCAGCTCCAAATTAGTACTCCTTCATAGGTTGGGTAAATAGGACAAGCGATATTCTCTAGGACCCTCAAGTCTGAGACTGCAAGATTCCCAACTTGGCACGTCCCAGACATGATCTCTTGCACAGGCTATGTGAAGAATATCATGTGCTCAGGTTGGCAAACAGTTACATGAACAGGTGTGAGAAGTGGATATTAACAAGTGTTTGACTAGAGAAGGAGTTCACCAAACTTGGCTAGGTAGCTACATCTCGCCCAAAGACTGGTTTTGTAAATAAAGTTTTATTGAAACTCACATTTGTTTACATACTGCAAACATACTGTTTACATGCATATTGTCACTACAGTGGCACACTGAGCATTGTGCCCAATACATTTACTATCTGGCTCTTTACCAAACCAAACCAAACCAAACCAACCCCAAACGAACAAAAAACCTGACCCTTGCACTTGGGAGGGCAGGCATTGTATATCAGAGCCAATGGAGTGTAGTTCAAGAACCAAAGCAATAACTCCACCAGAAATTAAGTCAGAAACAGCCCCCTGGAACTGGCAGATAGATGCGAAGGAAGAAATCTGAATGGAAAACTGAATGTCGAAGAGGGGAAGAGCAAAGCTATGATGGAAACCTGACAAGCAGGGAAGATGAATGAGGGGCAAGGTAATACAGAGAGAGATAACAGTTTTGCATCTGTTGGAGTCCAAAACCACCTTTGTTATGAGCTATTCTGGGCTTTCTAGACCTTCCCAAGTTGCTGCCCTTTGCAACTTAAAGGAGCCAGATCCTTGGGAAACCGGGGACCCCAGTGGCGCCTTGGCAGGTGGTACTGAGCGTGAACCATGACGACTGTGATGGTCACACATGACCTTGGGTGGGAAGAGGAAATAACAGCTTGTATTTGGGCAAGGGCCAACTGGGCACAACAAGGAGAGATGAATACTAACTTGGGGCAAGTACAGAGGCCTTGTTCCATTGGAAGAGGAGTTTGCACTACTGTGGTAGGCTATAGGAGATCACTGCAGGTGTTTGAGCAGGGAGGTAATTTGTAAGGCAGATAGTGGGGGGTGACAAAGCTCTACAAAACAGCTCTACAAAACTACCTATCTTTGGGTGACAATAGTATAAAAGACAAAACAGACTGGGTTTGCTAGAATAAAGGTGTTAATAAGACGTCTATCAGTAGAGTGTGAGAAACTGCTGCAGTCACAGGCTCACAACACCTATGCCAGCTCTTCTTTCACATGCCTCATCTCCTTGCACAGACATTTCTAGGAGTTAAACACGAACAAGACAGTGATGCCCTATGAGTGACCAGCAGTACTGCTCTGGGCAGAAATAAGTAGGCCCTGCTAGAGACAAATTCAAATGAGAGAACCAAGCTGTACTGGATCCAAGAGCCATGAGAACGCAAACTTGCAGGGGTTAGGCTACTGGGGAGGGCAGTAATCTGTAGCTCTGCCAATTTCCATGGTGTAAATACTCTTAGCACAGCTCATTTAAACCCACTAACATGACGTCACCAAGTGGAAGTTGGAAAGAGATGCTCACAATTGACTCTAGTGAGCAGAGCAAGCCTTCTCCAGCAAACCACCAGAAATCCAGCAAGTTGTTCACAGCAGCTCCTACTCGGACAGATCTCTCTGAAGTCCTGCTGCTGAAGTTACCCATCCCATTGCCAAGACTGAGATCTTTCAGGTGACATTCTCAAAAGGGTTCTGAAGAACTTTCTTTTCTTTTCTTTTTTAAAGATTTTATTTATTTATTTGACAGAGAGAAAGAGAGCATAAGTAGGCAGAGCAGCAGGCAGAGGGAGACAGAGAAGCAAGCTCTCTGCTGAGCAGGTAGCCGCATGAGGGACTCGATCCCTGGTCCCTGGGATCATGACCTGAATTGAAGGCAGCCACTGTTCCGACTGAGCCACCCAAGCGCCTAAACCTTACTTTCAAATCTCAAAAGACCTTCATTTTGCAGAAAAGGAAACTAGCTCCGAACTATGGAACTGCTCACCCTGGACTATGTGGCAAGGCTGGGAGCATGCTCTGCACGACCAGAAACAAATTCTGAAGCCAAACATGGAGTAAGTGCAGACTGAGAAGGTAGCCTACAGTTAAGCCGCATCAAAGTGCAGCTGATATAGGGCTGGCAAACTACTCCCAGGGTAGTCTAGCTAAAGCAAAGAAAGTCCATCTAGGATGTCTAGAAGCTGTCTGTGTATGTGTATACACAGGTACACATAGGTGCACATGTAAGTAAGCAGAGGCCACAAAGCGTTCCCAAATGCCACTTCCTATGTACTATCAAGAGAGTAAAATACTCCAGGTATCTTATTTGAAATAACAAAAAATTAATGTGTAAATTTTAACCAGTTAATATCACATGTGAAAGGATAGACTCATACTCCTCCCTCCAGGTGGGTCTTTTTCCTTGTCTCTTATCTTTATGGTTAAAACTTTTAATTTTGTTACTTGCTCACTTCAGCAAATGAACAATGAATTTTATGGGAATGAATTCTTTCTCTAAAACTGTACCTCCATACTGGTTTCCTTCACACTAATATAATGCTGTTTGACAACCAAAACCTTGGGTGGGATGCCCGGGTGGCTCAGCTGGCTGAGTGCCTGCCTTTGGCTCAGGTCATGATCCCAGAGTCTTGGGATCAAGACCTGCATCAGGTTCCTTCCTCAGTGGGGAGCCTGCTTCTTCCTCTGCCTGCTCCCTACTTGTGCTTTTTCTCTCTGACAAATAAATAAAATCTTTAAAAACAACAACAACAACAAACAAACAAACAAAAACCTCAGGGAGTCTGGATGGCTCAGTTGGTTGAACATTCAACCCTCAATTTTGGCTCAGGTCATGATCTCAGGGTTGTGAGATCGAACCCCACATTGGGCTCTATGCTGGGTGTGGAGCCTGCTTAAGATTCTCTCTCTCCTTGCCCGCTACCCCTCCCTACTCCCTGCTTTCTCTCTCCTCTCACTTTGTCTCTCTCGAACAAAACAAAACAGAACAAAAACCTCAAGTAGGTCTCTCATGTACCTGACCAGTTACATCTTCCTCCCTTTCTGTCCACCAACACCCTCACCTTCATCTGAAAAGAAGTGAACACCCACCTCGTGAGTTCCCTGTCATCAGGACCAACAGACCGTAGGGAGAATTTACCCACGTTTGCTTCCTTCCTGACTCTTCTGGCTTACAAAGAATGCTCCTTTGGCAAGTCGGGGCAGCCTTTCGGTCTATTTGTGAGGCGCTTTTCTTCTGGGTGGCAGATAATGCCTTCTATTTAACAACCATTCACTCACCACTAACTGGCCTCCTTGGCAGCCCTTAGAAACATCCAGGTGGCAATGTTTGTTTATCCCCATTTAGTAGGGGCCAAAACTGAGGCACAAGAAGAGGAAATCCCTGTCAGGACATGCCGTAGGAGCAAGACACAAAATAAGAGTAACTCAGCTTCATGGGTAATTTTCAAAAACTGAAGAAGGGATTGTAATAAGAATGAAATCACTTCTTAATACAGTACTGCCTTCTTTACCACTTCCTTCACACTTCAACTCGAAATGAAACTTGAACAAGAGGCAACACGGACAGATCGAAGTTTTCAGTTTTAGGCCATGTTGTGTTTTTCTGGAGGAGGTATACTGAGTTTGGAAATGGGTGATACAGTGGGAGGGTAGAGAAGAGAAGTAAAGTAAGAGGCTTGTATGATCCAGTATGGGATGATTAAACTAAGAATGATCAGTCTGGTGGAGAGTACACAAAGGCTCCAGGAAATGACCCTCAGCTGTACTCCATGTAAGTTCACTGGAAAATTATGTGGCCTCTTTACATCAGTGCAGGTGGTTGGAGACTTCAGGCCCAGTGCTGTGTAATTATATAAATACAGAGGACCCTTGAACAACAGGGGTTAAGGGTTTTGAACCCTACCTCATACAGTCAGAAATCTGCCTATAACTTCTTTTTTTTAATAATTTTTTTTAAAGATTCATTTGAGGGGGTGTCTGAGTGGCTCAGTTGGTTGAGCATCTGCCTTCAGCTCAGGTCATGACCCCAGGGTCCCGGGATCGAGCTCCTCATCGGGCTCCCTGCTGAGCCGGGAGTCTGCTTCTCCCTCTCCTTTTGCTCCTCTCCCTGCTTGTGCTCACCCTCTCTCTCTCTCAAACAAATAAAATCTTTGAGAGAGAGAGAAAGAGATAGGACATGTGCATGTGCAGGGGCGGGGCAGAGAGCATCGACTCTGTGGGGAGTGCATGGCTCCATCTAATGACCCATGAGATTATGACAGGAGCTGAAACCAAGAGTCGGAGGCTTAACTGACTATGACACTCAGGTGCCCCAAAAATCTGCATATAACTTCTGACTCTCCAAAATGTAACTACTAATAGCTTACTGTTGACTTACTGATAACAGAAACAGGTGATAAACATATATTTTATATTTATATGTATTATACACTGTAACTGATTATAATTGAGAGAGAAAAAATGTTAAGAAGATCATAAAGAACTGAAAATACATTTACAGTACTGTAAATATTCTGCATATAAGCATATTAGTGGACCTGCGCAGTTCATCTGTGCTGTTAGAGGATCAAGTGTATATGTATATACACACATACACATATTTATGTGCATATATAATATACATTAACACACATTCATTTACATAATTATATGTAATTATTATGTATACGTTATATATGCACGCAATTATAATTGAGTCATGAGAACCTACTGTATGAGGGTACTTTGAAGAGCAGACTTCATTGTAAAGGAAAACTGCTAGCCATAAAAACACTGTTTTGTCTTGTTTCCAAAGGGATATGTACTTTTGTCTTGCTTTGCTAAGAGTCAAAAATTCTTGAAATGTTTCTTAATGGCTAAACTGGAGAGAAGACAATAAAATTCAATGGAGACTCACAAGTCGTGTGATTTAGGATCCACTGAGATTTAACATGAGGAGGGAATAGGGTTTATGGACTGTGGATGTGTTTATGACTCTATCAAATCCAGCCAACCACAGTCCCCCCACCAGGGACACAATCAAAATGGTGCAAATAACTAAACTCTGTCCTTAGGAAGTAATGATATTGGGTCATATTTCCAATACTCAGAACTCACTACTTAGCTCCACAGCAGTATATACGTGAAAGCTTATCAGATAAAGTTATCTTTATAGAGTATTAAGGCTGAGAAGGTCCTTAAAGAAATCCTTTCATTCATAAATAAAAGACTGCATCCCAGAGAAATGATTTGTCCAAAGACACACAATAGCTTTTTGGATGAGAAGGATCTCAAGATCCTTGAATCTTCTTCCCACCCCAATACCTCAGTGCCCCCCACCAGTCCATCCATTAACAGACACGATCAAGCACTGGTATTCCAGCCACACATCAACCACCTCAGGAGGATCTGACTGTCTTCAATATGCACGGTTCTGAACAGGCATGGAGGGCTCCATGATAAACAATGAACTGGAGGGCTCCAGTTTCTTCCCTGCTGGAGATCCCAACCTAGTAAGGGTCACATGGAGTGAAACAACAGATAAGTGCAGAATGGAGTGAAAAACCATTCCAGAAGAATGTACAGGAAACTCTGGGAGCTCTAAGGAGAGGCCACAACCAGTCATAAGGGAGAGGATAGGAACCTAACCTACACCATAAAGAAAGCGTAGGCATTATTCAGGTAAAGAGGAGGAGGAAAGGACATTCGTCCTGTAGACATAACAGCATGAACAAGGGGGGAAGGAAAGCCCAGAAAAGCAGGTTCAGCCTGAGTAACCCCAGGGAAGCCAGAGGAGCCAACTCCAGCGAGAAGCCAAACCATGCTGAGATACATCTCTCTCAGTGGGGCTGCAATGAGGATGAGGTCAAAGCAAACATAGTAGAGGCAGGGAGGTCTAGGAACTAGGAAGAATGAACAGACAGAGAGAACAGAGAACTAGGAAGGAACGAACAAACGGAGAGAACAGAGAAGAAAGCAAGCTTCCCAGAAAGCACATGGGCAAAATAGCCAGGCTGAGGTCTGAAGAGGCAGACACAGAGACAGCCACTGAGATTCCCTGGGCTCCTGTCCACAGGGGCCAGTGCCGTCCAAGGACTGAGCTGGCTCAAGCTATCGGCCAAAAAGGATCTTCCTTCTCTAGAGTTGTGAACCTTACAGGACCACAACTGGACAAGGGGAGATCAGAATTTAAAACTAATTCCTAGTAAGTTTTTATAACTGCTATCATTTTTTCCCCATTTCTTTTTTTTTTTTAAAGATTTTATTTATTTATTTGACAGAGATCACAAGTAGGCAGAGAGGCAGGCAGAGAGAGAGGGAGGAAAGCAGACTCCCGCTGAGCAGAGAGCCCAGTATTGGGCTCAATCCCAGGACCCTGAGATCATGACCTGAGCCGAAGTCAGAGGCTTAACCCACTGAGCCACCCAGGCGCCCCTCCCCATTTCTCTCTATACCTTGGTTTTTGCCCCGATTAAGTGGAGACACTCTGGAGGTTGAAATTGGAGCCAAAGGTTCTATAATCAAACCCCACCCAACTATTTACTAATTGGAAGACCCTTGACAAGCTTCTTCAACCTGTATTTTCCAAAGATGACAGCAACTAAAATCATCCACATGCACTTATGATGTGACTTTGACACTTCTCCCACTGAAAGATGGTATTCTATGTTCCCACCCTTGAATCTGGTCAGGCTTATGACCATGGCAAAAGTGACAGTATAGGGCTTCTGAAGCTAGATCATACCCTGTCTCTCTTATGAATGCACGCTCTTGGAACTCTGTCACCATGCTGTGAGGAAGCACAAGTAACCACACGGAGAGACCACTGTTCCAGCTGACAACTCCAGCTGAGGGCCCAGCCAAGAGCCAGCGTCAGATTGTCAAAGACGTGAGCAAGTAAGCTCTCAGATGTCAAGTCACACCCCAGCTTTGAATCTTCCCAGCAGAGGGCCCAGATATCACAGAGCAGAGACAAGCTGACCCACTGTGTCCTTTCTAAATCCCTAATCCAGATAATCTGTGAGTCTAAAAAAATGGTGGCTGTTTTATGCCACTTAGTTTGGATGTGTTCTACCACAACAGTTAATCATTACAATTGCTTTAAGGCAGCAAAGGGACTGCAAAGGTCTGAAAGTGCTTTCCCCCAGAAGGCCAACTTGACCGCAGTGGGTTGACTGCAGTGAGACCCAGTAGGGGGTCTGGCAGAGAGACCCAGTAGGGAACCACTGATACAATACACAGGTTTTCTATGACACAAACCCAAATGTTGCGGCAGGGAGAGTCTTTACAGGGGGGACAGATTAAATGTAGGGGTTGAGAAAAAGAGTTCACATGACTTCAGCATTTGAACTACTGATGGAAGCCCTGAGAGAATTAAGTTCCTACAGAAGAGGAACTGATTTCTGGTGTGTAGAGAAGAGAAAGTCGATTCCATTCTAAATATACTGAATATATTGAATCTGCACGACATTAAGAGGATCTAAAAAGTGCCAATCGAGCAAGAAGAAATTCAGGACTAGAAGTGGAACACTGGTTTTGGTTAAAACCTTGAAAACAGATGAGATTAGCTCTGAGACTGTGCTGAGAAAAGGTTTTAACCTCAGCCTTTATTAGAGGGACAACAGTGGAGAGGGACCAGGTTCGGTAGGTCACAGAGGCAGAATTCTGGGTGTATAACATCACTAACAAATTCTGGGAAGAGTGATCATTATTCCTGCCAAATGCTGCCAAGAGGTCAAAGGATAAAGTACTGAAAAAGGGGGCTGAAACCAAAAAGGAGGCAAGGGAAGGACCCAGGGTCAGAGGAGAGCATCTCTACCCCCGACCACAAGTGAGATCAGATGCACAAACTGAAGAGTGAAATGTCACAAAGTCTGCTTAGTCTATCGGTCTTTAGTCTCCATTCAGATAGACAATTCCTGTGAGCTTGCAAAGAGGAAGTGAACAGGAACTGTTGAAATGAGATGGTGAAAGGCACACTTGTAAGGGTACAACGTGGGCACAGGGAACACCTGCCACTAATCTACCTCACCCAGATAAGGGACAGATTAGACTCCTATAAAGTGCTTTGAGTTCTCTAGCATTGTGGTACATGTGATCCTGATCTTTCAGCCATCAAGAGGAACAGTTCTTAGCATTTGTTGAACTCCACAACATTCCTGTGAGGTAGATATTATCGTTGGATGAGGAAACAAAGGCCACACAGCAAGTCAAAAGCCAAGGCAAGATTAGAATGGGGCCTGCCTCCCGTGGTGGGGAAGGCCAGTTGGCAGGATTCCTTTTGTGTCAGTAATAGGTTCTTTGATCTGTAACACGGAAGAGGCTTGTTTCTGGGGAGGTTGTGAAAATAGATTCATTAATGACCATAGGGTTTTCTGAAACTCACGGAGGGTGATATGGAAAAAAAAAAGAAAGTGCAGCCACCCAGAGTCTAGAAACAATTAAATTCCAGGAACAGTGAAGATTCTAAGAACAGCCACAAAGACAAGGCACTGGGGAAGAATCAGTCTGGGTGGCAACCAGGAGAGAAGAGGCTGTTGGGGACAGACCTTGGAGAGGTGGCTGTGTGCCAGCTGTGCCACACATGGCTTCCTTCTGCTTCTTCACTTTGGGAAGACGGCATGAAAACTGAGGTGCACTGAACAGTAACTGGGCTACTTCCAGGCTGAGCTGGTGAACAAAAGGGCAGTCCTTTAGAGCAGAGGGGTTCTGAATCAGAGCACTTCCTGCGTCCCCAGGAACAGTGAAGAAGAGAGGTCATGATTTTGTGAAATATTTACTTGAAATTCCTGGAGAACCAGAGGCATCACAACAATCCTTCTGTTACTGCACCTAACTTTTTCAAAAAACTCACTTTCTTAATAAAAGTGAAAAATCAAGGATCACACTCAACAGTAGTCACGGCCTTATTATAAATGACCGGTGATGGAGTTTAAGATGAAGCTGGCATGCGCAAGGTCCCAGGCATTTACTGAGTACCTACCATCAGCTATCTCATTTAATATCTGTAACCCCTCTGGAGGTAGTGGCACCCCCATTTCACAGAGATGAAACCAAGGCCTAAAAAGGTTCACCTCTTGCCCAAGGCCATACAGCTAGTTTATGATAGAGCCAGGGTTTGAGCCCTGACATGCCTCATTGCAAAGCTCATGTTCTTTTCTGTGCATTGCACCGCCTACCTCCCAATAGTTACAAGTTCAACATTAGTCAGGTCTGAACTAATGAGGTCTATTGTACCGCCCCAGAGATGACGGTGCCTTGGAGCTGGAGAACGTGCAGGGAGGGGCACTTACATTACATATGTCTGAACTGCGTGTGCAATTCACAAAGGATAAAGACATGACCAGGACCAATCCCAGTTGGGTATGGGAGGCAAAGTTACTAATCATTCCTCCCCGCCCCACAGAGCTGCCGGTCCAATGGACCCCTCACTGCTCTTAGATTCTCCCACCCCCGGCCCTTCACCAAGCACTGTTCATTTCCTCCTCCATTCCCTCAGAGCCCTGACTTGGTTGGCAAGAGTGTTGGGTTAATTAAATAAACTAACTTCTGCTAAATTGTTAGCTAATACATTATCCTTCCTAGGATATGGGTATAACTCAGTTAATAGTATATTACCACCATAAGGGTACAAAGAAGTAATGATAATGGTGGACATCTCGGGCAGCCTGGAAGACTGACACAGGAGAGAGCTTCTGGGCAACCGGGCCTTTAGGCATTTCCCCAGATAATCAATCAACTAGGTATTAAGTTTTACCAACACCTACTGATGGATTAACTATTAAGCAGATTAACTGATTTAATGAGGTAGGTACTATTATTATACCTATTTTACAGAGAGGAAACAGCCACAGAGCTAATCAGCACCAGAAACAGAAATCAAGTCCTAGGCAACCTGGACCCTAGCCACGCTCTTAACCATCATGTGGTTTTTGAAGTGTGATCTACAGACCTTTGGGATCCCCAAGACTCTTCCAGGAGTTGCAAAAGGCTAAAACTATTTTCCTAGGAATACCAAAATACGATTTGCCTTTTCTATTGTGTTGGTAATTGTATAGATGGCACAAAAGCATATATAATAGCTGAAACTGCTGAAACCTTAGCATGAATCCTATCAATGGCACCAAAATGTACCTGCAGTCATTGAATTCTCACCCATACCCATTTGGTAATGGAATCCTTGATAAGCAGCAAAAATTACTAATTTTGGTAAAATCTTGACCCTGGAGCACTGGTCTTCCAAAATATTGTCTGATAAAATGGATATTACACATAAGACACTTTTGTACATACTGGGGTAAGATGCTGTCTCAAGAAAAGGAACTTTGGTGACTGAATTTTGGGCTTTCTTCATAGAAATACCATTTTTACCTAAAAAAAAATCTGGCTGACAGGCAGCCACAGCTATTCAGAACTGGGTACCTGACATACTCTTGAAAATAAATGAAGGAAGCATGTGACTTCAACGATAACAACTGACAGTATTTTTGCTGCTAATGATGAAACAGGACCTCTCAAGCAAAAATGAGGATTTGGGGAAACTTGTATTTTATCATCATGAGCTTGCAGCTTACCGATATTTAAAGACTTCTGAGATGAGATTAGTCAGAATAGTAAATGAATGATTTTTTGATGCTGTATAATGTAACATCAACATCTGGAAGACCTGAATAACCCAGTATTTTCTAAATAACTAATGTTTGGTATTACAAATTCCTGCATTAGTAAGAAATTCTAATGTAAGAGAATCTTAAAGTTCATTTGTATGGTTTCAGATATTGTATGGCAACTAATCTTTAAGAGACCACTACTCGTCCAGGTTTGATGTAGTATCAAAGAGGAATATCTATAATTATCTGAAAAGACTACTGAAAGACTCTTTTTTCCAACTACATATCTGGGTGAGCTCAGATTTCTTCCATATATTTCAACCAAAATAATATATCAGGCTGAATGCAGAAGCAGATATACAAACATATATGCCTTCTCTTAAGCAGGGCATTAAAGAGACTTGCAAAAAGCCAATATGCTCACTAAATTTTCTAGCCTTATAAAATATAGCTATTTCTTGGATAAAAGTCCTCAGTGTGAGGCAGGAATCCATCAGAATCCTACAGGAGAACATAGGCAGTAACCTCTTCGACATCGGCCACAGCAACTTCTTTCAAGATTTGTCTCCGAAGGCAAAGGAAACAAAAGTAAAAATGAACTTTTGGGACTTCATCAAGATCAAAAGCTTCTGCACAGTAAAGGAAATAGTCAACAAAACAAAGAGGCAACCCACAGGAATGGGAGAAGATATTCGCAAATGACACTATAGACAAAGGGCTGATATCCAAGATCTATAAAGAACTCCTCAAACTCAACACACACAAAACAGATAATCGTGTCAAAAAATGGGCAGAAGACATGAACAGACATTTCTCCAATGAAGACATACAAATGGCTAACAGACACATGAAAAAATGTTCATCACTGGCCATCAGGGAAATTCAATCAAAACTACATTGAGATACCACCTTATACCAGTTAGAATGGCCAAAATTAATAAGACATTAAACAATGTGTGTTGGAGAGGATGTGGAGAAAGGGAAACCTTCTTACACTGTTGGTGGGAATATAAGTTGGTGCAGCCACTTTGGAAAACAGTGTGGAGATTCCTTAAGAAATTAAAAATAGAGCTTTCCTATGACCCTGCAATTGCACTCCTGGGTATTTACCCCAAAGAAACAGATGTAGTGAAAAAAAGGGCTATCTGTACCCCCAATATTCATAGCAGCAATGGCCACAGTCGCCAAACTGTGGAAAGAACCAAGATGCCCTTCAACGGATGAATGGATAAGGAAGATGTGGTCCATACATACTATGGAGTATTATGCTTCCATCAGAAAGGATGACTACCCAACTTTTGTATTAACATGGACGGGACTGGAAGAGATTATGCTTAGTGAAATAAGTCAAGCAGAGAGAGTCAATTATTATATGGTTTTGTTTATTTGTGGAGCATAAGAATAACACGGAGGACATGGGGAGCTAGAGAGGAGAAGGGAGTTGAAGGAAATTGGAGGGGGAGACAAACCATGAGAGACTGTGGACTCTGAGAAACAATCTAAGGGTTTTGAAGGGGAGGGGGCCAGAAGGTTGGGTGAGCCTTGCAGTGGGTATTATGGAGGGCACGTATTGCATGGAGCATTGGGTGTGATGCATAAACCATGAATTCTGGAACACTGAAAAGAAATTAAAAAAAAAAAAAAGGCGACCTGAGGTGGGGGGAAATATAGTTATTTCTAAAAAAGCATTATTTCTATTAATATATGTAATCATTTTATTATTATCTTAAGTGGATTAATAAATACCTTCAAACTTTCTTAGTTTTAACTTCACATTTGGTGAATATCAAAAGTTCCTTGGAGTCAATAATTTGAAGGAGCATAAAGAAGTCCAAAGACCAGAAGTTTGAAAACTACTGCTGTACAGCATGAATCCAGAAGATGAGAAGCCCAAAGAGCAGACGGTAGAGCTGCATCACTTTCCAGGTGAGAGGGTACCAAGACTAGCAACCATGAACCTCTTAGATTTCTCAGCAAGTTAAGCTTCAAGGACTCCATTTCTCATCAGGTTTTATGGCCTAATGACAATGAGCATTAAAGATCATTCTCAACTCCTTGCAGTTCCCAGAGTGTATGTGTTCTCGCTTTTATCCAGAGAAACTCTTAACTCTCCTGGAAGGAGACTTCTAGCCCAGTAGGCGCTCACCTCTTCCTTCTCCCTCTAAGCACCCAGTATTTTTCTTTTCTACAGCACTAAGCCCATGCTTGTAATATTTGCTTATGTGGCTCTCTGATGGAAGTGTAAGGCCTTAAAAGGTAGAATTTTGTCTTAATTCTAGCATTTTGTTCAGTACTGGGCACACAGAGTGAAACTCAAAAAAGGTCTGTTTAATTAATGAAACTAATTAACTCCCCACCATGCAGAAAGCCATTTTGCAACGGCAACCTGACCTCTCCAGGGGAAGACTAGACAGCCCAGGGGAAGAGTGCTGGGTTTTCAGTGCTTCTCAGTATGTCACTTGACTGGCATTTTGACTATCAAGTCTTTTATTAGTTATTGGTATGAATCTTGAAATTGTCCAATGGAAACCCAATGCCAGGCAAGCCTCCCCCCACCACCCCATGACCTCCGCAAATCACAAGGGCCCTCCGTGTAAGGACACCAGCTTCCTTCTGTGATACCTGTGTCACAAGTTCTCTAAAACAACACAGGCTTTTAAAAAGCAGGTTTGAAGAAGAAACTTTTAGCAAAATGAAGAGCATATAAAGTCAGTTAAAAAGCAATGCTGTCATTTGAATGGCCACATGATCAGGGACTTTATAACTCAATTAAAGAAAAAGATTTTTTCCTCGACTTTAATGTAAGCAACGTGTGGGAATAAAGGATGTTGAGTCAGATAATCCCCTGTGAGCATCACAGACAATACAATGTGCATAAGTTATGAAAAATTTTCACAAGCTCAGGATGTTACAGCTTCTTTCTGGAATGTTGCTACTGTCCTGTTACTCCCCACCCCCACCCAACACACAATGATCTCTCATCCTGTAATTCATCCCGCCTCTACCCTTCCTTCTGCCTTTCCTTCCACTATACCTTGTTCTGATGCCTCCTTCCTCTATTCACCTAGGAACTGAGGGAGGATATACTAAAGCTGGCAAGGGCGCCTGGGTGGCTCTGTCAGTTAAGTGTATGCCTTTGGCTCAGGTCATGATCCCAGAGTCCTGGGATCCAGCCCCACATCGGGCTCCCTGCTCAGTGGGGAACCTGCTTCTCCCTCTGCCCTTTGTCCTGCTTGGGCTCTGTCTTGCTCACTTGCTCTCTCAAATAAATTTTTAAAAATATCTTAAAAAAAAAAAAAGCTGACATCATAATAAGACATTCACAACCTCTGCTAAGGAATGTCATCTTATTTCTTTATTTCTACAGAGTATGAACCTTGGAAATTACCTATTCTCACCCCCTCACTTTACTAGAGAGGGAACTGAGAAAAATAATGTTAAGTGACTGAAATGCCACATTTCCTTAATTTATTTCTGTATGTTTCAGGAAAACTGATGCCAAGGAAAAGGGGGTACCCACAGATAAAATAGGGAAAGGAGCTAAGGAATGCTTAAGAAGACTTTCAGCATCCACTCAACACCATTTATTGAGCATCTACTATATGGGTGGGAGCCTGACACCCTGTGTTAGCCCATGCAGACCTTGTACACTCTAACTGCGCATTAAAATTTTAACAGATATTAAATCACATTTAAAAAAGCAAATGCAAACAGGCAAAAGAAAACAAAATAAATACAGCAGTCTAGGAAAACAAAAATAGCAAGACTCTATGAATGAAACAGGAAAGAAATGGAGGAAAACATAACATTTACTCCGATTGAGGAAAAAAATGTGTCTCTCTCTGCAAACAAAACTGGGTAAAGACATAGCAATTTATTTACATCACAATTTAAGGATTTGTTTAGAAAGAGTGTGTACATTCATTAATGGGAAAGGATTTCTGGAGACAACTTTTAAAAACTCTAATAACAACACTTCCAGTATTTTTCAGAAGGTTCCCTTAACCCCCACACTTTGCCACAAGAGGGTGCACACTTCCTTATTAATAGTGTAGACAAGGGAAACTCTTAAATACCCACCTCTGCTCCAGCACCTCTCTCTGGGACCCCAGAGCCTCAGGATAATGAGCATACAGTTATGTAGGTCAACTCTTTTCACATGTATTACCTCATGTAATTCTAACAATAGCTCTGTGAGGTTGGGAAGGGTGAAAAGTACCAACTTCATCTTAAAGAAGGGGAAACACACTCAGAGGCAAAGTGACTTGCCTAAGGGCAAAGAGGGAATGACGTTAGAGCCCAAACTTGAACTAATGTCTTCTGATTTCCAAATCCTACACACATTTTCCTTAGTCCCTTTAAGAGAATAAACAAAACCCATTATCTCAATCATTCAGTGCCTCCATCCATCTGTTCCACTTATTTTGAGCAAAGAATCATACACTGGGGAGATCCAGGAGACTTTGTAGCCTTTGCGGTGTTAAAGCTCTTTTTTTATTTTTTATTTTTTTTTTAAAGTGTGTGTGTGTTAACACCTGGCAATTACTTTTATGGGTTTCCAATGAGGTGAGAAGTGTGCTGACACTTGTCTACAGTGTTCTACAGCAGCATTCACATGGACTAGAATAATTTTAAGTGTTGCATAGGACAGGGAAATTAACTAAACACTCAAATTTCTTGGGCAGATCCTATGAGATTGAGGCAAAAATGTAACTCCAAAAGCCTTCTCTTGAGAGAGACAGTATAGCACAATGGTCAAGGGCTTGAACTTTGCAGCCAGACTGCATGAGTTCAAATCCAGACTTTGCCACTTACCCGGTGACCCTGGCCAATTCCTCAACTCCAGTGTGTCTCAGTCTCCCCGTGGCAGAATGGCAGGGGGGAGCAACTCCTCCCTTACCATGTAATAGTGAAGATACCGAGACCATCCATGCACCAGAGAGTACTTAGGCTCTCAAGCCATGAAACGCAGTCCTTATTCTAAAGGACAGAATTCAGAATTACAGTGATTGCTAAAGAAAACAACTTTATGTGCTTTATGTCACAGAAGTGCATTTTATGACAATATGTACACGTGAAAATAAGGATATTTAAATAAGGATATTTAAATCCTTAATAACCTATGTGCACAGCAGATTTTATCTTAAAGGATTTAGAGTATCGATATAAATTGCTAAGGAGTATACAGTTTTCCTATCTTTGCTTTTATGATACCATGCGTCTTATCTGTGGCTGCCTTAATGCCAAGTACTCAGTCAGAAAAGAAAAGCAAAATGACAGATTTCCTCTGGGAGGAGATAATAAGCTTTATGCAGCAGAGGGGAAGCTCCCTGACCTAGAAACCTGAAGACCTGGGTTGTATCACAGCTCTGCCACTACCCAGCATCCCCCAGATCCTGTACCACCACGGGCATCATCTCCTTCTCATCAAGCTCCTTACTGGCCACAGAAGCGGGGTGGACTGAGTTTGCTGAGTGAGTGGATAAGCAGGAATGGGAAGAATGGCAATGGAGAGGAAGGCTGCAAGGGCAGGAGAAAAGGTTAATTTACACACTACATGCATATACTTGTTAACTCAAATCCCAGCCCAGTTCTGCCTCACCAGGGCGCTGGGTCTGACCTCTAAGGATCTTCCCTCTCTCTCAGGTTTTTTAGGGGTGGTTTCACAGGCCCCAAAGGGACCCCAGATCACCGTTTTCAGTCCTGTTCAATTTTCCAAATCAAATTCACCAGACCGTTAAGGCTGGGTGCTCATGGATCTGGCTGAAGCCGTGTTGGCACCTTTTGGTCTAAGATGGCACTGGGCCTAGCCTCATGTGGCTCAGAGGAGGGGTGGCCTTCCACGTAATGCCTTCCAGCTCCTTCCAAGGGCCCCGAACATTACACTCCTCTTCTTAGGAACACCCTCTGAACTCTTGCTTAGTTTGGACATCTCTCTTCCATGACTCCTGTGGGGCAGAGATAATTCTGTGGTGACATCCCAATGAATGGTGAATACCTTTTACAGCTTCGGCCTCGGATTTTATTTGATGTCCAAGGGCTCTGGTGCCTCTCCCGGGACATGACTTCACACACACAATATATGCAAGATCACTCTCTCCTCAGGCAATGGCAATGCCTTAAGTGCATACACAGGACCAAGGACTGCAGTGGCTCCCAGGCTCCCTCTGGAATGTTTCCACTTGCTCAGCAAGTGTGGCTATTAATTTTATAGCAAGGAGGCTACTCGTATCCTGCTCACAACCTGAAATGCCCAGCAGGGGGCACCATGGAGGGAGGAATCACTCACCTGACTGCAGACTTAAACCACTACACTCTTAGGGTTTCAATTTAGGCTTCGTGGACAGTCAGCAACGTTGGACTGCATGACGCTGGGGACATGCCTGAGTTTGGCTTCTACAAGAGTGTAACAAGACTCTTTCTTTTGACCCTGATATGCAAAACTGTGCAATCAGAACTGGGTGGCAAATCCATGCTAGGAAGGGCCATGATCTCAGCCATCAAAATTAGAACTAGAAAGCCCTCCCCAAATGTAGGCAGGAGAGCTCAGTCGTAAATGCCTCCTATATATGGGGCTTTTGATACTTCTCTGGGGATTCCAATTAACAAGCTAGCAAGTCTCTCCATGAAACAGCTTTTCCTGATGTTTAGCATTAATTTTTATTTCTTTTTAAATACTGCTTTGATTGGTTCTAAATACATTTTGTCTTTCCATGATGTTTACATCCTTCACATTCTTAGGGACTGTTATCATATCCCCTTTAATCATCCTTTGGCCAAGCTATACATATTTAGCTCCTTTCATCTCTCCTATGTCCTTCCTTCCAGCAGTGTTGGCTCCTCTTTAAATTCCTTCTAATCTGTCAACATCTTTCTGGAACTGATGCACATCCTCCCTTAATAAACATGCTAGGTACTCCCTGTTTCCTAAGAGTTTTCCAAAGCCCCTATAGTAAAAAGAATACTGGGCCAGGAGTGAGAAGTGGTAGTTCTAATCCTGGCTCTGCTGTAAGCCTCAGTTGTCCCTTCTATAAAATGGGAGTGGTACCTCTTATGATTTAAGAGAAGATAAAATGTAAAAATCACTTTGCAGATTATAAAGTACTATTCACAAAGGATATGCATATATATTACTCATGTAATTTTAAAAGTGTAAACAAAGAAAAGTAAGATTGGAAACAAGTATGCCAATTAACAGTTATTAAATCTGGTGGTAGCATCAGGAGCAATGGTTATATTATTCTATGGGCTTGATGGGTTTTTAAATTTCAATTTATGGAATTCCTCATTTATTTACTCACTGAAAGTATTAAATTTCTACCACATGCAGGACAGTGGGCTGGATGATATGGGTGGACATGGACATGATATTTTTTTATTTCAATGTATGGAGTTACTCATCGACTCATTAAAAATATTCAACCTCTACTATACATAAGACAATGGGCTGGATGATCTGGTAAACATAAAAGAAGCACTTCAAGGAGTTATCATCATCTCAAGTTCTCAGGAACTCACTACATACTCGTTTTGGATCACATAATATTAGAATGCCCCTGCTGTACTTTAAAAAAATTTTTTTATTGAGGTATAATTAACATATAACTGTTGTTCCTTTGATTATGTTTTGAAACACGAGTGATTTATTATTTCCTTAAAACAAATTGAAAGAAACAGAATTATTAGGTCAAAGGTTATGCCCATATTTAAACTTCAAATTTTCAAATAGTTTCCCAAAAAGGGTGTGCCAATTTATACCCTCATTACCAATATACAAATATCTCTTACCCATACTATTGCCATCCCCATCTAAGGGATTGTTTTTAGAAGTAATAAACAGGAGGAAATCTAAAATAAATTCATTTCTACCAACACAAAATATCCTCATGTGGAACCTATTTTGGTTCTGCCTTCTGGTAGTTGCCTTTTCAACAGAATCTTTGAGTGCTTATTACTTTCCAGGCAATATACTGGGGGTTAGACCACAAAGATGACTCTGCCCTCAAAAGGCTCACAAATTCAGTGCAAAAGATAAATACCATTATTGGTACAGAACACTGCAGAAAGGTGCTCCTTCCTTAAGAAGTGCACCTAAAATGCAAAAGTAACACAAAGTAGCCGAGAATGGTCAGTAAGTCTTCAAGGAAGTGGTGACATCTGAGTTGGGTTTTGAAGGATAAGCTTTGGGGTAAGCTTAGGCCACAACCAGAAAAGGAAGAGAGGAGGAGAGTAATCCAGGCACAGGAGCCAGTTGCTAATTGTGTAGCCACTAGAATCCTCCCCAAGAAAATGTTTCACCATATAAAATCTTAGCAATCCAGATTCAAGCTTCATGGGTAGTTCTAGTGTTACCATCTCTTTTTATCATTTGCAGTTGCATTTCTGTCCGTGGAAAAGCAATCAGCAAATCTTCCCACTATCCCATCCAACAACTGAAGGTGCAAGATTTCTCCTGCTTCCTTCACAGAGAACACTGCACAAAAACAAGTAGGAAGCCATTTTGTTGAATACAATCTTTAAAAATTAGATTGTCAAGCTGTAAGAGGATATTTAATCCTTAGTGACCCTTAAATGGTTTCCTCACTTAAGAAACAAAACAAGCAAAGGGGAAAAAATAAGAAAGAGAGAAAGAGAGAGACAAAGGAAGGAACAGGCTCTTAACTATAGAGAACAAACTGATGGTTATCAAAGGGGAGGTTGGTGGGGGATGGGTCAAACAAGTGACGGGGGTTAAGGTGCTACAAAGAGCACCAGATGTTGTATGAAAGTGTCGAATCACTACGTTGTACACCTGAAGCTAATATAACACTACGTTAATTAACTGGACTTTAAATAAAAACTTAAAAAATAATTCATTTTCTCAATAGGAGGGATTAGAAATGAGATTAATAACTCCCTTCTACTCCTAAAAAAATAATCAGTTGGACCGACACAAAATCCAATTTAAAAACAGTGTGGAGCACCTGGGTGGCTCAGTTGGTTGAGCGGCTCAGGTTGTCATCTCAGGTTACTGGGACTGACCCCCTGTTGGAAATCTGGGCTCGGAAGGGAGTCTGCTTGAGGATTCTCTCTTCCTCTCCCTTTGCCCCTCCCCCCACTCACGCTTGCTCACTCCCTAAAGTAAATAAATAAGTCTTTAAAAAATAGTATAAAAATCTATTTTGGCACCATATCATTTTTAATAATAAAAATATCCCTAAAAGCTGCCCTTTTATGTGTTTTCACATGTCACTAGTGGCAAATATAAATACCCATGTCTGGAATCTAACTGTTCCGGAAAGCTCTTGCAGAACGTGCATTCCTGCAGCACACTTTAAATGTGGGTAGAGGGGACAACTGCAACTATACTGTGTCAAAAGCCTCTCATTTATTCCCTAATTTTCAAAGCTGAAAACGCCTCTCCAGGTCACTAATCCTCTGGTGTTTAAACTGCAGAGGACTTAAATAGACTTGGCAGAAAATCACATACAAAAGGGCCTCTCTGGTCTCTTATAAATTATTAGAAAATGGCTTTTGAATTACTTTGTCAATTATTTTCACTTAAATTTAAGCTCTTCAGTTGCACCCTATGGCTCAGATATCTTCCTAAAGGCATGTTTTCAAAAGACAAACTAACCTTGCCTCAATCTGAACAACAGCCTGGTTTTCTCCTGTTTCCCTAGGAATCATCACCACCTGCTAGAATGCAGCTGGGCTTGGCTGGGAGCAGACACTTAACATCTCTGATGCTGCATGCAGCATGGAGACAGCTTCTCCCGCCCAGAGCTCCGGGGGAAGGCTATGACCCTAGAGCCCAGGTAAGCAACCACACAGAACTTTGGTTTCCATCCAGGCCCACAATGCAGCCCACATCCCAGCTGAGACTTCAGACCATCTGCCAGTGAGCCCAGTGTTCAGATACGGGAAACTTTACTAAAAGTAAAGATGCCGCCAGGTTTTGTCTGTTTTTTTTTCCCCCTCAGTTGTCAAAAAGCAAAGGGATACTCACACATGGAAAAACCATAAAATATATCTCTTGGTTTGTTTGTAATTTAGAAGGACAGAAGTCACACGAGGTGAAACATAAAATATTTACCTATTTATTCCTTCATCATTTAATCATGAAGCACCTACTATGTGCTAGCCACTGTGCTGGGCTGAGGATACTGAAATGCAGCTCCTGTTCTCAAACACTCAGTTTCATACAGACAACACTATTTTTCTCCTTTTTCATGGCTATCTGCTGGATTTCCTACAGAACTAGACAAAACTATTTATTAATCTGCTAATAATATTATTTACCTTCTAACGTCACAAATACAGTCACTTGAAGACTTGCTATTCCCAGTGTATACTACTAACCATAATAGTTAAAAGTGAATGCCCATTCTGTGTCAAACATCAAACAAACCCATCTTCTCTATATTAACAAGCATAATCCTTTCAGCTAGCTACTCCGCTATGCCTCTTCAGAGGTGAGGAATCCAAGCTCAGAACCAGAGGTCACTTGCCCCAAATCATATACCGAATTAAGAGGTAGAGCCAGGATGGGTCTCCCTGACCAGAAGTTTTGCTCTTGACTACCAAGCTCTGTAGCCTCCATTTACTCAACAGACTGTCAAGATTATTTGGAAATGGAAAGAATTTTTGGATATTTTCTGAGGAATTTTCTTCCAAAGGCACAGGGGCAAAATATTCCAATAACCTCTCAGAGATGAGTACAGAAAGTTACCGGTTTGCCAACAGCTCACCTGTATACTGATGATTTTATAAACCCAACAGGAACACGGGGAGAATACCTTGCTGCCAGCAAAAGTACAGTTTTGAGGCTGCTAGTTTTAAATTCTGATTTTTATTAAACTTCTTAAATTCCAAGAGCTTGGACTTTTTGACTCAGTGTTCTTTCCTTCCTATTCAGAATCTCTGGGCTAATGTGTTTGGCTGATAAACCCACAATGAAAAATGAACTGGTACCAACAGCAAGTGTACCTTGTACGACGAATGACTGCTATTTGTCATTGTCAAAAAACCTAGAATTCACCCTGAACAGAACTCTGGGCCCAACAGGATTACAGATAAGGAGGACTCGAAACCCGGAAGAGAAAGCTGTGGGAGGGTGACAACAAGAACCAGTAATTAGGAACACAAACATGACAAAAGTCAGGGCCAGCTTCCCAGCCATGGCAGTCTGCTGGATCCCTCAGGGCCCTGCTCCCCAAAGGGCCTGCACTTTGTTTAATGCTGTCCTGGGGCCACATGGGAATTCTTAATCATGTTACCTCTGAATCTGTGTTCTGAACGTGAAGTCCAATAGAATAGCAGAGCACGGGGCGCCTGGGTGGCTCAGTGGGTTAAAGCCTCTGCCTTCAGCTCAGGTTATGATCCCAGGGTCCTGGGATCGAGCCCCACAAGGGGCTCTCTGCTCAGCAGGAAGCCTGCTTCCTCCTCTCTCTGACTGCCTCTCTGCCTACTTGTAATCTCTGTCTGTCAAATAAATAAATAAAATCTTAAAAAAAAAAAAAAAGAATAGCAGAGCATGAGTATGAGCAGATGCCGGTAATGGGCGCGTTGTTCTGCGCTATCATCCCGACTGCGTACAGCGTTCACGCCGTCCTAGGAGCAACAACTCTGGTGGACCCACCACATATGGGATTTCAGCAAGACTCAGAGCAAGCCCAAGGTAAGCACATAAGGTCTATAACTGCGTGAGTAGAGGTGCACACCCAAGGAATGCTTTCCATTGGCACCAGAACTTGTCTGGAAGGTAGAAATAAGGCAATACAGTCCTGAGAAACACAAAAAAAACAAGGAACCCTCTAATGTCCTTTCTCACTCATGTTACTTTCCCATGTTAGCCAACCACTTACATCATGTCTTATGTAAAAGGAAGGGACAAGATAGGGCAGCCTGTAGCTTATTTTCCATTAGTCCTTACCAATAGTAAGCTAAAGGTAGTGTTGGTAGAACATGCACACACTGTCTGAAATAAAAATGGCTACGTTTGTTTGGTGCAGAATTTCCACTGTTCAGTAAGAACAATGTCTGAGAAGGCATCTGGGTGGCTCAGTTAGCAGCTTCCTTCAGCTCAGGTCATGATCTCGGGGTCCTGGGATCGATCTCTGCATTAGGCTCCCTGCTCAATGGGGAGTCTGCTTCTCCCTCTCCCTCTGTCTGCTGCTCCCTCTGCTTATACTCTCTCTCTCTCTCTCTGTCAAATAAATAAAATCTTTTTTTTTTTTTAAAGAACAATGTATGAGCTACAAAATATAAATTTTATAATGGTGGTTTTGCATAGGAATTAAATGCTTACATTTGCATTTTAAACTCATATGGGGAATTTAAGAAACAAAACAAATGAACAAAGGGAGAAAAAAAAAAGAGAAACAAACCAAAAAACAGACTCTTAACTACAAAGACAAACAGATGGCTACCAGAGGGCTACCAGAGGGGAAAGGGTGGGAGGGGGTTGGCTGGGGGGTGGGTGAAATAAGAGTACATTTATCATCATGAGCACTTGAGTAATGTATAGAACTGTTGAATCACTATATACTTGAAACTAACATCACACTGTATGTTAACTGTGCCGGAATTAAAATTAAAGATGTAATAAAAATAAAACAAACTGGCATCATACCCTAAAGGTAAACAGTAGAATTCATCATAATAATTAAAATTTTTAAATTTCCCTTATTTAGAGTGACATGAAATAGCAGATAAAGTACACTATAACAAGTCAAGACAGAAACCATGGAGGAAAGGGAAAAGCTCTATATTTTAGTACCTTTAACAAGAATTTTTCCCTGTGTTTTTGAAAAAGGGCACTTCCATTTCACTCTGCACGTGGCCCAACAAATTTGGAGCAGCCTTGACAACAATAACAGAGGAAAGGATTAAGTTATGATTGATTGATTGCCTGTGTCCAGTCAAACTTCAAATCAAGAGGTGAAAGGCTTGATAATTCAATAATAAAGCAAGAAAACAGGACTGCTTAGCATTCTGACTTTGGTGAAATCAACTCATCAACACACACATACATACACGCACACACAACCTTCTTACACTATATGCAACCACCCAGAGAATCCCAGAAAACCAAGGTTATCCAGTCTGAAAATGAGGAAAAAGATTTTTATGCCAAGTCGGTCACAGACCTCTCCCGGAGGCCAAGACTGTGCAGCAGGGCTTCCCTGTGAGGGAAGAACAAGCAGAAAGGACACGTGAACTCACGGACATATTTTCAGTGCAAATCTCTGTCTGACACAAGCAGCCTCAGACGTCAGCAATGACTTGTTGCTCACGTGCAACTGTCCTATTTGGCACTTTCGAGGAGAAAGATAACTGCTTATGTTTGATAGATGTTTTAAGACAATCAACGTAAGCATGTTCACACACAGTCTTATTTTATTTCTACCACAGCCATATGAGGGACTCGGGAAAAGTAATTTTCAATATCATTTTTATTATCAGTATTCCAATGCTAAAGTCATGTTGTTTTTACTATTCTTGACCTGGAGTGTTTACATGAGTGAGTGTTTAGACTCACTCATGAACCTTCATATAATATTTTTGTGTATAAGTAAGTCTGCAATGAAAAGAACAAAAGGTAATAAATGTCCACTGCAGGAGATTGAAAATGAAGGTTAAAAATCTCCCATATTCCCAAAGAAACCCATTAAAAACTTGATGCTTCTTTCCCTTTTTTTTTTTTTTTCTGGAAAGAGAAAGAGAGAACATGCAGGCACAATCAGGGGAGGGGGGTGCAGAGGGAAAGAGAGAATCTTAAGCAGGCTCCTTGCTCAGGAACCCAATGTTGGGCTCAATCTCCTGACCTGGAGATCATGACCTGACTTGAAACCAAGAGTTGGATGCTTAATCGACTTAGCCACCCAGGCACACCTCCCTTCTTTGTTTTTATAAAACTGATTTTTTAAATAAAACACAATTTTTTTAAAAAAATTTTATTTATTTATTTGACAGACAGAGATCACAAGCAGACAGAGAGGCAGGCAGAGAGAGAGAGAGGGGGAAGCAGGCTCCCCACTGAGTAGAAAGCCTGATGCGGGACTCGATCCCAGAACCCCGAGATCACGACCCGAGCCGAAGGCAGCGGCTCAACCCACTGAGCCACCCAGGCGCCCAAAACACAATTTTTTTTTTTTACATTAAAAAAATCATGTTTCCATGGTATTTCTTCTTTCTCTCTCCAACATATCACATTTTTACAAAGCATTACGAATTCAACATAAGGGGCACGTTGGACTCTTGCTTTTGGCTCAGGTCATGCTGTCAGGGTTTGTGAGATAGAGCCCCAGCTCACACTCTGCACTGGGCATGGAGTCTACTTGAGGCTCTCTCTCCCTCTCCTTCTGCCCCTCCTGCTTGTGCTCTCTCTCTCTCTCTCAATTAAATAAATAAATCTTTTTAAAAATTCCACATAGTAGTGCTTAAAGATAAACCCTAGTTAATAAACTAGCCCCCTATTGCTGGATATTTAGGTTGTATCTAATTTATTTCCAAAATTACCAGAGGGCACCTCTTTCTCTCTCTCATGGACAAGGTGACAGCTCATGCAGGTCGATGACCTCATTGTTGCTGTGTGCAGAGTCAGGGAAGGCTCCAGCTCACTGGGTTTGCAGGCTAGGCTCCTTCCTCTCCCTACGCTGCTCTGCACTTCTCTGATAACAAGGGTTTAACTTGACAAATCAAAGGAGGAAATCGTGAAAGATGATCTGCCCCTGTCCCCTTCCCACGAACGCTCTCTCACCCTAAAAAAGTGGCATAGTCTACCAAGTTCAGGGTTACGATCAGGATGTGTTTCTTCGGTGGTGCCCAGCCTGAGATAAATGGCACCATCGCTGTCCTTCTGACATGCACTGCCTGGACCCAAACAGTTACTTGGGAGGCCAGGGAGGGAGAATAAACTTTTCAAAGGTACAAGGTTGCAAGGTTCGAGGTTAATAGGGAGGTTTTATAAATATTTACTGAACAAAACTCTGCCTGTTAACTGGTGACACAGAGCAAGGTGTGGTTTTCCTTGACGCCCCCGGAGGTGGCTGAGAACGCTGATCTGACACACCAGTGGGAAATGCTGTCCAGCCAAGATGGAACCATGAAACGCAAGAATGCCTAACAGGATTCAGGAAATGAAATGAGCCCAACCATCTTCTGTCTGCCTTCTCCCCTCAGCCCCCACAACTCCCACCCCTGGTCCCCGAAGCCGGAAACCATAGAGGAGAAAACATTCATAAACAAAACATTGGCCACAAAAACGAGAGAGAGCCTGGGGTAACTGACCAAACAAACAGCTCTGACTGCAGTCTGCGTGTTAGCTGCTTCCCAACAGGTTGGGGGTCACTGGCACATGTTAGACTGCAAATGCCATTGGATAGCAAAAAAAAAATCACAAGCTGTGGGAGGCTATACATAGAAAAAAAGTCCCAACCTGACTCTGGTTTGGTGGGTGGTCTGAAAGGTCTCTTTTCGACAAGGACACGTCCGTTCCTTTACACTCTGGCTAACTGAAAAGCCAAGAACCTAGATTTGAGAAGGTGACCTTCCTTCAGGTAGAACCACAATTAAACCACTCCAGACTTAAAGAGACTCTATCCTATCATCTAAGGACCTCACAGACCCCCCCCCCAAAAAAAAAAACTTCTTGAAAACACACAAATGTGAAGCTATAGCTTCCTGGGAAACCCACCCCTTCCTGCCCCTAGTACACTCTAATTTAATGCAATTCTAAAAAACAAGCCCGTTTTTCCATATAACTTAAGATACAGTCTATGCGGGATGATACATTTTGCCTGGAGACATCCTGAGTCAGTGGGGGCATTCGACAGTACAGGAAGTCACCGCTCAGAGCTACTGAAGCCAGGCATACCTGACTGCTCGTAGCAACCATGGACATAAAACCTGCTGGTTCCAAACATCAGCGCTCCAAGGACAAGGGCTCCAAAGGGCAGGTCTTGCTCTGCTGCAGAGGTGCTTCTCACATGGGCAACTCCACATACTCCCCGTAACAACAGCACTAGATGGTGATTGATTATGTTCCTGAGTAGCACTGGGGAGGACAGCTAGGATAGAATATAATTCAAAAGGACTAGCCTTTCTAGCACTGGAACCCTAGTTTAAACGGAATATCTCTCTATTCTGGGATCCAAAAAGGCGAGTCCATGGGTATGAGGCATACTTTGATTTACAAACTTTGTGAGCTTCCAGGAGAAAGACTATATGGGAGTGGAACAGATGTGGGGACAAAGCTAACAAGAACACATACCATCTTACACATGGTATCTATTTATAATTTTTATTTAGGTTTTCATTTAAAGGATAGATTCTGGAGTTACAGATTCCTGTAGAAATCACCTGAAATATTTTATGGGAGAAGAGAAAGTACTCTAATGTCTGGAAGCAGGACAAGAAAAGGATTTCTCAGATGCTTCAAGTTGAAAAGCTGATCTGTAAAGATCTAGGTATCCAAAGGTGGTCATGCTAAATCGGAGTGTGGACTCTTTTTCATTCTGGACCTGCCTTCTTTTGGAATTGTAACTGGGCAAAAAGCAAAATAACAAACAAACAAAAGCAAAAGCAGAAAAAACAAAGAAATAAGTCAGAGACACAGAAAACTCCAAATCACTAGGAGTTATGGACAATGACCCATGAAATTATCAAACTATCAAGTGATCAATGGAATTATTACATTTTAATTATCTATTATTTCTACACTTTCAGTATTAATTATCTGCTTATTTGTAGCTTCAAACGTATAAACAGGTACTTTTTTACTGCTTTGAAGAAATTCTTAAAATACATGAATTAATCTATCTAGCTGAGACAGAAACAGAGACAGAGAGAATGAAAAGGAGACGCAGAGGGCAAGGGAGGGGGACAAGCCAACTCCAGGCTGAGCATGGAGGCAGACTTGGGGCTCCATCTCAGGATCCTGAGATCATGACCTGAGCGGAAACCAAAAGTCAGACACTTAACAGACTGAGCCACGCAGGTACCCCTACTTTGAAGAAATTTTGATTTTAAGATGTTAACATATTTAACTGAAAACTGTTAACATATTTTACTGAAAACCGGTAATACCCTGACATCCATTCTTTTCACTTTCCTTATGCTTTGGTCTAGACACCATCCCTGGGGTTGCGAGTCTTTGGTATTTATGGTCTAGCCACTCGTTCTTACAGGATTTAAAACACGTGTATATGGACAATGACTACTTTAGTCTCTTTAGTAGGTTGAGAGCATCACAAATATAACTTATGAAAGTTTTCTTCCTATCACATTTTTAGGTGGTCTATTCAGTTGCCCTCAGCAGCAGCCGAGAAGGCAAAGGAAGGACTAATGGGTCAGCATAATGGACACACCATTAAATATATGATGTACTGCCTGACTCTGCTCAGTGTGTCCGTAAACAAGTACTTTGTGCCTTAATACCAGAAGCAGCAATTGGCAGACAGAAAAATATGCCACAAAGCCTGTAGCTGTTACTATTGTGGGAAGTCAAACAGCAACCATTTTAAGTACTAACTTCTTTTCCCCCAGTAACATTATATAGACCCTCTCTTCCAAATTATAGAATTTGTTCTATGATTTTTAGAATTATAGAATTATAACAAGTTATAGAATTTGTTCTATAAAATTATTTGAGGGAGAGAGAGAGTGCACGCGCAAGCGGTGGGGGGTGGGGGAAGGGGAATGGTGGGGAGAGAGAAGCAGCAGATTCCCTGCTGAGCTGGGAGCCAAGGATGTGGGGCTGGATCTCAAGACCCTGAGATCAGGACCTGGCCAAAGTCAGATGCCACCCAGGTGTTCTGAGCTTGTTTTATTTCTAAAAATTACCAACCAACAAATTGTAGGCCAGCAGTTCCTACTGGTAGGGCATATTATGTAACAATCACTGGAGGATGAATTCCCCAACTCTGGATTTAGAATATACCAACTGTCTCCCCCACCTCAGCCTCCGCACACAGCCTGATGGGTGGCAGCCCTGTTCCAACAAGGCCAATTATGCCAATCCCGCATAATCTCAAAATCAGCCTGATAAGTCACATTTTGAGAAACCCATTCTCTAAGTTGTGGACACAAAGAACTCCAATGTCATTGGCAACGTCAGAAATTTCATAAGGCCCTTTCACCTCTCTCCAGCCATTAAAATTATTTTAAAAATATATGCAGTAACTCAAGAATTTCTCCCTTTTTCTGACTGATTGCACTGAGAATGGTAATTTAACCTAAACATGTACATGCCAAGGCTATGTGGTAAATAATGTAATTACCTATTAGTTTATTTCTTAGATTCTTGGCCTTAGAAATAAATGTCAAGAAGGGAAAAAAAGCAAGAAGTGGGGGGTCCTCATTTGAAGATAAAACTCAACTTAAAGAAATAAAGGCATATAATCAATTACTGATTATAATTTATGCTGCGGTCCATAGTTCAAACAAGCAATTAAGACTTACAAGAGTAGTGTAAACAATTAAGTGAATGGAGACTGGCCTCTTCCTCACGGAGACTTTTTGACCATCTATCCTGCAATCTTAGTGGTAACTCCCATGCCACTTCCTCCCAGGTACGTGTTTAAGAACTCTGAAAACTAGTAATATTCTGGAACGCAGAGTGTTGTTGTTTTTATGACCATCACTTCTTCCTCTGGGTGATTCTTAGGAAAAAACTCCAAGTTGTTTTACTAACCAGTGTGAAAAAAAAAATTAGTACTTACAGTCAGTTTTGGAATTAGCCAGGATCTGATCTCTCACAGAAAGACAAAGGTACTATTAAAATTAGCAAAGCTGCAGTGTGTTAAAAGGGTCCCTGATACCAAGCCAAAAACATGAATTAGCTTGGCTCAGGGAGAAAAGAGCCTGTTCCTGAGATAAATCAGGCAAGCATGCATCTTCAACAAAAATTAAAAGTACACCAAAACCACAGCAGCATTTTAGCTCTTATTCCTCTTGCTGATGTAATATGTGACTAGAAACTCTTCAAAAGTGGGGCTATATCCTAGCTCAGTTGTTTCAAGCCAACATGCATCAGAATTCCCCAGAGGATTGGACACAGGACCTCTCTCCCTCCAGAGTTTCTGGTACAACAGAAATTCTTAGGCGGGGCCTAAGAATTTGCATTTCCAGAAAAGTTCCCAGTTGATGGTAAGACCACCACACTTTGAGAATCACTATCCCAGCTTATATGTTCCATGGGGTGTATAAAGGTGAGAGGTTACTTACTTTTCTGTGGGGAACATTCCCTCAACAGCACTGGAAATTTGCAAGGTGAAAGGATCCTTCACGAAATGCCCACCACCATAGGTCCACGCTTTGCCTCTGGCACTGCAAATTTACTGTTTGTTGATCTTTAATCTACGTATCATAAACCTCTCCAGACAACTCTGAGAACTTCCAGCAAAATAGAGCAATTCCCTCAGTCTAGGAACCATCTCACCTGGGACAACATGCATCTCGTCCACTACAAGTATAAATTCTAGAATAAGACATACCTGAATTCAAATCAGCGTTCTCTTACTAAGTTCTTGGGCAAGTTATTTAATCTCTGAGCCACCATTTCCTCATCTACAAAATGGGCCTCATAATAATACCTATAACTCATAGTGTGATAGTAAAAATTCAGAGAAAGAATAATACAGCTGACCTTTAATGCAGGGTTAAGCATGCCAACACCCCATGCAGTCAAAAATCCCCATATAGCTTTTGACTCCCCCCAAATTTAACTACTAATAGCCTACTGTTAGAAACCTTACTGATAACATAAACAGTTGGTTAACACATATTTTGCATATGTTATAAAGCGTATTCTTATAACACAGTAAGCTAGAGAAAATGATATTAAGAAAATCATATGCAAGCTATATTTACAGTACTATAGTACAAAAAAACTGCCTAAGTGGAACCATGCATTTCAAACCCATGTTGTTCAAGGGTCAATTATGTATCTACAGCTTTTAGCCCTACGTCTCTCAGAATATTCAGCAAAGGTTGGTGCCATCATGCCTACTCCTTGCTGGAGATTTCTTGAATTCCACATTTGTAATCCAGGAACTCTTCTTCCACTGATAACTCCCACCTACCCGGATTCCAACAGGAGGCCAAGGCGGGAGAAAGCATCTCCTGAGAAAACATCGTCACCAGTCCCCTCGGAACTCTTGTCTTCCTGCCATCCCTGCATCTTTGCTCCAATCCAGACCCTCCATATACGTTAATGTATGAGGTCTAACCAGCATACTTTCACCTAAGTCCTCCAGGCACCCTAAATTCTTTCATCACTGTTCAAAAACACCATCTTTTTGGAAAAAGGGAAGAAAGCTGTGGGCCATCATTAATTCAGTTATCTGAAGTTAAGCAAACCATTACCACCTGAATGCATGCCATTTCCTTTGAAATCTATGTAATTCAGTGCACATCTTTCCCACAGAGAATGTGAGCAGTTTGCCTTTGGCACTAAAAACACTTCGTGAAACCCTGATGCAGCAGCAAAAGGCACTTCTGAATGGCAACAGGAGACAGTACAGGTGGGTTGTGCCTTCATATGGCTAGGCCACGAAACATGGGTTTGGTCATAGATTCCCATTCATATAATGCCTTTGGTATTTCTTATAGACTCATAACTACTTCATCTCATATGAATTTAGGAAATATGCAAAAGATCTGTCAAGCATCCAAAACATGCATCAATTCAGCAAATATTTACCGAACACCAAGAAGAGGCAACACACTTTATAGAGAAGAGTATGGTCTTTGAAACTAAGAAAACGTGGGTTGACTCTTAGATATGCCACTAACTAGCTGTGTGGAAAGACGTCTGTCCTTGCTTAGCTCTGGTTTCCTCCTCTGTAAAACAAGCACAGGGCCACCTACCTCACAAGGTTGCTCCGAGGATTAAATGAGGTAATGCATGCAAACCACTTGGCACAGGCAGGTGTTCAGTAGGTGGGAAGTTGTTGCTACAGTTGAAGGAGAAGAAGAGCAACCAGCAGTGGTATTCCCAGTGCCGGGCATCGTGCTCAATTAGCATTGCCACCTCTTAGCACTGCCAACAAGACAAGCTCCAGGGAGAGCCCGCCTTAGAGAAATAAGGTGAATATACATAAGACTATCTTATGCTTTGGAACTCTCATTAAAATCTAAGTAATGTCGAGGTTTCATTGACATCACAAGCAATATTAACCCAAACTATTAGGAAGTAAAACATCTCCAGCTTTACTCTCACGTCACAGTCACTCCATGCTTTCAGCAATTCAAGCTGCTGTGGGGGATATAGGTCAGTGGTAGAACATTTGACAGCACTTCAAAGTACCTTCATCTATTTTACCTTGAGCTAAATATAGCCCGTAAACTCCTAGAAAGCCAATATTGTTCCAAAAACCAAAGCTGGTTCTTTAGGGGAGGTATTGTGGGAATCCAAAACTCATGTAAGAATTCAGCTCCCTTGTGGGCCACTGTAAGGAGGGCATCTAGCACACAGTAGATACACACGTCTGCTGAACATAAAAATGAGTTTCAGTTATGCAATGAGCCTGGACATCCAGTGTAATGAACATGTGGGATCGCGAGGTCATACAGGTTTATGAATAAGAATTCCAGTCTTGAGAATCAGAGAAGGAAATACACATGCCCAGCTTCGGTCTCTCCTGAGAACAAAGAGCGCCTGAAGAAAGTCCTGCAAGAGAAGCTGGCATTCCCTCACAATCACGCACCACCATCAGCATTATCCCGTTTTCCCCACAGTCTTACGGGAGTGGGCATGGTTTTCGGATGCACGGGTCTCAACTTCACATAGGAGGTCAAGGACCAATGCTGTTCTTTCAGTTCCCTTCCCAAAAAAGATACTACATTTAAGTACTTTAGCTCCACTGAGGAGCAAGGAGAAAGTGGAGACAAAGAAATGTCAAGAGCAAAACTACCTTTAAGAGAAAAGAGTGTTCCCCTCTGCCTTTCTGAAGAGCAGCACCTCTTCCTTCCATAACCCATGCAGCACGATCTGAGAAGCACAGGGAAGGCTGAAAAAGCTGTGGATGACCTTACTGGAATTTCACGCTTACTTATACGTGTGACTTAGAGCCAGCACCTGGGCTTCCAGTCTCTCAGAAGTCACCCATAAATCAGCAAATGAGACAAGTGCTGCAAAGAACATATTTTCTCATGAGCAAGAACCCTGGCTATGGCATTAGTTTTGTTTTTGTTTTTTGTTTTTTTTTTTGTATTTAACAGAGAATGATAAAAATCTGTTTTAACATGTTATCAGGAAAATGTTCAAACTTACACAAAAGTAGAGAGATACTGTAGTGGACTCAACTTGAGCAGCTATGGGCGTATCATCTACAGACTATCTACTGGATTATTTTCAAGCTGAACCCAGAATCCCCGCAACTATTTAGAAACACTTCAGAATGCGTCTCTCAAAGACTTTCAGAAAGTCACCACTATGCCATTATCATAACTAACAATGATAAGTACATAATTCCTCTGTATTCTCAAATATTTCATCAATGTTCAAATATGCCCTGACCGTCCCATGACCTAATCGTCTTATTGCACTCAATCAATACATAATTCCTCTGTATTCTCAAATATTTCATCAATGTTCAAATATGCCCTGACCGTCCCATGACCTAATCGTCTTACTGCACTCAATCAAAAATTGAGTGTTCACAATAGAAAGAAACTTAGAGACGGCACTGTTCAATTTCTACCCAGTATGACCCAATTCCCCTTGAAGTGGTGACACTGTCCCTTAGAAGTGTGCACCTTGGGGGTGCCTGGGTGGCTCAGTTGCCTAATGACTGCCTTTGGCTGAGGTCATGATCCAGAAGTCTCAGGGTCAAGTCTCACATGGGGCTTCCTGCTCAACGGGGAGCCTACTTCTCCCTCTGACCTTTCCCCTCACATGCTCTCTTTCTCATTCTTTCTCTCTCAAATTAAAAAAAACTTAAAATTAAAATTAAAAAAAATTTTAAATGAAGTGTGCACCTTGTGGAAGATGTGAATCTTAGACTCATGAGCTGATATTTTTCCTGTATGTTATTTTACTATCTTTCATAATTATAACTTTCAAATTTTTAAAAAAGTTTTATAATGATTTAATTCAGATACCACAAAACTTACCCATTTAACATGGTTTTTAGTATACCCACAAGGTTCTGAAATATTACTACTATCTAACTTTAGAACACTTCCACCACCCCCAGAAGAAACCCCGGTACCCGTCAACAGTCACTCCCTACCTCCCTTCTCCAGCCCCTGGAAACTACTCATCTGCCTTCTGCCTCTGTGGACTTCGTCCATCTCTCTGGACATTCTTACCCCACTCTCACACTGCTTTAAAATTGTTTAGGGGTTGCTCCTTCCACTCCCAACCAAGGCAGGAACTGTCATCCGAGGAGGGTATTTGTGGTACCTGACACTCATCTTGGGAACAAGATGCCCAAGCAAGGGGCTCCTCCTCTCTCCCCTCCTTTGGGGAGAGAATCAGCCATTTCTTTTTGCTCTCCTATTAGAAACCTCAGAGTCAAATTTGTGGCCCAGCTTTTATGACCATGTAGCATATTATCATATACCTTTCTCTGACCAAACTTTCCCTCTGTCCTCACTTTAGTAGTCTGCCTTCATTTTCCTTTTGTTTTCTTCATTTTTTTTTTCTTATATTCCAAGAATTTTTGTACTTTACATCAAATGCTTTTTTGGAACAAGGAAAGATTTAAATTTTTGTTCAGACATTTTGATATGATCCTATCATATCCTAAAAGCCTAGGAAAATCTCTTCTATTTGGCCATAATTATTTCTTTTTGATGATGCATGCTTAGACCAGTACTCCCAAAAATACAGTCCTAGGACTCCTACTAAAGGATATGAATGCATAAAGGGTGACTTGAGTGAGAATATGTGAAGTTTATTCCTGTACACACAAAAAAAGAGGTGTATGTGTGCAGAAGAATCTGTGAAGGAAGAGTTGGTGATTCAGTGCTTTAGAGAACTAAATGTGACAGAGTTGATTGTCAGGGGAAATAAAGAGGAAGAAGAAAAGAGACATGGGAGGGATCGCTCTGAGCAATGTTGGGCAGGGCCTCAATAAGTTACTACTGCATTTACTGGGAGGGTGTGTGTGTGTGTGTGTGTGTGTGTGTGTGTGTGTATTTCAGGAAGTAAGAACTGCAGCTTTACTGATAAAAGTGTGATGTACTCATACCCCTTCCAAGTGCTGGCACATTTTACTTGGTGGTATTGGTTGTTCTGCTTTTGCCAAAAGAAAAATATCCTGTACGAAGCTACATGAAAACCCAGGCTTTCCCAAGGAAAAGTTGCCTGGAAGGACCTCACAGACAGAGACATTAATCCTTCCCTTGATAGAGTTTAACAAAACTCTTCCTGTACCCAGGAATGCAATGATTAATCAACTAATTTCAACCCAAGTTTTGTTTATATGTTCCAACTGTAAACATTAATTGAAATATTTCCACTGCAACAAAATCACTTTGGTTTGGATTTAAACACTACTGTATGACAACATGGAAGCATGTTTCAGAACATGAAAGCACAACTTAGCAAAATAACATTTCCTGTATTAAATCCAAGGAGGCACACAGTGGAAAGTGGAAAGTGTCCTGTCAAGTGCGTGGCTACTTGACAGCTACAGCAAGGGGCTGAGATTTCCTTTTCCATATGATAAACTGCAACAGATATTCCACCCCACTTTGTGGTTTTAGACAACCTACGTGAAGAAAAACTGCCCGGTGGTCTCTGTTTTATTTTGTTGGGGGGCAGGTAGGTAGTATTAGGGTTTAACATGTGAAAAAGAGACAAAAGAGTGGGAAACAGCATGTCTGAGAGTACACGTGATTTTGATGGTATTTGAATAGGGGACAAATCCTTGAAAGAACCTTGGCTATAATAATAGAGGTGAACATGATAACGTAACTTGTATGGGCCATATTCTATTTCAGTTATGGCTCTAGGAGAAAGCAGCCATTGGGAGGGGGCAAGAGACTGGGCAATCTGAGATGTACAAAGGTTATTATCTCAATAAAAGCTAACAGATGAATTTTATCCAATGCTTTAAAGTACACATAACAGAAGGATCTGAACCGGCTCTTCTCACCACCAAGACAAGCTCTCCCACCCTCAAAACAATAAACTGACTTCTCTAACAATGTCACAGCGACGCATTCACTTTTTTTTTTTTTTTAAAGGAGGATTCTCTGCGTAGACTGTGGTCCTCATTCCTGGAAGCACTCTAAAATCACCTGGACAGCGTTTTCTAACAGCTAAGCCCCCTCCCCCACCACCTAAGACTCTAATAGTCTGGGATTGAGCCCAGGCACTGATATTTTTAAAAAGCTCCCCAGTGATTCCAAAGTGGGCCAGGGTTGAGAGCCAATGGTCTATACAGTCGCCTCAAAGAAGCTTTTCCTTCCTTCAAAGGTGAATCTCTTTCATGTAGTGTACCCAAATGGTCGTACCTTAGTGGGGCCCTAGTCATTTACCCGTTCCAGGTATACCTCCGATACTATGTTTTCTGTATTTTTCCTGTGGCTATTTATGAAAACATCCAGCATTATATTCATAACGTGACCATTATGTCTGTGTTTGTTACTATGGCTTGTGCTAAGCGACATGCTTATGTTAGCTCTCTTGTCTGATTTATGAGATGACTTTAGACTGATTATTATGTGAAGGTCACTGTGCTCAAAACCTATGGAGGGTGCAAAGATGGAAAGTTACTCTTGTAGCTACACATGCAGTCAAGGAACCTAAAATCCAGAATGGAAAGGAGACAGGTCTGAATAACAGCACAAGAATATGAAGTCTGATGGGGGGGCTGGGTAGATCAGTGGGTTAAGTCTCTGCCTTCCGCTCAGGTCATGATCTCAGGGTCCTGGGATCAAGCCCTGCATTGGGCTCTCTGCTCAACAGGGAGCCTGCTTTCCCCCTCTCTCTCTATCTGCCTGCTTCTCTGCCTCCTTGTGACCTCTATCATATAAATAAATTAAAAATCTTAAACAAAAAAGAATATGAAGTCTGTAACAGAGACCCAAGATGAGCCTGACCACGCTTAGCTGCAGAGCTCAAAAATATTTCTGAAAGACTTATATCAAAGTGTTAACAGAGGTTATCACTAGGAAGTGGGATCAAGGATTTTGTTATCTGTGTTTTTCTATTTGCAAGTCTTTTACAAGGAGCACATGATAAAAATACTCTCTAAAGAAGGTGGAAATCAGTTTGAAGAATGGAAAACTGACAGGTAGAGAGGAGCACAAGCAAAGCCAAAGCAGCATATGTGCTTGACATCATGAGTAGCTCTGTTTTGCTACAACCTGCAGGGCAGGACCAAGAGAGAGTAGGTAAGGTTGGACAGGCTGGAGCAACAGTGTAAAGACCCTGAATGTCGGCAGGGGCAGTGGGGGTGGGGGTGCACGGGGTTAGGTGTTTATAATCAGCACCTGGGAGCCAGTAAAGGTTTTTACATGGTACTTTTTATCATTACAAAAATGATATTTTTCTCAAAAAAACAGTATTATACATTTATTGTAAAAATAATTGGAAAAGTCTAAAAATCATAGAGTAAAAATAAAAAGTTATCACCAGAAAGAGAGAGAGAAAGCTATTATTAATATTTTGGCACCCTCCTTTCCAGTCGCTTCCCTATCTATATACAGTCATGGAAGATTTTTTAGCAGGAATGTGACATCATTAGGGCGACGCTTTAAGAAGGCTGATTAAAGATGGTCTAAATATAAGGGCACTTGGGTGGCTCAGTTTGTTAAGCATCTGCTTTTGGCTCAGGTCATGGTCCCAGGGTCCTAGAATCGAGCCCAATGTCGGGCTCCCAGCCCAGCAGGGAGTCAGCTTCCCCCTCTCCCTCTGCTCTTCCTCCTGCTCATGCTGTCTAGTTCTCTCTCAAAATATAAAAATAAATAAAATCTTCAAAGACGGTCTAAGTGCAAAGTGAACTCTCTGGGTATGGAGGTGACTGGTTCAGGCTTCCGCACACATGTTCACAGCTTCTCCTGCTTCCGTTTCTGCACCTGCACAAGTCAGAAGAGAGACTGGGTATTCAGAGCAGACCCACGAATACACCCTGAGGGGCAAAGCAGCACCTGAGGGGGAAGCCCAAGGCCAAAGCCTAGGGTAGGCATTCCTACCTCAATTCAGGAAAGCCGGAAGACCTCGGCAGAGGTAGAGAGAGGTACCTGTAAAGCACAACAGGTCTCCAGGAAGGGAAGGCTCACCTCTGGAAGGGCCTTGTTTCACAAGACAGAGAATGCTTTCCTGAGACCATCCTCACCACGCAGGATTCCCAGTACAGAAATGCCTAAAAATAGGTGATTACCACATCTAGTATGTGATAATTATATTATGATAAACCAGTTTGTGGCATGACAGCTAGTGCCTATTGGCCAGAAATCATGTTGACTCCAAGATCCCAGCCTCAAGAAGAGGTGGACCTATGTCAAAACACACTGACAGGCCTCACTGGCCAAGTCAGCTCTGCCGGCACTCAGCCTTGCCCCGACTCAGAGACAGTGGGGCTCTGTGCAGGAGCAGAGGCCAAAGACTGGAAGGAAATTTGCGTGCCTCTTCTACTCCCATACTCCCGTGAGGTGTTTATTATTTTGCTTCCAAATAGGCTGAGTCCAATGTTTTATTCCTCCCCTTTCTTCCTTTTGCTAATTTTAACTCAATTTCAAATTAATATTTTTCAAGAGATAACTTACTTAATCCCCAACCCCTCCTATCCCTGTTTATGACTTAGGAATGAACGTATGCACAAAACATCTTGTGAAGGCCTCAAAATAGAAAGCAGGTTTAAAGTTTTATTTTTCTGTCCCAAAGCTGCCAAAGCTCTGGCGTGTTTTAACTTCTGCTCTACACACTGTTTTCTCCTTCCCTCCCTTCCATCCAGCTATATTTAGTAAAGCCCAAATAAAAGGGATACAGGCAAAGCAAAATTAAATATAGTTTCTTTGAATCAGTAAGTCCCAGAGTTAGCCTATATGGCGGCAGCTAAGAAAGTGAAGTTTGGGGGCACCTGGATGGCTCAGTGGGTTAAAGCCTCTGCCTTTGGCTCGGGTCATGATCTCAGGGTCCTGGGATAGAGCCCCACATCAGGCTCTCTGCTCAGCAGGGAGCCTGCTCTCCCCCACTCTGCCTACTTGTGATCTCTGTCTGTCAAATAAATAAATAAAATCTTTTACAAAAAAAAATAAAAAGAAAAGAAAAGAAAGAAAGTGGAGTTCGTATAAATACACATATACTCTTAAGATGCACTGTCCTCCGACGGTGGCCTTCAGCCTTGCATGCTTCACCAAGTGGCAGGACAACAAGAAGGCAGGCACATCCTCTCCCCTCTTCAATCTCTGACTGCCCTTTCCTTTCTTGTTCCCACATCTCCCTAGCCCCCCTTCCCTGCCACCCCCATCCCTCCACTCTCCATTTCTAGATTTCAAGAGATCTACACCACCCTTGACTCTCTGCCTGCACCTAGTTTTCCAGTAGGAACAATGAGACTACAGTGGCAATCAGGATTTTGGAGGAGAACTTCTTGTCCAAATACAGAACATTCTAAAAGAAAAAATGGGTGGGTTTGAGGGGCATGAATTGTGGGCATGGAAGGGGAATGGCACTAAATGCAACTTTGTTATTCTTCCATAAAGAAGTACCTGATGGCCCCATCTCTTTTCCAAAACCAAAGGCACAGAAGAAGAGAGAAAATGTGGATGTTCTAAGAGCCTAATGGTTGGGTAGCAAACTCAAGTTTCACAAGAGTATTATTTTTAAAGATTTTTAAAATTTATTTATTTGAGAGAGAGACAGAGAGAGCTCATGTGCACAAGCCAGGGGGAGAAGCAGACTCCCCACTGAGCAAGGAGCTTGATGCAGGGCTCAATCTCAGGACCCTGGGACATGACCTGAGTCAATGGCAGATGCTTAACCAACTGAGGCACCCAGGCGCCCCTATATTTTTTAAGATTTTATTTATTTGTAATTTTATTTATTTATGATATTTATGTTATTTATTTATTTGACAGACAGAGACACAGCAAGAGAGGGAACACAAGCAGAGGGAGTGGGAGAGGGAGAAGCAGGCTTCCTGCCAAGCAGGGAGTCTGATGCGGGGCTTGATCCCAACTCTGGGATCATTACCTGAGCCAAAGGCAGATGCTTAACCAATTAAGCCACCCAGCTTTCCTTAAGATTTTATTTATTTATGGAGGGGGGCAAGTTGGGAGAGAGGGGCTCCATCCCAGGACCCTGAGATCACAACCCGAGTCAAAACCAAGAGTGGAACATTTAACCAAATGAGCTACCCAGGCTCCCCTTCACAGAATATTCTTACGTAAATGTATCCACCCCTGTTTCCATATAAGCCCACTGAATTAATTTAATTTAGAGTTAGCTACTATCGAACCCAATCTAGGGAGCAATAAAGATAGTATACTCTCTATTTAGACAATATCAGAAAAAGCTCCAAATGTATTTGTGAGTATAAGGCAAAACAATTCAACATTTTAAAATATTTTCAGTATCATGTTCTAGAACAGGAGTTAGCAAAATATGGACTATAGGCCAAGTTCAGCCTGCTGCCTGCTTTTTGTACAGCCTGCAATCTAAGAATGGTTTTCACTTTTTTAAAATGGTTGAAAAAAGTCAAAAGAAGAATACTAGTCCACAAGTAAAAAATTTTATGAAATTCAAATTTCTCCATAAATAACATTTTATTGGAACATAGCCACATTCATTCACTTACATAATATCTATGGCTCCTTTTGTAGAGTTAAGTAGGTAAGAAAGAGACTATATGGCTTGCAAAGACAAAAATATTTACTATCAGGGCCTTTGCATAAGAAGTTTGCCAACTCCTGGTCCAGAGACATATCTAGGGTGTGAAAAAACACCTTTCACTTATTTCATACATTATAGTTTTTCAGGTAAATTCACAGTTGTTACTCTTATTCTTCTTTACTCCAAGCCTGTAAGTTGGATAAGCAGAAATTATTATCCCCTCTTTAGAGACAAGAACACAGAAGTTTGAAAATGGATTTGCCCAAGGTCATGTTGCTGCTAAGTGGCTAGGCCAGAGTTACACTCCAATTTCCTGACCTACATCCAGAGGTGTTCACATTACACAACTCTGTCCTCTTGGATGTCTGCCAACATTGGCTGCCAAAAGTCTTTTAAACATTCTCTCCATATTTGATAGTTCACCATAGCGTAAAATCCCTCCTTCCTAAAATAGGATCCCAAACACCACACTCCCAACCCTTCTTTCTGGTTGGACAGAGACACACGAATGTGGACTCAGTGGTTTCCCATCTTGGCAGAGATGGCTCCAGCGGAGACAGCAGCTCCCACGGCCGACCAGTTCTGTGGAATTCCTGGAAGCTCAGCCTGGAGTCTGTTTCCTCAGTCAGCCGGACAAGCTCTTGCTCTACCTACATATCTTAATGCATCTTCCTTGTTTGATCAAGCTACTCTGGGTTCCATCTTCCAGAATCAAGATCAGAGATGAATATAACTTAAGTCGAGAAGAAATCCTTAGAATAATATGGTGGTTCCTAAAAGCTTCCAGAATGACTATCACCAATTCTGTTTTCATGAGATATTACCAGATGTTACTCTTTTTTTGTTTTGTTTTGTTTTGTTTTTAAATATTTATTTATTTATTTATTTGACAGAGATCGCAAGTAGGCAGAGAGGCAGGCAGAGAGAGAGGAGGAAGCAGGAGCCCCGCCAAGCAGAGAGCCCAACTTGGGGCTCGATCCCAGGACTCCGGGATCATGACCTGAGCCGAAGGCAGAGGCTTTAACCCACTGAACCATTCAGGCACCCCCCAGATGTTACTCTTAAAAGAGGATTCTGTAATTAGATAAATAAAACTGGGAAACACCAAGTTAAACAGATTCATTTACTACAGGATTTCTCAGAGACTTAACATACATGTGTGCTTCATAGATCTACAAAAATGTATGCAACATTTCAAAAATTTATTGGACCACTGAACAATTTTTCAAATATTACATTAGCTTAGTAATATATTTTGGGAAGTACTGATCAACTTATCTTCTACCTAGAAAAAGTGTTTATAAAAAAAAGAAAAAAGTATTCATAGTTCTAAAATATGTTTTGAAAGAAGGCCATAGAAAGCGGGAATCCAATTCCGGAGTGTGTACAGTGAAAAAAATAAAACAGTAGATTGCTGGAAGAGTGTACATTAGTACAATCTTTCTGGAAAGCAATTTAACAATAATTAGCAGATGTCCTAATATTTATGCTCTTTAGACTCAATAATTTCACTTTTAGGAATTTATCCTAAAACATATAATCTGAAATGTGGGCAAATGTCAGACCCTCAGTTCTTAAGACACCTTTGTCTCTCTGTGAAAAGGAAAAACAATTATGCTATGACTTGAGAAAAACAAAAAGGGACTACTTCATTTTTCTTCTTAGGTGATAGAAAAAGGACTTCCTTATGGTGCAGGGAAAGGAGACTAAAGTGTGTCTATATCCTTAGTAGCATCGTGACACTATATAAACATTTCTTTAATTCTTTACCTTCTGCCTAAAAAGGAAGAAGTTAAGTTGGAAACTTTCCCAAGAATATCTCCATTATTAATTAAAGCATCCTAGGCTAGACACACAGCATTCCTGTAAATGAAACAGGGAGAAGAAACCTAGGTGACTAGATAACTAGTTAGTAGTGGTATGACCCTGAGTTAATCTAAAGGCTGATGACAAACCACAAACCTATGAGACAGTTTACTCCAGGATTCAGGTAAACTGGGTAAACACCACAACAAAGAACTGTGTGATAAATATTTATATTTGCAGTTAATTTTTTCTTAAAAGATCATTTCGTATTACTTAAATACAGTTATTTATTGCATTTTGTACTTTGCATGTTGTATTTATTGTGTATATTTAACACAAAGAACTACTACAAATTTTAAGTGGAAGACTGAAGGGAGGAGCTTCAAATTCAGCCATTTGTAGGTTCAGATCATGTGACTAAGGTAGCAATGCCCCCTAGTGGCAAAGCATCACACATTCACTTTGAGGCTTTTGACAGATCAATAAGCATCTTCAAAAGGTTGAATCCACAAAAATAAAGTTATAAGGAGACAACAAACATTGCTACAAACCTGTAACTCTTAAATAGTGAAGCCATAATCAAACAAGGGTATTCTGGTTTTTTGTTTTTGTTTTTGCTTTTGAGAGAGAGCGACGGGGAGAGGCAGAGGGAGAAGGAAAGAGAGACTCTTAAGCCAACTCCCCGATGTGTGGGGAGTCTGATGCGGGGCTTAATCTCACAACCCTGAGATCACGACCCCGAGATCACAACCTGAGCGGAAACCAAGAGTTGGATGCTTAACCAACTGCACCACCCAGGCACCCCAACGGTATTCCGTTTTAAAGCCATTCCTTGATTTGCTCTCAAGTCCATTTTACAGATAGAGAAACCACAGTCTCAAAGATTAGAAATTTCATCTCAGTCACAAAACCACACAAACCAAGAATACTATGTCTCTGCCATGCTTACTACCTATTAGGCAAAAACCACAAAATAAGGATGAATGAACCATCTTTTCATAGTTTATCTCCAACATGGTTCTAACCACCTATAGCCCGAGTCGCTACAGTTTTTCTTTCCACAGTTCAGCTGTTGTGGACCAAAGGGCCACACAAACCAGGTAAGATCCAGCTGCCTCAGCAGGGAAACAACTCCCTTCTCCACATCCCTCAGTGAATAGACTTGGGAGACTTTCTCCCTCTTAAGCTAAAATGCCAAGAAAATCCATGTGCTAGTAGGTATATAACTGACATGAGAAAATGTAGCCTACATCTCTGGTCTGCAGGAGCACAAGCACAGAGTTGGGATTCAGGAATGGTCAAGCAGGACTGGCCAATCCCAGGCAACATGCCCAGTGATTTACGGTTAACTCTCTGGTTCTCCCAGGGAAAAAGGGATGTGGCAGGACAGGCAAAAACAGAGAACAGAGACCATCACACTGGTGACAGCAGTAACAGGGATTCCATATTTGCAGATTTTTTTAATACACGGCAGAAAACTCTGGCAAACATTTCATTTGCTCCTTTAGTTAAGACCCGGTAGAGAAAGTACCTTCATTCCGACATTATAGATTAGAAAGAGAAGACTCTGAAGTTTAGAGAAGTTTAAGTGGTTGGTTTGTAAAATCTGGCAAATTAGCAGCCTCAACACTCACCCTGAGGTCTATCACATTTCCCAAAGCACCTGCGACACTCAAGTGGGAAGTGGCTTAATTAGCCACTATACATTATGAGAGGAGAGAAGGAGGTCCCATAGGTAGTCACAGAGCAGCTTGCGAAAGTTGAGAAAGACTAACAGATGACATGGTGGAAAGGCATCTGAAAATCCAAGAAACAGCCACAGAAATTAAAAAGCAAAAGGCCTGAGACCATTCAGAATAAGGAAAAACAGGTCTATAAAGCTTGAAAAGAGCCCAAGGTAATCACTGTATTACAATTAAAATACACATGTATTGTACACACGTTCTACTAAGTCCATTTTAGAAAGACTACTACTTGGGACCCCTGGGTGGCTCAGTCAGTTAAGCAGCTACCTTTGGCTTGGGTCATGAACCCAGGGTTCTAGGATCAAGTCCCATGTCGGGCTACTTGGTCAGTGGAGAGCCTGCTTCTCCCTCTGCTCTGCCTGCTGCTCCCCTGCTTGTGCTCTCTTTCTTTCTCTCTGATAAATAAATAAAATCTTAAAAAAAAAAAAAGACTACTACCCAAAACTACTAAAACATTTGCTAAAGGAGATAAACTTTCCACTTTGCAAAAACCTTCTGGATAACTAAGATTCTGCTTAAAGCCTCTTCCCAGAAATTTCAATCAATCTTTTTCTCTGCTTCCTATGGCTCTCTGTTTCCCTATCTGAATAAGTAGTCTTGTATTTGGAGTTTTTAAGATGGAGCATTTCAAATCCTATGAGTTTATTTGCATTGCAAGACTCATTCTCAGTAATGAAAGAAAACAATGGAACTGGAAAAGTAGAGAGCCTTTAACAGATACATTTTTGAGACACTCAGTAGTTTACACTGCACCCCACACCCTCAGGAACTGCCTCTTCATGTCCAGAGTGGGCTCTTGGAGGCAATGTTTATATCCTGGAACCCTGTCCCTGGGGCCATATCTGATTGATGTGGAATAGACATCTGTCCCAAAGAGAGCCAATCAGAAACCTCCCCCGAGCAATTCCTTTTGCTTAAACTAGCTGGATTCTGATTTTACCACTTGGAACCAAAAGGTTTGAAGTCATACGTTTTATGTATTTATTTTCTGCTTCCCCAAATTGTTTGCTCTATGAGGACAGTGATTTTTATCTGTTTTGGTCACTGTTATATTCCAAGTGCCTACAACAATGCTTGACCCATATTAGATACTCAAAAATCTTGCTGAGTAATGAATATTGTTGTCTCCACTGTAAGTTTTATTCAGTGTACACATTCCACTTGCGTAAGAAAGAAGGCCCAGTCCCTATCTTTACCATGTTTCTACACATGTGAAAGATTTCAAATCCATCATTTTGCAAGTATCTGGTCCCCATGCTTCTACCTCTGAAAAATTCTCATTTTCCCTTTTTTTTTTTTTTTAAGATTTTATTTACTTATTTGAGTGAGAGAGAGGATGAGAAGGGAGAAGGTCAGAGGGAGAAGGAGACTCCCTGTGGAGCTGGGAGCCCGATGTGGGACTCGATCCCAGGACTCCAGGATCATGACCTAAGCCAAGGCAGTCGCTTAACCCACTGAGCCACCCAGGCACCCCTCATTTTTCCTTTAAAGATAAGCACTTTAAATGCCTGGATGGCTCAGTGGGTTAAGCATCTGCCTTTCACTCAGGTTGCCATCCCAGAGTCCTGGGGATTGAGCCCTGTATGGGGTTCCCTGCTCAGCGGGGAGTCTGCTCCTTCCTCTCCCTCTGCCTCTCCTCCTTTCTTGTGCATGCTCTCTCTCAAATAAACAAACTCTTTTAAAAAAAAGATTTTAAAAAGGTAAGTTCTTTAGTACATCTTTGTATACAGAGTACTGTACTATTATCATCATCATAAAATAAACGCTAAATTTCCCTTTCTTTCCTTTTATCCTTCCAAAAGTCTGCTCTCAATAATGTCACTGGCCGGGCCATCTCTCAATAAATGGGCAGAAGACTCATTCCTGCTTCTAAGTTCCAGGATTTAAATGATGCCAGCCAGGGAATAAGGAGGTGCTTGCGGGAGCCCTGTTGACTTCGTTACAGTACCAATCAGGTTCCCAAGAGCCACAAAACATGTGATTACCAGCCAGTAGGCCAAACCACGTCAATACATACCTGTAAATCCCTTCACTGAGGTGGGGAGCATGCAAACTGCAAAAAGACAGCTGGCCAAATCTTTATACCTCCCAGACACTGTACCAGCTCCTATATCTGAGCCACTGAACTGCTCTGTGTGCTGATTAGTACAACAGATCAGTCCTCTTTCTCCATATTGTAAAGAGGGAACAATCACTATAATAACACCTAGATTAGAGTAGTTGAGTATTTGGCTAAGATGAAATAATCTATTAGATTTTTAAGTATTTTATTTTTGTCTTTTTGTTTTTGTTTTTAATTTTTTGGGGGGAGGGAGGAAGGAGGGAAAACAAACAAGCGGGGAGGAGGGTCAGAGAGAGAGGTTAGAAGCAGACTCTCTGCTGAACAGAGAGCCTGACGTGGGGCTCAATCCCAGGACCCTGAGACCACAACCTGAGCCGAAGGCAGATGCTTAACTGACTGAGCCAACCAGGTGCCCCAGATTTTTAAGTATTTTAAAAAGAGTAAGTGCTAAAGGAATATAAATTGCTCACATGTAAAATTTAAGTCCAGATTACATATTCAAATGGAAACATAATGAAGAAATAGGTAAGCTTTTTTTTTTTTTTAAGTAGAAAATTTCCCCAAATATATAGCTTTAAAATTTAGTGGTAGAGGCACCTGAGCGGGGGGGTTGTCAGTTGTTTAAACGCCCAGCTACTGATTTCGACTCAGGTCTTGTTCTCAGGGTTGTGAGATCGAGCCCTGCATGGGGCTCTGCACTGGATATGGAGCCTTGCTTAAGAGTCTCTCTCCCTCTCCCCTGTCCCTCTCCTACCCCCATGCTCATACACGCACTAAACACTAAAAAAGAAAAAAAAATTAGGTTTTAATATTTAAAATCAATTGGTTAAAAAAAAAAACACCCCAGACTTGAGGTAAGATTAAATTCCCAACATAAAAACCAAGTTAGGGAAACCAAGGAGGGGCTTTATTTATAAGGTAGAAAGAAACATCACAAATGGGTAAATGAGCCTTATCATCACAAATGGATAAAGTGGCCTCATCCCTACAGTTCCTTACAATTCCTTCTGTCACTTCATTTCATGCCACATTCTCTTTCTTGTTTTAATTTCTTAATGTAACTTCTTGGGCTTAAACATTTAGAATTTTTTTTTCCTATTGTGGCTATGCATTAGCTCAATCTTAATTTCTTGCAGTCTGAGTACTCTAAAAACAAGGGCTCTAAAAGCCCTTTGTCATACTTGTAAGGTGTTGAGCACACTCATGTAAATGATCTGACAAAAGCAAACACTTGTCCAGCTCCATTCATTATCTCAGACTTCTCACTTTTAGCCCTCTCTTCCAGGAAGTCCTGAGTTTGCTGATTAAGGGGAGAAACACATTTCTTTTGATATGCTGGGGTGAGGGCTGCCACTCTCCACCTCTCCTTAATAAAGTGCTGAACACAGTTTTCTGGAGGTGCTCCAGAATGTGTGCTTTCTACAAAAGCAAAGAATTGTGACCACATCCTTATTCCAGTTCACACAGCTGAGGAGAGTGTGAAGGGCCCAGAGCAGAAGCGAGGGAAGCAAGGAGCCTGTTATACTGGGGCTCACAGGATATCGGTGCCATTCACTAAGTTTCAAACATCATCTTGTTTTCCTCTGCTACTGCAAAACTACAGACTGAAAAGCAGAAGTGACCTCAAAAAAATAACTTCTGGCTAAAGATCTGCCTTCCCACAGATAAATAAGTAAGTCTCATAGTATATATATGATGGTCAAGAGGGAACCTAGGTTCAAATCTTGGCTCCACCATTTATATCTGGGTAAACTCTACCAAGTTACTTAAGCTCTGTACCTCAGTTTCTTTATTTGTAAAATAAGGATAGTAAAAGTGCTGACCACCAAAGTTTGTACATTCAGAACAGTACCTGGCAGGTAAGAGCTCAATAAATGATGGTGGTAATAACTGTTGATGTGATGTGCTACTGTGACTCATGTTGTTCACCAAAAGAGTTCTCCAAAAGAATGCAATGCCTTCATTCAGCAAACATTTTACTTTTTATTTTTATTTTATTTTTAGAGAGGGAGGGGCAGAAGGAGAGAGAGAATCTTAAGCAGGCTGCACACTGAGCACAGAACCCGACACAGGTCTCCATCTCACCATCCTGAGATCATGACCTGAGCCGAAATCAAGAGCCGGATGCTTAACCGACTGAGTCACCCAGGCATCCCTTCAGCAAACATTTTGATGAGTACTCAACATGTGTGTCATGTGTGGAGTGCTAAACACAAGAGATACAGACTCAAAAGCCACAATCCAGACCCTCAAACAGCATCCAATCAAATACAACAATATGTCACAGAGTGGTAAGATCTATGACAGAGATGTGTAGAGTATGTGAGAAGCAAGAATCTTGAAGACATCCAAGAAAGGGAGAAGAGCCAGGCCTTAAAAGGCAGACTGGAGTACACCAAAGGAAGAGGAAAGAAACAGTCATTCTGGACAAGGTTGGGGAATGGCAAAACATAAGACTAATAAGCAAAGGCAAGTGTATGAAAGGCCTAAGTAACTTGAACCTTAGCCTGAAGAGAAATGCAGACCTTTGACTTTAGGAAAAAGGATGGGCTGGAATGGGGGAACAAAAGAAGAAGGAGACAGAAAGGATGGAGTAGAGTGAATAGACCCAAAAATTGGGTAAAAAGGTAAAGTCACGTCATAGATGCTGATTTGATGTGGTAGATTATGGAAGGTAAAAAGTAAAAAGTGAGTACTGGTGACTGATTGGAGAAATGGGGTAGATGGTGGGGTCAATGGAATTCAGGCAGAGGAAGGTTTGGGGGTTTTGGGAGATGAGAGCTTCATTTGAGTTGAGGGACCTGTGGGACATTCAGATGGAGCCATCTGAAGAGGGAAGTCAGAAATATGGATGTGTATCTGTAAATTCAGGTGAGGCTACAGACAGAGTTGGAAATGTCGCTGCTTGGGATGCAGCCAAAGCCACAGAGAAAGAAGAGTGGAAGTGACCAAGATGGATCCATTAGGGAGAAAAGACGACCAGGAAGAAAAAGAGACCAGATACCACAGACACCAACATTTTCTCAGAACTAGGACACTATTTTCATCCTCATCAGCCTTGTCAATGACAACTTCTTCAAACATTCCAATGTTCTTTATTCATATACCATCTGTTTCACAAATATTTGAGGCGGCTCGTGGTAAAGACATACAATAAAGCAGAGAAATAAAAATGAAACAAATAAACCAGAGCAAGAAAACAGGGAATTAGATTAGGAAACAACGGTAGGGGAAGGGGGGAGGATTAGAATAGAACTATGCAGGCCAAGTGGGACCAGAGAGTTGAATCAGAAGTCCAAGTTCAGCAAAAGACAGATACCTCTGTAAGAAGAAACTACATTCCTCCTTACGATTAACTGGCCCAACATCACCCAGTTAAAGGGTTAATGGCTCCTGGACTCTACCAAGTTCCTTCAACAAGTGAAGAACCTTGAGCATAATTAGATTCCCATCATCAGGGTAGAATGGCAGAAAGGCAACTGGACTAGGAATCAGGAGGCTTAGTGATCACAGCACCTGCTCTTCTACTAACTATGAACCTATCAGGAGCCTCATAAACTGTGAGTTCAAGATCACTGAAATTCTTTGAGCCTTGTTTTCTCAACTATAAAACAAGTGCTTTCACTGAGCCACCAAAACCAACCACAGACAACATGTGTGCTATCATTCTCCAATCCAGCACACCTCAACAGACATGGCTAAGGAATCATAGAGCTTTTTTCTACTGAATCCTAAAAAGACCTCAAAATCCTACCAACAGTGTTCCAGGTAACCACCAATCAACGAACACAGAAGCATTCTGACCCTCGAGGCTCTCAAAGTACCTAGAGTACCATCATGCTCTCTCTCTCTCTCTCTCACTCTCACACACACACACAGACACACGCACACACACTACCATGCTACGATCACGGTGTCAGTCATAGTTCATGACATCCTCTCTGAATGAGGAATGCTGAGGAAGATCTGACTGCAGCTGCTAAGGTAGGTAAGTACGCAACAAAGCTCTTCTTGCACTTATTTTTAAACTTCTAAAAATACTTGGGATATATCAAAATTAAAACTCACATGACTCAAAATATACTACTGATTAACACAGAACACTTTCCAATCACCTGCCAGAGGAAATCTAGGAAAGACATAGTAGCATGTATCGAGGTGAAAATTCTTAGGAGCAACTCAACTTTCAAAGGATCGTTCTCTTATTTTAAAGTTTATACTATGAGCATTTCTACAAAATGCTCTGCATAAAAGTAGGGAGAACAGTACAAAGAACCTATATGTACCCATCATCCAGTTTCAACAGCCATCAACATTTTGCCGTACGTGTTCACAGGACTTAAAGGTCTAGCCTTCAAGAGCCCGAGTTTAAATACTATGGCAAAACATAGCTCCCTCTGGAAACATGCTCATGTCCATGTGTTGAGGCATGGACACACATACCCATGAAAACTGTAGCTTTCAGTACTACGGAGAAACAAGCTGGAAGGAGATCTGTTTTCTAGATTTCTGCTACTCAAAACGTGGTTCCTGGCTAGCAGTGTCAGTACTCCCTGGAATCTTTGAAGTAATGCAAAATCTCTGGCCCATTTCAAACTGCATCATAATTTGCATTTTTAAAAAAAAACCCTCAAGTAATTAGTCTGCATATTAAAATTTAAGAAGCACTGATCTACAAACCTTTCCCTATTTAAGTACTCCGAGGAGCTGGGCAAAAAACTGAAGCATGAAAAATAGTGTTCATCTTTCTTGGGAGGCCAAATTGCCATTAACTAATCAAATTTTAGAGTATATAATTTACAGCCTAGCAATTCCAACTTCTCAATATCCACCCTAAGAATACATGAAGAATTTACATATATGCTTAAAGAGGATATTGCAAACATGCGCAGACAGCCTTGTTTGGAATTGGAAACAATCTGACTGTCCATCAGTAAATAAATGGTGAACAATAAGGACAGATAGTAAGAAGAGGTTAAAATGAATGAGCCAGATCATGGAAGGTTCTCCTGAACATGTTGCTGAGTGAAAAAAGCAAGTTGCAGGATGTTCCACTTAGTATAACAACACTTGTTTAATAAAACAAAACAAAAGAAAAACAGATGCTTCATCATGTATTTTCTCTGCTACATATATGCATGAGTAAAGAAGAGGAAAAGTATGGAAGAACAGATACCAAAAGGAAACAGTTGTTACACCTGGGAAAGGAGGAAGGGAAGTGGGAATACGGATGTGGACTTAGAGGAGGACCTATATGCTTTGTATGGAAAGGAGAATGCATTTGTGGGACAAATATTTTTAAAGCCGCTATACCAAGTGAGTTTATCTAGAGAAATTATGATCACAGTAAGGTTGTAGAAAGATGGATAGGAAGTTTAAAGACCTTTAAAGACCTTTGACAAACTTTAGGTATTTAAAAATTAGTCGTTTGCATATATGCATATACGATGGACCATTTTTTTCTCACTGTTTTCCTCAACATGTGCATTCAGATGGTATTGGGCACATTTTATGCTATTTAAAAATTGTCTTCAAAAGTGGTATTTGGGGGCACCTGGGTGGCCCAGCTGGTTAAGCATCTGCCTTGGACACAGATCATGACCCTAGGGTCCTGGGAATGGAGCCCCATGTCTGACTCCCTGCTCGGCAGGGAGTCTGTTCTCCCTTTATCTCTCTGCCCTTACCCCTGCTTGCCCATGTGTGCACCTGCTCACTTGCTCTCTGCCCCCCCCCAATAAATAAATAAAATCTTTTTAACAGCGGTGTGGTATTTATTTTCTGTATTCCCTTCATTTGTCTACAAGCTACTTGAAAATAAATTCTGTATGTGATTGCTTTTGTTGCTGCATATTCCCAGTACCTAGGTTCAACAAATGATCATGCAGTCTAGCTAAATGAATAACCCACCAGTCTATGTATAATAATAATAGCTCAAAAAAACTCGTAAGAGACAGAGCACATACTCTCTTCATTTTATAGCTGAAGAAACAGGCTTAGAAAGGTTGGGTGGTTGCGGAAGGACCCTTTGGCTAGTAAGTGGCAAAGCCAGACCTGGGCTCTCCATTTGTGATTCCACGTCCTCTGCTTTTCAGTTATACTACACTGGCCATGCCACCATACTCAAGTACGATTCTTACGCACATTTCCCAGCAGTTTTTAGACTGTTTCAGAATGGAAACTCTGAGGAGAAATATTAAAATCCAATAATATGTACACTTCGGGGATCTCATGTCCGATTATTTTTAGTTTCCTTTCTTTTCCAATACCTTGCCTTGAACAACCCAAGGAGATGAGACTAGAGAAAGTAATATTACCACCATACTCCATTCATAAATAAAAAAGGATGAATTCTGGCAATTATGAGTTTTTAAAAATTTATCTGTTCTAATTTACATTTAAATATATATAATATTAATACAATTAATATATAATATAATAATATAATATTTTTATTTTAAAAATATATATATGGCACACATTGGTGGCTCAGTGGGTTAAGCGTCTGCCTTCGGCTCAGGTCATGATCTCAGGGTCCTGGGATCGAGGCCTGCATTTGGTTCTCTGCTCAGCAGGGAGCCTGCTTCTCCCCCTCCACCCCACCATCCCCCTGCTTCTCTGCCTACTCGTGCATGGTCTCTCCCTGTCAAACAAATAGATAAAATCTTTAAAAAAATATATATATATACACATATATATGTAGATATTATATATCTATGTAGATATATAATATCTACATATATATAATATCTACATAGATATATAATATCTACATATATATGTGTATATATATATATATGTAGATAGATACTATGTACCCATCTCCCAGCTTTTATTTACTTTTTTATGCGTTAAGATTTATTGCAGTGCATGGCTTATGTGATTGTAGGGGTTGGCTAAGCAAGTCCAAGATTCACAGCACAGCAGTAGAGGAGAAGATCATGGGCAAGCTCAGACCCACTGAAATGATCCAAAACTGTCGTCCTCGGTGAGTCAGGAAGGGGAGATCCGGAGCAGGCTGGAGTCCCAAGAGCACAGGCTCAGGCCATCTTCCTATCTCCCAATTTTAACAACTATCAAAGCCTATTAGAAAAATCCTGATGGTGATGAAAATAGTGGTTGGGGGGAGGGGAACTAGCTGTTTGCTCTTAATAAAGGAAAGTGACGAGACATCTGAAAACTGCTCATTTGAGATAGTCTCCACTGGACTTACAGGTTTTGTGAAGTTATGGTTATTTTTTAAAGTATGGAGTTAACAAGGTTAAAATCTCACACTGGACTTTAGATACCAAGATAATACAACTGACTTCTTGATCCTCTTAAGCACTGGGCTACAGAGGACACTCTGGACACACATGCATGCCTCTATTTATAGCAGCAAGTACCACGTCTTATGGGAAAAGCTCCTAAACCATTTAAAAATCAAACTATTTTAAGCACCTAACAACTTTCTAAGAATTTTATTTGTTTGTTTTAACACTGTGTCCCCCAAACTGGGTCATGAATTGTGTGTGTGCACACCTGTGTGCACATGTGCACACACACCTATTTTGGGGAAATGTGCAAAATGAGGTTAGTGGGTTTGAAGCATTCAAGGCTCAAGAAAGTGCCTCTAACCCAGGCTGCATTTGTGGGATAAAGTCCTGGGAGTTCATAGTATGACTAAGAAATGAATTAACTGCCTAAAAAAAAAAAATTTTTTTTTTTTAAGAATTGGGCTGAATATATAGATTGCTAAGAACCATGAATCATGTACAGCTCATTTCAAATATTGGGCACATTTCTGATAACTATTTAAACATATATGTACTGACTCTGGGATCTTGCTAAATTAAAACCCTGACTAGGTAGAGTAAGACGAGTCCTTCCTTCTTCTTTTGGAGAGGAAAGAGTGGAAGAGATGCCCCAGTAGGGAAGACGGCTAACAACACTCTCTATGTGCCAAGAACTTCATGTGTCAGGAAATTTTTAATGATGTAGAGACTTATTAGCCTCCCCTCCTTGCTTTCTTCTGAATAAAAACTAGTTGTACCCTGGAAAAAGCTGCTTAGCATCACAGCTAATTTCCAACATTTGTCTGTTTGACTCCAAAATCTACAACCTTTCCTCTTTACCACAAAGACACTCAAATAGACCAACAATACCATTATGTTTGCTTCAGATAGTCTTGAAGTAAGTCTTACTCACCATCTCTGCTTGGCATTAATCTTTTGACCGTGGCTTTTTTACTTTATTTATTTATTTGAGAGAGGGAGAGAGAATGAGAGCAAGCAAGCATGAATGGGGGAAGGTCATAGGGAGAAGCAGACTCCTTGCTGAGCAGGGAGCCCAATGTGAGACTCAGTCCTGGGACTCCAGGATCATGACCTGAGCTGAAGGCAGTTGCTCAACCAACTGAGCCACCCAGGCACCCTGACCATGGCTTTCTCTAATGCATCATGTTTTTAAGAAGTTCATGTTCATTCATATAGAAAATTATATTTGAGAAAGAAGCCTTTCCACTACACCATGGCAATTACAAGGTAGTCATCAAGAAATGGTTATTCCGGGGACGCCTGGGTGGCTCAGTTGGTTAAGCAGCTGCCTTAGGCTCAGGTCATGATCCCAGCGTCCTGGGATTGAGTCCCACAGAGCAAGGAGCCCGCTTCTCCCTCTGACTCTGCCTGCCACTCTGTCTGCCTGTGCTCGCTCTCTCTCCCTGACAAATAAATAAATAAATAAATAAAATCTTAAAAAAAAAAAAAAAAAGAAATGGTTATTCCCTAGTAATTTTAGTCCATCACAAGCTCAGAATGTAAATTAAGGGGCACAGCTACACTGATCTTATCTGAAAATAGCTGCATGACTAACTATGTCCACACAGTGAATAGAGTATGTCAAAGCACAAGACTCATGGGTTGCAGGACTTTTGTAGAGGGGAACCTCCATGAAGGCAGACTAGGACCTCAGGCTGAGAGTTGGAAGGTGGAAGTCACTGGTTTTCCAGCCTGGTCACCAAATAATACACTAACTCGAGATTTTTAACCAAAAGTCCTGTTCTTTTAAATCCCATCTGAAGGAACAAATATGAAGAAGTTATGCAGTAGGGATTAACCACCTGTCAGCTGTGGGCCTTGTGTTATCAAGTTACAGACTTGACTCAATTAGTAGTTGTAATTAATTATATAATTTTTAGTTCAAGTTTAATTCCACTAAAATGTCACAGTGAAACTAGGCCATTTAAGAAGGTTTACAGAAGGGGCGCCTTGGTTAAGCAGCTGCCTTCAGCTCAGGTCATGATCCCAGCGTCCTGGGATCGAGTCCCACATCGGGCTTCTTGCTTGGTAGGGAGCCCGCTTCTCCCTTTGCCTTTGCTTGCCATTCTGTCTGCCTGTGCTCACTCTCTCTCCTCTCTCTAATAAATAAATTAAAAAAAAAAAGAAGGTTTACAGAAAACGATAACTATAAGATTGGAGGTTATAATACAAATGATTCAAATTTGAGTCACATGGGATACTTGCAAACCAGGAGTGGGCCCTCCTGCTCCATTATAGCAATATAAACATCCAGAAGTTTCTGGACATTTGGACTCTTAACTGAAAAGAGAATGGTGCCTCTGCTCTGAGAAAGCCTAATTGCTCCCTGGCCCTCATCAAGGAGAATGCTGTGGGCCTCCCCAGGGCTGCGTGGAGCTCCGTGGACGTGCAGAAGGACTTCAGGTGACGGGGACATCCAGGACCACTGGGACTGCCCTGGTCACCAAACAGAGTTCTCATCTTTGAGGGCAGGACAAAGGGTTCCCAGACACTCTACCCTAACCACTGATTCACAAACTCTGGCACACAAACCAGGGAGAGCCAGAGGGCTATCACTTTGTCCTTCTAGCCACAGGCCACTGCCTCTGCAGCTAGTCCTTGGTTTTCACCACTCCACATGAAAACACCTCAACCCCCAAGATCTGACTGGCCACAATGGCTAATATCTGTTTGTGCCCAACCGATAGCCTCACTACGCTTCTCCATCTATGATATAAGTCTTCCCAGGCCTCCATAATGATGGGCTCAAGATACAGGATGAATGCTAATTTTTGTGGAATATCAATTCCATGTAAAGTTTTATATTATTTTTTGATATCTTTTTATGAAAGCAAACACATATATGATGGACCGCATTGCTAAACACACGGAAATGTTAAAAATAACGTAACGGGAGACAAGTTTTATGTTTATAAAGATCTTTTTGGTGGACTGCTTCTGATTCCCAAGGGGAATATTAGTAGAGATATTTGAGGACTACTGGCCTATTGGATTGCCAGGCTGTTCCCTCAGAGCCTCAGGCTGGAACGGAAGGTCCCCCTCCCCAGATGCCACTTCCAGTTCCCAGAGAAGGCATGAATCTTGGCTCAGACTTTTCAGTGCCATCCACCACACTACATTCTTAAGTCAACCACAGAGCTGGGCACTACTACATTAGCATTTTTTATGCCATGAAAATGTTCCCTGTGCAACGAAGGCTGTTTGAACAATACCCTGCTATTCGTCATCATCAAACTCTACGACAGTGGTGAAAAGATGAACTGGTACCAGGGACCAAAATGAGACAGGAAGGATGTGTCTACAGGAATAAGTCTGAGAGTGAGAACAGGCTGGAGCTAAGAAAACCTGCTAATAGAAACAATTCCAAGGTACGATGAGGCATGTGCAGACACATCACCAGTACAGCCAGTATCAGAAACACATTAATCACCGGCCATGTCCTAGGCACTGGGGATATACAGAAATACACAGGATACAGTCCTTGCATGTGAGGTGAGATCAGGATGACCTAAGTTCCTGACATTTCAGTGGCCTGCTATCAAAATCTGTATATTCTAAGTCAGACTTCTTTTTCAAGTAAAATAATGGTATATCTGTGTTTTCTTTTCAATCTAGAGCTGACATAACTGCAAAGAGCTTTACAGGGAGGTTTAAGGTTAGGGGTCTTTACACTCTAATACCTATGCTCATTTTACTGTGCCAATACCAAATGTAAGAAAAAGTAAGAATAAAAATTCTACCTAATAAGCAAGAAACATCTGTTATATCAGAAAGATTAATCATTTGACAAACTTTTTTTTAAAAAAGATTTTATTTATTTATTTGACAGAGAGAGAGAGAGAGATCACAAGTAGGCAGAGAGGCAGGCAGAGAGAGAGGGGAAAGCAGGCTCCCTGCTGACAGCCTGATGAAGGGCTTGATCCAAAGACCCTGAGACCATGACCTGAGCTGAAGGCAGAGGCTTAAACCACTGAGCCACCAGGTGTCCCTCATTTGACAAACTTCTTAAAGGTTAAAAAGAACTTAAAAATTTCTAGTGCTGCGGAGTTTGTTGTAAAAGCAAATTCTAGACAGAATGGATCACTGAACTAGATCAGAAGCTTCTTTCATTCAACTATGCTATAACGAATTTAACAGACTGAAGAAAATATTCTAGATCCTCTGCTAAATGCTGGTATATTCAGAGACTAATGAGACACATGTCTTGCTTTCTAGAATTCAGTGTTGGGCAGTGTTTCTCAAACTTTTTTTATTATCATTTCCCTAACAAGCCTAAGTACCTAACTAAACATTTGTTCTAATCACCCCAACCCCTCTCCCCAAGAAATTTTAATACCAAAGATACATTGTGTATCTGTTTATATACTATGGCTCTTTGCAAGTCTGCAAATCATTGTCATATCTAAGATTTTTATCCTCCAAGAATCAATTGCATTTCCTCAGGGTAACATGGCTCCGCTGAGAATTCATGGTCTAGGAGAGATGTTCACATAACCCCCATAAGATACAGGGAGGGGTACATCTACAGACACAGACAAGTACGTGTACACACACACACACACACACACACACACACACTCTTTTAATCAAATTCTTTAAGGACCCCATGATAAAATATATACATACAACAGATCTAGAACAGGGGTCAGCTTCTGTTCTTAAAATGACCAGACAGTAAATAGTTTAGGTTTTGTGGGCTACATACTCTGTGGCATATTCTTATTTTGTCTTTGTTTTGTTTTTACAACCCTTTAGAAATATAAAAATCTTCCTTAGTTCAAGGACCCTACCAAAATGGGCTGCTGGCCAAACTTGGCCTGTGGGCTAGAGTTTGCTGACGCCTGATCTAGAGGGATAACAGCTAACATTTCTTGAGATTTTACCATTTATAAAAAAGTAACTATTTGTAGAATGGTGGTTGCCAGGGGCTGGGTGGAGAGGGGAATGAGGAGTTAGTGTTTAATGGGTATAGAGTTTCAGTTTTGCAAGATGAAAGAGTTCTGGAGATGGATGGTGGTAATGCTTGCATAATAATATGAATGTACTTAATACCACTGAATTGTACAGTAAAAATGGTTAAAACTATAAACTTTATATTATGTGTATTTTATAATAGAAAAAGTTATTAAAAATAACTTTTTTACTTAATACTTACCAAAAAGCCATAAAAAATAGATATCTTCATTTTATAACTAAAAGAATGTGAGGCTAGAAGAGTATTAGCAACTTGCCAGAGTTACCAAATCAGCAAGAGGAGCATTTAGATTTGAGTCCTAGTTTGTTAGTTTCAAAGACTGAGCTCTTAGTCATTCTCACCCCTAAGAACTCTTCTTATTTATTTTCTCCAACAGATGTCATACTTTAAAAGATTGAATCTTCTAAACAAACATCACTCACTAATAATTTGTTTTGCTTCTTAAACAATTATTTGAAGATACATACTGGCAATCAGAACTTCAGCTCTTTTCCTCGATCAGCCCATTCTTAAAAGACAAACTCTAAACTGGTCTGATTTCAGCCAAAATTCAAAGAAACGCAGCATCCTTGGTTAGCCTGTCAAGATTTTTCTCTAGGTAAATAAATGTCAGTCCACAAGGGCAAGCACCTTCCTTATGTTTCATGTCACTATCCTCTGTTCCCAGAACTGGTACGAACATTTTTAAGTCCTTGCCCTCTTTTATTTCTAGGTCCTTCATGTTTTGGAGACACCATAATAGATATGAAACTTTCAAAGGCAGAGGGAATCTTAGATCTCTTTCATCGCTTGAGTTTTATGATTCTCTGCCTCAGTATACTTACTCTGGTGGGATTCAGGTAGTCGATCAACCACCATTCTCAAAAACCCAGTACAGCACAGGTTGCTAGTCTGTGCTCTTATGAAAACACAGTCAAATCAAAGAGGAGCCTACAGGTTAGCTGGGTGTAAAGTCCATAACCTAACAAAAATGACAACAACAAAAGACTTTAAACGATTTTCAATGATTTAGAGAAAGAATCTGAACTAGTTGTTTGAACTGGGCCTCATATGAACTTGAAAAACAAACAAACAACAACAACAAAAAAAAACGAGAAATAGCTCAAGATGTTTGTAACCATTCCCTCACGGCAATATCTGTATGAATTCGCTGGGCACGGGACACCAGCCACGCCTGTCATATACCTTATCCTTTTGGCTATATAAACTGTCACAGGCACAGGACCTAGGCCAGGCCAATCAGAATTCTCCCCCTGAGATTTTTCAAACTTAAACTGGAGGGAACTTAAGCTATTTTCTCCTGGATCACAGCCTTTCAAGACATCTACAGGTTGGCACTGAATGTGGTACTACCTTCCATGCAAAGAAAGCCTATCTGAGGTATGAAAAAAATAAGGCTAGATCGAGATAGATAGAGACAAAAGGTGGCAAGAAAGAGGAAAGGAGCCAAACAGAGATATACAGCTGTGTTCAAGTCCCTTGTTCTAAAGGTCCTTAGAACCCACTCCATCCCAGCTTATTCTGTAGGGTGGTTAAGTAAGAAAAAAAAAAAATTTCCCTGTTGCTTAAGCTAGATGAAATGAGTTTCTGTTACTTGAGACCAAGAATCAATCAATCTTCCTTCCTTCCTTTTCCTTTCTCTCTTTCTTTCTTTCTTTGGTTTTATTTACTTGAGAGACAGAGCACAAGCAGGGAGAGCAGCAGAGGGAGAGGGAGAAGCAGGCTCCCCACTGAGTGGGTAGCCCAAGGCAGGACTCAATCCCAGGACCCTGGGATCATGACTTGAACCAAAGGCTTAATTGACTGAGACACCCACATGCCCTGCAAACAAGAATCTTAACACATGGGCTGAGGAGGCTGACTGACCCGAGGATAAAGTACGTCATCCCAGGGAAAGTAGGCTAAAGGTAATACCGCCTCAGCTCACCCTGGATGGTTCCTCTTCCTTCTTCCACCTCAAGTTTTTATCTGAGAAACTAGGTTAAACCTCTTTGCTGGCAGGTGTGCTCGAATTCCTTACACAGGCAGATCTGACATGAGGTACTGTTTATCCATGTTTGTTCTCAGAAGCTCTCCCAACAGCCCCCAACAGAATTATGTTTATCTTGAAAGCCCCTCTACATTTTACAGAGCATTTACTCACAAAAACACGTGTGAAGAAGTGACAGGGCAGCTGGCTGTATGTAATAAAGAACTCTATGGGAACTGTTGAGAACGTAATCTTTTCAAACAGCTCATGTAAATTATACTAATCTACAGAAAGAAATCTTGCATCACAGAAAGAATATCAAGAAAAAATTTCATTTTCTCCAACCCGGCCACCAGCCTATTCACCCTTTATCTTTCCAGCTTTGTATTATGATCTTAACTTTATTTTTCATGATTTTCTATTTTCACCCATATGAAACTGATAAAGCTATTCACCATTAAACTGATTCAGTTTTACCTAAGATTGGGGAACTATGAGTAGATAGATACAATATGCAACTGAATTAGTTACCAGACACAAAGAAAACTGATCACTTGCCTTAATAGAAAACTCAGAAAATTAACAATTTTCTAGCAAATATTTGGAAAAGTTTATTATTTAATATCTCAGATTAAGACTTTATTTAAAAAGAAAGTAAATGGGAATTACTCTAATCAAACACCGTGTAAAAACAAAGTGCCCACATATCTTTCATTAGTTTACTTTTAAGGACAGTTCTGAATAGTTTTAAAAGTCACTTTTTCATCACTAGTATTTAAGAAAAGAGATTTTGCTATCAGTCACATAGGCTAATTCAAAGTCCATCCATGTAGTTCTAAAATAGCAGTGTATGTATTTCTAGGAACAGTCCCACCTGACCCAGTGAGGGCCTTGCTGATGATGGTCCTTTTTTCCCACCAGCCTATAAGCTCCAAGAGCAGGCGACAGATTGGTACTGGTCCATTCCTATGCTTTTAGAGTCTGGTAGTGCCTGGCATATCACAGGTGATCAATAAGTGTTTGGTGATTAAGTAAAAAGGGGGTCAATGAGTAAATCCAACTGCATGTCCTACTTCCCATGCTGATGAGTTCTACCTAAGAAAGTTCTTGAGAAACTACTGAGGACGGAAATAGAGAATGTAAACATTTTTAATGTTTAAATTCAACCTAATTAAGCAAGAACTGGCTGGATGTGCTCTGTGCCAGGCAACAGACTGGTAGCTGCTGACACACAGATACAGGTGCATCCCAGGGTGCACGTCAGAATGAGCTGACATCAGCCCGAGGCCCAGCTCTCATAGGACCCAGCAGCTCACCAGGAGGTTCATCCTCGGTAGGACTATAAAAGTGGGAAGAAGGAGAGAAGACCATGGAAAACTTAGCAGAAGGGTGATTTTTAAATGCACCTAAGTATCCTAACTAACCATTAAGAGCTTATAGTATCATATAACCAATTATTTCCATAATATCATTTCTACAGAGAAATACATTCTAAAAAAATTCTAACCGGGAGGCTATAGAGTTCTAGGTATAGGTCCCCCCATTCTTAATTTCTCTTCTCTCCTCTTTCTGCCTCAGTTGCTCAGGCAGAAGTGGAAGAAAAGACATAAAGGGCAGCTCTGACAATGGGGGTCTCCTAGGGTGGGAAAGAGGAGAAGGAACGATGGGGGGTGCAGCATTCCTGTGTAGGACGTGGACCGTTTGAGTACGTGAAGACAGGAGTTGCTACACTTGAATTCTGAACCTCATTCAACCCAGATGGATCTTGGTTTGCACACTGAATTCCACTTTAGTGAAAGAGTAAAGATATTACTATTACTGCTTTCGGCTTGAATGCATGATCACAGACAGTCATCGAATTATAGCAAATCCTGTTAAAAAACAGACCATTACTTTATTGGTTTCAAACGCCACCAAATTACAACCCCTCCAAAGACAGCAGATACACAGAAGAAAAAATTCTAACTAATTTTGGGATTGAGTATCTGCCTTTTTCCCCCCGTACCAAAAGTAAAATAAATTGCACATATATTCATTTAACATAGCTATTATCAAAGACATAAACAGTGATTCTCTATAAACTAAAAGCTCCTTCATCTATTCATCAAATTAATCCATGGAACAAAAATTCTGTGTCAGATACCACATTAGCCTTAGGAAAAATATTGAGGGGAGGGGAGAAGGGACACACAAAGGGAACACACCCTCAACTAGTCACATCAAGTAGCATTCTTTCTATTTCTCATCTTGACTTGTTAGAGTCTAGATGAATGACTAATGAGTGGAATAGGAAGGGAAGATAAATTCCAAGTACGATCCTATATAAATGACAGGCTTAGAGTAGAAGTTAAAAATAGATGGAGTAAGAGCCACTATTACTTAGAAATACACAGGTGCAAACAAAATGAGGGGAGAGTATCTGGTCACACCATAAGCATTCTGAAAAGACACCACAAATAGACCTAGGAAGAACTAGCAGCATTAGACTCCTGGGATAGCTCTGAACCACCTGAGACCCTCCCCTAAGCAGCCTACCCCACTTCCCAGCTAGAATATTCTATTGTCCTAAGATACAAAGGCATGGAAGAACTGTTTTACTTTTCGGTCATAGTTATCACAAACATGGCTCACTAGTTACAAATTGTTCAGTGCTCAGCTTTATGGGGAAAAAAATTACAAAGAGAACTAGCTAGTGATTCTATTACTCCCTTCTTAGAGACAATCTTTCAGTTCTACATTATAAAGTAGTACAGTTATATGTCTCTCTATATTATGAAGTGTGGTACAGCAGAAAGACTATACAGGCTTCACAGCCAGACAGATGTAAGTTCAGATCTAAGGTCTGTCCCCTTTCTTGCTGGTGGCCTTGGGAGAACGGTGGTCTCCCTGAACCTCTCAATCTTCTTTTCCGAGGAATAAAGTTGCCACCAGGCCTCACAGGGCTATTGAGAGGTGGGAAACAATCCATACAAGCAACCAGCCCAGTCAATAGCCTCTATTTGACATGCCCCGTTTTCTGCACCTCCTCTCACACAACACAGCCACATGCTATCCATACACGGCACTCACAGCGTGCTGAAGGGAAGCTGCAGCCTGTCACTCAGCCTGTGTGTGCTTAATAAAAGCAAAGCTCTGCTCACATGAGCCTACACCAAACCTAAGAGGAAGGATTAACTTCGTACAAAACTATATGCTCTAAAGCCAAACTTTGATGTGACTGATGCACTAGCCCAGGTAAGAGAGAACCTTTTCTACAGGTGAGTGAAAAGAAAGACAATTCAGGAGGAACAGCCTCCATCCTTGAAGGCAGAAACTGATTTTTGATGCCACAATCACTCTGTCAAAAACACTTAGAGAAAAAAATCCCTGTCTTTGGGCCTGGTGTCAAAAGCAGGTACAGGACACTAAAATACAGCTCTGGAATCCGACAACCCTGGAGGTCTGCTCCTGCTTCTAGAGCAGTGAGGCAAAGATGGACAGGTTAAAATGATGACTATATTTCATGCACGTGGGTGGCTCAGTTGGTTAAGCATATGCCTTCAGCTCAGGTCATGATCCCAGGAACCTGGGATGGAGTTCCATGTCGGGCTTCCTGCTCAGCAGGAAGCCTGCTTCTCCCTCTCTTCCCTGCTTGTGTTCATTCTCTCAAATAAACAAAAAGAATCTTTAAAAAAAAAAAGATTACTCTATTTTCAAATGTGCCTGAGTCAAGGGCAGGTCAGAACAAGGTCTAGAGAACTAAGTTGCCCACAGTTCACAGGTGCTCCTGGCTCCCTATCTTTGCATAGGCAGTTGTTCCTGATAAAGCATTTCTTTACAAAGAGTGTGGACTCCCAGAATTCTAGAGCACACAGGAAGGCGGGACGTGAACCAGCCTACATGCTCACTTTACTGATGACAAAACTAATGGCCACATGGGTAGGGCACAGAGCTGGTTAATGGCAGAACCAGAATTAGAGCCCAGACCAGCATTCCTTCCACCAAATTTTACCATCTCATTCAGCTAGTTCCCTTCTTTCAGGGGTTTTTTTTTTTTTTTTTAAAGCCTTTCAAAGTCTTGACTTTATTTGGAAGAAAACCTCTTTTTTTCCCCAACACTTTTTATTGTGAAGATATAAGTATGAGATATATATTTCATTTACATATGTATCTCATATATATATATATATATATATACACACACACATATATATACATCATAAAATTTATCATTTAAACCATTTTTTAAAAGTTTTAACTTTAAGTAATCTTGACACCCCACATGGGGATGGAACTCCAGACCCCAAGATCAAGGGTCACATGCTCTTTCCACTGAGCCAGCCAAGAGCCCTGTAAATCATTTTTAAGTATACAGTTCAGCAGTATTAAATACAGTTGCACTGCTGAGCATCCATCACCACCATCCATCTCCAGGACTTTTTTCATCTTCTTCACTGAAACTTAGTAGCTATTAAACATGAACTCCTCATTCTCCCCTTGCCCCCAGCCCTGGCAACTACCATTCTACTTTATGTTTCCATGAACGTGAATACTGTAGGTGCCTCACAGTAAGTAGAATAGAATCATATAGTATTTGACTTTTTGTGTCTGGCTTATTTCACTTAGCATAATGTCCTCAAGGTTCAATTTATGTCCAATTCCCTTCCTCTTTAAGGCTGAAAAATGTTCCATTGCATGTATACATCTGTCAATGGACATTTACACTGCTCTCGCATTTTGGCCATTGTGAATAATGCTGCTATTCAGATAGGTGTACAAATATCTGTTCGAGTTCTTGCTTTTATTTTGGGTACATACTCAGAAATGGAATTGCTGGATCATATGGTATACCAGTACTATTTTGAAACGTGTCTCAAGGAAACAGAAGAAACTAAATTATCTTCTTTGGGGAATCCTTTAAAAAAAAAAAAAAGGAAAGGAAAGGAAAGGAAAATACTGAGTGTTTTGTTCCTGAACTTAGCTTAACTTAAAAACAAATTTTGTGAGATCTCTTTTAGAGATTGTGTTAGGTAGAAGAAAAAGTACAGCAATGATAGTGAGGAGAATGACTTTGTATTAATGCATAATGTAAAACTGTTGACCTCCCTGAGCATGTAGGAGACAGTGGGAGGAAAGCAGTCTAGACAATCCCTAATGTCTATAGATTCTGTGGGTTCTAGGAATCTATGGAAAAACTTAGAGAATTGCTATGTTCCTTCTTCATTTTTACTTTCCTTCTGTTTGAATAAGCAATTGTATTAAAGTTTTTTTTTTATGTTTTTTTTTAAGATTTTATTTATTTATCGGAGAGAGGGGGGGGGGAGAGAGCAAGCACAGGCAGACAGAGAGGCAGGCAGAGGCAGAGGGAGAGGCAGGCTCCCCGCTGAGCAAGGAGCCCGATGTGGGACTTGATCCCAGGACGCTGGGATCATGACCCGAGCCGAAGGCAGCTGCTTAACCAACTGAGCCACCCAGGCGTCCCAATTGTATTAAAGTTTAAAGAACTGTTCCTAGTTTTGTTTTTTTAAGATTTCATTTATTTATTTGATGCAGAGAAAGAGACGGTGAGAGAGGGAACTCAAGCAGTGGGGAGTGGGGAAGGGAGGAGGGGAGAAGGAGGCTTCCAGGTAAGCAAGGAACCCAATACGGGGCTCAATCCCAGGACCCTAGGATCATGACTTGAGCTGAAGGCAGACGCTTAATAACTGAGGCACCCAGGTGCCCCAAAGAACTGCCTCTAGTTAAAGAACTTAGTGTATTCTTGAAAAACAAATTTCAAGGGCAAGGAGAAACCCTGAGCTAGAAAAAAAAAATCACTGAGACTAATTGATAAAATCATTGAGACTAACTTAATATAATAGGCAATAATTTTCCCTAGTAGCACATTTATTTGATAATTGCCTTAGAATTTTCTAGAGTGTAGTATCTGTATACTCTAAGTCACTGGGGCTTAATTTAAGTCACTATGGACTTATGATTACTTTATAGTAGTTGATATAGTAGTTGATATGAATGTACACCACTGAGCTCAGTATCAACAGGGAATACCTGCCAGGAAAAGTTTGAAACAATAGTTTGATCCAAACAACACTTCAGTTACTGAGCAACATACCAAGGTCCCTAACCGACAAGGCATTCAGAGTCAAAATGCAGACCTGTCTGCAAGTGCAACAACACACTCCAAACACCGGCCATTCCTGGGCCATTCCTAATGACCCAAAGACATAATTATTGTCTTTCTCAGGAAGGATTTGCACCCTACTTTCCCCAGCTTCCCAGAACTCTACCTTCTTGAGCACCTACCATGAAGCAGGCTTTCCACTCCAGGGTCAAGTGGGGCAAGATACAGATAGACTTCAGGTCGGTTTTTTCCCAGTCAGTATTTCAACTTCTTAAAGTAACCTTTATGGAAAGCTTCCCTTGCTAGGTACAATGATCTATATTAACCGATTCAATACTGACAATTCTGGGAACAGGTTGTGCTCATGTTCACATTACAGGAAAGCAGAGGAAGCTCAGAGAAGCGTCCTATCTTAAGTCAGCAGGTAGGAAGGAGCACAGCTGGATTAAGACCAAGACCAGCACTTCTTCCGCCACACCATTTGCCCACACTCTCACAAGTCTATGCCAAACTGGGCCTCCCGGAAGAGAACATCTGAGGCTCCTCCCTCAAAAAGCAGCCCCTAATGATTTAAAAATTAATTTATGGTTTTTCAGTTAAGCGTGAAGTGTACTGATCACATCATTTATTCTCTTACCTTTATTTCTGCAGATAGGCAGAACCTTGAAGTTCTAAGTAAGGCCAAGAGGAGAGATCTCAGATCAGTCCTTTCATTAAAAAGAGCTTTCCAGGGGGACACCTGGGTGGCCTCAGTCAGTTAAGCGTCTGCCTTCGGCTCGGGTCATGATTGCAGGGTCCTGGAATCGAGTCCCACATCGGGCTCCCTGCTCAGCGGGGAGCCTGCTTTCCCCTCCCTCTGCTGCTCCCCCTGCTTGTGTGCTCACCTCTCTCTGACAGATAAATAAATGAAGTCTTTAAAAAATAAAAAAAAAGAGCTTTCCAGGGATAGAAACACCCACATTACCACCACCTCCAATAGCAGCAGGCAATGATTAAGTCCCTGTATTTTTATCCACCTTCAAGCTTACTCCTGGGCAATCTACTAGGAGAAAAGGGATCCATTCAAGACACCCCTGGGCATTTTTAGAGACTTAGATGAGGTGAATTCCTCCCCTCCAAATTCTAAGAGTGCATACAAATAGTGTTAAGGAATATTTATTAGGTAATAGATTCAGGAACCTTTGTTTCCTATTTCCACATGCATTTTTCTATGGCACCGAGACATCTGGGGTGATCCTAGTTTGCACATCACATTATGATGATTTTATTGGACCTGGAGCATAATTTTATGATTTTAAATGACCACAGATGTTTATAATTATTGCATCATTGATTTCATGGCATGTTACTGGTCCATCTATGATTTATTTGATGCCAAGGAGTTGATCAGGAAGTTAACACCCAATTATGACATTGTTCCTATGGGAAAACACTATTGGCTTTAAAACTCCCATTTTTTTATTAATGCAATGCCATGAAAAGTGGGTACTCCTTGCTCTATGAAACCCCAATTAAGCAAAACACAACTATAAATTTTTCTTTAGGAGAAAGAAGCATTATTTTGGATTTTTTAAAATTATTATTTTTTAGTAATTTCTACACCCAACATGGGTCTCAAACTCACAACCCCAAGATCAAGAGTAGCAGATTAAGAGTTGCTCTTCCAACAGAGCCACCCAGGTGTCCCTGGATTTATTAAGAGAGATGCAGATGATAATGTGGAATAATTCCACTCCCTACATCACAGATTCTCAACTCTGGTTACATGTCATATCACCTGGGGGCACTCAAAAGATAGCTATTCCAGGCCTATCACAGACCAAAGGAATCAGAATTTTTGGGAGTGGGCTCGGGGCTGCATTTTTTTAAAGCTCCCCAAGTGTTACACTATGAACCCAAGGTTCAGAACAACTGACCTATACCAGTGGTTCTTAAACTTAGTGCATCAGAATTACCTGAAGGCCCTGTTAAAACACAGACTGTTGGACTTATCTGGGAATTTCTGATTCAGGAGACCTGGGCTATGGTAGAAAAACCTGCATTTCTGGGCGCCTGGGTGGCTCAGTGGGTTAAAGCCTCTGCTTTTTGCTCAGATCACGGTCTCAGGGTCCTGGGATTGAGCCCCACATCGGGCTCTCTGCTCAGCAGGGAGCCTGCTTCCTCCATTCTCTCTCTCTCTCTGTCTGCCTCTCTGCTTACTTGTGATCTCTCTGTCAAATAAATAAATAAAATCTTTAAAAAAAAAGAAAAAAGAAAAAGAAAAACCTGCATTTCTAAAATAACTTCCTAGGTGATACTGATGGCCAAAGGCCACACTGAGAATCACTTCCTTATACTTTCTTTAGTTGAATATTAATAGTTACTCTAATTTAATTTCATTAGAAAAATATTAGACCTCTCCTCAATAAGGTGAGGTCTAAAATTTTAGAAAGTTTTCAGTAGAACAGGCCAAAGAAAGGATTTTCTGCTTAACCATCAATTAGTTTATCAGAACGTACCACCCGTTGAGAATTTTAGTTACTAAAGTTAAACCAGGAAAAAATCAGACACAGTTCACTCCCACCATTAGCAAGCACCACCCATGTGATGGCTGGGCACACACCATGAGTAAGTCATTATTTCCTTCCTAGAGCAGTGAACAGACTATCAGACCAGCCGGCTCTGCACACAGATAACTCTGCAGCCAGACGGTGACAGCTAAGGGAACAGTGAAAACCTGACTGGGAACATTTCAGAAAGAGCTGAAGGAGTTTTACACAGGAGGGAAACTTACAGCTAGATCTTCAAGGGGCTCACCCTGTTGCCAGTTTCCCAGTACCCACGACAAAATTTACAACACAGTGAGTGTCCTCCCTGCCCCCATGAGGGTGCATCTGGACCTTGTCCCCAGGCATAATAGGTGTGATCAGGAACTACAGGCTAATTTTACTTCCAGGCTGAAGGCAGGACCTGTGATTTATCTACCTTTGTACTTCTTACAACAATTAGCCCAATGCCTCACAGGTAAGTGTGGCTGAACACCTGGAAGTAAGTGATGAAAAAAATGTAAAGGGGGTGGGGAGGCGCCTGGGTGGCATGACTGGTTAAGCACCCGACTCATGATTTTGGCTCGGGTCATGATCTCACTGGTCATGGAATCAGGCTCCACATGAGGCTCCACTCTCAGCGGGGAGCCTGCTTGAGATTCTCTCTCCCTCTCTCTCTGCCCCTCTCCTCACTTGCATGCTCTCTCTCTCTCTGAAATAAATGAATCTTCAAAAAAATGTAATGTGGAAAATAAATCTAGTGCACCTCAGGGGTGCATTCAGGCACAGGAGAGGGGGCCCGGTTCAGTTTCAGGTTGAGAGTCTTGCTCCCTTCCAAGCTTAACACACCACAGACACTTGGAAAAGTATTCTTGACTAGTCAGAAATATGGCAAGACATTAAGCTGGTATGGGGATGTTAAGGATGAAAAGCAGGACCTTCCTCATGGTTTGCTTCTGTACTTTTGGAAAGAATAAGAGAAGACTCTTTAGAACCTAGCTCATTAATGCGGAGACTGAGGGCTGGCTTCTTCCATGTCCCACGTTCTGTGTCCTGCACTCTGGCTAAACACACAATAGGTGCTCAAGTAATGCTCTTCCAAACTGAAATAACTTGAATTCCTTACTGAGTCTCAAAAACATGTTTTAAACTATTGGGACATAATGTGACAGTCACCTGCAATATTGAGAGCAGGCAGGCAGTGAATTTCAAAATGTAGTATCACCAAGTAGGCATAGAATCCCTCTTACCCACTAGCCAGACTGAGGCACAATCAACAAAGCTTAGGTCTCTAAAGACCCCCCACAGAGAAAAAAGAGCCAGAAGCAAAAGCTTTTCTCAAGTTAAGCACACTCACAAACACTTTTTTGTTGCTAGAAGAACTGACATAAATGTAGAAGTTAAATGCTAGAAGTACCCTTTGGAGTGCAGGTATAGTAGGGGTTAGCCAACTCCCAGCTCCATAGCTCCTACTAGACCACAGCTCCCAGACAGCCCCTTCTCCTAAACAGCTGGATATTGAAGGTTATCATCCTCTCTCTGAAAAATGTAGTTTGCTATGCTCAAACTTATAAGTTCCCATATTTCCTTCAAAACTAAAACATATATAAATTTTGCCTTTAAAGTGTAGTACAGAATCAAATGTCAAATGAGCAAACATTAAAATAGCCCCCAAACTAAAGTATGATTGGGTTATTAGATTCTTGTTGGTGAATATTTCCCAAATAAAAATACTGAATAATTATTAAGCTCTAATTATTCTGATCAAATTGCATTCCTTTCTGTCAATTAAATAATAATGGACTGCCATGATTTAAATTGAACTCTGTTTTGAATGGACGACTTCCTGTCATGTGAAACTTGCGATAGCATCATCCTAAATTCTTCCAGAATAGTTTGATACTTAGACATTAAATTATTTGCATCTTAAGGGCATTGGAAACCTATAAAGAACTGAGATCATATTATAGTCCACTGAATAGTGAAATGCCATTAATTCTAATTGTAATAGCACAGAAATGGAATTTATTCCACCATTTCTTTAAAAAGATGGTAAGGGTGGCTGATTTAACCAAGGATCAATATAAACAAGCTCATAAGAGGGAAATTTAAGCTACTCAAGAGAATAAGCTATTTAAACACATTTCAGAAGTATTTATATATAACTGATATGATGAATATAAATCATTTTTCTATTCAATAAAAAGGTCTGGTAGGACTGCTCTTTAACTACTCAGGTTGCAGTACTTAATTGAAAGTAACATACATTTTTTAAAAATCTGCCCATTCAGACATTTGACGAATTATCATTGATCTTCCCCTAACCTGCATCAATAAAGCCTCAATGTATTTAATTCTAACCATAACCTCAGGTCAAGAATTGAGCAGCGCCAACTGGATTCAGAGAAACTGATGCTGCTTGTGTTTTCAGAGAGGATCTGATGTATCTGATGATGAAAAACACCCAACCACTTTCACTGTACATTATGTGGTCCCTAGGCTGTTAGACATAAGAGAGAATGTCTGAGGTTCACACATCAATTGCACTAGCCCACAAGCACTTCTGAAAAACCAGGAAACATGTAAGTTTCCAAAGAACATGCAACCCTACAGGAGAGCCACAACACACATCCAGAGGCACTCAGAGAAGCGGTGGCCTAAGCAGAACTCTGTGGACAGCTCCTGTACTGAGGTGTTTGGTACGTAGAGACACCTGTGTGGCTCTGGGAGGAGGCCTGGGAAACAGGTTCTGTGAGGCAGTCAAGAAGGAAACGTTCTCCTCTACCCCAAACGCTGCTTTTCTAGACTTGAAAAACAAATCAGCTGGAGGGGCAACTAGAAGAGGAATAACTGAGATTATATGAGGTCTTGGCAGGTCACCTGTGGCAGTTCATTCAGCCCATTCTTCTGATTTTTGCCCTCCTCTTTCTCCCCCAGGCTGGGATTCTAACAGACAAGTCACTGAGGAAGACTAAGAAAAAATACATTTCTTTGGGTGAATATCTACAGGCAGTCAAAATATTATAAAACTAACAATAATATAAAAATGTGTAGAGTTATATATCACACTGGTCATCCTCTGGGCTCCCAGAATTGTTCATGGTCACCTTTAATCTCCTAACACTTGAAGATGACAAAAATCTCAAATAAATCTTAAATTTGGTCCTTCCACTGAAGGCAGTTGGGGAGTTCTCTCTAAAATCTCTGAAGAAAAAAAAATTCTTTTTAATGTCATCATTTGATTGCTTTGTGAAAAAAATACATCAAGATTTAAAATACAGAGGTTGAGAACCCACTCAAGGACAACCCTCTCCCAAAAAGGGTAACTCAGGATATATTCTGTTTAACTAGAATACACAGGGTGTAAAAAATGGGGTCCTAGGATCAAGCTCCGCATCAGGCTCCCTGCTTAGCAGGGAGTCTATTTGTCCACTGCCATTCACCCCACCTGTGCTCTCTTTCTCAAATAAACAAATAAAATCTTTAAAAGAATTCAGTATTTACCCCTAGTGGTTTTTCTTAAACAATATAAGAAATTATATAGATGTGGCCCATCCATCTTTCCTTGAGAGCAATCATTCCTAAAGGACCCTAAACCCTCTATAAGCCTCAGTCTATACGAATTCAGAAGGAAAGAACCAAAATAACTCCTCATTCACACTATCCTGTTATTAGGACCTTGGAGAGAAAAGGTTAGATGGGTTATGGGAAGATGTAATGTAAGTAAAGTAAGTACTGAGATTCAATAAAAATTCAAAGATTTGACTCTTAACGTACTATATCTGAGTGAAGTCAAAGTCAGGACATTCTATAAGCAAAGTTGACAGGTCTGTGTGATTTTGGCAAAACACTCATCTGTATTAAACACCAATGTGGATATGACTAACACCAGAAACGTGATCAAATTTCTTCAAGAAATAAATGTATGATAAATTTAGGTAGATACCAAAGATCTGAAGGCTTGATGTTTTCCATTTTTTTTTTTTTTTAAAATTAGGAAGAGAGGCAGACAGAGAGAGGGGGAAAGCAGGCTCCCTGCTGGGCAGGGAGCCCGATATGGGCCTCGATCCCAGGATCCTGAGATCATGACCCGAGCCGAAGGCAGAGGCTTAACCCACTGAGCCACCCAGGTGCCAGATGTTTTCCATTTTTTAAAAAGATTTTATTTATTTACTTGACAGAGATCGAGAGAGGGAACAGAAGCAGGGAGAGTGGGGGAGGGAGAAGGAGGCTCCCCACCGAGCAGGGGGCTGAACACAGGGCTTGATCCCAGGACCCTGGGATAGTGACCTAAGCCAAAGGCAGATGCTTAATGACTGAGCCACCCAGGCACCCCAATGCTTTGCATTTTCAGTGGACAAGAGAATTGGCCTCGTCTGATATCAAAGTGACCACTGCATTTTGTCCCAGAAAGATTTACTCAAATTTGGTATAGTAAATAGCATATTTCTTAGAAAACCAGTCATTTTAAAGAAGGGTAAATCTATTTTCCTCTTGTAGACCATGGCTAACCACAGTATGGCACAATTTTGGAGAAATCAGACCTCACCCAGTTACAAAAATAGCAAAAAGGGCTCTTACTGCTGGCAGAAAAATAGCTAACATCTTTATTGATACTGCAAGAACAGAGTTTTAAAATTTTCAATTATGCATTTAAAAAATCAGCTCTTACAGATAAGGCTGAAAGGGAAAAATTAAATTGTTTATAAAAGAGAAAGTAACTACAATCATTCTTTGGAGAAAAGAAGAGAAGGAGGGTAAAATTTGGGGAGAGTGGGAGGAGACACTTCAGGTCGAATGCTGAATATGTGACCTGTCGAAGCAGTTTGAACAGTCTGGGCCTCAGGTCCCCAATCTCTGAACTAAGGAGAGCATTGCCTTCCTCTCCCTAGAAGGGGTTCTGAAAAATCAAGTAAGGTTTATAAAAGGATTCAGTAATCTGTAATTGTTATTACTGGTGTTTTATAAGGAATTCGTTTTACTCCAAAAGGGGCTACATATCAATATGAACAAAAGGGCATTATTCTCCTCAGTATAAACCCCAGATCAACCAAGGCTCTCTTTGATTTGCTGACTTTTCCTGATTGACTTAGTTAAATCCTAGGTGCCCCAAGGATCCCCACCTCCGGGTACTCACTTTTGGAGTGACCCTTTCCCACTGAATGCGGGCTGGACTAGCGTCTCCGGTCTCACACACAAAACAAGATGATGCACAACTCATGGACTAGGTGGTGCAAGGCACTGTAGACCATGTTAGGCTCTCCTGGATTATTCACTCAGGGGAGCCCAGGGCCTTGCTGGGAGCCGGCCTATGGAGAGGCCCCTGCTGTGAAGGCCTGAGAGCTCTATCCACAGCCACAGAGAAAGGAGGCTTTCTGCCACCAGATGAGTGAGGCTGACAGCAGATCTTCTTGACTGCACCCTCATGAAAGATGCTGAGCTAGAACAACCCAGCTCAACTGCTGCCATGTTCCTGACCCTCAGAAAATGCAAGACATAATGAACGTTTGGTGCATTAAATTGCTAAGTTTTGGGGGTAATTTGTTTGTTTTTTTATGGAGTCCAATGAGGGGCTTGAACTCACAACCGTGAGATCAAGACTTGAGCTGAGATCAAGAGTCAGACGTTTGGGGCACCTGGATGGCTCAGTGGGTTAAGCCTCTGCCTTCAGCTTAGGTTATGATCTCAGGGTCCTTGGATTGAGCCCTGCGTGGGGAAAAAAATCTCTGCTCAGCAGGGAGCCTGCTTCCCCCTCCCTCTCTGCCTGCCTCTCTGCCTACTTATGATCTCTCTGTCAAATAAATAAATAAAATCTTTAAAAAAAAAAATAAGAGTCAGACATTTAACCTATTGAGCCACCCAGGCACCCCAGTTTGGGGATAATTTGTATGCAGGGAAAGATTACTAATACAGAGCATTTGACAGCATCTTGTTTTGCAATTAACATGTATTTTAAGATCAGTCATCTCCTTGGGTATGAATTATCTCACCCATTGGTAAATTCTGTCATTTTTGCACTTGTCTATTTTCTCACAACAACTTCAGACGCTGTCTGCATAAACTGATCATCTTTGATTTACTACATAAAAACACACCTTAACTTGCTTCTTGTATCCACCTACTATCTTGCAATAGGAGGATAGCCATTTTGGGTATGTGTACATGTGTGTGTTTCTTCTGTGATTCCTGCCAGACTTTTAATGTAATTTGGGTTGGAGAAAGAAATACCTACATAAAAAATTGTATTTTTGAGTAATCTCAATGAATCCGGTATTACTAAGATTAACCCACCCTTATTATTATTATTATAATTATTATTTTTTTTAAAGACTGATTTGGGTGCCTGGGTGGCTCAGTGGGTTAAAGCCTCTGCCTTCGGCTCAGGTCATGATCCCAGGGTCCTGGGACTAAGCGTTGCATCTAGCTCTCTGCTCAGCAGGGAGCCTGCTTCCTCCTCTCTCTCTGCCTGCCTCTCAGCCTACTTGTGATCTCTGTCTGTTAAATAAACAAATTAAATCTTAAAAAAAAAAAAAAAGAAAGAAAGAAAAAGACTGATTTGGAAAACCTACTCTGGTTCCACCAGATCTAAAGCTCTACCTTCCAAAACTCATTTTGTGGCCCTGTGCAACAGCTCTTTGCAGTGCAACTTTTGTTTTTAAAGGGCCTTTGTACCTAAAATGCCCATGAAGGCTTCATTCCACTTAGGCCAAAGATTCATTCAGTACAGAGACTGCCAAACCCATTCACAAAAGAGTAAAATCTTTGAACTGCTATTTCTCCCCACCCTCAGTCTGAAAATAAAGACAAGGAAAAGAAATAAAAGCAAATTATTAAGGATACCTTAGTATGGCTCTAGTTGTTTAAAAGTTGAAAAATATTTAATGAGCAGCTCATTTCACTTTTCAAGGCATTCAAGATGCACCAGTGGAAATAAAAAACAAAACAAGAGCCAGATCTCGTGGAACTTCAAAACTGTAAAGTTCAAAAGATCAGTCCAATAAATATTAGTTGGCTGTTTTTGTGGAACCCGTGACCATTAGATCCTTCACAAATGAGGAAAACCAAATGAAACCCTGAATTCTCAGACTCCTATATGCCACCCTATTTGTCTTACCACAGGCGATATAATTTATGTTCTCCAAGACATGCTCCTCACCACCATTATAGCGATTCCTCCAAATGAGCAATTTCATTTCATGTAAGCTTTAGAATAAAAAGATACATTTTAAAAATGATAATCCAACTATTCTACTAGTTTTTTGTTTTTTAGTTTTCTTGGGTTTTGCGTTGTTTTTGCTTTTTGTGTGTGTGTATTTTTGTTTCTTTTTTTTGTAAAGGTCCCTTAGGTAACTGGCAGTTTCCGTTTAGTTTGGCCTTAATGAGTATTTACTGCATGCAGGACCCAGAAGCAGAATCCATACGGCTTTCAATTTCCTCAACTTAAATACAAGAAAGTGTAACAGTAACCAAAACTTTTCAAAATATTTAAAAGCACTACTTTTCACCACTGAATTTTCCTGCCAAGTACACACTATGCTTTTAAAATTACCTGCCTTACATCAGATGTTGATTTACAGGCAGAATTCAAGCTCTTACTTAAAAAAATGTTTCCTAGACATATGAGAATCATATTTTCTTAGAAAACAGTTTAAAACTTCATCTATAGATGGCCCAGTGTCTAATTGGAGAAGGTGTAATTGAGATTGATGAGGAACTATGTTCCTCCAGTTATATGAAAATAGGGCTTTTTTTTTTCTCATGAACACGTATAATGAAATAGCATATACATAAGATTATATGTATACTCTACATATGTACATTCTAAATTTATGAAAGCATTTCAGATGGTTTCATATAATAGAAACATAATAATTATATAAAATTTAAAGTGTAAGGTACAGTTCAGTAGAGAAAATAATTATTTCAGGAAACTAGACTAAGGAAGGCTGCTTCAACGGAGACATAATTTTAATTTTGAGCTTCCAAGCAGCTATCATCATCATTAGATAAGAGACATACGAGTTTATTCAGTTTATCAAGAGAAGGACTTTCCCCTCTCACTCATAGGCAAGCCTTAGGGTAGGAGATACTAGGCATAATGGAGAGAATCTTTACAGAAGGTGCAGAATTTTCATGTGGCAGAAACTGCAAAACAGCAACCCATGGACCAGGTTCAACCCACAAGTTATCTTCTTTGATCCCTCACAGTCGCTACAAAATTTTTTGAATTGTTGCCAGTATTTAACATAAGAACCTTGACTTCCAGATTCTTCTGAAAAATCAGATTTGAGAAGGCTAGCCTTACATTTCCACAGGGTAGCAGTTGGCTGACTTAAGAGTTAACTCTCCTGTACGTCACAGAAGTCCGCCTTGCCACCACTTACATCATCTGCAGGTATTTGAGTGTGGACCCCTGTAAATATATCGTGGTTTTTTGTAAAATCTTACTATGAAACTTGAATGTATGATATGAAATCAGCAATCTTCAAAGACCAGTCTTCAGGGAAGCAGGAGCAATGGAGCACAGGGCACAGAACAGAGCTCAGAGGGGAGCCTCCTCTCTCTGGGCATGAAAACCATTCAGGAGTCTCTTAAATAACACAGAAGACAAAGTCCAGGGACTTTAGATACTGCCCCCAAGAGTCCCTGACCACATGTTAAGAAATCACTGAGAGAATAACATATATTCTTTGAAGTAATATCCTGTTTTAAGCTTTTATTTATTTATTCATGAGACTCAGAGAAAGAAAGGGAGGCAGAGGGAGAAGCAGGCTCCTCACAGAGCAGGAAGGTTGATGTGGGGTCCATCCCTGGACCCTGGGATCATGACCTGAGCAGAAGGCAGACACTTAACCAACTGAGCCACCCAGGGGTCAATAATACCCTGTTTTAGAACAAGACTCCTTCATGTAGGACTGATGCTGTGCAAATGTGTATTAGAGAATGGTTTATGTTCCCTCTGACTTGCAAGGTGTCCATTCTAACTAGTTGAAAATATTCTGAAGATCACCTCTGTGTTTATGGAAACTCATGGAAACTCACCAAATGCAACAGATAAAAGGAAGGGTGCTCTGCTTGAAGAAGGGGCAGGAGGGCCAACGTGCTTGGACCTCCTGAACCAAAAACATGCTGTTGATGAAGAAGTGGGTCCCATGTCACAGACCCATGACTCTTCAGAGTTAGTTGACTCTAAAGGCTCTGCCAAAAACTGGACTGCAATCATTGGCCAAGGAGCTCCCTAGAAAGTTCCCGAAGGGCAAACATTCTGTGCTATTGATTATAGAAAAATCCATAGATTTACTTAGTCTGGCATGCAGTTGGCAAAGCAAACATTTGTTACTAAAGTGAAAGTGACAGGCCATTCCACAGGAAGTAGACTTAGAAGTAGCAAAGGCAGGGTCTAAATTTTCGTTGAGAAAGAGCTTTGGATCTGCTGGAATGCCTGAACAAGGAACAGATTCAAGGCACGGAAATACATACTATAGGACAGATAACTTTCAAACTGTTGTTTAAAGCAGCAAACCTCTTTTCTGAACCAAAATCTAGACTGAATTCCGATACATAAAACTGCAATGAATATAGCTGTTTTCTGACTGAAAGGTGGTTAAGAAGCCAGAATCTCCCATGTAAATATGTCCACTTCTTCCTTCCCATGAATTTGGCATCTTTTCAGAATCCTAAGGTTTTGTGGAACATACTGTAAAACATACTACCATGGGGGAAGAAAAGGTAGGACTTTGGCCTGGAAATATTTTTTAAAGATTTTATTTATTTATCTTAGAGAGAGCACTCAAGAAGGGGGAGAGGTAGGAGTGGGAGAATCTTAGGCAGGCTCGACTTCCTGCTGAGCACAGAGCCTGAAGTGAGGCTCGATCTCATCCCCCTTAGATCATGACCCAAGCTGAAATCAAGAGTCGGACACTTAACGACTGAGCCACCCAGGCACCCCAGGCAGGCCTGGAAATTTTTAAGGCAGATATTAACATCTTTTCCATAATAGTGAACTGAAGCCACAAATTTCCAATATCAAAATTATTATTTTGAAATCACTGAAATAGACATGGAGAGCAAACCATTAATACAAAAATCAATGAACCAACTCTTCCTGGCAAATCTCCTAAGATATATAAAGAATTATTTTAGAACCGACCACCTGTTCCCAGTTCTTTTATAACCCTTAAAAGAAAATGTCACTTTCACTTACCTACTTCATAAAACTAAATCCCTCTCTTCTTTATTTCAAATAATTGAATAAACAGCACTGTTGTTATCTCAAATCTTTTGTGAATAAAAAAAAACAAATGAATGTAAAATACTAAAAAATATTAAGTAACAAAAGAATTAGAAGTATTCATTGACTAGTATTTTATTATTTATTCTTCAAAAGGGAGACTAAATCCTACATTTTAAAATATCTGAGTTTAAAACCTGGTTTCTAAAGATCCTTGATTCTATCACCATTAGCACTGACAAAACTCAGAGTTTTCAAAAGCTTATTTTACAAATTCAGTGTCCATGATTTGAAGACATCACTGCTCATATAAAGAGAGAGGCGGAAAAAGTACAGCAAGATCCAGGAGCAAGGCCAGATTATGCATCCACAAAATTTTTTTCTATCCTTCAATGGTATTTGGGGGAAAAAAAAGTGTTTTCCCTTTACAAAGAATAAATACAATTGCACTCGGGGTGGGGGGGTATCCCAAACTTTCACCACTGTGAAATTCCTTCCCAAATTTTCAGCTCTTCATAAAAGCCAGCAATGTTTGACATCACCACTCAACCACTGACGAGTGCGTGCATGTGTGTGTGTGTGCATCTGTGTCTGTGTTGTGTGTGTATATGTGTGTGTCTGTCTGTCTACTGCACTTTCCCAGTAAGTGTATGCCCCAGAACCCATACATTCCAACACACTGAGCAAGCACACACACGCCTCCCTGGCTTCCCCAAACTCAGCTAGCGAGGGGGCACTACACTGGAGGCAGGCCTGCACACCAGACACCTTCCAGCCCTGCCCAGCCATCCCCACGGAAATGCAAAGGGGAAGGAGAATGAGAGTAAAAGAGAGAAAGAGAGAGAGAGAGAGAGGAAGTGGCCAGTACAGGGCCTCATAGAAAGAAATGCAAAACCTTTTGTGGGGCAGGCCAGCCACATATTCCTAGAGTTTTTAAACGTCAAAGAATAAACTGAGATTTTCAGTCCTGCTGGCACCACTGGAGGAGTCACTTACTGTGTTCTATGCACTATCAGTGAACACCAGGCTTTCCCCTGTGCTCTGAAATTAGAGAATGCATGAGCTGTGTGACATGTTCACTCAGTCACCTATGCTCCTATGGCCGCCTATCTCCTGGCCTCTTTCTTTCCCTCTCTCCCTCCAACTATCTCTCTTTCTTTCTCTCTTTCCCTTCTTCCTTCCTTCTACTTGAAGAGGATAAACTCCATTTTTTTTTTTAGTGTTAAACTGTTGAATCATCTACCTCTGACTCTCTCAAAGATGCACAAATATTTTACTCCAAAATCTTACCCATAGAATGAAGAAAAACATCCATTTTTCGTTATACATTGTTAAAATCACAACAATCAGGAGGGACTCAGTTAAAAGGTCTCCATATGATATAGTTATCGCCTGTCCTCACATGAGCTTTCTCAAAATATCTTTTATTTTGTGAATTGGTTTGAATGAAGTTAACCTGTCTGCAGAATCACCATTCGATTACATATTTTTGCTTTACTTTTTGAAGAGAAAGAGAAAAGAGATGTAGCAAGATAATAAAAATGTCTTCTCTGATAACATTTTAAGCTCTATTAGAGGTTCTTGATGGAGAAAAGTCATTATTTTTTAATCATAATAAAGCTAATAAGATTATGATTTTATCAAAAAAGCACAACCTCTATATCTAGAAGCAAAATTCTTGTAGATCTCATATTTCACTGATAGTATAATTGTATCTTGTGTCTTATATACTTAAAAAAGTCACCAATGTACTATATATATAATGTTTAAGTATTGTATCAAAAAGAACATATAGATCTTTTTACTCCCTATGCTTTCACTGACATTTTCATGTGTCAGAAAGGTTTAAACTTTTCTAATGTTGGATGAATCATTTTATGAAAAGCAAAGTGTGAGAATCCCATATTTCCCTTCTCTAGACCATACACATTTTTTTACATACAGATGAAAATGAAACCATGCCAAACTTTGTACAACATTCTTAAGTCCTAAACAAAAAAGCCTGGGTCTTTTTTCAGGATTTAAAAAATATATATCTGGGCCAAAGGCATGAATACAGACCTTCTCCCCACACTGCGTACACATTATGTTTTTTTACACTACATTTTCAGCCACAATGACTTTTAAAAACATCTCTCTTTCATCATTACTAACGTCTCCTACAATAGGAAAGACTACTTCAAAAAGTGTCCTACAATTATGACTAACACTTTTAGCTGCTTTTCATTTATATTATATTTAAAAATAACCAAACTTCAGTCCCTTCTCTTCCTCAGCATATCTGTTGTATACATGTAAATTTTATTTCTTATTCTGAGTTGGGAAAAAGATACAAAGTTACTCTCTAGCCTATGTAAACATTATCACAACTCCTGCTTAACTGGTAGGGTGCTGTTACTATATTCAAATTAGGAGGAGAGCAAAGGTAATAGGACCACTGTTTCTTTGAAGCAGGTTTGGTCAGGTGGAAGAAGGAATTGCTTTTGAGCCTGAAGCTTTACAGCTCTATCTGGAATAGGGATGAAGTACAGGTCTCTCCTGGCTATTGTGAGGATAAAATAAGATACAGAAGGCCTAGGGCAGCCCCTAACACAGGAACTGCTTTCTAAGCATTAGTTACCTTCCTTCCTCATCTTCAGAGTCAGAATTCCACAGATCGTGCAATATCCTACTCCATACTATCCTAACTTAAAGAAATGAAATGTGTGGGGAGTTGGAAATAATCTTTTCACCTATTATTTTCTTGATAGTGCCTTCCTCCCTTCCACCACCACCATATACACAGGACAGTATCCCAAAGTTAAAGGAAACAAGAGGATAAGTGCAGGAGAAGTTTACAATTAAGGGAAAATGAACTGCACTTCACAAACTGTGTTATTTAGTATATGTTTTTGAGTGGTTATATCATTAATGAAGATCTCTGAAAACTTCACGGGTGCTATCCGACCAATATTCCTTCCATCCCCACAGGAGAGGCCAAAGGCCATATTCTGTACAGCAAGGGAAGCAGAGAGACACCACATCTAGGGAAAGACCTGGCAGACACTAAGAAAAGAAACCAAAACATAGTCCTGACCTCCAGCAATGGGGTGGTTAAAAACGCAGGAAGAACCCACCCAAGTGATTCCTTGAGCTAGACTTTCCTTTACCACAAGGCTTACAGTCTTGACCAGAGCGATAGCTCACTGCCTCATGCATGTGGCGCAAGATGTCGAGAGATACGTCTTTCTTGGCAGTGTTCTATTTCATAGCACAAGGAACGCAACCACTGAAAAAAGCAACAAACTCCAACCCCACTTCTGTCTATGGGCGAGCATGGTGCTGGGAGGAGGTAATGCTGCTGGTAACGTTTAAATTGCCTCTGTTTGTTTCTAATTATTTTTGTTTCTAAAAAATCGTAACAAAGTACAGATCACTCAGATTGATGTAAGAATAAGACTGCAAAGGGTCATTCACAAACAAATCCATTTTCAAATATTTTCATCACTCTTGAGAAGCACCCTTTGAGCCCTCCAATGTTTTTGACTGACTTCTTTAACTTAAAAAAGAGGGGGAAAAAGTCTCAGCATGCTGGACTGAGGATCAGAAGACCTGGGCTCTACCCACAGCTTCACTATTTAATAGCCATGCGGCCTTAGGCAAATTATTAAATCTTTCTGAAACTAAGTTTCCTCATCAAAAAAAAAAAAAAAAAAAAGGACGAAATTACTTGTCCTATCTTCTTCACATAATTATTATTTGGAATAAATGAAATAATGTGTTGAAGGGGCTGGGACATCAACCGTACTATATGAATATACAATGCAGGCACATAAAAATACATGTATCCACTACTAGCATTATTTACACAACAACACATGGAATCATGAAGCAACCTTTCTGATCACATTTAAAACAAAAATTAAAAATCCAAGCTTAGCCCTGAAGCAAATTCTCACACACTGGCACCATATTAATTATATCATAATGAGAAAAGCTGAAAATATTCTCATTGCAATGGTCCCAAAATATTTTCCTGGTCATTAGGTACAACAGTTCTTATGACACAGATAAATATCAAAAAGTCTAAAACATGCATCAGAACTCTTAATTTTCACTTATTGGACTCATTAAAACACCTATTTTATGAAATATTCTTGATAGTACACAGAATGGGAAAATTCTAAGGAATGGTCACATTTTAAAAATAAAGTACAGAATAGATAAATAACAAAGAAATCCAAGAATAAATGAACAAAATATATCTCAAAAATGCAAGCCTATTACGCAGTGAGAAAGAGAGGCTTGGGAAGGAGACATATATCTATTCAATGTTGGGCAATGGGTTAGCTTTTAGATCTGATGGCCTGCTATTAATATAAAAGCATCCATTTTCTCCGATCTACTTAATCTTTACCTCAATATGCCCTCCAACTCTAAACCAAATTAAAGAAACAATTATCATATCCTCCTTTGTCTTTGGAAACCAAAGCAACAGAACCTGAATTTTTCTATAAAAGAAAATAATTTTTCTTCACTATTTTATGGAAAGACCAAAGTACATGATCAAGACAGGAAAAGAAAAACCTTAAAAATAATGCTCTGAGCACTCTACAATTTTGCTGCCCGAAATAGAACCCATACAGTCCATGCCACCAAATGAAAATTACAAGTTTGTAAGCATGAAGTCAAATTATAAAGTAAAAGATTTTTAAAAATATTTTAATGATGACAAATGGGAGGAAAGACTGTTATCTTTACTGGTAGGTGCTTGTTGTTTATTTGCTATTACGTTTTCTTCAATGATAGTGTTCTGAATGACTACCCAAACTGACTCGACTTGAATTTCAGTGTAAAAAGGATAAGCCTTGACTAATAAATTACTTGGGCATGTTTTGTTAAATGGAACCATCCCAATACTTCAAATTAAGAAGTTAATCATAACTTTTGATAAATTATGCTTTTGACTAAAAGTTTCAGAAAACTGGTTTAACAAACTGGCTTAGCCAAGCCACACAACTCTCTTCTTCAACACCAAAAAGAATGTAAAGACACTTTGGTGGCACGTAAGTGGAATTTTTAAAAATACATTTTGAAACTTTTTTAAAAGTCTCCGAAGAAACCAGTTCAATATTTATGTTTCTAATGAAATTGATTCTGTCAGAGTTGTTGTGCAAAATAATATACTGTCTTCCACAGTATGGAATTGCTAAATGAAAATGCATATTCAAATCTTGAATTCTCTAACATTTATAAAATGGCTTATCCATTATCAGAGCCTTCACAGAATCACTGAGCTAACTGTGTGAGAGGGGCTATCTAACAAAAGGGAGAGTAGACTGTGCATTGCATCGTCCTCCCAGCAGCACACTTAGGGCAGAAGCCACTATAGGTGCCTGAGCCCTGGCTTCCAAAAGGTTAACCACCTACAAGAGTTATGCATCACTCAAAGCAAACACTGAGTCCCTTTGTCACAAGGTTCAAATATCTAGCAATTTTCATTTGCCGTGTCAGATTCTAAAATCCAGAGCAAATGTTGCTCAATTAAAGATTTCCTCCTCTTCCCTCTTGATACCATCTGTCTGAAAATACTGTCCCCCACAAAGCACACATGCACACAGACATCCATGTGCACACACCCCACTGAATCACAGAGATGACACACTTAGCTCAAATAATATCCTCTCACAACTCTGACCAATTGCTCATCTACTTTTGAGAATTTCATTAGAAGACTTGGAAGAGTGATTCAGCAATAGACAGCAAATATTTAGAAAGTTGAAAAGTATCAGATATATGTAAAAAGTTCCTGTAGAAATCTGATTTTCATTGTTTTGACTTTTAATAAATGTGCCCGTTACTATCCTCTTCTGTACTTTTCAACCTCATTTACATGCCCCCAGCTGAAAAACTGCAGCAACCTCCACAAAACAAATCACCTACTCAAAATAGTTAGATGTAAATTTTGATTCACGATTAGTTCTAAATCATCTAATGTCCTTTCAAAAATTCTTCTTAAAGAAAATATATTATATCACCATGTATAAAAGCTATTGTACAAATACTACTAATCTTCTCTCATATAATCTCAGGTTAAAAGAACAAAACACAAAACTCTGAGACCATCCCTTACTGGTCATCTTATATCCAGCCATAATTACAAGGAAACATTATTTTTTTAAAAAACACTACTTGACAAATGTATTAAACATCACCAAAACTCCTTTTAGAATTACTGGGGAGATGTAGTCATTTAGTACTGTTATAAATTGCTACAATACAAATTTAAAACTGAGATGAATTTGACCAATTGGAAATCAAGTAGCACATAAAAAGTATTTTGATTTGCAGCTTTCAATGGTTTTTAAAATTTAGCTAAATGATATAAAACATCAAATGGCCAGTCTTTTAATATTTGTAAGCTACAACTTTTAATCTACATTATCACCTAAATTATCAACTAGTTTTTTTCTTTATTGCTTCTATTTCAATTCTAATTCTTATCTCTTAAAGGTCACAAAAATGTGTAATTCTTTATGGCATTGCCTAGAAACATATGAAAAAATTATTAGCTTTTTTAAAAATGGGAAACTAAATGTCCAGCTCATAGTCAAATCATAAGTTACCTTACACTTTGACATATATTTTATATTAATATATGTTATATCCACACATGTAATCTGTATAATTAAATTCAGGGATTAATTTTTAATTCAACAAGTTCTTTAAATAGAAGGTTATCATATGATTTTAACCTTAAAAAGTCTTTTCTATTGCTAAAAAATTAAAAATTGATGCAGCAAAAGCTTTTGTTGAAGGGAGGGCTTGAGGTTGGATGATTTTTTTTTTCTTTTTGGTATTTAATTCAACTATACACAATGTAGTACATACAAGCAAAATACAATTGAGATACTGTTTTCTTTAACATTCCTATAGGAGACCGAATTCATTTGCATTGGATAGAACACAATTACTGATTTTTAACTCATGAAAGACAAATTCATAGCTTTTTCCTACACTACCTCATAGTATTCACACCATCTCAGTGAAAGCATGTCTAGCAACACTTGGTTACTTCCTAGCAGTGGGTAAAAATTGCATTTTTCAAAGTGTTGTTTCTCACAGAATCATTCAAGTTTAGTTACAAAGCACATTCAGGTTCACGTATGTCTTAGTCCAAAACAATTTATGTGACATGTGCTTGTGTGTGTGCATGTGTGTAGGTCCATATGCAGATATCTGTATATGTATTTAAACTAAACTCTCCTCGACATCAAAAATGAAATTTCTCTCAAGGAAGTTTCCACAACTTTTAACAGAATTTTAAAGTCACTACCAGGTTCTTCCTCTTTAAGCAATCTTTGATTTATACATAGTACCAAGAAATATGAATAGAGAAAAACAATCCAAAGATTCATATTCAACAAAGCTTGAAACCAACTTAGCAAGTAAGAAAAATAGATGGTTTGTCTATGGTTTGCATTATAATAATTTGCATCTAATAAGAATGAAACACATGTGGCAAAAAAGAAAAAGAGTTTAGTGCTTCTGAGGACCCTGAGAAAATAAGGGTTATCTAGTCTGTCTGCTCTAATAGCACATGTAAAATGACGCTAGAAGGATACTTAACAAAAGACCCAATTGGTAAGCAAATGGCATGCCAATAATTTCATGACTTAAGATAAAAACATCTCCTCCCAAAGTATCATTTGCTTTAAAAAAAAAAAAAATCTATTTGGAATGTAGATAGTAAAGTTCATTCTTGCAAACAGAAAGAAATCAGAACAATATAAGGAAAATGAGCACTCAATTGTTGAATGATTTTTTTTTTAAGGAAGCAAGCAATGAGGATGAATTGTTTTCTTCACATTTTCACTTCAACTAACACAAAAACCACATATAGAACTGACTTAACGCTGACAAATCGACTTCTAACTTGTGAGATTTCATGGAAATGCAACAAAGGAACACCAAAATAGTCACCATATAACCTAAAAGCTTTGGTTTCAAATGTCACAGTACCCTGCTTTTTGAAAGCCAGCACTGTGATAGTGCCCTGTACATGAGAACATACAGCTGCTTCATCCCAGGGTCTGAGCTCAGTACACAACGCCAGTCATGAGCCATCTCTCCCTTAGCCTGTAGTACAAGCAACTAATTCCTGCATTTTAAACCAATAAAGGAAAGGGGAAAAAAGAGTAAAACCATCCAATCAGAAATGATGCAACCCTCTACAGCAGCAGCTTATGCATACATTTGGTATGTCAGACGTCTTCAGTGTAGTGAATCATACACAGCGTATTTAATCTACCTCCTAGGTATTTCACATTGCCCACATGTTCAAAGAAATCATGTACTAATAGGACTATGTAAGTCCTAGTTCGCTCTTTATTTAATTAATACTAAAGAATTGGGAATGCTTTTAATTCTGAACTCTTACATAAACACAGCAAAACTACCTAAATGATACTCTGGCTAATAATAAATAACCTCTTCATTTTGAAAGAAAAAGTTTAGAAGAAGTTTATTTGTGAGCAGGCTCAGGATAAGTTAATAACTTCAGATGCTTTAGTATTTCACTTACATTGCAACATGAAATAATGTACTTTGCAACATGAAATGAGACACCAAGTAAACAAAGTTAAAATTCAAGTGATTTTTATTAATTATAACCCAAAAAGGGTTATAAAACAGCTTAAAACAGCTATACCCCCAGCACATACAGCCCATAGAATCAGGCATTTATAGAATAATAGCCCATCAAATATTATAGGTGCTTTTTTCAAGCCTTACTCAATATATTCATCAAATTTTCAAGTACTGTAAGATGAGTAATTTAAATTACAATAAGTACTTAATATATCAGAAAGTTTGAACTTGAATTTCTCAGGCAAAAAAAAAATTATAGAAAAGTTTACAAATTAAAACACTTAACTGAAAAACCAGTTACACATTACATCTGTTCCTGGAGAGAAGAACTAGCTTAATATTACACATGAAGCTGCAAATCATAACTTTTGCCTTTTTCTAAAGTCAGTAGCTTTGTGACACCTCACAGAATCATTTGCAAACAAAAGATATTCTGTTGCTTAGTTAAAATAAAAGTATCTGAAAAGACGCCCACAGTTTTTAAAACCTCTTTAACAAAACATCTAAGTATTTATAAAATTAGTCAGTTTGTTTTAAAATTTATTCAATCCTGGTAAAAATCAAGTTAGTGGTTACACTGTTGAGTATCACAAATGGTAAAGGTGGTAAATCAAAGACTTCACTTAGAGTTTTCAATCCAGCTACTTAATGACTAATGGTGAAGAAATGTATGTGAATGGGATATAAACTAAGTTACGACACATGGGAGAAAAAGAATCTAGAATGAGTAATAAAGGGCCCGATTTAAAGTCCACAATAAACTTTAAACAAAGATGTTCTCCCTCATTGTCTCCTCATAGATATTTCTCACGTAGGCAAATCACTGTGGAGAAATCCAACTTCCACAAAGCTCTTTACTCTTTTATTAACAACAGTGCACTTAAATATAACCTACAGATTTCACAAAAATTCTTGTTCAGCCTCAAACATATCTTAAAAGCAACAACAACAAAACGCTCAGAAGCAATAGTCAATAGTCTCACTGACTAAAAAAGTCTGGCTTTTTAACTGCCATCCAATCCAAACAACCTTCTTCTTTAGAGTGCTATGCAAAATATTGACCCCCTTACTGAATTATTTTATTATTCAACGTTGAGCTATCTTTAAAAAAAAAAAAACCTAATTAATCGCGAAGTTTAGTTAAGCAATTTAGCTGACAAAGTAAATATTTACTCTTAACATCTCACAGGAAGTCTTGACAAGCATTTGTTGCCACTGTGCTGGGGGTAGGGGTGGGAGGCAAGTTTTGATAAACAAGTTTAACGGTCCCAGCGAATTTCACACAGCTAGGGTTCGCCACCCCTCACCCCCAATAAGGCACCATATATTCCCAAGCACAGTCAACACCTTATATAATGAAAGTAAAAAGTGTAACTTTCTAAACTGTGTTATCTCCACTAACAAAACAAACAAAAGCCCTTTTTTAAACTATAAAGGCACGTTTTTTAAAACGGAGCGTATTTTTGTATTTTTACGTAAGCCGTATCACAAAATAACTAAGTAAAAGATATTTACCTGAGCTTTTTAGAGACTGAGTAATCAACTTCCATGATTTTCCCATGCAATTCCACTTTACCTTTAAAACAGAAATTAAAGCACTCAGAACCTTCCTTAGATAAAAACCGGCGGGGGTCTAGGAGGGGCACGCACAGAACTCTACGCTCGGGCTCCGCCTTCGGGCGCCCTCCAGGGGTCTCCTACCCGGCTCCAGCTGGGCAAACTTGGTTCCCAGTGGGAAGCAAGGTGGGCGCCCCCAGTCTTGGGACGAGGTGGGAAGGGCGCGAGCCCGGATCCGACCTCAGGTATAGCTGTGGGTGGCACTACCGGAAAAACAAATTTAATAAAGAGCGGCGCCAATTTGAAAGGATGAGCTCATTTGAAACTCAAGCTGCAGGGCTGGCGCGGCCCCGCTCCTCTCCCGGCCCCCACTTCTCCATACCGCTAACCCGCGCCCCGAAGGCTCCGCTGCGCTCCCCTCCCTGCCCTCTCCACCCGGTGGCCCCGAGAAGACGCACCGACCCTCTCCTCCTGCCCCCCCACCACCCGGGGGACCGCTTCTACGAGAGTCCAGTCCCGGCCGGCTCCTGGGTGTCACCTTGGCCTCGCTGCCGCCCCGCCCCCACCCCACTCGCCAGTGGGGAAGGGGCTCCCGCCGGGCCGGGATTCGGGGGGCGCAGGCTCCCGGCCCGGGGGCGAGCGCGGCTCCGAGCGGTGCGTGTGCGAGAGGGAGAGTTGGTGAGTGCGCGCGCGCGCGAGTGTGTGTGTGTCGCTCTCCGTCTCCCGTCTGGGCTCCAGCGCTCTCGCGGGCCCCCCGGTCGCCTCTTTCCCGGTTCTCAGCCCGGGCCCCCACCGAGTTGAGACAGGGCACCTCGTAAAAAGGTGCTTCTGGCCGAGCGGGAGGCGGGGGGACGGACGGCGGAAAGCCCCCAGCCCCGAGTTCTTCTCAATAAAATCGGACAAAAAATTCAGAGAAAAATAGGAGCGCTTGAGAGACGAGAGAGAGGGGACTGAGGTTCGGGAGAGGACCTGGAGAGATGTGCCGTCGTGCAGGGGCTGGGGTTGGGGAAGCCCCAAAACCTCGGAGGGGATCATCAGGGTGGCGCCGAGGGGGTGCCGAAAGTGGGGGACCGCGAGGCGAGGTGGGGAGGGGGGCTTGAAAGGAGAGTGCGGCTCAGGGAACGCCAGAGGGCCAGAGGTCCCGGGCACGAGGCACGGAAAAGGGTAAGGTCCGGTCAAGGGAGAAAGAGATGCAGGATTTGGAGGGGGTCCCTGACAAAGGGGGTGACGGGAAGGTCAGGGAAGAGAGGGGACGGGGGCTCTCTGAGGATGGGGGTGGGGAAACTCTGGAGAGCAGCTCGGGGAGCCAGGGGGAGGAAGGGTGCCCCCAGAGAGCGAGCGAGCCCTGGGCACCCTCGGAGCGGCTCGGGGGTCGCCCCCGGGCTGCGGCTGGGAGGGCAGGGGGTGAGTCCGGAGTGGTGGGGGGAGGGGAGAGGGCCGTCCCGGGATCCGGCCGGCGGCGAGAGTTGAGGGTCTGGTGCTTGGAAGTGAGGGTGCGGGCGCGGGAGCCCCTGCCGGGCGCCGCCCGCAGGGCTCGGCCTCCCTCCGGGCGCCGTCCCGGCCTGAGCTGGGCGAGGCGGGGGGAGGGGGGTAGCGGCGATTGCTTACCCGAGAGGGTCTCGATGGCGCGGATGGCCCAGTTCTGGTCGGGGTAGTCCACGAAGGCGTAGCCGGACTTGAGCAGGACCTGTCCCGCCAGGGGCAGCTTCCTGTCCCCGAAGAGCTGCCGGAGGTCGTCGGCGGTGACGGCGGGGCTCAGGTTCCCGATGTAAAGCTTGTTCATCATCCGTCTCTTCCCCGAGAGCCCGCGGCTCCCCCGGCCCGGTACCCGGCGCTCCTCGCCTCCTCCGCTGCCCTCGTCTCTCCTCCTCCTCCTCCGCCCCCCCTCCCCGCCCTCCGCCCGCCCGCCACCCACCCCCACCCTCAGCCTGGCTCCCCCCACCGCGGCCGGCCCGGCCCGCCCGGGGGCAGAGGCGGAGGCGGGGACTCGGCGCGGCTGCCTCCTCGGGGCAGAGTCCCGGGCCGGGCGGCGGCGCGCGGACAAAGCGCTCTCTCTGCCTCCCTCTCTCTCTCTCTCCCTCTCAAGGCGGTGGCGGGAGGAGGAGCAGCGGCGGGCGGCGGCAGCGCACCCCGCGTGTGTCTGTGTGAGAGTTTGTACGGGCGTGTGCGCAGCCGAGAGTGAGCGAGCGAGCGCCCCCTCCCCGCCCCGCGCCGCCGAGCCCCTCGCCCCCCGCACGGCTACCCGGGCTTCTGCCTCCCGCCGGGCGGGCGGAAGCGGGTCGACGCCCGGGGCTGGGGCTCCCGGGCGCCAGAAGCCCCGGCGGGCGCGGCGCGGAGGCCAGGCGTGCGGCGGGGCGGGGAAGGCGCGCCCCGGGCGCGGGTGGGAGTGCGCGAGGGGGCGCGGGGGAGCGGCCGCGAGCCGCAGACGTGGGAGGGAGAGGGGCCGTGGGAGAGCTCCGAGAGGGGTGTGCGCAAGGTGGACCGGATGTGAGAGTGCGACTGCCAGGGCCCGCGGGAAGGTGTGTCTCGGAGGTGAGAGGCGAGGGCAGGCTGGGAGGCAACTTTGGCGGCGAGTTGGCCGCGTCTGGCGCCCTGCGCGGTCCCTGGCGGAGCGCTCTTTCAGAGACCCGCTCCCCGCCCGGCTCTCCGGGGCGACCGGGCGGCGCGTGTGGTCGAGGGATCGCGGACAGGAGTCGGGACGCCTGGGGCCCGGGACCGGCCGGGCCCTCGCAGACTGCGCACCCTGGGGAAGTTGCCGCTGGCTTTGGGCCTCAGTTTCCCGGCCCGCTGGGGGGAGACGGAAGGCCAGAACGGAGTCACGTCCCCTCCGCCCGCACCCCATGCGCCCGGAACCCCGCGGCGGGCGGCAGCCTGACGTTGGCAGCTGCTCTCTATTCTGGGAAGTGCCGAGGGCTTCCCGAGCGGCCGCTGCGAAGCCAGGTGGCGGGTGGGGAGGCCAGCGGGGAGGGGGCAGGGGCTGCGGCCGGGAGGACCGACGCTCGGTGCCGGGCTCCGAGGCCGGGTTTGATCCCAGAGCTGGCTTGGTGGGAGGCGAGGGTAGTTGGAAGCGGAGGCGCTCGGGCTGTGTAGGAGTTCCCCGAGCATTGGGAAGGGCCCGGGGAGGAAAGAGGTCCTTCCAAGCGGAGGAAACAACGTGACCGACGGAAGAGGCAGGGTTGGGATGATAGCAGCCCCAGCCGAGGGGCTAGGGAAGGAGCCAGAAGGGCTGGAGGCTGTTGGGAGTTCCGGGGCCCGGCTGGAAGTCTGGTGGTTAGAGCCCAGCCAGGAAATGAAATTACACAGGGCAGGGGGAAACAACAACAACAAAAAAAAAAATTGGCAGGATTCAGAGGTGAACAAGGGGCAGAAGATTCCAAGATCTGGACTTCTGGGGGACCTTAGCGGTGGTGATGGTTTGACTTGAGGAATAACAAACAGTTCTTGAGGACATTGGGGATCTCTCGGTGAAGATGAAACAGGTTCAGATCTCCTGGCTGGGTCGTGAAGTACTGTCGTTCCTGTTGACAAAGAGGGTGGAGGGAGCGCGGCTTGTTTAAAAATAAATAAATAAATATGCTTGTTTCCAGGCCCCTTTGCAGACTGAGTCTGAGAGCCTGGATTTTTTTATTTTCCTTAAGTGCTCCCAGGTGATTCTTGTTTGGGACGCACTGGCAGGTGGAAGGCCCCATAGGCATAGGACTCAAACCTTCCTTTCTTTCCCTAGCTGTGTGGCTTGGAATAAAACAACCAATCCTTGCAGGGCTGTTGTGAAGTCTCTATGAAGGGGGACTGAGTAGTTTGCAGAGACCCAGTGCTCACACACATAATGCTCTTCTTAGGAACTAATGAGCTTTAAAATACTTTCTTTGGGGGCACCTGGGTGGCTCAGTGGGTTGAGCCTCTGCCTTCAGCTCAGGTCATAATCTCAGGGTCCTGGGATCAAGCCCCCCCTCCCCCCCGCAGCCGCCAGGCTCTCTGCCTGCCTCTCTGCCTACTTGTGATCTCTCTCTCTCTCTGTCAAATAAATGGGTAAAATCTTAAAAAAAAAAAAAAAAAAAACTTCAAAATACTTTGGTAGAGGGAGTTCTTAAATAACTAGTTGTCCGCAGGAAAAATAATGTATAACTAGATATTGCAGTTATTTGAATTCTGACTGTAGTCTCAAATATTAACATAGTTCCTCTCTCTAAAAAACGATTGGATTGCACTGCTTCTGGAGTTGGGAATGGACTTTGCCATTATTTCCCAAACTAATAGGCAAACTAGGTATGGATGTTTCCCTACCAAAATGTACTGGAGAACCACAAATGAAAACTAGTGTGTGTGTATAAACCTCAGCAGATCCAGAGGTAGTGATCTTCAGATTGTTCACACAAATACCCCTAGTTAATATAGTCACCTTTGTATTATAGGACAGTGTTTGCTCATTTTATTTCCGATAATCCAAATTTGCACCTTCTGAAAGAGAAATGAGAGTGGCAGGGGTATTGGTCTCATTCTTCTCTGAAAGTAAAAAGTAAAGCTGTTTTTTGTTCTGTGATATTTTCAGGCATATCAATTCCTTGGTCCTACTGCAAAACCACAAACATTTTAGCATGGCTTCTTTAGTGGGCAGCAAGCATCTAAAGATTCTTGGCCAAGGTGGCTTCTAGTGAACTCTTTTGCCATGTCTTACCTGGTCACTTTCAAATTTTTTTTCTGAGAAATAACTGCTCGTTGCTGCAGTTGTGTCTTCTATTCTGCCACGGGTCTATAAACCATGGTGCTGCAGAAGTCTTTAAATAGTGTGGTGGAGGACAGTTACCACCATTCCTCTGATTTGTAGCCCCCACAGTTCCTTACCTTTGAATGCAGAGTTGCTCTCTCACATGAGACAGAAGGGGACAGCCTCCAAATGCAAAACCAGAAATCCAGACTTTTCTGCCTGTTTTCTCCTGAGTTCACCTAACTCATCCCCTCCCAGAGGTTTGAAATGGAAATAGATATGGACTGAACTTAAGCCTACTAAGCTAACTAAGATTTTATGAATGTTTAACTGAGGTAAGAAATTTGGAGACATTTTTCTATTAGGCATATTAACCTTTTCCTTAAGAACATTGAAGGCAGTACAGATCCTCATGGTTTCTCAGTGATTGCTTTGGGCAGGATCCACAGTAGGGTAGCTGGGACAAGTTTTCTTAAGGTTACTTTGCAGATAGGAAAACTGAGGCCCAGGAAAGTAGAATTTCTTCCTGGTCATGCAGAGCTTGAAACGTGACTGGCAACATATAGTCTCGCTAAACAAAGAGCCTATGAAGAAGTGTTAGGGCTTCAATTTGGACTGTCTTTCTTTCTTTCCTTCTTTTTAAAGTAATCTCTATACCCAACCTGGGGCTCAAACTTAACAACTCCAAGATCAAGAGTCACAGGCTTTTCCAACCAAGCCAACCTGGTGTTCCTTGGACTTCCATGACCAAAATATTTTTGTCCAGGGACAGAACACCTTCTGATAGCATCACTTTGGCTGCCTTAACTGTTTGAATTTATAAAACCATGGTGAAAATGTTTCTGCTCAACTAGTGAAGGTGGTCTGTATGGCCAGTGGTGCTAGATAATACAAGGATTTGGGAGGGAAAATGAGGCCTGTTTGCTGGAAGGCTGGGGGAAAAAATGTAGTTGGAGCCAAATCAGTGTTTGTGGTGTCAGCTTACTCAATGGGGATGATTTGGTGGTCGTAGAGTAACCTTTAGATACCTTTTCTTGAGTTAGCAGGAGAAAATTTGTCTGACCTTAGTTGAATTAATTCACCTCTCTGAACTTCAGATTCCTCATTTGTAAAATAATCTCACTTCCTACCTCAACATAAACTCCGGCTTCTCTGTATTTTTCATATTTTTCCAAATACTAGGCTCTCAGAGCTCTACTTCTTTGCACATACTCTCCTTTTCCTGGAAAATTTTCCCCTGGTAAATTGCCTCCTCCTCTAACTTGACCCCAGTATACACACAGAGCTTCATACAGATATAAAGTATTTTTTCTAGTGGTGATTTCCATGATTTTGTGAATAGCCTAAAAACCATTGAAGTGTGCATTTTTTTTTAATTTTACTTATTTATTTGACAGAGATCACAAGTAGGCAGAGAGCCAGGCAGAGATAGAGAGGGAAGCAGGCTCCCTGCTAAGCAGAGAGCCCGATGCGGGACTTGATCCCAGGACCCTGAGATCAGGACCTGAGCGGAAGGCAGCGGCTTAACCCATTGAGCCACCCAGGCGCCTCTGAAGTGTGCATTTTAAACAGGTGAATTTTTGTTATGTGAATTAAATGTCAATTTTCAAAAATTACACAAGGGGAAAAAAAAACGGCTTCTCTATGGTGACTTTCAGGAGAAATGAGATTTTGTTTTTTTCATTCTTTGGCCAAGTAGCAAACCTTGCCTGTAGTAGAAGCTCAGGTAATAATTGTTGCATAAGCAATTACTACCTAAGATTTGCTCTATGGATTAAATGAAGATGTATGAGATGGTACCTGTCTTGCATGGTCCTTGACAGGTGGGAGGAGGAAATGTTAGGCACTGAGGATACAGAAATGTATAAACATTGTCCTGCTCTCAAAGAGTTTATGACCAGTAGGGGAGACCGATATATAAACGCATTATGGTATGCCTTTAGAGGTGCCATAATAGACTTTGGAGGCATAGAGGAAAGACCATCTCATTCAGCTAGGGTCAGGGAGAGGATCATCATGGAAGAGCTGATATCAGGAATGGGTTTTGAAAGATAAGCAGGGATATGCTAGGATAGGAGAAGGAGTGAAAGGAAATGCATGCTAGGCAGAAGAAGTAACAATTGCAAAGGCACAGAAACGTAAGAAAGCATCTGTTCCACACCTAAATTCAAATTCAAATGTTGATTCAGAACTAAGTTTGAGAAAAAGAGAACAGAGAAAATAATGTCCCCTACCAAAAAATAACAAGAAAAAGTTTTGCAGAATCAAAGATACGGATCTTCAGATGGAAGAGTTTATTGAAGGCACAGCATGAAAAGTCAAGAGCAGGGGTCCCCTGCCTGGCTCAGTCAGTAGAGCATGCAGTTCTTGATCTTGAAGTCCTGAGTTTGAGTACCACATTGGGCATAGAGTTGACTTGGGGGGAAAAATGCATAGATTCAGATGCATAGATTCAGCTATGTCCCCACTGGGGGGAAGCTGGAGGATAAGGACCAGCAAAACCGTGGAAGAGGAAAATAGGAGATTTGGGAACGTGGAATCCAACCCAGGAGATTGTGAATAGAAAATGCCACCAGTGCAGGTTTCCAAAGAGCAACCAGCACAGATTGGAACAAGAAGATAGATGGCTAAGAAAGAGAAGACTTTATGGGGAAAAAAATGGAACTTCTATATGAATGCATAGTAATTATTTCTGATCAGATGCCAGGCATGTTGGAGCATTTGGAAAAAAACATATGTATGTGGAAAACTAGGTGATGGAAAATGAAATCATTAACTCTAGGAAAAATACATGGTCATACTAGAAAGAAGCAGTGGTCATAGGCTCAACAGTGAAAATATTTGTATAGCCATAATGTAAACATTGATATATTATCCAAACTTTATAAAGAGAACTTACAAATTAGAGAAAGACAGCTGTTAGAAAAATCGGAAGGAATACGAATGGACTAATTCACAGAAGATGAAACAAATGGACAGTAAGCTCAATTCATGAGTAATTGAGAAATTAAAACCATTCACAAACATTAACTTGGCAAAAATTATAAAATTCTGAGTACAGGGATTGGTGAAGGTGTATAGCATCAGAAACAGATATCCATTGCCAGCAAGAGTGTACACTGGTACAATTCCTCTAAAGAACAATTTGTCAGTATCTAGTGAAACTGGCGATCTAGGGTCTTCGCACTCCCTGGCAGTGTCTCCCATTCTCCTAGATGGCCTTTACCTATCATCTCACCTCTCTTCACATCCTCTAATCTCCAGTGGCTCCTCACCCACCCTAGCTCTCAATCACCTTGCTTTCTGTTTCACTGAGAAAATAGAAACAATGAGAAGAATACTTCAACAAATTCTATCAAACCCTCATATCTGCATCTATGCCCATAGACCCTGCTTTCTCTTCTATTCTTATGATGACCATGCATGATTCAAAAAAAGAGGGGAAAACTGATGAATCCAGAGAAAATGAATAAACATGCACACCCTGTGGCCTATCAGTTTCTCCTCTAGTGAAATTCTGCATGTGTATAAGCATATCCAAGGTTCATTATCACACTAGGATAGTGAAAAACTGGAACCCAGCTCCATCATCAAGAAAATGGATTTTTAGGGGCACCTGTGTGACTTAGTGGGTTAAGTGTCTGACTCTTAGTTTTGGCTCAGGTCATGATATCAGGGGTGTGGGATCCAGCCCTGCATCAGGCTTTGTGCTCAGAGAGGAGTCTGCTTGAGATCCTCTCCCTCTCCCTCCCCCTTACCGTTTCCCTCCCCCCATCCCTCCCCCTCTCAAGCACATGTGCCCTCTCTAATAAATAAAATCTAAAAAAAAAAAAGATTTTTAAAATTGTGGTATAGTCAAAAATTGAATATTATACATCAGGTCAAAGAATATGCATGTTATTCATTTCTTCTGGAATCAATTTTTTCCTGTCTTCTCAATGAAATCAATGATTGGCTACTTGTATCAATGTTAAAGATCAAACTATATCATGCTGAATGAAAAGTTACATTGTAGGTAGGAGTATTTATTATAAGTTGCTTATAAAGTTTGAAAATGTGGAAAATCCATTGCTGATATGAACATATTTATATGGTATAAATGCATTGGAAAGACAAACTTCAAATTTGGGATGATTACCTCTGCAAGGGGAAAACAGAATAGGAGATGGAGAGGCACACATTTTCTGTTATAACTGGTTTTGGTTTTGTTTTTAAAGCTGGATGGTAGGTAAATGGTTTGTTCTTTTTTACCTCTTTAGTAGTAAATTTTTTATTCCTTTATCTGGTAGGGAATGATTCTCAAACCAGATTAAGCATCATAACCACCAGAAAAATGTTAAAAATACAGATTCCCAAGACCCATTACTAAAAATCCTAAACCAAAAATTTCAGAGCTGAGCCCAGGAATCTACATGTTTTAAAAACTAAAAATTGTTTTATACATATGGAAAATTATATTTGTATGTTTATATATATACATGTAAATTTATAAATGTATATAACATGTATATAGCATATATAACATATATATGTAATGTTGGACTTCTAAGAGGGTTGTATGAATAGTACAAAGAAGTCCTATATACCATTTACCCAGATCCCCAAATGTTAACATCTTATCACATTTGTTTTAACCTTTTCTCTATTTGAAGAGTAGCATAAACTGTGGGCAGGATGTCCCCTTATGCCTAAAAACATCAGTTTACATCTACTTTTAAAAAACAGCAGTCTTGGGCACTTGGGGTGGCTCAGTCTGTTAAGCATCTGCCTTTGGCTCAGGTCATGATCTCAGGGTCTTGGGATCAAGCCCCGAGTCGGTCTCCTTCTCCCTCTGGCCATCCCCCTGCTCATGCTGTCTGTCTGTCTCTCTCTCTCAAATAAATAAAAGCTTTAAAAAAAAATTTTAAACTGCCCTTTAAAAAGAAAAGAGTAGTGTTTATATAACCCCACTGTAATTGTCAAAACCAGGAAATAAACAACACAACTATCTATAAACCTTAATCAGATTTCACCAAATGTGTTTTAGAGCAAGAGAAAATCCCAAATCATTTGTTGCATTTCACTGTTTTGTCTATTTCTTTTATTCTAGACATTTCCTTAGTCTTTTGTTTTTCATGACATTAACATTATTGATTTAAAAATAAAAACAGCTTATTTGGAATGCCCTTCAATTTGGGTTTGTTTGATGTCTCCTTGTGATTAGATGATTAGTTATAGATTTTCTTGCAGGAACACCGTAGCAGTGATACTGTACCTGGTGTCAATAGGCATATGATGCTGATTTGTCCCATTACTAACTTTGGTGATACAAATTTTGCTCATTTACTGAAAGTGGTGTGTATGCCAGGTTTCTCTGTTATAAAGTTACTAAGTATCTCTTAGGGAGATACTTTGAAATGGTAGATACTCAATTATTCCTCAAAAGTTCAACCACTAGCTTTAGTATCAATTGTTGATTCTTGCCTAGACTAATGGTTACCAAATGGTGATCCTAATTTCATCATTCCTTTTGTATTAGTTGGCTTTCTACTGAAAGGAAGAGCTTTCCCCTTTCCCCCATTAAATCTATCAGTGTGGATACATATGTTATTCAAATTGTTATAAACTTTTACTACCATTAAGTATTTTTCTGCTCAGATTGTCCCACTTTTAGCCAGTAAGAGCTAATGTGAACTTCTGGCATTGTTCCTGGTTTGCACTTTCTCTGCCTCAGTCCTTTAATCAGTCATTTACCTAGGGTGCCCTGGTGCTTCTTTAGTAGAGAACAGTATTTAGAAACAAACATCTGCATGCTAGATATGCTCATTGCTGCGGGGATATTGTTGATTCTAGGCCCTCTCAACCAAAAAGGCTAGGAGATAGATTACGTGGATACACATGCCGATCTATTCCTGTCTATATTTGCCAGGGTATTACTACATTAAAAATCACTGGGGGGTTGGGAAGAGGCATCTGGGTGGCTCAGTGGGTTAAGCCTCTGCCTTCAGCTCAGGTCATGATCCCAGAGTCCTGGGATCAAGCCCCACATCAGGCTCTCTGGTCAGCAGGGAGCCTGCTTCCCCCCCACCCACCCCACCTGCCTCTCTGCCTACTTGTGATCTCTGTCAAATAAGTAAATAAAATCTTTAAAAAAAAAATCAGCAGGGGTGCCTGCGTGGCTCCATTGGTTAAGCATCTGCCTTCAGCTCAGGCCATGATCTTGGGGTCCTGGGATGGTTGCCCCATGTTGGGTTTCCTGTTCAGCAGGGAGTCTGCTTCTCCCTATGTCCCACCCTGTCTCATGTGCTATCTCTTTCTCTCAAATAAATAAATAAAAATCTTCTTAAAAAATCACAAGTTCATACCAATACTTTTGATTCCAGTGAAACACTATAGGAGTCATTTTCTCTTCCCTCCCACTTTTCCTATTTGTAACTCAACAGTGAGAAACCCAGTTCCCATTGTCCACAATATATTTACTTATTTGCTCAGACCCAGAATACACAGAATTGCTAATCCATGCTTCTGTGGGAAAAAAGAGGTGGCTGTTAACTGGGCTCCTGTTACCTAATATTAGTTTAGAGGTTTTTTTGTGTTAAGCCTGAGAGTATAGGGCCCAATTACAGTGTTCAAAAGTTACTTGTGTTTTATTTCCCCCTTCAGTGTTAGTTATTTTATTTATTTGAAATTCGATTGGTTCATTTGTTTTGTACATTTTAGTCTCCCCCATACTTGTTAATTTTTTTCTCTTTGTTGTTGTTTTGAGAATTTATTTTTTTAATGTTTTTTTTATTTATTTAACAGAGAGAGACAGAGAGATCACAAGTAGGTAGAGAGGCAGACAGAAAGAGGGGGAAGCAGGCTCCCCGCTGAGCAGAGTCCGATGTGGGGCTTGATCCCAGGATCCCAAGACCATGATTTGAGCCGAAGGCAGAGGTTTAACCCACTGAGCCACCCAGGTGCCCCTGTTTTGATTATTTAAAAAATTAACATGATTCCAAAACACAGAAGATATAGTCAGATGATTTTCACCCCTTTTCCATTCCTTCTATTATATCCAACTCATTCCCACCCAACCCCTTGAAGTAACCAGTCTTTTCTTTTTTTTAAGTTTTTTTTTTTTTAAATTCCAGTTAATGTACAGAGTTATATTAGTTTTAGGTGTACAATATAGTGATTCAACATTCCATATGTTACCCGGTGCTCATCACAAGTGTGTTCCTTAATAGCCATCACCTATTTAACCCACCCCCCTCCCAACCTCTCCTCTGGTAACCATTAAATTATTTTCTATAGTTAAGAGTCTGTTTCTTGGGGAGCCTGGGTGGCTTTGTCAGTTAAGCATATACCTTCAGCTCAGGTCATGATCCCAGGGTCCTGGGATTGAGCCCTGTATCTGGCTCCCTGCTCAGCAGGGAGTCTGCTTCTCCTTCTGCCCCACCCCCATCCATGCTCCTGTGCTCTCTCTCTCTCTCTCCCTCCCCCTCTCAAATAACTAAATAAAATATTTTTTAAAAATAGTCTGTTTCCCCAGAGTAACCAGTCTTAATAACTTCTGGTTATCTTTCCTGTGTTTCCTTTTGCACACATGAACATATACATGTATGTTTTCTTATTCCTCCTTTTTCCAACAGAAAGACATACTGCAGATACTCTTTTGCACTTTGATTTCTTCTCTTAATATATTGTGGAAATCACTCCACACCAGTTCACAGAGGTCTTTCTCATTCTTTTTTATTTAACAACTGCCTACTCCTCATATGCCATATATATGTGTCTGTCAGTGGTTTCCAGGAGTTTTTAGTTTTGCAAACAGTGATGCTATAAATAACCTATACATATGTATTTTTGTGTTGTTGGGGTTTATCTTCAGGGTAAATTCTTGGTGGAATTGCTAGGTCAAAAGATTATATATGTGTGCACATGTGTGTGTTTTAAATAAACATTATGAAATCTTTCTCCATGAAGGTTATACCAATTTGCCTTCTCACCAGCAATATATAAGCGTGCCTGTTTCCCTACACCCTGCCAACAAGGTATATGATTCTACTTTTTATTTTTCCCCAGTCTGATAGGTGAGAAATGGTATCTCTCTTATTATGAGTGAGAAGAAACTTCTTTTCATATAAACATAGAACCACCTTTATTTTCTTAAAAAAAAAAAATGAACCACCTTTATTTCCTTTTTGGGGGTGTGTTTTCAGTTCATGTCTTTTACCTGTTCTTTGGGTTTTGATCTATGTTTCTCCTCACATTTTTAAAAAGATTTTATTTATTTATCTGACAGAGATCACAAATAGGCAGAGAGGCAGGCAGAGAAAGGGGGGGGGAAGCAGGCTCCCTGCTGGGCACAGAGCCTGATATGGAGCTCGATCCCAGGACCCTGAGACCATGACCTGAGCTGAAGGCAAAGGCTTAACCCACTGAGCCACCCAGGCTCCCCTGTTTTTCCTCAATTTTTATTATGAGTTACTTAAATGAAAGAAATAGAAGCCCTTTATCTGTGATACATGTTGCAAATATTTTCTTCCCAATTTTAATTATCTTTGACTTTGTTTATAGTGTTTATTTCCCATGCAGAAATTTTTGCTTTTACCTAGTAAAGTTTATTAGTCTTTTCTTGCATTCCATTTGATTCTGAGTTAGCTTTCCTTTATACCCAGGTTAAAGAGGAATTTGCTCGTTTTTTAAAATAAAATTTGTGTGGCTTTTATATTTAGATCCATTTAGAATTTGTTCTTGTGTGTGGTATGAGGTATGGATCTAATTTTACCTTTTTTTCCAAGCAGCTAACTGGTTGTTCCAGTACTATTTATTTAAAAATCCTTTTAGCCAGGTATTTTGAGATGCCAACTTTATCACATACTAAAGTTTCATAAGTACTTGGTTCTATGTGTGGACTTCTTTTTCTATTGGTCTATTCATTTGCCCATAGCCCACTGTTTAGTTAGAAAGACTTTATAGTATGTTTTCATGTCTAGTATGCATAGTCCCCCTTGTGCCTTTTTTCTTTTCTTTCATTTGTTCTTTCTTTTTAAGTGTTTTCCTGGCTGTTGTTGCATGTTTGTTTCTCCATATGCAGTTTAGTACCAGCTTGTCAAGCTCCCTAAAATGTTGGTATTTTATTGAGATAACATTATATTATGAATTATCTTAGGATAATCGACATCTTTTTGGTGTTGAATCATCATATCTAAGAACAAAGGCTGCCTTTTTATTCACCAATCTCATTTAAAAAAAGACATTGGTTTCTGTGTTGGAAAGAGGAAGCTGAGGAAGAGTTCAAAGTCATTGGCCTTGAGGGGATGATGATGAGATAATGGACAGAATTGATAAATCGAGGAATAGTATAAGCAAATTAGTTACGAATACATAGATAACTGCCAAAGGAAAGAACCACAAGTACGAGAGGGCAGCCTTCCTTCCTTTTTCCTTCTTTTCTTCCTTCCATCCTTCCTTCGTTTTTAATGAGGCTTTGAAGTACGTATCTCAGTCCAGGTCCTGGTGAGAAATGTGACACACTCAGGGTGATTGGAAATCTAATGAAGGACCATGTGGAAGTCTGGGTGGAGTTAGGTGGCACAAACCAGGGCTGGTGAAGCAACCTGCCACAAGCAGCAACAAGGAGCTTGGCTTGAGCGTGATGGGAGGGAGGGAAAACGTAATGGAATCAAGAGAGCTACAAGACAGGCAGACTACCTACTAGAAACCTCACACTTGGGAGAGCACAGTCACTGCTCACTGTGGCATGACAGGTTGGGAGCTGAGGCAGTAAGTATCCTCTTAGTCTTCTCCCACTCCTGCCTATGCTCCCTAATGGCTGAACCAAAGCAGAAGACAGAGGCCAAAGGAGCCCATTAGTGCCATTTGTAACCGGCAGCCTCCAGCACACAGTAGGGCAGGGAAGAGTGGAGAGTGGATTTGGAGGGGCACATGGAAGATATCCAAGCAAAGTATCATTCATTTAAGTCTGTAGATGTACAGCACATAATAAAATGATAAAGTAACAGTCAAATGAATCTGTGGTCTAAGGGAGTATGAGTCAAATAATTATAATAAAGGTCGAAAAGTGGTAAATGCTTGAAGAGATTGGGGGCAGTCCCAGTGAGGGAATCTGGCAGATTCTCTGGAAGGGAGACAAACATTCAGTCTAAAACAATCGTGTCAGCAGAAACACCAGGAGCCTCTTGTTTTATGACTGAATGTTCATTATTGGTATAGTGGCCTCTCCCCTGCCTACAGGCCATGGAACTTTAGTCTTTAGCTCATGGTTTCTGATTTAAATTGCATTGGGTTTCCTTGATATTCTACTTCTCTATGTTCTTTGCCTCCTCCCATTACACACTGTTCCTTTGAGACAGAAAAGCGTTGTGGAAAATGCTATTTTGAAGTCAGTACACCTAGAATTAAGTTTCCCAACGTTCACTTATTAGCTCTGTGGCCTTAATAAAGTGGCTTAACCTCTCTGAGCTTCAATTCCATTTTGTAAAAGGAGAACGATGCCTAATGGAAGTGTTGTAACTTAGAAATACCAAGATGTTACAACTTAAAGATGTCAAGTAGCTGGCACCAGGCCTGTCACCCAGATGAGGATATTACTTTCTTACTGCAGACTGTTTTTCCTTTCCTTCTTCCTCCTGAGGTTCTTAACTTTGAGCCCTTTAACATTGCTATAGTAGGAGTTGCTCTCCTGGCAACTGTCTGAAACAGAAAAAGTTTCTAGACAAAGTTGGGAAGGGTTTTAGCTGTCATCTGGTCCATCTTCCCAGGTGATGCATGAGATCCTGCCGTAGGCTTCCTGATAGATGATTGTCCCAACTCTGCCCCAAACCAATGCAGGAGCACCACCTCCTGAAGCTGCCTGTTACTAGAAGATTTGTTGATTGGAAGAAAGATTCTCCTTGAGTTGGGCTGAAATCAGCTTCCCTGCTAATTATAGACTCAAAGCCATTTAGAGCAAGATCTTCCAGCCCGCCATCTTATGTTATATAAATGAAGAAGCTGAGGGTCAGGGACGTGAGGCAAGGCAGTGTTCTTGGTGGTAATGCATTGTAGAGATACAAAGAACAGCCTCCTCCTTGCCCTTTAGTGTCATCAATTATCATGGTCTCCAGTTCTTTCAGATGCTCCATCCCTCAGCATCCCCACCATGAACCTGGGTCCACTGTTCACCACTCTGCTCACCCACCTTTGCCTATGCAAACTTGTGATGCTTAGAACTAAATCTCTTACTGTGATTCAGCTTCAGCAGAGTGAAATGAGGCTATTTGTGAGTCATATTTGGGATGAAGGATGGCCATTAGACCTAGAAAGGCAAAAGCTTGAGCTAGACAAGCCAGCAGGTAATCCCTAGAAATAGGATAGGTCACAGTTATTCACAACCCTCTTGGCTGTGGCCCTTTTCACCGGACACTTATAATTTGTCTTTTGTGTTTCTAAAACCTCAATGCCAGTTTAAAGAAGGCATTCAGTAATATTTGTGATTGTAGATTTAATTTTAATGTTTTCTCAACATACACATAAAAAGGAATGGGGTTGAGGGTAGGGGAACATGTCAAGGAAGAAATAGATCTGTTGCCTCAAAACCAGGGTTGTTAATTTACAGTTTTCCCAAATAAAGTATTGACCAAATGCATGACTTTAAAATATACCTAAGCAAAATTTCTAGAAGTTTGGCATTGTTGGCATTTTCTGGCAATGTTGATAGAAAAGATACAATACAGATCTACCTGGTATAAGATGAATAACACTGGTGACTCCTTTTGTTCAAAGCCAGGCAAATTATCTCTGGTTTGCGCAATGTTTTTGAGGAAGCATGACTGAACATCTTAGTGTATTCAACTGAATAATCCTCACTGCTTTGTTTTTTTAAGATTGGCACCATGTCTGATCATTGGTTTTTGAGATTTTCTTTTCTAAATATTAAAAACCAATACCCATTGTTATTAGAATGGGTAGACTAAATTCTAGTTGTAATGGGAAGTATCTTTTTATATCCCAGGTAACTCAATTTTTAAATATTTATTTTGTAATTTTTTCCCATTTTTAGAATTTAAGTTTTAAAAATTTATTTCAGAGAGGAAGAAGGATTGAACATCTCAAGCTGACTCTGCACTGAGCACAGAGCACAATGCAGGGCTCAACCTCACAACTATGAGATCATGATCTGAGCCGAAACCAAGAGCTGGACGCTTAACAAACTGTACCATCCAGGTGCCCCAATTTTTTCCCATTTTAGACAAATTGGATATATACCCTTCTAGATAACTTATAAAAAATCACTCTCCTTTATATGAAAGACATTTTTAGCAATCACCCCAGAAATGGTTTCCAGAAGTAGATGATCTGTTTAGCTAATCCATTGTCAAAGAGAACAGCTAAATATGTCAAAATGAAAATTGTTTTTATCAGAAATTTGCCATTAGTCAGATGGCCCATTTTAAATAACACACAAGCAGCCAACTATAGGCAGTTTTTCATGGTTCTTGCTGTTTTAAAAAGAACAACTAACATAGACCTATTAACAGCCCTTACCATGTCAATGAAATAAAAAAATAGCTAACCCCTGCCTCTACCGAAGTTTATCTTGGACTCAAGCTGGACTGAAAGACTAAATGTAAAAGGCAGGACACCAGTGAGCGTCTTTTCGCTGTGTTCCAGCCAGAAGTCAGAGAGTTACTGTAACTTCGTAAGATATTGATTTGGTTTTGGTTCAGTAGAAGAACTATGCATTGTGGTTCCCTTTGATTATTTTTTAAAAGACTAGGGCCACCTGGGTGGCTCAGTCGGTTAAGCATCTAACTCGACTTCAGCTGAGGTCATAATCTCAGGATCCTAGGATCAAGCCCTGGGTGGGGCTCATGCTGAGCAAGGAGTCTGCTTGTCCATCTGCTCCTCTCTCTCCCACATCCCTCTGCTATTGCGCTCTCTCTCCTCTCTCTGAAATTATCTTTAAAAAAAAAAAACTAGCTTATAAAATCTTACTGTGGGCTTGAATATTGTTTCTCTTCACACAAAGCAATTTTTCTCTGATAACGCATCATCAAATTGATGTGGAAGTCAGTGGGAAGTGTGATTAAGTTTCAAAACTAGCATTATGACCAACTCCATGGAAGCTTTTCATTTAGCTTCACTGCCTTTTTGGAGAGAAGAGAGTGAGGTAGCAGTGGGTGATCAATGCATCTACAAGGTTTGTGATAGTATTTAGTTGAGCATTTCTCAGACTTTTTGAATCCAGCAGTAAAGAATTTTGAATTGTCCAACTAATTTTGAATTGTCAATTAGTCCCGTCAGAATCAAAAGGCATAAAGAATGGTGGTAGCAATTCTGCTTTTGATGAGGGACCAAGGCTCTCTAAGTAGGTTTACTAACTCAGAAGCCAAAAAAGCTGCCTTCCGATGACAAATATAAATTTGATGTGGAAAAGCACAGCTTTTGAAACAGAAAACCTAGAGTCTGGTTCTCACCACTTCATTCTTAAGAATTTGGGACAGTTCATTGAATCTGAGTCTCAGTTACCTGCTGAAGGCAGAGGGCTGGCTCTAAGCATCTTCTGGGAGTGTCTTTCAGGGGTGAGATCTATTAGCAGAATTCTTGGGAAAGTAGCTGTCTTAGTTTCAGGAAATACCATGATAAGCCCCTACAGCGTAAGGGCTGGCTAGGGCTCAGGCAACCAACAAGGACCAGAAGACTGCACTTACAGAAGCAGGAAATTAATTTTTCTTGAGAGTCGGGGTGGGGAGAAGGTGCTCCCTATAGGATGGGGGAGTGAAGAGATGGGAGGGGTAGGATATTGTGGGAGTAAAAGCCAGGGAGAAACCAGTGAAGAATGATCAAAAGGATGTTTATGAACCAGAAAGCCTGAAATGTAATCTTAAACTCTTTGTGGCATAATGGGCAATGTGACCCATCCCCCAAGCCTCCACATCTTGGTGAACTTGAACACACTAATGTTCTGTGTGAGTGGCAGCTTGTTGAAAGAAGAGCAGGGAACCATATGGACATGTTGGGGAACAGAGATGGTTTCAGAAGAGCCAGAACTGGGAGGCAGAGGGGCCTTCCAAAATAAATGCCCTTGTAAATTAGCAGAAGGCTTGCTAGGGCTGTGGACCTTGGTTGGGTATAGTGGGGCCCTAGCCCATCTGATCTGAGACATGAACAGAGCCCAGATAACCTTTAGGTTACCCTGATGATGGGGAATCAGCAGGCTGCCAGCTTCATCTTGAGTGTTTTCACCCTCCTCGCAAGCGTGTGAGTTTAAGAGGTAGTCTGAGACCTTGGATCCCTTGTGTGTATGATCATTTGATTAGAACACAGGCGTTTCCCCCTTTAGTGCGTTTCTGAAACCCCTCTGTATTGTCCTTATTTTCTAACTTGACCTCATTTTATTGTTTTGTCTCTTTTCCTCTTTTCTTAGAAGTGTATTGACACAGGTTCTGGTTTATTTCCTACTCCTCTCCTCCATTTGTCATTCAGATTTTTATATCTAAAGATTTTATTGCTTCCAACTTCAGTTTTTAAAAGAAATTTATATTTAAATGTGCCATATTCGGTTCTATTCTGTGACAGTTTCACATTCTCACCCTAAGTGAAAATAATCCCTTTGGAGTTCTATCTAAAAGCATTAGCAACACTATGTAAAGATTATGCTTGTGTGAGAATGAATTGGTATAACCTTTCTGTCAAGCAATTTGGCAACATAGTTCTTATCAAGAGCCTTCAAAATGTTTATACCCTTTGGTTCAGTGATCACACTTCTAGGAATCTTTCTACTGGAAATAATCAGAAATGTGGCCAAAGATTTCTGTATAATATGTTTATTGCAACATGATTTACTTGAGATAGGGACAAATTGGAACCTGAATGCCCAGCAAAAGGAAAATAAATTGTTACAACCATATGATAAAAATTACGTGGCAGTTGAAAACTGTGCTTTTCCCTGAAACTGGCAGGTGGTTTAAAATATTTGGATAACCATTCTGAGTTTCCACAATTTCCAGTGTGGAAAGTAGGAGTGGCTTGGGTCCCTTTAGGAACTTATTTTCTTTTCTTCATGGACTGTGAAAATCAGGCCATCTTGAGGGTGGGAGTGGGGGGACTGAAGCCCAGCCCCAGTTCTGTCTTTGCAAGTCTGGGGGCTTTTGGAGTCCATATTTTTAATGAGGTTTCCCTGTGATTCTGTCACGAGTACAACCTGAGATACACACCACCCCCCTGATACCCTCACCATCAGGGTCTTAACTTTGACAAGAATTGGGGAGGGGAGCAGGGGCACCTGAAAGGCTCAGTCCTTGAGCATCTGACTCTTGGTTTCAGCTCAGGTCATGATCTCAGGGTTGTGAGATCAAGACTTACATTGGGCTTCATGCCCAGCACGGAGTCAGCTGGAGATTCTTCTCCCTCTGCCCCTTCTGTTGCTCACATGTGTGCTTGTGCTTGTGTGTGTGTGTGTGCGTGCATGCACTTTCTAAATGAATGAATAAAGTCTTTAAAGAAATGGGGAAGGGGGTGCCTGGGTGGCTCATTGGGTTAAAGCCTCTGCCTTCAGCTCAGGTCATGATCTCAGGGTCCTGGGACCGAGCCCTGAATCGGGCTCTCTGCTCAGCAGGGAGTCTGCCTCCCCCCTCCCCGCCTGCCTCTCAGCCTACTTGTGATTTCTGTCTGTCAAATAAATAAATAAAATCTTTAAAAAGAAAGAAAGAGGGGCGCCTGGGTGGCTCAGTGGGTTAAGCCGCTGCCTTCGGCTCAGGTCATGATCCCAGGGTCCTGGGATCGAGCCCCGCATCGGGCTCTCTGCTCAGCCGGGAGCCTGCTTCCTCCTCTCTCTCTCTGCTTGCCTCTCTACCTGCTTGTGATCTCTCTCTGTCAAATAAATAAATAAAATCTTTAAAAAAATAAATAAATAAAGAAAGAAAGAAAGAAAGAAAGAAAGAAAGAAAGAAATGGGGAGGGGAGCAGAAAAAAATCATTCTTTCAAAATATTTTTGCTGTTGGGGAAATGCTATTTTGAAGTTAATTTTTTTAAAAAACACACTGTATTATTACAAATTTGTGGGGAAAATTATAATGTACTTAGAAAAAGTAAGCACACCAAAATATTTACAGGGTTTAAATATGGTGATGGAATTATGGATGATTCAAGAGGAGCCATGATTCAGAGAAGTGAGGTTATTATTATTACAAATTCTTGTAGTTAACAAAATGCTGGAGTGCAGATTGAAACCCAAGTCTACTTGACTATAAATTCCATGCTCTAACAGCTGTTGAATATTTCTTAATATTAAAAAACCACGTAGAAAAGAAATACAAATGTAGTACCTTGAATGTGGTAGATTGAATTATTGTCCCAATTATTCACTGTCCTGTAGGAGTATTTTACATGCACACCCTTGTTGTGGTCTCATGATAGATGGAATGGATTCCATGGAATTTGATTTTGGGCTTGGCCATGTGACTTGCTTTGGCCAGTGGGTTAAGAATGAAAATAATGAAAAGGAAGGCACACTGGAGCCTTTTCTCTTATACTCTTGCTTTTTGCCATGAGAATAATCAGGCAACCTCTGGTCCAAGGGGGATGAGAAATACACGGAGAAAACTCAGACCCAGCCCACACCATAAAGCTTCAATCTCAGCCAGTCTGAAGATACATAGTAAAAAACAAATGATTATGGTTTAAAGTCACTGAGTTATGGATTGTTACATTTGTGGCAGAGAGGGAACACAAAGATGTTTGTATTATGTAACAAAACAGAATCCCTTGATATGTCGATGCAAGTCCAAATTTGGTTATGTAAATGTCGGGTCTGCAAGTTCTCACCGTCTGGGGAAGGGTATAACCAAGCCTTTTATTTAATACATAGTGCCTCTTTACTTGGTATGAGGGCTAGTCTCCAGTAAGGAGGGAGAGAGTCACATAGAATTGCATGACATTCTGAGAAAAAAAGGAGAACAAACCCCAAATCTCTCAGGTTCTAGGGTGGGAAATCCAGTTGTGGGCCAGGCCCAGAATAAGGATGACCAATGGGGAAAAGAGAATAGGCTGGTTTCCAGAATTTATTTATATTTTTTTTAAAGATTTTTTTTATTTTTATTTATTTGACAGAACACAAGTAGGCAGAGAGGCAGGCAGAGAGAGAGGAGGAAGCAGGCTCCCTGCTGAGCAGAGAGCCCGATGCGGGACTCGATCCCAGGACCCTGAGATCATGACCTGAGCCGAAGGCAGCGGCTTAACCCACTGAGCCACCCAGGCGCCCCTGGTTTCCAGAATTTAAAAGGAAGTCCTTCTTTGAGGGGTCGTGGAAATATATTCTGCCTAGCATGAGGCTACAGCAAGGGCATGAATCTAAAGAGTAGAAGGTTCTAGGGCCAACAACCTTTGAGGTTGAAGCTGGAACATCCTGAAACTAAGTCACTGTGGACACCTCGTGTGAGATTTGGAGAACTCTCATTCAGTCCGTGAACTGTTTCCTTTGAGTCGAACTACGAGTCCGACATTTATGCTACCCATTCACCTTTTAAGAAGAATTTCAGGGGTGCCTGGGTAGCTCAGTCAGTTAAGCATCCAACTCCTGATCTCAGCTCATTTTGATCTTAAGCCTGGCACTGGGCTTCATGCTGGGCATGGAGCCTACTTAAAACAAAACTTCAATCAGGGATGTATGGGTGGCTCAGTTGGTTAGACATCTGCCTTTGGCTCAGGGCATGATCCCAGGGTCCTGGGATTGAGTCCCGTGTGGGGCTCCCTGCTTAGAGAGGAGCCTGCTTCTTCTCCCTCTGCCTGTTGCTCCCCATGCCTGTGCTCTCTCTGTCTCTGACAAATAAAATATTTTTTGAAATTAAAACAATAAAACAAGACTAAGCAAATCTAAATGAGTTTCTCTAAATATTAGTATTTTAAAAGAAATATCTATGAGCAAGCAAATTATAAAACATACAATTTTATACCTTTTTTCCCCCACAAATCCCATTTCTGAAAATTTATCCTAAGCATATGATTCAAAACAAGAATAGACCATTGGGTATTTGGCTTAGTAGCTCCTAGCAGACTCAGTCCTCCCACAGACTACTGTAAATTGGACAAAATACAAAAGCACAAAACCTAAGGACATTGGAGAGTAATCAAAAGCAAGCAGATTTTGGAAATACTCAGGAAAAGAATATCACAGGAAAAATTACCCACTTTTGGAGCTTTTTGCCTAAAGACAAGTCACAGCTCTATATGCTATGATTAAAACACAACTCTCTGTGGTCTAAAGCACCACAGGACAAAGTTTAGGGAAACCCCAGGTACTGGAAAGGGGAAGGTGGAATCTGAGAAAGGGGAGCATCATGGAGAGAGGCCCCTAAATTCTGTGTATAAACTGTCCAGATCTCCGGTTGACCCCTGAACTATATATGCCTTCGAGAGCCTTTAAGCTTAAGAAGAAAAGAAATGAACTGACATTTGAGCTACCATTTAAAAGAGAGTTTACAGTTTGTCCAAGAAAATTGGTTTATATAAAAACAACAACAGCAACAATAGCAAAACCCATTATTTAAAGAGAGACAGCAAAATTTGGATTTTTAAAACATTTTAGGTTTATTTATTAGAAAAAGCATGAGTTGGAGGGGGGAGACAGAGGGAAAAGAAAAGAGAATCTCAAGCAGACTGTTTACTGAACAAGGAGCCAACATGGCACTCCATCTCATGACCCTGAGGTCACGGCCTGAACTGAAACCAAGAGTTGATGCTTAACCGACTGTGACACCCAGGCATCCCTAAAATCTGGAATTTGTAAAATGTAGCATTTACAAGGTCCAAAATACAGTTTGAAGATCGAGGAAAATGTGACCCATTCTCAAGAGAAACATAATCCCTCTCCCTCTGCCCCTCCCCCAACTTGTGCTCTTTCTCGCAAATAAATAAATAAATAAATAGATAGATTTTTTAAATGGTTTAAAAAATGGGGGGCACCTGGGTGGTTCAGTCAATTAAGCGTCTGCCTTCAGCTCAGGCCATGATCTTGAGGTCCTGGGTTCAACACCACATCAGGCTCCTTGCTCAGTAGGGAGTCTGCCTCTCTCTCTCTCTGTGCCCCTCCCTCTGCTCATGCTCTCAATCTCTCTCAAATAAATAAATTTTTTAAAAAGCTATTTAAAAAAAGAGTGAGACAAAGAAAATACTTTAGTAAATAATAGATAAAATTTTCCTGTATTTGGTAAAAGACAGACAGGTACAGAGTAAAGAAAGTGAAATCTACACAGGGCAACTATAAAGAAGCCATGTGTACAATCACCATAGTCTAACTGCTGAAAAAAGATAACGGGAAGATCACAGAAACATTACATGCAGGGGAACAATGCTTCAATTAACTGCTGACTTTTAGTAAAGACTATAGAGACAGTGAAACAATTTTTTTTTTAACCTTCCACCCTTTTGCCCACCCTCTACCCTCTGCCTCTGGCAACAAGCAATCTGTTCTTTGTATCTGTGAGCTTGGTTTTTTTTTGTTTTTAATTCCACATAAAAGTAAGATCATGTAGTATTTCTCTTTCTCTGTCTGACTTATTTCACTTAGCATAATGTCCTCAAGGTCCATGCATGTTATTGCAAAAAGCAAGATTTCCTTCTTTGTTATACACACACACACACACACATATAAGTATAGACATATAAATATATTTATTTATCATATTGGTCATATATTGGTTATTGGTCATCCATATATCTATATCTATCTATCTCTCTATATATAATAACAAAGTAAATCTCACATTTTCTTTATCCATCAGTGGACATTTAGGTTGGTTCTGTATCTTGGCTATTGTAAAAAATGCTACAGTGCAATGAACATAGGGGTGAAAGCCTTTTCAGATAGTGTTTTCATTTATTTCACATAAAAACCCACAGCAGAATTGCTAGATCATATGGTCAATCTATTTTTAATTTTTTGAAGAGCCTCCATACTGTTTTCCATAATGCCTGCACCAATTTATAGTTTCACCAATAGTACCTAAGGGTTCCCTTTTCTCCACATCCTTGCCCACACTTGTTATTTCTTTTTTTTTTTTTTATAATAGTCATCCTAACAGGTGTGATATGATATCTTATTGTGGTTTTGATTTGCATTTCCCTGATGATTAGTGATACTGAGCATGTTTTCACGTACATGTTGACCTCTTACGGCCAACATGTCTATGCAGTTCCTCTGTCTGGTTTTCTTCCCATTACAATAAGTGTAGTCTTTAATTCACATCACCTATTTCAGCCATCCCTCCACCCCGACCCATCTCCCATATGGTAACCATCAGTTCTCTATAGTTCAGAGTCTGTTTCTTGGTTTGTCTCTCTCTTTTCCCTTTGCTTGGTTGTTTTGTTTCTTAAATTCCCCTGATGAATGAAATCATATGGTATTTGTCTTTCTCTGACTTATTTCACTTAGAAATATATTGTCTAGCTCCATCCATGTTGTATCAAATGGCAAGGTTTCATTCTGTTTTATGACTGAAAAATAGTCCATTGTAGATATGTACCACATCTTCTTTATCCATATGTTGATGGACACTTGGGCTGCTTCCTTAGTTTGGCTATTTTAAGGAATCCTGAAATAAACGAAGGGGTCTTGTATCACTTTGATTTTATGTTTTTGTATTTTGGGGGTAAATATCCAGAAGTGTGATCACTGGATCATAGGGTAGTTCTATTTTTAATTATTTGAGGAACCATCGTACCCTTTTCAACAGGGACTGCGCCAGTTTGCATTCTCACTAACAGAGTAAGAGCGTTCCTTTTTCTCCACATCCTCACTGACAATTGTTGCTACTTGTGTTTTTTATTTTAGCCATTCTGACAGGTGTGAGGAGATACCAAATGATATCACATGTCATTTGATGATAAGTGATGTTGAGCATCTTTTCATGTGTCTGTTGAGCATCTGTATGTTTTCGGAGCAATCTCTGTTCATGTCTTCTGCCCATTTAAACTGGATTGTATGGATTCTGAGTTGTATCAACTCTTTCTATATATATTTTTTAAGATTTTATTTATTTATTTGTCAGAGAGAGAAAGAGAGAGCACAGGCAGGCAGAGTGGCAGCAGAGGCAGAGGGAGAAGCAGGCTCCCTGCTGAGCAAGGAGCCTGATGTGGGACTCAATCCCAGGACGCTGGGATCATGACCTGAGCCAAAGGCAGCTGCTTAACCAACTGAGCCACCCAGGTGTCCCCACTCTTTCTATATTTTGAATACTAACCCTTTTCTGGATGTGATATGCAAATATATTTTCCCGTTCAGTAGGTTGTCTTTTCGTTTTGTGGATTCTTTCCTTCACTGTACAGAAACATTTTAGAGACTTTTTTTTTTTAAGATTTTATTTATTTATTTGACTGACCGAGATCACAAGTAGGAGGAAAGGCAGGCAGAGAGAGAGGAAGGGAAGCAGGCTCCTTGCCAAGCACAGGACCCTGGGATCAGTACCTGAGTCGAAGGCAGAGACTCTAACCCACTGAGCCACCTAGGCGCCCCAAAATAAAAAAAAACTTTTTATTTTGACATAGTCCAAATAGTTTATTTTTGCTTTTAACTCCCCTGCCTCAGGAGACATATTTAGAAAAATGTTAACTATGGTCAGTGTCAAGAGAAATTACTGCTTGTGTGCACTTCAAGGATTTTTTATAGATTGAGGTCTCACATTTAGGTCTTTAATCCATTTTGAGTTTATTTTTGTGTATGGTGAAAGAAAGTGGTCCCATTTCATTCTCCTGTGTGTAACTGTCCAGGTTTCCAAACATCTTTTGTTGAAGAGACTCTCTTTTTCCTATTGTACATTCATTCCTCCTTTGTTGAAGATTAATTGACCATATAATTATAGGTTTATATTTGGGGTTTCTACTCTATTCCATTGATCTGTGTGTCTATTTTTATACCAGTACCATACTGTTTTAATTACTACTACTTTGTAATATAACTTGAAATCTGAAATTGTGATACCTCTAGTTTTGTTTTTCTTTTTCAAGATTGCTTTGGCTATTCAAGGTATTTTGTTGTTCTGTACAAACTTTAAGACACTTTGTTTTTGTTCTGTGAAAAATGATATTAGTATTTTGAGAGGGTTTGCATTAATTCCGTGGATTGATTTTGTTAGTATAGACATTTTATTATTTAAGATTTTATTTTTAAGCAATCTCTACATCTAACGTGGGGTTCAAACTTCTAACTCCCGAGATCAAGAGTCACATGTGCTGCTGACTGAGCCAGCCAGGCACCCTAGGTAGTATAAACATTTTAATAGTATTTGTTCTTCCAACCCATGAGCATGGAATGTCTTTGCATTTCCTTGTATTATCTTGAATTTCTTTCATCAGTGTTTTATAGTTTTCAGAGCATAAGTCTTTTACTTCTTTGGTTAAGTTTATTCCTAGGTATTTTATGGTTTTGGTGCAATTGTAAATGGGATTTTTTTCTTAATTTCACTTTCTGCTGCATCATTATTAGTGTATAGAAAAGCAACAGATTTCTGTACATAGATTTTGTATCCTGCAACTTTACAGAATTCATTTATCAGTTCTAATAGTTTTTTGGTGATGTGTTTCCTATATATGGTATCATGTCATCTGTAAATAATTAGAATTTTACTTCATATCTACCAATTTGGATGCCTTTTATTTCATTATATTGTCTAACTGCTATGGCTAGGACTTCTAGTACTATGCTGAATGAAAGTGGTGAAAGTAGACATCCCTGTCTGGTTCTAGATATTAGGGGATAAGTTCTCAGTTTTTCACCATTGAGTATGATGTTTGCTGTGGGTTTTTCATATAAGGCCTTTTTTTGTTGTGGTAGGTTCCCTCTAAACCTACGTTGTTGGGGATTTTTATCATGAATGGATGTTGTACTTTGTTGAATGCTTTTTCTGCAGCTGTTGAAATCATATGACTTTTATCCTTTCTCTTATTGATGTGATGTATCACATTGATTGTTTTGTGAGTATTGAACCACCTTTGCATCCCAGGAATAAGTCCTACTTGATCATAGTGAATGAATTTTTAAATGTATTGTTGGATTCAGGTTGCTAATATATTGTTGAGGGTTTTTGCTTTTGTGTTCATCAGAGATTTTGGCCTTTAGGTACCCCCCCCCCCAATCTCTCTTTTGTGGTGTTTTTATCTGGTTTTGGTATCAGGGTCATACTGGTCTCATAGAATGAATTCAGATTTCCTTCCTCTTCTGTTTCCAGAATAGTTTGACAAGAATAGGTTTTCACTCTTCTTTAAATGTTCAGTAGAATTCACCTATGTAGCTGTCTGGTCCTGGACTTTTGTTTGTTGGAAGTTTGGTGTTTTTTGCCTTTTTTTTTTTTTTTTTTTTTTTTTTTTTTTTTTTTAGTATTGACTCAATTTCGTTGCTGGTAATTGGTCTATTCGCATTTTCTGTTTCTTCCTGCTTTAGTTTTGGTAGGCTATAGGTCTCTAGGAATTTATCCATTTCTTCTAAGTTGTCCGATTTGCTGGCCTATACATTTTTATAATATTCTGCTACAATCGTTTGTATTGCTGTGGTATTGGTTGTTATTTCTTGTCTTTCTTTAGTGATTTTGTTTATTTGGGCCTCTGCACGTTTTTTAACTAGTTTTTGAGCTTTATACTTTTTTATTGAAATATAATTGACACACAATGTTACAAGTCTTTATGTTATGCTATACTCACCACAGGGGTAGCTACCATCTTTCACTATACAACACTATTACAATATTATTGACTCTCGGGGCACCTAGGTGGCTCAGTGGGTTAAAGCCTCTGCCTTCAGCTCAGGTCATGATCCCAGGGTCCTGGGATCAAGCCCTGCACCGGGCTCTCTGCTCAGCAAGGAGCCTGCTTCCCCCTCTCTCTCTGCCTGCCACTCTGCCTACTTGTGATCCCTGTCTTTCAAATAAATAGATAGAATCTTTAAAATATATATATTATTGACTCTCTTCCTTATACTTTTCCTTTTATCCTATGACTTATTCATTCCATAACTGGAAGCCTGTATATCCCACTCCCCTTCACCCATTTTGCCAATTCCCCCACTCCCTTCCCTCTGGCAGCCATCCATTTGTTCTCTGTATTTATAGTTCTGTTCTTCTTTTTGTTTCTTTGTTTTTTAGATTCCACATGTAAGTGAAATCGTATGGTATTTGTCTCTCTTTGACTTATTTCACTTAGCATGATACCCTCTAGATCCATCCATGTTGTTTCAAATAATAAGACCCCATGCTTTTTTATGGCCGAGTAACATTCCATTGTATATATACACACACACACACACACACACACACACACACGCAGCACATCTTCATCCATCTACAAATGGGCACTTGGGTTGCTTCCATATCTTAGCTATTATAAATAAAGTTGCAATAAACATAGGGGTGTCTGTATCTTTTTTAATTGTTTTCATTTTCTTTGGGTAAATAGCCATAATTGAATTACTGCATTTTAAAAAATTTTAATTTTTTGAGGAATCTCAATGCTGTTTTGCATATTAGCATCATCCATTTATATTCCCACCAACAGTGCACATTGATTCCTTTTTCTCCACATCTTCACCAACACTTGTTTCATGTATTTTTGATGGAGCCATTCTGATAGCTGTGAAGTGATAGCTCATTGTAGTTTTGATTTGCATTCCCCTGATAATTAGCAACATTGAGCATCTTTTCACATGTCTATTGACCATCTATAGGTCTTTTTTTGGAGAAATCTCTGTTCGTGTCTTCTGCCCATTTTTTTTTCTTTCTTTTTTTTTTTTTAAGATTTTATTTATTTATTTGACAGAGATCACAAGTAGGCAGAGAGGCAGGCAGAGAGAGAGAGAGAGAGAGAGAGGAGGAAGCAGGCTCCCTGCTGAGCAGAGAACCCGATGCGGGACTCGATCCCAGGACCCTGGAATCATGACCTGAGGCACAGGCAGAGGCTTTAACCCACTGAGCCACCCAGGCACCACTCTTCTGCCCATTTTTAAATGGGATTATTTGGGTTTTGGTGCTGAGTTGTATAAGTTGTTTCTGGGGCACTTGTGTAGCTCAGTTGGTGGGGTGTGCAACTCTTGATCTTGGGGTTGGCAGTTTGAGCCCCACGTTGAGCATAGGGCTTACTGAAAAAAAAATAAAATGTTTTTTAAAAATTTGATGTAGTCCCAAAAGTTTAGTTTTGTTTTCTTCCCCCTTGCTTGAGAAGACATTATCTAGAAAAATGTCACTAAAGCCAATGTCAAAGAAATTACTGCCTACATTTTTTCTAGGAGTTTTATGGTTTCAAATCTCACATTTAGTTCTTTAATCCATTTTGAGTTCATTTTTGTGTATGATGTAAGAAAGTCATCCAATTTCATTCTTTTGAATGTAGCTTACCAGTTTTCCAGGTAACACATATTGGAGAGACTGTCCTTTTCATTCTTGGCTCCTTTGTCCTAGATTAATTGATCATATAAACATGGGTTTATTTCTGTATTATTTTGTTCTATCGATCTATGTCTCTCTTTTTGTGGCAGCAGTGTACTGTTTTGATTACTATAGCTTTGTAGTATATCTTGAAATCTGGAATTGTTGTTACCAGCTTATTATTAACAATATTCTTCCATTTCATGAACATGGAATATCTTTCCATTTCTTTTTGTCATCTTCAGTTTCTTTCATCAGGATCTTAAAGTTCTCAGAATACAGGTCTTTCATTTCCTTGGTTAAATTTATTCCTAGAGATTTTATTCTTTTCAATGCAATTTTAAGTGAGCTTGTTTTTAAAATTTCTCTTTCTGCTATTTTATAATTAGTGTATAGAAATGAAACTGATTTCTGGGTATTAATTTTTTATCCTGCAACTTTACTGAATTCATTTAAGGCTTCTAACAGGGTTTGTGTGTGTGTGTGTGTAGTCTAAGGGTTTTCTATGTATAGTATCATGTCATCTGCAAACAGAGACAGTTTTACTTTTTTCTTACCAGTTTGCATGTGTTTTATTTCTTTTTCTTGTGTGATGTTATTTGTGACCATTATTATGTTGAGATGTGTTTCATCTAAATCCATTTTGTTGAGAGTTTTTATCATAAACAGATGTTAAATCTTGTCAACTGCTTTTTCTTCATCTTCTGAGATGATCATATGATTTTTATCTTTCATTTTGTTAATGTGGTGTATCACATTCACTGATTCATGAGTAGTGGACCATCCTTGCATCCCTGGAATGAATCCCACTTGATCATGGTAAATGACCCTTTCAGTGTACTGTTGAATATGGTTTGCTAATATTTTGTTGAGGAGTTTTACATGTGTGTTCATCAGGGATATTGGCCTCTAGTTTCCTTTTTATGTAGTGTCTTTGTCTGGCTTTGGTATCAGGATGATGCTAGCTTCATATAATGTATTCAGATTTCTTCCGTTTTCTATTTTTTGGAATCTTTTGAGAAGAATAGATATTAGCTCTTCTTTAAATGTTTGGTAGAATTAATCTATGAATCCATCTGGTCCTGGATGTATGTTTGTTGGGAATATGTTGATTACTGATTCAATTTCATTACTAGTAATTGGTCTGTTCAGATTTTCTATTTCTTTCTGAATCAGTTTTGGAATATTGTCTCTGTCTAGGAATTTATACCCCTTTTTTTTAGGGGTTGCCAAATTTGTTGGCATATGATTTTTCATGTAGTCTCTTACAATCCTTTGTATTTCTGTAGTGTTGGTTATTATGCCTCCTCTCTCATTTCTGATTTTATTTGGATCCTCCCTCTTTTTTTGTCTGTGATGAATCTGGCTATGTTTGTCAATTTTGTTTATCTTTTCAGAGAAGCAGCTCTTGGTTTCATTGATCTTCTCTGTTGTTTTATTAGTCTCTATTTCATTTATTTCTGCTCTTATCTTTATTATTTTCTCCCTTCTATTAACTTTGGGTTTTGTTTATTCTTTTTCTTGTTACTTTAGGTGTAACTTAAGATTTTTTTTAACTTTTTTTTTTTAAGATTTTATTTATTTATTTGACAGACAGATCACAAGTAGGCAGAGAGGCAGGCAGAGAGATGGGGAAATAGGCTCTGCACTGAGCAGAGAGCCCAATGTGGAGTTCGATCCCAGCATCCTGGGATCATGACCTGAGCTGGAGTCAGAGGCTTTAATCCACTGAGCCACCCAGGCACCCCTGTTTAAGATTCTTCTTGTTTCTTGAGATAGGTCTGTATCACTGTAAATTTCCCTCTTAGAACCAATTTCATGGTTTTCCAAAGATTTTGGACCACTGTGTTTTCATTTTTATTTGTCTCCATGTATTTTTTTAATTTCCTCTTTGATTTCTTCATTGACCCATTGGTTGTTTAATAGCATGTTGTTTAGCCTCCACGTGTTTGTGTTTTTTCTAGCTTTTTTCTTGTGATTGACTTCGAGTTTCATACCATTGTGGTTGGAAAGATGCATGATAAAATTTCAGTTCTCTTAAATTTGTTGAGACTTGTTTTGTGGCCCACCACAATCTATCCTGAAGAATGTTTTATGTGCACTTGAAAAGAATGTGCATTCTGTTATTTTTGGATGGAGTATTCTGTGTATATCTCTAAAGTCCATCTGGGCTAATGTGTTGTTCAAAGATACTCTTTCCTTATTTTCTGCCTGGATGACCTATTTATTGAGGTAAGTGGGATGTTAAACTTTGCTCTTATTATTGTATTACTGTCAATTTCTCCCTTTATGTTTATTTATATCTGTTTTATGTATTTAGGCGCTCTCCTGTTGGGTGCATAGATATTTACAATCGTTATATCCTCTTGTTGGACTGATCCTATTATCATTATGTAATGCCCTTCTTTTTCTCTTGTAACAGTCTTTGCTTACCATCTATTTTGTCAGATGTAAGTATTGCTACCTCTGTTCTTTTTTTGCTTCCATTTACATGGAAGCTTCCACATACATACATAATTTCAGTATGTATTGTCTTTACATCTAATTTGAGTCCCTTGGAGGCAGCATATAGGTTGGTCTTTTCTTTTATCCATTCCACCATTCATTTATCCATTTTCTGATTAAAGCATTTAGAGTTTACACTTAAAGTTATTATTGGTAGGTATATACTTATTGCCCTTTTAAAAATTGTTTTCTGGTTGTTTTTGCAGTTTTTCTTTGTTCCTTTCTTCTTCTCTCACTCTCCTTCTTTGTGATTGATGACTTTCTGTAGTGTTATGCTTGACTTTCTTTCTCTTTATTTTGTGTATATCTATTATAGGTTTCAGGTTTGTGGTTGCCATGAGTTTCATATATAACACTCCAAGTATGTAGCAGTCTATATTAAGTTGGTGGTCATTTAAGTTTTTTTTTTATTTAATTTATTTATTTACTTACTTATTTTAGAGATAGGGAGAGAGCATGAAGGGGGAGGAGCAGAGGGAGAGAGAGAAGCAGACTCTGTGCTGAGCACAGAGCCCAACATGCTGGGCTCTCAGTCAAGAGCTGGACACTTACCAACTGAGCCACCCAGGTGCCCCAAGATTTTGGTGTTTTTTTTTTTTTTAAGATTTATTTATCAGAAAGAGAGAGAGTAGAGGGGGAGGGACAGAGGGAGAATATCCTCAGGCAGACTCCCTGCTGAACATGGAGCCCAATGCAGGTCTTGATCCCACAACCCATGAGATCATGACCTGAGTTGAAACCAAGAGTCAGAAGCTTAATCAACTGAACCACTGAGGTTCCCTTCACTTAAGTTTTAACACATTCTAAAAAATCTGCTTTTTTACTCTCCCCCCTGCCTCCAGTGTTTTAAATATATAAGTTGTCAAGGGCCACTTGGGTGGCTCCACCTGTTAAGTAACTGACTCTTGATTTCAGCTCAGGGCACGATCTCAAGGTCCTGGGATTGAGCCCCTAATAGGGCTTATCACTCAGCAGGCAGTGTGCCTCTTTCCCTTTCCCTCTTTCTCTACCTCTCCCCCTGCTTGCACTCTCTCTCAAAAAAATAAATAAATCTTCAAAAAAAGATTTATAGGGGCAGCTGGGTGGCTCAGTTGTTAAGCATCTGCCTTTGGCTCAGGTCATGATCCCCGGGTCCTGGGATTGAGCCCCACATTGGGCTCCCTGCTTGGTAGGAAATCTGATTCACCCTCTCCCACTCTCCCTGCTTGTGTTCCCTCTCTCACTGTGTCTCTGTCAAATAAATAAATAAAATTAAAATATATATATATATATACATATATATATATATATATATATATATAGAGAGAGAGAGAGAGAGAGAGAGAGATTTTATATATTTTTGTTCACAATTTCTTTCTTTCTAATTATGGCCTTTTCCACGGAAAGAAATTTTCTTATAAGGTTGATTTAGTGGTGATAAACTCCTTTAACTTTTGTTTGCTTGAGAAATTCTTGATCTCTCCTTTAATTATGAATGATAACTTTGCAAGGTAGAGTATTCTTGGTTGAAGATTTTATTTTCTTTTTAGCACTTTGAATATATCATGCTGCTCTCTTAAAGTCTGTAAAATTTCTGCAGAAAAATCAGCAGAAATCAGCCTTATGGGGTTTCCCTTGTATGTAACCTCTCGCCTCTCTTTCACTGTTTACCAAATACTCTCTTTTTCCTTAACCTTTGATATTTTAATTATTATATGGTATGAACCTCTTTGGGTTTGTCTTGTTTTCAACTGTCTTTGGTTCCTGAACCTGGATGACTATTTCCTTCCTCAGTTTATGGATGTTTTCAACTGTGCTCCATGCTGGGGTGGTCCCGGTGGGATGGCTGGTATTAGTGTTGGCCAGGGGCCCAGGGCTCACTGAGATAGGCTGGCTAGGCTATCTGGACACTGCTGCTGTCCATACTATCCATGTATAGAAAGAACATAAACTGTGGCATTAACCAGCCTTTCTTTTTCCACAGCTTTTTTTTTTTTTCTTGTGCCAGGTAGGGCTGGTGTAGACTCAGATATCACTGAGGCAGCAGGCATACTATGGCATCTGTGCTCCCATCTGTTTGTGCTCCCATCTGTGCTATCATGGCAGAGAGGGAGGAGTGGTAACTGTGGCATTTGCCCACACCTCTGACCTAGAGAGAATTCCAGCACCTTCCCTGCTATTTGGCAGGGCTCTAGGGCTGGCTCCTTTATATTCTGTTGCCCTTTTAAACTACAGTTTTTTTCCCAAACCCCAGCACAGACAAATCTGCTCATGTTCCCTAGGTACTATATCTTCTTCCTATAGTTTGTAGCATGATTGGGGTGGTAGGGGTTGTTCCCTTCATTACCATGACTCCATCACTTTTGCGTATTCTCTGTGTGCTCTCCCTTATTTCTTGTGCACAAGTTGTTATTAAGTTGTGAATTTTTAAGTATATTTTGGATATTGACCCCTTACTGAAGATATGGTTTGCAAGTATTTTCTCTGATGTAAATTGCCTCTCATTTTGTTGGATGGATTTTTTTTTCCTTTTTTTAAGTAGAATCCATGCCCAGTGTGGAACGCAACATGGGGCCTGAACTCATGACCCTGAGATCAAGACCTGAGCTGAGATCAAGAGTCAGATGTTCAACCACCTGAGTCACCCAGGGACCCCAGATTCTTTTTTCTTCTATGCAGAAGCTTTTAAAAAATTTATTTATTTTAGAAAGAGAGAGCACGTGTTCGAGAGTTTCCAAGCAGGGGGACGGCAGAGGGAGAAGGGGAGGAAAATAAGTGGACTCCCTGCTGAGTGCAAAGCCTGGTAGGGGCTTGGTTCCATGCCCCTGAGGTCATGACTGGAGCTGAAATCAAGAGTTGGATGCTTAACCGCCTAAACCATCCAGGCTCCCCTTTTTAGTTTGATATGGCCCCACTTGTCTATATTTTGTTTTTGTGGCCTTTGCTTTCGGTATTAAGTTTTAAAAATTGCCAAGACTATTGTCTGAAGCTTATCCCTGTATTTTCTCCTAGTTTTATGTTTTCAGGTCCTATGTGCAATTACTTAATTCATTTTAGTTGACTTTTAAATACGATATAAGATGGGATTCAGTTTCATTGTTTTGCATGTGGCTGTCCAGTTTTTCCAGTACCACTTTTTGAAGAGGCTATCCTTTTCCCATTGTATATTTTTAGTGCCTTTGTGATAAATTAATTGACCATATGTGCGTAGGTCTATTTCTGAGTCTCTGTTCTGTTGCACTGATATATGTGTCTGTTTTTATCCCAGTACCATACTGTTTTGATTACTATAAAGTTGTAATATAATTTGAAATCGTAATGTGATGCCTCCAATTTTGTTTTTCTTTCTCAAGATTGCCCTGGCTATTCTGGGCCTTTTGTTGTTCTGTGTAAGCTTTAGGATTGTTTGTTCTATTTTAATGAAAAATACGTTTGGAATTTTCATAGGGATTACACGAATCTGTAGATTGCTTTGGATACTATGTATATTTTAACAATATTCTTGTAATCCATGAACATGTAATATATTCTCATTTGTTTGTGTCTCCTTCAGTTTCTTTCCTCATTGTCTTATAGTTTTCAGAATTCTTCAATATATATATTCAGTGTTTCACGTCCTTCATTACACTTATTTCTAGGTATGTTCTTTTTGCTCCAGCTGTAATTAGTATTTTAAAAATTCTCTTTCTGATAGAAAAGCAAGAGATTTTTATGTATTGATTTTATATTCTGCAGATTTGCTGAATCTACTTACTGGTTCTCACAGTTTCTTGGTGGACTCTTTAGGGTTTTCTTTTCTTTTTTAAAATTAACATATAATGTATTATTTGCTTCAGGGGTACAGGTCTGTGAATCATCAGTCTTACACAATTCACAGCACTCACCATAGCACATATCCTCTCCAATGTCCATAACCCAGCCACCCTATCCCTCCCCCCCCACCCCCCAGCAACCTTCAGTTTGTTTCATGATATTAAGAGTCTCTAATGGTTTGTCTCCCTCCCAATCCCATCTTGTTTCATTTTTTCCCTCCCTATCCCCCACTACCTCCTGCACTGCCTCTCAAATTCTTCATATCAGAGAGATCATATGATAATTGTCTTTCTCTCATTGACTTATTTCACTTAGCATAAAACCCTCTAGTTCCATCCACATTGTTGCAAATGGCAATATTTGGTTTTTTTAATGGCTACATAGTATTCCATTATATCTATATATCTATATCTATATCTATATATATCTCACATCTCCTTTATCCATTCATCTGTTGATGGACATCTAGGTTCTTTCCATGGTTTGGCTATTGTGGACACTGCTGCTGTAAACATTCAGGTGCATGTGCCCCTTCGGATCACTACATTTGTGACTTTAGGGTAAATACCCAGTAGTGCAATTGCTGAGTCATAGGATAGCTCTGTTTTCAACCTTTTGAGGAAACTCCATACTGTTTTTCTTTAGGGTTTTCTATATATAGTATTATGTGTTCTGCAAATATAGACAGTTTTACCTCTTCTTTACCAATTTGGATGGCTTTTATTATCTAATTTCTTCCTTAATTGCTCTGGGTAAGACTTCCAGTACTATGTTGATTGAAAGTGGTGCAAGTTGGCATCCTGTCTTGTTCCTCATCCTACAGAAAGAACTTTAAAAAAAAAAAAAAGATTTTAGTTTATTTATTTGACAGAGAAAGACATAGCGAGAGAAGGAACACAAGGATAGGGAGTGGGAGAGGGAGAAGCAGACTTCCTGCCAAGCAAGGAGCCAGGTGTGGAGCTCAATTCCAGGACACTGGAATCATGACCTGAGCCAAAGGCAGATGCCTAATGACTGAGCCACCCAGGCGCCCCAAGAACTTTCACTTTCCCACTATTGAGTGTAATGGTTAGCTATGGGGTTATCATATATGGCCTTCATTTTGGTGAGGCATGTTCCCTCTCTACTCACTTTGTTGAGAAGTTTTATCATAAATGGATGTTGGAGGGGCACCTGGGTGGCTTAGTGGGTTAAGCCTTTGCCTTCAGCTCAGGTCATGATCTCCAGGTCCTGGGATTGAGCCCCGCATTGGCCTCTGTGTTCAGTGGGGAGCCTGCTTCCCCCTCTCTCTTTCTGCCTGCCTGTCTGCCTACTTGTGATCTCTCTCTGTCAAATAAACAAATAAAATCTTTTTTTAAAAAAATAAACAAATGGATGTTGGATTTTGTCAAATGCTTTTTCTGCATCTATTGAGGTGATCATGTCATTTGAAGCTTTCATTTTGTTAATGTGGGGTATCACATTGATTGATTTGTGAATGTTGAACCATCCTTGCACCCCAGGGATAAATCCCAATTCTTTGTGGTGAATGACCCTTTTAATGTACTGTAGGATTTGATTTGCTGATATTTTGTGGAGGATGTTTACATGTATGTTCATCTGGGATATTGGCCTCTAGTGTCCTTTTTTTGTAGTGTCTTTTTATGGTTTTGTATCAGGGTATTGGTAGCTTTATAGAACATATTTGAGAGCTTTCCTTCATCTTCTATTTTTTGGAACTTTTTGAGGAGAATAGATATTGGCTCTTTAAATGTTTGGTAGAATTAATTTGTAAATCCAACTGGTCCTGGATGTTTGTTGGGAATATGTTGATTACTGACTCAGTTTCATTACTAGCATTTGGTCTGTTCAGATTTTCTATTTTCTTTCTGATTCAGTTTTGGAGTATTGTATGTGTTGAGGAATTTATCCATTCTTCTAGGTTATCCAACTTGTTGATGTATTGTTGTTCATAGTAACAGTAACACTTTTTAAATGCTAGAAAATGTTGTCAACCCAGAATTATATTCCCAGCAAAAATATCCTTCAATAACGCAAACAAAAAGATGACTTTTCCACATTAAAATTAAGGTAATTTTTTTTTTACTGGGGTTATAGCATAAGAAATGCTAAATGGAGTTTTCAGGCTAAATGGAAATGATACTAAGATGGAAACTCATCTTTAGGAAGGAATGAAGACCATTAGCATAGGAATGGTAAACATGCAGATAGAAGATTACGTTCTTTTAATTTTTAAGAAGTAAGACTGTTTAAGACAAAATTTCAGTTTCTTGTGGGATTTATAAGGTACACAGAAATAATACATATGATATGTGTTTCATAAAGGTGAGTGGGTGTGGGTGGCAAATGGACCCACATGGTTTTAAGGTTCTACCTTTTACATAAAGTGATACAATATAAATGCTAACTTAGGCTGCGGATGTGAAGGATGCCAATATAAACCCCAGAACAAGCACTGAACAGTAATGCAGAGAATGTAGTGCAAAAGTCAGTAGATTATACATATTGAAATGTTAAAATATTTAAAAGACAAAACCCATAAAACTGAAGGAATTAACAAAAAGCAGAGCCTTCAGTGCCTCCAGGAAAGAGTGCATGAGGCTTCCATGTTCCAGCCCCTGCTGACCTTGCTGGCTTCATCTCTCCAGCCCACTAAGCTTTCTTCATTTTATGCTGTCTCTTCTTCCCTCTGCTCTCTCTCCTCCCAAGGACACTTTTCCCACAGTCCTATCCCCTAGGTTACTCTTCATTCTTCAGGTCTTGGTAAGGTGACACTTTCTTCAGAAAGCCCTTCTGGGCCAGGTCCTCCCTCTTGTGTCTTCTGTTGCACCCCAAACATCCTTCATCACTTCACTCTCCTGGTTTCTCTGAAATCTCTGGCTCAGGGCTTCTGTATCCTTACACCAAGCTTCATGAGGGCAAGGCTGTGGCCTGTTCTGCTCACCATTCTGCGCCATTGCTTGGCACAGTGCTAAACTCTTGGCAAATATTCAGTGAACATTTGTTGAGTGACTACATGAATTAGTAGAGAATTTTAGAATTAGTAGAGTTGAATTAGTGATTTATCTGCCTAAGAGAGAGCCACTATGCTGGGGAGGTGGTGTTACAAAAATAGCAGCCAGGGTTGCTGAGGGAACAAGCCTCTCAGAAGCACTGAGGCAGTGCAGGTTGGCATATAAGATGACCAAATCAGGGCACCTGGGTGGCTCAGTGGGTTAAGCCGCTGCCTTCGGCTCAGGTCATGATCTCAGGGTCCTGGGATCGAGTCCCGCATTGGGCTCTCTGCTCAGCAGGGAGCCTGCTTCCTCCTCTCTCTCTCTGCCTGCCTCTCTGCCTACTTGTAATCTCTCTCTGTCAAATAAATAAATAAATCTTAAAAAAAAAAAAAGATGACCAAATCATGTCAATGAATGGTAAAAGCACAGAACTGTATGTGTAGCATGCCATCAGTTGTGCGATACACCCATAGTCTACTTCTTGAATGAGGTACAAGAAACTTGTAGTAGTGGGGCGCCTGGGTGGCTTGCTCGGTTAAAGCCTCTGCCTTCGGCTCAGGTCACGATCCCAGGGTCTTTGGATCGAGCCCTGCATCAGGCTCTCTGCTCAGCAGGGAGCTTGCTTCCCTCTCTATCTCTGCCTGCCTCTCTGCCTACTTGTGATCTCTCTCTCTCGTGTCAAATAAATAAATAAAATCTTAAAAAAAAAAAAAAAGAAACTTGTAGTAGTGAACTTTGTTGTGGAGGAAAGAAACTCTTTTAAGTTTGTATAATGCTCATGTTTTGTCCATTTAAAATAAAGAGAATCAGGGTGTCTGGATGGCTCAGTGGGTTAAGTGTCTGACTCTTGATTTCAGCTCAGGTTATGATCTCAGGGTTGTGAGAACGAGCTCTGTGTCAGGCTCTGACCTATGCGTGGAGTCTGCTTAAAATTCTGTCCCTCTGCCCCTCCCCCAACTATCTAAAAAAATTAAATAAATAAATAAAATTCAAAACAAGCATAAAGACTTTATGTGCAGTGCTAGCCATAATGGAAATATATATATATATATATGTATATATATATATATATACCAACCTTCACATCTGTATTAGGATTCTCTAGAGAAACAACAAGTAGTGTGTATGTGTATATAAAAAGATTTATTATAAGGAATTGGCTCATGCAGTTATGGAGGTGGACAAGCCCCAAGATCTGCAGAGTGACTTAACAAGCTGGAGACCCAGGAAGAGCTGATATTTCAGTTTGAGTCTGAGGAAATAAAAAGCTGATGTCCTATTTCAAAGGCAGGCTGAACAGAAGGAATTTCTTTACATGGGAGACCCATGCAGACCCTTAACAGATTAGATGAAGCCAACCTACACTGGAAAGAGCAATCTGCTTTACTTAGTCTACTAACTGAAATGTTAATCTCATCTAAGCACTTTAACACTGAGAATAATGTTTGACCAAATATTATCTGGGAACTCCATGGCTCAGTCAGGCTGACACATAAAATTAACCATCACAGTCTCCTACAATAGGGTAATAGAATATAGCACAGCCCTTAAATGCTGATTTTAAAGGCTAGGGAAAATGAGTATGGTAGGAAACTAAGGAGAAAAATAAAACATGGAATACTGGCTTGTACCTATTGTTGCCACTGAGAAATATGTGTAATGTAAATAAAGAAAAGAAGGAAATAGGAAGATGGAAAAGTAGTTTTTGTATTAAGCTGCTGAGATTATGGGAAAGGATTTTCTTTACATTCTTCCTTTAATTTTTTAATAATAGAATATTTAAAATGCAAGAAACCAGAAATCCCAAGTGTAGAGTTTTATAGAAGATGGAGCAATAATAATAATAAAAAATGCCTGCTACATTGTCTGTACTAAATAACTATTGAATGCATGAACAGTAGTCACTGTCTTCAGCTGGGTTCCCCAGAAGCTAACCATGGGACAAGGACTTGAGTGCAAATAATTTATTTGGGAGGTGATCACTGGTCGGGCATGGAGAAGTGAGGCTGGGAAGGGAAAGAAGCCAATACAAGGCACTTGAATGAGAAAGTACCCTGGAGACTATTGAGTCACAATCCACTGGGGACCTCTTGGAGAATATGGAAAATGGGCTTTAGTTTGTCTCACTCAGAGGACAAGAAAGAAGGAGTCTTAATCTAGCAAATTCCAAAGATCACTGGTTGAAAGGGCTGCATCAGCCCTTAGCATTTCCAGTCTACCCCAAGCAAGGATTGGTCACACTTCTGGGGCCAGAGAAGGCCTGTAGGCATGCTGAGGGCATCCAGGTGGAGCCCAGACAACATCTGCCAAGATTACTGTCATGGAACACCTATTCTGATTCAGGCACTTAAAGAACATTTTCTCAAGTCCCTCAACAATTTTACATGGCGATTATTATTAGTTCCATGGTTCAGGTGAAGTAACTATAGCTCAGAGAGGTTGTGACTTGCTCAAAGTCATGCAGAGCAAAGTATGGAATCAAGTACTTGAACTACCAGCCTAATGTGTTTTTTCACTTCCTCCTACGACCTCCCAGTAAACAGACCTGGAAGCTTCCTAGATAGACTCACCAAAGCCCAAATAGTGACAGTTCAAAGGTAACAGTTGAGTAAGATCTGCTTCAAAATAGTAGAACAACTATCTGGGTCCACCTGTGCAATCAATAAGGATTCAAAGTGTCTGACAGAGAAAGCACAAAAAATAGGGCATCTACCATGGCAGAAGCAGTTACCCATTAGGAATCCAGCCAGGGTCAGTAAACTCGCACTTAACTACTTTCTGAAATCTTAAAGAAGAAATCATGACAGTGGAAGGAAATTTATGGGTACTACTAGAAAAACAAATCTGCCTTTGTCACTTTCTTCCTCCAAATCCTTCAGCAACCCCCAGCTGCCTTCAGTATTCCCTCAGTAGAGCATACAAGTGATTTAAGATTTGGCCCCTGCCAACCTTTTCATGCTCCTCCCTCCCTCCCTCACAGCCGTGTAAAACCACCTGTAGTCCTTCAACTAGCCCAGCTCTGTCATACCCCAGAGCTGTTCTAAGTGCTGCTCCTACTACGCTGAATTTTCTTTTTCTCTCTTTTCCACCTAGCCAATTCCTACTCATTATTTAAGCTTAGTCATTGAGTTTTTTAGTGAAGTTCTTAATCTTTTCAATTTTTTTTTTAGGAGTTATTTATTTCAGACAGAGAGTGCGTGAGCGGGCCCTGGGATCATGACTTGAGCTGAAGACAGACACTTAACAACGGACCCACCTGGGAGAGGAGCCCTGAAGTTTCTTAATCTTTTAAAAAAAAACCATACCCTTAAAGTGATGTATGTCTGTCTTCATTTCATACCAACCTTCCCTAAATATTCTGATTATAGCTTTTTGAGAATTGCTGATATACAGAATATATCCTCTATATTTGAATATTTCTACCATCTGGAGTGATTCTGTATTTACTTTCCTATAGTTTGCATCATCAGAACAATACTTTTTCACTTCCTCATGTGTAAAGTAATGTTATAATATTGAACACATTTGTTTTTTTAGCCTTTGTCCTTCAGTGCAAAGATTCCCCATCAGCTTTTATACTCCTTCCTCCTACCCACCCCAAAATGGGAATTACTGTCCTATGGGAAATTTTTCAAGATGCCAGCCTAGGCTAGGTGGCACTTCTCTGTTCACAAAGAATCTTATAAATATACCTTTATTTTGTTTTAAAGGTTTATTTATTTAGTATTTATGTGAGACAGAGAGAGCGAGCACAAGCAGGGGGAGTGGGAGAGGGAGAAGCAGACTCCCCACTGAGCAGGTGTCCGATGTGGGACTCAATCCCAGAGCTCGGGGATCATGACCTGAGCCGAAGGCAGTTGCTTAACTGACTGAGCCACTCAGGCACCCCTATATACACCTTTATATTAACCCTTTCACACTGTTTTGAATGTGTTGATGTAATTATTAATTTTCCACTGAGTTTTTGTTTTTAAAGGGAATAAACACAGTAGGTTTCCACCAAGTTCTAGGATCTATCTTAGTTGAGTGAGTAGTATTGCCATCCTTGGGAGGAAAAAGAAGACAAGGACCTATGTAATTTTTTAGGTAAGGTTCCAACTAGTAAATGATAGAGCTATGATTCTAGTTACAGTTTGCCTAATATCAGAGTCTCTATTCCTTCACTAAAATGCATTCCTGCCTGAAGTGAGAGCTGTGTCTGAGCTCTGTAACTGTGTACTCAGCATCACACCTGAAACAAGTAGGTCTGTAATATTTGGGGATGAATAAATGAACCAAAGACATCAAGAAAAGTCATCAAAATCTGAATAGATAACACTGAACAATTAAGTGATGGACAAGAAACAACAACCTAGAAACGTAAATCTCAGGGCATTTATACACAAAGGTATAAAACAAATCCATGCTCTATGGAGGGGCTACAGTATGATACTCCAGTTGACAGACACCACAGAGCCCAGCCTCAAGTCGTCCCAGCCAGGCCCCAGACATAGGAGTGAAGAAACTTCCAGATGATCCATTTTTCAGCCACATGAGTCTTGTCTTGATGAGGCACCAGAGATGTGGAGAAGAGAGAAGCCCATTCTACTGTCCTCTCCCTGAATTACTGACCCACAGAATCCATAGCATAATAAAATGATTGTAGTTTTACTCCATCAGGTTTGGGGTGATTTGTCATGTAGCACTGGAATACTCAGAAAAACTACCCATTCATTCCTTTTCAAGATTCCTCTTTGTTCGGTGTTTAAATTTTACAAAAGTAGACTTATTTTTTTTTTAAGATTTTACTTATTTGAACTAATCAAAACCGCAATGAGATATCACCTCACACCAGTCAGGATGGCTAAAATCAACAAGTCAGGAAACCGGTGAGGATGCAGAGAAAGGGGAACCCTCCTACACTGAATGCACGCTGGGGCAGCCACTCTGGAAAACAGCATGGAAGTTCCTCAAAAAGGCGAAACTGGAGCTACTCTATGACCCAGCAATCACACTACTGGTTATTTACCCTAAAGATACAAATGTAGTGATCTGAAGGGGCACGTGCACCCAAATATTCATAGCAGCAATGTCTGCAGTAGCCAAACTATTGAAAGAACCTAGATGTCCATTAACAAATACTGGATAAAGAAGAGGGGTGTGTGTGTGTGTGTGTGTGTGTGTGTATGTGTGTGTGTGTGTGTGTGTGTATATACATACATATATATGTATACACACACACACACATACACACACATACCACATATATACACATATATACATATATATATATATATACACACACACACACATACATACATATAATGGAATACTATGCAGCCATCAAAAGAAATGAAATCTTGCCATTTGCAATGATGTGGATGGAACTAAAGGGTATTACGTGAAGCAAAATGAGTCATTCAGAGAAAGACAAATATCATTATGATCTCACTGATAAAAGGAGTTTGAGAAACAAGACAGAGGATCATAAGGGAAGGGAGGGAAAAATGAAACAAGATGAAACCAGAGAGAGAGACAAACCATAAGAGACTCTTAATCTCAGGAAATGAATTGAGGATTTCTGGAGTGGAGGAGGTTGGAAGGGATAGGGTGGCTGAGTGATGGACACTGGGGAGGTTATGTGCTATGGTGAGTGCTGTGAATTGTGTAAGACTGATGAATCACAGACCTGTACCCCTGAAACAAATAACACATTATATGCTAATAAAAAATAAAATAAATAAAAATGGGATTTTACTTATTTGAGAGAGACAGAGAGCAAGAGCAGGGGGAAAGGAAGAAGCACACTCCCTGCTGAGCAGGGAGCCCAAAGCGGACTCAGTCCCAGGACCCTGGGTTCATGACCTGAGCTGAAGGCAGATGCTTAACCCGTGAAGCCACCTCCAAAGGTAGACTTGTGTGAGTTGCAAACAGAAGATGAGAATTAAGTTTTAGAGACCCAGTGATAAGAGGGACTTTAAGACCAGTCCCTGAGATGTTGGATAAGAGGAAATTGAACAGAACTGAGTTTTTGCTTAGCAAGGTTGACTTTTCTCTTCGAAGGCAAAACAAACCATGGCATGATCTACAAAATCACCCACACTCAGAATTTCCATCATATCCCTGAACTGTAAAGATCATAGTAAGAACTAGGGCGCCTGGGTGGCGCAGTCATTTGAGCATCTGAGTCTTGGTTTTGGCTCAGGTCATGATCTCAGAGTCATGGGATTGAGCCCCGCATGGAGCTCAGTGAGGAGTCTGCCAAAGTTTTTCTCTCCCTCTGCCCCTCCCCATGCTTGCCCATGTGTGTTTTCTCTCTCTCTCTCTCTGTGTGTCTCTGAAATAAATAAATGATTCTTCAAAATAAATTTTTTTTAAAAATCACAGTAAAAACTTTGGAAAGCAAAAAGCACATATATGGAATATAAAAATAAAGATACAGAGACTCAAAAGACCTCAGGGAATTTAAATGTTAATAAAAGGAGAATTTTAATATTGTAGACATAATCCAGTTTAGGGCACAATTCATTAGTAGGCCATGAAATCAAGTTAGTACCTCTTAGCCAGCTTTTTACTTTTAAATGAAATATAACACACTAGAATATAATGGAATAGAAAACACCAGAGTTTCTTTTTTTAAAGATTTTTATTTATTTGTTTGACAGACAGAGATCACAAGTAGGCAAAGACACAGGCAGAGAGAGAGGAAGAAGCAGGCTCCTTGCTGAGCAGAGAGCCTGATGCGGGGCTCAATCCCAGGACCCTGGGATCATGACCTGAGCTGAAGGCAGAGGCTTTAACCCACTGAGCCACCCAGGTGCCCCAAACACCAGAGTTTCATCGAGGGTGTTTAGCAAAAACTGCATATTGCACCAATTGCAATGAAGGGTGGTAGAGAGAGGAGTGTGAGGAATACATGAGCTGGTGAGGACTGGGTCATTTGATCTTTTGTTACCTGGTATATGATGATCACTTTGAATGTCATAATGGAAGGGTTAATGTTCTACAATTGCAGCTAATAATTTTATTTGCTGTTGGCAAAGTTATTGATACTTTATAATGGATTTTAGATAAGAACTTTGTGTTTTTCAGAGAAGGCATTATTAACGCAACATATTTTGAATTTGTAACATTTTAACTGATTGTAACATTTTAACTGGTACAAAATGCTTTAAAATTATTTAAGAGTAAAAAATGATGAAGTGAAAAATAGAGGCAAGTTCAAGTTTAACTGATAGACATATGGTTAATGGACCAGCTTTATGCACAGTGCTATTAAGAGCTGTACTAGTTTGGGGTGCCTGGGTGGCTCAGAGGATTAAGGGTCAGACTCTTAGTTTCAGCTCCAGTCATGATCTCAGGGTGATGAGATAAAGCCCTGAGTTGGGTTCTGCACTGGGCATGGAGTCTGCTTAAGATTTTTCTCTCCCTTTCCCTCCCCCAAAACTCCAAAACCCCCAAACAAACAACAACAACAAAAACACTGCAGTAGTTTTTCTGTGGCTCACCCACATCATCAAAGTTGGAGGCTCAGAGTTAGTGAGAGACCAACATGTGTTCCAGTGAGAGATCGTTAGGGACCCAGCTTGCTCTTGCTCTCCCCGTCAGCCTCCTTGACTTCAAGCCCAGTGCCCAATGCAGGTGCAACTGACTTACACAGACTGCTTACCCAACTAGCTCTCCCAAGTATGTTGGCTCTAAGTCATATAATCCTTTATATCACCCCCAAATTGTTCTGCTTTCCTGAATGAACTGTAGCTGATAGCTCTCCTCTATTTCTTTTCTTTTTTTCTAGTAATTCATTTATCTGTATATGTGCTGCCGAAGCGAGCACAGTAATTCATTTATCTGACAGAGTTTCCCATAGTCTGGATTTGGGATTTTGTTTGCTGATTGTGTCCCTATAGTTGCTCACCATGTTCCTCTGTTCAATCTATTTCCTTTAGATTGGTAGTTAGATCTGGAGGCTGCATCTGATTGAGGTTCAGTTTCCGGGGTAGAGGACAAGATGTAAACAGCAGGTGTATATTTCTATTGGGAGGTATATAATGTCTGGTTGTTTTTCTTTTTTAATTTATTGTTATTGTTATTATTATTTTATTTTAAGTAGGCTTCATGCGCAGCATGGTGCCCAGTGCAGGGCTTGAACTCACGACCCTGAGATCAAGCACGACCTGAGCTGAGATCTAGAGTTGGATGCTTAACCACTGAGCCACCCAGGTGCCCCTGGTTGTCTTTCTTTATGTGATGCTAACAATCACTGGTGATCAATAGCAAGACCCACGATTTCATTATTGTTTGCAAAATGGCAATGTTATATCATTCTTCACTTATTATCTGGAATATTTATGTAAAGAGAAACTTCAACTATTTGTTTACTCTCTGGTACAATTTGTATAAGAAAAATCTTTTGACAAGATTTCAAAAAAATGATTTGGCTCCTTAGCATCTTCCAAAAGTGACTAACAAGTTTTGTTGTTGTTTGTTTAAGGACCATTATGAATTCATGAACATGTTTGAAGTATTTCAAATAATTCCACTTAATTATTTTTTTAAGTAAGCCAACATGGGGCTTGAACTCACAATCCTGAGATTAAGAGTCACATGCTCTACTGACTGAGCCATCCACACACCCTCTCCATTTATTATTCTTATGGACATTTTTTTGGCCACCAAGCAATTGTCCCATTTTGGGGCAGTAAATTTCTCTTAAAATTGGGTTTTGGGTCATTTTAACAAACCCTCACTCAGCTTTAATGGGGCTTTCTTGTTTTCTGACATATTTCAGGCTAAATTGACATATCCCTGTCCCAGGTATGGAATCAATCATATCTCCAAAGAGCTCTGGTTTCTTTGAGTGTGAAATAGATTTTAGATACCACAGTCTCAGTAGGGTGCTCACTGGTCCTTGATTGGGCCTTGTTTCTAGGCCTTTTCAATGGATATAGCTAGGAAATATTTTTTTTAAATGATAAAACACATCATGAGTTTATAGTGAAACTTCAAATTCAGGACCTTAGGGTTTTGACTTAACTTCATCTATCTTTTTTTTAAAGATTTTATTTATTTATTTGACAGAGCAAGAATGCACTGTGCTGTGTAGTGAAGATATTAAGACACATTAATTATAATAAAAAATTTTTTTCTAATAGACTATCAGAAGAAAAGGACATGTCAATAAATAAGTACACGTTTAAGAAGAATTCTGAGCCCTGGCCCCTGGTATATATTAGTCATGCCTTTTTATTTTTTGTATTTCTGATGCTTTGACATGTAGGGCCTTGTTGACCCTGGAGAGACTGTTACTTTCAGAAATGTTCCTTTCAGAATTCCTAGAGATAGCAAAGGGCTTAGGGCAGGAGTCCAGCTCCCTAGGCTGTCCTCCAGCCTCTGCCCTTCACAAGAGACCATGTGGTGGAATTGGTATCACCAGGAATCTCGTACCTCACTCATATAATACTTAGACTCACTGTTTAGGGTCAGTGGAGTTGGTTTCTGAGTACGAGTAGAGGGGTATCTTCAAGGACTGGGCAGAGCAGGGATTCTGGGAAGATAGGACTGGATGTGACCTGGGGATCAGTAGGAATCTGAAAGTTGCTGTGACTATATATCATGGAGTTTAAAGCTGGAATCTAGGGTCACAGTCTTTCAGGTAATCTGGAGTGTCTGGCCCATTCATAATCTTTGAGGCCCTCCAAGAGCTGAGACCACACAGTTAGGTTTCTGTCCATTCTAGCTTCCAGCAAGAAGCAAACATACTATAGTGTAGTGGGCTGTGACTCTTCCACCCACACATGAAGACAGCCCCTTGACAGGTGGGACCACTGAACAAGTAGAGGCCAAACTAGGTCCTGGGCAGCAGTGGTTTGAGTACCCCTTATATCCTACCAACTAGGACACCAAGACTGTTGTTTCTCATATTTCTCCATAAACCTGATCTTACGTTTCTGTAAATAGCCAAATCTTCAGAAGAAAGCAAAACAAAACACAAAACTAAGTCATCTAGTGGAACCTCCAGTTACCTGTCTGTCAGAAGAAGATGGGGCATTGGTGAGAAGAATGTCTCTAGCTACCCTTCCACCTCCACTGGCCACACAGAAGATGCTGAGAGCTGAGTGGGACCACTTTCTCCCCATCCCTTCTGGCCAGGAAATCCAAGAATTGTGCATGATTCTTTCATCAGATTTTCTTTCTGTATCAGGGGATTTAAGGTGGGTTGTTCGTGGAGTCTTCTCGAATACTAAAAAATATCTTGAGAGAGAAATAAAGAAAGAGAGCAAATAAAATGGATCTTATAGTAAAAACTATGTATGTAAAAGAACTGCTTATATTTAAAGAAATATGGAAAGATAAGCCATAATATTTTTTGAAAGGTTATCTGTAGAAGGAGGGAGGAATAAAGAGGGGAGGAATAGAAGCTAGACTTGTTTGTAGATTTTACTTAGCAACTGTGCAAACATTTTATATAATTATAAAACAAAATTAAGATTTAAAAACAGTATCATAAAAATTACAACCAAAATAAAACAAATGAACCAAACTGTAGATCAGGCTACTGGCAAAGACAAACAGAAGGGACCTATTTTGGCGTGCCTTGGTGGCTCAGTCGGTTAAGTGTTAAGCTCAGGTCATGACCTCAGGGTCCCGGGATTGAGCCCCCATCCCCGTGGGGCTCCCCACACTGCAGGGAGTCTGCTTATCCTTTTCCCTTTACCCCTCTCCCTGCTTGTACTCTCTCTTTCTCAAATAAATAGTCTTTAAAAAAAAAAAAAGGACCTATTTCAAGTGAGTTTAAAACAGTAATTTGATTGCTTATCCAAGTAGGATTACCCTAAGGACAAAATTACTTAAAGAATTTTAAACTGTTTATGGGAGTCATATTATTGGCACTAGTGTTGACTTCATTACTCTGAGACTTGAATGTGTATCGTGGGGTGAAGAAAGTAAGTAATTATGTGATACTCCAGTATCGTTCCCAATACCACTGAAAACCGGCACTCTCAGCATGGGTAAGAGAAATACAAGATAGAAGTTAAGTGTACACTCTGAGTTGGAAGTATCATGATAAACTAATGATGAATTTATCTTGGAAAAAAGTATTCTGTGCATTTCAAAGGCCTTATATCAATAAGTAAAAATGAGTATGCTGGCAGCCAGATCGTGATCTTCAAATACTATTTCCCACTAAAAGGAACTAGGATTCCTTGGAGAAATGACTGATTCCATGTCTGGGGCAGCCTGTATTACCAAATAGTAAGAAAGTTATCAAAGACCACTAAGGTTTTATCAAAAGAACTTACAACTCTAAGGTCCTCCCACTGGCCAAGATGGGGTAATATGTACAGTGTATCAATGTATTTGTCAACACTGTTCCTAGTAATACTAAAAATTGGTTGCTATCAGAAGATACAAGTGAACTACAATTCATCTTTTTGAGAGTTGCTGAATGTGGACAAATAATTACCATGTATTCTGTTTTTCCTTTATGAACTATAAAGGACCTGGGTAACTAAATAGTAGATGACAGTATTTCTTTATAAAAGTATTCCAGCTAACAAATGAGAAAGTCATGATAGACTTTGCATATCACCATTTAGAAGTTCTAATGAATTAGTGGATCTAGTTATTGGTGTTTAATAGCTACTAACATCGCAAAAGGAGACCACAAGACATCATGTGTCTACTAATGGAAGATCACAAGAGCACCAAGTTGTGCAAAAAAAAAAAAAAAAAAAAAAGAATCTGAATGTGACCAGTCTTCTACATCCAATTACCAATTAGTGAGGAAAAAACCCAGAAGATAGAGAAACATGTTAAATGGCACCATGGGGAATACAATTAGCAAAATACAGATTGTGGGAAACTCTTCAGGACAAACAAGTCATTTTATTAAAAAAAAAAATTCCAGGAAAAAAGAGAAATGGAGGAGGATCCTAGAGTGAAAGAATTAAGGGATAGATCAACAAGTGATAGGGCACCTGGGTAGCCAAGTCAGTTAAGTGTCTGCCTTTGGCTCAGGTCATGATCCTGGTTTGTGGACTCAAGTCCCAGATTGTCTTCCCTGCTCAGCGGGGAGTCTGCTTCTCTTTCTTCCTCCACCCCTCTCTCCTGCTTATGCTCCCTCACTTGCTCTCTCTCTCTCAACTAAAGAAAGAAAATCTTAAAACAAAAACAAATCACATGTAGAGATCTTTTCTTGATCATGATTCAAGTAAATTATAAAATGTACACATACATTTATAACATTTGAGTTAATTATAAACTGAACTCTGAATATTTGATATTAAGAAATTGCTTATTTTTCTAGATACTGTTTTTTTTTTAAAGATTTTATTTATTTATTTGACAGAGAGAAATTACAAGTACACTGAGAGGCAGGCAGAGAGAGAGAGAAGGAAGCAGGCTCCTTGCTGAGCAGAGAGCCCGATGCGGGACTCGATCCCAGGACCCTGAGATCATGACCTGAGCCGAAGGCAGCGGCTTAACCCACTGAGCCACCCAGGCGCCCCTAGATACTGTTTTTTACTTTAAAAAATATAGCATTGTTTTTTCAAAAAATTTAAAGCAAGCCTTAAAATTTAGCAATGCATATTAAATAGTTGTAAAATATTTATGTTTTTTTAAAAAATGGGAAGTGAGCAAGTAACTGGAGAATAGATGACACACATGGTTATGAGTTGATTATTTTGTTTTAGAAAGTTGAGATATTGCTTCTAAAAAATGTTCTTTCTCATGTGGAGAAGTGCTTAATAACATATTTTGTTGTTTATATTGAAATACATTTGACATATAACATTATGAAAATTTGGAGCACCTGGGTGGCTTAGTTGGTTATGGTCTGCCTTCAGCTCAGGTCATGATCCCAAGGTGCGAGGCTTGAGCCCCACAACATTTAAAATTTTATGAAAACTTAGGGGGTCCAATTTGTGAATTTGACACATTTATATATTATAGTATGATTGCCATTGTAGCAATAATTACATTGCTATCACATTATATAAGTATCCTTTTTTTTAGTAGTTGGAATTTTTAAGTTCTCGTCTCTTAGCAAGGTTGAATGTTATAATACAATATTTTTGGCTATATTCACTAGACCGTGTATTAGATCACCAGGGCTTTTTTATTATTCATTTTAAGTTTGTACCCTTAAACAGTATCTGCCCTATCCCCCTCAGCCACCGTACCTTGGTAAGCACCATTTTGCTTCCTATTTTTTTTTATGGGTTTGGCTTTTTTACTTTTATTTTTTAAACATTTTTTGTTAAGTTTACTTATATTTTTTAGTAATCTCTGCAACCAACATGGGACTCAAACCCACAACCCTGAGATCAAGAGTCACACATTTTTCTGACTAAGCCAGCCAGGTGCGTTGCTCTGAGTTTGGCTTTTGTAAATTCCACAGGTAAGTTATATCATACAGTACTTGTCTTTCTCTGTCTGACTTATCTCACTTAGCATAATATGCTCAAGATCCATCTATATTATCACAAATGGCAGGATTTCCTTTTTTCTCAGGGCTGAATAATATTCCATTATATATATACACCATATCTTCTTTACCCATTCATCCCTTGGTGGGCACTTAGGTTGTTTCCATATATTGGCTGTTGTGAATAATGTTGCAATAAACATGGGAGTGCATTTATTTCTTCAGGGCCCTGTTTTCATTTCCTTTAGGTAATACCCAGAAGTGGAATTACTGGATCATATGGTAGTTTTATTTTTAAAATTTTAAGGAACCTCCATATGTTTTCTACAGCAACTGAATCAATTTACATTCCTGCCAACTGTGCACAAGACTTCCCTTCTCTCCACATCCTCACCAACTGTTATTTCTTGTCTTCTTGATGAGAGCCTTTCTAACAGGTATGAGACGATATCTCAGTGTGTTTTGATTTGCATTTCTCTGATTATTAGTGATGTTGAGCATCTTTTCCTGTACCTGTTGGCCACTTGGATATCTTCTTTGGAAAAATGTCTGTTTAGTTCCTCTACCCATTTTTAAATTGTATTTGTTGTGGTGGTAGTTATTGAGTCGTATGAGTTCTTTCTATGTTTTGAACATTAGCCCCTTATCCAATATATGATTTGAAAACATTTACTCTCATTTAGTAGGTTGCCTTTTCATTTTGTTAGTTGCTTATTTTTCTATGCAGAAGATGAGTTGATTGTTGTTAAAGATAGTAACCAAGACTTGGGATATCATTATATTATTTTGTCTCCATTTATATAGGTTTACATTTTCCCATGATAAAAAGTTAAAAGAAAAAAAGGAATTATCAACATTATGAAATTACACAGAAAGATCAAATAAGGTGTAAACTAAGAAGATTGCATTCATACTGGTCATTGGTGGCTTTTTCAGAGCAGTTTCAATGGAATGGTTAGGGCAGAAGAGAGTTTCTAGCAGGTTACAAAGTGAATGATTTGTTGCCATTTGCAAAGACGTGGATGGAGCTAAAGACCATTATGCTAAGTGAAATAAGTCAGAGAAAGACAAGTACCATATGATTTCACTCATGTGGTATTTAAGAAACAAAACAAATGAACAAGGGGAAAAAGAGAAACTACTGGATGGCTGCTGGAGGGGAAGCGGGTAGGGGGTGGGTTAAATAGGTGATAGGGATTAAGGAGTACACTTGTGATGAGCACTAGGTGTTGTAAGTAAGTGATGAATCACTAAATTCTACACTTGAAACTAATATTACATTATATGTTAACTAACTGGAATTTAACTAAAAACTTGAAAAAGTGGATGATTCAGAATACTCTTATGCCTTAGAATTAGAAGAGCATTTAACTCTCCCTTTTTCTAAATTTTTAAGTATGGAAAACTTTAAACCAAGAGTAAAGAAAGGTTAGAATAACAGGCCTCCATGTATCTGTTACCCAGCTTCAATAATTATTAACGCTTTGCCAGTGTTGTTTCCACTGTTGTTACCTCCACCATTTTTTAAAAAAGATTTATTTATTTATTTAAGAGAGCGACTGGGAGTGAGGGGTAGAGGGAGAGAAGAGGGAGAATCTCAAGCTGAGTCCCCACTAAGTGCAGAGCCTCATGCGGGGCTTGATCTCTCGACCCTGAGATCATGAGCCCATCTAAAACCAAAAGTCTGGAATCTTAACTGGACTGAGCCATACAAGCACCCCCACCATTTTTTGATGAACATTAGTTTTACTTGTAAATAATCCAGTATTCATTTCCAATTGGTAAGGACCTTTTTCTAAATAAAATGGAGCCATTAGCACACCTAACAAAATTAAAAATAATTTAGGGAAGGATTTCTCAACAAGATAAGAAACACAGATTGCAGAGAAAAAGTTCATACATTTATTGACACTTAAGAATTTTAAAATTTCATTTATCAAAGGTCACCACAAAAAAGAGAAAAGATAGACTGAGAAAGGATAAATACAAATAACAGTCCAAGATTAAAGAACCACATCAGGGAGGGAGACAAACCATAAGAGAGTCTTAATCTCACAAAACAAACTGAGGGTTGCAGGGGCAGGGGGTTGCAGGTGGAGGGGTAGGAAGAGGGTGATGGGGTTATGGACATTGGGGACGGTATGTGCTATGGTGAGTGCTGTAAAGTGTGTAAACCTGGCGATTCACAGACCTGTACCCCTGGGGCTAATAATATATTATATGTTAATTAAAAATTTTTAAATATTAAAAAAAGAAATAAATTATTTAACTAAGTGTTCTGTAAACTAATAAAAATATTTTTTTTAAAAAAGAACCACATCAGATTAATTAGAAAAAGACCAACAGTCCAATACAAAATGGGCAAAGAATGACAATAACTTACAGAGGAAGAAATCTCAAGAGCCAAAAAACATGAAAAGTACTCAACCTCCCTAGTAATCATGAAGAAGTAAATTAAAATCACAATGAAACACTATATTAAAATTTTTAATATAGACAAAATTTAATCTGAGAAAACCATATGTTAGCAAAGATGTAGACAAACAGGAATTCTCAGGTCCTGTAAATCGAACAGTTGTTGAAGAGCAATTTGGAAGTATCTACCAAAGGTGAAAATTAGGGTATACCTGATGGTCCAGAAATTCCCTTCCTACGTGTAGAGCCCATTAAAAACCTTGCATATTTGCATTAGAAAATATCATGAGAGTATTTACATAGCATTGTTTATAATTTAAAAAATGGAAATAACCTAAATGTCCAACAATATGAGGTTCAATAAATTCTGCTTTATTCATATACTAGAATACTAAATAGAAGTTAAAATATGTATCCACCTCAAAAAACATGTTGAGTGGAGAACACAAACTATAGGAAAAATATAAAGGATCATATCACTTACATAAAGTTTATAAATTATAATAGTACACGTTGCTATACATTATTTATGAATATATGCACAAAATAATAGTATATAAACGTGTGTGAATGATTTCAGGATCCCATTTACCTCTGTGAAAAAAGAAGTGACCACGGTGCGCTTTAACTGGGTCTATAATATATATATTTTTTTAATGCCCAAGATTAAAACCTAAAAGAGATCTAAAAAGATTAAGAGCTCATCAGGCACATGGATGTTTATTATATTTTTTCCTCTCTAACTTTCTGCATGTTTGAAATATTGTTAAAAGGGAAAAAACAGTGAGTGAGGGAGATAAGGACATGAAAGCAGTGAGCCTCTTGGCTCTGAAGTCAAGGAGAGAGGACAGCAGTCAGAAAAGGAAGAAGGGCCAAAATCCTAATGGAGCCACAAGTTTTGAAATGTTGGCAGGTTAAAGGCCAAGCCATGCCTTTCATTTTTTATTATCCCCCTCTTGTTTGACAAATAATACTTGGCAAATAAGTAAGCACTCTATGACTTTTGCTGAATGGATGAATGGAGTTAATAGCCAAATTGCTTCCAAAGAAACAGTTGGCACCAATGATATATAGTTGAACATTCTTTTTTAACAAGGTGGCTCAGAATTTCCTGAATAGATTCTTCTGGGACAATTGCTTCCCTCTTTAAAAAAAAAAAGTCATATCCTTTGACTAAATGGGGATTTCTGCCACGCTTGCTAGCACTGATTACAATCTAGCATACTTTCTTGATTAAAACACTAACATAATTAAGTATCTGAGTATTTTTTTCTCCCTAAAAACAGCATTATTGAGGTATAATTTACAACTATATAAAAGTTAGTTATTTTAAAGGGTATAATTCAGTGACTTCTAATAAACTTATGGAATTGTATAACTATCACTGTACTCCATTTTTTAGACAATTTCCACATCAAAAAATAATTTCATGTCTATTTGTAGTTAATCTCACCTTCCACATCCTGGCCTGTCACCTCCAGCCCAACTACCAGGCTTTCTGTATCTATGAATTTGCCTCTTGTGGACATTTCATGTAAATGGAATCATATTGTATACAGTGTCTGTGTCTGGCTTCTTTCATTTAGCACTTTTTGGAGGTTTATTCACACTGAAGCATGTACTGGAATTATATTCATTTTTATAGCTAAATAGCATTTGCATAGAGGGATATAGTATATTTTGTTTATCCCTTCATCTGGTGTTGAACATTTAGGTGATTTCCAGTTTGGCGCTATGATGAAGAAGGCTACTATGAACAATTTACACACATGTGTTCTTATGTATGGATGTGTGTTTTCATTTCTTTAGGGTAGATTCTTAGGAGTAGAATTGCTGGGTTGTATGGAAAGTTTATTTTTTAAGAAACTTTTGTACCCTTGTATATCTCTACCAGCGATGTATGAGGGATCTAGTCATCCCACTTCCTCACCAACACTTGTTATTCTCTTCCTTTATAATTACAACTATTCTAGTGGGTGTGAAATGGTATCTCATTGTAGCTTTTTTTTTAAATTGTAATTTTAGTTTGCATTTCCCTAATGACAAACGGCATTGAGCATATTTCATGGGCTTATTATCCACTTGTCTATCTTTTTAGTGAAATGTTTATTCAGGTCTTTCACCCATGTTTCAAATTGAGTTTCCTTTTATTATTGAAATGTAGAAGTTATTATATATTCTGGATACAAGTGCCTTCTCAGATATATGATTTACCAATATTTTCTCCCAGTCCTTGCCTTGTTTTTTAAAATTTTCTTAATGGTATCTTTTTATATTACAAAGTTATTTAAATTACTAGAGGTATTTAAAATTTATATTGAAGCAAAATATTTTATCAGATAAAATTTTGCTGTTATATTTTCGTATAACTAGAAATGCTGTATAAATAACTTCTGTTTACAATAGTAATAAAATTTTTATTGACTTGACTTGGAATCAAAGAGATTTAAAGAAAACGACACAACCCTAAGGGGATTGAAAAAAGCAAGCATGTGTATAAAAGAGAAATCTTGCTTGAGAACGATCAGTAAGGATGACACATTTTCAGTATAAATTCAATTTATCAAGCATTTTTTAGTAACTACTATGTATTAATCATTATATTCTATGCTGAAACAAAGTACAAATAAGGCATAATCTTCTGTCTTAGAAAATATACAAGTATTGAGATGCTGGAGTCACTATGTGGAAAAGAATTAGCTTGGATTTCTACCTCACATCATTTACTATAATAATCCCCGTATGAATCTTCAATTTATTAATGTTTTGGTTACCTATTACTGTATAACCAATTACCCCAAAGCAGTGGTATAAAACTATAGTAATCGATTTTGCTTTCAAATTTTCACCATTGAATAGTATGTTTTCTTTGGGTTTTTCATATATGGCTTTTAATATACTAAGGTGATTTTCTTCTAGTCTAAGTTTGTTGTGTGTTTTTATCATAAAATGGTATTGAATTTTTAAAAAAGATATATTTTAGAGGGAAGCATGAGTGGGGGGAGGGGGAGGGAGAGAGGAAAAGAGAGAATCTCAAGCAGATTCTGCACTGAGCAGGAAGCCCGATGCAGGCCTCAGTCCCATTACCCTGAGATCATGACCTGAGCAGAAACCAAGAGGCCGACCTTCAACCAACTAAGACACCCAGGATCCCCAAAAGGGTGTTGACTTTTTATCAAATGCTTTTTTTTTTTTTTTTGCATCAATTCAGATAAACAGGTGGGTTTTTCCCTTCATCTTGTCAATGTGGTGCATTACACTGATTGATTTCACATATTAAACCGTCTCTGCACTCTAAGAATAAACCCCAGTTGGACATGGAGTATAATCTTTTTAATATGCTACTGAATTTGGTTTTGCTAGTATTTTGCCAAGGATTTTTGCATTAATGCTCATATGGGGTATTGGTCTGTCGTCTTATAGGGTCTTTGACTGGCATTAATATTAGGGTTTTGCTGGTTCCTTAAAATGAGTTTAGTAGTGTTCCCTTCTCTTCAGTTTTTTGGAAAAGTTTGAGAAAAAATTGTGTTATAAGAAGATCAATTTTGCCTTTTAAAGAACTAGAGAATATCACTTTGGACTGCTTTGAGTATGCAAAACTGAAATAGAGGGGAGAAGATACCTTTTAGGCAATCAAATGTGCCCTGCCCTTCTAGTCTTTTCTGTTTCAGTATAAATGGGCCATGTTCAGATTAGGACAACATCTTCACTCCCAAGGCATCATGGCTGAGAGGATTTTCTTTCTCACTCCTTTTCAAAATCAGCTCCAGTGTCATTTCTTCACCTTGTTTTGAACAAAAAGTTAACTCCTACATTAATTATCTACCTTGCCTCAGACTGGACACTGAGGGGATTTGGTCATTCCTAAAATTCAAATAAAACTCAAAAGGTAGGGACACCTGTGTGGCTCAGTCAGTTAGGTGTCTGCCTTAGGCTCAAGTCATGATCCCCGGGTCCTGGGATTGAGTCTTACATCAAGTTCCTTGCTCAGTGGGGAGCCTGCTTCTCCCTCAGACTGCTGGTTCCCCCCCTCCTCTCTCTCTGACTAATAAATAACATCTTTTTAAAAAAAACCTCAAAAGTTAAAAAAAAAAAAACCTCTTTGAGAAAATTCAGAGAAAAACTTGAGAATAAGACTTCTGGAAATTATTAGAACAGTAGATTATTTCTAAATGCCCCTGAGTTGTGTGAGATGTTCCTATAGAGTTATAAAAACTCCCCATGTACTGGAGTTAAACCAGCTACAGTTGGATTTTGGTTAGTTGCAATAAGAATCTTAGCCAATACACTGTTGAATTTGCTGAGACCTCACATCGGCCATGGCGTGGTTCAGTGCACTATTTACAGCAAATATTTAGAATAGTTTGGCTATAGCTCTCCCTTTCTGTTGCTTTTAAAAAAAATAATAGTCTAACTGAGGCATAACTGAATGCTATGCAATTCACCCTTTTAAAGTGTACAATTAAGTGGTTTTTGGTGTATTCACAAAGTTTTGCAACCATATCCACAATCATTTTTAGAATATTTTCATCACCCCAGGAAGAAATTCCATAGCTTTTATCCATAAACCCTAATCCATCTCCTCCATCTATAGACAATCACTAATCTACTTCTGTCTTTATAGATTTGTCTATTTTGGCCATTTAGAACCATATAAGATATGGTACTTTTTGTCTGACTTTTTTCATTTAGAGTACTATTTTCAGGGTTCATCCTTGTGTTGTAGCAAGTATCAGGACTTCATTCCATTTTATTGCTGAATAATATTCCATTGTAAAGATATACCACATTTTATGTAGACATGTATTTTTAATTCCTTTAGATATACACCTAAAAATGGAATTGCTGATTGTTAGATTGTTCTGGTCCTCCAAATCATGTTTGCCTCTGTTTTAACTTCATATTCCTGGCTTTGGTAGGAGATCTTGTCTTACCCAACTTCTGACATTGGTCCATAGCCTGTTGCCCTTTTAGAGTTTCCATTATTTTCTCATGTATTTTGTATATTCACATTTTGTCTACCTAAGGAGATCAGAAGCCACTTACATTTACCCCCCCACCCCAAAACCTAGAGCCAGAATCAAAGTAGGGCCATTTATTGAGCAGTGATAGTAGAAACAATATAGTGCACAAATGGGCTTTTCATACTCAATGTGCATGATATTGGTGAGGTTCTATTTGTAGGAAAGGAGTATGACATTTGAAGATAATTGACATTCTAAGTGTATTAAGCCTTCCAATCCATGAACATAGTATATTTTTCTTTCTAGGTTGTCTTTGATTTCTTTCAAGAGCGTTTTGTGATGTTAATGTTATTTTTATTTTAATTCCATATGGTCAGAAAACATCTCTATGATTTCAGTTCTTTTTTCTGGTAGTAGATAATATTTTTAAGTTATATATTCTTGTCAATTTTCTGTCTGCTTGTTCTATTGATAACTGAGAAGAGTGTTGAAGGCTCCATAGTTGTGCATTTTTCCATACATTCTTTCAATTCTATCATTTTTGCTTTTATTTTGAAGCTCTCCTGTTAAGTACATATGGTTTTAGGAATGTTATATCTTCTTGGTGAATCAACTCTTTTGTCATTCTGTAATATACCTCTTTATTTCTGGCAAGTTTCTTTGCTTTCAAATCTATTTGTCTGATATTAATAAGCCACTCCTGCTTTCTTTTGATTGTTTACATGGCACACTTTTTCCGTCCTTTTACTTTTAACCCACCCATATCATTTCACTTAAATTAAATTTCTAATGGATAGCATACAGCTAGGTCTTCTTATTTTACTAAATTTGACAATCTTGTCTTTTGATAAATGTACTTGACCATTTATATATAGTATAATTATTGATATAATTGAATTTAGGTCTAGTCTACTTGCTTCCCATTTATGACTTCTGTTTTTTCCTTTCCTGCTTTTTCTTTGGATTATTTGATTTTTTAAAGGATTCCATTGTAATCAAATACATTATTTTTGTTTTTGTTTTGCTGCATCCCTTTGTACAGTTTTTTTTTAGTGCTTGTCCTAGGAATTATAATACATACTTAACTTTCACAGTATTCTTAGAATTAATATTTACCACTTCAAGCAGAATGGAAAAACCTTACCATCATATAAGTCTCTTACCCTCTATTTTTATGTGATGTTGTCACATATGATACATTTATATATACATTGAAAACCCTATCAGACAATATTGTAATTTTTACCTTCAACTATCACATATACTTTAATGAAGAGGAGAAAATCATGTACTATTTTTACCCAGATTTGCCATTTCTAATGTTCTTCCCCTATTCCTGAAGTTTGACGTTTCGATCTAGTATCATTCTCCTTATATCTAAAAAAAAAAAATTCCTTTAGCATTTCTTTTAGAGAAATTTTGCTGGAAACAAATTATCTTAGTTTTCTTTTACTAGTGAATATGTCTTTATTTCACCTTGCTTTCTTTTTTTTTTTCACCTTGCTTTCTGAAGGACATTTTCTTTGGATACAGAATCCTGGGTTGAAAGTTCTTTTCTTTCAGCACAGTGAAGTCTTTGTTCCAAAGCCTTCTGACCTCTACCTCTACAGGTTTCTAATAAGATATCTGAAGTTTTAAAAATAATTATTCTCCTAAGGGGTGCCTGAGTGGCACAATAAGTTAAGTGTCCGACTCTTGGTTTTAGCTCAGGTTGTGATCTCAGGGTTGTGAGATCAAACCCCACATTGGGTTCTATGTTATTCACAGCATGTGCTTCAGATTCTGTCTCCCTCTCTCTCTGCCCCACCCCACTGTTCAGGTTCTCTGTGGTTCTAAAATAAAATAAATAAATAAATCTTAAAAAATAATTATTCTTCTATATGTAATATATTGTTTTCCTCTGGTAACTTTCAAAAGATTTTTTTTAAAGATGTAATTTATTTATTTGACAGAGAGAGAGATCACAAGTAGGCAGAGAGGCAGGCAGAAAGAGAGAGAGAGAAGCAGGCTCCCTGCCGGGCAGAGAGCCCAACACGGGGCTCGATCCCAGGACCCTGAGATCATGACCCAAACCGAGGACAGAGGCTTAACCCACTGAGCCACCTAGGCACCCCAAGATTTTAAATTTGTGTTTGGTAGGTTTTCAGTAGTTTGACTATGTGTCTGGCATAGATTTCTTTGAGTTTAGCCTTTTGGGGTTGGTGGGATTTCTTGATTCTGTACACTTACATTTATCACTAAATTTGAGAAGTTTTCAGCCATTGTTTCCTCAATTTAACTCTTGCAAACACTTTCTCCTCTCCTTCTGAGAATCCAGTGTTACAAATATGAGATGATTTTGTATGTCCCAAAGGTTCATTACGACTCTGCTCATTTTCATCCCCTTCTCCAGTGTTTTGTTTCTCTTTTTTTCAGATTGCGTAATTTCTTTTGCTCAGTCTTCAAGTCCATTGACATTTTCCTCTTTTATCTCCATTTTGCTATTGGATCCATCTAATGAATTTTTAATTTTGGTTATTATATTTTTTAGTTCTCAAATCTGTTGGATTTGTTTGTTTTATTGAAGTATATTGAAGTATAGTTGACACAAAATGTTACGTTGGTTTCAGGTGTATGACATAGTGATTTGACAACTTCGTATGTTATGTTATGCTCACTACAAGTGTAGCTACCATTGGTCACCATATAACACTATTACAATACCATTGACTGGATTCCCTACATTGTGCCTTTCATTCCCATGATTTATTCATTCTGTGATGGGGAACCTGTACCTACCAGTCTGCTTCACCCCTTTTTTCCCAGTCCCCATGTCTCTCCCCTCCTGTCAACCACCAGTTTATTCTCTGTATTTATAGGTCTGTTCCTGCTTTGCTTTGTTTATTAGATTCCATATATAAGTTAAATCATATGGTATTTGTCTTTCTCAATCTGACTTATTTCACTTAGTTAAATACCCTCTAGGTCCATCCATGTTTTTGCAAATGGCAAGATCTCATTCTTTGTAAAGCTGGGTATTATTCCATTGTATGTATATACTGCTTCTTCTTTATCCATTCATCTATCAGTGGGCACTTAGGTTGCTTCCACATCTTGGCTATTGAAATGCTACAGTAAACATAGGGGTGTGAATTAGTGTTTTTATTTTCTTTGGGTATTTCTATTTTTAATTTTTTGAGGGATCTCCATTTTGTTTTGCACAGTGGTTGCACCAATTTATATTCCCACCAACAGTGCATGAGGGTTCCTTTTTCTCTATATCCTCACGAACACTAGTTATTTCTTGTCTTTTTTGATGCTAGCCATTCAGGAAGATATAAAGTGATATCTCATTGTCGTTTCAGTATTCATTTCTCTGATAATTAATGATGTTGAGCATCTTTTCATGTGTCTGTTGACCATCTGTATTATTTGGTTCATTTTTACAGCTTCTGTTTCTCTGCTGAGATTTTTTTTTTAACCTTTCCATCCATTTCAACAATGTTCACCCTGCTTCTTGGAGTTTCTGGTTATTTATAATAGTTGCTTGAAAGCATTTGTTTGATACTTATATCTGGGTCATGTCAGAGTTGGCTTCTGTTGCTTGTCATTTCCCTAGTGGATTGTTGAGATTTTCCTGGCTCTTCTATGCTGAATAATTTTAGATAGCATCATAGACATTTTGAAAAATATATTATGAGACTGTGTTTTGTTTAAATACTATAGAGAATTTTTATTTTTCAATTATTATTATTGCTGTTGTTTTTGTTTAGCAGGAAATCAGCCTTTGCAGGTTCAGGATATAAGTTATAACTCACCTTCTGTCATTTCAGTGTAAGTTCATAGTTTAAAGTTTTTGTGGTGCTATTGGGATTAATCCTTCACGTTTGTCATGTAAGGACCAGCTTGCTTTATGAGCAGTGATCTGCCCCATAGTACATGTCTCAAAACCTTGCTATTCTATTTAAGATCAGATCTATGCATCCATAGATTGAGTATAAGCCAAGTAGTTCATGCAGAACTTTTGTTTAACTCCCTCTTCTCCACAATCTCCTTACATTCTCACACACTCAGGGAATCCTTTTGATACCCTGGCTATAAAGTTGATACTTTATTCTTCCAGCTTGCCATAGTTAGATTTGGCTCTGGGACTGAGGAATTGAAGTCAATCTAGAGAAAAAATCAGCACTCTCTCTTCAGACCATGGTTCCTCTAATCAGACAGAGGTATTTCCTTATCTCAGATTTTAGGTGTCCATATGACTTTGCCTGCCTACACTAACCACCACCACAGGATTGCAACTCAAGAGTGGGGATTGCCAGAGGGTGTGGACAGGAGAAAAAGGAAAAAGAATATTTTCTCCACTCTCTTTGACATGTAGAAGTCTTAAATCCATTCCTTTATACAGAAAGAAAGGGATTCTCTTGAAACTTGCTATCTACAACTGGTGCATAGTTCTGGGTTTGGGTTTGCAGCCTTTGCATTCAGGCTAGTAGATAGCAGAAGAAGAAAAATGAGGAAACTTATTGCTGAATTAGTAGTACTTTTTTTTTTAAGATTTGTTTATGCTGGGGCACATGGGAGGCTCAGTTGGTTAAGCATCTGCCTCCAGCTCAGGTCATGGGTCCCAGGGTGGTCCCAGGGTCCACCAAGCAGGTTCCCCACATTAGGCTCCCTGTTCAGGGGGTAGCCTGCTTTCCTTCTCCCTCTTCCTTTTCTCACATTCGCATGCTCTCTTAATCAAACAAATAAATTTTTTAAAGATTTATTTACTTATTTTAGAGAGAGAGAGGGCATGAGCTGAGGGAGGGACAGAGGGAAAGAATTTCCAAGCAGAGCCCCCACTCCCAACCCTGGAACTGAGTGTGGAGCCCAACATGGAGCTCAATCCTATGACCCAAAATACTGTGACCTGAGCTGAAACCAGGAGTCCAGCACTCAACCAACCAAGCCACCCAGGTACCCCAAATTAATAACACTTTCAGTCTTGGTTTTCTTCATCAATTTATTTGCTATTATTTGCTTTTTTAAGAGCCTCCAGTCACACCATGTATTCTCTCTAGGTTTCTTAGTTACATTCAGTGAGAGAGCTGAGAGGTGCTTACTCCATTTTAACTAGATGGTTAACTTTATGGTTTCTTCTAGAAGTTTTATAACTTTATCTTTTCAAATTTACATAATTCATCTTAAAATAATTTTTGTATTGAATAAGGTAAAGGTCAAGGTTCACTTTTTCCATATAGGGAACCACTTGTTGTGGTCAGCACCATTTGTTGAAAAAGTTTATTTTCCCATTAAATTTCTTTGATACCTTGGTAAAAAACCAATTGACCATATAAGAGTAGGTCTATTATTGGATTGTGTTCTCTCCTACTGACATATTTTTTATGTCAATACCATATTGTCAGTGATTACTAGAGCTTCAAAGTATATCTTTAAAGGAAGTATAGAAGTCCTCAACTTTTCTACTTTTTTATCAAGATTGTATTGACTATTTTAGATTATTTGTATTTCCACATAAATTTCAGCATCAAATTTTCAGTTTCTAAAAATCTTGTGGAGAATTGATATCTTAACCTTGATTTTTTTTCAATCCATGAACATAGTATATCTTCCCATTTATTTAGTTTAAGTTTGAGTTTTCTCAGCAGTGTTGTGTAGAAATTAGTGCAAAGATCTTGCACATTGTAAAATTTGTTCCTTAGTATTTTTAATGGGTGCTATTGGGTGTATTTATTTTTAAAGATTTTATTTATGGGGACGCCTGGGTGGCTCAGTTGGTTAAGCAGCTGCCTTGGGCTCAGGTCATGATCCCAGCGTCCTGGGATCGAGTCCCAGTCTCAGCAGGGAGCCTGCTTCTCCCTCTGCCTCTGCCTGCCATTCTGTCTACCTGTGCTCGCTCTCTCCCCCTCTCTCTCTCTGATAAAAAAAAAAAAAAAGGATTTTATTTATGTATTTGATGGACAGAGAGCACAAGTAGGCAGAGAGGCAGGCAGAGAGAGAGGAGGAAGCAGGCTCCCCACTGAGCAGACAGCCCAATGCAGGGCTCTATCCCAAGACCCTGAGATCATGACCTGAGCTGAGGGCAGAGGCTTAACCCACTGAGCCACTCAGGTGCCCTGTAAATGGTGTTTTTATATTCTAATATTCTTTTTTCTCATTGCTACTGTATAGAAATACAATTGACTTTCATATGCTGATCTTATTTTCTGACATTTGTTAAATTTGTTTATTAAATATGATAGCTTCTTGTAGAGTCCTTAAGATTTTCTGTTAAAACAATCATGTAATTTTTTAATAAAGACAGTTTTACTTTTCCTTTCCAATATGTATGCTTTTCTTTTCTTTTCTTTTTTCTTGTTGCATTAGCTAAAACTTCCAGTATAATGTTGAATAGAAATGATGTGAGTGGATAGACTTGCCTTGATCTTAATATTAGGAGAAAAACATTCAGTCTTTTTTTTTATTATTTTAAAGATTTTATTTGTTTATTTGACAGACAGAGATCACAGTAGACAGAGAGGCAGGCAGAGAGAGAGAGGGAAGCAGGCTGAGCAGAAAGCCCGATGTGGGACTCGATCCCAGGACCCTGAGATCATGACCCGAGCCGAAGGCAGCGGCTTAACCCACTGAGCCACCCAGGTGCCCCAACATTCAGTCTTTAATCACTAAGCATGGTCATAGATGCCCTTTGACTGAAGAATTATTTTCCTCTATTATTAGTTTGTTGATTTTTTTGTCATGAATGTGTGTTGAATTTTGTCAAATGCCTTTGCTGCATCTTTTGAGATGGTCATTAAGTTTTTCTTCTCTTTTCCCTCTTTATGTGGCAAATTACATCAGTTGGTTTTTGAATGATGATCCAAACATATGCTTCGGAAAATTTGATTTAGTTGTGATGCAGCAAATTTTTATACATTGGTGAAGTAAATTTGTCATTATTTTGGAATAGATCTTGCACTTATGTTCATGAGAAGTATTTACTCTGCATTTTATTATAATGTCTTCATCTGGTTTTGATATCAGGGTAATGCTGTTATCATAAAAGGAGCTGAGAAGTGTTCCAGCCTTTATTTACCAAAAAAAAAAAGTTTGCTTAAAATTGTATTATGTCTCTCCTAGATATTTTTAATAGATTTTATTGATTAATTTGTCAGAGAGATTACACAAGCACGGGGAGTGGCAGGTTGAAGGAGAAGCAGGCTCCTCACTGAGCAAAGAGCCTGATGCAGGACTCAATCCCAGGACCCAGGGATCATGACTTGAGCCAAAGGCAAATATTTAACCAACTGAGCAATCCACGTGTCCCTCTCCTAGATAGAATTCACTTGGTGAACACTGGGTATGGAAGTTTTTTGTTGCTGTTGTTGCTCTTGTTTTGTGTTATGGAAAGATTTTAAATTACAAATTCATCTTTTAATACTGTCTGTAGGTCCTGTAATGATGTTTCCTCATTCATTTCTGATATTAATAGTATGTATCCTCTTTTTTTTTTTTTTTCTTGGTCAGTGTAGCTAGGGTGTAGCAATATTGTTAAGCTATACAAAAATCAAACTTTAGTTTCACTTATTTCCCTCACTTCTTATATGATTTTTGTTTCATTGATTTTAGTTCTTTATTTTTTTCCTTCCTTCTACTTATTTTGGGTTTAATATGCTCATTTTTCTTTCTAACTTCTTAATCATGGAAACTTATATTATTGATTTTAAGTCTTTCTCCTTTTTTACTTGAAATCATTTAATTTATAAATTTCCTCCTAATCACTGCTTTAGCCAAATCCCACAAATTTTGGTATGGTATATCTTTATTATCATTCAGTTTGAGATTTTCTAATTTCCCTTGCAGTTCTTCATTGATCCATGAGTTAATTAAAGAATGTTATTTAATTTTCAAATACTTGAAGATGTTCCAGATACCTTTCTGTTACTGAATTCTATTTTTGTTAAATTGCAGTCAGAAAACAAACTCGATATCATTTCAACTTTTAAATTTTTTGTGTCTTGCACTCTAGGCCATTTGTGGTAAATGTTCAATGTACACTTAGAAAAAAATGTGTATTCTTCAGTCACTCAATATAGTGTTCTATAAATGTCATTAAAGATTAAGTTAGTTTATGGTGTTGTTCAGGTCTTCTGTAGTCTTACTGATACTCTATCCTATTATTTCTTGAGAGAGAAGTGTTGAAATTGCTAAATATAATTATAAATTATTTTGTTTCTTGAAATGGTTATCTTTTAAATAAATTAAGAAATGAGGGAAAGTCTTTTACACTTACCTTCCTATTTACCAGTTCTACTACTTTTTATTCTTTATTCCTACATTTATTCATTCATGTTTCCACCTGGCATCTTTTCCTTTCAGATTGAAGAATCTATTTAAAATTTCTTATAGAACACGTCTATTGACAATGAATTTTCTGAGCTTTGTTTGTTGGAAATGCCTGTATTTCCTCTGCATTTTTAAAGGATATTTTTGCCTAATCTAGATTCTAGTTTAACAGGGTTTATTACTATTTTTTTTTTACAACACTTTAAATGGTTGCTACATTGTACTCTGGCTTGCATTTTTTTCTGCTCAGAAGCCAGACATAATTCTTATCATTATTACCTTTTTAATGCATTTCCCCCCCTCTGGCTGCTTTTAAGTTTCTTTTTTTCATTGATTTCCAGAAATTTGATTATCATGGTTCTTTGGTGCATTTTCCTTTATTTTTATCCTTCTTAGTGTTCTTTGACTCTTAGATCTGTGAGTTTTTATTTTGGAAATATTGCAAAAAAAAAACCTGACCATTATTCAAGTCCCATATTGCAACAAATATTTTTCTGCCTTAGTTTCTCTTGCCTCTTCTTCTGGTCATTGAATTTCACATATAACTGATGGCCTGATATTGTCCAATAATTGATCACTGAGATTTTGTTAACAATTTCCAAGGCTTCTTTTCTCCGTGTCCTTCAGTTTCAATCATTTCTATAATATCTTTAAATTCACTAATCTTTCTGTGTCTCTGTCTGCTGCTAAACCTATTCAGTGAAATTTTCAATTGATATATTTTACTTTTAGATTCCAGAATTTTTATTTGATTCTTTTTTGCATTTTCAAATTTTCTATCAGGATTTCCAGTTTATTTCTTCATTCTGCTCAGTTTTTCCTCAAAGTGGTTAAACTTGTTTATAATACTGTTAAAAAAGTATTTTTTCAGTATAGGTGCCACACAATGTTACAGTAGTTTCAGGTGTACAACATAGTGATTCAGCTTCTCTAAACATTATGTTGTGCTTACCACAAGTATAGTTACCTTCTTCCACAATACAGCACTATTATAGTATATTGACTATATTCCTTGCACTGTGCCTTTTATTCCCATGACTTATTCATTCTGTGACTGGGAATCTATACCTCTTGATTCCCTTTACCCTTTTTGTCCACCCCTCCCTATCTCTCCCTTCTGGCAACCACCATTTTCTTCTCTATAAGTTCAAGTCTGGTTTTTTGTTTGTTTGTTTGTTTTGTTTTTTAGGTTCCACATATAAGTTAAATTGTATGGTATTTGTTTTTCTCAGTCCGACTTATTTCACCTAATTTAATACCTGCTGGGTCCCTGCATGCTTTTGTAAATGACAAAATCTCATCATTTTTTGACTGTGTAATATCCCATTTTATGTGCATGCCACTTCCTTATCCATTGACCTGCCAATGGACACTTAGGTTGCTTTCTTTCTTTTTTTTTTTTTTTAAAGATTTTATTTATTTATTTGACAGACTGAGATTATAACTAGGCAGAGAGGCAGACAGAGATAGAGGGGGAAGCAGGCTCCTCACTGAGCAGAGAGCCCGATGTGGGGCTTGATCCCAGGACCCCAAGATCACGACCCAAGCTGAAGGCAGAGGCTTAACCCTCTGAGCCACTCAGGCGCCCCTTAGGTTGCTTTCTTATCTTGAGCGTTTTAAACAATGCTGCAATAAATACCAGGGTACATATATTTGTTTGAATTAGTGTTTTTGTTTTCTCTCGGTAAACATCCAGTAATATAATTGCTAGATCATAGGGTATTTCTATTTTTAATTTTTTGAGGAACCTCCATAGTATTTTCCACAGTGGCTGCACCAGTTTACATTTCCACCAGCAGTGCATGGGGATGGATACCTTTTTCTCCATATCCTTGTTGAACACTTGTTATTTCTTGTCTTTTTTATTTTAGCCATTGTGACAGGTGTAAGGTGATTTTAATTTCCATTTCCATGATGGTTAGTTATAATCAGCACCTTTTTTTTTTTTTTAAGATTTTATTTCTTTATTTGACAGAGAGGGAGACAGCAAGAGAGGGAACACAAGCAGGAGGAGTGGGAAGGGGAAGAGCAGACTTCCTGCTGAGCAGGGAGCCCAATACAGGGCTTGATCCCAGGACCCTGCAATCATGACCTGAGCCAAAGGCAGAAACTGAACAACTGAGCCACCCAGACATCCTTACATCCAGCATCTTTTCATGTGTCTTTGGCCAGCTGTATGTCTTCTTTGGAAAAAAATGTCTATTTTTTTTTCATTTATTTATTTTCAGCATAACAGTATCATTATTTTTTCACCACACCCAGTGCTCCATGCAATCCGTGCCCTCCATAATACCCACCACCTGGTACCCCGACCTCCCCCACCCCCGCCACTTCAAACCCCTCAGAGTTTGTTTGTTTGTTTGTTTGTTTGTTTTTAAGTAATCTCTACATTCAATGTGGGGCTTAAAGTCACAACTCCAAGATCAAGAGTCACATGTTGTTCAGACTGTACCAGCCAGGCGCCCCAGAAAAAGGTCTATTTTAAAATTCTTGTTGATAATAACATCATTCCCATCATTCGTGGGTGTATTTCTATTGACTGTTTTTTCTCCCAGTTATGAATTATACTTTCCTGCTTTTTCACATACCTAGTAACTTTTTATTATACGCTTAGCATCATGAATATTACCTTATTGAGGGCCTAGATTGGGATTTTACCCTGTCTTGGTGATTAGCTTAACTTTTTGAGACTTAAAGTTTTTAGGATTTGTTAGGATAGATCTAAAGAAATATTTAGATTAGTCTAGATTAGTTTTTCTCCTAAGATATCATCTTTCTGAAGCCTCTATCAAGGTATCATATTTGTAAGTGATTTCACTCAATCCAGTTCAAAGCTGAACATTTCCTACCCTCTGTGATATTCAGTAGTTATTTAACTCACAGCTAGCTGATAGTTGGTCTTTGCCCAGCCTCCTGGAGCCTTGTCTTATACATACACAGTTTAATATTTGCCCAGACTCAAGAAGGTCCTTATGTATAGCTCCTGGGTGCTGCTCCTTTATCTTTGTTACTTTGCTCACAAATTCCAGATAACTAAGTATTTGATTTCTATTTTGTTAAATCAGGAGACTGATGTGCTCTGCTTAGGTAACCCCTCCTTATGCCGCAGTTCAGAAATGGACTCCAGATAGAAAGTCAAGGAATATGAGGCTCATCTTTTTTTTTTTTTACTTTTCCCAGGGATCATGGTACTGCATTACCTGTTATGTAACATCTGAGAACGGTTATTTAATGTATTTTATTCATTTTTATGGTTGTTATAGTGGGAAGGCTGGTTGAATATCAATTTTTTTTTAAAAAATTATTTATTTGACAGAGAGAGAGAGATCACAAGTAGGCAGAGAGGCAGGCAGAGAGAGAGAGGGAAGCAGACTCCCTGCCGAGCAGAGAGCCCGATGTGGGTCTCAATCCCAGGACCCTGAGATCATGACCTGAGCTGAAGGGAGAGGCTTAACTCACTGAGCCACCCACACACCCTGAATATCAATTTCTGTCATGGCTAAAACCATAAGTCTGCCTCTTGTCTGATTTTATATCTTTAATTTTGGGAGGTGATGGAAATGTTCTAAGTTATTATTTTAATGGCAGTTTCATGACCATATTCTTGGCATTTTAAGAGTACACAATTGTGTACTGAAAACTGGTGAACTTTATTATGTGTAAATTAAATCTCAATAAAGCTCATAAAAAGGCAAAATAAAGACTTTTGCAAACAAGTAATAATACTATTAGATTTTTCCGCACACAAATAAGCATAAAGAATAGTATGGGAGGGGCGCCTGGGTGGCTCAATGGGTTAAAGCCTCTGCCTTCAGCTCAGGTCATGATCTCGGGGTCCTAGGATCGAGCCCCACATCGGGCTCTCTGCTCAGTAGGGAGCCTGCTTCCCCCTCTCTCTCTCTGCCTGCCTCTCTGCCTACTTGTGATCTCTCTGTCAAATAAATAAATAAAATCTTTTAAAAAAAAAGAATAGTATGGGAAATGCTTTACAGTTATCACTCAGATTACAAAATAAGATAATACAACCAAATATAACCAGAAGCTCCCTATGTATCCCTCTGTCTCTTGTAGAATTAACCACCATACTTAACTTTGTGCTTGTTTTTACCACCTTGCTAATGTGTATGTATCATCTTACTTCATATGTATGTATCTTGACAAATATGATATTGTTTCACCTGTTTTTTAAACTTGACATAAATGTTTCATCCGTCCAGCTATTTTTAAATGCTGTGATAATAAATAGGCAAACCCACAAACATAATTATACTTTTATAACCTCTATCATTAGGCCTGACTTTTATACTTGAGCCTGACATGCATGAAGTTGACCAGATTATACATTTTGAAACAACTACCATTCTCTCAGGAGAGAAAGCCAAGGGACTCACTATCATTTATTCCTCTGCCCAGGGGGAAGAAAAATCAGTGAACACTCACACTTGGCAAGTGACATGAAAGGCAATTTGCAAAGGCTGGCCATGTCCCAACAGCTGTAGTAAAGACTCATGTGCCCGGGGCGGACGAGGGTTTGGCTGCTCCTATCGCCCTGAGTCAGCAGGCCTGCTGGTGCCTGGTGTCAGCAGTTTCCGTTCAGAGAGTGACTTGCTGGACACCCTCCTGCTTTCTGCTGGATGGAAGTGAGTGTCTCAGAAAAATTGATTCCAGCCCTCAGATCCAAGCTGGACGATTAACTCTGTAAATATTATTAATCCCTTAATAAGCACCAGAAATATCTGCAGTTCCCTCCCAATGTGACTCCTTTTCATGAGGTCCAGCCCACATGCACTACCCATTCTCCAAGGCACAGGCTCCAACGGCATCTCCTCACACCAGGCCTGAGTCCCCCAGTTCACAGTGATGGCTGCTGTTTTCAGGTTTTATCTGTGCCTTTTTTTTTTTTTAAATCACTTTCTACACGTGCAGTATTTCTTTCACTTCCTGTGTTGATTCCTCTGTTACAGCCAGAGACCTGCCTATGCAAGTTTCTCTTTGTATCTGTGCACTTGCCCCAGCCTCTTTCCCTCACTCTCAGTGCCTAGGGGAAGATCTAATACAGTCCCTGGTTGTTGAATGAACGAACAATTGACTGTAACAGATATCCATATGCTGTTTCAGTTTTTCCTACCAAATTTAAAACAACGGAAACACTTTGCTCACAAAAGGACTCTGTACAGCATTGCATTTGTATTCTCTCCTTTAATCTGTAATTTCTTGCTTTTGGGTCCGTAACTCTTTAAGAACAAGCCAATCACTGCAATCGCCCACAAGATCACAGCTCAGAAACACAGCCAGGTCCTCCAGAATAAGTTTTATTTTCTCATAACCTTTGCTTTATCTAAGTAGAGTTTCATTTTCTTTTCCATTGTTCTTTTGGGCTATAACAAGCCCCTCCTTTGTCCATTTCTTGATTTCCCAACAGGTCAGTTTTGATCACTAGCAGAGTGGTTGAATTTCCTGAAATGCCACACAGCTGAGCCAAAAGTTCTCAACAGAAACAAGAAGGACATCAGACAGTAGAGCCTGTTTTCAGAGTTCCCAGACCTCATGAAATTTGGAAGCATTAAACAACCTCTTTGTCAGTTAAGGAAAATTTTAATCAGGGAAAGTGATGGCAAGCATGTCTATATTAGTGCCCATGCACACATTACCACACCTACACGTGCACACATTTTTGCATATTCGGTTTAACTTCAAGTCAAACACAATACATTTCTATATTACTTGGTGAAATCAGTTTCTTCAGTTGGAATGTGTAGAATTCCCATTAACAAGTAAAGAAGGGAGGAACAGGGGCGCCTGGGTGGCTCAGTGGGTTAAAGCTTCTGCCTTCGGCTCAGGGCACGATCCCAGGGTCCTGGGATCGAGGCCCACATCAGGCTCTCTGCTTTGCAGGGAGCCTGCTTCCTCCTCTCTCTCTCTGCCTACTTGTGGTCTCTATCTGTCAAATAAATAAACAAAATCTTTTTTTTTTAAAAAAAAGGGAGGAACAGAATTAATTTGTTTCTAATTTATCTTATGAAAGGTATTTTTGTCAAAATAACTTAAAAATCACATTTAATAAATAAAAATGCAAGAGATTCTATCCCTTTCTTCCTCTCTCAGTTCTTTTTCTCAGAGACACCAACACTCATTTTACCATTCTATTCTAGTATTTCTTCTAGTATCTACCTCTGTATCTAAATATTGCGTTTATATTGTTATATCTTCCTGTCTCAATTTTAGACATTATCCATTTCTTGTTATGGAAATTAAGATCTTAGCAGCCTTTACTTACATATCCACACTTTTCTTCTTCCCCGTCCTCTCAGTATAGGTATATCACAATTCTCAGTGTGTTAATATGCAGTGTTTACCTTATTATGACTGTGCCAGTATTGTTCACTTCTGAGTCACGTGCTGTAATATATTCTGAATGGCTTTTTTATTATCCTGGTTTTTTTCTAGCTGTACTGAGATTTAATTGACAAATAAAAATTACATGTATTGAAGATGTACAATGTGATGTTTTAGTATATGTATTCATTGTGAAATGATTGCCACAGTCAAGCATATTCATCACCTCATGTAGTTACCTTTCTGTGTGTGTGAGAACAATAGAGATGTACCCTCTTAGCAAATTTCAAGTATATAGCACATTAGTTTTGACTATAGCCATTATGCTGTGCATTAGGCCTCTAGAACTTATTCATCTTGTGAATTAATGTCTGTACTCTTGGACCAGCATCTCCCCTTTTCCCCATCCTCAGCCCCTGGTAGCCACTGTTCTACTCTGTGTTACTACATTACTATGAGCAGAACGTTTTAAGATTCCACAAAGGAGTGATACCATGCAGTATATGTCTTTTTGTCTTTTGTGTCTACCTTATTTCATTTAGCATAATGTCCTTCATGTTCATCAATGTTGTCACAAATGGCATAATATCCTTTTTTCTCATGACTGAATAATGTTGCATTAAAATATATATATATATATATGCCACCTTTTAAAATCATTTTAAAATGATTTTTGTGTTGATGGGCACTTTATTTTTATGTCTTGGCTACTATGAATAATGCTTCAGTGAACATGGAAGTGCAAGTATCTCTTTCAGACAGTGACTTCATGTCCTTTGGATATAGAGCCTATAGTAACATTGCTGGATCGGTAGTTCTATTTTTAACTTTTTGAGAAACCTGTTTACTGTTTTCCATAGTGGCTGCACAAATTTAGATTCCTAACAGCACAGGTGTTCTCTTTTCTCAATAACTTCACCAAAACTTGTTATTTCTTGACTTTTTGATAATATCTTGACAGAAGTGATATGATATTATGGTCTTGGTTAGCATTTCACTGATGACGAGTGAGGTTGAGTATGGTTACATATATATGTTGGCCATCTGTATATCCTCTTTGGAAAAATGTGTTTTCACATCTTCTGCCCATTCTTTCTTTTTTTTTTTTTTTTTAAGATTTTATTTATTTATTTGACAGACAGAGACCACAAGTAGGCAGAGAAGGAGGCAGAGAGAGGAAGGGAAGCAGGCTCCCCGCTGAGCAGAGAGCCAGATTCGGGGCTCCATCCCAACCCGAGCCAAAGGCAGAGGCCTTAACCCACTGAACCACCCAGGTGCCCCAATCTTCTGCCTTCTTAATTGGGTTATTTGGTTTTCTGCTATTTGAGTTGTATGATTTACGTATATATTTTGGTTATTAACACTTTATTGGATATATAGTTTGCAAATATTTTCTTCTGTTCTGTAGGTTGCCTTTTTGCTTTGTTGTTTCCTTTGCTATGCAGAAATTTTTTAGGTTAAGGTAGTCCTACTTGTTGATTTTTGCTTTTGTTGCTTGTGCTTTTGGTGTCACATACAGAAAATTATTGCCAAAACCAATGCCATAAAGCTTTTCCTGTTCCCACCCCCACCCCTGTTATGGTTTCAGGTCTTATGTTGAAGCCTTTAATCCATTTTAAGTTGATTTTAGTGTATGGTATAAGAAAAGAGTCCAATTTCATTTTTGTGCATGTGGATATACAGTTTTTGAGGAGACTATTCTTTCTCCATTGTATATTCTTAGCATTGTTATTCATTGACTTGGTAATTTATCTTCTTGGTACCAGTATTAGTTGACTGTATATGTGTGGATTTATTTCTGTGCTCTTTTTTCTGTTCCATTGCCACATACTTCTGGTTTTATGCCAGTACCATACTGTTTTGATTACTGTAGTTTTGTGATATAATTTGAAATCAATAAGTATGATACTTCCAGCTTTGATTTTGCTCAAGATTGTTTTAACTCTTTGGGGTCTTTTGTGGTTCCATATGAAGCTTTGATTTTGTTTTTTCTATTTCAGTGGAAAATGTCATTGGAATCTTGGCATAGGGGTTGCTTGAAATCTGTAGATCACTTGGTAGTAGCTTGGGTAGCATGGACATTTTAGTATATGTGCTGCCAAAGTGAGCACAGTATGGACATTTTAACAATATTAATTTTCCTGATCCATGAACACATGATATCTTTCCATTTGTATCTTTTTCAGTTTCTTTTGTCAATGTGTTATAGTTTTCAGTGTACAGGTCATTCACATCCTTGGATAAATTTATTTATAAATATTTTATTGACTTTGATGCTGTTATAAATGGGATTATTTTATTTTTTCATACAGGTTTTTTTTTTTTTTTAAGATTTTATTTATTTCTGGGGCACCTAGGTGGCTCAGTGAGTTAAAGCCTTTGCCTTTGGCTCGGTTCATGATCCCAGGGTCCTGGGTTGGAGCCCTGCATCAAGCCCTCTGCTCAGCAGGGAGCCTGCTTCGTCCTCTCTCTCTGCCTGCCTCTCTGCCTACTTGTGATCTCTGTCTGTTACATAAACAAATAAAATCTTTAAAAAAAATTTTTTTTTTTAGAAAGAAGATTTTCTTTAAAAAAAATATATTTTATTTATTTCTTTGAGAAGAGAGAGCATCAGTGGCGGGAGGAAGGGGCAGAGGGAGCTAATCCCCAAGCATACTCCCCACTGAGCAGGGAGCCTGATATGGGGCTCTATCCCATGACCCATAAGATCATGATCTGAGGCAAAATCAATAGATGCTTAACTGACGGAGCCACCCAGGTGCCCCAATCATGATTTCTTTTGCTAGGTTTCCTGTGCCTTAAAAATTTGTGATATAGTTGACATATTGTATGATATATAATACATTGATTTGATAAATTTATATATTGAAATGTGATTACCACCATAGCATTAGTGAATACCTCTGTCACATAATTATCATTTCTTTCTGGTGGGAAGAATTAAGATCTACTCTCTTAGAAACTTTGAACTTTATGATATGGTATTGTTAATATATAATTACTATGCTATGCATTAGCTCTCCAGGACTTTTTTATCTACCAGTTTCAAGTTGGTACTGTTAAACAATATATCCCCAATTCTCCCACCCCATACCCCCTGGTAACCACTGGTTTACTCTCTGTGTTTATGAGTTGAGGTTTTTTAGATTCTACATATAAATGATACCATTCAGTACTAGTGTTTCTCTCTTTGACTTCTCTCACTCAGCATAATGCCTCAAGGTTCATCCGTATTGTTGCATATGGCAAGATGTCCTTCTTTCTCGTGGCTGAATAATATTCCATTTTATATTTTTACACCACATTTTCTTTATCCGTTTATCTGTCAGACACTTAGGCTGTTTCTGTATCCTGACTGTTGTGAATAATGCTTCAAAATAAACATGGGCTTGCATATATCTCTCAGGATCCTGTTTCATCCCCTTTGGGTATATACTCAGGACTGCTGGATCAGGTGGTAGTTCTATTTTTAATTTTTTGAGGAAACTCCATATTGTTTTCCATAGTGGCTGCACCAATTTACATTCCTACCAGTAGTGAATGCGGGTTCCCTTTTCTCCATATCTCGCCAGCACTTCTTATCTTCTTGATGATAGCCATTCTAACAGGTGTGAGATGATCTCTCATTGTGGTTTTGATTTGCATTTCCCTGACGATTAGTTGGACATCCTTTCATATACTATTGGCCTTTTAGATGTCTTCCTTGGGAAAAATGTTTATTAATTCCCCTGCCTATTTTAAAATTATATTTTTTGTAAGTTATTGAGTTATAGGAGTTCTTTCTATATTTTGGATGTTAACCCCTTATCAGATACATGGTTTCCAGATATTTTTCACATTCCACAGTGTGACTTTTCATTTTTTAAAATTGTTTCCTTTGCTGTATAGAAGCTTTTTACTTTGGTGTAGCACCATTTGTTGATTTTTGCTTTTGTTGCTTCTGCTTTTGATGTCATATCCAAAAAAATCATTGCCTAGACCATTGTCAAGGAGCTTCTTCCCCATGTTTTTTTCTAGGAATTTCATGCTATCAGGTCTTATATTTATCTATTTTGAGTTAACTTGTTTGAGTAGTATAAGATAAGGGTCCAATTTTTCCAAGTTCTCGGCATGTAGTTATCCTGTTCTACTGGCAGCATTTGTCAAAGAGGCTATTCTTTCCCCACTGGGTGTTCTTGTCAAATATTAGTGAACTATGTATGCTGGGATTTATTTCTGAGCTCTTTTGTTATCGGTATGTTTGTCTATTTTTATGCTGGTATCATACTGTTTTAATTACTGTCTCTTTGTGGTATAGTTTGAAATCAAGAAGCATGATGGCCTCGAGCTTTCTTCTCTTCCTCCTCCTCCTCCTCCTTCTTCAATGAATTTGTTTGAGAGAGAGTGAGAGAGAGAGCGCACAAGCCAGGGGAGGGACAGATGGAGAGCATCTTCAGGCAGATACTGGGCTTGGAGCCTGACTCGGGGCTCAATCTCACAATCCATGAGATCATGACTTGAGCTAAAACCAAGAGTCAGATGCTTAGCCACCTGAGCCACCCAAGTGCCCTATTCTTCTTTCTTATGATTGCTTTAGCTATTTGACTTTTTTTTAATGGTTGCATACAAATGTTAGGATTTTTTTTTATATTTCTGTGAAAAATATTGTAATTTTGATGGGGATTGTGTTGTATTAATTTTTAGTATTAATTTTTCCAACTTATGAACATGGGATATTTTTTCATTTGTCTTCTTCAGTTTCTTTCATCAAGGTCTTACAGTTTTTATTGTACAGGTCTTTCAATCCCTTGATTAAATTTATTCCCAAGTATTTTATTTTTGATGTTATCGTGAATGAGATAGCTTTTCATATTTCTTTTTCAGATAGGTTATTGTTACTATGTAGAAATACAACTGACATTTGTATGTTCATTTTGTATCCTGCAACTTCACTGAATTTCTTGATTAGTTCTAGTAGTTTTTTGGGGTTAGACTTTTTTTTTAAAGTTTATTTATATATTTAAGTAATCTCTATACCCAATGTGAGGCTCGAACTAACAACCCCAAGATAAAGAGTCACATGCTCTTCTAACTGAGCCAGCTAGGCACTCCTAGGATTTCTATATATAAAATCATGTAATCTACAGATAACAACAATTTTGCTTCTTTGTTTCCTATTTACAAACATTTTATTTCTTTTACTTGCCTAACTACTCTGGCTAGAACTAACAGTATGGTGTTGAGTAAGAGTGGTAACAATGGGCATCTTTGTTTTCTTCCTGATCTTAGGGGGAAAGCATTCAATTTTTTATTATTAAGTGTAATACTAGCTGTGGATTTGTTGTTTATGGCCTTTATTATGCTGAGTTATGTTCCTTCCGTACCCAATTTGTTGAATTTTTATTATGAAAAGATACTGTATTGCCAAATGCTTTTTCTACATTTATTGAGATATTTATATGATCTTTATCACTCATTGTATTACTGTGATGTGTGGTATTGATTGATTTGCATATATTGAATCATTTTTGCATCCCAGGGATAAATCTCACTTGATCATGCTGTATCATCCTTTCAGTGTGTTGTTGAATTCTGTTTGCTTATATTTTGTCAAGAATTTTTGCATCTATATTCATTAGGAAAATTGCCTGTAGTTTTCTTTTCTAGTGTCCTTATCTGGCTTTGGTATTAAGGTAATGCTGGCCTCATAAAATGAGTTTGGGAGTGTCCCCTTCTCTTCAGTTTCTTAGAAGAGTTTGGGAAAGACTGACAATGATTATTCTTTAAATGTTTCTTAGAATTCACCAGTGAAACCACGTGCTCCTGGTCTTTTCTTTTTTAATGGAGGTTTTTGTTTATTGATCCAGTCTCCTTACTCACCATTGGTCTGTGTAGATTTTCTATTTATTCATGATTCAGTCTGGGTAGACTGTATGTTTCTAGGAATTTATTTCCTCTAGGCTATCCAATTTGTGGACATATAATTATGCATAGTAGTTTCTTGTCCTTTGGATTTATGTGGTATCACTTGTAATGTCTTATCTTTCATTTTCTATTTCATTTATTTGAGTCCTCTTTTTTCCTAGTCTAGTTAAAGCTTTGTCATTTTTTTTTTTTCAAAAAGGCATCCTCTTGGTTTTATTGATATTTTCTATTGTTTTTCTGGTGCCTATTTCATTTATTTCTGCTCTCGCCTTTGTTATTTCCTTCCTTCTGCTCACTTTGGGCTTAGTTGTTCTTTTTCTAATTCCTTGAGATGTAGAGTTACAATATTTACTTGATACAATTCTTTTTTCTTAATGTAGGCATTTGTTATAAAGTTCCAACTTAGAACAAATTTTGTTACATTCCTTAAGTTTTGATATATTGTGTTTCCATTTTTGTTTGTCTCAAGATATTTTAAAAATTTCCTTGTGATTTCTTATTTGACCCATTGGGTTTTCAGGACTGTGTTATCTAAGTTTTATATATATTTAACATTCCCACTTTTCCTCCTGTTATTGATTTTTAGTTTCACACCAGTTGTGGTTGGAAAGATACTCAATATGCTTTTCAGTCTTTTAAAATTTGTCAAGACTTGGAGCACCTGGAGCATGCAACTCTCGATCTCGGGTTGTAAGTTTGAGCCCCGTGTTGGGTGTAGAGAGTAAGATCTACGAATGAATGAATGAAATTCGTCAAGAAGCATATGTATTCCAGTATGTATTCCATGCAATATGCTATTGCATGGAATTTTCTTTTATGTTCGTTTAGCCTAAAGTATGGTTTAAGTCCAATGCTTCTCTATTGCTTTTCTGTCTAGATGATCGCTCTGTTGATGAACATGGGTTATTGAACCCTCCTACTATTATTGCATTGATGTCTATTTTTCTCTTCAATTTTATTACTATTTGATTTATATACTTAGGTGTTCTGATGTTGGAGATATGTGTGTGTGTGTGTGTGTATAAAATATGCAATTATTATATTCTCTTGATAAATGGAATGAACGGCTTTCTTATCTCTTACAGATTTTGTTTTTTATCCTAGGGTTGAAAATCATTTTATCATTTCATTTTCAGAGTTTTACATGGGCATGTAACAAAACTTCCTCCAACTATTTGGGAAAGCAACAAATCTGTTAAAGCCTCTCAATATTTTTCTGGATGCAAAATACACGATTTCATTTTCCCATAGAGACTTCCCTCCATTGTAGACTTGGGCATCTCTAGGCTGGGCACACAACCATCATATGGGGCTTACCGTGGCTGCTTTTCTGGCTGGAGTGCTCAGTCTCTTGGATCTTAATCCTTCTACATTCCTAAGTTATGCCCTAGTTTTGCCAAAGCCCATCTTTTAGGAGATTCCTTAAAAATCATGTAGGAAAAAAATATATTTTTAAAGTTTTTTTTTTTTTAAGTAATCCTAACCCAACGTGGGGCTCAAACTCACAACCCTAAGATCAAGAATTGCATGCTCCACCAACTGAGCCAACCAGGTTCCTGGGAAAAAATTAAAAATATATTTTTTTCAAATAAGAAGAATCTTTGCATACTTGGAAATATTCAATCCTCAATCTTAAGTGGGTATAGGTTTTTATGTTGAAAATAAGTTTTCTTCAGAATTAAAGGCATCTCTCCACTCTTTTCTAACATCCAGTGTTGCTCTTGAAAACTTCCATGCTATTCTGATTATGTTATCTGGTTCTTTGGGATTTTTAAAAAATTATTTTTAAGTAACCTCTGTGCCCAATGTGGGCCTCAAACTCAAGACCCCGAGACCAGGAGTCATGTGCTCCACAGACTGAGCCAGCCAGGTGCCCCCTTATCTAGTTCCTCTAATGGGACCTGTGTTTTCTCTGTTTCTGTCTCTATCATCTCCCTCTCTGCTTCTCTCTGTTCATCTCCTTCTGTCCCACTCCATGCTTTTATGGTTTTCTTTAGTATTCCTTAACTTTTGTGATGTGGATTTGTGTGCTGCGTACTCAATGGGCATTTTCAATATAGAGAGTTGTTGCTGCAGTTCTGGGAAATTTATTTGTATCCTACCTTAAATAATTTTATCCCCTCCATATCCTCTGGTCTCTCTTTTGGCAAATTCTAGTATTCCCCATCTCCTGAAATACTCTTAATTTCTTCTTTTCACTCATACTTTCCAATTCTTTGGTTTTTGTATTATACTTTCTGGGAGTTTTCTTCATCTTTACCTTTTAGCCTTTTGTTGAACTTCTATTCTGCCCGTCATGTTTTTAATTTTGAAGAGTTCTATCTTGTGAATTGTTCTTGGTTTTAGGTACTCTTATCCATAGCTATAATATTTTATCTTACTATGCAGAGATTGTTAGTGATAATTTTTAAATATTTTCTTCTGTTTCCTGTGTGGTTTATCTTTTATATAAATCCCCCCATTTCAGTTTCATTTTTTAATTGAGGTATAACTTAGTGAGATGTATATAGAACTTGGTTATACAACTTAATGAATTTGTATCTGATTACACTCCTGTAATCACATCCAGATCAAGATATGGAATATTCTAGTGACACAAAAGACTCCCACATGACGCTTTCTAGGCAATACAACCCCCTAAGGAGAAATCACTCTTTCAATTTCTATCAACAACAGTTTGTTTTGTTGGTTTTCAACTTCGTATCAGTGGAGTCATACAGTATGTACTCTTTTTTTTTTTCTGGTTTATTTCTTTCAACAGTATTAAGCCTGTTTGATTCATCCATGTAATCAATGTAGCAGTTGGTGATTATTTTTGTTGCTGCATAGTATTCCACTGTATAAATATACCACAGTTTGTTCATTACTTTGCTATTGAAAGACCTTTGAGTTGTTGCCCGTTGGAGTCTATTACTGATAAATCTAAGAATATTCCTGTTTATGTTTATTATAGTTAAAAGCACTCTTTTTTCAGGAAAATATAATCAGGAGTGAAATTTCTAGGTCATAAGGTTATACATATTTAGCTTTAAAACATATTGTCAAATCATTTTTCAAAGTGGCTGTACCAATGGAAACTTCCACCTGCAATGTATGAAAGTTCTAGTTATTTCACATCCTCATCAACACTGGTTGTCGTCAATTTTGAAATTTTAGTCATTTTCGTGGGTATGTAGCAATATTTCACTGCAGCTTTAATATGAATTTCGCCCACTAAGCTTATTATATATTTGCATATCCTTTCTTAAAAAGTATTTTAAGGGGCATCTGGGTGGCTCAGTGGATTAAAGCCTCTGCCTTTGCCTCAGGTCTTGATCCCAGGTCCTGGGATGGAGCCCTGCATTGGGCTTTCTGCTCGGCAGGGAGCCTGCTTCCTCCTCTCTCTCTCTGCCTGCCTGTCTGCCTACTTGTGATCTCTGTCAAATAAATAAAATCTTTAAAAAAAAAGTATTTTAAGTTATGTGCACCAAATGTGAGGCTCAGACACACAACCCTGAGATCAAGAGTCACACACTCCACTGACAGAGCCAGTCAGTCATCCCTGCATATCCTTTTTTTTTTTTAAATAAAATTTTAAAAGATTTATTTACTTGAGAGAGAAAGCATGCACAAGCAGGAGCGGTAGAGGGAAATGGAGAGAATCCCAAGCTGACTCTGTGCTGTGCGTGGAGCCCCAACCCTGAGATCATGACCTGAGCTGAAACCAAGAGGTCGGTGCCTGACTGGACCACCCAGGCACCCCTAGATCCTTTTTTTAACATGAAATTTCTGTTCAAGATTTTGTCCATTTTTTAGAAAATTGAGTTGTATATAATCTATTCTGAGTAACAAATTACCTCAAGACATACTGACCTAAAACCCCAGTGAACCTTTCTTATCTTGGTTTCTGAGAGTCAGGAATTCTGGAATGGATGAGATGGGTGCTTCTGGGTTGGGGTTTCTTTTGAAGTTGCACTCAAGAGGTTAACTAGGGCTGCAGTCTTCTACAAGCTTGAGCAGGTTTGGAGGATCCACTTCCAAGATGGCTTACTCACGTGGCTGGTAAGGTGGTGCTGGCTGTTGGCAGGAGGACACAGTTCCTTGCCACATTGGCTCTCATAGGGTGACTTGACACTTCTCACAACACTGTTACTGGCCTTGCCCAGAGCAAGTGACCCAGGTGAGAGTAACGTAGAAGCTTCCATGTCTTTTCTGACCCTGAATTTGAAATTAGATTGTGTCATGTTTGTAACATTCTTGGTTGCCTAAGTCTGTCTAGTTCAGTATGTGAGAGGACTAACTAAATGGGGGTGTGACTACCAGGAAGCAAAGACCAGTGGGGGTGCTTTGGAGGAGCTGGCTTCCACAGGTTGTCTGCTCTTTTCTATGTATTCTGATTAGAAGTTCTGTTAGATGTGGCAACACTGTCAGAGTGACTTGCCTTTTCACTCTTTTAATACTGCCTTTCAGTGACTAGAATTTGACGGCTTTATTAAGATAAAAAGTACAACTCAACACCTTTAGTGTATTCACAAAGTTATGCAACTATCACTGCAATCAGTTTTCGAATATTTTCATCATCCTTAAAGGAAACCCCATACCTACAGCCAGCCACTCCCTATTCCTTCTGCAAATTCCCAACCCTAGAAAACCACTAATCTACTTTTTCTGTGTATAAAATTGCCTGTCCTGTACATTTTATATCAATTATACAACCTGTGTTCTTTTTTGACTGGATTATTGCATTTATCAAAATGTATAGAAGAATTATTCATGTTGTAGCACGTGACAGTATTCCATTTCTTTTTTCTGCTAAATATCCTATTATATAGACATGTCACATTTATCCATTCAGGAGCTGAGGGTCGCTTGAGCTGTTTCTACTTTTTGGCTATTATGAATAGTGCTACTACGAACATTCATGTATAAGTTTTTGTGTGAACATATATTTTCAGTTACCTTGGGTAAATAACTAAGAGTGGAATTGTTGGTTTGTGCATAACTCTTGTCTTTGGATTTTTATTTTAAGACCTAATTAAAAAAATTTTTAGATGATTACTTATTTAAGAGAGAGAGAGAGAGAGCATGCACAAGTAGGGGGTTAGGGGCACAGGGAGAGGGAGAAGCAGACTTCCTGCTGAGCAGGGAGCCCGATGAGGAGCTCAAGCCTAGGACCCTGAGATCATTACCTAAGCTGAAGGCAGATGCTTAACTGAACTGACTGAGCCACCCAGGTGCCCCAATTTCTTTGATCTTGTCAAGGCTTGATGACTTGGCAATTTTAGTGCTGAATAATATTCCATTTTCTGGTTGTACCATATTTGATCCATTCACTCAGTGAGGAACATTTTGGTTGATTCTAACTTCTGGGAATTATGAATAAAGCTGCTATAAACATCTGTGAAGGCTCTTGTGTGGACATAAATTTCAACTTCTTTTTTTTAAAAGATTTTATTTATATGAGAGAGAGGGAGAGAGAGCATGTGAGAGTGCATGAGCATAGGGAAGGAAAGGAGAAGCAAGCTCCCCATGAGCAGGGAGCCCAACATGGGGTATGGTCCCATGTCTGAGCTGAAGGCAGATGCCCAACTGACTGGGCCACAAGTTACCCGTAAATCTTCAACTTCTTTGGGTAAAAAGACCAAGGAGTCTGCTGGATCATGTGGTTCAGTTTTAGAGGTTGTTCAGTTTTCCAAGAAGCTGTTGAATTGTTTTCCAAAGTGGCTGATTCATTTTGTATTCCCACCAGTAGTGAATGAGAGTTCCTGTTGCTTCACATTTTCATCAGCATTTGATATTGTCAGTGTTCTGGATTTTGAACATTCTAATACGTATCTCATTTCAATTTGCATATCCTGGTGACATATGATGTAGAGCATCTTTTCATATGCTTTCTTTCAAAAGCCCATTTAACTTCTGTGTATCTTTTTGTTGAAGGTGTCTGCTAAAGTCTTTGGCTCATTTTTTTTTTTCTTGGTTCATGTTTTAAACAGGTTGTTCATTTATGTATTGCTGCATGGGAGTTTTTTTGTAGGGGTGCCTGGCTGGCTCAGTCAGCAGAGCACATGACTCTTGATCTTGGGATTGTAAGTGTGAACACCACATTGGGTTCTATGAAGAGTTTACTTAAAAAAAAAAAAAAAAAAAGGAGTTTTTTGTATATTTTGGATAACAATCCTTAACCAGATAGATCTTCTACAAATATTTTATCCCAGTCTGTAGCCTGTCTTTTCATTCTCTTGACATTGTCATCCATAAAGTAGAGGTTTTTAAATGTAATGAAATCTAGTTTATCAATTATTTCTTTCATGGATTGCTTCTTTGGTATTATATCTGAAGAATCATCACCATATACAAGATCATGTAGGTTTTCTTCTCTGTTATTTTCTAGGAGTTTTATAGTTTTGTATTTTACATATAGGTCTCTAATTCAGTTTGAGTTAATTGTAAAAGGCATAAGGTCAGTATCTACATTCTTTTTTTCCCCTTTTTGTATGTAGATGTCCAGTTGTTCCAGCATCATTTATTGAGAAGACTGTATTTTCTCTTTTGTATTTCCTCTGCTCCTTTGTTAAAGATCAATTAACTATATGGGTCTATTTCTGGGCTCTCTGTTCTGTTTTGTTGATCTGTTTGTTCTTTTTCCAGTATTGCATTGTCTTGATTACTATAACTTTTAGTATGTCTTGAAGTCCAACTTTTTTTTCCCTTCAGTATTTTGTTGATCATTTTGGTTCTTTTGACTCTTCATATCAACTTTAGAATCAACTTCTCAATATCCACAAAATAACTTGCAGAGATTTCTATTTCTATAGACAGCATTGAATCCATATCAAGTTGGAAATAATCAATGTTATGACAATATTGAGTCTTTCTATCCATGAACAGGAAAGACCTCTTCATTTATTTATTCTTGGGATTTTATTCATCAGGTTTTTTTAGTGTTCCTCATACATCTTCTATATAATTTGTTAGATTTATACCTAATCATTTCATTTCTTTTGTTAGTGTAAAGGTATTATTTTTAAAGATTTTTATTTATCTGACAGACAGAGATCACAAGTAGGCGGAGAGGCAGAGAGAGAGGAAGAGAAGCCGACTCCTTGCTGAGCAGAGAGCCCGAAGCGGGGCTTGATCCCAGGACCCCGGGACCATGACCAGAGCTGAAGGCAGAGGCCCTAATCCACTGAGCCACCCAGGCGCCCCAAAGGTATTGTTTTTAATTTCAAATTCCACTTGTTAATTGCTGATATATAGGAAAACAATTGACTTTTCTATATTAACTTTGTATCTTGCAATGTTGCTATAATTGCTTATTCCAGTTTTTAATTTTTATTTTGTAGGGTTTTTTTTCCCCCTGCTTTTCTACATAGACAATCATGTCCCCTGTGTAAGGACAGTCTTATTTCTTCCTTCTCAATCTGCATATTTTTTAAACTCTTTTTCTTGTGTTATTGGCTAGGACATCCTAGGATTTCCAGTATGATTTTGAGAGGGAATGATGTCTTGTTCTTGAACTTAGTGGTAAAGCTTCTAGTTTCTCCCCATTAAGTATGATGTAAGCTGTAGGTTTTTTTGTTGATTATCAAGCAGGGAAAATTCCCTTCCATTTAGTTTACTAAGAGGCTTTTTTTTTTAAAATTTTTAATTTTAAGTAAACTCCATACTACAGATGGGTCTCAAACTCAGAACCCCAAGATCAAGAGTGACATGCTCCACTGACTAAGCCGGTTAGGCCCCCCAGTTTACTGAGAGTTTTTGTCATGAATGGCTGCTGGAGTTTGTGGAGTTTTCCAATGCTTTTTCTGCATCTATTGATATGATTATGTGATTTTTCTTTTTTACTGTGTGGATATGATGGATTACATTATTTGATGTTTAAATGTTCAAACAGTCTTGCAACTGGGATGAACCCCAGTTGGTTATGGTGTAAAATTCTTTGTATACAGTATATTGTTGGATTTGACTTGCTAATTTTTTTTTTTTTTAAGATTTTATCTATTTGACAGAGAGAGAGATCACAAGCAGGCAGAGAGGCAGGCAGAGAGAGAGAGGAGGAAGCAGGCTCCATACTGAGCATAGTGCCGGATGCAGGGCTCAATCCCAGGACCCTGGGATCATGACCTGAGCTGAAGGCAGAGGCTTTAACCCACTGAGCCACCCAGACACCCTGCTAATATTTTTATATGTATGTTCATGAGGTATTGAGCTATAGTTTTCTTTTCTTTTCTTTTCTTTTTTTTTTAAGATTTTATTTATTTATCTGACAGAGAGAAATCACAAGTAGATGGAGAGGCAGGCAGAGAGAGAGAGAGAGGGAAGCAGGCTCCCTGCTGAGCAGAGAGCCCGATGTGGGACTTGTTCCCAGGACCCTGAGATCATGACCTGAGCCGAAGGCAGCGGCTTAACCCACTGAGCCACCCGGGCACCCGAGCTATAGTTTTCTTGTAATGATTTTGGTTTTAGGGTAATGCTGTCCTCCTAGAATAAGTTAAAAAGTATTCCCTTTGCTTCTATCTTTTATTATTTTTTTTTTATTTTTTTTAAAGACTTTATTCATTTGACAGAGAAAGATCACAAGTAGGCAGAGAGGCAGGCAGAGAGAGAGGAGGAAGCAGGCTCCCCACCAAGCAGAGAGCCCGATGCGGGGCTCGATCCCAGGACCCTAGGATCATGACCTGAGCCGAAAGCAGAGGCTTTAACCCACTGAGCCACCCAGGCGCCCCTGCTTCTATCTTTTAAAAGATTGCAGAAAATTGGCATAATTTCTTCCTTAACTGCTTTGTAGAATTCATCAGTGAATCCATCTGGGTTTGGTGCAGTTTTGGAAGGTTATTCATATTGATTCTTCTTAAATAAATATAGGGTTATTCAGATTGTCTGTTTCTTCTTGTGGGAGTTTTGACAGATTGTGTCTTTCAAGAAATTGGTCCACTTCAACTAGCTTTTCAAATTTGTGGGCATAGAGTTGTTCATAGTATTCATTATCATTTAAATGCCCATGGGATATAAGGCAAAGACCCTTTCTTCATTTCTGATATTAGCAATTTGCGTCCTCTTTTTCCCTTAGCCTCACTAGAGGTTTATCAATTTTGTTAATCTTTTCAAAGAATCAGCTTTGTTTTCACCAATTTTCTCTTTTAAAATCTCCAATTTCATTGGCTTTTGCTATATTTATTATTTTTTATATTTCTTTTGTTTCCCCACATACTTAATTTGCTATCTTTTCCTAATTTCTTAAGGAAATTAGAGCTTAGATGATTAATTTTAGGCCTTTTTTCTTTTCTACTACATATAGTCAATGCTACAAATTTCCCTTCAAGCACTGCTTTCACTGCATCACCCAAATTGGGTAAGTCGTGTTTTTTCATTTAGTTAACAATACTTTAAAATTTCTCTTGAAATTTCTTCTTCGACATGTGTTTTTTAGGAGTATGTCATCTAACCTCTAATTATCTGGGGATTTTCCAGCTGTCTTTCTGTTACTGATTTCTAGTTTAATTCTGACTTGGTCTGAGCAGGCATTGTATGATTTCTAATTTTTTTAAAATTTGTTTTGGTTTATTTTATGGCCCAGATGTGATCCATCTAGGTGAATATTTCATGTGAGTTTGAGAGGAATGTTTTCTGCTGTTGCTGTATAAATTAGTCTGTAGATGTCCATTAGATCCCATTTATTGATGTTATTGTTGAAGTCAACTACAACCTTACTGATTTTCTGCTTGCTTGGTCTGCCCACTCTGATAGAGGGGAGCTGAAGTCTCCATATCTACTATTGGAGACATCCCTTTCTCCTTGCAGTTCTAGCAGTTTTTGCTTCAGATATTTTGATGCTTTGTTGTTAGGCACATACACTGAGGATTGTTTTATCTTAAGATAAAAGAAATAACTTATTTTAAATCTCACATTCTTCTCTTCTTGCTTTTATTGTTTCTGAGAACTGAGATGTAATTCCTATCTTTGCTACTCTGTAAGTAAGGTTTTTCCTCTGGCTTCTTCAGATTTTTTCCCCTCCATCTTTGATTATCTGTAGTTGGAAAATGGTAGGCGTAGGTATAGTTTTGTTATTGTTTAGGGTTTGTTTGGCATTTATCCTGTTTGGTGTGATCAGAGTTTCCTGGGTTCATAGTTTGGTGTCATAGTCTGTTTGGGTGGCTCTATCAGAATAAACTAGGTGGCTTATAAACTAGAGAAGTGTTATTTCTCACAGTTCTTGAGGCTGGGCAATCCAAGATCAAGATGCTGTCAGATGCAGGATCTAGTGAGAATCCACTCCCTGATAGTCATTTTGTCTTTTGGCTGTGTGCTAACATACTACAAAGAGCAAGGGGAGCTCTCGGGCTCTCTTTTATAAGAGAAGCCATCCCATTCATGAGGGTCCCATCCTTATGACCAGATTGGTTCCCAAAGGCCCAACCTCCAAGTAACATGACATTAGAGATTAGGTTTCAATATGAACTTGGGCGGGGGAACACAGTCTACAGCAGTCCGATACAGCAGTCGGAGAAACTCTTAACTACTGTTGTTTCAGAAGTATTTCTTCTGTTCCTTCCGTTCTTCTTTTTGGTATTACCATTCTGTATAAGTTATACCTCTTGTAGTTGTCTCATAGCTCTTGGATATGTCATCCTATTAAATTGTTTAAAAAATTTAGGCTGCTTGCTTCTTAAAGCATTATTTCAAAACAAACTCTACTCTAATTACAAAGGCCAAGCAGGCAGTAAGCAAAATAAGGAATAAGAAATAGGCCCCAAGCCTCCGAAGTCCCATTGTGAGGTACCTAGTTTGAAAGATCTGTCTCCATCTTACCTCCTCTCCTTTCTTTCCTTTTATTCCCAAGTGACTTACTGTTAGAGGTTCTGCTGCTTGTTCTTAAAACCAGGAAGCTCCTGCTTCTTGTATTTCAAAGACAGTTCCAAGAGTAGGTTGGAGAGACCTGGTGGGTTAGGGGCTTGGCTGAATAATGTTCTGGCAGGCTACTAAGAGTTTGAGTTTATGTCTAAATATGGCAACAGGAATCCCATCAAAAGATTTCATTATCTTTTTTCTTTTCATGTCAGACAGGCAACGTGATGAGGTCATGACAAGGTTTGAGGGAGGCACGTTTCAAAGCAGAGTGATGTAATCTGATTTCCATTTACATTTTAAGACATTCACTCATTGTTGAGTGAAGAAGGGACTGAAGAACGGATAGGGATTGAGTCCAGAGATGGCTACCGGTTAGGTGTCCCAACTGAGTATTATCAGTGAAAATACCTGGTTGTAAAAAATAGAAAATGCCAACTGATTTAATCAGAAAAGGAGCTTGTTTTTTAATGTTATTTTTAAAATAAGACCATTTGGTAGTCTGCAGATTCTGGAGGAAGAAGGGAGGAAGTTTAACAGCCAAAGTTACATCACAGTCAGTTCAGTGTGGTCATTGCCACTGCCAAACCGTAGCTTGCGCCATTGCTGCTGACAAGAGACGAGCAATCTGGCTACTGAAGCTTGAAGCACTGTCCACTCACAGCTTCACCCTTTCCCCTCCACCCCACCTCCTGCCCCACATCTTTGAAGCACTCTTAGCCACTCCATCCACTTGAATAGATACTCTACTATACTTATTTTTTAGGGTTACTGGTTAGTGATGTCAAGTTTGGATGCATCTGATTGACCAAGCCTGTCACAGGCTTATGCACTATAAGCAGAAAAGGGTGGGCTAAAGTACCTAGAATTTTCTGCATCTTCAGTGTTAGGTAGTCTCTGCTTCCCAGCAAAACTTATTGGTATCTTGGACAGGCTGCCTCCAGAGAAGCTGAGAAAATTGACACACCCAACCCAACAATGGAGAACTCTGTATGGTAGACTTATTGACTCTGTTATCTGTGCCCATTGCATGTTAACTCTGCAATCCCCAAACTAAGTGTTATTTCCTCATCCTGGCTTTTTTCTTTGGCCCTGTGACTTGCTTTTGCCTTGGAAAGTTAACGGACAAGCAGAAGCTTGAAATGTACTTGGGTGATTGATCCTGTGTTTCTGTGATCATGAGAGGAGTATGTGCCGGCTTGCCCACTTTTCCAAGGAGGCTGAGATGTGGAACACCTAGTGTTAAGCCAACCCGTCTCTGCCACTGCAAGTCTCCATGAACACCAGCTGTCCTGCAAATGGGAACCTGGCTGAGATTAGCAGCAAAACTTAAAAGTGTATGCCTGAGTTTCTATGGGTTATTATGCAGCAACAGGTGACTAGGTACCCTTGAGGGTATCTGAAGGACTCCACAGGTTGAGAAGGTTGGCAAGTTAAGTATAACAATGTTTGTATTCGGTCATGAGACCTGTCTGTACTAAATTCTGAGACCTACTCAGTCTCCGTAAGTATAGATGGTTTTCAGAATTCTTTCATATACTGGTCTTATGGCTTACAATCACTTCTGTAACCATGATCATAAGCCCAGGAATACTACTGTCCCATGACTCCAGCTCTTTTCAGTCTAGCCAGTGGCTCTCTTCTGGAATGTCAAAGCTTTACAAATATATCTAACAGATCATCTTTAACAAAATCACCTCCATATGTACCTGTCTTTCCCAGTGAAGACCTCATTCTTTTCATTACTCACTGACTGGCACTCTGGAATTGAGCTATCAGCTCACTCCTCCACTGAACACTCCCAACGGTTCTTCATGCCATCACCAGTAAAAGCCCAATTTTCCTTAGTATCTACAAAAATCACAAGTTGATATGGCTCTCCCACTTAATCTCTACTCAACACGGACTTCCCTGGTATGCCTTAGATCTGACTAAACCAAGGAACTTCGTCCACCAATATACCTTCCCCAGGTATCCCTATGGCTACTTTCACCTCGTTTCTCTCAAATGTCATACTAAAGAGAAATCTAGTCCGTGAAGTTAAACTGCACATAAGGTTAAAACAGCATTTGTGTTTACTGCTTAAAGCTCTTAATAAATTCATTCTAACACAGTGATTTTCCTATGAAATGAAAATATTTATGGTGTAATTCCAGCACCACATCTTATAGTGGGGAGTAAGCAGCAGCAGTGAATGGAATGGATACTGGATGACAGTTGTGCTGTGTCCAGTATTGCCTGTCTTGATGTACTGTAAGAATTAAACTTTAAGAACCACAAAAAAAGCAGACTGTTCATTCCAGGTAACCCAATTTCTAAGACTTCAGAGGTGCTTTTACCTATCAAATTTGAAAAGCTTCCAGGATGATTATACTTAACTGTATAAGACAACTAAGGGTTTAGGGATTTTATTTGCTGGGGGAAGGGTAGATTTGTTAAAATTCTTCTGGAAAATAACTTAGTGATATGTATTGGAACATTCCTGAGCCTTAAAAAGGTTCATACACTTTAGAACTTAAGTCCATTTTAGAATTTAAGAATGGGAGAACAGAAATTTATAGATTACATTGGTTTCTGGTAACAAGAGTCTAAATAACAGAAACTCTCAAATGGGGGCGGCCTGGGTGACTCAGTGGTTTAAAGCCTCTGCCTTCGGCTCTGGTCATGACCTCAGGATTCTGGGATGGAGTCCCACATCAGGCTCTCTGCTCAGCAGGGAGCCTGCTTCCACCTCTCTCTCTGCCTACTTGTGATCTCTGCCTGTCAAATAAATAGTATCTTTAAAAAAAATGTATATTAAGGGGCACCTGGGTGGCTCAGTGGGGTAAGCCTTTGCCTTCGGCTCAGGTCATGATCCCAGGGTCCTGGGATCGAGACCCACATTGGGCTCTGCTCAGCAGGGAGCCTGCTTCCCCTTCTCTGCCTGCCTGCCTACTTGTGATCTGTCAAATAAATAATAAAAAAAAAAAAGTATATTTAAAAAAAAATCAAATGGAGGTTTCTAAAGTATTTTAAAGGCATCATGTTTAAGATATGGAAGTAGAGATAATGTGTTAATTACATAGCTGATAATATTTACAAGTGTCTATATAATACATACACACACACACACACACACTTTCCATTTTCTCCAAAGAACCCTGATTCACTTAAGTTGTGTGGCAGATATTACCATGTCAAAGAAATCCAATTCCAGAATTCTTAGAATTCAAACTAATGTCCCTTTCACAGTGGAAGGAGTTCAAACTACCTATCAGTGATTCCTTGAAAGCATTACTTATTGCATGTTGGAGCTGAAGGTTGGTTATTACTAGTAAGACAGGCTCTTCAAAATGATAGTAATGTTTAGCCTAGGTGAACAGATACTCAAATACAGGTTCATTGCTTTGCTTTATTACCAACCCTTCGATCCAGCTACTATATAGCCATATAGTGAGGTCACAACACATTGTCTAGGAAATGCCCATGAACTCTGTTACCTTTTAGACCAAGACAGTAGTGGTTTACACTACTGTTAGTTCTCACTGGGAAAACTAATATTAAAAAAAAAAAAAAATCAGGACCCATTGAGCGGGTCTTGGGATGTTTAAGTCTGATTCTGGGTGATACAGGCAGAGAGGGTAAAGAGCCACCTACAAATCAGGCTTGGTAGGACAGGGAGGTGGATCAGTTACCCATGGACTAAATTATCAACAAGCAGAAATTTTCCTTAAGAGGTCAGCCATTATTTGCAGTTTTGTGGGTCATAGGTCTGTCACAACTACTCAATGCTGCTATTGTAATGTGGAAGCACCCATATATAATGCATTAAGTGAATGGTTATAGCTGGGGGAAGAAAAAAAAAAAACCCTGGAAACCAGCCAGAGTTAGTACAAGGGGTGCAGTTTGCCTACCTTTGGGAATTCAGAAATTCTTAAGAGGGAAAGGTAAATTGCTCTTCTTCCCACACAAATGCATATTGCTTCTAGCGTTGAACAGAAGAGTGGGAAAAAAAAAAACAAAACCTTTAGATTTTAGGGACATACCAAGTGACCTGTTTGTCCCAATACAGAAAACTCGTCTGGATTAGCACCTGAGTTTAAAATCACCACTTAAAATGTCCACCAGTCTACACACTGGCAAAACTAAACAAGAAATGGAAAATGTCTGCATTCTCTATTTGCCAAAGCCACCACCAAAACACCCCTCAATTCTGAGACAGGATGACTTATTAAGTCCTCAATGGCATCCCATTGGCCTTTATCCCAAACTTAAGAGGATCCTCCCAAGTTGAGGATACTAGTTAAAACCTACACAGGATTGGGGTGCGGGGGGAACCTCCTCTCCCCCGGAGGATTCTAAGTTCCCCCACACTTAGCACAAAATAAATTTCAACAGAATCCTATTCACCTAGTTTCCAAGCAACTGTTTTTTTTTTTAATCACAAAAGTGTCCCTCATTCCCATTAACTAGTACTTCTGCTAAGTTTGGATATTTTTTTTCCTCCTGTACATAGTTAAGTACACAAATGATTGCACAACCCTTTGCCAAAATTAGTAAAGTTCATATGCACAGGTGGTTCTTATTTTGGGTTTCTGGCCTCTTCTTCAAAGAGTTCAATGTCTTATGAATTCTCTATTGTGCCAGGCCTATGTTCACAAGGTCCAGAGGTTTTTAAAAATTATAATTTATAATTATAATTATAATCAAGTAAGATTTCGGTCTGTTGTCTGAAACAAAACTGCTGGTGTGCACACTCCTATCAATTTCCCTGTAAAATTTACCTAGTTTTGATAATGTAAATAAATTTCACTTCTGGGTGAAACGTTTTTTCCTAGTTCTTAATTTGTCCCCTTGCCCCTCTGCAGAGTTGAAATACTGATTAACAGGAAATAGGGGTTGGCACTGCTCATTTTATCCCGAGGCATACTTTCCTTATGCAAGGAAAGCAACTAAGACCATTTTGGAGGGCTTGGGGTTCTCAAGGTTCTCAAGGCCTCCAAAATAAGCACAAAAAAACACACCACAATCTTAACACCAATTGTTGGGATCTGACGTTTCCTGAATAATGTGTGCTTTCACAAAACCCAAGCATGATTATGAATTTTAACTATTTTAGTTCAGCAGTCCTCCAAATCAACTTTGCATTTGGTTTCAATCATCCCTGGCCTGCAGCAGTAAACAATGTATTGTTAGTACTGGCATATAAAAATCTGAGGTTTTTTTGCCTTAAGGCAAGAATTTCAAGACTTATTTATCCAATAGCTCTCCTATGGTTCTGACATTATTTGTCTCTTAATTGGTGTATGCCAACAGTCAACCCAAGGGACTCACCAGATGATGACTATCAGAGCACATGAACAGATGACTTGTTTCCTATCCCAGAATAGGAAAGGAATCTCCACCCATCAAACCTGGTAAGCTCTAAATTTTCAAGGTCTGCTGCCTGTAATACACTCCTGGTATTAATTTATAAGTCAAAATGCTTCCAGATCCAAAAGCTCAATGGATCACTAGCTTTAAAAAAACCACCATAGCAGAATGGATAGCTTACATGATTTAATTGCAAGCAACACCTCCTGGGATACATGAATTAGACATGGATGCCTTCTAAAGTTCCGCTAGACTTGAAGTCAATTAGAAGGCTGGGAAATCTATTTCTTACTTCACGTACTATAATACGAGAGAGAGGTAGGTCTTTGGTAGGCGAACTCATTCAGTGAGACCTATACTGATGTCCACAGTTCTCACTCACTGCTTAGGTGCTGGCCTGTCCTTTCCCCTAGCAAGAGAGCTTCTAAGTGGTACCATGTTCCTTCATGTACATCCTTACCACTACAGAACTACAACTCCTTCTGGACCACATTCTACAACTATCCGGGGTGCCAAAGTCTTACTCTCAAACTAGTTGACAATAAATTTCAAACACAGTTCCAGGTAATTTTTAGAAACACAATCATGCAGAATTTTACGTATATGAGTCGGGTATGCATGTGAGACACCACCCAGTGCGACAAATTAAGGCCTGCTAATATTGCCTATAAATCATATATATGTATTTTTAAGTAGGCTCCATGCCCAACATAGGGCATGAACTCACTACCTTGAATCAGGAGTTGCATGTTCTACCAACTGAGCCAGCCAGGCACCCCATCACCATTACTCTTATTCATCTGATTATCTAGAGTAGTGGCAGAATGGCATCACCCATAGACTGGATGGAGATATGCCCACATCTGGATCCTGGCATTGCCATTTAATAGTCATTTAACTTCAGGTAAGGTGCATCTCATGGCTGCTACAGACTAAATGAAATAATATATATGAAGTGTTTTAAAAATACCTAGGACATACTTAATGATTTTAATAAATTACTTGTCTACTCCATTTCCACTTGAACTGGCCACCCTCAGGACAGGTGTGGAGACTAGACTTATGTATTGTACTATCATCTTAACGAAGACAATCACTCAAGTAACTAACTCCCCTCTTAAAGGTATTTTCCAGAACGTATAATTTAACTATTTAAAAAAAAAAAAAAGCAAAGAGAATACATTTCAGCCCAAGGGTTACCATACAAGGGACTAAAAACTATTTTAAACAACCCTTTAAGTTAACAAGGTTAAAACAAAATCTTCTAGGTCAACTGAGTTGTACCAGCCTTTTACTCTTTTCATTTGCATTTATTTAAACACAGTTCTCAAAACATTTGAGTGAAATTGGGCTTCCTTTGGTAAGCAAAGGACCTGAAAATAATATTTAAAAAATGAACAGGCAAGTCTTCAGTTCATCCACAATACAGGTGTAGTGTTCCCTTCTCTTTTCCCGAACTCTGAAGCACTCATTTTTTTTCCATAGTCTAAAAAGCTAGAAGAACAAGAGTACATTTGTGGTGGAATGTATTGTCGTTTGCTGATAACTAGTTGAAATACCATTATCCCCTTGTAACAGCTTTAAGAAATAGCCTTTTAAAGGCATACATTGTGTACCTCTTTTCTTATTCCCTGCTTTATATGATACAGATTACATAAAGGCTGACAAATCCACATTTATATAAGCATTAAGCATTGGCTGTATTGAAAGTTCTTTAGTTCTAATACTAGCAGTACAGGGTTACAGAGCATAACTTTTAACACTTAGTTGCAGGTATATTAAGTATAGTATGTCTCACGGATTGGAGGAAAATGGGTATTTTTGTCTCGAAATTTACTACTGACAACCTAATCTGAACTGTTTTGCTAAGCATTGATGTTAGAAAGAAAAGTAAAAACCAAACTTTATTGTTGCTTTTTACCATTTGGTAGCATTTTACACACAGGCTTCGATCTTCAGAATACCCTGGATTCAGTAGAAAAACCTTTTAAATGAAGTTTTGTACAATAGAAACTTCTCAGCAGTCAAAATTTAGACTGTAAAAAAATACATGCAAAACATACTTTTCTGAAAACACTTAACTTTGAACAAAGCACCGAACTACACAAATGCAGAATGAAAACAGCATTTCAACTCCACCAAAAGTAGTCATCATAAAAGGTGTAAAAGTCACCTAACTTCACTAGGCACTGTTCACTTTTTAAACAGGAGACAATAAAAAATATTGTCCACAAACAATATCCCAACTCTAGGGTAGGCTTCAGAAAGTCTTCAACTTCATGCTTTAATAGCGACCTAGGAAGAAATAATAATCAGTCTTTCAGTATTAAAGCATATTTATCAAGAACAATTTAATGTTGAGATTTTTTTTATAGACTATTCCACCATTAGAAAATTCTATGCACCAGATTCTCTCCTGAAAAGGGCTACACTAGAAATCAAAGAACCAACACTGAATAGAAATAGCTAGGATGTATAACTCCACCCCCAAATAACTAAGGTTTTAAAGTCACCCAAATGTTTCCAGGCTGTATAAAAATTACAACCCCTCCTGAAAAAAAAGGGCTACAAATGGGGACCAGAATGCAGTACACATTTACTATTTTAATTAGCATTAAGAATAACATCCCAAGGATTGTTTTCATATACTACCTTGAACCCTACACACAAAAACTGAGGATGGGTGGGTGGATTTTAATACATATAAAACTACCTGAATTATCCCACTACCGTAGTTTGTTAACTTCAAACTATACTAATATATAAAATCATGTCAAGTTAAAAACTTACGAGGTGAGTATGATCGAGATCTAGAACGTGATCTGTATCCTCCGCGACTATAGTAAGGAGAAGGTGACCGCCTTCTGTAAACAAATGCCAAGACCATCTAAGACTCCACAGATTGAAACAAGACTGACATATAAAGACTGCAATAGTCACGGTATTTCAAGTCTGTTTTAGATTAACAAAACCACGAATCCCAAGCACACCTTCATAAACTAACACCCAAAACAAATTTTACTAGTACTTCAAGGAGGTTTTATAAGACTGACTTGAATATTCACTTGCTTATTTAGATCCTCATTAAAAGCTAACAAAAATGCAGTAACACAAAAAAATAGCTGTAAGGAATAAAGACTAAAATATTATGGACGCTTAATCAGCAACCTTAACTTATACCATTGTTGCGTATTAAGGTACAAAGGGGGCCACTGAGTCATTACCTAGTATAAGCCCAATTTATTTCTGTAAACACACAAATGAAGCGATATATACACTATCATTGGTTTGTTATTTGATGGATTTCGTGCAATCCAATTGTGTGATGCAACTTAACAAAATACTAGTAACCAAGTGTCTTTAGGTGAGTCATTCTACTGTGTACTGTGCAGATTTTAAAATCCTCTCCTGACATACCTGTAAATCTGATCCCTGTCTTGAGCAGCTCTCCATCCTCCTCCTCCTCCACCTCCTCCTCTGTGAAGGCAGAAAAGCAACACATGTATTTTTTAAGTTTTAAAAACAATGTATTATTTATTAATTAAAATCAGAACTCCCACAGAGAAATTTAAGGTCATTTTTTAAAGTAAAGTAATTGAAGTGCTAACTTTTGTCACCCTTTTTTTTACACACTGGCATAGAGCTCTCTCTGGTGGCTAAAATGAGTAACAGAACAAATCATACTTCTAAAGTAAATGCTCAACTGAATTAAAATAAAACCTGTAAGTTTAATCTTCCCAGCCTCCACAGATTAATCCCTTTAAAGTGGCAATTAAGACACAAATGTTCTTTCAAACAAGGTTTTTGTTGGGGATAAAATCCTGGACCACAGTGTCAGAAGCAAGCTTTAAGGACTCACTTCCACAGGTAATAGCTGACAATCATAAACTTCTTTAAACATTCAAACAGTGTACACAAAAATAGATACTCACATCTCAATAAGGCACCAAAGATAACTGTGTGGCCAATATTTATTATCACATGATTTACATTTTCATAAGACAGGGTCTAAATTACCTGCTGCAGCTAAAATAAAGAATTTTCATTTTATCTTCACAGGATTTCTCGGTATGATAGTTATTTCCCTACTACTAATCTCTAAGGAAAAAAGGGATTTTTCTGTATTAAAAAAAACCTCTAGCCATCCTGATACCAAATTACTACCCTTCAGCAATTATTTCGTTGGACTCTTCCCTATATATCCAGTGCATTATGCATTTGAGACACCAAAAATGCTTTATAAAGCAATTACTTTAAAAATACAGCTCATGGAACTTTTCTTAAAAAAACAAGCAACAGGGCGCCTGGGTGGCTCAGTGGGTTAAGCCGCTGCCTTCGGCTCAGGTCATGATCTCAGGGTTCTGGGATCGAGTCCCGCATCGGGCTCTCTGCTCTGCAGGGAGTCGGCTTCCTCCTCTCTCTCTCTCTTCCTGCTTCTCTGCCTACTTGTGATCTCTGTCAAATAAATAAATAAATAAAATCTTAAAAAAAAAAAAAAAAAAAAAAAGCAAGCCAAGCAACAAAGAAGTGAAAAAACTTAAGTATGGTCTATGTAATTTTGGTTCCACTGCCTTGCTCAAATCCAGGGATTCCAGTTGGTTTACAGCTTGATGTTTAAAAAAAAAAAAAAAAAAAAAAAGATTCATATTAAACAGACACTGAACCTTAAAATCTAAACTCTAGCCCTACATTTATTTCTTAGTATGAAAGACTTTATTAAGCACTAAAACTTAGTGTTTTTAAGGCACCTGCCTTAAATTATGTTGCAAGTGATTCAGAAGAGGGGATACCCTGCCTTCCATTTTTTGGCTACTTATTATCTCATACAATGGTTAACTTACCTGTACGATCTGCTGTAGTAGTCTCGATCATCATAGCCTCGATCATATCCTCTGTCATAGTAATCCCGACGGCGTGAGCTGCCACTATGAATAGTATTACATCTTCATAAATATATTTCATCCAGTGAAATATATATTCAGAGTTTCTTCATTAATTACCACATGGCCTTACTCTCCTATCTTCCTAGGTACAACTGTTACTGTTTAAAGCTGTTCAGACAACAGCAGAAGCATGGCTCATTTGGATCCTGGGAACGGAATTCTAAGAACATGACTAGGCAACTGCCTCAAGCATCTCTTTACCCTCTTCTGTTGGGCAAAAATAATATCTACTAATAACTCCGTAATTATTAACTCCATATTATTTTCCAACAGAAAAGTTAACCAGAAAAGGATTATTATTTAAGATTTCACTAATTTGGGATAAACGCCCTTTTTCTGCTCCCTGAAACAATGTACATAAATACAGTAAAAAAAAAAAAAATCTTTTGGTTAAGGGACACACATTCTGCTAACTTGCTTTCAAAAGTCAATTGTTAAACCCACATATTTTCCTAGAAGAAGGGAAAATTAAATATTTGGAAGAAGGTGGTTTCAGGAGTGGGAAAATTTAAAAGACATGAACGCAGAGCTTTTGATCCATACAAACAGTGATGAGAATGACAACAAAGGAGAGAGGTACCCATGTTATCATAGTTCAATGCAAAAACTGTTTTCCACTCTGCTTAATGAAAAAAAAATTTAAAAAAATGCAGAGTTTGTATTAAACCGTTAAACCTATAATGGTTAAAATTCCATTATGATAAAAATGGTCTAATTAAGAACATTAATTACCAAGCAAAGCCAGATAGATGTTCTATAGGATATGCTGGGATTTCATCAGTGTGCAGCACATAATAAATGGTTTTCATTGAATATATTCTTTTGACTAGCCTTACCCAGTTTAAAAAAAAACCCACAAGAGAAGAATGATTTGCACTGTGGCAAGACTGGGTGAAATATCAAAGATTCTCCCCTTGTACATGGTAGTTCTTAGAGAAAAAGCATTCAGCCACCAATCTTTAAAAGATAAACTTACTAGGTGGGTCTCCCCATGTAAATCCCTGGTGTCGGGGTATGTGGTCTTTTTGTTATAGAGAAATCAACTCTAATCCTACGTCCATCAAGTTCCATTCCATTGGCACGCTCTTTTGCCTTTGAAAGATAATATGGTGTTATTATATACACTTGTGACAAAGCCACAAACTATCCAATATAAATAAGATATAAATATTTTTATAAATATTTACAAATAAGATAGTTTTAACTATAAATATATCCTATTTACAGTACAATAAAACAAAAACTCCTTATGCAAGTTCATTAGTACTCGGGAGCCAACAATAGGACTATTACAAAAAAAAATACAGGTACACTTTTACTTACTTCCTTGGCATCATCTACATTTTCAAAATATACAAAGGCAAATCCTCTTGAACGTCTAGACTGCTGGTCATATACAATGGACACATCAGCAATGGGGCCATATTTAGAGAATACTTCTCTTAGATCTCTTTCTGTAGTGTACAAGCTCAATCCAAATACTCCAAGACAGCAGTTGGGATCAGGATTTGCCTAGAAATGGAAAAATAAATTTTAAACCTTAAAACATCATAAATCAGTTTAAAAACAACAACAACAACAACAAAAAAACCCCAAAAAACTTGTATCACCCAAAATGTCACTAATTTATAAAAAAGATTTTACTGGGGCGCCTGGGTGGCTCAGTGGGTTAAAGCCTCTGCCTTCGGCTCGGGTCATGATCCCAGGATCCTGCTATCGAACCTCACATGGGGCTCTCTGCTCAGCGGAGAGCCTGCTTCCCTTCCTCTCTGCCTACTTGTGATCTCTGTCAAATAAACAAATAAAAAATCTAAAAAAAAAAAAAAAAAAAGATTTTATTTATTTGATAGAGACAGAGAGAGGGAACACAAGCAGGGGGAGCAGGAGAGGGAGAAGCAGACAGCTCAATGTGGGCCTTGATCCCAGGACGCTGGGATCATGACCTGAGTTGAAGGCAGCCGCTTAACGACTGAGCCACCCAGGTGCCCTAAAATCCGTTATGTTATGGCAATAGCTGCAAGCATTAAAAATGGGCAGAAAAGGGGCACCTAGATGACTCAGTTAAACATCAGACTTGATTTTGACTCAGGTCATGATGTCAGGGTTGAGATCAAGCCCAACATCCAGCTCCACACTGACCATGCAGCCTGCCCAAAATTTTCTCCCGCTGTAACAGCCTCCACCCCCCACCAAAGAAAATACTGGAAAGAGGATTTCAACCTCAGAATTGTGTGTGTATGTAGGGGGGAAATAAGGACTCATGCTAGTGAATATCAAAACTGGTATTTTGGTGGGAAGATACTGGAGAGCAGTTTGCCCAAGGTATTCACCTCTTAGGAATTTATTCTATACATAAGAATAATGAGAGTAGCATTACCTCTGTAAGCCAGAGGGAAAAACTGTCTCAGGGAAGATAAGCCTTAATACCCAAAATAAACTCACTTAAAATTAAACGGAAAAACCAAGAAGCATTCTAAAGAGTATTAAAGCTAATCCAGAAAACTTCAGTAATAATATGATAATAAATGGTAATGTACAATGGGGATTTTTTTTTTGGATGAGCTGATATACCACTGTCACAGTATTTTGCTTATATGTGATTGATAGCCCAAATGTAGACCATTACATTAATACCTCTTAAAGAGACTTACCTCAAAACACTAAAATGTCTCTAAAGAACTCATGTGCATACTGCTAAAGTCTACTGTCAAATGTATCAGTTCTAATTTCAAAACAAGAGAGAGACATAATTCTTAAAACAATTTTTTTTTCTTACCCGATTCCCAACATGACGCCTGCGAGTGGACATGGGAGAATGACTGTGGCTATGCCGTCTTCGATAATCTCGACTGTAAGACCTGCTACGGGATCGTCTATGGGAGCGAGACCGAGATCTTGATCTTGTGTAATGCCTTCGAGAACTTCTTCTGGATCTAGACCTGTAAGACAAAGGGTTTGGGGTTATAACTAACTGATGAATACAGCTTTCAATTCTTTTAATCATCTGGAGTTAAACTCCAAAAGACAGAACACAATTCAGACATATATTAACATGAGATTGAGATTTTTCTTCTGTATCTACAGTCATCTGAACCCTGCTAGAAGAGCTCCAAACGACTATCAGCTCTCTTCCATTTCTTTAAATAAAGATCAAAATTAATGTACTCAAGATCGGTAACACACTCAAAAATCTGGTAAATATAAAACATGCAGTACTTCATACTAGCTGGATTTGTGCCCACCAGTGTACCACCCTCTAATTTTTCGGTCTCTCCCATTATGCCCACCATTCACTTAAGATAAAATCACCATCATCATAATTTTCTCCAACAGTGTTTTAAAACCAATCAATCGCTCTTAACTAGAGTGACAGGAGTTGTCATCTAAACCAGACAGGACACGTTGGAAGAGAGAAAAGAGGTGCAGTTAATTATGCCTGACAATAGGCATAAACTGGGGCTGTCCTGGGCATACAAGGACATATACCCTACTTCTGACCAACATTAAAAAAAAAAAAAAAAAAAAAAAAAAAAAAGCACTGCGTTAAGGTATTATATGATTTATACACACATGTATATATTAGGCTACACCTATTTATCAAGAATTGCAGTTATGAAAGCCAATGTTCTGCAGTCTATCTGTCATACTTAAACTCATAACGAATCCTCACAATTCTGAAGAACTAGTACTATTACTAAACTGCCTTTTAAAGATAAGGAAGCTAAGGTAGAAAAAGGTTAAGTAATCTGCCCAAGCCAGAAAAAACAGAGGTAAGATTTGAACCCTAATGCCAAAAGCCCAGGCTCTTAATCACTTAGTCTTCCGTCCCAGAACTTATGTAAGTACATTACTAGTACCAATTTTAAATAAGCCAACTAATGATCTAACCCTCTCTATCTACCTAATTTACAAAGCACACACCAATTTCAAAGCTAAGAGTACAGAAGAAAATCCCAAGACAGTCTTTCTTACCTAGATTCAGATCTGGACCTGGACTTTGATCTGGAACGCCTGGAATCTTCCTTGGAGCGAGACCTTGCTGGGGTATGCCTTGCAGATTTCCCAGATCCATGAGCACTTCCACTTCTGGAAGCAGAACGGGATTCCTACACGTAGATGTCAAAAGTTTAATTTGTATACTTTCTGGGCAACTTTAAAAACAAATAAGCTGCTGTGAGGTAAATGGTGAGGGAAAGCAATCCCCTTCCAAGATAAGAAAACATAGGTAAGGGCAGGAACTGAATATACCTGGTATATTTACATTGCTCCAACTGACATAAGCCAATTAACTTGAACTTCCACCTTTTCTGGAGCTGGGATAAGAGTTAACTGATCCCACACTCTTCAGAAAGGGGTGCCAAAGCCAAGCAGTTAAGGGAACTGTCCAAGGATTGTGTTTTGGAACTGTTACTCCATAAAGACTAGGGTGAGAAAGAATCTTATTAACTATGACACCTATATCTTATACCTATGTATCAATCAAGCTGCATCAACAAAATAAAACCCTATCAAAGTCATAAAACTTTTAAAATGCTTTTCCCCCCATAAGACCTCAACTTCTCAAGTTTTATTTATTTTTGAGTGGGAAAAGAGGCAAGGACAATCTGTTTCAAGTCTTAGAAAAAGACAGAAACCTAGTGGAAAGCAAGGACCAGTCTGAAGGACACAAAACCCTATTCCATCTAACCATGGTGGGAGGCCCTAAGAATCTCAAAGCAACCAGATGGAACCACAGCAGAAAGGCAGTGAACTATGCAGAAGGAGGAGCTGAGAGAGTGCCAGAGATCTACAGCTTCCTGGGCTAAATGGAGATGAACCAAGGCAAACTGATGGGGATCTAGGAATAAGAAGCCAGGTAAGTTACATAAAGGACCTATTAAAACCAGAAGAGATTAAATCAAGCGCTCCTACCAAGGTCCGTGAAAGGAGGGAACGCAGAATTGTATGAAAAGCCAAAGTCTTGGTACACACTATATAGCCATGGCTTTCCCAATCAAAACTAGACTACCTGATTAAGTGACACAGAAAGGAAAATCTATGAAGAAACCAGCAAAAGAATGGGGAAATGGTAACTGGCTCATCAGGGAGTCAAAACTTCCAGTCAGCTCATCAGCAAAAAAGACATACATATAAAGTAATGGAACAAAGAAATGTTCTGCCAAGACACCAAAAACAGAAACAGTGGATTAAGAGAACAAACCCACTCAGTCCGACAGCAAATGTGTATCATCGGAGAACCAGCCAGACCCAAAAGGAAGCAACATATTACCCTAAAGACCTAAAGTTAAAAGCTACTGGATAAAATTGCCACTGGAGACCTCCCTGTGTGATACACTTTCAGAATATTCTGGCCATTCTTGGTAGAATAGGATTTTAAATTATAGTGGAAGCCTTTTTAGATTATGTTCTGTAATCTACAGCATAATGGGAGATAATCTGGAAGATCATTTCTATGATGCTCAGGAAAAAAATGTATATGCAATACAGAAGAAACTCAAGTTTTAAGTTTAGGAAAGGAGAGTTACTCAGCCAGTAAAAGGAGTTCTGGTCTCTAAGCCTGAAAGAACTCTAGAAACTTCCAATTAAGATTTCAGTTGTTATAAAACATGGTGTAAAGGGACATGAGATATGATAGCCTCCTCTCCATCCCATGGGCTGACTGTAAAAAGGTTCAAAGAAAAAGATAACATCCTTATTAGTGAGAACAGCTACCTTTAACAAAGAAGGGTTAAAGGATGTACTTCAGTTTTGGGGACCCCAATTAATCTCCTGGCATCCTCTGGCAAATATTCTGCACATTGACATTTAAAAACACAATCCACCTCCCTCTCCTTGGACAAAGAAGTTCTCAAAAAACAGGGGCACGGTTTCCTTTTTACCACAGGCAAAAGCTAACCTAGAAGGAGACAACAGAAAAAGCGACCCCAAAAGTTAACTGCCTTCATTTATTCCAATGCTAGAAAAGATTACTTCATGGAATGATTACAGCTTTTAATGAAAACCAAAGAAAACAATTTACTCTGAAAAGGAGAGCTAAATACTCTCACAATAACAACTCACAACAGAGTTAAAAGATTAGCAATAAAGTATTATAGTTAACAAATCAGTCAGTCTAGGGATCGGAATATAAAGGAACAAAGTGTAGAAAGTCAACGTGTCTCTTGCTTCATAGAACAGAAAAACCTTTTTCTAAGCTGCTTCACCAGTCTCCCCACTGGTAAGAGACTGCTTTTTAGCCTAGCAGATTAAGGGTAAAAGATATAGTATCTGTGAAATTTATCTGTGACTTTCCTTTCAGCCTCTAAAACTAACTGGCTGTATGCATATACATTTTGTGAGTAATCACTTCTTAGGCCAAGAATAGAGGAAAACACCAGCCAGAATGCAAAGACTTTCCCTTTTACCCGGTTGTTCGGTCAGGCTTAGGCTAATACCTAAACAATGTCTCCACTACTCGTCAAGGATGTTTCCTCTAAAGAAGTTAAACTTTTTGCAGGTATTTTGGCAAATACATATTCAAGGAAATTTAGCCTGTCCAGAAGAAATGAGACCTAAAATTATTAGCCAAATCTAAATACAAAGTTAACTTTAAACATTAATCTACCAGCAAATCTATAAAACGAGCTGGGAAAGCCTCCACAACACAAAGAAAACTCAAAGTCCACTCTCAGGACTAAAAAATTTTGTGTCAATGTCTTAAAACCCTACCAGAAACACTATTCTGGACCTACAATACCTCAAAGAACCATGAACTTAAAGTTAATATAAGTATCAAAGCCAAGAAATTCCCTGAGTTTTTGCTCAAAGTATCAAGTTTTTGTAGATTGAGCTTAGTTATAATATTAACAATATACATCTTAAAAGGAGGTCAGAAAAAAAAACACTCAAGACTTTCAACAAAATAACCTTCATCTCCCCCTATTCCGAGAATGGCACTATCTTAAAAAATAGCTTTCTGAAACAGATAAAGGAAATGGAAATCATCTGGAACCATTAAATTGCTAGGTTTCTCCTGTATTATTTTTAGCAACTAGATTTTGAACAGTGGCTCTTAACCACAGGTATGCAGTAACCTACATAATACAAGTCCCCAAACTAGAGCTTATTACTATTAGTAATTCTGGTGTTGGTCTTCTACATTTCTTAGAAGCACCATACATATTTATGATGCCAATTAAGTCTCACTGATTTACTCGATTTTAGAGTTTTATGCTACCTGCCTTTTTTTTTTTTTTGGCAAAAGCATCTCCTTGGAACCTTGTTTCTCTCATTTTCATTTCCACCTGCCCCAGGACAAGAGGACTATCTCCCTCTTACCTCCCCAACAGCCAGGGTAGGGGTGAGAGAGGAGGCACTGTCAGACTCAAAGATACTGTGGCCAACAGGTGATGGGGGCGTGGGGGGACACGGACCCTGAAGGATGGGATGGTCCACCAGAATCAGTGTTTAGTTTCACCACACATCTATCCAGTTAGACCATATAATCATATTCCATAATGCTTTACTTCCACTTAAGAGGCTTAACAGGTCTTTCCGCTTTTGGACCCCAAGGACCTTTCAGGTCTCCTGATAGAAGAATCCACGGACTTGATGAGAAATAGAATATCCATTCACATCTCTCTTACCTCAGCTCTCTGCCTAATCTGTAAGTAATTCAGAATGCAAAATTAACATTAACTTGATGTTATTAGTTTATACACGGCAAAAAAATTTACAAACCAGTAACTGGGACAAAGCAAAAGCTGGAAACCACTATAAACGGCAGTAATTTTCTTCTCCTTGCGAAACACAGAAATAATTATAAAAAGCACAAATCTCACATTGACAGTTGGCCCTAAAACCCCAGAGAACAGATCCTTCTAGAAATGTCATTTAAGCCACTTTTTCCAAGAGCTAGACAATCTAACAACTCTCAGAGAAAAGTTTTTTTTAGGTTGTCTTCATTTCAGGAAGAAGTGGTACCTTTGGCTTTCCTGCCAGAGGACAACTGTTGGTTAGCTACCACTGGATATTATTCTGACCCGTGTCCTTGTCCCATCCAACTGAAAGCAACATTACATCGATCATCTGATTCTTTTATTCGACTAAAACAAAACACACAGATGGGGAAAGAACAATTTTCAGGGTTTTTTTTTTACCCCCAGTAAGTACTGGGAGTGGGGAACCAGAATAAAGCCTCTTTATAATCTATACCTCTCACATCACTCTAACAGTTAAGTGTTAATAGCAGAAAATGAGAAAAGGGAATAAAGCTGTTTTCTGAATAAAGCATCTACCACTACTGCCACTTTGAGTCAGAGATCCTGTTCACTTATATGACCCACCTCGTTCTAAGGCAAGCTGCTATTTAAAACAAAAAACAAAAAACAATGATCCTAGTCATTCAGCTGGAAAAGGCATTGAACAGAAATGAATTAAGTACCACTTGTGAATTTAGAACCTGCATCCTAAAAGGTAGGGCCTAATTGGTCATAGCTTTCCACTATGCCATCTGGAAAAAAAGAGTGTTTTCATAAAGGCCAAAAGGAGCTAACTATCCGGCTCACTGGTTTGCTTCAATTTTGAGGGTTCGGTTCTATAACTATCCCGAAGACATTCTTTAGGAAAACTATGACAAACACAGAAAACATTGTATTATACATTTTTCAGTATTGAAGAACAGGGGTCAGTGCATTTTAAGAGTCCACGGAGGTGGCACAAACCACCAATTCCAACTCTGGAGGACTCCCTCATACCCCAGGACCAGCAGAGTTAGATGAAAAAAATCTAGAGGGACAACATTAAGCCAACTGTTACCCATGCTGGAGAGCTCATTCCTGCCTCATATTTGACTACAAAGGGTTATTATTTTTTTTAATTGCATTTCAATCATTTGACTAAGAAGTTAAAATTAGAATTACCTAATTTAAACGTTTCCCCTGGAAGGCACTTCTTTGCCCTGTATATATTTTCTTCTATTAAACAAATAATGCATGCATGTTTAGCAAAATATACAGGGACACATAAACAGACTAGTAATTACTTAGCGTAGTGCTTTCTGATTCCAGATTACTTCTTATCTTAACTTCATTTTTATTTCTTTTCTTCATTCTTCCGTTTCAAATTCTGACTTCTTTCATCTTCCCCACTTCACACAAATTGCTCAATATTCTACAAGTGGGACTTCTGGTCTGATAATTAGCATGCATTCTTTCTTTTATTTTTTCAAATTTCAGCTTCACTTATTCCTGAGCTTCAAATACTCATTTATAAAACTTGTCAAATGACGACTTCCGCATTTTCCTTCTTCAACATTAACCTTAATAGAAAAAGAACAGGATGAAGATATTTTAAAACTCCAGGATAATATCCAGTGCCAAAACTGAAACTAGAAAAAAAAAAATCCCTTTTTTTGGACTTAAAAAAAAAAAAAAAAAAAACAAAAAAAAAACAAAAAACCTACAATATGCAGCTCAAAAAACTGAAACTAGCTTCCTGTTGGTTTTAAAATACATAAGGTAATCAACCTCAACTGTCTACTTCAAATAGATTTATCATGCTTAAGTTAAATGCGAAGTGCGCAACTGAACATTTGCTGTTCATCTAACATTAAAAAACTTTAATTACATTTCACACTTCTTACTTATTGTATTCATCAAGAGAAAATGTTAAGTGTCAAAAGCACACCTCTAGTCAAAAAGTGACACATTAATACAAAAGTGCAAGAAAGGAAAGCACGGACAATTCATTTGTACAATGATGACAAGGCTCAGGGTTGGAGAGGCTTACAACTTGTGACTTTTCTACATTATAAAGTAAAGAAATATATTTAATGTCACAGTGAAGAAATGTAGTTAATGTCACACATTTTTGTACTGCATATTTAAAGAGCTCTGAGAAAACAGTGTCAGGGAAATCAGAAAATTTGGGCTAAAGTGCTCAAAACCCACCCCCTAAGAAAGCTGCTCTAGTGACATTTTAGAATTATGAATGGTTCAACTACTAATTTAGCACTAACATAATAAAAAGACAAAATCAGGTCAACCAACTACTATATCCAAGTAGCTATGAAGGAAAGCAGAACAAATCTGAATCCAACAGTGGTATTTTCAAAGAATCTTTAAAATTCCCCCTCAATGAACAAAGTATTAAAATCTTCCTCAGTCCAAAGGAGAAATCTGACTTTTTAAGGTGGCAATATAGGGAGAAAATTATAGCTCACCTCCTGAAATTATTAAAAAAACAACAAAAAAAACAAAACTCATATCACTTAACAGATCAATAAAGTATAATAGTGTCTGTTAAACACCCTGAACATAATAGTCCTCACAAAACAGCCTTGTTCTCCTGGTTATCCTGTACTTCACCTTATGATCTTTCATTTTGTCAAGTCAACAATTTCCTATTAGTTTTATTTTCTTTTGGGGTGACTGGGTTAAATAGTTTTTAAAAAAAGGAAAAAAAATAAGTCCTTGTAACTCTAACTGGGTATAAAGACAACCATGGCTATCATGGAAGTGTTATGATGTCTTTCCTAAGAAAGCACAATTTTCAGTCTAGTTTTTTTTTTTGAAAGTCAATTGTTTATTTAATTCAGGAAAAATTTTAAATAGTTTTTTAAGGGAGTCACAGTAATTGATTTTCTTTTAATATCCATCACTAAAATGTAATGGGAAGGTTTGCTGGCAGCACAAATGTAATCGTGGAATCAGAATGCCCAAGCAGGTTTCCTCTTTACTGCCTCCTAAAGATAACATACAGATACAGGGCTTAGATGCAGAAGATACTTGAGTGGAGGAGGCCAAAGCTCTAGGTATCAGAACTTTTCAATATGCCTTCCTGCCTTTCTTTTATTACTCATTCCCAACCATCTTTCTCCTTTCATATTCGAAGATCAAAACATTGTTGCTACATAATGTAAATATAAGATTTACTTCAACTCAACTACTAAGCTCAAGTGGCCACTTTAATAAAACCAGATGACCAACTATTGGGCTAATGTTATTGTCCATTTGGTTAAGAGATCCTATTAGAAATAAGCAAAAAACTTCTCCCACCATCAACACAATTTCTGTTTAAAAACAAAACAAAACAAAACCCGATTCTAGGGATTACAGCTGGAATTCAAATAACATTAAAAACATGTACAAACTCCACCGGCTGCTGACAAGGTAGTATCTTAAAAACTGAAACAGGGCAAAGAAAAGTCTGTTGATACTGCTAGAAATATAAAGGTTAATGCTACCATCAACGGACTATTTTATTTCTCCGTAGTCAAAGTCTACTGGATGACTGGGTGGAGAAAAGATCTTCAAAAGACTTAAGAAAAATGTCTGGGGATGGGGCAGTGCCCCTTCATCTGACTTGCCTCAATCAGTGGTAACACCATCTCTTGCAGACTCTGATAAGGGGCCTAACACATGCTGAACTATCAGGCAATCCTGCATTGATTAAAGTAGCAATGTGAAAATAACCTCCACAACCTACCTAATTCAAAAAGATTTTGGGGAATTTGAAAAGTCCAATTGCTATAGTGAAACATTTGGGGGGTCCTTTCTTAAAAACAAGATGAAGTGACAACAATACCTAAAATTCGATGTAACCCATACCCAAAACTAAATTGGGTAAAAACTCATAATTTCCTAAACTTCAATCACCATCCCTTTTCAGAAAATAATTACGAATGAAAACAGATCAACGTAAGACAGAATGCTAAGGCTCAAAATACAGAACTGTAGTTCTGTCCTTCTCTTGGGTAAATATGAAATATGAAAAAGTTAATATTTATCACTTAGGTTTTGGGCTTTATTGGAGATAAAGTGGGGAAAAGGTAAATGCTATCAACATTAACATCTCTCACCACCTGAATTCCTCTTTAATCTTTTGACAAAACCGGAGTACTTACCTTGTTATCACTTGTAATTTCAGTTTGAAAATGCCACCTTCTAGTTCCAGACAACATCAACATTAAAACATTCTTAGTTAAAATCAAGAAAAATATTCTTCAACCTGGTTTCTTCAAGAGACTTGTACCTAACCAGACTCAGTGAAACAGTGCAAACTATTTCCTCCCAATGGACATTAATTCAATCCTGTATTAAAGGAATTGGTACAATAGCTGTAATTCTTTAGAAAGAAATAGATTGAGATGTTTCAGTTTTTGAAAATCAGAACCCGGAGTTAAGGGCTAAAACAATGAATACAGAAAGACAACCCAAGATTAAGCAGAAGAGAAAAACTGCAGAAATCTGAAAAGCAGTTTGATGGGATGGTATCTGGATGCTATTCATCTCCATAAAGAATAAGACTAAAGATAATATATCTATATTGCAAATATTTCTACAAAAACTATAGCCCATATTCTACCAGAAAATTTTCTTTAACTGCTTGCTATTATAATCCTAACTACAGGACAGAAATTAAAACCATCTGGTTCACACAGTAATGTTTCCTTAGTTTCTGGATTCTCTAAATATAGATGCATTTGCACAATCTTAAAGAAATTACAATCAATTAGGAAAGTAGAACATTAAACAGGTGCCGAGACCAAACTCACACAAACACCGCATACTCTAAATATTATGACTGCTACTGGGCCTTAAAGATTTATTACCCCTCAACAGTACTATGGATCTCCAAACTTGCTACTTTTATCATATTCTTACTCCGTTCAAATTGTGACATAGCTGCTAATACTACTTTTTGCAAAAGCGCTGGTCAACCTTTTCCCAAAAACTGTCAGCAATTTTTGGACAATACTGGAAGATTAAGTGAATTTGGAGATCAAAAGTATCTTTGCAGCACCGGTTTGGCTACATCAAGAAAGTCGACTCTAAAGACAAATTTTAATTTAAATCTATCAACTTTCACAGGAAAAAACCCACAAAGGTAAAAGCTACTCTACCGTAACTCAATTACGTGAACGACAAAAATTCTATAATATACCCCAAGTGTGCATTCAAAAGGAGATAACGGGACACACTTAACCACAGTTCTAAGAGTCAATAATTCACTCTATCAGGATGATCAAACTGAGAACAATTTACTGCACACAAACTACCAATCTGTTTAGGAAATGAACTTCTAAAGTACAAATAAGGAAAAAATACCTCTAGAACTATCCTGGGGCTGCAGATACTGGAATATCTGGATCCTGGACAGCTATATTAAGTGGGAGATGGGGTAGGTTTACAAGTAGTTGGGATTCCAACCAAAATGAGGATATTTGTATTACACGTGGTTACATTACCAGTACCGATATGGCTTTTACTAATGATTCACATTAATAGTCTGAAGTGTTTGAATGCCTGGAGTGGATTTACAGTAATTTTTCAGGCTCCAGAGAAGCTATTCATAACAGACATGTCCAAGATTATTAGCCCGAATGTAACTTTTTCACTGCTTCTAGGCATTTTCAAAAGCAATTTAGCCAATCAGACCTGCCTGTCACCCACACCTAGTCTTTTTTAACCGCCTTATATCTAAACTGCTCTATTAAGCTTTAAGGTTTTGCCAGACGTTCTTCAGGAACCTCAACATGCTTTTTAAAAGGTCTCTTCTAACCTCTTCAGGCTTCAATACACCAATTGGAAAGCAATCCACATACAAAACAAAACTTCTAAACAACCTGTTAAGTATTCCTCTACTTCGAAGTTTAGAAACACGTCCAGGCCTCCTCCCTCTCTCTCTGCCTACTTGTGATCTCTGTCAAATAAAATGAATAAAATCTTTAAAAAAAAAAAAAAAAAAGGGGGGGGGGGGCTGAAGCCTCTGCCATTAGCTCAGGTCATGATCCCAGGGTCCTGGGATCGAGCCCCGCATCGGGCTCTCTGCTCATCGGGGAGCCTGCTTCCTCCTCCCTCTCTCTCTGCCTACTTGCGATCTCTGTCAAATAAAATAAATAAAATCTTATTAAAAAAAAAAAAAAAAAGGAAGAAGAAACACTTGCAGGATTCAAGACTCGTATGCAAGAAAAAAGTTAATTTTTAACATACAGGCTGAAAATATTTTATTGAGTTTCCTTCCGTAAGACATCAGTGAATACCTATGTAAACAAGATTGGGGAAAAAACTAGGAAGCATGGTTCACTAGGAAAAACAAAACAAAACAAAACAAAACAAAACAAAACCCACAAACAATACGAGAATGTCAAATAATTGGGATGATGTCCCTTGAATGGTCTCAAGCCAGGAAAATACTTCCAACAATTACTTCCTCCCTTATGTAAAATATGCCAGTTTATTTTTGGGCAATTTTTGTCTTCACAAGCACACCACTGGGGGTATATACTCAGTGGTACAGCATCTGACTGCACAAGCACACCATTACAAGTACCTTATTCACGTATATGCAACCCAGAGCTCTTCCACTCAGAAACCAGCCATTTTGCATTCTCTCAACAGTCCAAAAAGCACTCAGTAGTTGTTCAGAAAATGGAGACTTTAATTTATCCTTTGCTGTCTGGTACAAACACCAATGATTCGTTTCAACGGCATAGTCTACTGGCAGAATCAGAAATCACATCTTTAACAATTTGTGGGCTCAGTCCAAACTTTCTTACCGTAAGAAAGCCAAGGGCTTAAAAATAATGGTAGGTACATCCACCCGTGACAGTATCATCAATCGCGTTTCCTTTAAGTGTAAAAAGCCAATATTCCTCTGAACAGGTGAAGAAGCCGGGTTATTTCAATCTATTATCAGTGAGATTTGGCTCCAGTTACACAGTAAGTTCAACAACATGCCAGAAAATAAGAATTTCTTTTTAAAAATACCTTCCTAATTAAGGGCCCCACATCTGTTTTATATGAGTCTACTTGCTAATACATTTTAACAGATTTACCTGAGGACCGCTTCTGAAATCTTAGGATGGGCAGTAGGAGAAAGGGAAAACTTAACAGGTCAACTGTAAAAGAACCCTACTCATACCTATCAAGTTTAAAGATAGAGTTCTATGATGCTTTTTGTTAACCTCCTAAGAAATTCTTCATAACCTCCGAAAGGTGCAAGATTCTGACAAGCTTTGTATTTTTGCATCTTCATTAATACCCACAGGCTTGCAACCAGCTTTGCATTACGCTTTTTAAGCCCGAAACTGTCTTGTTTCTGCAACTTAATTACCCCCCACCGAACTCCGTATCTGGGTGGCACAAGCTGTGGTTCACAGAATCAGAATGCCTCAAAACAAAGGAAATATCGGCGCCATGAACTGTTGCCCGCCAGTTTCTTCAACAGTCCCGTGGAAAATATCCACTCCATAAAACAAGAAAACCTCTGAGGCCTGGGGTCTAGTCCACTGGATGCTCCGATAACTATTTTTATTTTGAAAGCGCTGTCGGTATGGAAGAAAAGCACTCCATTTAGGCCTACAACAAAGCCCGCGCCAACCCCCTCTAGCCGCCCAGAACTTGTCTACCTCGGATTAGTTTCCCCCAGCCTAAAAGAGGCCCCAAGAACACCTCAGATTCCGCCTTTCCGGGGTCTATAAAACGATCCTTTCTTAAACTAAACGCCGGACAGAACCCCCCAGAGAAGGCTGCCTTTCTTTCTCCACCCCCACGCGGCCCTGTGAGGCGCGGGCCCGCCTTGACGCGCGGCTCCTCCGCCATTTTGTGCCTCTGGCAGAGCGCCCGGCCCGCCAGCCCAAGATGGCGGCAGCGAGGCTTCGCAGGAGAGCAACGGCGAAAAGAGATACCGCTCCCCTCCCCCAACACCAAGGGGACGCAGCGGCCATTTTTAATTTTCCCCCTCTTCTAACGGAAAAAAACCGACGTCTCGGGTGGAGGGCCACAAAACCCGCCGGTGTCCTACTTAACGACCGAAATCACTCTCCGCGAAGGCTTTTTAAGCCAACCCCCCCCATGCTTTCCAGATTCAGAGTTCGGAGCCTAACTCGCTCCTGTCTCCTGGTCTGAGGCCGACGGGCCTGGGAAGAGATGCAAGCTGGAACCACACAGCCGCCCCCTGCACCACCTCTACGTACCCGCTCGCCGTAGTTCTGCTCGCCGCTGTCGCTCATGACTCCTAGCTGCTGTCGCCGCTCGACGTGCTTCAATCGAAGCTGCCAACCTCTTGCGCCTTCTATAGGGAGGCTCCGCCGCAGCCTCTCAGAACGCACACGTTCCCGAGCCGCTGAGGACCGAAGCGCTCCGCACCGCCTCCGCACGGGCTCTAAGTCGGCCGGACGTGACGCGGCGCTCCTTAACCTGGCCCCTCCCCCTTTCAGAACGCGCGCTTTCTTGGCCCCGCCCCTCCGCGCTTGGCCTTCCCTTTCTAGCAGGGGCGCTTCCGGAACCGGACGTGACGTAAGGCCCGCAACTCAATGGGCCCTACCCACCATCTCTGGAGCTCAGTGAGGCGGGAAAGTCAGCGTGCTGGATCGGCCTTCTTTTGTGGTTGGTGGTCGCCAAGGGGTGTAGTGATGTCACCGGCAACACGCGAATCAGTTCTGGAACTTTTCAGAGAAACCGTCCTGGCGGTGGGAGGGAAGAGATGCCCTTTTCTTCCTTCCGTGTTTCCTTTCTTCTGCTTTATTAATTTTTGTCTTTTTCGTGCCTTTTTGGTTGGAGTGGGCGGATATCCTATACTGGGTCCCATGCTCCACGTTGCGCTTATTTAACTTCAATTCTGGATGCTTGCTTCCTGAAAAAAACCGTTTGAGCACCTATAAAGTGTCCAAGCACTCTTGTCAGCTCTTGCTGTGCTGAAATTAGACGCAATCTTTACTCTGAAAAAGTTAGTGGTCTTGTAAGGGAGAACCATTAAACACAAGTATTTGATTTTAAGTGCTAGAGGTGTCTAATGATATCACAGGTGGATGATTAATTCATTTATCACCCAACCACATGGTATACAGTGGGTTCTTGAACAACATGGGTTTGAACTGTTCTGATGCACTTATTTTTTGTTGTTTTGTTTTTTGATAAATACAGTACTTTGATAAGTACAGACCTTATCCTCAGCACTTGTCATTTCCCCACCGATTAAAAAAGAAGTATAGTACCCGGGTGGTGAGGTACTTTGGTACCTGTAAAGGGCCATTTGATTTTTTAAAAACAGCTTTATTAAAATATACTGGGGCGCCTGGGTGGCTCAGTGGGTTAAAGCCTCTGCTTTTGGCTCAGGTCATGATCCCAGGGTCCTGGGATCGAGCCCCGCATCGGGCTCTCTGTTCAGCAGGGAGCCTGCTTTCCTTCCTCTCTCTCTGCCGGCCTCTCTGCCTGCTTGTGATCTCTGTCTGTCAAATAAATTAAAACAAACAAATATATATATATATATATATATATATCTAACTTACCATGCAATACTCCCATTTAAAGTGAACAATTCAAATGTTTTTTGTTGTATTTGCACAACTGTGTAAGCATTACCACAATTTTAGAATAGTTTCATCACCCCTAAAAAGAAACCTGTCATTGTACATCACCCTCTCCACCCTCCTTCTACAACACTCCCAGCTCTGAGGAATCTGAAATCTACATTGTCTCTATAGTTTTGCTTATTTTGGACATTTCATATAAATGGAATCCTATAATATGAAGTCCGTTGTGATTGGCTTCCTTAATGTGATGTCTTCAAGGTTCATCCATGTTGTATCATATATCAGTATTTCATTCTTTTTTATTAGTGAATAATATTCTATTATAGAGATATATCCATTTTATTTATTCATTCACCAGTTGATAGACTTTTGCACCCAAAAGTGCACTTCACCACTTTTTAGCTATTAGGAATAATGATAGCTGCTGCTGTGAGTATTCAGGTACAAGTTTTTGTCTGAACATACATTTTTAATTATTTTGGGAATATACCGGGGGGTGGAATTGCTGGGTTGTATGGTAACTCTATTTTTAACTTTTTAAGGAACTGCAATTTAATTCTAGCTACCCTAATGAGTGTGAAATGGTATCTCATTGTGGTTTTGATTTGTATTTTTCCTAGTAATGGTGTTGAGCATCTTTTCATGTGTTTATCAATTATGTATAGCTCTTCTCTGGAGAGATGTCTATTCAGATACCTTGCCCATTTTTTAGTTGGGTTATCAATCTTTTTATTATTAAAAAATTTTTATTACTGAGTTGTAAGAACTGGTAATTTGATTCTTACTTGGTATAGCATCAGTATTTAAGGCACTTGAGACCCAGAAGTTTGGTGATGACTCAAGGTGACAATTGTCCTTTTTTTTTTTACATACTCTCTAGAGCCATCCTCAACTGTTTTCATGGTTTCAATTGGTGACCTGTATGCTGCTGGCTTCCAATTTTATATTTACACTTTTGGACACCCACCTCAGTTTTGTGCTTAAATTCCTGTTGCCTGCTTGAATTTTTCCTGGATATTTCAGAGACTTATAAAAATTAACATATCCAAAATAAATAATTTTAATAATCTCTTCCTCTGCTATCTAAATCTCTCTGCCAAAACTTTCTTCTCTCTTCCCCTCCTTATTTAATTAGTTAACATAGCTCATCAATTCTACTTCTTGTACAGTTAAATTTTTTTCTTTTCTTCTCTATGCCCCTTGCCACCATTTATATCAATAGAATATTACTTAAGAAACTAAATTAGTGTTTGTGGGGGTTTTTACAGCATTAAGCAGTTTAAGCAGCTTTATTTCAAGTTTTAATAAGAAGAAAATAATGATTGGAAAGATTCAAACCATTACCTTGGACCTAGAGTCATAATTTCTAAAGATAAAATGGGACAGGGTGTACCTGAGAAAAAATTCTAGTACACTTCCCCTAATAATTGTGTTTTGAATTTTGCAACAATCCCTTGTGTTTTTGTGCACTTAATAATTATTAATTTATTATAATTGTTAATTTCTAGTCATTTTATTGGCCAGCTGGTATCATTTCTAAACTTCCTTATAGCCTCCCTGGGAAGAAGAAATTAAATTTCTTTCCTCCTTTTTCGCACTTAGACACTTGTCAATGTGATATAATTTAAAAATTAAGTCAGGAGCAAACTGATAGGTTTCATTGTATGATTCTCTCCACTATGTATGAACATTTTTGTAATAAAATGTTGAGGGGAAAATACGTAAGTCAGGTTATGGTACCACGTGCTCTGGAACCATCAATGGCTCCTCATAACTTTTAGGATAAAGTTCAAAAACCTTAGTACAAGCCCCGGTATTCTGCATGATTTGTTTCTTATCTGTCACTCTCCCACTTGTTTACTATCCTGTAGGCACACGTTTTCTCACACTCCCTGTATCCTCTATCTTGGACTTTTGAGTAGGCTGTTTCCTCTTCCTGGGACATCTAACAATCACTCTTTCTCCCAACACACACCTATACTTGGGCTCCTACTCAGATCTCAGGCCTTGCCTTGCTTCCTGGTTTAGATTAGATTAGATTAGATCTCTTGTTTACGTACTTGTATAAGCACCCCTCAGATCATTCATAACGACTGTAGTTAAACAATATAATTATAATTATTATAATTATTTCTGTGATTTTGGCTTTTATGTCTGTCCTCACTGGACTGGATTCTTCGAGGACTAGATTCCATGCCTATCTCATCTACTGCTTTATACCTAGTACCAGTACCTGCCATGTTAAGCCTTCAATTAATAGTTGTTGAGTGAATGAGTGTGAAGTATGAATTTAGAAAGGGGTAGGTAAGCAGGAGGTACATTTTTTAGGTCCCTGATCAGGGAAAAGACTTGGTGAAAGCAAGGAGGATTATCCTGGCAAAGACATGGACGTGATTCTGAAGGGCTTATGTGTCATTCATGTCTGTGATCTTCATCATCTAGTACAGGGCCAGGCTGTTGAATGAGGACTGTGTGGGATGTGGTTTCCGTACTGTAAACACAAGGTGGAGAGGACTGGCAGCTGCAAATGAAGAGGAAACAGTGAGTGGGTAGACTCTCAGGCTGGGCCTCACTGATCTTGATGATGGGAACATGTGGACAAAACGCAAAGAGATAGGGAAAAATGACCATAAAAACTTTGTCCTGGTAGGGGAGGTATATGCAAGAGGAAATAATATGCCTGCTTGGCAGTACTCTTCTTACCTTAGACTTACTCCCACAGCTTAGAGAAAAGGCAGAGGCTGCCTCCAAATTTGATTATTGTTTGTCCTTATAGAGACTAGACCCTTGATGTTCAACTTCTGTCCTGAAATTCATGAGTTCATTCTTTCTTTGATTGATGGTTTCATTTTTGTTCATTTAGTTATCCAATAAACTGGAGAAGAAAGCAAGAGGCAGATCACAGAGGACTTTGTATGCCTTTTTAAGGAGTTTAGATGTTATTTAATAAACAGGAAAGTTTTGACGGGTTAAAAGGCGAGTTACATTGTTATGTTTAGGTTGTAGAAAAGTGGTAGCAGTATGGAGCACAGATCTGAGGAGTGATGTGGCCAAAGAAGACTGGAGTCCCGGGGCAGATGAGGAACAAGACCTCTGCTGTCAGTTGTGCAGGGCATATCTAGCAAGGGTCCAGGAGAATTGATACCCAGACTATGTGTTTTGCACACCCAAAGGAAGGCTCTTCCGCAAATTCAAACATCATCATTTGGGTAAGTGGCAGCCAAGCCAAGTGACCAGTTCCTAGACTCTTTCAACGTTCCAGACAAGGAATAAAAAGAGTAAGTGAGCGAGTGAGTAAGTCTGAATGACAGCCATGGCCAATGGTATTAGAGGAGAATGAATGTACCTGACTTCCTCTGCTCGTTGCTCCAAACTCATCCTTTTTGCCTGCTCTGTGAAAATAGATGTGGCCCTTTTAATATATCTGTTTTGGCCAATTGGCACTGATGCTTTGTCAGGATAGGGCATCAGACAGGCATTACAGGAGGAAGGGTTTGACTTCTTAGTTCTAGAGTGTTCTACAGACTCCTGCAGCACATGAAGCTTCCCTAGTGACCAATTCCTACAGAGATTATAACTCTTTTCAGCTCTGAGCTTCTGCAGTGTGTTGGCAACATCTCCAGATCCCAGCTCCTGCAGTGCACGGGGACAAGCAGCTCCTGGCAGCCTGCGGCTTCCCTAGAGCACCCACCCCCAACTCCAACCAAGTTTTGTAGCAGAGGCCTCTGGCTCCTGCAGCATCTGCTGCTTTCCAGGGCTCTGCTCCTTTAGTGCACAGAACCCAGCAGCACCCAGCTGCTGGTGGCTTTTCCTGGATCACATCGGGTAGTTTTGTAGGTGAGACACTGCCCCATGAACAGCTTTCCCTGGCATCCTAGAAGGAAGATTTCTGAAAAATTCTAGAGGGCAGATTTATATTATGTTCTGCCAGGATGATGCCTCAGCAACTTCTCTGTTATCCAGTGAGCTACAGCTGTGCTCTCTGTGGAAAGGTCTAGACCTCACCTCTCGAAGAGAGGCAGGTCTTTTTTGGGAACTCTGTGATAGACCGAAGGATAGGGCTTCTCCTTATATCTGCTATTCCTGTGTTCTTTAGAGATCCCTTTACTTCTTCATAGTTAGTTTCTCATTGTCCCTATCCCCAATTATAGTTAATAATTCTTTATATTAAGGGTCTGCGGTTAGAGTGAAATGGTGAGGGAGAGAGCCTGGCTTTGCAGATGGAGGAAGGGGCCATTAGCGAAGGAATGTGGTTGGCCTCTAGAACTGGAAAAGAATGTTCTGGAACAAACAGGAAGATCAGACAGGAAGTTGCTGTTGGGTAATTCCATGCTGGGTAGAATGGCTTGGGCAGGCTTGCTGCTTTCTTACCTCAAATGCTTTGGTTTCAGGGCTCAGCATGACTCAGGGGTACAAACTCTGGAGGGTCTGCCCCGGAATGTGACTCAGGAATTCTGACCAGTCTCCCTTGCTCATATCTAAAACTGGCAAATTTACAAAACCCAAAAGCTCTTAAAATCAGAAAAGATAAATTCCTATATGGAAGAAAAACACAGCAAAAAATTACATGGGCAATACTTGAAATTGCCTTCTGTGTCAGCAAGAAAGAGGTCAGATGTGGCTAGAAGGATACCATGGCTGTATAGCTGGATTAAGCCTGTCCTTCTAGGAAGTGAATACCTAGAGGGTGCCTCTGGTTATTAAAAGTTGTTTGAGAACTGCGCACAAACAAAAAAGTTCTCTGCTCATGTTACCATGTAGCTTATCTCTCCTGATTGGACCCTGATTCAACATTGCTCCCAGGAATGTGGTCCCCTAAAATTCTGCTGGGGTGTGTAAGTGAAGGCAAGAGAAAAGCTAGACCAACTTCTAGGTTTAGCTTGGGTGACAAGGTGGAAGGACATTGCTGCCATTAACTAGGGAGGAAAATAAGGACAGGTGGGCAGAATGATGAGTTAAGTTTGGGACATGTGGGAATGAGGTTTTGCTGGAACATCCATGCAAAGATGTCCAGTGAGTACTGGTTATTGCAGTGTGGGACTTGGGGAGATCTGGGTAGAATATATTGAACTAGAATTACCAGTATAGAGATGATCAAGAAATCCTTCACTGAAAAAGCAAGATCCTTAAAGGAGTGATTGGGGGGGGGGTGTCCTCAGAGAACTAATAGTGGATCTAGTGACTCAACACCTGTCCATTGCTTGGAAACATGAATGTAGAGGTCAAAACTTGGAGACTTATTTACAGCAGGTTTTCATGAACCACTTTAGAACTGAGAGGAAATTAAGAAACAGATAGTATGATGACTATGACTGCATAATAGAAATAACCATGGTGAAATAACTAATTGCTTTGGAGTGTCCTGAGCACTAAAGAGAAACTCAGCTTAAAAAAATAAAATAAAGACCTTCTCCAGCTACTTGGAGAAATCTGGGAAAGAGATCAAGGGAGCAAAAACTAGAATACCAAAATAAAAACATTTAGAGCTCAGACGTTTAACATACAAAGAAAATGTTTGCCTTAGAATTCTTTTTTTTTTTAATTAACATACAATGTATTATTTGTTTCAGAGGTACAGGTCTGTGAATCCTCAGTCTTACACATTTCACAGCACTCACCATAGTACACACCCTCCCGTATATCCATCACCCAGCCACCCTGTCCCTCTCACCCCATCCCTTCTAGAATTCTTATTATATGAATAATATAGGCTGAGGATATAAAAAGCCCTCCAGTAACAATTAAGCAATGTAAAAAGTGAAAATCCTCTTTCCCATTTTCTTTTCTTTTTCAGTTTCATTACTCAGCTTCTCCAGGTATGTATTTAGTGTAAAAACACTAAATTTAGATGTCTGATGGACAAAAAAATTTTTAAAACACATGGAATCATGTATATGTATTCTTTTAACATGCTATTCTGCAACTTGCTTTTTTCAGTTAGGAATCTAAAATACACTAAATATTTTTCCATATTAGTACCCATAGATTTAGCTCATGTTTTAAAAAACAGTTGCGTGGTATCTCACGGTAAATATGTGCCATGACCTTTATACCATGCTGTTTTTATGAAGATGAGAAGCCAGCTGTTTCAAAAGCAAGAAAGCTGTATTCCTAGGAGGGAATCAACGAGGGCACAAAGGCGCCTAGGTGAGAATATTTGGCAGATTCCAGGAGCCCAGAGACAAGACCACGGGATGCCTGCGAGACAGCTGGGTAGTAAGGAGGCTTGCGGCGTTGAGAGCAGATCTGCACCAGATGAGGTGGAAGCCTGCCTCCCCGTGACTTGTTGGCAATTGGAATGTTACAACTGGATTCTTTTCTCTGGTTATATAAGCGGTCTTATATGTTGGGTATATACTACTGGTTGTGTAATATTCTACCATATGGCTATGCATATTTATTTAAAATTATTTAACAATTTTCTATGTTTCTTTTGATTAATGTTTAATTCCCCCCAAACTCCAAACTTCAAGAGGACAGGAATATTTTCCTCATCACTGAATCCTCACTCAAGGAATAGATGTGGAATGAAAGGAGGACAAAATTGTAGGAAGTGGGAGGAGAGAGGTACTGTGATTGGCTGGGCTAGCTCATGTGCCTACCCTTAGCCTGGGACGCAGCTCTCTTCCTGGCAAAAGAAAGTGGCACAAATGTGGTCAATGGGAAATCACTGTAAACTGGGTAGCTATCTCAATGAGTGTTGACCACAGAAGATTATCCATTTTCATGTAATCCAAGCTACCCATTTTCTTTCTTAGGAATTTTTTTTTTTTTAATTCTATTTAAGCTGAGAAAGTCCTTTCTCGTCCTGAGATAAGAGAAATGTACTTTTACATTTTCCTCATGGTTTTTCTTTTTGTGTGTGTGTGTGTGTTTTTTTTTTAACCATTTGACAGCAGTTGCACAGTTTTCATTATGACAATGCAGGAGGAAATAAAGAAAGAGGGTTTGGCGTGCAGGAAAAATTTTCTGAACCAGACAGAAGTGAGAGGGAAGGTTAAAACTCTGTTTGTCTTCTGATATTTGTCTTCTCAGACAAATCTGATATGAGAGGTTTTTTTTTTTACTGATTTGCTATGGGAAAATGAATGTCTTCATGTTAATAACTCCTTCACCAGAATATTTATAGGGCCAATATCATTAAAAATGAGTAGATAGTTTTTTTTTAATCAAAACAAGTCTTCCCAGACCACATCAGTACAGTGAGGCGAGAAGTCAAATGATCAGTTACAATGCAGGATTTGATGCTCAACTAGCTGAAAATCTGGAACCTTCCCTCTCATCCTCAGAGTCCTGATTCAGTCCAAGGAGGCCCTAAGGAGGTGTCTGTCACCTGCCTCCTCCTTGTGGCATTCCTCTACTTTTCCTTGCCAGGAGGTAGGAGGGCCCTTGGGGCTCTGATTCACACTGCTGGCTTTTTTTTCTCGGCATCTGAGAGAGATTCTGGTGCTGTAGCTCTCTTATTTGGTACCTTCCTATTAAGGTGTTAAACTGGCTACCAGTGTACTGAGAAATTTTGTTTATGAATTTTTTATGAATCTTTCCTCGATCATAAGTTACAAAGATCTTCTATCCTTTGTTCTATTTGCTGTTTTCATCTATCACATTTAGGTGAAATTCCAAGTACAGTCCTCTTTTGTGTGTAGCATGGAACATAGATTGTTTTATTTTTTTCCCCATAGAGGGATCACCAACTTCTCCAACATGGGGTAGTAAATAACTTATCTTTTCCTGTGTGGTTCTATTTTCATTGTAAATTATGTTCCCATTTGTATACAGATTTATCTTGAAGTTGCCATCTTCCCTCACCCAGGGTCAGCAGTGTTGGTGACTAAGTTGTGGTGGGGACAGGGGACAGCAGCCCTGGTATCTTTGCCAGACCAGCTCTGTGACATCATTTTGAGGCATGTCCTTACCATTCAGCCTCGGAGATTTGTCCTCAGAATTTCTGAGGTTTCTAAAATTGACTTGTATCTTTTGAATAATTTCTACAATCAGTGTCTATTGTTTGCAAATGAAAATCCTCACTAGTAAAATCTTCAATATACTAACATGATTTTATTATATTTTGTTCACCTTTATTTTACCTAAGAGCTACCCACCGGTATATAAAGAATGATCTCAACTATATAAAGACAAAAATGAATAAAAAAATATGAGACCAAATATGTTAAATGGCATTCCCTCGGAAGGTAGTGATATTATGAGGAAAGTGATCCTAATCTACTCATACTAGAATTTTCCAAATCTTCTGGAGGGGAAAACATTATTTGATAAATTAGAAAAATCCATTCAACTCTGAGAAACATAAACACAAGGAAAGAACTTCATCTAAACTTTTTAAAATTTTTTTTTAATATTTTATTTCTTTATTTTTTGAGATAGAGAGATATCACGAACAGGGGATAAGGGTAGAGGGAGAAACAGACTCCCCAGTGAGCAGGGAGCCTGATGTGGTGTTTGATCCCCAGGTCCTGGGATCATGACCTGAGCTGAAGGCAGAGGCTAAACAGACTGAGACACCCAGGTGCCCTAAACTTTTTAATGCTTAAAACTGTTACGGTGGTGGGGTTATGACCATTGGGGAAGGTATGTGCTATGGTGAGTGCTGTGAAGTGTGTAAACCTGGCGATTCACAGACCTATACCCTTGGGGCTAATAATACATTATATGTTTATTTAAAAAAAAATTAAAAAACAAAAATAAACTCCTTGAAAAAAAACAACAAACTGTTATGGGCTTGTAAAGCTTTGTCCTTTGGCAGGAATAACTTTCTTACCCAGTTCTACAGGCCGAATTCTTTACCTGAACTAGAATATGAGGCCTTTCCTAAGTCCTTCCCCTGACTTTTCCCCTTTACTCTTCTCTCCAAGTGATAAATGATTTTTTCCCCTCTTGAGAACACCAATAATTTAGCTTATATTTACTATAATATGGAGGAATTATTGGACAGTTACCATGTCCTTCTTATACAGAAAGGGAGGCTGTGTGTTTATTGAAAACAGCATGGGCTTTGCATCCAGACAGAAAGAAGAACTGAATTCTAACCTTGGCTCTGCCCATTCCTAGTTCTGTGGATTGAGCTGTAACTCACTTTCCTCCTCTGAAAAGTGATCACAGGGTTGGTATAAGGAGTAAGTATTTTGTTAATACCTGACATAGTGACTGGGACAGACTAGGCATAGCATGTCTCAGCTGAGTGGACTGTGGGTGGATACTTAACTCAAGTTAGGCAGGTCAGTACTTTCCCCTGAGAATTTACCTCCATTCTCAGGAGAGAGACACACACACACACACACACACACACACACACACACTCTCTTGCTGCTGCTCTGGGAAATGCAGGTATATAACAAGTCTTGGTCTGCTCCAAAGGGAACCAAGAGGACGCAGGATCCTGGGCCAGGTTCCTACAGAAAGGGAACTATCTAGTTTAAAAGATAATTACACAAATGTGTGTTTTACCAGACAGCGGTGTTTCTCTTGGGTAAAATCTAGACTTTAAGATGCCTAGAAGTCCTGTCCATGCTAAGGAGACTTAGTCTCATCTCCCTCCCCCAATCCTGGCCTTGCTGGATCCTGTCTTTACTGAACATTTTGAAATATGTTCACCATGGATGGTGGGGATTCATTTTGATTTTTAAAAATCTTGCATTAAGATCTTTATCTTCAAAAATCTTGCATTAAGATCTTTATCTTCATCATGGATTTTTTGGCAGTCTCTTATGATCTGAGCCAAAGGTGTTCGCTTAACCAACTGAGCCACCCAGGAGTCCTTGGCAATCTCTTAAATTGTGTACTGAGTTGAGTGCCTCACTTGTCAAATCCTCCTCAGGGCAACCTCCCCAGATCCCCCAAGCTTCTCTGTCTCCTTGGATGGTGTCATTAAGACCCAAGGAAAACGTTAGAGCCAAGGTGCCATTCATCCTTCAAGAGAAACTGCGGTGGAGAGTGGGAGACCGGGAACTCTCCAACCTCGCCTAACGACTACATCTTCTGTTTGGATTTGAACATTCTTCATGCCTCCCCCACTCCCAGCCAGATTTATTTCCATATTTTCCTTTTTGATAAGCTAACTGCTGCTCTTTGAGCATATATCAGTTTAGTGCAGGGGAGAAGATGAATGGCAATGTGGGGTAAGAGGCTGGTTGCGGTGAGGAAGCTAGCCTGCGAGTGTCAAGTGGGTGAGAAATAAGAGCAGTTCATTTCTTTTGACCGCACCACATAGGTTAAATGGTTTAATTTCATTTAATCTTCACTACGCCCATATGCAGTAGATACTACTCTAACGTCCAGCCTGTAAATGAGGAAATCGAAGCTCAGGGGAAGTGTGAAACTTGTCTCAGCTCACACAGCTAGTTAGGGTTGGAGCTGGGTGTTGAACCCAGGATGGTCCTGCTCCGCCGCTCGAATCATGTTATACAGCCTTTTGGCTGAGCGTTGACGAGCTGGAGGTAATTACACTCCCAAGTGAGAGGCAAAGGCAGGCAAGGCAGTGTGCCGCTGAACTTTAAGAGCTGAGACTCCTGCCCGTTCTCTCCACTGGGTGGACCAAAAACACAGACTCCTTTCATCCAGGGAACCCTAAATTAACACTTGGACATCAGCTCAGGATGCCTTCAAACTACAAAGAAAAAGGCATTGACTGTTCTCTGTGAGCACATGGTCTTAAAGGGTCACTACTTACCCTGCTGGGGATTAGCTTAGACAATGAATTCTGTTAGGCTGAAAAGAAATTAATTAAAAAAAAGTCATAGAAACTTCAATAAATTGCGGAAAATATACAATAAAAAAAAAAGCCACAGGTTTTTGTTTCCACCCTGTGTATATGCTTACAGGCTGCCCACTTTAGCTTCTCCTGTTGGGTCACTTTAAATTTATTTTTCCTTGAAGTAAACTTTCCAATGAGGTGTAAGATATATATACATATATATGTAAGATATATATAACTTTATATATATATAACTTTTTTAAAAATGTGTTTAGTTTTAAAAGATTGTATTTATTTGTTTGACAGAGAGAGACACAGTGAAAGAGGGAACAGAAACAAAGGGAGTGGGAGAGGGAGAAGCAGGTTTACCGCTGAGCAGGGAGCCCGATGTGGGGCTCGATCCCAGGGCCCTGGGATCATGACCTGAGCCAAAGGCAGATGCTTAATGACTGAGCCACCCAGGCGCCCCTACATATAACTTTATAATATATAATATAATATATTTTATATAACATATACCTATATATTATAATACATAAATTATTCATAATAATGATATGTGATTTTACATTAATTTTAAATATTTTATATTAATAATTTAAATATGTTTTATATTAATAATTTAAAATATATTTTATATTAATAATTATATATTATATATCTATATATAAGATTTGTATGTGTTTGTATATACCCAAATATTTGTATATATTTGGGTATTTGTATATATGTATTTGTGTGTGTGTATATATAAAGGCCTTGTTGGGACACCTGGGTGGCTCAGTTGGTTAAGCAGCTGCCTTCAGCTCAGGTCATGATCCCAGCATCCTGGGATCCCATATCAGGCTTCTTGCTCAGCAGGGAGCCAGCTTCTCTCTGTCTCTCCCTGCCACTCTGTCTGCATGTGCTCGCTCTTGCTCTCTCTCTCTGACAAATAAATAAATAAAATCTTAAAAAAAAATTTATTAAAGGAAAAAAAAAAGGCCTTGTTAAGCTCCTTTGGGTCACTATCCCCCAGAGTAACCACGACTCTGACTTCTATCACTGCAGATCAGTCTTTCCTTTTAAATTTAATGTTGACTGAATCATATGCTGGGTGTTCCTCTACCCTTCCGCTCCACATGTCATAGCAGCAAGGAAAGTGTGAGTGTGATATTGTCATGTTATGCCCAGTCCTTGAGCCCCACCACCAACATATTGCATAAAAGCCTTCAATAGTGTATGCGTATATAATTATTTTTCCTTACAACCCGGAATCACACCCTATATTGAGTTCTCTATTCTACTGATAGCACATCACTTTATGTTGTATTTTCCCATAGTACGAAAAGTCTTAGAAAATGTAATTTTTAATGGAGGTATACCATTCTGTCCTATGGCTATGCCATAATTTAACTGATTCTTTAGTGGCAAACATTTAGATTATGTTACAATTCAAACAATGCTATGGATAAACTGCTCTGAATATAAATCTTTGTCTCTTTTGCCTGCTGGCTTGGAATGGTCCTGAGAATTCTCCAACCAGCTAGAGCACAGGACTGTGTGTGCTCTAGGGCAGCAGAGGCATCGCGTGTCTTTCTTGTGATATATCTGACTGTATTCCATGAGTATATTTATCTTAGAAAAGAGGTCAGGCTAGGAGCCTCTTTGGAAAATAAAACTGTCTGAATAATCTCAAAATAAAATCTTTAACCTGCTAAGAGAAGGGTTGCTCAGTTGAATCTGGGGCAGGCTCTGGCATCCTACTCATTTGGCGACCTTTTGCCTTGAGCCTCTCCCATCCTTCCTCCCCATGACTTCTGCAAAGGTGCCAGGAGCACCTCCCCTGCCCCATAGGTGACTCTGGTCATAGTTCAACAAATGACTCAAACTAGTTTGAAAACCAATGTAGTAAGGTAGGGGGACACCTTCTGATGTAGCTACTAGGGCAGCTTGACTCTGAAAAGTGGAGCTCAACCTCCTTTAGTGAACTTTCTTTCTGATCCTTCCTGTGTTTCTCCTCTCCCTGATCCTGCAGGAACTCAGGATGGCTCTATGACCAGGGCTCTTTTGGAGCAAAATGTTGGCTGGGAGACGACTGACCAGGTTTGTGATTCCACCAAATGCACTGGTGCTCTGGAGCTTTGGTGCCCTGGTGGTAAAAGGAGACCTGAATGATGAAGCAGATGCCGCCTTAAAAGGTGCCTACGGAGCTTCTCTGGGAACCAAATTCTAGGACCATCTCAGCCAAGGGACCGAGAGAAAGAAGCATGTCTGGTGGCAATGACCTCTGAGCCCTTTCCTTTCATCCTCCTTGGCTGCTCTACCCTCCTTAGAAGAGGGTAGGCCTTCAGTCTGGGCAAAAATATAGATCTCACTCCACAGCATCCCTCTGGCATTTAAGAAATAGATGTACTTTCAGTGCCTGGTAGAGTGTCTTTGATTGTGAAATCAGTGTTATGTGTCACTTGTCCAAACCTCCAGACCTAGGATACCTGAGAGGGACTGAGTAATGGAGCCAGTCATTAGACTCTTGGCTTCGCATTTGCATGTAGATGGCATAGGAGGGGTGGCAGGAAGGACACCCCACATATTAAGGTTACTCTGACAGTGGAAAGGGAAGAACAAAAGTGCAATGAGTATATTCACACTTCTGGTCGAGAATTTGGGGGTGAATTAGTAATGGATACACAGAAAAAGAAATAAACAAGCAAATAAACCCACAGCATTAACTCCTGAGAATACAAGAGTTTGTAGAAAAAACAAATGAAACCATAGAATGTCATTTGGCTCAGCCTCAGCTGTGTGTGAGCCCTGATTCCTGATCTAACCCACAGATACAGCGTTAGGAGGATGAACTGGAGGAAACTGTGTATACGTGTGGCGGTGATAGCAATGGACTGTGTGTATGAGAGAGAATTGAGAGAGAACACTAAAATGAGAGCTTAGCTTTCATAGCAGGAATTTAGGAGATGACACCGTAAACTGGAAAAAACCAAGAGTTAGCAGAGTTAGTATGTTATTTAGAAATAATGAAACAGCTAAGAGATAAAAATAGTTACTTATGGAGAGCAGTTATCAGCACTGGGGCTCAGAGAATGGCTTTGTCATTATAAGATCTACGTTTTCCCTCCTGACAGCACTATTTGAAAATGATATATATGTATAAATTAGAAAAAATTATGAATATTGGATTTTAAAAATGCAATAGATGGGCTCAGCCTCTTGCCGAAGTGGCACAATTCAAAACATTAAGAGCAAGATTGAACCGTTTAAGGAATGTCTGTTAAATGAATTCTACCATTTACAGCTTGTCTTTTAATGATAAACTTTAGGCGGGCTTATTTTAGTAACTCTAGGTTCTAAATCAGATCTCCACTCACTGTGGAACGACGAGTGCAAGTCATTTCTCTGTTCTACTTTCTGCATCTACTATTTCAGGTTAATGATGTCTTCTCTGCCTGCTCCATGGGTTTTGTAAGAAAGAAAAAAGAGGGAAAAGAGAGAGAGAGAGAGAGAGAGAGAGAGAGAGAAATGAAGGTGTTTTGGAAAATTTGGAATTAAAAACACAAAAAAAGAGAAGATAGATATGTTTGCTGTAAGTATATATTTTATACATACAAATTTACATATTTTATAAATTGTATAAACAAACTGTCAGTGTGTAATATATCTATATCTCCTCAGTTATTCCCCCCATGTCCGAATGATGTGCAGATAGACTCCATTAGCGGAAAACCATATTTTATACATATACATAAATGTGACCATCTACCACAAAGACTCTGAAAGGCCAGAAGGAAGGGCCAATGTGGACTATTCCACCAGGTTGCCTCTCAGCTTCCCAGAAATCCCTGGAATTCCTTTCTTCTCTGCTCCTCCTCTCTCTTTCCTGTTCAACTCCCCACCACCTCCTCAGTGTCGCAGGGTCTTCCACCTCTACTGGGAGCAGGCCGCTGGCTTCAGCATTTTGACGCAGTGGAGTCTCTGCTTGCTAATTCTGGTGGCCCCTCGTATGATACCTTAAATATATTTTTATCCTGGACAGCCCCCTTTCCAAGGAGAGTGGTAAGAAAAGGAGGGAGTGGAGGGGACGCAGCACCTGTCCTCTAGTCTCTATGCAAATCTAGTCATCTATAGAAAGAATTTGTCCCTTAAGGAAAGCTCATGGCAGAGGCTGCCAAGCCCCTGGGTGGGAAGCAGGTGATACAGAGCTGCCTGGAGAAGGGAAAGTGCCTGGGTAGGTGGCAAGTTGGAGGTGCCACAGTTGGATGGGGAGGGAGAGGTAGAGGGGTATTTCTGGTCCATTGGCATCCCCATGACTAGTGTCTGCATGGCAGCCTCTTTGAAAACTTTCTCACCATGTGGAAGCCCGTGATTGCTACACCTTAGGTAAATGAAAGGTTGCAATGCTCTCTCTTTTTAAGTATACTCTGTGTCCTATGTGGGGCTCAAACTCACGACTCTGAGATCAAGGGTCACACACTCTACCGACTGAGCCAGCCAGCCAACTACAACCCTGGAAGGTTGTAGTTAAAGTTAGCCACATAGCTGCTGTCCTCCTCTTTCCCCCTCCCTCTTTCCCTGGCGTCTTCTCCTCAGTGGACATTTGAGTGCCTACTCTATGCTTAGTTCTGTGTGAAGAGCTGAAAGGGATAGCAGACTCTCCCAGAACTCACAGAGAACGGGTCTTGGACTGGGAACACAAAGGGTTACGCTTCCAGTCTCAACATTCTGATGTTCCTTCTTTAAGTAGTTAGCTTCATGACCTCAAGCCTTAGTTTCTCATGTCTGATGGGAAAACTGGACAATATGACTTCTTCTAGCTCATCCACCTGACCTTCTGGGACAATAGGGGAAAGCATTCTCCTCTTGACCTGGGTGGGTCCTGTAATCAGAATCCCCCGAGGGACCCTGGCTCCCCAGGGACAGGTTCCCAGCTCTGCCTGCGGAGCCCAATTCCATCAGTCTGGGCTGGGGCCTGAAAGACTAGTTTTAACGAGGACGCCTGGGAATTCCATCGCTGTCAGTCCACTGGTCAGCGTCCCCTTACCCTTTGGGGCTGTTTTCTTTACCCAGAGTCCGGGCTGGTTCTGGGGTGTGGAAGGAATACTGCTGTATCAATGGCAGCAACTTAACCTTTCTTCCATGGTGTACTATTAAGACTCTTCAGAGGCGTAACTTGGGGCAGGCAGAGTAGACCTGAGCTAGAACCAGGAGCACATCCCCTGCCACATAGGTGACTCCAGTCATAGCTCAACAAATGACTAGATAAGTGTATAAATGTGGCACATCTCTTCACCCCCAACCCCCTTTCTTCCCACGCCTCTACTAGGTTTCAGAGGCCAGCTCGTCCGACATTTCCTAGATCGGGCCTCGGTGAAAAGATGATGCCTTTCACTTCTGCTGATACCAGTCCCATTAGGGGCCACAAAGTCTGTAAAACCCAACGTCCGATATCCCCACTTCTCACCTCCCCGCCCCCACACTATAGGAATAAGTAACATTTACTAAGCACTTACTAGGTGCTTGGCACTGTGCTAATTGTGTGCATTTTACAGATGAGGAAGCCAAGGGACAGATTTACCAAGTAACTTCCCCAAGATCACGAAGGTAGAACCAGGACTTAAACCCAGGCACTTGGGCTCCAGAGCGATATTTTTTACCACAGTCCCACAGCTGGTTTGAACTTGGCCCAAGAACGTCAACCCTGAAATAAAAACAGTTTTCCAAGTCAGAACAGACTTGACTCTGAGTGCCTCAAAAGGCTCTAACTGCTTGACAAACACAAAATACAATTTAATCCAAGGAATGAGCAGACATTTTGCCTAGATCTAATCAAGGAAGCAAATTTTGCTATAAAAGACTAAATGTGGTTAATAGTCCCTGTCTGCTAAGCCTGAGGTCACTTTTCCTGTAATGACAGTGGGGGGCCATGACGCTTGTCTCTGCTGGCTGCCCTCTAGCTGTGAGGCACTGGGCGAGTAAATAGACTTAGTTTCTTCATGTAAAAGAAAAAGCATGCTGGGGTTAAGTCATGTCTGCACTGGGTTCTGGTCTGGGATTCTGGGAATCTGTGAGAGGCTATACCACCCTGTAGGCAGGGCATTGTGTTGGGAGTAACAGAGGAGGGTTTGAACCCACTTCCGCTGCTTGCTGGCTGAGTCCCTTCAGGCAAGTACCTGACGTTCCTGTGTTTCAAGGCTGTTTTGAGGATCAAACTAGCCAACATGTTTGTCTGTTTGCCAGTCCCTTATTGAGGAATCCGTAATAAACAGTTCAAAACAGACGATGCTCTGCCGTCGTGAAGCTCATGTTCATGAAGATGACAGATAGCAAACATACCAGAGAAGTAAAACACAGTGTGTGTCAGGAGGTGACAGTGCTATGGAAAACGCAGGGCAGGGTCAGTATATGTGGAAAGATAGCAGGAAGGAGAGGATGTGAGATTTATTTATTTATTTTTAAAGATTATTTATTTATTTATTTGACAGACAGAGAACAGAAGTAGGCAGAGAGGCAGGCAGAGAGAGAGAGAGAGAGAGAGAGGGGAGGAAGCAGACTCTCTGGGGCTCGGTCCCAGGGCCCTGGGATCATGACCTGAGCCGAAGGCAGAGGCTTTAACCACTGAGCGCCACTCAGGCGCCCCAGGATGTGAGATTTAAGTGAGACAACTGGTGGGCTTCCTGGAGAAGGTGACTGTCAGAGCACCTTTTCATGGAGGTAAATAACGGGCTTTGTGAATATTCAGGGCAAGAGGCTTTTGGGCAAAGAGAACAGCCAATATGGCTGGATCAGAGGAAATGCAGGGGAAAGTGGGACGTGAGGCCAGAGCTAACAGAGGGGCTGGGCCTATAAGCCATATTTTTTTAATGATTTTTTTTAAAAAAGATTTTATTTATTTATTTGACAGAGAAAGATCACAAGTAGGCAGAGAGGCAGGCAGAGAGAGAGAGGAGGAAGCAGGCTCCCTGCTGAGCAGAGAGCCCGATGCGGGACTCGATCCCAGGACCCTGAGATCATGACCTGAGCCGAAGGCAGCGGCTTAACCCACTGAGCCACCCAGGCGCCCTATAAGCCATATTTTTGTTTGTTTGTTTGTTTTTTGTTTTCTGAGAGACACAGAGAGCCATTGGAGGTATAAGCAGACATGAGCTGACTTCAGTTTTTATAGAATCATTCCCACTTGTGTTGAAAAGAGACCATGGAAGGGCAAGAGTGGAAACAGGGAGAACTTGGCAATAACTCAAGTCAAAGGGGGTGGTGGCTGGGACCAGTGTGGTAGCAGTGAAGACAGGAGAAGTGTTTGGCAGGCAGTACATACATGTCAGGCCCCTGTTACATCCCAGTGGTATTTTTGAGGAGTTTACAGGGGGAGGGGTGTGGTAAAAATGTTAATGCACCTGAAGTCACAGTGCGCAGTACTGAACAGAAGGCCATAGGTGCTCAGCTGTGCTGCTCACACGATTTGTGCTGGACGTGACCAAAGACCAGCAGGAGAAGCTTCCTGGAGAAGAAAGAGGTCAGGAGGTGGTCCTTGAGCGTGGGCAAGACTGTGTCTGGGTGGGAGGGAGTGATACGGCTGGTCTGGTTAAATTCTAGAATCAACATGAGTGAACCAGAGGCTCTTTGGGAGAAGTAAGCAAATCCTGGAAATAGCAAATCCTCCACCTATCTGTGGAATCTTGGCAAGATAGGTAGCCTCTCCAGCCTCAGTTTATCCATATGTTTAAAAAGATTATCACATCTCTCTCTCCTGGGACTGTTGCAAGGCTGAAATGAGGAACACATGGGAGAGGCCTGGCATGGAGTCTGGTGCTCAGTAAGCCCTCAGTAGCTGATCAGGCGGGAATGCCTGGCCTAGAATGTGGCTAGGACAGATTTTTTCTTTCTTTCTTCCTCTTTCTTTCTTTCTGTTTCTTTCCTTCTCTTTCTTTCTTCCTTCCTTTCTCTCTCTCTTTCTAAGATTTTATTTATTTATTTGACAGAGAGAGAGAGAGAGAAAGAGAGAGAACAGGTACACAAGCAGGGGGAGTGGCAGGCAGAGGGAGGGGGAGAAGCAGATTTCCCAGTGAACAAGGAGCCCAGTGAGCAAGAGGAGGCACTTGATTCCAGGACCCTGAGATCATGACGTGAGCTGAAGGCAGACGCTTCACCAACTGAGCCACCCAGGCGCCCCAAGGACAGCCCTTTCACAGAAAATCGAGAGAAACTGATGGTATTGAGCACTTCTGGCCATTTCTCCAAGGAAGGGGAAAGAGAACGAGGGTTCTGAGAAGGAAGTGTGTGTCTGTGTGTGCCTCACACCGAGTCTGTCAGAGCTGAAGAGGGGCCCAGGCCTTCTCTCAGGCTGACAAGCATTAACTAATCCGCTCTTTGACTCTCTTGGCTGTGGTTCTCCCAGCTGTGAAACAAAACTGTTGTTTGGATGATTTCTGAAGTCCAATCCAGCACTAACATCTCTTCAGAGTAGGGGCCCCCTTCTTCCTTACAGAGCCCAAGACTGCTTTATGTAAATAATGATTTATTGGAACACAGACACACCATTGTTTGTGTATTGCCTGTGGCTCTGTTCATGATTCAGTGACAGGGCTGTATAGTTAGAGACCATACGGCCCACAAAGCCTAAAATATTTATATCTCGCCCTTTAAGAGAAAGCTTGACGATCCCTGCGGTAAAATGCTTCCTGGGGTTAGGGATAGACCTTACTTTTGTTTTTATCTGCAACTCTTGGTCCAAGCGAGTCTTGCGGGGCTATCTAGATTCCTCACGCTGCCTCAGGTACTGGAACCACGGGATTTTTGTTTTGTTTTGTTTCGAGGAGTGGGAGCCATTGTAGCTTTCAATCTACCCACAAAACCCATCTGGGGAATCTCACTAAAAACTACACACAGTTTCATGGAGAGAATATGTTACTCCCAATCCCATGCAAAAAAATGGAGCTCTGAGAAGATCTGCCAAGTCACTTGCACCTGGGTACAAATTTACTTCTCCGTGACCAACCTCTCTCCCAGGGAATTTGCATTTGGGCTTTATATACGGCTTGAAGTGTGGGGTTTGAGTTCTGTAAGGGAGAGGTGGAGAAAAGTGAATGGGTGTGAGCATGCAGTGTGAGTGTGTGTATCTGTGTGTGTGTGTTCATTCTCAGTGGACTGAGTAGACATTATTTTGGAGGGCTCAGGACCTTCCAAGCATCTTTCAATCATATACCTGGTGCTTGACTATTCTTGGTACACCGAGTTGTTCCACAATGCAGCGGAAACTTCTCTGGCACCAAAAGTTCAAAGGCTTTAGAGGTTGGGTGTTCTACAGAGTGGTCGATCCTGTTCTTAGTAACCTGAACATGCTCTCCACTGTCTAAGTGGGGAAGGGCTTCGGCACCATGGTACTCAGGGGAAGGATGCATGTGGCCACGAGGTGGCGCTCCAGCCCTGAAAGTCTGACTTTCCTCCGAGTCTGGTCAGACCGAGGCCGTGGGCTTAATCACTTCAGGGAATGCGCGGCTCAGAGCAAACTCCCATCAAGAAATGTAGTCTAGGTTAATCCTCTGCCTTTGGCTCAGGCCATGATCTCGGGGTCCTGGGATCCAGGCCCGGGTTGGCTCTCTGCTCAGCGGGGAGCCTGCTTCCCCCCCAACCCACCCTGCCTGCCTCTCTGCCTGCCCGTGATTTCTCTGTGTCAAATAAATAAATAAAATCTTAAAAACAAAAAACAACAAAAAAAACAAAACCAAAATGACACTGGTCTGGTTGAAACTGTCTAATCCCAAAAGGAACACAGTTCTCTCAGGAGTTGAGACACAGCAGAACAAATCTTCTTCCTTCAAAAATCTACAGAAAAGAATCTCTTATTTGACCAAGAGATATTAGTAATCCAAATTACAGGATGAAAGAGTGACCCAAGGAGACAAGAAATCATACTTCATGCTTCTCATATAGTGTTCTAGTTGCAAACTCACTAAAATTTTAATTTTTTTTCTGTTTTCAAAAATAACAGAGCTTTCTGCAGACAACTCAGAAAATAAAGAAAATTATAAAAAAGAAAATAAAAATCACATAATTCAATTTATCAGAGATAGCAACTGTAAAGATTTGGCACAATTTCTTCTGGTCTTTTCCCAGTGTATTTATGCAATAAAATTAAAATAGCACTATATGTGCCATTTTGTGTCTGGCTTTTTGTTTAATGTTATATTATGAGCATTTTTCTATTCTGTTAAACTTCTTCAGAAACATTACTTTTAATAGCAGCATAATATTCTTAGAGAAAATGTATCCACATTTATTTTGCCATTCTTTTTTGGGGACATGTAATTTGTTATAGATTTTTCATAACTATAAATGGCACATGATGATTGCTGTTTTATGTACATTTTTTTGTGCCTGCCACATTTTTTAAAGCCAAGTGGTATAACAAGGTGAGAGTTTATCTCTGGAGACTAAAGGCAGATCACACTGGACCCAAAGGTTAGAAATGGTCTTCGCTGATTCAGGTGGGCAACTGTTGGTCTAGTCAGGGTCCAAAGGGACTCGGGTGGGTGGATTTTATGGAAGGTGACAGAAGGTGGCTCGGTTGGTGCGTGATCAGTAGCCTTTCTGTGGGGCCTGGACCTCCCTGGCAGAGGCTGGGATGCTCAGAATGCTCATTTTTAACCAAGGAGGGGAGTGATGATGGAAAGGGTGTCAGGCAGAAGGAAAGGGGAGAGAGCCTGGTGCCAGAGTGAAGGAGTCTTGGTGCTGCAAGGGGTTAATGGACTGCCTGATGAATTCCATGAAGACATGTCTATGGAAGCCAGTCAGGTGAAGGGGGGTACAGGTCCGAAGCACCTTATTCAAAACACCTGGGGCAGGAATAATGTAGCTTTTAAGATCTTCCAGCAATTTTAGATAGGTTATGGTCCACATGTATTATGTAAGATCACCAGCAGGGACGGGAGCAGGAAACTGTAATCAACACATCAATGTCTCTGCAGAAAAATATATAACTATTTCGACTGAATGGGATCACTGAACACCACAAATGGCTTCACGAAAGTTCAGATCAGGTTCTGCCACCAAATGAACTGAGAAAAGTCAGTGTGCTGCCCAGTTGCTCGTGAAGAATGTTCAGAGTATCTTGGATTTTAGAGTTGGGCTAAAGCATTGTGGACCTGTCTCATTACTAAGGGGAAGGAATAATTTCATTTCAAACTACTTTAAGTGTGGGCTACAGCATTCCTTGTCTTTTAACTTGTTCTTAAAAGATCACCCCCCGAAGCTTACGGGAAGCTGGGATTTCCTGCAGAGGAGGAAATGACCAACATCTGTCGCGCCTCTCAAACGAAGCCAGATCGTGATGTCAGGCTCCCCCACCGACTAAACCCCAAAGTCAAAAGCTTCAGCCAGCTTATCTCAGAGAACCAGGGAGCCTTGGAGGGCATTTAAACTGTTCAGATAGGCCCCTGACCACAAAACGCTCTTTCTCCCTGGTCCTGGTCCTCTTTATAGAACAGCATCTACATATATGGAAGAGATAATGTCAAAACGCGGTTGCTGGAATGCCAGAGATGTCCCTGTGGCTCTCTTCTCAGTAGGAACAAGGCTGTGGTGATCTGACACGGTGCTTTCACTCACACATAAATTTCCAGCCAGCGTTCAGAGTGGTACCCCCATTTGGTTACGTGAGAAGCCCCAAACCTATCACCTTTTGTAGCTGCTCCCCCGCCCCCCAGCTGTCAAATTGCCTCCAAAGGCTCTGTCCTGAGGAATTTGAAGCTTATTCCCTCACATGAGTTGGGGGCCATTCAACGTTCCCCTGCATAAGTGACTCTGAATCTTGGTTCTGAAATTCTCTCTCTGCAGCTGTAGCCTCTCCAAGAGGATTGTCACATTCTCAATAAACTTTTATGTAACTTGAATTTCTTAAATTAAAAATTCATCATAGTGGGGCGCCTGGGTGGCTCAGCTGGCTAAACATCTGCCTTCGGCTAAGGTCATGATCCCAGGGTCATGACTCTCTGCTAGGCAGGGAGTCTGCTTCTCCCTCTTCCTCTGCCTGCTGCTCCCACCTGCTTGTGCCCCTTCTTTCTCTCTCTCTGTCAAATAAATAAATAAAATCTTAAAAAAAATCTTTTTAGGGAATTTTCTGGGGAGCACCACCTTCAGTGAGCAAGCACGAGTGTTGGAAACTCTAAAATTCAGTTTCGCTTCAAGGATGGAATTTCATTTCCTGGTTCGTTCGTTAAACCATCTATTGACTCATCATTCAGCTCTTCGTCGATTTATTATCGATCTCTCATTTATCCATTCCATAAGCTTGGTGTTTAGCCCCAGCGCTGACGGGGTGGTCCAGGCTATTGCAGGCAATCTTGATTCTTGGGGAGAAGTCACAGTCACAGTGCATTTGAGGACCACTCTCCTTTTCAAAGAGCACTTTCCTTATCCCCTGAACAACAAACTTAAGGCCACCGAAGCTCTCAACCCTGTCGAAATGGGTCTGGATAGATCTCTAAAAAGGGAAAAGGAAAACAAAACCCTAAACTAAAAATAGGCAGTTTATTATTCATCTGGGTGGACCAGTCAGGAAAAAATGGCTGCTCTTTCCTAGGTAAATCTCAGTATCCTCTAATGGGGAGTGTTTGCAGGCTGGTGGGTTTCCTGGCCCCCTTGTGTATTTGCTGGGTGGTCCTTTTGGGCATTGGGACAAGGCTGGGGTAGCCCTGGGCCAGCCGCACCATTGTTCTTGGAAGGTGCATGAAGCCTCTTCTGGGCTTAGAAGCGAACTTTACAGTTCACTGTAAAGCGAACTTTACAGCGGCTCTTCGGAAAGAAGATTGTGCTTGTAGGGGCCGCCTTTGCGTCTTCCTCTCCCATAATCACTAAGGGAAAAGAACTGTGACAGAAAGTTTACAATATTTTAATATTTGTTGACAGTAGACAAAGGAGCTCACTATCAGCCTGTCCTCCCCCCTCAACAATCTCTGGGCTTAGCAGAGGAAAACTTCCCTTTGGATTTGCTCTGAGTAGAGACATGGGGAGCCAAGAGAGGTCCCGAAGTGAACATAGGCTGTGTACTAAACTGCCCTCTGTTGCCCAGGGGATGGGTTGGATGAAGGTAAGGCGGGCTGGGGCGACGAAACAGAAGGGACACAGGAGATCTCTCTCTCTTTCTTCAATTTTGGAGACGTTCCTAGAAACCGAAGCTATGAAGTCAGATAATGCTGGATTTCATCCCTTCCTGTGGCACTAACTAATTGTGGGTACTTGGGCAAGTCACTTGACTCTCTGGGCACTGGTTCCCATCTTCCCAAGGGGCTTCTGGGAGGACCAAAAGGTTGAAAGCACAAAGAACAATTTGCATAGTCCTTGGCAGACCATAAGCGCTCAGTGAAGAGTAGCTGTAAATATTATTGGGAATAATTCCTGCCCTTATCTCCGTCACATGGCACCCTGACTTCTGTGGTATCCCCAGAGCGCTCTGGGTCTCCCCTGACCTGCCCACCCCACTTGTGGCCTTCTGTACTGCATGTTCCTCCTACCCTGACCGCCCTCTGCCGGGGTCTTGTCCCTGCCCAGCTCCCTTTGCCCACCACTAGATGGCAGGACGAGCCTTCCATTAGAAAGGTTGACATTGGCCTTGACCCACTTGGATTTCTCCAGGGGCTTTCACTGGGATGGAGGCTCCAGCAGACAGTTAAGATGGTGCATAGTACAGCCCTTTGGTCTCTCTCTTTTAGGCTCTCTCAGTCCCCCTCCAAGGTCATTTCAACAAACATGTGCTAGACACTGTCTTTGTACCTGGCACTGTGGGATTAAGGGCCTCCTCTGCGCCTACTTTGGGATTAAGGAAAGGAAAGGAAGAGCCAGGGTATTATCCAAAGGCTCCACAACTGGCCTGACCCAGCATGGAGAGAGGCTTTCGGGTGGAGGGTGAACCTTTCACGGAAAGAGGGCTCCTGCCCCAGGAGCACAAAGCACTGCTCTCTAGCCTGGTGGTGAGGGGAGCAGAGCCTGGGTCTGCGTACGCCAGCAGTTGGCTTCAGTGTCATTCTCTCTCCTGCCCAGGGACCCTTCCAGCTCTGCACACCAGAACTGTACAAGGGGCAGAGACAATTCCCCCAAAGGAATTCAGAGCATTGTTAGGAAAAGAAAGTGCATGCTGGGCAGCCCCTCCCCCAGCCCCCCACCCCCACAAACTGTGCACTCTCCAAAGTCACTGTCCCCTGTAATAGAGTCAGCTCATGGGCTCCCTGCAGAAGTGAATAGGAAAACAACAGCATGGATTTTAAAACACTCCAGAGAATAAGATGTAATCGAATTTCTGAAGGAAATACTGAGCGGCCTGTTGCAGGAGGATTAGAAATGTACATCCCTTTTGACTTGGCAATATCACTTCTAGGGAGCTATTTTAAGTAAGTAAACACAAGTCCTGATACAAATAAAAGTTGCAGCATTTTATATGGAAGTATTGTTCATGAGAGTAAGAAAATGGAAATAATCTAAATGTTCAGCACTAAAGGAATGGAGAAATAAATAACTGGAAAGTTTTGAAATTTCCTGAATTTCAAGTTCTTTAAAACTAGCATTTGTGGGGTGCCTGGCTGGCTCAGTGGGTTAAGCCTCTACTTCTACTCAGGTCTCCATCTCAGAGTCTTAGGACCCGGCAGGCTTTGCGCTCCCTCTATTCCTCCCCTCACTCACACATGCTCTCTCTTTCAAATAAGTAAATAAAATCTTAAAAAAAAAAAAAAAACCCAAAACGAGCATTTGTAAAGAATTTTTACTGAAAAAAGGCTTATTATGTTTTAAGTGGAAAATGTTAGATGTGAAACATTATAGTGAGCTTAATTCCAATGGTATAAATTATACACGTACATAGTAAAACCCTGAGAGGAAAACCACCAAGATGGTAATAGTGGTTTTTACTGAATAGTGAGGTTTTTGGTTGACTCCTTTTTTCCTCTTTTAAGCTTCTCCTTTCTTCTCATTTTTCTTAGTAAAAATACGTTAATTATATGTTGAAACTTTATGAGAAAAAAAGGTAACTTTAAAAATTCAACAAATAATCTAAAAAAACAAAACAAATGAACAAACAACAAAACCGAAACAGAATCGTAAATACAGAGAATGGGTGCTTTCCAGAGCAGAGGGTGGGGGGAGGGGCAAAATAGGTGAAGGGGGTTAAGAGGTACAAACTTCCAGTTATAAAATAAATAAATCAGGTATTTATAAAATAAATATGCAACGTACAGCATAGAGAACATAGTCAATAACACCGTAATGACTATGTATGGTGACGGACGGTAACTACACTTATTGTGGGGATCATTTCATAATATATATAAAGGTCAAATCACTATGTTGTACACCTAAAACTAACATAACATTGTATGTCAATTAAACATCAATAAGAAATAAGTAAAAAGTAAAATTTAATGAAGAGCATAGATCAGCCTAATGCTTCCTTACATCATGGCAAGCTATAATAATCATTTATGATTATTCACTTGATATCATCACTGTGCTCTGAAACTGCTTATATGTGCTTTCACGAAGTCTTTGTATCAATGCTCTCCACAAGATTATCTCCTCGATTTACAGAAAAAGAGACGCCAGGTCAGAGAGTTCAGCTATTTTGCCCAAACTCATACACTTTGAAGGTGACAGAGCCAGGATTTAAATTGAAGTCTGTCCGTCTCTGAAGTCCATGAGCTTTCCACCATATCAGAACTTTGACCAACGCAATTCTCAAGTTATGGAAGGTTTGGATCATAATGTTCATCCTGAATTCATTTGTTTGGCGTTTGGGACCCATTTGCTCTTAGAAACAAGGTGGAAGCGCTAGCCGGCCACACTGTATATAAATCAACCGTCCAGAAGTCAGGGACACCTCGTCCAGTCCTACGCTCTGAAACCACAAGATTCAGTAAGATGTCGCTCGTCGACCCTTTCACCCAGATGAATAATGAAATTGATGCTAAGGTGAGGACAAGGCAGTACTTGGGGGAGTCACGAGGAGGGTGTCCCCGAAGCTGTGTATGTGTACAGAGAGAGAAAACAGAGCCAAGGTATGACTCAGGGTACAGGCAAAGCCCCTGAGGTCTGAATGGCCAACTGGGAATGCACCCAAGAAAGGGGGGCTGGGCTTGAGAGTGGCAGCCCTGTGTGGAGACCCAGGGAGCCCTCAAGAGGTCTTGGGGGGCATCAGATCCAAAGGTTCCCAGGAACCAGGCAGGTCAATGAATGAAGCAGAAGGGATATCATCAACAGGGAAGTGTGGGGACCACGGAAGTGAGAGACCGTATACCCCACCTGCAGGCACGAAGAATATTTAACAGAAATACAGGAACACCACTGGTAACTGACCTCACCTGTTCCTTAAGCCATGATTTTCTGACCCCAAGTTTAACAGCTCCAAGTTCCAATGTCGTGGAAGGATAGGGACCTGGTGAAGCTGTCACGGCTGTGGGGAGAGTGCTGGAAGATGCAGGGAAGGAGCACAAACATGGTTCCAGGGTCCCCCCACGTCAGCCATGGGGAAATGTCGGGCGAGGGCTTGTGGAGGTCAGGAGCTTGTTGGCACCAGCGGCTCCTTGTGCATCATTACAAACGAAGATTCTCTCACTGCTTCTTGCAAAAGTTTGGCCCTGGAGAAAGAGAAAGAGGAGAGGAAACAACCTGTGTTGAAAGCTGCCCTATTTCGTAGACATCATTTCCTTTAGCCCCATCATTGCCCTGGAAAGTTGGTGTATGTGGCCAAGACTAGGTAGATGGTCATTAAACTTGTTTCCTCACCTTCCCGGGTGGACCTCGGTTCTAAGTGTTCTTTGCAATTAATTGCAGCCATGTACCTGTGCTATAGACACTAGCCTGTGAGTGGAAGTGCTGTGCGATGTTTGTAGGCTTAGTATAAACGTCTTCCACTGCCCAAAGTCCTCCATCATCTTCCTCCCACTTTTGCATTGACACCTAAAGAGCCTGATGACCTGGAGAGCCACATTTAGAAAATGAGGAAACCAGACAAAGGACCCAGGCATGTAACTCCTCTCCTGCAGGAGAACAGCCTGCAGATTAGGAATACCTGTTTTGTACTTTATGTGAATTGGAAATGAACATCAACAATGTTAGAGCCAAGTAACTTTGTGTGTGTGTGTGTTTATTACAACAGCTAGCATTACCTGAACCAATATGGTGTTTTTATGCCCATTTTATAGCAGAGAAAACTGAGGCTCAGAGAGGTCAAGTAATTTGCCCAAGGTCACACTACGGAAAATAAATGAATTTGAACCCAGGTTTATCCAGCTGCCAAACCCAAGCTCTGTCTGTAACAACATACTGCTTCTGAGGTAGCCAATAAATTCTGTAGTGTTTAATTTGTGGTTTCTCATTCTATTATAACTAACCTACCCACCTCCAAATTTGATGGGTGCCTTCAAAAATGCAAGCAAGTGGACAGAAAAACGGGGGCCTGGGGGAGGGCTGGATCACCTCCCTTTAGTACCTCCTTGTAGAGGGTGACTTGCAGAGGTGGCTCCCAGGTCTTTCTCCTGAGAGCCAGGAGGGGCCGCTGACAGAGCAGAGTGTGGCCTGACAGTCCTGGGGAAGAGTTTTGATTCCCAGTGGCACTCTTGCTTGGTCCCCTTGTTCATTAACATCTGTGTCGCTCCAATTTGGGCTCTGGCTTGAACTCTGTGAACTGCTCAAAGAGGCTCTTGCTACCTCTTTGTTCAAACAGACAATGGTTGCAATAACAAAGAGGAAAATCAGATGCAGGTGAAAGTTTATTTTTAACATTTCCGAGGCCAAATGGGGATTTAACATGAAAATCAGAGCCCTCACTTCCGCCTGCCCTCTCCAAAAGTGGCTGGGGTCCTTCTGGCTGGCCAGGACTCCCACACACTTGGCCTCCTTCCAAGCAAGTGCTCCACTTGATGAAGTCGACCGTTCAGGCCTTCTAGAGCCTTCTTTTGGCCAGAAAGAGATGTTTTGTTTGGAGATGGTGTTAAACTTGGGCCCACACAGTGTGATAAGCTTAGGAAGGCATGCTGGTCTGGCCGTCCCGTCCCAGATTTGTGAGGTCTCTCTACATTTTAGTCAAATCAGACTGAAGCCTGAATAAATGTATCACAAAGTTAAAATTCTTGGAAGCCATTAGGTAGAAAGCTCGTGGGAGTAGGTCCCTAGCTTGTGCCTCCTGTGGGGCTCCCCTAGAGGATTGGTGGTTCTGGTGAGAAGCAGCTAGGCCCACTGGGCCAGTCTTCTGGGAACACCTAGGTTGGGCAAAGTCACTGACCATGTTATGTCACCCTCATGTCCCCTCCCAAGGCCAGAGTCATTCTTACTGTGTTTGATTGGTGAGGAACCAGCAGCTCTAAAACACGAGTCAGCCCCCTAGTTATAGAGCACACCTAAGTGTAGCTGATTCCAGAGTTCGTCTTCTCGCGTTGTCTCATAGCGTGGATGAACATTAGCCTTCTCTCCGCGGGTTTTCCACCTGCCACAGGGAGGCAGAAACATGCAGAAGCGGCTCTGTGCTTTCTCTCTCGGGAGAACCGCGGCCGCAGTTTTCCTGCAGAAACGAGGCAATGAGAAGTTGTGGGTTCACAGCAGCCACGATTGAAAGAAAATGTTTCAAGGAAGAAAAATAAAAAATAAATGGCGTGTTCTTCTTTTTGTGTGCTTACTTTAAGCAAAATTGGTTTTCCTGTATAAATGGCTTTCCTTTCGGATTCAGTTCTTTCATCGGCAGGTCTTGGGGCAGGTACCGACTGTAGAGAAAAGGAAGAGGAGAGTCAGCAGTCCCAAGAGCTAAGCACCGCCTTTCTCTAGGACACTTGGTGAACGTGCCTTCCCCTGCTTGTATTTTAGGATTTTCTTGGTAGAGCAGAGGAAAGATGGAGTGACTGCTGGAGGGAAGGGAGGAGCAGAGAAGGGCAGGGGAGGAGGGAGAGTGAAAGAGGACATCTGGGCAGGACCAGGGTTGGCTTTAAAACCACCTCCCCCAGATGGATTGGGCCGCCTGGGGCAAACATGGGACCATACAGCCTGGGAAGGACTGTCCCATTGTTCCATCCAGCTCTCCTCGCCATCTAGCTGTTTCTTCTCTGCTCTATGCCTTCTTAGACTGGGCAGTCCCTACCCACTCCTGCTGCTGCCCCGTTCACAGAAGAGTCACTCATTGAACCTCCACCTCCAGCTGGCACCTCTCACTCCACACTGCCCTCTGAGACTCCGTTTGCATCACCAGCAACTTCTACGAAGCTCAACAAGGCAAAGTGATGGCTGGATCTTCTCTTACAAACCAACGTCTCCTTCTTTCTTCCCATTGTTAGAGGGTCATTGCCAGTGTCCGGGACCCCGGGGCTGGAGTTCAGGTCCTTTCCCCTGAACTCCCACAGTCTGTCATTCGCAAAGCCCTATCTGTCCTTTCTTGTGCATGCCTCCTGTGTTTCTTCTTTTTTCCTCACTCCCTCTCCCGTCCTAGCCCAGAGTCTCGCACTTGCCTCTCGCACCTGCTTCTTGCCTGGTCTCTACATAGACTTTCCTCTCTAAACTGTCATTCCATTGGGTGTCGTTTATTATTCTTTCATCAGGAGGGCATTCACTGAGGACCCACTAGGTGCCCCACAGCGTACTAGATGCCCGATGCATGGTGAGGAAGACAAGCACGGTCCAGCCAGGGAAGAAGGCAGTCATCAAGCATGTATGGTGATTTGGGGTGAGTGTGGTGACGGAAGAAGTGCAGGCAGTTGAGAAGGCCCACAGGTGGGGTCCTCGTCCACACAGGGAACCGAGTGAGGGGAGCCCCACAGGTGCCGACCATACTCATTGTCATCCCACAGACCCTTCTATCCTGTTTTACCAAAAATTGGCCTTCTATTCCTTTTGCTCCTTCAGGTTTGCAATGAGCTGAATGTGTCCCATCAAAATTCATGTTGAGGGCACCTGGGTGGCTCAGTGGGTTAAGCCTCTGTCTTTGACTGGGGTCATGATCTCAGCGACCTCGGATTGAGCCCCAGGTCGGGCTCTCTGCTCAGTAGAAAGCCTGCTTCCCCCTCTCCTTCTGCCTGCCTCTCTGCCTACTTGTGATCTCTCTCTCTCTCTCTGTCAAATAAATAAATAAAATCTTCAAAAAAATTCATATGTTGAAACCCTAATCCTCAATGTGATGTTGTTAGGTGGCCGTGCTTTCGGAGGTCATGAGGTCATGGGGTGGAGCCATCAAGGATGGGATTAGTGCCCTTGTTGAAGGGACCCCAGGCAGCCTGCTCACCCTTTCTGCCATGCAAGGATCCCACAAGATGTCAGCAGTCTGCAACCCAGAAGAAGGTCCCCACCAGAACCAGACCAAGTTGGCCCCTTGACCCCAGACTTCCAGCCTCCAGAACTGTGCGGGGTCCACTTCCAGTGTTTATAAGCCGTCCCGTCTGTGGTGCTTTGTTATAGCTCCCCGAAGAGGCTGAGATGAAGCTCAACTCTATAACGTGAGACTCCAGACTTTCTCTCCTCAGGTCAGCCCTGTCCTCAGAACTCGCTGATGGTGGTAGAAGTGGTAGGAGAGGAACAATGGCCACAGCAACAAAGTGGCATGAAGGTCATCCAGGCCCCAGCGCCCCCTTCTCAGGGCTTCTCCCCCTTCTCACTCTTCACAACATTCTCTGCTAAGGAGGGACTGTAACTGTCAGCGCTGACACAGGAAGAAACTGAGGCATGTGGGCTAAATGGTAGACTCTGGTTTCAAAACCTGGTGGCATGGCTCCAGGCCCGACACATATGACCATACCACCATGGCCATGTGGATCTTGGCTCTCTATCATACCCCATAAAATCTTTTTTCCTGTTCTCTGTCTCCTGGGAATGCTCTTATGCTCTTTCTTTCTTTCTTTCAAGACTGAGGGGGGTGGGGGGAGCAGAAGGAGAGAATATCTCAAGCAGATTCCATACCCACTGTAGAGCCGGACTCAGGGCTCAATCTCATGATCCTGAGATCATGACCTGAGCCAAGCCAAGATTTGGACTCTTAACCAACTGAGCTACCCAGGCGCCCCCTCTTCTCCTTTCTTAGCACACCCTATGCCTTTTACAAAGCCTCCCTCTTTGAGGGAGGGGCTGGGTCTGGACTCAGTTCTGTGTTCAACTCCCTTCTCCCTGACTCTCAGTTCCCCAACTCTGCAACGGGACTGTCACTCTCCCAAGCACGCCGTGAGAATAAGGATATGAATGTGGTCTGCAAACTGGAGAGTTGTATGCAGAGGTGAGGTAATCAGCATCATTTTTGCCTTTTGTGTCCCCAAGTTGGTCAGAATATTTTTCCATACAGTCTGTACTTCACTGTGATGAAGTTTGCTTGCACATTCCCACATGACTTCATCTTTCTAAACCTCAGCTCTGTCATCTGTGAAATGGGCATAATACCATTTGCCTTCTAGAGTGATTCGTGGGGATTAAACGCAATAGTTTTTCTAAAGGATTACACAACTGATAGCCACATGAGAATGTGCATCGCATGCCTCCCAAACGTTGACTTTTCTCAAGCTGCTGGGGATAAATTGCTTTTGTCTCTCACTGAAAAGCCATCTAGAATCATGCCTCTCTCTTACTCCATTTTTAAAATAAACGAAAGACACCTGTCTTCTCTCAGCCTCATGTAATTCAGCATAAACAGCGGAATATTTACTTAGCAAAGAAAACCCCTTTTCCCTCTCGTCTTGCCTGTGTCACACACAATCAGCACCACACGCACCGGCAGCCGCCCCAAGCCCGTTCCCCAGCGGCAGGACATTTTGTGAGCACAGCAGTGCTCTGTGACCCTCCGAGTGCTTGTTCAGCTGGAATTACTTGCGTCTGGCACAGACCTTCTCTTTTGATTTTGGCAGAACTTCAGGGAGTGAAAAAGCTGGGTTAGTGTGAGGGCTGGGATTAGAATTTGAGACTCAACAGATCATACTGTTAACACTTCTTCTCTTTGCTAACTTTATGAAGTTCAAGAAAAGCTTTCTGGGGAACAGCATCGGTTCATTTGCCAAAAGCTGAGATGGGCCAAGGAAGATGTAGTCAGCATTTGGAATCTCCTTGCCTTAGAATTTAACAGCCAAGGAGGGAAGAAGGATGCGCCGGGGAGCTGGGGGCCTGGGGGGCTGAGGGGTAGGGGTGTAAAAGGGATTTGGAAGGATTCACGATGCTGAACAGGTTTGGCTCCTTGTGCTTCCACCCCCCCTAACATCTCTTAAGCCGTCCCTTCCTGTCCTCCTCTAGCACTGCCCCCTGTCCTGGCCCTCGTCACCCTCACTAATGACAGCGATACTTTCCGATCTGCCTTCCCGTTCCTCTGGTTCTTCCTAAACACGGCTGTCAGGGTTTTTTTCTACTTAAGATCATCCAAAGCTCCCCAGTGTTTATCTGGGTGACCCCAGACTTCTCTCTGCCCGCATCACATCCCTTACTGAGCACAAACCTCTCAAACCTCCAGGTAGGTCCGTGCTATCCCACTGTGGGCCAGTATGGTCCTGTCTTGGAGCCTTTGCCCTGGCTGGCCTCTCTGCCTGGACTGCTCTCACCTGGTCCCCACCTTTGCCAGGTGGATCCCTCCTCACCCTCGAGATCATAGTTCTAATACGGTTCTTTCTGGGAAGCCTTTCTCTCTTCCTCCAGGCAATGCCGAGGCTGCCTCCTCTCTCCTCCGTGGGGCCATGTACTGCATTTGTTTATGCGTGCCACCCGTGACTTTGGGGACAGGACTAAGCTTTATTTATGTCCTCCCCATCCCTGCCTTGTGCCTCATTCAGTGGATGCTACTTTATTTAAACGTTTGAAAGCTGATGGGACAAACTCCCATGATGCAATAGGGAGGAGCAACAGCAGCTATCCTACTCTGGTTTTCTTTCTTTCTTTCTTTCTTTTTTTAAAAATTTCATTTATTTATTTGACAGACAGAGAGAGATCACAAGCAGGCAGAGAGGCAGGCAGAAAGAGAGGGGGAAGCAGGCTTCCCATCGAGCAGAAAGCCCGATGCGGGGCTCAATCCCAGGACCCCGGGATCATGACACGAGCCGAAGGCAGACAGATGCTTAACCTACTGAATCACCCAGGAGCCCCACTACTCTGGTTTCCAAAGTGTGATCCCCAGGCTAGCAGTAGATAGCCCGGGAAAATGGCCAGAAATGCACATTTTAAGACCCTACCTCAGATATCCTGAATCAGAAGCTCGGGGCGTGAGCCCTGGCAATGGCCACCAGGTATTCTGATGTGCACTGATGTCTGAGAACCACTGGGCCCCATTCCCACAAGAATGAAAACAAAACGCCATAGTGGCTGAAGGAAGGAGCAATGTTTGATCAGAGGATAAGGAAACTTAAGAGGTCTTTCTAGAAATGACAGGTGCCAATGAGAATATGGAGAAAAGGAAACCCTGGTGCACTGTGGCTGGGAATGCAGACTGGGACAGCCACTGTGGGAAGCAGGATGGAGGTCCTTCAAAAAATTAAAAATAGAACTACCCTTTGATCTAGGGATTCCTCTACTGGGTATTTACCCAAAGAAAATGAAAACGCTAATTTGAAAAGATAGATGCATCCCTATGTTCATGGCAGCATTACTTATAATAATCAAAATATGGAAGCAACCTAAGTGGCCATCGATAGATAAGTGGATAAAGAAGAGGTGGCATATATCTACAATGGACTAGTACTCAGCCATTGAAGAGAAGGAAATCTGGCCACTTGTGACAACACAGATGGACCAAGAGGGTATTATGCTAAGTGAAAAAAAGCAGACAGAGAAAGGCAATATCATATGATTTCACTTATATGTGGAATCTAAAAAAGTAAACAAAAGAAGCAGTAACACACTCATAAATACAGAGGACAAACTGAAGGTCGTCAGAGGGAAGGTGGATGGGGGGATGGGCAGTGTAGATGAAGGGAAGTAAGAGACACGAACTTCTAGTTATAAAATAAGTAGGTCATGGAGATGAAGTGGGGAATAGGAAATAGAGTCAATATATAGTCCACACAGGGACTATAGTCAACAATATTGGAATAACAGTGAGTGGCGATGAATGGAGACTACATTTACTCTGGTGAGCATGGGGTAAGGTATAGAATTGTCAAATTACTATGTTGTACACCTGAACTAATATAGCATTGCCTGGCAATTATACTTCAATACTCAAAAAAAAAGAGAGAGAAGAAAAGTTTTTTGAGGTGGGTCTTGAAGTTTGGGCAGGTGGCTTGAAATGACTACAAGTTCACGCATAATATTATAATTAATTGTAATACTGTAAATATAAAAATCTCTTACCTCAAAACATGACCTTTTTAATTTAATTTTATTTTTTTAACCACCAATCTTTTCCATTCCTGGTCCATGAGAAAACCTACACTTTTTTTTTTTTTAAATAACTAAGACAAATACAATTTTCTAGTTTACTTTTTTACTTACCAGTTTTCTTCCTGCTACACTGTAGTTTTTCTTATATAAGCGTTTTGACCACTCACAATGAATGACTTTGGGGAAATTCATTTAAAACAACTTTAGAAATTATCTACGGCCTCATCACTGTAACCTAATCATCATGATCATTTCCTTCTAGTCCTTTTCCCGTGGAAATTGTTTACACAAGAAGGATGGAAGCAGAGAAGTATTATCCACACGTATTTTACATCCTAGCACGAGCATTCTTCTTCGTTACTGAGCTGCTTCGTTCTGCACGAGAGGCTAGCAAATCAATGTATCATAACTTATTTAACCCACCTCCTAGTATTAAACATTTTGGTTGTTTCCAGTTTCTGCTATGATAAACATTTTTGTGTGTGAAATACTTCCTCCCACATTTTGAGTTATTTCCTTAGAATAGATTTCCAGAAGTGGAATTACAGGGTCACAGGAAGAAACTCTTTTATGGTTCTTCATGCATGTGGCCAAATTCCTTCCAAAAGGTTTGTACCAATTTATATTGCCACCAGCACTGTGTGACAGTGCCAGTTTTCCCACATCCTTGGCAGTTTGAAGCATTTTAATTAAAAAAAAATTTTTTTGCCAATTTAACAGGGGAAGAACTTCACCTTGTTTTAATTTGCATTTTTATTACTTTACCTAATGTTACTTAATAAATGTCTTGCCATGTTGCTTTAGTGTTCTTAATATGTTCCTTTATGGTTGCAATGTCTTTTTTATGGTTTAGGTTTGATTTTAGTGGTGGGCACTCCAGTTTAGAGACCACCATGAGCCAGAGTGCAGGGTCAGGCAGCTCAAAGACAGCCTGTCAGGGACTGGACTCGTTCTCAGCACCTTCCTCCTTCTGGGTTCCCTATCTTAGTAACTGGTACCCCTAGCCATGTAGTCATTCAAGCCAAAGCCTGGGTGTCATTAATGACTTCTCCCTGCTCTTCATCACCTACATTCGATCAATAGCCAAGTCCTCTGAATTGCTCTTGAAACCCTACTGCTACTACTTGAGTTTAGGCTATATCATCTCTTTCCAAAAATGATCGCGGAAGCCTTCTGATGGGTCTTGTTCCCTTCTCTGCCATGCTTCACCTTACAGGCTCACCTATTAGTGTTCTCCTATCCAAATATCACTCAAGTCAAGTTTAACAACTTCCCATTACTTTCAGGATGAATTCCCAACATTTCTTAGTTCATTTGCATGGGCTCCTTGATCTGAACCCTGCCCTACTCTTTTCCAGGTGGTGCAGTTAGAAGGTTATGCACATCTCCTTCCTTCTGAGCAGAGACCATGACCAGATCTTTGAGGACCACATTCTCAAAATGGCTGGCTGGGCTGCCAGATGCTAGATGGGAAGCACTACCTTGTTCACATGATTGGTCTCACTATCATGCCCTGTATCCTGACCAACCCTGGTGCTTTATCTGGAGCTACTCAGAGTAGCTCCAGGATTTGCTCAGGAAGCGTATATTACTGTTTCACAATGGGTGAGGACAAGAATAGAAAGTATGTGGTTAAAAACTGTTCCAGCAATTTGATAGAGTAATTTTCTGTCTGGAATCTAATAATTAAAAAGTTGTATTTTGTGAGGCTTTTAAAAATTCAATTTGCCTATTACTTGGATTTTATTGTCCTTTTCAAATACTTGGTCTATCAGAAGATTAATTGGACATTTTAAAATAAAAGCTCTTGATCACAGACAGTTAGAGTTGAATTCTGGAAAGTTTAGTCTGAAATAAACACTCTTCCTTTAAGAGTGTAAACACACTTTTTGGAGTAAAGAGATGTTTGAATGCCCACCTGGGAGAGTGCGTTTAAGATTGAAGAAAATCATGAAAAGAAAGAAATCACAACTTTAATTTATATTTTAACTTCATGATTTTTCAGAGAGAAACTGGTTAAAATAGAAAGCTCTGGCTTCTGACTCTCCAGTCAAAATGTAACAGTACTTGATATATTGAATGGGATGGTAACCAGGAACACCTAAGAGGGAAAATTGGTTTTAAGAAATTCCTCATCTTCCTGGCCTGTAAAGTGAGGGGGTGGGATGAAAAAAACTTCTGATATTCCTTTCTGCTCTAAGACCATGTGGTTTCATAATTCTATGCTTGACTACTTAGTTTAAAACTTTTCTAATAAAGGTATGTAACATGGAGTAACGAGGGCTTAAGAAAAGTAGCTAATAGAGAATCATTCTTCTTTTTTTTTTTTTAAGATTTTATTTATTTACTTATTTGACAGACAGAGATCACAAGTAGGCAGAGAGGCAGGCAGAGAGAGAGAGAGAGGAGGAAGCAGGCTCCCTGCTGAGCAGAGAGCCTAATGTGGGGCTCGATCGCAGGACCCTGGGATCATGACCTGAGCCGAAGGCAGAGGCTTTAACCCACTGAGCCACCCAGGTGCCCCTAGAATCATTATTCTTATAGTTTTTCTTTTCCATTCTACAAATTCAACAACTCTTTAATGGAGGAAGCTGCCAGACCCTGAATCATTTATCAGAGACCTGGGTTCTCTACCACTAACTAGTTGTGTGACTGAGGACAGGTGACTTGTTTGTGTCTTCTGCTTTATAATCAGGAGATCGGACTGTTACCAATGCCCCTAGAGTGTCAAGGGGGTCTCACAGAGGATGAAAGGGAGAGGGATGGGGAGAAGATTGGGTCCTTCTTGGCATTTTCCCCACTCCAGCCGGATCAGCTTCCCTTTGTACTTAGAGATCAGGCCTTGTGTAAGATTTCATTAGAAGAAATACTTCACTGCTATAAAAGGTTTGGAGAAGCTATCTATAAGTCTACATGATTGCCAATGTTCCTTTTAGATTTATGTCTACTTATTGGCATGGTACCATTTAGTGGCAGATGCCTGACTTGCTGTCACGATGTCTAGGGGGAAGGGTAGAAAATTCAAATGGATAGAAGACAAGCAACCTATTAAGAAGGCTGGGGTATAAGCCCAACAGGGAGCAGTGAGGACTGTGGAAAAGTAGGAAGTGCATCCCTTTTCTAAAGAGAATCTCACCAATTCAGCTCTGGCCCATTGTTGCCATGCGGGGGTGTGGACACTGACCTATGCATCCGGTATGATTTCTGGAAGCAAAATATGACTCATCTGTCTCTGGACTGCGGCCACCTGAAGATCTTAGAAGTTTTCACACTAATTAAGTAGCGCATGTGAATTTCCAGGTAGTGGCCTGATCATCCTCCCAACTGTTTAGCACTGTAACTGGCACACAGTACACAGACTTTGGATGTTAGCTATCATTACTATTATCATCATCTTCATTACCTAATAATGATGTAGCAGACTGAGATCTCTTAATAATTGCAGTGGAATTATAACATAATTATACAATTCCTTGCTATTCAAGTTTAAGTCCTTTAAAAGCCTTATCACAAAGCAAGCATTTTGGAGAATTACTGACAAGAGGAGAAAGGCAGTCAAGGATGCCTCACTATGAACTTGAGTCATGTCCAAGATAGGTCCTATACTGTTCTGCCAAGTGTGGTCCTTCAGACTCATCATGGCTCACAGGGAAAAATGTGTGGGTGTCCAGCACTATTAAAGACTTGGATGTCTTTGCTCTGTGTGTGTTTTCAAGTCAGACCTATTCCAGTGATAATGAAACAACACAGTCACACTCTGTGAGGTGTTGGGGTTCTTGGCTTCTCTCTCACTCACATAATAACGATAGCTTTAAAAGAAGTTATAATATCTATAGAATAAGGCCCTCTTCCTTACTTTTTTCCAAAAATGTCTTGGCTTGTCTTTTCAGCTTATAAATTTATTTTTCCAGATAAACTTGCTTATGCATATGGGACCTAAATACCCGAAGCCTGATTTCAGATATCACCGTGAAATCCTGTCCAGGCAATTGAGATTCTGCCTTAAAAAAAAAAAAAAAAGTAAAAGTAAAACAAAACAGAAATGAAAAATATTTTTAAAAAGTATTCTCTCAGTTTCACCAGCCTAACAAAATTATTGTCATTTCTCTGCATTCCCCTCATCACATATTTGTACATTGTTAAGTAAATTGAAGAATCATGACGGTATCGAATCTCTTAGCTGCTGGGGAAGGGATAGGTGGTTTACAAAAGTGAGTAGGTCATAGTTTCTACCTCAAAGGGAGGGAGATGAAGAGGTTAACAAAAAAATCTTAGAAATAGAATAAACAAAGCAGAGGGTGACAGTGTGGGAGGTGGCCAGCGAGAAGGACAGCTAGAAGAGCTGCTTAATGCTGCCTGTGGGATTACCTAGACTCATGTTTGCCAAATCACTTTGAAACCTGTTCTAGCTGAAGGTTTCTGATGCTGGAATCCCTGGGATCTGGGGGCTAGGACTGTATTTATTATCATGTACAGTTTTGTGTTTTCCTCTTATTAAATTTTATATTTACAAGTAAATAATTTCTCGTGTTGCTACAGAGACTTTCTAATTATTTTTTGTAATCCACTGAACCCTCCCCTTGTATTAGGTATGTATGTTATATTCTGTTTATCACTAATATAAATGACAGATGGTGACAAATACCTTTATACATGTAGCTTTTTTTGGTCATTACAATTATTTCCTTAGGATGCATTCCATGGAATTGGTATCCTAGATTTAGAAAGATAACTATTGTTTTGAATTGTGTCATGTGGCTCCACTGCCTTCCTGGAAGCTTGTATAAATTTACATTGCTACCAGATGAAGTGGCGTTTTTAATTTTTCTGTAGACTTCTGAGAAATGGATTTTATAAATTTTTGGTTTCATTGTTCTGATTTTTGTATTTTGAAGACTAATGAAATAGAGAGTCTTTGAAAACTTCTTGCTTGTTACTCCTTTTTTTCTTGTGTTTATTGCTTCATGTCCTCACCATTGTCAAATGGGATCGAGGTGATGTTCTTGTATATATTTGATGCTAGGATAGATAATAGCCCTTTGGTCATTATTTTTACAAATAGTTATTCTTTTTAAATCTTAGTGTGACTGTATTTGTGCCAAATATCTGCTGGGCTTTCATATACTTTGATCCCGTCTCATTACCGTTCTTACCAGGTTCTGTTGCAATTATTGGTTTATGTACCTCTCTCTCCTACTGAACTGTGAGCATCTTTACATATGCCCACATTACATAGAATCTGGCACATAATTATTTGCTTAAAATTGCTTGTTGGGTTTGGAAGAAAAAGAACGCTTGATTGAAAGAAGTAAAGGAAGAATGCTTTGCAGAGATCCTACCATTTTGAATTTCTAGAACTACAAGGAGAAACAGGTTTTCTTCCTTCAGTCAGGAAGAGTAAAGGAAAACCTCTGGCTGACCCTGTGGGGAGGCTTGAGGTTGGAGAGCAGGTCTTCCTCTCTCCCCTGGGGCCTCACCCAAGACTCAGGTCTTACTTGCAGAGCCCCTGGGGGTCCGGGTGGGCAGCTGCTTTCCTTTGGCGCCACTTTCTGGGCAAAAGGTTCCAGTGTTTGGATTTTATTAGCCAGTAAAATTAAGGGGGAAATGCTGGAAAAAAATCACAGCACACTGTTGTTACTCTTGTGAGTGAATAACATAACTCGCAACTAGACTATTAATGTCTAAATGGATTTTCTGTGCTCCAAGCCAAAACACATTTCATAAAGTTGCACAGAGATGGATGGTATCCCAGTTAATAAAAACCCTTGTGGGCGAAGGATGCATGGTCTGATGGAAGGGAAGCTGATTGATGCTAGGCTGGGGGGATGGTTGCATTTCACTGGAATTTTATTTATTTTTAAATTGAATAAAGACTGGTTTATTAAATAGTTGAGCTTAAACAGTATTATCAAAACTTAACTCAAAAAAGTGAATTTACTAAGCACGTATTTAGAGCTATAAATGCGTAGATGGAATTTTATGAGCTATCTTGAATACTTTTCAACATTGTATTATCAACCATTTTAATCCAAATTCTAATTTGTTTCTAGTCATAAGTAGGGACGTTTCTTTCAAACTCACATTTAGGGACAACTGGGTGGCTCCATAGGTTAGGCAGCCAACTCTGGATCTCAGCTCAGGTCTTGATCTCAGGGTCATGAGTTCAAGCCCCAAACCGGGCTCCACTCTGGGCACGGAGCCTACATTAGAAGAAGGAAAGCAAAAGTGAGTTGGGGGAAATCGGAGGGGGAGACGAACCATAAGAGACTGTGGACTCTGAGAAACAAACTGAGGGTTTTGGAAAAGGGGACTGTGGGGATGTGTAAGCCTGGTGGGGGTACTAAGGAGGGCACGTACTGCATGGAGCACTGGGTGTGGTGCATAAACAATGAAACTTGGAACACTGAAAAAACAAAATAAAATTTAAAAATAAATAAAAAACAAAAAAATAAAAAATAAATAAGTTTATGTTTATGTGGTGGAGTAATATCCCTCCCAGAATTGATGTGCAGCTCCAGAATTTTAGTCAATACTTAAGAATAAGCAACTCCGCGTATTCTGACAGCTGCAGATACCTCAGCTCAAAGAAGGATTTTTGTGACTATCTTCCTTTACAACCTATTGTGATAATATATTTCAGAGTTTGATTTCTTTAGAGCCTCCATTATAGTCAGCTGCAGGAGAAAAGAAAGAATAGGAGTCACTGTACAGAAAGCCTAAAAAACCTGGGGCTTTCATCTGAAAAGGTAACTTCACATTTCAGTCTTAGAAAACTTCCCCATTCCAGGGTATCTCCATGGTGATTGGCAGCTGGTGGCTGGAGATCACCTGCAATTGCACCTGCCTCTTCCAACAAGGTCGTTTGTAACAAGACTAAGAAATATGTGGTATGGGACACTGTTTAGACAAAGCAATTAGAATCATATATATGTGTGTGTGTGTATATATATATATATAAAATCCTATATATAAATATATATTATTCTCTCTATATATTATTATAATATATAATATATATTATATGTATATATGTGTATTATTCTATATATATTATTCTATATATAGTATATATAATATATATGCATACATATACATACATTGTTTTCCTTTTTTACATATGTAGTACAGGCATAATGTAAACAAAGGGATAAAATAAAAAAAATAAATTCTGTATCTGTGGAAATGCACTAAGTGTGAAGAGTGGGTTACTCTATGTCATGGAATTAAAAGTCATATTTATTTTTTGCTTGTTTTTTCCTATTTTTTTTCTGCATTAAACCTGAAGTTCTTCCATCAGAGAAAAGGGAACTATTTTTCCTTTTCTTTAGTTCTGGAAAATTTTAGACTAGACAAAAAAGCTAGACTGTCGCTTAGAGTTGTGCTGTGCATTTCAGACTCACTTGGGACCCATAGCCCCTTTATGCTTTTGCCTTTTTCTTTCTCCCTTTTGGACTGAGAATACCTATCCCATGTCTCTCCCACCACTGTATTTTAGAACTAGATGAGTTGTTTTCTGGTTTCACAGCTCCACAGATAAGAGTGGAACTTTGCATCAGGATGTACCATATCCCAAGTTTCACGCCATAAATGACTTAGATGATGAAGTTGGGGCTTTTTGGAGTTGGTGATATTCAGATGAGATTTTGGATTTAGAGCTGATTCTGGAATGACTTAAAACACTTTTTGGGGGATGTTTGGGGATATTTAGTACATGGGACAGATGTGAGATTTGGGGGGCAAGAGGGCCGACTAAACTAGGTTGACTGGTGTCTCTGTCCTCCCCCAAATTCAATCCCTTCCTGGAACCACAGAATTTGACCTTATTTGGAAATAGGGTCGTTGAAGATGTAAGATCTAAGTTAAGACAAGGTCATGTTGGAGCAGGGTGGGCTCCAGTAATCCAATATGACTGGTGTCTTTATAAGAAGGGAATATACATAGAGAGAGACGCAGGGAGAAGGCCACGTGACAGGGGCAGAGGAAGGAAGAGCAAAGACTGCCATTAATACCAGAACCAAAGAGAAAGGCATGGAATGGATTCTCCCCTAAAGCCTTTTGAGAGAGATGATGACCCTTGCCTTAAGACTTCCAACCTTCAGAACTGTGAGACAGTAAGTTTCTGAGGTTTTCAGTGGGGCAGTTAGTGATACTTTATTACAATAGCCCTAAGAAACTAATAAAATTTGTACATAGACTCCTGTATGGGTATATTACACACATTACAAAATGTACACAGAAACAGATATTGAAGAATGTGTGAAGATGAAAAAACTAATATATTTTTTAAAAGTCTTCTTTCTTTCTTTCTCATGTTTGTTTGTTTGTTTGTTTGTTTCTTTCTTTCTTAAAGTAATCCCTACATCCAGGGTGAGCTTCCAACCCAGGACCCTGAGATCAATAGTTGCAGGCTCTACTGACAGCCAGCCCCCTGCCCTGAATAAACTAGCATTTTAAAAAGAATTGCAACTTACTTACTGTTTGCAAAGAATCTGGAGTAAGAAAGCAATGGTACTATTTGCCGTTTTTAAATAAACTTCACTTGGAACAATTTTACAGGTACAGAAAAGTTGCAAAGATGGTGCAGAGAGTTGGCCAGACACTTTCCTGTTGTGGCTGGGGGTGGGGGCACAGACAGGGCCTGCCAGAGGACAGGTGGCTGGGATGTCTAGAAGAGAACACAGACCTTGGAGCAGGAGACCGACGTGAAAGCCTCATTCAGCCGCCCACCATCTTCCTGCCTCCCTCACTTTGCTCATGGGAGGACAGGGGCAAGAAAGCTACCCACAGAGTTGTGAAGGTGAAACAGATCGAGGCTCTGCCCTGTGCTAGCTAAAGGAGCGCGGAGAAAATACTCCACCCCCAGATGCACCATATCCTCCTCTGTAAAGTGGGAGAGCCCTGTCTTTTCTCTAAGGTTATAAGGGGGGTGAGAGGTTGTTCAATTCTAGGCCACCTGGTCATCTGTTCTTCCCTTTCTTTGTCCCTCAGCCACGGTTCCTAGGCTTTTCCTTAAGCAGAGTTCTTGGTTACAGTTGCAAAAATGCCAAAATGCAGCTCAAATATCTGCATGGAATGTTCAGACGCACCCACCATGAAAACTTGCTCCAAAACATACAGCTTGTGACACTAACATTATTGAGGTGTGTGTGTGTGTGTTGAGGGGGGGAAGGTAGGGGTGGGTGGGTGGCTGTGTTGGTGACCCCTTAAGGACCTTCCAGTCTTAGGATTCTTTGTATCAAAAAGAAGCAGAATCTAGGCTTGTTGCTTTTATGCTGTGAGTAGTCCTCAGCTCTGTCTGGAAAATTCCAGGAGGAGGCTTCTTCAGTACATATGTCGGAGAAGAACTGATTTGTTCTAAAACTAGCAAGTGCGTGGGATGCTACGCACCATTGCTCCTCAGCACCCGCCCCTCGCCCCCACTTCTGCGACGCCAGCCTTGCTTTCAGCGGAGGAACCTCTGCCACCCCCGCGCCTTTCTCTCCAGACTCCCTCAGGGGGGAGGGGCACCCTCCAGGGTCTGGACTTCAGCCCTTTTCTCCTTTTTCCCCTTGATGACAAAGATCACGGAATCGGGATTTTAGAGCAGGTTGTTCTGACAGCAGTTAGGCTCTGTTTCTCAATCTTGGCTACACTTTAGAATCTCTTGGTGGAGATTTTGAAGCATACAGATTCCAGGGTCTCACCTTCAGAGATTCTGGGGAGAAGCCCAGACACTGGTATGTTTGAAAAAAGCTTCTCAGGTGATGGGCTTGCCTGGCTGGCTCCACGGTTGCGGTGCACGACTCTTGATCTTGGGTTCGTGGGTTCCAGTGCCATGTTCGATGGAGAGATTATTTAAAAATAAAATCTTTAAAAAATAGTAAAAATCTTTTCAGGTGATTCTAAAGTCCCGCCAGGATTGAGAGCCAGTCCAGAGTTTTCTGACCACCCCTGACTGAAGGCAGAGACTTCATGTCTCTTGTGTATCGCAGTATCCACTAGCAGCACAAATATTTGTTGAATTAGTGAATGAACCACATTCCTCAGAGCCGTGGGCAGTTCCTTGGATGCTCCCGGGTGCTGGGTAGCAGAGGGCAAATTTACTGGGCTCCAGACCCCCAACACTACTTCACCTGGAGTGCTCACATTTATCTGTTAAATTTTAAATACATGCTTCCATATAAAACATGGAAACCCCTCATTTACTGATGAAGTCTGGATGTTTTACATAAAAGAATAGCGACAATATCCCCTGTTGCAGCAAAATGGCCCAAGAACAAGTTTTCTCATCAAACTCCAACACATATTCATTAACAAGTTTTATAATTTGAGAACACATTTGTGGAGGCGCCTGGGTGGCTCAGTGGTTAAGCGTCTGCCTCTGGCTCAGGTTATGATCCCAGGGTCCTGGGATGGAGCCCCACATCGGACTCCCTGCTCAGCCAGAAGTCTGCTTCTCCCTCTCCCACTCACCCTGTTTGTGTTCCTTCTCTCACTGTCTCTCTCTGCCAAATAAATAAAATCTTAAAAAAAAAAACCCCGCATTTGCAGAGGTCATTGTAACCTTATAGCCATTTTTCTGAATGGACTTTAATTTTCAGAACAGTTTTAGGTTTACAGAAGAGTTGTGGAGATAGTTCAGAATTCCCACATACCCTGCACCAAGGTTTCCTTTATGATTAATATCTTACATTAGTAATATACATCAGTTATAACGAGTGAACCAATGTTGATACATTACTATTAACTAAAGTTCATACTTTATTCCAGTTTCCTTAGCTTTTACCTAATGTCCCTTTCCTGTCTCAGGATCCCACCCAGGACACCACATTTGGTTGTCATGTGCCCTGTATACTTTCCCTGCTTGTGACAATTTCTCACATTTTCCTCTTTCTGAAGACTTTGGCCAGTTTTGAGGAGGGCTGGTTAGGGTTTTTAGAGCCGCTGTCATTGGAATTTGTCTGTTTTTCTCATGGATGGACTAGGGTTGTGGGTTTTGGGGAGGAAGGCCACAGAGGTAAAGGACCATTCTCATCGCATCATAGCAAGAGCACAGACTATCGACATGACTTGTCACTGTTGATGGTGACCTCCATCACCTGGCTGAGGTGGTATTTGTCTGGTTTCTCCATTGTTCAATTATTCCTCCCATCCCTGCTCTTGCCCTACTGTGTTCTTTGGAAGGCAATCACTTTGTGCAGCCCACACTTGAGGGATGGGGAGTTATGTAACCCTCCTTGAGGGGGTAGTATCTCCATAAATTATTTGTAATTCTTCTACTTGGGAGATTTCTCTTTTGCTTTCTTTTAGCCCTTCTTTCTTTTTATTTAGTCAATCATATATTTATAACAATATATGATAGATATACTTCGGACATTTGTTTTGTACTTGGGGGTTCTAATCCAGTGCTTCTCTATTTTGTTTCTCAGAATGTTCCGGCTTTGGCCATTGGGAGTGCTTTTAGTTGGCTCAGGTGTCACTCTGACATATGACCATCGGTTCTTTTCTTTTTTTCAAACACTTCCTTAGTTTGTAGAACTACAACATGCTACAACAGGCTCATCATGCCCTAAATTGTAGCCATCTAGAAATGTATTAATATTGTTGTGTTCTCCTTAATTTAAGATTAATTTATATTTTTCTGAGAATAATTGAAAAATTTAAAAAGTATTAGACAAGTGTGTCAGGCTGCTAGGGACTTTACGATGTTGGTCAGCTTTTAAAATTCGTAATTTGCTATGCTTTCTTTCCTTGGCTAAAATAAATATTATCTTTATACCTAATTCGGTATTCATGATTTTGTTTGTTTTTCTTTTAGAAAGTCCCTCCAATTAGAGAAGTTTTAGGCCCTGGGGAGTCCTTGGTGTGCCCTTGTTTCTATAAGTGAGCCAAGACATTTAGGAATGAAATCGAAGTCTTCAACAGTCAAGGTCAAGTGAGAGAATGACAAAATATGAACATGGGAAAAAGCTGGCCTAGCCCATGGGCCAGGACAGCTGAGCCTTCTCTTAAACTGGTTGCTGACCATGGGTCTTTGCTAAAAGCACTTCTTTGCCAATAATATAATTTCAGTTGTTATTTTACTAAGCACATGGTACTAGTGACTCATTTAATAACTGCCCAGGGAGAACATTTGTGTGTTAGGCATCTTTCTGCATAGTTGGAGATAAGACGACAAAGTCCCCAACTCAAAGGATGGATGAGACATCAATAATTACAAATGGAAGGTGTTCTGGGGCCATCAAATTCTCCAGGAGAGACTTATTGTCTCTTGAGGGGTTGGGGAAGGCTCCACAGAGCAAGGGATATTTGGACAGATGGATAGAAGTTTATCAGGCAAAGAAAGGGTCCTTTCAGTTAGGGAGTAGGGTGGCTGCCTCAAAAAGACATAGGTTCCAGCCACATTAGGAACCCTGGGGAGTCTAGTGAGCCCAAAGTGAAATTACTGATTCCTTCAGTGTCCTTGCCTCGATGAACAGGCCCTGTGCCAGATTCACCTTTATAATTCTAGCCCCAGGATGGTTCATGGTGAAGAGTAGGTGCTCAGGGGTGTGGCTGAGTGAAGAAATGAGAACACATGGTACTCGCTCTAAATTGACTGCTTCGGTGAGTGTGAATATTTAGCTTTATGATGTCCAGTGTAGCATTATAGGTAATAATAAGAATCTCAAAAGAACTAAGATTCCCAACAGGGGTGCCTGGGTGGCTCAGTGGGTTAAGCCTTTGCCTTCGGCTCAGGTCGTGATCTCAGGGTCCTGGGATCGAGCCCTGCATTGGGCTCTCTGCTCAGCAGGGAGCGTGCTTCCTCCTCTCTCTCTGTTTGCTGCTCTGCTACTTGTGATATCTCTCTCTGCCAAATAAATAAATAAAATCTTAAAAAAAAAAAAAAAGGAACTGAGATTCCCAACAAAAGTGGATTGGTTAAACCAAGTATGGTGTCTTTACTAATGCAATAGAATTCTGTATAGCTATGATTCATAATATTTATGAATATGGAACAGTACTTATAACATGTTGTTGAGTGGGGATAGGAGTTTACAAAAACAAAATATACAATATAAACCCAGTTTTGTAAATTATGTGTGTGTGTGTGTGTGTGTGTGTAGAGACACGCATACATACATATAGGTGTATATATGAATTTTGGGCAAGGATTTTTACAAATTACAGATTATTTCAATTTTCTCCTTTTGGTTATCCACTCTTCCTAATTTCTCTATAATGCATCTACATTAAAGATGTAATATGAAAAATGTTTCCAGAAGACTCAGATTTTGAGGACAAATATTTCTTGAGGAGCACCTGGATGGCTCAGTGGGTTAAACCTCTACCTTCGGCTCAGGTCATGATCTCAGGGTCCTGTGATAGAGCCTTGCATGGGGGTGGGAGGGTCTCTGCTCAGCAGGGGGCCTGCTTCCCCCCCCCTCTCTATGTCTCCTCTCTGCCTACTTGTGAACTCTGTCTGTCAAATAAATAAATAAACTCTTTAAAAACAAAAGTTTCTTGAAAAACCATAAAGCGGTAACCAAAAAGAATTCTCTGTTGAAATGCAAAGCCCTGTGTGTGCATGTGTGTTTTCATGCAGGGGTCTATGCTTGTGTATATGGCATAGATGTATCACTATTTTAACACCTTGTTGGTCTCCATTGAATGGTATTTTCCTAACCATTATCTCATTTAACCTTCCCTGCAGTCCTGGGTTAGAGGCCAGGCTGGCATTACTGTGGGTAGGTTAATGTCAATGTGGCAAACTCACACTAACAGCCTCAAGCTTGCCTTGGTGTACAGAGTGCTAACCAGCTGGCTGAGCTGAAACTCATCCACATCTACAGGCCTTTTGACACCAGGGGGCCGAAGCATTCTTCTTTCCTGGTCTGGAGATTATCTGATGTTGGGGGAGGAGGCGGGGGAGGGCCCAAACCAGCCATATTAGTATCCCAGGTCTTTTTCCTAACATCTTAGCCTTTAAAAGTCACACCGTGGAGTGTTCGATCCTAGACAAACATGTCCATAAAACATTCTTCCGTGAAAAAAGTCAGTTACAAAAGTGTGATCCCATTTTAGTAAAAACTAAAATGTTTGAAGATACATAGGGAAAAATCTGAACCAAGATATACGATCAAGAGCAAAAAGCAAGATGCGGTATACGTGGTCTGATGCCTCTTATAGTAAGAAAGGTGTAGAACAAGAAGTTCTGTTTGTACTTGGGTGTTTGTGTTCAGGAGCCTTACAAGGATACACAGACAACCCAAAAGATTAGACCTGAGAGGGGGGAAGGAGGTGGGAATCACAGCTAGAGGGGGGGCTTGGGGACAACACTTCTCAAGGAATATCAATTCAATACCACTTTGCTTTGAACCATTCAAGAAAATGAAAATTACATTAAAAAAATCGAGTAGACATACCAAAATGCTAATTTTGGGTGGTGGAGAAACATGTCATGTTTATTTCCTTCTTTTTAGTGCATCTGCATTTTCTCAATGTTTTTCATGTGTCAGAAAAGGAGTTATTTAAAAACATTTTTTCTCTAAACTTACTAAAGTCTTTGTACCTTTGGTTGAAAAGAGGAGCTGAACGAGATTTCTAAAGGATTTTGGGGGAAGGGTGATCCTGTCGGATACCATCAATGTGAATCCTCCTTCCACATGATACTGTTTATTACTTCAGGCTGACAGCCTGCAAAGAGACATTCTGGGCCCGGTTTCCATTGTAAGGAGAGCAGCAGGCCCCAGAATTCTCTCTGGAATTGAACTTGAAGTCCTGCTCTGGCTGCAAGATGAAATGCAGATTTCCCACCACAGGCCATTCCTTCCCACTCTCCGCCCCCAAAAGTTGATTCAGATAATTCTTTAAAAAGAATTCCACACCATCTCCTTTCAGGGAAATGGAAGAAGTCTAGTCCAGAGACATTCTCTGGGCCTTTAGCATTTTTGATTGATTGTGAATTTAATATATTTTTAACTCAATTCAAGTACTTCTCTCTCAAGAGACTGCTCCTCTTTTTTCTCGTCTGTGTTGTCTGAGTTGTAGTCAGTGGAGTTTGGCTGCGTGTTTGTTGACACATTTTCTGGGCAAGGCTATTTGAGAAATACTGACATTTCCTCTAACTTTTCTCTTTAGGCATCAACCCAGTTTGTCTCCCCATCCCTGTCGGAGCTCCAGTGTCTCTTTCTTGGAAGAGAAGAATCCGCTTTCGTCTTCACAATCACTTTCAGATTTTTTTTCCTCTTTCTTTCTTTCCCTCTGCAGACTTGTCTCTATTCCATGGCCTGGGCCTCTGCCCAGCCAGCTTCCGAACCTCATGCTGTCTCCTGAAGCATGGAGTCCTCTGCTCTCAGGTTTGGGAGGGACCTCAGAGATCCTTTTAATCTGCACATTAGGCATCTCCTCTACTACATTTTTGCCAGATAGTCACTCAGTGTCTTCTTAAACACCTCCAGGGACAGAGAGCTCACTACCTTTCAGACCAGTTGGCCATCTATTGTTGTTTGCTCAGGAAGCTGAGAGAAAGCTCGCGACCCTCTTACTTGCTCTTTGGGTGATTTCTGATCCCAGTGAAAAGAATCATCTGAGACAGGAGCATGGTGGAGAGAGATCCTTGCCCAGCCTGGACCAAAGGGACCAGAACACTGGCATTTGCCCTGAGGGCAATGGTGAGAGTGGGGGTGGGGTGAGGGGATCTGGCCTCAGAAGCAGGGCTTCCTCCCTGCACCATCTTTCACTGACCAACCCAGTTATCTGGGAAAGTCATTTGTACTCTGGAATCTAGTTTCTCTTGTTTATAAACCTGGAGTTGTAATAACTACTTCCCTAGACTAATGGGACCACCGAATGAAATAACCCAGGTGAAGATTCTTTGTAACTATAGACTTTTATGGAAAGCACAGTTACCATTTAAATTCTAAATGAGGAGCTTAGTAAGTACCCCGCCCAGGCTGAGGAGGTTACAAAATGGAGGGTTCAGGGATTAACTCTGCCTACACCTGTATATCATTGGCAGGATCAGCCCGTGACCACTGTTGGTCGCCTCTGAGGGGCTAACCCAAGGTGATGACAGAATCTGGGCACATCAGAGGCTGAAGGATGTGAGTTCCCATCTGGTATAAAATGCTCCTTTTCAAGACGAATGAGTGCCTTGGTGCCTTGCCCAGTCACATGGTTCAGTAATGGTGGGTTGGCTGATCGTTGAACCCACTAATATTTTGGACAGTACGGTCTCCATTGTGTAGGATTTCCTGGATCACTGTAGCAAGTTTAACATCTCTGCTTCCCATCCACTGAATGGCAGCAGCATCCTGTCATCTTTTTTTTTTAAGATTTTAAAAAAAAATTTATTTGAGAGAAAGAGTGAGAGACAGAGGGAGCAAGCTTTTTTAAAGATTTTTTTAAACTTTATTTGAGAGAAAGAGTGAGAGACAGAGTGAGAGCAGTGCACGAGTTGGGGAGGGGTAGAGGCAGAGGGAGTAACAGACTCCCCACTGAGCAGAGACCCTGACCCTGGCCTCAATCCCACGACCCTGAGATCATGACCCCAGCCAAAGGCAGACATTTAAGCGACTGAGCCACCCAGGCATCCTTCAACCTTGAACATTTACTCTCTTTTACAATCTCAAGCAATTCCTCATCTTCTGTTCTCACTCACACTTGTTTGCTCTTTCTCATTCTCACGCATACTCTCTCCCCCATTTATCACCCGTTGCCCACTACTGCTGTCTGTATTTCAGTATGCTTACATTTCTCATTAAAAATACCCCCGGGGGCACCTGGCTGGCTTAGTCGGTAGAGCTTATGACTCTTGATCTCAGGGTTGTGAGCTGGAGCCTCAAGTTGGGTGTAGAGATTACTTAAAAATAAAAAAGAAATCTTAAAAAAATACCCCCAAACTCCCCAATCTTTGCCCAACTTTTCTCCCCTTCCTCATCACAATCAAGGCTGTTTAACAAATAACAAGAGCAGTACAAAGACATCCCACATACTTTTGGCCCAGATTTCCCAAATGTTTCCATTTTACCACATTTGTTTTCTCTCTCTGGATCTAATTTCACCCAAACATATAAATAGATATGTTTGTATTTATATATTTTATTATTTTCCCCTTAATTTATTCATTGTGTTTTGATTTATTCTTATTTATACTTTTCTGTTTTCTAACACATTGATTTATTCTTTTTTTTTATGGGGGGGTGGGCAGAGCAGAGGGAGAGAGAGAATCCCCAACAGTCTCCACGCCCAGTGCTGAAAATGACGTGGGGCTCAAACCCAGGACCCTGAGATCATGACCTGAGCCGAGATCATGGCCTGAGCCGAAATCAAGAGTCAGATGCTCAACGCACTGAGCCACCCAAATGCCCCGCACATTGATTTATTCCTGTATATATATATTTTTCTGAACTGTTGCACATAGGATGCTTGCTTACCCCTATATACTTTGTTGTGTATTTTCTAGGAACATAAGTCAACCATCAAAATCAGGAAATTGGGGCACCTGGGTGGCTCAGTGGGTTGAGCTTCAGACTCTTGATTTCTGCTCAGGTCATGATCTCTGCATCATGAGATTGAGCCCCACTGTGGACTCCATGCTCATCAGGGAGTCTGCTGGAGATTTACTCTCCCTCTGCCCCTGCCCCACCCCCACTCGAATGTGCGCTCTCCTTCTCTCTAAAATAAATAAATAAATCTTTGAAAGAAAATCAGGAACTTAACATTACTGCAGTGTTATCTGATCTATAAATCTCATTCAGATTCAACCATTATCCCAATAACGTCCTTTAGAAGGAAGGAAAATTCATTTGTCATGTTTCTTTAGTTGTTCATTTTTCGTCGGAAACAGTTCCTCAGTTTTTTCTGTTTCATGACGCTGACATTTTAAAAAGTAGAGGCCAGTCTTTTTTGTAGAAAATCCCTCAGTTTAAATTTGTCTGATGTTTCTTCGTGATGAGGATAAGGTTATACTCCTTCGTAGGAATACTACAGAAGGGATGCTCTGTTTTCTCCGTGCATCACATCAGGAGGCATGGGATGTTGATTTGTCTTATTACTGGTGATACTAACCTTCATCACTCGATGGTGTTGACCAGGTTTTTCCCCTGTAAAGTTACTATTTTTTCCATTGCAATTAATAAGTATCTTTGGGGAGATACTCTGAGACTGTGCAAATATCTTTTAGTCCTCAAACTTTTCCTTTACTAATTTTGGCATTCACTGATGGTTCTTAGTTTGCATTAATTATACTATTGTAATGGTTGCTGAATTATGATTTTCTAATTCTTTTATTCTTTTTACATTTATTAGTGAATCCAATGCTTGCTCTTTTAATTTTGTCAAATGCTTTTTCAGCCTCTATGGGCATGATATTATTTCTCTTCTTAAATCTAGTAATATGAGCTATATTGGTTGATTTCCTAGTATTGAGCCATCCATGCATTCATTGAGTATCTTCATGTAGTTGTTTTTTTTTTAATTCTTCTGGATCTGTTTGTTAATACTTCATGTAAGATTTTTGTATCTTTATTTACAAATTAGCTTGACCTGCAGCTTTTGTGTATGCAATATTTGTTATTTATCTGTATGGGTGTTAAATTCTCATTATAAGAGGCATTTACATGGTTTTTGTTTTTTCAAAAGCTGTAGAACAGTTTAAATAACATGGGCATTAGCAGCTGCCAAGAAGTCTAGTAAAAATTTTGTGTGTGTGTGTGGGGGGATTCCTTGTAAAATTCTCTGAGTTTGCTGCTTTTTGAGGGAGTAGCTCTTTGATAAATTTCTCACCCCCTTTACGGAAATTGTTCTATTTTTATTTTCCACCTGTTCTGGGGTTGACTTTAGGGAATCACATTTTCCTAGAAGTTGGTCAAGGTCATTCAGGTTTCCAAAGTTATCTGCATAGAGTTACCAAATCAGTCTCATGCCATTTTAGTGTCCTCTAATTCTGGGTATATTTCTCCCTTGTCATTTCTTATTTTGTGGAATTGAACTTCTTCATTGTATTCCTTTTCTTTGGTTGCTGTAACAAATTACCACAAACATAGTGGCCTATTATCTCACATTTTAGTAGGTGGGAAGTCTGACTTGGGGACTGTCAGGCTAAAATGAGGATGCTGACAAGGCTGCATTCCTTTCCAGAGGCTCGGGGAGAGAAGCTCTTTCTCTGCCTTTTCTAGTTTCTAAAGCTGCCCGCATTCTTTGGCTTATGGTCTTCTACTTTCATCTTCAAGCAAGCAATAGCACACCAAATTCTCACATACATCTCTTGGACACTTCACCCATCGTAACATTTCTTTCTGACTCAGGGAAAGGTTCTCTGATTTTAGAGACTCGTATGATTAGGTTGAGCCCACCTGGATAATCCAGGATGCTCTTCTGTCCCAAGGGGCTTCACCTTATTTACATCTGCAAAGTCCCATATTCCTAGGTCCTGCAGATGAGAGTGTAGACACCTTGTGGGGGGGGCATTATTCTGTCTACCATACCCATTTTTTTCCTTAATAAGATTGGAAATTTTTTTAAACCCTTTTTTTTTTTAAGATTTTATTTATTTATTTGACAGACAGAGATCACAAGTAGGCAGAGAGGCAGGCAGAGACAGATGGAGAAGCAGTCTCCCTGCTGAGCAGAGAGCCCGATGCGGGGCTCGATCCAAGGACCCTGAGATCATGACCTGAGCCAAAGGCAGAGGCTTAACCCACTGAGCCACCCAGGTGCCCCTAGATTGGAAATTTTAATCTATTTTATTATTTTACCCTTATATATTCATTATGTCTTAATTTATTCTAATTTCTATTTTTTTCTGTTTTCCTACATTTGTTCATTTGTCTTTCTAGGTTCCTATAGTTTATGTTGTTGTTCTTTTTTAAAATTTTTAATGCTCAATTATTGGTTTTTCTTCTATCTTCTTTATCAGTTTAAATAAAATTATGGAATTTTCCCTGAACACAAAATGTTTTAATGTTAGCCCACGGGTGCTGCTATGTTGTTTTCATTGTTACTGCTTCTATGTAGACTAGAACTTTAGTTATCTTTCCTTAAACCCAAGAAATGTTTAAGGCAGAATTCTAACACTTTTTAAAAATTTCTGAAGATGCGGGGCGCCTGGGTGGCTTGGTTAAATGTCTGCCTTCAGCTTGCGTAATGGTCCTGGGACCTTGAGACTGAGCCCCACATCAGGCGCTCTGCTCTGTGGGGAGCCTGCTTCTCCCTCTGCCTGCTGTTCCCCCTGCTTGTGTTCTCTCTCTGTGTCAAATAAATTACACAAAATCTTAAAAAAAAAAAGATCATTTAAAAACATTTCTGAAGGTGGAAGGTCTTTTTATTTTTAGATTTTAGAATTACTGGTAATATTGTACCTTGGTCAGAGAATGCTTTCCTATGGTCCCAACACCAGATCAAGTCTCATGAATGTTTCAGGGGCCTTTGTGGGGTAAGGGGATGTATTCTTTATTTTCAGGGTACAGAGTTGAAATTTTATCTATCAGAACTTCCTTACTAGTAATTATGTATATAAGGTCTTAATCTGTCATTGCTTATCTATCATTTAACCTCTTGTCCTGTCATGGACTGAGAGAGGTATTTGTGTTTATTTCTTTTTGTATAATTTCTAAGTTATGCTACATGATGGTCATTGTTACATTTCTTGGTGTATAGATTTTTATAACTATTATATCTTCATGACCTCATTTAGTGTAGTATTTTGTTAAAGATTTATTTATTTATTTGACAGACAGAGATCACAAGTAGGCAGAGAGGCAGGCAGACAGAGAGGGGGTGGGAAGCAGGCTCCTTGGTGAGTAGAGAGCCCAATGCAGGGCTCGATCCCAGGAGCTGGGATCATGACCTGAACCAAAGACAGAGGCTTTAGCCTACCGAGTCATCCATGCACCCTCAGTGTCGTATTTTTGATGTATAAAAACTTTTAAGGTTTTATGTAGTCATGTTTTATCAAAATTATCCTTTTTGGTTTCTGTATTTTATGTTGTATTTAAAAATACTATCTCTAATCCCAGTTTTTAAAATTATTCAGTCATGCTTTCTTCCAGTACATTTGTGGTTTTGTTTCTTACATAAAAATTTAAAAAATCATCTGGAATTTATTTTGATGTAAAGAGTGAATAGGTGCCTAGCTTTGCTTCCTACTCCCGAACGTTGGTCTTTTCAGATGGCTTATCAGATGTCTAAACATCTTTATTGGATAATCAGTTATAGGAGACATCTGTTGTTTCTGCCTTCTGCCCAGCATCCTATGCCTCTCTCTTTAATAACAGCCCCTCTGTTTTCCCTGGGGAACTACCTCTCAGTCCATATGGTTTGTCTGGAACTGACACTAACTCCTGCTACAAGGTTGGGCATATAAATCAAACTGGGTGTCTTCTCCACAGCCACAGTCATTGCCTTGGGTATGGGGCCTGAGCTAATCTAAGACAATCGGAGTCAAGAAGACTTAGCTCTAAGACTTCTATTGGTATTATTTCAGAATACATCATCTTTTTCTATTGGACTTGAAGCTACAAAAGTGTAAGCCTGGGTTTACAGGGACTGCCACCTTGTGTAACCCAAGAACAAAACCAACAAAGTGAAAAGGAGAGCCTGTGTGATAGAAGGAGTCTAGGTACCGGTGAATTTACCTGAGTTCAACTCTGTCTCACTCCTGGACTTTTCTATGATGTGAGCCAAGAGGCCTACTCTTTTTAAGATATACCAAAAATGAACATTGTCAATCACCAATGCCCAGGCAAGATCATCAGAGCCTGATAAAACCATCAGGTAATATTTAACTGGGGAATGGACTACTTATTAACCCCATAGGGAAAGAGTAATTTTATAATAGAAGGAACTGATGTTAGCACCTTAACCATGTGATCAGCTTCAGGATCTGTCCTCTAAGGGTAAGCTGACATCATGTGCCTCTCAAGGTGATGGGATGGGAAGTACACTAACACTTAAGTAGTATTCCTGCCCAAAAATGTTTCGTTGACTCTAACCATGAGAGAACATCAGACAAAGCCAGCTTGTGATGTATTTTCCTACACAATAGGCTTGGTAAATTCTTACAACTTAGGCACTTCCATTTTATATATTTTTATAAATAGGTAGAAGTTTAGATGCATTTAAGTAAAATGTTGACAGGTGTCTATTATATTATGCTTTTATTTCATCATAGATTTGAAATTAAAAAAAGATGAATTTGCAAACAAAGTATCCTTCATGCAAGCCCACAAAAATAGGTTCTATATAAAAATCTGATGGGGTTTCAAATTTGGTATGCCTCGTTCAATAAAATAGTTAAAACCTCTTTTGTCAAATCATATTATGAAATGTGCATTGCAATTATAGTCAATACTCATCTTATTTCAGCTTATAATAAGATTTTCCAGTTCTTATTAACAAAAAATAAAATTATATGCTAGCTGCTGGACCAATTAGTTTTAGCAGTATATACCTTTCTTTTTCATTAAATACATGGGAAATTTAATCATAAGGTCTAATGAAATTAATGGAGCTATTTTGGCCTTTTTAATGCATTATTTTATTGCATTATCCCCAGAAGCTGTCCGCCAGAGTTCAACACCCACATGAACACACATTTACTGAAGGAGTATCTTGTTTTCAGTAATACTTATCACATTAATAGTAATTGATAACTTTAGTTACACATCACACTGAATAATTATAAAGCAATGAGTACTACTATTATCATTTTATTCTGATAACTCAGATGTGATCCGTTACATCAAATACGCATCAGTTTGATCTTGACTGCTTTAAGAATCTTTCTTATAATACATGCTATACCATGTATTATTTCAAGGTTTTTGTATTTCTTAAATGTTGTATTAACACATTTATTTGAACTGAAAAATGACATCTGACTTTTTCTGACAGAAAGTGGTCTGGCTTGGCTGATGGGTTTGGCCATGAGGCCCAGCTTTGCAAAAAATTATTTTAGTAAATATTTTTCAGAATGTTTATAATTATTGAATGATCGACAGGGAACCTCTGAAGTTTGACCAAATAGAGTTCAAGCAAGTGATGAAACAAGGGCCCTTAAACAAACAGTCCCGAGTGATGCAGCAGAGGTCAGGGTGGCTCCGATGATCCCTACTCCCTGGTACTCTTGCCGCAATGTAATAGCCTCCCCTTCCATATGGGCAGGACCCAAAACTTGCTTTTAACTTAGGGAATATGGCAATGATGATGGCATGTACGTGAGTACATTTAAGTGATTTTGGTTATATAAAAGCGTAGCTCCAGTTTTATTAGGAGAGACTTTGCCTTGTTGGCTCTGTAGCAGTAAATGGCCCTACTAGGCAGATGTCAGTATGGCAAGGAGCTGAAGGAGGCCTTTAGCTAGTAGACAGCAGAGAACTTTCTGCTGCCAACAACCATGTGAATTTAGAAGGGACTCTGCTTCCGATGAGACTGCAGCAGCCTTAAAAGATCCGTAAGAAAGGACCCAGCCAGTCATGCCTGGATTCCTGACCCACAGAAATTGAGAGAAAATAAATATGTGCTGTTTGAAGCTGCTGAGTTTGCAGGTAATACTGTCATGTACTAATAGGTAACTAATACAAGTGGCAAAGATATGTTGAAATTCATATTTCAATATTTGAGTGCTCTTAGAAACTATCAGATTAAATAAAGGTCCAGGCAGAAGGATTGCAGATATAACATACAGAGATCACAAGTAGGCAGAGAGGCAGGCAGAGAGAGAGAGAGGAGGAAGCAGGCTCCCCGCCGAGCAGAGAGCCCGATGCTGGACTCGATCCCAGGACCCTGAGATCATGACCTGAGCCGAAGGCAGCGGCTTAGCCCACTGAGCCACCCAGGCGCCCTTTTTTTTTTTTTTTAAAGATTTTATTTATTTATTTGACAGAGAGAAATCACAAGTAGATGGAGAGGCAGGCAGAGAGAGAGAGAGGAGGAAGCAGGCTCCCCACTGAGGGGCATCAGAATCACCCAGAGGGCTTGTTTGGTAAAACACAGACTGCTGGTCTCATCCCCAGAATTTCTGATTCAGTAGGTCTGGGTAGGGCCTAAAATTTGCATTTCTAACAAGTTGCCAGATGATGGCTAGTGCACTTGCCTGGAATCCACACTCCGAGAGCCACTGATGTAGAAGCATTTGGTAGCGAAGTCTTGGTAAAACATTTCTGGTATACTTATCAGAAATAACTGGTAACTTCCAGTTTTATAAGTCAAATTGATTCCAGTCTTTCGTTTTCAAGGAAATTGAAGGAGGACCTAATGGAATTGTCAATTGAAAGATCATTTAAGATAATTCCTGATGAAGATTAGTATGTGGACACTTTGGCATATAACACGGATGGACGATTCTATAAAGGAGTGTGCCGTTTCTATTACACACACACACACACACACACACACACACACACACACACACAGAGTATTCCATTCCTAAGGATTTGTTTCAGTAAACAAGGTACATTAGGGGAAGTTAAACTGCTGTTACAGATAGACTTAAACAAGGTTCTTTGTATGAACTGCAAAAGGTTCACCAAAAAGACTGTGATTCGTACTTGGTTCTTATACCCTTTGTCTATGCTGGACATTACTTACGCTTATGCCTTAATATGCCATTCCTTCCTTCTTTTCTTTAATTTATTTATTCAAATATTATTTATTGAGCACCTGTTATATACCATACACCAAGCCAGCTATTTAGAATTCGGTGATGAACTATATCAGTAGTTTTCACATTTTTTTAAAACTAGACACCTGTGGTTTGTCTCCCTCCCGATCCCAACTTGTTTCATTTATTCTTTTCCTACCCCCCAAAACCTCTATGTTGCCTCTCAACTTCCTTATATCAGGGAGATCATATGATAATTGTCTTTCTCTGATTGACTTATTTTGCCAAGCATAATACCCTCTAGTTCCATCCATGTCATTGCAAATGGCATGATTTCATTTCTTTTGAGGGCGGCATAGTATTCCATTGTATATATATATATACACCACATAATCTCACAAAACAAACCGAGGCAGAGGAGGGTAGGGAGAGGGTGGTTGGGTTATGGACATCAGGGAAGATATGTGCTATGGTGAGTGCTGTGAAGTGTGTAAACCTGGCGATTCACAGACCTACACCCCTGGGGCTAATAATACATTATATGTTAATAAAAAAATTAAAAAAAAAAACAACAAAAAACTAGACACCTGTTATGTTAGCACTACCTTAAGTCAACATTTAATATTTTCTATCATATCATGAGATGTTGAAAAGGATGCAATCTCCAATTTATTATAAATTCTTACATTTTAAAATATAATTATTCCAATTTAACGATGGATTCTATATATGCTACCAATTTAATCATCACCATCACTAAACTTTCATCATTGATTATCACCAAACTATATAATCTCTCCTTTCACAGACTTATGTCACTTTTTTTTTAATAGAGGGGAAGGAGGAGCAGAGGGAGAGGGAGAATCCTGAGCAAGCTCACACCCAGTACACAGCCCAACACAGGGCTCCATCTCACGACCCTGAAATCATGTCTTGAACCAAAATCAAGAGTTGGGTAAATTTAAGCAATTGACCACCCAGCTGCCCTTACGTCATTCTTTCTTTAATCCTGAATCGTATTTCCATGTACACCCCCAAATGAATTTCATGCTGATACAATCTATTTTTATGCTTTATCCTGCTTCTTTATCCTGTCTTTTAATCTTACTCTATTATACTTGTATACAATAAATTGTTTTTAAATAATCTCCTTTGGCAATAAGGCTTTACATGTTAAACAACTATTCTGTATTGAGTGATTACTAAATTAGTAGTTCACGCTTGATCAAAACAATGTAATGAAATAGCAAATCTGGTAGATATGTATTAAAATTAAGTCATAAAAATTTATCAAAAAGGAATCTGTCCATGATCCCTGGGTTGGGAGTGCTCTTGTTTTTCCATTAGTTTACTGTATGAAGGAGATAGGTTTTAATGTCAGTTTGAGTCCTAATTTTCAATTTTTGAGTAAATGCAAAAATGCACCATGGGACAGACAGTGCTAGCTGTCTACCAAATTCATTTTCTTCTTCTCCCATGGTAATAAGATTGCTGGCATAACATTGGCTAAACTATATTCCCCAGCATCCTTTGCTGTTGCTGTGCTCATTATCAATACATCGTCACTCAGCTCAAATTCATCCTTTTTGTTTGCTCTGTGAAATGAACTTGGGCCCCACATGCATTCTTTCTTTCCCAGGCGGCAGTGACACTTTGTCTGTAGAAAGCGCGGAGTGACCCTGAAGGAGAAAGGGTTTTACTTCCTTGTTGCTGTGTGCGGGCTCCAGAGGTTATCCCAACTTCTCTGGTACCTAGCTGATACTACTGATATACTTCATCAGTGAATTCTAAATAGCTGGCTTGGTGTATGGTATGTAATAGGTGCTCAATAAATATTTGAATAAACAAGTTAAAGAAAAGAAAGAGGAAATGGCATATTGAGGTATAAGCATAAGTAATGTCCAGTGTAGCCAAAGGGTATAAGAGCCAAGTATGAACCTTTTGCAGTTCCTACAAATAACCTTAAAATATGCCTACTCTTTGCTTAAATGTCTATCTTGTAGGAATTTATCCAAAAGGCATAAAAGAACAGACTCTGATTACTGTATATACTTGTTCAATAGATCTTTTTTTTAAAAAAAGATTTTATTTATTTATTTGACAGACAGAGATCACAAGTAGGCAGAGGGCCAGGCAAAGGGAGAGAGAGAGAGGGGGAAGCAGGCTCCCCGCTGAGCAGAGAGCACGATTTGGGGCTGGATCCCAGGACCCTGGAATCACGACCTTAGCAGAAGGCAGAGGCTTAACCCACTGAGCCACCCAGGTGCCCCTACTAGATCTTTCTTAATCACCTACTCTGTCTTGGAGATAAAGTTCTTAGCAAAGTATACAGGGTCCATGCTTTCAAGGACTTTATAGCCTATTGGGAAAGACAATCAACTAATCTTGCAAATGAATGAATAATTAAGAATTGTGAGAAGTGCTATGGGAAAAAAGATAGTGTGGGACAAGTGGATAATGGGAGGTGAGAGCAAAGCTAGGAAGGCGAGGAAACTGAAATTACTCACTTGTGAGAGCAGTTGATTGTTTTCCTCTGGGGTGACCTTTGAATTGAGATTGAAGCATTTGTTGAGGTTAAGCTGGAGGGATGGTTTTGAAGGCAATGTCACATTTTGGGTCCCGGGAATAGTTTGTGTCTTGCTGAAGCAGGAGGGGGTGAGGCAGGGTTGAAGCACCAGGAGGCCAGAGGGCTGGAACATCTACAATAAGAGAGAATGGGGCAAGATGGAGCTGAAGAGCTAGGCAAGGACCCACACTGTAAGGCCAAGTTAAGGACTTTGGTTTATCCCAAGAAATGACTAGAAATATTCTTTTGAGGACTACTTCACATGATCTAAAATGCAGACTTCAGGTGTTCAGTTTGCGCAGTGCTGACAGATGGACGCGTAACAACCATGGGAACCAACATCTAGAGCATTTCTATCACCACAGCCCATTCTTCTTCTTCTTCTTCTCCTCCTTCTCCTCCTCCTCCTCCTTCTCTTCCTTCTTCTCCGTTGCCTTCTTTTTTTAATTACTGAGTAGCGTTTTGTTCTGTGGATACCACAACCTGTTTATGGGATCCTCCCTGGATGGACACTTGGGTTGCTTTTGGTGGCTCTTGTGAATGAGGCTTCTCTAATGTTCTCGCAGAGGTCTTCGTGAACACATTATCTTATCTCTCTGGGCTAAATACTCATGACTGGACTTGCCTGATCATCAGGTGGATGTCTGTTTACCTTCATAAGAAACCACCCATTTTCCAAAGGGGTCACCCCATTTTACACGCCCTCAGCACTGTATTCTCGCCAACATGTGGTGACATTAGGCTTTTTAAATTTTAGGTACTTCAGTGGTGTCGATGGGAAGTCTCAAGTGAGGGAGTGCCTTGGGCACTCTGACTAGAGTAGGGAGAAGGGGCTGGGGGAGGTAAGGATGGATGAAGTGAGGTGGGTTAGATAGTGATGGCAATAGTCCAGTGAGAGGTTCAGTTATGGCAATGATGGTGGATGTGGATTTGAGAGATATCTGGGAGGTAAAATTAGTCAGAGTTGGTTGTTAATTGGGAACCCCAGAAAAACCCTCAGTTCTTGTTTTTATTTACTTGATTTTGGAGGATGGAGATCATTTGGCTTGGTTTTGGATATATATTTGTGGTGCCTTAATCTTTAGCAAAGGGACTGCTCAAAAATGTTATAGTACGAATGTACTGTGAAATACGATGCAGGCACTAACAATGATACTGTAAGAGAAAGACTTCCTGATCTGGAAAGATATTCAAAATATATTGTTTAAAAAATAAGTTACAAAACTATGTTCACTGTATAGCATGACCTTTTTTTCATAATTAAATACTAGTCCAGAGAAAAGGCATGTGGATGGAGCTCCAACTGGCTCAGTTGGTTAAGCAACCGGCTCTTGATTTTGGCTCAGGTCATGATCTCAGGGTCCTGGGATCCAGCTCCCTTTTGGGCTTCCCCCTAAGTGGGGAGTCTGCTAGAGGATTCTCTCTTTCTCTCCTTCTGCCCTGCCCCACTGCTGCTTGCACGCACACACACACACACTCTCTCTCTCTCTAATACATTAATTAATTAAAAAAAAAGAAAAGCCATGTGGAGGGATGTATGATAGAGGGTTTACTGTGACTTCTATGTGGAGTTTTCAGAATAGTTTTAAATTTGGGCTAAGGCTTTTTTCTGTTTTTCTACAAAGAACATATGCTAATTGTGTAATATGAAAAAGGTTATTTAAAAACACTTAACATTTCAAAAAAGGAAATTGAGGAGCACAGAACAAGAACAGAGTCCCACAGGAATGGCAAAGATGGTGATGACAGCAATGTAATCTCTCCTCCTCTAGCCCTGAATCACTCACCTAATATCTCCTGGGCAGGGCACCTGGCAGGGATGCCCAGGGCTCTTTCAGACTTTGAGAGTCAGGAAATCCAAGGGCTAGTGAGAGAGTCTGAGCTGAACTCAAGCCCAGGATTCAGAATCCATGGAGCCTTGGCTGATCCCTGCCTAAAACCTTCTTCGGATCATTCAGCCTCTCTCTCACTGTGGAAATGCACAAGTAATCCATGACCTCCATGTTGCTAATTCTTTCCTCACCCTACTGACAGGGAATCAGAATCACCCGCCGTATTGATTTCTCCTTTCTCCTGAAAATACTGTTCTGATCGTCCCTTCTTGACTAGCCACTTTCCCCCTTCTCTGATGGTTCTTTTCCATACCTCAACCTCTTAATCTTGAAGTCCTCAGGGCTCAGTCCTGGGAACTTTTCTTTTTTCTATCTAGACACATTCCCTTAGTGATCTCATCCAGCCTCAGCTTTAAATACACATTGATGACTTCTTTGTCTCTATGGTCTGGGTCTCTCCCCTGAACTCCTGACTTGTACATCCAAATCAGTGTTCCCATTTGGTTTTCTAATAGGCATCTCAAAGTTAATGCGTTCAAAACAGGAGGCCCGTTCTTCTCCCCCTCCCACCCCCAATCTCTCCTCCTCTATCTCAGTAAGGAGCTGTAAATGGCAGCTTTGCCAAAAAACCTTGGAGCCATAACAGATTCCTCTCTTTCTCTCACTCTACACATCTAAAACCTATGGGCTCTACCAGACTATGGCCTCTTTGTGGCCTGGACCAAACCATGTGTCACCTCGCCTGCATTACTGTATAGCCCACGATACAGGCTTGGGCTTCCTTCCCTGTTTTCTATAATCTATTTTCAACTCTGCAGCCAGAGGGGTCCTTTCAAATACAGGTCAGATTATGTCAACCTCTGACAGCTAAACATTAAGAGAGCAAAGGTCAGTCTTTCGAGAGCCTGCCTGTCCCTAGATAATACAACCACAACTTCTTTCTGCCTTTCTCTCTCTGTGTGCCCCGGCGTATCTCACTCCCTCTGATGTGAGTCACAGGCCTTGCTATTCCTCAATATTCCTCAGTATTCAAAGTTCCAGGGCCTCGCACTTGCTCTTCCCTCTGTCCACATGCTTTTCCTTCAGCGATCCATCCGGGTATTTTACTTTTTTCAAGTCTTTATCCAGCCGTGAGGTCTTCCCTGACATCCCTGCTTAGAATCACAACCCCCACACTTCACCCTTCACTATTTCCCTTCCTTGCTTTATTTTTGCCGCAGTACTGAACACCATCTAAAGAACACATCACTATGTGTTTCATGTGATTTTTACCCCCTCCCCCAAAGGCAAGATCCCTGAGAGCAAGAGACTTGCACCTCTTTTTGTCTTCCCACCACTGATCGCAGAGCTGTGCCTGGCATAGCACAGGCACAATTTACTGGATGAGTAATAGTTACAACTTGTATTCTAGTTTCACGTAGAAAACCATTTTCCCCACTAGCCTGTGAGCTGTTTAAGGGGAGGGTGGGTTTCCCTGTGTGACCCCCACGCCCTTCTCGAAGCATCTATTGCACTGTCTTATACAAAAGAGATGCTTGATAAATGTTGGTTAACAGAACGACGGAAGCAAAGAATCACCCACCTTAAGTATGGAGACGGAACAACCAAGGTCATCCAGGAGAGCCGGGCTAATGCGGGAAGTGGGCGTCACCACCCCACATCCCTGCTCTGCTTTGCCTAAGCCCTTTGCCGGCGTTCCTGCCTCTGCCAACAGTTCCCAGCACACGGACCCCCGGGTCTATCCTCTGCTCTTCCTGGTGGGAAGTACCTTGAGGGGAAATGCCTGCCCTCCTCAGCCTCTGGTCAGTGTGGTCCGAAGAAGGCGGTGTCAGTGGCGTTTGTGACCAAGCCGCCGTGAGCCAGGGACTACACCGTTTATGGAGTCACTAAGGTACTACCGTGCCACGAACAGGGTTTTATTTGAAAAAGGCCATCCGAAGTCATTTATCTTCAGCATCCAGCAGTGCCTGGCTTCTAGCAGGTGCCCCGCAGAGGCCTGGGAAATGAACAAGCACATACCTTTAATGGTGGGACTCAGCTCATAACTTCCTCAGAAGTAATGACTTGAGAATGTTTTTAACTGTTAAACCTTTGCACACATGTGTATGTACACACACACACACACACACACCTTGAACTCCCGAAGAAACTCCTCTCTCCCATACCTCCTAAAAGATCCAGAGGCATCGGCTTGTCAATGCACTTGCTGACCTGGGGGGTAGGATCAGGATGGCTCTGAGATCATCGAGTTAATCCAGTCAGTCCCAGAGTTGGGGCCAGAACCCCCGTGTCTAGTCCTCTCCCCACTGCAGCCACTGTGAACATTCCAAGAAAGTACTTTGGGAGGCTTAACAGCCGTATTTTCAGATTCGATTTCAACAGAGTGTTACCATTTAAGAAAGCCTGCCAAAAAGATAATGGGGACGAAAAAGTGCTCTGTAAACTGTTAAGTGCCATCCAAAGGTGAGCTCTCTAAGGTTCACTGCGAAGGTCAACAAACAAGGCTTGGGTATGGATGCAGATCTTAAACCGGAGGAGCAGAAGCAAGGCTGATGGCTCAAGGACCAGCGTCTGGGACATCAGTGCATTTGCCGGGGTCAGGACCCAGCATCTGGTCTGACCACCACTCTCACTTCCACCGCCTACTTTAAGTACAGTGCACTTATGCTAAATTAAATCAATGCTTACGTAAATATATGTGCTAAAACTGATGCTTTTCTGGCCTTTTACAAACCCTTTTGCTTATGTTCCAGAGGCCACACACGGAGCTCCAGCCATCTATACCACCAGGCAATGGATTGTCTAAGGGGTCCAACCATCTGGGTACATGAGTGTTATTCTTCCACTTTCGTCTACGTTTGTCCCAGCTGCGTTAGAATTTAGATTCTGCACATACCCGGGCTCTCATGACTGCATTCTTTCACCCTCACACTACCTCTTTGTCATCTAACAACTGAGTAAGCATTGTCTGCCTGGCTTGGCTCACGAAAGGGGACCTCGATGAAGAGTAAACTTCACATTTTCTGGGCTTCCTTATCCTAGTGCCCAACGCTAGAAGGACGGCCCGGTGTTTGGTGACCTCCGGCATTAGGTTAACAATCTGGGTCCAGGCCCGGGTTGGATAATGAGCCCGTGAATAATGGGGAACTGATTGTCACAGACTTATCGTGGTGAAGCGGAGAGGCATAGCTCGCCTTGTCCTGGGCTCCCCTGCCTTGTCCCCAGGCATCTCCTCTTAATCTGTCGAAGCTAATGGGTTTATGTGGCAGGCATTCAGGCCCCACAAGCTCCAATTCGAGCCGCTATGCACGGATTCAGTCTCAGATGTTTGTACACTTACAGGCTTGTAAAACAGTGAAAGAAAGACGGTAGATAAATTTACAGAAAGCCTTCTGTTAAGAGGCCTGGAAAAAGGTTCTACTTATTTCTCTCCTGTAATGGGAGTCTTGAAAAGCCCAAAGGAAGGTGCAGAAAAACGTGAAAGAGTAACACGGCATGGCCTCGCCCCGCACCCAGCCAATATTTCCTTCCACCACACCCCCACCCCCAACAATACATGCCCACGAGGAGGAGACACCCGGGAAGAAAAATTCCTTCTGCTGCACAGCCAGGAAAGAAACAGGCCAAGACTTTCCCAAGTCTTTGTTGTCATTCTCAAGGAACAGCCTGATGATATTGGTAAAAATTTTACTTGTTGAGATCAAAGCTTGTTGGGGGAAAATTAGTAATGAAGAATTCCTTAGGTGCTTCTTGGTTAAGTAAGTATCTGAGGGGCTGAGCTCCAATCACTCTGGAACTCACAGTTCTAGCCTAGTTAGTAATCTTTCACAAAATCCAGGGTCCAAACGGGAGCTAGGCTTTGGCAAATGGTTACAAATTTTGAGCAGGTAGGTGGGCACAAGGGGATGGGGTGGTCTCCGCTCACCACTGGCTGGGAAGAGGACCTCTCTACCTCCTCGTGCTTCAGATCCCAATTTTTCGCCAGAGTTTGAGAGGTGAGGCCAAAGAGCATGGGGCACTTCTATTTCCAGCTTCTTTTAATTAGTCTCAACTCCAGTCCACTGGTAAGGTTAAATAATATTTCAGATTAATTAAGGTTAAGGGAGAGGGAGATCAGAGAGAATGAGAGAGAGAGAAAGCCAGGTGGCTTCTGCTTGCTTTCCAGTGAGACCATGGAGGGCAAGAAAGAGGCAGGTTTCAGGCACTTGGTAAACTGAAAGCAAACTTCTTTATTGTACACAGTACAGAATATAACGCAGCTTGGCAGGATTGCATACGGCCCTGCGCGGGGGAAAGTATTTCAAATCAACTGGCAGGTTAAAGCCTTTCTGCACTGTAGACTTTCCACACTCTGGAAAAGAAGCAAAAATAAAACAAAACAAAAGAAATAAAAAAAAAAAACCAAAACCATCCGGGAGGTGCATGAGTCCAATGGGAATGCAACGGTGATACGCCATCCTGTGTCCCGTGACAGCACAGGCCCGGTAGTTACAGCGTGGGGTGGGGGGTGGGGAGGAGAGCTCAGGCTACAGAAGGTTAGTTTCATACTTGCTAAGACAGCGTAAATCCATCAAGAAAAGAAAACCCAAACCAGGAGAAGGAAGAAAAAAAACAAATCCTATACAGCATTTACAACAAATAAATCTCTAGCCAGCTGGGGGTGAAGTATGCATCTATATATAGACTATGTGTAGGTTAGAGAGCTATAAATATGGTTGGGGAAGAGTCCTTTGATTAGAGTACAATGCTAATTAAGGCCCAAGCTAGAGGTTCAATACCTTGGCGGGCTAATTAGCTTCCAATAGGGGGAAACCTCATGTGTTCATAGCTGTAAAACGCGCCCCTTCTCCCTAGTGAACCTCTTTGCGAACGTGCTGCTGCTGATCAGAAGGGGGACTAGTGGAGATGGGTGCGCACCCTGTTCAGAGGCAACAACGGAAAGCATGTTTCTTCCCCTCACTGGGTCAGCACTGTCTGGTGCAGGTGCAGACCAGGGGTCATTATCAACGTGCTAAGTGCCGCGGGGGGCGGGAGGGGGAGCAAGGGATCCTATCAGCGGAGCAGGCAGCAAGGCACTACCACTTACTTCCTAAGAACTTCTCCTTTACTCTGAGGCCGACTTGCACATTGCTTTAGCTGGGTGGTGGAAAACTTTTCCAGTATCATACAGCAACTGGAGTAAACTTTTTTTTTTTTTTTTTTTGTGATAAGGTGGAGGGAAACTAAACTGCTAGCACTGTTTTACCTGTCAGTGTCACACGTACATCTCAAACCCTGTTGAATCCTATGCAGGGTTTAAAGTCCAAGAATTAAAGAAAAAAAAAAAAAGAAAACGAACTGATGAAATGGAAATTGTCATCGGTCATGCCTGGGGAGACAGCAGACAGCCCCAGGGTTCCCACCGGGTGGCCAGGTGTCAAATGGACATGACGCGTATTATGTACATATGCTTTCCAGAGAGGGCTTGTTAGAGGACACGGGGAACTATACACATGGAATCTAAGCGGTGTGTCCAGGCTGCCCTGCACACCTCAAAAATGTACAACTCAGGTGCAAATGTTCCGTCAGGCTGTCTGGTGCAGAAAGCACAAAGCAGGCAATAGAGTGGGCTTGTGCGTGGCTAAGGGGGCGCCCCCAGCAAAGCCCCTTTCAAGCTGCAGCGTCTTCATCAGTCGGCACTGCCGTGCTAAGGACGCAGTGCACAGTTACCAAAAGGTTTGTTTTTTTTTTTTTGCTTTAAATACCAAAACTACAAAAATCAGTTTATAAACTGTTTTCCCAAAACAACCACCAAAACAAAACGATCCCCCGAATCGAAGCAAAACAAAATACTGTCAAAAGTGTAAGTCACCCTTCTACAATGAAAGCCGTCCACACACAGCCGTGTGACTGGGAAGAGAAAGGGGGCTTGTTCTACGTGGTGACCACATGGCTAGAAGGTTCCCAAGAGTAGCGACGGTTTATTATTTGAGAACCACGGAGTGGGTAACAGCTGTTCTGACTTTCACCCCCTTCTTTCTAGACCCAGGGGGAAACATTTCAGCTTGAGCTTGAAGAGCTCTCCGAATTTTAAGATCTACTTTTAACCCTTCATGGGCTGAGCTGCCCCAGCTTCTTCGCCGAACGTTCTATGGGTTTGTCATTTCTTTGTCAATAAATTGTGCAAATCAGAGCCCTTCAATGTAAAGGCAATTAGTAGTCCATGACCAATGCAGATTGTCACACACTCTGTCCCGGTTTGTGGGCACTAACCTGAACAAGGTATTGCTTTGCAGATATTGTCCGTGGGAAGGAGGCTTCTTTGCAATCTCTTCCCAGAAACCTTGTCAGGATCAGAGCTGAGGCACCAGCCTTTTGGTGGTTTTTCGGTCCCTTCCCTGTTCCCACTCCCCAGCCAAGGTATCTGTCGTTAAGGGTGCCAATCCAGAGACAGCTTGGGTTCTCCAGATAATACTCAAAGGGCAAGCTTTAGGAACAGCCAAAAACACACACAAAACCACTGCCCTCGTTTGCCTGAATGGGAACTGCTAGCTCTAGGGTTCGGCCGCTCAGCCACTCAGAAACTTAGTAAGCAAAGCCCTCAGCATAGGGGAGGCTGCCGCAGCGATCCATGTCCAGGAGGTAAGCTGGGTTGTCTTCAAAGTGGGTCAGCGGCAGGGTATCTTCCTCGTTGAGGTGACACTCAGACTCTGCTTTCAGGAACGGACGCTGGTTGTCGGGGAAGGCCATGGAGAAAAGGGCATCTGGGTCACAGACAAATTTGTAGACATATCGCTCCCCGGCCACCTGAGAGAGAAAGCACACCTTCTCAGACCCAGCTGGAACAGGGCACGGGGTCACAGGGGTGGGGGGAGGAAACCAGGGAAGGGAAGGATGGTGAGGTATTCATATGTCAACAAGTTCTCAAGGAGCCGGGGACCAAAGGACGTGCATTAGTAGCTGATGGCCCAGACCATTCCGATTTATTTGGAGAAATCTGGGAGACCTCTCATGTGCCAAGTGTTTTGTTGACACCAGTGCTCAGCAGCGGTGTCATCTGACTGACTGAAAGACACCCCAATTTCAAATTCACACTGGATAGGCTCACCTTTTGTTTGTTTGTTTGTTTATGATCTTTTAGAGGCAAATTCTCACTGTGTTATATTCACAGGTGAGAAAGAAAGGTTATACTGAGGCCGGTGCTTGGTGTTACAAGGAAGATTGAAAAGTGAAAAGCAGAAGTCAGGCCATGTTTTCAGTTACCTCCAAAGTCCACAGTCTTCACGGTACAGCTTCGTTATTTCAAAAGGCTAGGAATTTGATCATTAAAGCCTATGCAGAAGTTTGAATGTGTTCCAAAGCCAAACAGAACTGCTTTTTGTCTTACCAATGATTTAAAATTTTGCATTCCACAGTTCTGCTACATCGAAGAACTGCTAACTATCTTTTTATGAATTTTATGCATTATCTTATTATTAGAACCAAAGGTCTTGATTCAAAGGCTTCACGATGTAGCTGATGAGCCATCCAGGTCCATGGGATCAGCCATTCTCTGCTGGTTGGTTAGCATCAGTGCAAGAGGAACTCCACCTTTGAAAATCAAGCCTGATAATGTGCTTGGCTTGGGTAATGCAAAGGGGCAAGGGAAGGCCGCTGAAATTACTGATAAAATGAACATGTTTAAGCTCAAAAATTCAAAAGGTCGAGTTTTACCCTGCCCTTTGGTCATTATGTTGTGATTCTAGAATCTCTTTTCAATTGCAGAAATATGGCTTTGCTTCTAAATCTTGGGTTTAAAAACATCTGTTGCTATGGTGGCAGCTTAGAGAGGGAACGGTAGAATTCTCCTAATAGGTCCGAAAGCTTATTTTATGGTGACATGTCTGTCTAGTCACCAGAACACGGTTGTCTGCACCAATGTTCTTTGGAACTCAAGCACTAGGAATTAGGGGCTGTGTGAGCAAAACTGAACAAGCAGCATCATCACCAAAACAAGATGTAAGGGTAGCAGATATACCCAAACAACCCTATTTAGTTACAGGCTTAACGCTAAATCTCTTGATGGCCCACCCCAAAAGCCAGTACATATATGCAGCAGAGTGAGGCAGAAGGGCAGAGTGGAAATAATACGAGATCAGGAGCCAGGAGTGGATGGCTTCCCATCCTCGTTCAGTCACTAATGAGTCTTAACCTCTGTGCACCTCAATTTTCCCTTTCAAAAGCTGAGAGTATGGGACTCCAGGCTTTCTATATCTCTCCCCATGCGGGCATCCTATCATTCACCCTTAATTAGTTTTCTTTCACTCATGGGTCATGTCATAAATATAGCAACAATTCCTTACATGGCATAGCACAGTATTACCTCTGGGACATTTTCACATATATTACCCTGTGAAATTACAGTAGGGTTTTTTTTTTTTATTGTTTTGTTTATTTGTTTTGTTTTGTTTTTTGGGGAAGAGAAGTTTTGGCAGGTCAATCTAAAGCATCCAACTAATAAATGAGAGTATTAGGATTGGAAGCCATCCAAGCCTCATTCTTGTGCCTCCCAGCACTCTGCCTGTTTCGTCCTCAGAAATGAAGTTCTCTTCCACTTCCTGAAACAACTGAGGACCTGGTCCCAGGGAAAACTAATTGTTGGTAGTTCAAGTTATTGTGTCTTGGTCACATTCCCTCAGATTGGATCTGGAGTTGGGAATAGCAAAGGAATAATAACTCTTCTTCCTGAATTTTAGGATTCCACCTGATAGTATTAACATTAAAAGGGGTGTGTGTGTGTGTGTGTGTATGTGTGAGAGAGAGAGAGAGAGAGAAAGGTTTGGGGGAAAATGGAAAGTGATTGCGAATGGGTTTGGGGTTTCTTTCTGGGGCGATAAAATCTTCTAAAATTGATTGTGGTGATGGTTGCACAACTCTGTGAATATATTTTAAAAACCACTGAATTGTATGCTTTACAGAAAGGGGAAGTCAAGAGACTGCCCATTTAGATTGTCTATCAACTCTGTGCCAAGCACTATAGTCGAACCCTCAGCGCTGCCCCAGAGGAGCTCACAGTACAGTACAGAGAGAAGGACTGTGATGGAGAGGTGCACGGGGGCTACTGGGGGCAAGAAAGGAGACCCAGCCTTAGGACTTCAGATTCTTGGGAGTGATGAGGTGATGATCGGCTAGCCAGGTAATGAAGGCATTAGGAATGTTCTAGTTCTTAAATAGAATGACAGTTTAATAGCCCCCCCCCACTTTCTGATATGCCTAATGACTTCCATGCATGTGGTGTATATTCTTTGGTAAACAAATTCTACATGAATTAAGAGAAGATGGCCATACTAGTGAAAGCAGTGAAGCATGGGTGAGGAAACGAGTTGTTGATGGTACCCAGACCAGCAATAGCCTTAGAGTCTGTATGAAACACTACAAAGTCTATAAGACGTTACCTTTATCTTCACCTTTCTTCTCTATCGAGAGGCCCATGGCAAACTCTTTAATACTTTTGAAGGTGGTGAGAGGAAACTGGGGTCCCATTACCACCTGCCTATGAAAGAGGTAAGCCTGGCTTCAGCACAGACAGGTTTTCAGCAGCCATGGCCGTATACTTCTGCCACTGCATCTTACTGGCTACCCACCACAGACAGCCTAAATGTGTAAATGTTAGAATCTGGGTAAGAGCGTGGCATAAAATACGGTGGCTAAGAAAGATGAACCAGTGATTAATCATTCCCATCTTCTGCCTATCCAAGTAATTTTCAGATTGTGGTCCCATTCCACCCAGCCAATGAGGATTTTTGTACCGGCTTCCTCAAAATATGCCTTAGCCTTCATTCTGCAAAGAGTGACCTGGTACTAGTTGATTCTGCTGCCATTCTATAAACCTTGTGGGTTTTTTTTTTTTGTAGTTGTTGTTTTTCACATTTGAGTTCCAGTTTTTTCTATAGGTTCTGAAAGAGAAATAGGATTTCCTTACTCCTCTAACACTATTGAGAGTATGAAACCAAGAGATTTAGAGGTCTGGGTATTTTGACAATGCAAGACTTCAGCTCAGCTCTTATGGGAGTGGAGGCCTTCAAACTGACTCCTCCATGTACTCCTTTACAGATGTAACTGTTGGACTATGTTTCTGGACATTTTGGTAATTAGAGGCAGGTTAAGTAAAGCCGGGGGGCCTAATTTTCCTATAGTGTGTTCCATGTGCAGCCTCTGGTGTTTGCGTCCCCAAGAGCATTAGAAATACTCTTCATATCTCATTTCACTCTTAAGTTTTTTCTCCCAAGTTTTTTCCTACCACAGAATCGCTAACATTTTCTCCCAGCCATTACACACAGTCGTATTACAGAAGCCCTTGACATGTTTGAAAGTGGTCAGAGTGGTCTAGGTGCCTCTCGTAACTGCTCACCTTCTGCATGATGCCCTTTTCGTAGTAATAGCGTAGAGAACGGCTGAGCTTGTCATAGTTCATGGCTGGCCGGTTCTTTTGGATACCCCAGCGCCGAGCAACCTAAAGAGACAGGGAAGTAGAGAGCAATGGAAACTCGTTCCTTGGGCCTAGTGGTATTCTCCCAATCCTGGGAGCGCCAGTTCTGAGACTTGACTGCTTTGGCCAATGGTCTGGAAGCAAAAATACTTAATTCCCTCAAGACCCAATATTCAACAAAGGTGATGAGTCAGTCACAACTGCTAAGAGAGGTGAGATCCAGAGGTGGAAGGATCCTAGCACTTTAAGATTACAGAGGGCTTGGCTAATGGCCCAGAGGAAGCAGGCTCTCTACTGTTTCTCCACATATGAATTATTGACCAATACCCATAGACCATTAACATGTTGCCATTAAGTGCTATGGTTTCTGTAGCAGTCAATAAGGAATAATTAGAATGGTCATTCCTGAAACATTAGAAACACACTAGTGAGTTGCTAATGGGCCAGCAGAGCAAAAGTTCAATTCTAATAAGATTGGCGAGGGGCTGGGAGCTGTTTACTTACTGCAGCTCATGGAGTAAGGGGGAACCAGATCATTCCAGCCCACTGCCATCCAATCCCCTGCTCCCAGCAGACTTGCAGAATGGACATTAAAACATGCAGCACCATTATCCACTTAATGAAAAATTAACAGGGCTTCCCAAACAGTTCTGAAGTACATTATATCCAACCCAGTCCACCTGAGGTGCAGTGATGGGGAGATGTAATTGGAGTTTTAGGCAAAGATGCCTGATAGCAAGAAAATTTCCTAGTAGAGTTTACTCAATTGTCAGGACAGCCAAGCAATTCCTGCTCTCAAGAATCCCAATGTCCAAATCCTACTTGTAAGCATGACCGTCCATATAGAAGAGTAACTTTAGAAATGGGAGTCTCCTCAGAGGTCTTTAAATGTATGGAAACCAGGGGTCATGTTTTGAATATTTGAGGTCACTTTTGGAAACTTAAGAAAAAAACAAAAACAAAATAACTATATTCCTTTGATCTTTAAAAAAACAGATGTTACACATGGAGTGGGAAGCAGGGAGACTGCAAATGGGAAAGTGGATAAAAAAAAAAGCATTTCACTTAAAGCATCTGGGCAGAATGAAAGCAACATCTTCTGAAATCAGGATTCTAAAATGACCTTTAAAAATGCCAGAAATGATCTGATAAGCAAGAAAGAATGCATCTGTCCTAATTACATTAGAATAATTCAATAGCCATGATTCTGATTCCTCTCTGCCTTGCAACAGACCGTGTGAAAGTGAAGTTTCCATTCGTTTGCTTTGGGCCCCTATGGCACGCACGATGTCCCTGGCTCTCCTTCTTTCTCCATACTCTACCCATCCAAGTCTCTCTTTGAAATAGCCAAAAAAGGCACATTTCACCAAAAATCCATCCCTTGGCTACAGAAGATAAACATTTTCAACCAAAAGAAACAGCGGTGCAAGAGAGACCTGCTCAACCAATACACAACCTTCTACCCTGTTCAAAAGCAATGACTACGAAACTGACTTTGAACTGCTGTGAGCCCACTAGATGCCGGGAACCCAAAAGGAAGCCCAGTCTCATCGTCTTCCTGTATTCAGTGGTGGAAATCAATTATGGAAGATTCTTCAGCTCCAGCCCTGACCTCTCTCTGCTGTCACTTGCATATGCAGTGGCTTCCTGGAGCGCGGTTCTGCATCCGCACCGACTTCCAAGCAGCTCTGGTAGCCATAGTTACTGACTCATCCTCTTGGGCCAGGGCCCTGTGATTCAGGAGCCCTCCCCAGGGCTGCTCCTTCTACAGTAATGCATGATGAAGCACAACGGCAAGCTGCTGGAAATGAAGGCTGCCCCATTTCTGGGGGAAGGGGAGCAGGCAAGAGCTTGTTAGCAGCTCTTTCTGTCATTTTCCCATTCATTACTTTGATCACACACATCTTGAGGATAGAGGCTGAAAGAGTTAAAAAAACCCCTCACATTTCTCTTCCTCCCTCTTCAAGAGACAGCAAGCCACAGCACGGGGAGCAGCTCTTTCTCGAAGCCCATCCTTTTAAACCTCCCCATGGCATCAGTTATCTGCCACATGTTCAACAAACAACCCTACCCCCCAAAATATTCATTAATGCAGATTCACAGTTAAAATGGCTCCAGATTAAAGCCGAGTCAGTCATAATTGAGAGGGTGCTAAGCTGGATGACTATCAAAAGACATTTGATTAGGGGGCCTGCCAAAACGCAGCTCTAAAACCACAATTTCCATGCACAGTGTAATGGATATTATGGATAATTACCCAGAGTGCACTACTCAGCCACACAGCTGCCTACAATTACGTCCCAAACAGCTTCCTCCTCCGCTTCACCCTTCAGGCTCCCCCCATGACAACGTCTTCCAGCTTTCTCGAGGAGTTGGTATCTTCCCGGCTTTAACAAAGAGTGGGGATGGTGAAGTTAACACAACCGGGAGGGAAAGAGCTCAGCCAACGCTGCCCGCTGCGTGTCCTGAGGCCAGAGTGTGCACGCGGAATAGAAGTGGTTCTGGAACGTCAGAGAGCGGATCACTCAGAGCTCGTGGAGCACCAGGGGATTTCAGGGTGGGGTGGAAAGAAGGATTCCTGCAGAAACGAAGCGGTCCTGTTGGCTGAGGGAGGCGCAAAGCCACAAGAGGCCTCTCGTGTGACTTGGCTACTTGGCATTTATGAGCATTTTGGACTAATGTTAGTTTCTCTAAGAAGTATGAAAGCAGGAACCTTTTACCATCAGTTCATCATTGTGTTTCCAGCTGGTAGGAAAGCCAAAGATTCAATAAGGCTTTATAGAGGATCATAGCCAGGTTCACCTGCAACAGCACAGCCTGTGGTCAGGCCCAAGGCAGTGGCAATAAAGGAATAAAAGCTCCTGTTTGTGAAATGAGATAAATCAATAAGGACGGCCCCTGTGACAGACACAGACTTGCTTGCAGTAAGCCTCAGTGAGTCCAGGCAACATGCTTTCTTCAAGCATCTGGTCAACCAGTCCAGGTTAGGAGGAAGAGCCTGTAGGGCGGATGGCTCTTGGGCATGCCTCCATTTTCCACCTGACTTGCTCCAGGAAAACCTTCGAGAAACACAGGAGTACCAAACTCCGGCTTTGAAGGGAGACTCAGTCTTAACGGAAATGGGTGACGATGGGAGATGGCCTCATACTTTCATTTTTATGAAAGACGCAAGACAGGGAACACCACAGATCCTTCTTCTATAACTGCCTTTAGTGAAGCCTTCCTTACCCTCCTAGTAGCCGGGATTCTTGAGACATTTCCAATCCACATAGTCTCCTTTTCTCATCTTAACTTTCAGAACATTTTCTTCTTCCAAACCAAGTGCCAAGTGGCTATTTCCTGCTGTTGACCCCCAGGCCAACTGATCCGTTTGGTGTGCTGAGGTGAGCCCTGGAGTTAATCCAACAACATCTAAAACTGCCATTCTTGCTCAAATGCCTGCTAAGAGGACTGTTGCCATTTCATTTACATCCAACCCAAAGACAGCTTTTGCTCTGCTGGTTTAACGTATAATGCTTAAGTATAAGCTACCAGAAGAAGCCTATATCAGATATTCAGGACAGTTTTTTCCCCCCTCATTTATAATTTCTCTAGAGTCTAAATCAAATAGAAATTTAAAATCAACCCCTTTGGAATATGCCAAACTGAGAACATGATTTAATTTACTTCCCTATGTGATATTCAGGAAAGGGGTTCTGTAGATTTTCCCCATTGAAGAAATGATACTGATGCTGTCTATAGGCCTTTCTGTCAATAGTTCTGGGCACACAAATAGTAATAGTGTTTCTTTTTCTATTAGGATAATGAAGGTTTGGGCTACCTCTCAACTATTGTGATGCCACATAATACACTTAAGAAAAATCTAAGCCCATAAGAACGACTCATTTCTGATCATTTTATTTCTCTAGGGTAGAGTCATTTGAAATATACAATCTGTTGTATTGTAATTGCATCTGATATTACCACAAAGTCATATAATATGTTAACGTAACCTCAAATATAGCCTGTAACAAATGAGGACCCACACCAATACAAGTTGGTATCACCAACATATTGGTATCACTGAAACAGCACTTGAAAAAGACTTTTCGATATGGAAAACAGATGCTCTCTGGATGCAAGTCTTCGTGGCCACACTCTTCCGATTTTACAGACATATTACTAATACTTCTTGTGTTTTCTACAGTGGAGAACTTTGCCTGTCCCTGAATTGTAACTTGTCCTAGTAACAGGAAGAGAACTGCCAAATCCACTGGCCGGGTCAGAATCTGAATGAGAAAAGCATCCTTAACACAGCAAGAAGCTTCCACTGAGAACTGAACAAGAGCAGACATCATCATCATCATTGTTGTCATCATCAACCAATCAAACATCACCCAAGCCCGGCACTGGTGCTTACCTCCTCAGGTTCTATCAGCTTAAACTCCATGCCACGGCCCGTCCAGGCAATGAAGTGGGCATTGGCCGGGTCATCAAGCAGGGTAACCAGGAACTGCCACAGCTGAAGAGAACCTCGCCTCTGGTAAGGGGGCCCCTCCCGATACATGGTGGGCTCTTGTTTGACTTTGCCTATTTGGGATGAGGATATACATGCAATAGTTTAGTCTTAGGTTTCTTGGACAATTTGGGCATGAAGGATTTGTGAATGCCAACAAGATTGAGGGGCTCTGATATCGCTGACATTCTGGCTTAGCAACAAACTGGAGGAGCTACTTACCTTCCAATCTCTCAGGAACAACACAAGTGTCGTCAAAGTACAACCGGGGATCTTTTTCATATGAAAAACCTGAAAAAAAATTTAAAAAGAATGAACATGTTGCTTAACAAATTCTATCTGTATCCTACTAAAACTCTGGTTTTAAGGACTAAAATGGAATTCTGCTATTTCGGGTCCTAAGCCCTACTAATTGCCATATGTTTGCCAGACTCAATCTGACAGGGCTTCAGAAGGACTTAGGCATTGGTGTTCTGATGCCTCAGTCAGAGAAGCATCGATTCCTCCTACTCGAGCTAAGACTTCAGAGAAGTGCTGAGTCACCAGTAAGTTCCTTCACATCTTGTTATAAGGTCTGTACAGGTCAGTGTTGCCGTGACTGAGCTTTTATATCTGAAAAGACAACTCATCTATTTCAGTGGGCCTACCTGGGAGGATTTGGTTGATCTGTACATAGTCTTACCATTTTCCTTTTAGCAAATATTAATTTCAACCTTTCCCAGGACTTGTCGAGGCTGCCCATGTACCTCATTCAATTATGAAAGAGCTTGGAGGGTGGACAACGATGCCAAAATGAGTAAAGACTTGGGCCTGTGGAGGATTGTGACCAGCAATAAATTTAAAAGCAAGCTGGAAGTATTATCACCAGACATAATGGAAGAAATCTGAAGAGACTTCCTAGCAATAAAAACTTGCTCATCGTAGAGTTAACAAACCAGAGGTCAAAAAAGGGGAACTGATGGGCTCAACACGTGTAAGTGTAAATGAAAGGAAGGGAGGGCAAAAAGTGAAAGAGGTCAAGGAGAGGGAAGGATGGCCAGCACTCTCAATCCAGAATGTGTGCCTTCTGTGCTGACCACCCAGTCACGTCACCAGGCACCCTGACGAGATCAGCGGTTCAAATCAAAGTCAGTTAATAGGCTTGATGGGACCACATCCCTCCCTGTGGCCACGCCTGTTTCTCAGGGGTGAGCATGCCAGCCCTGCTCCCTTCCAGCACACTCCTCAGCAGAGAGCCCTGGCAGCTCCCATGAACTCAGCCATGTGCCCTGCTCTGTCCAGCTGGGTGGGCAGTAGAGGGGGGTGTGCGTGTGTCGGGTGTGTGCATGGCAGGTGTGCGGTAGGGAGATGCCACGAACCTGCGCTGCGGTGAATGACTAGCATGAGATTTTGAGAAGGATTTGCTAGGACTTGAAAAGTTCACGGGTAAAGACGCCAGGAAATAATCTGTTCTTTCTTCACAATCGGCCAAGAAGATCAAGTTCTTCTTGGCAGGACCAGTGCTGTGTTTAAAAGGCCTGGGAGTGGGAAAGCACTGCCCGCCTTGGAAGAGACTGAGATTATCTTAGGGCGTGTGCTATTCATTTTTATTTTCTCAGCCCGAAGCACTATTTCTTGGTTTGCCGCACGATATCAAAGGAAGTCTATTTTACTGACATTTATTTATTAGTATATTTTATTGACATTTATTATTTAATCCAATAAATATTTATGCCAGGCACTGTGCTAGAAGAGGGTGGGTAACAAGAACAGAGACTTGGTGCTTGCTCTCATGCAGCTTGTATCCCAAAAACATGAGACTATTGGGAAAGAAAAGTGAGACTTGGGGTAGTGGGGAGCATTATAGAGTGTGGGCCATGGAGCCGGACTGACGGACCTGGATTCACTGTGTGACCTCTCTGCGCTCCAGCTTCCTCATTTGCAGACAGGGGAGGATGTTAATTGTATGAGAATTGGCTGTGTGAGAATATGGGTTATTAACATATACTCTGTTACGTTGATCTGTTTATCTTTATACCTCGGTGTCAAGAGTAGTGCCTGGCACATAAGTGTACAATAAATGATAGTTAAAAAGATTAAGATAGTAACTGTACATTGTGATGAGTACTATTAAGAAATTAACAGTAGGAGGGCCTGAGTGGCTCAGTCGGTTAAGTGTCCGACTCTTCATTTCAGCTCAGGTCATGATCTCAGGGTTGTGAAACTGGGCCTGAAGATTCCCTGTCTCCCTCACCCACTCCCCAAAAAAGAAATTAACTGGATAATGTGAGAACTTTATCTCATATAGTCTCTGTCATGGGTTCTAAATTCCTTGAGGATAAAGAACATGTCCTGAATATCTTCGTAATATCACATCGCCTTGTACATAATAAATGCTCAACAAATATTTGAATAAATATGAAAGAATCTCCATTAAAAAAAGATTTAAGAACACAACACTTGCTTTTAAGTCAGGGTTTCAGTGAATCCTATGATAAATTTATTTTCCAATCTGGTACCAGGAAACTGACTTTTATGACAAACTGTTACACTTTCTATTATCAATAAGTATTACATAATCCCTCCTCATGTTTCTTCCTTCTCCCTCCCTTTCTTTCTTTCCTTCTTTCTGCCTTCTTTCCTTCCTTTCTCTCTCTCTCTCCCTCCTTTCTTTCTATTTTCCCCTTTCTTTTCTTTCTTTCCTTTCTCTCTCTCTTTCTGCCATGGCTGCCAGGAAGCTATAAATTTCCTGACTTCCTCTGGATTCTGATACTCCAGTGATGTTTTAATGGCCTTATTATAAAGCCATTATAAGGAAACTCTTCGAAATTTACACATCTGTCAAACTTGTATTATCTGGAAGGATAATACATTCACTGTATACAGGGGAAAAAAGGTAAACCTAAATGAAATTCTAGGTTTGGCTTTCAAACCAATCAGATGAGGGCCTGCCGTGAGTGTCATTTCAGTGTATCTGCGGTTTCTAGTCGCTGCCCCACGAGGTCTTTAAACATCTGCAAGATGTTGTTGGCTTATGTGAAATTAAGTCAGTTGAATTTGCCCCAGCAGTTACAGCAGTTGTGGCCACAACCATCCCACCACTCAAAGGTGGCAGGAAGGAAGAACCTATTTGAGGAGCCCAGGGGAAATGAAAGATTCACCCGCTGTGCAGAGATTCCAGGTGAACGAATGCTAAGGCAGGATGGCTATCTTAGTAATCACAGATGCCAATCAGAAACACTTGTTTCACTAACTGGCATCCGTGGTCAAGCCTCTAGAAGAAGGAAGGAGAAGCCACATCACAGTAATTTAGAGCAATTAAGAATGCAGGTCTCTTTGAAACTAGTTTCTCTGCTGCGTGGGGGGTCAGGGAGAGGAATGGAAGAGAGTAGGGGGAAAACACACAAACTCGCCAGATATTCTGTGTGTAGTAAGCAGCCCAATGCTTTACTAAAAATATTTCCTTTAAGAGCATGCTCCTTCCTAAATGTTGTAATTATGCAAAATGTTTTCCTCCCTCTCTTCCCCTACCCCCTCCCAGTTTGCCTGCTGCAGACATCAATTGCTGCCGCAGAAACATTCAGGAACCTGGAAGAGAGCCTCGCACAGCTGTGCTGATCGATCGCAGTCAGAGGTCCAGTAGACAGCCCTTCTTTCCCAGGGCTGGGCACGCACTCCGAATATTTTCGGGCACTATTCTTGGGCACCCAGTGCAACTCCACAAGAGAGAGACTCTCATCTCTCTCCAGGTCAGTGGGAAGCAGCTCCCCATAGAGAGCATGCTTGTGAACCAATCATGACACAAATGAGCAGGTGCTTCCTAGTACTGTCCCATTAGCTTTTCAGTCCTCCTTGGATACACATTGGAATCACCTGGGGACCTTTAAAAAGAACCAATGCCTAAGACCCACCCCAGAATTTCTGATTTACTTGTTCTGGGTGAAGCCCAGACACCAAAAGTTTTGAAAGCTCCCAGCTGATTCTAATGTGCAGCCAGAGCTGCAACTCCCAGTGCTATAATAGTTCTCAAACCAGAGCGAGCATCAGGACCACGTGGAAGGCATGTCACCACACGGAGTGCTGGGCCCCTGGAGCCTCTGAGGCAGTAGGTGGAGGGGGTTTCCCAAGAACCTGCCTTTCCAACAGATCCCAGGTGAAGCTGATGCCATGGCTTTGGGGAATCACATGTCTCTGGGTATTTAAGAGATGTATATGACAAAAGACAAGATCTACTTCTGGGGAAAATGTTCTAAGAAAAAAAAAAAAACCTTTCCCTGTTTCAGTGTTCAGAGAAGAAGTCCTAAACCTACCATCTCAAGTTGTCACACAGTTCCCAAGTGCTCATTCAGGCTGGTAATGTTATATACCGCTAGATACACCTCCTTAGATGGAAATTTTATTTGGTTTATTGGTTTATTTTTTCTTCATATCATCTCATGAACTCTGAAAAGTTAGAGTCATTACTATTGAAAATGATGGTGGCCCTCACTGCTTTCAGGACCATGCCGAAGAACGACTGAAGGTTACTGTCAATGAGTTCTCATTTTCATGACTCAAGAAAGGTTTAACTTATCTATGATCCCAAATCTCAGCATGGAAGCTGAACAATTTTCAGCTTGCTTGAATATTCTTTTTTTTAGAAGTTACTTACCTTCATGGCTGCTGGAGAAATATCCCCCTCTGATGTAGGACGACTGGCAGTTAGGCACTTCTGAAAGAAAAACAGACATACACTCTGTCAGTAGTTTCTGCAGGTGAGTCAGCACATTTCTTGACCTGCAGCCCTGGACAGTCTCCTGCTCCCAGGTCATGTCTTTCTTGTCTTGACCTGGGAGATAGTTGTCACCCTAACAGACAACATGGGCAACACCATCACCCACCATTTGAAAGTAGGACTCTTGGCTCCTCACCAAAAGAGTGAGTAGGAAAAAATAATGCTTTATTCTCATAACTTGTTCATCTTAGAAATTAGTTAGCACCAACTCTGGGGAGAGGGTTAATGGTAGAAAAAGAAACTTGGCTTTCAAAAGGCCAAGCTTGGCCTTCTGTTTCTACTGACTCAGGGGCTCTAGGGGTTAGACTGGGATGAGGGGTGCTTTAGATATTTCCCAATTTGCTCCCCTTTACAGCTGATAGTCATATCCAATTCTGCTCCAATGGATGAGGGTGTTTTCTGGACCAAAAAGATTTGGGTATTTGAGGTTAGGAAGCCAGTACAAGAGCTGGCAGGAGGGAAGCGGGGAAACCTGCCATTTGCACGTACATTTCCCCATGTTGGAAGTGTTGGAATGAAACCTGTGCTCAAGCGAGCTCTTCTTCGAGCATCAGGTTACCAAGATGTCCACCGAGAGGAAGGCTGGTAGGTTGAGTTGTGCCCATGCAGGACACGAATTGCAGATATGTTAACATCTGCTGAGTGTCTTGCTTTAAGGGAGTGGGGTGGGGTGAAAAACTCGCCAGGATGGATTAAAATGTCAATCCCAAAGGAAAAATGTTGCTGGTCACGCCTGTTCCTGAGAAAAATACACCAAAGCCTTCAGGAGTGCCAGTGGGAATTTTACAAGCTATCACTACCTATACATACACTTGGTAATTTTTTTTAATATCATAAAGCAACAGATGTCTTCCTTCTGTCTCCTTCCCAGCCTTTCCCATAATCCATTTCTGCCTGAATTGAGCAATCTATATACTATCTCCCAGAAGGCCAAGAGCAAACTGTATATCCTATTCCATTTGCAAAAGTCGTTCAAATACGTACTGCCCCACTGCTCCCTCAGGTTCTTCAAGAAAAGCACCCATGGAAAAGGCTGAAAGCCTACCTACCACCCTCAAATTCCTTTGGCACCAACTGCAAAAGAAGACTGAAGAAGTTTAAGTAATTTCTGAAAGAAGAGGAAAAGAAGAGGAGGAAACAGTTTCAAAATGTGCAAACTGCAAAATTCCAACTCTTCTTTCCCCTAATGATGTCACTTTATATGCCGGGCCTAGAAGATACATAGTAGTGAATGAGTGTGTGTGGTGGTGGTGGGGGGGAGAGCCCCCAAGTACAGCTTAAACTTCTTGATGTGCTTACATTTCTAGACAAGAGGTAACCCACAAACAGACAACAGGTGTCCTCTCCCTGTGTACACCAACAGCCTCAGAAGGACACCAGGAACTTTCCCAGGTGAAAGCAATGCAATAGGGCAGTGAATCCCATGAAGCAATCAACAAGACAGCCTTCTCCATGGTGTACCCAGCACCCCATATAGTCATGACATACCAGGTGCTTTCTCAAAATACCGTTCATTTCAAGAATAGAAAGAATTCCATCCTACGTGTAGACTCACTTCCTTATGCCTATATTGGGAGTTGGTGAGTCTACTATATTCAAAAGGAAAGCCATAAGGCTAGGGGCAAGGACTAAAATGCAGAAATGATATTTCCTAGGTCCAGGGATTCTAAGATCTTAAAAAAGGGCATCACCATGACTGGATCTTTAGGCTTGGATTCAGAGGTGTCCTCCCCACCACCTCTCAACGCCTACTGCTCTTCCTACCATGGGATGGCTTTTCTGTTTGGTTTTATACTCAGTTGTGCATACACAAGTCTGCTTTACTAGCTCCTAAGTTCTTTGAGGGTGATTTTTAGTAAAGCTATTCCCTAAAGCTGCACACACAGAAGACAATAACAGCCAGACAGATAAATGAGAGAACAAAGAAAGGAATGGCGTGATTTTATGCTAACCTGAATCAACGCAGTAATCCCGGGGCTCCTGCTTGATTCCCATTGGTGACTGGAACCCATGTGCTGGGGGGCCTGGCATGCCTGGGACCCCATGTTCATAGAGTGGATCATGGTATTCTTGTTTGAATCCCTGAGGGGGCGGAGGAGCTGCAGGGACAATAGGTTCTGACATTTGCCGGTGGTAATTGGGGCGAGTATCTCCAGGAACTCCTGATTGAGGAGGGAAGGGGTGGCAGGGTTCAGACAGTTGTCTCTGAAATCTGTAAGAAGAAAGTAGTTACAGTTTTTAACTAAGAACATGATATACGCCTCCTCGATTTAGCATAGGAATTAGAAGTTCAGATAAATGAAATTATTTGCAAAGCACTTATTAATGCTTATTTCTGAACATTTTACCCTCTTCCCCAAATTACATGGCATAGTTCAGACCTCTTGAGTCAGGGAATGGCAAGAAAAAAAAACAATCAAAGCAATGACACATAGCCTTTGTTTCCCTCGCACATTTATCTCACACAGTCCACCTGTACAGTTGGGCCAGATTATGTGTCTAAATATATACGACCACTTATTTTTGCAAATACGACTAACATATACATATATTTACTACTTCATTCCTTCTTTTACCTGTAGATAGAATTAAATTTTAAAGACCAAAGAGTACAGATTGACCAGTTAGAAAATGTAATTTAAGAAACCCATTCATAATAGTAATAAAAAACAGAAAATCTCTAGGAATAATCAAGAAATGTGCAGGCCATATAAGAATAAAGCCGTAAAACTATTTTCTGAGGAAAAGAATGAAAATTTAATTAAAGAGAAAATATTTAGGACTTTGAAGCTATTCTTTTGTTAACAATTATTTTTTAAAGCAATGACTTCCCAATCAACTTGATAAAATGATTCTAAATTTTATTTAAAATATTAAATAATTTTTGAAAAGAAATGATGATATATTAGATATTCACAAATTTTCTAAAACTGCATTAATGAAAACAGCAATACAAGGAATGAAAGATAGGCATAACAAAGGAATTGAAAGGGAAGTAAAAAACTGAGGTATATTCCAAAATTTACTACTTGTTAAAGTTAACATTTCAAATTGGTGTGGGGGGGGGCGTGGGGAGTTAGGCCCCTGTTTTATACCACATGTCAAAATAAATTTCAAATGGATTAAAGATTTCAATGTGAAACTTTTTTTTTAAAGATTTTATTTATTTATTTGACAGAGAGAAATTATAAGTAGGCAGAGAGGCAGACAGAGAGAGGGGGAAGCAGGCTCCCTGCTGAGCAGAGCCCAATGCGGGGCTCGATCCCAGGACTCTGAGATCATGACCTGAGCCAAATGCAGAGGCTTAACCCACTGAGACACCCAGGAGCCCCTCAATGTGAAACCTTAATGGCAGGGAAAATATATGTGGAAACATAAGATCTTGGAGTGAGAGAAAAGCTTTCTATGCATCATACCAACAATGGAAATCGTCAAGATAAATATGGATATTCCTCATTGTATAAATTTCTACAGGTCAAAAGACATCAGAAACAAAATCAAAAGAAAACAAACTGAGGAGAATGTTTCTAACAGAAAACATCAAAAACAAAAACCAAACAAGCTGGGGAAAAGTCTCTAATAGGTACAGCAATGTTAATACTGTTGACAACAAGCAGTTTTTAAAAATCAGTAGAGAATGACTATCCCAGTAGAAAAAAATTGGTAACAGACATATATAAAGAAGAAATACTAATGATCGTCAACAAAAAAGCAGTTCAATTTCATCAGTAATCAAAAAAGTACTAAGAGAGAAGGGTTTGTTCTGGATACTTGGAGGATGAACAGGTGGTTAACAGAACTGTGCCTGGTACACAAAAAGCACTGAAATCATAGATATGATGAGATCTAGCTACAAGCACAGCCACCAGTGCAAGCCTCCAACAAGGAAACTGGCTAAGCACATTGTGATACAGCGACTGAGTTGAAAGCAACAATCGAATATGATATAATACACAAATATGTAAGAACCTGGAAAGATATTTTTGACGTATTATGAAATAGTTCCAAAGAGCATCAAATTTTGCAAAAATAAAAATTATGAAAAAAGTATGGTGTCATACAAACCTTGGAGAGATCTGCATACTTATATAAATGTGAATACTGCTTATCTTTGGTTGGTTATGATATTAGAGGATTTTCTTTTTTTGCTCATCTACAGTTTAATAAATACACACTATTTTATGATAAGACAGCATGATAAAAGCCTTTTGTTATTAACTGAGTAGTATTAATATTCTTGAGCTGTCAGAAAAATTCTCAAGTGTGCCAACTGCCCTTTCTCTGTTGGAAGGGCAGTATAGTGAAAGGGAAAGTGATAGACGGTAAATTTTCTTGGCTTCAGTTTCCTTGTCTGTAACATGGGGGTGTATTCTGCATCATAATGCTACTGGAATGACGAAATAAAAATCCTGCCTACAAAGCACAGTTTGCACCACGGCTGTAAGCACTACCAGACTTTAGGAGGATGGGTTTAGAAGTCAGAGATGGTAACCGTCAAGGTGAGGTCTCCATCCAGGCAATACGCGTAAGGCACTGATCTCTGTGTATAAAGAAAAGCATTTGTGAATATATGCCCTCAGGCAGAAAGCAAGAGCTGAGGTTCAGGTTCAGAAATAACCTGTTCACAACAGCAAATTCCAATAGCTTTTTTAAAATCAACAATAGAATCCTGTAATATTAAGGTCTTACTCTAATTATAGCTTGACTCCTATGAATAGTTTTCATAAAATAATTTGAATTTGATTTGAATCAATCTGTGGCAACAGGTGGCCAACAGATTTCTAGAATATCAAGATTTAAAATCTTTAACTGAAGAGATTTGGATGCAGATAAAACATTGTTTAGATCGGGGTTTAGCACGGCACTCCCTCTGTGGGAATCTATACTACCTTACCAAAAGCAGCGCCGTAAGATCATGCCCTAACATGAAGATCACCAAACAATTTTACATACGCTCATTCTTTTATCCCAGACACCAAAGGCCTCGGAATCTGCCTGGTCAATGTATTACACAAGTTGTACCAACTGTAGAAGGTTCGGTGGGCTGAGAGCCTTTCCCTGTGGTGCTGAATGCATTACAGTGGAACTTCATCAGGAATGCGGATTTTCAAGGTTGCTGCTGTTATTTAAGGAAACCCTTCCATGGTCTTTGAAGAAGTGTAAATTTGAAACCCGGGTTTAGGCTTGACATTTAGAATACAGGCAGCAGCAGCACACTGCAAACCTGAATTTTTGAAGAGAATTCTGAAGAAGTGGGCAGAAAAGAAAGACGAAGATATTCTCAAGGCCTTATTTTTATAAAGTACCAAGCCTTACACCGGCAGGAAGGAACAGGAACAAAGGCACCCATCTTCCACACGCTCTTCCCTCCGCCACCATCTTAGCACCTTCAAAGGTGACCTCCACAAATCACTTCCTTTGATGGCTCTGAGAGGGCACAGAACCGCTTAGTTCTGTAACCAGAGCCTCTGCAGCTGGCAGGCCCAAGTCCTTCACTTCCTCCGGGTGCCTAGCTTCTCACCTTCCAGAATGAAACTCTAGAGTCGGCCTGGTGTGGCCCCTTTAGGAAAAGGTACTTCCATATGGGTACCAGCCAGCAGCCCCTGTCCCTCCCCCAAGCCCCACTACAAGGGTGCATGGAGCTTAGAGGCCTGGGATCTGCAGGAGAGAGTCTATAATTGGGATGGTTCAGTCCTGGTTTGTTTTGAGGGAGTGGCATGGCAAAGGAGATCTTAAGGGTAGGTCACAAAACCAACATATTTGGAGAAAGAGTCTCTCAGAGCTTGCTGCTGATAATGGGTTTTATTCTCAGAGATTAGTAAAGTAATTCCGTTCTTGTCCTCAAAATACATTCTGTGAACTTTACTCACTGACCTTCATTTGAACCCCCTTCCCCTTTCCGCAATCCTTTTGAAGTATCTAAGAACGTGTTGTATATATAATACAGCTCTGACGAGGATGCCTCCTGTTTACTGAGGCAGGCAATCATGTTCAGTGGAGGAGCTGCTTGGTTCCTCACAAGCCCCTTCTCCGGCTCACCCCCCTCCCTTCTCCCTCCCACACCGCCATCCCAGCAGAACTCCTCCGTGGTGGCCGTAGTGAACTCACAGCTAGGGAGCAAAAGATTTCTGACTTTTGAGTGAGCTTCAATCCAATAGGTGACGGATGAAGGCTCTTTCGGTGCCAGTTTATTTAAAGAACCAGTTATTTATTTATTTGTCAGATTTATATAGCGCCTTTCCTCCCAAGAGCTCACCCACGCTACCAACATTTGGTTTACGTTATGAAAACCGTTAGATGCTTTTTCTGCATTTCCTTTTCGGTTTCTGCTGCCAACACACAGAGTAAACACAATGCTTGGAGGACGAAAGGAGAAAAGTGTGGATTTGACGAAGGCTACACAGTGGCTATGGGTACCAGGTAAAGTAGCTATGGTCCAGAGGTCAGCTGGGAGATGAGACATAAAATCGGCCAGGAAACCAACACCATGTCCTTAATGTTTCCATTAAGGCTAAGAGAAGGTAGAACAGGGAAGCAGCAGAGCCGGATAAGAGGCTATGGCCGTGAAGGCAGAAGATTCCGGGCTGAAATCCAATCTTTACCATTTACTGGCTGTGTGACCTTGGGTGAGTTATGTAACTGCTCTGAGCCTCATTTTCCTTGACAGTAAAGTAAGGATGACCAGGATACCCATCCAAAGTCTTGTTGTAAAGATTACAAAAGCTAATGCATGAAACAGGGCCCGGCTAACTGTTAAGTTTTCCTTACATTACTTTCTTCCTTATTTTTTTTAAACAATATTTTTTTTAATTCTTAATTTATTTGACAGACAGAGATCACGAGTAGGCAGAGAGAGAGAGGAGGAAGCAGGCTCCCTGCCAAGCAGAGCGCCTAATGCGGGACTTGATCCCAGGACCCTGAGATCATGATCTGAGCCAAAGGCAGAGGCTTAACCCACTGAGCCACCCAGGTACCCCACCTTATATGACTTTCAAACACCACTGTCAACTGTCCCAAATCCTCCCCCACCTCCCCTCCACCCAACAAGCAAAATTCAGAAGCTACACAACTGTACAGGGAGATCTTAAAGAATCGGGAGAAAACTATCACGCACACATAAAAAGAGTCCACTAGTTGCCTACCCGATATCTACTCTCTCAGAATAAAAATGCTGATTTTTATTCACATTTATTTCATACTAACGTTTACTTTCCTGCCATATACCAAGAGCCAGACGCTGTTACCAAACAAAACTCGAACACTCCCTAAAAGCACACCACAGAACTCTGAAAAAGCTCTCAAGGCTCTGCGAGGTCTGTCAGCACTGCCGCAACTCAAATTTGGCCCATCTAAACTGTGATAAAACATTGATAGATGAGGAACAAAATATGTCCTTTAAAGGCCTAGATGTTTGTCTGATTTCCTAACATCAAACACAGAAAGAAGGATGGGGATGGAAATACAGGATGTCCTCAGAATATCAGGTGGTGAGAGTGTTAGCTTTATATGTACAACACTAATGCATCTGATGATGAAAAGATTAGGGATAAAGGGAGCTTCACACGGTAAGAACTTACCCTTAACCAATGAAGCAACAGAAGTTTCTAAGCTGTGGTATCTGCATCATTTTAGGAAGATTCCTTTATGGAATGTGAAAACTATCTTTAAACAGTGTCACAAGAGCTAGCATTTACTGAGTCCCTTCTCTGTGCCAGTATGATGTCATTTAATCTGCCCGATGATTCTATGTGGCAAGTAACTACCCTTCTACCGTTTTCAGACAAAGAAACCAAAGCTTAGACAAAGTTAAGTGCCTGCCTGAGGTCATGCAGATAGGAAGTAGCAGAGGGGGGATTCAATCCCAGGCCCAACTCCAGAGCCTATACTGTTTCTGTAACTACTTTTAAATACTCTCTTGATGATATTTAAATAAAAATCATATAGTCCAGACAGCTAGAAAACTCCCATATGTTTGGAAATTAAGAACTATATTTTTAAAGAACTGCAGGATTGAGAGAAAAAATAGAAAACACTTAGAACTGAGGTTTTAAATCAAATCAGAATTTTAATTTAAAGCAGAACTTCAGGGATGCAGCTAAAGCAGGACTTGGGTAGGGAAATCAAGTAACTGATTGTATAAAGCAGGACATTCGGGGGAGTCAAAAGGAAAGCTACGAGCAATGACTTCGATTAGCCATAAACCATAAGTGATGACCTGAGACAAATGGAGTATCTGGTGACCCCAGCCTTAGGAGAAGTTTTATTTGCTTACATGTTATACTATACAGAAAAAAAAGCTAAAAAAGTAACGAGTGAATCAAACCAAAGAAAAGAAAACCAAAACAAGGAAGTAGAAAGAATAAAAGATTTTAGTAAGAGCAGGGAGAAATCAATGAAAAAGAAAACATCTCATAGAGAGGATGAGCAAAACCGATGTCAATTTGTTGAAAAGACAAATGATATTGTCTGCCAAGGACTAACTAGAGTTTTTAAGGCAATTAATTTTAAAACTCAGACAAAATGGAAAAATTCCCAGAAAAAGTAATTTACTAAATTCACTGAACTAAATAGAAATTCAGAGCAAGACCAGAGAAGTGAAGATGCTTAACCGGTAATTAAAAATCTGCCCACAAAGAAAATATCAGGCCCAAATGGTTTTACTGGTAAATTCTTCCAAAAATTCAAGGAATAAAGAATTCCAATTTCACATGAACTATTCTGGTATACATAAAAAGGAGGACACCCCACTCCCCACTCCTTTGATGAGAATAACTTCAGTGCTAACACCCAACAAGGATAATATAAGAAAAAAAATTATACATTATTCTCAATCATAAATACAGATGCAGAAGTCCTCAATATGTATTGGAGAAAAAGTCCAGCAATGCAGAAAAGGTAACACATAACAAGTAAGTTAGGTTTAGCACATGAATACAAGGCTGGTTTCATATATAAACCAAGGTAACTCACTACATTAAATGGAAGGAGAAACTTCAGTTGATGATGTCCATAGACAGAAAAAATGTTTGATAAAATTCAATATCCATTCATATTAAAAACTCTGAGTAAACTAGGAATAGAAGGAAATTTCCTTTAACTCGACACAAAGAAACAAAATAACTAGGGTAAACATGGTGAAATGCTAAAAACAATCCCTCTTAAGATTCAAAACGAAAACATCCCCCACTCTAACCATTAGAAGTACATCAGCCAGTCTGTCAAAGAAGGTTCCATTAAGCATCTCTGAAACTCAGTTTTGGATCCCAAAGTGAATTGGTGCCACCATACGTAACATGCTATTAACAGCAGTGCGTGGAGAGGAGATGCGTCAGACACATTCACTTCATTCCAGGCCAGGCTACAAATATGACTCACAGTCAGGTTCTTCCCTCTCTAAAAACTACAAAATCTGAAGGACAAAAATGAACAGCAATTTATTGGGGATGGACTTTAAGGGAGGAAGTAGAAACAACAAGAAGCCTTGAGTTTATTAAATCTCTTAATCTGCACAGCATCTTTAGGGAATGAATAGTTATTGATCTAACCCCAATTCCACAAAATGTAAGCTCATTCCTTTAAGCTTTGAAGACTGGATCGTAAACACTGAGGGGGAGAATTTTCCCGAACAGGTTAGGCGATTCGCATAACTGACCCTTTCTTGGTGACTCTGGGACATTCTATTCTATCAGTTCAGCAGGACAGCCTATGACAATACTGATCCCTTGGGGAACATCAAGAAGCAGAGGATTTTTCCACCAGAAGTACTGTCTTAAATGTTGTCATTTCTTGAGATCTGCCTCTTGATGCTGAGTGAGAGAGCAGTGTATTCCAAAATTTTTAGATGAAAAATTTCCTAGTGGAGCCTCTTCAGTTGAATGGTGGGGGACTACCTCAACTCGAGATGTAATGAGAAATGGTAAAACAAAGAACAAAATCATACCTAGCCAGTACGATGGGTATAACATAGGAACATTTTCTAAATTTCTCCACTCAGCCCATGTAACATCATAAGCAACATGATGAAAAAACTTTTGAGATTGGGATGGCTGAATGAAAAAACACGCCTCCTCTTTAAGGAACAGCTGGTCTTTAAGGATAAATGGAACATGTCTCAACATGCCAAATTACATGTTAGTCCCCACCCCCCCTTGAGGGGGAGGAAATCACGAATCTAAATCATGGCTTCCAAACACAGTATTTATCTTCTAAGAATAACTTATGAGTTGTGAAAAATTATATAGTAAGATTATATGGAACATTAAGAATGTATTTTTGAATAGATTATATTTTATTTGTTTAAAGCATAATCCTCGCAAACTACTAGCACTGTCAATAAACATACACTGAGGACAAGTAAGATACTGGGCTAAGAAGGTTCTAAGTCATGGTTTTTAAACCTCAGAAAGTTTATTCAACTGCAGAAATAAGGCACACTGTGAGCAATACAAATAAGGTAACTGTCACAACATGAGTTTAGACAAGTAAAATAGGAATTTAGTAGGATTTTGTAATTTAAAATAAGGAGAGAGTTCTGGTAGTTTAAGAAAATGTTAGCAACCTTCCCCGCCTCCAACCAAATCATAACCAAAACAAACAGTGCATGCTTTGTTTCTAAATGTAGGCCCCTATAGTTGGCTATGTGACCATTAGGAAGTCCCTTAGCTGTTCTGAGGCCTGATACCCTTATCCGTGGAATAGGTTTTTTTACTCTGCTTTGGTTAGAGGATTGTTAAAAAGCTCAAATGAGACTATTTGCCCAGGTGCCTGGGTGGCTCAGTTGGTTAAGCATCCAACTTAAGGATGATGATCTCAGGTTCCTAGGATCGGGCCCCTCATCAGACAGTATGCTTATCTCTCTCCCTCTGCCCCTCCTCCACTCATGCTCTTTCTCTCAAATAAATAAGTAAAATCTTAAAAAAAAAAAAAAAAAGATTGTATTTCCTTCATATCTCATATCTTGCAAAATACCATATATTTTGTTAGGGGGTTATTTTTTAAAGTAATATTCTTAGATTGTAATTAAATAAAAATTTAATTTTTCTTTTAAAAATAAATTAAAGAACAAACTCCAGTTACCAAAAAAAAAATGATCTGCTCCATTTTAGGCAGGCATAATCATATGAAAGGTGGGATTATGAAGCTTGTTATCATACACAAGATGCAGGGTCATATCATACACAAGATGCCCAGGGTCCTGGGATCTCCTAAAGAAGTGCAATTACTATGACTTTTACAAAATCAGACCAGGGATTTTAGTTTGCCTCATTTTCTGTGTGTTCTCCAGTATCTATAAGCAAAATAATTTGTCATGTCTTTGATATAATTTACATCACCCAAATATCACATGGATACCATCATTGAGAACCGATAAGGGCAATAAGAACAAAATTCAGAGTACTGGGTATTTGATGCTTAAGAAAAAGGGGGGCTGGAGTAAGGATGGGGGTAGAAGAAACAGCTGGATCATGTTTTCTCAAAGTGTGACACTAAAATATCCAGGCCACGCCCCAGCCCCACCAACTCAAAATCTGGGGCCAAGGAAGGAATCTGCATTTTTAATGAGCTCCTGTGGGAACTCCTGTACACTCGCAACCTGGTGGCTACAGTGCCTTAGGGTAGAAGACTGATTTTATCTAATTTAGGACTAAATTTTACCAATTTAGGACTTTGCCCTTCACCCCAGTTCTCCCAAGGACCTCTGTATCAGCCCAGTGTGTGGGGGGTCTTTTTATTCTAGACCCACAGTCCCAGTGGTAGGGTGTAGGGGAAGTAAGTCTACGATACACAGGCAGACGTCAGGGAGGAATCCTCCCCAAAAAGAAATACCTGGTTTCTGGTTCCTGCCTCTCTCTCTCTGGACACCTGAGGGCAGATACTCCTATATTTCAGGGATCAAACCTCCCCTTTTGGGGACAGAGGGCTGGGTAGCCTGGTGACAAACCTATTTCACCTTGGAGACTAAGGCTTCCTATCTGCCAGGGCTGCAAGAGGACAAACATTCTCCTTACACAAGCCCTCTGGATAAGAAACAGGATTGAGGGGGAACTATGAATAAAAGAGACTGAACATGAAGTAATTTTCCTTTACACATGATATAACAAATACAAGGTTTGTTAAGTATTTCAAATACCAAATATATGACCTCCCTCATCCCTCCTCCTCAATTAATGATCCCTGCAGAAAATCAGGAAGATACTGTTTAAAAAACACAAAACTAAAAAAACTTTAGAAATAAAAATGCTATCCAGGCCTGAGTGCACAAACTGGCAGCCTTGCAGAGTGATTTTGCCCCAGGAAGTTTTGTTTAGTCTGCAAAGTGTTGCTGTTGTTTTCAATTTGAATTAGTTGCCAACTTAAAAAAAAAACCCAAAACAAAAAAAACCCAAACCCATACAACCTGGAATTTTCAAATGAAAATCCAATTTCTGAATTCTCCCGAAGAAGTGCAAGGCTGTTAACACGGTAATAAACTGGCAAAGCTCAGTGGTAGCTATCTCCTTCAGATGAACTCCCTATTGAAACCGAGGCCCGCTATTGAGACACTTGAGTCAGTGTTTGCCTCTTGGGACCCATGTATCATTGGTGTTCATGGCTCTTGGCCTCGCTAGGGGAATAACGACTAACCAGCCAAATTATGTAGTTCTTTATGGTGACTTTCACAGCAAGGGGGAAAGAGAATCAGAATCAGACAAGAGGGGCACCTGGGTGGCTCAGTGGGTTAAAGCCTCTGCCCAGGGTCCTGGGATCAAGCCTTGCATCAGGCTCTATGCTCAGCGGGGAGTCTGCTTCCTACTCCCTCTCTCTGCCTGCCTCTCTGGCTATTTGTAATCTCTGTCTGTCAAATAAATAAATAAAATCTTAAAAAAAAAAAAAAAGAATCAAACAAGAATGTCTGCTTTCTTTTTGGTGTTTCATCTAGAAATAAAGTGACCCTTGAGTAAATCCTGGGATGTATGTGGGTTGGACCAAGCCTGAGGAAGGTATACTCCTATATCCTCCCTCTCCTGCCCCTTGGCCCCTACACCCAGGCAGGGCAGAACAAGAAAGTGAGGAAGGAAATACCAGTCACCATCTTGAGACCCTTGGTAACATCACTGACAACTCCCTACCTATATGTCTAGAGAGACTTGAAATAAAAAGATGGGTCTCTAGAACACCCTTTATAAAGGAAGGCCCCAGGCAACCAAAATTCTAGAATACCCAGATAATGGATTTACAAGGCTGGGACCTAAGATGTTAAGTTTGGTGTTTTTCGAGTAGGTTCCCTTTCCACTTTAGTTTATTTGATGAATGAAAGACTCTGGGCAAGTTATTCCTGATGTCTCAATTTCCTTATTGAACACAGGACCTACCTGGAGTGAAAACAGAAGATTTCTATCTCCAAAGTAGGTAATTACAAAAATGTCTTTAGTTAATTCCCTGTTAAAATATGTTAAAATCAGATGAATGATAATATGTTTTGTAATTTAGCAATCTTCCCTAGTAACGTGAGTAAAATGTTAATAAAGTATTTGTAGGTAGCATAAACCAGGGTTTAATGCTAGCAGGGAGTATCCAGTGAGAAGCCACAGCCCTCAGTGAGGGTCAACAGATTGTATAACCTGGTTCTGTCAGTCTTCTACCTTCATAATGGGGGGATGGTACTAACGATCTCTCCTTTATCTACTTCATAAATCGTCTGGAGTACCTCAAGAACAGGGTGCTATATAAATGGGTCACATTCCTGTCATTTGTCTTACCTCGCAAGACGCCTCAATGCCATGAGAACGATATATGTCCCTGGGAAACATGACTAACTGCTTCCTTTCTCCTGGTGGGGCACAAGGGAGGGGATGAAGGCAGTGAAAGAAGCCCAGATCAGCACCCACCTCTGTTCTGATGGATACTGGTTTTCAGGCATCATCTTTGGCATCTGCAGGGGCTGATGTGGTGGCCGGGGGACCGCAAAGGTTTGCTGCTGTGGTCCAGGTTCAGGAAGTGAGTGAGGGGCAGGGGCGGGGCCCACACCTGGTACTGGGCCCGCTGCGGGGGCGTGTGCAGAGGTGGGCAGAGTTGCTTGGGGTGGGGGGAACAGGGAGTTCTGATGGGTAGGTGACAGGGGGGTGGTGGGAGGAGTTAATGGCTTGAACCCAGAGGGAGGCTTCCGATCATAGGCACTGTAAACAGAAAGAGAAGGAACCATTAAGCCACGATGAAGCCATTAGCCTGGTCGCTGGTCTGGCAGGACAGCTAGGCTGGGTGGCAGGCCACATTGCCAGGAAATGACAGCATTAACATAGTTAAATTGCTGGCAGCCCTGAGGGAATATTTGTACCTCTGAAAAGTGACAAACACACTGCGTCACAGAGACTTGTTTAACACTTCTAGTGATTCTTCTCAAAGATAATTTTAGCCTCTGTTTCCGGTTTCCTTTTTCCCCCTTCTAAAAGCACTCTCCATATATGCCATGTGTAGGGATGGATTGGGGGGGCAGAGTTTGTGCCCTGGGGGGTTTCTGGCCCCCTCTCCCGAGGATTCCAGCGTCCCCAGAAATTAGGTTCTCTGTGGAAGATACATTTCTGCCGTAACATCACTTGAGTTAACGACTCTTCTCCCCCTTTCCCAGGCAGATCTGTGTTTATCTTCTAGAGCAAAGACTGATTTAAAATTAAAGCTTCATTCCTGGGGCCTGGATATTCTTAAGTAAAGGGCACAGGCACGGGGACTTTTTCATATATTCTGATTTGAAGATTACTTCTTTGGTGCTTAAAGTTCACATTAACATATGATAGACATGAAGAAGTATATATTCCCTCCCTAGAAGCCCCAGATCAAATATCTCAGTATTCAGGGTTCTTTCCCTCAGGAGGGCTCAGTACCCCCTGCGCTCAGTTCCCCTGCAGAGCCCGTTTCACAGTTTAGCTTTTCATGTGCAGCACAAAGGCCCCCATTTGTACCAGCCCCCATCTAGAGGACGACATCGCCCTGAGAGGCGACTCTGAGCTCTACTCTAAGTGTCTGCTAAGGGTCCTTGAAGCAGCCTGCCGGGGGTCTCCTTTCCGGCTGGCCCTTCTGTGGGTCCACTTACCAATAGCTGTAGAGGCACTTTTCTCCATAGTTAGCACCAAGAGCCTGCTCGTGGCTGCAGGATGACAGCTCCGAGGAGGGGCTGTGCAGCTCCCGTTTGATCTTGGTTGGAGGTGGGGCGTGAAGCACCACTGCAATCAGAAAAGGGTTGGGGCCGGGTTGGGGGGGGGGGGAGGCAGAGAGAGGATAGCTGATTAACAGCAAGCACAATGCTTTCCTTCTGTAACCCCTGTCACCAGTGGATGGTTCTTGGAAGTCATATCGAGTCACATGCGGGGGAAAGCCAAATGCTGAAACACAGAGCCTTCCATCTAAAACCAATGAAAAGCTCTTTCAAGTCGGAAGTCATCATCTGACACTTTTAATTAGCCGTGTCTTTATTCCCCCATATCTGTGGTGTTGGGTCTACTTCCTTAAAACTCCTGCAGGGGATGGTTTGTCCAGAAAAATGCAGGTGCGACAGAATACCAAGGGTTGCAGACATGGAAGAAATCTGTTTCCAAAAGGAACAAAACAGCCATAGATACATTGGGAGACAGTACACATTAACTTACCAAAGGCTTGAAACTGCTCTGGTAAGTATATTTCTTATTCAGAGGCATATAAATTAAATATTTGACTTTTTAAAAGTCCTTCCTCAAGCAGCTCTAAATATCAGCTCTGAGTAAGAAATACTGAGCTTTAAAGGCATTTCAAAAAATTTAAGAGCAAAGAAATACAACAATGGCCCAAACCTCAACCTTAGCTAAGGCTAACTGTGTAAGGACAAGTCCTGGAAACCTTTGTGCTTATGTCTGCTCTGTGCCTTTCCTACAGACCAACCCCTGAGGGTAGGTTTTCATAACCAATCTTTTCAGCTAAGTGCCAATTACTTCTCCAAAACCGATGAAACAGTACACAGAGCTCTTGCGTAACGTTCGGAAATAAAGTGCATATTCCTTAAGTGATTCCGAGAGGGCAAAGTTTTTTCAAATCAAGGTGACTTACAGGGTAGCAAAATGAAACAAAATAAAACCAGGTTTGCCTCTTCTGTCTCATCTAGGAGCTGACTCATTTTAGTGAGAGCATTTTACCCAAAGTAGGACAAACTCTAAAAGACGCTACACCACGGGGGCTGTTTGTTCCTTATGAGTTAGGATCGCTGCTCCCAGTCCAGCTCTCATGAAGGGTGGGAGAGAGACGAGTTGCCAGCAACTCTCCACCCTATCAAAGGTCTCATTAAATAGCTAACCACCCTCACTGCCCTGGTATCCCACCAAAATTGAGGTCTGACTTAGTGCTTGCCCCTAGAACACTTTCAGGAGCTTAGTTCATTCTTAGTGATGATACCAGGCAGAATTAGCGAAACAATCATCTGTTTTCTGCTGAAAAGATTGAACAATCTTCTGGCCAATGCTTGCTCAGGTGCCATTTACAACCCCAAGTTCAGGTCTCCGACGTGAACAAATGCGACAGATGACTCCTTCACAGATGACAAGTTTATAAAGCAAAGTCCTGCCAGTGACTGACTGGAAAGGACAGGTTTTTATAATTCTTTTCCTACATAATGCCAACTGCTTTTCCTAAATACATGCAATAAGTTCGGAACTGGAAGACTATATTTAGAAGTCATTAGAGTCGCTCTCGTGATTTTTTGATGGTGACATCATGGCAGCAACCCTCAATTGTTATCAAATGTTTTCAGACATTCAGACACAGAAAATGGCTAAGCTTGTTGTTGTGAGAATGTTGTTAGTACATGAAAAGGGAGAGTCAGACAGCTTGACACTGAAAAGCACTTCTCCAATGCAGTGGTATTCTGGTGGTTCTCAGCACGGTCCCTTTGTCATTGCCTCTCATTAGCCTTCTGCCATAAAAAAGTTTTGGAAAAATCATGAAGGAAGGTTGATGATGCCCCGGTGTAAACACAAGTTACATGTCCTTGAAAAGTCTACTTTTCTTTATCTAAAGAAAATCCTTTCTAATCATGACTTTATCTACATTTAGAAAGTTAAAAATTTATGGTATCATCAATTTTTCTATTTCAGGTTTTGGAAATGTATTGACATTTTCACAGGATTATTTAAAAAGTTACCAGTTCTGCTGACAAGACGAACTCCAGAGGGTAAGCCAAAGTTGTCCGGAAGGAAACATTTTTCTAATGGCTTCAGGAAGAGCATATACCCATTTTGAAAAAGAATCTAAACTGACAGCTAAGCCTGATGTCCTGATTTCTTCAGATCTACACAGTACTCTTAGTGTGTAACCTATCATTTTGCCTCTAAAGTAAAATGGCATCTTCTACTACACCCCAAACTGTCTTATACCTGGAATCTTATGTTCTCTACACAAAGGAGGAGTTCAAGAAATATCTGGTGAGTGCTATGGTCTGAATGTTTGTGTCCCCCCCCAGATTCATATGTTGAAATCCTAATCCCCAAGTAATGGTATTGGCGGAGGTGGGGGGGGGGTGCTTTGGGAGGTGATTAGATCATGAGATCATGTGAGGACAAAATAAGAAGACAGCCTTCACCTGACCATACTGGCACCCTGATCTCAAACTTCCAGCCTCCAAAACTTTCAAAATAAGTGTCTGTTGTTTATATGTTATCCTGTCTGTGGATTTTGTTACAGCAGCCTGAATGGACTAAGACAATGAGTGACGGAGTGGATTGTTTCCAATTAATTCTTTTAACCTTGAAGGCTGGGACCACTGCTACCCTACAAGGCAAGGCAGTGTTAGTCATAAATATGTTTTCCCCAGGAATGAACCACTGCAAAGAGAGAGAAGAAAGTAGAACATGGCCAGAGGAAGAATTGAAAGTTCCACAGGTCAGTGAAAAGACAATCATTAGGGGCCATTGGAGTGGTAAGGAAGAAGGCTCAGCTCTCCAAACGGACTGCTGGGCCAGAGGATGTGTGAAGGAACCTAATTATGGCATGCATTAGTCAGAGATAGTGGTGTATTTAAAGCAGGAACTTAGAAGCCCAAGGAACGCTCCTTGCTTTCAGTCTGCTCCCTCCTTTGTAAAATGAGATATGTGATGCTGCCTTGAGAAATACAGAAAATGGCACAGCACCTTACAGTGCTGTGATGTTGTGTAATTACACACTGTGCTTTCAAAAATAGAGTATTTAACTTCGCACAGGCAACTTCCTAAATGATGACAGAGACCTAAGACTACAAAGCATGGCGACCTACTGGAAAGAAGAAAGGTCATGAACTCCTGAGGAGGTTGGCGAAGAAATGCCAAAAGAGTTGACTAGGTAAGCTGATAAACATTTTCTACAATTAGAGATTTTGAGTTTAAGCTCAGAGTTACAGAAAATGGGCCCAATAATCCCCGCTGAATACAGACAACCTTTGCTGTTATAAAGATACCATTCATTTATTCATCCATTCACCCACTCACTGCGCATCTTCTATGGGCTAGGCATTCTGGAAATGCTGGGGACAGGATGTATGCCCCACAGCCATGGCCCCTTTTTCATGGCATGCACAATTTAGTGAGGAATCTGACTTCTAGCATCATCTCTTAGATGCACTTACAGTTAGACTAAGACCACACAGTCCTCTTCATTCAGGGTCCTACATTTATAAGGACTGTGAGGCCCAAAGGAATTAAAGTAATTGCTCAAGGTCTTGGAACTGCTATTAGAGGGGAAAGAAAGCAAGTGTTTCTGTCATTTCAGTAATCTATGGCACTGACAGAAATGGGAGACATTTTGCTCACCCACTTCGTACACTAAAAATAGAGGACACGAACCTTCCCCTACCCCAACAAAAACAAAAATATCACATTACACCTGGTGGAGAGAAAGTACTCTAGAACAAAGAAAAAAATGAAATAAGTACTAAAACCTCTGGAAAAGAACAAGGTAGACAGACAAGAAAGAGGCAGCCAGACAGACCCCTTAAGCATTTACTTTGTGATAAGTTGCTCTTACATACATAATTTCAGTCCATCTTCCCAACACAATGAAAAAGCTACTTCTAGTATTCCCTTTTCATAGGATAGAAAACCCAGGCTCAAAAAGGTAAGTAATCTGGCATAGTCTCTTAGCTGTAAGTGGTCAAGATTCCTACTTAAACAGTGCTTAGTGACTCTACCATATTGCCTCCTGAGAGAATCTGCAAGAAAAAGACTAAATTCAAAAGGTATTAAAAGAAATGGGGGAAGAGAGAGAAGAAAGACACCACCTGAGAAGAGAGCAGAAGAATACTTTTTTGCCAGCTCTCAGGGTCCCTCATGTTTCCTCTGCCCTCATGTTTACTCTGCAGTCTCCAGCGGGAGACATGCTCTCAGGGTCCCTCATGTTTACTCAGCCCTCATGTTTACTCTACAGTCTCCAGCGGGAGACACACCTGATACACCTGCATCCATCCAACTCATACCTTTCTTGTCCCTAGGCCACCAAAATGCCCAAGATCCCTCTTTCACTCCTATCTTGAACCAACATCTCTTGACTCCAGTAGCCTTTACTTCTTATCAATCCTTGTCACCCATTCCACCTAAAAGATCTCCTCTCCCTTCTATAATCCAGCTGACCAATATTTTCTGCTTATTAAGATAGCCATAGGAATTTGAAGACCTGGTATCTTCCACAGCCAGTCACTGACTGGCCAGATCCCACCTTATGGCCATGGATACCATCTCTCTGCCTCTCCTGAAAGTGCTTCTAGACAATTCCCTCTCAATGCCACCTGTGAGGCAAGAATACTTTGAGTGAGCTAACTGGACTCTTACTGAACTTCAAAAAACTCTGTTAAGGATCCATATACTATGAGACTCTCTGCTTGTCAGGGGTAGGAAAGATAAGGATTCCTGTTTAACCAGATTTAAGTCTGTAGCTATGGACGTGTACCACAAAGTACAATATATTGCTTTGTAGACCACCATAACACCATTTTAAATCGAGGTATTATGTTCAAGATCAATCAACTTAACTTTATAGTTGGTTTTCTTATTAGGGAACTCTTTGGGAGATTTTTCTATCTGACACAAAAATCAAGCCTGAGGGACTCCTGGGTGGCTCAGTTGATTAAGCATCTACTATTGTCTCAGGGCATGATCCCAGGGTCCTGGGATCAAGTCCCACATCAGGCTCCTTGCTCAGCAGGGAGCCTGCTTCTCCCTCTCCTTCTGTTTACTGCTCCCCCTGCTTGTGCTCTCTCTGATAGATAAATAAATAAATAAACAAACAAATACTTTAAAATCAGCCCTGATCTTAGCCAACGTAATAAGGCAAGAAAAATAAATACAAGGCAAATGGATTAGAAAAGGAGAAATATAACTGTCATTATTTAAAGATGGCCTGATTTGGCATGTAGAAAATACAGAAGTATCCCCCAAATATAGGAATCAGTAAACTAATTTACCAAGACCAATGGCTACAAGCCTAATACAAAAAAGAACCATTTCTGTATACACGTGAAATTTAAAAAATAAATTTACAATAGCAACAAATGACATCAAATGCCTAGGAGCACATCTAATAAAAGACATGTAAGATGCCTAAACTGAGAACTATAAAACACAAGAAAATAAAAGAACTCTCAATATATGGAAGGATATATCATGTTCATCATTTAGAAAGCTTAACATTATAGCGATATGAATTCTTCCCAAATTTATCTACAGGCTCATTGCAACCCCAAACTAAATCTCAGCCCTACACAGAAATGAGAATAAAGACATCCCAATTACATTGACCAACATGGAATCTCACAAATACGCTTAGTAAAAGCCAGACACAAAAGAGTACATACTGCGTTAGTCCATTTATATAACATTCAAAAGGACAGGAAACTAATAGATGGTGTTTAAGGTCAGAATGAAGGTTACCCTGAGGGTAGTGCCTGTTCAGGGGGCATAAGGAGTCTTCTTGTGCTCTGATAAGTTCTGGGTCTTGATCCAAATGCTTGTACAGTTTGTGAAGCTTTATTATCTATACATCATATCAGTCAAGTTTCTCTGTTTTTGTATTAAGTTTTTTAGTTTAATTCCAGCATTGTTAAGATACATGGTTATTTTGGGAAAACTATGGAACACTCCACGAATTTGCGTGTCATCCTTGTGCAGGAGCCATGCTAATCTTCTCTGTATCATTCCAATTTTAGTTTATGTGCTGCTGAAGGGAGCGCAAGTTTCTCATTTTTAAAGCAAGCAGCCCTGCTCAATAGCATCATTGAGTTAATACTTATTAAGAATTCTCAAATTTTAGAAAATCTTTCTTCTTTGATGGTATAGAAACAGTCTTCCAAAGAAATAACCCAATTGTTTTGAAATAGAAAAAATAGACAAACTGGCCCATTCAAGAGAAATAATAATTCCCTCTGCTGACAAAATCTGTTTCCTGCCCACAAGTACAGGCTTGTGGACTCTGTCCAAGGCAGCTACCCCATGCCAGTGCTGGCAGTGAACTTCACTATTACAGCACATACGATCAAAACAAAGGAAAACACTTTTGTTGAATGTTATGATGAACGACAGTTTGATTTAAAAGGATTTTTTTTTTTTTTTTAACTAAGACAAAACCCACCTCCTCTAATACGGCTTTCCTTCAGTGTCCCCATAATCTCAAAGTCTCAATTTGCCACTAACTTTGTTGTGAATACATATAACATTCACGTAGTTATTGAGAGTTAAAGAAATTGCTGATCAGTGATACTGCAGTCTGAGAGGGAGAAAGACTAAGCCCATCGTTATTTCTCCCACTTCACACACAGGCTTTGCCTACTTTCCTGTTTATGGTCATTGCTCAGGTTTTGTTTTGGGATTTTCCTCCTCTCTTATTCAGTTTCAGTACCTTCATCTGGAGCAGACTCATCTTTTCCAAGAGTTATGCAGGCCTGCCCTGGGGGGAGGACCTTATGTGGTCACACTCGACAGCCATGATCTTCTTACTTTACACAGAAAGCTGTGTGTCATGACAAAGTTGGTCAGAACCCCAACACCTGCTTCCAAATGGCATGTCCATGAGGCTACATCTTAGGTGGCCAGCCTATGTCTCCAGAGCTTCTCATAGCACTCCTGAATGTGGAATGTAGGTAGTCGTGGTCAGAGACTTCTTGAGATTCTGGAGTGATAGTCCTACAGTGAAGGTCTATTCTTGAGCTTTACTATTCCCTTTGCCCCAACTTTAGGCACTCTTCCTTTCTTAGACCACTACCATCTCACCTCATGTCCCTCCACAGTAAGGAAATACGTACTGTTTAGTTCAAGAGTGGGGAGGTGGGAGAGCCCGAGACATCTGCCTGTATTATTCTTTGGTTATGGCAGTGAGTAGAGCACGAGGAAAGAAGGCAGGGGGAAAACCATCAAGCAGAAGGACATGGGAATATAAACAGGATGTAAAATGAACCAAAGAAGCCACCGGGAAGAGCAGGTGTGATCTCTTCTCTCCTCATGTACCCTTAATTTGTCAGAGTGCCCCACTAGCAAAGACCAGAGGGCTTTAAGGTACCAGATGTAGTATCCCTTGGGACCTGTGGTTTGAAGAGCACAACAAAGCCAGCAGGCTTACTTTCCAATGTACTGCTGCCTTTCCTTAGCTCTGGCCTTTTTTGGACAAATTCTGAGAAAAAGTGCAAACAGCCAGTTAGTAAGAAAAAAGAAGTAGAGAGAACGAGGCTTATTTTTTAAGTTCTACCTTATTACCAGAAGAGGTCAGAAATAGGTCTTTATTTTAGGGCTGAGTAGATTAAAAATTCATTGCAAGCATAAAATGTATTCCTAATGTTTTGATATTCTTTGTAATTGCTATAGCACTACTAGTGAATGACAAGGACAGGAGATAATACTCTGTTCTGGGAGCCAAGAAGGTTCGAGGGAGATAAAGTAAGTGGATAGGTTCTGGCACTTAAAAGAGCATCTGGAAAAGGAGACGCCTCTTGGATTTCCAAACCAAATAAGAAACATGCTCAAACCCATTTGAACAGTTAACATTAATTCTGCCTGGCAACAGTTTCCAAAAATAAAAATTTGAAATGTTATCAAATGTAGTTAGGGGGCACAAGTTCTAAAAGCAGAATTGGAGGAGGTATGGGAGAATGTGCTGTTTTCTTTAATATCTGACACAGCTAACCTTGCGAAGTTTAAATTTAAAAAATTGAATATAGTGAAAAATCACCCATAAATAGTAAAACCAACTATTTAGTAAGCTGTGCTAAAAAAATTTTAATGATTCCCTCAAAAGCCCTCTCCTCAAACATGCACAAACTATCTCTGACCTAAATAGCTCATCTGACTCACTGTTCTTTTATACTAGTATTTTAGGGTCAGTGTAATAACATGGGTAGAAGAGTAAGGGAATCAGCAACATAGGATATTTCTGGGCCCAAGGCCAGCATTTTTGTGTGTTGTTTCCATTTCTATGTATCCTTTAAAAATGTACCTCCCCAGGGGCACTTGGGTGGCTCAGTTAATTCTTGGTTTCGGCTCAGGTCCTGATCTCTCGTGAGATCAAGCCCTGCGTTAGGCTCCATGCTTAGGATGGAGTCTGCTTCAGATTCCCTCTCCTTCTCTCTCCCCCTCTATGCACACACACACCTATGTTCTCTTTCTTTCAAATAAATAAAATCTTTTAAAAAAGTACCCTCCCAAAACAACTGTCTAGGACCCTTCAAGAAAAGGTCAATGTTATGGGGGGATAAAAGGACAGAGTGTTGTAAAGAAGATAAAAGGTAACAATAAATGCAATATGGGATTCTTAATTGAATCTAGATCAAAAACAATATTAATATCAGCTATAAAATATATTTGGGGGACAACTGGGGAATTCTGAATATTACTGTATAAAAATTAATTTTCCTAGGCTCTGTAGAATAGCCTTAATCTTTGGAGATGCACACTAAAGTATTTAGAGGTGAAATTCATGTCTGCAACTTGCTTTTGAATGGTTGAGAAAGAAAAAAATAATCTATATACAGAGAAATGAAGCAAATATAGGAATATGTTTTAAAAATCAGTCAATAAGGGGGTGCCTGGGTTAGTCAGTTGACTGTCTAACTCTTGATTTCAGCTCAGGTCATGATCTCAGGGTCAGGAGACCAAGCCCCATGTTGGGCTCCATGCTCACTGAGGAGTCTGTTTGGGATTCTCTCCTTCCCTCCCCTTCTGCCCCTGCCTACTGTGCTCTCTCTAATAAGTAAATCTTTAAAAATAAATAAATAAATAAATAAATAAATCAGACAGATGTATTCCATCTCCTCTGAGATACTTGGAGGGGAAAAAATGCCTTTAACTTATGGTTGACTAACAGGTCAAAAGTAGATGTGCTAAAAACTTCAAAACCATGCATTCACACAAGTAAAAAGTCACCCCTGGCTCATTACCAAATTGGAAGGGTACTATCCTCTTTATCCTTGACCATGTTTGGATAATACAGCTTCAGGAACTAAAATTACACAAAGACAAATGTTGGTCACATTCTAACATCTAAGCCAGTGGTTCTCAAATACTTTTTGGCCCTGCTCCACTTAGAAAGGAGAAAGGAACACCCAAGAGAGGGCAAAATGAAAATCACCACTTCTACCATCATGACTATGGCCCATGGCCACCTTCACCATTGTCTGGGTAAAAAGACAGTAATTACATAAGTACAATACATTAACAAAAGTAAAATCTATCAGTAATTCCACACACATATCAATACACACATAACAGAAACTAAAACATATGCCCAACTCAAGACCACAGAGCATTCTTGGGAAAAGATGGAGAATGTCTACCCTTGTAAATATAAATGTGCAACAGGTTTAGAACATTACCAGAACAGCTGGACAACTCCTTAGATTTTATCCCCCCAATCCTCAAGAGGACACAGTGTAGTCGTCACCAATCTGTGAAGATTGGCAGAATAAAAAAGAATTAAAGTCCTCTTCCTTGAGGTTCTCTTTTGTTCTCTTGCTTTCTACACAGCTGGTTTGGCTCCTTCTGTCCATAAAGGCTGAGCAGAGCCAGGAGAAACAGCTTGAAATGGGTGGCCTTGGCTTTTGGTGCTCGGAGCATTAGGGAAAAAAGGCACAAAGTGTCTGAAAGGACAGTGTCATTGGACGAAACCAGCTTACCCAGCCAGACCAGCTAGAAATGCAGATGAAAGCCCTAAGTTGTGTTTTAAAGGGATGCTGGCTTGGACAACCACCTGTGCATTTGTGTATTGGGAATCAAGGATGTCAGCAGGACTCTGGTGTGGAATCAAGGCTCTCTACACAACTCATGGGAGATATGAAAAACACCGGCAAGGCCAACACCTAGGTGAGCACACGCGCACAGGGACTAGGATTTCAGGGCAGACTCCTTCTGCAGGCTCTGCAGGAACAGCTTCATTTGTCCTGGACAGAGTCCTACATGGAGAAAGCAAGGCATCCTCCCTGGAATAGATTTGGTCTCAGAAGGTAAAGGGAAAGTTCTCTTTAGGATTGGCATGGTGGCAATATTCAGGATTTTAGATTGGTGATTAATTACGGTGGTAGGGGTGGGGGTTTACGGTGTTGTTTACTCCAGGTTATTTTTTCCTACTTATCTTGCTGCTAGTTGGGGATCAAGGGACTGAGTATTATCACCCTGGTGGTATATTTCTGGGCCCCAGGGTACAGAATCAACCCTGAGGTAGCAGAATTCATCAATGAACAATTCTAGAAGCCCTTCCTAGACAGCCAATATTATCTTCTCTACAATAAATATCACAAGAGCCAAAATAGGAACTGATAAAGCTAGTTCCCAGAACATCTGGCTTCAGGAATCAGATTTCTTCTATGCAGTGGGAAAAACCTAGTCAGCAAAAGAGAGGCTTCAGGAATTAGAGTGTGGACCAAAAAAAGCCAAAAACAAAAACAAAACAAAACCCAACAACAACAACAACAACGACAACAACAAAAACCCACTTTATTTTTCATGATTTAGAGCTAGAAACTTGGGGTAATAGAATAAGCTCAAGAAAAAAAGACTTTGACCTTGTTATCATGACGTGGACTGTGGGAAAAAGCAGACCCAATAAATAGGATCGGGGTTACACTGGTATTTGGAAAGGACCAATCCAAGAGTGAGATTCAAGTATTCTGACCCTGCATGAACACGGCCTGGGGAATACCAGAGTGAAAGAATAGCTAGGGAACCAGGTCTCGTAAAGGAAGAGAGGTGAGGGAAGAAGACAACCTTTTTTTTGCCGTAAGATAGGTGAGGTTATACTAAGTATTTGGAAACCAAGAGCTGGCAACATTTTCGAGGACACAAGCCCAGGGATCATGCTGGTGAGATCCTGTTACACCGGAGAGGCACTTACTTGCAAGACGGGGTAGGGACTACATCTCGAGAGAGCCCACTCTCAATTCATGACTGGGGTGGCAGAGAAACAGGGTTAGTGGGGACATCAGAAGATTACTTCAGACTTCCGAAAATGGCAACCCAGAGGCCTTGAATACAAGAGTTAGAAATTAAAGGGAAGGAAAAGGAGCTTAGAAAAGCACTGGCCCAACTCTGAAAATGTATAAATAGCATTAGTGAAAAGTGGTATCTGAAATATCTCTAAGTGGCCACCTGCAAAGGCAGTAGAATTCCTCCCAGGATACAGGAATGAGAGTTATTGATAGAATTTCTCCCACCTGGGTTTTAAATTAGACAACGGAATTGATACCATGAAGCAGTTGAAACCCTGAAGCCGTGCTCTGGAAGCCTCTTCCATTTTCTGTTTACCTTGGATAACCCTAAATCTTTGCTATGGTCTGGAGCTCACGGCGACATGGGTTTAGGCTGGGCCATCCGTATTTACTGAACTCGCAGAAACTTGCCTTCTCTGGGGAGATGCTGGCTGTATCTAGGACTGCCACTGGAGCAATGACAAGGTGTCGCAATGCTCATACTGGCTGGGGAAAGTAAAGAGTTTCTAAATTTTGTCTTGTATAGGGCCAGTGTTAGGACATTGTATACCCTTACTGCTCCCTGTAACGTGGAATAGATACAAGACAGATTCGACAATGGAGAAATCCAACTTCAAAGATGCCAGAGCACATCTGTAGCTCGTCCCCGGTGGAAACTTCTGGTAGTCGGCCCCCGCCCCCTCCAACAAAGCCCTTCTGACAAGGCTAAAAGCAGAAAAAGAGAAAAACCAGTTACAAAACAACTGACATTTCTCTGTGACTGATCTGACAAGGGGTTATACTTTACAGGAAAGGGCTTTATTGGGAGTTCTCTTAGACTGCTAGGATATTATTTGAACTATAATGTTTGTATCATCTAGTGACTTCATGTAATGGGGACAGGAATGGGATGGTTTGGAGGTTTGACTCTGTTAGGCTCAGCTCAATGATGACAACATCCCACAAACAATTTCCTCCCTCCCCTTCCCTCTCCTTCCACTGTCCCCTCCAGCAAAGGCAGCAGCTGGCGGGCAGAACCAGCACATGGTATCCCAGAATCAAATCACCAGCTGAAATACTGTTGGTCAAAAGATGAAAAACTCAATTTTGCCCATGAACATCAGTTTGGGAGGTCATTGTGCAATACACAACTGTAACCCAAGAGGTGGGCTAGTACCACACAAGTTGACCACTCAGAATATGGGGGAGGGGGGAGTACCTCTGCCTCCAGTGGGGCTCAAGGCTTTCCCTACCTCTTTACTCCCCCTCCAGAGAGGAGAAAATGTGATCCAAGTGAAGGATGACATTCAGGCTCTAAAGGAGAGAGGGGGTAGGGGTGGGGGAACAGCTTTTGCTAGGACGAGCAAAAGTGGTCCTCAAGGCTATTTGCCTCTTCTGTCATGAGGGGCTAGAAGCTGTTGCCCACCTCCAAAGGCTGCACAGGCTCTGGGGAGAGCTCAGGGTAATAGCATGCCTGTTGTAGGCCTTAGAAGCAAGAGTCCTCACGGGCTGTCTAGTAGCAAGTCTGCCAGGGTAAAAAAGTTGGCAGGTCCTGTCTTTTCTTGTTCATCAAGTAGGAGGAGAGTTTCTAAATAGAATTTGGGATATTGACCTTGCCCTTTCTTTAAACTCCATCAGTACTAACAATAATGACACAGATGATTTTTGAAGGGTTCTATTCTAAGTCCGCCTAAAAGAGAAGGAAAGAGATTCTTTGTATGAACCCTCCTTAAAAGAAGTGGTCATGTCGGTAAAAGGAGCCCACTTTGGACGGAAGTACTGAATCAGGGATGTCCTGACTCACCGATGGGGAAGTGTGGGGAAGAACAAGGGTCTATCCCAGAACAGCTCCTTCTTGTTCTCAGCACAAAATTACAAATCTTTCAAGTAGTGATTTCCAAATAGAAAACCTCTGTTATCAAATCAGGAAGATAATTTAATGCCAATGGTAGCAGAGAGGTGTTTTTTTTTTTTTTTTTTTGACCCAGATAAACTAGTCTCAGATTTACTTCAAGTTCACACTCTCCACACCTCAGTATTATTTTTGAAATGGCTTGGATCTGTGCAGTTTCTTTTCTTCAAAGACTCATTTATCCTAACAACTTAGGATTATTACTTTAGAATTTCAAAGTGGAAACCTAGAGGCTTTGATTAGAAGAGGTAGAAATCAAACAGAGGAAAGCTTCGAAAAGTACCAGCCCCATGTTGACTGAGTTAGGGCTTGTGTATTAACTGAGATGGGGTTCTTCCACTAAAATATTTTGTACAGAACGAATATATCTAATTGTATCAGTGTGTCATATCCCCAAATTTGTGGGCCACTGGCTAAACCAGAGCGTTGGACAGTGAAGGAAAAGGGTTATGCGGGTACAGAGACCTGACTCAGAGGAGAGTCAAGATAAAAATAAGTGGTCTTTCTGGCTTTGAAAGAACCACCCCATTTTGACTACCCCCAGGTGGGTCTTTTTAGACCCACAGCCCAGAAAGCAGGTTTCTACCTGGGGCGTTTGGTTACTTTCAAGCTGAAGAGACTAGGAGGATGAAACGGTGACTGACTGGCCTGCTTACCCCAAAAGGAAAATCTGAGCATTATCAATACTAATTCCTTTCCTGGGGCAGCTGCTCCAAGAATTTAGAACTTTCACCAATATGATAGACAACCATTTGTTTGATTTCCACTCGTGAGAAATAGGTCTATAAAGAGAGCCTCTGCGGTAGAGAGGACAAGATGGCTTCCTTTCCTGTGGGCCTTACGTCAACCACAGATTATACCGTGAAGGGCTGCTCACGGTGGGAACACACTGTCAAGAAAAGAGGAAACAGGGCGTTTTTCCTGAATGGGGAAAAAAAATGCAAAACTAAACCTTCTTTAACACCGTTCCTATAATTTATTCCCAATTTATGTGATTTCATCTGAACTAGCATTAAAGAAAAGTGTTAATGATACTTGAAACAGGACTTAAGCACTGTGGAAAATTTTATCTTTGAACTTAAAATCTGACAGGAGAAAAATCCAAACTCTAGAGAAATTAGGGAAATCAGCTTCTCTGAGAACCATTCCTCTATTTCTGGCCCTCCTTCTCCTAAAAGCAGAAACTCGGCAAATGTGTCAAGGGTGTCTACACCGTGACTTGTTCTCTAGCACATGCAGTCTGACTGTAAAACATAGCATTAGCTGCACAAAGTCTAAATGCAGCCTAGGAACACTTGGCTTGTATATGTGCTTAAAGGAGGAATTAGAAAATGAGAACTAGTCCTACCTCGTTTTTTCCTATGCATCTCTAAAGTCATCCGAAGGACTCTCAGAACTCTGGTTTTGAGATCCTCTGTTTCTCTGAGCAGTTAGAAGCTGCGGCTGGGGGCTGCTGAAAGATGGGTTGGGAAGGGAATCTGACAAGAGAATGGGGTATGTATGCAAAATACTCACCAAGTACTGGCAGTGTGCAGAGCCCCGCGCTAGGACTGCAGCAGAGAAAGAAACGACATGGGGGTTCTCTGCTTTTCGAGAGATTGTTTCCTGTTTTAACAAGAATGTACATTGGGAAGCAGGGGCGAAGTTTAATATTTATCAAAATAGAAATGACATTAAAGCCCACTGCGGCTTTCTCCTCACTCCTCAAGAAATTCCAAGAGGGAAAAAAAAGGAAAGGGAGTTGAGGAGCAGAAATCTTCTGACGTGAGGGCTCCCTGGGCATAGGCACAGGCACAGGCACAGGCACAGGGAAGCCATCACTAAGTTACCCCCCCATTAAGAGTCTGATTCGGACACTTGGGATAGACATTCCAGGATCTGGTTTTCACTGTGGGCAGGGCAGCCCCCATAGAAGACACATCCCTTCCTTGAATCTACCTTTCCTATGAGAAAAGTATAAAGGACCCTCATTATGTGCCCTTTCAGGGAGTCACAAAGCCTTTCCAGGCACTCAACTAAAAGTGTTTCTGGTAGCCGAAGTCATCCTCAGCCCCTCTGGAAAAGCACAAATGCCAGCATCCTCTTACAGGGCTGCTCTCTAGGGTCACCTCCTGAGAGGCTTCAAACTCTCTCTCACAAAACAACAATCTGCCCAGGCCTGTTCTTTTTTTTTTTTTTTTTTTAAATAAGGAAGGGAAGACATTCTTGCAGGCCCAATTGATAGCAAAGGAAATATTTCAGGGGGGAAAAAAACACCTTCTAGTAAAACACAAATGCAAAGAGCCTCATTTCAGGTGTGAGGATAAGGAGGAGGCACTCGGAAGAGCTCTTTAAGACCCCCGAGGAAGCTGCACTGAATCAGTATTAAGTTTTGTTTTGCTTTTTTAATGGATCGTCCTTTTCATGTTTATCCCATGGCCCTGGTCTAGCCCACGCGGCCCTCTGGGGGTGCTCTGTGAGCTGTTGGCCAAGAGGGTGGACGGTGTCTCGAGGGGATGTGGCTGAGGACATCTAGAGTCCCCCTAGAACCTGGCCTCATGTGGGGTGAGGAGGCCGCTCCGGTTTTGGGGTTGCTCAGAGGCAGGGTTCTTTCTGGTACTTCCTGAGATGTTCATTGGAGGGGGCCAGGCATCTGATGCGTGCTGGAGAAGGGTCACAGCCAGAGCAAGGCTCCCCTGTAGCTCAGTAAGTCTGGGAAGTATCATTTTAAAATGACATGTATCCGACCACAGTGGGAAATTAAACAGGACAGAGAAGACCAAGGAGTAGGGAAATTACAGCTTTGTCATTGCCGAGTTAAAATGTATGCCTGGCCAAGAGATCCCGGCGCTGCAGAGAACACCCGATCCCCAGGCCCACAGTCAAGCCTGGACTGAGTGGCAAAGAGCAGACAGGAACCTTCACTGGGAATGAGAGCTCCAGCCACACCACGAGCAAGCGGGAGATAAAAGGCTAATATCCTCAGATCAAGTCTCAACACCCCTCTATCCAGGAAAGCTACTGTTGGCAGCCCCTTCAGACAGGTCCAGTTAAAAGAGAGGGGACTGGGCGCCTGGGTGGCTCAGTGGGTTAAGCCGCTGCCTTCGGCTCAGGTCATGATCTCAGGGTCTTGGGATCGAGTCCCGCATAGCGCTCTCTGCTCAGCGGGGAGCCTGTTCCCTCTCTCTCTCTCTGCCTGCCTCTCCATCTACTTGTGATTTCTCTCTGTCAAATAAATAAATAAAATCTTTAAAAAAAAAAAAAAAAAAAGAGAGGGGACTGGCCTCCGTGGTTAGGCACAGCTCTACCTATGAAGCCCAGACCATCCGCCCGGCAGCTGCAGGGTTAAAGCCAGCACTTAAAAGAAAACTGGAACCCCATTAAGCCCAGGCTCATTAAGCCCAGGCTCGGAGAACTGGGAGCAGCAGGGAAGCCAAAGGAAACTAATTTTGGAGGTTCTCCAAGCTGCCAATCACAAGCATATTTCTAACAGTCCCAGTGTTGTTTGAGTTGCTTGTTTTTCCACAGGCTGCACAATAGGGTCTGGTTATTCATTGAAAAAGTCTGCAAGGGAGCCCCGCCCTCCATTCACAACCAATTTGGAATGCTCCATTCAGGCAAGAGGGGGACTAGGCAGCTCAGCTCGCTGGGGCGGACGGAGCAGAGCCCAGCTGTCGCCGCAGGGACGCTTGCTCGCCCAGTGCGCTGTGTTTATGTAAGAAATTCAGACACTGCAGGCGCCTGCCTGCTCTGCTCCCTCCCTGAGATTCAGAAGGCCAAGACCCTGGCTGAAATCTGCAAGGATGGGCAAGTCGGCTCCAAATAAGGTCGGCAAGCGCCAGCCGGCAAAAGGGGGAAAGGCGAACTACCTTGCGTTGCCCTGGTCAGAATCCGACTGTAGCTACCAGCTGAGAGAAAAGACTTCACTGGTATTTCTCCTGCCCCCAGACAAGCTGGTTGGCATTAGAGGACAGCTCTCTATGGAAGTCAGCCTTAGCAGACTCCTTGCTTTTCCATTCACTGCCAGTAGCTACATGGGGAGCCACCTGGCATCCTCCTCAAGGGAGAGGGTCTCCGGAGACACTACTAGATTCTCTGGCTGCGGAGGGGGGGAGGGTGCGAGCTACCTATTATGAACAGCTTCACAGTTCCTTTCCTGGCTTCACATCCGGCTTGAAAGGTTTATAATCCCCCCACCCCCCCACCCCCGCCCATGCCCAAGAGACATCAAAAGGGAGAGCACGGATATCTTGGGGTTGGCGGGTGCAATCCACTCCAAGGACAACGCAAAGTACAAGGCTAAAAACTAGTTCGGTTTCTTAGAGATTTTTCCCCCAAATCTTCAATAATTACCCTGAAGATCTGATGAAGCCAGTCTGACAGCCAGAGTTTATTTCAAGAAAGCATCCTACTTTGTGAAAATCAAATCCACAAGATAAATTAGCTCTTGGGTTGTTTCCTTTTTTTTCAGAACATATTTGGCTATTTTCAAATACCTCCTCTCTACCTCTTCTCTTCGCCTTCCCAGGCCCCTCCCCCACACTAGTGAACACCGAGGGCAACATGGGATGCATTTCTCTACAGCTTTTCTGACCACAGAACCTCCATTCAATGCCTTGGCTGCTCTGCAGACCAGTGGCAAACTCCTGGTCTCTTAAGAGCTAGATCTTACTCTGCTCCCTGGAGTCTTTGCGCCCTGTCCTGCAACCTTCCCCCGAGGTTTCCTCATTCTGGGCAGGGGAGCCCCCCCTTTGTTTGCTTTGTGGGGGCTCTTCCCTTAAGAAGAGCTGCTACTACTCCCTTGCCAAGCCTAAGGAGTACTTACATTGTGGTTACACACACACACACACACACACACACACACACACACACAGATTTTTCTCGCGCGCGCGCGCGCGCTCTCTCTCTCTCTCTCTCTCTCATTTGCGCCCACCCTCATATACAATGCGGACCTAGTATTTTGCCCCTCCTTTAAGCCAAGCCTCTTAGAGGGCTGGGACAATGATAGAAACTGACGACCAAAGCCTCTGTTAAATGAGCTTGATGAGTTCACAAAATGAATTTTTAAAAAAGCAACCTAATCCGGTACTGGCAGCAGCAAGCCTGGCACTTGTCCAAGAGCTGGGAGCTGCAACATGACAAGACTCTGAGCTCCTTGGATTCCAAGTGGAGAAGCACTGTGTGCCAGGGCACAGATGGGGCCCAAGCTGCCTCAAGGGCAGCCGTGCGCCCGAGAGGGGGCTGTCAGCCTCTGAGGCTGGTTCTACTTTACCGCCATTAAAACTGAAGTCACATGTGGAGGCTACAGTCCCTTGGTAGAGAATCACACACCCCACCCAAGCCTACCGCCACGAACAGTTTTCCTGAGACTGGAATGAAAACAATGATACCCCTAGATGGTAAAAATGGCAGATAATACAAATCTGCAGCTCTGTCATGCCGCCCATATCTTAAATCTTACAAAACTAGAAGAATGCTGAAAACAGGGTAGATGGTAATTTCTCGAAGGATACCAGGATTTTGTGAGCTCTGAAATTTACATAAGTGATGTGCCTGGGGCAGACACACATGTAATTCCCCGTCCCAAGTTCTTGCCAAACACAAAGGACTGGAAAGGTTACTGGGTTTTATTAGAGGGCTAAGAGCAGAAAGACATCAAAGAGGAAGAGAAAAAGTCATTGTTTTTAATAAGCCTAACTGAATTAAAGTCAGAGAAAATAGATTTCGTGTGAACATATGGCTCTCTTAGATAAATGGGGACTCTAGGTCTTGGATCCTTAAGAGTCTGGTCTATGGATCTTAGAGGCTATCAGAACAGGAAGGATTTCCAGTGCTTAGCACCCTCTCTGTGGTAAGGTAGTGGGCTAGAACAAAGACTCTGAAAGATACACTGTAGCCTGGAGTCATATGACCTCTTCCCTCTACACCCCCCCACCCCCAACACTCCTGTCTTCTACCTTCAGAACTTCTGGCTCCCAAAAAGGACAAACTGATAGCTTTGAGTCCCCCACATTTCTCATTTTCCAAGTGCTTAAAGTGCCTACTGTTACTTTCTTAGCTTCCAAACAAAAAGACTTAGGGACCATCTTTTCAAATAGAAATGGTCTAAGACCACAGAGCAAGTAAACTTAAGAGTCTTGCTCCAAAGTGGGCCCCAAATGATGTGCATTCACTCTCCAAAAGAAGACTCTGTCTCTACTCTATCAACTTCACATGTAGTTTAAAAAAAAAAAAAAAAAAAGTCCAGTTGAATAATTTCATATTAAAACAGGATTAAGATCAATGCGTTTTAGGCTCAAGGGCTGCCTTTTTCCTGAGCCACCTATTACAATGTATTTATGAGAAGTCGATTTTATCAGTTAATTAGCCAGTCCTTAGGAAATTACTAGTACTTCCTCCGATCGGTCAATTCTTTTTAAAACACAGATCTAAAAAAGAACACTTCAAGGGGAAAATGAGGTCATTTGGATTTTCAAACAGTTCTCTAAATTATATTTGCTATGGAGGCCATGGTTTTAAAATAAGATTTTTATCATGCCTTTTCTCCACTATAAAATATTTTTGTTATTCAAGATGCTGACAGGTAAACATTCACAATATTACAATTCAAACAAATGAGTGTAATTAAAAGAAAATTAGAACTGAAATCTGCATTTAAAAAACACTATTGATATATCCTAAAATCTAGTAATACCTTTAAGTGCCAAGTCAGTCCAGAAAAATTAATGTAAGCTCCCCCTCCCCAAACCTAAGCACTTTGAGTTCCAATCTTATCCATGGTTTTGATTTATAGTTAATTCTATGAAAATGTACAGTAAAAACATATACACAGCTAACCACTGACCCAGAGTCCAGGTATGCAGCTCTGTGTTAACACACATATTTAGCTATACACACATTTATATGGATATATATGTACACAAACTTATTTATATTATATAGGATGTATACAGATAAGTTTTGTCTGTATGTACACTAGTGTGCCTTATAGGAAAGATGTCAGTTTTATAATTTTTCTGTTTTATAGATCTCTTCCAAATCCTAGATGGAAAAACTCAAAGCACCAAGATATTTAATAAGCTTTTCAGGATCACGGAATGAAGAGAACTGAAGTGTCAAACTGGTTGGCCTATGGTCTCCCTAAGTTTTTTCTGAGGGCTGGCTCTAGGTTTTTTGGAATCATTAGGGAGAGCCTGGACCACACCTGCATGTGCCGATACCCCCCAGCCCTGCAGCTCTGTGAAAGCTTTTGTAAGGATAAAATTTTATAATTTCTTTTTCTCATTTCACCTAACCCCTCCCCTTTGTCCCAACCTACCAGTCAGTCTCTCCAGTTATCTGGACCTTATATTATCCCTTCTGTAAAATGAAGGGGTTAGGAAGGCTATGTCTACAAGGGACCTGCAGCCCAAACAATCTAGGACTTCAAGGTTACTTCTCAGGATCAGGGGACAATCGGGGGCATTGGCAGAACCTCTATCGTCTATAGGTTGCACTTTCTGTTGCCTTGAATTTGATCTTTAAGAGTTTCCAGATGGGGGGATACTTTGCTAATGTCTGTATTTGTGAGGTAAGGTGAAATCTATGTAGCTAGAAGTAAGCTAAACATTTCTCTAAGACTTACAAGAACAATGGTTTCATTTATTCAAATCACACTTATGGATAGATGCCTCTGGGTAGGAACCCAAATCTGGAAAACTTACAAAACATAATCTCTTTAGAAGCTGAGCTCATAGCACTTACTGAAAAAAGTAAGCCATAATCTTCAAAACTGACATTCTAAAATAAAAATTACCACATTACTTAGTATTTCTTTTTCTCCCATACACACACACACACACACACACACAGACTCTCTCTGCCTTTGCACCCTCCTACACACACACTCTCTCTCTCTCTGCCTTTGCACCCTCTCTCTCTCTCTCTCTCTCTCACACACACACACACACACACACACACACACACACAGGAAAATTAATCAAATCATCTTAAAAGGACCAAGTATAATCAGTGTGGCAGGCCACAGAAGAATATTTGTTACAAATGCTTTTGCTACTATAGGGAAAAGGTTTACTTTACTGGGCAAGTGCAGTTTGGTTTACAGTTCATTGATTGGCTGATTCAAATCAACTCATAAGGTTTTATTTGAATGGGTTTCTCCTCTTCCCCTAGTATAATCATGGGCTCTTCCAGAAGGTGACTGCAGTCAAAGCTGATCCTCAATCCAAGGCTGTGAGAGGTGCTCCCAGAGAAGTCTGCCCAGCACCCCCTCCATCTCCACTGTCAGTCACAACTGCAGTCAAACCAGTCACAAACAACAGGAAAGGCGAACAGCTCAAGAACATCCCACCCCAACCTTATACTCTTACTTAACTTCTAAGGCAAGCTGATCTGCTTAAAGCCCTCCTTCTTAAAGCTCCATCTCCCGAAATAAGAGTCAGAGAAGCGGAGAGAATGATTAAAACACTTTTTGAGGCTACTCAACTGTCTGTTTCATCCTTAAAGGACAGAAAAGCTCAACCTTAAGAAGTTAAGGCAAAAAGCAAACAAAAGTAAAAAACACATCCCACTTGGTAAGCAGAAACCTCTCAAAGCATCTCCTTTTTAGGTAGGTATGGCAATTTAATTGAAGAATTTAGCACATTCTATTGGCTGAGTGGGAATTATTTCTAAGGAGCCAAAACACATTTATTGATTCCTTCACTTTAGCCTATTCCTGCAGATAAACATCTCTCATCTCAAATATAAATCTTGTTTACTGACATCTTTCTCTAAAGAGCATACCTTTGCTTCAGCACATGAAATCAATTTGAATGCAGTCATCTCAACTCCCTCTTAACTCTTTGGGTTACAGAGAAACAAACAAAAGTGTCATAAAAGCATTTCAAAGAACTTCTGCCAAGAAAGCCACCTCCCAAGCAGACTGCAGTTTATGCTGCTCTGAGCAGGAACGGGAAAGTCTGGGCCAAATTGTCAACACAGAACAAAGTGGGATTACAAATCCTGTCTTTTATCTTGCAACACACACACGGACACACACACGCACACGCACATACACAATATTTGGGTTATCTTTATTTAGCCTTTTAGTGGCAACCTTCCCAAACACTTGAAAGCAATCAAAGGGCAATAATTAACATGCATGCCCCTTCCTATAGTAAAACTATAGCGAGTTCTGACATCACTAAGGTAAGTATGCATCTGTGGGCTAGAGTTTACTCCCTTTTAAATTTCATGGAATTGTGCCTTGAACAGGGTACATTAGAGAATGTTTAGCTGGTACCTCTGGTCTTTTATCCAATAATTTCGAATAGCCAGCTTTTACTTGGATACAAAGAACCCTCTCTCTCTCATGGCATTTACACACATATACACACATAAACACACACACACACAAACAAAGCAGGGAAGAATTTGTTGGTACAAAATGAGAAATCGAATCCTTGCCTGGCTCAGGTGCTTGCTATTATAAACTATGACTAAGAGACATGAATTTCTCTATGATGCAACCCTCAAGAGAGGCAGCATTTTCTCCAGGCCTCTCTTTAAACCTGCTCACTCGCCAGTGACTAATGCTCTCTAGAGCTGCCCTGTGCTGCTCACATTTCATCAGCTGGCTTTGTCCTTGATAGCTCTGCCTGGACCATAAAAGCTCCCAAACCTGTTGAGGACAGCCCGGAAAGATCAGCACAAAGCTAACCATGCCCTTGCCAGCACCGAGAACCATCTTTTGAGCTTCCCACTGCGTTTATTAACACAATGATAGGGGGCCCTTCACGAACATTCGAAGAGTAAGTTTAGACTCCTCTCTGAAAGATAAGTCCTGAACTACACGAAAAATAAGAGTCAATCAGGTCACACCGTGACCACCCTGTGTCAACTTAGAAGTAGAAACAAAATCGACAACATGTTGGGTGAGGCCACAATTAACTGGAATCTTCCATTAACTATTTTCTGCACCTTTAAAAGAGAAAAAAATGTCAGACTCATGATCTGCATCAAGGAATTAATTTATAAAACAAACCAAAAAAAAAAAAAAAACCACCATAAAATAATGTCTGGTTAATGGATGTTAAGTCCAACATCTTATTTATATGATATCAGTTGATTGATAATTCTGAGCTTGAAGGCTTGCAATATTCTTAGGTAAAAAGAAATTTAAGTGAAATTATGTTCAGTAAATCTTACCTGCAAAGGAATAAAAGCATTTTAGAAATAACTCCAATAAGGAATGAAACAAAAGTTTTGGGGGTTAACTCTGAATTATTAAAAGAAACTAAATGCATCCCACTGTCCAAATACGCTGGCAATGGCTGAAAAGAGTCTTCCAGACATGGATGTTCCAAGACCAAACGTTTTCGGAATAAACGTGCCACCCCCAAAAAGGTACTTACAGTTATCAGACTGGAAATCTGGGACAAATTGTTCATCATCAGGAACTTGTGCTGGAAAAGAGATTTTTATTTTAGACATTAAGTTTTATTACAAAGCACAGCGAAATGTTTTATATGGAAAATCGGACAGCCAAGAAACTTGCCTTCAGCTAACCAAGCCTCTTGAAGTTGACTGAGATCCTGAAACAACTCTGGAATTGAAAACAGAAGACACCAGAATGAGAACTCCTGTGCTGGGGAGAACAGGGAGGGTGAGTCTACATGTGGCTCTCACAGGGGACCATTTGAAGAAGCCACAGACCAAAGGGAAAAAAGCTTCGCTACCTTCAGAATCATGGGCCAGATCCGTGTCCAAAAACTTCCTCTTTCTGTCAATCACAGGCCGTCCTCTACATTCCTCTGATCGAGATTTCTGAAAGAGGCCAAGACACGGTGAAGGCTCAAGGGTAATAAAGGGGTCAAAGGGGATTGTGCTACTAAACCAATGAGAAGACTCATATTCGAAGAGAGAGAATAAAACAAACCAAAGCCACATCAACTTACCCCTGGGACCATAAAAGGGACTTGCTGATCATAAAACCCATCCATGGTGTTTCCAATGCCTCGAATATCACTTTGAAAGGTTTCAGCATTGAGTACTTTCTGGGGGGAAAGGGGTCCTCCTGTAATAGGAATTTGGGAGATTTTAACAGAGGGGGAAAAGGAGAAATGAAGTAATTTTTACTGCTCTTTTTGTAGGGCCTGTGCAAAATCACTACCTTTCTCTGAGGTACTTAAAGCCCAGTCAGGGTGTAAGATTTACAGACTAAAGGTGTGCCTGATTAAGGGCATCATAAGTTCACAGTGTACTTAGTGTCAATCCATTTACCTAGCTGTCCTTCCCCCTCTCTCTAATCATTAACATCATAAGTTTGTTACTGTCTGTTCCCTATAAAAACCAAAACCAAAACTCGTTCTTGTCATTATAAAAGGGTGATTTCAAGTTTCTCTCCAATAGAAGATTCTCCAGGGCATTTATAATGTTAGGTCTTTTTTTTTTTTTTTAAGAGATAATTTAATTTTTGACAGTACAGTGACAGGAAGTAGAAAAATGGGTTTAAGCCTTCCAAATTATTGGCAATTAAAATTTTGACATACATAGTGTTTCTAAAAGTAGTTTGTAGGTCAGTGATAAGATACCATATATAGTTCCAGGCATATATTGATCAGAGATATATTAATCTTCACACAACACTCTTTTAAATCCTAATTCTTCTGTTCAAACAGATCTAGTGTCTGTAATGTCACAAATATTCCTATGGCAACTTACAGAGATTATCTGTGATATCACCAACTTCTAAAATAAATAAAATAGCCATGAAAAGTAATGAATCAAGGAAACTAAATTCCAACACACAGATTTTAAATATATCTCTACCAGAGATCTTAAAAAAGCATTAAAAGCAAAAGATCCATGTACAGAAAATTTAGTTTGTTTCTTAGAGTGAAGTCAATTTTCCCCAAACTTGCAAAAAAATATTAAAACTTAATTCAGCACTGTCAAGTCTTAGGCCTGGGAAGACAGGTTGAAGGTCAATATGGGAAAGAGGGAAAGTTATCTTTTATCTTTTCTTTTTTTTTTTTAAAGATTTTATTTATTTATTTGACCAACAGAGATCACAAGTAGGTAGAGTGGCAGGCAGAGAGAGACGGGGGAAGCAGGCTCCCTGCTGAGCAGAGAGCCAATCTCAGGTCCATCCCAGGACCCTGAGATCATGACCTGAGCCAAAGGCAGAGGCTTCACCCACTGAGCCACCCAGGCGCCCCAGGAGGGAACGTTTTCTAATTTCAGAGGAATAAATAACAATTTTAGGTAGGTACCACCTTTGTTTCATTCTCCAAATAGAAATGCGGTTAAATCAACAAAATGGAGAAAACAGTAATTTCATTTACGCAGCTCTAAACAAAGCAAAATGTTTGCAGATAATTCTTTTGTTTACCTTGTGTACAAATTTTAAATAGGGAACTTTCTCTCAGTGGGCAATTCCACGCAACTTGTTTTTCTTAAGTGAGCAGGATACAAGAAAACCCTTCATGGTCCTCTCAGCACTCTGGCCCAACTACTCAGAAATTTTCAAAGTCAAAGAGAAAGAGGGAGAGGAGCAAAACTGTACACAGTCCATAATTTCCTAGAAAAACACTCCCGCTGGCATGCCTGCATGCCTTCCAAACAGCGCTAAACGTTCCGAATAAAGCCTCTTTCTCAAATGTCACTAACCCATACACAAAATCTGAGAAACGTCGGCAGTGAGTTGAGGGCCATGAAAATGAGTCCTCTGTAGACTTCAAAATCTGTCAGATTAAATCGTGACCTTAGAATTTATGTCAGTGTCTATAGGGGAAAAGGCACAACGGAGAAGAGATCGGAGAGGGACATATTTCCGAGTCTCACGATGAAATACGTTGCAAGATATCTCACCACGAAGAGCAATAATACCTTTTTTAAAAATGAAATAAAAGAAAGAAGCTGCCATAAGCGAACCAGGGAGGGGCATCGAGAATTTTTAAAGCAGCTCTCAGAGTTCAAGGGCTAGGAAAATCTTGTTCGAAGTATAATTTTTTGTAAAGCCTTAGGGGAGTTTAAACCACTTCCTTTGTGGTCCCCCCTTCCCGGTGCCCCCAGGAAAACTTTAACACGGCGCAGCGGCGAGATCGAGGCCCCTCCCCCGCGGCGCGCAGCGGGCCTGGTTTTATGAATGGAAGAGCGAGCCGCGGCCGCCACATCAGGTAAAGGCTGTAACTGGATCCCTCGCGCTGGGCCCCATTCACAAAACAAGACACACTTCCACCCAATTCCCAGCCTTCCCCATTCATGAAAACTCCTTTGGATGAGCCCCCGCCCCCACTTCCAACGCACGCCCAGCCTCCGACGCAGGCCCCTCACCCCCAGCGATTTAGGAAGAAAGCTCAATGCTTCATTCACAAAAAGGAAAAGAAAAAAAAAAAAAAAAGCCGCAGGGAGCAGCGAGCCAACGAAAGAAACCCGCTTCATTCATAAAGTCATCCACATTCATAAAACCGAGCCGCGGCGCCGGGCGCTACCAACCACCCGCAACGGCCCCCCGGCCCCAGACCCCCAAACATCCAAACAGCTCTTCTTGGCACTCCTCCTCAGCCAGGAGTTCGGTTCCCCCCAGAGGTCTCCTCTCCTCTGAAAATGCGGACAGATCCCTAATCCAGCGAGAGGCTCCAGCATCTCTCCACCCCCACCCCGCACCCGCTCCCCCCCCCCACTATCTTCAGGCCGCTGCACTGATGCTCCCCGATTTCTCGAGAACCGCGATGCAGCCTGACGCCCTCAGGCTGCTGGGGGTGGGAGTTGGGGGATTGAGTGTCCACTTTCCACAATCTGAAACTTGCAAGGCCTGCATAAGTTCCTGGCCAACCCTCAAACCCTCAGGCTGCACATGCCTGTGTCATTTAACCCTTCCTGGTACTTTGGGGGGCATCACCTCTCAAATATTCCCCTTCAAGCTGCTTCCCGCCCCCTCCTCCCCACCAGAAAAGCTTCGCCGGACGTCTCTTCTCGCGGGCTCTCAGACCTCCAGAGATTGTAAAGCCCCGCAACTCAGCGTCCCTCCCCCGCCCATCCCCACCCGAGAGCCCCAGCACCTCGCGCCCGGGCGCGCCTCCTCGTGACGTGCGGAAACCCGCTCTCCGAACGCTCCGGAACCGTTAGCCACCCCCACCCTACGCCTCCCAAGAACCGAACCGAAGCGAGCCACGGGAGGAGGGGGCAGCCCGCTCGGGGGTGGGGGTGGAGAGCTCAGTCCAGATAGAAAGTACACCCGGACTTTGAAGATTCTGAATCAGCCAGTGAATTCTCGCCAGCTGGGCCCTTCGGACCCGTTACTGGACACCCCCTTCGATGCCCCCCTGCTTCCTCGACGCCCCCTCACCTGAGGCAGCCGCTCTCCTCCCGTTGCAGCGGCCCCGGGGCGCAGGCGCGCTCACGCACGCGCGCACCGGGCCTGGGCGCCTGGGCGAATGGCTGGGCCGAACCGCTCCGGGGACGCTGAACCGCTCTGCGCACCAGCGGCTGGACTCTGCGCCGCAGCTGCCAACCAGGCTGGAGCGCTGGCCCGGCCCCCCGGGGCGTGCTGCTCCGACTGCCGCCATTGGCCAGCAGTCCTAGCTCAGCCTGGTTCTCATTGGCCCGAGGCAGCTCCTCCGCCTGTCTATCACGTCTTGTTTACCCTCTCTGCGGGCAAATCCAGCCAAGCTGCCCCATCAACTACAGCCCCCATTGGTCAATAACGCGTCCCTCTCCGCCCCCTCAGGGGTCTGTTTTACATAATTTATGCACCGGGGGCCACTGGCCAATCAGCGCAGGCTTGTTTATATAATGAATGTAAGGACGTTTTTCATTCATAAAAAACGCGACCTGAGGGGGAAGCTTAGCTGAGTCAGTGAAGCACTTAAAGGGGACGAAGCCGCGAAGAGTCGCGTTTACTTCCCTCCTCACAGCTCTCCCAACTTTTCACCGAGGCTTGGCTCTTCCCACGTCTCCATTCACCCCTGCTTCTCGCCCCCAACCCCCGCCCCGCAAGGCCACTGCTAGGATGGGCCACTGGGCGCCAGACGTTCGCAGCTGCAGCACCAAGCAAAGTTATCATTTTAGAATTCAGGCGAGAGAAATTCGTCATTCCACCCAGAAAGAAACTCGCTGACCGACCTGGGCGTTTGGCCCACAGAAACACAGAAAACGGAAACCAAGCCCTCTAATCTTAGGTACCTTTAAGAGAGGCCTTAATTTCTTTTAACCAGGTTTCCAGTGGGGAGAAATAAGCAGTATCTCCCTTTAAAATCTGAGCTCTCAAACAGATTTTAGTTACTATTTTATTCTGGCAAGGCCTAAGGCCCAAACAAATTCCGTTTGCTCCCCCTGTTTAATTGCAGTTTACAACGTCCGCCAGAGTGGGTTCTGGACCCGAGATGAGATGAGAGAGGGTCGGAGCTCAAAGAAATCCTCTCCGGGGATGGCACTAACCAGTCAACCGACCTAGAAACGTAAATCCCTCCGAAACCGGCCTGCAGAGTTAGACCGCCTGCTTCCCTTCCGGGACTGCTTGTTTTCCATTTAAGTATTGAATGCAAGATGGTGCATTTGCGAATTAGATCCCGTGCAGCTGGGAACGGCGAGAAGCTACTCTGCCTGCCAAACGATCGGGCACTAACTGCAATTGCTGAGATTCTTAACAGGGTGTTCCAGGAAACAAATAAATAAGCAATTCTCTCCCCACTCTGCTCCCTCTACCCCCTTCTGTGAAGGCGGGGCAGCTCTCTGCTCTCCCCCAGGATGCTGGGGTGCCCTGCCATTCACCCCGTGTGCCCGTGGAAGGGAGGAAAAACATCAAATGTTAGAGGAGAGCCTCTCCCCCAGTGAAGGGGGTCCCAGGGTAGCCAACTGTGGGGCTGCCACCACCCCTGCCTGGGGAATGCAATATGGATTTTTAGGGGGGAAATTTTTTTTAAGTCAAAATTTGCCCACCTTCTTTTCTGTTCCTAGTTGTGTATCTTAAAGAGAGAAGCCACTTGTTTTGTCATTTATAGCCCAAGAAATGTTAGGGTACACCAAAGGAAACTGGAGTACACTGCTGGAGTCCTGGACCCAGCACTGGTCCCGTGAGAGCTATTGGTTCTGCAAGATACTTGGGGGTAGCACAAGTTGATGGGTGGGAAGGTGCTCTGAACTTTCAACAAGCAGTTTCATATTTGATTTTCCAATAGAGTATTTTGCTTCTGACCCCAGCTCAAGGACAGTTTTTCCCTTAGAACCTCTATTCATTGCCAGGTAATGCTATTTCTGTTTGGTGGATGGAGATTTTACCCCACTCTTGTGCTGCCACTGAGTTGCTAACTGCCCTGAGGGCCTTTTCTCTTCAGCTAGACTCCCCGCCCAGATTAGCTCTACATCCACTGCTCTAAGGCAGGCAGGCTCCAGAGACCCTATGTGGGAAAAATTGCATGTGTCTCAGTTGATCAGCAAATCACCAGGAAATATCATTTGAACCCCAAATAGTAGAGGACAGAACTGGCTGATGTCACAGGGAAGCAGATATTAGCTTGGTGTAGTATGAGGCAGGACTTTGGGATGTCTAGAGTGGCTCAGTGAAGAGACTGGGGTTGGGGGGTGGGGATGCAGATAGATGCTTGCAGGGAATTGTTCTAGCTCTAAGAGTCTATGATTCTGGAATTTGGAGCTTGGGTTGAACAGGGAGGTCCTTGGGGGCCCAGGCCCCATAGCTATAGTGTGAAACATGATGGTGTAACTCATGGTGACCGACTTTGGCAGGCTGACTCCTGGGCCCAGAGTTGGTTCCTTTTTGCTTAGCATTTCTGATGTCTTTTCTCCATACCTATTCCTCCTTTCCATCTGTTTCTCCTTCTTGGCGACTTATGTCCTCTGCTGCCATCCCCATTTTACTCCCCATCTTCTCCTGTTATCTGTACTTTATAAGAGTTCCTTTACTCTTAGGGGCCACCTGGGTGGCTCAGTCAGTTAAGGCTTTTGATCTTGGCTCAGGTCATGTTCTCAGTGTGGTGGGATTGAGCCCCGCATTGGGCCCGTGCTTAGGGCAGAGTCTGCTTGTCCCTCTCCCTCTGCTCCTCACCACCCTCTACTTGCTTTCTCTCTCAAATAAATAAATAAAATCTTAAAAAAAAAAAAAGAGGTGTCCGTATTTAGAAGTTCTTTGTCTAATGAACAGACATTTCTGCAAAGAAGACATCCAGATGGCCAACAGACACATGAAAAAGTGCTCCACATCACTTAGCATCAGGGAAATACAAATCAAAACCACAATGAGATATCACCTCACACCAGTCAGAATGGCTAAAATTAACAAGTCAGGAAACGACAGATGCTGGTGAGGATGTGGAGAAAGGGGAACCCTCCTATGCTGTTGGTGGGAATGCAAGCTGGTACAACCATTCTGGAAAACAGTATGGAGGTTCCTCAAAAAGATGAAAATAGAGCTGCCCTACGACCCAGCAATTGCACTACTAGGTATTTACCCTAAAGATACAAAAGTGGTGATCCGAAGGGGCACGTGCACCCGAATGTTTATAGCAGCAATGTCCACAATAGCTGAACTATGGAAAGAACCTAGATGTCCATCAACAGATGAATGGATAAAGAAGATGTGGTATATATACACAATGGAATACCATGCAGCCATCAAAAGAAATGAAATCTTGCCATTTGTGATGATGTGGACGGAACTAGAGGGTATTATGCTTAGCGAAATAAGTCAATCAGAGAAAGACAATTATCATTTGATCTCCCTGATTTGAGGAAGTTGAGAGGCAACATGGGGGTTTTGGATGGTAGGAAAGGAATAAATGGAACAAGATTGGATCGGGAGGGAGACAGCCCATAAGAGACTCTTAATCTCACAAAACAAACTGAGGGTTGCTGTGGGGAGTGGGGTAGAGAGAGGGTGGTTGGATTATGGACATTGGGGAAGGTATGTGTTATGGTGAGTGCTGTGAAGTGTAAACCTGTACCCCTGTTTAAAAAAAAAAGAAGTTCTTTGTCTAGTACATTGAGTCTTTCCTCAGAACATCACTTGCATTGAAGGTTTTGTCCTTCGTATGTTCTAATGTACTGTTTCTTCTGTTCCAGGAGAGTAACAGGGCTGGAAAAGATACCAAAAAGAGTGACCAGTCCTCTGGAACACTCATCTAGTGTCAACCTAACTTTTGTCTTCTAGTGGTAGCAAAACTCACTTAATTACAACAGGATAACTCACACCTTGTTGTTTGATATGCAGTATGTCTTCAGGGAAAGAACATGGAAGGATGGAAAAACAAGTTCCTTGCTCCAAGCCTGAAAACATGTTCCCTTAGAGGGCAGCTTTTAAAGTTTTCCCTAAAATCCCCAAAGCAGGTTAAAGCGTGAGGCAGCCAACTCTGCCTCTAGCTGATCACCAAAATGGTGGCAGAAAATGTGGCAGCGTCCTGCTCCTGGTCCCTCACCTTGGGGGACTGCCTCCCATTCCTCTGTTAGAACTATCCTGGTGAGTGTAGCCCTAGATGGAGGCTAGGGTGTGGGCTGCATGGACACATCCAGTATAATATGGAGGAAGAGATTTGAGGGCAATGTCAAAAAGGTAAGGAACTGTTCATTTGTTTGTTTTGTCTTCAAGGGAGAAATAAAGAACTCCATTTGGCTAGTATCTCTTCCTTTCTAAAATTTAGAAGTAAATACCCTAACAATGGAGAGAGAGAAAAGAAAATTTTTTAGATTCAATGTCTCTTTAAACAAACAGGGGCCATATTGCCTTCAGGGTTCCTTATAGCCGGAGAATAATAACAGCTGACATTTACTGAGTGCTTCATATGAGCCAGACACTTTCCCAAACCCTTCACATGTGTTAGCACATTTAGTCCCAACAACAGTCCTCTGAGGGAGGTACTATTATTACCACATCTACTTTTCACAGATGAAGGATTTTCAGCCTGGGAAAGTTCCATAAATCACTCCAGGTCACAGTACAAGCACCCAGTGAGAGAGAGAATGTCTCTAAGGGTCCCTCCAGAGCCCGCGGGTCCCCACTCTGCTGGGACACCTCAGCCCCAGGGAAGGACCTGCAGGACCACAGACAGAGCTGAGAGAGCATTTTGCTGCACCAGGCAGGTGAGGGGATATGCTTGTACTAACCCCCTTGACCTTCCTAGACCTTCATGGATCAGGAAGCCAAGAGAGGTTAAGGAATTGGTCTAAGATCTAAGAGTAAGAGTTGGAGTCAGGAGCTGAATGTAGATCTCGAACGGAGTCCTTGCTCTGAAACACTTCATGAAGTCTATGTTTCTGCAGTTTCCCTCTGGGTCTTTCCCTCATTTGCTTTAGGTGCTCTGGCTGCTTACTGACCACTCCCTTGGAGGTCCCAGTGCTTCCTTGGGGACTTGCTCCAGCAGCTCCCACCTGACTACTACTACTACTACTTCTTGGTCATCGTCGTCGTCTTCGTCTTCTTTTAAAGATTTTTATTTATTTATTTGACAGAGAGAGAGGGAACACAAGCAGGGGGAGTGGGAGAGGGAGAAGCAGGCTTCCTGCTGAGCAGGGAGCCTGATGTGGGGCTCAATCCCAGGATCCCAAGACCATGACCTGAGCCGAACGCAGACACTTAAAGACAGAGCCACTCTGACTTCTGAATGACACTCCTGGGCCAGCAAGTCTTGGTGTTCAGTGAAGCCACTTTAGAAAGAGAATGGAAATTGCGTTTACTGATCATCCGTCCCCTAGACGCCAAGCTAGGCGCTTTGTGTACGTTGTCTTAGTTAATACTCCCAATCCTCGTCAGAGGGAGCAAGAACACCCAATTTGCAGCTGTGAAAACTGAGAGTCATAGCAAGAGATTAACAAATTTGTCTGAGCTGTCATAGTGAGGAAGGAACAAGCCAGGCCTCTGACCCACAAGCCAGGCCTAGTGGGACCTCACTCCTCTCCTGGCTCATTTCCTAAGCTTGAGAACATCCTCTCTCTTGCCTCCTTCTCCTAACTTTCAATTCTTAGATTTTAGAAAACATCTACTCTCCAGGAAACCTGGAGTGCATGTCATATTTAGATTCCTGATGGCTGAGGAATTCTTTTTCACTAATAAGATAGTGAAAATCTTTTCACTAATAAGATAGTGAAAATCTTCAGAAACTTCCTAGGACTCTCACAGCCTTCAGGGAGGAGTCCGGCTCTGTGGTGGGCTCTCTGCTGTATACAAGTGCCCCTGCTGTCTCTCCTGAGCCTCCTTGGCCCTCCGGTGGGACAGTCACAGCCCAACATCCTGCTCAACCCCCCAGGCCCAAGAAGGACTGCCTGTCCTCAAAGAAAGGAGCCCCACCAAGCTGCTGGAATTTGGGGGGCAATCCCGGGTCTTATCTTTAAAGTTTTCTTGCTCCTTTGCCGCCCTAGCGTGTCAGTCAGAACTTGTCTGCATGTTAAGAACATGCGTCTCCAGCAGCCCTTCATGGCTGCTGTAAATTGCTGCCTCTGATCCGCGAAGGGAAAGCAGCCAACCAAGTGAGATTGAATTGGGCGTAGAGAAAGGGTCCACGGGTTCTGGGTGAGAGCCACAAGGCCCCCTCCAATGAGGAAGTGGATGAACTTGAATGTGTCGACTTGGCAAAATCTATTTTGACCATTCAGAGTCCTCTTTTTGCTTCCTTTATGCCATTGTGGAGAGTTCCTTATGGCCAGGGGTTAACACTTACTGCCATGTTCTCAGTTCAGCCTCCCACGTATGAGTAGCAGGCTCAGAACTTGCCACCTCGGGCTCTGCAAGGCCTCTCTCTGGCATCGCCCCTTGGGCCCGCTGGAAGGGCAGGCTGTGGGGGCTGGAATGTGGATTCTCTCATGGGCCTGCTTCAACGTGGCAGCTGGAGAGCGGGTGGTAAGGAGGGCCGTTCTTTCAGCTCTTGGCTTGGCTTCTGAAGTGCCCATCTCTGCCTCGGCTCTGTCAGGCCTGTGGAGGGGGTTGCATTTAGTTTGAGTTGGACAAAGGAAAGATCAAGGACAGCCACTGGTACGGGAGCCCCCAGGTGAAATGCCCCATCCGTGGATTTGATCATATGGCTTCAACCAGACATCCAGCCTACCCTTTAGACCTGAGGCAGTCTTTCCCCCTTATTGCCCTATAGAGCCAAATGGTCAGTGTTTAAATACAAGTAATGTCCCCTTCTGTTTCTCCTTCACCATGATTCTTCCTAGTAGTCTGTCACCTGCCCCTTACCTCTGGGACATAAGGCACCTTCTATTTAAACCAGAGCCCACCTAAAAACCTCTCCTCATCCCTTCTCCACAGTCTCTCCCATGAAATAGCCAAACTACGTAAGAAAAAATGCAAAACATGAGAACAGCCTCCCATCCCAGGAAAGCTCTGACTTCTCTACCCCGTGGAAGTGCTCAGGTCCTCTGTTCCTCTTCGCAGCATGGGCTCTGCCTCAGGGCAGGACACAGGGGCACAGTTGGGCTCCCATCTCCATTGTCCCATCGCTGAATGTTTTGGGAGGCTGGAAGGTTGGCATCTTGCTCTTAAGAGAGATTATCAGCTTGAGGTAAGGACTGCTCTGAATTCTCAATTGTGACCTATTTTGTGACTTTGTTTACTTTTTGCTGAAGCATGTATACAGGCAAGGACACAAATCGTAAGTGTAGAACTTGATGAATTTTCACAAAGCAAGAACTTCCGTGCATCTAGACCCAGATTACAAGAGAGAACGTTATCAGTTCCCTGTTCCCAAAAGACTTCTTCGTGCCCCCTTCTCTCCAGTGACTCCCCTCTCCCCACTCCCCACAAAAGTAGCCCCTATTGTGTCTTCTGTTATCATGGACCAGTCTTGCCTCTTTCTGTACTTTTTTTTTTTTTTTAAAGATTTTATTTATTTATTTGACAGAGAGAAATTACAAGTACACTGAGAGGCAGGCAGAGAGAGAGAGAAGGAAGCAGGCTCCCTGCTGAGCAGAGAGCCCGATGCGGGACTCGATCCCAGGACCCTGAGATCATGACCTGAGCCGAAGGCAGCGGCTTAACCCACTGAGCCACCCAGGCGCCCTCTCTTTCTGTACTTTTTATAGATGGAATTGTACAGTACAAACTCTTCAGTGTCCAGTTTCTTTTCTTTTCTTTACTATATTTGGAAGAGTCATTCTTTTTGTAGTGTGTAGCTCTGTTTCATTCAGTCTTTGCTGCATAGTATCCTATCATATGAATATATTACGGCTGATATATCCATTTTACTGTTCATGGACATTCAGGCAGTTTCTTGTTTTTGCTATTCCTAGAGAGATGGCTATGAACATTCTAGTAAGACTGCAGATTGTGTTTTTTAGTAACATTATAAACCTAACTTGAAGTGGTTCATTTTAAATGTAGTCATAAGGGGCACCTGCCTGGTTCAGTCATGACTCTAGATCTCAGGGTTGTGAGTTGGGTACAGAGATTACTTAAAAAATTTAATTTAAAACTTAAAAAATTAAAAACTATATAGTCATAAGATCCATTTTTGTGTCTTATTTCTTTGAAAAGTGACAGAGACTCATGGCAAAAATTCTCAACATCACAGAAAGGTGTGGAATGGAAAACAAAAACCCCTATATCTTCCTAGCCTTTACCCATTATCCAGAATCATCCCCTATTAATAGTTTCTTGTGTATCAGTCTAGGTATTTTCTACTGCTCAGGCAATCATATCTAAGGATATACATTATACCATTAAAAACCCCACAAATTGCATTTTACTACATTCGATTTCTCTGCCCCCCCCCAAGCATTACAGAGTCCTGGCAATCATCAGATGAGGGTGTCTGGCCCTGGAAGGTGAGTGGCCCATCCCTCCTGTCAGACAAAGCCGGGCTATCATTTTGAATGTGCTTTTATTAAGGTAAGACACATGTGAGTTTATACAGCTGGAACTTTCATGCCTCCTTCCATACACATTTCTGGAGCAGCTGGTGTCCTCAGAGTGGGGCTTGTCTGAGAAGAGCTCCCAGCATGGTGGGAGGTGGGTACAAGGCACAGGAACAAATAGCTATGATATGATGTTGACAGGTGTCGAAACAGAGACCAGTAAATGGGTTCTGAGAGTACAAATGAAGGAGCGGTGAGTACTTCCTGTTAGGGTCAAGGAAGGCATCAGAGAGAGTTGATATTTGGGCCAGTCCTGGAATGTTTAATTACTAGGGTTTTGCTGGGCAGAGCAAGAAGGGAAAGGCCTTCCAGGCAGAAGGAAGGACTCACGCAGACATAGCGAGGCTGGGCAGTCACTGGCACGTTCAGGGACGTGTGGGGTTAGACCCCAAGATGGAAGGAGGGTAGGGCTGGAAGATGAATCAAATGGAGTAAGATAGGGATTTGGGGGATAAGCTGTCAGGGGACTTAGACAGTCATTCTGGGAGTGATCATCCACATTTCGGAACTGTGGGCTACATCTCTTAGGTGCTGAAAAACGATGAGCCAAAAGACACGGAATGGTTGCTTCCAACATCACCTCCTCCACGACACCCTTGATTAAAGTATCGATCACATTGTTCCTGGGTCTGTATTGTCCATAGGACGAAACCCTCTCCTACGGATCCCCTTTCATGCTTGCCTGGATTGCCCCGCCCCAAACACAGCTACTGCACCTAACAGGTGGTCAACGAAGGATGAATGAGTACGTGAATGAGCGGCAAGTGATTTCGCCTGCACTGCAAAACGGTGCCTGAGAAAGCGGGTGGGTGGGTGAGCCTCTCTTTGTGGATTTGTTTTTAGGCACACCCAGCTTCTGCCTGCCCACATGGTGGGAGAGGAATGAAGAGCTGGTAACCTTGGCTTCTGCACCAGCTCAGGCTGTGTGCTGAGGGAATTGCTTCATTTCCTTAGCAACACTACCTGCGCCCAATGTGGGGCTTCAGTTTAGCCAGATTGGGGATGGCATGGAGCTCGGTGAAACCCTCCAGCCTCATCTCTGTCCATGCCAACCCAGGGGAATTCATACTGCACTAAAATGCCCACACCTTCCCTTTCCATTTTGGAAATCCAGACCTTGCTCAGAAAAAGGGGATCAGCCCCCTTTTTGACCCTTTTGACCTAGATCCTCTCCTGCGGACGGCCCCTTAGCCACTGGGCTGGTGACATGAAACAGATTGGAAGAACCACTTTCCCTTTCTCCTCGGTCTGCCTGGCCTTCCTAACTGGTCAGCTCCCTGGAAGAGACCCCTACCCCTAAGGGTCCCCTTTAGACAGCCCAGAAACATCAGCATTTCTACCTGAACTTCGAAGACTTTTTTTTCACCAGGTAGCACCCTGATTGGGAGAATTTCCCCTGCCCTTTGACTTGAACTGCCCATGCAATCTTTCCTCACTCCTGCTGCTCTTTTCTGCATACTTAATTGCTTTGTCTATTTATCTGGGTTTCATCTGGACCTTCCCACTATGGAATGTTCATTTTATATCTGGAAACTGACCCCAGGGCCTGTTCCAACAGGGTCACCTCAACCACAGGAGAATATAAATGCTAAATATGGTCTTCCTCTTCCTCCCTACGTATTAGACTACCTTCCACGATGAGATGTAATTTTTCATTACAGGATCCGTGTTTTACCTTTTCCAACCCACACATTCCCGAAAGAATGCGGGTAGCATTCATTTCCAACTCTGTGTACACTGCGCAGATGTAAATGGTTGTGAGGTAATCCATCAGGTAATATGGTAATAGCTCTATAGACTCATGTCTGGAAGAAGCTCTTTGTTTATTAAAAAATCTTCAGTGGGCTAGACTACCTCTCCCTGCTTCCCAGACTCACTGCCTTCCCTTGTAGTTACTAAATTATACCTGTGCTCCCTTGTATGGTGAACAGAGGGAGGAGAGTGTGAATACAGAGACAAAGCCCCACTTCATACTTCAGCTCCATCACTGTTAATTATGTGACTGTTGGTGCAGGCCACTTTGCTTCTCCGCAAGTTAGTGTCCTATCTAAAAAATGGGAATAATAACTCTTGCTACACAGAGTAGTCTGTCCAGGGAGACTGGGTGTGAAGAAGTCCGGTGGCGAGCAGGCAGGAGCGGTGGGACTGGGTTTCCATCATGGCTCTGTCACTTGCCAAGTGGGTGAATTTGAGCAAATTTAATCTCTCTGAGCCTCAGTTTTGTCACTATAAACTAGGGATGCCAATGCAAACCTTCAGGTTTCTAAGAAGGAATAAATAGGATATTTGAAAAACATCTAGCACAGTGGGATAGATTAGAAACATAACACATGTTCTCACTCCTTTCTTCTCTGTACAAATTCAGGTGCTGGGTGAACCTCGCATGACCACGCCTGACCTTCCTGGGATAAATGAAAGAGTTTCTAACATCTAGCTTTTCGATGTGATATTTTCCTTTCTCATAGATCTCACTGGTGTTTTCTTCCTAGCTACTTCTCTCTGATGTCGAGAGTGTGTCTCTCTTCATTGATTTCTGAAGGAACTAAAGGAGTTCTGTTGGATCTCAGGACAGAGGGCAGAATGCCTTTCATGGAGGATGTGTTATATGAATGGGATCTTGTAGAAAGCTGAGGAGGTATTCTTCGGCAGAGAAGGGGGTGTGGAGAGCAGGGGCAGAACAGAACGACAAAGGCACAAATATGCATGTGTGTGATATGTTGTGGGTAGAGGGTCTGAAGCAATTGTTTATAAAGTCACCCAGGTGTCCTGGCTCACAACAATCGGAATTTTCTTATGCAAAGAACACCAGGATTTTTTTTTTTTTTTATAGAGGATCGCAAAAAGCACGTGGTATAGAATCCTCTCACATAGGCCTAAGCAATTTAATTAGCAGAAAATGAGGATTTATTTTTTTGTGTGCTATAAAACCACAATGTGAGCACATGTCTGTGAAATAAATAAGCTACTGAAGACACACGATGGGCTGTTCCTGAGGCTTTCCTACAATTTTTCACCAGGGACTTGTTTTTTCGCTCTGCCATCTGTGGACTCTCACTAGAGATAGGCAGAGCTGCCAGTGCCAAAGGTTTAACAAAAGTCAGTGGGAGAAAACTTAACATTGAGAAAATTGTATCTTTGAGCATAATTTGGACAAGACTCCATTATTCTATTTTAGTGAACGAAAATTTCTTTCCAGTTGATGGGACTTCTAAGGTTCCACTGAAGGGCAGCCTGTAGGGTGGAGAGGGCTGGGCTGGAGGCTGGGGTGAGGGTAGAGAGAAGGGAGTGGGGGTGGGGGAGTGAGGAGGGGAAGTAGAGCAGAGAAGGGTGAGTTTGGAGGGACCTGGGTAAGGACCAGAAGTTGGGTAGTGAAGATCTGAGGAGTCTGGATCTGATTCCTTGAGGGAGATGGAGCTATGGTAGGGTCTGGCATAACGGAGTGACACATGAAAAGGGGAAATTTGGGAAAGACACATCTAATGGATATGAAGGGTGGCTTGAAGTACATCAGAACAGAGAGGTAAGAGAAAAATAGATCAGCTGTCAGATGAAGAGTTGGGGGGGGGATTTTAAAAAAACCAAACATTCATTCTAGATGCCTCCATGTCTTGGATCAGAATGCTCCAAAATGCAAATGAACAGGACAGGGTCTACAAGAAGAATGGGGAAGATTGGCTATGGGCTATTGGCCGTCTGAGTGCCTCAGAATGGTTGGAATCAACACATTTCCTTCTGCTGCTACTTTCTGCCTCTGCTAGCTTGCATAGTGGAGGGGGAACAGAGTTCTAAATTCCTCCAGTAAGTGACTAAGCTCGCACCAGGTTGGAGAGGAGGCTCCTGTTTGCTTACACCTCTGCCTTCCTTCCCCCATGGGATTTCATCAAGAGCCCCTACTGAAGACTGACCCCGAATGGTAGAGGTCAGTGCAAGGCATTTTGAGCTCAAGTCCGGGATTGACAGGGAACAGAATTCTGAAGCCTGTTACATTTGTTATTTTAAAAGATTTGGTACATTATTACTTGTCAGGGAGTAGGATCGGAAGTAGAAATTGTTCTTTCAACTGGCAGGCTTACATATCTATCATGATACTTTAAAATTTTTTTAATTTATGGCTTAATTCCAATCAGATATTTAATAGCCTCACTTTTTTTTTTTTTACAGTTTCCCCAGAATTGTTTGTTTCTGTACTTTTTAAAAAACCAGTCTTCTTAATTCACGAACACTGGGGATTTGGTCTTTGAAAAATTCTAAAAACATATCATACAAATTATGAAATCATTATATACTCATTGTGTACAATTAGGAAAATACAAAAATGATTCAAAATTAACAGGCACCCATAATTCCAGAAATGAATACTGTTAACATTTAAACATATTTCTTCCCTGGCTTTTCTCTTCACTGTTTTACATAATGGAGATATATTTTTTAATATATAACTTTGCATTTTGCCCAAGATTATAGGCATGTCCCCAGGGCATTAAAAGCTCTCATAAATTTCATTTTTAAGGTTTGCTTAGTATGCTTAGTTATGGCTATAACATCATGTACTTGTTTTCCTGAGGTTGGAGATTAGGCTGTTTCCAATTTTTTGAGATTAAAAACAACACTACCATGACAATCTGTGTGTGTGTGTGTGCGTGTGTGTGTGTGCACGCGCGCATGCGCTCGCACACGTGTTTTAGTTTTAGTACAGGTGTGACTGTTGGAGATGGGGCCAGACCCTGTTGCCTATGCCAGATGATGGTCCGCTGCCCCCTTCTCACTGTGAATGACAGCTGTCAGCTGAAGGAAGGGCTACTCTGGAGGTATCCCCCAGACCCCTGGAGAAGGTGTTGCCCTGGTCCCTGGAAGAGGCAGCAAAGCCCAGAGCACAGGGCTGTTGTAAAGGCATCAGAGAGGTCTTGCGATTCCATTTTGTAATGGAGGAATCTGAAAGAGAATTCATTTTCAAAGGAAACATAGAGGTTTTCAAGAAGTCTTTTGAATTGATTGGGTTAGTATTGTGTTGCTTTTACATGTGTTAAAATTTTTAAAATTGCATGTGTTAAAAAATAGAGGATCTAATGAGGGAGAGAATAGCAGTTGCTTTGAATAACAAACTAGTAGGAATAAGCAGACATTGGCTTCCTGAAGTTCTGTGCAGGCTGGCTCTCTTGGTGAAGCAGTCCCCTGGAAAGGAGTTTTGGGGTCAGCAAATCAGAATTCTGGCTCTAGCTGGGTTGCACTGGGCAAGTTGCTTGGCCTCTCTGAGCCCCAGATCCCCCCACCCTTCTGAAATGAAGCAGATGACGCTAATATTTTTCACCTGCGGTTTGTTGAGAGGCTTCAAACACCAAGGAAGGATCTGCGAACGGCACAGAGACTGTGCCCTAAGAAGTAGCTGAGGCTTGTTCTCGAACTGGAATCGTAGACAGGTATGCCTGGCCTCAGGACAGCTTAACCTGGAAGACTCAGACTTCCAGTGCCTAGACATGCAGGGGGAAATCCTGGGTTATATTTTCAGAATCTACTGCAGGGACTGAAGTCACGCCTCTTGAGGCATTTACTAAATGGTTGCACTCGGACACCCTGGGTTTCCTTAACTGATAGTTCAATGCTGTGATTTTTTTGTCCCAGGCTGTAAGCAGGGACAGGGTCAGGCTAAGGGAACACTGAAACATTGCATTCTGGGGTCAGATGCTTAAAAACCCTGCAATCAAACCTGAGGCCATATTCGGCAACAACTGTATCTGATGACAGCTTATTATGGAAGGTTGTGAACTTCTAAGAATCCCTTAGTAGGAAACATACAAAATGGAAATCTCCCTTCCTGGTTTTCCGCAGCTAGGAATTTTGTTTCTTCCTGACTTCTCCAACCATTCTGCCTGTTTGTTAAAACACGGATCCATGGTGTATGTTGGTGTGTGTGTGATGCTCGGGTGAGCAGGAGGCTAGCTTCAGAGGGCCAAGGAGATGGAGAAGTTCAGCTCACACACATGCATTTCTGGGAGGTAGACTCTCCATTAGTTAACTGGGGGCATCCAGCAAAGTTTTCTGGTGTGAGTGTGCGCTGATGTGTTTTCATGGGTTTGGCTCTTCTGAAGCTGAGGAACAATGGGTAAGAGAATCTTTCCATGACCTGTCATGTCTGGGATCCTGACAGGCCCAGAGGAGGGTTTTTTGTTTGTTTGTTTGTTTTTAGGATTTTATTCTTAAGTAATCTCTACACCCAACATGATATTTGAACTCACAACCCCAAGATCAAGAGTCACATGCCCCACTGACTGAACCGGCCAGGTGCCCCTGGAGGAGTAGGTTTTCCTTAGAAATGTTCAAGGGGAGTCATAATACCTAGTCTTCATTTGCCCTTGTCTCTGGGAAGGAAAGAGTTACACCTCCTGCCCCCACGGGGGACATTTTATTTTCGCAGTTCTTTGAAGTGCTCTCAGAGAGCTAAGCATCAGGCCCAAGGCAGCTCTGTGTATCTTTGCAACAGATTAGAACATATTCACATTTTATTTGCTCACAGAACAAATATTTCCCTTGGAATGAAACCGAGGCAGCCGAGCAGGATCAGGCAGGACTAACCTTGAAAGAGCGCCCCCCCCCCCATCTCCCACCCTCCCCACTGGGGTGGCCAGGCCAGCTCAGGCCTACACCAGTGGTTCTCCCCCTCATCTCATGTAGGCCCTGCAGACTCGTAGTGATTGATTAACTGAGTCATTTATTCATTTAGAAATAATTATTTGGGGGCACCTGGGTGGCTCAGTCTGTTAAGCATCTGACTTCAGCTCAGGTCCTGATCGCAGGGTACTGGAATCGAGTCCCAGGTCAGGCTTTGCACTGAGCATGGAGCCTGCTTAAGAGTCTCTGTCTCCTTCTTCCTCGGCCCCTCCCCCTGGTTGTGCACTCTCTCTCTCTCTCAAATAAGTAGAAAAATTAAAAAAAAAAATTATTGAGCCCTAACCACAGACCAAGAGCCATACAGTTTGCAAAAACAAAAAGAGAAATGGACTCAGTCCTCAGGGCTCTCCTAGTCCAGTAGGGGAGGTGAGATGTTTATATATGATTATCTCTAATCAAGGTGAAAGAGATAAGTCTTCAGAACTCAGGAGATCAAATGTTCTGAGGTGGGTATTTATTCTGATTCTGTGTTGGGTGTGTGTAAGGATGGGGGGACCAATGGGAGGTGTATGACACAGTTGGCGTGTTGTATATGTGTCTCTGTGTGTGTGGGCTCTGTGTGTGTGCATGTGTTTGTAGTGTGGGGAGTGTACCGTGTACATGTTCAAGGGAGTAAGTGTACATGTATGTAGTAAGTGATGGTGGTGAGTATGGGTGTGAGGGTGTGGTAGTGGTGATGGGTATAGGTGTGTGATGATGCTGTGTATGTATGGGGTGTGTGTGTGTGTGTGTGTGTGTGTGTGTGTGGTGGGTATTGATCATGGTGGTCGTAGAAGTGAGGAAGGGATGACTTTTAGTCAAAGGAAGACTTTTGGGGTAGATGTGTATGGTGTGTGTGTGTGTGTGGTGCACTTGTTATTGGTCATGGCATGGTAGGACAGAAAGAGGAAAGGCTCAGTGCCCAGTGAAGGTGGGGAGGAGCAGGCTGGTGGTGACGGGGAGGGGGAGGGCCCAGCAGGCAGAGGAGCTGTGCCAGAAAAGGCCTGGAGATGAGAAGACTCTCGAGGGGGTGTGTGAGGGGAGGGTGAACAGTCAGAAATAAGCTAGGAGGGAGTGTTTAATTTTGATAACTGCTTTCTTATCCAGACAATGGCAATTTTGCTTTCCCCAGCTGTCCCTCTTCCTGAGCTCATGTGAGATTCTTGGTTAAAGGAGCCAGTGCCTTCCCTGAGGCTCAGCCCCAGCTCAGACTTGGGCCTTGCGACAGAATCTCTGAGCGATTCCTGGGTACCTTCTCCACCTGAGTGGTTGCCCCAGACGTGGTTCCAGGCACTTCCAGCCTCCTGAGCTCAGAATAGCAAAAACAGGGTCTGCTGGGCTTGGGGCCTGAGGAGGTTGAAAGGCAGGAATCCCTGAGGCAAAGGTCAGAAGAAAGGACAGTGTGGTCTACCTGCTGGGACAGCAAGGGGATTGCTAGCTTCCTCATAACTCACGGGCTACCCTGGCTGGATCTGCATTTTGTGGAGCTTTTTAAAGAACAAACAAGGAGACAGATGGTAGGAGCTGGCTCCCTTTCTCAAATTTTGGTTTGCTTTTCATTACTTTTCCCTCTCTCGATAGGGACAAAGCTGCTGCAGGATTCAAAGTTGGCCAGATAAGAATGATTTATTTCCATTTCATTAGACAAGGAACACAAACTAACATTTACAGAAAGTCTGATGTTTGTAAGATACATGTCATCTTCATGGTTACCTATGAGGTAAATATTATCACCCCCATTTTATAGATGAGGAAATCAAGGTCAAGAGAGGTAAGGTAAATAGCACGGGATCACTCCCAAACTTCTGCAGTGAGCTCCCTGTAACCAGTCACCTCGCTGGAAGCTGAGTCTCAGTCTGTGGGCCACTGAGACTGTGCTCTTTTCATAATGCTTTCGGAAGTTTAGGAGGAGGCAAGAGCCAGTGAAATGAGGATGTGTTTTATTGTCAAATACTCAGGTTCAAACCCAAGCTCTTCCCTGTACTGCTCATATAAGCGAGTTTGGACCCCTTCCTTCCTTCCTTGCTTCCTTGTCAGATGTCTGTCAAGGGCCTATAATATCCATGTCAAACAGGGAGCCGGGAGCCGAGAACATACCAGTTAACTCCATGGTCCCAGCCTTCCTAGACTTCCTAGACTTCCTTCAGTCTGATGGATAATGCAGACCATGAAGCAGGTAGTTATGACATAGTTGGAGAAGGGCTGTGGTAGGGGGTGGGGTGGGGAGCGCCCCAGATGCGGTGGGAGCACCTCGAGCTTCTCTGGCACAGCAGCTGCTCCCCCCAGGCTAGCGCCGTCATGTCAAATAAATACTGGGTTTTGAAGGCTTCGTCCAAAAAAAAAAAAAAAAAAAAAGTTAAGTATTTAGCTATTAAATTAACTATTTCAAAGTATTTGAATTTTATTTAAAGTTGTTTAAAATTATTTGAAGTATTTAAGTGTTTAGTTATTAAGTAGTTAATACCTTTTATATTAATTACATGTGAAAATGATAATATCTGGGAAATTTTGAGTTAACGAAAATATTTTATTCAAGTTCATGCATCTGTTCCCTTTTGCCCTTTCATGTGGTTGCTAGAAAATGTAAGCTTACATATGTGGCCCTGTTATATTTCTATTGAGCAGCTTTGCTCTGCAAGAATAAGAACATGGGATGGTATTTCCTAGCTTAGCACAATGGTCTGAGATCACTTGCCATGTGACCTCCGCAGGAAGGCACGCGAGAGATGAGTAACATGTTCTCTCCCTTCTCATGACATGTCAGGGGCCACTGTTCACTGCAGGACCCTTGGCACTCTAATAATATGGAGAGGGTGTTTGGTGACAGCTACAGAGCTTCTGGTTCGACCTTCTTGAGGATTCCTTAGTCTTTGGGTCCAATATCTTGACACATAACTCTCCAAATCCTTCCTCCCCTTCCCCACCCCGTAAAAAGCAGGGCTAGCGATCAAATGAAATAGATGTTGCTTAATGCCATGCCCATAGCCACCTTTGCTTTTCTTTATTGTAGCAAAGGAAAACCATGTGAAATATCTGGAGTGAAATCTGATGTCCGGTATAGTCATTGGATTAAAGGAGAAGACTCTTTGGACTAACGGTAAGGTCTTTTTCTACATTAGATTCACGAAACTGGGAGAAGTCTTGGGAATGGACTAGTCCAATTCAGATGCCCGCTTCTGGGAAAGTGAGGCTCTGAGAGGCTAAGTGGCTTGTCTAGGGCAGCAGAGCCTGCAGAAGTAGGTGGGTTTGGAACCAGTCTTCCCCCAACCCCCAACATGCCACACCATGTTGTCCATTCTTCTCTGAGATGCTCCCTTTCCAGCTCCTTTCTCCTTCCTTGTTTGGTCCTTCATCCTCTTCGGCTGCATTTTCTCATTGATCCATTGTCTTCCCTTTAATATACGGGGTGGCAGAAGTGGGAGTCAAAAAGATCTAGACAAGTTCAGGGATGGGCAGAAATTAACAAAACAAAATGGAACAGAAAAAAAGATTTTTTTAAAAAAAGATTTTATTTATTTATTTGACACAGGAGAGAGAGAGAGAGAGAGAGAGAGAGAGAGAGAGAAAGAGAGAGGGAGCGCGCGCCCAAGTAGGCTGGGGCTAGATCCCAGGACTCTGGGATCATAATCTGAGCTGAAGGCACACACTTCACCAACTGAGCCACCCAGGCGCCCTGAAAAAGACTCTGAATAGACACTAACAAATGAAGCCGAGGAGGCTTTCTTGGCCTTAACAAAAGTTATAGTGTAAAGGCATCATGGGTGTGTATGGAGGGTTCGGAACCACAGGCTCAGGGCATGAGGCCTGGCCCATGTGGCTTTGGAAAAACCTTAGCTTCCTCATCTTTTTTTTTTTTTTTTTTAAGATTTTATTTATTTATTTGTCGGAGAGAGAGAGAGCACAGGCAGACAGAATGGCAGGCAGAGTGTCAGGCAGAGTCAGAGGGAGAAGCAGGCTCCCTGCCGAGCAAGGAGCCCAATGTGGGACTCGATCCCAGTACACTGGGATCATGACCTGAGCTGAAGGCAGCTGCTTAACCAACTGAGCCACCCAGGCGTCCCTAGCTTCCTCATCTTTAACCACCCTCCCCTAGCTGTGCTGAAGAGCAAACAAGGCCGTGTTTCCGAAGGGACTTGGGGATCAGTAAAGCACCACCCCAGCAGCAGTGACTGGCCCTCACAGGAGGTGGGAGTTGACCTCTGTGAGAGCCATCAGGCTGCCAAGGAAAGCCAACGCAGAGCCTGGAGCCTGGAGCGCGGGGTGTGTCTCTGCCCGCTTCTGGGGCACTGCACTCTGCTCAGTTCTGGCAATCCCATTTTAAGAGGGACCTTGGCAACCTGTTGTTGTTCCAGAGAAAGTCGTAAGAATAGCTTAGGGTCTGAGCGTCATGACATATAATGGGTGATTTAAAGATTCAGGGGATGTTTGGTCTGGAGGGGGAAAAAAAAAGAGGACGGGGTTGCTGTTCTGAGATAAATGCGCGCTGTCCTGCTGCAGGGGTACGGTGGTTGCTAGGGGCCAAGCCGGGGCCCGGGCTTGGGAGTCCATGGGAGGCAGACTTGGGTGTAATAGGAGCCTACCTAAGGCTCAGAGATCTTCTGGAGGGGCTCCCTGGAAAGGAGGTAGGCTGCCCACCCAGGGTAGTCTAGAGGCAGAGGTGGCCGTGCACAGGACAGGGACCATAGAGCTGAGACCCGCTCTGGCTGAGAGGTCAGACTCAGTTCTCTCTGCGAGCCCTCCAGTCCGAGACCACCATTTCTCCTTCGAATCTCTCCCGTTTTTCTTTCTGCACTTCCTTACCACGTTGACTCTCTTTGACTTTCTGCTCCCTCTGTGAATGGCTTGAAGATTTTAGATTCAGAAATAGTTCGGTAATAATTGATAGTCTGGTTTAATGGAAAGTAGGAGGGAAGAACATCTAAAAACAAAGGCAGTTTTGTTACTTTTAAAGGCATACAGTAACCTGTTAAGTGGGGGAAGGAGCAGGAACACGGTCACATGTGTTAGAAAATCTTGTAAAGGCTAAGGCAAATCGCTTATTTTTCACTATTGTTTAAAATGCAAACACAACTGCTAAGGGCCTTTGTTCCTGAATGGACCAGAATTTTCCTTGTTTACCCAATTCTTTCCCTAGCTATGGAGACTGGTGAGTGTTACAGCGGGGCGGGTGAGACCGTAGCTGAATGTCCCCAGTTGAGTGGCCGTGGAGCTATTTCCAGAATTTCGTCCTGTCCCCAGTAGCAATGATGCCTCCACCTCACAGCGCCCCACCTCAAACATCCCCACCGTTATTTCAGAAACCTCCACCTAGACTCCAGGGCACAAAATAGAATTCGGCAGATCCAGGTAGAAAGGGGAGGGAGTGGGTAGGAGTGAGTAACATTTTGGTGAGGTTCCCTGAGGCCAGAGTCCTTGCCCAGCCCTGAGGATGACAGCAGGGACCCAGAGAAGACAGACTTCAGGACCTGAGTTCTGGGTCTTTTGGAACACTGTCGGCCACTTGTGGCAGGAAGAACCTGGAGAGGCAAGCCAATGGCTCTTTGGCTCCCGAGACTGGCCAGTCAGGCCAGGCTGGCCAGGGCAATGGGGGTTGCAAAGGCAGCGGAGGCCGATGACCAGCCGCTGGGCAACCACGGCCTCCTCCTCCGGAGGCTGCCGCACCATCGTAGGCCCCTATCCTGTAGGCTGCCAGGTTGAGACCCTGCCTCCTTGCCTAACCCCGCCTGGGTGTGACTTGGAAGCCTTGGCTGGAGACGGCTCAACCTAGAGCCGAGCTGATGGACCTGTTGTTGGCATCTTTGGTCTGGGGTGAGGGGTCAACCCACTCTGATGTGCAGTCCACAGCCTCACTTCTTCCCACATCTGTCTCCTCTCCGGGTCTCTCCTGTCTCACGGCGTTCTTCCGCAGGCTCTGGTTTCTGAGCTCTCCTGAAATGCTGGCTTGGCTCAGTCCTCTCAGACAGGTCCTGCCCTCCCCGCAGGTTGCGGCACGGTGAGTGTGAGGGTCTATAGACCGACCCAGATTTGAGGGTCCTACTCTCAGAGCCCAGGATTCAGGAGGTCTGAAAGGGCCACAGATCCAGACCTCAGGTGTTTCTGATGTTAGCAGTCCCTGCCCCCCGCCCCCCTTGGAGAAATACTGGTTTAGAGGAAAGAGTGAGAATTTTGGGATTTGAGAGAAGAACTGGGTTACTTATTATGTTACTTGTTGAGCAAGTTAATGACCCTTTCTGAGCCTTGGTTTCCTAATCTGTAAAATGGCTCATTACTTCATAGGGGAGTTTTCACATATCAATGAAATGAAGACTTTGAAATGTCTAATAAAGGCTTATTTAATAGGATTTTCAGCTTCCTCTCCCCATCCTGCAATACCAGGAAAGGGGCGACAAAAATTTTCCCTTCTTCCCAGTTCTGGCCTATCAGTGGAACCCCTGGCAGTGGGCACCAGTGAAATGCCACGGAACAGTGTAGAGGAGCCTGCTTGTCTCCAGTGCCCTGTGGCTGATCAGCCGATCCCGATTTCTCAAGCAATGGCTTGAAAAGAAACCACCAGGAGGTCAGGGGTCAGCTGTCCGCTGTCATGTTTATTTGTAGTAAACTGCAGAGGGAAGACACACATACACACAGTACATTACAGAAGAAGTCCACGGCACTCTGGCAGGCGGACAGGCAGGCTTGAGCAGGCAACCACCGCGACAGAGAAGCGTATCTACGGGCGGAGGAGGCAGTGGAGATGGACGAGTAAGGAACAAAGATTCTGGACCCTGGCACTGTGCCAGCCAGTCACTGCCTCCGTCTTGGCAGGTGAGTCTGCGTTTATGGGTCGCAGGTGAGGTGTGTTAGGACCTTTAGCTTCAACCTATGCCCAGGGTGACCCCCAAACACTGAGGTCTAGCTAAGTTCTCTAAAAGGAAATGGTGCTTTTCCATGGGTGGGAATGGAGTCTCTCTGAACACATGGGCAATGAGAAAGGGTAAAATAGGTTTGAGCCACAGAAGGGAAAATGTTTACACGTCAGGGATTAAGTATGTGTGTTTGTATATGTCTGTGTGCGTGTGTGTAAACGTGGAGGGCTTCTCAAAGAGTTTCTTTGTAAGGTTCTTTTTTTTTTTTTCATGTTGGTCCCCCAAATCAGCTGGATTTCTGAGCATGATCAATCCGTAAGAGGGAAGGGAAGATTCTTTAAAGGGCTAAGGGTAGCCCTCCAGAATAGCAGGGCTGGGGGAAGCCTTGGGCCTGGTGGAAGACCCAGAAGAACAAGGACCATGCCCCCTCTCCCATGGCCGCAGCGTTTACTCCAGGTAAAGGCAAGATCGTTGAAAAGGGAAAGTCTTTAGAGGCCCCTTGTTTGATAGATGGAGAAAGAGAGGTCCCAGAAGGACATGTCCAAGGCCACGTGGCTGAGACAGCGCTGTGGCCCACTCCCCATGTTGCTCTTGTTTCCCAGGCAGGGTTTCATCTCGGATCATCCTGGCACGTGGGATAGCTCCTTCCACAGCCGCCTCTATGGAACAGTGGCCAGACTTTTCCCAGATAGAAAGGTCTAACTTGTTTCCTGCAGAGAGAGAAAAGCATCTGTCAGAACCCCTCTAGTAGTGGCTCCTTTGGGACTATGCTTACTGGCTAACAATAACACTTGCCCAGAGATACCTACCAGGAGTGGAGACTGATAGTACAAGAGGCACAAAAGGTTACTTGTTCCCATTCTGTGGAAGAGGGCAGCTGTGCTAGAAGCTGGGTCAGCAACTTGCCGTTAGACCCTCTTCTCTTTAGTTGGATCTCCTGCCTCTTGCCATCTGAAGAAAGGAAGAAAGAAAATTCTGTAGGTCTTACAATCTGCCTCCTTGCCTGGTGACCTACTCTCTAGGCACACTGCCTCCATCAAGAGTGTGAGTCATCTCGGCAGGTTCACACAGATCCAAAAGGGCTATCAGGCCCTGTCCAAGGGTAGACCTGGCTTGCCTCCTTCCCAGAGGCTGGGAAAAATGACTCTGGAGAGGAATTCTGTATATGGTCACATTGGAACCAAGGTTGAATGACGCCCGTTTGAAACTCAACTACGATCAACAGACCACAGACTTTGTACTCCACAAAGCGTGCAAGGCTGAACTCGAGGACATCGAAGGGAGAGCCTTTCCAGCAACAGGGGGTTGATTCCCGAACTTTCTGCTCAGTGGACTTTTTGTGTTAACTGAGATAGTTGATCCAAAATGGCAACTCCAGTAGGATTACGCTTGTGGGTTATTGCTTAGTCTGTTTTTGTTGATTTCAGAGAAGTCACACCCACCTCTCTGCCCTGGCCTCCGGTCCTCCCTTTGTTCCTGATTCTGTTGTTTTCATAATGAAGCTAATACTCTCTGGTCTGGGATATTCAGCTATGTTGCTTTCGTTAAACTTCCCAATGGTTCTCTATCCAAAAAGGTGCTCTATGCCTGAGATGTGACTCAAAAGGGAAAAAGAAAAAGAAGAGTAGTACCGAACAGAGGGGTTTCAGTTAGACATTGGAGATCATTTCTGGATGGGAGAAGCTGTGAGACACTCAAATTACATCCTGAAATCAAGCTCTGGACTATGTTCTCTGATCTTCCCTGGGCTTTTTCAGCACAGCCTTGCCTGGAGATAACAAAGTGGGCAAGTGTCCCCTTAAGATCCCTGTGATCCTCTGATTTTATGTATGAAAACTCTAAAAATAGTATCATAGGAGAAAAGGGAAGAGAAACATCACAAGAATAAAAGAAGAAAAGGTGGAAGAAGTAGGCATTGGGGGTGGATGGAAGTTGGGAAAAGCAGAACGCAATGGGAAATGGTGGAGAAAAAGCAAGAGAACTGCGTTGAAACAGGTTAAAGACCCTTCTAGTGCCTGGCAAATAGACATTGGTTAATAACAATATTTATTGATGGATAAATGAACAAATGTATGAACCACCCTCTCCGGCCCCATCTCACAGGTGGGAAAGCTGAGACATAATCTGACACTTGCCCATGTCCCTACCACTCCTTGGTGCCAGGCAGGAAATGGTGCTGGCCCCAGGAGAGGAGCAGAGGAAGAAGAGGGCATATCCCTACTTGCCTATGGGTACACCCTGGGTCATGGCCTGTGAGGCTCAAGGAGGAGAATGAGGAGCCCCGGGCTGAGTTTCTCTGTCTTGTCTGGCACTGCCCTGAGCGGCCCAGGCCTGGAGTGACTGGGGGCAGAAGGGAGCCCATCACTGCCAAGGGCACCCACTCCTCCCCCTCCTTTTCTTCCTTCAGTGGCAGGAGAAGAGCCAAGTTCCTTCTCCTCTTGGGAGCTATGTAAAACATTCCCTGACTTTGGATTTTGGTTTCATGGCCTTCCCTTTCTCTCTCTCTCTACCCCCTTCTCTTTGAGTTTCCACAGTGCACTTCCCCCAAATTCCCCCAAAGTTTCTTTCCTCCCTCAAGACAACGGCATCTGGGAGAGGAAGGGAGTTGTCACCAAGTCATCGGGAGGCAGGATCAATTTCCTGTGATGGGAACACTTGAAAGACCTCCATAAATGTTCTGTTTCTTCCTCTGGAGGAAGAGGAGGATTTCCATCTTATTTTGTCTCTCTCTGCCCTAGACCTTGCTCGCAAACATCTCAGAAGGGACATCAGAGAGGGAGTCCTCTTAGATGTCAAGGCAGCTTTGGCCCTTATAGCTCTCACTGCTCCTCCGGGGTGAATGAAAGCGTATAGGCTCCTCAGAGACAGAAGCTGAGAGAAGGGATAGAGCCAGTGTGAAGGGGCTTGACACATGCCGGTGGATTCCGTCCTTTAAATACTATTTCTGCCCCTTGGGAAAAGTCCACCAATTTGAATCACTGGGATTTGGGAGGGAACACTGTGCTTCCTTCTCCCTGCTACAAAACCACTACTGAACAGGAGTACAAATCAGCCTCTCTGTTCTGAGGAGATAGAGAAGAGAAAAATCACATTGCCTAGACAAGGCAAATGCGAGCATGCTCCTGGGGAAGGCCTGCCAAGAGCTCTTATATAAGCTCCAATGAGCTCATGTGTTTTCTCACCCATCAGCGGATCTTGGGCTTGGGCTTCGGGGCCCGGGGTGAGGCTGGAGGAGGGAGCTCAGGAGAGACTGTGTGCTTCCAAAGAGGGGGCGCTCTGGGAAGAAAACACGTTCCTACTCTCTGGAGGGTGGAAAGGATTTTCATCGCCGAGTCAGTCAACAGAGACTTGCCTTCCTTATGGCAGCAATGTCATGGAGAAAGAAGGTGGTGCTTGTTCTTATGAACCCCATGGTGTGGGGAAGGGGGTAGTGGGGTGGGGTGCTTCATGAGTCAAGAGGTAAATGTGCCCTGAGGGTATGGATAAGGAAGCTTTTCCATCGGATGCGTGAAAAGCCAAATGCGTGCTCAGTTAGGTCCACCAGCCACAGACTGGGTATCAGGCCTTGGTCTCCAGTTGTTGAGGCCACCTAGGCTGTTTTGAATAGGAAACGAATTTCATTTATTGACAGAGACAGGCTGAACATTCTGGAACCTGCTGTCACTCATTCTGCCTGCTTCTCTTTTGTTCGGCAGAGTCACTGAGCCAGCAGACCTTTGCAAGCAAACTACCCAACCACCTTGCCCGCCATCTTGTCTACAACATCCGCAGTTCGCCTGCCCTGACCCCAGCAACAAAGCACAGAGCAAGTGTGCCTACTGAAGATGATATCTTACCTCGCCTAAGTGAGCCAGCGCTTCTCAACCAAGCTTCCCAGACGTTCTCCTGGGAGTTGATGTACTTCCCGTTCAGTTATGCCCCAGTGGAGGGGGAGGGCCTGTCTGTGCATCTCAGCAGCTTACCACCACCTGCCACCCTGCTGGGTCTAGTGCCTTGCTCATCACATGGTGGGGGCAAAAACCACAATGGTCTTTTCTATGACTAAAGGAATCTGCTGATAGGATGTTTTACTGTTTTACCTGTGCCCAGTCATTCTGTCATTACCAACGTTTTAAACAATTTTTCTTTCAAAAATAAGAACATGCAGTGTTCATGTAAATTTCTACCTCCACACAAGTGCTTTGTGTTTTCTCTCTGGCATCATTATTGTGTATAAGACTTCCCCACTTCCCCACTTTGTGTCTTTTGAAAATTTAGTTAATGTGCGGTTGCCTTTCCTCTCTCTGTATCAATCAGGAATGTTCTAAATACAGCTAAGACCTTCCTTGGGTTCCACCCAAAACTTACTCCTCATTAATTGTTAGAGCGATGTCCTGATTAACTTCTATTTGGGACTGAGAAATGACTGAGCTTATGAGAGCTCCCACACATCTTCTGACAGCAGTGCCTTTCCCACATAAGGAAGGATCCCCTATAATGATATATGTGTAAGTATTTTGGTGTGAGATGTCATGACATCTGTAATTTACTTTAAAATACTTCAGTTAAAAAAAAAATGAAACAAATATGGGAAGATGGTAACGACTGCTGAATCTGAGTGACAGGTATATATGTTCTCATTATACTCCTGGCTCTGCTTTTCTGTATGTTTGAAAATTTCCATAATAAAAAGAGATTATTCCCAGATATTCTAATTCAAGGAAGTGTATTTAACCTGGATGGCCATGGTGGGAAGCTTTAAGAGGCTGACAGGAAGAGGGAGGGAGGTGGGATTACTTTATCCTTTTTATCATTTTTAAATCATTATCATTTTTTATCATTTTATATTTATCCTTTTTTATCATTACTGACATGCCTGGTGGTAACAGAGTATGATAATAGAAAACCTCAAACAGCAATTTAATAATATCCCCTTTTATTCATCCCTTCCATGGACATTCGTTGCTCTGAGTTAAAAGATCTAGTTAGTTCTCAGTTCTTTTACCTCAAGGACTCAGGGAAAGAGGAAATATTTACCAAGAAAATTTTTCTTTTCTTGAAGATCATGCCATTTTCTGGTAACCAATTGGTACCAGTTTTCTTAAAAACTAAAAAAGACCAAAAAAAAAAAAGTTCATTAATTATTTTGAAACTACTAATGTTTAATCCCTCAACAGAAAATGCTCACTTTCTGGAGTCTTTTTCTGGATTGCCATTTACATTGCGAAGTTTAGAAATTAATTTCCTTTTGTCTTGTCTAAGGAAAAAAATTATTTCATTACCCCTCAACTTATATAATTCTTGTTAAGTTTCCATTTTTAAAAGGATTTTTGGGGGGTTTTTTGTTAAGGAAAAAGTTCAAAAAAATTTTTTGCATCATTCTAGAAGCAGTCTCTTTACCCCAAATTATGATTTACCCAACAGATTTTTAAAAGGATGTTTTGGAACTCTGTTCCACCTTTATGTATCAGTTACTGAATTCGGATGTTTGACTTCCTGACCTCATTTCACTTTCTCCTGGTCCTTAATATGGTCTCTGTGTCCTTTAAGGTGATCTTTCCTACTATGTGAACACCCTGATCTGGTGAGTTCTTTACCAGCTGCCATTGTTGACTGTCTGCTGTCTGAGCAAGGTCCTAGGACCAGGCCCAGCTGGCGCCTTGGAGAGAGGGCCTAAGAAGAAACGAGGGTAAGGTGCGCACGCACCTTCCACAGCCCAGATCCGCTCCTCCTCCATGGGCCTCTGCGGCTGTTTCCCACTCCAGCTTTGTGGACTCGGGTTTCCAGTATGACACGGAAGTCAGTGAGTTGTGCACATGGGCTTGGTTTGGGGTAGTTAATCCCTAACCCGGTGCTTGGAGCTCTGAGGAATCAGCAGTGGTCCTGCAGGCACAAGCCTGGCTTTGAAGAGGAATACTGACAGATCTGCCATGGGGAGATTTGCTCTGTTCCTCAGTTTCCTCGTCTGTTAAGTAGGGAACCATATGCCACCAACTTCATTAGAGTGCCTGTGATATTTAACAGTGGTCATCAAAGTAATAGGTTTGGGACCACACAATAAATGACAGTTATTTACTAGCAATTTCATTAATGCCTGGACATGCCCATCTTCCAATTAACTCAACTTTAAGCTGCCTTAAGAAAAAAAAAAAAAAGATCTGTCGGTCCTTTCTTTCATTTTTGAACTATAGTGCTCAGTTCCCTTGCCCAAATAAATCTAAAAAAATAAAAAAAAAACCGTTCTCCAGTTGTCTTTTCATCTCTTGAATCTGTACCTTATTATGCCGATCTCTTACTGTGTTGTAACTACACTTTTGCTGCCTTTTTAGTCTTTGTCCATTCTGACCCGATGGCTAAGAAGTAGATTGCAAATATTTCTATCTTTCTGTCCAAGTTGAATTTCATTTTTTTCTGAATCATGCAACTGCCCTCCATGTGACCTAGAAAGCCCTTTGATGATCCATATTTAGCTGTGTCCATCACTCAACAGATGTCTGGGTAGTTAGAGGCCCCCATGAGCTCCCTCTACATCCTGTGGTTTCAAGTTCCCAAGTTGTTAGTTAAAAAGCTTTCATCGCCTCTACCTCCCCTTCCCCTACCCATTCCAGGATAGAGGGGCAGATACCCAGTTTAGCTATTCATTCATTTAAGAAATATTTACTCATTACCTACTACATGCTTGGTACTGGGTTATACGTTCTCTTCTTTGCTTCCAACTTGCGTTTTCCTCATTTGGAACATTTAGAGTTGTCCTCATATTTTCTGATTATTTCTCTAGAATCTGTGCTGAGTATCCAATCATATGGTCTCTCTTAGCTGCAGGGCTTCCTGGTCCTTGGGAGACTTGAGGGCTTCCCTGCAAACTCTGGTGGCTTGCTGTAATGCACCTGTCACTGCAGCCACAGATCTCAGGATACGTGGGCTCCATTTAAGGGAGCTGAGCGAGCTGATGAGGCCGCAGGGCTCAGCTTGCCATTCTGCACCACAGGCATGAAGAATGAAGTGGTGGCCAGTGTGGATGCCCAGCAGGTTAAGCCGTTAATTTCCCAAACCCCTTGGTTCTCTGTGTCCCTGGTTTCCCACAGAGATCCCCATGAGGAAAGAGGCCTGTCTGCTTTTTGAGCTCTCTGGATCTTCCTATTAGATAGCTTCTCTTGGCATCTGAAAGGCAGCCTGCCATTCTGTTCTCCTGCGGAATACAGATGGCCCAGCCCACGCCTATCACTAATGAGGAGCACATGCAGAGCCTTCTTGCTGGAGGCTCCCTTCAACAACACCAGCCCTCCTTCCCTGTGCAGGCCAGTCACCGTTGACCATGGCATTTATGTCTGAGAAGGCTGCTTGCTGCTCTCCCACCCACGGAACTGAACAGAAAATCTATTAGGGAGCCCTGGGAGACGTTCCCATTCCACTAGAATTTGAAACATTGAAGATTAAGTTTTTGCTGCCAATCTGATTGCAAAGTTGAGGTTTGGGGTTCCAGCTGTCCATGGAGGCTGTTGAGTTTAAATATGAACAAGCACTGGAAGTTCTTTAGAAGGAACGTGGTTAGATGGCTATACAGAGGTAGACCTGATAGATCAATTTGCTAGCGCCATGTAACCTCACCCAGAATGATAGTAGGGTTGGGAACGGACAAGAATGTTAAAAGCACTGAAGTATAGTAGTAAAAGCATTCATTTTTGGTGAGACAAATCCATGTCAAGTTCTTAGCTGTTACTACTTACTATCTTTTTGACCTTGGACAAGGTACTTCACCTTTCAATGCACTAATTCCTTTATCTGTGAAATAAGTACAATGCCCATATCATAGGCTGTTCTGAGGATTAAATGGGACAGCACATGAAAAGACCTAAAAGACCTTGACATGGTGCCTTGTATCCAGTAAGCAATAAATGGGAATTCCCTTTCCTGTATCCTTTTCCTGTTTTCTCTCTGTAGCACAAAGTTGAAAGACATACTCCAGCATGATGGGACATCAAGGTGAGCTACAAACAATGGCTCCATGTGAAATTCTATACAATTCTGCTCTCTTGTTTTATCTAAAACTTGACTGTTATTTGAGATGTAGGATGGTTTCTTTTTTCTTGTTATTGCAAACCAGATGCAGGTCTGATATTTGTGACTAGAAGAGTTCCACACTGACAATATGGACCCCAATAGAAAGGCAGGACCTTTTTTTGTCTAAATACTCAACCTCATTCCTTTAACTCTCTAAGCTATTGAGGGGACATCACCACCACTAGCTGTCTGTGGAGGATGTCAATGATTCTAGTCAACCCTGCCATGTATTAGGTGTGGATTATCTGGTTAGTACCCACTGATCCAGAAATGTCTCTGGGAGTCATTTTCATTCTTTCAGAAAACAGGGGATACTGAGGTAACCCTTTCAAAAGGAAGTAACAGATATTGATTTAACATTATTGCTGACAAAAACAGTTTCAATAGCTTGTTGAACAAGGTAGATTGATCATTGCTTGTTCCCCACCCAACAAGGTCAAGACCCTTTCTGTAAGAGCGAGTAAACTGTTCACTCCCCTGGAAGGCAACCCCTTCCCTATTTGGCCAGTTCAAAAAGCAGGCATTACATTGAATTCAAATCAACCTCTCTAGAACTGTGCTGTTTAGACCTGGTTCTGTTCTTTGGAGCTACACAGATGAAGTCTGACCCCCGGCAGCTATGATGTGTCCCCAATCCCTCCTTTCCCACCCACTAACCCCCAGGGGGCAAAGAGTTCAGATCCTTAATTATTGCTTTAAGGCATGTAGAGGGGAAAAATAAAAATATTTAAACAGTCAATTAGAAGAAACTAAAGAGTGTCTTAAGACTGGAGACTCCTTGTCCTAGAGAAGTTCTTTTTGGAACATTATTGCTAAGGATGGTTACTTGTGTGTCCCTGTCTTTACTGAGAACAAAAAGAAGAAGTGGTGGGCATAAAGTAGTATTTCTATTCTAAAGATGTTGGAAAACAAATAAAGGACCCTATAATTCTTTACTGTGAATTCTTAGAGTTGAGCCTCTCTATGTCTCTCCTAGAAAGGGAGCTAGTACTTGATCAAAGAGCTCTGTTTTCATGGAACATTTTATAGCTACTAGCATTTTGTGAAACATGTCTTAGGAAGTTATGGTCTCAGATATGCTGTGGAGACTTAGACATTTGAAATAACTTCCTGATTGGTTATTGTTGAATCCTGAAAACTGGTGGCCAAGGAACACTATGAAGTTTCTTTCCTTGGAGTGTTGGTAGACTCTTCCTCCCTTCCCTCTCCCCTTGATATTAACATGAGGCACCCACTTGACTAGGGATATTAAGGTGCAGCCCTGGGACGTAGGGAAATCTGAAAGTCTAGATCCTTCCCAACCCCATGATTCTATTTTTATGAACACAATTGTGGTGTGTTCCACGGAAGGTACAACCTAGCTGGGACAGGAGGTAACTGAGGATTTTGGCCAAGAGGAGAGGGGGCTAGAGATGGGAGAAGTTGATGCAATTATTTTTGTCAGGAATTGGAACCAAAGCAGCAGGAGAGAGTAAGTTTTAAGACTCTCTGGCAAAGTAACTTCCTAATCTGTCACTGAGTATGTGTAAAAAAGTGATTAGTGGGTCTCTATATTTATCATGATTACTCACAAATATGTAATTTGCATAATATATACAGCACATTAAGTACTATGTCACCTTATATAATGTGCATATGTATAATGTATATGCATGTTATGTAACGCCAGTCTGGAGGCTCTTCCAGATTCTGCCAAGTATTTCCTAATTTATTTGGCAATTTTAACATATCTTTTCCATCTGTGGAAAGAACTATCTTGAGAGGAGCTGGTCTCTGACCTGAAATATAATCATTCTACTAAGCCTATCTCCATTCTCAACTCACTGGAGGAAATCCACAAAGACCAAGCCATAATGAGATGCAACTCTCAGCTGAATAGTCCAGGGGCAACACAATGTATTGAAGACTTTCTGTTTCATTATTTTTATTGCTGGTGGGGTAGAGCCGTGGGGGTGGGTGGGAACAAGTCTGTGGCATGGTTACAATCAGAACAGGATGAAGAATAAGGGACTGGATTCTGCCCTGATTTCCTAACTGTGTGACTTTGAGAAGTCACTGAACCCTCATTAAGCTTCACTGTCTCATTATTAACTTCGAGATATTAATACCTTCTCCACCAACCTCTGAGATTGCTGGGAGGCCCACTGTGGTGAAGTACTCTGCCAGAAGAAACCACGGTCACAGTAGTTAAGGGATGAGTTGCGATAGCACACTAAACAACAACACTAGACTTACCGAGGTTACCAAACTGGAAGTACTATTCCACTGCCTTGTTATACTCTGTGGCTCTAGGGGGGCCTTGGGACATGTCTCTCAGGCAACACTCCAAGTCCTGGGCACCAGACTAGAACAGGCAGGGGCCACTCTGACTTGTGAATCTCTGAGACTCAGTTTCACCTGTCCACAGTGCCACATGTCAACAGCCTCAATCTTGGGGGATCAAGGTCGAAACACACAAAAAACTGCTGTAAATATCTCCGAATCAGTGACCTCAAATCCGAATCTGCCTCTGTTTCAAAGTCAAGTGTCTTCCAAGATAGTACCTGTTGTTATTCTGGAGCATGCTGGTCTGTCCCGTCACCAAGGATCCCATCATTCAAGACATTCTTCAGGTGGCCTGGTTGTCCCCTCACCCACTATTTCGCGCTGTTGCATCCAGCAGGGTGGTCCTAAATGATTGCTTCCTTCAGAGTTAGGATCCGTGTGTACACACGATCTTAATTTCCCTTCCTTGTGCGAAGCTCCTGACTCAGTGCAAGGAGATTAGAGAGAGTTCAGTGGAGTGATGTCGAGTGGGCCCACATGTCCTCTGAAGACATCTCGGGGATGGAGGTCCAATGGAGCAAAGGTGCCAAGGCAAATGCTCTACACAGACTTGCCCTCGGGGAAAGGAAGGCAATGCTGGCACCAACTGCATGAAGCCCACTGAGCACTGCTGGGACCCCTCTGGGAACTGGCTGGTAGCACCTTGCAGAAGGTGCCTTGGTCCTTCTTGCGCGCCTCCAACTGAGGTCATCCCTACAGCCAGAGGCATTTCCAGACTAAGAGGCTATCACGACCACGATGAGTTGACATGTGGAGAATTTAATCTCATGATCTGTCTAGTGCCTTCAACCCAGACCAACTTCTTACCAGTTCAGGCCAGAGAGCATCTCTGGGAAGCATCATACGGCACTCATTTCCTTGTGTGGGCCTGTCCCATCCACACATGTGCTACACATTCACTCTTCCCTGGAAACCTGGATTCAAATGGAATAATTTCTCCGTGACCAGAAATGACCCTATTCTAAGATGTGTGGGTTCTTTTCTCTAATAAATATCCTCTCAGTGGCACCTACTCCCAAACCACATTAGTTAAGATACCGTGGACAAGTCTCTTAACTTTCCTGAGACTTGCTATCTCTGGCAAGTGGGAGAGTAAATTCTGTCCAGCATATCTTTCATGGCTGTTTTGAGAATCCAGAATAGGAATTCTCAGTCTCTTTACGATAAGAAGCTACTTTCATTTCCCTTAAGTCTCATGATCGCCATGGGGAAATGTGTCTTAACAATGAAATGGTGGAATGGGGGAGTAAAAACCTTCTTTTTCTTTCCCACTTTCTGTTCCTAGTCTACAGATTTTTCCCCCCAATCAGGAAAAGTCCATCATTAAATAAATATATATGTGTATATATATATATATATGCTACATATATGTACACACATAAGACCATCAGAAGGGCTCTCAGGCCAGGCTCTGGGAGTCATAGGTCCAAAGAGGCAGGTGGGAACCACCTGATGGGTTGTCTCCTGGTCTTCTGAGCAAAAGGCCCTTCCTTATCCTCTTCTCTGCCTTCAGGAATAGTCTGCCACCAGGGCTTGGAACTCAAACAGGAAACACGTTTTGGCTTGAAAAAGAAAGAAACTGGGGGTGGTTTTTTTTTTTTCCTTCCCTTTTTACACAATATTATGACACCAATTTGAAAAATAAATCCCAGTTTCTCTGCTTTCCCTCCCAGGTGTTCACAGAACTAAGAAAATAAATACCACATCTAAGGTGTGCCGTGAAGGCAGCTCTGGGGGCTCTTGGAGCCGTCTCTAAACAAACACACAGCCACCAGGAGAAAGCTTTGGGAAAATAACAAGTGCCCACTGACAGCGTGGAGAACCAAGAATGGAAACACAGCTTTCCACAGCCTTTCTGCCTCCTCAGCAAGTTCAGGGAGAAGTTGCCGCTTGAAGGACGACTAAGAAACCAACGTGAGCTTGCCGAGCCCTGCCAAGGGTTGTGCTCTGAGAGCTGGAGGCCGTCTGTCCCTGTACAGAGGGACCTTTGTGTAAATTCTCTGGAATGGGAGCTCTTTTCCTTGGCCGCATCCGATCTCAACATAGGCAAGAAACCTGCAGCCTGCTTCTTGAGAGCGTCCATGAGGGAACTTGCAGGACTGGTGGGAAGAAAGGGGGGATTTCTCCTTCAGTCTCAGAAAGTCCCACTCATGGCCTTCTGGGAATATGGAGGTTGCTGTATGAGCCAACCACACCCTGGTGGGCCCTAAGTCCATTCAGAATTTTCTGTTGGTGCTGGATCTGTTGGGGTGTGTCCATTGTTGAAGCAGAGAGAATGTAGGGCAAGATGAAGATTTCTTCCTGATGGGTGGCTTTGCTTCCACTGGTTAGAGATGAGTGTGCCTGTGTGCGTGTGTGTGTGTGTGTGTGTGTGTGTGTGTGTGTGTTACAGTCTCTTGTTTTCTCTCTTGGTTTAACTGGCATTTGGCGTATTGTTTAGTCTTTTGAACGGCTCTTCCTCCTCAGTGAAAAGAAGCTGCTCTTCTGGGGAGGGCCCATCATCATAGGCGCTTGATTCTTGTGAGTAATTTTAATCTAAAAGCAAAGAGGCATAAATGAATTAGTGGCATGCAAATCCCAGTAACTTACGAGGGAGTTGCAGAGGATGGAAGGCAGGCCAGCTTTGGGTTGGAACAAGCCCCATGCAGAAGGACAACTGTCCTTGAACAGCTTCAAAATTGGCAACTGGACCCTCACTGGGCCTGGAGTTTGGCACTGCTGGAAGTGAGGGGCGGAAACACTGGGGAGAGACAGGTGTGAGCTGCCCACGTGGTGATCAGCTCGCACCTGTCTTGTGTCCTTGCTATTCATAGATTCTCAAAATGTCACAGCCGGAGGAGATCTCAGGGACCATCTCATTCAACCTCTCTGCAGGACAGATAAAGGAATGGAGGCCCAAGGCTCTAATGAGCCTTGGATTAGCCTAAGGTCCCACAGAGAGGACAGAACAGCTACAGTCCAGCTCTTAGACTCCTCACTTCCACTGCTCCAGGCGGTACACAGATATTAGCCAGTCAACTTCAAGTCAACCTTAGAGGCTTTAGTCTGACATCTGACCCAAGCCACATCATGTGGAAAGTTTCAAGTGAGTCCCTTAGGTGTTTCCTCTTTTCTTAGCTTTCCAGGAAAAAAACCAACTTTCTTTTTAAAAGCTTCTTCTTCTTTTTATTTTAGGTTTTACGAGTTTTTTTTGTGTTTTTTGTTTTTTTTTCTCCTGCAGACTTTAAGTCAGTTGGAAGTGAAAGACACTGGTGAATCCTCATTTTGGTCTTTTCTTCCCAAACTTATCCTCAGGGCATGGCTTCAGAACGCTAAATCCCTATTTGAATGTGGCCTGATGACACTGCACATTACTAATCTGCATTATCAGTCCATCAGCATTTATCAAGTGTGACACATGTCCAGAGTAGGAAGATGATGTGGGAACAACAGGCACTTAGGATTCAAGGAACTGGGTTTGGGCCCCTGATCTCCTGTTTCTTTGCTGTGAGACTCTGGACGAATCATTTAACCTTCAAAGCCATGCTTACTGAACTGTAAGATGAGGGTAGTAACATCTGTCCTGTTTTCCTCACAAAGTTGTTGTGAAGATCCAATGGGAAGCTGTCCATGAAAGCCTGCTGTGAATTGTGAAATGGAATGTAATGGTTAGTTGAGTAATTGTTATCTTACACTGGAGGTGAAGGAGAAAGATGTATGTTAAGAGAAGCCATCTATGAGCTCATTCTCATGGTTTCTATGTCATTGGAAATGACAGTGTGGCCACAGAGAACTAAAGAGGAACTCTTGAAGAGAGAGACCCATCCACAAGTTTGAATTAACATAGGGATAGACCAAGTGGGGTCAAAAAGAAGTTAGGTAAGGAAGGAGAAGAGTCTGAATGGAGCAACTGAGAAAGAGTTTTAAGAGCTAAAAGGAAAGGAAGGAGATGTACTGGTGAAGATCGAAAGGGAAGGCACCAGGTGGAAGGGCCACGGATGAACTGGTTGGGTGCAGGGCAAAGGATGAGAGATGGGGTCAGGGATGCAGGTGGGGTGGTTAGTCTAGGGTTTTCAAGGGGAGATGGCAGAGGCCGGGTTTAATATGAGGTAATGGGGAGCCATGATAACTTTTAAGTTGGAGAATAAAAACATGATGAAGAAAAGAGTTCCAGAGAAATTATTCCACAGCTCTTGTCAGGGTAAGTTGGAGTGGGGGAGACTCTGGCTAAAAGGGTACTACAGCGAGCCAGGTTTAAATTTAGAAGTCCTCAGGATATGGAAAGACAAGGATAAACCAAAAGACATTGTGGAGAATTAGAATAACTTGGGTGATGGAAGCTGCAAATGGCTCTTAATGTTGGTTTTCACCACCCAGGACCTCCAGAAGGGGAGGACATCTTTCCGTTTTGTGGCAGTCCCCAGAAGAGCAAACCAAGAATATATCAAGTACCACTTTGTGTTATGGGCCTTATGATGGGCATTATGTTTATTTCAGAATTCACAGAAGTGAGGCATAGACAAGGGACTCTGATGGAGCTTGTCTGTGTCATGTGATTGAGCACTAATTGACCAGAGTGACTTGTGGCACATGTCCTTGTGTCGTGGTGAGCCTTTTCTCATTCCTGGGCACCAGAGCCGCTGTGAGGAAAGACTCCATCTTCTTCACGACACTACTCCCTGAACCAGCGCGCAACCTTTTGACAGCACAGGCAGGCAGTGGAAGAACTGACGGATGAGCACAACCCAGGAGAGAGAGAGGATGTCCTGGCAGTCGAGATGGCTATGTTTGGGACAGATAGGGACAGCTGATATATACTGCCTACATTTCCCGCTGATAGAGCCCTTTTTTTTTTTTTTTTGGATGATGGAAGACCCTTACTTCTCCTTTTTCTTTCTCTAGCTGAGCAATTTATTTGCTTGTTAGCACCTCCAGGGCAAAGAGGAGGAAGTGAAATTCAGATCTCCCATTTGGTTTTTCAGCAGTTTTGACAAAGGTCTTGATGGGATGGGGTAGGAGTTTGGAGATGCTGGCTAACATGAGCTTTTGATGTGTTCTATGGAGTCCAGTGCCATAGGTAACTGAAGGTAAGAAGTAGATTATATTTTTGAGTCAAAGAGATGTCAGTCTTTTATCCCCTTCTCTCTCATTTGGGAGAGGCTAACTAGTGGGTTAACTAGTTCAGAGCCCACTGGAGGAGGTAATTGGACATGGTGGAGCTAGCCTTTTTAACCCCCAATGGAAAGACAACATCCCATATCTTCGTAATTACACCCCAAATTTCTCTGCTAATTGGGCTTGTCAGGCAATTAACTGAGGTCTTGATGATTTTCTTAAAGACCTTTCAAGAGATTTACAACATTCTGGAACAAGCACTGAGAATAGCAGCCTCATTTTCTTAGTTCTCTGCTCTATGAGGGAGAGAACCCTCATAGGCTCTTGTGTGATAGCTCAAAATTCACAAAACCACTGCAGCATGTAATTTCCCTTTTAGAATGGAGTGCATTTTAAAATTTTACTAGTACTGAGTGTTGAGTTTGTTTTGGGGGCCATTTCCGGCAAATCAACACATTTTTATTACTCCAAGAGAAGCAATAAACTGAGGGACTCCTTCCTGAACGTTGCCCCCTCTGGGCAGATGACTCAGATGATGTCCCGCAAAATGGCCAGTAACTGTAAGCGTGGACCCTTCCCAAGTCATTTGGGAAACACTCCTGCTTAAAGCAAGCCTCGGGGAGATGGGAGAGCACTTGTACCATCTTTTTAGGTCTTTGCTGTCTAAGTTCTTTGGATGGATGCCCTGCTTCATGAGACGATTTCTTGCCACCAGAGGCTTTTAGATATAGCTGGACAGTTGGGTTTGCCAGTGGTGGAGGAGAAATCTGGGATTTATTGATAAGTCAGGGAATTTGACTAGATTATCTGTTCTCCAGGTATGGTCCCTACACCAACAGAATCAGCATCTCTTGGGAACTTGTCAGAAAGGCAGATTCTCATCCAGAATTACTGAATCAGAAACCCAGCAACCCGTATTTTAAAAGCCTTTCAGGTTATTTGGACACACACTTCAGTTTGGGATTCACTGGACTAGATAACCGGAATCCCTTTCCACTTTGAGATCCTAACTGCAGGGGAATATTCCTAATTATAAGCCTCAAATTATGCTGCCTAGCTGATGATAAAACATGAAAGGTCATCTGACTGTGCTGTAAGCACAAGGCAAGTTTTCTTAATAATACATTTCTGATATACATAAATTTATAGGTATAAAAAAACATATGCTCCTTTTTGAGAATTTGGGAAATATGGAAAAATTTAAAAAATCACATAGAGGTAATTGCAGTTAACTTTTAGGTATTTATACATATTTTTTGGTTTATTTATATGTTTATATGTCTTTAATACTTTGAAATCAGCTTCTTAATCTGTTTTCAGATAATCTGTTTTAATTTAGTGTTCTTTTATAAGTGTTTCTGATGCCATTAGATGTTAATTAACATGGCTTTCAATGACAGAAAATTATTCTATTTGATGAATCTCACATAGCTTACTTAACCCTTTCCTTAAATGTTGATTTTTTTCTGCCTTTTTTTTACTGATAACCTATATTTTATTTAAAATAAATTTCTAAAAGAACAATGAACAAAATTTTAAGGGTCAAAGGAAATGAGCTGGATCAACGTATATTAGTATTTGTAAAGTTCTTCTTGATATATGGCTCCCACTGTTATCCAGAATGGCTTCCTGGTTGTACCTTTTTTTTTTTAAAAACTTACTTATTTGAGAGAGAGAGTGAGAGAGCAAGTACGCGAACACAAGCGAGTTGTGGGAGGGGCAGAGGGAAAGAATCCCAAGCAGACTTCCTGCTGAGCGCAGAGCCTCAGGTGGGACCCCGGAATCAGGACCCGAGATCACGACCATAGCCGAAATCAAGAGTCAGAGGCTCAACCGACTGAGCCACCCAGGTGCCCTTTTGGTTTATACACTTATCTCACCACTTATACACCTCGATGGCAATGAATATTATTTTAAAAAGGAAAAGAAATTATGCTACTTTGACAAGGGAAACATGGCATGGTTTTCTCACAATTTCAATCTGAAATTCTTTCCCCCTTTTTCCTTAACTTAAGATACTAAGTAAAATTTCATGGCTTTGGATGTCCACGGTATTACTTCGGTGAACTGTCTGCTCACTCTTGCATTGTTGCCTCTTCTCCTGGTGTCTAAGAGCTCTTTAGACACTGTGGGAATGAACCTGTTCTCTGAGATAGCTGTTGCACACATCTTGACCTTGGCCTTTACAATTTCTACATTGATTCTTGACTTGTAGACTTCAATGTGCTAGCAGTCAAATATGTCACCTTTTTCTCAGAAAGTGCAAGCTCACAGTGTGATTATAGTCATCTATGTTCCCCCCTCGGTAGTCCTAATTTTTAATTAATTAATTGTTAAATAATTCATTTCTGATTTTGTTTTTGGAGTATAGTTTGGGGTAAGAGGTTTCAGTATATAATGACATTTTCCCAAATTGGCAATTGCTTTGACACTCTACATTAAAGAGCCTATTCTTTTCAAATTAACTTGTGTTCTTTCTTCTTTTTTAATAGGCTTTATGTATACTAGGATTTCTTAGGGCTCTCTTCTGTACTACTGATTCATCTATTCAATATCATGCCAAGTATTATGGCTCTCTATTTTAATACCTTGTGGTAAGTCCTTCCTCACAGCTCTTTCATAAAACACCTTAACTATTGCATTGTTTTGTCAAGTTAAAAAAATAATTGCATTGGGTTTTTGGTTGAGATCCCTATTTAGAAACATGGGATGTTATAAAATTCATATATATATATATATATAATATATATATATATATATAATATTGGTTAAGTCTTATTAGTTTAAATTTTTTCTTCATAAAAAATTTTTAAATTTTTTCTTCATATTTTGGTTTTGATTGTTCCTGTTATGATACTTTAATTTTTTCTATTATCTTCTTCTGATTAGTTAGTGCTGAAATATACAAAGGCTATTAACTTCTGTCTATCTTTCTATAGAGTTTCACTGAAATAATTTAATCTTTGGAGTTTTCAGTTGATTTCATTAGCTTTCTATATACATAATCATAGTATCTGCAAATAATGACAGTTTTGACTCTTTTCCAAATGGCTACATTTTTTTTTCTGTGTTGTTTATATTGCATTGGCTAAAACTTACAAATGGTATTAGCGTACAGGTCTCGCCCAGGATTTTAATGAGAATTCTGCTAGTGTTTTAGTATTAAATAAAATATTTATTATTTGCTTAGGATACTTTTTTTTTCTTATTTTGAGGGATATTTTGAGTATTTTTCTGGTTTTAGTGTCCTAAGAGTTTTTTTCTTTAAAAATCACAATTTTGGGGTGCCAGCGTGGCTCCGTTAGTTAAGTGTCTCATTCTTGGTTTCTGCTCAGGTCATGATCTGAAGGTCATGAGGTTGAATCCCGTGTCAGGCTCCACACTCAGTGGGGAGTCTGCTAGAGATTCTCTCTCTCTCTCCCTGTGCCCATCTTCCTGCTCTCAAAATAAATAAATAAAATCTTAAAAAAAAAAAAATAGGAGCACCTGGCTGGCTCAGCCAGTTAAGCATCAGACTCCTGATTTTGCCTCAGGTCATGATTTCTGGGTTGTGAACTGAGGCCTGGGTTAGACTCCATGCTTAGCATGGAGTCTGCTTGAGACTCTCTTCCTCTCCCTCTCTCCCTGCTCATGCTTTATCTCTCCAAGATAAATGAACAAATCTTTTAAAAAATGATAATTTCTATTCAGTTTTTGTAGCTGTCCTAATTTCATGAAATGGATCAGGTGGCTTCCTTTTTTTTGTTTATAATTCAGAAGCGTTTACATGAATATTTATTTCCCAATAGTATGGAAGAACTCACCAGTTCACCATCTGTTTTAAGATCATTTTGGATGTAATTTCTTGAAGGTATTTTCTCTTTCAGAAGTTACCTAGAATTTTCATGAGATGGTCAAGTTTATTAGAATCAAGATATGTCTTATAATTAAATGAAACCATCACATTTATACTTATATTTTATTACAGTATATATATTTTATATTTTAAGGTCTCTGATCTTTATTTTTTTGTTTTTAAAATTAGGCTTTTAAATTAAATTTGACATATTTAAAAAACAGGTTCTCGATTTTCCTGCTTCCTAATTATGTAATTTCTTCTCTTAGTCTTACCATTTTCCTCCTTCTGCTTCTCCTGTTTGTTTTAATGTTGTTCTTCTAATTTTGCAATTATTCATTACTTGTTTCCCCTTTTTAAATGATGAAAGTATATGACACTTTGAATTTACTTCCAAATACAGTTCAGGATATATTCTGCAGTTTTTCAATGAGAACCTTCTGATTTTTATTATTTTTGGAATAGTCTGTGATGGTGGTTTTGATCTCCATTTGACTCTACTATTCTTTAGGAGATTTAAAAACCTCCAAGTGATTGGATTCTGCTTGTTTATTCATTTAACCTTCTACTATTAATTTCTGGGATTGTTGCCTTATGATCAAATAAAATAAGCTTTATGATTTTCCCCTCTGGCTTTATATAGATTTTCTTCTTTGTGAACTAGTTTAAGATCTATTTTAGTAAATATGCTCTGGATCCTTGAAAAAAAACTGAGATATTTAATTTGTTTGTAGGTTATAGAGTTATCTTATCCATGTTGTGATTTTGTTTATTTTTGCTTCTTGACCTCAAAGGCAGAAAGAAATATTTTAAAGCCTCTCAACACTTGTATCTATGTCAACTTCATCTTTTATATCTATTTTTTTCCCTCAGAATATATATTCATCCTGTCTTTCCCAGTATATATTTTGATTCTGTTATTGCACACCTATAATTTTATTGACTACTACATCTCAGAAATGAGTGTACCTGTTATCAAATGAAAAGTGACCTTCTTATTCCACGCCATGCTTTTGGCATGTTGGAAGGTTAGTTTGCCTAAAATTAATGTAATTAATCATATCATTTTTTACTTTTTATTTCTCTATGCTTGATAAAAAAATAAAATAAAAAGATATATATGTCCTTTTGCTTCTCTTACAAGAAACACATCATTGGATTTTAATTTTTAACCCAATATGAGAGTACTGTGCTTTTAACAGGAAATTTTAGCACATTTTGGGGGTCACTATTGATATATTTAGCCTTAACCTCTTTCATCTTACCTGAACATTTTTATTTAAAGTTTGTTTGTTATTGTTGGGGTGGTGTATGGAATTGTCAAGTCACTATATTGTACAGCTGAAACTAATATAACATTGTATGTTACCTAAATGGAATTAAAACGAAAACTTGAAAAAATTAAAATGTTTGCTTGTGATTTGCTTTCTATCTGGTTTGACATTGATAGGGTTCATGAAATTTTTTTTTTTTAAAGATTTTATTTATTTATTTGACAGAGAGATCACAAGTAGGCAGAGAGGCAGGCAGAGAGAGAAGAGGAAGTGGGCTCCTTGCTGAGCAGAGAGCCCGATGCGGGGCTTGATCCCAGGACCCTGAGATCATGACCTGAGCTGAAGGCAGAGGCTTTAACCCACTGAGCCACCCAGGCACCCCTAGGGTTCATGAAATTTAAAGCCTCCAAGATTTGAAAGGTGTGCACCCTGTTTTTTATTTCACTAATTATTCAAATTTTCTTCTGGTTTATGCTTTTCATTATCAAAGTAAAGACAGACAATGAAAAATTTCACTATATTTTTACTATCCCCTCTTATTTTTAATTGTTAAAAATTATTTATTTTTAAAAAATTTTACTTATTATTATTATTTTTTTACTATGCCTCCCGCATTCCTTCATTCTAATTTAACTGGTTTCAATTTTTACCAAAAGTTGTTTTGTGTCACGATGTCCTGTCATTAAGCCTTTCATTCAGAATTACTTCCCAGCTGATGTATGTCTTCAGGAAAATGTTTCAGAAAGGATACTTTCGTTTTCACTATTGCGAGCTGAAGGTGGCTTTCTGTTATGCACTGAATTATGTTTCCCCCAAATTCCTACGTGGAAGTTTTAGCCCCTACTGCGCCTATATTTGGACACAGGACCTTTAAGGGGTAAGTAGGGGCAGATAAAGTCAGAAAGATGGGGCCCTACACCATGAGGGCTGGCATCCTTATTATAAGAAGAGACACCAGGAGTGTGCACGCACAGAGAAAAAGCCATGTGAGGACACGGAGAGAAGGCAGCTGTCTGCAAGTGAGGGAGAAAAGCCATACCACGACGACCCCGCCAGCACATTGGTCTTAGACTTCCAGCGTCCCGGTGGGACAGTAATACATTTCCGTCATTGAAGATGCCCAATCTGTGATTTTTTGTGACGGGAGCCTGAAAAGACGCCTATATCTTTACATGCGGCTATCTTCGGACTGTGTCTTAAGGTCACTGGGTCACATCTCGTGTTTTCCCATTCAACTGAAATCTCTGAAGGGTGGGTCCGGAGAGAGGGTCAGGGTGGGGACCGGAGAAGCATTGGGCTGTTTCAAAAACCTTGCACAAAGAGAAATGGCAATCCAGTTTCCAGATCTTGCTGAGCCAGGTGGGAGAGGATTTGATTTCTTCCAGCCTTTTTTTAGAAGACAAGAGGAGTTTGGATAGATTTTTCTCAATTTAGCTCCATCGAAATTATAAGTAGTAGAAATTTCCTCCATCCTTTCTAATTCTAACAAAGTGGTAAGCTATTATTAGTTTTTGCTGTAGTGTGTTTTCATCTTTTTCTTAGTCTTCATAGAAGCCAGAAGATTAAGGTAAGGTTTTGCAGAAAAATCTCTGCTTTTGATACCCTTTATAGAAGTTGCCATCCCTAGAGTCTGTCTCTAAGGGCCAGTTTTATAATCTACAGAAGTCACATGGACCCAAGAGTGATGGAAACACATCTACGATTCAGGCCTGGTAGAAATCTCATGCAAACCCTTCCTCTAGTAGAAGAAAACTTGGTGTTCCGAGGGCTCAAAATAGCAGGTTCTTGAGATATTTGAATACTCCACAAGTGAGGGAGCTTAGAAGCATTGCCTTTGCCTCTGGAGGTTTGCACAGTCACCACAGTATTGAAGGTGATATTAATGTAATGGCCTAGGGAGCACCCTGGCCCCGAACACTGAGACAGTGTTTCTCTTCACCATTGAGTTTTTAGCTGGGTTTCTAGCTAAGCAGGAAGGACGCCTGGCCCCGTCATTGTGCTAAATGGAGGGTGGCTGTAGGTATGGTAAGTCGGGGAAGGAGGATGTTCCCTTTCTTTTGTTTGCTCATTTGTTCAGCATTTACTCACTGTTCAGCAAGTATCATTGTGCCCCTGTTCCATACAAGGCACAGGGCTGGATGCTGAGCGAGAACTCGGCGTCTCCCCTTGCAGAGGGGAGTTCAGGTCCATGCCTTGGTGGTGAAGTGTGTGTGTAACAATAACCCGCAATAACCCCTGGGCTCCAGGGGTCACAGTGCCTGGGCAGAAGTTCCAGGGCCAGGGTACCGATTTGGCTTCTACACAAAGAGATGCTTTCTAACAATTAGACTTATTCATCAACACAGCAGATTTCCTTCTGGGGGGCCAAGTTCTTTGCCATTGCAATGACTCAAGAGGAGATGCCCAAGGATATTGCAGAGAAGTCTTGGAATTTGCCAGCTGTATGTGTGAGCACTTTAGGGGACAGGTCTTTGTCTCATTGGGTTTGGGAACTGGTACCTCGCGGTGCCTGGCACAGAGTGGGTGCTCTATGAAGTCTCAGCAGGGACGTGAATGGGTGGATGAATAAAGTAGAAAACAGGCGGCACTGGATGATTTCCCCAAATGCCAGGCAACTCTGAGAGTCAGCGGTTTCCCACTGCCAGTGCCCCCACAGGGGCCCAAGATAAAGCTTCTAACCCTTGGCCCAAAGATTGGCGGCACTCACCGTGCAAGGGGGCTGCATCCAGGGCTCCCCGTCCACTTGCATTGGCAGCAGCTTGTTTGTCCTGCAATACCAAGCACCGAGAGAACACAGTGAACTCCGACGCTTCTGGAGGCCAAGAATTTGGCCCACCCAAGAATTTGGGTGGTCCCCCCAAAGGAGACAGAAGTGGGAGGACCTCCTCTGCCCACCTTGGAGTGGTTCCCTAAGACTCCTCTGGAGGGCTTGTTAAAAACAGATTTCTGGGGCGCCTGGGTGGCTCAGTGGGTTAGGCCGCTGCCTTTGGCTCAGGTCATGATCTCAGGGTCCTGGGATCGAGTCCCGCATCGGGCTCTCTGCTCAGCAGGGAGCCTGCTTCCCTCTCTCTCTCTCTGCCTGCCTCTCTGCCTCCTTGTGATCTCTGCCTGTCAAATAAATAAATAAAATCTTAAAAAAAAAAACAACAACAACAGATTTCTGAGCCCACCTTGGGAATTCTGACCAGGCAGGTCTTGAGGTCACAACTCAGGCTATGGGCAATTCTGTTGCTTTGGTGTTCAGACCAAACTTTGAGAAACACTGTGCCGGGTGAGCTGTGAGGAGGGAGGTCCACTGCTGGAAGTTTGGGAAACAGCGGCAACAGGGATGGCTACACCGGTGCTGAGCAGACCCTCAGTCAACAACCAGCCGGAGGGCCTGCAGACTGTGCCAGAAACTCCACAGCGAAACGGGAAAGGTTATGAAATGGGAAAAGGCCTGGTCTCCCTGTTGACTGAGAGGTTGCACCATGTCAATGAAGTAATGTCTCTAACTTATGCAAGGTACTGCTCAGGTCTGAGTGTGTTTGCCTTGCCCCCGCTCCTAACTATCCTCTCATTCATGTCTCGAACAGCAGGGCACTCCGTGGTTGCATGGACTATGAACTTGGCTTAGCTGGGAAAGGGGGTCATTGTGAATACCATCCCCATGGTAGGAGGAGAGGAGAGAAGACAGTGTTGCTTTCTCGTCGGGGACAAGGCTTCTCCGCCATACGGATTCTTAGAAGGAGAGAGATGAGGTCTTTAGACTTCCTTCTGGGGAAGAGTTGTGAATTTGTTCTCTATTGCCTTTGGGAGAAAAGGAAAGTCCTTTCGGAAGCCTCTGGTCTGGGCCAGCAGGGAACAAACAGTTGCCACCCACTGGCTGGGAAGCTGTCACCTGGGTTTGGCATCGGCCCTGCTTTTGAAATGATAAAACGAGGAACACAGGCTATGTGTCAATGTCGATCATTGTCTGACTCATCTCGAGAATATTTAATAATAAAAAATAATAAACCTAATAATAAAACCGATCGTAAGCGGAGAGAGCAGCGTTTAGGTTCTTGGGGCTGAAGAGGGTGTCTGGGAAATGCCCAGGAGGATGGGGATCTTGGACCCCCCCCATTCTATCTGAAAATAGGTCTACTGAATGTGAAGAAAAAGTCCTCCCTCTGACATGTGGCTTTTTTGATTCCCCGGGGACTAAGATGTTATGTTCTCGTGATCTGTGTCAGTTATGGCTTGGCTGTGCAAACAGACTGCCAGGGAACCAGCTCTGGGGATCTTTGTGAAAGATACTGGTTAGTGCCTAGAGTAGCACTTTCTTAAAAGTGTGCTGAGGACACTCACCCAAGGGGTTTTGGGAGGAAAGAGTTCTGTGGTCAAATATTTTTGGGAAATCTGCATACTCTGGCCCTTCAAGGAGATCCCTAAGGCACACTAAAAGCTTTGAACTGTAAAAATTGAATGGGGAAAAGGAAGGGAATAAAGACTTCTCAAATAACCAGGTAGAGAAGAATCTGATGAGTTTTATTGACTAAAGAGAAGCAACCAAAATCAGAGGATGCCCTCTTAGACTGAATCTTTCCAGCAGTCTGTAGTGACAGACCTGTGACGGCCCCACCTTGCAGAAGCATCGCCCTCTTAGGCAATTATGACAGATGGGCTGATGTTGATGGTTTGGCTCTACAAAGGCACACAGGACATAGTATTTCTAAGGCCACTATCCAAGAAAGAGTGAGCAGAGAACCTGGTTTCTGTCACAGTGTAACCCCTGGCATACATCTAGCATCTTAATTTGTAAAGATAAGAAAGGCAACACTGAGCAGAGGATCGTAGGGGGAGGGAGGGAAAACTGAAAGGGAAGAAATCAGAGAGGGAGACAAACCATGAGAGACTGTTATCTATAGGGAACAAACTGAGGGCTGCTGGAGGGGAGGTGGGTGGGGGGATGGGATAACCGGGTGATGGGCATTAAGGAGGGCACGTGATGTGATGAGCACTGGGTGTCACATGCAACTGATTAATAACTGAACTCCACATCTGAAATGAATGAGGTACTATATATTGGTTAACTGAATTTTAAAAGAAAAGGCAAGGAGTTGAACCTCTGGTTCTCTGGACCTCATAATCTTATACTATTTAGAGAACTTCACCAATTCATTACAAGGGAATAACAGACAGGTCATGGTTGATGTCTTAGATGGTTGCATTTTACCTGGTTTGAGAAACTAAATGTCTCTAAAGATATGCTTTATAAAAGTTAATCAGGCTTCCGTCCTGCACTCTCCCTGCACTGAAATCCAAAGATGGCTCCCTAGTCCTTGTCCGTAAGAACACTGAGGGGAAAGAAGACCTGGAGGCTGCTGGGTAATGAGGAAACATACCTGATGGTGACAGAGGAGCACTGGGCTAGCCTCCTGCCCGCACTCTTCAGGCCAGTGTAGATCTGCCCCATCTCCATGGCTCCCTCTAGCCCCACCACTTCAAGGAGCTGGTCACTGAGGTCTGCAGAGTGAGACAAACAGAAGCACTGCATACACATCTCTCTGTTCCTCAGGCTGGTTTTGGTCAGAAACCGAGATCTGTCAATGATATCCTTTCATCTCCCACCAAACAGCATTTTCAAACTAATTATGAATACAGAATTTCCCCCAAAGGTCAATACATGTACTTTTCATGAACAGAAACCCAATTCTAATGGAAAAAAAAAAAGGTTTTCATTCAGAACATTAATATGCATCCAATGAATAGGTTGGCAATTCTAGAAGCTTCTTCAAAGGGAGAGTAACAAATGATGAACCAGCTATTTCCGAAATGATTTTCAACCCCCCACCCCACCACCAGTGCAGCTAAAGACACATGGGTTTGGGTTTAGGATAGGAAGTGATGGTGACAGAAGTCCTTCTCTGTAGCTGGTTCAAGTTTCTTTTCTCTGAATGTCGGAACAACATCATGGCCCTACTGATGATGACGGATGGTCAATTAACCTCAAATTTGGCCTGTGGGAAGCCAGTGGTGAGCCAACCTCTTTCAGGACACCAGGTGCCTCATCTGAGCCAAGGAAGAGAATATTTCACCTCCACCAGATTATTTTGGGTCCACAGTAGAAAAAGTGGGATAGAAAATATGAGTCTCAGGCTCAGAGTCCCATGGGCTCGAAGGTCTCTCACAGTGGCAGTTCCTCCTGATTCAGCACCTGGAAGATATCTTTTGTTCAGAGTTCCTGAGGGCTGCCCTTGCCCGATTTCTTGTGAAATGGCAGGATCAAGGTTTGATGCTGGGAACAAGATTCACTTTTACAACACAACTTTAGCAGTTAAAACAGAAACAAAACAAAAAGGAGGATTCTTTAAAGCTTCCTTTTTTTTTTTTTTCATCCTACTAATATCCCCAAACAAGAAAATTAATGCTTTTATTTATTTAATAGACGGTTTTTGTCAAAGGTGCCTCCTGGTTATAGCGTAATGGTGTTTGTTAAGATTGCCAAGGAGATATTTGGGCTTGTCTTTACTTTTTTGTTTAGAAGACTATTGTTTAAAAACATTGTCTTGATGGGCATATTTCTAATGAAGAGTTAAGCAGACTATGAGGCTGACTACAAATGTGTCAACACTGCTCCAATCCAACCTCCTGATGATCACTGATGGACAGCAGCTGCCAACAGACAAACCGTGCTCACTGGTCTTCCTGTGAAAGACACAGAAGCTTTCCCCTGTATTTTCTATTTCAGCCCACACTCCCATTCTCCTTCTCCTTCCTCCCTCTCCTTCTCCTCCCCCTCCCCTCCCCTCCCCCCCTCCTTCTTCTTTCTCCTCCCCCTCCCCCCACTTCCCCTCCCCCTTCTTGTTTTCTTCTCTTTCCTTTTCTTCTTCTCCTCCTCCTCCCCTTTCTTTCTTTCCCCCCCCCCCCATATCTATGAAGAGATACTGTCTCCTCTGTCTCTTAAACTCTCTTAAACTCTCCATCTCATTTGGTCTTGGACCAAGAGGCCGTGAAAGAGCAGTGTTTGTTTAGGAGAACGCTCCAGGCTCTCTTAAAGAGTTTGGCTCCAATAAACAACAAATATCTAAACCTCTAGTCATTTAATTAGTTCCCTTCTTACTAAAGAGCATTAAATAACCATTGGGTAGTCTTAGCTTACTGTCCCATTTTAACAGTGTCTGTGAAATCAGCACAGGTTATGAATGAGAGAGCGGTGAGGAAGGGAGGAAGGAGGAGGAGGGAGGAGAGAAACAGAGGAGTGTATCTAGGGCAAGGAAGGTGGGGGAGTTATACCGGGGTAGGAGGAAAAAGAAGCAGAACTTTTCAGAGGTTCCCCTAATGGCAGAAAGACAGATGTCTTGTAAAACGTTGCTCTTTGTACCAGGCTTCAGTATTTGACAGTGCTGTTATAGTTCAGTGTTTTCCCTCCTTGAAACATTTCCTGGTAACAAAATGTTCTAAGAAGCAGGGGACTTAATAGACTCAAGTGTTTCAGCTTTTACAATGTCTTGGTCTTTTAACAAATTTTCCTGTTGAATGGCTTTAAGTTGTTATCACTTCCCACACATTACCTTGCAGCTATCACTTCCCACACATTACCTTGCTTCCTGGCTCTAGAAGAGAAGTAATGAAGGCTGATCTCATCCACATGGTGGGTGGGTGGGGGGCAGAGGCTTACACACATGTGGGACTGAGGAGATAAATGCAGAGTAAGGGGCTAGGATATAGTGGTATACTTTTTGCTGTTCTGCTTTTAAATTGTACTCTGAATCTTCTCTGGCATAAAGAGGCTACGATGACACTTGTCTGCTACTGGAGGAATACTTGACTGCTCTTCTACTTCTCCACCATTGCCTAGCTGATCTTTCTTTCCTTTTCTTACAATGCCTCCCATGAGATTCTGAGATAAGGAAATCTATTTAATGTTGTTTCCCAAACTTATGGGACCACAAGTCTTTTCTTTTGTGTGATACCCATAAACAGTCCATGGTAGTTTTTTTTTTTTTTTTTTGATACACATTTTGGGATTGACATTACTTAATTCCCTTTACTTCCTTTAGCACAGAGATACTTATGCATAAATTAAATTTGAACTTAAAGTGAAAAAGAATAGAGTGCAAGTCAACATCCAAGCACACAGAACAATTAATATTTAGAGCTTAGAATCCAGGATCAAGACATCTGGTATACCAGGTGTCTGTTTTACCTGGTACCAGTGATTCAGAGTATGGTTTTGGCAATTCACATCACCTCCATATTGTCTCTCTTTACACTTTTCAACTCATTAGTATTTAAGCTGGAATGTTCATGTATCTTAGTAAAATAGGAATTCATTCATTCATTCATTCATAAGTTACTGAGTAGCAACTGAGTGCCAGATAAGAACTGGGAATACAAAATGTTCTACTCTTGAAGGACTCTTGGTCAAGAGGGAGAAAATGTAGTAGGTGTAGAAAATGCTATAACTGAACTGTGAGGACAGGGAGGCGTGAGTAAGTATAGGAGGACTAAGTAAGGGAGGAAGATGTCACAGACTTTTAAGGAAAGTCTTGAAGGATAAATGCTGGGTTCAGAAGGAGAAGGGACAAAGATGTTCCAGGGACAGAATGATATGTAGGGTTGGACGGTCACAGAATGCAGAAAGAAACTAATTTAGCAATAAATCACTTGGCAAATTCTTTGAAAAATATTTTAAAAATCTACATAAGGAGAATTATTATCTAGAATGTTTGTTTGTTTGTTTGTTTGTTTTTGACACCTATAGGAAGAGGGTCGCTGAGCTGGGCACAGGTTTGCCGCAACCACTAGAGTGAGGCCTTTCAGTTCTGCCCCTGGTAAAAATCCTTGTGTTTGTGGGCAGGGAACATTTAATATACACTCTCTACAGAGGAAAAAAAAAAGATGAAGAATGGGAAAATGGCAAAAAGGATAATGTGGAAGCAAAGCAAGAACAGCAAGGATGGCAATAGCAGCTCCAATCTGGCCCGCTTGACTCAGCCCCCAGCGTGCGATTTTATAAATGCAAATCCGCTCATGTCATCCTCATACCAAAAATCCTTCAGTGGCACCAATCATAACACCAAGTGCTGGCAAGAGAAGATGAAATGTGCATTCTTTCACACCTATGATGAAAGTGTAAATTGGCAAAAACTTTGACAATGGGAGTCTACAATTTTCATACTGTTGATTCATTAATTTCTTTTTTGGTACCAATCACAAGAAGTCATTGACAGGATCTAAGTGCACACAAATATGAACACTGTTGTCTCATTTATAGCAGTGACATCCCCCTTCCTCATTTCCGTCTGTATGAGAATGAAGTATACAGTATCCATGACGATGGACTTTTGCGCTGTCATTAAGATATTTACAAAACTTCGAAAACATTAACTATGTATATGACGTTAAGTGTGAAGGTGAGATACACACTTATTTATACACAGCACGTCCTCAGCTAAGTAAGAATATGCATAGGAGAAAAGGATAAATTCCCTTAATATCCTAACAGTGTTGAGTTCTGGATCATTAGATTCAAGACCACTGTTATTTTCTACTTGATGCTTTTCTACATTTTTCATGTTTTCTAGAAGTACATCTTAATGTTATAATTTAAAAGTCATTTTTAAAAAACCCTATCGGGGCGCCTGGGTGGCTCAGTGGATTAAAGCCGCTGCCTTCGGCTCGGGTCATGATCTCGGTGTCCTGGGATCGAGCCCCGCATCGGGCCCTCTGCTCAGCAGGGAGCCTGCTTCCCCCTCTGTCTCTGCCTGCCTCTCTGCCTACTTGTGATCTCTCTCTCTGTCAAATAAAATAAATAAAATCTTTAAAAAAACCCTATCAACTGACTGCTCTTCATGCTTGTAAACTTGATGTAAACTCCCTGGCTTGTTCCCCAAGGCCTGTCCCCATCTGTCAAGAGGCTGCCTTTTCCTGACACTGTAGGGCTAGGTACCTGTGCTTGACAAGGACAACAGCATGAAGATCTCCAGGTAATCTCTCCTTTGTGCCTCTGTGTATGCCGTACCCCTGCTTGAAATGCCCACTTCCACTTTTACTTGTTCATCAAGACTCGGGTCAAGCACCATCAACTTCACGAAGCCTCTTTGCACTGCATTGTTTAGATCCTCGAACTTTTGCAGGTAAGTGTTGTCAAGGAAAAAACAAGGGCATTGATGCCATGATGGTGGGCAAGAGATGGCTGTAACACTTGCTGTGGCACAGGGTCTAGTTTGAATAAGGAAGGAGATGAAGGACTAAAGGAAAGGGAGAAGGGGGCGAGAGGTGTAATGAGTTCTAGAAGGTGTTGTGAGCCAGTGGGAGAAGGAGGGTTGGGAGAGATGCGGTGAGCAGTGCTCGTGCATTCCAAGTCCCTCCCGTGGCCCCAGTGCTGGGCAGCTGGAGAAGAGGGAGGCGATGGGTGTTAGCGTCAAGGCGAAGTGAGGCTAGGTCAATGGTCACCATCCTTTGCTGCAGGTTATGGTCACCTGGAGAGTTTTTCCCCGTAACAATGCCCAGATTGCATCTATACCAGTTACATCAGAATGTGTGGGCCTGGGAGCTACGTGTCGGTGCTTGTTTTTAAAGATCCCCAGGCGATTCCAAAAGGCAGCACAGTTTGGGAACCGCTGGGCTGGGATATTGGGTGGATCACTTCTCAGAGTGAGGTCTTGTAGCAGCAGCATTAATGTCACCCAGGAACTTGTTAGAAACACAAACCCTCGGGCCCCGCCCCAGATCTACTGAATCAGAAACTCTGGGGGTTAGGCCCAGCAGTCTGTGTTCTGACAAGCCTTCTGGAAGATTCTGAGGTACGCTCAAGATTGAGAACCTGAGCCTTAGGCAATAGAACTGCCCAAAATATATAGCAGGAGTTGGAGTGAAAAAGATGATAAACAAGTTACTTCCTGATTACTTTGACCTAGGGCTTTTTCACTTGAAAATTAGGAGTTAGGAATAATAACCAAGTGTGGTTATGGGATCGAAATGGCAGAGCTGAATGCTAAAGTGTCTGGCATAGACTGGGCACTAAAAATCTCTTAGTTTTACTTTCCTTTTCTGCCAGATTCAACCTGATAGCTCCCAGTCATCCAGCTGGCTACCTTCCTAGAGCTGTGCGTACAAATGTCCCCAAATGCCAGTATTTAGGCTAAATTTTTTAAAACATCTTCTGTGGTCCTCATAGTTTCACACCTCCACACAGAGGCCACAAATTAGAGGAGCTTTCCATTAAATGTTTTGTTTTTCCTTCCTCTTATCTCTTCCTTCTCTCTGCTTTTCCTACTTTGATCTCAATGGTCCCATTTTTGCTTTTATTTTTTTAGTCCTGCCCACTGTCGGCAGGTGGGTTTGAAGCTCACTGCTAACAGGTAAAGCTGGCAGAGCATTCATAGTGAAGGGGTATGTCTGATCTGTCCACTCCCTCCTTCAGGCCCTTCAGGGGCCCTGGAAGCCCAAGGGACAGAATGCGAAGTTACTGTAGCTGGCCCCATTCCCTCCACAGGTGACCTTTTGCTTAGATAACTCCTGTTTACCCTCCTGAGATACCCGAAGCACCCTGCTTATTCCTTGTCCTTTGCTCAGACAGTGGATCTCTGAGAAAGACAACTGTTTCTGAACATATCACTCTCCCAATTCCAGTGAGAGTGGAAAGTAGGGACGCTTTTCTGTTTTGTTTATCTTTGTAACCCTAGCAACTGGCCTACCTCTTGGCATACAGAAGGCTTCCAATAAATGTTGGTTGAATAAACTGTATAAGATACATGTTTTAGTGCCAAAGACATTAATAGGTTTGACCTGAAAGAGGAAAATGATAGTGAATAATAATAATAAAAATAATAACTACTTGCCTAGACTGAACTTGGTAGCAGGCTTTCCATGAATTAATTTATTAATCTGCATATAACAGGTAACATGCAGGTAATATGATGACCCATTCTGGTTTTTGCCTCTCTCTCTTTTTAAAAAAGATTTTATTTATCTATTTGAGAGAAAGAGAGCATGAGTGGGGTGCAGAAGCAGAGGGACAGGGAGAAGCAGACTCCCCACCAAGCAGGGAGGCCCACGTGGGGCCAAGTCCCAGGACTCTGGCATTATGACCTGAGCTGAAGGCAGATGCTTAACCGACTGAGCCACCCAGGTGCCCATTGCCTCTCTCTCTCAATGCATAATTCTAATGACCATCCTCATCTTGACTTCTGGTTCACACTAATGAAAATTCAATCATTTCAGAAGCAAAGGAAGCTCAGGATATATTCGTGTGTGATTTGAACTCCTTGCTTGCCGTACCATAGAGAAGCATGGGAGATCCTTAGCCTAGCAGGATGCCTTGCTACTCTCAACCCCAATCCTATCTGTTTCCTCTTTAGTCAGTCATACTCCAGATTTAGGCTGAGAACAGCAATGGGCCAACCCATGGAACCAAGCAACCCCCAACTGACGTGTGGAAACCCCACGTGACGGCATCCAGAGAGTTTCTGAACCATCCCGCCATATAGCCCCACCCCCTAGAACGCCTGTGGGCACTGTCCCCTTACCTGGGTTCTAGCAGCATGAGTGAGCTGAGATGTTGGGCGTCCCTGCTTTGGGCTGGAGTCCTATCAGCTCAGTGGGGGAACACTGGTTAGCTGATGCTCACCTGAAGGTCTTCCTGGCAGGGGTACCTGTCTGACTAATTAGAAATGAAAAAGGAATTTGTCCCTACTTGATAAATGGCCTCTGGTAGACAAATAAGGAGTCATAGCGCTCACGGCAGCTTCTGAGAAACTCTGTACAAGGTCTGGAGTTTAGGGCCAACAGCTTGTGTCCATATAGGGCAGGTTTTGCATCTTTTCTGAGTCTGTCAGTTGGCTAAGCCTGCCGTAACAAAATCCCATGAGGCTGGGGGGGGGGCTGAAACAGCACAAATTTATTTTCTCACAGTTGCACTGGCTGGACAGCTAAGACCAAGGTGTTGTCAGGTTCAGTCTCTCCTGAGGCCTCTCTCCTTGGTCTGCATATGGCCACCCCCTGGCCACCTGTTCACATGGCCTTTCCTCGGAGGCTGTGTGTCCCTGGCATTTCTCTGTGTGTGTCCAAATCTCTTCTTAAAAGGAGACTAGGGGGCGCCTGGGTGGCTCAGTGGGTTAAGCCGCTGCCTTCGGCTCGGGTCATGGTCTCAGGGTACTGGGATCGAGTCCTGCATCGGGCTCTCTGCTCAGCGGGGAGCCTGCTTCCTCCTCTCTCTCTGCCTGCCTCTCTGCCTACTTGTGATCTCTGTCTGTCAAATAAAATAAATAAAATCTTAAAAAAAAAAAAAGGAGACTAGTAAGATTAGATTAGGACCCACCCTCACTGTCTCATTCCATCTTGATCACTTCTTCAAAGACCCTATCTCTGAACACAGTCACATTCTGAGGTAGAGGATAAGGGCTTCAACAAAACTCCCCTCAGGTCCCTGCCCCATAACAGGCACAATAATAAAACCTACTTCATAAGTTACTTTGAGGACAAAAGAGTTAAAGAATGTGAAGGTGTTCTATAAACAGCTATTAGAAATGTTCCTTATCCCTCTTCTAGGGAGAAGCTGACCTACACTGGAGGGGAGTAGGGGGTTGGTAGGCCTTCTTACGATCCTCAGAAGGAAAGGATGCAAGTGGAGCTCTGCCTTGTGGTGGGGCCAGGTTCAGTCCCCATGGTCCAGATAGGTGAGTGGCAGCTGGCAGGCTTCTCTCAGACTCGGCCTGCCAAGGCTGTGGCAGCTGTCACCTTGGGCTCCTTCTCCTGGGTCCAAATTTCCATGGAGATGGGCCACGTTCCCTCGGTGGCTCAGGCATCCAGAGCCCCACAAAGCCAGGCACTGAGCAGACCGCCTCGGCTCCCCACTGGGTCTGGTCTGCACAGATGAAAGAATGCTCCAGGCTAAAGAGCTTCAAAGCCAGTTCAGAAACCTGGCATCCCCAAAATAGTCTGGGTATGGGGAGATGGAGAATCCCACAAGATTCTTTCTTGATTTTCTGGAGGGGAGGGGCTCTGGGCTTTCCTTGGGCACAAAAGGGTGAGTAAGGAAGGCTGTAACTGACAAACAGGATTTTCACCAGGCGCGTTCCCAGCTGGCCTCTCGGGTATCCCAACCACAGCTACCCAGAAGAATAACCCAGGACCAATGCTTTTCCTAGGGATCCAAGCTCAGACACAGGATAGAGGCAGAGAGACCTTTGCCGGCAAACCAAGCAGGCAGGAGGCCTTGTTCCTTGGCGTTCTGCAAACCCAGTGTGAAGAATGTGCTCCTGAGATAAGCTGTGGGACCCAGAGCATAGGCCCTGGACAGACTTACATCAACTACTACTGCTTGGCACACAGTAGTCTTATCACCTTGAGAGAAGTCACTTTGCTTCCCCGAGTCTTATTATTATTATTATTATTATTTTTGAAGTTGGGCAACATGCACAGCATGGGGCTTGAATCCATGACCCTGAGCTGAGTCAAGAGTCAGATGCCCAACTGACTGAGCCATTCAGGTGCATCCTCCCCCACCCCCTATTATCTGGCAAATGGAGATATAATAACTCACTGGCAGGCTTATGGTTTAGAAGTGAACCAATCAGGAGCCCTGCCCAGAAAGCCCTCAAGGACTAGTAGAAGTTATTGTGATTTTATGTTCCTTGGGAAGGGGTATCTCCAGAATATCCTGTCTTTGCGACACGGTAAGTGAGCGGCCCTCTGCAGGTGGTCATTAGTGTGACCCAGAACAGGTGGTGCAGGAGGGGAAAAAAAGAGGGAAAAGAGGAGAGGGATGGTGGGGGAGGGGTGGGTAGGAAAAGAGGGAGGAGAAGATCAGGGAAGAATAAAATGCTGAGAAGAAAAGCAGGCATAGCAGGATGGCCAGATACTGTGACCTTGAGCTTTTAGGATGACTGCCCTTCCTGGCAAATGTAGCATCCCTATTCCTACTTCTTTAAATCTGAAGCAGGATGGAGGGTCAGCATTTTATTTGGAAAAGGGTTCCTTTAGTTCTTTTCCTTTCCCTGAATTCCTGCATACATGTGTGTGTGAGTGTGTGTGTGAGTGTGTGTGTGTGAGAGAGAGAGAGAGAGAGAGAGAGATACAATTCCACGGTGATCCATTGTTCCTGGGCTGAGCAACGAGAGTCAAGGAGGATCTGGAGATATTTCAGGCATGGTTTTGACACCCTGGTCTAGCTAGGCACCTCCTTTTAGGGACGTTTCCTTTGTGCCCTGCTGTGATCATACTGGCTTGCAGGTTTCTTCTACTCCCCATGTAAAGCCCCATAAGAGAGGGTATTGAGTGGTCTCTGCTCTTGATAATCCCAGATGACAACAGGTAGGAAGGAGAAACAGCCCAGAACCTCTGCATTCTGAAGAGGAGAGGCTGTAGGGTTGGAGGGAAAGGGAATGTGTTGATCTAGAAGGTTTGGAGCTGGGATTTTTGTCTCTGCTCTGGCTGTCCAGTTGAGTAACCTCGGGCAAGTCATGTTCTTCCTCAAGGCCTCCATTCTCCCTGACTTGGGTGGGGGCAGTCTAACCTTCGAGTCTATTTGAGTTGCTCCTACAGAAGTAGAGACTGGATTGCCTGACTGTCTGGGTCAAGTGAAGAGTGGCAGCAACCCCTACCATTCCTTACACTGTGCAGAAGACAGAACATTCTATGCAACCCTACACTGAGGCAAGAGAAAGAGCAAGGGTGGGTTCCTCACAGCCATTGTTGTTGGCTCCCGAAAGCCTGCTGTTTGGTGAGGTGGGGAGGAAAGAGTGGGGCCTCCATTCTGTGTGACTTTCTCTTCCTGGGTTGGGCAGGGCTCTGATGAAAGCTCTGTCTTTTGTGGAAGGGGGGCTTCTAATCCCCTCTATGCCCAAGGGTCGGGTGTTTGAGGAGGAGAGATGCAGTGTGCTGGGGAAGTCGTGTGGCAGGAAATTTCTCAGGAAGAAATGGCCTCCTGGAAATGGCTCTGAAGTGAGGGCCTGACATCATCATTATTCCTCCAAGAAAAACCAAGAGTGAGAATGTCTTAGAAGGCCTGGGAGGCAGTGGAGATACGGGGAATCTTGACCGCATGGTCCCAGTGAAGAAATGAAGAGAATGACAAATAGCGAGCACAGACTCTGGGCCAGGCCTAAAGCTTTACAAAGGTTATTGCTTTTAGCCCTCATGACAACTCTGTTAGGTGGAAACTATTATCTTGACATTAAAAAACAAACAAAAGAAAACAAACAAACAAAAACCCCCCAAAATTCTTGAGGCTCAGAGGGCTTGAGGAGTTCTGCCTAATGGCACAAAGCTGGCAGGTGGGATAGCTGGAATTCAAACCAAGGCTTGTCTGACTCCAAAAATAAACTAGGAATAAAAAACTCAAGGCAGAGACAAAATACCTAGGAGTGATAGGATGTCCAATGGCCAGGAAATGAGCATGGAGGGGCTGAACCTCTCCTGGGTTCCTCTCAGGGAACACTTCTTGGCTACATGATCTTATTAAATGGAATGCTGACTTTCTCGGCTAGAATGTGAAATGCTATTGTTGGTATTTTGCCGGTATATTAGCTGGCTTTATTTTGCTCACTGAGCTTGAGAAGCTTTGGTTCCAGGTACGGTGTATATAATAGAATAAATCAATTAGTGGTGAGATTTTCCAGCTCAACTCAAACCTGATTCTCAGGCATGACACATATAATAAGGTACATTGCAGACATCTACACCCACCAAGCTAATCACAGCTCGGAGAGATGTGCACACCACCCACCTGCCCCAGAAAGGCAAAAGTAGAGAGTTGCGATCAGGAAGGGACGGTTTCGGCTGTTGGGTCAGGATTGGCCAGAGATGGGGGGGGGGGGCACGGTACTGCGGTGCACATGGAGGGAACGCCATGTTTGCAATACCAGGACTTGGCCCTAGTCCCAGATCTACCCATTAGTGTGGCCTCGGACAGGTCAATTAACCTCCCTGAGCCTCGTTTTTCTAATTATAAAGTGTTTCTCAAGGGTGCTGCAGGGGATTAAAATGAGATGATGAGTATAAAGTATTTCTAGCATCTAGTGCTAAATTCAAGGAGATGCGTAACCGGTATTGGACGAAGTGGCCTGAAAATGGGAAGAGGAGGGTGCAGGCGGCACACTGGAGGCGGAAAAGACCCAGGTTCCGGTGTAAGGCGTCCGCTCTTCGAACAAGGGAGCCTTGCGGTGGGTGTGGGGGCAGACAGGAGGGCGGAGCATGTGGGTAGAAGCTGGGATGCTGTTGGGTGGTTTGTGGGGGAGGGCAGAACCACCCACTGGGCAGCATCCCCTTTCCTCTGCCCTCCACTGCCTGCTGGCTTTTGTTCTCCGTTGTCGCCTGCTGCCCTTCCCTTTCCCTGTCCTCTAACCCAAACCGCACACTCGTCTCCCATCTTATTGCTCTGGGCTTGAACACCTTCACCTTTTCCTCTCTTCCTATTATTAGAGGATCATGGACAAAGCCCATGGCGCAGGACTCATAGATCTCTACCTTTCCAGCCTTTCTTTCCGTCAGCTCTGCATGCTGGTGCTCTAACCAATGCTCCCCTTCTCTCACTCACTGTCTTTTCAAATTCTTGCCAGCTTCACTTGTCAGCACATACATATTCTGTATCTCGCTCACTCATTCATTCATTCATTCATTCATTCAGACATCAAATACTTCCTGGTCACCTCCTGGGTGCAGGGCATAGTACTGGCAGCCAGGGATCAAGTTCTTAAGGAAAGCCCTCCTTGTCTTGCTCCCCACACTCTTAACGATACTCTGCTTCTGCCACTCTGTGGTGCTCATCTATGGTACCGGCATTAACAGAACTGCTCTCCATGTATTTCCTATAGGTAGACTGTGAGCTCCTGGAGCCCCCACACTCTTGCTTGTGTCCTCCACAGCACCTGGAGCCCTACAGGTCCTTGAAGGCAGGTTTGAATCCATGCTCTGTCCCGTCCTGTGGGCCACGGGACCCTATTAACCTCAGAGTCCTCAGCCATAAAGTGGATTAAATGCAGAACATTTCCAACTTAACAATTGTTTGACTTTATGGTGATGCAAAAGTAATATACTCAGTAGAAGCCATACTTCACATTTTGAATTTTGGTCTTTTCCCAGGTCAGGGATACACGGTACCATACTGTGTCATGCTGCTGGGCAGGGACAGCACAGCACAGCTCCCAGTCAGCCATGTGATCAAGGGGCAGATGACTGCTATGCAGACAGCCATTCTGGTTTTTCAGTTTCAGCACAGGATTCACTATATTACATGAGCTATTTAACACTTTATTGTAAAATAGGCTTTGTGTTAGAGGATTTTCCCCCAATTGTATGGTAACATATGTGTTCTGCACGCATTTAAGGTAGGTTATGCTAAGCTACAATATTCGGTAGGTTAAGCATAGTAAATACACTTTCAACTTACTGTATTTTCATGGTGTTAGTGAAGTAACCCCATTGTAAGTCAAGGAATATTGGTAGTTAAATATGCAACAGGCTTGGCCCATAAGCAAGTGCTCAGTAAAAAACAGCCCAATATGTATTAATTGATTAGTTAAGAACATGAAACACTTCTTACGCAAATTAGGAGCAGATGAAGAACACCAGTGTCCAGGCCACGTGGAGTGGAGTGGCCTGCCTGGATTTTGCTGTGGATTGAGTCTTAGCAGACGTCTGATATCGAATGACTAAGAAGCTGCTACAGAGAAATAGGGACTGGTGCGTGGGCCAAGGGAGGGCAAGCCAAGGGGGAGAAATCTAACAGGTCTAGACCTGCCAAAGAGCTACCCCAGAAGTTTCTTCTGCATGTGAAAAATGAAGGGCTCATTAGCTCTGGTTTCTATTTTGAGCAGCGAACTTCTTAAGGCAGGAATTAAGTTGAAGTTTAACTCCAGCCTGAAGCTGGGTGAGCAAGTCTGCCCCTGCCAATGCTGGGCCGCCTCCAGCGGCACAATTCTAGCTTGCCAGCCCCTCCCAGGTCTTGGTCAGGGATGAGCTGGGGGAAGAGGAGGAGACACAGCTGGAGTCAGAGCCCTCTAGATTCAGAAGTCAGCCAAGGAAGGATGAGGGACTACTTTACTTGAATTTCCGGTGAACTTAGTTGGGTCAGGGCCAGCCAGAAAGGAGGAGACTGGGGCGGGTACTCTGGCATGTGCAGAAAGAATTCTATGTTGAAATACTAGGACTTGGGCTCTAGTCCCATACCCACCAATTTGTATGACCACGGGCAGGTCCACAAATCTCCCTGGGTCTCATTTTTCTAATCTATGAAGTTTCTTCTTGGCATTCTTAGGGGGAGTGACCAGGCTCACCAGTTTCCTGCTTCTCAAACTCCAGTACACATAGGATCCCCCCGGGGGGTCTCGTGAAAATGTAGATCCGGCTTCACCAGGCCTGCCTGAGGACTCAAGGATCTGCATTGCTGACATAGTCAGGGGATGCCCTTGTTGGTTGTGGACCGCATGTGGTCTGGAGCAGAAATGGGCAAACCACAGCTCGAGGGCCAAATCCAGCCTGCTGTTTGTTTGTGTCAACAAAGTTGTGTTGCAACACAGCTGAGCCCATTCATTTGTATATTATCTATGGGTGCTTTCACACTAAGTGGATGGAGTGAGGTAGCTGCATCAGAGACTGTACGGCCCACAAAGCCTAATTATTTTAGTAGTTACTCTGTGACCCTTTACAGGAAAATTTGGCCAATGCTTGCTCTTGGTTACCAAGAACTGGCCCATGTGAGCCAAGAAACCTGCCCTTCAGTCCAGGTCGGGCCAAGGGCAAGCCACTTCACCTTGCTCTCACTTTCCTTATCTAGAGGACAGAGTGATCTCTGAATTTCTAAGAGACTTGTGATTCTGGGATTTCAGTGCTACGTAGGAAAAGTCATAGTATCTATGGAAACAGACTTCTGAGAACCAGATTTGGCCTTGATTTGGAAGATGCAAAATTCCTACCTGGCCTAACCTGTAGATCGAGCAGGCAGCTCTGACCGGTGCTCCTAGAGCCACACCTAATGTAGGGTCAGCTGGGAACAGATATGGCTTTGGAGAGGGAAGAGTGTGGATTGGGAAGTGGACCTCCTGGCCTCTGGTAGAGGCCGATGCTGGCACAGGGGGCCCTGGGATGTTGTGCCCCAACATTACACTTACAAATTCCACTTTGCTGGGAGATAACTCAAACACAGCTTCCTAACTCACCGCGCCAGGTGCCCCTGACCTTGGGTGATTTTGGTCAGCCAATATAAATATTAGCCCTTTCCAGGTCTCAGGGACTGTGCCGGACACAAGGATATAGAAAGAACGATGACATCTGGAGCTGAGGAGCCCATAGCTGGGTGGGGGACCCAAGGTAAGGAAATAATTGTGGGAGACTTCCACAAGCTAGATGTAAAGGAAAAAGTATGACTCTGGGTCTCTAGTGTGGGCCATAGGTGATGCCATTAACAAGGCAAGGAGCAGGGACGGAGAGGGGGTAGGCTGTATAAAGAGGCTGTCCCCTCTTTTGGGACATGATGATTCTAATGTGGGCACCCAAAGGACTGAAAGTCAATGCTGTGATTTTTTGTGAAAAGCAACACACTGTCTCTCTGCAGGCCCGCAATGGTTAAGAGGAACAACGTGTATGTTGCCATGGTTCCTCCTTCAGTCCCAGTGCACACCCAAGTACCCCCAGGCTCTTTAGGGATCCCTTGCCTTCCTCCTCCTCAGGCCCCAGGAGAGACCTTGGCCAGGAGAGAACTCTGTGGAACGCATACTTGATGTAAATTTCAACTTTCTCTCAATTCCCATGAGCAGTAAATAGCTGACTACTGTTCATTATGACTGGCTTTCTGGCCAGCTCCCCACCAAATGGGAAAATTGGGAACCTACAACTCTGGACAGCTCCTCAACCCAATGGGCCACCTTCTGTTATGGTTTCATGGAAGTGGAAAGAAAGCCCTGAGAAAGAAGGAACTCACAAGCTCACAATTATTTTTTGGCTCGTCTGAGCTCCAACTTCTCAGCCGGGAATGTGAGCCTGAGATGACTGGATGGCAGCCCATTCTCTTGCTTTGACATCTAGAGTATGGTCCATACAATCTGTGAAAATCCACATGGGCACAGTACAGAGACAGACAGAACCACGTGTGCCCTTGAAGTAGTGGAGTCAGCTGAAGAGGCAAGTTATCCCCTTCCCAAGCAAGACATCTGCACTGGGGCTGATATAGGACTCTGTTTGCTAGCAGGGTACCTGTGTGATGCCTGGTTGGTGGGTTGGAGTGTGAGTCTAGGCATTCTTTTTTTTTTTTTTTTTTAAAGATTTTATTTATTTATTTGACAGAGAGAGATCACAAGCAGGCAGAGAGGCAGGCAGAGAGAGAGGAGGAAGCAGGCTCCCTGCTGAGCAGAGAGCCCGATGCGGGGCTCGATCTCAGGACCCTGAGATCATGACCTGAGCCGAAGGCAGCGGCTTAACCCACTGAGCCACCCAGGCGCCACCGAGTCTAGGCATTCTATGAGCCCCACACTGGCTGGCTGGCCTCGCTGGGGGCTCCTTCTTTGCTGCTTATCACAGATCCTAATTGTATGCCTATCTGTTGGATTAATTTATTGAAGCCTGGTTCCCATGCTCCCTGATGGCTCCCTCATGGTCTCTCTTCCTGTCTTCATTTGCCAGGTATTAAAAAATTATTACCAATGAAAGTCTGGGGAGATTTTGTCCTTTCTGCTTAGAACCTCATATAGGACATCCTGTTGACAGTTCAATTGGGATTGACTAAGAAATCACTGAGAAAAGAGTTGCTTTAATAGCAGACAGACAGAAGGGCTTAGGTGTGGATGACACAGTCTCAAGGCTATTGTTGTTTTAAGGCTGAAGGCTGGATTGTGACAGATATGGGGTTCCGTGAAGAATGTGAGAAAAAGTGTAGGAAGTCCCTGCATTTACACCTCGGGTGGGGCTAGGGAGAGACGATGGCAGAACTTCTCAGGGCTTCACTCCCCAGCCTTGCAGGGACTGGTTTGGCTTTGTGTCATGCCCTTGGAGCTTCACGTGGATTCAACATTGGCATCCTTACCCTTTATCTTGTTTCATTGGAAACTCAGCTTAGGGGTAACTCCCAATTGGAAGCAATAGCCAAACCAACTTAAGCAGAGTGCCAAAAAATAGAGATACAGGTTTTCAGAGCCACAGGTAATTTAAAAATAATCTAGACCAAATTTCTGAAGTAGAGCTTAAAAGAACGAAACACTAAATCCAGCCCCTTTTGGGGCACCTGGGTGGCTCAGTGGGTTAAAGCCTCTGCCTTCCGCTCAGATCATGATGCCAGAATCCTGGGATGGAGCGCCACATCGGGCTCCCTGCTCAGCAGGAAGACTACTTCTCCCTCTCTCTCTGCTCCTCTCTCCCATTTGTGTTCTCTCTCTCTAAAAAAAATAAAATCTAAAAAAAAAAAAAAAAAAAAATCTGGCCCCTTTCTTATCATACACTATCACTCTCCATTTATCACTTAATAATAATTCAGATTACTATTGATTAAACAGTCCCCATGTTCCACCCACTCTACTAAATGCCCTACATGGATGATCTCATTTAACCATCAAAACAGGGCGCCTGGGTGGCTCAGTGGGTTAAGCCGCTGCCTTCGGCTCAGGTCATGATCTCAGGGTCCTGGGATCGAGTCCCGCATCGGGCTCTCTGCTCAGCGGGGAGCCTGCTTCCTCCTCTCTCTCTCTCTGCCTGCCTCTCTGCCTACTTGTGATCTCTCTCTGTCAAATAAATAAATACAATCTTAAAAAAAAAACAAACCATCAAAACAATGCTCAGTGAGAGAGACCATAATTGTTTCCATTTCCTACGGGTTGAAATGGAGGCTTGGGAAGGTTTCATGACTTAACCAACGTCACATGGCTGGTGGTGGGAAGGCCTGGGTCTTTCAGCTTCTGGCTCAGTGTTTCGCCCCTTATCCTATATTGATTCTAAGTCCTCAAGATAGATTTGAATTACTTATTTGCAGATAGCTGGCATGTTTTACTTATCAGTCGAATCTAATGGTATCACGAGGTTGAAAATCTCAGCCTCATAAACACTCACATATAACTCTTTAAAATACATTTTTTTTTTTTCTTTCAAGATTTTCCACTGAATGCCTGTTCCTGCCCAGCTCCAGAATCTACTGCCCACTGTGCTGGAAGACCAAAGGCAAGATTCTCTCCCCTTCTCATTCCCTCCAAAAAACATTTCTGTAGACAACATGAGCCAGGTGGGAAGGATGTTAAGCTTTGAGGGGGATACACAGATGAGGACCCCATGCTTCCTATTTTCCAGGTCCTAGCTGAAGAAAGAAGTGACAAGGATACACACACCCATGCAACAGGACCAACCCGTAATCAATGTACTGTCAAGACAGCAAAGTCAAGTGCTCTAGTAAGACAAGGGCTGGATTCACTCCCAGAGGTGCCACCAGAGGCTCCAGAAAGGAGAAAGCCCTTGACCTAGACCTTAAAGGAGGAGTAGAACTTCTGCATGTCTATTTGGAGCCTTTCCTTAGCTTGGTATATAAACATTTCCTGTTTTCTGAGAGTCTGGCTTGTGCAATACATGCAGTAGGATTTTCAAATTAATTTTCTGGTTGGACACTAGACACTAGGGGCTAGCTAGGAATCATGGACTTGGTTCTGATGCTACCACTGGATGTAAATTGTGTAAGAGGGCCCCCTTCTCTGGGCCTCTGTTTTTCCTCAGCTATGAAGTAGGGATGTGGAAAGGAGTGGGTATAACCTTGCTCCTGGGTTTCTGGTTAGGTCACATGAAACTAACAGAGGCAAAATTATTTGTAAGCCAAAATGAAATGCAAATATAAGAGACTATCCATTGCTATTCTTACTAGTATCATTAAAAAAAAAAAAAAAAAAAAAAAAAAAAAAAAAAAAAAAAAACAAGAACCAATGCCCATGCACTGCTCGTTATCCAACAACCTTGTTTTGACTAATTACCTATCAGGCACTGGGAATACAAAGATGACTAAACCCCAGCCTCCATGCTTGGAACACGAAAGGTTTAGGAAAGGACATGTCGGGACAATTGATGGTGTAAGTTTAATGTGCTAGGACAAAGGCAGGGGCTGGACTTCTGCAGGAGTTCTGCTCCCTTCTATTATTAGTTCAGGTAGATGGCAATGCTAAAGTTAAGAACTTCAAAATCAGAAATCCAACTGGTATGCTCCAGAATAAACTAGGATAAAAGGTGAGAGGAAATATTTTTTTTTTAAGTTTGAGCTTATGCTATGTTCCAGGCACTTACACATCCATCATCTTCATAAGTTAGATATTATTATGCCCATTTTACAGTTGAGGAAGCTGAGACTCTCAGGAAGTCGAGTTTATAAATCTGGAAGGTGTAAAGCCTAAATGTAAATCCAAGTCATTCAGTTGCAAGTGTGGTGCTTTTCCCAGCACTCTTGCATTCTAACTAGGCAGTGTTTGTATAGAACTCACTCCATGCTCATTTTGAACGACCAAATTTCTTAGATTGCTTTTCTAAGTAGAAAGACTGATCTGTGATGAGGAGGCTTGACAGTAACCCCTTCTAGTGTCATTTCCTCTTAAACTGCCTGAGCGAAATCACTTCCCTCCCACTATTCCCTCCTGACTTCTTCCTCACCTCTAATCCTAATGAAACCGCCAAGGAGTAAAGAATCCCAGCACATGAAGAGCCTGTTGAGAAGACATTCCTGCCTTCTCAGCAGCTGGCCTAAAAACTGTGAAACAAAACACACTGAAAGATAGAGGGAGCGTGTGATATGATTTAGCTCAAGGAGCCCACCTAGACGGAAAACTGGCCATGCCTTAATTTTGTAGATCTGCAAGGAAGCTATGATCTATAGAAGCCTGTGTGATTGTCACACTTGCATATTTTACAGATAATGAAAACTGAAACCCAGCAGGGTGAAAGACTTGCCCAACATCACACACTAGCAAGAAAGAGAGCATCACTGGAACCCAGGTCTCCTGACTCCCAGGCCAACCTCTTCTACTAAAATAGGTTGTCTCTTTAGCTTTCCCCCATTAACATCTCAACTTAAATGAGATCATGGCCCTTTCAGAAGAAAACTCAATGCTGCTGTCTCTGTAAAGCCCAGAAGCCAGGCCCCTCTTGGGCCTCTGCTCTGATCAGCTCATGTCCTCATCTAAAGAACAGGAAGTAGCTTCGTTTTTAGCTCCGAAAGCACATTCTGGGGGTGGGAAAGGGGGATTTGGGGAAGAGAGTTCCTGTAGATGATGGGTAGGAGTGATCAGCAGACACATTACTCTTGCTGGAAGAGGAAGATACATGGGCCGATATGTAAGGAGAAGATAAGTCCTTGAGTCCTAACCAGAACATCTTTAGCAAGAGCTTTCCCATACGCTGGGCAGGGGTAGGGGAAGGAATCTACCCTGATCCTGTTCTGCTGGAACTGAATGTCAGGGTGGAGGTTGGGGTAGGAGCACCAGGGTGGGAAAATTTGTACAAAGTTTCTATAACCTCCAATGCTTCCCCCACCCTCTGCTAGCAACCACAACTTCCCTTGCCAAGGAAGGAAGGAGGAACACATTAATCAGTTCAATAATTTACACAAATTGAAAACTTTACTGTGTGAAACAAAGGGGACTTAAAAGGGCAACAGAGAAATAAAAATTCCTGAGTCCTCTCTTAAAGGCCGGAGGTGTGGAGATGACCCCCTTAATGACCTTGACTTGGAATAGAACGATCTGACTGTGCAACAGATGGGTCTGAAATAAGCAAGTAACCCCTCCCTTTGGTGGTCAGCCAAGCTTTGTCTCCTTCTGTGGTAGGATCACATCCAGTCTTAGTACTTGTCAACCAGGGACATCAAAGAACAGAGATCCAGATCCACACATACTTTTTCTGTGTTAGTGGTTCTCAGACCTGGCAGCCTATCAGAGTTGTCTGGGGATCTCATTACAAATTTAGGAACCAACCCAGTGATTATTAGGTTGATCTGGGGTAGGGCCTAGGAATCTTCATTTTCAATAAGCAGGACTGGTGTAAGAACCAATGATCTGGCTCAACCCCATTCATTCAGTTATCAAAAGTTTACACGAGATCCTGGTTTTACAACAAAGAAAACTGAGATGTCAAAAATAGGTTAGAGCCTATACTTGGACCCAAACCCAGTCTCTTGCCTCTTGACGTGGTATCTTTGCCAATACCCTCATACTCATACATGGCTTTCCTCCCTCAGCTCACCAGTCTGTTACGAACCCCTGAGGATCAGTGGGGGCCATTCACCCAAACCATGGAGAAATCAGAGCTGCACAGGTACTCTGATTGACTTCCCATTTGGTTCACTGATGGAAGTGGCTTGGTAAGGTGTAGGGGTGAACGTGTGGATTGAGAGGGGAAGGTTCAGCTGATGGCCTCTAAGGCATACTTCCCAGTTGTTCCAGTCAGAAAGTAGTCAGTTCCTAGAAGCAACCTGCTGTGTTAGAGGAGACATGGTAACAGAGGCGGGATGAGGGGGGAGTAACAGAAGATGAAGTCACTAAGGTAACCTGAGGCCAGACCATCTAGGGCACTCTGGGCCACATACGGATCTTTGGCTTTTACTCCAACCCACCCACTGTAGGATTTTGAGCCAGAGAGTAGCATAATCTGACGTATTTTCGCAGGGGTTCTCCGATGCAGTGCTAAGGACAGACTCTACAGGGCAGGAATAGAAGCACGGAAACCAGTTAGGACGATTTGTAGGAATCCAAGGAACAGAAGAAGGTGGCTCAGATCAAGGTGGCAGAAATGCAGGGGTGAGAAGTGACTGGATCCTGGATGTTTTTTAAAAGTAGAGCTAGCAGATTTTCTGATGGGTGGGATGGGAGGTGTGAGATAAAAAGGAGTCAAGGATGGTGCCAAGTGTTTTGGCTTGAGCAACGGGCAGGCTGGAGTTAACATCAACCGAAATGGAGAAGGCTATGGGTGGGGAAGGTCTGTGGGAGGGACATCAGGAGTTCGGTTTTGGGCATGCTGAGTCACTAACGCTCACGTGGTTTTTAAATAAAGTCTCACGCCTGGATGAGGTCATCAAGAGTGAGGACAGACAGAAAAGAGAATTGAGGCCCTTGCCTCCAGCACTAAAAGATGATAGAGATGGGGAATCAGTGAAAGAGACTAGAAAGGGGTAACCAGTGCAGGAGCAGGAAAACAGGAACCTGTGGAATCCTAGTATCTGCAGGAACAGGGACTGGATCAAACACCGCTGCTGAGAGGAGGAAGATCAAGTGTGAGAAGTGACTGCTGGATTTAGTTATGGAAGGGCACTGGTGACCTTGAGAGCAGCGCTTGACTCCTGACCTCAGAGTTCAGTCTGACTGCTGATTGTCATTTAGGGCTTCCTTATTGTTAATTTTCTCCTCTCAGTCGGACAGTAAACATTGCAACAAAAGGGATGATGAAATGGCATATTCCCAGAGCAATGGGTCCTTGTTGGGTTGTAGGATGTTCTAGAGCCTGCTGTAGGCCCTGATACAGTTTGCTAACACACCCATCTGAATGTCTCCCTCTCACTAGGGCGCCAACCCAGAGCAATTTTCCCCATGCCTTGCTTACCTTGCACGCAGAATTTCAGTTCCTTGGGGTCAGTGACAACTTTTCTGCTTTCCCGGATCACAGCCCGGTTCTTCTTGGTTTCTCCCCAGAGATTGGTGCCCCCGTACATGCTGGGAATGTTGAGAATGGCAATGCCTTCAAGAAAGATGTTGCTCAGGTCCACCCCAACCCCGTCACACTGAGGGGCAGAGAGAAAAGATCATTGGTTAGTGTTCTCAGTGTATCCCAACCCAAGACGCTATATGTGTGTGTGGCAGGAGTTCTCGTGAAGGGTGTGTGATGGGCCCTCGGCCAGCTGCCTGCCTCTGTTAGATGCTCAACCTGGGGCAAAGTGACCGAGGCCTAATGCCTTGGCCCCTGCAATAGGTTGGGGAGATACAATCCTGCTCAGCTTTGAGGATCGAAGTACAAGGCTTCAGAGATCCTCTACAGATCTACAAGGGCTCAGGGATCGTTCTCGAGAAAACTGCAAACATGTTCTCTGATCCAACCTCATTATCGTCAATTCTGTTCCTGACTAACCCATGTGAAGATATGGTGGGACGCTGAGCCCTGAACCTAACACATAGTAGATTCTGAACAAAGGACAAATAAGTTTCACTTTACCCCCTCTTATCCTATCCCTCCTGTGATAAGGACAACACGGGAAGACTTGGAAGGCTTTCAGATACAGCACAGGGAACGGAGTCAAAGGTATTGTCATAGCGTTATACGGTGACAGATGGGAGCTACACTTGGGGTGAGCCCAGCATAAGCTATATAGTTGCTAAATCATGATATTGTGCCCCTAAAATGAAAGTAATATTGTGTGTCAAGCATACTTCAATGACAAAAAAGATTTGGAAGGCTTTCAGAATTTGCCTGTCTCTCGTATCTGCATTTTAAGTGCAATTTTGGCCCTTATGCCTGCTGACCTTGCAGTTTCCTTATCCTCTCTCAACCACCCGCATCCTCGGTCAGGTAACAAAAGGCCAGAAGGCCTGAATGTGCCTGTCTCAAATATGCCTACTTTTGGCATACTCTTTACCAATGCAGCAAGAAATGAATTAGTTCTGATCATGGTTCTGCACAACTGTAGGTAGTTTTCTTCATTTACACAAGGGAACAACCCACCCAGAGGGGGGAGTTAAGTTACTCAGCGTTGTACAGCTGACACATAAAAGAGAAAGAACTCAAAGTTAGGGACTTTGACTGTAAAGCCCAAGGTCTTTATCGTGGTTCTTGAGAGGCAGAAAAATGAAAAGCATGTAACAAAAATCTACCGTCTTCGGGGTTACCTACAAACCCAAACGTCCAGAGATTTCTCAACAGAGGAGGAACAGGAAGGAAGGGCTTGTTGCCATTCAGATTTGCTCAGCTCCTGATTTCTTCAAAGCTCTTCGTTTATGGTACCTTATCATCCCCATGGCTTGTCCCCCGACTACAAAATAGAATGGAGTGAGTTTCTCTTATGACTGGAAACTCATTTCTTCACTGGGAAGTTCTGATTATTTGAAAGCTTGTCTCTTTATGTTGAACCAGATCCTCTTTCTTCCTGCTTCTACCTATTGGTCCTCGTTTCCCTTCTGAAGCCAGACAGGATGACCCTCCTTCCTCCTCCATGGGGACAGCCCACCGGCAACATGATGACCATCGTCACTATCACTGTTCACAAGTATTAAGCATTGCCACCTGCCTGGTAAGATTTTGGACACAGCTCATTCAGTACCTTCCTAATAATCTTGCAAGTCAGTTACTGTGACTATCTCCTCTTCGTAATGGGGAAACTGAGACACACGATTGGTTAAACAATTTTCCCCAAATCACACAACCTATACATGGAAGTACACAGACTTGATGGCAGGCAGTCAGAGCCTAAGTCCTAACGGCCCCTTCATCTCTCCTCCCTCTCTCACTGCCATTTTGGTTGTGCCTCCTCTGGGTTGAACATGGTCAGCTCTCTCATTTGCTCCTGTGGGACCTGATTTTCAGATTTCCTTGTCCTGGCTGCCCTGTTCTGCAAAGACTACTGTTGGTTAGTCTCCCATTCTCTTAAGTTCTTCAGCACTGCCCCAGAATCTGATGGTGGCCAAGGCAGGAGCACATCCTGGGGCTGGGATTCTCTCATACTGTCATTCCTCCAGAAATGAGATAACGTGGCAAGCCCATGGAAGTATACAACACATGTCCCCCGTTACCATTATCTTTATTGTTAAATATGAGCACAGTGGCACCAGCTCTTTTGTTAGCAGCTAGATGACAGCTGGATCGCTTCAGCTTGAATGGGTGGTCATCACAGACACCCGAACCCTCCGCCCATTATGTCCTTCTCAGCCTGCTCTTCCCTATTGTGAACTTGTGTGGGTATTTTTTTTTTTTTAATAATGTAGACATAGGGCTTTACATTTATGTCAATCAGTTTCATCTGGTTTCTAGCCCAAGTCTCCTCCTCCATCTAGTTCCTTCATTCTATGACCCCTCGCCATAGCTGTGCTATCATTTGTGGACTAAATCATTAATGCACGTATATGAAGGGCAAAAACAGGGACCGAGCCCTCTCCTTGATCAGTCTAACAAAGCAGACGCTGTACAATACCCAGCCCTCGTGGGGTGGGGAGGGTGTATCCTCTGGATTGAACTGTCTCTCAGTCTCCTTTTCATTACAGTGTGGAATCATGGAAATTAAAAATGAGAGTGCCTTAAAAGAACCTGCCCCAACTTTCATAAACGAGGCCCAGAAGGGTTTAGAAACTTGCCTGTGGTCACTCAACTTACTAATGGTGGAACCAGACTAGTTTCCACGTCTCCAGACCTCAATCCTGTGTTCTCTCCTTTAAAACACAAGATTGTGCTGTGACCAAACGGCATTTTTCTAAATGACTACCCTACCCTTTCTGTCGGAAAAGAAATAAGAGAACTCAGAGTAATATCACTATTATCTGTGTGCAAAGGGCAAATACTTGGTTAATAATTTACTTCAGAAACCTGCCAGGGATTAGGATGTCTCCTTTTCTAATTTTTTGAAAACTGGGGCATTTATCCATTTGTCTCTCATTGGCTGAATCCCACTTTGTTTTCTAGATTTGTCAAAGCGGTCCAGGAAAGACATCTGTAGGCTTGTCCAGCAACTTGGATTCTAATGGGTGTGTTTTCCAAGGCCAGTTAATTTTCTACTGATCTGCCCTGGGGTCTGGTACCCACCTTCAGCATCTGTTCTTCCTTTTTTTTTTTTTTTTTTGGTTAAGGTTACTCTCTCTGGAACGGATCATTCTTTTGGAGATCAGAGTCCTAATGAGCTATTCTTCCCGTGTTCTCTTTCGCTTCATTGTCGCACACTCTGTTTGCCATCTAGCATCAGGTCTGTGTTGCGCTTGTGCATTTACACTCGCTTGCATGGTCATACCCTGCTTTTGCACGAACATGTATGGTCTCCTGAATGCATGGGCCCGACCCAGAGCTCCTCACCGCAGTCGGGATGGTTTTCATAACTCTTTTCCTTTTTCTTCCCAATGGAACTAATCAATTGTTAACAATTTATTTCAGAGTATCTTCCATCCTTCCTATCCTTTATACAGAAATTCTTATTTAAGGATTTAGGCTAGAATCCCAGTGGGTCAGACGTTTTTCCAAACTCTCTGAAATTAGCTTGGCTCAACTCTGCGTCAAGCACAGCTGTCCTTTACCCTTATCACCTCTGAGACAAAACAGTCACTTTCGCTCTGGGTTTTGTTACTTCCACAGCATCTCAATTTATTTACCGGGGGTCAAAATGCCCCTTCTGCTTCTAGAGGTAACAATAATAACAGAACGAGAGGCTCTTGCTTGGCAAGAGCTTCTTCGGGCAATGTGCTGGTCCTTCCCCTGCTCTCTCTCTTGGGATCTTCATGGCACCACTGCTGCCCCCAGACTACAGGGTGTCACGGGGGTAAGGTGCCTGCTCGAATCTACAGAACTTGCCCCTCTACAAGCTGACAGAGCAAGGACACAAACCCAGGCAGGCAGACACCAGGTCTTACTCTGGAGATGAAAGAGTCAATGAGGCAATTCGGAACTTTTGCTGATGCTAGACTTATAGCAAAATTAAACTCCAGCTGTTGTCTGAATAATTGAAATCTTCCCACCACTACTCAGTCTTGCAGAGTACTTAGAGCAGTGCCTGGCACATCAATGTTGGATAATAGTATTAGATCTTGCCTTGTTGCCAACTTTGTTGAAAAAAAAAAAGTATACCACTAGCACAGCACAGCTCTTGGCACACTGTAATCCACAAAGTTACCTTTCTTCCCTGTTGCCATTGTAAGTGTACCCTGTCCCCTCCCTCTCCACTCATAACTAGCTAGGAATGTTAGCTATTAACTCCGTCAGTTGTTAACCTCTCTCTTGAAGAGCAAACAGTCTTCCTTTGCTTTCTGACGGATTGTCCCCTTCTCCCATTATGTCTTGTGCCATAGGCAGACTGGGAGAAACAGAAGAGATGTGAGAGCCTGGAGACTCTTGGACACTAGATGCCATCACTTTTGCAATGTACCTACTTGAAAACCGAGAGACAATGCAGTCTCAGAAAGAGGGTGCTTGGGCCCGAAGACAAAGAGATAAGGGTTTAAATCCTGCCTCAGAGCTCCTTAACCTCTTGGAACTTTAGTTTAGCATCTGTAAAATGGGGGTGGGGTGTTGGAATGACTTCTACTGTTTGATTGGTCTCTGGAAAGCAGTAGCACTCCATAACTGTTTGCATTGTTTTTATAGTTAATAATAATATTAGCTGTGCCACGAGGCATAGTTCAGACTCAAAGCGGTCCCACTACCTGAGACCTTGCGGGAAGAATTTTAATGGCCTCTTTGCCCCAGCCATGGTTTTGAAAGCCTGGCCAGCCCATCCCTGCAGGCCCATTCTCCAGGGTCCTTGGCCTAGACGTTACACTGATTTCTTTCAGAACCCCAACCCTGCTTAGATCTTGGTTAGGTGGAAAGCTGCCATGCTGCACTTGGGAAAGTGGAGCCTAGCGTCTTACACCGTCTGCTTAAATAGAACATCGGCCCCAGGGCTGCTCCCGGGTGGGTTTCTGAGCTAAATCCTCCACCTAGTTCCATGACGTCATCCGGCCCCCTCCCCCTGCTCCGGCTGGAGGTGGGGTGGGGGAGGGGGCTCCAGGGGAGAGTGCAAGGAGAGCGGACGGTCCCGAGCGCACTATTAGCCGTCCCTAACCTAGGACTGGGCTAGCAGGCCCCCTTCCAAGCTGAGGCTGCGCTGAACCCAGGTTTTTATAGCCTGTTGTGCGGCCCAAACAGAGAACTCCTGTCCCCGGCGGCGAGCGCGCACATGCCCGAAGTCGTGCTCGCAGTCACACTGGGACGACCGGCCGCCAGGGTCCGAGGCTGCGCTGCTGGCGCGGGGCGGGGCGCTCCGGGTCCAGCTCGGCCCCTGCGCCCTTGGAAGGCGTTCAGGAATCTGCCAGAGCACCGGCCGGGAGCGGCCCGCGCCCGTCTCCTCCCAAGCCACGATGCGCCTGCCCGCAGCTGTCCGCCACGTCCACCACGGCCCCCCTTGCAACACAGTGCCCTTAGTTTTAGTTTTTTTTTTGTGAGCTGGGGACGGTTGGTTCGTCTGGCGGAAGGCTAGTGAGTAAGCAAGCAGAGACTGGGTTAGGGAACCGGAGCGCCTTTCCGTGCAAATGCAAAGCACTGGGAATACATACCTCCTTCCCCTCCCCCCACCCCCACCGGCCCTCTCCTCTCCTCTGGCCTTCAGCTTTTGGATCCCTAAAATTCCCGTTACTCTGGGCACAACCAGGACCCGCGAGAGCGTAGGAAATGCGGGAGGCGTTGATGCTTCTCTGCTCCGGCTGCAGGCTTTTCCGCGCCCCAGTGCCTGCCGGCCTCGGTGACCTGAAAAAGGCGGCGGATCTGAACCTCCTCCCCGCTGAGCGAGGCCGCCTCCTTTCCAGCCCCGTCGGTCCTATTTCTGAAGGTCCTCTGAGAAGGAGATCCCATAATTTACTTGATGACCTGTTTCAGTTTTTAGCAACTAGGAAATTCTCCCTTCTTCTAACCTCGATTCACGGGGCCACGGATTACGTTGATTTTCTCTGGTTTAGAACGCAGATTGTTTTGTTTCATCCTCTTGCGGTTGGGACTGTGTCTGTCTGCTCTTTGGAATGACCCCTCCCGGGCCAGATCGGAGGTGTAACCCAGGCCTCAAAGGCTCTGGGGCATTTGTTCCCCCTTCGGCTTGACATTTTCTTTCTTGGGTTCCCTGCACTGCTTTATCTAGATTTGTCTGCCCCATCTTTGATGATTCTTTCTTCTTTCTTTCTTTCCTTTTTTTTTTTTGAATTTTTATTATGGGTATTTCTGAGTACATACGAAATTAGAACAATAAATCCCATGTATCCCACATCTCAGCTTAAGCAATCAGCAACTCACAGTTAAATCTAGTTTTAGCTGTATCTCAGTTTGTTTCCCCATGTCCATACTGAATTATTTTATAGGGAGTGTCTGGGTGGTTCAGTTGGTTAAGTGGCTGCCTCCTGGTCAGGTCATGATCCTAGGGTCCTGGATCAAGTCCCTGCATGGGGCTCCCTGCTCAGCAGGAAGTCGGCTAGTCCCTCTTCCCCTCCCCCTCTGCTTGTGCACGCCCTCTCTCAAATAAATAAATAAAATCTTTATTTATTTTTTCAAAAGATTTTATTTATTTGACACACAGAGAGAGAAATCATAAGTAGGCAGAGAGGCAAGCAGAGAAGGGGGGCGCGGAGCAGGGGGAAGCAGGCTCTCCGCTGAGCAGAGAGCCTGATGCAGACCTCGATTCCAGTACGGAAGATCATGACCGGAGCTGAAGGCAGAGGTTTAACCCACTGAGCCACCCAGGCGCCCCCAAAATCTTTATTAACAAAAAGTTCCTGATATTCTCTCATTTCATCTACAAATACTTCTGTATGTATCTTTAGATGACAAGTCTTTAAAAAAAGAATTACCCAATATTATCACTCTTAAAAGGTAACAATTCCTTAATATCAATAAATACCCAGTAATTGTTCAAATTTCCTTGATAATCTCACTGTTAAAAATAATTGGTTTGTTTGAAAGGTCTACGGATGTATTTGATATGTTTCTTAGGTTTCTTTTTTTGAAATAAAAAAAAATTATTTATTTGAGAGAGAGACAGTGAGCGAGGGAGCTAGAGAGAGCATAAGCAGGGGGAGCAGCAGAGGGAGACAGAGAAGCAAACTCCCTGCTGGGCGAGGAGCCCCATGCTGGACTTGATCCCAGGACCCTGAGATGATGATCTGAGCCGAAAGCAGACACTTCACTGAGCCACCCAGGTGCCCCTCTTAGGTTTCTTTTGATCTATAAATTCCTTGTTCTTTTTCCCTTATAGTTTAACATTTATTGAAAGAAATGGGTCAACTGGGCATACAAATCACTTCAGGATTATTAAAATGCAGATTGGGATTCAGGTCAACTGGGCATACAAATCACTTCAGGATTATTAAAATGCAGATTGGGATTCAGGAGATCTAAAGTAGGGCCTGAGACTCTGCATTTAAAATTTCTACGTGCTCCCCAGTGATCCTGAGTGCTGTGTGTGATGGACCACACTAGAAGTAAAGCCGTAGCTTCCCAGATTCTGGATTTTGCTGATTCTGTATCTGAGGTGTCTTTTATTTATGTTTATTTTTATTTTTTTATTATGTTCAGTTAGCCACAGTATGGTATATAACTGGTTTTGATGAGGTATCTTTTAAACAGATTCCCAGTCCATCTCCTGTATGTTCACTAAGATGGTACTTACAGATCTAGAGGCTTGATCAGATTCAGGGTTGACATTTTTAATCAAATTTGATCACTTAATTCATTTAACTTCTAAAAATTTGAGTATAGTTGACACTTGGGTTGACTTTTTGGCAAGATTACGTTATCAGAGGGGGTGTGTATTTCCTAGTGCATGTCATTAGGTGGTTATAGCTTATCTCATTTTGTTGTTGGTGTTATGTTCAGATTGATTAGTGGGTTCCAGTGTGGTCAGTTTGAATCTTCCATTTCTAGAGATTTTAAATAGTGGATGCTGATCATTGTCTAGACCCATTATTATAGTCCCTTACTGGAAGGACACCCTTGAGGACACCTTAGTACTCTTTCTGTGCCTTTCTTTGGAATATCTACAAATGTCATTTTTCTCTATGAGTTCTTCCCTGTCCACTCTCCAAGAGGGCTCTCTCTCTTCTCTGTGTCTGTGTTCTCATGGAATCAAGTTTTAAAAGCCATTCAGTCCAATCACTTCATTTTATAGATGGGAAAACGGAAGTTAAATTGGAATGGTCCAATGTCACAGAACTAATCAGAATCAGCCGGCCTGAAATTAGACTTTTGGTCATTTGGATTGGCAACCAAGAGGTCATGAGTGATTTTGTAAAGAAGATTTTTCGCAGCTGGATAAAGGCATAAGCATGGAATCTTAGAACGGTGAAGCCAGATGGAATATTAGATTTGGTAATCTCTAATTATCAGAATGAGAACAATGAGACCTAGAGCTGGTAAGTGGCCCTCCTAGATTACACAGCTAATTCTTGGATGATCTAGGGCTTAGCAAGGACTGACTGCATGGTGAATAGGGGTAGTAGTGAGGGAAGAGTCAGAACAGCCATGTGTTTTGGGGGTACATGAGGCTGGAGAAAGAAGATTAGATCTAAAGGGTAGTACGATCTAAAGGGTAGATTAGATCTAAAAGATTAGATCTAAAACTAGGTAGATTTTCCTAGTACGACTGAGGAAAAGGGTTTCCATGGGAGGTTTGAGGCAGAGAAAGTACTCAATGAATACATATTGGATAAATGCACAGAGGGAGGAGGACATTGAGGATACCTAGAATGCAAGTAGATTGGAATGAAAGAGAAGATGCTGAAGACCGTGGTGGACATTGGTCTGGGGTTGATACTAGAGACCTTTCCTACCCTGGTGAGTGAGAACTGGGGTGTCTTTGGAAGAGTGAAGTAAGGAAGTACTGGGTGATGTCTAGGGAAAATAGTATCTCAGTTACACTAGGAAAGAAGAGAGAGGGCTGAGGAAGAGGCAGACGATATCCAGATGTGCTTGAATAAGGGTTCTGATGGGGTGAATAGGGGGTGGACATGAAGAGAGGTGGGCCTCACTTGATGCTTGGGCTCTATGTCAGGGCCTTAGATATACGCTCAAGGGCAGAGGAATGGCTGACATAAAGACCTAGGATTCCCCACCGCCCCCCAACCCTTCTGAGAGAACAGGATACTGATAGGCATTAGGAAAAGGGAAAGCATCTGTACCATCCTCTAGAGTCCCAGGGTCCTGTAGGGCCTAGGAGAGCATGGGTGGTAGTGTTCATTCATAGTGGCCACATTTCTGCTTTGGTCGGTGGGGAGGGTGCTCTCTCTGTGAACTGGCCTGGCAGGCTGGAATGTAACTTAGATTATGGGGAAGGAAGGCTGGGCACTGGTTCAGGGTATCCTTTGATTTAGAAAGAGGAGAGTAGCTGAGGAAGAGGGTGAGCTGGGCCCTAGCAAAAGTCAGTCATGATACCCCAAACTGGTCTGTATACAGGCCACAGAGTTGGGCCTACTTGCTATTATTTCTTTTTCACTCCCTAAATTGCCAATCACCCTTTTTATACCTATTAGAATCCTACCCTTCCAGCTCAAAAGCTATCTCCTCAATAAGGCTTTTCCCAACAATCTACGTAGAAACCGATCTTTTCCTTTTCTGAATTTTCATTGCCTTGTTTCTCTCTCCAGTACAGAATGTATGTTTTGTTATGTATTATTCGCCCGTTCCGAGGAAACTTTAAGTTCCCAGAGGACAGGGACCACATGTTACATGGCTCTGTGTATTTCAGTGTACCTGGAATGTCTTCCCCACCTCAGATGTCCAATATCACTACTGGGAAGGAAGGAAGGAAGGAGGGAGGAAGGAAAGAGAGAGAGAGAGAAGGAGGGAGGGAGGCAGGGAGGTGAAATCAAGGTGTTCTTTAAAGAAAACTGACAAAGTTTCTTTCCTTCTAGGTGCATTCCCACAGCTTCCAAGAAGGAATATATTGGCCAAATAAAGTGCCCTAAATGTCCAGGTTAGGGAGAGATAAGGAAGGTGAATCCAAGTCTGCAAGAAGTAGTCCTCTGATCACAACTAAGGGAAATCCATAGCTGAACAGCTTGTAACAAGACTAGGGCACATGGGGCAAGAGACAGAAGACAAAAGCATTTACTCATCTATCAAGAGTGATGAAAATCTACTTACTTTGGGCTAGACCCTGGGGATAGAGCAAAATGGGACACAGTCCTTGTCTTCAAGGCGCTCACAGCAGGTCAGTGCTAGAAGCAATGGTGTGCTACGAAGTGCTTAGCAGCAGGATCTCAGGGGTGGGGCGGGACGTGGGGGGGGCCCAGCAGCAGCTCTGATTGTGGTGGTCTATAGTATAAATACTCCCAGTACGGCCAATCTCAATCTACCAACATTCACCATCACTCAAAGTGGGGCGGGAAGTGAGGCACCAGCAAGCAAGCAGGCTCCAGCGGGTCACGGAGGAGGAAGTGGCTATCTGCATATCTGTAGGGCCTGTTGCCAGAGACAAGTATTGGGAATACAAGAAAAGCGGACAGGACAAACAATGACCGTCTGTTTTCCCTAGAGAATAACAAAAGAGATAATCTGATCTGTATCCTGGGGGAAGAGGAGGATAAATTGAGTGGTGTTGAGGAGTGATGATAGCATTATTGGAAAGATAGTACTATCTACACTTAAAAAAAAAAAAAGGCCTGGCAAGTAGGTAAATCTTAGGAGACATGGCTTTCCCTGTAGCCGGAGGGGCAGTTTTAGGTCATTTTAGGAGCTGATGTCTGGCATGGGCAGTTAGATACTAATGCCAACGAATGTTGTATGATGATATTAACATAGATCATTTATTGAGTAACTATTGTGAACCAGGCATACTTCGTATTATTTTATGTCTAAGCCTTACCACTCTGCACTGTTGGTATTTGTAGCCTCACTTTTACGGATGAGGAAACATCGCCTCAGTGAACAAAGGAAGGATCCTTCTTTTCCCAATTTATGCGGGTTCGTGGTAGGCTTCAAGAACCTGAAGTTTTCCTGCATGAGATGCAAACAGTGAGCTCAAGAAGACAGTCTAACTTACACAGCACGTACCTGACGCCTGATCATTTTGTCCTTTGTTATCTACAAAACCACTTTTTGAGTATTCTTGAAAGAGATTGAGTATGCTCCAAGAGATTGGAGTCATCATTTCAAGGAGGTTGCTGGAAAAAATGGAGTCTATCGAGAGAAGAGTTGTCAGGAGAGTCACAGGTCTGTACATCGAGTCACACGAGGAACTGAGGATAGTTAGCTCAGTGAAGATAGTAGGAGATGCTGTGGAAGAGAGATCTTCAGTGCTATGAAGGGCAGTCACACGAGGAGCAAGAAGGCATGTTCTGTGGGCCTCAGAGAGTGGAAATCAGCCCACTGCATGTAGACAGATGGGGATCTCAGTCACGCATCCCACAGACATGGACTGTGCACCTACTTTGTTTCAGGCATTGTTTTAAGTGCTGACAGGGGAAGGACGTGGTGAGGAACAGGACACACATCCTTGTTCAACATCCAGGAGAACTTTCGAAAAGTCAGAGCTGTCCAGCCATGGAATGGGATTCTGGAAAAGTAGTGAGCTTGCTCTTCTTGGAGAATCCACGAAGAGGCTGGATATGCACTTATCAGAATGTGCCAGAACGAATCTTTTTGTTGAATGGCAAATGGGACTGATTCCCCTTCCAGTTCAGAGATTCAGTGTCTGGTTCAGCTTTGCTTTGCTGGGCTGGACTGCAATACTGAAAATGTGTCATCCGGACCCCCCACCCCCAACCCCACCGGCTTTGCCCACCCAGCTGCAGGCTCTGCGTTCTCTGACAGGGAGGTGCGATGGGCCAGAAAGACTGGAAAGTGGCCACCATCTGTGACAGGGATGACGGAGTTTTGGCGGGTTTGTGTGGGCTCAAGGAATGCAGCATTGAAGCCATGTACACAACCTGCTTAGGAACATCCCATGGGCAGAAAATGTTTTCTTCCTCTTCAGCCTTCCTCTGTTGCCATGCCAGGCGGGCACAATGGTGCCTTTGAGAGGGGCAGCTGGAAGGGGGTATTGGCAGGGAGGCTGGAAGTAGAACATTGCAGCTGGGGGGGGGTGCAAATTCATTTCCAGGAGCAAGCCTGCACTGAGTGCCAGTTTCCAAAACAAAACTGCTGTTTCTCAGAGCTCATGGTGGTGGGTTGCCTCAGAGTTGGAGAGAAGGCAAAGCCATTTCCTATACACTGCTCCACCCTCCCCAAGTTCAAAAAAACCCAACCCAAACACAAAACTGGTGTACTGAGGTATTCTAGCTCTGGATGCAGATGAACAGGTTTTGCTGTCTGTCTGGGTCACTCAGGCCAGTGTGGCGTGGATAGCGCTTTACTGAAAGGTCCAGCTTTTTGGCAGACGGAGCAGGGCTGATGGCCATGGGGACAAGCAGGGCCCAGGGGTAGGTAAGCTTTTGAGCCATAAGAGAGGGCACAGAATGGAGACCCCTTCTTCTGCCTTACAGAGTCACTTTCTTTGACCCCACAGCCGCCTGGGACCCTTGCTGTCACATGGGCTCGGCCCACTCGCTGTCTTAACTCTCTCTGGTGGGAAAGAAGTGGGAGAACTCTGGCATTTCCTGCCCTGGGTTGACAGTTGTCCCAGACCCTCTGCTACTTTCAGAGGTCCTAGCAACAGCTCAGGGATGGGTGTGGGAGGACTTCCCACTTAAGGCAGTTAGAAGGCACAAGTGCCCGCTGTAAGCTCAGCCACCTTCCCCTTTGTGTTTGAAATGGAGCAAGGTGCATCCCTTTTATTTTCATGGCTTCCAGCAAAAAGCTCTCTCTTGAGGCTGGTCAAGTGGTAACTTGTATTAATGTTTACACTAATTATGGGATTTTTCACACATTGGTTCAATTTTATAATGAATCACTATAGAGCCATTACTTCATTTCAGGCACTGTGCTAGACGCTGGGGATCCAGAATAAATAAGATAGAGACCCTGCTTCAGGCAGCTGATGTCCTAATAGTTAAGCCAAACCCTTTCATGGGATCCCTACTATCAACTCGGGGACTTGTGCTTTAGGTGGAAAGCAGAGTGTAATGCAGAGATCATCTCCTCCAGGAAGAGAAGGGACTGTGGGGGCATCTGGGCCAGAACCTCATCCAATCTTAGAGTTCTCACTGATTTTTAGGAGACTTAGTTTCCTTGTATCAGTAACAGGAATAACATACACCATGCAGAGTTGTTATAAGGATTCAATAAGACACAAATGAAGATGCCCGGACAGAGCTTATCTCAAGGTAAATGACCGCTGCTATTATTAATCAGTTGATCCTAATGGACTTGAGATATAACACTTATGTGTGCACAGAAATATTTATGTAATCCTTTGTTAGATTAGATACCCTTCCTGAGTCAGAAATATTTATGTAATCCTTTGTTAGATTAGATACCCTTCCTGAGTCAATTCTACTTTCTTAATTCCTCTTCTGTAGAAGACTAGGATCAGCAAGTTTATGACCTCCCTAAGATAGATAAATGAAGGCCTATCCACTAGAGGCACAAGTCATATCTGTGTATAATATCCCCTGTCTGTTATATAACCCAGTTGTAGGAGCAGTGAAGGATTGGAATGCTTCTATTCCCTGAGGTTCTTGAATCTCTTGAGTGTGGAGATGAAGATGATGAATTCTCTTCAATATTCTAAAAAGTCTAAGAGAAATGATACATTTCCCACTGACAGAAGCTCACAGTTTGTCATTACTTGGAAGATGCATCTCTTTGGTGGCCATTGTTTAGGGAAGTTATTCTTTGACTAAGGGACCTTGAAGGTAGAAAAGTTAAACTCACCAGGGCAGAGGTTAGTCTAGCGATCTTCCAGGAACCCCTTGTGGGTGACAAGCTGTCACATGACCCCAATCCGGGTCATGTGAGACTGCCTACGGCCTCATCTAGCCTCTGTGGCATGTATCCCCCCACTGTTTGTGAAAATGTGTGCATGAGAATTCATCCTTAAAAGTTATTCCAAGGTCCTTGGAGGATACCAAAGTTTGTATAACCAGGAGTCTGCAGACACAGAAAATCAAAGCAATTCAAGAAGAACAAAGGAAATGGAAAAGAACAAGAAAATAAGAGCATATAGATGAATGGAGGCTTGAAGTGAAATACAGGGTTCACATTTGTGGGAAATAAAAAAAAAAGGGGTCGTTTAAGAGAGCAAAAAAGTGACGGGGCTGAAACTGTAAGAAGACAGTGGCATTCTGTAAGAGAAAACTGATAGAAACCATTTCTTCTTATTTGGCTGAAAGATTTTAAGGGGAGGAAACTTGAGGACAGTACATGGCTCAAAGAAATCGAAGGATCACAGAAGTCTTCCTAGAGATCCGATTTTCAAGAAACAAGGGCTAATATTCTTAAAGTTTGAAATAAGGCCTGCATTAAAACAGTGCTGACCTGACTGCTTAGAGCATGAGTTCCCTTTCCCCTCTGCCTCTCTACAGTTTAAAGTGTTCTACTGAGAATTTAGGTTACTTTTATAATCAGGGAACGAGTGGCCTGCATAGGTGGAGGGAGGAAGCAACTGAGGCGGGGCCACCAGCAGCAGTAAGGCGCTGGCGCTGGGCAGGAAGGACCGTGAGCTGGTGGCCAGTGCTGCCTTGGGTGGTCTCAGTGGGACGATGGTACTGGAGTGATGAAGCCATTGCTCCCGACTGAAGAAGGGAACAGACCAGAAGGAGGATGCCTCTCTAACGCCTGTTCCAGCCTCCTTTTGACTCCAGGGTTTCATGCATAATTAGGTTGCCACCTTTTTATTTTCCAGGAACTGCACATCCCTTTGAATGTTCTTCTCACGTCTTCCTTCCCCAGGAGCATGTTTTCATTTCATCTCCCTTGGATTTGCGGCTGGGTTGATGGCCTGAGTGTTTGGCCCGTTCCCATCTTCATTACTCCAGGCTCTGAAGGGCTCTACCTGCCCACGCTGAGAAGGTCTGAATGCCAGAAGAGGCCTGGATTGAAGATTTCTTCCCCTCTCATTTAAGGGTGTGCACTACTGCAGGTGGAGACTGAGGCAGAATAAGAGAATGCCTCCCCCTGGAGCTGGAGCTATGAGCTGGCTGTGTGAACTTAAAGTCGTAAAGCCCTTGATTTCTCTCTTTTGAAAAATAATGGCACTTGATTGGCTTGAAGTAGCTAAAGGTATCTGCCCAATCTTGAAACAATCTGATGCATTCATTATTAACTTCTTTATGCGCACCTGGCTGTGCTAAATGTTAGTTTTAGCATTTAGGATTCTTGTGGACAAGGCCCATATCATAAGGAGGATCAGCTCTCCCTAGCACCGCGCCCAGCACACTCCCTTTGGTAAGAGTAAATTTCTAAAAATTTAGATGAAATTCACATAACACAGAAGTAACCATTTTAAAGTGTGTAATTCAGTGGCATTTAGTACTTCCGCTCACACTGTCTTTTTAAAGTGTTAGAATAACACAGTCAGCTGGGTTGGTTCCATTTTGTTGTAATAACAAAATGCTGCACTGCACCTCCGTGCTTACCCTCTCGTGAGCTTGCATGCAGGAAATTCTCTAGGCTTGCGTTGCAAAGATCCTACTGGATCATATGGTCTACAAATGCATTTTCAGTTCAGCGTATACCGCTAAACCGCCTTGTAAAGCAGTGGCCACTTGAATTTCCATGGAGGCGGCAGAGGGTCCCACTTCTGCGCATGCTCACCACCACAGGGCGTGGGGAACGAACTAGCTCCGTCCACATCAGCAAAGACAGATCTCCAGAACATCGTGGTGAGTGAAAAAGGCAAGTTGCGGGGCACAAAAGGATTGTGGGGGAACTCAGTTCTCTCTGTAGTATTTTCTCCCTTTGATTAAAAAAATACTTGAAGGGAATAAAGTAAAATATTGACAAATACCATTTCTAAGTGAGGGGGAAATGGGAGTATATGATATATTGTTCTTGAGATTTTATTGCATTTTTTAAAATCCTCAATTAAATGGGGGGGGGTGGAGGAGGACAGTGATGTGCAGCTTCCCAAAATACACAGGATAACAGATTTTTTTGAGCAGCTTCCAAATTTGGATTCACTTCTCCCCATGCAGAAATTCGTATTAGTGGAGCCAGCTAGCCTTCCCTTGCGAACATTGTTTTAAAGTAGATAAAATATCAAGGAATTTTGGAAGTTCTTATTTTTAGCCAGTAAAATGAAAAATTTCCACAGCATATAAAATAAAGTGCTCTAGTCGAAGCCTGCCTGGTTGGCTCCGCCTAACTATGATCACGTCTAAGAACCTTTCCAAAGCTATTCTGGGCCTGGGGTGGGGGAGGTGACTCACTGTGTCCCTCCCTCACCCCAGCCCCTATCTGTTTATTCAGGTGAAATCAGATTAAAATGAACCTTAACAGTAGCTTCAGAAGGGAAGAGAAGTCAGAGACAAGAGATCGTGTGAGAAGCCTTAGACCACGGATGATGAGAGTCGCGGGGGTGACATACTGGCTTCTTAATTAGCATCAACCATAATTTAGGAGCATCCATTTTCCAGAACAACACTAGCTTTTATAGGCCTTCCTCTGTGTTACAGGGAAGGAAGCATTCAGAGTGAGCATGGGCAGTGTTTCTCATGCTCTCTTTTTGATAAATGTAAAAATCTCATGCTTACTTTTAATGCTCTCTGAAATGTTAAATACAAGCATGTGAATAAAAGGAGATCACATGTGCCCCATGTCTAGTTGAGAATCTGGGTTCTAAACTGTGTGCCAGCATCCAGGGGTATCCAGGATTTGCCTGGCCTGACCATTCGTAGGCTGTAGACTTCAAGGGAGCTCCTTGCCCTCTCTCTCTGCTTCTAGCCCCTACTCTGGAAGGGTGATTGTGACGCCCGCCATGTGGGGCTGCTTGCAGATTCTGACCCTTAGCTCCATTGCTGGTTTAAAACAAACAAACAGATGTGAAAACTTTAACCCAGATAATAGCCTTGGGAAGTAGGTTAACCTCTGTCATCCCATTTTATAGACGAGAATACGGAGGCCCGGATATTTCAGCAAGTGACTTGCCTAACTGCAAAACAGGGCTCACCTCCTGGTCTTGTGTGTCTGGGCCAGGTACCTTTAATGGTGCCCACCCTGGCAACATCTCTGTGGGTAAGCAGGAGATCTAGACTTGTCTTCTCCCTTGCCTGAGTCTCTGAGCAGCTCAAAACAGCATCTGGAATGATTTGGCTCACGTGGCTCCCCAGGACCCCTGGATCTAATCTCCTTAGGACTAGTTAAGTGAGGATACTATATTAACCAGCTGTAATGTGTTCTGTTCGCTGGGCCATAAGCTTCCAGAGAAGCAACCAAGTCTCCTAGTCCTTCTCAATAAGCCACGAGCCTCAGAAAAATAGACTCTGTTTTCTGTGAGAGACTTTTAATGAAGACCTTCCCTGAGTAATCTCAGGTTAGCTTTAAGTCTTACCACCCAGATTCTGACCAGCATGACACATGCGCACAGCAACTCTATAGACTTGATAATGTGTTGCCTTCAGTCCCTAACCTGTGTGCTCCTTCTCAAGTTGCTGAACCTCTCGGCCTTAGCTTCCTCAACCATAAAGTGAGGATGTAAATATTTGCCCTGGATGTTCTGAATGAAAGGAGTGCTGCATGGGAAAGCCTTTTGTAAACTTGAAGGCACAGCCACGACCCTCCTGTGGTCCAGCACAAACCCATTCCTTTCTCAAGGGAGCTGTTTAGGATTGTGTCTTCTGTTCCTCTAAAGCATCTCTCAGCAGACCCACCTAGCCGCCTTGGCTGAGAGGGAACCAAATGGGCTCACCTTCAATGGAGGAGGAGGAAACCGTGCAGCCATGCTGAAGAATTCACGGAGTGAATTTTTTGCACTTTCAAGGTCAATCTTTGTTTAGTGAGTTCTAAGCTAAAGTCATTCCAGGAGATCTAGAATCTTCTCTCTTACTGGTTTCCAGCAACAGAATCTTGGTCAAGTTACTTCATGCATCTGAGCCTTGGTGTCTTTATTTAAAAAATGTGAAGATACTTGCTTCACCGGGTGCTTGTGTCAAATGAGGACACATAATGGTAGGCAGTCAAAGCATCTGACTTTTTCTTCTTCCCTTTGTAATTTTCTCTTCCTTCTGTTTACCCTTCTAAATTTCTGTGCCTCAGCTTGCTTTTCTGTGAAATAGGAGTAATAACGCCTGGCCATTGAAGCTCACAGGACTGCTGGGTGACTACTCAACGAGCTGAGTTGGGCTTTGAAAACAGTGATGTGCATAGAGATACCTGTGGGGCGGGGGATATTCTTGGGGTCACTGACCTTGAACTGGGTAGGGTACTGGTTCTCACAGGCCTGGGCTGCTCTGTGTAGCAACTGCTTTAGCAGGCCACCTCAGCAGTCTCTCCCACTATTTTCCCTGAGGCTCCTGATGCTCTCCCATCTTCCCGTGGTGCTTTGCCGCTTCCCAGCCCCTGTCACCCACACGCTTCACCCCCATCTGCCTCTCTGTCCTCTGGATCGCAAGGCCCCGGACCATATCCACACTGCTCTCTGGATGCCGAAGCCATGTCCGCCTCAGTCCTGCAGGCTGTTAGAAAACGGCCTGCACATGACCACCCTATCCCTGCATGAATAAATACTAAAAAGACTCATTTGGGGTAGATAAGGAACACAGGAAATGCTCCCCCAAGCCACCAACGACCCATAGTTTGAACAAACCCACGCCCTCCAGAGGTCCCCAGCGTCCTTGGCCCTGAGGCCACCAGCCCCCTCTGTGGTTGAGGAAGAGGCCTTGTGTCTTGGGCCCAGAAGGAAGCATGGGCAAGGTGGGAGGAGCTGGGAGGGCGAGCCGCACAGGCAGGGGAGCCGAGCTGCTCTATTCTGGGCACAGTTTCAAGGCCAGCTGCAGGGAGAACAAGCAGGCGCTGTGCGTCTGCAGCTGGCAGTGGTTCGGCGAGGGCTGTCCCTCACTTGGGGTGTATTTAAAGAGACCCCACCAGACGATCATGCCAACAGGAAAAATGCACACACAAGGGCTCTGTCGGCCTGGCTCAGTCTCCAGGCCCAGCCCCCGGCCTCGTCCTTCACTGCATCGCTCAGGCAGGGGGTTGAGAGAAGCGGCCTAGCTCCCTGGCCTCTCCCAGGTGCAGCTGGTCCCACCTGGGGACACACAGCCCTGGCACCTGGGCCTTTCTGTCCTCCGACTGAGCTGGGCACAAGTTCTAGGGATTAGCCCTGACCAGCTCCTCCCACCCTGGAGTTGGTAACCCGGCAACCGGCAACCGGAGGGGAGAGGCAAGCAGATGAGTCAAATGGAAGCAGAGAATCTCTGGCTTTGTGTTTTGTTTGTGAAAACTCCCTGGGAGCACAGGCTGCCTTCGGCTGGGAATGGTGGGGCTTTCCCACACCGCTTTAAGCCAAATGCTCCTCCTCCAAGGGGTGCCCAGGCCCCACCTGACTGCTAATGCAGGCTTAAGGACAACGCTGGTGGGCCCTGGGGGAGCCCATCCTGGCCGAACTGGTTGGCCGCCTCTTTCACTTGTCTTTCTCAAGTGAATAGAGGCCACAGGCGAGAATCCCACGGGAAGGTGGCACGGTAGCTGAGGGAACTCAAGACCCCAGGCCCTACCTAGCAGAGACAGGCTCTCCGGTGGCCAGAGACCAAGAAGGCCTTCTCCTAGAGGTGAAGAGACTTCTGAGGGAAGCCCAGTAGGAGTGGGCTGAGCGGGAGGGAAGCCTCAGGCAAGCCCATGTGAGGCAGGCTGCTGCAAGTGCCTAGAGAGTTAGGAAAACAAGAATGTGCCAACAGAGGCAGCTACGGAATTTAAGGGGCCCACTTCGCGATGAAAAGTCAGGGCCCTCTGCTAAAAAGTTACTAAGAATTTCAAGATGGTGACATGAAGAACATTAACCTGAGGCCCCTCTGGGCCACTGCACGCCCATGAAGCAGACTCTGGATACCTCTGAGTCGGCTCCTTGAAGCAGCTGTGACAGTGGAGGCCGAGTGGGCTGGGAGATATGTACCCTGTGCCTGTGGGCTCCCAGACCTTTACCGGCCCTGGGGCACTGCCTCTCCTCCTTCCAGCAGCCTGTCTCCCTGTGCTGCCGGCAACTGTGTCTTTGCCTCTCTGAAGTGGGGCGGCGAGGGGAGGGGCAATCCCAAGGCCATGGTGGGGACAGGGCTGAGGACAGGAATGGATCTCTAGCCCCAGGGCCTCCCTGGACAGGCCAAGAAAGGGCTAGGAACAGGATGGAGACACAACAAATGGACTCCACTTGGGAGCTCTTCTTAAGGACCCTGGAGACATTTTCTGAGGGGGTCTGACAGTCCAGGACCAGAATCAAGTTCTGGGAAGCCTTACCTCCAACTCTATGTGGTCGTGGAGCTTCTTACAGGTGGCGGCAAAGGTCTCTGAGGTGCCAAATTCAAAGTACCACAGCTTGTTCTTCATCCTGCCCGATGAAGAAGAGAGCTGGCTCAGTAATCTGTCTTTGGAACAGCCATGGCAAATAGCTATGTTCTTAGGGCTGGGAGGCCCAAGCCCTCAGTATTCCCCACTCCTATGTTCTCAGCACTTGTTCATCAGACAATTGGGGAAGACATTTTTCACCAATTCTTCCAGCTATGAACTTCAAGGAAAAACCCGTTCATTTCTTAGACGTCATGGCTACTTGGCTGAATTGCCAATGGCTCTGAACTTCCTGGTCAGAGCAGCAGAAAGGTGTGTTTGCCTCTGCATCTGGACCAAGGAAAGAGTTCTATGAAAACCAGCCAGAGGGCGGGAAGTGCCATCCTTTCTATGGAATCCTTTCTAATGCAGAGGGACTTCCGGTAGAGCCCTCTCTCTTGTGTATTGTTGGGGTATGAAGGGAAGCTCAGACAGACTTTTCAGACTTGGGGTATGTACAGTCTTGGGGCAGAGAAGAGAGAGTCGCACATGGAAACAACCAAAACATGTGCTGCTTTGTCTATGTGCTCTGCCTGAGGGAAGCAGAGTGGAGAGAATTAGACAGAGATTTGCAGACAAGGTGGAAAGAGAAGAAAAAAAACCAAGTTGCTTGGTAGCAAGAGCTCCCGCCATCCCCTACTCCTCAACTGCATCTGCCTAGGTCATGGCAATATTTCATTTAGGGGGAGAACTTGTCATTTGCTTTGAAGAGTTCACCAGTTTGAGCTTTAAAATTTTTCAACATTTTCTTTAGTGGGGGGAAAAGAAAGGGATTCCCGCATGGCTGCGGACTTGGCAAAGTCAGACACTGTGTCCTGACATTTGGTCATTTTGATCAGATGGTCTCACCAAGAAGTGTGTCTGCTGGTCTTCCATTCCTTCCATCCCACCTGTCATCTCATTATGAGGGGCTGGCTAAGAGAAGGGGCACCTGTCCGGCTGAGAAGCTGGCAGATTTTGCTAAGGAAGGAATAAACAAAATCACATCTTTCTTGACACAGTCTTCAGGAGAGGAAGTCATCTTGTGCACTCCTGACCCTCCAACCTCAGATTTGTGGCCTAAGAGGAATGGAACATTCTTTGGAGGGAAGAAGGCTCTTATTTTTTCCTAGTATTTCTTGGGCCATAGGAGACAGTCTTCAGAATAAAAGACATCAGTTATCTCTGCATTTCTCAAAGAGAACATAAAGATGACGAGACCGTGTTCATTGCATATGATTTCTAAGACCTAGTTGACTGGGAAGTAGCTTTTCTGATTCTATGTATGTATGGAAAGAAATAATAAATTTTGAGGGAAGTAAGGATAGGCAGGCTGTAGGGAGTTGTGCCTAATGAAGAAAGTTAGCCGAAATGGGTATACTTGTAACCAGACCAGGGCTTCTCAACTAGTGTGCTGCAATCAGGCCCGCCTAGACTATGGATCCCCTTGGTCTTCGGGTGGCCAGGCTGGCGTCTGGGGCCGACTGAGCCCTGCCGTCACAGTGGGCATTCTCATTGGTGTGCCAAACAAGTGCTTTTGTTTTCTACGCCTGCCATGAAGTGAAAAGTCTTGGGAAACACTGTTCTAGATCACTGGCTCTCTGTAGGCACAGCAGTGTGAATAGAGATCACCTGGGGACTTCATTAAGATGTAGGTTCTCATTTAGTCATTCAGGGCTGGGGCCAGAGAATTCTGTGTTTCCTAACAAGCTGCTGATGTCAGTCTAGGGATTACACCTGGTGCTGTGAGGATGAAGAGACAGATGGATAGTTCTGAAACATTAGTATTCCTAAGAATTGCCTGAGAATGTGATTAACATGCCGCTTCCTGGGCTTCGAGCTATAGAGAGTCCCTGTGATAACTATGGGATGGGGCCCAGGAAGAGCAACCAGGGATCATTATGCAGGTGGTTAGTGGTCACGAATTGAAGAAGCATTCCTCTAGCTACCAATGAAGTGATGGCCAAGGAGGAGAATGGACTGATTAAACTTGACAGGATTCCTCAAGGAGGATAAAATGAGGGTCAACGCCTCTCCATAGACCGTGATGGCAACAGACCCAAGGACAGGAATAACACAGACTGTCATAAATGTCAAGGTTGAGCATTCCTCTCTGGCAGTAAGAGCATCTCTGTAGCCAAGAGACCTGTGTTGTGATTCCATTTTCAAATATCACTTCTGGTCTGAATCATGACTTTTGAAAGTTATTGCCAGGAGATTTAGAGTTTTAATAAAAATTTCCGGAAGCCACCAGCTATTTTTGCCCCAGAAGTGGCTCTTCTGATAATCTAATAAGGTTAAGAGGTCATGGTCAGGTCAGTGTAGCAGAAAGACTGAGCAGATCAGATTCCTCGTCTATGGCTGGTAAGATGCCTGCTGCAGCTCTGTAATCTCTGAGAAGCTTTAAGCCTTAGTTTTCTCACCTGTAAAATGGAGTTGATAAACATTTGCTTCAAAGGGGAAGTGAGAAGATTAAATGAGGTGATTGCCAAACACCTCCCATAATGCTGGCTGCACAGTGAGCTCACCAAGAACATTAGCTATGTACGTATTAGCTATTATTTCAATGTTTGGGTTGACATATTTGGATAACATAGTAGGGCAAAAATGACAGATCGGGCTGGGTGGCTATGGACATACGTGCGTATTTTTCTAGGACAGGAAAAAATGTGATCTTATTTATTGGATCATGTGTCTTGACTTGTGGTCAGAAACATATGTTCTCCACATGTTAATTCTAATAGTTTTTTCCAGATCATGGACCACACCCTAATCCTTGGGTTAATTATCTTGACTGGTCACACAATTGTCCAAAGACATGATGTTGATTAGGAATATGCTTCTGTGAAAGTGCATTTTTGGTGCAAGACAGCATTTATCAGTTCTAGAAACTCATTGTGTTGGAACTAGATGGGGGTCTACTAGGTATACCGAAGACTAAAACATGGCACTACATGAGCCAGGCACCTGGGAAGGACAGACAAGGAAAAAGATCACAGAGTTATGAACAAAGCTTTAAGCCTTGGGAGTGCATAGGAGAAGGGACATCCAGTTCTTAGGGAGGCCAGAGGCAATCAGGGAAAGCAACCTGGAGGGGAGTGATGCCAAGGTTGAGTTCTGAAGATTGTGGAAGGGAACAAAGAAAGGGGAGCATTCCAGGCAGAGAAAGAAGCCTAGGCAATGGCACAGGGCAAGAAAGAGCATAAACTTGCTGCAGGTGACCTAAACTCAAGGTGAGTGGGCTGCTGATTGGCCAGGTAAGGCTGGAAAGACAGGCAGGAGCACATCTGTAAAGGATGGGGATGTTACGCTTAGGTGTTTGGGCTTTAAGTCTACAGTGTGTCGTGGACCATCCTTATGTGAGGCTGTTGGGGGGGATGGGTGAGGGGGCCAGTAATTATCTCATCAGATTTGCGCTTTTTAAAAATCACTCTGTTCCAGATATTTCTGCAAAGAAGACATCCAGATGGCCAACAGACACATGAAAAAGTGCTCCACACCACTCGGCATCAGGGAAATACAAATCAAAACCACAATGAGATACCACCTCACACCAGTCAGAATGGCTAAAATTAATAAGTCACGAAATGACAGATGCTGGCGAGAATGCGGAGAAAGGGGAACCCTCCTACACTGTTGGTGGGAATGCAAGCTGGTACAACCACTCTGGAAAACAGCATGGAGGTTCCTCAAAAAGTTGAAAATAGAGCTACCCTATAGCCCAGCAATCGCACTAGTGGGTATTTACCCCAAATATACAAACGTAGTGATCCGAAGGGGTACATGCACCCAAATGTTTATAGCAGCAATGTCCACAATAGCTGAACTATGGAAAGAACCTAGATGTCCATCAACAGATGAATGGATAAAGAAGATGTGGTATATATATATATATATATATATATGTATATATATATACATATATATATATATATAATGGAATACTATGCAGCCATCAAAAGAAATGAAATCTTGCCATTTGTGATGACGTGGATGGAACTAGAGGGTATTATGCTTAGCGAAATAAGTAAATCGGAGAAAGACAACTATCATATGATCTCCCTGATATGAGGAAGTGGAGATGCAACATGGAGGGTTTGTGGGGTAGGAAAAGAATAAATGAAACAAGATGGGATCCGGCAGAAGACAAACCATAAGAGACTCTTAATGTCACAAAACATACTGAGGGGGCCGGGGGGAGGGGGCTAGGGAGAGGGTGGTGGGGTTATGGACGTTGGGGAGGGTCTGTGCTATGGTGAGTGCTGTGAAGTGTGTAAACCTGGAGATTCACAGACCTGTGCACCTGGGGCTAATAATACATTATATGTTTATAAAAAAACTAAAAAATTAAAAAAAAATCACTCTGTTCCAAGTGTGGAAAGTGGCTTGAAGAGGGTGGGTACAGACTGAAGCCTTGAGAGTGGTGTGGAGGTGATGTAGAAATTCAGAACAAATTGGGAAGGGCCTGAACAAAGGTAGTGACAGTAGAGTAATGGAGAAGAGAATGCTTTCAAGAGAAAAATCAGAAGGTGGAATTGACAAAGCTGATTGCGTGTGAGGAGTGGATGAGAAAGAGTCATCACAGAAACACCCAAGTTTTTGTCTTAGCATGAGAGATGGCAGGTGCCATTCACTGAGAGAGGGACACAGGAAAGCAGTGCTCCAGTGGTGGTGGTCTTTGTAACTGAAGGACAGCTCTCTAGTGTTTTGGCCTATCGTCCATGCATCCGTCCATAGAGTATCTGTTGAGTCGTCTTATGGGCCAGGCACTGTGTAAACCTTGGAGATAGTCATGAATGAGAGTCTCTGGTCTCACAGAGCTTCCATACTTTGAATAGCTTCCCCCAGACACTAACATTCGACCTCTGACCCACAGAAGATGAAGTGTCCAAAATTTAAGAGCTTTTACTTCTTTTTCTAACTCAGGCACATTTTGATAGAAGTGGATACGTTCTATTTTCCTGGCCTATGGACATGGCTGCTGAACATTTTACATAGGCTCTCTCTTTCAAGTCTCAGAAGAACCCCATTAAGTAGACAATATTGCTACAAATGAGGGAACTAAGATTTGGGGAGGATAAGTAAGTTGTCTAAGGTTGCATAGCCAGTTAGTGAAGAGTGATGCCCAGCCCTGTCTGTGCTCTGCTGCCCTGCCACTGAGCCTTGTGTGCTTTTGTGGTGTGCTGCTGTGTCACTATCGTACTTCCTAGACCTCTGTGGTTCTCCTTCCCCAGGTTGTTAAATGGATGCACTTGGGGATCTGGGGCGGGGGGTCAGTTGTGACTGACTATTCAAAGTATGGAAGCTCTGTGAGGCCAGAGACTCTCAGTCATGACTATCTCCTAGGAGATATTGCCTGATGCACAGTGTCAGGCCCTCCCAGCTCCCAGGAGCCAGGGGGCTTCGAGAGGAGCTGGGATTGGATTTGTCCTAGGAACCTCCTGATTTTGAATCTACACAGTCTCACAGAGTCAGGGAGACCAGAACGGACCCTGGTAAAGATGTTCCCAAGACACCCTGCTCTTTGCCTTCTCTCATCTCACCCAGAAATGGCACAGGGGCAGGCCCTGGGGACCATCCCCAACACCGAGTGCAACAGGGAAAGCTGGAAGGCAAGCCAGTTTAAGAGGCATGAGAAATCATCTAGAACAGGTCCTGACCTATGGAAGGCGCTCATCCCCTATACACATTTTGTTGACTGAATGTTGCTGATGGCCTGTCAGTAATCAAAGCACTGTCTTGATAAGAAGGTCACTTATGTGTTTAATCAGAAAAGATAGCCACTAGCATTTATTTGAGATAATATAAAGGGGAGTTATTTTGGTTGTCTCTGTCCTAGCCACCAAAATGGTTGAAAGTATGAGTACGAAGGCTGGGGCCATGGAGGGTCGAGCGAGAGAAAGGAAGGGACCCCTACTGGGATAAAGGTTGATCAGGTTAAGATGGCTCCCAGCACCCTGCCTGACTGAGGTCAGCCATTTTGGTGGGCCCCGAGGTGGAGGCTGGCTTCAAGCCAACTGATGTAAGAGGAGAGAACACAGAACCTTTCTTTATACATGTTGGAGTGTTGTTGCCAAGGATTTCACTGGTAGGCGTATCTGAGGCAGGGCTCCTCGCAGGTTCCTAGTTGCCCCTTTTCTCTGCTTCTGTAAGCTCAGGAGGGAAACCAAATGCCCAGCCTCCCATCATTGCACAGCCAGACACCAGGGGAGCGGCAATAGGGATACTTAGGGTCTGTCTACACTGTAAGAGCAGATCTGTATAGCATGGAGTGCTGGCGAGTTTTTTGTTGATCTGGAACTAGGCTCTGGCCTCTTCATTTTGTACTCTGCTAAACATTTTACATATATTATCTCTTTTCAGTCTTAGAAGAAGTCTATGAATAGGTCTGGTTGCTACCAATAAAAAATTCACAGACTGAAGTACGTTCTCCTCTGCCTCACTTTCCCTTTTCACCCTCCCGTTGACCAGCACCAGCACCTTTCCAAAGCCCTTGGTAAAAGCCTACAGGCATGTGATAATGTACAAGGGGCAGAGGGACAGACAGCCCTACCCCACCCTGCCAACCAGAGCCTGAATGACAGTGTTCCTTCTTCTCTTTTGAAGATGCCTCCCCAGACACTTGACGGTTAGCCCCTGCTGGAGGGTTCCTGCCCTGCCTACGGTGCTGGTTTCTGTCTGTGTCACCTTCAGTTGTACGAGATCATGGCATTTGGAATCTGAAAGGCTAGTGTTCTGCCACTTGCTGGCTAGGTGAGTGATAGGACTTCTTTGAAGCTTCGTTTCTTCTACAAAATGGGGATTATTTTCTTTCTTTCTTTCTTTTTTTTTTTTTTAAGATTTTATTTTATTTGGGGGGGGGGCAGGGGGACAAGCAGACTCTGCTGAGTACAAATGACCTGAGATCATGACCTGAGCCGAAATCAAGAGTCAGACATTCAAGGCCCTGAGCCACCCAGACACCCAGGAATATGATTTTCTATCCCACAAAATTGTGAAGATCCTGTGGCAAATACACAGCACCAAGCAGTGTTTACTGCATGGGAAGGGCTCACTAGTGGTTCTTTCTAGTTACTAGGCGATGCCATCCCTGGAAGGCTCATTCCCCTATGGCTGCTGGGGGAGGGGCAGGAGTGGGGTGCAGGGGTCTATCCTAGACAGCCAGTGTATTTGAAGAAAATAAAGCTAACAATGTTTTAGTGACTTCTAGAATGCTTTTTCTGCATCTCTCTTCCTGAGTTTTTTTTGGCTCACCATAACTTCCCTTCTCATAATCACCTTTTAGCTGGAGATGACTAATCTTTAGCCAGTTGTCCCAGGGCAGGTTTCCATGTCCACAAAACTCCTAGATGCATGGTCAACCTCGAAACTACCATCCAGCTAAGCCCATCCTTGAGGCGGAAGACCCTCGTTGGGGCTCCTCAAGGGCTTTCAGTCACATGGAGGAGAGGCACATAGCAGGAGTGACACCATGGGTTGATTCTATTTCTGGGTTTTCTTAATTTCCCCCGGCTTTATAAGAAAATAACATCGATTGCACACGAGTGAGTTGAATCTCTCATTTGACAGATGAGGGCCAAATGAGACTAATTAAAAATGTTCTTTTGTATTTGTCAGCAGTTTAAGGCTGGATTCAGTCATCATCCCGACAGCCTATGAATAGGCCATTTTCAAGGATGTCCCCAAGTAAAACCAAGCTAGCTGCTGGGCATTTTTACCCACAAAGGCAATGGAACTTCTGATGGCCCTTTTCTGATATTCTAGGAAGTTTTAAGGGCAACAGACTTTTGAAGTCATGAAAACATGAAAACATTTCTTTGAGTTTAGAAGGCTACAAAGAGGACACTACAGCTATTTCTAGAAATAGGAGCCCTTGAAGTGATGGTATTCCTCTTTGTGGTTTGGACTTTGATAATCAGGTTCCCTGAGTGGGTCATGAGTCAGTCAGTCAGGCCTTCTTTCTCGGCCTTGTCAAGCAAATGCTCCCCGCAAGATGGGTTCTGTGTTGTGTAGAGGGGGCGGACTGATGTGGTGGAGGGCGTGCTGGGCCAGCCGGCAGGGGCTCAGTCTCGTAGGCCTAGTTCTCATACACATTGGCATGTGACTCCATGACTTACTTGGGGTGTCCTGGCCTCAGTTTCCTCGTCACAATGAAGGGTTTGGAATGGCGGATTTCTAAGGTTTCTCCCAGCTCTCTAAACAACTAGAGATAACACAATCCAGGACAGAGTGGGAGAGCCCATGTGCTCTGTCACCATGTTGGGGTATGGGCCCCAGTATTGTCAGAACTATCATCTTTTACAGAAAAGCCAGAAATATGTCTTTATGTTAAATCTGAGATTATTAGAGTTAGGCAACAAACTCATTTTTTGGTTATTTTTTTTTAGAGGTGAGAGGAAGGGCAGATGGAGAGAGAGAGAGAATCTCTCCCAGATGTGGGGATGGATCTCACGACCCTGAGATCATGACCTGAGCCAAAACCAAGAGTTGGACACTCAACTGACTGAGCCATCCAGATGCCCCTGAATAAAATTTTATTTAAAATAAAAAAAAATGGGGGTGCCTGGGTGGCTCAGTGGGTTAAGCCGCTGCCTTCGGCTCAGGTCATGATCTCAGGGTCCTGGGATCGAGTCCCACATCGGGCTCTCTGCTCAGCAGGGAGCCTGCTTCCTTCTCTCTCTCTCTGCCTGCCTCTCAGTGTACTTGTAATTTCTCTCTGTCAAATGAATAAATAAAATCTTTAAAAAAAAATAAAAAAAATGTATTCAGGAGCCCCTGATTAAGATTTTTTAAAAGACCCAAATCTACACATCAGAGGAAAACTATAGCTAGCCAACACACTATTTCAGTACATTAATTAGAAATTTTCACAAGGTTCAGCTCAATCAGAAAACAAAGCAAAGAATTTCAGTTACTGTTCTCAGGGATTTGTTGAGTTACTGCTGGAGCTACTGCTACTCCTACCGAAGACAGTAGACCAGTGTCAGGTTACTAAGGTGAATAATAATCTAGCAAAATTAAACAGATGTGATAACACAGGAAGAACAAACGCAACCTGAGCTGAATTGTAATTGAATGATGAAGGTCAGTAATAATAGTGAGAATACTTTATCTGTTAACATTTTACACTATTTGAATATCCAGGGCCTTTAGAAATTTAGTAATTGTGTTAACTGAAGTTTAGATCAAAGGTTAAAAAAAAAAAAAAAAAAGAGCCAAGGCAGGTGGGCTTGGTTCTAAGGCCAGGATATTAAGTCCTGTAAGGGCCCTGTGACTGTCCCCTCACAGGTGCTGTTGAGGCCATCTGTGTCACCCGCACACCCAGCTGTCCTGGCCCATCAGAGAGCTTGTCACCGCATCTAATCCACCCTGCATGCTGTTCCCTGTTCTCACTGCTCACTGGAATGGGCGCTCCATGACCCTGAGGCACGGAGCTGTGTGTGAAACAATCTTTTCCAAGAGGGGGCACTGGCCCCTGTGCTATAAGGGAAAGTGACCCCCCAGCAATCAGGAAGCAGGCTTTATAAATAGCTGTTTTTGTTCTCCGAGTGTGACTCTTGTGCCCACGGTTCTTGCCAACAGATTTGTCTTGGCTCAGTGTATTTCGGCCTCAAGGAGGCAAGGTATTTGCTGGCTGCTTTCCATACTGGGGACAGATTGGTGTTCACGGCACTCAGGAAAATCTAGGGTGGTGACTAGATTAGACAACTGGAGACCAGAGACCGGGAGGGGGTGGGTAGAATTGTGGGGAACAAAAAAAGAGGAAAGGGCTCAAGAACGAGCTAAAGGAAACAAGAAGGCCAAGAAAGGAGGAAGGACATGCCTAGCATGTATTTTGCAATATAAATACGGAATCCTCTTAGTAACCTATGTTATAATCGCCTTAATAACTTCTTAGCTCATTTTCATGTGTGAAAAATTACCTGTAAAATCACAGATGACAGATCGTTTGCACTTAAGGGGCCTTTGGGGTCCAGGGATTCCCAGCCAGAAGATCACAGGTTCCAAGGAATCTTCCAAAGTATGAAAGGAGTCCATGAGTTGCTGTCAACATTTCTTAATGTGAAACAGTATTTGTGCATTTGCTCATAATAAAGACCGCATAGGCTATCTAGTGGGTTAAAATTTTTTGCCATGGGATGGAATTAAAGTATTACATTGGTCACCTCATGGTAACCAGAGTCACTGATTGCTTAGTAAATGGGTGGTGTTGAATAATAAAAATGGGAAAACAAATTATTACTTGGAACAGCTTTATGGCTGAGAGAAATCTTAGTCAATATGGCACCCATGGTGGTGAGGGATGAGGAATGAAGAAAAATAGGGTGCATGCAGAACTGCTAGACCATACCAGCTCTGGAAGGTAGTTCTCTTCTAAGCCAGAACAGTCTTCTCATGGTACAGATTAGGAAGCTCAGACCAGTCCTTAGTGACATACTGGCTGGAATCCAAGGCCCAGCTCCAACTTCTAGTCCGCATCCCTTACCTTTCCCCCTGCCCTGCCTCGTGTTGCTGTGCCTGGGATGCATCTGAGAGAAATGGAAAAGTCAGCCACTTCAGGGGACCTAGTGCCTACAAAGCTGCAGCCATTCTCAGTGGTGCAGTGGCTTTGTTCACATCTCCCCAGCCACAGGCATGGCTGAGAGAGGGCAGCTCTAGGTTGACCGACTCTGGTTGCTCAGGGCCCCGTGGCGCGCTTCTCCACAGAGTCTGTGATCTGGGCCTCCTTACCGGCCTCTGGTCTCCACACTTCTCTACCGAAGCAACAAAAGGCCAAACCCACTGGGCAGCCTCTCCACCACTCTGATGGAATCTGGGGTCCAGACAATCTATCCCCTCTGAACAATGATGCTTCTCTTTCATGCAACACTATTACATGGACTACGGACATAGTCTCCTTTGGTAAGCTCTCCCCATTTCTGTCTGGCACCTGACGAAATCTCCTCCTAAGGGCAGGACTCCAGCATGAAGGCTGCCAAAGTCTGAAATCTGATCCTCCCCCACGGTAGCATCAATGACACGTGTGAGTGTGTGTGTGTAGACACACACAGGCCAGCACAGCGAGGCTTCTCTGATACTCTGCTGCGAAGCACACTCACAGCCATGGCCTCTCTGAGGTGACAGGGTCTCTAGAATTTCCACAGCCTGACTTGAGATCTGCTGCAGTGATGACCATGCCACCCCATGGTCCTGCTACTTTGGGGGTGACTCTCGGGAGCGACAGCTAGTGAGGCAGCTAGGGTTTTCCTCCCCTGAGGGTCTGAGTATCTGGAATGTTCTTCCAGTCACTATTTGTCCTTGCCAAAAGAAAATCACTCCCTTCCCCCATCCAAAAATTAAAAAAAAAAAAAAAGAAAGAAAGAAAAAAATCTCAGAGTTTGGCTCCTTTGAAGATTTATTCATGGAATGAAAATCCCCCTCAGGCCAATTTGGCCAATGCTAGAGGGCTCTGAGTAAGTTTTCTCTCCCAGGTCTCAGAGAGCAGAGTCAAATACTGGGACAAAAAGAAATCCTGTGCCTGGAGGAAAGGGAGCAAAGGCAGGTGGCAATGTGTGTTTCTAAGGTTCTGTAATGACCGCTTAGTTGTTGTGTTTCTTTCTTTCTTTCTTTTTTTTTTTTTTAAGTAGGATGCCCAGTGTGGGACTTGAACTCGTATCCCTGAGGTCAAGTCACATTCTCTACCAACTGAGCCAGGAGGGCACCGCTGCTATGTACCTTTTTGATTCTGAACTATGCTTTACCAGCATTCACACATCCATCAGCCCGGGAAGCTGGTCTTCAAAGGGAGGTGGGGACAGTTAAGGCCCAGGCAAGAGGAGATGGCTGATTAGAACATAAGTCCCAAATGCCTAGAAAAGGCAAGCCACTTTGCTGGAATGGAGCTCATGTCCAAGAAGGCCGCTTCCTGGGTCCTGACCAACCAAGGCTAGAAACTAGAAACCATCCAGGTCAGTAGAGGCACCCTAGAAGCAGGTCCACACCTGCTCCCTACTGTGATCGCCAGTGGGACCCCCAGCAGAGCTTTGCCTTCCCTCCACACACCCTTCTGTCCAGCCCCCCTCCATCCGTTGAGAGTCCTCTCAGTCCTGACTCACCCCATGTTTATTGTGTGCTCCCATTGCACTAGCTGTTTTGCAGACCCAAGGGTCCCCCTCTCATGGTTCTCACGTCTACACTCAGTGGTTTTTCTATCCATGCATCTGAGACATCCTTTAAAATGCAAAGCTGGGGGCGCCTGGGTGGCTCAGTGGGTTAAGCCTCTGCCTTTGGCTCAGGTCATGGTCTCGGGGTCCTGGGATCAAGCCCCGCATCGGGCTCTCTGCTCGGCGGGGAGCCTGCTTCCCTTCCTCTCTTCCTGCTGCTCTGCTTGTGATCTCTCTCTCTCTCTCTCTCTCTGTTAAATAAATAAATAAATAAAAAATCTTTAAACTGCAAAGCTGACTGGAACAGTATTACGGTGTCGGAGGCAACGGAGGAGCCTGCTCTCTCCTCTCTCTCCCACAAGCAGCTTTTCTGAACAGGGGGCTGTGCCAGACTTATGGTAGGTCAGGTTACAACAGCTCTGTGGTTAAGCCGCCTGCTGTCACTCCAAGCACATTTCCCCATAGAAACGATGTGATGTTGAGGTTGGTTCCCCGGCTAACCTACAAAAGCCAATTAACTGATTATGTATCTAGTTTTGGAGACAGCTATGTGGAGCTGAAGCAGCTCTGGCTGGAAGCCAGAAAGGCCTGGGTTCAAGCCACAGGTCAGTCACTTACTTGCCATGTAGCTTTGGGCAAGTCATTTAGTCTCTGTGCCATAGTGTCTTTATCTTGCATTGGGATGATATCATCTACCTTGCAGCGTTTAGGGGAATGTTCAAAATGGGCCATCTGATATACGGCACAATAGAGATCCATTGCCATGTATAAAATTGGCTTTGTGGCACCATGGATTCTGAATTCCAATTTGAAATATAAGCAGTGCACCTTTCTGGCTGACTTCGGATTGGAGAATTTTTTGCTTTCCTGGGAAAGGGACATGGCGTGTCCTCCAATCTCTGGTGCTACCCTGAAGTCTGGGCTGGAGTTCTTAGAATGGGACAGGAGGTGCCAGAGAGAAGTAGGAAGGAGCAGAGGTAAGTAGGTGAGTAAGGGCACAACGTAGGTAGGCATCCTATTTCTTCCTTCTGCTCTCATAAAAGTAGGCGATGCTATGGTTACTTCTTCCCGTTTCCTGTGCCTTCCACGCCACCAAACAGCCGGACACCTCCTAGTCATAGTGCAATACAGACTAACTCGTTCTCCCCTCCTTCTTGTACCTTTTAAGTCATGAAACCGTTAGCAAGGCAAGCCAACGATTCATTAGATGGGGCACATGCCTGGATAAAACCCCCTTCCCATCCCGATTGCATCTTCTTCCTGTGCCAGTCTTAAAAATCTTAACTAGGAAAGCACTCGCCAGAGCCTCACTCTGCCGGAGAAGGCTGCAGTATACGCTGCCAGCAGAATCCTTTCTATTTTGCCCTTTAGAAAATCTCATCCATATGCTCTCGGCTTTGCTTCCACTCTGATGTTTGTGACTTCTGATACTTGTGTATGCACTCCTAACACCCACTGCAGTGACTGTGATCATGTGAACTCGTCCCCCTCATGAGCCTGGCATTCTGGTTGTGTGTTCAAGCCCACCAAATCCCCACGGTCTCTCAGAGGTCATGCTCATTCCCCTGAGAAGCCCAACCCGTTCCCTTTGCCCCCTCATGGTGCCATTGGCAGACATGTCCCCACTGTGGATGTGACCCTGCTGCTCCTGCCTGCCAGTTCCTCGGGAGAACTGCTTGGCACCTCGTCTGCGAGGCTTCTTATTTCTAGCTCACACCTGCTGCCCCACCGTGGGCTGTGATTGTAGAGTTTCATGTGAACATTCTACTTTATCCCCTTTAAATCTCATTTTAAAGCTCTCCTGTTTGGTCTTCAAGTCTCTGGCCAAAAATATTCCTCTTGGTTTATGGGACAAGCTCCTGATTCCTTGCCAGGAATCAGCACTGAGATCCATGGTCCTGAAGAACAGTCGTTCTCAGATCGGTTACAGAGCAGCTCTGTGTTCCACATACGTGCCTGTTTCTTCTAAAACCATGACTCATGCCTGATGAAGAGACTTGAACATCACCTCTGCCCCACGTCCCTTCATTTCCTACACAAGACACCAGAGTCACTAGGGATACTGACCAGGATTCTTCTGGATGTGTTACTTGCCCCCACACCCACAGGCAGCAGGGGGTTATAGGAGTATGTGTACCTCCTTTTGTCTCTAGTGCAGACGTTTTCATCAAAGTCAATTCAGCAAAATATTGGTTTCATAAGATGCTCTAGGATGGGGAATTCTATGGTCAGGGAAACCCAGTATCTTGCTTTTGCATGGTATCAAGAGGTTAGAATCTACACTAAAGGCTCTATAGTATTCCACAGAAAAGAAATATACTTAACTTGGAATTTCCCAAATGAATTTGATGATTGCCCTCCTGTGTGTTTCCTTTTAGCATCCCACAGAATGCACTCTTACCAATGCTGCTTTGATGCATGCTTGAAGCAGACAGCCTAAGAAGCTACCTATGAGGAGTCTGCTGGCTGTCCCACTTTCCCTTCTCCAGAAGACCCAAGACTTCACCTTGGATACAGTCTCAGACTTTTTTTTTTTTTCCTCCCCAAACAGGGATGGGGTATTTTCTCTTTGTTTCCATGTTATGTCTATTTATTAGTCAGCCTCTGACCTTGCTTTATGTTGCCTTGACCTACTGAGTTCATTTTCTTTCTGGATCATTTCCTTTAGGCCATCTAGAAACCCTTCATCAATGCAAAAACACTGATCTCTTAAGCTTCCTGGAGCTCATTCATTCCCTCCTCTGGGAGGAGACCAATTTACATGTGCAACACCAGTAATTTGTGACCAAGGTCAAGCGAGATAAATCAATAACTGGCCCCCATCACATGCCTAAGGTGATATTTCTTGAGCAATAATGTGACACCTTGGAGGCCCTTGGATCTTATGAGGCCTGGAAATAGTTTATTTGACTTGCACTACGGTTTCTTAAATTGGAGGATTTTATACACACCTGGAGCCCAGCTCCTCTTGAGATATTGGATTTGTTAGTACTAGGTTGCTTTCCAACCTGGCAGCAACTGGCCAGAGCTGAGTTCTGGCTGTTCCCATGACACAGAGCACATGCTCTCCAGTTTGCCAGAGTCCGCGGCACTCCCTAGAGCCCCACATCCTCTCACCCCCCTCACTTAAATTAACTACCTTGCCTCTACTGCCATTTTGATCTGTGACCCCTCACAGAGACCTTTGCAGTTTCCTCCTAGGAGTTTTCCTAGGAGCTGCCTCAAAAGGGTCTCCCCCACCTCCTTCCCCATCTGATTCCTCCCATTTGAGCTGCTGGTACCTTTGGACGAGTCCTAATACATGTCTAATGTCAAGGGCTGATTAGTTATGGCAGAGTAAGAACTGAAGCCGTTGGCACTGGCATTGCACTGACCATGTGCTAAGAGAGTATCATCCCAAGGCCACATCTTCAGAGAAAAAATGATTTTCAGTCGCTAAACCTGTGTTTACAGGTTAGGTACAACATGTCAGGCTTATCAACTGTTTGACCAGCATGGAACACCCAACTAATGAACTCATCCTTTCCTGAAGAAGTAGCTCAAGCTCATGTTTACCTTTCCCCTGAATTTTCTACTTTGCACAAATGATGGTTATTATGAACGCTAACATTAGGCTATCAAGTCTTGATTATTAAAGGACAAATTATTATCCAGTCCTCAAATCTCTTCTTTTCTAACTCATTGGCTTATTGCTGGTGGTTTCATTTTTCCTTAGTATAGTTATCACTAGCTTGGTGGAGAGCAAAATTAAAAGTACAAATCATGAACCAGGCCATCGGCTCAAGTCAGAGAGCATTCTGTTTATTATCTTTGCCTCAACACTGCACATGTCTGCAGAAACCCTGATGATGATGAGCAGCCTCCATTCCTCTCCCTGGCCAAGTTTAGGGCTGAGGTGATGCAGGAGAGGAAAGGGAGAACCTGATGAATTAGAAGCTAATTAATAGGAATGCATTGATAGCTCCAGTAAGTTTCACAAGACTAACAGTTTGGGGTTTTAATTCACCCGTGATGTTCCTACCACCTCTTGCCTTATGGTAATCCAAAACCAGAGACTGCAGACACACATTCAGCCCACTGAGTTCAAAGGCAAGGTATGGTACTTGGCTTGATTGGCAGTTTGGAATGCTCTCCAAAAAGCTCCACTTTGGAGATTAAAGGGACTCTTGATTCAACAGAATAGAAAAATCTTGTTACTAGACAATGAGGAGTTTCAGTCTAAGTGTAGGTCCAATAAACATGACTACATAGCATTTATTATACCTAGCATGTAAGTCCCTGATGCTTTAGCAATTGGAGGGTATAAGTACATTCTTGGAATGAGGAGAGCCTCTTTGATTGAAGAGCATTAGAAGATAGGGAAACTGCTTTCTTAGTAAAAGGTGAAGTGGTAAAGCCCAAAGGAAAAAAAGAATTTAAACACTCATTCGATCTTCAAAGTAGAGATCTATAATCTTCAAAGTAGAGATCTGATGACCCCTCTCCGAGGCGTGTTTACAGAAAGATGCTTACACTGGGAAGGGGGCTGAAACCCAAGTGCCAGTTCAGAGCCTGGAGTCCGCAAATTATTACTACAGTTAAGAATTACAGCACTATTCCCGGAAACGAGAGCGGCTACAGTGGACTTGCTTATGGACCTCGAAAGGTTCTTCTTACAAATTCCCATAATAATCCACAGTATCACACCAGCGTCTGAAACATTTCACATCCACTCATTTATCTGCTCTCATTCTCAGAAGCATCCTGTGAGATAGCTGTGATTTCCATTTTACACACCAGAAAATGAAGACTCAGGGAAGTGAGTAACTTTCCCCAGGGCAGAGTAAGTAAGAGGCAGGGTAGAAGCTGAAACTCAGCTCTGATTTTTGGATGCAGTGAAACGCAGGGATTAGTACCTATGTTTCATGTGAGGGGAATGCAGCCTAACATATAGAGTTGTAAGGCCATTTGCCTGGTGTTTCTGGAGAGATTATTTGCTTATTTTACCAGGGAGTTACCTGGTTTCCTGATCAGTACAGCAAAAGGCTGCTTTCAAAATTTCCTTTGGCCATGGGGAACCCGGGTGGTTCGGTTGTTAAGCCTCTGCCTTCGGCTCAGGTCATGATCTCAGGGTCCTGGGATGGAGCCCTGCATCGGGCTTCCTGCTCAGTGGAGATCCTGCTTCCCCCTCTCCCTCTGCCTGTCACTCTGCCTACTTGTGCTCTCTCTTACTCTGTCAAATAAATAAATAAAGTTTAAAAAAAAAAATTCCTTTGGCAAACAACAAATACATTAAAACTGTGTTTAGTAAATACTGTTTGAAAAGAAGGATTAAAATTAATCATTGGAATCTTTCTTGGAATATCTATCGTTTTTTAATCTCTTTCATTAAACATGGCAAGTATGAACAGTTTAAGGAAACTATATGAGACTGAATATGCTAATCATATCAGTTTTAAATATAAAGATGGACTCTGGTGTATCACAGAAACACCCCTAATACAAAAGGATGATACTTCTCCAAAGTTCTAATTAGTAAAATATAACAGACGGATAATAAACTCTGAATTTTTTTCTTTGGAGACAAAAAAACCCAAGCCAAAACAAACAAACAACAAAAAAAACCAAAAAAACCATGCTGAACTAAGTTTAGAGGCCACCTAAGTCCATTTCTGCTTGAGAGAATCTGAAATTGTAGCAGTGAGGAAGAGAGAATGACGTGTGGAATTTTGTTCAATATGAATTTCTACTTCCCCAACCAAACAGCACGCTTCACAGTTCAGGGCTTGTGAAAAAAGCCCCATGGTTGGTTTCCACAGTTTCCCTGGCCCTGATTTGCATGAACTCCCCCAGGTTAGCAGAGCTGATTCCTGTTTGCCTCTCTCCAGACAGCCCTCTTCTTTCTGTCTCCCTGAGGCTTACTTCATCTCCTGTCTCTCTGGATCTCTCTCTGACCTAACACCCTGTACACCCAATATGTTTCAGTATAAAAGTCCCCATGTTCCTGGGAGTCCTGGAATCTGGGCTCTGGAAATACTCTGCGAGATAATTCATCTCTTTGCGGACCTATTCACAAAGTATCTGCTGACTAACCATCTCCCCATCCACTCACTCACCCCGTGCACAGCATGGAGGCCATGCTGCCGCCGCCTTCCCTCCCTGTCTTCCCACTCCACCTCAGAACCACTTGCCTCTCTCTTCACAGCCAGCATCCTCTCGCAAAGCACGTCTGCCCTTTGCCCAGCCTGCTTCTCTCCTCCTGGGTCCTTCTTTCCTCAGGGCATTCCCATTTCTTTCTCAAGCTCAAATGGAACCTTCTTTCTGAAGTCTAATCCTACTCTCTCTCAGTTAGGTGCTCCCACAACACACTCATTATTCATGGCTCCTTGTTCAAACAAAGCCCACCATATTATACTGTATATCCTTTTTTGGTGATAGCTTGAGGGAAGGTGGATATGATTGGTTAACTTGTGTTCTCCAGGAAGCTCTGTGGAAGGCCTAACCCCAGTACTTGCGAATGTGACTGTGTTTGAAATGGGGGTCTCTGAAGATGTCATCAAGTTAAGATGACATCATCCTGGGTTAGGGTGGGACAAATACAATGACTCAGAGTCCTTAAAAGAAGAGAGACATTTGGACAGAAAGACACAGAGCAAGAAAGCATGTCAAGATGAAGGTAGAGATTGGAGTTTTGTAGCTCCAAGCCAAAAGATGCCAAGAATTGCTGGCAACCACCAGAAGCAAGAAGAGAGACACGAACAGATTCTCCCTCAGACACTGGGAAGAAACCAATCCTGCTGACACCTTGATCTCAGACTTTTAGCCTCCACAATTATGGAGGAATATGTTTCTGTTATTGGAAGCCACCCAGTTTGGGGTAGTATGTCATGGCAGCCTTAGGAAGTGAATACATTGGTGATAGCTTCTGGATATGCTCATCTTCCCAACTAGACCCATGGGCTCCTGGAAGTAGGGGCTGTGGTGATCCCTGTGTACCAATACTGACACAGAATAGATGCTCAACACATTCTGGCCAAATGAGGGAACATTCTCAGCACCATCCTTCGGCTTTTAGGTCAGTGGATCCCAAGAGGGTTCACTTCCCTGAGTGAGCAAGCTTAGGAATGAGGTGGAGAGATAACGGGTTAGCATCAAAACGATGACTTAGAAAAGACCAAGCAGAAAAAGTGGGAAAAAATGTGTCAAAAACCTTGTAGGTGGATTGTAAGAGGAAGTGGAGGTCAGGGCTGGGGTTGGTCAGGGAGGGAGTGTTTTGAATATTTAGGACTGCATTTTGAAATAATGGGTGATGATCAGGCCCCAGAAGGAGATGCCACACTAGACTGAGGGGTCAGGGTGGTGTAGGGAAGGGGGAGCAAAGGAGCAAGCAAGTGATAAGGCCAGACTGGCATTTGGGAAAAGATATTTATAAAGGGTCCTAAGGCAAAGCACGCCTTTCTATAAGATGGGGCAAGGATTGTGGCAGCAGGTTCTTGTGTGACAGAAACAGGACAAAACACGGGCAGCTGCCAAAGTGAGGACCTGAGAACAAAGAGTATGAAGACGGCCAGGGGCCCAATGAGGAAATCCTGAGGAGGGGACAACGTGGGGACCAGCTGGGAGCTGAGGAACTAAGGAGGTAAAGATCTCCCGGGGGCACCCCAGTTGGTTGTTGGGGTGGGGGGCAGAGGGCTCTCATTCAGTGGGTACCATAAGCTCACCCCTGGGCTCAGAGAAGATGATGTGTGTGTCATCCAGATGAATGAATCCAGCTCCTCTTTTTAGAAACCTTTGCAACATATTCCACAACGTCTCTCAATAACTCATTTTAGCCTTTAATAGGTCTCCAGGCCAGGAGAATCTTCCTCCCATCCAAAACAGCAATTCCTCACTTTAGAAGCACACTTTTTCCCTCTCATTCTTTCCTGAGTCCAGATGAAAAGTAAGGTGTGGTCACTATTTCCTGTTGTGAATCCTTCACACTGTTGAGGCCTAGTCCCAATATATTCTCTGCTTCTTCTCTCCAAAAAAAACAAAACCAAAACAAAACAAAAAATAACAACAACAACAAAAACAAAACAAAAACAAAAAAACTCTCCCCTGCAAAAAACTATTTTGGTTTACTTAAGGTTTCCTCATGGGGCCGTTAATTAGCTCTGTGGTTCTTCTCTAGTCTCTTTCTTGGGTGTCTCCTTGGTCATGGGGCACCAAACTGGGCCTCCAGAGACGCAGGGAGTGCAGCAGGATCAGTGGAGGTTGTGGAGCCAGACCGAACAAGGTTTCAATAGCAGCTGCCCTGTTACCTAGTTGTATGTTCTTTGATACATACAAGTGGAGCCTCAATTTCCTCATCTGTAAAATGGATCAACAGTAGTTACCATATACTTGGGGAGTTGTGCTGGTTAAAAATAACGTACATGAAATTCTTGAAAACATTAGAAAATGATGGCTCCCATTGTTGGTGTCAGTTGGAGCAATGCTGATGACGTGGGGAAAACCACCCTTTAAGGACTTTAATAAACACCCAGGAAGTCTGTGTGCTTAAACCATGACATCACTGCATAGTTCAGATGGTAACTCTTGCTGCCTCTCATGGTCACATAAAACACAAACTGGTTTTATTCCCATACAGCAAAACCACGTACAGGAGGAAGAACTGTGCTTCTGAGGGTCAATTTTTCAAATTTTCCTTCCACAAAGATAAAGTTGCATAACCTATCAAACAGTTATTTCACTTGCAAAGGGACCTGAGTAATGGTATCTTTAAAACTCTCATAGTGACTGAACAAAATCATTGGGATTTTTTTTAATCAGAGAAGACTAATAAAATTCCCACTGGAGATAAACTTACTCTAATCATCTCCTTTATATCTACTTCCCTCCAAACCCTGTAAATACTACTGTGTTAATAGTATTTTTAAGTAAGATTTATTTATCGACGGGGGCGGGGTGAGAGAGTGAGTGTGAGTGGGGAAAGGGGCAGAAAGAGAGGGAAAGGATCCTTAAGCAGACATCCCATTGAGCATGGAGCCCAATGTAGGCTTGATCCCGGGACCCTGAGATCACAACTTGAGCTGAAATCAAGAGTTGGACACTTAACCATCCAGGTGCCCCTACTGTGATAATAGTGTTTTAAACCAGTATGTACAGTGTGGTCTCAAGTAAATAAAATCGTACAGTGCAAGTATGGGAAAAATATATTATAATGCTAAAAGTGTTTATTTCCTGGGGACAGTAGGATTTGTTTTCCATAATAAGCCTTAATTACTCGTATAAAGAAAAGTTTTTTGAGAAATGGCACATATAACTATAAAAACATGTTTCTACAAATATTTAAAAATACGTGTATCAAGTAAACCACTGAAAAAAGGTAATATTGTGTTTCTGAGTGATGACACTCTAAGTGATTCATTTCTTTTTTAACTTTTCTGAACTTTATAAATTATTTATTTATTGAATATTTTAAATTTTTAAAAAGATTTTGTTTATTTATTTGACAGTGGGGGGAGTGACAGACAGAGGCAGAGGGAGAAGCAGGCTCCCCTCTGAGCAGGGAACCTGATATGGGACTCCATCCCAGGACCCTGGGATCATGACCTGAGCCAAAGGCAGACACATAACCAAATGAGCCACCCAGTCACCCCTATAAATTATTTATAATAATACTGCAATGTACTATGTAATCATACTTTATGATCTATTATTAAATAGTGATAAATGCATTGAAAAAAATTTATCAAGAAAAATGAAGAGAAAAAGGACGTCACATATTGCTGTATTGATGACTCATGTCCTATGACCAACAGGTATTTATTTGTCCCTTTCAGAAAATCACCAAATCTCAGAATTTAAGGGCTTCTGAGTCATCCAAGATGACTATTATTTCATGTAGGATCTATTTTTGTAATAATATAAATAATAATAATAATAATAATAATAATAATAATGGTAGCAATATAGTAACTGTGTGCCAAGCCTTTGTAATAAACACTTTAAATGCATTGGTCCATTGGAGCTTCAGAATAATTCTATGGTACTTAAGTAAGGTATCTGTAGTAGGCAGAATAATGTCTTGAAAATGTCCACTTTCTAATTCCTGGAATCTGTGACTATGTTAATTCATATGGCAAAAGGCAATTAAAGGTGCAGGTGGAATTGAAATTGACAGTCAGCTGACCTTGAGATAGGGAGATAATCCTGAATTATCTGTGTGGGTCTAGTATAATCATAAGGGTCCTTGTAAGTGAAAGAGGGAGGCAGAAAGAGACTATCAAAAGGATGCCATGGAGAGAAAGACTTAACTGGTCATTGCTGGCTTTCAAGATAGAAGGGGGCCCTAGCCAAGGAATGTAGACAACTCCAGATGCCAGCAAGTAAGGAAACGGATTTTCCCCTAGAGCCTCCACAAAGGAATGCAGCCCTGAGAATACCTTGATTCTAGCCCAGTGAGACCTACTTCAGATTTCTGACCTCCAGAACTGCAATATGATAAATTAGCGTTGTTTTAAGCCACTGAGCTTGTGGTAATTTGCTACAGCATCCGTAGGAAACAAATAAAGTATGATATCCCAATTTCGCAGGTGAGCAGACTAAGCCTTAGAAGAGTAACTTGAGGAAGGCCGCATATAAGTGGTTATGACAGCTCCAGCACTGGAGCCCAGGCTGTCTGATGATATCGCCTGTACCCCCAGGCACCTGGCCTCACTGGAGCCCCAGATGTTTGTGCTGCACCTGCGTGAACATTAAAATCTGAAAATGCTCTCATCAGTAGCCCTCTGCCCCTGAGAATGGCTCTAACTGGTAGAAATGATGTCCAATATTTGGTGCTTAAAATGGTCTTTCCAGTCATTTTCCCCATTGATTAATCAGGCCAAATAATCCAATTCCTCCTTTATGAGAAATATTTTTTAAATATTTGAAGTCAATAATCACTTCTCCCTAAGTCTTTTCTTTGGGTGGAACAAACCCAGATTCAGTCTTTCCTTATTAAGATATTAAATTCTAGCACTTTCCTGACCTCTTCCCTCTGGAAATCATTCACACTGTTGACACCCATTTGAGGACCTGGGCAGTTCTTAACCTTACTTTGATTTCTTCCAGGTGCTTATCATGCTGACCTTAACCCTTCTGAACTTGATATAGTCTATCTTGAGCTCTTTGATGGAAATATTTCTAAATATCAATCCATCAATACTGATAATTTTTGCATTATCTATTCTAATGACTTGAAACTATAGCTTGCTTTCAAGTTCCTTTTGATATTACCACAAACTGATTCCACTCTTTATTGACATGAGTCATACCTTTCTTGTTTTAGTTGGGAAGGCGCAAGAAGAAAAGGTTTGTTAAACTACAGTAAGGAACTGTTCTGGCAAACCAGCAACTTTATAAGGAGCCCTGAGATACCATAGGCTTCTCCAATGTGCCAGTCTGAAGCTGTGTTACCCATTCCAGTGTGCTGGGGAGGCAAGAGGAAAATGAAAGAAATGTTAAGAGTCAATGTGATTTCAGGGCACCTGGGTGGCTCAGTCAGTTAAGCACAGGACTTTTGATTTTGGCTCAGGTCATGATCCCAGGGTCACGAGAGGGAACCCTGCGCAGGGCTCTGTGCCCAGTGGGGAGTCTGCTGGAGATTCTCTCTCCCCCTCTGTCCCTTTCCCCTGTGCTTTTTCTCTCTCAAAAATAAATGTGTCTTTTAAAAAAAAAAAGAGTCAATGTGATTTCATCATATTAAATTACTGTGAGTCGTTAAGGTAGAGAGACCTGCACACAAATATTAGTAACATCCACAGCTCTAAATGATCCATGTTGCTGTTCCCTTGTTTCTGCAAATAATCAAGGGCTGACTGTAAACAAATAAGACAGCCAAGAAAAATCCCTGAACTTATACAGTTGCATAATGATGAATGCTTGGTGAAAAAAACATGAACCCATATTTCATTCATTTCACTCCCTGCATCTCTTCCAAGGATGGGTGGGGAGGGTGGGGATAAAACATTTTTGTGGGCTAGTATATAAACATCCCAGTAATTAAGTAAGCTGCTCTGTCAGAAGTGACTTGAAGAGTCAAAGGTACTTGAACACAAGCATAAGGTTTGCATTTCCTTTCTAAATACCTATGGGAGTAACAATAAAAATAGAAATGCCACAATCAACTTCACTTGGGGTTTTTCTGAATCCCAAATGTTTGAAAAAATAGTTTGTTGTATTGAGGGAAACAGGTGCAGACAGTCTGGATCTCTGGGTACCTAGAGCAGGTCTCTTTTGGGTGCTGACTATTAGACAAACCCAAGTCAGGACACTAAATGAAGCCTCCAATGGTGAGGATTTTAACTCTACCTACTGTGTCTGCTCTTTTGTACCTTTATGCTTTGGGAAAGTCAAACACCTGGGCTATAACACTAGGCTACCTCATAGGGCTCCTGGAAAGGGTAACTTAGAATGGTTTCATTTTTCAATTAAAAAAAAAAAGTATCTACAGACACCTGGGTGGCTCAGTGGGTTAAGCCTCTGCCTTCGGCTCAGGTCATGATCCCGGGGTCCTGGGATTGAGCCCCGCATTGGGCTCTCTACTCAGCAGGGAGCCTGCTTCCCCCTCTCTCTGTCTCTGCCTGCCTCTCTGCCTACTTGTGACCTCTGTCTGTCAAATAAGTAAATAAATAAAATCTTAAAAAAAAAATCTTACATAAATGGTGATACAGTCTATGCCTGGGACTCATCACATACTACCCATATTCAATAGGGGAGGCCCTTTCATTTTCAGAATTGTATGATTTGAGCTTTGCTGGTTTCTATTTTGCCTCCTATAGAACATCTCTGTGTTATCTAAAGTACGAGGAGAGATGCTCCGTGGGTGAGGCGAGAGCCAGTATGAATGAAGGGTCGTTATGTCTCGTGTCTGACTGCCCCTGGCCATCCCCCTACCCACCAACAGTGCACTCCATGGCCCCAGCTGGTAAGCCCTAGGTATCCCAGGAAGCACACAGCATCTGCCCTGCAACTCCCCCTTACTCCTACCCTCTTCCTTCTCCTTCCATGTCATCTGGGGTCTGAGGTCCCAGTCTTGATCCTGTCTCTAGCCTGGCCTTGGCATTTGGACTTAGCATCTCTGATGTTCAGAGGCCAAATCTCTGCCTCTTTGAACACCCATGGAGCCTATAAAGGGAATTTTCTCTATAGCTCCAGTCCTATAGAATCCAACTCAATCCTGGCTAATTGATGCTATCCTTCCGTTCCCTAGGAGAGGGATTTAATGTATCACAGAAGAGATCTCCTCCAACTTTCAGTTGTCCTCCAAATTTCAGTTCAAGGGCCATGCCAATAAAGCAAAGACTTCATGGTGACTGATTTCATTGACAATTTCAGGCAATGTTTTACTCATGCTTGTTATTCAACAATACTCAACAACAAATGTTCATTGATTACCCACGGTGTGCCATGGACTTATACTCGATCTCCGTATACGTACAGCAACCTTGCAAGATTTTCGGGGGAGGAAGCAAAGGATTAAAGAGATTAAGTAACTTGCCCAAGGTCACACAGCTAGTACGGGGCAGAGCCAACTCTGGATGCCAACTTCGACTATACCCTGCTGCCTCATTCTATAAATATCTGGTAAGGGCTCCGTTATTTGCAAGATGTAATTCCAACCTCCTAAGGTCTCAGGCTACATAAGGACTTCTAGGGAAACCCCTCATCAATTACTCCATGGGCCTGAGTCCAAGAAAGCTAACACTCCAGAATGTACTAATTACCCAAGGGCTTTTGGGAAAGGTGGTCCGCTTTTGGTAGGAATGAAGCACTGTTTCGGTGCCTTTGAAGTGTCTAACAGGAAATACTTCGCTTCAGCCTAAACTGCTGAGGGACATATTCAAGTGGATGACACTCAACAGGTTTGGAATAACACATTCTCCAAGTGCTCGGAGTTTATGAGCAGAGCAACAACGAAAAGAATTCCATTGCTAGACTTCTCTTTCTGGACACTCAGCCACAGTGACACTGGGATTTGGGAGCTTTCGTGTATATACTCCTTAAATCAAAAAAAAAACCCTTCACAGAGAGTTCATCCAGAAACTCCACGGAGAACAGGTTCTTAGAGACCAGCAAGACTTCCGTAGTGTCATCAGCTCATCTGCTAATACAGACTACTGCTGGTTTGAGGGACTTATCATTCCTTCCCTCCTCCCTGGTTAAAGCCATCTTTCCTCCATTCCTTTTGCCTTTCTTGCAAACGTCCCCCCTCCAAGAGCCCTGGAACATGTGAGGTTTTGTTTGTTTGTTTGTTTGTTTTAAATAAATTCCTCTCTCCTTGCCAGGGCCACCTTACGAAAGAGAAATCTACATAAGTGCAAGGAGCCGGACACCAGAAGGGCTCTGTTCTTGGTTTAATTAAAGCTCTACTACCGTGGACTTGAAATTCTTAAAGGGCCCTGCATCTTAACCTTGCACTGGCTGCCCCCACCTATTCAATCCTGCTCCGTGCCATGGACAGGGAGACAGGGAGAAGAGTCATGCCACACAACTGAGAGTGGGTGGCGTGCCCGTGGTCCCCCTTTGGAACTCAGCAGGCATTTTCCCACAGAGACAATCCATAAAGATGGACAGAGGTGATAAAAGCTCTACCCTCCTTGGCCTCCGTATTTTCTTCTCTAAAATGGAGATCACAGCACTTAACCTTGCGTGTTACTGTGAGCACTGGGTGGGACAGTGTATGTAGTACCCATCAGCATGTTTGATATACAATAGGTATTTGATGAATGAAATCCACAAGAGAAAGCAAGTGCAGAAGACAGAGTCTGAAGTCTGGAGGAGTTAGGAACTGGCTTAGAATCACGTCAGCTCCAGTGCTTATAAAGATGTCTCATTTCAGTCAGGTGACTCGGCTTCTCTCAGCCTCAGTGTTTTTACCTATAAAATCCCTTTATCTAATATTTACCTTGTAGGATGATCATGGGATGTCAATAACATAATGTATTTGAAGAACCTAGTTTATCACTTGGCACCTAGTAGGAGCTCAGAAAATAATAGTTCTTTCTTTGGTTCCCTATAACACCATTTCTGTCCTCTAAACCATTCGTTTATAAGTGATGTAGGGACACAACCATTAGTAAGTGTCTTACACTATCCAGCTTCCTTTATGCTCTATGACTTATAAAATGGAACCTCCTTGTACGTGAAAATCACTTCATAAAAAATATTTGAAGATTACTCTTCTTTCTTTCCTACACATGAATTCGCTGAAGGCAGGAATCAGGGTTTATTTACCCTTGTAGCCTAGAACACCTTCTAACACATGTCAGAATCTTAGTTGAATTAAATCTGTCTTCTGTTGTTTTTGCCAACGACAAGATGATAGTTTTTCATAATATTTCTAAACTAGCAATTAATTATTAGCCTGCCAATGATTAGGAAGCAGAATGTACCAAAAATATCCCCATTAAAGGCCTTTTTATCCTTGCCTATCGCAGTTGGCTCATGTTCCTGCATTCTTGGGTCTGGTTCTTACTCCATCAACAAAGCTATTCCACTAACGAACATAACTTAGTTTTGTACAACCAGCCACCTTCTCTGGCAACAACTGTATAGAGAAGCCAAAGGAGGAAGAATTTCCTAAAACGCCAACCAAACCCCCACCCCCTTTTAGGATTTAAGGAGGCCTCAGAATTGTGACTTTAAGCCATAAGAGGGGCACAGGTCCCTGCGAGTGCCTTCTGATAGGTATGGACTTTCTCTCCAGAAAACTATATTCAGTGTCCTCTATATAATTTCAGGGGGTTCCTGGAGCTCCTGCAACCTTTGTAACTCAGGTTGAGGATTCTTGTTAGAATAGCCCAGAAAAGTGAATGAGCCCTGTGAAAGATTCAAGTTCCTGATAAATTCTAGCCCATGTTCAAACCAAAACAAAACAGTTACAACTCCCCAGATTTAACCTCAGGGTTGTCCCCAAGGGCTTGGCCCAGCACCTTCACTGTAAGGACATCTAGCCAAGCAAGCAGTGGGTACTCTCTGGAAAACCTAAGTTCAGCCAAGTAAAATGAAGCCTTGTTTGATAATATCGTTTACATTTCCAAATCCCCGGTATCAAGCTTTCTTCCTATCCCTTGTGGCCCTTCCTATGTTTAGCTGCTGGTGTAATGGGGTAACCATGGCAACAACCACCTGCCTATTTAAAACCATCTCCAAAGCTAAATAAGGAAGCCTGGAGAAAATGGCTGCTCGCCTGCCTCTTGGTGGACAAAGCAGGCACTCATGAGTGTTTTCCACCAGAGCAAGCAGGCGGGGTAGAAGCAGCAGGGACTCAAAGTTCTTACTAGGACGGCTGCTAGGACCTTGTGCCGCAGGACCCACCTCTGCGCCATTAGGTCTCCCTTTATTTGGAGGCACGCAAATCTGTGTGCCTCTCATCCCGGGCGACCCCACTACCTTGACCTTGACCAGGGGAAGGGTGTGCAACTACCTGTAGCCTAGTCTTATTAATGGCATGGAGAAAGTGGGAAGGAAAAACAGTCACCGGATCACAGTGCAAGGCACAATTACAACTTTTTTCTGACAGAGGTATCTTTCTAATTATATTTAATCATGTGGGCAATTGACAACCACCCTATTTATATGTCCTGTGAGGACCTTCTGATTTATGGAACATGGAGAAATTTCTGCCTTCCTCTGCTTCCTCACTCTACAAACTTCCTTTGCTCTTCCCCGAGCATGCTGCTTCTTCTCATTCCTTGTTATTATCCTTCTGTACATTTGCTTCCTTCTCCCTGGGCTGCTTTTCTCTCTCTCTCTTTTGTAAAGATTTTATTTATTTATTTGACAGAGAGAAGAGAGATCACAAGTAGGCAGAGAGGCAGGCGGAGGGCGGGGGGGTGGTGGTGGAGCAGGCTCCCTCCTGAGCAGAGAGCCCAATGCGGGGCTCAATCCCAGGACCCTCAGACCATGACCTGAGCCAAAGGCAGAGGCCTGACCCACTGAGCCACCCAGGTACCCCTGTCCTTCTCTTTTTGTCAACCTGGAAGATATATACTTGTTTCCCAGGTCTTGGCATCTCCACAGATAGAAGCCCCTCCACACCAAATTCCATGTCCTTCCTTTGTGTTCCCATAGGTTAGCTCTATTCATACCACTAAACACAAGTCACTCTGCATATCTGCCTTCTGGTCTGCATCTCTGGACTGTGAGCCCCTCTGTCCAAAACACCTACAGAACAGTGCCTGGTACGGAGTCTGTTTTCTTTTCTTTTCTTTTTTTTTTTTAAGATTTTATTTACTTATCTGATAGACAGAGATCACAAATAGGCAGAGAGGCAGGCAGAGAGAGAAGGGGGAAGCAGGCTCCCCGCTGAGCAGAGAGCCTGATGTGGGGCTCGATCCCAGGATCCTGGGATCATGACCTGAGCCCAAGGCAGAGGCTTAAACCACTGAACCACTCAGGCGTCCCCGGAGTCTGTTTTCAAAAGCTAGTGTGGAATGAACAAATGAGCAGAACCGCTATGGATTTCACAGGCATCTGGCATTTTAACAAGTATGTGTGTAAGGGTATGCGTAAGGTCACCTCTGGGAAAAGAGCACCTCAGAGGTGAAAGAGAAGGAATAATTTAGCATGTACGGGAAAATGACGAAGTATGTGTAAGGACGGTTGGCTGATTACAGTAAGGGTGGGAGTTGGATGTACACCTGTTAATAGTGATTCGTGATTGTGGGCAGGATGTAGGAGAGGGCCAGGCGGAACAGGCCTAGGACAGAAGGACCACACTAAGAAGATCAGTTCAGCTAGTAGATCGCAGATAACTTTTCCTGCAGCTAAAGTATGTTGTGATAAGACTTTCTTTTTCCCGGTTAACCTTCCGGGCAGTGGGGTCAGGGGAAAGGAGCAGGAAGGAAAATGATGGCCCTCTTTGAGGGTGCAAGGCTTTAGACAAATGTCTTCAGACAACACTGGACCTCTGCTCTGAAGGGAATCCTACAGGCTGAATACGTCACTCCCTTCAGGCTCAGTCTGCATTCCTCCTCCCCACCTGCTGGAGGGTGGGGAAGGACCCAACGGTCATCTTGCCATGGCGCAACAAAGAGGAACGGGGATGGAAATCAACCAAAGAGAAGAAAAAAGGAAAGAAGAATGGAGAAAGGTATTTTAGCAATCCCAAGTTAGCTAGGTGCCAGTCACAACTCACTTCTAGCATATTGCCTCCCACCAGCAAGAAGGGTTTAGTTTTGTTTGCGAGAGGACTGGTTTTCTCTCTCCTTGTATTTTTGGACCTAACATCCAGGCTTCACCCAGGGGCGGAGGCTGGGACCTGGCCGGCTTCTGGTCTCACAGCCCCTGCAGGGGCCTCCCTCTGCTGCCCTCTGCTGTCGGGGGACGCGGAGGCGACGCCCTCTCCGCCCTCCGGCTCAGGCCCCACCGCTGCCTCCCCCTCCCTTCGAGATCCAGAGGAGCTGAGGCCCCTGCCGTCCTGCCTGTCCCTCCCCACAGAAATTCTCGGGGGCTGGGGGCTGCGGAAGCTTACCGCCTAGAGAAAGCGGCCAAGCCCCTGGAATGGGGTTCTAGTTAGCCAAGGGCAGATCCCCACCTCTTAAGACCGGCATACCACGCCCTCCCTGCCGGCCCGCCGGCCCTCCCACTGCACAGCACCCTCCGGGAGAGGACAGGCGGCCAGGCTGCGGCAGGTTCTGACACCATTTCTGCTTGGAAATGGAAACCCTCCTTCCGGCAACGTGGCAGGAAAGCCAAGTCAAGTCCCTGGGCGACCGGGCCAAGAACGTTTGGGTGAGAGCAGGTGGACGCCTGGGTCTGGCCGGCTGCGTGGGGGCAGGGCGGGTCCGGCGGGCAGTGCCTACGGGGAGGGATGCAGCATCATGACACTCTTACCTGCTGTTGAATTTTTCAGGGTGTTTCTCTCTCATCACGTGGAATCTGTGTGCAATGGAAGCATCCTGAAAGGGAACGAGAGGAAAACAGACGTCTGGTTAGTGGTCATGACCGTGCCATGTGGAAAGAATGGAAGCACACAGGCTTTCACCGAAAGCCCCCAAACCTGGAGAATTGGGGTCACAGGGGAGAAAAGGAGGGTCCCACAAAGGAGGAACACCAGGTCTAAGGTTAAGGGCTAGCCACCAAAGCTGGTAGAGCCCAAGCCGCTCTGCTCCTTGCGCTTTTCACTCTCCGCCATAGTTCAGGGTGAATGAAGGGGGCAGCCGCTGCCCTTTGAGGGGAGAGCGTGTGTCTGGGTGTGGGGGCAGTTAGAGTGCAGAGGCCTGTGCGTGGGGTTGAGTGTGAATTTCTGGAAATGCCTTGCCATATTAACTCTTTTTAAAAAATACTTTTTATTTGGGAATATTTTAAGACTCACAAGAAGTTGCAAAAATAGTACAGAGAGTTCCTGTATCCCTTTCACCCAGCTTCCCCCAATAACATCTTATGTAACGATGGTACATTGTCAAAACCAGAAAACTGACTTCAGTAGATGCTATTATATATAAATTCTAGTCATCTGCATCAGGAGAAATAATTAGTAGCATTGAATAACATAGCTTAGTAGTATATTTAAATGTCTGGCTTCTCTTACTTGATCTCCACAGAAAGGACCTTCCCCAAGGTCAAAAAGAGTCTCACTAGCACCTTCTGTAGACTCTATGCTGCCCTTCTATTTGCACACCTGCTTTGCTGCGCTATTGGCCACCTGCTCCTCAGAACTCACTATTAGGAAGGCTCCCATGACACCATGTTTCTGGGCTTTCCATCCTCTGATCAGACCTTCTCAGCCCCGAGTCTTATCTGCAGCCTACACTCCATGTCATAGACCATCTCGAGTTCTCACACTTATTACTAATGTCTCTGATGTCTCCACGGTGTCTATTTCTAGAACCAACCCTCAGCTTCAGCCCTAAAACCAAGCTCATCTTTCCTCCTCACGCTAGGTCTTTCACCCTCATTAATGGTCTCCTTGTCCAGCAGAAGAATGTGTTGAGCCCCCTCACTGCTCAGGCCTCATGCCAACACGTTAGGTGCAGGTGCTGGGCTTTAGAAAGAAATAGGAGAATCAAGCTGCAGGTTGGGGGGCAGGGAGTGACACAGAAACAAGGGAGCTGACTCAGATACGTGCAGAAAAAAAAGCTACAGAAACTCATTTACTACACTGTGTGGCTAAAAGAGAACTGAAATTCCATTTAAGTGAATGCATATTAATCCCATTTCTTGGTATGTACTCATAAAAGAAAAATTCTGAATGTTATCATTATTTTTTAACATCAGGAGGTATCGTTCAGTGGAGCAGCTTTTTTTGAATATGTTCTGTGTGTGGGGAGTAAAATATAGGCCAATGGTGGGAGACAGAAAGTCTGGAAGCAAGTTAGGGGGCAAAGAGGGGCTTCTGTCATACTTGCATTTGGCAGAAGAGTAAACCCAGTGGGCAGCCCACTACAGAGGCAAGTCTAGGCCAAGGGCTTTTTTTGTGTGTGGTTGGCCACACTCCTGCTGAAATAATGTTTTGGGAACTTAACATTTATTTCTTTTTCTTTTTTAAAAAGATTTTATTTATTTATTTGAGAGAGAGAGAAGGAAGAGAGGGAGAGATCTCACGAGCAGGTGGCAGGGGTAGAAGGAGAAGCAGACTCCCTGCTGATAGTGACCCTGAAGTGGGGCTTGATCCCAGGCCCCCAGGATCACGACCCTAGTCAAAAGCAGATGCTTAACCGACTGAGCCATAGAGGCGTCCAGGATTTTAACATTTATACTCTAGTTATTGATTGTTTCATTTTTCCTTTAAGACACATGGAGAATTGAAGGTCTTCGTTAGGCTCCCCATGGACACATGGTAGGACGTGTGCAGGGCCTCCAAGCCTCTGTCCTAGGGGGCTTCTCAGGCAGCAGGCCTTCATCTCCCACCGCCCCCCACCCCAGCTCTGAGCAAGTTTCAGTGAACACTCTGAATAAGATTCCTGTGACATCTGTCAAATGCTTCTCTAGAATTCAAGAAAATATTCCTTCTACTTGTGTTCCTTTGAAGCACTAATTTTCTTCTGTCAGAGGAGAAGAGAAAAAAAGAGGAGGAAAGAAAAAAGTCATCACATGTTGCCTGGCATGATCTGTGCTTTGCCCCCCCCACCAACATACCTCTAAGACTCTTAGGATTGGTGTCTGGTTTTCTTACTCTTAGGGATATGGGCACAGGCTCCTTCCCTCTGCACAGTTCTGATTATCCTTGTTGTTTTTAAAGACTTTACTTATTTATTCAACACAGAGAAAGAGAGAGTACAAGCAGGGGGAGTGGCAGAGGCAGAGGGAGAAACAGGCTCCCTGCTGAGCAGGTAGCCCGATGTGGGACTCAATCCCAGGACCCTGGGATCATGACCTGAGCCAAAGGCAGACACTTAAACCACCTGAGCCACCCAGGTTTCCCTGCTGTTTTTATTTTTTTTTAAAACTAGGTTTTGCAAAGCTTCCTTTCACAAAGACCAGAGCCTTGGTAATATTATTAGTTAAGCATGGGGTTCCATTGTAACCTCCCGACAAGTGCACAAGGTAGCAAGGGAGAGCTGAGCAGGAAAGGAGATGCTGATAAGGACCTTGACTCTGGGGTGTCTGGGTGGCTCAGTGGGTTAAGCCGCTGCCTTCAGCTTGGGTCATGATCTCAGGGTCCTGGGATCAAGTCCCGCATCAGGTTCTCTGCTCTGTGGAGAGCCTGCCTCCCCTCCCCCCTCTCTCTATCTGCCTCTCTGCTTACTTGCAATCTCTGTCAAATAGATAAATAAAAATTAAAAAAAAATCTTTAAAAGATCTTGATTCTGACCATATTTCTCTACCTGGGGATTTAAAAGAGTGAAGACTCCTTTGCCCTCTATTGAGCTCTGCGTCAGCCCCTGAGCTGGGAGTGATTTCTTTAAATTTTGGAAACTAGTACTTCAAGAGTCCAGACCCTTTCTTGGTAATAATTACAGCAACATGAGACTTCCATTTAGAAGGGCCAGGTGGATGGAGATGGGAATTGCAAAGCGTTGGAAGTGATGGCATTTCTGAAGGTCATTCCCCAGTGTCCCTTCTGTGAGGTGTGAGGAACAGAGGAGATGATGGGCTGCTCTTTCCTGAACTAAAACTAAAAGTCCAAAAGATTTTTTTGTGCTCCTTCCCAATATAAGCAACCATAATTTGGACTCTGAGATATTTGGATGTCTAGGCCAGTGATGTCCGATAGAAATAAATTTAAATTTTTTCTAGTAACCACATTAAAAAAGTGAAAAGGTGAAATTAACTTCAATAATATATTTTCAGTGACAAATATTATCATTACAACATGTAATCAATATAAAAAACCACTGAGATCTTTAAAATTCTTTTATACTACATTTCTGAAATTTGGTATATATTCTATCCTTACAGCATCTCTCAATTTAGACTAGTCTCATTGCAAGTACACAATCGCCCTATGTGGCTAATGTCTACCATATTGGACAATGCAGGTCCAAGTCACTTGGGCAACTTATGGAGATAAAAAGGACAAAGGAGACAATAAAACAGATCATTTGGAATTTGGATAGTTCTGAATTATGGCAGATGGGAAGATGAAAAAGAGTGTGGACCTGTTGTCCCAGATATCTCTCAGTGAGTCCCATTGTCTTAGGAACTCCAAGGGCTCTCAGGTGACACACAAGAACTTAACCCTGAGGGAATCCAAAAAGTTGCAGGGAAAAGGTGCAGGAGCCCGCAAATTCCCTAATGGGTAGGGGGCTCATCATTTTGGAAACTCAGCTGGTGAAGACTGAGAACTACAATCTGTAAGGTGGAGAATGGTGTGCGGGTTAGTGTGGAGACTGTGGCCTCTCCTTGGCCCATGGGATCCCCTAGCAGCAGAAATAGATTTCATTGAATCAAGGGATTAGCTGTCCACTCCTCCCGTGGAGGCTCAGTGACAGCAGAGCCTTTGAGGCACTGGGCATCACACATACCTCAGGAATTACTTCACGGGCCCAAACTTCCTGTCACTGATACCTGGCCATCCTGACATTTCTGCAAATCCAAAAATAAAGAGAAAGGACGAGAAGGCCAGAGAAGCCAGAGGAAGTAGCAGCCTGAATGACTGTGTTTAAAATCTCCTGCCAAGGGGTGTTGTCAGTTAGAGGGACTGAGAAGGCCGACTCTCGGCTCGTCACTGGTAGAGGACCAGCATGTGTGTAGGGGAGGGGAATGTGGTAATGATGGGGCCATAGCAGTTCTCTGTGTGGCCCTGTTTATCCCTCCATGCGTGACGTGGATTTTGCTAGTACCCTGGGGCCCCAGTGAACTCGTCAGGACAAATGCTTTCCCACCAAGGGCCACCACAGCAGCGGTCACTGTCACGGTCATCACCTTTCTATATGCAAGGCAGCAGACACCTGACATCACTCAGATACCCTGAGTCCTTCAACAGAGGCAAAGGCTTCGCAAGGCTCTCTTTGCCAAAGGAGTCTGACTCTGATTATCACAAGGAAGTAAAATTGTAAGTTGGTTTACATACCTACTTCTCCTCTTACAAAGTTTGGGAAGTCAAATAGGGAGGAAGAGCTTCTGCAAATGTCAGCCCCAGATTCTGTCAGAGTTGCGTGTTGGCTACTTGTTTTCTCAAGAATTTCCCTTTCCAACTTTTAAAGAGCGAGCATACAAACCCTGCAAACATTTTATTGAGAGAAGCCTTAGGGTACACCAAAGAGATAAAAACCATCCTGGTTCCTCACTGCTTTGTAATAAAATATTAAACACACCTAAGCGAAATGTGTATGGGAAAAAAAAATTGTGAGAAAGATATTGTGGAGTTCTTTATATCTTAAAAGATGAACAGACTGGGTTATTATAAGTCAGCCCTAGGCAAATAAATACCCTGACCAGTGAGTGTGATGGAGAATCTGTTTGTATGCGTTTCCTTGGGGGACACTTAGGTGGTCTCCTTTCCTTCCTCCTGTCCCCCAGCTTCCTTCCTTCCTTCTTAGTTGCAAAAATGAACTAAAACCATGATAATCATGGCTCTTGGGGTTAGAGTGAGGTTATCTAGGTTAGGTGAGGCTGTTTATTCCTTTTTGGTGTGTTTATCCATGGTCAGGAAGTACTAACTGAGTGAAATTTTTTGCATATGGCACTGTGTAGAGACAGACAGGAGGGATCAAGAATCATGTTTTGGCAGCCAGAGCTGAGTGTGTCAAGGGGCTAAAAACTCTGAAGGCAGCCACAGCTGTAAACTGCCATCTAGAAGTTTCCAGGCAGGATACCCGGCCCTGCTACTCCTCTCTCCCTTCTGTCTCGTAGAGTCTGTGTCCCATCCTCACTTATCATTTTTCTCCATCTAGTTCAGTTCTGGTTTCTGTTCCTGTGTAAGAACACTTCTTCTGACCATCTTCTTTGTTCTGATAGGCTGTCTCCACTCACTGAAGATTGGTGGGGACCATCTACATCAGAATTATCTCATAGGCCTGCAAACTTCCACACCTTGCTCAGGCCAACCGAATCAGAAAGCAAACCAGGATCTGTCATGGGGGTGGAATTTACATTCCGACAAAGGGCACCAGTGAGTCATCACACACTAAATGTTCAGACTTCCCCTGCCCGCTACCAGTGCTACTATGAAGGAAAGCATCTGAAGACAGAGAGGGCTGTTCAGAGGTTATATGGCTCCTGGTCCACAGCTCAGGGGCTCTGGAGCTCAACCCCAGTGGTTCTCAGCAACACCACTCACCAGCTGAGACCTGTCTCTGTATTGTTCTAAGATGCAGTTCCTTCTTACAAAATGCAAAAGGGTAATGACTATACCTATCATGTCACTATCAAGGTCGCTTCATGTGCAGTGAGGACTCAATAAATGTTAGCAAGCTATACTCTGGTTACTCTAGGAAAAAGACTCAAGTTTTTGTGAAATTATCATGATGGGAAGCCCACGTTCTAGAAGCCTCCTGAATACCAGACCTGTCGATCATGTCCCACTGGCAATAGCTGAGGGCTGTGCTTTCTTGCTAGGGGAAGTAGGGCCTGAGCTGGCGGCCAAAAAGGAGAGAAGCATTTGAGCCAACAAGAAGAGGAAGGAGGGGTCTGCCTAGGTCATTGGAGTGGGGGCAGCTGGAAGAGGTCTAGGGAGAGGCATCTGCCATAACTGAGGCCAGGTGAGCTGGGGAGATAAACCAGATCGGGGCACAGGGCCCTGAACATGCCGCCAGTCCAATCTCCCATTCTTTTTTTTTTTTTTTTTTAAGAAGTTTAAATGAATATTTATTTATTTATTTTTTTAAATTGCTTTTTAGTGTTCCAGAATTGTTTACGCACCACATCCAGTGCTCCATGCAATATGTGTTCTCCATAATACCCACGACCAGGCTCACCCAACCTCCCACCTCCTCCCCTCCTAATTCCCATTCTCTCAGACCATGACTGTTGGTCCAGTGATGCCTCTGTCTTCTGTTGTAGCAATAGAAAAACAGTGCTGGCTTAGGAGCTCCAAAATGATAGCCAATCGCTTCATCTGACTCTTTGTTTCCTTATCTACAAAATGGAGCTACTACTTTTATGGCTGCTCAAATGCAGTCACAAGAATCAAGAAAATAGGGGCGCCTGGGTGGGCTTAGTGGGTTAAAGACTCTGCCTTCAGCTCAGGTCATGATCTCAGGGTCCTGGGATCGAGCCCCGCATTGGGCTCTCTGCTCAGCGAGGAGCCTGCTTCCCCCTCTCTCTGCCTGCCTCTCTGCCTACTTGTGATCTCTGTTGAATAAATAAATAAAATCTTAAAAAAAAAAAGGAATCAAGAAAATACCTATAAATATGGTAAATTTTAAATTCTGTAAATATATGGTATTTTAAAACATCCTTTCCCCTTCCATGGCTCTTCTTCGGGTCTTCTTATTAAAGACTGTATCTATCTATTTATTTATTTGAAAGAGAGAAAGAGAAGGAGACAGTGCATGCAGTGTGGAGGGTAGAGGAGGAGGAAGAGGGAAAGAATCTGATGCAAACTCCACGCTCAGTGCAGAGCTGACGTGGGGTTTGATCTCACCACCCTGAGACCATGACCTGAGCTGAAACCCAGAGTCGGATGCTCAACTGACTGAGCCACCCGGATGCCCTTCTAGTCTTACTAAAAACTCTTTTTAAATCTGCTCTTCTCTTAAGCTTTGTATTATTTCCCCATCTAGTTCCTTTTTCTTTTTAAGCCACAAAAGTTTTCAAAAGAGGCACAGGTGAGGATGGTTGACAAAAGCAACTACCACACAATCTGGGCCCAGATGGTTGGTTTGGAGGGATTTCTATGCACCTGACATGAGCAGGGTAATTCTAGAGGCAAGAAAACTGAGAGGAAAGCCTGTAGGGCACAGCAGGCTGTGTTAGTTCCCGGTCTTCACTAGTCAAGTGTCCGCAGACCTCGTCTGTAAAATGGGGACTATGGGGACAGTGACACCTGCCAGACTGCAAAGGATTGTGATATATAAGGTCTATAATAGTGGAGAGCTCACAGTAGGTGCTCAATAAATGCTAGTGTCTTTGATGCATCCCCCTCCTGAAACCCGGCTCTATCTATGGAATGGATGGATCTTTTTTCTTCCAGATCTCATCCTTAACAGTTTCTGGTCCAAAAAGTTCAGTATAACAAACTGAGTTGTGTTTGATGTGCTGCGGGCTGGAGGAAGAAAGAGGAGTGTGGAGCTGTCCTTGTGCTCTGTGTGTGTGTGTGTAGGAGGTATGTTGTGTGTGTGTGTGTGTGTGTGTTAGAGGTCTGTTAGGGGTGTGTGTTGGGGATGTGTGTGTATGCATGCATGTGTGTTGGGGATGTGTGAAATGGGCACAGTAAACCAATCCCTCCAATCCAATGCAGAGAGTACACTGGTGGGGTGAACACAGAAGGCTGTGGAAAACACCTAGAAGGATTGTGGAGCTCACCTGAGGGTGGGGTCAGCTGGGAGGAGATGCCTCCAGAGGTTTATGCACACCAGAGTGTGGGGAATACAGCTGAGATGGGAGAGAACAGAAGAAAAGGAATTCTGACAGCTAAGTTAGCTAAGCCAGCCTGGGACCACTGGTTCTCTTTAAAGGATCCGAATTCTTAACTCTGGAAGCTCACATGAGAGTCTTAGCCTGACTTTGCCCCTTGGTTATTACTTCTTTTAAACTGTTTCAAATTCTCCAAAGGGTAAATCTGTTTTAAAAATATTTTCTAATTTTCTTGTGGTAATTCCAATTATAGGGAAGGGAATTTCCTCCCTAATCTAGGGTGGGGGTTTGGTACATTCTGGATGAACATACCCAGGCCACATACAAGATGCTTGGACCCGAGTCGAGACTAGGACAGCTGGGAGAGGTGAAGAGTAGGGACCTAGAGGGGGAGGACGGGGGACCAGAGCCTTCTGCCCACCAAGACGTTTCTCATCCATGCAGAAAGGCAATCCTTGACCAACTCACCACACCAATGGAGAAATAGTTGTTCATGATGTTGTACGGGACTTGGTCCCCATTCTCCACCTCCTCTCTGGGGATGACTTCCAGATGCCAACGGTCTAGCATCACCAAGGGGCTCTGCTCGATGTCCTTCAGGATTTTTGTCAAGCTGCCCCCTTCATAACCTGTGGAGCACAGCATTACATCTGACCCAGGGCAGAAAGGCTAAGTGGTTACCAACATACAGGCAGCTATCAGGACAGGGAACTCTGTGGGCTTCTGTGACCAGGAGACTTCCCAGCGTGTCTGGGGCTCCAGAGACACTTAGGTTCCCTGAGCCATGGAGGAGGAGAGACAACACAGTGTAATCAGAGAGAAGCTGGGTAGATTTGGAAGGCAAAGGGGTGGGGGCTGGCCAAAGTTAGGCAGACCTGTGTAGCCACATCAAGTCCTAGAGAACTGGTGGGCTGGGGGCCTGGGAAGCTGCACACGGGAGAACAAAGGGTCTGTTCCAGGACTAGGTCATGTCAGAGATGGAGAGTGTGGTAGACAGAATTTTAGGATGGTCTCCCCAGCTCTCCACCACCCTCCACCCAGGGGTATACACCCTCCAATTCATGGGGCTTATAAATAAGACAGGACAGTCATTGTCGTGATTAGCTATACTATTTGGCACAGGAGACTTTAAGCAAGGGAGATTATCTGAGTGGATCTGACCTGATTGGTTGAGTCCTTAGAAAGGACAGGGCTTTTCCTTAAGAAACTGATTCAAAGCTCTCATTGAGAGGGATTTCAGATGAAGGAGATTCTCTCTTGCTGGCTTTGAAGATGGAGGGGTCCATCTATCAAGGATAAAGGAAGCCTAAAGGATTTAATAGTGGTCCCAGCTGATAGCCAGCAAGGAAATGGGGACGTCAGTCCTTGAACCACAAGGGACTCAATTCTGCCCACAACATGAAAGAGCTTTGAAGGAAATTCTCCCTCAGAGACTCTAGAGAGGAGCATGGCCTGTGCAACACCCTCACTTCAGGCCGGGAGGCAGAGAACTGAGTTAGGCTGTTCCAGGCCTCCGACCCAGAGGACTGGGAGCTAACAAATGAATGTTTTGAGCCTCTACATTTAGGATCATTTGTTATGCAGCAATAGAATTGCAAATCATGAGAGGTTAGTGGGAGAAAGAGTCTTTTCCTTCAGGTGACACTTCTGCTGTCCTTATTTTAGGGCAAGCCCAAAGAGTATTTTCAAGTTGTTAGTTTGGTCAGCTCTTCAGGGATGCCTCCCAAGACAGCAATGGTAGCAACTATGTAGTTGAGGGCCTGGGGGCTCTCTGGAAGCACGGGGCTGGGCTTCCCGCACAACCCTGGTGCGGAGCTATGCTGCCTAGAAGTGCGCAGCATGAGACTACGTTCTGCTTGTTCCTCTTGAACAGAGGGCTCTTCCCTAGCCTCAGTGTGTGGCTGAGGACATCTGTGCCTGCCAACTTCCTTCTGGGGCTGGCTCCTGCTTCCTCTGCTCCTGCCGCCAGGCACGCACCCAGCTCTGAACACTGACCACTGCCTGAGCTGGTCTTGAATCCTTGCTGAATCGATCAGCCATCTGGAAGCCCATCCCTGTTCTGCCTGCCAGACTGCTATGTCCCTTCCACGTGCTGCCCTGACCTCCTCTGTGTTCTGGAGCATTCCCAACTCCATGGGGGCGGTTGCAGTTTGCAGAGTTCTCCTTAGCTCCTAGCCCCTTGTCCCGTGAGCTGGTCACCACATTGAGATCCTCTCCCAGCGGGTTTGCGAAATGAGGGCCTCTGGCGAGCTGGACGCCCCAGTAGCTGAGCATATAGCTTCTCAGTTTGTATTCTGAGTCCTAATTCAGAAGAAGACCAGTAACTTGGACAGGAGGGAGTTTTATCCCGACGACGCCTGCATGAGCCCCTACTAGATCGAGCAATGTGGGGCGAAATAGATATGACCCTAAAGCTATGCTCTGTTGAGGGGAGCAGGCTCTAGGTTGAGAGTCTCTGCATCAGAGAATATAGACTGAGGGCTTAGCACAGGTCTCAGCAAGACTTGGAGGGCAGGGGAATGGTCATGGGGTATGGAGGACTCTGTGAAATGTTAATTCTTAAAAGGGAAGTTCAGCCTGGCCCTGACGAGCTCCCCTGGAGACGGGAGGGCTTATCCCCAGGGGGGTGCCACCGGCACACAGACTCACCTCCTCCCCAGCGGAGACAGCGGGCCAGGTCATTTCCTGTTCCGAGAGGCAGGACCGCCACCGGTGGATGTTTCGCGAAGTTGGCCTTATCTGCAACCATGCAGAAGACAAAACCATAGGCCCAGGTTACGAAAACTGAGGGTTATTTAATTATCCCTGATCTGAGCCTTAGAACCCTTTCATAGCATCTCTGTTTGCAGAGTTCCCATGATGGAAAGTACCATTGCTTCCTAAAGCCGTCTCTTCTGTCCATAGCATGGGAACCACTCCAAAGGATTTTCATACTGAGCTCCCTCTGTCTCCCTGGAACTTGTACCTGCTTCTCTACATCTCATCCAAATTCTTTCCTTTGAGGTGACAACGTACACCTCAAACACATTCATTTGTCATCATAGCTAACACCTTCTCCCTTTGTCCCTCACAGCAACTCTGCGGGGGTATTATCATGCTCCTGCTAGATGACGGGAGAGAGATTCAGAGGGGGAAAGTAAGTCCCGGGTCAGGATGAAACCCAGATCTCTGTGGTCCCAAGTCCAGGCTCCTCCTTATTTCAGGGGCCAGGCAGGTGCACAGAGAGTAACACAGGCAGGTCTGAGAAATCAGGGAATGGTGGGACGTTTGGGAAACAGGAGCTGTCTCATCTAATTGTCATTCAGGTTCAAAGTTTAAAAATAATATTGTGTCTAACAAAACCTCAAAGTGTTATTTAGCACGCGGGTATGAATTCGTCACTTCCCGCACCTCCCAGACTCGCAAATCGCAAATCCCCAATCCCCAAGCTGCTCTGCCCTGTGACTTGTGAGGACTCATCAGACTGAACCGCTGGAGAAAGCAGACCGAACATGCCTGGTTTCACCAGCTGCAGACACTCAGCAACAGGTTGGCCTGGCCACACGGAGGAAGGAGGGACAGGCACGTGCAGCTCCTGGGCTCCAGGGGGCACCACGGACAGAAGCTGCAACACACCTGTGTCCGTGGATGCACCTGGGGGCGGGGGAATCAACAAGTGGCCCAAATGTTATGGCTGCCCTCGAAAAAGGGGAGCTCACAGGCCCCCCGGGGTTGTCTGGCTCCTGCTGAGCTCAGGCAAGGCCCAGGGTTGAGCTCAACACCGGGAGGTTTAAGAGGGGGACAGAGCAAAGCGATGGGCTCTGTCATTGCTCCTGGAACATGTGGTCTGCATGTCTGCTTCCCTGCCTTTGTGCCTGCTGCTCCCTTTGCCTTCTGTCTGCTCCTTCTGTGGTCCCCATCTCAAACAGGTGACCCATCTTCACGGTGTTGAGGCTAGAAACCCGGATGTCATCCTAGGTTTGTCCCTCTTCCTTACCCTGCCTCCATTCACACAGCAGTTTCCATGTGCTGCTTCCTTAATAGATCTCTCAGCAATCTCTTGTCACTATTCCTCTGGTGATGCCTGAGTTCAGGTACATGATTCCTCTCCCTCTCTAGAGTGTTTCTTGTATTTGACTACCTGTCTGTTCTCTGAATGTACTGTAACCCCCCTAGGGGAACTATGTCTCATTCATCATAGTATCTCTGCACACATTTACTGAGTGCCTACTATGTGCCCAGTGCTGTGTTAGGTACTGTGGCTCTCATAGTGGGTCAAAGTGCCATGACACAGGCTCTAATGGTGCTTACAACTGAAAGAGAGAGACAGATATTAATAAAGTCTTCATATAAATGATGCATAATTTCAAATTCATACTGGAAAGGGAAGAACTACAATCATATAATAAGGTGACTGAGGCTGGGTGTCAGGGAAGCCTCCTCTGAAGAAGCCACACTTTGACTGAGATCTGAAGTAGAAATTGACGAAGGAATGGCCAGGGAGCATATCTGACAGGAGGAACTGCTTGTGCAAAGGCCCTGTGGTAGAAGGGAGACTAGTGTCTTCAAAGGTCTAAGAGATGGACTGGGTGCCTGGAGTTTAGAGGGAGAGGAATGGAGGTATGAAGTAGGGTCAGAAGGCCTGGAAGCTATTAGAGCACCAGGACCTTCTAGGTGATTTAAGAGGCTTTTGTTTTTCTCCTAAGAATGATGGGGGGCCACTGATGTGCTTTACGTACATCATGAACCCGCTGACATTCAAAAAAGACTGCTCTGGTTGTACAGCATAAGCAGATCGGCACCGGGATCAAAGTGGGGGCGGCTGAAGGCACTGAATAAGGGCTTTAATATTCTGGAATGAATGAACGAGCATGATGTGGATACTCCTTTCACCACTGCTTTCTGTTGTTAGGCCACCAAACTGTCGTATGACCTTTATTCTTTCAGTTGTGGGCATGTCCTTTCCCTGGTCTTCCCTGCAGGTGAATTTTATAAAACCACCAAGGCCGACATTCTCCTTCGTGATGGAGAGGGAACCATGTGAGCAGCTCCCAGGACAGCAGCCACCCAGCTTTTCTTCCCTGGGCTCCCAGAGGATGCCTCCCCCCCTCCCACAAACAACTCCGGAGCTGGAGGTGACAGGAGAGCGTGGGTGGCTGCCTGGCAGGGCTGTGTCCATGGAAACTGGAGCTCCTGTGGGGAGCAGAGGGTGGCAGGTGTGCTGGGTGTGGTCCCCTCCCGGTGGGCTGCCTACGACCTCCACAGGGGCAGCTTTCCCTGCCCTGGTCAGGGTCTGCTCCTGCCCATCCTTGATGCCTCTCTTCCTCTCATCCTGTTGCTTCCACCTTCAGACAATATCCAGAAGCTGACTCCTCCTCACCACCTCCTCTGTATCTCCTATTGTCCAGGCCTTGGTCACCTGTCACTCGGATTCCTGCAGGAGCCTCCTGATGGGTCTCCCTGCTGCTGCCCTTTTCTTATGATCTCTTGTGTCTTTCCTCTGCTCCAAACCATGAAGTGTCTTGGGACCTTTCTTGTATGAAAGTCATATTCTGTCTACTGTCCCCTACATCCTAGTGACTTGGCCCCATGCCATCTCTGCTTCATCCTCTGGCACTCTCGCCTCACGCACCCTGCTCTGAGCATGCTCTGCAGCCCACCTGCTGCCTTCAGCCACCTAGCCTGATCCTACCTCAGGGCCTTTTATATGCTGTCCCTTCTGCTGGAACTGCTCTTTCCTCAAGTATCCTCACAGCTCACCTCTCTTCCAGGTCTCCATGCAAATGTCATCTGTTCTGTGAGGTCTTCCCCAAACACTGGGTCTTAGACTGGAGACCATCCCCAACCCTACCTACCTTGCCCCTTCCCTGCTATGTTCGTATTACCTTCTGATATGCTACATGTTTCCATCACTTTTTTGGTGACTGCCTTTCTCCTCCCTCTAGAAAGGAAGCTCCGGGAGAGAGGGATTTCTATGCGTTTGTTCACTACTGCATCTCTAGTGCTTGGAGGAGAGCTCAGCGCATGGAGGTGTCCATGCAGTATGTGTGGGAGGAATGACAGACACTTCCAGAGTTAGTCTTCATTATTTACGGGGGATGAGATGTCCAAGGACCCTCCAAGGACCTGCAGATCCAGACAGAGCTGGACTGAAACCCAGGCCTCCTGAGTCTCAGCCTCAGCCCTCCCCATTAGCCTTCTAATCTAAGCATACTGGACACAGAACAGCGTGACCTTTCTTTGCTTGTACTGATCTATGCTTTCTGGACTCAGGTTCTGGTGCTCGTCTCAAGGTGATTTGCCTCAGGCTATGGATGCACCTATGCTTAATTCTGTGGCCTTTTCCCATTCCCCTGGGTCTGGCCAGAGTCCTAGTCCTGCCCTCTCTCCCGTGCAGGTCCCCAAACGGACCTGTCCTGCCATGGCCCAAACCCCGGCCATCAGAAATGTTCATGAGGTGAGGCCGGAAACTAAACTATCACACCTGTACCTGTGGGCACCCTTCCATTTTTCTTTTCCTCCCAAAGCAGATGTGTAGTTAAGCAGCACTCCAAGAGTGGAAATAAGGATGAACAAGACATGGCTCCATTTCTCTCTCCTGTTGATTGCCTGTCTCTGACTTTCAATATACTTATCATTAATAAACTCTAAAGGCCCTCCCAGTCCATTCTTACCAATGCAATCCAAAATCCAGCCGACTGTCCCATCTCCTCCGCAGGCCAGAACACGAAAGTCTGGAGTATCACGGAAAAAGTTCAACCTGAGAAGTAAAAGGCCAAAATGGTCTTATTTACTAGGCTGTGGCTGACATTTGACACTGCTTGAGTCAGCGTCTCCCCTGTTCCCTGGGAGTATGTTACAGCCCTGACTCCTTTTGGGGTTGAGGGGATCACTTAGTATTCTGAGACCAGAACTTCAGGGCTGCGGAAGAATAGGGAAGAATCGGGAAGAATCCTGGGGAGCCTTCCTTGTAGAAGGAGAATCTGACTCAATGTTCAACACAAAAGAAAATGGTTTTTCTAGATCCGCTGCTATTTGTACGGAGGAGGCCACTGTTTACTTCTTTGGGCACCAATACAATCAACCCCAATGTTCCCACTCCTCTCTGGCTCTCCTTCCTGCTCTGTCCTCCCAAGCTCTCCTGTAATTCAGATGTAGTGAACTAGCTGGATCTCCATCCCACTGTCCTGTGGGTCCGGACCGAAGTGGAGGGAGCACCACGGCTCTTCATGGGGGGCTCACAAAGCTCTAAGGCATCTGTAGATAGAATCCAGAGGGCCATGAACTTGGGAGGAAAAAATGGTACATTCTTACCTTGTGTAGGGCCTGAGATTTAGCCTCTCCAATTATCGAAGTGGGCAACAAATCACAGAGGTTCGAATAATACCGATGACTTTGTTAGAAGTCAAATTCACAGGTATTTTCATATTATACTACAGTTCTGGCAGCTGCCCTTACTACCACTTATGCTCATCACTGCTTTAATTAACGGTCGTTACTAGATCCGCCTCTGGATCTTACCAAAAATGTGTTAGTAAATCACATATATTCCGGTATCACAATACTTTTGTTTTTAATATTTTGATTACTGTCTTTCAGTATAGTTCGTTTCCCTGAGGATCATGTATATTTCATTTTACGCATTAAGAAAAATTCTGAGAAGAGGTCCATTGGCTTCAACAAGCTGCCAAATGGGGCAGAAACAATTTACCAGCCCTGAAAGAGAGGGGGCTAGTAAAGCGGCTTGCAGATTGCCTTCCAGTCACAGGTCACGATGGGGGAGTGATAACGATCATGGTGACTAGGGCACACCCAGAGCATCGGTGGGCTCTGTTTAGAAATTGGTTTTACACGTAAAACCTGGACTTACACTCATATTTCTTTCTCCTTTTAACTGGGTCTGGCACCATCATAGCCATATAAATAACAGCTCTGTGTCAAACAACAAAAGACTGGGACATAGTGCCTTTTTAGAGTCCCTCCTGCAGCCCCTTCCCCTGCCCCCACCCACTGAGGGTCTTGCTGGACTGAGCCTGGGAACGAAGGTTGGGAGGCTGGGCCAAGCAGCCTTGTGCTGGGAAGCTCAGCCCAGGGTGCACGGATCTGAAAAGCCGGCCTGGACACAGACAGGCTCAGGCATGCCAGCAGATGTCCCTAGTGCACCAGCTCTGTCTGGTAAGAAGCCCAGGCTGGGAGCCTTCCAGGCCCGATGCTGAAGCGGCCTCTGATTACAGGGACCCACAGCCATCACATTAGTGTACCATGGGGCCCAGCCTCTCCTACCAGATGGGGGTGGGGGTGGGGGATGGGATGCGAACGGCTGCAAGGGGCTCCCTGCGTCCTTGCCTCACTCTCCCGCTCTAATGGGCAGTGAAACAGCCAACAGTCACCTGCAGGAGAAGGGCCAGGGGCAGCTTAATAACCTCTAAATTGGATAATCCTGTGGGGGGGGGGAGTGATTTCACTGAATAACCAATTGCCTCGATCCTAAAATCCTCCCCAGCAGCACATGCCGCAGAACTCTGAGTCAGCTGTACAGATTTCCGAACTGCTGACTGCGCTAGGAAAACGCTTTCCTCCTCCCTGATGACTCAGTGTGAAGCCACCGCGAACACAGCCTTGCAGAGATGTTCACGTAATTTACTAGCCCGCTCTTCCTGTCATTCCAACGAATGGCATGTGTGCTTTTTCTCTTTCACAAAAACAACAACTTTTTCTAGGGTGAAGTACACCAGGAGGCCTCTTTCCGGAGCTAGCCCCAAGGAGCAACCCCAGGAGCGAGTAAGAGCAGAGGTGAGGAAATGAAGACAAAACAGAGTAAAAGGGCAGGAAGGATAAGTCCACAGATGAAGGAGAGACAAGGAGGGTGACCAGAGAAAGGTATCCTCTTTAGATGGAAGGGGGAGGAGGAGAGAGAAGTGACGATTGTTTCTCCATACCCTGGGGTAGGCCCCCCATTGTCCAGGTTGAAAACTTGTTTGGGGTTGAGCAGATAGTGGAATTTCCGAAGAATTCTATGGAAAAAACAAAAAAGAAAGAAAGAGGGACAGAAAGAGAGACAGAGAGGGAGAATGTCATTGTGAGAAGTCACAGTAGGGCAAACACCTCTGGAGCCCACCAGTGGCGGGAATCTGGGTGCATTTCAACCCAAGAGGGGAGAAGACAGCACAAGGCCCAGTAGACCCTGAAGTCCCAGGTCCAGCTGTACCATTCATACCCCCACGCCCTGACTCAAGGCCTCCCCACCATCCAAGTAGCATTCAACCCCAGGACTATCCTCCCTTGCAGATGAATAAAACTTCTATTCTCTTAAAGCTCTGTCCTTCTCCCAAAAGTTCCATATATTCTAGGTCGTGCAATTCTGCTCTTTGTGGACTATACAAAGGTAACAAGGAACCCTCTCTGGAAAGCCCACTAGAACCTGGGATCAGGAGGAAATGCAGGAAGTGGGGCTGAGCAGGGGAAGCCAGGGGCAGTGACCACCTCTAGGCTTGGTGTCAGGTTCCAACTTGGGACTAATCAGGTCAGTTCAGGAGGGGTGTCCTGCGCCTTGGATGATGGTGGGTGGGAGAAGAGAGGTTCTCATAGTTCTTGCTTTAACCCTACTTATTATGTTTGTAAACCTGGGTTCCAGATCACTGCCTCATCTGTCCGTGACCCTGAGCTGAACAGGACGGAGAGGCAGAGCTGGTTCACCCAATTTCCCTCTCTCCTCCCATTCCCTCAGTGCTTCCAGGAGATGGGGCATTTCCTTCCCTGAGGAGGTCGTGCCCTACTTTCTCAGGAGTTGGACAGGCCAAGAGGTCCCAATCAGGCAAGTCTTGCCACTGCTCTTAATCAAAGAAGGGCCTGTGAGGCTGGGAAGGAAATCTTCGTCTCCGAACCTGGTTGGAACTTGGGAGCCGTAATAATGGTTCATTCGATGGGCCCTAGGCTAAGGATGTGTCTGCTTTAATCCTCACCACGGAGCTATGAGAGGAGTGGAGGAAACCAGACCATAGAGACGTTAAGCAGTTAGCTGAACCAGGTCAGAAAGCGGTTGGGGGTCGGAACACACATCTGCCTGGCTCTGCAGTCTACCCTCTTAAGGGGAAGAAAAAAAAAACCTGCGTGAACTTGTCTCAGCCTCTCATTTTGAAAAAGAAGAGAACATACCTTTCTCCTTGTCTCCCTCCACTCTTGGGGTTCACCAAGACCAGCAGGGGGTGGGTACCCGGGGTGGGAATGATCTTATACTTCAAAGATAAAAGAAAAAGAAATTAGCTCTTTGTCCAGCCGAGACGACGAAGGAGATGAGAGTTGACGCTAAGATGGCTTCCAGAAAAGGTGGACGGGAAGCAGTTCCTGGCACAGAGCAGAGGGAGTAGGGAGGTAGGTCTTTGTTCCCCGGCTGAATTTCCTGAAGGGTTAAGCAGCTAAGTGTCTTTGACGTAAGTGGACCTACGCAGTGTTAACAGTGAGTTTGAGGCTGGGATCAGAGATGCGGCAATGGCACCATAGCTTCAAATCATTCAACAATGGTGTGGTATTATGTCTATAAGCACAAGATTAAAGATATATTTTTTAATTCTTTTTTTTTTTGAGGAAGCTCGATGTCCAATGTGGGGCTTAAACTCACAGCTCCTGAGATCAAGAGTCACACCACCACCCACTGAGTCAGTCAGGCATTGGCTGTAAGCACAAGATTACACTTTGTGAGGGATACAACTGAGTATAACTTTAGAAGTTGTGGTCTTCTGGCCATACACACCCACCAAATTACACTCGTGAAGTTAACCATCACTTCCACTAGCACCTTCCACATCCACATTTCTAGCCCTCGTCTTTCTCTTGAGCTCTGGTTCCACATTTCTCACTGTCCAATGGATACATTAGCCAAACATCTCACTATCATTGCAAACTTGCATGCCCAAACTCATGTGCCCCACAAAACTGGAACTGTTTCCCTTAAACATACTATTATCATTCTGCTCATCATCTAGGGAAGACCCTATCCTGACAATTACTTCCTCGAATGTCCCTTTATCTCTGGCAGTCACCATGGTACCCACACTGCTCGGGCCTTTCCCACCTCAGGTAAGACCTGTATACAGTTCCTTCCCATGACATCAGTCCTGCCACTTCCACTCAGAAACCTTTAATGACATCTTGTTGCCCAGAAGATAAAAATCCCAATCTCCTGATGTGGTATCCATGACATTTTAACACAGTCCCAATCTGTTGCCTCTTAAATGCTAAGGGCTTCAGTGGCAGTCCCAGTCCAGTCTGGCTCTGACTCTCCAGTCAGTGTGTCCCCTGCCTTCCCACCCTGGGGGTCTGCTCGCACTGGTTTCTTCTCCCCCTTGATGCTCTGAAGAGCCCTCTTCCTTTTTTGCAATCTCTTAAAAAGAACTTTGCATTCTTAGGGTCCAACTCAAGAGCTATATCCTCTATGAAGCTTTCCTCTATCACTGCAGCTAAGACCACTGCACTTGAAACACAGAATATCTTCTGGGTTCCCTTTGCTGTCCATTCATGTGGGTTTTGTTTCATGTGTTCTTAGGCAAATGTCTCAAAATATCAACTGGATTTTAAATGCCTTAGAAGCAGGGTGGGTGTGCGTGTAACCCTCCTACCAAGCACCCCGTGACACCAGACTGGGCAGTGGGGACTTAATAAACACCAGTGGACACAGCTGAGGGACAGACTGATAGGGAGATGCGTGAGGCCTACCTTTTCAGATCGCAAGCTGAAATTTCAGCAAGCACAGCACTGTGTTGTTTGAAATGGACGCTGGCATTCTTTATGAATGTTTAAGAATTTTCTCATCTGCCCAGAGTGACTGTCTGTGTGACACCCAGAAGCATCTTGGAGCCTAAGGAGTAATTCCTTACCTCCGGGGATGATATTCAAAATAGTTAATCATCTGTACAGCATGGACATTCCCAATCAAAACAGATGCAGGATAACCAGACAGTTGCAAGCTGTAAATAGCTGGTATATGGTACACCTTCTTTGTGTGTGTGTGTGTATCTGTTCCACCTGACTTTCTGCCTTTCTACTTGTCTAGGGCTATGCCATTTTACTATGGTTTCTCCATCATTGTTGCTTATGTTTTAATTTTCAAGACATACTAATCTTCATGTTCTCATTTAATCTTAGAGCATCTCTGGGAGGTGGGCAGTGTAGGGACTGCAATGCCCTTTTCCAAACAAGAAAACATGAGGCTCGGAGACAGAGGAGGAAACCCTAGTTTTCCATTTCCTTTTCTAATACTCTTACGTGGTGAACCCAAGTAAAAAATGAGTTCTTAAGGGGCGACTGGGTGGCTTAATCCATTAAGAGTCCGACTTTGGCTCTGATCATGAACTCAGGGTCCTGGGATTGGGTCTCGAGTGGAGCCCCACATCAGGCTCCTTGCTTGGTGGGTGTCTGTTTGTCCCTCTCCAACTTCCTCTTCCCCTCCCCCTGCTTGTGCTTTGTCTCTCTCTCAAATACGTAAGATCTTTTTAAAAAATTCTTAAGTATATATTCTTACGTATACATTTAAGGATAAAAAGGAACTTTTGGATCTGGTGAACTTTGTTTTGGCAAATCACATTCTAGAAACAGCTTGACCGTCTTGGGAAACCCATTGTATGTTTTCAATAAGTTTTACATGACTTGTTCCTAAAGAGGTGATAAAGTTAATATGACCAGCAATGGAATCAGCCAACCTCACTTTTTACCACTTGTCAATAGAGTGGTGGTCAAAAATAATCAGAAGCTGGAAATAAAGTGTCCCTCTTGTGTGATGTATTTATGTAATTAATCAGATGAGAAAGCAAATGTTGAGATTTATTTCTCTAGAATCCAAACCCTGTCCTCCCCGCAGGCAGCCTTGGACACGCTTAGAACGAGAGACCGGACTTGGGACTTGCTGAAGTACCTGCGTCACAAGTTCAGTCTTGGCTGACACACTGCCATCAGACTTCCCACCTTGCCTGTCCTGTGACGAGAAAGACAAACGTATATATTTTTTAAATGCCCTAGTTAAAATAAAAAAACAAAAAATCAGAAAAAAACCAAATAGTTAATACAAAGATACTGCAAAACCAGTAGAGAGTAGGGAGGAGTTTATCAAAATGGGGCTTGAACCTAAAAAAAAAAAAGAAAAGACATGCTCCCTATGGGTCTCTCTAGGACTCCCCAGGCCTCTGTCATTCTTTGCTCTGACTTTAACTTGGAGACACTGGAACAGACCTGGGGAGAAGAAACTCTAAAACTGACAGAAATCTTTGTTGATTTAGAAGCTCAAGCTCTGGAAAGCCTTGTCTTAGACCTGGCTTTTCTGCTCAGCACTATCTAAACGATGGGATACTGCGTTAAGTCATTTCTTTTAGTTTTGTTTGTTTTCTTCAATGTTGATTATTTTCTATTGATGTTTATTTCACATGTGTTAAAATCCTCAAATCTCCATCCCCAGTTTTTCTATATACATATATGCCCTTGTCACTACGGTCTCGTCAAGCTTTGACACCTGGCTTTGGAATTTCATAAATGGAATCATAGGGCATGTCTTTTTTAAGTCTAGTCTCTTCCATTGAGCATCTATCTTTGAGACTGCCCGTGCTGTTGCAGCTAAGCATGGCTCTCTCTCGCTGCAATGAGGTATTCCATTACACGGGTATGCCTCAGACCCCTGTGGTCAGCGGTCATTTAGCCGGTCTCTAGTTTTTTATTGTTACGAACAAGATCAATATGGACATTCTTGCGCCGGCCTTTTGGTGAAACAAGCCCTTGTATTTCTCAGACAGATACCCAGGAGGACATGTTGGGTCATGGAGTTAGTGTTTTTCCAACCTAGTAGGTACTGCCAACTGGTTTTCCAAGGGAGTGCTGTTCCTTTCTTTCTTTTTTTTTTTTTCATGAAAAAGGAGTAGCTGGTCAAGTCAGGGGTGAGGTGAGAGGGGCCCGCAGGCCCTGGCAACATCTTGAAGATAGAAGGGATCGTTAAGGTGTTCGGTGTTTGGTCCAAAAGAGGAATATCCAACACAAGAGACAGAAAATTTCAGAAGGACCTAAAGGGACATCAATATTCCTGCTTTCATCTCCAAACAAGGTTTGGACGCCTAAGAGGGGAGAGATTCATGTTTCGACAAAAGAGACAGGCTGACAGGGACAAGGGAGGCCGAGCCGCACACAGGTGGGGACAGAAATTCCCGCAGCTTGCTGGGCTGGCAAAGTGCGTAGAATGTACGTGCTTTCTCCATGGGCCATTTTGGAGCATTCAAGAAGGCCAACAGTGAGCCCCAATCAGGGGAGTTTTCTCTCACAAGCTGATGAGTGCCGCCCTGAGCTTTCAAACATGTAAACACAAAACCTAGGAGTTGTGGGAAGCCCTCGGAAGGAGGTGGCTGTCTGAATGCCACCTGCATCTGAACCAGGAACCCAGAGAGCCCAGAGGCCTGGTGGGGCAGCACTTACCCGCGTCACAGGACATATTGAAGTGGGCAGCAAAATATGGTCTCTGAGTTCCCCACCATCACACAACGTTGATAATTCACATTTGCGGTGAAACTGGAGGGAAGAATGAAGAAGCAAGTGAGTGAGGCTAACCGGGGTCAGTTCAGGTGTGAGCCTTCAGAGACTTGCCAGGGAACCAGCAATGCAATACTCCCCCAAATCCTTATGCACTGCCAGCTTTGGCAGGATAGCTGTGTGTGTGTGTGTGTGTGTGTGTGTGTAGCGTGATGTGGTCAGGGGTGTCATATTGGCTGCAGGCAGAGACAAAGGAGATTGAGCGCCGTCCACGACTGCTGGAGTGAAATGGTCATGGGCAGGCTGGGACCCTTCGGTGAGGCATGGCCCTGTGGATTCCAGAAACCCCCTTGGACCTAGGCTCTGAGACTCTGTAAGGAAGGAGAGCTTGTTGAACAAACTTGTGAGAGGCTGGAAATAAAACCTGAGACTCTTCCTGTACATTTTAAGACATCTACAGCCTGATGTGCAGACACATCTTTTCTGAGGCTGATACCTGGTCAGGGGGACAAGACAAGACACAGAGTTTCCACGGCAGGCAGGGCGGGCAGCGTCAGGTGTCCCAAGGGGACATAGACCTCTGCTGTGGAGTGGGGCTGCTGTAAGGGGTGTGCCTTCAACAGATGCCTTGAGGAGCAGGGGCTCTCGTGTCTATTTCCACTCCTACCCTGTGCCCCTGGCCCCAGACGACACCCAGGTGAGACAGCTAATGGTCTGGTGACTGCTCACAGCTCCCTGGCCACATAGGCAGTGGACCGGCCCTTCTTCTTCAGCAGCTCTCGCTCCCTGGTTCTGGGGTCACCTTTTCTCCAGGCAGCCTGGAGAAGCCCTGGAGACACTGTTAGACTCAGAGCCTGGAGCGGGGGCTCTTGTCCTCCTGGTCTTGCTCTCCTTAGCTCCGCTCATGCCCTCTGGCAGGACATCCACTGCTCCCTGGCTGCAGCTTGAGCAAAAACACACAGAAAAGAAACAGGGCCACCCTGTACGCCGACCCACCGTCATCCGGCACCACACGCAGTGCCGCGCGGTGATGCTCTGGTAGCACTTGATACTTTTGTGGCACCGGTCACACTTGACGGAAGAGTTCCCTTCCACCCACGCGTGCTGCATCACCTGCAGGAGGGAAGGGAAGGGTGCCAGGGAGGGCTGCAGGGCCACAACCCTGAGGAGAAGGGTCTGAGAGGAGCCCAGGGCTGGGGAGGGCCGACGGGCTGCCTTCTGTTCAGTGGACTTTACTTGGTGGACACGGGGCTGCTTTGCCGAACTGCATAGACTCGGTCCCTCCCTAACTGCCATCGTGCTAATCAAAGTCGAGGAAAAACCACTTGGGCTGCACTTTGAATAACTCATTCACCCTGGTAGGCAAGCCTCTGAGCAGCGTCTTGTCTGGCAGTCCATCTGTCCTGCAGAACTCCCTGTGGAGTGGTGTGCTTGTGTGCGCCCTCTCCTGGAAGGCAGCGCGATGCAGGCAAGCACTAGAGGGCCCGGGCCACGGATGGAGCCCGCTGGAGTCACTGACCTTCCACTTTGCAGCGGGGTGACCTTGGGCCAGTTCCTGGACCTCCCTGAGTCTCAGGTCCCTCACCTATAGAAACTGGTATGATAAGTCCCCCCCGCTGGGTTTTCTGGGGGCAGTTAAAGAGAGCGCACGTGGAAGAGGCTCCCTGGCACAGCTCTGGGCCTTGAGACGTACCTGCTGAGGGATAACTCCCTTCACGCTCCCATCTTCTATTGGCCAGTGGCGCTCAGTCCATTAGAACTGCCTAGGAGCTTCTAGAAGTCCTAATGCCCAGCCCTCACTCCAGATCAGATAAATCAGAGTCTCCAAAGACAGGACTCGTCATTAGTTTATTTTAAAGCACCATGCGTGATAATGTGCAGCTAAGATTGAGAAAACCTCTAGAAGGAAGTTAGAGGAAAAAGTTCAAAGACGTTAGTGTGGGTCAGCAGCCAGCAGTCTGTGTATCTGTTTCCTAGAGAGCTGCTTCTATCTGCTCCCTGCCCTGGAAATGCCACTAGCGCCACCCAGGAACTTAGGAAGCAGGTGGGAAAGTCCGAGTACGTGTGTGAATGCAAGTGAAGCCGAAGTGCCCCATGAGACCACCTTCTGGGAGCCTAAACCCTCAGTTAGCTCTATCTAGGAATTCTACAGAACTTCTCAAGATTTTCTGCTGGCCACTCTAAACAGCAGAATAGAGAGGGTATGGCCTCTGCAGGGATGAAGGCACAGCCTGAAGAGCCAACTACAGACACGATAATAAAAACACATGGACAGATGCCTAGGTGGCTCAGTCGGTTAAGCGTCTGCCTTCAGCTCAGGTCATGATCCCAGGGTCCTGGGATTGAGTCCCACATTGGGCTCCCTGTTCAGAAAAGAGCCTGCTTCTCCCTCTGCCTGCCTCTCCCCCTGCTTGTGTTTACTCTGTTTCTCCCTGACAAATTAAAAACACACACACACACACACACACACACACACACACACACACACACACACGGAATATTTGCATGATTCCATCCATATGTGTATTAAGTAAAAGCTTGATTAAAGTTACTTATCAATTAAGTTACCATGTCCTCTCCCTTAAAGGTTTTCGGTGAAATTGTTGCTCTGGAAGAAGTGTCATGTTTATTTTGTAGCTTCTCACCTGCTGCACATCCCCACTCGTATAAAATAACCTGTTTGCTGATCAATTTGTCACCCATGTGGTTGCAATGAATTTGCTCTGAGATTCTGGTTATCTTCATTTTGCAGAGAAAAAACATGAGGCCTCAAAGAGGTTAAGTGACTGGTCGTAGGTCCCAGGCTGGTAAGTGGCCAAGTAGGGACTCATGGCCAGGTCTTCTGATTCCAAGTCCATGGCTATGTCCCACCACCGTCTTGCCTTCTCCAACCTCTTCTGGGATCAGAAGAGATGGCGAAGGACCTGGGTTACCCCTGAAGACTCAGAAGGTTGAGAATGTGTTCTGCTGGCCCATGAGCGGCCTCCCTCTGTGGCATGTGTGCAAATGGCCAGATGTAGGCTTAGGGCCTGAGCCCAGGAAGTAGGTGGTGCGTCCTGGTGAAAGGTATGGACATGAAAAGAGGTGTGTATGGGCGTGGTGCAGGCGTAGACAAGAGACCATGCGGCATCTCATGAGGCATGCACGCGTGTCCTGGATCACCCTTCTCCCTCAGGAGTCCTGTGGAGGGCTGGATGCCACTCCCTGCCACTAATCATCTCCTCACTCAGGTTGAATGGACTCAAGAGTGCCCCTCCCCTGCTCATTTTAAGGAGAGCCTAGTTCCAGACTCTGTGAATGGCACCACCCAATGGCCAAAACCTGGGAGCCATTCCTAACCTCTTCCTCACTCCCATCCACTACGTCCCCATCACCAAGTCCTAGTGCTACCTCCAGATTATGTCTCCAACTCTCCCCTCCTCTCCTTTCCCTCAGCCAGGAGACAACCAAAATATGCAACAACCAGCATGGCCAGGGGACCCTCAACACAGACACTGCCACTGCCACGTTTGCTGTTGTCAACGTGAGTGTATTAAGCATGGTGAGTATAGGACCCCCGTCCCCCTGAGGCAGTCCCTTGGTGTGGCACTGCCTCTTGCCTGAACTGTTGGAGAAACTCTGTTCCTCGCTCTGATCTCTCTCCTGCCCCAAGGTCAGAGCAGTTAACCTAATTCGCAAACCCAATCATCTCTTCGTGTCTCTTCACGGGGTTACAACTCTGCAGAGGCCCCTTCACTGTGCAGGAGATGCCTTTCTGACACCTCAGCTGGCCTCGCGAGAACTTCCCCAGGCCAGACCTACCACTTCTGGAGGACATCTCCTGTCACTTCCCTTTAAGCATCCTCTGTTCCAGTCCCACCAGACTAAGTACAGATCCTAGACTAGGCCACGTCTCCATGCCTTGCACTCAAGGCTTCTTCGGCTTGGGGTGCCTTGTCCTCCCTGATGCCTTGTGAAGTCCTCCCAATTTGGGCTCAAGGCACAACTCAAATGCCACTTCTTCTGTGGAACCTTCCCCAGCCTCCTCCCTGGTGTCTCCACTGTCTGTCCCACACAGCCCTACCATTATCCTACATCTCACTTGCTTATACTTTGCTTGCGTGTCTGTAGCTCTCCTACAAGACAGCACAAACTGGGGACCATCTTGTAACCTGGGGATCCCCTAGCACAGTGCTTGGCACATGGTGGGTACCGGGAAGATGCTGATGGGTTGATGGATGAACAGGATGATATAAAGGCTGTCCCCGAGGCAGAGCAGGGGCCTGAGAAAGCTTCCTGCCCAAGAGTCTGTGGTAATGGACATGTTGCCTGGGATGCAGCATGCAGTAGAACAAGGCAGGAGAGATCACTAACCTCACCACCCCTTTTGGTTTTTGAGTATGTTTTGACACATCCAGGAATGTTTTTGGAGACACAGCGTTCATGGACAGTGTACTTGCAGTCTGGAAAAAAGAAAAAAAAAAAGAAAGATAGAAAGAAAGAAAGTGCTTGTGAGTGGTTACCTAGGAAGGTTCAGCCGTCTGCCCACCACCTCCACTCCAACCGAGTTCTGTGCCTCCCTCTGGGTGACCGGTTAGAGGCCGGGAACCTATGCGCACTGGCTTTCCAAATGGAAATTTGAAACTGCCTCCAGTTGCTCACTGAGAGGAGAGTCCATAGTTCTCTCCCAGACACGTTTCTGTACCCTCTACCCCACCACACTGCCTCTGCAGAGCATGAATGCAGGAAGAAAACATCCCCAGAAAAGACGTTCCACTTAAGGGAAGTGTAACCTGCTCAGTACAACTAATGCCATGCATTCTGTAGAGGAAACGGAAAGACCAGGGGTGCTCCTCACTTTGGAATTAGGCAGGCCTGGGCCTGAACTCTGGCTCTGCCACTGGTCACCGCACACACAATCGTGGGTAACTTTCTTCCTGTCTCTAAAATTCAGTATTTTCTATAAAATTGGGATAAAATGGGCTCTCTTTCTCTTTGCAAGGCTTTTACAGCATCAGATGAGATAGTTTGTATAGCGTTGTGTGTGTCAGAATAGCTCTCCCATAAATTATTATTGTGTTGTTACCACTTCTTACTATGCAAACAGGAAGGCCCACAGGCCTCGAACCTACCAGCAATGAGACTGGGTTCTTCTATAAGAGGAGTGTATGTGAGGGCTGGACGTGACTGGGTGCTGGAGGGATTCGGGGGGGGGCCTTCACTCTCCCATGGGCGCTTGCTCTTGGTAGACCCACGGCCCAGCCCTGCTCAGGTGGCTTCTGTGGCCATGTCACTTGCTGACTAGCTCATGTGTGCAGCTTGGATAAACGTTCAGTGGCCTGACCTGCACTCAGGGGCTCTCCTGCAGCCGCAGCTCACCAGGGCCTGGTGGGTCCCAGCAGAGGGTTTGCTGCCTCTGTGATAAGGTAGCTGTTGGGACTCTGTGCCACAGCCCCTGGGCCCTATAAAGCCTTTGTGTGCTGTAGCCTCTCCTCCTCTCCCCCTGCACTCTCTCTCCACTCTCCTTCCTACAACACCCCTTCTCCTTCCTCCCCTTTCCATCTTTCTCCGGTTCTCCTTTCTGGTCTCCTTCCCTCCTTTCTCCCTGAGCTTTCTTCCCTCCTCTCTTTTCTGACTTTACTAAATGGATCATAAAGAGAAACAGCAGAGTTTTAATTTCCATTGCATTTATATAGCAGTTTTATCTTATTTCTTAAGAAACACCCCCAGCTTCAGCAAAATAAACATTCGCTAGCAAAACCCAACTCAAATGAGTGTGAGATGTTTCAAAATGATGTATGAACGTGAATCTCCCCCGCACCCCCGCCAGGGCTCAGTGGCCCTTGGCAGAATTCCAATCACAGGACAGCGGTTGTCCATTTCACATGGGTAACGCAAAAAAAAAGGACAGAGAGCTCTTGCTTTATTCCCTGCTGTGGGGTCCTTCAAGCTAGAAGTAGCAATCCCTAGACTGTCCTGAAGAATGGCTTAGGTATGTGCAGAGCAGGGCCATTCCCGGGGTAAGGGGTTTGAAGGAAGCTGACTCACAGACGCAGCACAGGCCTTGCTTCCGAACGCCCATCAGCATGATGTGGCAGAAGTTGCAGTAGGTGGGCTTCTTGAAGTGCTTCATGGTCCAGGCGTGCCTCCCGTCCCCCTTGGAGCCCTGCAGGGGTACGAGCAAAGGAGAGGCTGAGCAGGCTGGCAGGGGGCGGGGGTGGTGGCTCCTGGACATTTCTCTTTTTTTCTAAAAAGACTCTTCTCACATGTGGAATACAAGAGAGTCGTTGAACGGTTTTAGGGATTCTTTCAAAAGAAGTGCAAATCAAGATAAAATCCTTTGTTTCTAGAATTAGCAAATATTAAAAATCAGGAATATCTGAGTGGGGATAAAAGAAGACCTCTCCTATGTGGCTGGCAGAAGGGTAAGTCAGAACAAATTCCTTATCCATCGTCTGTCTGTCTATCCATCCATCTGTCCATCATCATCCTTTAAATGTTTACAGCTTTTGACTTAGAAATTCTGCTTCTTGGGTTCTATTCTAAAGAAATAATTCTTTTTTAAAAAATGATGTATTTATTTGAAGGGGGGGTCAGGGATCGAGGGAGAAGAAGAAGCAGACTCTGGAGCAGAGAGCCCAACGTGGAGCTTGATCCCAGGACCCTGAGATCATGGCCTGAGCTGAGATCAAGAGCTTACCATTTAACCAACTGAGCCTCCCAGGGACCCCCTCAAAAAATGATGTTTGAAAGTCAGATGAACATTTTTGTGCTCTTCCAGGTGTTTAATCCAAAACTGTTTTTAAAAAATGGAAAACTGGAAATATCCTGAAGGTTGCAAAAATTTTCCAAAGGTTAGTTGGATTTATCGTTAATGGATCATCAAAAAGATACTAAAAAGATTATCTAATGGCATTGGAATGTGCTCATGATACAATGCTAAGTGAATGCAAATTTGATGATGTATTATAATCTCAGTTTAACACAAGATCTAAGATGGGAAGAAACGTCACTGAATTGTTAACAGAAGTTAGCTACTGTTAGCAGTACCACAGATGTATTTTAATCTCTAATTTCTCCTTACCGTTTTTTCCAAAAAAAATATGTTTTCCATGTTTTCTTCTACAGTGAGAGTGTACCAGTTTTGTAATCAGGAAAAAGTCATTTAGCAAAAACAACCCACTTCTTTCAACTTTCTGTACACAGATAAAATAATAAAGAGAGATAGAGAGAGGTTAAACCACTTCCTCCTGACTTGGCCCAGAAGCAAATTCATCCTTACCCACGAGTGAAGCCAAGCCTCATACAACCACATATGAGAGGGGAATCCACTCTCCTAAGGCTGCAGGAGGGAGAGAGAGAAACTGTATCTTCAACATTACACCCAATGTCTCCCCCAAATGCTAAACCAGCCTCCTAGAAGACCATAATTTACAACGGTAAAGAGGCAAACAAAAGCAAATGTGAACGTAACTTCTATTAATTGAAAGTCTAATGCATTTATTTTTACATAGGCACCGAATTATAAGTTTTTTACATTTGATATTCAAAATTCTGAAGAAAGCATCCTTTGGTGTCTTAAAAACCATATTGCTAAGTGCCATTAGATCTTCCAACTTCTAGCTCTGGGAGCACAGCCTCATGGGAGGCTGTGGCTTCAGGAACATGCCTCCGTGTATGCTGTCTCTGAACGTTTGTTTGTCTTGGGCTCCATCAAAAGACTAACATCCTTGGGCTGGTCTTAAGGGCGGTAAGAACTACTGGAATCAGGTGGGGGGCACTGACATAGAGACAGCGTGCTGGACTCACACCCAGGTCCTACTTGTGCGCACCTCTGGTTTGGGGTGGTCACGGCAGCCAGATCTATCTCTGTGCCCAGACTGGGCTCCTCATGGTCTCCAGGGAAGTGCCATCTGCTCTTCCGAATGCTGGTCCCCTCCCCAAAGAAGGGCTAAGCATTTTTCTTCTTACTGCCTCAAAACACTGCTTCTTTAAAGATCTGAGTTTTATAGAATTATAGCTTGTTGTTTAATGGCTTCCACTTTAGTAAACAGATTTACTGATTGATTAAATGATTTAGGGAAAGACTGATTCATCCATTCACTTGATAAACATCCAAAGGATGTCTGTAAGAATCAAGTGAAATAACGTTAAGTCAAGCTCCTAATCCAGCGCTTACCACATCGTGAATTAAAACTTTTATTAAGTTTCTCTCTGTGTTAGACACTGGAGAACACAAAGCAAGTAGAGTGTTTGTAAGGAGGTAGATTTATGCCTATCCCAGAAATGAAGAAAGAGGGCCCTGGAGAAGTTATATAAATAGTCCAAGACTATAAAATAACAAACGACTTATTTCATAACTTGGTCTTGCTGGCCTGAGTCTATGCTCCTTTCTTCCCTCCCCCTACTTACACATTCTAGGGTTTTCCTTTATGGACAGAAGGGAAATCACAGCAGTCTTCAGCACAGCTTCTTCATCTACTCTACAGAGCTGTCATTTTACCTGAAAATCCCTTTATTAACTCAATCAGATGGTTTTGTTTTCTTAGATACTATTTTCGTGGATGTGGGGTTAGAAGCAAAAGGACCCAGATGAAGGCTGAAATAACATTTCTGCTTGGGTTATAGCGCCACCATGTGGCCCTTTCATTTCCGCACAACGGAGTCTGCATGATGTGGGTGTCACCTCCCCAGTGCCATCCTGGTGGGGGGGGGCAGACCATTTCTCCTCTGCATTTGTGCCATTCAGAGATCTCCTGACTTTTTAGTTGTCCCATGTGGGTTTTGAAAAAAACTAAAGGGGCTATGTGATTTTTTTAAGCTACCGAGGGATGCTTTCTCTAGAATCTTGAATATTAAATGTAAAAACTTACAATTTAATGCATATTTTTAAATGCACTTAAGACTTTTGATAAAAGCTACATTCACATTTGCTTTTGTTTGCCCCTTTATTGATGTAAATTACAGTCTTCTACGAGGCTGGTTTGGCATTTGGGGGAGACATCAGGGGTAATGTTGAAGAAATAGACCTCTCTCCCTCCTCCAGCCATATGAGAGTAGATCCCCTCCATGAAAAGAGTTGTATGCTGCCTTGGACTTAGCAAGTCCAAAACAGAATAGGAAATAGAAATTGCTTCCTTGTGGTTAAAATGTCTCACCTCCATTCTCACATTTCAGGAAAAAAAAACAGGAATGCTGGAACTTCCACTTTGATTCAAGTACCGATAGCAGAAACTGTGCCTTCCTTATCTGAGCCCACCATGCCCTAGCTCAGGTGGATTATTACATATGACAGGTTCTTGGTAAGGAATCACTGAATAAGCATATTCTCTTCCGGAATATGGCGGTTGGCCTCTGGTACTAACTGGGTGTGCCTGAGGGCAAGTCCCTTTACTTCTCTGACCCTCAGTTTGTAAAAGAGAGAGACTAACGTGTGGATCACCAACATCATTTCCAGCTCTGACTTTTTGGGTCTTAAGGAATAAGAAGGCAGAAGTTATATAGTTCCTGGTTCCTTGATTTCTACTTAGCACTTGGAAAGTGCTGGACATGCTAAGATGATTGCAGGATTCTTTGTTCTTGAGTGTTGGGAACGGAGGCGCAGCTTCTTAACTGCAGAGCAGTCAGATGGAGACATTATGGGCAATGGCAGCCAGCGAGAGGCTAACCCAACTGAATGTCCTCTCTATGGCATTTCTGTAATCTCAAAGAGGTGTTGTCCACAACCTGTGCAACAGTCCACCATTCAGTGACATCAAGCATTTACCACCATCTAGTTCTTATCTTTCCTTTGTGTATGGAAGCGATTTCCCTTGCGAGATAAGCAGACCAGATCAGATACGGCTTATATTACCATGGATTTCACATCAAGCCTCTATATGGATTCCCTATTCTGGTAAAACTGGGAGGTTTCTCTAATACGCTCTGAACTTTCTTTCATTTAGGTCTTTGATCAAGCTTTTCTCCCAGCCATAAACTTTCTCTTCTATCATTTCCCATCGGCCAATCATACCCATCCTTGGAACCAGATCAAACATCACCTCTAAGGGCTTTCTACCTGACCTTTATACTCAAGGATGAGACCTCAGACTCCCACATGGTACTTCCCACCAGGCCAAACGACCCCAAGGCTTCTTCCCACTTTCTCACTCCTCAGTATGGGAGATTTCGAAAGCATGGGATCTTTGGAGTTAAGTGCAAATAAATTCTGGCTCTTCCTTTGCTCTTTAGGCCCAGAATTTCAGTTTTTCATCTATACAAATTGGGGAAAAAATATACATCTTATCCGGTTGTTTTGATGGTTAAATAAGATAGTATCACTGAAAAACCTCTACTTTGGGGACACATCAGTATCTTTCCTTCCCTTCCTCCTTTCCTTCTTTTGTCAAGACTCTTAGCATATTTTACCCTAATTTGTTGAAATGATGGGATTCTTCCTTGACTCCCCCCACACAAACCCTCAAACCACCTGGTTGAGTCTAAGCTTCTGGTAGGGGAATATTATTTTTGAATCCCCTTACTGTGTTCAGAACAGTACCTTTATTTAATTTAGTCAGTGTTCTCAGTCAAATGAATGAATATATACCAGGCACTAACAGGTGGAAAAAGAGGACTTTGGGGCTGGCTTAGAGGCTATGGTGTGCCCAGTGGGGAAGGGAAGAAGCCAAGGCCATATATAGATGTTGATTTCCGCATGGAACCTGATGCTTCTGAAAGATAAGAGCTCTCTGAGCTCAGGCTTGCTGACTTACAGAGTCGTCCATGCCCAGCAGGACCAGCAGTGGGATGGTGGTCATCCCTCCATGGACCCATTCCTCTAGAGACACAAAGCCGTCCCGGTCATAGTCCATCCCCTGCAACATCTCCTTCAGTATCTGCAGAACCCAGAGAGCAACAATTGTCCACTTTCATCCTGCACGTCCCTGCCTCCCTCTGTCCCCTTCTTTCTCTTTTGCTGTGTTATCCGCTTTGTGTTTTACCCCTTTGTGCTCTGATTTACAGCAGGCAGAGCAGTGAGGGAGCAAACAGCAGTGAGGAGGCCAGGGTCCCATGCCCTGCCCTGCCCTGTCCTACGTGGCCTTGGGCAAGCCACCCCCACTCTCTGGGTTCGGCTTCGCTCACCTATAAAATGAAAATAATATTGCTATGTGGGTAGCCGTGTAGTGATGATAAGAGAAAAGGTATAGAAAATGTCTCATCTAGTACCTGACTCATAGGAGCCCCCAAATGTAGCTACTAATATCTCGTGATTGAGAAAATCTTTAAAATTCTTTCTAGTTCTAAATTCCTTGAACCCTTGTTATAAAAATTTAGCTCTGGTGGAAAGGTTAGGGAGCATTATTAGGTATTATTATTTAAATTATGTCTTTCAATTTTTCCTCTTTTTCAATTTTTTCCTAGAGAAAACAGAGGTCAAGGCATAGGACCCCAGAGAAGCTGCCTATGAGAGGGTGAGTCTGGGAGCGCATGCACGGTCAACATTTTATCTTGCTTTCATTCAGAAGTTCACTTGGACATCTCCCCTTGCTTCTGGAAACTTACAGGTCTCAGCTCTGTGGGATCCCACTCCAGATACTGGGCAATGTGAAGCATCTGGTTGACAATACGATCCATTTCCTAGAAAACATCAAGAGAACAGAACCACTGAAGATGTGTTTTCATGAGCAAGACCCAAAACCAAACCCCGTGGGAAGATGGGCAGGGCAAAGCGTGAGAAGCAGCCATGTAACATACTGGCCTTTCCTAAGGAGAGGACTACAGCCCCGACTACAAAGCTCTGTGGAGAGTAGACGCTCACAAGAAACAAAGAACATGGGCAAGCCACAGGTATGCAGAAAGCTCACTGTCTTCTTCTTGGACTCCCCCTGAACTCAACTTCCTTCCTCAATTCTGTTAGTCTCAGGAGAGAAGGCACTCCTGTTTTCTCCTTTGTGATTCTTGCTTCCTAAATACTTCCTAAATACTAAACCAAGGCAGTTCTCTCCCCTCACCCTCTTTTATTGCTCCTCATTCCCAAAGCTTTAGCAACTTGGCATCCATCTATATCCCTCAGGGGTCAATTTGCAGGTGGATGTAGGGCCACTGTATTGGTCCTAGCTCAGGTCTTAACTCTATCTTTTGAGTGTCTCTCTTTCCTCTGCATCTTGCCTAGCCCTGAGCCCAGGACTCTGATTAGGACATTTATAAGGGCTACACCTGCCTGGTAAGCAAGACTTTTGTTTAGTACCAAGGTCAGGCTTTCTTTAAGACCTCACAGAACTGCTGGATGGGAATGAAATCAGTGCACCAAGAGTCGCATGGCAACACACTAGACTGAGGAGGCATTTGTATCTCTTGGGCATCATGGAAGATGTTCATAGTAAGACTGATCTGGGGAGACACGTTGGTGAATGGAAGCCAAGTTCAAAAGTGTTATTTCCACCATGTAGGATGCTGGGTTAAAATAAGCAACCTAAAAACCAGGAGGGATTTTAAAAATTACATTCTATTTAAAATTTTAAAAATTCATTGCAAAATCACAGATGAGGTAATAAATGGAGGTAAAGTAGTGGGCCAAGCAGTGGGGACAGGGTGCAACAGATTTTCCAACAAAAAAAGAGCTTGGTGGATTGAGCTGGGTTCAAGAGTCCTTGATTAAAACAATGTGATTCAGGAACTAAGAATTAGACTCAGTCTTGGTCTGTGTGAATAGGAAGGCATTTTCAGGAAGCAGAATAGCAGATCTTAGGAAGAACTTGTTCCCCAGATGTCCACTCTGTTCAGGCCACATGTGACTGCTTAAAGAGTCATAGAGGAATAGGTTAGGTTCTGTGTCATATTTTAAGAATGGCACTTTCAAACCAGAGCTTGGTCAGAGTGGTTATTTAAGCCTGCCTTATGAGAAACAGCGTAGAATATTGGGGGAATTTGAGCTTAGTGAAGGTCTTAGGGTAGATGGGACAGTACCTTCTAAATCTTAAAGACCTATGGTGTAGGATCGATTTTCCACTGGTCCGCTGTCCTGGTCACCTACACAGGGCAGAAGTAAGCCAAGGGGTATAGGGAAGGAGCGGTTGGAGGTTGGCCTATTTTGGTCTCACTGCTGGGTTGGGGGAGGGGGAGAGGGAAACAGAATCCTCTTTTGTGCTGAGAATTTCTCTGGTAGATGAGAGGTGCCTTCTGTGCAGGAAGGAAGCCCTCTCTACCTGTTCTCCCAACAGTGGAACCACGGTCTTGAGGCAGAGGGTGAACTCTCCACTCCTGAGAGTTTTCACATAGATCCTAGGCATCCATCTGCTGGAGATCTTCTATGGAAAATTGAATTGGGTGTCTCTATAGACACTCACTTCCATCCCCCAGTGTTGTCTTCCCAACAGATCTGGAACTTAACCCCTTCTTACCATCTGCAATGCTTCTACTCTGGTGCACGTTACCAGCATCTCTTATCTTGTTTATTCCAATAACCTCCAAACTGGCGTCCCTGCTGGTGTCCCTACAGCCTAGTTGCAACACAGCAAGCTAGAGTGATCTGGTTAAACCGAAGTTGTGTCACCCCTCTGTTCAAAACCCCCAATGGTTCTCCCTTCCTCCAGAGTAAAAGACAAACTTCCAATCCCCTCTACAACTTGCTGGGTTTTGTGAACTCTCCCCACAACCACTCCTGGTCATTCTTTCTCTGATCTCATCTCTATTACCTCTAACTCTGACCTCCTTGCTGTTCTGTTCCATCAAGTTCCCTCCTCATTCATCTGCTGACATTCCAAGCACCCCTCTGGCCCCTCGCACTTGGGGCTGCCTCAGCCTGGAAGGGGTCTCCTCTGGATGTCCCCCTGACTCACTCCCTCACTTCCTTCCAGTCCCTGTTCACAGATCCCCGGAGGGACACCATCCTTGGCTCCTCTAGCTAAACTGCTCCCTCCAACACTTCCTTTCCCTCCTTTATTTTCCTTCCGACTCGCACCTCTCTCTGACACATACCTCGCTCAGCTTTGTAGGGCGCATGCTTGCCCTAGAACAAAAGCTTCATGAGGGCACAGATTTGTGTCTGTTGGCTTCACTGACATAGCCCCAGCGCTTGAAGTAGTGCTTGACGTGGGGCAGACACTCCATTAACGTGTGTTGATCAAATGCTTTGGAAGTCTGTGATTCTCTGGTTGTTCTCCAGTGTGATGCAGCCCACGGCATTACCTTGTGGCTATGGGATCCCTTAAAGGAGCCTTGGGGTTTAGAGGACTTGGGGATGACTTCATTGGTCTAGTGGACTTGTTTCCTTCCTCCCTGTGGAGCTGGTGTGACTCTGTCCTATGCCTCTCAACCTCACAGCCTTTCTGTTAAGGAGCCCCGTCTCTAACAGTGCTGGTGATGAGCGCAGGGCTGCCTGATAGTTTGCCTTCTCTCCTCTCTCCCTTCCATACCTCTTTTCACTCCATGATCCCTATTGTGTCCTTGCCTGTTCCTGAGGGAGAGCGGGGGCGGGTCTCAGGCCTTCCCGGGTACAACGGGACGGGACCATTTGCTCAGAGCAGAAAGAACCAGACTGGTTGAGCTACTGCTCTGGGTATAAGAGGAATACTGGGAAGTTCAAATAGATAAGATACTAAAGCAACTCCCCTTCCGAAATGGTGAGATCCAAGGCTTCGGGAATGAAAACGTCAGGTGGAGTTTGTTCTCCCTCAAGCTGGCCCTCTGGAAAGTAGCAGTGGGGGGTTCTGCCCTGATTCCTGCAGGCTCTATCAAGACACTGCTATTCTCTAATGTTAGAACTGGGGGTTTCTAGACTCTTCCTCCACCTGCTCCCTTCTCCCCCAGATTTTCTTGGTTTCAGGAGGGACATTTGGAATGAGAGCTTACCGCTTGGTCCAGGAGACCGTTCTCATCCGAATCATAGAGACGAAACATGACTGCAAGAGACACAGAGGTGAGGCTCAAGGTGTCCTCTGGGCACCACAGATGGGCTGGGGCTTTGATGCTGCCGGTCTTTAGCTCAGTTCTGTCGCTGGGGCAAAGGCCCCTGCAGCCAGCTCACCCACCCTCCAAAGTACAGAGTCTGATTTCTTACACAGGGGGTGGAAAAAGGGAGGGGAACCTAGCCGTCTGGCTTCTGGACCTGTCTAAGCAATAACTCCATGGCTGATGAGATCCAGGTGGCAGTGTGGTTCCTGGTGGAGGGTGCATACCCTCGCAGCATCACTGGAACACAGCTCACAAGTGCCCGGCTGGTGGGAGCACCAGAACTATAAATGGGACACTGCTTTTACTGCACCCTGAAAGGGTGTGGATTTAGGCCTTGTCCTATTACCTCAAGGGCATCAGACAAGTCATTTAACTTCATTGAGCCATGTTTCTTTATCTGCAAGATGGAGATTACAATGGTTCCCCTTCCTCCTAGGTATTTTTTTTTTTAAATGAGGATTAGTATGTAAATGATCGGTCAATTTTTATTTCTGTAATAATTTTAATTGTTCTATGTAAGCAATATAAATAAGCATACAATATCCTACAAGATATGTATAAAATAAATATAAAATGTTCGTGAAAGAAACATGCCAAGTAAGACTACATACATAGTAAATATTTTTGCTGGCCTTTTTAATACTTAGGGTTTTCTTTTCTTTTCTTTTTTTTAAGATTTATTTATTTATTTATTTATTGGACAGACAGAGATCACAAGTAGGCAGAGACAGGGTAGGAAGCAGGCTTCCCGCAGAGGAGATAGCCCAATTCGGGGCTCGATCCCAGGACCCTGGGATCATGACCTGAGCTGAAGTCAGAGGCTTTAACCCACTGAGCCACCCAGGCGCCCCTTAGAAAGGCTTTAAGAGAAGGTTTTGACAACTTCACTCTCTAAAAAAGATATTCAGGGAAGTTTAAATTGATGTGTTCTTTCTCTTAACATCCCCAGAGCAAGCAAAGAAGTCCAACATCATTTCTTTAACCTCAGAATTTTATGCCAGCTATGATCACTCTAAAAATCAATATTGTGACATCTAAATGTTTTGGCCTCTTTAAAGATTTCAGGAAGATCGAGCTTATACAGACAGATTCATGTGCCCTACTCCTCGTCCCATGGCACCTGAAATGGAGAAAGCACTCAACAGATGTTATTTATTTTTATTTTTAAAATTTTTAATTAATTAATTTTAAAAAACTATTTTATTTATTTTACAAGTAGGCAGAGAGGCAGGCAGACAGAGAGAGAAAGAGGAAGCAGGCTCCCTGCTGAGCAGAGAGCCCGATGCAGGACTTGATCCCAGGACTCTGAGATCATGACCTGAGCCGAAGGCAGAGGCTTTAACCTGCTGAGCCACCCAGGTGCCCCCAGATGTTATTTATTGTTGCTTTTTTTCATTAACAAACATTTATATGTGGCATTTAATAAGTATGATGCACTGTGCTGTACACGCTATCATTACTGCTGATGGAATCCTCAACAAAGCTATGATGTAGTTACCATTATAGAAGCTGTTGTATTTGTTTTTCTTAAAATGTCAATGTGCTATTCAGAAACACCCTTTAGCATGTTCTAGCTGTAGGGAGGTGATGCAGGATAAGGAAGACCTGGGACAGAAATTTGGGCAAAGGACTAAATTTTCATTTTTGGGACTTGGGAAACTGCATTTCACTCATCTTAAAGGTAGAGATCCTGTTTGTGATCTCAGAAGTAAGCGGAGTCAGGAGCAGAGCTGACACATCTTCATTTTCCTCCTGTTCTTGGAACCCTTCATTGGGCCTCCCTGACTGACCCTTCCCCCACATACCCGCTCTAGACCTCTCAGCATGTACCCACAGGTCACGACACTCCTGTTAGGTTGCTTGTGTGTCATCACATCTTTCTAATGTTGTGACATCCCTGCGCCTTGTTCAGTGGGGTGACTGTGCCAGGAGTCAAGATTCCTTCAAAGTAGGGTCATGGCCTTCTTATTCTCTGAGTCTTCAGAATGTCCTAGTCAGAGGCACTCAGCATAGGAGGCTGAGTTGCCAAGCAGATGCTGGATGATGGAAAGGGCAGGCTTTCCCACCACTGCTGTTCCCAGACCCTGGGCCCCGGGTGACTCCCGTGGGGAGCTCCCCTGGTCCTATAACGCAGGGACAGCTGAACCAGAAAGAACAGGAAGAAAGTATCCCGTTTAAGACCAGCATGCCCTTGGGCAAGTCGTTTACACTTAAAATGAGAATAATCACATTGATCTTCTCAGGTTATTGTAAGCTTAAAATGAGATAATGCATTTAAAGTGATTAGCAGAGGGGCGCCTGGGTGGCTCAGTGGGTTAAAGCCTCTGCCTTCCGCTCAGGTCATGATCTCGGGGTCCTGGGATCAAGCCCGGAATTGGGCTCTCTGCTCAGCAGGGACCCTGCTTCCCCCTCTCTCTCTCTGCCTGCCTCTTGGCCTACTTGTGATCTGTCTGTCAAATAAAAAAATAAAATCTTTAAAAAGAAAAAAAGTGATTAGCAGATAAAAGGTCTTCAACAATGAGAGTAATTGTTAATGAACAGATGATAGGTGGGATTTCAGGATATTATTTCCCAAAAAATGCACGTTTGGTTATTAAAAGAGAAAAGCTTAAGTTGTTTTCAGTCATTAAAATCAGGAGAGGATTTGAATTCATCTAGTTTAGTTTAAAAAAAGATTAAAAGCTCTAGAGGACAAATATAACCAAGTTTCTACAATAAAAAATTACAAGGAAAATAATAAGCAGAAGATTAAAATAGAAGAAACATAAGAAGCAACGGCAAATGTAGGGACCACATTTGGATTCTGATTCAAACAACCAGTTAAAAATAGGTAAGATAATTGGGAAAATGTGAACACCAACTGAATATCTGGTATATAAAAGGTGAAATTAAATGGAGTCACTTATGTCAAGGGGCTTTAAAATGGAGCTGGGGGACCATTAAGGAGATGGGCCTCATGCAGTTCCTAACCGGGCGGAACCGTGAACTCTGAATGGGGCCAAGCTGCAAAGATTCCAAGGACTCAACCTGAACACCTGCAATTTGCTACATTAAAGAGACTTTGTTTAGTGATAACCTCAGTCACCAATTATATATCAATTAAGATTAGTTTTCCACTACCAACACCAATCAAAATTCTCTGCAAACACATACATGAGAATTCCTCTTGTCTTTAAACACCCCTGACTTTTGTTCCTTTGGGATGGACACTTTATGGGTTTCTACCCAAATCTGTGTTCTCCATATTGCTATTCTGAGGCCCTAAACGAATACTTTTGTTCTTATTTTAGCTCTGCCTGCTTTCTCTGTGAACAGGCAGTAATAAGGAATCGTTGTCTTTCAATGTGATAATGGTGGTGAGGTTATAGTTAAGAAAAAGTCGTATTTAAGAGGTACATACAGATGTCTGGAATTTGCTTCAAAATATTCTGGGGCAGAGGGAGTGCATGGGAGGTATAAATAAAACATGATTGATTATAAGCAGGGTCATTACTGAAGGTGGCTGATAGGTATAGGAAAGTTTACTGTGCTTTCTACTTTTATCTATGTTGGCAATTTTCTGTAACAAAAAAAAATTTTTTTTAATGCAGTTTCTTTTTATTGCCATTACCAGACTCAATCTGAGAGCCACTAATATGAAAAAATCTGCCACATCCTCTCTGGTAAATATGAACAAATTCAATACCTTAAACTCCAATTTTCAGCTGAATGTTAGAAATAATTTGACATTTCACTTTTAACATTAGCCAAAAGATACAGAAACCTGCTATATTTGCCACCAAATTAGCACTTCAGACTTGCAATTGTTAACACCTCAAAACTACGGGGGAGATTTTAAGCTCAGCTAATGAATGAACTGTTTCATTTTGGTTTTGGCAAGGGTTAACCTTGCCAGTAGATTAAACAGTAACCTAGTTACTGTTGAAGTTTTGTTGATTAGTCATCTTATTAGCTGGAATTTTGACTTTTGCTATGATACGTGTGGTTTTTCCCTTAATATCTACTAAGTTCCCAAGAGGAGCCAAAACAATATATCTTTTTTAACAAGGTCCTATTATTTCCTATTTTTAAAAGTCTGCCTGTAGGCTCTTGGAGGTGGGGGAAACCATCCCTGAAGTGAATCTTCTATAAGATTCCAGGCTCTTGGGCGCCTGGGTGGCTCAGTGGGTTAAGCCGCTGCCTTCGGCTCAGGTCATGATCTTGGGGTCCTGGGATCGAGTCCCGCATCGGGCTCTCTGCTCAGCAGGGAGCCTGCTTCCCTCTCTCTCTCTCTCTCTCTCTGCCTGCCTCTCCATCTAGTTGTGATTTCTCTCTGTCAATAAAATAAATAAAATCTTAAAAAAAAAAATTCCAGGCTCTTTCAGTTGCTCTGGGTTTTCCTTTCTGCCACCAGCCATTACTCTCTCTCTCTCTCTCTGAAGATATGTTTTTTAAATCAACTTTAGTCACATTTGGAACCAACTCCCTCACTTAACTAGCCCCTTTTCTCTAGAGGCCAAAAAACTTGAGGTGGGGGTGGGTGAAGAAACAGAAATAAGTTTTAACAAGCTAGAGGTTGATCAAGAAAAAGGAATTCCTCATAGTTAAAGAAAAAGGAATTCCCCATACTTGGGTACAGAATAGAAGGAAGACAGATATTGAATAGCCTCCCTTGAAAAATAAGGGAAGGTAGGAACTTTCTGGTTAGAGACTTTCAGAAAATCCTGCCAGCAATGGAAGGGAGTCTCAACCCCACGTTGAGACTTCTCCAATTTCCAAATCCAGATTCTCAATGGCAAGGTCTCAGATGTACTTCCTACTCTCCACACAACTGGTACTGGGTTCCCAGCATGGATTGTAAGATGTGTCCAGATCACTGCTGGTGACAGGACCGAAGCACCTTCCCCAAGCAGGTGTCACCAATACCCATGATCCCAGGTCACTCTCTGGCATGCTTAGAATGAAGGACAAGATACTAGATCTTCTAAGGAAAAGTTGAAGGCCCTTGAGAGGGTGAGCACTTACATTCCAGCTTATCCTGAGGTCTCCCCGTCTCCAGCAGGGACAGGTAACATACAACATCCTTCAGGTACACTATGGGGGATTCCGAGCCTGGAGATGGAGCAACAGGGTTTCCCAAGGGGGTTGCAGCCACTTGGTCTTTAGCTGGCTCTTGCTTCTCAGTGATCTTCAATTCTGTAATAGCCAAAAGCAAACCATCCAAAAGCACTTAGTATTTAACAAATATTAAATCCCTTTTGTTACTCCATCATTTTCTTGATAGAGGCAAGAATTTTAAACAAGTATCCTCAAAAGTGTTGGTCACTTAAATATGATCCAATCTGTGGTCCTAGATATCTAATTTGTGGGGTTCATACTCTCTGAATGGGTCCCATTCTGACCCCTTTAAGAATCTATATCCTTGTAAGAAATTCACCTATACCCTGTGAATTTTCAGAAAAGATGACAGTGATTTTTAGTAATGCCCATAAGCAACAGGTAAATGGCATTTAGCCTAAGGGTCTGGGAACACACCCAGTTTATAGAGTTTTGGCTAGGATTCTAAAAACCAGACTATTGGTCATTTATCAATGCCTGCTTTCACAATTTTCTTCTCAAATAAATTAAAAGATAAATGAAAAGGTGAATATTCAGAAGACCAACACTCAACGAGTTTCCAGAAACTAGGATGAATTTTGACTAGCTGCAAGCCTAATCAATTGGATTAAGAATATGCAGAAAGTGGTTTATCATTCAGCAGGAATGGAGTGTTTTCCCTCTGGAGTTTCCCCTTTTCTTAGATAGGAAAACGCTGTCTTTTTTATACTTCTTGTCCTCTAATTCAGAAATATGAGGTTATTACTAATGAGAAAACCAGGCACCTATATTCTACTGTGTGAATTATACTTTCTCAAGTCACTTTAAGAGCTCTATCTCTCTTTTCCCAGTCTCTCTAAATCCATGCCCATCTGAAATAATCTCTTAATATCCAGGAAGTGGGTGCAACTCACAGAAAACACAGTGAAAAGTAAGAGGAAGACCGGCAGTGGAAAATCCACTAAGTAATGGAGAGCACACAGACAGGCAGCCCTGAGAGTAATGCCTGCTGGGGAAGGCAACATTACCAGCCCACTTTTTGTTCAGAGAGCCAAAGTGCCAGGCAAAGGCAAACGGTTTGTGTCAGGCCAGTAGAGCTGTGTTCCATGAAAGCCAACTGGGTCCCAGGAGTTGGGCTATGATCTGAGAAGGGAGTTAACAATGATCCAGATGGACAGCAGGTGAGACCACTGTCTCAATGACACTCTGTATACTACAAGAGGCCTTCTGAAGAGACCAAGACAGATCTTACGAAACAGAACTGCAACACAAGGAAAGGAAGCTTCCAGATCATTGGAAACCACTTCCTACTGGACAAGACCCTAAGAGGTTGCAAGAAGATATAACCTCTACTAAGTAGGGGCAGAAAGCCTCAAGGGTGAGTAAGTTGAGCTAAAAATAAGGATAGTGAGATGGGGAAATTGTAATAAAATTACATATGCAACAGAAGTATTTAAATAATCACTGGAGGAAAAGTTAGGGATAAACATACTAATATATAAGAAAAATGAGAGAGGGGTGCCTGGGTGGCTCAGTGGGTTAAAGCCTCTGCCTTCAGCTCAGGTCATGATCTCAGGGTCCTGGGATCGAGCCCCACATTGGGCTCTCTGCTCAGCAGGGAGCCTGCTTCCCCCCCCTCTCTCTGCCTCCTTCTCTGTCTACTTGTGATCTCTGTGAAATAAATAGATAATATTAAAAAAAAAAAAAGACAAATGAGAAAAATCCTTTGTACTGGATAGCCCATTATATCTCATGTTACTGTTACATCCTCAAACTATCCATCATTAAAACACTATTACAATGACTTCTATTTTGACTAAATTGGAATAACGTACCAGATATACCCTTCTGTTGAAACAATTAAAAAACTGGACAAAAGATATGAAACAATGGTTCACAGGACACTGGATGTGGTAGCACCAAATGGTGATTTTCCCAAGAGACTGAAAAACAAATGAGATGATTCCTATAATTGCCACATCTTACTGTCCAGAAAGAGTTTTAAGGGCTGCAGCACAGGAAAGGGGAGCCCAGACAGATCCTGCAAGTCTCTCTGAATTGAAGAGGCAGACTTTGGGGAGTCCAAGGTGTCTAGAGTTCACAGGGCAGTGCACCAAAGAGGAGGAAGCTGCACAGAGAGAACTCTAGAGATCTACAGAGGGTCCTCTGTGAGTAATCAGTAGAGTTTCCCCTCAATTATTCAGCTGAGTAACAATTAGCATAGATGTGTGATGAGACTACCTGAGGCTAGGGAAAGAATCAGTATTGGTGGGAACAATCCCTGGAATGCAAGAATAGTGTCTCTTCTCACCAATCAAGGCAGAAAACTCAAGAAACACTGGGTAGAGAACTCAGAAGAGTTTTGCTTTGGTAGTTGGGTGAAATTAGTAAACGCCTCTCTGGTCCTGCCTAGTAAAGCTTTAAAACCCAAACCAAAAAGGTCAAACTATTTCCAAGTGACCTAACAGTGCCCCAAAGCAAAACTCAATAATTTTTCTAAGAATGTAAAACCCAACGATGTAAAATTGTCAATGCCTGGTATTTCACAAAAAAGTTAACAGGTATACAAGGAAGCAAGAAAAAAAAAGAACAATAATAATGAGAAAAAGCAATTGACATGGAGCCAGAAATGACACAGATGATATAATAAAAACTTTACAATAATTATTACAAATGTATTCCATCTCTCCAAGAAGCTAGAGGAAAGATTGCATATGTTAAGAAGAGACAAAAAAGATACGTAAAAAATGTCCGTAACAATTGTCTAGATATGATGTGTGTGAAATGAAAAAGTGCCCTGAATAGGATTAGCAGTGGATTAGAATTTGCAGAAGAAAAGATCAGTGAATTTGAAACAGCAATAAAAACTATCCAAAAAAGACTTTAAAAAAAAAATAGTGTCGTATCGGTGAGCTGGGGGACAACTTCAAATAGACATGTATAATTTGAATACGTGAAGAGAGAAAGAAGTAGAAAATTTTAAGAAATAATGGCTGGAAATTTTCCAAATTTGTTGATATTTGATAAAAGCTATAGAATCTCAGGTCCATGATGCTCAATGAACCCCCAATACATGAAGAAACATGAAAATTATACCAGGGAACATTATAATCAAATTGGTTGAAATCAGTGATAAAGAGAAAAAAAATTCATAAAAGCCACAGGAAAAGAGACCTTATGTAGACAAAAAAAAAAAAAAGAGGAGAATGCCTGTAGTTTTCTCACTGGAAAGAAAGCAAGCTGAAAGCAAGTGGAACAACATCTTTAAAGTACTAAGGGAAAAAAAAAAACCTGTCAACCTAGAATTTTTTTTTTAAGATTTTATTTATTTATTTGAGACACAGAGAGAAAGAGAGAGAGCACAAGCAGAAGGGAGAGGGAGAAGCAAACTGCCCTTTGAGCAGGAAGCCCTACTGGGGGCTTGATCCCAGGATCCCAGAATCATGACCTGAGCTGAAGGCAGATGCTTAACTGACTGAACCACCCAGGCACCCCTGCCAACCTAGAATTCTTTACTCAGTGAAATATCTTTAGAAAAAAAAAGGCAAAATAATTTTTCAGTATACAAAACTTCACAGAGCTGCAATACAAGAAATGATAAAGAACATCTTTTTAGTTGAATTATACCATATGGAAACCTAGATTTACACACAAGAATACAGAGTTTTATAACAGGTAACCACATGGGTAAATATAAAAAATATTTTTATTAGTTAAATCTCCTTGAAAGATAATTAACTACTGAAGCAAAAATAATAACAATGTGGTTGAGCAGTTTATAATTCAACATGTATAGAAGGAAAATGTATGATAGCAGTAGCACAAAGGCCTAGGTGGAAGATATGGAGGGATACTGCAATAAATTTCTTTTTTAAAGACTTTATTTATTTATTTGACAGAGAGAGAAAGCACAAGCAAGGGGAGCAGCAGACAGAGTGAGGGGGAGAAGCAGGCTCCCCACCAAGCAAAGAACCCAACGTGAGGCTCCATCAAAGAATCCTGAGATCATGACCTGAGCTGAAGGCAGACACTTAAACTACTGAGCCACCAAGGCACCACTCTTATGGTAAATTTCATAGAGTATATACAAAGTGGAATAATATTACTTGAATATAGACTATTACAGTTAAAACCATCACTAAAATACTGTTACAAAGAGTTATAGCTAATAGTGTTAAAAAGAAGATGAGTGAAATCATAAATAATTTAACTAATTGAAAGAAGACAGAAAAAGAGCAAAAGGGAAAGAAAGGACAGATGGAGAAAAAAAACCCAAATAGCAAAATGGCACTTTTAAACCTAATGATAGCAATTATCACAGTAAATGTAAATGTTCTAAAATTCTAAAATGCAGAGATTGTCAGCTTAGATTAAAAAAAGAAGATCCAACCAACTACATGCTTCCTATTAAAAAGTCTTTTTAAATATGGACACAAATACATTAAAAGAATGGAGGAAGATGCCACTGTAACTCTAGTTAATGAGAGTGACTACATTAATTATGAATTATAATAAACTAGATTTCAAATCAAAGAGTGTTCCCAGGAAAGAAGGGAGTCACTTCATAATAAAGAGGTCAAATCATCACAAGAACATAATAATTGTAAACACTCTATTTCTTGATCTTTACCTAAAAGGAATGAAAGCTGTCCATATAAAGATGTGTACTAAGAATATTAATGTTTTATATGTAATAGCCCCAAACTGGAAACAACCCAAATGTCCATCAGTAGGTGAATGGATAAACAAATTGTGGAATATCTACCTATATATTGGCATACTAATCAGCACTAAAAACATGTTGATTATTATATTATAAATTATTATACTGAGTGAAAGAAGCTACACCAAAAAATGTACATACTGTATGAGTCTATAAGAATAGAAAATGCAGTCTAATCTATAGTGGCAGCAAGCAGATCAGTGATAGTACAGACATGTGGGTAGTGGTAGGGAAGGTGGGAAAAAGAGATTATAAGGCAACTTTGGAGATGATAGATATCTTCATTATCTTGATGTGGTACTGCTTTATAGGTGTATACACCTGTAAAAACTTATTAACTGTACATTTCAAACATGCAATTCACTTTATGCCAATTATATTTCAACAAATCTGTTTTAAAACATTGTTATAGACTTTTCCAAAGATCTCTGGGTTACCAGAACTATGACTGGATCTTGAACCACCAGTTCTAGTCTACACTGAAGTGAACTATTCATTCTAGTCATGGAAATGCCAGGGCACAGAAGGACTGAGGGGCACTTAGTCTTATTAGTGCTTTTCCTCCTCAAGCTGCCTTATGTGAAACACCCCCAACCCACGCCATTCAAGTACATCCCTCAGGGACCATCAGTAACAACAGACTAATACCCTCTTCCAGATTACAGAAGTTCTGTCTAGGTGCCATGTCATTAACCATTTTGCTTGAGGGTTCTTAGGCAGACCTGATTTGTTCCACCTTCTCTCTGTATTACCTGTTGCCTTCCGGTTGGACAGGGTTGCATGAAGGAAAGAATACCAAGCTAGAGGCAGAGGACTGAGTTTCTAGCTTTGGATTTGTGCTAAATGGTGTGTGATATTGCATGAGTGGGCTTACTCCTATATCCAACCTCAGATTTTTCATCTATGGAAGGAGGGCCTTGCATTAAAATTGATGTTTACCAAAAGTCTTGAATGATATGAAAAATGTTTGAGTATAATGTTAAGTGAAAAAAAAAAACTGGTTCCCAAATTATATGCATAATCTGATTCCAATTCCATAAAAAATTTGTAGAAAAAACCTACAAGGAGGGGTGCCTGGGTGGCTCAGTGGGCTAAAGCCTCTGGCTTCGGCTTGGGTCGTGATACCAGGGTCCTGGGATCAAGCCCCACATCGGGCTCTCTGCTCAGCAGGGAGCCCGTTTCCTCTTCTCTCTGCCTGCCTCTCTGTCTACTTGTGATCTCTGTCTATCCAATAAGTAAATAAAATCTAAAAAAAAAGAAAAGAAAAGAAAAGAAAGAAAAAACCTACAAGGATACGTGTATACAGGCATAAGTGTAACTGCATTGGTAAATTATGGGTGATTTTGTTGTTTCCTTTTATTTGTTTTGTACACTTCAAATTTTTTATGATATAATGTGTTACTTTTATAATTGGGAAGAACTTTCCTTGAGAGTCTAATATGTCAAGCTGCGGAAAACATCTCAAGAGCCTGAGGAATGAAATAAAACCTAGGAGATTGAAGTTCACATTGTTTATTCGACTTAGTCCTGGGCATTAAGGGAAGGATGCACTCTGGCTTTCCTAGCTGACAACCTGAAATGACAGATCACTTGAGGCTCTGAGCCTATGTCTGGTCTCAGTGGAAGCCCCTCTCTACTGTGTCTATGTACCCAAACATTCCCCTACCTGGTTCTGGAAATGAATAATTTGAACTGGATTGTTCTGGATCCCAGCTTGGAGACTGCTCTGAAAGGCCTAAGTAGGCCACAGCAAATGAGAATCTAGTTTCCTCTGGCTTCAGCTTGGACAACAGGAAAAGGCTGGGATTTTTAACAGATGGCCTGATCTAAGGTGATACCAGAACTTGGCTCTTCCTTACTGGCAGAGGCCCTTCTCTGTGGTATCCGTCTGTCCCTACATTCCTGTTTCTGGTGAACAGGGGCATCTAATTAAGACATCCACAGAAGGTGGTCTAACAGGAAAAGGATGTTCTGCTTTACATCTCAAGTCACAAAAGATGATGGAAAAATGGTATATACCTCCCTGAGACAGCATTCACATCATTACCCTTTTATTATCTGACCACAGGAAACTGACACTCTCCATACACAAGGAAAATGGCACATCACAAATCACTTCTCCAGGAGGAAGTTTCTGAAAGTTGATCTCAGACCCAGAATGATACAAATGTTGCCAATAAACACTGTGGTCAAATACACCGGCCAAGTTCCATTATCATCATCGATTACTTTTTCTCAAATATCATGTATTGACAACATCCCCAGGAAGTCCTTCCTTGGTTCCTCAGAAACTTTAGCCACTAAAACAAACCCTGCTCCGACAATTTGGAACCTCAAGGAATAAAGTGTAATTTTTCTCGGGTTCCTCTTGAAGTTCCAGATATTTGGACTAAGAAAGTCTCTGGGTAAAGAATCTGGGCCCAAATGCTTGTCATGGTTGATTTTCTCTTTCAGAGTTTAGAATGTCAAGGTTCCCAATTTCACCCTTCTCTTCCTATTATGAGAATATTTTAAGTCATCATATGCCTCTCTTATTCCACATATGATTTAAGACTTATTTATAACTTAAATCCATTTACCTAAGAGCATCTCCCAGCATCAGCTTCTCTACCAGAGAGGCTATGGACCTCGCATGGCTGGGTGGGATGCTGGGAAGAGTGGGTGGGTGAGCCATATTTTGTAGAGTCTTGCCCTGATGCTGCCCCTGAAGGCCTCAGGAAGGCACTGATGCCTGTAAGCCTTGCTTCATGGAACTCTAGGGCAATTTTCCTTTCCCAACCATGCTCTGCTTTTCATCCATCATCAATTTTTGATCTCACCAGTCCTTCAGTTATACCCGGAAAACTCTACAGTCTTTCCAGTTGCCCTTTTTGCTATGACTAGAGAAAAGATTAGAAATACAGCTAGTATCCTCTTGAAGAAATTCTCTCATCCTTCCAGGTCCCGGGCAAATAGATGAAAATAATGTTAACTGCTTCACCTGGCTCCTCCTCCTGACTTATGAAAACCGGTGCATGTAAGTACCACCAATTTTCCCATCTAGGCCTCTGTGCTCTTGTTCTACATTTCACTTTTACATATGTTAGAAATTGCACAACACAATGTCTTTTTTTTTCTTCAATAGTTAATTACCTTTCAAAGAGATTTAACTAATAAGAAAAATATTCTTCATATGTCCCAATGTGGTTACCAGTTTCAACATTCTTCATTTACATGTGTAAACCCAGGTTTCCATATGGTATAATTCTACTAAAAAGATTCCCTTTACCATTTCTTACAGTGCAGCTCTATACAGTTTTGCCCATTTGAACACACTCCTCCCTTCTTGACCGACCAACCTTCAACCACCCACAGGCAGTCATGTGTATCTCAGCACTAGATCCCTCTTTATAAATATGCTCTGCTTCTCTCTCTCTGCACCTCTCTCTCTCTCTCTCTCTCTCTCTCTCACACACACACACACACACACACACACACACACACTCTCGCTCAAACCTCCACATATATTTACTCCCCAGAAGGTTCCCCTTCTCCCCTGTCTGGCCAGGCAACCCCATCAGAAGTAAACAGCTAATGAGCTACCCTGTTTCACGGCAAGTAAAGAAAGAGCCTGCACCAAGCCTCATGATCCCAGCACATGTGAGTGGTGGAGGCCCCTAAGATGGAAGCAGACAAGATGTGCTTAAAGGACATGGAAACAAACCGCTGGTTAGATGTCCCCTTCCTCCACCCCAACCCGCAAATCTCGTATTATAAAGACTTACCTGTATCAGGGGCACAGGCCTCATCTGCTTTGGCAGCATTATCCACATTCTGTATGTTGGTATCTGGGGAGGAAAAAGAAGATCTGAGGACCAGCCCATGATCTCTAGCTTCTTAGAGACACAGGAAGGGCACACCTTCCTGTGGGGACCTGGATCACTTGAGTTGTGCGTCCCTGAGTGTCAGCTGGGTTCATGCTGACTCACTGGGGTTGGCTGTGTCACCCCCATTATAGACCAAGCAGACAAGGATCATAACCCCCTTCCTCTGCCACTACTGGGCTCAGCCCAGCCTGGGCACATGACCTGAAGGTGTTCCCTTCAAGGGCTTCCTGCCCTCTTTGCAGAAGCTTCTCTTCCCCCTGTCATACATTATTTTGTTCTTCTCCCCATCCTCCCCTCTGATCCTGGGGGCAGGAATTTTGCCCTTCTTTGTTCCTCTGAGAGAGCCATCAGACAGGGTTTCCCATGAGTCCCTATGGGGAAAGGAGTCCTGGTGCCCCAGTCCCCATTCCCACCCCATAAAGAAGTTACTGCACACAGGGGACCCCCTAGGAATGCAGCTGTGCCTGTGCCAAATGCGTCAGAGCTACAAAATCTCCTTCTTGTCTCGGGGAACACTGGTCTACATACCTGGGCCACTGGCCTCATTGCTGGCCCCCTCTGTTGGGTGGTCAGGGGTCTCCTGTCTGGGCTTCTGGCTGAAGGCCAGGAAGAGGTGCGTGCTCAGTGGCTGAGGAAGGTCCACCTCCAAGTACGCCCTCATGAACAGCTTGAAGACATCGTAGCTAATTGGCTGAGAAGAAACAAAGAGGACAGAAAAACTGGGGAGGGCAGGCAGGCGAGAGAAATGGAAGGGAAGCAGAAAGAAGTGGGGGGCACTGGTGGGCTCAGGAATGAAAAGGCCAGGAGGTGATGGAGAATGGCAGGCACAGGGAGCAGGGGACAGGAAGCAGGAAAGAGATGACACTGGTGGTTGCATGTCGGGACTGGCAGGAGGCTTCTGTAACAGGACATGTCCAAGACTAGGCAGAAAGCGGGTGATGGGGAATGAACATGACCACACAGGGGGACTCTGCCTGAGTCGATGCCCACAAGCCAGACGGTTCTCTAATGAGCTGGATTTGGTCAGTGTCACGGAATCCTAGTAAGATGAAGAAGGACGGAGTGGAAAACACAATGGAAAGATGGTTCTTCTGTAGGGTCTCCATTTTTCTACTTAGGCTGTGAGGGATGTGATTTCTGAGTGCTCGGGTCTCAGAAAAGAGGGAAAAACAGGCTCCATCCTTCAGGAGTCTCATAACTGATCTTCCCTGGATGAACCTCAAGAGAACCGGAGAGGGTATGTGTTTGGCTCAGCTGTTCTCAAAACATGCCCTTGTGAAGGTTTTCGGCACTGGGAGAAGAGCCGAAGGGCAGAAGGTAGAATCAAGAAACGCGCCCCAAACTAGAACCTCTCCCAGCTGCCTCTCTCCCACCACTGCCTGGCTTCTGGTCCCGGGCTGGGAGCAACCGTGCCAGAAAGGGCTGCTGTACTCAGCAAACGCTCAACAAAGACAGTCTGCAATGAGTCATCACTGGCTCGTTCTCTGATGGCATCAGATTCTTCATCAAATCGGCAGATGCTCCTGGAAATCACTGAGGAAGCTCTCCTCTAAGATCTGCTGTGCAGGCTTTTGTAAATAATAACAGCCATGAGAGAAAAAAAAAATCCCTTTTTAGGGAGCCTACTTGGCTCTCCTTCCAAAATGCTGATAGCATTTAACCCCTTGTCTCTTCTAGAAAATCTGGGAGCCTTTCCGGAGCCATGAGCTGGCTCAAATATATGCCATCAAGTCTGGGATGCAAAGTTTTGGCCCCCAAAACAAGGGATGATCTCCTGACCCCATTGGGAGGGAGCTCAGGAGGCAGTTTTCACTTGCCCTAGGCTGTCCTTTGCCGAGGGGAGGAAGCCTGATTTGGTTAAACAGAGGATAATGCAGGCTCTTAGCTCATTAAGGCATCTCTAAGCAAATGGTGGATTCATATTTCTTGTGACAACTACCACCGATCTGTCTCTATCTCTCTGTCTTTCCTGAGTCTCTGTGTCTCTCTTTCTGACCCTATCTCCACAGCCTCATCACCCAAGTGTTCTTCCCCACACAACCTTCTCTCTTTTTTTTTTATCAGTCTGCAAGAGCAAAAGCTTTTCTTTCTACTTTCCAAGTGGAACCCACCAACTATGACCCTTGATTCCACCTGCCCTCCCTCTGAAGGCATCTCCCAGCATCTGCTTCTCTACCTGTAAGCATGTTCAAGGTCACTGTTCCAAAGAAATGACTGAATACTTGAGTTACTACCCTGTCCTTCTTCTCTTCCCCTTCTGTGTTCCCTGGCCAGACCACACTAGCCTGTTAACTCTTCAGTCCTATTCAGTCTGGGTTCTGGCCCATCACCTCTGAACCCACTCTCTTGAAGGTCATCAATTCAGGTGTCTCTTTTTTGACTTGCTCATCTTTGGCTTCTCTGTAGCATTCCCTCCTCTTTACTTGAACTTTCTGTTTTCCACATTGTTGTTCTATTTTGGTTTCTTCATTCTCTACTTTGATTTGCCTGAGTATTTATTGATGGCACAGTTATACTTTAGAAGGCTCCTTTTGCATGGTCTTCATCTTCACACTATTTAAATTGGCAAGTACTGTTTGAAGTGTACAACTGACCCTTGAACAACATGGGTTTGAACTGTACGAGCCCATTTACTTGTGGAATTTTTTTCAGTAAATAGAGTACAGTACTATCAGTGTATTTTCTCTTCCTCATGATCTCCTTAATTACATTTTCCTTTCTCTGGCTTCCTTTATTATAGAATATAGTACAGTATATACAATACAAATAATATATAAAATATGTGTTAATCAACTGTTTGTGTTAAAAGTAAGACCTCCAGTCAACAGTAGGCTATTAGTAATTAAGCTTTTTGGGGAGTCAAATTTATATGTGGATTTCCAACTATGTTGCGGATTGGCGAACCTAACCCCCATGTTACTCAAGGGTCAACTATAGTTTTGAGCCCCAAAGTGTCCCGTTAATTTTTTTTATCAAATTGAGAACTAGCAGCAGAAAATATTTCTGGAACACTGACTATACTAAATGATTTTTTTAAAAAAAGAGAACACTTGGTTAACACATCTAATATAACACTCTTCAAAAACCAAAGCTGAAAGATCATCAAAGAAAGCAGTATGGGATTCAGGGGACCTCGTGACTGGTCTCAGCTCTACCCCATTTCCCTCTCTTTGTGAACCTCAGTTTCTTCCTCAGCAGATGGTAAGTTTGAGAAGATCTCAAGTTCTCAACTTCTAGTAGCCCCCTCCCTCGGCCAGTCCCCTCCTGACCCTGCAGCTTCTGCTACCTTTGACAATACCAGGCTCTGTTTTGAACTCCCAGTCATCGGAGACTAGGTGTTGTCCCTTCCTTCTATTCACTGTTCTTTTGCCACCTCTGTCACCTCTGGGTCTTTTCTGTGTGTTCACTGTTCCGCTGCCTCCACCCATACAAGAAGGCTCTGGAGGCCCAATGTTCCCTGGTTTCAGACTTCTGTTCTGTGCCTCCTACCTGGACCACTGCAATACTTCTCAATTTGCCTCCACCCCCATCTGTCAGTCCTCCCATCTTATCTATCCTTGCCAGATTGATCTTCCCAGAGCATAATTCTGAACAGATTGCTTCTCTACTCAAAAACTTTCCATGCCTCCTAATTGCCCATGGGAGAGGTGAGATCAGTTTTAAAATCACATGACCCTCTATAACATTTTTGAGCATGCATTCCCATTTCCCTATACTTACAAATTAATACATGTACTACTGTGCTCCTCTATTATACCCCATAAAACATACACTAGAGAAGAAATTAGAAAACAGAAGATAAGATAAAAAAAATCAATGTGACTGGAAGGTCTAATTTGCAGTGTTCCCACACTCCAGTGGGTCATCTCCTGTATTCCTTGAGTCCTCTGGGATTCACAGCCCTCCCATAATCCCACTCCAACCTAGATCCATAGCTACTTCAAGCTCTGAGGTCATTCTGATCTTTTCTCCTATGATTCCCTATGTGTACCTCTACACTCTGTCCACACTTATCTCTGTGTTCTTTCCTGGTCAAGCCTCCACGCGTATCTCATAAACTGCGTCCTTCTCTACCGGTTAATATTCCAACATATTTTAGCTAGACTTTAAGGTCAAGCCCAGATGCACCTCCTTCAGAAAGCCTGGTACCTGAATTTCTGTACTTTGTCCCTTCCATTCATGTCCTATGACACTTTCATCAGCTGCTCTCTTTTTAATACATAGTTGTTTATGATAACTACATCCTTAGTTCCTCAACTAGATCTAGAGTTCTGGGAAGGTAGTGAAATATCCTATTTCATCTAAGTATCCCCCCAAACCATCTATGACAGGTATTTTAATGGATGTGGGGTATCTTGCTGTATACTTGGCTCCCATCGATTATTGTAGGGCCTATTCAGTCAATGTCTATGTACTGAACCTCCTAGGTACAAGAAACACCTTGGGGAACACACCTGTGACACACACACACATAGGTCTATACCTTCAAAAGACTCAGGTATTGAAATAATTCAATAGTGATGAGTATGGGAAAAGTACTGACAAACTACTATAAGAACTTAGAAAACAATGATGGAAGGCATGTCCAACCACTCATGACCCTAATCAGGGGAACAGGATGTCATAGAATAAGCCCAGAAACAAAGATCATTCACATCAGAAAAGCCCAGACCTCCTCATGTCACTGAAGTTCTGAAAGTTCAGTGACTTGCCCCAGCCACCCAGCAGCAGAGTAAAACCGGAAGCCTGATCTTCTGACCCCCAGTCCAGTGCTCCTGCTCCCATGTCTGTTCTAGGTCCCAGTGCTAACAGATGGCTCCCTGCCACTCTCTCTAAGAACCTCAAGTATAGTATGCAAAAAAAAAAAAAAAAAAAAAAATGTGGCTGTGTGCCACTCTCAGAGCAGTATCTGAGTTGTGGAGAGTGAGTTCTTTATGAGCACAGGCCAGGCTCAGATGCGCTGCCAGTGAATGTGTGATGGGTAGAAAGTGGCTTACTCTGCCCAAGCCAGACAAACAAACACTCAGGCATGCTGGCAACTCTCTGTGTTCTGGAATAACATGCTGGGCACTGTCATGGTGCAGGCCTGTTTTCTTCCCAGAAACTGCCACTTTCATATAGGAACTAACTGGGCACTTGCTTTTTCTGCAGTCTGCTTCAAGAGTGAATTCTTGCACAGGTCAAAAAAGGAGGGGGGAACTAGATGGACAGCTTATTGTGCATCAGGCAGTTTACGTTCATGATCTCATTTAAGTCTTAAGGCAACCAGGGCACCTGGGTGGCTCAGTCCTTAAGTGTCTGCCTTTGGTGCAGGTCATGATCCCAGTGTCCTGGGATCAAGCCCCACACGGGGCTCCCTGCTCAGTGGGAAGCCTGCTCCTCTCTCTCCCACTCCTCCTGCTTTTGTTCCCTCTCTCGCTGTATCTGTCAAACAAGTAGAAAATATCTTAAAACAACAACAACAACAACCACCGTGTGAGGTGGGACTATTACCGCTAGTAATAGCAGTGGATGAAAAAAATTCTGAAAACATGAATAACTTGCTCAGAGTCATACAGCCTGGGCAGAGCTGGGCTCTGTGCTTCCACATGTCTGAGTCCAAGATCACAAGGCCACCGAGCCACCTTGCTCCTCTTACTCCACCATGTACTGGTTCACTTTCTGGCTGTTTTTTGCTCTACTCGATTCTCCAGAGTATCACTCAGTGTTTATGGGCAGCGGCCCCGCTTGTCACGGCCAGATGCGAACTTTTATTCTTGGCCTCGCTTTCCTAGCTACTTGCCCTTCCCACGACTAACTCATGCCTCCTTGAGACATTTTAGCAGCAGTAAGCCATCAAGCTCAAGAGCAAGTACATGCTTTTTGTTTCCCCCACCCCGTGCCGGGACATTACACCTACTAGAAGCCAGCCACACTGGGAGAGAGAATAAAACCAGAGTGACAGAGCTTCCCGGCGACACAGCAGTTCCAGGCATGCAAAGAGTGGGGGGCCAGCTGGATGAGGCGTGGGTGGCAGCAGGCTCCTAACAGCCAAGCTGCTCTCCACTTCTGAAAGCTCCCGTGGCCTTCACACCCTCGGTGGCCCTGACCAAATTGTTCCCCTCCCACTCTTCAGCCTCAAGGCTGTCGGGCTGATTAGCAGCCCCCACCCTTCTTTGTTCCTGTGTTTCTGGAGCTGGGGGTGAGGGGTGGGAGGGGCAACAAGTTCTTTGCGGCTTCCCCATCTTCTCTGCATGGCTTCTCCTCAGGAATGTTCTTTGAAATGGCTCATTCTCAGTCTGTCTCCTGTACGGGCAATCTTCCTCCTGTTTCATTCTCCAGAGGACTGTGCACTTTATCCAAAGCCCCTGCTCAGGTAAACCTCAAGGACATGTGCTTTGCTGGTTCCCTGCCAGTGCCCAGCAGCAGAGTTGACTCAAGGGTCACTGAAAGGATGACAATACCAATAAATAATGACCTGCCTTGTCCCAAGTCTGTCCTGCTGATCAGTCATTTTTCTGCAATTAGCCCTCATGAAAGGACCTAGGATCAGGGAAAAGGAAGTTGAATTTAACACATTCTGGGGAAAGGAGTCAGAATAATAATGGATACCACTTTTTAAGTGTCCTATAAAGTGTTAGACATTTTGCAAAAATTATCTCAATCCATCCACTCATCTGCAAACTTCAATGTCTTTGCTTGTTGTGATCTTCAGGTCACAGATGAGGAAATTGAGGCTCAGAGACGTGAAATATTATTTCAGGCCACACTGCTGGTTGGCAGCAAAGGCAGAAGTCTAACCTAAGACCACGAACCTTCAGAGCCTGCCAACAGGGAGTAAGTTCTAGAGGGCAAGAACCGTGCTTCCTCACCTTAATATCTTCTACAGTGCCCAGCACGGTGCCTGGATGCTCAAGAAACATGAGATGAGTGGAATCGGAAAGTAGGGGAGGTCTTGCATTCATTTACTCATTCAACAAATATTTCTTGAGTGCGTGCTATGAGCCAGATACTCCTCTGGGCACTGGGGATACTGAAATGAACAAATATATAGCATGACAGTTGGTGAGGAATACTAAGGAGGACAATAAGGCAGACCAGGGGGATAAGAAACATCAGGAAAAAGGGCTTAAAATTTTAAATAGAGAAGGTGACATTCACTGAGAGGGTGATCTGAGCGAACACTTTAAGAAGTAAGGAAATAAACAACGTGGGTATCTGTGGGAGGAACATTCCATGAAGAGACGAAAGCAAATGCAAAGGTACTGAGGTAGAGCAACCTTGGCTTGTTTGACAACATCAAGAAGGCTATAAGAGCTGGAAAGGAAGGATGAGGAGAGTAGCAAGAGATGAGATTAGGGAGTAGACGGAGGTACAGATGGTAATGACTTTGATTTTAACTCTGAGTAGGGAGTTGGGGAGCCATGAGGGATTGTAGAGCAGAATAGTGACATGATCTGACTTAAATTTTAACAGATTGCTCAGGATGAGTGTGAAGAATAGGGTTTAAAGGTCAAGAGCAGAAACAAGGAAGGAGCTCAGTTAGGTGACTATTACAATAATCTGGACAAAATATGGTAGTGCAGGTAAGGGTGGAAGCAGTGCCTGTGGTGAGATGTGACTAGACTTTGGATATATTTTGAAGGTAGAAGTGGCAGAGTTTGCTGATGAATTGGACATGGGATGTGAGAGGAAAACTCAATGATGACTCCATAGTTTAAGACTGAAGAACTTGAAGAAAGGAGTTGTCATTTATGGAAATGGGGTAGACTGCCGGAAAAACAGGCGTCACAAGGGAAGATCAAAGAACTCAGACTAGCTTATGTTAAGTAGGAGACAGCAGTTTGATTTTTCAATAGAAATGTCAAGTTAGAGGGATGAAAGGAAAACCAGTGTCCTGAAATCCAAGTGAAGACAACAGAGGAGGACCTGACCAACTGTGTCCAATGCCTATTGGCATTGAGTAAAATGCCTATTGAGTTCAGCTACATTGTGATCCTTGGCAATCCTCACCAGTGGTTTTAGTGGAGGAGTAGGGGGTTATGCTCTGATTGAAGAACTTTCAAGAAAGTGGGAAAAAGAGAAATTAGAGGCAATGATTACAGACAAATCTTTTGCACAGTGTTGCTATTAGGGACAGGAAAGAAATGAGGTAACTGGAAAACTGGAGTCAGGAAAACAATTTTAATAGAGGACAAATAACAGTATGTTTATATGTTGATGAGAAAAACCTAGCAAATAGTGGAAAGCTGATGTGAAAGAGATACATATACATATACAGAGAGAGCAATGCTTCCCAATAGATTAGAAGAGGATGGGAATGAGTGCATACTTGGAGGGGCTGGACTGACTAGGAACATGGAGAGTTCATTCCTAGTTATAGGATTAAAGGTACAGAGGCATGTGAGGATCTTATTGAAGATCTCTTCTGATTTCTTTCTATTTTCTCAGTGAAGTAGAAAGCATGGTTGATGACTTAGCATGAGGACAGGAAAAGGGAAAATTTGAAGACAGGAAAGTATGATGGAGTCTTCTAGGACATTAAGAGAATGCTTAAACTTGGCAAACATATAAATGGTTCATTTGAGACTTAGGAGAATATATGCTGAGAAACAAGTTCTTTAAAAGGAGCTAAACTTCTAAGAATGGAACAAATTATGGAAAAGCTAGAACATAGGGCTTTTCAAAGGCTTGAAATGGAAACGTTCTTACCTCATGTGGGTCATATTGTTTGAGGCTTCCACCCTCATTAAATTCAGCCAAGACATCCCTTATCTTCTTGGAAGAATCTAGAGAGACATAATGCACATGTGAAATATTGGTGAACAGCTCATGGGAGCTGGGCCAAGTACATTCTCCCTGTCTAACCTTGGTTATGATGGCGCCAATCCTCATTCCCAGGGCTATCTGGAAAAATCTCACCCTTATCTGCCCTTCTCCCCTCTTATTTCTTTACTTATAGTCTCTCTCCTGTTTTATTAACTATCTTTCTAAAACACAAATGTGATCTGATCATGTCCCTACTCAGTACACTTCCATGGCTCTCAGTTTTCCCAGGATAAAGCTTAACTCCCTTGCTTGGTACATAAGTATGGTGATTTGACCTAGACCATTCCTCATCTCTTTCTTTAACCCTCTACTCACCCTGCTTTTCAGCCCCATCAAATCACATTTCCATCAGTCCCTGATTACACTGTGTATTCATTCACTCCTTCGTTCTTTCATGGAGTCTGTTCTCTATGTTGTAAACTTCACTCAATTCTTGGTATCCAGCTCAAATGACAACTCCTTTGTAAAGTCTTCCTTTATCAGTCAGAGTTCCCTCTCCTGCATCCCACATGACTTGTACACAATTCTGTAACAGAGCTTGCCATATAGTGTTATAACTGCCTCTCTTACTCCTCTCCTGCCCCAGTTCTACCTTGAGATCTATAATTGGTTAGTGAGTCTTTGTATACCATATCACAGTCTGACACATAAGAAAGGTTCAGAAAACCGGTTTACTAGGTGACTACATAAAATCTGAGCAGAAATATTAAAACATTTAAATTTTTGTTGACTAAATAAGATGGATGGGCATTCAGTCCACTGATGCTCTGTCCTTGGTGCTGAAACAAAGACTCAGAGTCCGTGAAGCATAATGACTTAGAAAATTCTCCTTTCCATTGGAAATAACCTGGAAACTAACAGAAAAAAGTATGGCTTCTTCTTCTTCTTTTGAGTTTTATAAGGAAATTGGGAGTCTAGAAAAGGGATTCGATAATTGTCATTATAAACCCATCCTGAGTATATCCTGTGCAGTTATCAGAACTCTAGACATCAGAGAAAACCAGGGTCTCTGTGCTCTCCTTGTCTCAGAGTACTGTAGATAATTAAGAGCTTCCCAAGCTCCATTACTGCCATGATTTGAAGATCTGAGCAAAGGGCAATGTTATTAAAAATTGACATAGTGTTCCTTGGTGTTTTTACAGAGGGCTATACTCTCTCATAGGCCTGCATAAAGTAGATGTGCACATGGGCTGCTCTCCACAGCTCTGCTGACTTGGATTCGATCAAGCACAAGTTATAGTCATTTTAGAATTGAGACATATTGAAATGCCACAGGAAAATGTTGATGTTGCCTAAAAATGGACATTTCTTCCTGAAATTCAAAACTAATAGCTCAGTGAGATCCAGGCAGCAGATGTCATCAATTTGGGCTGCTTCCACTCAATTCAGGAAACACTATGGAGGGTGAGAGGCTGCAAGGTACTATTGATGAACTAGCTGGGGAGATTATCTGAATAATTGTTCTAATGGCCAGCCTCTAGTTGGGGCCTTTATTGCATAGTCTCATATACTCTCCCCTGCTGATCCATGCACATTTGGTTATATTTTCTTCAGTTTACAGATGAAGAAGCTGAAATTCAGAAAAATTAAGTGACTTGAGTAAAAGGGTTTTAATTCAGGTCTAGTTTGGCTCAAAGTCTATATTACTTTCCCTTGAGCACTATTCACTGTTACTCCCCAAACCGTGGCTGACACAAGAGAAAATATAATAATAGCTATAATACAGAAGCTCCATGAAGAACAGACCAGAGAAGTAGAACGAGCAGGAAAGAAGTAAAGTTAGGATGACAGTAAACTTGGGTGGGGGTCCAAGGATGTCCCATACAGGAGGTAGAATTTGAGAGCTGAGGTGTAAAGAATAAGTGAGGCTTAAAAGATGGACAAAAAGTGGAAAGACTATTCTAAGAAGGGGCAGGGTGAACAAAAATACAGAAATGGGCATTATAAGACATCTAGGAAAGGTCAGAACCAGAGAATAGTTTGGGGCCAGATTTGTGGGAGTCTTGAGTGCCAAGCTAAGGACATTGATTTGAAATTGTTAAAGATTTCCTGAATAGTGGAGTACTGAAATCAAGTCTGTTTTCTAAAGGCCACTCTGGCAACAGAATGGAAGACAACTTAGAATTAGGCCAGAGCTCAGTTAACATTACACATAAATTATGTTCAAATCATTCTATGGGTAGCTCAATTATTTAGAGAAGACTACATTTTATAATCTATTTTAATGGGAGGTTTTCAGGCCAACCAGAGTGGCCAAATCTGGACTGCATTAAAAAGTACGAATTTGGAAGCATGGGTACCCTTGGTGTTGCTTCTGCAAGAGTAGTAAAGAGCCAACATTTTGACTGAGAACCAGGGAAGTGATTTCACTTGAATTCATACTCTTGATATTATTGTCACATTTTGGAAATTCCACAGTTGATCCTAGCAGAAATCCTATTTTTGGTTCTAAGTGACTATATATTTGCAAAATCCTGATTTATATTTAAATGTATGCTATAAATGCATGACACACACACACATATGTATATACACATACACAAGTATGTTCATCCTATGTTCACATTCAAATAAATAGACTTTAAAAAGAAAAACACAAAAAGTATATTAAAATCTCCAATTATTAGCCTAAAATTAAGTAGAAAAAAACATCCAAGAGATTGCTGGTTCCTAGATTTCTGTGAGAGTTGTTCTTCACCACACATTTACTTCCATTTGCTTCATGGGCTTTAATGAGCTCATAGTGTTAACACCTGTCCCTTTTTTAAAAAAAGGGAGAAAATCTAATTCTCAAATTTGAGACCCATTCCTTTCTCCTGAGATGTCCTTTGATATTTTATTAGTTCTATTTTTGACAGGCTTCTGGACTGGGTTTCTATTTGCCCAAGGAGGAGTAAGTGGGTACTGCTCCATTCTGTTTCATCTTATGACAGCAAGGAACAATGAGGGTCATCTTCAGAACATTCCTTGATCTTACCCCAGGCACCGTCTGTGGGTCCAACCGCATAGCCTCAGTAGAGAGCAGAAGCCTATACAGGAGCATCACCACCAGACTCAGAGGAGATCCAATTCTATTCCTAAGTGTCTACAGGAGGGCCATGTCCACAGTTCTTTGTAAGAACTCCTATTTTATTGAGTGCTTACTGTATGCTAGGTACCGTCCTACTTATCTTATATGATTTATTTAAATCTCCATAATTACTCGCTAATGTAATAATGATCCCTATTTTATTTTATTTTTAAAGATTTTATTTGAGAGAAAGAGAGGGAGAGAACACAGCAGGTGGAAAGGCAGAGAAAGAAACAGACTCTCTGCTTAGCAGGCGCCCTCCCCTGCTGAAGTGGGGCTTGATCCCAGGACCCCAGGATCATGACCTGAGCTGAAGGCAGACATTCATCCGACTGAACCCCCAGGCCCACCAGTGGTCCTTATTTCAGAGAAGAAAAAAAACAAGGTTTATGATATTTAGATGATTCTTTCAGGGGCACATAGCTAGTGAGTGGGTGACTCTGATTTTTAGCATATTTAATAATGTGACACAGCTATTAAAGTCACTGGATATGTGAACCTGGGGAAATCAGAAGATAAGGCCTTTCCTCTGCAACAGTGCCTCTCAAACCTGGCTACCTGGCTACCAGAACCACCTGAGAAGCCTAAATACATTGAAACCCAGGACTCACCCAAGACCAGTTAAGTCAGCATCTCTTTGGAAACTCAGGAATCAAAATATTTTAAAGCTTCCTGGATGTTCACATGTACAGTCAAGGTTAAGAACTGCTGTTCTGTGAATGTAATTTTATTGTTAGAAATGAAGACTATCTTAAGAAGCAGCTAAACTTGTTGGATAATTATTGCAAAAGGAAGAAAAGTTTGTAACTCTGCTAAATCCAAAATCAACCACGCTTGGCAGACACTCTCTATTGCTGAAGTGGACAAAATGAAGGAATTTTACCCAACAGGTCGACTTATTCAGCTTTGTGGCAAGGCAGGGATACATTCTGTAACTCGCACTGGCAGAACCATCAGCATGCAGTTTTATTCCAAATCAGGGGTCAAGAGCCTCTTTTCCATGATCAAGGTCACTAGTAGTAACAACTACCCTAAGAAGTTTTGATCCAAAATTGTCTCTTTTGCTTTATGTGCCAAGAATTCTGGGACCTTAACCAAACACTCGTTCCTAGTGTTTAAGCACATTCAAAGCCTTTTTAAGGAGAAAAACTGGCCCAACTCACAGGCACCTTCACTGCCACGCTTGTGTGGGAGAGGGATGCCCTCCAACTGAACAAGCAGACAAATTAGGAGATTCAGTGTTTACAGGAGAACGGCAGTGATGCTGCCTAAACCAGAACCCAAAGTTGATGAGTCATCTTCTAGCTAAGAACCCTGAGTATGTGACCACTAGTCAGACCATTAAACTCTGAAATAACTATAACTCGACATTTTGAAATGGGAACCTGAAAACCCATAAATGGCCGTGAAATTATAAGTGAATAATGACTCTCCATGCCTCAAAGTCCCCCAAGAGCATCTCAGACTGAACACATGCAGCCACTGCCTGAGGTTCCGGTTTAAATGCAGATTCTGATTCAGCAGGGACTGAGTCCGGGCCTGACATTCTGCATTTCAGGCAAAACCCTCGGTGACACTAATTATGCAGGTGCATGGACCTCACTTTTGATGAGAAGGCCTTCCGTAACGCTCTTGTGTATTTGTGGTTGACTAGTAAGGCCTGCCTGTCACAACATAGACAAAACCATGATGCTGAGGCTAGAGGAATATAGTCCATAGACTGAGAAGACTGAAAATGACTCAAACCTGGGAGACAAAGACACAGAAGAAAAGAGAAAGTTGGCCCATGAAAGGGGGAAGAAACCAACACCACCACCTAGATTTTCCTTCTTTCGATGATGGCTTGGAAGTATGAATAAGTTTTCTAAGTATTCCAGGGAGTCAAGAACACAGTGAGGTGCCCAAAAGCAAGAGTGGAGTTTCCCAAGGGTTCTGGAAAGATGGAGAATGAGGTGAGAACAGAGATGCCAGATCCAGGAGCCGTACATCAAGAGGCCCACCTTTTCATCCAGGAGGAGTCAGGCCCCAAAGTGAAATGTGGGGAACACGTGTAAGAAGCCCAGCTTTGGAAGCATCGACACATTCTCCCAGCTACGCTTCTTTTCCTGTGCACTGTTTCTGCCCAGCCTAGAGCCACTGCCTGGAATAAATTCAACGTTCAATAAAGGTTGGTGGAATGAAGGAGGACTAGAAAAGGCACTGGGATTATTGTCCTCATTCCATATGTCCTGTATTTCCAGGGGCATAGGGAGAAAAGCTGGACCAGTGGTGGACAACCTTGGCTGCATGGTGGACTCACATGGTGAGCTTTAAACAGCACTGATGCCTGGATCCTACACCTACAGATTAGGACTCAGTGATCCTGGGGTTGGGGTGGGATTATGGGTGGACAGGGCACTGGAAGGGTTGAAAGCCTCCTAGGTATTTCTAGTGCACAGCCAAGGCTGAGGACCTCTGAGGTCTGCGAATCTACTAAGGGGAACCAGTGGAGGTGGTTAATTCTGCACAGTGCTACATATAGAATAAGAGAAAACTACTTTACATCAAAAGTAGAGGGTTTGGGGGCTCATATCCGAGAGCCCTCTTTAAGAAACTGAGAATTTCTGATTCACCATAAGTGCTATGAATGACTGGTACGGCTTATTTGTACAAGGGACATTGGTATTGATAGCAAAACTTCCCACTTTTTCTTCAAATAATTTGGCCTCATTAGTCATAGCCCACATGAAGGGGGAGGAATGGATCAGACAATCTGCATCTTCTTGTGACTCAGAGTGTGGCCCATGGACCAGCAGCATCAGCAGCCTAGAAGCTTGTCCAAAATGCAGCATCTCAGAACTCTCCCAGATCTACTGAGTCAGAATTGGCATTTTAACAAGATCTCCAGGAGATTCGTATGCATATTCAAACCTGAGAGCTACTGTTCCATAGAAGCCTAACCCTATCCATAGATTCTGACTGCTTGTGGGTAGAGGCCTGGTCATCAGAATGAAAGGAAGGCCAGCTGTGCTACGAGAGACGTAAGGGAGAAATAGTGGTGGTTTCCTTCCGAGTTGGAAACAATGACAATGAGACATGACCCTTTATGGACCCAGGACTTCAAGAACATTGGATTAACTCTCACTCCACTGACTCATGTAAATAATAAGGTTTCAATGGAGCTTACTTAGAGTCTTACATTGTTCCATAAACTAGCCCTAAACATTTTCTCTGGCTCCCGTATTAACACTGACAGGTTTGAATTTTGAACTGTAATTTACCTACATCTTAAAGTCAGAGACTTTGCGTTGATCTTGATCTGTTTCTAATGAAATATATTTCTGAATAGCACAATTTATCTGATTCATGCTTCTTAAATGTACTTTAAAATTTTGCTCTATTATAGTTTAATTGACATGCAAATATATAATATATACATTAATCCCTCCACTGTATCACTGAAGGCTGAGCTCCAGTGGGTACTTTTTGTTTAATTTACTGGAACTGGATTGAAGCAAACTGAATTTGACCTGGGACTGAGAACTTTGGTTCTAATTCTTATTCTACCACTGACTTTCTGTGTGACCTTGGGGAAATCATGGAGCGATTCTCAGTGATTGAACACAGGACTCAGTGTTCTCATTGTAAGATGGGTAGGAGTTAGATCTGATGGTGCCTTAAAATTTCTCCCAGGTGTAAAAAAGTCTACAAAATCTAGCAACCATGGACTGATGTCGAAAATGTTTAATTTTTGGAGAATTAAAAGTTAAAATTGATGCTTTATCATTTTTCCCTTTCTGAAAAAGCTGATAGCTTTGTCCTTGACAAATTATGGAAAAATAATCGCCTCTCCCCGAATATCAGGATTAGTACAATAACCCCATTTTATCTCTATTTGAAGCTGTTAGAAGAGGGTCAGTAGGAGGCTTCCCCATGAGCTCATGCCCTCTGAGGCTGAAAAGAAACCTGTTTCAGCATAGAAACTAAGTATTAGAAGGGCTAAGATGGTCATTTAATCAACTGGACACCCAGGGAAAGAAAACTCAATTGCTTTGAAGTCAATTCTGTTCTATCTTGGGCAGGTCAATGAATCCCTTGCTTTAAGTCCTTCTTTGATGATTTTCTCCCAGTCCTAGGGCTACTTCTGGAAACCATTCAAAATTAACTACACACCTCCTCCCCCAACAGCACTTTTTATTTATTTACTTATTTGAATCTCCCCTTCTCCTGCAAACAGGCATAGTACTCGCAGGCACTTTTTCGTAACCCTGCTGTGAGGCCCCTCACCATACTGGCCACACTTCTCAAACACCTCCTGGTTTGTCCCTATCCATTGTACACTGTGGTGCCTAGGGACGAATTCAGCTTTCAAAGGAATCTGATTAGGGTAGACAGAATGTGGGTACCAGTTTGCCTTGTGACATACTGTGAGACTATTAATACATCCGATGATCACAATCAGTTGTTCAGCTAAATAAGATAATGTATCAAAAGATATCTCCCCAGCTCCTAGAAGTCTTGCTTCTGGAAAGTACTGAACAACACAGGAACACCTCATGATATACTCTGTGCCAGCTAGTCTCCAAAGAGCACTGTCCACAGTCTCCCTGCACCCTGTGTGAGCTGCTCTCCCATGAGAAGCGCAGTTCATGCCCTCACCCCGTTGCAACTGGGCCAGCCCAGTGGAATGTGGAGATAGTTCTGTTTAGGGACCTCAGAGTCCAGGTGTTAAAAAGGCCTGCTTTTATGCTCTTAGGAGTTCGGGGCCACATGTAAGAAGTCTAGGCTAGCCGGCTGGAAAAAGGCTGCGTGGAGAGGCCCTGGGAGATGACAAAGCACTTAGGGAGAAAGCAGTCCCATGGAGGAATGCTGAGGTAATAGCATGGCAGTGAGTAAGCCTGCTGGACCCTGTGAGGCATCCCACCTGAAGCCCCACACACTGCAGAGCCCAGCCATCCCCGCTGGGCCCCGTCCAGATTCCCAAGCAACAGAATCATGGGAAAAAAACAAAATGGCTGTTAGAACGCAAGAGGCTGAAGTTGTTTTGATGCAGCAGTAGATAACTAGATTGCACAGATAATTGTTAGGGTGAGGAGAACAGCATACGAAATAGCCTCGCATGTCTATTTTACACACATGCACAGGCACATAATGGTTATCACTGGGAGACGGGATCGTGGGTAGCTTTACATTTCATCTGTTTTCATTTTTATACTTGTTTTTATTTTGTGACAAAAATATTCTTAATACCACAGTATGTTTTTTACAAGCATTTTACTGAATCACATTAAGCTTACCAGATAGAAACGTATCAACTCCGTGTGTATGTGTGTGTGCATATAAAATACTTATCTACATCTCCAAGGACAGTTTTAACATGGCGTCCCCCCCACAGCAGAAGGCCACCAGGAAGGTATAGGGGTTTTGTTATATAAACAGAATACACCAAGAGCCTCTTATCCTGAAATTCTTGGCCCCCTCTACCTGGTAACCCCACTGGGGAAAGTTCCCCATTCTTGGGCTGTACACTCTGGCTATTCCACTACCACGAAGCTCCTGTTTATGTAGTTACGGAAGAGCGGTTGCTATGGTAATGCAATCTGACTGAATACCAGCATGTGTCTAAAATTGGTAGAAGTGCCTTTTCCAGGGTTTCCTCTGAGGATTAACCATTTTCCAAGAACTGTAGCTTTTTTCCCTCTCCTGTTACAATAACAGCTCCAGGGCACCTTGTGCAGTCCCGGGAACCTTGTTCAGTCCCAGGACACAAACAAGATGAGGAGGGGTCAGAAAAAGACAACGCTAATCGTTGAAAAAGAGACCTGAGCCACAAAGGAACCCCTTCCTAGTAAATACTCCGGCTTCTTTTTGACCCCTGCCTCCTGTACTGCTTTGCCACATGTGGACCCCTCTGTTTCTCTGCTCCCTCTACCCACTCCTCTTTTTGCCAGGCCATCTTGCAGGTTCTTCTGTCTTCTTCTCACTTCTTTCCCTTCTCTGACCGGAGGCTGCAGGCAGACCCTTGGCCCTCATGTGCTTGCTATCTGAAGTGCTTTCATTCTTGTTGTCGCCCCTCCTTGCTGCCTCCACACAATGGTTCCCATGTCAGAGCTGGAGCCTAGCTCTCCTTCCCACTCTCTTCCCATCACCAATCCTCCCAGGCCCATAGGAAACCTCTCTTGCAAAGCAGTGTCCTCCACAATGGGCACTTATTTATCATTCTTGCCCCCAATCCTTTCTTACCACCACCACCACGGGTCCTAGGCTCCGAGTCTGTGACCTGCTTGCAGTACCATGATGACCACTCTTCCCTGCCTTCCCAACCACTTCCTCTGCCTGCAGTGCTCTCCACTACTGCCTCCTCCTAGTGTTTCTGGCATCCGGAAACCAGCCCTGCGTCAGGAAGCCTCCCACCAGGCTAGGCGAGGTCTTCTCCTCGGTGCTCCCCACTCCTTAGCACCTGTCATACGGAACATCATCATTTGAGTCCCAGCTATCTCTCCCTACTAGGCGGGGAGCTCCTTGAGGGCAGGGCTTGCGTCTCCCTCATTGCTGGTTCCCTGGAACCTGGTGCGTCTGAATATAGAAGGGGATATGTCATCACTATCCCCAAATCAACCTTGCCAACCCGTCCCCACCAGCCTTGAATAATAATGTCGGCATCTGCCCTGGGTCCACAGGGATTATCCAGGGATTATCTCTGCTGGCTTCCATTGGTTCTTCCAGCACAGGTTTCCACAGGTCAGCATTTGTTCATTGCCACAGTCCTCCCTAGCCCCGATACTCCGCTCAGACTAGATTTCATCCCACGGACCCTGCTCTACCTCCCTGATCTGGCAGCTTCTATATTCAGGCCACCAGATCCATGGCCCTGGACTCAGCCACCTTGGTCCCAAGCCATGCTTTGACCCAAGGCATCCTACTAAACCCACCCTCCTCTCCTTCTCTCCACAGAGCCCATAGGTTCTCCTCACCACCCATACACAACCCTCTTTGTGCCTCTCTCCCTTTGTTCCTGTTGTTTCTTGCCCTCCCCTACTATCTACATAGTACTCACATTTTATACTTCTGTCCTCCATAGCGGTCCTCCCAGCTGAATCCTCTGTTGTGGGGTAAATTGTATCCCCTCCCCTGTAAAATCATATTTTTGAAGTCTCGACCCTGGCCCCAGTGCCTCAGACTATGACCTTATTGGGAAATAGGATCCTTACAGATGTAGCTAGTTAAGATAAAGTCATATTGGAATAGGGTGGATCTAATCCAATATGACTGTGTCCATATAAAAAGGGAAATTTGGATATGGACACACACACACACACACTTAGGGAGAATGTCATGGAGAGACAGGTAGAAGGCAGCCATCTACAAGCCAAGGACAGAAGCCTAAAACAATTCTTCCCTTACAGTCCTCAGGAGGAACCAACCCTACTGATATCTTGACTTTGCACTTCTAACCTCCAGAACCATTAGATACTTACTGTGGGTCTAAGACAACCAGATTGTGAGTACTTTGTCACAGGAACCTAGCAAACTAATACACTCCCCCATACCAATTTCCTCTAGCTTTCAATTCCCTTCTCCCTTGTGTGCTCAGTTTAGACAGCTCTGCCAGAAGTATTTGCCTGCTGCCTTAAACCTGCTCTTTGCTTGTGTTATGAACACATTTCTGATTCCCAAACCAGATTCTGATTCCTCAAGAGCAAACCTTTTCTTTGTGCTTCCTTTTCATCCCTGAGAGGGACCAGTACTTGGATGACATACAGAGTGTGCTGAATTATATGGAATTTACCCCAGAAGATGACATCTTGCTCCTTGTCAATACATTATAGAGTCTCTCTAAGCCCATCCAGGTCAGACAGGAGGCTGAGCTTTAGGGAGCCAAGAGGGAAACTAACCAGAAGTCCCATGGGGGTTCCGGTTGACTGTGAGGAGCACAGCGTCATGGGTGTCAGGCCTGGGAGGAATCACAGGAAGAGATCATCTAGTCCAACTCTTTCATCATATAGAAGAGGACACAGGCTCTGGAGGGCTCGAGGCTGTCACATCACAGAGAGCAAGAGCCGCAGGTGGTACTGGAACCCAATCATTAGATTCCCAGACCAGTACTGTGGACAAGAGCTGCTGGCCCTGTGGGAGCAGGGCAGCTGCCAAAAGGGCATACAAGGGCTCCCTGGGCAAGCTTTGTAGGGCAGGTCAACTTGCCAGCAGCCTAGTGATTTACAAAAGCGCCAGTATAATTAACAGGAAGGGAGAGGTGATTAGAACAAAGAGACGGGGCAGGCATGCCACGGAGAGGTCTGCCCAGCAAAGGGCTCTTGTAAAACGCTGGGGTCACTGCACAAACACTATGGTTGCCGCGTGTGCCGAGGGCAGTGGTCCAGTGGAGTCCCAGCCCGGGTAAATTCCCATCTTGTCAGGATTAGGAGTAGTCTAAGGAGGGCCCAGCTGTTGTGCCCCCATGGGAACATTGGCTTTGTCATCAGTGTGTCCTGATACACTGCAATTGTTCCTGGGTATAACCACCAGGAAACCAAGAGCCCCCATTGAAAGGTCAGGCTTATTCAGAACAAAGTCAAGAAAGAGACACACATCAGAATTCTATATCTTACTGAAAAAAGGCCCTGGGTCCAAACACAAGAGTATATTAAAGCCAGTGACTGAGTAACTTTATAACTATGCAGCCTTCAGCCTTTCAAAAATTATGTTATAATAACAGGCGTTAATGACTTGAGAAAATACCATTTTATGTTAGGCAGAAAATGTAGACTAAAAAAAAAAAAAAAGGCACTGTATACTCAGGAACTCAACCACATAACACAATAAGCACAGGAGGGCAGTACTCCAAAATGTTCGTGATTTTGGCTGTGATTTTCAACCTATTCTTTATTTTTTCCCTTGTATGTTCCAAATTTCTATGGTGAGCGGGTATCATTTATGAAGTGTAAAGATAATTGTTTTTATGTTTAAGGACACCGGTTCTGTGTTTATAAGGAAATATAACCTGTCTCAACCTCATTCTCTGTGGCTTTGCAACAATTACACCACTGGGCTCTCTCCAGAAATGTTCTCCCCCACCAAGAGGAAATCCTGCCCCAGGTGGGTCAACCCATTTACTCACACTCTGAATATTTCTGGAGTTGGTCAAATTCTTCCGGCGTGAGGGAGACCCACCGTTCTTCACTCATCTTTAAGCTGGGTGTGAGTGCTTGAGGCAGGCAATGGAGTTCTGGTCACCAGGGTGAAACTGAGGCCCAGCCCAGGGCCTAGCTCATTGCAGGAAGGTGATGCACTGGCCCTTCGGGAGACTCTGAGGACCCGCGGGTCTCTGGCAGTGGTGGGCCCCTTTCAGCAGATGCGAGAAGACCTGTGCTAGTGTTCCAACAGCATGCTTCTATCCGTAGTCAATGTCGTCAGAAATCCTGTCTCCTCCTGGGCAGAAGTAGAAAAGACATTGTGAATGGGAGGGTTAGAATTCATAAGTCACCTTTCTTACATTAAGAAATCCCCAACTGTTCTCTGGGGAAAGACCTACAGGAGGTAGCGGTTCCCAGGGTGTGTGTGGGGGTCTCCTCTGGGAAGTCTGCAGAGGACGTATGGACCAGACCAGCACAATTCCAGTTGGGTGGCCTGTCTGAATTGGTACTCACACTCAGGAAAGGTGTAGTAGGACCACCTGAGGGCATCCTCAAGGTGTGAAAATGCGTCAGGCTACCAGATGCCTCATGAGTTAAGTAGGGGCAGTACTTAACTGCTGTGATTTGAAAGCTAAGCCAGTCTCTCCTCCATGGATTTCTAAATTCCACCATTACTCTGGACACCTAAATACCCCCAAGGCTAGCTAACATCCCAGTGACTGAGGTGGTTTTCTACGAAGGTGGTTAGAAAAAAGACCTGTCCGTCCCAGTGCAGGGGAACTTGTGGGAGGGAAAGGGGATGGATTCAGACAGAAGCTTAACATCTTTTCCGTGAAGCCCTCCTAGCACAGTGAGCTCTGGCAGTCAGTCATACCCTCAGTCATGAAGTCCACTGAGCGAGTTCTGAAACTGATGTGGTGGGTCAAGGCCAGCATTTAGAAACACCAAATAGGGGCACCTGGGTGGCTCAGTGGGTTAAAGCCTCTGCCTTCGGCTCAGGTCATGATCCCGGGGTCCTGGGATCGAGCGCCGAATCGGGCTCTCTGCTGGGCAGGGAGCCTGCTTCCTCCTCTCTGCCTGCCTCTCTGCCTACTTGTGATTTCTGTCTGTCAAATAAATAAATAAAATCTTAAAAACAAAAAACAAAAAAACAAAGCACCAAATAGAATAGGATAGAGTGGGATGGTATGAAATGGAGTAAAAAATAAGAGCACATCTCCTTTCGTAATACATGTTTATTGACCATAATGTAAAAATGTATTTCTTATTCTGGGTTGAGGTTTAAAAAAAAAATGTTGGAAAGCCACCAGCCTAATAGGGGGAGAAATACAGACCGATGTTACCAAAGAAGCTTGATTTTCGTAAAACAGGATCCACACTGGGGGGTCAGACATCAAGTTAAGTCTGGAAGCCTGGAGCCTATGAGGGACGGTGGAGGGGCTGGATGAGACCACCTGGTGAGGAGGCGGGTTTGTGCAGCTCTCTGGGGGAGCTCGTGGACTTGGTTGGTGTGGACCTCAAGGACAGGCCAGAAGCTTAAGGGAAGAGGTGGGAAGGAGACTCTGGCTCTGGAAGGAGGACCTTCCACAATCAGAGAGCTCCACCAGCAGGTGGGAATGCATGGCAAGGGAGTGAGGTTATCTGCATCCCCAGGAGCACAAGTTCCAGTTTCTCTTCTTAAAATGTTCGATTCTCTCCCTAATCCACTGCCCATCTGGATTCTGCTCCTTGGTACCTGCTCTCCCCAGGGTCCCTGGGACACAACTGTCAAATCCAGTAAGCATTTTCAGGCCTTCCTTGCTTCGTTTGCTTCTCTTTGTAACTCTGCCATGGCAGGAAACCATCTTATCTTATCTTCTACAGTGTTCCCCCTCAGTCTCCTTCCACTTCTTTGGCCATCATTAAATACTGGCATTTCCCAAATCCCAACAGGCTCTCTCCTGGCTCCATATTCCTTCCCTGAGGGGCCTACTGCCACAGCTTCAGTGACCCCAGGCCCGCTGTCCCCAAGCCCTGAATTCTTTCCTCAGTCCAGATCTGAATATCCAACTGTCTGCTGTGACTCCTCTGTGTGTCCCAGACCACCCCCAATCAGCACGTTCCCAGGGTCCCAACCTGTCCCTCCTCTACATTCTGGTCACACCCTGAGATGAGCGAGGACGCAGGCCAGAAGCCCAAGGCTCAGCCTCAGCTGTTTCCCCTTCCTCGCCTGCCAAAGACAGGTGCCGCTCTCCAGAGTGACCGTCCATTGTGTGTCCCCTCCTCTGTCATGCCAGCTCAGACCCTCATCGCCTCACGCCCAGTCTCTACCAACGGCGTCCCAATGGGCTCCCGCCTTGCCTTTTATTCTCCTGCCCTGGGTCTGCTCTACATGGCCAACTAGTCCACATCTCTCCCGGCAATAAAATTCTTCAGTGGTTTTCTATGGCCTACAGAATAAAATGTAATCTTCTTTTTGTGATACATAAAGCTCTTTAAGATCTGCCCTCTGATGATCAATTCAGTCCAAAAGTGAGGGGTGACCTTTAGAAACATTTTCCATCATACCAGGGAATTCAACATTACTACCGATGTTACTATGGCTGTGGCTGTCATTTAGAGAACACTTACTGTACCCTACATGCTTTACAGAGATTAGCCCATTTGTCCTCCCAATGAAGATGTACATTCAGCATCGCCTTCCCTATTTTTATGAGAAAAATGAGGCAAGGTGTTCAGTAAATATGGTACAGAGAAAAAAGGAGCCTCCAAGCTTTTAAGCATGACTCTTTGGCCGTATCATTCTGCATACTTCCAGAAACACAGAGGTAGGGCGGAGGGGACAGAGAGACGCATTGCCTGAGAGAACACCATGGAACTCCAAGTCTCAAGACAGGGGCTTTGAAACCTGCTCTACCTCCTATTTGCTATTTGACATTAGACAAATTTTGTGTTTCTTGATCCTTGGTTTCTTCCCTTCAAAAATGGGGATACTAATAAAAATCTCACTGAGCTAGTGCTAGGAGAGAATTAATATATACAAAACCCAAACAGAGAACCCCAAAACCTCACCTAACATAATGCCTAATATGCAGTGGGCACTCAATAAGTAATCATCATCATCCTAATTGCAAATACAGCACTTAGCAATATGACTTAAGCAATCAGCTGACGGCAGTCAGGTGTCAAGTCTTTGTGCTGTGTGGCAGACTTCTGAACTTGATCTTCTGCTCCAAACTGCTGCAATTTTATAATTGCTCACCAGACTTTATCCACGAGTTTTAGCACCCAGTGATGAATCTTGCCTGGATTAATTATTTTATTATTTTATTTGTTTTTTAGGGAGAGGGAGAGTGCGCAAGTGGGGGAGGGTGCAGAGGGAGAGAGGGAGAGGGCGAATCTTAAACAGCCCCCACACCCAGTGCAGAGTCCAGCGTAGACCTCTATGCCATGACCGTGAGATTACAACTTGCGCCAAAATCAAGAGTTAGATGCTTAATCCAATGAGCCACCTCTGTGGCGTTTCTGGATTAATTATTATTATGAAAGAGAATTTCTAATTCTGTCACTCCCTCTGTATTTATTAGTTTGGATTCTACTGTAAGGAAGAGCTTTCTCTTTATTTCTTTATATCAGTTTACTTATATTTTTTATATTATAAATGCTATATCTATATAAACTATAAATACATATGTAAATATATAAGTAAGTATGAATGTATGTTATGTTTACATATTAGATATATATTTCTATTAACAGACTCTTATTTTATTCAGGGGATTATAATCCATCACTATCATTACTTGTTTTGATTGGAATTGTCCCAGATTTGGCCAGTGGAACTCATTCAAGTTGATTTCTTGTTCTTCAGACACCTCCCCATCATTCTTTGAGTACATCTTTATTTTCTAGTACTACAAAATGTTTCAGTCTCACCCTGCACTTCCTCAGTTGTCCTGAAATCAGTCATTTCTCCAAAGCACAGATTCCTTTTGCTGGAGAATAGTATTTGAAATCAAGTTTTGGGCACTAGGTATGTGCATCGCTACTGGAGTGTTGTAGCTTCTAGACTTTATCAGGGCCTGGAAATACATGCAGGAATACACACACATCTCGTCTCTGGCTGGCTGGTTGTCTACCCAGCCACCTGTTCATGTAAAAAACCCCAAGTTCATACTCAGACCTCCAGCCATAATCCAATATTACTGTGTCAACTCTAGACTCTCCTCATTCCATATTTTTCAGCTCCATTCCCCAACAAACTTCATTTCCATTGTCTACAATATATTTATTTGCTCAATCCTTAAATACACAGAAGAGAGTTTCAGAATTGCTAGCCACAACTCTGTGAAAAACAAAAACGAGTTGGAGATTTGTTAACAGTTCTTTTGTTTTCAGCCAACAAAGCACGTCTTCCAAGTCCTATTTGCAAAAGTTACTTAGATCCGTTCTTTCACACTTCTATTCATTTCTGCTTGTATTTCACTCTAGAGTTTTCCCCTCCATTCCCAGTGATTCTTTTTTTTAATATGGTTTCTTCAGAGAGGCCTGGCTGCCCCCATTCGTTTTACTCTGTGCCCATCCCTCTCTTTTCCATCTTATTCCCACTCATCCCTTCTAGTTTTGAGTTCATCTTTCCTGTTTATTTTTGCCCCAGTGAACAGATTATTGGATATATTTTTATTTCCCCTTCTTTATTACACTCAAGACAGTCTTTTGTACTTTTTTTTTTTTTTGCTTAACAATATATCCCATGAATCATTCTGTATCTGCTCATAGAGATTTTTCTCAGTTAGAATTAAATTGGACCTCAACACTTATTTGCTTGAAAACCTTCAGTGGCTTCTCTTGGACTCTTTTGGGCAGGCTTTTTCGCCAGTTCCAGAAAAATCTGTTCCCTGTGGTACAATTCACCTCCCCATCTTCACTCCAATTATCTCCTGCCCCACACACTCCACATTCCAGCCAAATCATCCTACTGCCTCCTCCTGGCACCAGGCCAAGCACACGGCACGTGGCAGCATCTCATAAACATCAGTTAGTGGACTCACAAACACACTGTGCCTTTAATTTACCAGGAATGTCCCTTGCTCTCTCCTTCCCATAACAAACCACTATGCATATCTGGGTCCAGATTGAAAGGTCATTTCTCTTCTCCAGTTTTTTCCGACTCTTGTGAGCAAACTGAGCTGTTCTCCCAGCTGTTCCCACTGAACATATAGGTCCTCTATGCTTCATTCTTGTGGTGGCTAACAGTCCCATGCAGGAGACAGGCACCCCGATCGATAGTTAACACACAGGATGGGAAGCGTGGCGGTGCAGACAGGTACAGGCTACGAGGAGGCCCTCTTGTAGCAGCCACAGGGGCAAGGAAAGACGCGTGAAGGAGCTGGGAGGAGTAACAAGGTGAAGAGGTATATTTTGCAATAATTCAACAAATACTTATTATCATCCTTGTTGCGTGGTAGCTCAGTGCTTGGCTTCAGGAAGGAAGAAGCTGCCCCTTTTCTCTCCATCGGGAGACGTTAGGGGCCTGATTGTCCAGATGGTCACTGCTGACCACACTCCCATGTGACGGCCCCTCTGGTTTTCTGCCTTCGGCAGAGACAGCAGCCACCGTGCAAGAGGTTTGCTCCTGGCATCACTCAGCACATCCCTTTCAGCAGCCCGCCTGACACGCCCCCTCGGCGGCCCTGTAGAGTACGCACAATCTTCTTATTACCACCCTGAATATCTTTCCTGACAGGGGAAAATGTAATGGGGTTTTCTAAATAACACTCAGATTGGGTATTGTCAGGCTTGGATGGGAGCAAAGTGTTTTACTTCCCGACGGCGATGCCGCTCTAAGCACTTGCTTCAGCTTCCCCAGGCTCCTGTGACCTTGTCTGTCAAATGAGGGGGTGGGAAAAATGGCTGCTAACACATTTTCTAGCTCTGCAATTTCAGATCCCAGATCAAACTCTATTTGTTCTGTACAGATGTCAGCATGGAAATCACGAGTCAGAAGGAAGACGGCATATTCAATGGGTATTGACTCGAGCCCCAGGTCTGTATTCATCTGAATGAATCAGCCATAGCCAATTACCCAGAACAAACACCTCTTCATCTCCTCTTTGCTCTCATAAAAACATTAATTCATGAACATGGCATCAGATTGGGGGATCTTATTGGTATGCACGCAATGATTTATAACAATCCCATAATGAGTACTTTTTTCTATGGGAAGAATGACTAAGAGCTAGAAAGATATCAAACTTATGATGAGTCCCTTCTTGATAACTGTCCTATCTCTGACTTGTGCTCCTGCTGATCCCTCTTAAACTCTTTAATGCCTATACTGCCTTTGGAGTTCAGTTCAAGAAGCCCCTTTAATGGCCCGGTCAGGCCTGGGCTTGTCTTCTCTGCTCTTCATGAGTTCCTGGGCACTTGCCACACTGAATATACCTCCCAACTTTCCCTGTGAGACTCTTGAGCTCCTTCAGGGTAGAAACAGTGTCCTCCTGCCTCCTTTGTGGCCCCAACAACTACAGTATTTATGATGGCTCAGTTCTTGACCAGTAGAAAAGTAGTTCTCAACCTTTTTCAACAGAGACCATTTGCATGGAGCAAAAGATCTTACCGTACCTGTTGGCACCTCCCAATAGGAAAAGAAGTTTAATATTAAAATCCAAATTTTAATATGAAACTGCACACATTTTCATATGAAAATAAGGACCTGCAAATCTATAACTAAACTACCATCTATAAACTTCTAACAGTCATCTTATTCAGCTTAACTTGACAGTATGCTCCGAGTTACTTAAGTTGTTTGAATTCCTTAATACATTGTCAATAGGGTAGTAGTTTATCATACTGGGGGTCCTTCCCAAACCATGCCTTCTGACACTCGTGCCCATTTTGGTCCCTTCCCCTTGCGTCTGGACTATGCCTGGGACTTGCTTTAACCAAGGGAAAGCAGTAGAAGTGGGACTGTGCCTGGCAGCTTCCGCTTCTGTGTTCTTGAGAGTGCCGTGAACTGCCATGTCAGGTGCTTGGCCATCTTGCTGGTGAGATCACAGGGGCACTGCGTGGACAGAGGGAGGCAGAACATCCTCTGGAGGAGAAGCGAGGAATCCAGCTGATGTTGAAACCGAAGACCCCACTCTATGATCCTACGTAAGCCCTCCTGGCCAACAAGCAGTCTCTTAAGCTGTTCTGGCTGTGGTTCCGGACACAGAAGACAAGAAGCTATTTTGGATCTGGCCCCTCGGCAGACGTGATATGGAGCAGAGAGAAGCTGTCCCTGCTGAGCCCTGTCTGAATGCCTCATGCACAGAATGACTTTGAATAATACAATGATGGTTGAGCCACTGAATTCTAAGGCAGTTAATCATGCATTCACAGATCACTAAAACAACTACACAAGCCCTTCTGGGTGCAGAGAATGTGTGTACCTGTATAGCAAGAGAATATGCATGGTTCATGCTCGAACTGAAACTTGCTTGTGTCTTAAAATCTAGTAACTGGAAAATTATAGGCCCCAAATATTTGTGAGGAAGATATGTGTCACTACACGCTGTTAGGTTAACCAAATATCCTCCACAGGCTAACACGATAATAATGAAGGTAAATGAACTCTGATTTCTAATTAAAAGGCAAGCCTAGCAGTCGCTGAACACTACAACCACTCAAAGCAAGCCTGATGCTGCAAGACAACATGACTTTCCCCCAGGTCTCAGCATTCTAACCGTCTTGCTGAGTGAGGAGGCAGCAGTGGCTGAGTGTCGAAAAGCAGCTGGACCCCACAGATAACTGAATTAGAGCCCCCTGGGGAACTTAGTAATGAGCTAATTTGAGTTTATGAATAGCAAATATGAGTAATTTCTAATAACTCATTTAACAAATTACTAGGCTACAGTCCTTATACAGACATAAAAATAGAAGTCTGGGGATGGCGTGCTACCCAGAACAATTCAGAGATAACTGTAGTTAAGGGACTTTGCATCTCACTCGCAGCCTCAGACCAAGCCTAGGGATCCCTACTCTGGGGGGTGGTGTGGAAATGTCTAGGGGAATGAAGCTGCCTGGGTGTGGGCTGGGGAGTTTGGAACCCAGGAGAGGCGTGCAGTTTCTGGGGAGAAGTGGAGACCTGTGTCTTGAGGGGGGCTGCCTTTGGCACATGCAGGCAGAGTCAGGTGGGGGAGCATTTATAGCCCAGCGGCGTCAGGGCAGGAGTGTGGGTCACTCATTCATGTTATTATTCACCCGTTCAACATATCACTCTAACAATAAGCCACAGCATGAACCTCCATTTCTAGACTACCACACACCCCGTGCTTTGCACACTTCGTCTGCCTTATTCACCAAACCCTGTGAGGAAGGTCCTTTCTATGCCCAGTTTACAGTGGCAAGAACTATCCCAGAGTGATTCTCCCAAGTTCACTCATCAGTAGGTGACCGAACTAGTACTTGAACTTAAGTCTGTTTGGTCTTTGATCAAAGCCCATGATCTTTCCATTCATTATAATACAATATAATGAATAAGTGCCAGGTCCTGTGTTAGGTGCTGATGCCATCGATAAGCCAACTAGGGAGGACTTACACCCTCATCCTCAAACTGGAAGGTGAACTGGAAGCCAGAGGGAAAACCTTGGCGTGCTCCTGGAAAGCCAACAGTATTTGAGGAAAATAACTACATTATATTGAGCACAAGCACATACTGGAATGGAAGAATGTGAAATATGCAGGGAGTTTGAGGTAAAACATGAGACTTCAAGGGTGCCTGGGTGGCTCAGTGAGTTAAGCCGCTGCCTTCAGCTCAGGTTATGATCTCAGGGGTCCTGGGATGGAGTCCCGTATCCGGCTCTCTGCTCAGCAGGGAGCCTGCTTCCCCCTCTCTCTCTGCCTGCCTCTCCGCCTGCTTGTGATCTCTCTCTGTTAAATAAATAAATAAATAAATAAAATCTTTAAAAAACAAAACAAAAACAAAAACACATGAGACTTCAAAAAAAAACTGCTCTTAACATTTGGGACGTCTCTGTTCTCTCCACATGGGAGAATGTAGTCTTGGCTTGGCCACTAGGGGCGCTACAAGGGAAATGCTAAGGAAATGGGGTTGCAAAGAGCAACACCATGGCCTGATTTCGCTCCAGAGCTTGGAGGGTGTGGGGGCTATGTGCTGGACTGTGAGGGGAAGCCTCCTTCAGGAAATTACTGCTTGGAGAAAATGACTCCTATCCAGTGTCAGGGAACCTTCTTCCCAAAGCATTAAGCACCAGTCTGGTATTGAAATTAGACCAGAATTTAAATCTTGGCTCTACCACCTACAACTATGTGACATTAAACACGTGGTCTTCATCTCTAAATGAAAATAATAATAATAATGGTAACACGTGTTTTACAGGGATTGGTATGAGAATAATTTGTATAAAGTTTTATGAAAGTCTTAGCAAGTAAAATTTCCTAACAGTGGTTCTTTTTTTTTTTTTTTTAAGATTTTATTTATTTGACAGAGAGAGATCACAAGTAGGCAGAGAGGCAAGCAGAGAGAGAGAGAGAGGAAGCAGGCTCCCTGCCTAGCAGAAAGCCCGATGCGGGGCTCGATTCCAGGACCCTGAGATCATGACCTGAGCTGAAGGCAGAGGCTTAACCCACTGAGCCACCCAGGCAGCCCCTAACAGTGGTTCTTAAAGCATGGTACTCTCACCAGCAGCTACTGGTATTGCCAGGAAGATGAAAGAAAAGTATATTCCTGGAACACACCATGGACCTCGGGAAATTTAGGGTGGCCCAACAATCTGTTTCTCGGAGCCCTGGAGATTCTGATTTATGCCAGTATTTTGTAACCTCTGCTTTACCTTAATGTAATGGACAGAACTAACACAAGAAGCTTGGGGGCACCTGGGTGGCTCAGTGGGTTAAAGCCTCTGCCTTCGGCTCTGGTCATGATCCCGGGGTCCTGGGATCAAGCCCCACTTTGTGCTCTCTGCTCAGTGGGGAGCCTGCTTCCCCCGCTCTCCCCCTGCCTGGCTCTCTGCCTATTTGTGATCTCTGTCTGCCAAATAAATAAATAAATCTTTAAAAAAAAAAAAAAAAAAGAGAGAGAGAAAGAAGCTTGGAATACCTGGAGTTACTCCTTCTCCTTAAGAGGCCCCTAAAGCAGACAGATTACAGATCTCTCAGTTCCACTTTCCCGAGGCAGGAAAACATTCTCGGGAAGCTAGAGCTCTGTGACTGCCAGATGCCTGTTACCCTGCCTAGTTACTAAAATTTTCATGTTTTGATTTATATTCCTTGCAGAATTTTCCCTTCTTTACAATCTGGATCATATTCCTCCTGTGACATTTTGTGCCAAATGTATCATCTGGAGAGGGTACAGAACAGATAACAGGAGTTTCCTACAATAAAGCAAAGGGCAAAACCCAACAAACAGAAAAGGCTGGAAGGGTGAGAAAGTGGCAGGCCCCTTCGCACCACAGCTCATTCCTGCATCAGAAATGGACCTGTCAGGGAAGGGACATGGCAAGGCATGAGGAGGGCTTGGCAGATCTAGAAGAGAGCACTGGAAAACACAGCGTGACATGCGGCATGCTTGTGATGATGTGTGTGGTAACAATAACCACAACAAAACCACACCAAAGCAACAACATTCACATTTGGAACAGTGTGTGAAACCCCATTTAGTTTGGAGAGGCCCTGCAGACCAGGAGGAGCCCTGGTGAGCTGGCCTGAGAGCATTCTCTACTTCTTTCTCCTCTCCCTCCTCTGCAACTCTACGCCTCCCATTCTCTGATTCTCCTTTCTGTTTCTTTCCTCCCACTTTCTGCTTCTCATAACAACCTCAGCGACAGCTACCATTCATGGAGAATCTAATGCCTTTCTACATGAACAGAACCCTCAGAAAAATCTTTCAAAGTAAGAATTATTATGCCACCATACCTAGCATCAGACTCTTTGCAGGCAGCTGAGCCATCATTCAAACCCAAGTCAGCCTGAACACCTAGTAAGATCATGAATACCATTTCGAGATTATAAACTGCCTGAGGATCAGTTTTCTGCCTCATCTGAGGATCCCAGGCCTTAGTTCATAAAAGGTTCTGAGCTGTCAGGTGCCTCTTCCTCCACCAACTGCAGAGAATAACAATGTCCCTACAGGCAATCATGCAATAATAATTAAGCACCATGGACAACGGCTCCCGGGGGTGCTTACATCTCATTCTGACTCCAGACAAACATCCCTGGATTGCCCTCCTCACCCCAGACGTGTCTAGGCCCCAGTATGAAAAACACCTCATCAATAAAAACTAACTTTTACAACATGCCAGACTATCTTAATTAATTCATGTGAATTATCTGGCTGACTATTCATAACCATCCTATGAGGTAGATACAAATATTTTGCCCATTGTAAAGATGAGAAAACCGAAGCATAGAGGTTTAAGGAGCTTGTCCTAGGTCACGTAGCGATTGGCAGATTGGAGACAGGATTCCAGTCCAAGTAATATTTCTCTGGAGGTTGTTCTTCACCATTATGCCATGTGACACAAAGATAACAGGGGCACTGAGGTCATAGTGCAGTACTTGGTGTAAGGCAGTCATCAAAAAAAAAAAAAAAAAAGGCAAATTCATTTGTAATGATTTTAAAAGAGGCTTATTTGAGAGCACCCGGGTGGCTCAGTCGGTTAAGTGTCTGACTCTTGATTCTAGCTCAGGTCATGATCTCAGGGTTATGAGATCGAGTCCTCTACTGGGTTCTGTGCTGGACGTGGAGCCTACTTAAGATCCTATCCCTTTCCCTCTGCCCCTCCTTTCTCTCCCTCTTCCTTTCTAAAAAAATAAAATAAAATAAAATAAAATGAGTCTTATTTGAAAAGACACAAAATCTACAACATCTCATGGGGCCTCATGAATCCCAGCTTCAGAAACACCACAGTTTGGTGAAGTTTTGGAAACTGGGAAGAAAGATACATTAGTTTCCCAAGGAGATCAGAGAAGGTGGAGTGACAGGCCCTGGAGCCCTCAGGTCTAATGCTGGTTCTGACATGTAGTAGCTGGGTGATTTTGAACAAGCCACTTCTACTCTTTAGACTTCAACTTCCTCATCTGATAACTGCAGAGAGTGGAGTAGTAACGTTTAAGGTTCTTTCTAACTGTAACTCCATTTTCCTTCTAGAAATGTTAGACATCAACACTTGGCTTTTGACACATAGTATCTGGTGCCATCACTTTAAGCTGGGAAAGGTCATTTGTTTTTATATTCATTTAAATCATACTTTATTGGATAGCCACAATAGTAAGCTACTTCTGCCACATTATCAAATTGTTAACATTTAAAAAATAGTTAATATCCCTACTGGTAAGAAAGCAAGAAAATGGAAACTCTCCAGCACTGCTGGTCTGGAAGTATAATAGCCAAAATAGCATGGGCACGCTCTATCAATAGCCTCAGAATATACAGTTCCATGTAATTTTATTTCTGTAATTTTATCTTCAGAAATTAACTACAGGCAATAATAACAGCACTATGCCTACAATTACTATTACTACCTCTACAAGATTTCAACTCCAAGGATATTTGTGGCGGCACTGTTAGAAATTCCAAACCATTTAAATGTCTCACAGTATGGGATTGTTAAATATATTTTGGTTACATAGATCTAAGTAAATACCCTGAAGACAGTGAAACTCAGTGTAAAAAAAAAGGAAAAGAAAAAAGAATCCATGGAGAAACGCCTCATACAGATTGAACATCAACAGCCAGAAGTCAGTTAACTTATTAAAACTATATTTGTAGTAGGTGCTGAACTGTGCCAACCAGATCTCCTTTTGGAAAGAAAGATTTATTCCCCTAGCTGCTTGGAAGTGCTGCTGGCAGACTGCTCTTAGCTGTCAACCCTTTTTAGGAATTGCCTTAGCTGGTAAGAGCTGCCTTGCCCAAGGTCATGGCCCCTCCTTGGGCAACCCCCAGGCAATTCCTGAATGATACAAGGGGGTGGGGGGGGGGTGCTGCCTATAAAGGCCCAGTCCTTTCAGCCAACTGAAAGCAACTGAGGAGCACTGTCCCAGCCCAGCTTCTTTGCTAAATCCTCTCTGTCCCTTCCCTTCCATAAGTGGTGATCCCAAAAGTACTCCCTTTAAAACTAATACCCCTCCCTCCATGCCAACTCCATCTCAGAATCTGCTCCCCAGGAAATCAGATCTGCAACAATATGGAAATAAAGGAGGGAAAAAACCCTCATATTCTTAAATAACTTCTTGTTTAAAAAGAAAACGAAAACATGGAAGCATTACATATAAACATAGGAGCTGTGTAGTTTGGACATAACAATGCTTAAAGGACATGCTGAAGCCGTAAATGAATGTCTTGGAAAACAAGAGAGATGAAAAGAAAAAATGACCTAAACCTCAACTCAAGAAGTCAGGAAAGAGGGGTGCCTGGGTGGCTCAGTGGGTTAAAGCCTCTGCCTTCGGCTCAGGTCATGATCCCGGGCTCTCTGCTCAGCGGGGAGCCTGCTCTCTCCTCTCAATCTGCCTGCCTCTCTGCCTACCAAAAAAATAAATAAATCTTCAAAAAAAAGAAAAGAAAAGAAAAAAAGAAGTCAGGAAAGGAAGAAAAGAAATCTAAATAAAGCGAGGAGGGCTACACTAAAGATAAAGGCTGAAAGGAATGAGCTAGCAACCAAAACAAAACAACCAGATGGTTAGTAAACAAGAGCAAAGGCCCTTTTAATTGTTTGGGGGGTAAAAAGTCTGTAAGACAGACAACTCTTTCAGGTAGAGAGATAAAGACCAAGGGAGAGATGGAGGTGGAGGACCAGGAGGAGGAAGGGAGGAGGGGGAGGGAGAGGCTGGAGAGGAGGAGGAGAATAGAAAGCCGGCAATATTAGGAATGAAAAAGGAGGCATAACTATAAATCTAAGAGATTTTATTGAATTATGAAAAAATAAGATAGTCAATTTTATAGAACCACATTAGAAAAACCAGATGACAAAATTCTGAGAAAATAGGAATTTTCAAAGTGACTCAAAAAGTAGAAAAGCCTAATGAATCCAATAATAACAGATGACAGTGGATCAATATTCAAAAATCTAAAAAAAAAAAAAGTCTATGGGGCTCCTGGGTGGCTCAGTGGGTTAAGCCTCTGCCTTCATCCCAGGTCATGATCTCAGGGTCCTGGGATCAAGCCCCACAAAGGGCTCTCTTCTCAGTGGGGAGCCTGCTTCCCCCTCCCCCACCGCCTACCTCTCTGCCTGCTTGTGATCTCTCTCTCTCTCTCTCTGTCAAATAAATAAATAAAATCTTTTAAAAGTCTACTTGCCCCACCCTCCTGGTCCAAACAGTATTATCTACAGGCAAGTTCTAAGAATCATCAAAGAATAGATAATTCTCTTATATAAGTTGTTCCAGAGCAAAGAAGAAGATGTTAAGTTACAGTTTATTTTATGAGGCTAGTATAACCCAGTTACAAAAATGGAATAAGGAGAACACAAATGAAAATACAGACCAATCTCCCTACTAAATTAAGCAATCCCCCCATGAACCCTCCAAATTTGGTACGGCATTAAAAGGACAAAGGACAATACATAAAGTTTATTCTAGGAAAGCAAGGATAGAGCAAAATGATAAAACTTACATAATTCACTATATTAACAGAATAAAAGAGAAATTCATATGATCATCTCAATAAATTCAGAAAAAGAAATTTGGCAAAATTCAATATCCAAGTAGGATGAAAAAGCAAATGCACCTCTAAGCACATTTGAAGGTAAACGGAACACCCTCTACTTTGCAATAACCCTGTACCAAAACCCCACAGCAAACTCCACACTTAAATGGCCACCTATTAGAAGCACTGCTATTAAAATCAGGGACAAGATAAGGATGCATGTTATGATCTCTACTATTCAACGCACTACTAGAGCTCCTAACCAATGCAATTAAATAAGAAGCAATAAGAGGTGTACATATTAGAACAGAAAACAGGAAACCGTCACAATTTTTAAATGATATGATAGTATACCTAGAGAAACCAAGAGAATAAAATAAACTATTAAGGAATTTCAACAAAGTGATTGTATATAAAAATCAATATTAAAAAATGAATTGCTTTCCCATTTACACAAGCAATAGTCAATGAGGCTAGATAAAGATCTCTTTCAAAATTCTAATGAAAAGTAGTGTTCCCTGAAATAAATCTAACAAGAAATGTGTAAGACCTTTATGTAAGACCAAATCTATAAAAATGTACTGAAGGACATAAAGGAAAACCTAAATAAATGGAGAAATACCTTATTCATGGAAAGGAAAGCTCAAATTAGATCTGTTACTACTTATTATGCATGTGACCTTGGAAAAATTTTTGAATCTTAATCTATCTGAGCCTCAGAGTCCTCACATGTAAAATGTGAATAACAGAATTTCCCTTACAGTTATTGTGAATATTAGAACTAGGACAAGTAAATAGCATTGGGGTGCCTGGGTGGCTCAGTCGGTTAAGTGTCGGCCTTCAGCTCAGATCACAATCACACAGTTCTGGGATCGAACCCTGCACTGAACCCCACATCGAACCCCACATCAAACTCCAGAGCCCCACATCGGGCTCCTTGCTCAGCAGGGTGTCTGTTTCTCTCTCTCCCTCTGCCTGCCGCTTCCCCTTCTAGTGCTCTCTATCAAATAAATAAATAAAATCTTAAATTAAAAAAAAAAAGAAGTAAATAGCATTTTGAAAAAACCCTCAAAATCATATGCAATATTTTAATGGAACAAATGTATATATGTAACCTCAAAAAAGAGATTTATGAAAGGATACACATAAAATACCATAATTAATACCTCCAAAGAACACATAGAAATTAGAAGTTGAGTTTCCATTATCTGTAACATTTTAGTTCTTTTAAAAAGGAGGATAAATTATTTATTTTATTTTATTTTTCTCAGTGTTCCAAGATTCATTGTTTATGCACCACACCCAGTGCTCCATGCAATACGTGCCTTCCATAATACCCACCGCAAGGCTCACCCAATCCCCCAACCCCCGCCTTCCAAAACTCTCAGTTTGTTTCTCAGAGTCCACAGTCTCTCATGGTTCATCTCCTCCTCCGATTTCTTCCAACTCACTTCTCTTCTCCAACTCCTAATGTCCTCTATGTTATTCCTTATGCTCCACAAGTAAGTGAAACCATATGATAATTGACTCTCTCTGCTTGACTTATTTCACACAGCATAATCTCCTCCAGTCCTGTCCATTGTTGATACAAAAGTTGGGTATTCATCCTTTCTGATGGAGGCATAATACTCCATTGTATATATGGACCACATCTTCCTTATCCATTCGTCTGCTGAAGGGCATATTGGTTCTTTCCTCAATTTGGTGACTGTGGCCATTGCTGCTATGAACATTGGGGTACAGATGGCCCTTCTTTTCAGTATGTTTCAAAAAATAGAAACAGAAGGAAAACTTCCAGACTCCTTCTATGAATCCAGCATTCCAGCATTACCCTGACCCCCCAAACAGGCAAAAACCCCACCAAAAAGGAGAATTTCAGACCAATATTCCTTATGAATATGATGCCAAGATTCTCAACAAGATCCTAGCTAATACAATCCAATAGTACATTAAAAAGATTATCCACCATGACCAGGTGGGATATATCCCTGGGATGCAAGGGTAGTTCAACACTCACAAATCAACTGATGTGACAGAACAAATCAATAAGAGAAGAGAGAAGAACCACATGGTCCTCTCAACTGATGCAGAAAAAGCATTTGACAAGATACAGCATCTATTCCTGATTAAAATGATTCAAAGTATAGGGATAGAGGGAACATTCCTCAACTTCATAAAATCTATCTACAAAAGCCCCACAGCAAATATTATTCTCAATGGGAAAAAGCTGACAGCCTTCCCTTTGAGATCAGGAACACAAAAAGGATGTCCACTCTTGCTACTGTTGTTCAACATACTATTAGAAGTCCCAGCAGCAGCAATCAGACAACAAAAGAAATAAAAGGTATTCAAATTGACAATGAAGAAGTCAAACTCTCTCTCTTCACAGATGACATGATATTTTCTATGGAAAACCCAAAAGACTCCACCCCCAAACTACTAGCACTCATACAGCAATTCAGTAATGTGGCAGGACACAAAATCAATGTACAGAAATCAGTTGCTTAACTGGTGCAACCACTCTGGGAAACAGCATGGAGGTTCCTTAAAAAGTTGAAAATAGAGCTACCCTATGGCCCAGCAATTGCATTACTGGGTATTTACCCTAAAAATACAAAGGAAGTGATCTGAAGGGGCACGTGCACCCGAATGTTTATAGCAGCAATGTCCACAATAGCCAAACTATGGAAAGAACCTAGATGTCCATCAACAGATGAATGGATAAAGAAAATGTGGTATATATATACAATGGAATACTATGCAGCCATCAAAAGAAATGAAATCTTGCCATTTGTGACCATGTGAAGGGAACTAGAGGGTATTATGCTTAGCCAAGTAAGTCAGCTGGAGAAAGACAACTATCATATGATCTCCCTGATATGAGGAAGTAGAGAGACAACACGGGGGATTTAGGGGATAGGAAAAGAATAAATGAAACAAGATGGGGTCGGGAGACTCTTAATCTCACAAAACAAACTGAGGGTTGCCGGGGGCAGGGGGGCAGGGAAAGGGGGGTGGGGTTATGGACATCGGGGAGAGTATGTGCTGTGAGGTGTGTAAACCTGGCGATTCACAGACCTGTACCCCTGGGGCTAATAGTACATTATATGTTAATTTAAAAAAAAGAAATCAGTTACTTTATTATATACTAACAATGGAAATATAGAAAGGGAAATTAGAGAATCGATTCCATTTACTATAGCACCAAGAACCATAAGATACCTGGGAGAATATATTATTTATATAATTTCTTAAGTATAAAGGAGATTTCCTCTTTCCCCCACCATTTTGGTCTGCTTCTTTCTTTTTCCTCTGGCACAGTCCAAATCAAACTTCTCCAAATTTACCTATATTGGTTAGAGATTGAAGAACACTGACTTGAAGGTAGAAGTACCTGAAGGTATTCAGACTACATATGGATATGTATTGTGTATGGGCTTATAGTATGAGCAAGGTACATCTTTTTGTACTTTATAAGTAGTATGCATATATGTGAATTTCAGTGTTTGTGAACTATGTATAAACACAGACCACAGTTAAATAAATGAATTTCCTACCCCTGACACTGTTATTCTGTACACCACAGTGGACTGTTTTCCAACTTGAAATCCCATTCTATCTCCTATTTCTCTTTTTCTAGGAAGTTTGGTTAAAATAATGATGTTCAAAGGGCAATTAAACTTGTACATTTGCCCATCCCTTCGTACAATACTCTGCTAGGAGCCATGAGGGTTTCAGGGATGATTAAGGAAAAAGGAATGATCTCAGTCCTCAGTGAACTGACAGTCCATGGGGGATGCCCCAAAGCTGCAATAAAAGCTTAGCTGTGTGAATTCAAAGCTGTGGGGTTCAGAGACAGAATAGCTCAGTGCACAAGGATGCTCATATGGTTGACTGGGAAGAAAGGATAGAGGAAAAAACTCATTTACTAAGTGTAACCAACATGCTTACACTGCAGGGAGGAACAACTGAAATCAAAACCTCAAGACTCCTAAACACAATTTGATTTAAGAGTTTCTTCATGCTACGAGATTTTTTTTTTTTTTAAGTAAGCTCCACACCTAGCATGGAGCCTGACACAGGGATTGAATTCATGACCCTGAAATCAAGACCTGAACTAAGATTAAGAGTTGATGCTTAACCGACTAAGCCACACAGGTTCCCCCATGCTACAAAACTGTCTTATTTTTTCAATTTCAATAAAAATTACAGTTAATGTATTCCTCAGTTTAAGCTAATTAGTAGAGTGTGCCATTTCATTTCCCCCAAATTTTCCAGACTCATGAGTCCTGTTCACTCATCGGTTTCCACAGGTTGGCAATGGGTGAGACATCAAAGGGCCAGGACCCTGGGGCCCCTGGGCTGTAAACGGTTTCTCTTCCACTGCTTTTTCACACTACTGGGTTCTGACAATGACAACAACATGCCAACAGTATCCTATGCATGGAAATCTACACCTGTCAGAAAACAGATAATAGTATCCCTCTGGAGTCCAACAAACCCAAGTTTGCTTCTCACCTGTGACATCTGCTAGATTCGTGGTCTTGAGCATATTACTTATTTTTACTTAATCTCTCTGAGCCCAGGTTTTCCCAGATGGGGAAAATGGGACTAATGGTGTCACTTTACAGAGTAGGATTAGACATCATGAACACAGATTTCCCAGCACAGTGTCTGGTACATATGGCTCCATGGTGCCAAATACTTTCCCTTTTTCCTTGTTGAATGCAGGTAACTGTGCCAATATTCCTTGATACCTTTAAATAGGGCCCTCATATAATGGAGAAAGGGGTCTAAGATGAGAGAAGGTATGAATTCAGGGACTGAAGGGAAAGATGATGCATTTCAGAGCCGGCTGAAATGGTACAAATTTTAGTTTCACCTCTAGAAGCAATTGACGAATAAAGTCTCAGGCTATGACATGAGAGTTTTTTCATAACTTTTACTTGAAGTGGTTAGGAGTGACTGAATATAAGAGCTACACTTAGGACACTGGGAGGCTTCAAGAGAGCACAGAGTTAGTCCTTTGGCTGAATGAATTTAATAAATTATCTTTCAATTGGAGAGGCCTCCCTGGGTGAATCACTTTCAATTAAACAAAAATAGCCAACAGAAATCAGCCCCCACTAAAGAAGAAGAAAGAAGGAAAGAAATCATTTGATTTGATTGACTGACATTGTTTCGAACAGAGCGTGAAAGAACATGCAGAGCTTAGTTTGGTCAGAAAGACATCCTGCTGCTGATGAAATCACATGCATTTATTCAGTCCTCCAACCATTTCCTAGGTGTGACTTTTAAATATATAAATAGATCTACTCTCAAACTTATCTTCCTCCTACCTCCACCTCCAAAATGAAATCACACAGATTCTCCTCACTTTTTCAATGGAAATGTCATTCTCCACATTCAGTGGGCTTGATAATTGGTGTTATTTACCTTCGACCTCCTTTCTCCTCCCCAAAATTTCAATACGAAATCAGAAACCAACTTAGCAACTGTTTTATATTATCTCTCAGCAATGTCCCTTTCTTGTGCCAGACAGTATCCCCAATTTCTGAGTAACTGGCTCCAGCTTCTGTCTCTGATCTTTAGAATTGCCTCCCTCCATTTTAGCGTTCCCTGGGCCTGAGGACTTTACCCTACAAAATCCAATATTGGTTCTCAAGAACCAATACTTGCCTCTTATTGACTATCAATTTGTGTTCAACTCCTTTTCCAGGCATTGGAGGTCCTTTATGATCTAGTGTGACCTGATCTCCCACTAGTTTTAGGCAAGATGGTGGGGAAACCTGGGTATGGGGATGGTGTTGTCATCCACTCTTTCTGCTAACAGTTGGGATTCTGGGACCAAAAAAACCCAAACAAACAGTGTCAACACTGGCTATTGCTTTCTAGCCACAATTCACCAAATGCTAAAAGGGGGAACTCATGTGTAGTAAGGAGAGGCTTGCCCCTCTTGAGCATGGGGGGGGCGGGCATATATTTGCCTAGAGGCTGATGGGGAAGGAGCGAAGAGCTGGGATAATGCCATGAGTATTTCAGAAGTGTAGAACAACTGGCCAAACAAAGACAAACATGAGAGGCAGGTGCTTGGAGACACATACACACACAACACACATACATGTGTTTACTAAGAGTGCTAGAAGCTGTATTTATGGACTGGCATGTCACTATGGCCCCACGGCTTTGGATCTAAAATTGATTTATAATGGGGACTCATGTCTCTAAAGGTAGAGCTCATGACTGAGCAGAAAAGGGAGAGAAACATGTGCAATATCACTGTGAAGCTTTTCTATAGGCCAGTTGGCCACAAGAAGGAAATGGAGGGGTGCTCTCCTAACCACTACTGCTCTGGGACAAAGGAAGCAGGAGCAGAGAAAGGAAACTTGAACCCGCTGAATGTCTGCAGAAAGCCCATTTGGCTAATAGTAGAAAATCAGACTAGTGTTTTTATTTCCTTTGTTGACATGGAGTAAAGAAATTTAATGGAATAAAGTCCTCTGGACCGCACTCCAACAGATTTTCCTCACTTTTTCAATGGAAATGTCCTTCTCCACATTCAACAGCCTTGATAGACTTGATAATTTGTATTATTTACCTTCAACCTCCTTCCTTCTCCCAAAATTTCAATACCAAATCAGAAACTAACTTGCTAAGTGAAGCAGGCATAGAAAGCATCTTGAGAGAAGGCATTCACTCCAACTCAGAGGTCATGATTGTCAAGGAGAAACCTGGTTGTAAAAAAAAAAAAACCAAGGTCTCTAGATTTAGGCAGACACTAGGTTGTTTAAAAAAAAAAAAAAAAAAAAGCCAAGGTCTCTATATTTAGGCAGAGGAAAAAGGAATGATTTGTTGAAAAAAAAAAAAAGTGCCTGTGAAACATGATAATGCATGTTTCACATCTGAAAACAATATTTAGAAATAAGGGTAAGGGTACACAATCATGGAATACATAGGAAGATGTATATGAATTACATCATGCAAAATAGCTGAGATTGATCTGAAAATACCAGTACAAAAAACAACAACTATATTAGCCAGGAAAAGGTTAGGGGGATGTTTGGGAAGTGGGCTGGTTAATTCCAGAGCAAGAAGAGCAAAGAACACTTTGGTCTATTGCTTGGGAACAAGTATGACCAGGAGAACTTTCAGTGGTTACTGAACCACTTTTACTGACTTTTGAGGAATTTTGGAGAACAATAACAGCAACAACGAAAGGCCAAAGGTCGAGAAATAAGCTTATCTAATCTTAGATTAATTAGCAAAAATGTGGAAGAATATAGATTCTACAAACTATAAACAGTATAAGCATAATATTAATCTTAGTCAAGAATCCAAAACATATTTTATAATGATTTCAAAAGAAAAATCACATATAATTCCACTACCAACTACAACCACAATTGTAACATGTTACTTAAATTCATGAATAGATGCATGCATTTTTTTGTTTTGTTTTGAACTCCTTTTATCTCTTTTTTACTCCTTTCACATAACAGAATATGGTGACTATTATTTGGTGTTATTAAATATTCTCTGACATACAATATTGTTTTCCATGGCTATATATTTTACACATATATATTATATAAATCAACTGTGATTCATGACTTGTCCCTCATATTGTTTTTTTTATTACTCATTTCTAATATTCAGAGACTATGACCTTTAGCATTTCTGCTTTGAGGAATTTCCTAAGGTCTTATTTGTACCCTAATAATTAATATTTGTAAATGTTCTTTGGATCCTGGAAAAAAAATGTCACTCTCTGTATTTTAGATATTATGCAGCATATATTCAATCTTGTATATGAATTATATAATTATTTCAATTATATCAATTGTATAATTATATTATACAATTCCTGTAATTTATATTATTTCTTATTTGTTTACTTGGACTCTGAAAGCCCGAGAGTGGCATTTTCACTTTATTTTATTTTTTAAAGATTTTATTTATTTATTTGACAGAGAGAAAGAGATCACAAGTAGGCAGAGAGGCAGGCAGACAGAGGGGGAAGCAGGGTCCCAGCTGAGCAGAGAGCCTGACACAGGACTCCATCCCAGGACCCTGAGACCATGATCTGAGCCGAAGGCAGAGGCTTAATCCTCTGAGCCATCCAGGTGCCCGAGAGCGGCATTTTTAAATCTTCCCCACCACTGTGTTTTGGGGGCAACATTAGTTTTGCATCTGTCAACATTTACTGATGCATATATTTTCACGACCATGTAGCTTCACTGTGAACTGGACCCTTTGTTTATATAAAACAACCCTCACTGCCTTATTCAATGATACTTGTGTTAAGCTGTGTTTTGTCTTAGATCAATGTCATGACTTCTGCTTTAGTGTTTGTGTCATCTGTCCACTACACCTTGTCTCAGCATTTTAATCTTTGGGCATCCTTTCATTTCAGGGATGAATATGTAAACAATGTGTATGGCTGAGTTTTAATTTCTGGCACACAATGAAGACCTTTATTAAAAATGGGTCATTTAGTTCATTAATGGGAGCTGTTATAACTGACTATTTGATCTCATCATTTTCGTGGTCCTTTTAATTTCTTTTTAAACATTTCCTCGGCATCTCCTTTATTTTGTCTTGTTTCATATGAAGTATATATGTTTCCTTAGAGTCCTTGGGTTTGGAAGATGGATTAGTGGAAAAAGAAATTCTATAACTATTATTTTCTAAAATTAAATGTCAAGAACAGAATGACTCTCTCATAGTTGAACCAAGGAATTCAGAACATTTGATTTTCACTGTCCTATCCCTTCCCATAGACGTCAGACAAACACCAGTCTTTGCAGGTTTTTAAGAATGTAGTCTGGGGCTTTAAACCCCAACTTGCTGTTTCATAAGTTTTTGTATCAAATGCGTATCTTTTTTTGAATATATTGAATTTGCATACCATTTCATTTTTTAAAGATTTTATTTATTTGAGAGTGAGAAAGAGAGAAAGCAAGCAGGGGGAGGGGCAGAGGAAGAGGGAGAAGGAAACTCCCTACTGGGCAGAGAGTCCAACGTGGGGTTCTATGTAGGACTCGGTCATGGGACTCCAGGATCATGACCTGAGCTGAAGGCAGATGTTTAGCCAACTGAGCCACCTAGGAGCCCTTATTTTTTTAGTGTTTTTAAAATTTTTTTTTGTTTTTCTTTTTCCTAATTTTAAGTGGGCTCCACACCCAATGTGGGGCTTAAACTCATGACCCTGAGATTAAGAGTTGCATGCTCTACCAACTGAGTCAGCCAGGTGCCCCCTCCACATAATTTTAAAACTGGATCCACACAATAATTTAAACATCTCTTTTTAAGTTGGCTTCAGTACTAATCCTCTACCTTTTATAACATTACCTTCTCCACATACTGGATTCGACTTTCTATAAAACAAACTCTGCTCATTAGTTGCATCTAAGAGATTTTAATTCTGTTGTGTTTTAGTTTCCTTGCAATCTCATCTGTACCTCTGCATACTGCATTTCATTTTCATCTCTGCCTGCTTTCATTCTCTTCTGATTTGTGAAGGCCATGGTTTCCTGCCCTCTTAAAAGCATTCCAGTCTCCTAAAATATTTTCTTAGGTCCAGCTGGAGGAGCTCATTTATTTTCATTCTGTTTGCTATTCTTTGCTCCTTTATTTTGTGTTTTCCTTAGTTCCTATCTGTTTTACTCTTTACTCATTCTTAGAGAAGGAAGCATTCTACAGGTTTGATGCTTGTCAAATAAAGGTTTTTAGTCTTGTTCTCACTGAATGTTGAATTAATAGTGGCAGGTTGATGTGTACATATCCCAGGCTACATCAACTTTCTAGAATATATTATCCCAGAGAAATTCTACTTTGGATATGCACACATCCTAGGCTACATCAACTTTCTAGAATATATTATCCTAGAGAAATTCTACTTGAATTTTATTTTCCTCTTGGTCCCAGGACAATTTCTACTTTTTGGAATGCATCACAAGGGTTACAAAATGATCAAAATTTCTCAGTATTTTATCAATGTTTTAACAGATATATATATATTTTTTCACTCTAGAATGTGAAATACATTGCATATATATCCATTGCATCAAATTCCTTATATCCTTAAAATTCTTTACATACTCATTCAGTTTTGTCACTCAAAGTATTAAAGATTGATAGAAATATATTGTTTCCCACTATGAATGTTCTGACAATTTTATTCTATATATTTTACTATTTATATTATTTAGAATAAAAGTATTCATGGAGGGTATGCCTTTTAATGGATTATATCTTTTAGCCACAGTTAATGCACCATTTTACTTTGTCTAATATTAATATTGCTCTCCTTTCTTCCTTTGGTTTGCATTTTCCTGGTATATTTTTGTCTTTCCTTTTTTTCTCTCCTTTCTGTCCCACTTTGTTTTAAACAGCATATATTTAGAATTAGTTTTTGCCCGATCCATGTCTCTTTGTCTTTTAATAGAAACAATTAAGCCATTCACACTTAATGTGATAACACGTTTGACCTCACTTCTACCGTCTTATTTTATACTTTCTTTTTTTATGTTCCCTTGCTATTTTCTTTATTAGTTTTTAATCTTGGCCTTACCAGTCCAAATCTTTCTCCTAATTTTGAAGTTAAATATGGCATTTCTACTCTTATATTCATCTACTCTCTTTTCTTTTAAAAATGTATTTAGTATTTGATGTCTCTCAGCACAAAATGAGCGCTTTAGTACTTCAAGCATTTTTGTTTTTCTGGAGTAATCTGAGTTTTTAGATCCAGATTACTATCATTAAATTTCTTATCTATCTTTTTAACTAAGAACTATTTTTGACAGTTGCATTGTTTCATAACCAAATTAATAAAGTTTAAACATTAAATCTGCTCTGATTTTTGTTTATCTTTTATATCACATCATCTCCATCCCCCAATTTTAATATTCATTAATTTCCCTGTTGATCAGAATATTTTGAATACTTTTTCCACTAAATGATTTTGGTGGTCTACTTTCTGTGTATTTCTTTTGTCTGACAATATCTTTTTTTCCCCTCATGTGGTACTGAATACAGTTCTGGGTCACAATTTTATTACCTTAAAACTCCATAGCTATGTATCAACTTCCTTCTAACATTTACCACTACAAAATATCTGACACATGCTTATTAAAAATACTGTTTCTTTTCCCGGTTGCACACCAATAGATTCTTATAAATTAACAACATCCACCAGAACGTATCTTTAATTTTCCCTGGTACACAATGAGTATTTTGAATTGAAATCATAAAAATATTTCTCTATACTTTTTATAACTCATCTTCCATTTTCTCTTCTCCTAAAAAATTCCATATTTTAATATTTTAATGTGTTGAAATAGCTTCCTCTTTTTCACTCATTAGTTTTGTTTCTTTTTTTGAAAAAAAATTATTTAGAGGAAGAAAGAGAAAGTATGTGTGTGGGGGGTAAGAAGGGGGCAGAGAGGGAGAGAAGCAGACTCCCCACTGAGCAGGAAGCCCATCTCCAGTCCAATCCCAGGACCCTGAGCCAAAACCAAGAGTCAGTTGTTTAATCGACTGAGCTACCCAGGAATCCCTTTTGGTTTCTTTCTTTATGTATTTTCTATCAAAACTGTGAGAATTTATGCTCATCTTTATTGCTCTGCATTGTCCTAATGTCCATGCTTCCATTGCATGCTTTTAATTCTGCAAAATATTTTTATTTTAAAGAAAGGAAAGTTTCCTAATCTCAGATTGCTTTCTTTTGATAGTTCCTGTTACATTCTTTGGAATCTCTGTAAATAGAACTTGGACCTTTCTTTCTTTCTTTTTTTTTTTAATAGTGTCCATTTTACAGGGAGAAATTAGTTTCACATTCTTAGATGTCTTCCTTCTTCTGAACCACTAAATACTGTTTTTGTGAGCTTTGACGATGTGTTGACTCTGAGTGAGTCCCATGGCCCATCACCATGTGTTTTGGCCAGGGTGTGTCTGAGGAGAAACTAACATGATTGAGATGCTGAGGTGGTGCTTCCCATCACCAACGTGGCTAGCAGATACACACAGTATTTATATATTTAACATATATATAACATATATAAAATATATTAAGATATATGTTAAAATATTATATATGTTTTAAAATAGTGGCAAAATATACCTAATATAGAATTTATGCTTACTTACAGTGGTAAAATAAACATGACAGAAAATTTACCACTCAACCATTTTTAAGTATCCAGTTCAGTGGCATTAAGTACATTTATACTTTTGTGCAACTACCACCATCATCCATTCACAAAAATTTTTTCATCTTACAAAACTAAAACTCTATACTACTACATGATAACACCTCATTCTCCTCTTCCCAGCTCCTGGAAACCACCATTCTACTTTCAGTCTCTATGGAGTTTGACCACACTAAATACCTCCTATGAGTGAAACCATAAGTGTATGTCATTTTGTGACTGGTTTATTTCACTTAGCAAAATGTCATCAGGTTTCATCCATGTTGTAGCATGCATCAGAATCATTCCTTTTTAAGGCTGAATAACACTCCACTGTTATACATATACAACATGTATGTTATACATATACAACATTCTGTTTATTCCTTTGTCCATCAATAGACACTTGGTTGCTTCCACCTTTTGGCCATTGTGAATAATGCCGCTATATATTTAAGTGAATGAATATCTCTTTGTATTCTTGCTTTCGATTCTTTTGGGTATATATTCAGAAAAGGAACTGATGGCTCATATGATATTCCTATTTTTAACTCTTTGAGGAATCACCATACTGTCTTTAATAGTGGTTGCACCATTTTACATTCTCACCAACAGTGCACAAGGGTTCCAACTTCTCACATTGCCATCAGTTGTTTTTCTCTTTTTCTTGTTTGTTTGTTTGTTTGTTTGTTTTTGAGAACAGCTATCCTAATGGATACAAGTAGTATCTCATTGTGGTTTTAATGTGCATTTCCCTAACAATTAGTGATGCTGAGCACCTTTTCAGGTACTTATTGGTCATTTGTGCATCTTCTTTGGAGAAATGTTTTTCAAATCCTTTGCCCATTTCTTAATTGGATTATTTGGGGGGTTTTTTGGTTGAGCTTATTGAGGTCTCTACAGATTCTAAATATCAACCCACCTTCAGATATACAATTTGCAAATAATTTTCTCCCATTTTTTGTAGTCCCTGTCATTCTACCCTTAGAGATGCTAGTGAAAATTCTTCTAGGAGTTCCTTCTTTTTCATCTGTAGGCCAACTTTTCCTTCCACTATGGTGATTTATGGGTTAGTTGAGCCTTCCCCCAATACTCTTTATCATGGACTGCTGTCAAAATTTCTGACATGTGGATTACACTGGTATCCTTTTCTGTCTGTCAGTACTATAATAAATATCCTCAAATATTTGTTTATTAATATGATCAATTCAATAAAAAATCAGGGGAGTAGGCATGAGTTAAATGTGTTTTCTTCACTTCCCATTTTTAACACAGTATTTCTTAAAGGCAGTCTACCTGCACCAGAATCACCCTGAGTGCTGGTGAAAAATGCTGCTTCTGGGCCACCACTGCACGTCTCTGAATCAGAATTTCTGATGGGAAAGTCACCAGGCAAAAAATCAAAATTCAAGAACTGCGAGATTGAGGGCTGCCTTGTGAGAACTTGGGAGAGAAAGCAATGATTCCCTGGAACTAACCAAGTTTCAGAAGTCATAGCAGGTGATTCTTAAGTCATTTTGACAGGTATATTACTTATGCAGCTCAGAGACAGGATATTTAACAAAGCTTCCCAGAAGCCTCTCAGGCATGAGGGAGAAATTACTGTTGAATGCAAAGACAGGGATAATTTGCAGACATGATCATGACTGGAGTGCAGTGTCCAGTGTAGGTTCTGACATGCTCAAGAGGGCTTTTAGAGAAAACCTACTGCACTGAGGATTTACCAGAGAAGGTAAGGAATTAAAAACACCGTAGAGGAATCACTGAGGGAACTTCTTGGTTAGCAGTGGTTCTTAACTCTGTTGAATGCTGGTGTCACCTGAGGATCCTTAAAAAAAAAACCCTCAGGCCCAGCCTTGACCCCAGACCAATTCAATTAGCATCTCTAGGAGTGGAACCCAGAACTGTTAGGGCTGCAGTATTCTCCAGGTGATTTTAATATTCAACCAATGTTGAGAAGAGGACCTTGATTATAAATCTGTGAAGCTCGAATGCAGCAGAGGAAAAGAAGTGTTTCAGGAAAAAAAAAAAAATCCACCCTTGACCATGCACCTGGCAGAAGGGACACTGAAGGTCTAGCTGAGTCAGCAGATGGCTACTGGCACAGCTTGTCTATCAAGCCCAGACTCTCAGTGCTGTGAGAAACGTCCTTCCCTTCCTGAAGAGACACGGGTCTCCTTGACATGGATCTTTCAGACACTGGCAGTACATATATATCAAGATAAATGAAAATCGACTCCCATGATTTCATCAGCTCTTGTGGTTTCACCTACCTCTTAGAGTGATGATTCCCTAATCTGGGTTTCTAGCCACAGAGCTCATCTATCATCCACATCTCCACCTGGATCTCTCACGGACACTTCAAATGTAACATATCCCAAACTGACTCATTACTTAACCTATCCTGTTTCTTGGTTCTCGTGGTCAATGGAACCACTACCCTTCCAGGCACACCAGGTGGAAGCCTGGGAGCTACCCTTGGTTCATCTGCCTCCCTCACTATACTCACATCCACTTAATTACAGGTTCTTTCCTGATTCTGTCCTTCCCTCTGTACCACCTTGTTCAGTCCTCATATTACCTAAATTCCCACGGAAACCCCTCAGTGGACAGCCCCACTTTTTGTCTTCTCCCCTCTTGACGTTGTAATTGGAAGGATTGCTCTAATCTTAAAATCTGGACATGTCAGTTCCCACTTAAAATTTGCCAGTGGCCCTCTGCTGTCTACCAGGAAAGATCCACATTCTTTTATTTGACGACAAGCCCCTCCTGCCCACATTTCCAGTCTCATCTCCCAGCATTTCTTGAATCATGGCTTTGCTCCAGCAACACTGAACTGGAGACAAGAATCCTTCTGAGCTTCTGCTTATGCTGTTCCATTACCCACACTCAGGCTGTATTGCCCACATCCACTTCCTCACTTCAACCCATCCTTCAAATTTCAGCTGAAGTTCTTTTACTCCAAAAAGTAATGCCTGACCTCCTTGGTCTAATACCTTCCTAGGCTGGAGAGGTGACCCTCCTCCAAATCTCATCTAAACATAAAGGTACATGGTATCTGTTTCTGGATCTGTCCCATCCAGCTCCTGGAAATGCAGTGAGTCCTGTTCCCAGAAACTACTCCTCTGCCCACCACAGAGGGGATGTTCAGTATATATTTGCTGATTTAATGTTAGTCAAATGATTGGGTGAATCTCCTCAAGAATGTATTTGCCATGATTTGCATGATTTACAGATTAGGAACAATGGAAGCTTTGGAGCAAAGTGGAAATTTCTCCAGCTGTGGGAACATATAACTACTCACTTCCTAATGCTTGGGCAAGATCACTTTGTGATCAGCCAAAGGCTGCTGGACATCCATGTATGAGAAAATGGAGGGGACCAACTTCCACCAGTGGGTGTCCTGGGGTCAGATTCTGAGGATCATGAACGTACTTATTGATGACAATCTGGCTTGAGAGAATGGGAAACTGGATGAGAACATCCAACCCACTTCGCATTGGACTTCATGGATTTTGGAAGGAATCCTCTGGCCCTCTCAGAGACTGAAAGAGCTTTCTCTAGCTCCACTTTAACTGAAAGGCAGGGGCACTGAGGCAGCTGGTAATGGGCTGTGGGCCACTGTCCCAGAGCAGAGAAGTGGAGAAATACAGGAAGGAATGAAAATATTTGGGCCAAACATTTCAAGCATTTCAGCATCTAAGGGTCAAAGTGGCCTTGCTGACCTCTGGTTACTTGGAACTTTCACATCTAATCAGCCACTAGGGAAGTGAAAACTCAGTTTCTGTGTAGATGAAATATTGTTTGTGCCTTAAGTGAGGACCCAACTCTCCATGTAGACCACTAGAAGAGCATGGTAGGCCCAAATGGCCAGCTGGGCAGATGGGTCTGGGGTTGTCAGCAGCGATGTACCACTGAGTTTTACCTGTCATCCCTTGTCTTGCCACAAGAGACTCTTCTAGACTCCTTTCACCCCAAAGCTGAAAGAAGGCTAGGGATGTCTGTGCTGTCTCACAATCATGACTGGAATCAGGAGATCTCATGAATATGAGCCCCTGTTATCTTCTAAGTGTGGTACACATCCAAAAGATGATTATTATTCTCATGATTTTTATTAATTTAAAAAATCTTTTCTAACTTGAACCTTTTCTCTCTGTGCCCCTCTCCTGCCTTGAAGACATTTTGGCTCCATGTCCCACTTGGAAAACGAGAACCTCTGTTACGTTCTCCTTTTAAATCACAATACCAGGAAAGGATCTTGAATTTTCACTGAGGCATCAATAACGTCAGAGGTTAATTCCAAGAGGAAAGTGGACATTTCTTTAAAAAAATGAAACAAAACAAAAAACCCCCCAAAAACAAAAAAACAAAGGCTGTGCTTCTTCAGAAATGAAGATGAAGAGCTGGAGTTGTGCCCTGGGGAAGAGTGGGAGACATCAGTTCCTATCAGATATGCAGGACACTTCACCTTTAGAAAGAAGAGGATTCCACGCTTGAAGACAAAGCCCTGGAATGGGTACTCTCTAGGCTGCTTCCCTCATTTCATTTTCTATGATGATAGAAACGCTTTTATCGGCCTCAAACTAATCCAGTGTTATGGCCTAAATGAATAATGCCCCAGAGTGCTAAGACAACATGCAACTGATATCACCAGACCACTCTCCTTAATCTGTTCAGAATCCAGAGTAAGGGGTCCACTACCACCATCCTCACTGCCAACCACCATCGTTTCCACCACCATCACTACGATGGACACCATCACCTCCAAGGCAAAGACAGTTGTGATTTTTTTAATGGGAGAAATAATATATGAAAATTTCTTAACTTGAGGGGCTGATATTAATCCCAGAGAACATTCTGGAACAGATGTGGAATAAGACATTATGACTAAAGTTGTGCCCTCTAAGAACCAACAAGGGTTAACTGAAAGTAGCTTATGTCAGACTAGCAAAATAACTGCTTTGACAACATAATTGGCAGGTGGATCAGGGAAATGCCAGTGATAAAAAGTATCTGAACTTAATCAGAACCTTAGAGAAGATTCCTTTGATGAATTTTTGAAAAAGTTGAAGAAATATGGGCCGGGTAATGGTAGGAAAAGTTGAATAAATTTTCTGAAAGGCTGCTGTTTACTTAATGAATGAACATCTACCTTGAGAGAGCAAATAGTGACATGCCTCAGAATTCCCGTGACGTTCATCATTTTTATTGATGACATAGTTGAAGAGGACACACTCGTCAGATTTGGGGATGACAGGAGGCCAGCTGGAAGGGACAGTAAATACACTGGATAACAGAATCAAAGCTAAAAATATTTAGTCAAGTTGGCAAGAGAGACTAAACAAGACAAAATGAGTGACTGAGTTGAGTTGAACAGGACGAAATGAGTGATAAAAGCAAGGGCTCTATATTCACATCCCAGGTAGCATCTGTACGACGGTAGCACATGGGGGTGTGCTGCAGGTGCTACTGTTTGAGAGGAAGTTTGAAAAAGAGTTGGCTTTTTTCATTTGGCACTAGACTCACCAGTTACTATTGGCTTAGATTCCCAATTCAACCTTACAGAGTTTTTAAAAAATATATATGAAACGTAAAATGAAGGAGGTAATAATCTCTACTTGGGACTAATTCAGTTGCCCTTGAAATTCTGTATTTTACTCTTTAAGAACAAGATGGGGGGACGCACCTGGGTGGCTCAGTTGGTTAAGCGACTGCCTTCAGCTCAGGTCATGATCCCATGATCCCAGAGAACCGGAATCGAGTCCCACATCGGGCTCCTGGCTCCATGGGAAGTTTGTTTCTCCCTCTGACATTCTCCTCCCTCTCTCTCTCTCTCTCAAATAAATAAGTAAAATCTTAAAAAAAAAAAAAAAAGAAAGAAAGAAAGAACAAAGACAGGGAAAACTAAAAGAAGAATGACAATGATAGTGAAGACACTGATGCCAATGATGTATGGGGCAGGGCAGAGCAGCACGAAGAGCACTGGCTAGGGAGGCAGGAGCTGGACTGGGCCATGAACTGGCTATGAGATCCTAGCCAAGCCAGTATTTCTCTCAGAGCTGGTGATAGGCCTCTCTGAGAAGCCTGGGTGGTGGTGGTTGGCTGGTCTGCCCTCCTCAGTTCTGGCCTTCTGGTCAGACCACAATACGGGTGGGTTCCTTTCTCCCTTGTCACTCACCCAGGGACAAGGCCTCTGGAGCGCCCAGGAAAAATTCTGCACTCTTGAAATGCCACTAACACTTGCAAATTATACCAATTATTTCCCTCAGGAAGCCTTCAAATATACCCTTTCTTTGGCTCCCTGGGAAGTCAAGCTGATGGCGGTTCACATCTCCAATACCACATACGACATAAACGGAGGCAGGAAAGAAAAACGCCTAAGAGAACAGGCTCTGAAATCACAAGACTCTGAGTTAAAATGCAGCCTCTAACTTCATGAGCATTTACTTAAGACTCCCTGAGACTCAGTTTTCCTGTCTGTACAACAGGGTTAATGCCAGACTCAGAATGATGTGAAGATTATGTGAGGCAATGCATATACAAAATATAGCACTATGTTGAGCACAAAGTAGGAGACCAGTGGATAGTATATCTAATGTTACTACTCCATTTATTTACCCAGAATCCCTCTGCTTGCTTTCTCCCCTCTCCTACCCTCCTCTAGGCCAGGTACTGGGCTGGTTCTAGGGAATATGGTGGATTCACATCTCCTGTCCTCACCAAGCTCACAACCCAACCACCACTGTTTAGACCAACTTTCTACTCCAATGGCAATATTCTGCATCTGCATTTTCTAATGTGCTAGCTGTATATGGCATTTAAGTACTGCAAATGGGACTGACGTGACTGAAGAATGGAACATTCAGTTTTATCCAATTTTAATAAATCACATGAAATGGAAATAGTCCCATGTGAACATAGCACAGCTCTAGATACCTTCCTGGTACATTTCTGAGGCTGCCTAGTCTGAACAAATAAAAATGCATGGAGAGAGAAATGCACATAAAGCACCCAGGACACCACCTGGAAAATTCTGTTATTTGTTCGTTCACCACATTCAATTGTTTGTGGTGCATAAGTTCTATCCCTGGAGCCACGGTATGGTGAGAGCTGTACCTTCAATGAGCTCCCAGATTCGTGGGGGCTATGCAGAGCAGTGCATTCACCATAGTGAGGGAAGTGTATGCACAGGTGCTATGGGTGAAGCAGAGAGAGGTCTCTAACCCAGATGGGTAAGCCGGGAGGGCTCCCCAGAAAGATGGTTAAGATCTGAGCAGAGTCTTGAATAGATTTCAGAGAGGGGAGCCAAAATGTAAATTTATTCAATTTACAACAACAGGTTATATTCCAGGGCCATGAGACCCAGGGCTGGTGGCAGAGGTGGCCATGGAGCAAACACTGTCTTAGAGAAAACTTGTAGCCTAGGGCCAATTTGTTGTCTTCAAACCTTTCCCCTTTGTGTCTTTTTTGTATTGCTTAATTTCATTGCTCTTCTGCAGCCACATCTTCTTTACCTGGGTGCATTTTATTTATTTTTTTTTGGATGGTGTATATAACCTTATTTTTTAGAGCTTTATTAGTAGTCACTAACCATAACTGATTTGGTGGGGGGTAGGGAGACAGATGAACTCTGTTACATACAAGGTGACATCAACTCCCACTGTGATTTTGTGGTAGAATTCTTTTCCTTGGTAAAAACAAAAGGCTCTGTGAATATGGCCAGTGTGTGCAGAAGCTGCTATGGATTGGCTGGGCTGGCTGAATCTGGCTGTGACAGTGATACACTTTAATAGGAGTAAGGGTTATTCTCTTGACATACATGGAGAAATGGGATCCTACACACTTTTGTGTATTTTACATAATGTTTGGTTTGCCCAAAGCTAATATGTGACATCTAGCCAGAGAATTCTGCCACTGACCATTGCTCACATGAAACCAGGTACGGCTCTATATTGTATGGTTTCCATACACACAGGGGTGTGTATAAAGCTGGATGATCCCTGTGATTCTTTCTCCCAGGAGGCCAGGGGGATGCTCGGGTGGTATTGTTTGGTCTCAGGAGGCCCTGGTCTATTTGAGTCTGTAGAGGTCATTTGCTTTGATTGTGTCAGAGTCACCTCTGATGGATAGAAATGTAAACTGGTGTCGCCTTTTCAAAAAGCAGCTTGTCCTATATATCAGGAGTCTTAAAACATTCATGCCCCGTGGCCCAGTGATGCTGCTTCTGGGAATCTATCCAAACAAAGTATTTGGAAATGTATGCCAAGTTATTTGTAGTTGCTAAATGGCAAATAGGTGTAATAATATATGGCCATGAAAATGATGTTCGTGAACGACTTTGGCTATTAACACTAACTGAGGGGGACAGGGAGAGCAGAGAAGCAATAGTTACAGAGGACAGGCAATCACTCAGGACTCAGCCTGGGTTTAAATCCTGGGTCTACCACTTACTAGCTGTGTGGGAGGGGCAAGTCACCTGACTCTGTGGGGTTGGCTATAATACTTGCCTCAGAGAGTCTTCTGAGAATTAAATGACACAATGAATATAAAAGAATTAGCACATAAAACATACATTTAGTAGATAATCAATGTAGGCTCACTATAGGTTACATGATCACAGGGCAAAAAAAAAAAAAAAAAAAGGAAAGAAAAGAAATATACCAATATAGCAACAATGTGGAAATCAGGTGGACGAATTGTGGGTGGTGGTTGATTCTTTGCACACTTACCAACTTCCCCATTTTTTTTCATTCAACAGTAAATGATTTTCACACTAAAAAAGTATATGTAACGATGGAATACAATACGATTTTTTTTTTTTTTTAAGAATTTTACCACAACTGTCCCTTCTTCTTCCAAAGCAGAAGCAGGGGGCAGCCTCCTCCCCCAAGCATCAGCAGGAGAGGGAAGAGTTAGTACTTTGTGGGTTCTCCCCTGGCAGCGCCTCAGAGTGCAGAGCTGGGACCTCTGGGTGCCACCTGTTGAAAGTGCTCTGTGGCAAGTTGTGGAGAGTTGTAGGGGGAGTTGGAACTGGTGTCCCAAGGGATTTCTCCTATCTCAGAGAGTCTAGATTTGAAGATGCTCTGGTATTTATCATTTTCTTCCCATGTTTGATTGATCTGATCCAAACACTGAACTAAAAGTGTAAGGTGGGGAAGACTCCTCTACTGGCACCCCTCCCAGAAATACCTGAGATAATGCCTAGAGTGATACACATAAACCCTACCCAGACACATAAACATTCAGGGTGACCCGCAAAGAGAAGACTTAGACCAGGAGTACAAGAGGGAAGTTAGCTTAGTTGCACCTGCTTTATTTAATGCATATAATTTATATGCAGAATGGCAAGTCCAGCCCTTTTTAACACGTCAAGCCGCCGCAAAGTCCCTTCCCACGTTAATTAGGACACTTCCCTGGAATGAGAGGATCATAAAGCCCAAAGGTAGGGGTGTGTGCATATGTGCGTATATGTACGTGACCAAGCGTGATGACAACTGCCCTGACGATCTAATGTCCTTCACTGACAACGAGGGTGCCCTGTGCTCCAGCAAGTGGCTCTGGGGACTGTATTTTACACAAAGCATCCCAGGCACCGTAATCACGGACTGGTTCTCCCCACTGGAACCTGAGGGCCAGTTCCCAGCCCTCTGTCCTGACCCCTGCCCCTCATCAGTTTCTACCGCCGGTGCACACCTCCAGACCCAAGATGGTGCCCCCCAGACCATGAAACGAAAGAACGACAAAGAGCGCTGCCGGGCCCTCCTGGGACGGCGAGGTCACCGTATGCTAATGCAGTCCTAGGAGCCGGCGGGGTCGGGCCGCGCCAGCCCGCCAGCGCGTCGGCGGGTTCTCAGCTCTCCCGCGCACCACTGCGGCGCAGCCACCGATCACCGCGCGCTGCCGCAGACCCTCGGCGGTGGGGAGGAGGAGTCGTGCCCGCCACGCTGAGCTCCGCAGCTGGATCGCTCACATCTGGAGACGCCTCCTCACTCCTGTCCCAGGCTTTCCGCTGCAGCGATGGCGGGCGTAGGGGAGGCGCGGCAGAGTCACCTGTAGGGCCTTCCAGAACTCCGCGGGCCCCCTCCGCAAATTCTAGCCCACCCATCCAGAGGAAGAAAAGGTCCGAATACTCGGGGTGAGGTGACTAGTGGAGTTTTGGAAAGCCCCACAGGTGATACTAGATACGCGCCCTTCAAGACGCACATACACGGGCACACATGTTGTGACTCGGTCACCAAACAGGTCAGCTTTATATTCTCTCTCGACCCTCCTCTTCCTCCCTGGCTTGTATTTGCCCAAGGTGTCTGTGTTCTCGCCAGCCTCCCTTCAAGCTCCCCTAGCTCAGAGGCTTTGCGGACTGTCCCGAAGTCCTGGAACCCCGCGAGACCGTCAGAGGCTTTGGCGGCCAGACGTTAAGAAAAGTGTCCCTGCTCTTCGCCGCCCTTGGGCACCCTCGCGCGCGAAGGCTACCAAGGAAGCAAGTATGCCTAGAAGGGGAAAATCTGGCCAGATGCTGGAGCCAAGTGCCGGGAGCAAGGCTGCCTCCCGCCTGCACACCTTTGGGTCGTGGAAGGTCTTCTCAGTTGAAGAGGGAGTCGATGACCCACCCGTGCCGGTCCCGCGTCCCCAGCCCTCCAGCGGGGCGTCTCCTCCCACAGGGGCTTTGCGGCAGGTGGCGGCGCCGGGGTGGGCACAGTGGCGTCGCCCGAGGCTCCCTTCCCTGCCCGCGCGACTGGCTCCCGCTCTGCCCTCGTTTCCCAAGTTGCGGCCGCCCGCGCCCGAGAGCCCCGAGCCCCCTCCGCTGCGCGGGCGGCCGTCTTACCTCACCATGCAACACTTGGTTGCGCGGTTCCCCGGGGCGCTCCTTCCTCGGGGCTTATTCCCTTACTTGGGAGGAAAGAGGAACCGAGAGACCGAAGGGGGACGGAGGCTGCGGTCTGGGCTCCTTCCCGCCGGCGTAGCCCTCTCAAGAAGGGAAGCAGCCCCCTCTCCCGGGAGGGCGCCGCGGGGCCGGGGCGGCCGCGCTGGGGCTAGGCAGAGCCGGGGTCCTGCGCCTGCCAGCGGATCCTCGGCCCCAAAGCAGTGCGTCCCCGCTGCCCGCTACTACGGCACTGCGGCGCCCCGCCCCTAGCCGCGCGGCGAGTCCGCCTGCCACTCTCCCGCGGAGCCCTGCCCCCGGGCGCGGAGCCCGCCCCGCACCCCCGCGCGCGCGCACACACACACGCGCCACAGACAAACACGCGCGCGCGCCTTCCGCACACGCGTGAATGCAGATCCGCTCGCAGCGACCACGCGTCTCTTTGGTGCAACTTGGGCGCGCGGGCACCGCGCAGTTCGGGCACTTCTCCCCGATAGAGCTTAGGTCCGGAAGGAGGAGTCAGAGACTTAGGGATTCGGGAAGGATGCCCAGGGAGTGGGGGCGCCTTAGGGAGCCAGAGGCCAGCTGACTCCAGGGACAGAGGACAACTGCTTGACAAACGAATCCCCACTGGGCATTTCCACATCTCAGCCGAAGTCTAGGCTGCCTTAATATCCCGACCAAATCAGATGGGGGAAAAGGCAAATTAAATATCAACAAGTTCTCTCCATTTCCTGGGAACTCGATGTGTAACCTCTAAATCGCTTCCCGTGCCCAGGGCCCATTTTCTGACAGCTCTGGCCCTGGTGGCAGGAGATTGGTGACTACTCAGTCTGAAAAGATTTCCCCCTCAGCTGGTGTGGTGGGGAAGACGGCATCCCGCTGGCGTTGGCCGGATCAGAGCTCAGGTCTAAGAGCTGTTAATTCCCTTCCTCCTTCACTTTTAGGCGACTGTGGACTGTTTTCCTGCACAGCAAACAGTCTGTTCTTTAAAAATGTAAGAAAGCACGGAAAAGGGTCGGAGGGTTAGAGGTTAGGGATGAGGGCCAACACTGGCCTAGGCGCCCTGACTTGCTGCTGCTTTTCCATGAGGTGCCTGTCAGCAGGGGTTGGTGGTGGTGGTAGGGACACTATCTCAGGCGTGTCACACCAGCAGGATGACTTCTGTCCATTTCACACAACATTTAGAGTCATCGGGAGTTTGGACTCTCATTTGTAAAATATGTAGAATTTGCCATTTTCCACAACTGAGAATTCTTTCCCGCCGGCAGGCAGTGAAGGTCCCCGGGTCAGGACTGCAGCCAAGAAAAGCTTTCTGCAGATGCAGAGGCGCCGAGGGGACTTGGGTGTCTGGGCATTTGGGGCAGAAGGCTCCAACATGAATGTCAGACAGCTCTGAGGACCCGGGTGATCATGGTCCATCTGCAGCCAGGCAGATGGGACAGATGAGGAACTGAGGTTCCGAGATTTCCCCAAGGTTCCATGTGGCAGTGAAGGCAGAGCCAATACCAGAACCCCGTGTTCACACTTCACCCTATCACTCACTATTCTCATTTCGTTCTGTCACCCTGGTTGGTTTTCAGGACTCCCTTTAGCTAGACTGTTACAACCCTAGTGAGGGTGCTCTTGACGTTTTTTCTTTTATCCTGCTTCCCTTTCACTCACTGACTCATGCATTTCACAACTATCTGTTAAGCTCCTACTGTGTCTTCAGGCACTTTCCCTTAACTCTAGTCCTGGGTTTTCCTTTCTTTTCTTTCCTTGGGAAGAAAGAAGAGCCGGAAGACAGAAAGGGCTTGTAACCGCCTCTCTCCGCTGTAGAGGAGAAGGCTTCTCACAGGCTTGCTATTTGTATTCTCACAGTGCCAGGTTGGGTGGACGTGGAAGAACACTCCTTGCCTTCTGAACTGCATTATCTGTGAAGGAAAACACACTCACGTGCATGTCATAAGAGAAACATTCTTGCTCTGTCCATTCGACTCTCTAAAGGAGGCAGAACTGAGGGAGAGCCTCCATTTGGCTGAGAACTATGATGGATTTGGGGGGGTGCGTGCTTGCAGGGAGGGGGTTCGGCCTCTTAGAGAAGGAAGGGAATACATCGGATGCAAGGAATGTGGGAACCACGCAGAGATAGAGTATGGAGGCCTGACTCGACCTGGTGCTCACTGAGGAAGATGAAGGAGAGAAACCCCCTGAGCCAAGATTTGGAGAACAGTAGGACTTGCAGAGATTCATAAATAGTTTGCTGGGAAGGGAGGGTGGGGGGTGTGTAGGGCTGTGAAGTCTCTGCTCTCCCTACTTCCTATAACACAATCATTTGTAAAGACAATGTTGTGCCTCAATTAGTTTGTGAGAGGACTCCTCTGGGGAACTCAGGGTGGGGCTGAGTTTAAGATCTGGCCTGATGCAGGGTGAACACAGAGAAGCCTGTGTAGACAGAGGGCTTGAAGACAGCCCGCCCCTGGGTTGCACACTAAGAAAATATCGCGGAAAGGTTGTAACAGAGGGCAAAGTGATATGGAAGGCAAGGAGGGCTGTAGGTGGGGAGAAGCACCAAGGAGAATGGTTATTTTGGTGTTTTTTTTTTCTTTTAAAAGACTTTATTTATATGACACAGAGAGAAAAAGAACAAGCAGGCAGAGTGGCAGGCAGAGGGAGAGGGAGAAGCAGGCTGCCTGCTAAGCAAGAAGCCTGATGTGGGACTCGATCCCAAGACCCTGGGATCCTGCCCTGAGCCAAAGGCAGCCGCTTAGCTAACTGAGCCACCCAGGTGCCCCGAGAATGGTTATTTTGATTGTGACATCAGGAAGGGGGTAAGGTTTGTGTTTGAAAGGGGTGTGGGGATCTGACACGAAGCTCAGCAGGACAAGGACAGTCTAGGCTGAGGACACAGTAGGAGGAAAATCCACGGTGAGTTCTGGGTCTTCGCTGTAGGGAAGGATGGTTGGAACCCTATTGTAGAGGGCCCCTGAGTGCCCTGCCCATAGACTTCAGTCCCTGAGTACCAAGGAGCTCTTAAAGGGGGACCTTTTCTGTTCCTGTTTGGTTTTGACAGAGTAGGGGCTGGGGAAAAAGCTGGGAAGCCTCTGATGGTAGCTTTCTCAATAAAGGCCACCCCTGTCAGCATGGAGAGCAGGGGAGGGCCCAGGCCAGTGAGATGTGGTTGCTGCCCTCATGAGGGACCAGAGTCCGGGCAGTGCAGGGGGCTCACTGCCCAGGACACCCAGCTGAGGGGCTGAGGTCCCGCCATGTTCCACGGAGCCATGCAGCCTGGCAGGGCTGTGTCTGCAGGGGGAAGGAATTTTCCCTAATGTGCACAGAGACATGGTGTGGCTGACAGAGGCCTGAAAATTCTGAAGCCACAGGGAAACCAGTGAGGATTTATTGAGCGTTTGCTGTGTGTGTGAATGCAAGGTGAAGCGGGAAGAGCCTTGAAGCCAGGAGTAGCTGTGAGCCTGAACATGTCTCTGATTGGGAGTGATACTCCAAGATGAGCTACAGGGTAAGGAGAAGGGAGCTTACTTCTTCCCCTTGGAGCGTTTGCCGTCCATGCAGCACTGAAACAAACACTCAAAATGATTAAGAAGGAATAAAAGAGTATAAAATCAAGTGCTCAGTTAGACAGAACAGAGTCTCAGGGCTTGAGAAGGGAGAGCTTCTCCAGGCTTGAGCAGTCAAGTCTTCAGGGAGGAGGAGGTCTGGGCTTCCTGGGGGTGGTGTTTGGGCTCTGTGTTGGAGAAGGAGCTGTGAAAAGGGGGCCAGTGGCAGACAAGCTTGTGAGTGCGAGTTTTTAGCTCCTCCGGCCACTGTAATGCCATTCCCAGTCATAGCCCAAGCACTCCGATGAGTCACCCTTGTTTCTGAGAGACAGGGCATTTTTGGATGTTTAACTGGCTCCACACTTAACGTTCCCTGAGACTTGAATGTTGGCAGCTCACGTACGCCATGTTGCTTGGGGAACACATCATTCAAGCCAGCAGCTGATGCCTGATCTCCGCTGCCAAGGCAAAACCAGGGCTCGGGTACCTGTGTCTGGAAATCTTTAAGTCGGACTGCCTGACAAACTGGGTGAACTGCCTTTGACACTGCAGGCAGCTGCGGTCCCAGAGGTGGGGTCAGTGACAGGGGACACCGTGACGTGTGTTCAAGTCTCTCTCCAGGGGCTCCATTTGCCTTTCTGGGCCTCACTTTTCTCACCTACAGAACCGGAGGATTATACCATGGAATATACCTTGGAAACCAGATGATTTCCAAGCTGCCTTCCACCGGATAGTTCATGATTCCATAACTGATGGGATCTTTCCATTTTATCCGACAAGTACAGGATGGGGACTGATCCTGGCCAAGACCTGACCTTTGTTTTCCTCTTTGCTTTGAATGGGAGGGCTGTGCTCAAGAGAGATTGTGAGGCAGTGGGATGGGGTTGGAAGAGACGGGAGGCTCGCTCCTGGTCACAGTTAATCATGAATGAGATTCCTGGATCCAGCCCTGGGAATGTTGGCAGGTCAGTTCCTCTCTGGGCCTCAATTTTCTTACTGGTAAGATGAGGAGGTTGGAAATGGTCTCTACACCTCCTTCTGGTTCTGATAGTCTAAGTACTATCAACTGAACAACTTTTAAGTACTGACCCATCAGTAGGGTGTGGACCCCTCTCCCAAAGCATGCTGGGAAAATTCCCATAATGCCAACTGATAAGCTTGGGGAAAAGCACAAGAGAGAAACCATCAGGTTAAGAATAATAGACCATTTAGATGGGGCTGGAAGTCTCGCCTCTGTGTCTCTAAGCTGCAGTTCCCGCTTCTGTAAAATGGAGATGGAAAGATCTGCACCACTGGGTGGGTAATGATGAGGAAGTATGTGGGAAAATACTTCATATATTTAGAAGTGCTGTGCAGAAAATGTATAGTTAATATAGTCCATTTCCGTAAGACCCTCTGTTTAAAAAACAAAGCAAAACAAGCCCAGTTGAATCAGCTACTCACTTGTCTGCTTCCTAGGAAGGAACAGTTTGGGTCAGCAACTGTCTCCAAACTTCTAGGGATAGTATTATTTTAACATGCAAACTTCAGGGTTGAATAAGAAGGCCTGCCATCTAAGAAGTCTGCACTGTCCCTTGAGTTACTCACAGTAGATTTCTCAGAAACTTTGATGGAGTTTACTTGACCATGAAACAGATACTCACCCATCCAAGACCCTGCTTTGATTACTGCCTGTCAGGAGGGCGAGGGTGGAAAGAAGGGAAGTGTGAGTAAGCAGGGAGAAAAAGAAATAGAAGAGCCTTTCACCTTTCTGTTATATTTTGGGCAATGGGTGCTAACCTTTATGCTTTAATGAGCTTGTAAAGAGGCTAATTTTGGTTCACTTACATTACTCTGGTCAGGGACACTGCTGTAGAATTCTTCACTGTGTTCCCTGGAGGAGAAGCGTTCATGAGGGCCCCTGGGGAAAACCACAGGGAGGAAAAGGTTCTCATTCCATAAATGACCATATGCTTCAAAGCCTGCTCAACTCAAGACTTTGGAGAGCATCAGTCCATCTTTAGAACTATCGGTCACTTCTTTATCTCTTGTTAACCAGTTTGGGGGGACCACATGTCACAATATGTTAGAATTGAAGGAAGGCCCCTAAGTGCTAACACCTACCGCATTCATCCCTCCCATTTGCTGCTTCCAGAATTACTTTCTGAAAGCATAAGCCCCAGAGTCCTCCCTTCGCTTAAAAGCCTTCAAAGCTTCATCTTCTTCATCCATAAAATGTACTAATGGTATTTATGCATATGCTTCTGTGGGGTTTAGAAGAAATAGAAAAAGGTTAGCAAAGTGTCAGTCACATAGCAAGCTCCCAACAACTGCAATGATTTTTATAGTTGCTTTAGAATAAAATGGTATCCCCTACAAGGACACTCAAGGTCCTCCATTACGTGGCCCCAGTCTAGTCCTCTTACTCATATATCCACTAAGCCCTGCGAGGACCCGGTACGCCAGCTTCATCACCCAAGCCTACCTCGCACACATCTCTCTCTGTATCCTGCTCAGGCTGATCCTGCGGCCGAGAGAACTGCCTGTCTTCTCTCTGGCTCTTTTTGTTGGACCACCTCTTACACCTACCCCACCAAAGTTCATTATCCTCTCTCCGGTCCATTGAACTTTGATTATAATTTATTCTGCTACTTACAACAGGCTGCCCTGCCCTAGTCCTGTGACTGCAATTGATCTTCCTTAGACTACATCTTAATCATCTTCCTATCACCCACTGAGTAGTGTACATAATAGGGGATCAATAAAACTGGATTGAACTTAAAGAAGACAATTAAATGTCCCGGTTGGCCCTGAGATTCTACCATCAAGGGAAGGTTTATTCCCACTTGCAAATCTTCTGTAGAGCTGGTATTCACTGAGCGCCTCGAGGTGCCAGGCGCCTGGCTTCTTAACCCTTCCGGGAGCCTTGGGAAGAGAGCACCACCAGCCTCACTTTACACTGATGTTGATGGTTCAAGTTCTCCCAGCCAGTAAGGGGTGAGGGGAGCTGGTATTAGAAACCAGAAGTCTTAGCGTGCAGTCTCCACTTCCTCTAAGAGAGCATCCCCCACGCTGAGCTTGCCTTAATTCTCTTACTATAGTAGCCCTTGTGAACAAATTGAACGGTATTCTATAGAACTGGTTTATCGTTGCCTGAAATTTTGTCTTGATTCTCCAAGTAGTTGGAAAGCTAAATAATCACAGAAATAAATAACCATTTGTTAAGCACATATGTATTTAGCACTTTACAAGGACACATGAATTGTACAAAGAAGATGTTATTAATCCCATTTTGCAGAGAGTTTAATCAAGGCAGCTGCTGGCAGGGAAGTGTTATGGGTGTGGGAGACCCAGGGCAGAGGCCATTTTCCAAGAGGTACAAAGTAGTTTTTTGTTTGTTTGTTTCGCTATTTTAATCACCAGCATACCAGCTGAATCTCAGCCCTAGATGTGTGATGAATGAGTGATGGAGTTTCTTTCATCTTTCTAATCTGTGCTCGTAACCCTGAATGCAAGCATATCCTGTGGACTGACAGGTAGCCTTCTCCCACCACTGAAAGAACACGGTGGAGGAAGGAGGGGCATGGCACTGGACCAAAGGGAGAAAGGTTGGGGTGATGACATCTCAACCCCGCTGAGGTGATGTAGCCTCCCCTCCAGGCAGGCCCAGGTGAAGTCCTCCTATCATCCGGGTCAGTCTCTCCTGAGTGCTGGCTAAAAAACACATCCCCCTAGGGGCCGATTGGGTGGCTCAGTCAGTTAAGCATCTGCCTTAGGCTCAGGTCATGATCTCAGGGTCCTGGGATCAGCCCCAGGGCAGTTCCCTGCTGCCCCTCCCCCTTCCCATCTCCCCTTCCCCCTCTCCCTCCACCCTCTGCCTCTGCCCTCTCCCTGCTTGTGCCCTCCCTCAGTTTCCGCTCTCTCTCTCAAATACATAAACAAAATCTTAAAAAAAAAAAAAAAAAACCAAAAACACATCCCTGGGTTCTCTCCACCTGGGACCACCCCCCCCATTCCCCTCCCTGGAGGCAGAGGCCAGAAGCCTGTGTTGTAACAAGTCTGGCAGGTGACTCACCACAGCCTACGCTGCTCCACTGGGGGGAACCTTCTAACCTCTACTAGAGTTCTGAAGAAAACGGGCTTTTCCTCAAGTGTCAGCATCCATAATCAATAAAAAGAAACCATTTAGAATTTCACTTGAGTGCTTCCCAGTGCTGCCTCTTGTCCAAAGGCTACTGTGTGTCTATGTTCCATTATTCCGCATGTCTATTTTATGACGTTTAAAAGAAAAGTTGCCTCTCCGTATAGCTTTATTGCTTCCTATTATTTCCCTTTGCAAACGTCTCAAGTTAGAGCCACATTGTCAGTGACTCTTCTGAACAGGGCTCTATCAGAGAGTGTATTCTGAATTCCAAACAACAATTTCATAAATAGACTTTTGGAACACAACATGTTCCTAACTAGGGAACTGTCTGTATTTTAAAGTTTTTGTAATTATTTGTCTCTAAGCAAAAGGTTTTTATAATTGGCCCTAGAAGGATGTGGGCTGGGGGACTCTGAGATTTTCCAAATTGACTTCTCACAGAACCCTGGCTGTAGCCTGGTGGCTTACTTGATCTGCATACTGTTTGTCTACGTTTCTGGGAGGTTTGCCAATTTGGGACATATACATTGAAGGTGTAGGAAGTGGATTTTTTTTTTCTCGTTTGTGAATTTGTTCATTTAACAAATGCTTCCTGGGCACCTCCAATGTACCAGATGCTATGCTAGGGATCCAGACAGTAATCTCCTTCCCAAGAGGCTCAGAGTCTAGGAGGTGGAGCAAATATTACAGACCACACAGGGAAAGGAGTCGGTGGTGAGAAGGGTGCTGCCGCCGAGTTCAACTCTGAAGGGGAGAGAGTCAAACAGTCAGTGGAGGAAGGATGAAAGAGAGATCCAGAACACCCAGCAGGAGTTCTTTGATTCATTTATATACTGGGAAGAGAGATATTCAGGACCATGACTTTGTTCCTTTGAGTAATGTCGACCTCTTCTGGGCTAAGCACACACACCCGGCCATGTTTCCTTAATATCTATGGCAATTAGCAAAAGCTCCTTTCCCTGTGCTGGGGTGCGGGAGCTGGGCCAGAAACCGGCAGATAGACTGGAACTAGTTTCCAAGTGAGTGAACAGCAGGACATGCCAACTTAGAACCTTGTACTCTAACACTTTGTGGGGCCTAGGAGCTCTAGTTATTTTTTTCAAAGACCGTAAACATGTTTTCCTGACATTTCTTCGTGTTGGTTCTAGCTCTGACCATTGGTTTTGTTGTTGGTGGTTTTTTTAATGGCACATCACTGCAGCTGCCTCACAGCAGCCTCCTCTCCTCCCCAGACCATTCACTCACTCATTTGGGTGTCCATCCAATAAACATGGATTTACCAAGTGTTCTTAAGGAACCTGCTTGTCTCAGCACTCTGCTAGGTTCTGGGGCTGTGGAAATGGAGACGGGGCCTTGTGTTTAATGAGAGGACTGGTGTTTGGACAAATGATGACACCAGGGCTTCACAAGTGATCTGGGAGATGGAGAGGCACAGGGGATCCAGGCGGGGTGGGTTGGGGGAGGGGAGCTGCAGGAACACTTCTCAGAGGCAGGCAACAATTCCTTAGTTACATCTTGAGGGCAAGTCAGGACCTTCCATGTGGGACCTCTTGACAACTGCAGGGAGTGGTGATCTCGGAGTCCTACCCAGTGGTGTGCGGGAGACAATGGTGTGCCTCTCTTCTCAATTCCGCATTGTGTGACCCCACATTGGTAGTTTGAAATCAGCCATGGTGGGAGCATTTATACAACTGCAGTCTGCAAATGTTATAGATCAAGTACCCCTGCTCGTTTCCCGCCAGAGCTGGCTGTCAATATCATATCTGCGAACATGATATTGGTCCTGTCCCACCACCCTCATGCCGTGGTAGAAAAAGTGTCACTGGGAAGAAGAAGAGATAAAATCACTTAGTCTCTGGTTCTAATGTGTGAATAGTCTGCCTGTCTGCCTACTCTTACCTCTCCCTGGTTCCCAGGTAAACACTTCCTGGGGACACTCACCGTGATCACTGCCCTTCCCTGGGTCCCTCAGCAGAAGCCCAACAGAGTCTCTAGGAGTGACAGCGTGTACCACTGTGATGTGAGTCCATGAGCTGGTTTCTGACGGTGGGTCCAAGGGTAATGAAGGTAGGAAGGTAGAGACTATAGGCCGCATAGCACTTGTCAAACAGTTCCCCTCCCCCCCCTCCAAAATCACTGTTGTTGGAATGTAAACTTGTGTCTTTCTCCTCAGGTCTTAAGGCAAAACTGGAAACACATTAGTGCAAGCTTTAGATTTCTTCACCATTAAAATACATATAAATTTGGACTTCAACTCCATGATCATTTCAGGATTTTTGTTAAAGATTTATTTATTTATTTTAGAGAGAGTGTGTGTGCATGAGCAGGGGGAGGGGTGGAGGGAGCGGGAGAACACAGGAAAGAAGCAGACTCTCTGCTGAGCATGGAGCTCGAGGCAGGGCTCGATCTCAAGACCCTTGAGATCATGACCTGAGCCCAAATCAACAGTTGGATGCTTAAACAACTGAGCCGCTGGCGCCCCTTCATGGTTCTTCAGTACAGAAACAAAGAGAAATAATACAAAAATATGCTGTTTATCCCCTTGCTTTTGGGCAGTCAGTGGGAATAGCAGAGTTCCCAGCTGAGCTCCAGATGCTGAGTGGTCATTTAAGTGGAAAGCATCATTGGGCTACTTTATTCTAGATGACTGTCTGCTTCTTGGATTCGAAAAGACGACACAAAACATAAATGCACTGAGACATTTTCTTCTGCAGCCTGGGCATTGGTGTTACCTCATCTCTGCAGTATCAGAAAAAGGGAGGGACAGGAACTGGGCCAGTTAGCCATCAATCCCCAAAATCAGAGTCAGCTTATTTTGTTGGATTCTGGATGCTTGTTTTTCTGTTCTCTCTGCTGACAATTACATTTAATAATAACTTAAGAGATTGATTCATATCATTTAGCCATGAGCTGTTTCATACTTAAATTCTGATCTTCTCCGAGATCTCAAAGATCTTGAAAGGAGAAGATGGGAAAGGAGAAGAAGGGAAAAGGGAGGTGCCATGGGTGGCAGTACTGTCTTCTAGGTTATGTCACTTCATTCTTGAAATGCCCATCAAGGGAGGGATAAGGATGCTGAAATTAAGGGAATGAAGTGAGTTGACCAAGGTCACATGGCTGGAGTGGCGGTGAAAATAACATAGTAAGAACTACTGAAATTAACCCAGTACCTCCCCAGCACTGTCTCTTTGCTGGGCCAGTTCTCACTCTGACCCTGCAAAGAAGGTTTTACCCTACATATCCTACAGATTAAGAAACTGGGCCCCAGAGAGCTTCCATGACTTGGCCAATGTCACACAGTCAGATTTTCCCCCTGAAATTTGAACCTAAGACTGCAGAGCTCCAGAACCCAAGCTCTTTCTGTTAGGTCAAGCCGTCCTCTGCAGGCAACTCTGGGCTCTACTTTCTTTGTTTCGCCCAGTGTAGATCACGTCAGGGCCTCCTTTATACATAGGTTTTTGTCATTTTTTACTCTGTCTCATTGTTCCTGCTTCCCTCTGATCCTTCTGCATTGCTCTGACAGTCCTCCCACGCTTGTGACTTTCCTGCCAAGGTAGCAGCAATCCCCTGGGTCACCTTTGACCAGTTTCTTAGGACCACTAACCTTTCGCTATATCCTCCAGTTGAAGCTGCTGCCCTCCCTTTCCCATACCTGCGACCAGCAGAGAAAAGGCATATTTACAATGAAGGCAAACAAGAAATGGTAGGTTTTGGTGTTCTGCACAGCAAGGGAGATTTCTTGCTTAGAAAACTTGGAGGCATTTCCAGACGCAGCCATGGTTGCTGACAGCTTTCAGAAGAACTTCCCAGGGAAACGTTCAGATTGGTTTTAGCTAGTTTGGCTGTTCATCTTCCCGGAAATAGGGCCTGGAGAGATGACCTCTTCAGACAGGGTCTGTCTAATTATGTGCCCCAACAATCAGATTCTATGCCATCAAAAGGAACATTGGCAATTTTCCCTCCAATTCAACGTGTCCCACAATCAACTTGTCTCCCTGTGTTGCTTTTCAGTCCCTCAGCAAGCACAGTTCAGTCTGTTTCCTTGCCGATTTCCAAGTCTGCTGCAAGAGAGGCAGATTCTTCATTACTCCACTCCCTGCCTTCACTTAGACTCCTATCATGTGTCCTGGGGTCAATGTCCAGATCATTCTGTCTCCCAGTCCAGTTCCAGTCCAATCTGCCCTGTAGCCAGAGTGAGCGTCCCCAAATGCAGATTTGATCCTATCACTGTTCTGAAATTTTACCTTTTGACAATCTGCCCCATTCTTTCAATATAAAATCATAAACTCCTTCGCCCAATCTATAAGACCTTTTGTGATTTGGCCCTGCTTACTTGCTCCTACTTACTTCTTACTTCTGCCCACTCCTGCCTATACTTCAAATACATACTGAACCACTGAATTTGGAGCTTTAAGTAGTTATTAGTCCTCATGATACTCTACAATATTTATTTTTACACCCTCTTTTAGGTGAAAAATGTGAGCCTCGAAACACACAGCTGGTAAGTAGCACAACCTGACTTTAAAGACAAATCTTGCTATCTCTGAAGACCAGGGTCTTCCTAACAGACTCAGGTAACCTGGCATTCCTTGTGCAGTCTACCAGGTCTGCAGTGAGAGAGAAAGAGACAGAGAGGGAAAGACTGGACCACTCTACTCAGAAAGCCCTGTGATTTTCTTCTCATAGTCCTGTCCTGTCTCTCTGTCTCACGTGATTTTGCAGAGGTGAGGGGTGACTGAGCCCCACAATTAAAAATCACTGCAAAATTCACTGCAGCCAAGGAGAAAGCACACCATTCATCATGTGAACTGTGCTCAGATTCCATTGCTTGAGTTTAATCAGACTAATGAACCAGCTGGCTTCCTTTCTAAAGTGATTTCTGCTGTTTCCACTACTGGGTAACAGCACAGCAAGATTTGAAAGGGAGAAAGAAGAAAATTCAGCTGGGGGGAAAGGACATCCTCCAAGTCAGCCAGCTGAAGGGTTGGCTATACTGGGGGAGGTGGGGCAGAGTGGCTGGGGTATGGAGGAAGAACAGGCCGGGACCTTGGTTGTATTTGGGCCCAGCCTATCACCTCCTAGCGGATGATCCCAAAGAAGGGAGGGGGTTTTTAAAGTATTGATGAAGGCAGCTCCAGATGACATAGAGGCCAATACCCCCCAATACCCAATATCCCAAGGAAGTCCCCATCCACAGGCCTTGCTTCAGTGAGGAGCCTGGGACAGCCATATTGAATTAGCCCATTCTGGTCACTTGACATAAAGGTAGCCTACCAGTCTGGAGGCCGGCAGGAGCTATAACTTGGGTTTGCCCTTGAAAAGATGAGCGGGGACAAATTCTCTATCTCTGAAAACCCGAGTCTAGAGGCACAAAGAGAAGTTGCTAGTTAGGATCTGGGGAAGAGAGAGAAAAACTCATGTACATGTGGGGTCTGTGATGGCCATTATGGATTAGATGACACGTACGTCTAAGTGTGCCCCAGGGAATCCCAGTTTATCCCAGTTTAATTATGACTAGGGCCTCCTTTCACCCTCCTAAGCATTCTGGTTTGGAAGAAAAAATATTCAGTCACTCTAATTATGGATCATAATGGATGTGGAGTGGGGGAAGGGAGGAAGGAGAGAAGACTGGGATCAGGACTTCATGAGCCTTGTGGGTCAGGCTGAAGAGTTTTGGATTTATGCTAAAGACAAAGGGGATTTTAACACATGGGAAAGTATAAGATCAGATTTGGCTCTTTACAAGATCATTCTGATAACGCATGGACAGTGGATGAGTGATGTGCTCAAGAGGCAAGGACAAAGTCTGGGAGGCTAATGAAACAGTGGGGGCAAGACACACAGAGGCCTGAATTAAACCAGGTGATAATAGAGGATAGAAGAGCAGATGTGTTCAAGGACTCTGCAAGAGGAAGCTCTGAGAAGACTTGGAGACGAATTAAATTGGAGGGAAGGAGGAGGGAAAGCTATTAAGGATGAACAGAATTGCCTTCCCTCAGGAAGGGACTGCTGGCATCAGGAAGACGGTGACTAGAGCTGTGGACATGTTGGTCTTAAAGGCCATCAAAATGGCAGCTGAGTGATTAGGACTTGATTAGGGAGAGAGACCTGGTCTGGAGACCCTGAGGGGAAGGTAGCTTCATTCACGGAAATGGAGAGACCACAAAGGGAAGAAGAGTAAGCTGAGGAGAGGGAAGAAGGAGAGATGGCGATGAGGATGGCACTCAGAGCTGCCTATGCCTTGTGTCAGGTACCCTGCCTTGTATTATGTTTTATCTCATCTTCTCCTTCCCCACTGCTGACTGTAATCCCTTTCAGGCCTGGCACCTTTATAAATGTTGAATCATCTACCACAGTGCCTTTGTGTAGCAGATTGTTAGGATTGATCTGGTACTAAGTGATGGGAAAATGTTTAAAGGCCAATGGTCTGAGGACCAGGAGACCACTGAGGTCCTGAGGAAAGCATCTTCCTGCGGTATCCTGGGGCTGATGGCAGACTACAATGGTACACGGACTAGGGGGCGAAGGGAAAGCGAGCCAGTGACTTCAGCACGCTCTGGGTTGCCTTACTTTCCACTAGCCCATCCTCTCCTTCTTCACCTTGAAAGCAGTATTATTTTTAATTGCTTTTGAAAGAAGGACTTGAGGTACTTGGGACTTGGAACATCACTTGAGATGGGACAAGCACCAATGGGGGTGTTAGAATGTCTGTTTTTCTTACCTAAATTCAGTCCCCTGGGAAAATGGACAGCACCGCCATGTGACAGGAAGAGCTGCCCTGTGTTCAAATCCCAGCTTTGTACTTGCAAAAGGCACCTCTGAAATAGCTCAGAACAGCGGGAAGAGTTCTGGAAATTGAAATCAGACCAACCCAGAACCAATATCTGGCTGTTACTAACTTACCTGATAGCTTTGCAAACTTGTAAAGTTGCAACATCTTTGGATCTTGATTTCCTCAGCAGAAAAACAGGGATACTGATGAGTACCTTTCAGTTTGTGTAGCTAATCGGTGGGCCATGGAAACTGGAGCTCACAGAGGTTCTATTTAACCATCCAAGTCACTTGGCTAGTAAGGGATGGGGCTGGATTCCCACCCCGCGCTCATCCATTTTGTTGCTTTTGTACTTTCTGGGTCATTTTGGGACCTGGCACATGGATGATTTATAGATGGATGCCCTCAACTATTTTTGAATGAGGCAAGGCATCAATAACTAGATATCTAGATAACTAGATAAATGCCAAATCAAGAATATGCAAAGTTCCCTCGCTAATCCCCACCTTGGGACCTGAGGAAAGCCCCCTATTTCTCATCTATAAATGGCTGCAAAATTACATGTCTGACTATAGCTAGACAAGTCAGTGTCAGCAAAGGCACCCAGTAGAATGTTCTCATAGTAGGCACTCGTTAAATAGTACCCAAAGCTGATTGTTTGAGGTTTGGGCTTACCTCTTCCAACAGGCTTCGCTGATAGTGACAGCCATTGTTGTAGCGGTGGGGGTAGTTGTAGTAAGAGCAGCATTCACTAACATTTTCAGAACACTAGGAAGTCTTCAAGTGCCAGAAATAACTCTCATTTAACTCTCATTTAAATAATCTCATTTAAATTCACAACAAGCCTTCTAAACAGATATCATTATTTATTTCCATTTTGACAGATTAAGATAGCAAGACAAAAAAAAGAGAGAAGATAAGTCCCTTGTCCAAAGTCATCTAACTAGTAGTATGTAGAATAATAGGGGTCCAATCCAGGGCTCGGGGCTTAGTGAAGTCTCTACCTCCAGTGAATGCCAACACATGAACCCTAAGGTCTGTTGGAATGTGTTCCTATGCAGAGTACTGTGAGCCAAGAAGGAAATAAGAAGGCACCTTCCAGGAAGCACCATGACTGCTGAAGAGGAAGACCCAATTGGCCTCCTTCTCTGATTCCAGAGCTGACTCTGGGCTTCCAAGGACAGGGCTAGCAGCTGGGACAGAGGTGAGGTATTATCACCACCCCCAACCTGCACTTTCACGGCCCCCTTACCAGCCAGTCCCTGTCCAGAGACCCTACCAGCCTTGCTGAGTCCAGTGGGATGGAGAAAGAGACCTGAGCTACAGGCTGGCAAGAGACTCTCACAGTCAAAAGGGAGAGGTGTGGAGCGAGGACACATACTTGGAGGGGCTGACAGGGAGGCCACCAGCCTGCTCAGCTGTATGCTCTGCGCAGGAGCACTGCAGCAGAAGGCACCGTCTGGGCAGCCATGTGGATGTGGGCCATGAATCAATCAAAGCTCATGGGTACCAGTTCTGGGCTTCTAGGGACTCCGATCTCACTTGCTCCTTGTCTTTGTCTTTTGTCCCAACAATGGGATTGAGGTGTGTGTGTGTGTGTGTGTGTGTTGCATTTCCATATTGAAGAGGCAGAAAAGATGGAAGTCCTAGGGTCCATCCTCATCCTGGAACTCAAGCCCAAGCCTGCGTCCTCTCACTCTCTCCCTGTAGCTGCTCTGTAGTCCACTCCCCCAGATTGTTGGCAAAGCCACTGAGCTTCTGATTCAGTGACATTTTGCGGGATCACTCTGTTCTTTCTTCAGAACCATTTGATATAGAACTGGGAACAGGAAGCCCACTGTCTCAGAGGACTGGATCAACAATGGTGTTCTCCAAGCACCTGAAGGCTACAGGATCTCAGAGCAGTGGGGGAGAGGAAGGAAAGAACGAATGTCCCTTGGATTCCAGGCATCAAGTATTGTCACAGATCGGCTTTTCTTTTCATCCCCTCAGTAACACTAAGAAGAGAGTAAAATTGTCCCACTTCTGCAGAGAGGAAATTGAAGCTAAGAGAAGTGACTCACCTAAGGTCACTCAGTGAGTAAAAGGCCTAAATGATCCTTCACACCAGTCTTCTAATTCTCTGTGATAACTCTTCCTTACGTCACACACCCTCCAATTTTTGCCACAAGCCAGGATTTCTGGGAAGCATCACTGGTTTAGAAGGCAATGATGAATAGTCCGAGGTTGGAGGGGCTTACACACCCACAGTGGATCATTGTGCCTTGTCTCATTCTATGTGCTCTGGATCTAGATTCTATCAGAAATTCTCATGGAAAGTCAGATGAATCACAGACCAATTTGGCAGACTCCAGGCATATGGGCCCAGACAGGTGTGAACACAATCAGACAGAGACACACATGCACCTACCAAAGACTCTCGGAACTGGAAGAGAATTTGTAGGCCATTTAATGCAAATCTCTGATTCATGGACTAAAGTTGCAGGAATGAAATCGAGCAACTTTCTAGTCTATGCTTGGAGATTTATAGACTACAAGTTGCCACCAAAGGAGAAACTGTTGTAAGAAATAGTGACAAGAGGTGTGTGGCCCCAACAACACACAAGCTTAGGCTGTAGGCACCCAGATGATGTGGTGGTAGTGGTCACGATGGAGATGGTGTGGTGTTGGGAGCAGCAGGAGCAGTGATGGTGGCCATGGAGGTGGGAGCAATAAGGGGCAGTGGTTGAAGCAATGTTGGCAGAGGTGGTGATGGTGGCCACCAATGGTGGAAGTGGTAGAATGTGGTTGGAGTTGAAGGTGGTGGCAGTGATGGTGATTAGAAAAGGAGGGAACGTGTCTCTAGAGGAAGAGGCAGGAATACAAGCAGAAGTGCTATTTGTAGTGGTTTTGGAGGGAATGGTGTTCTACCCTCTAAGATTTAAGGTAGGTTGAGCTCCCCAAGGCCTGGGAACCAGTACACACAGGGGGAGCCCCAGGCCCAGGATGGGCAGAAGGCCAGCTCCTTCCCAGGACCCCGAACAACTGCCCAGTTGCCTCAGGGGAGCTCGTTGCTGGGAGGAGAATAAAAAGCCCATAGCTCCTGCCTGGCCTGTTGAGCTCAGGGTGCTGTGTGGCTCTGATGGTTGCCTAGGCTTGAAGCTGCCCAGACACAGCCAGTGTCCTCCGTTCCCAGGTAGCCAGACAATAGGGCCTGGCAGAGTTCAAGGCTTCTGTGGGAATGGTTGGGGTGGAGCCATCCTCAGGTCCCCTGCCAAGCAGCTTACACACATGCTCACACTCACACACAGAGTCTCCACAGAAGCTCATGCTCTTCTTCTTTAAGAGCCAGTAGACACAGGATGGAGTGTGTGTTTACTGCGCCACGAGCCCACCTCCGCCATCCTGATCGGGCTGCTTACCCAGTGCTGGCAGCCCTGTAACCGACTTAGTCATCGAGACACCACCAGTGAGGAAAGTCACTCTGCTGTTTCCCTCTCTGAAGTGAGAGCGTAGCAGATGAAGAGTCACAAAGGGTGGCCCCGACGGCAGCCATCGTGGCCGCCAAATGGCTTCCTGTTGTTTTAGCACCTGTGTCACCTGCCAGGAGGGACAGATGGACTACGTGACAGAGGAAGCCCCCACGCGGTATGGTCTACATCCACTGGTGTGATTTATAGGCTTCCCTTGGTGAGTAAATATTTGCAAGGCTGATTCCGTGAAGCCTTGACCCACAAGGACTCCTGCCATTTTTGGTGCTCCCCAGCACCCCTTCCCTACAAAAGTATGCGCTCTTCCTGTTCCGTGCACTCCTTCTCCCTTCACCCCCACGCTCCCGGCCATACCACCCCAATCGCAGACTCACTAAAGTGCCTCCTCTAACCCGATCCCTTCCTTCCTCACATGAGTGAGTAATAATTGCGAGGGCAAGGACGTGGGAGGACATGCAAATACCATTCCTTCTTGGTGCCTCGTTCGTGGGAGGTGCTCAGAAAATGAGCAGTCGGTGATGGGAAGGAGGGCTGGGGGCACAGATGTGGCAGCTCCCCAGTGTTTTCAAGGCCACGGTAACCGCAGCACAAGGAAGGAGTCAGCTTGGAGCTTCAACAGCCTTTAGGAAGCAGAGGGCCCAACTCAGAGTCGCCAGTCCACAAACAGAGCTCCCTAGGACTTCCAAGGACCACAGGCTGTGAGGACACGTTCTAGCCAACTGTAGGCATCCACCTGTTCCCAGCTCATGGCATTCCACTGGCATCTGTTGCTGGTCCAGGGGTTGGCATGTGGACTTAGTCAGGCCAAGGAATTAGCATCCGTGCTTGAGAAAACATCAGATTTCTTGAGAGGCCCATAACGGATGGAGCTCTCATAGCCATTAGCAGCTATCTTAAAACCACAGAAAAAACCAGCTCTGGGTAAACGCTGACACCGAGCACAGCAGGGTGGACCATCAGAAAGAACTTGTGTATCTGATGCCTGGATTGCATCAAACCTACGCCTGTTCTCTCTTGCCCTCCCCCCATCACGTCCAATAAGACATTTTCTTATTGTGGATAGCAGTTTGATTCAACATGCTCTGTGTCTTGCAACCAAAGGGACCCTAAGTGATGCTCATCACAGGGCTGGCTGGGGAAGAAGATTCTCCCTGTGAAGAGAGGCAGAAAAAAACAATCCAGTCCAACTCCTGTTTCCAACGATCCGCCTTTCGTGGTAACTTCCTAGAGCACCTGTTTCATGTCGTGACCACAGTCTTCCTCTTAAAAATTCCTCTGTCGAGCAGAGGTCAGGGCGGGTATTTAAACAATCCTTCGCAAGCGTGCCTGGGTGGCACAGTGGGTTAAACAATCTTTCATGACATCTTAGAGATGGTAGCAGGAAAATAAGCCTAGAAAGTAATCTGCAGCTAGACGATCTGGTTCTCAAGATAGGGCTTGGTCTTCCTCAGACTGTCCCTTTAGGTTTCAGCCCGCATTTGCATGCTGGGTACCATCGAGCATCCCAGAGTCCTGCCTTAGAAATCCATGCTTTCTGACATCTAGTCTGGGAGCGAAGAAAAGGCCCCAAGAGGAAGGGGAAGTGTCTCTCCCACCTTCTTAGTTTTCTGTATCAGGTCCTACCTCTTGCTTGAGTGATTGACTCAGGAAAGACCACATCTCTCAACAGTAAGAAGAGGCACTGCTTGAAGCCACAGCAGCAATAATGAACAACGTTGCCAAACAATGAATCCCAGGATGGTGCAGTGATATAAGATATGAGAGCCAGAAGTCAGCCAGAAGGGAGCACACAGGAATTACGTCTTTATAAGATATGCATTGCATCATGCCTCCTTTCCTGGTATGGACTCCCGAATCTGCTGGGCCCGTGCCTCTTTGGCCCATACTGAGTACAACACAGAAGGGATATCACAGTCCGTACCCTCCATTCCCATGCTGGCAGTAGAAGACTGGGCGCACTGCCTGGTTTTGACCCTATTTCTCTTACTTGTTGATTGTGTGACCTTAAGCAAGTCGTTTGTCCTTTGAGCCTCCGTTTCCTTTTGTGCGAGTCCACTGCATAAGTTGTCATGATGATTCAAAGGATAAAGTATATAGTGTGCTTGGCACATTACTAGTTTCCCAAACGTGGTAGTTTTAGTTATGAGTAACCCTTCAGCTTCCACTTCCTTCTGTGACCTGTCTCTTCTAGAGATGCCTATGTCTTTACGACTCTTTCTTCTGTTGGGCTTCTAGGTCACCCTCAGGTTTGACATGCGGCTTATTCTTTGCTGAGTTACTATACCATGACAACGTCCTACAGACATTTCTGAATGGCCTCTGGTACAGCCAGGCCCAGAACCCGTCCTGTCTAAATGTGTCCTCCTGGACTACACTCCTATCCAACACATCTAAGCTGGACCAACCCCAAAGCTTTTGAAAGACTCTGGAGATAACCAGGTAGGACTGCCCCTAGGCAAATGAACCCGTGAAGCGGTCCTCTTGGAAATGAGGTGCATGGCTCTCCCTTGAGTCTTTGCCGTTTCGATGACATGATGGCATTGAATGGCAAACCATGCTAGCTTGGGATGGAAGCAGGGCTGGGCACTGCCAGCATGGTAAACCGTCTGATCTCTCTTACTACGGCCCATCTCCTGAGGTGGAGCCGACCAAATCTCCTGGGGCTACTAGAACCAGATGCCTCTCAACAGGTTTTGCCATTGATCTAATAAATACAAGAAGGCAGCAACCGGCAGGAGAAATCCAAAGCAGTCTTGGCCTGGAAGGCTTACGCTCAGCACTCTCACTATTTCAAATCAATTCAACCAATATTTCCAGGGCACCTCCCATGAGCCTCTCACTGCACTTGGCTCTGGGATTACACAGAGGAGTAAGAGGTATCTCTGTCTTCAAGATGCTTAGCGCTGGAAAGAGAGGAGAAAGGGGGCCACATGCAGGCTGAGTAGGGTAATAAAGTATTACAGGTTCTAAAAGGGGCTGTAACTAGGGTATAAAGAGCACACTAAAAAAGGAGGGGTCAGTCCTCCTTGGAGTAGCAGGTCAGAAAAGTCTTCACAGAGGAAGTGACTCAGATATCATTTCCACGAATATTTACTGACTATCAACTTGCACTGATTTCTGGGCTAGAGGATTTCACAGGCATTATCTCATTTATGCTTTACAAAAACTCTGTGAGGTAGATAGTATCATCCCTGTGATTTTTCAAAGATGAGGAAACTTGAGTCCAAAGGCCACATGCTAATAAACGATATTGGAACTCTGGTATAATTAGAATTGTCTGACCACCCTGGTAATGGATATCCTAACTTTGAGGGTCTATTTTGCTGATGCACACAAGCTTCAACTGAGCAATGATACCAGTAGATGCCCAGACATGATAGGAAAATTCATGCAAGTGAAACCCACAAACAGAGAAGTGAAGGTAAGCCCTCCTGCTTCATATCCCCACTTCCTTCCTCATTATCTTTCTCAGTTTCAGAAGTCTTACACTTGACAAAAGGAAAAAAAAAAAGCCTCCAAAAGCCACTGTGCTTCTCTATTCCATCATGTTGGCCTTGAAACTGACAAAGAGCCTACTGCCAAGGAGGAGGGAATAGGGTGGGTTGGGAAAGGAGGGATAACTGGGGAAGACAGAGGGAGAGGGAAATAGGAGGATATCCTGGGGGGGGGGTGCTGTGAGGATGCAGGCCTAACAGAGGACTGGATGAGTGGAGAGGGTGAGGGGAAGCAGAGAGTATCGAACGGGGATAGGAGGATACAGAGCAGAAAGAGATGGTTGAGAGATCCAGAGAGGATGAGCAGGAAGAACCATAGCCAAGTTCAAAAGGGCGCAGGAGCAGGATGTCCCCATGGTCAGCCCATCCCAGTTTCCTGGCCGCAATCCTGTGTCCCAGTCTCTTTGGGAGATACTGTGCTGGGTCCTTAAAAATACAGACTCACATATTAGAAGGACTGTTTTCTGGGGGAAGAGACTCAGCAGGCCTGGTTTCACTCAAAGCACAGGCTCTCTGTCCATAAAAGAGGGGAGCGGGGATCAACGAGGTGATCCTTCCAGCTCTGACATTCCAGGATTTCAGGGCCATCTCATCTTCCCTGAACTTGGCTGGAGGGTGAGGAGGCTAAGAGCGTGGGGACTTGAGCCAACTCTGCAGGAGCATGGGAAGAGGCAGCAGCTTTAAGACTGAATCAATAAACAAGCTGCTTCATCATGAAGGCAATCTTAGTCCTACCCTCATCCATAGAAGTTCCTCAAAACTATTTTGTCGCCTTCCCATGTTTCCTTTTCCACCAGCAGATTCAGCTTCTCCTGAGTGACAACCCAGAGGCAGAAGATGTTATGAACACGTACGTCCCTAGCCCAGGGTGGGAGGCTGAGTTCATTCCTTTGAAGATATCAATCAAGTCCAGAAGCCAGGAACCTGTAGAGTTACCTTATTTGGGGGAAGAGGGAGGGGAAAGGCTTTGCAGGTATGATTAAATGAAGGCTTTTAAGATGAGGCGATTATCCTGGATTATCCAGGTGGGTTCTAAAGGCGATCACATACATACTTATAAATGAGAGGCAGGGGAATCTGACTCGGAGAAGTCCATTTGAAGCTGCCGGCCTTGAAGACTGATGTGGGTAACACAGCCACAAGCTAAGGAATGCTGGGAAAGCAAAAACAGATTCTCTCCCCGAGAGCCTCCAGAGGGAGTGCAGCCCTACAACACACTGATCTCTGCCCAGCAATACTGCTTTTGGACTTCTGGTGTCCAAAACTGAGAGAATAAATAAATTTCTGTCCTTTTTTTTTTTTTTTAAGCATTAAGTTTGGGGTAATCTATTACATCAACCCTAGGGAAAAAAAAATGCACCCAGCTTCCTCCTTCCCCCCACCCCAAACCTACACATTCTGCACACATGTCCCGTGTTCTGAGTGTGCCATGGGCTGGCTGTTCCCTCAGAGCGACAGAGCCATATGGACTCTCTGGGTGAGCTGTGAGGAAAAAGCCACGGACTAGGAGGTACAGAGAGGACCTGAAATGGAGATCCCATTTTGTCACCAATTTGTAGTAGGAGAGGAGTTCAGCTCTCTGAGCCTGTTTTCTTGTCTGTGAAATTCAAACGGTAATCCCTGACTACTTGCTTCCATCACGTGAGGACTACATGAGAGAATGATTTAAAAGTAGTTTGGCCTCTTTAAAGCTCTGTCCATGTACCCTTATTATTTTTCATTAAATCTTGCTTCCTGGACATAATCCTGGGAAGATCTCTAGCAATATCACCCCACAATCCTTAGGAAATGCAACTAAGAGTCAGGGTGATAGAATCTTCTATGGCCTTTGCTAGCTCCCATGTTTCCCAGTGCTTGTTCTCTGATTCTGTGTGATGGGAAGCAGTGGAGAATGTTCGAGGGATCCTGGAGGGGTGGGGGGGCGGTTATTGATGTAAACCCTTTCCCAGCTCCCCTAACCTAGAGTCATGGATGTGCTTTATCTACAGATCGCTCAACACCGTAAAGAAAATCCTAGGTGTGTTCATGACCTCTGCACCACCCTGATGAAAGTACCTGGCATGAGTCTGATCACTTGTGGGCAATGTCTTATTTGCTTTGTGTCCCCAGTGCCTAGCATGGTAGACCCAGTAAATGTTTGTTGGTGAGTGAAGGAATGGACTGATGTATGAAGGGGTGCGTGCGTGAGTGAATGAATGACTGAATGGATGGAAATGAGACTTGAACATCCATAGAACCTTTCAGCCACAAACTTCTCATGTCCATTAATATTATCCCTGCCTACATGTAATCTCCATCCCACCATCTCACATTGTCTATCTGGACCTCTGTTCTGAGCTTGGCTGGGACACATTCTAGCAGGTCTCAATCCAAGAGTCCCTTCATTCATTCATATATATATATATATATATATATATATATATACACAGTCTGTGGTGCTCCCCTGAATCTCCTGCTTATTATCTGTAATGGGTTTCCAGCCACTGCTGTGGGCCCCACAGATACAGCAGCAGCCTGTCCTGGTCACCCAGAGGGCAGCACCCTCTTTGTCCCACATGCTGGTAGACCACCCATCTGCACCTCAGACCAGCAGCAGCACAGACTTCGTGTCCCCCAACTCCCCTCCCACCAGGTCTAAACTCTTTCACCTGGGCTGCTGGGGTCCCATCATGGCTCCCCCAGATTCCAATAGAAATATACTTGGGAGGGAGGACCAAACATTTCTATAGATCAAATGGAATCAGAGAAGCCTGATTTTTTCTTTTATATTAGATGTTACAGTAGTCCATGCTCATTGCATAGAACTTGAAAAGTACATAAAAGCACAAAGTATTAGAAAAAAAGTCATCATAATTCCACTATCTAGGGTCAATTACCATTAACATTCTGGTGCATTTCTACTCAGTCATTTTTCTATAATTCTTACATAATTTACATCACAGAGTATATGCAATTTTAACCTTGCTTTCTAAATGTAATATTTAACATAAACCATTTTTTCACATCACCAAAAATATTCTGTAAATATCATTTTTAGTGGTTGTATAACATTCTTCAGTCCCATATTAATAATGATTTACAGGCATAATCCAGAGTTGGCCTTCCCTCAGTGCTTTAACTGAGCCCCGTTTTCTTTGTTCCCTGGACAATCTTTTTGCAGAACTCAGCAGCATCTCCTCGAGCTCTCTACGGATTAGTTCATTCCAGAGCCACAATGAGCATGAGCAGTATAGACTTTCACTGAAGATTTCACAGCAAAGATAAAAGAAAGATTTTACATTATACATCCTACAACAAATAACTTTAATAAACACATCCCTTCAACTTCTGATTTATATTACGCCCCTGTGCGGCCAGAACGCCAGCAGGAGTTTTCTTTTTTTTTGTTTTTCCTGGTCCTTCTTTCCTTCTTCCTAGATACCACTCCCCCAACCCCATCATATTTTTAAATTACTGTTATAAAAGTTCCTAGCTTCCCAGCCTTATGCTCATCCTGGGACTTGGGAAAGCAAAGGGTCTCTGAATACTGGGACCCACCTACCTTCTGTAGAAGGCAATTTAGTGAATAGGGCTTAAAATAAACCAGTCCATCTCTACTACCTCACCTATCGTCATCAAAGTATTTCTTCCAGACATATAAAACGCTTTCCCTGGGAATAAATGACTTTCTCAATTTCTTTAAACTGGTATATAATAAAACCTTGATTTTTTTTCTCATGGGACCAATTCTTTCTTATTTAGAACTGAATAAGAAAAAAACTTGTTTTAGGAGGAAAGGGAAAACTGCCCATGCAAATATAGAACCTGAAACCCAGAAAACTATGGTACTTACCAATTCTCATCAAGGATTATTTGATGAGGGGGAAAGAGGAGATATAACTTAAATAAAAGAATTTCAGTGTGTAGCTATATTTGGTGAAAGAGAGTAGCAGCAGCCTAAAAGCAAGCCAGAAGGTGTGTTCTGTCCACTGGGAAGGCCCCTTCACCGTCAACAGTAGTCTCTGTCCCTGAATGCCTGGAGGCCCCCTTTGCAAGGGAGCTGCCCAGAACTTTAGGTCCAGTAGAGCTCAGCTCATTTCCAGAAAGCCATAGCAAAGTACGGTGTGCTCACAGGGAAGCTAAAATAACCACTTGAGGGGCTAGAAGAAAAGACTGAAAGAAGGGGACAGTGGCTCCATGGTAAGCTTCTGTGGGCAGCAGAAAGGGTGAGGTGATACCTGCTTACACAATGAGGCAAAGACAGACGGGTGTGACACAGACAATCCTGAGAGGCTCTATGAAATGAAAGAGCCAGTTGGTCCTAGAGAACACAGCTCCATGTGGGAGATGAAGGGTGCTCTGCTCTCTGAGCAGAGCATTCATTTGTGAACATGAAAATAAACCACTCTCCTGGGAGCCGGGTAGCCAAAAGGGCACACCAAGGAGCACTCCTTCCCTAGGGTGACTAGGCTTAGCAGGTGGAAAGATCTGCGGGTGGAGAGGAGAGGGCAGAGGCTGGGGTACCCCCTTCTTGGAGCCTGGGGAACCCAGGGAACGGGAGGCAGGCCCCTGCCCCACACCCCGCCCACTAAGTGTCCTCTCCACTACTGGAGGCTCCCAGAGGAAGGGGATGCGGCAACAGGGGGTAGGGTTGTAGGTTTAGTACCCCTCCAAAAAAACAACACCACAAAAAACCAGTGGCCCTGTTAAATTTGAATTTCAGATAAACCCATTTCTTAAGTGTATCTATGTTCTGAATATTGCACGGCAAGCCTACGATGACAAAGTGAGTAACTGGCCAAGTTTTCCATCAACAATAGAAAAAGAGGAAGTTAGGGAAATGGGGAACTTCAGTTGTTGGAGACCCAGCATGGACGCTGGCGCATGCGCGCTTGCTAGAGCCGGACCAGGAGCGGGGAAGGGGGAGGATGAGAGGTCCTCTTGGCACCTCTTGGCACCGCCACTGGCTGAAGACAAATACTTGGGGGAGCTCACAGGAAGATAAAAATGGTTTTTAAAAAAACTTGGTTTCACTGTAAACAGAATACTAGTCATTTACGTGAATTTTCACCATTTCTGTCTTTGTAAGCTATCACCATCCCTTCCTCATGGGTAGTCGCGCGGCAGAAGTGTTTTAGGAGAGCTCACCAGTCCTCTCCAGCTTCCCTTTCACCGTAAAGTCACGTTTAGTCTGTGAAGGCTCTGACATCTGCCTGTCCTGGGTCCAGGGTGGATCTCCGTGTCCCGCTGTGTCCTCTTGTCATCATGAACTGGCTCTGCGGCTGCTGGGAATTTTTCCCCCAAAGTTCCTCTCCAGGATACGCCTCCTCCCGCGTCACTCTCCCAGCTTCCTTCTTGGTTGGAATTTCCTTTAGGGCCCTTTATCTGCTGCTTCCTTGGCTTTCTGGGCCATAAAATAGTCAGCGAGGCACATTATGAGTGCATCAGTTGCTCTGCTTTTAGCCAAGTAATATTTCCACAGAACAGAGTAGTCTGAGTTCCCAGCTGAGGGTATTTTCTCCAGGAACAGTTTGATGATGTGTAGCAGAAAGACACTCTCCACTTCCTCTAACCAGGTGCTACCGTGTCAGTTCCTGTCTGGAGTTCTCCAGCTTGCCCCTCTGGCTGGAGTTACTCCTGTGTTATTTCCAGGCGGCACAAAGTTTTCTTGGCTCTCAGTTCTTCTCTAGCCTCTTGGTAATGGGGATGGTTCTTCATGAACGGCTTCCATCCTTCAGCAGTCCTTTATCAGCCTTGAGGCCCCTATTGCTGTGACCCAGAGAGCATGTGGACTGCCATGGGGAATAATAACCTGCTTCACTTTGTTCATGGCGCCTTCTCTGTGTTGTATGAACAGACACTATGGACCTCTGTAAGGAGAAATATGATTTCACGTGTCCCACACAGGCCCCTCGGATCGTCTTACTCATCTTGCCATCTTGGGAGTCTACTCAAGCTTCCTTTCCTTTTCTTGGAGATCACAACTTGCTCTTCCTTTGGAAACTGCAGCCCCCTCCCACCCCTTTCCCCAGATCCCCTCCTGTCTGCTGGAGCCATCAATCGCAACATCCCACTTCTGGTCACAGGGGAGAGAAGAGAAAGCAGCAACCCCCCCTCCCAGGGGTTTCATCCCATCTCCCTATCAGAGACATAGCACATGTTCCAGTCTGCGTCAGTCTTCCTCTGGGAGCATCTGCGAGGCTGTTAGTGCGGTGATGCACTGTGGGCCACTGTGCTTTCTCTCCTTCTGCTCAAAGAACCCTATTCTTGAAGGCAAGTAGAACTGAGGGGTGGAGGGAGAGACCAAGAGAGATCTGGTAACATCATCTGAGTCCCTCAATCCAGGTGTGCCTGTGGCCACCCTACTTCCGGACTTCCTTCTCTCTCTCTCTTTTTTTTTTTTTTTTTTTTTGCATTCGGTATTCTGTGTCGGCTTTCACATTTGTAGCTGAAGAGTCCTGAGCAACACACTCTTGGTATCTTCGGTTCTTCCCACATTTAACTGACACTAAGTGAGTACCTCATAGGTGCCAGTACAGGCTTTCTCTCCCACAGTTCTCCGCATCAGTCCCATTGACTAGGCAGATCACAGAGAGGAAACAAAGCTAAAAAGACACACAGCTAGTAAAGACTGCTGCTGGAATCTAAGTGCAAATTCTCTAACTCCAAATCCAATCGCTTTCTTCAGATTTTTCAAATTGTGATGCACACAAAGAAATTTTTACATGAGGCCAAATATATATGTATCCTGTTATGGGGAGTCATACGGAACAGCTGGTATCTGAAGGGTGTGACCTGACAGGGGCTAGTTCCTAGAGTTCAATCTCTAGGTATGATGTGACAGAACCAAGAATGTCACAAAACAATGCTCATCCTTAGTATGTATAATGCACCGAGATAATTCCATTCTCTCCTACTCCATCTTTCCAAATGCTAGTCACGACCCACTAACCTGATTTCATGATATACTAAAGAGATGCGACCTGTGGCCTTAGAAAAACATGACCTACACAAAACCTTTCTGGGACCTGCACTTCTCTGGAGTTTTTTACTTCACTCTTTACATTTCAGTTTGAATTGCTTGCGGTGAACTTTCTGACACAGACGTCTTTCTCCATCGTTGTTATGGCCAGAGCTCATCTGCCTGGATTCTCCTCAGAGACATCTGAAAGGGCTGCCTCCACGGTCACATGTGCCGTGTGGGAATGTGGTAAACATAGCGCCAGGACCATTCCACCTCGATTCAAGAACCACAGATGGGGGTGTTGCTACTTGCAGGAATAAAAATGGAGATTTGTAATAAATATTGTAGCAAGCATACCACCCGCGGCTCAGAATGAGATCCAAATTGCTCTGAGCATGTCTGGTTAACTTGTAGACGGTCCCAGAAGAGTCCGTTTTTGTGAAGTAACTTGCCCACAGCCTTTTGGTTTGAGTGGATGAGAAGGCGGATTTGATATAGGAAGAGAAATGATGAACAGAGCAGGTGGATGTCTGTCCCCTGTCTGGCCTTGGGAATGCTGTCTGAGCCTTCAGGGGAGAGGGACTGCAGGAACTCCTATTGTTGGCACCCAAGTCACCCTATGTGACATGGGGTGGGGGTGGGATGGGGTAGGGTCCTTGGATATTGGCAGCATGCCCACAGGGGCAACCCCAGAGCAGGAGAGGAACAAAGCGTGCCCAGGGGAATCATATTTTGTGGGGTGCCTAATGGATGTCCCCGGGGAGTGTGACAAGACCCCAAGGGGCTCTTCATCGGGCACCAGGGCCTAGCTTGCCCTGTGAAGGTATTGGCTGGTGGAGCGTGGGTGGTCACTGCTAACTGCTTTCCAGACACCCCTCTGGCTGGCAGATCTGGGGAAATACAGCTTACATTAAGCAAACACAGTCACATTACAGAGCATTGTGTTTAGAGAGTATATGGCCCAAATTGCTTTCGTCTACATATTTCGAAAAGCGCCAAACAACTCTATGGGGGGGGGTCCAGGCTCCCTATTTTTCAGGGAACAAAGGGGATGTGGGGGGGTAGTGGGCATGACCTAGCGTGGGCAAGGTCGTGTGGCCAGAAAACGGTAGAGACAGGATTCAAACCCACGTCTTCAGGCAGAGGGTTTTTTTTTGTTCTTTCCACCGCAGGTTGTTCCCATGGCAACCCTATTAAACTGCCCAGAGAGTACTGACAGGGAAGGAAAGAAAACCAGGATGGAGGAAGAAGGGTGCCAGCTCCTGCTACCCTCCCCTGTCTCCCCAGTGCCTGTGGTCCTGACGTGAGCGAGTCATCATCCAGTGCTCTCCCTCCTTCGACACCCCTGCTCCGCAATCCTGCTTCAGGATGGTCTGCGAAGGCTGGATTTTGTGGGCACCTCCCCCAGGGGCAGTGAGGGTGGGGTGCAAGAGGCTGCTGCAGGCAGAGTCCAGTAGCTGCCCTGACCCATGGCCCCTGCAGCACAACCTTCGAGTAGATGGTGCTGGGCCTTCCAGAATAAAAGTCACAGAGGGCACTGCTATGTCTCTGGGTCCCTTGGGAGGTCTGATGCCATTACTGAGTGCCTACTACATGCCAGGTCTTGTGTTTGTCACATTATATGCATTATTTTATTTGATTCTCATCTTGTCTCTAAGGTAATATAACCATCCCATTTTACAGGTGAGGAGGTTAATGGGCCTGGCATCACACAGGAGGTGGTAAGCAAAGCCCAGATCAGGACCCAAGGTCCTGCCATGCACTCTGGACACGTCTCAACCTCACTGTATTGCTTTGGGGCTCATTTTGCCCACTCTGGATGGAGAGGGCATGGACATATGGGAAAGGAAGCAATGATAACTGCTGTAGGGTTTCTGTAGGTGAGCAAGCTCACCTGTGCCTCATTGGTATGCGGCAGATACACACTGTTAAGGCTGAGCAGGCTGGTTAAATGTTGGCCAGTTGGTAAACGGCTACCCAAGTGACTCTGCAGTACCCCAGGCATCTTGGCTGGTCCCGAGAACATCCTCAGAGCCCATTAGCTAAAGGGTTATTGCTCAAGTCTCAGGGACCTCAGGACTGTGGTCATCCCAATGTTGCGGTCACTGTCCACTCTGACTGGCCATCTGTGCCCACGACATAGTGGTTGTTATAAATTTTAGCATCACTACCATCTGACCCAATGAGAGTTGCGGACTGGAGGCCCTTGGACACTGAGCAATATATGAAATGCTTAGTTGGATTCTGGCTTAAGAGAAGAGCCTGCTGTCAGAGGTCACTTGGTAACTTGGAACATAGAGAGAGGTTCTGAGCACTGCTGAAAGTTTGCTCAAGGATCCCTGATGATGCAGAGAAGATGTGTGCCTGCAGAAGTAGATATGTGATTTGATTCTTCAAATGAGCCCTATTGGCTTATTGATTCTCATGATAAAAGTCAAAATCATACTGGAGTAGTTAGCTCATTATTGACAAAGGGACATGTTTCTGATCAGGCGGAGCTGGAAATGGACTGTGCCTGCTCATGCTGGCTATTGGGATATGGGGTTGCTCTTGCAGGACTTTGTGAACTTACAACACTTGAATGACCTTGGGAGTCACTGTCTGCTGCCACCTGTCAGCCCTCAGGCAATTCATTTTGTAAACCGATGGTATAAACTTACTCCCAATAAATATGGCACGGGACTGTAAATGCAAAAAAAAAACAAAAAACAAAAAAAAGAAGAAGAACAACAACAACAACCACCACAGCAACCTAGGGAGTTCTCTAGTGCCTAAGGATACTGACACCACATTTGGGACTTCTGGAAACTGGCTCCCTTCCTTCCATTTTTGCTGGGAAATAAACCTAGTATCTCCCATTTAATGAATCACTCTGACATGCCTCACACTGTGGTTAAGGGCTTAGCATCCCTTATCTCATTTACCCTTCACCATAAATTTATTATGACCGTTTTGTAGACAAGGAAACAGAGGCTTGAATTTTTTTTTTTTTTAGATTATTTATTTGAGAGAGAGAAAGAACGTGTGCACAAGCAAGGAAAAGGAGGGGCAGAGGGAGAGAGAGAAGCTCAAGCAGACTCCCCGCTGAGCGTGGAGCCTGACACCGGACTAGATCTCAGGACCCTGAGATCATGACCTGAGCTGAAATCAAGAGTCAGACATGTAGCCGATGGAGCTATTCAGGTGCCCCGAGGTTTAGAATTATTAAAAATTATCCCCACCAACCCAGCTAGAGAAAACCAATTGTCAAACTCAAGTCTGTTGAACTTCAAACCCCATATTCCCTGCTCGACAGTCTGGGTGGTCAAGGCCCCTACTGGAGCTCTGAGGACCTGGCGTGTTCTGACTTCTGTCTCCCATGGGTCCTCATCCTCTACTTTACTCTCAGCCTGATTATGCTCCAGCCACACAGATCCCCATTCTGTTCCTTAAATGCATCCAGACTGTTTCTGCTAATGTGCTTTTGCTCTTCTGGCCTGCTGTGCCTGGAAGGTAGGAAAATTTGCAAGTTCTGGGGATGTACAGATATGTAAGACACAGTCCAGCCCTTAGGAATATGCAGTCAAGGGGCACCTGGGTGTCTCAGTGGGTTAAGCCTCTGCTCAGGTCATGATCCTGGGGTCCTGGGATCAAGCCCCACGTTGGGCTCTCTGCTTGGCGGGGAGCCTGCTTCCTCCTCTCTCTCTGCCTGCCTCTGCCTACTTGTGATCTCTGTCAAATAAATAAATAAAATCTTTAAAAAAAAAAAAAAAGCACATGAGGTCAAGTAGGGCACCTAGGTGGATCAGTTGGTTGAATGTTGAACTCTTTGTTTCAGCTCAGGTCATGATCTCAGTGTCCTGAAATCTTGCCCTGTGTCAAGCTCTGTACTCTCTGCTTGAGATTTTCTCTCTCTCTCTTTCTCACATAAATAAATAAATAGAATCTTAAAAAAAAAAAAAAGAATCTGCAATCTAGTGATGGGAAGTACAACCATAGAGAGATAATTGTAACACAGTCTGATCAAATGCATTACTAGAGCTCTCGAAAGACATACAGAGGGCACCTGGGTGGCACAGTTGGTTGGGCAGCTGTCTTCAGCTCGGCTCATGATCCTGGGGTCCTAGGATCAAGTCCCGCATCGGGATTCCTGTTCAGTGGGGAGTCTGCTTCTCCCTCTAACCCTCCAACATCTCATGCTCTCTCTCTCTCTTACATCCTCTCTCTCTCTCAAATAAATAAATTTAAAAATCTTCAAGAAAGAAAAAAAGAAATAAAGAAAGACAAATAGAAACAGAGAAGTGAAACTGAGTGCGTTTGTGTGTGTCAGAGGAGGACAGCCAGGAAAGACTTTATGGAAAGCTGATGTTAAGCAAAGAACAATCAGGAGTGAATAAGAGTATGTAGGAGAGGAGAGATTATGTCATGTTCCAGGCAGAGGAGACAACAGGAGGAAGCACGTACACAGGAGAGACGGTTGTACCTATGACATGGATGACCAGCAGTTTGGCGTTGCTGGAACCTATGTACGAGATGAAGCTGGAGAGGTAGGCAAGAGCTGGACTGTGGATGGCCTATTGGCTAGGGAGACCGAATGATGTGTTGTCCAAACCAGGATACTTTGAGAGTGGGAAAGGGCATCATGCCTGCTAGGACCTCAAGACAGGAGGGATAAACTGGAACTGTCCTTGGGCCCCTGGGGTATATAGTCATTCTCACCTAAAGTCCACACTGCAGTATTTAGACATCAGTCTATGAACAATGAAGAAACACTGAAGGCTTTAACAGAGAGGTGGCAACATCACGCTTACTTTCTTTAAAGTCCATTCAGACATGGATATGGGGGGATGGGTTGGAAGAGGAGGAGGATGGCTTAGGAGGCTTTTGTACACGCCTAAGTGGGACTGGGAATCCATTGGAGATGATGGTGGTGGAAAAAGACAAAAATAAGGATATTTTTCAAGGAATGAAAGCAGACTGAGGAGGTAAGAGCTTTGGGATTTTATGATTGGTGAGGAAACAGAAAAGGGGAAGAATGAATGACCCCTACTCAGGTGCCTAACTAGGAAACTGGGCAGACAGCTGTCCCACCAGCAGTAAATCAGAACAGACTTCAGGAGCCATGTGTTGAGTGTGTTGAGTTGGGCAGGTGGAGCTGAAGGACCCGTGGGGTTATTGGGAGAGAGGACCAGTAGGCTGTTTCTCGGGAGTTTGCAACAGTGCACAAAGGGCTGGAGATGTACCTGGAGCTCACCACAGGCAGACTATCAAAAGTGTGAACAAAAAAAGGTGAGGAGAGGTGCCTGGGTGGCTCCGTTGGTTGGGTATCTGACTCTTTTTTTTTTTTTTTAAAGATTTTATTTATTTATTTATTTGTCACAGAGAGAGAGTGAGAAAGAGTGAGAGCACAAGCAGGCAGAGGCAGAGAGAGAAGCAGACTCGCTGCCGAGCAACGAGCCTGATGCGGACTTGATCCCAGGACCCTGGGATCATGACCCGAGCTGAAGGCAGAGGCTTAACCCACTCAGCCACCCAGGTGTCCCAAGGGTATCTGACTCTTGATTTCAGCTCAGGTTGTGATCTTAGGGTTGTCTGCTTGAGCCCCATGTTGGGCTCTGTGCTAGGTGTGGAGCCTGCTTAAGATTCTCTCTCTGCCTCGGCCCCCCATCCACCCCATGTGCACTCTCGTTCACTCTCCAAAAAAAAGTAAAAAGAAAACTCTCACAGAGATTTCTGTTCAGGGAGAAGAATACAGGGTGAACATAATTCTCATTCTCCTCTTGTCAATTTTCATTCAAAAAATAAACTTTATTTCAATAATAGGATACTTAATTAACACTCTCACAACTTGTGAAAATTAATAAGCTTATGATTTTCCCTTGGAAAAACCTGCCTCGGGTTCTCTACATTCCCGATTACATTATTATTTTCCACAAGCTAAATTTATTTCTGTCAGTTAGGTATGACATGGCTCGTTGCCCAGTGTTTGTGGAGCTCAGCGCTTCGTTCACGAGGTAGCTGCTGGAAACTGGTAACAATGATGGGACTGCAGGAATTAAGCTGGGCTGGGACTACTATAACTACTTTTAAAAAATTTTTTAGAAGATTTTATTTATTTATCTGGCAGAGAGAGAGCATAAGCACAGGGAGCAGCCGGCAGAGGGAGAAGCAGGTTCCCTGCTGAGCAAGGAGCCTGATGTGGGACTCGATCCCAGGACCCTGAGATCACAACTAAGCAGAAGGTAGACACTCAACAGACTGAGCCACCCAGGCACCCTTTTTCTTTAACTTCATAATTCACCTTTGAAATTTTTTTTTTAGTTTTAAATATGTAATACATTCACAAAGTTTATACATTTTTAAAATATGTAAGTATATACAGCAAAAAGTCACTCCTCTACCCCCAACCCTCACGTACACAGCTCTCCTCCTTGCTCCAGGCAACCACTGCCAATTTCTTGGATAGCTTTCCAGTTTCCTCAGCCTATATGAACCAGTCCAAACATATATTCTATCTTCCACCCCATGCTTATGCAAACATTTTTACAGTAGCCCTGTAGTTTTTATTTTATTTTATTTATTTATTTGACAGAGAGAGAGAAAGAGAGATCACAAGTAGGCAGAGAGGCAGGAAGAGGGGGAGGGGGACGCAGGCTCCCCACTGAGCAGAGAGGCCGATGTTGATCCCAGGACCCTGAGACCGGGACCTGAGCCAAAGGCAGAGGCTTAACCCACAGAGCCACCCAGGCACCCCGCCCTTGGAGTTTTACCCTTGTTGCTTTCATCTCATACATCTTGAACATTTTTCCATCTTGGAACACAGAATGAAAGATTATAGATATTTTTTCATCCTTTCCTATTTTATAGCTTTAACTTCTTTGTATATTCTTGTTACTTAAGCTAGTATAATATTTAAAGAAAAGTCATAGCAGGGTGCCTGGTTGGCTCAGTCAGTTGGGCCTCTGACTTTCGGTTTTAGCTCAGGTTATGATCTCAGGGTCGTGAGACCTGTGCGCTGTGCTCTGTGCTCAGTATGAGTCTGCCTAGGATTCTCTCCATCTCCTTCTCCCCCTCCCTCTACTCACACTCATGCTCTCTCTCTCTCTCTAAATAAAATTTTAAAAAAAGAAAGAGAGAAAGAAAGGAAAGTAGTAGCAAATATGGACTTGTTTTTTTCATAACTTTATGGGAAATGTCTAATGCCATTTAAGCAAGCAGTAGGCCCTTGGGGTTCAAATAGTTGTATTTCATCACATTAGGGAAGTATCTAGTAACTAAGTTCTACTGAGTGTTTTATTGCTTTTTAGCATTTTTAAAAGGTATTTATTTATTTATTTGAAAGAGAGAGCAAGAGCATGAGTGTGGGGAGGGCCAGAGGGAGGGGGAAAAGCAGACTCCCTGATGAGCAGGGATCCCAATTCTGGGCTCAATTCCAGGACCCTGAGATCATGACCCAAATGGAAGTTAGACGCTTAACTGACTGAGCCACCCAGGTGCCCCTATTTTTAAGTTCTTTTTAAAGATTTTGTTTTTAAGGAATCTCTACATCCAACGTGGAGCTTGAACTCACAACCCCATGATCAATAGTCACATGCTCTTCTGACTGAGTACCCTCAAGTGTTTTAAAGCAAGGGACGGTATTGATATTATAGAAGAATTTCTAGGATACATGAAAAGGGCAAGGTGGAGAAAAGTATATGTTGTATGCTATTATTTATTTATGAAGAAGAATATCAAAGTATTAGATAGGACCAAAGGAAATTACTCATAAGTGGACTATTTTTGAGTTATAAAAATGTTAGGATCATATAGCTCAACTTAATTTATACATACTTGGTTATATTAAAATATGCATGGATAAGCCATTAAAATAAGCATTATTATTATGATAGTAATAATAATGCTACCTATGGTACAGGAAGGAACAGAGATAGAATCTACATAGAATCTATACACGCACACCTTAAACTGTTCTCAGTAATCATATTGCTGGGGGTACTGATGGTATCATTATTTCAAGACTGTTGTGTATGAGATAAAGAAAATGAGTAATTATGTAGATATTGTTGAGAGCTGGGAATTTTGACATAGGAGAAAGAAGTACAGATAGAAGACCAATGATATTAAGTTAAAACCTTGAATTTGAAGTATCCATATGAATTCATGAGGGTTTTTTTTTTTATCATATCACAGTATAAATGCATATTCCCTAGTTTACTCAAGAGGACAAGAGACAATGACCAGTCGGTGGCAATGAGGGTCCCTAATGACCAAATTGTGGCCCCTAAATTCTATTTCCCATGACAAGGGACCAGGGCTCCTTGGAGAAGAAACTGATACAGGTCTATAGAAGGAATGATATAAAATGAGCCTAGGATGTCTTACCATACAGAGAACAAGGAAGCTAATAAAGACTTACTGAGGTTGTATCAGAAGGATTCAGGAACAGGGCGCCTGGGTGGCTCCCTCAGTTAAGCGTCTGCCTTTGGCTCAGGTCATGATCCCAGGGTCCTGGCATCAAGTTTCACATCGGGCTCCCTGCTCTGCAAAGAGTCTGTTTCTCCCTCTTCCTCTGCCCCATCCTCTGCTTATGCTCTCTCTCTCTCTCTCTCTCAAATAAATAAAATCTTGAGGGAGAAGAAGGAGGAGGAGGAGGATAAGGATTCAGGAGCCAAACTGAAGAAACTCACTGACAAAAGATAAAGCCAATTTGAGTATCAACAGGACACTAACTGCAATAGATTGAAATAGAGAGTAATGAAACCACACATGGTGAGCAAATCCAAACGATAGAAACACTGCCAGATCCTTCAACAAATTAGTTGACAGAAAACAAACAAACAAACAAGATAAGAAGTGGGTGAGGGAGAAAAAAATATGTCTATAAATTAAAAGGAACTTAAGAGACAAGATCAATTACTTGCCATGGATGAATATCATCTGGATCCTGGTTGAAACAAACCAAAATGTAAAGTCACGACCATTTAATACCCTCATTTTAAGACAAAGAGCACATTTGTTTATTTACCCAATGGCAGTCAGTCAATGGGAGAAAGGAGTCTGACCGTAAGAGCAGCCAGAACTAAAATCAGAGGCCTCCAGTCCCAGGAGCCAACGTCTCAGACCAGGCCATGTGGTCACAGATAAAGAACAATGGCATGTTCAGGTGGATGATGTTTGTCAACCAGAAGCATTTGCTTGCATAAACCACAATTTCTATCACCGTTGAGGCAGCCAGCCTCACAGTGATGAAGAGCAGGAACTCAGCTCCATCACTAGGGCTGGTAGAGTCAGAGGTAGGTAGGCTCCTGAAGTCATGGCTGCCCCTAGGTTCCTTGGCTTCAAAGTCCTTGGCCCCCTCAGGCCAGTTCTGGGATGTCACCCACCTTGTGTTGCAGCATCTGAGTAAGGGAGGGATTCTTAGCCACCCCTGAAAAAAGTTAGATACAAGTCCTTTCTCCCACCCAGCTGAAGAGTCCAGGATGGAGGGAGGGAATAAATCGTTATGTTTCCAAAGGCAAGCAACCCCCTGTAGATAAACAGGCTAGTTTCCCAAGGACTGCCCTGGGATAGATGTGTCAGGAAAAAGAAACTTGTTCCTCTGCCCCTTCCTGAGAACATAGGTCCCTCTATCTGTTTTATGTCCTTGAAAGCAGATAACTGGGTCTCTTACCATCAAAGTAAGGCCATTCTTCAAGAATTGCATGAACCTGTTTGGATGCAAGTGAACACATGTGCATCTAGGTGCCTGCCTGGATGTTATTCTTTGTAATGGTAACTGATGAATTCTGGCTGGTGAAGTCTGGGATGCTTTTCTGTTCCACAATGCAAGTCAATTATTTTTATACTTAGAACACAAAGCCCCTCCTGTTAGGGAAAAGAAAAATAAACTCTCCATGTATCCCAAGAAATAGTGTTCCTTCTGGCCAAATACTCAACACTCTTCTGAGTACTTTCCCTGTGCCAACACTTGATAACAGAGATCGGATTCTCCCACATTTCTGACTCCAACAGCTCCTAAGTGGGAGCCAAGGTTTCCCCATCCTTGATGGCTCTTTCTGGGAGTGAGATTAGGTGATAAGAAACCAGGGATTGGGTCTCTCCATGGTCTATTTTTGGGGGGACCGCTATAATGCTCGATTACCCCCCAATACTGAACCTCATCCCAGCCAGGGCTGGATCTCAACACTCCTAGATCTGGCCCCTGGCCTGGGGTTTCAATCCCATTTATTTATGTTTGTCCTTTCCTGTTTTTGTGGTGACCTGTCTCAGAACCAAAGAAGCTGCGTCTAATTGAATTAAAGGGAAATGTGACTCTTAGGCTGTATATTCAGGAGAAAGGATCCCAGATCAGACAATATTTGCCCATGACCTTAGTGCTGAGGTTGGTAAGGGTTCTTAGGCTAGCAAATAATGAACTGTTCCTTATAACCCCACGTGGCCTGGATGCAGATCCATTAATGTATGGAAAGTTGTCCTGTTCTGTTATGTCTGCAGCCCAGAGAGGCAGAACAGTGGTCCTGACTGCAAAGGGCTTTGCCTGGCGCGAAAGACACTGAGTCGTGGGAGGCAAGGGCCCATGTGTGAGGAGCCAGAAAGAGCGGAGGTTGTCCCCCATAAACTCCTCCTCATAAAACAGTGACAAGGACCAGGAGCCTTTGCCATATGCCAGGGGATAACTCTGTGAAAAAGCACAAGGTTGGCTGCCCACCAAGGCACAAGGTTCCCAAATAGAGCCTGAGTCCTGGAGGGAGAGAAGATCCAGCTAAAAATAGCTATGACGTTCCGACGTTGATTTTTTGTTTTCCTTTTTTTTTTCTTTCCTTTCTTCTTCTTCTTCTTCTTTTTTTTTTTTTTTCAGTGAGTTCACCTAAAATAGCCTGGCAATAGACTCGTTTGCCCTTTAAGTGGAAAAAGAAAAACAGAGATGTCCCTAGCTGAAGTAAAGCTTCTGAGGGGCCTGAAGTTTTTGCCCAAGCCCACGGCGTGTCTCTGGGGTGGTGACCACATCTATTCCCATGTGGAGGCTGCCCCCTAAAGAGAAGGGTCAGGACCTGGGTGTTTTCAGGGAGCAGCACAGACTCCCCAGACCCTGAGGGCTTGTAGTGGATCTGAGCAGATTCTGAACAGGCCTCCAGCTTGGGAAGAGTCGCCAGGGTCTGAGAGCCACCCTGAGGAAACCCAAGACAGTCAGACATGTTGGGGAGGTAGCTGCCAGGGTCTCTTATTCAGCCAGTGACTGGAGCCAGAAAGAGTCAGGATGGCCCATGTCATTCGCAGAAAGAGCCTTAACCCAGAGGCATGGGTTTACCTGGAGCTAAGGTCAGGTAAGGGAATGGGTTCCCCCAGCTAGTCAACCATCCAGAAGTATGTGGAGAAGTCCCTTCTCTCAGGGTTTTCAATTTCTCCACCTTAGCCTTAGATGGAGAATGGGTGTCTCTTTCTTCTTTGCTTTCCTGGCCCTGGCCTGACCCTCCCTGTCTGTCACGCCTGCCTCAGGTCCCTGGGAGAGTCCTCACTGAGACAAGGTCATGGCCCTCAGGCCCTTGTTGGAAAGACGAGCTCCGAGTCAGGGCCTAGGGAATCAGAAGAAGGAGACAGTGCTGTGCTCTTAGGGCCCAAACCATCTCAACAGCGTGAGGCCACAGAACTCTGATACCATTATAATCTTGTCTCTTATATTCTGTTGAGTGTTGTTGTCTACACTGTTTGACTTGTGCAATGGGGTTGTGGTGTAAGAATGACTCCTTCATTGAGCCAATGTGGCAACAATTCTTGTATTTTTTTTTTTTAAGATTTTATTTATTTATTTGTCAGAGAGAGTGGGAGCGAGCACATGCAGACAGAGTGGCAGGAAGAGAAAGAGAGAGAAGCAGGCTCCCTGCTGAGGAAGGAGCCCAATGTGGGACTCGATCTCAGGATGCTGGGATCATGACCTGGGCTGAAGGCAGCCACTCAACCAACTGCTCAACCAGGCGTCCCCAATTCTTGTATTTTTGAAGAAAATGAGGTTCAGGAAGTGGGGGGGGGATTTGCTCAAAACAACATTTAGCAAATTCTAGACCAAAAGGTCAAACCCAAGTCCATGGCTGCGGGCAGCACCCCATTGCCACCGACCTGTCCTAGGAAGACAATGCCTGGGGCCCAGTGTTTGAGGGTTCACCGTGCTACCTGCTCTCCAGGACTTTTGCCCACGTGACCTCGCTGTGGCCTCTTTGGCTCTCTCCCTTCTGCATCCCCCCACCTCAACCTCCCTTTCCCTAACACCCCCCCCAACCCGTGCCGGTATCCCACCCTGGACCTCGTTTACCCCAGAACTCCATCTTATCCTCTCCCTTCAAACCCCAGTGTCAGATATCTTGTCTCCTCGCCCGTGCCTCCTCTGGCGTTGGTGATCCCCCGGCACCCCCTCTCTAGGCCCGACACTTCTCCCAGTTGCTGAGGTTCCTTCTCCAGATGCAGGCTTGCCGACCTGTCTCTCTCCTCCACGAGCAGTCCTCCTCACCCTGTCTTCCTGACATTAGAGCTAATGGTGTTCCCTCTCCTGCTGGAGTTCTTTCTTCCTCTCTAACCCTTACACCGCCTACCCCTTCCCTCTCTCCTCCACCAGCTGCAGGCCCTCCCTGCCCTTGGTCCTCTTCATCTGCTCGCTCACTCTGGTCAGGGGACAAGGGTCACGTTTTTTCTGGGCCCAGGATCTGTCCTAATTTTTATTTGTATGTATTTTCCACTTACCCAGGAGTTTCCTTTTCAATATTTTAAATTTTTTAAAAACTATGCAGGGCTGTCAATTTCAAGGAAATGTTACATAATGATCGTACAGAGGATGGGCACATATTTCAAGAACTGGGAAGGTGAGACAAGGATGGAAGCTTGGGGAACCGTGAATGAATACAATGAGTTGGGTACCAGTTAAGGGTGGATGTTCCTGTTGCTCATCAGGCCATCTGTCACGTGCTGATTTTAGAGTGACCCTGCTCAGATGACCCTCTGATCTCAGGTTCTGGAGGACAGTCTCCCACTAGTCCCCAGGTCTGAACTACTCTACCGTGTCCATCAGTATAGACAGTTTCTCCTTAAGAGTAGGTTTTCCTACCAAAGTTAGTTTGTAATTAAACTGGAGCTCCTTTTCCTATAGGAACACTTCGATATAAGGTAAATTCCAGACCAGTATACAGAATGCCACATCACCCACAAAGTAGCTATCCAGAAACAAAATGGTTGTCAAGCCCTTAGTCCCATGAGTCCTGCCTATGGGGCCTGATAGCCACCCTAGGCTTGCCGGCAGGAGACAGAGACCTGGGGTTCTTTGAGAAGCATTTATCCAAGTGTCTGGTCTATGTGTGAGCCACTCACCTCATGGGGAAGCCTGTTACAAATGTAGATATCTAGACTCCTCATGCAACTGGGTCATTTAGAATTTAGAGATTAGGGGTGTTTGGAATCTGTTCTACAATCAGGCCCCCAGGTAATTGGTATGGATTCTAGAATTTGAAGACCATTGCAGTAGAGGCTTGGCAGCCCCCACAGCGGCTAAGGCTGGGTATGGGAGTGGCAGTGGGCCTAGGCTATGGCTGGCAGAGGCCACCAGGCCATCAACAAGCCAAAGGTCTGGAATGGACAAATCTGATCTACCTATAAACTCTCCTTTCTTCTCCTCTTTGTACATATACCCTGTGAGCCGCCTTTTATAATCTTTCCCCTTCCAAACTGCGTTTGGTAGTCAATGGAATCTAATTCAGGTCACTTCTATGAGATCCTATGTAAATCGATCATTAGGAAGCGTACGGATAAAAGAAAGCCTCAAAGGAAGCTATTGGTGAAGGTCACACCAGCCTCGGCAAGAAATAAGTATCAATTTTGGGGCTTAACACAATAGGACTTGCTGTCTCTCATACGCAGTAGTTCAACGCTTTGGGGGTGGAGGTTGGCGGAGGGGCGATCTGATCTACTCAGTGCTTTGTGACCCAGGCTGCCACTACCCCATGGCCTTTGTAGCTTAAAAGGCAAGGGGCATCCAGCCCATACACGTGGAATACCCATGGGAGGTGTTTATGAGCCGGGCCTAGCAGTCACCCTCACCATTTCCACTAACATCCTAATATTCCATCACCTAGAACTCAGTCGCGTGACCACACCTAACCACAAAGGAGGCTGGGAAATGTTTAGCTATATGCACAGATAAAATGTTTAGCTATAAACACAGGGGTACTGGGTGGCTCAGTAGGTTGAGTGTCTGATTCTTGATTTCTGCTCAGGTCATGATCTCAGACTCCACCTTGAGCCCCCATGACTAGCTCTGAGCTCAGGGGACAGTCTGCTTCTCTCTCTCTTTCCTTCTGCTCCTCCCTCTCCTCATGTGCTGGCGCGCTCTCTCTCTCTCCTCTCCTCCCCCCCCCCAAGTAAATAAGGCTTTGAAAAAGAAGAAGAAGAAGAAGAAGAAGAAGAAGGAGAAGGAGAAGAAGAAGGAGAAGGAGAAGGAGAAGGAGAAGAAGAGACAGTTTGGTGAGCAGCTATTTGGTCCTTTCCCATAGATTCTTAGTTCAGCCTTGAGGGAGAGATCTGGGAAGGCTTCCTGGAGTAGGTAACACTGGTAAAAGGCAGTATGACACATTTTTTTAGAACAACAGCTTTCTGGTCAGATAGAGTTGGGTTTTGCTAGCTTTTTGACTATACATTAAATCACTTAACCCTTCTGAGCCTTTTTCTTCATCTGGAAAATGGGTACCAGTAAGAGTGACTATCCTATAGGATTATTGTAAGAATAGAATGCAGATTAAACGAGTCATAGCAGGGTCTGAGTAAATATTAGCTAAATGTGAACACAAATTAGATGAACAAAGAAGAGAGACAAGTGAGTTTTGGGCAAAAAGAACAGCAAGGAGGGTTAAGATACCATTGTCCACCCAGAGAGGTAAAGGGGGCAAGAATGAGGAGTAGCTCTGGGGGTTGTTAAGGGCAATGCAGCCAAATAAGGCAGGGCCAGGCCATGTGTGCATCTAAGTTCTGCTTCTGGAGGAGTTTCTATCACTCAGCTGCCCACATTTCCCTGGCCTTGAAGTAATGACCCTATGCATCTGGGAGGCTCCTGGTCTTGGCAATGGCACTCATGCCCACATGGCAGAAAAGTAGCTCCCCCACTGGACTTCCTGGACTTCAGCAGGGACCACTGAGGCCTGGTGGACTAGGAGACCTCCTAGACTTTTTTGCTCTGCTGAAGAATCCAGAGGTTTCTGCTCTATCTCCAGGAGGTGAGGTTCGCGCTGTGAGAGAAGGGCCCTAAGAGAAACAGAGTGGATTACTGCAACCCAGCAGAATCAAGTTCTCCAAGTCAGGCTTAATTAATTCACTTATTTATTTTTTTATTTTAAGTAGGCTTCATCCCCAACATGGGGCTTGAACTCACCACCCAGAGATCAAGAATCCCATGCTCGGGCGCCTGGGTGGCTCAGTGGGTTAAGCCGCTGCCTTCGGCTCAGGTCATGATAGAGTCCCGCATCGGGCTTCTCTGCTCAGCAGGGAGCCAGCTTCCTCCTCTCTCTCTGCTTGCCTCTCTGCCTACTTGTGATCTCTCTCTGTCAAATAAATAAATTAAAAAAAAAAATCTTTAAAAAAAGAATCCCATGCTCTACCCATTGAGCCAGCCAGGCATCCCTAGACTTAACTTTAATTAGAAGAAAAGTAACATGACTTTCCCAATTTTGTGGACGGAGTGTCATACTCTCTACATAGGTATAGAAAATGCTAGATACCTGCATTAACCGTGTCTTTTATTTTCTGTATGCAGACGCTTTGACATCTGGGGCTTTGTTGAATGAGAGCAGCTGCCCCTCCCAGAGTTAGTCAGTTCCTAGAGAGAATCCACAACTTGCTCAAGGGTGTACCTTTCCGGTACACCAGTCAGAGCCCACCGTCCCAACCACCTCCTTTACCTAATCACCTCGGAGCAAAGTACCAGTTAGGAACATCCCTTTTGCTCTAGCGATCCCCAGATTACTCAAACTTGCCAATCCCAAACTCTGCCTTGCCTGTTCCTTCCTGTGGAAACCACAATCAGGTCTGTTATCTACATCCTCCCCTCATTCCCTCTGCCTCCTGACCCACCCTGGAGCATCCCTATGTGGCCCTCATGGCCTAGTGTACACCCTCCTCTTAGGAACTGTAATTAACTATCTTTTCTTTCTCTCTTTTTTAAAAAGATTTTATATATTTGACAGAGAAATAGCAAGAGAGGGAACACAGACAGGGGGAGTGGGAGAGGAAAAAGCAGGCTTCCCGCTGAGCAGGGAGCCCCGTGTGGGGCTTGATCCCAGTCGTTAAGGCAGACACTTAACGACTGAGCCGCCCAGATGTCCCTAAGCTATCTTTTCAATGACCATCATGTCCTGGTCTACTGGCCAACTGGACCTTAACTTTTGTACAAATACACTGTATGTTAAAACAATCCTATTTACTGTTTATTTACTCTGTGCCAGCCAGGAAGATAACTGATTAAGACACACTGTCTCATTCAAGCCTCAAAGGCACCCTACCAGGAAGAGTTTTTCAATGGACCTTTGTTTTACAGGTGGGGAAACTGAGGCCTGGAGAGGTGACGTGTTACCTGTAAGTAGAGTAAGGCAGATCTGGTCTGATCCCCAAAACGCATACTCTTAACAACTATACTCTCTCACCATTTGCCAAGTGCCTAGTAGGTGCCAAAATAGAGCATAAGACCATCCTAGAAATACAGCAGTCAAGGCCATGCCTTGGGGCCTCCCAAGGACAATACTCCCCCTTCCCCTACCCCCTGGAGTCAGCTTTGACCTTGCCTGCTCTTGAGCTGTACCGAAAGACCTTGAGGACGTGCTGACTGCCCAAAACCTCCCAGGGCAAATGAGGAGTTGCCAATAAACTGCATTTATTCATCTGTGAATTTTGAGCATCTGGCTTAGTACCCAGCAGTAGTTTGCATAGCACATAACACCTAGCAGGCATTCAAAAAATATTAGCGGCTAGATGGGCCAGATACGCTGTCTCCTGGGTGCAGCTTGCCAGGCAAGGAGAACCCTCAGGGAGAAGAGAGCTGGAGCTCTGGGAAATGGGACTTCTGACAGTCAGGCTGGTGAATGTACAACCCATCAATGTGGCATTACATTTCTTTTGAAATGCGACGCACTTTCTCCAGAAGGAATGCCAAAGGGGCTCCCAGAACAGGGACTAGCTGTACCTTCTCGGGAAACAGGGAAGCTAAAGGAGGGAAATGCCATCATTGGTCCGCAAGCAGTGGGAGGATGGGGGTGGGGGGGTGAGGGGGGGGGTTCTGGCCTCCATGGGACATGGCAGGGAAAAGCAACAGCACTGGAGCTGTGGGCCTCCCCTGTGTCCCCAGGACTGTGAAGGACTAAGAAGGCAGCAGAAACAGTTCCAGTTCATTTACAAGCCTCGGGCTATTTTTAGCTCATTGATCCCTGAGGGGGGCATTACCAGGCTCAAGGTTGGAGGCAAAAGCTGGGGAAAGCTTTATAATCCTCCTCATAGAACAGGTACTCCCTTCATCACCGCACCTCCCAGCCTCTGGAAGCCTATCTGCTATTTGCAGGGGCAGGAAGGAGAGACTCGGTCAGCGGAGGGAAGGGATTAAAGCGAGAACGGGAAGCTGAGACGTGGCAGGAGGCGGAGAAGCCTCTGCCGGTGGCATATTGGGTCAGAAAGAGTCGTCTTTTGAATGCAAATCAGGAATTGTGAAAAGCTGTCTTAGCAGGCCAGGTGCTTGCCTGGTGGGGGCCTTCCCAGCCCGGCAGGGCACAGCGTGGTACCTCACCTCCTATAGCTCTTGTGAACCAGACTGACCATCCAGAAGCCCTCTGCTCTCATTTTTCCTTTCCCTGTGCCCTGAGGTGATTTTATTTCCTCTTCTCTCCCCTTCCTAAAAGCAGTGAGGAAAAAAGAAAAATCAGTTCAATATAAGGCAGTTTTCTTATCATCTCTGACTTCAAATCTAAATGGTGGAAGAGATGAAAACCTTCGCCTAGAAAGTCATCATCGGTGGACTGTGTAGTTACTGATGGGTTCTATTATCCCTACCCTGTGTGTTTCTGATTGGCACCGATAATCAAAAACTGCATCCCCCCATGCCGCCCCCCCCCCCCCACCTCTGCAGTTCTGGAAGGAAAAATCGTTGTCTGCCCTCCCCCACCTCCCCTAAGCGTAGGCTGCCTTAATTTGAGACACTTAACAAAATTGCCTTTGTTCCAATGATTTCTAAGCAAATAAGTGAGTCATGGTAGTAACTCCATATGTGTTGAGTTGATTTGTTACCAAGAAGTTGTGGGTAAATCGAATTTTTGTATTTTTGTAGGTTAAATCATGTTTTAAATGTCTTGGACAGCTTGACCTTTATGGGACTCCTTGTGAACCCTCCAGAGAAAGCTCTTCACTGAATCTCTTGGCAACTTTGGGTGCAGTCATCCATAGCCTCCTTCTTGAAATAGGGGTGATTGCTCGATCCCCACACTCACCTGCCCCGCCCCCCAAGTTGCTGGCTGTGGTTTCTCAGGGTCCTTTGCTGCCCCTCCTGCTTCTACCAGACCTAGAAGTACTGGAGGGAGACAGGGTTTCACCTGCGGTCATCGCGTCTTCATTATACAGAGGAAGAGTCCAAGGTAATCTGCGCTAAACCCGTAACTGGGCTGTTCCGGGGTCCCCTTCCTCAAAGCCCCTTTGGGCTCCAGTAGGTCCTGCACGTAGCTGCTAGGTTAAAGCATCGCTCAGATCAGATACCTGCTTAGAGGGCCATCTGATCAGGCCTCGGCTCACCTAGCTCTTTCCCAGGCAGGTCTTCTCAGCCGGCCACAGTGTTAGGCAGACTTCCCAGGTGGGAGAGGTCAGGAAACCCGAAGGCAGGTGTGTGATGCTGGGGGGTGGGGGGGTGGTGGTGGTTGTGGTTCCAAAGTCACCACCTTGCTGGCTCAGAGAACCAAGGAGTCCGGGGGCCTGGGGTTATCTTTGCAGGGTGGCAACTTTAGGAAGAGCTCGCTTTGGTCACTGTTTCGGAGCGGCCCGTGGTGACTTAGGGGTACAGATAGAGCAGCCTCAGGGCGCTTAATGAAGGGCGCTTTCCCACGCGGTTCCCAATTGCCTTGCAGAATCAAGGCTGTTAGGTTTCCAAAAGAAGCAGAGCAGTGGTGGTAAAGGTAAGCCTGGGGCTGCAGAGAGCCTCTTCCCTGGCCCCACCACAGGCACAGAAACAAGCCTTCGGGAAGCTTGATGACACTCTGGGAAAACATTAGGGGGCATTTATCTCAATTACACATTTTTCCTGCATTAGCCTAGAAAACTTGCGCTGGGAAAAGACAGTCTGCTTAGCGTGCGGGCCACTTATCAAATCAGGCTGCCGCGGAGAACATTAGTCTCCTGCCGCCGGGTCCGTTTCAGCGGGTGCAGACCCGGAGGAATCTGGGATCGTAAAATAGCATTAAGTGGAAAAGTGCTTGTTGTGAAGTAGGATGAGTCCATGTTTGTGAAAGAATGGGGAACATATTTATATACTATGCACCTTTTTTTCAAGAAGTGGGACTCGGTGCCGCCAAAGTTTAGAGCGGTGATATTAATCGGCTTGAAAATAGGGACATGTGCGCCCGCACGTTTTCCAGTATTTTTAAAATAATCTCTACCACCGATGTGGATTATTTTTGGAAGTAGATTAAAAACATTCATGATTTTGGAAACTGAAAGTAATAAAAGACGCCAAAATAGAAGCTGTTGCAGTTTTAACAGCCCATTAGACAATTTTCTTTTATGTACAAAGTTTTTATAAATTTAAAAAATCATTTGTAATTACATTATTTTGACATAAACATTAATATTTTCAATATTGCTTACATTATTATTCCTACACTAACATAACGTTCTTACCCTAACATAAATTCATACTATATTCAAAAGCTTATTAGACATAGAAGGGATGACTGTGTCTTTGCTACTTTTTAAAAAGATTTTAGTTATTCTTTGACAGAGAGAGACACAGCCAGAGAGGGAACACAAGGGTGGGAGAGCCAGAAGCAGGCTTCCCACTGAGGAGGGAGCCCCATGCCAGGTAATTCTGGGGTCCTGCAAGGCAGATGAACAGAAGGCACACGCTTAGCAACTGAGCCACCCAGGCACCACACCCAGGCACTATGATTTGTGTTCACAACCAGTATCAGGTAGTACCTTTAACAGTTTTGTCTCTGAAAGCTCAGGATAATGTGTGATGGAAAGTGTTTTAAGGTTCTGTGCCCCCAAAGCAGACATGTCTTATAAAAATTTATATTCCTGGTAAAGATGAAACTCCTGTGCCTTCTCCAAACCATAAACAGCTTCTGTATGGATTAACAGATATTTGGATAACTCTGATCCTAGTGGAGCGTCTTGCCAAAGTCTGAAATAGGTACTCGGTGGGGTGTGGACAGGTATCCACCCAGTTCTGTTGTTCTGTTTTTAATAAGACCTAAGTGAACTTTGCAGAATTTAAGAACCTGGAAACAAAGGAAGAGCCCCAAATACTGTTTTTGTTATTATTAAAGATTTTATTTATTTGACAGAGATCACAAGTAGGTGGAGAGGCAGGCAGAGAGAGAGAGAGAGAGAGAGGAAGCAGGCTCCCCACTGAGCACAGAGCCCAATGTGGGGCTCCATCCCAGGACCCCGGGATCATGACCTGAGTGGAAGGCAGAGGCTTAACCCACTGAGCCACCCAGGCACCCCCCCCCATACTGTTTTTGAAGTCAAGTTTATTGAGATATAATTTAGAGTAAGATTCACCTTTGGGGAGTACAGCTCTGTGAATTTTAACACATACATATAATGTATAACTACCTTCAGAGTTAGGAAGTAAACCATTTCCGTCACCCCCAAAATACTTTCATGCCTTTTATAATCTGCCCCTGCCTCCATTCTCAACCCTTGTCAATCACCTTTCAGTCTCCTACTACCTTTTACCTTTTCCTTAATGTTTTAAATCACTTACTAGGCAGCTCTTTGAGTCTGGATGCTTTCACTTACCAGAATCCTGCTGAGATCCATCAACTTTTTGGCGTGTGTCCAATTGGGTACCTGTCCCATACTTTTTTTTTTTTTTTTTTTTTTAAATCCAATCACTGGTGGAAGGACACTTGGAAGAACATTATTTCTGGGGTTTGGCAGTTACAAATAAAGCTACTATAAACATTCAGGTACTGGTTACTATGTGAACATAGGTGTTCTTTCTGTTTCTCTTTTTTTTTATTCCAAATTGGCATTTGCTAGATCGTGTGGTTAGTATATGTTTAGTTTTATTTCAAACACTCGAACTGTTTTCAAAATGGCTGTAGCATTTTGTGTGCTCCCCTGGAATGTAGGAGAGGTTTATTGTTGGCCGGGTTTTTTCCTTCATTCAAATAGACTCATGCAGCAGGCTCGTGGTGGTTCAAGTGCACATCATTTGTATTTCCCTCCTACCTAATGATGCTGAACATGTTTGCGGGTGCTTATCTCCTGGCCACATTTTTCTCTGCTGAATGGTCTGCTAAATCTTCCGACAATTTTAAAAAATTGGGTTGTTTGCTTTCTAACTATTACATGGAGAGTTCTTTATATATTCTGGAATCAAGGACTTTTTATCAGATATGGGCTTTGGAGATATTTTCTCCCATTCTGTACCTTGTCTTTTAATCTTTTGAAGAGCAGATATTTTAATTTTGATAAGGTCCCATGTAATTCTTGTTTTCTTTTATGAATGCTATGCTAGTATCATATCATACTTTTTAGTATCATATGATACTTTTTAGTATCATACTTAAGAAATCTTCCTCTAACCTAAGACAGCAAAGACTTTGTTATGTTTTCTGGTAGTTTTATAATTTTAGGTTTTATTTTTAGGTCTATGATCTATTTTCAGGGTTATTTGTGTTTTTGTTTTCATTTTCCACATACGATGCCAGGCACAGATCAGGTTTTTCACATTTGGCTGTCTGATTGCCACTTTTGAGTGGTGTGTAACATAGGTTACTGGACAGCAAGAACACACAGAGTTGATTATAATTTATTTACTGATGTGTCCTTGGTAAGTCCTATAATCATTCACTCATTTAAGTGTTTGTCAAATACCCACCATAATCCAAGATACTGATCGGGAATGATGACTGTCCATAAAGTGTTTATTCTCTAGTGTAGGAGAAACACAGGTCAATGAGAACTATGATAAGATGCAGAAAGAAACAGCTGCATATCCTCTGGCCAAACATAAAGTCTGAATCAATCATTTCATCCTTCATTGTCAAGGGCCTACTAGAATATGAGGAAGAAGCTATATGACAGGCTAAGTTTGGACACGACTGAATAACTGACCCATCTTTCCGGACAACTGGCCCATGGCACAGATTCCCCATCAGAATGTTTAAAATGCTTCCTTAAAAATGACAGTCACCCAAATCTAAATGGGCATATTGAAATGCTGGAGAGCTAGTGAGAAACCTGATCTTGGAGACAACTCATTGCACAGCTTAATCAAGCCAGTTCAACATTCTGGATCTCAGTTTCCATATCTTTCAAGTGAGCTACTTGGACCAGGTTCTCTGTGTGTTCCTTGCTGGGAAAAAAATGCCAAAATTTGCAAGTTTAATGTTACAGCAATGAAGCATGGAAGGTAATGGTCATATCAGGTAAGTGGCAGATGCTAGACTAAAGGATAAGTTATTGAAATCTTAGGCAAATACAACATAAGGTAGTAAAGGAATAAATGGATATTTCTCAGAAAATGAAGACAGACTTACACACCATAGTTTTTAGAGGGGTAAAGAACAATCATGAGAAAATGAATTAGAGGACATTATTGATATTTTCAATAACACTGTAGTAAGATTCTGTGAAAAGTTTATGACAATATTTTTCCAGTATCAATGATAATTCAGTTTTCCATGATTATGTCCAAGGATTTGCCTAAGATATAGGACATAAGAGATATGAAAAAAGGATATTTTTGTGTATGACAAATTAGAAAGAGCAGGTTTCCAAGTCACGGATTGGCCTTATTTAACCTTTTTATGTGTCCTATGGAAAATGAAGTTGATATTGAATATCTCTGATTTGTGAGTGTCGATCCAAATGGAACAAACTCATGGAACCTTACAGAGTTGGAGGCTTTAGGTAAGTAAAATTATACTTATAAGGTGATGGGCAGCTTAGGGATGAGTTAAGGACAATGACTTTTGTAGTCCCACAAAATAATGATCTCTAGACTCTAGGAGCTTGTACAATCCAAAAAATACACGGGCCAGGCAACATCACTTACCCCTAATGGGATGTGGATGGCCTTTATATGGAATATGGATCAGAAATATTATCCTGTCACTATAAAACCATGGGGGTATCCAGACTAGAAAACTGTAAGTCAGATCTTGGCTGCTCATATTAGGGCAGATATGATTGAGCTGAGGATTTATGTAGGGGGTGGAAATGCTGCCACAGGAGGCCAGCCTGAAAGAAAAAACAAAAACTAAAAAGCAAAAAAAGGAGGTTCAATCTAGAAATAAAAAACCTTGACATAGAATATGATCAGCCATAGAAGTATTAGCATTCTAAAGAGAATGCACAGGCGTTTTTTGCAAAATGCCAGAATGTAGAGGATGACTGGGGAAGCTTAAAAGTACAAGCACAGTAGATCCTAATGCCATGAATCTCATTACCCCCAGAAGAGATTAAAGATGATAATTCCAACAATTTCACATATTAGCTAATAAGTTTGGGGCTCAACCACCCACTGATTTAAAGAACTCAAATATTTTCGAGATGATCTCACAGAAGGGCTGTTTGTCATTTTGATCTCAGGAAGCCAATAGCCAAACAAATTTTCTTTCCCATTCTACCAGATCATAAAAAGTACTAGCTTTTATGCTGAGTTCTGAGGAGTCTCATACGATCAAAGCAGCTACAGTTTGTCAAGTCTGAAATTTACATTTGGAGGAAACAACTTCCTGCAGATTGACTTTTTCCATGCCAGTCTCCTAACAAAACGAGCAGTCTGCTCACCAAGATGATACCCTACATACCCTGCAGTGGTATTAGCACTGTTCATTAGCTGCACATTCTTGTATTAATCAACCTCTTGGCCCCACTCCAATATTTCCAGAGTCATGTTGAGCACCCAAGTGAATCCTTATCGTCTCACTCAGATTCTGAAAAAATATACTTCAGGCAACAAACAATAGAAATAAAACTTGAAATTTCATTTTTTAAGAAGATTCATCCATTTATTTTAGGGGGGAGGGGCAAAGGGAGAGGGAGAATCTCAAGCAGACTCTGTGCGGAGTGCAGAGCCCGCCCTGGGGCTTGATCTCGCAACCCTGAGATCACCAGCTGAGTTGAAACCAGGAGTTGGAGGCTCAACCAACTGTGCCACCCAGGCGTCCCTGAAATTTCACTTTTAAAAAAACACCGTGAGGGAATGGTGACACGACATGAACAGAAGATGCCGATGCAGGGGCGTCTGGGTGGCTCAGTGGGTTAAGCCGCTGCCTTCGGCTCAGGTCATGATCTCAGGGTCCTGGGATCGAGTCCTGCATCGGGCTCTCTGCTCGGCAGGGAGCCTGCTTCCCTTTCTCTCTCTCTCTGCCTGCCTCTCTGTCTACTTGTGATTTCTCTCTGTCAAATAAATAAATAAAATCTTTAAAAAAAAAAAAAAAAGAAGATGCCGATGCAAACAGTTTGGTGCTATGGTCACTTGGAGCACAGTAGCAATGCCCCAGTGTGTATTTAGGCTCTTGCAATGTAATTGTGATTAGTGTGGTTAGAGTCACTTCATGAAAGAGTTAAATCTTCAAGCTAATCCTTCTTTGGAATCCTTTTAAGAAAGCCCGGATGGGGGCGCCTGGGTGGCTCAGTGGGTTAAAGCCTCTGCCTTCCGCTTGGGTCATGATCCCAGGGTTCTGGGATCGAGCCTCACCTCACGCCTCAAGGGCTCTCTGCTCAGCAGGGAGCCTGCTTCCCCCCCTCTCTCTCTGCCTGCCTCTCTGCCTACTTGTGATCTCTGTCTGTCAAATAAATAAATAAAATCTTTAAAAAAAAGAAAGAAAGAAAGCCAGCCCGGATGGTCCCAGAACGGCTTGAGGAAGTGGTGGGTCTGCAGAAGTTGGTCAGTGGTGGGAATGGCTGCAAACGAGGAGGCAGAACACAGTACCAGGGACAGGGGATGAGGGGTGACTCTGCTCAGCTGGTTTTCCTTAAGGCTACACCTGAACACACAGCTGTCCTGAGAGCTGTCTCTATATAATTTCTTCCTCTAAAAATGAAGTTTCTGAAAGTATGTTTCCTCAGTGGGTCCTTATCCCCCCGCTTTTTTATTTTAAAGATTTTTTATTTATGTATTTGACAGAGACACAGCAAGAAAGTGAACACAAGCAGGGGGAGTGGGAGAGGGAGAAGCAGGATGCTCACTTAGCAGGGAACCCAATGTGGGGCTCAATCCTAGGACCCCAGGAACATAACCTGAGCCGAAGGGAGATGCTTAACGACTGAGCCACCCAGGTGCCCTGGGTCTTCATCCTTGACATGTGCTCAGACACGGGTCTGCCCTTCGTACATACTCTCCATTCTAGGTCATATTCTGACCCTCAGTTGGCTACTTGTGTTCCCAGGGAAGAGAAAGAAAAGATAGGGGGGCAGATCTGACCTGAGCACCACTAAAGGAGGCACGGGAGGGTTGACATAACTTTGGGGCCAACCGCTGAGAGCGCAAGAAGGGCTACTGTGATCTCTTTGAAGGGGGAAACTTATGTAAGATTCCTTCTAATTTGCATGCAACCTGCATAAACCCAGCAAACCAACGGACTAAGTTACCTTTGTTCTCCCTCAAGGTATACCTACTAAGAAGTCCTGTCTTTATTCTTTGGTAGGGACTGGTATTCAGCCACAGACAAAGCTGTCCCAGGTGTTCTGAGTGTTGAAAATATTTCTGTACCCCTTAGTCACAGAACTGCCATCTGGACCATCCTGGGCGCTGCCAGCTACCCTGTTATTCCCAGCTTCTTCCCCGGGACCCCACCTTCTGTCCCCTGCAGCATCTAAAGGGGGACTGCTTGGCTCTGAAGGGTCTCCAGCTAGCATCATAGCGCCCCTTCAGTTATCCTGTCTGTTCTCAGATGGTGGTCACAAGTGATACCAGCTACCCAACCAGGAAGTCATTAAAAAGTAACCTGGTGCAGAATAAGTGAGATGGGTAGAGATGGGAGGTTGTCCAGGGACACTGAGCCAGGGGCTCTTAGTTCTGAGGGCTCTTGGGCAGACGATGGAAAAGAGGATTCTCCGCAATGCTGGGTAGTTCAACAGTACCCACTTGATGCCTCGAGGAGATGCTGGGAACCAGAACAAATCCTTACTGAGAAGCAGTAAGAACCCCAGAGGAGGCAAGTCCTACGTAAATAGGCAAGATGATTAAAAATAGAAAAAGAAAATTAATCCAAACCACAAGTGTATTTTCAGCCTGCCAAAGTCTGGAACGCCTGTTTCTTCTACACCTTGATGTGAACGGGGCTCTTACCAAAGCAACAGGGAATTTAGCTCAACTGAGGGACATTTAAGGGAGGGTAAGGAAACAGTTCTAGATGGCGTAGTACAAAAATGCCAAAAGAACACAGAATTCCCGGAACAAGTAAATGCTACCGAAGGCCCCAGCTCAGTACATGCTTCTACGCTCTTGGGGCTCACAGCACTTACAAGACGCCCCTTTAGAGTACAGTACGAAATGTGGCCATGTGATAAGATTTCACCTAGCATGTATTTATTGTATTTACAAGTTTGGTCTCAGAACTGAAAAATGCAGGGGTAGCCCCCACCCAGAATGTTCAAAATGATTTCCTGATGTGTGATCTGGTCTTCCATCCCTCCTCCTGTTTTCTCTTCTGTGATCAATCCAAGCCACTCTGAGGGACCAGGGCTTTTTGCTTAGGGGGTAATCCCTTTTACAAAGAAAGTGAGAAGTTCACATTCCGCTCAGGCTCCAGAGGAGCGACCCTCTCTCTGCCAGCAGGCTCTGGGGCACCATCTTGAGGGGGTGGGAGAGGGCATCAGGGGCATCCTCACTCTGACTCCTTTTTCCTGAGCTTGGTGTGAAAAGGCGCAGAGCCGTGGGCACTTTATGTTTGAGGGGTGTGGTTGGGGTGGTTCGTGCAGCCTGGAAGGCTCTGTTTCTCACAGCCAAGCAACAGCGTGAGGAATGTGTCTGAATCAGTTCGGGCTGCTCTCACAAAAATACCATAGGCGGGTGGCTTAAATGACACACAGTGACTTCTCACAGTTCTGGAGGCTGGCAGTCTGAGATCAGGATGCCAGCTTGGTTGGGTTCTCCGGAGAGTCTTTTTGAGGGCTTAGGTGGCTGCTTCCTTGCTGAGTCCTCACATGCGGGTGGGGATTGGGGGTGTGTGGAAAGAGGGCTCTAGTTTCTTCCTGTCAGGGCACTAATCTCATCCATAACATATTACCTCATTTAAACATATTACCTTCCAAAGGCCCCATCTCCAAATACCATCATGGGGAGCATTAGGCCACCGACATAGGAAGTTTGGGGGAACACATTCAGTCCAGAGCGGGGCTGGATAATATTTGAGCTGAGCAATGGCTTCGTTTCCTAGGCATAGGCACTGGGAGCTGGGTCATCACCGGACGTGGGGGAAGGGGGAGCACAGGGGCAGGGAAGGCAGCAAAGCAGCAGGGTATAAAAAGAGAGGAGGATCATCAGGGAATATTGATCACCGACTAAAGAGTTGCTGGTCCACAAGGATAGCTTTAAGCTGGTTTCGTTACGGACTCTACGTTCTTTGCAGACAGTGTACCTTTATTTACTGTGTGGGCTGGGCCACCCCCATAGCTCCTTACCCTCAGTCCCCTATCCAGCTACGCCCTGGCCCACAGGGCGAGGTTTGAGCTCAAGTTTCTGAACACCTATCACAGTTGTCTGAGAGCTAAAGCCTGAGATGCTCTCTCAGAATAAATTGATGATGGCCAACCTGGGAACGGAGGCGGAGGTGGGGGAGGGGACCAGGTATCATGACTGGCTAGAGGGAAAGAAACAGGCTCTTCTTCTTGTACCACCTTCCAGATCAGTCTCTGGTGACTGCAGCTTCACAGGAGGCCCTGCCTGTGTCCTCCAGTTGCCAGGGCAATTTAAAAATAGCTTCTGCAGCCAAAGAAGGGGGAGGGGAGTTCTGGGGAAAGAATGAAGATAAGTAGCCTTTTGCAGGAAAACTACCGGCAGTGAATCCCGCCTACGCTGCATCTGGACTGGGAGGGGCTCTTGAGCTTACTATACTTCGTGCCTTGAGGACAACCTTTTTGCACGTGATCTGCTGCAGTCTCTTTCTGGAAGGACCCATCTGCCTCTGGAGAAGGACTTGTTTACTCCTTGGGCCAGCAGCCAGGAGGACACTGGCAGTCTGGGGAAGAAACCCTCCATGTTCAAGTGCAGACAACCCTTCCGGCTGCACGAGCAGGGAGGGATTTGCCAACCAGGCTTTGTGGATACAGCAGTTCTGTCGGAAAGGGGATGTTTACGGTGGGAGGAACAAGGGATTTGGCTGACCTTGAGGTCAGTCACCTCCTCCTCATCTTTTTACACCAGGAATTCCCATTTTTGGTGTCAACATAAATGGGTTGGTGCCCCACCCAGGGTAATACTAGCCAAACCTCCAGGCAGATGCCATGCCAACTTTATGAACTTTTCCCTATTGTATATGAGGGCTTGAGGTCAAGTGTCCCAATAAACCGACTAGCTACGTGATGGGTGTCCCAGAAAGCTGTTACGGTTTAGATCTTTCTCCAGATCTCCCTTCTCCACTTAAGACACTGTATCTCACTATTATCGGGCTTTAGGATAAATCAAAAGCAGTTCTTTATTCAGGAAAAGAGCCAAGACACTTGCATTGAACTATGTGAGAAACTTCCTTATTAAGCAGTTTTTTAAAAAAGTATTTTTTAAAAATATTTTATTTATTTGAGACAGAGAGAGAATATGAGCCAGGGGAGAGGAAGAGGGAGAAGCAGATTCCCCACTGAGTAGGGAGCCTGACACAGGGCTTGATCCCAGGACCCCAGGATTATGACCTGAGCCGAAGGTTGAAGCTTAACTAACTTGAGCCACCCAGGTGCCTCTGCTAAGCAGGTTTTGATCCCTCAGAAATGCCACCAAAACGAGTTATGGTACTCATTTCATGGGATATGGTAAAGCCATTAAAAAATAGTAAAAGAATAATTAAAAATATGTAAAACTGTAAAAAACAGATCACCAAAGATTATGTATTTATTATTAGAAATTATAATATATGTATATAAATATTATACTTATGTATTACACATATAATAATATATATCTATAACATGTGTATAAAAATATAAATATGATATCAGATTATTTCTGGATAGCTCGATTATAATTTTTTTCTTCTTTATCCTTTTCTTTATAGTTTGTATTTTCTATAAGTGGCCTTAGAAAAATCCTAATGTGATTTTTAAGAAGTCTCTGCTACCAAAGTAAAAAAACTGTGGGCTCTTCTGCTAGCTACACCCATATAAAGACAGAACAGTGGCCCAGTGGCAGAAGTGGCCTTACTTTCCCTTGGAAATTCCCAGAGAATGTAGAGCAAAGGCAAGGCTCCTTGGAGGCAGAGGGACAGACCAGACAACTTTCTTAGCTCCTAAATTCAGATCACTACTGAATAGCAACTTGCCCAGGGACCTCCCAGAGGGAGCTACTCAGAGCCTTCTCTATGATCTGATCTCATCATCGATCAAAATTTACTTCCTTACATTTGAACCAAATCTCTCCACACTAGCCTGTAAAACATTCCCAGTGGGTTCCAGGATGAACAAGGGCCCCATGGCCAGGCATTCACCTATCAGGTGTGCCCAGGCACAGACGCTGCATCCCAGGACCCTGGGGGGCACAGCTCTGCTGAGGTGTGACAAGGTGGATGGCCACAGTGTGGCCTTTGTGGCCTTACGTGTCTTCTGACTACATATGGTGACTTTGGGCAGACAGAACCTCACCTTGGGCTGGGCCTTAGTGCCTATTCTCTGTGCTTTGACTTCAGCTCCTTTTCCTGTGAAATGAAGAATACACTGGATGAACTCTAAGGCTCCTTGTGTCCTTAGGATTTGATAAGAGCCGCTTGCAGGTAAACAATTGCTTCTCAAGTGTTTGGATGTGGCCAAACCCCATTCACCCTGTGAAATCTTTGCTGTAGTGCTAACTTCAAATCCAGGATGCAAGCACATGCCAGAGGCTCAAGGATTGTATCCAATCTGTAGAGATGGTTTGTTTGGCTGACAGTGTTAGAAGGGCAAAGAATTTAAAAAGAAAAAAAAAAAAAAGCACCTGATATTTAAAAATAGGCACACTGGGAATAAAAACCTGTATTTCTGGAATATCTTAGAAAAGCATAAAATCTGGCAGCACTGGCCCCTCCAGGCAATAACCTCCTGGATCTGAGTGGTGGCTGTCCCTTCTGAAGGACGTGGTCTCCAGGTGCTCATAGTACCTGTCATTCCCTACTGTCCCTTGGACTCTGATACTGAATGGCGGTTGCTTCATAATTTTTCTTACATCAGGTCTTCCTCATTTACTCTTGCTGTCTGACCCTTATAAGCAGCTGAGTTTCCAGTTTCTAATACAATAAAAGCCACTTGAGGACAAAGATCACCTTTATATCCTAGACAAATCTTAGCTCAGTAAGAACACAGGGATTCTTTGATAAATGTCCGTTACTGTGTTGTTTCTAGCTACCTAAAATAAAAGGCTTGGCAGCCAGAGTTCAATCAAGCCCTGGATTTGGAGTTTTATTGTGTTCCTCCATGAACCTCTCTCTTATTTCATGAAGGCAAAAGGATTTTTCCCTTAGAGTAAGCCCCTGACTACTACTGGCCCATCTTTCATGCTGCCTTATTCTCAGGCTAATATTTCCCCAGCCTATGTCAAAGGAGGTTGAGCTTAGCCCAACTTCTTAGTAGAGAACTTGGCAGTTATCTCCATGGAGACATAAATGGGATTCTGAGCTCCCCCAACAAGTCGCTATTGACATTGTGAAAACACAAGCACATATTTTTCCTGACAAGCCCACAGTTACCATTATACTCAGTGGTGAAAGGTTGAAAGCTTTTCCTCTGAAATCAGGAACAACTCAAAGATGCCAGTCTTGCCACTCCTATTCAACATTGCACAGGAAGTACTAGCTAGCTAGAACAGTCAGGCAAGAAAAAGAAATAAAAGATACCAGAATTGGAAAGAAAGAAGTAAAATTATCTCTATTTTCAGATGACATGATTTTATACATAGAAAACCCTAAAGACATGGGGCGCCTGGGTGGCTCAGTGGTTTAATCCTCTGCCTTCGATCCAGGTCATTATCTCAGGGTCCTGGAATCGAGCCCCACATCAGGTTCTCTGCTTAGTGGGGAGCCTGCTTCTCTTTCTCTCTCTGTCTGTCTCTCTGCCTACTTGTGATCTCTGTCTGTCAAATAAATAAAATCTTAAAAAAAAAAGGAAAAGAAAAGAAAACCCTAAAGACTCAACCAAAAAAAAACCCAAAACCAACCAAACAAAAAAACCAGCCTGTTCAATCTAATCAACAGATTCAATAAAGGTGCAGGATACAAAATTACAGTGTCGGGATACAAAAAATCAGTGAGGTTCCTATATCCTAACAATGAATTTTCTGAAAAAGAAATAAAGAATCGATCCCATTTACAATAGCATCAAAAAAAAAAAATACTTGAGAATAAATTTAACCAAGGGAGTGAAAGATCTCTACTCTGAAAACTTTAATACAGTGATGGAAGAAATCAAAGACATGAAGAAATGGCAAAGTATCCTGTGTCCATGTATTGGAAGAATTAATATTGTTAAAATATTAATACTACTGAAAGCCACATATAGATTCAATGCAATCCCTATCAAGATTCCAATAGCATTTTACAGAAGGAGAAAAAAAGCACTCTATAATCTTTTAAAAAATAAATAAATGAGTTGTACCACATCAATCTAAAAAACTCTGAATAGCAAAAGAAACCATCAACAAAATGAAAACATTATCTATGAAATGGGAAAAAATATTTGCAAACTATACATCTGATAAGAGGTTAATATCCAAAATATATGAAGATTTCATAAAACTCGATAGCAAAATAACAACAACAGACAAAAAGCAAAAACCACCAAACTCAGTAACTCAATTTAAAAATGGGTAAAGGAACCAGAAGAGACTTTTTCTGAAGAAGATATACAAAAGCCAACAGGTACATGAAAATATGCTCAACGTCACTAGTTATTAGGGAAAGGTAAATTAAAATCAAAATGAGATGCCACCCCAAGCCTGTCACAATGACCATCAACAAAAAGATTATGTCATCAAAAAGATGACATAACACATGCTGGCATGGATTGTCAATTGGTACAGCCATGAGGGAAAACAATATGGAGAACTGCACAAAATTAAAAATAGATTCACTATATGATCCAGCAATCCTCTTTCAGGAAAATATCCAAAGGAAATGAAACACTAACTCGAAAAGATATCTGCCCCTAACATGTTCATAGCAGCACTGTTTACAACAGCCAAGACATGGACAGACAGCTCAGTGTCCATCAGTGGATGCATGGATGAAGAAGTTATGAGATATATATATAATAGAATATTATTCAACCATATAAAATGAGGAAATCTATCACTTGTGAACACATGAATGGATCTTGAGGGCATTATGCGAAATGAAGCAAGTCAAATAAGAAGACAAACAATGTATAATCTCACTTATATGTGGAATCAAAAACAAACAAACTCATAGAAAAAGAGATCAGACGTAGGTCTGGTCCTGTGGGGTTGAGGGAAGGGGGAGGGGGAATAGGAGAAAAATGATCAACAGTTATCAACTTGCAGTTACAAGATAAGTAAGTACTAGGGATGTGATGTACAAGATGCTGACTATAGCTAATGCTGTATGATATAGAGGAAAGTTGTTAAGAGGGTAAATCCTAAGAGTTCTCATTATGAAGAGAAAAAAATTTTTTTCTCATCTTTCTTTTCTTTTCTAATCTTATTTATTTATTTGAGAGAGAGAGAGTGAGAGAGAGCATAAGAGGGGAGAAGGTCAGAGGGAGAAGAAGACTCTCCATGGAGCTGAGAGGCCAATGCGGGACTCAATCCTCAGACTCCGGGATCATGACCTGAGCTGAAGACAGTCACTTAACCAACTGAGCCACCCAGGTGCCCTTCTTTCTTTTCTTTCTAATGTATCTATTTGCAATGATGGATGTTAGCTGAACCTAGTGCAATAATCATTTCACAAAATATGTAAATAAAACCATCATGCTGTTCACCTTAAACTTACACAGTAATGTATGTCAAGTATTTCTCAATAAAACTGGGGGAAAGGAACATTATTTGTGGTTGTTTTTTTTTTTTTTTAAATTTTACTTATCTATTTGACAGAGAGAGCAACAGCAGCAGAGGGAGAGGGAGAAGCAGTAGGTGGGGGAGAAGTAGACTTCTTGCTGCACAGGCTCGATCTGATGACCTTGGGATCATGACCTGAGCGGAAGGCAGACGTTTAACCCACTGAGCCACCCAGAAAAAAAAAAGAATTTAGAAAAGTGTGCCAACCATCCAAGCATAGAGTCCTCATCCTGTGTATTTACACTATGGGTTTAGGAAAGCTACCAGTAAATACAGAGATGGCAACTTCTAGAAATATGAGCGGGGTAAGGTGAGAAATATCGACTCATCTACTTTTTATTTCTACTTTTGTTGCTGCCTATTCATTCTCCAGCCTCTGCTCCTTTACGCTTCTATTTCTCTGATGATTCTGTCTTTAGTCAAAGGGAAAACATGCTGTAGAGTAAGAGTGATGGTTCAGAGAGTAAGTCAAGAACAGTTCATTAACTTAAAATAAATAACTTGAGGGAAATAACATAATAGCACACATTTCAGACTTGGAAATAGGGTAGCCATATAACTTATCATCCAAACCAGGACACTCTGGAGAGTGAGAGAGGGTGCCAACCGGGTAGGATCCTGGGACTAGAGGCATAAACCAAAACTATCCCAGGAAAATTGGGATGTATGGTTGTCCTACTTAGAAATCAGATGTCTTAATTAAAACAGCCTAGGGCAATAGTTTTCATTTATGTCAAGGCTGGATGGTTCATAGCAAAAGTATTTTGAGCTGCTTATAGCAAAACCTGCTGTAGAGGGAAGAAAGGAGTCTCAGGTTATTAGGAGAAATTTTTATTTTATTTTATTTATTTATTTGACAGAGAGTGAGATCACAAGTAGGCAGAGAGGCAGGCAGAGAGAGAGAGGAAGAAGCAGGATCCGAGAGCCCGATGTGGGGCTCGATCCCAGGACCCTGAGATCATGACCTGAGCCACCCAGGCGCCCCTATTAAAAGAAATTTCTAAGTGACTATAGGCAGTTCCCAACTTCTACTGTTTAGCATTTATATGTTCATTTGAGGCTGTGTAAAAATAGTCTACACCTTAGCTCATACTCTTACTCCTTCATTTTGAGCTTTTGTCCCTAAGTGATGTCAAACAGGTCTAAGGAGTCAAAATACCTACAATGCTGGTACTTGGCAGGATCCTAGGAAGGCTGAAGCAGCAGGTTGGGGAGGAGGAGGCAGCTCTTGTGGAAACTGATAGTAGTAATCATTATCATAGGAGCACCTGTTTTATGTACTAGACTCCCTTCTAGGCAGAAGAAAGTGACCCTCAAGATAGAAACACCATAAACAACCCTAAGGCCAGCCCTGTAAAGGAAGTTAATTGCTATGCTAACGGCTGTAACAAATAAACCCAAAGTGTCAGTGACTTTACACAATTAAGGTTTGATTCTGGTTCATGACAGTCCGCTGTGAGGCAAAAAGTTTTCCACAGCAGCTGTCCTCCAAATGGTGACTCAGATTCCCCGCTCCTTCCATCCTGTGGCTCTGCTATCTCAGAATCTTTCACTTCTAGCCATTGACTAGGAAGACACTAGGAAGAAGGTGGACATCACACTGGGGGCTTTATGGCCAGGCCTGAACTTGGTATTCATCACATCCACCCAATTATATCAGCCAGATTAGTCACATGGCCCCAACCTGGCTGCAAGGGAGACTGGGAAGTGTAGTCTTCCTTGATGCTAGGAAAAGATGAGTGAGAATCTTTAAGAGAATCTTGGGGTGCCTGGGTGGCTCAGTGGGTTAAAGCCTCTGCCGATGGGGTGCCTGGGTGGCTCAGTGGGTTAAAGCCTCTGCCTTTGGCTCAGGTCATGATTTCAGGGTCCTGGGATAGAGACCAGCCTCCGGCTCTGCTCAGCAGGAAGCCTGCTTCCCTTCCTCTCTCTCTGCCTGCCTCTCTACCTACTTGTGATCTCTGTCTGTCAAATGAATAAATAAAATCTTTTAAAAAAAGAAGAAGAGAATCTTGTTAGGAACAGAATGCGCTAGTGAATTTCAAAATGCTTCCTTTCCTTTCGTCCTGCCAGAAGCATGTGAGAATGTCCCTCCCTGCTCCAGTATTCACTTTGAGAAGGTAAAACCCAGAAAAAGGTGGGCACTGCCACCTGCCCCCCCGCTCTCATGACTGGGTTCCCCTGGAGCTTTTGACTCTCAGAATGGTCCTCATTGAGCCTCCAGCAATTTGTCAATATCAGTTCTGGTTTTCCTAACCCCACACCGGTTCCAATGGAGAGACCTATTCATGGGCTCCTGCTCTGGTAAGTTGTAATTCTCTGCATCTGTCTTGCCTCCAGTCTGGGGGTAGAGGGGGGCAGCAGTTTGCCCTGTAACCTCACTTCTCTTTTTGATATATGAAGTGTTGATGATTTTTTCAATTTATTCAGCTTTTTACTTTTTAGGACAAAGGAGTGACCTCTAAGCTTCTTACATGCTGAATCAGAAACCATAGCTCTCTATTCACTTTCTTAGAAATGCTTTTTGATGCACAAAAGGTTTTAATTTTGATGAGGTTCAATTTGTCTATTTTTCTTTTGTTCCTCATGCTTTTTGTGTTGTATCTAGGAATCTATTACCAAATCCAAGGGCATGAAGATTTTCCTCTCTATTCTTCTAAGAGTTTTAGCTCTTTTATTTAGTTCATTCATCCATTTTTGGTTAATTTTTTTTTTTTTTTTTAAGAAAGTGTGAGTGGAGGTTGCAGGGAAGGGCACAAGAAGAGAGAGAGAGGAGAACTTAAGTAGGCTCCATGCTGAGCATGGAGCCTGACACAGGGCTCCATCTGACTGCCCTGAGATCATGACCTGAGCCAAAATCAAGAGTCTGACACTTAACCAGCTGATCTACCCAGAAGCCCTTTTTCTGGGTTAATTTTTGTACATAGTGTGAGGTAGGGGTTCCAATTAATTCTTTTTGCATGTGGACAGTTGCATGTGCAGCCGTCCTAGCCCTGAACACACGACTTTTAATATCATTTTGCTTTTTCTAAACAGGAGAAATATATTACCCAAGAATTAAATAATTTTTTAAATGGGAAGGATATAATCCTTGCAGAAAGAGAAGCAAATTGATAATGTGGTTAAGATCGTGAACTCAGAAGCAGGGGTGCTTGGGTTTGAATCCTGGCTTCTCCACAAGCAAGCTGACTGATCCTGGGCAAGTTCCTTGATCTTTCTGTGCCTCGGTTTCCTCATATATAAAATTAGGATAATGATAGCACCTACTTCACAGAGTTATTATGAGAATTAGGTAAATGAATATATATAAAGTACTATGCCTGATTATTAATAAGCCCTATGTAAATACTTTTAAAATAATTGAATAAATAAGTTTTGAGACTCCAGATATTCCAACCACTTTCCATTCTTCAGGCACTAAGCTTTCCAGACCAGCAGGGCCCAGGTGTGGTGAACCAGAAGAAAGAACACTGAAAGTGCTCAGTAACAGACTGTAAGAGGAAAAAGCTCAGCCCTCTATGTGGGGTGCTCTGGCCATGGCTCTGGGCAAAAAGGCTTCTATCTTGGTCCCGTGTTAGTAGGCCCCATATATCACAAGCTTAAAAGAACACACGGCTCCCTCTGTTACCAGCACAGCATAACCCACAACCCTAACGTCCAATCCAAGGACTAATATAGGGAAGCATGTCTTTACCTCTCTTCCCTATGTTCTTTAGACAAAAGACTACTGTGTTCAACCATTGGGAAAGTATGTAGGTGACTTGTGTCCCTGCAATCACTATGATGGACACTGCTTTGAAATGTGGGAAACATCTGCAGGGTGGAAGCGTTTTGCAAGTAGTGTTCTTTGTATAAAAATTTAAGATTATTTAATTAAAATATTTAATAAGTTATAGTTCAACTTTATTTAAACATTTGATTAAATATTGAAAATATATTTTACTGAATATCCTATTAAGTATTTAAAACACTGATATTCTGCTCATTATAATTTGTATTTTGTCTTTTAATTTAAATAATTTTGAATATTTTAAAAAACATAACATTAAAAATAGACAGGAATCTTATCTTTTTATCTTTTACATTTAATCTTTTAATTATAATTTTACTAAATATACTCCATTTTGAATAATATTAATATGATGACATTTTAAGTTTTAATCCTTTTAATTAGTGCAGTCAAATAGAACTTGTTGCAATGTTGCCATATTCTACATCTGTGCTGTTCAGTATGGTAACCACTAGCCACATGGGACCAGTGAGCTCCTATAATGTGACTGGTGCAACTGAGGAACTTAATTTTTATTTTATATAATTTTAATTAATTTAAATTTCAATAGCCTCATTTAGCTGGTGGCTCTCATCGTACAATGAAGCTTTAGATCCTACTCTCCCTAGAATATAAATTACATAAAAGTCTTGATATGACTACATAATTAGTGAGTTTGCCAGAACAAAGGCAAAAAATAAATTTTGTTTAAAAAATAATAATTTACAAATTATGAGTGTCTCATCTGTACCTCATCCGAACACTCATTAGCAGAACTCCCAGCATATGCGATAATAATTATGTCCAGTCATCTTTGATGTTTTGTCAACACAGAAACCTTCAGCTTCACACCTATTTTTTTCTGCCCAATCGTCATGAAGATGTATTTGTCAAGAAAGGAGGATAGAAAGTATGTTGTTGGACTGTTTGAGATTTATAACTTTTAAGTGTAGGCATATGGTATGGAGGTCTCCATTTGAACACTGGGCCTTGAGCTCTCACAGATGTCAGGGCTGAACCTGCCCGACCTGAGTATCCAAAGAGAGGTAGGGTCACGCATTCATTGGTCACGGCTCTCAAGCCCCAGGAATCCTATTCCACTGGCCTCTCCTGCTAACAGCCACCTCCCAGGGCCCGCCCCCTCCAGCTCCCTTGAGGCTGGGGCCCTTCCCATCTGCCCACTATTCACTGTCAGTGAAAGAGAAACACCTTTGACCTTGTCCAGGAGGGTCCTGACCCACAAAATTGCGACCAGCCACACCTTTCTCTAGCAATCTGTTCATTCTCTCTGCTCCTCACCTGGGTCATGCGTGCACCCGTGCATTCTAAAGGCTGAGAAATTCTCATGGGCTCTCAGCGTTGAGCTGTTTTTATGATCATCTCAGATGGGTGTGTACCGATAAGAGTATCAATTCCTTATGCCTGTAATATGCATTCAACTATCAAGCTCAAATAGGCTTTCTAGGTTAAATACAAACAAGACTGCAAAATCCATAAAAATAAACCCAACGACCTTAACTTCATGTGATAATGTGTTACTGAAACTAAGTTGCCATGCTGAGCTTAACAGTAAAAAGTTGTATCTTGGTGTCCGTTTTTTACTTAACTGCGTTTCCGTATTTTAAATTTAATAATACCAAGAATGCCCTGTGCAGAGTCATGTTAAAAACAAACTGGATTTCTTAGCTCAGAAGAACTGGGACTCGTATTTAGCCAAAGCCTTGCCCTGGAGCACGAGTCTTAATGAGGTGCTTCTTGCTGACTCCATTGGCTCCCTCGTTTTATCTGTAGGTAAGGGCTGTATTTACAGCAATATTGATATCTGAAATGGGCAGCTAATTCCACTGGGTTTCTAGATTTGGAAATGGAATGTTTTTTCACTGACTACTTTCAAATATCCTTGCTCCTAAATTGAGATTCTTGCAGTAAATCCCCTCTGCCCATGAGTGTGTCCCTGCTCAGGTTCCCTGTACTTTCCTGCACTCCCCCTCACTACGGTTTCCAAGTGAGATGTGAAGACAGCCGGACACGTGTAAATGTGGGCCTCAGGGCACATGGTTTTGTTCCCGCTGTGGTCCTCCATGTGTTCACAGATGCATACTCTAGTTTATCATAAAAACCAACACACAAAATGTACAAATCCTCGGTGGTGTTCCAGGAAACCCCAAAATGTCCTCAGCTGAGCGGTTCCCAAAGTATGATCCGCCGATCCCTTGGGTTCCCAGAGACCTGTTACTGGATTCCACATGTTAAAGCCATGTTTATAATAATTTCTACTATGGGCATTATTAATATATAGAAACCAAATACACAAAGGCTCTGGCCAGGCAAGCATTAAAGTCAACACTCATGGTCAAAGTCAGACACTTAAAATTAGCTCAGTCCTGCATGTGGTCATTCTCCCTTGATCGTAATGCCCAGTTCCACGTGTCCCCTCCCTGAAATCTAGTGCGTGCGCGCTCTCTCTCTCTCCATGCCTGCTATGAATTCAGAATTAATTTTTCTCTTCCATGGTTGAGTTACACAGCATGGTTGAGTATGAATTTGAACTTACTTTATAGTCACAAGTTACACCTTTTGGGGCAGAGGGTTATGTCCAGTGGAAATGGGAATGACTATCTGGAGAAGTAACTCCAGCTATGTTGGGAATAATTTAACTCTTTGGTTACCTGAGATTTCGCAGATATCACTGTAGTTTTCACAATTCCTGTGTTTGCCAGAGGACCATCGCACTGACAGAGACACTTATGTCTAGAAATTCAGCTTAAGTTCAGAGTCAAATCAGTTTCTGATCGCATTCTCTTGCAGCTGTCTACAAGAAAATGGATCCCAGGGAAAGATACTTCGTGAATGGGGTCTGCTGCTTTATTCACCTAGAGCAGCCAGGCGAGTCAATTCCTCTCCCGAGGTTACACTGAGCCATTAGAAACAACCTACCTGTCCTTGCCTAAAACTTCTCCCTAGCCTCTGACGTGCCATCTGTCATTGCCTCAGAGCCTCAACCTGGATGGGCACCTCCCTTTGATCCTGAGACCAAAATATGAGAGTGTAATTAACTGCTTCACTGCTCCCAACCACACACCTGCCAGTCTTCGTCTGCAAAACATGGGTATTCTGACTTTCCTCCAGCCGGTGGCATTTTGATCCAGTCCGTGCCTCCACTGAGCCATCTTGGAACTACACGCTCTGTCCCAGTGTCTGTATGCAGCAGGTTTTCACATGACGGCAAAGATTCCCACTGGTATGGGGACTGGTGGAGGGACGAGGGGAGCCATGTCCCGGGCAACCCTGGCATCGGGGTCCCGGTGCTGCTGGGAGTCAGAAGTGCGACCACCCTAGTACAGAAGCAGAGAAAAAGCCCAGGGTGGCTTGGGTTACAGCCTTAGCTGGAGAGAGCTGCCCTGGCATTTGTACTTCCAAAAATAGAGAGTTTGACTGAGTTAGGTGACTAACCTCTGAATGAAGTGCCTCTGAGGAGACATGATTCACGCCAACCCTCTCCACAGCCTTTAGCCTTCCTTCTGTTCAGTCCACCCGTGGGCCCATCGTGTGGGGTGAGGTCATCAGGATGGTGCCCCTTGATTCACTTGGCAAGAACCATGGCAATGATGCCGACAGGAGCCTGCACAAGTCCTTCTTGCCAAAGGGAACCAGTCAGCCCTCCGGGCATGAAGGCCTTGGCAAAGGAATCCCCTCCCCGGGTCCAATGTAATTATTCTCAGGGAACATTTTTTATAAACCTTTGTGGCTAAAGTCATGGTGGGGCTAACTTTCCGAATAATGACTCCAGCTTTGAGGCAGTTCGTGGCTCAGAGAACTGATTTTCAGGATCTCTGTGACTGAGCGCTCTATTGAGAGAAAACACAGACATTAGCTCTCAGTTTCACGATGCTTTTTGTAAGTGACTTGTCAACAGCATCCCCAATGCCATTTTAACTTTTCAAGGTGCCACACAGAACGATTACTAATTAAGTATCTATAAACATGAGCTAGTATTTCCCAAACCGTGCCCTGTAGAAACAGCTTCTGGGAAATGTTCATTGATACGCAGCAAAAATAAGTAAATAAATCAAAACATTTAAATCCATGGTCAGAAAACTCGAGGAAGAATTTGTGTTCCACAACGGCCTTCTCTTGGACACACAGTCTCTGAGCAGAATATGTAAAGTCCCAAGAAGCGCCGTCTTAAAGAAATTTATTTTTGTTAGCTAGGCTTTTTCCAGATTTACCTGAACACTTAATCATTTTTGATTTTTGTCTCCTGCTTCCCCAGATCCGAATTTTAGGATATATTGTTTTTTGTAAACTTTAGGGCCAGTGTATATTTTGGAAAAATATGCAAAATGCAAAAATGCATTTGTGAGTGAGTATAGTGTATAGGCCTTGATTCCAATCAGCTCCTCAGGAAGCAAATTCTGACACAAAAACTTGGGTGTGGGAAGTGTACAGGGTGGGGTCCTCGGGAGCAACACCCGTGGGGAGTTAAGACATAGTCATGGGCAGAGGGAGGGTTTGAACTATTTCTGAGCCGCCACAGAGGCCTCAGGCTATCATGGAGGAAATCGCAGAAGCTGGGACGGCCCTACCAAGTGGCCTCACCCTGAGGTGACCATGCTGCCTCCATGGCAGGAGTGTGACCCTGGGTGGGGCAGTTCTTTTCAGCTGAGGGCAGTTCTTGGGGAAGGATGCAGCTGGAGTCTCCAATTCTCAGGCCATCACCAGTAGGGAGGTGGAGTGCTTCAGTCCTAAAGAGGCATCTAGGGGGATTGCCACAAGTTCTACGACAGCCCATTCTGCACCACTTGCTTTGTGCCTTAAGTTCTGGAAACAGCTCCTTCGGAATTCTGGTTAGTCCCTTTATTTGGGGAGACATAGAGGAGAAAAGAGATAGGAGCCCAATTGCAACTAATACTCATTGTCTCCTTTGACCACCGTCCCAGAGTACCTCCCATCCATACCCAATAACTCTGTTGGTCTAGGTGGTTCGCATGATTTGATGACTAAACCCCAGGAGGGGCTCAAAGTCATGACTGGCGCATACTCCTATTTATGACCAAAATTGGATGCTGAATATTTTCTTCCTGTCCCTGATGAGTAACAGTAAGCCTTGTAAACCTCCTCATAATTACCTGCCAGGATGGTGACTCCTTTCCTTCTCTCCTGCTCTCTCACACAAGGAATCAACACTGGCCCCCTGAGAGCCATAGCTAAAAGTGTAATGGGAACCTTGCTGGGTTCCCTGGTGGAAGCATTTTCTCTCTAAACCTGTAATTCTTGGAGTTCTGGGCATGGGAAACACAAATTCCACGGGTGGTTCGCTAGGCATGATGGTGAGCAGAGCAACTCCTAATTCTGTCTTTTAGTTTCTGGAGCCGTGTGTCCTACCTACCAAGGAGACAGCACCATATTGTGGAAGATATTTCACGCCTTTTGAATTTTGGGTCTCAGGACCCCTTACACTCTTAGAAATTATTGAGGACCTCCAGAGGACTTTTGTTTATTTGGGTGATCACTATCAATACTGTATTAGAAACTAAAACGGAGAACATTTTGAAATACTTCTCATTTGAAGATAATGGTGAGGAACACATTGCACATTGAGAAAATAACACCTTAGTATAAATACTCTGAAATTGCTTTTGACCTAATGGAAACCTGAGGCCCATCATAAAGTATCAGAATGTTCCAGAATATGAAGGAAGATGATAAAGAACAAAATCTGGCAAATGAATTTTACTTTCCTTGGTTTTTAATACTTGAATCTCAAAAGAAGCTGAGGAATATGTTAAAATTTAAGTAAAGTTTGGTTCACTTTAATGGGTTTGCCTTCTTGATTTACTGATTTTGCCTACTCTATTTACTTGATTGATACCTTTGCTGACAATATGAAGGATTATTCTTTACTTTCTGTGTAATCTGCCTACATGGCAAAATTCTTATGTTAATTTTTTATATTTCTGATTTTTTAGGAAAAGAATCTTGGTTATGAAAGAACTTATATATTCTTTATAGTCATGCTAATGCTTTTGTTTTTTAAAAAAATTATAGCTATTTTGGGGCACCTGGGTGGCTCAGTAGGTTAGAGCCTCTGCCTTCGGCTCAGTTCATGGTCCCAGGGTCCTGGGATCGAGCCCCACATCGGGCTCTCTGCTCAGCAGGGAGCCTGCTTTCCCCTCTCTCTCTCTGACTGCCTCTCTGCCTACTTGTGATCTCTGTCTGTCAAATAGATAAATAAAATATTTAAAAAATTATAGCTATTTTGATTAAATAGATAACTAAAGATTGTCAGGTACCCATGATCCCATCTTAATCAAATGTCCAAATCTCCTCTAACAGTTTTTTTTATTTTTCCCTCTCTAATCACACTCAGATACATAAATATTTTTTAAAAAAGAATATTTCAGGATATCTTTTACACCAAAATGTATTTTGAGATTTCTCAGAGGATCTTTAGAAAAACAAAAAGATTTGTTCCTTCACCTTATAAAAAGAAAGATGCTAGAAATAATTAGGGTTTTTTTTATATGTTACTATTGTAGTTTCATGGGAAAAGTTATCAAACAAAGAGATAGTTGGATTTCAATTCAGATGGGTAAAACATTATTAATATAAAGATCTCAGAAATTATATATCATGGAAGTCTCTAGATTGTCTCCTTACTTTTCGTAATAGGTCTAGCTTCAGAGGAAACATTGCTTAGATTCTGTCTGGTTTTCTTACATTTGTCAGAATCCTAGCGTTTCCTCAACCAATGTTAGACAACAACAATATGATGTTAGCTTTCATTTCCATTACTACTAAAAATTACATTAAATTAAAATTACATAATTACTTAACTCTGAAAGAAAAAGAAAAGAAAATGTTAACTCTGTCACAGTCTTCTTTAATTTGAATTGAGTATCTTTTATTGCACTAGTTTTCAATTTGGGAATGCACATGAGACTTACCTATATAGTTTTATAAAGATACAGTTGTCTAGGACCTGTGCCAGACTTACTGAATCTCTTTATATTCTTGATATATTCCTGTATATGTTTGGTACAGTCTTGGTATATTATGTCTCGAGAGTATTATGTTATTATGTCTCCAGTTTCTTCCCTATAAAATTATGTTTACCCATTTATATAAATCAGATATTCTCTGACTTCTCTGAAACTGGGTTTTATCATTATTCTTAGAGACAAGTTGTCTAGAATTTGCTTTGGAATGGCTTTATCATTTTGTTTTGCATGCTAAAGAAGCAGGCAAATTTCCTTGTCAGTTATATTATTATTATTATTATTATTATTATTATTATTATAAACTCTCATTAGCCCTTTACATTTGAAAGTTATCTGTAACGAATTAACCATAGCCATTTTCCCTGTGATCTAAGATACTTTTTATTTTTGCTGACACTTGCTAAAGTCTGTTATCAGCTACAGACCTGAGTGTGTGTCTTCAACAAAGAAAGATGATCGCAGAGCTCCATGGAAAAGGACTATACCAGGTATTATAAAGTATTAACCCTTCAAAGAATAGACTCTTGGGTAGGCCTCTGATGCATCACTTGGACAATTTTCAGGCCATACCAGCGGGTTGGAGCAGAATTTCCAGAATTCTTTCCTTTAAGAAGTATGCAGGCTCTAGACCCGAAACCTAACTCAAGACCCAGTAAAATAGGAATTAATTACATAGGGCTGAATGAACCTATGAGAAGAATGCGATGTGGTTATTTGTTTAGAATATTGTTGATCTTTTAATGTTCTATTTTTCAGATAGAAAAGCAACTATTTGTTTCCTTCCTAAATTTTCCATAACTCATGAACAATGTCATGCCTTTAAGTACTGAAATAAAACATTTCAAAATTATATCTGATTCTGATTAATTCCCCGTGAAATCAGAAACTCTTACTAAGTCTCCATACTTTACATGGCAATATAGTTATTTGCACAGGTTTAGTAAAAATCTTTTTATCTCTTTAACCAAAATATAATTGGTTCCCAATTATGCAACTAAAGCCTTGCCTGGAATGTCATAGTTTAGAATAATGCTCATTTAATGGAACTTAGGAAGACAATATTTATATAAACTTCCCAGAAAGATCAGTTTACTTCCTAGTTCACAGGACCCCAACCTTACAGGAATGAAGGCTTGACTGAGGCCACAGGATCACCACAAGATGGTTGACTCATATGTGTTGGCATCTTCTACCTGACTGTTGGCCAGAAACCACACTACTCAGGCTCTCTCTCTCCAGAAGCCGCCTGAGTCTCCTCATGATAGCTGATTTGCCTAGATCCAGTCATCAGAGAGAGAGAGACAGAGAGACAGAATTAGAGGGAACAAGGAGGAAGTTCCAAAGCCTTTAATACCCAGTCTCAAAGTCACACTGTTAACTCTGCCTAATTCTATTTGTTAGAAGCGAGTCACTAAGGCTAGCCCACATTCAAAGAGAGAAAAATGAAGCTCTGCTTCTTTTCTTTTTTCTTTTTTTCTTTTTTTTTAAGATTTATTTGTATATTTGAGAGAAAGAGAGCATGATTAGGGGAGAGACAGCAGGTGAGGGAGAGAGAGAATCCTCAAGCAGATTTCCCACAAAGCATGGAGCCTGATGGCGGGCTCTATCCCAGGACCCTGAGATCATGACCTGAGCTGAAGTCAAGAGCTGACCACTTAACTGACTGAGCCACCCAGATGCCCTGAAACTCTACCTCTTAAAGGAGAGAGTATCAAAGAACTTGTGGACACATGATTAAATCCACCCCAAAGGCAAACCAAGGTTTGGTGACTTACAAAGACCTGGCCTGTCCATCATTCATGGCCTACCCTCACCTCACCCTTGAGTAAATGTACAATTTAATGGTAAAATAATCTTGGAACGAATACCGATAAAACAAAGCAGGCCATATTTGAGTGCTATGATAGAAGTCAATAAAGCTCCAGGGAAGGAGTGATATTGGATTTCATGAAGGAAAGAACATTGGACATGCGTCATGAAGAATGAGAGGACTTCTGTAGTCTCAGATTAGAAGCCAGAAGGAGGAACTGGTCAGGAAAGGCAGGAGCTAGTACCTGTTGAGTCCTGGGGAGCTGGGAACAATACAGTGTCACCAAAACCAATCAAAATAAAAGAATGAATGTTTAAAGAAGAGAATGGTGTGGGATTATGCATCCAGGTCATTGGGAATAGACACCAGGAAGACTTGTACATCAGGGTCAGGACGTTAGAAATCCCGGAAGTTTCTGATGAGAGATATCTTTCCAGCACCCTCCAGTATACCCACATGCATTAACCACTTCAGCCTGGTGAAGACCCAGCCTGGGAAGACTGGTTCGGAGTGGGAAAGGGTAGTCACGGGAGGGCCATATGGGAGGCTGGTGAGATGACCAAGTGCCTTACCCACCCCCAGTGCACATCAGAGTCACCGTCTTAAAACTCACTGGTGCCCAGCCCTCCCCTCCTGGGGTTCTGATTTAATTGTTCTGAAGTGGGTTTAGGCACCCCGGATTTAGGCATTCTAAGGTGCAGCTGGGTTGAGAAGAATACCGTGATAGAGCAAAGGAAGTCTTCTCAGCTCCAAAAGGAATTGTGGCTCTGTCTCCTCTTGCCTCATTTCCTGAATTCCTCTTCTACCTCCTCAGGTCCTTGTCCCTCGGTCCTTTGTGTTTTTATTATTTATTAAGTTCCCCCTGGAAGTACCTCTATTTTGCCAGACTATTCTATTCCCCAGTGTCTCAAATTCTCAAACAGCCTATCTTTTCCCATGACCCTGCAAACTTCTGTTTCCTCAGAGCAGCTGCTGTCAAGTAGACTTTAGGAGAAAAGCAATTCTATTGGATACATTCACACTAAGATGTGAACAGTTGATGAGCCCATTACCCTTCTACGGGTATTTGATTTTTAAACATTTTTCAAATCTTTTTTGTAATCTATTAAATGCTTTTTATATTTTAAAAGTTTATTCATTTGAGAGAGAGAGAGAGAGTGCACACATATGAGCAGGGGGGCGGGGCAGAGGGAGAGGGAGAAGCAGTGACACAGGGCTCTATCCCAGGACCCCAAGATCACAACTTGAGCTGAAACCTAGTGTCAGACACTTAACCAACTGAGCCACCACCCAGGCGCCCCTAAATGTTTTTTATCTAATCTTTTTTTAAAAAATAATTTTATTCTTACAGAAAAGTTACAAGAAAAAAAAAAGACTCCTATATACTCTTTTTTTAAAATACATTTGTTTTATTCTCTATCTCTCTCTCTCCACACACACAAGCATACACATACAATCACAAACACACATATTTGTTTTTCTAAACCATTCAGGAGTTAAGTTGTAAGTTTATCCCCAAATCTTCAGTGGATGCTTCCTAGGAATAAGGACATTTGCCTACAGTCAAAACATGCCAAAATTAACCCATTTACATCGATACAATTGGCCATCTAAGGTACAGACTCAACTCAACTTTTGCCAATTATCCCAATAATCACTAGTATAGAAAGACAACAACATCAAAAACAGCATCTTTCTTTTTGGCTTTTTCTTCCTGGTCCAGATATGACACTTGATTCCGCACTGCGTTTAACTGTTTGGCCTCCTTGAGCTTCATCAGTCGGGGTCATCTGCCCAGTCTTCACTTGGCACTGCACGGTCTTCACATTTTTAAAGAGCACAGGCCATGGTTTTGCAGAAAGTCCCTCCGTTGGGGCTTGTCTGATGCTTTCTCACAATTAGATTCAGGTTACAGATGTCTGGCAGGGACACCACTGTGGGGACGCTGTGTCCTTGGGGACATCCCATCAGGGGCTGTGCCATGTCCATGTATCCCATGAATGGTGCCATTAACGTCTCCACTGTTTCTCTGATGGTTTCCCTGTTTCTACCACTGTTTCTCAGAGGTGGTTTCTCTGTAAAGTTAAAAAACATTTTGGTGGAAATTACTAAACATTTTGTGGGAAGATACTATGAGGCCATATAAATATCCTGTTTCTCAATAAACTTGCTTCTATGACCCTTCTATGACCCTTCTATGACCCTTGTCTGAATCTGATGACTCTGATGGTTGCCAAGAGAGGATTTTCTAATTTTGTCATTTCTTTATACCTATGAGTTGGCCTTCTGCTGTAAAGGAGAGCTCTTCTTTCTCCCCTGTTTATCTGTTTATTTATTTCTATAAACATGGACTCATAAATTCCTATTATATGCAATAGGTTGTAATATATTGATGTCATTATTTATTTTGACGCCCCAATTGGCTCAGATTTGACCAACAAGAAACCTGTCAAGCTGGTTGGATTATTTTATTTTTAAAAGAGGTAGAATTTCCATTCAAATATGTCTCCAAATAGTACACATAAGGCAGTCGTTAAGAGCAAATGAAATGAAAAGTTTAGCCCATCACGGTGGGCAGAGTATCCTTTACCAGATCAGTGCTCCCCAAACTGTTCCAGCTTCTCATGACTTCTTCCTTCTTCTCTGTCCTAAAATGGAATTAAATGCTAGATCTTGAAGGGACTCAAAAGCTCTGTGGTTCCCAAATACTGACTTGTGCCAAGGGCACTGGGATCACTGAAGAGCCAGTTTAACCAGAGTGCTCTCCCGTGAAGATTCTGATTCAAAGGGCAGACCCAGATGGGTGGGCACTTCATGTGTTCACAAGCTCCCCAGGTGACTCTTGTACTCAGCCAATACTCCCTTTCCCTATACACACACCCTCCTTTTATAGGTGAGGAACCAGTGACTGGAGAGGGACATCAACGGTCTTGAGGTCACGCTGTTAGTGCACCTAGTGTGAAATCAAAGTCAATGCCTGCTGTGGGCCTGCACAGAGCTGTCGCCTTTGCACTCTTTGAAAACTCCCAGGTTTTTGTCCCGTTACAACCCTCACAGCGGTAAGAAGGCTGTCCGGGCCAGGGGAGTGTGAGTTAGATGCTTGTAAACCGGGAGCTGCTTCTGTTCTATTGACTTAATAACTACCTGCAATGTAGTTTGTTTCTTTTAAGCTGATCCCCAGAGTTTGACTGTTGTAAATCAAAAATGATAATACATGATTCATACAGTTGTTATGAGCATTCATTGTAAAGACGATCTGTGGGAAAACCTGGCACTTTTGCTAGGGAATGAATTAACCAATTCCCCTGCTCCCAAACATGCGCGCGTGCGCATGCGCACAAACACACACACACACACACACACACACACACACACACACCACTAATGCCATGGAAGGAAACCCCTTCTGTTACTACTTCTCTCTCCTTTAGCTCCGGTCCCTACTGAGCGTACCAACACGCCCTTGCCCCAAACAAGGACAAAACTGTAAGGTAAACAGGTACCACCACATTGCACACACACGACCACTGGGACTGTTCTGACCCATGGGCCACAAGAATTTGATTATTCAACAAAATCAACCTTGAGACATACCTTGAAACCTGATAACCCAGAATTTCCGCCTGACAACTCAGCCACCCACCTTCCCAACCTAAAAATCACCCAATGTTTTCAAGGCTTGTGACGCTACCATGAAGGAGCGGCCCATGTCTACGTTTCTGAATATGGATAACTGTCACCTAGTGTCCATGTGCTCAAGATCACAAGCCCTCTGCGGTGTACTCTCTCATTAGCTAGGTCATTTCTTAACAAGCTTCAGCGCTCTTCCCCTACCCTCCATCCGCTCTCCTCCTTCCTTCAGGAAATCTGTAGGGCAAGAGGGTACCGGAGGCCAGGGCCCCTGCCACAGCCAACACAATTCTGTCGCCCTCCTTCCGCTGTTATCTGGCTGGCCACAGCCTTGGCCTCCAGGAGAGAAGAAGCTGGGAAGTGGTATGGGCTGGGGCCGCCTGGCTGTAGAGACCCTGACTGGTGAGGCTGTATTGTCCCGGAGTAGAAAGAGCTGCTCGAGCAGCTCTTTCTTTCATCCACTGGGGATGGAACAGGTGGTGAGTCCTGTGTTTCTGAGTAACTGCAGCAAACTTAGTTAGCATCACCGCTAATTAACCTCTGGCCTCGTAATCCATAAAGCAATCAGTGACTCAGCATGGAAAGGGCCTGTGGTTTTAAACTAAGTCCACAAGTCCTTTAAATCGCCTCCCTCCAAAGCAGCCTAATTTCTCTCTTGAGTGTGGCTTATACACTTTTAATCAAAAGGATGAAGCCAAAATGTCAGAATATGACCTCCCAGGGTGAGTTGTGAAAGACATTACTACACTTCTGTTTTGCTCCCCCTCCTTTGCATCATGTGGTCTGTAGGAAGCCAGTTGCCATGTCACGAGACCCGCAAGCAGTCCTGTGGAGAAGCCCACCTAGCAGGGAACTGAGGCCTCCCCCACAGCTATGTGAGCGTGTCAGCAGGGAAGCAGATCTTCCCATCTCCGGCAAGACAAGATGGCCGCCGCCCCTGCCACCGTCTATGCTGAGGCCAGATCCTGAGCCAGAGCAGCCTAGCTCAACTACCTCTGAATGCTTAACCTACCACCATGGTAAAGTGGTAAAAATCTGGTGTTTAAGTCTCCAGGTTGTGTGGTATTCTGTTACATCATGATAGATAACCAATATAGGGGTCTTCATCTTTTCCAGAGCAACTGTGAGGAAGGGTAATTCAGGCTCAGCCTCGAAAGAACTGTCTTCCTCCAGCGTAACCCAGGGCAAGGCTTGACCACTCTGAGTGTTATTAGGAGCTGGTTTTGGCTTCCTGTAAGTTCCGCCCCCCATCAAGGCACACCCTTTGAAGCCAACGTGCATCCTCTCCTCTTCCCGTGTGACTGCCTTTCAGACACCTGAAGCCAGTGACAATGCAGTCCTCGTCCACTGGCTACAGGAATAAGAGGAGGGGCCCAGGAAAAGAGACATAGTCTGGAATTGGGCCACAGTTTTTCGTGTACCGATACTGAGAGGCCTTGGGAAATGAGAGAGACCAGTCCTGAACCACTAGGTAATATGATAAGAGCAGTAGCACTAATAATAATACTTAGCACTAATATAGCACCGAGGGTGCGCCTGGTTTGTTCGTCGTGTTTTATGTGTGTTAAGTCGTTTAAACCTCACAACTCCTCACTACCGCTCTTTTCCACAGATGGGGGAACTGTGGTGGCTAGAGGATGCCCGAGGCCCCCCAGCTAGTAGAGGACCCCCAGAGCCTGCTCGCAGTGGCATTCTCCCAATCACAGCTCAGGACTGCCTTTCTTGCTGGGTTTAGCTCACCTTGGAGCTGCCTTGAAATCTTGTAGAGAAACAAAATCACCATGTATTCAGCATCTGCTACATGTCAGCACCTGGGCTGAGGATTCTGCACACACTAGAGACATTAATGCTCACAGTCACAGAAAGATGCAAGTGGACGAGGGTATTTTTGTCTAATCCCAGACCCACCATGTGATTTTTATAAGGACCCATGGTCTGAGGCTGCCGGTCGTTTGTGATGGCAGCAAATCCACTCCAGGCTGTAAAAGCTGAGGTCCTAGGAGGGCTTCATCAGCAGAAAAGGAAAGCTGTCAGATCCTCAGAACCCTCAGGACACTCATTTATCATGGTGAGAAATATTGATATTAATAAACCCTTCCACCTGGTACAATTTCCTGTCATCGCCCCCCGCCACCACTTTCTATTTGTAGAATAAAACTCTCAGCAAACAGAACTTCACACTTCCTGCAGACCCGTTGGAGAAACACACATAAACACTCACGGGCAACCATTTCACACCTAATGAATGGGGGTTGAAGGTGTGTGACGCACGCACTGCAGGAGATTGGAGTGCTGCTTTCCCTCGGATTCCCTCTCCCGGGAGCCTGGCAGCAATGGGCAAGATGCAGCCCTCCCCCCACCTCCTGCTCCCGAGGTGTCTGTATGCACTGGGGCAAGGTCAGGTCTCTGGTCCTCCCACCCCTCTGTCGTGGGGGGAAAGTCCCCTCCAAGGGGTGAGGCTTGCTTTGAGAAGTCTGCCCTTTCTCAGATCTCAGGGAAAAGGCAAATCCAGATTTTGTGAGGCCTGAAGCTTGTACAACTGGAAGTCCTTCTTTAAGAAAAAGAATACATTATGAGACAATGTGAGATTTGAAAATCACCATTTATGTGAAACAAGAAAAGAAATCACAACCAATCTCAAATCTTAAAAATGCTGACCAGTACCATAAACATCACAAAGTCCACACAAATGATAAACGATTTCAGTAATAGCCTAACCTATGACTAAAATATTTTTTCCCTAACTTTTTGGGGGGCCACATATCCTTTAGATTGCTTCTTTGAATTTAAAGACAATTCTGCCACAGGAAGACAAGTCAGTCTTGTCTCTAGTATGCTTGATTAAGATTTTTTTTTCCGTACTGATTGTTTCAAAAAGGTTCCTTCAGCATCACAACTCATTCCTGGAAATACCACATAAATGTTTAGGATTGTTGTCAATTTGGGGGAAAATCATATAGAAAGTTTCTTTTCTATATGATTGCATGACTTCAGAGCATAACAAGTATTCCTTAGCAGTGACTAATCTTAAAAACTCTTTAAATTGAAAATCACTCATTGATTTGTTAGTCATCCATGTCCTCGTTGGAGAAGACTGTCATGAGTTGTGTACTATCCTCTTGGGTGTCAGTTTATCAGCAAGAAATGTAAATCTTTCTCCAACGTATTCATATGATTCACTCCTCATCATTAACTGGATTATTAAATAATATGAGTCTATTCATTATTATTCTATTTGCAATTATCTCTCCTACTGAATTACTGCTTTTGATATGATTAATTATAGTTCTGTCCTTGAATCAGATAATTTCTATTTATTTAATTGCTTTTCTTCTTCTATTAACTTTTTTCCTGAAATACTTTGCTAAGGGCAAAAGACAATCTTAGCCTGAACCCCCCAGAATCCTGTTAAGTCTACTTTAACATACAAACATTCCTTTGGAAACTTCCTTTATCTCTATACCCCAAGATACATGTTGGCAATCATTCCCCAAGCATATGACCTACCGACATACATCTGAAGGGACTTATGACGAAAGTTTTATTAGACAGTGATAATGATGTTCTCCCAACGATAGCTAAGCCCCTCAAGGTACTGGAAACCTTGCTTCCAGATTTCTTAGAGAGTGAGGCTATCCCTAATGCTTCCCAACTTGAAAGTACATAACTGGTCACTCCTCATGACCCCAGTGTAGCTCTTTCTGCCCATGAGTCCTGTCCCCGTGCTTTGAATAAAGCCACCTTGTTGATAAAAGATGTCTCAAGAATTCTTTCTTGGCGATTGGCTTTGAACCCTAATGTCTTTCCTACATCATATACTGCCTTCTTTCTTTTAGTGAAATGTTCCAAAAAATGTCTTTCTAAAGTGAATTAAAATGGCATATTAAGCCTTAGGAACTTTTAAGTAAACACCTTACTTCTTATTGTATTCAAGTTTTTCTTCTGTCTTCAAAAACAGTTTTTAGAGTCTCTTTTCAAGGTTGTTGTATCCATGTTGCAAGGCTGAACAGATTTATAATAGCAGGTCAACTATTATCTACATAATTCCAAAGCCGGGTACTGTAGCCCACATCATACTAAAATGAGACCTCTGGTCCTGTACCGATATTCTTGGAAGCCATTCCGACACCAGATACCCAACAATAGCTCAACTAGCTACATGGAAGTGACAGGGATTTCAAACAACATAATTATATTCCAATAGATGAAATAACTAAATTAAAAATGCCCACAACTCAACTTCCCCTTGCCCATATACCCAAAATATCCATGGGTACCACATTACCTGGGATAAGGAGGAGTATGAGGAAGAAGAAAGTGCAGCAGAAAGAGATAATGAACTTAACCAACTACAATTTAAAAAATGTTTATTTTGAGGAAATGTTTAAACTGAAAGAAGTCTCAATGGCCAAATCTAGGATAACTAGAGCAACGAAATAAATAATGATAGTAATGGATTTAACCTGCAGAAGAAGTTACTATCTATCAGTTCGTGGTGATATAAATAAAATAACTGATGAAATAAAGAAATGGGGGAGAAGGCACGGCTTTGCCTCACAGAAGATGTCCAATTAATAATTGTATGAAAGAGAAGATGGAAATGGAAAATCACCATTTGGCAAATACCAGAGTAATAACTGTTGCAGGCAAGAATCGTCAATGCATGATAAATCAGTGGTGAAAGTATGATGGTGAATAGAATATTTGCATAGTATCAAAACATCTCCTCATCATGTGCTTACTAATTACTAGGAGGTATGGGTGGAATCCAATTCTACAGAAGAGAAGCCAATTCTACAGAGAAGAAGCCTCACAGACACCCTAACCCAATGGTCAAAGTTGACATCACTAGAAACAAAACACATTGATATCATGTAGCACCTGGTATCATGCCCGAGAGAACATGATATCACTAACAAGTCAGTGGACTCTTAAGGGATCCAATGGTTTGGGGTAAGGGGATGTCTCTTGGAAATAAGGGACAAATTATTGTATCTCCCACCTCTCACCACCAAGAAAGAAGCCCAACCATGCTTGGTAGCTCTATTTGGGATCTGAAGTTCGTTTAGTGACATTGCTCTGGCCCATTTACCAGGTAACACGCAAAGGTGTCCACTTTGAGTCACACAAGTCCCAGATGCAGTGCAAAAGAGGACCAATATTGCTTAGACTGAATGGCTGAACAGATTCTATTGCTATTAGAGTTATCCGTGGTGGGCAGAAATACCATGGGGAGCTATGGCATGTCCCAGCAGGAGATTCACGATGTAGGCCCCTAGGGTCCTAGAGCAAGGCCGTTCCATCTGCAGAGGACAGATATATACTATTTGAAACATAGCTCCTGGCATGCTTGAGATCCTGATAGACATGGAGCATCTGACTACAAGTCACCACAAGTGACTCTGTGGCCAAAGCTTCCCAACACGAGCCAGCATCCAACCTAGCAAGCCATCAGTTCAACAGACCCAGTAGCAATCTGTGTATAACAGAAATGGTTCATCTGGGATTGGGCATGAGCAAGGCCAGAGGGCAATGCAGGTTGTACTGGTAGATGGCCCAGATGCCGCTGTCATCACAACTGCTGTACTGAGTTCACTCCCTTAGATAAAATATATGGCCCCGAGGGGGATGCCTTCCAACAGCCAAGCTGAGGGAGGAAAAAAAGGCTGAGATTGGTTCAAGGATGTATTAGATTGATTTGGAGATGCTAGCCAAAAGTGGACCGCTGTGGGGCGCCTGGGTGGCTCAGTAGGTTAAAGCCTTTGCCTTCGGCCCAGGTCGTGATCCCAGGGTCCTGGGATCAAGCCCTGCATCAGGCTCTCTGCTCAGCAGGGAGCCTGCTTCCTCCTCTCTCTGCATGCCTCTCTGCCTACATGTGATCTGTCTGTCAAATAAATAAATAAAGTCTTAAAAAAAAAAAAGTGGACCACTGTGGGCCTGCAGTCCCACTCTGGGCAGTCCTGAAAGACAAGGGCAGAACACATGGTCATTCACTTTGGGTGACATAGGAATAAGTAGCAATAAATACACAACTCAGGGCTATGGGAAATGACTCGGCTGTTTGGCCAAGGGGCCTGAATAGAGAAAGATGACAAGACTGGGGCCTAGGAGACCATGAGGGGGACCCAGGGGTGAAGATCTTTGTACTACATGTTAATGCCCAGCAGAGAGCATCTACCCTGTTGGGACATTAAACCCCGTGAAGATCCGGTGCTATCCTCTAAGATGCCCTTAGCACCCCCCAAAGACCATTATAGGATGTCTCCTACTCCCCAGCAACCAAGGCGTAGAAGTAAGAAAGGCCCCGCACACCTTCATTTTCTGTGTCCCACCTGGGCAATTAATGTCTCCTATTGCTGCCGCCTTAGCTCTGTAAGTCTAGAGTCCTGATTCCCAGAGGGAAGCACGTGTACCCAGGGACATAGGAAATGCCCCATTAAACTTCAAGCCTCAGTTGCTGCCTCATCACTGTGAGCTTCTTGTGCCAAAAGAAGGAGGTGAGAAAAGGAGTCCCCATACTAGCAGGGTAACTGACCTTGATGATCATCACGGCAAGGTAGGGCTGCTGGAACAGTCTGATTCCAGGTGCATAGTGGGGCTTTTCCTGGTTCTCTCCTGCCTTTTCTGGTGATAACTGGACAAGTGCAGGCATGGCCAGAGACAGCATACTGAACAGAAGCTCACACGTGATGGTTTGGGTCCTCCTAGCAAAGTCAACAGCGAGAATATGAAATGGGTAATCATGACATTGAGACCCAAAAGCACCCACAGGTTACACATCATCCCTCTAATCTTCCTCCGGTAAGTGGCAAAGGAAACCAACTGGAATCCCAGCAGAGCTGCTCTCGGAGAGACTGAATGTCCCATCGAAGTCCAAGCAGTCACTAAGGCAGGTGCTCTGGTGCCTGACCCAGAAGCTTCCATTTAGGGTGAAGGTTCCCGTTGCCTCAGCTGCATGAGTATTGGCTGCTGACTGCTCAACCGAGCCCCACAGTAAAGGAAGTGGTCTGGGGAGCAAGGTGGGGCTCCCCCGCCTCAGTCTCAGTCAGTTCAGAAGGACTATACAAGTAGAATTGGCTGTGGCCGCTGTTGGAACTGTGCCACACTTGAACCCAGCCCGTGCTCATCTCTGTTTCCTCTCTCCCTTACAGGTGTCACTCGAGAGACTGTTCCCCTGCACACAGATGTCTGCCGCACTCTGTCTCTCAGGGAGCCTGACTCAAGACTCCCGGCTTTTCTGCATTCTCATGACACGAGTAGGAGTGTCGGCCCGTACACCTAATGGTCGACACTCCTCCGGATGAGCGGGGATGGTGTGAAGCTTCACATGGATGTAGGAGGTGAGCAAGAAGTAAAATGTATGGTTTGCAGTCCCTGGGATGTGATGGCCGCTTATTACCACAGGAGAACTGAACCCATTCAGATGGTTACAGAATCAACACAGTAATTCTGCGTTTAAAATTTCACACATTTTTGGACCCAATTTAAGGGTGGCCCAAGCCAAACCTCAGTTTATGAAGCAAACGTAGGTCTGAGCCTATAAGTGACAAACTAGACTTAAGCGAGAGAGAGAGGCATGGAAGCAAGGAGGCTGAGGGCTCACTCAGTGGAGTTTTCTGGAGTTGCAAGACCGAATCCACTCAGGCTTGCTTGCAGTGGTTGTTGAGTGAGTCTGGAACATGAGGCCAAATTGCTAGTCAGCAGGACATGGTCCGAGTTGGTTAGCCAGCTGTCCATGTGGTTTCAGATCACTGCCAAGAGCTTTTTGTGAGGAATCCAGATGTCTCTGGACTCAAGTGGAAAGTGAGTCGATGCCTGGATCTGTGGGTGAAATAAAGCCAAATACTTCATTGTTACGTTCCATGTCTTCATCCAGTGGGAGGCATGGATCTAAGACAAAGATCTGGACCACTCGGCAGTACACTCAGACAAGAGAACTTGATAAAGTCCTTCCCAAAGAGGCATCAGCAATTACTCTTCTGATGAAACTTGACTAGTCACAAGGTTTAGTGCCTCTTTCCCGGTACATAGAGTTTCTTGAGCCCGTGAATGTGTCCTTGCCACCTTAGTTAATGCCCTGGAATAGAACACAGCGGCATCTGGCTGAAGAATGTTCTGATGCGGTAGCTGCTGAGGGAGAAGCCGGAGTCTCACTCGTTAATATTTCATGAAGTCAGGCCTTGGGAAGTTGTGTGTTGCGGATCTAATCAACCTATGAGCCAGCGGCAGTGCATCTGGCCTCTTGCATCCAGTTTCTGTGCAAATCTTGGCCACTTTTTCATTTTTAATCCCATTTTGATATTCCATTCCCTCTGGTGACTGCAGACAATGTGGCCATTGACAGCATGAAGAATCCTGTAGGCTTTGTAATTTTAGAACCTGACCTGTCAAACATACGTCCCTACGTTTGGACAGGCTTCCAAATCAGGGGATGAAGTTTTATACAGTCTTCGGCTGATCACCACTGCCTCAGCCTTGGCGCACAGATATGCTGCTCCCCGTTCCGAAGAGACCATAAATTACAAAAACATGCCCATATGGAGAACATTCTCCCTATCTGGGTAACTCGAGCTTGAATTTTAATTACAGATAGCCCCCAGAGGAGGGAATAAAGTGCTTTCTCTTTTTTGACAGTCACCCTGTGCTCCTTCTTCAGTTGTGAGCCTTACTAACAGGGAAGCTCCTGGTGTACTGTTTGGCCAAACAGGAACACTGTGGACAAGCTGGCCAAGCCTCCTGCTTCCGAACGTCCCTTCCTCGTTGCCCTTGGGGGGTGGGGTGTCATGGGCGACGTGAAGGAGGGGCGGGGGCAATGCTGTTTGTGCCAGGCAAAACAGGGGTACGAAGACCGTCTGCCCATCTCCCAAGATTGTGATCTGAATCGGACACATCATGCCAAGGTGCTCCCTGAGGAGAGTGCCAGGCTCGTGACATTGGAAAGAAGCCGCAGTCTGAGAGTAGCCCGAGGCCAAGGCTGCTTGGCGATGAGCCAAAGCAAACGCCGTTTTATATCACATTAAGACACCAGAAATTTTAATTTTTCTGTTGTCATAAACGGCCCAAAGGCATAGTGAGCATCTGGCTTTGAAGAACTAAGCATTCCCAGCTCAGGTGGGGGCATCCAGCGTGCCCCACAGGAGGCCAGGAGCAGCAGCAACCCCCTGGGGAGGACAGAGTGCCTCTCTGGAGATTAATCCTCTTCCTTTTGCCTTCTTAAACCAATGACTGCTTTAAAAGACACTGCTAAGCCCTTCAGAACACAATACCCCCTGCAAGATAAGCTTATCTCCATTTCACAGATGGAAGAAACTGGAGTCCAAAAGACAGGTGGGTGGCACTGGCCAAGCCTGGTCTTGAGCCCAGATCCTTTTGCTCTAAAACCCTCGCACATCACCTCTGCTGTAGTCCTTCCCTTGTCTGCAAAACAGCCCCTCTTCTGTAGTACAAGCCCAAACTAGAGACTCTTGCTGATCAACCTAAGCATGTAGGGAACATAGCAATGGAAAAGAGACCTACTTGATTCGCTTGTGTATCCTCCATTCTCTCCCTCACTCTCCATTCATTAGCTTAACGAATATTTGTGCTCGCTGGGGCAACACATACACTTAACAAATACTGAACTGTAACTCTGACCCGCATACCCCGCTAAGTGCTGAACAGGGGGTCCACTGAGGAAATCAGACACTTAACCAAGTAAATTCACCAATAAATACATAATTACAAGCTGCACACAGGGCCTTTTTTTTTCTTCCCAAAGTCCGTTCCCATCGGCACCAGCAATACTGGAGAAGGGATTTCAGACATGTGGTTTGTGAACTGGAACAGAGAGATGCTCCAGCATGGCACGGCTCCCAAGAAATAGATGTGTATTATGCAAACCGCAGACATGGCGCGGTTTCCAGTAGCAGCGTTAGGGCAGGTGAAAACAAACGGGTGAAACTGATATTAATATATTTGGCTCAGCCTGCTATGTCCAAAAGACCATTTCGGCAACATCTCCTTATTGAGAAGATATTTTACCTTTTTTTTTTTTTTAGACATCATCCACATCCGGGGTGTATTTCAGGCTTACAAGAAGATGTGGACTCGAGCGAGTCTCATTGCAAAGGCTCAGCACTGCGTGTTGGTTGTGGTTGTTGTGTTGCAAGTCCGTGTGGACACTGACAGAGCAATCTCATGTGTACACTGGCGGCTTCCAACCTTGGCTATCATGGGAATCACTGATGGATCATAATTCTCATTTGCTTAGCGTGGGGATGGGTTAGGGTTGGGGAGAGGGATTGCCTGCCTGGCTGTTAGTATATTTGAAAGCTCCCTAGGTGATTTTAATGTGTAATACGCGATAAGCAGTAACACCTTGCACCCAAAGTCTTCAGATCATTCAAGGTGACAGGCCTGAAGCCCCTCACCCCCACTTGTTAACCCCTGCCCTCTATCCTCTGTAAGCCAGCCCTGACCCCAAGCTCTGGACCAGGCACCTGGGTCTGGAAAGCTGGGCTGGAGAGCCCCAGGAAAGTTGTCATCACACCTGGCATGCACGCCCTGGCTGCTGGTCCCTTTCTGACCTGCTGGCCCTGACTCTACCCTAACTATTATTATCTCCTGTTCCTAAGGCTTCCTTAGTCCAGGAATCTGCCCTGTGTCTCTAGTCTTGGGTCTGCTTTGGTCTCTTTCCTGTCTCCCAATCCCACTGCCTATTGGAGCTTCTGTCCTTTTTCCAGCTTGCTGGGACATCTGCTGCCTCTTTGCCAGGTGGTGGGCCCACCAGCCTGGTTGCTCCCCCTTCACTCCCCCAAACCTCTCCCCAGCAGCTGGGCCACCTTTCCTGCCTTGGCAGATAACTCTTCCCTGCCCAATCCTTATTGGAGCATCTTAAGCTCAAGATCCTTTAACTCCCGATCATAATGGGCTCATTAATCTTTTTATCTAGGCACTTCAACCTACCCAGGAAACAAGAACCTCTGCTTCTTTCTAGTTTTATCCCTCTTGACTTACCTTTGTTTTTTTTATCTTATCTTTTAATTTTTTTTAGTTTTTAGTTGCTTTTCCTGCTCTAGGCTTGCCATCCCCAGAGGAGACCACAGAAAGTCTAATAAATAGTGGAAGATAAATAGTGGAAGAAGTATGTCGCCCACAGCCACGACAAGAGGTGTCTGCTCTGAGCTGACTCACTGCCCATGACTGATCTGGGAGCCCAGAAAGAACTGCAAAACCAGTGGAGAAAAGTTCCCTGGGAGATTTCAGTTTCCAGCTCAGTGTTCTCTTGGAGCCTCTTGTGTAGGCCTTGCATGACTTTTTTTGCCCCAAAGTCCTGAGGGCAACATTGTTACAGCCAACTCTGCAGTCCTGTTATGAGGGTAGCAGAACCCTTGGCTGGGAAGTTAATAATTTTTTGCTATTTTGCATAGACTTACAGCTGGTGTCTCCAGAGTCAACCTTGTTAGATAAATAAAATTAAGGCTGTGAGGCTGTTATCAAAAGCCTACCACATTTCTCTTCCCACTAGGGATTTAGGCAAAGATGAAGAGAAGACAAGAATTTTTTAAATCCATGCATCACACATCCAGAAGCCAAGACTTGGCGGGTTTTCTAAGTGTGAGGGAACAGGAATGACTTTCCCTACCTCTGGCAGATTCCTACTGCCCCAGGCCAACAGGTGGAATTTCTGGGGGAGCTAGCTACTCTAACCCTCTCCTTAAACTTGAACTCTCCTGAACTCTTACGTCCATAAATTGACTTGACCCTTGGGGAAATGTCAACTTTATCTTTGGATCATTTAGTCCTGTCTATAAACCTAAAACACTAGGATTGAACAGCATTAATTGGTGGGGTGAGCACTGCACAACAGTAACACAGGACTTGTGGGGTGCTAGGTGGTTGGGTTGGTGGATGAACGGATGGATGGATGGATGGATGGATGAAGACCTACTCTGTCAACCATGAAAATAATTTATTCCTCTGTCTTGTGTGCGATGAGATAATATTTGGAAACCTTAATTGATATGCTGTTGTCCCTGATAATATATTTTTATTTCTTGGCTTTTCCACCATTAAAAAAAGTAAAGATGATAATTGTATCTTCTTCACCAGATTGTTATGAGAATTAAAGGAGAGAACTGGAGAAAGTTTAGCCAGGTATTAACTTACAGCAAGAGATCAATACATGTAGCTACTGTTCTTCCCATTTTACATTAATAACTAGTTCAATATCGCACAGCTAGAAAGTATAAAACCTGGATATGTCCCGCCCTGTTGAGAAGCAGCTGCTGGCTTAGATTTCTCCAGAACCTCACTCATCCCCCTCAGAGGGAGAACATCACCATTGAGGCTTCCTGATACCCGTGTGGACCAGTCCTCTCCTCCTTCAAATGGTCATGCTCATGCACTGCAAGAAAAAAAGAGGGGTGTGTGTGTGTGGGTGTGCGCGCGTGCACAGGTGTGCCCATGTGCGTATGTTGAAGGGAGGACTAGAGAAGAGGTCTGCTATCCCATTTGGAAAATTATAATATATGGGAGGACTCGGGTGTGTCTTCTTGAAAACTCTTCTAGGAATGGACACTCTCAGCTTTTATTTTGGAAGCCCAAGCCTTGTGATTCTGATGGTGCCTCAGATGGGAGGAAAATCAGAAGCAGGAAGGTGCCAAAGAGGAGCTAGCTGTTCAGCCCTCCCTCTGCTCCTTCCCTGGGACTCTTTATTTTATTTCATTTTATTTTTTTAAAAGATTTTATTTATTTATTTGACAGACAAGTAGGCCGAGAGGCAGGCAGAGAGAGGAAGGGAAGCAGGCTCCCTGCTGAGCAGAGAGCCCAAAGCAGGGCTCCATCCCAGGACCCTGAGATCATGACCTGAGCCGAAGGCAGAGGCTTTAACCTGCTGAGCCACCCAGGCGCCCCACCCTGGGACTCTTTAAAATAAATATACCTGCACGCTGGTTCTGTGCAAAAGGGGGGCCTCCCTGGCTCCCTTCACCTCCATGCTGGCTCCAAAGGTCCTCATTGCCCTGAATGTCAAGGATGGTCTGAGGAGCCTCTGAGTTGAAGGATAAGGACGGGAAAGAGTCGGCCTCTGAGAGGTGGTGTTATTTGAGTAGGATAAAAAATTGCCAAGTAAATCAGCCTTTGGGGCCAGAGGCACAGTCTGTCACTCCCTGTTGGTTTCTAAGCTTTGCCCCAGGGCTCCCTTGAGGGCCCTTCTAAATCTGGACCCCAGCAGAGGTCAAGACGGAGAGCAGACATCTTGACCAGAGCCAGGCCCCGTCTGCCGGTGCTCAATCTGCCTGCAGCTAGAGATAGCAAAACGCGGACTGAGCAGAGAGGTGACTGACCGAATAGGTGGCCTCCGTGCCTGCTCAGGATTCAAGAGTGTTCTTCCAAGAGCACATAGTACCAACCCCGAGGGGGACGTTGTTGAAAACGGAGCAGCTACTGCATTTTCTCTATGTTCCTATAAGAACCTTCAACTTTTTTTTTTTTTTAAGATTTTTATTTATTTGAGAGAGAGTGGGAGAGAGAGCACAGAGGGAGAGGGTGAAGCAGACTCCCCTGTTGAACAAGGAGACAGACGTGGGGCTCGATCACAGGAGCCTGGGATCATGACCTGAACTGAGGGCAGTCGCTTAACCCACACATCCCTTGACCTTCAACCTTTAAACATAGCATCCAAAACACTGGTTTTCCTTACATATCTCAGTGGCAGAGCAGCCAATGGAGCAGACAGGTGGCAGAGGACCCACATGGCACTTAAAGGACATCAGTACATGGAAATTCAGCTTTGGAAAACAGTTAAATAACTGTGGATAGGTTTCTGACTTCATGAGATGTTTTCCAGTACCCCTTTTGATAAAGAGTGATTCTGGATCACTTACCATATAAGTCTGATTTATAAAAAGCCTGTCTGTTCACAACACAGAATGTGAAAGTGAAGTGGTTTGGTTTGGTTAGCAAAGAAAGGATAATCTCTTGCTCATAGGAGGATGGCAAGGGTAATGTCCAGGTGACACAGGGGAGCACCTTTCCTGGAATTCTTAGCAGAGTCTATTTTCTAAGAGACTGTCCCAGTAACTCACGACTCTGACAGTGCAGCCGGGGAGCTTGTGCGGCTTGTAAGTAACACAATGAGGAAGGAACTGCTGTGATTTTGTCATATCAGCATGGAAGATGATGGAAGATGCCGGAAGTGGTCCAGACAATGGGGACACTTTTGTGCTGAGATGCAGATGAGGCTTACACCTGGGAAGGAGTCATCATCTAGGAATCAGACTAGAATCAGGCTAAGAACCAGGGGATCCATAGAAGCCAAATGATAAAGCGAAGCTGTGAGGCTGAGGTCTGTGAACTAGGAGATTCATGGGTTCTAAAGCTAGGCCAGGCATAGATCAGAAACGAGTTACAGGAAAGCACGCAGATTGGAATGGTCATCAGCTCTACTCAAGGAACCCCAGAACTGGTAGGTGTGGGAAAGGTAAACCTGAACTCAGAGGATAAGAGACTGCTTGTCTGGAAGGTGGAGCCAGAAGACAGGCTGGAAGCAGGGACTCACATGGGATGGTTTCTATCTGGAAGAGGTAGTGGCAAAACATCCAAAGGAGCAGGAAATTAAATCTTACTCTCTCCTGCCTCCCTATCTATTTATAGCCCCAGCTCTTACTGAGTAAGGGACAGGCAAGTCTAGGTAGGGGGAGATTGAAAGAGGGTTACTCACCAGGCTCATAGAAATCTCAGATGTGGAGAAGTGTTGTGGACAAGATATTAACCAGAGAACAGGGAACATAACAACACCCCCCCTCCCCGTTTGTTCTGAATATGGAGGGGATATTTCCATGATATTTACAAATCTACCTTATTTGTCTTAAATGTTACCGACAAGGTATTTACTAAGTTCCCTGGCCAGTTTTCTATAAGAAACTGATTATAAAAGCCTTCAATGACAACCCACTGCGGACTCCTCTCACTCTAGAGGGCTTTTTTCCCTTTCCTTTCACTTAACTCATTTCACTTTACCCTTTCTGTCCGCGAGATTCGACTCAGTGACACAAGAACCCTGCAACCCTGTGTCATTACTTTTCTGTAATCCTTGTAACCTGAGTGTGATACATAGCCAGCTTGTCAGGGATCCAATACAAGGGACCACATGGTCTTCCCAAAGCCAGGTCTTCTGCTTAACATTATTGAATTGAAGGAAGTTCTCCCAGAAGGAAAGTGGACCTCAGCATCTGACTTGCCTTTTTCCTTCCTGAGCTTGCAGATTTGGTAAGAGGTATCCCAGCCTGGAGAAGAACCAAGGTGCCTCCCAACAATGAGGAACAGCAGAGAGCAGTGGCCTCTTGTCAGTCCTGTGACTTTGGAGCTTTGAAAACAAGGGAAGCAAGAAGAGAGACAGGTCTGCATGTTTTGCCATTTTAAACCCTGAGCTATTTCTCGGGACAGGCATCCTGAGTGGAATGCCTAATAGGGGGAAGATAATGAAAGAAGTCCCTTCAAAGAGGTACTAAGCATATTCGCTTCTTAGAAACGGGTGAGACAAGGAGAGAGGGAGCAGAGAGGCAAAGGTGGGAGCCAAGTGAAATCATCACAAATACTGTGTTCTCTGGTATACTGGAGCACCCTCCAGCAAGTCCATTTTCATCAGCAGCCAAAATAAAAACAGCAGGCATATAGATCAAATCTGAGACACCTTGGAACTTTAAGGAAAAGCCAAGGCATCAGAGAGCAGAATTTGGGTCGAAATTCATCTCAACAAGCTAGGAAAATTTGGAATTTAATCAGATAAATGGAAAGGCAGATGCTAGGTCCAAAACCACAGTCACACTTAATAAGAACATATGAGGCATGGCTCAGTGAGTGCAAATTAGAAGTGTGCATCTTTCCTACATGGCAGGAACACCACCGGGGCCGGCAAGCAGGTCTTTAGGAAGGACTTCCACAAAAGAGAGCTAACAAGCACAGAGGCGGTAACAGGATTCAACCCCAGAGCCTTAAAGGAACATCAGAGGAGCTTGTCATGCGGCCTGCAGGGAACAGCTGTGGGCAGGTGATGTGTGGAATTTGTAGCACCCTCTGCATAATGAAAATATAACACCACTTGTTCAAAAAGCAGGGAAGGAAAAAAAAAAAGCCCTTAAAGGTACTGCAATATAAAGCTTTTTCCTTTAAGATTATTTTTACATATCACACATAAAACATAATTGGGGTGATAACAATAGTATGTGAGTCACACCATAAGTTTATAATTTTCAAAAATAACATTTTGATGTCATTTTATATAATACAATAAATAATACTTCATTACTGTGATATATTGACAGATCAGGAGGCTCTTTTGCAAATGTATTTATACTCCCAGCGATTTCATTTTCATTCAATGTCATTAAAGGCAATGAGATACTCTTTGCAAATGCAAGACTACAAGCTGACAACTGATCTTTTTAATTTTGAGAATAATCTTTCTGATGATGCAGCTGTTGCTGAGCTATTAAGAGAATTTTACAGGCTGTGGGAACATTGGGATACATTTCTGATGAATTATTTTGAAATCTATATGTTAGTACACCTAGAACTGATGATTCCCACGAAACGCTCTTTCTAAAGAAATTTAACTCTTCCTACAAACCAATTTCCTGTAGTCTGAATTTAATTTTGAAGTCCTTTTATGCAGCAACATTTTAAGGTTTCCTCTGACATTTCCTGTAACTCGTGCAAGTCATACAATAAGCTGAAAGTGGCCTCATGATTTTCTGTAATTCAGAACATCTGTTTATGCGTTCTCTCACTATATCTGCCATTATAAGGAAACTTAATTTTATAACTCTTCTCTGTTGAAAATTGGTCCATCTAAAGCTTTATATGATATTAGTGTTCTTTTCCATCCAAGGTATCATCTTCAGATTGAATTTCTACTCTAAAGCTGTGCTTATTTCCCTTGCAATGTTGTAGCAGTTCTCAAAACTGGAGTTGTCAAGCTCTTTGGAGAGTCCTAGTAACTCTGTGATACACTTTCTTGCCATGTGTGTGATTTTATTTTGTAATAATTTACTGACAGTTTACTGCCTGAGCTTTGGCAGCTCTAATGTGGGAGTTCAGGCCAGAGATGGAATATTTGTGCAGATGTTCTGGGGCCCGGTTCCGGGGCCAGACAGGCAAGCTGGCCTCCCACCAGCAGTGAGGCTGCTGCCCTCGCGTGTAGTCTCCCCTCCCTTCCTGGCCCTGGCGGCTGCCGCCTCTGCTTCTTCTGCTACTACTGGTACTGTCATCACCACCAGTCTTGGAGCAGGTCCCTCCCCAAGCTGTCCAACCAGCTGCTCAGCATGCACGCTGCCCACTGACCATGGGGGCAACTGACCCGGGACCATGCATATCCCATTGCCCCCGCCCCGGGGTGTCTTCTCAGCTCATGCACTCTGCTCTGCTCTCCCATCAGACTTCATCTACAGAGCATGAGTTCCAAGAGAAAATGATTCAGAATTTACAGCAGTGACGGCAGGGCATGAAATTTAACACAGAACCCCTTGTGAGGTGGGTCCTGTGTGACTGCACGGGTCACACGCCTGGCTTGCTGGAGAGGTCAGGTAGGCGATGCAGATCCCAGGCTGGACTTTTGGCAAGTCTGCACACTCATAACCGAGTGGTAAGGTGGTTCCCATACATTAGTTTGTTTGGGTTTCTCTCTGCCGATGCACAAAGAAGCTAGCGCCTCAGAAGGAAAGGGCAGGGGAGAAGGAGACGGATCCTTTCCTGGACCCGGCTCAGCCCCAGGGACATGCACTTGACCTAGCCCCTGGCAAAGGAATGTTGCAGGTAGAAGCCTAAGGAGCTATTCTCCTCAGGGACCCTGAAATGTATAGAACCCCACTGAGCTGTATGGGGTGCAGGTGACTGCAAGGCAAAGGGCAACCCCTTCCTCACCACTGTTCTGAATGGAAATCAGCCAGTTGCTAGACCACAAGCTCTCCAGGAAGACCCAGCAGCCCTGACCCCTTGGGACCACAGGTCTGGGGCACTGGTACTGCAGATCCAGCAGTAGGTGGTATGGGGGGTATCCTGACCTCAAGGGACTTCTCGCTTTGCACTGCTAGGGTCAGGCAGGAAGGCAAGGACACCTGCAGGAGCCTATGGAAATGGAGGACAATTTGGGATCTGGTGGGGAACATGCCCTGCAAAGGGGCAAGAACCAGCACAACAGGGTTAGAATCACTCCTGGGATTCCATACCCATAGGCGGCTGAGACCTGGGGGGGATGCGTCACAGTTAGGCTTTGAGTTAGGCTTTGAGTATTTGAAGACCCATTTGATGAGAAAAGAAGGACCAGCTCTGTGAAGAACAGCTTGGGGAAGTAGTGGGACAGTGTGGGTGTGAGCGAGAACCATTCCAAGGGTCACAGCAGTCCAGCATAGGTATGGGCTGCCTCAAAGCAGTTCCAGCAGAGACAGGTGGGACTGTAGGTCAAAACCCTTTTGTGGATGATGCAAGAAGGAGATGGGTTTAGGGGAGAGAGGGGAGTGTTTTGCAAAGTGTGGATGGAGGACCTGCTTGCATCAGATGCACTCTGCAGAGAGGGCATGGAAATGCAGATTCGTGGTCCCCCCAGAATTTCTAATTCAGTAGTTCTGAATCTGCCTCTTTAACACACGACCCCTCACCCCACCCCTGCCCCCTCTCCACCAATCTTAATAGGCACTCAAGATCTAGAACCACTGTAATAAAGACTTTGCAGCCCTGAACCCTGATGCCTACAGCCCAGCATTTTTCCCCCTGCCCTTGCAAAAAACACCAGCAATGATTGCACAGAGAATCCCCAAGGCTGCAGCCCACTCAGGTCCCATGTGCTTGAACATTACAGAGGAGGAAAATGAGCAGGAGAAGGAGTGAGTCTCATACTAATTCTTTTAGCATGAATTAAACCCTATTTTCACAAAAACACTTTCAAGTTGTTTTTAAATCTCTTCTGCAATCCAAACCATCCCAAGCACTAAAGATACGAACAGCTTTCCCCAGACCATTCAAAAACACTGCAAGGGAGACGCTCCATGCACCGGGGTTGGCCTGGGTCCGAGCTACGGCTGCCGTTTTAGCAAGGAATTGTGGAACAGCTGCATTGAGCCACCAAACGCTGCCCCCACTCCACTTCAATATGTATGTCTAGTCTGCATCAGCACCCCCCCCCCATAGGTGGTATGATCCACAATTTGCTGAAGAGCACACCGAGGCTCAGACAGAGAATTGCTTAAAATCCCAGAGTCAGTAGCGGAACCAGGATTCAAGCCAAGGGGGACAGGTTCAAACCCGGGGCTATTCCCAGCACTCCATGCACGGAACGCCCCCACTTTCTCTCTGGCCCCGGTGGAGCTTTGTGAAATGGTAGCCATTAGTCATTCCTGCTCCCTCCCTGTCTCACAGATAGGAAGAGGGAAATCGCAGACCTTCCTGTGCCTTGTTAGTAAGAAGCTGTTAGCTGTGAGCACAAATGTAAATGTCTGTAAGGGTCAGGAGAACGATGTAAATAATAAATTAAGCAAGATTTTAAAAATTCACTGAAATCCAGTTGGCATATTCCACATACAAAAATAGTTCTTATTCCATAGAGAACTATGTTCAAAGATTTTTCCCATGCCACGCAAGAAAGCACTTTATCTTTAATTGTCGGTGTGTCTGTCTCTTGCCCCTGCAATTTTAAAGACTTTGAAGGTAGGATGCATGTAGGATATTAATCTTATTCCAGCGCCCACCCTCCCCCGGCCTCCTCCAGTGCCTGGGCATCTGGAGGTTACAGGAGTGATGACGAGATATTCTTAACAAAAGAAACAACGTGAGACAAAATGATTTAGGCCAACACTGAGGGAACACAGATATTAATGGAGAAAGAATGCTCCCATTTACCAAGGGGGATACCTTAGGCAAGTCCTTGGATTAGCTCCTCGTGTTTCATTAGCTCTTAGGCTATTAGGTCTAAGATCCTATTAATCTAACACACAGAGAATTGGTTTACTTTTAAACCCTGGGTCGGTTTATCCAAAATGCCATGTGTTTTCTTCTTCAGATCTTAAAAGAAAGAAAATTTCTCCCCTGCGTGGGATGGTTTAAATGTGGTTTTATCTAAGGACAGGATGAGTTCTTAGTTTTTAATTAATTATCCTGCCTCCAATGACTTGGATAAACAAGTCAGTCTTTTTGCGCAGCTCCTCCTTGGTAGAGACCCACTCGTTATTTTATTTTACCTTTACAGAAACCTTACAGGATGCTATTTTTCCTATTTTACAGATACTGAAATTGAAGCTCAAAGAAGCCAAGTGCCCTTCCTTCCTATGCTCCTTCCTTCTTTAAATTGCATTAATTTTTGACAAGGTACAAAAGGTAGAAAAGGGTAGGGATAAGAATTTGTGTTATCTAAGCCCCTTATGTTATGTCATACCATGACTGAAAATGGGTGCTGTGATTCTTGGCTTTGTCTCCCAGCGAAGTTGAGCCTTCTGCTTGTAGCCCACAGTGCAGTATGTCTTACATAGGAAGGCTTTCAGGACCCCCGTCAGTTTCATTTTAGGTGCGTTCTCGTAGACTCTCATAGCACTCATCTAGATAATATAACTATTTAACCGATGTCTCTGTGGCCTGATAGATTTTAAGTCTCCTGAGAATGGGAGCTTATCACTTTTGCTCATTGTATGTACCATGCCTTCAATATCTGTTAATTAATATCTGTTAATTAGATATCCTGGTGTCCCTGAATTTATATTCCTCAAGCTAAGGTGCATCTAGTGGTACAAATGCCAGATCCAAAGTATGTACATTTTCAATTTTAATAGATACTGGTAAAAATTCTTCTCTAAAAAACCTATATAAATTTATATCCCTACCAACAATGTATGGGGAATGTTTGTCTCTTCATATCTTTACCAAAACATTTGGTCTTTGCCAACCTAATAGAAGATGGAATCTCCAAATATTTCATTTATATTTTTCTTACTTTAAATAAAATTGAGCATCTTTCAAGTGTCCTTTAGGTTTTCTTTTGTGCAAACTATCTGTACAGGACCTTTGCCCATTTTTCTATTGGATTATAAGTCTTACCATTGTAGCGACTCTTTCTTTAGTATGGAAATTAACCTTGTTATGCAGGTTGCAAACAGTTTTCCCAGTTAGGCTGTTCTCTTTATTTATGGCATTTTTTTTAGTACAGTTAAAAAAAAAGTAGTATATAGGTGAACCATCAGAATTAAGTTTTCTAGATGTTAGTTTCATGGTTAGAAGAACATTCTCCACTCTAATGTACAAATTTCTCACAGGGTTTCTTCTGTGTTTTTATGACACTTTCTCTCTCTCTCTCTCTTTTTTTTTAAGATTTTATTTATTTATTTGACAGAGAGAGAGAGATCACAAGTAGGCAGAGGCAGGCAGGGGAGGGGGGACCAGGCTCCCTGCTGAGCAGAGAGCCAGATGTGGGGCTCTATCCCAGGACCCTGAGATCATGACCTGAGCCAAAGGCAGCGGCTTAACCCACTGAGCCATCCAGGCGCCCCACTTTATCTCTTTTTAAGTCAAGTCTTTCACCCATCAGGAATTTATTTTGGAATAAGATATGGCAATACCTTATTTTATTCAGCAAAGTTCTTCATGTTTGGCTCTACTGGTTAGGGCTGAACTCCATCTATAAACAACCTTCTGATTGGAAGACTTTTTTGGGGCACCCCATTAGATGACTCCTTCCAGAATTCATTCACTTACTCATTCATTCATTTATTCAGTATTGTGCCTGTTATGTTCAAGGTACTTTATTAGGTGATAGAGACTCAAAGACCAAGATGCAGTTTTTTCCCTTCAGAACCCCACGGACTAGGAAGCACATAGTAAGCAAATAACCATTTAAACACATGCATACATGCACACACACACATACACACGTGCACAAGTTGGACATAGAGGCAATGGTTGTTTTGAGAGTCTAGTGGGGAGCACACAGTTCAGGGATAGATGACCTGAGGGTACTGAGCAATGTCTGAGCATCTTAGCGCCATTCCTTCCAGTGCGTTCCAACATCTTGTTTCCTCCCCATCTCTACCGCCCCAGCCCCTCCATTTGTCAATATAACAGGATATGTCTTTGAGTTGCTAAAAATCTTCCCACTCATAGCTTTTGGTCTAGGGAAATTATCTCCTTGAGGAGTAAATAGACAAGTTTATGCAAGTGGCAAGGAGCTTTTTGGGAGAAAAGAATCAAAACCCGATTTCTTTTTTGAGGTTCAATGTTTTTAGAACTCATGTGATGAATTTCAGTTTTAAAAAGCTGATTGGCCACAGGTGTTCTTTTCTTTACCCTACCAAAATGTTGCCAAAATGATAGTAAAGGAATAAAAATGGATATAAGGGCATACAGGGTAGAAGAGCAAGAGCAGACATGGCATTTAAATGAATTATTGGAGGATGGGTAGCAGATCACTGACTTAGCAGAAAGGAGTAAATTATAACGTAGGAGTCTGTCATAGAAAATTCTAGAACCCACAGTCTCCTGAAAGGTTCAGGATTTGGAGGCTCTGCTAAGAAGGAGGGTGGGACTCTGGTCTTAAAAAAAGAGTGATTCTTTGAAAGTCTGCAAAATCTGGCTCAGTGTTTGAAAATCCTAAAGAAAAGTGAATCAGTTGACAGGCTCTATCCATTTACTGTGGATCTTCATAGGGGCTTTTTAGTGCTTTGCTCTTGAAAGGAATAGATAGCCCAGGTATGACATGTGAGGAATGCTTCTAACATGAGGGAGACGAAATGTTCAGAAAACAAAGGAAACTGGAGAAGACAGACAATACAGGGCACAGAAGAAATGATATTACATTTCAAAATAAGAACACAAGAGCTTTAGAAATAAGAACTTTGACTGGAATAATTCAGGATGGTGGAACATTTGATGGTGAAAGTAGATTGTAGTAAAATAGGCCAATGCAAAACAAATTAATTATAAAGTCTAAGAAAAACCGAGGCCTATACAAGAATAAAAACTTCATCTAACTTGCTAACTGGCTCAACAGTGAAAAATATTTGCGTATCCCAAATAATGAAATATAGAGTATCGGTTTTACATTACAGTACAATTGTACAATACAATACAAATATCCAGATTTGATTTGAGAGCTGGGCACTGGAGCTCAGCTGAGGTCAAAAGAAATCCTGAACTTGGGGGAAAATAATAAAAGTAATTTTGTAGGGGAGAAACCTGGCAGTTACCACCTTAGCCAAGTGATCAAGGCTGCTATCCCTAACATATTAGGTGACTGGCTCCTCTAGGTTTAAAATTATTTCAAATTAAAAAGTGTTTTAAAAAGCATAGAGAAGAAAAGCCAAAATCTGAAAAGACAACAGACAGAAATGCAAAGTGGCCAATAGATCTGTGAACATATGCCCAGCACCCCCAAAAATCAGAGAAATGCAACATTTAAAATTATATCACTTTAGCCCCACCAGAATGGTAGAAAGTAGAAGAGAAGGAGAACAGCTACTACTTATGAGAAGGTCAGGGGTAAGTCCCCCCACCCCCACATGCTGTCTTTCATTGTAAGTAGAAATGTGAAAGTCATTCTTTCGGAAATCAACTTTGCTCTGCTTTCTAAAATAAGAAATCCATATTCTCTTCCTCCCAACAGTCCCTCCCCTTGGAGTCTATCTGATAGAAATAGAAGAATCCATGGGGAAATAACCCCATATATTTGATGACAGTTTATCAAGTGGCCAACAAAACCACAGTTAAAATCCAAACAAAAGGAAAATAAATAAAAATAACAATTTACCATGAATTCAGTTAACAAAAGAAGGAGTTAGATCTATGTGAGAAAACTTTGGGGAATTTTCTAGGGTATGTTTTTTCATATCTCTCCCCTCCCCAGTCTGTATCCTAGGGCCTGGTACACACGCTGGTTGTCAAGGGTTCCCTGGAATGGGAAGGAGGGTTGATGCAGAAGGGAAGAGAGGGTTCGGGGGGTGGTCAGCTAGCAAAAAACGACATTAAAAGAAAAAAATCTCCAGAATAAAAACCATCACGCATGAAACAGTCTCATTTATGTTAGATGACGTATGTTTATGTGTATGCAAAATATCATCAACAAATGGTTAATGGGATCGTCTTAAGATGCCGGGATTTTAAGTAATTTTTAAAATATTTTCTTACACTTTGGTATGTTGTTAGATTATTTCAAAGAGCATGTGTTAGGGGCGCCTGGGTGGCTCAGTGGGTTAAAGCCTCTGCCTTTGGCTCAGGTCATTCTCCCAGGGTCCTGGAATCAAGCCCCACATTGGGCTCTCTGCTCAGCAGGGAGCCTGCTTCCTCCTCTCTCTGCCTGCCTCTCTGCCTACTTGCGGTCCCTCTCGGTCAAATAAATAAATAAATACATAAATAAATAAAATCTTAAAAAAAAAAAAGTCTTGCCAAGGATCCATCATCCATGAAGGTACCTGGTGATTTTTTTTAAAACAAAATCAGCCATGTCCTGGAGCGATGTGGTCCTTTATTTTACTATGTGATGAAAGAGGCGGTTCTTCTTTTATATATTCTATCACTCCCTCATTCACGCTCTGAGGAAGGTTCCTCAGCATTCTGAGAATTGCTAAGCAAGCACACATGGGCCATTTCCGACCCTGAGATGGTTCCATAGATCTGGTTACTGTCTGCTCCATCAACTGTGAGTTCCCCCGTGCAGACAGGAAGCCAGGGCTGAGGGGACGAAAACCCCATCCTAAAACCACATGGATGGGGATCTGAGAGCCCTCTCAGACCCCCACCCCCAGGAGCTGGAGAGAGCTAGAATGGCCACCTTGTTACAGCCTTAGCGTCCAAGCAAACCCGGCCCCCCCCCTTCGCCCTTCTAGGGAGGGCAGTGGCAAGGTTAGGGGCAGTGCCAGGCCTCTCTGCGGAGGCTCCCTGGGTAGAGAGAGAACCACAATTGCTCCCCTCCTCTTAGTCCACAGCAGAGAAATGCAGACCAGCCTGGCAGGCGGACAAGCTTTCTGGAGGGACGGAACTGGCTGCTTTCAGGACCCAGTGACCGTCACTGAAACCAGCAAATCTCCCACAACAGAAACCACCTGGAGGAGAGCCAGGCAGAGGCCTTGCCATCAGTGTTTCAGGAGGCAGGAAAGTTAGAGAGAGCAGCCCAACAGCAGGCCAAGGACTGGTGGTTCCCACGGGGGGTCCCCAGCTGCTCTCCCCGCCCTCGGGCTCATTGTGCCACTCACTTAAAACAACAGGTGATTCTCCCAGGGAGCATCTTCGAATACAGAACCAACGACCCTTATACCGTTAAACCCTTGAGGACAGAAGCAGGGAATCCTAGAATTTGGGCCTGGAAGGTAACTCGGAGATCATCTGGTCCGTCCCCACACGTGGGTGACAGGTATTTCTCCTGAGGAAGCTGAGTGCGGTGACCACATGGTCACAGTCCCTGGTGAGCGTGGGGGCAGGCCCAAGGCAGCCAACGTGAGCAGCATTTCTGTGGCTGTCACTTCTGACACAGCACATGAGGGCAAAAAAACCCATTCCTTCTCTTTGGTGGCTACCTGAGCTCCTGCTCCGTAGAAGTCTCTGGAACTCCTGCACTTTCCCCGAAGCTTCATTTTTCCTGAGGAGGACAAGGAGGCTGTGGAAACTCTAAAACGCCTTCCCCAGCTCTTCTGAGGATCTGGTCGTACAGACCGTTCCCAAGAAAAACAAGAGAGAATGGGAAATTCTTTACCGCTCTCTACTTCAGAACTACGGATTATTTTTGTCGACATTTTTCCACCCTCCCCCCCCCTCCTTTTTCTTTTTTCTTTTTTTCTTTTTTTTGGCTCTTATATATAAAAACAAACAAATAAAACCAGGCTGTTCTGTGAATTATATCGAATCTGAGCTAATTCGGTCCTCTCCTTCCTCCCATCCACCACAGGCTCTGGCCACAGCCCGTGAGCATTCGAAAATGACTTGTCACCCACTCAGCTCCCCATCTCGTTCTTAAAGGAAAATATTTATATTATGCCACGGAAAGGGTTTCCATGGCAGTGATGACTGCAACACTGTTGCCTTGGCAACCACTGGAGTCCATCTTGAATGAGCTGAAATCCCCTTTAGAGACAAATAAGGAAAATCTGTCAGGAAGGCTGTTCTGCCTGGGGAGCCCCCAGAAAGGGCCTTCTCAAGCCCCCTCCCCAGTTCTCCCTCTGACTCCTCCTCAGTCTCCACTGGCTCACCTCCTTTTAGACACTCTCTTAAGAACTTTCCATAGTTCCCGCTCTTCCGAGGGCCCCCCTTGCCCTTTCCCTAATCCAGCGTGGAGACACTGCCCCGAGCTCTGCAAAGGGTTAATGACTGGCATGCAAAGCCATGCCAAAGATAACAGGAGGCAGAATAAACACACAGATCAGCCTTTTTATAGAGCTTGCTGCTTGCCCCTGGAGACTGGGTGCACCTTCTCCTTGGTCCACCCAGAGCAGGTCTGACCGGAGAGTTGTACGGGTAAGAAAGACCGGTCTATCCTGAGGTGCTGCTCCCAACAGGACAGGTTGGCAAGTTACCTCTCTGGGCCTCAGCTTCCTCATCTGGGGGGGGTGGGGAATTAAAAAGTTGAGTGGAGGGTCCTTCTGGTTCCTACATTCTAGACATTTTTATGAATCAAGAATGCACCATCTCCCAGCTACGAGAGACACCAGAGATTTCTCTTGGCATGGCTGCTAGGAACTGAGGACCCTGGGAAGAGAGAAATCCAGCAGTGAAATGGAGCGTGCCTCCCCTGCACGACGAGTCCGTGCATTTTAAATCCACGAACTCAATGTGCACGAGTGCAAGTGTCATCAATCCCATTATTAGAGCAGCACGGCCTCCACCTGGAGACACCAACTTCAGGGCCACTCTAACTCCAAACTCAAAAAAAAAAAAAAATGGATAATGTACTCCAGCAAGTGGATTAAATAAGTAACTGAGCCCACCCTCTGGGAAGCCCAGGCTTTTTACAGGGAGGAAATATCCTGAGAACAATTCATACCCACCTCTGGGGGTTTCTTTGCCTCTTGTTACTGAAAAGCAGCCTGAAAAGCTAGAAATGCTGATCTGTTTTCTCTCATCCTTCCTCCTGCTTCAGATGGAGAAAGAGGTTTTGGAGGAGAGGAAGACAGCGGTTTAAATCTTCTTTATCATTTTTCTAGTGGACAGGGAAACCACTTTGCCAGTTGGGTATGGAGAGCAGGAGACAATGTGAGGAGTCATGGGGAAAAAAAAAAGAAAAAGGGAGAAGCAAATGTTACCTCAGAAGGAAGCTAAAATGACTCTTCGCCAAAGCCCTTCTCAGAACGTAGAAAGTTCTAGCCAACTCTGATTCACTCAGATTTCTGACCTGAGAGGCAGAAAGAGGGTGCAGGAGTTAAGGGGTCAGCTTTGGAGACAGAGAGCCAAGCACAGAAGTTGGCTCTGACATACAACACTCTTTCAACCATGGGCATGTTCCTTGAACTAAGCCTCAGTTTTTCCATCTGTAAAATGGGAGAATCAATATCTACCTTATGGGGCTGTGTGACGTTTAGCTTGTCATGTCAACCTGGCTGGCCTATGGTATCCGTGTGTGTCATCAAACATGAATACAGGTGTTGCCGTGAAGGTGATCTGTAGATGTGGTTGACATCTAGGATCCGTTGCCTTTAAGGGAAGGAGGTTACTTTCTAATCTGTTGAAGGCCTTAAGGGCAAAAATCAAGGTTTCCTGAAGAAGAAGAAAGTTTACCCTAAGACAGCAGTGAAAACTTCTGCCTGAGTTTCCAGCCTGCGGGCTCACCCTATTTTGAACATGCTAGCCCCCACCATTGCATGGGCCAATTCCTTAAAACAAATCTGCCTCTGTGTGTGTGTGTGTGTGTGTGTGTGTGTGTTTGTGTGTATTCTGTTTCTCTGGAGAACCCTGACAAATGCAAGCTATTTGGGGATTGAGACAACACACATGTCCCCGACATGTTTGCTAGCCCCCATCTCCCAGATGCAACTGGTATAAAGGAGGAACTGGTCTATACCCAATAACCCTCCTGACTGAGAGACCACATTTTGTCCCGGGATCCCCTCTTGCTGGCTGGCTACGGCTGATTGGACAAGGCAGGAATAGGCACTTGACCTAAAGGCAACCAGTCATGGCTTGGCCTGATCTGATCCAAAAGGCTGAGCCAGGCCAATTAGCTTTCTTGTCTTAGGAGCCTCAATGGCAATTAAATAAAGAACTGAACAGCTGGGAGAGGAGGAGTCTGGTCAAAGGTGGAACAATTAAAAAGCTCATAACGTGCAGTCATGAAATAGACTGTCACGGCATATGACCACATAATGACCCACGTTTCTGTGACTCTGTCCCCAGTCTTCACAACTGGGGAGATTTCACGTAAACACACAGTAATCTGTAACACAGGGCCTGTCCAGCCACAGGGAGCTGGGGTGTAATAGCCTGTTTCCAGGGGCCCTGTGTCCCGCGACTCACAGCCTCCACCAGGCCCTACTATGCGCCATCTGCCAGCCTCAGGTGTATGCTCCCTGCCTGGCAAGTGTAGGGATCGGTGCTTGTGACTCCTGAGCTGGAGGGAAGTTTCTTGGACGACGGCTTCTCTGAAACCAGCGTTGCCTTGAATACAGAGCCACCTAGAGCTTGCGAATGACGGAGGCAAACCTTAATATGATTCCTGGGCCTACATTTCCTTGAGGTTTCCGTGAATCTTCCACATAAATCCTCTGTATTTGAGAGAGTGTCAATGATTCTATCTTCTTTTCAGTAGCAACATCCCACGTACACCCCGGGGAATAATGAAAGCTCTCTGTCCGGGTCTCCCAGAGCCCGAGACTCTCAGAGGCTGCGTGCTAGGCCAGGGGCTGCCATCTAAGAGGGGCTCCAGAGAGCACTGGCCGGTGATGTCCAGTCACAGTCTCGGGGATCAGCTGGGTTGGGCCCACATCTGCCAGGAAAGATACAAGGGTTGGGGCTGTGGCAATCCGGCTCATGGGGCCAACAGTTTGGTGAATAGCACAGTAATTCCTGCCAGGAGGCACCTAGGGTTTCCTGGGGTCAGGGATAAGCCCAGCATGGACTGGTCTTCTGGATACCCGGGGAAGCCAACATGGGGTCCTGCAGGAATGTGAGGAAGCTGATCCAGGCCAGCAACGAGAAGGGACCTGAGCCCTAGCACAGGAACTGGGGTGCACAGGACCCCAACCACATTGAGTCTCCTCATCAACCAGTACGGCAGTATACAGTGTGCTCACTGTACGTACGGCTGACTGTGACTGTAACTTTGACTTACTAGTCATGGATATTGGGACCTTGTTCCTAATTTGCCAACAGTGCAACATTGGTACCTTCGTGGGTCCATGCAGCCTTCAGAATCTCCCTTTGCCATGCTTATGTGTTCCTGGCAGCTCCGCTTTGGAAAGGGTTTTGCCCCACAAGAGTGTGTGAGCTATTTGCAATTTGCTATCTCCCACTCCCAGGTGTGCAGGTTGGGAGCCACCAAACGCAGCGCCTCTGAGGTCTTCACCTTGCCTTCTAGATACAGACACATGCAAGCCTGACCCACGGACTGGACCGAGGGGTGAGAGCGGATCTCTTATCCTGAACCCAAGGCACATTTTGACAGTAGGGAGCTCCTCAGTGTCAACTTTTCAAGCGGGAGCTGGAGGAAGGAACATGGCAGTTTGAGAAGAGAGGGGCACGGTTGTTTTCTTGGCCTTTTCCACGACTGAGTGGATATTAAGCCACCTGCTTTTAAACTGAATGTGTCTCTAACATTTGAAAACAAGTTGGGTTTTGGGGGAGCTTTTTTGTTTGTTTATTTTGAAAACAAGTTTTTTAAAATACAGATTATTTTCTGACTCCAAAGTAACTTTACTTTCAAGCTCCAGAATTTGGAGAAGACGAAAGGAAGAAAAGACTGATGTCCCTGCATAGTTTAAACTTGTTGCAGCATTGAGCTGTTGAGTGATTCCCCTCAGGTGGGTCCCAGAGCTGGAAAGGCAGAGCTGGGGGCCGGTTAGGGCTTAGATGAAACCTGCCCAGAGTTCCTTCACCTGGGCAACTGGCTACAGATTCCATGGCCTTCAACTAGCCCATGAGAACCCAGTAACATCCTGCACGCACCAGTGTCCACTCTGAGCTCTGGAATAATAGTCCCTGTTCCTGAAGGTAGCACTGACCTGTTTTCTCTGGGAAAACTGCAGCACCCTCTGCTTCTCCCTCTGCCCTCCCCCTGCTCGAGCTCTCTCTCTCTTTCCTCCCCATAAATAAATAAAATTTAAATCTGGCAGTCAGATTTGTCCCTGGATCCCTTCTAGCCCGGCCTTAAATCAAGCCCACCCTTCCACGAAGCCATCTCCACCCTCGCCACACAAGCAGCTGTAGTAAGTTCCTTCCATGTGTCTCAGGCAAGATGTCTTCAAAGTTTGTGGCTTATTTTAAGTCAGGACAGCTGGTCAGGGTGCCTGGGTGGCTCAGTTGTTAAGCATCTGCCTTCAGCTCCGGTCATGATCCCAGGGTCCTGGGGTCGAGCCCTGCACCAGGTTCCCTGCTCCACGGGGGGTCTGCTTTTCCCTCTCCCACTCCCTCTGTTGTGTTCCTTTTCTGGCTGTGTCTCTCTCTGTCAAATAAATAAATAAAAATAATTTTTAAAGAATCAGGATACCTGGGACATCCTCGGGTGGCTCAGTGGGTTAAGGGTCTGCTTTCAGCTCAGGTTGTGGTCCCTGGGTTCTGGGGTCAAGTTCTGTGTGGGGCTCTCTGCTCAGTGGGAAGTCTGCTTCTCCCTCTGCCCTCCCCCTGCTCGAGCTCTCTCTCTCTTTCCTCCCCATAAATAAATAAAATTTAAAAATGAATACATAAATCAGGATAGCCCCAGTATGTGTCTCTGAAGCCAGCCCATCACACCCGAGTGCATATCTGGAAGGTCAATTGCCTCTCTCCCAGTTCACACTTCTACCTGGTGTCTGTCCCACACACTCAATGGGGAGGCCTTGCAGTCTCTCCTTACCAACTTCAACAGCTCATTTCAAGCCGGCTGGTACAGCACACGCTTGCACAGGGCTGTGTGTGATAAAACAAGGTTCTGAGACACTGCTTTTCAATAAGCTGCTCATGTAACCTGGCCCCCGGGAGAACATCTTTCCTGCATGCCTATGGCCCCTAAGTCAGTTTCCAACCACAATGAACTCCCACAAGTCCTGCTTAAACCTCCAAATTAATTTCTTCTGATAATAAAGCTCTGCTAAGCATCTTCCGCATAGCGGGTCCTACAGGTGCAGTGGAGGACTGCAGCCGGTTAAGATGGTCTACGACTGATGAGCCCCAGGCTTCTGGACTGTGAGAGCAAGAGAGGGCAGGAGGCCATCAGCACAAGCTCTCATTTCACCTGGGAAAATGAGGCCTGTGTGGGCCCATGTCCTAGTTCTCCCGGCTTCCACAGTGAGCATCAAAGCCGGACCCAGAGCCCAGTTCTTTGGGCTCTTTGGCCAGGTCCAAGGAGCAATCTTCAGGTCTCCAGGCAGGTGACCTAAAGGAGTGACATGGCCAAGCAGGGACTGTGTTGAGCTGGAGGGGATAGACCCCTCTGACAGTAACCTTTTGTGCCTCATTCAGCCTACTTAGCCACCAGGGAAGACCACCTCCCTCCAGGAACACAGGAGGGTGGTTAAGCCCAGTCCTTTAGGTCTGCTTAGGGGAACACCCGAACTGAAGTTTCTTTAATCTCATTTGCATGGCCTAGCTACCAGGGTCGACTGGGGCGGGGGTGGGGGTGGGTGGAGGGGTACGTGGGGGGATAGCATTAAGAATTGCCTGGGTTAAAATGTGAACCCCTGGACCCTTCCCGAAGAGTCTGAGCCGGAACCAGGGGATGTGACTGACACTCGAGCTGTTAAGCCCCTGGGAAAGGAACAGCACTGCTGTCCCAGAGCCCTGGAATCTGGAGCGGACTGGGGGACGCAGCTGTGGACTTCAGTTCCCCCTGTGCTGTTATATAATAATCCCACCGGACCCTTCAGTTCTGACATCCCAGGGAGGTTCATTCTGCAAGTCCCACACACTTGGATCCCTTGGCTTGGCTGAGCAGATAGACACACTGTGACTGGGGGTGCGGATCCTGCTTAAATCCACCTGCCCAGGGCTCCCTGGACAGTATTCCCTCATGCGGATGAATCTAGAGATGTGTGCCTGGGTCAGTCGGAACACCCCATGCCCACTGACAACCTCCCAGGGGCCCTGAGAGCAGAGTCTGGCCGACAGGTCTCTCTCTGCCTAGGGGTGTGCGGCCTCCGGACTCTGACATCTTGTTTCCTTTTCCTTCCCACTGACCGACTTCCTCTAAGGAGGCTCTCTCACACTCTGCCTGGGAGGGGACGAGCCCATAGACACAAAACACGTCATCCTCCAAGGGATGAGAAAAGGAGGGGTCCCGGGGGAGTCCGCTCTGGGCCAGAGAGCTGGAGTGGTTCTGCCTCTCCCCTTTGAGTCCAGAGGTGAGAGAGGTTTTAGGGTCAAACCTGAGTTCCAGTCTTGACTCTGCCACTTACAGGTGACTCAATTCCCTGAGCCTCCCTGCTTCTCATCAGAAAAATGAAAGGAGAAAAATCCAGTTCACCAGCAGGGCGTGGGGAGAATAAAATCTGCTTACACCCCGGGAGCTCCTGGCACTTAAAGGGGGCTGGGGAACCCCTGCCTTTCCCCTCCCTCTGGCAGCTCACTCTGGCCCACCTTCTCCTGGAGGAAGAGTGGCCACCTAGGCCCTGCAGCTCAGGTATCATCAGGGTGGCGCAGGGTCGGGGGAGGCTGCCTTCTCTCCTTCGTGTTCTCGAAAAATTTGCCAAAGCAACATTTATACCAAAAGCGACTCTGGGAAAACAAAGGGAAAGGAACAAAGCAAATATAAATCCATGAAGTGAAATGCAGATAGCAGCTCCTACCAGAGCCACTGATAACTCCCACTCCCCACCCCATGGTTTCCAGGGACTTGGAACAATGGGGTCTCCAGCTGAAAACTGGTGGCCCCGTGCCCCCACCTCCTGAGGGGCCTCCTCTGCCCTGGGCTATTTTCTCAGAGGGGAGGGTGGGAGGTGCCAGATTTGCAGGCCCAGAGAGCCCTTGACTTAGCCCTGTCAGCTTTGCAGCTCCTCTGTGGCTTTGGGCCCAACCCATAGCACACTGGCCTGCCTCCCCCACCCTGCCCCGGGGGGCCCAGAAATGGACAAAATCCATAGCCCACCATGGAGGCGTTGCACAAAGCCTGTCCCAAGTCGGGGGGACTCCCCCTCAAGTGGGTACTGGAGCCAGGGTCAGGAGGCTGACCCTGCTGCTTTTCTGCATCTGGGCCCTGGGGGGACACGGAGTCCTTGCTGTGAACCACTGTGCTGCTCTCAGCCCAAAGGACACCCTGTATAGAGCACCCAGGACAGCCAGAAGCCCAGAAAGGGCAAGGCCACCAACAGTAATCTAGAGGACCTTGTGCTCAGGACCCACCAAGGAGCATCAACAGCAGAGGAGGGAGGGAACTCAGAACCGGTGCAAGATTAGATTCGGATGGTGAAACAGCGAAGTGGGCAGCTCGTTAAAGCATCGTTGTGTCTGAGGGGGCGGAATTTTTCTGCATTGGAGGACAAAACTAATACTGGGGCCAGACCTTCCAGGGCAGCAGACTTCGATCAGAATTAGGAAAGCCTCTTAAGCAGAGCAACACAGCAGCATGGCAGGCTGCCTGTGGAAGGCTCTTGGCAAGGTGGACAAGAGTATGCCCCTTAGAGGGCAGCCGCTGGGTCAGGTCCCATCAAGCAAAGCTGTGTGACCTTCGCAAGTTTCTGAACCTCTCTGTTCTCATTGGCAAAATAAAGGCAGTAACGGTACCTACCTCCTGGGGCTATTGTTGGGGCTTGAGCCAGTTTGTCAAGGGCACAGAGTCTCTACCACGTGCCTACACGGATGGATGTGCTAGGTATTCATGAGGATTATGTCAGGAGCTGTCGAGACCTCATTGCTGGGAGCCGTTGAACCTGGGCTGGAAGACAAGCTCCGGTCCATGGAACCAGACCATGTTACAGAAAAGAGAGCATGGGCTCAGGGGGCAGACGGATCTGGTTTCATATCACATGGTGACCCCTGTGCCTTCAGGCAAACCACAAAATCTGCAGGTCTCAGTTTTCACATCTGTAAATGAGGCTAACATCTCTCCCTCCACACACGGTCACGAGGATTGAATCGTCACAAGGACAGACCTCTTACGGTTTGCACTTTTTCTTGTATTTTTCAAGTCTCAAAAAATAATAACGAGAGCTGTTTAAAGGACAATCACCGATGTATAGTCCTTGCTACAAAATGGGGGCAGAGGACACAGGACCGAGACCCCCTTCCTCCCTGAAAGCCCCCTGCCTCCCCAGACACCAGAGCTGGTCTTCAGCAGCCCTCTGGCTGGTCGTTTTGTCCTTTTACAATGAGTACCCTCTCCTTTCAGGCTGCCTTGTGTGACTCACCCGTCTTTGCAATTAACTGTGATGTTCTGCTGGAGGCTTCCGTTACAAATGACAAGAACAGCCGAGTTGGCCTCCGCAGGGTCTGGTGGGTGGGATCGTCTCCTCTCATGATTTACTGCCACAGAGACAGAAGATGGGCCCCTGGGCATGTCGCAGCTGGTCTGCCTCTCCCCCACTGCTTAACTTTGTTCCCTGACCTGGGTCCCCTGGCACACTCTGTTCCAAGGGCCAGGCCTGCCCAGTCACACATGCTCGCAGGCACCTGGCAGGCTGGTAGGAGGGAGGCTGGCAAAGAGAGGAATGCTATTTCTTCTCTTGGAGTTTGCCTCCCATTTAATTCAGGATGCTTTAATTGAACACCTACTCAGTGCCAGGCACTCTAGGGGATCAGATGTGAATTTGAAGCAGTTCTCTCTGCCTAGAAGCTTCTAATTCACCAGGAGGTGAATAGTCCTGACCCTCTGATGGCACGCAGCAACCCCTATGGAAGGACAGAGAAGGAAGAGACTTTCCAGTTGCAGGTGCCCTAGAGAGGCTAATAACAGCTGCCATTTGTTGACCACCTACTGTGTGCAGGATACTTCCTTTACCTCATTTAATCTACACCAGTCTGCGAGGAATGGGATTATTATCCTGCCCATTTTACAGATGGAGAAAATGAGGTTCCGAAAGGTGAAATGACTTACCCAAGTCACATAGCCAGTGAGAGGTAGAATCAGAACTACAGTCTAAGTTCCTGACACATGCTTTTTCCTGAAGGCCAGCTGCCTACTTCTTAAAGAAGGCTGGATTTGACCCGGGCCTGAAAGAAGGCTGGTATTTCCTTCCTAGGGGGTCGGGCATTCCTTCTAGATGAGTGCAGACTGCCTGCTTAGAGTCACACAGCTCATGTCCTCCCTGCTCGTCCCACAAGAGGCTGGGGAAGCCTCGTGGTAGGCTTGGCGAAGGGCCCTTCCAGTTCTTGTCTCCAGCCTCCAACTGCGATTCCACCCTGAATAAATAACCCTACTGTCAATCCAGATAGTCCTGTCCGTCCCCGGGAACCACCAAGCCAGACTGATGTAACACCTGCTGGGAGCTCTTATGAGGTGACGCACTATTAATAAGCCCTTCAACCTGTAACTTAGCGGAGCACAAACACATCCTTTATGTTCCCTTCAGGCATGTCTGTTCTTGCCCCTGTTGTAGAGTTTTGGACGATCAGTGCTAGAAGGTAGGAACCAAGTTCAAGTACTCTTTCTACAGATCACCTACTGAGGTTCAGAGTCGGATCGAGCTGGCCTGGGGGCTTCGAGAAAGGACAGCTGAGGGGTGCCCGGGTGGCTCAGTTGGTTAAGCGTCTGCCTTGGGTTCAGGTCATGATCCTGGGTTATTGGGATCGAGCCCTGGCCTGGGAATCCCTGCTCAGTGGGGAGTCTGGTTCTCTCTATCCCTCTGCTACTCCCCCTGCTTGTGCTCTGTTTTTTCCTCTCTTAAATAAATCAATTATAGAAAAATTTTTTTAAAATCTAAAAAAAAAAAAAGGAAAAAAGATAAAAGAAAGGACCGCTGAAGAGCCACTGTCTTCATGATCCTCAACTACCAGGAGGGGCAGAATTAAGACGCACCGAGCACGTCTCCAGCCGGGTTTTGACCTGGGCATTGTACCATCACATGTCATCCCCATTACAGCCCTGATTAGGGGTCCTGCACCCCATTTTCTAGAGGAGCAATCTAATGACCTGAGGAATCTGGGGACTCATCCAGGGTTCTATGAAAAGAAGCCAAGGATGGGACACACAGCTGGCTGTCTCCCAGATCCCACCACAGAGCAGAAGGAGACAGGTGTTTCTCCCCTACCTCTTTTTGGGCTTACAAAACGGGCTGAGGTGTGGTGTAGACCCAGGAGGTCTAGGACCTAGCTCTCCAGCTTAAAGGGGCCTAGCCTTGGACCTTCCCATGGGAGAGATCTGAGCTGCCCGAAGTAATGACCAGCCCTGGGCAGGCATGAAATGACACCCAGAAGGCTGTGGAAAGTGTGCTTACATCTCTTGCTTTGTTCCTGGATGACTCATGCAGCCCACATAACAAAACTAATGTCTTCTCCAGCAGCAGTAAATTGTATTTCTTTCTTTAAACAATCACACCCAGCCTACAAATGGCCCTGGCTGATTTTGGAGACACAGAGCCATCCTGTGGCCACTTCCCTGGACAGACTGGCAGCTACAGTCAGGACCCCCGGAACAGGGGTGGGGGGACTCCCTGAGGCTGTCTCTAAGCCCTGCACTCCTCTTCTGCCAGAACTTCTGCTCTAGTCAGTGACATTCTGTCATACCCGTGTCTCCTCTGAACGGTGTCACCTGTAAGAGCAGGTGCTCTGGAAGTCCCCCACCCCACCTCCCCGGGGTGGCCCAATTGACTCATCTCTCAGGCTTCAGCTCCAGCCCCCTCCACCCTGCCCGCCCCAGCCTTCTCTGCCCCCTTCTGTACCATTACTACGCATTGCCCATTCCTCACTCTGTGACCTCACGATCTCCACATGCAGGGCTCTTCCCATAAGAATAAATAACAGCATTCATGTGGTGCTGACTGTATGCCATCACTGTTCTAAGATACATATGTGCGTAGACTCATGAGTGTATATACTGTGTACATACATGTGTGTGTATAGATACACATGTGCTCATTTAATCTTCACCATGCTCTCAAATACGCTGTGTTGTCGCCAATTTCCAGACGCAGAAACCGAGACAGAGCCAAGGGTGCAGAGTTTGTTGGCCATCACTCAGCTAGGTAAGTAGCAGAGGCAGAATCTGGGTCCCCTCGGTCAGACCCCAGACTCCTCTTCCTACCCTGGAGCCCACAGCCTCTAGCACCAGTCAAGCCCAGTTGTACTTGCTGAGTTCCCACCTCTCACACCCCCTCCCCTCAATCTGTGGTCTGCCTGAGGACAGGGCTTGCATCTTCTCCACCCCACCCCCCACCCCCAGGGCCCTGTGCTGGGCTCCACACTGCTGACAGCCCCTTCCCCTGGCCCCATGCATCTTCCTGCCTCTTATTTCTTCAGCCCTGTCCCTCCTCTCCCCTCCCCGGGGATTCGTCCCTGGGCTTGCTCTCTGTACCAAGGATTTTGGTGCTGTCTCAGTCCGGGTCCTGCCTCTCCATTTGGGGCTCAGTGCTTCATCCTGTGGGGGCCTGTGAGTGCAGGGGAATATAGACAAGCACACATCCCATTCCTAGTTCAATTTTTCTTTGCCTTTCAAAAGTGCAATGTATATATGCATGCATTCAACAATCAATTTTGCACATCTCCCTCAAATCAGGCACTGTTCTAGGTTCATGGCAGTCATGTTCTGCTCAGGCAGACAGGTGGGATGCCAAGAGCAACGATCCTGCGCCTGCATGCCAAGGGACAGCAGGTACTGGGAAGAAGGGGGTAGGGGAGGGTGAGAGAGGCAGAGATGGCCGGGTGTGGGAGGGCTTCTCTGTAGATAGGAGATTGGAGCAGAGACCTGGTGAAGTGTATGTGTGGGGGTGATAGGCTGGCAGTTCGGAAACTGCTGAAGTTTCTGGCAGAGGGTCCGCTGGGCTATGTGCCATGACGGTTAGCGCATGAGAAGCACAGTGGATAAGCGTGACAGTAGCCGCCGATCCCATAGCTCCCCATGGGCCCTGAGGAAGATTGGAGGGTTGTCCTTGTCAGAGCTGCTTTAACAAAATCCCACAGCCTGGGTGTCCTACAAATCCCAGAAATGTATTTGCAGCTCTGGAGGCTGGAGGTCTGAGATCAGGGTGTTGGCATGGTTGCGGTCTCAGACTTCTTGTTGTCCTCACCTGGTGGAAGGGGGCAGGGAGCTCTGTGGGGCCTCTCTTATGAGAACATGAATCTCATTCACCTAAGCAGCTTCCAAAAGCCGCAATGATCCCTAGTACCCTCCTACTGGGCATTAGGATTTCAACATATGAATGTGGAAAGGGGGACACAAACTCTCAGACCATAGCCAGTTTTATATCCAGGAAACTCCTGAAGACGCTGGTACGATTTGACCCGGTTTTAATAATTTGAAAGCCCAGGTTGCGTGTGTTTCCCAGTTACCCAGATGGATAATGATGTTTCAGGGTTTAAAGTGCTTTCTATTCCCACTGTTTCTCTCCACAACTCCATTCCCTCACAGCCGCATTATGTCTCCATAGACTTCAACTAGAACTCAGGGTCCAGCAAGGCACACGACTACACAAGCTGCTGTCACGGCCAGGATGGGGTGATCTGGGGGCTGTGGGAACACAGAAAAGGGCGTTCCCAGGGAGACGGGGCTTTCTTTCTTTCTTTTAATTTTATTTATTTATTTTTTTTATAAACATGTAATGTCTTTTTATCCCCAGGTGTACAAGTCTGTGAATCGCCAGGTTTATACACTTCACAGCACTCACCATAGCACATACCTTTCCCAATGGCTATAATCGCACCTCCCTCTCCCGACCCCCGAGATGGGGCTTTCTTGCCTAGAGAGTCAGAGATGGCGTCTGCAGGAGGCAGAGTGTGACAGGAGAGCTGAATAAGCAGAGGTCCAGCCGTGGGGAACCACAGGCCTGGACAGAGAAATCACAGCACTACTATGGTGAAGGTCTTGCCTGCACCCTGATTCTCTCACCCCCTTGTCCTTCAGGACCCACTTTGCCAACCCCAGTGCTGGCCTCTGAACTTCACTGTACAGATTTGCCACCACTGGTTTTGACACATTCTAATACCAGCTGGACCTTGGGCCCCCAGCACTCCTTTCCCTGGAAATGAACTGCCTGCCACATTCCCAACAACTCGGACTCCAGGCTTCTCTTCTCTCCCTGCCCCCTTCACCACCAAGGTGACCTGACCTCATGGTGACCTACCTCCCTCCCCCTGACGTCCACCCGAAGGATGCTCGAATCTTCACCCCTCATCTCCTTCACGCGGTCTTGGGAGAGATGTGATCATTCTTCTTGATGAATATTAACCATTTATCTTCCTTTGCCTGGGTGGATTGTATTTTAGGGTAACCAAATAGCCCAGCTGGATAAGAGAGAATTCCTTATGATAGGAGAGTTCCAGGAAAAAAAAAGAAGGGGGGGGGAATGGAATACAGAATTAGAAAATCACCTTTCTGCAAGCCCACTTGGTGCAGGTGAAAGTTACCAGGGGATGAAACCATCAGAGGATGTATGCAGGGGGCATGCTACATGGAGAGAGAAAGCTGCCAGCCCCAGACCCTCAGGGAGGCATCTTAGTGAGATACAGAAGGAGCCAAAAACACGTGAGCATCCTGATGAGATGAAACAGGGGCTGGGCCTCAGCTGCGCATTGGAATCACCTAGGGGATCTTTAACTGATGCCTTTTACTGATGCCTAGATCCATCCCCACTAATTACTATTAAAAATGTCTGGGTGCAGCCTGCACTTGGGGTTGTTTACAGAATGCCCCGACCAAGTCTAATGAGTAACCAAAGTTGGGGTCTCTGCCACACGAAGCAGAAAGCTTTACCCATGAAGGACACCCATGAATTGTGCTTCCCCTGCAAAACAGAATCCTACTTAAGTTAATCTCTAGTTAAAGAAATTTCAGGGGATAGAGAAACAAGATAAGTGGCACTGTGAGGAAACCATCAAATTCACTCATCCTGCCAAGCAACTGACTCATGTCATGTGTTTAGTAATTCAGTGGCTTTGAAAAGGGGGGTGGTGGGTCTGTTCCAGATTGAGACTTTAAAGACCTAAGAACCCCCTGCAGTGCATGGCTGTGTTTTAGATCCTGAATTCAACAAATCATCTTTTACACACCGGGGGAAACCTGACTGTGGACCGGACATTAGAGGCTGGCTACCCAAGAGGAAATGCCTAGTTATTAGGCATGTAATTGCAATGATGTAAGAGATGTTCTATATCTAGGTGTAAAAGTGTGAAATGGTAGGAGAGCTGGGATTTGTTTTAGCCCCGGGGTGCCTGGGTGGCTCAGTGGGTTAAGCCTCTGCCTTTGGCTCAGGTCATGACCCCAGGGTCCTGGGATTGAGCCTTATCAGGCTGTCTGCTCAGCAGGGAGCCTGCTTCCCCCTCTCTCTCTGCCTGCCTCTCTGCCTGCTTGTGATCTCTGTCAAATACATAAATAAAATATTTTAGCCACAACAAAAAACAATTGTTGGGGACAACTGGGTGGCTCAGTCAGATAAGTGGCTGCCTTCAGCTCAGGTCATGATCCCGGGGTCCTGGGATCGAGTTCCACATTGGGCTTCTTGCTTGGTGGGGAGCCTGCTTCTCTCTCCCTCTGCCTGCCACTCTGCCTGCTTGTGCTCTCTATCTCTCTGTCAAATAAATAAATAAATAAATAAAGTCTTTAGAAAAAAAAATCGTTGAAGCAAGTGGGACAAAAGTTTAGGGGTCATTAAATCCCAAGAGAGTGAATATGGGAGTTCCATTATGTTACTCTACTTTTGTGTATGTTTGAAATCTTTTTAATACAGCTTTGACAAACATGGCCCTTTTTCTTCTCCAGGATCCGATGTCATAATTATTTGTGTCATTCCATTGACTCCCTTGTTCCGTCTTCAGAAACAGCAGCACCAACCCCTGCTGAGGGAGACCAGGCACCATGCAGGGCACTAATTCCCATCAGCCTCCAGCAGTGGGTGCCATCCTTCACTCTGTACAGACAAGAGAGTTGTCTGCACAGAGAGACAGAGAGATGTCTCTATACTGAGAGTTCAGAGAGATGTCACTCGCTCAAGGACACATAGCCAGTGAGGAACCATCAAGATTAGAAGTCAGATACAATAGCCCCTGGTCTTTATCACAAAACTTGATACTCTCCTCCCTTTCCCTCCCTCTCATTTTCTCTCTCTCTCCTGCACCATCTCCCTCCTCTTCCGAACCCCTTCATCCTGATAGGACACACCCTTCAACTGTCTTGGTTCTGGAGCATAGGCCTTCGTCTCTCCTGCTCTTTCCTCCCCACCTTGCTAGAAAGACTTAGCGATACTTACCCTCTTTCTCGCCCCCATTTGTTCCTTAATCCCTTGTACTCTGACTTCTTCCACAAGGCCAAAAGAAACCTCATAAAAAACCAAACCAAACCAAACCCCGGAGAACATTCTCCACCCCGTGTAATCTCCCTGCAGCACGTGACCCACTGCCCATTGCCCTCTTCTTGGAGTCCTCTCTCCTGTTGACTGAGCAAAGATGGATTCATCTGAAAACGTTTCTCTCCTTCTCTGACTCCTTGATTTTGGACTCCTTCTCCTCCTTGATTTTGGCTCAGGTCATGATCTCAGGGTCCTCTCGTCTTGAATGTTGAAATCCTATCCTCTGTGGCAGCTAGATTCAAAAGAGCCTCCCCCATGAGCCTTGGGTCTCCTGGTCATCGTGCGCTCATGTAAGCCCTTCCCATCTGGATCTGGCCTGCTCACTAGAATGCAGAAGTGCCGTCTGTGATGCCCAAGGTTAGCTCGAAAAAGATCTTGCGTTTTATCCCTGGGTCTCCTGGAATGATGCTCTGAGAGAAGCCATGTGAGAAGTTCAAGTATGCTGTTTGCCTTGCTGTGAGGAAGCTCAGCTAGCCAAGCTGGAAAACCATGCAGAGCCCAGGCTGTTCCAGACATCTCAGACAAGGCGCCAGGCGTGTGAGTCGTGGAGCCATTTTTGGTGCCTAGACCACGGGAGACTTTGAGGGGCTCCAGGCCCAGCTGCAACCTGTCACCCCCTACAAGACCCCAAGTGAGAACCTCTCAGGGAGCCCAGCTGACCCCACAGAACTATGAGAGAGTATAATCAATTACTGTTTTAAGCCACTAAGGATTGGAGAGTTTGTTACCCAATAATAGATTTCTGGAACAATTTCTTTCTTTCAAAGTACAGCTCATATCCCCTCTCCTCAGTGTAGAGACTGCTGGGCCCTGGGACAGAAGGAATTGCCCTCTCCCGTGTGCTCCCAACTCTTTGTGACAACCCAGGATGTATTATAGTCTGACACACAACTGAGGAAGCGCAAAGATCTTGGCGCTGGTACCAATCACTGCTCGTGGCACGGAGCAGATGTTCGGACAGTGTTTGCTGAACTGAATGGAATTCCTTTCCCTTCTCCAGCCGCTCCAGGCAGGCAACCTCAAGACAGCCCAGACGCAGAGCATCGAGGAAACCCCAGAGCACACAGGATTGACGAAGGAAGTTGAAGGTACCAAATCAGTCTTGGCAAAAAGCTTTCCAAACCAGAAGGAAGGAAGGAAAACTTGGGAAACAATTTCAAAAAACTGAAAGGAAGAGACATGGAAGAGGCTAGAGGTGGCTGTCATTCCTTGCTCACTGATGAGAGACAAACACTGGAGGACTGGAAACTTCTGGACCAAGGGCCCACTCTGCAACAGCCTGGAAGGATCTTGCTCATTCTGGTTCAGGACGGGGGCCCTGGGTGTCCATCATGGGCCCACCTAAGATGGCTACTGTATACACTTAGTTCACTGGTCACTGCCAACCCAGGCCTTTGAAATGTTCTGGAACCCCAGAACCTGAAAGCCATCAGAGCCCTCTGGTGGGCCCGGAATAAATCTTGTAGGTAACCACCAACCCCTTGAAATCACACTCCCAGACCTCCCTCCATCACCTTGATTCAAACGATCCTCCCATTATTCTTGGCCATATTAGGCCAAACAATTTTAAGTATGTTTTATTCAAACTGCAGCTGTCACCTTATGCAGATGACAAAGTCTCAACTCTGTTGTAAGACAGGATTCTAATTAATCTGCCCTTAACCCTATGTGACGTGGTGAGGATTTTTCTAAGGACTGGCCTGTTACACCAAGGATTCTCTATCCTGGCTGCACGTTAAGATCCTGGAAAGCTTTGAAAAAAATACTTCTGCCTTGGTCCCATCCCGTTCTAGCCTGGGGGTTCCAGGCAAACCCAGGTAGTTTCCTGCCCAGTCCTATTTCTCATTTTAGCTACAAATTATCCTTTTGTAAAATTGGTCTGTCCCTATAGGACAGGAGGGACACCAGGCAGAAACTGACATGTCACCGAAGAAGTCATAATTAAATTCAGAACAGTCAAATTGCCTAAGTTCAATTCTGTGTCCTAGAAATTTGATTTACTGTCCAGCTACAGGGTATGATTTTCTGTGACAACCCTGAAGACTTCAGCATGAGGAAAAAATCACTCCATTAAATAAGAAAGCAGAATTGTCTCTCTTCTGTGATTGCAGCTCCATAAAAAAACAAAACAAAACAAAAAAAAACACACCATATTTTTGAAAGCGTGAACATGAAAGCCCAAAATGATCATAATTATGATATTGGATGATTTTTTTCCTTTTTCTTTCAAAATTTCCTTTGTGTTGGTCACCAGACTTTTAAAACTTTTTTTTATTTTTATTTTTTAAAAAGATTTTATTTATTTGACAGAGTGAGAGAGCAGAAGCAGGCAGAGCAGCAGAGGGAGAGGGAGAAGCAGGTTCCCCACTGAGCAGACAGCCTGATGTGGGGCTCAATCCCAGGACCCTGGGATCATGACCTGAGCCGAAGGCAGACGCTTAAGCGACTGGGCCACCCAGGCGCCCCAAAACTTTTTTTAAAAATGCAAAATAAAGTCTGAACACTTGGATTTGTTTCTTCTAGAGACTGCCCTCCATCTTGGGCCACTGTTTCCTGTCTGCAGATGGCCCCAAAGGGGCTGCCAGGTCTCTTGACAGTCAGGCTCCCGTGGCGCTGTTTCTAGGAGACCACTGAAGCAACTGTTCGCCAATATGCTTCCTTGGTGAGGAGCGGGGCCAGGCAGGCTGGCAGCCGAGCTGTTTCACCTCCTTACCTCAGCGTGCATGCTGCCCCACCCACAGCGCGGCCCTAGCCTCCGCCCACACCATGCCACCTCGCTTGCCAACTTCCCTCTGCAGTCCCCTGCGCCCACTCACAACCGCAGGGCTCCTTCCAGGCCGCCCCCCCACAGGATGAGCGGTTTGTCAGCTAATATACATCAAGCTGCCACCTTCCAACAGCTAGCTCCGAGAGCCCCATCTGTGGGGCGTGTGCATGCCAGCTAGAAGGACCACCCACCACCTGCTGCTGCCCCCCCCCAAGGGGGCGGTCTGGGCAGGGGGTCCTTTCTGAGCCCAGTGGGCTTGGTTCCAGGGAGCAAGAAGCCTGAGCATCAGTCATGGCCAGACAAAGGGCCCCATAAGTCACCTAATAAGGACTTCTGTCCCACTGTTGGAGACGTTAGGGGTCAAGGTCCAGCCCCAGCCACCCTGGAGAGCTCCGAGGGCGGCAGACTGCACAGCCCGGGATGTCAGGGCGGAGTGGGAACGAACTTCGTTTTGTTCTTTACAATAATCCTCATCACCGCCACCCTTTGTTTTATGTGCTGACTGCTTCAGACTCCTCCTCCTATGGAATGTTCTCAACAACCTGGATGTAGGTACTGTTATCATGACCATGTTTGTAGGTTAGGAAATGGAAGGTTAGACAAGTGAAAAAATTTCTCCCAAACACAGAGCTAAGTAGTGAGACAGTGTCAAGTGTGGGCTCTAAATTCCAACAGTCAGGGTTCAAATTCTGGCTCTGCCTCTCACCGCGTGTGGATTACCAAGTGCCTCTTACCAAGTGTGGGTGAATTATTAATCTCTCTGAACATCTGCTTGACGAGGATTAAAGGACACCATCCATGAAACTGCTTAGCACAGAATCTGTGCTCTCTAAAGGCACGTTATTGTTTTTAGCTGGATCTGAACCCAGATCCCCCTTCTGGGTACTCAAAAATGGCTTTTTCAGCGTGTTGAGTTTATCTGCTTTGCCCCTTCACATGGGCCTCTGGGGCTCTGGGCTCCAGGCGCCAGGAATGCCCTCCAAAGCCCCGCCTTGAAGAAAGGAATAACCAAACACCCATACGGAGCACATCCCATTTTAAAGCCCGCCACTCCCCAGTCTTCTACTTCTGGATGCCTCACCTCTTCTCTCCTCAGAAACATGGTTGTCCCAGGCACCGGGATGAGGTGGGACAAGGGAAGCAAGTGGAATATTTAAAAGAAATGAAATGGGACCACCCATCCAAGGACACACCCTAACGGGGAGTCGGCTAGTTGCAGAGCCTCTTGAAACAGGTGGTCTCCCATCCCGCCTTCCGCCCCATGCCACCCGATCCTCACTTGGGTCAAATAGAGGTGGGAAGCATTTTTGCCAAGAAAATACAAAAGCACTTAGTGTATAGATAAAATAAAGTTTGAACATCCAATTGGCCCCTCTGCCTTTGAGGCTGGAATAATCTAGAAAATGCATGAGCATTTTCCCTGCTCCAATATTCAGGTAGGACCAGGTAGCAGCATTAGCCCTTGGGAACATTCCTAACGTCGTGAGCACGTGGATTTGTTCTGCCCAAGCATGGGACACCATCCAGTGAGGGCATCTGCTTTATTCAGTTGGTGCTACTACAGGTGACTCTATCTGGACACCTCCCACACCAATGACCTTGGGAAAACGGGAGGAATAGCCCCCATGGGGATTCAAGCCTGTGGGAAGTGTCCGACGAACTGGGGATTTTCCAGTGTGGTTTAAGCAGGATTAGAAGATGGTTATTTGTGCTTCATTCATCAAACTCTTCCCAAGGACCTACGTGTACCGAGTACTAAGTAGCTGGGGAGGTTGAGATGTGAATAAGACCGAGTTCTGACTCATAAAGCACTCTGAGCCTGGAGGAGAGGAGCTATTTGTAAGGAGAAAATACAATACCTTGTGTGTGTGTGTGTGTGTGTGGTGTTTCTCTGTGGGTGTATGCATGTAATGTTAGTGAGGTTAGTAGTGTTAGTGAGTTCAGAATCCAGGCCACAAATAAACAGACTGAGGTGTGGGTGACATCCCCGTGGAAGGGACTTGCCATCATAGCTTTCTCCAGGCCACAGGCTTAGTGAATCCAGAGAAAAGTTAAGTTCACTTCTCTGTCACTGAGCATTGCCGTGCACACAGTTTTCCGGGCGTCGGGAGCTGGGACTGTAATTGGCAAGCTCCCTCCCACAGGGGTAGCTCTTGGGACTGCAGAGGAAACTCTTCCCATTAATCTTCAACCCCAGAGCCCATGGGGCTTGGGCTTCCGGGAAAGCAGGCTCTGTGGGTGTACAGCTCATTCTGCAAGGACTTTTTTTTTCTGTTGCACTTCCCTCTGAGCAAGACTCACTGGTTTATGATTCATCCTGCCTCCCCTCGCTCTCTGGGCCACTTCTTCTGCCAGGTGGCCCTCCGATGGGAATCCTCCTCCTCTTTTGAGGTCAGGCATGTTTCCCTTCCTGCTCCTTCAAAAATAACTGGGCCTCCCTTGGCAGTGACAGGCCGCCGTGTAGGGCCACTTGGCCTCATTCTGCTTCCTGGGAAGGCTTGTGTGGACCGGGTTCCATGAAGTCCGTCCTCATGTAGGAGTTCTCAGCTTGGAATTCTGGGCTCTTCCATTAGCCTTTGTCTGGCTCTCCATTCTCTTCTCTCATTCAGCATCGCCTCCACCTGTTCTTCCCCACCCCACCGTGCCATGTTCCTGCAGGAGGACAGAGAATAGAGAAAAGCCGATTTGGGCTGCCGACACTGAGAACAGAAAGAACCCTGATTAATTCAGCACTGAACTTCCTGAAGGAATCTGGACTTGATTACCAAGGCCTGGCCCCCAAAAGAACCTTGTCCTGCTAGCCCTTCTTTCTCACCTCTGTCTGGTCAAGAGTCATTTGTGGACTTGACCTTCCTTCTGGCCAAGGCTCCTGCCAGGAGCCCAGGCAATACAAACAGAAAAGCCTCTGGGCTAGGTTTACTCGTGGCCGCTATTAACATCCTGTCCCAGGTCCAGCATGAAGTGGAGAAGGCGAGGCACGAAGTGTGTATAATGGAGAGTGACTGATGTACTGAAGCGGAAGTAGACGAGGCTGAGGAAGCCTAGAGGACACACAGGAAAGGCAAGGATGGAAGTACCATGGGAATAGGCACTCAGTAGGTATTTATTAAGTGAGTAAGAGAACAGAAGGAAAGAATATCCCTGAGTCACGTGGGAACATGGTATGGGCAGAAGCCTGCTGGTGGGAGAGGGGAGAGCTTCAGGGCGGAGGAGGGACCTGAGACGGAAAACCACCGTGTATCGTGGGCTGTTTTCACGCCCGTGTGCTACCTCTAGAAAGAAAATGAGGAGTAAGAACGGAAAAGCAGGACACTTCAGACTTAAAACAGGTTAAAGAAATATAAGATCTGGTCAACAGTCTCTTGCTGATACCATGGGGAGAAAAGGGTCGCGGCGGATTAGCAGTCCCCGCTCCCCTTTTGCTGGGCATCCCCTGGGGGCTCCTCCGCTCCTGCTGATAAATATGGTAAACTCTGAGCTTTTCCTGACATAGGAAAATAAGGTTCCCATAAATAGCACAGCCTACTTGCCTGAATACTGATGCAACAGGCTTTCATTCTGACAGCCAGCCCTTGACATTCTGTCAACCTCTTGGGAAGTCACTTCTGCCTGTTCTCCACGAAGCTGATTTCACAGCCGCCTCTGGAAATGGTAGGCACCCTTAGAAAAGGAAAAGCCCTCCGTGTTTCATTTGAGCCAATTCTCCTTACAACAAACATTCTTCCAGTTCTAACGATATTGCTGAATGTCACATTTCAGTGCTCCTTTCGAAAAGTGGGGAGCAGAGGAAAGGCAGAGGGTTAGTATTTTCTACCTCTGACAGAGAATTAGAATTTTACATAGAATATCTCACTTAAGTGCCATAACAACTTTAGGCGGGAGAGAGGAATACTTCATTTTATAGAGATGGGGGCTCAGAGAAGCAGGGGAGTAGCAAGGACACCTGTCTCTAAAACACATTCTCTTTCCATCCTGCTCTCCTGCCTCCCTCCGTGGGTATCTGCAGTTTACAAAGCAACTCCCATGAACTACCCCCTTTCCGCCTCACAAACTTGAAATCCGCGAATTATTTTTCATTCCCATTTACAGTGGTCTGAATGCTTATGTTCCCCCAAACCATTCATATGTTGAAGCTTAATCCTCCATGTGATGGCCCTTGAAAGGAGGGGCTCTAAAATGACTTTAGTGAGGGCGAAGTCCTCCTGAAGGGTATTGGAAACCTTCTGTCCTAGGTTCCCTGCAGCGGGGAGGTAACAAGTAGGTGGCCATCAGCAAACCAGAGGTGGGCTCTCCCCAGAAACTGGATCTTGGACTTGCCAGCCTCCAGAACTGAGAAAAAAGTGCTGCTCAATGGGCACCTGGGTTATTCCGTGGTTTAAGCCTCTGCCTTCCGCTCAGGTCATGGTCTTAGGCTCCTGGGATCAAGCCTCCCATCAGGCTCTCTGCTCATCAGGGAGCCTGCTTCCCCTTTCTCTCAGCCTGCCTCTCTGCCTAATTGTGATCTTTCTCTCTCTGTGTCAAATAAATAAATAAAGTCTTAAAAAAAAAAAAAAGGTGCTGTTCAAGCCACCCCATCCATAATAATGTGCGAGCAGCCTGAGTGACTGAGCACCATTTTAAGGGGGAAACTGAGGCTCAGAGATGGGCACACGGAGACAGCGTGTTGTAAGAAAGAAATCACCAGTCTGGGAGCAAAAAGACCTGACTTTTACCCCTGGCTTTAACCGCAATGACCTTTGTGACCTTGGGCATCCTTTCGGGCAGAGGGTTTTCTCGTCTGCGAGGTGGGATTAGGACTAAATGGTCTCGCGTCCCCAGCAGTTCAAATAGTCTGTGATCCTGGGAAACGTCCAGGTGTTCCTAGTAATGAAATTAGAACTTTAGTTGCAAAGGGAAGCCAACAGAAACTTAGGTACACAACTGGCTCTGGTGAGATATTTGCATTTGTTCCTACGCTGAAGTTCACACTTTCAAGTTTCTACAGTTACAATGTCTTAATCATACTGACAGTGCTTTGAGAGGGCCATTAACATTCCCATTGGAAATGGAAATGCCAAATTGCTAACAGCACCCTGGGGGCTTTGGGTCTCCTGCTACCATCGCCTGAGATAATTTTTTTCCCTATCATATTTAAGTTTATTAAAATATCAATCTTTTTTGGTTTAGAAACAGAGATGTCTATGCCAGTGTTTATACAGAGGGAAAAAACACTGCGTGCCCCAGAAATAAGCCCACCCACATGTACCCCGCCCCGCTGAGCTGGTGGAAACATCTGAGGAGGCCAAAGGCTGCCAGCCCGTGGGACTTCCCCTCGGTAGGGGGCGCTGCTGGGTCTGAGGCCCAGAACTGGGGAGGGGAGCCAGGATGTCTTGCACAATAAGGTATCTGGTAGAGCAGAAAGAGACCCGACAGACCAGGTTTAAATCTGGGCTCTGTTGCTTGAGGCCCTGGGAGGGGGACCTCTCCCAGCTTTCTTTTCCTGGCCCATAACTTCCCAGCATTTCAGGCTGAGAATTGTTTCAAGGATGAAATTGTTTCAGGGATTGTTTCAAGGATGGAATGAAGCTAGCTAGGTAGGTCGTTCTACTATTTGCATGGAGTAAATGAGAAAACCGAGGCCCAGGAAGATGAAGGAACTTGCCAGAACATGAACCCGTGTCTGGTCCAGTCCTAAAGCCTGCATGGTCAACCAGTATACCCAGCTGCCTATCCAAATGAAACAAGGTCCTCATTCATGGTTACACAGTTACACTGACATGTTGCCCCATGGGATGCTGTCTGTGTCCCCGGATTTTCACAGGGCATCTTCTGTCGCTTCGATAAGGAATCCAGATCTGGACTCCCGGCTTCCAGGTCCAGAGGCTAGCTTCTGGGCCCACAGTGAAGATGGGCCCATCCGAGTCAGTAATTCACAGTGAGTACTGACCGCCAGGGCAACCAGAAGCCTTGAGGCATCATGACCAACGGCGGTCACATTGTACTTGGAAGCCAAGTCAGAATCAGAAGTTTATCTGCAAAACCTGGGCTCAGAATGAGGGGCATTTGAGAATTTCAGTGGCTGACAGCTGCAGGCTGGTAAATCCAGGCTCTACAGGTGGGCCTCCGACCTGCTTCACCTGTGGGACGGTGAGATCTATAGGTCTTCCACAGCTTCCTCTTCTGGGGATAGCATATGGACAGATGCCCCCGTCTTACCCAACATTTGTCCCTGGGACTTGACTTTTCTTGGATTCCATGGTTGACCAGTCCAGTCCTGTTTATTAACTCATTTCTTCACGTAGAGCTTTTTTGCTTTCTATCAAGGTATACTAAAATATGGAATATATGGAGCCTGTTTGTCTCCCTGAGATGACTTTGAAGATCTCTGTTGATTCTTTTTTTAAAAATATGGAGCCTGTTTGTCTCCCTGAGATGACTTTGAAGATCTCTGTTGATTCTTTTTTTTAAAATTATTATTTTTTTTAAATTTATTTGACACACAGAGAGAGCACAACTAGGCAGAGAGGCAGGCAGAGAGAGAGGGGGAAGCAGGCTCCCTGCTGAGCAGAGAGCCTGATGCAGGGCTCGATCCCAGGACCCTGGGACCATGACCTGAGCTGAAGGCAGAGGCTTAACCCACTGAGCCACCCAGGTGCCCGAATATCTCTGCTGATTCTTAGTAAGTTGTGCTCATCACAGACATATACCCCTGAAACAAATAATTCCTTATATGTTAATAAAAAAAAAAAAAGTTGTGCTCAAATTTGTTTATCTTTTTTGTTGTTGTTGTTAAAGATTTTATTTATTTATTTGACAGAGTTCACAAGTAGAGAGGCAGGCAGAGAGGGGGCAAAGAAGGCTCCCTGCTGAGCAGACAGCCCAAAGCAGGACTTGATCCCAGGATGCTGGGATTATGACCCGAGCCAAAGGCAGAGGCTTTAACCCACTGAGCAACCCAGGCACCCATATTTATCTATTTTTTTAAAAAAGATTTATCTATTTATTTGAGAAAGAGAGCTTGTGAGTGGGGCAAGTGGCAGAGGGAGAGAGAGAGACTCCTCAAGCAGACTCCTTGCTGAGCAGGGTTCCCGATGTGGGGCTCCATCTCAGAACCCTGAGATCATGACCCGAGCCAAAATCAAGAGCCAGATGCTTAAGAGACTGAGCCACCCAGGCGCCCCAGTCATGCTCAGATTTAAATCTTCAAGAGAAATCTTCCTCATAATTCCTAGTCCACCAGAACTAGCAACAGAAACAAAGCCCCCACACATAGTAGGGGCATGGTCAATGCCCACATAATGACAAACACCTTCCTTGGTGACATCTGGACAGGACACAGTCCATGACCTCAGGCAATTTCACAGTCTAAAGAAGAAGACAAACATGGGTAGAGAGGCATGACCCAGGATGCTTGAGCGGAGACAGCGGCAAGAGGGTGGGGTGTTAACAGGATCAAGGAAGAGCACAGGCCGCCATCCTGGGAGGGGAGGGGCCAGAGAAGACTTCCCCGAGGGGACATCGGTTACAAAGGACGAGGAGAAGACTCACAGGCAAGAAGGCAGGGAGGGTTGTTCCTGACAGGCAATAGCATGGCACCTTTGAAGAATTCCCAGCAATTCACCAGGAGTGCAGAGTATTATGAAGGGCAGGTAGACGGTTTTCGTGAGGGATCTGGGGGAAATAGAAAGAGATAAGACTTTGTCCCAAATAGAAAGAAGGTGCCCCTTTCTCCAGCTGCATTTGAGCACCTCCCCTTGGCCGGATGGCTCTGTGCATACAGTGCGCAACTGTACACTGAGGCCGTTGACACGGTATACTCTCTCATCAGGGACATGTTTCATGGCTCTAGATGTTTGGATTTTGCTCAGAACATGCAGAATCTGAAAGATTAATGAGAGGCGTTTATTATTATTATTATTATTATTATTATTATTTTAAGATTTTATTTATTTGAGAGAGAACGCTAGCACAAGTTGGGGGGAAGGGAAGAGGGACCAGCAGACTGCCCGCTGAGCGGAGGTTTGATCCCAGGACCCTGAGATCATGACCCAAGCTGAAGTCAGACCCTTATCTGACTGAGTTAAGGCACCCCATCAGAAGGGTTTAAATCAAGAAAGTGACACGACCACTAACTGTGTTTTGGAGAGAACACTCTAGAAGCAGAGAGGCTGACCCATTGGTGAGGAGTTGAAGAGAAGGCTAAGGGAACCCAGGGCAGGGGGAGTCCAGGGAGGACTCAGGCAGAGGCACAAGGCAGGGAGGCAGAGCAGAAGGAAGGCTTTGGCGAATGCTTGGAGGTTAGTCTGGTTACAAAATCCAATCGGACATGAGGGAAGAGAGGGCACGTGGGGAAAAGATGGCAACTTGGTTCTCAGGCTCAGGGGACATAGACGTGAGACTCAGGCAGAGGGAGGAAGGAGAAACTGAACCCGTCCAAATTGGGAGTGAAGAGGGCTCAGAAAGAGATGTCGGGGAACCTTACATTTCTGAGACAGAAACAAGGGTGCTGGGAGCAGGCTGGAGGCTGAGTACATGCTGGCCCTCTGGTCCTTCTTGTCCCCACTGAGTCTGAGGCAGAGGTATCTGTAGAGACCAGGACTTTGAGTGGGGGCTGTTCAGGGGCTGAGAGAAAGAAACAGCTGCCATGGGGGTGGCTGTGTGAGGTTGTAGACTGGGGACACGGAGAAGAACTGCCAGGCACGGATTGTTTTCTCCTGGCCTGACAGCTGCTGTCAGTCAGGGAACCAGATGGAATAATGAGGTAAGATTCTCCCAGCACAGAAGCTACCCTCTGGGAGCAAAGCAGGTGCTTTTGGATACAGACTTTATTCCCTGAACCACTAGAGGGCCACTGAGGCTAATAGGGTTTGTTACCAGAGTGCAAAAAGAAGCTCCCAGATGCCCTCCCCAGTTAGAACCAGGAACCTGCCCTCCATAACCTTTGCAGGCCTGAGCAAGAGTATAAATGAAGGCATATACACCAGATGTCCAAATATTTAGAAACTATAAATTAAGCTATTCCCATAGCTGGCCTGCATTCCCAGCCAGGCTCTTGAACCGTCTTCCCAGTCGTCACCCTTGCATCCCAGAGGCTAACAGAGCTGAGCTGAGTGCTCCCCAAGCCTCCCCCCACCCCTGTTCCCACCTCCCGCAAGCCACCTGGAAACCTGGGCGTGACTCAGACCTGCTGGCTCAGGCCAGGCCAGTCCAGGCCAGCTCTGACGAGACCCTCTGAACTCGGGACAGACAGTGACACAATCAAGGTCCCCAGGAAGCCTCCACAGGCATGTACCCCTCCCTCAGTGCTATTTTGCCAACTCAGGATTTCCAGGCAGTTCTAAGCACCTCCCAATACTATATCACCCGAGTCGAGAGAAGGGAAAGAGCAGAGTTATCCTGTGGAAATTTCTCTGGCTAGATCCCCACCTTGCATAATTTGAAGCAATTATAAACAAAGCAGGCTGTTCTGGAAACAGCCCAGTCTCTTTCTGCTGGTAAATGGTAAAACAAAATGTGCTACATCCAGACAATAGAACACTACCCAGTAATGAGAATAAACTACCAATATCTGTAACGACATGTAAAAAACAACCCATAAAGCAGTCCAAAGCATTGTGTTAAGTGAGAGAAGCCAGACACGCAGAAGGCTGCGTACGTACCGCACCATCCTACCTAGAAGACGTTCTGGAAAAGGCAAGCTGCAGGGAGAGGTGGCCAGCCAGGGGCAGTGGGAGGGGATAAACTGCCAAGGGACAGAAGGGAACTGGGGGATAAAAATGCTCTATGGCTTGATTGTGTTGGTGGTTACCAACTGTATACATTTGCCAAATCTCACCAAACCAAACACTTTAAAAAGTGTATAGTTTATAAATTATAGTTGATAAATTATACCTGAATTGTATAGTTGTTATATAGTTTATAAATTATCCCTGAATAATGTTTGTATATTTATATATTATGTTGTATAGTTTATATAGGTATATAGTTGTTTAGTTCTATAGTTTATAAATTAAACCTGAATAAAGCTAATCCCCTAAATAAGTAAATAAATAAATCATGGAGATTATCTTTCTCTGGCTTCCCAGGACAGAGGTTGTGATTTTCTCCCTCTTCCCTGGTGGGGGGTCCATTTCAACCCAAGTGACCCTCTCCTATACTTACTCTTCACTCGGTTACCAAATCAGAGATAGACAGACAGACAGAGACAGAGATTTAAAGAGAAAACATTTTCGTATTTTGCCGTCTGTGAGATGTAGGATCCTCCTAAGATCAGGCCCCAGGCAGGGAGAAGGTCACCTTTCCAGGGCCTACGAACAACAGGAGAACATCATAGACTGAGAACATCACCTTTCAAAAGATGCCTCAATTTCCACCACCCAGCAACTTCTCTCTCACTTAACACACAACTCTTTTTAAGTTTGTTGTTTATTTATTTTTGGCACCAACGTGGTGCCAAGATCAAGAGTCACACGCTTTTCCCACTGAGCCAGCCAGGCACCCCCACACAACCCTTTAATAGTAAACCTTCTGTGAATGTTGAGTTTTTGTTGAAATTTAAATGTTTTTTTTTTTTTTTCTCAAGCGTTCTGTAGGTAGTCTTTTTTAAATGACTGTTCTCCCCCTCATTTACTCATTTTGAAAATTTGCAATTTTTCATAGGTTGGATTTGCTTATAAGAAAGTATACCTGACAGGCCATCGCACCTCCATTTTGTTTCACGGATTTGCCATGAGGGTGTTTTCACTGTCGCGGGGCCCAACTGAAAATCAGAAAAATGGAGAGTAGAAGGGTAGAAAATAATACAAAACAACTGATTAACATGGTGCATTTCTTTCTTTCTTTCTTTTTTTTTTTAATATTTTATTTATTTGACAGACAGAGATCCCAAATAGGCAGAGAGGCAAGCAGAGAGAGAGGGGGAAGCAGGCTCCCCACTGAGCAGAGAGCCTGATGTGGGGCTCGATCCCTGGACCCCGAGATCATGACCTGAGCAGAAGGCAGACTGAGCCACCAGGCGCCCCAGCATGGTGCATTTCCATTTGTCTCTCTGATGTGGGCTTGCAGATGCTCACACATTCCTCCCAGTTTTATATTTCACTAAATATCATGAAATCCTAGGAGCCACTTCCTTTGAAAGTATGGCTTATACTTATGATAAAAATGAGGGCAACGGCTTTTTAAAAATCATCCTGTCATAGGTATGACTTTCGGCATGAACACCCATTACACCAAAGGTCTGTTCTTGACTCTGGGGGTCTAGGAAATCTATAATCACCCCCTGAAGTCACGTAACCTTTCAGTGATTCAATTTACTCCTCTGTCAAATGGGAATGACAAGAACGCTCTTCCTTTTCTGTGGTGAGGGGCAGAGGCAGATGGGAAATGGCTTCATAAACTATGCAACAATGTGAGCCCGTGGGAGCTGTGAGTTCACAGGCAGCCGGAGACGAAAATGTGACTCCCTCGCAATGGCAAGGGCCCCGGCCTTTACAGGAGACCCTGAAAGCTTGTTTGTGCTGGGGATGTTTTTCTTTCTGGTTTATAACCAATGTGTAGGCAGCCCCCTTTCCCTTCCTCCTGCTTACAGGAGCACCATCTAGAGGTTCCAGGCGTTCTGTGCTGAGTTCCGGATCCTGGAGCACCGGGCTGGTCAGGGTCCCCCAGCTTAGCGTGCGCTGGGCTCCAACCCCAGTGCGCACTGAGAAACCATGGGGGTCAGCACTCCAGCCTGGCCCGCCATTATCTGGCCCCACGGGTCAGTGAACAGGCTAATGGGGCCTGTTCAGGGAGGTGGGGCGCAAACAATGGGAACAAATGGCTGTGCTCCTAAGAGGCAAAGTGCTGGCAGGATTTCCCCCAGAGCTAATCAATTCCAGAACCACTCACCCAGGCAGCTGAGCCTCTATGGTCGCTGACTCAAAACGGGCCACACTGGTGCTGGGGAAATGAGAAACTATCACACCAAAGGGAAAGGAAATGAGATCGTTTAGCAGAGATAAGGGAGGACCAAGAGGACAGCCCAAGCCCTGGCAGGACTGAAGCGAGGGAGGCTAAGCTCCCCTTTCTGTGCAAGGACCCGCTCCCCTCGGCCGCACTGCACGGAGCTCTGCTCGCCTGCAGCTCCGACCATTGCCTCCCTCTGCTCTCCCCCTTTCTGGCCTCCACCAGCTGGCCAAGCAAGCGGGACCTCACAGTTACAGGGGGCAGGCACATAAGTCATTGATCATTAAGGCAGGGAAGGGCTGGAGACACCACCAGCCCATGGGGTTCCCAAACTTTCCCCCACCAACTCTTCTTAAGCCCCCTTCTACAGGGATCCCATCCTTGGGAGATTTTAAAATAGCTGCTTTTATTGAACACCTGCTCCTTTGGGTTGTTCACCGGGCTAAGAATTCTTCTTAGAATGCCCACAAAATATTATGTTGGCAACAATGCCAACAAAACCACTGGGAGGGAGGTGTAATTGTACCTCTATTTATTTATATAAGAAGGTTCAGCCTAGGAGAGGTGTGTTTGCCCGAAACACTACGTCTAGAAAACAGGAGCGTCCGAATTGAAACTAGGTACATGTGGTGTCAAGACCCCACAGGACGACAGCATTTAAGAAGAAAGAGCTTGTGCCCCCCGCCATTGTGCTCCTAGCTATATACTCAAGAAAAAGGACATATATGTCTACATGCCAACTTGAATATAAATGTTTATGGCAATAGTCAAATGGTAGAAACAACTCAAATGTCCATCAAGTGGTGAATGGGTAAACCAGATGTAAAGCATCCATATGGCAGAATTAGGATTTGGCCACAAAAAGGAACGAAGCACTGATACTACACCGTGGACGGTCCTGGGGAACATTCTGCTAAATTAGAGAAGCCGGGGCACCTGGGTGGCTTAGTCAGTTAAGCCTCTGCCTTCGGCTCAGGTCATGATCCCACAGTCCTGAGATCGCGTCCCATGTCAGGTTCCCTGCTCAGTGGCAAGCCTGCTTCTCCCTCTCCCTCTGCCTTTCACCGGCTCTTCTTGCTCTCTCTCTCTCTCAAATAAATAAATAAAATCCTAAAAAAAAAAAAAAAAAAAGAAAAAAGAAAGAAAGAAAGAACCCAGACACAAAGGACCATAGAATATATGATTTTGTCTACATGAAAATGTCTAGAATAAGTATGTATATGTAAATACTGACATAGAAGTAATTACATGTGAATATATAAAATAAGGGAATTATTATATAATAAGTAAATATATAGATGCAGAAAGTGGATTCGTGGGGAAACAGGGAGATAAGGTGGTCATCCCTAAAGGGTATAGGGCTTCTTTCTGAGATAATGGAAATATTCTCTAATGGGCTGTGGTGATGGTTGCACAGTACTCTGAATATACTGAAATCCAGTGAGTCCTACACTTTCAACAGTGCCTTGTAGGGCATGTGCATTATAACTCAATAGAGCTACTCGAGAGAACTCGCCCATGCTGTGACTGGAATAGCACGACTCCCTCGGACTCTCATGTGTCCTACAGTGGTTCTGACTTGTGCAGACAGAGAAACAGAAGCCATGTGGAGCCATGGAAGGAGCAAGGGCTTTGGAGCCAGCGACCTTGGACAACATCTTTAGCCCATCTCGGCTCTGGTTCCCTGTCTGTAACCTGGGGTTAGTAAGTCCCATCTTACCAAGTTGTTGGGGTACATAGGAAAGCCCCCAAACCTTTCCTCCAGTTCTAACATTGCCCGATTTTGATGCAGGGGGCTTGAGTGAAGAGGAAGAGGTGAGTAGTGCCTGTCTGTGGACAGAGAGGTTCACCTTGCATTGAAGTCACACCCACCCACCAGGGATCCTTCTCTTCTCCTGTGCAGACCGCAGGCTGGTCAGCTGGATGGGGGATTTGGGGATTTGCTGCCCCCTGTCATGTCCCCAAATAAGAGGGAAGTTAGAAAGCAGGGCGATTTGTGGGAGCTCTAGGGACAACTGTTGCTGCCCTTGGAAGCTGGGGGGAGTGAGGCAAATGAGAGAGTGAAGAGGAGGCCAGGCTCCCATAGAAACTTTGCTCGATTTCAAGACAGTGGGATGGGTTGCATGGTTCCGATGTATGCCCTCCCAGCTCGAAACATCTGCCAAAAATGCAGAGATGCTTTTCTGAAAACAACTGGAAGATAGAAAGAGGAATAAAAAAAGCCAGACAAGTAAAACACAAAGCAAAAAGCCCCAAACAATTTGGTAACAGAGGTACTTAAATACTACTAAGAAAACGGTAGTAACAGGCCAACCATAATGGTAAAGTACAAGTTCTGGATTTAGGAATTTGCCCACTCACTAAAATTTACTGTTACTTCCAAAATCACTCCTCATGGTACTTCAGAGGACATTCAAGGACAGGAGTCAGGCAGCAAAAAATTTGAGTCACTCTGGGCTTGTGTTCTCAGCTGAGGCCAAACGAAGCCCTCTGGTTTCAGCTCTCCTCCTTCAACAAGTGTTTTGGTTTGGTTTGGTTTGATTGCCGTCTACACAACGCTGTGTTTTCTGCCTTGTCTCCCTCTTGGTTGGTGATTTCGCAAGACATGCCGTCTGGTCTTCCCTCAGAAAGCTGCCCTTCTCTCTGCCCCGCGGAGAGAAGCTGTTTATTAATCTTCATTCGGACCTGGATGCTAAGGCATCAACAATCTACATCAAATTAGGTGTCTTTGAACTGAAACACACATTTAAAAAAAAGGTTAAGTAGTGATCTGCTGACAAAAACGCTGTGACCAGAAGTTCCCGGGCTCCTAACCCTGTTTTTTCTCCAGAAAGTTCTCTCTGCTGTCCAGGGCTCAAGTCTTTATAGACCACAACTACTGTGAGCACGAGCAGTGGCCACACACACTCTGTGTTTGTTTTTTTTTTTTTTTTTAAAGATTTTATTTATTTATTTGTCAGAGAGAGAGAGAGAGTGAGAGTGAGCACAGGCAGACAGAGTGGAAGGCAGAGGCAGAGGGAGAGGGAGAAGCAGGCTCCCTGCGGACCAAGGAGCCCGATGTGGGACTCGATCCCAGGACGCTGGGATCATGACCTGAGCCGAAGGCAGCTGCTTAACCAACTGAGCCACCCAGGCGTCCCCACTCTGTGTTTTTAATGCATGTTCTCTCTGCGCTACAGGTAAGAAAGTTGAAGTTATCCATATTAATGGACTTAGAGCTCCCATGTGGAAGTGGGGGGGTTTGAATCCATTTCTCTCTCATTCTCCAGGGAGGAAAGGAACTCTCTAGCCTGGGAGCCGGAATGCCAGTTCTTAGAAAAGGCTGCCCAGGCCTGTATCAAGGCTGATGGGAGGGCCTCCGGAGAGCTGAGCGTAAGTCAAGGACAGGGCTTATCTGAGAAAGGAAGGGGAAAGACCTGGACACGATCCTCCAGATGTAGTCTGGTCAGTGGGGAAAAGATCCATCTTCCACCAGCACAGAAGAGAGGCACCAGAATGAAAAGTGTGGGTGCCAGCCTCACACAGAGAGAAGCAGTGGCGGGGACAGGAATTGTTCAGCTTAGAAATGAGAGTGTGGGGACCTGCAGGAGGGATCTTGAAATACCTCGAGGACTCTCTTGGGATTGAAAACTGGAAGGAAAGCAGGTTCAGAGTTACAAGGAGCAGGTTGTGACTCAGTGTAAGCACTGTTTTCTGATCCTCAGAGCTCTCCAAGAGGCCAAGATTGGGAACTGGTGGTCCCTAGGCTCAATCCGGTTGCAGACACACTGTGTTGGTTCACAGCATTTCTGAAAAATTGGATTTCAGTGCCCCTGCTGTGGGATGTGTGTCTCCATTTTCCAGAGCCTGTGCCGCCGCTTCCTATCACTCATGTGCAGCTTGACTTGCCCTTCAAGTATTGGGTTGACTGATTCAGCAAATAAAAATACAGGATGTGCAGTTAAATTTGTTTCAGACAAATGACAAATCCCTTTTCATGTAAATATGTCCCATGCAGTACTTGGGATACACTTATGCTGTGTCTATAGTTAGTTATGTCCCAGTACTTGTGATTTACTAATACTGTCCCACATTCAATCTGGCAGCTCTACCCTGGAGGCCTGAACTAGGAGCCCCAGATGCTGCATTTTGAGGAAGCATGTTCTATATTTGGGAAATATTCAAAGACTTGTCTCAGAGGAATGCTAGAGAATGAAATGGCTAAAATGGTCTAAATGGCCTTATTTTCTTGAGATCTCCCATTTCAGAGAGATAAAACAATAAAAGCTAGAGGGAGATAATAATTCTAAATAACAACCCCGGGTGCTATTCTGGTGTGCATGACAGGTGGGACACTGGCTTGTGCTGCAACAGCAGAATGTTCTACCAGAACTGGGACTGATCGATAGATAAGGACATAAAGGGGTTTTGACCTCAAATATCAATTGCAAGTAAAATGTTTGTTAAGTGCAAGTTGATTGATGTGCCTATAGCCGGGAAGAATGGTGGCCATCCCTTTCTGGATTGGGGCATGAACCCAGAGGCATGTAACATCCCTAAATGATGATTCTAGTTTATCTGTCAAAACCCATCTTCTGCTTCTCTGAGACTGGAGTAAGTCATCCTGACACTTGTTTTCCTATCCTGCTGCCAGCACTGGGTTTCTGGTTGTTTTGAACAGACCGTGACCGACTTCCCAGGGCCCAGAACATGGCAACAGTTGATAGGAGAGCAGAGGCTGGCCTTAGTGCACGGTTACCACGGCCTCAGTTTCTTCTGCAGAAAAGGAGGTACAAGATCTCCAAGGTCAGTTCCAGAAATTGTGCTGCTGAAAGTGTCAGGAGTCTTCAGTCATCAGCTAGCTTTTCTGCACCCTCCTCCTTACCTCCGAGGAATTAGGATATTTACGTTCAGTGGGATTGAGTGAGCCTTTGGTTTAATGCCCCCATTTTGGAGATAAAGCAAGTGCTCTTCATGGTAGGGTGGTGAGGCCCAGAGCTCTTTGTGGCTCAGTGGGTGGCCTCCCATTCTTCGTTTATAGTTCATCCTGTCTCCCTTACTTTTACTCAAATCTCTCAAGGTCCCTCACTCAAAACCAACAAAATGACAAAAGGCAGGGGAAGTTAACAAAATGAATAAAAATATTTGGGAGAGAGAAGGCACAGCACACTAGTGTATGGACAGATGCACACAAAGGCAATATCCTTAGCAGTTCCAATTTGTCCTTCTCTGGAAAAACTCCTAGGAGACCTGGGCTCTGACCTCTCTCTTAAAGACAGACTGATCCAGAACATTCCCAGGTTGACTCAGATGCTAAGTATTCCTAATGACACTGGGTTTCCTTCACCATTCTCCTCTTCATCAAGATTAAACAGAGAAAAATCTCAGGGGTTGCTCAAAGTGAGTAAAACTCAGTAAAACTCCATTTCAATTGTCGTAAAGTTGGGACAAATTGATATGTGCTTTTTACAGAAAGACTGAGCTTAAAGTTGAGAGGTCACTGACCCAGCAACTTCTGAATCTTAAACAAAGGCCTTCAAGTGACTTATGGCTCCACCATTTTCCCAAATAATGGCTGTTTTCACTGTCCATTCTTTTTTTTTTTTTTTTTCAACATTTTATTTATTTATTTGACAGAGAGAGCACAGCACAGGGAGCAGCAGAGGGAGAGGAAGAAGCAGGCTTCCTGGTGAGCAGGGAGCCGGCTGTGGGGCTCAATCCCAGGACCCTGGGATCATGACCTGAGCCAAAGGCAGATGTCTAACAACTGAGCCACCCAGGCACCCCTCACTGTCCATTCTTGGTAGGTATTCGGTCTCCTCCATGAGAACTTCTGGGGACCCTGCACTTTCCACCTCTTAAATTTCTCAGGGTCTCCTACTTCCATTATGCACATAAACCCCCAGCCAGCAGGTGTTGAATGAATGAGTTGGAAATGAAGGGAAAAGAACAGGGGCTATGGAAACAAATATCCTGGATCTCGTTCCTCCGATCACCAGCTGGTGAACTTGGGCAAGTTTTTAGTTTCTCTAAGCCTCTGTTTACTTATTTGTAAAATGCAAAGAAACCACCTTTCCTACAGGGTTGTAAAGAGAAAATGCAATAATGAAGGCACTCAAGAGGCAGTAACTATTATTATTGTACCTGTTGAATCTATACCAGACTCAAGGGATGAGAACCACCACAGGACAGTATGATTTTCTCGCCTTTCAATGAGGTGCTATTCTGTTTGGCACAAAGTTATAGACTGGCCATCTGAAGGATGAGTGGCTTTGTGTAACTGCCCACAGCAGTGGGCACTGTTTTACTGGTCCCTAAGACTGTTTAAGGAGAGGCATTATAGTCAACAGTGGAATGCATGCCAATTGTTTTATTTATGATGCCTATTTGGGTGACAAGGCTGGCCAGCAAGTGGCCCCCCGGGAGAAGCTTTTGGCCCCCTCCACGTCATTACTCCACAATGCGGCGAAAAGACTGCACAGCTGGGGAAGCTGCACCCCAATCGATGGGCTTCCGGTACTCCTTCTTGTCCAGGAGGTACTGCCTGCCGCGGTAGTTGGGTAGCTCGTAGAAAATCCAGACGCCATCCAGCACCTTACTGGAGTGCACCTCTCGCATGTGAAACTGCTCCATGATGGAAGGGCAATCTTCAGTGGTTTCGTACATCTGACCATTAAAATCTCCTTTCTCGAAGATCTGAATCTTATACTGGCCTCCACTAGACTGGAAAAACACAGGAGGAAATAAACTACGATGATTATGGAAATCACCAACACGTCAAGAACTCCGAGAACAGCGTGGTTGGGAGCCCACCATCTTGAAAGCCAGAGGGTCTGATCTCCCATCCCCGCTGCATACTGACTGAAACAGCAGACCTTCAGTGAGAAAAACTTGATGCCTTAAAGTACTTAGGAGGTAGAGAGAGTGTTCTGGAAATAATTCATGTATTCAGTCTTGTGATGAACTGACCCTAGGTTTTATGCAAGCCTCAGCAGCCAACAGAAGAAAACATGCCATTAAAGGGTAGGAAAATGTTAAGAAAATGCTTCCACATGAATGTTAAAAAAAAAAAAAAAAGGGAAGGGGGGGTAGCGGGTAGCAGGGGCAAAAGAGACAGAAAGAGCTGCAGCAGGGGAGCTGGTGAGCGAGCAGGCGGGGTGGCGCGGGCCCCAGTCTCACCAGGTGAACAGCTCGGCAGGAGCTGAGGCGGTCGTTGAGACCCATCCAGTGCTGGTACTCAGGGTACTCGCCCCGGGGCAGGATGTACATGTAGCCCGCGAAGTTGGGCCTTTCGTACACGGCCCAGGTGCCTCCCTCCACTCGAATGGAGTTGCAGCGACTCAGGTACATGTGGAAATCGGCGCAGTCGCAGTCACAGTCATAGTGGCGGCCTTGAAAGTGCTTGTCCTCATAGAAAGTGATCTGAAGTGTGAGGCAAATAAAGAGAGGAACTGGGGAGTTGGGCGGCTTTATTCCTAAAAAACTAAAGACCAAGAACATAGTCCCCACTTTGGAAATTTCCTTTCTCTTTGATGTTGAGGAGGAAATACGGAGTTCTACTTCACCTCCCAACACCTACCTTCTGGCAGACGACTTTAGCTGTCAACAACAGGAAGGAAAACTTTCTGAAGGCTTAAAATGAAGCAAAATAAGAGAGTGCCCTAAGATAAGCCAGACCCAAATTCATGGCTTCCTCCTCTTTGTTCCCCTAACTCACAGTACTCATCGCATAAAAAAATAAATTATCCACTTACATATCTCTCTCCCCTCAGACTCTTACTAAACTTTTTCCAGGGGCAAGGACCAAGCCTTATTTAAGCTATGGACCCCTGCACCCACCACTGGACAAACCCTCAATCAGTGTTGCATGAAGATGAGAGAGTTCCAAATGCAAACATTCACTCCAGGTGATACGAAGATACACAGAGAAAAGTAAAACAGACCTTAGCTTTAGGGAGCTTATTTCAGATGGATATAGAGCATATGCATGACAATATTTTATGCTCTGTTATTAATTTATTGCCAACAGAGTAGTTACAAGGCAACAAAATGGCAAGTCAAGAATGTTCTTTTCCTCAAACTCTTTCCCAAGTTTGCCCCACAACCTGTGGGGTAAGCCTGAGACCTCTGACGGCACAGCAGTATGCAGCTCCGAGAACTGGGAAATTATAAACCTGGGATCTTGAGCTGCATCTCTGCAGTCAGACTCACTAGCTCAGGCAAGCTGCCTCTCTGGGCTCCTGCTTCCCACTTGTCAGATGAAGGACTACACTAGATTAAAGGTCTGGGTGTAAAAATAAAACGTTCCTAGAATTCCTAGGCGCTCCTGGGGCTTCTTAACGCAGCTTCTGAAAACCACCAGGCCAAATGGACCGTAGAGTTTGCCCCTTCTTATTCTACAGTTCCACAATCCAAGATAAATGTTAGTTTACAATCAAAATGGAAAGAACTGGTGTCGAGTCAAGCAGTTAATTCCCTAGCGTTATGCTGCCACCTCGTGGCTAATTGGCGTTATCAGTTTAGAAAAAGAAAACCAGGTCAAGCATTTCATAGGAAAGGAGTAGAGACAGGTAGTCTTGAGAGGATCTTTGAGGTGAAGATTGAAGGATAAGGAGGGGTATCTGGGGGAAGAGAAAAAAGGATTGCCCACAAGGAATAAAAGAGCATGGCCCACCACAGGAATAAGTAGTTCAAGCTTGGCGCATATAGAGTATGTGGTGAAGTATCCAGAAATAACGGATGCCATGCTAGAATCCCTTTGGTTGGAGTGCATGGAAGCAGGTGGTTGCTGTGAGTGTGGTGGAGGTGGTGCAGGCCAGCCAATGGCAACTGCTAGCTGATGACACGGAGGGAACAAACAGTCAAATGGAACCGGGGATTTGGTGACTGATGAGATGTAAGGAATGATGGAAAGTCAGAAACCAAGAATGACTTTCAAAAGGCCATAAAACCTCAGTGCTTTCTACCCCAGGAGAGACTTTCTAGATCATAGGCTACTGATGGGTATTGCCTGCCACCTTAATCTACCCTTCCAGTCTCTCTCCCCTCTTGTTTTCTGTTCCTTATGAGCTTCCCGACCCCTTCTCACCCCTAAATCATCGACTCCATTTCCTTTCGTCCTCTCCCACCTCCATTTCTCTTCCACCTCCATTTCGCACTTCAGCATAGCAGACTGAGAGATACATGGCGTCTCAGTCTCAGATGAAAACAAAATTGCAGCACCCGCTAGTCACTATCTCTGTGACCTTGGATAGGCCACTGAACCACTCTTCAAAGCTCAGGCTCTTCATTTGTAAACCTGGATAACAATATGCACTCCAGAGGGCTGTTCTGAGAAGGGGTAATAACAATAAAGCACTTAGTTTAATTTGGTTCATAATTGCCAATAGACTTTGCTACTGTGGCTACAGATGAAGAAGTTAAATGATTCGCCTAAGGTCAATAGCTAGTGACAAGTCCGTTGCAGGCAAGTGAGTGGACTGCTGTGCAAAAGTCCTGGTCAGTGACTTGTGATTCATTTTATCTTCTCTCCTTTTGCTGTCTTCCCCTGCTGTACAGCTAGCTCAGTTTCACAGACACCATTTACTCTCCTAGTAATGGAACGAGACTGATTCTGAGTCTGGGAAGCTTTCCCCAAAGCCTGTGGAAAGATGTTTAGGAAAACCAAGGTAACTTCACTAAGAATGAATAGATTCTAAACTCCTTAATTTAACTTTAATTTAATTTACTTTTGGTTTTTGGTCAATTAGTCAACAAAAAAAAGAAGCTTTGCAAGGGATACGCTATAGGCAAAAAAGTTAGTATCTTTTTTACTTGAATGTTTCCCACACTTGGTGCCCTATGTACATTTGCCTGGCTGACATCTGAATCTGAGAAGTGGAAATATACACAATGTTCTATAAGGTCCCCTTGCTGGCCACCCTTTCAGCAGACTAGCCAACCATCCCAAGGTTGAAACAAAGTACTGTGTTGCCACAGAGACTGAGCTCCATGAATCAAGCTCTCCTTTCAGTGGGAGACCTTCCAAATCTCAGAGCCCAGAGAATGTTGTACTTCTACTCAATTTCCATTTGCAGAAGGACCAAGAAATCTACTCTATAGTGAGCTGAGATTCTTGGACAAAAAAATCTGTAGAGAGGACTAAGAAATACTGCTGGAGATTGCCTAGAAATTATTACAAAATTCCTCTTATTTTCATTTAGTTTTTGAAAAAATAGCCCATTAATCCAATATAGCAGCAAGAAAAATGTTGAGTATTCCAGGTAACAAAACCAAATTTAGTAAAATGCATTGTTTTTGCCAAGCCCATAACTCTGATTAGATTGCTAGTAAGATAGAGGGAAAGGAAGAAGCAATAGAGAAAGAGATTAACTTGCTCTTTTGGTCTAGCAAGCAAGTTAGCTAACCACTGTGAACAACGCAGCTGTAAGAAGTAAGAAAGCACATTATTACTGCTCTGGAAATCTTTGAAAGCAGGGGTATTTTCATCTAGGAGGGTTTTCTGTTTTAAGATTTTGTTATTTGAGAGAAAGAAAAAGAGAAAGATCAAATAAGCAGGGGCGGGGGGCGGGCAGAGGAAGAAGGACAGGGAGGCTCCCCACTAAGCAGGGAGCCCAGCACGGGGTTTGATCTCAGGACCCCAGAATCATGACTGGAGCCAAAGGCAGACACTTAACTGGCTGAGCCACCCAGGCGCCCCAAAGAGGCTTCTGTAACAGTCTTTCCTCAAGTCACACGGATACTCATCTAAGGATTTACAATTCTTCTCAGTGGGATTTTCATGGCCTACTTTGAAGAGCCTCAGAGCACTATAGACACTGTCTCATTTTTCTCCTGAAATCTTCTAGATGACAAGTATCATTATTAGTTTTATTTTCCAAGTGGAAAAAAAAAATCAGGCACTACCAATTCTGGAAGAACAGGTGACTCCTGATATGATGTGATGGGAAATACTTGATATTGCCTATGTAACTTTCTGGCCAAAGATGGTTAGTCTGAATCTAAACATGAGGAAACAATCAGACAAATGCAAATTTCAGGACTTTCTACAAGGCACCTATTCTGGCCTTTGAAAAATGTTAATGTCTCAAACAACAACAACAAAAAGGTAGGGCGACTGATCCATATAAAAGAGGCTAAAGGAAAAAATGGTTAAAGGAACATGGCAACCAAGGGTAATGCATGATCCTTGACTGGATCCTGTATCGGGGTGAAAGCCAGCCATGAAGCACATTTAGGGAAGCAAATGGGGGAAATTTGAATATGGTCCGAATATTAGGTATTGTATTTATTGTAAATTTGGGGGACAAGATAATGATAGTATGTTTATTGGAGATACATGCTTAAATACAGCAAAATAATTGTCTATTTACTGCCAAATGCTTTAGTACAGAGAGACAGACAGAGACCCAATATATAGCAAAATGCTAACAACTGAAGAATATAAGTGAGGGATATAGAAGTATTTATTCAACATTTCTTTCTTATTCTTTTCAGATTTAATGGGTTTGAAACTTTTCAAAGTAAAGAATTGGTGGGGGTGGTGAGGGTGGTGAGGAAATCAGGCATAGATCCCTTCACTCCTAAAGCCCGTGTAAGAGATCAATTTCCAGACCAACAACTGTAAATCAAGTATTTGAGAGGCAATTTTCCTAATGTAAGTAAGCACTTTATTTCAGGAAATGGGTAAGAGTAGCCGCTCGAATGAAGTGGATATGTAGGATTTAATTCACTTGATGGATTTTTTAGAACATTACTGGTTGAGGCTAACTTTTATAGAGCAATTTTTTAAAAGATTTTAAGTAATCTCTACACCCAACATGGGTCTCACTCAAACTTAAAACTCTGAGATCAAGAGCTACATGCTCTACTGACTAAACCAACCAGACACCCTTTACAGAGCAGTTTTTAACTAAATACTAAAAGTTTTCTACTCCACCTATTATTAGCAGGTATTATTTCTGGGGAAATTGGTTGCCGCAAGGCAGAAATCATGATGATATTTAACTGATATATACCTGCACAGTATTGAACATCACCCCCCACCCCCAACACAAAGATACACCCTTAATAACTTGTTGGGGAATTCTGTTAGAGTAAAAAATATAATGAGCATTTCTTCATCTTCTCTCCCCCAGTCGCAGCATTCAAAACCACTGTCATACTCACCTCCAGGCAAAGAAGCAAAAGCTTTTCTCCACATTCCTTTCAATGTATCTTTAGGTACATTGGAAAAGAGGAAATATTCCGAAAGAAAGGAAACACTGGAAAAGAAAGGTACAAAGGAAAAGAAAGTGGTAGGCTACAGAGTGTGACCGTTACTTACCTTGGTTCCAGACTTAGACATTTTGGTGCATAGACTGGTTTCCCCAGTGCTGGAATCCGGAATAGCTACAGAGAGTTGGAGGCACAGAGACATTTATACTGGGCTGGTTTCAAATCAAACATTTGCTTAGTCATGAGAATAGGATCCAAAAATTGAGTCAGTCATTTAGAGGCTATTGATGGTTTCTAGAAAAACAATTGGGATTATGAAATAAAGGAAAGCTTCAGTACCCCTTCTAATGCTTACCAAGCCTTGCTGTATTGTAGACTTTGCTGAGTCAAGGCACCAAAACCCAGCCAAAGTTTTCAAAGTTAAAAACAAAAAAGTCCCCCTTACCTGGGCAATTTGGTTTTCTAGCAAGCCACCACCTTGAAATCCCCAGGGTCTTCTTTTTTCTTCAACAGAGCTTGCGGGAGAGTCAAAAAGCCACCCTCTAATTCTGAACAGAAGTAACATGTTCCAAAGCAACAAAATGTAATGACTACTAAACACAATGCATGATCTTATGTTTGGAAAATGTCACTACAAAGGACATTTCTGGGAGGATTAGCAAAAATTTTAATCCGGACTGTATATGATGCCATTGTGAGATTTCCTGAATTTAGTCAATTTAGTAATTTGTACTACAACTACAGAAGAGAATGTCTTTATTTTTAGGAAATACATGCTAATGTCTATAGGAGTAAAGGTTTAAGATGTCTACAACCTACTCTCAAATTGCTGAGCAAAAATACTACTACTATCGAGTGGTAAAGTGAATGTATGGCATGTTAGTAAGTGCTAAAGCTAGACGAGGCATATGTGGGGATTCAGATTCTTGCAACTGTTCTTTAAGTTTGAAAAATTTTCAGGACATACAAGTTCTGATCCACAAGAAAGGCTCTACAGAATGTAGCATGAGGGACAGAAAGCTACCGTGAGAATCACAGTCCCGCCAAGGTTGAGCTAAGCTCAGCTTGCTGCCTGGTTGGTGGCATTTTTCTGCCATGATATTCAATGGGAACCTGTTCAGGGACGTTTCTTGGCACCTATTACATCTGACTTTTGGAATGAGATTACATTTTATGTAAATTAAAAAAAAACAAGTCAATCCTTCTCTACTTTCATTTTCCTGGTCAAGTACACTCTTCTTAAAAGTCCATCTTTCTCATGTTTTTATGAATAAAGCCATCCTACAAATGGGATTCTCCCAGCATAAATTATGGTTAATTCAAAAAATGGTAAATGTGCCTTGTTAGGAAGATTATTGAGAAACAATGTCATATGCTTATCTTCCTGAATTTGGTAAACAGGAAAGAAAGTATCGAAGTGATACCATTAATTTTGTTAATAGCAATTTCCAAAACACACTTCTATTACTCCAGTGTTTCTTTATTGAATTCTCTCTTGAATTTCATCTTAAAATAAAAACTGAAAATGTCAATTAGAATTAACACACATTCTGAGAATTTTTCACTTTAGATCAAGTCCTTTTTAAATATAATTACTACTTCAATGAGCACTGAGCATACAAAACAATGTTTATCAGTGGATTCATTTAATAATTTAATAATTATTTAATAACTTAATAATTCCTTTTCCTTTATCTTAAAGAATACAGCTTCCTCAATCAAATGTAAACTTTATTTTGCTATAATATCACGAAGTGACATTGGTAACTGAGAGGGAGAAAACATGACCCTAAAATGTGCTACTTTAGTATGTAAGTTATTTAGAGCTAAAGGTGATGAAGACCCTGCAAATTCAAGAAAAACTTCCCTTAACTACCTAAAATTATTCAGATAGGGGGCCTGGCCCAGAAGGAAAGCTATTACCACAGGGAAGTTTTAATCTGAATGAGCCATCTGTATGACAAGGCAAACATCTAACTGCCACACATCTACTTTTCTTAACATACTGTGAATTACTCTCTTCCCTCTGAAGCCCTGGGCCTATATTCCATTACTTAGGTCAGGGTGGCATACAAGCCAACTGCCTGACTTGTTCCTGGGACTCATATTCTTATGAGGCGCCCACAGAAATCTAATTAAAATTGTTTGCCTCCTGTTAATCTGTCTTATGTCGATTTAATTAATAGACTAAAGCCTAAAGAACCTAGGATAGAGGAAAAATTCTTTCCTTCCCCCATAAAACCTTTTCTAAAATTAAATCTCTATCTTTTTATCAAAAGGAGAAAATTACTTTTTAGACTTTACTTATTGAAAATGTGAAGCAGAAAATGAAAAATAAAGAATTTACACAATTTCATTGCTTCATACTTTTAAGGACTAAAATATCTTTGTATAAAACTATTTCTGCTATATTTATATACCAACAAACTATACTTTCATCCCAATTATTTTTAAAAGGAGTAGCAATTTCCTTTTAAATAGTTTCAAAGAACTATAAAATTCTTATTTAACTATAGAAAGGATGAGACCCTTTCATCATATAAATTAAAATGTGAAATTTACTTGCAAATCTACAATCAGTTATTTCAATATTAACATACAACGAAACTGCCTTCATCAACTTCATTTTGGCAACACAAAGATGAGCTTTCTGATGTTCTATAAACAATACGTTTGTCTATAGGATAGTCAGAAGTTCACCTAAAATTCGACCTAAGCAGTAATATATCAATATGGAATGGAAATCAAGGAACGGTCTTAAATAGGAAGAAAAAAACTGCAATGTCTCTTAAGCAGCAGGAGCATCTTCCCAATTGAGTTTCAAGACATGTACCATCTTCCATTCACCCTCCTGTTTCCAGGGCCCTGAAAATAACAAGAGAAAAATATTAGTAACTTAATTCTCTATTGCCTTCACGCAAATAGTAAGAAAAAACTTATATTTACAAAATCATGTAAATCAAGGTCAGGTGAGAGTTTAAAGTGCTAAATACATAAGATTTAAGATTAATTATATTCCTTCTTTATGAAGGTCACTTTAGTTCATAATAAAAGAAAAGACATGAAAAAGTGGCAGGCTATTTAGGGTTGGCCTCAATTAAAATTTCACCTTCTTATAGTTTTTATTTCCTTTGGATTTTAATCCTCATCAGATTCCTGATTCTTAATCTCAGCATTTACTAAGTATTATGAACTTTTTGTGTGTGTAATAAGTAATACACAATTTAAAATGCAAACAATCTATAAACAAGAATACGTTTTTACAGTTTTGGAAAACAGTTCAGCATTTCCTCAAAAAGTTAAACCTATAAACTTGCAATTCTAATCCTAGGTATTTACCCAGAGAATTGAAAACATATGTCTACACAAAAACGTATACACTAAAGTACATAACAACATTATTCACAATAAAAGTGAAAACTGAAAAGGGGAAACAACTCAAATCTCAGATCAACTGATGAGCAGATAAGGTGTGATATATCCATACAATGGAATACTACCCAGCCATAAAAAGGAAGGATGTACTGACACATGCTACAACATAGATGACCCTAAGACCATGTTAAGGGAAAGAAGCCAGGCACAAAGATTCCATTTAAAGGAAATGTCCAGAGTTGACAAATCAAGAGACAAAAAGTAGATTAGTGTTAGCCAGGGACTAGAGAAAAGAGAAGATACTGGGAGTTCAGAAATGAAGAGTAACTGTCCATGCGTATGGGCTTTGTTTTTAGGGTAATGAAAATATTCTGAATTTGTTAGTGGTGAAGGTTGTACAAACTTGTCACTATGTTAATAAAAGCCACTGAATTTCATGGCATGTAAACTCTGTATCAATAAAAATTAAGAATAAGTTTTCAATCACCCTAGACATCTAGTCTCCTTTCTCAAAGACCAACACTTTCAATGATTTATGTCCTTTTAGAAGTTTTTAAGGCATATAATTAGCATACAGCCATGTGTGATAACCCCTCTTTTTTTTCAAACAGACAAGGCAGCATTCTACTCCTCCTCTTCTGCCTTCACCCCTTCAAACCCCAGCTTAGAGATTTACTATCTCACCTACAGATAGACCTCATTCTTTTTAAAGATGCATTCTTTAACATAGAGGAACCAATGCATTAGGCACCAGCCGTCTATTGGAAAGCACTTGGGTTTTTTCTAGTCTACAGCTATTTCAAACAATGCTGCAATGAACATATTTTTTAAACAGATCTTTACATACATGGGTGTATCTATAAGATAAATTCTAAGAAGTGAAATTGCTAAGTCAAAGAATGTGTGCATTTATAATTTTTATTTTGTCAAACTATCCTCCAAAGATGTTGCACAAATGTACACTTTTTCCAGTGGTAAACAAAATACCTTACCAGTGTTATACACCAGCTTTTGATACTTGCCAATCTGATAGAAGAAAAACAGTATCTTACATTAATTGTAAGTAAAGATATCTTTGTGTTTGTATTTGTCTGTGAACTATTTGAAATCCTTTATCTGTTTTCCTATTGTTAGTCTTTAATAAGCTTTCAAAATAGAAAAGTAAACTAATTTCTGTATTAAAAAAGAGAATTTTTATTTAGATTAAAGGACTTCTAATGAATTTGTCTGTATCCATGCTCTCTTCTATTGGCTCTGTGATCTTCTAGAGTTCAGTATTCAAATCTTCATTTGGGTTAATTCTGGTAATTTATTAATGTTATATGTAATTAACAAATATCAGTTAATTGATTTGTGTGTGGGTGATGGGAAAGATGAGAGATGTGTTAGAAAGGGGAAATACAACTGAAAGCTATGTATGGGTAAAGTAGTATCTTTGAACAGTACAACCTATACTAGGTAAGAAGCAAATAAGACAAAACCTGGCCTTTAATATTTGCCCATTATTCCATAGGCTCCATCTATGGAATAGTTTGGTTGGTCTTCACTATAAGGTGTGGTAAAAATGGGTATGTAAAAGTCTGTATATGCTAGTGGACCTGGCAGAGAAAAGAGGCAGTGGCCAGTTAACATCATATTCTGCAGCATGCTTGTAAGATTTTCCCAAGATAATTTTTTCTAAGTGGTCTACATTATAAATGCCCACCAGTGTTTCCACGTAGGAGTCTTATCCTGCTGCTTGTTTGGAGCCGGCAGCAGGGGGCACAAGACTGTCCAGCTGTTGGCGATGTCCTGTATTAATCAACCACTCATAAAACTTATTCTCCACAAGTACCTGGAACTGCTTCCTTTGATCCCTAAAAGCGCCATCAAGAGCAAAAAGAATGTAAGAACACTAATTCATGTTCATTTTACTCCAGGTGATTATAAAGTACTTTAATGGGATAGACATTAAAATTATTTCTAGTTCTCCATTTATTCCCTCCAGATAACTGCTCTGTTCAGTTCTTGACATTGTAACACTGCCACCCCTCCCACCCCAAAGAAAAAAAAGATTGGTCAGATGCACCATAAAAGTATTCTGCCCAGTCCTCAGCTCCTATCCAAACACTGCTAATTCTTCCAGGTCCAACACAAATTCTACTTCCTCTATAAATCATCCCTGACCACCCACACTGATGTTTTCTGAACCTCTATAAACCGTATAGCATGTCCCTGGGTTCTAGAGTTCAAAGACCAGTACCCTTGAGATAAAATATTGTGGTGAATGTAATAAACCGCAACCATCTACTATCATAAGCATGTAATCTAGAAATAAGATATTTTAGCACCCCAAGTTTAGGAAGGATATAATTTCAAAGTAAAAAAACAACATTTTAAGCGGACTAAATTTAGCTTTGTTTTACAACACTGTGCTTATTTTTCACATTTTACCATGGATTAGGGAAAACTTGGACAAGAACTAGCATTAGTCCATGGAGCAACATTAGGAATCCGCCCTCGGAGAGTCTGTGTGTGGTATGGAGGAGTCAGGAAATCCGTATTTTGAACAAGCCTCTTGGAAGACTGTTGCACAACCAAAGTTGAGAACCAATGATAGTTTTTTTAGAGAATTAAAGTTTAGAAAATTTAAAACTAAATTCTTTTAGAGAATTAAAATTTAGAGAACTAAAAACTAAAACCAATTCATGTAAGTATTGGATCATGTGGCATGTTCTACATATGATCTTTCATACACATAAGTTATCTATCAACTAAAGCTTCTGAAAAGAAGGGAGTCTAATTCTTAAATATCCACTTGCTCCCATCCCCCAACCAAACAGCCTGGAATACTGACCTTAACAAAAGACACATTACATCTTTTTTGTTACTTTAGTACAGCTGTACACGTGTACAGATTAATTTGTTTTCTCATGGAGTTTTACATAAGACAAATTCTTCTCTAGAAAACACTCACTTTGTCAAACGAGCCTCCTTTACAGTTTTCTGCCAGATTTGTATCTTCTGTTCTCTTTGACCCAGTGCTTTCTGATATGCAGACGGAAGACCCCCAGGTATCTCGGTTGTGTCCCCTTCCATTTCAAAGGGGATAATAAATACATAGAATTCACAAGGTGGTAAGAGTCGGAAGACACTTGTGTCGCAGTTCTCTCTGCACACAATCATTGGATTATCCCAATAGTTAGGCACCGTAGCAAGGCCAGTCCTGGCCATGTGATCCTCCAGCATTGGATAATGAGTATGAAAAGGGGCAAAAGTTACTGCCTGGTTTCCAGAGAGAATTAGGGGGCGTGTAGGCGTCAGAATGTGAAAGATGCAGCCTGTTGTAGAAGAGATGGACAAACGATGGCAAACAGCAATGACTTTAACACTGTCACAGCTGTGGAGGTGAAGAGCAGTCTGTACAGGGCCCAAGACGAAGGTGCTATTCCTGCATTTCTCGATGGTCACAGATCTGAAAAATGAAAAAATGAGGTAAATTCCTTCAAATGAGAGTAAGAGTAAAAGAACAGCTGACTACAAAATTCTTCTCTGATGGCAAAAAAGGATCAATCCCAGTTCAAAGAAAATATCAAAACATCAGAACCGTGCTTACCGTAAAGGAGAGAGCAGATATATAAAAGATTCATTGCAACGATGAATTTTCACATGTGCCCCCACCAGAGTATCTGAGCTCTTGGCCAAGGTCTGCTTGTAAACCTGGCTCATCACCACCATGCGGTGCATCCGAGGGGCCACGTGTGTATTACAAGCAATCTTAGCTCTTTTGGTCGTCCCTTCAACTATTTAAGAAAAATAGAAATAAATGAAGTAAGTTTCAATCAAAGAAAAACAAACAACCATATGAGATTACATATGCCTATGTGTTTAAGTGTCTAAAATCAGATACAAGTAAGCTTTGGAAAAATGTTCAATCTGGACATTGGGTAAAGAGGTATTTGCTATACTGTTCTCTGTGTTTTTCTGTATGCTTGCAATATTTCATAATTTTCTGTGATAAAAATTGTTTAAAACTTCTAGTCCATTAAGACTGCCTATAGATCTAAGGTTTTTTTTTTTTTTCATGTGTATCTTTCAAGTAATGTGCCTAAGGTCATGTGGCTAGAGCTGGCCCAACTCAACAACTCAAGTATCTTCTCCAAGTTGCTTTAATTTATCATACCAATCCATAAATAATCTCTTTAAATCACCACAATACTAATTTCAATCCCCTCCTAAGCTACATACCACATCATTCCATGAATTCTATTTGGATTCAGGCCTTTTATCCCTACATCATTAGTAACCGAGAGCACAAACTCCTTTCATACACAGTGCCTTGCACAAACTGACACTCAAAAACTCTGTGCAGGGGTTGCCCTCCTTATATAGTCCCACTGTTATGTGATTGGCTTCTAAGACAGTACCTCTCTGAAAGCCAGCCGGACACCCCATAAAGAATACTAGTCAAATACGAAGAGGTCCCATAAGTATGCTATTACTTTTTTTTAAAAATTACCAATTCTTAATGCTTCCTTTTATTAAATAAGTAATGCATGGCTTTTGTGAATAATTTTCAAATACTAGTGGTAAAAGAAGATACAAATTATTTGTGATCTTATTATCTAGCTCCGCTAGATAGGTTAGATATCCTCTTCTTACTATTGAGGACTACTGTAACAACATTTAAAAACTTGCCTGAGCCTATATTCTTTTATCACCATCAAGAATTATGTAATATCCTATATATTTATGGGACCCTTAGATATCTGGAAGTCTGTGACCTCATACTCGAGCAATAGGTTGATTGGATATAGAATTCATGGATCACAATCTTTTTTCTTTAGAGTCTGTAGATAATGTTCAATCATTGTGTTTTTTAGCATTATAAAAATCTGACACAAAACTGATTTTTTAAAATTACATGGAACCTATATTTTTCTTTATCCCTGAAATTCAGAGATTGTGGAACTATAGTTCATGTTTTTTCCCTTTTTTCATTAATTTTGCCTGGCATTTGTCTCAGTGTAGGCACTTAATCCTCTTTAAACTTATACCTGGGCCCCCAGAAGTCATACAGCTCCTGAACCTATCCTGTTAGCCATCGCCGGACTGTCAGGAATAGGTATCTGATGCAACCAAGGCCAGATATTCCCTACTTTTAACTTGACATTTCCAATTTAGAAAAGTCTCATCTGTTTGTGTCTGTGTACCTTAAAAGGATCCCATTTTTACAACAACTCTCTGAGGTTGTAACTGTGGAATGGTCAAACTCAGCTGTGGTGTGGAGAAAACAGGAAGGCTCTCAACAAATGAGCACATGAGAAGGCGAGGGAGAAAGGATCAGAAGAGAGAAAAGCAGAGCAAAGAGACAAATGACTGAAGCTGGAGTTCCATTAATTGTGACCAGAATGACCCGGACTTTGAAATCAACTCTCTCAGACTACTGCTGCCTTGACAAAAAAAGTCATAGACAAAAGAGAGCGGTTCCCTTTTTCTCTCTTATAGTAGCAATATTTTGTAGGTCTATAGAAGATGTATGATTATTAATACACCAGAGAATATTAGGTTCCTTAACTTGTCATTCAATTTAAAATATATTAAAATACTAAAAAAATACCTTGGTGAGCCCAAGCCAATTTCTTTCCAGACTTAAGGCAAGCAGATGTACCAAATGGATTCCCAGTCAAACAGGCTCTCAACCAGGCTTCCAGCTTGTAGAAAGAAAAGGTCTTAGAGATCCGTGAGAAGCCGCTTTCTGCATGCAGTGGTTGCCACAGAGCAAGTTCATGAAGTGGGTATATCTTCCTGGCTCTACTCACTGTACCTTCAATAAGAAAGCTGAGGGCCACAACAGCTTCGCGAGAGACTAGACTATTATGGGTTGAATGAAATGATGCAGTGAGTTGTTCTGGATCTAAAAGTAGCTCAAGGAGATCTGACAGATGATCACAGACAAATGCCTGGTGACTGTAATCATTCCAGTTCTAAAAAATATCAAAATAAAGCACTCTTAATAGAACAGATTTTATAAGACCTGAAAATTGTATATTTTAGTTATTTTGTATTTCTACTTTGCCTCATCTCCTAAAAAAGCATTTAAGGCAACAATATAAACCTTATAATGATTTTTTGGTATTATGTGATAGGCATAAACAGAATCTCTCCCTTCCTTAGCTAGTTCAAAAGTAATATTATAGCTAAACCTTAGTGTGTGCTAACCACAAAGTGTTGTACAAACTTCAACATATTTAATAATCCTAGCAACCATCCTGCAATAGATGCCATTACCATGCCCATTTTACAAATGAGGAAGTGGAGATACAGAAAGGTTAAGAAACCCACCTAAGATCACATGGCTAGTAAGTAAGTTACAGATCTAACATAAAAATAGCCACCGTGGACATTCATTCCATGAAACACGGGTTTTCTTTATTTACCTTCTCTTATTACAGGAGGAGTTTCAAATTCCACTGGATGAAACAATGCAACTACCCTTATAGTAGCTAGATTTAAGAGAAGTTACCACTTTTGGAATAAGCTTTGAGTTGGCAGATGTCTCAGTGACTTGGCTCATTCATTTGACATTTATTTCTTGAATATCTCTTATGTGGTATGAGCAGTGTTAGGTGATAAATTATGCAAACTGAATAGGACATAGTTTTTGTCCTCAAGAACTCAGCGCCTATGTAGTGAAAAGACAATACAAGCAACTATTATACAATGAGATAAGAATTACAGCAGAGATCTGTAAAGACATGCTATGAGCCTGAGAGGAATAAGGAACCCCTCTTGGGGGAAAAAAAATCATCACAGAGTGCTGTTTAGACAGCTTCTTGATTAATGCTGGTAGTTATGCCAACAGACAAGGAAAAAAGGCATTCTAGGCCTAGGGAATAGCATATGCAAAGATCCACAGCAGTAACATTACCTGCTGTGTTCAGAAAACTGGTAGTAGGGGCCAATCATGAAAGGCCTATTAAAACACTAAAGCATCTGTGCTTTATTTTGTGTGCCAGGGATTTTAAAACTGATTTCTAAATAGCTAACCCTTTTTTTCTTTTTAATAGACTCTCACTGGGACACCACAGAACATGTCAAAGCAGAGCGGCCACTCTTCACCTCTTACTGCATCCCCCTCACCCACAGCAGGCTCTGAGGTGGCTCCGTGGAGCACGAGATGAAAACAACAGTGACAATGATAATTACTGATGGGAGTTTTGACAAAAACCAACAGAATCCTTTTGCATTTAGAAAGTCCAGTGTAGTAGGTGGAGGGTAGACTAAAAGCAGGGTGACCAGGTAGGACCTAATTATAGAAATCAAGGCCTCCCTCAAATGTCAGTATGACCTATATAAGAGGAAGAAAAGAAACAGACCTTATTTTTAAAGATTTTATTTTTAAAGTAAACTCTACACCCAATGTGTGGCTTGAACTTACAACCCTGAGCTCAAGAGTGGCACACACCCCTCCCACTGAGCCAGCCACCCAAAGAGGGACAGATTTTTAAATCAGAGTTATTTTGAGGCAGAATAAGAAAGACTTGACAGAAAACTAGGTATGGGTGCTAAGAGAATGAGCATTGGTAGCTGGTGGTAATTTTCTCTGGCTTCAGGAATATAAGTCAATTCGAGTAAAGGGAGATTTTACTGTAGGGACACACAGTCATCTCCCAAACTGAAGTATAGGTAGGTCTCATCAGAAGTGCAACTGGAAGGCCATCTTAAGCCTCCTGGTTCTCTCTCGCCAGCATCTCTACACGTCTGTTCCATTCTTGTCTTTTTCTCTTTCTCAGAGTTTCTAATCCCTCATAACTCCAGGTCACCCATGAATATGGTGGCTATTCTGGTACCAGTGCTACCTGTGCTGCCAGCTCAAGCACCCAGCACAAACTGGTAATTTCTTCAGTTTCTGGGGGCACTGACTGGGCCAGGTCATCCATTCAAAGCAGACCAATTTCAAATACATATCTATGAATGTGTCCATATCTGGTCTAAATCAGTTGTTCAGAGAGGTCATGCTATAGCACAAACTAAGAGTCACCATTTGCTGATGCTTACTGCGCAACAATTCTCACGCTAATGTATTCTAGATTCCCACAACCACTCAGAAATAGGTATTACCATCCTCATTTACAAAAGAGAAGCCAAGACCTAGGAAAGTTAACCAACTTGCCTAAAATCATGGGATATTGAATGTAAGAGCCAATTTGAATGCAGACTACTTTAGTTCAAAACCCCATCTTACATGGTGCCCATTCATGTGGACAGACAATGACTGGCCTCGCTAATACACCTGGACTTGAACATTCTGAATTTCAGGTATAGATGAACACCTACATGAGGAGGGAAATCTAGGATAAAGACAAACTCAGGAGTCATTGTGATATGTGAAATCATGAGAAGAGAAGAATTATGTTTAAAGAATATGTCTAGCGAGAAGATAAAATTGCCCAGGCAGAATCCTGGAGGAATAGTGGCGTGTAGGGGCCAGTGGGGAGCTCATGAAGAAGAGTGAGCAGGAAAAATGAGAAGCACAACCAGAAGGAATCTTATCATGCAACATACAGGTGGATAGGTTTAGTTGAAAAAGGAGATTATAAAAGTACCAAATATCAGAAAAGTTTTTGTTGTTGTTGTTTGCCTCAGAACATTTTTAAAGAACTTGTGTATGGCAGTCATACCAAGATCTATGTTTTTTTGTTTTTGTTTTTGTTTTTTTTTAAAGATTTTATTTATTTATTTGACAGAGAGAGATCACAAGTAGGCAGAGAGGCAGGCAGAGAGAGAGAGAGAGGAGGAGGAAGCAGGCTCCCTGCTGAGCAGAGAGCCCGATGCGGGACTCGATCCTAGGACCCTGAGATCATGACCTGAGCCGAAGGCAGCGGCTTAACCCACTGAGCCACCCAGGCGCCCCAAGATCTATGTTTTGCTTAAGATTTTTTAGAATACTTCGACATAAACAGGTAAAAACATTTCAGTTTTCTTTAGAAAAAGAGAAATGACACAATTTCTAAAACTCACAATGTGAGGCAGTTAAGTTTAACTTTTGGTTGTCACATCATATGACATAAATATGTCATCATAGGACACAAGCATGATGAATTAAGTATATGAAAGCACATCACTTAAACATTTAAGAAGGTATTTTTGTAGAAATTTTTTCAGTAGATTTCAACAGACTTTGTAAATACTACATCTTCTCATTTATCCTTAGTCAAATTAGTAGATTCAAATTCATTAAGATTTGCAAAAACGAGAATGCTAATGAGAGTACAGTGAATAATCTATCCCCAAATCATGTGATTTTTGTGTCACTGAAGGAATGAATGGAAAGCACTTCTCTACTTGGATGAAGATTGCAAATATTTATTTTGTTTTATAATAGGAAAAGAAATGAGAAAGCCAAACAAAATACACCAACAAAGGACTGACTTACATAAGTAATCCCAACATGATTTTTAATGAAGGCAAATCATCTCCTTCATAAATTGTCCCTTTCAAAGAAGAAGACCAAGATTTAAACAGTACCTTATTATGGCAACTGGATTTTTCAGTCAAGTCAGGAGACTGAGATCTGTTTCTGGGACTAGGCCACTCTTCTCCAATCAAAGATGTCCTTAAGGAGACCTTGTTTAACTGCTGTATGTATAAGAAGAGCAGAAACTGTAGGGTGTTCACTGAAAGCTGGCCAAAAAGAAAAAAGATGATGAATACATGTCCTAAACCATATCAGTTCCTAGTCTACAATTAATTAAATACAGCAAATCAAATTCACAACAGTTTGCAAATCCTAAAAAGAATAATGTAGAAAAGTGGCTGGCATTTGATATGTATGCTTCTGATACCCAGATATAGGAGTTTCAAAAACAAATTAAACTAGAGTCACTTACCTTCTTGGAAAGCTATGCAGCCTCTATGGCCATAGACATTCTTTCCCCAGAATCGATGAAGAGGAGAGGATGAAGTACATATTTTTTTAAAAGTATAGTATTTCAGAAGTTTAAAATTGCAGTTAAAAAAAAAAAAAGGACAAACTTTAGTCCTTTGAATAAATAAATGGAAGAAAGGAAGAAGGAAATTTGGCTAAAATATGCAGTTTAGTCTAACCGAAGGCTCACAGACTTTTCAAAAATGTTTAGGATGTTAATGCAAGATCTGAAATTGTATGTAATCTTTGAAATTACGAATTACAAATTATGAAATTGCATTTTGTGGGAGAGGAGGACTCAGGTTTGCATCAAGTTCTTTTTTTTTTTTTAAGACTTTATTTATTTGACAGAGAGAGAGATCACAAGTAGGCAGAGAGGCTGGCAGAGAGAGAGGGGGGAAGCAGGCTCCCTGCTGAGCAGAGAGCCTGATGTGGGACTCGATCCCAGGACCCTGAGATCATGACCTGAGCCAAAAGCAGAGGCTTAACCCACTGAGCCACCCAGGCGCCCCTTACATCAAGTTCTTAAGAGTATTTGACTTAAAAAAATACTATTGGTTTGAGAGGTGTTTATAAGTCATTTCTTATTTGAAAAAAGGTATTGAAAAGCTCAGGATTTGAAGCTCATGATTACCCTCATATATCCATTCCCATACACATATAGGAGACACAAAAATGTAATACATCTGATACTATAGCTCTATTCACTCTGCTTCCCAAACTGGCTAAAACCCGCTATAACTAAGGAATTGAAAAACATGGATTCTCAGGACCACCTAGACCTGTTTGATCAACTGTCAATCAGAACCCCATAAATCTACATATTTTTAAAAATGCTACTTTCTTAATTAAATTTTTTTGAGATAATTGTAGATTCACACGCAGTTGTAAGAACTAACAGAGAAATCCCATGTACACTGTATCCAGTTTCCCATCTTGCAAAGCTATAATACAGTAGCACAATCAGGGTGTTGACACTGATGCAGCCAAGTTACAGAACATTTCCATCTACACAAGGATTTCTCATGTTGCCCTTTTATACTTCCTACTTCCTACTTCCCTCCCACCCTCACTCCTTCCTTAATCCCTGACAATCACTTACCTGTTCTCTAGCTCTATAATTTTGTCATTTCAAGAGTGTTATATAAATGGAATTATACAGTATGTAACCTTCTGGAATTGGCTTTTTTTCACTCAGCAAAATTCCTTGATTTTATACCTACTTCGATTTAACAATTATGTTACATTATCATTATTCATATACCTTCCTCTTCATGAGACTTTAAGATTCTCATCTTTTTCACTTTTACATTCCTAGTACACAGCATAGAATCTAGCACATAATAAGCACTCAAAAAATCTGTGGAGCTTCTTGAAGGTCTGATTAATCTCTGAATCCAGCATCTAGTACTATACCTCACACACAGTAGGCACTCAACATTTAATTAATGAATAACTATAATGTCCTTCCTCTCGTGGCAAACTTTTCAATTTCCAAACTTTATTTAGATATTACCCAAAGTGGCAGAGAGTGGCTAGATACTAACTAAATATTTTTCTAGATACTAACTAAAAAATGTTTCTTCCTGGGCCCATATTTAGATGGTATTTCTCAGCCTCCCTTGAAGTTAGACATGGTATAACTGGGTTTTACAGTCAATGGAATGTGGGCGGATTGACAAACACCACTTTCAAGTCTCCCAAAAATGCTCCACAAAGAAATGGAAGTGAAGGACTCTGAGGCCCTAGTGGGCACGGCTGGGGCAAACTGTATTATAATTATTATAATAATGCAATTATTCACTTCCACATCCTCTAGGAGGCTTATACAGCCTGATCCATAGCCATGGGATTTCCCTATCTCCTGTGAAGTAGTTTAGCTGCCCATCTTCCTGATTTTAGACACAGACATATAACAAAGCTTTAGCCAATGGAATGAAACTAGTTATAGTTTATGTTCCATCAGAGAAAAAGTTTTAAGAGGAATCATGAGTTTTCTCCTGCTCTGCTGCTCTTCTCTTCTGTCACAGAATAGGCATTAACTATACAGAATATGTTTCTTCAGCCTGGGTTCCCAAATGAGTAGACACACAAAGCCAAGCCATAACCATTAGCCCTAGCTAAAGTGCAGACTGCATGTAAAATAAGCAAGAAACAAACCTTTGTTACTGTAGGCCATTAGAATGTCATTTTTGTTTGTTTTTAACTGTTTAATTGTTTTGTTTGTTTTGCTAATGTTATTAGCAAAGCTAATAACATTGTGGCTCCAGAAGATAGAAGATGACTACATCCCTGAGTCATTGCTTGGACAACAGCAGCCTAGAGATTCATCCAACCAGATGCCCCGTGTTACACTGCTGCATGAATGAGAAAAAACTGTTACTGTGCTAAGCCACTGAAATGGCAGGATTGCCTGTTACTGTAATGAGCCTACTCTGATTAATATGCTTTCTCTGTGAAGTCTTTCCCCATCACCAGAACTAACCATTCTCTTCCCTATCCTATTTCTGTACTCTATGCACACTCTGGCTATTACACACTCCACACTATCAAATAGCACTTGTTTTACACACCAGCTTCCCCTGCTAGTCTAAGAGCTCAATGAGGGCAGAGATGCTGTTCCAGTCATCTTTGAATCCCAGCACATAGGAGATCCTCACTGAAAATTAGTCAGGTTCTCTAACTGTAACATATCAATGATTCATAGCCACTCACTCACCTTAAAATATTTTTAAAGTCAGTGAAAGCATTTCCCTCAACTACAGGGTTTTTGTAACATTAGTACTTTGGAAGTAGGTGAGTAGTGATTACTAAGGGTTAATTCATTAAATACTGCCCAACTGAAACAGTTAAAAAAAATGGCACTTTGGGATCACAATAGCCATTAACCTAAAACCACACACTGCACAGCTAGTACAAAAATTAAAGATAGTTTATTTCTCAAAATAATTAAACACACATACACATACATATAAATCCATACCTTATTTCTTTGTTTTTCAATTTCATCCTCAGACATACAGTTTGACAGAATCTCAGACCATTCCAGGCGCTCCTCTGGTGTCTTTACCGCAAGACTATCAAATATTTCAAAGTAAAGCCAGGCCAGATCCTTAGCCAACTGCAGCTTCCCACATGCAATGTGCCTCCATGTGGACCAGTATAGGCGTGGGTAAGCTCCTTCTGTGGCTCGGGTTCGCACATAGGTGGATATCTTCCTGAGATAGTGAAGACTGAATTTGGATGGAGGGGGAACCTGCAAGGCACCCACTATAAAGGGTTCTGCTTTCACCCAGAGGTGAACTCCGGACTGATCCATATTATCTCGAAGGACATCTGTGTGATAAGGCTTCTTGGCATACCTAGGAAACAAAAGTTTTTCACACACTGATTTGAAACAAAACTCATTTATATATTTTCTTGTTGTTGCTTTTTCCATTTACACATTTTCTTTAAGATGATCCCCTTCCTTCACTGTTTAAAGATGTATTTGTCAATTTAAAAAGAAGATCCGGGGAATCTGGGTGGCTCAGAGTGTTAAGCCTTTGCTTTCAGCTTAAATCATGATCTCAAGGTTCTGGGATCGAGCCCTGCATTGGGCTCTCTGGTCAGCAGGGAGCCTGTTCCCTCCCCTCTCTCTGCCTGCCTGCTTGTGATCTCTCTCTCTCTCTCTCAAATAAATAAATAAAATATTTACCAAAAAAAAAAAAAAAAGAAGAAGATCCAGTTTATCAACCATGTGCAGAATAAATTTTTGGTCAGATGTTACTACAACCGATTTGAATAAGAAAACTTCTGTGATAAAACAAAATTCTTACTTGAATGGTTAGAAGTGGTTGTTTTGGGAGTGTGTAAAAATGCATGAAGTAGGAGTTGGAATCCTACTCAGGAAAGGAAGAAAAGAAGAAATGGGAGAGTCATCTCTTCACAGGAAATCTTTGCCTACCCTGAGGGGCAATGCTAGTCAAAATAAGGGGAATAAAATTTCAGAGTCAAATCACTTACACATAGCAGATGGTGGGTTAAAGATGTGGACCTGTTAGCTGACATTTAGTTCAAAATGAAGCACTAACGTGACGTGGCAGACGAATGCTCCCACAAATGCCGACTGCAGAAAGAGATATCTTTATTCTCTGTAACAGTGAAGCTGCTCTGGCATATTCTTTGTGCTTAGTTCAGGTGCAGTGCTTTCAGATTTTGTTTGTTGTTTCTTTGTTATAACAACAATACATAATTTTTATGGAATACTTATATCTAAAAACAGATGTGGGGAAATCATCCACTGTTCCACCATCAAAGGGAAACTAGTTAATATTCTGTTGTACTTCCTTTCCATTTCTTTTTCTACACAAATTGGATGTTAGTTTTTGAATTTTCAAACTCGTGATAAAAGCATATATATAATTCTGTTATTTTAAAAGCTTCACAGCACTCTACATAAAGGTACCCTAGTTTATTCACCTGTTCTCCTATTTTTGGACACTAAGTAGGTTTAAAACAAGATAGGCAAGATACTAATCATTGTTGAAGTGGGGTAATGAGCACATGATGGCTTTCTACTTCCATACATGTTAAAATTTTCCACTGTAGAAAATTTAAATGTAGGTGAAAGGTGATGGGGATTAAGAAGTATAAAATTCCAGTTATAAAACAATTAAGTCACAGGGAAGAAAAGTTCAGTATAGCGAATATAACCAATAATATTGTAGTAACTTTGTATGGTAACAGACGGCAACTATGCTTACTGAGTGTGTTGTGTTGGTTGGTTTAAGTAGGCTCCACACCCAGTGTGAAGCCCAACACAGAGCCTGAACTCACAACTGAGATCAAGATCTGAACTGAGACCAAGTCCAAGGCTTAACCAACTGCTCCACCCAGGTGCCCCAGTGGTATTTTGTAATGTATATAATTGTCAAATTACTATGTTATACAACTGAAACTAATATAATGTATGTCAACTATACTTCAATTTAAATGCTTCACAATGATAAATAATGCTATAATTACCATCTTTCTGCAAATTTTCTGCCCTATGATTATTTCCAAGAAAATTTTCAGATATGCATTGGTTAAATGAAGTAAGTTACATTTCTAAAGTTCTTGGCATATTTCCATTGCTTTGCAAGATGACTGTATCAAACTGCACAATCACTTGACCAAGGTACCATCAAGGACCACTTGACCAATGAGCACCCCTCGGCATTAAGTAACATCACTTAAAAAACCTTCTTTATATGACTGATGGAAAATGTTTTATTGCTATTATTATACTTTCCATTTCATTCCAAGAACGTCATGCTTCTTTGGAGAATTACCTGGTTAAAAAATAACTGACATCAACCAGATGCTTTCTATGTTCAAGGTGGCAGGCTAAATACTTTTCGTTCTGCACCTCCTTTTGCCCTCAACCACCTAGAGATAATATGGTTGTCCCCACTTCCAGATAAGCACACTGGGGCCTGAAGAAGTTAAGGGACTTACCCGAAGTCACATACTTAGGTTGGCACCACCCTGGATTAGAACTCGTCTGTCTGACTTGAGAACCGTGTTACTTACAAACGTACTTTAGGAACCCAGTTTCGGGAAAAATCTCCAGAAAATGGGAATGGATCCAGAAGAGGATTACCAGAACGAGTGGCTTTGGACGTGAGGCCACATAGGGCCAGGTAAAAGAACGTGAGAGCACGAAGCGCAAAAGAAGGGTGTGAGAGGGTAAACGGTAACTGTCTCCGCACACGGGAATGGCTTAGCGCTGCTCTGAGGAAAAGAGATGAAAGTTACGTGGGGAAGATCTTAGTTCGCTCCAAAATAAAAGAGGCTGCGAGATCCTGAAATCCTGTTCCTGAAGTGCGCAGCCCAAAGCCAGATCCTGGGGAATGAATTCTGAAACTCGAGAGGGCTAAATTCCTAAACATGAGCTCTTTCCCTCTCAAAAGCAGCCCCTGGGAGCGCTGGGGTGGGGGGTTTTCAGGCGGTGAGATGGGCGTCAGACCCACAGCCGTCCCCCCGGGGCTTCGCCGCCACCTCCGACGCTGAACCGGTCCGGGCCGCGCGAGCTGCCCGGCTGGACTCTGGGAACCGGGAAGCCCCAGCTGGCAAACTCCGTAGTGAACCCGAGACCTGACGATCCAAAAAAAGCCTCCCCAACCCGCCCTCCGTCCCAGGTGCCGGCCCGCGCGCGGTTACCTGCGAAGGCAGGGCCGCTCCGCCGCACCCTCCGCGCGTCGCCGCGCCCCGCTCGCCCGGCCCGCCCCTCGCCAGCCGTCTCCCCTACTGCGCAAGCGCCAGGCCAAGCACCACCGAGAACTGGAGGTTAATATTACTAGAGCGGCCTTCCGCTTCTCCCCGGGACTGAGAACTAGCTCAGCTGAGGTCAAGAGTCCTCGGCGCTGGGACCTGGAGCCGGAACCGGCCGCTTCTGGTATCGCGCCTTTCAGTCCGGAGAAATAGGAAGTTTTCTATTGCTCTGCGCATACATAGTCAGCCAATAGCTGCTGGTAAGGTCGGCACGCTTTGATCAGTAATGTAATGACAATGACAGTTTACATTTATAGCGTTCACTGCGGGCCAGCCCTGTGTAAAGCAAAGCACCTTTGTTTGTATTATCTTAGTCTTCCCAAGAGCCCTTTAAGATGAGTACGTTTGTTTTTACCGACAGCTAAACTAGGGCGTAGAGAGGTGGAAGTAACACACCCCTAGGAGAGCAGCCAGGATAGAAACCCCTGCGGTCTGAAGCGAGAGCCCCGGGCATTATCAGCTCCTTAACAAAAGAGCCCGCAGGCTAGCTTTCTTAGCTCTCCCGCCACATTACAACTGTCGTGAAACCTTTTTGGATTCCACCCTGCAGAAGACACCACTCCTTTCTCGAAGTCTCCACTTAATGAATTTTGGCCATTTCCTGCTTTCTTAGTTCGTTTATGGCTTGTATAGGTGTGGCAGGTGCAAAGGTAAATATGACCATAAAATGCAATTTGTTTCCTCTTTTAGGTGGCCTCTCTCCTCCAGTAGGCATCTTCCTGAAAGCAGTAGCCTTGTCGTCCCCCTTACCTCTGTATGAGCCAAGGGTAGATAGGGCCTTTGGATTCAAGCAGATCTGGGTGAGAATTCAAACTGCACCACTAAATAGTTCAGTGACCCTGAACAGATTCTGTCCCCTCTCTACGCCTTTGTTTTTTGCAACAGGAATTATTATTGAGCACAACTGTGGGTCTGGCACAGTGCAAGCCACTAGGGTCACAGCAGTGAACAAAACAGATAAGATCCTTGCTTTCTTGGAGTGCATATTTTAATAAAGGGAATAGATAATACATATTAAGGAAAAATTGGACAGTTTCGTAATGTAATAAACGCTATAAGTTTGGAAGGGGGAGGAGGGGATGAATGCCAAGTTTGATCTGAGGACTGAAGTATAAGAAGCCAGCATAGGAAGATCACAGTTGAAACAACTTTTACTCTGTGGCAGGCTCCGTTCTAAGATGCTGTCCTATTCAGGTGTGAACAGTTTAGATTATGCTCTCTTGAAACTGGCCTAAGGTTGTGTGAGTGTGGGCAGTAAGGATGGAAACAATAGGATGGTGTAAGAATAAGGGACTCAGCAGTGGCCGTTTTTCATTGGTTAGGGACGTCTTCTCTGAAGTAGTGACATTTCAACTGATCTGAGTGTAAAAAGGAGTCACTCATGGGGAAGAGTGCTTCAGGCAGAGAGAACAGCTAGAACAAAGGCCTTAGGAATGAGTTTGGTGTATTCAAAAAAAAAAAAAAAACTAGGCTTGCTGGAACATGATAAGGAGTATACTAGGTGAGGGCACAGATCATAGTGGGCTTAAATTTTTTCCCCCCAGCTTTATTAAGACACAGAGTTTTATAAGCCTGCATAAAGAGTTGGGGTGTTAAGTGCAATGAAAAGCCATTCGAGGGTTTTGAGCAGGGGAATGACATGATCTAACATGCTTGCAAAAAATCACGGGGTTGGGGGTCAGGAGTTAAGAGATTAAAATATTAAGAACGGAAGCAGGGGATCACTTGGGATGTCTTGCTAGGATCATGAGACTTGGCGCAGAGATGTAGTGGAGATGAACAGTAGTGGAGAGATTCAAGATATAGTTTAAAGGCAAAGATTTGGATAGGGAGTACAGGGGCGGAATCAAGGGAGACACCTAGAATTTTGTCATGAACAAGGAGGTGGGGAGAATCAAAGAGTTCTCCTAAGTGTGATAATAGTTACTCATTGCGGGCTTAGTGTGCCAGACGCTGTGCTACACAGTTTACAGCTTTCCTCCCATTAAAATTTCACAACACTGCCAGTAAAATGTTTCGCGTCAGGTTTGTAAATAAAGCTTAGGCTAGAGTGGGGGGCAAGGGAAGGGGCATGTTCTCACCGCTAAGTGATGGAAGCTGAATCCGAATCCAAACCTGTCCGCGTCCACGGCCTCTTCTCAGTGAAACCGAGGTAATTTTCTTCCGGGCTTGTTCCAAGAGGGTAAAATAAGATCTCAAGCAACGCGTTCGCCCTCACGGTTGGCTTAGAGTAATTGTCTCCGCCCATTTCTCCTGTGTCCCTCCGCCCCCGCATCCAGCGTAAAGTTCAATATGAATGAAATTCCCAGACTTGTCACAAGATAAATCGTCCCTCCCTTAATAGGTCGGTACTGGAAGCGGGGCCTTGTGATTGGTGGAGAGTCCGAGGTGGAGGGCGGGGGGGAATTCAAGTACCTCGGGTGCCGGGTCTTGGTCCCGGTTGCCCTCTACCGCCTTTTTACGTAATTTTCTACGACTCGCGGCTACCCGGGCTGAGCGGATCCCTGCGACGGCGCGACTTTCTGACGTTTCCTCCTCTAATTGGCCCAGAGCTGCGGCTGCAATTCGGAGGCCTAACTGGCCGCCCGCGCCGCCTCGGAGGTGAAGTGTACTGCGTCGATTGGCTGCGAGGCACCGGCCGCGTGTGATGTCCCGAGCAGCGATAGGCTCTCGCCTGCTGGGGGCTTCTCTCACGGGGACTCGGGACTCCCGGGAAGTGGACTAGCAGAGGAGGGGGCGAGCTAGCTGTCGCTGCGGACCGAGGAGGAGATCCCGGTGGGAGGCGGCCTCTCAGCGCCGGGTGGGCTGGTGAGCCGACGCGGCGGCGGCGGAGGCTGTGAGGAGCGCGTGGGCTAGGGACCGGCACAGAGGCCGGCACCGAGAAACCATGGCCCCGCAAAACCTGGGCACCTTCTGCCTGTTGCTGCTCTACCTCCTCGGGGCCGTGATCGCCGGGTGAGGAACAGGCAGCCGCGGGCACGGGGCCCGTGAGTCTGTCAGTCTTGGCTGGGGATGAGGGAGCATCGCCAGACTGAGGGAGTAGAGAGGGGCGTTGCTGAGGTGAGGGTGGGGGCAGAAGAATGGGTCCTGTGGGCCAGGCTCGCGGGGAGTGGAGAGGAGAGCAGTGGGTGGCACGAGTGAAGGGGCTTAGGTCCAGAGGCCCCTGGAGCTAGATTTGCCCCAAAGAGTGGGATTTGGATGCACAGCCGGACACACCGTGGGGGTGGGGTTGCTGCTGAGCTGTAGAAGAGGGCCCTACAATGTATATAGCCTGCAGCCAGCCACTGAGGGGGCTGACATCAAAGTGGGTGGGTTATGATGCGAGGCTGAGTGAGGAGGTAGGAACAGACAGAGAAACCATGCTGGGACTGAAGGAAATTGGATTGAGGGAGCAAGGCAGACTCTTTGGAGAGTTCTTGTACTTTCCGGTTTCTTGAGATAATTCAGCCTAAGCTGTCATCATGCTTCACTTTCTCTCTTTGTGGTATCTTCTTGAGAAGCTTTATGATCTTAGGACGGGGAAGAGTATTTCACCAACAGGTAGTGAGCCATTCCAGACCACACATCCCCAATCCACTTATGTATTCTGTGTCTCTTAAGGAACCACCTCAAGTCTTATCTGTAGCATGAAGATAATAAGGTGCCCCCTGTATGAAGGGAGTAGGACCAACTGAACTCTTAAGGATCCTTCCAACCCTTTAGATCCATGGTATTAAAGCCTGGTGACCACAGGATACGATATGCCAGGCTCATGTTTTAGAGTGTGGGAAATCTTAGCTTCTAACAATTCGTAAGTTTCTCTAACTGGAGGAGATGCTGGTTAGCAAAACTTTAAACTTTGAAGTGCTTGTTATTTCTTCAAAGTTTTTTTCCCAATACATATATGCTTACATTTACTGTCATTTTTTTTTCCTGTAAAGCATTTTAAATTGCTTAAAAAATTAGTTTCTTCTAGGTAATGCTCTTTTGTTTTTCTTAGTATGTTTTTGTTAGTACTTCACTTAAAACAACACATATCCTAAGATGTTTAAACAAAATGTCAGTATGAATTTGCTAATTCTGTAGCTTTAAATGCCAACCTTTTGGGGGGGGACGGGGAAGAAGTCTTTTGGGAACTATAATATTGATGCTGAACTACGCCAGCCATCTTCTCCCTGATTTTTCTGGGCTGTTACTTAGCCATTTTAATATTAAGCATATTCTAAGTAAGCCTCATTCTTTAAAAAGCTCTTTTGTTATTAATTTTAGTGAACCTTTTTATTTATTTAATGCTTGTCCCAAGAGATCTCTGGGGCTTTGCAAATTTTGGGGGAGAGGATAAAGCATCTAATTATTTTTCATGGAATCCCTTGGGGGGGTGATAATTTTTCAGACTTATACCTGAAATGATTAAATGACTTTCCAAAATGGGACTAAGATCTTATGAAATAATTTGTTCAATGTTCTGTCTTGTATCTCCTAGCACCCCAGTGCATTTTATCCCCATTGCATTTTAAAATCACCATCACTACTACATTAGCATGTCCATTGTGAACAACTTTCCCATCCCCTGTGTTGAGAAATGCATTTTCAGAATAAATTTTGATGGCTCAAGTGACTCTGGCAAAAGGAGTAGGTTTCTGTGATCATGCTTAATTATTCATTTCATTCAACGATTATTTTTTTGGCGTCTTCTATGGGCTATAGTTCCTGCTCTGAAAATTTATTATAGTCTGTTCCATCCATTGGTCCTTCTTGCAAAGATTCCTTTTATAGTTAATTTGGTTCCAGCATAGTCCCTTGCCAGGAGGTCAGCGAATCTGTACTTTATCTCCCAGCTCATGCCATATATGTATTTGTAGCTGCTGAGACTTTAGGCTCTTGCATATGGGCTTCAGCAGCTGTCTGTCATTAAGACTTGACCAAGACAAACCAGTATAACCACTAGCAATGACTGCAAGACTGATATTTTCTCTCACTTTTAGCAAAATAACACCACAATTCATATTTCCAAATGTATGTTATTCTTTCTTCAGGGTTCTTACTGGATTTTGGCTTAACCTCTATGGTAACCTCTCAAGTTAATTTCAGTCACTTCATGTTTAACATTCCAAACAAAGCTACTATTAGAACATTTATGTGATGGAATCTTTTTGAATAAAGAAAATTATCTTTTGGGTTTTATTTGACCTTTGGAAACAGCCAGAAATCATTTAAGTCACTAATAGAGGGAAGGGAAGAGGAGAATATTAATTTGATTATGTGGTTTTTGGTTGAAAATAACTTGTGGCCATAAGTAAAATAGTTTTCTTGCCTGAAGATAGTTCTAAGAGAAGTGTACCACAGATGTTTTGAATAATTCTAGCCAAGTTCAAAAAGTGCATAGCCTCTCATTATGACTATTTCAGTTTATAAGACTCATCACAAATTCTGATGTGTTCTCTAAAAGTGTGTCACAAGTATACCTTCATTTTCATACCTCTTTGCTTATATACAAATCTAAATGTAAAGGAAAAATATTTGGCTTTTAAAAATGTAATGTATGACTCTTTAATGAAGTACTCTCTCCCCTCCCTATTCCCCAGGCGAGATTTCTATAAGATCTTAGGGGTACCTCGAAGTGCCTCTATAAAAGACATTAAAAAGGCCTACAGGAAACTAGCCCTACAGCTTCATCCTGACCGGAACCCTGATGATCCTCGAGCTCAGGAGAAATTCCAGGATCTAGGTGCTGCTTATGAGGTGAGTCAGGAAAAAGGATGAAGTATGAATAAAGCCTACAGATAGGGACGCCTGGGTGTCTCGGTCGGTTAAGCTGCTGCCTTCGGCTCAGGGCATGATCCCAGGGTCCTGGGATCGAGTCCCGCGTCGGGGTCCTTGTCCAGCAGGGAGCCTGCTTCTCTCTCTCTGCCTCTGCCTGCCACTCTGCCTGCTTGTGCTCTCTCTCTCTGACAAATAAATAAATAAAATCTTTTAAAAAATAAATAAATAAAAAATAAGACCTACAGATAGAGAAAAGTCAGCATAACACAGAGTAACACTCCTTTCTTTCAGGTCACTTCTTTTTAAAAAGAGACAATAGATAAAAATAAAAGTAGTGCTTACTGCTATATTGTATATTAAGGTTAGTATATGCTATTTCCTATTTTTTTTCATACTAGTTTTTGTTTGATTAAGGAGATTCAGGTGAAAAAGATGAAAAAAAGAAAGAAAGAAAGGTTGGTAGGTTAATGAGTAGATTGATCATCATTCAATCAGTTTGGGAGCTAGAACCAGAAATAGAAACAAAATTTAAATGAGGTTCGTAAATCCACATGCATACATGGAGCAGACGCATGACATGCAAGGCAGTTATAAGGTAAAATGTGACAGTGAATATTCTGCCTCCATGTTCGGAATCAACAGGGATTGTTGAGGACTGTGACAAACTGAAGCCTTCTTGCCCATTTTCAAGGGGACAGCTCTTACTCAAACCCAGCCAGTTTTGCCATGTACAAATGGAAACAGTGTTGCCAGATCATGTAATTTTTTAAGAGAAGTGGAAATCCAGATTTTTATGTAATTCTTTTGATTGAAAAATGTTGGTAACTGATTCAGTTTTAAAATTTCTTTTTTGTGCAGATCAGTCAAAACAGCTACAGTTTATAATTTGCAGCCTCTAATCAGGAGATGTAGATGCTTTTATCAGCATCATCTCATTTAATCTGCACTAGGATACCATGAAATATAGCAGAGCTGGGCATATTCTTATTCCCATTTTTTATTCCATTATTAATTACACCAAGGAATATATTTTGAATGCTTAATAAGTTACTTATTATTGGAAAACTTTTGTACATAGATTCTTTCAACACTATGGTGAAAAAATTTTACAAATAAGTTCTAATAATCTTTCCTCTATTAGGAGGAAGCTATTTTTCATATGTTGCAATTCACTTTTCCTCTAGAAATAGAATAAGAGATCCGGATGGGGGAGGGGTTTCAGCCTTATTGAGATATAATTGACAAATAAAATGATAGCATGTTTAAATGATTTGATATATGTGTACATTGTGAAAGAACTCTTCCCATGTAATTAACTAACACATCCAGCACAGCACTTATTTGTTTCTTTTTATGGTGAGAACATTTAAACCGCTTTCTTAGATTTCAGTTTTTACATTACAGTGTTATCACTCTAGTGCTAACACTCCCATTTTCTAAAAGGGCACAGGAAAAAATAATTTAACTCTGAAAGTTATGGAGCTAAAACTTCTGAATTCAAGTTAAATCCCTGGATAGTGAGAAGCCTGGAACAAAATCTGAAAAATATGTTAGTAGTGGGAAAAACCCCAAAGGTAAGGGATCCCAAAGCCTAGATTAAAGAATCCACTGAACTAAAACAGTGATTTAAACCGAGGAGAAACCTAAAGCTAATGGGGCCCTCCCTTTCTTCTATTGACACCTTCAGGGCTCCTATAGGACTGGAATTCCTAACCTAGGTCCCACAAATAAATTTGAGAGCGTTGGTGGACTCTCTTAAATTATACATAACATTTTGGTTCTTCTTGATAATATGGATTCCATATTTTGCACTATTTTCCCATAAATATTTCCTTTTTTTGCTAGGAACCCAATAGTCCAAAATATTTTTTAGGGAAGCTGTTGCTAAAAATTTGTCATGTTCTTTAAAGAGGCTACCATGTTGGGGCGTCTGGGTGGCTTAGTTGGTTAAGCATCTGGCTCTTGATTTCAACTCAGATCATGATTTCAGGGTCATGGGATTGAGACCTGCATCAGGCTTCGTGCTGAGTGTAGAGCCTGCTTGGGATTCTCTCTCTCCCTCACCCTCTGCCTTTCACCCACTACTCTCATATTCACTCATTCTCTCTGTGTGTCTCTTAAAAAAAACAAAATCCTTGAAGTCTACCATGTTCTTAAGTGACAATCTAAGCAGGCTATATATAAATCATTTATGAGATTGCAGTTTATTTAACTCTAAGAACCTTTCTAATCACTAGTTCAAATTTTCTTTTTTCTTTGTATCACTCACTTCATTGCCTTTGGTCCTTAGATAAATTAGTGTTCACAAATCAAAATCCCGGTTAAGTTGAAGAGTCTTCTGTGAATACAAATCTGTCTTCTCTACTGAACTGGGATTACTGCTGGCATCTTAATTAGTTGAGACTCTGAGTTGATTGGCCAATCATCTAAGAACCTTTATTTTCTTTTGAAAATAAACTAGTTTCCAAGACCATGGAATAAAATCACTTTCCTTGGACAGAAAAAAAACTGAGGAGGAAGTGAATTATAATAGATAACTTTAAGGATAGTTTGAGGGGGGGTGTGCAGTTACTCCAGATGTCTTTGCTGTCCATGAAAAGACTGACTCTAAAATAGTCTTTGGGGGTTTTGTTTTTGTGTGTGTGGCTTTTTTTTTTTTTTAAGATTTTATTTATGAGGCACCTGGGTGGCTCAGTGGTTTAAAGTCTTTGCCTTCAGCTCAGGTCATGATCCCAGGGTCCTGGGATCGAGCCCTGCATCGGGCTCTCTGCTCAGTGGGGAGCCTGCTTCCTCCTCTCTCTCTGCCTGCCTCTCTGCCTACTTGTGATCTGATTATTTATTTGTCAGAGAGAGAGCATAAGCAGGGGGAATAGCTGAGGCAGAGGGAGAAGCAGGCTCCCTGCTGAGCAAGGAGGCTGACGTGGGACTCAATCCCAGGACCCTGGCATCATGAACTGAAGACAGATGCTTAACCGACTGAGCCATCCAGATGTCTCTGTTCGGGGGTTTTGAAGTGGTATTTCTAATAGACCCAAATGTGGGGTTCATTTCTTTGTCGAGATAAACCCACAGGAGACTTGAAAGTAAAAATATTGGAAGGCCAGATCACATGGTAATAAGAGTTGTCTTTTTTGTTTGTTTGTTTTTTTAAGTTTGCCCATTTCTACTTCCCCGAAATAGCTAATTTTTTTAAGGATATTTACTAAAACATTCCTTTCATGTGAGCTGTCATAGTACCTTTAGTCAAGTACTCTGGTCACTTCTGAACTAACCCATTTGTCTCTGCTTTTAAGAATGTTTTCTCTTGGGGTGCCTGGGTGGCTTAGTCAGTTAACCGGCTTCCTTCAGCTCAGTTCATGATTGGGATCAAGCCCCGAGTCGGGTTCCCTGATCTGCAAAGAATCTTCTTCTCCCTCTCCCTCTGCCTGCAACTCCTGCCTACTCATGCTCTCTATATCTCTGTCAAATAAATAAAATCTTAAAAAAAAAAAAAAAAAAAGAATGCTCTCTCTCTCTCAGGATGCCTGGATAGCTCAGTCTGTTAGGCCGTCTGCCTCTGGCTCAGGACACGATCCCAGGGTCCTAGGATTGAGTCCCACTTTGGGCTCCTTGCTTGGCGAGGAGTCTGCTTCTCTCTCTGCCTGCCACTCCCCCTGCTTGTGCGCACTCGTTCTCTCTCTCTCTGATAAGTAAATAAAATCTTAAAAAAAAAAAAAGAATATTCTCTGTCATACATTCAATTTCTTGTAACATATCAGATAAATATAGAAAAAGAAAATTTTTGCAGTGGCTTCTTACACATCACTCAGCCCGTAGCCAAAGTGTGTCCTGTTTATATATGCCAGGCAGATCTTCCGTTTATTTTGCTGAGTTAGCAGGTCCCATCTACTTCCAGCTTCTCTTTCCCTGAGCCAGTGCAAGTATGGGTTTGAAATAACTTTCCCCTCAATCTGCTGTCTAAATATTTCGATTCAGAATAACAAAGGAGGTATAAAATTATTTAGTTGTCAAAATTATATGTGTGGGTCGGGGCTCCTGAGTGGCTCAGTGGGTTAAAGCCTCGGCTTTTGGCTCAGGTCATGATCCCAGGGTCCTGGAATCGAGCCCCACATCGGGCTCTCTGCAGGGAGAGCCTGCTTTCCCCTACCCCACCCCCACCTGCCTCTCTGCCTACTTATGATCTCTTCAAATAAATAAATAAAATCTTCCAAAAAAAATTATATGTGTGGGTATACTTCAGATTTCTCTACATAGGTGGGAAGCTTTTACTTTTTTTGGCAAGTTGAAAGCAGATTTTAAAGAGTATGGAAGCTTACTTTGTTTTTATATTCTTCAGTATTATAAATGGAATCGGCCCAATCTTTTCAAGCTGTGAAATAATCCTTGAGCAGTCTTCATAGAGCAGTGGTTTCTTTGTTTGTTATTTTACTCTGTAATTCAGACTCAGAAGTTTACAAACTTAAACATATATGTGGCAGACAGCATTCTTCTACAAAAGGATTTCTACCTAACCCCCAAATGGAAAAGGGATAATGAAATATAGTAGTATAGACCTTTCTGAAGGGCCTATCATTGGATTACCTTGACCTGTCAGTCTTCTAATGTGTGTGGAGGGGAGGCACATATATGGTGTGGACAGATTTTAAGGCTGTCCCGTTTTGCTGCTGCTATCACTAATGACAATCTGTCATAGTCCTATCCTAATCTATGGTTCAGAGATCTACTGTGTCATAGAGGTGAACAGCACAACCACAATAATCAAACTGCATGGGAAATAAACCTGTGGAATTCATCTCACCTCTTTTCTGTTGTTGCCCTCCCTTTTACCCCCACATTGCTAATCTCAGATATGATTTTTATGTGACTAGGCCAATTTTGGTAAAGACAGGAATTGAGCACTGTGAAGTTCCAAAATGAACAGTGCATCAAAGAATTTAGTCTGCTGAAGAAAATATATACTTGCCTTAATACCATATCAAATGAAAACTGCATTCCACAAAAATGATAGAGACCGTATCAGTCTAAAAATACAGCATAAATACGAATGTACCTTAATCGCATATAACCAACTCATGATCTTTTCCTCCGCTGGCTTTTGTCCCCAGGTTCTGTCAGATAGTGAAAAACGGAAACAATATGATACTTACGGTGAAGAGGGATTAAAAGATGGTCATCAGAGCTCCCATGGAGACATTTTTTCACAGTAAGTAATTTGCCTATTTGCAAAGTTAGTATCTGAGAGTGGATCACTGGATTATTATTAAAGATTTATCCTTGCTCCCTTGTTCAGAAGCTTTTGATGAAGAATAAAATTCAACTGATTCTTGACCAAGAGGTCAGTCATCCTCCTCCCTGTGGGAATGCACTCTTCTATTTTCATAAAGCTCCAAAAAAGATAGCCCCGAAAGTGCTGTCCATCCAGCTCACTGTTCAATCACATTGACCGTGACGATGCTAGGGGCCCCATATGTTGGAAACCAGTATGTGTTGTCTTTTCTCTTAGAATCTGCAAACCGTTAATGCATAAAGTTATTCTCATAAGCAGAAAGAGTGAGGGAAATTCCTACCCCCATACCCAGAACTGCCTCTTTTTCATTCTGTCAACGAGAGAGGGGTATCTATGGTAATCAGCATTGGTGGAAGGAATTAGGGTAGAGGCTCTTTATCTCCTTTTGCACATCACTTTCTGGGAGTGCTAAATGGCTGGAATAATCCCCACCTTTCTCTCACTCTCTTTGAACCCCTCTTTATTGAATTTCTATATGCCCTGATGATGCCATGTAAGATCTTAATCTGGGGTTTCAAATCAAGTTATAAACAAAAAAAAAGTTTGAGCATGCATTCCTATGGGGAAAAGGTTTATTCCTTTCTTCTTAAAAAGGCTTTGTGAACCCTTTCCCGAAGAAAGTTAAGAATCACTCTTGCATACAGTAGTTTACCCCATTTAGTATTTGTGGGTAACTGTAGATTTTTCAGGACTTGTGAAGGTATGTGAGTGGTATAATTAGGAAATCCTTCTCTTCCCCAGGTTTGATTTGGTTATGTTAGCCTACTAGGAAAGTGTCCTGTTCCACTTGGCTATTAGAAGTGATACCAGAAAGAGAAAGCTCCCATCTGCAGCAACCACCTCCTCTCCCCAGACCCTGCAAATCCTCCCTGTCTGTTTTTGTTTAAGATTCAAGGAATCTATTCACCAAGATTAGTTGGTGGGTGGGAGGGAGTTACCTAGATGTCATCACTTGCTAATATCTGAGGCTTCTTAGCATCAAAAATTAATGTTAAGATTAGAACACCTGTACATTTGAAGGTCATTGTTTGTATTAATTCAAAGTGATGTTTTTGTTACTTAGAAAAATTGATTTAGCTTTTGTGGAGAACAGAGCTTCCTTTTTCTTAAGGTCCAGCATTCTACTAAGGCTGACGCTTTTTTAGCTTATTTAATTACGTACCCAAGAGTTTTATATAGAACAGTAGCTTCTTTAACTAGAGCTAGTTTCTAAATATACGAAGTGAATGCTCAAAATGTTCAAAATTACCATTAGAGTCAGAATCATCTGAGTTTATAAATACTATGCCCTTTTTCAGTAAGTCTATTATATCCTGATATTCCTCCATATTAAAACAAATTATTATTTTCATGATTAACCCAACTTTGAATTCATTGGCACACTGTATTTATGCACTATGCTGTATGTCTGGACAATATTTATTAAAAGAAATTTTTTTGTGGCAGGGCAATATAGTTGATATTGTATAAATTAAAAATTGTGTATGTTGTATAACTTCAATGTATTAAAAATGTCCGGTTTTATAAATATGTTGGTAGGAGACAATATTGTATCCATGTGAAGAAAAGTAAATAATTGCAGATACGAGCTCTGCTTTCTTTTCCTGATGATTTTACATTTATCCACAGCTTCTTTGGAGATTTTGGTTTCATGTTTGGAGGAACCCCTCGTCAGCAAGACCGAAATATTCCAAGAGGCAGTGATATCATTGTAGATCTAGAAGTCACTTTGGAAGAAGTATATGCAGGAAATTTTGTGGAAGTAAGTTCAAACAATACAGCTATTCATACTAACTCCCAGAACTTGTTCTTTTGACCAAAAACAAGGAATTTCTGAGTACCTTCTCGGTCTTTTGGGAGTCGGGGGAGTAACCAGATGTACTGAATTGAGTTAATCATAATCGGTGGTTCATGATGCACAGCTCTTGTTTCATGAACTCATTGCCTAGCCCAAGAACTAACTACAAGAAGACCACCACTCATATCTGCCCTGTGCTACGTCCTGCTTCCATCCCTCTGCCTCCCTTCAGAGCTAGCTGCCCTCCTGAGTTTGGTCTTTATCATTCCCTTGTTACTCTTGTCTCTTTGTTGTATTACATGTGTATGAATACCTGAATAATATGTCATTGTGTTTTCATTGTTTTTGACCTTGTAAAAATGGTATCACACCATACCTTCCCTCCTGGGACTGGCTTCTTTCACTGTTATGTTACCAAGGTTGGTGCCTGTTGCTGTCACTGTAATTCTGCTGAACAGAATCTTATTATGAATGTTACTGTATCAGTAAGCATGTAGGTTATTTCCAGGGTGGGTTTTTTTTTTTTCCCCACTTCCTCACAGTGCTGTTAAATGAACTTGTACGTACATCCAAGTACATGTGAGCAAGAATTTCTCTTGGGTGTATATATGGAAGAATGAAATTGCTGGGGATTCTGAACTAGTGTGATTGTACAGGATGATTCCCTATTGTTTTCTCCATTGATGACTACCAGCACTTCCACCAGCAGTTCATGAGATTCTGTAGATATTCTGTCCCTCTAAAACAGAATTATTAGATTTTTCAGTTTTTGCCCATCAAGTGGGCAGAGATGTTATGTCATTGTGGTCTTGATATGTATTTTCTTAATTCATAATTAGGATAAACATCTATGACCATATTTGTTTTCTCTCTTGGGAAATCTGTTCATATTTTGCCCACTTTTTTTGCCTTTTTCTTATTGATTTCTAAGAATAGTTTATTCTTACTATTAACCTTTGTTGGCTAGAGGTAGCCAGTTTGTAACTTGTGTTTCCATTATATTGAAGATTTATTTAAAATGAACAGAAGTAGTTAATTTTAACGTGGCCAAATTTATCAGTCTTTACTTTTATGATTAGTTTTTGTATCTTGTTTAAGAAATTCTTTCTGGGGGTTGCCTGGGTGGCTTAGTTGATTAAGTGACTGCATTTGGTTCGGGTCATGATCCTGGAGTCCTGGGATCAAGTCCCAAATCAGGCTTCCTGCTTGGCACGGAGCCTGCTTCTCCCTCTGGCCCTCCCCGCTCACATGCTCTCTCTCTCTCACACCCTCTCATTCTCTCTCTCTCAAATTAATAAATAAAATCTTAAAAAAAAGAAAGAAAGAAAGAAAGAAATTCTTTTCTGCCCTAAAATCAGAAAACAGGTCACTTATATTTTCTACTTAAACCTTGGGATCTTTTCATTTGAGGTTATTCATCTCTTTTTAGTTCTGGAAAATTTATTTGTTATTTTTTCAAATACATAATCCTCTTTGTTGGCATTTCTCCTTCTATCTGCTCTTAACTTTCTTTTAAATATAAAAACAAACAAACAAAAAACCCATTCTAGTTCTTTAGCCTTCTCTGCTTCCTTCTAGGAGAGTGCCTTATTTTGGACTTCTTCCTCACTATAGTCTTCAACTATGTCTATCCTAATAATATCCCCTTTGCTGCTTTTTTATTTCAATTCACGTTTTTATACATAACAACTATACTGGATCCTTACATTATCGCTAAGGTCTTTCCTTATCTCCTTAAATATTACCATGCTTATTTTAAATTCTTGGCCTGTCTTCTCTAATACATTTGCTTAAAATATATGTTTTATCCAGTTTGTTGTCTTTTCTGCAGGTGGGGGCTATATAGTTGGACTCCTCAAGTGTCCAGAATTTTTTTTTGGCCTTTGAGCTTGCATTTCCCCCATGGGTGTCAGCAAGTCTCTTTCCCTGGTAGAGCATCTTGGGGCAAACCTTTTCGTAGTGGTTTTAACTGTGTTTTATTTGTCTATGTTCTTGAAGGTTTTTGGGGGTTTTTTGGTTTTGTTTGGTGTCTGGGGTCTGTTGTTTTGGAAGAGGGGGCCAAGCAGTGCTTGTCCCAAGGCAGTTCAAGAGAAAGGTGAGAGCAGAACTTCAACTACTTTTCTCTAGCATCTCCGCAGTGGCCCCCACTAGCTGCTGCCCCAAGCTGTAGCCACTACACTGTACACATGCTAGTTCCAAACAGCCTTCCATCTCTGGAATTTTCCAACCAATTGTGTGTTATAATTGTTTCCTGAAATCCATGTTTCCTTTTAGTTTTTAGAGGATTTTGGAGGAGATAGCCAGTAGCCCATGCTTACATACCAGCTTGACAGGAAGCATTCTCATTAGTTGTGCTTTTGCTCCAAGTAGTTGAAAGAAGACTGGATAGTTGCAGAGGGTGCATGGGCTTCCAATACAGTGCTTCGGTCTGAGTATTCGGGACATCTCTCCTTCAAAAGCAAGATAGGTTGTTGAGGTAGGAGAAGGTGGTGAGCCTAATGAACTCCCTTGTTCCCTCCAGACATGTTGTCTGCAGTCATTACTAATACCCTGTGTATATCACTCTTCAGTTAGCACAAAAATCCAGTTGTTGTAAAGGATGTCTGCCTTGCCATTTAAATGATCCTTTTTCAAGGAAGAATGACCTTGAAGAAAGCATGGTAATTAAAAGCACAGACTTCAGAGCTAGACTGCCTAATTTCAAATACTGGTTCTGCCATATATTAGTTACGTGACCTTGGTCATGTTCCTGAACCTTTCTGTGCCTTCATTACTTCCCTTATAAAACGGAGACCGTATCACTATCTACTTCATGAAGTTGATGCAAGGATCAAGCAAGTTCATGTATGTAAAAGTGCATTGTTTGTTTGGCACAGAGTAAGTGTCATAGAGTGTCTGCTCTAATTACTGTTGTCATTTATTCCATTGACCTAGGCTTTCATGTATTTGTGGGCTGGAAGGGGCTTTCCTCCTGAGCGTCTGTCTCATCCTGCTGTGTGAACATGTCCCTTATGATTAGGCGTCTGACTGATGAAACAGGCAAAACCCAGAATACAGTTCTTCATGTGTCTGGGTTCCCACGTACCTTGAGGGAGCAGGGTGTCTGGTTGCAGGTGGCGACAAAGAGATGATCATTGTGTCCCTCACATGTTCAGTATCTGATGTGAGATAGTAGTGGGCAACCGTCCTAAACTGAGTTGCCTGAAACAAGCAAGTGTTTTCATTAGATTTATCATAGCTAATGGTATGGTGGCAGCCAATACCAGCTCTTCAAGGCCATGGTTGTTCTCCAGGGCCTGTGCTTTGCACGGCTCAGATTTCTTAAAAGATAGCAAGTCTGTGAACGGCTTCAACTCTGTGGTGTTTAGTTGTGCCTTAGAAATGCCGATATCATCCACCTCATTTTTCAGTTCTCTTCTTTTTTAATCCCCTCTCTCTCCTCCAGCTTCAGATGTGGAGTCGTTTAAGTATCCGTTTGCTTCATTCCTGCATGGGATGGGGGCTGATTTGTAACTCCACAAAGGCTTCTCTCAGCATTAGGTCTCCCTGGAGGATAGCTTGCCAGAGAAGGGAACATTCCAGCCCCAGCACCTGTTCAGCCCTGATCAGCTGAGGAAACCAGAGGCTCTTTTATAGGGAGAGAAGCTGATGTTGTTTATGTACTTCTTAGGTAGTTCGAAACAAACCTGTGGCAAGGCAGGCTCCGGGCAAACGAAAATGCAATTGCCGGCAAGAGATGCGGACTACCCAGTTGGGCCCAGGGCGTTTCCAGATGACCCAGGAGGTGGTCTGTGATGAGTGCCCTAACGTCAAGTAAGTAAGCACGTCAAGTAAGGTCAAGTGAGCACCTTCTCTGTTCCACTGAGACACTCATCCTCTCACTTGTTTCATAAAATGCTCGTGGTCCATACCGAGATTTTTTCCCCCTATCTCCCGGCACCCTCCTTTCTCTCTCTTTTTCACATTGCACCAGAGGATAGAGCAAAGATATGTCTTGCTCTATCTTATAAAAAGATATATCTTTTTATTTTTCCCAAAAGTATATCTCCTTCTGTATTTCTGAACTAATAAGCTGTGCCCTTTATCGCTGAATATACTTAGCAAATGTTAATGTTACATTTTTCCTACTTGGAATAGTAGAGCAGTCAAATATATCCAGCTAACACCGCAGATGAGAGAAGTACTATTTGCTGATTATGCCATAAATATAACTATTTAATTGACTGTATTTTATATATATATATCAAAACTAGATCAGTTCTTTATGGGATCAGGAAAAATATCAGATAGGATAAACTTTGCTTCTGATTCCTGTCCTTCCAGATGGAAATTTATGTAAGAGTGAGTAGTTTTCTCTATTATTGATCACTCAGCTTAAAGTAATCAGTCTACTGCAGGCTTCTTTGGAGGCAACAGCCACAAGATTGTATAATAAATAGTAGTTTTGCCCTGGCTTTTGGCATGTAGGAGATGTAAATAGATCTCAGATGGTTGTGTCAACTAGAGGGATGGAATAGTCTTTCAAGAAACAACTCTGATAGAACAGAAAAAATTAATTATGTGTATGTGGAGTTTGGTTTGTATTTTCATTTTTTTCTTTTTAAATTCTATTTTAGACTAGTGAATGAAGAACGAACATTGGAGGTAGAAATAGAACCTGGGGTGAGAGATGGCATGGAGTACCCCTTTATCGGAGAAGGTGAAACGCTGATATTGATGTTTTACTGTCATAATTCTGTGTTCTCTGTGTGCTTGTGAATACCAGCCACCCCCACCTCACATCATATCCTAATGGCCACATAGTAAATGCATGTATCATTTCCAACACTCTCCAGTCAGTTTTAGGGCGCAGAAAGCCTTTCGTGGCCTTCCTGGATGTTCACCTTAAACCATAGCACTACAGATTATCTTTAGAATACCATGGCCAAAAGCTAACTAGTAGCTTTTTATCTAGTAGTCTAAGTTATTTCAAAATTTAGGGTGTTCAGACCCTAATGAATTAATTTTAACTCAGCAGCGAAAGAAGATACGTAGCTCTGGTTGGCATTAATCAAAGGCTCTCAGAACTCCCCTTTGAGGTTTCTGAAAGAAAAGAAGCTTTAAGACTTTAGGTTCAAGAAATCAATGAATCTTTCTTTGTTTAGGAAACAGGTCAAGTTATTTATTGCTGTGCCTGAGATACAGGTGATCTTCACTAATAATCTGAAAGTTGATATAACCAGTTAGAGACACTGCTTTCACAGATAGACTCGATAGACCATACCTAAGGTAGTGGCTTTAAAAAATTCTCCTAAACTGCAGATAGATTTGTAGCATGCGTAATGTGCAACTTAAATGTGCCATCATCTCTTCGAACTAGGTGAGCCTCACGTGGATGGAGAGCCAGGGGACCTGCGGTTCCGAATCAAAGTTGTCAAGTAAGTGATCAGATTTTGGAGACCGTCTCTTTAGCCCCTGCTTTTCAGATGAGTTGGATTAGGATAGAGACAAATGGATAGCCACCAGGACACTGTTAGAGTTTACTCTCTGTCCATGCCCTTCATACCCTAAATGATCGTTTGTAACTCTACAATACACAATGCGGTTGTGGCTGAGGATTGAGCTGTTAACATATTTACTCAGGACCTACAAAACCAAAAGATGTTGGAATGAAAAACTGATGAGACAAGTAAGGAGTTGTAAAAGAGAGGCAAACACAAATGCGTCTCAAGGAGACCTGAGATTTCGACTGAGGAAGCATGGCACCATACAAGGATGGAAGACTTGAGATAGAAAGGACCTTCTATTACATAATCTGCAGCTTCTCTTTAGCATGAAGTGCTGCTTATATAAGAATTTTGCCCGGGGCTCAAGCTTTCCGGTTTTTTATTTCTGTCCTGTTACCACCTTGAGAAGCAGTGGTACCTCTGCTTCTGAGGACTCAGTAAAACAAGTTTCCCACGTAAATATGGATAAATGGGCCCTCACTGCCTCAGACTTTCCCCAGCTTCCTTACCTACTTTATCTTTCTCATATTTTCCCAGAGAAACTTGAACATGTGATCTGCGTCTCTAGAGCTGACCTGGCCTTGAGCCCAGCTCTGGAGACCTTCCCAAACCCGTTCCTGATGCCCATTGCCCAGTCCTCACTGCCAGAACTTGTCTTTCTCTTTTCTGTAATCTAATTACTCCTACTTTTACTGTAGGAGTAATTTTACTTTTACTTTTTAGTAATTTTACTTTTTTTACTTTTACTTTTTTAGTAATTACTTTTACCTCTGCCTTCTACTGATTTATAAGCTCCTTAAGCTTAGGATTTATAAATCTTATAGAACTTTGTAGTTTCAATTAATACTATACACAAAGGAATATCTAATAAATGTTTATTGTTTGAAAGAGGGGTATTCATCCTTTCCACAAGATTTTTCTAAAATATTTTTGAATGCTTTCCAAAGAAAGATGGAAAATTTTGATTTTTACCTTGTTCTGTTTTTAGACACCCAATATTCGAAAGGAGAGGAGATGATTTATACACAAATGTGACAATCTCACTAGTGGAGTCTCTGGTGGGCTTTGATATGGATATTACTCACTTGGATGGCCACAAGGTAAACACACCAATTTTCCTGCTTCCTGTCCTTTTAAAACCTTCATGTGGGTGGTTTGGGGATTACGTGTTTGATTTCTCTTTTTATTTTGAAAACGTATTTCTTTGGCTTGCAGTGTCCTAGTGATGTTTCCCTTGTCCCCTCATCTTTGATGCTGTGCTGAACTGTGACAGGAGCTCTGGACACCAGGGCTCACTAGAAGCCGTGTGTTGTATTTCAAGAGTCCTAGTCTGGTCCCATTTCCTTTTGCTTTCTTTCTTTCTTTTTTTTTTTTTTAAAGATTTTATTTATTTATTTAACAGGCAGAGATCACAAGTAGACAGAGAGGTAGGCAGAGTGAGAAGGGGGAAGCAGGCTCCCCGCTGAGCAGAGAGGCCGATGTGGGACTTGATCCCAGGACCCTGGGATTATGGCCTGAGCCGAAGGCAGAGGCTTTAATCCACTGAGCCACCCAGGCGCCCCATCTTCTTTTTTTTTTTTTAAATAAAGATTGTATTTATTTATTTGAGAGAGAGAGAGGCATAGATTGCGAGAGAGAGCATGAGTGGGGAGGAAAGAGAGAAGCAGACCTCCCGCTGAGCAGGGAGTCTGACGTGGGGCCTGATCCCAGGACACCGAGATCATGACCTGAGTCGAAAGCAGATGCTCGACAAACTGAGCCACTCAGGTGCCCCCTACCCATTTGCTTTCTAGGTACATATTTCCCGGGATAAGATCACCAGACCAGGAGCCAAGCTATGGAAGAAAGGAGAAGGGCTCCCCAACTTTGACAACAACAACATCAAGGGCTCTTTGATAATCACTTTTGATGTGGATTTTCCAAAAGAACAGTTAACAGAGGAAGCAAGAGAAGGTGAGCAGTCTAATGAGAGAGAGAACGTGTGCGCATGTGTGTATGTCTGTGGCATGTGACTATGAGAACAGTGGTTAAAGAGGATGGGTAAAAAAAAACAAAACCCTTAAGGGACATCAGACAGCAAACACAGGACCAGAAAATGAACTTGACTTCCTGTAAAGGAGATATTCAGAATTCTTCTGTCACTATTTTACAAAGAGCTGTATGAGTTGGGCTTTGAAACCGAGGACGTGTGAATGTGAATGCATGTGAATTGGAATCATATAAAACAAATTAGCTGGACCAAACCATAAAGGGAAGTATCAGGTAGACATTAGCAGGGCTAGAGGCTCAGAGGGGTGGCGTCAGCAAGGGCTGCTTGAGGCAAGGGGCCTGCTGGTGCATCCTAATTAGGAAGAGGAAGGAGAATGGTGAAAAAGATCAAAACTGAAAAGAGGACAAGGAAGAAGGAACGGAAGATCACTGAAGAGCTTTACTTCCTTTTTGATGGCCTCTTCACATTTCTCATTGGATAGGGTTTTGTGGGATATGTGCGTGGTCTGTGTGCCTAAGAGACAGAAAGAGACAAGGGGCAGTCTTGGACATACCTGTGCCTGTGGGGGGTTGAGGGGATCCACATGCAATAGACTTGAACATGAGTAGTTATTTGTTTAATTCGGATCCACAGCTGTCATACAGCTTTTTGTGAGCCTTCCCATGAAACCTGCTCTTTAAACTCTACAGAAATCACCTTTTATTGATGGAACCACTTGTTCCCTCTTTTTTCAGGTATCAAACAGCTACTGAACCAAGGATCAGTGCAGAAGGTATACAATGGACTGCAAGGGTATTAAGAGTGAATAAAATTGGACTTTGTTTAAAATAAGTGAATCAGCGATATTTATTATCTACAGGGGTTTTTTTGTGTGTGTGTTTTTGTTCTTATTTTTAATATGCAAGTTTGGCTTAATTTTTTTTCTCTAATGATCGTCATGAGATGAATAAGAGGGCTTAAGAATTTGCCCATTTGTGTTCAGAAAAGGCTGGCCAGCAAAAGGTTTAATAATACCTCTCCCTTTGGGGATTTAATGTCCGGTGCTGCTGCCTGAGTTTCAAGAATTAATGCCGCAAGAGGACTCCAAGAGCAAAAGAAACACAATATAAAGGGTTGGGGTTAATTGTTAGATATTTCATTCAAAATGACAACTGGAGAAGTCTGTTTTTAAATACATTTTGTTGCTCTTTTCTTCTTGACTCGTTTCTTGTTGGTTTAGCTACCTTGTTGTCCTTCCATCTCCCATCTGGTCACTTTCCCGTGATCTGCCCAGCGTCCCCCTGGCTTCCTGTGGCTAGTTGGGTTGTCCTCCCATCAGGCAAGATGGACACACAAGTCTGCAAAAGGGTGGTAATGGTCCAATCCCCATGCCCAAGTAAGTACACAGGGTATCTTCTAGAAAGGAATTTGAAGGAACTGAGTAGATTAGAGATTGGGATACCGAGTCAAGATTACACAAAGATCGAACTGTCCCTGAGAAAGTACATTTCCTCTTATTTAATCTGGGAATAATCTAACACAGATACTTTACTGTTCAGAAAGCACTTTTCATATATACAATCTCAGTTGACCTCATGATTAAAAAGCCTTTGATTTGTGTTAGGAACTAGCGGTACCACTGGTTCTAGAAAATGAATGTGGGGTAGACCTGCAGAATCCTTTTGGCTCCCTGAGTGGCCCCTGATTCAGAAGGCATGTGACTGGAGTCTATCTGACTTTTGAACCTCCTTCACTCTTCTACAGGCCCATCACGCTATTCCTCGTATAATTTCGGGCTTCTCACCTTAGCTAGTGAGCGGTGCAATAGTATTGAACAATTTCTGTTGCTGGGTGTGTGCAGCTGCCTTCCTGCCATCTGTGGAGTTCCAGCAGCATTCCCATCTCCGTCTGTTCAGGTAGCCAATGCTACTATTTGCCGTTTTATTGCATTTTGCCCTGATTTACAAAAATGAGGGGAATGGGGGAAAAAAGAAAATTTCATCAATTTAGAACAGTTAAGAGGAAAAGCAGCGGCACACTTTTAACCTAGTGGATGTGAGTACAACTACGAAGGAAAGAACAAAATTAAAAGGCTTATTTGAAATGCTGGAAATCTATTTTGTACATACATATTTAGTGGACTTGTATATTTGATGTTCACTATGTACTGAGTTACCTACTTGAACATTTCTTAGAAATAATTTCCTGTCCATTTCATAGCCCAAGAGAACTGTTGATCATTACCTGCCCTTGCTTGTCCCTCTCTAAGACTTATCCAAGAGTCAGTCACATCCTAAGAGCTAGTGTTACTAGTCTTGGCTAGAACAATCCCATAGAGATAGTGTTTTTGCTATAATAATAATGTTAAGGGGGCTTTGTCACTCCAGTTAATCCATGTTCCAGATAGCCATGATTTGAGAAGTTAAAAAAATACTCTTTTATCATTTGACGCTTCAGTTCACTTTAAGCTTTATCTGAAGCACACAGTAGCATGGAAAGATTTGTATCAAAATTCCATAGATTCTTCTCATTATAAACCATTGGGGCAGAATAGCGGTGTTGGGAAATGATGGGAAGATCTTAAAACCAGGATCCAGAGCCCAAGCTTTTTGCACTATGGTACACCTGTTTTCCCAGAACTTTGTGCCATCCACAATTGGAGTGCTGGTCCTTGGGACAGCTAGCTCCCTACCAAGTAGACTAAAGATAAACATCTATCTGGGAACATTGCAGAGAGGGTTCTTGGGCATGGGAGATTGTAGCCATCATATGTATGTTCTTTTCAACCAGAAGCTTCTACGTATTACAGAGTTGTCAAGTGAGGAACTGTGAAAAGTTGCCCTCTTTCTGAGTAAAATATATTTATTGAGGCCAGGTTCTGTTCCAGTACTTTATATGGATGAACTCATTTATATGGAAGAGAAGCTGTTAACCCTCAGTGTGAGGCTGAGGAAATTGTTTCATGTCACAGCCTACAGGTGGTGGGACCAGCATTTGAACCCAAGCAGTCTGCTCTAGTATGCAGAGAATTTGATGAAAGGGGATACAAACCCAAACTGTCACAGAATACCACACTGAGTTTTTCATTTCTTCGGTGGCCTTTGAAGCACAAACCTTCGGGTGATCCTTAGGTTTCAAGCTTTTCGCTGTGGCTCACTTTCAAGAGGAACTGGCCAAGCTGAGAAGTAGCTATGGGCTAGTAGCCATGGGTATGTTGTCCCTGGAATTTTGGGGGCAGTATATGAATCCAGAATGACCATGGAATTTCAGATGATCTGGCCAAACTCTGGGTAATTCCTAGAGTACACAGATATCCTTTCTTTAACTCTCACTATAGAACCTGAGAGCCTCCTAAGTGATCTGGACACAGGTCCAGGAAGAAGACACCCTGACTGATATGCCTCACCGTTACCCAGAAAGCAGTCTGTGAATCTGCAGGGTTCTCAGCAGTTAGCTCAAATAAGACCGTGCCTAGCCCCACATCTGAGGTTCTTTTTTTTTTTTTTTTAAAGATTTTATTTATTAATTTGAGACAAATAGAAAACACAAGCAGGTGGAGTGGCAGAAGGAGAGGGAGAAACAGACACCCCACTGATCTGGGAACCTGAGGTGGGGCTCAATCCCAAGACCCCAGGATCATGACCTGAGCTGAAGGCAGATGCTTAACTGAATGAGACACCCAGATGCCCCCAAGTCTGCAGTTCTGAGTCCATGTGTTGAGCGTGTGGTGAGACTGTCTGGATGCAAATCCTGGCTCTGCCAATTAACAGCTCTGTGACCCTGAATAAATATCTTAACCTCTCTGAGCTTCCATCTCCTCCCCTATCTCATATTCTGACCATTAAACAACATGATGTACTTGAAACCTACCACAGTACCTGATGTATAGCAAGCACTCTCTATTTTTTTCTTTTTTTTTTTTTTTTTTTTGAGAGAGTGAGGGGGTAAGCAAGGGGGAGGGGGAGAGAGAATTTTAAGCAGGCTCCATGATCAGATTGGAGCCCAATGCGGGGCTTGATATCGAGACCCTGAGATCATGACCTCAGCTGAAATCAATGACTTAACTGACTGAGCCACCCAGAGGCCCCACAAATACTCTTTAAATATTAGTCATTGCTATGGACTGAGTGTGCCCCCCTCCAAAACTTCATTGGTTGAAGAGCTAATCCCTAGTATGATGGTATCAGAGGTGTATTTAGAGGACCCCAGAGAGGTCCTCAGGTCATGAAGGTGGAGATCTCATGAATAGGATCAGTGTCCAGATAAGAAGAGGACTGAGAGAGGATCCATCCACCATGTGAGTTCACAATGGGAAGACTGCCATCCTCGAATCAGGAACCGAGCCCTCACCAGCCACGGGACCTCCAGCACCTTGATCTTGGTCTTCCCAACCTCTAAAACTGTGAGAAATGAATGTTCGTTGTTTAAAGTGTCAGTCATGGTAATTTGTTGTAACAGCTTGAGGTAAGAGTTATTATTGCTATTCTATAATAAATGTGACTCAACTATTTTTGAAGCGATTTGCATTTCTGGTAAAGCATCGTCTTTTTGAAACACTAACAGGTTGTCTATCCCCACTGTCAAACACTATAAAACACACTTTGACCTGCACGTTTGTGGATTTCTGACTTTGTGACAACCCGCCACCAGACACACACATACACACACACACTTGCTTTGGAAAACAGGTGCATCTGCTGAAGAGTTTCTGCAGAGAACCAATGGAAACTGGCACTACATTCTCAGTCCACTCCAGGCACAGAAAGAGGAACGTACTAGGAGAGACATAGGCTAAGTAGTGAAAGGTGGAAAAAGGAAGGAACCACAGAGCCTTACAAGAAATAAAAGCAGCTGTCTCCAGAGCCCACCTGCAACATGTACACATCAGGAGGCCTCAGATTTTATGGGCCTTTGCTCCCACAGCTGTGACAGGAGGACTCACAGTGCATGGTGTGACTCCCATCAGCATGCGGTGTGGGGGGTGCTGGTGGGACCAACTCCTCCCTATTTGCCTGGGACTTGTTTCAGGTTTGGGAACCGTAAGTCCCCCATCCCAGAGACCCCTTAGTCGCAGGCAAACCAGGAGGGTCTGTCACTGAAGGGGCAACTTGCCCAGAAACCCATGGAGTTCATGTCATTTATGTCGTGGGCCTGCAGAGAGGGACAGCCGAGGGATGGGAGGGGTTAGAGCCTGGCTGAGTCCTGAGAATGCTCGCTGGAGGAGGATGCCATGAGACACGTGCATGGAGGCCCAGAGAAACAGGGCCCAGGGCAGCTAATACAGGGTGAGTGTGCCCAGGCAGGCCAGTGCCCAAGTGCCACTCCCAGGCCTGTTCAAAGATTGACATGCCTTGAAAACAACATTCCACTTTGGATGATTATACAGGGGACAGGGAGAACGTGACTTTCTTTAGAAAAAGCTATACATTCACCTGGTTTAGTACGTTGAAGAAAAAGGAATTATTGCATATACTGACTGTATGATTAAATTGTGAACTTCATTGTCTTTCATTTCCTAGTTTTCCGTTTATTTTAATGAAAAAATTTATCCATTTATGCCAGGAATATAGACCTCTTACATGGTGCTAAGCTTAAAGTTCTCTGAAAACATCTTTGAAATTATTTTTCCTGATTGTATGTTGGTGCAGTTCTCCCACTTTGACTTGTTTTATTCTCTTGTTTGTCTGTTCTTTGTTGCGTATGGTTATTTGTTTTTTGAGTCTTGAGCCAGGCATCTGCTTAAGGCACGCATTAAGGGTTATAATTTTACATAATAAAATACATTAGCCGTTTCTGTGAACAGTGGTATTGTGCAAGCACCTGCCGGCTGGCTGGTCCCAGAGACCCCGTGACAGCCCGAGCTTGGGGACAGAGGTTACAAAAACCCTCCCGAGGGGAAGCCCAGCACCCGCAAGGTCTCCTTATTTCCACTGGAGGGCGCCGTCTACCGTGGAGGGGTTGGGGCCGTGGTACAGCGAAGGACTACGGAGCCCCGCCCCGAATTTTGGACAGACTGGCTGCCAGGTTTCCCCTGAGTTCTCTGGTCGTTTTAGCTCACTCGTCCCGCCCCGGATGACCCAGGCAGGGGCTCTGTGTGCTCTCATCAAGCCTGAGACAAACCCAGTGGTGTCTGGTAGAGAGAAGGAGTGAGCAAAATTACATCTAAGGTAGAGAGAGCTGGACTGTGGAAGAGAGCACAGATTTCATTTGGTATAAAACCAAGGAGGACCAACTGCAGACTGTGTCCAAAGGAAACAGGAGAGGAAAACAGTACTGATTCATTACAGTTATTAAGCAGCCGCTATATGCATGACGACCTTTGGAGGCCTGGAGGTGCAGGGATGGCTCGGGCCCGCCCCTGGAGGAGAAGCCCGGCCAGTCCAGTGTGGGGGTGCAGGCTCGTTCCCTCCGCAACCTGCCCACTGACCCCTCAGCTCAGACGCCCTGCCAACACAGAGCTTGGGACGAGCGTTGTGTGCCAGTCCACGAGGCCATGGGCACACAAGGAGGCATCTTGGGCCATCCTTAGGCCAGTGTTTGCTGAAGAAGGTTCTGGTTCTGGGAAGGACCGTTCCTAATGACATGCTGAGTTTGCTCCTGGACCGTGGCCTTGGTCACCTACTCTCTCCTTCACACGCCTTCTTTGAAAATGGTATCGCGTGCCTCTCCTTTGCGTGGCTCAGAGCTAGACCCTGCCACTGCCTGTCAGGGCACAAAAACTCCTCCATGGGTGGTTAAGGCTGTTTTCAGCACCCCAGTGGGGAACCGGGTCCCAGGGTGTTGGAGACACCGTCAGTGGGGCAGAGTGGAGGTGGGATGCAGGCTCTCGGGGCACGGCAGTGTTACATTGCTACTCAGCTGTGGGGTTCAGGGTGCCCTGACTGGGAGGACAGGGAAGGCAGCTGAGTGTCCGATGTGACACTCACATCGCATTTAATGTGCTACAGAGGAAAGAGCAGTCAGGCATAGGAAAGGGAGGGGAGTGCTGATGGAGTTCATGGCTATGCCCCCCACGAGCGCAAGCCCACCGTCTCAGGTTCTCCAGCCAGTAAACTCCCTGACTCCTGTCTTCGCACTCATGGACAGAAGACATATGAATAACAAACTGACTTTCGACCTACATTTTATTACATCAGAAAGTAAATCAACCTTGAACTGTTAGTCTTGGATTTTATACAAAGAGATAATGCTGCCACCCCCTCTCTGTTGGTTTAAACTGTCCTGAGTAACCATTTCCTATTCCTTTTCCAATGTGATACTCCCACATGTCTTTCGTTAAATGTCCTATTTTCTGTTCGCTTCTCAAAACATACTGTTAGTGATTTGGAGTGAGTAGACATTGTTTTCTAACCGTGATCCAATGACACAGGCTGTGTGACAGCAATGCTCTTCTGCAGGGCACCTCTGACTGTTCCCAGGCTCCTCTGCACGCCACCTCCTACCCCACCGCCCCATACCTCCGCCTGTCCCCAGGCCCTGCTGGCCCCTGGTCTGGGCGCCCTGACTGCTAGGCACCACCCTCTTCTGCCTGAGCTCTGTTCCTGGAGCATCCAGGACCCCCAGTGAGTTCTGGGCAGACAGTGCAGGGAGCTCTCTTTGCTCTTCTGTGTTACAGGCTGTCAACAGGCATCAAAACAGAAATGCTTGAACTTCCTGAGGTCTTCTAGGGACAGCCCCTCTTCAGTTCCTCCTCATAATAGGGCTCAGATAATGAGTTCAAAGCAGGGCCAGTGACAGACAATATTTTGTTGTTCCCTTTGACCAGGGAGGAGGCTTCAGTACCAGGCAGGCCTTTCAGTCCTGGCTCTGTTCCAGGGAGGTGGGCTCCGCCCGGAAGGCCCCTTCTGCAGATGGTGTCCTGGTGTCTGGCTCACCCATCTTCAGATGTGCGGCAGCACAGCGTGGGATGGGCTGAGGCTCTGGGGCCACACAGAACCTACCAGCTATCTATGGAACTTGGTCCCATTGAATTTAAGAAAGGAAGCCCCAACTTTTAGAAACCATGACACGTTTGTATTGGAAAAGAAAAAAAAAATCAGTCAGTTAATCATTCAGTAAAAGAAAAATCAAACATGCTGATCCAGTGGCAAACTTTAGTCCACATGCAAATCACACTGGAATACAGCAAAATGTATATTGGCATGTCATTCATGATCTGTGTGTTAACAGAAATAAAATCTGAAATGACAATTTTAAGACAATAAGGTTGAGGAAGAGACAGATGATTAAAAGAAAATCATCTGTCTTCGCGTTGTCCCTTATTCGTGTCGCCAGCTGCATAAATGCCGACACCTGCATTGTTCCCTGGACCACTCCAGACTTCTGGCTGGGGCAACCTAGTGCTATGGAAGGAAATGGGGGCCGTGGCCATGTGCAGTAGTGGGAAGAGGGCAAGACAAGCACCCTGGTCCGAATTCCACCTCCACCTCCACCTGCTAGGCAAATGTCTGCACAGAATTTGCGTTATAAAAGAGAGAGGACAGAGAGAGTCAGACAATGGGGATTCCAGGTGGGGTTTTCTCTGGGTGTGTATTTGATCTACTATTTTCCATGTTTCAATATTTTTATTATTTTTTTTCCAGTAGTCATACTTTTCAATTAAGAATATCTTTTTTTTTCAATTAAGAATTTCTATTTGATTATTTGTTATCTCTGCCTCTCCCCATCCCTGCCCCTCCCTCGCTTCTGGTTCTTATGAATAACATGGCTAGATTTCATTGACTAGTTGGGCAGCCATCTAGCAGAATGGCATTTGGAGGAAAGACGAAAGAAGACCTTGGGGGAAAGGACTGGCCCCTGAAAGGCCAGCTAAGCATGGCACTGCCCCTCAGGGACAGGAACTTGGGTTTACAAGGGGTCCGGCCATTCCCTAAACACAGTCCTTCCGTCTCTACCTCCCGACTTGGTCAATATACTGCTTCCAATCAGACAACCATACTCTCGTTTCTACCTGTTGAAAACCTGTCCATCCTTCAGGGTCAGACTCAAAATGTGTCCTCATCCATGACTTGTTCTTCCTTCTCCCCTGCCCACCCTCAGCTGGGAATGAGTCTCCCCTTCTCCCGTGAATGCTGATAGTACTGGGTTCCCCTTACGTCCCACTTATCGTTCACAGGCCTGGCTACGTGATTTCATGGCTCAACATGAAATGAAGGCACAGGTCCCCTTGTTCAAAACTTACTAAAACTTTTCAGGATGGCATTAAACCAAGGGCAGGGCCCTTTGAAGTGTGAGTCACACATCACTGAGCAGGATACTCGCCCTGCTAGCTGGCTGGCTGATGACTGGGACACCCCAGGGGAACTTGTGAGATCCAGGGGACAAACATGATCCCTTAAATGCCTATTCAAATCTCCTCTTAGGGAGCCTCCTGAGCTGCCAGCCTTCCTGAACCCAGTTAGGCACCCCAGCACCAACATGCCTGGCTCTTAGCTAAGGGTGCTGTTCCCTGAGCCCCCCAGCCACGCTGCCCTATGCCCACTTGTCCTTAGGTCTTGCCAGGTTGGCCACTAGCACCAGGAATGCGGAAGAATCCATTGGTTATTTTCCACAATACCGCTACCTCTCCCTTTCTCTTTCTGTTGCCTCCGTTGCCAGAAGTTGCCAACACATGATTCTCCCTGCCAGGATGCTTGTGCAAAAATGCGGTCACACTCTTATACCTGTTTTATTCCCTTTTTTTTTTTTTAAGATTTTTTTCAAAGATTTTATTTATTTATTTGGCAGAAAGAGAGAGAGTTCAAGTAGGCAGAGAGGCAGGCAGAAGGAGAGGGAGAAGCAGGCTCTCTGCCGAGCAGGGAGCCCAGTGAGAGGCCCGACCCCAGGACCCTAGGATCATAACCTGAGCCGAAGATGGCTGCTTAAGCGACTGAGTCACCCAGGCGCCCCGTTTTTGTTTTTGTTTTTGTTTTAAATATTTTTAAAACCTTTGTTAAGATTCATTTGAGAGAGAGTGAGAGCACAAGGAAAGGAGGGGCAGAGGTAGAGGGAGAAGCAGACTCTCCACTGAGCAGGGAGCCCCACTTGGGGCTCGATCCTGGAACTGAAGGCAGACACTTACTTAACTGACAGCCACCCGGGTGCACCCACCTGTCCTTTTACTCTAAGTGGTAATATAGATACTCAGCTGATGCAGGAATGTGAAGTGTACTATCTCATTTAATGCTCTTAATCATTTGAAGTATGTGCTGCTATTATGCCTTTTATAGATGAGTAAGCCAACTCAGAGAGGTTAAGCAATTTGCCCAAGATGATAACGATAAGGTGTGCTTACTCTTACTCACTGGGCTGTGTTGTCTGTCTATAGGCTAATTGAAGGCAAAGACCGTCTCTCTTCCCCACGGTACCACTTTTTTGCGTTCAGTCCTCGTGTGCTATTGGGGTTATTAAGAGCTCCCATTTATTGAGAGTTCATCGTGGACTACCCTAGGCTGAGAGTCTGTGAATGTTCTCAGTAAATCCTTAGCACATCTCTGCTAGCCGGGTTTCACTACCCGTGTTTCACAGATGAAGAAGCCAAGGCTTAGCGAGATGAAATCTCCCGTAAGGTCACATAGTTAGTAAATCCTGGCACCGGGGTTGGTCTTGACTCCAATGGCAGGGCTCCTAATCAAGCTGAGCTACTCCCACATCTTCTCCTTCCCGCGTCCCCGTCCTCTCCCACCCCCAATCCGGCCCCCTCCATCTTACTGAGCCTTACCTTCCTGCTAGTCTGCATCTTCACCCTGCCTCAGCCTTTATTAGAATTGGAGTCCTGGAGGCTCAACTGTTACTTAACGGGCCGAATGCTTTGGCTGCCTGTTGCACAATCCCGGCACAGAAAGGGAAAGTTGCCCCCATTATCTGCCCTGGCCCTGGAACCTTCTCTATTTCAAGTCATGGCCTCCTAATGTCCTAACAGGAACACCAGAAGCAATGACGTTCTGTATCATCACAGGACTTCTAGAGATCGGAGAGCAAGCACTGAAGACATGTCACCAGCTGAGAGCTTTGTCAGATTCACGATGAATGGAAACTTGTTCCCCTCTTAGAGGTCTTCCACTAACCTCACACATTTTCCCCCCTCAACTTTCAAGAAGTCTGATCAAGGCAATCTGTGGAGAAGAATGGCCTCTCTGTTTCTTGGTCTCATGGTAACTCTTTCTGAGAGTCCAGATAAGTCCCTGGAAACCAGGAGAAATTCTCCAGTCCTATGAGTGGCAAGTGGCCTCTCTCCTTGCCTACTAATTGCTGAATTGTCTTTCATCTGTGCACACAGGTGCATTCCCAAGTCCGCTCCCCCTCAGAGCTCTGTGAAGTTCATTGGACTCCCAATCACAGGATCATTCACCCTGTTTTTAACCACTGCTGCCAGACTTGCCTATTCAATTAGATGATGAGGTGGTCTCAAAACAAAGTCACCTGAGAAGGATGTGCAGAAAGAGATAATGGAGGTCAGAGAAGGGTAGTGGGATAAAACATGGGTGTCTCTAAATCCCTAAAGCCCACCATATAGACCAGAGAGTTGACTTAGTCCATGTATATCCTGAGGGGAGAATCTGGGCCCATTGGTGAGGTTACAAGTAGACAGATGTTGACTCAATATGAAGGAAAGTTTTCCTGAGAACTGGAGCAATTTTGCAATAGAATGGAGTACTGGCAGGGTGGAGAGATTCCTGTATCTAAACGTCCTCAAAGAGAGAATGGTGGGTGCCTCTGAGCTGAGCGGGAAGCTGCCCTAGTGCCTCTTGCTCATGGTCATGGGGGCCTAATCTGTGCTGGGCAGGAGGCAGGTGCCGGGGATACGAGAGTAAAAATGACATAGACACTGCTGTTCCATCTCAGGGATTGTGTTCCTCGGGATTTAATGCAGGCTGAGGGCAGGAACAGCTTACACTTCTCTTGTGTGTTCATCATAACCAACATCGTGCTATAGAGCCAGACCCACTGGTGACCATCTGAAGACAAGGGCTGTATCTCTCATCTGTGCCTCCTGAGCGCCTCATACAATGTAAATGTCCAAGAAATCCCTTTGAAGTTAATGTATATATTTCCAGAGAATAAAGAATCCCAGGCAATAAATGGATCTACAGAAACTAAAATACTCACTCACTGTCAAAGGGACCCGTTCCAAACCCAGTAATCTACATGATAGATAAAGAAGTGCCTCAATTTTCTAAGGTGGGATGAGTTACTTGACTTCAGTGGCCTCACTATAACCATTGGACCCTCCAATGGTAAGACAGCTCTTCTGAGCATCTCTATGTCCAAGAGCCCCACGAAGCCCATCAAAGGGCCCATTAGAAGATGACCATTTCACCTCTCATCTTCCTTCTTGTCTGAAAATACCACTCACCTTGTTTTGAAGATATCAAAAGTTGATGACAGAAATCAGCAGAACAGATGGATACAATTTTCTGCATTGACTTCCATTCCCTTGGAAAACATTTAACCAGAAATAATGTAATAACTTACCTTCTATTTACCTTCTAAATCTGAAGTCAAGATAATTTCAACACCAGCTGAGTCATCACTTCAGTCAATAGGTCAAAGTCTCTTCCACTAAATTGATTTCCAGATATTTTCCACTGACTGAAATTATGGGAGTAAGCTAATTTATTTATTCTTTTCATTGTTAACCAAACTCAGTACATTTTTCTATTTTTTTCACCCACCTTTCTTCAACTATGGCACATAGCTGTGTCTTCTATTAAGAATAAGGATTTGCTCACTTATAGGCAATGCACAGCAGTCAACTTTCTCAGCTCTCTTTGGACCATTTATTCTTTTCATTTGGGGTTAATAGAGAAAAAAATGATTGGGCTAAATCCAGGCTTCATCGCTGTGTGATGTGGTCAAGTTGCAGAACCTCTCTGAGCCCCTGTGTCTTCCTATAAAGGAGGAAAGATGAGAGCTCCCAAGGAGTTATGATGATGAAAGCACAATGCTTTCCACAGAGTAAAGAGTTGCTAACATTAGCAAGGATGATGACATTTTCTTGAGGAGGAGCTATACCACCCTCAGAAAGCCCAATCTCTCTATCCTTTCTTTAACTCTACAGTGGTTAACCCTGTGTTTTGTTCAGGATGTTTGCATGGGTGTCAAGGCCATGGTAATAGTAAGAATAGTAGGAATTCTTCCTCCAAACTGGGACTGGGTCTAAAGTGTGACACAGGAGAGGCCTAGAGCATAAGATTTAAGGAGATGCAAACCTGAAGATGAACACCTCCTTAAATTGTACCCCTTCACCCTCTCCTTTGCCCCACCCTAGTCCAGGCCCTACTGTTCCCCCCACTGATTCACTCAAATGCAGTTTCTTTTTGGGGTTTTGATATGCAGAGCCTGGTCATGGTTATGAGTGCAGGATTGTAGGAGAACTTGTAGAACCCCCTCTCCACCCAAAGAAAGGGAATAATTAATCACCGCTGGTCACTGTGATTTACTAATTTTTGCCATGCTGTAGTTGGGCCCACATCTCCCAATTTTGATGTGTTGGCGCCGACTACAAAGGGCTTTTCCAAAATATCTCCCAGGGCAACTGGTACTAAGTTACCTTCATAAAAAACCTGATGGGTCCTTGGGCAGGGGTAATTTGCATTCCATTGACCGACGTTTTACATTGCAGAAATAAATTCCAGTCTATCTCCACATAATTTTGTATAATAATTTATAGTTCTTGGCTGATCAGACGTTGCTGGGCCACAAAAATCCAGGTGAGCTCCTTTAGGGCAGATGGTGTCTTCTTGTCACTGCGTCCAGGCACCTGGCATCACAGGTAGTGGGTGTTCGATAAACATTTGTTCAATGCCCATATAAATGAAGAAACACCAGGCTTATCAGAAATTAATGCTTGGCCTCTCAGGGCCTAGGCCCTTTTTGTACCAAAAAGGGCAGAGCCAGAAATTCATCCCAGCGATTAAAGCACCAACCACTATAACTTCCTCCCTGTGAAAACCAATCGTCCCTCTGGCTTCTGCTGACGTCCACTTACCATGTTCTGTTTTGTCAAAGGCTGGGTTTCTCGCTTTCACCTCCATTCTCAAAGTTTGACTTGGTATTTATTGTAGCTCCTTCTACCTCTACCCTACCCCCTAGCTTTACCTGTGTCTGCCTGAAGGACCCCCAACACAAACGCCCCAGCAACTCTGACCCCACCTTGCCACAATCCTTCTTGTCTTCTCTTCTGATTGGTAATTATAAACACAGAGTCAGCCTCAGAAGAGTTCACATGCATCGCTGCCCTAGGGGAGAGCCCTACTTCCTACTTCAGAGAACCTGGTACCATCCTCAGCCGCCATCTTGAAAACCAAGCCACCAGCCACACGGGGCTCCAGCCAGCAAGCTCTGCCCAGCGCCCTGCTGGGCGTCCAGCACCCTGCTGGACATGTCCTGCTGGTTGTTGAACCTCTTCTGGCCCTCAGGCCCTTGGGTCTGGTCTCCTCAACCAGCTTGAACAAACCTCTGATATCTTCAATACACTCAGATACAGTGTCAACAGAAAGATCATTGTTTTAGTGCAGGGATGTGGGTCTCGCAGATAAATGCACAGAAAGGTAATTAAAATAATGAGACCAACGAGCAGAAAATGGAGTAAATGTCTATCTCCTGCTGACATGCAAAGAAGTTGGAGCCAGGTGGATGAAACCAGCCCAAGATCAATCGTAAGTGCATGCATTCAGCTTGTGAAAATCTTCCCACGTTTGAAATTGGTGCCATCAGGCACAGCAAGTACCCACAGCTTCCTTTGGACACCTTTTGCTGCAAGTGCCTTGGAAAACACACCAAAATATCATCTCTGTTCTTTTTCATTGTCAGTAACTAAATGGCAACATTTTTATCTAAGGAAACTGAAAAAAAAATTAAGGGAACATTTTATTCAGCTTGACTCTACAGGCATTTCAGTTCCTAAGTATTAGACATGTGGAATAGTTGACATATAACCAAAGATACTCATAAAATACATTTTAAAAGAGTTCTGATTATTTTCCCACATCTGATTCCCACAAAAGTCAGCATGGAAACAGTAGCAGAGGCAAAGAGGCAATACCCAATGTGACTTAAACCAGCTGAATGGTAGAGACATAAATCAGCACAGTCTTTCTAATCACAGCTAGTGATCTGGCCAGAAAAACTGACAGCTTTAAAAATATCCAAATTTATTTGAATCGATGATTCCACTAGTAAGAATCCACCTTGCAAAAAGAACTAGCTAACCAAAGATTCCTAAATGCAAAAGTTCATTGCAGCCGGTACATGATAATGATCAGCTGATAACAAACTAAATGCTCAGCAATAAGCAAGTGGTTACATATGTTATGACCCACATGAAAGAATCATAGGCAGTCATCACATTTTCTAAGTCTGTTTAATGATGTGGGAATATATTTAAGTTACAGTGTTAAGTGAAAAAAAAGAAGACAAAGTTGTATGTGCCATCCAATCTAAATTATATATAAAATAATTCTTTGCATTAAAAAAAAGGACAAGATGAAAAAAAAAAGACTATATGATAGACCAGTGACACTGTTAAGAAAGAAGGAAAGAAAAAGAAACCTGGACAGTGTTGACCTCTAGATGATGAGATTGTGGATGAGGGCTGTTTATATCTGTTAGGGTGACAGGGGAGCTACCTATTACTCTTTACTACAGGCTTTGTTTTTCTAGCATCAGTGAAACAAAACAATAACTCGCGCTTTAGAAATTGTCACCCATGGAAGATCTAAGAACAAAGATACCCAAAGAAAGAATGATCAAAGGAAACTTTTTTCTCCCCTCTCCCTACCCTCAGGTTGGGGGGGACTGTGGAACCACCCCAGACCTGAGTGGGAGTCCCAAGGCAGAGGAGACCTGAACCTTGCTTCAGAGGTGGGGGGTATAGGGGTAGCATGGGGAGACATCACATTGCAGGGAGAGGTCTCCTGTGTGGCGGGATGGCACCAGAGCAGGGGGAGGATGGGCATGACTGCAGTGTCGGGGCAGATGGGCTTGAGTACAGCTTTGTGAAGCTCCCATGCATGGGATGGGCACAAGAGCTAAATTTTCCCAAGGTTAAAAAAGAGGGTAGTACTTAGCTGACAAAAGTTCTTTTTTCTAGAAAGGGTCCCAGGGCTGAGATAAAGCGACTCCCGATCAGAGGATGCAGGACGGATGTCTTGCTATGGACAAGATGGGGGCAAGCAGGACAATAGCTTGCAGTTGGGGGGGGGGGGCTGTTGGGTGGATGTACCTGGGCACCAGTGTCAATGGTTACCTGGCGAAAGAGGCCGGGGCAGACCCCAATCGCACAGGCAAAGACAGATGACTCTCTGTGCCCTACTAAATACATTAAAGTGTTATTTGCATAAGTCTCCCCCTCACCACTCAGGCTTCCTTCTAACCCCAGGGGGCAGAAGAAGCATAAGGGGCCAACCTAGATGGGCCTGGATGGCAACCAAACATACTTCCCCCTTGCTTACCTTTCAGCTCCCAGCAGATCAATAGGATCATGCTTCCTTGCAGAAAGCTTCCCTCTTTTTTTTTTCAAGGTGAAACATTATTCTCAATATCAGAGAACAGAACAAAACCATCCATGCTCAATGGTGGCCTCTAAACATTTGAGGAACATGTGGGTCTTCACATGAGGGCTTCTTTGCTCCAGGCTAAACCAAGCCAGGTCCTTCCGTGATTTTTTTCCCAAGACTCTCACTCTCCTGCCCACCCTCCTGTAGGCCACACCTTGGATGGTCAAGGGCCACTTACAAGCAGTGCCTGAACCAACACTCTGGCCCTGTGCTCTGGCCATAAAAACTGACTTTAATTCTGCTACAGCTGCAGAGGGCATTGCAGAATGTTCTGGGTTCTTACGGTCTTCCAGAGCATCTCAGCCTGCAGTGAAGGATTCGAACCCAGAGCTTTGCCAAGGGAGTGGCTGTTGGACCAGGGCCCCCCTCTGCTGCACTGGTGGGGGGCACTGACCACACCCAGCCACGCAGGAGACCCAGGTCAGTGCGCCTCTGTGCGGTCCTGAGGGAGCAGAGCAGCCCACCCAGCCCTGTCGCGGGGAACTCCTCCTCTCACCCCTGTTCCACACTTCAGGCAGAAATCTCTCTCTTCTTTCCTTCTTTTCTCCAAGGCTCTTACCCAAGATCTTAGCATCTCCCAGAGCTCTTCCTGCTTGCTCTAGACCATCTGTATCTTTGCTACATCTGCGGGCCTTGTTTTCCCTCTAGGAGAAGATCATTCTGACATTAGAGGATTTATCAAATTGCTACCTATCCCCACTTTCCCCTTCCAGACCCCATGGCATGCTCTGCTCCCAGAAGGGGGCGCTCCCTCAGGGCTGGCTGTGCCCCTCCTCGCCTTGGTGCACATCTCATCCCCTCCATGTTCCAAGACTTTGGAGCATCTCCACAACCACTCCCCTTCCGCCTGCCCCCAGCAGCATTGACTTTGGCAGATTTCTGGGGGACCGGTGATGTCCTAACTTGTTTGCTTTTCCAGAGCTGATGTTTGCAGGGGTTTACTTGGAACCAGAACAGAAATCATCCCACGTCCTTATGCAACTCCTCTAGCAGGCTCCGACAGATAAATAAAGCCCTCAGTGCTCCCCCGGCCTACTTTTTGGAGCAGAGCACCTAGGTTGGTTCCTGGAGCTTCAAGCCATCTGGCCAGCTGTTAGGGCCCCTTCAGAACAGCCATGAGGACCCTCACCCTGCTCCTTTGCCTTGCTCAACTCTGGGGTTGCCGCTCTGTCCCCGTTGGGACAGCTCTGGCTTACAGAGAACCCAACTGTGATGACCCAGAAACAGAGCAAGCAGCCCTGGCAGCTGTGGACTATATCAACAACCGTGTGCTTCGAGGCTATAAGCACATCTTGAACCAGATTGACAAAGTCAGAGTGTGGCTTCGGGTAAGTCACCGTGTGTGGAGCTCTGCCGGGTGCCTCCAAGGTCCCATCTCCCAGCACAAGGAGCCCACAGAGGGGCAAACTCTCTGGTTTCTTCCCAGGAGTGAGGGAGGGAGCAAGGGGGAGGGGGAACAGAGAGGAGGCCTTCTGGGCTGCAGTCATGGGTCTCAGGACGGTGCTAGACAGGGGTGAGGAGATGGGTGAGACAAGAAAAGGCTTCAAATGATATTTTGAACATCACAGGTAGAAAGCATGTCTTGATAGAAAAACCGTATGCACAAGATACAGGGTTCTAGCTGACAGGAACTCACTTCTCTTTCTTTGCTTCTCTTTCTCTGGATGAAGACTGAGAGGGAATGGAACTAACATTTGATGATCAACTGCTCCGTGCCAGGCCACTCCACACACACCATCTCCTGGACCCCTCCCATCCCCCAGTCCTGTATTGTATGCACCGTCCTTGTCTGACATGAGAAGAAACCGAGCCTCTGACATACTAGGGTATTTTATTGTTGTTCTAGATCTATAATTTGGAGGCATAGGTTTGGGATTTGATTCTAGATCCATGTTTCTTCCTCTACACAAGTTACCTCCCAAAGAAAGAGACCTTCATCCCAGAAAGAAATGTCAGCAGGAATGGGGTTTACCTCTTCACACACTCACTACACAAGTAACCACTGCAGTCTGAAGCCAATGATGATAAAGATTGAGCTGGAAAATATGCCTTGGAGGTCAGTTGAGAGATCTGGAGCAGTGAAGAAAAGGTGGATGTCTTCTGCCTGTTTTGAGATTCAATTTTATATTCCATGAGGGGTAATTCTTTCAGCAAACATTGGTTACAAGCCTTCCATGGGTAAGAACTGTGGCAGGTGCCATGAGAAATATTAAGCGGAACCATCTGAAATTACTATTTTTGTGTATTCAAGGCAGTCAAATATAGCCATTTTAATGGTTCAACCTAATATAAAAGAGAGAAAGACATAGCACCCACAAGAAATTTATAATCCAGAAGGGAGAATCAGGTAAACATCGGGATGTCTAGACTAACACCTGATCTCACAATAGGAAAAAATATGTGAAATCAGGATGGATTTTAAAAGTGCTGTAACCATACTGTAGGGCAGGGGGATTTGGAGGAAACGCCTATTAATTCAGTGGGGGAGGGGCACACAGCGTGCATATTCGAGGGAGAGTCATGAACGGACATTACCATTTTCACTCACGACAGAACTTGAAAGGTACATTTCTTGAGAATCCCAGGAGTACCTGGCTCCTAGTCACTGCAGCCATGTGTGTTTTCAGGGTTTAACTTGGGCAGTTATGTGCAGACATCATAAAACAGCTTCCTCCCGGAGAGGAGGTTCAGGTACTAGTGACGCAGGCAGAACCTAAATGAAGGGCAAGCAGAGCTGAACTAAAAGGGAGGAAAAAAAAAAAAAGCATACTTGTACCTTCTGCATTTTCCAGGCTTTGGAGAAAAGATACAGAAACAGATGAACCTGCAAAAACACCTCCAAGGATTTACCAACTAGTGACTTCAGTTTCAGCTCCATCTCCGAAGGAGGCTCGCTCTGCCTCCTCCTCCCCAGCAGGGGGCAGTAGAGAGCAGAAACTTTGCATCCAGGCACCTACCCAAAGACAAAAAGCCAAGGACAACTTTTCCCTTAGGAAGGAAAAGAAAATGGGGAAGGAGGGAAAGTAGATGATGATAAGGAAGGCAGAAAGAAGTAGAGGAAGGAGGAAGAAGAAGAGACACTAAGATATTATCCTATGGCACCCTACTTTGCCACTTGAATGAAAAAAAAAAATCCAAAGCTGATTTTTGCAAAGGACTACTTGAAGGGTGAAATCTTAAAAATTAAGTGAGTATCAACACTCATTTTTAGCTTCCAAATAGAGCCCAGAGTGATGACCTGCCCAAGACCATGGCCCTTTCTTCCTTGCAAACAACCATCGAAAAGCTTGCCCAGCAAACAGGAGAAGACGAGAAAAGCCCTGGCCATTGCCCATGGGCCAGGGCAGAGCTGGGGGAGATGCCCACTAACAGGAATGACTTTCCCCTCACCTCTCCAACAGGGCTAACTTCAAGCCCAAGGGCTCACACTTTGGCCCACTCTGCGGCATCCGAGGAATAGGCTGCTCACTGCTTCATTCTGTGTCTCCACAGCGGCCAATGGGAGAGGTGTTTGAGCTTGAAATAGACACGCTGGAAACCACCTGCCACGTCCTGGACCCCACCCCTCTGGCCAACTGCACCGTGAGGCAGCTGACGGAGCACGTGAGTGCCCCTCCTCGGGTGACCGCAGGTGGTGCCGATCTGGTTCCCTGCTGGTTCAGCAAAGCACAGGCCCATTTCACCCAGCTTGCCAGTCTCCCTTCATGGCTAGCTGGTGTGCAGTGGCTAAAACTGCCATTGGATGCTGCCTTCCCTGTGGCAGATTTTTACAACAGTTCAACTTTCTTAGAGCCCTTTCTGAAACCAGAGAGCATCACGTTTCAATACCACTCGGGTGAAGGTGATTTCATGAGGCTCATCTCTGACAATATGCCTGAGGGACCACCCTACCCCCCACCCCCGGACTCCTCATGATAAATGAAAGGCCAGTCCCCCCTGTCCCCCCCCGACCCACCCCAGCCCTCACTGTGGGTTTATTTCTCCAGGCCGTGGAAGGGGACTGCGATTTACGGGTGCTGAAACAGGATGGCCAGTTTTCTGTGTTGTTTGCAAAATGCGATTCCAGTCCAGGTAGAGATGATTATTATGATTCTTACTTTTACCTTGCAGAGAGAGTGAGGAAGGGACCTGAATTGTTTTTCAGTGTAAGCGGTTTTAGCCGCTTTGTTGGTGAGGAAAAGAAGGAGCCCAATTTCCTGGGACTTGCAACTGTAAAACGGTTTTTTTAAGGAGCTGTCCTCCTTGGAGGTGAAAGTCACCTTGATGAGAGGGGGTCCTGCAGAAATGTCGGCAGGACCGGAGCAGAGAAAGCAGCTGAAGCCACCTGGGGCATGTCCTAGGCCTTTCAAAATAAGCAAGGCCAGGGTGAAGGCCTGGAAGAATTACAGCCCACCCTCGTTTCTTCCCGGTGCGCAGACTCCGCCGAGGACGTGCTCAGGCTGTGCCCAGACTGCCCCTTGCTGGCCCCGCTTAACGACACCAAGGTAGTGCACGCCGTGGATGTCGCGCTGACTGCCTTCAACGCTCAGAGTAATGGCTCCTATTTTCAGCTTGTGGAAATCTCCCGGGCTCAATTTGTGGTAAGACTGAGACCCCTGGACAGACCTTTGGGCAGTTTGGTAGCACTGCAGGAATGTAGGTGGTAGGACAGCTGTGAGGGACAGAGCAGGTGCAGGGGCAGCGACAGGAAGGCAGGGCAGGTGGTGGGAGAAAAAGGAAAGATAGGGTCCTTAGGGGTATGAGCGGTATGAGGACACCGAGTGTCCCAAGGATCCGGAAAGACCCCTCAGCACCTCACCCATGCGGAGCACCCTAACATAAAACAGCCAGTCGTTGCCTGTCCCGGGGTCCCCAACTCTAGATACCACCGGGGCTTGCCGTGCGGCACGTGGGAGTTCCGGCATTATCCAGAAGCACGGGCTGTGAACTCACGGGTTAGCACGAGGTTGTCCCGCATCACCACTGACCGTGAGCACTTTCAAAATTGGTAATTACGAAGGCGTGAGCCTGCTTACACAGATGGGCGTGTGGTGGCAGGATCCGAAAGTGCCTTTTGAATCACTGGGCCAAAAATCCAGTTGTAGAGTGGATTATTTAGCACATTGATTGCAACAGAATTCTGGTATTTAAGAGAACGCGTCTCCTGGATACTAGCCGCGGCATGCTTGGAAATGCATTCCAGGTGTAAGTGATGATTCTGATGAACCAGAATGCGTGATTCTCAGAAACCCCCACCCCAGACGTCGCCAAATAACAGATATTTTATTGTAAGCATTCGGATACTACAAGGAAGGAAAGCACAAGCTTCTTCTCTACTTTTCTTTAGACTTTTTGTTGGATCCCGCTGTCTGTGATAGGATAGAGGGGAGAGGTATTAATCTCTTCACTTGCCTGCCGCCATCTTGGAGTAACCTGAACCTTGGGACTCAAACTGCAGCAGCCCCAAGAGGGAAGGCCATGAATCACTAGATTATACACCTGAAATTAATATTACACTGTTGTTAAATAGATGAAAATTTTTAAAAATTTTTAAAAAGTGGAAAGTTCAGGGGAGGGAGGGCCCTGGGTTCCCACTCAGGTCAGTTAAAGTGGGCGCTCTCGAAACTCGTCTCTGTCCTGAATGATGGGCAGTGATACCTTTACCTCCTTCCCTTCTGTATACAAGCACTTCAGAACACAGATCCCCAATGACTGATCTGTGGTGGCCACTGGCACCATGTTTCCTGGCCACTTGGTGTGTTCTAAGAGAATGGGGCCCCCCAGAGTGAGCAACCCCAGTGCCTTTGCTCCTCCCCTCCAGCCTCTCCTTCCCTGCCTTTCCAGATGAAGTCATGTTGCATCATTAGAATTTTTCTTTATCCTCCTCAGCCTCTTCCACAGTCTACATATGTGGAGTTTGCCGTGGCTGCCACGGACTGTGCTGCTAAAGACGTCACGGATCCAGCCAAGTGCAACCTGCTGGCAGAGAAGGTGAGTAGGCCAGGCCGTGGGGACGGCAAAACTGGCCATAGAACAGAGTGCCCTTACAGCAAGTTAGTATCCTGGGGCTTCAGAGGAGAGAGAACAGTGAAAAATACCACTCCCCGTGGGGCTGGGTTATGCCAGACCTTCCTCTGTGGTGTCACCTCCGCACTTAAGAGCTGTCACCAAGTCATCTCCCCACTGGAGACCCTTGGAGTTCGGAGAAAGACAGAGGCTATTTCCTAATTAGGCCAAGTCATACATGGTTGCCAGGAGTGTGTTGTAGATTTTCTAGACACACTTCTAAGATGAAATCTTTGAAATCCTTGATACCATAATGTCTACTTCTAGGAATCTAGTCTAAAGAGATAATCAGAGATGTTCGACAGAAATATATCTAATGAGGTGATTTATCATGAATTCAAAATGACCCAAAAGAGAGGTCTTTGAACTAAAATATAGTATATTAATAAACAGAAAATCATACAGACCCTAAAAATTATGTTTTGAAAGAATAATGAGTGATATAAGAAAATGTTATCATATTATGGTGAGTGAAAAACACAGGGTATGAAATGATATAGTAACAATGATCCCAATTTTTAAATAATTTGTAATATGTTTAAAAATAAAAAAATACATGTTAACAAGTTTTCCTGGGTCACCACAATTTCTGGGATGAATGACAATCTTTTTAAATTAATTAATTTATTTTTTCAATCTGTCTCTTTTTTAAAAAGATTTATTTATTTATTTTTAGAGAGAGGGAGAGAGCATGAACAGGAAGGGCAGGGGGAAGGAAAGGGAGAGAATCTCAAGCAGACTCTGTACTCAGCTTGGAGCCCAATGAGGGGCTCGATCCCATGACTCTGAGATCACAACCTGAGCCAAAACTAGGAGTCGGCCTCTTACCCAATTGCGCTACCCAGGCACCTCTTATGGGTAATCTCTTACAGTCTCAAAGCATACCTGTAATTTCTGCCTTCTATTTAGAATTACATATTGTATATCTTCTATAAGCAGAAACTAGAAACTTTAGGAGAAAATTTTTTTAAGGAAATAAGAATTGAAGTTTTTCCCCTTGGACGTGGAGTATCAGTGAAACTGGGGGAGAAAATCCACTCTTTAAACCAGTTCAGATAACTCTTCTCTTTCTGTGGGCAGCAATATGGGTTCTGTAAGGCAACACTCACGGAGAAGGTTGGTGGGGAAGATGTGGCCGTGACCTGCACCGTGTTCCAAACCCAGGTAAGAACATAGTGATTATATTTGCCCCCATCCTCAGAACACAGTAATCCTTTAACATGGACGCAGTGTTCTTCTGAGACCGATAGCCTAAATAGCTCTGGGCATATGGGCATATGGGATCATCAACAAATGAAAGGTTACTTCCGCCATGCCTTCCCCTCCCTCGAACTAGTGGCTGCTGGACAGAGCCAATGCTCGTGCGAGGCTGACAAGTCCATCTTTCTATGAGCAGGGGCGGGGGTGGGGTGGGGGGTGGGATTCTGAGTTGCTCAGGTGGCCAGATCTGCCCAGGAGCCCCCCTGTGGCTATAGTAGAAGCTGTAAGGCGGGGTGCTTTTTCTTGTGGGATATATGTGTAAGTCCACCGATCCCATGACAGCTGGTGAGAAAGGGGCTACCACAGGGCAGTCCTGCCTCTGATGACAATCCTTTGCACCCAGGTAGTTCTTTTTTTTTTGCCAGATTTCTTGCTAGTAGAAATTATTACTGGGAGAGAATTGGCTGGGATTCCACCCAGAAGCATGTGTGGCCTTGCTGGTGAGGAGAAAGGTAGCTAAGTTGGACGTGATCCTCTCTCCAGCCTTTGCCCCCACAGCCCCAACCAGGCGATGCAGTGGCAGATCCAGCGGTGCCTGCGCCTTCCCCGGCCAACCTGCCGGCAGACCCCCTGCTGGTGGGACCCGTGGTGGTGGCACTCCCTGAGGCACCCCTGCCAGGGCACCGGGCACACTACGACCTGCGGCATGCCTTCGCTGGTGTGGCTTCCGTGGAGTCCGCCTCAGGAGAAGCATTCCATGTGGGGAAAGCACCCAAGGTGGTGCAGCCCAACGTTGCTGTTGCTGCTGGTCCGTTGGTCCATCCTTGCCCAGGGAGAATCAGATACTTCAAGGTCTAGATGTAGGTCAGAGATGAGAAGGTTTGGCCCAGGAACAGATAGCCGCCATTTTGTCCAAGTCTGGGTATGGGGGGGGGGTTGTTTACTATCAAAGCAGGTGCTATACAGGTCCAGACTAATATCAAGTCTTCAGTCCCAACTTTTCATTTTTCAGGGATAGAAGCAGAGAGGCAATGTTAGGTCTCCCAGAAGGTACAAGGTTGGCAACTTGATGGTCATTGTTTAGATGCTAAGTCACCACCATTGTGCTCTCTGCCTTCTTTGACCCCACAAAAACACCTGGAATGGGACTTTGAAAGGTGCTCTTGCCAACATCATATATTCTGGTTAATAAAAGTGACTGAAGGACCTTCCTTAATAAAGAAGGTTCTAAGCTGAAATGTGGTTATGATTGTTGCTTCTTCTCTCCAAGCTCACATGTGATCTACCTTCAAAATAACCATATCACAAATATCCCTAAGCAAAATCTAAGTGAAAATAGAAATAAAATGGAACAAAAATCAGCTTATATTGTTATGCACAGGAAAAAATGAGACCAGGATCTTCTCACAAGCCATGGAATGAGCCCATTTCTTTATGAGAAAATCATTCTTTTCATTTCATGAGAGTCAGAAAATACTGCTAAAGGATGACACAGTGCCTGATCTTTGTACAAACCAACCATTGGTTTTCCCCAACATCCAGGTAAAGGGGCATGGGGCTTGGTAATTAACACAAGAGCTTCACTTTAATGATATCTCTTCATTACTTCTGTTTAAAATAACTGTTGATTGTATTGTATACACTTCCTCTCATGATAGAGGATTGGTCTTTCTAGCCAATCCATTTTAACACCTCAAAGCTCTGGTTTTCTACTATGAACAGAAGAGGGATACTTGGATAGGTAAATCCAGTGGACATTTGTATGTACTATCCAAGTGCTCAGATAGCATGAAGGAATAAACAGTTCCTAGGATAGAATGATGTCCAGACAATTTCATTTCCTTGCCTCCTAGCATTAAGTTGTTCTGAGTAATCTAAAGTATAAGCCCTTTCAGACAGAATTTTAAAGAGGTGGGACTAACAACTAGTTGAGTGGGTTCACTTGAACCCAGGAGACCAGATCAAGTGTTGATACCTTATTACTGTCTCCTAGAGATTTTGCCAATATTCCAGTAACCAGAAGGAATGGCCAGGAAGGTAGGAAAACCACTAGGCATCTCAGAAGCCAGGGAAGACAAGAAAGGCATGGTCGGGTGGCCTAAATGCTGCAGAAGGGTCAAAGAGAAAGAGGAAAAATCCACAGGTTAGTTGACAGGTTTGGAGGTTATGGCAGATGCAGTTTCGCTGGGAGCATGAGTATAAAAGCTACTTGCAGGGGGTTAAATGGTAATGGGTAATGAGGAAATGGAGGGGCTCATGCATTCTCCTCTTTCAAGCAGTTTGATGGTGAGGAGTAGGAGAGATAGGATGTAATCTAAAAGGAAAACTGGGTCCAGGGAAGATTTCCTTTTCCAGAAAGAGGATTTTTAAGCATATTTAGGGCAAAAGATGGGAAGAGACGGAAGAAGCAAGAGGAGATGATGGGGCAGGATGCTGGGAGAGATCATTTAGTTGAGAGCTGGGAACAGGAGGGTTTGAGCAACTCTTGTCCTTCCTTAAGGAAGCTCAAAAGAGGATCCTGAAAAGGCAACTTTCACCTAGTCCTGAAAGAGACCCTTTCCACCTTTGCTACATACATACAGGTGTTTCCATGAACACATGGAGTATCAGTCTGAGTGTTTTCGAGGGCAGGTGGTAGATACTCAACCCAACATAAGTAAAAAGGGAATGTTACTGCTTTGGGTACTGGGAAGTCAAATGGATGAGTCCTATCTAAGGCACAGCTGGGGTTCAAAAGATATCATCTCACACCCATCTCCATCTCTCAGCAAGGCCTGCCTTCAGTCTTAGCCAGGATGGCTACTGGCAGCCTCACACCTATATCAGCATAGTGCCTAAGCCTGAAGAAGGAGAGAAGGACCAATCCAGAAGAGCGAAAGGAGGAGCTCTTCCAGGGGACCAGCAGGCACAAAGCCTAGAGACAGGAAGTAGGTTGATGTGGCCAAGGATGAGAAAGGAAGCTGGGCCAAAGCAGGTAAGAGGAGAAGAAGGAGAGTTCTAGAAGATGAGGTTGAAGCAGTACATGGGGCCAGGTCATGAATAGCTTTGCAGTCCCCAGAAATAATTGGGGTGTTATTCTCAGTGAAATGGGAAACCACTAAAGAGTGTAAGCAGGTCAGTGACATAATCTGATTTATGTTAAAAGATCAGCCTCTATGGATCTCAACCTGGGAATGAGTGAGGTGCAGCTGAACAGTATCACCTTTCCCCCAGAGGGACATTGGAAAGTGAGCAGAGGTGCTAACTTGGGGGGCTACTGGACAGAGGCCAAGGATGCCACACACTCTGAAATGGACAGGTCAGCCTCATAAGGAAACCCCAACAATTAATAATGATTAGCTAATGCCCCAAATATCAATAGCATTTATCTGTTGTTTGTTGTAGGGAAAATGGGTGAAAGCTGGGATAGGAAGAAGACTAGAGCTTTCTAGGGGAGGGAGAAGGGTGTACTTCAGGGTAAGGTGGTGGGCAGGAGACATGGTGAAGCCAGGATATAATTTTCAGGTGGAAATCCTAGGAGCTCCTGATGGGTTTGACGTGGAGGTGAGAAAGAGGGAAGTAAAAGGTAACTCCTGGATTTATGGCTTTGCAGATTGGGTAGATAGTGGTGCCATTCATGGAGGAAGAGGGCCTTGGTTCATTTCATTTGAGTTATCTCACCCTCCCTCCTCTCTGTCCTCAAATTGGGCATTTGATTTTTCTTTTCTTTTCTTTAAAGATTGATTTACTTATTTTAGAGAGCATGGGCTCGAGCAGGGGAGGGGTAGAAAGAGAGGGAGAGAGAGAATCTCAAGCAGACTCCTTACTGAGCGTGGAACCTGACATGGGACTCCATCCCAGGACACTGAGATCATGACCTGAGGTAAAATCAAGAGTTGGCTGCTTAACTGACTGAGCCCCCCAGGCACCCCTGCAGTTGATTTTTCCATCAGCCTTACCCATTCCTTGATCTCATGCTTCTCAAGGAAACGGTGAATCTGACAGACCTGAATGACCTGGGCCAAGCTGCTTCAGCTCTCACTTCTCACTGCCCTCATTCTACAACCAGGTGCAGGGAGCAGTCTGGCAGGGCGACTGCAGGATTCGATGAGATGCTAGAAGTATAGGCTTGGAACCTTCTGGACACAGGTTCTATAGATTCTAGGTTCTAGGTTCTCAGTAAGTGTCCTCCCTCTCTGCTTCCTGTCTTCTGACTTTGGTGGCTTCAGAGGATTGTATTCTTGACCTTCTTTTGAATGTGTACTTTCTCTTTAGCAGGTCTCATGATTTAAACTCTCAGTCTTGCACGAATAACATCCAACTTTACACTTCCAGTTTGGGCCCCTTTTTTGAATTCCAACATCGCATTTCCAAATGTCTCCAGGATTTCCTCACTTGAATTTATGTAGAACAACCTCCTATGTGATTTATTTTATCTAAGAGAGGCATACCTGAAGACTCAGCATTATTCAAAATGTGCATATTCTAGAAAAATGTCTTCACAAGAATAAACATAAATTAGAGAGGATGAGTTGTGGAGCTGTTAGGTCTCTTGCTCTTATAACACATTTTTTTTTTTTTTGCATTAATGCTGCTCTGTATTTTCTCAGCATATTCTTTAAAATTTTGCAGAATGCTTTCTCCTAAATTAATAGCATTGCAAGTGTATCACTTACTTGCCTTCTTAGTGACATTTAAATCGCATCTAACTCATGTTCCAAGGTTGTTGAATTTCAAGTGTTTTTTTTAGTACTTGTACCACCACCACAAATTAATAATATTTGGTGACTCTTAGGATGATTCTAGTATTTGCAACTATGATAACATTGAACATTAGAATAATTGAATAGCAGGGTCATAAAAATCAATCATCAGAATTTTGCTGCTCATGCAAAAAACTGTGGTTCTCATGATATTGACAAAGGATTCTGGGTATTTCTCTTCCACGGGACAATCATGCGACAATGTCATAAGTAAGGCTTACAAAGTACTCACTTAAAAAATACTCAATCTTTGACTATTTTTTTTAATCTTAAAAAAAAGTTTTTTTTGAGATAGTGTGTACATGTGTGAGCCGGGATGGGAGGGTAGAGAGGTGGCCAGAGGAAGAGGGAGAGACAGAATTTTAAGCAGCCTCCATGACAGTACAGAGCCTGATGCAAGGCTTGATCTCATGACCCTGAGATCATCACCTGAGCTGAAATCCAGAGTCAGACAGTTAACAGACTGAGCCACACAGGTGTCCCAACCTTTGCTCTGTATTAGCCAATCTTTGGCTAATTTTTAACATTTGGAGAATTCAAGTTGCTTCTGATTTTGTGTGTAGGGTGAGACTTCATTACTATTTTAATATCCAACTATTTAAAATTTGCATAATTCAAAATCATGCCATGTCACTATCATAAGATATAACTATCTGGTACGTGCAAACCGCAACTGGTCCGTTTCTCTTGCAAACTGACCCCCATCCCTGCATCTTTCCCATTTTGGTTCCTGATACCCAGTTGCCCAACAATTAAAATTGTATTCATCACAAGGTAAATTCTATTCCTTTAGTCTTTAAGATTTAAAGCAAGAATATGTAACCTATATAATATAGCACTCTTACGGGCACCTGGGTGGCTCAGTCTTTAAGCGTCTGCCTTCAACTCAGGTCATGATCCCAGGATCCTGAGATGGAGCCCCACATCGGGCTCCCTGGTTGGTGAGAAGCCTGCTTCTCCCTCTCCCATTCCCCCTGCTTGTGTTCCCTCTCTCGTTTTGTCTTTCTCTGTCAAATAAATAAAATCTTAAAAAAATATATAGCACTCTTAACATTGTTTCCCAGTTAATTGCTTTCATAAAGTATTGCTGGTGCTAACATATACTGCTCCTCCTGCCTCCAGTCCTTTTCCCACCCCCTACCGAGGCCCTCACCACCCCAAGGATCACTAGGAATATGTGAAATACCATGTTGACTTACTAGCATTCTTCTCACTATATATATACATATATATGTATATATATGTATGTTTTTATATGTGTGTGTGTGTATACATATATATATAGAGAGAGAGAGAGAGAGAAAAAACACAAGATGTCCATTCAGTATGTCATCACTCTAACCCTCCTCTTTGTGGTCTTCTAGAGCTTCTAGAGCTGAGAATGTTCACAGTGTTTATTACAGCATTATTTAAAAGACCAAAAATTGTAAACATCATAAATTTCTGTAATGAGGACTGACTAAACTTTGTTACATCCATTCCATTGAGACCACGACACAGAAATTTAAAATCATGTTACAAAAACATAACAATTCTTATAGGAAAATATTCATACATTTTGAAATCACAAGGCAGGTTTTAAAATTATGATCCTAATTTTGTATATAGGCATACTCATATTGACACACTCAGGCATGAAAACTGCAAGATAACAGAGAGAAAAACACCAAAATATTAATAGTGATTGTATCAAAGTTACGGAATAATGAGTTGTTTTTTCTTTATTCTTTTTCTGTGTTTTCTAAAGTTTCTATAATGCTTGTGTACTAATTTTATAAACAAGATTTTTATTTTATTTTTCTGCTTAGAATGGGGGTTAGCAAACTTCTTCTATCAAGGGCCAGGTAGTAATATTTTAGGTTTCATGGGCCATATGGTGTCTGTCTGTCTCAGCTACTTGACTCTTCTGTTGTAGAAATAGCCATAGACAATACAGAAACATAGGGCATGGCTGGTCCCAATAAAACTTTATTTACAAAGTTAACAGTGAGCTGCATCTGGCCCTCAGGTCACAGTGTCCTAGAAAAGTAGAAATAAAGAGAAATGGAACTGGGAGGAAAATGGTGTTCCTAGAGCAGGGTGATTCCATGCGGAGTTGGGTGCTAGTCTCTAGAGTCAGAGTGGTCAAGTAGGAAAAAGCTAGACTGTTGCCAGGGGGATGACGAATTTTTCTGAACAATAGCAGGATGAGGGTGGAAGGCAGCAGGATAAGCCAGGAGCTAAAGGCTTTACAGCAGAGAAGAAGTGACCAGAAGGTCAGAAGATGCCAGTGACCCGAAGCAGGAGGCTGATGCGGCAATGTGGCGTGACTCTCAAAGAAACAGGTTTTACGCAAGCATAGAGGCTTAACCATCCTGGAAATAGCACTGGAAATGGGGAGGGTGCCAATGTTACCAGATGTCAGCCTCTATGCCACAGCTTTTATGGAGCAGCTGTGCCTTCGGATGAGCGCAGGAAGTGACGAGGTTAATGACATAGGTAGCTTTATTTACTAAGGAAAGGGAATTTCAGAACACACAGTGGAAAGAAAGATCTAGGCAGAAGAGGGGGGCCTGATGGCTTATCAGTTTGCAGGGGAGAACACAGAGAGCACAAAGAAGATGACATTGCCCAGAGAGGACAGACAGCAAAAGGGGTTCCGCTGGGGGCATGTGGGCCTCTCGAGGATTCATGTTGGGAATGGGTAGGCAGTAATTTGCTGTTGCAGGAGCAGACCATGAGATGAGTTTATTTCCAGGCCTTGAATACAGGAAACAGCAGCAACTTCTGGAGGAAGTGAGGCCTTTCCCTCACTAGGTCACCTCCATACCCTCCTCCCCTAGTCTCACCTTACTCAAAGTCCATTCATGACTCTTTGGCCTTTGGTCCCCACTGAGGCAAGCCCCAATGTAACTGGACTGGGCAATGATGTGTTCGCCATCTCTATCACTTCCTCCATTGTATCCTTCTTTATTTACTTCACCGCCTCTTGGGGCATTGCCTAGATAGAGGAAGAACTCAATGAGTAAGTAAAAAAAGATCGACCTCCTAATGGATCTTGACAGCTCCAGCCTGCCTCCTTCAGTGGTCTGATACTGGGCTTCCAGAAGCTCATGCACAAAGACCAGGTTCTGGCACTACCCTGCAAAGGGAGGATTTGTATGATCGCATATCTCCAAAGTAAGGGGTGCAAACCCCCCGGGAATGCACAAGATAAATCTCTGGCTTATGGGTTTTTTGTTTTGTTTTGTTTTTTACTATTTTACTAGATCTATTGGCTGTGTACATTAGGTCATATGAGAGTGACTTTTCCTTTTCAACAGTCTTTATTATTTGGAGCAGTTTTAGGGTCACAGCAAAATTGAGTAGAATGTACAGAGAATGCCCACATGCCCCTGTCCCCACATGGCCACAGCCTTCTCCACTCTCAACATCCCTGACCAGTGTTACATTTGTTGTAATCTATAAACCTATGTCAACATGTTATTTTCACCCCAAGTCCCCAGTTCATATTAGGGTTGACTCTTGATGTCGCACATTCCATAGGCTTGGATGTGAGCATAATGGCCTGTGTCTACCATTATGGTACCACACATACATCTCACTGCCCTGAAAGTCCTCTCTCCCCTCCATTGTCCAGCAACCACTGATCTTTTTACTGTCTCTGCAGTTTCACACTTTCTGGGATGTCGTATAGTTGGAAAAATGGGTAGCCTTTTCGTATTGGCTTTTTTAACTTAACAAGATGCATGTACAGTTCCTCCATGTGTTTTCATGGTTTGATAGCCCATTTCCTTTTAGTGCTGAGTAATATTCCATTGCCTAGATGGACCAGAGTTTATCTGTGGAAGGACATGTTGGTTGCTTCCAAGTGTTAGGAATTAAGAATAAAGCTGCTGTAAACTCCCATGTGCAGGTCTCTGTGTGGATGTGGTTTTTGTTTCATCTGGGTCAATACCAAGGAACATGGCTTCTGAATTGTTTGTATGGTAAGAGTAGATTAGTGTTGTAAGAAACCACCAAACTGTCTTCCAAAGTGGTTGTACCACTTTGCATTCCCACCAGCAATGATGAGCATTCCTGTTGCTGCTTACCCTCACTGGTATCTGGTGTGGTCAGTATTTTGGATTCTGGCATTCTAGAAGGTGTGTTGTGGTATCTCATGGTTGTGTTCCCGGTTGACATCTGATGTGAAGCACCTTTTTATATGCTTATTTGCCACCTGTGTATCTTTGTTGAGATTCATTTCTTTTGCCCTTTTTTATTCTTATTCAGTTTTTTGATGACTTATTTATTTGAGGGAGAGAGAGTGTGTGTGTATATGCGAGCAGGAGGGGGAGGGACAGGAGGAAAGGGAGAGAAGCAGACTCCCCACTGAGCATGGGGCCGGATGCTGGGTGCTGCAATGTGGGGCTGTATTTCACAACCAAAATCAAGAGTCTGATCCTTGACGGACCAAGCCACCCAAGTACCCCTGCCATTGTTAAATCAGGTTGTTTATTTCACTGTTGAGTTTTAAGAGTTCTTTGAATGTTTTGGATAAAGACCTTTCTTTACTTATCTTTTGTAAATTATTTTCTCCCAGTCTGAGACTTGGTTTCTCATTCTCTTAAAGGAACCTGTTTTTACTTGTTTTAACTTACAAAGCAAGAAATTAAGCTTTGCTAATATTTAATATATTAATTATTGATATAAACACAAATAAATAGTCATACATATATCAGGGATGCATATTCTAACATTCTATTACTAACAGGGTGCATGATTAAAAAAATTTAGAAACCCCAAATGTGTGGAATGAAGTCTAGATTCCTTACCTGGGCAATGAAGTCCTTACAAAATCGGCTCTTTCACCTTCTGTATCCTATTTCCTGTATATGCTGTGTTGTAACCAAATTCAGCTACTAGATCTCATCTGAACAGACCCTGGGATTTCTTGTTCCTCTACCATCTCATGCTGCTCCCTGTCTTCTCCCCAACGCCCCCAAACCATATGTCTGAGTGCTATTCCAAGACCCATCTCCAATACCCTCTTCTTCCAAAAGCCTTCCCTAAACCCCAGCACTTTCTAGTCTATTTTGTGGCTATTTGTTTGCATGTCTCAGGTTGCCTGGTTCATTTTAATTCACTCTCTTGTTCTTCAGCCTGCCTAGAACACTGCCTTGTCCTGAGAAAGGCTCAAATAACATCTTTGTTGAGATAACACATGGTAAATGACACCACTTCCCTCCCACATCTTGACCCTCAACAGATTAAGATTTCTAGTTTCCAAATAAAATAATGTTCCCCAGTGAAAAATCCCTCCACTTCCCTCCAGTATATCTCCATATCGCCCATTCTTACCTCTTGCTCAAAACAGATGCTTTTCCCAGCTCTCAAGCTACTCTTCCAACCCAACCACAACCTCCCGCACCCCATCCCTGATTACTGTGTCCTTCCTGGTGTCTTTTCTCTCCTAAACCAGACTCACCCTTCCCCTGACCACAAATCCTTTCAGATAATCCCCATTCTAAAAACCCACTCCCTTCTCTCAAGCCACTCCCCATCCCTCCCTTTCCCTTTCCCATCAAACCTCTTTTTAAAAAATGCTTACTTCAGTTTTTTTAAAATGTTACATGTTCACTAAGGAAAATTCGGAACATACTGAAAACTGAAAGACTAAAAATAGGGATCTCCTATATATAGTCTTGTATCTCTGATGCAGGCACTAGTAACATTTTCCTGTATTATATTCATGCTACTCCCCTGCTCCCACCATGGAGATGCCTCATAAACACCATATAATTACCCGGTAGTTCCAATGGACTATCCCACGTTGTGATTTAACATTATAACTTAAATATCTTTCTAGGCCTCCCAAATGTCATTTGTGATAACTAGTCAGGATTTCAGCAAATGAACATACCATAGTTTACTTATCTTCTCTCTTGTTGGACATTTTGGTGGTTCCCACGTTTTCATAGTTATAAGTAGCCCGATGATAAATATTATTTATCGTATAAATAATACGACTGTGACCCTTTCACCATCCCCCCACTTCCAATCTTCCCTCATCCAGGGAGTCTGGCTTTCTCCTCTGCAGCCTCTCAATCGCAGACTTTATTTTTTTAAGCTCACCTTCCGCTGCTTATCCCCTAAATGTTAGTTTTTCCAGAGTTCCACGTTGATTCTTCTTACCTTACCTACCTTCCCAGAGGGAGCTCACCTGCTCCATGGTGTACTGATTGTGGTCCGGGTCAGCCCCCACAAGCTGCGGGCCCATGTGTCCAACACTTATTACACTTAGAGATTTGTCAAGCCTCACACACAGGTTTCTAGATCTCCCTACCCCCTGCCTCCATCCAAAAATCCCTCCACCCAGTCACCTCACCTGAAATCTCTGGGCTCATTCCTGACCCCTCTCTCCTCCTCACTGCCATATTTGCTGGGTCACCAAGTCTTGACTTCCTACCTTTCTAATATATCTCAGATCCATCCCTTCCTCTCTGTACGTACTGTCACTTCTGCCTCTGCAGCAACATCACTTCCAATAGGTCTCCTTAGTTCATGATCGTATCTGTCAGGGTTCAACCTGAGGAGCAGAACCAGTGGGAGGTATTACACGGGACAGGCTTACGCAATGATGACCCCCCTCATTGAGGGGACTGAATAAACAGTCCTTGTGAGACTGTATTTATATCTGCTCCAGGAGCCTGAAGTCCATGGGGCAGGAATTCAAGGATAGAAGATCAATTGTGAAGTGGGGAGTGGGAAGCAGGCCAGAGCCCACAAACATGAGATAGAACCCATTAGGATGGATGAATACACAAGCCCATTCTTTTGCCTCTGACCTTGGTGACACGGGTATCCTGAAGAAGCTGGGCTTGAGTGATCTTTATGAGAACCAAGTCCTTAAAATGCTTTCACATTAAGAAATGCTTTCATCCAGTAATTCCATTCCTAGCCATCTGTACTAAGAAAATAATTAAGGGTGTGAACGAAGACTTACCCGTAAGAATGTTAATTGTAGCATGTTCATAACAGCAGAAAATTGGAAACACTCTGCATATCCATCAAAGAGAATTGGTTTGGAAAACTGAATCCACTGTCAAGGGACCACTGTGCAGTAATTAAAAATTAAGTTGTGCAAGTGGGTTTATTTATATATTAAGATGTTCATGATCTATTATTGGACTTTAAAGGAAAGTTATAATATAGTAAGTCAGTATCATGTTATTTGTATATAACATGAATGTTATATGTGCATAGAAGAAAGTCTAGAAAGATATCCATCCACCATTAATATGCAATGGAATATTGCCATCTTTTTCACTTTCTGTCTTTTTGATTTTTCTATAATGTGCTTAAATTGCTTTGATCATATCCTTTTAATGAGAAAAAGTTTAAATAACTTGCAGTGAGTTCTCTAAGTCCTTCACCTAACACCATTAATAGGCATAAATACTTTTTAACCAAAAAGAAGGAGGAGGAGGAGGAAAAAGAGGAGGAAAAGATTATCAAGTATTAAGACTTAAAATTGATGGAGCACGTGCATGATCTCATTGAGTCCTAAAAAATAAACATGTCTCCATTTTTATTGAATAGAGAACTGAGTGTTGAGAAAATACATTGTGCCTGAAATCACAGTTAGTGACAGATTCCATTCAACAGGCCTACCCAGTTAGGAGTGGCAGGCCTTTCTACTTTCTTGCACAGCAGAGGCCCCAGTCAGAAGCACCCAACCCTGAGGCCAGTGCCTGCACTGAGAAGGGTTAAAGCAAATGAGTTCTGAGGCCATTGTCCATAAGCCATCAAAGGCAGGAGACCCTTGCATTAGTAGAAGCTGGATCAAAGCCATGGAGGTGTATATTGGTTTTTCCCCTGTAGTTAATGTATTATTAGTCTCTCTCTCTGAGTATTTACCCAACCAGAGCCATGATGAAGGAGAACAACAAACACCACCCACTCACTAAGGAAAGCACTGGCATGGAGTGTTTAGGGTTCAATCCCTGGCTGGATGCATGGTCTTGGGCAGGTCATCGAATTTCTCAGGATTGTGGTAGTTAAAGAACTAACAGTGTGGATTAAATACAATGTTTTTAAACAGAAACACATAAAATGAAGATATATATTATTGATCAGTTGATGAAAATGTGACCAGAGATTTATTGGCCACACACACATACATACACATGGCAAGGTATTGTATTTTCTCCTTACAAATAGCTCCTCTCCTCCAGGTTCAGAGTGCTTTATGAGTCAGGACTCGGTCTTATTCATATCTCAACCTCCCCAGCTACTTAGTACCCGGTACACATAGGTCCTTGGGAGGAGTTTGATGAATGAAGCACAAATAACCATCTTCTAATCCTTCTGCTTGAACCACACTGCAAAGTCCTCAGCTCATCGGACACTTCCCACAGGCCTGAATCCCCATGGGGTCTATTCTTCTGCTTTCCCAAGGTCATTGGTGTGGGAGGTGTCCAGATAGAGTCACCTGTAGTAGCACCAACTGAATAAAGCAGATGCCCTCACTGGATGGTGTTCCATGCTTGGGCAGAGCAAATCCACGTGCTCATGACATTAGGAATGTTCCCAAGGGCTAATGCTGCTACCTGGTCCTACCTGAATATTGGAGCAGGGAAAATGCTCATGCATTTTCTAGATTATTCCAGCCTCAAAGGCAGAGGTGCCAATTTGCCAATTGGTTTCAAAAATACAGAGGTGTTTTTGTATTTTCTTGGCAAAAATGCTTCCCACCTTTATTTGACCCGAGTGAGGATCGGGTGGCATGGGGCAGAAGGCGGGATGTGAGACCACCTGTTTCAAGAGGCTCTGCAACTAGCCGACTCCCCTTTAGGGTGTGTCCTTGGATGGGTGGTCCCATTTCATTTCTTTTAAATATTCCACTTGCTTCCCTTGTCCCACCTCATCCCAGTGCTTGGGACAACCATGTTTCTGAGGAGAGAAGAGGTGAGGCATCCAGAAGTAGAAGACTGGGGAGCTGGTGGGCTTTAAAATGAGATGTGCTCCGTATGGGTGTTTTCTCAATGTGATTAGTGTGGAACGTGTCAAGATAAAGTCATCTGTAACAATACTGACTGAATAAAACCAATGTCAGCTTTATTGCTTTAATTTTATTCCCCACACACTGTCATATCACATAATAATTATAACATGAGAAAACCTTTCTTCTGGGTTTACCGTCCCTGGGAGAGTAAATACTGCATATATAGGTAGGTGGATGGATAGATAGGTAGATAGATAGATGTGTCAATAGATGTGCAGACAGATAGATATGTAGATATTAGATAGACATGCAGATAGATATGTAGATAGATAGTAGATATGTAGCTAGATAGATATGTAGATATATAGATAGATATGTAGACAGATGGATGGATATGTTGGTAGAAAGATATGTAGAGTGATAGATAGACATAGATATGATGGGATGGCATCTTATAAAGAATGGGTCCATCTTACAAAAGAATGAGTCTTTTTCTTTAGAAAATTACAGAAATATGTAGAACTCTGACCCACAGTCTGTAAAATCCTGATGGAAGTAGTACGAAAATTCTGTCCTTGACTCCTGCCCTAAACTCAGCCCTCGTCGACTTACCAACCCTAGGGGCTTCCACTATCCCCTCCAAGGGCTTATCTTGCAGCCCTCCCATTTGGTCTGCAAACACCGAGCAGCTTCTGGCTGTAAACATCACCTGGATGTCCTGTCACAATATTTAACCCTATACTTATGCCAAAATTCAGCTCCCCATGGCTTTCCTATCCTTCCCTCAAAGCTGTTCTCCCCTCTGGTACGTCTTTTCCATGGTACTCCTTCCCCACGCTCTCCTCAGATCACATGTGGCCATCTCTGGCCCTTCTCCGGTCCCCCATCAGCTGCCTGCTGAGGTCCCTCACAGAGGCCACATGTGGGATGAATGAACAAACTAAGGAGATCAGTGACAAGGTCCTGGGTGCAAACTGTTGGAGGCCTAGAAGTAAGAGCACTCTTTTATGAGTGAAGCAGAGATGAGTGGATGTAATGGTAAAGAGGAAGGCTCAGGGCTGAAGGCTGGGTCAGCACAAGCAGCGTCCAGCTTCTCCACCCAGGGCTCCAGAGGTGGTGTGGGATCCCCTTGTGTGGTGAGTCCCTTTGTAGAAAAATGGATGCATGTACACATACAGTGTTGCTGGGAGGGGGGAATTGGGCACTTTGGGAATCCATGTGTAATGCTGTTGGAAGTGTTGTCTCAACATATAAGCAAGGAATAAGACCAAGGCTTCCCATTGGGAGAGCAACTGATTTTCTTGTTATTTGGTGCTTGGTCAGCTAGGGTGGCTGGAAAGAATCTCACAGACTGAGTGGCTTAAACAGCAGGAATTTATTCCTCACAGTTCTGCATGCTAGACATCCAAGATCAGAGTGCCAACTGGCTTGGATTCTCCCCCACCCCCAGCTTGGATTCTTGATGAGGCTCTCCTGGGCTTGTCACCTCATTGTTGCACCCTCCTATGCCTGAGAGAGGGAGAGAGCTCTGGGCTCTTAATCCTTTTAAAGGGCACTAATCCCATCTTGAGGGTTCCACCCCATGATATCATCCAAACCCAATAATCTCCACAGTTCCCGCCTCCAGATATCATCACACGGGATGAGGGTCTCAATATATGGATTTTGAAGAGACACACAACTTCAGTCCACAGCATTTGGGCATTTATGGTAAACAATGACTTTAATAAATTTCCTGCTTCCTAATTATTTCTTGGTATTTATGTAACTAGCAAATTTCAATTTTGAATAGTATTTCTTTTTATTTTGATTATCTTCAAAAGTGCCAAAGAATTACAAAGTACCCTTGCTCCAGATTCACCAACTATTGATATTTTGTTACTTTGCTAGTTTTTTATTTCTCTCTCTCTCTCTCTCTCTCCTTCCCTACTTACACACTCCCAATCTAAAAACTTCATGTCTGTTTCATAAGAACAAGCACATTTTCTTACATAATCACATTATGGTTCTCAAATTCAGAAAATTTAACACATACTATTATATATATATATTCCATATGCAAAATTTGCTAGCAGTCTCAATGGAGTTCTTTAAAGCAATCTTTCCTCCTCAGCCCAAGGATTGGAATCACACATTGCACTTAGTTATAAATTCCTTTATTATTATTATTTATTATTAAGTAATCTCTATGCCTAACATGAGGCTCAAACTCATGACCCCAAGCTCAAGAGTTCCATGCTCCACCAACTTAGCTAGCCAGGTGCCCCAGTTATACATTCTTTTTAATGTCCTTTAGTCTAAAACAGTTCTTAAGGTTAAGGCCATTTTGGAAGAGATAAGCTAGTTGTTCTGTAGAATGCCCTTCAAATTGGGGTTTGTCTAATCTTTAGTTAGATTATGTCTAATCATAGTTAGTCTATGCTTTCCCCCTTCCCCCAGGAACACCATGGAGGAGATGTTGTGTCCTCAGTGTACCCCATCAGGAAGCAGATGGTATCTATTTGTCCTGTTATTGGAGATGTGATACCTCGGTTAAGGTGGTGTCTTCCAGGTTTCTCTGCTTTTTAATTATAATTTCCCCCTGATAATGAATAAGTAGTTAATGATTAATTCATTGCACTTAATTAATTATTAAGTAGTCTGTAGAGAGATGCTTTAAGAGTGTATAGATAACCTATTCTGTATAAAATTTTCCCCCTACTATTTAACATACATTGATGGTCTTGCCTTCCTTCAGAATTACAACAATGGTGACAATGTTGATTTTCTGACACTATCATTTTATCAATATTTCTAGTCATTGGCATTTTATTGTGAGAAAAGTCTTGCCTTTTTCCTTTAGTTAGTGCTAGTACGGGATCTCTATTTTATCCAACAGATTGTAATTTGTTACTCTCATTGTTTGTTGTAATGCCCAGGTTGTGCCAGATTTCTAAGTGGCTCCATTTTGCAGACCCTCATCATTCTTCAAGTGCTTTCTTACTTTCTGGCACAAACTCATTTTCTACTTCCCTTTCCCCAGGATCAACCATTTCTTCCAGGAGCTTTGGCTGCTCCTAGTGGGGAATACTACTTAGAAAGCAAGACCTGGGCACCAGATGGGCTGAGTGCTCTTACTTCTAGGCCTCCACAGTGGACAAAATTGGAAGGAATGGTCATTCCATACAGTCTAGCTCTCATTCTTGCCATTCATGTAAAGTTCTGAATTTGTACTGCTCCCCCTAGCACCAATCCAAACTCAGAATTTTCCTTATCTTTCTCTGTCTCCATTCTCCTCCTTCGTGAGAACCTTGGTTTCCAAATGACAAAACAAGAGTATCATTTGCTCAATATTGCAACATACAAAATAGTTTCAGGAATTGCTACCTCCATTCCACTATTAAAAACAAACCTTCAAAGCAGAGTTCGACGTTTGTTTGTGTTCTCTTTTTTCTTTAAACTGATGATACACGATCAAAACATTATGTTCTAATGTTACTTGGATTAGTCCACTTTTCCCATTTCATTGTGGTATTCATCTGAAACACAGGCTCATTTGTTTCTGTTCATAATCATTTTCGCTTTCTTCCCCCAGCTTTGTCGAATTAATTTTATTGTTTTGAATAATTAAAACACTAACATGGTTCCAAAAGTCAAAACTCTATAAAAAGGAATGTTTAGGAAATAGTACCAGCAATTTTGAGTAATTTATTTTCTGATTCTTATTTATATTTAAAATTCTCTTTTAATTATTACCAGTTATGCCTCCCTTCAATAGGATTTGGTGAGATTCCCCCTGGAACATGCCTCCTCCTTGCTCCACTCAAACTTGGCCATCCCATATCCTTTTTCTTTCCAGCTTTATGGAGGTATAATAGACACGTAACATTATATAAGTTTAAGGTTTACAACATGATGAGTTCGTATAGGTCTATATTTAGAAATGATTACTGCAATAAAGTTAGTGAATGCTTCCATCACCTCACATACTTACCATTGTTTCTTTTGGGGGGGGATGGGCACTGTGTTGGTGAGATCAGTCAAAGTCTCCTGTCTTAACTTGCAAGTGAACAATACGGCATTGTTGACTGTAGCCACCATGCTGCACATTAGATCCTCAGACTTTATTCATCTTATAGCTGCAAGTCTATACCCTGTGACCACCTTCACCCATTTGGCCCACCCTCAAGCCCATATTCTTTTATTTCTTGATCAAAATCTCCTTATCCTCCAGCATTCAAGCCAAATCCAGAAGAGAAGTAACTGAATCATAGCTGAGCTTCCCCTGAAAGCGAATGTTCCAGAACTGCCACGCCTCCAAGGGAATATGTCCTGCCCCTGAGTTCTGGTTCTGTGACTCAGGTAGATGTTACCACAAATGGGGTATTGGAAAAAGCATAGGCCTTGGGGTGATGCAGTCAACAGAAGGGGATAAAAACACCTTCTAACAAAGGCTGAGGCTTGAGTGTAGACCTCCCACTAAGCAGTGCTTGTTCCCCTTTACTTCTTCATCAGTGTATGGGCAGCACTGGTTATGGGATGGGATACTGCAATAAGGGCAGCCCTGGGCCTCACTTCCGGGTGAAGGGAGCCATTTCCAGAGCTGCCGCAACCCCCAGCTTGCCTTGTACAAGTGTTGGTGAGGTAATTTGGGAAGTCCCAGGTCCGAGCAAGGTGCCAGGCGGCTCCTCAGAAAGCAACTGCACCTAATTTAAAGATTAGCCTCCTTACACCCGTTACAATGGCCAAAATTAGCAAGACAGGAAACAACATGTGTTGGAGAGGATGTGGAGAAAGGGGAACCCGCTTACACTGTTGGTGGGAATGCAAGTTGGTGCAGCCTCTTTGGAGAAGAGTGTGGAGATTCCTCAAGAAATTGAAAATAGAACTTCCCTATGACCCTGCAATTGCACTCCCGGGTATTTACCCCAAAGATACAGATGTAGTGAAAAGAAGGACCATCTGTACCTCAATTTTTACAGCAGCAATGGCCATGGTCACCAAACTGTGGAAAGAACCAAGATGTCCTTCAACGGACGAATGGATAAGGAAGATGTGGTCCATATACACTATGGAGTATTATGCCTCCATCAGAAAGGACGAATACCCAACTTTTTGTAGCAACATGGATGGGACTGGAAGAGATTATGCTGAGTGAAATAAGTCAAGCAGAGAGAGTCAATTATCATATGGTCTCACTTATTTGTGGAGCATAACAAATAGCATGGAGGACATGGGGAGTTAGAGAGGCGAAGGGAGTTGGGGGAAATTGGAAGGGGAGGTGAACCATGAGAGACTATGGATTCTGAAAAACAATCTGAGGGTTTTGAAGGGGTGGGGGTGGGAGGTTGGGGTACCAGGTGGTGGGTATTAGAGAGGGCACGGATTGCATGGAGCACTGGGTGTGGTGCAAAAATAATGAATACTGTTAACGCTGAAAATAAATTTAAAAAAAATAGACCAAACATATCACTGAGAAAACATTTAGAGGAATTCTGTGTAGTTGTATTCAGTCTGAAATTGAAGCCAAGTGATCTTGTATATTTTAGAAACCTAGTGAGACTGATTTTTTCATGATAAATCAAGATTTCTTTGCCATTCTTCCTATAAAAAAAAATTAGCCTTCTGCTCCCCCTACCCCCAGCTCTAACTTGGGAACCAGTAGTAGCCGGCTAATGAAGGCTGCCACTCAGCCAAGTGCATTGTGGCCTGGCGTTCTGAAGTGACAATGCAGTCTGTCTGCAGGTATGAAAGGGGCATCAGAGGGCAAGAATTTTTCAGTGTTTATCCAGCCTGATGGGAAGATGCTGGCGAGGCATCCTTCTCCCGTGTAAATTAACCACAGGATTCTGGTTTATGTATCAGTTGCTTGTGAGTCAGCCCCCAGGTCTCAGGGATTCCTTACGAAATTCCCAAGGATTATTTCCTTAGGAAGTAGTCCTTAGGAAAGCCTGCATTGTGACCTACACAGCTGACACATGCTAGACATCTCTCCCTAAAACAGCACTACTCCCTCCAACCTCATTCACAACAGTGAATAGGAGATGTGCATTTGAAGATACTACCCTCTTTCCCTTAGGGTGCTCTCCCTTAGAAACTCTTTGGTGAAGTATTTTTTTTAAAGACTTGTTAATTTATTTATCACACACACACACACACACACATACACACCGCACAAGCAGGAAGAGTACAGAGGGAGAAGCAGGCTCCCCAATGAACAGGGAGTCAGGCATGAGGCTCCCTCCCAAGACCCTGGGATCATGACCATAGCCAAAGGCAGATGCTTAACTGACTGAGCCACCCAGGTGCCTCTCTTTAGTGAGGTATTGAGAAAAACTGTGTGCCAGGTGTTTTATTTGTGTATGGGAACACACCTAACCTTCACATCTGTCCTGTGGATTAACTGTGACTTCAATTTATCAGTGAGGAAGCTGAGATTCAGAGACGGTGAGGGACCCATCTTTGGTGACGCAGCTGATGAGTGGTAGAGCTGGGATTCCAATTCAGGCTCATTCAAGCCCAGAGTCTGTCCTCTTGTCTACAACACCATAACAGGTTCTTAGAAGAAATCCCACTCATGATACTGCAAGGCAGGTTTGCCCTAAGAATCTTTTTGATACTGAAAAATGTGCCCTAAACTTTCTGAATTTTCTCAAACATTGCCTAAATATGATTGATAAAAGTTAGGGAGAGAAAGAAGTTCTAGATGTAGGGTACTTTAGGAGACAAATTGCCAAAAGGTAACGGAGGCCACTGGGTGGGCTGGGAGGACGAATACCATTCAGTTTATAGAGCAGACAGCTGGAAGGACATGGAAGATAAACTATGTAATTCACATTTTTAAGTTTTTACTGATTCCTGATCCTGCTTCCTTGAGTTCCCTTCCTACCGGGAATACATTTACTCATCCTTCAAGCCCCAGACAGAATGTCCCCTCCTCCAAGATGCCTTTCTTGACTTTCCCAGCAGAGCTAGTTTGTCCTTGGATTGCTTTCCTAGTACCCACTCAAGAGGACCTTCCTTTCTGAAGCCATATAGGCTAGATGCAACCTCTAGCTGTAAGACTTTGGGCAAACACTTCACCTCTCTGTTCCTCGGTTTCCCCTTTCTGAACAATGAGAATGTTCAGAAATGGCAACACTTCCAGCCCCGGGTTGATTGTGGGCTTGAAATGAGAGAAGGCGCATACAGTGTTTAGCATAAGGCTGGACACATACTGAGAACTCATTAGTGTTGTTTATTATTTATAATGCTGGGTGTTGGCAGCTTATGGAATGAATGTTCATTCAATATTTATGGAAGGAAGAAGAAAAACAGGGAAAAAGAGGAGAGAGAAGAGGCCAAGCGGCCCCAGAGACCATATTCAGCCAGGGCAGTCCCCACCTGGCACTTGGAGCCCCGGGGTGCTGCCCAGTTCCCCTCTGTACACACCCTGCCCTCTCAGGGCAAGACTTGGTGCCTGAATTTCTAACTCACCAGAGACCCAATCCCATGCACCGTGCCTCTCCCAGCTCGGCAGCAAACAAGGCCTCACCTATCTATCTCTTCCTACTCTAGAACAATCACGAATCACACCTGTGTCAGGGGGTGGGCGGACTGGGAGGTCTGGTACCTGCCCCCTCCTGCCTCAAGGAAAACCAGCACTTTTTTCTCCTAACCTAGACTGCTTGGTGGTGACTCCATTCAGGTGAACCTGGACAAGGCAACCAGCAGAGCGGCGCGGGATCTGCGATGGGTGTGACAAGGTGAGGAGCCCCGGGAACATCACAGCCCTGAGAGCAGACATGGTCTCTGGGCTTCCTAGGGCCCTGGGTGGCACCCAGCACCCTGCATGCACCGGCTTTGCGTCTGATCCTGACCACAGTCTCAGGTCCTCCTGCCACATGCCTTGGATGGGGAGCAGCCTGGACGAACCTAATCAGGTGGCCGCAACTGACCAATGAGTCCCTCAACTCAGGTCTGCTGCAGTGTGACAGTGGCCACTGGCTCATTCCCAGGTTTTGTATTTGTTACAGATGGAAATGATGGTGTTTTGAATACACTGGGTGGAGCAAAACACTAAAGTGAATTGTGTCTATTTCTTCTTACTTTTTAAATGTGGCTACTAGAAAATGTAAACTTAAACATGGGAGTGGAAGCTTAGGGCATGACCCTAAGCCAGAGCCAAGATGCAGACCCAGGTCGAACGTCTCCACGGCCTCAATCTTCCCTCTGATGCTGAAACCAAACTATGCTGACACTCAAATCGTCCCTACACACATGGAGGCCAAAAAAGTGTTACTGGGGGTGCAGTTCCTGGGGACAGGAAATATGGTCCCCTCTTTCTCCAAGCGGGTGCAACTGTGTGTGTGTGTGTGTTTATGGAGAAAAAAACTAGAGGTTAGGGCACAGCCACAACATCTGAAGCCTTCCGTTATGCAAATGGCAGAAGTGGAACTTGAACCCAGGTCTGTCTGCCTCCAAAGTCTAGCCTTTTCCCCGCGGCATCTCCCAGGGCTCTGGTACTCCACAGACTAGAAGGAGGCTGGGCCCATGTTGTTGGAAATGGAGCTGAAACCCAGATCCCATGGAAATGGAATGAGGTTGGGTAAAGAGAAAGGCAGGAAGGTCTTCCTGCAGCTGGAAGGGCTCTAGGTGATCACATGGCCCCAAACCCAGTTTCACAGATGGGGACACCAGGCCTCAGAAGGCTGTGCCCCTCCCTCTTGGTCACACAGCTAAGGGCTGAACTAGGACATCTGGGTCAGAGTCTGCCTTACTCTCGGGTCAGTGCGTCATGGGATTTTAATCTGGTTCTTGGAGCCCTGCCTTTCATTCCGGTTGCAGTAATGGCTTTCAGCTGTGCACATCTAATGCGTTTCTTCACGCCTTGGACGGCCTCTGCCTGTTCTGTATCCTCTGCCCTTCCTGACCTCTTTCCACACAGGGCTCAGGCCCCATGAATGTTTGTGCACTCGCTGGCTAGAAATCTTTGTTGGACCCCAGAACTTGAGTATCTGGTTTCCATGCCCATTTTCTGGCTTCTGTACCCATTTTCCTAGTGTTAATGCCGAATGCCCAGCTCTAAGGAACTGGGATCTTTAGATTTGGGTCTGTACATCAAGCCTCTGTTTACTGTTTACTCGCTTGCAGGAATCAGCAAGGGGCTATATTTTATTAATCCAATTAGTCCAATTAACTCCTGATTCCAGAGAGCCTCCCATGTTAACTATAGGTTTTTCATATATGGTCTTTGTTATGTTGAGGTATGTTCTCTCTAAACCTACTTTGTTGAGGGTTTTTTTTTTTTTTCATCATGAATGGATGTTGTACTTGGAATGCTTTTTCTGCATCTATCAAAATGATCATATGGTTCTTATCCCTTCTCTTATTGATGTGATGTATCACATTGATAAGGGAATACCAAACCATCCCTGCATCCCAGAAATAAACTCCACTTGATTGTGTTGAATGATTTTTTTGTTTTTAATGTTGAATTCAGTTTGCTAGCATTTTCTTGAGTATTTTTGCATTGACTTCCATCAGGTATATTGGCCTGTGATCTTTTTTTTCTTTTATTTCTTTTCTTCTTTTTTCTTTTTTCTTTCTTTCTTCCTTCCTTCCTTCCTTCCTTCCTTCCTTCCTTTCTTTTTTTCTTTCCCTTTCTTTTTTGTTTTTGTTTTTGGTATCTTTATCTAGTTTCAGTATTGGGGTAATGTTGGCCTCATAGAATAAATTTGGAAGTTTTCCTCCCTTTTCTATTTTTTGGAATAGTTTGGGAAGAATACATATTAACTCCTTTTAAATGTTAGAATGTGCCTGTGAGGCCATCTGGTCCTGGCCTTCTGTTTGTTGAGAATTTTTTGTTTACTGATTCAATTTCTTTGTTAGTAATTTGTCTATTTTCTATTTCTTCTAATGTCAGTTTTGGTAGTTTATGTGTTTCTAGGAATTTATCCATTTCTTCCAGGTTGTCCAATATGTTGGCATACAGTTTTTCATAATATTCTCTTATAATTGTTTGTATTTCTATGGTGTTTGTTGTTATTTTCTCACTCTCATTTGTGACTTTATTTTTTAGGTCCCTTCTTTTTTCTTTTTGATAAGCCTGGTTAGGGGTTTATCAATTTTATTAATTTTTTCAAAGAACCAGTTCCTGGTTTCATTGATCAGTTTTATTGTCTTTTTAGTTTCTATATCACAAATTTCTGCTCTAATCTCTATTATTTCCTTCCTTCTGATGGGTTTAGGTTCCATTTGTTGTTCTTTTTTAACTCTTTTAGGTGTAAGGTTAGGTTGTTTAGGTTGTTTATTTGATATTTTTCTTGCTTCTTGAGGTAGGCCTGTATTCCTATGAACTTTCCTCTTAGGACCACATTTGCTGCATCCCAGAGGTTTTGGACCATTGTGTTTTCATTTTTATTTGTTTCCATGTAACTTTATATTTCTTCTTTGATTTCTTGGATGAACTGTTCATTTTTTAGTAGCATGCTGTTGAACCTCTATGTATTCGTGGTCTTTCCAGATTTTTTCTTGTTGATTTCTAGTTTCATAGCTTTGTGGTCAGAAAATATGCATGGTATGATTTTGATCTTCTTGAATTCATTGGGGTTTATTTTGTGCACTAATGATCTATTCTGGAGAACATCCCATGTGCACTTTAAAAGAATGTGTATTGTGCTGTTTTAGGCTAGAATATTCTGAATATCTCCATCTGATCCAGTGTGTCATTCAAAATGATTGTTTCTTTGTTGATTTTTCTGTTTAGATGATATGTCCATTGATGTAAGTAGGCTGTTAGGGTCCTCTACTATTATTGAACTATTATTGGTTAGTTCCTTTCTGTTTGTTATTAACTGTTTTACGATTTGGGGTGTTCCTATGTTGGATACATAAATATTTACAGTTGTTGGATTGTCCCCTTTATTATTATATAGTGTTCTTTTTGTCTCTTGTTAGTCTTTGTTTTAAAGTCTATTTTGTCTGATATAAGTATTCTCCAGCTTTCTTTCCACAGGCATCTATTTGCATAATGAATTTTTCTCCATCCCTTTAACGTGCACATGTCTTTTGGTCTAAAATGAGTCTCTTTCAGGAAGCATATAGATGGGTCTTTTTCTTTTTTTTTATCCTCTCTGTCACCCCATTTCTTTTGATTGGAGTGTTTAGTACATTTACATTCAAAATTATTGATAGGGACGCCTGGGAGGTTTAGTCAGTTAAGCTTCTGTCTTCAGCTCTGGTCATGATCCCAGGGATCAAGTCCTGCATTGGGCTCCCTGCACAGCAGAGAGTCTGCTTCTCCCTCTGCCTGATGGTTCCCCTGCTCTCTCTCTCTCTCTGACAAATAAATAAAGTCTTTTAAGAAAATCAAAAAACAAAATTATTATTGATAGATATATATTCATTGCTGTTTTATTACTTGTTTTCTGGTTGTTTCTGAAGATTTTCTCTGATTCTTTTTGTTTTTTTTTAAGATTTTTAAAAAATTTTATTTATTTATCAGAGAGAGAGAGCAAGCGAGCACAGGTGGACAGAATGGCAGGCAGAGGCAGAGGGAGAAGCAGGCTCCCTGCGGAGCAAGGAGCCTGATGTGGAACTCTATCCCAGGACACTGGGATCATGACCTGAGCTGAAGGCAGCTGCTTAACCAACTGAGCCACCCAGGTGTCCCACTGATTCTTTCTTGTCTTTCTCGCATATCTTGCTGATTTTCTTTAGTGATATATTTGGATTTCATTCTCTTTATTCTTTGCATGTTTATTAGTGGTTTTAGATATACAGTTACCATTAAGTTATATATAACCTTATTAAGTTGATGGTTGTTCAAGTTTGAACCCCTTCTTTTCTCCTCTCCTCCCCACATTTTAGGTATATGTTATTATAGTTTATATCCTTTTTTTCCCCCAAAGGTTTTATTTATTTGAGAGAGATAGACAGCATCAACAGAGGGGAGGGTTAGAGGGAGAGGGAGAAGCAGACTCCCTACTGAACAGTGAGCCTGACACTGGGCTCAGTGCCAGGACCCTAGGATCATGACCTGTGCCAAAGGTAGACACTTAACTGACTGAGCCACTCAGGTACCCCTATATTTTATATTCTTTTTCTCATGTGAGTTTCTTGACTGATTTTTTTTTTTTACAGAAATACTCATTTCTACTAGTTTTGTGTTTGCTAACTTTATGCTGTCATTTTTGGTCTCTCCTCACTTTCAAAGAGTCCCCTTTAATATTTCTTGAAGGGCTGGTTCACATGAACTCCTTCAGTGTTTGAGAAACTCTTTATCTCTCCTATTCTGAATGATTAGTTATCTCTTCTTAAGCATAGTGTTTAATGAGTTTGCTTCCATACAGACCACAGAAAGAGAAGTAGACTTGGAGTATGGTGTAAGAACTATTGATGAATCATTCACTTCTTTTTTCTTTAAATGAAGACTTTGTTTTAAAAAATTCAAATAAGGCCAAGTAGACCACTTTCTAGCCACATCCCAAAGTGCATTAAGGATGTCACAGTTACTTTCTGTAGGGGATGTGAGGTTAGAGCCCTTTTCCTGATCTAATAAGAGGTAAACATGGGAAGTCAGGCAGGAAATCTGAACTCACTGAACATCACTGGGACTGAACCCCAGGTTCCATGCCCGGGATAACTATTAGTGTGGCCCAGTACATTCACTGGTGGGCAGGTACTAGGAAAGAAGGAGAAAAGTGACAGCCCACATATTCTGATTCAGGTAGGGCCCTGGACACAAACCAGAATCCAGTCATGACCTCTAGGAGCCTTGACCTGAGTGTTCATTATGGTTTCTTCAGAAAAGGTTAGGAAACAAATTTGTTTACATGACACGTGAATATGAGATTGCTACAGGGCCCAAGGTTAGAAACATTGGCAAATCCCATCCAAAGTACTGACTCAGGGAAATCTACATTTAGAATTCAAGGAGATAAAATGGGACATTGGGTCTCAAAACCTGGTTATAGGTTCAGATTGCAATTACAAAACCGTGCAAATTGGCTTTATAGAGAGAGCGCTGCGAGCAGCCCAATCCCTGTAACTCTATAACCTGACTTACCCTGGACCTTATTCCCTACAGAATGGGTCTGCTCCTACCCTTGGTGCTCTGCACACTGGCTGCATGCTGCAGTGCTAGATCTGTACCCCCGCAACCCCCCCCTCAATTATGCTCTCTCGTGGCTGCAATGACTCAGATGTTCTGACAGTTGCAGACTTTGCCCTTCAGGACATCAACAGGGACCGAAAAGATGGCTATGTGCTGAGCCTCAACCGAGTGAGGGATGTACGCGAACACAGACAGGCAAGTGATGGTTCCCTATCGTGAGCAGGTGCTTACACAAGCTGAGGAGGCCATCAGGGGGAATGGGACCCCAGAGACATGTGTTGGAAGATGCTTTCCAAATTGGAAATCCTGCTAAGAACATTCCTCTCTTCTCTGTCAGGGTGTGCTACGCGCTCTTATTCTTGGGCTAATAGTTATCCTACTCTGAAGCTTGTCTAGTGTCCCACAGGTTACCCATGATCTTCACAAACATCAAAGACTTTGGTTCTGCCATAAAACAGAGACTTCTTGGTCAGTCTTCAGGGGTTTCTGCTTCATGTGGGATGCAGTGCATTTCTCAACCCCCTTTTACAGGTCCTGGGATCTGTGTTCTATCTCACACTGGATGTGTTAGAAACGGACTGCCATGTACTCACCAGGAAGGCATGGAAGGACTGTGGGGTGAGGTACATTCATAGATCGGTAAGTGCTTGTGTCCAGGCATGCTGCAGAAGGTAGGTGTTCTCTGACCTGGGTGAAGATTGCTCAATGTCCATCTCTTGAATGTCTTTCATTATCAACTCTCAGGCAGAGCACCCATGTAGTTATTCCAATGCTGTAGATCAAACAGCTTAATCAAAGGAGTTTCTGAGCATCCCCCTAGGAGTTATGACCCCAGAATTGAAAAGTTGCCCCCAAATGGTTTCCTACCTTCAAGAACTTCCTATAGATTCCGAGCTAGTGTTTGGATTGTGAGAAAAAAGATTTGATAGGTAATACTTTGGATCCATATCTAAGGAAGACTATAGAAGAATTGGAGAGAGAGCTTCTTTCCTGGTTTTATTTTGCTTTGTTTCGGTGAACACTAATAAGAAACGTAAAGCTGGGGAAAGGGAAAGATTATAGTATGGGAGCTACCAGAGGTGCAATGGAAGGATTTCCTGGAATCATAGAACCTAAAAGTCCTCAGAAGTCAACCTTTTAAAGGGGACTCATGAAGAAGTTTGAAAATAACATAGTTTTCTTTTGATTCTCAGTTATCCTGAGGTTATGCCCATTAATTGACATGAAACTTTATATCTGGAGTGCAGAACTGTGTTTAGATGTAAACTATTTACTCAAGATTTCTAATCATTTAACCAAATCTGTCAAATTACACCTATCTGAAGTGGAAATGCAATGTGGGGGGCTGGGGGGTAGAAGAAGAATAAATGAAACAAGATGGGATCAGGAGGGAGACAAACCATAAGTGACTCTTAATCTCACAAAACAAACTGAGGGTTGCTGGGGGGAGGAGTGTCGGGAGAGGGCAGTGGGTTTATGGACATTGGGGAGGGTATGTACTATGGTGAGTGTTATGAAGTGTATAAACCTGGCTATTCACAGACCTGTACCCCTGGGGATAAAAATACATTATATGTTTATTAAAAAATAAAAAATAAAAAAATAAAGATGAAAAAGAAAATTAGACCTATCTGGTTTTAAAGAGCAAAAAGTGTTCTTACCCTGTTGTGAATTATATTTAAGGTAGCACTAGTGGCTCTATATATACCCTAAAAATTGTATATTGATTCCAATATGATAGAAGTTTATTTCTCACTCATGTAAAGCTCAAAATAGAAATTCCTGATCAAGAGGGAGCTTTCTTTCAGAAGTACCTTGGAGACCCATGTTCCCTCCACATTGTGGATCTAGACCACCACCTTCAACTGGTGGTTTCTATGACTGCATAGCTTCTCTGCATCAGACTATAGAAAAAGAAAGAGTATGGTGGATAAGTCACATGGGAAAAAACTTCATGGGCCACCTGGAAATGGTTACAGTCACTTCTGCTCACCTTCCTGTGGCTGCAGCTCAATTATACATAGTCACATTTACTCTGGAAGGAAGCTGGGAAATATAAACCAGCTGTGTCTCAGAAGAAGGTTGAATGATTTGTTGGTTGGCTGGAAGTTTCTCACACCCCAAACTCCCAAAATTGACCTTAGTTTTTCATTATTTAAAAAGAAAATGTTCAGGGGCGCCTGGGTGGCTCAGCAGGTTAAAGCCTCTGCCTTCGGCTCAAGTCATGATCCCAGAGTTCTGGGATCAAGCCCCGCATTGGGCTTTCTGCTCAGCGGGGAGCCTGCTTCCTGCTCTCTCTCTTTCTCTCTGCCTGCCTCTCCGCCTGCTTGTGATTTCTGTCAAGTAAATAAATAAAATCTTAAAAAAAAAAAAAAAAAAAAAAAGAAAAGAAAATGTTCAGGGGAACTGGGGTGACACAGTCCATTAAGCATCCAACCCTTGGTTTTGGCTCAGGTTAGTGGTCTCAGGGTCCTGAGATCCAGCCCCATGTTAGGCTCTGTGTTAGTGTGGAGTCTGCTTGAAATTCTCTCTCCCTCTTCTTCTGCTTCTCTCAAACAAACAAATCTTCAAAAATAAAATGTCCAATCTAATTTTGGATATTTTTAAAAGTTTGGGGTTTGTTTCACCATCTCATAAAATGTGTGTGTTTTTTACAGGTTTATGGTCAGTGCAAAGCAATATATTATGTTAACAGGCCAGAAAGGATTCTCTACTTATCTGCTTATAACTGTACTCTTCGCCCAGGTAAGAGAGCACTCTGATTTAACTCATTTTAATAAAATATGGAAAAGAGCATTAAATAGAGCTATGCCTAGAGAATACAGGGTTCTCCAATCCTTACATCCTATTCATACAAAGGCCATGTTCGTATATCCAGTTTTTGCTTCTCCTGTGAAGTTCATCTTGTACCACTCCTCTTCCCACAGAGAATCTTCTTAAATACACTGTTTAAATCTTTTATTATAGACAGTTGCATTAAATCCTACATTTTCAGTCTGATGTAAATGGCTTAATCTCTGCTCTGGTCCCCAGGCTCCCTTTCTAGCTCTCCTGAGGTTATTTCCTTGACTACACCAACTTTGCACTTCTGAAACTGAATGGGTGCTTCACTATTTTCCAAACACACATTGCACTTTCCAGTCTCCGCATGTACTGTTTGCTTCCTCTTCCAATGAGGATGCCCTCACCTGATACCCTCTGCCCTTAGAACTTACATTGTTTGAGGGCCCCTGCCAATGCTGCTTCTTCCACCATGTTCTCTACTCCAAAAAGGAAAAGGGCTCACCTGTTGTCATTCCTATACAATGTTAGACTAACCACTCCTCATGGAACAGAGAGTGGACTGCCTTGACTTGGGTCTCCTATCTTCTTCCATCAAGCTGAACATGTCTTCCTTCTTCCTGCCTGCCAAAGCTTTCCCTCCATTCGTATCAAGTGTACGGAGTCCATAGTATCGTTGAATAAATGAACTAAGAATGAGGCTGAACTTAATGACATTTCAAATATGCACGTGCATTTGTTCCGGATCCTTCTTTGGAAAAAAAGCATCCAAGTCCTGGGCAAATAGGATGTGGTTACTTGGCAGACTATTGTGTGAATATGACTCTCCTGGTGGATCTTTGTTCAAGTGCGGATTATGATTCTAGAGGTGTGGGGTGTGGCCCGAAAGTCTGCATTTCTAATAAGTTTCAGGAGATAACAATGTTGCTGGTTCCTTTGGGAGATAAAGCAACAGATCAAATATTTTATTGGCCATGTTTTAAGCTTCCTGGTTGCCAAGAGGAGTTTTATATAAATAAACCAGAGTAGAACCAACAAGGCAGACTGGTATTTAAATGGAAGTCATAGGTGCCAGAGGTATGGGAGATTAGGAAGTGACCCATGGGGATAATGGTGCCAGGAGTGCCAAGCTATGAAAACTGCCTCCCAGGATGCCCAAATACATGCAAATCAGCATGCAATTGATCAAAACAAAGTGTTTGAGCTACAGAAATAACTTCTAGAAAAGTTCCCTGGCCTGACTTCCATGAGAGTTTTGCCACCTCCAGCTCTTTCCAGTCAGAAATGCTCACTACACCTTTAGCAGGATTATTCTATCCAGTCACACAGTGATTTGACCAATGTGTGTTTTCTGGCTCGCTTCTACAACTTCCTCTAACTGGGGAGGATGTGCTTACCTTTTATGTGTCACTCAACATCACTTGCTAAGCACTTACAATGCATGAGATGTTATGTTAGGTGCTGGGGACTAAAAGGTGAATAAGACATGACACTCATGAAATCTCAACAATTTTAGACACTCAGTCAGCCTGACAGAGGCAGTGATGGTGGAAGATACCTTCACTGAGCTAACTGGGAGCAAGTTTTGGTATCAATATAACACACATGCATTTCTGAACACAATTCTTCAGGTAAATACCTTTGTGTGAGGTGAAAAAAATCTTGCTTTGATTTTTTTTTTTTTTTAATTATGAAAGTAGTACACAGTCATTGCAGGAAACTCTCTGCTGACTGCTTTCTTTGTAGACAATGCCTTTTCTACTCCCTCCTTGCCGAAATGATTTCTTTCTTTCTTTTCTTTTTTCTTTTTCTTTTTTCTTTCTTTCTTTTTTTTGTTTAAATCTCTGCCTCTGTTGTAGTCATGATTTATGGGATTAAAAATCATTAAGGAGTTTCATTTTAAAACTTCTCTCTTTGGCATCAACAGTTTCTCGAAGAGGAATACACACAATGTGCCCTGACTGCCCCTTCCCCACCAACTTGTCAGATCCTGAGTATCTGGAAGCTGCCCTTGAGTCTCTTGCAAAATACAACAGTGAGAACCCCTCAAAGCAGTATTCTCTTGTCCAAGTCACCCAGGCTTCTAGACAGGTGAGGTTGAAGTGTCATTACACCAACAATGTCTCTCCTAACTGTTACTCTCAGTTCCTAAGCTGAGGTGAATATCAAGGCACTCCTTTTAATTTGATCTGAAAAGCCTTTTCTTTATTCCCTCCTTGGGTGGACCTGATGTACATACAGTCATGTTTCTGTGTCTGAGTTATGCCATGGGATTTCCACCTGAGTTGTGGGACTCTGTTTTACTTCATTGGCCTTAAGGTGAGAAGGGAAATGGAAATCATGGTCTCCTTGGTTATTCTATTTTGGTTTACTATTTGGGGCTACACTTATATTTAACTGATGGTGGACCATTTAGCAAGTCAATTTCTGCTTCATCTTAAGGCCTGGAATGGATTATGAGTTTTACAGATTAGGGAAAGTGGAGGCTCGTTTGCATTTGGATGATGTTAAATCTATTATATAGAGAAAATTGAATCTAAAAACAAATCTACAGGAGGAAAAATCCACTCAACCAAGGAAGGTTTTTAGAGCCCTTTCAAATCCTTAAGAAGGGAAGAAAAGTATGGTAATTATGATTTTTTAAATGACAGAATCACAATACATGCTTTGATCTTGGTGGGGAGTACAGGGACAACAGCAGACCTGGGCTGACAATGACTTTGACTGAGGATGTTTGGTTCTCCTAAATAAAATGCTGCCAAACCTGAATCATTTCTCCACATGGTAAGATTTGATTTTTTTCTTTCTCATCTCTTGTCTCATACCAGTGGGTGGTTGGCCCTGCCTACTTTGTGGAATACTTAATCAAAGAGTCACCATGTACCAAATCCCAGGCCAGCAACTGTGCACTTCAGCCCCCTGATTCTGAGGTAAGTATTCCTGAATGTCTTTATAATGTAGGATTTGTGTTCACAAGTCACCTATATGTACTTTCTGAGCATAAATTATTACATGAGGTATTGTAATGCACGAGATGAATTGTTCCCCTTAAGGAAAAATGGACTAAGTAGAGATTGTGCAGGTTCAGGTGCAAAAATAAGGATTTTATTTTATCATAATTGCAATTTTCATCAGCAATATGATGACTTTGCAAAAAAAAAAAAAAAGATCATAGACGCTGTAAAACATAGGCAGATCTTCTCAGTGGTTTGTGATGGTCCTGCTTCTATCTGAACAAATCCCATTACATTTGGAATACACCATGGTATTCTGATCCTCGGACTGCTCTTTTATGAAGGACAAAGAAGTCAAACAGGACTTCTTTCAAAGAATGTGTCCATGATGGGCAGGGAACCTTGAAACCATCGAAAACACACTTGGTGGGAAATACTGATTGACACAATGTATTGTGGAGCACAATCAGGCAAAATGAGTCAAAAGACTTTTTTCTCCTTAGTTATACTAACAGCTTTATTAAGATAATTCACACATCATAAAATTCACCCTTTAAGATATACAATCCAGGGGCACCTGGGTGGCTTAAGCCTCTGTCTTCGGCTCAGGTCATAATCCTGGGGTCCTGGGATTGAGCCCCACATCGGGCTCTCTGCTCCACGGGGAGCCTGCTTCCTCCTCTCTCTCTCTGCCTGCCTCTCTGCCTACTTGTGATCTCTGTCTGTCAAAAAAATAAATAAAATCTTTAAAAAAAAAAAAAGATATACAGTCCAGTGGGCTTTTTAGTATATTCACAGAGCTGTGCGCCATCACTACTATCTAACTTTTGAATATCTTCGTCAGCCCAAAAAGAAACCCCTTACCTATTAGCAGTTGTTCCCCTTACCCCTCACCCAAGTCCCTGGAGCCCGCTAGTCTACTCGTCGTCTCAATGACTTTGTCTTCTTCCAGACACTTCATGTAACAGAATCATGGTATGTAGGTCCTTTTGTTTCTGCCTTTTTTCACTTAACATAATGTTTTCAAGATTTAGCATGTATCGGTGCCTCATTCCTTTCTATGGCCAAATAATAGTTCATTTGCATGGATGCACCAAGTACTGCTTTTCATCCTATAGTCAATGGCTCTTTGGGTTGCTTCCCTGTTGGAGCTGTGATAAATGATAGTGCAAGGAGCATTTGTATACAAGTTTTTATGCCTATTGTGTTTTCATTTCTCCTGGGTGTATGGTCTGAAGTGGGATTGCTGAGTCATACATTTTGATGAACTGCCAAACTGTTTTCCAAAGTGATTGCACCAGTTTTATGATCCTATCTGCCATGTATGTGGGTTTTAATTTCTCCACATTTTTGCTCACACTTCTTATCATAATTATCTGTCTTTTTTTTTTTTTATTTTAGCTATCTTATTGAGTATGGAGTGTCATCTCATTTTGGTTGTTACTTGCATTTTCTTCATGGCTAATGATGTTAAACATCTTTAATGTACTTATTGGCCATTATCGTATATATATTCTTTGGAGAAATGTCTATTCAAATCCTTTGCCCATTTTAAAATTGGATTAGTCATTTTCTTATTGTTGAGTTGTAGGAGCTCTTTACATATTCTAGATAACAATCCCTTAATCACATATATGATTATAAAGATTTTCTCATTCTCTGGGTTGTCTATTCCAATTTCTTAACGATGTTCTTTGAAGTATAAAAGGTTTTTTAATTTGCATGGAGTCCCTCTTACTTATTTGTGTCATCACTGAATGTGTTTGGAGTCATCTCTAAGAAATCATTGCCTAATCCAAACTCACTAAGACTTACTCCTATGTATTCTTTGAAGAGTTTTCTAGCTTTAACTCTTAGGTTTAAGTTTGTGACCTGTAGTAAGTTAATTTTTTTTTATATTGTGTGAGGTAAGAGGTTCAACTTCATTCTTCTGCTTCTGGATGTCCATTTGTCCTAGAATTATTTGTTGAAAAAAAAAACAATCATTTTTTCCCACTTAAGTGTCTTGGAATACTTCTTGAAGATAACTTGGCTATAAATGTCAAGATTTATTTCTGCACTCTCCATTTTATTCCATGGATCTACATAGTTATCCCTATGCCACTATTTCACTATCATGAATACTATAGCTTTGTAGTAAATTTTGAAATTGGGAAGTGTAAGTGCTCCTATTTTGTTCTCTTTATTCAAGATTATTTGGGTATTCTGGATCCATTGCATTTTCATAATAATTTTCTATTTTTAAAAAAAAAGTTAGAAATGTGATAAGAATTGCACTGAATCTGTAGGCCAATGTGGGACATACTGTCATATTAACAATAGTAAGTCTTTCAGTCCATGAATATGGATTCTTTCCTTTTAAGACTCAATTTCCTTCAACAATGTTTTATAATTTTCTATGTTCAATACTCACTTACTTGTATATCTAAATATTTTATTCTCTTTGATGCTAAAATAATGTATTTGTTTCCTTTATTTTATTTTTGAATTGTTTCCTATAAGTGTATAGGAATACAATTGATTTTTGCATACTGATCTTGTATCTTGGAACCTTGCTGGACTCATTTACTAGTTCTAAATGTTTTCTAGTAGATTTCTTAGGATTTTCTACATACAATGTCATGTCATCTGCAATTAGAGATAGCTTTACTTCTTCCTTTCCAATCTGCATGCCTTTTAATTCTTTTTCTTGCCTAATTTCCCTGGCTAGACCTTCCAGTATAATGTTGAACAGAGGTAGGAAGAGTAGACATCCTTATTGTATTCCTGGGGAAAACACTGAGTATTTCATCATTAAATATGATGTTAACTATAAGTTTTTCATGGATGCCCTCTTTTAAGTTGAAAAAGATCTATTCTTATTTTCTGAAAAATTTTTTAATGAAAAAACAGTATTAGAGTTTATCAAATGCTTTTTCTGAATTAAGGAGGTAGCCATGGTTTTCTTTTCCTTTAATCTGTCATTATTGTATTAACAATGATTGACTCTTGTATGTTAAAACAAGCTTGCACTTTGGGAATGAATCCCAATTGATCATGGTATATAATCCTTTTTACATGTTGCTGAATTCAATTTGCCAGTATTTTTTTATAAGGTTTTCCATTTTCATATTCATAAGAGATATTAATCTATAGTTTTCTTGTATTTTCTCTGCCTGATTTCCATATGAGTTTAATATTGGCCTCACAGAATGAGTTGGGAAAATTTCCCTCCTCTTCTGTTTTATTTTGGAAGAGTTTAAGGATTGGTGTTTATTTTTCTTTAAATGTTTTGTAGAGTTCAACAGTGGGCCTGAACTTGTCTTTACGAGAAGTTTGGGGTTTTTAGAAAAGAATTATTAATAATTTGATTTCTTCACTTGTTATAGTTCTATTTAGATTTTCTGTTTCCTTAAGTTTTGGTAGTTCGTGTCCTCCTAAGAATTTGTTCATTTCATCGAAGTTACTTAATTTCTTAGCATTCAAGAAGATGTTCATAGTATTCCCTTCTTATTTCTGAAAGGTTAAAATTTAATTCCAATTTTAATATATGAGACATTTTTTTCTTGGTCAGTCCAGCTAAAGTTTTGTCAATTTTGTTGATCTTTTCAAATAATCAACTTTCAGTTTCATTTTCTGTTTTTGTAATCATCTAGTTAATTTTTTCCTCTCTGCTCTTTATTATGGCCTTCTTTTTGTTTGCTTTGGGATGAGTTTGTTTTTGTTTTTGTTTTGTTTTGTTTTTCTGCTTTTTCTGTTTCTTAAGGTAGAAGGTTACATAAATGATTTGTTATTGATTTTTTTTCTTAACAATAGCAGTTACATCTACAGATTTCCTTCTCAGCAATGCTTTAGCTGAATCTCATAAGTTGTATATATTTTGTTTTGGTTTCTATTCATCTCAAAGTATTCTCTAATTTTCTTTGTGATTATTTCATTGACCAATTGGTTATGTAGGAGTATGTCATCTAATATTTGCAAAATTCCCCAATATTTTGTTATCCATCTCCAATCTCATTCCATTGTAGTTGGAGAACGTGCGCCATATGATCTCAATTCTTTTAAATTAATTGAAGTTTGTTTTAAAATTTAGCATAAGGTATATCCTGGAAAATGTTCCATGTACACTTGAGAAGGGTGTATATTGTACTGTTGTTAGGTGGAGCATTCTGTAATGATTGGTTTGTAGTGTTGTTTAAGTCTTCTCTTTCCTTGTTGATGTCCTGCATAATTGTTCTATCCTTTACTGAAAGTGAGATTTCCAACTATTACTGTTGACTTGTCTTTATCTCCTTTGAATTCTGTCAGTTTGGCTTGTGTTCTTTGGGGCTCGGTTTTTAGGTACGTATATACTTATAGTTATTGTGTCTTCTTAATAAGGTGGCCTTTTTATCATTATAAAGTGTTTTTCTTTGTCTCTACCAACAATTTTTATCTTCAAGTCAATTTTGTCTGACATTTGTATAGCCGTTCCAGCTCTCTTTTTGTTATTGTTTGCATTTATATTTTTTCCATCTTTTTACTTTCAACCTACATGTGTCTTTGAATCTAAAATGTGTGTCTCGGGGCACCTGGGTGGCGCAGTGGGTTAAAGCCTCTGCCTTTGGCTCAGGTCATGATCCCAGGGTCCTGGGATGGAGCCCCTCATCAGGCTCTCTACTAGGCGGGGAGCCTGCTTCCTCCTCTCTCTCTCTGTGCCTGCCTCTCTGCCTACTTGTGATCTCTCTCTATGTCAAATAAATAAAATAAAATAAAAAAATCTTTAAAATGTGTGTCCCAAAAGACTTGTATAATAATTGGGAAAACATTTTCACCCTATTCTGTAGGATCTCTTCTTCTCACTTGTCAATAACATCTTGGGCAGATCCCATAGCGCTCTGGTCATTATCAATAATAAGGACAATTTCACTTAGATAATTAAGGTTCACTTACAGGTCTGAAAAAAAATCTGTTCAGTCAATTCTGAATCAAAACTTCTATCTTATATCCAATGCAGAGCTTTTCTCTTTTTTCATAGCTTCATCCTGACTCAGAGCTTAGGACCTGCTGTGAGAAAGGGAGTCAAGGTCTATTCTTTCACTCTTTCTTCCCTCTCTGTCATCTTTTGCTTAATTCTTGCCCTTCCAAGTTCCAAGAAGAATGAAAGAGGAGAAGAGAGAAGAGCCCAAAGTCTTTTTTATATAACTGCGGTTTTGGTTTTCTCTTGGTCTACACTGGCCCTCCATAAGCCAGGTTCCAGTGCTGGTTCTCTCAAGTGGTACAGGTGTGGTTTCATCCAGAGGTTCTTTCCTGGCTGGATGATGTATTCTCTAGCTGACTTCTTGGAACCACTCCTTCTCAGATTCAGCCCCCACAGATTTTTACTATCGCTTTAAACAAGTGATAGTAAACAAGTAAACAAGTGATTTACTCTCACCTATTATTATCCCTTCTCTGGAAGATTGTCCCATGGGAAGGTACTTTCAAAAAAGCCCTATCTATGGCATTTGCTTGTCTCAAGGAATTCACATATTTTTACTATTCCAAACAGTGGAGATAGTGTTCCCTTTCCCACCCTTTTTCCTTACCCTACCATAGTAGCCTGCTTTAGCCAAGATCCTGCCTTCAGAATGCTCTGAGAGAGAAGCAGATACCAATCTTCATAGCCCATATGTCCCAAAACTCTAGGGTTCCCATGTTAAGCATGTCTACAAACTCCCTTTTTGTGGTTTTCTCTAGATTCAGCATGAATTAGAGTAGCTCAGCAAATTCTAGTCAGAGTGGGAGTAGCTAGGCTCTACTTGGTACAGGTAACTGCAGTCTCTCCAGAAGCTTCTCTTAGTGTCCCCAATATGATTTGGTGAAGAATTGGAGAAGGAAGAGGCTGAAGCACCATTCTCTAAGGACTTTCTACACTCATGGATTTTCCCATCATAAGGAACTTCAAATCTTCTCTTTACATAGTCTTCACATGGGTGATAGGATATTCAGGCAATCCATTTAGATACATTTTAGTATATTCCATGTGAATATTCTTTCTTAAGAGTTCTTTAGAAATTGAGGCAACATTTTATTATAATATTCTATTTGACTTTAAATATATGTGTGCTCTAAGTCTCTAAAATTCCTCTTCTAGGAATTTACCCTAAGAAGTAACTAAGAACTTGTTAAATAATCAGAAGAATATTAGTTAATGATTATAAAAGAGATCACAGAACACTATTTAATGCCATTAAAGGATTTTCACAATATACTACTAAGTGATGAGAAGCAGTTATAAAATATGTAATGTAATCCCATTTATCTAGAATAAAAATATATATGCATAGGAAAAAAGGTTAGAATAAAAGAAATAGTTACCTTTCATGCAATTGTGGGTCTTTTTAACTTTTTGTTTATCCATATTCTAAATTACTATTTATTATATTTGTATAAAGAAAACAAAATTATTTTATTTCTAAATAAAGAGAAGTTGAAGGAGCTTAGAGGAATTTTGTCTGAGAAGAGAAAGCTCTGGGTGGAACATACATAAAAGGCCACTACTATGTGCAAAATGAGAACAGGTGTTCAAAATGACCCAAGGGTAGAAGTAAGACCAAGACATAGATGTTCTATAGACACAGATTTCTGCTCAATACAAAGACTTTTCTAATGGCTTGTTCCTCAAGAAATCCTGAGTTTAGGGACCCCTGGGTGGCTGAGTCAGTTAAGCATTCAACTCTTGATCTCAGCTGAGGTCTGGAGCTCATGGTCATGAGTTCAAGCCTGGCATTGGGCTCAGCAATGGGCATGGAGCCTACTTTAAAAAGTACATCCTGAGTTCCACATAACTGGAGGAAATTTAGCTTTGTTTGGGTGATTGGCAAAAATGATGTAGAGAGAATTGGCTCAGGGCCTGCCCATAACATTGTAGGCACATAAAAATGTTGACTAACTGTGGGTCTACACAAGCAGAAAACAAGTTGATTTCCATTTCTAATCACTAATAATCATAATACTCACAGAATGTTGTATTTTCTCTGTCTGTAGCCTGTTGGTCTTTGCACAGGTTCCGTGACTCAAACACCAATGGAAAAGTTTGTCTCCGTGTCTTGTAACTTCTTTGAACAACAGGTATTTTTCAATCTAATTGTTTGTCTTCTCATTGAACAAGAGAGAAGATAATTGAAATCCTAACTGTACTCTCCTTTTGATTTCCTAAAATCCATGATCACTACTTTATTCAGGCTGCCCCAAGGTCACACCCACAGGGTGACTGGATAAACACCAGTCATATTTTTTTTTCCAGTCACAATGTGGTCCTACTGAATAAATAAGACTCCTTCAGAAATAGAGATATCCTAGCTCAGATGGCTGAGGCCTCTGAAACATTAAATCCAGTGTCCCAAAGACCCTCACCCTTTCCCAAAGTATTTGCCGAGTGTTCACTATGGGGCAGCCAGCTATCATTGAAAGGGTGATTCAGACAGGCCACCTTGTCCCAGTCCTGCTCCGCCACCTATAAAGTGTGTGTGACTCTGGACAACTTCTTACCTTTCTGAATCTTGGTTGTCTTGTCTGTAGAATGGGGTTGCAACAATCACCATGTTCAGATCCCTGTGGCAAGCAATGAGAGGAACTAGAGGAAGGACCCTGTGTGGCACATGGCATTGAATAAGCCATAAGTAAAGGGACTGTCGCTGCACTACTGGGATGGTGTGACAGCACCCCAGGGTACTTAGAAGAAGCCATTCAACCCCTCCAAACAATTGTTCAGCTCGGTCTCACATACTCTGTTGTCTGCTTTTGCTTCTTTTAACCATTTAACCCTTTAAGCAGAGTTAAATCATCCCTCTAGCTGGTCTCCCTTTGAGACATTCCATCAGAAAGTCCCAGAACAGGCTTAGCTTGGTACTAGCCATGGTAGGAGTTTTTCCTGGAAATGTTCCCTTATTTGAAAATGTTCTTATTTCAGGGCCCTGCCTCTGTAGGGGAAGTCAATGCTGCTAACCAGGGACCTGTACATCTCCCTGGGGTGGAAGAGTCTCAGCAGAAAGTCGTAGCTCCTACTCCCGGCTTGTCCCCCAAAGCTGTGCCTAAAGGATCTGTCCAACACCTCCCCGATTTGGATGACCAGAAGAACCCCGAGGATCCTGAGGAAAACTACCATGCTGAGCCCTGCCCTGTGAAGCTGGATCTTACCACAAATCCTCGGGGAGAAACATTGGATGTGTCCTTCCTTTTCATGGGGCCTGCAGAGCAGAAGCTTCTTGTCCTGCCTTTCCCCAAGGATGAACGACACTCTGCTGAGTGCCCAGGGCCAGCCCAGCAGAATAACCCTCTTATCCTTCCACCATGAGAACCACATAGAGAATTCCATTGGGGGTATAGTGCCCTGCAGGAGAAGAGAGGTGCTGGGGAAGGGAGACAGAGAGGCAGTTCAAATGTAGAGAGTGACTAATAAAGTACAAATCTGACTCTCTTGGTATCATCATGTTCTCTGAAGTATAAGACTACACTGTGTACTTGTACGTGAGGCTTCATCTCTTCTGAACCATCCAGGGTCTCATACCATGGACAGACACTCTCCGCCTCCCCTGTCTTCAGCCTCTCCCTCTGTAATCTTACTGACTTGCAGCTAAGTCTCTGCTATAGGGTCTGCCATATTTAGAAATGCCCTCTTCTTTCTGGGTAGGAGCACACTGTGATTCTTTTGATCAAAAGGAGATGAAAATTGAAGGATACCACGGACTGGGATTCATCAGGGTGTCATACTCCCTTTATTCCATAATTACTTCAACGCCAAGTATCAGTCAGACATTGTCTGCACAACCTTCAACCTGAGGGTGGAATTTTGTGGCTTTTTTTCTGATCTGTCCAAATAATCTCTGAGTCCCAGAACTTGATAAACTCACCTATCAATTGGAGTAGTTGGAAGAGACAGTTGCCTGTGGTCCGTGGTTGAGCCTGATTGGAGAACCCAACATTGCTTCACGTTGGGGAGATTTCTAGCTCCTAGAATAGTTTTGCTCAGAGTAGATATTCAGGACCCAATAACATTCATTCCCAGTTTTATCACTTACAAAATAATAGATATGTATATACTATATATTGTACACATGTATATGTGTGTGTATATTTACACAAATATATGCATATACATACACATATCTTTTGAAATTTGACAAGTATTATGGGTTACATTGTTTTCCCAAAATTCATATACTGAATTATAACCCCTCAGTACCTCAGAATGTGGTTGTATTTGTATATAGGTCTTTAAAAAGGTAATAAACCTAGAATGAAATCATTAGTGTGGGCCCTAATACAACATGGGCCCAGATGAGCCCAGGAACACAGATGAGCACAGAAGCAAGACCATACAAGGACAGAGAAGGTGGTCAAGGAGAGAGGCCTCAAAAGAAAGTAACCTGCTGACAACTTGACTTTGGACTTCTAGTCTCCAAGATTGTGAGGAAATTAATTGCTGTCATTTCATCCACTCAGTTTCTAATACTTTCTTATGGCAGCCCTAGCAAGCTAGAACAACAGGGAATTTGCAAGTGTAACTACTGTGTTGCGGCCTGGCACTGGTTCTTAGAAGAGTCACATAGGCCTTGACAGCATTCATTTAAGAGCAGCAGACAATATTCACATGCTGTTAGTCTTAGCTGCTTCCTATAGGAAGGAAAAATGATGGAGGAGAGGCGTCATGCCGAGTGTTAGAACCTGTCTCACTCAAGAGTCTAATAAGAAACAATGCATCACTAGCACTGTACTGAACTTGAAGGTTCAGTGAAGGAAGGGGAAGAGAATGCACGGCTCAAGAGGCACACCTAAATCTCGGCAAAACTGGAGGAAAAGCTTATCTTCATCCCAGGAGTCCTTTCCTCCCCAGCCTTTCCCTCCACCCGCATTCAGCTCCCCCACAGGCCCTCTGTGTTGGGTTGGCCAAGACAGCAAGAATAGAAGGCTTAATGGAGGAGCTCAACTCATCGAAATGTACAGGTTTCTGTGTTCATCTATAGCCATCTCCCTGTCTCACCCCCATTCGAGTCCCCATAGTAGAACCTTGGCCAGATTCCATACCATTCCCGTCATTCTAAAATTCACTGAAGAGGTTCTTTTGAGGCATTCAAAAGCTAGTGTCACTGATACTAAAAGCTCAATATCAAGCACAATTGAAAACATGTGTCTTCCATGGTTAGCCCTTGCTAGGCCAACCTGTAACTCTGGGAAGTGAAGCCTGATTTTTACTTACCCTCCCCTTTCCTTCCCTCTTCCAATTCTTTTCCTCCCTTCAGGGTCTGTTTAGAGTCCAGTGACTCTTGACTGTGAATATATATTGGAATCACCTGGAAGTTTTTGACGTACCCACACCTGGGTCCACCCCCAAGAGATCATGATTTAATTGCTCTGGGAATAGGCCTAGACATAAGGCCTGTAAGGACCTATTCAGCCAGAGCCGCCCTACCCCAGTTCAAACTGCCATTTTGTTGTTTATGCAGTAAGACTTAAATTGACCCTGCCCCCACTCCCCACCCCAGGGGAACTTACTTAAAAGCAAGTCCAGGAAACCAGTCCCAGGTAACAAAGCCCAAATACAAGGGTGGGTCAGGTCAGGTGGAGATAACAGCCCAATGCAGGAATGAGTCAGGTCAGGTGGAGACATCCAATCAGTAAAGCACACATACTGTCTCCCTAGCTACCAAGGAGTATGGGCCCCACCCTTTGGGTGCCAATTCTGACCAAGGTGATAGGCTGGTTCAAATATCTACTAGGGTAAATTGTAATTCAATTGGTCACCTAGCATGACTGTGCAGCTTTCTCTGTGTGTTACAATTTCATTGGCCACCTGTGTGTGGCCAAGCCCAACCGCATGGCCTTTGCCCTTAAAAGCTAGTCTGTTGGGGTGCCTGGATGGCTCAGTGGGTTAAGCCTCTGCCTTAGGCTCAGGTCATGATCCCAGGGTCCTGGGATCAAGCCCCGAATCATGCTCTCTGCTCAGCAGGGGGTCTGCTTCTTCCCCGCCTCTCTGCCTACTTGTGATCTCTGTCAAATAAATAAAATCTTAAAAAAAAAAGCTAGTCTGTGAAGCAGAGAGGGGTCACCCTCTCTGTAAGAGGTGTGGCCCCGAATGTTCAATTTGATGCTTGGTGCAAAATAAAGCTTTGCTTGACCTTCACTTTGTATCAGTCTCGCTCCTTTAATCACGGACCCATTATTGTGGGACCCAACATTGGTTACACAACATTGGGGGCTCATCCGGGATTAAAGGATGAGAACTGAGCCAGCATCAGAATTTCTGAGAAAAGCCTCCAGAGGTAAGATCTCCAGATTTTATTCTGTGGGATCCAGTCTGTCTGTCTAGTTGCAGAGCTCCAGGTATGGCCCACCGGGGAGAAGCTGGATGCAGCCATGTTCCCCAGGGCTGGAGTGGATGTGGGGAGCCCCATCCCTCTTCTGGTAGATCGTCTAGGGGTCTGAGTCTCCCTAGGCAGTCAGGGGGCCCAGAAAACCCCCACCAGTGGGTTGTTGTAGGAGACTGAGAAATTTTCCACTGGCTGCTAGGTCTGGTTGTCTTTGTCTTGTCTTCTTGTTGCCTGTTGTGTTGCTCATTTCTAGGGGACTGAGAAAATCCCTTCTGGTGAGTGTCTCTAGGGAGCTGAGAAAACTCCCACCAAGGGCAGGCTCTGGGTGAGGGCCGCTGGGTCTGTGGTTGTTTTTGTCTTGTTCTTTTTGTTGTCTGTTGTGTTTGACAGAATGGGGCAAGCAAAGAATAAGGGGACTCTGACTTTTGTCTCTCCGGTCCTCCTAATAGATGTGGGGCTTCTTCCTCACTCATTTCATGTGTTAATGGCTATAACTGGAGCCAACTGGGGTTAGTCTAACTCGAGACAGAGAGTTTAAGGAATATTCCCAAGCAACTGCCAAAACTACCTTTGTTTCAGGGACATTCCTTGCCCTCTGTGGCCTGATGGGGACTGCCTAGCCCCCTTCCCCTTGCTGGCGGGAAAGCATGGCATCTGCTCCTCTCTTGGAGCTGATGAGTCCTAGAACTGGGAACCCTTTTTCTGCCTTCTGGTGGCACTTTGTTCTGTTCTTCACTGTCAGGAAACAAGAAGAGCACCCATGGACCAACACACCCCACTCCAGATCTTCCCACGCAGGTCTCAGGTAAACATTCAAAGCAGAGTGAGCCCAGGTGGAACGTAAATCAGTATTTGAATTAAGTTAAGCTTGTTGGGTTAATTAGGATGAACATGTCTTTTGAGTTAACAGTAGTAAATGTGAAGCTTCAGAGTTTTTACTTAAATTTTTACTTAAGTCAGATAAGCTCCTGTTATTTGTTAAACTCTGTTAACAAAGAGATGACTAAACTGATGGTTCCTTGTCTGTCTCAAAGTTTTAATGGGTAATTGTTAAAGTAGCTTTCAAAGTCTTTGGTAACTTGAAACTTCAAACCAAATGGGATAAAATGCTAAAGCTTTGAGTTCTGGATGTAGGTTTGTGCTTTTCTTACTGCAAAGAAACTAATCTGTTGGTAAACATGTTTTGTGTTTATCTAATAGATAAATTTGCCATCTAAAGAATTCTGTTGTGACAGTTCACAATTGGTTTATATTTAGTCTTCAGTAGAGGTTAAGGTGTTTCTAAGAGTACAAAATTCTGCTAAGTGTAACTAAGACTGATTGTAAAAAGGAAAGACACTGGTATAAAAAAGCTGGTTTTCTCTGTTTAAAAGAGTAAAGTTTTCTTAGGTTAATTGATCTGTTAAAAAATGTAAATGATTTTCTCTTTGCCTGCCCAGAGTTGTAAATGAGATCTCTTTGACTCATAAGGCTTTTCTTTGATATGCTAAGTTACTCAGGGAGTACTCCTAAACCAATGATAAACCTTGGGTTACATTTGGGTAAATGTGGTAACTACTCTAGAGGTTCTATACATTTCCTAAAGTTTTAATGTTTTAATAAGGGGCATCACTTGATATTTAATCATATCTGTTCTGAGTTTTTTTCATTTGTAAATTGTTTTAATTCTCTAAGATGAATTCTGCCCTAAAGGAAATTCATATGGGAGTCTCTCAGGACAAATACAGGTCTTTGATATGTTAAAATCCTGAGAACTTAAATGGGTAAGAATTTCCAGAAGTAAGCTGCATCCAGACCAAATCAGAATTAGTAACATGGGACTAAATGAACTGAAAAGTTGTAATGTTGTGTCTCTTAATGTCTTGTCTTATTTTAAACATGACTGGTTCTGTAATGTTTGCTATTCCAGACTAGGGAAACTTTTTCTTAAATTATCTGTAAACTATAGAGATGTAAAAGTACTCATTTGTAAACGAATCAAGGCATTCAACTTTTCTCCCGATCTGAACCCTCTGAAACCAAAAGGTCTCAGCAAGTGTTCTTTCTTCCATGGCAATCAGTCATTTGCACAAGTTCAATAAAAATCTGTTCTTGTAACAGGACACCATTGGAAACACTGGTTATTTTACCAAGGCTTTGACTGGAATGTCATATTTGAAAAGACTCAGATATGACTGAAAGACCCGCGGATCCCCTTACCCAAGAATCCAACACTGATTTACATTCCACCTGGGCCCACTCCATTTTTAATGTTTACCTGAGACATGGTTGGGAAGATCTGGAGTGGGGGGGGGGGGTTCTTCTTGCTCCTTGACAGTGAGGAGAGAAGGAGCTGTGGTGCATGATCTAGAGGCCAGTCATGCAGGCTGCACACACGTTGGCACAGAAATAGGAGAAGAGGGAAATAGAAGAAACAAAGTGCTGCCAGGAGGCAGAGAAAGGATTCCCGGTTTCGGAGCTCCTAAGCCCCAACAGAGGAGCAGACGCCATGCTTTCCCATCAGCCAGGGGGGAGGGGTTAGGCAGTCCAAGTCAGGCCAGAGAACACAGGGAAACTTCCCCGAAACAAAGAGAGTTTCGGCAGCTGCTTGGGGATATTCCTTATAGTCTCTGTCTTGAGTTAGACCAACCCCAGTTGGCTCCAGTAATAGCCATTTACATGGGAAGTGAGTGAGGGAGAAGCCCCATTTTAGAATCAAAGAAAACACCAAGGACAACGAGTAGAACGCACAAAACAATTAACAAAAAGGTCGCTGCGCAGTTTTGGTATACCACCGAAAGTACGGTTTCCACCGGCCCAAAGGAGCCTCGAGGTCTCCCTGCGGTGGACAAACTCCGTCCAGGGCCGAGGGGTTCCTCTGGAACGGACAAACGGATATAACCCTCGGACAAATGAGGGGCTCCAAAAAATTGGGCCCCTCTGATCCCTGAGGCGTCCCCCAGGGTGACAGGGGAGAAGTCCGAGCTCGTCAGCTCCTTCTCAAGCTGCCTACAAATACAATCCAACAATGCGCGCTGCTGTACAAACACTATACCGCTACCTGCAGTATAGGTCAAACAGAGGCCTCACAAGACTAGAGACAAACAAGAACACGAGAACATGAGACAGGGGACAAAAACATAGTAATTAAAATTTTTAAGAGCTGGCCAGCTTACCTCCCGGTGGGAGTCAGTTGGATCCGTGGGCAGGAGTCCGATGATCTCGGTGGAACCTCCAAATGAAAGACCCGCGGATCCCCTTACCCAAGAATCCAACACTGCCACTGGATGCAATCAGCAAGAGGTTCTTTATTGTTACGCACGCGCCTGCGGGTGGTCAGCAGCTCCTGCTAGCTGAGCACACCTGGCTGGGGTGGTGCAGGATTTTTATAGACAGGTACAAACAAGTCCCGGATGGGACAGGGCCGATTGGCTGACAATTTGAACATTTGAAAAAAGGCATACTTGGAGTTTGCTGATTGGTTCTGAGGACCCGCGCGCGAAGGGAGAGGCGGGAAGGGGGAACAAGCTGATTGGTTCTGAGAGCCCGCGCGCAGGAGGAGAGAGGCGGGAAGGGGGAACAAGAAGGGGAAGGTAGGAATGCCATCATGGCGTCTCTATTATTTCTATAAGCCAAGCAGTTACAGAAGGGCAAAAGAGCAATTAATAAGCAATTAATAACCTAATTTACGCCTAAAAGCCAGCAGTTCACAGAAAAGCAAACAAGCGGTTAGTTATCCTATCTATCTTCTAATATGTTGCTTTGTTCACTGTTTCTCTACTTGGTGCCGAGACTCCATTGCTGCAATGACTTCACCATGACAGACGATCCTTGTCGCGTGAGAGGACGCCTCTTCATTGTCAGCGCTGGATTTGGCTGCCTCCGCCTTTCGTAACTCCCCTATACATTCCTCCACTGATCAATATTGACCCCAGTAGGTAGGGACAGCTCTACGCCCCTATTCAGCAGGAAGAAGTTACAGAAGATGAGACCTTCCACCTTCAACCACCTTAAAGATTTAAGAGTCAAAATTGTTCAGGGGGAAATGATGAAGGAGCAGGAGGCTGGCTGAGGATGGAGAAGGGGCTGATGCCTTGCACCCCCTCTTCACCCTTCTCCACCGCGAAAACTGGTTCAACAGATTGCCTTGGCTTACTACTTTGTTGTCATCTATAACGGGCCCTCTCATCATGTTATTAATTCTAACTTTTGGTCCTTGTGTCTTAAACAGGTTAGTACAGTTCATTAAAGATCGCCTGTCTGTTGTTCAGACTATGGTACTGACACAGCGATACCAACTCCTCAAACAAACAGAGCCCCGGACTAGCTCAATGCAAGGGCAGGACACGCAAGAACAAGACGAATGGATAGAAGATTCTATCCATGATAAAGAAAAAGGGGGGAATGAAAGACCCCTCCCCTAGAAGATAGATAGGATAACTAACCGCTTGTTTGCTTTTCTGTGAGCCAATCGGCCCTGTCCCATCCGGGACTTGTTTGTACCTGTCTATAAAAATCCTGCACCACCCCAGCCAGGTGTGCTCAGCTAGCAGGAGCTGCTGACCACCCGCAGGCGCGTGCGTAACAATAAAGAACCTCTTGCTGATTGCATCCAGTGGCAGTGTTGGATTCTTGGGTAAGGGGATCCGCGGGTCTTTCAATGACCAGACAGTTTAAAGGAACTAGGGTTGACTTTATAAAACCTGGAGCCGTAAAGCCCTTTGGAAATGTTGGCCTGATACCTTGCTTACAAAGTTCCCAGCAGCCTTACCAGGTGAGTAAAGATTGTCACTCCTGGCAGGGGCAGGACCTCAGGAAGAGGTATTCACTCAAATCGACAGGTATTGCAGGCATATCTGATTGCAACTACGTGGCTTGGCTTCTGGCCTGGAGAGGCTACTAAAAGTTCAACCTAGAGATTCCTAGGAAAAGTTCCAGCAAAGCAGATTCTAAAAGATCTATATGAACACTCACTGTTCTTGCTGAGTTTATGTAAATAATTAGGCCAAGTTTGTTGAAATTGGACTTGTTTTTCAAAAGAATTAGTCCTGATTTAACTATTTCTGGGAATGAGGGTTATTTTAGAGAGAAAAATTAGTTTTAATAACACACCTTTATGGATGTTAAATTCTAGATTTGGTTGTCTTTAAATGTTTGTTTACCTAAGCTACATAACTTGAGGTAAACTTCAGAGAAATTGCATGATAGCTCGTTTAAACGATCTTGCCTTTGCCAATCAGTCAGCCCCAGATATAAGGAGGAAACTTCAGAAAATTGAAGGATTTAAAAGGAAGAATCTGACTGAGTTAGTGGGAATAATGGAAATAGCTGCTGAGGACTATGGGTCATGCTTGCAGGGGATGAGAGCTCTCTTACAGACTCTGCAGGAAAAAAGGGTATCAGGTGTCAGCAACGAAAGCACAGCTTTGTCAGAGCCACGCCACTTATTTAGGCTTTGATCTCCATGGGGGAGTTCTTTCGCTGTCTGAGTCCAGGAAACAGGTGATTACCCACTACCCCTGCCCCACCATGCCCCGACAAGGGAGGGAGTTCCTTGGGATGGTGGGCTACTGCAGGCCATGGATACCATGGTTTGCAGAGATTGCCCAACCTCTCTATGAACTGACTAAGGGAAGACTCACCATGGTAGAGTGGACAGCTGAGGCAGAAGGAGGATTTCGGGAATTACAAAGAGCCTTACTAAGTGCCCCAGCATTGGCCATCCCAGACGTGACCAAGCCCTTCTACTTGTATGTGGATGAAAAGGGAGGGGTGGCCAAGAGAGTTTTGACTCAGACTCTGGGGCCTTGGCAAAGGCCAGTAGCCTATCTTAGCAAAACAAAACAAAACAAAAACTAGATCTAGTAGTGGCTGGGTTCCCCCCAACTTGCCTCTGCATAATTGCTGCCATGGGCCTCCTGGTCAAGGATGCACATAAATTGACTTTGGGTCAAAATCTCATCTTGACCACCACTCACACTATTGAGGGCCTTCTCCAGACCCCCACCAGATCGGTGGATGACAAATGCCCGAGTGACAGGGTATTAGGCCCTCCTCCTCAATGAACCGAAAGTGACCCTCCAGCCTCCGGAGGTGCTAAATTCAGCCACGTTGCTACCAGAGGTGCTGGCTGAGCACCCACATGACTGTGGGGAGGTCCTAACCCAGGTCACAGGAATAAGGCTAGATCTTAGAGATACTCCCCTCCCGGATGCAGAGATGACTCTGTTCACAGAAGGGAGTAGCTACATGGTCAATGGAAAGAGGAATGCAGGGGCTGCGGTGGTTTCTCCTGAGTAGGAAATCTGGACAACAGCCCTGCCACACAGAACCTCAGTGGAAAAAGCAGAGCTGATTGCACTCACCAAGGCACTACAGATGGCCAAGGATAAGACCGCCAACATCTATATGGACAGTAGGCTGGGTAGAGGCTTTTTTTCTGCCAAACATGAGATGGCAGGAGTGATAGCCAAAAAGTTACTAGAGGTTTGGGTTACCTCTAGTAATTGGGTCAGACAACGGCCCTGCGTTTATGAGTTCAGTCTCATAGGTATTGGCCAAGGCTGTGGGCACTAATTGGAAACTACATTGTGCCTGCTGGCCCCAGAGCTCTGGGCAAGGAGAAAGAATGAACCAAACTCTCAAAGGGACCTTGACAGAGCTAATTCTGGAGGCTGGCAATGGATGGGTGGATCTCCTTCCTTTTGCCCTCCTCAGGGCACGATGTACACCCTGCTTAAACAAGGTGACCCCATTTGAAATAATGTTCAGGAGACACTGCACCCCCCCCCCACTCTGCCCTCGGCTACAAGAGGTTGTCCTAGCAGAAATGACTGACCAATCTGTACCCCAGTCACTGCAGGCATTGCAGTCTGTCTTGGAAGGAGCCTTCACAGGAATCCGAACTGCCCACACTGGGACAAAGACGGAGGTGAAGCCACATCCTCGCCAACCCAGGGACTTGGTTTGGATGCGCTGCCACCAAGTGGGAGGCTTAGAGCCTCGCTGGAAGGGACCATTTGCTGTCACCCCGACCACCCCCACGGCAATAAAAGTAGAGGACGTGGATTCACACAGGTCATGTCAAACGAGCCAAGGACAAGGACACCCCCCAGAGGTGGATGCCACTGCCGATGCACCCTGCCGATTGTGGACTAAAGCTAAGACTTGGAAACAATGAGTTCATTGAGTTCATTGTTGCTCCTATTGTTAAAATATAGGTGAGAAATATAGACAATAAGGGCTTGACATAATATTTCTAGGAAAGGCGGGGCTCTGCATAGCCCTAGGAGAGGAATGTTGTTTCTGGGTAAATCATTCTGGAGTCATTAAAACAGTCTGGCAGCCATTACAAAGGGGGCATAGAACTGGCTAAAAGTCAAAGATTTGACTAATCTGCAAAGAAAAGGGGGGAATATAAGGGCCTATTCAGCCAGAGCCGCCCTACCCCAGTTCAAACTGCCATTTTGTTGTTTATGCAGTAAGACTTAAATTGACCCTGCCCCCACCCCCCACCCCAGGGGAACTTACTTAAAAGCAAGTCCAGGAAACCAGTCCCAGGTAACAAAGCCCAAATACAAGGGTGTGTTGGGTCAGGTGGAGATAACAGCCTGAATGCAGGGATGAGTCAGGTCAGTTGGAGACATCCAATCAGTAAAGTGTGCATACTGTCTCCCTAGCTACCAAGGAATATGGGCCCGCCATCCTTTGGGTGCCCTTTGGGTGCCAATTCTGACCAAGGTGATAGGCTAGTTCAAATATCTACTAGGGTAAATTGTAATTCAATTGGTCACCTAGCATGACTGTGCAGCTTTCTCTGTGTGTTACAATTTCATTGGCCACCTATGCGTGGCCAGGCCCAACCGCATGGCCTTTGCCCTTAAAAGCTAGTCTGTGGGGGCGCCTGGGTGGCTCAGTGGTTAAGCCGCTGCCTTCGGCTCAGGTCATGATCTCAGGGTCCTGGGATCGAGTCCCGCATCGGGCTCTCTGCTCAGCAGGGAGCCTGCTTCCTCCTCTCTCTCTCTCTCTGCCTGCCTCTCTGCCTACTTGTGATTTCTCTCTGTCTAATAAATAAATAAAATCTTTTTAAAAAAAAAAAAGCTAGTCTGTGAAGCAGAGAGGGGTCGCCCTCTCTGTAAGAGGTGAACGTTCAGTTTGATTCTTGATGCTTGGCATGAAATAAAGCTTTGCTTGACCTTCGCTTTGTATCAGTCTCACTCCTTTAATCACAGACCCATTATTGGGGGACCCAACATTGGGGACCCAACAAGGTGATTCCCAGTAGTATTAGAACCACTGCTTTGGCCTTTAGAAACAACTCACTGCAGAGAGAGAGCAGGAAGAGGGGAGCTGCTGTTCAAGGAACTGGTCATGGGAGGGAATCTGGGATGATTCCCTCCGGTCCTGTCTGTTGCTGGCCGCTGCTGGTGGGAAGAGTGTGTACAGGTATATTATTTCTCTAAAAGGGGGGGTTGTGTTATCAACTTAACCCGAGGTCTGCCTCCCATGTGGAGCCCCTCCTAGGGGTTAGTCCTCCCAACCCCTTTACTGGGAGGAACATCAAATTGCTTGACTCCTACCTTACCACCATTCTCTTCCACATAAACCAATTCTCTTTAGCACACTTTAGGGGCCACAAGGAACTGAAATGACATGGGGTGTCCCCAATTCTTCTCAGATAACCGTAGTGATCACAATGATATCAAGACTGCACATCCCTTAGTCAACACCTGAATCCGTGCCGAGCATTGCGCTAGTTATTTTCTATGTGTTTTCTTATTTAAGCATCACCCAATCCTGCCAAGAGTTGTGAATCTCCATTTTGTAAATGAGAAAATTAAGAATGAGAGAAGTTTTGTAGTTTACCCAGCATCACACAGTAGAAGAACAGGGCAGGTTTGAAATTCAGATCAGACTCCAAAGTCACAGGATTTTAATCCTTCTATTTTACTCAGAACTCAGTTCCTTTTATGGTGCTAACCATTTAATGTGTTCCCTCCCTTCAGCAATGCAGCTACATCCTACTGAGGACTTTGGGTGTAATAATGAGTGGGGGGGCGCGGGGCGTGATGATGGAGATTCCTGGTGGAGACAGGCAGGCAGACGGCAGAGAACTGCTTTACTTCTAACCCCATCCCACACCCCAATGTAGGCTGTGCTTAAGGTCAAAACACACTCTGGATCTGCTACTACTAGAAAAATCCAGATTTCGTGCGGATCACAGGTCTACCCACTCACCAGAGGCATGTCTTGACTTTCTGTCCCCAGGGACCCACTAATCATTTACAGCATGTTGACAGATGTTTTAACCAGGGGTCAAGGTGACTCTCCCTGGTTACATAACAGAAATGCATAAAGACTTTGTTTAATCAATTGTGTGTGTGTGTTTGTATGTGTTTTAGAAAGTCTGTATAAAATTCTCTGCTGGGATAAAACTATAGCAAGGGGTGGTTTTCACATGTGCGGGAAATGAGAGCCTTCAGGGCAACACTGATCCTGATCCCCTTGCTCGCGCTGCAGAACTCCTGCGCCGCCACCGTGAGTCCCGCAGACTGCGATGCTACTGAGCCCTTTGCTGGGAAAGTGCTAGACGTGATCAATAAGGGACGGGGGCATGGCTACCTTTTCCAGTTGCTGCGGGTCGCTGATGCCCATGTGGACCAGGCGGTGAGGAATCGGCAGGGCCAGAGCTGAGCTGGGAGACCAGGAGCCCCTAAGGGGAAAGTGGTTTTGGGCCAGAATCGTGCTGCTTTGCACTATGCAGTGGCTTCGGCTAGGGCTTCCCGTTTAGTGTCTGCTGCTGCTCTACATTGTTCTTTCCTTCGAACTCACATCTGTTATTCGTATGTCCGTAATTGTGAATCAGTCTCTAAGTCCCTATAAGCATTTATTCTGAGCCAAATCAAATAATAAGTACTGTAAGAGAAGACTTAGAGCAAAGCATGGCCAGGGTCCTCAAGGAAAGAATCATTGGCTCACAGACACGCACAGGCAAACTGTGTAAGATAGGGCACAGTTCGATAGCCAAATGAGCGGTATAGGCGCTGAAACAATCTAAGGAAAGGAGATTAAAATTGGGTGGGAGAGGGGTGTGGGCAGGGAATCAGGAAGGAGGGTGTCAGGGAGTATTTGCACATAAGCCGAGGGGTGAGGGGGGAGGGGGGTAGTTCCAGAAGATTTATGTGGGCTTTGGAGCAGCTATCACGTTGGAAGAGAAACTGGCTTATCTTGAAGCAAAGAGAGCCTACTGCTTTCACATAATAGTAAGATTAAATGCTCATTTGGAATACATTTGAGGGCTTGATAGAGATTCTGGAAGGAGGCTTCCCTCCCCACCCCACCACCAAAATGAGACTGGGCTCCTCCACATGCTTCCTTTGGTGGAACTGCTGAAATCAAGGAGGCCAGACCACAGAGCTGCACAAGAAGACAAGCAGAGAAATTCTACTTGTTACCAGTATTAGAGACGGAGACATTACAGGTTGCAGAGACCAAGACCGATTGCTGGACTTCAGGATTCAAGCAGCAATTCAGCGACTGTTGGTTCCATTTCAGGCTCTCTGCCTCCTGTGCAGAGCATAGGATGGCTTGGGACAGTGCTACCTCTGAGTGGTGGTGAGAAGTTATGTGGGTGATTAAGGCAGGTCCACAGTGTGCCTGGAGAGATGGAGGCAGGTGCCATGAACCAGGAAGCTCTTTCCTGTGTTCAGGAGGGAGGAAATGAGGACCAGCCTCAGGCAATGGGAATCAGAACAGGAAGAATGAAGGAAAGACAGGAGGCATTTCAAAGAAAGATGGTGGGCAAGCCTGGTGCCTGGATAGTGAAAGCAAAGGAAAGAAGTCAAAGTTGATCATCCGATTCTGATTCTAAGCCAGAGACTAAGGTGATCCGTAATTAATGACGCCTCTGCTCAAAGACAAGGGGAGTTGGGAGAGGGAGCTGGTTTGTAGGAGAAGAGAGTGGTTTCAGCTTTGGGCAAGTTGAAATCAAGGCAAGCAATCCAAGTTCAGGAATAGAGCTGGGAGAGAGGACATGACTGCGCGTACAGATTGGAGGCTGTCATCACTTATAATTCTGGGCTTGCACCTTCACCACCTCCACCCAAACCCACACTGCTATTTAGTGGTTGCTTTTTAAAGCTCGTGGGCAGAAGCAGCATCATGACCAGTTAGAAAGAACATTTGGAAGCAACTCTTTGAAGCTATTTATTCAAAATAAGTAGATCAAATGACACAAAGGTAGGACATCTGTGAGGGCTTGGAGAGGAGCAGGACTTCTGTTTCAGAAATAAAGAGACTGCTTCTCTCAAAAAAGCACTGGGCTCCCACATGCTATTCACCTGTTGCTCTCTTGGCATTCCTCAGGAATCTGCAGCTGTCTATTACTTAGTCTTGGATGTGAAAGAATCTGACTGTTCGGTCCTATCCAGGAAACACTGGGATGACTGTGAGCCAGCTCTTTCTAAACGTGTACCTGAGATAGTAAGTAAGCAAGGTACCCTTCTCCTTCTTTTATCGTTCTTGACCTTGACCTCTGTCTACTCTGCTTACACAGGGTGGCTGCATGCCTGGTGGCTAACACAGCGAGAAAGGAAGAGCAGATTCTGCCTCTTGACTCATGAAGACTATGTTGACCTTGAGGAATAGTCTCTTGAGAGCCATACCTGGGATCTGGGATCCTGGGGATTATGGTCTCATGGGATAACAAGCCCAGCTGTGAGACCTTGGGAAAATCACCTAAAGTTGTTAGAATTTTGCCTCAACTGTGAAAGAAGAGGAGGGGTTTGGAGTAGCTGGACTCCAAGGTCCACTCCATGGGTCTAAGTACCTATGAACTTGTGAGTATGTCCTATAAAGACTGGCCCCATCGGCAGGAATAGCCGAAGGGATTAACTGCGGTGACCTTGAGGAATAGGGTCTTATTCTATACACATTGCATGTGGGCACTCACCAGACTCTCCACCATTGGAAGAGAACACAAAGAAGATTAAGCACATATACAAGATTTCACTTCTAGAAAATAAGATGTTTGCATATGTAGAACTTTTAGTACCTTTTTCCCTTGAAAATGTTTGGGATATGGTCATGATCTGTTTAAACAGTTTCTCCCTGGCTCTCATGAAGGTTTTGGAAGCCTACAGCGTTCAGCTTCCAGATATAGACTAAGACAATACAGGTTTTGAAAGAGGATTTGGTGAGAGAAAACATAGCTGAATTCTCAGTTGATAGTAGGGGTATGTGACCTCACTTTTTGTCCCCTCACATTTAACCCAGGGAAAGCAGTGTGCGATGACACAAACCCTTTTCTCTTACAGGTGATCGGACAGTGTAAGGTAATAGCTACACAATGTTTGAATGACTCCCAGCATTTCAGAGTGAATGACTATAACTGCACCACAAGTTCTGGTATGGTCGTCTGTTAAAATGCTAATTCTGGATTAACAATTACACCATGGTATTCATCATATAATGCTAAGAAATGGTTCCTGCCCTCATAGACTCAATTATTATTTGCTGTCTTCAGAGGAGAAGGGAGAGGGTTTTCTTCTGTTACCAGTACACCTTCCCTTAAAGAAATTCGATATAGAATAGAAATCTGTAAGAGGTGGTAGAGTATCATTGTACAGAACGTATGTTCTGAGGTCACATTTGAGTTTGAATCCCAGCTTCCTCACTTAATAGTTGTACCATCTTAAGGGCAAGTTACTTAACCTCTTTAAGCTTTCCTCCTTTGTAAAATAAGGATCATAATAGTATTAGCCTTCCAGATCCTTCTTAGAATTAAGATGCTCTATGTAGCATACTTTGCAGACTACTTAACACTCCATTACTGATTTCAGCATCTAAAAGTTGTGTATTACTGTAGAGTTCCCAAAGTGGTTACACAGTTTATCCCATTTCTCATCTTACAACAAGATCATACGAGGTAAAGATTATGATACTTTCTATTTTAGAGATAAAATAACCGAGTCTCAAAGCGGTTCAGTGACTTGGCCTTGGGAACACAGCGAAAATGTGGTAAAGACATGATCCTATTTCGGGACTATTGACTCTGAGTGTCATCCTCTTTTTTGTTGTTGTTTCCAAAAGAATCATTACAGAATTCCTTTAAAAATTGTCCATTGCAACATGATTCAACTTACAACAATTTCATAGCCAAGTGACTCCTTCAGGAAGTCACCTTGAAGAAAGAGTGACCTGTATCTTCTCTCTCTGGGCAAAACTCTGTTAATAATGCCTCTGCCTCCTCGGAGAGACAGGAGGAATTTAGTGAAATATTAACCCTTTGTGAGTGATAGGAGGTGTGTCTCAATGGGTACACAACAGAGACTAAAGCATCAAAAAGATCTGGATTTAAGCAGAGCTCTGCTACTGACTGGAGAATTTGATCTCAAGTGAATCACTTAGCTTCTCCAACCCTCAATTTGCTCATCTGTAAAATGGGAGCGATCATTCCTCTTGCTACCATACTATGTGTATTAAGTCCCAGCATTGACATTGCTGTTTCCAACCCAGTACTGCAAAATTGCCATCTTCTTTCCCCAGTCTCTTCAGCACTGACCAATACTAAAGATAGCCCTGTACTCCTCGACTTCCTCGAAGAAACTGAGCTTTACAGGGAACTAGCCAACAAAGCCCTTGAGAAGTACAAACGGGAGAATGGAGATTTTGCTGCTTTCAGAGTGGACCGAGTGGAGAGAGTTGTCAGAGCGGTGAGTCTCTGCTCACGTCAGCTGGCTTCTGAGGGCCCAACTCCAACCTGGCAGGTCCAGACTCGGTGGCACTGGCCCTCTCCACTGGCCTCACATGTCCAGCTCCTTTCTAACTGAGGGCCCTGTTGCAGCCTCAACCGAAAGGCAAGAGATACCAAAGAAACTGCTTTCCTGCAGTTTTTTAATGTTGGGGAGTTGTGGGACTATAAATATCTACTGAAGAGGAGGGAAAACTCAAAACAGGAAGGAGGGAAAGACAGAAGAGCATTATTGGGGTTACGTGAGTCGTTGAAAATCACCCAGTCCTAACCTCCTTGTATGATGATGGGAAACTGAGGCACAGAGATGCCGTCTCAGCACACCCAGGGTTGTGGCTGGTGCAAGACAGTTCCCCTGCCTTCCATTCCAGTCCAGGGCTCCTGTTGCCTCCCACCCAGAGGGGTGTTGTAAAGTGGTTATCTGATGAAGGTCTTGCATTTTGAAAATGCCAAGTTAAATTAATTACGGTGTGTACCTGTGATGGAATGAATACAGTACAGTTACTAGAGAGAATGTTTTGGGTCTGTATGCACTGGGAAGAGTTCCTAAGGGGAAAAGCAGGTTAGAGAATGAAACTTGGACTCTGATGCCATTTGTGTTGATTAGATATGTGTGTATATGGGCAATATATTTAGGAAAAGCTAGAAGAAACACATCAGATATGTGGTAGGGGTACTTCTGGGAAGAAGAGATCAGGAGCAGGAAGGGTGAGTTTTCACACTGCTTGGTTATGTCTATATTATTTGACCTTTTCAATGAAATAGTATTTACCTTATCACTTACGTGACGAATTTTTAAAAGACAGTGGCCCTGAGAAAAAGGGCACATACTGGCGATTTGAATCACCGTGGTGCTTTACAGTCCATTGGGTAGTAGGCATCTACGGCCTCTTCCTTTATTCTAACATCTTATGTGCCTGAAACTGCTTTGATCCAATTTGTTCTAGAGAGGAGGGGAAAGAACCAAGTACTACATGGACTTCTCTGTGAGAAACTGCTCCAGGAGCCACCATTTCCCCAGGCACCATAATGTGAGTATAATAAATGTCTCTGAAATACTAGAGTATTTGGTTATAGGTAACATTCAGAGACCACCCCCCATGCATCAGGCACCCTTCCACCACCCTGTGAGGAAGATACTATTTTTGTCTCTCTTAGAGATGGAGAAACTGAGGCACAGGGAAGTTAAATGAATCATAAGAGTATGATTTTATAATACGCACAATACATACCTAACCTTGACACTGAGATTGAATTTAAACTCACTAGGATTAAAGATTTAGCTAAAAGATTAAGAGCCTACACCATGGGTGCCTTCATTCACTTCATCTCATTTGCTCTTCACAGTGACCCCCTGTGACAAATATGGACGTACCTGAGGACCAGCAAGGGGGCTTGCCCAAGGTTCATATCCAAGCTGAGATTAGAATCCAGTTCTCCTAATGCTCAGTCCAGTGCGATTTCCCCCCTAATCACTTATAAATGGATACTCATGCATCTGTAGAAAGCTTTTATTAGTGAAACTCAGCATTGGTAGGGCGACTTAGAGTTTCCAAAACACCTCCACTGATGTTATTGCCTTGTTGGATCCCTGTGACAACTGTGCTGAGGAGAAGCAAACGTTTGCTCTCATTTCCATGGGACAGAAGTTTAACCAGTTGCCCAAGTGCACTTAGCTAGAAAGTGTTAGGACATAGGATTTTAACAGTGGGATTCTGATTTCAAGTTCGGGATAATTCTGAGGTTTAACAGCATATTCTCCGGGGCCAGAAGAGAGGAAGTATTCGTTAGTTCCCTTCTGGCTTGAAGCAGTTCTGAAGCAGTTCTAGAATCCTGCCCCCAGAAAAGATACCTCTCTCTCTCTGTCCCTTCTTCAACAAATCCTTAACAACCCAGTGCAGAAACTTGGCAGCCCGAGAAGAGGAGTCTCAGTCCTAAGGGTTTTACAACATGATCTCATTTAATTAAGCCCTCCCATAACCTGAAGGTAGTTAGAAATTTCAAGTGACTTGCCTAAACTCACACAACTGGTAAATGGTGAAGCCAGAATTCACGTAGCTCCGTCTGACTCCAGAACTGTCGCATCTAGAAAAGCGTTGTCTTCTTGTCCTAGTCTAATTTTGACAGCTGGGTTTAGGAGCCTCTGCAGCATAGGGATGCCAGCCAGTCATAGCCTCTGTACTCAGGGTACAGCCCTAAATCACTTTGATAGGGTCCAGCAAACCCATTTTCATACTGGTTCCCTCCTTTCCAGAACTTTCCTTCAAGGGTCAGGGTAAAGTTGTACAAATTCCTCTTTGGCACCTCTCTTCATTCTCTCTAGGCACAGGAAATTGGGTTTCCAGTGCAGAAGGTTTGCAGGAAAGGCAAGGCATCAATGATGGGGTATCCCTCACGACCCCCCATGGGGTGACCCTGGTGTGAACCTGGTGTGACCCCTCATGGAAGAGAACCACAGCAACTTCAAGTGACCCACTTAGGAAACTGCACTTTCTCCAAGTATTGACTGGGAAAGATTGTTAAATAACTAGCAGAGATATTTGACAATATTACCCTGATTTTTCTAAAGCTCATATTTCCCAAACATATAAAAGTTTACAGCTCTAGCTGTGCACCTTCTTGCGACCTGCACACACACATACACACACAAGTGCATACGTATACAAACGAACAAGCTTCTCTCTTCTTTATAGGCCTTGGGATTCTGCAGAGCAGATTTGTCCTACGATGTAGAAGTCTCTGACTTGGAAACGCCAGAACACATTGCCATAAACTGTGAAGTCTTCAATTTTGAGGTGGGTTGCTTAAGTCATCTTTGCTTAAGTCGTGCCAGACAAAGAGATATTTTCATACATATAGTGTATTTTGTTCTTTTAGCTCTGGGGGTGGTGGGGAGATAGGGATAGAGGCAGAGAGAGGAGAGGGGGCTGAAAAGGAATATAGAGGGAATAGGCCCCCAGGGAACAAATGGGGTACAATTGCTGATATGATATCCCAATTGGGAAGAGGTAAGCTTTTAAAGTAAAATCATAACCAATTCAATGAACGTCTAATGAATATGAAAATGGTCCTTGTAGCCAAAGCTCCAGTCCTGAGACTCAAATCTTCACTTTCATCATCAAGCCTAGAACCTAAGGGGAATGGATAAACCTCAAACACATTATATAAAGATACATAAAATAAGGCACAAAGCAGTGTTTCACATCTGTCCCGGAAAGCTTTGTTCTGTACCAAGATAGTCATCACAGTATTTTTCATGTCAGCAAAAACTGAAAATAATACAAACGTCTATGTATTGGAGGAAAGGCAAGGCATCAGTGATGGGGTATCCCGCACGACCCCCCATGGGGTGACCCTGGTGTGAACCTGGTCTATGTATTGGGGGGATGGTGAACAAGGCAGGTTGGTCACCAGGAGTAAGGCTCCACAGATTTTTTTTTTTATTAAAATCTTGACAAGAAGGAGAGTGAAGAAATGAAATGGTCACCCTTAAGGACCATAAGAAATGCTTATACCGTATAAGTAACATTCTACAATGTAATTTCACCATTTGATGTTGAAATGAGAAAATAGGGATGATAAGTAAAGTTTTTCCTAATACAATATTTATTGCCTCTGAAGAACCACCTTTACTCTGAGATATATTTCTGACTCTTGTATTATCAAAATATTCCAATTGTGAAATAATGATGGTAGCAGATGACAGGTTTTTTGTATTTTATTTTATTTAAGATTGATTTATTTATTTTAGAGAGAGAGAGAGAGAGAGAGTGCTCAAGCAGGGAGAAGGGCCAAAGGAGAGGGAGAGAAAGAATCCTAAGCAGATTCCCTGCTGAGTATGGAGACGGATGTAGGGCTTAACCTCAGAACCCTGAGATCTTGACCTGAGTGGAAACCATGACCGGATGCTTAATTGACTGAGTCACCCAGGTGCCCCATTGTTTGCATTTTAAATGTCAGTTTGGATGGATAAAAGTTTGAGACTGCTATCCTATTTTAAAAATTGATTTGTGGAGTCTGGAATTCTGAAATCCATTGGTCTAAACTGACTTTCACATCTAACTACTCCTTTTGTGTTCTGCAATGACACTCATTTGTCTGTATCCTTTACCAGGAATGTAGAAACATCAGTGGTATACCACACCATTTTGGCCATCCTCACCACTCTGGTAGGCATGAGCATTCTCTTGCTGGGAAGCCTCCATTTAAGCCCGATGAATTTAGAGATCACCATCATCCCCACAAGCCACATAAATTTGGATGCCCACCTCTCCTAGAAGACAGGCCACCATTTCAGGCAGGAGCTTCTCCACGATGGCCCCCTCCAGGACCAGGATGTCATCACCCCCATTTTGGCCCCACTGGGACCCATGGACACCCTCATAATCATAGTTCCAGTGAGCACCATTCCCACGGACACCCTCCTCCTGGACATCATCCCCATGGGCACCATCCCCATGGACACCATCCCCATGGGCACCATCCCCATAAGCATCATCCCCATGGACACCATCCCCATAAGCATCATCCCCATGGACACCATCCCCATGGACACCATCCCCATAAGCATCATCCTCATGGACACCATCCCCACAGCCATGATTTCTTTGACCATGGGCCTTGTGATCCACCACCCCAAAGCCAGGGTCCAGAAAATCACCATCGCTGGGGTCATGGCCCACCGTCTAGGCACTCAGAAGAAGGAGATCTAGGTAAAAGACACTTTCCCTTCCACTGGAGACAAATGGGATATGTTCACCGGCTACCTCCACTAAAGGATGGTGAAGTTCTTCCTCTTCCAGAAGCCAATTTTCCCAGCTTCTCATTGCCAGACCTCCACAATCCTAAAAAGCCAGATATTCAGCCCTTCCCTCAATCAGTTTCTGAATCATGCCCAGGGGCATTTAAGAGTGAGTTTTTACATGTCTCAAAGTTTTTTGCACACTCGCTTCCAAAATAAAATCTGATTTCCTCGATGGAGAAAAATTAATGTTCTGACTTAGAACCATAAATAAAATATGATCAATAATGAATACAAAATTCATGTACTTTAATCTTACTTATATATTCATGGTAGGGCAAATGTGGGTGAGAGAGGAGATGGCATAAGAAGACAGAGATGAAAGGAAAGGAGAGGAAAGATGTCAATGCTACAAGTCTGTCACTGACCACAAAATCCTTGCAGCAAATCTCTGATCCTCTTTCTTTCCTGAATTTAATAACTCCTTTAAGTCTAGAGGCTTTCCTCACTGAGTAGTTAGGTTGTAGGTGGGCATACCAAGAAGGTATGTTTTATCAGTCAAGGGATTATTCTTCTAACCCAAAATTCAAATTCCCTCCTACTTGTTATTTCTAGTCCTCTAAGTTTCCCTTTGGAAAAAAGTAAGTTCTAAACTCAATTTGATGCAATCAAGTCTTGGGCTATGAACTACAAAGAATGTTGCAGGAACAAATCATAACCATGAGTTCAGGTGCATAAGAAATATCACTTTATTTTCAGAACAAATTAATTTCCATTTCAGGCTGCCATCCTGGTAGATTAATAGGAGACTCAACCTCAGTTCTTCTTAGAATCCCCTCACCCTGCTACTCCCCACACAACCTTGTGCCGCAGTTCTAGAATATCATGTAGTGCCAAGGTGTTTGGGTGGTGGGCATGAGAAAGGAGCTCTGAGTCTCCTTCACTGGTCCACTAGCTTCCCTCCTGCTGAGGGATGCTTACTACCCTGTACGCCTCCCTCCTTGGGTCGAGCTTATCAGCTACTGCAGTATCAAACTGAAGGTAAAAGATTCTCTGCAAGACTGCTAATGAACTTGTCTGCCCTTGGCTATTCTCTTCCTGAGGTCTTGCTGCCTTCCAGGCTACATGCCCAGAAAGCAGGGCAGACATGTTCTCTGCTTAGGACCTCCAGAAACCTCTGTCCTGCTCATATTTTCCCCCTAGGCTGCGTGTTCTAGGCTCAGATAACCTCTCTTTATTCAGTTTTGGTACCAGAGGACTCTTTCTCCATAATTAAATCTTCTTTCTTTTCCCTTCTTCCCAAATCAAAGCTCAAGCATTTAGACATAGGCTAATAAGACTTTGGGTTTGCTACCTGAATTACTGGAAGCACTTGTAGGTACATAGTGATGGCAGGAGGTAGGGGTGTGTGTGTGTGTGTGTGTCTGGGAAGAGGAGGGAAGTATAGGGGGGAAAAAAAACCAAACTAAGGCCAAAGGAGATGTGGGTAAGTTGGTTGTTAGGTTGGGAAAAAGGAGAGGCCCACAAAGAGGCAGAAGCTGAAACTGGGAGAGAGAAGAGAGGTCTAACAGCACATAGTGCAGGAGGAGTTGGAATCAGAACTTAGGGTTTATCAGAAAGGTTCCTTAGGTTTGGCAAGTAGACACCCAAATCCACCACACTGGAAACATGCAAGGAGGGGGAAAACAGGACCTCATTCTACCCATCTCTTCTTATGCTTCTCTACTGTCTTCTCCACCCTGAGGAGCATTTTTCTTTCTAGAACCAATGCAACTGAGTGATGAGAGGCCGACTTGACCAGAGACCAGAGAGGATGCCCATATTTTATTTTTGGTTGCCCCAGCGTCCTGGTATGGGACTCCCGGCATGCACTTTGTCCCCGTGCACAGGCTCTCCAGGCATGCAACGTGATCAGTAGCAGCCCATTTTTCTGCAGCTAGATATCTTGCAAAGAAATGATTAAAAGATATCTGTATGTTGTACTCATTGTTGCACTGTTGTGCCACGTAGTGACCTTCAGGAAGGGTTTTGGGAAAGTCACCTGGGAAAGGGAATAACAGGTGATTGGTGTTTTTTTTTTCCTCCTCCTTTAAATAGTTTCTGATTTGTTATACAACCTTGTGCAATCACCTGGAAATGTGCTCTGTGCTCCCACGTGCTTCCTGAATGCAAACAAGCAGGTTAACGACCCCAGTGTTATAACATTTCAGCCTGAAATCTGTCTGGATAACCCAACAGAGCCATTTGTCCTTTGGAAATAGGGCGAATGGTGTATGGTGGCAGGAACCCACCCGGACCCGGAGCCCTGAAGCAGAGAGATGCGTGTACAGAGATAAAGGCCTGGAAATAGCTAAAATCAGCATCAAAGTTGGCGCCCGATTCTTGATTCTCGGTGAACCTGTCCCTCTGCTCCAGAGGGAGACTGCTAAATCATGAAATTACTTGCCTTACTTTTTCTCTGCTCCAGGCTGCTACCAAGTTTAACCCAGGAGTCCTCACAAGAAATCGACTGCGATGATGAAGACTTATTTAAGGCAGTGGACACTGCGCTGAAGAAATACAACAGTAGAAGCCAAAGTGGCAACCAGTTTGTGTTGTACCGTGTAACTGAGGTCGTCAGGACGGTAAGTGAGTTGTGTTTTACCTTGAGGCCATTTGAGATGTGTGCTGTCCTTCCTGGCCCAGCCCCTCCCCCAACCCCACCACCCCACACCCCAACAATAGCAACACCAACCATCACCCAAGAACCCAGGAGCAAAGGTAGAAGCTTACATCTCTTAGAAAAGATCAACACCACTCTGGCCCCAGGGGTGCAGGGCAGGGTATGACTAGTCTTTGGGCAGCCAAGCTTGGCTTCCTGGGTGATCAGGAAACCAAAGTACCATGAGACAAAGGTAGATGGAGTCATTTGAAGGAAACCATTCAGGGTAGGAGAATCCAGGAACTCAACGGGACTGCAGCAAAAGGACTTACTGGGTGACCAGCCCTTAGACTAAAATAGAGAGACCTCCAGACCCCAGGTGGGGAGGGGATGCTTATGTCTAACAAATAATGTATGATCTCACTTACATGTGGAATTTTTTAAAAAAAGTCTAACTCACTAAGGCAGAAAGTACAGTGGTGGTTGCCAGGGGCCCAGGCTAGGGGAAAGTGGAAGATGCTGATCCAAGGGTACAAACTTCCAGTTTTGAGATGAGTAGGTCCTGGGGATCTAATATACAACATGGTGACTATAGTTAAGAATACTGTATCGTATACTTGAAATTTGCTAGAAGACTAGATTTTAAGTGTTCTCACCAGACATACACACCAGACATACCCAAAAAAGGTAAGTATATCAGGTGATGGACATGTGGATCAGGTTGTTTGTGACAACTAGTTCATGATGTATGTGTATATCTGTGCATATATATCATCGCATTGCACACTTCAAATATATGCAATTTTCTTTTATCAATTATACCGCAAGAAAGCTAGGGGGAAGGCAGAGTTACATCTAAGAGGAGGTAAAAATGAGATTAACATGCATTAGACAAAATGTCGACCAGTCTGTATAACTGAATGCATCAAGGGTAACAGCGATGTTCTAGATGGTTTTTAATATATTTTTTAAAGATTTTATTTTTTTGACAGAGAGAGATCACAAGTAGGTAGAGAGGGAGGGAGAGAGAGAGAGGGAGGAGGAAGCAGGCTCCCTGCCTAGCAGAGACCCTGATGTGGGAATCGATCCCAGGACCCTGAGATCATAACCCGAGCTGAAGGCAGAGGCTTAACCCACTGAGCCACCCAGGCAGCCCCTGTTTTTAATATTTTTTTTTATAGCTAATTGATGCATTCAGGTTGGAGACAAATTCTGACAGTAGGTGTGGTTTCAAAAAACACAAATCTTTCAATAGTTTGTTTAAATGAATTTCACTATAAAACTCGGTGCCTATCATAGTTAAGTAACTGTTTACTTTGGCGGAGGAGAAAAGTCTAGTCATCTGACATGATCAGGGTAAAAAAAAAAGCCCAGGGGGCATGATTATTATTTTTATTTTCTGAAAGTAAAATTGGATCATCCTGTTTTACAAACTCGTGTAGTGATGTAGACATTTGGTCCTGGTCCTCACAAGCGACAGCTGACTGGTGTTCTCTTCATTGGCTGACATCCATGACAAATGGGCTCTTTTGTTCTAAAATGTCCATGGAATCATGCTTTATCTTTACTCTGCTATATGGGTCCCATCTATACACTACTGTTTATTTCTTACAAAATCTGAGACCTGGAAGGAACTTGGAAGGCTATCTTGTTTGACTCCATCATCTCAGATGCAAATAAAGTGACACAAGCAGGGTCCCAGAGTCAGGAGACTTGGGATATGGGGCCGGCTATGCTTTTTCAAGGTGTGGGGCTGCCGCAACCCTTCCCATCAGCTCAGGGCCTCCTTTCTCCCACTTGCAAAGTGAGGGGCTGGACAACATCACCTCTCCGGTCTCTTGCTATTAGATGTGCCAGGCTTTTCCATTAGGAAAGCTCACCTGACTCAGCACCTTTGCACTTTCTGTTTTTAGTTGAAGTATAGTTGACACACATGTTACACTAATTTCAGGTGTGTAAAATAATGGTTTGACAACTCTCTGTGCTATGCTCCGCTCACTACAGGCATAGTTACCATCTGTCACCATAAACGCTAGGACTGTACCATTGCCTGTATTCCCTGTGCTGTGCCTTTCTTCCCTGTGACGTACTCATTCCATAACTAGAAGCTTGTACCTCCCACTCCCCTTCACCCATTTTACCCATCCCCCACCCTCCTCTGCCCTGGCAGAGTTTTTTCTCTGTATTTAGGGATCTGTTTCAACTTTTTATTTGTTCATTTGCTTCATTTTTTAGATTCCTCATATAAGTGAAATGATATGGTATTTATCTTTCCCTGGCTGATCTGTTTTACTTAATATAATACCCTCTAGGTCCATCCATGTTGTCATAAATGGCAAGATCTCATTCTTTTGTATGGCTGTGTAATATTCCATTATATATATGTATACACCAAGGTTTGCCTACCATATATATATGCATGTATACACACACACACACGTATTCTTTATCTATTCATCTATTGATGGACATCGGCATTGCCTCTCTATCGTAAATAATGCTGCCATAAACATATGGATTCATGTGTCTCTTTTCACAGTAGTGTTTTTGTTTTCTTTGGGTAAATACACAGTAGTCAATTGCTGGATCAGATAGTATTTCTATTTTTAATTGTTTAAGGAAGCTTCATACTATTTTTCATGGTAGCTACACCAATTTACATTCCCACTGACAGTGCAAGAGGGTTCCTTTTTCTCCATGTCCTCACCACTTGTTATTTCTTGTCTTTTTGATTCTAGTCATTCTGACAGATGCAAGGTGGTATACCATTGTGGTTTTAAGTTGCATTTCCCTGATGCTGAGTGGTGATGAGCATCTTTACATGTGTCTGTTGGCCATCTGTATGTCTTCTTTAGAAAAAACATCTATTCAGGTCCTCTGCCCATTTTTTAATTGGATTATTTGTTTTATTTGATGTTGAGTTGTGTAAGTTCATTATATATTTTGGATGCTAACCCTTTACCAAATATATCATATGCAATTATCTTCTCCCATTCAGTAGGTTGGTGGCCTTTTCATTTTGTTGATGGTTTTCTTTGCTATACAAGAGCTTTTCATTTTGGTGCAGTCCTAATCATTTATTTTGGCTTTTGTTCCCTTTGCCTGAGAAGACATATCTAGAAAGATGTTGCCAAGCCCAATGTCAGAGAAATTACTGCCTATGCTTTCTTTTAGGAGTTTTATATTTTCAGGTCTTTAAAATGTCTTTGCACTTTAAAAGTTTTATTTATTATCTCATGTCATGGTAGAAAAAATAGAAAAATGAGGCAATAAAAACAGTAAAGTTACCAAAAATTAATCTGCCATCCAGTGATAACTTAATTTTTTTTATAAAAATGAAAAGTGGCTTCTTATTTGTTTCCTCACTGTAAAAGAAATGTTTATTTTTTTAAAAGACAGCTCACAAACACTTGATTAAAGAAGTGAGACAGCTGTACTCCTACCACTGAAAGACAAACATTTTAATAGCTTTGCTTCCTAACTTTCTGGACTTTAAAGAATTATGTATGTACCTACATACATACATTGGTTTTCACAGAAATGGGCTAATACTAGGATACCACTTTGTAACTTAAAAATATATATTTGTAGGGGCGCCTGGGTGGCTCAGTGGGTTAAGCCGCTGCCTTCGGCTCAGGTCATGATCTCAGAGTCCTGGGATCGAGTCCCGCATCGGGCTCTCTGCTCAGCAGAGAGCCTGCTTCCCTCTCTCTCTCTCTCTACCTGCCTCTCCATCTACTTGTGATTTCTCTCTGTCAAATAAATAAATAAAATCTATAAAAAAATAAAATAAAAATAAAAATATATATTTGTAAATATATTGTGGACATTCTTCAAGTAAATATTTATAACTTTCAGATTTTTTTAAAAGATTTTATTTATTTGAGAGAGAGAGAGAGAGAGCGCACGTGCAAGTTTGTGAGTGTGTGTGTGTGTGTGTGTGTGTGCTCACAAGTAGGGGGAGGAGCAGAGGCAATGGGGGGAAGCAGACTCCTGGCTGAGCAGGAAACCTCACAGGAGGCTTGATCTCAAGACGCTGAGATCATGACCTGAGCCAAAGGCAGGTGACTGAGCAGGTGTCAGCTTTCAGTATTTTTAATAAATGTTTTGGCCTTACTGAATTAAATCAAGATCACATACTCATATCAGCATTAGCTCCCACTCAGAGTTATTTGCTGTTGGGTCAGTTATGTGTGTCTGGTTGCTTTTTTTCAGGATGACCCTGACACGTTTTATTCCTTCAAGTACGAAATTAAGGAAGGAAACTGTTCTGTTCAAAGCGGCAAAACCTGGCAGGATTGTGACTACATAGAATCTGCTCAAGCTGTAAGTGGGCGGTGGTTCCTGAGCCCCTGGCGTTCTCTGTGGAGACCGTCAGATCTTTTCACTAGGGCGGGAGATGTTTAGTACTGTCAGGCCTCTTTGTAAGTCATGCAGATAAACCCTCAAACGTGTGGAAAAGCCAAAGGCTTGCTGTCCGTGTTCTTCTGTGTGTCAGAACACGGAGAGGACAGCAGTGAAACATAGAGAAGCCCTCCCATGAGAAGGGGACTCTAATGACTCATTGGGACAGAGGACATGGCCCCAAAGAGACCCTAGAGCAACATTTGGGCCAAGACTGAGGGCTGGTGAGGGGACAGCATGCCTCTGCCTCCCACTAGCTGACACCCCAGAATCTGGATGCTGCTTCCTAAAGGGGAGAGGACATTGACCTCATCAGGCTGTTGGAGGACGAAATGAGGCAGGATATGCAAAGAACCGTTTTTGGATAACAATGGCTATCTTAACCAAATGCCTAACCCCTGCCTGGCACAGCAGGGCTGATTGTTGCCTTAATGAGGGGGGCATGGGGACAGTGTTTGCTCCACTTCAACAGTGCTTGCCCCCACCCCCGCCCCAACCCCAGCAAGCCGCTCTTTCCCCATCCCGGGAACCCACACCTGTCATGCCCTGCTTGCAGTTTCAACACCGAAATTGAAGGGAAAGTCATGAGGAGGCTTTAGCAGGCACATGCATCCATTTTGGTGAAAAGGAAACGTGCTTTAAAACCTAGCCTTTTGTACTACCTCTCCTCCAATGTCTGGTGAAATCAGTGGCTGGCAAAAATAATCACGAGGCTACAAAAACTTTCACTCCTGCGTGTCAAAAGTCTGAAAAAAATTTGGCAAGTTCAAAAAAATAAAAAAAGAAAAAGCTATATTGAGCTGTAGTACCAGGTGGGCTTCTCCATCTGAAAGATGGAGATAAATGGTCTCTCTCTTTCTTTTTTTTTCTTTTCTTTTTAGGCCACAGGAGAATGCTCCGCCACAGTGGGGAAGAGAGGGAATATGAAATTCTCCGTGGCTACACAGACCTGCCAGATCACTCCAGGTAGCTAATGTGTCTGGGGGAAAAGGAACCGGTTCTCTGTGGTGTCAGGAGCACAGCCTCGAAGAAGCCCCCTCCCTCAGTGGCACCAGCGACGGTGCATTGGGGGTGGGATGGTGGAAGGGCAGAGTCCTAGGTCTGGGCGAGGCTCCTTCTGATCAACCCTTCAGCTCTCTCTGGGCTCCCCTCCTGACTGCTCCAGTGTATGGGTCCTGTGCAAAGGCTCTAAGAAGGGACCAGAAGACACGAGAACTATCTTCAATTGTAGGCCAGGAGGGAGGGAGAGAAGCACAGGCTTTGAGGTCAGACTTGGCCTGGAATCTTTCCAAATTCCTCACCTTATCGGGTTTTCTCTTCCTTATCTCTGAAAGGGAGTAAGGGATACATACCAATGATCTTACCTCAGAGGCTTGTTGTAGACTCAGCTGGAAGAGATGCCTGAAGGTCCTGCCATCACAATCTAGTAATGATAGCCAGGATACGGGGTCGCAAGAGCTAAGGATTTTTGAGCATTTACAGCCAGCCACAGTTCAAAATGCTTCACATATGGTAACGTACTTAATTCTCACAACTCTATGAGGCAGGCATTAAATCCTCACTTCACAGGAGAGAAACTGAGGTCCGCCAATGTTAGATACCTTGCCCAAGATCCCACAGCTACTAATTATCAGAGTTGGTATTGTAGATGCTGACTAAACACAATTCCTTTGGCATTTAAGTATGGAGCCACTTATCAACTGATACAGCTACTTAACTCCTTTCCGAAAACAGCAGACCCATGTGCAGCCTGTCTCTCTCGCTTGACTTCTGCCCAACTGCTTCACACCAGTGACCGGTGGCCATTACTGATGGATTAACATACCCGTGGAGCCAAGCTCAGCACCTGGCTCACTACGGCAGATGCAAAACATGTTGGTTGGACTGAATCAATAGAAAATACATTGTGCTCTGAACCAGGCTTCAAGGAGCTTTAGTTCATGCTTAAAAAAATAAAGAAAGAAAAAATAATGTATCTATTTTGTTTTACTTAAAAAAAAAAAAGGTTTATTTATTTATTTTAGAGAGAGGGAGAGAGTGCAAGGTGGGAAGGGACGTGGAGGGGCAGAGGGACAGAGTGAATCTCAAGCAGACTCTGTGCTGAGCGGGGAGCCTGAAACAGGGGTTCCATCTCATGACCCTGAGACCAGGACCTGAGCTGAAATCAAGAGTCGGATGCTTAACCGACCAAGCCACCCAGGCGCCCCAATGTTTTACTTTTTTATAAGAGGATAAATCCAGGTTGCTTCTATAATTTAAAATTACTTTTAAGTAAATTTAAAATAACTGTGCACAGTAGTACATGTGTGAGATGTTCCTAAGTGAATGAGAGCTTTATTGTTTTGGCTAGAAAGCAGTCTTGCATTCTCTTTTTTGGTGAATACTAGGATTCACTGGAAGGTTTATGAGGGCTTTCCAAATTATCTCATTTAGGGCAGTGCATCTGAACGCAGGTTTCACTCATTAATGCTGCCCCCTTTGCCTGCTCTTTGTCAAGCCGATGGCCCGGTGGTGAGAGCCCAGTTTGACTGCCTTGGCTGTGTGCACCCCATCTCGACCGCGAGCTCTGACCTGGAACCCGTTCTAAGACACGCCATTGAACATTTCAACAATAACACGGATCATTCCCACCTCTTTGCTCTTAAAGAAGTGAAAAGGGCCAACCGACAGGTTCGTTCTTTACTGCAAACAGTAATCAGTATTACGTGTTCTTTGTAGAGACAGCGAAACAGAAAGGTTCTTCTGTGCTTAAGGCTTTAAGAAAACCATATCATTACCCAGCATTCATGAGTCAAACATGGCTCCCCAAATTAAATTGTACCTAAAAAGTTGGCACAGTTTTCTGGATATCCTTTAAATTCTAAGTTCCATATCATTGCGGGGGAGGGGGGGAGTAAATACTTATAAAACTGGTCTTTTCGTTGCCTCAGTTCACTAAGCCTCTACTGACAGTTGACTATTTCCTTTGTATTTCAGCCTCTAATTATGAAGGACTCACTTTGGTCAGTAATATGCCCTGCTTTTAATAGACCTTCCGGTTTGCTTTCAAGCAAGACCGTGTTCTGCTCCATTATGTCCATATCCAGCTGTATCAGGATGCAACTAGCCCAGGGTGAAGCAGGAGAAATTTTTCTGGCCTGGCAGTTTGGAAAACTGAGGCCCTACCTGGAAAGGGTGCCCAAGCTCGAAAGTCTTCTTCTCGATCTAGAAGAGCATTACTAATATTTCACAAAATTGATGGAAGCTTTTCTTCCTGCTGCCTAGCCGGGAAGTACTGCTAGGTCTTAGGGAGTTAGAGTAATTCCATATATACGTTGCTTTCTGTTGTTAGATGGGTAGGAGTGCAGGGGGTAGGTGTGATGTGGACAGAGTGAGAGGCATCCGTTTGCCGTTTATTCAGAAGTGACTTCTGCCTACTCACAATCATTGTTCATATCATCCACCACTTACGATATGCCAGGCAGTCTTCTCTGTGCCCCATAATGCTGTCAATGATGTTTAAACTGCCTTTTCAATATTTGCTCCCAAATTTGTTTCAGGTGGTATCCGGATGGAACTATGAAATTACTTACTCAATTGCGCAAACGAATTGTTCCAAGGAGAATTTTCTGTTCTTAACTCCAGACTGCAAGTCCCTTTTGAATGGTGTAAGTAGGCAAAACTCTCATTATGAAGTTCTTAGCACCTTGTGTCCAGTCTTTCCAGGTGGAGGAACGCTCAGCTGTGTAGGAAGTGTCAGTCACTAAAATGTTAGGTGCTATTTACTGATTCACATTCCCCCAGGAACTCCGAAGTTCACACACTGGTCACGCTGCTTTCCCACCTAGTTCAAGAATCTGCATGCCTAGCAGAGCACTTACAGATATAAGCAGGAACTAGGAGAGCCTGAGACCAGATGATGCCATGATCAAGTTTGTCTTTTCATGCCTTCAGTCTCCTGTGTCCTTTTCTTCCCCATGTGCTGTATATCCTTTCTCCCAATCTCTACTCAGAAGAGTCCCTCACTTCCAACTCGTTTTCTTACCTTTCCTCCCCTGCTTTTATCTCTAATGAACACATCCCAAGTCCCTATTCCTTAGTGACCCTTTCTGGGATGATATCCTGTTGTCTGAACCAAAACTATGTTAAAGGAGAGTATGTCGAGATGCAGGTTAAGATAGCCAAGGCATGGCTTCCTTGGGGATATGGGCATAGTAGTAGGAGACCATGCTTTAAGCAAGCCCTTTAACCAAGGAATTTGACTTCTAGAATTCCATTACATGGGAAGAAAATGAGAAATCCTGATAGCAATAATTTCAGCATTATTATTAATAGAACAACACTGGAAGTGACATATCTTCAACAGTAAGGAATGGTTAAGTAAATTACAGTGTATCTGTATAGTAGAATATATGCAGCTATTCAAATTGCATTTCTAGTCTTTAGTGACTTAGTAAAATGACTATAATATGTTAAATAAAAACCAAAAAAGTAGGGTACAGAACTATACAGACAGAGTCACTCAAATCTATAAAGTATAAAAGTATATAAGTATAAAAAATGATGAGAAGCTGGGGCTCCTGGGTGGCTCAGTCGGTTAAGTGTCTGCCTTAGACTCAGGATCGAGTCCACATCGGGCTCCTTGCTCAGTGGGAAGCCTGCTTCTCCCTCTCCCTTCTGCTCTCCCTGCTTGTGCTTTCCCTCTCTCTCTGACAAATAAATAAATAAATTTATAAAAAAAAGTGACAAAAAACTAATATGCCAAAACATAAAATATAGTTAACTTTTAGTTGGAAATTTTGGAGCTTTTTCTAATTCTTCATACTTTTTGGAACTCTTCAGTACTTTTTAAGGTCTTTGATGAAGTTTGTATTTATTTCTTAATTAGGAAAAGTTAAAAGGACAGCCTTAAGAGAGTGAAAAGACAATCCACAGAGTGGGACACAATAATCCCTTATTTGATAAGGGTTTAGTATGAAGAATATATTATTAAAAGCCCTTACATTGCCACAACAAAAAGACCACCCAATTTAAAAATGGGCAAAAGGATTCAATAGATGTTTCTTTCAAAAAGACATGCAAATGGGGGCACCTGGGTGGCTCAGTGGGTTAAGCCTCTGCCTTTCACTCAGGTCATGATCTCAGGGTCCTGGGATCGAGTCCCACATCAGGCTCTCTGCTCAGCGGGGAGCCTGCTTCCTCCTCTCTCTCTCTGCCTATCTGCCTACTTGTGATGTTTCTCTGTCAAATAAATGAATAAAATCTTAAAAAAAAAAAAGACATACAAATGGCCAATAAGCACACGAAAAGGTGCTCAACATGGTCAGCCATCAGGGGGATGTAAATATGAACCATACTGAGCTGCCACTTGACACCCAGAGGGTGGTTGTCATTTTTAATAAATTGGGAAATCATTTCTCATTTTTAATAATTGGGAAATAGCATGTATTGGGGAGGATGTGGAGAAATTGGGAATTTTGTATATTGCCAATGGGAACATAAAATGATGTAGCCACTGTGGGAAACAATTTGGCGCTTCCTCAAAAAGTTAAACATAGAATTACCACATGACCCAGCAACAGCAAGCCTAGGTGTATGTACCCAAACAAATTGAAAATGGAGACACAAACAGATACTTGCCTGGCAACATTCACTGCAGCATTATTCACACTAGCAGAAAGGTGGAAACAACACAAAGGCCCGTCAACAGATGAATGGGTAAACAAGATGGGATATATATATATAAAACAATGGAAAATTCTTAATCATAGAAAGAAATCCCAACACACACTACAACATGGCTAAACCTGGAAAATGTTATGCTAAGTGAAAGAAGCCAGACACAAGAAGACGCACGTTGCGTGATTCCACTTATATAATATTTAACCTATGCAAATTCATAGAGACAGAAGGTGGATTAGAGTTTATCAGGGACTGGAGGAGGGATAATGGGGATTTACTGTTTAATGGGTACAGGATTTGTGTTTGGGGTGATGAACACGTCTGCAAATTATTAGTGGTGAGGGCAGCACACCACTATGAATGTACTTAATGCCCTGAATTATACATTTTTAAATGGCTAAAATAGGAAATTTTATGTTGTAAGTATTTTAGCATAATAAAAAGCATAATATAAAAAGAAAAGGAGAGGAATCCTCTAAAAGCATAAGCTCTCACTACTGTTTCACTTTGTCAGTTTGATTCAAGTCCGGCCATTCAAGCATCTATGAACACCTCGTGCTCCTCTGTGTACTTAGTGGTGTGAAGGGACAGAAGCCTACAATGCTCTCTAGCCTCAGTTTTTCTGCATTGGCTTGTTAGAACCTCAGTTTAGTTTTCTCTTCACCCCCCAGAGAGACACAAGGGCGGGTGGGGGTCACAAAGCCAATCAGACTTTTGGAATAGCTTCTCTGAGCCTCCATGGCCTCGTTTGCAAAAGAGTGAAGAATAGCAACACCTGTCTCACAGATGGCTTAGCGTAGTTCAAGGGCATGAAACAGAAATGAAATGTTTTGCCCACAACTGGTATAGTGTAAAGCCTTGCTATGCAAAGTGTGTGGCAGTGAGTGGCAGAAACAGCATCACCAGGGAGGCTGTTGGAAAAGCAGGAGCTCAACTCCACTCCAGCTGATTCAGAATCTGCATATTAACAAGATTCTCTGGTAATTTATTTGTCTGAAAAGCACTGATTTGAGAGGTTTCATAAATAATTTTCGGGCCACTTTGCATACTAAAATCACTCTGCTAGCTTTAAAAAACACCTATTCCCAGGTCATTCACCCAGACCTTCTGATGTAATTGTTCTGGGTTGGGTCCCTAGAATCAGAATGATCTAGAAGCTTCTCAGGTGAACCAAATATACTGATAGAATTCAGAACCTTTGGGCTACTTCTCCCCATCTGAAATTAAGGTATTCTAAGTCTGATGTTCCCTGTATCTTTCAAAAATATGACATTATATATGTATGTATTATATATATGTAAATAATATGTATGTATATGTGTGTATATATGTATATATATACATATATACATATTATATATATTATGTATATATTATATATATTATATATATAAAAGGCATTTTATATATATATATAAAATATATATAAAATATAATATATATATATAAAATGTATATATATAATGTAAAATATATATATATATAATGTATATATAAATGTAAAATATAATATAATATATATAATGCCTTTATATATATATAAAATATATATAAAATATATATAATATATACATAATATATATAATATACATATGTATATTATGTATTATATACATATACATATGTATATTATATATTATTATATATAATATATATATTAATATATATATGTATATTATATATTATATATATAATATATATATTATATATTATGTATATAATATACATATACATATGTATATTATATATAATATATATATATATATATATATATATATATATATTATATAATATACATATATGTATATGTATATTATATATATATAATGTATATATATATATAATGTATATATAATGTATATATACATTATATACATATATGTATAATATGTATACATATTATATATGTATAATATGTATACATATAATATATATATATTATATATATTTATTATATATTATAATATACATATGTATATTATATATATACATACATATATAATATACATATGTATATTATATGTATATATATACATATATATATATATATATACATACATATATAATATGTATATTATATATATATGTATATATATACATATAATATACATATGTATATTATATATGTATGTATATATATAATATACATATGTATATTATAATATATAATAAATATATATTATATATTTTAATAAATATATATTATATATTTTAATAAATATATATTATATATATTATATAATATATAATAAATATATATTATAATATATATAATATATAATATATATATAATAATATATTATATATATATTATTAATTATATATATTATATATATATTATATATTATAATATACATATGTATATTATATATTATATATTACATATATACATATAATATAATATATAATATACATATATATTATATATATTATGTATATATGCATATAATATGTATGTATATGTATAATATGTATACATACATACATACATATATATTCCTATTTTGGAAATATACATGTATAGAAAACTTTAAGAAAATGCAAAAACAGAGAAAAAAATAGAAAAATATAATACTGAACCACACATGCCCAAACATCCAAAGACATCTTAGAGTATTTCTCCTCCTTTCATTTTTGTAAGGCATACAGACAATTTTTGGTAATTTTTTTGTCTTTTAATAGTTGTATTTATTTTACATGCTACATTTTTCCCCTAAATATTTTCCTATGCCATTAAAACTCTCAATAAACTTCTTTTTAAATAACTGGAATATTCTAGTGAGTATACCATAGATTATTTTCTAATTACTTTTCTTTTTCTGGACATTTGGTTTCTTCCTATTTTTATTATAATTAATAACTCACCAAACATTTTTTAGAATAAACTTCTTTCTGTAGATTATTTTGATAGATTATTTTCTAATTACTTTTCTTTTTCTGGACATTTGGTTTCTTCCTATTTATATTCTGATAGATTATTTTCTAATTACTTTTCTTTTTCTGGACATTTGGTTTCTTCCTATTTTTATTATAATTAATAACTCACCAAACATTTTTTAGAATAAACTTCTTTCTGTATTCGGCATTTTGTTCCCTCAGAATAAACTCTCCACTTTACGCATAGTATAAGATTGTATAGATTCTCTTAAAACTCTTATCTAAAGAAAGAACAAAGATGGAAGTATCATAGTTCTTCATAGTTCTTGATTTACTACAGAGCTTTACTATAAAGCTATAGTAATCAAAGTAGTATGGTACTGGCATGAAAACAGACAGAGACCAATGGAGCAGAATAGAGAGCCCAGAACAAACCGCGCTTATGTGGTGATCTCTGACAAAGGAGATAAAAATTTACAGTGGGCAAAAGACAGTCTCTTCAACCAATGGTGTTGGGAAAACTGGACAGCAACAAGCAAAAGAAGAAAATTGGACCACTGCCTTATGTCATAAACAAAATAAATTCAAAACGGACTAAAAAGTTGAATGTGAGACCTGAAATCATTATGCTTGTAGAAGAAAACAGAGACCGCTCTTTGATGTCCGTTTTAGAAATGCCTTTTTGGATCAGTCTCCTCAGGCAGGGGCAACAAAACTAAAATAAGCAAATGAGATTATATCAAAATTAAAAGCTTCTGCACAGTGAAGGAAATCATCAACAAAAAAAAGTAGGCTACTGAATGGAAGAAGATATTGGCAAATCACACATCTGTTAGTGGGTTAGTGTCCAAAATATATAAAGAAATGACACAAATCAACACCAAAAAAAGAAATAATCCAATTTAAAAATGGGCAGAGGACATAAACCGACATTTTTCCAAAGAAGACACACAGATGGCCAACACATACATAAAAAGAAGCTCAGCCTCACATCACTCATCATCAGGAAAGTGCAAATAAAACCACAATGAGGTATCTCACACCTGTCAGATTCACTAGTATCAAAAAAAAGCTAAAAAATAACAAGTGTTATTGCTGAGGAGAAAGGGGAACCTTGGTGCACTGTGGGTGGGGGTGGGGATGTAAATTGGTACAGCTGCTATGGAAAACAGTATCTTTTTTTTTTTTTTTTGAAAACAGTATCTTTTAAAAAATATTGAATCACTATGATGTACACCTGAAACTAATAAGATATTATAACTATACTTCAATTTTTCCCAAAAGCTCTTAAAACTCTTGATATATATATAAATCGTTTGTTGAATGCATCAATTTAAATTCTATCAGCAATGTATACTCCTGATAGAATTCAGTATTAAAAAAACAAAACAAAACAAAACAAAAAACCTGGCTGGATCAATTGGTAGAGCATGAGACTCTTGATTTTGGGGTCATGAGTTCAGGCCCCCACCTTGGGGCGGAGTTTACTTAAAAAAAAAATGTGAATTAAAAAGTCATGAAGGTTAAAAAAAAAAACTTAGCTAGTTTCATAGACAAAAGCCTTTTTAGTTTTCATTTTATCAGTGTAGTTAATATGCATTTATTTAGCCAATATGTTTTCATAGATTTGTTGGAAATTTATGGGTTGAATTTATAAATTGTCTTCTATATTCTTCGCCCATTTGTCTTTGGAATAAATCTTAAAGATTTGGAAAGTCATATTTCTATAGTAAATGTATCAGTGCTTTGTCATATCTTCTCAGATGTTTACTTTTTAATTTTCATTATAGTATTTCTGACTTACAAATAGATTTTTTTTTACAGGTGGCCAAATCTACCAATATTTTCATTTGAAATTTTCCACCATTTGCACAGCAGTCACTTTATTTTTTTTTTCTAGTTTGTCTATAGTCAGTATTTTATAACGTAAGTTTCAATCCTATCTGGAATTAATTTTGATGTATCTCGTGATTTTTTTTCAATTTTTTAAGAGAATAACCAGAAATTGCAACAGTCTTTCCTGCTACATAAATTAATGACAACTTTTATTCCATAGCAGTCTTGTCCAAAAAAATGTGTTCTCTGTTTTTGTATCAAAACTACCATGTTTAAACAACCATAGGTTCATAGAAAGTTTAAATATGTGATTTATTATCCAGTGTTTATATCTTCAAAACCAACCTTAGAAAAAATTTGTGAGAAAAACTTACATTCTCACATATTGGGATTCCATTACATGTCTAAATTAATTTGAGGAGAACCCATATGTACTCTCATTTAGTCTTTTTAGTCCAGAATTTGGTATACATCTCAATTTAGACAAAGTTTCATTTTATATTTCTAAAGTTGTGGGATTTTCTTTATAAATATCCATAATATTGCTCACTAAGGCTATTTTTAAGTTTCGTTTTGGGTTTTGTTTTTGTTTTTGTTTTTGGTTATTGCTATGAGGAATTAGATCCTTTTGTTTTTATTTTCTTCTCTTTTTAATAAATTATTGTTAGAAATGTATACTTTTTATGCATTTTTCTTACATCCAGCAACTCTGCTGAATTTTCACTAGCTTTTAGAGCTTTTCATTGATTCTTTTGATTGCTCTTGATATACAATAATATCTTATGCAAAAAATACTTTTATTTTCTTTTCTGATGCTCAATTTTTTGTTCAATGTCTTAATGAATTGACCCAAACAGACATAATTTTTGAAGTAACAGTGATCCAACACCATCATGTTTTATTCCTGATTTTATTGGGAAAGTCTCAAAGTGTTTGTCATTATGTATTATATGTGCTGTGGGTTCCAGGTAGGCATTCTTTGTCATGTTAAGGAAGCATCCTTACATTCCTGTTCTTTTTTTTTTTTTTTTTTTTTAAAGATTTTATTTATTTATTTGACAGAGAGAAATCACAAGTAGATGGAGAGGCAGGCAGAGAGAGAGAGAGGGAAGCAGGCTCTCTGCTGAGCAGAGAGCCCGATGCGGGACTCGATCCCAGGACTCTGAGATCACGACCTGAGCTGAAGGCAGCGGCCCAACCCACTGAGCCACCCAGGCGCCCTACATTCCTGTTCTTTAAAGAGTTTTGTTCTTTTTGTTTTGTTCTTAAATAAGGAATTGGTATTGAATTCAGCAAATGGTTTAGAACAGATATTAAAATGTCATATTTTGTTTTCCCAATTTGTTTTTTAAGGATTTTTTATTCTTTTGAGAGAGAGAGAGAGAGAGCCAGAGAGAGCATGCGCACAAGCAGGGGGAGGGGCAGTGGGAATGGGAGAGGCAGACTCCCTGCTGAGTATGGAGCCCGACACAGGGGCTCAGTCCCAGGACCCTGAGATCATGACCTGAGCCAAAGGCAGAAGCTTAACCATCTGAGCCACCCAGAAGCCCCTGCTTTCCTAATTTAATCTGTTATGTTGTTTAGACTGCTTTCCTAAAGTAATCTTTGGGTTCCTAAACTAAACTCTATTCGTTTAGTTTAATTACTTTTTAGATCTATGTTTGGATTCTATTTCTAATTTAGGAATTTGACATCTATATTTAAAAGTGAAAGGGCTTTAACAGTTTTCTCTGTGTGTGTATGTACATTCTATTTTTTCAGGTTTTGATATCAGGATTAGAATTTTATAGAATGAAAATAGTTTGCCACTGTTTTAGTTTCTTTCTTTTTCTTTTTTTTTTTTTTTTTGTCAGAGAGAGAGAGAGAGAGCGAGCACAGGCAGACAGAGTGGCAGGCAGAAGCAGAGGGAGAAGCAGGCTCCCTGCCGAGCAAGGAGCCCGATGTGGGACTCGATTCCAGGATGCTGGGATCATGACCTGAGCTGAAGGCAGCTGCTTAACCAACTGAGCCACCCAGGCGTCCCACCACTCTTTTAGTTAAGTTTATTTTTTTAGTAATCTCTACACTCAACATGGGGCTCAAACCCAAGACCCTGAAATCAAGAGTCACATGTTCTACCCACTGAGCCAACCAGGCACTTCTGCCACTATTTTCTATATTCAGAAACAGCTTATACAACATGGAAATATATATACTTCTTTAATTTTTAAAATGATTCATCCATAAAACATCTATATTGTTTGGAGGTGAGAAGTGGAATGCAGTTAAGAGGAATAACATCCTCTCCTTCCAGTCATTCATCTATTCAAGTCTTCTTGTTTTTAAGTCAGTTGGTTAATTATAATGTTCAGAAAATTATCTATTTCTTTGGAATTTAAATTATCACACACTTGTTCATAATATTCTCTTATATTTTTATACTTCTCTGTACACTTTGCTCTGTTGCCTTTTTTTGTGCTTGATTTTTTTCCTCACCCCAAGAGCGATCTTTTGAGTTTATTTTTTAATGCTAATGCTGTTTTCTAACTTCTCAGTATTGCTTTTACCTTCATTGTTTTCTCCTTCTTATTTTCCTGGAGACTGTTCATTATTCTTTTTCTTGAACTTCTTGAGATAAATACGTAGATTTAGGAATGTTTTGTTTTGTTTCTTGCCTCTTTAAATTACAAAAGCATATAAAGCCACAAGTTAACTTTAAATGGCACTCTGGCAATAGGATATGGAATTTTCATTTTTGTTTTATCTTTTATTTCTTTCCTTATCCAAGGAACCCTAACTAGTTAGCCAAGTGTGTTTATATTTCCAAGTAGTTCATTTTTATTTACTTATTTGGTTAAACATGTAAATAATGTAATATTAATTTTCAGGGAGGTTTTTTTTTTTCCTTTTGATGTTGAGGCCAAAGAACATGGCCTGTATTATATTTGATTTGATAAATTTATTGTGGCTTTTTTATGGCCCAGTGTGGAAGTGATTAAAAATTTTGTACCATACTTATGAAAGTGTCATTTTAAATCATGTGTATCATATGGAAATGTGATTTAACTAGATATTTATTATATTATTCAAGTCTTCTATTACCTTATTTATTTTTTAATCCATCTGGCCTGTCTTCAATTTATAGTTGTATGTTTTATTTCTCACCACAATGATTTCTATCCATTTCTATTCCTATATGTTTCCTGCTTTCTGTATCTTGATTCTGGGCTTCTAAACTATATCTTTTATGTAAATAAAATAATCTTCATACTACCTTTATGAGTTTTTGTTACCTTGAATTTTACTTTTTCCAATATAATTTTTTTGTCGTATTTGCCTCATATAACTTTGCTCACCCATTATATTTAAACTTTATCTTTTTTATTATAAGATAGTATATTTGAAGATGTAATACCTTAATTTTGTTTTTAGATTAACCTAAAATTCATTACCTCTCTTAAAGAAAATTTTATCTGTTCACTTTTATGGTTATTATTTCTACACTGGGTATTCTCTTCATCTTGGTTCATGTTTCTGTGGGTTTGTGCCTATGTGCTTATTGTTGATGCTCTTAGCTGTCTTCTATTCCCTCTTCACAATCAGACTATGTTTTGTTTTCATTTTCTACATGATGATTTGTAAAGTCAACATCCTATCTTTAGTTTTACAAGTTGATTACTTTAAAGGTTCTTAAAAATGTTCTTACTTTCTGTACCCATATACTTTTTTAAAAAACCAGGATATTGGTGAATGTACAGATGAGGCATATGTGGATCCTCAGCTGAGAATTGCTTCTTTCTCGCAGAAGTGTGACCTCTATCCAGGTATGACGTGATACATGTTAGTGCTCTACTAGTGCCTCTTGGCCCCTGACAACGGGCTAGGTCTTCTCACAGGAATTGTGTTTTAGTTTCCATGATATGCCACCAAGTCTGTAATATCAGTAGACCTTCCCAAGAACAACTTACCCTGTCTCTGCCCAGTTGGGCGGTGACAGGTGCAGGTGACACTGCTCTGTAAGTAGCCAGAAGGGAATATGGTGATGACAAGGGGAAATGGGTGGCCTCTGGGTACAACACCAAGAGTTGGCTTTTCTCACTCTTGGAAGTTAGTCGTGTGCATTTCATGGTGAGAAGCATTATGGAATCTGCCTGCTCACCAGAATCATAGGACTTAAAGTTTCCCACTTAGAGAGTCATTCCTTTAAGTTAAGCATTGTTCTTTATAGGTGGTTCCATCAAGATGCAAAAACTTGGGAAAAATACAGCAGATTGATTGTGCCACTAACACCTACTGGTTGAATGTTTTCTTAAACACACTTGGCTCTGAGAAGAGAAAAAGCGGAGAGGCCAGAAGATGTGCAGACAACTTCTGCTCGCTCACTGCTGAGCCTTGGGCTGTCACATGGCCCTCTACAAATAGATGCTAGGTCATGTACAGGAGAGCTACTCGGCTAGACTTTTCCTTCTGCTGCACACACTAATTTGAAACGTGTTTCTTTCAGGGGAGGATTTTGTACAACCTTCCCAGATTTGCACTGGCTGCCCCAAAGACATCCCTGTCAACAGCCCAGAGCTGGAGGTGCCTCTGAATCATTCGATCGCAAAGCTTAATGCAGAGAATAACGGAACTTTCTATTTCAAGGTTGACAAAGTGAAAAGTGCAACAGTACAGGTCTGTAAAGTATGCTACAAAAAGAGTGATATTATAGCCTAAGTGTGACTTGCTGACTAATTTTGCCATTGTCCTTGGTTCTGCATTGGGAACCAGCATACCCAGGGAATAGGATTTGGGAGATCTGAATTTCAAGTGCCAACCTCCCTGCATTCTTTGTGTATGATCTTGGAAAAGTCATTTAGAACATGTTCTCCATTTTCTGTCTGTAAAGGATGGGGTGAGGATCAAATACGAACATATCTCAATCACTTTTCAAACTCCAAAGTGCTCTATAAATATTTGCAACTATTACATAATTAGCAAAATGCAGTGCCTGGAAAAGCAAGACTTACTCTCTGCCTTTCTAGATTCATTCTCATAGCATCACTTAGTGCCTTGGGCTTGGCCCCATTTTTCTGTCTTTGTCCAGATTCTTCTGACTCATCTTCATGTCATTTCTCCCCTGCCTTGGGTGCCCTTCCCTCTTTCAGATGTACCCTCTGGGGATTCATCTCTCTTTCCATGCCTTGTCAGGAAAGGCTGAGGGGTGTCCTATTCCAGGGGGTCAGGAGAGACCCAGCTCTACCACAGCACCACCACTGTCCTGGGTGACCCTGGAGTCACTCAGACTCACTCAGCCCTATGGCTCCATCTGAAAAAACGAGTGGCTGGCTTAATAGAACCCAGATTCCTTCTACTCCAGAAGCCTATAACCAATGTATTCATGGAGAGAGTCCTATGATACACCTCAAAACTGACTTCCCTAAATGCAAGCTAAAGAAAAGTAATCAAAATAGAACCAAACTGTTATAACAAACCAACATGATCTTTATAATCTGGTGAAAGAAATAGCACTAAAAAAAATTCATACTTTGGCTCAGTACTAAGCCAAATTTCTAATTTCTAGAAATATAAACTAGAAGGAGTATTTATATACAGTGATATTCATCGTAGCTTTAACTGCAACACCCCCCCAAAAAAGATAAACTGTCAAAACGATCAATAATCTAGAAATGATTCACTATGTCTGACATTCTTACAATAGAGTATTTTTAAGCAGCAATTTGAAAGCATCTTTGTGAGGCATTCTTGGTGTGGGCAATGACTCCTGCTAAAATATGCAGGGAAAAACAAGAGGCCATAAACTGAACATACATTCTGTCCTCAACTGTGTTATTAAAAAGTACAGAATACAATACTGAAAAGAGACAAAGCTCGCAGACTATTCACAGTGGTGGTTTTTTTGTTTTGTTTTGTTTTTAGGTGACAGGACAATGGACTATTTATGTTCATCTTTCCAATTTCCTGTTCTAGTTTTTTTTTTTTTTTAAGATTTTATTTATCACAAGTAGGCAGAGAGAGAGGAGGAAGCAGGCTCCCTGCTGAGAAGAGAGCCCCATGCAGGGCTTGATCCCAGGACCCTGAGATCATGACCTGAGCGGAAGGCAGAGGCTTAACCCACTGAGCCACCCAGGCGCCCCTCCTGTTCTAGTTTTAAGAAAACCTCTAAACAAACAGCATGAAAGTAAACCAAACCTGACCCTTTGTCCCCTACTCAGGCGCTTGCTCCTGTCCCCAAGGCCGGCCCCCTCCTCCTGGTCTCACCAGCGCGTGCCTGGCACGGGGTTCCCTCCGGGAAGACGAGAGAGAATCCCCGCCACTTCTGTTTGTCAGCTCTCCCTGGCGCTCCACCTCTCCGCGTTGCTGGGACCATCCTTTGTTCTTCACGAAGCAGGAGTCGTGCAGTGCCTGCCATTTCTTTCGGGTCCGAGATTTGCTGTCGGGAAGAGAACCACTCATTCCCAAGTGTGACTGTCTAGTCCTCTCGATCGCTCTAGTTCCCTCTGTAAGGTAGCCAATGCGCTCTCCAGCGTGCATGCGGGTTTGTTTACGCTAAGAATGAATGCCGGGGAACCACAGTAGGTAATGCTGTGTGAATGGAAGGCAACTGACAGCCCTCCGTTGCCAGATCGAGCTGGAATATCGTGAAGATTTCAAACTTACTTTTCAGGGACGATGCCTTACTGATGCCTGTGTTGAAAGAGAGAGCAATTTGACTGCTCGAGGATAGATACACAGGGCAGCGTTGGTGGAAGCAGCCCCTTTACTAAAAAACTCGATTTATCATAAGATGATTTTGTTAAGAGCCACGCTCCATATGACCAATCTGCCAGATTGCTAGAGATTTCTTTTCCAGTTTTAGTCTTGCCTTGGCTTTGCATGTTTAGTCCTGTGTGGGTGCATATCTATTCATATTTCAGAAACTGAGAACTTCTTAAATCCTCCATTTTTCAGTTGTGAATGGTTGTGATTTCTGTCACATGCCCGTTATTTTGCCCCACTCCTGCTGCTGCTGTCCGCCCCCCCCCCCACCCGCCCCATCAGCATTCCTCCCTGCCTCTGCTCAGATGAGTGTACATCAAGGATCCGTGTGTGTGCACTGAGGAGGTTCTCCTTGGACAAAATCTTGGAAATGTCAAGGAATAGGTATAGGTATATGTCTAAGACTGAATGCAAATGGCTGAATGACAAAATTATTTGCAATGATGCTAATGTACATTCACACCAACTGGGTATAAGACACTGATGATCTCGAATTCTACTCCTCCCAGCGGTGATCAAAGCTGCATGTTCCCCAGTCCTGGCCAACAGCAGGCATCATCACTGGCTTCCATCTCTGCCAACATGGAAGATTAAAAAGGATGTTGCGTTGCTTTTTAAATGTGCATATCCTTGGTTATTAATGAAGTAAACTTTTTTTTTTCCCAGGATAAATGATCATTTTAACTTCTTTCCTAAAATACCTGTTCATGTCCTTTCCACATTTGTTTTGGCATTGGGCTTTTTATTGATCCTACATTATGTTTTTCCCCAATTGCCTTGCTACTTTGCTTACTGTGATTTTGAGAATCAGTTTTCATTTTTGTCAAGTCAAATTTAGACATTTTCCCCTCCCTTTAGGTTTTCTTCTGCTCTTCACCTAAGAAAGGGCTTCCTCATCCCTAGATGTGATGAATATTTATATCTGTTTGGCTCATTAATTTTAATTTTCAAACATCATTAGAACTTATATTGCTATATATATAGCATTCTCTATTTTAAAAACAAAACTTGGACAGGATGGATTTTAGCAGGGAAGACTACTGGTAAGAATGACACCTGTCATTCTTAGTAGGTGATGATGGTGATAAAGGACATGACCTTGAGGTCCTCAAACAGAAGATGGCATTAGGTCTCCATTCCTCTGGACCCTGAATACAACTAAGCTTCCAGCTGTCATTTAATTATGTGTTGTCAACTTCTTTTTTTTAAAAAAGATTTTATTTATTGGACAGACAGAGATCGCAAGTAGGCAGAGAGGCAGGCAGAGAAAGAGGAAGGGAAGCAGGCTCCCTGCTAAGCAGAGAGCCCGATTCTGGGCTTGATTCCAGGGCCCTGAGATCATGGCCTGAGCGTAAGGCAGAGGCTTTAACCCACTGAGCCACCCAGGTGCTGTCAACTTTCTTAGGCAACATCATATTGATCAACTCTAAGGCCAAAAAATTGGATTAAAGTATTACCTGAAATGAGCCAGAAAATTTATGATCACCAAAGTATAGATGTTAAAACACTCTTAGAAACTTCCTCCCTACTTACACATACATTTGGAGTTTTAAAAGTTAATTATGATATTTCTCTTAATATTTTAACTATACTTACCCAGCAAGACAATACCAAGAAAGAAGGAAGAGGAACTTAGTTCTTCCTACAACTCTACCTTCCTCACTTGCCTCCCATCTTGCTTTTCCTGTGTTTCTACAAAATATAAAGAGATAGGGAAGATGTTAAGTTTTGCTTTTACAAATGGGATTGTACTATCACCCTATAACTTTATTTTTTCCAAAAATGGTCTTCCTTCTAGGTCAACAGATATGTATGATGTATTCTCTTGACAGCTACATAATCTCTCTCTCTCTCTCTCTCTCTCTCAAACACACACACACACACAAACACACACACATGCACACACACGTACACAGTCTGCTTAGACTACCATAGTAAAATAGCAAAGTTTGGGTGATTTAAACAATAGGAGTTTGTTTCTCATAGTGCTAGTAGCTTAGGAGTCTAAAAGTCAACCAATTCGGTTCCCTGGCGAAGGCTCTCTTCCTGGCTTGCAGATGGCCACCTTCTTGCTGTGTCAACTTCAGAGAGAGCAAGTGAGCTCCGGTCTTATGAGACCTTTCTAAAGACACTTCTTTAAGGATACTAAGCCCATTATGAGGGTACCAACATGACCTTATCTAAATCTAACTACCTCCCAAAATATCTATCTTCCAATACCATCACATTGGAGGTCAGGACTTCAATATACAAGTTTGGTGGGGGACATAGTCAGTTCATCACACACACACACATACACACACACACACACACACAAATCCTAGAATTAAATACCAAATAACTTGATCTAGAAACGACATCACCTTCTTAACATATAATTTAGAAACATTTTTATCAAGTGTATTTTTCAGGGTAGAAGAAATATAAGATATGGCATTTTTAAAAGACTTAAAAAGTCATCCCTGGGATTTTTTTTAATATTTTATTTATTTATTTGACAGAGAGAGAGAGATCACAAATAGGCAGAGAGACAGACAGAGAGAGAGATGAGGAGAAGCAGGCTCCCCGCTGAGCAGAGAGCTCCATGCGGGACTCGATCCCAGGCCCCTGGGATCATGACCTGAGCCGAAGGCAGAGGCTTAACCCACTGAGCCACCCAGGCGCCCCCATCCCTGGGATTTTTACTGAAGTCACAGTAGTTTAAAAAAATGAGATTAATTTCTTAAATAAATAAATGAGGTGTGCCTCTTCTAGACCAAAACAAAACAAAACAAAAAAAAAAACACACAAACTGCTTAAAGGAAGACAACATGATTAAAGACAAATGATTAAAGTTGTTGCTAAAGATTAAAATATATTCTTAATGTAAAAAAGAAAGAGGAGAAAGCTCAAAAATCCCAATATTTTTCTAATCAAATAATTGTATAGTGGTAACAACTCAGTATTTCTCTAACATAAGATTTGGCAGGATGATAAGACATTTCAAAGAAAATATTTAAGTTTTTCTTCCTACTTTTCTTAGATTCTATTACAACTTGAGCCCTTGAATTATTCATGAATTTTGCAGCTGTCAAACAATAAAATTCAGGAAAATATAAAAATAGAAATTATAGCTTGCTTCCCCACCTCCCCATTTAGAAAGGGAAATGAGACCGACCAGTCATGAGCCAAATATTTTTCACATGCATACAAATTGAAAGTTCTGTTGTCAAACATTTGTACTTTTCTGTGTAACTCTCATTTGTTCAGTATATAATTAAAATGTCAATATTCTCCCCCAAAAGTTCTTAGGGTAAAAACATAGGATGTATTATATAGTATTAATTAAGCTCCTACTTTGTGCTAATTAATTATCCAGGTGGTAGCTGGAGAGAAATTTTCAGTTGAGTTCACAGCCAGGGAAACCATGTGTTCCAAGGAAAGTAACGAAGAGCTGACAGAAAGTTGCCAGATCAATAAATATGGAGTGAGTAATAATACAACTATATACCTGTTCTCTGGAAAACTTTTTGATGTTTTATACTTGTTTAAGCGTCTCATGAATAACACTGTTCTCTCTTTTGGCTTCTGTTTTCATGGATAGCAAGCCCTAGAATGTAAAGCTGAAATTTTTGTGATACCTTGGGAGAAAAAAATTTACCCTACTGTCAACTGTCGGCCTCTGACAAAGGTATGATTCTAATTACAGTCAGCTCAGGTCAATTTTGCTCATTCTGAAAAGTCATAGATGGAGGTTGAATATGAGCCATTATTTAAATGAACTGGGAGACTATCTTCTTAAAATGAGGGAAAACGCTCACATTTCTGTGCTGACCTCTTTATGGCCTGAGACGCAAGAGCAGCAGTCCTCATAATTACTTGGCCGTGCCTTGTCAGCATCCCACAGGCAGGGGGCCCTCTCTTGGGGAAGGGCAAATGCTACTGTGGAGGGCTCACGCCAAAGCTGTGCACTTTCAAGGTGTGCCTGAGAGGAGCCCCAGCTCTCCCATGCCCACTGCTTACAGCCAAGGAGCTCTGGAGAAATGCAGATCTCAGCCCCCTCTGCACATCTGTTGACTTAAAATCTGCATTTTTGACATGATCGCTGGGTGGGGGGAAGTCATACCCATGTTCAAATTCAGGAAGCATTTCTTTGCATCATTTTTTAAAAATTTTTAAAAGATCCCTGGGAGGTAAGTAAAACTTTCCCTGTTTTCAAGGATGGCATACTAAAAATTACAAAAATGCTAAGAGTGCACCAAGTGCACTCTCTATCCCAGGCCCTGTACTGAGAACATCACACCTATTTCCCTCATGACCCCTCTGTGAGGAAGGTGCTGTTGTTATCCTATTTACAGATAAGAAAAGTGAAGCTGGTGATGCTTGGATTCAAATCTAGATCAAATCAGAGCCCACCCTTTTCACTATGATGCTGATTCCTAGCAGGTTCTGACTTGTTTGCCTCCCCAAACCATGCCCTTTGTGCCACCAGACACTGCCTCTGACCAGCACATTCTCACAGTAGTGAAAATGTAGAGGAAATAACCCACAAGATCATATCTTCAGTGCAATTTGCCCCTTTTTACTTTTTTCTGATTTAGGATTTTGCCATGTGTCAGTATGTTATAGTCCAGCTGAAACATTATACAAAGACTGAGTTTCAAGCTGGTAACACTGCACTGCTAATGTGTTTTAATCCAACAAAGTAGTTGTGGATATATGCTCCCTAGATATTCAGCTCATAAAGCCAGTTAGGGCCTTTCAGGATAAAAACAATAATTGTGCTAATATAAACAGTATCAATGAATAAATAATATGCCATAGTTTTATGAAACCATTGACTTAGAAGATACCCTATACATTGTTCAGTACCACCACCCAATGTTTCCCAACAAAGGAAAAAACTCTCCAGCTTAGAGTACTAAGAACAATAATCAATACCCACAAATTATAAAATCAATCAAAAGAGGAAAAAATATTCATTATCATCCTCTCTGGAATATTAATAGAGTATTTAAAGTCTGGTAGATAGGTCTTATTGTAAACTAAGATAGCATTGCCAGGATTCAGTCCCTTCTTTCTTCATGGATAGTATGGTTTTCACAGTAATGCATTCATCTTAATATTTCCTGTTTAGATCATATTGATGAAAAGGCCTCCAGGTTTTTCACCTTTCCGATCAGTACCCATGAAGAAAATAGAAGAAGGAACAACTGTAAGTCCACCCCACGCTTCCATGGCATCTGTACAAGATGAAGAGCAGGATTCAGGAAAAGAACAAAGACCTACCCATGGGCATGGCTGGGGCCATAGAAAGCAAATAAAACATGGCTTTGGCCATGGGCATAAACATGAGCATGACCAAGGCCATGGGTACCACAGGGGACATGACCTTGGCCACGGACATCAGAAGCAACATGGTCGTGGCCATGGCCAACAAAAGCAACATGGCCTTGGCCATGGACATCAATGGGAACTTTACTATGACCCTGAACACCAAGGGAGACATGGCCTTGGCCATGGACATCACAGGGGACGTGGCCTAGCCCAGGGACATACACATGAGCATGGCCAAGGCCATGGAAAATATAAAAATAAAAGAAAAGACAATGGAAAGCATAATGGTTGGAAAACAGAGCATTTGGCAAGTTCTTCTGAAGATAGTGCCACCTCTTCTGCAGAGACACAAGAGAAGACAGAAGAGCCAACACCCTTCCCTTCCCTAGCCCAGCCAGGGATAGCAGTTACCGTGCCTGACTTTCAGGACTCAGATCTCATTGCAGCCCTGACGCCTAACCCACCATCTCCCACAGAGAGGGATGATGATTGGATCCCTGACATTCAGATACAGCCAAATAGCCTTTCATTTAACCTGGTATCTGACTTGCCAGAAAAAACTTCCCCCAAATGTCCTGGACGCCCTTGGAAGCCAGTTAATGGATTGAATCCAGCTGTGGAAGTGAAAGAATTTCATGATTTTGATCTTACTGATGCTTTATATTAATTTATGTAGACATGAGTCTTAACACTTGATCATTACTCCTCCCCATTGTCTAAATATCCTGATATAATGCACCAAAAGCCCCGAAGCTTCAGAACAGCCTAGAGAGAAGGGGTGAGATGCCCAGTGGGACACTGTCAATCTCTATGGACAACATAAAGCTGTGTACAGAATCCTAAATCCCCTCTGGGTCTTCCTCCCAAGACTTCTTTACTACCACCGAAAATGGACAAACTCATGTGCCTTACAGCCTACCGCAATTGGTACAACAAATGTGTGCCTTAACAAATGTGTACCATAAAATGTATGTCATCAACTTTCATGCAAAGATTCTTGACATTCTGAATAAACTGTGGCATGTGGTCCCTGAACACATGTGAAAATAAGGGAAGTCAAGAGACTAAATGCTGCACTTCTTAATGGGAAAAAAATATATAACAATAAAACCTCCAGAGGTTAAAGAGACAAGAAAGAAAGACAGATCGGCCCAAGAGAGGACAGGGGGAAGTAAACTGATTGACTTTCAGTTTCTAGAATGACTAGTATGTCAAATAGTCACTCCCACTTGACAAAGCTGTCCTGATAATTCTCTTTCTGGGTGAGAGGGTTTCTTGTCAGTCAGTCATTTCTGTTTGCTCACGAAGTACCCTTTGCAACAGGGCTTTCACATGGGAGTTTTGTTTGTTTATTTGTTGCCTGGGCTACACTGAGTAATCCTGGGCTTTTAGCAACTCTGAGTTTAACGATAAGGACAGAAAGCAGAGGAAGTAATATCGAGGCAGTCTTGCCTTCAGTATTTGACAAGGGTATATCCTGAGATGGGATGCAAAGTTCATTCAGAAATTTTATGAGGAAATTCCCCTTTAGCCTCACTTTATGATCATTTCATCTTTTTGCTGGGACGCTGAAGAGCACTGGTCTTTGCAAGAGAGAATAATACGATTGTCTTTAATTGCCTTATAACATGTGGGAGGCATATATTTTACAACCCTTGCTGTGCTTGTGGCCCAGGGAAATAAGATAGGGCTTTAAACAGCTACACTTCCCTGTGGATGAGTGCCACCGCTACTTCAGTGTATGGGATACATTTGAACCTCTGAGTTTTTATTTCATTTCCGATAATATCTGCACTTTTAAATAAAGAACCAATGATGTCAGGAAAAAGTCTCATCTTGTCAAATGGTTGCTTCACTCTTCTTTTGTTGAATGATAACAACAGATTAACAGAGTTTTACTATACTTACAGAGGCACCTAAGGTCCTGCGAGTACAAGGGCCGAGCTCAGGAGGCAGGGGCAGAGCCAGCATCTGAAAGCGAGGTCTCTTGACCAGTGGGCAGAATCTTCACGCCTGGCACAATAGCCCCAACAACCTCTATCACCAGCCCTGGCTCGAAGGACAAGAAGATGGGATAAAAGTTAAAAAGAAGAATGCTATTCTACTGTTCTGTTGCTGGGTGAAATAAAGTCCAGTCTTGATGCTCTCATTCCTGGTGAATTCATGGTGGCGCTGTGGCTCTGTCATGGCAACTCCTAGCCCAGCTCTAGAGTGTTCGTCCTAACCAAGGCAGGAGTCCCTTGGGCGAGGCTACCTTACCACCAAGACTGCATCATTTAGTGGGTCATGTTTCTACCAGCAATCTAAGGATTCTCCACCTTTCCTTCTCTCTCCTGATTCCAGCCTAAACTGAAGAATAATGTGTCATACTTTTTTTTTTTATGGTCCAGATAATTACCAAAAAGAAAAGAAAATCTTGTGTTAATGGGATACCTACCAACTTCTCATTATTAGAAAATACCTAACCACAACAAAGCTCTTTAAAATTTTTAAAAATATCTTTCTGATCTGGGTAGAGGAGAAACTAGGAATCCAGTAGAAGAGAACGTGATAGAGATTTTGAATTTTCTGTAGTAAAACACAGGTATTGAATGCCTATGATAGCCATTTGCTGTGCTAATTTCCTTTTGGTGTGTAACTTAATTCTCACAAGCACTCAGAGGTTCCCCACGATCACCTTTCTTTTACAATGAGGAAACTGTAGCTCTCAGTGCCCTGCCCAGGGTCACACAATTAATATGTGACAGAGCTGAAATTCAAGCCTTTTGAACTCCACTATGCCATATAATAATGAAGCTTTGTTATCAAAGTTGTCATTACCAAAAAACACATCAAGATAATTTCAGATTCCAAGATGATCATTTGCTCAATCCAAAAACCCTTATTAAATAGCTCATTGAGGCTGGCGCTGTCCTAGGTACTACCCAGGGTACCTGAGTCAGGTGCAGGTTTGGCTCTTTTCCATTTGCTTAGTACAAGATCCTGAGTAGAAGAGAAAATTTTAAAAGCCATAAATCCTTTCCCTTAAAGAACTTGCAATCTCATTGGGCAGTCAAGAACGAAAGCCATTTAATCAAAGCCACAGTCACTTGTGGAGCAGTGAGTGGGCCTGTCTGATGTGATAGGAAGATGTGAAGAGGTGGAGAGACCAAGGTGGAGAGAAAAAATGAAGTCCAGTTGGGAATTGAGATCAGAGTAAGCCACGGAGTGCCTTTTACATTTCTTGAGCTAAGATGTGTTGGAAGAGTGTTAAGACCCATTATACAGAAGATTCTGGGGTGCACGGGTCAGATGAGACCAACTGGACTCAAAGCAGTGTCCCAGACATATCTGGTCCATCACACCTTAACAGAAGAATGACTATTCAAGTCTGGCCTCCAAAGCCTACGGTTCTCACTTTACTCAACAACATGAAGTTGTTGTTCATGAACATGAAGATTTGGTCCAGTTTGGACCTTTTTAAGGTAAAATAATCATGAGTTTCCTATCACCCAGCACCCACATTTTACTCCTTTTTTTAAAAAAAAAAAATCTGCATTCTCCCCCTGAGCACACCCACAGTTTTTATTTGGCTCTAGAACCATGCAGTTGACCCCTTCATGCTTCGCTTCAGCATGGGAATTTCCTCTTGCCCAGTCCAAACGACATTCCTCATGTTGTCTGGGCCTGGGAGCTCAAGCAGGATGCCCTTCTTGGCTTTTTACCCTATAATCCATTTCCTGCCTCTAATCCTGGTTCCAAGAGACTTGAGGCTTGCTGATCTCATCATCCTTGCTGATCTCTTGCACCCAAGCTTGGCCCCCTTCTGCTGCTGCTCCATTCGCTAGACTTGTGGGACAGGCCAGACCTCCCCAAGGCCCCTGTGAGAAAATGCAGACATGATGCCAACCCACTCTCTGAGGAGTCCAGTGTCTTTCCCTATAAGTCGACCAGAAAGCCAAATATTGTCTCAACACCTTATGCAAAGTCTTTTGTTAAATTATATTCCTTCAACCTTTATTTTACAAGAATCTCCATTTGAACACCATTCTGTCTTTTGCACAACTTTAACTGGAGATTTTGCCCAGGGCATTCATACCAGAGGCAGTATAGGAGGTGCTCAAGAATCAGATTCTACAGTTAGTCCAAAAGCTGCGATTTATTTAATTCCTCAAGACCCAAGTTTCCTCACCTGAAATATAAGGTTGATAATGCGCTCACATCATAGACGTGTTTGAGACTTAAAACAGCTAATTCCTTCAATGGGCATATTGTTTAGCCCTTGGCAAACAGTCAACAATGGGTAGCTATGAGGGGCTCCTGGCTGGCTCAGTCCTCGGGCCTCATGGGTTTAAGCCTCACATTGGGGGTAGAGATTGCTATAAAAAAATAAATAAATAAAGGGTAACTATTGCATTATTAGGACATACACAATATATTATTTTTAGAGTCTAACTCTGGGGAAAGAATGTTTTGTCAGATAACGAGAGGTGTTGAACACAGCATCTGTGCCTTTTTGCCTTTGCAGTCATACTCAGGATTCAAAAGTTTTAATCAGCTCAGAAAGTGGCTGGTAGTGTCTACTCCTGCATGTCCAATTCCACAGGTTCTGAACCTTGGCTGCACATTCAAATCACCTACGGTGCTCGGAAAATATAGACCCAAATCTCCCAAGTATCACTATTTTTCTTAAGTTCTCCATTGTTTGTAATGCATCCAATAGTGAGAACAATTGATTTAGGCCCTCTCTGTTCTTTTTTTAATCTTAATTATCCAGATTTACATTGTTCCACTGTATTAACTCTTTTGAATCTTTTTGAAAACAGGAAGGTTCTGAAACTCACAAAAGATGGATAGATGGTCAGACGGAGACTGTGAGTATTATATGCACCAGGATTGTCCCAATAAGAACCGAGAGTACAAAATGGGTATAAATGGCATTTCAAAGACTTAAAAACAAATGACTACATTTGAATGAAGGACAGGAATAAATAAAAACCGACAGAAAGCGTTCCAGTCTAGTGTGCCTAAGGGGATAGATTGACACGAGCAAGGAAATGGGGGAGGGGTGGTCTGTGCTTTCCAGTGACTCGCAGAGAAACTGACCCAAAAGGCACATCATTTCAGATATTTCAATACCTGGATGAACATGGGAAATCAACGTACAAGTGGAATATACATCCCTCCTCTGTCTCAAATCATTATTTCATTTCCTTCGCTATCTGTGACCCCCACCATACACCCAGGCGAGTATCATTTTACACCTGGATTAATCTTATGACCGCTGTAATCAGAAGAAGAGATTAGAAAGAACAGGAAGAACTGAAAGGGAAGAAATTGTTCTCTGAAAGTAAACTCAGCTTCTATTTCTACTACTGAGCCAGAAGCCTGAATCTAGCAAAAGACCTTTGTTACAACAGCTTTCCTAACTTTTGTCTTCTTTATCTGGCATGTGGAGATGGTATCATATTGACTGGGTGGAAATAACACTATTTTATCATGGCTATTAAAAATAATGAAATAGGGGCAGCTGGGTGGCTCAGTCAGTTAAACGTCTGACTCTTGGTTTCAGCTCAGGTCATGATGTCAGGGTCCTGGGATCGGGCCCTGCATTGGGCTCTCTGCTCGGTGGGGAGTCTGCTTGAGGATTCTCTCTCTACCTCTGTTCCCTCCCACTGCTCGCTCTCTGCTCAGCGGGGAGCCTGCTTCCTCCTCTCTCTCACCTGCCTCTCTGCCTACTTGTGATCTCACTCTCTGCCAAATAAATAAAATCTTAAAAATAAAATAAAAAAAAAAAGAAGCACTGATGTCAAGGCCAGAAGTCAGAGGTATTCTGGGAAGGATTTCTAGGTCAGTAAAAGGGCAGGACAAGAGGACAGATGTGGCCCATCCTCCTCAAAGAGTCTAGAATTATGTGATGAAGCAATCTAGAACCTGATAGACCAAGAGGAGAAGGAAAAACATACGGGCAATAATTTGCTTAGATTTGCCCTAAAAGTTTATTTAGCAGATGTCTCTTTCCTGCATTTAGTCTCTCTGTTTTGGACATCTGCTACTGCTTAGTTTGGAAAACCTATCCACCCCAAAACAACTTTATGCTCCATATACGGACGAGATAAATATGAATAAGTAAAAGCCCGAACATTTGGCAGGAAAATGTAGGACTAAGATTGAGGTTATTTATATTTAAATATTCATTTAAATGGTGAAATTCCTTATTAATGTTTCTTTCACATTCTTAGTATGTGTGTTTTCTTTTTTTTTTTTTTAATGAACCACTTTTTCAAGGTGATTTATTTTACTTTATTTATTTATTTATTTTTATAGAGAGGGAGAGAGAGAGAATCTCATGCAGGCTCTGCGCCCAGCACAGAACCTGACATGGGGCTCAATCACATGACCCTGAGGTCATGACCTGAGCTGAAATCAAGAGTCAAACACTCAACCGACAGAGCCTCGCAGGTGCCACAAGGTTTATCTATTTATTTGAGGCAGGGGAGGGGCAGAAGGAGAGGGAGAGAGGGAATCTCAAGCAGACTCCATCCTGAGCGCAGAGCCTGACACCTCCATCCCACCAGCCTGAGATCATGACCTGAGCCAAAATCAAGATTCAGATGTTCAATCAACTTAGACACCCAGGCACCCTGTGTTCTTTCTTTTTATGTATTTTATAGTACGTAATCCTTTAGTGTTTTATGTGGGAACTTTAGAAAATACAGAATAATGTAAAGCAAAAAATAAAAGCTATTGTAATCTCACTAGCCAAATGAAACTACTGTGGAAATTTTGGTTATAACTTTCTAGAAATGTTTTCTCCAAATGTCTGTAGGTGTGTATATTCCAAAAAGGGACTTATGCTATAAATGTAGTATATAAAAATCATGACCATTTTTTATGTCCTTAGATTTGGTTCCCATAAATTCTTTCATAATTATAATAAATATACGAATGCCTTTTAAAGAATTTTTTATTTTTAAGTAATTTCTATGCCCAACACCAATCAATCTCTACTCACAACCCCAAGATCAAGAGGCACATGCACACTGAGCATGTGAGTCACAACCCACTGAGCCAGCTCTGCACCCCAAATATATGAATACCTTTTTTTGTTTGTTTCTTTTTTGTTTTTTAAGAAGGCTCGGCACCCAGCAAGGAGCCCATGTGGAGCTTGAATGCAGGACCCTGAGACCTGAGCTGAAATCAAGAGTCGAAGGCTTAACTGACTGAGCTGATATAGCTTCCTACTGATACATTTTAACTGTGATGCCCTTCCAAAACATTGAAGTGGCCAAGAGAATTTGTAAGCATGATATTTGTTGTTGTTTTTACTGTCCTGCCCTTTGACTCCTAGTACAAAAAGTGGGTCCATGAAATAGGTGGGGAGCCATCTGTCAGTAGCTGACCCAGAAGGAGGACCAACGGTCTTTACTTTTAGAATACATGTTTCTGCACTTGAGAGGAGATTCAGCTTCAATCTTAGTCCAGTGAGTGAGGATTTTTTGTGAAATTCCAGCCTTCGTAGGAAGCAAGTTTCTCTTCACTAGTAAAATGAGAAGTGGAAAGAATGAGGGCGAGGGGCCACACTCCTTTTCCAAGGTTATCTTTCCTCCTTTACAGGGAACTGCTGCCCCCCAGAGGATAAATGCTTAGGGGAAGGTCTCTGGGAAACTCAAGGCCACGGGGAGAAAAATTCTCTCCTCCTCCTCCTCCTCTTCCTTCTTCTTCTTCTTTTTAAGATTTGTTTATTTGTGTGTGAGAGAGAGAGAGCACATGCATGTGCTTGCACGAGTGGGGAGAGGGGCAGAGGGAGAGACTCTTCAAGTAGACTCCCTGCGGAGCACAGAGCCCCAAGGCAGGGCTAGATCTCTGGACCCATGAAATCCCCACTCATGAGATCACCACCCGAGAGATTACGACCCATGAGATCACAACATGAGCGGAAAGCAAGAGCCCGTTGTCCAACCAACTGCGCTACCCAAATGTCCCACTTTCTTTTCCTAATGAATACATTTCCATCCTTTCTTTTCCTTGCTCTTATGGAGTTGCTGTACAATTTCCATTTGCCTGAGAGTTTACTAATTCTCTTTTTTATCTGGCTGTGGGGTTTTTTTCCCATATGAAAGTTCTTATGTACCCAGGAGGATGTGGGACTCACAAACTTTCTGAAGCTTTGGCAGGGAAAGTTTTCTGTTCCTGGAGGAAACTAGTGTGGATCTGCCACAAACACCAGAGAACAAGAACCTCCCAGGGCAGAAGACTTTGAATTATATAGGATAACTTAGCCATGGAGGAAATTAAAAAATAAAGTCCAGTAAAATACCTCAAGTTTAGTGGGGCTCCTAGAGTTGGTTTCAAAAGACCACCAAAGGGATGCTTGGGAGGTTCAGTTGGTTAACCATCTGCCTTGGGCTTAGGTCATGATCCCAGGGTTCTGGGATCAAGTCCTATATCAGGTTCCCTGTTCTGCTGGGATCCTGCTTCTCCCTCTGCCTCTGCCTCTCTCTCTCTCTCTCTCATGAATAAATAAATAAAATCTTTAATTAAAAAAAAAAAGACCACTAGACTTTATATGAATCTGAAAGAAAGAATCATAAAGTTTCTCCAGCAAAGTGAGACAGTAGGCCTGAAGAAAAAAAATCCTCCAGGCTGGGAGGAAAGGCAAATAAATGCTCTGTTGTCACCATGTCTGGGTGCCCAGCGGAAAAATTACAGCATGCAGCTTGTAGAAATGCATCAAGTATACTGAAGTTAGTCTATGGAAGAGAGCAACTTAAAAGGGACTTTTTCAGGGCACCTGGGTGGCTCAGTGGGTTAAAACCTCTACCTTCCGTTCAGGTCATGATCCCAGGGTCCTGGGATGGAGCCCCACATTGGGCTCTCTGCTCTGGCATGAGCCTGCTTCCTCCTCTCTCTCTCTCTCTCTCTCTGACTGCCTCTCTGCCTACTTGTGATCTCTGTCAAATAAATAAAAACAGACAAACAAAACAAACAAACAAAAAAACTTTTAAAAAAAAGGGACTTTTTCCTCCTAGGGACTTCCAAGAGGAAAAGTTTAGATTTATATGAGAATTAATACTATGATTAAAATAAAGTTAGAATATACCAATTATGATATTAAGATAACTAAAGTATTAATAAAAATTTAAACAGTGTAGCTAGTATTTCTCTTATAAACACTCTCAAAAATGTTTTTAGATGAGGAAAAGGAAAATTTAGCTCTCATTGAATGTCCTTTCAATTCTAAAATAAAAAGTAGAGATAGGCAAATTGACATCTCACCCATAATTTATAGTTATAAAAAGGGAATGAAAAGACAAATGAAGGAGAACCCTTTATTTGTTAAATGATTAATTATAAAGAAACAGTTTCCTATGGAAAAGACTCTAAGAAATTCTTTTAGAGAGCACGTGGGTGGCTCAGTGTGTTAAGCCACTGCCTTCACCTCAGGTCATGATCTCAGGGTCCTTTCTGCTCAGCAGGGAGTCTGCTTCCCCCTCTCTCTCGCTCTGCCTGCCTCTGCCCACTTGTGATCTCACTCTGTCAAATAAATAAAGAAAATCTTAAAAAAAAAAAAAAAGAAATTCTTTTAGAGGCACCTGTGTGGCACAGTAGGTTAAGCATCAGACTCTTGGTTTCAGCTCAGATTGTCATCTCAGGGTCCTGAGATGGAGCCCCTATTGGGCTCTGTGCTCAGGTGCTCAGAGGGGAGTCTGCTTAAGATTCTCTCTTCCTCCCCCTCTAAAATAAATAAATAGATCTTAAACCAAAAAAAAGAAATCCTTTAACCATGATTTATAGAGTTTTCGTATTACCTTTAAAATGTATGAATAAAAAGTAAATATAAGCCAAGTTTATGTGATACTGCTCAAATACTTTGATAAATCATTTTATATATTCTGGCTATGAAAGATAGCTATATATTTTGTCCCAGTTTTGTCACTCAAGAAATGAAAATTCAAAAACATAACATGTAATTTCATGTGATAAGTTTAGTATTTTACAAAATGTTAAATTAAATGCAAGTTTTAAGATTCTAAACACTTGACATGTAATGTATTATTGATTTACACTGATGTTTTAAAGTCTATAAACATGAATATGGGCATACAACTGGATTTAGTTTTTACTTGAATAACAAGTGTCATTGGAAACTAGTCTCATAAACCTTGGATAACACTGTAACTTAGGAGAACCTGCAGAGTTCTTCCATTTGCCCCACTGAGTAAACTTAGAAGAGTAAAAATTTTTTTAAAAGATTTTATTTGTTTATTTGACAGACAGAGATCACAAGTAGGCAGAGAGGCAGGCAGAGAGAGAGGAGGAAGCAGTCTCCCTGCTGAGTGCATAGCCAGATTCGGGGCTCTATACCAGGACCCTGGGATCATGACCTGAGCCGAAGGCAGAGGCTTTAACCCACTGAGCCACCCAGGTGCCCCTATACTGAACTTTAATACCAACTTAATATTTTTTAATCCACAGTTGTCTTTGGAACCTTGAACTAATAGATTAGTAACTAATACTTAGTTAATAATCAACATTTACCTAGGGACTTTTAGAACTATTGAAGTTCAGAGTGCCAAGAATAATCTAATACATTACTCTCATCTCAAGCTAACAAGTTAGCCTCCCACAGTTTCATGATGCTGGCAGAAGACACCTGAGTCCAAGACAACATTGCATATCGCAATCCCAGCGTTTCACGGGGTGACCCAAGGGAGGGGTTCTGCCGAGACCTGCACTACACACATGGTGGATTGCATAGCAGGAGAGGAACCCCGAGTTTTAAGAAAACAGATATTTTATAATGAGCAGTAAGCCTGCCTGACCTTTGGGCTGGAAGGAGACATTATCTTTATTATAAGGGACAGTAAATAAAATTGTCCTTTACTCAGAAAGGAGACACAATCTCTACTCCCAGGGCTGTTCATTGTACAAACATCCTTGAAAGATAGTGCAGAACAAAGTTAGCCATTACCTCTGCTCTTAATATGTGCAGAATTGGGGCACCTGCGTGGCTCAATGTGTTAAAGCCTCTGCCTTTGGCTCAGGTCATGATCCCAGGGTCCTGGGATCGAGCCCAGCATCAGGCTCTCTGCTCAGCAGGGAGTCTGCTTACCTTCCTCTCTCTCTCTGCCTGCCTCTCTGCCTACTTGTGATCTTTGTCTGTCAAATAAATAAGTGGAATCTTAAAAAAAAAAATGTGCAGAATTATGAGAAACCCATGGAGGCTTGTCTCCCAACACAAAGAGAAATAAAAAAATAAAATGTACAGTTCCTACATAGCACAGAAGCTTGTTTTCATGAATGTATTCTTATTTATGCATGAATACTTTTTCCCTTCAGAATACTCAATTAAGGCAAATTAATATAAAAATCAAATTATGGTAGACTTGGTAAAGCTGTTTTAAAACCTAGAGTTTTAAAGCTTTAAGTATTGTCATTTAAATTTAGCTAACTACATAAGTATATATGTATGCATGTGTACATATCAGAGCTAGAGCAAAGTTAACGAATTTTTAAAATTATGTTTAACAAAGGAGAGATGACTTGCAGTTTGGGAAAAGAAAATTGGTCACTGGATATGTAGTCTGCTGTCAGCGTGAAGCAGGTAAAAGTTCTTTGCCTAAACTATGTTCCGACATGGTGGCAAAAATTGTCATGGCTCTGGATGTATACTCTCACTTTTCACAATATTTATCCTGATCCTTGTGATGATTTTGAGTACTTCATAATTAATCACAAGCATAAAACAGCACGTTTCTTCACTGCTTAAAGGAATTTTTTTCCACTGTTAACCTCTGTATGGCTATTATAAAATACTCTTTTAAAATTTTTGGTCACCTTTTCTATTATTTTTACCAACTGTGCAGTCTCTTCAGGCTACTTTTTCATATATTATCCATTTCTACAATTTGACACCAAATTCAGAAGCTTTGGGCCCCTATAGGATGTTCCACTCACTGGCCAAGGATCTTGGAAAAACTGGACTCAAGTGGCCAGAAATACTGTTCATAGCAAGGAAGCAAGTAGCAGTGGTTACCTATGGGGAGAGCAGCCAGAGGGGAAAAGGGTATGAGAAAGACTTCCTTTTAACCACTTACCCTTTTCTTTTGCATTTGGTACAGTATGTCATTGCTTATCCCAAAGTGCATATTACAAAATAACCCTCTTCTAAATTACAATTTCACATACCCAACCCTTGAATTGCACTTCTTACAGTTATATCCGCACATGTGCAAATGACCATGGTACAAAGCTGTTCATGGCAATGCTATGTGTAATAGCAAAAGATGGGAAATGTCTAAATGTCCATTAATGGGATCAGTGAAAGGAGCTGTGTAACTGTACAGTAGAATGCAAGGCAGACCTAAGGAAGGATCAAGATTATGTACTCATATGGAAATGGTATCTCAAAATATATTAAGAGGAAAAAAAAGAGAGAGAGAGAGATTCAGAAAAATAAAGTATCCCTCATTTCTGTAAATTAGACATGATTTCCTTGCTTATGCATTAATATATATATCTAAAGGACACAGAAGGAATTAATATTATTGGTTGACTCTGAAGAGAATAACTAGGTGGCAGTGAGACAAGAGTGAGAAGATGACTCTTTACTGTATATACTTACTGTAAATCCTTTTTTTTTTAAAGATTTTGTTTATTTATTTGACAGACAGACATCACATGTAGGCAGAGAGGCAGGCAGAGAGAGAGGAGGAAGCAGGCTCCCTACTGAGCAGAGAGCCCGATGCGGGGCTCAATCCCAGGACCCTGGACCATGACCCTAGGCGAAGGCAGAGGCCCAACCCACTGAGCCACCCAGGCGCCCCTGTAAATCCTTTTTTAAAAGATTTTATTTATGTGTTTATTTAGAGTGCACATGGGAGCAGGGGGAGGCACAGAAAGAGAGCGTGAGAGAGAATTTCAAGCAGATTCCATGCTCACTGTGGAACCTTTCATGGGGCCGATCTCAAAATCCTGAGATCATGACCTGAGCCAAAACCAAGAGTCAGATACTTAACCAACTGAACCACCCAGGTGCCCCTAAACTTTAAATCTTATAAATGTGTTGCCTATTCACAAAATAGAAATAAACATTTTTAGAAGAGAAAGATAATTGTGAGATGTTACCGATTTCGAAAAAACTCAGTGGTATATGCTTTCTACACCTTCACCAAAGTTCTGGTGGCGTCCCAGTAAAGTCCATTCAGACTGTCTCAGAAAGTATCCTGAGATTGTGTGAAGTAGAAAGAACATGTAACTGAACTCTTTTGTAGAGATAAATGAGGAAACCCTATAGTTTTTCATAGATGCAAACTGTTTTTAATGTGTAAGTATCCATACATCAACATTCTCTTCTTCCAATGAGTTTTTCCAAACTTTTTAAATTGTGGCCTGATTTTAGACTGACAGAGAAGTTACAAAAATAAGATGGTTCTTGTATACCACCTTCACCCAGCTTCCCCTGATGTTACCATCTTACATAATCACAGTGCAATTAATAAAACTAAGAAATTAACATTGTATAGTATAATACAATAGTGGACATAATATACTATAATACAGTATAATACATAATATAATACTACAAACCACACTATCACATTATTCTGATTTCCTGTGAGCTTTTAAATGATGTTTCAAAACCTCGATTCAAAAAGCAAGCCATAAGTAGGAACCTGAACATACTGTTTCTTTCTTTTCTTTCTTTCTTTTTTTTCTTTTAAGATTTTATTTATTTATTTATTTGTCAGAGAGAGAGAGAGAATGCACAAGCAGGCAGAGTGGCAGGCAGAGGCAGAGAGAGAAGCAGGCTCCCCACTGAGCAGAGCCTGATGCGGGACTCAATTCCAGTACCCTTGGATCATGACCTGAGCCTAAGGCAGTGGCTTAACCCACTGAGTCACCCACGAGTCCCCATACTGTTTCTTTCTGTTCACAGCAAAACTTTGGTCTTTTTTTCTTTTTTCTTTCTTTCCTTTTGTTTGTTTGTTTGTTTGTCTTCAGGTCTTAACTTTTTGTCACATGTATTTTTGCAAATGTTCAAAATAGGTTGTATTCTGAAATTTTTAAAATTTTCATATGTATGTATGAGAAGGTACATTTGCATTTGTAATGTAAAAAGCGGCATGCTAGAGAATTAAGGGTTTGTCTTAAGGGACTGCCTAAATTATGGCCTGAGGGAGCTATTCATCTGTTTCATCACTTGATCACAACATTTTACTAGTCAAATATTTTGTTAATTATCCCATTTATGAACAAAAATTCAATTCCACTCCTGAGTCTACTACCAAAAGCAGTGGTTCTTAAAGTATGGTCCTCAGACCAGCAAGTCAGCATTATCTACGAACCTGCTGGAAATGGAAATATCCAGCAATCTGTGTTTGAGCAAGCCCTGGATAATGCTGAAGGGGAAACATTAAGAATCTGATTAAAAGAATTGTTTTGATGACTAAAGGGAGAGGAGAGAAGGAAAGATAGAACTAAGAGAGAAATTCCCAAGGGGCATTTCAGCCTGTTTGTTAACAGAAAGGTCTTTCTTCAGACTTGTTTCTCGGGAATTCCATCGTATGTACTTTGTTTCTTTTTTTAAACCCAAACTTTATTCTATTTTTTTTTTTAAGTACTCTCAAGGCCCAGTGGGAACTCAAGCTCACAACCCCGAGACCAAGAGTCCCATGTTCTACAGACTGAGCCAGCCAGGCGCCCTTGTACTGTCTCTCGTAAGTACAGACTCACCTTCCCATGCACCAAGGTTGGACCTTAGCCATCTTTTGACCTGAGTCAAACTGATTCCAAAGACGACAAAGTAATTAACATAGAACTTCTCTGTTGATAACTTCTTCTTCCAGAAACCACTTCAATAATTTTCTGGACCTGAAATGAGTACGGGCACAGTTCTGATATCTACAAATTTTGGTTCTGTTTTCTACAAATTTAGTTAAATGAAGACCAGTACCGCAACAATGTAGTGCAAATTTCAGTTACCACATAGTGCCAATTTCGCGGTCCTGGAAACACTAGGGAAATAACAGATGTGCATCCTGATGAGTGGCCAATCAGATCTCTTCCATCAGAGTCATCTTGATGAGTGGCCAATCACATATCTTCCTTCAGAGTCTATTGCTAAGTTGTCAGCCTGTGTCTGTTAGGCAGTTCACGCAATCTGCCAGGCATGTAGTTGCTGTAGAGGCTCTTTTTAGCCAACCAACTTGAACAAAGGAAACCTGACAAAGATAGAAGTATCTACAGTGACCCCCAGCTCCCTGGCAGAATACAAACAGGCCTGTTAGGTGATCCACTATGAAATATCCATAAATCCTAGCTAACCAACGGGTTACTTACCTGACCAAAAAAGAATTCCTCACATTCCCATACCTCCTCACCCCCCCCCGTGCCTGCCTTATTGCACACGGTCTCTCCTTTGTTCCCAACCCTCCACCATGGCCTTGGATGAATCCTTTCACCACCCCACTGCTGGCTTCCACCTGATGGTGTCACCCCATATTTGGTGGCCCCCATCTGATCTGGACACATCACAGTGGACATTCTCAGGAATAAACCCACAGAACATTTTACAAAAATGGGTGATGGAAAGAGAATTGTCCAACAAAGATGAAAGTGCAGCAACAAAAGGAAAAGTGGTATCATTAGAAAATAAATTGGATGTCATTAGAAGTTACTGACAGGGAATGTTGATAAAGCTGCTGGACTCTAGACTCCAGGTATGTATGCAGCCAGAGGAATTTGTGACAGTGAACTCACTGACATAAACACAGACCTCAATGGGACACAAAGGATGGAGTTGGCCCAGTGGAAGTGACACTTGCAAGCCCTTCACCTCAGAGCACCCTCAGAGGTGTTTCAGAACACTGAAGCAGGAAGGATGGAATCTTAAGCAAACAGAAGTTGTCAAATTATATATTCCCTGAGAGCTGGGATCTGTATGGAGGCCTTGGCATCGACTCTTGGAGAATTAGGGGCTGAACAAATGTTTAGTGAGTTGGAACTACAGTAGTTCAGAGAGACACTATTGCCATGTCTAGTGTAAGTTACTTTTAGCCTCTAGTTTAATTTCTCACTGGCTGTCATTCTTAGCAAGTTATCAGTCTGATAACAATATCTAAATGATTGTCTCTTTTTTTCTGAAAGATATATAAATACCTGTGAATTTTCTTTAATAAGCTAGGAAAGGGTTTGGGGCTCTCCTGCTGCGTTTATGATGGTTAAAAGAAAGAAGTAGAGGAGGGGGTTAGAAGGGGAGACAAAGAGCCAAGACCGGAGGAAGAAGGAGAAGCTCTGTTCTCCCGCCCCCCCCAGCCCCCTCTGAATTGCTTTCCCTCCAACGATTCTCATTCTTTTCTTAGGATTCAGGTCTTGTAGATCTTAGTCATTTTAAACGTTCTTATTTAAGGTTCTCATTCAGACAGCCTTTCCGTCATCTGGCGTTCATGGCCACGGAATCCCACGGCTTATTCTAAGGACTGACTCTCATGCAGGGTGCCTTGTTTCCATGTGTGTTCATGTTTCGACTATGAATTCATCTGTAGCTGTGCTTGCTTTTTGCTTTGAGAACCCATTGTGCCCCAGGCAAAAAAGAGTTCGGGCAGATCCATTCTTGTTGACTCTGTCAGGAGTCTTGAGATGTCACTGCACTGGGACACATTCTTAGGTCAGGTTCTCACTCTGGAGTTTGGGGGACTTGAATGGTAAAAGAAAACCAAACTCCAAACCTCTCTGAGGAGCCAGACTCTAAGATGTTAACAGTGAGAAGAAAGGGGCACATATAGGAACTCTGGGTACTATCTTTGCAACTTTTTTGCAAACCCCAAATTATCCAAAATAAAGAGGTAATGTTTTAAAAATGAAGCCCCCCAGTTCCTAAACCAGTTAAGTAAGCTGTGGAGTCAGCTTGTATGCTTACTGGTCCCATTTTCACCTCCTTCTTCATTGTGGGTCTCTGCTATATCCCTTCTTCCTTGCAAGTTCAGCTATGAATTTAAAAAAGTCTTTGTTATATCTTATCTAACATTTCTGGGAGTTATTGTAGGGAGATTTTGAGATCCTATCAGCTCACTGTGTGTGGAATCTTAACTCCCCATCACTCTTTAATCCACATAAATCAAGCTTCTATCCCCACCACCAAAACTGTTCTGGTCAACCTTACCGTAACACTCACCTTGCTAACCAGTCGTTGATTCTTAATCATGGACTCGATCTTCCATTAACATTTGAACCATTGCACATGGCTTCCTTGAAACCCTATATTCCTTTGGTTTGTCACTTAATTCACTGCCTTTCCTCAGACTTCTTTGTGGACTTCGGCTCCTTGGCTGACCCTTCAATGTTGAGGGCCTTTGGACTCAGTCTGTTACCCAGTGTCTTATAATTTGACACCAGTCTCTCACTGATTCTATTCAGTCTAGGGATTTTAAATGTCATATACATGCTAATGACTCTCAACTTGAGATCTTATGACTTGATTTCTTCCATGCCCACCCCAGGGTCCCCAGACTCATGGATGCTATATTACTGCCTAGTCAACATTCTTACTTGAATATCAAACTTATTATTACCCAAACTGAAATCTGGATTAGGTTCTAATGGTAACAGAATAGATTGTCCCCCATATACCTGTGGTAGGCCTGGGCCAGGTCTGTTGATGTGGCAGCAAAGAGAACAGAGCAAAAAAGCCCTGTGGCATAGCATAACCCTCTCTGTGGAGTAGCAGTAGACTTTTCAGTGTGAACTTGGTCCTTTCCCATGTCTAACTGTCTAATAAACCTCTAGCCTAGCCAGCATGGAGGGAAAGTTGCCTAACTCTATGGGAGTAAGGAAGGAATTCCCGAAGAATTTTTCTTTCTTGTGTCTTCATTTAATGTCACATTTATTCTCATTGCATTGGACGGGAAAGGAAAGAGTCATAAGTATAGAGAATTGTTCTATGCCATTATCTTTCAGACAGCAGTGGGATCCTGGTTCCAATTTTCTTTGAGTTCAGGATCTGAATCTGAGTCAGAGGAAGCTGACACCTGTTGGGAGCTGGGGCTGGCTAGGAGATAGGCAGGAAACCAGAATGTACTTGACTTTGGAGGTTGCATGTCTCAGGGCTTGAATTCAGGTACCCGAAGACCCTCCAGGTAGATCACATGGGAAATAAAAATGGCGCAAGCCTAGGGCTGGGCTCAGGAGGTGGGAGGTCAGCCCCATGTGCATAGGAAGGACCTGAGAAGCCACTGTCCTCTCATCTGTACCCCAGGATCCTGGGAAGGGCCTCTGCATAAGGACAGGACCAGGTTTTCTCCTCTGGTTGGCCTCATGAATAGTAGAGAGTAAATCCTGCAAATTGATGAGCATCTGGAGACATTGTTGCCATTTTCCTTCAGGCCCCTGAGCTTGAGACCCTAGCCAGTGGCTGTTGACCATACATGATTCTCCATCCTCACTCCTTCACATGCAAGGGGTTTCTATTAATTTCAGCCTGATGGGTCACTTTGTCCATTTCTACTCCTGAGTTTTCTCTGCACCCCAGGGTTCTAATAGGGTGGGGGCAGGGGGCACGTGCAGAGCGCTGGTCCATGCTGGGCCCTGCTGCAGCTCGGCGATCTGGAGGTGCCCCAGCACAGAAATGTGCTTGTTCCTCTCTGTGCTGGTGCTTTCCAACAGCTTTTGCAAAGGATTTTCAACCCGTGTTGATGGTTTAGTCTCACATCCATGTCCAAAGGAACCTGATGCTTCTAGTTCCTGAGGCTTTCGGCTGTTCTGCACCATAACTGGGTTGCTCTCGGCTTCCTCCACTCCCCGTTTAGGACTAAGCTTTCTCCCATCTGTTAATTTTGTCATCATTTCCCCTTTTGCTTTCCAATTTAAGAAGCTTTGTGGGCTGTTGTCTCTTGTCCAATTTTCTTGAGTGTTTAAGTCTTTTTAACCAGACTTTTTACCCTTATTTTAGTTAGCTCTTAGCATCTTCCAACTTGAAACAAAAGTCAAGACTGTAATATACAGAGACAAAATCCCTTCTTGAAGGCAGAGGTAAAGGTGAAGCAAAGGTGGGGCTGCTAATGCCTCTAGGGGTCTAAAGCATCTATCTGGATTCACAAACTGAATTATTCAGAGTTCCCTGGGAAGCTTTGAGACCTCAGTTCATACTTGGTAACCTGGGGGGGATTGCCGAGGGAACTCTCATCTCCTTCTACGCAAGCAAAACATTCTTTTTCTTTTCTTTTTTTTTTAGATTTTTCAAAGATTTTATTTACTTATTTGACAGACAGATCACAAATAGGCAGAGAGGCAGACAGAGAGAGAGGAGGAAGCAGGCTCCCTGCTTAGTTCGGGGCTCGATCCCAGGACCCTGGGATCATGACCTGAGCCGAAGGCAGAGACTTAACCCACTGAGCCACCCAGGTGCCCCCTGAGCAAAACATTCCTGTGTAAGCATTTCAAAATGAATCATTTAATCTCTGTACCATCCAATCTCCTCCATGGATTTTACCTCTAGGAATCAGGGTCCCTGCAAAGAAGGAAGGCCCCCAAAGTTGGAAAATAGGCTCCCCCCCAAAAAATTTAGTCATTTGCTTCAATCAGTACCCCACTGAGAGTCTATCCCTTAGTGATTCTTACCGTCCCACAAACATACCTCTGTCTTATCAGATGACCTTTGATCTGATTCATCTAAACTCATATAGAAATGTACTCCCAGGGAGCCTGGGTGGCTCATTTGGTTACGCTTCCACCTTTGGCTCAGGTCAGGATCCCAGGGTTCTGGGATTGAGCCCCACATGGGGCTCGCTGCTCAGCGGGAAGCCTGCTTTTCCATCTCCCACCATCCCCCTGCTTGGGTTCCCTCTCTTGCTATGTCTCTCTCTCTGTCAAATAAATAAATAAAAATCTTAAAAAAAAAAAAAAAGCAACTAAGAAAGAAAGAAAATAAATGCACTCCCTGCCTCTGCTTTTTAACCTGTGAACCTCATTTAGTTCATCTGATATATGTTCCGTTCATTTTCTACTTCGGTGAGTCTGACAGATTCAGCAACTAACCCCAAATTAGAGCCAGGCAGGGAAGACAGGAAGACTCCTGAGGAAGGCCCCAGAGGATCAGCAGGCTGCCTTTTACTTCCTTTGGTTTGTTGGGGGTCCATCCAGAACATCTCCTTTGCTTCTTTTATTTATTTATTTATTTATTTATTTATTTGATAGAGATTGCAGGTAGGCCGAGAGGCAGGCCGAGAGAGAGGAGGATGGGGGGCTTGATTCCAGGACCCTGGGATCACGACCTGAGCCGAAGGCAGAGGCTTAACCCACTGAGCCACCCAAGTGCCCCTCTCCTTTGCTTCTAAAGGCAGTTTTGCCAGCTGAAGTTACCACAGCCTCCTCTGGTCCAGGATCCGGGTGTGTTTGGGGTGTGTTTAGATGTACATTTATTAGAATTCGTATTTTCTTTTACTTACACAGCCAACAAGAAGACACCTAGACACAGAGTCTCAGGTTTCCTAATCAAGTAACAGAAGAGACTTTAGGTTATGTAGAAAGATCAATCATGTTAAATCAAGACTATCAAAGTTCAACAGCAAGGTAAGTAAATAAATCCCATTTCCTACTGCAAACATATTCTATAGATTAAAGAAACACTGCAAAGTTATATTTGCTTTGCAATGGATAGGAGATCAAATGATGAATCAAGTGAAGGAAACACATGTGGACAGCATTGGGCATCCAGGAAAATTTCTGGTATTTCTTATTGACCTTAAGAGATAGAGCCTTATACATTACAATTAAATGAGTCCTTTTCTCCACCCATCTGGTCGCCTTATTTCTGAGATTACTGGATTGCTGGATTGTACATATATACACATATGTACAATCTGGATACATATATATGTAATTATATACATAATTATATATAATATAAAATTTTATATATGTATATATAAAAAAAATTTTAAGGAGGGGCGATGCAGAGGCAGAGGGAGAGAAAGAATCTTAAGCAAGCTCCGTGTTCAGTATGGAATCCAACGTGGGTCTCAGTCTCACAACCCTGAGACCATGACCTGAGCCAAAATCAAGAGTTGGACACTTAACTGACTGAACCACGCATGTGCCCTTGGTTTGTACATATTCTCGATCCCTGATTTCTTAAGTTATTGTGGAAGACAATGACCAGCCTAGTACTTCGAAAATTTCATGTACTTGACATAATAGGTCAAGGTCATAACAGATCATAATAGGTTCCTTGCACCAGAGCTGCTACTGCTGCTGCTATTTCTTCCTCTTCTTCTTACTATTATTATTATTATTATTATCATTTTAAAAGGGTTTTAAAAAATTTATTTGTGTAATCTCTACACCCCATGTTGGGCTGGAACTCACAATTCCAAGATCAAAAGTCACATACATGGGATGCCTAGGGGTCTTAGTCTGTTAAGCGTCTGCCTTTGGCTCTGGTCATGATCCCAGGGACCTGGGATCAAGTCCTGCATCTGATGCCCTGCTCAGTTTGGGGGGGGGGGCTTGCTTCTCCCTTTCCTTCCCCCTCTCATGCTCTCTCTTGTTATCTCTGTCCCTCTTTCTCAGATAAATAAATAAAAATTTTTTTAAAAAGAGTCCTATGCTTATCCAACTGAGCCAGCCAGCTGCCCTTCCTCAGAGCTTATTAAATGACATTATACCTTATGTAATTTTTAAAATTGGGATAAAGTATAAGTGTAAACTTATAAAATTACTTTTCTAAAAAAAATGTTAAAGGAGAATAAAAGTAAAAGCCTCCAGCAAGGGGGCACTACCCCTTGACTGTCTTCTCTCTTCAGGGAAGACTAGAAGATCTTCCCAAGGGGCACCTGGCTGGCTCAGTTGGTGGAGTGTGCAACTCTTGGTCTTGGCGTTATGGGTTTGACCCCACATTGGGTGCAGAGATTACTTAAAAAAAAAAAAAAAAGCCTTCTCAAACAGAGACAGTCTCAAAAAGCACCAGCTAGTTATGTTTTGCCACAGTCTTTCTATAGGAGTCAGGAAGATAGCAGAATGGCAGTTCTAGAAAGTTTTTGTTTTGTTTTGTTTGCCAAAGTTCTGTTGATACAATAAAAAATAATTTTCACCAAAAACAACTGACAATATTTATCTGGCTAGTCACAGACTTCAGCAGGCTTCTCATTCAGAATTCAACACTGGAAACCCAAGATCAAATTGGCTTCTGCCATAGTCTGGCTAAGGACTACAGATTTCAGTAAGCCTCCAATCTCGCAGAACTAGTATATCCCCAGTCAGAAATCTTCAGATGGAGTGTACTGATATGCATTTATTTTGATAGTTACATAATTATTTTAACTAGTATTAGGAAAATGCAACAAATTAAACCTATGGTTTCACTCCGATAAAGTAAATGCAAATCAACTTATAAAAATATCAGGTAAATAATGGTACTCAGATGGTACACAAGTATGGCAAAAATCACAAAGCCTGAGTAATCCCAGAGGCAGATGTAAGAACTGGATCTGAGGACCACTACCGTCCCCCTCCCCTAGGGCCTGCTCCAGACCCAGCCTCTACTTGGGGCAGATTCCCCTTACAAATAAGACTGGTAGAAGTGACCAGACCAGGGCAGCTAACAGAACAGGGAGTAGGAGGAAATGTTCAGCTGCAGTAAGCTTTGTTCCCTAATGTAGTAGGGTGAGGAGAAATTTTACTTTTTAAATGTTCTCCCTGGCTTTTAAAGTGTTAGTTGTGGGGCACCTGGGTGGCTCAGTGGGTTAAGCCGCTGCCTTCGGCTCAGGTCATGATCTCAGGGTCCTGGGATCGAGTCCCGCATCAGGCTCTCTGCTCAGCAGGGAGCCTGCTTCCCTCTCTCTCTCTCTGCCTGCCTCTCCATCTACTTGTGATTTCTCTCTGTCAAATAAATAAATAAATAATCTTTAAAAAAAATAATAAAGTGTTAGTTGTAGCATAAAAGAGTAAGATTACTAAATTGCAAGTAGAACTGCAATTTATTTTACAGTCTAGAGAGTTTAAAACAGCTCTTTGTTGAAAACCTGTATTTAAATTTATTTACATAAATTTACTTGTATGTAAATTTACTTGTATGTAAATTATCACCATTTCAACAAGTAAATGAAGGCCTAGGGGGTAAAAATTTGGTGTAGAAACTAGAAGGAACATCAGGACCTGTCCTTTTTGAATGTAGCTAGTACTCCATATAAGAAGTAATTTACTCTGAAAGAAATCAGACACAGTTTCAACATAAATCACTGCAGGAAATAGATAATAATCCTCCATCTTTGAGTTCTACTATTCATTCCTCTGGTTATTCACTCATTCATCAAAAAACTGCTGAGTGCTTACTATATGTATAAGGAATTACTTCCAGCAATGAAAAATTCTTCTAGGGACGCCTGGGTGGCTCAGTGGGTTAAGCCTCTGCCTTTGGCTCAGGTCATGATCTCAAGGTCCTGGGATCCAGTCCCATTTCAGCAAGCTCTCTGCTCAGCAGGGAGCCTGCTTCCCTTCCTCTCTCTGCCTGCCTCTCTGCCTACTTGTGATTTCTGTAAAATAAATAAATAAAATCTTTTTTAAAAATTTCTTCTTATCACTTTGTTTGACCTATGAATCAAGGAAGCAAAAAAAAAAATCATTTTGCCATTTTTGAATCAAAATTCACAACTTCTTAGAAGCTTTTATGGGTCACCTCTATTCCATTCTAATAATTTGTTTAGTATCTCCCCTCAGGACTTATTTTATACACTATTCCACAAATTGATTGGCTGTTGTAGCTGGCAAAATAATGCCCCAAGCTCCCCAGAGATGTCCATACCCTAATCCCCAAACCAGACCAATGTGGCCAGGAACCAAGGAAGGTGGGAGCCTCTAGAGGCTGGAAAACACAAGGAACAGATTTTCCCCAGGGCCTCCCTGAGGAGCACAGCTCTCCTGACCCCTTGAATTTAGCCTTGTAAGACACATTTCAGTTTCCTGAGCTCTAAAAGTAAAAGAGAACACATTTTTGGTTGGTTTAAGCCATGAAGTTCCTTGTTTTGAGTTACAGGAGCAATAGAAACGAAAGCAAACATCAAAGCATTGGGCTTCCTGTTGTGAGAGACACAAAGATGAGTAAGACACATTCACTCTCTCAGGACGCTTACTGACTGGTCAGAGGAGAAGAGACACACACTAGTGTGTGTGGCATATTACAGCCAGGAACAGGATGATTGTCCTAAGGGAGGTACCACCCAATGGCTATGGAGTCCAAAGAAGGAAATCGTTCATTTTGAGGGCAATGAGGAAGAGAAGGCTTTTGAGCCCACCCGAAGTTAAGTAAATTTTAAGAGATAAAAGGAATGGAGAAAGTTGTGTAAGTGTGCACATGGCCTTCCCTCTGTGCAAGCAAAGACAACAGTTCTTTCTGAAGAGAGCCCCCCCTTATGACCTCATTTAGCCGTAATTACCTCTTTTTTTTTTTTTGCATTTTTTAAAAATTTCTTTTCAGTATAACAGTATTCATTGTTTTTGTACCACACCCAGTGCTCCATGCAATCCGTGCCCTCCCTAATACCCGCCACCCGTAATTACCTCTTTAAAGTCCCTAACTCCTAATCTAGTTACACTGGGGGTTAGAGCTTCAACATATGAACTTGGGGGAACCAGTCAGTGCATATCATATTATAATTATGGTTTTAAAAATTATAGCCATAATATATGCCAATGGCACAAAAAAATAAACTGAACAACTGCATTTCAAGTAAAAAATTAAAATTTTCTTTTCTCTCATTTATGCACTTCCTTTAGAGGGAATTGGTTTCCTTCTGGAAAAGTCTGATTGAAATAATTATAGTTAAGATGCCAGAGAGATTGCTTCCTCTCGCTTTCTCTGCCCAAATGTACCTAGGGAAGGTCATGTGAGGACCCAGTGAGAAAGCTGCCATCTGCCACCTAAGGAGAGAGCTCTCATTAGGCACGGACCCTGCCGGCACCTCGATCTTGGACTTCTAGTCTCCAGAACTATGAGAAATAAGTTTCTGTTGTCTGAGCCCCCCAGGCTATGGTTCTTTGTTATGGCAGCCCAAACAGACTAAGATAGCATGGTTCTCTGCATAAAACTATGCATATATCTATCCATTTTTAACACAAATAAGATCTTGCTAAATATACTGTTCCTCAATGAGCCTTTTCCATTTACGGTACATCTTGAACATCTTTCCAAACTGGTACACATAGATCTAGTGACCTCATTTTGTTCTTTTCCACTGTCATTGTATCCTATCAGTGTCCACCCCAGAATACCAGAATCCATTTGACAATTATTCTCTTTGTTTTTTTAATTAAACTTTCAATTTTATTTTGACATCACTGTAGATTCACATGGAGTTGTAAGAAATAACACATGCATTCTTCCCCCAGTTTCTCCCCACGGTAAGGACCATCTCGGAAAACTACAGAATGGTTTCACAACCAGGATGCTGACAGTGGTGCATTCAGTATATGAATACTTCTGTCACTCCAAGGATCTCTTCTGTGGCCCTTTCATAGCCACACCCACTTCTCTCCCACCTGCTCTTTCTTTACCACACCCCCCCACAACTACTAACCTGTTTTCCATTTCTGTAATTTTCTCTGTTCAAGAATGTGATCTGTATAGAATCACACAGTAGGTAACCTTTTGACATTGGGTTTTTTCATTCAGTCCAATAGTCCAGAAATTCCTCCAGGTTGTGTGTGTATGGATGAATAGATCCTTTCTATAGCTGAATAGTATTCCATAGCTAGATGTAGTGCACCTCGACTTGTTCCCCAATTGAAAGACATGTGAATTGTTTCCAGCTTTTGACTATTGTAAATAAAGCTGCTATGATCATTCACGCACAAGACTTTGTGTGAACATTAGTCTTCATTTCTCTCTGGTACATGTCTAGGAGTAACAGTTGCTACATCATATGATAGTTGCACATTTAGCTTTGTAAGAAACTGCCAAACTCTTTTTCAGAGGAGCTGTACCATTTTACATTCCCACCAGCAATGTAGAAGAGGTACAGTTTCTCTTCATCCTTGCCAGAATTTGGTGGTGTCACTGTTTTTATTTTAGCCAGTTCTATTAGATGTGTGCGATAGCTCATGGTGGTTTTGCTTCTTCCTTTTTGGAGGGAGGCAGGGAAAAGGGTTCTACACCTAGCATGGAGCCCAACATGTGGTTCAGTCTCATGAACCCTGAGATCATGACTTGAGCTGAAACCAACAGTTGAATGCTTAACCAACTGAGCCACCCAAGCTCCACTCACTGTGGTATCTATTCACATTTCTGAAGTGGCTAATGATCTATAACCTCTTTGCACTTGCTTATTTGCCCTCTATCCATCCTCTTCAGTGAAATGTCTATCAGTTCTCTCTCACGTTTTAGTAGGATTGTTTGGTTTTTTACTATTGAGTTTTTGAGTTTTAATACATCTAGATACTAGTACAGTTGACATTTGAACAATGCAGGAGTTGGGGCACTGATCCCCCATGCAGTCAAAAATTCCTACATAACTTTTGACTCCCCCCAAATCTTAACTATCAATAACCTCTGTGGACCAGAAGCTTTACCGATAACATAAATAGTTCATTAACAGGGTGTCTAGCTGGCTCAGTGGGAAGAGCATGTGATTCTTGATCTCAGGGTCATAAGTGTGAGGCCCACACTGGGTGTAGAGATTAGTAAAAAATAAATAATAATAAACTTTAAGAAATAGTCAACTTTTAAAACTGTAAAAAAATAATAAACTTTAAAAAATAGTCAAAATAAAAAAATAGTCAAAATAGTCAATTTTGTATGTTATATGTACTATATACTCTTTTCTTATAAAGTAAGCCAGAGAAAAAAACGTTATTAAAGAAGTCATAAGGAGGGGCGCCTGGGTGGCTCCCTTCATTAAGCCTATGACTTCGGCTCAGGTCAAGATCTTAAGGTCCTTGGATCAAGCCCGTGGTAGGCTCTGCTCTCAGCAGGGAGTCTGCCCCTCCCTCTTCTTCTCCCTCTGTTCCTCCCCCTACTCATGCTCTCTCCCACCCATCAACAAATAAACTCTTTTTTTTTTTTTAAAGATTTTATTTATTAATTTGACAGAGAGAAATCACAAGTAGACAGAGAGGCAGCCAGAGAGGGAAGCAGGCTCTCTGCCGAGCAGAGAGCCCGATGCGGGACTCGATCCCAGGACTCTGAGATCATGACCTGAGCCGAAGGCAGCGGCTTAATCCACTGAGCCACCCAGGCGCCCAACAAATAAACTCTTAAGAAAAAGAAAGTCCTAGGGAAGTGAAAATGCATTTTACAGTACTGCACTGTATTTATTGAAAAAAAATCTGCAAGTGGGCCCGTACAATTCAAACCTGTGTTGTTCAAAGGATAACTGTACTTTATCAGATAGATGGTTTGCAAATATTTTCGCCCATTCTGTAGCTTGTCTTTTCATCCCTTTAACAGAGTATTTCAGAGAGCAAAGATTTTTCCTTGCGTGGGGTTGATCCTTGGCTGCTTGAGGGCTGTCCATAGCGCCCTGAGGGTCCACAGTCCAGAGGCTAGACTTCCACCTGGACCATCTTCCCTGAACGGCTGCCTTGCTGCAGCTGCATCCCGAGTCTGGCATCTAGCACCATGGCCACATCCTGAAGTGCCCCCAAGCTCTCCACCACCATGGTCAAAGGGCTGCCTTACCCTGTAGTGGGGGAGGACATGGCACAAGGTGGAAGAGGTGGACAGGATGATAGGACAGAAGATGAGGGAAGGGCAGGAGGAAAGGAAGGAAAAGGAGCTGGAGGAGAGAATGTCACCAGAGGAAACCAAGGAACAGATTCAAACGTTGCCAGAGAAGTGTTTGGGCTGATGTGAAGAGAAGCACCAGCTTTTTTTTTTTTTTTTTTTTTGCAGCTCGAGGGAAAAGAATTTTTCCATGAGGAAGAAAAACAGAGACAAGAGGAGCAGAGTGCCCTGACCCCTGTGATGGCAACTTTTTACCTGCAGAGCTTGACTGGTGCATCAAAACTCATCTCCTTGGCCTGGGAAGATGTAGTGACCCCAGCACCCTCTAGGACCCCAGTGGGCCTGGTCTGGTGGCTGCGTTTGTAGAGGGACCCCAGAGCATGGGCAATTCCAGGGTCCAGGCGGTGCCGAGGGGACTGCTCAGTGCCCACCTGACTCAGGGCCCATGCAGCCTACCTCAGTCCTGTGGGCAGCTCAGAGCACAGGCGCATTTTCTTCAGCATGGTCCTGGTCTCAGCCGCAGCCTCAGCCTGACCCCACGCACGGCCATGTTCAGACGACCCAGACAAGGCTGTCAGAGCTTTTTGTGGCCTGTGTCTATTAGCTTTCCTGGGTTGCTGACTTCTTCAGTTCCATTCTGGGACCAATGAGGCAAGACCAAAACCCAAGGAACTCACGTGTCCTTCAAGGTTTCTAGCCAGCCTGCCTTCCCTTCTCCATTTCTGTCTTCTTCTGTCTGCTTTACACATAATATCCAGGGGTTTTAGTTGTACTTTGCAGGAGAAATAGGGCAAAGTGTGTCTATGCCATCTTCCTAGAAGTGAAAGTCATTGTTTTTGATGGCTAAATAATGTGCATGGCATATAGCTCATTAACCGGTCTCTCTCTGATAGCATTGAAGTTGTTTCAAGGGTGTTTTTTTTGTTGTTGTTTTTTGTTGTTTGGGGGGGCTATTAAAATAATGACAAAAGAAAGAGAGCTCTTTTTTTTTTTTTTTTTTAAGAGTTTATTTATCTGAGAGCGTGAGCCAGAAATCACAAGCAGGGGGAGCTGCAGAGGCAGAGGGAGAAGTAGGCTCCCCATTAAGCAGGGAGTGGACACGTGGGGCTTTATCCCAGGACCCTGGGATCATGAACTGAGCGGAAGGCAGATGCTTAACTGACTGAGCCACCCAGGTGCCAAGGAATAGATGTTCTTGTTCTTTGAGGGTGTAGGGATGGAAAATGGGAAGAGAGGCAGAAGACAATGTAGGAGAGAGTTCTGGGTTCTTGTGTTAATATATGCATAGGATAAAATTCCTAATTGGAATTGCTGGGTCAAAGAATGTGTGCATTTTAATTCATCATATTGTCAAAATATATTCAAAAAGGTTATACTAAACTCCCACCAGCAAAAGAATATGTGTTTTTCCTGAGTATTGTCAAATTTTCTGATCTTTGATCACCTGATTGAGAAGTCTTCTCTTTTTTATGTGCTTCTTTTCCTTTCTCTATCGGATCAAAAGTGGGACTTGTGCCTTTTTCATTTTCTTGATGTCTTCAAGGACCCAGCACCATGCTACATACCATAATAGTTATCTGTTGATTGTTGATAGTTTTAGCACTTCCAATAAAGGATTAGAGCTGGTCATAGAGAATTCTGGCAAAGTTTCATGACTTCAAATAAAACACACAACTTCACAAGGTTTTACAAGTAAGCGTTCTTCAGAATGTTGTCTGTAGATTAACCTGAATCAGAATCACACAGGAGTAAAGGAAAGTCTAACACCATGTGCCCCCTGATATGATGGCTTGAAGAGGATCCTTCATGCCCTAAATGTAATATTCTTGCCAAAAATGTTGACATTGAACCTAATAATGAGGGAACAATCAGACAAATTAAAAGTGTGGGACGTACTAAAACAAAGAAATGAAACCAAACTGTTCTGGAGTCTTCACAAATGTGAATGTCCTAGAAGACAGAAAAAAAACAAGCAAACCAGATAACGAGATCGCAGGAAATGCAAGCACACAGCACATACACATATACACATTATACATATGCATGTAATAGTCTTTCTAATGAGAAAATTCCTTCTCCAAGGGGGTGTTTTGTTCTAGATTAAAAGAGGCTACAGGGACAGGCTCACTAAATATGATGTGTAACCCTTGCTTGGGGCCTACATTTTATTTATTTTATTTAAGGCTATAAAGTACATTATTGGGACACTTGAGAAGTGTTGACTGTAGATAGTTTTGAAGATATTATTTTAATAGTAAACTTGGGGGGGATATAATGATATTCTTGTGATTCCATGGAAGGAGAATGTCTTTATTTTCTGATGTAGTGTCAAGTATTAGGAGTCAAGTATCACTACTATGTCGGTGATTTGCAGAAAGCTCAAAAAAAAAGTCATAAAACTGAGAGAGAGCAAATGTAGTAAATGGTTAACAATTGATAAGTGTGACAAAGATTTGGTGTTCATTTCTTTACTCTTGCAACTCTTCCTTAGGTTTTGAGTTTTTCAAAACAAAAAGTGGGCCCCACTTCAGATCCAATCCCTGAATCTGGGTAGAACTGAATCTGGGCAGAACTCACTTCTACAGGCATTCTAAGTAGACCTTCCCATTGATATTTATTCATGCTACAGTTTTGGATGCACCAATTTGAAGTATAATACTGTATTTTTATTTTAGTCTTTATGAAGGTAGAGCTAAAAAAAACCCCTCCATATCTTGGCTACACAATAGAATTTAAGAACATTGGGTTAACAGATTTAAATCCAGTCCTTATATACAGCTTCTACAGTCCTTTCTGTGGTCCTCCTCAATTTTCACTATTTCCTTCAACTCTCTGAATCTTTACTTACCTCTTCGCAAATGGTTTTCAGAGTCATTGTGAAGGATGTGTCAGTGAGTGCAGCCCCTCACATTGCATCAGTGGGAACCACCTACATTCCAGGAGAAGCTAGCCTCTTGTTTCCTCCAGCACCTGAATAATAGAGGTGAGTAGCTATCCAGCTATCCTATCCTATCCAGCTCAAGGCAATTCTTAAACACTTAAATGACAGATGTAGGGACAGGCATGTATTATATTGTGTTTACTAAACAATAAATGACATTAACAAATAATAAATGAGTTAAAGATTCAAACACATACCTTAACGAATGTTTGCATCTCTATAGCTTATCAAGACGCTGCTTTAAACGCCTGTCACTTAAGATCAACTGATGGACTTGAAATAATGTAAGAACCTCGAAGGAATACATGGTACTTTCCAGAAGAAGCCATTACTATCAGCATAAAGTCTACTGTTTCTAAAATTTTGTTTTTGAACTGACAAACTCATAGTAATCCCTTCATTAGTGAACGATGGCTTACAATTGGTAGCTGGGTTTAAAGTTGTCAGTTGTGGCTATTTAAGAGTAGAAATGGCCTCACATGATCCAGCTTAGCTAAGAAGTAGTTGCAGTGGACTTTGAGAAGGCTCTAATTTTAGATCTAAGGCAAGTAGAAAGTTTATCTAGCCACAAAAAAATATGCTCTCTGTTGATAGCAAACTTTGTTAATATGTGCATTTTGGATCTTTAACTCATCTATTACCTAATGGTGTTTCGTAAGCTGCTACAGATGTGGTAAACAAAGCATTCGTTGGAAATACATTGTAGGATTGCAGGTGCAGTGGTTTGGATTTTGACTAGATTTTTGATTAGGAAGCTTTTTTTTTTTTTTTTTAAAGATTTTATTTATGTATTTGAGAGAGACAGAGTGAGAGAGCATGAGAGCAGAGGTCAGAGAGAGAAGACTCCCCATGGAGCTGGGAGCCTGATGCGAAAATTGATCCCAAGACTCTGGGATCAGGACCTGAGCCGAAGGCAGTCTAACCAACTGAGCCACCCAGGCACCCCAGGAAGCTTTTTTTAAACCTTGAAACCCTTTAGCAACTGTGACCTAAACAAGAATTTAGCCCTTATTTATTTCCTTTTTAAGAGAGTCTGGAAATCCTCTGCAGCATGTAGCAGTAGTACTAAAGCTAAAGAAAACAGTCAACAATAGGTGTTAATTGTTGATTGATTTCACCCTGTGATTGATTGGTTTCACCCTAAAGACTCCAGTGAGACTAAATGGTTGGTCGTTTTTCTGATTTAGTATTTCGTTTGGTTTCTCAGACCCCAGGAGGGTTTTAGTAGGTTTTAGATGTGACAATAAGGATCTTTGACCTTCATTCTCAGAAAATATCTGGTGTTATATCTGAATTTGAACATTATTATAGGGAGATGGATAAGGAGCAGTATTCCTAAACTGAGACCCATGTCTACTTTGTCATCTTGGTGTCAGTTTATGTCAGAGTTCCTGGCACAATAATAATTTTTTGAAAAAACATGTATTTAGAATCAACTATCATATACAGATACAGAAAATCATATCAACTTTTCCAGTTAGCAGCCCTTAGGTGGCCATCTGAATTAATGTGAAAATGCTTCCCTGGTAATATATTGCAGTGTGGGTAGTGTTTTCAAGTTAAGTGACTAAATGCATTGGGCCTAACCCAGGCCTGGGTCAGGGCTACAGTTGAAAACCTCTGGGTCTTAACGAATCGTTTAGTTTTATTTAAGCAGCAAGGGTTGTATTGCTCTCAATTTCCATTAAACCAACATGCATTAGGTATTAAGCAATTAAAGTTCAAAGCCTTTTGGAAAATAATGAGCAGTATAGATCAGAATCACAATCTATCTAGTCCCAAAGGGGCATGGAGCTATCTGCCGGAAGCGTCCATTTAAATTCCTGCGTTACAAGGAAAATCACTCCTTAGATGTTAACCCTTTGCAAAAGTTCACAATGATTTTATCGGGCATTCCGCACACGCAAAAATTATTAGTTTTATTTTAAAAACAGAACGAGGAAAGACCAGAGGCAGCATAGGGAGAACAGAGTTGGTTACTCCAGAGACAATTTTGCAAAGGACACTGCACGGTTTTTCCTCGCTGGGCACAATGTCCTACGGTACGCCGGATTTTCTGGGACGTGCTGGGTGGCCGACATTTTCCCTAGCAGGGAGTTTCACACTTTTAGGATGAGAAGAGATGTTAAACGCTCAGCTAAAGGGCAAGCAGCCCTTTACCGTCGAATTAAACAGCGGTGGGAGCCGGCGGAACAACCCTATTTCTTCTCCCCAGTGCAGAGCGCGGCCGGGTCTCCGCCGCGGCTGAGCCGGAGGCGGACGGCAAGCTCGGCCCCACGGGCTCGCGGGGAAACGCCGGCCGCCCAGCACGCAGCCGCCCCAGGCTTCCGCCTCCCGGACCCGCTCGGTTCCCCCGGCCGCCTCTGCTTCAGGGACGCGGAAACCCCGTAGGAGCGGGGCGGGCGGGGAGCGCGGTTTGGCCACCACTTGCTGCAATATTCTTCCGCCGCAAGGCAAAGAGTCCCAACCTTCCCCCCTAGACCCTGGGATTTCCAGAGGCCCTGTAAGATCAAGAAATCACCAAATTTGGATTTTCCCACCGACTCGTTTAGGATATTTTCTGAGGTAAGGACCCCAGGATCACAATTTGGTGGATGGCCGAAGAGCGACGAGAAAATTCCTCCGCGGAAAACGGGTTCCGGCCGCGAGCCTATAAAAAACGGGTGGCGCGGTACCGCTGTCTTTCCAGTCGGGCGCTGAGTGGTTCTTCGGATCATGTCTGGTGGCTCCGCGGATTATAACAGGTATGGCGCCTTCTCGGCGGTGCTTATTTGTGGTGGAGGTCATCTGACAGCAGCGGAGATGGTAGTGGACGGCGTGGAGGCAGGGAGCGCTAGGTTCATAGGCGTTTCCTTGGGGTTTAGCACCCCTGTGCCCTTCGAGAAGCTTCCATGATGGGTAGGGCCTGGATTGCGGGGAGGCTAGGGTAGAAAACGGGGTGGTTGGAGGGTGTCTTTTTTTTTTTTTTTTTTTTTCCTCCCGAAGACGCTTTGAAATCCTGGCCGTTGCCCCTGCCCGTACGGAGCCCGTTTAGTTAAAGCGGTGGCGCAGTCCGCAGTCGACAGTGTAACGGGGCCCGGAGCTTTATTGGCGGCCGAAGGCGCGAGTTTCAGTGCTCGACTTTAGGTGGGGTAAGGGGGGAGGGTGTCAGCGACGCCCGCTCGCCAAGGCCCCAAGGCGGAAGGGACCGCGCCGGCAACGGGATCCCCGCGAACCGTTGGCATAGCTCTCGCCAGGCCTCGGCCCGCGTCAATCACCCCGGCTTGCGCAGTGTAAGGGGCGGAGCTCAGCGCGTGGAGCTCTCGCGAGACGGTCTGCCGCTGAGACGGGAGCGCCTGGCGCTCGGGCCTGGGGTGGGGGAGGGCCGGCGTCCGTGGGGCCTTTCCTGGGCGTCCCCTGTTGCCGGCCTTCCGGGCGGGCGCGCAGGGAACAGTGTGTCCTGCGCCGCCAGCTTCCTTTACTGCCTTGGGGTGTGCACGTGCAGGGGAGGGTGGCCAGATGAGACCGGCTGTAGAATAGGGCTCTCCTCTCGTGTGTAGTTAAGATGGCTGGGGAAAGGGATGTTCTCTAACTACGGTATTCTTGTCAGCAGAGAACATGGAGGCCCAGAGGGAATGGACCCCGATGGTGTCATCGAGGTAAGAATGTGTGTTGATTTTGAAACGTTGGAAAGGTGAGCTCGTTCATCCCATTTATTCAGTCTTTTTTATATGTAATTTGCAGAGCAACTGGAATGAGATTGTTGATAACTTTGACGATATGAATTTAAAGGAGTCTCTTCTTCGGGGCATCTATGCTTATGGTTTTGAGAAGCCTTCAGCTATTCAACAGAGAGCTATTATTCCTTGTATTAAAGGTAAAAGAACTAGTCAGTACTTGTTAAGAATGAATTAACTGTTCTACATAGACGTGGACCATAAAAGGGAAAATAACTTCTGGGGGACTAGCACCTGTTTGTATTCCTTAAAGTGAAATGATGGCAATCATCTTTCGGGACTGACCTGAAATGAAGAGAATACTCATTGCTGATCACTTGATTATTTGGGCATAATTAATGTTCCATACGGAATACATGGTGTGAACTAGAAGTGGCGGTTTGATGTGGGATCGGTAAATATGTATCCTACTTTTTTTAGGGTATGATGTGATTGCTCAAGCTCAGTCAGGTACTGGCAAGACAGCCACATTTGCTATTTCCATCCTGCAACAGTTGGAGATTGAGTTCAAGGAGACCCAAGCACTAGTATTGGCCCCCACCAGAGAACTGGCTCAACAGGTATTGATAGTGTAGTTCAAAAAAACTGCTTGCGTGTTGCATAGGTTTCAGGTTTCACAACTGTGAAGAATTTAAAACTTAGTATAAATTGGTCCTGTCAGTAGGAGCCCTCCTTTTAAATGTCCATGCATGCAGGGAGTTTTTGTTGAAAGTTAAAAATAGGAACTGGGTGTACAGGTATGGTTTGCAGGGTTGTGTAACAGGTTTGAGAAACCAAAGCTTTTCAGGGTGGACTAGATCTGTTCCCATTTTTAAGTTTGGATGCAGTTGTGCAACATGAAAACTGCAGTGACATGTTATCATTTGACTGTCTCAGTAGTTTGTGATGCATCTGTTGCATGCTATGTTTTCAAAGCTCACTGATATATTGGCTTTGAAGTAAAACCTTGCTAATAAAACTAGGTTTTAAGGTCAAGAGGACATCAGGTCCAGTACTTTGGGAAAAACTAAAGTATCAGTAAGTTGTCTTAGATGTAATTGCAGAGTTCCACTACTTACACCTATCTTCCTACACAATGAAAAGCAGTGTAGGAAATGATTTAACTAAAATCAATTAACCTAGCTGGTATCTGGGGCAACAGGATCTCAAGTCTGACAAGGCACAAGGAAGAGACATGATAAAGGGAATTTTATTATGAAGCAGTTAGATCAGTCTGTATTTTAAGCTTGGAAGCAGTTAAATATCATGCATGCATAGAAGCTATTTGCAGACCAGATATTTGCCATTATGCTTTGGAAGTTTAGTCACAGCCTGTAATTCTCCTGGATAATAATTAAGGGTTTTGGCTTTTAGATCCAAAAGGTAATTTTGGCCCTTGGCGACTATATGGGAGCAACTTGTCATGCCTGCATTGGTGGAACCAATGTTCGGAACGAAATGCAAAAACTGCAGGCTGAAGCACCACACATTGTTGTTGGTACACCAGGGAGAGTATTTGATATGTTAAACAGAAGATACCTTTGTAAGTATTGTTCATTGAGAGTATAATTTGTTTGTATTACTAGAAATTGAAAACTTAGTGTCCCTGCGCATCTAGAGCTAATAGTATGTATGACTTTCTTTGTCAGCTCCAAAATGGATCAAAATGTTTGTTTTGGATGAAGCAGATGAAATGTTGAGCCGAGGGTTTAAGGATCAAATCTATGAGATTTTCCAAAAATTAAATACAAGTATTCAGGTGAGCTTTAATTTTACTCTGGTCCTATAAGTAGGTTGGGGGCTTAGGTTTAATGAAGGTTACATACAGTACACCTGATGTATTTTTCCTACCCCTGCTTAAAGCAGTTGGTGCATAATAATTACCTGATTTCATAGCAAGGCAAAAACACTGGGTCTCAAATTGTGAGTATTTTTAAAGTTGTGCTCTTTGTGTGACAATATAATCCTTGCTTTTTTAAAGGTTGTGTTGCTTTCTGCCACAATGCCAACTGATGTATTGGAAGTGACCAAAAAATTTATGAGAGATCCAATTCGAATTCTGGTGAAAAAGGAAGAATTGACCCTTGAAGGAATCAAACAGTTCTACATTAATGTTGAAAGAGAGGTAATTTATCTAATTACTAAACATTAACATGTAGTTTATTTTTTAACCTTCTTGTATAAGCACTGTGCTAAAATTGCAGAAACTAGGATTGCCTTAGTTTTTGTAATAATGCTAGCAGAGTACACACAAGAAGAAAAGTAACTGCACTAGATTGTAAAGACTGGGGTGGACCTCTTTCTTAATGTCCAGTGTCCTTAGTCTTAAGATTTGGTGCAATATGTTTTGGGATAGGCCTTAACAGAATGAATTTCTAATTTACATGGGTTGGAAGCTAGATTTTAATAACTGTTAACTTTGAAAAATTGTAGGAATGGAAGTTGGATACTCTTTGTGACTTGTACGAGACACTGACGATTACTCAGGCTGTTATTTTTCTCAATACAAGGCGCAAGGTGGACTGGCTCACTGAGAAAATGCATGCCAGGGACTTCACAGTTTCTGCTCTGGTAAGAGGTGTTCTGGTAGTGATAATTGTATTTTCATTAAAGCAGGATTTAGACTACAATATAGCTGTTAAGTGCTGTGTTGTCGTTCCCCCTGCTCAAAATAAAGTTGTTTCTTTACTATACCTGTCTGCTATACCCCTGTAGCAGCCAGGGACGCTTGGTCTCATACATGTCAGTAAAAATCAAAATAGTTGATTTGGCTGGTGATTCTTGATTTAAGGTTTGTTCATTTGCAGCATGGTGACATGGACCAGAAGGAAAGAGATGTTATCATGAGGGAATTCAGATCAGGGTCAAGCCGTGTTTTGATCACTACTGACTTGTTGGTAAGTCTCTTACTATTCTTTTCAGCCTACCAAAAGTTTGTTTTTGGGGGAAGGTTTTTTGATAACCTTTACCAGCTTGGGCTCTTTGGGAGAGTAAAGAAAAGACCACACTCCACAGTGGGCTATACCACTAAATATATAGTTCACTACTATTTTGTGGCCTACATTACATAGCTCTTTAGTTTAAATTAGAATTTGAACACCATACCATTGTGTTTCAGGCTCGTGGGATTGATGTGCAACAAGTGTCATTGGTTATAAACTATGATCTACCTACCAATCGTGAAAACTATATTCACAGGTGAGTAGGTGGCATTTTGGCTGTTACTATATTGGTAAAATGAATTCGTGTGTGGTTTTTTCTGTGGACTGATTTGTTTGAAAGGTAACTTCGTATCAGGGAAGCAAAAAGACTTACTAACTAGGTAAGGTAGAACTAAAATGGTATTTGGGAAGATTGGTCATCTGCAGTGGGAAAACACTCGTAAATGTTGCCCAAATTGTGGACTTAACTACATACAGATCAGGTTGTTTAGATCTGTTGGTCTACTTTTGAGTTTTTAGTGAAGTTCTTGTGTCCATGTGCTTTCTTGGTGATTTCCTCTGTAGTTGGGATTTTCTTGGTGTTGTCTGGTAGCAATTTGAGCAGTCCCTGGTTTAGTTATAGTGGCTTTATCCCTAAGTAAATTGAACTGTACTTTGTTATATGATGTAAAAAAAGACTTTTTAAAAAATACAGGAGTCGATAGCAGCAGTTGATGACGAGATGGCGCTCAGAAACGGCGTTGACGTAATTTAGGACGTGGAATCATAAGCGAAACAGCACACTGTTTGAATAAAGAGCGAGTCGGTATTTATATTTGTTTTTCTTTTGTCCTGATTATTTGATATTTTTAAGTTGCTCCAGCCAAGGCATTTTTGTATGTATGTTAGGTGGTTTGTGTTGTCTGGTTTCTATCAGGAAGGTAGAAGGCTGTTTTGGAGGTAAACACGTTTTGAGTAATTTTGAGTTACAACGTGTGAAACTGAGCAAAAAAGCAGTGATAAGTTTGGGTTACCATACCAAATACTTGTTTTCCCACTGGAAAAAGTAAGTTTTAGACCATAGTTAACCTTGTAGCATTTGTATTTACAGTTTACAGTTCCAGAGGTGCGTCGAAATGGATTACATAACTGTTCTTTTTGTTTTATCCCTGGTGTTTACATCTGTCCCAGGCTGACATCTGCTCTTGGCTGGCCCACTTTGGTATGGGCTTTAATTTCACTACCCCAAACACAATACTGTCATCTGCTTTAAAAGTAATGCTCAAGACACCTGATAAAAATCTCATTTTGCAGCCAGACAAGCCTTGAATCCTTTTGGCACTAACTGCAAAGGAAGATTTTTTTCTCTAGATATTGATTAGCAGCTAGTGCGCTCCAATTAGAAGCACGAACTATAACCCTTACTAAGTAAACCGCAGCTGATGGTTAACAAGTGGATCATCATGTTCAATAGTTCATCCATATGTGAGAAGTAACATTCTAACTGCTCTGATTTCTTTTTCTCACACAGAATTGGCAGAGGGGGTCGATTTGGGAGGAAAGGTGTGGCTATAAACTTTGTTACTGAAGAAGACAAGAGGATTCTTCGTGACATTGAGACTTTCTACAATACTACAGTGGAGGAAATGCCAATGAATGTGGCTGACCTTATTTAATTCCTGGGATGAGATAGTTTTGAATGCAGTGCTCGCTGTTGCTGAATAGGCGATCACAACGTGCATTGTGCTTCTTTCTTTGGGAATATTTGAATCTTGTCTCAATGCTCATAACGGATCAGAAATACAGATTTTGATAGCAAAGCGACGTTAGTCGTGAGCTCTTGTGAGGAGAGGCATTGGCTTTATCCTCTTTAGAGTTAGACTGTTGGGGTTGGGTATAAAAGATGGGGTCTGTAAAATCTTTCTTTCTTAGAAATTTATTTCCTAGTTCTGTAGAAATGGTTGTATTAGATGTTCTCTATCATTTAATAATATACTTGTGGACTAAAAGATATAAGTGCTGTATAAAATCAGCCAATTATGTTAAACTAGCATATTTGCCTTTATTGTGTTTTGTCATTAGCCTGAATAGGAAGGCCTTTAAAATTGATTTTTTTTTTTAGAAAGCATTTGAATGCATTTTGTTTGGTATTGTATTTATTCAATAAAGTATTTAATTAGTGCTTAAGTGTGAACTGGACCCTGTTGCTAAGCCCCAGCAAGCAATCATATCCTAGGTAGGGTTAAACCCCCAGTAAAATTGCCATATTGCACATGTCTTAATGAAGTTTGAATGTTAAATAAATTGTATATTCACTTTAAAGGTGCTTTGGTCATTTTTATTTTTATCAGATCATACTTAAAAAACTGAAATCTTACAAAAATGATCACTTCAGCAATTCTGAGTTAACTGCTGCATCACTGTCGCACAGAGGCTGATCAATTGTAGATGTTCATCAGCACCATCTGCTAAGCATTTGTCTACTTCCTGTAAGAAAATTTAAAAAGTTAGGAAAATTTCCCTTTGGGTTGTATTTAACACATTTTGCGGAGATGTGCAGAAGTCTCTACTTACGGCAAGTTTTTCTGTGATAATGGATTTCTGTTTATCAGAAAGGTTATCATTTTCTACCACCACATCATGAAATTGATTTACAAGCTGAGTTGCTGCATGACCCTCATCAATTAAGTTCTGCAAGAGAGTTGAATTTGGTATGCTCATTTACTCTTTTTCCCTTCCTCAAAGTTAACCAGTAAAGTGACTTACTTTTACCACAGCTTCTAGTTTGTCAAATGAGCCACTCTGACATGCAGCAAATATTCCATCAATTGTCTCCGCTGGTATTACCTAGTTTTGAGAAGGCAAAGGATGAAAACTTTGGAATAGCCTCATGCTCCTGTCCTGAGCTCCAGGAAGCTATTGAAATAAGCTCTCCAGGTAGCTGTACCCTTTTAATCCTGATTCAGACCATCTTTAGTCACTATCATGGAATAGTGAAGCATTTGGTTTTAAGAAATTAATGTCTCTGGGACGCCTGGGTGGCTCAGTTGGTTAAGCAGCTGCCTTCGGGTCGTGAACCCGGGGTCCTGGGATCGAGTCCCACATCGGGCTCCTTGCTCGGCAGGGAACCTGCTTTTCCCTCTGCCTCTGCCTGCCTCTTTGTCTGCCTGTGCTCGCTCTCTCTCCCTCTGTCTCTGGCAAATAAAGTCTTTAAAAAAAAGAAATTAATGTCTCTGTGATGTATATAGCATTTTCTTTAGCTAATCTAGTCAGTGGTTGAGCAGCTAAAAATTGTGGTCGATGGTTCGCACCCAAGTGGTTCTAACTTCCTTAGCAATGGCTAACCTCTTGTTTACTAGCTTAAAAAGGGAATTAAGGGGAGTGCCCCTTTCCTAGTAAAGATGGCACTAAGAGATTGCTTTTAGAAAGCCCATAATACCCAAAAGGTAAAGGGAACTAATGCTATCAATTTCATGATGGTATGAAAAATATCTTAGGAACTAAGTCTTGAAAAAAAAAGTAGTAGGGATCCTACTAGTAGTAGAGCTGAACCCTGACATAAGCGATTTCTCTATATGGAATACTGCCCCTTCATATATGATCTTTGGTCCAATTGTAAGAACAGGAGTATCCATTAAATCTCAACTGTCATATTCCTGAAGTGTTGCAATGCTTCCAGGTTATTTCCTTATTACACTGTTTGTAGCATAGTACTTGGCACATGCTATAAACTAAATGCCCTCAAGATTCATGTTAAAAATCCCTACTGAGAACTTTGGGAAGTTGGTTGGATAGGGAGAACAGAACCCCCATGAATGGGATTAGTGCCCTTTAAAGGTCGCAGTTGAGTGAACTAGGAGTCTATGTACTAAGAAGTTACTCCTCACCAGATACTCCATACAGGTATCTTGATCTTGGACTGCCCAGCCTCCAGAACTGGGATACTTGTTTATAAGCCACTCAGCCTATGGTATTTTGTTAAAGCTGCCTGAATGCACATCAGCATTCTGAATACATTTTGTTAGTTGAAAATTTTCCGAGTCCCAAGCCCAACCAAAAATTTTAGAGTATCTTGTGCTCTTACCCCAGCAATGTCTGTAATCACCTTCTCTGTGATCTCCTTTCCACCCGTTAATCGGGTAGCGCTTTGAAGAAATGTAATGGCTTTTCTTAAATCTCCTTCTGACACTTTAACAAGATAAGCTATTCCCTGAAAAGAAAAGTTTATTTTTAACCTACAATGGATGGTCAAGTTAGACTTTTTGACTTTAATAAAAGTGGAAAAACAGCTTTAGCCTAGAGCTAGTGGGAGAATTATTTTCAGTTTTAAGGGAATGTTAATCAGTCCTATGATGGCAGAATTCACGGAGACACCGTCAGTCCAGTGAAAGGCTAGAGATCTCTTGCCTTCAAAAGAAATTTGCAAAGACAAATGTTCCATATTTCTAATCCTATTTTCTGGAATACAAAAAGCAAAAACGATTCAAATTATGGTAAAATTCTGTTAAAATGAGTAAGGCCTACATATCCTCTTTCTGTACCAAAATTTCATCACCAAATTCACTCCTTAAGGAAACAGCTAGGACACTAAAATCTCACCACTGTGCAGAGATTTGTTATTGGAGAATTTGCATTATGTATATGAAGTATCCCCTAGTTCTGGCTCTCTGAAATACTGATAATAAGGCTTAACCTATAATTCCTAGACATTCCAAATGTTGCCCTTTTAGCTTAACTTTGCCTGAAGGCATCAGAAATTAAATTATCACATGTGATACTTTCAGGACCTATTATGAATTCATAAAAGGAATTTGTAATTACAATATTTGTAGTAATTAGTAATTACCTCATTGCTAATTTTGACATGTTCTTTATCAGCAATGTCTAGTAATCGCTGCTGTTGAATTTTATCTGACAGTGGTTTGAATCGGAATTTAGAACATCTAGACGTCAGAGGTTCAATTATTCTGTAAGATATTAAGGAAAAAAAAGTCAGTGTCTAAAGAAGATTTTCCCCATTTTTGTCAATGAACTCATTTTTATCAACAAATCAAGATTCGATGGAGGAGAAATTACTAGTCTTGAAACATTATTTCCATTTCTTCCTCTCCCTAATTAAGGTTATCAAAACAAGGCTGCCCAGCATCTATCTTTAGGGCAATATACATACCGACTGACATAGTTACAGATGAGACAGAATCTCGTGGTTTTAGACTCCTTCTCCATGGTACGTCGTAAAGCTGCCTGAGCAGCTGAGGTCATAGAATCTGCCTCATCCAGAATCACAATCTTAAAAGGAGGACATGGCTTCCCACTGATTCAGAGAAACAAGAGTTATAATTCATAGATCATCACCAAAATCTAATTTTAGAACACTCTCAGTCCCAAAAAGAAACCCCATGCCCATCACGCCTTCCAATTCTCCCAGCTGTAGGCAATCATGGATCTCTACATTCTGTTTCCACAGATCTGCCTCTGCATATAAATGGATTAATAAGTTGTCTTTTGTGATTGGCTTCTTTCACTTCTTTCACATGCTTTCAAGGTTCATCTGTGTGGTAGTATATCATTACTTCATTCCTTTTCATTGCTAAATAATATGGCAAAGGGGTATACCACATTTTATTCATTCATTCATAGTTTGATGGATAGTTGGGTGGTTTACATGTTTTGACTACTATGTCTAACACTGCAATGAACATTTTTTAACATGTTTTGAGTAGACCTACGGTTTCATTTCTTGTGGGTATACACCTAGGCTATGTTTAACTTTTAGAGGACCTGCCAAACTATTTTCAAAATGTCTGTACCATTTTACATTCCAACCAGCGAAGTATAAGGGTTCCAATTTCTCGACATTCTTGCCAGGATGTTCTCTTTTTGCTAAGAGCCATCCTAGTATGCATAAAGTTGTATCTCATCATGGTTTTGATATGCATTACTCCATGGCTAATGGAGCTTTATGAGCCTTTTGTATAGAACACATTCCACAGGAAATGTGTTCCAAGACCCCAGCAGATGCCTGAAGCCCTGGATGGTATCGAACAGTATATAAATATATATGCCATGTTTTCCTTATACACACATACCTATGAAAAAGTTCAGTTTATAAATCAGGCACAGTAAGAGATTAACAACAGTAATAATGAAAGAACAATTTTAACAATATAGTATAATAAAAGTTATACAACTGTGGTCTCTTAGAATATCTTATTGGACTATACTCCCCACTTCTTGTGATGTGAGATGGTAAAATGCCTTTGTGATGAGACAAAGTGAGGTATGACATAGGCACCGTGATGTTAGTCTACTATTAATGACCTGATGATTATGTCAGAAGGTGAATCATTTGCTCTGGCCTTCATCTGAGTGTAGGCAACTGAAACCATGGAAACTGACTAAAATCATAGCTAAAGGGGGACCACTGTATCTTCTTTGGTATAATGTCTACTTAATTACTTTGCCTTTTAAATTGTATTTTCTCTTGATTATTAAAATGGATGAGTTCTATATACTCTTGATGGAAGTTCCTTATCAAATACAGGATATATATGCATTGTCAATCCAAGGTAGATAATGAAAAATCAGTCATTTACCTTCTACAAATTCTAAAGTGTGCTCCAATAAGAATTTAAATATAGCCAGGTTCCACAAGGATTTTAAGTAGCCAACTGAACATCCCTGTTTAACTCAGGGCAGTCCTATTTAAATTATTAATAATACTTCCTCTTTTAATCTAAAATAGTCCTAGTCAGTTCAATAACTTACATGGTCACCTTAATTAGGAAGTATATACTGAAGCTTAAGATATCTAACAGAACTTTTTTTTAATAACACACTAACAAAAATCAGGATTTTTTGCTAGCAGCATACCACCAAACTACCAAATTTGATTAATAAATACTCCTTAGACAAAAACGTAAGTTCAAAACCCTTGACACCTAAACAATTTAAAATTAGGTATTATAATGGAAAGGTCATTTCTGAGTTTTAATAATTTAGATAAAGGGTGCCTGGCTGGCTCAGTAGAGCATGAAATTCTTAATCTTGGGGTTGTAAGTTTGAGTCCCATGTTGCTTGTACAGATTACTAAAAAAATAGAATAAAAAACCCATATGCTCCAAGATAAAAAAGGAGTTGGACAGGGGTGCCTGGGTGGCTCAGTGGGTTAAGGCCTCTGCCTTAAGCTCAGGTCATGATCCCAGGGTCCTGGGATTGAGCCCCACATCGAGATCTCTGCTCTGTGGCGAGCCTGCTTCCCTCCTCTCTCTGTCTGTTTCTCTACCTACTTGTGATCTCTGTCAAATAAATAAATATAATCTTAAAAAAAACAAAAAGGAGTTGGACATTTGGTAGAAGCATGTATTTTAAACAAATGCAATGACATGGTATGAAGAAGGAAAAGTGAGCTTTACTTACTCTGAACGACTTCCTGACACAGTTAATTGAGCAAAATTCTTCACTTTTTCTCTAACTACTTGTATTCCACGTTCATCAGATGCATTTAACTCAAGAACTCTTAATCGAAAAAGTTCAGGCCTATGTCAAAATGAAACAAATATGAAAAATAATAGAGCAAATGAATAACTGAGATTTGAACCACATTTTAACAATTGTATTCTGTAGTAATTTAAAACTACCTAGTAAACACTAGACAGAAAGCATGCAATCACTTGTATTTTTTATTTTGTAGAGACATGCAGGGTTTTTTTCCATTAAGTTTAAAAAACAGGTAGATGGTATCACGAATTCATAAAACTTTAAATCAATTTTCCACTTCAGATTATATCATGAACATTTTGCCACATTATCAGACCCACTGCAGTTACCATTTTAGTAACAATATCACATTCTATCCTATGACTGTACCATCATTTTCTTAATTTAACACTCTATTGTTAGATATTTTAAATAGTTTTAAATATGGTACAATTTTAAATAATGCTGTAATAGAGCTTATTTTCAATTGTTTCCATTAGGTAGCTTGCTATAAGGACTATTACTGGATTAAAACATAAACAGGTTTTTTTTTAAGTGAGTTTTTAAAAAACAATTATTAAAAGTAGCTCACCATTAGGCTATCTGAGAAATCAAAATTAAAATAACCGGCATACCTTCTCAAGTCTTCATTTTTAAAACTTCCCTCTACTTTATTATACACAGATTTATTTTTTAGTTAAAAAAACAAGAGTTGGGACTTAGTTTTGTCTTTAGTTTTCCTAAACACCATGCTATCCCCCTAAGCATTTTTTTATGGGCACAATCATAAAGCTCTGTGCATATATTCTCCATTTTAAAAACCACATATACTATGAAATGTGGAATTCACAATTTAGTTCTATAAGGACAAACATTATTTTTAAAAGAGTATTTTAATAATTATCTAATTTGGACCGACCTTCTCTCAAAGCACTATTAACAAACTACTTGGGTTTTATTATGACTACATTACTAAAACGGATTCAGGTTGTTTCTGAGTTGTGGAATAATCAAAAAAGCTCTTTTATAATTTCCCTCAAAAATAAAAATTGCTCTCAAAAAAATAAAGTATTAGGTTCACAGCACTTTCCTTTTTTTCTTTGTTTACATTTCAATAGAACTAATTATCTGCAAATATTTGGTGGTTTCAGAGGCATCTGATTATTTTCACATGTAGGATTTCAGATGTATCCTTTGACCATATGCCCAATACCGAAGTTCTGGATAAATTCAAGATAGTCTTTGGTACACTTGATCTTAGTCAAAAGGCCAAGAAGTGATCAAGATAGACTTTGCTATTGGTGCATGTTTTAGAGATATAATACCTGGGCTGATACATATCTGGGCCGATATATATCATATAAATACACACACACACACAAACACACACACATACATACATACATACATATATATGTGAAAGTCTCCTCTACATTGGTAAGGCAAGACAGTCAATCCTGGAAAAAGAATCTAAGAAAGTGGCTCACAGAGTACCTGGAATTCTGCATCAACCACTACATACTCTGCTAACACTCAAGATACTTGAGGGCAAGGAGCTGGCCTAGCCACTTGAGGCAGGGCCTGGAAAGGCCAGAGCAAGAAAGAACTCTAGAAGGAGTGATGTGGGGTCATTAGCATGGGGCACAGCAGATCCTATCACACAAAGATACAAATGTGAACACAGCCATTCAGGGAGTGATGAAAGTACTGGCATGACTAAAGACCAGGTCTTTGGGGTCCGAAATCAAACTGAAAAAGTTAAAGTGATGAAAAAAATCATGAGGCTTCCTATGTTGTAGTACATTCAAACATTTTAATAAGGTCTAGAATGAAGATTACAAAAGATGTAAGCAAGCTTATTTACTGGAGGGGAGGAACTGGAAATGGGCCCACTGAATTAATAAAAAATACAGAAATAATCACCTTACAGAGAAACCAAATACAAACTTTTAAAGAAGTTTAGTCAAAGAAGTTAAAGAAGCAGAGATTTTTGGTGTCAAGTCTTTTAAAAAAAGAGAGATTTCAACTTACCCAAAAAGCTCCCTAGCTGCTGCCAAAATAGTGGATGTTTTTCCAGTTCCAGGTGGCCCATAAAACAAGAGATTAGGGAGCTGCAGAAGTTAAGTTTTATTTTTTAAAAATTGTATTCTGGTACAAACAGATCAAAGTGATGACTGAAAATCTCTATGGAACAGTGCAACAACTCCTCTAATAGGGCACATATCTGATTACAAATATTTCTTAATATAACCAGTATCACACTATTAGCAGTTGTGAATCCTGCTTTTTCACATAATACTATACTTTCCCCCCAAAAATGTCTGTCTAACATCTTAAGCTGAAGCAATATTTATGACTGTTCTATACCCAATATACCTAGGTCAAGTTTTCAGTACAAATTAGAAACCTGTCTTTCTTCTTTTTTAAAGATTTCATTTTTAAGTAATCTCTACACCCATCGTGGGGCTTGAACTCACAACCCTGAGATCATGAGTGCAAAGCTCCATCGACTAAGCCAGCCAGGCACCTCAAAACCCCTTTTTTTCTGAAGGGAATCTCACGCTTCTATCTGTTCCCTATCTCACCCCTCTGCTCAGGATTGAGCAAGATTTTCTATTTTATAAAGATGTCCATTGCTTCAAGGGGGAAACAGACCAAAGGAGAACTTCAGCTTGGCTAATACAGAGGGAAAAGGAATGAAACAGACTTCAACCTGTCCTTATGGACATCCATGATCTGCTCACCTTTCCAGGCTCCAAATGCAATGAACTCCAGCTAAGCACTTTGCAGTCCCCCAGGAGCTAGGGTCTGACTGGTTTTTTTCTGCTTCCCCAGCTTCTACTGCATTACAAGTCAGAAGCCTTCCCTGACCACCCAGTCTGAAGTGGAACTTCTCTGTTACTCTCTTGTCAATCTTTTTTGCACTTAAAAACTTGCAATTATGTATTTATATACATTAATTTGCAATTATTGTTCTTTATTTAGTGTTGGTTTAGTTACAAAATACCTGTCTACTTCACTAGATGATAAGCTTAAGGTCAAGAACCTTATTTGTTCTATTCGCAATTGTATTCTCAGCATCTTGTGTAGTACTCAACATGTGCCCAATAAATAAACCAATGCACAGATAAATATATTAATTGAAGACTTATATTATGCTACTACATAGCATACAGCTTAAGATATAGGCTACGAGTTTCACTACTTAAAAACAAACACCAAAGAACCTCCTAAGTTTTTTGACTGGTTTTGGTATCGGGGTAATGTTGGCCTTATGGAACAAATTTGGAAGTTTCCTTCCTCTTCTATTTTTTGGAATAGCTTTAGAAGAATAAGTATTAACTCTTCTTCAAATATTCAGTTGAGTTCACCTGTGAAGCCGCCTGGTCCTTGGCTTTTGGCTGCTCGGAGTTTTTGATTATCGATTCAATTTTATTATTAATAATCAGTCTATTCAAATTTTCTATTTCTTTCTGATTCAGTTTTGGAAGATAGTATGTTTCTAGAAATTTATCCATTTCTTCTAGGTTGTCCAGTTTGTTGGTATATACTTTTCCATAATATTCTCTTATAATTCTTTGTATTTCTGTGGTGTCATTTGCTATTTCTCTTCCTTCATTTCTGATTTTGAGTCTTTTCTTTATCTTGATGAATCTGGTTAAAGGTCTATCAATTTTGTTTATCTTTGCAAAGAACCATCTAGGTTTCAAGATTTTATTTGAGAGAGAGAGAGAGAAAGAGAGCGAGAGAGAGGATGAGCAGGGAGGTGGGGAGAAGGAGAAGCAGGCTCCCTGCTGAGCCAGGCGTCTGATGTGGGGCTTGATCCTAGGATCATGATCTGAACTGAAGGCAGACGCTTAACAGACTGAGCCACCCAGGAGCCTCAAAGAAGCAGCTCTTGGTTTCACTGGTCTTTTCTATTGTTTCTTCTTAGTCTCTATTTCGCTTATTTCCATTCTAATCTTTATTATTTCCTTCCTTCTGGTAGCTTTGGGCTAGTCAGTTTGGGTATGCCAATTATATTAAAAAAAATTCCTAGGCTTCTTCGTCTTTAACTATTATTTTGATTCATGCATACCTCAATATTTGTAATAATTCACCCATATAACTATCACATATGATAACTTAAATTCTTTAAAACATGGTAAAATTATTAAAGCTCACATTATATAACAGTGATATATATGGTACACTCAAGAACTGTATGTGAATACTAGTTCTTAAAATTATCTATTGTAATTCTACCTTAAAATCTTTTAATGTAAATGAAAGAGTGCTCACTTCAGCAGCACATACACTAAAGGAAATGAAAGAATAAATTATTTTTCTGTACTCTGTAGAGTTTAAAAAATTAGTTCACCTTCAAGTTTTACAAAACTAGGCCTGAAAAGAAACATAAAATATTAAAAAAGTGTTTTAAAAGAGAAAGTTCTTAATTCAGCCTTGTAAGATAGATGGTATGCATAGTCAAGAACAGGGTCATAATACCACTACATTTGCCTCAAGGGTTCAGAATACTACCAATTAAAATACATCTTGTCCTGCAATCTGTGTAATTATTATTATACAATTAAATCGTATATTATAAAATTAAAACGTAAAGATATTTGGATCAAATCAAAACAAAAATTGGCGAAGAAAAAGATTTTATTAACTTATTTTTTAAAAAAGATTTATTTATTTATTTGACAGAGAGAGAGATCACAAGTAGGCAGAGAGGCAGGCAGAAGGAAAGGGAGAAGCAGGCTCTCTTTTTAAGATTTTATTTATTTATTTGACAGAGAGAAAGAGAGAGAGCGTGTGCGCACAAGTAGGCAGAGTGGCAGGAAGAGAGAGGGAGAAGCAGGCTCTCCACTGAGCAGGGAGCCCAAAGCAGGGCTCAATCCCAGAACCCTAGGATCATGACCCGAGCTGAAGGCAGCCATTTAACGGACTGAGCTGCCCAGGCACCCCAAAAAAGGATTTTAAATAGTTTAATAAATATAACTTCTTTCAAAATATGTACTATTATAGTGTAATTCCAGGAAGTGAATAATGGCAGCAAAAGCCCAAAGAACCTCTAATTCAAAGTAGCCAGGTTAAAAGGAAGGAAGCAAATCTTCCTTGGGAATAAAGCAAAAACCACACCTTACTTTTATCTGCAACTTTTCCCCTTCTTTCATTGAGCTCTTAAAGCAATTCATCATATACAATTTTAAGCTCCTAATTCTTCTGTTAGGGTTATCTTGTCTCTAACTCTTCTACAATGCAAGTCATTCAAGAGTTTGTTTTATGCCACATTTGGACAGTAGAAGACACAATGCTATAAGCAGAATTAAATACTCATTTTTTTGTATTGTAGTTCAAATGAAATTTAACATTAGGTGAGCAATTATACTTTCAAAGAATCTGACTCTTCTTTATAACACATATTATTATCTATTATTTTCTTATTTATTGGGCTTCCACATGTATTCTGCTTCTCCCCGCCAAAAATCAAAGTTCACGAGAAAAGAAACCCTGTATGTATTGTTCAATGGTCTCTACTTAAGTACTACATAACAATGCCCTAAGTAAATAATTCTTCAGTAAATAATTATTGAACTCATTATTGCTGTACAAATAGTTATCAAAGGCCTACTGTATATACAGCTAGTATTTAAGGGGGAGGCAGGCATTTGATTATCAAAGGAAGGAAAAGAATGAGTAAATTAAAACTTAAATCTCCCAATGACATGAAACATCATCTGCTACTCACATCAGCTCCTTCTAAAGACTTTTTCAGCACTGCAACCACTTCTTCCTGGAAAGCAACTTCATCCACACATTTTGGGCGACTGGAAAAAAGCCCAGAGATTATTTAGCATATTATAGTAGCCACAGAAATGTTTTAAGTGTTCCTTTTACCAAAACATCAAGATAATTCTCATATATTGGTAATAAATTAAGAAACTTTCATAACTGGAAGCAGGTGGAAACACCATTTATATTTACCTTAAGGTAATACTGAAGTAGTGAAGTCATTTTTCCCTTTATAAATGCAATTTGCATCTATAATACTTACAAAAATTAAGCAAAAAGATTTTATTGCACCACAGATGTCAACTGGTGAAAAATTTAAAGTGAACACTTGCCTAGAAAGTACTGTATTTTGACAAGATCATGCACTTAAGCTGAAAAGGAAGAGCCATTTAATAACTTCAGGATAGGCAACTATTTTGGTTAATACAGTTAATTGATTAATACCAATTTCATCCATTACCTAACTGCACAAAAAATGCCTACCTACTGACTTGTTTGAGGGCTAACTAAGTAACAAGTTTAACCAAGATGAAGAATAATAACATACAATTTTCATCTTACAGCATTAAACTGGTGATTTTAAGAGAAGCTGGAACAAAGTTACACTCCTAATCCTAAGATTAGGTATTGTGCTTACTTAGCTAGTCGGAAGCTCTTCTTTGATTTATACATTTCTAATCAATCAAATCAATGCCAGGTAGGAATTTTAGGTCAGATAATGTTTTCTAGGGAAACCAGCATAAGTTATAAAGTGGGGTTTCAGATTCAAATACCTGCAGGGGCCAGGGAGAAAATGAGAGTAAAAGAAGGCAGAGTATAAGGCAAGAGAAAACAGAAGGAACTATGGTAAACTGAGGAACATACGACCTTTCCAGAATGAGAAGCAGTACTCAGATCCATTTAACTGTTTAACCTGCACTAGTTCTGCCTAATCTCTTGAGAAGCTGAAAAATCTAGACTTTTTTCCCCTTTGTATAATTTTTTTAATTAAAAAATCTAGATTTTTATGTGAAATTTCATATTTTAAAAATCATTTTTTGTGCCAAACAAAACACATGAGGGTCTTATTTGACCTGTATGTAAGCCACAAACTTCTGATAATTGAGGCAACACCAGGGGTTACAACTACTTGTCATATTATCACTTAGCAGACTGAAATTTAATTAGCCACTTCAAGTGTTTTTGCCAGAAATGTATAAACAAAACTCATCAACTTCCACTTATCTGTAAGGAAAGAGGTAACAGATTATTTGGATTTATGTTGAACTCCTGACCAAGAGCTTATGGCCAATTCTAAATTCTGTTTTCTCTTGCTATATCTTAATCCGTAAAGCCATAGACCTGAGTTATAGGAAAGACCTTTGTTCATCTTTAAAATAATTGGGGCGCCTGGGTGGCTCAGTGGGTTAAGCCGCTGCCTTCGGCTCAGGTCATGATCTCAGGGTCCTGGTATCGAGTACCGCATCGGGCTCTCTGCTCAGCAGGGAGCCTGCTTCCTCCTCTCTCTCTGCCTGCCTCTCTGCCTACTTGTGATCTCTGTCTGTGAAATAAATAAATAAAATCTTAAAATAATTAAGCTAGATCATTTGATGGTACTTTTAGTTACAAGGTTTTAGGACTTAACATTTTCGGGTGATTTCCAAGGACATCTAAACAAAGTAAATCATCCTCCTCTTAAGTAACAGCAACAAAAAAAGTGACTAAAACTGGTTAGAGAAGTAATTTACTAACTATGTCAAGAAAAATACAAGCATTCTTACTATTTTTCCACCCATGGGACAGGTTTGGTTTTCTTGTTCTCTCCACTGCTTCCAGCTACTCCTCGATCCTTCAGTGGTGGTTTAGTACTAACAGATGTGCCTTTTAGAAAAGCCTGCATGATTACTTCACCCTGACCAGAATCAAGACAGAAAAGGAAAAGTTCTTTTGAAATTATTACGAGAAAGTATAGCAAGAAAGCACATCTAGCACATTTAACCTTGTGCAAAATATTCCAACAATTACTTACCAAATAAAGGTCATCACCTCATGACCTAGCATCCTCTAAATGTTTTGTACTGAGAGCTAAATGGACAATTACAGAGGCCAAAGTGCTTAAGGAACTTAGAATCTATTTATTGTGAGAGCTACAGATCAAAGATAAATCTTATGACTGAAAATTTTTTAAGAGTTCTACACTTTTTGACAAATATGATGTCATTAGTGACCAAACTGTTCGTGGGCTTCTACAGTCTCTTCCATTCCAGTCATGGACCTAGCTCTAGCTCAGACCCTGGAATGGACTAAGCAATGAGGAGTGCTGAGACCACAGATGAGAACTTCCATTTCTTTTTCTGGACCAAGAGCTCCACTCAAGGGCCTGTTTTACTAATAGAGCCAATGACTACCTTCAGAACCTGTTCGAGGGGGAGGGTTGGGCTGGGGATTGTTCTGTTAAAATGAAAACAGCTCTTTTGTTAGTAACATGCTCATCAGAAGAATTCAAAACAAAGAGAAAAAGTATGAGTTGTTTTAAAAAAGGCATACAAAATCTCACCCAAAAGATAATACTATTAACACTCAAGCAGGGCCGTCTGGGTGGCTCAGTCCTTAAGCATCTGCCTTAGCTCAGGACATGATCCCAGGGTTCCAGGATCTAAGCCCTGCATCTGGCTCCCTGCTCAGAGTAGCCTGCTTCTGCCTGTCCCACTCCCACTGCTTGTGTTCCTTCTCTAGCTGTCTCCCTCTCGACCAAATAAATTAAAAAAAAAAAAATCTAAAAACAAAAACAAAAAAACACTCATGTAAACTTTCTTCCAGGCAGCAGAAGGCTGTTTTAGGGACAGAAAAGTATCATTAGCTTGCCTGAAAATCCCCAGCATCTATGGCAATTCTACTTTTTTCACTGCCTTTCCCCAGTGGCAAGAGCAGGAACTGGTACACAATAGATGTTACATATCATCTGGTGACTGAATTACCATTTATAAGACTCAACTTCCCGCGCTATAAAAGGAGGTAAAGGCCCACTCAGTAAGGCATCTAATAAAAGATTAAATAAATAAATAAAAGCTAAATAAAAGAATTGTGAAAGCCCGCATGCACTGCTGGTTGGGATGTAAAAAGGTGCAGGCACTATGATCAACAATTTCCTCAATATGGAGTTTCCTCAAAATACTAAAAAGAGTTACCATATGATCCAGCAGTTCCACTACTGGCTATCTATTCAGAAAAAAGAACAAAACCAAACCTAAAATCATTAATTCAAAAAGACATATGCACCCCTATGTTCAATGCAACACTACAAAAGGCAAGTTATGGAAACAATCTAAGTGTTCATCAATGGATGAATGGGTAACGATGTGATACATGTAAAGCCGTAAAAAAAAAAAAAGAAAAAGAAATCTTGCCATTTGTGGCAACATGCATGGACCTTGCAGGTATTATACTAATGAAATAGACAAGTCAGAAAGACAAACACTGCATGATTTCACTTACACGTGTAACCTAAAAAACAAAGCAGACAAAAACCCAGACTCATAGATACATAGAACAAACTGGTGCCTGTCAGAAGAGACGGGGCAAAAAGGAGGAAGGGAGTTAAGAAGTACAAACTTCCAGTTCTAAATAAATAAGTCACAGTATATAATGTACAGCATAGGGTATACACGAAATAATTTCGCAAGCGTCTAATAACTGTTGTACACCTGAAGCTTATTTGTATGTCAATTAGACTCCACTTTATTTAAAATACACACACACACACACACACAGAAGCAGCATACCCCTGGGCACACACACTTTCGTGCTTGGATTTGGATACTCAATAAATGAATGGCTAACAGTTGTAAACAGCCAAGCTTTTTAACGTTGTTGGATCCCTCATCCCTGCCACAGGATGCAGTGATTACTTGAAGAGTGCTACCGCCCAAAACAGGGCTCAGAAGGATGCTGCACGGAGCTACCATTTTCGCGAACGAGTGCGGAGTGGGGAGACACCGCAGGGGCATGGAGGGCGCAGGAGCTGAGGAGAGCGAAGGCTACCCTCACAAGTCCTCCGGCTGATCACCCGTTATGCCCAGCTCCCCGGCCTCCCGGGCACTGCCTGGGCCTTTCAGCCTCTCGTCTCCCGAGACTGGACGCCGCCGGCTCGTTCGCAGAGCTTCGGGGACAGAGAAAGGTGGGGGTGGTCGCCAAGTCTTAGCTCCGTTCCCAAGGGTGAGACTCTCAGGCCTAGGAAGCCCCGAGCCGCCACACCGGGTGACACTTACATTCGCCGCAGTGAGCACGGTCTCCCCGGTTCCCGCCACCGAGAAGCGGGCGAAGGGCAGGGCGGGAAGACGCGGGCACCGAGCGCGTCACTTCCGGCCCGTGGCGCGCGCTCCCGGGGCGCGGAGCCACGGGCGCGAGCGCCGTGTTCTGTGCACGGGTGAGACGGGCTTTAGGGACACCTAGACTGGAGCGAGAGGGACTTAGGAGGGGTAAACAAAGTTCCAGCTGTTCTCGCGCATCCCCCCGACTGGAGGCCGCGGGACCAGGGAGCTCTGAACATGACCGACGCGGAGGAGCCGCCGGGACGCCGGACCCGGCGTGCTCAGCGAACGTGGGCGGGGAAGGGCCTGCGGCTGTCCCCCTCTGTCGGGGGCGGGAGAGGCGTGCCCCTCTTGCGGTCCCGCTGTCCCCGGGGGGCAGAGTTCATTGGTAGCCCTGGGGCGTCTTCCAGATTTTCTTCGGCGACACAGTTCGGCTAACAACCTCCTTCACCCCAAAGAAAGACTGGGAATGGGGAGGGTGGAGTGGTCCCTCGCCAGGAGAGGGCAACCCTGATAATCCTGTCCTCTGCCTCCGGGGTCCTCCTCGCGTGGCAAACTGTGCTTTAAAGGGAGAGACGTCTGATGGCGCCGTCTTTGCCCTTTTGAACGCATTTGGCTTATACCTGTATTACTGATGGGCCATTGGTGAGAGGGAGCACCGGGCATACAGCTAATGGTCTTTTTCTAATCCCAGAGCTCTGCCCAGAAATCTGGTGCAGACGCTCAATAAAAATGAAAAGATTGATAATAATGTTTAACCTCACCATGATACATGCCCTGTGGGCTCCAGGCAAATTTGAAGACTCCCTTTTTATCTTTATCTATGATTACATCAATTCTGAATTTTTCTTAAATCTTACTGAAATCTGACCTTTTTAAAATGTTATCTCTGCTGCAGACATTTTCCCTAGCCCATAAGGGTGATCTGGGTCTTCTCCAAATAAGTGACTATAAATTTTGTTTGGTATAAGCTCAACATGGTATTGTTAATTTTACATGTTTATTCATTTCTCTTTTAACAAAGCTTGTGACACCAAGGTCAAAGTCATTGGAAAAAGCTGAGACTTGAAATAGGGTCATCTGGGTTGATGCATTTGAAAATCTTAAGTTTCCATATTTCTTTAAGTAGCCCATTCTTCCCTGTTAAAGGCTGATGCTTTTCTCTTGTGGATATATGTATAAGCTTGATGATGCAGAAGTTTCTGCTTTGTAACACAACACGTATCTCCCCTTACTGTTCAACAGTCTACCCTACTCTTCACTACCAACCACCAGAGCTATATTGAGGTCAAAGAAACGCAGGGCCAGCTAGTGGTGGGAAAAGTCTGTACGCTGAAGGAGCTGCGGAACTGGGTAACACAAACTGATTGACCAAGCGGAAGAGCATATATGGTACTGCACTGGATGGAAAAGAGAGAAAAGCCTGTGATGTGGGGTTTAATATCCTGCCAAAGAGTTCAGGTGATAGTAGTTGGTTGTCCTTTGGAAACTTGGAGAAAGCAGGGACCCACACTAAGTAGAAATGCCGTGCAGTGTTAAGCACTGTGGGAAGAAATCAGACACTTGACTGGGCTATACTGCATAAGGTCAGAAAGCTACTAGCCTCCTCTGTTCTTAAGATTCAGTGTTCTTGTCCAAAGTGACAAGGGATGTGCTAATGAGTGGAGCTCCAGTATTAAGAATCTAAATGACAGGGCACCTGGGTGGCTCAGTCATGAAGTGTCTGCCTTTGGCTCAGGTGATCCCAGGGTCCTGGGATAGAGCTCCACAGTGGGCTTCCTGAGCAGGAAGCCTGCTTCTCGCTCTCGCACTCCCCCTGCCTGTGTTGTCTCTCTCACTGTGTCTCTGTCTGTCAAATAAATAAATAAAATCTTAAAAAAGAAGAAGAAGAAGCTCAATGGTGGGCTGTCCTCCATAGGCCAAGGCCACTGGTAGGAGATGTTAGGACAAATTAGGGTCTTTTTGATAGCATTGGGGACAATAGACTCCCTAAACAGAGGCCAGATGACAATACTTAACCTTCAAAAGTAAGCCAGGTATAACTGTTATCATGAGTGGCAATGTCAGGGGCAGTCAGAGAGGTCTGACTCATAGAGAGCTAGGGAAGGGGTTAATACAGCATAGCATCCTGAGAGACATGACAGATGAACAGCAAATGAGAGTATTGCTGAGTCTACAGAATCAAAATAAATCCAATATGGATGATCAGGAGGCTGACCACAGCCACAACAGTAAAAGTCTTGGATCACTTTCCCAGTTCCCAGACCTGAGCTGTCAGTTTTCTACTGACAGAGTACATCATGAAAAAACCCTGGAAACACCAAGGCAAAAGAAAAAAAAAATTGAGGTAATGATTTCCTTAGTCCTTTTCCAAAGACTTTTACTCATATAACTATACACTGAAGAAAAGAGGAATACAAAACCTTTCAAGCAGTGTTGGATACATGGATATCTGAGTTGAGATATCCAGGGACCCAAAGCATCTTCATAACTCCCCTCTTGGGAGTGGGGTGGATAAAGGATAGGGTAATAAATGGAGTTCTTTCCCAGGTCTGACTCATGGTAGGTTCGCCCTGCTCCACACAGTCATCTGCTGGTAATTTCCCTGGTTCCCAAAGGAATAATGGAATGGCCATGCTCAGGTATTGGCAGAACACACATTGGTTCCTTGGCTTGTGGGGTAAGGGCTATCCAGTGGAGAATGTCAAGTAGAGTCCTGTGAAACCATTCTACACCTCCCAGGCAAGAGAGTAAATAAAAAACACCACAATTAGAAGGCATATGGCAGATATTAGTGCTACCGTGAAATACCTGAAGTAGACAGGAATGGTGGTCATCATCATAGGCCAGTTCCATTAACACAGTATGTCTTCTACAAATACTAAGTGTATTCTGGGGGATAACAGTGGGTCACCATAAACTCAACCAAATAGTAGTCGCCTAACTGCAGCTATGAGCCGGATATGGTATCTTTGCTAGACCGCATTAAAATGGCCTTGGACACAAAGTTATATGGACATCAATCTCATAAATATATTCTTTTCAATCCTCGATGATCAGAGTGGTTCACATTCACATAGGACAGGACAAGTATACATTCACAGTGTTCCCTTTGAGCCATGTTAATTCTGCCCTTTCCTAGAACATATACTTAAGGACCTGGACCATCTGGAAATTTTGCAAAAAATCACATTCATGTATTATATTAATGATCAGGTGAACAAGAAATGGCAGATATAGTGGAGGATTGGGTAAGACATGCAAGCCAGAGGACAGAAAAAAGGCTCAATGATTCAAGGGATCACCACATCAGGGACATTCTTAGGGATCCAGTGGTTGGGTGCAAGCTGGGACATACTCTCCCATTCCCAGCAAATTAGGACAAATTATTATCTCACATGACTAAGAAAAAAGCACAATGCCTGGCAGTCCTTTTGGTTTCTGGGGGCAGCATATTTCATATTTAGAAGTACTGCTCTCCCTTATTGACTTAGTGGCAAGGAAAATTGCCAGCAGATCCGGGCTAACATGCAAGCATGTGAGCAGTATGATCAGTGGGCTGTACGACCAGGTAGACTCGCTGGTATTAGTGAGAAAAGATGTCATGTGGAGAAGAGTAGAAGCACGACATAAAGCCCCGGGGTCTTGATATAGATCTGTGCCATCTGTGGCAGACAATCATTTGGAGAAGAGATCCCCATGTGCTACTGAGCCCTGGTATATATTAAGTACCTAACTAGGGGACATTAAATGACCAGATGTCCAGATTTACCCACCAGGAGCTGGGTTCTGTCAAATTCACCAAGGTTGGGAGGAACTACCAGCATTCCATCACAAAATGGAAGTGGTAAGCCTGGGAACAGCAATGCACAGGGACCTGCATGAGTAAGTGGCCCAGGCTCCCACATCACATACCATGCTGTACCAGTGCCTCTCCTTCAGCTCACATTTCTGGCTGTGTATTAGTTTTTCTACTGCTGAATAACAGTATTCCTACAAATTTAGCAACTTCAGACAACACATATTATTTCACAGTTTTTGTGGGTCAGCACCTGGGGCATAACTTAACTGGGTCCTTCTCTTTGAGTTTTCACAAAGCTGTAATCAAGGCATTGATTTTATCTGAGCATTGTAATCAAGACTGTGACATTGTCTGAGCACCAGCTGGGGACAGATTCACTTCCAGCCCCATGTGGTTATTATTAGAATCCACTTCCTTACAGACTGCCACAATGAGGGGTTTATCTTCTTGTTGGCTCTTAGCTGGAGGCCCCCTTCAGCTCCTTGTCACACATCCCTTTCCATGTAGTAGCTCATAACATGGCCACTTCTTCACAGCAAACAGTCACAGGGAGTGTCCTTGCAAGGTGGGTGTTACAATCTTATATTCTGTATCAAGTACACATACACATGTACACCCCATCATCTTTGCCATAGTCCACTGATAGAAGCAAGTCACAGGACTTGCCTACACTGAAGGGAAGGGGATTACCCAAGACAGTGAACACCCGGAGGTGGTGATCATGGGGTCATCCTGGAGTTAGCCCTCCACAGATGACATGGAGGGCTCCTATGACTAGTTGACAGGAGGAAAAATGCTGTTTGGTTCATGGACAGATCAGTTGGTAGGTAGGCGTGAGACAAAAATGAACAGCTACTGTAGTGCATGCTCATTTAGGGGGCCCTCAGGGATTGCAGTCAAGAGTATCCTCCTAAAAATGGAATCAGGCAGTACATCAAGTCATCTATTTTGTGAAGAAAGAGAAATGGCCCAAGGTAAGCATGCACAGAGGCTTCTGGGCAATCATGAGTAGCTTGACCAATTGGTCAGGGACTTGAAAACATTGGGAGAGTGGGGATAAAGGTATGTTTGAAAGAGGCGTGTGACTAGTGGACCAAGATAGCGGGCATGGAGTGTGAACATCTTTGTAACCTATGTTAATGCCCAGCAGAAATCATCTCCCATAGGACAGGCATTCATTAACCAAACAGAACGGCTCTTCTAGTTATCCTCAGCCAGGCTCTGGCCTTGGCTACCCTCGTGTTGGCACAATAAGGTCATGAACGATGTAGTCATGGAGGTTACGTGCATGAGTTCAAGAGCATGAGCTGTTCTAGTTCCTGTGCTGCGGAAGTTTCAACCTGCCACAGAAGAAACCAGTGGTGGGTACTCCCCTCCTTCTAGGCTCCATCTCTCAAGGAGACCACCCAATCTCTCTCCACAGAGAAAGAAAACATCACATCTGCTACCAGATCTTTACTCTCTGCATTGTCCTATAAATCCTTACTTCTTGGAGTAATGTTTCTCAAAGGGTAGCTCAGGGCTATAGCTTCAGAATCACTTGAGGGGCTTGTCACAAGTGCAGATTTCCACCCAACCTACTGAGTCAGAATCTCTAGGTTTGGTACCTGGGAATCTGCATTTATAGAATATAGAGGTTTTGGTCACTGGCCTTTGGCTATGCTTTAATATTCTAACTAAATGTATTCCAGGAAACAATCCAGTTGTTATGAGATGGGAAAAGAAAGCATAAACTTAGAGGAGTGTCCAAAGACACTGATAAGAACTGATAAAACTCAACACCCTCAAAACAAAAAAGTGGGCAGAAAACATGAACAGACATTTCTCCAAAGACATACGGATGGTCAACAGATGCATGAAAAGTTGCTCAGCATCACCCATGAGCAGAGAAATGCAAGTCAAAACCACAATGAGATATCACCTCACATCTGTCAGAATAGATAAAATAAAAAACACAAGAAACAACAACTGTTGGCAAGAATGTGGAGAGAAAGGAACCCTTGTGCATTGTTGGTGGGAATGTAAACCGGAAAACGGGATAGAGGTTCCTCAAAAAATTAAAAATGGAACTACCCTACAGTCCAGTAATCATACTACTGGGTATTTATCCAAAAAAAAAAAAAAAAAGCAAAAACACTAATTCAAAGGGTACACTAATTCAAAGGGTACATAGTAAACCTATGTTTACTGCAACATTATTTACAATAGCCAAACTTGGAAGCAGCCCAAGTATCCAACAATAGGTGAATGGATAAAGAAGATGTAGTGTATGTGTAAAATGGAATATTATTCAGCTGTAAAAAAGAATGAAATCTTGCCATTTGCAACATCATGGATAGATCCAGAGAGTATAATGCTAGGCAAAATAAGTCAGAAGAAGATAAATACCATATGATTTCACTCATATGTGGAATTTAAGAAACAAAACAGAAAAAGACAAGCCAAGAAATGGACTCTTAACGATAGACTGCAAATCTATGGTTACTAGAGGGGAGGTGGGTGGGGAGGTGAAATAGATGATGGGATTAAAGACTACACTTATGATGAAAACAATAATATAATGAAAAAATAAACTTTTAAAGAAAGTGAAAAAAATCACTTTACCTTATCAGTAGAACAAACCTGTTACTCAGTTACCAATCCAGAAATACATTTATAGGGCCTCTGTGAGCCTGGCAGTATGCTCTAAGTTGTGATGGAAATTAAAAGCTTAAAGTTTAAGGATGCCCCGGTGAGTCGGTTAAGCATTGGACTCTTGATTTTGGCTCAGGTAATGATCTCAGGGTTGTGAGATGGAGCCTTGTACTGGGCATGGAGCCTACTTAAGATTCTCTCTTTCCCTCTCCCTCTGCCTCTCCCTCTCTTTCTCTCTTTCCCTCCATCTCTTAAAAAAACAAAACAAAACAAACAAACAAACAAACAAAAAACAAAGTTTAGATAAGAAGGGCAAAAGTCCACACAGGGAAAACCTCAGAACAGAAAGGCCCAGAGGTGTTGTTTAACCCCTTCCTTTTACGGACTAGCAAACAGAGGGTCAAGTTTATACAATTTTTTGGCAACAGAATCAGGTCTCCTGAGTCTGGCTCACCAAAACGGGTCTGATGAGATGTCACTGAGAGCAATGCCAACAGCAAGGGCTCTAGAAATTCATACAGGCCACACAGTGCCCTGTGTGTGTGTGAATAGTAAGGCCTTGGTCTGGTCCCTGAGAGGAGATGAGATTTCCAGGACAGAATGTAGACTCAGAAGCATTAGGCAAAGGGGGAGGGTAGTTGCAGGATCAGGAGTATCAAGACCTTATATATGTTCAGCATTTTACAAAGTTCTGACACATACCAGATTATCATTCCAATTCATTCCTATACCACCTTTAACACTTGGGATTACTGAGCACAACTCTGTACACTCTGGACAAGGCGTACAGGGACCTGATGACAAGGAGGACACTGGCAGCCACTGAGGGATGTAGAGATAGGGCCTCTGGAGACAGGCAGATGGAACGAGCCTTGTACCAGAGGGAGTTACACAGACTGGGTTTGGGCAGGGAAGAGAAGAGAGTAGCCTGATAGGAGGAACACAGTAGCACTGATAAATCAAGGAGGGAGGCAGGTGCTGTGGTTTGGGACAACTTCATTTGCAGCCAGACCACCGATGATTTGGGTTGGGGGGAGATGAGGCCCACCGGGGAAGGGCTATGGTGGCAGGCAGTTTTGGAGGGGCTGCACAGTGTGCAGGATACAAGGCAAAGACTCAATTTTGGCACACATCTGAGCATGAGGCCAGGAATTGAAGGCTGCAGGCCCCTTGTAGCAGCTGGACAACTCGTGCCAGTTGCATGGGTAATTAAAAGTAGACTGGGGAACCTTTGAAAATTACTGAACTGCTTCTAAATATGCATTTTCAGTGGTGATTTGGAGTCTTGCTTGAGAGGTTCATGGATAGAGTGGAAGGAAATGAGAATGAGAAGGAGAGAGGTAGCCTCAAATATCAGGCTGAGGAGTTTGGGTTTTATGCTGGTGTAGGCAGTGGGGAGCCACTGGAGTTGAGACCTGGTGTTATTCTCTGAAAAAATAATGTTCTGGAGATGTGTGTTTCTCCACCAACGTATATAATTTGGGCTTATTTCTATTCTCTTGGTGCACAGGTGGGAGAGTGGAGAATGGTGGGCTCACTGATATTGCTTATCTCTGTATTAACAGAGCTAGCTGTCACAACTGGGATGGACCCAGAATCAAGGCACACAGGGAACATAGCATCGTAGGTGCTTAAGTAGGAGAGGGCACCAGGGCTAAACGAGCCAGGACTACAGAAACACTTCCTGAATATATGAGAGGAAAAAAAGATCAAAACATACATTTATACACATTTAAGTAGATATAGTGTTTTATATGTGTGGTGGACTTACTCCTTAATATCTGCATACTTATTTTTTAAAAGATTTTATTTATTTGAGACAGAAGGAGATAACGAGAGAGAGCAGGAGAGGGGCGCAGAGGGAGAAGCAGGCTCCCCAGTGAACAGGAAGCTCGATGTTGGCCTAGATTCCAGGACCCTGGGATCATGACCTGAGCTGAAGACAGACGCTTAACTGACTGAGTCACCCAGGCACCCCAATACTTGCTTACTTAAATGTGTAAGTGTGTGTGTTAAAATAAATTAAAATTGGCTTAATTTTTGAGTGATTTTTTTTCTTTCAGCTGGAAAGAAGCTTTATCATGAAGCATGCAAAAATTGCATGCACAGTTAAAATACTATTTTTTTCTTTAAAAGAAATAAAAAATATTTTGAGACTTCGTGTTGATTACTGATTTTCTTGGCGTTTTTATTTTTATAAAAAAGATACCAGTTCTCTTTTGATGCTTATTAATAACTCTGATTCCTCTTTGCTTTAGATTGGTTCGAGAAGGAAAAACACACTTCAGAGCTATACAAGTCTGAATGTATAAGTTTAAACTCTAGTTCACAGAGCAAAACTTTGCAGAATATCCTAACAACCTTTGACTCAGTCAAAATAACTGTATATATGCTAGAAATTGTCCTAAATTTTCACAAAGTTTACTTTTGGCTTGAGATAAGAATGACATCTGGAAGGAACCAAAACAAAAATAGTTTGACTATTTAAAATCTGTGCAGGGGGCACCTGGGTGGCTCAGTCGGTTAAGCATCTGCCTTCAGCTCAGGTCATGATCCCAGGGTCCTGGGACGGAGCCCCTCATCAGGATCCCTGCTCAGTGGGGAGCCTGCTTCTCCCTCTCCCTCTGCTGCTCCCGCACTGCTTGTGCTATCTTGCTCTCCCTGTCAAATAAATAAATAAAAATCTTTTAAAAAATAAATTAAATCAAATCAAAATCAAATCAAATCTGTGCTGGAAGAAATGCCAAGGAATTAGCAGGATCCAGGGTGGTTCCAGTTCGCCATCTAGTGGACAAGAAGGGAAAGGAGAAATTTAGAGCAAGATATTGATCTTAGGATTTTGTCAATGTCTGTAGTTTACCAAAAAAGTATTTTCTGATTATTGTAATTCAAAGTCTCTACTGAATTTGCTTATTAATAGGTTCTTTTAACTTTTGTGAGCTAAAATAACCCAGTATTCTAAACATTAAGCACTAAAACTGAAGTCCCTAAAATGTTTATCTTTACAAATTGTATTTTGCAGATTGTTGGAAGAGAGAATGCTCTTGAGTTCATATCATCATGACTTTTTATGGTCAACCTTTCCCATTTATATTATCCACTTCTACACAGTACTCTTTGCATTTAGTTTGGCCCATAGACTAGAAGTAGATAGAGCCTGTTAGTGTTATGTCTTCCCCAAAACACTGACTGTAATCACTGGGGAAATAAAACGATTCCATCAATTTTTCAAAAATGCACACCAACTTAAAGTGCTGCTAGAGCCAAGATGAACATTTGTTGAGGTCTATGTGCTTGGATTAGTTTTTTGCCGATTTATGTTTGCACCTATCTCTTCTGTTCTTATTTCTAAGGTCATGTCCTTATATGTCTATGAGGATTTCCATTTTGTCTTGGATGAAGACACTGGCAGCCAAATTTCCCCCAAAAGTTAGTGACAGAAGCATACCTGAAGTGGCCAGTGCTGTTCAGAGACTATTTTTTTAAACCTTTTATTGCTACTAACAATAATATTAGCAGGTGCTATTTAATGAGCTTCTGTGATGTGCCAGGCCCATAAACGTTCTTGAGGTACATACCACTACCCTCTTCACGAACTCTGAAATAAGTATTATCTTCAGTTTAGAAGAAAAACTGATGCTTGTGCGCCACTGGGCAAATCCTGACTGTGCCAAATAATCACTGACTGGTTGACCCCTTCGGGGACTAAGGCCTGTTTTCTAAGGTTGTGCCTGATTTAAGAATTCCTCTACTGGGAGCTGTGGGACTTCCTGAGTGAAAAAACTTTTGTTCTTGCTACAGGACAAAAGTAGCCCAGGGTCTTATGGAAAAGATAGCCCTAAGGGCATAGAGTGGGATGGTAGTGTATGTTAGAGAAGATGACCCGGAAGGGACGTCATGGCAGGCACCTGTGTGACCTCCCACAAAACACTTTCCTGCACTCTGTCCTTGTCTTCTTCTGTTCCACCTTTCCTGTATCCCTACCATTTTCCTTCGGGTTCTCCTTCTTTCCTTTCTCCCTCTGTCCTGCGCTAGAAGAGAGCTCTTGAAACTGTGGGTTGTAACCCATTAGTACGTCAAAAAGTCAATTTAGTGGGTGTAGACCAGCATTAAAAAAATAAAATTACAATATTCAAACTATTGAAGGGCATTACTCATACTGAGGGTAATGTGTTTTTTAAAACTTAAATTTAATCTTTAAAATTTTAATTCCAGCGTAGTTAACATGCGATGCTGTATTGGTCTCAGGTGTACAATATAGTGATCCAACAGTTCCATACTTACTCAGTGCTCATCAAGCCGAGCTCATTCCTATCTCTCGGGGTAATGTTTTGTGTAAAACTTGTTTTAATATGTGTATCTGTGTTTGCATATGCACTGGGTCAAGATGTAAACTTTTATCTTATTTTAAGACACTAGGAAAACACTGCCCTGAAATGGGGGTCCCCTCCCTCACCCATGGAATTGCCAGCAAGAAGGCCACATGGTGCTGATGGTCCCCAGCAGGGAGGTGGCATCCGGGTCCTGAAGCACCTGCAAGATCATTTTCTCTCTCCAGACTCAGAGAGATCCTACCTGAAGGCAGGAAAAGGCCCAGATGACCTTGAAATAATGCAGTCAACCTGTGGCCAAATGTGTGTGAGGTCCTCTTGCGCCAGGCCTGTGCCTGGTTGAAGGTCCCCTTCCCCTCCGGCTGGGCCCGCAGTAGAGGCGAAAGCCTCCACCTGAGCCTGCTCGTCATTTTACCCCAGGTGCCACTGAACTGCGGAGTGGCTGGACCTTGCTGTCAGGTCTCTCAGTTGCAGCATCGCCCCCCAGCCCTGAGTTCTCCATGGCCACTGAAGACCTCGGGGCAGGCCCCACGCTTGCCCTCCCAGCCGGTGCTTCTGGGGTCCCTGCCCCCTCTCCCCCACTGTTTGTCTGGGACACAGAGGCTACAGCTCCTGGACACAAGGACATGTGAGTGTGAAAGAGGAAAGAACAGTAAGCGAACTGGTTAGCCATTGCTCCCCTGACTCTTGTTGAATTTCAGGACAACGAACAAAACTAAGCCAGGGTCCACTGCCTTGCTCGGCCCTGCGGCCGGGGGGACAGCTAGCTTACGGGCATAAGCAGTGCGGGCGAGGGAAGGATGCCTGAGGACCCCCTCCCCGGAGAACTGACACTGGCACCAGACCCCCGCGGCTCCCCGCTCGGCCGAGGCCCCCAGACCGCCTTCGTTCCGCTCATAGGCTGCGGCGGCCGCTGGGGGGCCCGGCCCACCCTTACACTGAAAGCAGCCAAGGGGCCTCGGACCCTCCGAATCTGTCACCCTAGCGCGGGGGAAGGGCCAGGACCACCTTCCCTAAGACTGAGAAAGGGTCCACAGCTTGCACGGTATGCCCACCCTCCCGGTATGAGCCACAGGGAACCTGAGAGAGGCTCCCCACGCGCCTGCGCAACCTCCGGGCGGTGGGCAGAGAGACCCGCAACTTCGCGGGCTCGCTCCACACGCGCCTGCGCGGGGACTCGGTGCAGAGGCCAGAGAGCCTTGAGGCTGTCACGCGCCTGCGCGAGCGCCGGGACTCGGTACTGAGGCCGGCGGAGGCCACGCCCCAGGGGTCTCTACCGAGCCGAGCCCGGCCCGGCGGGGGTCTGCGTGGGGAGTGCGGTGTACGCGGACTGTCAGCTCCAACTCGCCGCGGTGTCCTCAGCGCGGGGGCTGCTCAGTTTCAGGGAGGGTTGGGTCCCTGTTGACTTCTGAGAAATTTACGTTTAGATTTAGTTTTAGAATTAATTTTAGAGTGAGTTACTTTTTAGTTTTATTAGTTATTTTCATTTATGTTGAGCTAGTTTTCCAGTTATGTAACTGGAGTTTTTAGTTTATTTTGAAAGTTCGTTTTCAGTTACTTATCTTCAGTTATTTTTGAATTTGCTTTTAGAATTATTACGTAACACTTAGGTTTAGGCTCAGTGTTTGGATTATTTTCCCTAGTCACTCTCTTCAGTTACTGTAATTTTGAGTGATTTTGACCTATTTTCAGTGTGACTTTTTTAGGTGTTGTTTTTTTTTTTTTTTAGCTACATATTTTTACATTCATTTGGTTTCTGATAATTTTTAGTTATTTTTTGAATTTTCAGACGAATTTTTTAGTTTCTTATTTTCTGAAATTTTTATCATAGGTTTTTACCTATTTAGTTTTGAGTTATCTTCAGAGCTATCTATTGTCAATTGTTTTCTTCCTTTTAATTAAAATTTTCTCTTCCTTGTTTTTTCTTATTTAGTTTTGAAGTTCACTTATTTTTTTAAAAATGGCTTAGTTTTAAATCATGGTCAGGGTCCAATCATTGATGGAAACACCATACTGATTGTAATGGAAAGAATTCAATGCAAAGAATTGTTGCTCAGCTACTAGAGAACAAAGTTTAGTCAGAACAAACAAAAAGCTATTGGAGTGCCATGCAGATTTTACCTGCAAGAAGCAGCTACCAGCCCAAGGGCTGACAGAGCAAAAGGAAGAGGTTGAAGGTGGCCATGCATAGCTGGGGTTAGCCCTCTGAGGAAGTGCTGCCCCACAGGACAGGTGTTGCAGGAGCTGGAAGTTTGTCTTTGAGCTGCCAGCTGGTGCTGATGTCTTTGAAGTGGCTGGGTGGGGTGGCCTGGTGGCGGGGGGTGGGGAGGGTTGGGGGGTGAGGTGATGGTGGTGGTGGTGGTGGTGATGAGGCTGGTTACCAAAGTGTTGGGAAGATGGCCAACAGCAGCTACTGGAACCAGCCAGTTACTAGGCGGATGCTGACAGGAACTCAGGTGCACAGAGGTCCTTCTCGCCCCTTCCGTCCTCTGGTCAGTCTGCTCTACTGGCCAAGCCTGACGGGAACAGCTGGCAAAGGAGGTGAGTGGCCCCAGGCCACAAAGCAGAGATTAGAAGGGTGGGCTGGGGGCGCCTGGGTGGCTCAGTGGGTTAAGCCGCTGCCTTCGGCTCAGGTCATGATCTCAGGGTCCTGGGATCGAGTCCGCATCGGGCTCTCTGCTCAGCGGGGAGCCTGCTTCCCTCTCTCTCTCTCTGCCTGCCTCTCCGTCTACTTGTGATTTCTCTCTGTCAAATAAATACATAAAATCTTAAAAAAAAAAAAAAAAAGAAGAAGAAGGGTGGGCTGAAAGCTGAGAAATCATGGCTAATAACCAGCACACTGGTCTCCGGAATTACTTAGTTTTAGTTCTGGATTTAATTTTGGGATTGTTAGGGTTGATTTGATTTTAACTTTTAACCCAGTATAGAATCTGACTGAGTTTTCAGTCCTCTGATTTGTTTCTGGAATGGAATGGATCAACAAATATCTGAGGAGTGTCTTCCATAAGACTCAAGAAAATCACTTCCAAATCAAGAAAACAAAATTAAGTGTCTCACTTTGTTCATAAAGAAGCCCTTTGGGTACATGGCCAAAATCGGGCGGAAGCTAAGGAAGACAGGGAGGTGTCTTTTGGCACAATTGTCCAGCAGAGTGTTCTTTGAAAATTCTCAGAAAGTTACACTTTCTCCCACCCCCTTTCCCAATGACAAAATAGCTTTATTCTTAGGTACAGAGTACACTCCAAAAATTTTCAGAAAATTAGTGTCTGAGGTTGTCCTGTGGAGGACAAGATCAACTGCCATCCCAAACCCCTGCAAAAAAAAAAACAAAAAAAAAACAAAAAAAAACAAAAAAAAAAAACGTTTTTATATCCAAACTGATGATGATGCCACACATGAATCAAAAGGATATGAAAAGGTCTATTACGCTCATGATGAGGCTTTGTGGGAAGAGCAGGGGCAAGTATCCAAGCTTGTCTAAAATGACTTGAGTGAAGGGAAAAGTGAGTGGCTTTGGTTTTTATTGTGGCTGGGGTGGGGCCAGAGAAAGGTTTCCCTGTACAGGCTGGGATTTTTGTGGTTCAAACTTCCCTTCCAGTACCAAGGGAAGGGAAGGAGTGTACACATTTTCTTACCAGCTTGCCCGGATGTGAAACAAAAGGGAAAGAGAAAGGTAGAGTTCGAAAGTTATCAGTGGTCAAATATCAAAAATGGAGCCAGACTCTCTATTACAGTTAAGCTGTGTTGTGAGGCTACACTCTCTTTGCCCATTCCCTGTCCAAATGACAAAAAACCTTTCTCGGGAGATAGAGTATGTTTCAATTTGGTAGACTGCAATGATTTTAATTTGCACAATGAAATAAAGATCTTCCCAAATCCATAGGGAGTCTTATTTCCTTCTACTTGCATTATTTTTAACCTACATTGTTCCATTTGGACCATGAGAACATTTATTTATGTATGTATTTGTTCATTTCAATAAACTCCTATTTTCTGAGCACCTCTGTCCTCAGGAAGGTGCTGGCATCAGGAGAGACCAGGAAGGCATAAAGATGAGTGAGAAGCTCTCAGTACAGTTGGGGGAGACAGATGTGGAAACATCATCACAACACAGTGTGACAAATACTGTGGGGGCATGCAACCCTGCTGACTGAACACTGACTTCCTAATGTAGTCAGGGATGGTATGACATCTGAGCTGGGTCTCCTGGAGCAGGTAGAGGAGAAGGACATCCTGGTCGTGCATAGGCACAGAGGCATGGAGGAGCCACGGCAGGGGAGATGCATTTGACAAAGGCCATTGGGCCACAGGGCTCAGAAAGGCACTAATGTTAGGGCTGGTGCTGGTGCTTAACTGATAGGACCTCATTTGGTCCACACAGCCAGTCTGCAAGGGAGTAGGAAGCAACCTCAAGAGTCAATGCTCTTCCTGGTCTTACTGTTCCAATCACAGCCTAGAAGGTTCTCTGATTTGTCATTTCGGAATTCTTTAGCTCATTTCTGGCTTTATCCTTGGTCCATTCACTCCTCCCCACTTATCCTCGGAGATGAGTCCCTCCTTCTTTTATCTTTTGATTCCCAGTTCTTAAACATCGGTGGGGAAGGAGGAGGGTTGAGACCAGCCTGCTGTGAGGTGCCGGTGAGGCCAGCTGTAGAGGAGGCAGACAGGACCAGAGGAGAGCCCCTGTGGGGCCTTCTAGGGGAGTTCTTCTGACCAGCACGGTGGGAACTGAGCTCTTGGTGAACCAATCATAACCTACAACTGCAAGCCACACCTCTTGAAAGTTTGTGGGGATGCCTTCCCAAAGTGGGGAACCTGCTTTACAATAAACCCAAAACTATGAATTAACAGATTGGGATTTTTAAAAGCATGGAGAGTCCTTTGCTGCATGAGGAGCACTGGACAGGTCTACCCAGTTAAAAGAAAGTAGGGTCCGTCCCAACCTATGATGGCATATTTTCACACTTTTTTATGGAAACATTCATTCAGTCAGTCTTGAGTATGTTTCTCAGCATACTTCTCTGCTTTGGCTCTCTGGTCGTCTTATCAATCACCATATACGTTTCTCAGTGAGAATATGTAAGACCTGGAGCTGGACAGAAGAATCTCTGGCTTCTATCAGAATCATCAGAAAACACATCACTTGGCTCTTCTTCAACACTTGACTATTGACTAGCTTTGTGTCCACTATAGGAACAGCCCAAAGCTTTCTCAGTCTTTTGGACATCAGTCAATTTTTAAATTTACCAAACCAACTACACTTGGTGGTACTGGCAGAGTGCAAAATATCCAAACCCCATAGGCCTCACGTGGGAAGCCTCTACCCAAAACTTGCATCATAGTGGATGCCCAGAGGAACCATGTCTGGACCAGTCATCATTGCTGATGCTCCTCTGAACGTCCACCCTGGCCAGTAGACACTGTATTTTCTTCTCCGGGGTTGTGCATCCAGTAACCACTCAGGAAATAGTTACTGAGTGACTCGTGATTAAAGAACATTTTTTAAACCTTTTAAAAGAAAAAAAAAAAAGAATGGCTCTTCTCTGGGTAAAATTTGTCCTCTTTCCATCTGTTTAAATGAGAAAGAATACAGCATAATGAGATAAAAAAACATCCTATACCTTTTGGGAGAATTATTCTCTGTTTTGTAATATTGCCTTTTGTCTCCTCAAGACAGCATGCCCTGCCTAGAGTGGTTGGACTAAAGGCAGCCTGGATTCTGTCAAGTTTGGTGGTATTCTGAATGCATATGAAACACTCACTGAGTGTTATGAAATATTTAGGGAAAATAGAAATAATCAAAGTCAGCATTTTTCAGATGTGTTTTTCAAATCCAGGGAGAGAATACAAGAGATCAGCACTTTTCTCCCTCTAGTTGCAATACAGGAAAAAAGAAGACATGTAGCCAGGTTCAGAGAATTCCTATAGGAAGGAAACCTGCATACTTTTATTAACCTCTTCATTTCCCAAACTATTTGACTGCAGTACTCATGTCTTTATGGAATACCATATGCCATTTGGGTTAGTAAGCTGTTGCAATAGGGAGCCCCAAAAATACAGTGAACCAAACAATACATTTACTTCTGTCTCATGGAATAGTGCAGGGTAGGTAGGAAGCCGGCTCTGCTCCACACAGTCACTCAGGGTCTCCTGGCTTCTTTCATGTGGGTTTCACACCATCCCCCTCATCATTCTTGTCTGTGTGATCAAAGCTGGGTCACAGACCTATCATTAATAATATGTACTGTATACTTGGAAATTGCTGAGAATAGATCTTAAGCATCTTGACACACACACACACAGAAAAAAATTATGTCAGGTGATGAAGGTATTAATTAATTTGGTCTTCGTAATCATTTCACAAAGTGTATGTATACCAAATCACAGCACTGTGCACTTTACATACATACAATTATATTTGTCAATCATTCCTCAATAAGCCCGGAATAAGAAAGAAACAGGTAGTTCTATGAAAAACAACCAATCCCCAAGCCCGCCCCTCAAAAAACTGGGTCACAGGCATTATCGTCTTCCAGTTCATAGGTAGAGAAGAAATTGAGGGATCACATGTGCAGTATTTTAAGACTCAGCCTGAAGGTAGCACACATCACCTTATCTCATATTCTGTTGGTGAAAACTTTGCCATGTGGTAACTCCTAGCTTCAGGTAGGCATAGGAATTATAGTTCTCTGGTCATCTTATCCATCAGCTACCAGTCCATTAATATGTATCTTGGTCTCCCAGACAGCCTGCAGGGGAGGAGGGAGCAGAGTCAGGTCTTCTAACTCTTGGTTCACTGTTCCCAATGCCATACATTTCTGTGTTCAGCCTACATATATGGAGTCCTCATGTATGCCAGGCTCCACATCAGAGTACAAGGATGGAGAATTTTATAAAACACAGTGTTTTATAACACTAAACACATATTTAGTCTAGTATCAGGATTATAAATGAATAAACTTTCAGATATGACTTTGATGATTGTATCTTACAGCTTTGCAACATGCTGCTTTCAGTAGTGAAGAGGATACATATTCCTGATGAATAAATGCATACAATGAGCAGAGTAGAGAGTCCTGAAATAGACCCCCAATGCATTTGAAAAGTGAACGTATGAAAAAGACATTTAAAATTAGAAGGGAAAAAATATGCATTAAGATGGGTGTTGGGTTCACCAAAAAATATGTATATACACAAAAATGTGTTTTACATATATATATTCTCTCTTATATATTAAATTATAATATATATTATATATTTATATTAACATATATAATACATTTATAAATATATTTATATATTATATATGAATAATTATATATTTATAACATATATATTTAATATATGTTATATATACACATTATATGTATTAATATAGAACATATAAAACATGAGGAACTGCTTACTCTAAAGCTGAGGACCATATTTTCTTCTGGTTGAAGCTGGAAAGCCCAGATGACCCTATCCAGCCTGGAGAGCCTTCACTTATGTACCAGTTGGTAGGGACCTGTCAAAGACTGACAAATCTATTTGAAAGCCAAACATAACACTTTTCTTGCTTCCAAAAATCCCACCCTATGAGAACCAGAAAACCCCACCTTAAGACATTCTTATCAAAGACTGTCTCAAGAGTTCCTCCTTTCATTATATAGAGGTCACTGTCCTTTCAACCCTTTTCCAGTCTCTACTGGAATAAAAGATGGTAGTAGTAACTCCCTTAGAATTATAAGTTTTGTCTAAACAGCCTCTAATTGGAAGTTGCTGAGATTAGATCTTAAGTGTTCTGAAGTGTATAGGTGGTCTTTGTTCATTTGACAAAGTAATTACAGGTTGGTCAAATAGTGAATTAAAAGAAAAGAAATCATGAACATTCTAGCAAAAAAAACCACACCATATTTTAAAGAATAACTTTGGAATGAGAGGAATCTTTAGGCAAAACACAAAATCCAGAAACCAAATTGAAAATGTTAAAAATTAGGTTAAACAGGAAGCAAAAGTTTTTGTATAACATATTTTTTAAAGGCAAAAGATAAATACATTTTCAAAACATATAACAAGGACTAATTTCCTTGATATACAAGAACCTTTCAAAAGTTAATAAAAATAACTTACTAGGAAAAAACGGACAGAGGAAATAAACACATGAGTTGAACACAACACAAATAATACACAGTTAAAGAAATGCAAACAACCAATAAATATGTAAAAATATATCCTTACACATAATCAGAGATATAAATTAAGATAATTCTAAAAATCTATTAGGGTGTCAAATTTTTATTTGTTTGGAATGTCATATATTAACTTTTTTATCTTTCAGTAGGGAGAGAGAATGAGACAAAGAGAGAATATCTTTTTTTTTAGTGTGTGTTTCTTTTTTTAAGATTTTATTTATTTATATATTTATTTGAGAGAGAGAGAGAGAGAGAGCGAGCGCATGAACAGGGGCAGGGGAGAGGGAGAAGCAGGCTCCCTTCTCAGAGCCCAACTTGGGGCTCAATCCCAGGACCCTGAGATCATGACCTGAGCCAAAAGCAGATGCTTTAACCAACTGAGCCACCCAGGTGCCCCAAGAGAAAGAATATATTAAGCAGCCTCCATTCCCTGTGAGGAGCTGGACGTGGGGTTTGGTCTCACAACCCTAAGGTTATCACCTGAGACAAAATCGAGAGTTAGACGCTTAACCGACTGAGCCACACAGGCACCCCTGGAAAATAAAATATTTTAAATGTTTGACAATATCCAATATTTGTAAATGGTATAGGAAACAGGTACTCATACCATATTGGGAGTATAAATCACTATTGAATTTTTGGAAGTCAGTTTACAGCGATCAGAAGTTAAGATGTGCATACATCTTAATCCTGCAACTCCACATCTACACATTTGTTCTAAAAATTTACTCACACAAATAAGCAAAGATGTATATGTTTCAGGGACAGTCAAATTTTTAGGTATAGGTATTTTGGGGGGATGAATGCACAGGAGTGACTGCTGTTTAATTTTTTAAGAAACTGCTAAACTATTTTCCAGAGTGTCTGTGCCATTTTCCATTTCTATTGGCAGGTTATGAGTGATCCATTTTCATCATGTCCTTTCCCAAAGTTAGTATTCTCACTATTTTTTGATCTTTAAAAAACTTTGTGCTCTTTATTTTTCTCATCTTTAAAAAACAAAAAATCACCCAAAGTCCATAGTTTATATCGGAGTTCACTCTTTGTGTTGTACATTCTATGAGTTTTTACAAATGGATAATACCTATCCACCATTATAGTATTTCTTACTATTGTTGAGTTTAGTCATCCTAGTTGTATTAGGGATATCTCATTGGTGCTTTCAATTTGCTCTTCCCTAGTAGCTAATAATGTTGAACATCTTTACAAGAGCTTATTTGCCACCCATGAATATTTATGAAATATTTTTTCATGTCTCTTGCCCATTTTCTAATTGGATTTTTTTGGTTTAGTTTTGAGATTTCTTTATTCAATCTAGATTCAAATCCTTTGTCAGATATATGGTTTGCAAATATTTTGTTTCAGTTTGTACCTTGCTTTTTTTCCCTCTTAACAGGGTTTTTCAGAGAGCAAACGTTTTAATTTTGGTAGAATCTCAATTTCCATTGTTTTCTTTAATGAATCATGTCTTTGGTGTCATCTGTGAAAACTCTTTCTCTAGCTCTACTTCCCGTATTAGTTTCCTAGAGGTGCCGTAACAAATCACCACAATCTTGGTGACTTACGGAAGAGAAAATTATTTTCACCTCCTACCAAGGCAGAATATTAATAAATTATTTTTATGTATTCCATTTCCTGTCATCTCTCCAACTATAACAATTATTCTTAAGTTCTGCCCCCTTTTGCTGCTACTAGCTTTGTTTCCTTGGGTATAAGTTCTTCTATTTCTTGAAGATATGACCTGTGTCAGATTATGTCTGTTGGTACTTAGCTCCATATCCACTTTTAAGTAATTGCCTTTATCCCTGAAGCTGCGTGTCTGAAATGACATATCCCAGACTCCCTTGCTTGATGAGCCCCAGTGAGATTCTGCAGAGGGCAGACGGTTGGGTAAGATCGAAAGGGGGTAAAAGGGAGAAGCTCCTGTGTTTCTGGCCATGTCCCTGGCAGTGTCAGCATCCCTGGGGGCTGTTCAGTACATCTGTGAAACCTCTAGCAGTACAGACACTGAGTGTAGGCTTACAGGATATGGCCGGGTGATAGAGGTGGTTCCTCATCTCTGGGCAACACCATCTCCTTTCCTGTGCTTCTCCAGCAATTCCAAAATTATTGTGGGAAATCCTTTGACTAAAACAGCATTTGTTACCAGGTGTGGTCCCACGCACAGGTTCTCAAAGATAGGAAACTAGCATTCCTTATCAGAACTGGCCTCATTGCCAATGGAAGTGCCTTACTGGTAGTCCAAAGTATGAGTGGCAAAAGAGAGACTTAAATTAGTATTTGAGGTTGCCTTGGATAAAGTGCAATTGTAGCCAAGTCTTTTTGCTTTTACAACCAAGAATGTTTTCCTTTCTTGTCATTTGTAGGGATTTGGGGGCTGTAGGGTGTCCTTACTCTGCTGTCTCGCTCCAATATTTTAGATTATTTTTCAAAACCTAGTGATTATGCTTCATTATTTCAATTAAGATTATGTTTTAAAAATCACAATTAAGCAAAAATATGTGACACTATTTAGCCAGACCTACGGGACACTTAGTCATGTGGCCTGCTGGTTTAATACCCCAATTACCCAGCTCATAGGGGACTGAACTGCAGGTGTCATACCCTGGAGGAAATGATCACATTTATTTGAATATTTTACTCTAGGTAGTAACAGCTCTGTCCTGGGAAAAAAGATGAGCTTCAAGGAATTCCTGGCTGAGTGCTCTTGATTGATAGTCTCCAAGCCAGTATGCCACAGAATTGCCTCTTTCCAAACAGTGACCTTTGTGGCAGATGGCAGATTTCTCTGAGGTCTCAAAATGCCAGGCTTTCACAATGTTGCTGGCTGACAACCAGACCCAGCCCAGTCTTGGTGTGTTTTGGGGCTAAAGTCAATCCACCTTGCACAACAGTTAGAGCCTGCTGTAATCAGCTGCATTGCCATAAAGTCAGGAGAAAATATCTTTTTTTTTTTTTTTTGACCAACCCCAAAGCTACGCTGAAGTGCAAACATGAATCTTAGGGTCTCCTACTCCATCAGGAGAAGTGAGAGACATGAGGTATTAAAAAACATACTAGGTTTGTAGTTAGATCTGGGTTTGTATCTTAGATTTGGGCCTTGGACAAGTCACTGAGCCTCACTGAACTCCAGATGCTTTATTTGTAAAATAGAAGACAGCTGTAGCTATCTTCAAGGGGAGATTAAATATGATCACTTACCTATTTATTGATTCAACATTTTTTATTGCCCAGCTTATACGAGATCATATTCTAGGGGCCAGGGGATACAACACATATATACAACACAAAAATATAGTTTACCTGGTAAACTATATTAAGTCTTGTTTTCCCTGGCCTCTTGGGCCCTAGGTAAGGGATTCATGACTCCAATCTCAAAGGCCTAATGTGACTTCTATAGAAAGTCTGCATGTTACCTGAAGGCCAAGGCCTTAGACAAGACTTTTACTTTTCATTGCTCTGGACTTCTGGACTCTGCATGGTCAGCATGTTTGGGGGCAGACACACACTTGCCCAGCCTCTGCCTGAGAACATTCTGTTTCTGAATGTCTTATGGAAGTTGTTGCTGGGATCTTCAGCTCTTGCTGGGGTCATGATTTAATGCCTCAGAATTTGTGGCTTGAAGGAACCAGCTCTGATCCTGTGTTTCAAAAACAGAACATGGGTTTGCCAAGAAAAAGCCCAAGGTGATGAAAATTGCCATTTCAAACCTCAGGTTTCTAGGAACACCTACGTGGGTGGCAGCTCCAGGCCAGAGTTGGGTTCCCCATTAGGTAGAGTAGGCAATATGCTTAAGGGACTGACAAAATGAGGGCTCACATACCCACAAAAAGTTAGTTTTCAAAACCTTATTCAGGATTTTGGAATCAGAAAAACCTTGAGAGATGGTGTTCTAGTATCACATGTTATGGACATTTTCTGTTATGTTGAGTTTGAATCACATAGGGTTGGGTGCTTCATAACTTTTTGGAGTGCAGGGGCTCTAAAGGTCTTACTCTGGCTCTGCCCCACATCCCCCCAGGAACTTCCTTTCACCTTCGTTTTCAGAATAACACACAAAGTCCTCCTCAAATTTGGGGTCCAGACCAGAGTGTGGAAGATGTGTTCTAGTTCTTGTTTTATTGCCACTCCTCTGACTATTCCCCTTTCTGAAGTCTGTCTGGACCACACAGTCTCATGCTTTGTCATGCATAGCAAGCAGGAGCACAGTGGTGGTCGTCATCAGTATTCCTGACTTATGACAGCAGATCTTTGGGGGGAAAAGGGGGGTCTCCTGCACCACTGGACAATTCATTTCACAGGAGGAAGCTTCTTCCTCAGATGCAGAGATGGCTTGTTTTCCTTTTTCTGGGCTTCACCCTTGCCCCATCTTCTCTTGCTGTTGTAGGATGCAAACCTAAGAGCCAAGGGAATGTGGATGCTGTGACTGAGGACCCACTTGGCTTCCCAAGCCCAAGGGGGGTTGTAGCGGGTTCTCCAGAGTGGAGACCTGAAGCGGTTGCCAGGGACAGGGTGCCTGCCCACTGGCCTCTGGCCCTCACAGGGTTAGGGTTGGCCAATAGGAAGGGACAAGTGTGGGGTGGGGATGGCCTGTCCCCCTGTGTATCAGGCTGCTGAGGCTGGATCATCTCATTTCCATCCTGACTGCACTTTGTGGGTCTGATTCTACACTTGAGGGTAAGAACAAGTTGATTACAGTCCCATGCTGGGGGTGGGAGTGGCTGTCTTGCAATGGAGCCTCTGGCTGGGGTTTGCACAGGCTCTCTTGTCATAGCTGGTACAGATGGGTACAGGCAAAACTCTGGCCAGAGCAGCCCTGGTGGATGTAGAGAGACCTCAGGCTTCTCCCTTGATTCTTCCACAGCTCAAAGAGAAAAGGAGCTGTTCCTCTGATCAAAATGCCTGGGGCATCTTGAATTTTGCCCAACTTACGCAGAGAAAAGGTTGGGATCGATGAGGAGGGAAAGATGGCTGAATAGAGTTCAATTAAGTAAGAAGAGAAGGAAATAATTCACTTCTAGCTTGACCAGGTAGGCAAAGAAAGAAGCATAGGGAAAGGCAGCTGGGGGACAGCCTGAGCTCTATCCTCAGGCTGAGTCTGGAACCCAGCTTCACCACTGGATTCCTCTCAGCAAATATTGATCGAGCAGATTCGATAAGGCTAGACACTGGGTGGAGTTAGTGAGATACAAAGATCTGTAAAGGAAGGAATCTGTAAATACTGGGATATCTGCACTGATGTGAGGATATGTCACAGGATGATTGAGATATTCAAATGAGATCAAGTGAGCTTGGGATATACTGAAAACTTATGAAAATCTTATTTTTAGACAACATTTTCTGTCAGAAACCAGTGGGTCTGCTCTGTCTTGCTCACCCCGGTGAACGCTGCGCCTGAGGCATCCGGTTGTTTTCAGTGTAGAGGCAGAGGTCAGAGTGGGAAGGATTTTAGAGATCAGCCCAGCACTCCTGTGTCAGTGGGTGTGGTTCCCCGTTCTAGGAAGGTTCTGGTTTTCAGATCAAGCTTCATAGAGGATGCAGCCACCTCACTCCTGGTGACTCCCCCCATTAGCGGAAAGGTGAGCTCCTCTGGAGAAAGTGTGGAAGCCTGGGAGCCCTTTGTGCTGGTAGAATGTGCCCCAAGGAGCACGAGGGAGGGGTCAGCTTTGTTCCTGAAGCAGAGAAAGCACAAACAGTTCAACTGGTAGTCCTTGCTCCTTCCCTCCCTTAGTTCCTGAGGAGCTATAAAGAGAGACGCAGGACTTGCTCCTTGTCTTTCTGAGGTGGGTGTGGGGACAAACTTTCCACCAACTCTTTGTCAAAACAGGAAATTAATGGCCCCACTTGGCTGAGGTCAGGAGGTAGAAGCTTTGGAGAGTAGAATTTTCATAAGAATTTTTTCACATGAAGAGAGACTGATCCTAAAAAATGCATTGGAGGGATGTTCTGTTTTACTAGTTCCTTGAGATTTGAAGCGTGTGTGTGTGTGTGTGTGTGTGTTGGGCATGGGGATGCTGACAGCTCTCTTAGGGTTGAGTGAAGGTTTTCAGATAATCATCCTGAAAGCCAGACAGAATTGAGTTGATTCCTGATTCTGTCATTCATCATTAGGTTGAACCATGTGAAACTGCCATATTCTACCATTTTTAACCTTTAAAAATGGCAGTTTCATAGAACCCATACAAGAGTTGCACGATCTGTTTCTTTCTTGCTTTCTTTTTTTTCTTCCCTTCCCAGCCCACTCACCATTTCTAAGAGTCACATGATCTTAAACCAGCACTTAGTTCTCTTCAAGTCTCGGATTCTTCTCTATAGTGGAATCAAGAGCAGGACTATGGGGGACATTTATGAAATAAGCATTTGAAGGTACTTTATGTAATTTCTGCTCCAACATGCCCTTGCCAATTTCAGTGTTCTCACATCCCTCATCTTGTGCGATCACATTTAGCAGGTTAGGAAGTTGAGTATGAGGCTTTTTAGAGGCCATGTAATGTGATGGGAAGCTCACCGGGTTGGAAGTCAGAACAGGAATGGCTCAGGGGTCATGTCCTTAATCTCTCCCTTTCCCCATCTCTAATGTTGGGATTATAGTCCTTGCTTCATGGAGTTCTTGTAAAGATTAAAATAAGTAATAGATGAAATAAATAATGGGTAAAATCTCCCAGTGTGGGAGCTGGCCTCCATGAGGATCTAATAAACACATCTTCTTCCTTCTCCTTTACCTTCCATTTGTAAAGGCAGGACAGGGTTGAGATAATTTCGGGGTCCATTCTGGCTCTCAGGGACTTAGTGATCTGTGCTTTAGTGCCCTTTCCTGCTGGAAGCACTGGCACCAGATTTAGTGGCCTTTCCCCCACCTAATGCTCTGTTTCTTGCCAGTCCCAAAGGAGACCCCATCTTGCATTTCGCAAGATTCTGCTGTTGTTTCTGAAATTCCAGCAGGTCAAAGTGAAATTTCTTATATATTTTAACACATGAAAATGAGAGATCATAATACAGTCCTTTAGGATTCAGAGGACATCATGGGCTTCCCCTCATATGATTTTTAAAAATGAACAAATCCATGCCTATAGCCGGTGTATCATGAAAGTTCAGTACAAAGAACTTGGGCTTTGGATTTTAAATTGTGCCTCTGCATGCTTTTCCTTGTTATAGTTGGGTGGAAGTTACTAACCGGCTCTGGTCCTGGGATTCCTCTTGTGGGAGCTGGGTCCCACCTGCTGGAGTAGTAGGGGTGAAATGAGGTGAAGGGCAGGTGGATGTAGAGTGGGGATCTGTCACAGGTGGTCCCTAAATATTCGCTCATTTCCCTTCTCTTCACTCACATGTGTGACTTTTACTCATTTGATTCTCTCAATAAGATCGTGAAATAGGTGAGCTGAGGGTTAATATTAATAATCACATTTGCAGGTAAAGAGCAGGAGATCTGGGAGATGAGGTGGAGACACGTAAGTCACCTAGCGTGTTCGTGGCAGAGCCTAGACTAGAAGCCAGGGCACCTGCTTCATGATCTGGAGGGCTTCTCCAGCTACTTTCTCTTATGTCCCCCATCCCATAGAGTGGAACATGAAAAGACAGATATGTGATCCTGATGTTTTTCCTCCACTCCTCTGAACTATGCCTTAAAGAGCCCATTTTTGCACTTTGGAAGACCAGAATTTGATTTCCAGCTCTTTTACATTAAAAAGCTCTAGGACTGGGTGCCTGGGTGGAGGCGCAGAGCAGATGATTAAGCATCTGCTCTCAGCTCAGGCCATGATCCCGGAGTTCTGGGATCAGTCGGGCTCCACCCAAAACTAGGTTAGAAGACAGTTTTCTTCTGCAATCAGAATCTGTTCTCAGCATCAGAAACTTCTGAGGATTGTGCGCCCGTCTTCCCCTCACCCCTCTGCTCAGTACCTCCACCCCATGCCGCTGTCTGGGAACCCAGACTCGTTGTCCCTGTCAGTGGAGAAATCCATCCATCATACCAAAGTGCTGAGGACAGAATGCCTTCCCTTGGGCTGGGAGAAAGGAATCTCGACTTTCAAAAGAGGAGGAGGAACCACAGAACTCCAGAGACTTTTTGACTTCTCACTTCCCCCAACAGTTTGGAGAAAGCTCCCAATCTCCTTCTATTTTGGGGTCCCTCTGTAGCTGTCCCCACCAGTTCTTATGTTCTGGACTCTCTTCCTATCTCCCTGTGGAAAAGAGCATAGTCTCATAGATTCTGCTCTCTCCTCATTTTGGGAGAAAGCGAGCATACCTCTCAGAGGTCTTCTTGGGACTTGTAATGCTAACCCTCGGAAACAGGAGCAAGGTGACAAATAGTGAGAAACTTTGAATGCATATGAAGTCTTAAAAGCCTCAGAACAAGTATTTTTCCTAAATATGAAAGGGGCTTGGCTGGTTTCTCCTTCTTGGTTTCTAATCTAACTCACCTCTTTCTTATTTTGGGACAAGCCAAGCCTAAGACTGTGTCTCATTTCCCCCACCTGTTGACGTCACCTGCCTGAACCCTTGAAATCCAGTAGAGGGCGATAAAGGTACATGTGGATGGTAAGAGGCACCTCGGCCAGAAAGTCACCACCACCAACAGGCAGTGCCTGTTGCTTTGTGTCCTGTCTCTCTGCCCCTTCTTTTATCAGTCTATCTCATTCTCAATTCTCACTTTACTTACAAGATCCTGTTAAAACTTGGTATTTCCTAAAGGATGCAGAAGTGCAATGGAAGGGAGAGATTAACTAAAGGTGTCTTTAAACAGCTTGAGAAATCATTTGAGTATTTTAGAGCACAGTTTACACCAAAACAAAATATTGAAGATGAATTAAAGAGTGAAACTTAAAATATATCAAACAAAATAGAATATTTACCAAGACCTAGAAGGGCTAGGAACTGTTTAAAACTTAGAAGCAAAGAAAAATATCAACAGAGTTGACTATAAAAACTAAAACTTCTGTCACTTAAAAATCAGGGTAAACTGGGGCGCCTGTAGGGCTCAGTGGGTTAAGTGTCTGCCTTCGGCTCAGGTCATGATCCCAGGGTCCGTGGATCGAGCCCTGTGTGGCAGGGTCCCTGCTCAGTGGGGCATTTGCTTCTGCCTCTCCCTCTAGCCCTCTCTCCATCTTCCTGCTTGTGCTCTCTGCTCTCCCTCTCTCTACCTATCTCATAAATAAATAAAACATTTTTTTAAAAATTAGGGTAAACAAAAGAATAATCTACAGAATAATCACCAGAGAAAATAGTCATGGCATAGATGATAAAATGTCCGCATAAAGAGCTCACACAAATTGATTCAAAAGTACATTGTGTATCCAATATATTAAGTGACAGAACCACTAATGGATGTATCATGAAGAAATTAAGTTAGGAAATAGGCCTTTAGTAAAGTGTACAACTCACTGTTGATCAATGCAGCAAGGTGTCATTTCTTTTGTTCACTAAACTAACAACAGCAAAGATAGGTTTTTAAAATTTTGCTGGTGGGAGTAGCTAATAGGGTCCTTACACACTTACAAACACACTTCTAGTAACAAACTAGTAACAGTATAACAGTGTAACTAACAGATTAGTAACAAACTAGACCTAGTAACAGTGTAATAAACTGCAGTTTGGAAATACACACCCAGAACTTAAAAATGTTCATACATTTGGCCCAGTAATTTTACTTCTGGGAATATGTCATAATGGAATATAATTTGGGGATAAGCTATATGACTAAGGATATTAATTATGGATTTTAAAATAGTACTTTAAAGCGGAACTAAGCTAAAAGTTCAACAAAATAGAGATGGTTAAGTATATTTTGCCAGTCCACTTGATGAATTAGCACACGCACATTTAAAATGATGATTATGAGAACTAGAAAGTGACAAAGCAAAAATAGGGGAATAAAATTTCTATGCAAAGTGTGTTTTTCATTTTGTTTAAAAATAAACAGAGAAAGTCTTGGGACTGGGTATCCTTTTGTTTTCTGTAGTTTCTAAAGTATTTATGTTACTAATGTTATTGAATACATGTGTGTGTGTATTCTACATCTATATATATATATATGACAGATGAACATATATGAATAAATGAATGGATGAATGAGTGAATGAATGGTGAGTTGGTTTTGTCCCATTGAGAGGGCACTATAGAGCCCAGGTGATGGGACATAGAGGCGGGATTCTAGACACCATGCACATCTTGGGGGTAAAATTGCCAATCAGAGGCTTTCCTGCATCCCTCACAGAGAAGCTGTAACCTGAAGCCAAACCCAATTCTAGAGGCTTTGTGTAACTCTGAAAAACAAACACACTGATGAAAAATAGTCTTTGGAGTAAAAAAGTAAATGTGAACTGTGTTTAACTTAGAATGAGCTTCATGAGATTAAGGAGATTACACACAAAGAATAATGCTAAATATTGCAAATTGGAGGGTGGAAAGAGATCAAGGTGGTTGGAAATAGACAAGTCTTCTAGAAGAGGTGAGCGTTGAGAGAGCAGGTCTCAGAAGTGGACGCTGCTGAGGTGGCCCAGGTCCTGCGTAGGTACAGAGTGAGCTGTGTGGGGCTGCTTGCATGGCTGACTAAGTGTATCTGGGTTCCAGGGGTCAGGATGCTGTTGCCACGAGCTGTTCTACTGTTACTGGTCCTGCCTACACATGGCCAGAACTCCGTGACAGAAGGGCCTGGAGTCCTGCTTCCCCCACCCAAGGGGGCCTGCACAGGCTGGGTGGCAGGTATCCCAGGGCATCCTGGCCACAATGGGACCCCAGGCCGTGATGGCAGAGATGGCACTCCTGGTGAAAAGGGTGAGAAAGGAGATCCAGGTAAGAACAAGGTTTTTGAGGGCACCTTGGTGGCTCAGTGGGTTAAAGCCTCTGCCTTCAGCTCAAGTCATGATCCCAGGGTCCTGGGATTGAGCCCCGCTTCGGGCTCTCTGCTCAGCAGGGAGCCTGCTTCTCCCTCTCTCGCTCTGCCTGCCTCTCTGCCTACTTGTAATCTCTGCCTGTCAAATAAAATAAATAAAATCTTAAAAAAAAAAAAAAAGAACAAGGTTTTTGGCTTCCTCCATCGTAGACTTCTCCTGGGTAGAGGAGGGCTTCTGGAACTATACAAAGGCATTAGCTGTTGACAAAGTCCTAGACACAGGAAGAAAGCATTTTTTTTTTTTTCTGTGACCCATAAGCAGCCTGAAGTGAATTTTGTGATGGCCTTCTGGTCGTGAGGATAGGTCGTACCTGTAAAACCAGTACCTTTGGTTCTGTTCTATCCACATCACTTTGCCTGTACCCTTTCCCACCCCGCCTCATCCATCATTCTTCCCAGTCCCTTTACATGCGTATTTCCCTTCATTTCCACTTAATTCCCATTCCACCCAGTGATGTTCATACTCAACACATCCTCATGGCTCACAGTCCTGCTCCTGGGGAACTCTTGGTGTAGTGACGAAGACATGTCTAAAGCACAAGGCTGTTAAGGATCACTACAAGAATGTCTCTTCCAAATATGCCTAACTGAATGTGGGCAAGTGTCCAAGGTATGGAACAGAGAGAAAATGCTCTCAGAGAAGATCTGGATTAACAATGAAGACTTTAAGAAGAGGAGGGCTTGAGGCAGGCCTTGAAGAATGGATAGACAGAAAAAAAAGGAGGGAGGGCATCCCGGACAGAGGGGATCGAAGAGCAAGAGTATGGTTGAAAAGGGTTATAAAGGGTTGGCAGGATGGAGGGTCTGATGGAGACTTATAAGATATAAGGTTGGAGATGAAGTTATGGAAGCCTGCTGGGGGATATAGAAGGAGAAGGTATAACTAATTTTGTTATCTAGTTTGGGAGCTCCCTTTGGTTCCTTGCTCCGAAAGTCAGGCAGGTTGTGGATAAGGACCATAGCGGCAGTGTTTTAGGTTAGAACTAACCAAGGCAGGAGTTCTGTTCCTTATGGTCACTGAAATTTTCTCATTCTCTAGGTCTCATTGGTCCTAAGGGTGACACTGGTGAAACCGGAGTAACCGGGGTTGAAGGTCCCCGAGGCTTTCCAGGAACTCCAGGCAGGAAAGGAGAACCTGGAGAAAGTGCCTATGTACACCGGTCAGCATTCAGTGTGGGACTGGAGAGCCGGGTCACTGTCCCCAATGTTCCCATTCGCTTTACCAAAATCTTCTACAATCTGCAAAACCACTATGACGGCACCACTGGCAAATTCCACTGCAACATTCCTGGGCTCTACTACTTCTCCTACCACATCACAGTCTACTTGAAGGATGTCAAAGTCAGCCTCTACAAGAAGGACAAGGCGATGCTCTTCACCTATGACCAGTATCAGGAGAATAATGTGGACCAGGCCTCTGGCTCTGTGCTCCTCCATCTGGAAGTGGGAGACCAAGTCTGGCTCCAGGTGTATGGGGATGGGAACTCTTATGGGGTCTATGCAGATAATGTCCATGACTCTACCTTTACAGGCTTCCTTCTCTACCATGACACCAATTGATCACAACTAACTTAGAGACTCCAACAGCCCAAAGTGAAAGTACAGCCCATAGATTTTGATGAAGTTAAGAGACTAATTTTCTTATCTAGTTGGAGGGCTCTGAACATTATTTGTTCATTTATTGATGCATTCATCAAGTACCTTTTCAAAAAAAATCATATACTATGTTTCCTGTCCTGAAGAAGACATTGTCCCTGGCCTCAAAGGTCTGTTATGTAGTAGTAATGAAAGTTTAATAACATTTCTTGGGGTGCTTGACATGTATGGTGAGGTAGCAAACTACCAGAAAGTATTTGACAGTGCTATTCTGTGTCCACTAGTTTTCCTCATGTTCATGCCAATCCTGGGGGATTCACAGGGAAGATATTATTCACCTCATTTTACACTTGGGTCCTCAGCCTGAGAGAGTTAAGTGAATGCCTAAACTCACACAGATATTAAGTGGCAGAATTTGAAAGCAAACGCAGGTCTGTAGACCTTCTCCACTAAACCCTGCCCCTTTTTAGGAGTACATGACCTCTTGCGAGTGTTGGTACAGGGTCTATCACCCAGCTCAACGGAAGGCCTCTGAGAGGTCTTCATGAAGAGTTAAGCCTTTCCCCAGTAGAGCTGTCTCAGAGGTGATTCTGTGACTAGGTCCATCCCAGCTGGACCACTAATTACTGTGTACTTCTGCTTCTCTGTGTCTTTCTTCATGCTCTTCTCTCCAGCTCAGAAATCTACATCCATCTCCACATGCTGAAATCCTCCCTGTTCCTGAAAACCACCTAATCAGGAAGCTTCTCTGTTGTGAGAGCTCTTTCCTTCAAACCTTCCTCGCATGATGTGCCTCTCTACATATTACAGTGGATGAGAGTGCTGGGTATGAAAGACAGCCTTATACCAGGCCAGGGACAACTGCCTAGAAAGGACTGTGTTTCCTTCACACCTGAATCCCTTGGCAGATCCTTGATAAATGCCTCATGAAGAATAATCTCTTGAATCTCATCTCTACCCAGAATTAACTGCAGTCAGTTTCTTCATTTAACTAATCCTTATCTACAAACACATTTTTCATTTTAGAACTCCCTGAATATAAGCACCTAATCCTTGTTCCACTGGATAGTTGGAATCTTTTCCACTGAGGTTTGGGATGACTATGCTTTCCAGAATGCTTAAAGAATTTTCCCTGAAGGAGGTAGCTTGAGCCTGCAGTGCAAAACCCACAAAGGAATTTGGAAACCCTTCTTTCCTTGAGTACCCAACAGGGCCTGGAAATACCTGGGCCTTCTGGATCTGTTCTTGTGCTTTAAGAACTAAAAAGAAGAAGAAGAAGAAAAAGAAAAGAACTATCTGAGGTGATGGATATGTGAGCTAGCTTGATTGTGGTGAATATTTCACCATGTTTATCTACAGCAAGCATATACAATTTTTAGTTGTCACCTATTTGTAAAAAAAAAAAAAAAAAACAAACAAACAGAAGTGTAGGTGGCTGATGGTGGTAAATATCCTCCCAGGAGACAATAGCTTGAGTAACACTTTTCAAAGTTTTTAGCAAAAGCAGAGTTAATATCATTCTGTATAAACAGAAATGGGAAACTTTTTTCTTTTGCTCTCAGTTTGAATTCTGAATGACTCTCTTTTGTATGTGTCTTGCTCATCATTAAGTAGTTGTTATTTCTACATACCAAGCTTTATCTTTTACAACATTTGCACATCATCATTTTCTACAAGTAAAGATACTGTTTAGCATTAAAAGTAGAAGCACTTAAATCACATGCCTTTTGTTTTCATTTTTGGGGGAAAGACATGGGGTTTAGAGAGGATCGAAGGAGTAAATTGCATATTAGAACTCTGTTATGAATGGGGCACCTGGGTGGCTCAGTGGGTTAATCTTCTGCCTTCGGCTCAGGTCATGATCTCAGGGTCCTGGGATCGAGTCCCATATTGGGCTCTCTGCTCAGCAGGGAGCCTGCTTCCCCCCTTCTCTCTCTCTGCCTCTCTGCCTACTTGTGATTTCTCTCTCTGTCAAATGAATAAATAAAATCTTAAAAAAAAAAGAACTCTATTATTAATGACAGAAAACCCAGCCCCACTTGAGAGTGGGAAAAAAATAGAATTCCCTTGCATGATGGAAGCTACCAGAGCAGCTATTCCCTCATTAGTTAAGTCTTGAACCAGAGGCTTAAAGGATATCAAAGACCCTTTTCTCTCTGTCCTTCCAGTCTGCCTTCAGCTGTGTAGGCTGACCACTTGGGCTCCACACCGTATACCGCTAGGCTTCTTGTCATGATATCAAGTGGACGGGCACCTTGCCAGCTCTGGTATCCTCCCATCACATCCTCTTTTCTGGTGGTTCCCATGGAACTCCTTTTTCCAGAAGTCTCAGCAAATATATCCTTGCATCTCATTGGCTCTCGATAGGTTGTATGCCCATCTCTGACCAATCACTTTGGTCAGAAGGATGGACTGTACTTACTGACTTGAGATGATTATGGCTCAAGCTGGAGAAAGGGCTTTTTCTCTAATACAAAACTGGACACAGTAACCAGAAGTGGGAGAGTGGATGATGTATGCGAAAACACCTGTCCACCATCAACTCTTACTGTTCTGTGTGAATTTTCTTAGGTTTCTCAGAGATATTGCTGGAAGATTACTACTGGTTTTCTCTAAAATTTCAACAAGTAGCTGATGTCTGGGCATATGCGCAGTCCTACATCTGGGTAGGGTTGCCTCTTCACAGCTCTGAACATGGAGTCACTCACTTTAAGCTCTCTGGAGCAGGGCCAATTCTTTGTGGAAACAGAGAGAGCCAATCTGCATAGCCCCTCTTGAGAGGAATTGTGGTCAAGATTTTAGGATTAATGGTCCCATGATATCTTCATGGTCCCATCACATCTTCAAATATAATTATGCATTTTTTAATTTCTCTTAAGTTCTGCCAGCTTTTGCCTCCTGTATTTTGGAGCTCTTTAATTAAGTACATACTTATTTAATAACTATGCCTTCTCAGCGAATTTATTCTTTTATCATTATATTATATAATGATTATGTCTCTCTTTTTCTCCAGTAATTTGCCCTATTCTGAAGTCTACTTTGTCTGAAAGTAATATAGGCACTCTAGTTTTCTTTTGATTACTGTTCGCATGGTTTATCTTTTCCTATCATGTTGCTTTACTCTTTCTATACCGTTGACTCTTGAGAAATGTGGGATTTCAGGGCACCAACCCTCCACATAGTAAAAAATCTGTGCATAGCTTTTGACTCTCCAAAAACTTGTCTACTGTTGACCAAAAGCCTTAACAACAACATAGTTGACTAACATGTACTTTGTTTATTATATGTATTATATGCTATTTTATTCTCTTCCCTAACTTCTTATTATTTGACTATTATGAAATAGTTATCTTAATTTATTTATTGAATTTTTGGCTATGTCTTGGTATTGTTTAGTAGTTGCTCTAAGAATTACAATGTATATGTCTAACTTTTCACAGTATATTTAGAACTAATATTTTACCACTTCAAGTAAGGGTAATACAAGCATTATAATCAAATAGGGTTCTGTGTCGTGATCCCTCTATGTTGTGGTCAGTGTATATATTCCATTGAAATATTACAATGTTAGGGGCACCTGGGTGGCTCAGTGGGTTAAAGCCTCTGCCTTCGGCTCAGGTCATGATCCCAGGGTCCTGGGCTCGAGCCCCGCATCAGGCTCCCTGCTCAGCAAGGAGCCTGCTTCCTCCTATCTCTCTGCCTGCTTCTCTGCCTACTCTGTCAAATAAATAAATAAAATCTCTAAAAAAAAAAAAGAAATATTACAGTGTTATAATTTTTGCATTCAATGTATTTTAAAGAATTTAAGAGGCTCCCAATACTCTATTTATCTAGATATTCATTATTTCTTTTGTTCTTTCTTCCCTCATCCCAAAGAACTTTCTTAGCCATTTCTTTTAGAACAAGTCTGTAAGTGATAAATTCTCTTAGTTTTCCCTCATCTGAGAATATCTTTATTCTGCCTACATTCTTGAAGGATGTTTTTGTTGGCTATAAAATTTCGAGTTGACAGTTCTTTCCTTCTAGCACTTCTTCTTCTTCTTTTTTTTTTTTTTAAGAGTTTATTTATTTATCTGACAGACAGAGATCATGAGTAGGCAGAGAGGCAGGCAGAGGGAGAGAGAGAGACAGAGAGGAGGAAGTAGGCTCCCCACAGAGCAGAGAGCCCCATGAGGGGCTTGATCCCAGGACTCTGGGATCATGACCTGAGCTGAAGGCAGAGGCTTTAACCCACTGAGCCACCCAGGCACCCCTCCTTCTAGAACTTCTTATGTTGAAGTAATCTCTACACCCAACGTGGGGCTTGAACCTCGAGATCAAGTGTCGCACGCTCTACCAACTGAGCCAGCCAGGCGTCCTTCCAGTACTTTTAATGATTATTTATTTATTAATTTTTCTTCTAGCACTTTAAAGGTATTCTTTCATTGTCTTCAGGGCTTCTGATAAGAAGTAGTCATGGTTTCCCTTATGTGTAATGTGTCATCATTTGTTTCCATGTGCTTTTTTTTTCTTTTCCTTTAAATTTATTTTTTTATTTTCAGCATAACAGTGTTCATTATTTTTGCACCACACCCAGTGCTCCATGCAATCCATGCCCTCTCTAATACCCACTAGCTGGTACCCCGACCTTCCACCCCCCGCCCCTTCAAAACCCTTAGATTGTTTTTCAGAGTCCATAGTCTCTCATGGTAAGACATTTTCTTTACCTTTGGTTTTTACAGTTTAATTATGATATATCTGGGTATTTTTTTTTAAACTTAACCTGATAGGATTCACTGAGTTTCTTGAAATTAAATAGATACATTTCATCAAATATGGAATTTTTCTGTCATTATTTCATCAAATACATATTCTGACTCAATCTCTCTCTTTTTCTGAGATTTCAATGATATGAATGTTAGATTGACAAGCACCTAAGGTTACATTAATTTTTTTCAATCTTTTTCTTTCTGTTCTTTTTATTGTATAATTTCTCTCTCTCTTTTAAAGGTTTTATTTATTTATTTGACAGACAGAGAAATAGAAAAATAGCAAGCATGCAGAGGGAGAGGTAGAGGGAGAAGCAGGGTCCCCACCAAACAGGGAACCGGATGCAAGGCTCCATCCCAGGACCCTGGGATTATGACCTGAGCTGAAGACAGAGTTGTAACCAACTGAGCCACCCAGGTGCCCCTGTATAATTTCTCTTCACCTATCTTCAGGTTTTCTTTTCTTTCTTTTTTTTTTTTTTTAAAGGATTTTATTTATTTATTTGACAGACAGAGATCACAAGTAGGCAGAGAGGCAGACAGAGAGAAAGGGGGAAAGCAGGCTTCCCACTGAGCAGAGAGCCTGATGTGGGGCTCAATCCCAGGACCCTGAGATCATGACCTGAGCTGAAGGCAGCAGCTTAACCCACTGAGCCACCCAGGTGCCCTATCTTCAGGTTTTCTTTCCTCTTTCATCTCCATTCTGCTATTGACCACATCTGGTAGAACAGTGAATTTCAGATATTGTATCTCCTAGTTTAAAATTTTCCATTTAGCTAAAAAAATTGTTTTTCTTTCTCTGCTAAGAACTTTGTCCTCTTATTTATCTCAAGAATGTTCATCTTTTTTTTGTGTGTGTGTACACATTTAGTTTTATTGTAACAAAGCAACTTGTACACTTTTAACGTTTAAAACTGAGCATCATCTTTCCTTTCCAGTGAAACAAAAAGAAAATTTTAAAAATAAACAGGAACAAAATTACAATAGAGAATGTCAATTCCAAATAAGATCCTACAAGTTCTGCTGATTCTCCCATCGAGTGGCAGGGCTCAAGTCATCATTAGGAGAGAGTTTATTTTAAAAGTGTCATCTTAAACTGCAAGGATGTCCGTTAAACATCACAATTAAACATGCCAAAGGAGAAGCCATGTTGTCAAAATGCCCACTTAACCCACCCAAACATCTCAAACCCACCCTTTGCTGACCTTCTATAACCCCATTTTTTTAAGTTTTTTTTCTTCTTTTTTTTAAACAAGAGAAAGTAGAAAGGTACATGTTGGTAAATGCTAACTGTCCATATTCACATAGAGACACAGTGTAATCTCTGAGCCCAATATACAGAGAAAGGAGGAAAAAAGCTAGAATTCTATGCACTACTACACAGGGGCCTAGCACCCTCCAGCTTCCAGCAGAGCTAAGGGAGCAGAAGGTTTTTCTTTTTTCCCACAGAGCACGGTGGTGTTGATTCCATAAAGTTTTTGTTTTTGTTGAGACAGGAAGGGACAAAAATGAATTTGGAACAAAAAGGGGTAGAGATTCTTTTCCCACTGTATTCTGCTCAAGGTATTTTCCCCCAAAATAAGCTGAGAACCATGGTATAAAGGGAGAGAAAAAGGAGACTTCAAAAAACAGGGCGAATGAGCACAAGAGGAGAAAAGAAAAAGAAAAAGGAAAAAAAAAAGATGGCAACTTGCTCCCAGGGACTGAAGAAAATTAAAAAAGGAAGGTTGGAATCCATCAGTGTTCCATTAGCCATCTTCCCCTTCATCTTCCTCTCCTTCCTCCCCCTCATCATCATCTTCATCTTCTTCATCTTCATCCTCATCTCCTTCTTCATCAATATCTTCCAATCCTTCTTCTTCATCATCATCATCATCATCCTCTTCTCCTTCCCCTTCTTCGTCATCCATATTGGGAACCAAGTGGTACTGTAATGGATTTGGCCAAATATCATCTTTGATGACTTCTCCTAACTCATCTGCACCTGCATCAGAATGGTCAGTAAACCAGGTGAAGAAGCTCTCTGGTTCCTCATGCTGTCTCTTCCTGCTGGCTTTATTCTGTGTTTGACTTGAACGTTTCGTCAAATCCTTTCCAGATTTCCATTTGATTTCAGTGGACTTTGAAGATGGATCACCACTCTCATTCAGATGAAATTCTTTGGAGAGAACTTTATTTTCGAAGTAAGGGTTTTCATCAAAATAAAAATCTATTCTGTAACCTGATTTAATATCTTCAAATTCTGTCACTTCAACTCTTGTCAAATAATGCAGCGCCTCTTCATCCTCCTCCCCAAGCAGTGCAGACACTTGTGGATGGTTGACAAATGTTGTTACCCAAAAATTGGGGATTTTGGCGATCAATTCCGATCTCTTCTGAAAAAATGGTTGGCGGAGTTTGTTATATTTCTGTTCTACTTTCAAAATCTCCTTACTGGCTTGTTCATTAAGTCTGTCTGTTTCATTTTGTACTTCATCAATATGTTCAATTGCTTTTTGCTGTTCTTTTTCTCCTCTATGCAAGTGCTGGGATGTTGACGTCTGCCCTGGCTTGGGGGCAGGGGGCTGTCTCGGTTTCTTCATTTGAGGCGGGAGCGAAGACTGGCGTTTGGAGGCCATGCTGCGAGGAAACTCCAGGAAACCTGGAGAGAGGCACGTCTGGAAGCTCTGATTGCTCAAGAATGTTCATCTTTACCTCATGGTTATATTGGGTGTTATCAAGTCTGTGTCTGGTAATTCCAGTTGGGGCCATCTGTTGATTACCTTTTCTCCTGAGTACTGGTCAGACTTTTCTTGTTCTTTGTGCATTCAGTAATTTTGAATTCTACCCAGAACATCTTGAATACTACGTTAGGAGATTCTGGATTCTGTTAAAAATCCTCTAAAGAATATTGAATTCTTGTGTTAGTGGGCAATCAGTTGGCTTATATCCAGGCTGCAAGTTGTACCTCACCTTTTGGGAGTGGGGATTCTGAGGTCAGTTCAGTTTTCAAACATTTGCTATAGTATTTGGGTCAATCTGTCATATACACAGCTCTGAGTTTTGCTTAGGACAAACTCTTGAACTCTTGAAACCTTTGCTGCCCTTCTTTGGGTCTGCCATGCATGTGTACAATTGGGATATTTTAGGTATTTGTTTTTTGCATTTTGTCTAGAACTTTTGGTTGCAATCAGTGCAAAAGATAGACTATTGTTGGCTCATTGCAACTTAGCTGGCACTGGACAGCTTGTGTCCTGTGATACTCCTGAAGAAGGAAAAGGAGAAGGAGATTACAGGAACCCCAAGAAGATACAGAATCTACCCTGAAGTTGATAGAGTTCAAAGAAAATAAGTCCAATCTTGAGATAGACCCTTGTTAAAGAGAGAACATGGAAGGTACCAGAAACTCCTTGACCAAGGGAGGCTGGGCCAAGCAAGATTTTGATTGTAATCCCAACCTCTGACTTTTACTGAGTGGTAGATGATGATGCATTCCAAGCTGTGCAGAGACTAAAGAAGTTAGCCTGACCCCACCAGCAGGGACCAAAACAGAAATATTTACCTCTAAATTCAGAAATCTTATTCTATATACAGCGTTTTACTTAGGGATGTTTGGAAATATCCAGGTTTTTAAGAATGTTTAGAAAGAACTAGATTTTTTTCCTTTTATCTTTTAGTTTTTACTCAGGTGTTTTTACAGTGAGTAAACATGATTTCAAATAAAATTCACTATGTAAAAACCACATTTTCTCAAAAGGAAGTGAAGCAAGATCTCTTCACTTTCTCATTTATGTGTGCTTCACAATGTCAGTGTAAGTGGAATTCCTGGGCCAAGATTATTAATGTGCAGCTCAGTTTGTGGTTAAGATTAGGGCTGTGACAAGTTAAAGGTCAGTGTGTGGTAGGGGCTGGGTGTCATGGACGCTGATGCCATTTTTCCGTGCAAGGTGGGCCTCCCCCTGGGTCTTCACTTCAAGCAGTGAAGGTAGTCCATTCTGTGGTCCGTTCTGATCCCTTTCTCCTAGAGGCCATTGAATGGAAGAGGGCAGGTGCTTACTTTAAGCCAGGCAAACCAGAGTGCCTCCAGGAATATGAATTAGGACGGAGGCAAAACATGCAGATTCAAGACTCATAGGTGACTATCTTCTGCCAGCAGTCTAGAGAGAGAAGAGGCTCACCTTGGAGAAAGAAACAGTCGGAGAGAAACAGAACTGAAAGTTGGAAGGAGGGGGAGAGGGAGAGAATTCTAGTTCCCAAAAGCTTTCCTTTTTTTAAATTCCATTCCTTCTTGACACTCAGCTATATCCCTGCCTATGTGTCCCATGAGAGAGCAGTTCCTAGATTTTTGTACAATTTCTTCTTTAACTTCAGCTAGCTTAAGTTGATTTCTGTTATTTTCTCCCAAAGAGTACACGGGGTCAGGAATTAGTTTGTGAATGTGCTCAGGAACCAGGCTGAGATCTAGTTAGGAAGAATACTTAGGAACAAGGTAACCGAATTAGGTCACTAGATTAGAATTTAAAATAATTTTTTTTTTCAGGGAAAAAAAAAAAAGAAGTTGCTAGGCCTCATGAAATCAAACCTAGAACTCAGTTTTATCTATATTTATTTTATTTGCAATTAATTTCCTCACTGGCAAATCTCTTGTGGGCATAGACTTTCTACTTCATCTCTGAATTTTTTATAGAGATCTTTTATTCATTCAATAAATATTTATTATCTAAGATGTGTCAGGCACATAATAATTTAAAAAAAAATAGCAACGATAACTATAAATAATCATCTTGGGGTACCTGCTTGAAACGCATTTTTTTATTTAATTCTTGCAACACCCTGTAAATTAAATATCATAGACCCAGCTGTCCCAGTGCTTAGTTGTGGTTCAAAGCCACGACTAGTGAATTGCAGAGCCAGAATTTGTTCTCAGAGCTGCCTGACTCCAAAGCTTACGTTTGTAGAACGAATGAACCCTAATTTCACCAGCTTTTTCTTCTTTCTAGTTTTAAGACATTGGGAGGATGAGGCATTTATTCAACCTGCAGCTCTATGTTAGCAATCCTGTAAATACTAATAGTGGAAAAACTTGTCTTTGTAAAATGAGTCATTAAATTTGCTGCATGACAGAAAGTCTGGTTGTTAAAAGGAAATATGATGAAATGTCTCACTCATCATTCATATGGACAAGTTCTGAGGACTGCACTGAAGTTCTTTGTAAGTGTGGTACAAGAAAAAAAAGGACCTTGCAAAATAGCTTGTTTATGCCAGTTGAAATAGGTTGAGTCAGTGTTCAACCATTTGTTACTGAAGCATTTTGTGAATCAGAAATAAAATGCCATTTCCTTAGCATGATAAAGAATAACAAATTCTAAATAGTGCCTCGCATTATAATAAACAATGCACACCAAGTATGTCCTTGTCACAATTGGGTGCAAAACAAGGACAACTGGACAACTACTTTTTCTCTTTGTCCTTAACAATGTTGTGAAAGTTCTGTTGCTTTATCCTCTTGTTGTTGAGCTCCCTCTTTTTTTTTTTTTTTTTTTTTTTTTTACTCTCTCTTATTTTATTCATGTTTTCATCACTGTCTTCCATTGAACACACACACTTGGGAAGTATTTATTTTTTTAAGATTTTATTGATTTATTTGTATGTGGCGGGGAGACAGCATAAGCGGGGGTGTGGTGGAGGGGGCAGAGGCAGATGGAGAACCAGACTCCGCTGAGCAAAGACCGAGGCAGGGCGCCATCCCAGGACCTTGAGATCATGACCTGAGCCAAAGGCAGACGCTTAACTGACTGAGCCACCCTAGTGACCCAGGAAGTTTTTTTTGTTGTTGTTGTTGTTGTTGTTGTTGTTGTTTTTAATTTTTACTTGGCTTTTTTCTCCCAGCCTGGTTTCTTGGCTCCTCTTTGGCATGTGCTTGATTACTATCTGTCTAATCAGCTTGTTTGTGTTGAATGTGGGCAGCCATTTCCAGACATTCAGCTCTCCCTGAGACAGTGAGGATGAGTTCTCCATGACTTCCATCCCCGACATGCGTGTCTCCCCTTCGGACTCCAGGGTGGGGCTAAAGTCTCGAGTTCTATCTGCTCTTCTGAGACTGAGCACAGAGAGGGTAGGAAGAACACTCTGCTGGGGCTGTGTGCAGCCTTTGTTGAGTAACCTGGGTTTTAGTCTCTCTTCTGAGATCATGTTAAATATCTGGTACCAGGAATTAATCTATCATGTTGGCCATGCATCCCGTCCTCGTGGTAGAATACCTGAGAGTTTCCTGGGGCTTTTCCTGCATCCACTGAGAGCTGAAGTTGGGGCCTTTACTCTGATGGGTATTTTCTTGGACTGCTTGCTTACCTCTGAGTCTGCTTTCCTCTGGGTTAGGCAGTACTAGTGAGAACGCTCAGGAATTCATCCATCGTCTTCTCTCCTCAGGCCCATCATAGTGGGTATGAGGCTGCAGTGGGATTAGAAGCCAGGCCTTGCTCTGACAGAATCTCTCATTTCTTTCTTCAATAGCCACATTTTGAAGTTTCTGACTTGTAGTTTTACTCCTTTTCTTATTTTGTTGCTGATGGTGAATTTTCAGAGGTGTTAGTTTTTTCCTTTTGTGGTAGTCACTTGAAAGAGCAAAAAGATGAGAGGATATGAGAATAAAATTTTAAAAATAAAAACTTACAAGTGGGAATGGCAGCTAGCCTTACTAGTTGTTGAAGCACGTTACAAAAACACAGCAATTAAAGTAGGATATTCCAGGCATAAGAGGAGACAGACCAATGGAAGATAAGGTTGACCAGAATTAGACCCTAAGATATGCATAAAGAAGCTTTATGTATTTCAGTTGTTTAGAACAAAAGAAAAATCGCAGGCTTCCCCTCATATATGCTTGAAAAAGATTGCACATAGATTAGATAGTTAAATGAACTTAAAGTAGAAAGTAAAACTATTAAAAATTCTCTAAAAGTATGTAAAAGTGACTGCCAAGACTCTAAGTGGGAGAGAGAAGACACTTGAGTTTAAAATGAGAGGAACAGGGGTGCCTGGCTGGCTCAGTCAGCAGAGCACTTGACTCTTAATCTCTGGGATGTGAGTTCAAGCCTATGTTGAGAGTAGAGATTACTTAAAAATAAGTAATAAATACACTTAAAAAAAAGGAGAGAGAAAGAGAGGTCAAATTGGTAAGAAAAACACAACATCCCCCGTAAACATGTGGGTAGGGACAAGAAGAGACAAGCAACGAAAAGGAAAAAAACAATGACTAATAATTTTATGCAAATGCATTTCTCTCTAATAAATACAAATTAAAACAACAAAGTTATGCCGTGTCATTTTCAACCGTACAACTAATGAAAGATCCTTTTAAGTGGGAATATTTAATGTCATCATCAATTGGGCATCTTCGTACACTTTTGCTGAGGTTATTAATTATACAACACTTTGGATATAAAGTTGTCACATTTTATCATGGACATTAAAAATGTTCATATGTTTTGCATGGTAATTGAATTCCTGAGATTATATATGAAGGAAATAATCCCAAATGTAGGAAAAAAATCTCTGAGTGCAAAGATATATATTGTAGTATAATTCATAATGGAGAAAAATTGGAAAGAAGTTCAGTATCCAATAATGGAAGGATTATAATTATAGTATGGTTGCATGATGAGATTTCCATAAACAGTGATATTTGAAAATAATTTTGAATTACTCAAGAAATGTGTTCATAATTATGTTAAGTTTTTTTTGAAAAGGATATAGAATTGTGGTATATGATTATTAGTATGCCGAGAAAACGATTGGCATCAAAATGCACAAAAATACTACAAAAATCCAGTAGTTTTTTGATGGTGGAATTAACAGTACCTCTTTTCCCCTTTTATACTTTTCTGTTTTGTTGTTGACTCTCTGTTACAAGTAACAGAAATCCAACACCAGCCAATAGGAGCAAAAATAAACATTTATCAGTTGCGTAACCAAAAATCCCAAGGGTAGAGCACACTTCAACCTGGATCCAGGGGCCCCAATGACATGGTGATGAGTCTAATTGTCCTCTCATTTCATCTCTTCCCCGTGGCTTTCAGTGTGTCAGTAATGTTTTTCCTTGATACAGATGGCTTCTTCTGTGAGACCAGAGACGATGGCTGAAAAAGATGTCGTCTTCTGTCATTCTCATAGCTCTGTATTCCAAAATGGAAGACTCTTCTGATGTCTGTATGTCATACTCTCCTGAGCACAAACTGGTGGTTGCCAGAGGGAAGGGGTAATGGGCAAAATGAGGAAAAGGGAGCAGGAGGGAGAGCCTTCCAGTTATGGAATGAATAAATTGTGGGAGGAAAGGCACAGCGTAGGGAATAGAGTCGTTGGTATTGTAGTACTGTTGTATGGTGACAGATGGGAGTGAACTTGTAGTGAGCACAGAATAATGGAGTGTTACAGAATCACTGCGCCTGACATCTCAAACCAAAGAAACATTGTGTGCCAACTATATTTCAGTTAAGGAAAAAACAAAAAGCCCTGCAGTGTGTGATTACCCTTGTTAGGTCACATGGCCCCTCGTTCTAAGAAGCACATGCCTACTTCTGTTGCTAGTACTGGAGGAGTGGGGGGAAATGCTTGCATGGAGTTAGTCCCCTCTGAATCACTTTTGATGGGAGATCTGCAGGAAAGAATGCTTCTAAAATGAGGGGAAAGAGGAAAATACAACAATATTCTACAATAAACAAGTATCACATATAAATGGAAAAAAACAAACCTTATTTTTTCCTTTTTAATTTTAGTTTTTAGAGTTCAGGGTGGTAGAGGGGCAGAGGCAGAGGGAGAATCTTAAGCAGGCTCCACGCCCAGCTCAGAGCCTAAGGCAGGGCTCTATCTCACAACCCCAAGATCATGACCTGAGCCAAAATCAGAAGTCAGATGCTTAAATGACTGAGCCACCCAGGGGCCTAAATTTTATTATTTAAAAAAAAAGTTTTATTTATTTTTGAGTGTGAGAGAGAGAGAGAGTGAAAGAGAGCACAGAGCTGGATCCCAGGACCCAAATCATGACCAGAGCCAACATCAACAGCTGGATGCCCAACTGACTGAGCCACCCAGGAGAGCCTCCCAGACCTTATTATTTCTTTTTTTTAAGATTTTATTTATTCATTTGAGAGAGAGAGAGAGAGAGAGAGAGACAGCACAAGCAGGGGGGTAGGCAGAGGGAGAGGGAGAACCAGGCTCCCCACTGAGCTGGGAACCTGATGTGGAGTTCAATCCCAGGACCTGGAGATCATGACCTGTGCCAAAGGCAGGTGCTCAACACCTGAGCCACCCCATTGCCTCTCAAACCATATTTTTAAGAGCAAACTACCACCATCCACTCACCTCTCCCTAACCCTTCCCCAAGAAAGGAGAAAAAAAAAAAACCCTCAGCATTATTCAGATTTGACTGCTAAGAGTGTGTCATTTCATTTAGAAACTAAATGAATGAATTAAAAGAAAAAGAAATAATTCTTATAATTGAAGGTGATACACGGTTATCAATTACTGGAAGCACCAAGCCTAGCAATGAAGTGAAAAGCTATTTTGAAGTAAAGTTCATACTATTGGAGAAACAATGTATATTAAGTCCCGAGTTATGATATAGAAAATCAAGTTTCAGGGCGTCTGGGTTGCTCATTCATTAAGCATCTGCCTTTAGCTTAGGTTGTGATCTCAGAGTCCTGGGACTGAGCCCAGCATTGGGCTCCCTGCTCAGCGGGAGGCCTGTTTCTTCCTCCCCCACTCCTCCAGCTTATATTCCCTTCCTTGCTGTCTCTGTAAAATGAATAAATAAAATCTTAAAAAAAGAAAATCAAATTTTGAGTTAAAAATGCTGTCCCATCCCTCGAAAGACCCCCAAAACCAAAACCAAAAAAAGAACTCAAGTAAATAAAACCATCAAAGACATGAGAACTGGCTTCTATCCAGCAGCAAAGTGTTAAAAACTCTGATGAGAATTTGGGGACCATCCCACTCACAAGTCTTCCCACATAACATTTTCTTATAAAGGGAACTATTCTCATGGGAACACAGTAGCTGAAGGCTTCGTAGGTAAATAAGCAGGGGTGAGGTTAAGACTTAGGACGGTCTTACCCAACCCCAATCACTCATGTTGCCTCATGCATTGGCAGTTTGTTTTTCATGGCTCCATGATATTCCATTGTATGGATGGAGCACAATTTGTTTAGCCATTGATGGACATTTGGGGTTTTCCTAGTATTTGGCTATTATGAAAAAATCAGCTCTGAGCAGTTTGTACAGCTCTTTTGGGGGGCATATGTTGCTATTTTTCTTGAGTAAATACCTCGAAGTAGAATTCACGGGCCAAATGGTAAGAGGAAAATTTAACTTTTAAAGAAGCTGTCAAACTCTTTTCCAAAGTAACAGTACTATTTTATATTTCCGCTGGCAGCCTATGAGAGTTCCAGATGCTTCCCATCCTTGCCAACACTTATTATTTTCAGTCTGTTTAACTGTTAGTTATTTTAGTGTATGTGAAGTGAGATTTCATGTTGATTTTGATGTATATTTCCCTGATGACAAATGAGATTGGTTAAAAATTTTTAAATGTGCTTTAATGAGTATTTATACATACTCCTTTGTGAAGTTCCTGCTCAAATCTTTTGCTCATTAAAAAAAAAAAAAAATCGAGAGGAAGGTACAGAGAATTCTCATGATCTCCCCACCACAAAATTATTAACATCCTCTGGCAGAGTGGTACATTTGTTACAACTGATGTACCCACATGGATACAACATTATTATGCAGGTTCATAGTTTATGTTAGGGCTCACCCTTGGTGTTGCACATTCTATGGGTTTGGACAAATGTATAATAATATTTGTTCTTGTTCTTTTAAAAAATGTAACATTTGGTATATATTAACTATAGTATCCCATGGAGTGTTTTCACTGCCCTAAAAATCCTTTGTGCTCCACCTGCTCATCCCCTGACTCCAAATCCTGGCAATCATTGGTCTTTCTACACTTCTTCATAATTTCACAATTTCTAGAATGCCATATAGTTGGAATCATACAGTAGTAGGTAGTCTTCTCAGATTGGCTTCTTTTACTTAATAATATGCAAACTGTCAACCAGTTAATGTTTATCTTTTACTGCAAAATTGTCTTATGGCCAACTAGTTATGTGATGAAAAGTCTTGTAGTAATGTCTATGGCAAAGATGCTTATGGCCAAAGTACCTACAACAAAGTTTTCATTTCAGCTATTGTATTTTCCAATTTCTAGATGTTCATTTGTTTTTTATATTTTGCATTTCTGATCTCATTATGTTGTTTTTTTTTATATCATTGAGAATGTGAAGCGTATTTATAATAGCTGTTTTCATGGCCTTGTCTGTCCTCTTGTTCCACCGTCTCCAGCATGTCTGCATCATTTTATGTTGAGTAGCTTTTCTTCTGGTTAGGAGTCATGTTTTCCTTCTTCTTCACAGACCTAGCAATGCTTGGTTGAATTCTGGACATTGTATATTTTAGATCATTGTGCTTTGGCTTTTGTCGTATGTCTTTAAAGAACAGTTTGTGTGTGTATGTTTTGTGTGTGTGTGTGTGTGTGTGTGTGTGTTTTGTTTGTTTTTGTTATGCAGTTAAATTACTTCTGGATTCATCTTCCAGAGAGGGTCTAGAATAACCTATACTGTAAAGTTAATTTACCCCCACTCTTAAGCCTGGACATTCTAGAGTCTCTTGCAAAGGCCCTGTGTTGCCCATCTACCTGGAGTAGTGGGGATTTGAACAGTTCCTGGATCTTTCTAGGATCCAGTGAATTTTTGGTTTTCTTTCTCTAGAGGTCATTCTTTTGATGTTGTAGGATTTCACTGTATCATGTGCAGACTGGTTTTTAGTGAAATATTAAAAGTGATCCTTATTCAAATTTCTGGAATTCTTTCTTGCATTATTATCCTTTCAAGAATTACTACCCATAAATTCAGCCTCCTCAGCCTTCCAGAACTCCAAACTCCCTCTCCTCAGGCCAGTTTGCATGCCCTCATCGGTCCCACAGCTTGGACATTGTCCCTAGGTGGAACGGTTGGGCAAGTGGAGGGCTTACCTCATTTCCCTCCCCCTTTCCTCAAGGATCATAAGCCTACACTACCTGTTGTCCAATATCCAAAATTCATTTTTCCTATGTTTCCTCCAGTTGTCTACTTGCTTGTGGTGGAGGAAGAATTCCAAACTCCATTACTCTGGCCTGGTTGGAAATGCAACCCCAGAATCTAATGATACTGGAGAATTATCAGTTACAGTACCAACTTATAAATTTTGGGCTCTTTTTTCTTTCAATTTTATGAACCAGCAGACTTTAAAAAGTTAGTAGTGTTATTATACATTTGGTATTTCTTTATTAATGAAATATAAAGGCACTTGCTTTTATGTAAGTTGCTGGTCATTTATCAGTGGCCAAAACATTTAATAATATATTTGGATTTTTTTCTGATTACAAAGATAATGAATTTTCATTGCAAAACAATTGGGAAGTACAAAATAGTTTAATAACAACAACAATAAAAAAAAAATCTTAACTCCAGTTCCTGGAGACTGTTACAATAAATATTTGATTCTATCAGTTCTTTTGCATATATATATATATATATATATATATATATATATATCTTAAGTTCCTGTATTGGGGAACAAGGTAGAGTGTCACAGGTAACCTCCAAATTATAATTTTTTTAAAGCTTTCTTTTTTAAAAAAATATTTTATTTATTTATTTTACAGGACAGAGACCACCAGTGGGCAGAGAGGCAGATAGAGAGGAAGGGAAGCAGGCTCCCTGCTGAGCAGAGAACTTGATGTGGAGCTCCATCCCAGAACCCTGACATCATGACCTGAGCTGAAGGCAGAGGCTTTAACCCCCTGAGCACCCAGGTGCCCCAATAGATTTATTTATTTATTTTTATTTTTTAAAAGAATTTATTTATTTATCTGACTGAGAGAGAGATCACAAATAGGCAGGCAGGGGGTGGGACAGTCTTCCCTGCTGAGCAGACAGCCCAATGCAGGCCTCCATCCCAGGACTCTGAGATCATGACCTGAGCGAAAGGCAGAGGCTTAACCCACTGAGCCACCCAGGTACCCCTCCAAATTATAATTTAAACAAAAATTGTCAGAATATTTTAGAATACAGTTTGGAGGTAAAATAATTCTGTTTAAAGCATTTTTAACATTGAAACAGCTTAGGCTACAAATACATATAGCAAATCATGCTGTGCACAGGAAACTAATATAATGTTATATGTCAGGTATATTGCAATTAAAATAAAACACTGCATTAGAGGAATGAATGTTAGCTTTTATGAATGTTAGGTTTTAGCTTTTATTCTAGTTAGCTTTTATAATCTTTCCTAAGAACAGGTTGAGTTTTCATTGGTTCACTTGCTCAGATACTGAAAGAATTGTGGGCATTGTTCTCAAGAAATTTAACCAAGTGTGTTGAAAAGTTAGCTGATTCTTTTTATACTATTCTTGGTCCCTCTGAATAGAAGGTCAGCAAGTCTAGTAATAAAAAATAATGCACATTAAAATGACAAAGAAGCTTAACCCACCCTAGATCTGTGTTCTCAACATTTTTTTTTTAAAGATTTTATTTATTTATTTGACAGAGAGAGATGACAAGCAGGCAGAGAGGCAGGCAGAGAGAGAGGAGGAAGCAGGCTCCCTGCTGGGCAGAGAGCCTGATTTGGGGCTCAATCCCAGGACCCTGGGATCATGACCCGAGCCGAAGACAGTGGCTTAACCCACTGAGCCACCCAGGCATCCCATCAACATTTTTTGATTTATTGCATAAGTTGAATTCTAGGAATTCTGGTGGCACTCAAGAAGGGTTTGGTAAACAAGTCAATAATCACTCCTGAAATAATAGTGCCTCCCAGTGTGTACAAAACACCTTAGCTAACATACTAGTTGTTTGGTTGCCTTACACACTGCCTCACAGTTTGAGAACTCTGAGTTCCTTGACTTTGCTCTCATATATGGTTTCTGGTAAATGGATCTCAGGGTGGAATGAATCTTTGTTTAGGCGGTGGCATTTTCCAAAATGCATAATTTTTACAGCAGAGAAGGAGGCATTTGAAAGAAGGACGAACTTCAGGACAAGGGAGGCAGGCTAAGAATGAGTTATTCCTGCAAGGGATTCTTGTGCTGGGATTAACTTTAGGGGCTTTTTTTGGACTTTGGCAAAAGCCATACTCTGAGCATTTTTTTAGGTTTGCTCTTCTTACAATGTTGTAATTTCCTTAGTTTTCCTGAGCCCTTTATCATAGTCTTTTGTGGAAGGGTTGGGGACAAGAAAGGAATAGGGCAATCAAATAAGGTGAGGCTTGCCTCACATCAACCACTTATTTTGTGGAGAGGAGGGAGTGAATTATGGGGCTAGTATTCCATAGAGTCTGGTGGGGAACAGGTGGTCTGGAAAAGCTGGGAGAAGCTGCCGAGCTGCCGAGCTGCTCCACTCATGCAAGGGTCACCTGGCGTGACCTAAGACAGAACCTTTGCTTTTCCAGTATTTTTTATGGAAGAAACGGACCCTTAAAAGAGATAGGAGGAATTGGAAAGTTGGGGTACACAGCATATTTGTAAAAAAAAAAAATTGGGACCATAAAGAATATCCAGCATTTGCCCTGCTTTCTCAGATAAGTTGAATGTCATAAAATATAGTTTGTAAATGTGAAATTTTATTATTATTATTATTATTATTATTATTATTATTTTAGAGACCACCAGAGCATGGGGGAAGGGGCAGAGAGAATCTTAAGCAGGGCTCCATACTGAGGGAGGTTTGATCTCACCACTCTGAGGTCATGACCTGAGCCAAAATTAAGAGTTGGTCACTTAACTGACTGAGCCACCCAGGTGCCCCCATAAATGTGATTTTTATATGGATGCATAATCTTCCATTATATGGATGTTCCTTAGTCCGTCTGGGCTATTGTAATAGAATATCACAGACTGGGTGACTAACACAACTAACACAATAGAAATTTATTTCCCAGTTCTGGAAGCAGGGAATTCTAAGACCAGGGTGCCAACACAGTCCAGGACTGGTGAGAACTCTCTCCCTGGTTTGCAGATGGCCATCTTCTGGCTGGGTCTGACTTGGTGGAGAGAGAGTGATCATGTCCCTTGCATCTCTTCTTATGAGGGCACTGATTCCATTCACTAGGGCTCTACCCAACCACGTCACAAAGGCCTCACCTCCAAATACCAACACATTAGTCATTAGGCTTCAATAATAAATGAAATTTGGTGAGGGGACACAAAATTTTAGTTCACAGCGGGGTGTCACAGTGATTTGTTACAATAATGTTTATACCCAGAAATGAGACATGTTGGCAGATGTGTATATAGACAGGGCAAAATGCCTGACTATTGGCTATTTTGGGGAATGGTGTCAGAGCCCAAAAAACTTGGAAGTCTCCATGCGGGGCTGTTTGGCTGAGTATTAATGACAGCTGGAGGATGGAGATGAGGAGAAGGCCTCCCAGATTCACAGATGAGTTTGGACAATGTTATTAACAGAGTAAACTGTAAAACCCAAGCTTATGAAAGCGTAACTGTTTTCTGTAACTTGAATTTGTAGAAGACTTCCTTAATATTCTGGTCGTGTGTACACACAGGTCTTGACTAGCGGAGGTCTAGCAAAGGTCGAGTCAGGGCTCAGTTAAGAGTTGAAGTAGAAAAAAAATAAAAAATAAAAAAAAATTAAAGTAGCCGGTTTTTTCTCAGATTCATGCATTCCTCTTGACGTATTCCCAGTAAGATCTTATCTGGTTCACAGTCTTGATTCCTTGGCAAGCACGTTTATTTTGGTAAACAGGAATACATTACATCCGAATCCTGAAGACAAAGATCTTACTGTCTTCCTTACTCATGATAAAATCCCAGCCACAAAACAAGGATGCATGACTTCTGGTATTCAAATGAAGAAAAGTTCTATTGAGTTGCTTTCCCGCCCTGGAAAACTTTCCCTCAGAGAATAATTTCATGACGGGGAATTCTGTGAGGAATAATACAATGCTGCAAATGTCCTCATGCCAAACTGCTTTCAACAAGGCAGTGTTTTCTCTGGAACTGGAAATCATGACGCAGCTCAGGCAGAGCTTGCTCCCTGTCTTCAGTCATAAAAGAGAAGGCGCATTGAGTGGAACTCAGGTATAACAGAGGTTTAAGATACTCATAAGTAACAACCGAGTCAAAGATCAGATGATTTGTCCAGATTTCCCCTATTTAACAAAAGAGCATATCATTATACCCCATCTTTTCCTATGATGGAGAAGTCTCACACACAAAAAAAATCTGCACTTTTTGAGAGAGATGGCTTCAAAATGTGTAGGGAATGATGGTCCCCACAGCGAACATGTGAACCTGTCATTTCCTTTGCTGTTCACTTGTCTGTCTGTCTTTCTTTCTTTCTTTCTTTAAAGATTTTATTTATTTGACAGAGAGAGATCACAAGTAGGCAGAGAGGCAGGCAGAGAGAGAGAGAGAGGAGGAAGCAGGCTCCCTGCTGAGCAGAAAGCTCGATGCGGGGCTCTATCCTAGGACCCTGAGATCATGACCTGAGCCAAAGGCAGAAGCTTAACCCACTGAGCCACCCAGGCGCCCTCACTTGTCTTTCTGATAAGAACAGATACTACACTTGATCTTAGCCAAAAGGCCGAGAAGCGATTCACTTGTCTTTCTTAATGTGAGTTTCTCTCCTGAGGGTTAGTATTATAAAGATAGGTATTTTGCATTCAATATAGCAAATGATGGCAACTGTTTTGTGTATATTCAAAATTCTTTTTTTTTTAAGATTTTATTTATTTATTTGAGAGAGGGATTGTGAGAGAGAGCATGAGAGGGGAGAAGGTCAGAGGGAGAAGCAGACTCCCCATGGAGCTGCAGCTGGGAGCCCGATGTGGGACTCAATCCTGGTACTCCGGGATCATGACCTGAGCCGAAGGCAGTTGCTTAACCAACTGAGCCACCCGGGCGTCCCCATATTCAAAGTTCTTAGAAAGGGTGGTTAAGGGTAGTTCTAGTAGATTTGGCTATTGCCTAAAGCACTGTGGCACAGAGGACTGGAAGGTCCTGTTATTTCCTTTGTATTCTTTGTATTCTTGTTGCTAGGTTGGCCCCATGACTAGGTCCGGGCAAAGGAGCAGAGGCAGGGTATCCCTTCCAGGCTGAAGTAATGAAGTGTCTGTTGCCCCTTCCCACACACTGGACTCTCCTTCCATGAGGAGAGGGGAAGCCAAATGTTAATAACGAATCATGGGAGTCACAAGATGAAAGGACCCTGCTTGCCCAAGCCACCTTCGGAGGAGAGCCTCCTTAGAGAGCTCTTCAACTTACATCAGACTGTGACATGTGCAAGAAATAAACCTTTGTTTTGTTAAGATTTATGGTGTTATGAAAAGTCTGGGATCATTTATTCTTGTGCTCGCATTTCTTATCCTTTAGAAATCATCTTCCCACCTCCACTGTCAACTGTCCGATAAACTCAGTTCTCTATCCATGCTTTCTCAAGACAGAGCACACTAGTTCCTGGTTGCAGTCCGGGAAATAAACATGTAATTGTTGAAGAGCCCATCTGAGGTCAAGGTTTTTCATTCAAACTCTCAGTTTCAAGTTTTTCATAAATTGGTAAGAGAGGTTATCCTTCCAAGAAGTGATCTTTAAATTATTTCATGTATGATTTTGGGGAGTAATATGGTAACATTTCCTGATTCTTGAATTATATAATTAAATTAAATATCTCAATTTCACTGGGCTCTGAAATGAATTCTCTCCCTTTCAGGTGCCTCCAAGATACATTTGGGAAACCTTCTATTCTTTCAGGCTAGATTCTGAGGCATGTATAATTATGAGATGGCCTGGAAATGTAAAACATTTATATTGTTTCCATCCATCCATTTAGCCTTTCAACAAAAACGTATCGATCACCTACTATTACACAGGATCTGTGGTGGGCGAGTAGAACTGTGTTATCCAGTTTTGAAGCCACTGGCCACATGTGGCTTTTTAAAGTTAAATTCAAATTAATGTAAATAAAATAATTTGATTCTTCTGTCACACTAACCACATTTCAAGTACCCAATAGTTACACATACTTTATTGGACAACACAAAAGAACATTACTCTCATTCAGAAAGTTCTACTGGACAACGTTTACCTAGAGGGAAGACAGACATTTAAACTCATAATTTCCCTTTATCATAATAATTGTTTCCATAAAAAAATTATAAAATGTGGTTGAAAGTTAAGAAAGGAGGTGCTTCAGAAATCAGTTGCATTTCTCTACACCAACAACAAGACAGAAGGAAGAGAAATTAAGGAGTCAATCCCATTTACAATTGCACCCAAAACCATAAGATACCTAGGAATAAACCTAACCAAAGAGGCACAGAATCTATACTCAGAAAACTATAAAGTACTCATGAAAGAAATTGAGGAAGACACAAAGAAATGGAAAAATGTTCCATGCTCCTGGATTGGAAGAATAAATATTGTGAAAATGTCTATGCTACCTAAAGCAATCTACACATTTAATGCAATTCCTATCAAAGTACCATCCATCTTTTTCAAAGAAATGGAACAAATATTTCTAAAATTTATATGGAACCAGAAAAGACCTCAAATAGCCAAAGGGATATTGAAAAAGAAAGCCAAAGTTGGTGGCATCACAATTCCGGACTTCAAGCTCTATTACAAAGCTGTCATCATCAAGACAGCATGGTACTGGCACAAAAACAGACACATAGATCAATGGAACAGAATAGAAAGCCCAGAAATAGACCCTCAACTCTATGGTCAACTCATCTTCAACAAAGCAGGAAAGAATGTCCAATGGAAAAAAGACAGCCTCTGGGGTGCCTGGGTGGCTTAGTGGTTTAAGCCTCTGCCTTCGGCTCAGGTCATGATCCCAGGGTCCTGGGATCGAGCCCCACATCGGGCTCTCTGCTCAGCGGGGAGCCTGCTTCCCCCTCTCTCTCTGCCTGCCTCTCTGCCTACTTGTGATCTCTCTCTGTCTATCAAGTAAATAAATAAAAATCTTAAAAAAAAAAAAAGACAGCCTCTTCAATAAATGGTGCTGGGAAAATTGGACAGCCACATGCAGAAAAATGAAATTGGACCATTTCCTTATACCACACACAAAAATAGACTCAAAATGGATGAAGGACCTCAATGTGTGAAAGGAATCCATCAAAATCCTTGAGGAGAACACAGGCAGCAACCTCTTCTACCTCAGCCGCAGCAACATCTTCCTAGGAACAACGCAAAAGGCAAGGGAAGCAAGGGCAAAAATGAACTATTGGGATTTCATCAAGATCAAAAGCTTTTGCACAGCAAAGGAAACAGTTAACAAAACCAAAAGAAAACTGACAGAATGGGAGAAGATATTTGCAAACGACATATCAGCTAAAGGACTAGTGTCCAGAATCTATAAAGAACTTAGCAAACTCAACACCCAAAGAACAAATAATCCAATCAAGAAATGGGCAGAGGACATGAACAGACATTTCTGCAAAGAAGACATCCAGATGGCCAACAGACACATGAAAAAGTGCTCCATATCACTCGGCATCAGGGAAATACAAATCAAAACCACAATGAGATATCACCTCACACCAGTTAGAATGGCTAAAATAAACAAGTCAGGAAATGACAGATGCTGGCGAGGATGCGGAGAAAGGGGAACCCTCCTACACTGTTGGTGGGAATGCAAGCTGGTGCAGCCACTCTGGAAAACAGCATGGAGGTTCCTCAAAATGTTGAAAATAGAACTGCCCTATGACCCAGCAATTGCACTATTGGGTATTTACCCTAAAGATACAAACGTAGTGATCCAAAGGGGCAAGTGCACCTGAATGTTTATAGCAGCAATGTCCACAATAGCCAAACTATGGAAAGAACCTAGATGTCCATCAGCAGATGAATGGATCAAGAAGATGTGGTATATATACACAATGGAATACTATGCAGCCATCAAAAGAAATGAAATCTTGCCATTTGCGACAATATGGATGGAACTAGAGCTTATCATGCTTAGCAAAATAAGTCAAGCAGAGAAAGACAACTATCATATGATCTCCCTGATATGAGGAAGTGGTGATGCAACATGGGGGCTTATGTGGGTAGAAGAAGAATCAATGAAACAAGATGGGATTGGGAGGGAGACAAACCATAAGTGACTCTTAATCTCACAAAACAAACTGAGGGTTGCTGGGGGGAGGGGCTTTGGGAGAAGGGGGTGGGATTATGGACATTGGGGAGGGTATGTGCTTTGATGAGTGCTGTGAAGTGTGTAAACCTGGTGATTCACAGACCTGTACCCCTGGGGATAAAAATATATGTTTATAAAAAATAAAAAATTTAAAAAAAAAGAAAGGAGGTGCTTTAGGATAATATTTAAACTAGATCTTAAAAAAATGAGAAGGAATTTACTAAACTGAGGAGCAAGGGAGGACATTCCAAAAGGAGTAAAGAGCAGATACAAAGTCAAAACAGCATAAATAGGCTGAAAAGGTAAGGTGAGAAATTCAATGTGACTGGAAAGAAACATATGTAAGAGAAAAGACCAAAGAGGAAGTTGGGTATGGCAAGCTCAGGAAGAGACTAGTAGGGTAGAAAGTGTTCAGACTTCATCTTTGGTGATGCGAAGCCAAGAAAAATCTTTTAAGCAGGAGCGTAATACGATCAGACTGACACTGTATTAAGGTCACTTGCTGGCGTAATTGCTGTTGAAAGACCAGATGAGAGGCTCCCCGTTAGGAGTCCCAGCAAGTGAAGAGAAAAGCAGTAGTGATTGAATTGAGGCGGAAAGAGCCCATTCTAGAGATATTTCTACATTAGAATGATAAATTTAGGATATAATCATAGCCTAGTTTTTGCTGTTTCATTCATTTGGCGTGTATGATGGCTAGGTAGGAGAAGTGTGGGTGTCTTAGGTGGGTGTCTCAGCCCCTGCTCACAGGGAGCAGATATAGGATTTACACACATCTCTATACTCTCATACTAAGGCTGTGTCCTTGAGAAATGTGTCCTTGAGAAAGTGGTGTATATATGAGTTCAATAGGGAAACTCATGTGTGACCTCCTTCACCACTGGACAGTAACAGAAGTCCACTTCCTCCTATGAAATGTTTCACTGCAGGGACTCTTTGGATGTTATCTCCGTGTTGAGAATTACTACCTTCAATGAATTTATTCCATCATCTTACATTTCCATAATGTACTTTCTAGGCTGCTTATATATTGAGGGATGAATTATGGGTAGCAGGAGGTGAAGTATTTGGAATTTATATGAGTCTTATGAAAATATCTTCTCAGCCTCACAGGTATCCTGTTTGTGAAGAGCTTTTAAGAGTTGATCAGAGTTGACAGGAGCCTGGTTCTTCAATTATGATGAGATTTCTGATTCACTTTTTAGTCTAACCAAGTAAACTTTCAGGTCACTTTTGGTTTCTCAGAAAGGAATAAGAAGTATTTATAGTGGAGTCAGTTGGCCATATTAACCAGACATACCACTTCCCTTTGTCAGTTAATCACTGAGCCTGGTTTCCTCCTCTACTGGGTAAACATCCTTTTTATATCCCTGTTTTCCCTCGAAGTCAGCACTTGCTTAATGATTTCCTGTTTCTGAGCAAAATCCTCCTGAACTCAAACATGAAATCAAGCAGGAGAAATTCGTAAGGCTGCCATGAAGAGAGAATTTGAAGTCCTAGAATTTGTTTGGGTTATGAGAAGTTCAGGAATTAGAAGGTGGAATGTCAGGGGTCCTCAGCCTGCTACCCATTCCCTTCCCACAAGACTGTCTGCAATGATAGAAGGCACCAAGGGACCCAAATCTCTCCATGGAAGTTTCTTTATATATCTCGTGGAAAAACAGCATTAAAGCGCTTCTTCCTCTTCTCCTCTTCCTCTTCTTTTTCCTCCTCCTCTTTCTTCTTCTTCTTCTTTTTAAGATTTTATTTATTTGAGGGAGAGAGAGAGAAAGAGAGAGCATGTGTTGGGGGCAGAGGAATAGGGAGAAACAGACTCCCTGCTCAGCAGGGAGCCCAAGGCAGGCCTCCATCCCAGGACCCAGAGATCATGACCCAAACTGAAGGCAGAGGCTTAACTGACTGAGCCCCTTGAGCCCCTCTTCTTAAATGTAAAAGGATTAAGTGAGAAATAAATGTTTCTCACTGAAGAAGGTCCAGCAGCTTCTAATCAGTGTAGGGCTTATCTCTAAGGTTGAAGGCTAGAAATGCTTGAAAGGGAATATATTTCTCTTGCCTCCTTTATGCTGTGGTAATTTTTCCTGAGCCAATAATAATGTTATTAGGGGAAGAACCTTCTCTTAAGTGATCCTAGATTTGATAGCTTATTTTTATTATATGCAAAAAAACCTCTTTTTTGTTTCTTTTGACTGCTTTTGTTACATTGTTTATATTATTATGTCACAGCTCTCGGTCTAGTACAAAAACTGATGATGAATTCAAACTATATTCATCAAAGTAAAATGCTGTGGAATAATTTTACTAATCCTTTCTTAGAGCCTTGTATTAAAACCAATCAGAACTCAACCTGCCATGGAGTTCAGATGAACACTTTACTTGGCCACCTTCTTCTAACAGGGGAAACAAAAGTGATTCTGGTAGTTTTCCTGAATATTAAATACAATGGAAAATCTTTGCTTTGTTTAAGTTGTAACAGTAACAGCATTGGTCTTGCTTGCTGAGACAGGATTATTACAGAGGGAATGCACAAAGGCTGGCTTGCCATGGGCACCAGAAATACTGTTTTGCAACGAGCTCCCGTGGGCATGATCTGGAAATACCTACCCTTTCTTCATGCTCTCCATCTGTTCACTGAGCTACTGTGCCCTCGTTGAGGAATCCTGGAGATGCTGCACTGCAAGCAAGACTGGCAGGTAGCAACACAGGGGTGAAGACCAACCAGAGATTGTAGGGAGATTTACCCTTACTCTTTTTTTTTTTTAAGATTTTTTAAAAAATTTTTTATTTTTTATAAACATATATTTTTATCCCCAGGGGTACAAGTCTGTGAATCACCAGGTTTTTTTTTTTTTTTAAGATTTTTAATTTATTTATTTGACAGAGAGAGATTACAAGTAGGCAGAGAGGCAGGCAGAGAGAGAGAGGAGGAAGCAGGCTCCCCGAGCAGAGAGCCCGATTACCCCTACTCTTTTTTTTTTTTTAAGATTTTATTTATTTATTTGGCAGAGAGAGATCACAAGTAGGCAGAGAGGCAGGCAGAGAGAGAGAGGAGGAAGCAGGCTCCCTGCTGAGCAGAGAGCCCAAGGCGGGGCTCGATCCCAGGACCCTGGGATCATGACCTGAGCCGAAGGGAGCGGCTTAACCCACTGAGCCACCCAGGCGCCCCACCCCTACTCTTTAATAATCCACTCAACAATGGATGGGCCTGACATTGAGTTGCTTGATAGAAATAAAAAAATGAGATTCAAAATATGACATGGTTCATGCACAGAGAGACAGTATTATAAAAATCAAAATTATAAAAAAATTATTTAAAAAATTCTCAAATTGATCTACAGAGTCAATGCGATTTCAATCCCAGAAAGGTTTTCATGGAACCTGACTGGAGGATTCTAACATTGCTATAGAAGAGCAAAGGGCTGCGAAGAGTCAAGATTGTCTGAAAAAAGAACATGGTTAGAGAATTGGTCCTTCCAGGTAATAAGACTTATTATAAAGCAAGAGTAATTAAGACAATGTGTTTTAATTCAGGAATGGACAGAGAAATGGAATCAGATATGAACCCATGCATATATGAAAATCTCATTCACAATGAAGGCTGCTTCACAGATCAATGGGAAAATAATGGGTAATTCAATAACTGATGCTGGGATAGTTGGTTCTATAGATTTTAAATACCATGAAATTGAATCTCTTCCTTGCATCAGATGCATTAATGTGTTCTAACAATAAGTTAAAGACTTAAATATGAAAGAGAAAACTTTAAGTTTTTAGAAAAAAATGGATAAGAAGGGATTTATAAACAAGACTCAAAAGGCATAAAAAATGAAGAAACATTTTAATCTTATTAGAGTAATATTAAATCTTCTATTAATCAGAAAATGTGCCTAGAGAAAGTGAAAGGGACAAGCCATAAATTGGAAGAACTTATTTATACCACATATTACCAATGACAAAGAATTAGTATTCAGAAAATATAAAGAATTAAAAAATAGTCCTACAAAAAATGAACAAAAGTACAAGAGAATACATAATTGGTTAATACATGAAAAGATAATTCTTCTTTATTTTTTTTAAGATTTTATCTATTTATTTGACGCAGAGAGAGACATTGAGAGAAGGAACACAAGCAGGGAGAGTGGGAGAGGAAGAAGCAGGAGAGGGAGAAGCAGGCTTCCCGCTGCGTAGGGAGCTGGATTCAGGGCTCCATCTCAGGACTCTGGGACCATGACTTGAGCCAAAGGCAGATGCTTAATGACTGAGCCACCCAGGCGCCCCAGAAAAGAGAACTATTCTTATTAGTATTCTAGGAAGTTAAAACTAAAACCACAATGAAATGCCACTTTAAATACAATTTGTAATAACATTAAAATATTTGGAGCTTCTATGTTTAATATTGTAAAACATGTTGGAGTGCTCGGGTAGCTCAGTGGATTAAGTATCTGACTCTTGGTTTCAGCTCAGGTCATGATGCCGTGGGTCATGTGTTCAAGCCCTGTGTTGGACCCTGCTCAGCAGGGAGGCTGCTTGAAAGATTCCCTCCCACTGGCCCTCCTCCAATTTGTGCATGTGGACACATATGTGCACTCTCTTTCTAAAATAAACAAATAAATCTTTAAAATGACAAAACATGTTGGTAAATTTTTAAAAATCTAAGTAAATGGCGAGATACATCACGCTCATAGATTGGCAATTTCAATACAGTTAAGGCAGCAGTTCTTCCTGAACTGATCTATAGACTCAATTCAGTCTCCACTGAAATCTCATCGGGCCTTTTTGTAGAATTTGACAAGCTGGTTCCAAAATGTATTTGGAAATGCAAAAGGCCTAGAATAACCAAAACGATTTTGGTTGAAGTTTTATACTACTTGATATATAAATATATATATTATATAAATATATATAAAATATATATTTTATATATAATATATTTAATATATTGATATAAAAAGTTGGAGATTTATACTATTTGGTTTCAAAACTTATTATTTGGCTATAGAAATCAAGACAGTGTGCACTGACAGGATAGTCATATAGATTCATAGATTAGAATAGAGAATCTACATACATGTTAGAATCCTCACGACTCAATAATAAGACAGATAACCTTATTATTTTAGAAGGGACAAAATATGAACAGATACTCCACAAAGATATATGAATGTGCAGCAAGCTCATGAAAATATTCTCAACATCATTAATAACAGAAGAATAGAAGTTAAAAACATGGGGGAGCCTGGGAGGCTCAGTCAGTTGAGCATCCAACTTTTGATTTCGGCTCAGGTCATGATCTCAGGGTCATGGGATGTAGCCCCACATAGAACCCCACATAGGTCTCTGCCCTGGGCATGGAGCCTGCTTAAGATTCTCTCTTTCCTCTCCCTCTTCCTCTCCCCCATCCCTCTCTCTGCCTCTTTAAAAAAAAAGTAATAATAAATTAAAATCATAAAGAATGCCCACTTCATAAGCACCAGAATGGCTAAAATGAAGCAGTATGACAATGCCAGTATCTCAGTATTGCTGAGAATATTGAGCAAGTGGAACACTCTGATTTTGTTGTTAGGACTATAACGTGCTATGACCACTATAGAAAAGCAGTTCGGTAGTCTCTTAAAAAAAATAAATAAACGTACATTTACATTACACCCCAGAGAAAAGGAAAAGAGCTACAAAGAGTTGTATGGGAACGTTGTCCTGTCAGTCTCTGATGTTATGCTTTTCAATTTTAGTTTAGGTGCCTGACATTAAGCTTTTGATGGCCATGGCCTCCGTTTCAAAATCCTCCATCTTGAATAAAGGCATCAACAGCCGTATGACACAACTACTAGCGAAACAACCAGATAAAAATTTGCACTGGCCCCACCCATGAAGTCCTCTCTTCAGAAAGCCCTGGAGAAACTAAGTAACTGACCATTTGAGTGACCCCATTTCTCCCTTCCTATACCCTAGTTCCCCTCTATGCTTTAAATTAGCCAATAAAGCATGAACCATTGAAATTCTAGACATCCCTACCCTGGGACTTTAATAAAGGCAGAACCCCAGGCCTATTCTCTCTCTCTCTCTCTCTCTCTCTCTCCAACCCCCACCCCAGCTGCCACCCAGTTTCCTTGCTGTGTAGACTTTGGGTGAGCTGTGTATCGTCTAGGACCTGTGAGTAGTAAATCTTGTTTCCTAGAATTCCCCGAGGGGTTCTGCTCAAGTATGTCCTGCAAGAAGAACCACGGGGGCTGGTCCGGCCACAACACTGGCCCTGGTTGGAGAGATATCTGTGGAGGCTCGCTACAAGTAATGTGGGCTCGGGAAAGTACCTCAGGTTTTTCTAGCAAAGAACACCACTATCCAGAAACTGAGACCAACACATCAAGTGTTCATTTCTGGTTTAACTGTAATTCCTAATAGCCACAACCTGAAAATAACCCGAATTGTCCACTACAGATGAAAGGATAACCACACTGTTGTATGTTCAGTCACGCAATAGACTACCACTCAGACTTAAAAGGAATAAATTTCTCGTTATTTGCGACAGCATAGCTTGACCTAAAACGTGTTATGTCGAGTGAATGTAATGTTGACCGGAATTGTAAATACTGTAGGATTCCATTTATAGGAAGGTATACGTCAGGCAGAACTATTTTGTAACGGTAGAAATCAAATCAGGTGGTGGCAAGGGAAGATGGACGGCAAAGGCCCCCACGGACAGTCTGTATTTTGATATAGTGGTTGCTCCATGGGAGGACACACTTTTCAAAGTTCACTCCCTCATATGCTTAAAATGTGTGCATTTGGTTGCATGTAAGTTTTACCCCAGCAAACTTAATTAAAAAGGTTATACTTCAGTAAACACTGTGATGTACTTAATGCCACATATCTGTACTCTTAAAAATGATTAAAATGGTCACTTCTAAGTTATATATATTTTACCACAATAAAAAAAATACAACAAGGTATATGTTTCTTAAATTTTTAGAACATTTTATTTATTTATTTATTTGGCAGAGAGTTAGAGAAAGAGGGAGCACAACTAGACAGAGCAGCATGTGGAGGGAGAGGGAGAAGCAGACTCCCTGCTGAGTGGGGAGCTCAACACAGGGCTCGATCCCAGGACCCTGGGATCATGATCTGAGCCAAAGGCAGCCACTTAACCAACTGAGCCACCCAGGCGCTCCTATGTTTTTCTTAAATTATAACATTTAAAATTTCAGACACACACAAAATGTAAAGAACAGTGTAATCATCCCCTGTATATCCTCTGTGCATTATCAAGGTCTAACCATTATTAAAGCAAATATGGTAAATTTTAGCTACATAAACACCCTAGAATAAGCTTAAATTTATAATTATATTATTTTGATTATTAAATTTATTAATATTTATTATATTTATTTTACCTGAGTAAATTAACAAAAATTCATTAATATCATTTTTTAATTTAGTCAAATTTCAAATTTTCCCAAGTGTTCCAAAGTTTATCCCCAAATTTCTCTTTTATAGTCTTTTGTCCCAGTTAAGATTTAATCAAGGTATATGTTTTGTTATGTTGTTTTAGTCTCACTTAGACAAAAGCTGTTTTCTTCCTCCTCCATGATATTGACTTGCTAAAGGCACCCAGTCAGATAGGGAGAGTCCTATATTCTGGATTTGTCTATTTCCTCATAGTATCCTTTCCCTTGTCATTCAATTGCTTTTACTTCTTGTGACATGGCAACTTTGCCAAACGCTTGATTAGATTCAAGTTAGTATCTCTGGCAAAAACTATTTGTAGATAAACCTATATATTTAATACTGCATCATATCACGGGACTCACGATATCAGATGGTACCACTGTTAGTGATGCCAAATTTGGTCACTCAGCTAAGGTAGCAACAGCCAGATCTCTCCATTGTAAAGATGCATTTTTCTTTTTGCAATTTACAAGCAATGGTTTTAGTATGTGCTAAAGATCTCTGATGATCCAGTGTTCCTTTGGGGGTAAGAAACCATTCAAATCCCACTATATTGGCAAAAACTTAAAAATCTGGTATTGCCAAAGTTTAGTGGGAGTACAAAACCCCTAGATCTCTTACTCACTGCTGATGGGAGTATATGTTGATTCAACCACTTTAGAAATCAAGTTGGCATTATCTGGTAAAGCTGAAGACACTGATAATTTATAAACCAAATTCTTTTTCCTTTTTATCTCTTTCTTAGGAGAAATTCTCATACCAGTGCACAAAGAGACATATGCAAGGCTTTTCATAGTAGTATTGTTTTGTAAGAGCCAAATTTGGAATGATCCAAATGTTCCTTTAAAAAGAATGGATAAATAAATGGGGCGCCTGGGTGGCTCAGTGGGTTAAGCCGCTGCCTTCGGCTCAGGTCATGATCTCAGGGTCCTGGGATCGAGCCCCGCATCGGGCTCTCTGCTCAGCAGGGAGCCTGCTTCCTCCTCTCTCTCTCTCTGCCTGCCTCTCTGCCTACTTGTGATCTCTCTCTGTCAAATAAATAAATAAAATCTTTAAAAAAAAAAAAAAAAAGAATGGATAAATAAAGTGTTGTATAGTCAAACAATAGAGTAGTATAAAACAGTGATACTGAATCGTCTAATGCCATTGTGAGATCTAATGATCTCACAATCATTACACACACACACAGACACACATACACGTCTTAGGAGAAAACATGCAGTACTTTTTATTAAAGATGGTGAGATTGGGTGCCTGGGTAGCTCAGTTGTTAAGTGTCTGCCTTTGGCTCAGGTCATGATCCCAGGTTCTGGGATCAAGCCCCCCATCAGGCTCCCTGCTCAGTGGGAAGTCTGCTTCTCCCTCTCCCACTCCCCTGGCTTGTGTTCCCTCTCTCACTGTGTCTCTCTCTGTCAAAAAGATAAATAAAATCTAAAAAAAAAAAAAAAAAGATGGTGGGATTAACATGTATATCTATCTTGGCTCTTTCTCCAAATCCCACTAAAACAAAGCAAAAATTTTTTAAAGCCATGTTTGCACAAGAACAAATAGGAGTGTGGACAGTAGCAACAAAATCTATAAAGCATACAAAGAATGGTAACCTATTTATTGGACTGGAACATTTACTCTTAAGCTGGCAGGGAGAATGCAAAGGAGCATTTAACTGTGTGCTCTGAAACACCCAATGGGTTTAGGAATTGGTGGAACCAAGTATCTTTTGAAGTCTGACATGGTCCTGCCATGCTGGTGAAGCCAGGTTTAGGCTTTCTGGTGGGTAGTCCCTGCTGAGCCCAGCTTTCCAGCTCTCCCAGCCCAGTGGCCAGACATAGGAGCTGAGGAACCGTACTGCAAGTGCACCCTCCAATCCAAGCTATTGCAGTGCTCAGCCATTTGAGTTGCCCCCAGATGTCGGCATCAGCTCAGCCGAGGCCCTAGACACTGTGGGGCGTCTTAAACTCATGACGCAGCAGGACCTGTGACCTTAATAGAATGCCCCATGCCACTAAGTTTTGGGGCGCTCTGTTATACCACATTGGCTAACTGGAACAACCATCAGGTCTGCAAGGGACACGATACAACAAATGACAGCCAAGTTTCCAGGGTGGGAGAGCCGGTCCAGTGGGAAAGGCAGGCAGTGAGCGTGGACGGAAGGGTCTCCAGAGTCAAGCCAAGGGAATCAGGCCAAGGCAGAAAATACCTTTTGTTCCTCGTAGGTCAGAACTGACTCTTAGGAGCTTTGTTGAAGTTATTGAAACTTTGAGAAAGATGGTTGTACATGAAAACTCAAGAATCAGATGTTGCGAGAATCAGAATCCTATACACTTTGGTAATTTATCACTTTTTCCTAAGCGCTCCCTCCTGAAGTCTTCGTTGGGCTATGAATGGCTATAGTACGAGATATGGGAACATTAGTACCAACACCCACTGTCATGCTGTTTCCCCCCTAGGACTGTGACAGTGCCTCTTCTCGTCAGGCACTGACATGGCCCGGTTCCTCTCTGCGACTGCTAATACTTCTATTTATGTCTTTGCTGTATATGAAGTTCAAGGTGAACTCTAGCCCAATCAAGATGGGGAAGTCCGCTGATTAGGGAGAAGGATGGAAAGAGACGGACAGTTCAGATATGGACAGGGTGATCTGAGGACAGGATATCCTGAAGAGAAGAGTCAGGGGAACCTGAAACCTCACAGATGTAACCGGAGACAGGACTCAGGGTAAAATTTCCTCCTTGTGAATAGTCTGAGGCTCCCCTTCCCTCACTACCTCTGACCTCTTCAATATCTATCTCCTGGGAGCTCCCATCTACTGTGATTATCGTCATGATCACTCAAGATAGCCTTGGAACATCCCTGCCACAGTGGTCCGGAGCTGTTGCTGAGGTCACAAGTTGTTGCTCTGATTTCCAGTTAAATCACAAGAGGATTGCCCTCCAGTAATATGTTCATTCCTTCATTTGGCTTCCTCCATTCATCAGTATAGCCTTAAGTGCAGTAAGGACTTGAGAGAAATTCTTGCCCAGCCTCCTCCTTTTACAAAAGAGGAAGCTGAGATTCAGATTGGTGGGGTGACTTATAGGGACTTACAGTAGGATCGACAGGGGTAGATCTTGATACTTGGCAAAATGTCAGTTATGGATGACATTGAGTAGACTCAATATCCTTAATGATTAGATGAAACAGTATAAATTTTTACAATGACATAAATCTACAGGACAGCAGATTAACCTCATGGACACACTGCACTCAGTCATGTGGCATAGCAGATGAAAGGGGCACTTTTATAATGTACACCAAACCTAGAGGGAAGCCTGCAGCCTTTGGGGGTCTCAAGACGAAAGATTGACACTTCAAAGAAAGAGCAAAGGGAAATCTTTCAGATCCTAACTTCATAAAAACTCAGAGAGGGCAGAAAACATTACCTATGATCTTCTTAGCAATATCCGCATTTTTTAAAAAGATTTTATTTATTTATTTATTTGACAGATCACAAGTAGGCAGAGCGGCAAGCAGAGAGAGAGAGGAGGAAGCAGGCTCCCCACAGAGCAGAGAGCCCGATCCGGGGCTCAATCCCAGGATCCCAGGATCATGACCCGAGCCAAAGGTAGAGGCCCTAACCCACTGAGCCACCCAGTTTTTACCCACTGAGAGGGAGGTGCTGTCCAGTCTGCACAAGACAAACTGGGAGATTTGGGGATGAGCATACTATGAGGAATAAGTTTCTCAAATTGAAAATTATTCCAGAAAGGAGGGAGGCAAACGAGTTTGGACAATGACCAGAAATTGTCCTTTCCTGAGAAGACCTGGTTAGCCTGAGGTCAGTCCAACAGCCAACAGATGAAGCAAAAAATATCATTACATCAAAAATACAATAATCTTGATGTACATAAAGAGATAAGGTTGCTCACTGTAGCAAAGTTTATAGAATAGCCCATGTGCCCATAAAAGAGAATTAGTCAATGAATTCTGGTAGCCCTAACAGAATAAAATACCATGTAGGCAGTAATCAGAATAATGTCGTTCTATGTTCACTAGCATAAAAAATTTCCATAATCATTTAATGAAAAATATTATATAACTTACATGAAATACACATTATATGTGTGTGTGAGGTGTGCGTGTGTGTGTGTGAGTCTGTATTTAGGGAGACCTTAAAAAAGATTTCTCATAAAACTTCTGAGAGTTAGTATTTTTGTTCTTCAAAAATTTTTTTAAAAATGTACTATAATCAGGGATGCCTGGGTGGCTCAGTTGGTTGGATGACTGCCTTTGGCTCAGGTCATGATCCCGGAGTCCCAGGATTGAGTCCTGCATCGGGCTCCCAGCTCCCTGGGGAGTCTGCTTCTCCCTCTGACCTTCTCCTCACTCATGCTCTCTCTCACTGTCTCTCTCTCAAATAAATAAATAAAATCTTTTAAAAAAATAAAAAATGTACTATAATCATAAAAAACCACACAGATATTTTAAAATCATGAGAGCATGTTGTTTGGAGAAAGGAACCCCGGAAAGGAAAGTGGAGTGGCATGGAATTAGAGGCACCTGTGGATACCAACAAGTAACCTCAACTCTAAACCGCAGCAGGTATGGTTATCCCCACTTAACAAACCTGTACAAGGGAGAGGAGGCTGTCTAACCACATTCTTCCTTTCCCTGTGGTGGATGTCCTACTAGACTACTTTAAGTTCCAAGCATGCAGTGTTTTAAATCGTATACCTTTTTATTTGCCTAGAACGGCTTCTTACATGGCCAACTTTTCTAAGTACTTCAAGGATCACCTCCACTTTGAAGCCCTCCTGGGTTCCTCCAGGTAGCTACAGAATTATAAATATGTGCTTATGTATCATCTCACTGAGCTAGATTGTGGGTGTCCAGCAACAACCACGGTGATGTTGAGCATCCTCGGTGATGTGTCCTGGGGTGATGAGAATGGTAAGTGCTACAGGAAAATAGGATTTGAAATACCACAGAGAAACAAACATGTGGGGCCAGGTTAGTGGTTATGGTGCCCAGACCTCCATGCAGGGTGGGAGAAGAAAAATGCTGAAAATTTCAATTCTAAAGTTCAATAAAATATCTAAACATGTGAAAAGTCACTTAAATTTTCCTATAGTAAGTATAAGATACTATTTTTCACCCATTATACTGGGTGAAAGCAGTTTTATGACACCACATATGGGCAATGTTATGGAGAAACAGAAACTTTTGCTGACTGGAGGGTACATTTGTATTTTTTGGAAGATGATTTGGTAATATCTGCCAAAATTTTAAATCCACTTATTTTTCAGCCAAGTGGTTCTACTTCTAAGAATCTATATCTACTTCTAAGAATCTGTATCTTTGGGGTAAATACCCAGTAGTGCAATTGCAGGGTCATAGGGAAGTTCTATTTTTAATTTCTTAAGGAATCTCCACATTGTTTTCCAAAGAGGCTGCACCAACTTGCCTTCCCACCAACAGTGTAAGAGGGTTCCCCTTTCTCCACATCCTCTCCAACACACGTTGTTTCCTGTCTTGTTGATTTTGGCCATTCTAACTGGTGTAAGGTGGTATCTCAATGTGGTTTTGATTTGAATCTCCCTGATGGCTAGTGATGATGAACATTTTTTCATGTGTCTGTTAGCCATTTTTATGTCTTCATTGGAGAAGTGTCTGTTCGTGTCTTCTGCCCATTTTTTGACATGATTATCTGTTTTGTGTGTGTTGAGTTTGAGGAGTTCTTTATAGATCCTGGATATCAGCCTTTTGTCTGTACTGCCATTTGTGAATATTTTCTCCCATTCCATGGGTGGCCTCTTTGTTTTGTTGACTGTTTCCTTGAGCATGTGACTCTTGATCTCAAAGTTGAGAGTTCAAACCCCACATGGGAAGTAGAGCCTACTTAAAAAAAAAAAAAATCCATGTGCTGGAAAACTCTGGAGTCTTTAAAAAGAATAAAGCAGCTCCATGTATACTGGCCTGGAGTGATCCCTAAGATGTAGTTTTACATTTTTTAAAAAATATTTTATTTATTTAGAGAGACAGTGCACGCACGCACGCACACACACAAGTGGGGGCAGGGGGTTGGTCAGAGGGGAAACGAGGGCAAAAAATCCCAAGCGGAGTCTGTGCTGAGCACGCAGCCCAATGTGGGGCTCTATTCCACAACCCCAAGATCATGACCTGGGCTGAAATCAAGAGTTGGATGCTCAACTGACTGAGCCGCCCAGGTGTCCCTAAGATGCAGTTAAAAATGAAATAAAAGCGAAGTGCCTAACAGTATCTATAATCCGTTAAAACTGTGGGAAAAAAAAATACATAGTTTAGTCAATTCGGGCTGCTCTAACGGAGCACCGCAGACTGGGAGGCTTACAGAAACAGAAATGAACTGCTTGCAGCTCTGGAGGCTGGAAGTCTGAGAACCGGGTGCCGGCATGGTCAGGTTCTGGTGGGAACGCTCTTCCAGGTTGCAGACTGCTGACTTCTCATTGTGCTCTCACACAGCTGGCAGAGGGTGAGCTTGCTCTCTGGTCTCTTCTTATAAGGATACTAATCCCACTCACGAGGGCTCCACCCTTTTTGACCTAATCACCTGCCAAAGGCCCCACCTCCTCGTAATACCATCACCTTTGGGGTTAGATTTCAACATGTGAATTTTGGGGAGAAAATTCAGTCATAGATGTAGGTATAGGTATAGATACAGATACAGATATAGATATATATCTCCCCAAGATATACAGAGGTGTATTAATTTGCTAGGGCTATGGTAACAGAGTACCATTGACTACCTTAAACAATAGAAATGTTTGGGGGCTTCTACTGTAAGATCAAGTTGTCCCGGGTTTCTTCTGAGACTTTTCTCCTTGGCTTGCAGACAGGCACCTCCCCACTTTGTTTTCTCCTGGTCTTTCCTCCTGCCCGTCTGTATCCTAATCTGTGTTCTTAAAAAGACATCAGTTTTATTATATAAGGGCTCTCCCTCATGACCTCATTTAACCTTAATTACCTCTTAAAGATCCTACTTCCAAATGCAATCATCTTCTGAGGTACTGGGGATTGGGACTTTGGCATATGAATTTGGAGCGTGTGACACAATTCAGTCCCTCACAATGAGGTGCACACGTCCTCTTGAATGTACCTTTAGGAGGCTACGCTCCCGATTGCCATCATGTTTGCTTCCATGGGAGGGGAATGCTGGACAGACAACAGGTAAAGGAGAAGACACACTTCCATCCTTTGTAACTTTGTAAGCAGCCTATGTAGGTAGTACCTATTTTAAAATTTGATTAGGTAAAAATAAAGGAAAAAGTTTGCCACCAAATCTTGTTTTTTTGTCTGCATTTTGAACATTTCTTCGTTTCTTTGCTGAAGATGAACAGTGCATGCATGAAAATAAGCCTGAAAAGTCTGGCTCTGTCTCCTTTTAAATTTCTCTAACAGAAAAAAGCACTTGCTTTGAGCAATGCCAGCCAGCACCTGCTGGGACTTGTCCCACATAAACTAAGTACCTAGCTGTCTGGGAACAGATTCCTTGACAATTCCTTTACATCAACTCTATAGGGCGGTGGTAGAAATTCTTCTTATGGGTGTCCCATCACAGCTGGCATAACCCCTTTACAGTTGGATAATGTCACTCTTCTGTTCAAAACCCAGCAAAGGCTCCTGTTTCACTCAGAGCAAAAGCAAAGTCCCGAGAGCAGCTACAAAGACAGTGTGCTCTGTGTCTCATCCTTCAAAGTGGCCCCTCTGTGCTCTCTGCCGCTTGCTCACTGGCCTAGCCGCCCTGATCCCCTGCTGTCCCTGGAGATCCTATTCTGGAAGCCTCCATGCTCTGCTGTAGCTACAGGACTGTTCCCCACCATGCCTCCCGTGGTCCTCACCTGCAAGATTGTGCTCTGGCTTACTTCCTCCCACACCCCACCTATCCTGGCCACTGTATTTACCTTCACACCTCTCTCCTTCTCTCTACCCCACATCATTCCCTCAATCCTGATTTCCCTTCCTGCTCTCTTTTTGCCCTTCCTTTTTTTCTATAACATTCATCATCTCCTCATATACTGTGTGTTTGAATTATATGCCTTCTCCACTAGAATGAACGTAAGCTCCATAAGGGCAAAAATCTTAGCCTGTCTTGTTCACAAATGGATCCCAACCATCTAGAATCAGTCCTGGTACACAGTAGGCACTCAATAAATTATCTTAAATGAGGGGCACCTGGGTCGCTCAGTGGGGTAAGCCTCTGCCTTCGGCTCGGGGTCCCGGGATTGAGACCCACATTGGGCTCTCTGCCCAGTGGGAGCCTGCTCACTGCCCCCCACCTGCCTACCTGTGATCTCTCTCTCTCAATCTCTGTCAAATAAATAAATGAAAATCTTAAAAAAAAAAAAGAACTATCTTAAATGAGTGACTGAATAAATGACTGATGACCACATGCCTTTCTTTTGTGCCTGAGGAAAGGACCTCTCTGTTCCAGACTTCGTTGGCCCTTCTTTTCTGCCATTCCTCCTCTTTGGAGAAACACAAATGTCTGTTCTGATGAACCACCAGAGTCACCTCATTTCAAGTGACAGGATGGGGAGGCACTTCACCGATTACCTCAATGCTTATGACACCTGGTAATTTAGGCATAAAGAGTGTGCTCATCTTGTACACTTACAAATGGTAAGTTGCTCACTCAGGGTTATCCACAATTGAACAAGAGCCCCAGAGATTTCATGCAAGACTTTCTGTCATAAAGTGAGATCAGAAGCTATCTTTCTGGAAATATATTTTTCTGGAAAGCTATCTTTCTGTTCTTCTCTCGTCCTCTCTCAGTCACCGACTGGCTGCCTATCCATCTTCCTAAAAATAAAATCTGCTTTCCCCTTTAATAGGAATTTAATGAGTGAGGGCAGCAGAATGGTTGACTGAGAGCCATGTTTATGCCAGATATGTTTCGTGGTAGAATCAGATTTGTGAAGAAGGTTTCTTCGACAAACATTTTTTAGGCTACTGCTAGGTACCCAGCAATGTGCCAGTCTCTGGATTCTTTTCTTTTCTTTTTTTAATTATTTATTTCTTTTCAGCGTAACGGTATTCATTGTTTTTGCACCACATCCAGTGCTCCATGCAATCCATGCCCTCCCTAATACCCATCACCTGATTCCCCCAACCTCCCACCCCCCGCCCCTTCAAAACCCTCGGGTTGTTTTTCAGAGTCCATAGTCTCTCATGGTTCACCTCCCCTTCCAATTTCCCTCAACTCCCTTCTCCTCTCCACCTCCTATCCTCCATGTTATTTGTTATGCTCTACAAGTAAGTGAAACCATATGATGATTGACTCTCTCTGTTTGACTTATTTCACTCAGCATAATCTCTTCCAGTCCTGTCCGTGTTGCTACCCAATGTTTATAGCAGCAATGACCATGGTCGCCAACTGTGGAAAGAACCAAGATACCCTTCAACAGACGAATGGATAAGGAAGATGTGGTCCATATACACTATGGAGTATTATGCCTCCATCAGAAAGGATGAATACCCAACTTTTGTAGCAACATGGACAGTCTCTGGATTCTTAAAATGACCTCAAATGGACTTGTGGGTAATCATACAAATTACTCCTCCAACCCAGTCTCTAGTTTAATGCGAGTTCTCCTGGGCAAGGGCACACCTGGTCAGTGTTAGCCCCAAACCCACATGAGCCAGGGTGTGTCCAAGGCTCCAGAAGCTCCTGTCTTCTTGATGGTCAGCTCTCCTGATTTTAGACTAATTCAGGTGAGGGTGGGAGTCAGATATGATTTTGCACAGAAAAAAAAAAAAAAATCCCCAAAATGTCTCTTACCAGGGAATTGCTATGCTATTTCTTTATAAGTAAATTTGCTTTACTAATTATGGGTGCCTAGGGCTACAATTACAGATAAATAGCATTTCCAAAACTTCACGTTCTTCCTGTTTCCTTCTCCAAAGCCTTGCTGGCAAACTTCCTGGGCTATCCAATCCTGCCGAGGTGGGAGGGGCAGACTGGAAGGGGCAGGCCTGACCAAAAGTCCTGAAGCTCCAAAGCTGGGGTGGGGGGATGGGTGGGGAGTGACAGGCGATCATCACGAAGACCCACTGTCTACACCCACTCCAAGGGAATCCTGGCCATCCAGCTGTAGGCACCAGTCAGCTCTGTCAGACTCTGCCTTGGCTGCACAGTGGCCTCATGGGTGGTCACACCCTTCCTGTGCAGCGTGTGACGAGTGACTGTGAAATGAGGGACCTCCGTGCCCCATCTGAGGCCCAATGAAGTCCTCACCGCAGAGCTACCCACCAGGTTCGTGGAGATTTTGTATGGGGTTCTCCTTGTTCCTGGGCCAGGTCCTGCCCTCCTCTGTCTTCCTTTTATAGATGTTAATCCCCAATAAACATAGCCCACCATCCAACTCCAGTAGAGTGTCCACCAGAAAACCCAAGTTGTGATGAAGGGTCAGAGGACAAGGGGTAGGCCCAGCTACAGACACAAGGAAGAAGGTTCATGATCAGGGGAGCCCACTGTTGGCTTTAGTGCGCTTCTTGGAAGAAGGAGTGTTCTTTTTTTTTTTTTTTAAGATTTTATTTTTTATTTATTTAACAGGCAGAGATCACAAGTATGCAAAGAGGTAGGCAGAGAAGGGGAAATAGGCTCCCCGCCTAACAGAGAGCCCAGTTTGGGGCTCGATCCCAGGACCCTGGGATCATGACCCGAGGTGAAGGCAGAGGCTCAACCCATTGAGCCACCCAGGCACCCAGAAGGGGTGTTCTAAGTGGGGGACAAGAGCCCAGACATGCCAGCAGTGCCCTGATCCCCCAATGCCTGTCCCTCCTACAGCTTTACTCTGTAAGGGTTACTCCTCTTACCATCATTCTGAGCGCACAGGCTTGCCTTCTCTCTCCGTATTCATTTTGTAGGCTCCTAATTTCTCAACTCCCACCAGACGGGTTGCTCTGAAACCTAGATCTGATCACACTAGTCCCTTGCATAAAACCCTTCAAAGGCTCTTCATCGACCTCGGCATGACAGTCACGTGAGTTAGCCGTGCCCTGAGGTCTGGCCAGGTTTTCCTCTCTGGGCGCATCTAGTATATAGCTCTGAGCTCAGCCCACACCTCTCACCGGCTGAGGGGGCTTCCTGTTGCTTCAGGCTCTGGGACCCACAACTGAAAACAGCAGGCTATAGCACCCTCCCTTTGTAAAGAGGGCCACCTCCCTGGAGCTAGCTGAGAGGTGACAGAACCAGACCCACCACTCCAGTGATCACCACACTCTTGCCCAAGCCTGAGGAGGAGGGAGGGCATGGGGAGAAGGGGGTTGGGGATCCTCAAAGGCAAACAGCAGAGCATTCTGCTCATGATGGTGAAGGTCAAGTGGATACAGCTTGCTGGCACCTGGCCTTGGAGGGCTGAGTGTGGGGCCAGGTCACCCATCAGAGGGGCAGGCTCTGGGTGGGGGCAGCAGGGGTGGGGGTGTGTGGAGGAATTGAGCGAGCTCCCATCTGTGGTCCCTCAGAAGAGTTCTCACGGGAGCCTATGACTGACCCAGCCCTTGGCCATCTGTCACACAGAGGACACTGGGCCAGCCAGCCAGTATTAACCAGAGAGGCAGCTGCCACCGAGGAGAGGATTAAGACCCTGGTGGGTCAGGGAGAGCGGCATTTCCTCTTCCCCCGCTTCCTCCTGGCCGCCCGTCATTGGAAGTGCTGCCTATTGTGACAATCTCGGCTCCAGCCTGTAGAGGTGAGTTTGAAGTTTTAAACCACTTTGTAATAAACCAGAAAGGAGGATTTGAAAGACCGTGGTTGAAGACAGGGATTGAAGAAGAAAACGATTTTGTGCTTGTCCTGCTGAATTCTATTTTAGAATTTTGCCACCGTCCTTAACCTCAGGCTAGACCACCTGCTGCCTCTGAAGCACTTCCAGAAAAGAGTAGGGATATGGGGCTGGAGCCACCTCTGCTCTGTCCCTCCAGCCTATGGACTTTGATGGACCACCGACCCTGTCATTTTCCCGTCCTTTCTGTCTCAGGGTCGCAGCGATTGGTTAAGTATGTTCCATCTGGCAGGCCGAATTTTAAACTCTTGATGTGTTTTAACCTAAGCTGTCTTTGTAAACAACTCTTTAAGGTATATACTATTGCTTTTACAGAAGTTAAGTAGCAGAGAAGTTAAGTGGCTTGTCGATGCCTTATTTAGGTCTCTGTTCATGTTGCTATAACAAAATGTCATAGACTGGGTGGCTTAAACAGCAGATGTTTATTTTTCATCATTCTGAGGTTAGGAAATCCCGGATCAAGGTATTGGAAGATTCAGGGTCTGGTGAGAACCTGCTTTGGTTTGCGGACAACTGTCTTCTCCTTGTATCTTCACATGGTGGAGGGACAGATAGGGAGAGAGGGAGAGAAGCTGACTCCCCCGTTCTTCATTAAAAGACACCAATCCCATTCAGAAGGGCTCTACCTTCACGTGTGATCTAATTATCCAAATACCATCTGAGGACTGGTGGGGGTTAGAGTTTCCGGTGCTAGCCCTTAAGCAAATGACAACAGTAAGATTTGAATCGGATAGTTCGGTTCAAAAACCCTCCCTCCCGGGCTTGCCTTCTATACCCTTCTGTCTCCTGAGCTCTGGAAAATCTCATCCTCTGGACTTCTTGGGGGAATCTTATACTATTGTTTATACTTCCCTTTTCTGACTTTTGAATTTCTGCTTCTCCTCTGCCTGTCTTCTCACCCACCATAAACTATGACTCTTTTCACTTCTCCTGGACCTCCAGCTCATTATGTAAGAGCAGACCACGCCAGGGGCCTCCTTGATCTCCCTTCTTCCCTGGAACTGCTCGCAGCTCATCAGTACTGACCCTGTTGAATCTCTTTAGAGTTTTTGCTGCTACTGACCCCTTCCCTGCTTAGAAGTTCTGCCTTGCTTGGTTTCTGTGACATCCTTCCCTGTAAGGTTTCTCTCCCCACTTCATACTCTTTTTCTGGCGCAGACTGGTTTCCAGCCATCTCTCCTCCTATGCCTTAATGTTGGTATAACCCTAGAGTCCATCCTGAGCACTGTTTTCAGGGCAGTTCTCTCCTTTCATAGACACATGTCCTAGTAGTGTTCCTCAGGTGACCTTTACTCAATGTTTCCCAGATTGAAACATCTTTTTTTAGTTTTTTTTTTTTTTTTTTATTCTTGACATAATCCCTATTAGGGAATAGTTCTGAAACAAGACCAAAACTGGTCTCTTGATCTCCACCAAACATTTGCTCAATCCTATTATTTTTATTTTGTAAACCAGTAAAACTTTTGCTCTCTGGATTCTTGAAGACTCTTTAAAAAAAAAAAATATATATATATATATATAGGTATATATATATATATATTTTGATGGGGATAGGGGGACAAGCAGGGGCAGCAGCAGAAGGAGAGGGAAAAGTGGTCTCCTCATTGAGCAGGAAGCCCAACAAGGTGCTTCATCCCAGAACCGTAGAATCATGACCTGAGCTGAGGGCAGATGCTTAACTGACTGAGCCACCCAGGCACCCCTCTTGTAGACTCTTAAAAATCATCAATGATCCCCCAAAGCTTCTATCTCTATGAGCTATATTTAAAGATGTTTATGCTATTAGAAATTAAAAGAAAAATGATGAAATATTCATTTAAAATAATAATAGACCCCTCACATATTAACATGAATAAAATATTTTATGAAAATAATTCCATTTCCAAAGCAAAACAGAGAGAGAGAGAGAGAGAGAGAAGAGTTGCATTGTTTTACATCTTTTTGCAGATCTCTTTAATGACTGACTTAATAGAAGACAGGTAGATTAGCATATCTGTTTCTGAATTTGATCTGTTGCAATGTATTATTTGGTTGAACGCTATGGAAATAATCCAGCCTTAGACTGATAAGTAGCTGGAAGAGGGAGAGGGGTTTAAGCAGACTTTTCAACTAATTGTAGGTCTTTTCCTTTGATACTACATCAAAGTACCAGTGATAGTTTCTTAAAGGTCAACTGTGATGTGAATTCTGAGACCTCACACTGAACTCTTTGTACTGTGTTATATTACAATGTATCAGTCACTTTGAATAGCTCTCTTACAGGCATGATTTTATAATATTATAAAGGGCTTTTGGAAATACTGGTTCACTGCTTTATGCACATTTTTCAAATGCTGACACACTTTCCTCTACAGTATCAAATACCCACATGTGGTGTTACCATCACTGTATTGGCTTCCTAGGGTTGTTGTAATGAAGTGCCACCCACCACATGGCTTAGAATGACAGAAAATTATTCTCTCCTATTTCTGGAGGTTAGAGGTCTGAAGTTAAGGTTTGGACAGGGTTGGTTTTTTTCTTAAGGCAGGAGGGAGAGTTTCTTTCATGCCTATCTCCCAGCTTTGGGTAGTTGTGAGCAATCCTTGACATTTCGTGACTCAACCTGACCTCAATGTCTACCCCATCTTTACATGGCCCCATTCCTGTGTGTGTTTGTGTTTGTGTATGCAAGACTCCTTTTCCTTATAAGAACACCAGTGATTGGAGCTAGGGCCCACTCTAATCTGCTGTGATCTCTTAAATTGATTACATGTGCAAAGAGCCTGTTTCCAAATAAAGTCACATTTACAGCTAGCAAGCATTAGGACTTCAACATGATTTTGGGGGGAAACAATTCAACTCATAGCTATCACCTCATTGGAAAAATCTTTAAGAACTGGTAAATACGGGGGCACCTGGCTAGCTCAGCTAACAGAGCATGTGACTCTTGATCTCGGGGTTGTGAGATTGAGTCCCATATTGGGTGTAGACCTTAAAAAAAAAATGATGAGTACACCCTTGGGCAAAAGTTATCCAATTCCTTTTTTAAAAAAATTTTTAATTTTTTTAATTTTTAGAAGATTTATTTATTTTGAGAGAACGAGGGAGAGAGAGAGTGCCCAGGGGAGAGAAGCAGAGAGAAAGGGATAGAGGGACAGGGAGAGAATCTCAACCAGACTCTGTGGAGAGTGCAGAGCCAGACATGGGGCTTGATCTCACAACCCTAAGATCATGACCTGAGTAGAAACAAAGAGTCGGATGTTTTAACCAGTTGTGCCAGCCAGGCACCCCCGCAAATTCTAATTTTTATGAAGATTTTATTTTTAGGGGTGCCTGGGTGGCTCAGTGGGTTAAGCCTCTGCCTTCAGGTCATGATCTCAAGGTCCTGGGATCAAGCCCCATATCAGGCTCACTGCTCAGCAGGGAGCCTGCTTCCCCTTCTCTCTCTGCCAGCCTGTCTGTCTACTTGTGATCTCTCTCTCTGTGTCAAATAAATAAATAAATAAAGTCTTTTTAAAAAAGATTTAATTTTAAGTAATCTCTACACTTAAACTGGGGCTCGAACTCACAATCCTGAGATCAAGAGTCACATGCTCTACTGATTGAGCCAGCCAGGCACCACCTACTCCCCATTCTACAGTTTGCCTAAAAACTCAAATTTCATTATTGGTAACAAATACAACTAGTAACAAATACAATAAAACCAAGAAGAAGTTTTTTCCCTTCAAGTGATAGATTCAATTTGTTCATTTTTAAAGAAAATATTTCTTAAATATTCCAGGATGAATAATTTTAATTAATCAGCTCTTTCTTATTCCCCCCTTAGGCAAAAAGTGGTCAGTGCAGCTCATAACTCACTTGCAAATGTGTTTTTCTTTGAGACAACAATTGTATTTTTCTCTGTGACTGAGATGCTTTAAGTAGTCCCTCCTAATGCATCATACAGAGGATTAAAAAGGGGTGTACTCGAGGCCGAGATTTAATGCAATCATTGTTATTCCTTCATTGAGGACATTTTGCAGAGGAATTGACTTTTTTCCCCCCTATGAATGGATGAAGTTAAGAGTGCAAGACTATTAGGGGATTTAGTGTCTTTTTCATTGTGCTAAGGCAGCAGTGGTGTTACCCATCGTTGCTCTTGCACTGTTGCACTGTTGCTCTTGCAAATGTCAACAGTGAAAAAGCCAAATACTGCCTTTGTATTACTGCAAAAATATTTTTGACCTTGCAGCCCACCTGAAAGAGTTTCAGGGACCCTAGTAGTCTATGGAGCACATTTTGAGAACCATCGTCCCAATCAGCTCTCCATTGAGACTCTGTCTCTGCCTTAGGGGCCCATCAGCTCTTACAGGGACAGTTGCAACAACCATAACCGGTTTTCCATCTCATTGTTCCTTCCAGCCAGTTCTCCACATAGCAGCCAGGGGCTCTCAGAAAAGCATATGTTCCTGGGGCACTCTGCTGTTTCAAACAAACCCTTTGGTGGGCCCCCATTGAATTTATTTTTTATTTTTATCTATTTCAATATCCAGAAAGGTGAAATTTATTTATTAAATTTTTTTTTATTTTTAAAATTTCTTTTCAGTGTTCCAGAATTCACTGTTTATGCACCACACCCAGTGCTCATGCAATACATTCCCTCCATAATACCCATCACCAGGCTCACCCAACCTCCCACCTCCCTCCCCTTCCAAACCCTCAGCTAGTTCCTCAGAGTCTACAGTCTCTCATGGTTCGTCTCCCCCTCCAATTTCCCCCTTCTCCTCTCCATCTCCCCATATCCTCCGTGTTATTCCTTATGCTCCACAAGTAAGTGAAACCATATGATAATTGACTCTCTCTGCTTGACTTATTTCACTCAGCATAATCTCTTCCAGTCCCATCCATGTTGATACAAAAGTTGGGTATTCATCCTTTCTGATGGAGGCATAATACTTCATTGACTTTAAAGGGTCAACTCCTTAGCATAGCATGGCACAGGAGGTGATCTCAGATCTACCAGTGACTTACCTTTGCCACCTCTTCCCCAGCTGCGTTTCTGCATAACATTCAATCTAACCACACCAGTTATTTTAATCCATCATGCTTTGTCTTGCCTGAAATGCCCTACTATTCTCCCCTCTTACCTGGCTAAGCCCTACTCTTTAAATGTCAACTTCTCTCCTCTTTTCCGGGAAGCCTTCTTTCACTACCTTTTTGAATTAGCAGGATTTTCTCCTCTAGGTTTCCATGTCATCATGTACTTAGTTCTATTATAACATTTCTAATAACATACTATAATATCAGTGAATAATAATAATGACTGTTATAATCACAAACACTTATTTCCTACTTATATTTGCTGGACCTGATGTCCGGAACTTTAAAAGAACCATAATTTCTAGCAAGCAGTTATTACACACATTAAGACTTGGAGTTCTTTAACCCCACCCAGGGTGTAGGAGAACAAAGTAGGTAAGTGCATGTTCTTTCTTTTTTTAAAAGGTTTTATCTATTTATTAGAGAGAGAGAATGAGAGAGCACAAGCAGGGGGAGGCAGGGCAAAGGGAGAGGGAGAAGAAGCAAGCTTCTCACTGAGCAGAGAGCAAGACCCTGGGATCATGACCTGAGCCAAAGGCAGGCGCTTAACCAGCTGAGCCACCCAGGCGCTAACTGCATGGTTCTTATAGTGTTTGAGACTTGAGTTCGTTTCACAGCTTCAAGTTATGTGAACATAAACAAGTTTCTCATGTTCTTTTCTCAAAAATCTTTGTTTTTACCGGGGTGGTATATGTTATACAAAAAAGTGCAAGAGAGAAAGTGATAAATGACCCCTAAACCCCACCATTCAGAAATAAAATTATTATTTGTAAACATGATTAGAAATATTTCCAAGTGGGGGTACCTGGGTGGCTCAGTGGGTTAAAGCCTCTGCCTTCGCCTCAGGTCATGATCTCAAGGTCCTGGGATCAAGCCCCACATCAAGCTTTCTGCTCAGCAGGGAACCTGCTCCCCCCCCCCCCCGCTCTCTGCAGCCTCTCTGCCTACTTGTGATCTCTGTCTGTCAAATAAATAAATAAATAAGATCTTTAAAAAAAAAAATTCCAAGTGGATTGGAATGTTAGGGCAATACATCAATAAACCAAAAATTCTAGCCAGAGGACGATACTACATATTCTATTGTTTGGAAGAAAAACACAACAACAACAAGCTAGTGAAATTCAAGGGATTGTGGAAATTAAGATAAATGATTCTTTACCAGATGGGATATTGGGATATGGATAGTTCCTTTAAACCCCTCTGAGAGCAGGACCTTCGCCTGCGCCCATCCAGCTGTGTACTGACCCACACAGGTGCTGTGTGCTTGGATGCACGCAGTTTATTTAAACAAATAGAAGCTAGAGCATGTCGAGCTCTCATCCTTGCCACTTCACATGCTCCCTGAGCACTAAGTACGCGGGCTGAGGAGCCAGAATGTTGGGGTTTGAATTCTGATTCCATGACTTGTTAGCTTTGGGTGGTTAGCTGACCTCTTTGTGTTTTATTTCCTCTTTTATAAAATGAGGCTAGTATTAGACTGTACTTTATGAGGTTACAGACAGGATTAAATAAATTAATCTCTAAAGAGTTTAGTGCAATAAGCCTATGGTAAACATCAGTAAATGTTTGCTATTACTACTTGCTATCTGGCTCCTGTACTAAGATGAGGGGGCAAAACGATGATAAACACCATTAAAAGTTGGAGTCATTATACTTCTAAAACTGTCATATTTTGATTTTAGATCTCACCAGCTGATGGCTTGCTAGAAGATAGGAGACTAGCACCATGGCAATTCTTCCCACCTCTTTCTCCCCTCCTATCAGTTTTTGCTTGTCAGTATTATTTCTTTGTAAATGGATTTCATGCGTACCACCAGGGTTTTTGCCCCCACATTTTAATTTCACAGTTGTTTTATGCCGAGTCAACTCTTGACCAGGGAGAGCTTGTGTGTTCAAGAAGGGCTCGTGCATGCATGCTCTATTCCTTGGGTTCCTGTATATTTGAGAATGTAGGCCTTTTGCATTTATACTTGAATGGCATTTTGATGGGCTGTAATGTTGGGGTCACTTCTTCCCCTGGGAACTTTGAAGACATTACTCCACTGTTCTCTTCCATTGAGCATTGCAGTGGAAAATCTGATTTTTCACCCTTCTAGGTGATTTTTTTTTTCCTCCGGATGGCTGAAGAATTCTTTTTCTTTTTATTTTTTTCTAATCTTTCAACTTAAGTTAACAAGCATATATCTAAACATCTCTTTTTTCTGTCAATATTATTGGAAAACAGCATATCTTTTTGATTAAAAGGCTTAATTCTTATGCTTTGGAGAAATTTTTCTTCATCACATTTTTCTATATTACAGTTTCTTTCCTTAATTATTGCAAGATTTCACTTTCAAGATATCAGGGATTTTCATGTTAGATTGTCTTTCTTATCTGTTCTTTCGTTGCTTTACATTTCATGTCCTTTCCCTCAGTATTCATTATGATTATCTCGGATTCTGTCCACGAAAATAATTTGACATACAGCTGTATCTCTTCTGTTCCAAGTTTATTTATCAAAGTGATTTATTAGATCCGAATGCGGATTTGGCTACATGCTTTGTCTCTTAAGCACTGTAATCTCTCTTTTAATCTCCCACCGTTATTTAATCCTTTTGTCTTTATGTTCTTCCTTTGTTAAAGTCCTATTCTTGGAGTGCCTGGGTGGCTCAGTCAGTTAAGCCTCTGACTCTTGGTTTTGGCTCAGGTCCTGATCTCAGGGACGTGAGGTCAAGCCCTGGGTTGGGCTCCATACTCAGTAGGGGAATCTGCTTGAGATTCTTGCCGCCTCTCCCTCTGCCCCTTCCATGGCTCTCTCGCTCAGATAAATAAATAAAAAAGTAAATAAATAAATAAATAAACAAACAAATCAAGCAACCCTTAAAAAATAAAGTAATATCTTTAGTAGAATAGGTATTTTTTTTTTCTTTTTAAGATTTTATTTATTTGGCAGAGAGACACAGTGAGGAAGGGAACACAAGCAGGGTGAGTGGGAGAGGGAAAGGCAGACTTCCTGCTGAGTCTCTATCCCAGGACTCTGGGATCATGACATGAGCGGAAGGCAGCCGCTTAACGACTGAGCCACCCAGGCGTCCCCAGGATATGTATGTCTGAAAAGTGATGAATCCACAGAGTATTCTGTTGTTTGGTTGGTTTAGGCTAGGTTTTCATCCAGACTGGGTTGATTTTTTTCTCTGTATGGAATACTTTCTGAGTTTCTGTCCTGTATCTTTTTTAATTAGCCTGTGACTAACATGGAGTATTCGGTTTGATATAAAATACGGGTGACTTCTTGACACCCTTCCTGTGTTATTTAAAACTCCATTGCCTCCCCCTCAGAACTACAGCCTGTGGGCTGCGGCTGGTTGCCTGCTATCCACTTTTCTGTAGTTTTAAGAAATGGGGAGTGGTTGGGGTTGCATGCAGACCTGGTGGGGAACCGGGGACCGGTGCTTTTCTGAGACCCAGTAAAATATCCAGTTGCAGGGGGTGGGATTATGGACATTGGGGAGGGTATGTGCTTTGGTGAGTGCTGTGAAGTGTGTAAACCTGGTGATTCACAGACCTGTACCCCTGGGGATAAAAATATATGTTTATAAAAAATAAAAAATTAAAAAAAAATATCCAGTTGCCACTCTGCTGGGTGTATATATCATTCCTGTGGGCATGCCGCCAGCCTAGCTCAGTGATCCGGAAATTGTCCTGCCCTGGGTGCCCTTCCTCACTTCCTCATGGTCCTGCTGTAAAGGGCAAGGGCTTCTGCTCTCAAGTGTTTCCTTGTGATTTCTCTCTAGTTGCCTTCTCATTTGCTCAGTCACATTCTCTCCAAATGGGAGCAGGGGTGGGGCAGTTCTTGAATGTTACCAGGATTTTGCCATTTCACCCGTTTTCCTCCATACAGCTTCTTGGGAAGGAAGGATGAGATTATGATGCATGTGGCACCATGTCAGAACTCTTTGTTTCTTTCTTCCTTTGTTCCTTCTTTTCAATATTCATGGCATAAAGTTTATGATCCTCTCTTTTGTTTCTTAAATTCCACATTTCAGTAAGATCATATGATAATTGTCTTTCTCTGACTTATTTTGTTAGCATAATAATACCCTCTAGTTCCATCCATGTGGTTACACATGGCAAGATTTCATTTTTTTGATGGCTACATTATATATGTATATACCACATCTTTTTTATCCATTCATCTGTTCATGGACATCTGGATTCTTTCCATAGTTCGGCTATTGTGGACGTTGCTGCTATTATAAACACTTGGGTGCAGGTGCTTCTTTGAATCACTACATTTGAAACTTTGGGTCACAGGGTAGCTCTATTTTTAGATATGGAGGAACCTCCGTACTGTTTTCCAGAATGGCTGTACCAGTTTGCATTCCTACCAAAAGTGTAGGAGGGTTCCCCTTTCTCTGCATCCTCGGCAACACCTGTCATTTCCTGACTGGTTAATTTTAGCCATTCTGACAGGTGTGAGGTGGTATCTCATTGTGGTTTTGATTTGTATTTCCCTGATGTCAAGTGATGTGGAGCATTTTTTCAGTGTCTGTTGGCCAATTGGATGTCTTCTTTGGAGAAATGTCTGTTTCTGTCTTCTGCCCATTTCTTGATTCGATTATTTTGTTCTTTAGGTGCTGAGTTTGATAAGTTCTTTATAAATTTTGGATACTAGCCCTTAATCTGATAAGACATTTGCAAGTATCTTCTCCCATTTGTTGGTTGTCTTTTGGTTTTAACAACTCTTTCCTCTGCTGTGCAAAAGCTTTTTATTTTGATGAAGTCCCAATAGTTCATTTATGCCTTTGTTTCCCTTGCCTCTGGAGCTGTGTCTAGCAAGAAGTTTCTGTGGCTGAGGTCACAGAGGATGCTGCTTGTGTTCTCCTCTAGGATTATGATGAACTCCTGTCTCACACTTAGGTCTTTCATCCATTTTTAGTCTATTTTTGTGTATTGTGTAAGAAAATGGTCCAGTTTCATTCTTCTGCATGTGGCTGTCAAATTTTCCCAACACTATTTGTTGAAAAGACTGCCCTTTTTCCACTAGATATTTTTTCCTGCTTTATACAAGTTTAGTTGACCATAGAGTTGAGGGTCCATTTCTGGGTTCTCTATTCTGTTCCATTGATTTATGTTTCTGTTTTTATGCCAGTACCATACTGCCTTGATGATTTCAGCTTTGTAATAGAGCTTAAAGTCTGGAATTATGATGCCTCCAACTTTGGTTTTCAATGTTCCTTTGGCTATTTGGAGTCTTTTCTGGTTCCATAAAAATTTTAGGATTATTTGTTCCAGCTATGTGAAAAAAGTTGATGGTATTTTGATAGGGATTGCATTGAATGCACAGATTGCTCTAGGAAGCATAGACATTTTAACAATATTTGTTCTTCCCATCTATGAGCACAGAACATTTTTCCATTTTTTAGTGTCTTCCTCAATTTCTTTCATGAGTGTTCTATAGTTTTCTGAGTAGAGTATCATGTCATCTGTGAAGAGTGAGAGTTTGACTTCTTTGCTAATTTGGATGCCTTTTATTTCTTTTTGTTTCCTGATTGCTGAGGCTAAGACTTCTAGTACTAATGTGAATAACATTGGCGATAGTGGACACCCTTGCTGTCTTCCTGACCTTAGGGCAAAAGTTCTCAGTTTTCCTCACTGAGAATAATATTCATATGGGCTCTTCATAGATGGCTTTTATGATATTGAGGTATGTGCCCTCTATCCCTACACTGTGAAGAGTTTTCATCAAGAAAGGATGCTGTACTTTGTCAAATTTTTTTTTTTTTTGCATCTATTGAGAAGATCATATGGTTCTTGTCCTTTCTTTTATTAATGTATTGTATCACATTGATTGATTTGCGGGTGTTGAACTTCCCTTGCAGCCCAGGAATAAATCCCACTTGGTTGTGGTGAATAATCCTTTTAATGTACTGTCGGATCCTACTGGCTAGTATTTTGGTGAGAGTTTTTGTATCCGTGTTCATCAAGGATATTGGTCTGTAATTCTCCTTTTTGGTGGGATCTTTTTCTGGTTTTGAAATCACTGTAATGCTGGCCTCATAGGAAGAGTTTGGAAGTTTTCCTTCCATTTCTATTTTATGAAATAGCTTCAGAAGAATAGGTGTTAATTCTTCTTTAAATGTTTGGTAGAATTCCCCTGGGAAGCTCTCTGGCCCTGGGCTCTAGTTTGTTGGGAGACTTTTGATGACTGTTTCAGTCTCCTTGCCGATTATTATTTTGTTCAAGGTTTCTATTTCTTCCTGGTTAAGTTTTGGTAACACCCTGAATCATGCCAGTCCTTTCTGGTGTGCGAGGTCTCTATGATAGGTCTGTTGCCAATCTAATTTTGCTACTGTTGTAGGTTACAGACCACTTGTCCCAAGCTGCTTTCAGGATTTTCTCTTTGTTTCTGAGATTCGCAAGTTTCACTATTATATGTCAAGGTGTTGACTTATTTTTATTGAATTTGAAGGTGACTCTCTGTGCCTCCTGGGGTTGAATACCTATTTTCTTCCCCAAATTAGGGAAGTTCTCTGCTATAAGTTGCTCCAATACATCTTCTGCCCCCACCCCCCGTTCTTCTTCTTCTGGGATCCCAACTATTCTAATATTGTTTCACTTTATGGTGTCACGTATCTCTCGAATTCGGCTGTGATTCAATAGCTGTTTATCTCTCTTTTGCTCAGCTCTTTATTCTCCATCATTTGGTCTTCTATATCACTAATTCTCTCGTCTGCCTCATTCATCCTAGCAGTAAGAGCCTCCATTTCTTACTGTACCTCATTAATAGCTTTTTAAATTTCATCTTGAGTAGATTTTAGTTCTTTAATTTCTCCAGGTCTTTAATTTTCTCTAGTGTTTCAATGCTTTTTTTTGAGCCCAGCTAGTAACTTTGTAATTATTATTCTGAACTCTAATTCTGATGTCTTATTTGTATCTATACCAGTTATGTCCCTGGCAGTCAGTACTTCCTTCTTGTTCTCTTTTTCGAGATGAGTTTTTCTGTCTTGTCATTCTTACAGAAAGTGGTCAAAATTTCCTATTTGTAGAGTCGCAGCTATTCTTTTCTTAGCTCTCCAGTTGAATTTGCAGGTGTTCAGAATGATTTGGTAGCTATCTAGCAGAATTCCTAGGACCAGACAAAATTTAGGTCAACTCCTCCGCCATCTTGGACTATCTGCCACTGAACATAATTTAACAGCTGCCTGGCAATCTTTATCTAACTTCAACATCTGGATCACAGTGAGGTTGGTATCAGTTGTTTGTCTTTTCAGCCTGAGTTATATAGTCCCTGGTTCTTTGTATGTTGACTCATTTTGAATTCTGTCTTAGGAATTAGGAATTTGATGTTATAGAGATTCTATGTCCTTTTGTAGTTCTCTGAGAGAGTTGATTTTTTGTTTGTTTGTTTGTTTAAGAAGCAAATAAACTTAGGTAGATACAAACTTCAAAGCTGTCCTTTGGGGTATAACTCAACTCAGCTCATCTCCCCTGTCTTTGACTTGGTTACTTTGAGTCTGTCTTATGCTTGATTGGATTGGGGTCTGACAGAATCTTGGTCACTATTTACATACAGAACTTGGGGCTCTCTCTTTGGATCATTCCTTTCCCCCATTTCCCCTTCCTTCTTGCTTTCTAGCATATTCTGTCCTCTGGTTCTTTAGGACAGAAGGACTGTAGACTTTTTAAAATTTAAGTTTTAGCCACCCCACATGGTGCTGACTTCAGCCTTTATGCAGGCTGAAAACTACATGCCTTGCCATGACATTCTTCTAAGACTTGACTCCCCTCCAGATGCTGTTTGCTTCTGTTTGTTCTCTTGTGCCTTTAGGTTGTTGTTATTCATATTTTATTCAGAGTGTATAGCTATTATCTGTGGGACAGCATGGTCTGGTAGGTGTTTATTAGTAGAAATTACTGATAATTTCATTTGCTGTTCTGTTGTTTTTATTTTGCTGGTGGTTTTTTTTTTTTTTTTTTTTTTTTTTTTTTTTTTTTTTTTTTTTTTTTGGTGTGTGTGTGTGTTAAATATTGGGAAAGAGAAATGTTCTAATTTTTAGAGTTACTTTACCACCTTTACCTGGAAGTGCTTCTGTGCAAGTGTCTAATTCTCCCCGAGCTTGAGTCCTGTAACCTGTAAAATGGGGTATAGTCCCTGCTTTGTGGAGTTGTTTTAAGGGTTAGATGGGATAGTGCAGGTAAAGCTTTTCAGCACAGTGCTTGGCAATGAAGATTATTGCCGTTATCTTTGGTGGCAGTATTTCATCCCTAACATAGTCCTTGGTACATGGAAAAAGTAAATGATGATCAATGAATAAATGAATTAGACTCATAAAACAGAAGAGGAAGAGAATGATAATAAGAAGTGGTGGAATTGTAGGAAAACTGAGGAGTGACCTCAAGATGAGCATTTTCCCCTTAGATGTGGGCATGTAGCAGACACACAGGCCTGAGGCCAGGTAGCTCTTCCCTCTGGCCAGGCTTCTATTTCACAAGGTGTTCTAACTCATGAGGTGATTCATTATGCAAGCTACAGCATGAGGCCAAGCCTTCAGAAGTAGGTGAAGAGGTTCTACCTCCTCACTTTGTATACTTTCCAGAAGGCACAGGGGAACTTTTTGGGATTCTGGAGCCTGAGGGGGAAACTCTCCCCCGCCCTTCTGCACTCGCTGTTCCATTTGTGTGAGCACTGGAGGATATGGCAGAAAGTTGCATTTGTGTGGAGCAGTATCAGAGATAAAATGAAGAGGCCTGGGGACGGGGGAGGCCGCTCATTGTCCAGACATGACAAGCCTGTTAACACCCTGACTTCAGGGAGGAATAATTCTCCACATGGGAGGGCCAAAGTGCCAACCCTCAGCAGGCAGTTACATGCTCCAAAAGCATAATGGTGTTTTCCAGGGCAACAGCGTTGGTTGGGGTGTTCGGGCATGAGCTGTGGCCATGTTTCTGTTCAGCATCTGGGGGGCCACTCTGACAGGATGGCAGTGTGAGCAAAGTCCAGGCCTGGGAATCTTGCTCACCTGAGAAAAATACAAGACTCCAAAAAATATTATTAATTGAACTGGACATGTAAAAATGGCTAAAATGGCAAATTTTGTATTTTACCATAACTAAAACTAAACACAATTACTAAAATAGTACACACCCACTGGAGGCAGTTTAAAAAACTAGGAAATATTTAAAGAAACAAAATTATCCATATTCCTTCCTTCAACATTTTGATGATTTCCTTTCTTTTCATATGCAAATAGTATTTTTACTTATTTGAGATTATATATAATGTGTGGTGGTTTTTTTTTGACTCTTATAATCTGAACATACTTGTTATCCACTATTGTTTGAAAATGTCATTTTAATGGTTTAAAAGTGTTGGGTTCCCCAATAATGGGTCCATGGTCAAAGGAGCGAGACTGATACAAAGCGGAGGACAAGCAAAGCTTTATTTTGCACCAAGCATCAAGAATCAAACCGACCATCAAACAGACCGGTTGGGGCTGCCCCTCATAGAGAGGGTGACCTCTCCTTTACAGACTAGCTTTTAAGGGCAAAGGCCATGTGGTTGGGCCTGGCCATGCACAGGTGACCGATGAGATTGTAACACAAAGAAAGTTGCACAGTCCTGCTAGGTCACACATAAGTGACCAATTGAATTACAGTTTACTCTATAGTAGATATTTGAACTAGCCTATCACCTTGGTCAGAATTGGCGCCCAAAGGGTACCCAAAGGGCGGGGCCCATACTCCTTGGTAGCTAGGAGACAGTATGCGCCCCCACTGATTGAATACCTCCACCTGGCCTGACCCACCCTTGTATTTGGGCTTTGTTACCTAGGACTAGTTTCCGGGACTTGTTTTTAAGTAAATTCCCTGAAGAGGTGTGGGGTCTGGGTCCGGATGAAGCTGCTCTGGCTAAATAGGCCCTTACAAAAGTAATATATTTTACAGATTTATCAAATTGTATTTGATTTCCTCAGTGGCTATTTAGGTTATTTCCAGTATTTTACAAAAAAAAAAAATAACACTTCAATTAACATCTTTAGATGCTGAGTCTTTGTCTAAGAGATCTTCTAGAAGTGTAAATGTTTTTCTTTTCTTTCTGTTTCTTCTTGCTCAGCTCCTTCACTTTCTTAAACGCCTGGCTCAGGTCTGGCCTCCACTAGGACACCCTCCCTGAGCCCTTCAGCCTGCAAAAATCCCTTCTTTCTCTCATTCCAGTTGCATTCATTCATTTCATTCCATCGTTCACTCATTTATTCATCAAATATAATTTGATAGCATGTCAAGTATGCATATATATGTATATACATCCTCACCAAATACTAATTTCTTCTCTAATAATGTAATTACTTAGAATAATAGTTATGGTTAATGTCCTTTGAGTATTTACTCCGTGTTGGCACTTCTAAAGTACTTTCCATGGATTCTCTCATTTCATCTTTATAGTACTATGCATGCTTTACTATGGGAAAATTGAGGCACAGAGAGGTTAAGTCACTTGCCCAAGATTGCTCAGCTATTTCTTGGGTGCCCTGGGATTCAATTCCAGCCCCTATAATGATTCTAAGGACTGGGGATGGAGGAGTGAACAAAACAAGGATACTTCTTGTACTATGGCGTTTGCCGCACTTCGCTCTAGATCGTAAAAGTCTTGAGCTATTCCATCATGGCTGTGCCTCTTGCTTCTCCCACCTGTGACCTCTTGCAGGGCTGGGGCCTTGGCCCCTGCTGCCTTGCACTCCTAAGAGATAGTGTGCAAGGAGTACTCAGTAATGCCTTTAAACTGATGGCAGGGAGAGTGAAATAAATCGGATTTTGCTTTGGGCTCTGTCCTTGGGCGACATAGGAGAGGATTCTCTACCAGTCTAGCGCTCTTTTCCTCATGAAGGAAAGGAGATACTCTTTGACGTTCAATGAATGCAGTAAAACCTCCAGTATTACCTTAGTTTCTTTTCAGATGGTGAGGAGCAGTCACCAGTACAAGACCTTCCTTTGGCCTCTGGCTCTCTGATCCAGTCCAAGGCCTGTTATCTGAGGGTTAAACGTGACAATGCTGTCTCCATCTTGCTTCTTTTTCAATAGAACAGATACGAGCAACACTCTTTTAGAAGCTAAAAAGCAGTCTATTTCATAAAGTAGGCTTCTTAATCTGTTCGGGCTGTTATAACCAGAGGCTAGGAGGGACCTGCACTTCCAGTGACACCAGAGGCTGGGTGGCTTATAAAGAACAGAAGTATATTTGTCACTGTTCTAGAGGCTGAGTGGTTCACATTTAAAACACCAGCAGCCTCAGTGTCTAGCAAGGGCAGGCTTCCTGACTGACAGATTGTCATCTTTTTTTGCTGTGTCCTCGTGAGGTGGAAAGGGGCAAGGTAGCTTCCTCAGGCAGATTTTATAAGGGCATGAGTCCCATTCCTGAAGGTGTTAGTTAGCCTTAGGACCTCATCACCTCCCAAAGGCCCATCTCCAAACACTATCCCCTGGGGTATTAGGTTTACAACATGTGAATTTCGGAAGGACACAAACAGTAGGTAATTGTGGTTACAATGTTTAATTTTTAAAGGGATTAGAAGAAGAGAGAAGGAAGAAAAGAAGGAGGTATTTTAGGCAAGACCAAAAGAATTTATGTTTTTTTCTGACTTGGTCCCCGGGGAAGCGAGTTGTTTGCCTCCTTTTGATTGGGGCCACATCTCATAATCGTCATAGCTATCATCTTTTGAGAACCTATAGGATGCACATAATAGTATTATTGCTGATCCTTACTGTGATCCTTCAAATGCTATAGTGCTCCCATTTCATAGGCTCAGAGGGGTTAAGGGTCTTTCCCAAAGCCACCTGGCTAGTGAAAAGCAACGCAAGGGTCACATCCTGCTTTGCTTGACCCCGAAGCGCGCTTAAATGCCACTACCACACAGATAGCTCCTGTCTCATTTGTTATTTAAGGATCGAGCTGTGGCACCAGGCTCCTGGAGAAGACACCTCAGAGGCATGGCCTTTCTGGAATTTTATTAGAGACCTTGGAGGAGCTCAGAGAGGAAAATGTCAATTAAGAGGAGCAAATCTGTTTCAGCCAGGAGGGACCCCACTTTCATACTTCTATGATTCTGGGCCCAAATCTGGGGAATGGCTTAGAAGGTCCTGAACTGAATCAATTCATGTCTCTGAAGTTGATAAAGGAAATTTTTGTCCTGATTTGTGGACTGATTTATATACAACAATGTTTCTATGTAGTATCTAATGTGTATTTATTTGGAAGTGTATTTAAAAAACCCAAACTCACTTAGGAGTTTATTTAAAGAATGAAAAAACAATACAGTACTGGGAAATTCCGCAACTGTTTCTAAGACTTTTGAGAAGGAAGAAATGATTTTGGACTCAAGCCTTCCCGCAGATGTTCAGGGTTGAATTGGACTTTAGAGGAGGGGCCACATTCATGCAAGCAGAGCGAGACAAAGGGGACATTTCAGAGAACTGAAGTCCAAGCCAGCTCTAGCGGCAGGGATAATGAGGAGGGGAGTCAGGCCAGCCTCACATTACCTCATCTCCAAGGAAAAACTGATGATGAGCACGATGGTTAAAGAGTGGCTTTGAAGTCTTGCACGCGTTGGTTCAATCCCCAGCTCTGCCAGTTACAAGCCACGTGGCCTTTGGCCAATGATTGAAACCCCTTAAACCTCGGTTAGCTCTTTTGTAAATGCTGGTAAAGACGCACACACCCCGGGTCTTTGTGAGGATTAAGGATGGCATAGTGCAGTTGGCCGGGCAGTCATTTGAGGAAGTCATTATCTCTCAGATCTTTCTGGAATATCCCCATCCTAATCTTGACATGCTTTATTTCACCTCAGTAATCAATAACTGAGAATTAGGATTTCTAGCTAGATCATCAGATCTCCGAAGCAGTAAGGCCCCCTCAAAAATGCTGTGGTGAAGGAAATGTACCATCAGGGGTCTAGCCTCACAAGAAGCTATCTCAGATGAGTGACTTCCTTCTTCCCAGCAGAAACAGTAACATTTCGCCAGGCTTCTGGCCATTCTCTACCAGCTCCATTTATCACCTTCTATGTTTTTCTTAGCCCTTTGAAAAGACAGGCTGAAAACCAGCCTAATGATCCCTGACTCTTCTGAGGAGACAGAAAGTAATGAGCAGGGCCTGATTCCTCTCAGGGGTCTCCTTATGGGAGGCTGGTCCACAGCAGTTTCTGCTTTTCAAGTCTCCGGTTCTCTCTATACTTTCTGAGCTGCCCTGTGGCCCCTTATTAGCATCTCTAACAGTCAGAAGATGTAGGCTCTAGTCCAGATTTTGCCACTTATTAGCTAGGTAATCTTTGCCGGGCCATTCGAGTCTCTAGGCCTCAGTTGATTCACCTGCAAAATAGAGATCGACCGAAAGATGTATAGCCAAGAACCTTCGGACCCGTTAAGTGAGGAACACATTTTAAAGGGGGTAGATTAAAATCAAGCATCTGCACTGTGCCCCTTCCTTCTTAACCCAGCCATCAACTGAGGCCCAGATTCTACAAATAAAAATCTCTCCCATATAGTTAATTCCCTCTGAATGTGGACTTAGGAAGTGTGCTTCTGTTTGGGGCCAGGAAGTGAGTCTCCTACTCTCCATCTTTTCTGTGAGTTTGAGAAAGGCCTCACAGAGGAACTGGCCAAAGAGGGGTGACAGATGGAATCCTTGCTCCCTGAGATTACAGCTCATTTGCTAGGGCCCCAAGCTGATTTGATACAAGCCTTTAACTACAATCTTATATATTTAACACAGGTGCCTGTTCTCCCCCTCTTCCAAACCCTCAGGGACACATATAAATCTTCGGCCTCGGTGGGTCTGCCCTGGTGTCTCTCACTTCTGGATGGAGTCACTCTGAAGCCTTCAGGTCATGACTCTGCAGTGCTCTGAGCCATTTTGGTTGAGAGGTACAGGCTCTTATTCTCATTATAGACCACCTGTTTGCTAATTGAACTTGACAGTTGAGCTCTCTATCTTATCAGCAAAGGAAGGCTGTAATGGGTCATGGGGCATTGTTCGGAGGCTATTTCCTGCCCCAAGCTTTGTCAGTGCTCCTCAAATGCCTATCTGATTGTGGACACACTTGGACCTTAGCAGAACTGGTTATGGATGAATTAAAATCTCCAATGCCTACACTGACTTCTGGCAGGATGAAGCTGCCACTGTCCTCTCGGGTTTCTCCCAGGAAGCCACCGATGGTTTTGTATTGTACCCTACACGAGGAGGGACTGAAAAGCTCATGCAGTTTTCTGGGTAACATTTGACCTTTAGTAGCTATGCCAGTGATGGGGAAATGTGGCTCTTTCCAAAGAGCATTGTCCAGCTGTTGGTGGCCCATTAATTATTGGTGATGATGGTCACCAAGAATGTGACTGAGGCTGCAGCCATGTCTGAGGCCTTGGCTGAGGGTCCCTCACTCAGGGTGATGCTGGGAGAGAGGGCTCCTCTGGGTATGGAGTACAGCTGGTGGCTTTTTATCCTGTTGGAGGAGCTTCTCTGGGACAGGATAGAAAGAGCCTTAGGTGAACCTTGTAGACTCATCTGCCAATCCTGCCATTGTCAGCACTGCCTAGGGACCATGCTAACAATTACAGATACCCAAGCTCTGACCCCTGAGCCACTGAAATGTTGGCTATAACAGAATTTATATTTTAAATGATTTCTGCGTATGATTTAAAAGATCCATTTGGTTGGGAAACAACTGATTTGTCCAAGTGACCTCAATTCACAAACGAGCAAAGGGGAAGTACTTGTTCTGATTTCTGCAGTCTGAAGTGTGAATGCTGAGGGTAGAATTCAGGCCTGCTGACTCAGAGACCAGGACACTCTGTGTTGTGTACCTTGTCTCAAGAAATGTAAGTTCTTTGGGGAGAAGCTGGTGAAGCCCAGTAAGCAAGGTCATGATCCTTTGAATGTCTAACCCACCAGAATTCAACCCTGACTGTCGGCTTGCTGTAATCCATCAGATGCCTTGGTTAAGAATCCAGCTTTACTGCTGATTCCTTGTGTGACCCTGGAGAAGTCATTACTTCTTTGTGTCCTCAACTATAAAGTATGGACAATACAATCGATCCTCTCGACCTAACGGGGTGGCTGCAAGTGTTCCATGATGAAATGTTTGGAAAGTACTTTATCTAGCGCCTGACACTTGGCAAGTGTTCAGTAACTCTCAGTTCTTTGTTTTTTGAGCCTTTACCATGTACCAGACACTATATGAAAAGCTTCATGAATGCCATCTCTGGGGGTCACAACACTTCTGAGAAACAGGCATTTTTAAAAAAGATTTTATTTATTTGAGAGAGAGTGAGAATGAGAGAGAGCGAGAGAGCACATGAATGGGGTGAGGGGTAGAGGAAGATGCAGGCTCCCCACTGAGCAGAGAGCCCAATGGGGGGGTTTGATCCCAGGACCTTGGGATCATGAGCTGAGCTGAAGGCAGATGCTTAACCAACTGAGCCACCCAGGCGCCCCAAGAAAAAGGCATCTTGATCTAGCCTTCACAATAAAGGCATGAAGGGAGGAATGGCTGAGTTTGTACTTTCTGCTGTATTGGTCATTTGAAATGAGGCATTTTGTAATCCCTGTCCACAGAGGTGATAATGTAGAAATACACCACGGTGAAATTTTAGTCCTGGACATAACAGCTGGGACATTTTTGTAACTGGCTGAAGGTCTTGGAGAGATCGGCCTATCTCTTGTTCGTCTTGGTGTTTCCTGTTCCTTTTGGTATTTCCTGACTTGGCCTAGACCCATTCTGGCCCACAGAGCTCAACAAATGTCTGTCACATAGAATTAAATGTCATTTCTTCAAGTTGATTGGATATCTCCTTCCAAGGTGAGTTTTTCTCCTGGGTCATTTATCCTGAATTTCTTAATTCTTAATACCTTATCTTGGCACTCAAATGTTTTCACAGCAGAGTCTCAATCTACCTTTCCTCCCCTGAAGCATGCAGTCAGTGGTTTATAGGGCTATTTATGATAGTGCAAGAATCGAAAGCAACCTTAATGTCTACCTGTAAGAGAACAGTTGAATAATTTATGATGCAACCACATACACCATATATTGCTAATAGCTACTACTTAGTGCTTACCATGACATCTATTATTCTAAGCACTTTTCATGTAATTAACTCATTTCGTCTTTAGAACACTTTGCGATGTAGGTACTCCTATCCTCATTTTATAGTTTGGGAGATGGAGACAGAGTGGTTAATTAACTTGTTTGAGGTCACACAACTAGGATGTGGCAGAATCAGGATTCAAACCCAGGCAGCCTGACTCCAGTAAGCACTCTTAGTCCCTAGATGGTCTCTCGTACAGCCAACAAATGGTACAACACACCACTAGAAACTTGACTAAGAATGTTTGCTTTGCATTTAATAAGGGCTGATGTGAATGAGTAAATTTATTAGGACATACATATATGAAATGCTTATGTTGTACTCTCCGTGGGGAGGAAAACCTGGATATCACTTATATAGATGATGATCTCGACCATGGGAAGTTGCAGAAAAATATATAGCAAATAACTAGAAGAAAATAGGCCAAAAGGTTAATTCTGCCTGTGGCTGATGGGCTGACACTATTTCCCCCTTGCTTTTTTAGAACTCTCTGATTTTTCTAAATTTCCTAAAGCAAACTTGATCTGTAAATTTAGAAAACAACTATTAATAATAGCTTCTTAAAAACATGAGACCCTACAGAGGCAAGCTTGGGAGATATCACCAACAGGCATCAGATAATGATTCTTTTCTCGCCAAAACATTTGTTAATTTCAGAGACCTTTCACTGCCTCACACAGGCTCTTGCACAAAGCCTGACGGTTACCACATCCTTCTGAAGGTCATCCTCAGGTAATAAATCAACAAGAGGCAGCTCCCACTTTGGTTACTGATAGAAGTCCCTTGAGAGAAGCCAATTTCCTGGATCTTTTTGAGGGAATTTATTAGAAGCATCTTTGATTTCTGAGTCTTTTTGCCTCTGCACTTCCTTCCATTGCTAGTGAATGTCATTTCCTGGGCATAGCTTCTGAGTCCTGCCCTGGGGCTCCCCTTGAACTGCCGCCTGTGAAGTGTTACTGACAGTCTGATGGTCCCTTCTAGGCTTTTGCAGTCCTGGGCCAGAAGTGGTAGGAAGGAAAGAGGCCTTGGTTTCAGGGCACGGCTCAACACTCACTGATGGACTTTAGGCAACTTGCTTTACCTCTGAGCCTCAGTTTTCTCATCTGTAAATGGGGATAACAAGGAGCCATACACACCTCACAGGCTTTTGTGAGTCTGCAAAGGGCTCAAGTGGAGTAATGTATATGTAAGCCATTCATAAAGGTCTATATTCATCTGCATCGTCTATATTTATTTATTTATTTATTTCTGCAGCTTCCCACTCTTTCTCACACCTTTTGTTGTCATGGAGAGAGGCTAGTTCAAGTTCAGGGAGACCTCTAGAGGGAAGGACTTGGGAGGGGGGAAGGAGCTGGAGGAGCATCACGGGAGAGTGAGGGAGGCTGAGAAGGCAGGTGGAGAAATGCGAGAAGGAGAGGTCAGAAGTAGAACATCAGAGAAAGGAATGTTGTAAGCAGATATCTAGGAAGACTTGTATCTTGATGTTTGATGTGACCCCATTTTGTCTCCTTAAGAAACCTGCAGGAAAGATGTCTCACTTTTTCATGGTCTTGGAATGAGATTGTAGCCATCTCCTTGCCTCCCGTACGTTAATATCATGCTAAGATTGGCTTTAAGGCAAGAACAGGAGGAGTAGCCTAAGAGGACTTAGGTACACCAGGGTTCTAGAATGATAACCCCTCCTCCAAGTGAGGATTAAAAGAGAACATGCACATAGATTGCCTTGCACACAGGAGATGTTCTGTACATGGCAATTATTACTATTATGAACCAAAGATACTTGGCCAAAACATAAACGATTTGAGAATTAAGACTTGGTTTCGCCTTGTGTCTCCTAGGACTGGACACTGAAGTTGATTGGGCAAAGTGGAGTCGAATGACACTTGTGCCCACACTGTATGTCCATTTCTCCCACCATGCCTGCTCACACTATACCCATGTCGCACTCTGAGGTCTTGAGGCTGTACTCCTTGCTGTACTAGGCATGGTCCGGCCAGCCAGTTCCCTGTCCTGTGGCTGTGGTCCTCCCATGAGGCCTGGCTCTGGTGTCCAACGTCTGCCCCCTAGTGTTGTTCTCCTAGAGAAGCTGTGATTCTATTTCTATTTTCTGACTTGGGTTCCATAGACTTAGCTGTGTATAGGTATCTTTATCCTTGAAGCTGAGAGCAGTGAGGCCCAAGTTAGGGGGTGCCGACAGAGCCTAGGGCTGTTCCTTTAACCCTGAGCCTACTCTTACATTGGACAATGGGTGCTGAAGGTGTGCAGAGAAGAACCTTGGGGGCTGTCGAAGGTTCTATGTGAACATCTCGAGTGGGATGAGGAAGAAGTGTTTGGGAGGATATTTTCAGTGGCCTTTATTTTGCTTGATTCCCTACAAGACTGTGTAATAACACTACCTCCGATTCAAGAGCGCTATGAAAGTACTGTCTGTGTGTGGATTGTTGCAAACGGACATTATAAAGTAGCGCATTATTTGTATTAGCCAGCAAACTGCCTAAAATGATGACGAGAAAGGCACCGAGTTCATGAGGGCTGGGGTGCTCTAATTTTCCAGAGGGAAATTAGATATCTGTACTTCAAAGAAAAAGAGGATGTCAAGGCAGGGGCCCCAGAGGCAATGCGTGGGGAAGCCTCCTCAACAGGCTGGGGAGGACAGGCCTCCTGCCTCTCACTTCCAGGTCAGAAAGCCCCAACTGCAACCTGGAGGGAGGAGTCCCCAGAGGGAAGGGCTCCACAGCTGCTCTCACCCTGGACAGCTTCCCTACCTGCCCACTCATCTGCCTCAGCCGCAGAAATTTCTTGGGCTTTTCTTATCATCTCTGGTCATCGGGGGCCTGTAGGAATCCAGAGCAAGTGTCTTCCTTTGTTTTCTCCAAAATTTGGCTGTATTTCTCCTTATAAGGAGTACTGTGGAATGGAGACTGGAGTACCTTTTGGAAAAGCTTCTCCTCTGTTTCTTGTTCTTCATTTTTGTGTTTTTTAAAATTTACTTATTTATTTTTAGTAATCTCTATGCTCTATACTCGTGGGGCTTGAACTCACCCACCCAGATCAAGTGTCCCATACTCTTTTGACTGAGTCCTCTTGTTCTTGGTTCCTAAGTAGTGTTGACACAAAAGTGATTCGGAGGGAGGAAATGATTAAGGCTTTCCATTAATGTGGAAGAGGGCTCAAATTCTTGCTCTTCCATTTTTCTTGGTGATTTCAACTTTCTCCTCCATACAGTGGGGCTAAGGCCATCTTGTGACCAGGAGAGACAATAGAATAAGGCAAAGCACTTTTGGTCCCCAAATGATAGGTATTATTTGCATGTCTCTTTTTCATTCCTGCTGTCATTGCCTCAGTTCCTATTATGTCTCCATGGATGGCAGCTTGCAAGCTGGTTTCTATGCTCTGTGCTCACAGTCTCTGCTCCTGCCATCCATTTTCCAGTAAGCTGTCAGAAAAATGAGTATCAAATACAAGGAGGCGTGCCATGCCCCTGCATGAAATCTTTTAAGAGTTTCCAATTTTCCAAGAATAAAGTCTGAAATCTTCAATATGGCATTGTCCCAGAAACAGTCTTAGGAATTCGTCTGCTTCCACTCTTTCACGCATACATTTTACTGTTACAAGCACCTTCTATATGCCAGATACTAAGCTAAGGGCTTCATAGAGATCGTTTCACATAATCCTGAAAACAACACTGTCATTAGTGTCAGACAGAAGAGGAAAGAGGGTCAAAGAAACTCATAGAGGTTGAGGAACTCAAACCAATACACAGCTAGTTGGTCAGAGAGGTTTGAATTCACTCTGCTTGGCTCCCCAGCCAACTGGAGCTCTTTGAACTGAGCAGTAATGCTCCCTCAGGAGTTGGGAAGGGCCCGAGGTGTAGCAGGAGGGGTTCAGGATCTGGGAAAGGAGGAAGCAGTACTTGGAAGAAGGATGATGGAATTGAGATGAGGATGTGAGCTCCCCTTTCTCAAGTGGGTGGTGGGGAGTGGTCACCTCGATTTGGAAACAGAGTTCTGTGTCTGGGCTTCAAGCACTGGTTGCATTTCTCCCCACTGTGTCCCCAGAGGACCCAGACTACCTTCCACTCTGCCATTCCCTCTAAGCATGGAGCCTGGTGCCAAGTGGGTGATCAAAATACATTCGGGAGATGATTATTGCTATTGGCGGTCACATCTTGTCTTTGGGGACTGGCGTGGCAGTCCAAGGCTGCTTCTGGCCCTCCTGTAGGATGGTTTTCAGTCCAAGTGGTCCTTGGAGCCTGTATTCCAAGTATATACAGCTGTGTTTCTTGCTTAACCTGCGGTTTTCTCTCGCCTCCCCATAGAAGTGCCAGATCAGCCTCGGTGAATGGAAGGAGCCTCGCCCCTACACCAACCCCCTCAGGCCTCCCGCACCCCTCCGCCCCACCCCCGCACCCCCCCCCACCCCTCAGCCCCACCCCGCCATCCACCACACCAGCCGGCAGACAGCTCAGGCCCACACTCCCCTTTTGTATTTGCCGGGCTTGAAAGAACTTAGTGCGCGCCCCGCCTGCTGTTGGGAGGTTCCTGTCAAACCCGGTGAAGGAGATTATTTGTTTTCATATTCTACATAAGAATAGTTCAGAGAGGTTAACTGACTTCCTCAGGGTCACGCAGCCAGTGGTAGCAGAGCTAGGATTTATAGTTCCCGCTTGAAAAGCCCGAGAGAGTGTCGGCTTAACTGGGACCTGCGGACTGGGGAGGTGAGCCAGGATTTGGGGACCCCGGCCCAGCCGCGTCGCCCCTGCCCCTGTTCCTCCTTCTGGCCTCCTCAGCAGGAGGCTGGGTCCCAGCATCCCGCGGTGCTCTCACCCGGCACCACTCATCAGATACCCGCTTACTAGCGACCCCCCGGAGGGCCACGCCAGGGGGTTTGGGGCGCCCTGTGACTGGGGACCCACCCCGTCGGCCTGACTATTTGCATAACGGAGACCGTCGCTTCCCCCGCCCCTCTGCCGCGCTCTTCTCCCCTCCTTCGCCGTCCCCTCCACCCTTCAGCCCCGGTCCCCCACTGTCCCTGGCGGACCCTCCTGCCGGGATCTGGCGCCGGGCTCCCAGCGGCCCGGCTCCCCTGCGGCGGCAGGGAGCTGAGTCGGGCGGCACCTGGGGGAGGGGAGTGCGGGGCAGGGCCGGGCTGGGGAAGACGCCTGGGGCACTGCCCGGCGCTAACAAAGGGAGCGGCTGCCGGCCGGAGAAGGCGCGGAGCAGGCGGAGCAGCCACAGCCCGGGCGGCCGTGCGCGCAGCGAGTGAGTAGGGGTGCGCTGGGCGGCAGCGCGGCCGGGGGCCCGGGCAGAGGGGCGCGGGAGGGGCGGCAGGGCGGCGGGGCGGCGGGGCGCGCGGAGCCGGTGGCCGGCGCCGCCTCAGCCTTCTCGCCCGCGGGCCGGTCACCGTTTGGGCGGGGGTGTCGGTCTGCGCGTAGGTTCTGGCCCAGGGACCGCCCTGGCTTCCCCTAGGGCTCCGCGAGCCTGCAGACCCACAACAAACCCACGTGCGCGCGCCCCCCAGGAGCCTCGCTTTCTCCCCCGCACGGTCGGTAAGGTGTGGGACGCCTGGCGGACTCCGGGGTCCTGCGTCCCCTCGGCCGGATCTGCAGACCGGGAAACTGAGGCCTGCGGCGGAGGTGGGGGCTCAGGCACCAAAACAAACGCACGTGCGCTCTGCCCCGGGATCCCCGAGCCTCGCGGGCCCTGGAAGGGCCGTCCTGCGGCCTCGGGCCATTGTCTCCAGCCGCTGGGGAGGGAGCGGCGCTCGGGGCGCCCCTGGCCGGAGGAGGACGACAGAGACGTGGAAAAGGTACCTCTTGGCCGTCGCACCAAACTGCCAGGCTGCAGAAGGGGGAAACGAAACACGAAAGCAGTTACAGAAAGCTTACCCCAGGCCAAGAGCCTGTCCCCGGCCGTGGTGCGCTACTTGATGGGACCAGGACAGCCCCTCACTTCCACCGCACGTCTTAGAGACCCGGGCTGAATGAAGGGTCCGTGGGTTCTCCCCCAAAAGCCTGTGCCTAGCGCACCATTGTCCCTGCACTCAGGGGACCGCCCCTGCCGGGAGATCGCGAGCGCCTCCCCAGCCTGCAGAAAGAACGGTCCAATTTAAACAGCGCCCGGCGCGGTCTCGGTCTTCTTGGCCTTTTGCTTGCACTGTGCCTTGTAGGTCCTTCTCTTGCGTCTAGCCGGCTCGGGTTGTCACTGGCCCCTTTTGGCTTGGGGATTGTTACATGTTTTTAAGCAAGTCTAGCCAAGGCCTCTTGTTCTGAGGAGGGACGGTCGTATCTTCAGTTCTATCAGTTTGGGAGAAATTCTGAGGTCCAGCTAGGAGAGCACTCTCGTTTGTTTTGCCTTTTCTTTGCTTTCATATGCCTTGCTCAGCTTGGCAGATTCTAGTTAATCAGACCTGTTCCGGCAGCGGTGACGTGGGTGGGAAGGTGGATTGGCCCCACAGGTGATGGTGTGGGGGCAGAAGCAAGCCCCTCAGATCGTGAGAGGGGGTGGTTGGTGTGCGCGGGAATGGAGGCGCTGCCCTCAGAGTGTGCGGTTGAGCCATCCTGCTGCCAGGACCCGTGGCAATTAAACCTGTTCCTGGGGAGAATTGGAGGGCTTTCAGCCCTAAACCATGGCTCCTGAGGATCCAGAAGGGGATCTAGTGAATCCTCTTATTTTACAAGCAGGAAAGGGAGGCCTGAAAGGTGCAGCCACTTGTCCCAGTTGAAACCAAGTGAAATCGGAAAGAAGCACTTGAGGAGGGGCCTCCCCACTCCCACACTGCCCCCAGGCCTTGCCAGGGACCAGAGGCAAAACCAGGATTCTGGGGTTGGTGTAAAAGTCAGCAGCCATAGGCACAACAGAGTTAAACAAAGAAAGTAATTCAGATTGAAAGCTGTACCCTTCCATTATCCCTTTCAAGAGTTCTTTATTTGTGTGAGAAAAGATAGATTTAGTAATCCTTGACTCTTCTCCTAGCCTTTTCCTAAGCTTAGTTATTTCTCTCTCCTCACTGCCCCTTTCCCCTCAGATTGGAATAGGGCCAACTGTGGAGACTTAGATGTTTTGCCTCTCATCCCTGTGCCAGGAGGCCTTTGTTTGGGCCTAAGCTTTGGGCTGTTGACATCAGCCCCGCAGGGAAGAAAGTGTCTCTAAGCGGGCTACTCCTGAGCCACTTGTGGGAGAACAAAGCATTGTTTTCATTGATTTTATTTAATTAAATTCTTTTTGAGAGTTCCGCGGAAGTAGCTGCCTATTTTTATATTTGGCAGAGGAAAAGTTGGAAAACCAAAAAAACACTTCAGGTCCGGGTTTCCCCAAAGTAAATGTGCTGTTTTGTCCTGTCCCTGTTATCTCCTGGCTACACTTGTTTCTTTTCTTAGGGGTTCTAGACTACTGGAGTGTAGTTTTCTTATCAGGATGCTCACTTTATAAGGAACTTCGAAAATCCTCCAGTCAGACCCTTTTCTTTTCCAAATAGGAAAACTGATGCCCAGAGAGGAGAAATCTCCCGCCCCAGGACACGCAGTCAGATGTCTGCTTTTAGTGTCTCTTTTTGCGTAAAAGGGCTGTTGTTGATACCCCAGAGTAAAGTCAAAGTTATGATGGTTGTTATAACAACACCCTTTAAGTCAGAGAATGAATTCCTTAAGGACTTAAATAGGTGTTGGTTATTAAACAAAGCCGTGGATCCCAGTGGTCGCTATGGTAAGGAGTATTACAGTCATCATCAGGGATCAGTTTTCTTTAGTGTTTACTGAATGGTTTCCTTTCCCCTTGTTCTGACCTCCTCCCTGTTCCCCTGTCTCTTGCTTGCTTGTCCAGTAGGGAGCTGCTCTGAGTATCTCATAATGCAAAAGGCAGCAAGAAGCCAGAAGACAGAGAACTCACTTAGCTTTTCGTGCTGCTTACCTTCCTGGGCTGCAGTTTCCTCCCTTGTAGAGTGAAAGTCCTTCTTGCCCAGTCTCTGCACAGGCTGTACTAGTGGGATAGAAGAGGCTTAGGCCTTGGAATCAGAGGAGTGGGTTGGAGTCAACCCTTTTCTCCTGTGTTCCTTGAGGATATGATTGTATAATGTGAGGGGAAGGATGGGTATGTGTCTCCTGGATTTGTTTTGGGTATCAAGTCATGTGACATGCTTATGACTGCTCAGACCTCTTGGCAGGCTTGGGTGCTCACCAGCGTTTTAAGTGGTAGAGAGTGTTGGTAGGACAGTAACCCCAGAGAGTAAGCCCTCTGCTCAAACTAGGAGACCATCTCCAGTTAGCAAAGATGTGTGAATGTCTGCCAAACTGTAGAGGGGGCCTTGGGAAGTTGTGAAGTACATGTGATTCTAAGGTAAATAAACCTACCAAGAAACAAATAAAATGCAAAACCATGACGTTCATACCCAAGTTGTGCAATCTGAAGTGATTCCATTTGTTCGTCTCATATTCACTGAGGACAGGCAGGCTCAGGGTGCGGTCCCAGGCTGACCTGGAGTTACAGGGAAGCAGATCCATTGTTCGCCCTATCACCCTTGCTCAGAACACATTTGGATCTCCCTTTGGAAATGGTCCTCAGAAACCCACAGAAAATAGATTTAATTTATCTCAGTATTAACCTGCATGGGGTGGAGGGTTCCCCTTTTCTTCATGAATCAAACTAAGAGCAGGGAGTAAATGAGCCAGTGGAAGAGGGAAGGCTTCCAAGAGAATGTAGCTCTCTACTGTTGTGAGGATGTGGTTGCATTAAAAAATGACAGGAATAGTTCACTGATGAAATTCACACTAATCTGGAACATTGGAATACGGAGCATTTGCTTAGACCCGGTATCAGTGATTTGCTCAGTAAATATTGAATTGGGGAAAACCACCTTTTTCTTGCTTGTATGCATGTATACTGAAATGACATGATGGCATTCTGGTTCCAATAGATGGACTTTTTAATAGTCTTATCTGTAACAATAATGTAGTAAGCAATGCAGTTTCAAAGTCATTACTAGGGTCATGGGTAGGGTACAGGGTACCCTTCTGAATCCATTTGGTGATTTAAATTTTATTTATGTTCCTATAATAAAAATCAAGTATGCCTATTGAGAATAATTTGGAAAGTACAAAAAAGTGTAGAGAAACAGAAAAAGATTTCATCATTCAAAGGTAACCACTGTTAACATTTGGCAGTTCCCCCCCTTTTTTAAAAAAAATATTTTATTTATTTATTTGACAGACAGAGATCACAGGTAGGCAGAGAGGCAGGCAGACGGAGAGAGGAAGGAAAGCAGACACCCTGCTGAGCAGAGAGCCCAGTGCAGGGCTCCATCCCAGGAGCCTGGGATCATGATCTGAGCCGAAGGCAGAGGCTTAACCCACTGAGCCACCCAGGTGCCCCATCCCCCGCTTTGTAAAAAAGTTTTTTAAAATGGATTTGTTTTCTCTAAATGGTTGAAATCCTGGTGTATGTGCAGTTATCTCTTGCCTTTCTTGTTTGACCCTCAGATAAACATGTCATAGTTTAAGTCAATATCACTGAGGCTGCGGCTGCGTCTTTCATTCATCACCCATATCAGCGTCTGAGCATGTCTGAGGTCATGTGGCCCATGAGATCTGATCACTTCAGTGATACTGCAGCAAGGGCCTGTAGAGGAAGGAGCCTCCAGCATTCTCCCCCTAGCCCAAACTGTCTCAACCATTCAAACTCCAGCCATTTATTTTTTATTTTTAAGACAGAGAGAGACAGACAACACACACGTGCGGGTGGAGGGGCAGAGGAAGAGGGTGCGAGTCTCTTAAGCAGACTCCAGGCCTAGCCGGGAGCCCGACACAGAGCTCCCTCTCAAGACCCTGAGATCATGACCTGAGCTGAAACCAAGAGTCCGATGCTTAACCGACTGAGCCACCCAGGTGCCCTGAACTCTAGCTATTTTTATGTAATTTTTCATTTGAGAAAAAGTTTAAAGTCTAAGGTGGAGGGGCAGGGCCCAGCGTGTGACCTTGGGTTCTAGTCCTGCTTTCGTGACTTCCAACAACTCTAACTGTTTTTGTAGATATCAAATAAGCAGCTCCATGGTCATTTACTAATTTAGTCCTCACATATTTGAGTGCACACTCTGAACCAAAGATGTGTGAGAAGAGCTCAGCTTTAAAGAAACTCGCGGTCTAGTGGAGGAGACTGGGGAACAAGAGACTGGTACAGGGTGCTGTGGGAGCACAGAGGAAGGGCAAGCACCCAAAATGAGCATTGGGAAGTCTTCTGGGATAAGGCATAGCCCAACCACTTCTAATATGCCCTATGGTAATTAACGCTGTGATTAACATATTTGCAAATACATCTCTGTCTATATTCCAAGCTAGTTTCCAAAGGATAGAATCCTAAGGTTAAAATGATTGGGTCACATTTTAAAGAATATGATCATTTAAAAACTTCGTAGGAGTGCCTGGGTGGCTCAGTCGGTTAAGCATCTGACTTCAGCTCAGGTCATGATCTCAGGGTTCTGGGATCAAAAGAGCCCTGTGCCAGGCTCCCCACTCATTGGGAGTGCTCTCTGCCCTGCCCCCTCTAGTGCTCTCTCTCTCAAATAAATAAATAAAATCTAAAAAAAAAACCAAAGCAAACAAACAAACAAAAAAACAAAAAACCCTTACAGATTTAGTCCCAATTACGTATAAAGTCTTAAAGTACTGAAGTATTACATATTGTGGGAGCAGTAGAAATTAAGAGCCTAAGTAATTTAGGATTTGATTTGTTTTTACTGAGCCACAATTGACATACTACATTATATTAGTTTCAGGTATACAACTTAGTGATTTGACATTTGTGTATATTGTGAAATGATCACCACAAGATATCTAGTTAAGGGGTGCCTGGGTGGCTCAGTGGGTTAAGCACCTGACTTTTGGTTTTGGCTCAGGTCATGATCTTTGGGTTGTGAGATGGAACCCCACATCAGGCTCTCTGCTAGGTGTGGAGTCTGATTGTCCTGCTCCCTCTGCTTCTCCCTCTGCATGTGCGCTCTCTCTCTTTCTCACAAATAAATTAAAAAAAAAAATCTTGAAAAAATGATCTGTCACCATATATAGTTGCAGAATTTTTTCTTGTGATGAAGGATTTGAATTCTTGCTCATCCTTTATCACGGTTAGAGACCTAGACAAACTAGTTTAAGCTCATTGAACTTTAGCTTCCTTCTCTATAAAATGGGCAGCATGGACAGCGCTTACTTCCCTGGGCCATTGTAAGTATTAAATGAAACAGAGCTAAAGGGTCTAGTACCTTGACAGGTATACAGGTAACCCTCAGTAAGTGAAGGCTATTATTGTTATAATTGCAATATTGCACAATCTGCAGAAACTTTGGCCCTAATATTCTTTCTTAACATGATTGCAGGCCATTGTGTGGCTTTCTGTGCTGAGGAAAGCAGAGTTCATTAAAATGAAATAGCCTACCAGGTGACAGATTGAGAGGGAAGTGATCCACTTGCATGATGCATTATTAAAAAAGCCTTCTTCCTCTTCTTCTTCCCCTTCTCTTCTTCTTCTTCTCTTCTTCCTTTTTTAAAGCAGGCTCCATGCCCAGTGTGGAGCCCACTGTGGGGTTTGAACTCACGACTCAGATCAAGACCTGAGCTGAGATCAAGAGTCAGATGCTTAACTGACTAAACCCCCAAAAACCTCTTCTTAAGGACAATTTCAAAGATGCGGAAGTAGGAAGAGTAGTCTAATGAACCCCCGTAAGTAATCACTTCAAAAATTATCAAAATTCATAGCTGATCTGTAATCCCACAGTCTGGCCCAGAGAACTTGGAAGCACATCCCAGACATCTTAACAGCATGATGCATATCTGAGACATTGAGTGGTCCTGCCCTTGGACCCTGTCTTTGGTGTCACTGTTATGAGACTGTGTGTGTGTGTGTGTGTGTGTGTGTGTGTGTGTGTGACGGAGAGAGAGAGAGTGCCAGCTGGCGAACTTTTTAAGTCTTACAACCCAAGTGAGAAGGCTTTGCTGCCTCCCAAACTGACAGGATGGAAGGAGCCCCGAATTTAGAGTCAGGAGCCCATAATTTTGCAGAATGTCCCCCGCCCATTACCAGTTGTATGCTTTTGAGCACATTTATAACAGCTTGGCAAGTACTGAATGAGGTCATCCATGCGATAGCCCAAGCAGCTCGATGTTAGGTGGACCCGAGTCAGACTGGACTCCAGCCTTCCCTTCCTGAGAGGCAGAGTTTCCATATGGAGTCAAGGTCACAGATGCCGGCCCCACCACCCGGGATGCGTTCAGGGAGTGTTGCTGCCAGTCTTGTTCTGAGACTGTGCTGCTTGCTCAGATGAGCCCCTGGCCCACAGAGCACCCCATACCCCTGAATCTCGCCTTGTCCCCTCTCACTTAGCCTTTCCCTCTGATTTATCGGTGAGGGCAGGAAGCCCCAAGGAGGGAGGGCCATCTAGCTGTGCCTGTATGACAGGCCCCGAGTCTGAGACCCCTTTTCCTCCAGACTCCATGAGCTTGGTTTCTTCTCTCTGGCTCTTCATCCAAGCAGGAATTTCTAACTCAACCAAAAGAAGGAAGTTGATTTGTTTTAATAACTTAGCTGAAGCCCTCTCTTTAATCCTCTGGGGGTCCCTTTATGTCAGCACTATGCCTGGGCTGTGACTGTGGTCTCCGGCTGTTGCTAGCAAGCTGTGTGTTAGGCAAGAGGTAAGCCACCCTGGGCACCCCACCTCAGGGACCCAACTCTGAGTTCTCCAGGCCCCTTCCAGCTCTGAGGTGATCAGTGACAAAGGGGCAAATGTAAACCTAAGGTCGGGGGGCTTCTTCATACACTGTAGTAAATGAAATCGGATTCGGTATTCAAACAGGGTTAAAAAGGAACCACCTCACTTTTTTGCCATTTTCCCTGATCCCACTTCTCCCTGAAGTGACTATCTTTGTGCTTCGTGGGTCCTTCAGCCCCTTTGGTATATATGTTCATGTGTGTATTCATGGTAATATGCAGATAACATTTTTAAAAAAAATCAGTAAATAGGGGCACCTGGGCCTCTCGGTCGATTAAGCTGCTGCCTTGGGCTCTGGTCATGATCCTGACTGAGATCAAGCCCTGCATGGGCTCCCTGCTCGGTGGGGAGTCGGCTTCTCCCTCTCCCTCCGCCTGCCACTCCCCAATGTGTGCTCGCTCTCTCACACAGGATCTCTGCCTCTCTCTCTCTCCCCAAAATACGTAGAAGTTTAAAAAAAAAATAAAAAAACAAAAACTCCGTAAAAAGATTTCATTATAACTACCACTTTACAAACCTGCCTTTTTCACTTTACTATACTTCACTTTACTATACAAATTGGAGATCTTTTCCTATTGGTATGTACAGATATTTTTCTCATAGTTGCATTACACTCTATATTTTGATGTTTATTTAACCATAAAAATGTTCTGTAAAAATATATTTCTAAGTGTATTTAGATCCTTGACATGTGGAACAATGGTTGTAAATGTCAGTGGCTAAATGAAGCCAATCCATTAAGCTCTGGGAAGGGTGGCGAGGGAACGGACGGGCACAGGGACACTGAGAACCACACCCTGGAAAGCTGGAATGAAGGGCCCCTGGGAAATTACTAAGAGGCTGACTGTTTGGACAGGGTTATTTTTGGAGATAGCCTGCCTGCTTGGGTGCCCTAGGCTGCAAGGGAAGACACAGAGCTGCGTCATACCTTCTCTTCCGCCTTGCACTGACCCTGGTACTGCCAAGTTTGTTTTTGTTCCCAGGGCCTGAGGAGATGCTTAAGGGGAGGTCCGGACCTGGAGGGAGGGGGATGAAGGAGGGAGAAGGGAAGGGGAGGAGTATTTGATATCAGGCTTGGAGGATGAAGTGCCCCAGTGCTACTTGGCTCTGTCTGCCTGATCAGACCCATCTGGAGGGTTCTGTTTCCCTGGCTCTAATACAGATCATGGTAAAATGCAGCACACCCAGAGATGGGCGACTTGGAAGACAGAGGTTTAGACCACCGTATTGGAGATGGGATGAATGCGGAAACTGGGCTTTCTAGCCTGCAGGAGGTAGGAAGAGGCACCTCCTTCATGTGGAAAAAGGATCAGAGGCACACTGGGTGGCTGCTGTGGAGGGGAGAACCAGCATAGGTTGGGGGAGACGTGGTGGCATGGCAGATTAGGAAGAACTTACTCAGCAGAGCTGCCCAACCATGGAACAAGCTATATCACAGGGCAGTGAACTCCCTGTCAGGGGAGTATTCAAACCAACGTTGCATGTGAACTTGTCTGCCATCAGAAGATTTTGCTTTGCAGACCAGTTGACCTAAATGCCTGTGAAGAAGGCCCTTTCTAACCTTGGGTGTTTATGGCCACCATGGTGTAGGAAGCAGAACAAGGCAAAGTAGGACTGTGGGCTTGGGGCAAGTTATGGAGGACTGAGGATGTAACCAGAGCAGCTCTCACCTGCTTTGTAAAGGTGGGAAAAAATGGACGCTTTCAAAGGAGGCTTAACCATTGTTTCCCCTGGATCTTGGCAACCCTCCTCCTGTTCTGTCCTTGACTTCAGCCTGCATGACTTTATATTCATAAATCATTTCCACAGTAATAAATATATCACATACACTTTAGATGACCAGGAAATCTGGCAACCAGAAAAGAACTACATGTCCCAGGAGGATGATTGTAAATTTTTTTTTCATTACAGTCTTTCCAAATATGCATCCATCTTCTGGTTTCCCTAGCACAGAGCTGACATGTCATTCACCTTTAAATTTAGCAACACTCTACCCTTTGCAACCTCTTGAAAGTCCTCCGGGCTTGAGTTGACAGCACCCGCCATATTGAATGCTTGTCCCTTTCCCAAGAGGAAGAGCCTCTTGGACTTAAGTGTTAGTCCACCTTAGGCCACGTAGCAAGTTTACCATTTTCTGGGCCTTTGCTGTGCTCCTAGCCCTGATGAGGCACTGCGTATGTTCTCTCATCTAGTCCTCATAGCCACACTCTGTGTGTGGGTATCATTAGCTCCACTTTGCAGATGAGAAAACTGAGCTTCAGAGTGAGATAGAGACTGACCCAAAGATTCACTGCTGCTAAGGACTTAAGCTGGCATGGGGATAGCTTTTTCTCTGTGTTACATTACCGGTTATTTCACTGCTAAGAATTCTACGTCTTTTGAGTCTGAGAAGTGGTTCATTCTTAGTTTCACTGGAGGCTTGGCTGAATTTCTCCCTAGAGGTGCTGATGGAAGTTTTCTGTCTTTACCCTGAGAACATATGAAGGAAAGAATTCATGTGTGGATAGCATTTGCTTATTCCCCTTTTTGGTAAGAGTTTGTGTAAAGCCTGGTTTGCCCTTTTAAAAAACTTTTTGCTTGCCCTTTAAAGCTGGGAGATCCACCTGACTCATTATCTGGTTATGACTGGGCATACACACGCTGGTGGTGAGTGGGGCCACAGAGTGGCAGTTATCACTACTTGGCTCCCTCATGTGCCTTTAGCTTGTAAATGAGACTCAGAGGCATTGTGAAGGCCTTATTGTGCACCTGTGGTTCTAGGCTCTTAAACAGTTTCTTCTCTTTTGAAGTTTATTTGACAGTAATTTATTCACCAAATATTTATTGAGTGCCTATTTTGTGCTAGTCATTGTGCGTGACATTAGGAATATTTACATAAAGAGCCCATGTTGTAGATAGCGCACACACACACATTCAGTGTAATGAACTGGGCCTTGGAGGTCAGTGACTGATAGACTTCCTGTGTCACCCTCTTCCTCTTCTCAGAGTTCTTGCTTTGTTCATTCAATAAACTTCGAATGTGTGCGGTAGCCTCTACAATGTGCACTTTTAGAACAGAGACCCAAACATTCCCACAGTTCTGTTCTTCAGGAGCTTGATTGAAGGAGGACATGAAGGTGTTAATTATAATATTGTATGATAAATATTATGAAGTGGGGAAGAAGGTATAGTGAGTCTGAGAAAGCTTTCTGGAGTAGGGGGCACCTAAGCTGTGTCTTGGAGGGCAGTGACCTTTAACGTCCAGGGAAAGGGTGTTTGAAGAAGGGGCTGAGGGGCAAAGTGGTGGGGTGACAAATGGTTTACTGGTTGTGGGGGGAACCACTAGTAGGTTGGTGATCCTGGAAAGGAGCTCATAAAGCAGAAAGTGGTGGGGATGGAGCTGGACCATTTCAGGCATTATCTATAATTTTCATAACTTCCCTATGTGGGCTCTGTACCATTATCTCCATTTAGTAGGTGAGGAATCAAAGGCTGAAGGAAGTTCAGCGACTTGCTCAAAGCAGCCAGGGAATGAATTGAGGTGCTTGTACTTGAACGTAGGCCTAATCAGCTCCCACAACAGTACCTGCAGAGGCAGGTTGGGAAGGTCTGGCTTGCTGGTAAGGTGCTTGTTCCTTCTCTTTTGATCTTTTAAGGGTAATAATCCTGCTGTATCTTTTTCCTTCCACCGGCATCATGGTATTTTCCAACATAGTGAAATTGGAACTGGTGGGGCTGGTGTTGAAGGCTACCTCTGAGTATTTGCCCTCCTTTTCATTCAGAAAATCTTCAGAGTCTTAAAGGAAAACCTTTATGTGCCTAACCAAGTATAAAAGGCAGATGAAGATTCACGCCCTTTCTCAAAAGTTCCAATTTCACTAGGCCTGAGCATTACCTGTGAATGTTTAGTTCCAATAAACCCTTGGGGACTGGAGAAGGAGCAATCAGTCTGGGATGGAAGAGTCTGGAACAGGGGCCTCTTGTGCTGTTCCTTTAAGAATGAGTAGAATAAGGAAGGTGGATGACTCACAGATGACCTATGAGTAAAATTATTCTGTCCTAGCCAGTGAAAAATGGGATTCCATTGGCCTATTCTCCCCAACTCCCAAGCTAATTTCTGGCTTGGAGTTGGCTCTTGGGTTGGAGAAACAATATCCATTCAAGCATTCAAACAAAGGTTTTTTTGGAAAAATAATAGAGATCTCAGAGACAAGATGGTCCAACTATGGAATGAAATGAAGAATAAGGAAACAAATGAGATACATCGCTATGGAAAAGTTAATGAAGGAACAAAGCAACACACAATGAAAACTAAATTGTTTGAGAGCGAAGGCTTGAGGAGAATCACAGTGGATGCCAAGAACGATAAGGAAATTAATCACAGAAAATCAGAGGTCTAAAAGTCCTCCGGAGGTGATGTCTCAGAACGGTAATTGGGTCATCCACAGAGACACACATCACTTCTTCTCACAGTCTGTTGCCCAAGCGTGGACATACCTGAGTGTAAAGAAGGCTGGGAGAACATCTCCAGCTGGGGAGCTGGGCACCCACTGAAAACTCCAGTTTCGGGAAGGTGTTCTCTAACAAAAAGGAAGAGGAGGAATATGGGTATTGGGAGCCATCTGTCTCTGCACAGAGCAAAAAGTCCTCTTGGCCTCTGGCTTGGTCAGCAGCAGGAGAAAACTTGAGAACACGAAGAAATGTTCGCAGGGTTCTGAGGGAAAGGCAGTGTGACTGAAGACTTCTGCATTGACGTAACTCACTCAGCAAGCATAAGGCAGGTGGCCAGTTCTCATGCGTGCAAGAACTCAGGGGTGTAGCACATAGGAGCCCTTTGTGGGAAAACCTACCTGTGGAGGGAAAGGATGAATCTGACGTGCACTTAGGAAGGCATGTTAAGGGTCATTGGGTGAGCCCCCTCCTTTTTTTTTATCTTTTTAATGATTATTTATTTTAAAGAAAGGGGGTGGTGAGCCTTTAATCCACTCAGACAGAGTGCAGCACGGGGGGGGGGGGGGGGGGGGGGGGGGGGGGGGGGGGGGGGGGGGGGGGGGGGGGGGGGGGGGGGGGGGGGAGGGGAGGCGAAGGAGTGGAATGTGAGAAGCACCAAGAAGGTGAGGAAAGGGGAAGGCTGGGACGTGGGAGCGCGGACGTGTTGACTTTCCCTGTCTCAGACGGTCCAAAGAGAAAAGTCACAGCTCCAGCCTTTCGGCTCATTCTTTTCTTAAACTGGGAGGGATCTTTAAGGAAAATAATACCTGCTTTTCTGGAGAAACGGTTATGAGAAGTAACGCTTTATAAAAAATTTTACTATTTGGTAGAATGGAAATAAAATATCATGTAGAAATAAAAAGTAGCTATTTTTTCAAGCTCCTTCAGCCATCCATGTTTCATGCATTCTGTCCTCCTCCGTGCTTCTATCTACATGTAAATGTAGAGACATGCAAAGAATGATATTAATCTTTTTCTTTTCTTTTCTTTTTTTTTTTAAATTCTGGGTGGTGGGATATTGGGTGGCTTTCAGTTCTATACAATTTTGTGTTAAGCATCAAAGGTATTGTTGGGGCACCTGGGTGGCTTATTAGTCAGTTAGGGGTTGTGATCTCAGGGTCTTGAGATTGAGCCCTGCGTGGGGCTCCCTATTCAGCACAGAGTCTGCTTGTCCCTCTCTGTCTACCCCTTCCCCCACTCACACTCCCTCCCTGTCTCTTCCTCTCAAATAAATGTGATCTTTTTCCTTTCTTTTTTTTTTTTTTTTAGATTTTGTTTATTTATTTGACAGAGAGAGACACAACGAGAGAGGGAACACAAGCACGGGGAGCAGGAGAGGGAGAAGCAGACTCCCCGCTGAGCAGGGAGCCCAGTGTGGGGCTCCATCCCAGGACCCTGGGATCATGACCTGAACCCAAGGCAGGCACTTAACAACTGAGTCACCCAGGCGCCCCTCAAATAAATAAAATCTTAAAAAAAAAAGGTATTGTTAAATGCTGATGCCCAAGTTGTGGAGAGCAGGTAGGAGATACAATGCATGAACAAGACACTGTCTTTTCATGGGGAAGTTTGGTGAGTCAATTACATGAACATTGAACTCTAGGCAGAATGAGACACTGTAAACCAAATGACTAGTGGGTGACAGGGCCCAGAGGATGAAGGGGAAGGTTTCACCAAGGAGATAGTGTTTGAAATCGATGCTGAAGAATAGGGAAAGCTCTGATGAGAGCATCCCTGGCCTAGCAGGGAGCCAGAGCACGAGCTTGGAGCAGTGAAGGTCGGGGTAGCCCTGAGTAATTGGTGGTGGTTGGAGTACAAAGGATGGACGAAAGAGTAGCCACTGTTCATTAAGTGTGCCCAGTGTGCCAGGTATGACGCACTGTATCTCTAGGCTGCCTAACAGCCCTATTATAGAATGAACATAATTATCCCTGTGGTACAGATGGGGAAACTTGAGGTTAAGAGAGATTTATTTGCCCAAAGTTGCACAATGGGAGACTGTGGCGTGAACCCCTCGAGCTGCCTGCACGCCTAAGCCCATGGCTTTTCTACTGTGCTGTGATTTGTGGTGCACAGGAGACTGGAAGTGGCCACCTTTGGGTAACATAAAATATAGAAATACAAATAAATATAAAAAGTTATTTTTTATAGGTAGACTTTCTAGATAACCAAACTTTATATAAATTTTACCTACATAGAGACTTATGAAATAGAAATCTCTTTTCTGTCTAAGTTTTAGGCAAATATAAGAGCCAAATTGTGGTCCAGACCGCAGCTGTGATAGCCTCAAGCTACTTAATCCTAACCCTAATTTCCTGATCCATAAAAGGGGATAATAATTGTGGGGCTGCCTACTCTCAGATTTGTTTTTATGTTCAAATGAGTTCATAGATGTGAAAAGATGACAAAGAATAAAAGAACCACACAGAAGGGTTTATTATTGCTGGCACACCCCTTGCCCTTCTGAGAACTTACAAACATCTGTTAGAGCATCCACAGGTGTCCATAAAAACTCCCACAGTCTCGGACCTGCTCCCTGAAGGCTTGCAACAAACTGCTTGGTCACCGGGCAAGAAACTGTGGTCTCCTGACTCAGACAAGCAGCTGGGGATTATGAGAGGAGGCGGTGGACAGGGAGGGGGCAGGTCCTCTGTCTGGGTCTCTCCCATTGCCAGCGGAGAGAGGACTCCTGCCTGCCTTCCTGGTTGCTGGCAAAGTCTGGGTGAGAACTGAGTTGGGACCGCTGGGAACAGCGTGGGGAGCTCTCCTGGGCAGAGGAGGGTGTCCCAGCTATGCCGGGCCACGGGAAGGAATGCCGGAGCTGCCAGGCAAGCAGGCCTCTGCCATGTCTGTCTGCGAGAGGCTTGTGGTCTGGAAAAGGGATAGGAGGGACAGGGCCAGGGGCCTCTGGCATAGGCTTTATTTTTGAGGAGTGCTGATGAGAACAAGGTAAGGCCCTGTCCTTGAGAAATTGGTCTCTAACACAATCCATCAGTGTGGGCTGACAGCTAGACTTCAGGACTGAGCTATTGTGGCCTGAGGCAACTCACATGTGCCCCAGGAAGGATTGGGATTGTTCAAGGGTCTGGTCTGGGACCTACCATGCCACCGGGGTTGGGAGTGGGGTGTCTGAAAGCCCTGTTGTGTATGTTGTGTGTGGGGTGATGGGATGGTTTTAGTGAGAGCCAAGCTACTCCTAACTGCTGAAGAAACCAGTTTCTTCATCCTACTTGTCTCTCTGCTATGCTGACACAGGACTTTAGCTCCGCATTAGCTCAAGATGGGCCCCTCTAGTTGCCGGCCTCTACAGCAAAGAGAAGACGTTTCATCTCGGACACCATACTCCTGTGTTCCACGAAGTCAGCTATGTTAGACAGCTGCCCCTTGAATGGCAGGATGCTGACTGGGTTCCCAGCACAGCCCAGGCCCAGCAGAGTGGCCAGGACTCCCCGGGCTCGCCCTCTGCCGCCGAACCAGGGCACCATCAACCCCAGCGAGCATGAGCAGGTGCTCTCTAGGGAAGGTGAAGGTGTGGGAGCACAGTGGGAGAGGCAGGAGCCCGAGATGGGGAACACTCAGGGCAGTTTTTTTTCACCCGTCACTTCTGGGCTGGGAAGTGAGACCCAAGCAGCAAGATGAAATAGGAAATGCTCTCTGGGCTGATCCGTGGAGCTGAGCCCCTGGCGGGTGGAGTCAGGGTTAGGATCTTGTCTTCTTTTTCTTATCCTGTTGGAAACCAGGATTGTAGGGATTTGTCCCAGGTGAGAGGGGGGCAGGGCAGTGAGGAAGCTCTGACAAAAGCAGTTGGGTCAGGCCTTCATCTATCCTTTGTCACTTTGTCACTTGTATGGTGTTTGCAGATAGCCTTTGTCACTTGTTTGGTGTTGGGAGGATGCCGGCCTCACCGGGATGGTTAATGATGCGTGTGAGGGATAAATCCTCAGAAGATGCTTCCTGCCAGAGGGCTTGTGGCGGTTCCTTTTTTGCCCTACACAATGAACATTTTATTCTGCCCATCAATTGGGAGGCGAGGGAAGATCAGGTATGGAGGAGATGAATGAAAAAGGAGTCCTTCTCTTATCTTCCAGATGGCCCAGGTGATGCCCAGAGTGCGGGCTGGGAGGCAACTCCCTGACTTGCCCATTGCCATTTGCAGGGTCCTCTTTCTCAGAAAACCTTATAATGTGAAAAACACCACATGCTTTGCTGCCAGATAAACTCGGGTTTAATTCCACATATGCCTCTACTTCTTCTTTATCTTCTCGTTCTTCTTCTGGCCACTTACTTCCCTGTATGAACTCGGGAACTCACCTTCTCCGACCCTCGGTGTCTCATCTGTCATCTGTATTAATTACTGCTGCCTTGTGGCATTGGTGGGAGTCCTGTGTAGTTCCTAACCTCGTCCCAGCACGTAATTAGTGATAATAAATGGTGGTTGTTTTTAATGTCATAGTGATTTTCAGTTGTTGGCTGCCTGACGGGTCTGACACTGCGCTAGGCACTGCGGATAGGAAGCTTCATGAGGTCCAGTCTTTCCCCAGAAGAGCCTCTTTTTAGGAGGAGAGGTGGGTACAGAATCAGGACACAGATGCATGGGAGCCGCAGGAATTGCTGCTGGAGCAAGAGGCAGGGAGGGGCGGGGCGGGGCAGAGGAGCTGGTGAGATCGCCATGGGGGGTTTACCTGGGAGGTTGGGTAGGGTAAAAGGACATTCACACCGAGATTTGGCATGAAATCCACTGATAACGGTGGGTAGGAGTTGACAATGGGGAACACTAGGGGACCAGCAGGGGAAACCCCAGGGCTTCTGCCCTCTGCTGGCATTCAAGCTCACACAGTTTAGGCTCAGGAGAGAGTCTGCAGTCTTTTTCCAGCAGTTGGGTAGACATGGACAGGGTCCTAGCCAAGAGTGGCTCGGGGAAGGGGTGTTGAGATGGCATGTGTCACCACAGAGCTCTCTCCAGGCCCAGGGCTAGAATCAAGGGTGGACCTCCCCAGAGGGAGTAGCACATCACCAGACAGGAGTTGCAAATACGGAACCCCTAAAGTGCAGGCTTCACCAAAGTTTGGCACAGAACTGTTGTTATCACATTAGGACTTGGGGAGGCTGGGCGCGAGGGGTGGCCGGTAAATTCCAGTGACCTTCTATGTAGCACTCAGTGTCACAAAGAACCACAGGGCACCTCCTTAACATTTCAGGATAGACATCTGTGATTTCAGTTATTTGCAAATGACTTCAAAACCCTGTGATAGATACAAATCGGGTGAATCATTTGGATAAGATAAAAACAGAATTATATTTGATATTTGCTACAAGGATAGTTTATGTCACTTTGCTGGTGATAAAAATAAACAGCAGCTCCCATTTACTGGACTCTTAGGATGTGCCCCTTACCAGGGTCTCATGTAACCCTGGTTCCCTCCAGCTCACGGTCCAGGCCACGCCTGTGGCCCACGGCTGAATGCCACAGTAGAGAAGCAGGTGGCTGTCCTGATGGCTCCCGCTCTAATTCGCGACCACCATCCTGAAGTGGACTTGGGCATTGTCAGGTTATCTTCAGGCTGTGGCTCCGGTGGTTCTCAACTCTGGCTTCCACCAGCATTACCGGGGGAGATCATACCAGGGGCTGCTGCCTGAATGCCGTCTAGAAGGAATGAATTCAAAGTCTTCGCGGAGCGGACCTGGATCTCACTACCCTTTTTTAAAGCTCGGCTGTTGATTCCAGTGGGCAATCTTGGCTGAGAACCACTGCCCTTCTTTCTAGTCCGGGTGACTGTTCACACCTCTTTCTCGGTCTTCAAACCTTTGGTGCCTCTCCTCCCTTCCTTACTCTCAGTCCCAACCTTGTTTCCCATTTAGCTGAGAAAGCAAATGCAGCCAGAGAACTTTCACACCTTTCTACCACCAAATGTATGCCCATAAATTCTGCTTTTTGCCTGTGACTGCGGATGAGGAGTTATTTCTGCTCCTTGAAGACCAAGCCCTCCACTCATTTACTGTATCCTGTTCCCTTACTTAATTAAGGACTGGACTCCAGCAATATTCCCTTCTCTTTCCAATGTTTCTGTCTCTCTGCTGGACCATTCCCATCTGCCCGCCCCATCTGTCTATCTGTGGCTGTTGTTTTTCTCCCACTGAAACCCACCCACACGCATATGCACATGCACTTCCTTCCCCGATCTCATCTACCCCGCCAGCTGCTGCCTCATTTCTTTGTTCCTTGAAAGAATCATTTGCTCCCTGTAGTTCATCTCTCCTGATTTAAGCCCAGTTGAATCAGTGCTTCGCCTCTATCACTCCACAAAAAGCACACCTGTCGGGTTCACCGGTGACCTCCATATTGTCAATCCCAATGGTTAAACCTCAGTCCTTATCTTGATTTATCAGTAAAGTTTGATATGGTTGGCTATTCCATTTCTCTTGAAAAAGTGTTTTCTCTTGGCTTCTGGAATAGCACACCCCTTGGTTCTCCTCTTCTGTCACTGGCTTCTCCATTTCTTTTGTTGACTCATAGTCACTTGTTCACTTTGGAGCACCTCAGGGAGCAGCCCCTGGACTTGGCCTCTTCTCTGTCCCCTAGCCAACAACCCTCAAGTTATAGCTCCACTGCATACCTTTCCCTGAACACCATACTCTTAAATTCAGTTACCATATTTCCTTGGGTGTCAAATAAACATCAAAATGACAGCAGGTCGGGGCGCCTGGATGGCTCAGTGGGTTAAGCCGCTGCCTTCGACTCAGGTCATGATCTCAGGGTCCTGGGATCGAGTCCCGCATTGGGCTCTCTGGTCGGCAGGGAGCCTGCTTCCCTCTCTTTCTCTCTCTGCCTGCCTCTTCATCTACTTGTGATTTCTCTCTGTCAAATAAATAAATAAAATCTTTAAAAAAAAAAAAAAAATGACAGCAGGTCCAACACTGAACTGCTTTTCCTTCGAAAACCACCATCCCTGGGGTGCCTGGGTGGCTCATTCGGTTAAGCGTCTGCCTTCAGCACAAGGCATGATCCCAGGGTCCTGGGATCGAGCCCTGCATTGGGCTCCCTGCTCAACAGGGAGTTTGCTTCTCTGTCTCCCTCTGCCCCTGCTCGTGTGCTCTCTCTCCCTCCCTCATTCTGTCTCTCAAATAAATAAATAAAATCTTAAAAAAGAAAGAAAGAAAGAACACAGCCATCCCCACTTTAGGAGACGAAAACTTCATCTTTCCAGTTGCTAGGACGTCAGACTTGGAGTCACTCTTGACTGTCCTTTATTCATACTGCATCTAGGCTATCAGCAAACCATGTCAGCTGTACTTGCAAAGTGAATCAAGGAACTGACTACTTGTTTGACCCACTAAAGTCACGCTGGTCCAGGAAAGCTCAATCTCTGCTTTTATTTCCTGGAAGAGTGTCGTAACTGTTCCTTCTATCTGCATTCCTCCTCCTATGGTCTCCTCAAAAACAGTAACTAGAATGATTGTGTTGAAAGATGTAGTAGCATGTCATTTTTCTGTTCAGAAACTGACAGGGGCTCTCCATTTCACTCAGAGCCAAAATTCTTAGAAAGGTCTACAAGGCTCTGCATGATTCAGTCCTCAGGTCCTCACAGACTTCAGCCTCTACAGTTTTCTGCCTCTTCATTCTGTCTTACTTCATGTCCCTTAAACATAAAACACTTTTTTCCCTCCTCAGAGCCTTTGTACTGCTGTTCCACTCAGTTGGAACACCCTTCCTTCATACACTCTCATTGTGTCCCCTTCTTTTCCTTCAGGTTTCTAACTAACCGTCGTCTTATTTGAAAGGTCATTCTGACCTCCTTGTGTAGGATAATCTGGCGCCAGCCTCCTCCCTCACCTCCTTGGTTCTCTCCCCTTTATCCTGCCTGTTGTTCTTCAGTGACCTATGTGGTCATCTGACATACTTACTCTGTGTCTCTTCTCACTGAAACGTTGTTTCTACCAGGGCAGGGACTTTATCTCTGTCATTTGTAGCTCTTTTCTGAGGACCCAGAGCAATGCCTTGGAAATGGTGGCTGAGTTTAACTTAACCCTCATGAAAATACTTCAGAATTCGTTGGAATTACCCACAATTTATAGATGAGGACATCGAGCCTCAGGGAGGGTAAGTAACTTTTTCAAAGTAACAGAGCTTGCTAGAACCAGGACGCACACTTCCCAAGCGACTATGCCACTAGGCACTCTCGCTGTTGAACCCGGCCTCCCCACGCCTCCACATTCCAACTTGCCTCATTTTTCCACCTCTCGCTGCAAGCAGGCAGACCCACAGAGTGACAAAATCCCTGTGAAAATGCCCCAAGTGTGACTAGAGGTGTAGGAGGTATGTACGACACGCACACACCATCTCTGATCTGCAATTTCCAAATCCAAAAAAATCTGTGAAAACCAAGTTTTATTTTTAACCTGTTTGGTGGCAAAACCTGTCCTGGACTCATATGAGGCTATTTATAAATCCGTAACCTACTTTGTATAAACACATATTTTTCCTGCGGCAGAAATATTAATCCATATCATTATGAGGAGCTGGCCTGCCAGCTGGCCCACACTGGATGCAGGTGTCAGGCCATAGGCAGTGGGGGCGCAAACCGCTTTTCCACAGTATGAAGCATTCCAAATCTCAACACTTAGCAGGCCTCGGATATGCCTGATAAGTGCCTGATAAGTGATTATGAACCTGTGTTAATGCTTGCCTAAAGGTCTGGCCTTTGAAACTCTGCCTGGAAAACAAGCTGTTTTTTGTTTTTCTTTTCCTGGTCACTAAAACTCCTCTTGAGGATCTTTCCAGGAACAAACTCAACTTTAAGACCTGATTAAGATCAGGCAGAGCAGGCCAACCTGAGATGGGCATGTGTGAGATGGCTTTCTATAAGAGGGAATGAATAAAAGCCTCCATACTGAACAGTGAAACCATCTTTCCCCAACTTTGTTTTTGTGGTGGTTACCAGTGACTGGAAGCTAGGGGTGGTTATCTCCCCTTTTCCCTAGTCATGAGCTTAGAGAGGTCTCTCTGCATAAACATAATAGCCCAAGAGAAAAGGAAAAGTCCTATAGATATTGATATTTAGAGTTCTTTAAATAAAATGGTGGGATTATTCTCAACCCTCCTCTGGTAAGCCACCGGCCCAGCCCCTACGTGGAGCTTCTGGTCAACCTTTAGTGTCTCACTTTTGAATTTAAAAAGACCAGTAAGTATCTCTAGATATTTGAGAAAAGTTTGAAACATAAAACACAGAAACCAAAAAGAGACAAACAACGACCACATGATAAGAGACTCTCAAGAAATAGAGACAGTGCAGGGAGAGAAGCAAACTCCCACAAAAATTATGATTACTGGTGTCTTGGAGGCAAGACAAGGTAGCACAGTAATAAAATGAAGACAGTGGGCCACAAAAGGAGTATTCAGAGAATAAGAAAGAACCCCTGGAAATTAAAAGTATGATACAAATCAATGAATCAGTCTGGGGTTTGGAATATAAAGTTGATGAAGTCTTAGACACAGGTTTTGGTTTTAGAGACCAAAAAAAGGGGGGCTATGCATGAAAAATAAGAAAGGATCATTCTAAGAAGTTCGACTTCTCAATAGGAGGACATACAAAAAAAAAAAAAAAGAATAGTGAAAAAAGAATAGAATGGAAGGGAAGATTTATCAAAGAAATAATACAAGGAAAATTTTGAGAACTGAGGAACATAGGCTTCTAGATGAAAAAACTCACTTGTGTGCCCAGTGCTATGAATGAAAAAAGACACACATCAAAGCACATCATTGTGGGAAAAAACCCACAGAAACCAGAAGCAAAGCTTGAAGACGTGAGGGAAAAAACAAATCCTAAACTGATTACATAGAAGAATAGAAATCTGATTCTGTAGCAGCACTGGAAGCTAGAAGGCAATGGAGCCATACCTTTAAAGTTCCAAGAGGGATTTATTTCCAACCAAGAATTTATATTCACTAAAAGTATTAATCAGATGTGAGGGAAGAATGATGGCATTCTCAGATATAAGAAACTTCAATTATTGTATCTCCAACATATCCTTTCTGAGGAAGTAACTTGAGATATGTTCCTACAAAATTGTAGGTAGGTAAATTAAGACGGAAGAATAGGAGTCTTCCTTGAAGTCTGGAGAGCAAGCTGCTTAGGTTGGAGTAGGAGGACAGAAGATTCCAGAAGGGAGAGCTTCAAGGGAAAAAAAAGTTGGAAACTTGAGGGCTAAATTAGTGATAGGTATGTAGAAGATGAAGCTGATAAGTAAGAGAGACATGAATGGACTCCAGAAATGACAAGGAATATACACAAAAGGAGTGACCCATAGCACACCCCAGAGCTTGCCTGTGAACAATCATTTGTCTGGTCATAATCATGTAACATCTAGTGTTGCCTTAACGAAAACCAAACCAAACCAAACAAAACGGTTTAACTATATTAAAAGTAGAAGAGGTACGTGGGATGGTGGTAAAAGCAAGCTAAAAGTTCTTGTTTTCCATAGTAGGAAGTAATGAATAATATCTAACATTGAACAACAACCAAAAAAGCCATGTAAGTACGCTATTTAGATACACGGCGATCCTTCTAGAATTAGATCAAAGAGCTAAAATTCATTGCATTTGGGTGGCAGAGTTTAGGGGTCTGCAGGACCAGGGCAAGGCCTGGAATCATGTATGTGTATGGCTCTGACTGTGGAAAGGGCTTATATGTCTCTGTGTATATCCAGGCTGGCAGCTAAAATAGGCAGAGTCAAAACCAAAGGATTGTCGCCGACAACATGTTAACAACACAGTCAAAGAAATGAGCAGGAGCTCCCCTCTTTGGGTGTTTTACATACGGCGGTGGCAGAAGAGCTTCCTTTTTCTGTTTCTCTGGAAATACGTTCTTTACACCATTTCTTGTCTTGTCAGAGCCCATGTATTCAGTGTTGAACTCCTTTTTAATTTTAGCTTTTGTTGAGAGAGCTTGGCGGAGTTCTGTCCTAACACTGGCAGAAGAAGGCCTTGGGGAGGCAGGCCAACATGTAGAATTCTGGCCTTGTCAATTCCCAGCTTTGGGCCCTGACTAGTTACTTAAGCCCTTTTCCTCATCTGAAAATGGAGAAAACACTCCTTGCCTCATAGGATTGTATGAGGAATAAATGAATAATTTAGTATATTAAGTGCCTGGCACATAGTAGTTGCCAAAAACATTTAAATTAAAAAAAAAAAAAATAAAGGAACACTGTGGTTTGCCCTTGGTCTGGTACAGAAGCCCTATATAATATTGGGTCTGGGCCCTATAGATGAACCTTCCAGAAGAAACAAGAGCTCGCAAGGAAAGGGAAGGCAGAATAGGGGAAGGCAGGAAATCTTTTGATTTTATCAGAAATTCTTACTGTATTTTGGTGCAGTGTCTTCTGATCTGACTATAGAGCTCAGCAAATTGTAGAGACCCAAACCCTGGAAAGTTTTATGTACAAGGATCGATAAAAGCTCTTAGCCAATTTAGATTCCATATCCAAACAATCAGAGCAGTTGCTCACATTCAAGATAATGTGGAATAATGGAATCAGGGTTCACAGGGCTATCTGTTACCCCAAGGCTCCTGTGTGCCTTACGGTGATGGTTCATTTAAACCAGGGACCTGGGGCCTGAGCCCTATGCTTGGGATAGGCTGACCCATTCTCTGACTCAAAGCCAAGCCCATTGGTAACGGTGCTCGTTTGGGGATGCTTATATCAGGGGATGCTGAGCCATGAAATTCTCCTGGTGTATGTGCTTGGCTCATTTTATGAACTTATTTGGGTTCTTTGGGTCTTAATGGACTTTCTGTCCTGGGTCTGGTCTGTGATCAGCACCCACACCTTGTATATCTGAAGGAAACACCTACATGAAGCGTGAGGGAGTAAGGCGGCCTCTCATTTATCTGCTTTCTTCCTTAGAACGTTCTTCTGATGCTTCGGGGGCTGCCAGAGGGCCTTAGCTAGGAGCTTCCAGAGGCAGTCAGGTGAGGGAATAAGGCAAGAATTGATGGGGCAGACAACAGGCCCCGAGCACACAGAAGGCCTAGAGTACAACTTCGGCTGGTTAGGCCGTGGGAGACAAGTGGGGAAGCCAAAGCTGGATGTCAAGCCAGTGACCCTGGTGGAATTGGAAGGAAGTCAGGGAGCAGAAGTCACCATGATTACAGGGACTATCAGTTTAGCAGGTGCTGTATAAACGCTGCAAGGAAGCTCACCAGGATATAGGTGGCTCAGGGGCAAGGAAACACAAGGGTCCTCTGTGGTCAGCTGAGTGGGTCACACCAGTGGGGTGATAGGCAGAGTAAATACAAGCCACTTAATAACAAAACCGTGTTATAGAAAAATCTACGGTCTGTAATTACTGCTCTGTTATTGTTTATTACTTATGTTTCTGCAAAGTACAAGTTGTACTTGCAATCCAAGACTGGCCCATCAAATTGCCTCATCTGTCAAAAATCCAGCTATAAACTTGGGAAGGAAGTTAAAAAAAAAGAAAGAAAAAGAAACAAACAGGCTTTTGAGCAGCCACAATGGATGGCCAAAGCCCAACCCCAAAGCCATGCACTGGGTAATGGTGGGAGAGCTGAGAAGCTCTCAGTCCCAGCCCTGGAAGACTTCAGTGAGCTGGAGCCAGCTGGGACCCCAGAGCTGCTCTGAGCCTAGCTCATCAGGGGTTTCTGGAAGGGATTCAGGGGATGCTTATAGGAAGAAAAAAAGAGGAAGTACAGATGAGCTTTGCAGTTTCTAGAACATCACCAAGCATCTGCTCTCCCTGGGGTGCACAGTTTCCTGTGTGCCTCTCCCTGGGTCTCTGCCCTGCTCTCTTTGTGGGCCAGCTTCCTCTCTTTCTACAATGCCCCGTGGCCCCATCACTTGATCTTGTGCTTGACGTTCATTTCTTCTAGCACCCCTACTACTCTCCCTTGAAGCTCAAGGCTCCACCACTAGCTGATTGTAGTCTTTCTTCACAGTTGCAATTTTGAAAGTATCCGGTCCAGCTCCCTTATTTAGATGAGTTGCTTTTAAGTCCGAGTTCCACCCTTTGTCCATCAGGGGAGGCCCCACGTGTGAGTATGGGTTGGGTAGCAGGGAGACAGGTAGAATGATTTGCCTATTTGAGTAATATGGGAGCTCTGCAAGCCATCTGCTAAAGGATTTAAAAAGCATAAATGGAACCTCGCATTCTCTCGGTGGTCTGCAGGTTGCTGTGACTGGAGTGTAAGGTGCCTGGGGTGGAGTGGCAGGGGTGCTGGTCAGCTGGGAAGGGGCATGAGGCTTGGCTTCCTAGTGTCTTTGCCTAGGTCACAGGGCCACGGAAATCCATGAAGTCTGTTTAGACAGATTATGTGGTGAACTATTCATGTCTCACCGGAGGTTTGGCCTGGAGCCAAAGGAGGGATGAGGAAGCCTAGCTAGAGAGAGATGGAGAGGAGGGGCCTCTCTTCTCTTACAGGGACAGGTGCATCAGCAGCTCCTAGTACCCCAGCCCTGGGAGTGCCTTGCTCCCAGGCACTGTTTCCTTGCTCCTCTTCCCTGGGGAAGGCTGGTTATGGGCAGGTTCCCAGGTGGTCACCAGCCCAGCTGCATTTCCTCTAGAGATCTCTTCCCCGCCTGCCCCAGTCACTGCACCATGACTGTGGTGCCTGGTGTTTTGTAGGCATCAACCATAGACAGCAGCAAAGCACCCAAAAGATGCTAGTGACTTTTTATTTTCTCGCATACCTGATGCCTCTGTCCTTGGCTCTGCTCGCCCCGAATCGTTGCAAGACCTTGACATTTCCATACCCTCAGTGGCTCGTTTCATCTTCGCTTTCATCTGGTGGGACTTCCTCTTAGTGTCTGCACCCTCATGGCCTCACTGTTGTTTCTCATGACATCCCAGGGTCTCTTCCTCCTAGACACCACACTTGTGTGTTACTTCTCCTCTCTGTTCCGCACGGCTTTCTCACCTTTCCCCCTTCCAGTTCCTTCCTGCGCATCCCCTGCCCAAGCTTGATTAGGGAGAGCTCGTTTAATCATCATCAGGGCTTACACTTGGGCTGACCTGAACGTGAACAGGACAAGTGTGCTGAATGTGCTGGCACCGGCTGCTCATTTGCACTGAATGTTACACTCATGGTGAAGGAGGATTTGGGGGAGGGAGGGGCTGGGTGGAGGGGAGGGAAAGGATACCAGGTCCCGGCACCTCCCGCCAGTGTCCGGAGGGGTTTATAATGCACCCAAATCCTGGAGGCAGCAGGCCAAGGCTGAGACATTTGGAAACTCCTTGACTGGGTCTTAAGGAAATAACCATGGATTTCCCCGAAGATTTAGTCTTAAGGACTATTTGTAATTACCAAAAAAACATTGGTGACGGCCCAGAGGTGGGGTGACAGTTCTGGTCTGGCCACGGAGGGGCAGGTTCCGTGACCCCTGTGAAAGGTCGCTGACGACATGGTGCTCAGGCTTACTTCGCTTTAGTGCATCTTGGTAAAAACTTCAGATCACCAAAGAAAACCAGGAAGGGTGTGTTATCTGTGGTTATCTTGGAGAGAGAAGAATAGGTATTTTTTTCCTTCTGTTGACTTAACTTGAGTTTCTGACATTTCTAGATTGTTCATCAATTTCTTTGACACTTGGAAGACTAACAGTCACTTTCAAAATGAATGGCCTCCACCCAGACAGCTATAACAATAATCGGGGTTGAAAACTCAGTTTCCATTAAAAAATGCTCTCAAAGTAAATCAGGACTCAAATTCACATTTGTAACATTACACACACTGTGCTGTCGGTCAAAGGGAGATGGGGCAAGGGTGCAGTATTTGTTGATTGAAATCAGCTATCCATAAGCCATATCTAAACATGAAACTTGGGGCCAGAACTGTAGTTTTCTTTTCTTTCTTTTCTTAGTAAGAACAGCAAGTAGCAGAGGATTAAGGGGCCATGGTAGAGTTTGCTTTGCTTCACCTACAGCTCACGGAAATGGCTCAGCCCCAGAAGGGGTAGGTCTGGGCCAACACATGGGCGGCTTGAGCCCTGGAAAAGCGGCTGGCTCTTTTCAGGTGGGGCTGTCCTTCTGGAAGGGGCTCCCAAGTGTCACGAGTGACCAGGGCGGGGTGTGGGAGGAGGAAGGTTGCTAACCCTTCTGCATGTAGTAACATTCGTGCTTCTGGAACTCTGTCTGCAACTTTTCTTTATGTGTCTGTGGTTGTTTTTTTTTTTTTTTTTTTTTTTCCCTCTGCAGGCAAGGTAGAGCCAGCTGTGTGGAGCTTTGAGGCCAGCAGCCCAGAGAGAAGCAGTGAAATCCTGGAGCCCAGCTGAAATGAACTGGCCTCCTTGAGCGGGCCCCAGCCCCCGTGCCAGGCCAGGCCTCTGTCCCAGCACTGAGGTAAGACCACCGGAATCCCAGGTTGTGGGCAAAGAGGGTAGAAGGCCTTTTCTTCTGAGGAAACCTCTTCCTCTAAGGCTCAAGGGAAAAGGAGCAGTTGTTTCTGGTACAGTCCAACCGTCAGCTTCCACCTCTGCCTGTTGGGGGGCAAGGTCATCTAATGGCTGAAGAGACTTTGATTTTTCAGAGCACGGCTCATTGACTCCTTTTTTTTCTTTTAAATATATATTTTTTAAAATTAACATATAATGTGTTATTTACCCCAGGGGTACAGGTCTGTGAATCGTCATGCTTACACACTTCATAGCACTCACCATAGCACATCCCCTCGCCCGTGTCCATAACCCCACCACCCTCTCCCTATCCCATTCCCCAGGCCCGCACACACAACCCTCAGTTTGTTTCATGAGATTAAGAGTCTCGGCTCATGGACTCTTAACAGGGAGTTGTAGTTTTTTCGATTGCTGGTGAAATTGGAACTCCAAAGGGAGGATGAATTTGCCTTCCAGGTAAGACTGCACCAGATTCAGGTGAACGGCTAAACTTGGGTGCACCTGCTCTGTTCTCCCAGGGAATTTGGGCTCTTAGGAAACTCTCTCTTTCTTTCTCATGCCCAAGGGAGAGAGAATGACAAATGATGTGGGGAGGTGATTGCAGAGCATTCCACTCAGCTCACTAAAAAATGACTCATTACTCAGGTATGTTCTGATTGCAAAGGTACTATGTGCTCATAAGATATTTGGGAAAATAACAAACGTGGAAGAAAATGAAACATGGCTGAGACCCAACCCCTCTAACCGTCCTTCAGGTAGGTTTCATGATGGCTCCTCTTTCAGCCCCCATAGCACATCTACTCCTCCTGGCAGGAGGCAGAGATGAGGCAGAAAGAACACTCAACTAGGAGCCAGGGGAATTGGCTTCTAGTCCAAAGGCTCTCAGAGAGCTGATTTTTAAATATTCAGGAATTTTGCAAACTGCTTGTTAAACATTGTTGACAGCCGGAAATTGGCCATGGTGGGGAAGTTTTACAGCATGGAAATTAGCTAGTGCTACAAACCAGGGCCTTTTGGTTTCGGAGAATCACATTTCCAGCTTGCTGTACCACCAACAGGCTGGGAGGCATGAAGCAAGTGCTTCCCTGCCCCGTACATCCTTCTCGCTCCTCTCCTGTGCCTCTCCATGAGCACTGGTTGCATGGATGAACAGGAGAGTTCTGGTCTTCTTATCCCCAAAGACAGTTTCGAGGCTCCCTGCTCATGGGAGGGGGTTTAGTTGTTTGGTAAACCTTTGGTTTATCAGTGGAGAGAAGTCAGCTGCTCCCCCCCCCACCCCCCCGCCAACTTGGCCCTCACTTCTTGGGAAATCTGTGAATTACTGACGCCCTTTTATAAGGGCAGATAAAAACTCTCCTTTTACTGACAGACATCTGGGGCATATTTCCTTCCTGGAAAAATCAAGGAGTTGGTCAAAGAAGTGTGAAAAGGAAGCCCCAGTGCTGCTAGATGTGAGAGCCAGGACTGAAATTAGAGCTTTTGACTCTTAAACTCCACTGGGTGGGGGGGGGGGTGAGGGGTGGTGGGATAGAGGGGAGAGGAAAAGAAGGACCCCTTCCTGCCAAATGTGAAATGTAAACAAAAGCCTCTTTCTTCAGGGTCCTGCTGTGGGCAGATGGGAGCTAATTAAATTAGCATAATGAAGTCTCAGCCTCTGCCCTTCTCCCTCTACTTTCAGAGACTTTGGGCTCCCTATGTCCCCCCACCCCCCACCAACCCCTTCCTGTATCCGAGAGGAGGGGATGGCGAGAAGGTGGAGGCATCAGTAAATACCAGTTCACCTTGTAGAATTGTAGTTGAGAAAGATTATGAAGGGGAAAGAACTAGAGGGGCCGTTTGGTCCCATACCCTCGTTTTAAGAAGCCAGGTCACACAGCTGGTGACTGTTGGAGGCTGAGGGGGAAGGCAGGAGCTCCTGAGAGGCAGAGAACGAGGCTGGTGGAATGGAGATTGCTCAGGAAGCCTCCCAGTCACTGAGCCCTTGTATGTGACCAGCAAGGGGACAGGGTGGCCGGTCACCGGGGCCAGCCCTGCCTCCACCATTCTCAGATCCTTGTAGCTGCGGCCACAGCCCCAGCTCCTTCATGCAGCGGGCCCCCTGGTGTGTTTGGAATTAAGACCCCTTCCTCATCAGGGATTTGCTTTTCCAGGTCAGTGAAACCAGCTGGGCAGATCTAATTCTGAGGGCTTTTAGGTGTATGAGGAAGGGCAGGGAAGGGTAGGCAAAGCTTAGTCATGGCTCTAGGCACTGTGCTTTGTGCTCTGTTCAGGATCTCACTGAACGACTTTGCAATGACCTAACAGGGTAGGTTTTTCTATTCTCAGGAGGCAGAGGTGGAAATGGAGTCTCTCGCACAGGTGAAGAGACTTGACCGAGACTGCAGAGCCCACAAGCGACAGAGATGTAAGCTGAGCCGGGCTGTTACTCCACAGCTTCTCAGAATTAGTGGGTGCTCCTCACAGCAAGTTGGCGCTTACATGGGCAGCGGTTCCCAAATGCAGTTCCAATAAGCAGTGTCCCTTCCCTTGGGGTACGCCCTTCCATCTCTGCCGCTCTGTGAACAGGTGTGGGGGAGTGCGTGGAGCTTCACAAAAGGCCACACTGTTCCTCTCAGACACAGAGGGCTCTTCAGTCTACACTAAGATAGCGTCAGAGCTGGGAGTAACCATAGAGTTCTGTAGCATAGTTCCCTCACTCAGGTGATACCTTGGGAGGTGAGCTGGGGTGCTGCTGACCGCAGGTCTCTGAATCATCTGGAAGCAGAGGCCCTCTCAAGGGAACATGTCAACGTGGATCTGTTTGGTTTTCCTCCCTGTTTGGATAAGTGATTATTCCTCTGGCAAGAGGGATTTAATTCAGCTTCCTAGATACTGTGTACCCAGCCACATATCCTGGCCTGTTGGGGCAAAAGAGAGTTTGGCTCGGCCTTGAGTGTACAGGTATGACAAGGGACAGGGGAGGAGCGCTCCTACATCGTGACTATATATGACATATATGAGCTCATAGTCCTACATCACCTCCAAGAATTCTAACGGCCTTTCTGACTGTTTAGACCCCTAAAAACAGAATTTTCTGTGCTTACCCTGCTAATGAGGGAACAAAGCAGCAAATGGTGGGCCAGGGTCTTTGGAAGATTGTTGCAGAGGAGGTAGGGCTGGGGGGAGGAGGCAGAGTGGCAGAGGGAGAGATTTGGGTTGGCACTAAGTGGGGCAGGTGTCTTTGTGGAGCTGGGGTTGACGGGGAAGCAGCACGGACAGATTCGTAGATAATCAAGAATCCTTTCCCTCTCTGGCACCCATCAACTTTAGGAGGAGGAATCGCTCACTTCAGGGGGGCACTTGGAATGTGAATCAGGGCTGAAAGAGGTCCTTGGAAAGCTGGTCAGTTGGCCTTCATATCTTCCATCTGAGGAAAAGGAGGCCCAGAAAGGGGAAGGGCCTCATCTAGGACATGAGTGGAACCGGAGTCTGCTCTCCTGAGTGTCTGGCCAGGGTCCTTCCCACCAAGCTGCTCTAGCTGCACAGGGAAGGATGTTCCCAGGGGCAGGTCCAGCCCTCTTCCTGCCTTGGCCTGTCTGGCCCCAAACCCGTGTGGGGCTGGGTTTGGACGTTGGAGGAATCTGTGGCAATGGCAATCCAGTAGGGAGAGGGTGACCTCTCAGTGAGGCCACAGATCCCTGCAGGTCTATGATGCCAGCCCTTCACCCTCCTCTGTTCACATCTTAGACGTCTTGTGGAGCCACAGGGTATCATTCTGGCTTCTCACTGGAAGTTCACCATTGTTGGAAGACCTCCCAATACAGAGAAAAGTGCCCCAGCTTTGAGGACATTTGAACTGAGTTTGAGCCCCGCTTGACCATCGTTGCACGACTACCTGGCCTTTCTGACTGTTTCCACACCCGTAAAATGGGGGCTGAAATACCCCCACCTTGAGTGAAGATTAATAATTGTTTATGTAATGCTCTTCCCACAAGTAGATGCCTGGTGAATCATCCCCATTATTTTTTTCTCATACAGTTCCATTGAGGTCTAATTGACAGACACCATATTGAAACCTTTACAGCTTGATGAGTTCGGACATATGTATACACTCATGAAATTCTCCCTAGAGCCAAGTTAATGAACATAGCCATTTCCCCCGAAGTCTCCTCCTTCACCTTACCCCTTCCTCCTCCCATCCTGCCTCCCATTCCCAGACAAAGCCTGATCTACGTTCTATCACTATAGTTAGGTCTGCATTTTCTAGGACTTTATGTAAAAGCACAATATAGCACATGCTTTTCTTACTTTCAGCATAATTTTTTAAAGTTTTTATTATTTTAAAAAAAGTTTTTATTGAAATTCCAGTGGTTAACCTAAAATGTAATATTAATTTCAGGTATACAATACAGTGATTCAACTTCCGTACATGACCTGGTACTCATCACAAGAACGCTCTTTAATTATTTGACATTCATCCATGTTGTGTGTATAAATAGTTCATTATCCATTTATTTATTAACAGACAGTTGGGTTGTTACCAATTTTTGCCTATTAAAATAAAGCCAATGTGAGCATTTGTGAAAAAATTTTTTGTGAGGGCCTATGAATTCTATTCCCTGCCTCAACACCCAAGAGTACAATACTTGGGTCCTATGGTGGGTGTGTGTTTCACATTTTAAGAAGCTGCCCGATATTCTAGAGTGGTTGTACCATTTTACATTGCCCCAGCACTCCATAAGGGTTTCAGTTGCTCCATTTCCTTGCCAACACTTGGTATGGTCAGTCTTGTGAATTTTTTAGCTATTTTAATAGGTCTGTGGTGGTATTTTGTAATTTTATTTGCATTTCCTTAAAGAAATGCTCATTTAAAAAAATTTGTCTTCTTATGATTGAGTTGGGTTCTTTATATATTCTACAAATAAGTCCTTTATCGGAGAAATTTGAAAATACATTTTCCAATTCCGAGGCTTGCGTGTGGTGAGGGATAATGGCACATAAAGTCTTAATTATAATTCAGTTGAGAAAGTATGTATAGGGAAGTACAAAGAAAGATAAATAGTCTTTAAAAAAAGGATTTATTTATTTGAGAGAGAGACAGAGAGAACGCGTGCATGAGAAATCTCACAGGGCGGCAGGCAGAGGGGAGAGAATCCCAGGCAGACTCTGCATGGAGCCGGATGCTGAACTCAATCTCACAACCATGAGATCACAACCTGAGCCAAAACCAAGAAGCGGATGCTCACCCAACTGTGCCACACAGGCATGCCCCCGAAGATCAGTCATCTTAGCACAGGACGTCAGGGGAGCTTCTAGGAGGTGATGGTGTAGGCCAACTGGGTTGTAAAAGAATGAAGAGTTAGCTAGGTGGAGGGAGGGCCATAGAAGTTTGTCTATGCAGAGGCATGGCAGTATGAAATATCTTGCTGCATGTGAAATTATATGTAATCTAATCAGAGGATTCTGATTTTGGAGAAGGATGTGGGCTGTAATCCCAGCTGCCCTGCTGATAGCCTATGCACCACTTTTTTATTGTGTTTTATTTTGAAACCATTGTAAGTTCACTGGAGCTTGCAAAGATAGCACAGAGACGTCCATGCATCCGTCATTCAGTTTGTTTCAAGGGCTTCTTCTTACATAATTAGAGTATAATAGCAAAACCAGGAATGTGAGGTTGGTACAACGTGTGTATGTTTCTATGTCATTTTCTCACATGTGTGGATTAGCAGAGCCACTATTACAATCTGGAGATAGACTACCATCACCAGAAAGATCTCCCTCCTGCCACACTCTCATTGTCACACCGCTGTGGCCCCTCCCCTCTGGGTTGCATCTCTGTGATTTTGGCATTTTGAGAATGTTCTGTCCATAGAGACCTACAACATGCAGCCTTCTGAGACTGGCTTGCTTTCAGTCATCATCACACACTTCCGGTCCATCCAGGCGGTTGGATGTATCAATAGTTTGCTCTTTTTTTTGTGACTGAGTGGTGTTTCATGGGATGGATGTACTAGTTTCACTACTGACCTTTCTTGAAGGACGTTGTGGTCATTTCCGGGTTTTGGCTATTACAAATAAAACCGCTCGGAACAATTTTGTACAGGTTTTTGCGTAGATGTAAATTTTTGTTTTTCCAGGATAAATGCCCAGCCGTGCAACTGCTGAGTTGTGTGGCGAGCGTAGTTTTAATTTTTTACGAAATTGCCAAATTATTTTTTAGAGCGGCTGTACCATTTAACATTCCGACCAGAAGTGGGAGTGGGAGAGACCCACTTTGCCTACCTCCTTGCCAGCTCCGGGTAGGGTCATATTTTCATGTTAGCTGTTCCCATACGAGGGCAGTGGTGTCTCATTGCCATCTTAATTTGCATTCGTCTGATCACTGGTTGTGTGACTCTTTATGCACCTTCCCCTCTGGCTATACGAATCTGGACCCCGTCCTTTTAGAGAAACAAGAGGAGCTCATGCTGATAACCCCCATCCCTCATTTCTGGAGCTACCCTGAAGTCTGACTTTTTTGTCCTTTGACCCAGTTAGCAATTCCAGGAGATTTTCTTCATTGTTCTGGGTGGCTCCAGGAAAGTGGTATTTTCTAGAGCTGTGTATTTTTCCAGGGAAGGTTTTTTTTTTTCCTTTACCACAGATGAGCAAACGACCTGTGAGTGTTGATTTTTTATTTATTTATTAATTTTTTTTTTTACTGTGCTCCGAGGTAAGTTCTCTCTCCCCATCCTGTCCTTCCCTGATACCAGTATGCCAACATGTGTATTTATTGGCAGCCGAGATATAAAAACCTCTGGAATTAGGCCAGGGTGGCTATTTTCTCAGTGTTTGCAGGCCTGAAATGCCAAGGGAATCTGCCATGGCCTCAGGCCTTCCCTGTGATCAGCATTTCACGTTCCTTCACTCACAAATGGGAAGGCAGCTTTAATGTGCTGGGGGAAATGGGCATGTCGCTAACAATTCCATAGCATTTATTCTGTGCCAGGCACCAAGTGCTTTCTACATAGGCGCTCATTGAAGGCCCAGAGCAACCCTGAGTTAAGTGCTATGAATACCCGACTTGACGAATGAGGAAACTAGGGTCTACGAGGTCTCATAGCGAGTACGTGGTAAGTTGGGACTTGAACCCAGATGGTTTGGCACCCAAGCCTATCGTCGTCGTCACTGAACTGTACCATCCTGCGAGGACAGGTGGCACCTTGTGTGGAATGCACATTGCTGTTGGAAGCTGCGGGTCTCAGGCTCTTCCCTTGGGAACAGGGTGGGGGAGAGGAGGGCATGCTCTGGGTGTCCTCTGGGCTGTCAGCCCTTGGTGATGGGCAGTGGGAAAAAGAATCGCTAGCAAGTGCTTTCCCAGGGGTAAAGGGGCGTTCTTGGAGGCCTGCCCTGGGCATGGGCTGCTGTCCAGGTGTGAGTGAGGCTCGGGCCCTGCGCCACAGTCTTGTGAAGACACGATTCTGTTCCATGATCCTGCTGTGCACCCAGGCCTGGCTCATGCACACTGTGGGCAGAGGTTAGGAGGAGGATGACGTGGAGGCCCTGACCTTGGGCAAAGCACCCACTTCACTGGCCCCCAGACTCTCAACCACCAGTCTGAGCACTGATAACCTTGAGCAGGCTCTGAAGGGACTCCCCTCCCCAGAGATGACTGAGAAGGATCTTGGCCTTTCCAGCCTGACCGATCTGTGTTCTGGTTGCAAAACCTCTGTTTCCACCTGTAAACAGGACAATAACCATATCTAGTGTCTAGATTGTAGGCAAAGAGGGACTCTGTTGTGAATTGCCCTAAAGAATGTTGGTTCCCTCTTCTTCTCTCCATGGCGCCCTTTCCAATCTTAAATATGCAGCTTCATGGTGGTACTGCCCTGAAAGAAAATGGGTGTGTGTCCCTTGTCCTAATTTAGTTGGCGAAGAGTGTCCATTCACTTGGTCAGTCAGCTCAATTGGCTCTTTCGTGACCCTCTACTATGTGCTTACTTCTGTAATAGGCCTTGGGAACCCAAGAGCCGGCTCCTTGACCTCACGTAGCATATGGGCTACACAGAGAGACAAATATTAGTTAAATAATAGCCTAGCTGAGTGTGACATCATGAACTGTGGCGTTTCTGTGGAGGAGGCTCATGGGTACTGAGTGAGAGAGCCGCAGTCTGAGGCTGGAAGACTTCCTCAGGGGAGCGATTCTGATCTGGGTCGGATTCTTTAACCTCGTTCTACTGAAGAGTACCGTGTGGAATGTTCTGTAGGATCGGCTCACTTGACACTGTGTCCTGCTGACTGACCCGTAGCCTGGCCACCCTGATGTTCTCTCCACCCCAGAAGCCTCACTGTTCTGGGAGGTTCCCCAGACCCAACCATTGGCAGTTGCTGCTGACCCATGGGGGCTAACACGGAACTCAGAGCCACACCTTACAGGCTGGTTTGTTTTTAAGGCTGTTTGTCGTTAAGTGTGCTTGTGACTCAGGGTGTTACTCAGCTGAATGTAGTACGCTACCATGAAATCACATAGTTTTTAAAACAACTTTAATGAGGCACAATTTATATGTCATGAAATTAACTTCCTTTAAGTGTAAATTCAAGGACTTTTAGCACATGTCCCGGGTTGTGCCACCATCATCACTTGTTGGAGGGGTCATTCATCATCATATGGAAAAGGCAAGAAAATTATTTTTTGTATGGAAATCATTCCGGAATTACTTTTTCTGGAGGGAGTTCTGTGCTCCCAGCAGGAGGATCTCATTAATTCATTCAATTAGTATTTACAGAGTGGCTGCTGGAGCCCACAGCGGGGCTAGGTGCAAAGGAGAGGAGAGACACGGTGGCAAGGGCAGTTTTCCTGTGGTCGGCAAGCTTCCTACCGAAGACACACTGTTCTGTGAAGCCTGCCTGCAGGCGTGGGTCTCAGCAGGCCAGGTGTTTGCTTTCCTCCCTGTGGCTCGTCGCTGAGGACAACACAAGGGCCTTGCTTTTGCAATATTGACATATTGAAAATACTAGTGGAGCTGAGAGAGGGAAGTGTACTCTCCAACATCTGCAAACAGCTCTAGGCTTTGCCAAGCCTGAATGCAGGACCTGCAAAGGAGGAGAGTGGGTGTGCTGTTGACAGTGCAAAGATTCCACTGGTGGAATTGGGGTGAGCAGTGAGGGTGCCTGAGGGAAGAAAGGACCAGGAGCAAAGTCAGGGCAGGGGGCTCAGGTGAATTCAGGGAGTAGTGGTTCATTAGGTCCCCTACAGCTTCAGGGCACATTTGCATATAGTGGAGTGTTGCTAGGAGGCTTAAGGGTGGAGTGGAAGTGAGGAATTTGGGCTTAGTGGAACAAACATGGAAGACGCCATTTTGTCTCCAAGGAGGGGCCTAGTTGTCCAGAGTTGGACTTGGAGCATAGACTTGCATGTAGAGAGAGATGGGAGGAAGGTGCGGTGCAGGAGCCACTGTGAGGGCCCTAGTATCAGGGGATGTGGACCTGACTTTGGCTGGGCCAGTGGGGTGAGGAAGGAAGAAGTGGAGGGGAGAGAAGTTTCTATCAGCGGAGAGGAGAACATCTCCCTGCTCCAGATGCTTCTCTTGGGGTCCAAACCTACCTTGCCCACCTGCCTCTTGCACTTCAACTAATCCCTCACAATCAGCTTGTTCAACACCAGACCCGCCGGCTCCTCCCCGCACTGTCTTCTCCTTGGTGGCTGTGCTTTTCTCCCCTCCACGTCTCCATCCCATTCTTCTTGCCCAGGAGGAAGGAGAGGAGCCAGAATGCAGAATGCTACCTGCAGGAGGCAGTGCCATAGAGCGGGATGGTGAGAGATTTCCAGAGAGGGAAGGGCCAAATGCTAAAGAGGGACACTGAAGGAGGGCTGGGGACTCAGAGCCGGTAGTGGCCAGGCAAGCCATGTGCCTTAGGTGCCGAATTTAAGAAGGCACCAGCCCTGCGCTCACCTGACCCCGAGGGTGTGGGCCTCCTTAAATTTTGCACTCTAGGTGCCTCCCTTGTCTTACTCTAGTCCTGGACTAGGTTCCTGGAGAGAACTGGTCTTTGGGAGAACACTGGTGATCTAGGACAAAGCAATGCCTTTCAACGGAGTCAGGATGGCAGGATGAAGAAACTGTAGAACAGTTTCTTCAGAAGAAAGCCTTCTGTGGGAAGCTTCTTGAAGCTGTGTGAGGGCCTATGTGTCTCTCTCTTCCCCACCCCCAAGAAGGCACCTCGGGGTCTCCACGGACTTTCTAGGGTTCCTGGAGCATAGTTTGAAGAACACAGGTCAGCTCCAACCCTCATAAGGTTCTAAGACCCACAGAAATGCACAACTTTCCAAGGCCACACAGGCAGGTAGGTGTGACCTTAGAGGTCTCCCTATACTTTCTTTTGGCTCATTATCTTCAGTTTTACACTCTCTTTTTATTCCCCCCAATGTCCTTCCCTGCTCCATATGAATTAGAAATAATTGATACTGAGGGTCAGAAGATACTTGAAGACTGTAGTCCGAGCAGTCCCTTTATTGAGTGCCTGCTACCTACCAAGCACTATTTTTAGAGGCTTTTACATTCATTGTTTTAATTCTGTAAGAACCTTTCCGAGTAGATGTCATAACCCCATTTACCTGATGAGGAAACTGAAGCTCAGAGAGAACAAACACTTGCCTATATTCGCAGAGTTACGCAGGTGCTCTTGTGTCCAAAGCCTGTGTTCTTTCTCACACTATGTCTTTCTTCAGTCGTTCAGACTGACCAAGCCTTGCTACCAGGCACTGGATTTGGTGCTACTGTAGTACAAAGGAGACGGAACCCTGTTAAGCCCCACCTTGCTTGCAAGGGTCGTGGGCCGGCTGTTCAGCTGTTCGTATGTCTCCTGTCACAGGTGTCTCTGGGCTGCCTGGGGTGGTCGCAGGGATTTCTGGCTATTGCAGAGATGAAATCCATGGCCCCATTCACTCCCCAGACAGCAAGTCATGTAGGCTCTTTTCTCTGTGCCCCTGGGATTCTGGAACATTCCACCAACACACATTCAGGCAATACAGTCAGTTTGCTCTGCAAGGAGCTTGACCCCCCCCTGCCCCGTTTCCCTGCCTTTCTTGGCATTTATCACCAGTAGTTTCCTTCGGCCCCCCCACCCCCCCTAGCAGAGCTCTGATTCACTTCCATGATTTAGCCCTGATAAAGGCAAGTTATTTTGGCCTCTTCTGCCCTCAGCCCCGGTGAGAATTTGGACCCAGTGTTTTCACTTGTCACGTTAGAATGTTTGCCAGAGTTTGCGGAAAAAGGCCTGTATTATTCATGTCCTTGCCAGGAACAGCTGTGCCCTGCCAGCTTGTCATGTGAGCCCGAAGAGCTATCCCAGGAGCACGGCCCACAGCCCCCCGGGGCCCGCCGGCTCAGGTGGGAAATGCGATCCACTCGGACAGAAACAGCAAACAGTCAAGGAGGTCAGAAAGCAACTTGGAAGGGACTGATTAGGGCCTCCCCTAGGAATTCACTGCAGCCCAGCGTGTGTCTGGTGAGGGTGTGTGGGGGGGGGGGAGGTGGGAGGGGTACTGATTCCATCCTTTGCTCTGTGGAACCCATTCTACACCTCCCTCCTCCACAAGATAAAAGCAAGGTGGTTAAACAGTTTAGTAATATCTAGAGGTGCCCAGGACACTGTGCTGCTCACTTGAAACAAACCCTCAGAACGGTCTTTGAGGTGGGGCTGATCTCCATTTAATGGATGAGGAAACAGCCTCAGGGAGATCAAGTACAGGCCGCCAGTAAGGGGTGGAGGGTGGGATCTGAACCCAGGTCTGTCAGGCTCCTTTCAGTGAGCCTCCAGACACAAAATGACATCTCTCCCCCTCCCCGCCCGCCGCCGGCTCACCTGCAGATTGTCCCTGCAGTCTGTCCCAACTGTGTCTCTTACCTTCCTCTCTTCCCATCATTCTGTACATGGAAATCCAATTTCTGAAGCTTGGTGTTCCCATGGGGACTTGACTAGAGTTTAGGACCCACCAGGTCAGTGGTTGGTGGGACTGAAGGTCAGACCAGGGGTGAGGAAAGATGGCCTCTGGCACTTTCTCCTCTCTCAACTGAAATGGCTCCTCTTCACACCCTATCGAAGCCCTTTTTAGTGCTAGGAACTCAATGCTGAGTTTAGAGAAAATCGTAATATCCCTTGCTTGCTTAGAAAAACTCCACTGATTTGAGAGGCAGGGCAGGAGGTTGTAGGGGTAGGGAAGGAAAAAATGAAACAAGATGGGATTGGGAGGGAGACAAACCATAAGAGACTCAATCTCACAAACTAAGGGTTTCTGGTGGGGGGGCAGGGAGAGGGTGGCTGGGTTATGCACACTGGGAGGGTATGTGCTATGGTGAGTGCTGTGAAATGTGTAAGCTTGATGATTCGCAGACCTGTACCCCCGGGGCAAATAATACATTATATGTTATTAAAAATAATTTTAAAAAAGGAACAACAACAACAAAACCAAACTCCACCAGTCCCAGTTTCTTTCAGGATCAATTGGGACTTGAAACACTTAGGTCTGGTGCAGATAATCCTGTTGAATCCCATCTCCCATCACTGCAGCCTCATACCCTCACCCCTCATAGCTTCTCACCATTCCTTGACACAATGAGCCTGCTTTCATGGCTAAGCCTCCGGATTACCATTCTCTCTGCTGGGTATGCCTTTTTCTGCCTGTTAAACTCCTACTCATCCTTCAGAACCCAGGACGAACACTACCTTTCCTGGCTTCCCCTAGTGGAGTTGGTACCACCCCAGCCTTTAGTTCTGAAGACCTTACATGGGTTTACATCCACCATTTTATGGCTCTTTCTCTTCCTCGAAGGCTCCAGGGGCAGGGGCAGGGGCTGGCCCCTGTTTACCCTGTAGCACCTGTCCTTAGTGCATATTTGTGTGAACAAATGAATGGGGGCTCATTAATGAAGTATGTGCTAGTATGTGAGTCATAGGTAACTCCACTTTAAGTACAAGGTCGAGGGACTTCATCGAGAGGTGGTGGGTTAAGGCTGGGGTGCTGGGGTGCTGAGTCGACTGTGAGCTGGGTACTGTGCTAAGAGCACTATTGCAGATGAGCTCTGCAGTGAAGAGGGGGTTCTCCCAGAGGGTGAGAAGACCTTGCAAAGCTTCGAAGTTGTGAAGCATAGCACAGCATGCCCTGTTCCCCAGGCCAGCCTCTCTAACTCTACACCCAGCCTGCCTCCTGGAGGGGAGCTCCTTAGGGCTGGGCTGGGTGCAGACCTGGAGTAAGAGTGGGGATTCTGGATGATCCCCCAAGGATAGGGAACAGGGATATGTAGGTCATTCTGTGCCCCTAAGCCTCCTGCCCATTTAATTCCTCCTTCCCCTCCTGCTGGTTGTAGGCATTTATGTTTTACCCAGGGTCAGATCTGCATTTAAATCCTGGTCTCAAACACTTTAAACGCGAATGGTGTAGCACTGAGCAAAAATACTAGCATGGCTGTTTTTATTTTTAAATTTTTAAAAAATTTTACTTCCAGTATTGCTAACATACAGTGTTATTAGGTTCAGGTTTACAATACAGTGATTCAACAGTTCTCTACATGTCTTGGTCCTCAACTTGACCAGTGTACTTTTTTATTTCTTTTTTTTTAACGACTGGTATACTCTTTTAAATTTTTTCTTTTTAGGATTTTATTTATTTATTTGACAAGACAGAGATCACAAGTAGGCAGAGAGGCAGGGAGAGAGAGAGGGGGCAGCAGGCTCCCCACTGAGCAGAGAGCCCAATGTGGGGCTCGATCCCAGGACTCCGGGACCATGACCTGAGCCGAAGGCAGAGGCTTTAACCCACTGAGCCACCCAGGCGCCCCACGACTGGTATACTCTTAATCCCCATCATCTACTTCTCCCATCCCTCCACCAATCTCCACCCTGATAACTATCAATTTGTTCCCTGTAATTAAGACTCTATTTCTTGGTTTGTTTCTTTTTCCTTTGTTCATTTGTTCTGTTTCTTAAATTCCACACGAGTGAAAAAAATCTATGATATTTGTCTTCATCCGACTGACTTATTTCAATTAGCGTTATACCCTCTAGGTCCATTAGGGTTACAATTTTTTTAGGATTATTAGGACGAGTGATGACGCCACTCTGCGAAGACTGTGTGCTAAGATATCTAATTTATTCTTTTGCCTATCTTGCAGGTAGGTATACGCTGTTATCATTCTGAAATCACAGGTCCTTAACGGAGGTTCAGAGAGACTCCACAGGGTCCCACAGTGAGAAAACGACAGAGGCATAGAGTGGACCCAGGTGTCCCATTACCTGATTCTACCTGATCTACTTACTACATCATCAGTCTCTAATCTGAGCAATCCTAAGAATCACCTGGAGCTCTTGTTGAAGGAGCCATTCCCAGGCTCTGTATCAGATTTTGATGAAGCCCGCTTTGCCGGGGTTGGGGGGGGGGCAGCTGGAAAGCAGAGGTTGCAACAGGTACCCAGGATGAGGTTAGGATCTGGCAAGTTTAGGAAACATGGAATTGTACTTTCCTGCCAGTAAGGTGTGGCATCTGGTTGGCCCTCAGTAAATATTGACTGGGAGTATTGTGACATGAGTGGATGGAAAGGATATATTACTGTGAAAAGCTTTTCATCTCTTAAAAGCTCATTAGGCCTACAAGTAGATCTTAAAGATAGGGGTTAAGGGAAGTAAATTCTGGATCAGTCAGTCTACATTCTAAACCTCTAAAGTCCAAACCATCTGCAGATGGAATGAGCTGCCTTCAAAGGTCCCTATTGATGGTGATCAAGCAACCAGTGACCCCATGTGTCAAGTGCGCTGGTCGAGAGGTTGGCTCTTTGAGGACCTGGTGCCCAGTCAGCCTTTGCGCTGTTCATGCATGCACTGAGGAGTTGTTCCTGGCTCTGGCGTATTAATGTTCTGATGGAGGTGGGGTGGAACAGCTATGCAAATTCAGGAAGGATCCCGACTCCCAGAGGGAAAGCAGGGAGGTAGGGATGGCAGAGGCCGGAATGAATTGGTATCGCGGGACCATCACTCCCTGCTTTGTGCCCAGGGAAACCTGCACTGCGGTTTCCTCTGTAGCCTCAGAGTCTCCAGACGCTCAGTCCCCGGCCACGAGGGCACAGAATACTTCCTTTCCTTTAGGGATTGATGGTGAACTGAGGTATGTCTCTTCTCCATAGGTCTGGGTCTTGCCTCTGTTTTTAGGTTCTTAAGGCCAATCCTGTGGGCATCTAAATTATAGGACATAGAGAGTATTGTCCCTTCAGAACCTGGAGAATAGCTTGAGCTCTATCCTGTTTTCAACCTCAGCCTCGTTGCCAAAACTCAGCAATGGCTTTCCTAGACACCAAGAGCATCTGTGAGACTCCACTAAAAGCTGATGGAAACCTACTGAATAGTTGTCTTGGATGCTTTCATTTCTAAGAGCCACGATAATAGCTGCCACTTTGAACACTGGTTGTGTGTTGGTGCTTTATGTATCTTTTTAAATCTAATCTTTGCAGCAGCCTTGTGGTACAGGTAACTCTGTCCCTTTTTACAGATGAATCAACGAGACTCAGAGATTCAGCTGAGTTGCCCTAGGTGACAGAGTTAGGAAGCAATGGACTGGGACTTCAGACCTATGTTTGTATGACTCACAAATTAGAATTTATTATGCCTATACTCTTTCGTCTCATTGGAATGATAGGAGGGTTTGCTTCTCTCCTTGAGGAGGTCAGTTAGGGATTGGTTACCCTTATTGGAGATGGAGCACAAAGATAACATTCAGAGTGCATCAAAGGGATGGCTGATCCCTGCTTTCAAGTCTGAAGTCAACCCAATGGTTATGAATGTGGATAACCATGACCTTCCTCTAGCTGTTTCTTGGTGATGGCAGCAGAGAAATTTCTGGTCCCTCATGACCCTGCTTGAGGCTCCATCCTGGCCAGAGTTGTTGGGGAGTGTGTGTCTGCACACTGCTGGGTTCTGGGGCAAGGATGTTGGGGACCAGGAGTCTGACTGCTCATGAGTGATGACAGCTGGAAGATGAGATGGGAGGAAGGGAGCATGAGCTGTGCACCATTGAATCAACTGGAACTTGAGACCAAGGGATACCTGTATGATTAACTTGGACAAGGAGACCACTGGAGCCCCCATCTCTGTCTGCCAAACACAAGGAAACTGCATTTCTGGTATACAGATCTGATGTGTTAGAGAAACAAAAATCCCCCAAGGGAGGTGAGGGACTTTGAGGGCTCTTTCCAGTTCAAGCTCTGTTTTCCCTGAACATATTGTACTTTTTGGCTCTATATCTCATGCATATTCCTGTCAAGATGGAGGGTCTTCCCCCACACTCCCCTTTTTTACTGCCTATTGGCCATCTTTTCTTCCACCAGCTTCTTTGGCCTCCATCTTGAGGTGGGTGCTCTCATGCACTGCCCCTTTGTTCTTCTGTTATCTCTCTGAACCCTGACGAAGCCCTCCGTGGCTGGCTTCACTTCCCCACCTTCTGCTTAAAACCCTTGTTCCCATTTTTCCTTTTTGAAGGCTTCTGGCTATAGCCGGCCATTTCTATAATAGTTCCTGTCTTCATTTCTAATCTAGCAGAGGTGGTGTCTTATTCTTGGAGTTATGTAAATAAGGGTCACATTAGACAGCTTGCCCTCCTTTTATAGTGGTCTCATTGCATTTATTCAGCTGTTTTATTTTCTGCCTCGGTGTGTCTAAGTTTGTCTCTCAAAACCCCTCGTGGGTGGGGACTATAGTTTTTGTGGGTATAGTGATGATCGTATTTTAATTTCAGTGTTTGGCAGGTAATAGTAGCCAATAAAATTGTTTCTTCATTTGATCGACTGATGGTAGTTGGATACTTACCATGGCCTGTGCCCTGCACCAAAGGAACTAGGGATAGGGAGCTAATTATGACTTAGTGGTTGAAATGCTTATAGTTTTAAGGGATGAGAGACACAGAAGCAAACTAAAACTATTTGAATTTGCTTTGAACTATAATTGAGGTTTAGTAAAATTCATTGGGAGCTCAGGTGAGAAATAACAAGAAGAGAGAGATGGAGACAGACTTATGAAGAGTTTTGAGAATAGAAATAGAACTTTGTTTCCTATTTGTCACAGCTGGTATGACAAATCGGCCATGAACGTGAGGGTAAGAGGATGAAGAAAAGAAGTTAAGAGACAAAGAGATGGGGGCAGGGGGAGCACTGAGGAGGATGTCCAACAGTACTAAGTTTATTCAAAGCATTAAGGCCATATATATAGTGATAGGAGAAGCAATACACCTGTGTCTAGTTAAACAGCCACAAGTTCCCATAAGTTTCACATTTAACTATAAGCAGACCTCGTGACACCAAACGGCTGATGATAGTACAATTGTTCTGTATTGATACAGCAAACCTGAAAGTAATTTATGAGCAGTATTAGGGCAGCAAGGACCAGCAATGAACTTTTGACCCCAACCAAATTATTCTCATTTGTTTAGCAAGTGTGTGGGAAGTCATGTAGGCGAGCGCACAACACATAACACAGACCCTTTCTCAGTGCTACTCAACTTTTCCTGTCCTAAACCTTTTGTTAGGTTATTCAGACTTTAAAGGAGGCACAAGTCAGGGCCTGGTTTGGTCCTTGTCTCAAGCCTTATTGTGGCCTCCCACACCTATTTAGTTTGATTTGTATGTTTAAAGGCTTGTTCTAGGGGCAGTGAGGTACCAGGATGAGCAAATGACCCAGGAGCACTTGGGGAGAAGAATGGGTTGAATACGGGGTAAGAAAGAAGGAGAAGTTGAAGATCCTGGGCTTAGGGAGATAGTAAGAGCTGGGGGGAGTGAGAGAGAGGGTTTTAATTGCTTAGGTATCTTGTGTACTGATTACTGTGTGTGTGTTGGTTGGGGGTTGGTTAGTTAACATGAATTGCCTTATTTTTCACCCATAAAGCCCCAGAAGAGGTAGGTTCTTTCATTTTCTCCATTTTACAGGTGAGGAGACATGCTCAGAACAGTTGAGTAGCTTGTTGAAGATCACACAGCTAGAAAGTTCTAGAGTCAGGTTTAAACCCAGGAGCTCTTGCTTCAGAGCAAACACCCTAGAACAACTCAGCCAACTGGTCAAGCACCTCCAAAGGGCCCTCAGTACCCATCGCTGCCAAATTTGTACCTCCAGCCTGGACCTTTCTCCTGCCCTCTGATTCCACCTTGGGCTGCCTGTTTGCCCTCCACTTGATGGTGTGATCTCAAAACCACAATACCCCAAACTGAACTTCAGCTCTTCCCTCCTCTCCCCTTTTCTACTCAGAGCAGCATCAACCTTGGAGCTGCTTCAGCCCTAAAACTTGACATCACCCTTGACCTTTATCTCACACCCACATCAAATTCATCAGACTTGAGTTTCGGAGCATACCTGAAATCTGTTGCTTCTCACCACCTCCACACTCCAAGCTATGGGCATCTGGCACTGGGATCTCTCTAGGGATCTCCTGATGGTCTGCCTGCTTTTACCCTTGACCCCTCTCACTATCCCCACGTGGCAGCCTGAACAGGCCTGGCAACATGGAGTCAGATCAGGTTGCTTTCTTGCCAGACCCTACAGTGCCTCTCACTTTGACTTAGAATAGCAGCCACAATCCTTACCATGACCTGTAAGGCACTAGCCGATCTCTTCCACCCACCCACCCAGTTGTCTCTGTCCCTCTGGGATCCCCTCCCTCTGTCCCCTTCCCCTGGTACCTTGTCTTCTGGCCAGAACACACCCATGCACTTCTGCCTCAAATGCTCTTCCTGAGATACTGCGGGGCTCACTCCTTCACTACCTGTAATTCCTTGCTGGAATGTTCTCTTCTCATTGAGACCTACTCTGACCTTTTTAAAATGGAAACTTGCCTCAAGCCTGCAAGCCTTGCCTCAAGCCTTCCGATCTTCCCCTTCCCAAGCCCTGCTCTGCTTTGTTTCCCATAGCACTTAGTATCCTCTCATATACTAAATAATTTATTACACTTATGGGTTTTTTTGGTGTTTCACTCTGCCCTCTAAGCGCAATGATCTTTATCTGCTGCGTCCTAAGGCACTAAGAGTTTTGCTGAGGACATAGTGGCTCATGCATTTAAGAAAATGAGTAACTGTAGAGTGCAAAGTTTCTGTACAGGTGTTTTTAAAAGATGTGGTCTGGATCTGAGGGAGGTGCCAGAAGGGCTGGCCCCATGGATGCAGGAATTGTCTGGAAGGGGGTAGAGAGTGAGCAGAGCCCCTGCTGAGGCCGGATCCCTGGGGATGTGAGCATTTCAGGGTCACTCTGGAAGCTGCTCAGCAGAGGAGGCTGAGATGGGAAGGGAGGAAGGAAGTGGGAAGTATGCTTGTTAGACTTTGGAAGGAAGGAGTTTGAAGGAGACCTGGGGAGGCCTCACAAGGTACACGCTGGAGAGGAACTTTCAGATTTTGCAATTAGAAATGCAGTCTCAGGGGAATGATGTGCTCCAAGTTCAATTATTTGAGGAACAAGTGGAAAGAGGGGAAGTGTAAGTAACTCAGAAAGCCCTGCTATGAGGAAGGAGAGATTAGGTGGCTGTTTGAGGAAGTGATTTGTCTGAAGGACTTGTTTTTAGCTGTAAAAAACACTCTATGTGGGGTGGGTGGATGAGTGGGTGAGTGGGTGAGGAAGTGATACAGAGTAAGCTAATAGTTTATGTGGAGTTAAGCTAATAACATCCAGACTGACAGGACATAGTGCAAATTATACTTGTCCTTGCCAAAGAGCTGCTGCTCAGTCCAGTCCCCCAGCACCCTGCCTGGCGCACAGTAGGTCCACAATAAATAGTCATTGACTACAGAATGAACTCCTGTAGACCTCAGTGACCGTTCCCTGTATCAGCAGCAACAACCACAAAATAAAAGGATGTCTAATGTAGGGAGATCACTTTTTGACCCACTGACTGTTGGCTCCTGGCATTTCTCTCCCTGAAACTCCACCTTCCTGAGCGCTTTGAGCAGCTGTGTTTGGTTATACTTTGGGTTCCTTTACTGCACAGGGGCTCTGTTTTTAAGAGGTCTATCTTCGGGTGACTCGGATGACTAGAATGACAAGTTAGTGAGCAGTTTCACATGGATGTAAAGACTGTGATGGTGTCTTGGTCTGTTCAGGCTGCTGTAACAAAATACCAGACTGGGCGGCTTAGACAACAGAAACTTACTCTTCATGGCTTTGGAGGCGGGGAGTGTGAGATCCAGGCGCCAGCGTGGTGACATTCCAGTGAGAGCTCACTTCCTACTTCCTCCTTCTCACTGAGAGCAGAGCTCTCTGGGGGCCTCTGTTATAAGAGCCCTAATCCCATTCCTGAAGGCTCTGCCCTCATGACCTCATCACCTCCTAATACCTTCATGACTAGGGGTTAAGATGATCTCAGGGTCCTGGGATCGAGCCCCACATTGGACTCTCTGCTCAGCAGGGAGCCTGCTTCCCCTCCTCTCTCTGCCTGCCTCTCTGCCTACTTGTGATCTCTCTTTGTCAAATAAATAAATAAAAATCTTTATTACCAAAAAAAAAAAAAAAAAAGATTTCAACATTGAATTTGAGTGTGGGGGGGAAGGGGGATGCAAACACTCAAACCAAAGCTTATGGGGATTCCTGGGAAATAGGAGGAACGAAAGGACTGGCCAGGGTGGCAGGAAGATCTGTGTGCTATTGTTCAGAGCCTGGCATTGGACCACCTTTGTCTCACACCAAGTTGTGCCACCTCTCTGGGAGTGGGATTTCGATGCTCCGAGTTTGCTTTCTTTGGATTTTATAAAAAGAAGAGTGTTAGGAAAGGAACCATGATTTTAATATATCCAGAGCCAAAGCCTTTCTTCTTCTTCTTCTTCTCTCCCCCCTTGCCCTTTTCAAAACGTGACATGCGAAGCATGCTGGGTTAATTCCCTAGTGGTGACAAATGACCTAAAGTTCAGAGATGTCCTGGGAGAGAAGAGAATGAGTTGACTCCTCTTTAAATCCTATCTTCTCTGAAAAGAGAAAGATTGGTAGACTGCATAGGAAAGAGTGAAAGAAAGAAAGAATCACTAATATTTATTAATGCACATCTTATGTGCATGAAGCTATGCTAGTCCCATATGCACCTCACCTCCATCCTATTAGCTGATGGGCATTAAGTCAGTATTTTTCATAACCTACCCAAGGTCTCACAGCCAACAAAGGGGAGAGAGGCTGGAATAAGCCCCAGGAAAGAAAATGGAAATCTGTGGCTAAAAAGAGACTAATGTAAGAAATGTAGCTGCTTGAAGTCAGCCTGAGTCCCTAGTGCCCAGCCCAGTGTCTTATTCTTAGGAAAATTTTGAGAAATACTTACCAAAGGCATGGTGAGTTGACTGAATGAATTGCCAGGACCCTGAGAAAAACCATAAATATTTTGCTCAAGTGCTACTGGAGGTCTTTGTTGTCTTCTGTGGAATGGGACAAACCAAGGGAGAGAGAAATAGAATTTAAATCTTCAAAAGGTGTAATTATGAACCATCAGCATCAGGCAATAACTGAAATGTCTTATGTACATGCACAGCAGACGGTAGCACTTGATAATGAGAACTATGGTACTTAAGGGAATTATTAATTATTAAATAAATCTAGCCCACTGCTTCTTTTTACCCTGGGACATGAGACATTGAGTTCCGAGGCTTAAGACTTTTCAATTTGGAGCTCATATTAAAAGGCCCTGTAGCTTCTCTCTATCTATAATGTCTTGTTACAAAAGATAGTATCTCTCCCAGTTGGCAGTCCTGCACAACCTCTTGTACCTTAGTTTAGTGGCTTTTTGTGCGGTCTACGCCATGAAACTTGTGTATGGTCCCATAACCTACATTTTGAAGACCATCCTAAGTATCCCCTCAAGGGCAGACATGTGAGGTCATATCAAAAGACATGTTGAGGGGCGCCTGGGTGGCTCAGTGGGTTAAGCCGCTGCCTTCGGCTCAGGTCATGATCTCAGGGTCCTGGGATCGAGTCCCGCGTTGGGCTCTCTGCCTGCCTCTCAGTGTACTTGTAATTTCTCTCTGTCAAATAAATAAATAAAATCTTAAAAAAAAAAAAAAAGACATGTTGATTATGATGATAGTTATCTTAGAAATCTTCTACCCAACAATAAGCATCTTTATATCCTCAATAACTGAGGGTTTCTATTCTCAGGAACAAGATGGGAGATGTGGATTGCAGGGTGTTTCCATTGGCTCAGCTGTACTCCCTCCATGGTCGTCACTAACAAATGCTAGTTGGTGTCGGGAGGATAGTTCTTGTCTTCAACTCTAACCCGTGATTTAGAGGAATACAGAGAGAGGGCTTGCTGATTTATGGATAATTTATAGCCATCATTAGTGGTAGCACACTTTGCATGTGCCACGGTCAAGGTTCTGGATAAGCTTTACAGGCTAAGAGAGGATCAAAGTGTAGAAAGCAAGAAGGACAAACAGGATCATGTGTGAGCTCCAAATACGGATGGCACAAGTAAGGAGACCAGCTGGGTATGGCTGGAGAGGAGGACTTGGAAAATGAACTTGATTTCAGTGGTGCTCAACCGAGGGTCATTAGCATGAGACTGCTAAAAGTAACCAAGAATGCTTGATATTTGCATTGTAGAGGTGTAATCAGTTTCCTGTTCTATACTAGTTGGGCCACACCTGGAAACTATGTGTAGTTCTATTCAGGGTGATGTGGACAAATGAGAGTGGGCCCTGAGGCAGGTAAGAGGAAAGGTTTAGAGTTGAGACCATGTTTTTGAAGGAATGGTTCGAAGAAGGACAATCTTCAACCTGAATAAGAGAAGGTTTAGGGGACTGTAAAAGTCTTAAAGGATGTCCCTAAGAAAAAAAGAACAGACACGTGCTTTCCTCTAGAGAGTAGAATTAGAATGAGCAGGTGAAGGGTGAGAGGTGCAGTAGTGCAGCCCAATGTAAGTAAAAAGTTTTCCAGAATTAGTATTTCACTCTTTGTGGCTTGGCTGCCTTGGAAGAAGAGATTATCATAATTCCAGGTATGAAAGAAGATGCTGGCTGGCTGGCCATTTTTTGTTGCTATCGAGGGGGGAATTCATTCATCAGGGGATAGGTTGACCACCTGACTGTCCACTGAGGTCATTTTTTTAAAAAAAGATTTTATTTGACAGAGATCACAAATAGAGAGGCAGGCAGGGTGGGGGTGGGGAGCAGGCTCCCTGCTGGGCAGAGAGCCCGATGCGGGGCTTGATCCCAGGACCCTAAGATCATGACCTGAGCTGAAGGCAGAGGCTTAACCCACTGAGCCACCCAGGCGCCCCCACTGAGATCATTTTTAACTGTAATGCTATGTCATAGGGCACAGAGAACGTTTAGGCCCCATATGCTGTGTTCATAACAGTGCTGGTGATTTGATAGGCAGGGGAAGTGTAGAGCACTTGAGCTTTTGATGAAGAGCTAATGACCGAAATCTTCCTGTACATACTTGACTTTCTCTGTGATGAATAAAAATTAGAATCCCAAAGTGCCCATTGGGTAGCATGACTCAGAGCACTTGAATTTGAGTTTCTTTTCCACAGGATCTCAGGGACTGTTGGGATCTCCTGGATGTCCTTTGAGCACCATTCCAGCTGTCCACATCCTACACATCCTTCCAGGTCCAACATTATTTCTTCACAGAAAACCTTCTCTTCTCTGCCCTTATTTGTAGGGGGGTTCTTTCTTCTGTGTGCTCTAAACATAGACTTCGGAGTTGGGTTTGAATTCCAGCTTTATTCTAGCTGCGTGCATGACCTTGGTCATGGTGCTTAGTCCTTTGTGTAAAGATACTCATCTCTAAATGTAGGTGACTTGCATTAACCTTGCGAGATCATTGTGATAATTGGAGAGAGACAAATTTGCCTTGCACAGCACCTAGCATATAATTTATGTTCAGTCAGTGGTGTTGATATTTATGATGATTTTTTTTTTTAAAGACTTTTTTATGTATTTGAGAGAGAGAGAGAGAGACTCTGTGTTGGGGGGGTCAGAGAAAGAGAGAGAGAGGGAGAGAGAGAGAGAATGAATCTCAAGCAGACTCCACTTCGAATATGGAATCCAACATGGGGCTCTATCCCAGAGCCCTGAGATCATGACCTGAGCTGAAATCAAGTTAGCTGGCCAACCCACTGAGTCACCCAGGCACCCCTATAATGATATATGGATTGACATTAGGAAACTGACCCCTGGATTCAACTACCTGTGAGTAGCTACTTGGAATGAAGAACCAAGTCCCTCTCTCTTAAACCACTGGAGTCCTTTCCCACAACTTGGTCTTTCCTGATTGCCTCTAAAAATTCCAATTATATACACCAGGTCCTGGCTTTATCTGGAACCAGCTTACTCAGGTACTTGACCCAGTGAGTTCTTCATCACTGCCTGTCACGGTTGCCTGCCTCCCCACATTCTCTGCCCCGCTTTTAGGTCAGCTGCAAATAGCTGGGCAGGGTTTCACAGCATTGTTATGAATTTCCATGTCACACTCCTATCCTGTGCACCTGGTGGTAACTAATTCTTTTTTTCATGTGATCTAGACCTTTCCATTGAAACTGTTAGTTTATAATATTGGAGAGACAGGTGGGATCTGGTTGGTTGCCCTCTCCTGGACTCATTTTGATTTGGCTTTTCAGTCAGGTCAGGCCTTTATTTTTTCTTGGGTAGAGTATGATTCTCCTGTAAGTACCTCATTCACAGTTCATGCAAATAAGAGTATGCAGAAGTCATTGCCTAAGACCCAGTCTGGACTTAGCAGTGTGGTAGAAAAGTCTTGGGTGTAAGGTCACACCCTAGCAGAGAAGATGGGCACAGAAACTGTGAAGGGGATGTTGTGGGGCTCAAGAAAGGGGCTCCTAACTCAGACTGGGAGTCAGGGAGACTTTGGCTCCTGTACTAAATTGCCTCATATTCAATATGCTCTTTACTTCAGACTTACTGGTTCTTCCCACATATCAGGTCAAAGAACACCAACAACTCCTTCCTGGGTGGCCTGACAGAGACCTAGGATTATCTCCTCTGGCCTCCCCAGGTCTCACCTGTGAAGGTATGTGTTTTTGTGACCAGAGTCCCTTGGAAGTATGGCCTCATCTCATACTTGTCAGGGGTATGAGTTGCCCTGGTGCCTTCTGTAATGGTCCGTATTCATTTTGCTGCCTTTACTCTCATGATTCCACTGTTCCCAGGGTTGGGGGCCACTGAGTTTATGGGCGGAAATGAGTTCCACTGAGACACAGAGCTTGGCCTCTGCTCACAATAGAAGCTAGAGGGGTCAATACCCAGTCACCTCCCTTTATCTCTTAGGATGTCAGTGGTTCCCACCCTTTGAGAGGCCTTGTGGGTATCATTCTGTCATCTTTGGCTGCCCCTAAGATGGCCAAATCAATTCTGAGTGTAGAAATCTAGTTCTCTAACAGCCTTTCAGAATCTGACGTGGCACCTGAGAACAGTTTCAGTCTTCAACCATAAATATCTTTTAACATTGTAAATATAGTACCTGACCATGATCAGAAAAACCCACAACAAATATTCGGGGCCTACTTTTGTGAAAACACAAAGGCAAATTAGACATGGTCCTTGCCCTTAAGGTACCCACAGTCCACTGTTATTCTCTGTTGGATGGTTCTAATTGTTGGCCAGCAGCCTGTGAGACAGATCCTTTACTAAACTCTCCCAAACAACCCATCCCTCTAATCTCTTGGGGATGGCAAAGCATAGGCTCCTGTGACAGCAGATGGTGGGCTGACCTCACACCCACACACCATGAAGCCTGGAGCTACGTATGGACTGGGACTCTGACTTGAGTGTCCCTGTGCCCCACAGCCCTTAGCCAGGGACTGGCATCTCCCTTTGTAGGCGCTTGATAAACTCCTACATGAAGAATTACAGTAGCAAGTTCATAAAGGGATCTGTTCTGGGGTCAAACTCCCTGGGGGGTGCCTAAGTCCCTGCTTGGCTGGCCTTTGGACAGAGCATGTCCTTTGTCAGTTCACTTTCATGAATAGCCACTCTGACTTGGTTATTAAGTTGCCATGACAACCCAATGAATTTGAAGTTTAAAGGAGAAAAAAAAAGTGTCATAAGGGACATCTTTTTTTTGAGGGGGGGAGTGGATTCTGGGATCACCTGAATTTCTATCATTACAAACAAAAGAGTCGCTCTCTGTTCCGTTCTCTTCAGTGCGTCGAGTGGATCTGAGGGAAGATATATGGCAGCCAGAGAAATTGGAAGTGAGACTAAACAGATGACTTCTGCACTTTAATTCTGCCATGAACGTGCAAAAGTCATCCCGTGACTCACGGTGCAGTTTTCTCTGCTTTTCAGTTTGACAACAGGATTTTGTTTGTTTTTCTTTTTTCCTTTTAAAATGTTTTAGAAAATAAAGGGGTCTAGTTAAAGAGCTGTGCTCGAAGGCCCTGTGTTTCTGCAGGGGTAGCACTGTGCTAGAAGGGGCTAGGCTTGAGAGCAGGACTTGAATCTTGGTTCTGTCCGCTTCTTGCTGTGTGGCCTTTGGACAGTCACTCACTCACTCTGAGCTTCAGCTTCCTCACCTGTAAAACAACCCACAGAGTTTTTCAGAAGATTGAAGATAAAATGGAAAGCACCTAACACAGAATAGGGCTTCAGTGATTTTTTCAATGATGATGGTGACATGGTCATCACGGTAATGGAGTGCGAGGCTCTTCCTACATAAGGAAGACGTGGCTGGGCTGCTTTCCCAAGATTGTCTGTGTCACCTGAACACGGCATGCTGCTTCCCGTCCCTGTATTTCTGTGTGTTCAGATGTGATTCTTTTCCTAAATAGCAACTCTGACCCTGGATGCAACCTCAGAGAAGCAGCATACAAGCATGTCAGTGTAACTCTAGCCGCTCAGCACATTTTTAAAAAGGGCGGCGGTCAAAAAGAAAGAATAACTGAAACCATGACCAATGTTCAGTCCTGTGGATCTAAGACCCGCACAAGGGTGGGGGCGTGAGTCTGATGTGCCCTCGGTCTCTGTAGAGTGACCGTTTTTGTGCAGGGTCTGATCCCAGTATTTGTTTTTCTTGTGCTGCATGTGCTCAAAATAATTGCTCCTTCTGTTACCCAGAGGAAAAAAAACATTGTCCTCTGTGCCGGGCCGGAATGATAACCCTGCTGTATTGGGTTCACAGAATGAACTTGTGTGTGAGCATTCAGTGTTGTGTAAGCAGACTGTGTGTTTTATTTTATGGGCGATTAAAAGTAGGAGGACTTTTCATTTAGTGCTCATTTATTGCCCATGATTAGCCACACAAAATAAGATCTTATTTTACCTGACTTCTAATTCAGCTGTTTGTTTGTTTATTTATTTATTTATTTATTTATTCATTTTATCTGTATAAGTCCATGTTTTAGTATATGTTTAAAAGATCCCTAAGGACTTTTTAGGGGCATCTGGTGGGCTCAGTAGGTAGAGCATGGCACTCTTCATCTCAGGGTCATGAGTTCGAGCCCTCCAGATAGGTGTAGAGATTACTTAAAAAAAAAAAAGTTTGTTTATTCAAATCAGGATCCAAATACAGTCCTTACATTGTAGTAGGTGGATATGACTTGTAAAATAAAGGGGTCTAGTTAAAGAGCTGTGCTCGAAGGCCCTGTATTTCTGCAGGGGTAGCACTGTGCTAGAAGGGGCTAGGCTTGGGAGCAGGAATAGTTTCCTGAGGGAGAAGGATTTGGGGCCCTGGTGCTGATTTTGTGACCAGCCATTGGTAAGGTGTGGCTCTGCTGTCCTTATAAACAGAGGCCACCGATGCTGCCACCTCATGGGCCTTATCTCCTCTCATTGCTCAACTGTCCCTCTTACAATCACCCACTTCTGATTTCTTGTCCTTATATTCTTTTTTTTTTTTTTAAAGATTTTATTTATTTATTTGACAGAGAGATCACAAGTAGGCAGAGAGGCAGGCAGAGAGAGAGGAGAAAGCAGGCTCCCTGCTGAGCAGAGAGCCCGATGCGGGACTCGACCCCAGGACCCTGAGATCATGACCTGAGCCGAAGGCAGAGGCTTTAACCCACTGAGCCACCCAGGCGCCCTTGTCCTTATATTCTTGAGTGAAAATAAGACCATATGAGATTCTTTGCTTCTTGAAATATTTGAATACCGAAGTCACATTGAGAAGCCCACCCTCCCACCCGCAGGACGGTTAAGATTTATGCTTTTCACACTTGTTGGCCCTGGGGGGAGGTTGATAGAGCGTAGATGGTAAGGAGGTATTTTCTGGCTAAAAACAACGACAGGATGTTTTGAGACAGGGGCTTTTGCTCTTGTAAGCCTCAGTGCACAAAGCTGAAGTTTTTGCCGTTGCCACAGGTGGTAGTTCAGCTCATAACAGCAGATGGCATATGTCCGAGTGGCCTGTGGGGTACCCTGGGAGAAGCTGAGGTAGCACAGTCAGAAAGGCCATCGTGTTCCGTCTGCAGGAAGGACCTCTTAGTTGGGGGCCTCTCATTATGAGATTTATCTTGTTAGGCAGCCTATTGTACAGCATATGCCGATGTTTACTTTGGATTAAATGCTATAGCTTTCCGTGCCCATTCATGCTTTCATCCCCTTCTGATTTGCGCCTGTCAGAAAGAGTCTTTCCTGTTGGCCATTTCCTCCATCTCCCCGCCACCATGCTTCTCTGCTTCTTCCTGGTAAGGGGCACCCAGCTCTTGGTCTCTGGTGTACTTAGACGTCTCGATTGTTCTATTCCAAGCACGGTCTGTGTTGTATTGTCAGGTTTCTTGCGAGGTTTCTTGGGTTCTTGGGGAGACTTGTTTTTAGAGACAGGAGACATGGAAAATAGTGAGGGGTACAAAATGGGAGGCAGGCAGGCCCGTCCACCTCCTCCTTGCCCTGTGACTTATGCTCCTTGGTCCTGACTTCGACAGTCCTTGACAGTTTACTGAGCACCTTCCCCCTGCACTCTCCCAGGCCACGAACTTGCTAGCGGTACGCTCGGTTTTGTAATCGACAAAACTGTGGCTCCGTGGAGTGAAATGGCATGCCAAGGGCTCCTTGACTAGTAAGGGTAGAGCAGGACTGGAGCTCAGTGTTCAGATACTGAATCTAATCTTCTTTCTACTCTTTGTCACCTGGCTTAGGTTGGTAACCTGGAGCCTGGGAAGGAGAAAGGACTCAGCCTGAATCGCAGATGTGATTCAGGACTTTAGGTAATGCTGGGCATGAACCTCTGTGTGGCCAGTGAATGGGGAGGGGAAGTAGAGAAAGGATGAACATCAAACAGTTACCATGTTCAGTGGAAATAGAAAGCAAGCCACAGATGTGGGCCATGTGTGTAATTTTAAATTTGGTAACAATCATCTTATAAAAGTAAACATAAAAGATGAAGGTTAAGTTTTATATCTTTAACCCAATATCTATAAAATATTTACTTTATTAAGCAACTGACATAGAAGTTATCAATCCAACATTCTTCCATTCTGTTTTTCCATATAGTTTACATACGGCACGTCTAGGGATGGCTTGGGCACACTGCTAGGGCTCCAGAGTGCATGCGCCTAGTGACTCCGGTGCCAGGTGAAATTGTGTTTTATGTAGTTCGTATATTGCAACAATCACAGTACTGCCTAATGGCTGAGGAAATGGGCCCAGAGAGGTTATATAACTTGCCTGGGGTCGCAAAGCTGGAAAGTGAGAGCTGGGTTGTGACCCAGGTCTGTCCCTCCTCTCCCCGCTGCTTGATCTGAGCCTGGAAGGATGGGGGAATTGAATAGGTGGAAATGAGCAATGGCCTTGATGTGGTGTTATTACCCCTGTGGGTTTGCCTTGCTGCTGGCGTTGATAGTATTGTGTGCGGTGGACAAGGGGGGCCGGGGGCAGAGCTGGGGTAGCCCATTTCCAAACCATTGTTAGACTTGCTTCTGGGGAGGTGGCTGAGGGATCAAGGAAAGTAGAGGGAGCCGCTGTCTTCAAAGGCAAGAGCGGAACTCAGAACTCGAGGGGGTCCTTTCAGTCTGCGGCGAGCCTGTTACGGGAAGGTTCGGGTTATAACTCGGAGAGAACTCAGCCCCGGCCAGGCGGCCAGGCCGTGAAGTGCCAAGCAAATGTGTTTGCCCTCCCTGTGCTAAGGCAGGAGACTCTGTGTTTTATCTGAGTTTTATGCCTTTCCTGGAAGACCGCGATAGTTGTGATAGAGGGAAATTGGGTTAGGAGGGCCGTGTGCCTGCCTTGTGGGCGAATGAGTGGGTTCTAAGTTGTTTTTCTTGTTTTAGTCACAAATACTGCAAAAGCAGTAACGATAGACTTCTTAATTCCTGGCATTCTGGCACATTACTGTTCATTTCACAGTGTTCTCTTGCTGTCATCCATTTTTCCGATTGTGGAAAAGAAAAAAAAGTTTTTATTATAATTGTAGCATGGATGGTGTTTATTGTGTCTCCCTTTACCATAAACATTTTTCTATCTTTACAGTGTGTGTGGTATGTGAATGGCCTCTGAGGATATCACTGAATTCTATATTTAATTTGCCTGTTTCTATGGCTGGAGATTGAGATTATTTCAAAATTGAGAAATTTAATGCTCTAGCCTGCAACCTCATGCTTAGGTTTCTTTTCTATCTTTTGTAATTAGCTTATAAATTCAGAACACTAAGATTTGTAAATATATTTATGAATTGTTTCAATTATATTTAAATATAATTAAATTATATTTAATATATAATTATTAATATATTAATATAAATATAATTAAATATAATTGTTTATAACTAGCAATTATAATTATAAATTTAAAACTTTCTTTAAAAATTTATTTATTCATTTATTTATTTGTTTGAGAGAGAGAGTTTGAGTACGAGCAGGGAGGGGCAAAGGCAGAGGAAGAGGGAGAGGGAGAGAGAGAATCCCAAGCCGACTCATGCTAAGCAAGGAGCCCGACACAGGGTTTGCTTGATCCCATGACACTGAGCTGGAACCAAGAGTCAGACCCTTAACCAACTATACCACCACCCAGGTGCCCCTAAAACTCTTTCTTTATAATAAATACCCCAGCCTTTGAATTCTAGGCCAGAAAGCTACAAACATTTTAAAATATGTTGGTTGTTCTGAGGTCTTGCTTCCATTTTCTCAAAATACAGCTTGTTTTTTTTTCTCTTCCCTACCAGTTTTATTGAGATATAATTAACAGACAGCACTATAGAAGTTTAAAGTGAACAACACGCATTTCCACTTTCCCATCAAGTGTTATGTGAGCTCACCATTTTTTGCCACAAAAAATGCACCGAGTATGAAAATTTCCTCAAAGTTTTGCGAAGTTGAAAATGAGGGTAAACGTGTCAAGTGTTTATGTGGACTGACTTCCTCATATGCCTCTTGGAACACCACTGACGCCACTGAAAAGAGGGACAGACAAGGCCACCATAGGTACTGGGGGCCTTTCCTTGAGGCACGTCGGGGAAACAGTTTCCTGTGTGGACTGATGGTGAGGGCCAAGCCCCCAGTACTCACCACCTTCAAGTCTGGACACAACATTCCCCACAATTTAGCCTCAGTTTCCCATGGGGGAACCAAAGGAGCAAGGAGCTCCATCGTGAACCAGATGTAGCCTGCAGAAAAGGGCTGAACTTCCCATTTTCCTCTGCACCTCCTATTGCTTGTGGATCTGTCACAGGCTTTGGAGGCAGAGAGATGTGTGGGGGTGGGCACGTTATTTAATCTCTCATTGGCTCATTTTTCATCTACAGTTGCCAGGAGAGTGAACATGTTCCTCCTTGAGAGATACTAAGAGCAGTGCTTGCGACATAACTAGTGCTCAGAGAAACTTGTAAAGAGTGGGTTTGAATCTCAGACCCGACACTTTCTAGATGCCTGCTTTGGGCAAATCACTTAACCTTTCTGTTCTTGCTTCAGGAAAATGGGATGATAGCCCCTGCCTCACAGAGGTGTTTGGGGGTTTTTGTGAGATGATGGGTAGCATAGAGCTCAGCACAGAAAAGCCCCTGCATAAAGAAAGCCAAAGGAAACACATTGTTTTAATTTTTCTTTTCTACTCTGCAGAAGGGAGAGCTTTATCCCCTTCTACTGGTCTAAGCAGCAGTTCTGTTGTAATGAGCTCCTGCATTTTGACCATGTTTGTTGTTATGGTGCCTTTTTATGTCTTACATTGTAGGTAGGAGCAAAGCAACATTTTTCATGTCCCTGAAGCTTTTAACAGGTTTTCATAAGGTCTCGTTTTGAAGGTCAGCAAGTACCTAATTTTACCAATAAAGGGTGATACTTCATAGACTTACTAATTTAGTGGCCTGTCCCCACAGCTGACATCAAAAGAAACCATCAGGTTTATGGAAGGTATCAGGTGTTTTGTTACGCTCAGATGAAATTTGTCTGAATGAAAAGGTAAAAGGCATGATCTTTAGGAAATACAAAGAAATGACCAAAGGGGCACTTGAGCACGGCCCGCCCACCCCCTGCTCCTGTCTGTCCTCATCTTCCTGTCTGAGTTGAGATGTCTCCCCCAGGGCATCCTCCCTGAGCCATCGGGACCGGGTGACTGGACTCTGCTCATGGTCACCTACTGGGTGACTGTGATTCTTTCTTACCTGCCTTTCTCCCTCGGAGGCAGAGACCTGCCGTAGTCACTCTTGTTATCATTGTTATCTTTGTTCCCTAGCACTGAGCCTGAGTCACCGTTGGATCCATGTCACCTACCACTGGGCCAGAACAGCATAGCACTCCGTAAGTATTTGTTGGCTGAATGGATGAACTTATGAAAATCCACCCGTGATGCTAGAAGGTGTGTGCATGACAATGGCAGATGGATTTGCAAAGGAAGGTAAGCTGAAGATTAAGTGCCATTTTCCCCGCCTAGGCAAAGGACAAATGAGTGGAGCGTACTTCCCTTTGCTTCTGCGGCTTTATACCTTGTGAGGCATGGGTTTATTCCTTTATCCCAGCTGTTTCTCGTCCTTAAATGTCCTCTTTCTTTCAACATCTCACAAGTTCCCATCAGTGCCATTGACCTGTGCCAAAGATTTGGCATGAGTCTAGTTCCATGGTATGTTCATGTCTGGTTTGAACTCTGGGCATATCGCAGAAAGTATGAATGTTTCCTTCTTCAATCCTCATGACTTGTGAGTTAGAGAAGAGCCAGAGCGAGCCTCCCTGGCTTTCCTTGAGCAGCAGGAGCTGGTGGGAGTGGGTGCTAGGCAGGTATAGGAGTAATCTTGGTGTGAAATACTCTTTGCCTAGAAATGTTGCCTCTGGGGCAACATTCATCACTGCTCATCTGGGAAGTCCAATCTAACATAACAACAGTATTCTCTACTGAACACCTATTGTATGCAGGGCAGTGTACTGAGAGTTTCACTGATAGCCTCTCAAATCCTCATATGTAAGGACTAATGCAAATCGCCTACATCTCTCATAAAGCCTCGCTGGCTACTGAAGTCAGCAGCATGACACAGTGATAAAAGGAGAATTTGAGAGGAGCCAAGAAATTTGAGTTTCGGTTTGGCTCTGTTGCAGACCCGTGATGTGGCCTCCTCTATGCCAGTGGGCCTGTTTTCTCATCTCTAAAAATGGGATGGCGAGAAGCCATGAGATGCTTTCTCAGTTCCCTTCTGTTTCATATCCTCAGTGTGTCTACTCCAACCCAACCTGTTCTCTTCTTTGCCTGAGTTATTGTAGATTACAGATCAGAATTACATGGTTTAGTAGCACCGTACGTTCTGAGTGAGGCTTATCTCCTAGCGATACTCCACTCTTCCAATGCCAAAGACCTTATCTTGTTCTCTTAAATGCTTCTTAACTCTGAGCCTACCTCATTGGTGAAATATGACGCTGTTACCCTTGTGTGAGGCCCTGGAACGTCTTGGGTACATGTTGCCCTGAGATGGTTGTTTCTGGGCCCCTTCAGTCTTTTTCACGTTAAGACCTGAGGTTGGTTGTCAGATCCATTTTCAAATAAATTGGACTTCGAATGGGATGAACTTCTTCTTAACCGTTACTGTCCCTTTTGTTATTTAGTGCCTTTTGTGCCCTAAGGCATCCTTGTCTGCTCCAAGTTCATGAAGATACTCTCCTATATTTGCTTCTAGAAGTACTTTCATTGGAATTTTCACATACAGTTCTAAGATCCTTCTCAAATTAATTATATGGATAAAGTGAAGTAGAGGTTCAAGGTTAATTTGTTTCCTCTGCATAGATATCCAGATATTTCAGAACAATTTATTAAGAAGATTTTCCTTTCTCCATTGAATTTCATTGGTAGCATTGTAAAATGTTATTCCTGTATATGTGTGGGCCCGTTTAGGGATTTTGTGTGTGTTTTTTTGTTTGTTTGTTTTTCCCTGTTGTAGTTGTCTGTCCTTACCCCATTAACACATTGCCTTGATTACTGTGGTTTTATAATAAGTTTGGTAATGTAAGTTCTTTAGATTACTGTGGTTTTATAATGTTTGGTAATGTAAGTTCTTTAACTTTGTTCTTCTAAGATTGCTTTTGCTCTTCCAGGTCTTTGAATTTCCTTATAAATATTAGACTTAGCTTGTCAGTCTCTACAAAATAACAGTGGGGATTTTGACTGAAAATGCATTGAGGCTGTATCAGTGTGTTTGAGTTCTACAGAGAAATAGAAGTTTCTTTTTCTCTCCCCCTCTCTCTCTCTCACACACACACAGTTTATTCTATTTTTAAAAAGCTGGTAGTGATGCTCTGAATTGATTTTGAGACCAACTCATGTAAAATACATGTTTTTGATAAACACTGGTGCAGTGAAGGAGAGGGACCTATAAAAGAAGGGATTACCACCTACTGGGAAGTGCTGCCAGGGTATACAGTAAACTGTAGGACACAAGGGAGGGAGGGCCAAACCAGGCAGTGCTTTGGAAAGTCTGGGAAAACCTCTCAGAAGTCCTTGAGGAGTTGACATAGAAAAGGAGGCATTTAATATATTTGACAAGAGGGTAGGGAGAGGTATTTGAGCTCAAGGATGACAGCAGTGGTACGAGTGGGAAATGGTGAGGTAGGATGGGTGGAACTTCCTTGGTTTAGTCCAGCTGGAATGTGAGAGCTATGAGGGAGTGGTGGAATATGAGGTTACAGATAACAACAGTAGCAGTAAAAATCACAAAAACTCTGACGACAGCCTAAAAAATTTAAATTTTGTTATGTGTGTATCAGGAAGGCGCTGGAGGGTACATTAAGAAATGATCCAATTCCATTTGTGTTTTACAAAGGTTGACTCTGTCCGCCATGTGCAGCTAGACCAGTCTCTGCCCTATGTAGTCATGAATTAGAACAGAAAAGCCAGACCCAAAGGAAACCCAGTTCTGGAAGCCAGATCCTAACTCACATTAGGCAATTATCCTTTCATTCTACCATGCACCTTCTTAGAAGATCCACCCAGATATACAAATTGTGCTTTTTTGAGCATATACTGAAATTATTATAGTCCCTTTCAGGGCATGGTAAGAAGTGGAAATAGAGCTCATTCTGTCTGTTCTTTCTTATTCCCTGGGTAGGGTTACCTCATCTAGAGAGCAAAGTTATGGGAACCTGTGAGAGAGTGAAAATCTCTTACACCTACAACGTGGCATTATTCTAGGTGCTTTCTAACTATTAACCTAATTAATCTTCACAATATTTCTCTGTGGTATAATTATTTCCATTCCATAGATGAAGAAACTGAGGTACATTGCATTAAGTGACCTGCCTCAAGTCACACATCCAGCAATTAGCAAAGCTAGGTTTTAGTTGAAATCTATTCTCCTAACCACCATGAGGCTTCTTGGTTGGGTTTGATTTCATTCCAGCCATGTCCTTGAATCCGGACCTTTGAACAAAGATGGTCATGAAAAGATTTGGCTGTGAGTCTCAATATTGCCAAATTGGAATCATCCCTAATATAGAGGAAGAGGAGAGTTTTCCTAGCTAGGAGAAAGAAGGATGGCTTCTTGGAAGGAAATGATATTTTAATGGAGCTTTGGAGAGATGAGTGAAATTTTGAGAAGCAGAAACTGCTGAGAAGGAAGGGCAGCAGTATCAGCCGAGATGATGTAATCCAACTATAACCTCCCTCTGTTGTAATTAAAAAACTAGACAGAATGCAGAAGTAACTACATGAGAGCCCTAAGAGTAATAGCAGGCAGATAGGATACTGGGCCTGAAACTTGGACAATGACCCATAATGGTCCTTGTCACATGGAATTGCATAATGGTGTGGGAGGCTAAAACGGTGAGATAGCCCTATCTTTCCAGCCAGAAGAACCCGGCAAAGGAGCCACCAGGGAGTGGGAGGAAATCACTGAGAGGAGAGAGCTGGATAAAGGGCCCCACTCACTCTGTACATAGACTGATAGAAGTCACGGGAATGCTCCAAGGTGTGTGTGTGTGTGTGTGTGTGTGTGTGTGTGTGTGTGTGCATGGCATAGACCCAAAGAAGCACAGCAAAGGTCTGTGCTTGACTATGACATTAACACTACCCAGGTCCTAGATGAACCCTGTGTTGCCTATGGGACAGGGAGACCCAATTAGCCTAGTGAAGGCTTTGAAACCTGAGCTGGCAACAAAGCTACCAGTTGCAAAAGAGGGAGACAGAATTTCCAATCTGAACCTAAGTGGGTTAATTGTCCATTAAATTAATAAAAATATCAACATTTCTTTCCAGAGAATTTTAGCAGGATTTAGTCTCATATTATTCAAAAGTCCAGGATACAATCCAAATTTTCTCAATATAAAAAGAGCCAGGAAAATCTGAATAATACTCAAGGGAAAAGACCATAATAGGTGCTAACCCTGAGACGACTCAGATGGAATTATGAAACAGATGTACAGTAGCTGTTATAACTGTTCTTCACTCTTGAAATGAATGAAAAGATAGAAATTATCAGCAGAAAAATAGAAACTATACAAAATAACCTGATGGAAATTTTAGAGCTGAAAAGATGAGATCTGAAGTAATAAATTCATTGCATGGGCTTAGTGACAGAAAAAAGATGACAGAGAAAAAAAATTCGTGAACTTGAAGATAGATCAATAGAAATTATGCAGAATTTTATATTTGTAAATAGACATTTTTTAATTGGGAAAAAATGAACAGCATCTCAGGATACCATGAGACAACATCAACAAGTTGAAAATTCATGTTATTGGAGTCCCAGCCCAGAGGGTGGGGAGAAAAAAATACAAAAACAAAAACAAAAAACCTATTGGTGCAGAAAAATTTGAAGATGGAATGGCTAAAAATGTCCCAAATGTGGGGAAAGACATAAACTTACAAATTAAAGAATCTCAGTGTGGGGCACCTGGGTGGCTCAGTCGGTTAAGTGTCTGACTCTTGATTTTGGCTCAGGTCATGATCTCAGGGTCTTTGGATCAATACTTGCATTGGGTGGGGTGCCTGGGTGGCTCAGTGGGTTAAAGCCTCTTCCCACGGCTCAGGTCATGATCCCAGGGTCTTGAGATCGAGCCCCACCTCGGGCTTTCTGCTCAGCGAGGAGCCTGCTCCCCCCCACCCCCAGCCTGCCTCTCTGCCTGCTTGTGATCTCTGTCTGTCAAATAAATAAATAAAATCTAAAAAAAAAAAAAAAAGACTTGCATTGGGCTCTGTGCTCAGTGGGGAGTCTGCTTGAGTTTTTCTCTCTCCCTCTGCCCCTCCCCTCACTTGTGGGCACTCTTTCTCTCTCTAATAAATAAATAAATCTTAAAAAAAAAAAAAAAAACTTAGTGAATCCTAAATAGGATAAACTCAGTAACAACTACTCAGCCACATCATAATCAAACTGCTGAACGTGAAAGATAAAAAATATGAGAGCAGCTAGGGAAATAAGTTACATTTCCTATTTAATAGGCAAGCCTATTAAAACAGCTATAGGCTTCTCATTTACAACCAGGTTGGCCAGGGGCAGGGGAATAACATCTTGAAAATACTGAAAGAAAAGACCTGTCAACTCCAAATTTTATACCCAGAAAAAAAATATCCTTTGGAAGTGAAGGAAAAATAAAGATCTCAGGTGAAGGAAAAAACAAGAAACCTCATATCTAGTAACTCTACTCTTTATTTGTTGTTGTTAAAGATTTTATTTATTTATTTGACAGAAAGGGAGATGGTGAGAGAGGGAACACAAGCTGGGGCAGTAGGAGAAGGAGAAGCAGGCTTCCCACTGAGCAGGGAGCCCGATGTGGGCTTGATGCCAGGACCCTGGGATCATGACCTGAGCTGAAGACTGAGGCTTAACGACTAAGCCACCCAGGTGCCCCAAGCTGCCCTACTCTCAACTGCTAATGGAAGTTTTTCATGCTGAAGGGAAATGATGTGAGTGGGAAACTTTGAACATATATGAAAGAAAAAAAGAGTAATGATAAATAGGTATCTAACACCATAGATTGCTGTTAGTAAAACTACAGACAAAAGTACCAAAGTAGGGATGCCTGGGTGGCTCAGTTGGTTGAGCAGCTGCCTTCGGCTCAGGTCATGATCCCGGCGTCCTGGGATCGAGTCCCACATCGGGCTCCTTGCTCAGCGGGGAGCCTGCTTCTCCCTCTGCCTCTGTCTGCCATTCTGTCTGCCTGTGCTCCCTCTCTCCCTCTCTCTCTCTGATAAATAAATAAAATCTTTAAAAAAAAAAAAAAAAGTACCAAAGTAAACAAAAATCCTAAGGCCATGACACAGGGGTAACTATATATTACTGGCAATATTTTCGACATGGTTCCTTCAAGTTACTTTCTCTATGAATAACATTTCTTTTTCTCTTCCCTCCCCCTCTCTACACAATACTTTCTTTCAACTAAGATTATAGTATATGTGGTTTTATAATATTCTTTACCAATTCACATTGTATTATAAACACTTTTTGCTTAGAAACCTTAATTACTGAAAGTTTTATTAGGTTTGATAACTTATGTTTTGAAAATGAATATATTTTAGAAATACATACTGATATATTTATGGATGCAATGCTATGGTGTCTATAATTTGTTTTTAAAACCCAAGCTGGGGGACTCATTGGATATGGATGATAGAAGATTGGCCATATATTGGGGCACCCGGATGGCTCAGTCAGTTAAGCATCCAACTCTTGGTTTTGGCTCAGGTCATGATCTCATTAGTGGTGAGCTAGAGCTCTGTGGCAGGCTCAGTGCTCAGCAGGGTTCTGCTTGAAGATTTTCTCTCTCTGCCCTTCCCCCAACTCATGCTCATGCTTTCTCTCTCTCAAATAAATAAGTAAATCTTAAAAAAAAACTCTGAAAAACAAGTGACCATAAATTAATCATTGCACATATTGGGTAAGGAGTACCTGGTAGTTCAGTTTACTACTTTCTGTGGTTTTCTCTATGTATGCAATCATTCATTCAAAAGCTTTAAGAAATCTTCATGGATGTGATTTTTAATTATTTCATCATATCCTGTTTTGTGGACATTCCATAACATTTAGGTGTTCCTCTATTGTTGTAAATGGTGGTTGTTTCAGGTTACCTGTGGGCTGAGATGGAACTATGGGCTTTGACAGCTTCTCTGATTATTAACTTTTGCAGATGTGACCATTGAGTTAAAAGAGAATGGATATTTTGGTGCTTTGATACATTTTGCCAAATCGCCCTTCAGAAGGGATAGTGTATGTAATTTCCATACAAGAGGTGTATAAAAGTGCTCTTGTCAGCTTTCTGTTATATACACTTCCAGCCTCTATTAATTTGATAGATTAATTTACTGTTTGCATGTATCTTTCTTTGGTTTCCGGTGACATTGAGTTCCCCAGCCTGACACTGAATTGCTTCCCATCTTTTTAGGGAGGGAGCAAGGGAGGAGAGTAGAGAGAAAGAAAGACCTCTGCATTCCTCACTTTGAAGATGAAAGAACAGACACAGGGAGCCCCGGGTTCTAATCCTGGCTCTGTCCTTTTTTAGCTACTCACTACACACCCTCAGCCTCTCTGTGTCTCAGATGTCTTCAGTGAAGGCCTCGAGCAGGCTGCCAGCCTCCGTGGGGGTGAAGTTACAGAGATTCACTGGGGTCAGCCTGTGCGGTGGTCCACCAGGGGATGGTAGCTGTCGTCCTCAGATACGATGTCGTATCAGGATACGATGAAAGGACCCGCGCTGTCCTGTGCTCAGAACTGGGTGTCCCCACTTCTCTGCTCCCTGCACAGGGTAGGCCCCTGAGGGAACTGCTGCTCCTGTTTGTGTCACTGTCTCTGTACCTTTTGTTCTTTGCAGTCTCTCTGGTCTTTCAGCTGTGGCTGGGAGATGGAGGCAGTGTCGTAAGCCAGGAAATCCTGGGAGCTGGGTGAACGAGGAGGCAGGAGTTCTGACTGACTGCTGATCATATTTATGTGGGTCAGTGGGAATGCATGTTGTGGTGCTGGGCTTAGAGGCTTGGGGTGAACTTTAGGTGGGTGTGTTTGGCTCTGACTCACCTTGTTTTCTGCAGCAGAATTCAGACCTGGAACGTGATTTTCCAGGGCAGTCCAGCCAAGGTGTGTGTGGCGGGGGGGGGGGGGGGGGGGGGGGGGGGGGGGTCTTTGCCTCAATTCACTGCCCCCTTCCTGGCCCTTCATCTTCCTCACCCTGTTTCTCTATACCTAAGCCCAGAGCCCTTAAATTGGACTTGTTCTTACTATACACACACACACACACACACCCTACTTCTAGAAGGTTGAGAACAGCTGAAGCAGGAAAGAGGACTGTGGCTCTAAATAACCCATCTGCTCACAGACTAAGAGAGAACCCAACGTATTCTTTCTCCATTTACAGCTTTTGATTGGTGAGAAGTGGGGGTGGTGAGAACCCTTTGGGTTATTTCAACACCAAGTAAGAAGGCCAGAACACTCCCCGAACACCCCCCGAACACCCCCCAACACTCAGCTCAGAGCAGGGATGCAGCTGACTAGGCACAGAAGCATTTCTCCTGAAATTAAAGTTGGGTGCCCAGACCTCAGTGCTCCCTGCCTACCCTGGTTTCACTCTGGGACCACTTCACTGACTTCCTGTTTTCTTCTTAGGGGCCCAGTACAGTTGCAAGAGACCTAAGGGTAAGGTTAGCAGGTGAAATGAGTTTGGACTATTTTCTGAATCAAGGAAAAATCCAGACAAAGGACAGCACGCTTTCTTGTGAGAATTTGTTTTTCCTGCCCTGTCCAGGCAGTGAGCTCCCTGCTCCATGGAAATTGGGGCAGAACTTTCCAGTCCCCTCCTCCTGCCAGGACTCCCGTCCCCTGTGGGGTCTGCAGAGGTCTCTGGGGGACAGACTCTGAGGGAATTGAATAACTTTGTGTTTTCATGCGTATGATCACAGAGAAGGGATTCTTCTAACAGTTGTAATAATTGAAGGATGCTTTATTGAAGGATGCTTTAAGGAGAAATCTTCAGCATCTTAAGTAGGTATTCTTGAAACAGTGTTTCTTTTTCCTCTTTGAAATGGGCAGGTGCTTTACCCACAAGCTTTATTTCCAATGGCTTTATAGAGATGAAGAAGTTATATCATGCTCTTAGAGAAACTTAAAACAACAATAGTTTCATCTGTGTGCTGCTGGAAAGTTCCTTCGATAGCCCTGTGAAGTAAGGATCGTTCAGTTCCCTTCCTTGTGAGCAAACAGAGGCTCGAGAGGATACGTGATTTGCAAGGACACACGGTGATTTGAGTGGACAGCTAGGGATCTCGCCTGGGACCTGGTTTCTAAGTTTTCCAGGAGTTCAGCCTTCCTAGAACCACCCCCTTGGCTCTGACTTCCCGAGGGTCCAAATCTGCTTCTCTTGGCTGTGCCGCAGACATCGGCTTTGTCGAGGTGAACATCGAAGTCCTGTATTTAGCCAAAGACAAATATTGACTCATGACACTCCCAGAAAGTCCATCTCCTCTCGAAAATGAAGACTTCCTCCACCCACGGCAGCGAAGCCTGCTGCCGCCTCTCGTGCCCCCTCCCTGCTCCTGCTGGGCGCAGGTATACAAGCCACCAGTGAGTAAGCATGGTCCTTACTTCCAACCCTTACAGCAGTCCCCGGAGGTAGGTGGTTTTGCATACATTTTACAAAGGAGGACACTGAGTGCTTATATCACATTTGCCTGAGATCACACAGGGATGAATAATGCGGCTGGGATCCAAGTCTAGATTCTTCTGACTGCAAAGCTGCATGCGCTCCCACGAAATTTTGCTCTGCTCTCTCAAACTGGGTCCCATCTGAGTGTCTTCCTCATCCCAGGGTTGGTCCTCGTCTTGTCTGCACGGGGGCCTGCACCCAGGTTTTCCTGGCCTGTGGGACTTGGGTCAAATCTCAGTTGAGATCCTGGCTCTGTGTCCTAAGAGTAGGGTGCTCGTGGGCACGTGTCGCAGCCTCCCTGACCCTGGGTATCGGCGCTGCACTGCCTTGAGGGGTTATTTGGAAGATTCGGCAGGTATCTGGTCTCAGATGTGGCCTGTGGCAGGTGGCCCAGGGCCCAGAAGCAGCAACTGTTCGGAGTTTCTTGGCCGCTTCCTTTCAGGGAGTGGAGGGGTGTTGTGAGCTGCAGCAGTCTCGTCCTGCTGGAGCTGGGTAGTCTCTACAAGCTCAGCACTTCCCTCCCCTGCTCTGAAGCTTCTTATCTGCTCTCCACTGTGTGCCTCCTAATCACTGGACTCATCTGGGGTGACTCACAGTGCCACGGGCTGAGGTCCCAGTCTCCCTTTTGGAGTCCCCTCGCCCACCTCCTTGCTGTTTCTCTCCTGTCCTCCAGGCTTTCCCCCTCCATGGATGCTTTGATCCCAGGTTGGATGTAGGGTCCCTACTCCTGGGCTATGACTCTTAAGCACCTTTTTTGCAAGAAGAAAATATTCACTTATTTGGCACATGAAGCCAAGCCACAGGCACTGACCGTGGCCCTGGCAACATTGAGGTAACTAGCTGATTCAGGTGCTCACTGTCTGGGGCTGTGTCTGTGGGGGCGGTGGGATGCTAAGTAAATAGTGCATTAGGTATTTAGGTCATTGTTTGTCTGATTTTCATGGCATTTAAGGCTGTTAGCATCATGAGTGCAGGGGAGTGGCAGTTACCTGTGCATCTATAGTTCTGCACTCAGAGTTATCAACATCTTTGTCGAATTGATTGTTCCAAATAGATGTGGTCCGAAGGTAAGCTCGCAGCTTTGCCAAGCCTAGTGGTGGTGGTGGGGGGGGGGAGGATTGTGGGGAACCCAGGGGTGGCCCTTCCTTGTCCCCGCCCTCCTCCTTTCCCCTCTACCCTCCTAAGTCATATTCGTTGACTGGGTCAGCATGCAGCAGTTGACAGCTTTTTTTGCTGACTTGCCAGTGGGCTGTAGGAAGGAGAGCTCACAGGCTTCAGGGCCAGACATTGACTGGGCAGGGTGCATGATTCCCCAGCCTCACACTCCTTCTGTAAAGTGTTGCAACAGCAGACTTGACATTCATGAGGGTGTTCTGTTGAGATCCTTGAGAATTCTCTTTTTTTCTTTTTTAGGATTTTATTTATTTATTTATTTAGGGAGAGTGCGGGGTGGGGGCCTGTGCAAAGGGGAAGGGAGGGAGAGGGCATCTCAAGCAGACTCCGTGCTGAGCATGGGGTCCGTGACCCAGGGCTCCATCATGCCTTGAGCTGAAGCCAAGAGTCCAAGGCTCAACCGCCTGAGCCACCCAGACATCCCAAGAAATCTTTGAGAATTCTTAATCAACCTCCTCTTCAGCATTGTGACCAGATTCTCATTTATTGACAACAGTCCTAAGGTGAGACATTCATTCTCATCTGACAGAGGACTCATGCATATGCTACCAGAGTGCAAAATTTCCCCCATATATGCAGCCAGACATAATTGAACAATTAAACAATTTCTGTCTCCTATGATTTCGTGAATCATGAGTTCATGAATAGGGCTGTAGGCATTAATAAATCCGTTAGCAGGCATTCATCATCGAGTATAAACTTTCCTTCACAAGGACTAGCAGCCTTATTTCTTTGGGAACTATAGTTCACAAGGAATTATTTGTATCATTTTCTGGTGCTTGGAGGGCACAGAGCCTGCCCATTCCCCTCCACCTCCCAGTACCCCGGGTCGCAGACTGGGGATGAGCCCTCTCACATATGAAGGGACTGGCTTCTACCAACTTTCTGTGCACATACTTCATATTCATTCATGAGCAAGATCAGCCTGTTTTATGTTTAGGACCTTTGGGGTTGTTTTCCAATAGTTAACAATTTCAGATGTTGACTCTGTAAACACCAAAGGTCCACCGTAATACCAGCAACCATCCGGGGCTGTTATAAGATCCAGTTCACCATATCAAGTATCTAGCATCCCAGGTGTGCACTGGGCTTTGATCTCAATACTGTTGGTTTCCTTATAACTGAAACCATTTGCTTCCGGTGTTAGGTGGGCACGACTGTGGCCGAGAGAGTCACAGGTCAAACAAGAGGGCCACTGGAGCATAGCTTTTAAGAACATGGTCTTCAGATTCAGACAGTGCTGGGTTCCAGTTTTAGCCCTTCCATTTACTAGTCAAAGCCCTTCAACATCTTTAAAATTCAGCTTCCTTCTTTGGGAAATGGAAGCAATAATGTTGCGAACCTCAGAGGATGGCAGTTAGGGTTGAACGAACTCTTCTGTGTACAGTTTTAGTTCTGCACCTGCCATGGAAGAAGCCCCCAGAAGGAGCCACGGTGACTTCTCTCTCCCTCTCTCTTTCTCTGCAGGGATATACACCCAGTAGGGGCTTCATGTTCATTGACGATTTCGGTTCAAGTCTGAAATCATTGCCCTATTTAAAAATTAGCCACCCCCCCTCCCCACCCCAACATACATATTACAAGGCCTAGCAGTGGGCCCTAGTCTGATACTGAGTACCACTTGTATATCTTGTGCTTGGCAGTGCTGAAACAGCAGAATGGATGTTAGTGAACTCTATCCCCACAGAGCCCTATCCAATTGGAAGGATAAGACCTTCACCTTCCATAGCACTGGGAGGAGCCTATAAGAGAACGCTCATTTGGGTCGGGAGTGTGGTGCAGGTCCACACAGGAGGAGGCCTCCTCCCTGGACACCAGGAAACTTCCTCTGTGGAGAAGGGCAGGGAATGGGTCTGCCCTGGGACCCCTGAAATGAAGGGAGGGAAATGATGAGTAGGGAGGGTTGAGGGTGTGAAAAGCTAGTGAATGCTGAGATCTGTGGATCTGGCCCCTGAAGAAAACTATCCAGGCCGTCTACTGGTTAGCATGCTCCACTGAGCACCAGCTAGGTACCAGTAGAAAGTCGTCTATGCGTATGGGTGGTAAGGAGGGATGTGAATATAGAAAACTTCAGAAAACCAGCCCTTGCCCTCTAGGGGAGAAGGACCATTTGCCAAGAGGGCAAGTTGAGCGCGAGCCCTTGTCTGAGAGGGCGCCGGTTGCAGCACACTCCATGCCCACAAGATTAATCTTCAGTCACGTTGCTGCCTGTGTCATCTGGCGACCAGACTCACCCTCACAACCGAGGGGAGAGAAAGGTGAAAGATGCACGTGGAGGTGAAGGGCAATTAGCACTTTCTCTGGTAGGCCTGATTCCCCCGACCTCATAACAGATGTGAGTTGTTCACATCTCCCCTTGAGAGGATGGTCCAGAACTGACAACAGTTTTGGCCTGAAATTCTCAAAAGACCCAGACTGAGGCCGAGGCCCTGCTCCCTCCTCAGGAACTCTGGGCCATGAAGGGGCAGTGGACACCCCGGGTTGTGGAGGAACCTGGGCTAAGCAAGGACTTCACATCCTTGAGGCCTTGTTGTTGACTCACCATCCACGTTCACCCTAGGCTGAGCCAACACGGCCCCTCCCACTCTGCCTGAGGCCCCCCTCCTGCGAACATTCCCGTTCTTCAAGGGCTCCTTGTTTATTGGTCTAGAGCAACTAGATCAGAAGCTACTGAGGACAGTATTGGGCATCTCTATTTTTAGATGCTTCCTAGGTGGTGTTAAGGCCAAAGTAATATAGAGAAGTAATGAGTGCCCTAGTGGTTCCTTTCACCTGCACTGACCTTGATGGCTATGGGAGTAGGGGGAGGGTCTTCTATGAGGACAGACTCTCAGCATTCTCTTCCCTTTTCTCTTTGTATGGTGGCCCAACTGGCCGGACCTAGGAAAGAGCTCAATTTGCTAAGATGAGCAAGGTAAACGTTTGACACTTTGGTGGCCTTAAGAAGTGGCCGCTCACCGTCAGTGACCTTTGGGAAATATCAGGAACTCTGACCTGACATCCTTCTGTCTGGTCAGCTAAAAATCAAGATGGAAGGGAGGAACAAACAGTCCGTGGCATGATCTCCGGCCCAGGAATTCCTGGGGAAAATTATGTTTAGAAAAACACTAGCGGACGTCCTTGTTCTTATTAAAGACACAGTTCAACTGGCCTTAAAGAAAGATGTAGGTCATCAGACCCTCATTATCAGAATTTAAGAGAAAATTCTTCATCTTTGGTCTTTCAGTAGAAACCTTTCCCTCCTGTGTCATCATTTGGTCTTCCTCTGCTCTTAAGCGAGAAATCGGACCCCCTCAGTAACTCTGCTGGGCTGTAACAGCTCTGTTCTTCAGTCCCTGAGGGGGGCGTCTTTCTGGCGTACCCGCTGCCTGCGTCAGCTGCTGAGCCCTGAGAGGATGGGCGGGGTGCCTGTATCTGTTTGATCTGTAGTCAATAAAACACTGGCTTTATAATGCTCTGCTCCGGAACCTTACACACTTGGGGGCCAGATTGTTCCAGATAAGAATGCCTTACTTCTGCCTAGTTGGGGGGCAGTTGTGGATAGTTTTTTTTAAGCACCCTACATATCTAGCCAACCAGTAAAACCTGTTTTTCAGGAAGCCAGCTGGGATCAGAAAGTTATGATTTTAGGGGAGGATAAGAATTGGGGCATACAAACCAGAATTCCTTGCCCAGGGTCTCCAGAGATCCATCAGAAGCTTAGAATATTTCAAAAAGCCAGATGGCAGAAGCACATTTATTTAAAAAAAAAAAAGGAAAGAAAAGAAAATCTGTACAGGCCAAGGAAATTATCCAGTTTCTTTGTATCATGCTGGAATTTTACCAGCTGATCGGGATCACAATGACAATCTCGTGCTGATCAAAATCTCTTATTGGCAGCAGTATCTCTGTTCATTTGATAACAAATAAGAACTCATGCTCTTAATTAAATTTGGCTGATAGCATCTTCTAAAGCCTGGCAGGCGTAACAGGAGGAAACAAATACAAGAGGCACTTGGTGTGGACGAATTTGGGAACCTCTGGCTTTGACTGTGTTAAGGGACACTCCTATTGCTTCCCTGTGCTGGGGAAGTGCTGGGATGAGGAGAGATTTGTGTGGATGATGGAAAAATCTATTGCTGGGAATTCTTTTTTTATTTTTTTTTAAGGATTTTATTTATTTATTTGAGAGAGAGATAACCAGCAAGAGAAGGAACACAAGCAGGGGGAGTGGGAGAGGAAGAAGCAGGGTTCCTACTGATCAGGGAGCCCAATGCGGGGCTCCATCCCAGGACCCTGGGATCATGACCTGAGCCGAAGGCAGACACTAATGACTGGGCCACGCAGGCGCCTCTGCTGCTGAGGATTCTGTTGATATTCCTAGACCAGTAGAAATAAAAATTCAGGAAGTCTCTACCAAGAAGCTCTGTTGGGGTAAGGCCAGCTGCATTTGGCTATTTTGCTCACCTTTCATAGTCCACTGCTCTTACCTAGATGCAGGGGTGGGTGGGTTTGGGGGGTGTGCGCGCGCGCGCATGCTCACTTCCTGGAAAATATAATCCTGGGCTGGGGTGCCACTTTCAGCCACAGCTCCATCATGGTGGAAAGATTGCAGTAGGGGTGCTGCAGCCAGCCATCCTTGACATGAAAAACAGAAAGAGGTGTCCTGATGGGATTAAGTGGTAGCCCAGCAGACAAAAGTCATGAAAGGGGAGCCCGTCACCGTGAAGGCTTCTAGAAGCCAGGACAAGTGGACTGCTTCTCAGAGGCATTGTGGTTAGCTGAGGTTACCCCTCTGGGGGCAGTGGGGAGTCAGGGTCTCTAGGCACAGAAAATTTTAGGTTCTGAGGTGCAGAGGAGGGTGAGGTTTGCATACTGAGGAGTTGAGGAGATGGTGATCAGGGCAGAGGAAAGAGGTGTTACTGGAAGGTCCAAGAATGTGACCAGCCATGGCAGCTGAAAGCAGCCAGACTCTTAGGAACCTTTTGAAGGGCCCTGAGTAGAGAGACAGATGTTGGATAGCACAAGCAGTTTGGGGGATTAGAATCATCTATTTTGACCTTTGGTGATGACATCTCAAGCAATTAGCTTAAACTCTTGGAGCTTCCTTTTTGTTTATAAAAGAGGATTCTTAAATGCCCACCCCCCGTTACCCGTTGGGTAAGTCTCTAAATTGCTAGCACTCAGGAAGGAACTTAGTAGATGGCTCATGGGCCTCTTTCGCCTGTATTGTTGCAATAAGTTTTTGAACGGTCTTCCTTTTTAAACTTTCTGCAACGTACTGTGTCCAGCACTTGAATCTCAGTGCAGCAGCCAGAAGGATCCCTTTCAAACTAAAGTCAGCCAGGTCTTCTTCGGAGTGAAAGCTAGAATCCTAGGTGATTTGGTTCCCAACGCTTCCCAGCCTCACCTTCTGCCTCCCTTCTTCTCGCCTGCCCTGGTCCTGGTCTCGGTGCTGTTCTTGAACAGGTCAGGCCCGTCTCCCGCCCAGGATTTTGCTGTTCCATCCACCTGGAATCGCCTTCCTTCAGAAATCTGCCTCCTGCTCAGGGAGGCTTTCTGATGATCGAATTTAACATAGACGTCCCTCTCCCTCTTTTCCTTACTGTCCCTGTTCCACCTCCCCTGCTTTGATTTTCCACATGGCAGCTGTCTACTTCCAAAGCGTCACATACATATTTATGTTGTTTTACTCTTTTGCCGTTTCCCCTCCCTGGAAGGCAAGTTCTGGGGGGGGTGTGTGTGTGGGATTTCTGGCTGATTTCTGCACGGCCGGCCGTATCTCCGGATGGATCGCGATAGGCACCAAGTATCAACAGCATGAACAAACCTCTCCCTGAGTATTTGTGCGTGTTGTTCTCACGGACTCGGGGACTGCTGCAAGGTGGAGGGGCTCAGGCCTCTCTTCTCATGTCCCTTACCCCGAAGTCCCCTGGACAACTCAGGACTTAGACCCTCCTACATACAAAAAACAAAACAAAACAAAAAAACCTTGGGAGAAGCATTAAACTTGAAACCACTGAAATCTCAACAAGACTTGAAATCTAACACTCCGTTTACAGGAAACAGAGGGCAGAGAGGAGTAAATTAAACAATACGGTAAGGAGGTCCTCGGCCAGGTTCAGTACCAGGCACATTCCGTGGGTCAGGTGACTTTGTTTCTCCCACAAATATATGTCCTAAAAAAGGAAAATAAGGGTGTGGGGAATGACTCGAAATTAAAAGAGAGTTGAGAGTGGTTTATCACCCACACAAAATGTTTAGATCCTCATTTAAGGCATTTAGTGTAAAAAAAACACTTTGGGGAGAATTGGTAACAATTGGAACGTGGTTTGGGTTTTAATGGCACTATGGTGCTATATTTACACTCCTGAGTTCTCTGGCAGAACCCAGGGAGTGTGCATTGTATTATAGAGAATTAAGCTCCCTAGAAAATTATTGGAGGGCCTCTGGTCCCATGTTTCCTAAGGGTGACGCATAGCAAATACCATCCTGGATGCCAGTGAGGGAGGTTCCTTTGTGACATAAGTGGATGTCCTAGGACATCAGGACAGTAGGACATTTCTCGTGGAAGGCCAATGGAGAAGAGCTGGTGGTGGAGTCGGATCTGAGGGCTGGCACTGGCTTTAAGTTACACCAGGGGAGGAAGAGGGGGAGGGGAACAGATCAAGTTGGCAAGTTGTTGGTACTCTTTGGAGCTGGGCTCTGCAAACAGGTTGACTGTGTTAGTCCCTATACCTATTTGTCTGTGTAAAAACTTCTGTCATGGAAACTTCATGCTTTTTAAAATATTATGAGGAGGTGAAACAGTCCCACTTCCTGAGGAGGAGGGAGGCCCGTTTGCTCTTTGCTTTCTCTGTTGGGTGTGGGTTGAAGGAAGAAGGGGTGGGCCTATTGCTTGGGAGGGGCGCACTGCTTATTTAACCCTCCTTACAAGCCGTTCTGCCCCTTTCTTGGCTCGACTCCTACTAGCCGAGTGGAGTGCCCTGTGGTTTACGGTGTGGTAAGATGGGGCAAGAGGCTGGATGGGGTTGGGGCTGTGAGCACTGGTGGGGTGCGGGGCAGTGGGCAGCATCCAGAGGGGAGCTGATGGGGTGTGAAGTGTCTCCTTTCAGCCAGGTACCTGTCAAATGGGAAGGCAACTCTTTCTACAAATACACAACTGTCGAAGGCACTCGGTTGAAGACAGGAGCAAATGGCCCGTGATTTCCCTTTGCCGGGGCTCTGCTCATCCTGAGTTCAGAGCTCTCCTTCCCTGTGGGGAGCCACAGTGTTTGTGGTGGGAACCCAGTGCCCCCCGCCCCCACCAAATTCTGTTCTCATGCTTTTCGAAAACCTCAGGGAAATGTACTCAGGCTTGCCTTCTCCATCAGTGCCTGCCTGGCTGGGAAAAGATGTAATCTCTGTTAAGAGACACTTTTTATGCAGCCTGGGTCTGAAACAGTTGGTGCAGGCAGGAATGAAAGCGCCTTTATCTTTAGGGCTTTGAATTGGGCAGGATGTCCCTCCCCACACCCTCCCACCACTAGCTGGGAGGCTGGGCTTGCCCTCAGGTAAACACGGGCAAACACAGCTACCCAGACACCCTGTGAAACCTCTCCTAGTTTCCTTTCACTCTCTCTGCAGATTGATTAATTACAAGTTGGTTTCCTGTTGCTTAACATGTTTCTGAGGAGCAACACTGTGGCTTGTCAGATATAACTATTAATTTTTGGTCCTGCACTGGCACCCACTGATAGAACTCAGGTTAGGGTCTTGGGAGTGAGTCAGCAGCCTCAACCTTCGGGGACTCTCTGGGGACTGTGGAAGTGGCTATTAGCACACCTGGCCTCAGCACTTGTGGCTGCAGGAATTAAATGAGTTTCACTGAATTACAGGAGCTTTCCCATATGGAAAGCACTCAGTGCATGGTAAAAGCTCAATAATTATTAGCTGCAACAAATGATAAAGCCTATCGTTAAATTGTCACCACAACCCTGCAAGGGCAAATTTTAAAGTATTATTATCCATCCTTTAAAGATGAAGACACCAGGCTTATACAAGTTGGCGAACTGGACTATCCTCCTTTATTAGACAGATAGAAAAGCCAGGATTTGAATCTGGGCTTTTGAGATAACAGAGCATGAGCTCTTTCTCCAAAGCCAGGGCTTCTCAAACTGTCCATGAAGAATCATGCCCCCCCAACCCGTCACACATCAGTAGTTTCTAAAATACAATGAAAAGGATTTATTGGACTAGTGAAAGGAACGACATTGAAAATACAAGCCTTATTTTTAAAAAAAAGATATTTATTTATTTATTTATTTGACAGACAGAGAGAGAGATCACAAGTAGGCAGAGAGATGGGGGGGGGGGTGGGGCTTGATCCCAGGACCCTGGGATCATGACCTGAGCTGAAGGCACAGGCATAACCCACTGAGCCACCCAGGCACCCCACAAGCCTTATTTTTAAAGCAATTTTTAGATTCGATAGGCACAAAATCACTCTTTCAAATCAGTATAAAAGATGATTTCATTAGATATCTGTACTGTTCTCATTGTGGATCTTGAGAAAGCTTTCTCAAAGTAGCCCCAACTGTAGATCTTGCTTTGCAGAATGCTGCCCTCTGTTTCCCAGAGCATGGTGTGCAGGGGGGACCACTCAGATCAGCGTCGAGTGGGTGCTTGCTGAATGCCCATCTCTGAGCCCATCCCAGGCTGTGGGGATCAGAACAACTGAGGGAGAATTTGGGAATCTGAAGGTCAACAAGTCATGCGATGATCACGGTGTGCTCACAGTCTGACCGTCAGTGCTCTGTACACTGCTGCTTCTCCTCAGGGATAATAGAGGATAGGGAGATGGTCAAGGGTGTGTAGTGTTTTAGTCTATACCCCTCTCCCCACCTGGCTTTTGTGTTGTTGTTGTTTTTAAATTCTTAAGAAGTTCCTTTCCTTAGAAAGTCACTGGCTGAACCTGGTTTCTCAGCTACCTGGTGGAGAAAAACCAGGAGAGAGAATGTAGGTTCTGGAAGCCAGAAGGAGGAAATGACTAACTTGGTAAAACACAGCTGATGAGCTGAACAAGGTGAAAACCGAACCCTGACCATTTACTTAGCAACACGGGAGTCAGGAAGGTCTTTGTTGACGTAGATGAGAGCAGTCTCCCAGAGATGGCAAGGCTTTCTGGGATGCGTTCAAGTGCCAGTGGCAAGGTGGACATTGGAAACACTGACCTCACAAAGTTCTTTCAAGGAGATTTACTGCAAAGGAAAGGAGGCAGGAGCTGGGAGGTGAGATGAGGTCAAGAAGCTACCCAGAAGGGACAAGGAAGTGAAGATTACTTGGAACTTGTGCCGTGGTTAAATCTGTGACTCTTAGAAAGTCTTAATCTTTTTTTCAGTGAATTCTTTTAGTAAAACAGAAAAATTGTCTCCTATACCTTCTTTTAAAGCTCTTTCAAACTCTGCCTACTCCCAAATGATATTGTCTGGAAAGAGTCTGCAGCTCATTCTTATTCCTTACATAGCTTAATTTGAGCACATTTTTTTTTCATATGACATTGCATTTTTTTTCATATTTGCTTCATTTGTATTTTGGCTGAAGTGTTCTAAGGTAGATTTCATCTCTACTTTACCTGCATGGGACTTTTTAAAAAAACCAACATAACCATATTATGTAATCATAATAAAATAAGACTGATTATTATGCCTAAAAAAATTAACAATGATTTCTTATTATCATATAATGCCAAATCTATATGCAAATATCCTCACTTGCCCCCAGTGGTATTTTGTTCAAATCAATTCAGGCAAAGTCTGCACATAGCATATGATATTTCTGTCTTTGAAGCCATTTGTTTTTCCTGTCCATTGACCCGGAAAGGAACCCAGTTCAGTTGTTCTGTAGAATGCCTTGCTTTCTGGATTTGTCTAATAACGTCTCTGTGCTGTCATATAACTTCTTCTTTTTTTTTTTTTTTTTAAGATTTTCTGTCTGCTCCGCGGATAGCCTGCTTCCTCCTCTCTCTCTTTCTACCTGCCTCTCTGCCTACTTGTGATCTCTGTCTGTTAAATAAATAAATAAAATCTTTAAAAATTAAAAAAAAAAGATTTAATTTATTTATTTGACAGAGATCACAAGTAGAGAGGCAGGCAGAGAGAGAGGAGGAAGCAGGCTCCCTGCTGAGCAGAGAGCCCCATGCGGGGCTAGATTTTTTTTTTTTTTTTTTTTTTTGATAAGAAAGTAAAACAGCTTTATTGCTGATACGGAGAAAGTTTTTTTTTTTTTTAACAGTATTCATTATTTTTCACCACACCCAGTGCTCCATGCAATCCGTGCCCTCTATAATACCCACCAGCTGGTACCCCAACCTCCCATCCCCACCCCCCCACCACTTCAGACCCCTCAGATTGTTTTTCAGAGTCCATAGTCTCTCATGATTCACCTCCCCTTCCAATTTCCCCTAACTCCCTTCTCCTCTCTAACACCCCATGTCCTCCATGCTATTTGTTATGTTCCACAAATAAGTGAAACCATATGATAATTGACTCTCTCTGCTTGACTTATTTCACTCAGCATAATCTCTTCCAGTTCCATCCATGTTGCTACAAAAGTTGGGTATTCATCCTTTCTGATGGAGGCATAATACTCCATAGTGTATATGGACCACATCTTCCTTATCCATTCGTCCGTTGAAGGGCATCTTGGTTCTTTCTACAGTTTGGCGACCGTGGCCATTGCTGCTATAAACATTGTGGTAAAGATGGCCCTTATTTTCACGACATCTGTATCCTTGGGGTAAATACCCAGGAGTGCAATTGCAGGGTCATAGGGAAGCTCTATTTTTAATTTCTTGAGGAATCTCCACACTGTTCTCCATGCGGGGCTAGATTACCTGAGTGGAAGGCAGAGGCTTTAACCCACTGAGCCACCCGGGCGCCCCAACTTATTCTTCTTTTGCCTGTGTTTTCTAAAAACTGAGATTATCTATAAAGGCTTGATTATATACAATTAAGCATTTCAGATGAGAATTTTTCTGAGGCACATACTGCTTAGATGAAGATGCTAAGACTGATCAGGGTCAGGTGGTGGCTGCCGTAGTCAAGGGAGGGGTGAGTGTGTGTGTGTTTAAGATAGGAGAAACAGTGTGTGTGCTGATAAGCATGATCTTTGCGAGATCTACATACAATGCAAAAGCAAAAGGGGAGATTTTGTAGAAGAATATCCATAAGTAAATAAGACTGTACAGGATCTAGTGGAACAAATGTTGGTTATTCCAAGTATTGGGTGCAGCCAATTCATCTGTAGCAATAAGAGGTCATTTGGGCGTAAATTCAAGTTAAGATGAGTAGCTGTGGTACAAAGGTGCATTGTGTGTGTGGTAATTCTGTTCTGGTCGCTTCCTTTTTCTCTTTGAATAAGTAGCAGTTCATCAAGGGAGAGGGACGATAAGGGGACTTTTCATGGGGAAGAAGTCAGTGGTCCTCTAGGAGACGGCAAGTGAATTGACCAGAAAAGTAATATGTGATTGCTAGGAAGCCTGAAGGAGCTGCTTGCACTTAGTGATTGTGAACTTGAAGGGAAATCCGTAAGTATTATTTTGTGATTTTCTTTAGCCATGGAGCTGCACATCTGCAGGTGTGGAGGAAGACAGAGAGTTGGATTTGACCAGGATTGGGGTTTATCCAACATTGTGTGATGAGAGAGGCCAAATGAATGACTGACCATGGAGTTGAAGCTGGGTAGGAAGGGAAGTTAAGACAGGAAGGAAATGAGAGACAGTGAGAAGGTGGTAGGAGCAACCACAGGAAGATCGTTGGAGGTCGGTACTGGTTGGACTAAGCTACAAAGATAGGGGGTGGTGGTGCCTGAAATCAAAACTGTGGAGTACTTTTTGAAAGTGATAAGATCAGAGATATGATCTTGGGGATGAGTGGCTAAAGTCACCATCTTTGGAGTAGAAGAGATCAAAGGACTGAGAGACCAGGGAACTAGAATGATTCCAAAGGTAGCTGTTGATAGCCCCAAGAGGCAGGGCAGAAAAATAGTGTGAGGAGGATGAGTGTGAACCAGCTGTGAAGATATTCAAGGGATGAAGAAGAGTGTCCTGGTGGAGGGGAAATGACTTCACCAAGATGGGGAGCAGGTGCCGTGGTCTGCACTGGGTTGTGTGAGAATGAAATGTGTTGGTGCATGTGAGGTTCTCAGAACTGGGCACAGGCTCAGCGTGTCTCAGTGCTTAACCCATTGGATTTATTTTTACGGGGGTGGGGGTGGTGGTGGTGGTGGTGATTCTTTTCATTTTAAGACCTTCGAAGAGGCAGAGCTGTTCACCTAGCTCTATGTGCCCCTGCCAGATGGTAAATTCCCTATCACTTAGTAGATCCCGTAGATCAAATGAACATCTGCAGCGCAGTGCTGGCAAGGGGATTCGAGCAAGTGGAGGTGGTGTGTGGGTGAGTAAGTCTGCATCTAGCGGTTGAAGGATGTGGGGGATGGGAAAGGGTGGTATCAGAGCCAGCTTCATTCTTTCATTCAGACGCGACCAAGCACATCCCGCTTCTGGCTCAGAACTGGCTAGATGTGGAGCGGGCAGAAACAAAGCTTAAAGGAATCCTCAGTCTGGGTGGGCTATCCCATCTGCAAATGGAGAAATGTCACATAGGCTCCTGAGAGCCAGGATGGGTACAATAGAGTCGTGTCAATCTCTGTGGGGTCAAGAAAGTTTTCAGAGTCCAGGGGCACTTAAGCTGGTGCCGGGGTTGGTGAGGGGACTGAGCAGGTATGACCCCATGTGAACAGGGTAGGACATGGTCCGTTTGTCAGAAGGAAACCACCTTGCAGGGTGCAAAGGGCAGAAGAGCACAGGGCACTTGGAGTGCCATCATTAACTCTGAGAAAATCACTCCTCTTCCCTATTTCAGTTTCCCTATTTGTAATTTGAGATGGTAATGACACACATAGGGTAGGGCATGGTGAGAAGTAATGAAATTATGCATATAATCTTTGTCACCATCCCTGTTGGGATCCCTTTGGGTGTATTACCTTACTGGATTATTTAAACTCTCCTACAAGATGGGCTCTTTTATTATTATTCCCATTTTATGGATAAAGAAGCTGAGTCTTAGACGGTTGAATAGCTTGCTGGAGGTCATGTAACTAGTGAGAGATGGTTTATACTCTTGCCCCGATCTGTCTAATCCCAGAGCTCTGACCCTCAAACCCCAATGCTCATCAGTGTTGAGTGCATAGCTAGTTCTGAATACATGGTAGCTGTTATGGTCATGATTGTGAAAGCTTTTTACTCGGAGGACCAAGGACTCTTACGATTGCTGCAGCTGGGCAAAGTTCACCAGGGCGGCAGTCTCCTGACCAGAAGTGACTCTTTCTGGAAGATTCTCATCACCTACGATAGATGTACATCAACAATTGTGCTACTTGGTTTCAACTAGTTGTTTTTAGAAATCAAGGGCAGGGAGTGGTTGTTATCTCCTAGGAGGCCAAGTTGTTCTGAGCAGATGATTGGGGGAGGAAGACCAGTGTTAGCTGCCCTCCTCTGCCGTTCCTGCACTGAACTCAAACCAAAGTTGCACGCCCCAGCAGCTTACTTACTGGGGGGCATGGCAGCACACCAGCATAGGCAAGCCGTGTTCCCTCAAGGACAGTGGGCTGCCCGTGGTGTTCCTCGTGAGGATGACAAGAAAGAACCTTTTCCCTTAGTGATGCCTGAGAGCAGCACAGACCTCTTAAGAACTGGTGGCCCTTCATTCACTCAACAAATAATTTGCTGAGTATTTACCACGTGCTGTACCCTCATCTAGGCATTGATGATAGTAGTGAAGAAGGCTGACGAGGTTTCTGCCGAAGGGGTTTCCATTTTTACTAGAGGCGGCAGATGGCAATCGAATAATAATATGAATGCATGCATAATTACAAACTCGTGCCACAAAGGCAATGTACAGGATATGAAAAGGGGTGGGGCCTCAGAGACTTCAGGACTCTCCCAGGAGTCATGGGAAGGAGCTGGTTGTGGCCGCTGTGGCTTCCTCTCAGCTCCGTTAATGCTGCATCTCCTAGGACAGGCTCCGAGATCAGCCCAATAGTGGGAATGGAGTTGATGGCACAAGGTATTTTCAGTTCTGTCCCTGAGAGTTTTGCCTTCATTACTCTGCTAACATAATAAGCATAATAAAGGAAGTCAAACTGAGAAATGAGAGGAATTCTCATCTCTCCATTTGACTTCCTTTATTATGCTTGCTCCTCAACTGTTTTTGAGTCTCAATCATGTGCCTGTTTTCTAGATATTTCTTCACAATGATGTATGCACAGATAACGTTCTCTGTTTCACTTTTTTCATTTTTAGTATTTGAAGAATTTTCCCCCTTTGCTATATAAATTCACACACAATTTTTTATATATATTATCTGTTATTACGTATTACCTTATGTATTTTAAATTAATTAATATCTTTATATGGATGTGTATATATATTCTTTCTAGCAGATGTGGGTACCCTAGTTTAACTGTTTCCCTTTTGCCAAAAGCTTAGTTGTTAACCTTAGATTTTCATCATTACAAATCACTTTCAAATGGAAAATGATTTTTCTTCTTGCCTGTACATATTGCTTTATAAAACGCATTCTTTATCCCATTGTTCCTCTTCCAAACCTCACCACAACTGTGAAAAGTTAGGGAGTCATTTCTGTGCAGGAAAACCAAAATATGTTATCTTTTCCTCCTTTCAATTATTTATTGTCTTATTTCCTGCGAGTCGAAGCTCTTAATTCTATGACCTGGTTGCTTTCTAAAAAGGTTAAATTAATTTCTACTGCTCCCTCAAAATATACCAATTCTATTGCAACCGGTTCAGTAATGAGTATTATCGTTTTGAAAACTGCTGAATAGTGGAAATTCTATAAACTGGCATCTTAGCTTGCCAGTTGTCCCTTTTGGGTTTCTTTCAAGATTCATCATAATTTATATGCTTGTTAATTATGTTTTCTATTTTGTGATTTGTCCATTCATGTGGAGTGCCTGTTTATTTTGAGATGCATTGACTCTCTTTACACTTTGCACAGCTGGACTCTTTTTTTCCTTTAAATTACAGCATTTTCTTGGAGACAAGTGGGAGTTTTCATGCCAGCAACTCTATCAAAGTTTTCTTTTATTATTTTTCTGCATTTCGTCAGAAGAAAGAGCTGAAAAATATAGAATTCTGTTAATAGCTTTCTAAAATTATATTTTTATAATATTTTTTACATATTATATATTTTTATAATTTATATAATTTTTATAATTTATATAAAAATAAATTTTATATAATTTTGTATATTATATATTTTTATAATATTTTTTCCAACACTAAGAGTAATTCATATAAATTTAGAAATTTTGGAGTATACAAAATATTGTAAAACATGAAAATATTCCTTATTCTACCAGCCCAGGTTGCCTTATTTTGTTTTGTTTCTAGTCCTTTCTCTTTTTCACATGTATATTAAAGAAAGTTTTTTTTTTATTTGATTAGAATATTATATACAGTTTTGCAACCTATTTTTTCCAGGTAGTGTTATACTGACTGAAATTTCACATATCATGGAGTGTTCTTTGATAATAAATCATGGTCTAGAGTGTATTTAGGGATGATCTGAATCTTCTCTCTCCAAATTACTATTTATGTAACCAGTGACTGAACAGTCCTTTCTTCCTAGATTGTACCTGCTTTATCCTTCTAGCATGTTCTTTTCTAGTATCAATCTAATTCTGTGCCTTCTCTGCTATTCACAACCCTGAGCACAGCACCTATAATGGGCTCTTGTCTCTGTGTTTCTTTTTCTGAGCTCTCAGACTTTCTGGATTGTGCTCTATTGGAGGCCAGGGGACTAGGAGAGGGGCCTATCCGGATGCCTTGTTAACCTTTAACACTGCCCCTTCTGGAAACCAGCTCTTACTTCTTGTTTTTTTGTTTGTTTGTTTGTTTGTTTGTTTTTGTTTTTTCTTTTTTGGCCTTTGCAGATGTTTTTTAATCATCCGAAGCAAAATGCGCCTTGGCCTCCAGACCCAATAAAGCAAAGATTCCTCCCATGGAGAATAGCAGTGGTTCTTAAAACCTGAAGGGCCTACAGCCCCAGGGGGATTAGCGAAAAGCAGGTAAGGGACACGTGGAAGCATGCACTGTGGGGGCAGCAAAAGGGTCCATTCTTTTTTTTTTTTTAGCACTTTTTAAAAAAATTTACTTTCTTTTCAGTGTAACAGAATTCATTGTTTATGCACCACACCCAGTGCTCCATGCAATCCGTGCCCTCTATAAAACCCACCACCAGGCTCCCCCAACCTCCCACCCCCTGCCCCTTCAAAACCTCAGGTTGTTTTTCAGAGTCCATAGTCTCTCATGGTTCATCTCCCCCTCCAACTTCCCTCAACTCCCTTCTCCTCTCCATCTCCCCCTGTCCTCCGTGTTATTTCTTATGCTCTACAAATAAGTGAAACCATATGATAATTGACTCTCTCTGCTTGACTTGTTTCACTCAGCATAATATCTTCCAGTCTTGCCCATGTTGATACAAAAGGGTCCATTCTTAATTAAAAAATGGGGTAATGGAGTCTGCCGGCCACAAGTCACAGAGTCTCAAGGTCTGACTCCAGCTTTGCTCTTTTCTTCATGTATTTATTTAGTCCTGATTCAGGGAGGGCTGGGGACAGGTGGTTTGCCCATGTCCATAAACCATAAGTGTGAGATTAAGTAGGTGCTGGCAGGAAGGTAACCACCATCCCCTTCCGAGCCTTAGCTCCTAGACCGTGAATGAGTTCCTGCCTCCCTACCTCCTGTCTCATTTCACTCTGACACAGAAAAGCTAAGTCCCGACTTTCAGCTGCACCGCTTCCCAATCACTCGTGCAACTTTCGAGATTAAATAAATAAATGATAAATTGATGCATCTAAAACCTCAGTTTTCCAACCATAAATGGAGCCAATACAATTTGCTGTGCTTACGTGACAGGGTTTTTCTGGCTCTTGTAAGCCCAATAACCTTGAATGGGCTGCCCAAGGGGAAAACAGTGCCTGCCGGGGAGAGCTGCAGCATGCCCAAGCCCAAGGGGGTTTTTCTGGGATTGTCTGGCCATTTGACTTGCCCCTGTACAGCCCTTGATTCCCAAGTCCTGTTTGGTCAACAGTGACTTTTCACTGTCTTTTTAATACAGAGGCCTGTCTTTCAGTGCAAAAACCATGAACTTTTGGAGTCAGACAGACCTGGGTTGGAATCCGGGTTCTGGCACTACCTGTTCATTTTGGAGAAGCTGTGTAACTCTGCTAAGCCTCAGTGTTTTCATTTTCTCCAGTCGGTCTGTGGATATCGATGCCATAGGGGCAGAGTGAAGATTAAATTAGACATTGCAGCTTAGTGCCTGCCCCGTTGTAGGCACTGCTTCAGTGCTCCATTCCCTTCTTGAGTTGTTTAGCTCTCATAGCTGAGGGATCAGCTGTGCCAAGTGAGGAAATGGAGTTCCTTAGTTTTCTGATCTGCCACAAGCCCTCTCCCCATCTCATGACCACACATTTGAATTTTTCTCCCTCTAGGTACATTCTGTCACTTGCACAGCTCAAGGCAAGCACCTGTTATCCCCAGAGCCACCCGTTCCTGAAGTCTGGGGTGGTGGGAAGCATGGTTTGCTCAGTACTGCCCATGAATTCCGAGAATGGTCTTGATGTCACTTACATTAAAGAGTCTCCGATGAGGACGTGAGCCCGGGTTGATGAGTCATGGCCTGTGTTCCATTCTGCCCTCTATCTCTCCCTGTCCCGCTCGGCCTCCTCATGGCTCCCAGCCAAGGGACTGCTCTCTGGTCTCTGTTCAGAACATTTCCTGTGCCTTTGCAATGACCTGGTTCGAATACCATTTCCGCTTGTCCTCCTAGCACTCTGTGGGCACATGAGAGATGATTCTACAGAAAATCTAGGTAGAGACAGGATTGTGACTTGTCCAAAGTCACCAAGAATGGGCAGGAACCCAGGTTTTGTGAATACCTAGTCCAGTACTCCTATCCCTTGTCCTGGTTATCCTTAGCCCTGGGCTCCATAGGAAGGAACTGTGGATCCCCAGTGGGTTCGCAAAACCCCAGGGGTGACTGCTTAGACTCATTATGGTAAATAAACCCAGTTATTTAGGAAAGAACTTAATGTTTTCCAAAAGGTACAGACATTGTTTGAGTTCAAAGTACTTCCATCTTCCATTCAATTACACAATAAATTCTGGGAAAACAAAGTAGAGCCGTATCCAGAAAAAAAGGGAACTGTGAGGCTCTATTTTCATAATAAAATCCATTTGCCAGAACGTTCAGTAGTTCTGTGCATGTTTATGTTGAAAAGGACATGTATTATGGAATCGAGTGTGCTTGGATTTGAACTTCAGTGCTGGCCTTTACTTAGCTTTGTGATGCTAGGCACTTCTCTTAACCTCTCAGAGCCTCGGCTGCTCTTCTATAGACATGGAGACTAACACCTTCCTGGCCAGTGATGGTCAGGCCTCGCTGCACAGCTCAGGGGGTGCCCTTCCTACCAGGCTATCATGTGCGTGGTGCTGGCTGGAGCTCTACATGACCGGGCCCTGGTCTACAGTGAAATTAGGTGAAGTAACATCTTAATGCTTGATGCCTCTTTGTTTTTATCTCCTTAATTGGTGTCTGCTGCCTTACCGAAATTTCCTCTCCTTTACCACGAGCCGAGCCGAGGCAGCTTCCTGCCACCTAAATTCTTTTGGGCATTCTTGAAGGGCATTCTCTGAAGCCAGGTGTTGTGCTGTAAGCTAACTACTGGTCTTCTTCACAAAGCAGGAGTCCAGCCCTGCAGCTTCTTAGAGAAATGTGACATGGGTCTGTGGTGCTGTCTGTGGACAGAGATCTGGCAATTTTATTTTATTTTATTTACTTTTTTAAAGATTTTATTTATTTATTTGACAGACAGAGATCACAAGTAGGCAGAGAGAGGAAGGGAAGCAGACTCCCTGCAGAGCAGAGAGCCGGATTCGGGGCTCGATCCCAGGACCCTGGGATCATGACCCGAGCCGAAGGCAGAGGCTTTAACCCACTGAGCCACCCAGGTGCCCCAGGTCTGGCAATTTTAAAAGGATGCTGGGCACTTTAGGATTTTAGGGAGGTTGGATTCTTGTGAGGTAGACCAGCCATCCTGCTCTTTCTTTTTTCTCCTAGTTTTTTAAGCACGCATGCCGTCATTGAACAGACAGCATAAGGCCCCAGGAGCCTGTGTAAGCTGTAGTTCCCAACCTCACTGAGCTCAGGGTGCAGTCAGGGAGCTAGAACAAGACAACACAAAACTAAGAGTTGGGGTGTAAAAAGGAATAGCAGGAGAATACAGGAAGCGTTCATGGCTCGGAGAGGAAAAGGGGAGTGTCTGAGGACTGCTGTCTACATTCAAAACCAAAACTGAGGTCGAATATTTACTTCAGGTTGTCACAGGCCGCCGGCCTGGTGGGAGGTAAAGCAAAGGCTGGACGTGCATCTCCTCAATCTGAATCCATTACGCAGCTCATCACCCCACCTCTTGCCAGGCACTACTTGTAGCTTTTGTTCACATCGGTTTTGTTTTTTGGGTTTTTTTGTTGTTTTTTGTTTTTGTTTTTTTGTTCTGCCTCATCTTACCTTTTCTAGGCTTGTTTTCTGCTCAGAACAGAGTGGCTGCCCTGAACACATCTTTCATGATGATTCACACCAACCTGAAGAAAAAGTTCAGCTACTGCGTGCTGGCCTTTCTCCTGTTTGCGATCATCTGTGTGTGGAAGGAGAAGAAGAAAGGGAGTTACTATGATTCCCTTAAGCTGCAAATCAAGGAATTCCAGCTGTTGAAAGGTCTGGAGAAACAGGCTGTAACTTCAAGCAGCACCCAGAACCCCCCCAAGATCAACCAGGCCCTCAGCATTCCCCGGGGCCCAGCCAAGCCCAAGCCTGTGGCCTCCTTCCAGGTGTGGAACAAGGACAGCTCTTCCAAAAACCTCATCCCCCGGCTGCAGAAGATCTGGAGGAATTATCTGAATATGAACAAATACAAAGTGTCCTATAAGGGGCCAGGGCCAGGTGTCAAGTTCAGCGCAGAGGCCCTGCACTGCCACCTCCGGGATCATGTGAACGTCTCCATGGTAGAGTCCACAGATTTTCCCTTCAACACCTCTGAATGGGAGGGTTTCCTGCCCAAGGAGAACATCAGGACCAAGGCTGGGCCATGGGGCAGGTGTGCTGTGGTCTCCTCAGCTGGATCTCTGAAGTCCTCCCAGCTGGGCCGAGAAATAGGTGAGTTCTGCAGCATTAGGGCCGCTCTGGGCAAGGGGCTGGAGGAGGGGGTGCTGGGTATTTGGTCAGGGCTGGGGAGGAGCACACTGGGCACACCACAGTGTTCTACACACTTCTTGTGCCTCTACCTCTGTGGGCCTCAGAGGTACCGTGGGGGTACCTCTGAGGTACAGCCACGGGGCTGTACAGCCATTGTGTACTCAGAGGTACCATGGGGTACCTCTGAGGTATAGCCACAGCCAAAAGGGTGGGGATCTATCCAGGCTTTTGGTATCTTTATCAGTGAGAACAGTTTTGCTATTCTCTGTTTTAAATAGTGCTGTTCTGTAGAAGATACTCTTGGAAAAATGAGTTCTGCGTCTATCAGTACACACCACACTGTAACTGACTTTTAAAAATTATAGAAGCCCTTATTTCTCCTGTCTCTTCAGGTTCTGAAACTGTAATTTCACAGCTAGTTGAGGACTAATTGTCTTTCTTGGCTTCAAACTACCCGAGTAATTTTCAGCCTTTCTGTTTGAGGATCATTAATTAGAGTAGGAATTCTTAACTTTGGGACTGTGGGCCAACTTTAGGGAGTTCACAAATCCCTAAACCTATGTGCCAAATACCTGTGAACTACCTGTGTGTGTGTGTGGTAAGTCAGTCTGTACATTTTTCCAGAGAAAAAGTCCATAGCTTCCAGTCAATTATTCTTAAAGGTGTCTGTGACCCAAAAAAGGCTACAAGTCACTGTTCAGAATATAACAACTTGCTTTTTTTTTTTTTAAATTCTTCACAGTTAATAAAGATAGAAAGTCTCTCCATGTTTGTAAATATGTGTACAACACAAAGCAATGGATTTGCTTAAGGCGCCCTAGTTCCCTTATTTTGAGAGAATGTGTTTTCCATTATTGTGAAATCAATCAGGCTAAAGGAAGCAAAGCACAGGAAGCCTCCCTCTTCTCCCAGGCTCTGGAAGGTACTGGAGCAGGTGAGGTCATACGTCTCCTGTTTTATTCCCTTCCTGTGACTGCCAGGAAAAATGGTCTGAAACCAAGCTCAGGCTCTCAAAGGAAGAAAAGTAGAACCAAATTGGATTCTCTGGAGCAGGAGGAAGTGGTGAGATCACCTTTTGTGCCTCCCCAAATAGGCAGCGCTCACTAATCCAGACTGCCAAGATAACCGGCCCCGCCCCGACTTTTGCTTTTGCCTTTTTGGTTTCTTTTGCGTTTTGTTTTCTAGAAGCGCAATGTGATTGGCTTTTGTTCATCAGTAATGGAACTAAGTTCCCTTCTTCCTCCTGATGTTTGCTCTATAATCGTCATGTTTCCAGTATCCCCAGTGCTACTGGATCCTCTTCTTTGTGTTAACTCATCCCCAATGGCCTGGCCGGAATAGGTTAAGGTTTCAGGCACAGCCCGGTACTTCTATGAACTGGAGCTATACTCTTGATGCACTGCATGAAAGTTTGGAGTGATTTACATGCAGAGTAAAACAATCTTCTCCTGTAGACTACAGTTATAATTTCAAGGATGTACTTCCCCAGAAACTTTGCTCTTGAGACGGAACAAACATTGCTCGTTGGCCTTCCAGTGTTCTGCCCTCCAACCGGGCATTCCCCTGGGCATTTAGTCTAACAAATGTTTTAAGGAATTCATTCATTCTTTTATTCATTCATGGAGCTTTCAACCACACAGAGCCAGAGCTTAGAATACAAAGGGGAAAGAGACAGGGAAGGCCCTTTGCTGAAGGCCTGGGAGTACCAGACAGCGTGCCAGGCCCATGGCCTTTCCCCTCTACCTGCAACTTGTCCCGTTTCTTGTGAACTATTGAGTGTATTGGATGGTTTCAAATTGTTTGCTCTTACAAATTGTACTGCTAACAGGGTTTTTGTGCAGATGACTTAAATGCCTCAGGGGAACTATCCACAGCTGTGGGGCTAGAAGACCAAAGGCAGATAAATTTTGTGGCTCTTTTTGTCCATGGCAGAATTGTTTACCAGAGGGATCGTAATGATGGAGTGTGTCTCCAGCAGTCCCTCAAACCAGCCAGAGGTGGGCACGGCCGTTTTCAATTATTTTTAGTACCTGTACCCATAAGATATCTTAGATTTGTTTGTGTTTTCATTTCAAACAATAGTGTTTTTCTAAAACATAAGCAACAGGAGTCATGCTTACTGTGCACCTGCTGTGCTCCCAGCATGCCTTGCTTTTTAGTCTTCCCGGGAATCCTGTGTTGTGGGGACAATTATTGTTCCTGTTGAACTGGTAACCTAAGTGTTGAGGCTCAGCGATTACACCAGGGGTAAATAGCGGACTAGGACTTGAAACCGGGTCCTTTGACTCCACGGCCCGCGCAGTCTTCCCCTCTGCTCTTGTGCCTGTAGTGGTTGTAGCATTATAATAAAATTTTGATTGTGATGTTAAAACTCGTGATATTCTTGCTTACTTGCTCTCCTACAGGAAAGGAGAAGCACCTTCTGAGTTGAGGCAAATGCAAGAAGCAAAGCTGCATGGGGACAAAGGACAGAGTATGTTGGGCTGGGATCTGGGGCCCTGCAGGGTGAAAGGGACTGCGGAGGACTAAGGCCAGAAAGGGAGGCAGGAGTCTGCTCCTATGGAATGTTGCCGGTCACAATCAAGACTTTGGGTTTCATTCTTTAAGACATAGAGTCCTAGAAGAGTTTTAAATGAGCGAGTGTTAGGATCATGTACGTTTTGGAGAGATTTCTCATTTCTCTGAACCCCATTGCCTATGGGGACTGCTATGTCATTGTTATTAGGGATTACTGCCACTTCTGGGCGAGAAGTGCCAGGCCTGTTTGAGCAGTGATTGTGGTGGTGGAAAGAACAGGTCTGATTTGAGAAGAGACAGAAACTGGTGTCTAATTAGAAGTGACCTTGAATGACAGGCAGGAGTCAGGGTTTCTAGCCTAGAAACAGGCCATCTCGTATCACAGGGGAGCATGCTTTCGAAGGAGGACAGGTACTGTCTCAGAGGTATTGAATCTGAATTATTTGTGGATTTCCCTGAGTAGTTATCTATGCAGTTGGGTGTTTGATTCCCAGGAAGGGTCAGGCGTGGGGGAGATGAGATAGAGGAATCATTTGTGCCGAGGTGACAGTTGTAGGCCTGGAGAGAGGGCTGAGGAGAAATCCTAGGGAAAGGGTACATTTAAGAGACAGGGAAAAGCACACGGAAGGCAGAGACATTCAGAAGGCCAGTGAGGAGGACCAGGGAGAAGCAGGTGTAGGACATATGATGGAAGGCAAGGGGAGAGGAGTTGGGGGAGGTTTGGGGCAGAGGGAGTTCTCATGCAGAGTGAGGACTGAGAAGAAAGACATGTTGGTTTGTGGAACAATATGATTGTTTATATCAGGAAACAATATGATTGGTTATGACAGGGGTTTGCAGACATTTTCTGTGAAGGGCCAGACAGCAAATATTTTTGGTTTTGAGGAATATAGTGTCTCTCACAGCTCCTCAGCTCTGCTGTTGTCAAGCAAAAGCAAACAGGCCATCAGAAATGAATGGGGCTGGCTATGTTCCAATAAAACTTTATTTACAAAAATGGAGACTGGGCCAGATTTGGCCTTCAGGTCATAATTTCCCAGTCCTGATTTCTATTATATTGATTTTTCCTAACCAGGACCAGAATTTAGCCTTCCAAGTATGGTTATATGATTCATTAAGCTACTTTGAAAATATTAAAAAAAAAAAAACCCAAAACCCTTGGTCTGAATTGTGATAAAATTTCTTTCATAACAATTTCCAGCTATTTAGAGTTACTACTATACCCGCAGGCAGCAGATTTTGGTATACTGATGAATTTACTAAGGAGCGGATTCTGTTGTGTAGTCTAGGCATGGAATCATATCCTCTGCCTATAGTAGTGCCTTTATTTCTGCATTTTCTAATTTGTGTCTTTTTCTGTCCTCTAATTCTAAGTTCATCAAAAGTGGTGGCCCCCGTTTTCTGCAGCCTTCCCCTTGCAAAGGCTCGCTTGCTGGGCCTCCAGGACCTCTTGGTTTCTCCTGGTGATTTCCTGGAGGCCCACTTGATTTCAGGACCTCCTCAGTCATCATCAGCAAAGGACAATTTGGCCGACAAGGATGTGCTCCTCTTTCTCTGTGAGGCCAACTTAATGGCCTATTTGCAAGTTTCCTTCTTTGTCTGATTTTTTTTTTTTTTCCTTAAAATAAAGTCCAAACTTCATACCTGGCCTCCATAACCTGTGTGGACTGGTTCCTGTTAGCTTCTTTAGTGCCATCTTTTCTTCGTCTTCCCCTCATTCACTTGTCTCCAGCCAAGTCCCTACTGTCCTGTGGTGTCCTGACAGTGTTACCTCCTCCGGCTAGAATGTTCTTCTCTGGACCCTTCCCGTGCTCTGCCCTCCTTTGGGTTCAGCTCCAAGGCGTGTCCTGAATCATCAGGGTCTCCAAAGGAGAGTCCCTCAGAGTCTCGGTCCCATCACTGGATTTATTTGTGCCATAACATCGGTCACAGTTTGTCATTATCTCAAGGGTAGGTGGTTGTATTTATTGGCTCCTTCCTTGCTGTAGATTGCAAGATCTTTGACAACAGGCACTTTTCTTTCTTGTAACGGCCATTGTCTCCAGCATGTAGAACTATGCCTATGCCTGATGGGAAGGAGATGCTTAATCCATATTTGTTGAATGAATAAAAGCTTTTTATTTTCTTATGGTCAATACCAAGGGTAGATCGTCAGCCTCCTGTGCTGGGGGTTCTCCATTTACCCCTCCAAGCCCAAGCTCCTTCCTCCCTTTTCTGTTGGACTCTGTGCCCTGGGAGATGGAATTTGGTGACTGTGTCAGCTGGGCTTCCTGGCCCTTTGGCTTTTATTTGGCACCAGACAATAGACGTGCTACTCCAAACCTGAGAAGGAGGAGAGTGAAGTCAGTGTCCCCCAAGCTCTCTCCTTGTAGAATACCATCAGCTGCTGCTTTCCCTTGTCTCACAGTTCAGCCGCTGTCAAGCAAACTCTCTGTCTGAGGTCTGCTTTCTCTCTCTTTTCCTTAAGGCCGAGAAGTCAGAGGGAAGGAGGAAAGAGAGGATGGAGTATTTTCTTCTTTCCAGCTGGACCTTACTTAGCAGGAGCCATGTTCCCCTTAGGGCTGATACTCCTTATGGGTGGCCGTCTTCAGTTCAGGGCCCCTGCTTTTCTGAGCCAATCAGGTTTGAGGAGTAGTGGTGGCCGCTTTTGTAGCTGACCCTGCGATAATGGCCATTCCTTGTTGATTTCTTGAAATCCTGCCTACAACGTTGTAAATAGTCCTTTTATTCTCAGTAGCTCCATCTAACTTTGACATGTTTTGGTCCGGGGATACTCACATTAATAATTTGCTCACCTGTGAAACAGGGAAGCTGACCGAGTGAGGCTTCTGATACATCTACGTTTCTGGTGTGATTACTGCTGGTCACTTGTGAAGCCGGTGACTGATATGGACTGACATGTTGCAATCTAAGTTGTGTAAAGATGCACCTTCTGCTCTCTTTGAAGTTCAGGGTACTGGCCTTGTAAGCTGATAAAGTCTGGACTATGCACATCCCATGTGACTTTCAAACCATTTTGATGAAATTTGTCCTAGGATTGAGATAGGGTTATTTTTGTGACTAGATGATATGTCTAGAGTCCCGAGGTTTAAAACGTATGTTAGAAATGAAATAAAGAGGGAGGCTTTCATCCCTTAATTCTGTGGGTACTTTTTTCCAGATCATCTTGTATTGAGCCAAATTCCACCCCACCACCTTCTGGTGTCACCTTTGTGAATGAAGAACCGCCCCCAATAAATTTCCCACAGGAAGGGAAATAGAACAACAGAAAATTGGGCTGACCTCCCAAACTTGGGCAGATTTCAGTGGTGAGTCCCAAACTGGCTTGATCAAGTCAGGTTGGGATGAGCTCCTAGGAGGCTGGCTGAAGGCTGAGAGAGAACTTAAAAGTCAACTTAGTTCTCTCTCCCAGAAGATTGGCCAGTGACACAGAGAAACTTCTCCAAGTCTTCCAAACTCTGCTGAAACAGCTACAGGGACAGGGAACTAGAGCCAGGGAGTGAATGGATTTTTAAAAACGTGGTCTGTTTGATCTTGCCTGGATTTAGGACCTTGTTTCTGACAAAAGAGTTTTTCTTTTTCAGTAGACAAATGTGGGATTCAGTTTTGATCTGTGAACTTTTTTTCCATCGCTGCCACCACCCAGGCTTGTGACCCTTCTCCGGCCTCAGGTTCCTAACAGCACACGCAGGGTGTTGTCTTGGAACCCACAGTAAATCCCTCTGATTTGTGAGTGCTGCAAGCTTTTCAGAGGGCTGTGGTGACTTTGCACTTGCGGGGACACTGAGCTTATGGTAGCGTCATTTTTCTGACAGGGATGGAAGTATGACCTACTGGTTACACTAAGAAAATATTTGGGTTGCTCCTTTGGTGACTGGGGTAGTGAGCCCATGTGAGGCAGCACGCCAGCCCGGATCACCCCTCTGCCATGCGCAGGCTTGCTGGAGTCATGGAAGGGATTTCAGGGGTGCTTGATATGAGCCTCGTTAGCTTCTGCAGTGGCCAGGCAAGCAGGCAGTCATGCCCGGTCTACAAACTGTGCCAGATTGCCCCTTACAAATATGATCTTTTGCCCCTCTGATGGGGATCCTGATGGAATAAAGAATGGGAAGTATGATTCTCTTGCTCCTCCCCTTCTTACTGCCCTCTCTCCCTCCAGACCTTCCTCTGTTTCTGCATGTTGCTGGTGCTTATCACCTCTCTTCTGTTTCCTTATGGTTTATAGATGATCATGACGCAGTCCTGAGGTTTAATGGGGCGCCCACAGCCAGTTTCCAACAAGACGTGGGCACGAAAACCACCATTCGCCTGATGAACTCTCAGGTAAAATTTCTTCTGTGCAGATCTAGAGTGAGAGAAAGACCACAGTGTGGGCTCTAATGTCAACCCCACCTGCTGGGGGCACATCAGAGCTGCTAAGTTAATTAAGTCCCGTGACTTTGCTGAGTCCTGGAGTCCAAGACCCAACCTGGTGATGTGTTCATGAGATAGCCCCCATGGCATCAGGTGGCATTAACAGAGTTGTTCAGTGTCCCAAGAAAGGAGAGTTCTGCTGTCCTTGTAGCTGCCAGGTTTTTTCCCAGAAAATTGCATGAAGAACAACATGGCAGAGAATATCAGAGTGAGGGATGCTTGGAAAAGTAAGTAAAGCAATGAATGTGGGTGTGTTTGAGAAGCTGTAAAATAGTATGCAAGTATTGTGAGACCTCATCAACCAGATGTTGCTATGTGACATGGCATTCGAATTCACATATTGCCTCATGAATTCCCCTTGAGAATTAGTTCCTGAAGTATTTCCAGGTAGCATATGCTGAATTCTCAAAACTAATGGGGACTTGAGAAATACTCCTGCCACAAAGTTCTGTTAATAGATTTTAACAAACAAACAAACAAAACAAAACTGAGTGACACATGTATCAAAACTAGTGTGAGAGATCTGCAGACCCATTCACCTCACTCACGACCATCCGTGTTTATTGTTTTCTGCATAAACATGTAAAGCTTGGGTGTTCTTCTGTCAATGTGCAGGCTCTGTACACTGCCTAGGACTCCATGGGCAGGGAGCACATCCTGGGAGTGATTGTAAGTGCCCTTTCAGCACTATTCCAGGATACCCTCATTTTTCCCCTCCTCTGCCACAAGGCTCTACTTCCGTTTCACTGCTTGGCCCTCAGGAACTCACCAGCTGGGAAGAAGCTGCTTCTTACATGGCCCAATTTCCATCTGAGGCCCATATTCCTAGGAACCCTTGCATGAAGGAACTTGGATTGATGAACTTAAACTTCTTTGCAGGTGGCTGCCATCTTGTTTTCTTTTCTTTCTCAACTCCTTGATGATGATATCATTTTCTGTCACTGTAATATCTGACTGAGTCGACTCTATATGCTTTCAGTTCCTATTTATTATCCAATCTTACATTTGGGGCTTTTCTATTACTTTTATTATAAAGTAGAAAAGGGCAGATTAAAAGAAATAGATTGGTTAGCAAGAGACTCTCTGGAGGACATGACACCAGAGTTAGACTTTGAAATATGGGCAGGATTTGGAGAAACAGGAAGAGAGAGACATTCTAAGAAGTGGTATTGGCAGGACAAAGATGCATAGGACATGAGGGAGACATCCAAACAGGTCTGACTGGTGTGGGGGTGGGGACAGATTTGTGTTGCCCTATAGAGGGAGATGAGGCTGGAGCTTCATGGCTGCTTAGACTCTGGCAAGTCTAGAAAATCAGGCACAGGAGGTGGGAGGAGCTTTTCCTACTTTCTCCTTTTCCTTCTCATGCCCCAGAGAAATCCTCACGAAGTGCTACAGTGTAACCTCTACTTCCGCGTAAAGTGTTACTTGAATATCCACCTTCACCACCCTCCCTCCCTCCCTTTCCCCCTTTCACAAATATGGACAGCACTGAGTAGAAGGTGGTAGTCGGCACATAGATCTCCAGTCAGCCTGCCTGGGGTTGAAACCCTGGCTCTGCCTCTTAATAGCTAAATGATCAGGCGCAAGTTCCTGATGCCACCGTTTGTTCATGCGTGGAGAGGGAGAATAGCAGTACCTTCTTCACAGCACATGTTAGGAGGAGTGAGCCAGAAGACCATGCAGAGCACCGAGTACCTGGGACTTCCTTCAGTGGATGATGGCTGCTCTCATGTTCCCATGGGCTGACACTCAGATGGGTTTGGGGGATACAGTGGTGAGCCCAGCAGGCTGGGCCCCTTCACGGTCCACCGCCCACAGCTACAATCAGTCATCATGCAGAGAGATAGACAGTTGTAACAGAGAACTACAAAGGACAGGATTAAGGTGCTCCCACAACCCCTAGGGGGAAATTTTCTCTGGTCAGGGATATCAGGGGCCTTGATGAGGTGAGATAGTCATGTAGGCATAGAGGATGAGAAGGGCTAGGACCTCTCCTGAAGATACAACAGCCTAGTGAGGCCTCGTGTGGGAGGGGGCAGGGGAGTGTGTGTGTGGGGGGGTGTGGTGAGCATGGAGGCTGAGGGTAAAGAGGAGCCATGTCCTGGCGCTGTGGTCAGGAGATAATCTCTGTGGCATGACCAGACTTGCACTCTGCAAACGTTCCTGGTGTCCATCTGCTCAGTGATCCTGTGTCCGTGGAGAGACACAGTCAGGAGGCTCTCGTAAGGAAATATTCACAATTGCTGCACAGGAGAAATGCAGGTGAACGTGAGAACAGAGTGGATTTGTGAGCTATTTGGCATGTGTGGTCCAGAGGCGTTAGTGGGTCTGTGGCGAGGGGTGAAGGGAGAGGGGCCACCAGTATTCTGGGGTTTCTGGCCCACATGGCTGGCCAGCTAGAGTCACTGGGATTACCAGTGCTTGGAGACATTTTGGGTTGTGTAGGCAAGGGTCAGAGAGGAGGGTGGGGTAAGAACTGTGGTTCCAGATATGATCTGAGCTGCCCTGTAGATACTGTGAAGAGATGTCAAGTGGGCAGCTGATGAAACAGGGCTGGAGTTAAGTGGACAGCTCTGGGCTAGAGGGGAGAAGTTGCCAGTCATCTTTATCTCTGAGGCCATGGAACAGCTGGGCTGAAGGAGAGCATGAGGGACAGGGTGTAGACAGGAATTCTACACAAGGGCTTTGGGTAACAGAAAGAGGAGGTTAGTCAGCACTGCCCGATGCTGCTGAGGCCCACTGAGGTGAGGACTAAGAAGCGCTGTTCTCTCTTTGGCAACAGGGAGGCCATCGGTGACCTTTGGCAGCAGCTATTTGGGAAAGCGGTGAAGCCAGAAGCCACACTGGAGCGCAGGGTCGGGAGTGTGTGGGGGAAGGCCACTGTGGATAGTTCTTTCAAGAAGGGCAGAAGAGAAGTAGGGCTAGCGCTGTAGAGAGTTGAGGGTTCCATGGCCAGTTTCTGTTCCTTTCTTTCTTTCTTTTTTTAGTTTGGAGAGACTGAGTACATTTAGAAGACAATGGGAAGACCATCACAAGAGGGCACACACTGTATGGCATGACAGAGTCACATGCCGATTCACAGACAGAGGGTAGAACAGTGGTTTCTGGGCTCTGGGTGAGGCGAGGAATCATTATTTAATAGTTAGAGAGTTCCAGTTTGGGTAGAGGAGGAAGTTCTGGAGATGGAGGGCAGTGATGGTTTTATAACAGCATGAATATACTTCATGTCCCTGAGCTGTTCACTTCCAAGTGGTGGAAATGGTACATTTTGTTACATATATTTTACCACCATAAATTTTTTTTTAAGTCAATGGGGAGAAACCAGCTGATAGAGGAAGAAACTGAACATATTGAAAAGAGGGGACAATAAGTGAGTGATGGGGAAGAGGGATTGATCCAAAGCTCTGCTGAGAATCAAGCCCCATGGGGGGAAGTCAGAAGGGAAGAAGGCTAAGAAAGGTGTAGCAAGAGGTCGTAGTGAAGCATGAAAGGGCTGCAAAGTAGGATGCAGAGAAAGGGAGGCCTTTTGTCAGGAGGCTGAGGGAGAAGGGTGTCTATAGAGGAGGTTCGAGCAAAGAAGGCCTGGCATGAGGAGAGCAGAGGAAGGAACCAGCCAGAGGAACAGAGCAGGAACTCCAGGCCATGCTGGCCACTTTGGGGCTGGAGAGTGTGGGTAAAGAATGGGTATGACCTCCAAATTGGTAGGTGGCAGCGATTAAGAAGAGAGCACATGGAGGAGCCCTGAAGTGTCTCTTGGGTTTGGGAGGGTACCCCCTTCCTAGGCTCCTCTTCCAGGTGGTGAGTGAAGAGGGAAATCTCCATCCTGCAAAGATTTCATTTAAGGCTATGGTAGGTTTGCCCAAGAAGCTGTCTTCCAGGTTGAGGAGAGAAAGCCCACATCCCATGCGTGACAACACAGTGTCCTAATTGGATTTTGGCGGGGACCTTCTCAGATCACTCTCCGGGGCTTATCCTGAGACTGCAGTGGCTGCCACTTATTCCCTACTTCTTCTGTCTGAGGCCCATAGATATCTTATCTCATCTGACCTTTGGGACAATGCTGTATGAGGTGTGATCACCACCCCCCCATTTTTCTGTGATGACACCAAGGTTCAAATAGTCAGAGTGAGTTGCTCAGAGAGCGGCAGAAAGGATACGATAGAGGTGGGATTTGGATCAATGTTGGTTTGCCAATTTTCTGTAAGAGTTTGTATGGAATTGGTATCCCCCCCTTATTTTTTAATGTTTAGTAGAGTTTGCCAGTAAAGCCACATGGACCTATAATTTACCTTATGGGAAGTTTTTTTAGCTAAAAATTCAGTTTTGTTAGTAGATTCAGGGCTGTTCGTGTTACCTATTCCTTCTTGACTGAACTTTGGAAGTTTGTGTCTTTCAAGGAATTTGTTCATTTCTTCTTCTAAGTCATTGGATTTATTGGCATAAAGTTGTTTATAATATTCCCTCATTGGGGCGCCTGGGTGGCTCAGTGGTTTGGGCTGCTGCCTCCGGCTCGGGTCATGATCTCAGGGTCCTGGGATCGAGCCCCGCATCGGGCTCCCTGCTCCGCAGGAAGCCTGCTTCCCTCTCTCTCTCTCTCTGCCTGCCTCTCTGCCTACTTGTGATCTCTGTCTGTCAAATAAATAAATAAAATCTTTAAAAAAAAAATTCCCTCATTATCCTTTTTAATGTCTGTAGAATCGGATGTGATGTCTGATGTGATAGGAGATCCTCTGTGGTGATTCAAGCAGTATTGGAATTCACAGAGCTTAAAAGGACCTTGGATCAACAAGTCATGAATTCATTCCAGAAGTTCTCGTTTGATCACCTGCCCTGTGCCAGTCTCTGTGAAGGGAGCTGGAATTCAGTCCAAACAGCAATAAAACAGAGACATGCTCCCCGCTCTTGTGGAGCCCAGAGTCTCGTCGGGCATTTCATTTTCCAAAGGAGATGGCCCAGGCCTGGGAACAGAAGGTGGCCTGCACTATGCGCAGAGGGTAATGGCAGGCCCAGGGCAGGATGAAGGCCTCCTCATAGCCGGGTCAGGCTCTTCCCTGGCTCTCTGCTGGCACTTTGCCCATCCATGTCTCTCACTCCCCTCATCCTAATTGCCCATCTCACTCGTCGCCTAGTTCTGCCACCAGGACCTTTGGTCTCTGAGAGGACGCGCATTTGTCTGTTTTGTTCACTCGTAAACCCGAGTGCCAGGACCAGTGCCCATTATGTAGTAGATGTGCAATCAATATTTTTTGAATGAAGTAGAGTCTGGAGAACCTTCTGCTTGCTCAGTGGATGCCTCCAAACTTCTCCAAATTCTTTAAAAAATTTTTTTGAATTTATTTGGAAATACTTTGAAACTTTGAACAAGTTGAAAAAATGTCTACTACAAAGAATGCCTGAATACTCTTTATCCAGAGGTACTTACTATTTTTAACCCCATTGCTGTATTATCTGCTCTATTCATTCTTTGTAATGTTTTTTTTTTTTTCATCTGAGAGTAAGTTGTATATATTATGCATGTTAATTCCTAAATACTTACTATGGGTAAAAAGTTTATGTTCCCCGCCCCCTGCCAGTTTGTATGTTGAAGCGCTAACCTTCAATGTGATTGTATTTGGAAATGGGGTCTTTGGGAGATAAACACATTTAGATGAGGTCTTGAGTGTGAGGCCCCTGTGATGAGGCCGTGTGAGGAAGGTGGCCTTCTACAAGCCAGGACGAACACCCTCACCAGGAACCAAATGTGCTGGCACTTTAACCTTGGACTTCTCAGCCTCCAGAAGCATAAGAAGTAAATGTCTGTTGTTTAAGCCACCCAGTCTATGGTATTTTGTCGTAGCAGCCTGAGCTAAGACTTTTTGGTTCTGAGAGGAGGAGTTTTGCTATGACAAAAACCTAACAATGTGAAGTGGCTTTGAAACTGGGTAATTGGTAAAAGCTGGAGGAGTCTTGAAGGACATGCTAGAAATATAGGTGCTAAGGGAAATTTTGATGAGGGCTCAGAAAGAGTAGAGGAGAGCTGGAGAGAGAGCTTCTGTCTTTTTAGAGAATATGAAAATAATTGTGAACAAAATGTTGGCCTAACTTTGGATGATAAAGGCCCTTCTTTGAGGGCTCAGATGGAAATGAGGAACATGTTCTTGAGCAATGGAGAAAGAGTGATCCTTGTTCTAAAGTGACAAAGATTTCATCTGAATTGAGTTCTAGTGTTTTGTGGGAGGTAGAACTTGTGAGTAAAGAAACTAGATGATTTACCTGAGGTGATTCCTAAGTTGAAGGGACTGGCCTGGCTTCTTTTGTGAGGTGTGAGTAGAGAGAAATGAATTATAAAAAAGGAATTGTTTAGCAAAAAGGAAACAGAGCTTAAAGATTTGGAAAATTCTCGGCTTATCTATATGGCAAAAAAAATGAGAAAGCTTGTTCTGAAGAGGAAAAGAAGGGGTGGCCCCAAAAACATTTGATAAGGAGATTGGCAAGGGTGTGACCCAAGGACCTACTCCTACACGCCAGCAGAAACACTGTCAACACTGTCAGCTTGAGCTGAAGGGGATGGATATGGGATGAAGTGGAGGAAGGCTGTGGGCCTCTTAGGTCCTATAGGACAGGACTATAGCGCTCTTGGACTGTGAATGGCATTGTTCTTCATGACAAGAAAAGCATGATCCCAAAGGAGATTCAGAAATCGTCAAGGCTGCATCCTTATTTTCAAAGATGGGAGGAGGGGCTTGGTTTTAATAGGCCCGATGGTAGCTGCTCAGAGCCACATAGGTGGGATCGCTGCCCCTATGAGTCCATAGGGCACAGCACTGAACCAAAGAGGAATCTTCTCAAGCCTTAACATCTAGTGGTATTTACTTTGCTAGGTTTTGGACTTTCTTTGGACCTGTCAGCTCTTTCTTCCTTCCAGTTTCTTCCTTTTGTAATGGGAATGTCTATCCTATGTGATCCCACCACTGTATTTTGGAAGTACATACTTTTCTGGTTTCATAGGTCCACAGTTGGAGAAGAGTTTTGCCTCAGGATGAACTGCCTCACTCTTATCTGATTTAGATAATATTCACATGAGACTTAAGACTTAAGATTTTAGAGTTGACACTGGAATGAGTGGAGACATTGGGGAGGTTGGGTGGAATTAACCTATTTTGCATGTGAATAGGAGGTGATTTTGGAGGATCCAATGTGTCTCCTCTGAATTCACATGTTGAAGCCCTAACCTCCAGTGCAGTGGTATTTGGCAATGGAGCCTTTGGGAGATGACTAGATATAGAAGAGTTCTCAGGGTGGGGTCTCTATGATGGGATTAGTGCCCTCATAGGAAGAGAAAGAGACCAGAGTTCACTTTTCTCTCATGAGGACATGAAGAAGGCAGCCATCTGTAAGCCAGGAGCGGGGCTCTCATTGGGGAGCCACGTATGCTGCTGCCTTGATCTTGGACTTCCCAGACTCCAAAACTATGAGAAATAAATGTCTGCTATTTAAAAAATGTCAGTTTCTGGCATTTTATTATAGTAGCTCCTGAATAGATTAAGTTAATACACACCTTAGCTGTATATCCTAAGAATTTTCAACAATGTTGTCTTTCACAATCAAAAGTATAGTTATCAACTTCATACATTTATGGTGATAACATAGTTTTTTTTTTTTTTAATGGTGATAACATACTTTAATCTTTCTGAATTCCAGAAAGATCTGTTTGCTAACTGACCTAATAATATCTTTTATGGCATATTTTTTTTTCTTTAGGTCCAAGATCCAGTCCAGGATCAAGTAGTGTGCCCTTAGTTGTGTCTCCTTTGATCTGGAATACTTCCATAGTCTTACTTCATCCTTTAAGGAACTGACATTTTTGAAGAATGAAGTCCTCCTTCAAAAAAATACCTTATTTGGGTTCTGCCCTATGCTTTCTCAATATGAAATTCAGTTCATACATTGCTGGCTGGGGTGTCAGGTCCTTCTAAGATCATCACAGCAGGAGGGATCCAGTGTCTGTCTGCCCCTCAGCTGATTTTAATTTTGATCACCTGGATAAGGTATTGTTTGATTTGTCCACTTTCATAGTTATTTTTTTTCCCATATAGTCTATGGGTAAACACTTTAATACAGTACCACAATTCTTCTCCTCATCAAAATTCCCTCTTATATTGAGCACTCATGGCTCACTTTTGCCCAAACCAGTCTTTACTCTGATGGTTGCAAAATGGTAGTCTTCTCACTATAGCGTTCCCTGCTCTGTGGCATTGGGTTGGAGCTCAGAATTCTACTGTGAGTGAGAGCCCTCCCTTCTCCTCTACTTATATCCTCCTTCCTTCCCCTCCCTTCTTTCTCTCTTTATTATTGGTAACAGTGGTTTCTAATTCATCACTGTTCTGAATTACTTTGGCATTTAAATTCTCCTGGATTTGGCCAGTGGGAGCTCCCTGAAGCTGGCTCTTGTTTCCCTGCCACGTGCATGCCCTCATCATGTTTTTTTTCTGTTAACACTGGTATCTTCTGGCATAACAAGATATTCCAATTCATTTTAATCTGTCATGTTTTTTTTTTTTTAAGATTTTATTTATTTGTTAAAGAGAGAGAGCGAGCGAGCGAGCAAGCACAGGCAGACAGAATGGCAGGCAGAGGCAGAGGGAGAAGCAGGCTCCCTTCCAAGCAAGGAGCCCGATGTGGGACTCGATCCCTGGATGCTGGGATCATGACCTGAGCCGAAGGCAACCGCTTAACGAACTGAGCCACCCAGGCGTGCCCTAATCTGTCGTGTTTTAAATGTTTCCTCTTTATTAGTTTTATCCGGAATATAGGTATACACAGTATTCTGGATCAGAGACAGATTTTTTATTTCATACTTTAGATAATGAATGTACTCTAGTCACTCTTTTCCCAAGCTCCTACTCCCAGGGCAATGCAATGAGAGTCAGGTCAATTATCCTACAGGACTAACCAGATACCCCACAGGCAAGGGACAAAAAGTAAGTGATCCCCCATGATACATGCACTGCTTATAAAAGGCAGGAGGTGGCTGGCTTCTACCCCCCCTCAAAGGGCCCCTTCTTACTCCAGCCCTTTAGAATATAAACACACTCTGATGTGAAATGAGAGATGTCTGTAAATTCCTGGGCCTCTTTCCTCCTGCGCCGGTCTTCCGGGTCCCTTAGCATATATCTGTATTAACATAGGGATGATATTCGGGCTATCACCATTTAGCTTCTCAGGGAGATAAGAGAAGTTTTATTGGGTTTTAAACCCAAGCAGAGCAATTAACTAGACAAATAGCTCCAGAGTTTATACTGACGGTATATGAAGAGTTCAGGAGTCTAGGGCTTTTTGGAGCAACACTGAGATATGGAGAGAAGTTTTATTTCCTCATACTAACCTACCTTGGCTCTGGGATATGTCACTTTTTTCCAAGGAGTCTTGGCTCTTTTAAGTAAAATTGGTATTAGAAACCAACATCTGGGTGTTGGGTGGTTCATGCCTCCTACTGAGGTATCTTCACTTCTTGGCCCCTACAGCTGGGAGAGCTAGGAAACAGAGCACGCATGTACACATATGTAAACGCGTACACACACGGTTCAGGTACATGTGCATCCATATGCTTACTATATACATACATGCACCTGCATGTGCGCATAGATTCCTCTGCATAGACGCCTGCGTGTGCCTGCCGACATGCCTGCTTTGGCAGTGACAGACCCTGACCAAGTTCGGTCTGTCCACATAAGCTATCCCTTGCCTTTCCGCATTCTATATTTGCACTCCCTCCTCCTCCCATAGTGGGAATCCTGCTTCTAACACCTTCACCCATTTCTTTATTTGCTCACGTGGGTGATACCCCTCAGAGAGTTTAAAAATTGCTTTGCACATCTCTCCCTCCAGCAAACGGAGCAGAGAGAGCTCAGGCTGGGTTTGCTGTTTTTCCCCACACCCTGCCTGAGGCTGAGGTGATGCAGCCACGTGATGGAGCCCTGAGTTACCTGGATGCGTCCTTCTGTTCCTCTTCACTGAGCTTGCGGAATTCATTTGGACCTCAGCTGTATCCATTTTGTTTCAGTTTGGGGGTTTTCTTTTCCTCCTTCTTTTTAAATCACATAGAATATTAACATGCTCCCCAGATTCAAAACTCTCCGGGAGCGTATAACCGGAGAAATGTTAACTCCCTCCTAGATTCCTGCCACCTGGTCCCACCAGCACCCGTGGTGGGCAGCCACCTGCACTGTGTTCTGATTTGTCCTTCTGTGTTAGTGTTTGTCAAGACAAACAGATGTACATATGCTTTCTTAATTCCCCTTGTTTTTTCACACAGAATATAGTGTGTGGGGGGGTGTGGGTGCCTATAAGCTCTTTCACACTGTTTCCCCCCAGTATCTTCTCGAAATCACTCCCTGTCAGCTCATAGAGCTCTTCCTTTTTCTTTGTCAGAGTTGTGTAATACTCCTTGGTGGCTCAGTTTCCTAGCTTATTCTCATAACCTCTTATGTTAATTCTGACATTTAAGTACTTTCCGAATTACTACTACTACTACCTTTTCTTCTTTTTCTTTTTTAAGATTTTATTTATTTATTTGTGAGAGAGAGAGAGAGATTGCATGCACAAGCAGGTGGAGTGGCACGCAGAGGCAGAGAGAGAAGCAGGAGCCCGTTGCGGGACTCAATCCCAGGACCCTGGGATCATGGCCTGAGCCAAAGGCAGAAGCTTAACTGATTGAGCCACCCAGGCATCCCCAAATTACTTCTTCTTATACTTCTTGGTTCTTTTGATGACTTCCTGGGATGCTGGGTAGAATCGGAGGCCCCTCTGATTTGGGCATTTGGGGTTTGTGGTGGCTTTCCACTTGAGGTGCCCTTCTCTCTGTCAGAGAAACTGCTTCCTATCCCAGTCTGGTTTACCGTGGTCAGGCCTTCATTTTTCCTATCTACTCAGGACCTCGACCACCCCTCTGTTTGTCTTCTTGTGGCACTAACTAGCTTTTTCACTCTGGCAAGGCTGCAAGTCTGGCAGCTGGAACGCAGACTGTTTCCTCATCCCTTACTGTTCTGAACGAAGGTCGTCTGGTACAGTGGGAAGAGATCAGACAGGCCTTGATTTGTAGCCTAGCTCCATCCCTTTCCTATTGTGTGATCCTGGGTCAGTTAAGTAATTTCTCCGAGCTTCCTTTAATGCCCTGTTTGGGGCTGGGAAATATTGTGAGGGATATACGAGAAGACTTGGACTTGGATTGTTGTGTGAGTTTAACAAAGCAGCTAAGTCTAGACTCTATATATAGTTACCAGTGTCTACACACACACACACACACACACACACACACAGGGCATATTAGTTTCTGATACCTGCCATAACAAAATGCCACAAATGGGATGGCTTATACAACAGAGATTTATTTTCTCACAATTCTGGAGGCCAGGGGTACAAGATCAGGGTGCCACCAAGGTTGGATTCTGATAAGGGCTCTCTCCCTGGCTTGTGGATCCTTCTAGCTGCATCTTCACACAGTCTTTCCTCTGTGGACGTGTGGAGGGAGAGATCTTCAGTGTCTCTTTTCTTATAAGGATATCAATCTTATCAGATTAGGGACCCATCCTTGTGACCTCATTCAACCTTAATGAACTCCCTGAAGGCCCTGTCTCCAAAAGAGTCACATTGGGGGTTAGGGATTCAACATAGGAATTTTGGTGGGGGAAGGGGGGAACAGTTCAGCCCATAACTGAGGGAAAAAAGATTTGGGAAGAAAAAAGACCAACATATTCATACAGGTGATATCTGAAGAATGCAATGATTGATGGTTGTTTTCTTATTCTTGTATGTATATAGATGTGTGTATTCTTGTCTCCTCTAACTTTCTGCAGGGAGCATGTGTTGCTTTGTGACTGGAGAGAGGACTTTAAACAGGTTTCTATAACAGCACCACCCATCTCCCTGGTGTAGCCTTTTCCTGGCAGGTGTTCCTTGGGGCTCCGTTGCTGTGGCAGTGACTTACTTTCCTCATCATGAGGCTCCTGGGATCCCTGAACTCAGGTCGGACTCTGCACGAGGTCAAGCACAGGGGCATTTGAGAAGATCTTGATCTCTCCCCAGTGCCTTGTGCTGCAGCTGGGGAAAATGACAGAGATGCCATCCAGGCATGGCTGGCCGCCTGGACATGGCCTTGCAGGGCAGTCCTTTCCTAGAAATAAGGCACCTGAGCCTGGAGAGGGAAAACAGCCCTCCTAAGACCACAGAGTGACTCAGACACAGAGCACTGCCCCATTTCCCCAAGCAGTTTGAGGTTCTCTTGTGTTTGAGGAAAATTTGTACATGTCATGTAAGGGCCACCAGAATGAGTATGGTAAGTTCAGAGCTGTGTCCATTTAAGCTTGAGGGGTACTGGCTAGCTTCTCCCCTGTCCCCACATAGGTCCTGGCTGTGGTCACTTCTTGTTTCTCCTTGGGATAAACTAGTCCTTACCATCACCCCTTCTTGGTTTCATGCTTTGCCATTTGCCTCATCAAGTAGCTTGAGTGAACGCCTCCCTCTCTTCTCTCCCTAAACCCCCGTATGTTGAGAATCGAGGGTGGCTCGGGCCCTGCTTGTGTGCTCACTTATTCAAATGCTTTGTGGTTTATGAATACAACCCTGTGAGGAAAGAAAGAACACTGGGGAGGAGCCAGTCTCTAGACTCTGGTTCTGGCTCTGTCCCAAGCTCCCTTGGAAGCCTGGGACAAGTCTCTCTTCTCTCTGGACCTCAGTTTACCTACCTGAAAATGACAGACTTGGGTCCAGCCCTCGAGGGTCTTCCAGCTGTGACAGTATAACTATGACAAGAAGCAACATTCTTGTTGTCTATGTGCCTCATCAACTGCTTTCTTTGGCCTGTCCTCCTGACACCACGGCTGACCCACCCTGCCTGCTTTTTGGGAGGCAGTGCAGTATGTAGGTCAAAAGTGTGGATCCTGGAGACCTCCAGTTCAGATCCCCTGCTTACTAGCTGTATAGCTTGGGTGAGTTTCTTAGCATCTCTGAGTTGGTTTCCTTATTTATAAGATGGGCATATTAATAATCACCTCCTGGGGTGGTTGCAAAGATGAGATGAGATCATGTATGAACATAGCTGGCTTGGAATATACATGGTCAGATGGCATCTGTCACTCTCACTGTTGTTTTTCATTGATGGAAAGGAGAAGACTTAAGTAGCTCTCAGGATTTCTGTGAAGCCACAGATATTGGCAAAGTCTTAGGGTGCCAGAACTTGCTGCCACTGGCCTCTTTCTTGTATACTAAGATGATGACTGGAGAGGAGCAGGAGACATTTTTAAAATCCGTTATCTATAATTCTCTTGAGTGCACACACATCACCAGGCATTGGTAATACTGGACAACCTGCAGTTCCCAGATAAGCTCCTCATGGTACTAAGTAGAATTAGGTTTGGCTGTTTGTGATAGCAACACTCTACCCACCCCTCAACACAAGGTTAACAAGAGAAAAACGTATTTCTATCCCATGTGAAAGAAATCCAAGGGTGGACATCCCAGAGCTGCTGTGGTGTTCCAGTGTGTCAGGAACCTGGGCTCCTCCTACCTTGTGCATTTATCGTTCAGTCACATGACTTCATCCTCATAGTCCAAGATGACTGTTTTAGCTCCAGTCATCACGTCCACCTTCAGCCAACAGGAAGGAGAAATAAACAAGGAAGGTCACTTCCTGGAAGTCACACTTGCTTACACACCCTTGGCCAGAATTTTATCATGGCCAGGCTTAGCTGTAAGAGAGGCTGGGAAATTTTTATTTCAGATAATCTTTATTTTAGATGACTATGTGTTGAGGTAAACAGAAATGTTTGTTTCCGAGGAAGAAAGAATGAATGCATATTGGGTGACACCTAGCAGTCTCTGCCACTTATTCTCACATCTGGGGATTTGCACACATTGTTTCTTTTGTCTGGGACATCTTCCCTCTCACACCCGTGGCTTGGCCTGCTGTTGTTTGTCCCTGAATGCTCACTCACCTCATGGCCATACTCATGCTGGCATTCTGTGACTCCCTGGGGACTCTTTAGCACCCAGTACAGCCACATGATCCCCAGCCAAGGTGGGCCCAGCACCAGTAGTTCTTGCCTCAAAGATACACTGAGGAAGTGGGATTATATTCTTCAGGCTTCCGTGCCTTTGGGAGAGGTATGAGGGGAAAGGGTAGCTCAGAAGCTCGTGGCAAGTTTCTGCTCTCTGGGTTGTACCTAGTCATTCTTGAGATAATACAGTGACTCTGATTACATCTCCACGTTGTAATGGTGAGTGGTCGAGGTGTGGAACGATGACTGTGATGCTTGCTTTCATTTTCAGGCAGTTCTTGATTTGGTTTCTGCCATTTGTTTCTCTCAGTTTCCACTTGGGCAACATGTGCTTTTTAAGGTGACTGTCTGACAGCTGATATCCTGGATCACTGAACCGAAGTGCCTAGGGTGGCACTTGCCACCTGTCAGTCATCACCACAGGACATTTACATGTGAACATCCAGGTGACCATTTGTCTCTTTCTTCCTGCAGCTGGTTACCACTGAAGGGCGCTTCCTCAAAGACAGTCTGTACAATGAGGGAATCCTAATTGTGTGGGACCCGTCTGTTTACCATTCAGATATCCCAAAGGTAAGTGGGTGTCCTCAGGAAATAGGGAATGAGTCTTCTGTTTGTCCATAGACGGTCCTGAGTGTTCCTGGGTTTTGAAAGTCATGGCTGACCTGCTCCCCCACCACCCGCCGAGGACTCTTTCCACATGAGAGGAAAGCACTTCATCTGGACTCGCATCGCGGAAGTATTCCTGTCTGATACCAGTGTTCTCTGTGCTCCGCTCCGCAGGGCCATGTTTTTCTCTCCTTTGATCGTTGGCTCAGGAGTAACAGTGACGGGATTTCTCACTGTCTAGGGTGGGGTTGTGTCCATCTAATACAGTTATTTCTGAAGCAAATCAGCAGGAAATAGACAGTAGTTACTCATTCCTAGGACAGAAGCATCATGCTTGACCTACTTCTGGTTTCCAGAATTCTTCCCATTTCACTCATAACAACACAGGAAAGTAGAAGCATGGCTGCTTCCCTTTTACAGGTGAGGAGACTAGAATGTGGAGAGGGGAAGTCGCTTGTCCCTGAACTTGGTTTTCTAAGCAGAGGGCTCTCTTTTGGGAAGAGGATGGGAGTCTCAGGCCTTTTGGCTCCCCAGCCTCTCCAAAATGGCACCCTTGCTGTTTGTCATGTGTGTCAGCTGGCCTCTCCCTGGTATGGCTGCACTGTCGCAGGAGACTGGTGTTATGGTGGAAGGACAGAGCGCGCCATTCCGGGGACACGGGATTCTGAAGTCAGACCCACCAGGAGCTGAGAGGCTCTGGTGATCACTGGCACCCTCACCACCCCAGCCTCCACAGTTTTGCTCGGATCTCACTTAGAGCTGAAGTGTGTCTGAGGCAGGACAGGGGCTCCCAACCTGCAGTTGTGGCAAGCTGTGCCCCAGTTTTCAGCCCTTTGAAAATGAGAGGTAGGGAGTGCCTGGGTGGCTCAGTGGGTTAAAGCCTCTGCCTTCGGCTCAGGCCATGATCCCAGGGTCCTGGGATCGAGCCCCGCATCAGGCTCTCTGCTAGGCGAGGAGCCTGCTTCCCTTCCTCTCTCTCTCTACCTGCCTCTCTGCCTACTTGTGATATCTGTCAAATAAATAAAATCTTTAAAAAAAAAATGAGAGGTGGGATCAGATGGTGCCAAGGACCCCTTTGAGCATTCCCAGGGTCTGTGATCCCAAAGTCTGAAGCTGTTCCAGGGTTGCCAAGCTCAAAATTCCTTGGGAGCATAAGCTGTGTGCTGGGTTCCCTCTGCTAGCAAGTGAAAGCTGTGACGTGAAGTCTGGAATCCACTCTGAGGAAGGGGCTTCGAGGCAACTCCTTCTCCTTAAGGAGACCATTTTCTTCTCTTTCAGTGGTACCAGAGCCCTGACTACAGCTTCTTTGAGAACTATAAGAGCTACCGCAAGCTGCATCCTGACCAGCCTTTCTACATCCTCAAGCCCCAGATGCCTTGGGAGCTGTGGGACATCATTCAGGAAATATCCCCAGAGGAGATTCAGCCCAACCCCCCATCCTCTGGGATGCTTGGTGAGTCTGTATCTGGGGAAAGACCTCTCATGTTTGTTTCTAGAAGAGATTAGAGAATGGGATCTCATTCATTCATTCATTCCTTTGTTCACCAAACAGTTGCCAGGTTTTTGCTGTATTTCTACACTGGGCCAAGTTCTAGCTAAGATCCAGAGATCAGTAAGAATCCTTCTCCTTTAGGGTGTTTGGTGGGGGAGTTCAGCCAGGAGAGCGCACCCCTCCTGGGGGTGCTGTCAGAGAGCTCAGTGGAGGAATGGCATTGGGCCAGGCCTGGGTGAGGGGTAGATTTGGCTTGGGGAGGAGGCAGGAAAATGGGAAGAGCAGGGCTGGGATTTGGAAGATGAGGCAAGAGAGGCACTTGCCTCAGGTATACCATTTGAGGGGACACCAGAAAATTCAGTAACAAGCTAAATAATATTAAAATAATATTTTTTAAAAACTGTAATTAATGCAAGATTTTATCCTGAATGAAATACCAAAATTTTAAATAAAGATAGGATCAGTGATAATGTTACACTGAGCCATATTAGCATCTGAAGACAAAGCAATAGTCAATAATACTTTATTCAAAATTTCAAAAATCTGTCGAACCCAGTGAGTACCCTAGTCCTGGCTCTGAGAGAAGAATGAGAGGCAGAGTTTTCCTGGGTTGGAGGGTCATTAACGGAGCTGAGGGAGCTGGTGTAGGTGGACTGGGATCTGAGTCCAGAGGGTACTGAATGCTGGCTTCAGGCTTTCTTCTTGGACACATGGAAGGGAGACTCCCTTCTCTGGCCCCCCCCCCCACCCCGTACCCCCTACTGTATGATGAGCCTGCCCTCTTGCTGGGATGCAAACTCCCTCAGGGTGGTGACGGAGTTTAAAACATTCTTCCTCCTTTTTAAATTTTACATTCTTGTTTAAATTTTTATTGCAATTCTAGTTCATTAATATATGATTTAATATTGGTATCAGAAGTAGAGTTTAGTGATTCAACACTTACATACAACACCCAGTGCTCATCACCAGTGTCCTCCTTAATGCCCATCCCCCATCTAGCCCATCCCCCACACACCTCCCCTCCTGCAACCGGGGTTCCTTTTTGTTAAGAGTCTCTCAGGGTTCCTTTTTGTTAAGAGTCTCTCAGTTTGATGCCTTCTTCTGAATGTGGCACAGGCTAGCCCTGTGGTAATGGCCTCTGAGTTCGTGAACAACTGTGTGTTTACTGTCAGAAGCACTCCTTAGAGAAAGGGATGGGGACCATCTCAGTAGAGTGTCTTTGTACAATTCTCTTCAGCTTTGGTATGTGTGCATTTGGGGCTCTTCCAGGAGCCCTTTGGAGCAGGAATAGTGGGAAAAGCATCCCAGGGAACACTTTCCCATTACCCCACTGTCCCCTCTTCTTGCCCATCCCCAATGGCCGTGGCCCCTGCTGGGCCCCACCCAGTGTCACCAGGAGGCTTACATGAGACTTCCCCATAGCAAGTGTTCCCTCCTGAAATTTCCAGAAGCCACTTCTGTCATGCCTTCACAGTTTAGTTGCAGAAGTGTCTTTTCGCCCCATTGGACCAGGGGCAGCCAGAGAGGACTCTTCCCCTATCTGATTCCTCTAGAACAAAGTTGCTGCTAGCAGTTTACAGTTTTGCTCTTAGTGAGGACTATTTCATCATAAACTTCCCCTATATTTATGGTGGTTGAAAGGGGTGTGAGAGCCATGATCTTATTGTATCCTACCAACAGCCTGTGTGGTAAGAGGCAGATGGAGAAACTGAGCCCCAGAGAGGGCCTACAGAAGTGCTTGAGCCAGGTGGGGACAGGTGTGTGTGTTGCAAGAGTCTCCTGCCTCTTGTTGGGGTCATGTCTCCAGCAGAGTGTTCTGTGCCTCCTCCCTGAGAGCACCAACCTGGCCTCACCCCCTGCACTCCCATCTCCCGCCAGAATGAGCAGAGCCCATCAACACGGACCAGGCAGGCTCCTGTTCCAACCACCATCCTCACAGCTGGGGAAAGACAGCCTCCCTGCCCACACTGTTTCTCCTAAGCACTGTAAGAATCACCTCTCCCAGTCAGCGCCATCTGTGAGTCTCCTACAGGATATAAAAGTGCTAGAAAGTTCTATGTACATGGATGGTACTGTCTCCCCAGTCATCTAGTCCTCTCTCTTCATCTAGCTTATTCACACTGATTAGCTCAGTGACTGATGGATGGAACACGTCCGTCCCCTGGTGTTTAGGGAGAAGCTGCCATGCACCAGCCCCTGACCTGCCGGGGGTTCAGAGGGGCATAGGGCTCAGCAGCCCTGCATCCCGAGGAACAGCCTGCTGGACCGGCTTACTGGCCGAGCTCAGACTGGGAATCACAGTAATACATAGAAACTCCAAATAGACCTCTCCCCAGATTTGGGTTCCTGAATTGCTGGACTCATGGGGCAGAGCTCCAGGGTGTGGAGTTGTATTGTTGGGTCGAACTTACCTCTGCTCTCCTCTTCAGGAATCATCATCATGATGACATTGTGTGACCAGGTGGATATTTACGAGTTCCTCCCATCCAAGCGCAAGACCGATGTGTGCTACTACTACCAGAAGTTCTTTGACAGTGCCTGCACGATGGGCGCCTACCACCCACTCCTCTTTGAGAAGAATCTGGTGAAACACCTCAACCAGGGCACAGACGAGGACATTTACCTGCTGGGAAAAGCTACACTGCCTGGCTTCCGGAAAATTCGCTGCTGAGCCTGGACTCCTGAGTCAGGTCCCCTCACCCTTCTCCACCACATCCGGGCAGGTCACGTTCCCGAACAATCACAGGCTGCATGATGGGCCTTCTGTCACCAAGAGCCACAGGCTGCAGGAGTTCCAACAGCAGGCAGCTAGGTCCAGCCTGCCCGGAAGCTGCAGAGGTGTGTGAGCCCAAAGCCTCCTGCCGCACACCTAGCATTCTCTCCACGCTGCCTTTCCCTCCAGGGCTGCCAAAGCTGAGCTGTTTTCCCCCCCTGAATGACGTTATCTTCACAAACCAGCGCTCTCTGTTGCTCAACATCTGCTCCTAGACACTGATTTCACGTGTTAAAGAAATTCTCCCAAATTATGATTGTGTGTGGGTACAGGGTAGCTCTGGGGAGCCAGGAAGTGGTCTGAGGCATAGGAAACATGCTCAATTCCTCCAGAACAAAGCTGCTCTTGAGGTCCGTGCCCTTGGAAGATGAGGCATTCCTATCACTCTAGCTGGCTTGGTGGGTCCTTAGCCTGGGTGCTCATGCACAAAGGGTCGTGATAAACCCACATCCTCTCCGTATGGAGAAGAGAGGCACGGAAGGACACGGTCTCCATCCTCCGTTTGCTCACAGTTCAGTGGGAAGGAAACGGAGGGTTCAGTGTGCTCAGTGCACGGGGAAGGGGTGGGGGTGGTGGCAGCGATGCCGATTTGCCCAGTTATGAGCTTACATGCTCAAGGGGGCACGTATTCGCTGGGTCTGTGGGTCATAGGGGCCTTCACTGAGCTTGGCTGTGGAGATTTCAGGGGACTGGAGGAACATGTCAGCAGATGTTTTGAGTCATTTGAGTTGTGTTTTCCTTTTTGCCTTTGTTGCCCATATTTATTCTCTAAGGTCTGCCTGACCTTTGAGGCTCAAGTTATTTTCTGAGGAAGCTGCTTCCCCTCTCGCAGGGCAGCCCCATCGGAGACACCTGGCAAGCCAGATGCCAAAAACCCAATTTGTCCGTACTCGGCCTGGCCTGACCCTTCACTGAAGTTGGGGTCACACACCGTGTCCATTGCTTCCCTGTTAATGCTCGCCCCACCCCCCACCCCTGGCTGCCATCTTGTTTTCCCCTTTAAAGTAGACTTTTTTCCTCTCTCAAATTACTTTTAAGCATTTTGTACTTTAAAAGTATCCTGATCTGATGATTTCTTTCGCCTTCATGGGCCTTTCACAGAATGTCTCTCAGGGAGTGGGGATGTGGTTCCCTAGAATTTAAACTTGCTCTCAGAAATGAGCACCTTAGAGACCGTAACGGATTCTCACAAGGTTTATCAGACAGCCATGCCCTCCACCCCTCCAGCAAGGGGGCGATATCACAGTCTCCAGACAGAGGCCCTCCCACTGTGGGGTGCAAACATGCTTCCTGGGTAGTTTTACTGCAACCTCCTTCTCCAGTGGAGAACCACACTGGACTGGTCTGGCCCCTGGGGAGGAGAACGTAAAGGACTTGCTCAGGGTCTCAAAATAATGCTGTAAAACCAGGGTTCAGCGCCTCTTAAGCTTGAGCCCTGGACCAGTCGTCTGGGAGCTGGAGTGCTCACGTACTGCCAGACCCTTGGCTTCTAGGGGCAGTAGCAGGAGCCCTTGAGGGAGAAGCTCTGGGTTTTCCAACTGATCCTCCCCTATGTACTAACCATGCCGCCATGAGCAAATTTTCCTGAGACTCTGTTTCCACATTTGTAAAATAGGGGTGGTGAGCGTACCTCACAAGGCTGTTGTGTTACATGAAACATCTGTCCCAGTACTGTACTTGGCACATAGCAGGTGCTCAGTACCTGGTGGCTTCCTCCCTCCCTCCTTCCCTCCATTCCTCCCTTTACTGCTCCAAACTCACACTTGGGCCTGACCTTGCTTTGAGGTAGGTCAGGGAGGGGGTCCTGTCATCAGGGAATTAACTATCCTACTGGGAGACAACAACGACCCTGCCTGGCACCCAGGAAACCATGCACACAATGGAGGGTGTAGGTATAGAAGTGTCCCTCCTCCCCCTTCTCCTCCTCACCCCACCTTCCCCCTCCTTGCAGCTCTGGCCTTTCTGCTTAGGAATGGGCCGAGCACTTGGGCTGCCTCCTGCTGTGTGGACGCGTCTTTTCCAGCTTTCTGAGCCCATGAATTCCCAGCTTGCTTTAGGTCCTGATTTGATGCATACATTGCAATCTTTAAATCATACACAGTGTGAGGAAGGAGTGTTCCACCAGCGAGAGAGAGGCACTGGTGTGAGACTACACTGGGTAGATGCTAGCTTTTCATTCTTATTATTAATATAAGGGATCAGATTAATGTCAGTGTGATTTGGGGTCTATAGAACTTTTAATTCTGTGTTCTCTTTATATGGAAACTAGTAAAATGCAAATCAGAGGTTATTATTGTTGGTCTGGTGAGAGGTTTCATATTTGTGACAGATAATTTAAAAATGGTGACTGAGTGCCGCGGGAAAGTCCCCATCCTGAGGGGATTGTGTCTTTGTCAGTAGCCATCTCTTCATCCTATATCATGAGGTCCCCCAATCCTTCAATCACATAAGCTATTCACCTTGGTTTGGAGACCTTGATCTCAGAAGTGTCTGAAACATGCCTAATCAAATTCTGAATTACCCAAAGATGATGTAAAATTTTAAAATAAATGTGTTTTTAAAAAGCTTCTCCCTCTCTCCTTACTTGCTAAGGGAATGACTGCTACTTCTCAACTTTTATCTCCAAGGAGGCACAACAGGAATCCCAAAGCCACGGATTTTCCCCTACTAGCTTCTCTTCCATACTTCAGGAAGAAGAATGGTCACTTATGTGGCAGATAGCATCTCTGAGATAGCCACCGATCGAGGGTTCTTACTTTTGGTCTTGCTTAAATTCATATGACTAAGTTGTTTGTCCAATACCTCAGGGAAGGAGTGCTGTAGGGCAGAAAGCAGAATGGATGGAAGGTCTTTACCTTAGTTTCCAAAAGCCTAAAACTCTTAAGGGAATGATGTCCTAAGGGAACAGCCAAAGTGTGTTGATAAAAAATCCCAAAAAGCAGGAACAGGAGAGACGGGAGAATTCCTCTTCTCTGTCAACTGCGTACCTCCCATTATGGCTTAAACATGTCCCCCGAAACCACACTATGCTACACTGTAGTCTATTTCAGTGTGCGCTACCATTGTGTCTACAAAACTATGTACATACCTTAGTCAAAAAATATTTTATTGCTAAAAATGCTACCCATCATTTCCAATTTGGAGTCAATCCTTCCAAACTCAGTGAGTCATAAGTGAAGGGTCTTGCCTGGATGTTTCTGGCTGCTGACTGATCAGGGTGGTGGTTGCTGAAGGCTGGGGTGGCTTCAGCGATTTCTTAATATAAGACAACAGATGTGGGGCATCTGGGTGGCTCAGTTGGTTAAGTGTCTGACTCTTGATTTCGGCTCCCGTCTCAGGGTCCTGGGATCGAGCCCCGCATTGGGCTCTGCACTCATGCGCAGCACAGAGTCTGCTTCAGATTTCCCTGCCCCCACTTGCACACTCTCTCAAAAAAGCAAGAAGGGAAAAAAAGACCATGATGAAGTTTGTCACATTGATTGACTTCCTTTCACCAACAACTTCTCTGTAGCATGCAGCCTTGTTTGATACATTTTGCCCACAGTAGAACTTCTTTCCAATTTGGAGTCAATCCTTCCAAACTCTGCCACTGTTTTATCAACTAAGTTGACATAATATTCTAAAGGCTTTGTTGCCGTTTCAACAATTTTCACTGCATCTTCACTAGGAGTAGATTCCATCTCAAGCAACCATTTTCCTTGCTCCTCCACGAAAAGCAACTCCTCATCCATTCAGGTTAGGAAACTGCAGCAATTCAAATTCAATTCACGAAACTGCAGCAATTCAAATATAACCATGAAAATCTTTGAAATATGGCAAGAATTACTAAAATGTGACACAGAGACAGGAAACGAGCAAATGCTGTTGGAAAAGATCCAAGTAGACTTGACACGGGGTTGCCACAAACCTTCAATTCTTAAAAAAATGCATATCCACAAAGTGCAGTAACGCAAAGCACAACCGGCAGGAATGCCCGTATTTCCTTCTGACAGTGCTTGAGTGCGGTCAGCCCCCTGGAACTCAGCTGCAAGGCCCTGCCAACAAAGACTGGGTTTTCTTCTGGATCCCAGTGGAAAGGGCACTTGGAATAGAAGTGACAGAAAAATGGATTCCAGTCAGTATGGGAACTGAGATTTGCACTGGCCACATTTACAGTGGCCCTAACTCTCTGTGAGGTCCTCTCAGCTGGTGAGTTAGGTGGGCTGCGCCCCTCTCTCTGCGGCTGGGGGGAAACTTCTGCAGCCTCCTCGTGCTGCCATTCCCCTGCTTCTGACTCTAGGTATTCTGCTCCTTTTTCGTTTATGTTGGGCACGAAGGAGAAAGAATGGGGTCCTGGCTCCTCCTTACCTCACTAGCCACTTGTGAGAGCCAGGCCATAGAGGGAAAGGCCATCAAGTGAGAGATTCATCTGTCACCCCCACATCTCCCTCACCAGTAGCTCTTCTCACTGACCAAAGCCCAACTCTTAGGCCCTTTCTTCTTATAGAAGACTTGGCACCCCGATGGCATGCTGAGCCCACACCCACACCCACACCCACACCAGTATCAGTCTTATAGGCAGGAGTGGGTGGGGAGAGGAGTGCACTTAGTATCCCAACTGCCACCCCATCTATTCCTAGCTCCCAGTCTCTAGTGTGGCCTTGGTTTCCTCTTCCCTTGTGACCTCCAGAGCAGCCTTCCAGGATGTGTGGTGATGTGACAGGGGCTGTGTTATTGCCCCAGGGTCACCTTGCACTGTTCCAGCCCTGAACATTCATCTCTGTGGGCTGGGATCATGACATCAGTTGCAGGAAAGAGGAAAAGGCCTTACCAGTGCCCACAGAATCCCACCATCAGATGCACTTGGGCCACTAGCCAGTCCTTTTCAGGATTGACCAGACAACAAGTTTCTAATGGGAGGGGAGCTTCTCTTCCGTCCATTGAGTCCACAGGGAGCATCTCCAGTGAGTGCTACTGGGATACAGTGACAAAGAGCCACAGAGCCTGGGGGAACAGGCCTGCCCCGCCTGTGTTATCCCCAGTGAGGCCATTTTCTGGAGCACTAAACCTAGGTGGTACGCTTATGTTGTTTATAACAGCGTAGGAGAAAGATACCACGCAAACGGCAAAGAAGAAGAGATGGGATTGTACAAGAAAAGGAACAATCATGAAGTTATAGAAAAAAAGATTGATTTTGACAGAGATTTGGGTAGTCTTACTGGGTGATAGTCTTGAGGGACGGGCAGGACTGCCCTTTTTTCTTTAAAGTTTTTTTCTGATTCTAATAGTAGTACATATTCACTGTCCAAAGCATACAAGGGAAAAAGTCATCTGCATCCTATCACCCCAAAATAATCCCTGCTAGCAGTTCCCCATTCTATTTTAAAATACCATAAAAACATATACATACACACACAAAATATTACACAGACACATAAGATCATGTCCTGCTTTTTCTAAACTTAAAAATCCATCATAAAAGTGTCTCCAGAACAGTGAAGGTCTCTTTGTAATTATGCTTTGTAATAGGTACATGATAGTCTATCAAAAAAATGTGTTGTAATTTATACAATTTTCCTTAGACTTGGACATGTGGTTTCTTCACATTGTTTCCCCCCAAGTAACTGCACATGCAAGCATACATCATCTCTGACTACATTCTGAGGTGGGTGGTAGGTGGGATAGGTAGTCTTCTCTCAGGAAATTGTCACTGGAAGACTCTCAGAATCATCTTAGAGGAACTTCTGGAGCAGTCTAAGAAAGTCAGAAAAGATAGCCCAGGGAATAACCAAAGGCAGCACTGTAAGATTGCTAAAAATGTCATGACTTTCTCTGGTTTATTGTTGTTATTCCTTTCTGTTTCTCCAAAGAAATTAGTAAAAACCTAAAAAATGAAGAGTGTGTTATTAGTTATATTGCTATCTAACAAATGGCTCGAAGGTTAGCAGCTTAAAATGACAGGAAATCTTTCTGCGCACACTGCCTGTGTGAGGGCTGCAGCCATCTGAGTGCTTAACTGGGGGCTGACTGGTTTCCCTCCGAGGCGGTTCTCTTACAGGGCTCTGATGTCAGGGGCGGTGCCACTGGCTGGGCTCTGCGATCACTTTGGCCGTTTCCCTGAGAGGACGCTTCTGCTGGCTTTACTCTGTGTTCAGGAAGACTCTGGACAGGGCCTCAGACTGTGCTTTGTGATCAGTCAGGGCTGGAAACTAGGCCCTGTCATCTGGCAGTCTGCTGGCTGCGCTCCACTGATCCGGTAAAGGGATGAACGTGTGGGGCGGCGGGAGCAAGAAGGATCTGGAAGCGGTGAATATATTTTGCATGTGGCAGGGGGAGGATCAATAAGGCAGACGGTCATAGCCAGGCTTCAAAATGACCCCCAACTGCCCTTGCCTCCTGGTATTCGCGTCCTTATGAAATCCCTTCCCACACGGAATAGTGCCGATCTGTGTTACCAATAGGGTACTGAGGAAATGACAGCGTATTACTTCTGTGGTAGGTCACAAAGACATGGTAGCTCCCACCTTGCCCTCCTTTGGATCACTTGCTCTAGGACAAGCCAGCCACCATGTCAGGAGGACAGTCCAGCGGTTGGAAAAGTCCTGTGAATGGAGGCCTCTTGTCAACAGCCAACAAGGACTTAGCAACCAAGTGAAAGCAAGGTTGCTGGGCGGATTCCGTGGTTGGGAGGGGCATCCAGCTACATCCTGCAGCTGGGTGGGGATAGATAATGTGCTCTGCGATCAGGCAGAGTTGCTCTCCGGGTTTTATTTCATGAGGCTAGGCTGCCCGCTATCACTCTGTGATCAAGTCAAGTCACCATCTGGGCTTCCTGCTTGTGGAAGGCTGCAGGGCTGTGTTCAGCAATCAGGCAGGGCCAGAAGCGGGTGTCCGCTGCTGGGCGAGGCTGTAGGCTGGGCGGGGCTGTAGGCTGGGCGGGGCTGTAGGCTGGGCTGCTCGCCTTGGCAGGACCACAGGCGGGGCTCTGAGCTTGCTCAGGGTCACTGTTCAGGCTCCCTGGATATGCAGGGTCAGGGGCTATGCTTAACAGCTGGACAGGGTGGCTGCCTTGGCTCCCTGCCCAATCAGGGTTGGAGGATGAGCTCCATAGTCGTCCTAGTTCCTAGGCAAGGCTTCCTGGATAGATGGAACTGGAGGCTGTGCTCAGCGCTTGAGTGGGACTGCACATCTGTTTCCCCACACCAGCAGAACAGAATAGGTTCTACAGTCAGCGTGGCCTTGACTAGGGACTCAAATCAGGCAGAACTGCCAACTGAGCTCCCCGGCCAAACAGGGCCACCAACTTAGTCTGAAGATATATGGGCAGAGCCACTGGCTGGGATCTCGGCTTGAGTGCAGCTGCAAGCACAAATGAGACCCATCAAGACCAGAGCACTGGCTGTGGTAGGCTCTGTCCCCTTCTTCCTCTCTCTCTGATACCTGGTAGTTGAGCCCTGCAGATTCCCCCAGTGATGCCCTAGAGGTGAAATCCAAGTGGGCCCTCTGGGAAACATCCCATAATGCTGGGGGAGCTGGATGTCCATCTTGAGCTCCGGTTTCCCACAGGAGAAGTCAGAAGCCCAGGGGGACCCATTCAGTGTAGCATGGTGCCAGTTGGGGGAGGGGCAATGAGTTTACAGTGAAGAGTAAGGCTTTTTTTTTTTCTTACCTTTTTTTTTTTTAATTGTTTTTTAAAGATTTATTTGAGAGAGAGAAAGAGAAAGAGCATGAGCTGGAAGGAGAGGGAGAGAGAATCTGAGGAAGATTATGCTGGCCACAGAGCCTGACACAGTGCTTGATCTGATGACTGTGGGATCATGACCTGAGCTGAAGTCAATTGAGCAACCCAGGTGCCCCAGAATGTCAGCCTTTTAGTAGGGAGATTTTAATTTAATTTAAACTCATTCTAATGTACTATAATTATTATTTTTAACTGTCACCTTCTTCCATTCTGTTTTTATACTTCCAACTATTTCTTTTCTTTTCCCCTATTATTTGGTTTTCTCTTTTTATCTTTTTGAGCTTTGTATAATATACATTGGATACTGTGTAGTATATGTCCCATGTTTCATTCTACTCAAAGTTTTACAAAAGCACTTTAACCCATATTTTACTCCTTGTCAGAATCAAATAGAATGATCTTATATTTCTATATAAACAAATTAAGTTTGACAAACTTTTATTCTCTACTCCCTATCTTTAATCTTTGTTAATATAAGAATTTTAGCCCAGGAATTGCACTACTAGGTATTTACCCCAAAGATACAACTGTAGTGTTCTAAAGGGGTACCTACTCCCCAATGTTTATATGTTTATAGCAGCAATGTCCACAATAGCCAAACTATAGAAAGAGCCGAGACGTCCACTGACAGATGAACAGATATATGCATGTATATATATGCATGTATATATACACACACACACATATAATGGAATATTGCTCAGCCATCAGAAAATGAAGTCCTTCCATTTGCAGTGATCTGGATGGAACTAGAAGGTATTATGCTAAGTGAAATAAGTCAATCAGAGGAAGACAATTATCATATGATTTCACTCACATAAAGAATTTAAGAAACAAAACAGAATATCATGGGGAAGGAAGAGAAGAATAAAATAAGATGAAATCAGAGAGGGAGATAAACCATAAAAGACTTAACTATAGGAAACAAACTGGGGGTTGCTAGAGGGTAGGGGGTAAAGGGATGGGGCATTAAGGAGGACATGTGATGTAGAGAGCACTGGGTTTTATATAAGACTGATGAATCATTGACCTCTACCTCAGAAACAAATAATACATTATATGATAATTAATCAAATTTAAATAAAAATTTAAAAATTAGGATTTTAGATTCAGAATATTATTGTTCAGAGAACAATTTTTGATGACATCATTCAGTCTAAGAACCAGAGTTACAATGTATTTTGAGGAACATTTCTATTTTAAATTGATTAATTACTCAGCAACAATTATTTTATACTGTAATATCTCCAATCTTGATGCTCTTAGTTTGCTCCCTTTATTCTGTTGCAGTACATCTTCAAAAACTTGTTTCAAGGATACAAAAGTTCTTATATACCTAAAAATGTCTTTCTGTTTTCATGAAAAACAAATTGCTTTGGTATAAAATTTTACTAATAAAGATTATTTACTAATAAATAATAAAGTTTCTTTCAAAAACCACACAGTGGAATCATATTCCTATCTAGTTGTAAGGTTCAAAAGTTAGTATAGAAGGCAAAAAGCACACATAATTAAAATTTCTCCTAAAAATTACTTAAAGTACCCTTATCCCAGATCTGGACCTGGAAAACTCAAATGCCCAAGATTACATTCTATGTCCTTGTCTTTTGACTCAAGTTCCCCTTTCCCTAAAGCAGCGAAGACCCAACATCTGCCAGCCAAACATAATTTTGAAAGTGGACTCTTGCTAGGCAAACCATGAATTGTTTTATAGTCATACAGATTGCTCCCAAAGGTCCAGGCCTAGGGGAGCAGTCAGTCTGTCCTTCTAGGCTTATCAGGCCTGGCTCTGGTTCAAGGGGTCACAACAGGAGGGAAAAGGGACATGGACTGTTCTATTGCTCTGTTATGGAGTTAGGACGAGAGGACTGTGGTGTCAGTATGAGAAAGATTCAGATTCCCTGCAATACCTACAGGAAATGGAAAACTCAGTGTGGTATGTGGCAGGGAGTAGGGTGGTAAGCAGAGGCAGCAAGAGTGGCTAGTGCCTGGCACCGGTGTTGACAGAAAAGCATGAAGAGGAAAGTGCTGGCTGCCATGAAGACAAGTGCACTTCAGACCAAGGCCTCGCTGTTCTGTTCGGGTTGAGATTTGAGGGAGCTGGAACTTCAGTGAAAAGGTCAGGGTCAGGGCTTGAAGCAAGGTTTGGAGAAACAAGAATGGCCTCTGACAGAGAGGTCTTCGTGGAGGGTGTGCAGGTGCATACCTGGTCAGCCGTGAAGGGGGCTGGGGCAGCAGGATGGTGGAGGCTGAGCAGGAGTGTGGTTGCTTGGAGAAACTGCATTTTTCAAGGCTTTAGCTACAGAAGTGACTCACTCTTTCCAGATAGGAGATCCAGTCTGTCCTGTGCTGAGAAGGGGTGTGTGTGTTTGTGTGTGTGTGTGTGTGTCAGCCTCTGCTCTGGGGCAGCCTACAGGTGGGCCTGCGCAGCTGAACCAATAGGGCCCGAATGGCAGCCTCAGGCCCTGGCATCCCCCAAGACTCTCCCTGTGCTATGTCAGATGTCTGTTTTTCCCTCTTTCCAAAGAAAGACTGAAGGATCCTGAAAACGGGTGGGGAAAAGTGACATAAATTTCTTTATTGGGACACTCTGAAACCCACTTGCCAAAGGTCTATCATCTATCGGAGACGTGACTGGTTGAATGGGAAGGCTCAGTCTCGGGTGCAGACATGAAAATGGCTGGAAGTCTTCAATTCTGCAGCTCATGTTGAGACAAAGCTGTGAGCCCCTACGAACCTCTGTGGGAGGAGATCAAGAGGGTAGTGTCTGCTAGGTCTTTACATGAATCCCTATTTTCCAAATAGGAAACCTCCTGTTCCTGGAAAATACTGCACACGGAGTGTGTGTGGCCCTGGGAACTGAGTAATAAAGTAGGATTCAACTGAGAGTTGTAGATGAAAGTAAAAACACAGAGAAACCCTGAGTAGCCACTTTTATAATAAAATAATCCAACCGTAGTTGATTCGAATGCTCCAGGCAGTGCTTACTTACCAAGAGAAGGGAGTTAGTGGTTTGGCCTGGGGTGACCATGCTGATCTCACTGTCTGCTCTACTTGGCCAGCAGTTACTAATCTCAGCTTTTTTCCCTTCAGTTTCACTCATGTGAGTTATTTCCTATCAGACCATGGTAAATTCCATCAGAAGCCACAGAGCAGTATTCCATGCTTAACAGCTGGAAGGACACCAGCGCTGTCAGGCCACTTGAGAGTAGAAACACTTTCTAAGTTTATTCTTGCATTGACGTTTCCAGGCTTGCCCAGCTCAGTAATTTTCACTTAGGACAGACCCTCTAGTTCAGACCTAAAGTCCTTTCAAACTCTTTAAATCTAGTGCCCACTAATCCTGTCAGCTATCTCTTTGCACCCTCTTCTTTCAGAACTTCTAAAAAATATTTGTTTCAATTTTTCCCCATCCATCCGCCTGTCTGTCCATCTATCCATCCATCCATCCATCCATCCATCCACCCATTCATCCAACTGATAAATCCTGATCTATATACATAATGCCCAGTCCTGGTGTCATGTGATGAAGTAACAGTTATAATGAAAATGATGACAAGGAGAGTGACATCACCAAAATGATGACCCCAGCTCCTGTCCCCACATAAAGATCAACAGACAGCTAGCTATGAAAAAGAAAAAAAAGGAAAAGAAAAACAAACAAACAAACAAAAAAAAACAGCTCTGGGGTCCACTGAAGAAAAGTTAGCAACACAGTGGAACAGAGACAATCCGAGCGTAACTGCAGGAGAAGGAGGGCAGCTTCGTTCTGCCTGCCTTGTCCCACCTCACCGGCTGCTGTGCTCAGTGCCAAGCGGGAACTCCCCAGGTAGAAAGCGGCCGTCTAGTCAGGAAAGGAAAAGCACGCTGAACAACCAGCTTCTCTAGACTTTCATGGCACCACAGATGAGACCCGCTTCAGTTTCACCCCACTGGACAAAGCAAAACTGAGCTGTACAGCAATGGCTAGGGACAAAAAGGAAAGCGGGGGCTACGGACAGCAGCCACATGGCAGGAGCAAGGGTGGCTTGCAGTGACCTGCTCCACAGATAGCCCCAGCTTCTTTCACTGCAGACGAAAGAGCCAATGGCCCGTACCACTGCCAGACCCCGGCACATTTCACCCACTTTGGCCATACGGGTGTTTGTGTTCACAGATGCCAGCTGCCTGAGTCCCTCCTGCTCCGTCACCACCCCCTCCCTGCCCCTGCCAGAGCCCAGGAACCACAATGGCAGCCAGCCTAGGCCTCTGTACCTGCCCATGGCAGAGCACCAGCCTAGATCTTCACAGCTGACCCCCCCACCTGCCCCCCCACTGCTAGGTGTGCAGTCAGGGCAGATGCTCTAGCTGTTCCCTTGCATGCCATTTACCAGCCAGCCAGCACCAGCCTTTACCGCGACGCCCATGCCCAGGGAGACTGTGCTGCCATGGGGGAGCATGCTGGTGGCCAGGAACCCCGTGGCTGCTTGCGGGCCCAGATCAGGCCCCGTGTTCTGTCACTGGCCTGCACAACTCTACTAACCTGTAGCTAGCCTTCATCTGCGTATCTGCATAACCTGGCCTGACCCCTGTTACCAGCCTCCACCGAAGTGCACACATACACACATGTACGGGAGACTGTACAACAGAAACATGTCAGCATCCAGGGCTTCGGGAGCCGCCAATGAGCCAGTGGCTGTCCCCGGCCCTAGATCTGTATGTCGGCAGCTGGCGCCTGCTGTTACACAGGCACCTTAAGCTGAGTGTGTGCACGCCACCAGCCCTGGCCCCCAACTGCTGGACCCGGAGTGGGGAACTGCTGAAGATCACAACAGCTGCTGCAGCCATCATGAACACCCACCCCACCCCACGCCCCACCAAGTCCTCACCAAGGACACATAGCTGTCAATGCCAGGGACTCTGGTGGCCTGAGCTGAAGGGACATTTTGCCTTTTCCTGGACCTGGTATTGCCACACGCTTCCACAGCCGGAGCCTTGCACCACTAGACCAGGGCTCACAGCAGACTCCAGCACGCCCCCATCTGCAAGTGGAAGTCTTCCCTGACCAAAGGCCGTCCCTAAAGTCTGTGCTTATTCTATTGCACAGGCACCTACATGGGGCTGCAGGAATCATTAAGAATAAAGAAAGCACAACTCCACTAAAGACATACAGTAAGCCACCAGTAACTGGTCCCAAAGCATGGAGCTTCGAGAATTGTCTGGCCAAGAATTCAAAGTAATTGTCCTAAAAATGCTCAGAGAGCTGAAAGAGAACACAGATAAACAATTTAATGATATGAAAAACAACAACAACAAAAAAAAAACCCAAAGTAAGTTCGGCAAAGAAAAAACATGAAAACAAACAAACACGGATTTGCCAGCGTGGTTCCTCAGAGGAACTGCAAAACAAAAACCTACAGTGGAATCACAGAAGATAAAAGGCAGAAAATCAGAGTGTACCACTATGGAAAAATCATTAATTCACAAATTAACACAGCAAGAAGTGAGGAAAGGGAGAAGGGAACTATAAAACAGCTAGAAAGAATACAATGCCATTAGTAAGTCCTTATCCATCAATAATCACTCTAAAGGCAAATGGATTGAATTCTTCAATCACAATCAAGTGGTGGATGGGTGCAAAGGCAAGAACCAACATTATGCTGCCTAGAAGATATCCAATGGGGGAAAGGGTAGTTTCCTACAAATGGAGCAGAGAAAACTGGATAACCATAGATAGAGGAATGAAATTGGACTCCTGCCCCACCACTCACAAAAGTTAACTTGAAATGGACCACAGATTCAAATTAAACATAAGAACTGAAACCACAAAACTCATAGGAAAAAAATCCACATGAATAGGACTCTTTAACATTGGTCTTGGCAATGATTTTTTGGATATGGCACTAAAAGCACAAGTAACAAATTAAAAATAAACAAGTAGAACTACACTGACCCAAAAAGCTTCTGTGTAGCAAAGAAACAACCAACAAAGTGAAAAGGAAACCTACAGAATGGAGAAAATATTTGCAAATCCGGTGTCTGATAAGGAGTTAAAAATCCAAAATATATCAAGAACCCATACAACTCAATAGCAGATGAGTAATCCATGAAAACAGGGTCAGAGGGAGAAAGAACTAAATAGATTTTTTTCCAAAGAAGACATACAAATGGCCAAAAAGCCCATAAAGAAGTGCTCAGCATCACTAATCATCAGGGAAATGCAAATCTAAGTCACAAAAGATATCACCTCACAGAAAGTTAGAAAAGCTGTCTTCAAAAAGACAAGAACTAACAAGGGTTGGCAAGGATGTGGAGGAAAAGGAACCCTTGGTCAAAGTTTCTGGGGGAAAGCTTATGAGAGCCATGTTAATGAGAAAACCCACATCCCTCACTGCTGCTGTTGGTCCTGAAACTGTAGGTAATACCTGTCATTTTTCTGCACGATTACCTGTTCTTGATTCACCTCTTGCCCTTGGCTACCATTTCTTGTAGTCTGGGTGGCTAGGCTGGTGAGGCGGCCCAGACCTTCAACCTGGGGGTTCTGAGCTCTTGGACCTAGAATGGGAGCTCTGTAGCTCCCCATTCACACTTCATCCTGGCCATGGGAGTACCAAGGAATATCTCAGTGAGCCACCTGAACACCAAACATGTTCTTCCGCAGCTTCATTATGAAGCATAATTCTGCCTCCTCGGAGTCAATTCCCCTGAGAGTATGGCAACTCATTGCTGTATCTTTTGGTTTACTGGCAATAACCAGATGGTAGCCATAGCTTTAAGTTCAATGGGATTCTTAATATATCCCCTGGTGGAAGTACACCTTCCCTGGAAATCAGGACCTTTAGGCCCACGGAGCCGAAGTTTGCTGGAACAAGAAGTACACATTCTTCAAGTGGGAGTGTTGGTCCTGGGGGTCATTTCCTACTTCTACCAGCTGACTGCCAGACTCCTATGTTTTCCCCATTGATTATGCAGACTCCAGTCGTCACAGGGTATCCCCTGCCACTTTAGGTGTGCCTTTAAGAGGCCGACTCACACTCTAGAAGGCCGGCAGCCTCTGGATCATGCGGTATGTGGTAGAACCAAAGGGTCCTACAGTTTTGTACCCATGGACGCACATTCAAAGCACTGTTATGCAGTACATCATGCTGGTAAATCAGGTACTCTGTGGGCCCTTGGCTAGTGAACTGAGGCCTGTGTGCAGGAAAGGCAAGTCTGTTCTGGAATATATATCAAACCCAATCAGGAAAAATGCTTCCGTTTTCAGAGTGGACAGGGTCCAACGTAATCAACTTTTCACTAAGTGACTCATTGTTCTTGAGGGATAACACTGTATTTGGACTTGGTGTTGTTTCTGTTTATGATAGGTCAGACATTCAGCAATGCCAGCGGTTAGGTCAACCTGGGTGAAAGGCAGCCAGAGGCCCCAAAACAGTGTGTCTTCATCTCTGCCTTCATGGCTGCTTTGTTCATGGGCCTATTGTACAAACATGGATATGGCCAAGAAGGAGGCGAACTGACATCCATTGGAAGAGTCTCCATCCAGCTTGTCATATGCCTCTTCTGCAGGGATGCTTACTGGTGGGCCAAACACGTGGTACAAAGATGCTCGCAGTTTGAGCCCACTCTCATAGGTTCATCTGTATGCTTCCCCTCCAGGCTACTTTATTCCTGATTTCCCTATCTTTCTCCTTCTAGGTCCCTAACCAATCAGCCGAGCCATTCATTGCTATCCATGAATCATGTACATATCCTCACTGCAGGCCACTTCTCCCTCCATGCAAGGTAGATGACCAGATGCAATGTCCGAACTGTCCAGTTGGCGAATTTCCCCTCACCACTGTCTTTCTGGGCCACCATGAGTGAGGATACATATGGTCCACGGCTGACTCGGGGCTTATACCAACATACTCAATCCATCCGTGAGTCAGACCTGGTTATTTTTCTGTTTTGTTGGTTGATCAACCAACATGAACTCCCCCATGAGACTGTAGCTGTTAGCAGAGAAGATATTGGTGCATTGGGGATAAGTAATGATTGAAAACTGAGCTGGCTTTCCTCACAGATTATTTGTGTTCTCTTTACCAGCTCCAGCAACATCCAGAACACTCCACTCCAGTTACACAATGACTTGTTGCTGGGCCTGCCCAATATTACGACTTGGTAATTCTGACAGCTCTCAGCTCAAGATGGGCAGCTCTGGTCCAAGAGTTACTTGATTTCCCAAGATCAGACCCTCTGTGTCTATCAGGACTCAGTACCATGCTAGGAGCTGGTTTTGGTTTTGTCTTTGTTTTAATGGTATAAAATTCTATGCCGCCTTTTCTGATATATCAAGGATGCCAGCTAGCAAATTTTGTGGTAATTATGATTTACCTTTTATCTCGCAAATGCTAACGATAGTGAATAAGCCAATACATTCCCTCCCAACTGTGTATCGTCTGAGTTAACCCCAGCTGAAAGTTTTTTTATTTTTTTTAGAGAGAGAGAGTGAGAGCGAGCACAGGCAGACAGAGTGGAAGGCAGAGTCAGAGGGAGAAGCAGGCTCCTTGCGGAGCAAGGAGCCCGATGTGGGACTCGATCCCAGGACGCTGGGATCATGACCTGAGCCGAAGGCAGCTGCCTAACCAACTGAGCCACCCAGGCGTCCCGACCCCAGCTGAAAGTTTTAGTAACTGCAATGCTGCAGGGTGTCAGGGCCTATCACCACAATGGAGTCGTTGCCTTCCAGCCAATGTCTGATCAGCTCCAGAATCTTATCCCTAGAGCCTGCTTCCTAGGACCATTTCTGGTACGAACTGTCTTAAATTGGATTCTCCCAGAATCAGATCCTGAGTCAAGGATTCTGATGCTAGTGATTTATTAAGGCAGCAACTAGGAAGGAAGTGGCAGAAGCAGGAGAGGAGCGGAGAAGAGGTTAAGCAAGGCTGCATTTTCTGGTGAATTGCCAGTTTCAACCGGACTTGTAGATACTCCTGGGAGTAACTGACTCCTCAGTTTGTTTCACCTGTTTGTTTCCTAACAAAGGAGCAAAGTGTGTGGGAGGGGGGAGGGGAAGGGGTTCTAAGTAGATGGAAGACACCCAGGCACCTCCAGGTCTTAGTAAGGATGGGCAGCCCCACTGCCTAGGAGAGAAAGCCTGTGAAGGTCACAGGTGCTGGCCGTTAATGGCAAAACACGCAGAAGCTGGGGGATGGAGACCCACAGTGATAGAAGGGCTCTCAGGGCAACTGGGCAGGGCCTCCTTCTGTCTACTCCAAAGTGATCCAGAAAGAAATATCCTGAGTTCAGAAAATTGAGAGATCATGAGTGAGATGGGGTGGCTGGATGAGGTCAGACTTTGGGCAGATTTACAGAGAGGAAGCAAACCCGTGACTCCAATTATTATATTAACAAGGGCATCATCATTGCATTCGGTGGGGATGCCAGTAGTTACTGGCACACAGAAGGCTCTGAAGGAACGAATTGGATTAACACAGTAGCTGTATTAAATGCTTTAGTAATTTCCTCCAGAACCCTTGTTAAGCTGGAGAAAAACACAAATATCTCGAACATCTACTCTTGCTTACTCTTCTCTCCATGTCTGTTTGAAGGTGTCCTCTAGGAAAGGGGGAATGCCAAACAGTTTGGTCTTAGTCAAGTCCCTCACATTTCCTTATATGGAACGGTCTTAGGCAAGTCCCCAGCCCTTGCCAGCCCATTTTCTTTCCCATCCCTCACCCTATAGGAAGTAGACAAATGAGTATAGTAAGTAAGTATAGTAAGTAAGATGCTGCTTCCTCTCTTGGATATTTGTACCTATTAAATGTTTATTATTCCCCTTCCTCCTCTGAGGGCTCAGCATTTGCTGCAAGTTCCAAATCACTGCTCTCTAATAAAATATGAGATACCAGCAAAGTAATAAATTATAAATAGGAGAGTTCAGGGCCCAAATTTGTTTAAGCAAACAGGAGTGCCTTTCAGAAGAACATGGGACCTGTTTTGACTCTTAAGAGCGCAGTGTGATGTAAAGAAGGTGTGGGGGTATGTGAGTGAAGATATTTAGTATGGAGGACAGAGGCAGGAGAATGTGACATTAGTGCTTCCTAAGCTTGATCCTGGTTTTTATTTTTAGTTTTAGAAATTATTTTCTACAATGGAAGATGAAATCTTAGCTATCTTACAACTCACCCTTCACCCATACACACTTCTATATCCCACTCCTGATATAATCATATTAGTACCATGTTTGGTTAAATCAATATTCAATAATTGCATTTTTTGCTATACAAATGTTATTAAGTAAGCCATATTTCGTGGTTACATTTTCTTTCTTTTAAAATCTTCCTATCCCAGAGTTAATGTTTTTTGTTTGTTTTAATTGGGTTCCGTGCCCAGTATGGAACCCAGTGCAAAACTTGAACTCACAACTCTGAGATTAAGACTGGAGCTGAGATCAAGAGTCGGATGCTTAACCAACTGAGCAACCCAGGCGCCCTACATTTATGTTGCTGCTGCTTGCTTAGTGTTTTTTTTTTTTTTTTTTTTTGCAATAACCCTAGTTTATCCCCCAATTCTGACAGAATTACAAAACTTTTCTTGATATATTTACTTATGAGATACTACCTTCATGTTTTGAGGGGGCTGTGGGGAACTCTCTCTCCAGAGCTAATCTCTCCAGGCAATCTCTAATCCTACACTAGATAATATGGCCCTGGGACTTCATTTCATTCTCCTCTTAGGAACTCCCTGTGCTCCTCTCTGCTCTTTGAATTCTGTTCCTCTCTGCTCCCCCCAACTTGTTTCTTCTTGGTTTACATTTCCTTGTTTTTGTGGGAAATACCAAAACAGTGGTTTCAAGAGAGAGGGAAGCGGGGAGGGAAGGTGGGGATAACCCCAAGAAAGCGTTCCATATAAGGAAATGTGAGGTGAACACTTAGGGTAATGTAAGAACACTGTATGCTTTTGGGAGCTCTTCCTGAGAAGCCAATACGTTTCAACCACAGAATTGGAAAGTGAGGGCGTTAAGATAAAACTTTATATTTTTCAGCGCACATCACAGGCTTGGATTTCACATGGAAGAGAGACAATCTCTCCCTAACCACCAAAAACTAACATTAAGAAAATGTGTACTTTGCCACATATTGACAGAAGAGGGCACCATTAAACTCAGAATCCACAAACCCAAATCCACAAAAAGAACTGAAGAAAATTATGCAAACTTACTTAAAGGTAAAGAAAATCAACACATCTCAAGGGATAAAATCCTCCACCATTCTGAGGGAGATAGAAAACAAATCTAAACAACATAAAACGGCCATGAAGTAGAAGAAAACTGCATGACAGCATTCTAGACTGAACTAAATAACCTCAAAAAGTCAGGACGCCTGGGTGGCTCAGTTGGTTGAGCAGCTGCCTTCGGCTCAGGTCATGATCCCAATGTCCTGGGATCGAGTCCCACATCGGGCTCCTTGCTTGGCGGGGAGCCTGCTTCTCCCTCTTCCTCTGCCTTTGCCTGCCATTCTGTCTGCCTGTGCTTGCTCTCTCCCTCTCTGATAAATAAATAAAATCTTAAAAATAAATAAATAAACAAATAACCTCAAAAAGTATTGCAAAATATAAAAAAATATAAAAAAGCTGCCTATAATCAGAAATGAAAAGCAAAAATGGATTTGGACAAAGAACAGGAAGAAATTAAGAGAGTTGCCTGAACTCAAGAAATAAATAGAACAAAAGAAAAATCATCTCAGGATCGAAGAGTAAATTTATTTATCTATTTATTTCCTGAGAAAGACCAAGTGGGTGGGGAGAGGCAAAGGGAGAGGGAATCTTCAGCAGGCTTCATGCCCAGTGCAGAGCTCAATGTGGGGCTGGATGCAGGACTGGATCTCACAACTCTGAGTCAAAACCTGAGCCAAAATCAAGAGTCGGATGCTTAATGGCTGGGCCACCCAGATGCCCTTTTTAAGAAGTTAAGAAGAGTCCATTTTAAGAAGTTAAGTGTGTTGGGGCGCCTGGGTGGCTCTGGTTTAAGCCTCTGCCTTCAGCTCAGGTCATGATTTCAGGGTCCTGGGACCGAGCCCCGCATCGGGCTCTCTGCTCAGCGGGGAGCCTGCTTCCCCCTCTCCCTCTGCCTGCCTCTCTGCCTACTTGTGATCTCTCTCTGGCTATCAAATAAATAAATAAAGAAAGAAAGAAAGAAAGAAAGAAAGAAGGTAAGTGTGTTAGTTTCCTAGGGCTGCCTGAAAGAATCAACACAGGCTGGGGGACTGGAAAAAACAGAAATGGATTCTCTGACAGTTCTGGAGGCTGGAAGTCTGCCATTTTGGTGTCAGTAAGGTAGGCTCCTCTGGAGGCTCTCTCCTTGCTTCTAGTGGCTGCCAGCCATCTCTGGGCTTTTTGGTTTGTACATGCATCACTGTCATCTCTGCCTCCAACTTCACATTCTCTTCTTTCCTATGTTTGCTCCCCTTCTTTTCTAACGACACTTGCCATTGGAATTAGGGCCCACCCAGGTAATCTGGGATGATTTCATCTCAACATCTACACTATAATTACAATTGCAAAAACTCCTTTCCCCGCAAAATCACAGTGACAGTCTTTCAGTGGACATATATTTTTTGCTGGGGGGCTGGCACCATTCGACCCACTGCAACACCCAAAGCAGAAGAGGCTCAAATGTAAACTTAGGAAGTGGCATGAAAGAAAGACAAGTCAACAGCCAAGACACTCAACGAGACAGCAAAGTAAAAAGGGTCAGGAAGGAAATGGATGACACAGAAGATAAGCAAAGCAACACGGGTAAACTTAAAGAAGTCTTTACGAAGAAATATAAAATGTGGGCTAGCTATCAGAAGAAATAAATACCAGTCTACAAACTGAAAGGATCTACCAGATAGCTGAAAAGATGAAGCTGAAATTGTCAACTTTAAAACTATCTCATTCCTGCCCTCTCCATGTCTGTCCTTTGACTGAGCCCACAGTGGCTTAATTACTGCGGCTGCCGAGTAAGTATCAAAATCAGGAAATACAAGTGCTTCAATATTGTTGTTCTTTTTCAGAATTGTTCTGTGTATTCTAGGTCCTGTGCATTTCCATATAAATTTTACAATCCATTTGTCTATTTGTGCAACAAAGCCTATAATGTTTCTGATTTCAGTTGTGTTTAGCCTTTAAATCAATTCAGAGAGCAATGCCATTTTGGCAACATTGAGTTCTCCCATCTATGAACACAGTGTATCTCTCCATTTACTTAGGGCTTTGCATCTTTCATCTGTTTTGTAGATTTCCGCATACAATCCTATACATATATTGTTAGATTTATACTCAAGTATTTCATGTTTAGTGTATTATAAATGGTACTATTTTAGAAAATTAAATTTCCAACCACTGGTTTTTACAATATAGAGCTCAATAGATTTTTTAAAAAATATTATCTTGTGGCTTCATAACTTCATTTATGAGTCTCTGTATCTGTTTTGTAGAGTTTGGAGGTTTTCTATATGGAAAATCGTTCATCAATGAATAGAAACAGTATTTTTTTTATTTTTAATTAACATACAATGTATGATTAGCCCCAGGGGTACAGGTCTGTGAATCGCCAGGTTTACACACTTCACGGCACTCACCATAGCACATGCCCTCCCCAGTGTCCATAACCCAGCCACCCTATCCTTCCACCACTTCCCGCAACCCTCAGTTTGTTTTATGAGATTAAGAGTCTGAATAGAAAGTTTTTTTTTTCTTCCTTTTCAATATGTCTAAAATCACTTTTTCTTATTGAACTCAGTTTGATGTTGGGTGGGGTTTTGGGAGTAAACATCCTTACTTTGACTTACCAGCAAAGCAGTCCATCTTTCACCAGTTAAGTATGATGCTATAGGTTTTCTGTATCTTTATCACAGAAGAAATAGCTTTCTTCTATTCCTAGTTGCTGTATTTTTACCATAAATGTAATATTTTACCTGTTATGTTATTTCTATGTGACACTTTTAGAAATTATAATTTCCGTCTCTCTGAGCCCATGAGGACTTTTCTGCTCCTCCCAGCCATAATCAGTCTTCACCTATCCCCTGGGATTAACAGGGATGCTGCCCTTGGCCCAGCGGCTACATTTCCAGACAAGGCTTCCTGCCTTCCCTGCAGCAGAGACTGCTCCTGTCCTGCAGGCTTGTACTACATGGGTGCTTTCTCCTTTAGTCTCCGCTCTGCCAACCAGACTTCTTTGTGAATACCTTGTAGGGGGTCCATCAAGAAAAGCCTGCAAGTATGAAATCCCTTATTTCTGTGGCTCCTTGGGATCCTGTTCTCTCAGATCACCCCACATTCACATCGAGACTTTAGCAACTAGGTAAACATGTTAGCTGAGTCCTTCTTCCTTGCTTGTGATTTGACCCCATAGTCTTCCTGGGCTTTTCTACAAGTGAGTGTTTGTGTCTGATCCCTTTTTAGAGACTTCTTTATTTCATTAAGAGTCAGGATAACCAGCTTTCCTGTAACCTTACCTAATGAGTTCAAGAAAAGTTGCACATTTTATAGATTGTCTTCTGGCTTCTTTCTTTGATTTTCTGTAATTTTAAAATGATATACCTGGGTAGAGTATTTTTAAAAAATTTATCCTACTTGGTGTTCTCTAGACTTTGTGGATCTGTGCTTAATGCCTGACATTTGGGGGAAATTCTGTCATTATTGTTTCATATGTTCTTTCTCTCCTCTTTTCCCCTTCTGACATGTCCATTATAAGTATGTTACAACTTTTGTACTATCACATAGTCTTTGGATATTCTATTCTGCTTTTTTCAGTTTTTGTTCTCTTTGCTCTGCAGTTTTGGGAGATTTCTACTGGTATATTCTCAAGCTCAGGGATTCCTCTTCATCTGTGTCCATCTACTAATAAGGCCACCAAAGGCATTTTTTCATTTCTGTTAATGTTTTTGATTTCAAGTATTTCTTTCTGGTTCTTTTTTAGGATTTCTATCTCTTGGCTTACATTGCCCATCTCTTCTTGCATGTTATTTTACCCCTTAGAGCCCTTAGCATATTCATCACAGTTGTTTTCAGTTTCCTGGGCTGATGGGTTGTTCTTGGTATTGCAATTACAAAATGATGCCATAGTGAATGTTTTCCTGACACATATGGTCATATTGATAGAGGTATAGATTCCCACAAATGGGTATATTCCCAGAAGTGGAACTGCTGAATCTAAAGGTAAATGATTATGTTGTTTTGTTAAATACTGTTAAATTTCCTCCACAATGATTTTATTGGTTTGCATTTTTATCCACAACATATGAGGGTTAGTAGTCTTCTCTTAACTTTGCATAATATTATACTATGCAATTTTTCCCAATCTGAAAGGTGATAAATGGTATTTGTGATTTTAACCTCCATTTCTCTAAGATTGGGTATCTTCTCCTATGTTGATGGGCTATTTTTACATCGTGTGTGTGTGTGTGTGTGTGTGTGATATGTTCACATCTTTTGCGTATTTTTCGGTCATATGTGTGCTCTGGGCATCAGAGCAGCCTACGAAAATAAGGAACTTGATCTGTTATTAGATCAAGGTCTCTGAAAAACAATCTGAGGGGTTTGAAGTGGCGGAGGGGTGGGAGGTTGGGGTACCAGGTGGTGGGTATTATAGAGGGCACGGATTGCAGGGAGCACGGGGTGTGGTGAAAAAATAATGAATACTGTTTTTCTGAAAATAAAAATTGAAAAAAAAAAAAGGTCTCCACAACATAGAGAAAGCTGTCATTCATAAGAATCAAAATGATTTTTGGTGTGGAGACAAAGAAACCTCCCTGTGGGTCTTCACAAAGACACTGAGAGATCTTCCTTAGGTTTGGCTTTGCTTCCGAGCATTTTTTTTTTTTTTCAGTTTTGGTCCAGTCCTGGCCTGGGGATAACCACCTTGCTACATAAATGCCCACATGCATTTATGACGTCATTAGCCTTCTGCTGTACTTGTTCATTGTGAAGGACACGTTTCCTCTCACCTGGACCACCTAGCCAGCTGTTGACCTTTGCAATATCCTCACGCAAACTGAACTCAACATCCTTTTTAGCTGGGCATGGATTGTACATTGTACATCCATCTTAACAACTTGGAAAGAGGGGAAAGCAATCTTCCTATGCATGTGGGAAGTTGCACTGAAATGTCTTTTAAGGTTCTTGCTCTAGTCAGAAGTTAGAGGGATTAAACTTCATTGGGGCTGCTATTGTTTTAGTAATGACCAACAGAGAGGAAAAAAGGGCTGATATAGATGCTTTTACTTACCTTCTCCACTGTTTTCTATGATCATCACTAACTCAAAATAGCTGTCAGAGGGAGAACAAGTGAGGGACTGAGCCTGAGGAGCAGTGAACCAGTCCTGTGTGGGCTGTGATGCCCAACAAGCTAGCAACCAAGGGGAGGGGGGCTCCCTCATGCATCTGTTAAGGGTGGTGTTGGTGCCTGAGCATTGGTGTTGGTGCCTGACCTTGACTTTATAGTCCCCATGAAAGGAGAAAAGATCTCAACTAACCACGATTCCATTAGGAGATAGATGTCCTATGGTCAGAACATAATCTGTCTGAATCAGGAAGCTACCTTTTGTCTTGGGTCTGTATGACAAACTAAACCTTTTCCAGTCATCAATACTAGAGTGTAGTCAAACACCCTTGATGCAGCCAGAAGACAGATGAGCTCAGACCCATCCTCAGAAATGGACCCCTGCAACACAGAGGTTCAGCCAACTCACAGTCAACCCAGCTCAGGGGCAGGGATCTAAAACTTAGAAACTTGGCATTTCAAGACAAAAAGGAGGCTTTTACTACCTTTCAGTTCACAAATTTTTATCTCAGTATCTTTTGAGGCTTATAACCCAGTGAGGAAGGCAACCTCCTAATTTTAGATGAAACAATGAAGACTCAGAGAAGTTTTCTCCACCTGTCCAAGATCATACAACCATTGGGAAGAGCCAGGAGTCCAAGACACTTGGCTCCTCATCCTTTGCTTTATGTTTCCGGGTTTCTTCTGGCATGAATCTCCCCAGAAGCAGGACCACTCCCATGAGCTGAGAGTCTATGATTTCAAAACTGAGACCAAAAATGTTAATATTAAGGGAGTGAAGCTTTGTTTAATTAGCCAGGCACAGCAAACAGAAAACAATCCATGATTTTATAGATGACCCCTTTTCCTTTCCCACAGCTTTCCCCAGTGTGATGCGTACATAGTCCACAGAACACAACCACCTTCCTGATGCACAGGCAGGTTATTTCCTCCACTGTCCAACCATGAGGTTGTCTTTACTCATTTGGCTTAGCTGTGTGTAACACTGCTCTAAGTCCTGCGGATATAGGTTCTGTTCTTAAAAAATTACGTCCTTAATACCCATGTCCTAAGCCTTCTTTAGACTCCATTCTTTTCTTAGCTTCCAATGAATAGCACCCACTCATGCTATAACATTCACCTCACATGCATTTCTGTGCTCAAGGCAGCTACACGTTTATGAGCAAGAGCCTGCCATTCCATCTTGAGAATAAGGAATTCCCTTCTGAGAGGAAGAGCATGCTGACCTCTAGGACACTTTGGTACCAAAGAAAAAGGTACCTTTCTTTCCTCTAGGCAGTTGTAGCCTTGCACAACCCTTGTTTGGGTTGCCAAGGGAAATTCTGGCAGTTTTCAACCCTGTTAGCTTCCTTAGCCAGGCATCTTTGTGCAACACTCAAATTGCACAATTATACCAGGTAGCCCTGGGTCTGGGAGCCATGAAGAATGCTACCTTAAGATTTTTGTTAGTGGCTAACAAGACAAGTTGACATGATCATCTCAGTTTGTAATCATACTTGCAAGACTTAATATTTACTCTCAGTACAGTAAGTTCCGCTACAGTAGGGACTTTTTACTCTCCCCATATGCGAGGGCCTGCTACAGTGCCTGGCTCGTAGTAAGCACCCATTATTTGCTTGGTCCTTTCATAACTGTGGCTTTTAGTACTTTGGGAAGAGCAAAGATTTTTACCTCATAACTCAGACATGACCACTGTCCAAAAGTTTATCTGTGGTAAACATAGAAACCCATATGGAAGGGTGAAGAAGATGGACAGTCATTTCAAAAGCAGAGAATGCTAACTAGTAGTCAGTCAAGGTTACAAATTGTCCATCAGATTCTGCAACTGCCTCATTTGAATAGCTATAGAAATGACCGGCCCTTCCCTGATTATTATTCTTTCCAATCCCTCTCTTGTCTCTTCCTCCAAACCATTTCCAGTACCACAGCTAGGGTGAAAACTAACCTGATTTTTCAGCTCAAAACATTTCAATGGTGAGAGTGCTTAGGAAAAAAGATAAAATCCTATCATAATTTACATAATTGTGTGATTTGGCCTCTACTTACTTCTGCAAACTCATCTAGCCATTCTCTCCGCTTTCTCTTCTCTAGCCACTGTCCTCTTACTCTCTTCACCAGAGCAGTAAGGTTCACAGCATCTTGAGATCCTCATGCATGCTGTTTCCTCTGTCCAGAATACTAACTCCCCTCACCCTAACTGCCCCATACCTGCTCTTTCCCCCCCTACCATTCACAGCTTGGCTGGGAGTTCTGAACGCACAAGGCAACGAGGGTCTCCCCACTTGTCCAGTGACTCGACCTCCTAGCAGCCTGTTCTTTCATAGTCTTTTCACTTCCCTATTCTATACATCGGGATGGTCTGATTTGCATCTCTCCCCCTACTACACGCTAATTCCATGGAGATCTGTTTGGTTTCATTGTTATGTTCCCAGCATTACTGAGGGGTTTGGCAAATGACCCAAATTCTAGTGTTTACTGAATAAATAAAAGCACACTTTTTAAGCATCAGAGAGACATGTTGACATGGGATGGGGCAAGGCACCGTGAAGAAGCAAAGGCAGATGACAGCGAGCATCTCTGGTGTCACAGTCAGGGCTCACGGCCACTCAGGTCCCATGAGCAGCTCCGTAGTAGTTTACGAGCCTGGAGCAGCCGAGGATGTCAGCTGTGGTGTTTCTGCAGCAAAAGCGGGCAGCCCTCAGGTCCTGCTGCTCCCAAATGCTCTGCATTTCTCAGCCACATTCTGCTGTTTCTCTTCTTAAATGTCCATCAAGAGGACATCTTTTCATTTTGAAAAAAAATTATTCTAATGTAAAAGTGGATACCAGCTCATTACAGAAAAATTAAATAGAACACTCAGACTATATTATCTATCCTGTGATCTAGGAAAAAAATAGTCACAGCTTGATATTATATATATGTGCCTACAGAAATGATCTTTCTGTAAACTGGTACATTTGTAGATTCTATTGTGACCACAATTAAGTAACACAAAACTTTTTGGAACTTAAAAGTTGTTGCAATAGCCAACCCTCATAGTTGTAGGTCTTACACCTGCGCCAGTGTTGTACTTTTAAAAACAATACAGAGCTGGAATGACTGGCTGAAAATAAATAGGAATCTAAAAAGAGAGTAGTTCACCTAATGGCTAATGTGTTGTAAAACCATCTCATGGTACACTTATGTTACTACTATTTTAATAGCCAGTTTCTGTGGATATTAATTTTTAAAATCTGTGAAAATTAACCAAGTTGCTGTCAACTCCATTGTTTTCAAATTGTATACCACGACTCCCCTGGAGGATCTTAGGCCTTCCATTCATAAGAAGTATCAAGTTTTGAACTTGGGGCAAAGAGGTACCAACAGCTAATTTTAAAGGACTTAGGTATAAAAAAAGTCTCAGATGGTAAGAGTAGCCAGTAGCAGCACAATCTTACGGCAAACAGTGTTAGAGATGTCAGCATGTGGATCTGTATGACAAAGGCATGCTTTCACAACCTAAGGCAGCAGCGGAGGCGATGGTGTGCACAAACTATGCAGTGTGAGTTCACACACAGTGCCCATCTGCCCTGTTAATAACCCAGCCTTTTCAGATGTAACCCAGGCTCTTCGCTTGGCTCTTCTCACATGGTCATATTGTTGCAAGGTGTCTGTTTTGTGTAGAGCATCTCCTCCAAGATACAGGGAGGAAGAAGGGGAGGGAAAGAAGAGCAAAAGGCACATGCCCTGAAGTTATCCCCTTTTAAGGAGCTTTACTAGAAACCCCTCTCAACACATTTAGTTATCCCTCATTGACAAGAACTGTGTCACATCCTTATTGGTAGCAGATGGACATCATTTTTGTTTTCTTAGCTGACGCATTGCAAATGCACTCCATGCAAATCAGGGTTCTGTTAATAAAGAAGAAAAGAAGAAAGAATAGATGGGTAGATAACTAGCAGTCTTTCCTATGCACAATTTTGGAAAAGATGGCTTAGGAAGACTTCTGGTATTTCAGCTCCCAAAATAACCAAAAGAAAATGCGGGAGGGGATGTAAAAAAGAGGGGGAAAAAGAGATTCCAGTAGAGAGACTTATTGGTCTAGCTATGAAGACAGGTTGAAAACAGCCCAAATTGATGGGCAAACTATTAATGGTCATGGGAAGGAAATACCAAGAGAAATAATAGTCAACCATACTGTCTGCCCTTCAACCCTATATCCAAACTTCAGACAGTTCTGAGACACATGCCCCTAGAGGGGAGGCCCATGACCCCAAATTAGGACACTTCCTCTACTGGGAACATTTGGGAACAGGAGGCTTTATCTGCAAGTAGCAGATGTGTGGGTATGGAGGGTGGGGTACAGAGTAGGGTGTGGTTGAGGCACAAGTGTTTCATGAACACCAAGTCACAAGGAACCTTGCAGGAGTCTACAGGCTAACAGAGATAACAGGCCTGAAAATACTGAACAGATCATAAAAATAGGGAAGATACACTACTATCCCTCTGCCCCATCCTCTCCTTTTCTCCCCACACAAAAAAGAAGTTTAAACTACCTATCACAGTTCATCCTAGGTTGACTGACTGATGACCTATAGAAAGCATCTAGCTGACCCTGTTCTACTCTCTGTATAGGACTCTGCCATTCCCTCTATAACAATTTCTACCATTGGCTACTTGGCTCCAACCACTTCAGAAACAAACCTGGACTGAGTTGCTGCCAAACCAATGAGTCTACCATCTCCCCCGTTGAGGACAGTGGTTGTATTGGCCACATTCTGGAAGTCATCCTTATTTGAAAGTCTTCTCAAAGAAAACTTTATCATAGTAAGACAAAGAAGTTCAGTAATACAAAGATGCATACTGTACTATTCCAGGTACTAGTTCCCAGTGAGGAAGAGGAGTGCTCTCTTCTGGGGACTCTCTGGCTTGGAGCACTGACCAGGCATTGCCCAACAGTTCAATGCCAGTCACAGATTGCTACAGCTGGAGGTAACTCTGCAGGGAAACTTTCTGAAAGAAACTCAAAGAGGTCTCTGCTACCTGCACCGAGGACACTGAATATTAGTTATGGAAGGGCTAACTATAATGCCAAGTTAGAGAACATTACAGCCAATAAGCCAATAGTCCTCATTTGAGTACAAAAAAACCATCGGCTACAGTTTTATCTCGAAGGAATGATCACAGTCATTGCCCTAGACATCTCAGGTGACTCATAACACCCATGGTAATTGACTTTTCTCAGGAAAATACTAACTTGCTTATCTGGCTCTATGCCAAGTTATCTATTTAGTCTAGAGGCTGCAAATACAGAATAATACATATCCCAACTGTTGGAAATACTTTATTCTAGAACAATCGAGGGATGGGAAATCATGGTACTGAGGAAAAAGCCAGGCAGAATCCAGAACTTGGATAGCCTAGGCAAAGACTAAGCTTAAAAGTAACAAAAAATGAAGGCTCTACTGTAGTTAAGAGAGAAAGTATATGTTGGGATGGGGAACATTAGACTTACCAAATCTCTAACAGTTGGAACAGGGTTGATTGTACCTGACCATTTAACTGGACCCATGAGAGAGATGATCCATTCCCAAACCCTGAGACTTCTTGGCTCCGGCTGTCCTAAGGCATAGATAGTCCCAACCCCATCTAAATGTGTTTGCTCTGAGTCTGAGCTAAAGAGAATAGATATCAGCACTTACAACATCAAGGATGATCGTAACAGTCCTATATTATAGTATCCATATCAAGTGCCAAAAATTAGACTCTGGGTTTTGGCAAAAAGTGCAGGTCCACTCCTAATTCTCCCACTTACTGGATACGAGGACCACATGTACGCCAATGACTGCCTGAGGCCTGAGGAATACAGGGGGAGATGATACTTGCAACTAACTAGACCAGAACTGGGAGCCATTAAATGGCTCCCCCAAATCCCTATTGGGCTCAGGAACAGAACTGAGTATATAATCTCCAAAGTTCACATTAACAGGGTTACTTCAAACATCTGCGATATAGCTATACATGAGCAGCTACACCAACAGTAATGCTAAAGCAACTGTAGCCATAAGATCTATGGTGGTCTCCAACCACATGCCGTTAAGGTTCTATTCTGGCTGGGGAGGGAGGAGCAGCATGTGTCATTGCACAGGGAAAATACATATATCCCAGACAACTCCCCGGACACATGGGACTCAGCAAGCTATGTCCACAAGGAAATGGTTGAACTGAGTGGGCTTCATGTGGTCCTAGTCCTCCACAGCTTTTAGTAAAGTCGGAATTAAAATAAGGGAGTTTATTATTTGTGACAGCACTATTTATTTCTATCTTTAAGGGGTGAGTTATGTGAAAATAATAAATGATGACATCATATTGGTCTGGAGATCAATGTGTTGGTCCACATAAAAGTTATCCACTAAGGGGTGGATTGTGCTAGGTCATTTTTAAGTATTGTAACTTAAGAAATCCCATGGTGGGAAAGCCCCCGTGTTATACGGAAAGCACCCTCCTCCCACCCACACGCCCACTATTTGTAATTCTGAACTGGAGAGTTCCTACATCCTGGGGTATAGTTTGAAAGTCTAGACTCAAAACATGAACTTTAGGTCCAGCAACAGGTTTACTGATTTATATATCAATGACATCATCCTCTAAACTGATAAAAGAAAAACACGAACTGAGGGGACTCAGTGTCCCTCTGATGTGGTGGGACTCCCATCCTGCATTAGTGACATAAGCCTATGCATAGATTTTGGGCACATCCCAGGGAGAGAAAAGAAAGGTGGAGAAAGGTACTGGGGAGCAGCATGTGCTTACTGCCTTCACACATTCTCTGCTCTAACTAGTTAGATTATAGCCTTTATTTGAGATATGCTAATGCTTGCTACCATCAGGATTAAATTCTGCCATTTCTCCTGACACACAACTTAGAGAGGTTGTGTGCTCCCCACAACTAACCCTCACCATCCTGACATTTATCAAATGACTGTCAAGTATCCTAAGGACTCTACAAATAGCTCTCAGAGTTTGTTCATGTCTACCCCAAGCCTAGCCTACATGGATTGCTATGTGCTAGTGAGAGTTTTCAACATAAAGTGTCTCACCGTATTACTAACAACCTCTGACATCTGGAAAGCCTACCAGTTTACCTTCCAAATGCACATGTGTACCATTAGTGTACTTCCATCTCCAACCCCCCTCAAAAGACATCTGAAGATAAATACAACAGACTCATTCCTATCTGGAAAGAACGTGTTCTGATTTGGCAGCAACAGAATAATGGGAAGAGGTATTTTCTCTTCAAGAATCTTGCCTAACTCGAGGGAGTAACATGACATAGGAATCAAACAGGAAAAAAAGATGATATGACATACTTTCGGGGGAGAGAGGGAGGTGGTTAAAATATCATCTATCAAGTGCTTAGAACTTGACAGTAAACAAGGTTTGGGGCATTCCACATGCTATTCCAGACAGAAACCACCTTAGGGATAAAAGTGTAGCCATCTCTACTTCCTAAATTTGGTGTGTCCAGCCTGGTTAAAGCTACAGACAAAAATAAACCTTACAGAAAGTGCCATAAACTGCAAAATGGATCCTGTACTAGGCCCATCTCTGCATTTTGTCAGGCTTTCTCAAGTTGCGGGAAGCATTCCTTGGAACCCCCCAGAAATAACAGAGCCCTTTGGAGTAGTTAAAGGTCATAAATATGTAACCCTGGAAATCTTTACACAAGGTGAGTTTTTATACCAAAACCATCTTATGTATCCCATGTATGGGAGAAGTTGTAAGCTAAAAATAAAAGTTTTTTAAGGATATAAATATCCATACATTTTTAATGTTTTGAAAAACCACAGTATTTTGGGAAAAAAATACTGCACATCAATAATTTATTTCCCAGATTTCCCTTCTGGTAAAAGTGGTTCAGGTTGTTCACATCAGTCCTGTACCTGAAAACAATGAAAAAAACTGGATAAAATATATTTAAAATAATCTTTTCAAAAGCATCAAAGAGATAACAAAATAGGAATTATTAGGCCAAAAGTAAAGAGAAGAATCTAGAGAGGTGAACAAGCTGGAAGCCACTTTTTCCTTGAGAGTACTAGCTAATCCCAGAAACCCAGACCCTCCATTTTCATGGCCTTTCCAGGTATAGAAAGGAAAAAATGCTAGGTCCAAACAAGTTGGGGAGTCTGACAGGAGGCTTTCCCCTACAACGGTCTGCAGTCCAGGATCTCAGAGAGAAGGGGACAAGAACTGGGATGATCTAGGGAATTCAAACATTACTATAGTAAGAATCCCTTGAGTTGGCCAGGAAAAATGAAACTTTGAACAGGCAATCGCAAACTGATAGCGCCCTCAGGCGCCTGGCAGAAGTAAATGCAAATATTCTTTGGAGAAAAGTGCTTGCGTTACAGGCCTCACAGTTATTCCTGCAAAATAACGTTTCAAATGCAATGACTAGCACAGAGTCAAACATGCCCGGCACATAAGAAAATTAGAATCAGTGAATAAAGCAGACAACCAGAAAGAGCTCATCAAAAACTCCAGGTGTAGGCCCCAGAACCTCTGTTTTAGTAGGCCACCCAGGTCATTCCCATACACACTAAAGCTTGAGAATCCCTGCTTTAGACTTTAATCACATAAATATTCATCCCCCACACAAAAATGCGTGGGTATGTTAGGGCTTGGGAAGGGCCCAAGAATTTGCATTTCTAACAAGTTCCCAGATGATGCTCATGCCGGATGAGGAACACTGCTACAAAGGTATTACTCTACAGATCAGAATAGTGGTTACCTGTGGGGAGATGGGCCATAATTTGGAAGCAATATGTGAAAGGCTGAAAATCCTCTCTTTCTTGATCTCAGTGGTGGTTACACAGTGTAATCATTAAGTTTTAGGTTTTATTTTAACGCATGACAAGATCAACGGTTGTCCTTTTCCATTCAATCATCTAAGTCCAATGTCACTGCTATGTCACTAAATCCTATCCACCTCCATCTCACAACCCTCATTTATAATCAACTCCCAAAGTAGAAAGTGTAAAAGGTTGCAAAGTTCCAAGACATACTTCCTTCACTTTTGTTCCGAATGTAATTAGCTCATGAAATTAAATAGCTTTAAAACTCAAGACAAGAAAAATTAAGTCTAAGTTTCTAAAAACCCTGCTTAAAAAGTTGTTTAAAACACAGAGATATGATACTGCTTATAATCTTAATTGTCACCAAAAACACCTGCAAAAATAGACAACTACCTTGAACTTTTCCCCTAAGTTAAAAGAAAGGGAGGAGATACTACCTTTTACCAGTCTGAACTTCCTACTCCAAAGAGGCAAAGATGCTTGCTTCTCTCCAAATACAACTCGAAAATAAAATACCTAGTACTGCTTATAGTAATGGTAAGATCCTCCTACTCTCTTAATTAATCCTCACCTACAAGGAAAAGTAATATTCATCAACTGGCCTTAAATCTGTGAACACTTTAAGAGAAAGTATAGAAAATCTCTTTGTGGGAAGGGGAACAATGAAAATAAAAAAGGCTGAGAAGCACCAAATTAAATTGACCAGTGCAGACTGTACTTTGAAGTTCTCACACTGGTTTCTTATATTCATACAAAATACTTTTTCCGGCGGTCACATTCTTCTGTGAACTTCAAGAAACAGTTACTACTTTCCATTTTTGATTCATAGTACCAACACCCTCTATTACCCAAGCCCTCACCATTACTCTGTGAGGAAACAATGATAACAGTGGAGTTTCTGACTCTGGTAACTAGCAGGGGCCTAGGCCTTGTGATATTCCAGACAGGTATCTGAACCACCAAATGGTTCCCACAACTGGGTGTGGCAAACTACTGAGACCATGGGGGGAAAAATGTAGCTGGGTTTTGTTATGCCTATAAGTACCTCACAAGTACCTTTAACACCTGGATATACCTTCCCAGTTATGTGGTAAGAACTGACCAAAGTGCTTTGCTTAACTCCCACTGTAACTCTGACCATTGCAGACCTGAATTCATACACCTCTCACAGCTTCCTCTTTCTTACAACATCAAAATATGACCATGTAAGATGCCTAATCATTATTATGTTAACTGTAGACAATGTAGCAAGATAATGTTGGTAGCTTACCAAGGATCATTCCTGGATCCAGAAGGTTAGAGGTCCAGATGAACCGGCTTGTGAAAGGCAGTTTTTGTAACCATGTAATATACTGGGATTTGGGGACAATGTAGGTGGGGATATAAGAGGCTTGGAAAGATTCTCCAACCTGGGCAGGCAGAACCCGAGTATCACCAGCCTCAGCACCTGTCCTGGGAGGAGCTGGGGAGACCTGAGAAGCCACATTCACTTAACACTCCAACCCAATGCCCTTTGTGTCCATTATCTAACCCTAACCAAGCCTCAAACCAAGTCTTCTGTGAGATCATTTCAATTCAGAAAGTAATACTCATTAAAAAAAAGCATAACCACCATTTTGGAGCAGAGCTGATCCTAGTAGAAAAGTACTCCCCTTTCTGCTCGTTGCTGACAATGCCTAAAGTACTGAATTGGCCCTTCAAAAGTACATCCTCATTCAATTAAGTAGAAAACTCCAGATTATCATAATGTAGCTGAGCTTGTTATATTAAATTCTTTCACTTGTCTGGAGGATAAGTAAAGCAAATATATCATCCTTTTACTAAGGGCTATCAGTTAGATGAGATTACCAATACTCTAAACATTTTAGTCCCTGGTCAAAATTAACTTTAAGAAAACATACTACAGAATTTATGATTATACCTTTCAATACAACCTGAGTACTTTCTTCTTACTCTTGGATTACTTTTGTCTCTGTGAGAATATCAAATTCACATGTAAATGACTGCCTATTAAGAGCTGTTTAAAGTCATGTACGTCATCCAGTATATATAGAGAGGATTTTGGTGATTGCTCTTGGGTTAAAGATTTCATTCCATCTATAGTTATAAACCATATTTTCTGATAATAATCACTTGACTTGAAAAAACCAAAGCATCCTACTTTTTCAGCAAAGTCAGAGTCCCCACCAACAGACTTCTCTGAAGTTGTGGATGTACCTGTTGACTGTCCTGCTTCCCTAGGTGTCCTCTGATTACAAGGATTGGTTGATTGGTTTGGAGGGCTATGGAATTTTCTAGTCATTTGTGAATCTCACTGTGCTTCATGTGAGTTACTAATGTCCATGTCGTCACCCTTAAACCAAAGTTCTTTTACATACCGTTCACTGGTTTTGTTCTCAGTCACTGAATCATAAATGGAACTGATAAAACTTTTCATCCTCAATTTCCTCTGTAGGGCAAGTGGCATCTAAGTCATCTTCGATTTTGAAACTGAAAGTATCCAAGTATCCCCTGGAGAGAAGTAGAGCTTGTCCTGCACGTTGTTTTGCAGCATTTCCACCATTACTGGGTCATCTGGTAGTACAGGAACTTTAAATCAAATATCTGACCACACTTGTTGGTGTAATTCATACTATGTTGACTTGTAGTGAGTACAAAAACATCACTTTATCATTTTTTGAGTCCTCTTCCTTAGCATGTCCTCTTTTAGCTTTCCATACATCTCTGTTTGGTATATAACCTAAAATCAAAATGTTATTTGAAAGGCTTTTTTTGCTCACATATATACAACTCCCACACTACTATATACCCTCCTGAGAGTTGAAATCTTTACCTTTTTTTTTTTTCCCCTTTGTCATAGTGGTTAAAAGAATTCTGGAAACAGACTACATGAGCTTAAGTCATCTTTCGTTCAGTGTGACCTGAGCACATTACCAAACTTTCTTGGTCCTCATTTTCCTAATCTGTGATATGTAGATAATAACACCTAATGTTCTGGAATTGTTATGAAGTTTCTTTTTTTTTTTAATATTTTATTTATTTGCAAGAGAGAGCAAGAGACCACAAGCAGGGGGATTGGCAGAGGGAGAGGGAGAAGCAGATCAGGGAGCCCGATGTGGGGCTCGATCCCGGGACCCCAGGATCACAACCTGAGCTGAAGGCAGGCACTTAGCCGAGTGAGCCACCCAGGCATCCCCGGATTGTTATGAAGTTTCTATGTATGAAGATTCACTATGTTAATAGATGTAAAACTCTTCAGACAATTCTTGACACATGATAAACACTCTACATTTTAGCTCTTTTATCTACTGCCATATAAACCCCTCAGCTGTTGAGATTATACACGCTCCTGGTCTTAAGATTTCTGTTCTGTATTTCTTACACTAATCAAACGATTGCAAATTTTAATAGGAAGATACCATATATACAGCCTACAAGCTCATTGAACATCTTAACTATTTCTCTTGGATACTCCAAGGCATAACTGAGCAAATGATAGAGCCTTCAAAAGAGCACAAAATATAAAGTATTGCCTTGAGGCTGCCTACCTTACTACCACTAGTGCTGGCTGGAGGGGTCACAAACACTCTCAGGCTCCCTTGATATCTGAAATAAAAACCACAAGACCAGATGTAGCATAATGGCAGTGTAAATCAAGTATGTTCCCAGCAGTTGATAGCAAAATTATATATACACATGTACACATACCTACAGCACATTTACCCAGAGGTGGTCACTATTCTTATTGAAAGCCTATTACTCTATTAGGCCTTCTTTCTCCCCCACAAAAGGACATTAAGATTCTTTCTTTCTTTTTTTCTTTTTTTGGTTTCACTAAAAAAATCTGTAGGAGTTGCTCACTTGCTGGAAGTAAAGTCCAAATCTGGTGCTAGCTGAATGTTGAATACAGTTAAAAGAAGAATAGATGAGAATCTACCTCTTCAGCTGAAGTTTATTTAGGTAATGAGATAAATCTGCTGTTGACAGACAAAAGAAGGGCAGAAAATTTTGTTTCTTCTCTATTTTAGGGAAGATTTCACAAAAGTCTGTCTGCCTTAGTAAGAAAACAGATGTTTACCCAATATAGCTTTTTACTATCTCAAGAACCATTTTTGTTCATAGCCAACATGTGTATTTCACTAATTTGGCTTCTATCTAGGGTGTAGAAACCTAGAATGAATATCACTCTTACCTAAACAACTAGGAAAACTATAGAAAACCTTTTCTTAAACCTGTTGGAGGTCTGAGGTTAGGGTAACCAACTGGACTTTCCCTCATTTTAGTCCTGTAAGTCCTGGGAAACTCCTCCGTACCACACAAATTGGGATGGTTGGACATCCTAACAAGGGTCACAGACCAAGCAAGTAACCTGAGCTCCAAGGAAAAGACTAGTCCTACCAGGAAGATAGGATGTGAGCACTGAAGAAGAGACATCAAGAACTCGGAATTCAAGACATCATCAAGAAGAGACATCAAGGTGCTAGGAATTCAGCTAGAATTGTTAACAAACTGCTAAAGGCCAGCAGGGGACAAGGATGCCCTGAAAGCCTCAGATAAAAAAGGAGCTTGCTTCCATTTATAGCCTCTTCTCCATGTTCTCACTGGGTGCTGATGAGAAAAACGGGACAAGGCAGGAGGTCAGAGAGAGCCTCTCTTGGAGGAGGAGAAAAAGCACCCAATCGTGGAAAGTGCAAAAGTCTTGCCATCTTCTTCCTATGAACAATAGCTTCAAACCCCTGGGAAAGGGGCAGCAGACTTTGTTATCTCCAAGGCTCAGGTAAAGGGCCCTTGATACTGGGTAAGAAGAGGAGTAAGAGAGGACAAAGAAACTCTGTCCCTGGGTAAAGAGGGACAGGAAACAGTCTTGGGCCCAAGATCTTATGTTAATAAAATTCCAGGAATCAGGAGACTCTTATCTTCTCAAGACTCATCAAAGACACAAGGTAGAATTCTGTCTGCCACAGGGAGACTGAAGGGCTGAGGAAGCCCCCACTTAGAAGGCCTAAACATATAAGGCTTGCTTAAGAGAGGCTGGACCAAGACGACTGATCCTCTGGCTCCCACTACCACCAACCTATCAAGGAGCAGGTTACAAGCAAAGGAAAAGGCAAAAGCATGGAGAGAGGCCCTTTTTGTGCAGGTTAAAAAGAAGGCTCGAAGCTGAGAGTAGAAAAGGAATATTGAAAAAAATCCCTCCAGCATTCTAGCCCACCATAAGTATAAGGTAACACCAAAGGAAACTGAAACCAGAGGTGTGCTGAAGGTGAAAAAATCAAACCCAAACCCAGCTGAACTACTGACTGATTCAACACCCCGCATTACTGACTTAGCAGCAGAAGAAACATGCTTATTTGAGTCATACATTATTTTAATGTCTACTGTTTTATACAAGATGCCTAGAATTGGATAGAAAATTATAATACACATTAAAAAGAAAAGGAAAAGAAAAACCCATTGTCGAGAGAGAGAGATCAATCAACAGAATGAGGTTCAGAGAAAACCTAAGTGTTGGAATTATGAGGGGGATTTAAAATAACATTTATTAATATATTAATCATACATATTAAAGGTGGATAATAGGAATGATCAGGTAGAAAATTTCAGTAGAGATAAAAACTATGTCAAATGGAAATGCTAACAAAAAGCACAGTAACAGAGATGAAGAATACCTTGAAAAAGCCACTCAGTAGACTTGATAGAGTGTGCCCTTGGAAAGCGTGAACTTGAAGCTGTATAATAAAATTACTCAACTAAAATACAAAGAGAAAAAAGTGTGAAAAAACCCTCAAATAAGTATTCAAGTGTCGTAGGACAAGATTGAACAGTCTAATAAAAGCATATTTGGAATTCAAGAAAGAGAGAGAGCAATAACAAGAAACATTTGAAGAGTGGCCAATCTTCCAAAAATGATAAAATATACCAAACCACGGGTAACAAAAGCTCAGATTCCCAAGCAGAATAAATACCAAAAATACAAACTCCAACATATTATATTCAAACTGCTGAAAAGTCAAAGTTAAAGAGAAAATCTTGGAGGAAGCCACAGAGAAAAAGACACAGTACACAGAAACAGAGAATTAGAGCTGACTTAGGAACTATGCAAATCAGAGTACATTGGAGTAATAACTGTAAAATACTAAAGGAAAAATACTGTTAATGCAGAATACTGTGCCCAGGGAAAATATCTTTCAGATATGATGGAAAAATAGACTTCAAAAGACAGACAAAAAGCCAAAAAAAAAACCCAAACAAAACCGAGAAAATTTATTATCAATAGATCTGTACAAAAATAAAGGTCAAAACAACTTCCTTCAACACAAAGAACCTGATACTAAACAGAACTTGCTTCTATAGAAGGAAATGAAGATTTCCAGAAATAGTTAAAACGAAAGTAAAATACAAAAGATGTATTTTTTTTTTTTTTTTAACTGCTCCAAAAGGTAGCCTAAAGCAGTGGTTCTCAACCAGGGGTAATTCTGCCTCTCAGGAGACATATGACAATGTTGCAACATCTTGATTGTTATAGTTGGGGTGGGGGCAGAAATAGGGATAGAGGAATAGAGATGCAGTGCTACCCGCATCTAGTGGGTGTAAAGGCCAGGCATGTGCTGGACACATCCTCATCCTAGAAAGGTGAACACTGTACAATAAATAGCTATTCAGCCCAAAATGTCAACAGTACCAGACTTTTGTAGCTTGATTGATTAAAAAAAAAAAGAGAGAGAGAGAGACAAAGACATAAAATACCAAAACAATGAAATGAAAAGGGGGCAATCACTACAGATCTTGGCCATTAAAAGAATATGACAATATTACAACCAACGGTATGCCCATAAATTCGAAACTTAGATGAAATACACAAACTCCTTTTAAGACACAAACGACTAAGACTCACTTAAATACATAACCTGAACAGTCCTGTGTCTAATAAAGACACTGAATTTGTAGTTTAAAAACTTCTAACAAGAAAGACTATAGGTCAGGATGCCTTCACAACCTACGGTCAAGATCATGACAAGATCAGACTAGCTCTTCTTAGTGTACCTAGCTTTGATAAATGTCTTATTAGGTGCCAGGAGAAATGCTTGAGTTTCAGCCTACTGGAAACTGCAGCAAGTCCAGAATTCCAAGTTACCCCTCTCCAAGGCACAAGTCCTCACCTCCTACCCCTGCCCCACTTACATTCCCACACTAGGGCCACTTTCCAGAGAATTAGAGGCTCTAGAACAGTTAAGGTTAGGACTAGCTTCCAACACACACTGATGCAGAGCTGACCTCTTCACTTACCACATTAATTTTTTTTTAAGATTTTATTTATTTATTAGACAGAGATCACAAGCAGCAGAGAGGCAGATGGGGGTGAGGCCGGGAAGCAGGCTCCCCGCTGAGCAGAGAGCCCAACTCAGGGCTTGATCCCAGGACCCTGAGATCACGACCTGAGCTGAAGGCCGAGGCCCAACCCACTAAGCCACCCAGGTGCCTTACCTTTAAGAGACATTCAAAACACTGAAGATACTGGAGTCTACCCAGCATGTTGTATTTTCCATAACTGAAGAAGGCTGCTTAAGTGAGAGCTTAAATATAGATAATTTTCTGCTCCTATCTATACTTCAGACCAGTGCACCAGGCAATTTCTTCACTAAAGCTTATTACTTTCAAAGGTAGCGTGACTGACAAAAAGGAGTCAGGCCAAGGCTGCTGTAATCCCCTAATTTGTAACAATAATTGAGAGCTAAGGTTGGTGCAGTGACCTTCCCTTGCTTCCTTCTTCCTTCCCTTCTCTGCATTCTCTATAGTTTACGTCTACAAAACTAGACAAACAGTTCTGCCAAATTGGTTCTAGTGGCAAGAGTGAACAGAAGTTTGAGACTTTCCTGTATGAGTGACTATAATTTTGTAGTTCTAGACTATGCAGGAGTACTCTCTGGGAGAGAAGGGCAATGTGAGTTTTTTGGGGAAAAGCAGTTTTTCTGAACATTTTAAGTAGTTTTCAATACTCTGCAATCTTTAGAACAGGGCTCTCCAAAAGAAGCATAATGTGAACTACATATATAAAATTTCTAGTAGTCACATTAAAAAGTAAAAATGAACAAGTGAAATTAATTTTAATATATTTTATTCAACTCAATATATACAAAATATGTCAGTGTGTAATCAATTTAAAAGTAGAATATTTTACTTTAAAAAACAAGACATTAAAATCTTGTGATCTGGTGTACGTTTTACAGCACATCTTATTTTTATTCTTATTTTTAAAAAGACTCTTGTTAACATCGATATTTTTAAGTTTTTATTTAAATTTCAGTTAATATTCGGTGTAATATTAGTTTCAGGTATATAATATAGTGACTTAACACTTCCATACATTACCTGGTGCTTGTCACAAGTGTCCTCCTTAATCCCAGCACCTATTTAACCAATCCTCTGCATCTCCCCTCTGGTAACCAGCGGTTTGTTCTCTATAGTTAAGAGTCTGTTTCTTGGTTTGCCTCTTCCCCGCCCCCCTTTGCTCATTTTTCTTAAATTCCACATGTGAGTGAAATCATACGATATTCATCTTTCTCTGACTTACTTCACTTAGCCTAATACTCTCTAACTCCATCCATGTCATTGCAAATGGTGAAGATTTCATACTTTTTTGGGCATATATATGTGTGTGTGTGTGTGTGTATACACACATACCCCACATATATACATTATGTGGTACACAATATATATTTTGTGTGTGTGTGTGTGTGTGTGTGTATTCCTTATACCTTCATCAGTTGATACACACCTGGGCTGTTCACATAATTTGGCTATTGTAGATAATGCTGCTATAAGGACTGAGGTGCATGTATCCCTTTGAATTAGGATTTTTATACTCTTTGGGTAGATACCTAGTGGTGCAATTGCTGGGTCACAGGGTAATTCTACTTTTAACTTTTTAGGCACCTCCATACTGTTTTCTAGAGTGACTGCATCAGTTTGCATTCCCACCAACAATGCAAAAGGTTCACCTTTCTGCATATCCCCACCAACACCTGTTTCTTGTGTTGTTGATTTTAGCCATTCTGACAGGTGCAATGTGGTATCTTACTGTAGTGCTGATCTGCATTTTCCTGACGATGAGTGAAGCACATCTTATTTTAGACTTGCCTCATTTTAAGTGCACAGTAGCCACTTGTATTTTGTGGTTACAGTATTGGACAGCATAGCTATACAGCCTCTCAGTTTCCTTCTTGATCTGTCCTCCCTCCCCTCCCCCCACCACACCTGCACCAGCCCTTCCAGGGCATCTGTAAAATTAGCCCAGAGCACTGATTAATACAGCTGATTGCTCACCTGCCTCTATCCTTGGGCAAGGAACCAAATGCCTTCAGAAGCTTGGCATTTTCACATTCTGCATATTCTTCAAAGGCCCTGAAATATAATGAGGGGTGGGGTGAACACTGGATCAGAAAGGTCTCATGATTCCAACAACTCTTTAGTTAATAGAATCATCGCTCCTCTGTCTCTTGATGTCTTAGTAGCTGAGTGGTCCAGAGAATCCCTTTTAACGCTATTTTTATATCTTTGAATTTTATCAAAGACAGCCTTCAGGAAAAGATGAGAGTTGGGGCCAGTACCAGGTTCATAATTTGCTGGGCCCAGTGGAAAAAGAGAGAATAGAGAGCCTTTGGTTCAAAAATTAATAACTTCGAACGGTGACCGCAAAGCATTAAAACAAGTGCAAGGCCCTCCTTCTGAGCACGGAGACTTGTGTGACTGCACAGGTCGGACCTCTGTGAAGCTGGTGCCAGTTGAGGCTTCTGTCCTTGGAGGAAGCAAGGAAATGGTGACATTACCTAGACTATCCCTGAGGACCTGACCCTTAATGGAGACTCCAGAGTTATCTGTACTAGAATTCACTGCGGAAGAGGTTTTCAGGCCAGGGAGAGGCGTTCGGAAAAGATGTAGTGAGGGGATCAAGGAAGTGGGTAGGACTTGGCTTTGCTGGTTAAATCACTGCGTATCCCGGGTATTCCTAAGGTCAAGCTTCTGTGACCCCAAGTGGGGTAACAAAAGATTGCCACCTGCAACGTGACTCCACGCCTGGGCAGGAGTCCCTTCGAGGCTGCTTCAGAGTCAATTTGCCCCTCTTCAAGCCACAAACGGGCGCTGCCGGGGAGGGAATTCGGGAGCTCCCTCGGTGGGAGTCGGTGGGAGCCGCGGCGGGCTTCCGGCCCCTGACCCTGCGAGGGCGGACCGGGTCAAGGCCAGCGGAGGGGACTCGGCGTACCCGCGCCCAGCAGCGCCCCCTCCCGCGCCCGCACTTCCGCCTCTCCCCCACGGGGGCAACGCACACCTCCAGCTGTAGGGGGCTGGGGCGGGCAACGGCCGGTCGGGCCCGGGCCCCGAGGCCCGCCGGGGCCGGTGCAACCAACTCGAACCAGAGTCACTGTTGCTGAAGCCCGCGGCGGCGTCGCAAAGGACGACAGGGGGCTCGCCCCTGCACCTGGTCTCGCCTAGCCGCGGCCACACTATCTCAAGGACCCTCGGTGCCCGGAGCCTCAAAGACCCCTTTCTCGCCACTGACGTCCGAGGGAGGTAATGGGTCAGGGCGTTTGCCCACAGCCGCTCAACGGAAACGCCGGCCGGAAAGCGTGCGCAGCCGGCGGGTGGTTCCCCGGGCAACAGGCCCCGCCCCCTGGCGACAAGCCCCGCCTCCCGACGACAAGCCCCGCCTCCGGCCGCCTGCGCTGCCAACCTCCTCGCGGCGTCACGGTTGGGCTGTGGATTTGGTCGGATTCTGGGATGGCTTGTACCTGCGCCGGCTTTCGTGTCCCTACTCTTCCTAGTAGTCTGGCTGCCGGCGGTACGCTAGTGACGCTTGGCACGCAGGGTGGCGTCATGCTGGATGTTGGATAACGAGAAAAAGATTCGCTCTCCTTGGCGGGTGCCGGCTGGAGACCACTAGCTTAGGCTCCAGTGGGCCAATGAGCGAGGAACGGCCATGGCCTCCAGGGGGCGCCCTCTCCACGAGGCTCTCCACGAGGCTCCCCGCAGCTGCTCCGTTTCTTCCTCGCTATCAATTTACTTACAGCACAGAGTCAAGATGTCAATTTAATATCACAGATTTCTTACGCAACGGAACTTTTAAATGACTCACTTTATTTGAAAACAGTATTGATAAATTAATAAGATCCCTATTAATGCAACATCTACGTTTAGTTCTAAATTGAAAGGAAGGTCAAATCTGTTACTTAGCCGTTCACCCTTGAAGTAGCTGCAACTGAAATCTGTTTCAAAACAAATATGTAGCTGGAGATACTACTATAAAAGTGTACCTTCTTTCCCAGTAAGTGGATATAAAAGTTTGAATTAGATCTGAAACGTTTCCTATTCACACTGATTAAATCATGACACAGGAAAAAAGGTTATCTTACCTACCTACATTATCCTGATGCTGTTTTACTTAATCAGAAATGGATTAATCTCAGAGATCTTTAAATAGAACCATCATACTCAGTGTCAGTGTGTTTTCAAATCTGTCTTTAAGCCTATGTTATTTAACTCATGCAAAGATGTAAATTTTGAAAGATGTCCATAAATGGGGTTAACATAGTACAATTTTGTTGGTAAAGATCACTTTAATGTCTTTCATGTTAGGGAGATTGATTTTATTTTCTTCCATATATCCATTGTCAGTAATTATTAACTCTGCTATATCCATTGTTAGTTGTCAGTTTAAGAACTTTAACTTTGAAATGCATTTGAAATATATATCAGTTACAAAGTATTTACTTTTTTTTCTTTTACTTCTTTGATGGAAATACGCATTCCCCAGTCATTTCAAATAGCAAACATATTCAAATAGTGACTTTTTTTTTAACTTTAAAAATTTTTAAAATTATTTAATTTAAAGAGAGAGAGAGTGTGTGTGAGCCAGGGGAGGAGCAGAGGGAGAGCAAATCCCAAGCAGACTCCCTGCTGAGCACTGAACCCTTTGTGGCACTGGACCCCAGAACTCTGAGATCATGACCTGAGCTGAAATCAAGACTCAGGACTTAGTTGACTGAGCCACCCAGGTGCCTCTCAAATAGTGAATATTTTAAAAACATTTTTCTTTATAGAACTATCTGATTTCTGTGTTTAAACTATAATATCCAAACTCTTATTTTTCATTAATGTGAGATTTTAAAATATTATTTAAGGAAATTCATATTACTGGATTCTATAAGGCTCATTGGTTGTGATTTTTTTAGTCTTGGTGACTTGAAGAATAATGCAAACAATTGATGCTACATATTACTACCCAACTGCAGCTGACATTCAAGTAATGACATTGGAATATGATTTTTTAAAAATGTTTTTCTTGAATTAATGTGTGTGTCAAACATGAACAACTCTGCCATATCTGTTGTTGGTAATTATTGAGGGTAATTCTCATCAGATTTTTAAAAATTAAATTTTGGATTTTGTGATAATTGTACATTCATGAGTAGTTATAAGAAATAATGCAGAGATCTGTGCCATTTACCCAGTTTTCTCCAAAGGTCACGTTTGATAAAACTATACTATAATATAACTAGGATAATGAGATTGATATAGTCAAGATACAGAACATTCCATGACTAGAAGAATCCCCCCACATTGCCCTTAATAGTATACTCACTTTCCACCTGTCCCTATCCCAACCTTGTAATCCCTGATAACTATTAATCTGTTCTCTATTATTATAATCTTGAAATTCTCACTTCAGGATTGGCATATAAATGGAAGCACTCAGTATGTAACCTTTTGAGATTGGCATTTTTTACTCATCATACTTCTCTGGAGATTCAGCCTAGTTGTTTCCTACGTCAGTAGTTGGTGCCTTTGTGTTGCAGAATATTATTTCATGGTGGATATCCCACAGTTAAACTATACCACAGTATACCACAGTTACACCATTCACCTATTGAAGGACATCTGGGCAGATTCCGGTATTGGGCTTTTATGAATAAAATTGCTGTAAATTTTTTTGTGTATAGGTTTCTGTGTGACTGGGCATCTTCATTTCATTGGAATAAATGTCCAGAAATGCAATTTGCTGGGTTGAATGGCAGTTGTGTGTTTAGTTTTTCAGAAACTGTCAAACTGATCTCTAGGGACTGCACCATTGTGTATGCTCACCAGCAACTTATGAATGAACCAATTTCTCCAAGTTCTCTCCAGCATTTGGTATTTTCACTATTTTTTATTTTAGTTTTCTGATAGGTATTTAGTGATATTGTGGTTTTAAGTTGCTAATATTTCCCAGTTGCGTAATGACATTGAACATCTTTTCATGTGCTCATTTGCAATCCATGTATGCTCCTCAGTGAATTGTCTCTTCATGGGACCCTGGGGTAGTGCGTGTGTGTTTGTGTTTACTGCTTGGACACCCTCCCCCCGCCAGCTTTACTATTGTAAAATTGACAAAATTGTAAGATAAAGTGTACAATGTGATGATTTAATATATGTATACATTGTGAAAGTTTCCCCATTTGCAATAAAGGCATCTGTCACATAGTTACCTTTTGTGTGTGTATGAACATTTCAGTGCCAGTCTTAGCAAATGCCAGTGATACAACACACTGTTATCAACTAGAGACACATGTTACACTTTAGATTCTCAGACCTTATACATCTCATAACTAAAAGTTTGTGTCTTTTTACCAAACTCTCCCTATTTTAATTCTGTTGAGATTTGTTTATATATCCTAAATACTAGTTCTTTGTCAAGTACATGTTTTATAAATATTTTCTCCCATTCTGTAGCCTGTCTTTTCATCTTCTTAATAGTCTTTCAGAGAGCAAAAGTTTTTAACTTCATTAATGTTCAATACCGATTTTTTCTTTTATGAGTGGTGTTTTAAGTCTTTGCTCTTTGCTCAGCCTAGATCTTGGAGATTTCCTACCTTTTATTTTTCTAAAAGTTTTATGGTTTCCTTTACATTTTCGACCTGTTTTGAGCTTAAGGTGTGAGACTTAGGATTCATTTTTGTTTTGTTTATGGCTGTGCAATTGCTCCAGCAGCAGCTAAACTTCTATCTTCTTTTTTTAAAAAGCTTTGTTTAAGAGGAAAAATTATAAACTTGATGAAACTACAAAATTAGTTGAGGATTTAGAAATTAAATTCTACTAAGAAAGTAGTATGTTAGCTATGGGAAAAGTAATACAGTACTTTGCATTAAGAATGACAGCAAGAGAGGGGCACCTGGGTGGCTCCGTGGGTTAAAGCCTCTGCCTTTGGCTCAGGTCAGGATCTCAGGGTCCTGGGACAGAGCCCCGCATCGAGTCCTGCATTGGGCTCTCTGCTCAGCAGGGAGCCTGCTTCTCCCTCTCTCTGTGCCTGCCTCTCTGCCTATTTGTGATGTCTGCCAAATAAATAAATAAAATCTTAAAAAAAAAAAGAAAAAAGAATGACAGCAGGAGAAGAAATAATCCAAAAAGGGAATGTTCTTTATAGCATTAAAAAAAAAAAAAAGATTTATTTATTTAAAAGAAAGAGAGAGACACCAGGGGAGGGGCAGAGGGAGAGGGAAAGAGAGAATCCCAAGCAGACTCTGCACTGAGCAAGGAGGCCACTTCCAGGCTTGATCTCACAACTCTGAGATCATGACCTGAGCTGAAATCAAGAGTTGGATGCTTAACTGACTGAGACACCCAGTCACCCCTTTATTCATGCATTTTAAATCTATTTCTCCATATAACTCATGCAATTTTTATTTGTGGATATTGACGTGATGTTATGGTGCACAGATATTTGTAATTATTAGTTTTTCATTGTTATTTGTATGCCTTGTCATTATAAAGCACTCTTCGAGACATCTCCTTTGATACTGTTTTCCTTAAATTTGTCTTATATGATATGTTAGTGATCTCTCTCCCTGTTGGTTTTTTTGTTTTCTTTTGTCTTTGCCTAGTATACATTTCCCACCATTTCACTTTCAGTTTCAAACCCCTTTGTTTTTAAGATCTCCTGTATACAGGTGTTAAGCTGATTCTGCTTTGTAATGCCATATGAAAGTCCTCTTAGTTGACTGAAATCTATTGCTATCAGCCACAGTGTGCTGGAGCCTCTCACACCAGCTCATGAGTTTCTAACTCCACATTAAGTGGTAGCAGCTCTGTAGCTTGAAACTGGCTGTGGGAGGGTTAGATAGAGGCTAGATAAGAGCAGTGGAAGGAATGTTCTGAAGCAGAGTCTGAAGTCCTTCAACGAGAATGAAAGGTGCTTGTGCTGGAGGCGAGGACAGTGGGGAATAGCTTACACAATAGAAGTCAGGTGCACAACATCCAGACCTTGGGGCTCCAAGAGGTTGGCACTGACAGGTCAAGAATCACAGGTGCAGAGCACGTCCTCTTTCACTCTTGCCCCAGGGTCACCCCTAGACTCATCATAAGGTCTTTGCGTTGCGGTTACAGCCCCATCCCCATGGAGAAAAGCTGCCGTGAAAATGGTTCAGGTACAAAGCTTATAGGGTCAAAAACTCCCCTCCCAACCAGTGGGAAGAATCCCCCAAATGATTGGAAGCAACTTCCATTAGAGACTTCCCCACTGTATGTCCCAGCTCCTCTTAGCCAGAGGGACACAACAAATATCCAATCCCAATTCACTCAGAGTTCCTAGACTGGGACTAGGGCCAGTTCCACTTCTGGCTTTCCAACCTTCAGAGTGTACTTTCTCTTTAATAAGCTGCTTGTGATTGCTACTTTCCTTCTGGCTGTCTTTATTACAGCGTGGATCCCCATGAAAATTTTCTTCTAGGGAATCCAAGGACCCAGACCTCCATTCACACAATGTATACTTTCCCATCTGTGATAGTAGGAGTATGCATGCACATTGTGGAAATCAAAAAAGCTACAAGTTAAGGTGTTTTGATTTGTTTTCCCAAGGACAGTTGTTCAGTATCAGCTAGCACATCACTGGCTATCAGTGATATGTGCAGCTTAATTCTGTCATACTATTTTGTCTTATGTTTTCATCTTTTAATACCTACTATGCAATACGTTTTGTACTTATTTTTTGAGTGTACAAGTGTGGTCCAATACTTCGGAAAGTATTTATCATTGATCTAAAAATTACAGTTATAAACATAACTTAGGATCAAACTATCTGTTTAGACAATCTATTAAGTCCCCACTGTGAGCAGTCACAAATTAGTACATTTCCATTTTCTTTCCCCTCACTCCTCTGTTCAATTTTAATTGCTATCTTTCTTAGCATTTACCTTTGTATTGCTAAATAAATTTCCATTGTTTTTACTTGATTTCTCAGCTTCTAACGATATCAAGAGATATGACCCCCTTTGACCTCTTACTATAAAGGATGAGTGAAGTCAATGTTCATTAGTATCTACTTATTCTCCAAATTCTTGTCTCAAATCTGTTAAGACAAGTCCTTCCCATATGGGAAGAATTATTGAAACCGCTATAGAAACATACAGATGGATGGAAATTAACATGGACGCACTCCTGCTTCATCAAGGCTTGACTTTGAACACATTTTTCTCTTCCTCATTCTTGAAGCTTCTCCTTCCCCTTCACCTGTTTTTCTGTAGAATCCTCTGTTCCAGGAACTTGGCATTGATATCGACATCCCGCTGACTTCAATACATACTTAGGAGACTTAGATGGTGGGTGTGGGTGCTGGTCCTAAGACCCTCTATGAAGACACAGCGGACTCAGCTGGCAGCGCTATCAGATTCCTACTGAAACCACTCAGATCCTGCATTTTCCTGGAAAACCCCTCAGCCTTTTACCCCAGGTGGGCTTGCGGCCCTGGAGGCATTAGGCTGCTGCAGCCTCCTTTGCCTGGCGAAGTACACACTATCTTCCTTTTTTATACCCGAGCTTTGTCTTCACATTACGAATTTCAGCTCAGAAGTGCAGAGGTCGGTTTTCGACATGACTGCATTTTCTTCTGCATTGTTGCCATAATCCCCGCATTTGCTCTAATCTTTATCCCACAGCAAAGTAACTTCAATCTCAGTGGTAAGCCTGTTGTTTTTTCGTTTATCTCTTGGCTGAGAGAACTTTATCTTCCAGTGTTTTGTACAAGAAGGGCTCATCAGATATTCAAAATGTTCATTTCTTGCCTTTATGCTTGAGCGGCATTTTGAGTGAGTAAAATATTCCTTGGTTACAGCTTACCTTCTTGAGGATATTATAAACATTGCTCCACTATTTGTTGGTATGTGAATTTGCCTTGGGGAAATCTGAGGTCAGCCTTATTTTTTTTCCCCCTTATAAATAAATTAGCATTTTTGCATAGCTCCCCAAAGATTCCTTGTCTTTGAAGTTTAGTAGCTTTGTGACAGTATGTGTCTCTATTCCTTTGTCCTGGATCATGGTGTGTCCTTTCAATTTTGCAAATCAAATCTTCTTTTATAGGATTTTAAAAAATTAAGTAATTTTCAAGTTGTTCAAAGCAACTATTTTTTTTCTGATAAATGTTTTCCAGAATCTGTTTTTCTTTTCCTCATTTGTTTTTATAGGCTCTTTGCACAGATCTTTTGCAGTTCCTATGGGTAACCTCATTTTTGAGTCAGTGGTGAGTTTTTCCTAAGCAGATATTTGCAGGAAACTTACATGGAGCTGGGGCCACACCTGTGTTTTAAGGGAGCAGAAATTTGCTTTTGAATCTGAGCTTTAGGTGTGAGGTGTGCATGTGTGTGTGTGTAGGTGTGAGTTTTGACAGGTTTTCATTCTCCCCAGTAATGGAAAATGGCTGCTATAGGGCTTGTCACTTTACAAGTCTCTCTTCTCCCCCAACCACAAGGGTAGACTCTTATGTAAAATGACCTTTTGCTTGTGTAATTCAACCTTGCCTCCTCTACCTTTCACATCGAAACTGGGGCCAGGGAAGCTGCCATTGTGTGCACACTGTATTCCCGTTACAGACAAAAGATTTTGGTTTTGCAGAGTGTGCTCTTATCCTTTGAAAACAAACTTGATTATCTCTTTCTGAGCTCTGTAGCCCCCTTTCCACTTTCTGCTGTACTCTTCATGCATTTCCAGTGCTTTTCCTAATCCTTTCTGCTTTGTCCAGTTTTGTGACTAGTGGTTTCAGCAATCTCTCTGTTTCTTTGAAGGAAGAGTTTGATTTTTGCTTCCCGTTCTGCTGCTGCTTTAGGATGATTTCCAAGAAAAGGAAGACATGATAACCCCAAGCTCCATCGTCAAGCTGGAGGTCTTTTAACTAAATTCTTACTTTGCTGGAATTTTGTCAATTGCAGTTTCCAGCTTCCAGCCATGAGAACTTGCTGGAGACTTGTTTTGATGCATGCAGAGATAGCAGAATGCGGGAGAAATGTGGAGGGTCCATAATTAGCTTACTGGATTTTGCCTTTTGAATATCTAATATGGCGACTCTTCTTTGACCTTTGTCCTAACAATGAGCCTTCTAACTTAATCAATCTCAGTGCTAGGCCTGTTGTTTTTTCACTTATCTCTTGGCTGATAAATAGTCCTAGATTAATAGATAAATAGTCCTAGCCATAGGCTAAAGAGATAAAGGATGATTTTTCCCCAGGTCTCCTCTTCCCTGCATGATACATATTATCTCAAACTTTGTTGTCTCCCTAGTTCCCATCTCCTTTGTGAGCCCCCCCCCCAATCCTGTGTCCTTGGAAAGGAAATTGATATACCCCAAATCCTCTTCCAGTAATGGACTTCAACATTTCCTACCTCCTGAAAATACCTGAAATGAAACCATACAAAGACCCTTTAGATTCCGACAGACGAAGCAAAGCTCCACAATCTGCTTGTCCCAAAGAGATTTCTCCTCTTCAGATTCCTTCCCCAGCTGCTTCTTAGGGCAACAGATTTCTCTGTGTCATCAAACTAAGAATTCTCTTCCTCTTTCTTCTGTGTCAGATCCTTTGCTTACTATGTGCTCAGGCCTTCCTCTTTGATACATTCTTGTTTATTCTTGATTTATGCTCTTATTTGGGTGTAACAAACACCTCCACCTGCAGCTTTCTAAGAATGAGGGCAGAAGAGGAAAACAGTATTTTGAGGCATTCTATGTCTGAAAATATCTCTAATTCTTCCCTTATTTTAATTAGAATATTGGCTTAGTATAGACGAATAGGTTGGAAATAATTTTATCTCAGAATGTTGAAGGCCTTACTCCATCGGCTAGCTTCTGGAGCTATTGTGGAGAAATTTGATGCCTATCTGGTTCTTGAACTTGTTGTGTATGTAACCTCCCTTTCCCCATCTCTGGGAAATTTTATTATCTTTTCTTTATTACAGCTGTTCTGAAATTTCACAATAATGTCTTGTTGTGGTTCCTTTTATAGTTAATGAACCACAATTTGATGGGTCACCTAAATTAAGAAATTCATGTTTTTCAGTTCTGGGAAATTATTTCTTTTTATAACTTTTCTTTCGGGAACTTTTGTTAATCGGATATTGACTCTCTTGGATTAAATTTATTTTACTGTGGGAAGAACACTTAACATTAAAACACTTGAGCTCATTCATCTTGCTTAACTGAAATTTTATGCCTTCCGATGGGGAACTCCCCATTTCCCCCTCTGCAGCTCCTGGCAACCACCATTTCACTCTTCGATTCTATGAATTGGACTATTTTAGATACTTCAGATAAGTGGAATCATGTAGTATTTATTTTTCCGTAACTGGCTTATTTCACTTAGCATAATGTTCCCAAGGTTTACCCATATTGTCACATATTGCAGATTTTCCATCTTCTTTTTAGACTGAGTTGCATTTCATTGTGTGTATACACCACGTTCCTTTATTCACTCATCGACCAGTGGACTTCAAGGTCTTTTCCATTTCTTGGTTGTTGTGAATAGTGTGGCACTGAACGTAGGAGAACTAATATGTCTTTGAGGTCCTGATTTCAATTCTTTTGCATAAAGACTCAGAAGTGGGACGGGTGGGTCATATGGGAGTTAAGGGGTTACTCTTCAAAATAAATGAGGAACTACTACAGTTCAGTTAGCAAAACGCCCTTAATACTCTGATTAAAAATAGCCCTAGGGTTTGAATTGATATTTTGCCAAAGAAAACGTAAGATGGCCAACAAATATATATTTTTTAAAAAGTTTAACATCATTAATCATCAGGGAAATGCAAATTAAAAATGCAGTGTGATACTGAGGCCCCTGAGTGGCTCAGTCAGTTAAGTGTCTGCCTTCTGCTCAGGTCATGATCTCAGGGTCCTGGGATCTAGCCCCGCACTGGACTCCTCATTTAGCAGGGAGTCTGCTTCTCCCTCTCCCCCCTGCCCCTCCAAACTCTCTCTTTCTGTGTCTCAAGTAAATAAATAAGTGAAATCTTTTAAAAAATGCAATGTGGTACTATCTTAAGTCTTTCAGGATAGCTGTTATAAAAAACCAGAAAACAAATTTTTTTTGAGAAATTAGAGACCTTGCATACTGTTGGTGAAAATACCAAATAGTTATTGCTGGTATGAAAAGCAGTACAGAGGTTCCTCAAGAAATTGAATCTCTTGGATTGATCCTCTGATTCCTTTATCTTTTCTATGTTCTCTTTGCTTTTCTGTTGTTACTGTTCTGATTTCTTAGAAATCTCAACTTCACCGTTCTTTCAATCTTCATTTCTCTTAATGACGCTTAAAAATTTCTGAGAGCTCTTCTTTGAAAGGATTCACCCAAGGCAGAGCAAAGGAGGTAGAAGTTTCTTGAATACATTGCAAGGCATCAGCCAGCAGGACAGCGAAGGAGAGACCCTCTGCCAGGAGGCAGTGGAGGGGGGCTATAGTTAAGTGGGAGTGAGGTGGTATGAGAACATAGGACATTTTCCTTTTTTGGTACCTGTGCCCAGTTGTAAGTAGCCCACTGGTCAGTCGAGGTCCATGGCTATTTTGTGGTGGGTAGCTTACCGGGCCTGTGTATATTCAGCTCAGTGGTCGCTGTGGGCTCTTTGACCCTATATAGGTTTCCATGATTCAAGCCTGTTGCTTAAAGGCAGCCTCTACAATAATTACAGTTTTGAGGCCATTTTTTTTTTTTTCTGCCTCCTGCCCTATCTCTCTTTCCTTAGAGTTCCTTTTCTTTCTTCCTTTGGTCTGCTTTTGTGTCTTTGGCATTATATATTTTTTTTAAATTGAAGTACCATTGACACCCAGTATTACATTATCATTATATTCTCTCTTGAAATACCTTGTGATCTCTGGCTGTCTCTTCACATTTAAAAGAGCGTTACCATGCTGATCGGAAGTGCCTTGTGGGGCTCCTAGGATGATGGGCTTCACTGCAGGGCGGAAGGGCCGCAGAAGACCCAGCCGTTTTTTAAGGTTGGGGGATGGTTACCCCATCATGTCAGTGTCCGTAGGCTACTCCGTTTACCTACAGACAAATTCTCCCATCTCCTGCTTGGGTGGGGAGGAAATGAGAATCTTGATTTCCAATGTTTTGGAAGCCAAGAGGCTGAAGTCGCTTTAATAAGTAGGCTCTTCTGTCATCTCCCTGTTTGGACTGTAGGGACTCATTCTTAGTCCTGGCCATTTCTGATCCATCTGATTCAAGTCCACCTGTTATACCATCTTCTGAAAGCAAACCTCTTGTCTGTATGGTCATCTGGCTGCTTGAATAGAAAGAAAAAACCTGGGGTTCCAACCCCTCTTCAAACAGACTTTCAGCTATTTCTTTTGAGATCTAGCCTCTGAAGCCCTGTCCACAGACACAGCAGATGCTCACAATTCCTCAAACTCTGGGCTTTCCCACAGTCAGTTAAGTGTCTGCCTTCGGATCAGGTCATGATCCCAGATTCCTGGGATCTCCAGCCTCATGTGGGGCTCCCTGCTCAGCGGGAAGTCTGCTTCTCCCTCCTCCTGCTCTTGCATGCTCTCTCTCAAATAAATAAAATCTAAAAAATAAATAAATAAGTGAATCCTCCTGAAGTCTGTAGTCTCACTTCCCATTCTGTCTGTCCTTACAGATTTACATATGTAAAAAGTTATTTTGTCTTGTCTTCCTTTGGTGTGGGAAGGGGGTAGAAATAAAAGCAAGTATTCAGACTGCTGCCATGGCACACCAGAAGTCTAATTTGATTATATGGAAGCTTGGGGCAAGTCCTGCTGGTGGCCTCCTCACCCTCTTCCAAATAGTTACTCCTCCATTACCAACAAAGATCTTTCTTTCTGGGCGCCTGGGTGGCTCAGTGGGTTAAGCCGCTGCCTTTGGCTCAGGTCATGATCTCGGGGTCCTGGGATCGAGTCCCGCATTGGGCTCTCTGCTCAGCGGGGGGCCTGCTTCCCTCTCTCTCTCTCTCTGCCTGCCTCTCCATCTACTTGTGATTTCTCTCTGTCAAATAAATAAATAAAATCTTTAAAAAAAAAATCTTTCTTTCTTTCTTTCTTTCTTTTAAAGATTTTATTTATTTACTTGACAGATAGAGATCACAAGTATGCTGAGAGGCAGGCAGAGAGAGAGAGAGGAGGAAGCAGGATCCCTGCTGAGCAGAGAGTCTGATGTGGGGCTCGATCCCAGGACCCTGGGATCACCACCGGAGCCGAAGGCAGAGGCTTTAACCCACTGAGCCACCCCGGTGCCCCAACAAAGATCTTTCTAGACATCATTACTTCTCCCCAAACCTCCATCCTCCCTTTTCCTAGAACTTTCTCTTCAACCTAACTTTTTTAATGTCCCGACTGCATATCTGAAACTTTGTTCTTTTTTTTTTCCCCCTAGGACAAAGAACTTATTCTCCTGTTCAAGGAAAAAAAAATCCCTTTATCTGATACCATCATTTATTCACTGCTTTGGAATTCTGTGTTTTCAACTGCTCTCTCTCTATGGGTGGTAGAAGTTGTGTACGTCTCTCTCCTTTTTATAGAATAAAAGACCCCAAATTCCCACCCTCCCCCAATGAATTATCCCTGGAATGTAGGTCTACTTCTCTTTTATTTTAGCTCTCTGTCTTTTAGGTCTGAATTATAGGGAGTCTTATGCTTGAGGTATTTTGGGGTGAAGGGTAATAGATGCTACTAACACCAATAAGGTCAGTAGCCAACAGAGAACCCAACAAAAAGAAGCATGGAGATGGGTTGGGGTTGGTGGGCTCTGAGAGAGGGTATATGTAGCAGTTATGTGTTCTAAGGTATAATTCCTTTCAGTTATTTTCAAGGGTGGATACATCATGTTTTTAATTGTAACATAAACTAGTCCGCCACCGCCACCGGCATAAAGAAACCAGAGTTAATTTTCTCACAGAAGTCTAAAGGGAAGCCATAGCTCAGTCACATCAGGGTAAGCAGCTACCTGACGTTTTTGGCTTTTTCCTCACGGTTGTGAGTTGGCTGCTAACTTCTGATCAACACAGAGAGTGAATCTCATGGAATGATAACCATAGACGGGCCAACTAACTGTGTCTCTCAAAGAGTAGGTTGTCCTCCCCATGGCCATTTTGGGGATTCCGGTATCATTTTAATAAGAGAACCACTTCCTGACAGTCATCTCTGGGAGTTGTCAGGGCAGCTGTGTTTTCCTTGCTTCTGTCCTGGTTCTTTACTGTGAGGCGTTACTCTATCTTCCAACCATGAGCTCTGCTGACACTCATCCTATTTGTGTTCATTTCATTACATTCATGAATCTGCATGGCCACTCTTCAGCTCACACCATCCTCATGCTGGATGCCTTTGAAACTTGCTTTCTTCTGGATACTACTGCCTTTTCTCAGGAACCCCATTTCCGGGGTTTGACCGACTTTGACCGACTGGGTATTGCTGTTGTTCTCGTCGGTACTGAGCTACCACTGGGACTGGAAATTATGGCACAGTGAAGCTCTCAGGTGCCAAAGCTCTGTGACATTTCATGGGGGAGAGAGCCCCTCTCCTTTGTGTGTTACATTTGCTCATATTTTCCTGTTCAAGGAAAAAAAATATCCCTTTATCTGATACCATCATTTATTCACTGCTTTGGAATTCTGTGTTTTCAACTGCTCTCTCTCTATTGGTGGTAGAAGTTGTGACTATGATGCTGTGCCTCAGCATTTAACTTGATGACTAGTGAAATAATGTTTTTATTTTCATTCCACCTCCCACTTCACCCCCATTTCCCAAGACACATGACAAGTAGTTGTATTTGGAATGGTCCTTCCCCAACTGATATCACTGGGTCATCAAGTTGTTTTGTCCAGGCTTCCCCCCATTTTCCATGCTGATTGCTTTTAATTGATTTGTCCACATATCTACGAATTCAAAGTCTAGGTTCTGACATCAAACCCCACGTTTAGTTTATCAAGGCAGTGGGCTCCCAAGGGTTCCCTTGGGAGGAGATAGACAGGTATACAGCAGGAAGGGTGAGAAAGGGACTGGTTAGTTGATGCATTCATTAATCAATCCAACCTACTTGCACTGTACCTTGAAGGAAACTTCTCTATCCAATGGGATGGTTACTGAGCATTCACTAACCTTGTATTTCACAATCTGCTCAAGGGAGTTAGGGCTGAGATCTCTGGTGCCCCAGTAGTATGATGGTGTGACTATGACAAGCAGAGTTGATTGCCTAGGGATAAGGTGCTGAAATTAGATGAAGCTTGAAGAAGGTAGGCTTGGCTCAGGAGGGTTTTTATTACGTTCCCAAAGATGATAGATGGTTATGAGCTCTTCAGTCTACAACACACCCCTTTGATCCTTCTCAAAGTTGCCTCCTGCCTCAACCTGGCAGCTTATGCCTTGAGAGTTCCATGGAGCTGCTAGTCTCCCTGTTGAGTAGCAGCTGCTGGCCTGAGTTGCTCAATTGTCACCAAGGAAAATTCTTTGCTTTCTCTTTCTCCTCCCTCCACATTGATCTCTTCCTCCATTTTCTTCTTCTTAGTTTTATTTCCTTGCTTTTGTTTCTTTCTTTTCTCCACTTCTCTTTTCTTATGTCTTTTTTGCTTCCAAGAATTTCACATCTTCCTTTCTCTGACAGTCTTTGTTCAGTTCATTTGAACACACACAGCAAGCATGCTATGTGCCAGGGTGTATGTTCGTTGGGAAGGATATAAACGTCTATAAAACCAGGTGAGTTTTTTCTGAAACTTGGCTCTTTGTTGGCATCAGAACTGTAATCTGCAAAACAACAACAACAAAAATCATTAAGTGACTACAGTACTTCAGGTGCTTTACACACATCATTGTATTTAATTGTCATAAAAAAGAGTCAAGTGAGTTTTCCCTTGTAAAACTGAGAAAACGGAGACAGGCAGGATTACAGTTAGGCACCCGTGTCCTGTTTCTACCGCAACCCTTTCTCTTTGGTCCTGTGTTTCTTCAATTTATGTTACCCCTTCATATATTTTGCCTCTTCACTATATTTTGCCTCCCTCCCTAATTCTTTCTCTCTGTGCTATAGCTCTCCCCCAGCCTCTTCTCTTCCTGGTCCCATTCCCCTCTTTCTAGTTTGCTCTCTCTCACCGCCCACTCTTCTCCCCTTTCCTTCTGCATGCTTTCTGGCCATTTTGATGCTGTCTTCCCTTATTCTCTGCCTCCTTCATCCTATCTCTGCATCTCAGGGCTCTCCTTCCCCTTCCTCCTATTTCTATTTCTCTGTCTCTCATTCTCAGTGTGCCCTTCTCACCTCTGCTTCCCTAGTTTCTTTCTCTTTGCTGTTCTGCCCTTTGATCTTTCTTGCCCAGTCTTTATTCTCTTTGTTGTCCTTCCTCTGTTTTCTCCTGCTATTCTTGTCTCTGACTCTGTTCCTTTGCTTCTCTTCCTCTTCCTCTGTGTTTATTGCTATCTCACACTGTACATTTCCCTCTGAGTCTCTGCTTAACTCTTTCTAAAAATTCCTTTTTTCCCCCTCTTTTCTATGTCCTTCTTCCCTCCTCTCCCCCTTCCTTTCCCCTTCTTCCCTGCTGCCCATTTGTCACTATTACATTTTTTCTTCCTCTCCATCCACTCTAAGCTTCCCATTTTCTTTTCTTACTCCTTCCCCTGCTATGGCCCTGTTTCTCCTCCAGTCATCATAACCCAGGAGGAGAAGCCCTATCATTGATCTTTCCCTCTCTTTGGCTGTGGCTTGGTGAAGCTGGGGCTTCTACCTGCCCTGGAGGCTCTCCTCCTGCTGCTCCCTCTGGGCAGTGTGGACAGGTCCCAGGCTAGCAGAGACATGACCTTGGCTACCATATTCACAATGCTGAGAGAAGCCAAAGAAGTCAGAATCCCATCCCCAGGGAGAAAGGTCATTTTCTAGAGTGTCCAAAGTGGGGACTCCATGCTGGGTGAGGCCAGAGTGTCAATATGCAGTAGCAAACTGCTTTTCCTTGACCACTCTCTTCTTGTCCTGTTTGTGTGCTCAGGACACCCCCATGAGCATCATGGTATTGATGAATTCTGTGAGGGGCAGCTGCCCCAGTCATGCCCTCTTGGGGCTCTGGAACTTTGGTTTACCTGGTCCTGTCACTGATAGGGCAGCCTCTAAGAACTCTTCAGTCTGAGTTTATGAAGGCAATAAGATTTGAACCTGCCTGTATGCACCTTCTGCAGTGGTCCTGCGTACACTTATCTGCACCTTCTCCTGGAGAATGGACTATGCCCATGACCAGTGGGTGTCCCGCATGCAGAATGCATCCTCTGCTGAGGCTGGGCTGAGGCTCTGTGCTGGGTATGTCCTCTTTCCTATGCTCCATTTGACCGTGTCTCAGCTGAGGGCTCTCCCTGGAGTATCTGCTTCTTGGGTTAGGTGCATGTTAAGCCAGGGAATATGTTTTATGATTATTACTGTGAACCCATTAGGATGGATACAGTGGTGAGGTCCGGGCCAGATAAATGACACAAGGGCTGGGTCTGCACCTTGATCCAGCTTTCCCCAAAAGGCTCTGTGCATGCTGCTGGCATCATGGGATGCTACACCTCCCTTCATGAAGGCTACAGGAGAAAACCGTACAGTGACCCTTGGGGTCAGAGGAGAGAGAAATTGTGACTGGGAGAATCAAGGAAAACTTCTGGAAAAGGTGGCATCTGAGGTAAGCCTTGCAGGATGGATTTACTTTGATAGGGAAAGATAGAGAGAGGAGCACTGAAGTTCTTTTGGAGATAACTTTAAAGCTGCTCAGTAGACTTTAGACTTTGGAATCGAATGTCTTAGTGTATGGAAGAATCCAGATCCCTGAAATGAAACAGATGTGCAGAATGAGAGGGGGATGAAGTACAAGGGGGTTCTCGGGGCTTATGACTTGGCTTGAGCAGTCCACAGTGCTTGCTGTTCCCTGGTGAGGCTGTGCCTTGTCCATAAGCCCTCTGAGCCCCCAGCTGCCTCCTAGCCTGGAGTGCACAGCCCTGGGGCTGACGTGTGAGAGGTGGGGCTGGCTTGGGGCACTCAGAGGACGTGGCCAGTCCCAGCTTGGAGAGCTTCCAAGGGCTCTATCACCTGACATGCATCGTGTCCCTGCATTTTCCCTTTGACTGAGACACCAGGGAGATGCCACCAGAGGGAATGGAGCTTTTATCTGGGACTGTTGGATGTGAGGGTAAACTTCCCAAGGACACTTTCCTAACTGTCCTTGCATCCTGGCCCCGACAGGCCCCGAATGGAAAATACCCAAGTGAGAATTATCTGTGATCAGGATCTCACAGCACTCTCTTGTTCACCATCAGCTATCGACTGCGAACCTTTAAAAAAGAAACACAGCAAAACAAAAACGTGTAATATCATCCTTGAAAGAGTCTCCAGGGGTCAGCTTCACAAATCGAGCTGGAAGAGATTTTAAAGAACACGTTTTCTCCTCACACCATGTTTCACATGGGAAAACCGAGAACAGTGTCACATGGTACTTTTGAGTCAGGGAGTTCACAAAACACAGATCTCCTGGCACAGAACCCTGCCCATGTCATGAACTCTTTAGCTTTTACTGGAATTACATGAGAGGAAACATCTTATAGTTATTTAAAGCCTGGGTTTCAGGGTCAGACCAGGTCACATGTTGGTGCTATGGAATTCTGGTCAAGTTCTCTTTAAGCTTTGGCTTCTTTATCCTTGAAATGGATAGAAGTCTGGGATTTGCTCTATGGTGTAAAAATAAGATCGAATGAGATAATGCACAGAAAGCCCCTGGTGCAGTCTGTATGTAGTTATTCAGTAAAGCTCACCTGGGATTGTTAATGCAGATTATTAATTTTTTTTTTTTTTTGCATTGTGTGCCTTATCTCTCAAGAGATATTATATAGCCTATAGAGTTTTAGAACCATGTTTTGCAGTGAGGAGTTTGTTGTTTGCCGTGACTTTGTTCTATTTCATCTTTCCTTCCCAGACCCCAGCTGCCCAGGGCCTGTCCTTGGCCCCAGCCACCCCACACCAGTTGGTGGCTTTGCAGATGTTGGCAGAGCTCCTATTCACTTTTCTCTAGCCTTTATGGACCAGCCTTCTCCCAACTGAGTGGTTGGTCAAGGTGTTTCTCAATCTCACCCTAGCCATGCCATCCCCTGAAAAAAAAAAAAAAGTCTTCAAGCTACTTCTCCATTGACAATGATGCCATTTCTTGTGGTTCAGGCTGTTACAGATGATGACTCAATCTTTACATACCTTTCTGTATTTCTATGAAGTTTGAGTAGAAGGAGTGCTATGTGGACCCCAAAAGGCATCTTGGCCAGGACACATTGGCAGACCCAGGTCTTATGTGCAGGCATCAGCGGATGGTAGTTGGGCTCAAGTTGCTCCAAATTCTGGCTCCCCTAGAAGCCCCAGTTCCTGCTCAGGACATCACGTCCTCCTCTGGCTCGTCCCAAAGCTCCAGATGGCCCTAGAGAACACATGGGCTGTCTCCCTCTGGGAGCACCTATGCTTTCACTCCTTGGCCAATCTGTTCTTTCATAACTGAAGCCAAGCTTTGAATTTTAACTACAATTATAATTAGATTCCTCTAAGAAAAAGGCCTCTTGAAACAAATCAGAGTTGGGATTTGGGTCCCCAGAGTTGTGCCTTTAGTTAAATTTCCTGTGTGGGGAAGACATGGTTTGGCTGAGAAGAGGAGACAGGATAAGATCATAAGTAAAAATGGCATTTTTAGACTCCAAGTCCTGATAACACCTGCATTTTTCCAAACCATAGAAGTCTTTGTTGCTGAGAAACCAAGTAGTGATAAGGTGCTGAGGAGGGTAACTGAAGGTCCTTCTTAACTGATCAATTTACCTACTCATGCTATAATTTTGAATATCTTTCTCTGAGCAATAGGATGGGATGTGCCCTGGCCTGTCTCACTTCTTATCCCAACTTGGAGACCATGGGTGTCTCTCCAGGATCAGCAGTATGTCCAATGTGTTCACTGAGGCCCAGGACTCTTATAAGCAGGGTTGGGGGAGGGAAGGAGGGAAGTTACAGACAAAACCTGAGAATAGGCAAAGAGAAAGTCCTGGTAGAGTTTACATCAAAGTCCCCAGTAAGATGGGCACTTTGAAGTCTAGAGTCTGTACTTCTGATGGATATGGAAGATCATCACTCCTTCTTGGGCTCTGGCCCTGCCTTTTACAGCTCCATAAGAGACAGATGAAGAACTCTTCCTGACAGCGAGGTCTCCTGGCATCTTTCTGGAGCGTCACAGTATTCTAGTTCCTGTCCAGGGCAAGACAGAGCCTCCCTGAAGTCCCCGGGGACACCACCAGGCCCTAACCAGGCCAGACTGCATATCTCCTGTCCTCCTGGATTTCCTATTTGAGTGGTCTTCCCCATAACTCTCTACATCTTTTCTCTTTTCTGTCCCTAACCCTCTTCACTGACTTTCTGTTTTTCCCGTCATCTTTGATCTCTCTCTGTTCTTCCCTCTCCTCCTGACCTTCGTTACTTCCTTTTCTCCCTCACATGTCTTTCTTCAACATTTCTTTCTGGACTTTCCCTGTTCTTCCTCTTTCTTCTCATTTCTCCCTCTTTTTCTTTTTCATCCTCCTTCTCAGAATATCTCTTCTCTTCCTAGCTAACCAATCTTCTCTTTGCTACTTTATCTCTTAGACTCTACGTTTCTGTCCTATCTCTATGTATCTCTCTCTTTTCCTTCACTTTCCTAACTTTCTTTCTCTTTCCTTTTCTTGAAAACACCTTTACTATGAAATGTAAACATATGTTCAAAGAAGCCTTAGTAAATAGTCATGAATTGGGCACCAGTGTAACTCTTACGAAGGCAAAACTAAAACCAAACAGATTATCACCTGGACCAGTAGCCACCAGTGTGGCCTCTCTGACCATGGGCTCCTGTCCTCGGAGTCTTACTTTTGTGACTATCATTGCCTTGATTTTCTTTACAACTGGATCGCCCATGTATGCTTTGTAAACAGTATAGTTTAGTTTTGCCTAGTTTTGAATGTTAAGTACGTGGAATCAAACCGTACATATTCTTCCGTGTCTTATATCTTTCACTATCTGTTTATAAGATTCATCCGTGTCCTGTTGTATTTCATTCATTTTCTTTTTTTAAAGTTTTTTTTTTTTTTAAATTTATTCATGTGAGAGAGAGAAAGCGAGAGTGAAAGAGAGAATGAGCGGGGGGGTGGGGGGGGTTGGGGGGAGAGGAGAGTAGAAGGAGAAGCAGGCTCCCCACTGAGCAGGGAGCCTAATGTGGGGCTCCATCCCAGGACCCTGGGATCATGACCTGAGCCGAAGACAGATGCTTAACCAACTGAGCCACTCAGGTGCCCAAGTTCATTAGTTTTCACTGCTTCCTAGCACCCATCTTATGCATGTGCTGACATTAATCCTATCTGTTGAACAACAAATTGTAGTTGTCAGAACACCTGTTTTGCCTTTAAAACTAAGAGCTGGATTTGCTGCCCCCTAGTGTCTTATTGTCACCATAACAACATCTTCCGTGGTATCTTTTCTTACTCTTTGTAATTGAAACAAAGGGCTCCAAAAAGCGGCTAGGGTTTCATCAGACCAGCTGCTCAAATTACACCTGGGGGGTGGGGAGATCACACATCTCAGCTGCCAAGAGCTCTAAGGAGGAAGAAGTTTTTTGTTGTTGTTGTTGTTATTGTTTTGTTATGTTTGTTTGTTTTAAATATTTTATTTATTTGACTGAGAGAGATTAGAAGCAGGCAGAGAAGAGTGGAGGAAGCAGACTCCCTGCTGAGCACAGAGCCTGATGGGGGGTCTGATCCCAGGACCCTGAGATCATGACCCGAACTGAAGGCAGAGGCTTATACCACTGAGTCACTCAGGTGCCCCCCATCCTCTTTTTTTTACCTGCACCAATGTGAGCTCTGACTTAAGGTTTGGGTTCTGAGGATAGAAAGGAATTTGGTATGGATAGGTTTGTTAAGATAGGGTTGAGAGGTTCAGAAGGCCCCAAAGAATGTTTTTTTGAAAGAATATCTTCTACAGTATTATTATTCAGACATCAAGTCCTCCTGGGAAAACAGGCTGGGGAAGTTCATTTCAATGGGTATTTTGTTCTTTTATTTATTTGATGTTTGCTGAGTCCCAGATTATTCTAGGCACTAGATTATAAAAAAGAAACAAATCCCATAAACAAATGATGAAATAACTATTGTAATATGCTGCCATTTAGGGAGAAGTACTAAAAAGAAGACGAGTGAATGGGAAATGGCCATTGGCCGAGTGGGCCCATGGAAAGCCACTGGAAGCCAGTGACAGGCAAAGATGGGCATGAAGTACTAGAGCAAGCTCTGAGAAGGTCCAGGGGAAGAGCACAGGTAAGGAAGGAGCAAGGGCGGTAGTGTTGAGGTGTGGAAGAGTTTAGAGCGTTTGAAGCACAGCGAGGAGGTCGGTATGGTGAGAGCAGAGGAGAAAGGTGGGAGGTGGAGAGATAGGTAGGACAGGGTAGGTGTGAGGAGAAAATCGGACTCTCCTCTGAGATGGATGGAAATCCAATGGGGAGTTTGAGTGATACGATCTAACTTATATTTTGAAGTGATCACTCTGGCTGCTGGGCAGAAAAACTGATGCTAAGGGGACAAAAATAGAAGCAAGGTGGTAAAACAGAAAACTATTGCAAAAATTCCTGCCAGAAATGGAATAGCTTTGGATTGGGTGAAATGGAGAAGATTGTGAGAAGCGGTCATATTCAGGCTGTATTCTGGTGACAGAACCCCCAGGGGATGTGGATGTGGAATGAAGGAAATAGGAGTCCAGGAGGACTCCTGGTTTGGGCTTAGCTGGTAGCGGAGGGTGGGGTCAGAATAGTCAGGGGAGGGGCCCATCTCCGGCTCTGCTGGGCATGTGAACTTTGAGATGTTTATCCTACATCCAAGTGGGCGTGTCCAGTGGATAGTGGTACCTAAGTCTTGAAGTGAGATTGGGGCCAGAGGTATCTATGTAAGAATCATCCTGGAAGAAATGGAACTGAACGAGAGATTGCACAAGGAGTGAGAGTAGAAGAGAAGGCTGAGGCCCAGGCTCTGGGACACGCATCATTTAGACAGCTGGAAGAGGAGGTGGGGCCAGCAATGGAAACAGCAGGAATGGCCAGTGTGGTGGAAGGGAAGTGGGTTTAGCATCTCAGAAAACTATTTTTAAAACTAGTTAAAGGGGCCGCTGGGTGGCACAATCAGTTAAGTATCCGACTCTTGGTTTCCGGCTCAGGTTGTCATCTCAGGATTGTGAGACTGAACCCCGTGTAGAGCTCCAAGCTCAGTGTGGAGTCTCCTGAGATTCTCTCCTTCTTCCTCTGCTCCTCTCACTAGTGCTCGCTTATGCATGGCTGGCTCTCTTTCTCAAATAAAGAAATCCAAAAAAAAAAAAAAAAAAAGAAGTTAAAGAAGGAAAGTGAATAAACTACCAAAAAATGCTATTGAGAAGCCAAGTAAAGTGAGAATCGAGAATTGACCACGGGCTTCTCCAGATGACCTCGGCAAGAAGGATCTTCGGGGTGATGCAATGGAAACTTGGTTGGGAAAGATAGCATTAAGAACAGAGAGGGGAGATGTAGAAATTGTGAGTAAAAACGATTAAAAGGTTTTCAAGAAATGCAATCCATGCTTATGGGAATTTGAGCTTACTAAAGATTGATTAATATTTCAGGGGGCTTCTGTGCTTTTGAATTTATATCTGCCAAGTGCTAAGGGTAGGTCCCCCCACCAAATGTTTTAAAAATGCTTCTGTGGCTTGCGGAGAGGAAATCACTGAAAAGTTTTAAAGGAATCTGTTTTGCATCTAAATGGGTAAAAGTTAAGTACAAACACAAAGCCCCTGATATCATGTACCATTAGAAGATGGAGTACTAACCAGTATCAACCAGAGTGCTGGGTGGGCTCAGAGAGAGTCAATGATCATATGGTTTCACTTATTTGTGGAGCATAACAAATATCATGGAGGACAAGGGGTGTTAGGAGAAAGGAGTTGGGGTAAATTGGAAGGGGAGGTCAATCATGAGAGACTATGGACTCTGAAAAACAATCTGAGGGGTTTGAAGTGGCAGGGGTGTGGGAGGGTGGGGTACCAGGTGGTGGGTATTATAGAGGGCACAGACTGCATGGAGCACTGGGTTGTGGTGAAAAAATAATGAATACTGTTTTTCTGAAAATAAATAAATTGAAAAAATTAAAAACAAACAAACAAAAAAAACAAACAAAAAAAGAAGAGTATACCAATGGTTGTGATTCTGAGCACGATCTCCTTTTTAGAATACAAGCTTAATAACCTTACAAATTTGTTTCATCTTTTCACTGTTAATTTCTCTTTGACTGCATTGTCTTGCCTATTTGATGTAACTTTTTTTTTTGTTTAATTGTTGAATTATTATTCCTAGAATCCGCTTTAATACGTTTTGGAAAAAGGCTTAGCTGACCAGTGTAGTTATTGAAATGTTTAAAGATTTTCATCCAAATGGCATTCAGAGGGGCGCCTGGTTCAGTCGGTTATGTGTTACAGAAACCTCCTCAGTAACGTTTGACCAAATATTTAGATAGTTAGTTAACCGCCAGAGGAAGTTAACTGTCACTTAAATAATTAACAAAAAGTTTACTGTCACATTAAATAGATGCCATTTTCTTTTTAGGTGTTGAAGTTGAGGATGACCAAACTGCATTTAGTTGATGCAAGGTTGTAACAGACAAGTGGCATCTGGAAATAATGAAGACTTTTTGCCCAATTCCCTGAGTGTGTAGCTCAATTATACATGTGTAGCTGTGTCTAAAATCTGATCAGAGTGAGGATGATCTGGGATCTCACGCAGGTACTGTGGCAGAGACTGCTGATTATCCCCTGGGAGTCTGTCTCCCGGTATACACTGGCCAGAGCCCTCAGGCAACTCTAGAGGATGGGAATGTTCTGGATGGATTCTATGGTGGAAGATATAGCAAAGTACTAAGCCCTCAGGGGCCGCAGCCTATCCATCCCAGCAGAATGTGCATGACAGGTGGATTCAGAACTGATATGGGAAAAAGTGGACAAGGTAGGTGACATCACTGGGTCCAACTTAGGGGGTTGGAGTAGTTTTGTGCTACTCTTCTCCCTGGCCTTTTTCCTACTCCCTCTGGGAGCATCCCCGATTCCGATCCATGGGGAATACTGGTGAGGCTTTTTCATAGCTTGGGAGTTGGCAGAATATAGGATGTCTTTCAGCCTCTTCTTCTGCCTTGTACAGCCTTTCTCCCCCTCCTGATGAAAATGTTACTGCTTCTCGTGCCCTCTCTTTCCAGAACCGTCTTGGTTTCAGGCAGGGTGTTGTGTTTACAGTTGGGGGAACAGGGTCTGACTCCCAATTCTGCCTTGGAGTGGCTTTGTGACATTGGCTGGTCCCTTTATGTGTTGGGACGCCAGTTTCCTCATCTAAGGAAACATTGAAAGAGTCAAAGGCATGGTGTGGGCATGGAGGTCATGTTCAAGAAGTGAAGTGTTTGGATCTGGCTGTCATCTCCAGCATCATCCTGACATAAATATATCATTGTTCTCACATTGTGCTGTAATTTTGAGTGAAAACCACTGCTTTCTCTGCTGCAGTCTTTTTAGGCACAGCATGCTTTTCCAGATTTGTTCACCGTGGACTTTTATTATACTCCTGCTATGGCCACCCTGAAGGATGACTATTTCTTCCCCCTGTCACTCAGGGTCCTTTGTAACTTTTAGATGTACCACTCAGCTTCTAATTCAGATCAGGCGATTCCAAACTTACCACCCAAGTTCTGTGAAAATGTGTCCATTTTGATTTGAATTTTGTAGTGACAGGGAGGATCTTAATTTTATTTTTAAAGAGAGAGGATCTGGCTGGACAAGTTACTTGAGGTAAGGAGTATGTCCAACCTGCTTCAAACGGAGCTGAGTTTGGAAACCACTGTAACATCGCACCGAGCAGAGCAGCTGAGCCCTTGTGGGGGGGGTGGTGGTTCCTGATCAGGCAGTCCTCGCATATTCATTCAGAGGACATGCAGAGGACCAGGACAGGCTCTGCAAAGACCTCCTGGCGGGGAAGCATCTCTGGGTCCAGAGCATTTCTGAGCAAACGGAGGGAAAGGAGCAGGGGATATGTCTACACTGCTTCCCTCGCCCATCTGTATGTGTTTCTGAGGGGCAGAGTCTCACAGAACTAAGAGAGCTCGATGGTGAGGTTCAGACCCGGGAGGTCAGTCACGGCCCCAGGGAAGCCTTCCTGGATTTGTTTTGAATGTGTTGTTGAGGAGGATGCTTTTCAGGGCACCTCTCAGTGGCTCTCTAATGAAGACCCATAGGAGAGGTTTTGCTTAGGACTCGGCATGGGGAATGGTGCAGTACCTGAAAGTCTTGTTTGTTTTTGCTCTATAGATGCTGAGAACCTTTTCGCTACTCCTCTTTCCTTTTCCACGCTGGTGGCTAACAACCCTGTGCCTACTCCAGGAACATGTGTGTAAGAGCACATGGGATTCATCTGTGCACAAACTCTAGTTCTAGATCCATCTACTGAGTCTTTCTCTTATTTACTCTCTCCTTCTGTTTTCACTGATTTATTATGTTTACTATGAAATGGGTAATGTACTTAAAAGTGGAGAGAACAGTACAATAAGCTTCCATGTATCTATACCCCAGACTAAAGTTATCAAGATATTGCTACATTTGCTCGTTGATTCCTTTTATTTTATTTTATTTATTTCTTGTTGTTGTTCATGGCTGGGGGATTTTGAAGCAAGTCCTAAATATCATGCTGTTTCACTCTTATATACTTCAGAGTGTGTCTCTAAAAAATTGGACAAGTTCTCCTTTTTTATTTATTGACTTTTTAATTTTAATTACAGTATAGTTAACATACAGTGTTATGTTAATATGAGGTATCTAGTGATTCAACAATCTAGTATTTCAACAGTTCTACACATTGCTCAGTGCTCATCATGAGAAGTGTACTCTTTAATCCCCATCACCTGTTTCACCCATCCCCCACCTACCTCCCCCTCTGGCCGGGCAAGCTTTAAAAATCCACAATGATATTACCACACCTAAAAAAATTATTGATCATTCCTCAGAATTAGCTAAGTCAGTCTGTAATCAAAATTTCCATGTTATATTAAACATGTGTTTTTAGGGGCACCGGGTGGCTCAGTCAGTTAAGCATCCGACTCTTGATTTTGGCTCAGGTCGTGATCTCAGCGTCCTGGGATCAAGTCCTGTGTCAAGCTCTGCACTGGTTGTGGAACTTGCTTAAGATTGTCTCTCTCCCCCTACCCTCTTCCCCTGACCTCGCTCCCATGCTCACTCTCTCAAAAAAATAAAAATAAAAATAAAAAAATAAATAAGACTTTTTATAGTTTATTTGAGTCATCCAGTATCCAAAGAAGATCCACATATCACATTTGGTTGCAGATCTTAATTCTCTTTTAATTTACAATAGTCCCCACTCCTCTTATTTTTCCTTTGCCATTTATTTGTTTGGAAAAGAAAAGTAAGTGTGTCTCGTTTTTTCATATTTTCAAATTTTCCACATTTTGGATTTTGCTGATAGCATCCTTGTGGTGCTGTTTGAGATATGCCCTCTTACCTGCATTTCTTCCTCTAAACTATCTGGAAGCCTGATCAGATTCAGGTTTAATTTTTTTGGTATAAATATTTCACAGTTAGTGTTGTACAATTCCTATAGCATGACACCTGGATGCCCATAATCTCTTATTGCCTTTCTTTTCACGATTCATCCATTCTGTTCCTTCCTTCTTCCACAGGCAAGAACATTCTTTGGTCTTTTTAAATTTATCATTGCAATTTTCACTACATGCAAATATTTATCTCTCATCCTTAGATCAAAGGCAGCAATCTCTATATGCAGTCTGTCCTTGGTTTTTTTCTTTTTCTTTCCTGTTTTTAAAGTTAAGAGTATTTCCTGGAGATCACTGTGCTGCAGTTTATGGAGATAATCCTTCCCTTTTCAACATCCACCATTGGGCAATGCTTCATTTTTTATTCATCTAGTATCTTACAAATAGAGATTTATGTTGTTTTCAATCTTTGGTAGCTACAAATGACATTGCAATACATAGTTTTTGTGCACTTCATTTTCAATTTTTGCCATTATATTTAAGACATAGATTTCTAAACATGGATCTGTTGGGTCAAAGAGAAATGCAGGTATTCTTTTGTCACATATTTTTGGCTATTTAAAAATATAGAACATATTGTTATATTTTGTGCATCTCTGAAAGCTACTTTAAACTCTTTTTCTAGACAGGGCATAAATTAATTTTTATTTTCATTATTTTAATAATGCTTTATAAAGCACTGAAAAAAATAAATTTTTAATATATATATATATAATTTATAGACATATGACCCTGTTGTGAAAATTAATATTTTTTAAAAGATTTTATTTATTTATTTGAGAGAGAGAGAGAGAAAGAGTGCATGAGCAGGGAGAGAAGTAGAGCAAGAGGGAGAAGGAGACTCTCCACTGAGCAGACCCTGGGATCGTGACCTGAGCCAAAGGCACACACTTAACAAATTGATTCACCCAGGAACTCCATGAAAGTTAATATTAATCAGGGATTATCCATATATTTCTCTCTTGTCCCATGAAAGAGAACGTCATCCTTGCCTCTTCCCCATGCTTTTCCCACCCTTTACACCCTAAACTTGTCACTGCCAGATCAGTTTCTAGTCTTTTTTAAGAATGGGTCAAGAAGGATTTTAGAGCAGAGACAAGCCTCCTGGGGAGAAAATGAGAGGGATGGGAGGTGAGCAAAATGAGGCCACAGTGTCTGGAGGTGGGCAATGCGGTGGGAAGTAGAGGCAGCAGGTGAGGGGTGGCAAGTGCTAGAGGACACGGAAGGGAAGTAGGGGGAAGGAACAGAAATGTGAGGAATGTGCTGTAGCTTGTGGCTTTGGTCACTTTTGTCTTCTTTGGGAAAACCAAGTGAATAAAATTCTTCTCAATTACTTATTTGGCTCTTGTAGTATGCATCTTGAACATAATACCCTGTAGAGATGGTCCCATGTGGACCATGAAATTGAGTCTTTGTGATACAAATACCTAAGGCATTTTCAGATAATACTGGGTTGAGATTCAAGTTGGCTGTCAGTATGAAATCTGTTACGTGAATTAATATATGTGTACCAACTTCTGTAGAAATGGAAGCCCATCCACATACCCACCATGTAGGGACATCTTTTCCTGATTATAAGCAGAGCTAAAGACAAGGATGAGTTATTCCAGATGTCCACTTACATCCTAATACTTGAAACCAGGTCTTCTAGAATGAAACTATATGAATCACTGGCACCATTTCCAAAAAAGAAGAGAAAACAGCAACAAGATAAAGCTTGACCCTTCACACTGCAAATGCATTAGCTGTATGGCAGAGGCTGGGTTGTCAAAGCATTGGCGGCTGGGGATGCCTTAGAAGGAGAAACTGAGGTCAGCTACCCAAGATCGGAGCCCAGGGAGCCACTACATCTGCCCCGCCCAGGACTCTTTCAGAGGGTTGCAGCCTTCTGGGCTTGGTCCGTGATGGCCTTGAGGGCCAACTGAAAACCCATTCCCCGAGGCTGTGCTTTGCAATCTTCTCCTCAGTCTGCTTCCCTCTGAATTCGGGATTCTTTCTCCCAGAGAGGATGTAGACTTTCATCTGCAGCAGTCTGGGGGACGTCGCAGACCTGTTGCGGCTTGTCTGCCTTCCTCTGGGAACCTGGGTCAAGTCTGCTTTCTCTCTGCCCAAAGCTGAGATTCAGATTATTGTGCTGATATTGGCATTTACCCTGAAGACAGCTCTCCCTTTTCCTACCTACCACTGGTTTCAGTTCAAGGTTTTAAAAGCAAATATAAAGCTTCCATATGCAGTGGACCTGTGAACATCACAGGTTTGAACTGTGTGGGTCCACTTAAGCACAGATTTTTTTTTCTAATAAATACACTACAGTCCTATAAATGTATTTTCTCTTTGTTATGGTTTTCTTCATAACATCTTCTTTTTTCCTACTTACTTTGTTGTCAGGATACTGGATATGTGTCACATACCCAATATGTGTTAATTGACTGTTAATGTTATCGGTAAGCCTTCCAATCAATAGTAGGCTGTTAGTAGTTAAGTTTTAGTGGAGTCAAAAGTTATATGAGTTATATGTGTCCTGGAACACTGAAAAACTAAAATTAAATTAAAAAAATTTAAAACCACACACGCACACAAAGTTATATATTGATTTTTGACTACACAGGCATCGATCCTTGTAACCCCTGCACCGTTCAAGGGTCTACTGTGTTAATCTCATTCACCCTCATCAGTAGCCTGGAAGATAGCAGCCATTATTCCTCTCGTCCCAGCCCCAAATCAGTCAAATGAGGAAACAAGGCTTTGGAGGATACAAACTGCTCCAAAGTTACACTCCTCTTAAGTGGTGCGGCCTTGATTTCAGCCTTGTCTTGGATTCCAAAGGGCATGCTCTTAACCACTGTGATCCCTGTGCGTCCTACCTAGAATGACTGTGGCCCTGACCTTCTGATGGCCACTCTACTGTTTCTCACTTCAATCTACCCTGCATGCTGCCAGACAAAGGCCCCGTGTCAAATATGGCTGTCTATGATAGCATCAGTCTACCCATCCCTGATGTCCTACCTCCCTACTGCCTACCAAAACACATGAACTGTCACAGCACTGGGAATTAAGGGAGGTGATGCACACCATTTGCCAATGTCTGGGAAATTTACCATTACATGAGATGTGGAGGGGCTTAAAATGACAAACTTTTCACTTCAACCAGTGAAACTACCTCAAAGTGAGTCATAATGTGAGAGAGCGGATTTGACACTTCTCTACCCAATTCCTCTCTCCAGGCCATGCAAACGTCCCATCTCTAAGTCACCACGTCCACTGCCATGGCAGTTCCCTAGGTGGGAGGAAAATAAAAGAAGAGTCTGTGCTAATTTCTTCTGGTACAAGATATAAAATCAGCCAGACAGAAAATCAGAGGCTGGAGGCAGTGCTCTCGAGGGCTCGGTTTCCTGAGACAGCTCTGCCCTGCTCCTCTCTCCTACCCTTTGCCTTAGTTGTGCAACAGAAATAAAGGGTGGGGAGAATTAGTAAGTCAACAGGTTTGGGGGGTAGAGGGTACTTAGGAGAGCCAGCAAGGGATGGGGTTCTGTGTGGTTTGGGAGAAAGAAAAAGAAAGAAAAAGGTTTTAGAGGAATAGCTGTTATTAAGTGGGAAGTGGATGGTAGCAAAGAAGTTTAGGATACTCTGTTTCATGTTACAAAATGTAATTCTCCATCTGGCTCCTCTTAGAAAGATGTCAATAAAAATGTGAAGTAAGTTTCAATGCCTTTTTCAACTGTGCTTTGTTTTACTGTGGCTCTGTTTAATGAATGATTGTAAGGTAGTCCAACGTCATCTTGTCTTCACAAGGAAGCCGTGGAAGAAGTGAAGGATTCACTTCTGATGCATGTCTGCAGGATAATATCCTCTATCCAGGGTGTGGGCTGAATGAGGGAAATCCAGGCCACCTGTCTGGAACCTTCATGGATTTCTGTCAAATTTGAGCAAACAGGAAAATATATCAAATTAAGGCAAAGGAAAATATAAGCCCAGTCCTAATGGGTCTATAAAAACAAGGCACAAAAAATGACATTCTATAATATTCTTTCTATATAATATTCTAAAGATGTAAAATTAGCACAAATTTAGAAGAAGTTACAATAGCAATCAAAAGCCCGTTTTAGAAGAATCTGCTTCTTTCCTTTTCTCTCCAACTCTTTCTTCCTGTGGCTCCCTTGCCTCTCTCCTCAGTTCTACTATTCTACACACTCTCTGTCCTCTTTCTTCCCCTCCGATTGCCCCCCCTCACTTTACATCTTACTCTCCCTATTTCCCCTTATTCTTTTCCGTTTAGGTAGCTCCTGCTGAGGGTGACATGATGGACATCTTTAAATCTTCCTCTTGCTCTCTATCCCATGTCATGGAGGGACTGTTGGGGTCTGAAGTTCCAGATCCTATTAGTCTTGGGGCCTTTTGGGGTGGGGGGAAGCTCTTCCTGCAACTCCTTTCCTTGCAGCATTTGACTTCAGGTCTTACATCAGATTCCCTTGGATCCGTGTTTACTTATTGAGGCTTGTTAAAGAAGGCGAGATGCACCAGGTGTGGGGCAGCAATGACCCTGCATAGAGTCTAAAGGTGCCTCAGATTGAGTTTCCTGGAAACAGGCTCAGAGAGAGAGAGTTGCATGCAGAGTGTATTGGGAAGTGCTCTTGGGACTAGGTCTATAGGGAGGTGAGGAAGGCAAGATTGGATAGACAAGATACTGTCCCACCATATGATTGCAAATGAGGTTCAGCTGATCCTAAAGGGAGCTCAGGAACTGAGATAACCTTTCAGAGTTGTCCCAAATCAGGCAAGGGGGCAGGACTTTGGATCCTTGAATCAGCCAGTCATTCGCCTTGGGGAGTCAACTGGGAGAGGCAATTCCCAGTGAACCATCAACATTTTTAATATTCCAAGCTGAGCGATGGGAGCATCTATAGAAAGCCGAGAATCTGAGGTGGGAATTTGGAATCATATCTGGGGATGGACATAATATGGGTGTTTTAGGGGCACCAGGGTGGCTCAGTCGGTTAAGTGTCTGACTCTTGATCTCAGCTCAGATCTTAGTCTCTTGAGTTCAAACCCCACACCGGGCTCTACACTTAGGGTGGCGCCTACTTAAAAAAAAAAAATGGGTGTTTTAGAACCATTCACCCAATACACTCCATTCTCTAGCCACAGCGATGAATGAGACAGACTATCAGACATGAATTTGTTCTTCATACAAGGTACAAAGTAATAAAGACCAAAATAATGAAGGATCAAGAAAAAGATTGAGAAGGGAGACATCCTCAGAGGAAGACTTGGGAAGTCTCTCCGGGGGCGGAGGCAGGGGGTATAGCTTAGAATTGAGTCTGGAAGAGACACCAGATTTGATAGGTAAATGTGAGGTATAGGATAGCAAGAAGGTAGACAGAGGGAGTCATTTTGAAGTACAGTTTGCCCTTGAACAACATGGGGGTTACGGGTGCTGATACCCTTGCCCAGTCAAAATTCATGTATAACTTTGACTCTCCCAAAACTTAACTACTAATAAACTACTGTTGACCAAACCATTACTGATAACATAGTCAATTAACACATATTTTGTATGATGTAAGTATTATATACTATTTCTTATAATAAACTAGAGAAAATGTTTTAATAAAATCATAAGGAAGAAAGAATACATTTATAGTATATTTTAACTTATCAAAAAAATTTGTGGGGTGCCTGGGTGGCTCATTCACTTAAGGGTCCAACTCTTGATTCCGCCTCAAGTCATGCTCTCAGGGTCCTGAGATGGAGCCCTGCATCAGGCTCAGCACTCACTGGGGAGTCCGCTCAAGATTCTCTTTCTCCTTCTCCCTCTGCCCCACCTTTCCCCTCCCACTCAGTGTGCATGTGTGTGCTCTGTCTCCCCAAATAAATAAAACTGTAAAAAATTTGCATATAAATGGGCCCATGCAGTTCGAATCCATGTTGACAAAAGTCAGCTGCACTTTAGAGTCTGTGCTGGTCTTCAAGCCCCAGATTACTGTGCATGAAGAAGTGTTGCTTTCTCAAAGTAAATATCTCTTAAAGCCTTGGGATAAAGCATAGAAGGGATAGAACGGAGTGGAAGGGAACTCGAGGGGCCTTTCCCCAGAAATGTTTTCATGAATTAATACCTCAAAGATGGCAGGAAGCTACAGATATGGAGGTGTTCCTTGGAGAACCCCTAACTTCAGCACCCTGTATTTAATGGAATTTTAGTCATGACACCATTTCTGAGGCTTGAGCCTTGAGATGAGGTTGGGAAAGCTCCAAGGATTGTAATAGCTGCTGCCTTGAAGTGTCCAAACAGTGCCATGAAGTGGGTCCGTGGGCAGGGGTGGGGAGGTGGGGGGTGTGTAGCACCAAGTTAATGTGGATCCAGAAGGCAAACCCAAGGTCACTGTATGGATGAAACAGGAAACAGATGGCTCACCTCACTGAAACCATGAGTTTAATGAAAGATACGGCTTTGTCAAAATCAAGCAGGTCAGGAAGTAGTCAGTGACTGTAGGAGAAGGAATTTAAGCAGAAGCTGTAAATGCAGGCAAGGTTGGGGGAAGAGTCTTCCTTTGGGATTCACAGGTGATCGGGATGATCCTCAAAGCCTATGTCAACTCTGAGATGATATAATAATGATGAACATTTATTCAACATTTACTATTACATGACTTACTATTACATTACAGTGGTTAAGAGAGCAGGCACTGCCATCAGACTGCCCAGGTTCAAATCCCTCCTTTACCACCAGCTGGCCAAGTTACCTCGGGCAAGTTGCCGAACCATTTCAAGGCCTATTTGACTCACCCATAAAGAGCAGCAAAACAAAAGCCAACTTTATAAGGTTGATGTGAGGATAAAATGTAAGCCTTTAGGAAGGTGCTCTCTTTGCCTATTGTAGGGGCTCAGCAAATGCCAACAATCCTTTCAAATGCTGTGGTACAGAAATGTGGGTGGCTATAGAGAACCTAGGGACTCCCTGCCTGGGCTCCAGTAGAGGAGAGTAAGCATACAAAGCTGGGTAACATGGTGCCCTATCAAGACAGGATTAAGTCATTTCCAGTGGAAGAGGTATCAGGAACAAAGGAAGAGGTGGGATTCCAGAGTCTATTCTGGGAGAAGAGAGGAAGCCTCAGTCAGGTGGGTTGAGAATAGGTAAGGTGGTAGGAACTATGCTTCGTGACTTAGATTGAGACCAGATCATGTGGAACTTTGAGTGCCATGCTAAGCAATTAGCGCAGTGGGGTGGCCTTAAAGTGTGAAAGCAGGGGTGGGTTTCCACATTTATGCCTCTTTCTTTTGTCGGCCCTGCTGAGTTTACTTGGAGCCAGAAAAAACTTGAAAGACACATTGCCAGGCAAAGATATAACCTAGAGCTGTCTGGATTCAGGGTGGTTATTTTATAGCTCTGGTCATTTAAAAAACTTGAGAAGGATTCTAGATAATCATCATTCCTTATTTATTTATTCAGAAAATCTTTAGTAAGGAAAAATTATAGGCGTTGCAATTCTGTCTTCACTGGGAAAACAGAGACGTGCTCCTTGAATATGTTTCTGAGGCTCCAGGGAGGTTTTGGAGAGGGAAATCCTCCCTTTGCCATAGATATAGGTGTATCCATAATTGTGAGCCCACAGACTATTAGGGCAGAGAGAAAACTTCAGACATGTGTATAATTCTACCAACTTTAGGAACACAGAAATCTGAGACCAGAATGGCTGAGTCCCATAACAAGTCAGTGAAAGAATGCAGACCTAACATTTCTCTTTCTTGTTCTACACAGTTCTTTCTACACAGTTCTTGCTAACACTATTTCTCTCTGGTAGTTTCTGAGAGTTTCTATATGTAGATATGCACTGAGTATCCTATTTCCAGCTAAGATAGATGTAGATCTATGTGCAGAGTTGTGTGGCACCAGAGGCTAGTTGCTTCCAGAAGCATGGGTCCCAGATGCCTGAACTGCAATTCAGCCAAAGAATGGTGAAGAGTCTCCAGGAAATAGTGAAGGTTTACCCTCAACTGAAAGGGCTATGGATGCCAAAGCCCTAAGACTAGCCAGGCATGGGTGGCTGCCATGATAAGAGGAAGTGTGGGTCACTATGACCCATGAGATCACTCTGGTGCACACTCGGCCAGTTCTGGGCCATAGTGTTTAGGTCCTTGGGCCTTCTGCACCTGTTCTCCATGGGATCTCAGATAAGGGGCCTTAAGCCTCTTGCCTTTCTACCAGGTGTGAAAGATGTCTCCCTTCTGGTGGGGCTTGTCAGGCTTCTTGAGCAGGGACATTGCTCCTGGAAACCAAGAAATCCGGAATTGCTTCTGCTGCTGGTGCCCCAGACAGCCTGGAGGCAGAGAGACCTCACACCTGCTTTGCAGGGAGACCTCCCCGCGAGGTCACTTGATAAAGATAAGTTGGAATGTCATAGGGCTGTTTGTCTTGGTAGAAATAATATTTTATTACAGAAAACATTCTGCTATACAGAAGGGTATATCACACTGGCCTCTGCATAGCAAGCTCAAGTTCTAAATTAAACTTAAATTGTGCCAATGGGGATTGCATCAGCTGGTTACACACACACACACACACACACACACACCCAACTCTGGTAATTCTTACCTTCTCTGTTCTTGTTTTTCATCATAATGTTTATTGTAGCAACAACTGCAAAATACTAATAAAGAATTCATTCCTGGTATTGGGTGATATGCTTTGGCTCCAGGGCAAGGTTTAGATGCTATTTTCAGCTCCACATCCTTTCTGAGATAGCTCCCAACACACCTCGGAGGCTGGTAAAGCCCATTGACTTCTCCAGGCATCAGTTGCCTTAATTCAGAGGCAAGAATACTGACTTGAAGGATAAAGTTTAATAAGCTTAAAAATCCTTTCCAGTGTTCATATTCAGTGGCTCTGATTTAATTTCTACCCTTCTTTCAGTCCAGTACAAAACTAGCAAAGTGAGACCTCCCCAGAGCCCTTCGGTGGTGCAGCGGCCCCGAAGGAGACAGACCCTGACTCGGCTCTACCCACAGTGAGTATAAAACTCACTGGAACCATAAATGGCTATAGTCACAGGGGACTTTAGTGTTGCCGTGGACTCCATTGAACAAATGGACAAACTGAGGCCAAGAGAAGTGACTTTTCCAAGGAAACAAAGCCAGCCACGAGCAGAGCTGGGTTACACATTTCTAACTCCCTACTTCCAGTTCATTGCTCTTTCCATGGAACGTGGTGCCTGTCATCCAACGATCATGACTTCACAGGAATTGTGCACCCACAGATGGCTCTGTGCACTGTATGTTCTTTGGTATGATTTCAAGATGAATTTCTCTTCCAGCCTCAAAATATTTACACTGGGGATCAGGGGTCCGTGGGCACCTGCAGAATGGCTCCTTCAATAGTAATAGGGAGATTTGCAAGTCAAATACACCTCACTCCTCTTCCGGGGTTGTGGCCTCAGGAGGGCCCCAGGAACCATTTACTGGAAGGATATGAATTCCAATTCTCAGAGTCTGGAATGGCTATATTGAGTGATGAAAGGGTAGAAAGACACATTTATTTAGGAAATACCTTGTTCTAGATTCCATGCTGGGCAAAGCTGATGAAAGCTGGGGCTTTGGTGATCTTCATATGGGCTCAAATCCCAGTTCCACTAATTATTAGTTGAATTTTGTTATCTAACCTCTCTGCTTTAGCTTACATATCTGCAAAATGGAGCTGGGGCTGCTGTTACCTACCTATAGAGGTTGTTATTAGGATAAAATAAATTAATGTGTATAATTAAAATAACAACAATAATCATACAATTATAATAATACATAATTAATACAAATTAATATGTATAATTGTATATATAATATGTATACTATTATATATTATAATAATTAGTATGTATAAAGCACTTTGGACACTGCCTGATACGTAGTAAGTGCTATATGGCAATTGCTGCTTCTATGCACGTTAAAAATATATTCACATAAAATACTAACAATGTTTTGCCAAAATGAAATGATACACATTAGATATATAGGAATAGCTACCCATGAGAATATGAAAGGATTACAAAAACAAATAAACAAGAACAAAAACCTAAGCAAGTGATTTCAGAGCCCTTGCATTTAATCACTACAGATACTGCTTCCTTATCATCCCATTGTCAAGATGAATAAACTGAGGCTAAAATAAAGTAAAATGAAGGCACCAAGCATTCATGCAGAAGCAGGAGTACTTCGAAGATGGTCTCCGGTTCCAGATGGGAGATTTAGGCTTGCTTTTTTGTCTGTAAACTTCAGGATCAGCAGGCTGCCCGCAAGTCACAGTGTTTGAAAAGCTCACTCGGGTTCTTCTAGCTGCAACAAGCTTCTGCAGGGACAGGGTCAAGAGATGTGGTTTCCTAGAATGCAGGGGGCATCGTCTCTGACACCTAGAGTGCGGGACCATGAGCTTCATCATGGTCCTATACAAATAGGTAGAAAAAGTGAAATTATAAAAGACTGAAAGCAAATCTTAGTACCTCAACATAGAGGATTAGCTAAATGTATTATGTCCAACCAGATTACAGAATATGGGCAGGCTATAAGATAGAATAATATTAATTTCTTAGAAATATATTCATGATATATTATTGTTTAGAAGACAAATCACAGTGGGGAATGTATGTATGTGTATGTATATGTATTATATATGTACATATATGTGTATATATACATATACACACATGTACAGATAACTGGCAGTCAGGGTGTGTATATCATAATATTAACAGTGATTGTTTTGAACATGGTACTAGGAAGAGTAATACTTTTGCTTTATTTTAACTGTATTGTTCAGTTTTTCTAAATATGACTTCTTTTTGAAGATTTTATTTACCTTTTTGAGAGAGAGAGAGAGGTAGCAAGAGAGAGCATGAGTGAGGGGAGGGGCAGAAGGAGAGGGAGAAGCTGGCTCTTCATTGAGCAGGGAGTCTGATGCAGGGCTCCATCCCAGGACCCTGGGATCATGACCTGAGCCCAGGGTGGACACTTGATTCACTGAGCCACCCTGGATCTCCAAACCTGTATGACTTTCATAAAGGAAAAATAATTTATTAAAAAGCAGAACCGGCACCTAGAATAAAGTCTGTTTTCCCCATGGATACTGGCCTCCTCTTCTATAATCATGTTGCAAATAATCGTTTCTGCTTCTGCCAGGCTGATGCAATGGCTCCCTTCTTTGTGCACAGGTGGTGCTCTAGTACAAGGCTGTCAAAGCACAGATCCCATTGCATTCTGGGCTACAGATCCCATTGCATTATTGGGTCCCTACCCCCTTACAACCACTTGACATAGAGGCTGGTACATAGGTATGTTTGAAGTGGATAATTTATTGAATTTATTGTGTGCTCAGTAGCTTGGAATCAGATATGAGCTCTGCTACCCACTCACTCTGGGTTGGGCCATACTCTTGACAGGGTCTGGCAATCCAACCTGACTAATCACTGGGGGGAGGGAAACTGAGGCAGGAGGTAGCTACCTGGGTTTGCAGAGGGATAGGTTTAGCCCAGTTCACAAACATCCCTACCCCAAACTGTCAAGGTGTGTGAGTGAGCAGGAGCCAAATTTCCAGGGGTGGGACATGCCCATGCCCCTTCTGGGGGTGTTGCTCCCTTCTGCTGTGTTGTGAGGATCCCTCCACCTAGGAGCTTGTTCTTCGAAGGGTTCTGGGCCCAAAGTGGACAGTCAAGGACTCCCACCACACCGGCCTGATTACAGGCTCTTTACTTGGAGGAAGGGAAACATGCCCCACTTCCTTTCCCATCCCTCTGGATTTGTCACTGTTCTGCACACTGTTCTGCCAATAAAGACTGTCTACACACACACAAAAAATAAAAAATAAAACAAACAAACAAAAAAACCAACAGGAACGCCTGGGTGGCTCAGTTGATGTATAAACTAGATGAGTCCCAATCTCCTGATCCGTATAGTGACGATAATAGTCATGGGTCAAGAGACTTCCAGTAGGTTTTGTAAATGGCTTGGTGCCAGTCACAAATGGTGGGAGTGCAGAGAGTTTATTATTATTGCTGCATCTATTAACAGGTCCACATCTTCCCATCCCTTATGCCTCTTTGGCTCCCTAAGGCATCATGGTTACCATAGCAACCAGATGCTGATGATGCCTCCAGGGGTAGCAAGGTGAAGCCCAGCCAGCTCCCAGGTCCTCCCTCTGTGCGCCCTTCACAGGCCAGAGTGAGATGGTCTAAAGCTCCCTCAGCCTTTTCTCAAGCCCCCCTACCTGTCTCAGGTCCCTAAGCCACAAACCCTGCCTCCACAGTCTCAGTGAAGGGCCCCAAAACACCGCTTTGGAGACGCCCTCCTCCCCACTGCTCTGTCTCTTGGCGCCCTGCCTGGTTGCTGTGGAAACAGGTTCCACTGCGGACAAAGGAGGGAGCTGGGTCCTGCTTCCTCCTGGTCCTGTCGATGAGGATTTTTAGACCGTGGAGACTGCGCTGCCCTGCCCTGCGCCTGCCTTCTTTCCCTGTGTTCTCGCTCAAGTGGAGCTTGCCCTCCCTCCCCACTGACGAGACCATGTGTAAAAGCGTGACCACAGGTGAATGGAAGAAGGTCTTCTATGAGAAGATGGAGGAGGCCAAGCCAGCCGACAGCTGGGACCTCATCATAGATCCCAACCTCAAGCACAACGTGCTAGCCCCGGGCTGGAAGCAGTACCTGGAATTGCATGCCTCGGGCAGGTGAGCAGCCCAGAAAGTAGACGCCCTGCTGGCAGCCCTGGGGCATCTTCCAAGAACAGACTGATAGGGAGGACTCAGGTACTTAGGATCAGTCTCACTGTTGGCCTGTGTAGACTGGGAAGCAGAGAAAGAGTCTCTACCTGAGAGGTGGGACAGAGTTTGATTCCAGCTCTTCCACTGAACTCCTGTGTAACTTGCCCTCTCTGAATCGTAGTTTCAAAGAGGTGGGATATACTTATTAGCTGTAAACTCTGACATTTTACATCTTTTCAGATTTTAATAATGTAAAATGGTTGAAAACCAAGAGAAAGAGGCTCAAGGTCTCTAGGGATCAAGTTCTGTGCTCTGGTCCTGGGACAGTTTGATTTCAATCTCTTTAATTCAGCCTGACTCAATACAAAATACTGAACACATGATGTGGGCTAGAAACTGGCTCTACTATTAGCTCCACGGCCCTTGAGTGATTCAGTTTCCTTCTTGGACCTCACCTTCCCCGTTTGCAAAAGGAGGGCTTAGTCTGGATCCTTGCCTTGTGGAGCATGGACCTGTAGCTTCAGCATCACCTAGAACTTGTGAAAGATGCAGAATCTCCAGCCCCATTCTAGACCTATTGAATCATTTCAACAAGGTCTCTCAGTGATTTGGGATGTACAATAATATCTGAGATGACTTTCTAGCACTCTTGTCCATGGGTCTGTTATGTAAAGTCTTCCTTTGGGGACAGAAGATGGGGAGGCTCTGTGGTGCAGTGTGGGGGTCAGGAGCAAGGCCTTCCTTCCTTCCCTGGTACTGTGCATTCAAGTCAATTCAACATCTATTGGACACCAGTTTTGTGCTGGGTACTGGCTCTGAATTCTAGCTGTGTGTATGTGGATCATTTTCTAATTCTTTATGCCTGAGAGTGAAACAAAAGGTTAATAAGGTGACTCTGAAGATTCCTCCAGTTCTGACATTTTCCAATCCTAGTTTTATAGTCCAGTCTCTGAGAGAGAAAATAGTCCCCAAAGGATGCAAGTAAAAGAGAAGACAATGAGAATATGAGACTCCTAACCTCTTAGAGGTTACCTGTCTTAGAGGGGGACCAAGAGCTGGACATTTGCTGGCAGGGCCCAGGAGCTTCTTGGAGACCTGGAAGGTTTGTAGCATCTCCAACCTTGGTCGGTGACTTGTGATCACCAGCTGGCCTCAGTCACCTCGCTCTGGGCAGAGACCCTCTCCAATTCTAGGCCTTGGGATGCATTAACCCAGGCACTGATTTGGAGTCTGAGAAGTAGTGATGGTGTCATTTTTCTCCTGATTTGGGTCTATCCTATTCACAGTCAGTATTACAGGTAGAATGTGAGGTAGATTGCGCCTTTCCCAAATGTTGGGATCATCCTGGCTAGGAGACTTCAAGGAGGTCTGAGCAGGAAGGACTCATCCCGAGCACCAGGAACATTTTGTAGGTAAGGAAATATGCCCAGAGCCGAAGCCCCAAGGGCAGGGCCTGAAGGCATTGGATTGGAGGAAGCTGAGGCCTGTGCAGAGCACAGGTGAGGAGGATGCCAGGTGCATATTGACGAGCCCGCTCTGGTCCTAAGGGCACCCTCGAAGGGACAGACTGGGCAGATGCCCCGGGAAAGCTAATGACGCCTGTAAACACACTGCCTTCTGGGGTCTGTTTCCACCATCTCGATTCGGTCTTCTCCTCTTACTTCAACCCCCTCCCCGCAGGTTCCACTGTTCCTGGTGCTGGCACACCTGGCAGTCGCCCCACGTGGTCATCCTCTTCCACATGTACCTGGACCGCGCCCAGCGGGCGGGCTCGGTGCGCATGCGCGTCTTCAAGCAGCTGTGCTATGAGTGCGGAACCGCGCGGCTGGACGAGTCGAGCATGCTGGAGGAGAACATCGAGAGCCTGGTGGACAACCTCATCACCAGCCTGCGCGAGCAGTGCTACGGGGAGCGTGGCGGCCAGTACCGCATCCACGTGGCCAGCCGCCAGGACACCCGGCGGCACCGCGGCGAGTTCTGCGAGGCCTGCCAGGAGGGCATCGTGCATTGGAAGCCCAGCGAGAAGCTGCTGGAGGAGGAGGCGACCACCTACACATTCTCCCGGGCGCCCAGCCCCACCAAGCCCCAGGCCGAGGAGGGTTCTGGCTGCAACTTCTGCTCCATCCCCTGGTGCTTGTTTTGGGCCACAGTCTTGCTGCTGATCATCTACCTGCAGTTCTCCTTCCGCAGCTCTGTCTGATTCCCCCATGGGCTCGGGGGGCCCAAGGCCTGTGGGGGCCAGCCAGCTGGAGGGGGGGGGGGTCAAAGAGCGACCTGGGCTGGGAGTGGGGTTAAATTCTAGGGCTGGTACCGCTGCTGACTGCATGGGGACCCTGGACAAATCGCTCGTCTTTACCATCTATAAAAGTAAGCTTTGGCCTGGATCGTTGGTTTTTCAAAGTGAAACACAGGGCCCCAAAGTTCTGCATAGGTCCCCCAGGGACTTTTGGATTTGGAAGTTAGGCTGATGGAGTAGATTTCCCATCCTGGTCAAACTGCTCATTCTCAGCTCCTACGTTCTCCTCTTGCCTTAATCAGAACAGATCTGTCTTGGAGTTTTGTTTAAGAGTTGTGGATGAGAATAGGTTTAACTGCTTTAAAAGAAAACAAAAAAGCTTGAAAATGACAGGACTTGGTGATCTCAAAAGGCCTTTCTGGAGTGATGAGCTCGTTCTTGCTTTTTTGTTAATACCCTACTCTTCTCCCTTATTAGCTCCCACATCTGGGACTGCGGCATTAAATCAGCCTGGACCTAGTGTAGAAGCCTCATGAACAGCTCTGCCTCCATGCACACAGCAGAGGTTCCTTTTGAAGAAAGACAGGTGGGCACTAGGCTGTCCCTTTGGTGCCGGGTACCCAGGGTACCTTGCTTCTGTTCCCCAGATCCCCCAGCTTCCAGCTTTCCTCCTCTCAGGGTGGATTCTGAGACCTGCCTGGGGCCGAGTCCCATAGAACTAGGCTTCCCACCTAATGCATATCAACTGACAGAGAACTTAGGGGAGGTTTAGAAGGGAGAGTGTTAGATGCAAAGCACAAAATCTCTACAAAGCCAATATACGACTTTCCATTATAATGACAAATCTGCAGAGTTCAGGGACCCAGTCTGCCTGATTCTTAGCAGTTCTGATGGTCACAACGCAGGGGCAGGGGCCTGGCCTCCTGGGCTTCTTGCTGAAACCCTACTTGAGAGGCTTTCCCACATTGGCCATGCATCAGTCCTCTCACCAACCATCTGCTGTCCTCCTAGAACCACAGGGATGGGTGTCGTTATCAAGAGAGAGAGCATTAAAGATGGGAAGTGCTTTGCCCATAGAGAAGTGCATAGATATGTAGGAGAAACTTACATCACTTTAAAATGGCATGTGGTCTGGTTCGGGGTAGGAGGAAAGACTTTTTGATGGTAGGAGTATGGGTTGGGCATGGAGGGAAACGGAAGGCAGGAGGAGGGATACCACCTTGTACTTTCAAGGGTCCTCATTCACCTCACCTCTGTTAATAACTTGACTCCTCCCACTTCTCCTTCTCCTCCTCCCTTTTGACTCCTCCCCTTTTTAGTGGAAAACTACCACCATCTGTAGTGGTGGAGGGGGGAGGGTCACATATACAAAGATGGGATACTTTAATAAAGACGGGATATCTTCAGTCAGGTCTAGCAGTCATTAATGTGTGCCTGAGATTCACCACAGTGTCCCTAAAAAATGTAATGGGCTGTTGGGTCCCCCCCATCTCCACTCCCCATCTCCCCTTTCTGGGGATCTCACATAAGGCTTTATCTAGCTCCAGTTTCAAGGTCGGGGCCAATCATGTCCATGCCCAGGAAGGATGTGGGCAGCCCTTAGTCAGTCATCTGGGGGACTCAGCCTGAGGCCAGTCTTACCTTTGCCCTCATGAAATTCTGATACCTGGCTGGTGATTCATGCAGTGGTCATCCCTTTATCTATCCCTTTATCCACATGTCCTGAACAACACCTTCTGTCTGGCAAGCCCTGATTTGGGTGCTGGGATCCAGTGGGCACTAAGTGGGCAGGCTCTGTCTCTCAGGGATCGCTGCTTATTGCAGGAGTTCTCAGCCCTGGCTGAGATTTGGAAATGCTGGGGAGCTTTTGAAGAAATAACAGTGCCTACCTCTACCTCAGACCAAGAGAATCAGAATTCCTGGGCATGAGGCCTGAGCATTTGAATTAGAATAAGACTTCTGGGTGACCCGCCTGTGCTGCCTGGTCTAATCTTTCCCACTGAGGAACAGGCTTCCTTCTGCACCTACTCTAACTGTATTGAGCCTGGAGGTCATCCTTGATGACCTGCCTTGGATTCTCTAGGGCTAGGACTCTGCTTCCCTCCTACTCCCTACTCCCTGTCCCGGGGACTCGACTCTCCCTCAGAACTCCCAGTTCCTTCTTGTTCCCCTGCTACAGTGGCTTTGTCCTGCTCTGAGAATCTCCATTATTGAGCTCTGTCACCCTTGCCAGATGCTTATCAAATTTTGATATCATTCTTTCCTATGGCTTTACTCCTCCCTGAAATGTGGCTTCAGTGTGTAAGTGACTTATCTTGTGTCCCTTTGCCAGCTAGTGGCAGAGCAAGGAGTCTGACCCTCACCTAGTTCTAGCTCAGACCTCTTTCTTAAAGCATGAAGCCTCTTCCTCTGCTGTAAGAAGGTGTCTACAATCTCCGGAGGCCTCCTCTGTCTCCCGTATTTTTCTTATTCTTGCTGCAGCTGGGGTGGCTGTAGGTTTGCTCACTGGTCTGACCCTCATCCCAGCAAAGACTTCTCTGGGGCAGTTCTTCCTTTGCCCACATTGCCCCATGCCCCAAGATGAAGTTGTTAGATGTGCTGTAGGCATTATAAGGAAACGTCTCGGAGACATTTTAGGACCCCAGCCCTCTCCCACTGGAGCTTTTGAGTGCAAGATATCTTGCTGTGCAAACCAGGAGCAGACCTACAGGCCCTGACTTGTGATTCCAGAAGCTGAAATCCTCTGTGTGGGGTCCGCAGACAGTGCAGCCTTGATCACTGCCCTCAGACTCATCGGGACAGGGCCAGCCCCATGGGAAAATAATTCTTGGGGGTCAGAACAATTTTCTACATAGTGATCCATAGACCAGCAGAGCTACAAGACAGATTCGATCTAGGGCCTTTATGTCACAGGTAAGGAACAGAGGCCTAGAGAGAGTAAGAAACTTGACCAGCATTACATAGCACAGAGTAAAGGAAGATGATGTAATTCAGGGTTAAGAAACCCCTGAGTCTTGGTTCTTATGAGCTCTATGGCCTTAGGCAAATCACTTAAACTCCTTGAGCCCCATTTTCCTTCTCATCAAAATGGGAATAATTCTTGTGACTTACCGGGCTATGGTAAGAAATAAATGACGCACTGTTGGTAACATTGCCTGATAGAGAGCCTATGGCTGTTCTCTTCCTTACTCCCTTTTCCCTTTCAGCTGGGAGCCTCTCCTTTGAGTCCTGAGGGGGCTCTTTCTCTCTGTGCTGCAGCTCTGTTGGTAAATGTTTTAGTAGGACAAAAAAAAAAAGATCGAGGAGGAAGGTAAGGGTTAAGCTCCCAGCCCATGGCTGAGACCTGGTTTGTGTTAATTTAATATGTGTAGAGTCATTTCTTTTCTTCCCCTCAAATTTATTTCAAAGCAGTGACTTAATTTTTCCAGTGGCATGGTAGCTGGCCACTCATCATTCTTCAAAGATAGCTATATCAAAGTCACTCCAGGGCCACCTGGGTGGCTCAGTGGGTTAAGCCTCTGCCTTCGGCTCAGGTCATGATCTCAGGGTCCTGGGATCGAACTTTGCATCGGGCTCTCTGCTCAGGAGGGAGCCTGCTCCGCCCCTGCCCCCCGATCCCCGCCCGCCTGCCTCTCTGCCTACTTGTGATCTCTCTCTCCCTTTGTCAAATAAATAAATAAAATCTTAAAAAAAATAAGTAAAAAATAAAAAAATAAATAAAAATCACCCCAAACAGAAATACCAGTGATTTCTGGGATCCATTTCCACTGGCTGAAATACCCCAGAAGGAATTAAGCTGGATTCCAAGTCCCATTCTGGTTCTCTATAGGACTCCCCACTAAGGAAATTCCTCTGGAATCATTTTTGGCCCTGTGTGGATACTGCCACATGCGTCAGGGAAATGAAATCTCCCTGCTGTGTGACTATCTCCTGACGAAGCTTGTGAGGGTGGGTGGGGGTGGGGGTTGTGCCTGGCGTCTGAGCAATGTGGGTCCCAGCTCTGGGTTAGATGTTATCCGGGCATCTTGGCAGCTGACCTCGGGTGACTTCTCTTTCTCCTCTCCGGGGTCTCTGTTTCCTCATTTGTACAGCAAAGAGTGACAACTGGGATTGGGTCTGGGTGTATTTTGAAGGTAGCGGAGAGGATTTGCTGATGTCTTAGACATGGGGTCTGAGAGAAAGAGGAGCCAAAGAGGGCCGAAGGTTTTTGGCCAGGGCAACCGGGAGAACAGAGCTACCACTTGTGGAGATGAGGAAGGCTGCGTGAGGAATAGATCTGGGGGCGATGTCACGAGCTGGGTTTTGGACGTGTGAAGGTCGAGATGCATCATAGACATTCTGTTAGACGACTTAATGCGAGGCATTAAACGTGAGAAATGTAAGGTGGCAGGGGAGTGTTCATGACTGCAGTTCAGAGGAAAGGCCCAAGCTAGAGATAAAATTGGAACGATCAGCATTTAGGTGTTATTAGATGACATGAGATTAGCTGAGGGGACTCAGGGAGGGAGGGTAGATTGAAAAGAGGCCACAGACTGAGCCTGGGGTTCTCCATGTAGACAGGTGGAAAAGAAGGAGCATCCCCCCCAGGGGCTGTGGAAGCTGAGGCACAGAGAACATGACGTGTTTGTGTTTCCAGAGCCGTGCAGCAGCAGAGCTTGGCCTGAAAGCTGGGTCTCCGGGGTCAGGGTTCAGAGCTCTTTCCGTGGCCCAAAGCACCTTCCCTGTCATGGTGCCGGCTTACTCCCTGGCTGGAGTCCTGCCCCTTCCTCGTCCAGGAAATGTCACTTCATCAAGTCTGAGCAGGACGTGGATTTTTGTTTCTGTTTTTCTCAGTGTGTTTGAAGTATTTCATAATTTTAAAATGAGCTAAAACTAAAAGGCTTTGTGGGAGGCCTAGACTGCCAGTATGGATTTGGGCATTGGACACACAGACTCAGACCAAAGGGAGATGTTGTCGGAGTTGTTTAAATGAAGAATTCTGTTGTCTGGGATCTCGTTGGCAGGCCTGGGCCATGAGTGAGCATTTCAATAGGCATGCATGAAATAAGCCAAGATAGTGTCAGGAAATGGGCAAAATGGAATAATGTCACAGGATAAACAGCTCTAGGGGAGATGAAGATCTTCTCTTTCAAAATAGGTCAGCATCTTGGGCCTGGACCACATCTACTCTGTGCCTCCCAGATTCCCAGGGCTTGGTCTGTCTGCTTCTGGCCTATGGTAAGGATTGGGGTCTTAACCTGTAAATTTGCAGAGACCTCCCCTGGGACTGACTGATGTTGGTGGGGTTATGTTTCCCCACCCACGCCGATCTGTTCATTCACCATGCTTCCCCCAGGTACCATCTGGGCTTGACACACCTTCCCTTGTCATAAAACTGTCTTGTCCTAGTAGCCCATTCCTCAGAGGGGACTCCTTTGGAGTCTTTGTGATCTGCTTAGGTGTCGAAAGGGTCTGGGCTCTTTTTCCTGTCATCAGAAGCTCATTGCTGGGAATTGAGCCTGGGTTTCTGCATCCAAATTATTTTTCTTAACTTTGTCAAAAAAAAAAAAAAAAAAAAAAGCCAACATATACCAGATGCTGGAGACGGTTGCAGAAGCCCTTTGCAATCATGTTTGTGTCCTTCCCTCAAATTTAGGGAATGCCGGGGTTTCCTTTCTGGAGATAAGCACGGATGCCTGCAGCTCACAGAAAGATCAGGGGCCTGGAAAACCATTACCACCCTTGGGTTTGGGACTGTGCCCTGTTTCCTCTCTGCTTCTCTGCTAATTCACCTCAAAGTGCTAACAGAAGCTAGAAGTCTCTTAACAGCGTCTCCTTGAGGCTCAGCCCTAGTTTCCCAGGCACGGAAAAACAGATTCCTGCCCTCCCCACAGGCCTGCCCTCATTCAGGGCCAGCGGGTCTCTTGCCTGATATCTGGAAGGCATGTTGACTCCCTTACCTTCACTGTGTTTTCCCGCAGTTTCTTTTCTGTGTTCAGGGGTCATTTGAAAGGTCAAGTGATCACATCTCTCCTTGGTTCAAAAAACTCAAATGTCTTCCCATTCCTGAAACCAAGTGAGCATCCAAGGCCTGCACTTCAGATCTTCCTGATGTTCTCTTTTCTCCCAATTTATCTGGCTCTCCAGGGACACAAGTCACTCAGTTTCCCCCAAACACCCACTGCTCTTTCATACACTTGCTTGTGCATATGCTGTTTCCCCATGCCTAGAATGCTTTCCGCTTCTTCAGTTTACGATTGCAAAGTAAAAAAGATTATCCAAGAAAACACTCTTGCAGAGATGTTATTTATAGTGATGCATTTGTGGCCAAGAGTCACAGAAAGTTCTGGATTATGTGCTAGAGGAGCAGGGTGCCTACTTCACCTCTGCTTCCCACCAGCTGTGTGGCCTAAGTCAAAGATCCAAGCTGGGAAAATAGAGGCTCCCAAAATTCTGCAGAGGTCTCATATGGGCAGGATCGCCTAGAAGTGTGATTCTCAAACTGGATGCACATTAGAGTTACCTGGGTAGCTACTAATCCCACCTGTCAATGCTCAGGACTTACTTCATACTGGTTCCACCTGAATCTCTGGGGGAGGGGGACCCAGACTCTGGTATTTCTGGTGCCTCCTGCATGCAACCTCCTTTGTGAACCACTGGTGTCAAACCAGTGGAGTAAGAGCTGGGACCCCAGAGTCCATGAGAACTGGTTTCAAATCAGTGTCCCCATCTCGTGACAGAGAACATGGGTCACATTTTTAAAATATAAACTTTTAATTTTCAAATACTTTTATATTCACAGAAAATTTGTAGAGATGGTACAGAAAGTTCTCATAAAGCTTTTCCCAGTTTCCCCTACTATTAACATCTTACGTTAGTGTGGTTTAGTTGTCATAATTAATAAACCAGTGTCAAAGCATTCTTCTTCTTCTTCTTCTTAAGATTTTATTTATTTATTTGACAGAGAGAGAGGAAGAACACACACAGGGGGAAGGGCAGAAGGAGAACCAGGCTCCCCTCTAAGCAAGGAGCCCTATGTGGGGCTCAATCCCCAGACCCCGAGATCATGACCTGTGCCAAAGGCAGACAGACACTCAACTAACTGAGCCACCCAGGCGTCCTGTCAATACATTCTTCTTAACAGAAGTCCATCTTTATTTAGATTGCTTTCATTTTCACCTAAGATCCCTTCTCTGTTCTAGAATGCCATCTAGGATCCCATGTCCCATTTAGTTGTCAAGTCTCTTTAGGCTCCATTTTAGTTCCCTAGAGCTGCCATGACAAAGCATCCCAAGCTGGATGGCTCAGAACAACAGAAATCTAGTCTTTCATGGTTCTGGAAGCTCGAGGTCTGAACTCAAAGCACTGGCAGGGCCGTGCTCCCTCTGAAACGTGGCAGGGGCGGAGGGCTGAGTGGGCGGGGTGGGTGGGTGGGGGGATCTTTCCTGGACTATTCCCAGTATGTGAGGTTGCTGGCAACTTGGCCTTCCTTGGGTTAGTTGTAGGGCCTCTACCTGCCTCTGTCCTCACAAGGTGTTCTCCTTCCTGAGTCTGTGTCTGTTTCTCATGTGCTCTTCTAGAAGGTCACCCATCATATTGGGTGAACGGCCCACCATAATCCAGTATGACCTTGTTTTAACTAGTTATATCTGCAAGGACCCTATTTCCAAATAAGGTCACATTTGGAGGTCCTGAGGATGGGAACTTAACATCTTTCTCAAGGATACAATTCAGCCCATTATAGGCTTCTCTTGTGGGACAGCTTCTCCTACTTTTTTTTTTTAGCTTTGGTGACCTTAACAATTCTGAGGAGTATTGGTCAAGTATTTTGTAGACTATTCCTCACAGGGGATTTTTCTGATGTGTTTATCCTGATTAGGCCAAGGTTACAAAATGAAGGGAGGAAGAACGCAGAGTTAGTGCTATCTTCAGTATGGCATATGAAGGTCACATACTACCAATATGACTTATCACTGTTGATACCAACTGTGATCACCTGGCTGGGGTAGTGTTTTGGTTAGGTTTCTCCACTCTAAAGTTATTCTGTCACCCACCCCCCAATTTCCATACCATTTACTTTACTTTCCATTTACCATTCGAAGCTCACCTTTAAGGGAGGGAGAGTCATGCTCCATCTCCTTTAAAGCAAATTATTTACGTAAATCACTTAGCATTCTCCATGGGATATGTATCTATTCTTCCCCATTTACTTATTTATTCAATAACTTACTCATATCGGTATATACTCAAGAATATTCATTTTATACTTTGGGTTAATAATCCAATACTATTTTCTTTTGTTGTGCTCAAATTGTTGTGCTCAAATTGGCTTTGGCTGTCAGAGCTCTTTCAGTTGGCTCCTTGTGTCCCTTTGGCATACCCCATCATGGTGTGTGACTACCTTACTTTCTGGAACAAGACATTCCAGGATCATCTTGTATATTTTCCACCCTACTCCTAGAATCAGTCATTTCTTTAATGTTCCTTTTATTGGAGAACAGTGTTAGAAACCAAAATATGAACACAAGTTGTGCTTGTTGCTACTGGGATGTTGCTGTTTATTGGTTAGGCCACATTTTTAACCTCACTGTGTTTCAATTTTCTCACCCTTAAATGGCAAGAATAATAGTACTCTGTAAGGAGAGATTAGAGAATTATATCAGAGTTTAGTGTGGTCTCAGACAGTAAATGTTCAGAAATGTTAATGATTATTTCTCATAATTTTTTATATTTGAGCTACATTTAGTTTCCAAAGTTCTTTCTTGTCTGCTAATTCATCTGTTTCTACAAATCTCAGACAGAGGTAGGGCAAAGATTTTCCTGCCAGCTAATAGACGGAGAAATTAAGTGAACGACAGGGTCAACCTACTCTGCACTAGAACCTAAGTCTCTTGATTTCAAGGCCTGTTCTAGACCCAGATTGGCTATCATCTCTGTCACATGATTGGTATAGATTTCCCTTCCCTGATCTTACCTACCTTTGCTTGAAGGGCCACTTGTTGATGGTGATTCTTTGATTCCTGCCATCAGGGGACAAGATCAACTCATAGTAAAAGCAAAGTACATACTACACTCCAGAACAGGACACCATAGACATAGTGCCATATTTTCTGAACCAAACAATTAAACATATGATCAAAAACAAAACAAAACAAAACAAAACAAAACCATTTTGTTTTGTTTTGTTTTGTTTTCTCTTCTGGGTGTGGAGGAGGAATGGAATTTGGATGCTGAAAGATTAGCATCCTGGTATATATGGTAATTGATAGGAACAACAGGACAAGGTATTTAATCAGAACTGACCCCCCAAACCTGACATGCTATAGTATTGACAGTACAATCTTCCCCTCATCTCTCTTCAAGATACAGTGATACTAATCAGATGCAGAGAATTGTTGATAAGTGAAAACACAATTTACCAGAATCATCAGTGCATGAAAAATATAGAAGCCAAACGGAATGCTTTGGCTCAATGCAGATGTTTATTGGAACACATGTGTAGTTACTCATAAGAACAAGAGCTTCCGTTGCTAATGAAATTGGCATGATCATTAGTGCTACCAAGCATTCATGGGAGGAATCACAGCTTGATACAAAAGCTATTTTAGGGAGGTGGATTTTTGCTGTCTAAGAGGCAGCATATTTTGAAGTTGGAATGGCTGCATTTGGAGGTAAGGAGTTTCCTATCTCTAAAGAAGATGGTCCTAATAGACATTTCAAGCCTCTGCTTCTATCGCTCTGTGAGAAGTTTGGGTTTCTTGAACCTTCACAGCAGTGCAGGGGCTGATGTAGCTAATAAATGCTTCCTGATCAAAGGTGAGCTAAAGCTCCACAGCCCATTTAGACATATCCTCAGAATAAGGGTAAAATTGTAGTTGGGGGAAATAACAAAAGGACCTGGGTCCAAACAGAAGTCTGGATTTGTATATAAATCTTCAGGCTATTCAAGCCCCACAGTTGTCTGACCTTTAGGAGAAAGGCTATTTCAGACGTTGATTCTGACCCCAGAATCAGAACAATGGCTCAGTAAATGTCATTTTTGTGAGAGAAGCTGGCGTAATCTCAGGAAAGCCCGAGTGGATGTTTACTTGTGTGCTCCTTCCACCTGGAAGGCCTCCCTCTCTCTTGCCTGTGGAAATGGTCTCAAGGGTCAGAGCTAACATCATCTCCTCTCGGATGCCTTCCTGAAGTCCCCTGTCCCAATGCCTCCATACCAGAGTGGCCATACTGCTCCCAAGGGTAGCATTTAGCAGGGCTCATTCTTTTCATGGTAGTCACCTGCGCACGTGTCAGACTTTCCTGTAGGAGCTCCTACATTTTGGTGTTCTCCATAGCAGTCAGCACAGCCTAGCCCATGGGGCCACCCAGGCAGTGCTGTGAAATGGGACAGTATGGGGCTTTGGAATGTCTTAAAAACAACTTTAAAACTTCGCATTGCAATTCTTTGGTGTCTGAGACAGAGCTCCATCTTGTCTGACATGTATCTGATGAAGTTGGGTACCCATTGTCATCTTCCCTCTACAGTGAAGACAGCAGGGCACCAAGAGGTAGAATGACTTGCTCATGGAACCAGAAGCAGCCTGTGAATTGCTGTCCCTGAGCATTCAGCCTAGGGCTTAGTGTCCATGAGTTCTCACCCTTCATTATCTTCTTCCAGCAAGAGATCCTGAATGACTCCACCAACTGCAATGCTGCTAAGAATTGAAATCGCCCATGAAGATCAATTTTGATAGAACAGAAGACAGGAACTTGGAGCTTTTGATTCCTTGAAGGGCTTAAATCTCAGAGCTCTGGAAGGGATGAGGTCTCTGGAAGCTTCCTGAGAGAGGAGGTTGCTCTTGGAGGGGAGAGGCATTCTGCTTGGTAAACACTTATAACCTTGCAAGGCCAGGGCATGCATGGTGAGGGACAAAGGTGAGGAACCAGTGGAATGGCTTCTTGGAGTCTGTTGTGGACATAAGGAGGAAGAGTGCAGGGGCCTGAGTCTAGCGCAGCAGGGCTGACCTTGTGCAGCTCAGGTTCCCAGGAAGGGAACGAACAGATGTTGTGCCTAGGAATAAGGAGGTTCCCTTGACTAGCACTTTGCTGGGCTATGTTCTTGGGAACGGGCACATGACAGATGGGGTGGGGGTGGGGAGGGCATTGTAGCAGTTGCAGTATTGGGTCTGCATCAAAACCCTATCGAACCATAAGTTAATTTTTGCCTTTCGTTATTTCAGCTTTAAGTCATCTTATCAAGGAAAAATGTCTTCATTAGATCCTAGGCTGTCAAAGCTGGGAAGGTCCTTTCGGACAAAGAGAAGGGGCTTCCATAGAGTCACACAAGAGCTGGGGGCAGAGCTAGTTCTAGAACCTGGCATCTGATTTCCCAGTCCACTGCTCTTGGTTGCTCCCTCATCCCCATCCTGCTTCTCTCAGGCACTCTTATGGCTTGGTGTCCAGCTCACATTAATAAATGCATGGCTATTGGACATGCTCTAGGACTAAGAATCTTGTCTCTTTTGCCTTTTTATGGCGGTCAGGGATTGGGACTGAGAAAAGTGCATAGTAGCAAAGAGATATTTGCGGGCAGATGAAGGAGATGGTCAAGGTTGAGGGGAAAGGTGCATACTGATCAGCCCTAAAGAGCCAGTGGGATTTGTAAGAGAGCTTCAACTGCCTGGTAAGCACAATGACCTCTTGCTAAGTCATGTTTACTGAGCACTTAGGTTATGTCTGCACTGTGCTAAGTGCTATGTAATTATTAATTAATTTTATCCTCATCAGACACTTATGAGGTAGGTAAGGTATGCCATTTCCATAATATTGAAGAAAAAAACGGATTGAGAGGTAAAATCACCTGCCCAGTGATGCAAAGCTGGTGAGCGATAGTGTTTGGATTCAGCCTTGTGTTCTGATCACTCAGCTACTCAGCCTTTAGAAAGTGTGGAAAGCAGGCTGAGATGCCCCCTTTAGGAGCCCCTAAAGGGTGGGCTGAAGGAAGGGGTGAGGGGGAGGGGCATCCTGTACCAGAGAATTATCCTGTGCTGCTGACTGACCACAAACAGGTGGTGTCAGGGGTGAGGAACGGAATTCAATTCATCATCCTGGTGACCCTCTGGATCCAGTCCTTATTGTGGTAGATGTAGGAATATACTCCGTAGCGGTCCTTCTTTCCACAGTCGTCGCCCCAGGACACAGTTCCCACCAGATACCACTCTCCTCTCTCCTTATCCAGAGTCACCATGGGGCCTCCAGAGTCACCTGCACAGGCGTCCTTTCCCCCTAGATGAAAAGGAGATGCAGGTTAAAGGGCTCCTCTACCTAGCCCCAAATCCAAAGGAGCCTCCTTTTCCCTACATCTGACTTGTAGTTCAGAAAATTGGACGCGAGGGGGCGCAATAGACCATGTGACCCAAACCTGGGCTGAGCGTGGTTCTGTCCTGCCCCTTCAGAGCTCAGAGATTTCAGAAAGTGAGGGCTGGTTTGGGACTCTTCTTTCATAGGGGAAAACTTGGGCTTGGAGAAGAGAATGGCGGGGATTTTTTGGCGCTCCTTTCTCTGACACAGTGGAATCCCCCAGTGGATTTCTTCCTCTTTTGACCATTCTCCTTCCTGTCCTCTGACTCCTCCATACAGTCACCCCTCTTCAGGATGGCTGGTGGTGCCCTGTTGTAAGCCGTCTCTTGACTTACCTTCCTTCTCCCCAGCACAGATCATGTCCCTGGTCACTTTCTTCTTCAGAGGGGCATAGGCCTCCTGGCATGTACGGTGGTCCACGATCGGAATTTCGATCTGGAACAGAAGGCCATGGTTGGTCCCCACCCCTTGGCTGAGGAGACCTTCCTGCTCTGACACACCTAGAGCTGGTTCCTCTCTGTCCCCTTCCAGAATGAGCCTGGGTCTACCTTGGACCTGGTCCCAGAAACTACCCTCTGGTGCAAGTAAAGGAACACTAAAGAGTCAGGAGATCCATGTTCTGCTACTGTCTCAGTCATGAACTTGCTGTGTGAGCTTGAGCAGGTCTTTTGCCCTCTCTGGGACTCAGTTTTCTCATTTGTAGAATGGAAATAATATTTGCCTAGCACATTCATCATTCCGAATATGAAAATGTATACAAAACCTATGGTCAATCTACTTTCCCTCCACCCCTATAATTATTGGATGTGGAACCTGAGACACATAGTGCAATCCTGGCCTTTGAGACCTCTGAGACGGCTTCCTTATCTGAAGAATGGAAGTCACCATATTTGACATACTCATCACATGGAATGGTACAGAGGAGATGAATGAACAGATGCTTTGTAAACTACAAGCACTGTATAAATGTTCAGTACCATGGGGGTTACCGCCGCTCACCTTACAGCAGGTATTTACGTACTTTCTCCCCCACTACAGTATGATATATATATATATATATATATATATATATATATATATTTACCTGAAGCAATAAACTGATACATAAAAGTGAAATACTGTGATTAGTATTGCCCTTGGGGCTTTGGGATAGATGTTGGAGCAGAAGTCTGTGACAACATGAGGAAACACATGAGTCTCATTTACCCAAACTGAGAACAGCGTGGTTCACATGCTCCAAGATTATAGCTCCTGTTGACCCTCGCCATTTAGGCCTCTCCTGGACCACAGCCTTCCCAGAGAGGTGGAGAGAGAATGTCAGGGCAGGGTGATCATGAGCCCATATCCTCAGTGAACCACCAAGTGCCTGACTCACCTCTACTCACCGTTCAAGCATTGTTCAAGAGTTACTTCCTTTGGGAAGCCCTTATGGACCCCAAAGGCGAGGTTGGATTTCCCGTTATACATGCTGGAGCTTCCTGCACTCCTTCCTCATCACATTTATCATGTTGATGACTACTTTTTGCCCCTCTCACTTGACTATCAGCACGAGGAAGCTGGGGGCCGGATGTGTTCTCTCCCACTCCTCCGCCCCCTCAGCATTCCTAGTAGCTAGCACAATGTCTGGTACATGGGAGGCACCAAGTAAATGCCTGGGAATTAATGAAAGAAGGGATGAATGGTTGTTGCAAATCCGAAAATTTAAACTATGTTACAATATCCTATGTTGAAGGATGCAGAAATTAGCTGTGGCAGTTATAAAACCCAGTCATGTCAGAATCAGGCAGGTCTTGGGGGGACATCTAGCATGGCCCCTAACTTTGCAGCTTGAGATACTATGCAATTGTCTAGAGAGGCAAATGACTTGTTTTGGATCACCCAGCAAGTTGGTAGGAGCCAGTACTTGGAGTCAGAACTCTCTTTTCCAGGACACTATTCTTTTATGAAATGATATAAATGTGAACTTTTAAATGCAGCCATCAAGTTCATTATTCAAGGATTGTAGCTCTCAAGAGGCCAATCTTTAGCTCATTCTTGGTTACTCCGGAATGTGAATCCTTATGGTACACCGAGAGATCATCTTTTGGGGTGTCTAAGCCGGCTGTTTTCTGGAAGAATTTCCATTACCCGAGCTTTTAATATGCTACAGAAACATTGAACAATATTTAGAGATTAGAGCCCTATGTAGAACAAACAGACCAAGGTCATCAGGATTCAAAGTCCTGGTGAAATTTGGACGTGAGTCTGGACCCCTGGTGTCTCTCTCTCACCCACCCCTTGCCCAAGACTCTGAATCCCTGAGGGGCAACAAGGAGCAGGAGGGTCCAATGAGGGGAGAGACATCACTCTCTATAGGACATAAATTGAACTTCACCTCCATCAGGGTCTCTGGGAATCTTTGCAAGAACTGCTTTCCCCAGCCACTGACGATGACCATGTCCCCTGGAGGAAAGAAGACATGGTGAGAGAGGAGTGGCTGTCTGTGGGGTTTTCAGACAGCTGCCTCTTCCAGCCCCATCATTCTCTGCCTGTGAAGGAAGGGCTGAATTTGTCCCATCAGAGAAAGGGAATATGGTGGGGACGAGGACTGCTGGGCCGGAGCTTACCTGAAACAAAGGTTTGGACTTTGATTTCTAGGAGTCATTAGCTGGTTGATTGGTTGTTCATTCCTTCCCATTCCCAGCCAGCACAGAACCTAGGCTCCACAGAGGCGGTCATCTCAGCTACCTGTTCACAGCTGTATCCCCGTGCCTACTGTAGCACTAGCATGTAGTAGGTGCTCAATCAATGCTTGTGAGCAATGTAAGAGTTCAGCCTAGTCCACATTGTGCTCACTGCCTTTGGCAAGCCCCCACCCTCCCCTCCCCTGCTGAGCCCCAGCTTCCGCATCCATAAAACATAAAAAAAGGAAGAGGCTGGTCTTGGGATTCTCCGAAACCTCTCCCAACTCTGATGTCCTAGAAGTCTGTGAAGTTGACAGATGTTGGGACAGGTGGAAAAGCGTTGAGCACTGACAGAACAATCATTTCTTCATTTGAAAAGGAGTAGAGCATGGGGGAGTTATGTGGGACAACCTGGCTTCCAGCCCCAGCTATGCTTTTTCCAAACTGTGTCTTGGGTGAGTCACTTCACAGTGCTAGGACTCAGTCTTCTCATCTGGAAAACGGCACTACACCCCCTACCCCCACAAGGTTTTTATAAGTAGTAATGAAAGTAGAGCCACTGGTACATGGTAGGCACATGGCGTTGGATAAATCAGACTCATACCTGTGCCTTTCTTGTTGGCTCAGTTCTATTCAGCCGGTATTTGTTGCTTGGCTATGACACAGCAGCACTGAATTTAGAACAAGTTGAAGAGGAAGCCGATATGTTTGAGTGTATTATTTCACTTCAGTATCACAGCCACCCTATGGGGTGTTATCCTCAGCACAGGGGTAAGGGGCTTGAGGTTCGGACCCTTTCTCGAGGTTACCCGATTGGGAACTGCCAGGACAGTGTTTTGAACCTGTAGAGGTGATTAAGCTATCGTCCTTCAGCTCCAGACTTACTCTTTACTCTGCTTGGTGGATGCTGCAGGTGAGACTCTGAAGTGACAATTCTGCTTTGTCAAAGAGGGAGGTGACTCCCAAAATAGGGGGAGCTTCCTGGAAGACTTGTGGTTCCTGTTGGCACTGCCCTAGCCCCAGGACCTGGTCCTGCTATTCCCCCAGTACATCAGCACCGGGCCCTGCCACGGGCTTCTGAGTCCCTTTTCCAAGCTTCTAGATTCTGGGACTCCATCCTCCCCACTTTGTTCTGCAGCCTGAGGAGGGGTGGTTTTTTTCCTGCGGGTACTGCCTGCATTACGATAGCATTCCCCTTACCGCCCTAGTCCTCCAATGCCCTGGATTAAATTCTCCCTCTTGCAATGACTTGTCTGGTTTCGGTTTTCTCTTCTGGATCCTGACGATCCAGTCCTTTGAAAACTGATCAAGTCTGCCTGTGTGCTGCATGCTGCCTTGGATCTACTTCTGACTCAGCTGTTCAAGGGGAGGCTGCCGAAGGATCCCGCAGAGCCTCACCATGCTGGGGACCTGCCTGCGGAGGCAACTGCTGCTCTGCAGGGGTGGGGTCAGGGGTGGGGCAGAGTACCTTCCTCGGGGGGGCCCTCTGGCAGACAGATGGGCATCACAAAGTCGTTCAGCACTGGGCTCTCCAGCAGCTCCACTAAAGCCACGTCATTCTCGAATGTGCTGGGGTTGTACAGGGGATGGAGGAAGAGGCGTTTGACCCTGAGATGCTGCTCCTTCTCATCCGACTGATGCCTCCAGTGCTTGCCTGAGCAAGAGAAGGCACACGACGCGTGTTCTCAGTCCCCTCTTGTACCATCTGGACTGTTCTCAGCCTTAACCCTTTTGCTGCCCCTTGCTCCCAGGTGTCCCACCCTACGTGCCCTTCCCCAAGTATTCACACGGGCTCCCACTTCTGTCTTTCTTCTTGAGCTGATCCCATTGCCTGAGAACACTTATTCTGATGCTTACTGCCAATGTTCAAACCGTATCCTCAACCTCAGTGCCAGGGTCATGCATTCCCTCCTCCGGGAAGCCTCCCCAATTCTCCAGTTAGGTTCGTCAGTTACAAGTCTTTTTCTTGTGAATTCCCATGGCGACTTCTCTCTTCCTCTCCTATAGGACTTACTGCTTCCTATCTTATACTAGAGTTCTCTGTGCTCATATTTTATTCCTTTATTAGGTTGTAAGTTCCTTGAGGGTAGGGACTAGGTCTTAATTATATTATGTTCTTACATCCTGGAATAGTGTCTGTAGTCAAATACGTGCTGAACCAAACTGAATCAGTTAAGAAAGAGAAGTTGAGCTTGGATTGTTTGGGTTATGACTTCCTAGAAACCATGGATTTCTAGAGGCCTAAAGCGTCTTTAGAATGATCTAGACTGGCCTCTTTACTTCACTATTATAAAAATGGAGGCCTTGACTTCAGTGACTTGCTTGTGGTCTTGCCACTGGAAAATCCTAGTCTTGGGCTTGGACTCGGGTCCCTGGACTCCAATTCTAGCTCATTCTTCACTCCAGGTGTCCTGTCCTGATAAGTAAGTGAGTGGACACACCTTATGCCCAGAACCACTGTTGACTTCAATGGTTTGAACATTGGCAGTAAGCATCAGAATGAGTGTTCTAAGGGACAGGAGTCAGACTGTCCCTCACTCACCCATGATGATTTTGAAGTCAGAAGGTCTGAGCAGGTCTGAATCTTGTAGGACTAGGTAATCTGGATCGAGAGACTGGTGGAGGCAATGAGCTGCAGTCACGACCCAGCTGGTGCCTGAGAACAGAATTGTATATGCATATATTTCGCACCGCCCCATCCGGCCCCACCCCCACCATTGCTTCAGACCACTTCAGAACTCTTTTCCATTGGGTTTCAGAGCTGCAAGTCAGACACTCGTATAACCCTAATCTGAAGATGGGGAGTTAAATCTGTGATTTCATCTGCCTATTCTAATCAAGAGGCCAAGACTGAACATCTTAAACTGGGTTTTAGGGCTGCCTTAAACCCATGGGCTTGGTGAGCACCAGATACCCCAAGGTGAGTCCACAGAAGACCCTGGGCTTACTGGCCAAACTCAGGCCTTGTGGCCCCTGGATCAACAGTACCAGCCTCATCTGGGAACTTCTTAGAGATGCAGACTCTCAGGTGGACCTCAGATCTATTGAAATAGAATCTGCATTCAGTAGTAAAATCTGGGGATTTTAATAAGACCCACAGGTAATTCCTATTCACATTAAAGTTGGAAAAGCACTGATCTATCGTGGAGCTGTCCTCACCTGACTCCACTGTTGGGGAGGTGAGTGACAGGTGAGCCTGAGTCTGGGGGCTGTCTAGGCAGATGTGGATCCATCTGGGCCTTCTTCCTCTGTGGTGAGATCAGACCAGGAACTGGCTGGGGACTCTAGGTTGCTATCAGGTTTTCCTATGATGTCAGAATTGGAATGGACCTTTTATCATCAGGACCAAACTATGGCAGGAAGAGCCATCAGCCATCTCTTTCCTACCCTCATTCCCACTCCCACCCATATTCGCTTTATAGCAGAATCCTGACAATCCTATTTCCTAATGCTTTTGAATCTGTCTTATTGCCATTTCTTGTCTCCTGTTCTTACTCTGAGGCTAATGACTTCTCTCCCCATGATTGCCACAGCCACCTCACTGAAATCCTGGCTTTAGGATTTACTCTCCTATCAATTCGTATTGCCCCTGGAGAGAACATCCTTATAAATCTGCAGCAGCCTTCAGGATAGATCTAAATTCCTAAGTATGGCCTTCAGGGCCTGTGTAAATCTCCCTTCCCTGGCTTCTCCAGGGTGAATTTCCTGGTTCTCCCTAGTCTGAGAGCCATGGCACAACTTGCCTTTGAGCTTCATCTGAGTGTATTGTAATCAGTGTTTGAGGGTCTGACTCCTTGACTTAGTCCTTCCCAGTGCCTGAGACTTACCAGGACTTCATAGGTGTTTGTTGACTGAAGAAGCAAGCTAGAATAGGAATATGTATCTCCTAGCTCCACTTAAGGGCTCTTTCCATGACACTGTCCTTCTGGGTCTTACTACTAGTGTGGATTAGTGATTCCTAATCCAGAAATATTGGTCAGTCTCCAGGAAGAGGGTTGGGTTCTTCCACTTTCACCCTGCCCCCTAATCCTGGATCTCCCACACTTCCCACATCTCCTTACCTAGAAGGGAGCCACCACAGAAGTGTTGATTATTTGGGAATGACAGCATGGCAATCCAGGGGGTGGAGCCTTTCTGGGCTGGGCGTCCATTGAAGATCCTGGCTATCAGGTTCCGGGAGAACTTGGGGACCCCACACACTGCAGCCAAAGGAAGGAGGGACAGATCACACTCTGGGCTTCATCTTACTCTTTGCCAGAGCTACCAGCTCAACACCCTCTGTTTTTATGTATTTGAGCAAGGAGCCTGATGTGGGACTCAATCCCAGGACCCTGGGGACATGAACTGAGCTCAAGGCAGACACTTAACTACAGACGCTTAACCGACTGAGCCACCTAGGCATCCCTCATCATCCTCTCTTAGGAGCATATGTTATTTTTGTTTTTCTAGAATTCATTGCAGTTTTAAGTAACAATGCCCCAGTTTTCCTCTGGGGTCCGTTCTCCTTCCATTCTTAGTCCATATGTCCTGAGTTGAAATGATCTTACCTCTGACTCTAGAGGTAGGAAGGTGACTGACCTGATGAGTTAAATCATCTCATGCTTTAGGGACGATTGCTCAGAGATGGGACTGTAACTCCAGCCAGCCCAATGAAAGTCTGCCTTGGGAATTTTGCTAACCATATTAAAAAGGAGAAGGCCCTTCCTGTTGAGGTTGTTAGGCTGCTGTCTATAAGCGAAGATTTGCCTATGATCACTTCATTGAGAGTCTTCTGAGAATGATGCTACTAATGGAAAAAAGCGGGTCTAGAAGATGAAGAGTAAAGCAAGAGGGAGCTTGTATCCTGATACTTGCGTTCCTTGATCTAACCATAACTGAAGCCTTGTGATATGGACATTTTAGCTTTGTGAGCCTATAATTCTCTCTGTCTCTCTCCCTCCCTCCCACTTCCTTCCTGTAAGCTGTTTGCATTGGATTTCTTTCTCATGAATGAAAGGGTCCTGACTAATAAAGAATTTTCATGCTCTACCCACAGGGATCTCTTCCCAAAGAAACCCTTCCTCAGGGCCTTGGGGGTTGAAGACCCATTTAAGAGTCTTCCTGTTTCATATTTTTTCCACTGACTTGGATTTACAGACATAGACACACAACATCTTATGGCTAAACAGCCCTTCGAGACCATCTAGTCCATTCCTCTCATTGCAGAGCTAAGAAAACTGAGGCTCTAAGAAGGGAATTAACTTGCCAAAAGTTACTCTGTGAGTTAGTGGCAAGATTCATTCTAGGTCTTCTGAATTCTGAGCCTTTCCTACCCTGGCCAGCACCACTAACTTTTACCTATGTGACTTCCCAGAGCACTCATTCCCTGAGCCTGATCCAGGTAACCATCTGCTTTCTTTGTAGCTGTCACTAAGCTGCTGATAGGGCTGGGATGCATCTTCAGCATCTCCCAGTAGTTTCATTCTATATATCCTTGGCCACTGCCCCAGCTAAGGTCCTGTCCTCATTCCCAGCAGAATCTCGGAATTCACTGGGTGGGAATTCCCCCAAGCATTCTTTCTCCATCTGTACCCTCTGTAAACTTTTTTTCTCTTCAAAAGTAATTCTGGACTTTGGATCTCCTCAATTCTACATTACGGGGGACCTGGCTTGGGGGATTCTCACCCCTCTCTGGCATCTTGAATCCCTCCTTTGCTTATGCCTCCAAAACATGGCCAAGTCTTCATACACTAAAACCATACTTCTGCTTTCCTGGCTTCTCATTTGTTCCATAGTCTCTCCCTCTCCTCCTCCCCATAGCCAAGCTTCTAGAAAGAGGAGTTGACACTCAGTCTCCACATCCTTCCCTCTCCTTTTGAGGTGGATTTGGAAGAAGAAAGTGCCAGGCTATGCATACTCTTGGGAATAAAGGCATTTAACTGGACATTTAATAGATCCACAATCATAGATGAAGGTAGAATGACTCTGGGTCCATACATGGGACTTCAGCAGTGCTCTTTACATGTGTAGGAAGATACTATTTGAAATTTCCTCTCATGTAGTCCTCATTTCCAGGATTCCCCTTGCCCTCTGCCTCCCTATTATTAAAGGTGGAGCACCCATTGTTTTAGGTGAGGCTGGCTACAACTTTGAGTTTTAAAGGAGCAAAGCAGAAACCAAAGTTGGAAGTGCAAATTTTCATTTGAAGAGTCAGGGATTGTGGTAAAAGATTTGTAGGTTTCAAGGAGCCAAAACCCAGAGGACTAAGCATACCATCATAAGGTTTTTACTCTGAGTCACAGAGAAAGGAAGATGTAAAGATAGTTTCCTGCCTTGGGAGAGAGATAAACCTAGCAGAAGTCTGGACACGGTGGGGGTGGGGGGAGGAGGGAGGGTGGGAGGAGAAAGAGAGAGAGAAGAAAGAAGGAGAAGGAGGGAGGGAGGAGGGAGGGAGAAGAAAGACGGAGGAGGAGGGGGAAGAGAAGGAAGAGTGTGAGGAGGAGGGGGGAAGAAATAAGGGGGGAGGAGAAGAAAGAAGGAGGCAGAGGGGGAGGAGGAGGAGAAGGAGGAGGAAGGGGAAGAGAGGAGAAGGAGGGAGAGCTGGAGACTTTAAACACAGCAGAAGGCCTGCTTCCTGAATCCTTTCAGTGTTGACAGTAGAGGCTGGATTCTTGTCCGTTGGAAATGTCCTGCCTGTCCTCTAGAATGTCCTGTAGCATTGGCACTCTCAACTGTTTTAACCCTCCACATGCTCCCTTCTTGGCTTCTGAAGCACTTCTCTTCCTGTGTTTCTGACCGCTTTTTGGTCACTTTCTTGAGGTTTCTCTTTTCTCCATGCCTTCCACTCTGGGTCCCCTTGATCAGACCTTGGCCTGCTCTTCTGCACACTTGCGGTAGTTAATACCAGCCTCCTCCTGTCCCACCCTACTGCCTTTCCTATACCCTGATGGACTTCAGATTCATATCTCTGACCTGTTATGTCCTCTGAGTGGTTCCTTTCTTGCTATTCCTTCCTTACATCTTCACCTGGGTTGCTCGTGACTTTCTCCCCTCTGACATTCCAGATGCTTGTTAACGCCCACACAGACCACATCTTGGTTGCCTCCATTTCCTTCATCCCCCATGTTCAGTCAGCCCCTAAGCTGGTAAAACATCACCAGAAGAAGAATACTCATTGCTTCGAGTTGCTTCGAAGCAACGAGTAATCTTCTTCCTCCACACTATGTCACAGGGTGGTTTCCATGTAACCATGGTACCTCAGTGTTTCAGATAAGCCACAACATAGATACCTAGAAGAAAGGGAAAATCTGAAAGACAGTAGAACCCAAGACAGATAATCCTTAAGACCAGCTACATGTAAAATGTCAAGCACAATTTAGGATTCTTCTAGTTAACAGCGTAAAAAACATAATGTTTTCATTACAATACAAACCCTAAACAAATGCAAACCATGAGTACATCCATGGAGAAGCCTCACTAACAGGTTAGCTGTGCACCTGCCCCCCATCCTCAACATCTGCACCATTTCATAAGATTCCTATACATCAAGCCCTACTGAACACACTACTTGGATGTTTTAAAATCCTGCACCCACATCTGCACCAGCTTAGCCTTGGTCTGGTGGGTTTTCACTGTCTCTTTCCAGAGTGCTTTCCACCACTTCCCTGTGATGCCTACCCTCAGGTCTGCCTATTCAGAGTTCCCTGCAGATGAGACCCTGCAATTTCTAACGAGCACTCCAGGTGATTCTGATATACTCCCACTAGGAGAATCACTGGTTACAGGACAGAGCACAAACATAGTATGGCTTTTAAGACTCCTTCCATTCTCCCTGATTCCCCACTGCTCCTGCTCTACTCATGCATGTTTCCCTGCTCGATCTTCATCCACTCTGGCCTTTCTCTCCTGTCTCCTGAATTCTTTGCAGCATCTCTGCAAAGCTCTCTAGATCCCCTTCAGTGATGCTCCCTCACCTTTAAGTGCCTAGAGAGCTGCAATCTCTACTCCTCTTATGACACTTGATGGCTTTCACCCTTGTGAGACTTACATGCATGGAACCCTGTCTTGCATGCTAGTTTGAGCTCTTTGAAGTCAAGGGCTTAAACAGTAGGCACTTGAGTGAAGGCATGTGTAGCTTAGAGGGACACATTCCAAAACTGCCCCCATTCCTCATCACCCCTTCTTAGATGATGTCCAGATGACTAAAGTTGTACCTTTTCTGTAATGAGAGGATAGGAGCTTAACGAGGGGCCAGTCTCTCTTCAAAAAGCCAAATAAACAAACATTAACAATCATCAATACAAATGGCTAACAGACACAGGAAAAAATGTTCATCATCATTGGCCATCAGGGAAATTTAAATCAAAACCACATTGAGATACCACCTTATGCCAGTTGGAATGGCCAAAATTAACAAGACTGCAAGACAGGAAACAACAAGGGTTGGAGAGGATGTGGAGAAAGGGGAACCCTCTTACACTGTTGGTGGGAATGCAACTTGGTGCAGCCACTTTGGAAAACAATGTGGAGATTCTTTAAGAAATTAAAAATAGAGCTACTCTATGACCCTGCAATTGCACTACTGGGTATTTACCCCAAAGATACTGATGTAGTAAAAAGAAGGGCCATATGTACCCCAGTGTTCATAGCAGCAATGGCTACTATGGAAATCACCAAACTGTGGAAAGAGCCAAGATGCCCTTCAACGGACGAATGAATAAAGAAGATATGGTTCACATATACAATGGTATATTATGCCTCCATCAGAAAGGATGAATACCCAACTTTTGTATGAACATGGATGGGTCTGGAAGAGATTATGCTTAGTGAAATAAGTCAAGCAGAGAGAGTCAATTATCATATGGTTTTGCTTATTTGTGGAGCATAAGGAATAACACGGAGGGCACAGGGAGATGGAGAGGAGAAGGGAGTTGGGGAAAATTGGAGGGGGAGACAAACCATGAGAGACTGTGGACTCTGAGAAGCAAACTGAGGTTTTGGAGGGGAGGGGATGGGGGGATGGGTGAGCCTGGTGGTGGGTATTAAGGAGGGCACATATTGCATGGAACATTGGGTGTGGTGCATAAACAATGAATCTTGGAACACTGAAAAAATAAAATTAAATTAAAAAAACAAACAATCATCAAATCCCAGAATGAAGGCTGTTGGTTATCCACAGAGAGTTTATTTCCACTTCAGACCCTGACAGGAGAAACAGAGTGCAGAGAAGCTTGTGATATAAAATATACAAAATATAGCACCCTCTACATGTACTGTTCACAGACATAGGAGTGTGCTTTCATGAGCCAATTGGAAAAATGGACACTTCACAATTGTTCTCTTGGAATCCCTCTTAGGACTTCTCTGGCTGTCTCTCTCTGATGGAGAATACCCAGAAGAGCAAATTCTGGAGAGGAGGAACACAATCGACCTTGTGAGGCTCAGAGGAGAGGCTGCTGGCAATCAGAAGCCTGAAAGCTAGAGTTAGAAGGACCCTGAGGGGCATCTGATGTCTTCGTTTTACAGATGGGGAAACTGAGGCCCACAAAGGGAAAGTGATTTGTGAGAGGTTAGACAGCCAGTTAGGGGCAGAGCTGAGGCTAGAACCCAGCACTCTTGGCTGTCCTTTCATGGGCAAGTCTCGTCTTCCCTTGTCTGGCTCCTGGAAACCCAAGGAGTGGATCTTTCTGAGCGTCCATGCCAGGTGGGTTCTCTGAAGAGCTCAGACTGCAGGCACACTGGGCAGTCTGATGGGATCAGGTTACTCCTAATGTTCTGAGCTCACTCTTTGTACCATTTTCCTGCCCAGAAGCGGGGCATGGTGTTTATCTTCTCTTTATCTAGACAATCCAGTTGAGTCTCTGTGCCTGGGGCTGGGGCTCTGGTGGCCTTTTCAGATGATACACTTCAGAGCTGGAAGTTTGATTCATGCTTGTCTGGAGTGGCAGGTCTAGACACCTGTGTTGTTAGCTGGTATTGGAGAGTGACATATGAGTCTAAATGATGTGTTCAGAATTGGCGATAGGAAGTTATCAGAGATGGGGAACCTCCCACTGAGAGTCCTTTGCCTCTAGTCACCACAAACTTTTCCAGCTTTCTCTTTGTCCTTTAATAGAGAGATTTCCTTTAATAGAGAACACAGGGATAAGGCTTGGACTACAAGAAGCTTTGGGGAGAAAAATCCAAGAAACAAAAGTACTCCAAGACATCACACTAGGAGACAGGAGCTTGGAGGTCTTATCCCTATCTCCTGAAGCCCTAGGGCTTTTCCCCTAGAAGGGACTAGACTTGTCTATACCGAGGGCCAATCTAGGAAAATAAATGGACTCAGCATTCAACTCAACATAAGGTAAGATTTTCTAATAGTCAAGTCTGAGCTCAGGCACACCAACAGTGGGACCGGAATGTTTGGTAGGTGAGTAGGAGTGTAGAAGACCACTGCATCAAGCCCTCCTGGAGAGAAGTGCTGGGATTGGCTAGAGGGCTAGCTCCCTCATTGTGCTTCAGGGAGAGTGAGGCCTACGAGGGGAAGGAGCTTGCTCAGGGCCATGGACCCAGGCGTCTTGTGTGAAGCCTTTTCAGAGCCCCAGGGGCTGTCTTGGGAGGATGGGGACAGCGTGTTCCATTCCATTTGGTCTGCCAAGTAACTTGGAGTGTGCCATCGAAAGTGCGTGTACAGCCTCTCTTGGGCTGGGTGCAGGCAGGCAGGCAGGCCCTGAGGATGTCAATCAGCTCACCGTTCCACCTGTAGCTCCCCCAGACCTTGTGGGGAGCCCATCTTCTCCCACACCCAGTCCACATAGTTGGAGACCTTTGTGTAGACCCCATAGACCTGCTTGCTGCCACATTCTTCGGGGCCCCCCCAGGACACCAGGCCTTGGGCTACCCAGCGCTGGCTCAAGTCATCCAGAATGACAAAGGCCCCACCACTGTCTCCAAGGCACGTGTCCTTGCCACCCTCATAGTAGCCAGCGCAGAACATGTTCTCTGTGACGCTATAGTTCCCCGACCGCGACTCATAGCTGGTTTTGCACTCCGCATATGGCACCACAGGTAACTTGACGTACTGTAGGACATCTGACAAGGTCCGTGTGCCACTGCTGATGATCTCATCCACTGTCACATTAGGATTGGAGATACCCCAGCCCGCTACCAAGCCCAGCATGTGGGGTTCTGGGCCTTCAGGCTCAGGACTTGGCAGGCAGATGGGCATGACATGGGGTCCCAGGGGCACAGGTTCCTGCAGCTGCACCAGAGCTATGTCGTGGTTGTAGTTCTGGATATTGAAGTCTGGGTGGAGCACCACTTGGGCTGCAGAGCTGTTGACAGCCCCTGATTTGTCCCGCACATCATGCAGGCCCAAGAAGACAGTGACATGCTCCTTGGAGACTGGTATCACTGTGTTGTCCCTTCGCTGGGAGCGCAGCACATGGGCTGCCGTGAGGATCCAGGACTCAGAGAGCAGGGCCCCACTCCCAAACCATTTGTCGTTTGGCACTCTCGAGGTGTCCTCCACCACTATCAGGGCCTGCCATGGAAAGAGGCCAGGCTCAGCATTCCTGCCCCCGATGATTCTCTTGACCAGGTTTGGCAGAGAGCGGGAGGGCTGACCACACACTGTAAGGAGAAGGAGGGAATGGGGACAAGAGACAGAGACTGGTCAGATCAGCCATGTGCAAAGAGCCACCAGAAGAAATTCACATCTCATCCATTGTAGATTATGCCACAATGGGACCCTATTCTATATTACAGGGCCATGGTGGCCCCGGAGAGCTCTGCACGGGTGTGACCTTTGACCTCAGTCTTTCTAGTTGGCCTGTGTATGGTCTGGCCCTTCTGTAGCCAGTGCCATCTATGGATTAGACAATTGTATGCACGGGCCTCCACCATCCTGAACCATTTCCAGCTAAGTTTGCTTTGGCCTGAATGATCTCATATTCCAGAAGTGGCCCATGCTGTATGGATACTTAGAAAACTTCTGGAAACCATAGGACATGGGCTTTCAGAGAGAGAAGGAAACTAAAAGGCTGTCTGGCAGGTCACAGCAAACACTGGACTGGGAGCCAAGATACCTAGGGTCTTGACCTGGCTTTTCTTTCTTATGTCCTGTGCAACCTTAGATAAGTAGATTTGTCTATCTGGACTTAAATTTTTGATCTGCTAAATGAGGAAGTTGGTCAGTATGAGCTCTGTGGCTCTTTCAAATTCCAAGTTCCCTCAATTTTTATTTCATGTTCCCTGGTCACCCCATTTTATAGGCGAGTAAAACTCTCCAGATATTAAACAATTAGCCCAAGGTCACATGGCTATGAAGTTAACAGGGTCATTAGCAGAGGGCTATATCTTGTCCCATCTATATATAGGTCAATGTCTTGTCCTATATCCCAAAGTGCCTCATTACACATAAAAATCATGGCCATGGGCTCTGCAACTTTTTCTTCTTCAGCCTAAAGGACTCAAGCTGTGAATGCGTGCCCAGCGTACTCAGGGTTAGGGAAAGGTGGCATAATCTACGAGCAATGATGCATAGGCCCTACTCTGGGCCTCCCATCATTGCACCCAGGAACCCTGTAGTACCTTCAGGGGAAGAAGAAAGGTCTGATCAAACTTCATTCCACTGAGTTGTACCCCGAGCATGCACATGCACCACCAGCCTCCTGTAGCCAAACGCCTTTGGCCTATGAACCGGGGGTCTTCAGCACCACTCCTCCGCTGGCTAAGAACAAGCTCACATGAGCCTTCCCAGCAGGGTTATTAGGCCCTAGAGGTAAGCCTGGCATGAGTGTGGGCTTCCTCCTCCTTGCAAATGGCCAGGCTACACTCTTTGGTCCTGGATACTTTCAACAATCCTTCAAAGGCCAAGGAACATTTGAATTTTCTTGGGAACTTTGGGATGTCAGGCTTTCAGCAACCTAATGCTTTTCAGATGTTCTTCTTCCTGAAGCCAAAGGCTTCTTCCATGATCCTTAGGCACCCTGTCATTCACACCAGGCCAGATGTGAGCTGACCTTTGCTAACTTTCTGTTGCCTCATCTTTCAGAGTGGAAGGCCAGGCTCTTGGCTCCAAGTCGCAGCCTATGAGGTGACATTTCAAGGCAATCTGTGACTGGCCCTACACAATAGCTCATTTAGTGCTGAAAGGCCCTCAACTGGTGAAGGCCAGGACTGTGGTTGAGTCCATGCTTACAACAAAGCCAGCACTGAGCAGTGCCTTTCTCTAGTGTCAGAGCTGCAGAAGCTTGGAGAACCACTAATTTACAGATGTAGAAATCGAGATTCAGAGAAGGCAAGTGACATACTCAAAGTCATTAATGACAGAGCCAGAAGAAGAGCCCGTTTCTTGTAACTCTGGAATCATTTTCTCCACTAAAGTCTGTTTTTCTTCTTGATATGCTTTTGTACTTTCAAGAGGTTGAATGATGCAACAAGCCTTGTGAGAACTCACTGAAATGAGGCCATTATTTTTGCTGCTACCATTCTCCATCCACTCTTTTCTGGAATAAAGGAATCTTCTTGAGAAACTAGAGCTGGGCTTTATAGCCCTGGAGGTAATGAGGGAGGGCCCTTAAAACAAAACTGTGATATTTTAGAATTCTGGGTCCATGAGGATATCATGAAACACAATCAGAGTCAAGAATGGCTCAGCATTACTTGTGTTGATATCAAAGTCTTGGCTTCACCTTCGAGCTCTGCCCCTAACTCCGTGGGTAGCCTTGGACAAGTCATTGCCCCTCACTGATCCTCAGTTTTCTCATGTGTCAAATGAAGAACAAATACTATTTGCTTAATATGATTCCTTGGAAAAGTGGATATAAAGATGCTAGATAAAATGGCTTTTTCCTTTCTGGCTTGTTTCTGTGTTCAATGTTGATGTTTTAAGAGAGAAGAATTTAGAAATCTCTGGCATGGTCCCATGGTGAACCGTGGTTCTTCCCAACACCACATATTAAAAGAATTTTATGACTCCCTGTCTCTGTTTTATATAAATATAGAGGATGATGATCATTAAGGATCATAGAATGTCATGGATCACCTTATCCAGCTCCCTCACTTCTGAGATATGGAATCCTAGCCTCAGAGAGGTGAGATTACTTACCAAAGATCACAATAAGAAAATGACAGCACCAGGATTAGGACCCAAGCCCCTGACTCCCAGCTCAATGACTCTTCCCCTTCAAGAGGTTGCAGCATGGCTGCCCGGGATGGAATCTGCCTGAAGTGCTTTTTCCTTCGGCCCACATGATATTTTAGCAAAACGAGAATTAGATTTTTCCTATTTGCCAGAACTCCACCATTCCCCATCCTCTCTGAGTGTTCAACTGTGCCCTTGGGTGTGCTCCGGGCTAAGCCTAAATGAGATGATGGGGATCAGCACAGAATGGGTATGTTGACCTTTCCTCCACTCCACCTCCTCCAAGTTCTTTCTTCATCATAAAGCGCTCCCAAATGAAGTCTTCCGAACTAGTTCTCACCCCTCCACTCCCAGACTTCCACATGGAATGAATTCTTCCTTCTCTAGAATCTCATAGCAACTGCGATGGCCAACATGGAATGCTAACATTTTCTTTGGTTCTTAAGTATAATGATAGACAACTCCATAGTCTTTACATTTTAACATCTAAATCTGATATCTAGAAGCTTACTGAGTGGATATGGAGAGTTACTAAAATGCACCCGGTTTTCCCAATGCTCTTATTCATAAAATACAAATGTCAGCCAACATTTAACTATACTGTGAAGCTCCTGCTGTTCAGCAAACATGCAGATGGGATTAGCATCGATCCCCAGTGCTGTCCTGAACAGTTGTGTCTTTCGATTAGTTCCGTTTGATTAATTAAATCAATTCTGCTATTCTTGCTTATATTACAAGTATAAAGTTCTGTGCCATGACTGTTATTTATTTATTTTTTGGATGCAGATTATTTGTTTCACCCTACAGTGTGCATTTGAGGCTATAATTTTCTAGTAAGTTGATTTGAATATAAGTGTGCACTATGATTGCAATGCAAATCACCCATACTTTTAATGCTAAAGCAAATATCTACAAAATGTCCCCCAAATCTCTATGCATGGTGATACTTTCTATTATCAGAAAATTTTTTTTTCATTTTAAAGTGGGGTCAGTGGGTAAACCATGGGTCATAGCAGTCCGTAAGACTTGAACAGGTTGCTCTTTGGAAGAACTTCTTTCTCTGTCCTATAATTATGTCTTATGTTGCTAATCTCCTCTACAGCACAGTTAGTGCTTGAGGACAGGGTGCCCACTTCCCTGATTTCCCTGGTGCACAGGAGGTGCACACACAAACCTTTGCAGGGAAAACCTGGTGGGAAGGGAGCAGAACTACAGAGAAAAGAGACCAAAGGCTTTTGATGTAATAGCACAGGCTGAATATAGAAGCTGGTTGGTTTGCAAAGGTGTGAGGTTGGGCTTCTCTATCTTTGGCTTTCTGAAATATCTTTTAACAGAAAAACAAAGCATCATGGTCCCCATCCCCACCCCATCGACAGCCAGAGCACTGTGGATGGGAGACCTGGAGAGAGAGGACTTGAGACTCAGGTACCTGGCAGGCATGTGGGCTGGCTTCTCCCCAGTACTTCATTCATCCAGACTCCTTGGGCAGAACAGGTGTATATACCTGGGAGAGTGAAAAAAGGCAAGAGAAGAGGGAGAAAGGGTTGATTTGTAGTACATGGAAAATAGATCTGGGTTCTTAATTCTTCTATGGTGGACAATTGTAAAGACATACAATTGTAAGAGACCAAATGGTCTCTCTGAAGCCATTCTCTTTAAGCCAGTCCTCCCTGCAACCTCAAGGATCTTTCTAAAATGGGAATCTATGCTTTCCTTCTGCTCAGAATCACCAATGGCTCCCCATTGCCCTCAAAAACAAACAGCACACTCTTCAGCAGGGAAGCTGAAGCTCTACACAATGCGATGCCTGACTGTTGGCACCCCCTCACCCCTCCCACATCCGCCTGGCCCCACCCCCTAGCGGGCACTTCCTCCCCCTAAGGCACCTGCCACCCCCTCTGCACACCCCCCTCCTGCCCTGCCCCAGTTCTCTGTGGCTTACTTGCCTTTCCTCCTTTCCCCACTTAATAATCTCTTTAAGAAACCACACTGGTGTCCACTATCTTGTCTGAGTCTTACATTAGCTCTGTGAATTATACTGCTGTTCCCCTTTTGGAAAGTGAGGACTTGGAAGCTTAGAGAAATTGGAAGAATTTTCTTAGCACCAGTCTGTGGCAGAGGCAGAACTGCAGGTCTTTGCCATCTCCCTGAGGGTTCCTTCTTTGTCAGGGGCTCTGGGTGTGCATGTGAGGGTGCTGGGGTGCCCTGTGCCCTAACCCCTGGGACACCAGCCTATGGCAGAGAGAGGTGAGACATGCCCTCAAATGTTTCTCCTCCCAATTCTCCCCAAACTTCAGCCTGTGGTCTGGTGCTGCAGCCCCCAGTCTAGCCCTGAGACCCCAGTGGTGAAAGGCGGAAGGGGGCTGGTTTAGCATGGAAGGCTCACCTGTGATATTGTGGAGCATCTGATAGTAGGGCTGCTGGCAGGAGTATTGGATCTCAGATTTATATGTGGTAAGGTTGTTCCTGGTGGAGAAGGTAATCAGCCCATGTTTCAGCTCTGCTGGGGCTCCACAGTCTGCAACTGAGAGAAGAGAGTGACACCCCTCAATTAGCCTTTGCTCTTCTTGAGGTCATATGGTGCAGCTGACTTATATAGACGTGCAGGTTGTGCACTGCACACAGGTGTGGAGAGCAATGTTATAGTCTATGAGAATGGTGCAGGGCCTGTGCAACCATGGGTGGCACTGCTTTTGGGGGGTCTCTCCCATCCACTGTGGCAATACCGTGTGACCAACTCACCTGGCCTGGTGTCAACTCCAGGGCAGGGGCAGGACTACTGGGATCTAAGCAGGGCCCAGACTTTCTCCCCCATAGCCCTTTTCTTGACTTTTAGTTCTATTGTGCAATCCTCTTGGTCTCTCCTGCCCAAATACGAAGACTCCCGCTCGGAGGGAAAAACCTCTGGCTGACATAAACAGAAGCAGCTTCGGTTCTTCCTGACGACCATGTGCTGAGTAAGAGCTGTTAACGTGCTCACATTGGTGCTTGGCATACAAAACCCAAAATCAAACAGAAAGAAAGTAGCTCCTGCATGAGTACACGGCCCCACCCTGTCAGCTCTCCGTAGGCATCTTGCTTGGTCACAGAAGGCAGGAGGGTGGGTTGTGGAGTAAACTCAGTTTTCATCCTTCACCTGCTTATGTTGTCCAATTGCTGGGGGCTGGATGTTGGATCTGGCTGTAGGACCCTGCTCCTCAGAGGTGGTCTTAGGGGCATCGCCTGCCCAGAGCCTGGCATGAGTCTCCCAGAAGCCAAGTCACAGGCTGAGGCCCCAATTTGTCAGGGCCCCCTCAAAGCCTTCTTTTAGTGGGGGGTTCTCATTTCTAAGGAAATATTCAGTCTAATAGCCTATGCCAGAGTTGAAGAGTCACAGAAGAATCATAGAACTTTGTAGCTGCTAAGGGACCCCAAGGCAGACAATCCAGAGTATCATCTTGACTTTGCAGATGAGCCCAGAGAGGAGACTCGACTGGCCTATGGTCACACAGTGAGTGTGACAAACAGAAAACTAGACCTGACTTTAAACCCAGTGTTCTCTTAAGAAAACCAACTGACAGTTCTTAAGGATCTGTGTTGTACTTAAAATGGCTTAAAATCAATATTAATGGGGAAATGATGGACATTAGCTATTAACCTCCTGGTAATTTCAGAGGGCAGCATTAAAAAAAAAAAAAAAAAAAAAAAAAAAAAAAAGAATTTCCAGTTTCCCTCGTTGGGAAAGAGAGGGCAATTTTGCCTTAAGATGCTACCCAGAAATTGTAGTTTTAAAGTTTAGAACTCTAAATTCAACATTTTGACTGAACAAAGAGTTACCTGATCTGAAGCCCTCCACTCTGGCGGAGAGGGGTGAAGGCTGAGAGTAAAAGCAGGTGTCTCCTATCCACCAGGAAGGCAAAAGCCAAGAGAACTGGCTAATGTTTTGTCTTGACCTCTAATCCCCTTGGACAAATTGTTCCCTTTCATTTTGATCACCCAAAAGTGGAGATACTCTTCCACTCTGTGTGAGTGAGAGTCAGCACTGGGATCACAAGAGGCAGTAATATATATATATATATTATTTAAAACCATAACACAGTTTTAAATGTATTTTCCTGCTGAGTCTCAAAGCAGATTGATTTTTCTTCTTCTTCTTCTTCTTTTTTTTTTTTTTTTTTAAGGAAATGCCAATGAGTGGTGCCTGGATCTTGGTATTACTCTTGTCTCTCTTAACTTTGTTCTAGCAGCTCATTTTGCCTAAAGTATTCTCTGGACCTAATACCTAGTTCCAGAGGGAGCAGTTGAAGTGTTGGCCTTGGACACGGCTAGCTGGTTAGGCTACTGAGAGCCTCCCTTGGCTGGCAAGGGAGAGATTTCCTGAATACAGGGCCTAGCTTTCCTATCACTTCAGAGAAGTAACTTCGCTGGCCCTATAGCGAGATAGAGGTGAGATGCAGTATAAGATAGAGGGTTGCTTCGGCTTGGGTGTGGTGAGTGGGGTGGTATGCTTGTACCCCCAAGTCTACCATGGCAGATGAATGACCATGTCTCTTTGGGACCTAGAGACGACTTCCTTTTCCTTATGGCCTTGAGCCCGGCACAGTCAAAGATGTTAAACCAGAACCCGCTTCCTCAGCTGGTCTTGCTTCTTTGCCTTAGGAAGGGTCTCATCCTCTCTCTAACACTCCCTCTGGCCACTTCCACACCCCGGAATCACAAGGCCCTTCCCTTGTCCCTCCCCTTGGCCTCCCTTGCTCATCATCCTCTGGGATGGGACGCACCAGTCCACATTCTGTCTCTGCCGTCCTCTCTGGCTGCCGTTTATTTTCCTTCAGACACATCTTTCTTGAGCCACAGTCCCGAGTGTATTCTGCCACAATCTGGGACTTCCCGGAGAATGATACACCATGGGCTCCCCCGGCCCTCCGGCCTCGGGGTGGCCCCCTACCCCAGTGCCTCTTGGTCCCCACCCTCGGTGTCCCTGGGTTCCAGCATCACAGACCCCTAACTGTGCTACTCTCTCGCCTGCTTTCCCTACACGGGAACCTCTGGGGTCCATGCTCTGGCCTCCCTGAGGCCTTGATCAAACACTGCTTCTTCTTGAAAGTCTTTTCTTAGTCTTCTAATTGGTTAGGGTTGCCTCCTCATTTCTCCTTACAGGGGTTCATCTCTCCGGTGCATTTTATCTTATGCTACTCAGGATTGCCATTATGGCGGCCAATTTAAAATCTTCTGCCTCTATTGGGATTCCCTCTGTCTCACCGAGTACAGTATCTGTCACACTTTGGGGGCTTACACATACAGATTGAGCTGATGTTCATCTCTGTTGCCCACCTCCCCTCTGCTCTCAGGGGCATCCTTATCCTAGGCTGACACCACAAACTAGGTACCTGCCCTTGTCCACCCTTGCAGGGCTCTGCCTGTGTCAAGAACCCATTTAATCAGCACACAGACTGAGCAGTCCCAGCGTAAAGCACGGCTTCTCTGATGCGTCTGTTCTGGTTTTGTTCAGGCTGAAGCAGAGATTCCCGCCACCACCACAGAGCCCTTTATCATGTGACCAGTGATGTCCCATGACTCGGAGGGTGAGGACCGTGGCTTTTGAGGGTGATACCTATCTTTTGAAACCTTTAATCAGGGAGTTTTCAGAAATGCGAGATTTGTAAGCCCCAGCCCAGAGGACAGATCTTCAGATAATGCACTTTCACGCCTGTGTTAGGTCCACATGGAATAGAAACTTTCGTGGATGAGGCTTTGTCTAGATTTCCTGAGAAACCTACGCTCTAGGACTTAGTGTTAGTTTCACCTACTCATGGTTGTTAGAAAGGAGCAACAGATAAAAATAGTAAAGTCATCAAGTCACAGGCCTTCTGGCCCGTTTCAGCTTCAAGTGTGGAGTGGATTAGGAACCAGGGCCCACTTTGACCTGGTCAGCCAAGGACCACGTAGTTATATATGAAATCTTGCGTCTCTAGGACCAAAGTCATCTGTCCTTTGAAAAGAGTATGGTTCACTTGGAGGTGCTTAAAAAACCAAAAATTCCTCCTTGTCCTTTCATTATTTTCCAGCGTACTGACTGAAGGACGGGTGAGCCCTCCAGGGGGAAAACTGTTCTCTACACAGCAGTTTCAACTGCTCGACTGTGTTGTCTTGTTCAGCATCCACACTAATCCGCACAGGAATTGGAAATGGAGTGTTGGTGGGGTGGGGAGGGGTGCAGGAGCTCTGGGGCCCCAGGGTCTCGTGAGTGGTCCATTCCTGGACGTCTGCACTCTGTGGGGTCCCGTCCTTCACTCTGTCTCTTGCTCTGACCCGAGTTCGTTCTCCTCATCCATTTCGGTTTCTGCCACCGGGGTGAAGATCAAAGAAGGGTCAGGAGGTGCAGGCAAAGGAAGCAGAGAGAGGAAGAGAGAGAGAGAAAGAAGAGAAAGAGAAAAATTAGCAAGCAAAGCAAGAAACAGTTCATGCAGGAAATACAGAAATCGCCCCACGAGGCTGATTAAGAATGCAGTTGAGGTACAGCTGGTGTGGGTGAGGGTTTGGGATTGTGGAATTTGTACCACTCTGAGAATTTGCATAGTCATAAGTCCTGGCTCATAAAAATTACAGCATTCTGCCCCTGGCACGACATTAAGGGTGGAGTGGAACTTGCCTTGGGTCACCATGACAAGCTGGAGGCAGGGTCCGGACAACCACCCATAATTCCCACTTCCTTTCCCAAGTGACTTCACTACACATGCACACTTCTTGTCTGTTCCCCACCTCTTTCCCCATAATCCTTCAGGGCTTGAAATTTCTCAGTCTTGCTCATCCTTATACCTCCCTTAGGACCTAGCATGGGGCAGAGAGATGCTTAGTAGGAACCTGCTCAGTGAATGAGCAGAGATGCCAGGAATGTCTGAATGGGGATTCTAAGAATCCTAATCCAGGCTATCCTGGAAGAACCAGGTCATATTCAGGAGAAAAAAAAAAATCTTCTTTTCTCTAGTACAAAATGACAGGCATTCTTTAGTATACTAACATAAGTCACATGAGACGGTACCATCAAATACAGTAGTGTGTTATTCTTACCAGAACTTCCATTATAATTAAAAAAGCATGCATGCGTTATTAGGGGAAAATTATTATTCAAGTTTTCTGCCTTCCAAAAGCATGAATGAGAGAAAAGCCTCTGCCAAATGAGGAGGTTTGTTTGGTGTAGAGTGGTGGTGGGGGGGGGGGAGAAAGACATTTTTATGGGGCTTTCATTTATTCCCAGTTGGTCCCACAGGTATGATATGTACATTAACTCAACTGGTCCTTTGAATAATCAAGAATGCAGGAAACTGAGGCCAAAAGTCTGAGTGCATGGCTTGGGGACATTCAACGGGTTGAGTCTGGATTTGATCTAGAACATCCTGACTTTAAACCTACCCTACCCTCTACACACCACATTCTTTTTTCCTTCCTCCTTCAGAATGCCCCCTTGCTTTCCCCTGCCCAGTGCTTCCCACAGAACTCAGTCCTAGCACTACACGCGAGCCACGTGTTGGACGAGGTGCGGGATGTGTCTCCTGGCATTTGAGTTCCTCAGATTCTGAACCTTGTCTTTTCTATCTGAGTTCCTTAGAGGCACCCGGAGAATGATTGTTGAAGCCATAAGATGCCCCCCTTTCCCACATTGTGCTCTGACTCCAGCCACATCATCTTGTTAAAAAAAATTTAAAGGCAAATATTCTCAAACATTCTGCCTGGGATTTGCCTCAAGAGAGTTCACCCTGACAGTGTCCCACGAGGCTGCGTGAGTGGATCTGCCTGCTTAGGGAATTTGAGCCTTTCAGAAGAAGGGACAAAGACACCACAGTTTATATGCAGTCATGAAATGCAGCCGGGCGGGACCAACCCTAACACTTGACTTCTTCCCTGTCTGACCTAAAGCCAATCCTCCCCTTTGTCCTTCTCTCTTCCTCCCCTTCCCATAACCACACCTCCCTTCCTTAGTCCTGCTGTAATGAGTTTTCTAGAACTGTGGTCTTTACAAGTCTCGAACTAGAACTACCTGGATAAGGGGACAGCGTGACAGCTGGTATATTTTTACAATGCTCACTAAGTGAGCAGTATTTGAGAAATGCCCCCAATATGTTCTAGAGTATTAAGGCTAGTTCAACTTTTTATTTTAATTTGAGGTGAAGGATCTTGTCCGTGGTTGCATCTGCATCTCAAGAGCCAATACAGAGCTGTGTCCCCTGCTTTACACAGACCCTTTGCACTAACCTCACAGCCTTTCCTGACAGGCCCTAAATCATGAGCTGTTCCAGAAACCTTAGTGGGTATGGCTGATGGCCACATGGAGATTGGCAAGGTCATTGAGCTCTGGGCACTGGTGCTGAAATAGTTTCCTTAATTAGCAATGGCCAGAGCTCATTTCAAACCTGGGGACAAGCTACTCCTTTAGCAAGTTTGGCAACCTGTCTGTAGGCAGAGGTGAAATTAGTATTTAGGAAGTAAACTGGGACCAACAAGAAGGTTCCTTCGGAATCTTGGTATCTTACTGCCCAGAGAAACAATAGCCTTTTGGTCTAGCCCTTATGTGTTTGCTGAATTCCTGCCCCCAACCTTCTTTGAGAGCACCTGTTAAGTTTTCACCTTTGTGTGGTCTCTGGTTAGAACCCACCAGTGCTGGGGAGCTCATTGTCTTTATCACAGACCAATTTTGTTTTCTTACTTTTACAGGTTGGGATCCTGTTACTCCATGTCCCATCCTTCAGACACTCGATCTGGAATGTATCCATCTCCACATTATCCTAGGAAAAAACATGAAGAAGTTGTGGCCTTCGAAGGAGGTTGTTTCCCAGTATAACCAGCTCAAATTCCAAAGCCAGTTGTCCTTGACCGAGATTTTTTAAACACGGTCCTCCAGGGGCAAGGTCGATGATAGGAAATAGAGAGTTGCTGAATTCATGGTCCCTGTTCCTACTCTGGAGAGGGGCAAGGACTGTGTGGAAGAAAGGGCTTGGACAACTGTCTGAAAGGGGAACACTGTACCTCTGACTCCTGTTCTAGAGCCGTGGCTCTCAAACATAGTAGACATCACTATCTTTTGCACAGACCACTGCCCTCCCGGCGCCCCCCCCCGCCCCGCCCCGAGTTTCTGATTCAGTGGGCCTGGCTTGGAGAACATGGCTTGGATTTCTAATAAGTGATGTGATGCTGTGGTGGGGACCCTACGTGGAGACGCATTCCCTGAGAACCCTCCTCTAGCTTGGCTCATACCAGTCTCACCTGGGTAACATAACAAAAAACCAATCACCGACCCTTACCCAGGGATTCTGCTTTAATTCACCTCAAGTGAGGGGCCTGTGAGGTCATTTCATATTATTTTTAAATCAGCCAGGTGATTCCTAGGAGAGTGAGCACCATCTGTCTGCCATCTCTAAAAGCTCTCCTTCCTGTCCCAGTCTCCCCCAGTAGGCCTGATTGATGAACTTTGTTAATGTTGTCTGTCCTGATTGTAGGGATGAATGAATCTTGATTTGTTTTTGATATTCAAATCAGCCCAAGCTCTGATAGAGGACTTCTGTGCCATTTCCAAAGGTGAAAATCTGGGATGCATGCTTTGGATTTTCAAAGGACTGGAATTTCTGGAACACGTTGGAGGTTTATGGGGAAGTTAGGGAATCCTATGGTGGGACCATGACAAGCTCTGGAAGCCCATCGGCCTTGGGAGGCCCTAGAGCATTCCTCTGGCCCGGTGGCTCTTCCTCCCCCAGCAGGACCCTGTACCTTCAGCATTTTGTAGCCTGTGTCACAGCTGATGAGCACCTGGTCTTTGAAGGAATACGTGGTTTGTAGGGGCTCAATTTTCCCGTGGACAGGAGGCTGTGGCTCTGGGCACTCATTCCCTGGTGAGAGCAATGAAAGGACAGTGGGTGAGAAAACAAGGAAAAGTCTGTAACAGGCAGCTGGCCCCTGGGGTGCAAGTTGTGGTGCAGGGGAAACCCACAGAACTGGGTGTTATGGGCCTGCACCTTCTAGGCCCTGAAGAGTTATTCTGGAAGCTTAAGCAGCTGACTTTCCAACTTGGACCTCTAGTTCCTCATCTGTAAAACGAGGTGGTTGGCCAAATGATTTCATCACGACTCAGGGTTGGGCAGGATATTAGGTGTCATTGAGTGCAACCCTTGTCTGAGGCTGCCTTTACAACATCTTCCATAGTAGACACCAAACATCTTTTTTATTCCTACAGTGACAGGGAACTCAATACCTAGCAAACCTTTACTTTTCTTACTAGACTCCTCTGATCAAAGGAACAGTATTTTTCTATTCAATTAAAATCTGTTTCCTTGTAATTTGCTCTCACAGGGCAGAATTTGTCCTCTTGGGCTTCTCAGGATGACTCTAATTGCTTTTTCTCCCCAAGACCATTCTTCAAAGAGTTAGAGACACTGTGACCATATGCCTCTGAGCTTTCCCTTCCAAAGGCTACATTGGACTGGATTCCCAGGCCTGAGTTTACCCCTGACAATTTTTCCTGGACAAACTCTCCCTAGAATTGGACACCAATGTGATAATGCAGGAAAGACCAGGATATCAGATCTATGAGCTGGATTAGCCACACCCAGCACCCTCTTCTTCCTCGGCTTACTGCAGACTTCTGGGGTAAATGGCTCTCCCAGAGTTTGGGCCAGGACAGGCTGCCTTGGAGTACTGGGGAATGACACCTGTGGATGCTATCAGTCTGTGGCCACAGGAGTCAAACAGCCATCATGAAACAGTATGAGCTTTGGGCCCACACTCAAATCCCTGCCCCAGCCTTGGAGAGAGCTGAACTGGGAGGGTTCTTTCCAGGCCCAGTGAATCAGTGTGAAAGAGAAGAGTTTAGGAAATAAGGTGGGGTTTTGTTTGTTTGTTGTTGTTTTTTAAATCTGCTTATGTGATTCTGAAGTGTAGTAGGTTTGAAAGCTATGTCTAGTCTAAACCCACCATTATTGCTTCTCTTGCCCCCATTTTATGGATGGGAAACTGAGTCAGGAGGGAGCATATACCTGGCTCCACACTCCTCTGTAGCAGAGCTGGGGGTCCTGCCACAACCCCAGGGGAGTCCCAAGCCTGTACCCCTCATCTCTCAGCCACTGCCCCATGAGGGCTGAGCACAGTGAGCAAGCATGACCCACAGAGAGAGAGGCCATGTTACCTGTTGCCCTGTACGAGAGCCTCCAGCCCCGGTTCTCCCCTGAGTTGTCGCTGCGGAACAGGATCTGGACACTGTGGCTCTGGGTATTGATGGGTTCTGGGGCTCTCTCTCCACAGAAGGGCCCAAAAACATTTGGACCAGCTTTAATCTATGAGGAGCAAGATGGAGAAAAAGGGTTACATCTGAGCAGTGGTAGCAGTTGCTGGGACCATCTCTATACTGAACCCCGGTTTTCTGGAAGCCTCCATAGGAACCCCTAGTGTGTTTTTTAGTGGGCATCACCATTCACCAAAGAGTTCCATCTCCACTCTCTCATTTACAGATTACAACAATCTTGGTAGTGGATGAGGCAGGCTAATAACTCTCTTCTCAGAGATGAGCATTCCAGGCTCAGAAAGGGACAGAGCCCTGTCCAGGGGCATAGGATAGAAAGGGCCTCTGCTCTCACAGAATCTGCAGTCTAGTCAAGGATGGCAGGGATGGGGGAGTGGGACTAACAATAAATGACAAGCAAAATAATTACATGTGGTGGCACAAATTATAAAAAAAAAATCAGGATAATATATACATATAATATAAATATATCCTATATATTTATAATTTATGTGGTACAATCGGTGTAACCTAATTTATTATTTATATATTAGATTAAACTTTACTTATTTTTGTAATAAAACTTCAAATAGGTGGTCACAGATGGCTTCTTTGGTTGGATTTAAGACATAAGGAAGAGGGGAAAATACTTTCCAGGCAGAGAAAACAGCATATGTAAAGGTTAAAATCAAAGGTGGGAAAGGACCCAGCAAGTATTAAGAACAGAAAGGAAGCCAGAGTGGCTGAAGCAGAGGGAGAACCATAGCATGAAGTAGGAAAGGCAGGCGAACACCACATGGTGTTGAGGAATTTACATTCACTTCCAAGAACAACCCTGATTTAATCTGGCTTTTATAAAGCTCAGCCTCGATGCCGATGCCGTGGAGAGCAGACAATGTAGGGCAAGGGTGGAGGCAAGAAAACCAGCTGGAAGCTTTGCAAGAGAGATGATGGGGTTTGGCCTGGGATGCAGTCCATGGGGAATGGAGAGAAGGAAGTAGGCACTATTAGCTGATCTGGATTTTCGGACTCCCAGGACCAGGTCCTTCCTGTGTCTCTCACTCTTTTTCTTTCCATCTCCAAGAATCAGGACTCCCAAGCCCTCATCTGGTGACTTCTACAATCCTGGGTGATATCTCTATCTTATCACCCTTATTGTGGATGGGTGAAAAAGTGAAGGCCCATGAAATTAAGTACCTGGAGAAGGCTCACAGCATAGCTCCTGAGCTACTGTGTGTGGTAGGCAAAATTCTAAGATGGTCCCCATGACCTTCACTTTTGGTATTACTTCATGATGATATCATATAACTTGGCAAAAGGGATTTTACAGGTGGCCAAGAAGTTAGCATTCAATCAGGGAAGATCCCTATGCTGGATCCGATTAAGCTGGTAGATGGTATTTTAAATAATGACCTCTTGGGAAGCAAGCAGCTTGATCCCCTATCCTGGGAGAAAATAAAGGGCCAAGAATATCAATTTTCCCAATTCAACCAAGATTTCCCAGCATCTCCAGGGCGAGCATCCATTGTAGGCTTACCTTGATGTAGTCATAGGGGCAGGACACCTCAGGATGATCCTCAATGTCGAAAATGTCCTCAAACTGCAGGCTGACCATGAAACCCTCCTCTAGCTCTATCGTGTAGAAGCATTCCGAGCTCTTAGGATAAGGGTTGGGGAAGTCAGGGCTGGTGATCACACCGGTCCTCTGGGTAAAGAGGTTGTCACTGCACTCCACTGTGGGAACATACCAGAGCAAAATGGCACACCAAAACCAAGGCCACAGCAACCCCTTTCTTATCTGTTACTATATTTTTCCCACTGGTCCTGAGAGGCAATCAGGGAAGGCATCACTATCCCTATTTTACTGATGGGTAGAATTAATTTATCCAAGATCACACATCTAGTAATTTTCAGAGTTAAGACTCAAAGGCAGTAAGTGTGAAAGCCTTCTCATCAGATTCTCTGGTATTGGTGAGGGGAAAGGAGAGGTCTGAGATGGAAAGGTTTTGAGACAGAGTGGGAGGGGGAATCAACTGGACCTCTTTTTCTTGTTCTCCCCTCAGCCCAGAACTCCATTCTCTGTTCAAAGTCTTCCTGATCCCTCATCCAACACAGGATCCTCACACATACTATCACTCTTTGGCGTCTAACCTTGCTGTTTTTCCTCTTGCTGCTGACTACTACCTGACATTATGTAGTATATTTGCTGGTGTATTTTCTTGCCCCCACTAAATTGTAAGTTCCCTGAGCTCAGGGATTCTGCTTTGTTCCCCACTGTAGCTGCAACAAAGGACCCAGTGTCCTGGGGTCATGGCCATAGCTTAGCCCTGCAAAGGCCCTTTATTGGCCACCAAAACTTTCTCCTTGGGCTGACCCATCTTAAATCTGGGATGTCAATCCTTTCTAAGCCCCTAATTATTGTGCTCGTTTGCAAGTGAGAAAACTGGCTCAGAGAAGGGGCACGGTTAACCTGAAGTCCTATAGCTTTGAGCTGCAGAGCATGGTTAAGAGAATCTTGAATCCTCTTGAATCCTCATCTCTTTTCATTTCCTACCCCAAGCACTCTCTGGGGGGTGACATCGCCCCCATGGGGGCTAAAATTGTTTGGGGTTTTTTTTGGAGTGATTACTCTTTTTATTCATAATACACAGATGGACAGAGTACATAAACACATATATAGTATTACCTGTGGTATTAAGATTTCACAGCTAGTGGAAATTAGGAAGATAATGTTTAAAAAGTCTCCTGGAGGCAGAGGAGAAACTGAAAACAAAGATACTGAGAAGCTCTACTCATTCCAGCCCTCACTGTACTTAGCATGTAGTAGATACTCAGTAAACACCTCCAGAATGAAAAGCAGAGAAAATAGAGCCCTCTTGAAGAAACCTCCTGTATGTGCCTGCTTTATAATGATGAGTCACATGGGTTTTGTTTTGTTTTGTTTTCCCCTAGAAGCAAGGGAATCTTTTGAAGGAGGAAGGAAAGGAAGTCTTGCTTCCAGTTTTGCTCTCCTCCAATGATCCTCCACGTGGTTTCCATGAGACTCTCCTAAAACACAAATCCTTATCCTGTAACCATCTATACTAATCTGCTGTCAATGCCTCAGACTCTGAGTTTTTGCAGAAGCTCTTCTCTCTGCCTGAAGCACCCTCCTTTTCCTTCGTCTTTGTTCTCTGCCAAGGGTCACCATCTCTGGGACATGTCTGCTTGCGACGCAGTGTAAACTCAGGTAAGATTGTACCAAGCCCACACTTCTTTTACAGCACTGATTACATTTCACCATTTTCCTCTGTGGCAATGACCCCACTAGCCAGGGAGACCCTCAGGGAAAGTGGCTGAAGCCTTCTATTTGTCCATTTCTCCATCGCTGCCCTGCCTGGACACAACAGCTGGGTGGGCATGTTCACTAGACAGGAAGATGAAGAGAGAAGGAATGGGGCATTTTCTTGCTGTCTCTCTTTGTCTCTCTCTTCCCACACCTTTCCTTTGGACTGAGGTTCTTTTGATCACAGAGGAACTTGGGAGGCCATGGGAGTGAGGAGAAAAGGAATTGCTGGGTGAGGCCAAGCTCATGGCTCAGAGCAAGGGGACCAGGAAACCCAGGTTTTCCCATAACTTGGCCAGGCTTGTTACCTGCAGTAGGAGAGCATAAATTCCTGCTGCTGAGGAAGAAAGAGGGCCTAGAGGTTAGGGCTTCTCAAATGTGGTCCTTTGGGCCCTGAACCCAGACTTTCCAACTGGTGGGCATTTCAGCATCTTCATCCATGTGGTATCTGAGGCCGAGCTCTCTGGCTTCATTTCTAATTGTTCCTACTCCGTATCTGTCCCTCCTTGGAGCCTCCCCTAATCTTATTGGAAAACATGGCACAAAATGGTGGCATGTAGTGTGATCCCTGGGCCCCACCTCGGCAGGTCCTGTTGTCTGTATGGAGGAGGTAGCCAAAGCGGCAGGAGCAGTAGTAGCCGCCGATGTAGTTATGACAATAGTGGTCACAGGACAGCTCCTCATCCTCCCGTTCGGTGCACTCGTCCACATCTGCAGGGCAATCAATCCATGTGTGAGGATGAAGACAACAGCCACCATCTACAGAGCACGTTGTATGGGCCACTCCCTGTGCTAGCTTCACATAAAGCCCAAAAGTAGCCATTCCTTCCCTTTACAAATGAGGAAACTGGAACTCAGAGCAGCACAAGGCAACTTACCCAAGATGGCAGAGAGCCAGGTTCAAGGCCAGGCAAGCTGAGTCCTCGTGATGCCAGTACCCTTTAATGCTTGTGGTAATAGCAAGCAGGACTGTCACCCTCTTACCATCCACATTCCACAGATGATGAAACAGAGACCTGGGGCCTTTAAAGAACTTACTCCATGTCACAGAGATGGTAAGTGGTGGAGTCAGCATTCACAGCCAGGGAGGCTGGCTCCAGAGCTCACTCTTCATGTCTAGTCCATGCTGCGCCTCTCTCTTTATGTCACTTCCCTCAGCAGTGGAAATGTAAACATTAAAATATATGTTCTCAACCCGATTTAAGGATTTGATGGTATATTTTTCCCCAACAGATACAGGAATGGCCAAAAGGCACATGAAAAAATGCTTGACATCATTAGTCACCAGGAAAATATAAGTCAAAACCATAATGAGGTACCACTACATATCCCACCAGAATTTTAAATTTTAAAAATTGAAAAATTGATAACATCAAACTCTGATACATTGGTGAAGGAATATAAAATGGTACAAAAACCCTTTGGAAAAGGTCTGGCAATTTCTTGTGAAATTAATATATAGTCCTTCTCTATGACCCAATAATACTACTCCTAGATATTTACCCAATACAAGTGAAAGCATATGTCCAGAAAAAGGCTAGTACAGGAAACCTCTTTAATGAGAACCTCTGTAAGGAGGTTGGCTCTGTAAGGAGAGCCAAAAGAATGGATAGAGCGCAGGTGTCCATCAGTGGAAGAATGGATAAACAGATTGTAGAATATTTATACAATGGAAAATTGCTCTGCCAGGAAAGGAACGAATTATCAATGTGTTGCAACATGACCGAACCTCAGAAACTTTACCCTGAGTAAAAGAATCCTCACTTCCAGAATATACTTTGTGCATATTCATTTATATAAAGTTTCAGAAGAGGCAACACAAATCTATGGTGGAAAAAAATTGGAACAGTTGTTGCTTCTAAGGGAGATGGGAGCAGAGTGTGATTGGGAAGGAATATAAGGGAATTTTTCTGGGTCAGTGGTAAAGTTCAATATCTTGTCAGGGCTTTGGGTCACATACAAATAAATTTCTCAAAAATCAACAAGTGCAAGTGCGCTTAGGCTTGTCCATTTCATTGAATAAAAATTTTACATTCAAAGAAAGAAAATTATAGATAGATATTGCTCTTCACCAAAATGATTTGCATGCTAAAGTATTTAGGAAAAAGTGTACTGCTGTCTGCAATTTACTTTGAAATGCACCAAAAAGGATGGATTGATGGATAGATAGAAGATAGATGGGGAGATATATGATAGAGCAAATGCAGTAAGGCATTAATGGCAGAATCTCTATGGTGAGTATGTATGTGTTCCTTGTGAAAAAGAAAGCTTATGGTACTTCTAGTTTTTAGAGAGAAAGGGAGACCTGAGGATGAGCCATCCACTTCTCCAACTTACCCACGGCCATGTAGTGGGCATCAAAGCCTGTGAATCGCTCCTCATTGGAGAAATCTGACCGGAAAGTGATGGACATGAAGGAGCCGGGGGAGAACACAACTTCCTGGCCAGGGGTCTGCTCTGTGTCTGTAGTCTCCTGGCCACAGAACGTTGCTAGCACCTGCTCTTCTGTTTCTACCTTTGGGGTCAAGAGAGAGGGAACAAGATAAGTAGCTTCCCAAATTAACTTCCCTGCTGGTCTCCAGGAGAAAAGAGGGAGAGTCTGCCCACGAGTATACCAGGCAGGCTGAGAAACCCAGAGAAAGGGGATGCAGGATTCTGGGACTTGAGGAATCACACAGTATGGGTTAAGTCTATGTGCCTGTTTAGTCGGTGCTTCATTAACTTGTGTAAGTCCATCAGAAGTAGCTTGACATCTGTCATTCCTATAGACAGCAAAATGGCTTATTTGTTGAAAATAACTCAATATTAGAATTCAGAAAGAGTTAGATAACTTCACGGGTAGATTCCATATGCAACAGGAACTGACCACATTTCCAAAGGTCAGTCATTGAGCATTCAGTGGGTGCCTGCCTGTGAGCAAAGCATGGGAGCTGTGCATCGGGAGACAGGGTTTAGTCAGACAGAAACACACACACAGGACTATTATACAGCGGGACAAGGGCTTCAGCAGGGAACACAAGCACTGGGAACGCGCACTTCGGAAGGAGATGAAAGGATCAGAATGGAAACTACAGGAGAGCGGACACTTTGTTTTCTTTGCAGATGCGTTTTCAGTGCCTGGAGGTGGAGGTGGAGGTGGAGGGAGACCTGGGGCATAGCAGTTACCCAACAAACGTTTGTTGTCAAGAACTAAAATTTGAGGGGTGTTCTGAGGACAATGAGAAGCCAGGGAGTCTGTAGGGATTATAGGAGGAGAAGTACATTGCAGGGTAGGTTGAAATGAGATTATGACTGAGCTGCTTATGCTCTCTCTCAGATAAACAAATTAAAAAAAAAAAAAAAAAAAAAAAAAAAGACCGAGCTTGAACACCATAATAACACTGTGTGACTCTTGCTTCTGTGAGTAAAGGAAAGACATGAAAATGTCTGAAAAGGGAAATTGTGTAAATAGAACTATATTTAATAGGTGGTCTTCATAATTCAGGAATGACTGGAATCTTCTCTGAAATGGTTGTTTGTGTTAAGACTCAGAGGCAAAAATGACCTATTTGCTGAAAGAGTTCCCTACTTTGGACGAGCCGGAGGCCCTGTGTAAATTCAGGGACCCAAGTACAGATCCTGAACTGGTTGCATAAGCTGATGTTGTGTGAGTTTGGTTTGGGAAGCACAATATAGTAGCTGGTTGGTATACGTATTTGACTATGCATACTTGGTCTACCTACCACTGTATCGTTTACACTAACTGGCTTCTTTAGAGGTTGTGTTTGTGTTTGCAACCTCTAGATTAACATCTTAGCCAAGATGCATGAGAAAATCTCTTAGCTAGAATGACTCTGCTGCCTTTCAAAGTCATTAAAGGAAAGTTCTCAAAGGCTCTGCCTATCTCTAGTAGCTTCTAATGCATTCATTGTTTTGTTCATTAGCTTAGTATGTCAGAAGTATCTTGACATTTGACACTTCTGTTTTGAAACTAATGATTTATTTATTTAAGATAAGTAGGAGTTTTAAAGAAAAACAATTTGCCTTGGCAACAAAGCACAAGGACAATTAATCACTAACTTTGGGAACTGAAGTGTAAACAGAAGATGAGATCATGGCTTTGCTGTTTATTTCTCTTCTCTGCAGATACTGACCAAACTCACACCAGCCTTATTACTGTAGACTGTACCTATCTGCACACAGTCACTTCTTCGACCACCATGGCTGGTTTATTATTTTGGTTATCTGAGTTTTCCAGATAGCTGAAGTTTTACCTGACTATAATTAATTTATTGTTATTATTTGATGTAATGCTTTTTAAAGTGCTTTATTTTTTCAAAAAAAAATTTATTTATTTATTTGAGAGAAAGAGTGAGCAAGAGAGGAGAGAATACGAGAGGGGGGAAGCAGCAGAGGGAGAGGGAGAAGCAGACTCTCCACTGCACAAGTGCCAGATGTGGGACTTGATACCAGGACCCCGGGATCATGACCTGAGTTGAAGGCAGGTGCTTAGCCAACTGAGCCACCCAGGCCTCCCTTTCAAAGTGCTTTATACAAATCCCTGATTTCTTAGGTGAAACATGCTAACTCTTTTTGGTGATCCAGGGACATTATTATGGATGTCAACCACCTTGGGGATATTGTGTTGTGTCATGTTACCTGCCCTGCATGGAACAACCCCCGACCATAATGCCTTTGCAGTTCTTATGTCTCCCTTATGTAGTGTTTTATTTTGTGTCTTTTTATTTTTTTAATCAGTCTGTTAACTGAAATGTGTTGTAAAATAGAAATTAGTTGGGCTGCTCTTATTAGAACTTAATAAAAATAAGACTAAGTAGGTTTAGAGTGAAGACTTAAAATAGGCATGAAGGGGAGACCACTGTCTTAGTGACTTCTATTTTGGAGTAGTATAAGGTAGATAGACCTGGCAGTTGGAGGTCCTGGGCGTGTTCCTGACTACCATAAACTATTCCATGTCCGCCTGCTCTCTAGTTCTCAACTATCCACCTGGTAGAGCAGGGGTTTGAACTAGCTGATCTATATGTCCTCTTCCAATCTGATGTACTGGTATTCTAACAAGTCATCATGCCCATACATTCAATGGGCCAACTAGAAAATGGTGAGCAGGAGTTTTGACACACTGATTGCTTTCTTTTGAAGAACTCGATGAACTTGAACTTCTTCGTGATCTAGAACCATGTTATACCAAGTCAGCTACTTAATGAATAGTGATGCCTTGAGCATTAACACTTCCAGACTCGACAGCTTCCTTTCTGTATTTTTATATCCCCAAAGTTTCTGTAGATAGGACACTTTCCATGTAGCTACTCTCTGTAGTACCAACCAGAGATAACATGGATCAGGGGAGACCTAATGAAGATCTGTGATAATAAACTCTCTTGTAACTTGCAGGATAAAGGACATTTTCATGATGGCAGATAAACAGTCATCACATGCAGAGCCACAATATTGCAGAGAACAGGTAAGCATGTTCCAGCTGAGGCCTATGGAAAATCTGAGCCATCCCTACCTTTAGGAGCAGGGAAGAGAAGGCTCTGGAAGCTTAGGAATTCAGCCTGCAGCTCAGAATAGAGTCTTAGAATATCAGAGCTGAAAAAGAGGGACCTTTAAAAGTTATTTCAACCACCCTCCAGAGGAAACTGAGGTCCAAAGAGGGCCAGTGACTTGCTCAGGAGTAGAGAGATAACCACAAGCATTTCCTGATATCAGTTTTGCTGTTGGAACTCTTCTGACCCTGAAGAAAGGAACCCACCAACCCAGAGAGTACATGACAAAAGACATAGGCACTTTGCCAAGACAACTTTTCTGGCTCAAGGGCCTCTTCAAACTTTATCTTGGGTGCATGGACTGTCTCCCAGAGAGGATGTGGCTCAGTGACAGCTCCTACCATAACCCAGACGGGGGTGGGGGTGGGGTCACTGACCTTGGTTAATATGTGTAGCCCCCTGTTATGAATTATAAAATTCTACAGAAATCATTTACCTCAATTACAAGCAGAAGATTGAACCATTGCTTCTGTTTGGACTGTCCCATTTCTAGGGTCATCATATTAACATGATGGAGAGAAGTACCTTATCAAATGAAGACATGGAATTCATCATAGAGAACCATCTGGCTGGGGATCACAGACTCTTCATTTTTCTATTTCTTATTATGGCAACCATATCCTTTCAGGCTATTGTCATTTAGGGTGCCAACACATGGATGCATGTCCTCAATTTGTGTTCTTTCAACTCAATTCAAAAAGTATTTATATACCAAATTCTGTCTGGACTATAGAGTGGAGGATGCCAAAAATTATTTATTTGTTGCATGAGCTTAAAGAGCAAGTCCCCTGCCTTGAGGAAAGTGAAATTTAGTAGGAGAATAATATAAATGCTCAAGTGCGTATGTGTTAGGGAATTGTCAGGTCATAGTTATTGCAGTGAAAGATAGGAAGCCCCAGGGGGTCAAAGAAGGAAAAAAAAAATGACATTGAGCTGAAGGGAATCATAAAAAATTTAGGAAGAAGAGAATATTCTTTGAGTTGAGGCCTGAAAGATGAATAGGACTCAAGGAGATGGAAATAGTAGGTGGAGGGCAGGCAGTAGCTCTCATGCTGAGGGAATAATGAAATCCCAGAGGTAGTCAGGGTCTCAACTGTCCCTTCCTTCTCACTACCACCTGCCATAGGAAAGGGGTTCTGTTGAGGACAGGGAGCTGGGAAGAGAGATCTAAGGAGAAGAAGCCAGAGTCTGTTTTCTATGAATTTTCACCTGTATAAGCCGCACAAACCTTGGCAAAACTAAGGCAGGACAGCAGACACGTTGTCCCAATTTCTGTGGGAGGACAGCTGCAGCTGTTCTCCACATGTCTGTAAAGTCATTTCATCAGAGTTGAACAGATACACTGACAGCTATCTACCAGTCCCTGGAGCAATGCATGGAAAAGGTAGCTCAGGAATGATGGTTCTCATTTTATTTTACCTTTGTATTTTATTTTTTGAAAGATTTTATTTATTTGACAGAGAGAGAGAGAGCCAGAGAGAGTACAAATGGAGGGAGGGGTAGAGGGAGAAGCAATCTCCCCACTGAGCAGGAAGCCCAATGTGGGGCTCCATCCCAGGACCCTGGGACCATGAACTGAGCTGAAAGCAGATGCTTAACCGACTGAGCCATCCAGGTGCCCCTGTTCTCATTTTATAATGGGAAGCCTTGAAAGCCACATGATTTAAATGAATCAGGCTAGGTCATTATCTACTGAGTAGTGACCTCAGGCCAATAACTGCAGCATCCTAATTCCCTAACCAATAACCTCCTTCTCCTTGAAGGCTTGAGGCAAGCAAACAAAGGCTGTACTACAGACCCAGAAACCTCAAGGCTTTTCTTGTCAGTGTCCCCAGGCTATATCCTGGAGCTTCTCTGACATCTTCTCTGGGCTTTTGAAGAACTTCTCGGAATTAATGTAGTCAGATAGTCATGGAGTGTCCTGGATTGTCCTGCTGTAAATTTAGTTAATCTGGAAACTACTCCCCAGAATCTCCTTTCCTATATAGTTCTGGAGTAGAGTTGGCCAAAGGAGACACTTGTATGAGTTAGGACACAATAGTCCTTACTGTCTGAAGGTTGTTTTGTGATCCTACACAGAGATGGACAGATGTAGATGTGCCCGATAGGTTCCAGCTTGTCCTCACTCTCCTCCACTCTGTATCCATCACTGCTGGAAACTACTGCTCTGATGACCAGCAATGACCTAGACCTATCGCCAGATACTTGTACGTGGACCTACTGAGGTAGGAGCTGCTCGAAGCCAACAACTGCTCACAGAACCCTCCCTGCTGAACCCCCTTCACTTTGGCTCCTTAGATGGTCTTGAATTCTCTCATTCCCCAGCAGATGCCAACATCTCCACCATGCCAGGGCTTCAGGAGCTGATTAGTGACTATGGTCCTCCAACGACCAGCCCCACCCTTCACTGCCACAGCGCCTCCTCTAGTCACGTGATTTCAGATACCCAAAATAGCGATTACCTCACATTGCTCACAGATGCTCTGCTTTTCCTCACGGAACTCTGGCTGGTACAGTTACTGGAATCAGAAGTCCAGTACTATAGTAACAAACAATTAAGACCCATGGCTTGGGTTTTGGATTGGCAGCAAGTAGAGACTGAAAAAGCAGGGACAAACTGCTACAGGAAGCTTGCAAAGGCGACCTGAATCATGTAGTGGTGAAATGTTTGACACAACTTGCCCGTGGCAACATAGAAGGTAGAAAAATCCTACACACTAAGCTTGTGGCTCTGCTTAGGAGATCTCTAGGCAATGTTGAAAGTGTCAGTATGTGTTTTTAGCTGTATATGACAAGGTACTTCAGGAAGAAGTAGGTCTTACGTGTGCAAGCCTTGTGACTTGCTTTGACAAAAGGCATGTGGTATGTGGAGATGGAGTGCTGCTTCCAAGGGGCCCTGTAGCCTTTCAGGCATCAGGGGGCCTTGTAGCCCTTTCCCATTGTGGAATATTGCCCTGGGGCCTCCATGTGAGGAAGCTCTGCCAGGCCTACTGGAAAAGCAAAGGTCACATAGAGCAGAGATGAATCATCCCAATTGAGGTCTCTAGACCAACCAGCTGACAGCTACCACCAACCGCCAGATAGGTGAGTGAGGCCATCTTGAACCTTCCAGCTTCAGTCAAGCCTCTACTGGAATGGCCTCTGGCAAATCCAGCCAAAGGAGCATCCTGCTAAGCCCAAACTTCTGACCAGAGGACTTGAGCAAATAAAATGGATGTTGTTTCAGCTACCGAGTTCTAGAATGGTTTGTCACACAGCAATAGATATGCTATGGGGTGAGGAAATAATTTGCGACAAAGGGAAGATTTGAGATTGAGATTGAGATTCTGAACGCACACTTGGAGAATTTCAATCTCGTGGGTTCTTCAGGCCTTGAGAGTTACTTAGTCTAACTTTTTTTCTACCACACCCTTATCAAAAAACCATGCAACCTTTTTACTATTGATTGCAAAGATGAGACCCTCACTAACTTCTAAGATGGATCAGGCCGTTTGAATTATCCTTGACTTGGAAAATTCTCTCTTGGCCCCCTCTCTAGAAAAATAACTTAAGGGAAGACATTCCAAGTGCGGAAAAATTTTTTGTGAATAAAGATATGTAGAGCAGTCATGTATAATGATAGAAATCCAGAAACAATGTAAATATTCCATTCTGGGGAGGGGGAACAGTTAAATTCACCTTGATTTAGTAAATATTAGGCAGCCATTATTTATCACATTAATGGAGAATTTACAAAGATCTGGAGGCTTTATTAGAAGGTTATATTAAACAAAAAAGGAAAAAATCTGTATACATGGTGAAATCACAACTATGTAGAACGTATGCTTTGAAAATAAAAAGAAGAAGGAATTAGAGCAAACTGTTAGTTAGTTGAACTAACAGTTTGAACTAACAGTTGAATGGCTAGTTGAACTACAGATCTTTCTTTTTTCTCTGTTTTTATATTTTAAAAGTATTTTAAAAAGACACCTGGACCCACAACTACTTCCTTCTAGCTTCTGTCAATGATTAGTTTAGGTCAACAAACAGGGGGCACACAGGAGGGACAACTAACCAGCTTGGAAGCTCAGCGCTGGTTTGCGGGCCCTCTGTCTCTCATGTCCACCAGAGTCTCTGGTATGGGGACTCCTCTTCACTCTGTCACTACCTAACCTTTTCTTCTAGCCCCTGGGTCCCAACAGAGCTAAAAATGACATGACGATCTCTGCTCTATTTCCACAAAATTATATGATGAAAAATGAAATTCTGATAAAACAATCAAGAAATTCAGAATAACTAACGTTCACATACAGCAATGCATGGAAAAGAGGGCCTCCTGTAAGGAAATGGTCTTTGTGATCATGAAGTCCAAGGAGGGGGTCAGTGGGTGGGGTGAAAATGAATGGGTGAAGAAAGATAGAAGAGTCCCTTAGTGTGGACTTCATGAAGAGTTTGTAGGAAAGAAGAGGAAGGAGAAAGAGAGAGAGAGGGAGAGAGATGGAGGTGGGAGGGATTGGGCATTTAAGACTTTGTGGTAAGAACATCTCTGTTTTGTTTTGGTTTCTCAAGAGAGTGAGTTGAATTATGAATTGCTTTGAATTTTTAAAGTTTTCTGTTTACTGAAAATCCCTTAATGAGACTGGATCATGAGAGACTTCATTGTATTATCAGTCACCCATGAATCTTCACCAATTGTTAGATGCTGGGAAAATCACTGAAACGCTCTGTGTTGTAGGTTGAATTGTGTTCCCCCTCTCTGAAGGATATAGCCCAGTCTTAACCCTTGCAGTTGACTCCATCTTATCTGGCAATAGGTCCTTGCAGATGTAATCAAGGTAAGATGACATCATGCTGGCTGGACCATTAGGGGGACCCTAATCCAGTGACTCGTGTCCTTATGAGAGGGACATTTGTTCACAGGGACACATGCAAAGCCAAGTGTAGGGAGAGGCAGAGATTGAAGACATGCATACACACCGGGGAGTGCTAAAAATTGTAAACAACCACCAGAAAGCTAGAAGGGGCAAGGAAGGGTTCTTCCCTAGAGCCTTCCGAGCCTCAGGGCACAGCCCTGCTGACACTTTGAAATGAGACCAGCCTCCAGCATTGTGACTGAATACATTCCTGTTATAAGGCACCTCATTTGTGGTACTATGTGATGGCAGCTCTAGGACATGGATACACTCTGGGTGTAGGTTTTCTCATCTGTGACACAGGGACAGCAATAGTGTTAATATCACAGGGCTGTTGTGAACACGACATGAGCTAATACTTGTGAAGCTTAGAAGGGCCCCTGGGATCTAGACAGCACTCAGAAACTCAGTGAGAAGAGCAGGACGCCTGAGATCTGGTCATCAAGCTGACCCCCTGCTAGGTGGGCAAGGATAACTCCCCAATGTGAAGAAGAATGAGAGACTGGAACTGTCCCTGGATCCCCTCTGGTTTCTGGGTTCCACTCCTTCATTCCTAATCTCACTGAAGTCATCAGCACAGACTTCCTGTCCTATGAGGACCCGAGAGTCCAGGCTGATGGTGGAAAGGGAACTCGAGAGCTCTCATGGTCTGGCCACTGCATTTGGGAGGTGGCCTTTGCCTTTGGCTCTCTGAGGAGCTTCCTGGCAACCCTGGGAGGTGGGGGACACCTGATGCTGATTTCACAGAGGAATGGGAGGGATCTCTAAAAGCTTCTATCCCACAAGAGAATATAAGTCCAGGAATCTCCTCACTTCCTTGTATTTCAAAAGATTGCTCTAGATGTGGGAATTTAGGTCAGTGATTCATTCACAGCCCTGGGCCCAGGACTTATAACTCACAAGGGAGTGCTATGTGCTCTGGGGGTCACCCTCCTGCTAAGTCTGTCATCTCCGGGGACTGGCCCAGGGCTCCATAGCCCAATCTTGCTAGGTTACTGACTTACCCAGATTTCAGTTAAAGATTATGAGAAGAAGCAAATTAAAGTTACAGGATTCCAAATGAGAGCCTGGGACTAGGGGAAAAGGAGATGTGTGTGTGCACATGCATGTTGTGTACTGCATTCCAGAAGCTCTTGAAAGCCACGGAAGTAAAAATAGCACAGATGGTGGGTCTAAGACTCAAGATGACCTCATGTGAGAGGGGCTGGAGGTTGATGCTTCGATTTGGGCCAAGTCATGTTGCTGTAAGGCTACTATTAATAACAGTAATCCTAGTAGGAGTCATCTCCCTCCCCTGTGTGGAACTTTCCAGCAGACACGTATGTTCACCTTCTTCATTACATTTGCTTCTGATGGCAGTCTTGCAATGAATGCATTTCAGGCAGACATTGTGATTCTGGGCCCAGAGAGGTGACGTGAGTCCCCAAGGAAACACAGCCTACGAATGACAGACCTGAGACAAAATCCTGATGATCTGACTTCTAGCCTTGGCCCAGTAACTGCAATCAAAGAACCATAGAAGTTCAGAGATAGAAAGGATACGAAAGGCTAACAAGTTTATCTCTTTTCTGTCCTAGATGGGCAAAGTGAGACTCAGTGAAGTGAAGTGATTGGCTCAAAGTCACAAGGCACGGTTAATGGCTCAGGGCCCAGGTGTATGATAGTCCCAGTATAGTGTTCTTATTTACGTGTTAATCAGAGTAAAAAGCTCCTAACAGAGCTGGGATGAGGCCCTAAGAAGGTATTGTGTCCATGCAAATGCTGGACACCATTGACAGTGTGGGGCCTGAGCCATGGGGCCGGCAGGTCCTTGGAGTCCAAGACTCCCACTGCTCCCGGGAAGGACTGCCCTTTTGCAGGGAGGGGTCTGGACAGAAAAGGGGATGGTCTCCAGGCAGCAGGAGCAAGGGGAGAAAAAGAGGGCTGACAGGGAGGGGTCTCTGAGAGCCTGGGAAGCGGGCGTCCCGCAGGTGGGAAATTGGCAGTGCCCACCATCCCAGGGGAGCGGGACTGAGAGGGGGTGGGCGGGAGAGTCTGGGAACGGGCTGGGCAGGAGGGCCAGGAAGGATTCACTCTCCCTGGCTTGTGAAAGACTCCCCACCCCGTGCCTTCTGGGACTTCAGAGCCAAGCTCATTCACATGCAAATCCCCTCGGGGACTTGGAGGCTGGGCCTCAGACTGTTGAGCGCTGGAGAACAGTCCAAAGACAGGAAAACACAGCCGTGCTGTGTTCTTCGGCAGCCGAGGCAGCCGAGGCAGCCTGGCTCAAGGTATGTCACAGTCGGGACGGGTGAAAGCAGTGATTGAGTAAGAGCTGAGGGCAGTGAGGGGACCTGCCCCAGGCCAGTGTTGCCAGGCAGAGTTCCCAAGAATGTGCAAGCTGGCGTGTTCCCCTGCCGCCACCGCCACCAAAGACCCTGTCCGGCCCCAGCCCAAATGAACATCCTCAGATCTTCACGTGGAAACCCTCACAGAGCGCCGGAATAAGGACCAGATGACCTGGTGTCTGGTTCCCGCTCTGCCCCTCATAGCTCATGGGTCACTTGTCACTTGGACCTCTGCAGGCAGTAGTATGCCGACGCTGGCTCGTCCCAGTGTATAAGCACAAACTGTCAACTTCTGCTGTTAGACACAGCCATCATTCGAAATTGGGGTTCGTAAAGTTGCAATTCATTAAATTGCACTAAAGACAAATTATACAAAACTCATCCCCTCCTATTTTTAGCATTTGACTATTATCTCGGGCTCGAGGTAATGACCGTCTAGCATGTCTGAATGGTGAGGGGTGCGTTACTGTGCACCCTATCTCCTCCCCAGGCCAGAGCCAGTTGTTAGTCACTTGTAAGCCCACCATCATCTCTGGGCCTCTGTGGGGGACAGGATATAATACTGTCCTCTGAGAGTCAAGAGGTCATGGAACATGGCACGGAGAGAGTGTGTAAAGTCTGTCATTCATTGCCCATGGGGACTGAGCAGGGGTCTTATCTCCCACCCCCAGTGGTGATCTGGTCCTCCTTTCCTGCTCCCTATCTGCACGTCTCTGTCTGCACTTCTCTTTCTCGTACCCCCCTGCTCCAGTCACACTGCCGTCCTTGCTGCTCTTCACACACACCAGTCACTTGCCCACCTCGGGGCCTTTGCACTGGCTGTTCCCTCTGGTTGGAAGGGTTTTCCCCAGAAAGCCACGTGGCTAACTTCCTCAACTTCTTCAAGTCTTTGCTCAAATGTCACCCTGTCAATGAGGACTACCCTAACCAACATATCTAAATCACAGCCTTCACCCCTCCGCACACAGTCCCTCTTTACTCTGCTCTTTTGAATTTCTTTGACTATCACATTACTTCTCACTGTTTACGTTCGCTGTGGATTGTGTTTAGTGTTTATTATGTTTCCCCCAGTGCAACAGAAGCATATAAGAAGGAATTTCTGTATGTTTTAATTACTGCTATACTCTAAGCTCCAGTAAATAGTAGGCATCCAATAAATGCTGAATAAATGAATAAACCAATACCTCCCATTCTCTACCTTTTCCCTTATGAGCGCACCAAAGGAAATTCAAGCTCTGGTTTTTACCGAGGTCTATCAGAGAGCAGCCTGTGTCCACATAAGCATGAAGATTTGCACACCAGGTGTACTGGGACCCCGGGGCTGGTGACCCCAGTGGTCAGCCAAACAAGCTGCCTCTATCAAAAAACAAACAAACACAAAAACAAAAAACAACCAACCAACCAGCCAAAGAAACAAACATAAAAACAAACTCCCACTTCACACTCATCTGAGCTCACCCCGTGTGTTCTGCCCCAGCGCTGGGACCTTCCTTCTGTTTACCATCACCCAGAGTCTGTGCTGTTTGCACTTCCTGCCTAAAATGAACTTTGGTCACACTTTTCTGAAGCTCATTTCCACTTCTTGATTTCCATGAGCCTAGAATCAGAACCTGCTATCTCAGGAGGGGAAGAATCCCCCTAGGGACTACATCCAAAATTCATGAGAAACCTCTCTTCTTTTCTCGTTCCCTTCAGGGGCAAAGGCCGCCTGTCTACCCCCAGAGAATTAGCAGAGCTGCTACAGTCGCTGGGGTCAGCCACAGCCTGAAGGTCGAGGACATGCTCTGAGTAAACACAGAACACTGCACAGAAGTTAGGAGCCTGGGGGTCAGGGGAGTCAATCTTGGAGCAGGGCCCTGGGATGGACTTATCTCTCAATAACAGAGCAGGAAACAGACTGACCCAATGAGGCCTGGGGAAGGGAGCACTGGGTGGGGAGTTATAGGCCATCAGAACTGGAAAGGGCTTGGAGAGGCCAGCAAGTATACTTTCCTCCCTGGACATTTGGGGAAACTGAGGCCCAGAGCGGGGAGCTCATTTGTCCAGCATCTAAGCAGAAATAGCAAACGATTTCTAGACCTGAGTGCCTTCCTTATGCTCCACGCCCGGAGACATGGGCCTTTTCCTGCTCTGCTGCAAGACTGTGCTCCCTACCCTGAGCTCCCAGGGCCAACGGGCTGGTAGAATGAGCTGGAGATTACTGTTAGGCCTTGAGTGCCACCAACAGATAAATCAAACACTCTCAACTCTCACAGTGCACTCTCCATTTCTTGTTATTTTTGTAAAATATATTTCCTCTCAAAGTGAGGATAAAAGAGAAAGTTCTTTAACAAAATGTAGACAACATAAGGACCCTCAAGGACCTTTTGTTTTATAAATTCTACTAAATTACCCTGATAGGCAGTGTTGCCTTAGGAATAATACATAGCCAGGAAACAGACCAAGATCTCTTCCAGGACAAACCTGTTCTAACAGAGAAGGACCAAGTGGAGAAATAAAATTATGACTTGGGAGTAAGCAGACCAGGGCCTGAGAACTGTGGAGACTAGACAAATCCACTCAGGTTCTCTACGCTGCTTCTCTTTTCTTTCCTTTCTTTTCTCTTTTCTTTTCTTTTCTTTTCAATAAGCGCCATGCCTTATGCAGGACTTGAACTTAACCAACTTGAGATCAAGACCTGAGCTGAGGTGGAGAGTCAGTTGCTTAACTGACTGAGCCACCGGGGCTGCCCCTGTGCTGTTTCTTTTGCTGTAAATTAAATGTAATCATCCCCACTCCTCCTATTCTACGAGAATCAAGTGTGGCAATAAATTAGAAATGTTATTAATGTGTGTTACTACAAGGTAAACACATAGGGGAAATAGCCTCTTGCATCTGATTGGTCCTTTCAAAGTATTTTTCCATAAATTGCCTGAAAACAGTGAGTGACACAAGCAAGGTCGTAGAGGGCCAGTTAGTGGTACACTCAGAGCAGATGAAAAAGACGGTGTTCACTGAGCACCCGGTGACAGCAAGCAACCATTCTCTCACTCACACCACTGCCATCCCTACCACTCCAACAGTATTGCTGAGGGAATTACATATGTGCTGGACATATGTCATGAAAACATTTGTCTCGTTAGTCCACGGGGTAGGCATTATTATTATTATCCTCATTTTATAGTAAGAGGTAGAGGCAGGACCTACCCCAGGTCTGACTAGCTCTAAAGCTTGATCTGGGAACCATTGGGCAAGCTTGCCTCTTGCAGTAGGAATTCCACGTACAGCCAGCATTTCATTTAAATCCTCCCACAGGGACACCTGGGGGGCTCAGTTAGTTAAGCGTTTGCCTTCGGCTCAGATCGTGATCCCTGGGTTCTGGGATCGAACCCCAAGTTGGGTTCCCTGCTGAGCGGGAAGTCTGCTTCTCCCTCTGCCTGCCGCTTCCCCTGCTTGTGCTCTCTCTTTCTGTGTCAAATAAATAGATAAATACATAAAATCTTTTAAAAAATCAAATAAATCCTCACTACCTGTGAGGAAAATACGATTTCATTATGAGCTTCTTCTTCCTTTTTTTTTTTTTTTTGTACTAATGGCAAAGCCGATACTTAGGGAGTTAGAGAAGCTTAGGGAGTTGCACTGTGAACTCCTATTTACCCTTCCAGATTTATCTCAAACATCCAAAGCCTTTCCTGAACACAGGAATGACTAACTCCCCACCCTATGTGTTACTTTACACAGCTTTAATTTATTAATTAGATATTTATCTCGTGACACACTATGAAATCGCAAATTTCTTGAGGGCAGGTACTATCTCACTCATGTTCGTGGGCCCTGTCTTTAGTGCAGTGTCCAGCTTCTAGTAGGTTCTCACTGGGATTCTTGGGCTTCATTCCACAGACAGCAGGGAGCCACTGAAGGATTTGAGAGTGTCGCAATCAGAGAAATGCCTTAAGAATATCTCTCTGGACACATGCCTCTAGAGGGTGGACTGGATGGGGACGGACGGACAGCTGGTAGACATTTAGGAGATGATTGCAATAGACTAGGCGAGAGCGCTAAGAATTGGAACAAAGGCGCGAACATTGGGAAGAATGGAGGAAATGTTGAGTAAGTCAAGGACAGAGGCTTGACAGGAGAAAGTGGTGTGACTTCACATGAGCAGCTAACAGATGCCAGTGGAGCTGTGTGTGCTCAGTGAGAAGAAGAGAGAATAAAAGCCAAATTCAGGTTCTTATTATCTCTTTATCCATTGAGCAGACGTTGTGAAGTGAACTTGACGAGAGGGTCTGTGTGGCTATGGGATTCCCTCGGTAGTTCTGCCTCCTCAGTAGGTCTTTCTGTGACTGTTGCTCCGGGGCCCCTTTTTAGTCACAAGTCACCACCTCATCTGATGCCCGACCAAAGGAAATAATGTTATATTCCTAGGGAAAAAAGCCCTTCCGGGTGTACCAAAAGAGAGTGCTCTATTATATGGAAGAGGTTGTCTAAGTTTGACTATAGGCAATGTTTGCCTTATATTATACTTATTTACATTTACATTATGTTAAAAACCTAAGCCCCCACATGATGGGACTTCACTGTCCTTTAATTTTTTTTTTTTTTAAAAGAAGAAAAGACTGCAAGTCTTGAGATATAAATTCTGGTCCCAGTGTGACCTTGGTCAATGAAATATCCTTCCCTAGGCTTCGGTTGTGATGGTGATTTCTGAGGTCTTAGATGCACAGAATATCAGGGCTAAGGTGTCTTTGGAGACTGGTGGTTTCAACTTCCTGTATTTGAGAGAGGAGGAAGCAGAGTCATCTCCAGAGATATTCACCCACCCAAAGCTCATTAGTGGAGAATGACCCCAAGAAACCAGCCCTTCTGACTCCCCAGCCAGCGCCCGTGCTCTGTTCCTCGCCTGCAGCGGTCACCGACTGTGACTTGTATGCCTCATCCATGCATGCAGGAATCCACACATTGCAGCCACATTCCCAGGAAGCAGATGCTGTCGTGCAGATGTGCACACGCCTCGAAGACTGAAGATTGTGGGAAATCAGGCCAGAGAGGAATTTTCATAAAATGACAGCATCTGGACCGCAGCTCCGGGGTCCTGCTCTTCCTCAAGCTACCGTAGGACTGAGTCAGCTGTTCCATCATTGTCACCTTGATGGGCCAGAAAGGGTCCCTGTGAGCTGGATGGTGCTTTAAATCTACTCCTTGGCCTGCCAGGGGAGCTTAGCTACAGAGTGGGAAAGCCTCAAAATAGGAATTACTATCCCATCAGATGGAAATCAGTGATATTTAAAGTTGCTTGGGAAAGGACAGTGGTGGTATGGTGTGTTTACAAGTCTCTTTGAATGACATGTCACTAAGGCAACCCCAGCAGTCGGTAGGCTCTTACTGGAATGCTTATGGGCCACAGAACTCAGAGAAGTGGAGGCTGTAACATATTATTACCGGTTTCTGGCATTATCCTCACTAGGCTAATGAGGGTTTGGTAGGGTCATCTGGGCAGTTCTGGCAGGAGGAGGAGAATTAGAGTCCAGGAATTTAAGGGACTTAAGGGATCATCTCATGTCACCCCCTCATGGAACAGATGAGAAAACGGAATTTTGGAGACGGATGTCGGCTACTCCGGGAATAACATGGCATGTGGCTGCTTTTTTCCTGCTCTCAGTCACAGCCAGGAGAGGTACATATTCTGGGGAGAAGAGGGAGGGGGGCCAGTAGAAAAAGGGACGGTTTTCAACTGCATGTGGAAGGCTTCAGGCATCAGGAGTTCTGAGGCCAGAGTACTAGTCTTGTGACTGAATTCTGAGCTCCAGGCTCTGCTTCTGCACAGAGGGGACTAAAGCAATACTCAGGATGTAAATTCTCTAAGGTAGGACCTTCAGGGTGAAGGAGGAGGACCAGTGAGAAGAATGAGCCTCAGAACCACCTTCGACCTGCTAGCTGCTCTCCTGTTTCTTATATCGGGCCTAGGAGAGGATTTGTTTGAAGAAAACTGGGAGAAAATGTTTGGAAAACTATGCTCACAATAGCTATGGATTAGGTGAGTCTCCAGAGAGTCACCGCACCGTGGCATTCTGTGAGCTTGCGACTCCGGGAGAGGAGCTCCGCCGGGTGCTTGTGGATATAGGAGCACAGGGTCCGTCTCTACCTTAGCACCCATGGTCAGCCAGCCAAGGGGCTGTGTCCCGAGCAGGCAGTCCTGCTCAGGCCCCATGGCCACTGGAACCTCTGCAGGGAGGCAGATGCCGATGCTGGGATGGCATTCTGGAAGGGAGTCAGCACAAGCAGAAAGATACACCTTGCCCTCCCTGCCCAATACGTTAATCCCTTTTCCTAAAGGAATTGGGAGAAGGTCTGAAAGCTTAGATGCAAGAACTGTAGGGCCCTTCAGGGAACAAGACTGCTTCTTTGCTATGCCCAGGGGTCACAATCTTATTTGCAGTGGAAAGAGTACTCTAAGATTTTTTCATTCCGGAGTTAGTGGCAGATCGGTTACTAGCCCAGGCATTTCCTGAATCCCGGGCAAGAATCCAGGACCATGCTACCCCTCCAGGGGACCTACCTCCATCTGCCTGGACTTTCAGGAAGGTATCTCACTGTTCCTGATGAAACCCATCAATCAGTTTCCCAAAATATCCTCCAGCCACAAAGGTCAAGTTTTGCATGGAATGTTTGCCAGGGTCCTTAATTCAGTGTCAGAAGAGGTCTTCATATTCTATCATGGCCCTTGAAGAGTATCTTGTTGTTTGTTGTTGTTGTTGTTTTTCCATTATAAAATGCAGCTGATGTCAGCAACTTAATCTGCCTTGCGGGAAGTTCAGTTTGTTAGGGACAAAGGAGTGAGTTAAATCCTCTGTTGTGTGTTTATTGTCTCTACAAGGGAGTCTTAACAAGGTCAAGCTGGGCGGCTGAACAAGAGGAGAACTTGTGTGAGAAATGATTGCTAAGTGTATATGAATTGAAAGTCAATTCCTCAGGTGGATGAAGGGAGGGCAGATAGTGAAAGTAAATTACTGTTACAGCTCAGAAAAAAAAAATCTGTAATGTCCATAGTCTTAAGGCCTCAGCTACTTGTAAAAGCAAATGTTTTCACTGAAAAAATCCTCAATGGTTGACATGTTAGAAAATAGAGAAGAAAGCAGTTAGAAAGTTCACATCTAGCATTGTTTAAATCTTGGAACTTACTGTCCTATGAAGCCAAGTTTGGTCATTTTCCTTCTGGTTAAGTCCACTTTCTAATCCAAATATTTGAGAATGGCCCAGTTTTATGACCAGCATTAGTTGGGGGAATGGGCTGGAGGAGTCTGTTAACCTAATGTCCCCTACCCATAATGCATCTTTTCCTGGAGTCTGCCTCTGGCTGAGGCTGGATTATATTCTGGAAGACCATGTTGTCAGAAATTTCACTTTATGATGATCGACACCTAGAGTCTCAGTGAATCCTACTTGTGGGAACCTTGTGACTCTGAGAAGTCAGCTCCATTTTTAATGAATTCCTGAGAACTCTTAGTTAGTCTAGATGGCCACCCACAGCATCTCCTAAGCAATCAGCTCCCTTCTCCTCATTCTGTATCTTTAAGTCTCTTGGTGTCCTTACTCTTTTCCATCTTACACAATGGCTACTTTTCTAGGTTCATCTCTCTTTAAGGGACCAGATCTTTTGTATCTTTAAATTCTCACAGTCCCCAGACCAGGACATTCACAGAGGGCAGCATCCCACTGAGCAGTGGTTCTCAGATTAGGAGATTCTGTCCCTCTGAGGACACGGGCAACTTCTAGAGACATATTTGGCTGTCACAACTGGAGGGAGAGTGATATTGGTATCTAGTGAGGGGAAGGCAAGGATATTGCTAAAAATCCTATAATTCTCAAAACAACTTTCCTCAGCAAGGAATTACCTGGCTCAAAATATCAATAGTGCTGAAGCTAAGAAACTGTCATAGAGCACCAATTTGGGAAAGTTTTTAGTCACAGGAACCTTGTTGTAAATGAGATTTTCGATGCAGACCCAATATATAAAATAAGCAACACCCAACACTTAAAATGAGTTTAAGCAGGATGGGGGTTCATAGTCCCACTTACTGTCTCCCTCCTCCCAACAATAGACTTATAAGCCCCTGCAGTACCCTGGGGCTCAGTGGAGGGCAACTTGAGAGCAGTTTGGTGTAGCCAGAAAAGCATGGGATTGCAAGTCAGAAGACATGGGCTTGGAAATTGACCCACCACTTGCTAGCTATAGCTTCACTTTCTTGGGTTTGTTCCTTTGTCTATGAAGGATGACAGTAGTAGTACCTGTCTTACAGGATTGTTTTAAAGAGTGAATGAGATTACAAGTATAAAAGTACATTGTAAATTCACTACTTTGCTGTTGATCAAACATTCTGGTTAATAAAAGGTTAACTCTTGTTGAATTACTGACTATGGAGAACAGAGACCACATTAACGCTAAAATATATATAAAATCTACTCGAGAGTGGTTTAATGAGAACTTTTCCAGAAAGCCACAGAGAGATTAGAAAGTAGGTTTTTAGGCCTCCACACCTTTTTGAGCCAGACACAGCCATAGTAAACTTGATCTCTCAGAAGCACTCCAACCTTTCTCAGCCCCCCTTTCAAAGACAGCTTCCCATCCATGGCATTGTTTGTGGGTTCTCTCTAAATTCCAGGGTATATTGCTTCAATGTTCTAATCATTTCCTGCTCCTTTTTCACATGGTTTTTACATCTACCTCTGATGGTGCCCCCCCAACCTTGCCCACACCCTTTGCAGAGAAAATCCAAACTCCTTAGCATCACATTCAAGACCCTACAGAATCTCACCCCAATCCAACCTTCTGATTTCACCTGCTACTGTGCACTGCTGCATACCCAGCCCTTCCCCAGCACTTGATCATTACTTACAGAAGTGGCAATGCTTTCTAATGTGTCTGATTTGGATATAATTATGGCTGTGCTTCAGTCTAGTTATGCTTACTCTGGGGTCTCTGCCCTTTTCTTTAGTGGAAACATTAAGGACATTGGGAACAGAAATTAAAAGGGGGAGGTTGTGTTTGTCTGAGTTATACATTGCCAGCCACAATTTCTCTTCTGGTCCTTTCTAGGTGTACCACTCAGCCTGCACCTAGCATACCCCAACCTTCATTCATCAGATTGTAACTTTGTGCATCTTCCTCACTGGACTGCTACCCTGGGGGGGTAAGCACAGTATCTAATTCATCTAGGCTTCTCTAACCCCCAGCAGATTCTCCAGTAGAGAACCTGGCTCAGTTAGGGAACATCAAGGGTCTCACCTTTACATAGTCATATTCACAAAGGTAGGAGGATTCCAAGTTGAAGTGCATGAAGTAAAGCTTGATCCGAAATCCCTCTGGGACAGTGATATTCCAAGTCACCTCTGAATCACTTGGATAGGAGTCTGGATAGCCAGGTGACTGAATCTGGCCAAACATATTGTTAAGCTCCACGGTATGGGCTGAAGCTTTCAAGAAGGAGAAGCACAGAGCATGCCAGAGAAGGAGCCACCTGAAAGACATGAATGGATCTGCTTACATTCATGGACATAGGTCCTCACCCCTTAACTAAGCAGCTAGGAGACCAAGCTGTTGGCGTATCTCTGCCACTGGCCTGCTGTTCTTACTTTTCTCCACCTGGAGCCTTGCTTATCCAGTTTATTCTACAGGTAGATGATGACTCCATGAATTCTACAGTTTCTTCCAAAGGTGTTCTTCTGAAGATTTAATAAGTATTCAAGTCTCCTAGATAATCCCCTATTTGGGACTCTGACACATATTATTTTACTGTAAAGAATGTAAATTTCATAATTAGGTAAAAGTCGATATCCTTTCTTCAACTTGGGCTTCATTTAAGAATCACAAACACTTGGTTCAGTTTTATAAAAAATAAATAATAATGACATGGTAATGCTGGGATGAGACTTATACTCAATGATGAGATCTTGCATTCCTTAAACAGATGTAACAAAATCAGTCAAGGTATGCAAAATTTTGAACTAAGAAAGAATAAGCAAAACAAGTCCCCCCCCCGCCCTTGGTAAGTATTCTTATAAAAGGATCAGAAACCTACAATTTATTTCCAGCTTTAGGCATCAGAGATAATGGACTGTTAAAAGAATTGCATAAGTGGGCGCCTGGGTGGCTCAGTGGGTTAAGCCGCTGCCTTCAGCTCAGGTCATGATCTCAGGGTCCTGGGATCGAGTTCCGCATCGGGCTCTCTGCTCAGCAGGGAGCCTGCTTCCTCCTCTCTCTCTCTGCCTGCCTCTCTGCCTACTTGTGATTTCTCTCTGTCAAATAAATAAATAAAATCTTTAAAAAAAAAGAATTGCATAAGCAAGGCGCAAGGAAAACTCAATAAAACTTAACGGAACACACCCAAAGTGGCGCAATAATGATTCAGATGTCCAAGGCTAGTCAGAACACTCATGGCCAACATGTACCACATTGGGCATCTTATAGATTGCTCCTCCTGCAAGACCCAATGACCTTGAACTCAAATACGCCAAACCTGGCCCATAAACTTCTTCCCTAAGTCCTATGTATTCTGTTTCCTATGTTTTGGAAATCCACTTTTTTTCTCTCCAGTCTATGAATTTAAATGTTCTTAACTGGCCTACTGCTAGTGTATCCTAAGTAATCTTCCTTGTCCCCCACTTTACATCACTCAGCACTTTTCTGCTGAAGTTTATTTTCTGAAGCACACATGTGACCCTGCTGCTTCACTGTGCCTGCGGGATTAAGCATCTACTCCCAGGATGGCAGGTGAGCCCTTTTTGATCTAGCGTTGATCTGCCTGTCCAGCCTCATCTCAGTGCCAGCTCTGCCTTGGCATGTCATTCTGAAAGTATGCCATGCCTGTCCTGCCTTGGTCCCCTTGCACATGCCTTACCCATTCTTCATCTGCTTGCCTTATTTGTCCTCCACCATCCAGCTTAAGTCTTCCTATGTGATAAGTAACCTTTGCACTTCCAGATTCCACAGCTCCCTGAATGTGCTTCCCTTCTGCTTATCTCCCACTGCACTGCTTTAGACACAGCCCCTGAAGTTAGATGTATTTGGGTTCAAATCCGCATTCTTCTACTTACTGGTTGTGAAATATTGGATAATAGTTTCTCTGAGGCCCAGTTTCCTTGTATGTCTAGAGGATATTATAATTTAACTATAGGACTCACATGAGCATTAGAGATGATGTATATAAAGGATCTAGCCTATAGCCTGGTATATAATAGATGATGAATGAAATGAATAGATGAATGCATAGATGAAAGAAAGTGGCACCAGAGCCTTATACAGCCTAAGTCCATGCTGGAAAATTATGCTAGCATTTTTTGACTCCAGTGGCTCCCCCTTATCCACCATTTTCTTTTCCATGGTTTCAGTTACCCATAATCAGCCTTGGTCCAGAAGCAAGATGTTCCCCCTTCTGACATGTTTTCCAAAGGTCAGTAATAGCCTAATGCTACATCACAGTGCTTATGTCACTCCCCTCACTTCATCTCATCACATAGGCATTTTATCATCTCAGTATCATCAGAAGAAGGGTGAGTGCAGTACAATTAAGATATTTTGGAAGACAAAATCAGTGTACATAAATCAGTTGCATTCCTATCCACTAACAGTGAGACAGAAGAAAGAGAAATTAAGGAGTCAATCCCATTTACAATTGCACCTAAAAACACAAGATACCTAGGAATAAACCTAGCCAAAGAGGGAAAGAATCTGTACTCAGAAAACTATAGAGCATTCATGAAAAAAATTGAGGAAGGCACAAAGAAATGGAAAAATGTTCCATGATCATGGGTTGGAAGAAAAAATATTGTTAAAATGTCACGCAGCCTAGAGAAATCTCCATATTCAAAGCAATTCCTACCAGAATAACATCAACTTTTTTTTACAGAACTGGAACAAATAATCCTAGAATGTATATGGAACCAGAAAAGACACCGAATAGCCAAAGGAATTTTGAAAAAAGAAAAACAAAGCTGGCGGCATCACAATTCCAGACTTCAGGCTCTACTACAAAGCTGTACTCATCAAGACAGTCTGGTACTGGCACAGAAACAGACGCATAGATCAATGGAACAGAGCAGAGAACCCAGAAACAGACGCTCAAATGTATGGTCAACCAATCTTTGACAAAGCAAAAAAGAATATCCAGTGGAAAAAAGACAGTCTCTTCAACAAACGGTGTTGGGAAAATTGGACAGCCATATGCAGAAGAATGAAACTGGGCCATTTCCTTATACCATACACAAAAATATACTCAAAATGGATGAAAGACCTAAATGTGAGACAGGAATCCATCAAAATCCTTGAGGAGAACACAGGCAGCAACCTCTTTGACCTCAGCCGCAGTAACTTCTTCCTAGAAACATTGTCAAGGCAAGGGAAGCGAGGGCAAATGAACTATTAGAACTTCATCAAGATCAAAAGTTTTTGCACAGCAAAGGAAACAGTCAACAAAACCAAAAGATAACCGACAGAATGGGAGAAGATATTTGTTTTTTCTGTTGTTGTTGTTTTGTTTTTTAAAGATTTTATTTATTTATTTGACAGAGAGAGAGAGAGATCACAAGTAGGCAGAGAGGCAGGCAGAGAGAGAGGGGGAAGCAGGCTCCCTGCTGAGCAGAGGGCCCGATGCAGGGCTCGATCCCAGGACCCTGAGATCCTGACCTGAGCTGAAGGCAGCGGCTTAATCCACTGAGCCACCCAGGCGCCCCGGGAGAAGATATTTGTGAGTGACTTATCAGATAAAGGGCTAGTATCCAAAATCTATAAAGAACTTGTCAAACTCAACACCCAAAGAACAAATAATCTAATCAAGAAATGGGCAGAAGACATGAACAGACATTTCTCCAAAGAAGACATATAAATGGCCAACAGACACAGAAAAAATGCTCACCATCACTCCACAATGAGATACCACCACACACTGGTCAGAACAGCTAAAAGTAACAAGTCAGGAAAGGACAGAAGTTGGCGAGGATTCGTGAAAGGGGGAACTATCTTACAGTGTTGGTGGGAGTGCACGCTGGTGCAGCCATGCCAGAAAACAGTATGGAGATTCCTCAAAAAGTTGAAAATAGAGATACCCTATGACCCAGCGATTGCTGGTCAGGTATTTACCCTAAAGATACAAATGTACACCCCAATGTTTATAGCAGCAATGTCCACAATAGCCAAACTACAGAAAGAGCCCAGCTGTCCATGGACGGATGAATGGATAAAGAAAATGTGGTCTATACATACAATGGAATATTACCCAGCCATCAAAAGTGAAATCTTGCCATTTACAACGATGTGGATGGAACTAGAGGTTATGATGTTAAGCAAAATAAGCCAGTCAGAGAAAGACAATTATCATATGGTCTCACTGATACATGGGATTTAAGAAACAAAACAGAGGATCATAAGAGAAGAGAGGAAAAAATAAAATAAGGTGAAACCAGAGAGAGAGGGAGACAAACCATAAGAGTCTCTTAATCACAGGAAACAAACTGAGGGTTGCTGGAGGGGAAGGGATGGAAAGATGGGGTAACTGGATGATGGACTTTAAGGAGGGCATGTGATGTAATGAGCCCTGGGTATTATAGAAGACTGATGAGCCACAGGTCTGTACCTCTGAAACCAATAATATATTACATGTTAATTAATTGAATTTAAATTTAAAAATGTTTAAAAAAAGATATTTTTTGAAACCGACCCATTCACATAATTTTATTGCAGTATATTGTTATCATTGCTCTATTTTTATTATTAGTTACTATTGTTAATCTCTTACTGGACCTAATTAATAAATTAAACTTGGCCATAGGTATGTATGTATGTATGTATATATGTATCTATAGGGTTCCCTGCTATCTGTGGTTTCAGGGGTCCTCTGAGGGTCTTGGAACCTATCCTCCCTGGATGAGCAGGGACTACTGTAATGGCTACACTTTGCTAAGCAGAAAGTTCTATCTCCCTAACTCTCCCTCTCCAGCACAGAGATGCATATATGTATATATATGCACGCACATGAATTTTTGAACATGTAACCCATCAAGTTAACTATAAATGTAGATTATCTAGCTGTCTCATATGGTATTTACATGAAAGATAAAGAGGTAAGTGCAAAAAGGCCTAGAAGGATTTCACCAGTGTATTAACAGTGGCTATCTCTGAAGTGGGAATGTGAATATCTTAACTTTAATTTTTGCGTATATGCGATGTGCTATTTGTCAAGAAGGAATTTATACTGTTTTTTCAATAAAAAGGAAATAATACAGTCATTTAATTTTCTTCCACTGTACCTGCGATAGGAACCTGTGAGATTTCGACTGAGGAAACAAAATGTCTTAATCCAATTGCCAGGGTCAATATTTTTTTTTAAAACCAATCTTGGAGGGAGAGCCTCCAAGACAGAGAGAAGGGAAGCCATAGGTTAAGCTCTCCTGTGAGCTCCCAGGAAAGCAGAATCTAGAAACCCTGTCTTTCAGGGGCAGACAGCCTCAATTTCAAGTAAGGAAAGGTACGAATATTGCTAGGCCTGGGAGTTTGGGTTCTGTTCTGCGTGGGGAGGGGAGAGCCCTAGTCTTGGGTCAGAAGAGCTAGTTTCAAGTTCAGCCTTTGACTTTATTTACCTGACCCCTCTTGGGGAAGCCAAGTAAGGTCTCAGTGTCCTCATCTGGTAAGCGGTGAAAATAATGACTCGCTACAGGGCTGCTATCAGAATAAAGGTGGATTGGAAAGTTCTTTGTTAACAGCCCAGCCCTCAGCAAACATTAGTTATAATTATGCCATCATGCTGCTTCCCGAAAAGCAGAGGTTAGGAAAGAACTTTGGCTCCCAAACTGGACTTCACTGCAATAGCGACACTCAGATTATGCAAAGCTGCAAGGTCAACTTTCTCTGTGCCTACTTTTTCCAGACCACATGGAGGAGACTCCCAGCCTCCTAATGCTGGTCTTGTCAGGGGCTGGCTGCACTTAGCAACCTCATTCAGTCCCAAAGGCCCACATGTGGTAGGTAATGGGCCAGTGTGGGAACAAGCTTTCTGTTCTATTTTGCTTGCATCGCCAAACAGTTTCAAACATATGAAACAAATATCTTCTTGCACATAATGGGCTCGAGCCTATGCCTGCTTGCTTTAGGAGCTGCCAATCGAAGAATGTAAGTGGCAGCTTTTGTTTAAACCCTCTGGATGTTTCTTGTTTCTTCTACAGCAGGCAGGGGCTGTGGAATTCCTGACACCTGCTACCTATTCTCGAGCTAATCAAAAAGTTTAGCTGCATTTGCTTGACATGTCAAACAATCCCTAAAGCTGGGATTGGATAGGCCCTCTGCAGGAGCAGACTATGTGGAGTGCACAAAATGACTGTGGAAGAAGTAGCACTTTGCATCCTCTTCTCTCCCTCTCTTCCCTTCCCCCCCTCCCTCCCTCCAACCTACAGGACACCAAGACTGTTTGTGAGTAGGAGTGTCGAAAGCGACTGTGTAGATCCCTTGGACAATGCCCTTATTTGACAGATGATGAAAAGGATATCCCAAGTAGTGACATGTCATGCCCAACACCATATGGTGAATTAGCTTCAACAGAAGAAGGGAGAAACAAAAGCTAACAGAGGAAGCTGCTGGGTCCATGCCCATATCATGTCTAGGCATTGGGCCAAAGCAATTAATCCTGTGAAAAATAATTAAAAAACTCATGGCTTTATGTAGAAATTAAAAAAAAAAGATACTAATAACAAAACCCCTCTCCAACAAATTCTAGTTTAATTGGTCTGGAGTGAGGTCTGGTCATTGGCACTTGTGAAAGCATCACAGATGATCCTAATGTATGGCTAGAATCAGGAGCTATTGGTATAGGATTATACACTTGGTTGAGAGTCTGGTGGAATGTGTGTAGTAGAAAAAAACCCTGGACTCGGAGTCTGAAGACTCAAGTTTGAGGCAGAGCCTTTTCAAGATCATCTGCGTGGCTTTGGACAAGTTACTTAACGGCTTTTATCCTCACTTCTCTGTAAATCCTTACTTCATCTAAAATCTACGGCCAAAAAAGAGAGGCCTTTAAAAGTACTCTGCGAACTCTGACGTGTTGTGTCCCTATGAGGCAAGTCTCTTTTGAGACTTCTAGTGGGGCATTTCTCCACTGACCGGTTTGCTAGTGGACTGAATTCTATTCAGCTAATATTTATTGAAATCCTAATAGGAAACAGACATTATGCTGGGTAGTGGACATACTAAGGTGAACGATAGATAGATCCTCTACTTAAGTTCGTCGATAGGGATCTGAACAGTGAACTATTTTGAAGATGAAGAGAGATGTAGCTCCCAAGAACAGGGATAACACAAAGAGGAGGATGCTCATTCTGGGGGTGCTGGCCAGGGAAGAGGAGATGATGTTTGAGCTGTGGCTTGAAAAATCGGGTCCTTGAGGTGGAAATAAGGTGTGTGTGTCGGGGGGAGCTGTTCTGTGTTAAGGAGTAAATGAGCAGAAAGACAAAGGGCTGTTCATCAGCCTGTACATTGGTATGGCTGGGCCCTGGGCTGGTGGGATAAGATTCTGCTCTCCACTCAATGTAGACGGGCATAAATCCTATCTCTCTCAGGAGAAAGGAAAATGAAGTTAGATGGCAGGCTTAATGTTACAACGGATTTTTAAAAAACAGATCAAATTAACCTTAGAGACATGATTATGTTTCTGAACCACAGGTGATCTGAGCTCAAAGAGTTAACACAGTCCGAAGCCCCCCATTGGCCCCAGACCAGAAAAGTTGCTAGGTGACTTTGCAGAAGAGAAACAAATAGAAGCCTTTTTCCAACTGAGAAGAAAGAGGTGCTGAGTCTTAACACGTCAGCAGGGTGTTTTTCTTTTACCTTCTTCTTCTTCTTCATTTTTTTTTTTTTTGGTATTTTTAACACCATTAACACTTAAAAATAGTAAAAATAATTATAGTGGTTGCATTTTGAGACTTGCAGAGGAAAACGTAGAAGGAATGTCTGGTGAGGAGGATCAAGTAACTCTAAATATGGGCTGAGGAATAGGAAATGTTGAAGAGTTTAAAAACAATTAGAATTTAAAGTCCTGGATTTAGAACACCAAAGGCTTTTTTTTTTTTTTTTTTTAAATTTGTGGTATCCCTTTAAGAGCCATTTGGTACAATTCATAGCCTGATTCATGTCACCAGCTGCCTCTGATTTCAGTGAGAAATGCAGAAATTTATAGGGAACTGTAAAATGGGGACAGGTTTTTCGTTTTCTAAATTGAGGTTTTAACTGGCAAACTTCTGAAGGTTTGAGAAACCGCAGAGCTGAGCTGTGGGAAGCTGATTTCTTTTCCGGTCCGAACAAATAAACACACAAACACATACCTAACTCACAAAGTGTTGGAAGAGATAAACCAATGCTCTTTGCAGGGAAGGAAAACAAAAAATCAGCCTTGAGGGCAACAGGAGGAAAGTCACATTTGCCAGCAGACAGCACCCAACACTGGCAGAGGGAGAAACTGAGCCCTGGCAGCGTGGGGCAGGATTTGCACAAAGTCTCCCATTTGGAGCTGCTTGTCTCCGCAGTCCCAGGGCAGCGCCCAGCCCACATCCCCCTTCTCAAAGCCCCAGGGATTGATGAGAAGCCCCTGCCACACCCGCAGGACAGGTAGGTGAGTCTGCCTGGAGACAAGGTCAAACCTTCCTAGGCTACTTGACACCTTGTTCCTGAAAGGGCCCCCCTCCCATGTCCACTCCTGCGCTGGCACTTACCTCATTTTCCTGCCTGGGGTGCTCCTGGCTGCCTGGCTTCGGTCCCCTCGGCCTGACTTTCCTGGGAGCTTGTCCCCGGTGTGGTGTCAGCGATGCCTTATCTTTGTTCTGAGGTCCCTGTGTGTCTCTGGAATTGGCTGGCATTCTTCATTCAGGTCACGCCTTCCCCTGCCTGCAACAGATCCCCTCTCCCCCTCTCTCCCTCTGCCTCTTCCTCTCTCTCCCTCCCTCCCTCTTCTCTCTCCTCTTTCCCTCTCTCACCCTCCTCTCTCTCCCTCTCTCTCTCCTCTGACTTGCTCTTACACACACTCATAGGAACCTGACAGAACAGAATCTGTCTTCCTCCTGAAAAGATCTGCTCCTCCAGTTCCTTCCTTTATCCTGTGTGGCTGGCTCCAGCTCTTGAGAGAAAACTGTGCGGCTCGGAAAGGTGTTTGTATCTGTGTGTGTGTGTGTGTGTGTGTGCATGTGTGTGAGAGAGAACATGTCTGTGTGAGTCTGTGAATGTGTGTGTGACTCTGTATGAGTAAATGTGTGAATGGGTATGAGTGAGTTTGTGTGAATGTGAGTGAATGCATATGAGTGTGTGTGTTAATGTGTATTAGTGAATGTATGAGTAAATGTGTGTGACTGTATGGAGTATGTGTGTGTGTGTGTGTGTGTGTGTGTGAGGGTGGAGAGGGACAAAGTCTAATTTCTCTTTAGTCTCCCTTGCCAGATGGCTATAGTTTCCTGCTCTTCCTCAGGACACTGGCAAAAAGACACCAGTGAAGCAGAAACAACCAGCTAAGAAGGCAATTCTGACATCTACACTAGGAAAGGAAAAAAGGTCCAAATCCCAAAGCCACAGTCAGCCTGCAAACAGTGACAGATTTTCTTGTGAACAGAGCCGTTGGCCAGGAATGTGAGGGAGCCCCATGTCCTGCAGTTGGCTAGTGGTTCTTCTCCACTTAAAAGCAATACTTGTTCTGTTAACCATCACAGGGCACACAACCAATCCAGCCCAGTGAGGGTCCATCTCTTCAGGAGAGCCCGCACCCCCTGGGCAGAGAAGACGCGGGACTGTATACACATCTGCACCCTGAGATTGTGGAGAAATGCAGCGCCAGATCTAAACTGAGCTGAATAAGAGGACAATTCTTCCCCCCACAACAATGACAATTAAATCTCAACAGGGAGAAGGATGTCTGGGTGTGAAAAGTAGATTTTTACGGAGAACCTTTTCTGTGTAGGCACAGCACTAAGTGTATGCACCATCTCAAGCGCTCCCACAAACTTGTAAGGGTCACACTATTGTACTCACTTTACAAATGAGGAAACTGAGGCTCAGAGAATTTCTACAACTTGCCAAGATTATCCAGCTTTTTTTTTTTTAATGACTAATAGTTAACATTTATTGAATCTTAGGTTTCAGGAACTATTCTAGAAATGTGTTCATTCCCTTTAATCATCTTTATATCTTGAATAGTTGGGTAATGGGTTCATCCCCATTTTACAGATAAGGAAACTACCCAGAGAGGTTAAGTCATGTACCCAAGTTCACACAGTTAGAAAGCGGTAGGGGATCCTATCCACTAGGTCGTACTGCTTCTCCCTGAAATATTCTAGTCCATTTGGTATTTCAAATACAACATTCATGGAGAAACTCAACTTGAAACATTCTGAAAAGAGCATGAAACTCAGAGTCAGAGTTTAGCTGTAATCTTTCCTTTCTGTCCAAGCCAACTGTGCACTCTGGGTCCAACTCTTAGCACCTCTAAGCCTACTTCGCATCTGGGAAATGAGGGCTGCTGTGAGGCTTCAAGGAAATTATGCCTTTGGAAGTGCAGTATTAGCTGTCCCCCAGTGCACCGAGAGAGCCACCCCGTCCCCCAGTCTAACCAGGGTAGCAAATGCATGTACTCTCCACCCTCTGGTACTGCTGCTTTGGCACATTTCAGGGAACACAGGTTTGAATCTCACTGGAATTCTCCCTGCTCCATTTTCTCTCCAGTTTCTCTATTTTAACACTTTTGAATGTCAGTCTTGCCAGTCCTGGCATTAGTAAAAGCCTGTGGTCGATAATGTGGGTGCAAATATATGAGATGAGAGAATATGTTTGAACTCGGGCACTGTTTTAGCAAAATGTTGCTTTCTGTTTCAGCCAGAATAAAATAAAAAAAAAAAAAAAGAAAGAAAGAAAGAAAAAAGGAAAAAAAAAAACCCTTAAAAGTCTCATTAAGAAGCCTCATAGGCTCCTCAGACATCAAATAACTCTCACAAAACAACATTTTAATGATTTAAGTGTAAATGAATCAGAAACACATGGACTACATTTCTCTTGGAATGCCCAAGGGTTTCAAAACTGAAGGAGAAAGAACTTGGCTCAAAGCACAGTGCACTGTGCGGAGGGCTCTGCCCGTTACAGACATTCCCTCTATTCAGGAGGCAGCAGACCTGGCCCTCTCCTAATTTAGGGCACATACAGGAATATGCAGTCATTTGTTCTGGGCACAGAGGGAAGAGCTCGGGAGGGAAAGCCATCAGCTTCTCCTTGTAAAGTGTCATAGAGCAATCGAGCTTCCCAGAATAATTTCCTGGCCATATTTTCTCAAGGCTGCCAATGTTCAATGGGAAGCATTTGAAATACGTTCTAAGCCAAAGTTCTGCCAATAGACAGCAGATCTGATATGTGCTTCCCTGGGAGTTAGCCAGGGCTCAGATGGAATCTGCATGAAAACAGGAACTATATGGCTCAGTGAATGATCTGGGTGAGATTCAGGGCAGTTTCCCATTGGACTAGAAGACACTGGTGATATTGTCCTGACCTTTTGATAAAGACCCTCTGAAGTCGCATTGCTAGATCATGGGGAGTAGGAGGAATGCAAGGGACATAGTCTGGGAGTAGGCTCAGTGTCAGTAGGCTACCTTGTATGGGACCTTGGGAAAGTCATCTACTTTCTGGGTTGGAGGGAGGGAGAAGGGGGCATCGACCTGCTCAGCTGTACAATGAGGGGATTGGACCCTGTTGAGATGACAGAGCACATACAAATGTGGGTGCGAGAACTGGGGAATTGCTATTGTCTTGAAGGCCGTCCTGTGGGGTGCTCGCATGACCTGTGCAAAGAGTGGAGTGCAGAGCATTCCTCTCACCTTGATCCTTGCTCTTTCTGGGATCATAGTAGCATGACGTGGGTCAGGAGTCAATCATAGGCATTCCGAAAAATAACTTTTAAGAAGACTGAATTACTTTTTTTTTAAAGTTTAATGGAAAGTTTAAAATATGCCCACAATTAACTAACAGTATGTCACTTAGAATCATAAAATGCAGAATGACAGATGTGGGTTCAACACCCCCAGGTTATAGTCCAGGACAGGGGTCACGAATATAGTACTAAGAGAGTGCATGCTACAGCATTCCTACCACTAGAACTGGGCTTGGTTTACATGTTCTACCGAAGTATTTATTATATGCAACTCCTAAGCTGAGACTCTCTGGAATCTCATGAATGTGTTAGGAAATGTAAAGTATCTGGGCAATGGGATTTTGTTGGCAAAGGCTGAAATCCAGGCTTCCTATAGAATATAATCCAGGCTTCCTATAGAATATCTAAGAAACTGATAAATAGCTCCAAAGATGACACCTTAGAATTAAATTTTGGGTTCTGTAACATGTTGACTATGTTGAAAGCAATTGCTTTGGCGCCTGGGTACCCCATTATCAAAATAAATACAGGGGATTTAAAAACTAACAATCTCTAAGCTTCATCCCAGGAAATTCAAATTCAGCAAATTTGGGCTGGGGTTCCCAAATCTCTAATTTAGAAGCTCTCATGGCACAATTTTGCCAGTTTGGGGGCACAGAGCATAATGGAGCATCTTATAATTGATGGCATTTTAGATTTGACAAAATATCCTTAGCATGTGCCAGATACTTCCATATACATTATTACTTGCAATATATATATATATATATATATATATATATACAGTATATATATACACAATAGATATAGTGCATACAATATGTATACAATATATACTATATATATACTATATTATTTATACAATAGATATAGTGTATAGAGTACGCATGTAATGACCACCACTCCTCCCCTCCCACCCCCGCTGCCGCCTAGCCAGGACTCCCTCTCCTCATCTGCAGGTTCATGATCCTGCCTGTGGACTTTGAACATCCATGAGCCATGCTATGTTGTGTCTGCAAGATTGCAGGGAAGGAAAAATAATTTCTATTAAAAAATAAACTATTAGACTCTCTTATAGGCTGAGTTGTGTCCTTACAAAATTCATATGTTGAAGCCTTAACCCCCAGTACCTCAAAATGTGACAATCTGGAGATAGGATCTTCGAGAGGTGATTAAGCTAAAAAGGGGCCATTAGTGTTGGCTCTGATCTGATGTAATCAGTGTCCTTATAATAAGATTAGGGCACAGACAACACAGAGGAAAAGACCATGTGAGACACAGTGAGATAACGGCTATCTGCAAGCCAAGGAGAGAGACCTCAAAAGAACACCTTGATCTTGAACTTTAAAACACCTGCCAACACCTTTATTTTGAAGTGCTAGTCTCCAAAACTGGAAGAAAATACATTCCTGCTGTTGAAGCTACCCAGTCTGTGGTACTTCGCCATGGCAGCCCTAGCAAACTAACAAGCTCTCTTATACAAGATTCTCGAAAAGCATGAAACACATGCCACCAGGGGTGTCAGGCTGATTTCAGGTGCCACACATATGGAATTAAGAAATACAGGATCAGTTAATATTCTGTTTGGTGAATAATAAGAGAAATATTGACTAATGTTTGAATAGAATTTATTTTCCTCACATAGCAAGAAATGAGGAGGTACATAGGTCTGGGGCAGCTGCTTGACATTGTTTTCTTCCTTTCTGCTCTGCCAGCCTTAGGATACGGGCTTTCATCCTCATGCTTGCCATCTCCTGGTCACAAAAAGGTTGCTGTAACACCAGGTGTCACGTCCACATTCAAAACAGAAAAAAGAAGGAAGAGGAAAAGGGGACTAGGGAACTTCTTATGTCTCACAGACCAAAGCTGGGTCACATGGCCACCATTAACTGCAAAGGAGACTAGGAAGTCTTGTTCTTACTTTTACAGCTTATAAAGCAGAGCCAGGCAGCAAGGAAGACAGGGATTAGAAATGGAAATTGCATGAGTCAACTTTCAATATCTGTCACCACCATATGTCAAGAAAGTCCTGCCTTTTTCATTTCTCTTTTACTCCTGATATTATTGAGAAGAAAATCTCAAGGTGATGCCGCTATGCCATTGATACTCAATTCCCTTTTAGCAAGGAAAGGCAGGTCTCAAATTCAGTCTTGTAGAGACAATATTATTCTGCTAGAATTTAACAACTTTTTATTCATTATTTTTATTTTTATGTTTAGAGTAGCAACATGCTTTCAAAAATAAGGATTTCAGTAAAAAAAAAAAAAAAAGTCCAGAGCAGATTTAAATAAAAAATATGAAACAAATAATAATAATGTAGATGGTATTCATGCATACAAAAAATTATAAAGATGAGTAACTAAATGTTGGAAACCTTCTTCTAAAGGGTGGACACAGAAACAGCCCAGGGCTATGGCATAGCCCATGAGTCAGGATCCTGGGGATGGGTATAACCTTCTGCCCCACTCTCCTGGGAAGACTTGTTTCCAAGAAGAGTGTTTCATCCTGAAAATAACGGACAAAGGCCATGCATTATTATCTGTATTTAAATATATAATTAATAATATTGAGATGAGGTAATTGAGCCCTAGAGGAGAGAAATATGTTGCCCAGGATCACATTGAAATTAGATGGTGGGCTGAGACCATGAATCAGAGTTCCCTACTCCCATATTCTTTTCTGTTAGGTTGTAGGTCACTCTATTTGAGACTGAGTACTTTGAAAAGAAACTTGCTTGTTTTTCTGAAAGCCCCAAATGACCTTTGCCTGGCTAACACAGCTGGCTCTCCACCACACACTTTCAACAAACAAAAAGGTATGCTGAGGTGTTTTTACCTCTCTTGAAGAGCAAAGTCTTTAGGCTTCTTTGACTGCCAGTAGGCTTATAGCTTCTAGAATCTACTTTGATCTCTGTATAAGAGAGGATCCCTTTTTCCTTTTCCCACATCTCAACCTACTCTGATTCTTACCTTCTTCCTTATTCTTAAGGATAGAGTCAAAGTTTATTAGTGGGCATTGGAAGTGAATCAACTGGCCATATACATTATCTTCTCTTGCTTTCTGCCTCATTTCATTCAGTGAAAAAAACAATTGGGAACTAGCTTTCTTTAGGGCTTCTGGCTCTCTCTTTGCTCTTCTTTGTCCATGTACCTAGGCCAGGGAGTGACAGGGGTGGGTATTAGGATTTAAGCTCTGGCAGAGGGTGGGCATGCCCTTTTTAAACTTCTGACCAAAGGAAGCCCTTTCATCGAGCCCATCTTTACTGGAGAGCCCCAGTCTGTGGCACCGGGTACTAGCCGAGCTGGTAACTCAGGGTACCTGGTCTTCTGTTTGGTTATTTCTCTTCATGGTAATCTTGGAAGAGGAGGTGTGATGTGTAAGGAATGATCCTGGGGTTCTTAAGTACTTGAGATATATATGATCTGTTTGAGTTGAATTGTGTCCTTCCCAAATTCATATGTTGATGTCCTAACCCCTAATATCTCAGAATATGGTTACTTAAAGGTAGGGCCTTTAAAAGGTAATTAAAGTTTAAAAGGTGCTGTTGGGATGGGCCTTAATCTAATATGACTGGTGTCCCTATAAGAAGAGGAGATTAGGACACAGATGACACAAACAGAGGGACAACCACCTGAGGACACAGCAACAAGGTAGCCATCTATAAGCCAAAGAGAGAGAAATCAACCAAAACCTGTCAATACCTCGATCTTAGACTTCTAGCCTCCAGAACTGTGAGACAATAAATTTCTGCAGTGTAAGTGACCCAGTCTGTGGTATTTTGTTATGGCAGTCCTAGGAAACTAATACACCTTCCATCCCTCCCTTACCTTTGCTCACCTAAATCCATTTTATATCGACTGTAGTTGCTATTCACTCATATTATGTCTCCCCTTTCCCAGAGGTTCCCCAGATGCTAAGGCCACATGAACCAAGCAGATTCAACTACAGGACAGCGTTCATTAGGCCATAAGAAGCAAATGGACAGTTGGGGCAAGACCATGGGGTGAGGGGGCAGACTCAGATCATGGACGAGTCAGGGTCATTACTTCCCTAACTTCCTATTGCTATTTCATGAGTGGTATTTTTCCACTCTCTTTCCAAATTCCCCTGCCCTTCTATCACTCTGGCAAACTACTCATCCCTGCTGCTGTCACATCTAACTTCTTGGTCCTATCCTCTGTTCTTTTCTTTAAGAACCTAGGCATATGGTACCTCTCTCTCCCAGTTCCTCCTGTTGTCCTGAGTGACAGTAGGTTCTCATCCTTTGACCTTCTCATCTTCAGTGCCGACTTCTTCCATTCTACCCTAGCCATCTGTGATACCCACAGATACATCCACCTCTGAAAACTCCAGCTCACAACACCCCATTCTCTGACCATCCTCTCCCATCTTTTTAGGTCTTTTGCTCCTTCAATAACCTTATAGAATTCAATAACCCTGGACTTCAATCTCATCGAGACATCCAGTCCTTTAACACCACCCCATTTTAAGTCTATCAGATCCTCTTGCATTTGCATCTTTTCTGAATCCCACAAGTCACCAGCACTCCTTTGCAGACTGTTCTTTCTCTAACTGCTTTCTCCGCTCTCTTCTTTCTTCAGAGGAATCATTCTTTACCGTTCTAGTGAATCACTGAGAATCTAATGGAAGCCAGATCCTCTGTCTGGAATACCCCCAATAAAGCCACACAGTTCACTCCCTCAGCGCCTTTGACTCTTTCTGAAAGCGTCACCTTCTCAGTGAGATACTTCCTGACCACTCTATTCTACTACTTCTATTCTTACTCACACTCATAATCCCCATGCCCAGTTTTGTTTTTCTTCATGGCACTAATCACCAGCTGAGATACTATTTATTTTAATTATTTATTTGTTCGTTCCTCATTTCCCATCCCATTAGAATAACATAATCTTCAAGTGGACAAATACTTTTTCATTTTTTGTTTATTGCTCTATTTCCAGTACCAGGCCAGTGTCTTTGACTTGCAAATAGTAGGGCCCTAATAAACATTTGTGGAATGGGCTTTTTTCAGAGAACAATTTAAATATGCACATATTCTTTTTTTTTTAAAAAGATTTTATTTATTTATTTGCAGATAGAGATCACAAGTAGGCTGAAAGTCAGGCAGAGAGAGAGAGAGAGAGAGAGAGGAGGAAGCAGGCTCCCTGCTGAGCAGAGAGCCCTATGTGGGGCTCAATCCCAGGACCCTGGGATCATGACTGGAGCCGAAGGCGGAGGCTTTAACCCACTGAGCCACCCCTGTGCCCCTTTTTATGCACATATTCTTAAAACTTAGTATTAATTTCTGGGGCTTGACGATCTTTCTAAGACTGTGAGTTTCAGAATCTCAGTGTTAACCACTCTTCCCAAATATTTCTCATGCGCTTCACCACCACAGTTTAAATGCTGTTGTATACTGATTACTTACAAATCTATTTCTTTATCCTACATGTCTCCCCACAGTTCCTCACTCACCAATCAAATGTCTGTTCCCTCCTCCATCTGAAGTTTCCCATGGACAGAGGCTGCTATCTTTCCATTCCCAACTTGCTCATTCTTCTGCACCAACCGTGTTCATGAACCAGTAACAGCTCAGAAACTCGAGCCACATATCTGGGTGTCATCCTTGATTTATTTATTTTTTTTCCTTTATCCTCATATGCCATCAATCAGTAAGTTCTATTGTTTATATATAAGTATCTTTCAGATCCAACATCTGCATGGGTTCCATTCCCCACGGCCCCTGCATTATTGGAAAATTACCTCAACAACCTCCTCATTAATTTTTCTGTCTATTGTATCCTTCTTTATACAAATACAAGTCTTATTCGTTCTCTCCCTTTGCCAGACCTTTTTCTAAAGGCCCTCCTTTGCTTAAAGAGTGAAATAAAAATGTCTTAAAATAGCATTCAACCCTGAATCCTCATGTTGGCATGGGGTGCCATGAGATTGAAGTAGCTTGCAATATCGAGCCAACATGTGGAGGGCAGCTGCCTTGAAAAGTCAGCTGGGCCCACAGCACACTTGGCACGAGTGAGAAAAAACAACTGTTGTATGAAGCCACTGAGCCTTTGGCATTGTTTGTTTCTGTAGATAATCTGGCTTATCCTGACTCACAGGATACTCTTCCCTGGGATGGCTCTTCCCCTTCTATATTCTCCATGCTTAGGCATGCAGACTTTAATGTCTAGAACTGCTATCAGATTAGCTGCTCATTCCAGATTCCGTCATGCTCTTTCATGCCTGCATGCACTTAAATGCTTGGTTCTCTTGGTCTTTTGTCCTCGTCCCTTCCTCATTTGCTTGTAGAACTTCCTCTGATTTATCCTTTGAAATCTTGCTTAAATGCTATTTTTCAGGAAAATCGTCTCTGATCACCCAACAGAAAAGTAAATACTACCTTTGTTTCTTATGTATGCTTTAAATTGCTGCATGTCTCAAATTACTGCTGTGTCCCTCTTTCACAATAATAATTCAAAGGCCTGAACAATAGGCTCTGTACCTTGGGATCAATAGTGTTTTGTGTTTTTTGAATATATGGACGAAGGCATCAGTCTAGGTAAACACACAATGGAATTTATAATTACAAATTATGATGAGTACTATGTAGAAAGAGGACAGAATTCTATGGGACAGACCAATAGAAGCGCCTAATTTATACAGGGTGGTCAGCAAAGTCATGGTGATGTGACAGCTAAATAGAATGGGTGCAAGCCAGCTGATGAAGGGGTTGGTGATTGACAATGATGGATGATATTACCTGGACTTCAAGACACATGGAAATTCCCCATTTCTGTACCCAGTCCATAGAAATAATGATAAAGACCAGAAATGAGATAAATGAAGGAATGGCTGCACTCAGAATCAAGACAAGGAATTATCTGTGGATGAGAAAATAGGAAGGCCTGTACAAGGAGGTCTGTAAATGAGAAGTTGTAGTGGTGTGAGCTGAGGAACTCATCCTAATGGGGAACTCATCCTGTGGGAACTCATCCTGACCACGTGGGAAGCTGTGGAGCTCCCATGGGGAAGCTGGAAGCTGACAAGGCTATACCATGAAGTTACTTGGAAAGAAATAGAAACCACAACCACAGAAAGGTTGCCAAATAAGAATCAACAAATATTTTTTTAAGATTGTATCTTGGGTACCTGGGTGGCTCAGTAGGTTAAACCCTCTGCCTTCGGCTCAGGTGCTGGGATCAAGCCCCGCATTGGGCTCTCTGCTCAGCAGGGAGTCTGCGTTACCCCCACGCTCTCTGCCTGCCTCTCTGCCTACTTGTGATCTCTCTCTCTCTCTCTCTCTGTCAAATAAATAAATAAATAAATAAATAAATAAAATCTTAAAAAAAAAAAGATTGTGTCTGGAAAAGGGATAATAAATTCAATAGGAGAATTTCATGTCAGGAAATAGAGTTAATGGAAACATAAGAACAGATTTTAAAATAAGCTATCTCCAGAGAGCTAAAGACAGGAGTGTAATCTACAAAAAAGGAAGAGAGAGATCTGAAATAAGAAGAGACTGAAACACAAAAAGAAGCCATTGGATAATTAGTGAAATTAAACCAATAATTTTGCATTTACTAAACATAATTTTGCTAAGTATAGTTATTGACATTAAAAGTATGATAAATGGTCACATGTGAAGAATTAATGCTCTGAAAAATCAAGCTGAGGAATTTCCCCAGATAAAGAGATCAGAAGTGTGAAAGAGTAAAGGGAGTACAGATTCAGAAGATCCTACATGTGTCTAGTAGAATTTTCATTAAACATGGAATAAAGAGAAAGGAAAGGAAGAAATCTTTGAGGAAATATTGGTCTCAATTTTCCTAGAATCGAGAAAGCCTATGAATTCTCAGATTGAAAATGTCTTCCAGGCCTCATGTGGGATATATGCATAAAATTATACATAGATTCCTTCTAGTGAAATTTTGACGTATCAAGGATAAAGTTAAAATTTTAAAAATTATCAAAGAGAAGAAAGGAGAACTAGATTAATACCCAGATTTTCTGCCAACCATGTGGAAACAAGAGGGAAGTAAAAAATACCTTTTTTAAAAAAAAGATTTGTATTTATTTGACAGAGAGAGAGAGGCGAGCCCAAGCAGAGGTAGCACCAGGCAAAGGGAGAGGAGAAGCAAGCTCCCCACTGAGCAGGCAACCCCATGTGGGACTCAATCCCAGGACCCTGAGATCATGACCCGAGCCAAAGACAGCTGCTTAACCAACAGAGTCACCCAGGCGTCCCGAAATAAAAAATTTCTTAATGTGCAAAAGAAAAATACTTGTAAGCCTGTCATCCTACACTAGCCAGAGGATTATGTCACTCAGCTGAAATAAAGACAAACTCAGGCTTGGAAACCTTATTACGTGCAGGCCTTTTCAGAAAGAATGGAGGATGTTCGAGAAGATGGTTAGTGTTGGTGCAAGTGGGAAATGGGTCCACTGACACAGTGTTTGTAGAAATGGACAGTGGCTTGGCCACTGGGAGGGCAATCTGGGGCTATTAGTAAAATAAAAATGTGCAAATCTTAGAAACTGAGAATCTGACTTTGAGATACCTGTCGTAGAGAAACGCTCACTTGGGTGAGGATGTTCCCGGTAGCATTGTTTGTCAAGGTGAAAAGTAAGCTTCAGTCAAATAATGACTAAATGTAATGGAGTCATGCTATTGAATGTGGAGCACCAGTGAGAGAAAATGGGAAAGATCTATGGACAGCAGCAGAGAGTTTATCTTGAAGACATCACTGCATGAAAAGGGAGGGTTGAAGTGTGATACCTATGTTAGGAAACGATCCATTGAGTGAAAACTCCAGAGGGTCCCCAAACAACACATATTTTGTACATATCATAGACATTTTGTGTATATTTTCCATATGTCATAGAAGTAAGTGTGGAAGGAGATAGATCAAACGTAACCAGTTACTTGTGCGGAGATTGTGTTCAAGAGAGGCTTTCTTCCTATTTATATTAATGCAGAGCCTTTAGGGACACCTGGGTGGCTCAAGGGGTTAAACACCTGCCTTATTAGAGATCATGGGTCATGATCCCATTGGAGCCCCGCATTGGGCATTGGGCTCACTGCTCAGTGGGGAGTCTGCTTCTTCCTCTGCCCTCCCTCACCCCTCGTGCTCTCTCTCTCTCTCTCAAATAAATAAATACAACATCTCAAAAGAAAAGAAAGAAAGAAAGAAAGAAAGAAAGAAAGAAAAAAAAAAAAAAGAAAGAAAGGCAAAGCTTTTAGTGCCTGGTCAGCGGTGCTTAGGCAGGGGAGTGGCAGGATCTAATTTACAGTGATAAAAAAAATCCCTCTGGGTGTGGTGAGGACAGTGGATTTGGAGGAAGGGAGGCTGGGAGGCCAAGGAGGGGCTGTCCTAGTAGTTAGGACCAGGGCTCATTCATCCACTTGGCATTGTGGACTCAGAGCCTGAGCCCATGAAAATGTTTTAATTAAAAAAATAACAAATATATAATAAACTTGGCCTGGATTATATTCGGCTTTATGCCAGTGCAGTGCTAAAATACAATTTTTATTTATTTTCTAGATGGATGAAGGGGCTCATAAAGGCAAAAATGTCTAGAACCCACGAAAGTCATAAAGCAGCCTTGATGAGGAGAGAAGAATGCTTGGATGGATCAGCATGGAGTCAAGCAGACAAAGGCAAAAAGTGTTTTGTAGCAGGAAGAGCCCGAAACTGAGGAATGATGGAGGGGAGAAAGCAAAGCATAAGCCCCAGAATGCGGACTTCAGGGCATGCTGATTCTACTTACTGGGACAGGGAAGAGGGTAGGAAGGTCGCCAGGGCCCACAGGATCATGAGCCCTCCCTGCCAGGCCAGCTGTGGAAAAGTCACCACGGATCCAGGATCTTGAAAGGGTTGGAGACAACTGCTGAATCTTTATACAACGGGAAGACAAAGGATTTCTTTACAAAGACCGGCATAATCAGATACCGTTTTAGAAAATGGGTGTTTGGTGAGCACGCGGGACCTGGGAGTGCACTGGTGAGAGACTGGAGGATAAACCAGAATCTAACAGTACCTAAGGAGCCAGCTCCCTCTCCCTATCCCGATTCCCCGGCCACTCCCAGGCTCAGGAAAATGTCATGAAACTAAAGCAGTTTGGAAAAGAGCAGGAAAGACCTCCCAGCTAGACCCAGCCCGCGCGCAGCTTGGCCCAAGCTCAGGCTCATGAGGAGCAAGCACATGGGCCTCGCGGCTGGCTGCGTTTGCTGGCCAAACCACAGGGCAAATTTAAACGCGTCGGTTGTCACAACACAGCAGACCTGAGGGACAACGGCTTTCTTAAAAGTGGGGCTTGGGGCGCCTGGGTGGCTCAGTGGGTTAAGCCGCTGCCTTCGGCTCAGGTCATGATCTCAGGGTCCTGGGATCGAGTCCCACATCGGGCTCTCTGCTCAGCAGGGAGCCTGCTTCCTCCTCTCTCTCTCTCTCTCTGCCTACTTGTAATCTCTCTGTCAAATAAATAAATAAAATCTTTAAAAAAAAATAAAAATAAAAATAAAAAAAAAATAAAAGTGGGGCTTGAAGAACAAAAACACCGCTTCCCCAAAATACATCTCAGGAAAGCTGGCTATCTCTCAAGCAATTGTTTTCAAAGGTAGGGGCTCAAAATATTTTCAGCCCCAGTCCACACAGAGGGGGCACAAAGCTCTGTGGACCTTCTGCCTTGACCATATCTGACCAAGGGAAAGGGTCATCCTTCTGAAGACAAGCCAGGAGACCCTGGGAGTGGAACACCTCATGCGTGATTCTCCCTGGCATTGCCAGCATGGTGGGGGTATTTGGGTAAGCCATGACAGCTCTTTGGGCCTGAGTTGTTTTGGGTTTTGTCCCCATAAGTGAGAGTAATGATAACACTTTCTTTCCTTACATACTCTTTCAAGGACATAGTTCTTCTACTGTGGCTTTTTTTTTTTTTTTTTTAAGATTTATTTATTTATTTGAGAGAGCGAGCGAGTGCACAGGGGTAGGGGCAGAGAAAGAGAGAGGCTCTCCAGCAGACTTTGTGAGGAGTGTGGGACCCCACTTGGGGCTTGATCTCATGACCCTGAAATCATGACCTGAGGCAAAAACAAGAGTTGATGCTTAAACAAGTGAGCCTCCCAGGTGTCCCTCAAGGACATAGTTTTTCTTGGGGCACCTGCGTGGCTCAGTGGGTTAAAGCCTCTGCCTTTGGCTCAGGTCATGATCCCAGGATCCTGGGATCGAGTCCCGCATCGGGCTCTCTGTTCAGCGGGGAGCCTGCTTCCCCCACTCTCTCTCTGTCTGCCTCTCTGTCTACTTGTGATCTCTGTCAAATAAATAAATAAAATCTTAAAAAAAAAAAAGGACATAGTTTTTCTTAAAGTCCTTTCAAATATGAACACCTTTGAGAATCTAATGAAGGCTGTTAACCTCCAGAGGAAATTATGTGTTCAAATGAATATTGTCATATATTGGATATTTATAGGTTCAGTGATTAAAAACTCCTTGGTAATATCTTTAAACCACCTGCAAAGCGACAGTCCCTTTATGGGGACTCAACCTAGAGTAATAATTGTTAGTATCCATGGAAAGTAGGGGTAGGAGGATCCTGAACGGTGTATGTAGAAAGTGGCCTTCAAGATGGGACTAAAAAATGAGCTGGATTTCAACAGCTGAAAGAAGACCAGGAGCAATAGACGGCAAAATGTGGAGTGGGAACACCAGTGATGGAGGGATTCTACCCAGCCAGTAAGGATACTGACTATGTGTGGCTGGCTCTGGGTGCTGGGCGTTATATTCATTCCCTTACTCGATCTTCACAAGTTAGTTATTGTCAACCCCATTTTAGAGATGAGGAAATGGAAAATTAGAACAGTAAATAGTGAGGCAGGTAGAAAGTTACCTTTAAAGTCTCTATTTCAATTCTTCATGTGGTTCTTTTTAATTCTAGATATGCATGAAATTTTTCCTAATAAAACATGTGGGAAGTCTCTTGCTCCTTGCAATTTCTCTCCCACAAGATGGCTTAATGGAAAGAGCATTATCACCGAATCCTTGTTAACTGTGCAGCTTCAGACATGTTGCCCTCTCCACTGAGTTTCAGTGTTTGTTCTCATCTGCAAAAGCAGAAGAGATTCACCTCATCTAGATGGGGTTCATCTAGAATGATCTCCAAGCACTCTTCCAACCTTAGAGTCTGTGATTTTTTTCAAAGGAGAAATCATTCATTGTTCAATAAATAGTTGTCTTTCACATGTTTATACTTCTACTTTCTCAGTAGCTTATTTTTTTTTTTTAAGAGAAAGAGAGGTGAGAGAGGGGTAGAGGGAGAGGGGTAGAATCCCAAGAAGACTCCGTGCTGAGCACAGAGCCTGATGCACAGCTCAATCTCACCACCCCGAGATCATAACCTAAGCCGAAATTATGAGCTGGACACTTAGCCAACTGAGCCACCCAGGTGCCCCATATTTTTTATTTTTAAGCAGCTTTATTGAGGTGTAACTGACATCCAACAAACTACACAAATTTAATGTGTACAATCTGATAGGCTTTGACATATGTATGTGCCTCTGAAACTATCACTAATCAAGACAATGAACATTTCCATCACCCCCAAAAGTTCCTTGTGTCCCTCTTGTAATCTCTCCTTGCCCCCCACTTTACCCCTGCTTCCTTAGCGAAAAACTGAGCCTCTTTCTGTCAGTACATGTAAGTTTGCTTTCCATGCAAATAAAATTGTACATGATGTACTCATACTTGCCTGGCTTCTTTCACTCAGTGTAATTATTTTGAGATTCACCCACGTTGCATGTATCATTAGTTCATAAGCCATACTTTGTTTATCCAGTCATTCATTAATGGACATATGGGTTGTTTCCAGGTCTCAGCTGTTAAGAATAAACCTGTCGTGTTTGTTTGGAAATATGCTTTCATTTCTCTTGGGTACATTTCTAGGAGTGGAATGGCCGGGTCATATGGAAGGTGTAAGTCCAATGCTTTAAGTTTTCCAAAGTGACCATTCTAGTTGTGCCACATACTTGCCAAAACTTGGTAAGGTCATTTTTTTTCATTTTAACCATTCTAATATATTTTAGAGGTATCTCACTGGGTTTTAATTTGCATTTCCCTAATAATGATTTTGAACATCTTTGTTATCTATATATCTATATACTTTGGCAAAATGTCTGTTCAAAACTTTTACTTGTTTTTTCAATCATACCATTTTTCTTCTAATTATTGAGTTCTTTATATGTACTGAGTCCATGATATACATAAATCCATTATCAGATACATAATTTGCAAATATTTTCCCCTAGTCTGTGCCTTTTCTTTTCAATATCTTAATGTCTTGCAGAAAAAAACTTTTAATTTTGATAAAGTACAATTTAAAAATCTTTCTGGCATCATATCAAGGAAATCTTTGTTTAACCTAAGTGCTGGCACACTAAAGCACCATATACTGCATGGCTTAAATAATACACATTTATTTTTCATAATTCTAGAGGCTGGGAAGTCCAAAATCAAGGTGGGAGCAGATTTGGTTCCTGGTGAGGGCCATCTTCCTGGCTTGTAGACTGTTTTCTTGCTATGTCTGTCCATGGGGGAAAGAGAAGGGAAACAAGTTTTCTGGTGTCTTTTCTTACATGGGCACTGATCCCATTAAAGTGGTCCTATGCTCATGATCTCATCCAATCCTCATTGCCTCCCAAAGGCCCCTTCTTCAAATACTTTTACATTAGGGGTAGGGCTTGAACATGAATTTGGGGGTGGGGCAAAAACATTCAGTCCATCAGTCACAATGATTTTTTTCTGTGTTTTCTTCTATTAGCTTTATTTCTCTATTAGCTTTATTTAGGTCTATGAGCCCATTCAATTGACCGTTATATATAGCATGAAAAATGGATTGAAGTTTTTTCTAATTTAGATATCCAATTATTCTAGCATGTTTTCTTAAAAGGACTATTCTTTTCCCACCAATTTATCTTTGCATCTTTGTCAGTTGTCCTGAATGGGTAGATCTATTTCTGCTCTCTCAACTCTGTTCTATTCCTCTATTTGTTGATCTTCCTGTCAATACCACATTGTCTAAATTACTGCAGCTTTAGAAAAAGACTTGAAATCATGTAGTATTAGCTCTCTAACCTTGTTCTTTTTCAAAGTTGTTTTAGAAAGACTTGTCAATTTCTACTAGAAAACTTGCTGGGATTTTGACTGGGATTGTGTTATATCTATAAATGAATTTGAGGAGAACTGATATCTTAAGAGTATTGAGTATTCTGACCCATGAACACAAGATATCTTTTCATTTATACAGTTCTTTAATTTCTCACATTAGTGATTTATTGCTTTCAGTGAATAGTGCTTGTCTACCTATTGTCATATTTATCTCTAAGTATTTCATAAATTTTGATTTTATTGTAAATGATTTCATTATGATTTCTGATTGCTTATTATTGCTAATATAAAAATACAGTTCATTTTTTATATTGATCTTATATCCTGCAACCTTGCCGAATTGACATTTTAATTCTATTAGCTTTTTAGAATTTAAGATTTCTTCAGATTTTCTACATAGATGATCAAATCAACAAGAGAATAGAGAGTTTTACTTCTTTTCTAATCTGGATGCCTTTTATTTCTTTTCCTTGCTTTGTTACACCGGTTGGGACCAAAAGTATAATACTGAATAGAATTGTGAATATAAATGTCTCCCTCTTGATCTGAGGGAAGAAATACCCAGCCTTTCACCATAAAATAAGATGTTAACTGTAGGTTTTTTGTAACTGCCCCTTTATCAGGTTGAGGATGTTCTCTTCTATTGCTAGTGTGCCGAGAGTTTCTATTTGGAATGGAAGTTGGATTTTATCAATTGTTTTTATTTTTCATTTATTGAGATGGTCATATAATTTTTTTCATTTTTAATTTATTAATAAGGTAAATTTCATTGGTTTATTTTCTTGGCTTTTCCAGAAAGTTAGTTTTGTATTCCTGAAAGAAATCCCACTGGATCATGATACATTATTCTTTCTTCTCATTTTGTAATTCATTAGCTAAAATTCTATTAAAAATTTTAGCATCTATGGCTATGAGGGATATTGCTCTGAAGATTTCTTGTAACGTTTTTGTCTGGCTTTCTTGTAACATCAGCAAAACATGGCCTTACAGTGAGTTGAAAAGTATTCCCCCTTCTTCAATTTTCTGGAAGAGTTTATTCAGAATTGATATTATTTCTTCCTTAAGTCTTCATTAGAATTTACCAGAGTAAATTCTGGTAAGCTGATCAAGGCCTGGCCCCCCTTCTCTTGCCTTTCTCCTTTTTAAATGCAAATTCAATTTATTTACTTGATATAGGGCTATTTAGATTATCTATTTCATCTTTAGTAAACTTTGGTAGTTTGTGTTTTTCAAGCCTCTATGTTGTCTATGTTGTCAAGTTTATTGTATAATATTGTTCGCAATATTCTCTTATTATGCTTTTAATTTGTGAAATCTTTAGTAATGTTGCCTCTCTCATTTCTGAATTTGGTAATTTTAATTTTTACTCTTTTTGTCCTTTTCAGTCTATATTGAAATTTGTCAATTTTGTTACCTCCTCAAAGAAACAACTTTTGGTTTCATTGATTATTTTCCATCATATTTCTGTTTATGTTTCTTTGATTTCTTCTCTGATTCTTAGTATTTCTTTTTTCTGTCTATTTTGAGATGAAATTTGATTTATTATTAGTACTATAAATTTCCCCCTAAGTATTGCTTTAGTAGATCCCACAAAATTATGTATGTTGTGTTTTTATTTTTCGTTTATTTAACATTTAATTTTTGAATCCTGGTTAAAGAGAAATGTGTTATTTAGTTTCAAAATATCTGATGATTTTCTAGAAATCATTCTGTTACTGATTTTAAATTTAATTCCATTTTGGTAGTTTGTATGGCTTGAACCATTTAAATATATTGAGATTATTATAGGATTGAAATACAGTTTATCTTGGAAAATATTCCATGATAACTTGAAAGGAATGTATATTCTGCCATGGTTGGGTAGAGCTGCCTTTTTTTTTTTTTTTAAGATTTTTAAATTTTTATTTATGACAGAGAGAGAGATCACAAGTAGGCAGAGAGACTGGCAAAGGGGGATGGGGAACAGGCTCCCTGCTGAGCAGAGAGCCTGATGTGATGCTGGGCTCAATCCCAGGACCCTGAGATCATGACCTGAGCCAAAACCAAGAGCTGGACACTTAACTGACTGTGCCACCCAGGCACCCCTATGCTTTCTACTATATAGCTAGCTCCTTAAGGAAAATTCTTATAAATACATTATTGGTGTATCCCGCAAGATGACTTGCTCAGAGCTTCACATATTTAGTAATATGTGAATATTACTGGAAATAATATTGGACTGGACATTTCAGAAAGACCCCATTGGACCCAAGTGAAGATGTCCACAAGAATGTCTCTGAGGGGTTTATATTATTTTCATTCTCCTTGGTTTGAGGAATTAAAAAAAAATTATCCACATTTATTGGTGTGTTTCACTATGCCCTGGCTCAAAGCTGTATCTGAAATGTACTCCAAGTCTATTCTATAGTGTTCAGAGAAAGGTCATGAATACACTTAACCAACCTGGTCACAGCGATAGCTCTTTCCAAGAACAAATACTGTGCACTGTGGGGGTTTCCCTGTGGATGGTAGCATATCTTCATGTTAACATCTATGCCAAGTCTCACCCGAGGATATGGCAGATGCTAAAATAGCTCCACCTCATCATTCCTCTTCTGCTGTCCTAGTTCAAGCCCTTACTGTGTCATTGGAAAATTTGTGAACATCTTTGAATTGGCTTTCCTTTTTCCAGACTTGCAATTTCCAATTTATCCTCCACCATGCCCATCAGTGATTCTCCTCGAACCCAGTTTGAGTGGCAATTTGGGTTCTTATACCCAATTCCAAAGTGTGGAAGGGGAGGAGCTTCCTCCATGCCACCAACCAACTCAATTCAAGTCAATTCTGACACAATCTACCTCTAATCAGTCCTTTAAGACTGCCCCTCTGTCCTCCACTTCAAATGCCAATCACAAGTCTGGGTTGTCACTTGTGCTCCTGTCTAACCAGCTAAGGATTAGAGGTTCCAACAACACTTCCAACTCAGGGTGCCAATTGTCTAGGTTGTTACTTATAATTTTGACCAATTGGCTATAACTCAAAAGTTCCCATGACCTCTTCGTTCGGTTTGATTAATTTGCTATAGGGGCTCAAAGAACTCAGAGAAACATTTTATTTACTAAGGTATCAGTTTATTATAAAATTATATAACTCAGGAACAATAGGATAGAAGAGACACATAGAACAAGACAGGGGGAAGGGAATGAAATTCTCATGCCCTCTCCAAGCACACTGTTTTCCCCAAATCTCCATGTATTCATAAGCCTGGAAGATAGCTTGCTTGCTTGGTTTTCTTTCTTTCCTTATTTCCTTCCTTCCTTCCTTCCTCTCTTTCTTTCTTTCAAGATTTTATTATTATTTGAGACAGAGAGAGACAGAGCACAAGCAGAGGGAGCAGCAGGCAGAGGGAGAAGTAAGCCCCTCACTCATCAAAGACCCTGATGCAGGACTCAATCTCAGGACCCTGGGATCATGACCCAAACCAAAGGCAGACCCTTAACTGACTGAGCCACCCAGGCATCCCAACCTGGAAGCCTTCTAAACCTTATCTCTTTGAGTTCTTTATAAAGGCTTTAATACATAGACATGGTTGATTAAGTTATTGGCCATCGGCAGTTGGTCCAACCTTAAGCCCTTCTCCCCTCCCTGAAGTCAGAGAATGGGACTAAAACTTCCAACCCTCTCAGGTGCCTGGATGGCTCAGCTGGTTGAACTACTGAGTTCGTTTTAGTTCAGGTCATGATCTCATGGGTCATGGAATTTTGCCCCACATCAGCTCTGTACTCAGCAGGGAGTCTGCTTGAGGAATCTCTCCCTCTGCCCCTACCCCCACTCTCTCTGTCTCTCAAATAAATAAATAAATCTTTAAAAAGTTCCAACCCTCTAATCACCTAGTTGGTTCCCCTGGCAACCAGCCCCCATCCTTAGGTGGGATTCAAAAGTCATCTCATTAGCATAACAAAAAGACCTTTATAGTTCATCACCTGGAAAATTTCAAAGGTCTTGGGAGCTCTGTGCCAGAAATGAATACAAAGACCAAATATATATTTCTTGTTATAAATCATAATATCACGAGAGGCAGACTGACAGACCTGGCTGTGAATCTAGGCTCTGCAGATGCTGACCATGGAGAAGAGCCACTTTCCCTTCCCCTTCATTCCTCGCTTGCTGTGAGCGTTCTATGGCATGTTGCGTGGCCATCTCTTTGCACTGTGCCTATTCCATAGTTTTAAGTTTGGGTAGTTATTACTAATTCCTGTCTTTGTCACAATGAAATGTATGTGGCCTTGAGTAAGTCACATTTGATCTTTGAATTTCAGCACCCCCATCTGAAAAATAAATAGATTATTTAAGATCCATTTGGCTGCACCAGTTGATAATTCTACAAATGGATTATTAATTCAATGACATGTTTGAAAATTTAGATTTGGGGCTCTCTGGAATAACTGTATAGGTTTTCACATTCTGTCATTCTATATGTCCCCTTGAGTGCTTAGGGTTTGATGGGGAAGAATGAGTGTGTCCTGGTTTAGTACCCTCTCCTAGCAGGGGTTCTGGGGCTGACTGATTGGGTAAGCACCTCGTCTTCAGAACTCTATGGACTGAGGGTGGTGGGGGGAGTTCTAAACCCTTCTCTCGGTGGGATCTTGGGCTGTTCTGACTTCTCAGAAATTTTATATACATATACTTTTTATATGTTACGTTAATCCTCACACAATCACAAAGCCCTTTCTAATTCTGACTATGTTAGAAGCAGATGACTAATCCACAGGTGTATGAAAACAGAGCTTGTGTGGGCAGAGGGGTTATCAGTATTGGCATGGCATGTTCTCTTCTCAGTTATTCTGTGGAAGTAGCATGGGACAAAGCGAGGAGGTCGGGTCTGCACCCACACTACCTGGATGTGTGGACACCGCTCGAAGAACTTGAGCATCCCATGTACCTTGCCTGAGTCTGTTTCCTTGTGGGACAGGAGTCATCATTCAGCCTACCCTCTGGCACTGCTAAAAATGAGAACGACCATGGCTGTTGTTATTTTTCTGAATATTCAATCATGCACAGAGATATGATGAAAACATTGTATACCACACAATAAAAAATGGAAATACACACGAAAAGCTTTTATACCAAGTTAGAATTTGGAGCAGAAATTATTTATAAAACAGGCATAGCTACTGGGTATGTTTTGGTTTTCAATTAAATTCTTTTTAAACTCTGGCTCCATGGTGTAATAGCTTTGGAATTAGTAATAATGAAACATGAGTTACACTGGTGAGTAATGGTTTTACTTACAACAGGATGAAAATGTTAACCCAGCGGTGCCCAGGACCAAACCTAAGACCTCTACGTGGTTACCGTCCTGCATGTCATTGCATGTCAGAGGTTGTAGTCATTACTATTAACATTTAGTTGGGTGGTTGAGACCTACACCACAACCAGCATTTCACTCTGACGTTTTATCTGGCTCTTCTCTTTGTGCTTCAGCCCTTTTGAGAGTACTTGCCATATTTTTTTTTTTTTTTTTTTTTTTTTTTTTTTACTGGCAGAGAAACTGGGTCTCAGAAAAATTGATTTGGCCAAATTCACACAGATCGTGGGGACCGACAAAACCCAGGAAGTCAAGAGGCGGCAAACCAGCAGAGAGACCAGGGTCTAAAGTCAGGCACCAGCTGGTGTGAGTTCTTGTGGAACCTGGGAATAGTTACTATGTGGGAAGGGGATAATGACTATTTCATGGAGATAAAACATGTACAGTGATTAAACTGGGCACTCACTTAAATCCTCAATAAAAGATGCCTCTTTCTCTTTTTCTTTTTCTTCTTCCTCTTCCTCTCCTTCTCCTTCACTGTCCACCTCGCTTGCCACTAGAGAACACTGGTGTTGACAAGCACAGCCACAGGCATCCTCCTACTTACGCAGTTCCCCAAACCACCCAGGAATGTTTCCCCTACAAACCGGTCTGGGGACTGACTCAATTTCCACTTCCCTTTCTGCTTGTGCGTCCTGGGCTTTGGAGATTTTCCTCCCCTTCTGTCTTTCCCTCCCTCTGCTTTTTAAGTCAGCCCTTCAGCCCGAGTCCTGACCTTACCTGGCTCTGGAGTAGGGATGCTGGGGACAGTGCTTTATTTTGGGTGGAAAGGTGGGGGCGGAGGGAGGAAAAGCTGGAGCAACTCCACTCTCTAGGCTTCTGCAGGAAAGAATCCCTGCTCTGATTTCCCAGAGCCCATCCCAGCTGTCACCCTTCCCTAGACCTGCATTTCTTTTTCCTTGGCTTAACTCCCTTGCTCCATCTGTTAGGCCAACCTCTCTGCAAATGTGCTTTTTGTCTGCAATGTGGGGTGTGCAGCTATCCTCTGTGTTTGCAAAGAACTCGTGTTAGCAGGAGTATCACCTGAGAATTTGCTGGAGTCCCACATTTTCTGAACTTCTGCACCAGACCTACTGGAGGAGAACTCCAGTGAGGGAGGCTAGCCATCTGGATTTTAACAAACTCTCCCAGGTCATTTGGATGCACCCAAAGTGTGAAAACCACCGTTCTCAGGCAGCTGAGAACCCATGAGTTCCCCTTGCTTCTTGCTTGTGCAGTGAGGACATCACAGGTATTTGTTAAAGGCTGTGTGCTTGCCGCAGGGCGGGGCATGGGGATGGAAGGCGGAGGGTGGAGGAACTCAGGGTAAGTTCTACTCTGGGGGAAAGGAAGGGGCAAAGGGACAGGAATCAAATATTTTCTGAGTCTTTACTATGTGTCACACACTTTGCGTCTACTGCTTTCTTTTGTCTTTAATTTAACAACTAAAAAACCCTAAATGTTACTTATCTGTACAGAGCAGATGCAGAATCTGAGCCACGGTGGTCGGGAAAAGATGAAGAGAGGGGCGAGACGGACATAGACCCGGGGCCACAAACTGGACCACCACATGGGCAGGTTGTTGTATAAGAAAAGCCCAGTATGGGCACCTTCATGTTACTGGTGGGGAAACTGAGAGCCAAAGAGAAGAAAAGACCTGCCCGAGGTCACGTGGAAAGGCAAGGTCTAGGGATGCCTCGGTGGCTCAGCTGATTGGGTGTCTGTCTGCCTTCGGCTCAGGTCATGATCCAAGGGTCCTGGGATCGAGTCCTGCATCAAGCTCCCTGCTCAGTGGGGACCCTGCTTCTCCCTCTGCCTGCCACTTTGTCTCTCTGACAAATAAATAAATAAAGTCTTAAAAAAAAAAAAGAGAAAGGCAATGTCTACTAACTCCCTGGGCTCTGTCCCTGCCCCCCATCAATAAGCAGTTTCTTGCATTTTTGCAATTTGTTTTTAAACTTTTTATTTTGAAGTAATTTCAGATCGACAGAAAAGCTAGAGAAACAGTTTTGATTTTGATTACATCCCTCACTCTGTTTCCCCTAAAGGTGACACTTTACAGAGTCATAGTGTAGTTGTCAAGAACTTTTAGGTCTAGTTAAACCTTTTATTTTGAGGTCACCGTAGATTTACATCAGTTCAAAGAAATGATACAGAGTTCCTGTGTATCCGTCATGCAGTTTTCCCCAATAGGGATATTTTACTCAGAACTTTTAGGTTTGTTGATATGTTTTCATTTTATTTTTCAATCCTCACTCAGGAGAAAGTGTTCAGATTTCTTCTGAGGGGCCAGAGGAGAAGGAAAATAAAAAGAAATAAGAATGATAGCAGTTTGCTCAGCAGGAAAGATGAACATTCTGCTTCTTCTGGACCCACTGTTGCTTTTCCAAGGGCCTCTCATGCCTTCTAAACAAAACCCCTGGGGCTAAGGTCCTGCGGGTGCTTTTGGAAGAGAATCACATGGGCAGAAGGCAGGAAGGAAGCAGGGGCAGTGCTCCAAGAGCTTCAAAACACAGGAAGCTCACTCGCCCTTGAGAGGGACCTTGGAGGTCAGCCACCCGATTCTGCACCTGCCCCTTATGTCTCCGTCAACCTCTGCTCCAACAGTGCCCATGCTGGGAACTCGCCCTTATTCAAAAGCTTTGATAATTTGGGGGTGCTGGGAAGTTCTTTCATTAGACACAACAGCAGGACGTGTTTGCTTGTTCCTTGTGATATTCCAACCTCCCAGACACAGTGCTCAATAAAGACCAGGTGCATGAATGGCCGAATGAGTGAAACAATGAGCAGACATTCTGCCCAGTTTGCGAGGTTGGAGGCATGGTCTTCCTCTGAAGAGGGCGGTGAGGAGCTGCCTGGGATGCTGGGACCATGACGGAGCCCAAACTGCCTGGGACAGAGCCAAGCGCCTTTGTCTGCTCGAGGGTAGGATCCCTGGAACTGGGGAGGCTCCTTGGATGGAGAGCTGCAGGATAAGACGTCTCTGGGGCAGGGAGAGGACTCTTTCAAGTGTTCCAAGTGCCTGGTGGAGTGGCTGCCATCCTCCACGGCCCTGACTTATTACATTCCTGGTAAGTTGAGGGAAATTCAATCCATATGTTCCAGGGGTTATTTACACGATTCTCAGCAAGATGCTGCCATTGTGTAAGAGCCATTTGACGTCGATGGTGCTGCTGCTGTTTTTTTCCATTCTCAAAGAAAAGCCAACTCCCCGGTTCCTGGAGAGGGAGGGGCAGGAGGACAGGGAGAAGTCCTCTGGGGCTTGACCCACCCCGCAATGCAGTGGCTGGCCAGAAAGCGTTCAGTGAGCCCCCAGGGGGAGGCTGAAGAGAGAGGCAAAGACAAGCTGCTGCCCGCAGGACCTCTGCCCAGCCTGTGCCCATGGGGGCTCTGCCAGCAGGACCTCAGCACAGGGGGAGGAGGTGAGAACAGGAGGGACAGCAGGAGGATGGGGGCTTTCAGGAAAGGCCCTGGGTTTGCATAACTGTGGTTAAGTGATTTCCTCCCCACGGACCTCAGTTTCCCCTTCTGCAAAGTGTGTGGCTGGATTCCATTCCACAGTCTCTGTAGGTGCCAAAAGCCTAGTCTAGAATGCTTTTTTGATCTTACTGTGTGCATTATCTGGCACTGCTTAGATAAATAATTTTCAAGAAAATATTTTTACCACAATCTGTAAGAAATACATTTTACACACTAACCCTAGTATAAATAAATGAAACAATGTTTTCACAAATCAATGCTTATCCTTCCTACAAGGATGGACATGTAAATCAACAGACCAGAAGAGTCTAGAAATAAACCTACATATTTATGATCAATGGATAAAAATGCCAAGGCCATTCCATGGGGGAAGGTTGCCACTTTATTTTATTTATTTATTTTTTAAGCTTTTATTTATTTGAGAGAGAGAGAGAAAGCATGATCATGAGCTGGGGGGAGGACAGAGGAAGAAGTAGACTCCTTGCTGAGTGCAGAGCTCAATGTGGGACTTGATCCCAGGACCCTCAAGATCTACACAAACAGAATCTCTTTGAGGCTAGAAGGTCTTGGGGATCCTTGCAAATCTCCCCAGATGGCCAGGGAGATTTGTGAGGTTTGTTTGGTGAAATCAGCACATCCGTTTGAGATAGATCACAGAGAGCCAGCTTCCAGTTATGGTTAAAATATCAAGGTTTGCAAATGAGTTACTTAATTTTTTTAATTTTTATTTTTTAAAAGATTTTGTTTATTTATTTGAGGGAGAGAGGGAGACAGAGAGCATGGGCAGGGGAAGAGGCAGTTGGAGAAACAGGGGGAGAGGCAGGGAGAAAGATAGATGGATAACCAGGCTCCCTGCTGAACAGAGAGCCCGATGTGGGGCTTGATCCCAGGACCCTGGGATCATGACCTGTGCTGAAGACAGAGGCTTACCAGGTGAGCCACCCAGGTGCCCCTAATGAGTTACTTTAAAAAACATTTATGGGGGCGCCTGGGTGGCTCAGTTCATTAAGCATCTGCTTGGGCTCAGGTCATGATCTCAGGGTCCTGGGATCGAGCCCCACGTCTGGCTCCCTGCTCAGCGGGGAGTCTGCTTCTCTCTTTCTCTGTGTGCTCTCTCTTTCTGTCTCTCAAATAAAAATAAATAAATCTTTAAAAAACATTTATAGAGCTGCGTATAGACTGACTTGTCTCCATGATCATGCTACACACCCTTCCCCATGCTCACATCTTTAGAAAAGGGTGTAGTAACAGCTCATAGGTCAGAATTTTGCGAAGCCCTGGGATCTCATGTCGATAACCTCAGCTAATTAGCTTTTAAAAGCCTTATAATCCTTTTCTCAAAGAGAGAATATTGTCAATTAATTTTTTAAAGTGTTGGCTGCTGTGAGGTCAAGTCACCTTTTTATGCTCACAGAAGCTGATTTTTAACCCAGAGCAGAGATTATGTTTGCCAGGTGAAAGCTGGGTTTTAGTTCAGTCTTAACGTCTTTTGGAATCTTTGTTCAGTTATTTAATGAACTTCACTATTTCTCACAGATTTATATCACTTCAGATTTTGGCCAAATGAGTTGATATATTTATGGTATTTCTTTTCTTTGTACCAGACTTGAATCAACCTGTGAGCCAACCTCCCCCACTGGAGGAGAGGCCCTGGACCTCACTCCTGCTCATGTTCCTCTCGGGGTCACTCCCTTCTCCACCACCCCTCCTTCCTGGACCTTCTGCTGTGATCTACCCCACCCCACCCCCGCCTCCCAGCCTCCACAGCAGAGAAAGATTCAAGTATTCGCACGACCCAAATCCTTCTCTGGCATCTATGTCCTTCCCCATGCTTTTTTTTATTCCTCCCCCCACCGGCCAGGCTTCCGGAGGGAGGAAGACCCCCCTGAGTATCAGCTCTTTTCTCCAGTTGCTTCAGACCCTCTGCTGTCTGGCTCCGTCCCCACTATTCCAACAGAACGGCCAGCTAGGTAGTCATTCAGGACCTCCTCATTGCCCAAAGCCAAACAACCCATTTTCTGTTCACATCTAATTCAACTTTCTTGGCGAGTTTGCTTTAGGGGAACATCCTTTCCTCCTTAAAACAATTTTCCCGTGGTCTTACGGGCACATTGCCTTATTCCCTGGTCCTTTCCCACCCCTCCAATTGTTTTCCTTCGGCTGCCACCACAAGACCTCTTTTTCACAGCCCATCCCTTACGTGTCACCTTCTGTCCTTGGCGCCTCACTTCCTCTCGTTCTTCTCCAGGTCCTCCTCCACAGTGTGGCCCTTGACCATTTGTACCAGAAATCCCCCAAAGAGCTTAATTCTTGCTGCAAATGCAAAGTCCTGGGACCGCAAGCCCAGACCTACTGAATCAGAATCGGAGGATCGCCCCTGGGACCCTGCACTGTAAGACCCCCATCTCACTGTTGTCCTCAAAAATCCTCCGCATGGATCTCACCACTGGAAACGGAGGCAAAGCTGCCATATGCTGGTGTTAGAAGTCCTTGTGAGTTGGCCGCTGCAACAGCTCCTGGGTTTGCTTTTGCCACCCACAACTCAGATACATTCTGTACTCCAGGCACAACCTGAGTGCACCTGCTTGTTCACACCTGTTTCTGCTGCCACACGCCCTCCACCAAGGTTCACCTGAGTTCAAGTCTCAGAAACTACCTTGAGCTTCACAGCCTTAGCCCCGTGTCTTCTCTTTGCCTTTAGGGTGCCTGCGTGTAGGACTCCCCACGTGGTACTGTGATGCATAATTGACCTGGCTGGGCCACCCTGCTAACTGGAGGTGGGAAATAAGCATCACGTCTTGTTCTCTCCAGGACCTCAAAGTATACAGGGTCCATAGCATCAAACAGGAAGACAGTGGTCTTGGTGACAGGCGCAGCCTGCTGTCCTGCTCACCTGGGTGATGGGGAACTTCTTGCACCCGTTCACGTGTTCCAGGCTCTAGGCTGGGTCCTGGGATACAGAGCATGAACAGTCTCTACTCTCAAATATCTCTTGTTGAGTGAGAGATACAGAAAAGTCAGCAGGTCAACCTGGGTAGAGAAGGCTCTTTCAGAAGGGAAACTTAGGGGACTGTAGGAGCCCAGAGGAGGACAGTCAGTTTAGACATTGGTCCCAGATGGAAAATTCCTGTCCTGGAAGAGTGAAGTGATAGGAAAATTTCACAGTGCACAGGGTGGGAAAGTGCTCTGGAAGGAGAATGTGAAGACCTAAGCTTCAAGGTCGGCTCTGCCACTGATAAGCCGCCTACCACATCGCTTATGCAATCCCTAAGCCTCAACTTACAACCATGTAAAAGGAAGAGTCTGAACTGAGCTGAGTTTTGAAATCGGTGAAAAGATAAGGAACAGACAAATAATGCCTGTACTTATTGTAAAAGGTGCATTAATAAGTAGTGACCGCCAGGTGGCACCAGAGGATCACTCTTAGCGCAAACGCTATGCTTTGCCTCCATGACTGAAACTCAATGGGGGTGAGCTGGGTCAGGTAGAATTTGAGGTTGATAGACACCACCAGCTGGAGGCCTGGCCTTTATGCAAGGCTCTTCTAAGACATAGGAGCAGAGATTTTCACTTAAAACACCTCACTCTGGGGGAACCAGGTGTTAGGTTTAAACCCAGCTCCTTCAGTGCTAGCTGATGTCCTTTGGAGCCCGTTCCAGCATTCCCACTCTGCAGCTCTGGTTCCGACCCCACATGCCGGACACAGGGAGGGAGAGGCGTTGCTCAGGTCCCAGTGGGACAACCTGCCCACCCTTCACTCTGTGCGGGGTGGGGGCAGGCAATGATCACAGGAAACAGCCTGTACTGCTTTGCAAAGGGCATGTCTCATCCCTGGGGCTTTAAGCAAAGCAAAACTTTAAGCAAAGTTGACAAGTTTATTCTACATCCTGATGCGGCTGGATTGAATCCGAGACCTCTGTCAGGATCCAATGAGAGCACGGACCCTCTCCTTCAGAACACTCACGATCCACATGTTATTCCAGCTGCTTCCAGACCTTTGCCTAGGGACCATTCAGGGTTCCCCTCGACCTTAAGAACTGATGTTGTGTAGTCATTCTTGATGGCCAGCTATGCATATCAGCTTCTTAATTTCTAGTAAGACTATTTCTTTCTGAGACAGTTATTTCCATCCAGAGAACAAGTAGTGGCAATGATGGGTCCCAAGTCTTAGGATGGCAGGTATCTAGACTGTGGTCCGTGCACAGACCAGTTAGCTGGAATGCTGATGTGTTTGGATCTGGGTTTTTCATGTGAGCACACCAGCTGCCCAGAAACTTCTTTCTGAAGCTCGGCTCCAGGGGAGGCTGAAGAGCTGCAAATGTTCCCAGCTGGGCCCTGCCTGTTGGGAATGTACCTCTGCACGAGGAGAACCTGGAGCTTCTCGCCAGCTCCTCGTCCACACCTCCGTCTTGAGCTTGTAAAGCTTTCTCTGTGCTTGAGAACTCCAAGGGTGCTGCCTGCTTTTCTGTGCACTGTGTGGCTGCTCCACACATTCATATCTTTGGGATGCTCTGAATCTAAAGACCTAGAAGCATCCCAGGACAAAATAACTAGCAGCGACCTTGGGATGAGAGTCTCCATCCCGTCTTGGCTCCTCCATTTATCAACAGCAAGACTCTAGACGTCAGATATAAAATGGCGATAATGACTTGTCTTTCTTGCTTCATAAGGTTTATTTATTTGGTAAATATACATGGGACAACTGTTATGTGCCTCTCACTACTCCAAGCACTGTGGATACAGGGGATGAGACAGACAGGACTTCTCTGTCTCGATGAAGTGACAGTGTAGGGCAGTTTGAGAATCCAATCTGAAAATACATCTGAATATGTTCTGTTGATTCTAGTGCTCGGCTGCCCTACGCTCTCCCACTCCTTTGGTGTGAATTACTTTGTGGCCCATCATGGCAGGAGACACAGACTCTGGGTCACAAATGTCACAAATACGGGAAAGTACCTCCAAACGAAGGTGATGGCCCTCAGCCCCAGTCCATGGACAGTCGCAAAGGGGCCGGCCATGCCTGTACTCCTTCCTCCCTCGTACTCTGTCTTCTGGAAGATAAACTGGCAAGATTGAGATCTCTATTATTTAAACAAGCCACAAAGTCCCCACCATGGAGGTTTGGACAAGGAAGGGAGATCTTGTGGAGAATATAGGTGGGATATCCCGGCCACCCCAGCACCCCAGGGCGTCCTGGGTTCCTTGTCTCTTGAGGGTTTGTCTCTGCGATCCCACTGCCCTCCCCTTTGCTGATGCTGATGTAGTTTTGGAACATAGGTGGAGTTCAGTGTGGTGATCTGGTGACCAAGAAAGAATTCTTGAGCCGTCATTGGTGCACAATGGTGGCTTATTAAAGCATGGAGACAGGACCCGTGGGCAGAAAGAGATGCTGCACCGGGGGTTCTGGGGGGTGGCTGATCATACAGGATGGGATTGGGGGAGGTCAGGAAAAGGGAGGTTTTCTAAAGAACTTTCATACGCTAAAAAAGACTCACAGGATACTCAAGGCCTTGCCATGGTCAGGTTAAGGTTGTTTACCCCTCCAGCAAGGCACTAACATTAAGATAGTTGGGAACTTCTGGAAGAATGTTACCTTCCTCCTATCACAAGTCCTCATCAATGGGCTGCAGGTTTAAAAGGAATTCAGTTTTATTTACATTTCCTTCTGCCTCAGACTCCCTCCATTTTATGGAGGGGATCGCTCTGTTAGGACTTCAGGAAAGAAGAGTTATGAGTCTCTGGAAGTTAGGCTATTGGTAAGAAAGCTTCTTCCTTGAAAATCATTAGGACATTAGTAAACTGAGGGAGACTCTGGTCTTACAGGACTGTGATCTCTATAAGTTAACTGTTTTCCCTTTAGGGCAGCCAAGAGTGCTTGAGGAATGTCCTGTATATCCCATTGGGGGTGTGGTGTGGCTCCTGGTGTGTCAGTTTCTGCCTTGTCCTAAGCTTGTCTTCCTTTCCCTCATCAGTGCCGGGTGCCTAGCTTCATAGCCTCCCCTGCCCTGCGCCCTCACCTTTTGCTGTTAAATAAATAAATAAAATCTTTGTGAGATTAAGAGTCACTTATGGTTTGTCTCCCTCCCAATCCCATCTTGTTTCATTGATTCTTCTTCTACCATGCCGGGGGCAGGGGGTTTGGGAGAAGGGGGTGGGATTATGGACATTGGGGAGGGTATGTGCTTTGGTGAGTGCTGTGAAGTGTGTAAACCTGGTGATTCACAGACCTGTACCCCTGGGGATAAAAATATATGTTTATCAAAAATAAAAAATCTAAAAAAATAAATAAATAAATAAATAAATAAATAAAATCTTTAAAACAAAGCAAAGCAAAACAAAACAAAAAGAAACAAACAAACACCAAAATGAGACTTGTTTATAGAGAACAGGGCTTTGAGCAGAAGAATTTACAGCAGGGAGCTCTGAATTCCTGCTTCAGGAGTATCTACTCCCAGCACCGACCTTCACCTGTGCACCCCCAGCTGGCCTAGCACCTTCCACGAGAATACTTTTACAGACTCTGCCCCATCTTGTTTCCTGGTCACTCAGGTGTGGGGTCTATTCAAGGACAACGTCTCAATAACCCGAAACCAGCCTTCCTTTCACTGCAACCCCCCCTTGCTAGTCCGAGTGTTGGAAATGTGTTGAGGTCACAGCTGACAGGAAGCCATCTCCTGCCTTTCTCCCCGGTATCTCTTGCATCCGTCCTTTCTCCTCCACCCACCTCTGCAGAGCATTGATTTTCAGACTTCCTTGTTTCTGTGCCCTCTGGTTGTGTCTCTCAGGTGGAATTTCGGCTCATCCTGGACCCGTTGGAAAACAGCACAGTAGCAAACTCAATGCAAGCAGAGGTTTAAAAAGAAAAATGACTGATTTCTTCCTTGGACCTTTGTCCCTGTCATGAGAGCCTGCTTGGGCTGAGCGGCTGGACAGATGTGCTGTAGCTGACCAGAGAGGCCCCAGCCAGCCTTCCAGCTGACCAACCACAGACACTTGCATTAGCTCAGTCAAGACGAGCCAGGTAAGGCCGGTCAGCACAACCTCTAGGTGACCTGTAGATTTTGAAAAATAGTAGATGGAAGTCTTAGGGTGACTTGTTACTCAGCAGTTCCTAGCTGATACAGCTGTTGCTCAGACCATTATCAGGCCTTTCTTAACAGAGCTTATGAAAGGTATTGGTAATTTAATAGTAGCTCATCTCCTGGCCTCCAGGCAACATTGTACCAGTCCAGCCTCCACTTTGATGTCAGAGCGGTCCCCTCATGATACGTTGGGCTGAACCCAATTATTACCTGAAGAGGTCATGGGATCATCTTGTCCATTTCACAGATAAGGAAACTGAGGCCTAGAGATAGAAAATGACTATCTCATGTCACAAAGGTTCAGCGGCAGCTCCATCAGCCCCAAGACTGAAATCTGAATCTCTGGGCCCCTATTTTTTTTTTTTTTTTTTTTGAGATTTTACTTATTTATTTGACAAAGAGAGACACAGCAAGAGAGGGAGCACAAGCAGGGGGAGTGGGAGAGGGAGAAGCAGGCTTCCTGCAGAGCAGAGAGCCCAATGTGGGGCTTGATCCCAGGACTCTGGGATCATGACCCGAGCTGAAGGCAGACGCTTAACAGCTGAGCCACCCAGGTGCCCCTCTGGGCCCCTGTTTGAAGCTCTGTCCCTGCCCTTGAAGTCTGCTACTTGGTTAGAGTAACCCATTGCCATCTCCCATTCTGCCAAGTCCACTCCCAGTAGCAAAGGTCCTTCTCTTATCACTGAGGAGCATTTGGAAAGTCCACATGTCTCTCCTCAAGTGTCAAAGATGACAGGTGTGTGATGGCCCTGTTTAGGGGACATTCCTAGAAGACAACCACTTCCCTCATCACATCCCACGTACCTTCTGCTTGGAGGTAGGCCCTGCTCAGTCTGGGACATCTGTCCCTAACCTTTTTAATGATTATATACATGTGATCTGTGATATCCCCTAGCCAGATATGCATGGTTCTTCCCAGGGCTACAAACATGCCCAATTTGAAACTTTAATTCCATTTCCTTTTGCTCCTTTAAGAAGGCAAATGGGACAGGATGAGGATGACATTGATAGCACCTTGATCTAGAAAGCAGTGAATCACTGGAAAACTTTGTAACACAGCACCTCTGAACAAAGTCATTGACATTGGGGCCATGTGCAGGCTCTCTTCTGGCTGTCATTGAGCCCATTCTGGGTGTCCTGGGTGCCAGCAAGAGCCTTGATTTTACGTGTTTTCTTCCCTGCAGTGTCCCAAGCCTTCCAGGTAAAACGATACCAAAGACAACCAGTTCAAGGCTTCCTGCTGACTCTACTGCTTTGTGTGGTTCTAAATTCCTACAACCCTAGGTTATGTATACAAAGGACACTAATAGTAGTGGTGGGGAGCTGGGAGTCCCTGGACCCTCACATCCCCTTTTCATCTCCAGCAAGGCTTTCTTCTGGGCCAGGCTCATCCCTGGGTGAGAGCCTGTCAGTGGACAGGCTAACACTGAGTAGCCCCAGACACCCAACAAACCCAGAGGATTCTGGACCAGAGCAGGACGCCACACCTCAAGTGTTGAGAAATGTAAAATGTAATCCCTTCCTTCCCTCCACAGCCCGTTCAGTCAGTTGAATATCCACTCCTCTTACTAGGTGGGCTTTCCAGTCACACTGAGCTATATGTAAAAGGTCTGAGTTCATTCAGGAAAGGGGGGAAGGGGATGCCATCACTAAAAATCACATTTTTGGGACGCCTGGGTGGCTCAGTTGGTTAAGCGGCTGCCTTCGGCTCAGGTCATGATCCCAGCGTCCTGGGATCGAGTCCCACATCGGGCTCCTTGCTTGGCAGGGAGCCTGCTTCTCCCTCTGCCTCTAGCCTGCCACTCTGTCTGCCTGTGCTTGCGCTCTGTATCTCTCTCTCTAACAAATAAATAAAAATCTTTAAAAAAAAAAATAAAAATCACATTTTTATTGAAGAATAGAAGACGGGGGTTATTCTCTTCTGTAGAGATTACTGAGGAAACTCGTTTTCCTGGGCGGAGCCAAAGGGCAGGGAACACAGGAAAGAATGGTTAGGAATTCTGAGGATGAACCCTTCTCTCCTGTTTCTGAGAAAGGTAAGGAACTTCTGTCTGCCCTGCTTTAGGGAAAACGTACGTGCAGTATGTTGTGTACAAAACAGTTGACCTAATGCAACAGTGTCTCTGCCCCTGTTCCAACTCACACACATCTCTTCAGCACACTGAGGGTGTCCCATGTGTCCTGTTGGCTGTTGCGAGGTCCCCATCCTTCCAGGCACTTGGACCCCACACAGTACTTAAGCCCTGGCTCCTTACACTCTCTTTTCAAAATGACAGCCAGGGCTGTCCTGCAAAAACATAAGCCACATTAAATCAATTCCCTTGCAAATCCTTTCATCAAAATGAAACCAGATGAAAACCCATTTGTATTCTCTACAGATGGCTCCAATGTCTTGACAGGCTCTACAATATCTTCCCTTGCTTTGCTCACCAACATTAAGTATTATGAGCTCTTGGGCTTGGGCTTAATTCTCCTATTTCCTCTTAAAGACTGGAAAGGAAAAAAAAAAAAAAAAGAAAGAAAGAAAAATCCTGAAAATGAGGGAACAGCAGAAATAGGCTAAGAATTCTTTGAGGTTATTGATTTTTATTTCCCCCTAGCTCAATTGGGCCTGAGGTTCTCTTGAGAAGCACAGAGCAGTGATTTCAACAGGGTAAGGCCAAGGGATCCATCCAAGGCTGGCACCAGAGAGCAATTGGAGGAAACCCAAAGAAGCCCATGCAAGTCAACTGGAAATAAATGAGGCCTGGATAAGCTTCATTACCCGGCAAGTCTCCCCCCTCCCCATTGCCCAACATCTTCCCTTTAGGGGACACTCTGCCAGCCAAGTTCCTAGATCTGCATGCTGTGAACTCTGATCTGAATAATGGAGGTAATATTGATGATAGTTAATAATTATTAAGCACTTACTTTGTGCCATGAACCATTCTTCTAAACCCTTTCTACCTAGCCACTCATTTATTTACTCATTCAACAAATATTTATTGGGCATTTAATATGTATATAAATAAGCAAAACAGAAGAATAAATCCCTGCCTTCCAGAGCTTACATTCTGGTAAAGGGAGACAGGACATTTACCATAACTATAATGAACAGGTAAATTGCATTGTATATTAGGAAGTGATGGACCAAAGGAAGGAAAAGAGAGTACCTGAAGGCAGGGATGAGTCATATATAGTTGGTCCAGGTAGGCCTTACCGAGGAAGTGACATCGGAGTGGGGATGGAGTGGTAAGGAAGGGATCTTGGTGGTTATCTGGGGGACCAGTGTTCCAGGTAGAGGGAACAGCCAGTGCAAAGATTCTGCATTAAGAACAGCCTGGGTGCTCTAGAACCAAGGAGCTCCATGGCTGGAGTAGAGGCACCAGGAAATTAAGGTGGAGTTAAGGCCAGAGATGTAAGTGTTGGCAGAAGGTTGGCAGAAGCCATGCAAGTCTTAGGGAGCTACTGTAAGGGTTTGGCTTTCTCTCTAATCAACTAGGAGGCACTGGAGGATTTGACTTAATGTGACTTATGTTTTACAGAATTTTGCCGATTGCTGTGTTGAGAATAGAGTGTAGGGTGCAACGCAGGAGGAGAGAGACCGTGGGGGTGTCTACTGCAATGATCCTAGTGAGAGATGATGATAGATCAGCAGAGGGGGTGAGAAAGGCTTAGATATATTTTAAATGTAAAGTCAATAGGACTTCTTGGATCTGTGGTTGGAAAGAGGGGAATTAAAAATGAACAGAAGTTTTTAGCCTGAGCATCTGAAGAATGGTGTTTCCCTTAGGCAAGTTAGAGAATGCTAGTGATTGGGCTTTTGGAGAAGAACAGAGGTCATTTTGGGACATGTGGTGTTTACTGGTGTGGGCAGTTGGATATGTGAGCCTGGAGTTCAGGGGAGAAAGCCAGTTGGAGGTATAAATTTAGAGGTTGTTGGCACATAGATGGTAATTAAAACCTTGAGCTTGCATGAGCTCACCCAGGGAGTGTGCATAGCTAGAGGGTGGACTGAGGACAGGGCCTTGGGGTCTCCCACATCCTGGGTCTGGGAGAAGATGGGGAACCCCCCAGAAGAAGGAGAAGGAACAGTAAGAGAAGAAGGCCAAAGCCTGGAGTGTGTCATCCCAGAAGCCAAGGAAGGGAAACTGTCAAGGAAACAGCAAGGATCCCCTGTGTCAAATGTCACTGGTGGTGCAGACAGGCACAAGACCCAGAAGTGGCCCTTGGGTTTAGCCATGTGGAGGCCATTGATGACCTTGACAAGAACCCCCTTCTGTGGAGTAAAGGGTAAGCAAGCCTAGTTTGAGTGTGTTTAAGAGAAAATAGTAGAGGAATTGGACACAATGAGTCTATCAATACGAGAATAAGCAGAGAGAGGCAAATCAAGGCTCTAGGAGAAAAGGGGAGTACTGTTGGAACAATGCCTTTGGATAGTCTAAACGGGGTAAGAATACTGTCACTTTAGGTCACTGAAGGGCTGGCTTTTGTCATAGATTTCTAGGGCTGCCATCATGAAGTACACAAACTGGGTGGCTTAAACAATGGAAATTTACTGCCTCACAGTCCCTGAGGTTAGAAATCCAAGGTCAAGGAGTTGGCAGGGTTGGTTCCCCCTAAGGTCTGTGAAGGAGAATGTGTTCCCTACCTGGTGGTTTGCTGGAAATCTTTGTCATTTCTTGGCTTGCAGGCATATCACCCTGTCTGTGCCTTCTTGTTCAAATGGTGCTCTTCCTGTGTGCACAACTGTGAACAAATTTCCCCTTTGTATAAGGACACTAGCGGTATTGAATTAGGGGCCCACCCTACTCCAGAATGACCTCATATTAACTAATTACATTGGCAACAACCCTATTTCTGAATCAGGGCACGTTCTGAGGTGCTGGGGGTTAAGATTTCAACATACAAATTTTTAGAGGGCACAATTCAACACATAATAGCTTTAGAAAGGGAAGGGACAATATATCTTTAGTAATAGGAGAGAAGGTAGGGTACTTGTTTGAAAATGCTGGCAGGTTTGTAGATACATTCGTGAAAGTCTGCGGAAGCGACCTTCTGATTGCTTCCATTTTTTCAGAGATGTGGAAAGCAAGGTCATTAGCTCAGAGAGCCGGCAAAGGCAGATTGAGGAGAGGGGATGTTGTGAAGTTGTTTCCAGAGGGGTGAGAGTGAGGAGTCTAAGTGAATAAGAGCATGACAGTTGGGCATTTATGGGCACACCTGTGGTTCTTGGTCCTCTATCTAAAACTGGGCGGTGGATGTGGTGTTGATTTTTTCTCATGCTCCACTCAGCCGCATGGGGGCAGCAGGGAGTGCGGGGAGGGTTGGGATTTACTGGAGCTATGGTTTTGCAAAGCAAGTTGTGTGTGTGTGATGGGGGGCCGTTGGGGGAAGGGAGAAAGTTGTTGAGAGTAAACTGAGGCAGTTGTACTGATATACTGGAAGTAAAACTGGGTAAGAGGGAAGAGAGGACCCTATATGCAGATACTATGATCAATCCATTGTACAGATGAGGAAAGTGATGGATAGAGAAGTGAAGTGCTTTCAGGGGTTCAGTCAGTAGCGGAATCAGAATCCACACTCAGCTGTGCAGCTCAGAGCACATGTTCCCAGAGGCAGGACCAGAAAGGTGGCAGGAAAAAAGCAGGACAGGGGAAGCATCAGATTAGTTTGGGGACTGTTCTTTCCACTGACTTAGCTCGTAATCATTCAGAACCAGAAGCTTCCTGATCCCTCTAACACAACATTCCATGATTCCGGTGGTTTCCTCTCTTGGGAGAAGGATCTTTTCTCCTTGATTCCGACAGATATTCTCTTTTATTTAGGATAGATACCTGTTTCTCTACTAACCTCCCGTCCTCACTTCCTTTCTTCTCTTAAATATATAAATGATGTTTCATTGTTCCCCCAAATACTTTTATATATTCATTTTCACACTTTATCCATGGCCATCCTACAATGGCAGTTATTGGTATTCCTATTTCCAAGATAAGAAAATGAGGTTTAGAATAGATAAACCCAGCATCCAGTTGAGAGTAACCTGAGCTTCAAATCTAAAACTTCAATATTTAAAAATTTCTTATTCATGTGTTTTTTAAAAGTAGGCTCCATGCCCAGTGTGGAGTCAAATGCTGGGCTTGAACTCATGACCTAAAGTCTAGACCTGAGCTGAGATCAAGAGTCTGATGCATAACTGACTGAGGTACCCAGGTGCCCCTCTAAACCTTTAATTTTAAATTCAATTCTCTTTCTGTTTCCTAAGATACTTTCTTTAAAAATAGTGTTTTGCTAATTTTGAAGTAGGATGAATAGGAGAGCAGGTGTATTGCTGTTGCTGGAGAAGTTCAGGAACCTAGATTAGCAATCCTCTGGGGGATTTTGTAGCATATATTCAAGCAATAATTGTTGTGTCAGAGCAAATGACCCCTCACATGCTTTCCACCCTTACTGTGGGTAAGTCAGGGAACAGATGCCTATGTTACTAGAAGACAGTCTGGTTAAATGGTTTAGTTATGAAATACACAATTGTTCACATCATACATTGTACAGTAGGTGAAGTTGTCTTATTTGTTCTTGAGGTATTTCTGTATCAACAAAAATGCCTCTGAAATATTTGGTAAAGATCCTCAGTAAAATTTATTCATTCAAATATTCAGTCATCCATTCATCAAATGATTATAGAGTCCTTGTTACGGATTTGGAATTGTGCTAGCTGTTGGATCCTTGCCCTAGGAAGTTTGTAATCCATCAGGTAGTACAGACCTGCAAACAAACAAAAACTCTATCAGTGAGGTGAGGGGAAAGGGACTAACTGCTAAGGAGCACAGACGTGGGGTTTACTGTCCGGGCAGGGGAAGGAGGGCTTCAAGTTGGAGGTGACCTTGCAGCTATTCTAGAGGAGTTTTCTAGACTGCACAAGGGAATGATTGCACAGCCCCCACAGCTCCCTCCACTTCCCTCCCCGAGACGGGTCCTGGCATGGCATCCACACCTGTAATGACAAGACACCTGCCACGCTAATACTTTCAGACAAGCGAAGAGCAGAATTTCTTCGGCTCTGAGCAGCCATGGAATTCAAGAGGCAGACGTTGCTGTGACCAACATGATTATGAGCAGGAAGGAGGGCACAAGCAGGCAGAACTGAGGGCTCCTCTGAGCTTCTTGAATGACTCCATTACTCCACCCAGGCTTGCGGCCAACCTTGAATTCCTCTAACCAGGAGACAAACACCAACGTCTTCCTGTTTCAGAAGAAAATACAGAGGACTGGTACGGAGGAGGCTTAGCCAATGACCTACTGCCCGATGAATGGTTGGCCCACCACTTCTTCTCCCTGAGCCATACTTCATCAATTATGCATCTGAGATTGCTAGTTATAATTGGTTTATGACTGAATTTTTTTCTTTATATGATTTTACTGTACTTTCCATATTTTCTACAATGAGAATGTCTAAACTCACTTTAAAATGTTCATGTATTCATCAACCTTAAAAAAAAAGTGAAAATGAAGGAGTTGAAAATTCCTTCAAAATATGATTTTCAAGAAAGAGTAGAGACAGAGAAAATAAGCAGAGAGTTATGGCCTTTGGTAACAGTAATACATTCCCTTAACAATGCTCTTTCATAGCAGCTTTCATTCAAGTGCCAAGGCTTGTGTGAAACACTTCACACTTTACGTACATCCTTTATGATGTATCCTAGACAGTTGCATGTAGAGATAGATACAGCATATATCTATGTAAGTATCTCTGTGGATGTCTGTATAGATAGTACAGATACAGATAGATATGTAGGTAGATATTGTTATATCCCCAGAATAAAGAGGAGCAATAGAATGAAGTGCTTCATGTCTTTCTGATGGTGGGTTAAGTTGTCTATATATCCCTCATCTGTCGCTGAACCCAGTGCTAGTAAAATTCAGAGAGACATATTTACTCTTCTTGTGGGCATCAGCAATGTAATTCCCCAGGTTCAGATGGTCTCAAGACCCACTGCTAGCGTTGTCCATCATCATCTTCTCCTTTGACTGAGCCAAGCAGCAAGCTGCATGGGCCAGTGCCCTTAGAACAGGCAGTGCCTCTGTGTGCTAGAGCAGTAAGGTACGGCAGCCCCTGTGATATCCAGGAGTAGCTGGCAGCCCCCACATCCAGCAGTCTGGCCACAGACGTGACTCATTGCCTAGAGCACATCCCACTCTCCCATCACAGGGCTAGAATCTGATTTTGATAAGGAAAAGGCACTCAGGTGGCCTTAAAAGCAATCTGTAATTGAAACTGGGCATGTTACCAAGAATTGCTGAAGATTTAAGGAAAACAAACATTGTATAAGAAAGGAACAGAACTGAACAAACAGAAAAATTAATACCCTGGGAAAGAGAAAATAGAATAAATAAAAATGGAGAAAATGTAATTACTACTTACACTGACGAAACAAGAATGGAATGTTCTGGAAAAATACCAACGAGGGACCTTAGAATAGAAAAATGCTTGTTAAAGAAAAAGTCAATAAATGAGGTGGCAGAGCACATTTCTCTTTGCATTAGTGAGGAGAAAGTGAGTGTGTTGTGAGTTGTCCCTGAGCAATCCTACCAGCTCTTAGAGCAGAGGATCAAGAGATAAAACATCTAGAGAAAGTTCTGATTACTTGGAGGAAAGAGTCAGAAGTCCAATATCTCTGTGAAGAAGTTCAGGATGGAGGGAATCAGGCAAATGGATGAGAGAAAATCAGAGATTTCATAGGAGAAAATATCCCAGTGCTGGAGAAAGATACATGTTTAGATTGAAAGGACACTCCAGGCTTTTGAGGGGAGTGAAAAAAAAAAGCCAACCCTAGACACATCTTAGTGAAATTTGGGGAAGTGAAAGGGAAAAAAAAAGCAAAACACAATCTAAAAGCTTTCAGATAAAAAAACAGATGACCTGCGAAGAAGAAAGAATCAGATCAACAACAAGCTTGTGATTGTCGATAATGACTACAAGTAGTGGGATCATATCTTATGTTAGGAAAGAAAATGATTTTGAGCCCAGAATTCTATACTAAACCCAGATGATCATTAAAATGTAAGGTTGAAGTAACAGCATTTTAGACATACAAAGTCTGTTTAGCAGCTCTCACCCTAAGAATTTCTGAAAGCTTTAGTTTAGCAAAAAGGAAAAAAAGAACAAAAGAGAATTGTTGCAGAAAGAAACAAAAACAATTTAAAAATTAATCTTACTCATTGTTGACTATGAAGAAAAATCAGTATTATGCTAGATCTCAAATCCAAAATGATCCATATGTATAATGTGGAGGAAGAGGAGGTTAATGTTTTTGTTAAAAATGGGGAAATACAGATACAGCTCAATTTGAGATTATAGAAAAAGAGATTTATTGTATAGCTTGGACTGCAACTCTCATGTGCATATAAGAGTTTGAAAGGAAAGTCAGCAAGTTACGTATGAAAGAAGAAAAAAAAGACTCGGCCCCTAGAATGGAAATAGCAGTCTTAGCTGACACCTGGATCGCTGAGTAACTCCTTAATTTCCCTCTAACACCTACTGGTTGACTGTTTAAGTAAGATGGAGCTGTGATGCTTAAGCTTTGCCTCACATTCTGATCAGCTGGGCAGTGCTTATGACTCTCAATAGCAGCCTCCCTCCGTCTCCTGACATTAGTGAGAGCAGAACCTCTGGGGCGGAATTCAGACACCAGTAGTTTTTAAAACTACTGGTTTTAAACTTTAAAATGAGGCACCTGGGTGGCTCAGTCAGTTAAGTGTCTACCTTAGGCTCAGGTCATGATTCCAGGGTCCCAGGATCAAGCCCTACATCGGGCTCCCTGCTCAAGTGGGGAGTCTGCTTCTCTCTCTGGTCCTATCCAACCCCCCCAACTTGTGTGCCCTCTCTCTCTCTCTGCTCTGTCTTTATCAAATAAATAAATAAAATCTTAAAAAGGAAATAAAACTCCGCAGGTGATTCCAGCATGAGCTTGCTAGGTCCTTGCACCCTTAGACATTCGTCTTGTCCATCTCCATGCTGGGGGCATGGAGATGGACAAACTCTATGGGTCCTGCCAGAGATGAGAAACGCTGATTGTAAAGGCCAGTTTAGAAAGAAGAGAATGCCTTTACTTCCTTCTAGAATTTATCACATGGGACCCATATGAGTTCAGAGCTCACCCCTTCCCAGTCGTCAGACCTGGCACCCATGTTGTTGCTCTCTCTGCATTGTTGTAGCCAAACCTGTCGCTCTTCTATTCTTGTCAGGTGGCTGCCCACAACTTCAGGGCAAAAAGCCTATCAAGATCTTCTTGACCTATAATAATGGTTAACACCCTTGCTCGCCACTGCTGCGGGTTCCAACACCAAGCCCAGCCTAGCCTGAAATACCTTCTCGCCTCCTCCCTGACTATTCAGGACACACTCAGCTTCTCTAGCAAGATGCTGCTTCTCTCAACTCACTGTCTTGGCTCCTAGGTAGATGCCAACTTTCTATTTGCCATTTCTTTTCAACATCCTCCAAACGTTTGTTTAATTGTAAGTCCAATATTATGAAGAGGCATTTAAGCCTGCAGTCTTTGTTTTTGGGGCTTTTTTGGGGGGAGTTGTTTGTTTTTTAAGTAATCTTTGTGCCCAACCTGGGGCTTTACCTCATGACCCCAAGATCAAGAGTTGCATGCCCTCTTGACTGAGCCAGCCAGGTGCTCCAAGTGTGCAGTCTTTGAATGCATTCCCACCGTAACCCACCAGAGTGTAGGTTAGTCATCTGAATGTCTTGTCCTCTTTGACATGGTGAAATCCAAATGCCTGTGCATGACATCCATACAGTCATCAACCTAGCACTCATCCACTCATCCACCTCATGAAAAGCCACTTTTTCCATCTTCTGGTTAAATTCACTTTCCAGTCATGTCTCCAAGGCTCAACGCCTTCCTGGCTGGGAGAGCATGCTACACACACCAGCTCTCACCTTCTTTGTGAAGCACTCTTGGACGCCACAGTCAGAACTGAGTTCACCTGCCTTTATGCTCCCCTACTAATGTTTTCTTCTCTCCATGATGGAAGTCATCACTGGGTATTATAATTGCATTTCTTGCATGTCAGTTTCTCTTGCTCGACCACAAGAAACTGAGAAACAGTACTGCTCTCTGCCTTTACCCATGACTACCACCGTGCCTAGATTTAATACTTATCAGATGAATGAAAGAATCAATGAGTGAATACTCTAGACCCTAATTCACCTGGCAAAACAAAGATCTTGAGCTTGGTAAAAAATCAGAATTAACATGAGAGTTTGTTGAAACGCTTATTCCCAGGCTTCAGCCTGTAAAAGTTTTGATTGGGACCAGGGTAAAACCTGGCAATCTACATTTTCAAAAACCTCCATGGATGAGTCAGATTCATCAGATCTGGGGACTTGCCAGAGCTTTGGGGATTTTTCTTGGGAAATGATGTGCTTTTGCCATTTCCCAGTGCACACAGTCCAGAGCACCAAGGTTGGAGGTGGGTCTGTTTGGCCTCTCCCTTCCCAGGAGGCCCCAAGCGGCCAGCTGCCCCTCCAACATGCTCACCCCAAATGAAGAAGAGTCATTCCAGCTTAAAACTTCCTACAGGCGGTGCCCTGACCAAGGCAGACCTGAGCCCATGCAGATGCCCACAGTCTCGGAGCCCGCCCTGATAGAAGATTTGCATTTTGACTAACTTCTAATCGAAGAGAATCTGAGGAAAATAGAGCAACACTTTGCTATCAGGGTCCTGTCATCCTCTTTCTTTCTGATGTGATTGGCAGCCTGGGTGTGAGCAGTCTGCTTTTCAGCCTCCATCCTCCTCTAAATGAATACTGATGCTGTGTTTACCTGTAATTAATATTCATTGCGATAAAGGAATTACACTCATTCACTTTAAATTATATCCTTCTTGCATAAACAGGCTTTTAATAACAGATTTTCCAGGGTGGAAAAAACAAGCCGTCTGCCCCCAGCCTTGTCTGATGCCAGGAAAGCGGATTTCAATTTGTTACTTGGTGCAGTGGGAGGAGCTGTGGGTGGAAAGTTAGCTCCTCAAAGTTCTAGCTCCAGTTCTGCTGTTGCTACTGTGGTTCTTGGGTGAATTCCTTCCCCCTGTGCTTCCCCTTCATACCTGAAATGTGGATGCACCAAATCAAGTGTTCTCCTCTATGGCTGCATATTGGGATCAACTCGGGTATTACTGAACTATGCCACTGCCCAGACCATAATCCAGATGATTTAGAACGAAGTCTCCATGGGCTGGCCCAGCTGGCACTAGTATTTTGTTAGAGGATTCTCAGGTGGAATTCTTTTAATTTGAGGGTTTCTGAGCTGCTAACTGCTGCTGCCAAATGTCTAGTTGATTGTGGCTCCCACTCAGGGTCCAGAAGAAAGCTCAGCACTGCCCTGGTGTGCCCTTATGCTAGGGGCTCACGTCTTGGGATTGGCTTACTGGTGTTCCCTAGGAGTGGAGAGGAGGGAGTAGTACTGACCAGGCACCTGTTCGGCACCAGGCACATCCAATATCTCATCTGTGTCACTGGACATGTCTCAAGTCTACTACATGCTAGGCACGGGGGATGTTAGTAAGCAAGGCAATTTCTGCCATTATGGACCCGACGATCTAGTTGGGGAGAGAGACTAGAAGGTGATCATTAGCAGTGAATTTCATGAGTTTAAGGATTTGCAGAGGAGAAGTTATCAGAGCATGTGACAGTGACGCCAGGGAATACTGATAAGGTCAACCTACTTTATGAAGCAATGTCTAAGATCTAATGAGGACAAGTAGGTCTTAATTCACTTAATAGGTGGGGAGAAGCACTGGAGTCAGAGGTAAGGCAAATATCAGCATTCCTGATTTACAGATGAGCCAACCGAGGCCCAACACTCTCCAGGAGGTCAAAATCCACCCCCCCCCCCGTACTAACTTTTTGGCTGGGAGGAGTATTAGAATCACTGAAAAATCACACGGTAGGGCACAACGGGTCCAAATGACCTTGGCTACAGTTGGACAGGGAGTAGGAATCAGGCTGGAGTTGAGAAGGAAGGAAGCCACAGGCTCAAGGTGGGCTGTAGGCAGAAAACGCCACTGGCTTGGTTGTGTGGCAGTCCTGGGAAGGAAGCGGCATCACGGTCTTCACACCAATCTTAAACCGAGTAGCATCCTCTGGGAGGCAGGCATGACAAAAGGAGGGATCCAATAGCCAAGGATATTTGGAAGAAGCCAGTAGCAGGTCTCCTCCCCCAGCGTAGAGTCAGGGATGGGATCCCAGACTCCAAGAAAAGCAAGACAGTGTCCCGCGCATCTGGGTTGGACAAGCCCAGCAGTGCAGCTTCCTCAGGGAACAAGGTTAACACCACATCTGGACAGCCCTCCAAGGCTCAGAGGTGAGAGTAATACAGGAGGTCCAAGACAGGATGGTACCATAGGACTCGATGCTGAAGTCCAGAGCTTTGGTCTGAGGACAGGGTCGGTGCTGGAGGCTGTGGGCAGGCTTACCTGAGGATGAGAATCAGATAGTTCCAGGGACGGAGGGAGCAGGCACACAGAGGTGGGAGGCAGGTGGGACTGACTGTCCATTCCAACGGTCTTTGGAGGTTATGTGATTCTCATCTCCCCTGAGAATTTACTTCAGTATGTCTGGGGTAGCGTGTGGGCCCCTGGATTTTTAAGAAGCTCCATAAGCAAGTTTAGCTTACATTTCTGGTTAAGAGTTGTGGATTTAGACCCATCCCTTCAGTTTTTCAGATGAAGAAACTGAGGCCTAGATAGAAGAAGTGACGTGCCCAAGGTCATATAACACATTAGCGATAATAGGACTTAAACCCCGCTTTCTTTATTCTTAGTCCAACACACCTAAATGTTCAGGATATCCATTACCATCACCAGCAGTCACAACAGCTCCCTACATGCATACTCCTAAACCTCTCATCTTGCCTGATCTTCACTATCGGGGTTATTTATGCCCCAGGTAACAGATAAGCAGACAGAGGTGTGGGACATGAAACAGTTTGCTGGCTCAGGGACATGTGGCGGGCCTGGGACAAGAACTACTTTCTTAGTCCTGAGATCTTTCTTCTGCTTCATATTATAAAAGTTGGCTTTTCTCCCAAGAGGCAAGACCTGACCCTTCTCAACCCGGACAGTCTAATGGCCTCCAATCCATTTCCTGTCCATGTCACCAGCAAGCCCTAATGGAGTGACGCAATAAGGCTAAAGGGGAGTGTGGTAATGAGTGGCCTCGAGGCATAAGTGACACTTGGACAACTGGACAGCTGGCTGCAGTGCATTTGGCACCCCAAGGGCTCCAGCCGCCGGAACTCAAGTGCCAAGTACATCAAACTCAAGTGTCACCAAGGTCTGAGCTCAGCTGCTCCCGTAACATTTGCAAAATGTCCTGCCCGCAGTCCGCCCCTCAAATCCTCCCTTGGCCATTTTCGGGTGCAGATGAGCTGAGGTTACATGCAGCTGATCCCAGACCTGCTGGTTAATTATCTTGGCCTGTAATTAGTGTTTCTTATTCCTCACTCCTTGCCAGCTTCCGCAGTTAATGTATTGTATCCCTGCAGATTCTCCTCTGGGAGGGATCCAAGGCCACGCAATGAACATTTCTGGTGGGGGCCGCCTTTGGGAGATGCTCCATCTGCTGACTCTGCCATCACCCCTGGCATCATCCCTGATCCCTTTCTCTCCCTCACAGTCTCTACCAGCTCTTCTGGTCCCTCCTGAACATTTTGGGGCCGGGTTTTTGCCCATCTTCGTGCGCTCTGATTTGCTTGGGCCTCATCCTCTCTCACTTGGACTTTTGTATTGTGCTCTTAATGGGCTTCCTGCCTGGTCCTGCACATATCGCCTATAGCACAGAGGCAGAATAAGCTTCCTAAATTGTCCATCAGACTGTATTACTCTATCCAGAGGACAGCCTTTTTAGTTTGGCATCTAATGCCCTGGGCACCATGGTCTGCTTATGTTTCAATCCTCTGTCACGCATGATTTTTTTACCTCACTAATTCAGAACTGCTGCAATTCTCTCTCTCCTCCCTCCCCAGCGAACATCCGAACACATATGTACATACGTGCACACACACACACATGCGGGCACCGCCCATCCACGCTGTTCCATGACCGGGAGGACAGAAGGCGGGGCAGGAAGGGGGTCTGATGGATGGGTGTGCTGTACCCAAGAACCATAACAAGGAAAGGGAGAAGAGACTCATTCTATGTGGCTCTGGAAGATGGGACTAGAAGCTGAAAGTTTATTGTAATGTACAGAATAATGATCTGACAGTTGATATTGTTTGAACATGGAGATGGGCTTCCCTGGGGAAACAGTGAGTGTGCCACCTGGAGGACACGGGCAGAGGCTGTCTGGCGGAGATGCTGTTGGTGCAGTTCCTGCTCCAGCCACAGTCTGGGAGGCTCTGGCCCTCAGATGAATTCGAATTCCAAGATTCTGTGAACCTCCGATACAAAATCCACACCAAGTTTTGCTGTTTCCACAGAAGACTTTCCTGTTTGGGAAAATCTCCCACCTGTCTGCACATTTGCGTCTGACTTCCTACCCACAAGTGCAACATTCACTCTGCATACATCCCCACGCGAACAATCTCTGTGGCGCCCTGGAGCTTCACCACACCCTGCCTCAGGTGGCCTCAAATATCCTCCCCTCAGCCTGCAGCGCAAGAGGAGCAGGAAAATAATGTGGATAATTGTGGGGATGCCACGTGGACTCCCACTTGTTCTACAGAGGCCCCATGCCGGGCTGAGTGTGGTGACTGGCAAGAGCCTCCATTCCCTCACCGCGGCTCGTCCCCTGTGTGCTGCTCGGGGGTGTGAGGCAGCCTCGGTGACGTGGCTGCTCACACAAGCTACTTCACTGGAGACATCACCAGACATCACTTCTAGCCTAGAAAGGCTGGCAGATGGGTGGTGATGTGCTCAATGAGAAACATTCACCTGGGTCCAGCTGCAGGGCTTCCTGAGGGAGTTTAGAGGGGAATTTGGATGCGGTTTGGTTTTCCCTCAGATGTCGACCTGGGAGGGTGTTCAGGTACAACTCCACCCTGTCAGGCCTGTCATCGCCCGCAGTGTAGACCACGCGATGGGAAGACACCAGGACTTCTACTCACATCTCCTCAGAACCCTGAGGAAGTATGGTGCTGGACACCCAGCATCTCAGGAACTAGATCCTGAGAAATTTTTTGGAAAACAAGCTAATTTTGGGGCACCTGGGTGGTTCAGTTGGTTAGGCGTCTGACTCTTGGTTTCCACTCAGGTCATGATCTCAGGGTCAAGCGACTGAGTTCCATATTGGGCTCTGTGCTCAGGACAGAGTCTACTTATCCCTGTCCCTCATTCTCTCCCCCTTCACTATACAAATAAATAAAGTCTTTAAAAAAAAGAAAAGAAAAGAAAACAAGCTACTTTAGTCTTTCAGGATTGCTGTGGTAGAAGGAACACTAGTCTAGTGGCTAACGGCCCTAGTTATAGTCCCTTAACAGTTTTGTGATTTTAGGTAAATCTCTTTTTTCTGGGGGCTCAGTCTCTTTATCTGTGTGTTGGGTGTGTGGAGGGGAGTAGGGAATAAACGGATCTCCATTCTTCCTTCCAATGTGAATATACTAGAAGGCTCTGATTTTCCTATTTCAAAGGTCAGTGAACTTTTTTTGCAGAGTGCCAGATATTTTCGGGTCTGTACGCCACATGGTCTCAGTAACACCTCAGCATTGCCGTTATCACACGGGAGGAACAATGAATTAATGAGCTTGGCTTTGTCCCAATAAAACATTATTTACAAAAACAGGCGGCAAGCTGATTTGGTTTGTTGACCCCTGGTTTGTTGACTCTTGCTCTAGTCTATTCTATTTTCCACACAACAGTACTGCCTTCTTTGGTCTGAAGCAAGTGGTGGGATTCTATTCTATTCCAGTAAATTGACTATTTCATGAAGGGACTTTCCCAAGGCTCTTTCCTCCACCTCTACACAAGTCAAGTGGTTCCAGCTTACAGTAAGTCTTTCCCTAAATCACCTCAGAGTTCTCTTGAATTCAGAACCCAGAACCATATGGTAAAGAAAGTAATGGGAGTTGGCCATTTTCACTCTGTTGAATAAGTCTAGGTTTTCAAGATTTCTCAAACCGTCACGTGGAAAATTTAGTACATAACAGAGTTATTGAATTTTTTCAATAACAAGATCTAGAAAGGGGCACCTGGGTGGCTCTGTGGGTTAAGCCTCTGCCTGATCTCAGGGTCTGGGATTGAGCCCTGCATCGGGCTCTCTGCTTGGCGGGGAGCCTGCTTCTTCCTCTCTTTCTCTGCCTGCGGCTCTGCCCACTTGTGATCTCTCTCTGTCAGATAAATAAATAAAATCTCTTTTTAAAAAAATATCTAGAGAAACTATCTCAAGAGCTAGACACATTGGTCTCCTCAACCTGGCATCCCATATCCTCCTATAACCATTACCAGGGGTTATATCAATTTTATCACTTCTAAGTTATGTAACTTAAGAAATCACTCAATCTCTCTGTGCCCTAGTTTTTCTCAGTTGAGTGAAATAATTTGTTTAAAGAGTTTTTCACAGCACCTGGCATACAATAAGCACTTGATAAATACTGTAAATACTGTGCATTCACTTCTGGTCCTGTGAATATTTTCCATACTTACCTGTCTCTGGGCCTCCCCTGCCTTCACCCTCACACATCTGTTTTCTTCTCATTCCTCAAGATTGAGCTCAAGTCCTGATTGATCAGGAAATGTTTCATAATCTTCCTGCTAAAAAATAACCTTCCCATGTCCCACTGACCTCCCTCAACTGAACCTCCTACTCCTACTTATCATGGTTATTCTCTACTCTGTCATAGTTTGTTGGCACTTGCTACCATAAACACCTTAGGAACAGAAGACATCACAGGTTCATTTCCGGATTCTCTCCATGGTACCGAGACCTGTGCCCCAGCGCACAAAGCCTTCTTTGTTAGTGTTGCTTGAGTTAATGAATTAAGTAAATCCCAAAAAGCCTTACTAGTCATATTCGACTTTCCCTTACATTTTGCGTTCTGTATTTAGTTTCATGAGGATGGGGGTCTCCTGTCAGTTTCCAGCAGAAACCTAACAAGGCTCATTAGTTTTCAGAATATATTGGATATGATAACTGACAGAGACATGATTCTTGCTCAGGTTTGTTTGAGTATGGGTGGATGGTTTTTCTTGGTAACTTGCGGATATGAACTCATCCACTTATACATCTCAGTATAGACTGGAGACTTGGAATACGGGCCTCGGAGACAGCAGAAGCAGGTGTGCTTGAAGGCTAGCTAGGGCTCAAGAGAAAATTTGTCAAATTTTGCTAATTAAGTCTGGAGTCCCTCTCTCCCTCAGCCTGTCAGGATGAGGACAGTAAGCTGCAGCTAGCTATTTTACTAGAGAATTCCCACTGTAATATTTTTCCCTGTCATTAGTGAAGGAGAAGTCTGTGTGCATTAGCCACATATTGAGGCCATACTTTACCCCAATTTAGAATATATATTTGCTCCTACTTGACTTCCAATTTATGGAGTTGAGTTTAACTTCAGGGAAATTTTGGTTCCCAGGCCTGTGACACTTCCAAGAGCTGGATGAATCACAGACTTTTAGAAAATTGAAAAGGGACTTGGAGATTAACGATTCTAATGCCCGATGCATCCATCTCCCCAAATATCTCTAAGGGACGGCTGTGCCACTTGCTCACCAATGCGTCCAGTGACAGGGAGTTTTACTGCTGTGCAAGACAGTCTATTTCTTTTTCATTATAACTCCAGTCCTTATTGATATTAATAGTAACATCAGCTTGTATTTTTGTAATGATTTACTTTTAAGAGACAATCTTCACATTCTTAATGTTTGATTTTCACAAGGTTGCTGGGAAGAGGTGTGGGCCCATTCCATCAGCAATCTTCACTGATGAGGAACGTAGGCTTGGCTAGTTGTGTGCCCTATTGTGGTCTCTGACTTCACCTAGGAGATTATTGCCACCATGCCATGAGTCCCCTTTTAGAAAACAATGGTTACTTTTGCCTTCCAAACTAGAAATAGTAGAGTATATTCTCTCAAAGTGTAGAGGGGAAAGGAAAGACTCTAACTTTACGTTTTGAACGCAAATGTCTGTCTCAGGACTCCTTTGAGATGGCTTCACCATGTAGCTGGAGTTCAGAGAAGAAAGGAAGCCTGGAACAGGTCTTACCTATTGGACTGCCACCTCAGTTACCATGGAGATGATTCAGGCAGCCACCTGAGACCTGCTCTCAGCAGGTGATGGCTTGTATCTCAGACAGCCCAGGGCAAAGCCCAGCAGCTGCCAGCTTGGTAGTCTGTGTGGTGTTCTTGGCCCCAGGACAGGCTTGGCCCTGCTGGAAACACCTGTCCTGGGTGGGCCAGGCCTGTCTAGGGGCACTGCTCTTTTCCAGTGCCCTCTTTTCCTTCTCATGAACTAGGATAAGTTCATGAAGCCAGGGTTCTTCCCCTTCCTTAATTCAGGAATCCTAGCCTATCTACCTGTTGCTGTGGATATCCCTGGAGAGGGTCTAACAGCTTCAATGCCCCAACACCCATCCTCGATAGTGCTTAGGGAATTTACATTGGCTGATGGTGCTGACAGGTCTAGGCCATGTTCATAAGAAGGAAAATAGAGGGACACCTGGGTGGCTCTGTCAGTTAAGCATCTGCATTCAGCTCAGGTCATGATCCTAGGGTCCTGGGATCAAACCCCGCATTGGGCTCCCTGCTCGGCTGGAAGCCTGCTTCCTCCTCTCTTACTCTCCCTGCTTGTGTTCCCTCTCTTGCTGTGTCTCTCTCTGTCAAGTAAATAAATAAAACTATTTTTGAAAAATAAAGAAAAAGTAAAACTTTATGCAAAATAGTAAGAATGTGAACCATCCTAAATATGGTTAAAAAATTATCTTTCAGATGTTAACAGCAAACTTTATATTAAATATTGAAACACTAAAGATCTTCACATCCTAGAGTTCTTGGTTTATTTATCTTTTGGGGCAAATTTTTTTTTGTTTTGTTTTTTTAATTTTTAATTTTTTGTAAACATATATTTTTATCCCCAGGGGTACAGGTTTGTGAATCGCCAGGTTTACACACTTCACAGCACTCACCAAAGCACATACCCTCCCCAATGTCCATAACCCCACCCCCCCTTCTCCCAACCCCCCTCCCCCCAGCAACCCTCAGTTTGCAGCATGGGGGCTTAAGTGGATAGGAGAAGAGTCAATGAAACAAGATGGGATTGGGAGGGAGACAAACCATAAGTGACTCTTAATCTTATCCTGTGTCTTTTAATTGGGGCATTTAGCTCATTAACATTTAGGGTAACTATTGAGAGATATGAATTTAGTGCCATTGTATTGCCTGTAAGTTGACTGTTACTGTATATTGTCTCTGTTCCTTTCTGATCTACCACTTGTAGGCTCTCTCTTTGCTTAGAGGACCTCTTTCAATATTTCCTATAGAGCTGGTTTGGTGTTTGCAAATTCTTTCAATTTTTGTTTGTCCTGGAAGCTTTTAATCTCTCCTTCTATTTTCAATGATAGCCTAGCTGGATATAGTATTCTTGGCTGCATGTTTTTCTCGTTTAGTGCTCTGAAAATATCATGCCAGCTCTTTCTGGCCTGCCAGGTCTCTGTGGATAAGTCAGCTGCCAATCTAATATTTTTACCATTGTATGTTACAGAGTTCTTTTCCCAGGCTGCTTTCAGGATTTTCTCTTTATCACTAAGACTTGTAAATTTTACTATTAGGTGACGGGGTGTGGGCCTACTCTTATTGATTTTGAGGGGCGCGTTCTCTGAACCTCCTGAATTTTGATGCTCGTTCCCTTTGCCATATTGGGGAAATTCTCTCCAATAATTCTCTCCAATATACCTTCTGCTCCCCTCTCTCTTTCTTCTTCTTCTGGAATCCCAATTATTCTAATGTTGTTTCCTCTTATGGTGTCACTTATCTCTCGAATTCTCCCCTCGTGGTCCGGTAGCTGTTTGTCTCTCTTTTGCTCAGCTTCTTTATTCTCTGTCATTTGGTCTTCTATATCGCTAATTCTTTCTTCTGCCTCATTTATCCTAGCAGTGAGAGCCTCCATTTTTGATTGCACCTCATTAATAGCTTTTTTGATTTCAACTTGGTTAGATTTTAGTTCTTTTATTTCTCCAGAAAGGGCTTTTATATCTCCCGAGAGGGTTTCTCTAATATCTTCCATGCCTTTTTCGAGCCCAGCTAGAACCTTGAGAATTGTCATTCTGAACTCTAGATATGACGTATTACCAATGTCTGTATTGATTAGGTCCCTAGCCTTTGGTATTGCCTCTTGTTCTTTTTTTGTGGTGAATTTTTCTGCCTTGTCATTTTGTCCAGATAAGAGTATATGAAGGAGCAAGTAAAATACGAAAAGGGTGGCAACAACCCCAGGAAAATATGCTTTAACCAAATCAGAAGAGATCTCAAATCGTGAGGGGGGAGAAAGGGGATAAAAAGAGGTTCAAAAAGAAAGAAAGGAAAAAAAAAAGGAAAGAATTAAAAAAAGAAAATGAATAAAGAAAAGAAAAAAATATATATATTAGATAAACTAGTTAAAAACATTAAAAAGGAAAAGGGTAAAAGTTAAAAAAAATTTAGCAAACGAAGAGAAAAAAAAATGAAAAAGAAAAAAATTACTTTAACTGCAAGACTAAAAAATCACAGGGAGAAAGCCATGAGTTCGTGCTTTGCTTTCTCCTCTTCTGGAATTCTGCTGCTCTCCTTGGTATTGAAACCTCACTCCTTGGTAGGTGAACTTGGTCTTAGCTGGATTTCTTGTTGATCTTCTGGGGGAGGGGCCTGGTGTAGTGTCTTTGCCCCAGGCGGAATTGCACCGCCCTTACCAGGGGCCAGGCTGAGTAATCCGCTCAGGTTTGCTTTCAGGAGCTTTTGTTCCCTGAGCGCTTTCCGTAGAGTTCCGGAGGATGGGAATACAAATGGCGGTCTCCTGGTCTCCGGCCAGGAGTACCTGAGAGCCCGGGGCCCCACTCCTCAGTGCGCCCTCAGAGAACAGCGCTCAGTAACTCCCGTCTGCCTGACCTCCAGCTGCGCTCTGAGCTCACTGAGCCTGTGACCAGTTCAAGGTAAGCCCGAGCTGTGATCTTACTGTGGGCTCTGTCTCTGTAGCCGGTTTCCAAGCTCTGCGACAATCAGACACCCCCGATCCTTCTGTGACCCTGCGGGACCTGAGGCCACGCTGACCCCGCGTGTGCTTCACCCCAGTTTAGCCTCTGGAGCGATGTCCCTCAGCGGAACAGACTTTTAAAAGTCCTTGATTTTGTGCTCCGTTGCTCCGCCGCTTGCCGGGAGCCAGCCCCTCCCCCCGGGGTCTATCTTCCCATCGCTTTGGATTCACTTCTCCACCAGTCCTACCTTTCAGAAAGTGGTTGTTTTTCTGTTTCCAGAATTGCTGTTCTTCTTCTCTTCCATCTGCCGATGGATTTGCAGGTGTTTGCAATCTTTAGATAAGCTATCTAGCTGATCTCCTGCTAGCTGAAGTAGTCTCAGCCTACTACTTCTCTGCCATCTTGACTCCTTGGGGCAAAATTTTAATAAGGTTTCTGTGAAGTGTAGATATCTGTACTGTCTGAGTTCTTGGTTAAGAGTATCTTTTTACCCCCTTGCAAATGAAAATAGTTTGATACATTTTTCCAGCCTTGAATATTTTTCCTTTAAACTCTCAAAATGTTGCTGCTTTTTCTTCTGGCATTTCATATTAATAAGAAATCATCTGAAGCCAATTTGGTTTCTGTTTTCTCTGTAGGTAAGCCATTTCTTCCCAGTCTTGTCTGGATACTCATAGGTCCAGCGGGGTTTTTTCAGTTCCTCTGATATGAAAAAACAAAACAAAACAAAAAAACAAAAAACTTTACCACAGTATGTGTATGTGTAGGACTCTTGATTATTGATGCTCTTTATGAAATCCTTTCAAACTGAAATGTCTCTTTGACTCAAGCAATGTTTTTTCTTTTTCCTTTTCTTGTTTCTCCTCAATTTGCACTTTTCTCTTTCCAGATTTTGTTTTATACCTATATGGGCTCTTCTGGATATGTTCCCTGTATCTTTATTTTTCTTCAATTTTCTTCACTTGCTCACCTCCTTCTGTCTTTCCTTTGATCGTGGGGATCACTTTCGAACATGCCCTCTCCTGCTTTGGTTTTCTTTGGTATCCAGCAGGCTCTGTTTGTTTGTACTTGGCTGTTGGTTTTCTTTATTGTCAAATAGTCCTTCCTTTATAAACCTGTATTACATTGCTAGAAGAAATAGCTATTTGAACATTCTCAGGATACCCATTAAATATCCCCTCTTTTCACCAGCAACTTTATTTACTAGAAAGATGTTGCTCTGCTTCTTTAAGTCTGTGCATTTCCAATGTCAGATGTTGAGCCTGAATCTTTCAAGAATTATTTGTTGACCATTTAGATATTTAGGTGTATACAAAGAGAAACTGAAGAAGTTTAGGCTCAGGATAGTTCTCCTTTGCTTGTTCTGCATTCCTAAACCCTGGAAAAGAGACACAGAGCCAGAGGCAGTGGGGATGGTCTAGATCTCTGCATTTTTTTGCTGGCGCTCTTTTCCCTGTGTTTGTGTGATTTGAAAGTTACATGGGGTAGTAGCCTCATTTGCCCACCTTCAGGGCTCACTGGCACCAGTCCTTGGACTTGCTCCAATGTACCAGTATAGCCTTCATGTTGCAAGGACCAAGAAACATAATTCAAACAGGTTCAAACAATAAAGGGGGAACAACATGCTCAGTTAAATGAGATAAGGTGAGCTCTCCAAGAGTGTTTTGCCATAGTCCAGGGATGTTGTCAAGAACCAAGTTTCTTTTGATCTCCCTTCTCTGCCTGTGAAATGTCGACCTCACTCGGACACTGAACTTCCCCAAGGAGACAGAGGAGCTGTAGTAGGACCCAGAGATCCTATCTGCACCCATACAACCCTGAAGGAGAAAGAGCTCACTGACTCAGGAGGGACACCTGAACTTCTTTTGACTGTTGAAGGGAAATGCACTTTCACTGAGATGTTTAGGCCAGACGTCACCCTCCTCCTGTCCCCAGGGCTGGAATGGAGTTCATTCACTACTATTCCCTGCCCCACCACCTCACAGCATTAAATGGGTGATGGGGAGTCACCTATAATATATTCAAGCATTTAATGTCCATCCCTTTAATTGTGTCCTCAGAGCTGGAGACAGGTCCTGGAAGTGGTGTAAATACTGCAGAGATACATTTACTTAGCCATGCGAGGCTATTATATTAATTACCCAGTTTATGAAAAGTGTGAGTGGGAGTGAGAGTTTGGGGAAACCCCTTAGCCATTTTTTTGGTTTTATTCCACTTTGGTATTCCATCAATCCAAAAATTGATGAGAAGGGAGCAAAGGGATTAGATTAGAAGAATTTCATGGAATAACACTAAATTTTGATATTAAAATGTGGAGGTTTGGGTTCATTCTTGTATGTAACATTGTTTTTGAGCACCTGCTACTTTCCAGTTGTTTCATTCCTAGATGTGAGGATACAATGTTGTGCCAGGTAGAAAATGCTCTTGCTCTCAAAGGGTTTAAGTGATCGAAGAGATTAGAACAAAGCCAATGGATTTTTAAGTGTGAAAGTTCTATAAAAGGAGAAATACCAGCTCCTCTGGGAACACGTGGGGTAGGCACAAAATCCAGGCTTGAGGAATTAGTAAATGCTTGTTTATTAGAGAAAAAGACATCTGAGATAAAACTTCAGGGACAGCAGGCAGTTGGCCAGAGGAAGTTGATGAAGGAGTCTTGGAGGCAGGGGAGCAGTCTGTGGAAAGACCCAAAAACAAGAGGCAGCAGAGCAGGATTCTAGAGCTAGAATACCTGCTTTCAAATCCTGGCTTGGCCACTTAGCAGCTCTGTGATGGTGAATGAACTAATTTCCTTGTGCTTCCATCTGTGAAACAAGGATAAGAATGGGTGCTCCCTCATAATGTTGTTATGAAGATTGAGGAAGTTAGAACAATGCTTTGTTACATAAGAAATAAAAGGACTGTTACATAAAAAATAAAATACATCTTTCCACACTGCATCAGGCAACAGTGAGTAACAAGTTACTTTCTGGTGTCTCCCATTCAAGATAGCTATCCTTACTCTCTAACCTCGGCTTCCTCAACAAGACTGCCTGCTTGATCCTTCCCTGGACTAAACTAGCTCACTCAGGACATAGGCTAAAGCACACAGCTAGAAGAGGAGTGAGTGGGAAGCACAGTTCAGCCAATGAGCGAATGTGTAGGGGGTCCACAAGAATCCTGGAGAGATGGTCATGTGACATCTAAGAGGCAGGGGCAGTCAGCGGGCCATACCAGTGGTCAGAGAGACTGACAACAGATCTTTGTCAAGGCTTCTCTACCCTGTGGAAAGACAAGACTCCATCTCCGGGAAGCCTGACCAGGACCAAGTCAGGCCTTGATCTAAGGAAACCACAATACAAGGCAAGTTATCAAAGCAATGACTGCTTCCTTTGATTCATTCATTCAAACAAAACATTTATTAAAATGCTTAACATGTGCCAGACAACATGTCAGGTGCTAGAAGTGTTAACAATAATGTGCTGTCTTTGTTTCTGGTTGTCTAAACCATTCAGAATAGTGACTAAGACAGATAATACATAATACAGTGCTTTGATAAAAATAGGCACAGGACAGTATGGTAACAAGCCCAAAGTTCTGATCTCACCAAGCCCAGTTGCAAGAATGAGGGGAGAGACAGGAAAAGGGGCAGGAAAAGTAGTCTTCGCTGAGGAGAAACCTTATTATTAATATAAGATCAGGGCTAGCTGGCTTCTAGAGTGGTCTGTTGAGGCCGTTCTATAACATGACTCTAGAATGTAGGTTAGAGACTGTAGGTTGCAGGGGACAGAATCATATAATGAAGGTAAAGAGAGTATCTGAATAAAAGAAAAATTGCTGAGTGTCCATAAAATATTTACAGACCTGAAAAATATCATTAGTTAGAATAATATTCAACAATTAAAAAGAATGAGATCAAGAATGCCACTAAATTGCTTGCAATGCACAGGATACCTGCCCCCCTCCCCCTACCAACCCCACAAAAATGAATTATTTAGTCCAACATATTAATGGCTGAGGTTGAGAAATCCTGGTCTGAAGAGGCAAGCAGAGGTCATGACGGTTATGGGGTCAAGCCAAGGAATTTGGCTTTCCACTTAAGAATAGTAAGGAAACATGGGATTCAGTGGGGGGATTGGCATGATGATATCTGAATTTTACTTTATTATTTTTTAAAGATTTTATGTATTTATTTGACAGAGATCACAAGTAGGCAGAGAGGCAGGAAGATGGGGGAAGCAGGCTCCCTGCTGGGCAGAGAGATCCATGTGGGGCTCGATCCTAAGACCCTAAGATCATGACCTGAGCCGAAGGCAGAGGCTTAACCCACCCAGGTGCCCCGAGATCTGAATTTTAAAGAGATCACTTTCAGGGTAGCACAGTGAAGAGCTTGTAGAAATCAAAGTGGAGACGTTCAAGAGGCCACTGAAGATAAGGTTATGACACTCAGAAGTCACTGGAACTGTAGGCAGGCAGCAGGGTGCATCAGGCAGTGTCTATGGGAAAGCTTGTCCTATCCTAAGATGAGCAGAGCATCAGACAAGAAGGTGGAGCTCTAAGGGACACTAACAAGCATGGGAAACAGAGCTTGCAAAGGAAGCTAAGACAGTCGCTAGAAAGTTGAGGAGGAAAACAAAACAGAACAGATTGTGTGCTATTACAGAAGTTCAAATAGATTGTTTCAAAGAGGCCAAAGTTCTGTATAGAGATCAAGTAACATGGAGACTGGGAGTTACCCAATGAATTCAGCAAAAAGAGGTTAAGGGAGATGATGGTCAGACCAGGTTCAGTGGGGTTTGGGGGACAGAAGTCAGAGGAAGTGGGAAGTAAGAAAGTGGAGGCCAAGAGTGTGAGAGAACTCATTTGAGAAATGTGGCTGTGATAGGGAGGGAGGAGTTCAGTGATGGCTAGAAGGCTATGTGGGGTCAACACATTAAAATGCTGAGTGGAAGCATCAGTAGACAAAGATGATCAGAAATATAAAATAGGGGAATGAAAATGTCAAGGTTAGCAGGAAGGACTAAAGTTGTCGCTCGACTTAGGAGGAAGGACACTTCCGCTAAAGAGCAGGAGTGAAGGACAAAGGGATGGGTACAGACAAAGGAGTAGGGCTGGTGGCAGAACACTGAATAGATGACCAGTGTGAAGCTTCTGGCTTTCCCAGTGCACGAGGTAAGGCCACCTCTCCAGAGTGAGCTGGTAAAATGGCAGGGTTGGGATTTGGGGGAGAGTGCACATAGTTCAAAAGAGCTGTAATACAGTGGACGAGAAGGAAGCAAGAGATTTATGGACAAGGTAGAAGGCTCTATTGAGACTGGGGACATAAATATGCAATTGTATCAATGTTTTTCCTGCAACATCCAGCAGGGTACTTAAATATTTGACTGCAGTGGGAAGTAGATTCATCCCCGGCTGAGACTTTTAGCAGACAGATGGGACAAGTCTCGGTGAAAGACCACATTGTCTAACCTGGAGAGAGACGAAGGTAAAGGCGGCAGGGTGCTGATGGGCAGAGAGAGTAGGGAGGTCGGGGGCTAGCCAGGTCCAGCAATAGCTTTGGGCGGAGTGGCCGAAGGAGGGAGCTGCTATGTTTAGACAGATGGATAATCTAGAACATGACGAGGTCAAGGATGAGGCTGTGGGACAGGGTAACTAAACGGGGTGGAGGTGAATGTCTTTGGAAATGAATAGAGTGAGGGATAGAAGATGGGTTTTCTTCAACAAAGCTGACTTGTCTTGGCAGACTAGAAACATAGCACACCTCTCAAAGCTAGCACAGATCCTGAGTGATGTTTGGTTTCTGATTCTCAATTGCGTTTTATCCATAAATCGAGACCCCCTAGTACTTGCTACACTCAAATCTATCTAGCAGGCATACTTCAGGAAATCATGCAGAGAAGAATGGAAACATTTCTAAAGGCCACATATGAATATGGACCATTGTGTGCTCATTAACTTGAGGGTTAGAGCTATGGAGAATGTGGTCGCCTAGATTTTATAATAGTCTTTTTGTAAACCAACACCCACTTGGCCCACTTGTACTGATACTTTGACTTGCACCAAGCCCAGCAGGGCCATGCCGATTTCTCCTGTATTTTCTTTTCAATTCCAGGGAAGGGGAAGATACCCCAGGAGTTTTTAATAAATCTGGAAAGAGGCCTGAAGGTCATCTTCTCCAGCTGACCTTTAGTGTAGAACCGTTCAATATCCTTTATATGCGGTCGCCCTGTCCATTGCTGGAAGAGCTTAGATTTCAATCCCAGTCTTTAATTCCCAATCTGCCCTTCTGCGTGTAACTCCAAATTCCTGGGATGCTACTAGAGAGAGGGACGGTCCACTTCTGTCCAGCCTGGAATGACAGTCTTGTTCTGCTGTCCCTTATGTTGAATGAAAGCTCTCCGTGTAGTTCACCCCCCATCTGCAGTTCAGCCCTTGGAGTTAGCAGGGACAAGCTTGAGTCCTTTTGCACACAAAAATTCCATCGAGCGCTCCATCTAGGGCATCTTCCCTTTCTCAAGGCACATAGTCCCCTTTACTTCACCACTCTTCCCTTTTCTAGGGCACTGACCTCTGCGCGCTGTCCTCCTCTTCCAGCAGGTACGTCCGGATCCCCTTGGCTTTCCTAGTCCCCAGTTTTCTCTGAGGGAAAAGTAAGCTCTCCTAGGAAGTAGGCTTTTGATATTCAGAGAACTACCCTCAAGTTCACTACTCTACTACCTGATGTTGCCCGCCGCATTAATATGCAACCCCTTACGTAGATCCAGAGCCCCGACACCCCCACAGAATGCTAGAACTGGGATTGAACCTGACACCATCTAAGCCAATGCTTTCTTACACAGAAGGGAAGCTGAGGCAGAAGGATACAGCCCCTTGTCCAGATCGTGGCAATCGGCTGTGGAAGCCAATTGAGGTCCTCTTGCCCGAATCCGATCCTCTTTGTTTATCCAGTTCCCTGCGGGACAGGATCTCGTTTTCTTCTCCCTCAATATCTGTGCCAGAATAATTTTTCTGCTCGGTTCCACGTATTAGTGCTCTGAATATTCATTTCCTAAGCTGCAGGAGCTTAACAAGAACAAAAAGTAGATCCAAAATTAATCTGTTGTTGGGTGACATGGATTATGACAAATCCCACAAAACAAGTGGGAGAAAACACACAGTAAAGCCTCAGAGTGTTTATAGCCTTAGGACATTCATCAGGCTGCGACCCCAATCGGACACGACAGAGCACTATTAATCATGGGGCTGGAAGGGGCGAGCAAGGGGAGAAAGCAGCGAGGGGGTCCTGATGCCTCCAGCCACATTCATCACCTGCAACCTCCCAGCCTGCCCAGCTTCCTGGGTGGGGGAGGGGCTCTCGGGACACAGCTTCCTGGGTGGGGGAGGGGCTCTCGGGACACGGCAGGGTGTGTCCAGAAGCAGTCGCTCTCCCTGAGCTCTCTGCAGATCTGACACCTGCTACTGATACTCAATAACTAAAGGTTCTCACAGGGCCAGGGAGGCCCCTTCTCACTGAAACAAGGTTATCATGAATCTGGATTTTGAAAAATGAAATGGAAAGAAAAAAAAATCTCTGAAGAGTTGGCAGGGAAACAGACAGCAGTGACCTCTTTTCCTCTAACAACGATGGAAAACCTAATGCTCAGTATCATGGCCGGGAAGGAAGAGTGCCCCCGCAGAGAGGTACAGCAGACGGGTGGTGAAAATGATCTGGGAAATGAACTGGGAAAAATCAATAACTGCATGGAAGATACTAGGTCAGATTGTGGCACTGCTCCAGCACCAGTCTCCTGAACCGGTTGTCTGGGGGCACGACAGGGTGGGGGGTGGATAATATTTCAAAATATCAAGCTAAGGCCAAGACGGGGAATCCTTTCATACACTCACCAAAACAGGTTCCCGGGCCGGCCGCTTCCCGGGCCGGCCGCTTTGAGCCTGCTTGTCTCCTGCTGTTGGCCAGAGGTCTCGGCTGCTCTCTGCACAGGCTTAAACTCTCAGTGATTCCAGGAGGGATTGCTGGATCTCCCCGAGGCCCGAGCTGCACTCTCAGGGCCAGCCTCAGGCCGCAGGGGTAAAAAGCCAAGTTCCCGCTGACTGGTGTGACCGCTGGCAGAATGTTCAGCATCCGTCCCTGCCACTTCGCCTTGCGACAGCCCCAGCAGATCTGCCTCCATTGCTCTTAGCCCTCTTCCCTGGACTTTGAGGGGCACCATCTTTGATTCACTTTGCACGTTATGACTGTGGCCGTCTCCTGGACTCCGTCCATCAGAAGGCAAGCTGCTTGCTGGTGCTACAGCAACTCCGCCCTAAAGACAGGACTAATGGAGGCTGGCCATGCCTTCCTGGGTCACACAGTGGAAGGAAAGGCACAAGTGGGACTTAGAGCACCTGGCTTCACCTGGTGTCGCTGCCACTCAGAATGAGAGCTCTTGGGGAGTGGCTCAGACTGCCTGAGCCTCAGATTTTGAATGTATAGTGATTTTTAATGCAAGAGTATATTTCAGTATCATTCTTGGAATTAAAAATATATATATATGCCCTCTCCATCACTAGGCCTACAGATTCAGATTATCCAGAGGTGGACTTGGGTGTATATATTTTATAAAGCTCCAGTAAGTGTATCCATTCTGAAACATTTCTTATTAAGAGTCCCAAAGCTATTGGGTTACAAGAGGGACAAGAGAGTCCTGGGGATAAAGGTACCTTCTCGCGGAAAAATGCTCTAAAATTTAATTATTCATTTTAATCTTCTGCTTTCTTCTCCCCAACACACAGACACAGACCCTCTCTAAGTTCTTGGTCTAAATGTCTCTTTTCTTTCTGTAACTGGGTCCTTGTGTTTTCTTTACTCTTGAACTATTGAGTTCTAATGCTCTAGTTCATCCAAATGCATCTATTTCAAGACTCTATACAGTCTTCTTTTTTGAAATAATACTATCTCCTATATTTTAGTTATGGTTCATATTTAAATCATATTACTATATATGTCATTAAATATAGTGGGCTGAGTATTATTCCCATTTCATAGATGAGAACATTGAGGTTCAAAGAGGTTTCATAACTCAGTAAGTCCTGGAGGGGCAACGTATACCCTTGTCTTCTTATTTGATGCCCAAGCTTTCCCCCCTTGAGTCAGCCCAAGAATTTCATCTAAATATTTACTTACAATCCAAATGTTAACCATTACAGAGTGAGCCAATAAAGAATGGGGCTTAGAGGACCTTTAAAATCTCTTCCATGGCTTGGTGGATGAGGGATTCTAGTGTATGTTTGGAAATATTGATGACTGACTGAATTCGTTATTTCTCCCCCAGATATTGTGAGCTAAGAAGAGGATGAGTCTGCCCTGTGTGGGACCTGGTTCTTCTCCCAGAGAACAGCACAGGGGTAAATTTGCCCCTTTGAGCTTATGCCCAGCTCTCCTCTCTTCTCACTGCAAGCTTGGTAGATCTTGTTCTTATACCAGGCAGAACGGAGGTCACACTTGGGAAGGAGTGGGGTCGTTCCCATGTATACGGTGGAGGCCAGCAGGGGTTGGCGTTGGGTATTTCCCACTCCACCCCCAGGTCAGTTAGTTTGAAACCCAAGTATGCTCTGCTCTGGTGAAATAGTTTTCCTTGGGGGAAGACCTTGTGAAGAACAAAGTTGTGGGTATCTTTAAAAAATTGTTGTTTTTCCTCTCCTCCTGCTAGAAGCAAAAGAATTTTCTCCTGGAGGTAGATTTCATGAAAGTATGGGACTCTCCCCTGATGGTGCCTGGATAGTCAGTTCTGAAGCTAGTCTTCACTGAGCCTCCAGCAACTGGCCAGTGACAGTTTCCAATGTGTCTGCTGGTTCCCGTGGTGGCGGTTTCTGCTCCTGGGCTCCTGGCTCTGGTAAGCTGTGACTCTCTGTGTCCACCCATCTGTCTCTCCAGTTTTCAGGGCAGAAGTCTGCCCTGAAACCCCATGTCTCTAAAGGCTCTAAGAAGAGTTGTTAGTTTTCATTTTGTTTGGTTTTTTACTTGTGGCAGTGATGACTTCGTGGCTCCTTATGTGTCAGATCAGAAAAGGCCTTTGTACACAGAGGAAAAAAGTAAAGAAAAAGTGATTAAGTTGTTCTTTTGTCTTGGCTGGGGTGCAGAGAGTGCAGCCTGAGACAAGAACTGGGTGCAGGTGGTTCATGTGAGAGGCGATTGCTGGGGGCAGGAACAGCTAGGTAAAGTGAGTCAGGGAGAGGAGAAGAGCCAGCGAACAGCCTGGCTTTGGCCTGCTGGTTTCCTGGCACTCGTCTGCAGTGGGGGCAGAGGCCTGAGGGGCTTAAAGACCCTGCTTTAACACATTTTCACCATAGCCTCGGAACAGAGGCTGCATAGTTCTGACTGGTTTTAAGGCTACCTGTATCAAAAGAGGAAGTAGTGTCAAGCACTCTGTGCGCGGGGCCTGCTGGACAGCCTGGCATGGTCACCCTCCTGTCTGGTGCTCACCGAAGGTCTTTCTACCCCACATAAAGAAATGGTTGCCTACCGGGGCAAACCTCAGCCTCCCACGTGGACGGTGTGGGGCCTGACGCCAAACAGGTTTTCCCAGAAATTGTGAAACCAGCTGCTCCCTTGAAAACTGGTGATTTTTTTTTTCCCCAGTCTTCTGACTTTGGTCTGTTCCTCTGGCTTATTTATTTATTTTTTAGTCTGTTTGGCATGATCTTTGCTCTCTGGAGTGGAGTTTCCAGTGGGCCTCGTCCTTGGCCGGAGCAGCAGCGGGCTCTGGGTTTCCTACTGTTCCGCTTCTGAGCTCACTTTGTGCAGGTAGCTGGCTGCCGAGATGGGGGCCGGAGGTGAGCCCTGGGTCAGCATTGGCCTCGCCCAGGGAGGTGCACAGAGCAGGGCTAGGGGTCACGTACCAGTAGGGTGAGGGGAATAAATGTGTATCTGGATCATCTCGGAATGTATCTGTATATCTAAGAACCTATGGTGATAGGAGTGGACGTCTCTGCCCAGTATGAGTTCTTTTGTGACTCTTGCACTCTCCGAGTCCTGATATGTAGCTTGTTTGTAGCTTTTTTTTCGCCCTGTACTACTATCTCTATATATTTTTATTTCGTTTGTATTCCCAACATGTTTAAGAAAGGCTTTGTGGGAACTTAACAAAGAAACGTGCCCATGCAGCGACAACAAGAAGTAGCAAACACTTCTGTTTGCTTGCCAAGGGCTGATAACCGTTATTTTAAGCCATTCAATCCTCAGAACAGCCCTGAGAGGTAAAGTGGTGTTATTATTGCCACATTTGAGATGGAGAAACTGAGGTACAGAGCAGTAAAAGGGCTTCCCCGGGCTGCCAAGGCAGAGAGTGGCTGGACGAGGACCCAACCCAGACTGCCTGGCTCCACTCCTTGCTCTGAACTAAAAGGATAAGCTGAGAAGAGTGAGATTGGGAAGGTGAAGGTAAATGCGTCTTCACAGATCTGTCTTTCTTGCTAGCCTGAGAGTGAGGGCAAGCAGATTATAGGTATTTAATAGACATCTTATTTGTTCTTTTAAAGTCAGCGGTCTCATTCTGCTTTCTGTTGTAAGTAGTTGGCTGTCTCCATAACGTGCAGTGTAGGGACAGCGGTGAGGAGAACCTGCCCCTTCCGTTGTGTTCTCGGACATTGTGATCTTAATGCCTTCCTTCCCCTCCAGGCTGACCTTTTGCTGAGAAGTCATCCTAAGGGGAGCAGTAGTCCTTCCTAGTATGTGTCCAGGAGCCCCAGCCCAGAATGTAGAAACCTTAGACGAGCAGCATAAAGACCACCCCCCAACTTGAATTCCTCCGAATTGTTCATTTTGCCTATTTTTTGTTTTTGTTTTGTTTTGTTTTGTTTTTACCACTAGCAACCCATTCCTTATTTAGACAAGCCCAGACTTTCCTGATTATAGTGTGGCCCCAGAGAAGTTTGAGTCCTGGCTCTGCCACTTAATAGATTGGTCATCCTTGGGTCTGGCAGGTGAAACTGTGTCTGGCATCTCCAAGCCAGCAGCAGGCACTCCAATCCTAGTATGCATTTTTTCCTTATTCCGAATCCCCAAGGCAGAGAAATGGACCTAGCTTAGGGGTCACCTAGCCTCGTTGTTCCCCAGATCAGCCACCTTAAAAATTTCTGTATCTGTTCGGCATCTACCTATAGAGTTTCTGCTAGTTGAAGAGCTGTTTTAAAGTGTAAGAAAAATTACTGCTATGTTAGGGGGCGCCTGGGTGACTCAGTGGGTTAGGCCTCTGCCTTCAGCTCAGATCATGGTCTCAGGGTCCTGGGATCGAGCACCACATCTCTGCTGAGCAGGGAGCCTGCTTCCCCCTCTCTCTTTGCCTGCCTCTCTGCCTACTTGTGATCTCTGTCTGTCAAGTAAATAAATAAAATCTTAAAAAAAAATTATTGGGGCACCTGGGTGGCTCAGTGGGTTAAAGCCTCTGCCTTCGGCTCAGGTCATGGTCCCAGGGTCCTGGGATTGAGCCCTGCATCGGGCTCTCGGCTTAGCAGGGAATCCGCTTCCCTTCCTCTCTCTCTGCCTGCCTCTCTGACTGCTTGTGATCTCTCTCTGTCAAATAAATTTAAAAAAAATCTTTAAAAAAGAATTATTGCTCTGTCAGACAGACTACATTTCTTTTCCTTCCTTCCTTCCGTTCTCCCTTCCTTCCTTTCCTTTTTTTTCTTTCTTTTTTCCTTCCTTCCTAAGTAGGCTCCACGCCCCATGTGAAGCCCTACATGGGGCTTGAATTCACGACCCCGAGATCAACACGTGAGCTGAGATCAGGAGTTGGATGCGTAACCCACTGAGCCACCCAGGTGCCCCGGGACTACACTTCTCATTTCTTGTTTCCCTCATTTCACCAAACCAAGTCCCTCCAGCCCTTTCCAACCCCAAGCTAGAGTAACTACAGAAATAGCAGACGACCGCCATAAAGAGAAAAAGTTGATTCCTAAGGGCTTTCCAGGCTTTTCTCACATTCTGCGGATTCAGTTCCAAATTCCTATAATTATCTAGGTATACAAGAGTTTCCTTCATTGTCTGTGTAGACATAGGTGCCCTCAACGTGTAAAGTTATAAAAGCAGAGCGTATGTATAAAACAGAGCATCCTGGCAGGGAGGGAAGAAGGGGAGCAGGTAAAAGTCTAGAACGTCTGAGAAGGCTTAGGCCGATCCTGTCTGGGGCACGGTAACCCTAGTGGGGCTTCCAAGGACATAAGGTCCTGCTTGTCTTTGCTCCCCCATTTGAGTCTGAACTCCAAAGGGACAGAACTAACTCACCTTCTAGAATCTCAGATTCTAAGTTAGAAGTGACTTACAGGTCATCTAGCTCTAGTCCCTCTCCCCCTTAGTGGGAATTCTTTTTAGCCTGTCCCCAAAAGATGGCTCCCATGTGCTTGTGTCCCACCCTGCAAGATAATTTACATGGCAGATGGCAGAGTTAAATCATCCTTTCATTTAGCTTGGTGTCCCGCACCAGGTGCAAGAAATCTCACTGGACCAAACCCCCTGGTCAGGTTTCACGATGCTTTCTCCCACCCTGGCTCCAGAGTGCTCGCCTAGAACCTGACATAACCATCCTTAGTGTCTTCTCAGGGATGGAGGTAGGTCGAGACAACACAGGTTTTGGAGCCCTGGAGGCCTAGGTTCAAGTCTCTTGCCTGCTTACACTGCTCAATGGCTGTGTGGCTTTGGGCAAAGTAACCCACCTCTCTGTGCTATCCCCTGCAGAAGAATCAGGAATAATCCCCCAGGGGATGTGGTGACGGGCCAGTGAGTGCAGGATACCAGCATGGGATACAGGTCCCCCCAGCTACCTTCCCATGTCCCCATGAGAGCCTGAGCATCAGTGCGGGTGAGAAATGGCTTCTTGTGGCATTCAACCCACCACTGAGCACCGTGCTTTGCCTGGTGTAAAAATAAGAGAAAAAGAAAATATCAAAGGCACTTACTGGTGCCTCCAGATTCTAAAACAGAGCTCTGTATTCTGGAATATCTCTGAGAGGCCTGTGCGCAAACTGGCAAAACTCTGCTGCCCTCTGTCTTCGAAACAAAGACCTGTTTTGTGCACTCAAACAGCCTGAAATGAAAGTTAAGAAGACAGATGACGCATTCCAGACCGAGAAAACGAAACTGATGTGTTGTTTGCTTTTTTTTCTCTTCTCCCCTCTTCTGGGCTGCTGAGTAAGACTAAAGGACTCACTAGACATGGCTTCCCAGACTCAGGGGAAGAAAGCAGTTTTAGATATTCAGACCTGGGAGCAGACATTTCAAGAGCTGATGCAGCAGGAGAAACCCCGGGCCACATGGACCCTGAAACTGGACGAGAAACTGGAGCCAGAGTACCTCGCTGAGGGCTGGAAGCAGTACCAGCAGAAAGGATTTGGCAGGTGAGTGAGAGCTGACCTCTCAGCAGACCTTCTCTGGCAAAGGAGGTCAGCTTAGCCACGACTGACCGATTCCTTTGAGAGCCTGTTAAAGGAACCAGTGTCTCCAGGATCTCTATTCTTTTGTGGTCACGGTGCTCTTTTCATTTTGCTTAGCCATACCAAAGTTTCTCCTTTTTGCTAGGTTTTCTCCCTAATTATTTCTGGAAATTCTCAAGGAATGCTTCCGTATTCCATACAGCTGCCCTCCCATTCTCTCACCATTTCCTGTTCCAGACGGGTCTATCTAGAGACTTCTGCTATTTCCGCCCTCAGTCCTGACGTTCCTAGGCTGCAGCAGCCCTATTGGGCCAAGCACCTGCCCGGGACCAGGGCTTTCCTTTAAAGCCCCAAGAATGGAGGAAGGCCACACAATCACTTTGAATGTGACTTTGCTGAAGGCCTGGGGATAATAGAGGGAATGGTGCAGCAAGAAAGAGATCTGAAACCCAGTTCCTGGAGTCTGTAAGTAATGCTCCTCCCCTAGGGGCCATCTGCCCCTTTCACCCCCAGAGAACCTGCACATGGCAGAGAGCAGTGTCGAGCGGGGTGGGGGAGGTGGCAGTGAGAAATGTTGACGGAGGCAACCAGCTCTCCTTGTATGCGGCACACAGGGACCATGGCTGTTCTCTCCACCTCACCTGTTGTCCTTCTTCCCTCTCTGTCCTACTCTGACTCCATCTGTCCTTTGCTCCAACCTTACAGATGACAAACCAAGCCCGCGCCTTTTCAGACTTCTGTTCCCTTACCATGATACTCTGCGTGTCTGGCAGGCCCTTTGACCCCTCCCCTGCACTCATCCTTCAAGGACCAACTCAAGTGCCCCCTCCTCCTTAAAGCATTCCCTGGTCTTCCTAGGCAGCATAAGTGTCCCTTCTTTGACATGCCCATAAGATAATGGTTTTACATATATATATATACTTAAAAACAAGCTGTAAATCCCTTTATGACTCAGTTTCCTTATCCGGACACTGGGCTTAATGATGCCTCCCTTAGAGGGGAGCTTTAAAGATGAAGTGTGCTGACAATGTAGCCCCTCTTACAGTGCCTGCCTTAAAGGATTTACTGTACACATTTTCTGCGATCATGTGGAGGACCAAGTTTCTCTGGCAGGTGGCAGAACTACTTTTCCCTCTGAGCCATCCAGAGATGTTTTACTAGCAAAGAGGCAAACTTGGGACCACGTAGGTGGAAGCTCAGTGGATCAAAGGAAAAGGCTTTATGAAAAAAACACAATCCCTCTCATTCTTATTTGGCAAATTTTTAATATCATATGCACCTTCTCGAATTGGGAGAGATCACAAAGACAGAGACCAGGCCTGCCTCCTTCAGGTCAATGATCACCTGAAGGCACAACAGCCTTCTTCCTTCTGTCTGCAGGTTCCAGTGTTCCTCGTGCCGGCGAAATTGGGCTTCTGCTCAAGTGCACATCCTCTGCCACATGCACCTGGAGCCCCGGAAGTCCCAGGGCCAGGTGATTATGAGGCTCTTTGCTCAGAGGTGCCAGAAGTGTTCCTGGTCTCGATTTGAGAATCCTGAATTCTCTCCAGAGAGTGCCATGCGGATTCTGAAAAATGTGGTGCGGCGTATTCTGGAGAAATTCTATGGGAATGGCTTTAGGAAGTTTCCGGAGCTCCCCATCATCCGGGAGGTGCCTTTGGATGGGTCCCATGACACAAAAAATTGTGAAGCATGCACTCTGGGCTGCTGTTCGTGGAGGTCACAAAGCAACATGACAGAACCACCAACATCCCCATCCTCCTATTTGGATGTTATGGGTTCCTCATGTCACGTGGGTGATGTGGACAGCAAAAACCAGGAGTGTGGGTCTATCCAGGTCTTTAAGGAGCCAGAGCCCAGCCATACCACTGCAGAGACTCAAGTACCAGGGGCTGGCATTCAGCCCGCATGGGAGACTAGCAAACAGCCCACTCCAGTGACAGACATGGAGGTCCCAGAGGGAAATTCACAATCCACACAGGAAACAGCACCTCAGACCCCCTGGAGGACATACTCTGAGGTTTTAAGGTTGTCCCGCCAACAGTCTACGCAACAGTCACGCTCACAAGCCACATGGACCATGTCAACGATGATAGGGTCATACACTCAGACTAGAGGAAGAACAGCTCCCTCTGCACTAGGGTCACACTTACATCATCTCACACCCAGGACAGCTAGAGGGTTTGTGATTGTCAGTAGAACTCAAGCTACCTGGAGACGTTCACACAGATATGCTGTTCCAAACACCGGTCGCATGTACCTTCATTCCATGCAACAAGATACACTCTCTGAACTGGATGTATTTTTATACCTCTGGATCTGTATTGTTTTGTTCTTTGTCTTTGTAGGCAAAAACTCAGAAGCTGAAGGAGGGAAATAAGTTTGTCTTCTTTTCTTCCATCTTAATTCCATAGTAATCAGTGAACTGGTTACTATTTTAATATGATACAGAATATACTTTGAGATCTAGCAGGGTCAAGTTTGTAAGAATAAACACTAGTTTCCTAGATCTCCTTAGCAGATAGTCTAAAACATAACCTAGCAGATAATGGACCAATAAAAAATATTTGTTGAATCACTAAAAGCTCTTCACTCATTCATCCACTCATTCATTTCTCTGTCTCTCTCTTGACATATCTTCACAAGAACTGTGGGTCATTAGTGTTAGCAGAGAGTTATTGTGGTAGGCAGAATAATAGACCCCAAATATATACATTCCCCACTTCCCAGAACCTGTGCATATGTTACTTTACAAGGCAAAAAGGATTTTGTACATGAGATTAATTTAAGGGTTTTGAGATAAGGAGCTTATCCTACATTATCTGGATGGATGCAGTGTAATCACAATGGTCCTCATCAGAGGGAAGCAAGAGTGTCAAAGTGGGAAAAAGGAAATTTAATGATGACAGCAGAGCTTGGAATGATGGCCTCTAAGGATGGAGGAAGTGGCCATGAGCCAAGGAACGCAGACAGCTCACAGAAGCTCTTAAAGACAAAGAAACAGATTTTCCTCCAGAGGCTCCAAGAGGACCCAGTTGTGCTGACACATGACCTCAGCCCAATGAGACTGATTTTAGAGTTTGGATCTCCAGAAATGTAAGATAATAAATTTGTGTTGTTTTAAGGCCCTAAATTTGTGGTGACTTATTACTGCTAAAATAGGAAAGTAATACAGTTATCAATATTGTCCCAAGGATTGGGCAATTATATTTTAACAAAAAAGAAATTAGAAATACTGATATGCAGATCCCCTCTTATTTGTCTTTCTCCCCTACTTAAATCTACCCAAATGCCCCCATACAAGAGACTCCCTTTGATTTGGTGACTCCTGGAGCTATCCTATTCTTTCACTTCTTCCAGCACTAGAAGAGGAAGTGTGCAAGAGATTGCCAATCCTGAAGTCAGTGTGATGCATGGCTGCATGGTTCACTCCCTATCTTCATGTCTGCCAGGCATTTCTACGTACCTCTTAAACCGCAGTCGCCATGTTTAAAACCAGGCTTATCAGCATGTCTCACTTCCTGAGCCTAATTTGACTCAGTTACCCAAGCTGATCACCTTAGAGCCATCTTTTAATTTCTTCTCCCTGTCACCTACACTTCCTGTCCTTTCTGTTGTCAAGTTATCCCTTTCTTCCTATCAGTATGTCTCCCCAAACAAGTCCAAGAGCTTAAATTACTGAAATCACTAGAAAAATTTGCCTTTATCCCATAGGAAATGAGGGGTCATTACTAGCATTTGACGATATGGGCAATTTGAGTGGAATCACATTTTAAAAATATTATATATTTCTAGGAAAGAATGGAGTAGAGAATAGGAATAGAGGTCTGACTTGGGAAAGCAGAGTGTTAAATAGAGAGTGGTATCTACAGACAATAAATGTCTTGAAGGAATTTGAAAACAGTGAAATGTCAGCAGGAAACCCAAGGATAAAACTATCTCTTTTTCTCTGACACTATCTTCTTTTTTCGTCTTGGGCCATTCCCACAAGCATGCTCCTTTTATCACTACCTCTTCCCCAAACCACCCCCTGGATTCTCTGTGTTCCTCCTGTTTTCATACCTTTTTGGTTCCTTCACAAAGAAAATTGGCCTGGGGACTAGACACTTTATGTCTAGCCTGGTTATACTGTGGGATGTGGGACACGTCATTATCATTCCGTGGGCCTCAGTTTCTACATCTCTAAAATTGGTTAATGCCTTCCAGTTAAACATAATGGATTGAACACATGCATTTCCCTGTGAGCTTCCCTGAAACCTTACTGAGTGAGAGTGAAAGGAGAAAAAAAGGCATCAGTATACAAGGGTAAAAAGAATGGACAGAAGCCAGAAAACTGATCAGCTAGTGGTAGATCACTGACTTAGCAGGGCATAGAGATCTGGAACAAAATAGGCAAGGGAAAACTGAGGTTCAAAGCAATTCATATGGCACAGTTTCAGAAAGTTCAAAAACTGTAGGCAACAGTGAATCTGAAAGTGGATGCTGAGGCTGCTGGAAGTCTTTACAGCAAGTGTTTTTGCTCCACCCCTCTATAGCAGGTGACCATTCTTAACTGGCTCCAAGGAGAAGAATGGAAGTTTAGTCTCTGAAGATTTAGAGGGACTCTGGACTCAGGGACTTGGGTGATATGAAGGGAGGGAGTGCCACCCAGCAATCAGAAAGATAGTTCAGGTCTACACACTGACTCTTTGGGACTTCCTTACCCCACCACAAAACCTGGGAGCCATGCCAACCTTCAATCTTACCCATCCAATCCTCAAATACACAGGAGAGTGGATGGGTCCTCTTTGGGGACACTTATGAGCTCAAGAGAAAAAATAATATATATATACTTAAAAGGATAGTGGGGGGCGCCTGGGTGGCTCAGTGGGTTGAACCTCTGCCTTTGGCTCAGGTCATGATCCGAGGGTGCTGGGATCGAGCCCCGCATCGGGCTCTCTGCTCGGCAGAGAGCCTGTTTCCCTTTCTCTTTCTCTCTCTCTGCCTGCCTCTCTGCCTACTTGTGATCTCTGTCTGTCAAATAAATAAATAAATAATCTTAAAAAAAAAAAAAGGGTAGTGGTAGTGGTGGTGGAGGGGGGTGTTTCATACAATGGAATGACTAGCTGAAGTAGCTCCAGAGTGAATCCACCAGATACAACAACCCTGCAGAGCTTCTACTCAACTCTTTGGTGTCAGACACTTAATTTGGACAGACTGCCAAGGGGTATCAAATATTTGATATCTTTCCAAATGTGAAGGCAAAAAAAAAAAAAAAATGTAAGGAGTCAAGAAAACAGAGATAATTCAAGGATAAGAACACAAACCAAAACATATTTCAATAGTAAAGCTATCACTTATGCCTCAGAAAGACAAGAGAAGGTATAATATGCAAATTAGACCTATTCTCTGCAACAAACTTAGGTGAGGCAGCTATCTTTGGCTGGAGGTGAGTCCTTGGGGGGAGTTCAACCACAAGTCTTTAGCAGGCAATGTTCCTGAAAACAGGAACATTGGGAGGGAATGAGTGCACTGGTCCCAAGGGCAGGGATATGGGTGGGGGACCACAGTTTCCATTACAGTCAATATTTTGGACCACTTCAATCCACTTGCTTCGTTTAAAATGTCTGGCAGGCAGACTGAGACCCATCACTGCATCTGTCTTGGGATGGCAACTAGAATTCACTATTTCCCTTTACTATCCACTCTCCATTCCCCTTCCCCAGGCACCTCTGCTTACCTTATGGGCTTATCCAGACCTTCATCCTTGAGGGGTGTGGGCCCTTTGTCAAAAGGTCTTTCTCAGTCTGAGGCATCTGCATTTGTCCACCCACTGTCAAAACTGGACAGAAAAGTACCAAGAGAGCCCCCAGTGGATCCCTTTGGTGCCAAATGTATTCTTCCTGCCGACACTGTGTAACAGGAGTCCTATATCCCTCCAATGATCAGGAGAGATGATAAACAGGGTCACCCGTACTTCCATCTCTTGATTTCCATACCCACACACTACCTACTGGGACCACACCCACAGTTGTCATTGATTCAGGATGTATACTCCACCCTGGTGGGATTGTGACCCATCTTTGCAAGGCAGCATCTCCAAGAGGTACCCCAGCTGCCTCTTTAAGAGGCTATGTCATTGATCTGTTGGCTGGCAGCTTCCAGGTGGAGCTGTACTTGATTAAGCCGGGGAATTCCATGCCTTTATCACCTCTGCTGTAACTCTTTTTCTACAACTTTGGTCATTGATCTAATGTGATATTATGTGATGTGTTAGTTCAGTAGGGCTGTGAGAAAAAATCTGTTTCAGCCTCTCACCTAGGATCTAGGGGTTTTCTGGCCATGTTTGTGGACTTCCTTGGCTTGTAGAAATGTCATTTTGATCTCTCCCTTCACTTTCACGTGGTGTTCTTCACATGTGCATTTCTTTATCCAAATTTCCTCTTTATTTTATAGGGACTCCAGTATGACCCTATCTTAATTAATTACTGTCTATTTTCAGCTTTTACCACATAATTGAACTAAACCACCGGTGAAGGAAGAGTGGCTTTTCCTTTCCTCTGTAATAGCCTCTCCCTGAACAGGTGATCAGCTGTGAACTGAGGGAGAGGCACTAGTGCACCACTGGAGGCTGACCTGGGGGCTGGGCCACCACCTCACCCAGCTCCCTTGTATTCTCTATGCCTGACGTGTGCTCCGTCCCAGGCTGCATCACTTCCATATTCTGATGGATTATACTGAGCCTGCATTTGACTAAATGGGCCTTTCAGAATCTAGGTCATGATGGGCATCTCTGGCTCCATCATATTTTAATATCTTACCATCAGGAGTTCTACCTCTATGCAGCCAAGTGGCTTATAGGAGTTGGTTTTTAAATGGCATGTAATTCTCTGATGCAGATGGCATGGCCTTGCTTCAGAACACAAGTGTTATAAATTGTATTTCTCCTGCTGGAGATTGATGTAAGCACTGCCTGGCATGAGAGCTGACTCTAGTACCAAAGGGTCTGCTGGATCGTATGGTCCATGTGGCAGGGCCCTGTATTATGGGCCTGCTGCAGAGCCATTTCCTATTCTGGGTTCCACTCAAGTTGGCAGCTTTCTCTATCAGTTGGTAAATGAATCACAGAAGTATGGACTACCGGGTATTGTGCTTCCTTTTAGTGGTGTGAGGGTCAAGATGCCATAACTTGCCCTTCACTTTGGAAGTGTTGTTGTGGCATGCTCCAAATTACTCTACCCCTAAGACATGTGTGGACTTGGCAGAGAATCTTTGTAGGATTCTGTGGGACTTCCACCTCTGGAGGGTGAGGTCTCCAATGCACTTGGCTGCTACTTACTCCTCTGATCTGATTAAAATGATATCATTGATGGAGTAAACTAATGTGATGTTCTGAAGAAATTCCATATGGTTCAGACTCTGCAGATTATATTATGACAGAGGATGAGAGAATCAACATGGTCTTGGGATGAAAGTATAAATGAAAGCTGCTATACTCTCTATATGAAAGGTACTTCTGAGAAAGAATCAATTCATCAGATCAATGTCCATACACCATGTCTCCGAAGCCATGTTAATTTGCTCTGGCAAAAATATCACTTCTGGCACAGTGGTTGTACCTAAGACCTCTACTTGGTCGCATCTCAGAGAGTACCCTGTCATCCTCCAGGATCTGACTGGTTTCTCTAGGAGCCAGACTGGTGAATCAAATGAGAACAAGCTGGAGATCACCACCTCTGTGTCTTTTTGGTCGTAAAGGTGGCTCTAATCTCTGCCATTCCCCCTGAGGCGTGATATCTTTGTTTTTTATGATACTGTATTGAGATTTTTGGAAAGAGCTTTTTTCAATACAATAGCTCTTACCCCGTGGACTGAAGAACCAATGAAAGATTCTGGCTTCTTCCACATGTGTCCATTCCAATGATCTATTCAGGGACTGGCAAAATGACCACCAGCTGAGCCATGGGTTCATCGTGGATCCATCATGAGCCTGACCTGAGCCAGGACTCAACTTATAACTTGGTCCCCACATACTTCTACTCCAATAGCAGTCTGTGATTTATCTCAGATTCCTGAGGATCAGTATCAATTCAGACTCTGTATCTAAAAGCCTCAAAATGTCTGGATAGTCTGCTTTTCCGAGCATACAGTTATACAAATAAAAGGCCATACACCTCTTTGAGGAAGGATTGGGGATTTTGGCAGCAATCTTCCTCGTTTGGAACCACCCTCTCTTTCAGCCAATGAATTATGGGTCTGAAAAGTGGCTCAGATCCTCCTGACTATAGAGTTCTGATTTTTCTTTTTTTAATTGGTTAGCTGGTCTCAGTCTCCTGATCATTCATTTCTGGCTTCTTTTGATTGCATAAGTTGAGAATACTCTTACTGGCTGCCACCTATTTGTCTTCTATGTAGAGATCAGGAAATGGATAAAACAGTTTTAGGGGACTGGTACAGAAGGCCCACTATCCAAACAATAGGAGCTCCAGAAAAAAAAAAAAAAAAAAGAAAATGAAAAGAAAGAAATAATGAAAGGATTACTTTAAAAACCTTTCTTAAAACCAAAGGACATGATTTCCTGATTGAGAGGGTCGATGCCAGGGCCCCCTAGACAATGAATGGACAGGTTCCCATTAAGACATATTATTATGAAATTTCTAACACCAGGTATAAAAAAGACTCCAAAAGTTCTAGAAAGAGAAACAAGACGAAAACCAAAAGTAAAAGGACCTAGACTTATAACAATATTGGTCTTCCAACCTCTCAATATCTCTGTGAGGCATTCATGCTTTTGTTAGGTTGCATGACATAGGAGCAGAAGGCTAGCCAAGGACAAAGCACAAACTGACACCCTGTGACCCCTGCTCCTGCTCCTGGATAGGGTGTTTAGGATATTCAGCCAGGAAGCTCCCAACAGACTTAATACCTTGCTGGGGGGAAAACAACCTTGACCGTGGCAAGGCCTCCAGTACCTTGTAGGTCCTCTTTAGCATATGAAAGTTCTTTCAAAAACCTCCCTTTTCCTTACCTCCCCCAACCCTATATTATATAATCAGCCACCTTTCACAACCCTGTTGCAACAGCTCTTTCTGCTTATGGGTCCTATTCCCGGGCTTTGATAAAGCCACCTTTTTGCACCAAAGAGGTCTCAAGAATTCTTTCTTGACCCTTGGTTCTGGACCCCACCTCACCAAACCTCACCTATATTCCAAAACGACATCATATGCCACCCAAAAGTGGGGCTTTGAGTCTTTTCAAAAAAGCAAAAGAGCAAAAGAAAGTTGTAGAAGGTTTGTGAAAGAAAATCTTTGGAAAAGAATTTTAGGTGTGGTCAGAACAGATTAAGATTAAAATAAAATAAAAGGATTTTAAAAGTACAGTGGTATAAGGTTGAAATTCTCTCTCTGTGTTCAAAAGACTGCATTTTCTTGGATTATTGGTCTTCTCTTGATAAGAAAATGTAAACAAAGGTTTTTTTCCTCCTTTGTCTACCCAGAAAACCAGATTCTATGTTTTATCTTTATCAGGTCTTCGATCACTTGGTTAAAAACTTCTCAATATTAAAGAAGCTAAGTTTTGCTAACAACTATAACCCCACATATTTGTCTTTGGGATCTCTATCATTTTGTTTAAATAAAAATAATTGAGTTTTGGAATGATCTGTAATTCTATTTAGGCATGCTCTTAAAAAAAAAAAAATCCTGGGGTGCCTGGGTGGCTTAGTGGGTTAAAGCCACGGACTTTGGCTCAGGTCATGGTCACAGAGTCCTGGGATTCAGCCCTCCATCAGGCTCTCTGCTCAGCGGGAAGCCTGCTTCCTCCTCTCTCTCTCTGCTTGCCTTTCTGCCTACTTGTGTTCTCTCTGTCAAGTAAAACAACAAAACAATGTGATTCTCTCTCTGTCAAATGAATAAATAAAATCTTAAAAAAAAAAATCCTGATGGGGTACCTGGGTGACTCAGTGGGTTAAGCCTCTGCCTTCAGCTCAGGTCATGATCTCAGGGTCCTGGGATTGAACCCTGCATCAGGCTCTCTGCTCAGCGGGGAGCCTGCTTCCCCCTCTCTCTCTGCCTGCCTCTCTGCCTACTTATGCTCTCTCTGTCAAGTAAAACAACAAAACAATGACAACAACAAAAATTTCATTATGTTTTTTAAGCAAACTTCCCAAGATTTAAATTGTACATGAAGTCTCCTTGATTCATTAGGCCTTTTTATTAGGTATGTTCAGTTACTCTGTAAGTACTGTTAAACAAATGATAAGCCTTAGGTTATATCTGAGTAAGTGCTCTAACTAGTCTAGAATTGCTAGCAGTTCCTAAAGTTTATATGTTCTGGTATAATACCATCACTTAATATTTTGATTTTTGAAGTGTCACATGTCACAGAAATAACCTTTCCTTGCCAGCCCTATTGTACCTGTTCATCAGATTTTTAAAATTTTTTTATTTTTTTTAAAAGATTTTATGTATTTATTTGACAGAGAGAGACACAGTGAGCCAGGGAAGAGAAGCAGGGACAGTGGGAGAGGGAGAAGAAGGCTTCCCATTGAGCAGGGAGCCAGAAATGGGGCTTGATCCCAGAATCCTGGGATCATGACCTGAACTGAAGGCAGACACTTAATGACTGAGCCACTCAGGTGCCTCGTCTCATCAGATTTTTAACTATGTCCATTTTGAGTCTTGTCATTTATGGTTACTGTTCTATCTTGAAGGAGATTCATATAAAGGACTTTTAGGACAAATACAGGTATTTAGTATATTTAAGATCAAAATTGAAATGGGTAAGAATTTCTAGAACTAAGGCTGTAGTCAAACTGAACTGGGACTAAGTGAATTGAGAAAAATGATTAAATAAATTTTTTTCCAACTCTTGGTTAAAACATTGCTGATTCTTTAATATTTGCTCTTCGAGACTAAGGAAACTTTCTCTTAAGACATCAGTGATAGGGGCACCTGGGTGGCTCAGTGGGTTAAGCCGCTGCCTTCGGCTCAGGTCATGATCTCGGGGTCCCGGGATTGAGTCCCGCATCGGGCTCTCTGCTCATCAGGGAGCCTGCTTCCTCCTCTCTCTCTCTCTCTCTCTGCCTGCCTCTCTGCCTACTTGTGATTTCTCTCTGTCAAATAAATAAATAAAATCTTTTTTTTTAAAAAAAAAGACATCAGTGATATACAAAAATAATAATAAAACAAATTAAAGCATTTAACCTGAACCCTCAAATTCAAAAGGTCTGGGTAAGTAAGTATTCTTTCTTCCATGACAATTTAGTCAGTTTGCATCAGTTCAGTAAGAATCTGTTCTCCTAATAACAGGACACCATTGGAAACATTGGCTATTTTACTAAGGCTTTGGCTGCAATGTCTTATCTGAGTGAGACATGCATACACTCATATATGACCAGAAATCTTAAAGGAATTGAGGTTGACTTGATGAAACATGGAACCATAATGCCCCTTGGAACTGTTGGCCTGGTACCTTGCTTACAGATTTCCCAGCAGCCTCACCAGGTAAGTAAAGAATGTCACTTCCTGGCAGGTTGCAGGAATCTTAGGACATATTGGGGACCTTGTGAAGAGGAATTTGCCCAAATCTACAGGTATCACAGGCATGTCTGATGGCAAATACTTAGCTTTGTTTCTGGCCTGGAGAGGCTACTAAGAGTTCAACCTAGAGATTCATTATAAAAAGTTCCAGTAAAGCAGATTCTAAAAGATCTATACAATAAATCATTCTTGCTGTTATGTAAATAATTAGGCCAAGTGTGTTAAATATTGAATTTGTTTTGCAAACAAGTTAGTCTTGATTTGACTATCTCTGGCAAAGAGTGTTATTTTAGAGAGAAAAAATACATTTCAATAACCTTTGTGGATATTAAATCCTGGTTTTGTTCTGAAATGTTGTTTGCTTAAGCTAGACAACTTGAGGTCAACTTCAGAGAAATAGCTTTTATATTTCTGCACAATAGCTCATGTATAGGTAATCTTCATGCTTTTTTTTTTCTGTGGGGATAATAACAGGACCCTATGGACATATGATTACTTAAACAACTGGAAAATGGGATTAATCCTCTGATAACTGTATAACCCAGCTATTACCTTGACAAATACCATGTGGATGGGATGATGAATTTTTCCTTAAAAGCCAGAGTATACCCCACTCCATGGGGTTAACTATGGACTTGTGGAGATACTGAATAGCCCCACTTTCTTTATGATTGGATTGGATGATACTCTTGGGGATGCCTTTATCTCTTGAGACAAGTCTTCTTCCACTTGCCAGTGATTCCTTATAATTAGAGTATTGTTAATCCTGGAGCTCAAACAAAAAGGGCTTTTTTTTTTTTTTAAGATTTTATTTATTTGAGAGAGAGAGAACACAAGTAGACAGAGAGGCAGGCAGAGAAGGGGGGGAAGCAGGCTCCCTGCTGAGCAGAGAGCTACATGTGGGGCTCGATCCCAGGATCCTGAGATCATGACCTGAGCTGAAGGCAGAGGCTTAACCCACTGAGCCACCTAGGCACCCCACAAAAGGGCTTCTTGACAGTTTCATCCCTCATAGTCATACTCATCCTAGAAGCTTCCTCTATTGATGTACAATTGCAAACAATTGCTTAGCCAAGCAAACAACAGCCATCCTGGTGAAAGGAGCCTCAGAGCTCAGTATGGGAGAGTCCCTGTCTCTAATGACTTCACATGGAGTCCAGAGTGTCTTATGGACCAAAGCCACCAATGGATGATGGGAAGCTGACTTATTAAACACCAGGCAATGCTTACAGATATGCCTGAAATAATATTTAAAACCTGTCAAACTTTAAACACAGCTACCCTTATGTCTGGACCTGACCATTGTACTTCTATAGAGCATAACTATTCAGAAGTTATTGATCTTGTTTATTTTAGTCGACCAGATTTAAAAGATGCTCCTATTAAAAATGCAAAGGACAGCAATTTTACTGATGGCAGTAGCTTCATGGAAAAGAGGTTATAAAAAGCTGGGTATACTATAGCCAGTTTTAACTCAGAGTGTTGATGCCAAAGACCTGTCAACCAATACTTTTGCCCCCAAAGCAGAGTGAATCGTGCCCACCTGTGCTTTGCAACTGGCAAAAGCCTTAAAAATTAAACTATGTATTGACTCCAAATATGCCTTCCCAGTCCTATATGCTCATGGAGCAATTTAAAGAAAAGGTGATTATTATCAAGCCGTAACCCCCCAATCAAATGGAACGTCACCCCCCCTACTCCTGGGTGGGATATGCATGACATTCATCCGGGAAGTTCCCAGCTGTCTTAAGGCCTTGCCACAGGAGAAAACCAACCTTGACAATGGCAAGGCCTCCAAGATCTTGTAGGTCCTTTTTAGCATATGAACTTTCTTTTGAAAACCTCCCTTTTTCCTTACCTCCTCCAAACTCCCAAGTATATAACCAGGCACCCTTCACCCCCACCCCCTCGGGATTTTTTTTTGGCCATCAGCACCAGAGCCCACCCCACCAAACCTCAACTATATTCCAAAACCACATCATGCATATATCATTTTCTGATACTTGTACTGCCTATCTCCTCTAACTTATTTTTCTTACAAAAGGTCTTTACCTTTCATCTTAGAGGATTTCCTAAAACATCTGGTAGTCCTTGGCTCTGTCCAATTTCAAATGCAAGACACTAAAAGTTGACATGAATATAGCAAACTGGAAGACAACAAAACGAAGCCTTCCAGATACTGAGGGAAAATGATTTCCAACACAGAATCTTATACCCAGCCAAAGTTTAGTCAGATGTAGGTGTGGAATAAACTTTTTTTTCAGTCGCACATGAAGTCAAATATCTGCCATCCATTTTCAGGAAGCTACTAGAGGAGATTTCCCTCTTCCCAAAATAAGGAAGTAAACCTAGTATAGCGAAGATCTGGAGCCCAGTTAGTAGGGATTTCCACACAGCAAAGGGACCGAGTAAGTTCTCAGCATGCCAGAGAAAATGGCTCCTAGCCGGCCTAAGAAGAGAAAGAAATCAACACTGGAGCTGGCTGATGGAAGGCTCCAGGAGGAAATCCTTCCAAGGAGCAAACAAAGGGAACCGAGAGGTTCTCTGAGGCATCTGAGCGCTAAGGAGAAGATTTCACACTGCCACCAGAGTTTGAGGGGGATTTAGATTGGTGCAGGGAAAAATATGCAGAGAAACAAAATGAAAACCAACATGCTCATTAAGGGGAGGAGTAACCAAATGGTTATACAACAAAGGCAATGAGACAACTCAGCATTGTTTAGCTATGAATAATATTCAGTCATAGGTATCACCACCAAATAGCATTTTAACAAAAAATTAGGACTTAAAAGCTGAAGGGCTGAGGGTGTGTGACAACTGAATCTTTATCTTGGTGGGCGGAAATCCGTGGATGCCTTTGCAAATCAAGAAGTAGAAACATGGAGTTTAAATACTGGAAGACCAAACTGAGACAAAGGTTGAGTGATTCTGCAGATGAAAATGGAAGTAGAGGGGGCAGGGAAAGGCAGATTTCTATAATAAACGTTATAGAATATTTTTCTGGAGGTCTGTGCACATACGGCTTTCACAAAAATTAGAATGAAATGCCACTTTTAAGGCATCTGGTGAAATGTCCGGGGTTCTCCCATCGCCTCCGGTTTCCCCTTCCTGAGCTTACTTTAACAGGCCTCCTCCCTGGGCTCTTCTCACATCCTGGCCCTTTTCTCCCCCCCACCCCCCCACCCCGGACTCTTCCTCTAGGCACAATGCAGATCCTGTAGGAATGAGGTTGGTTGGGATGTTTTCATTGTGCAATCCAGGCTCTCTCGCTGCCTCCTAGGGTCAGCGGCAGGCCAGGAAGGAAAAGAGGGAGGGCGGGGTGGCGGGAGGCTCAGTGCGGACAAAGGAGAGCTTTAAATCTCTGTCAAGCCTGTCAAACGTCTGCTTTTTAACAGCCCCTGCTCTGCCAGTTCTGAACATCGGTGGCAGAATACTCCCCGAAAACACTCTTTTGGTGGTCTAAATTTTAAACAATGCTGAGGTTACGTTTGAATCTTACTACTCTGGGGGCATTGCTGCAGCCCATAAATCAGGGCGGACAGACGCCCAGCCTGGCAATGACTGCAAGAAATTCCAACACTGGTCGGGAGTGGGGGCCGGCCCTGCCCTGGCCAGGTGTGGGTGGGGCCCAGCATCGGGACCCTGGGGACCAAGCAGATGCCAGACCTGATCTGGGCCGCCCTGGTCCTGGCCCCCGCCTGCCAGCCCTGGAAGGAGAGCCACGCAGCGGGATGCAGGCCCACCCCCTCTGCAGTTCCCTAATTGTGCTCGCCCAGGGCCGGCCACCCAGACCCAAAGACGCCCTGGACCAAATCGCCCGCTGGCAGTGCTGGATTTGGCTCTGGAGAGAACTGCCCGCGACGCAGGGGGCACTTGGGCAGCCCTGGCCTCGGAGTGGTGTTGGGCACCGGTGGGTGGAGGCCTGTGGGTGGGGGGTATGTGATAGGGCCCGAGAAAGAACAAAAGCAAGGGAGGGTGGCGGGGTGGGATGACCTCCCGCTCTGTCCTGCTTCTCCTTCTGCACTTCTCCTTCTCTCCCTGCTTGTGGTTGGGGCAAAGTCAGAGTGTCCACCCCCGCCCTTCCCTTGCCTGTTCATTTTCTTGCTCAAGATGTGATCCTGGAGACAACTGTGTCTCTGAAACTCAAAGCTTTTGTAAAGGGTGTGCGACTGACGTGGAGTTGGCTTTCTTTCTTAGAGAGGCACATGTTCCTTCATCCAAAGTTCTTGGGGAAACTTCTTTTTAAACTGGAGCAGAGGATCCCAACATTCTTTATCCTATAAAGGAGGAAGGTGTTCGTTTCAGTTTTGTTTTTCCCAACAAAGGGCTTGAACTCACAGCTCTGCCATCAGGACCTGAGCTGAGACCAACTGAGGCGCCCAGGCAGGGGCTTCCTCCTTCCAGGAAGGAGGAAGGTGTTTTTTACAAGAAAAAGACCCATTCAGGGTGTAAATAGGTATGTTGCTGATTGTTTTCAAATTAGATTTCCAGGATTACCATACCCAAGCATTTGGTGCTTTTTTTTCTATGGCACCTTATGTAAACACTCAATATCCAATAAATACTCTGACTCCTTGGCCTTTCCTCCCACCCAAACTTCAGCTACCCTGCCTTCAAATGTTTTGTACAGCAACGGGGAAGTTCTAGGATGGGGCTGGTCTGGAGAGAAGCATGACTGTATCCCCAGGCTGAGGGATTAGCTGGAAGCCTGAAATAATGCATTGGGATATCACTGGAGGGAAGAAAGGTGTGCAGAGAAATTCAGCAGCACCTCACCCAGCCACAAGCAAGGATTATCAGTCAGGCCAGGCAGCCAAGCCGGGATCAGAAACAAAAATATTTATTTTATGAATACGATGAGCTGATTCTGATTCTGAGGCAAACAGACGTCTGACCTGAGGAGGTTCAGCAAAACAAAACAAAAACCTGTTAACAAAATCGTTTATCCTCTGAAATGGGAAAGTTTTTCTACGAGTTGGCCATTAACTCTAGCCCAGGGCCAAAAGCTGTGGGTTTCAGGGAATACTAAATGCATCCAGTAGTCCCTCTTCACTCACCTTTCCTGTTCTTTGCCCCATCTACCCTTCACACCTTCACCCCCAGGAAGTCAGAGAGTATGATGGCTAAACATCCTGGGGCCAGGAAGGTGGAGGGAGAGAAGCTTCTGGAGGTTTAAAAGGACAGATTCATCAGATGTCAGAGCCGGTAACAGGTTTAGAGAGCAATCCTGATGTGCCCCTTTGCAGCAGTGGGAATGGGGGAGGTAATGGTTTGACCTCTGCTGTTTCAGGGGCAGCCAAAAGGCACCAATTTCCACTTGCGCCTGTCAAATAGGTGAGCGCTTAGAGGAAGCTGCCTTACCATCCTAATTAAACTAAAAGCCTGGGGACGTGGAACTAGGAATTTCTGAGGCTTATCTTGGGAAGTAGGGCCTGGTTAGGGGAGGGAGAAGCAGGGGAATGGGAGTAAATTGGGGAAAACAATGTAGTCTGGTTTCTGGAACTTCTAAACAAACTTTGAATTGCTGCGGTTTGCAGAAAAGTGTTCTAGTGTGTTCTGACGACTGTCTGGGAGCTGGGTGGCAGGGACAGTGCTGGCAGGCTCTAATTCTCTGCTCCCAAGAGTGAGGGTAGCCCTTTCCCTGGAGACTCTGGGAAGCTGAGAGAGAGTTCCAGGTGGCTTAGGTCCAGAGTCCTTAGACCAGGCCCCTGGACACCTTCTAGTCCTAGCATCTTCTAACAGAAAAGCATCTTCTAACAGAAAAGGAGACCAAATCCTTGGAGACAGAAGTGAGTTGCCTGTTAAAATGCAATTTTCAAAAAGATAAAACCATGCCTTTCATTCAGATGTTAAATGGGTATGTTTCGCAGATTTTGTTGAGTTCCTTAACATGGAGAGCAGTAAAATTTAAAATTGACCCGAAGAGCATTTGAGAGCCTGAAAGACCCCTCTCCTAGACAAACCCCTCCCCTAGTAGATAGATAGGATAACTAACTGCTTGTTTGCTTTTCTGTAAACCGCTGGCTATTAGGTATGAAATTAAGTTAGGTTATTAATTGTGTGAATTGCTCTCTTACCTTTCTCTAGCCGCGTGGCTTATAGAAATAATAGAGACGCCATGATGACACTCCTCCCTTCCCCCAGGGTTGAATTCAATGTAACTGCTCTTTTGCCTTTCTGTAACTGCTTGGCTTTTAGGGCATGACACTTGACTCCTGTTTGAGCAAGATACCCTCTCCTAATAGCAGGGGCATGGTCATGTAGGCAGGGGGCCACATAGTCACGTAGACAGGATGTCTTTCTGCTGAGTAGTAAGGGCTAACTTCCCCTTTTTGTCTCCCCCTCCCCGCCGCTCTCTTCGCATGCGTGGGCTAACTGGCCAGTTCTGCTTCTGTAAGATTGCTTTGTCTGCTTTCACATGTGGGTCCCCTGATCCACTCCACTAACACCAAGTATGCCTTTTTCAAAAGTTCAAACTGTCCACCAATCAGTTGCGCCCCACCCAAAACTTGTTTGTACCTGTCTATAAAAACCCGGCACCACCCCAGCCGGGTGTGCTCAGCTAGCAGGAGCTGCTGACCACCCGCAGGCGCGCGCTGACCACCCGCAGGCGCCTGCGTAACAATAAAGAACCTCTTGCTGATTGCATCCAGTGGCAGTGTTGGATTCTTGGGTAAGGGGATCCGCGGGTCTTTCAAGCCTAGATATGTACAGGTTATCTGATGGCTTGCAAGGGTCACAGGCTGTACAAAACACTGGTCTATGTTTAACAGGATCATAAGCTGTAAACTTTGAGGCTCTTAGTTCCATTGGGAAGAAACAATTTGCATTTCTATGGACCAAAATTTTCTAAATGAGCTTTTGCCTTATAGTGAAGAAAAATAGTCCGGTAAGTAGAGAATCAACTCTGGCATTGAAAGAGGACCTGACAGTCTCTTTCACCTATTTCCAAGTTTCAGGTAACTTTTTTTTTAACTTGTGAGAATTATACTGGTAATTGCTAGTAGATGTAGGATGATCATGAAAGTTTCCCTCTGTCCAAACCAGTCTTTCTGTCCTTGCAACAAAATCCAGACGGACCATGATGTACAAGATCCAAACTCATCTACTCGAGAAAGGACTGCTTAGGGAAGTAGTGCATGATGAAGTCCCAGAACCTAAGTCAGGTTCGGTGGGGTGAGGAGGTTCGGAGCCGACGACTAAAGAAAGAATTCTTAAGACGTCGTTGGTGCAAAAGGTGATTTATTAGAGCACGGGGACAGGACCCGTGGGCAGGCGGAGATGCGGCTGCCCCGGGTTGTTAGGAGTGGTTGGTTATATACACAGGAGTTGGGTAAGTGAGGACAAAGGGGTGTTCAGAAGGGCTATTGGGGCAAAGAATACTATCAGGATATTGAAGGCTTAGTTGCTATCAAGTAAAGACAATTGGAAGTCTGGTGGAATGTTACATTCCTGCTATCAAGCATCCTTGTTAATGAGATTTAGGTTTAGATGAAATTTAACTTTATTTACTTTTCCTTCTACCTCCACCTCCTTTGGTTTTTCATGGAGGGGAGGGTGACATTAGGGCTTGAGGAACTGAGTTCTGTGTCTTTGGAAATTGGGCTATTGATAAGGTAACTTCTTTGTTGTAATCTGAAGGACATTTGCAAACCAAGGAAGACTCCTTTGTCCTCAGCCAGCCTCCTGCTCCCTCATCAGTGCACTCCCTACTTCCTCTATGCCCAGCCCATCTACCCCCATAAGGTGCTACCCATGCCAACACTGACCTTTGAGGAAGTCCAAACTGAGTTCTTCTTCCCTCTTTTCCCAAACTCAAGGTGTGGTCTTAATACTCTCTGTCTTCCTTCTAGCAGAATTCCTTAATCATTCCTTCACCCACCCTTCCACACTCAGTCCTCATTATTTCACTATCTCTAGGGCCCCTTTCTGCATATTCTCTGTTGGAACCTTCATTAGATGTTTTCAAGTGAAAACATCTAGAGGACACCTACTGGATATTTTAAAAAGGGATTTAAGTACTGAATGTATTCTGCTGGCATCAGTTAAAAACACTTGTAGTTCTTAATCCAAATTTGTTTTCCCAAATGAGAGTGAGAACCTGCATATAAACCCTAGAAAGCCTCAGGTAGGTTTGCAAAGCTAGCATTGACTTTTTGGCTTTAGAAAAACTCTTATTAATTTCCTGGCTCTTCATCAGAGTGAATACGGATGTCCTTCCTTTGGGGCGGTCTCTGAGGATAAGTGAGTTACTTATTTGTGGAGAGATTTGGTAGCCCGAGGCAAGTGACATCGCGCTTCAACAAGGCATCTGCACAAACACCCATCCTTTGGTTCTTGCCAGATCTTTGTGGGCGGCAGAGTTTGTAATAACTTCATTACCAGAGTCCATCAGACTTGCTAGTGTCTCTTTAAGATTGCCTTTGCCATTATCATTTTGTTTGTCTGCAGTGGAATTCAGGTAGATAAGGAATGGGGGTAGTGCAGGGGGAGCTATTACCTACATTCAAAAGACAGCATCTATTGAGAGTATCATATGGTTCTTGTTCTTACTTTTATTGATGTGTTGTATCACATTGACTGATTTGCGGATGTTGAACCAACCTTGCAGCCCCGGAATAAATCCCACTTGGTCGTGGTGAATAATCTTTTTAATGTACTGTTGAATCCTATTGGCTAGTATTTTGTTGAGTATTTTCGCATCTGTGTTCATCAAGGATATTGGTCTATAGCTCTCTTTTTTGGTGGGATCCTTGTCTGGTTTTGGGATCAAGGTGATGCTGGCCTCATAAAATGAGTTTGGAAGTTTTCCTTCCATATGATACTCTCAATAGATGCTGAAAAAGCATTTGGCAAAGTACAACATCCCTTCCTGATCAAAACTCTTCAAAGTGTAGGGATAGAGGGCACATACCTCAATATCATCAAAGCCATCTATGAAAAACCCACCGCAAATATCATTCTCAATGGAGAAAAACTGAAAGCTTTTCCACTAAGGTCAGGAACACGGCAGGGATGTCCATTATCACCACTGCTATTCAACATAGTACTAGAGGTCCTAGCCTCAGCAATCAGACAACAAAAGGAAATTAAAGGCATCCAAATCGGCAAAGAAGAAGTCAAATTATCACTCTTCGCAGATGATATGATACTATACGTGGAAAACCCAAAAGACTCCACTCCAAAACTGCTAGAACTTATACAGGAATTCAGTAAAGTGTCAGGATATAAAATCAATGCACAGAAATCAGTTGCATTTCTCTACACCAACAGCAAGACAGAAGAAAGGGAAATTAAGGAGTCAATCCCATTTACAATTGCACCCAAAACCATAAGATACCTAGGAATAAACCTAACCAAAGAGACACAGAATCTATACTCAGAAAACTATAAAGTACTCATGAAAGAAATTGAGGAAGACACAAAGAAATGGAAAAATGTTCCATGCTCCTGGATTGGAAGAATAAATATTGTGAAAATGTCTACGCTACCTAAAGCAATCTACACATTTAATGCAATTCCTATCAAAGTACCATCCATCTTTTTCAAAGAAATGGAACAAATAATTCTAAAATTTATATGGAACCAGAAAAGACCTCGAATAGCTAAAGGGATATTGAAAAAGAAAGCCAACGTTGGTGGCATCACAATCCCGGACTTCAAGCTCTATTACAAAGCTGTCATCATCAAGACAGCATGGTACTGGCACAAAAACAGACCCATAGATCAATGGAACAGAATAGAGAGCCCAGAAATAGACTCTCAACTCTATGGTCAACTAATCTTCGACAAAGCAGGAAAGAATGTCCAATGGAAAAAAGACAGCCTCTTCAATAAATGGTGCTGGGAAAATTGGACAGCCACATGCATAAAAATGAAATTGGACCATTTCCTTACACCACACACAAAAATAGACTCAAAATGGATGAAGGACCTCAATGTGCGAAAGGAATCCATCAAAATCCTTGAGGAGAACACAGGCAGCAACCTCTTCGACCTCAGCCGCAGCAACATCTTCCTAGGAACAACGCCAAAGGCAAGGGAAGCAAGGGCAAAAATGAACTATTGGGATTTCATCAAGATCAAAAGCTTTTGCACAGCAAAGGAAACAGTTAACAAAATCAAAAGACAACTGACAGAATGGGAGAAGATATTTGCAAACGACATATCAGATAAAGGACTAGTGTCCAGAATCTATAAAGAGCTTAGCAAACTCAACACCCAAAGAACAAATAATCCAATCAAGAAATGGGAAGAGGACATGAACAGACATTTCTGCAAAGAAGACATCCAGATGGCCAACAGACACATGAAAAAGTGCTCCATATCACTCGGCATCAGGGAAATACAAATCAAAACCACAATGCGATATCACCTCACACCAGTCAGAATGGCTAAAATCAACAAGTCAGGAAATGACAGATGCTGGCGAGGATGCGGAGAAAGGGGAACCCTCCTACACTGTTGGTGGGAATGCAAGCTGGTGCAACCTCTCTGGAAAACAGCATGGAGGTTCCTCAAAATGTTGAAAATAGAACTGCCCTATGACCCAGCAATTGCACTATTGGGTATTTACCCTAAAGATACAAACGTAGTGATCCAAAGGGGCACGTGTACTCGAATGTTTATAGCAGCAATGTCCACAATAGCCAAACTATGGAAAGAACCTAGATGTCCATCAACAGATGAATGGATCAAGAAGATGTGGTATATATACACAATGGAATACTATGCAGCCATCAAAAGAAATGAAATCTTGCCATTTGCGACAACATGGATGGAACTAGAGCGTATCATGCTTAGCGAAATAAGTCAGGCGGAGAAAGACAACTATCATATGATCTCCCTGATATGAGGAAGTGGTGATGCAACATGGGGGCTTAAGTGGGTACGAGAAGAATAAATGAAAGAAGATGGGATTGGGAGGGAGACAAACCATAAGTGACTCTTAATCTCACAAAACAAACTGAGGGTTGCTGGGGGGAGGGGTTTTGGGAGAAGGGGGTGGTATTATGGACATTGGGGAGGGTATGTGCTTTGGTGAGTGCTGTGAAGTGTGTAAACCTGGTGATTCACAGACCTGTACCACTGGGGATAAAAATACATGTTTATAAAAAATAAAAAATTATATTAAAAAAAAAACAAAAAAAAACAAAAGACAACATGATGGGAGTGAATCATCTACCCCCACGCCCTGATTCTGAGGCTTGTTTTTGCAATCTTTTTATCATCAAAAAGAAGAGGAAAATTGTAAGAAGAGTAAGTTCTTTATGGCTGAGGGAAGTTCAGAGCCATCATCATGCGGAGATCCCAGTTTAGGACGAAATGGGAACGTGTCAGAAGTGCTGTGTCCAAATTCTAATCTTGTTCCTTGACTCACAGTATATGAGAGCCAAGGGCATATGAGAGATTATGACAGATCAGCATGTTATGGGTTGAGAAAGGAAGACCAAAGGAAGAGCATAACTTGCTCAAGTTCACACCCCTGTGTTGAATGCCTGTTTCTGAGATTTTTAAGAGATGAGGCAGGAGGAGCAGAGCTCTAAGATCTTGGAGCGAGTCCTTGTTTACTGAACTGTCCCACTGATGAGCGATAGTTCTCTGAGGCTGCTCTATAAAAACAAAACAGAAACAGGAAGGAGTGGTCTTAGCCCACTTCCCCTCTCCTCAAATCAAACCTTTCTTCAGATTTTGCCCACAGGGCCTCCAGGACCAGCTGTTGTCTCTGCCAGTCTCACCCCACACATTTTCCCCATTGACTGTCTTCACTTCTCAGAAATTGTAATAAAATAGCTGTTTTGTTTTTTTTTAAATCAAATATTCATTAGAAGTTTCAAGCTCAAAGCATTCCACCTCTAGTATCTCAATTAATCTTCATAACAACGCTGAGGCCAGTACTATTATCCTCATTTAACCAAAGGGGCAAACCAAGGCTTATTTGGGCACTGAGACTGAGTACATGAGATCCAACAGCTAGTGACAACAGAGCTGGAAATCTTAGTCCTCAGCTCTGCCCTTAAGCTCTGTGCTTTGCAGTCTTCACACCATCTCCTTAATACCCTGCCTTCTCTCATCTCGCTTCCCTCCTCAGGAGAAAATGCTGCTAGTCAAGTGCAGGCCACTGTCATTGGACAGTGACAGTCTGAGACAGTCAAGGGCTGAAGAAGTTGAGTGCAAAACCAAGGCAGCTCAAAATGAGGTCATGAACACTGTGGGTTGCCTGCCCAGTGCCCATTTGCCACCCTTTCCTTGCAAAGCATCAGTTTCTTTTCAGGTATCTATCTTTCTCTCACACAGCTCACATGCTTCACCCCCAGCTCCAAGGAGAGTGATGATTAGTTCATAAATCGGCATCTGGCCCAAAGGTGGTCCCTGAGATGGAAGAAGTTTGCAGGGGGTTTCTGAAGTCCTTCCATCCCTCTTGTGTGCTCCTGCATACATTCCTTTCTGCTCACATGGGACTGTGAAGTGCCAATTCTGAGAAGCAGTTTGACGCCTCCAGTGTTTCCAATCCAATCCACTTTTTCGTCACAATGGTGGGGCTTGTGGCTTTTCATAAGCCTGCTCTAAGACTAGATTTTGGTTCTAGACCCTCCTCCTTTTCTTTAGTTGACAGTGGAGCCTTTTTAATGAGGTGGCCCAGAAAATACTGCCCAGTGTCTTCAAATATTAATAACTTCATTTGTTTCTAAAACTTAGAGAAGGTGTCATGAAAATTAATGAGTGTGCTGGTGGAAATCAATTGTCTTCTGCAAAATGTTCTTTGGAGTCATTGTATAGGAAATTATGTGGATCTTTCTTGCTTGCTTTTTTTGCATGTGGGACAACATGTTTCTAGCCGAAGGGTATGTTTTGATTATACTTATGATGCAGCAAGGGGAGTCTGGGTAAAAATCCTTTGGGCCTTTTGTTTTGAAGGAAGATGAAATTTGGAGAAAAAGAATCCCAAAGAATGAAAAGTCAGAGGATTTTAATTAAATCATTTAAAAATCAAAACATTTTAATCAAATGTTTCTCATGACGCTGTCTTGGGTATCTGGATTCCTCTTCAGTTCCTGTGTCTTGACACTTACAACCAGGCTAAGGTGGATTCATACTCAGTTGAGGACACAGAGACAGGCTTGGAGAGGAAAAGATTTGCTGTGAGTCTCACAGTGTGGTTAGCAGAAGAGGTCGCTGATCCCCTGCTCCCATATTTGTTGTGCTATTTTGATGAACTTTCCTGCTCTCTCTTAAAAAAGAAAAAAAAAAAACCCAAATCAAAACTGGGAATGGGGTAGAAGTTAGCAATGTATTTGTTTGTTCTTGTAAATTTTCCAAGTTAGGGTATTTTAAAAAATTCTTTATAATTTCAGTTTAGTTTATATATACTGTACTATTAGTTTGAGGGGTTGAATTTAGAGATTCATCAGTTGCATATAATACCCAGGGCTCAGTACTCCAAGTGCCCTCTTTAATACCCATCACCTAATAATCCCTTCCCCCCACACAGCTTCCTTACAGCCTCAATTTGTTTCCCAGAGTTCAGCATCTCTTACGGTTTTCCTCCCTATTTTCATCTTATTTTATTTTTCCTTCCCTTCTCCAATGTTCGTCTGTTTTGTTTCTTGGATTCCACATATGAGTGAATTCATATGGTATTTGTCTTTCTCTGACTGACTTATTTTGCTTAGCATAACACCCCCTAGTTCCATCCACATTGTTACAAATGGCAATTTTTTGACCGCTGAGTAATATTCCATTGTGTATAGATAGATAGACCACATTTTCTTTACCCATTCTTCTCTCAGTGGACAGCTGTGCTCTTTCCATAGTTTGGCTATGCTATAAACATTGGGGTGCATGTGCCCCTCCGAATCACTGTGTTTGTATCCTTTGGACAAATAACCTAGTAGTGCAATAGCTGGGTGTTGGGTAGCCCTATTTTTAACTTTTTGAGGAACCTCCATACTGTTTTCCTGGGTAAGGTTATTTTAATCACTTTTAGTTCAAATCACAATCCTTTCCTACTCTAAATCTGCCTTTATCTAGTGTCAGGTAGGATAAGATAGATTGTAGGGTGTTTTTGTTTTGTTTTGTTTTTTGGGTGTGGGGCTGGTCTAGCGATGAGGAAGTTGGGGATACACTCGGTCTTAATTGAATGGGACACACTTATGTATTTCACATATCTGAACATAAATAAGATGCACAATTTTATTCAGAAAGTTGGTAATGTTCAAATAAACCATTTTAGCTGAGATTTGAAAAGACATAAGTACATTTCAGTAAAGCAAGTGAGAATTTATGGCTTTCTGATTTGAACATACATGAAGGATACCTTGTTTTAGTCTTTAAATATTTATTTATTGAAGAATTGAAAGACAATTCAGATGAAAATTAGTGGATATTTATTGTACTAGTAAACAATTACTTTACATGTTTAAGGTTTTAAACATAATAAAAATTATTATTATTATTATAAATTATTATTATTATTATTATAAAAAAATTCATAATAAAAATTCAGGGACTTTTTAAAAAACATTAATGGAATTCAGAACAATGGGCATCGATTGACACAAGCGAGGGAATGGATAGAACTTTCTGATCTTGAAAGGCAAATTGTAACAAAACCAAAAATCACCAAAGACAATATTTCTTCAAGAGAAAGAGATAACCGGGGTGCTTGGGTGGCTCAGTCCTTAAGCCTCTGCCTTCATCTCAGGTCAGGAGCCTGGGATTGAGGCCCACATTGGACTCCCTGCTCAGTGGGAAGCCTGCTTCTCCATTTTCCACTCCCTCTGCTTCTGTTCCCTCTCCCACTGTGTCTCTGTCAAATAAATAATTCAATCTTAAAAAAAAAAAAGAGAGAAAGATAACTTTCTAATAAAATTAGTAAGTAACTCTTGGATTGTTTGATAATGCAATCAACAAAATGAAGTGAATCATGCAAGCACTGTGGAAAATTTTAAAATATTCTGTAAACCTGACCTGGAATGATAATATCAATGAAGGATAATAAAAAACCGATAATATATACCATACCAAGGACATCAACAGTGAGCTCATTAACGAGCAGCTTGATTCAGAGTACTTAGGATGAGTCACTGTACAAAGAAACCTGAAATGCCCTGAGAACGTCCTACTCACACAAGAAAAAAACTTGACAGAAGTTCCCTTGTTTGACAACAATCCTAAAACTTCGGATGGCATTATTAATAAAGCATAAAGGAACTTTCCTAAACTATCAATAATGTTTTTATAAAGAATTGATTAACCTTGGTAGAAGAAAACTGTATTATCTTTCTAGTCTCTCTAGAGTAAATGATATTACAAAATCAAATAAGAATTTGATTAGATTTTAAGGGAAATATGACAGATGTCCATGTATGTCATTTTTCTGGATTTTGTGAAGTTTTCAGTATTTTAAAATGTATTTATTGTGATTTTTTTTTCATTCTAGGAAAAGATTCACTCTTGCTTCAGTTTTGTATTCTCTTTCTTAAAAAGAGCCTTAAAGAGAGTCTTAAAAAAAGTATGGTATAAACCCCACCATACCTGCATGACTCCATCAGGGAGAAGGAGAGTTGATGTTAAGGTGGGGTGTGTGTGTGTGTGTGGGGGGGGTGTTTACTGGAACCTGACGTGTAAGTGCCAGTCATGGAGGAAGGTGAAAAGAGGGAGCGTCTAGGTGACCAGAGACACTAAACTGTGAGTGTTGGCTAAGTCAGGTTACCTTATAAATAGAAGGAGAGGTAGACAGTGGGTTAGGGGCTTTCTAAAGGTTTTTAATAGTGATGACAATAATAATTTCTACTTTTACTGATCACTTATTATATGTCATGAATTACATCAGAGGTCACAAACTATAGCCTGTGGACCAATCTGGCCTCCTCTGTTCTCTAAATAAAATTTTATTAGAAACAGCTACAACTCTTCATTTAGAATTTATATATGACATCTTGTCTATGACTAACTACCTTTGTGCTACAAGACCAGAGTTGAGAAATCATGACGGAGAGCACATGGCTTATAAAGTCTGACATATTTACTACATGGTCCTTACTGTAAAGTTTTGCCAACCCCTGCAGTAGGTGGCCATTAACTCTGTGATAGATTGCATTTTCAGTATGTCTTGACAGTTTCTCCCAGTCCGTACACTCAGGTGAAAATGTAACCTTCTAACCGACCCACACCTACCTGTGTGGGGGTGGGTGGGTCCTGGGGCTGCTTTGACCTATAACATTCAGTGAAAATGATGCTCTGCCATTCCAGGTAGTGCCCCAATTGCCTGGCAGCTTCTGCCTCCTGACTGTTGGAGAAGTCATTCATTGCGTAAGCACAACTACCCGAGACCACCATGTTGTGAGAATCTTGTATCACATGGAAAGGCCCTAACAGATTAGAGGACACATGATCATGGAGGCACCAGGCATGTGAGTGAAGAAAATGTCTTGGAAGTAGATCCCCCAGCCCAGGTGCCCCCACTAATACCATGTGGGTCAGGTACAGACCACCCAAACAAACCTTTCCAAAATTTCTGACCCATAGAATCACTAAATGTAATCAAATGATTGTTTTTATCCTTCAAGTTTGGGATAGTTTGTTACGTACCAATAATATTATCTTCACAACTACCTCATGAGATATGAATTATTAGTCCCAATTTATATGTGAGGGAATCAAAGGTTGGGGAATCCAAATGATATGCCCAATGTCACACAGCTGATACATGACAGAACCAGTGTTGAAACCTGAGTCTGTCTGACTCCAAAGCCCAGGTACCTGCAACGCCTACCAGTGCTAAAAGCCAACAAAAGTAAGAAACAATGGGTCAAACAGAAGACTCTTGAGAAGGTCCCACTCCAGTCATAGTGGAATTATATTCAAGGAATGAGTTCTGAGTATTCAGCTTCCATAGAGTGCAGCAACTAATGTTACAGCAAACATTGGGTCCTTGGCAATTCTCCTGATGGTGTTTCCTTTTCATCCACGCTATGTGTTTATTCTTTTCCAAGGCACATTGTTTTTCAAAAAAAAATTTTTTTTAACAGCTTTATTGGGGTATAAAACACATACCCTAAAATTCACCCATTGTAAATTCCTAGTTAAGTGGTTTCTAGTAAATGTACACAGTTGGGCAACCATCATGACAATCCATCTTAGAACATTTCCAAATGTTCTAAATGAGGGAATGTTTCCAAAAAGGTCCTCTGTGCCCTATTGTGGTCAATCCCCACTCCCACAGCTAGTCCTTGGCAACCACTAATCTGCTTTTTGTCTCTAGAAGTTTGCCTTTTTTAAAAGTGTCATATAAGTGGAAGTATGTGACATCTGGTTTATTGTATCTCATTTTTTGTTTGTTTGTTTAGTTTGTAATTGCTGAAAAGTATTCCATTGTATGGATGTACCACATTTTCTTACATATTCAGCAGTTGACAGATATGGATTGGCTCCAGTTTTGTGTTTAGTCAGTGTTTGTTTAAGAGGACTTATAGGACCCAAAATGCCAATGCTTAAAATCCACAACTTGGGATGCTTGGGTGGCTCAGTTGGTTGGACGACTGCCTTTGGCTCAGGTCATGATCCTGGAGTCCCGGGATTGAGTCCCACATTGGGCTCCCAGCTCCATGGGGAGTCTGCTTCTCTCTCTGATCTTCTCCTTGCTCATGCTCTCTCTCACTGTCTCTGTCTCAAATAAGTAAATAAAATCTTAAAAAAAAAAATCCACAACTTATTGCAGGAAAAGGATACAAGGGTAAGACTTTTTTTATTTTTTAAAGATTTTATTTATTTACTTGACAGAGATCACAGTAGGCAGAGAGAGAGGGGGAAGCAGGCTCCCTACTGAGCAGAGGGCTTGATGTAGGGCTCGACCTCAGGACCTTGAGATCATGACCTGAGCTAACAGCAGAGGCTTAATCCACTGAGCCATCCAGGATCCCGAAGGATAAAACTTTTTTAAAATAAAGACTTCAGTCACTTCCTGGGATCAAGAGTCAAGATGGTTGCCCAATGCTGGGGAAACACTGGGGCCATCTAAAGTGAATATTTTGGGCTCAGTCTCCATTCCCCGACCTTACAGGCAGGACCTAAAGACTCTCCTGTTTGGTCTCTAGATGGCAGGGTGTGAAAATAAAGACCACTCCAAAGAGAAAAAGCAAAGACTACTACTTAGAGCTTGCTTTAGCAAGGGAGTCAGCTAACATCACACTTCTGGCAAAAGCAGGCAAGAGAGCTTGAAAGTTTTGTAGTGAACAAAGGGGAAGCTTCAAGTATGCCCCAAGAGATTAGAGATTTTGGCATGGGGAGCTGAAGGAGGACTACCTAGAACAGAGGCATCCTTCGCGATTGTTTAGGGGAACATATTTGGCTTTCTCTGATTGGTCCTAAAGCAGAAGTAGGGGGACTAGGGCAGCTGGCAGTTATTAGTCATGTCCTGACTGTTTGGGGTCAACTTTGCAGAAGCTGTGGTTTGTCTTCCTGGACTGGCTGTTGCAGAGGTTGTGGGACAGAGTTCTGTTTTCATATATATGGTCTGGCCACTGACCGTTGACCATATTCAGTCTCTCAAGGATCATTCTCCTAGAATCCCCTCCATCTAACTTTAGCACATGGGTTCCTAAGCAAATCTTCTGTGGCATTTGGTGTCAAAAAACCCAGCTTTACTCCATGGGGTAAAAAAAAAATCATTTAGCTTCTCTGAGATTCAGGTTCTTTGCACATCGTATAAGCATAATGATAGTAATGCTTGCCCTTTTACCACAGTGTCTTTATAAAAGATTGCACTAAGTTTCCGAATTTTTTACCTGCTCCCTGCTCCCATGCCTTTTGCCATGTGATTTCCCCCAAAAGGGAAGAGGTTATTTCCCTACACTGTGACTCTTGAGTGCAGCCATATAATGTGCTTTGGGCAATAAAATAAAATAGAAATGACAGCAAAAGAGTTCTGAGGTTAGCCTTCAAGGGGCCTTTGTGTTTCTACTTGCTTTCTGGTGGGCTTCCTCCATTACCACCAGTAGAGCATGCTTCGGCTAACACACTGGACCCAGAAGGTGGAGCACAGCCAATTTGTCCCAGAGGAGTCATCCTACATCACCTGACCCCCAGTTAACCCTTATACCCATGAACAACCCAGCAAAGATGAGCAAAACCACCTGAATGAGTACACTCTGTGAGAATAATTGATTGTGTTTTTTAAACGACTAAGATTTGGAGTGGTTTTGTAGGTAGCAAAAGCTAATATAGAGTTGTTATGTCAATCAAATAAAAAAGTGAGTTTTGGAAGTTTTTTAGAAACTGCAAACTACTCTCCAAAATGAATTATCCTTATTTTTTGATCCCAGGACCCTGGGATCATGACCTGAGCTGAAGGCAGAGGATTTAACCTACTGAGCCACCCAGGCGCCCCTGTATATTTATTTCTTAAAACTTTTTTGAACACCAGCTATGTGTTCTGTAGAATACCGAAAGGCTTTTGTAATTTAAAAAAAAAAAAAATCTCTCTAGCAGAGAACTTTCAGACATGGAATAGATTTGGGGTGAGTAGGGAAAGATACGGACTTTGAAGTAATAGTTCAGACACTGGCATGCTGCATTCTGTGGACACCTATTCTGTATCTTGTTTTCCTTCAGAAGCAGAGAAAAATCCAAAGGCCTCTCCCCTAAATGATGGGGAGCAGAGAATTCCTTGGTGAGCAAAACAGAAGTAGAACTTCTTCCGTCTGGGAAAGCCCCGGGAGGAGGGCCTCGGTGCATTTATAGCTCCGGGTCCAGAGAAATTACTGGAGAACCTTCACGCCTTGTCATTTACATCATCTGAAATCAAAATATTTCTTCAAAGCCCATCTGCAATTCTATCTCCTCCAAGCAGCTTTCTTTCCTGAGGCCCTATGGGTAATATCTTTTTTCTTTACATTGTTACCTCTATTGTAGCCTGTGTATGCCCCTCTCCTTTCACAAAGGCAGGAGCCTAGTCACTTAGGATTTGACCTGGGAATGGTTTGTGGCCGCTGAATGTGGCTTAAGCCACGAAAATACAACAAATGGTTAAAGGTTGGGGTAAAGGAAGTAGAACACGGAGCAGCTGGTTTCCACGAACAACTGTTGGGGGAACCAGGGATCAAAGAGTGGCCAGGACTACTTTGTGCTGCATCAGGCTCTTAGAAAATAGTTATCTCTGGCTTGGATGTGAGGGTCATACCCTTTCAAAGGAGCTTATCTTCTGCCCTGGGTCTCAGGTTCCTTAAGGAGCCAGCACCCAGGCAGGAAGAACCCTCAATGACATGCTCCTTAGAGCTCAAATCAGACCAGGATTTTCTTGGAACTAACTCTCCTTTTACTTTTTTTATTTTTATTTTTTTTAAAAAAGATTTTATTAATTTATTTGAGAGAAAAAGAGAGAGAGAGTACAAGCAGGGAGAGGGGCAGAGGACAAGCTGACCCCCCACTGACATGGGGCTCATTCCCAAGACTCTGAGATCATGACCTGAGCCAAAGTCAGAAACTCAACTGACTAAGCAACCCAGGTGCCCCAACTCTCCTTTTAGATGACTGATGCTTAAACAATGACACAGTTTAGAACATTGGCTTCAACTGACAATTCCTCTTAATTACCGAATTTTTAAATAGGGATATCTCCAGATCTTCAGAATCCCAGAAAGTTTTATAAATACAGTGGTTTGTGGTTGTGATCATTGTTATTAAAGGATTAACTCATGTTTGATGCTTTTGATAGAGAAAAAATATTCAGCTATATCCACTTTAATTATGGACATGATCTATATCAACAAACAGTAAAAGAGGAGCTGACAGATCTTTAAAATGCCTGCAAGAAATATTTTGAAATGAGTTGGATTCTTTTATGGTAAAACAGTAGTTTGCCTTCTGCTCCCAAATAGTTGTGTATGTGTGTCTCTCATCCAGAGCCTCTTTTTCCCTAAGGGGCAGGCACTATCTCCTTTCTACCTGCGTCTCCTCTATGGCCAGTCCAGTGCCTGGTGCATCATGAGAACTCAGAAGGTATGTTTATGGTCTTGAAGTGTTATCACCAGCTGCTTTTACATATGCGGTTCATTCATTCCTTGCAACAACTTTGCAAAACATTACCACCCTAGTTTCCACAGAGGAATTAAGCCTAAGAGAGGATGATTTGCTCAAGACAGTAACATTAGTAAATGGCAAGATCAGGATTCGATCCTGTCCTTCTTCCTATGGAGTCCTTCTCTTTAGACAGAGATTTCATTGCTATCTTGCTGTTGTGGAATGCACTCTTTTCTCTCCTTTTCACTCCATTGACTTATCATATTATGCTCTTCAATTACAGCTGTCAACTTCCTCCTACAATTGCTCTGTATTCTGGGCTGTAATTGCTCCTCACGGAACTTGAGCCCACATGCCTACAATTTTCCTATCAGCTAAGCAGCCCCCACTACTTCCCAGGGACCATGGCTAATGCAGCCCACGGAGGTATATGCACCTGTGATTACTGCCATTTTCCACTTTAGTTATCCCAGGAGAAGCACTATTTTAGAGTGCCTTTTAAATAATGTGTAGTGACAATATTCTGATGTGGGTAGGTGGCCAAGAATCATTATCCCCCATATTATTATTTGAGAAATGGTACCTTCAAAGTAGGAGCTGACGCATTCACTCGCATGATTGAGGGCGGACACAAAGTTGAGTCCTTCTGGTGCTGAGGTTCATTCTATGTCCTTAATGCTGAGGGCACAGAATCTTTTCTAGATAATAAATTAAACCTCCATTTAATAAAGGTCAAAAGCATTATCTAATAAACTGCCAACTTGCATTGTCCAAGAAAGATGTAGTTCAGAAAAAGAATTCCTCCTCCAATTTCTTCTGTATAGAAATCCCCAAAATGCCTTTAAAAAGAAAACAAAAAACAGAAACCCTCGAGTAAGTCATAGAACCTGGGAATTAACAGGGCCTTGCACAGAACTGGGGTCTAAAGGGCAAATAGCACTTGGTCAAGTCACTCAGCAAGTGGTAGACAAGAAACAGATTTTAAGACTTCTAGATAAGGGCCTTCCTCACTTTGGCTAAGCTGATGGTTGAAAGGGACGACTGGTGCCGGTCTCCTGGGAGCTTCTGACAGGGCAGCTATAGAAACACCAGGTCCATCGGATAGTAGCTCCTGCCATCAGTAACATCTTATTTCTAGTCCAGAACTCAGTCAAGAAATTCTGGTCAAGCAATCTAAACATTACTGGAGATAAAAAATAAGAATAAGATAAACAAGCAAAAATAACAAATAAAACATTAAAAGATTACTGAATGTGCTTGAGATCCGGTTCTTTTTCCATCTCAGGAACGAGAAATGCTGGTCATGAAGCTAGTCTTAGGGACCTGAGGAACTTCCTGGAGCGATGAAGAGATCGAGTATAAGGATTTTCCCAACCAACTTGAAGCCCAAGGAACCTTGTCCCTGTCACAAAGGAACGGATGCCCTTTCCTGGGCATTAACTAAAAGCAGAGCGCTGAGGAAAAGCTGAGAGGGTTCTAAGAGGCTGCCATGAGGCAGGGACATATCAGAGTGAGCAGCTGTCTGAGGGACCTGCCTGGCATCTAGCAGAGACAAAGCCCAGATGACAAGAAGCAGGTAAACACCACCAACGGAACAGCAACAGGACTAAACTTAACTGAACGCTTACCGTATACCAGACACTTTTCTTATTGTTCTACATACATTATCTCATTTGATCCTCACAGTGGTGAGGTGAACCAAGGGAAGATATTAGTTTTGCAGATCAAAAAAGTGATCAAATAGCAGAAATTTCATACAGTTCAATTTTATATATAAAAATACATATTCTTTATGGGACATAGTAAAAATATAACAGGAAAATAGAATGGAATACATATAAATATGAGAAAGTTTTTGGATGCTGAAAAACACACACACACAAAAGAGGGCTCTAACCAATTTTCTGAGGGAGGAGGGCGGTTGGGGAATGTTGAGACTTGAGGGTAAGTGAACATTAAGGAAGCTAATCATTATGAGCCAGATTCAGTAAGTCAGGGAGGCCTGGGGTCATCACAAAGTAACAGACATAGGAGGTGCACTGCCGTTTAGAAATGAGTAGAAAGCTGGGGAAAAGATATGAAACAAAAAGCACTTTCAGACATTGGACAGTAAATATCACAGGATCATCATTACTGGGAGCCGGAAAATAAATAAGGTGAATCCTTCAGTTGATTAAAATCAGTAAGTCTTGGGGCGCCTGGGTGACTCAGTGGGTTAAAGCGTCTACCTTCACCTCAGGTCATGATCCCAGGGTCCTGGGATGGAGCCCTTACATAGGGCTCTCTGCTTGGCGGGGAGCAGGCTCCCCACCCTCCGACCCCCCCTACCCCTCTGCCTCTGCCTGCCTCTCTACCTACTTGTGATCTCTGTCTGTCAAATAAATAAATAAAATCTTAAAAAATAAAATAAAATCAATAAGTGTTAAGAGATTGAAATCCTAGAGTACGTTCTTTCTACAGAATTGAATTAGCATATAAACAGAAAAATTTTTAAAAAATAAACAACATAGTTTTAAGTAACTGTTGGGTAAAAAAAAAAAAAAAGAAGAAGAAAGAAAAATAAATCCTGAGGGGAATTAGAAAATATCTTGAACTGAATGAAAATAAAATGACAGCATATCAAAATCTGTGGGATGCAGGTAAGACAGTGCCTAAAAGAAGTTGTGAAACTTTAAATGATTATGGTAGAAAATATTAAAAATCAAATAAGTGATTTCAGCTTCTGTATTAAAAAGATACAAAAAGAGGTGACAAATCTAAAGTAAGTAAAATAATAAAATAATAGAAATAAAAGCAAAAATTAGTCAAATAGAGAATGCACAAATAATGGAGAAGATCAGTGAAACCGAAAGTTAACCATAAACATTAGGTCCTGAATTCCAAGCAGATATCTTCCTCTAGAAGCCTCAAGATAAGAGCAACTCATAAAGGAGGTCTGCCCAGTGGAGGAATACATGTTGGCTGTTGAGTCCTGCAGCTATGACCTGCCATTCAGTGTATCACCATCTTGACTGGCTTCTGTGACCAACATTTCAATAAAACTAATAACTTCTATTGAAATTCATCAAGAAAAACAAGAAAGAAGCCCAGCTTATCCATGTGAAGAAGGAAAGAGGGATGTTATTCCAGATTCTACAGTAACTAAAAGGATAATAAGAGTTATTATGAATAACTTTATTCCAAAAAATTCAATGTCTGATATGAAACAAAAGAAACCTTTGGAAAAAAAGGTCAAAACTGACTTGAGGAATTAGAAATTCCGAAGTCCTATATCTATTTTTTTAAATTAAATTTCTTATTAAAAACATTCCACAAAGAAAAATCCTAGCCCAGATAGCTTCTCTGGTGAATTCTTTCAAATATCTAAGGAAGAAATAATAACAATCCTACACAATGTCTTTCAGAAAACAAAGAAAGCAATAATATATTATTCTGCCACTAGACAAAGAAATAAAAGAAATTCTAGCAACACTGTTTGCATCCTGCCTTTCTAAAAGAATCTTACAACATCTGCAAATCCAAAAGAAATGAAAACAGGTGCCCAGAAAAATGTCCCTATGCAAATCTTTATACAATCTTTATTTTTACTAGATACAAACCAGTAACAGTCTAGATATACACCAGTCAAAGAAGGAATAAACAGATTGTGGGGGCACCTGGATAGCTCAGTCATTTAGTGTCTGCCTTGGGTTCAGGTCATGATCCCAGGGTCCTGGAATCAAGCCCCGCATTGGGCTCCCTGCTCAGCACGAAGCCTGCTTCTCCCTCTCCCTCACCCCTGGCTTGTGTTCCCTCTCTCCTTGTCTCTCTCTCTGTCAAATAAATAAATAATATCTCAAAACACACATACACACACAGACTGCAGTGCATACATATGGTGAAATACTACTCAAATGAAAAGGAAAAATTGGAGAGAGGTGCACAACACGGATAAATGTAAAAAAACATGTCACTGAGTAAAAGGAGCCAGACACCAAAGAGTATAGATGTATGAGGTTCCATTCCTAGAAAAGTTAGGAATAGGTAAAATCAATCTATGAGCAGATCAGTGGTTACCTGATGTCAGTAGTTGTGGGGATAACTGGCTGTAAAAAAGGATGAAAGAACTGATTTGCTTGTGGAAATAGTCTGTATGTTGGGCATGTGGGTGACTCATTCGGTTAAGCATCTGCCTTCAGCTCAGATCATGATCCTGGGGTCCTGGGATTGAGTACTGCCTCGGAATCTCTGCTCAGCGGGGAGTTTGCTTTTCTCTCTCCCTCTGCTGCTCCCCCTGCTGTGTTCTCTCACTCTCTCTCTGTCAAATAAACAAAATCTGCAAAATATTTTTAAATAGAAATAGTCTATATCTTGATAGAGCTGATGTTTCGTATGTATATACAATTGTCAAAAACTCATCAAACTATATAGTTAAAAATGACCACATTTCAGTACATGTAAATTAAAGCTTGATAGAATCAAATAAAAAAATAAGTCAGAGAAATGGGTGGAAATAAAGAAATTAGGGAGAATGATATCCACGTTGTCCCTAAAGTTTCAACTGAAGCAACTCAGCGGGTGGTGGTTTCCCTCACTATTCTCGGAGGCAGTGTTGGAACAGAGCAAGGTTTGAGGTGAAGGAGGAGTACTGATAGAGCAGTACTGAAATGCTAAGTTAAAGGTGCCTGTGGCAGGGGTGCCCAGTAAAACATTTCTCTGGAGGAAAGGAAATGGGTGGGGATTTGTAGCATTTCCTGATTTTCATGCTATAGAAGCTTCCATCATATCTGATCTCAAGCTCCCAATGGTTTAGCAAGCAACTCAAAAATTTCTGGAAACATAGCAACAGGAAATGATGATCCAGGAGGAGCTTATTCTGGCATACCCCTGCCTGTAAATCATCACAAAAATATGTGGAGGGGCGCCTGGGTGGCTCAGTGGGTTAATGCCTCTGCCTTCGGCTCAGGTCATGATCCTGGGGTCCTGGGATTGAGCCCTGCCTCGCGCTCTCTCCTTAGCAGGGAGCCTGCTTCCTTTTTTCTCTCTTTCTGCCTGCCTCTCTGCCTACTTGTGATCTCTGTCTGTTAAATAAATAAAAAATCTAAAATATATATATGGAGCAAGAAGCTGTATAAATGGAGGGGTTTGCTGAGGGGGGTGGTTGCAGTCATTAGTAAATAGAGGGCAATAAAATCCAAATATGTGGATGCAGTTAGGGAAAGATGCCTAGAACTGAACTGTACCTTAGGTATGTTGGTTCTAAAGCTCAAGTAGAAGAGACTGAGCAAGTAGAAGAAAGTGAGAAGGAGCTGAGAGTCAGGATGACAGATAGGGCAGGATGGTGTCAAAGGAGCTCAAGGACAGAGCCAAGAAGTTGTTGGCAGTGTCACATTCACCTCAGTTACATAAAACAAAGACTAAGGCTTTATGGTATGGAGTTGATGGTGACCCCTAAGAACACAGTTTCAGTGGAGCTCGGAAGTTGAATGGACTGCAGACAGATGCTTTCCTCTCAAAGCCCAGAGGCGGAATGGCTCATAAAAGAGGTCTGCTTAATGGAACCTATACAAGTGTTTCTCCCCTTACAGTAGGGTTACATCCTGATAAACTCATTATTTAGTTGAAAATAGTGTAGGTAGAAAATGCATTTAATATACCTAACTTTGCAAACATCATAGCTTAGTCTTGCCCACCTTAAATGTGCTGAGAGCACAGCTGGGCAGAATCACCTAATATAAAGCATATTTTATAAAAAAATGATGAATAATTGTGTAATTTATTGAATATGGTACTGAAAGACAGAATGTCTGTATGGGTACAGAATGGTTGTCAGCGTGTTTACCATCGTGATCCTGTGGCTGACTGGGAGCTACGGTTTATTGTCCCTGTCCAGCCTTAGGAGAGCGTTATCATGGATATCAGCCAGACTGGGAAAAGATCAAAATTCAAAATTTGAAGTAGGTCTTTTCCTACACAAGTGCCACTGCAGATTTGCCCTACAAAACCACATTATTTTTCTTGGAACATCTCCCCAAAGCATGGATTCCTCTCCTGCTAAGACTCTGATCCCAGAGCACCGTGATCAGCCCAATACCTTGAAGAGCCACAGATAAATGGAAAGGACTTAAGTTGTCCTAAATGAAGTGTTTGTATCCACTCCTGGTGACTTGAAACTATAGGAGAAATATGACATTTATTCCTGGAGTGCTAGTTTAGCTCATAGCTGCTTTAGTGGAGAACATTACACACACACGCACACACACACACACACACACACACACACCCCTAAATAGGTATAAAAAATAAATATTATGATGTACTATGAAATATAACAATAATAAATCATGAAGATAAAGCACGAGATTTCAAAGAAATTATGTTTGCAGCATGTTAGTTTATTCTAAACTCCTTATTCAACTTTATTCTACTTTATTCAACTCCTTCCTTCTACTCCATCCATATATCCACCCCTTAGTGGAGTATCCGTATTCACTCTTCTTTGGGTTTGACAGAGTTCTGGAGGCATATGTTGATAGGTGCCAAGAACCAGGACATGACCTCCAGTACCACATGCTCTTTGGCTTTTCTGAGCACCACCTGTCCTTAAGGAACCCGGAGGACTGTTGCTGGGATCTACCTAGAGGAGGAAGCTGTCAACACTTTCATTTGCCATCCTTCGTCCTTCATATCATCCTATCCATCCTCTACCTCTTCTGACTGCTCCGAGCCTACAAACAGTGCACAATCTACTGCGTACGCAAGAACCCAGACCAGGAAACCAGAGAGAGAGCACAAGCAGAGACAAGGAACTTCCAGATCCTTGCTGATTCCAGTAACAGCCTCACTCACCTCCCGAGTCACCAGGAGAGAATGGGCATTTGAGGAAACTTGACAGCATGCCCCTGCTTCTATGCAACCCAGACCTTAACAAGGGCTTCTCAGAGCACTTAGTGGAACACCAGACTGCTTTATATAGAGTCTTGTATATAGACTCTAGGCTATATATAGTTCTTTGGTTTTGTTTGTTTGTTTTTCAAAAGATTTTATTTATTTGAGAGAGAGAGAGAGAGAGAGCATGCACGCATGTGTGAGAAAGTGTGAGTTGGAGGGAGCAGCAGAGCGAAAGGGAGAGGCAGACTTCCCGCTGAGCAGGGAGCCCAACACAGGGCTTGATCCCAGGACCTCGAGATCATGACCTGAGCTGAAGGCTCTGATAGAGCCACGCAGGGGCCCTGATACTTCTTTGTTTTAAACATTACATGTTATGTCTATGAAAAGATGTAAGTAATACACCCAGGAACTGAGCAATATAAAAACTCTAACTATAGGTGCTGGTTCTGGCTCCAAGTTTCTGAAACCCTACTAGCCAGACCTACCCCCAAGTCTCTTACCAGGTGAAAAGAATTTGGACTGAAGTGGCCATGAAAGTTTAGGAGAAAGGACTTCTCTGCATTCGAGGAAGTTGACTTGGGTGGGTAGGTGGAGGGTAGGTGAGAGAGATTAGAAGTTGGAGGAACGACTAAGATTTTATTATAATGACTCAGTGGTTCTCAGGGGAGGTAATATTGCTTTGAGGCCTTTGGGATTTTAGAGTTTGCTACTGGTGTTCAGGGAACAGAGGCTAAGAATACAGACATCTTGCATTGTACAAGCCAGCTACAAATAACCAAAAATTGTCCTGAATGCCACATAAAAATTGAACATCTCTTTTTATAATAGTCACAGCCTGACATTTAATTCTGTTTTATGTATATACAAACTAATGATATTTAAATCCCAAACCAACAGATCTATACTGGTATGCATTTGTAATTATATACTCAAAGTATGCAAACATTTTACTACTTGATTATGTACACTAGTTTACCAAAATCTGTTATCATTTTGTTATAAATGACCTTCCCTTTCCTCTCCAGGTATTACACGCAGGGCATTATGTTGCTGTTTGTGAAATGATATGTGTTGATAAATTATATTATATATGATTTTCATTTCCAAATAATATACAAGGCATAAAATATTTTTCATTTTATCTTATTTATTATTATTAATTTAATTAATTTATGTTTTATTTTATTTTTTTAGAGAAGGAAGCTTTAGATCTAATAGTGTTGAAAGTAACTGATTTAGGTGATAAATATTAAGAGCCTTGGTGGAGGACTGAGAAGTAGAAAAGGAAGTCACTGTGGATGCAGAATTAACAGAATTAGGAAAGTGATTGAATTCAGTGATTTAAAATTAAGCTTTGTTTCAACTTTCCCTTCTGCAGACTGCATAAACCCAGAGCCATCATCTTTCTTGGCTTGCTTCACAAACCTTTCATTATCTTGGTTGCTGTTTCCAGAAGTATTTCTTTGAGTTTCCAAATGGTGTTCCATTATAGATTCTCACATGGAGCTTAGCTGTATTGAAATGAGGAGCCAAGACTTCCAACTCACAAACAAATCCACAGATCTGACGTGTATGGATACACAGATGGAACAGACATTATCAGTAGCTGGAACATATCCCCTCACTTTCTATAGATGCTGAGTGACTTGCACCTACCAACACTTGCATTTCTTTCACAGCCCACTTTGGCCCCTGAAGGAAGATGGAAAGGCTGGAGTTAATGAATCTCCCCATCTGCCAAACAGTCCGCAACAAATAACTGACTGGGGTTGGCGTATAAATATCCTTCTCTTATAATAGATGGATAGCTGGGGTTCCAAGCCCAACCTGTACCAACTCACCATCTGACTTTAGGCATGTTACTTCTCTCTCTCTCAGCTCCAATTTTCTTACACTTAAAATAAAGGGTTTTGACTATATTAACAATTTCCAAAATGTGTTCCTTGGAAGAGCGCTGAATTTTGAGAATGTTAATAGTTTTCATGGGGAAAAGATGAGAGAAGAAAGTTCCTGGTCTGTAAACAGTGGCCATCTCAAACTACTTCTCAAAAGAGTGATGAAGTAGAAGTGGAGGGCCTCTCCCAGTGCCTGGCATCTAGTAGGTTTGCAATAAATGGTGACCGATTTTAAATTCAAAGAAGTTAGTTCATACTCCGCGCAGAATGTCATCATTAGGCAGAGGTTCTTAACCTGAAGTCTATGCACTGTCTGAGATTGTAATAAAAATTGGATACCCTGTATCCTGTGCCTTTTTCTGGGGTAGATTTCCTTATTTAATTGGGTTCTCAGACTCCCTAAAAGATTAGCCTTGTCTTAAGCCATTTCTTCTTATCAGTCATTTTGAAGCACACAGCAAACCATTATTTTCTGGTTTTAATGATCAATCAACAAACAATTAGTAAGCATCTTATTTTCTCTTTGGAGACCATTCCAAGTCTTTGTGCAGTAGTCAGTTGGGGGAATTCACTGAGAATTTCTGAGACATGAATTCAAATTGTATAAGTGACATGCAAATGTAAGAATTCTTTTGATATAATAACAAAAACTGATGGATTAAAAAAATTTTGGGTATCACAGAGAACTGTATTTTTATTTAGGTAGGAATAAAAAGGGTTTGGGGGTTATTTATTTATTTACTTATTTATTTTTAATGCTGGCCAGTTTGATGGACACATGTTAAATGTTAGAATAGGGTGAGATATTCCCTAAGTGGATCAGAAAAACTGAGCTATCATTGGATATTTTCTCTTCTCTCCCAGTGCAGTAGACAAACTATAGGTACTGTGTTCAAATGCTTTCCCCCATTGTCAGACCATTAATTGTTCAATGTGTCTTGGTGTTTATTTGGAGAAAGTGTTCACTGTATCTGACTGTGGTATCTCATAGTCTACACAATCCCTTCCCATTTGTAAGGCCTCAACAACAATTCTCCAGGATGTTGGGAAACCTACTGTTACCTCAAACCAGGTATAGCAGAACCCTCTCCACACAAGCCATCTTGAAGGAGAAGAGAATGAACTACTAGGAGATGTTTCCAGCTCCAGTTTTCTTAGTCTTTCTCTCTTTGGGAAGCCTACTCTTTAGATGTTATTGCCAACTGTTGCAACCACATTTGAGAGTGAGTGCAAGGTGCTGTGTGGAGGAAGTATAGGGAGGAGGGAAGGAAAGGGGACAAATTGGCAGAAATGATTTCTTTCTTTCTTTCTTTTTTATTATGTTAGTCACTCTACAGTACCTCATTAGTTTTTGATGTAGTGTTCCATGATTCATTGTTTGCGTATAACACCCAGTGCTCCATGCAATACATGCCCTCCTTAGTACTCATCACTGGGCTAACCCATCCCCCCACATCCTCCCCTCTAAAACCCTCAGTTTGTTTCCCTGAGTCCATAGTCTCTCATGGTTTGTCTCCCCCTCGGATTCCCACCCCTCCTTCATTTTTCCCTTCCTTCTCCTAATGTCAGAAATGATTTCAAAAGATGCCTGTTTTCCCAATTACTTAAGCTCACCTGGTTTTGTCAACATCAAGAGAGGCATAATTTTCTTGTTTTTAAAAAAACAAATTATGCCTGGTTATGAAATAAGTGCATTATCATGAGTAAAAGGAAAATATATTGTCAAGATAATTGCTATGGGAGATAGAATTCAGTTTCAGGAAGCTCTTTTGCATTTCTTACAGGTGGAGAACAGTCTTTTATCAGAAAAAACTAACCAATATCATTGTTACAATGCCTCTGCAATACTTTTCCAGTTAAAACTCCTAGCGCAGTAGGTCTTCATATTTTATTGGTAATATGGGACTTCTTTTAATATCTTTTAAAAATTGAGGACCCTAGGATGCTAGCAGTTGTATGTTTAGTAACCATGAAAGGGAGAAAATATAAAATAGTATTCCAGTTATCTATTGCTGCTTATCAAGCAATCTGGTATTTTAAATCTTCAAATTTGGTGGTTTGAAACAACGCCCTTGGTTTTTCAGCTCAGAAATCAGCGTTGGGGCAGGGATTGGCAAGGACAGCTCATCCCTGCTCCACAGAGTGGAGCATAGGTAACTTGAAGATGGGGGCGAGAATTGTTAATGGCCTCAGGCATTCACATGTCTAGATGTTGGTACCTACTGTTGGACCTCAACTGGGGCTGTCACCCACAAAACCTATATGTGGCCTCTCTGTGTCAGCTCTTTGTTTTTTTCTTGCGTAGCAATTGACTTCAAAGAGAAAGTGTCCCAAGAGGAACAGGTATCACTTGTGTTGCCTTTTGACTGTGGCTCAGAAGTCACATAGCTCCATTTTGCTCCAGTGACAAGCCCACTCAGAATTAATGGGTAAAGTGTCAATGTTGCATAACAAGAAGAACATGTGGGGTTGGAGTTATTGTTGTGACCATTTTGAAAAATATGATCTTCCACAAATAGCAAACATGCTCACATTAGGTAATGTTTTTAAATGAATGTCTGAATGAGCATTTCACCCCTGGTAATGATACCTCCTTGTCTAGGGATTAGTAAATGTCAATGAGCATTGAATAAATGCGGGTAAAACAATGCCTAAACAGGGTCAAAGCAGTTGTTCATGGTTTGAGGCACTGACCATGCCATGATTCTGCCTCCAGAAGATGGACCTTCTTGGTTTCTATTGAGCATATCTTCTAGACCATTCCATATTCTGGTCTTCTCCAATTCTTCTCCTACATGAAGTTTATCCCTCATTCAGTCAACAGCATTTTTTTTTTTTCTAAAAACACATGCCTATTCACAAAACACACCACCTCACAAACTAACTCTAGCTCCCATATGCCTGTAAAAATAACAATAACACAAGCAGCTATCATGTTTGAGCAATAAGTGCCAAACACTGAGCCGAGTGCTTCATAGGCATTAGTTACATTAACTATCACTGGACTAATAAGGCATTTTGTGACATTATCTTATTTTAAAACTAAAAGAACAAAAACCTCTGAGGTTTATAATAAACTTATACAAAATCTCAGCCAATAAACTATAGACAGGGTCTCATGGAGACTTTGCTTTTTAATTATTATGATGCTATGTGTTCCTCTACAGCATAAACCAATGTATTTAATGAGACATTCATGAACTAGATCCTATTTTTCCTAGTTTCACATCATAACAGTTTTCCTTCACCCTTGTAGAACCTATATAACAGTCATCTAGAGTTTCTAACTATACACACGCACTTTACTCTTTTTTGTTTATTTAATGCGTCTTTCTTCTCTCCAGCTAGCAAAATAGAAACTTCCTGCCTAAATGCCATCTCCTCTAGGAAATCTTTCCTGACTTCCTCAGATAAAATATTCCCTCCTCTTATTTTTTTTGACACTCAGTACATTTCTCTGTGAAAGCTCCTCTGACATCATTGAACTTATTTGTGTAACTGTCTGTTCTACCAGATAATGAGGCCAGGAATGTGCTATTTATTTGTAAAACCTCAAAGAGTAACCACAGTACTTGGTATCAAGTAGTTATACATTCTGTTTGGTGGAATGTCTGTTTCCTGCCATGATTGACTAATAGATACCACACTAGCTCTTTTATAGTAAATCACTATAAACCTGGACAAATTCTATAAAATAACTGTTTCCTGATTTGAACTAAAAGCAATTCAGGACTGTGATCTCTGAGAGATGAGAAACAAACAAGGTCATCACCACAATTAGTGTTGCTCTCTTTTAGAGGCTTTTTTCAGACAGTAGGGCAGAGAAGGGGAGCCGTCCTAGACCACAGCTGCCTCACAGAGCTGAAAAGCCAGAGATCAGAACTCAGGACACTAAGGCAGCTAGGATTTCTGGGACACGGTAAGTAAGAGAAGGGACCGATGTACCAAAAGAGCTTTAAAAATCTGCTTGGGGACTGCCTTGAGCTTTTAGCTGAATACTAACTTGTGTATGTGTAGAGAAAAATGGCATGAAGCTGGACCGAAAACATCAACCAGAGGAAAACAACTATGGGAATCCAGGATCTAAACAAATACCAAAGTTTGCACAGAGCTGGGGGACAGCATTTTAGTTAGCAGAATAGAGTCTTTGGATGAACATTCCAGAAATTAAATAAAACCCATAGAAAGGTAGCACCTTAGGGATTAGAATTAGTCTAATCTTAAGGTAATAGTCATTCTGTACTGGCTTAATAAAAGTTTCTAAACAAAACTTGAACGAACTATGTTGATCCATGAGCAATTTAATAGATACTGGCACTTACAGTGTAAGCCCTCCAGCTTTCTCCTTTTTTTTTTTTTTTAAAGATTTTATTTATTTATTTGACACACACACAGAGAGAGAGAGATCACAGGTAGGCAGAGAGGAAGGGAAGCAGGCTCCCCGCTGAGCAGGAAGCACCATGTGGGGCTCCATCCCAGGACCCTGGGATCATGACCTGAGCCGAAGACAGAGGCTTTATAACCCACTGAGCCACCCAGGTGCCCTGATCCATGAGCAATTTAAATGTTTGCTGAAAATAAAACATTAAACTCTCTCATGAAAGAAGAAAAAATCCTTGAAAATGTAGAACCCATAATGCACCATTCAAATTTCCTAGACATTTAAATGAGCATAAATACATGATCCATAATCAATAGAAAAAAAATCAGAAACAGAGAAACAAAAATGAGAAAGATGATGACATTTGCAAACAATAACTTTAAAACAGTTATTATAATTCTAATAAATAAAGGAAAACATTTACTTAATGAGTAGGGATCTTAAGAAGGAAAGAAAAACTTAACATAGAAAGAAATGAAAATTCTAGAACTAAAAAATACAATATTTACAATGAAATGATAATGGGATTTAACATCAGATTAAATAATGTTTAAGAAAGGTTGATGAACTTAAAGGCAGAACAACAGTGATTATGCAAATGAAAGCACAGAGAGATGAAACGCTAGAAGAAAATGAATAGAATCTCAGAGACAATTGTCTTGTGATACAATATCATGGAGTCTAGTGTATGTATAACTTGATTACCGGGAGGAGACAAGAGCAAGACAATATTTATAGAAATAATGATTGAAAAAATTGAAGGACATGAAAAAGATAAGCTCACAGATATAAGAAGCTTAGTATACTTCAAGCCCCATAAACATATACACAAACACCCCACCCCACGCTGTATTCTAATCACATTATTATAGGCCAAGATGGGTTAAACAAATGATTAAAAAGAATGTTAAAAGAAGCTGAGATAGGGGAGGGGTGAGTAGAGGAAGACATATTACAGAGAAACAAGAATAACTGTAAAAATGACCACTGGTTTCTCAATTCAAAACAGAGAATATTGGAACAACATCCTTAATGCACTGAGGAAAAAAATCTATCAACCCAGAAATCCATATCCAAAGAAAATATTTTAAAAAGGAATGCAAAATAAAAACCAATGAAAGCAGAGAGAATTTGTCACTAGCACTCTTGCATTAAGAGAACTGTTAAGGAACGCTCTCCAGGTTACTGGAAATGAAACTAGATAAAATGTGTCCATATACCTACTAGTTGTGTATATAAATTATACCTTATTATAAAAAAAGTCTTCCTCTCAGGCTGTCCTTCAGATTCCAACACACAGTCAACCCTCCTTAAAGAGAACTGTATTTTTCAAGTGGGTTCTTAGCTGGCTAGCAAGACTCCTTAGTCTTAACCCATAGTCCTAACCCTAACTCTGTTCACCTTCTCTGCAGGTCTTCTTCAAACTCTATTCCTTTAAAAAGGATAAGGCAATAACAAATGCTGGTGAAGATAAGGCAAAAACAAATGCTGGAGAATAGGGAGCCCTTGTGCACTGTTGCTGGGAATGTAAACTGATACAGCGACTATGAAAAACAGTATGGAACTTCCTAAAGGAATTAAAAGTAGAGCTACCATACGATCCAGAAATCCCACTCCCGGGTATATTTCCAAAGGAGGCAAAATAATTTTCTTGAAGAGATATCTGCACCCCATGTTCATTGCAGTAATAGTGAAGGTATGGAAACTATCTAAGTGTCTGTCAACAAATGAATGAGTGAAGAAAATGTGACATCCACACAATGGAATGTTATTCAGCCTTTAAAAAGGAGGAAATCCTGCCATTTGGGATAACATGCATGAAAGCAAAGGGCATTATCCTCAGTGAAATAAGCCAGGCAGAAATAATTAACTCAATAATAGGGGAACTTACCTAGTTTATATGTATATTAAATCACAACATTGTATACTTTAAATATCTTACAATTGTGTTTCTCAATTATACTTCAATAAAGCTGAAATAAATTCTATTCCTTTCTCCCTATGAAAGTCTCTAACCCCAGGAAAATTAACAGGGTACACACTCAAAGGCTGGTGGTGAATTCAGCAGTTCGATGAATTTTTATTTAAAAAAAAAAAAGAGAGAGAGAGCTTTTGGTGTGCCGGGGTGGCTCAGTTGGTTACGCATCTGCCTTCGGCTCAGGTCATGGTCTTGGGGTCCTGGGATAGAGCCTCACAATCGGGCTCCCTGTTCAGTCAGAAGCCTGCTTCTCCCTCTCTCTCTGTTGCTCCCCCTGCTTTTTCTGTCTCTGTGTTTCTCTCTGCCAAATAAATAAATAAAATCTTTAGAAAGAAAAAAGAAAGAATTTTTCTTTTGGGTCTCAGGATTGGGTCTGCTAAAGATCTAGAAAGCTATGGCCCAAATCTGCCCATTAGCTGGGAGTTTCCTGCCCTCCTCATGAAAGATTAGAGGTTTGAAAACCAGAGCAAATGTGTCTCTGGGAGGCTCTTCAGGACTTCACCTAGCCTGTGACATGCCGAGGGCAGTACACCATTGCCTGCACCTTCTACCCCACCAGCCCGAACACACCATGAAGGGTCCAGGGTTTTAAATTATTGTTGATAAGGGGATCCTGGGTGGCTCATCCATTAAATGTCTGCCTTTGGCTCAAATAATGGTTTCAGGGTCCTGGGATCAAGCCCTGTAGCAAGCTTTCTACTCAGCAGGGAGTCTTTTTTCCCTCTCGCTCTATGCTCTCCCTCTCTCTTAAATAAAAAAATAAAAATCTTCTAAAAAAATGTTGTTGATAAAGTAATTCCCTCAAAAGTTTTTTATATTTACACTGAAGATTCTACTTTTGTAGAACGGTGGTCACTCTGTTTGGTGTGTATGGATTAAAGAGGGAGGCGCTCAGAATGTTTGAGATTTCTTCTGCAAATGGTGTTATCCATGTCTGAAATGTCATTAGACGAGTGAACTTAGGAAGGAATTCACCTTCCCTTTTCTCCACAAGTCTTTACAGTCTTCTCAGAAATATTAATTCATACTTTTTAGTGGACAAGGAACTTTCCCACTCATGTTTAAATGCAAGCTTTACAACATTACTCCAAAAGAAAAACAAAATTGGGATTTTTTTTTTTTCATTTTTTTGGATGTAGAAACTAAGCTCAGAGGTTTGCCCAACAGAGCTAGAACTGAATCCTGGGTCTTTGAGGCACCCAGTTCACTATCGTTGCCATGACACTGGTTGGCACACATCGCTTGGGTTGATCTCTGGCCTGCCTGTCCCTGTGAGCTGACACCCTGGGCTTGCCCCCTGACTGGAACAGCCCAGCACAATACTAACCCCCTTTCCTTGCCAAGCCCCAGCTGCCAACTTCTTGAGCTTCCAATTCTAGGTCACAGTGCTGGACTCTGGAGGAGACTAACCGTCCCATATAGCTTTTCCCAGGTAAGGAACACAAATGTGAAATCACAATTTCTTTTTTTTTTTTTTTTTTTTTTAGTTTTTATTTCTTGATTTTTAAATTTCAGTATAGTTAACATGTAGTGTTATAGTAGTGAGAGGTGTACAGTTGAAATCATGATTTCTTAATCATAGCTCAGTTGCCTTTTTGGGTGCTTCTTCTGATTCTGGGCCACACTAAATTATATGTTGCACCTAAATTTGGTGCCTTCTCATTGGGCCATCATAATACAACCTTCTTCTCCAGACCCTAAATCTTCACCATCCTCTCCTTGGCTTCTCCATGTCTCTGAATAGCACAGAATAGGAAAGTTCCTTTAAGAGTGACAGTCAAGGGGCGCCTGGGTGGCTCAGTGGGTTAAAGCCTCTGCCTTCGGCTCAGGTCATGATCCCAGGGTCCTGGGATCGAGCCCCACATTGGGCTCTCTGCTCAGCAGGGAGCCTGCTTCCCCCTCTCTCTCTGCCTACCTCTCTGCCTACTTGTGATCTCTCTCTGTCAAATAAATAAATAAAATCTTAAAAAAAAAAAAAGAGTGACAGTCAAGGTAGAAAGAGCAGATCACAGTTCAATTTCACATGTGTTTTCTGTGGGAAAGAAGCAGCCTCCCTTGTCTGCCCCATCCTCTAAATGGCCCATCTCTAATACCAAAATGGGATTCACTCAGGATGTGTTCCTTTGAATGCTTTGCAAAACACAGTGAAATTGAGAGGCTCTGATGCCAAGATTTCACCAGTTCATAAATCTGGAAAGATACAAAATGATCCCAGGGTCTGGGAAGGCAAATGGCTTACTGAAGATCACCCCACAAGCTAGTGGCAGGATTAGGGCAAAGATTCTTTCCATTGCTCCATAATGTCTCTTCTTTCCCCATTAGGTTTCAGAGTCAAGAAGCAATGATTCTGTTGGGAGACTGACTCTCAGTTAAGGTTCAAATTGAAAAAGAAGAGAGTGATGTGTCCTCTGGTTGAACAGGCTCTATTTCTCAAGGGAAAACCCTACATGTATATATTTGAAGTTTCGTTCTTTTGAGGATTCTTAAGGACATGTTGCCCACCAACCACCCTTTGTTTTCCTGTGGAAATATTTTTTCTGGGTTCATTTTTCTTTGCTTCAAAATATGGCTCTCCTGTACGCAGTTAAACCCAAAAGGGTTTGTTGATGTAATTTCTAAATGTTGTTTTCCAAGGGTTTTCTACTTGTGAGCTCTCTCATCCAGTGAGGGTGGGGATGTGGAGCTCAAAATGAAAAAACTCCGTCTTGGGAGCCTCTTTGGATTTCTTTAGAAGAGAAAATCAGCACAACTTTTGATGAGCATGTTGCAAGGTTTAATTCCCCCCTTAGAATGTCAGTGAAAGGCACTGTAATGAGTACGCATTCAGCCTGCAGCCTTTCTTATGAGGAAATTTCAAGAGGGTCCACCAGCTTCTGGAAGGAAGTGGCAATTTGCTGTGGGGCCAAACACACCTCTTGGCATTTCATGAACCTTTTCTGAAGAGAAGAGAGAGATGGCTCCTTCTGGCAGCAGATCTGTTGCTGGCAGTAAGAGGCCACTGGGGACTTGAGTGTTGCCCATTACAGTTATTATTATTACTGATGTCATTAATATGATAGAGTTTCAGGTTCACTCAATGGTAGCAACAGGGCCAGGCCCCAAAAAGAGACTCAGAGAAGATGTAATCTCTGCCTAGAGGCCTCATTTGGAGCCAAATGTTTATCCAGTAACCCATTCTCAAGGTCTTCTGGTGCCCATTGTGGGTATGCGTCTGTGTGCTCTGACCAGCCTGGCTACACTCATGTCCATGAGCTTCACACACAGAAGAATTGTCTCATTCACATACACTTCACAGCTGCTCTTGATAAACCAGAGCCTCTTTTCAAGATAACATGACAGATTTATTGAAATAACTGTGAATACTGCCATCTTCTCAAACAGGATTTAGAGAACCTAACAGATGCCTGGTACTGGAAGTAATCTCAGAGAGCCAACGACAAAGTCCTCCAATCTGCCTTTCAATCACCCCTCTTGCCTTTTCTTGAATATTCCTGATTTAGAGAACTCAGCACCTAATAAAGCAGTCCATTCCATTCTTAAGCAGTACTGCCAGAAAGTTCCTTCTTTCATTAGTGCCTTAGGTGTCTGCTCAGTCGCTCTCTTTCTCTTTCCAGACAGCAGTAGTCTCTAATCCATGCAGATGTCTTCCTCTCTTTGCTTATGGCTCTGCCCTCTCTGGAGTGCTCCCTAGCTCTGGGGGACTCTCTTATTGTCTCTGGCTTTTCTATGGCTGGCCTTCAGGTCCCTGGGCATCAACTGGGGCTCTTGCTCCAGTAAATGAGTTGATGCTTAATATGTGTCCCCAAAACATAGTGGCTTAAAACAACACAAACCATTATTTGTTAGGTTCTGTGCATTGGTTGGGAAGTTGCTCTGCTGATTTCTCCTGGGCCTCAATGTGCATTTAGCTGGAAAGTTGGGCTGGGTGGAAGTGGGACAAGATAACCTCACTCTCATGTCTAGCAGTGAGTGCAGACAGTTGCTGGGGATTCCTTGACCTTCCTTCACATGCCCATCATTTCTTCACTGGGCTTAACTGGCATTCTTTCATGGTGACCTCCAGGCAGTTTTCCAAGGGGGTGAAAAGGGAGCTTCCAGGGTCTCTTAAGGCCTAACTTTGAAAATAGCTCCTTGTTTCTGCCACATTTCTATTGGCCACAGCAAATCATAAAGCCAACCAGATTCAGGTTAGAGAAATAGGCTCCATCTCTTGGGTGTATCTGGTTCTTCTGTCTAGCAACACCCTGTCTGCTTGATTGTAGAGAAGGTACATAGAGACAGTAGAAGATACAGATGGGAGTGAGGGCATCCCCTGCTCTGTTGCCACTGTGTCTGAATTTTCTTAAGACCAGTATTTCTGCGCGTATGGTTACATATAACCTTCTTTTTCTTCTGTGTTTCTTTTTCTAAAGACTTCTGATGATTTTCATAGAGAATTATACATAGAGAGGAAGAAATTATAATTGTAGCAAATGTGAATATTGCCTTAAATCTAAAAAAATAAAAGAGAGAGACTCAAAGATGTGAAGATCTTCTGTAGCCACTCTTGAGCTTTCAGCCTAGAACCTCTATCTTTAGATTTGACCATTTCCTCCTCTCTCATATTAGTTGTCTCATTGTTCAAAGGTCTCCACTGAAATTCCCACCTCAACCCCACTTCCTTCTAGGAAAAGTTACCTCTTTGTGAAGGAAGACTTTTTTTTCCCATAAAGCCTTTGCCTTTTTATGATATAATTTGACTTGAGTTTTAATTATGTGGTCTTAACATTCCAAGCCCTTATAATGTTGGTCATCAATCAAATTTCATAGACAGGTGGACATATGATGGGTGCTGGGTCCTCAGGGGAAGCTGAATGTGGTGTTGCCTTTTAAGGGTTCCCTTTCTTATTCCTTTGTGAATGCTGAGGCTAAAAGTTCCTTTTAACAGATGCCTATTAAGACAAACTCCCAAAGACAAGCATCAATTGTGTGTGTGAGTGTGCATGTATTTGCCTGTGCAAGCATGTGTGAGTGTGTTTGTGAGGGTCTCGGGGATGTCAGTTAAATGGGTTTTAGCCAATTAAAAATGGAATCAATTACTCATTTAAAATGGAGTCAATGGAACCCTATTATTAAATGAGAAACATTTTGTTTCTCTTCTGCTCAGTCTTGATCCCTGCTTGATCATGTCAGTCTTGTGGCTCAGACTGTCATTTCAGTGGTTTTCACTCCCACCCCCAGCAAATGAACACACACAATACTCTGAAAGGAAATCCACTCGTCAATAGTGATTCTCCCCTGAGGACAGATAGACAAGGTCTAATTCATCTTTTATGAGAGGCTTTCATGTATTTCAAGATAATTACTATGTCTTTCACAAACCCATCCTCTTAGAAAATATTCAAGCTGGCTTAATAAATGTTACCTGTGGTTCCTGGGTGGCTGAGTCAGTTAAGCATCTGACTCTTTGTTTCACGTCAGGTTGTGATCTCAGGGATGTGAGATTGAGCCCTGAGTTAGGCTCTGGGCTCAGCCCAGTGTCTGCTTGAGATTCTCTTGCCCTCTCATTTTGCTCTTCCTGCTCGTGCACGATCTCTCTTTCTCTGAAATAAATAAATAAATGTTTAAAAAGAAGATCAAATATTACCTGACAAATGTCACTGACCAATGCAAAAGATATAGAAAAAATATTCATAGTCACACCTACTATTTTTACTCTAGATATTGCAGTTGTGCCCCCAGTGGAAATCCAAACGTTTGGACACAGAATATGGAGAACATATGGGATATTGAACATAAAGTGTAAAGTCATTAAGCTGCTTCTATTTCTTTTCTTTCGTGTCTAGTACATAGTCAAAAAAGATAAGGCATAAAGAAGACTGTGGAAACAGATCCTATGTTTAATTTAACAATTATTTTCCTAACTAGACAAGTCCTACAAAACCAGTTAATGAATGTTTATTAATACCCAGTAATATTTAGTAATAACCTACTATATGTCAGTCACCATTTATCAGACATCTAGAAAACCCTTAGTAAAAGCTTATTGCATGAGTACTAGGTATTACTTAATTCTTACAACTTTGTAAAGTAGAAATTATCCTCATTTTCTAGATGAGGACATTAGAATTTGGAAAGGTGAACTGAATGGGCCAAATCTTACAATTAGAAAGTGCAGAATCCGGGTCCTTCCTTCTTGCTGAATTCAATACATCCCTATCCTGGGCAGGGGTTGTAGGTAAGGTGTGGGTTAGAGACAGTATAAGAGGTTTTTCCTTGGTGTCTTACTCTCTGCATCTGAGGAAGAAAGGTCCAGGCTCAGCTCAGGAAGGTGAGGAACACTGGGCTGGTCCTGGATAAACAGTGGGCAGAGTAAGCATAGGAGGACACAATGACAGAGAGTGACTTAACAATCACGATAAGGAGAGAAGAATGTTCTGGGGGACATGGTCTCTACTGAGTAGACCAGACCAGTTAGATACAGGAGAACTCATTTTGGTAGTGTTGGAAGTTGGTTTGGAATTCCGAGTTAGTTTGATTTTAGTCTTTGAAATAGTTTGACTGTGGAGAGTTTTGAATAACAAATTAGGAAGGTTTGTTACTATGGATTGGTCAAGGCCAAGAGCACTGATTGGTCCTGTTTCCAGAGATATACTGTACAGGGAAAATTCCATCTCTATGATGTTTGGCGAGTTTTGGTCTTGCCCTTCCTCTCCATTGGAATGGTGAGCTGTGTAATTCAAATTCAGGTTTGAGAATAAGAAACAGGGTAACTCATTTGATCTGCTTATTAGTCACTAGAATTGGTGGAAAAAAATGAGTTTTTCACATAATACCTGTCATGTACTTAACTTGGGAGTCCTTAGAAATGTTTAACAATAGAATTAAAAGATTCAGGATCCTATAGCCCAGACATTTAATTCTTAATCTTTCCTTCATTCCAAGTCCAACAAGAGGAAGCCAATGAATTTATTCAACAAACTGAATTTATTTACAACAAATTTGTAAAAAGAAGCTACATGTGCTAGGCGATGTGTCAAAGCTAAAAAAATCAGGGGTGAATAAGCCAGACATAGTTCCTATCTACAAATAATTTACAGTCTCTGTTATGAACAAATAATCCTATAATGTTATGCAGTATTATGGTGTTTGAGAGTGATATGATATTGCTGAATTCAAGATGTCCAGCAAAGGGAAAGGAATACTTGACTATGTAGTGATCTTCCTGACTCTGGAGGTGATTCTGGCACTGGGTAGGAACTGGACTTAAATTTCTAAAATACCTTCTTAACATGGAAATATAAAAACTTGTTTATAAGTATGGGCATCTGAGCCTGGGATGGGGCCTATTACTAGGATTAGACTCAAAAGGAGTAAAAAATGGAAGCAGGGAGATATTTTTCTTCCTTCCTCTAGAGGAAAACCAATGTGGAGGTGGAGCAGCCATAAGCCAAGTCCTCTTGGGAGAACTGAGGAATGCAAAGAATTATCAGAGTTCATCCACAAAAAAGGGAGAATCACCCTCCAGGTTTAACCCAATTCCAAAGTCAAGAAAGCATGAGACTGGTTTCCTTTCGCCCCAGGCTTGGCACTTAAACTGACTCAGGAAAGGAGAAAATTTAAGTCAGTTCTTAATGTTAAAAAGTTTGCCATTAGCTGGTTGATACAAAGGTGCATTTGAGGCAATCAGCTAATTTCTTGGCTTATGCTTGTATTGGCAGCATGTAGATGCACCAGGCCCTCCTCAAAATCTCATGAGATTATTTATGTAAATTCTCTGAGCCTCAGTTTCCTCATCTGTTTCATGATATTGATGATATGGTTTGGGCGGCACCATAAGGACTAAATGATATCACTTAAGCAATTTGTCAAACAGTGCCTGTCACCTGGCTAGAACCCAATACTTGCCTTATACCATCACATTGAGGAAAACTGAAATACTTTTTATTATTTTTACTTTATTTTTGTAAAAGATTTTATTTACTTATTTGAGTGAGAGAGCAAGAGGACAGAGAACACAAATGGGATTAGGGGCAGGGAGAGAAGCAGGCTCTCCACTGAGCAGGGAGCCTGCAGGGCTTGATCCCAGGACTCCAGGACCATGACCTGAGGCAAAGGCAGACACTTAACCACCTGAGCTACCCAGGTGCCCCTGAAATACTTTTTAAAAAATCACACATTTTGTCAGAGAAGTTTGTCAAGAAAGATAGGAAATTATTATCAACATTTTCTCTGATCACGTTCTAAGTATCTGAAGATATTCATTCCAAAATTGGTGGGAAGAAGCTCAAAGGAGGTAGCACAGTTACTGCCTATGTTCTCCTCTAGGATTCTGATGGATTCCTGTCTCTTGTTGAGGTCTTTTATCCATTTCGAGTTTATCTTTGTGTATGGGGTAAGAGAATGGTTGAGTTTCATTCTTCAATATCAGCCACAGCAACTTCTTTCAAGATATGTCTCCAAAGGCAAAGGAAACAAAAGCAAAAATTCACTTTTGGGACTTCATCAAGATCAAAAGATTCTGCACAGCAATGGAAACAGTCAACAAAACAGAGAGGCAACCCATGGAAAGGGAGAAGATATTTGCAAATGACAGTACAGACAAAAGGTTGATATCCAGGATCTATAAAGAACTTCTCAAATTCAACACACACAAGACAGATAATCATATCAAAAAATGGGCAGAAGATATGAACAGACACTTCTCCAATGAAGACATACAAATGGCTATCAGACACATGAAAAAATGTTCATCAACACTAGCCATCAGGGAGATTCAAATTAAAACCACACTGAGATACCACCTTACACCAGTTAGAATGGCCAAAATTAGCAAGACAGGGAACAATGTGTGTTGGAGAGGATGTGGAGATAGGGGGACCCTCTTACACTGTTGGTGGGAATGGAAGTTGGTGCAACCACTTTGGAGAAGAGTGTGGAGATTCCTCAAGAAATTAAAAATAGAACTTCCCTATGACCCTGCAATTGCACTACTGGGTATTTACCCCAAAGATACAGATGTAGTGAAAAGAAGGGCCACCTGTACTCCAATGTTTATAGCAGCAATGGCCATGGTTGCCAAACTGTGGAAAGAACCAAGATACCCTTCAATGGACAAATGGATAAAGAAGATGTGGTCCATATATACTATGGAGTATTATGCCTCCATCAGAAAGGAGAGAACTTTTACCCAACTTTTTCATCAACATGGATGGGACTGGAGGGGATTATGCTGAGTGAAATAAGTCAAGCAGAGAGAGTCACTTATCATATGGTTTCACTTACTTGTGGAACATAACAAATAACATGGAGGACATGGGGAGATGGAGAGGAGAAGGGAGTTGAGGGATATTGGAAGGGGAGGTGAACCATGAGAGACTAAGGACTCTGAAAAAAAAATCTGAGGGTTTTGAAGGGTGAGTGGGTGGGAGGTTGGGGGAGCCAGGTGGTAGATATTAAGGAGGGCACATATTGCATGGAGCACTGGGTGTGTTGCAAAAACAATGAATTCTGTTACACTGAAAAGAAATTAAAAAAAAAAAAAAAGGGAGGTAGCACATAGGAAAGCCTTTGCAGACTCTAAAATACCCCCATGTATGAAGAACCATCTTAGGCCTGAGGGGGCCTGCTCATGATGACCATGAGTGAAGTGGTCATGGTACCTTTTTCTAACACTAATTTGTGAAACCTATGGCTGTTCTACTTCTGGGAGCCTGGGTCCTAAGGGCTGGTAATGGGCAAGGTCCCTCCAGTGAACCTCTGCTTATCTCTAGCCAGGATGACTCTGACTTCCCAAGAGAAGACAAATGACTGATAAGCCCACAGAGAGGGGAGGGAGACACTTCTCATTAACAATATGGGGCTGACAACAGAGTGTTGGTCAGAAAGGCAGGATGTAAGTGACATTGTTTCCTTTCAGCTGCTGCCACTCTAATTGCTTCCTGGGACTGTTACAGGGCAGGGTGATGATGATTTAGCTCAGCAAAGACCGTTCTGAAACTGTTTTTAGGGGTGCTTCTGGGAGGAGTGGAGGCAAATCCTGCAAAAGCATTCTGATAACCATCAACTGTGACTTCTTGACTTAGCTTGCAGGCCAACATCCACTTAAATGTAAACCTGCAGGAGAAATAGCTTCTAAATGGACTCATTTCAAATTTTCCTTTCTCAAACAAACAAACAAACAAATAAATATTTAAGAAAATAAACAAAGGCCAAAAAACCCCACATATATATTTTTTTTCTAACTATTACACTTCCAGGGCACTAAGAAATTCTCAAACTTCAACATACATCAAAATCACCTGAAAAACATATAAATGCTTGGGAACCACTCCTTCCACCATCACCACCATCACACCTCATAGACCCAACAGGCTCAGGGGATCTGTGTTTTAACCAAGTTCTCTGGTGATTCCTGTGAGGATGATTCTTGCAGCACACTTTGAGATACCCTATTCTGGGGGTTAAAAGTTCAATTCAGAAACTATTTCATAGAGTATGAAGATTGAAAGAGACTTCAAGGATATCTAGAAGAGCTTTTCATTCTACAAATGGAACAGTATCATATAGTGGGTAAAGGCATTGAAAGACTCTAGCAAAGTGTCCAAGTGCAATTCCTGGCCTGGCCTCTTACAAGCTGTCTGATTTTGAGCAAGTTACTTAAATTCTCTATGCTTTAGTTTTTTCATCTACAAAATGGAGATAACATAAAATAGGATGACATCCACATCACAAGAAGTTTTGCAAGGCTTAAATAAATTAACAGGGAAACCATTGAGAAAGTGCCTAGCACAGGATTCTAAAAAGCCGAACTGCTTCATGTAGTATAGAATAAGAAATATGTTACAAGGATTAGACCATACACATTTGCGGGAGCTGATAATGTTGGCTAGTAAAGTCTATAGTTTCTACATTCCGTGTTGGCCCTGAAGTCAGCAGACCTAGAAATATAGAAGGGTACAGACATAAAGTAGAGATACCAAGAATAGACTAGAACCTGTAATAATAATCTGGAATAGTCTCGGTTCCTTCAATCTCAACGACACTACTGACCTACACGAAGAGCTGGCTCCGCACTCCACAGAGTGCTGTTGGCCCACTTGGCGTAAGACTCAGAGAAGTTGAAGGAGAGGATCTTGGAGAAGCTGGAGGAGATGAAGGCCCAACAGTACTCCATAGCAGTCAAATAAGCTTTTAGACTGATGACAACAGTGACTGCCCTCACCGACTTTCAGAGTGCAAAAGTATAAAATGACTCTCCTTCGTGTCCCTCTTCTAAAGCTCACATGGCCCCAATTTGCAACACTGTATTGTGGCCAACTTTAACTTGAAACCATATAGAGAAGAGAATTCTAGGATTTGTAGTTCCAGTTTGCTGAGCTGATATAGTATAAGACCACTACACCATCAGTATCTCTTACTACTCATCAGAAAACTGCAGCAGAGGCAGGAAGTAATTTACCCAAAGTCACACAGCAAATTTGTAGGAGAAGATTTTTTTTTAATCTTTTTTTAAACTCTATTTTTTTTTTAAAGAATTTTATTTATTTCTTTGACACAGAGAGATCACAAGTAGGCAGAGAGGCAGGCAGAGGGAGGGGGGTAAAGCAGGCTCCCTGCTGAGCAGAGAGCCTAATGTGGGGCTCAATCCCAGGACCCTGAGATCATGACTTGAGCTGAAGGCAGAGGCTTAACTCACTGAGTCACTCAGGCACCCCACGTTCTAAGGGCCTGGACATATTCTTTTCTATTTATGCTATTGAAGCCTTCTGGTTATCACAGTGATCTTAAGAAGCTGTCCATTTGAATGACCTCTGGACCTACAGATACTAGACCCAAGGGCTGATGGATCTATTTCAATAATACATTAACTGCAAGCCTGCTAGGTGTTAGGTATGCAAACCCTGGGAGAGGGGTCCTTACCCTCAAATGGCTCACAGAGAATACAAGTGCATCAGTTAGTATAATAAAAGCTAGAGAGATATAGGCTTCCAGAGAGAGAGAATGGCAATGTTTGGATAGAGCTTGATGAAAAATGGGTTATCAAAATAACGTCGGGGCCTTTGGCCTAAGACCCAAAATTCATCACATCTAACTCTTACCTCTCCACTTTTATCCCTTGGTACTCTGCCCTGGTGAAGCAGGATATATGGTTTCTGGAACTGAGGGGTCTCCTAGGATGCAGGACTTCCAAAGCTGAAACTATTAAGTGCTTGGAAAACTGGGATAAGTTTGTCACCTCAAGGCCCAGCAAAACAGAGGAACTTACTAAAGAGAAACAGCAAGTCAGTAAGCAGAACCAGCTAAATACAGTATAATATGCTCTTGCCTAAAAAAAATGTCATGACACTGAGTCTCTCAGCCCAACAAGTCCAAGAACCACTCACAAGCAATAAACAAGTCAAGTAAAGAAGGCATGAGGACTCTCCAGTCACCTTCCAGCTTCCTCATAAGTTCCTGAAATTCTCTTCCACTCGGGTTCCCAAATTCTCTCACCTCTTGTTTGTTCTCCCCAGAGGTATCAAAGACTGTTGGACTTTGTTGGGTCTCTGTGGCTTTTACTGTTGGTCTTTCACTGACTTTGGTTTCACTGTTGCCTTGGTGATTCTTCCCAAGTAAGAATTATGAGAAGACACACTCAAAGTACCCAGCACCACCAAGATGGAAAGACCTTGAGTAGAAAAGAATGTACTGGAGTTTGTGTTTGGTTGCCAGTGCTGGGATGAGATGGCCACTTAAAAATTTCTCTAGCTATTTGGATGGAAAGTTTGAAATAAGCAGGGGTGCCTATCAAGACCTTTAGTTTTCACCATACAAACATCATATCAGATGAATCACCTTCCGGATCTACCAACCAGGGTCTTTGTTTGGCTTGCACAACTAAAATTAGCAGCCCATTCATAATCCGTAATGGCTGGGGAATTATCTCATACACATGGGACAAAGGAGAGGGATCCAAAGAGGGGCCTCTTCCCTAAGTCTCATCCATGAGATTCTTCTCGTTAAAGAGGCGCTCTCAAGCATCCAATTTACCGCAATTATAGCAATCAAAAAAGCATTCATCCTCCTTCCGCACCTGACAAGCCAGCTCATGCATTCTCCCCAAGAGTGGTGGGGAGGATGTTAATGCAGCTTCCATCCCCCTGGTTCAAGCTATAGTCATCAGTACCACTTCTACACCCACCCTCGCAGCTGGAGTTGGTTCGCAGTCCAAAGGGCTCAGTCATGTCAACATTTCATGGTGGACCTATAGCTGCCCAGACCCACATGGGCTCACTGGTTCTCCAGGGAAAGAGGGCAATTAGCCTTTGATATTGTCTTATATATCTCTACGCCCAAAGGCTGGATGGAAGAGAAGTGATTATAGACAACCTCTTCCATTTTGTAAGTTTCTAAGGCTGATTAAGGAGTTCCTGCTGTGAAAACAGGTGCAGGTGTAGCGTCATGGAGAAGCTAAGGCTTGTCTGATTGCTGCATTGTGCTAGCTTTCATGGCATTTGAATGGGCGCTTTGTGAGTACACAGTCTCCCCAGATTGCAGGGACCGGCTGCTGCTGGTGGCGGGTGGGGGTCTGTTGATTAAAGGCCCATTAAAAAATCACAAATAACTCTCAACTTCCTCTTCTCACCTGCTTCTTTGTTTTTGTCTAAAGGCTCTTGGGAGATCTGAAAATGTTATTTAATTATTCCAACCCCCATGCTGCTGCTACTACAACTCCTTCCAGAGCATGCCTTCCCGAGCAAGGCATCTTTAACATCCTTGTGAACCGCTTCAGGCTTCCAGTTGGATTTAAGAAGTCTGCCCCCACTCCAATCAGGCTGATACTGACTCATCTACAGGCACTGCTTATGTGCGTCTCACCTGAAGCCCTGGCTGCCTCACCTGTGACATGCTTCTGTCTGCCTTCATGGCACTGACCTCAGCCCTTAGGTTATTTATTCCTCAAAAAGGTTATACGTTTTCCTCAATTCCTGCCAAGAGTCTTTGGAAAACAATACGCAGATCTTTGTTGTTTTAAGGATGATCACCGAGCCCCGTGGAACATGCTGGTAGCCTTTTCAGAGCCTCCTCATTTTTAAATGGAGATAATGGGGATAACGAGACCTCCAAAATATTATTATGAATTCCCAATGAGATAGTGTTTGCAGAATACTAAATGTTCAGTTGAGCGTGTGCTCAGTTAAGGGATATTACTATTTCATTATTCTTTCTGTCATGTCAATTGTTGAGTTATTTTTTAATAACTTCCTCTGAAATGTCTTGCTATCTCCCAATCTGACAATATGTTCTCCTAGAGCTGGACAAATCTGGATTTTCTATTTAGCCACACAATTTACCAGGCATCTAGAATACAGAAAGAGCTGGAAGCATCACACTGGAGTTTGGACATGGCCAATTATACCACATTCCTCTCTTTAGCTGTCTTTCAATTGTCCTTTTGTGTCCTCTGGCCCTTACTCTTCCTCTCCTCCTTAAATACCTGCTCTCTTGGCTTGGCCCCACCTACTGCAGTCCTCCTCCTCCTCCAAGCTCAAACCTAATGCCCACCTTCCATGAATCCCTCCGTCGGGGGCCCCAGCCTACACCAGCCTCTTCTTCTAGATTACGAGTCGCTTCATGGTATCACCACAAAACCTAGAAAGCTATTGCTTGGGTGGCTCAGTGGGTTAAAGCCTCTGCCTTCGGCTTGGATCATGATCCCAGGGTCCTGGGATCGAGCCCCACATCAGGCTCTCTGCTCCTGCTTCCTCCTATATTCTCAGGTTCCCCAAAACTTTCTCTCTCACTCTCTGCCTGCCTCTCTGCCTACTTGTGATCTCTGTCTGTCAAATAAATAAATAAAATCTTAAAAAAAAAAAAAGCCTCACATTAATATAGGAAAAAAATGCAAACTTCCTTATCTTTTTGCAACCATCTTTCCCCTACTGTACTTTCCTCATTTATGCTGCACTCGAGGGCAGAGGTTGACAATCAATGGCCCCGTGGCCAAATCTGACCTGCTTTCTCTTTCTGTCTGGCCTAGAGCTAAGACATTTTTTTTAATTGTTGAAAAAAATCAAAAGAAGAATATTATTTAATAACACGTGAAAATTATATAATGTTTAAATTTCAGCATCTATAAACAAAGTTTTATCAGAACACAGCCATACCCATTTTTTTTTTTAATGTATTGTCTACAATTGACTTCACAGTACAACATTGGGCTTGAGTGACTGCAAGAGACTGTTTGAATTACTTACTATCTGTCCCTTTACAGAAAAAGGTTGCTTACACTTGCTTTAAAGTGCAAAAAAACCTTCAATTTGCACATCCATTTGGTTCCCATATTAGGCCTAAGTAACATCTCCATTTTCAGAAGCTCAGAAAAGGAAGACATGCACCCAAGCCTGCATACCTTCAAGGTGGCCAAGCTGGTCGTGTCCAACCCACTGTCCTGACCACACCTACACCTGCACTGCTCTTCAAGATAGATAGCATGGAGGTACCTCCTTTTCCTGTAATCCATTCCCTATCACATGCCTCACTTAGCGTCTCTAAGGAGCTCACTCAGGAAATTTAGGGATATGGAAATGTGAGCTTGCATCAGAAGCTCCCCAGACTCCCCGAAATGGAGTGTAATTCTTAGCAAATGAAACTCATCGATAACCTGTAAATGGCCTCTGTTCATGGGTGGTGTTGGAGCTGGGTGAGCTGTATCCTGCCAACCATAACTCCTTCCTTGGCTGACACCAATAAGACTTAATTAGGGAGAGGTGACATGTTGGTGGTGACCCCTGATTGACAACCAGATGTATAAATAAATGAGCAGTAGCTTTGGGAAGGACAGTTGGAGATTCTGGCCCCCATGTAAGCCATTCTCAAGCAGCTGACTGCCTGCCCAATCCCCTTCCCAAATCTCTTGATGTCCTCTCTTTTCTTCTGAACTCCTGTGGTAGGTGCTCCCTGACTGTCTTTAGTGTCTCCCTCACTGGTCCTTGGTTGTGGGTCACACTCTTTCCTTAGGGAACTAGCTTACACTTTCCCAGGGGTTGGGTGACTTAGGGTGAATTACTTACCCTCAACAAACTCATCTGTTGAATAGGGATAATACCTTTATATTCAGTACTGTTGATATGATCATGTTTAATTTATATAAAGTAACTTACCACAGTGCCTGGTATATTGGCCAGACTCAATAAATGATAACACAGTAGTGCTACTGTGTCTTCATTTGGAGTCTCAACAAAGGTGGGCACAATCCTTTTCTTAGGAGTCTGTTTCTTCTCCCAGAAGCTTTCTGATGTGGGTATAACTCTTTTTATCCTTGCCCTCCAGTTCTCAGGTTCCCCAAAACTTTCTCTTAACTCACTTGTTAGGAAAGCCAGGAATGTCTGTTAACCTGGAGAGGGGCTGGTAGTTCTGAACCACACCTGAGACCTCTCATTGGGAATGCCAGGTTGACAGGATGCCCTCCCTGGCTATAGGGGCCACTGACCAGGCTTTACTCCATCCCCAAAACCAGGATTCTCAGGTTATCATTGGGAAGTCCCTTCTTGGGGCTTTATGGAGAGCCCATAAGTGGAGTCAAAAAGACCCATTACCTCTGTGGAGACTCCCATTTGGGTAATGGGTGGTGTGTTAGTCAGAATTCTCCCCCCAAAACCCAGAACCAATAAGAAGATATATATAGAGAGAGTGAAATAGATTATAAGGAATTGGCTCACAGAGTTATAGAGACTGCTGAGTCCAAATTCTATAGTGCAGACTAGCAGGTTCAAGACCCAGAAGAGATGATGGTGGAGATGAACTCTAAAGGTTGTTTGATAGAGAATTCCCTCTTGCTCCAGGAGACTGGTCTTTTTGTGCTATACAGACCTTCAGCTGATTGGGTGAGACCCACCCACCTTATGGAGAGCAATCTGCTTTCTCAAAGTTTACTGATAAAATCTTCAACTCGTCCAAAACACCTGCCAAGTTGACATAAAACTAGCCAGTGCAGATAGTGTGCATAAATACTCTTTCCATTGTCTTTCTTGGACAATTCTTATTTTGTTTGTCTTCTTAAATAAGCATATTTTAGGAGTAAAGCAGTTGGAGAACCACATGATGTTATTTCTTTGTTCAGAGTGGTCAGATAAAAGTAATATACCCTCTTGGGGGGATAAAACTGTCTCAACTCCAGAAAGCACTTTTTAGTCCACACTTTCACTGACATGGGCCAGTAGTCAACTGGTCTAATGCACTCATTTTTCAGAGAGGGAAACTGAGGCTTGGATAAAAGAGGAAGTTTGGCCAAGGTTATCCCACATGGTACATTTGTTGGCAATCCAAGGCAGCTGAGTAGGTTTATTTGAGCCCAGCCCAGGGTTTTCTCAACGCTTACCTAAGGTTTGTACAGTCGGCATGGAATGAAGCCCAAATTTCAGCAGCTACTTGGAGTGCAGTTGGGATTCTTTCAGTCAAGGCTCTGTAAGGGAAAACTGGGAAAGCATTTAATATTTAATCATTAGCTCACCCATCTAGGTTATCTCTGATTGTCCTTGTCTTTGACTTGGCTATTTGACAACCCCACACAGATAGAAATAAAGCTGTAGAAAATGGATAGTAGTACAAATAATTCCTGTCCACAGAAATGCAAATTGAGTCTAATGGGATGCAATTGATTATTGTGAGCACTTTTGTATCTTTTTATAAATTCATTTCAGCTTTCCATGTTTGACTAAAAGTTTGTGACCCCGTGAGTTTGTTTTTGGATTCATTGCAACATCTATTGATTTACTCATTAATTAATGAATTAAATAAAATCTTTGGCATATATTCATTCTCTATCCATATGAGAGTCATTATTACATCCTCTTTTAAAAATGTGTCCTTAAATAAGTCAGTGTAAAGCATGCATACACCTTGTTTTTTCACTCTGCACGTTGTTCCCACACCTCACTTAAAGAATAAATGGAAGTTCCTGTGAGCTTCAGAGCATTCAGGGGAATAATAACTCACTTTTCAAAATACTTTAGGGTTTACAAAGCACACTTTTATCATCTCCTTTGATTACTACAGTCCACACAGGAGAGCAGATATAATTCCCATTTCACAAATAGGGGAACGAGGCCAGAGAAAACAACATGTTTTATAAAACCAAGATCTTACAGCTATTTGAAGTAGAGCCAGGATGTCAATATAAGTCTTCTCTTAGTCCTAACCTCATTCTTTTCATTAGGCCACATCTTCTTTCTTGATAAGAAATACCATGGACCCAGCCTGGCAGCAGGATTCCTGTATGGGAGAGCTGTTGTTTCAGAAAAAAAGGGCCAAGAATTTGGATATAATGGAAGTTCTGAGAAGTCACATGTCTATCTCCAGGGATGTTATTCAGCTCCCTTTTTCATTTTTCCCCTTGAGAACAAAAGCTAGTTTTACATTTTAATGGATTTAATTACTGCATAGAGATCTGAACAGATAGAAAAGGAACAAGCAGTGAGGACACAGTGATGGTCTATTGAGCAGCATTTGAATTAATTTGGAGTTTTCATCCCTGTGATTAGTGTGGTTATTAGTGTTAATACTTGAAGTTCATGTTAACAGGGTGTTATTGTGAATTTGAAGGATCAAAACAGGCCTGATTTCCTAGTATTTGTTTGTTTACTTATTAATCAGTCCATTCATAATGGCTGTGGTGCTGACATATAAAACACCCCCTGCATTCAACTTCTCAGCTTGACTTAATAAAGGATAATATTGGGTCTCATTTAGCCAGTGTTTAATGCTAATAGATTGTCCTTGTCTATTTTGGTGACTTCCCCGTTGTGCACGTTTTCTCCTTTGTCCCTAGACCACCATGGAGAGGCAGATAAAGCCTCAGAGCTTCTGGAAACAGCCTGAGTTAGAGTTTGGGATACCAGATTTCTGTTAACTTGAGCTTCTAGAGTGATCTTGGGAAACCCATGCCTCCTCTCTGGGCCTCAGCTTCCCCTTAATAAAATAAAAGTTTTAGTTGAGATTATCCTAGTTTCCATTCAGCTCCGTGATTCAGGGAGCAAATCAAAATGGAGAAATGACTGGAGAGTTATGGAAATGTGAAGTTGTGACTATAAGAGTATCTATCCCAGTGCATTAATCTTTCAGTTCTGTGTTTTTATTTCGAAGTACATAGGTGTGGATTCATTTTTTTTTTCTTCTTGTTATTCTGGATGTGCTGTAAATCTCCAAACTGAGGGTTTATGTTCTTCTTCAACTATGGAAAATTGTCAGCCATTTTCTCACTGAATGTTGGCTCTTTCCCTTCTCTTTGAACCCCTTAAAAGATGTTGGACTGCATTCTAGTTAACGTGCTAAATCTATCTTCTAGGCACTAATTCTGTCTGCTACTGCATCTACTCTGCTATCTGAACCATCAAGCTTTCAACTGCAATGATTTTTGTTTGTTTCTAGAAGTAACATTTGCTTCTTTCTCAAATCTGCCTGGTGATGGGTATTGTGGAGGGCATGTATTACATGGAGCACTGGGTGTGGTGCATAAACAATGAATTCTGGAACACTGAAAAGAAATGGAAAAAAAAAGATTTTTTTTAAATCTGCCTTTTCTTTTTTTTTTTTTTTCATGGAGCGTTATTTTTTCCATACAGTTTGAGTATAAATTTCACATCTTTAATCTCCCTTTTAAACTTGTTATAATCTCCCTTTAGAAGGTTTTATCCTAAATTCTTGGTGTGCAAATCCTCCTGTGTATTGTGTATGTGTACTCTGCTTTTTTACTGGTGAATTTTGTGATTTTTGAGTGCAAGCACATTTACAATGATAATATGGGAGTGGCTGAGAATTCATTGTGATATGGTATGTGGAAATATCACTCTAGATAAAGCTTTGCATTTGCTTTTGCTGAGCACCCCAGAAGTATCATGATCTCAGGAACATTTTAATGTAAATCTTGAGGCTTAAGGATTCCTGAAACACATAGGTAGTATAATCTTTTACTCTAAATCTCCCTAGGCTGGTGTGGTAGGCTGAATGATGCCCAAGATATCCAGGTCCTAATCCCTGCAAATTGCAATTGTTACTTTATGCCAAAAAAAACTCCTCTGTGAATGTGTTTATATGAAGGATGTTGAGATGGGGAGATAATCCTGGATTACCCAACTGGACCCTAAGTGTGATCACAAGTGTCATTGTAAGAGGAGGCAGAGGGAGATTTGACTTCAGAGAGGAGAAGCCAATATGGCAATGGAAGCAGACATTTGGAGTAACATGCTTTGAAAATAAAGGAAGGGGCCACAGACAGAGGAAAGCAAGAGATGTAGAATTAGAAGCTGGAAAAGACAAGGACATGGATCATTCCCTAGAGTCTCCTAAGGAAGTGCAGTCTTGCCAACACCTTGAATTGAAACTGACTCCAGACGTGCAAGAGAACAAATGTGTGCTATTTTAAAGCCACTGAGTTGTGGTAATTTATTATAGCAGTAATGGGAAACATAGCTGGTTAGCAGAGTTTGTCTATTCTTCCTTGACTTGAGGGCAGTATTTCAAAGGTTTCATCAAGAAAACAACTGGGTTTTTCATGAAGGCAGACAGTGAAGATGTTGTCAATTTTACCAAGAGGCCAGAAAGACATAAGATGATAAGATTCCACAACTGCTATGACTGCAAATCGGCCTTCAGATAGGAATCAGGGGATAAAAAGACATGGAATTCTTGATTTTGAACCTTTTTCATTAGCCAAATCAATGTCTCCAAATGATATAACATAGTTGTCAGGGGAGTTGGGATGGATGGTGGTGTTTTATATTCCATGTGTCTTGAAATTTGCCATATGGAGAGAAAAATGATCTTGGGCAAAATTTTAAGTTCTATACCTCAGTTTTCTCATCTGTAAATGAAACTAGTAATAGTGTTTCTCTTACATTATCATGGTGAGGCTCCCAATTAGATAGGGTGCATCAAATATCTGGGTATGTATATGCCTTAGCTTTGTGTATAGACTCAAGGTCTCTGGAAGAGTTTGGCTCATGGTTCTTGTCCAAAGACTATGCAAAGAGAATTGAATGACTCAAAAAGATTCATAAGAAGTTTTGAGGACTTAAAAGAAAATTCAAAATGAAGTTTTGTCATCTTCAAAGCTCTAGAAAACAGAAGATTCTATTAATTCTGGAAGGAGAAGGAGCTGATTTAAAATAGAATTTGCTAATGTGATTGCTATGTTATTCAATCAACAAACATGTGTCTGCAGGGTGCTACCCTGTGTAAGGCTAGATGTCAAGTGCTATGAGGGAGAGAGACATCAACAGCAGCTATAATCCTCCCATTCCAGAACTGCACTATTGTAACAGTTCACAACATTGTAAGAAGATTTCAGAAGCATCCTCTGAGGTGGAGTGTTCAGGAACTCCCAACCAGCATTTTACAGATGGGGATACTGACCCTTAGGTTTAATAAAGTCAAACAAAGTTGGCTCTCAACCTTGTTTGCTAATTCAATGCCACTGATACTATATCACAACTAAGATGAGATTTCTGATCTCAGAGGGCTTAGAGACAGGACAGACAAAGAGGAGAGAGCACTACAAGGTAAATGTGACCACCACCAGGAATAAAAGGAGAAACAAATAAGATCTTTGAAAGGTTAAGAAGGCTGTGATATGGAGTGAGGTGGGGGTACCTGATAAAACAAAACACAGGAAGGCATGGTGGAGGGACATTAAAATATACACGTTTTAAAACTCCTCACCTTGAAACATAAAAACCAACAACCTAACAATAATACAAATGGTTTCTGACCAGGTCAGCATGTTATGCTACATTTCTCCATTCCACAAGCAATTCTTAATGTGCCTACTGTATGTTTGGGATAGATCACAGTGAACGGGAAGTGACGACATACGATGGCACCAGCCTGATTTAGGGAAAGGAGACCTGTGCTCTAGCTCCAGCCCTCACACCAGCTGTGGCCTCCAGTGGTTTGTTTCCTCTCTGGCTTGAGTTTTTTCCTGCATACATCAGGAATCTAAACTTCACTTGCTACTCTGACATTCTAAATTTGAATAAGGAGGATGTTTATGTACTCTGTTGTCTTACTTTCACTATTCATTCTCTTTTTTGTCTTAAATTATTTGCCTTCTCTCTTTTCCTCATTTTTCTCTCTTCCTTCTTTCAGGATGGCTCCTTCCCTGCCCTCCCTCATAGTTATTCTCCTTCTCACGTTCAGTGTCTGCATATTTTCTTTCTCATTACCTAAGTACATGTAAATTGGCCGCATTGCTGATGCGGAAGCAATTTTTAAAATTGGTTAAAATGTGCCAACGTCAAACATGACGAATTCTTCCAATTTTGGACTCCTCATGATTTTAATCATCCAAAATCAGCCATTTAAGAAATGACAGCATGAGGACCAAATTCCTTTAGCATCATTTTTTTGTTTGTTTGTTTTATCCTTTGATGGTGTGTGTATTTGTGTGTGTGTGTGTGTGGGCATGTGTGTGCATGTTGTGTTCACTGAAGTTGTTAGTGGATTTGGACATTATTTAAGTATGACAATGACCACTTGCTGTGCACAGCACTGGCTGTGTATGTGGATAAGAGGGAGATAAAAAAAGGAACAACATCCACTCTGCAGTCAAAATGGGACTTAGGGACCTGGTGAAGGAGAGCATGGAGGCATGGTTGGAAGTAAAGAGGGATGCCTTGGCTCTATTATGCTGGTATTTTGGCCCAAGACTCAGAAATGCCTGATTCTTGTCTTCAGCACAGGTTTCTTGGGTGTTGTTGAACACACAGTAAGCTGTGGCAGCATGGCCACAAAACTGCCACCAAACTGCCACCTTGCTTACCACTGTGGCTATGGCCTGATAGTCCCCAATAGGGAGTTTTCTGTTAAACGCTGATTTGGAGGACATGAGTTAGGCCTACTAAATGCCTTCCTAAGCACCAAATTTCTATCCTGGGTCTCATACATTCAGGAATATCTTTGCTAAGAGAAAGAGAGAGAATTGGGCCCAAGAGGGACCTTAAAGACCAACAAAATTGGCCAATCTGGCCTGGGGCCAAGGCTTTACCTGCATTTCAGGCAAAAAAGCAAGAGATACAGCACAAAGTACTGCTTGTTTAAGGTACGGTAAGCCAGACCACAAGTAAACTGGACTCATTAAATGTCCTGGTTCTGGATAATCAGAGTCTCCTGTATTTGTAAGGGGGAGTAACTAAAGAAGGGTTTTTTCCCACTCCCAAGAGCAGGTAGCACTCCATCAGAGCAGTAGTTACTGACCTGATGTAGCCTCAATAAGATTAGAGGAGGAAAAAGAATACTGTCCCCCACCAAAAGACATTGGCTAAGAGACATTGCTAATGAAGTAGACAGATTCAAGAGGCGGAGTGGGCTCAACCCCACTTCAGGCTATATGAGCACGTTTAGATAAGCAAAGAGCTGTATCTGGAGAACGTGGTGAGTTACACTTTGATTTCTGAGTAAATGCTCCAGTGAGCAAAGTGGCTTACCTAAGACCATGCACCAAGGTATGAATAGTCTGACCCCAGGTCTGGGTTTCCTCTCATTTCACTGCCGCTGGTAGCAGCAGGAATGAAGCAGGTAGGCCAAGTACCTGGGATTGTTCTGACCATGAAAGATGGGATCCTTGGCCTTGGGGAGAGGGCAGGGCAGAGGAAGATGGAAAAAAGTACAGCAAGGGTTTGGAGTAAAATGATGGTTTGAAGACTAGGTTTGTCCCCTCACTAGCTCCATTGTTCTGGGCAAGTTATTTATCTTCCCTGATCCTCAGTTTCTTCATCTGTAAAGCCAAGATAACAATACCTACTTCAAAGTGTCCTTCTAGGACAAGATGGAATAATCTATGTAAACAGCCTTTGGGCATAGTATGTGCTCAGTGAAAAGTGCCGTTACTCCTCGCGTCATTCGTTAACTGCTGCAGTATAAAATATACTAATTACCTGCAATAGTACAGTGATTTCTAAACCCTTATGTGTGTAAAAATCACTTACAGAGTTTTACTAAAAGACACAGATTCTCACTCCCACCTCCCTTCAAGAGATTCTGACGTGGAGCTCTGAAATATGCATTTTTAGCAGGTGACTCTGGTGATACGGCTCAGTAGTCCCTCTTTGAGAAATAATGCACTGGATTGCATTTTAAGTTTAAAATCTGACTTCTCCTGGTTCATGGCTCTCAAAAAAGTCCAGATTAGGTTTACATTCTGAAGATTTCCATCTCCTCTCCCTTCCTTCACCTCTAAGCACAGTGGAAGGAGCAATAAGCTTCTACTGTTATTAGCACCACCTTTGGGTAATATTCCCTAGACCAGATGCTCTCAACTTTGGCAGCATATTTCAATTAGATGGAGAGCCCTCAACCATCCTGATGTCCAGTCCACAACCCAGACCAACCACCTCCGATGTCTAGGTGGTCTTTGGCATGGGGTTTTGGAAGCTTGCTGGGAGATTTTGGTGGATAGCTAAGTTGAGAACCACTTCTCTACATCCTCTGTCCCATCTTCCCTTCACAACTTCTTCACCTAGTTTCTATCCCATGCCTTCTATTTGGATATTTCCCTTCTTTCAAATTTCTTGGCTGGATTTACTCAGCAGATTCTCTGGTTTTCTTATCATTCTTCCTGTTCCACTGATGACTCTCATCTGGCTCTATCTGACAGTGATGTCCAACCTGCTACTCTGCCCAAACTTGCAGGACATAACACTGTAGCTCTCAGTGAGCACTACTTTGTCTTGAGACTGGGGGAAGCAAACAGAATCATGCCACTGGCTTTCAAACTTCTTCACCATTTTCTCCTGCTAGAGTGTTTTCCTAACCCTTCCCTATTTATTCTGCCAGAACTCATGCGAAGTCCTCTTCCTTCGGAAGGCGACCTCCGACTCTCCCAGGTCGAGGAGAAAGGTCGAGAAAGACTCCTTATTCTTGACTTCTCTAATAGCATCGATTTCATATTTTATAACATCTTATCTATATAAGGAGAGGGTAGGATGTTATAGTGATGATAGTCATCCGAACTTCTTCTGGGAAGAAAAACAGTAATTTGGAAAAATTTTGAGGGCTCAGGGTAGAAGTTTATACTGAGAGGGATGTAAAACAGGTCAGAGCCACCTTGCTCAAATGTAAGAGCAATTCTTTAATGCCCCAGAGAGAAAAAAAGGAGGTCATTCACTCTGTGACGTGACCCACACCACAATTTCCTTAAAATCCTGAGTAATATCTATGTCGTTATGAAATATTTGGTAAGTGTAGAGTTCTCAGGGCACCACTAAAGAGTCTAAGTCCAGGGTATTGAGGGAAAGACAGGCCACAGGGCACTGGCTTAGAGATGCGAAATAAGCCGAGGATTCTAATGGAAATTTGAGGAAGGGTTTTGGAAGATCACATGGAAAATGCGTGAGGCCAGGTTTGACCAGATCGCTAAAGGGCACACTAGTCACATCTGCTATCTGAATTCTATCTGAGCAACCTCTCTGCTCACTGAACTGGGAGTTTTCTGATGGCAGAGCCTATCTTCATTGCAGCAGAGTTTCCCTAGTGCCTGGCACAGTTCGTGGTTGTGAGATGCTCTAAATAGGCATCTGGACAATGAACAATACAGAAAACACATTAATACAGGCTTTCTCTTTTCTTTTAAAAGATTGTATGAGAGACAGAGAGAGAGAGAGAGAGGCAGAGGGAGAAGCAGACTCCCTGCTGAGCAGGGAGCTGGAAGCAGGACTTGATCCCAGGACTCCAGGATCATGACCCAATCCAAAGCAGATGCTTAACCATCTGAGCCACCCAGGCACCCAATATAAGCTTTTTCTTAAGGTCAAAGGGAGCACGAAGGAATTCATCCTGTCTGTGGCTATTTTGTGGTTCAGACTGAATTCTCTTTTATTCACCACTTGGATGCTACTGAACTTATTTCTCCAAATTTGGTTGCTCAAAATTTGATTAATTTGAGCTCAAAATGACATTTCAAAATCCCCTATTCCCAAACACATAACTCATCAGAAATGCCTCCTACTATTTACAGTTTTGCTTCATTGAAATATGATGATGCCAGGCAGACAGCGATGTGTATTCAGTGGAATTCAATTTTCCTGATCACTGGCTCCATCGATCAGTCTGTTTACAAAGGGCTGATGCAAGCATCAATTCATCTCTTAGGGACGATGGGTGAGCCGCTCCTATTATTTCTTGCCTGTGAAAGGGGTTGTTAGACTCTAATGATGGGATTCTGGAGGATCACTTTATTATTGTTGTTTTAGGCTTTATTGAGTTCCTACCATGGGCCAGGAGTTTTTACTGTTTTCATATTTAATCTTTATAATTGACATTTTGTGGGTGCAGAACCTGAGATCTGGAGAAGTTGGAGAAATTATCTGTGCTTACAGAGCTAGTGATGTGTAGAGGCAGGATTCAAACACCATTCTTTTGGTTCCAAAAGTGAGTACCATCTGTTTTGTTTGATTTTCTTTTGAGGGGTTGTCTTACGGCTTAGGCAGGAGAGACAGAGAAAGGTGATGGAGAAAGGAATCCAAAACAAGCTGAAGGGGATGAAGAGTGACTGTGGTTTATTATTCAATATACGCGCTATCAGTCCCGTCCCTCCTGTGCTCCCAATTGTGTCTATAGAGACATTTGTCACTGCAGCCAGAAGGTCATACTTGGCTCTGGATGTGTCCCTTCTATCTGATGTGAGCTCCTAGAAGGTGCATGTCTAGCAAGTACACTCAGTGTGGCTCCCAGAACAAGAGGAGCAAGAAGCAAATGCAGCACTAGAGAGAAAGTCTCTCTCTCTCTTTCTTTTTTTAAAGATTTTATTTACTTATTTATTTATTTGAGAGAGAGAATTCGAGGGAGTGAGTGTGAGTGAGCAGGAGGAGGCAGAGGGAGAGGGAAAGAATCTCAAGCAGACCCCTCTCTGAACGTGGAACCCAATGCAGGACTTGATCCCACGATCCTGAGACCTTGAACTGAAATCATGATCTGAGCTGAAACCAAGTGTCAGATGCTCAACAACTGAGCCACCCAGGCTCCCCTAGAGAGGAAGCCTCTTGAGGGCAGTGCTGTATAGCTAGAAGTCCAGGAAAAGGAGCTTTGTGGATTGTGAAGGAACACCACTTTCTTACTGGGTTTTCCAGAGGAAATGACTGGGGCATCAAAGGGCAGAAAACCACCTAGAATTTCAGTACACTTGGGAGCTTTGCCAACCCAAATCCACCTTCGCATAAATTTTAGCATGCTTCCTTTGCTACCCTGGCAGAGTCCAGAAAGTGCTTCTGCAGGACTGCCACATCTCTGTCAAAGTCTGGAAACAAGGGCTACTATATATCTTCCAAGTTTCCCAGAAATCTGTGACCTTGTAGCTACCCTCAATGCATGAAATGTGTGAAAAATCTCAAAGGGAACTATGGCTTTGATCCCCAGGCTAAGTTTCAGAAAAGTTGAAAGCATAATTAATAATTGCCCTCAAATTCTCTGAAAACTGAATTTTACATTATGAATATTCCCCCCACACATGTGATAAAGCCATTGTTTTCTTTATTACACAGTCCAGGTGTTTGCATAGACCTTTGGGTTTGTCTGCAGGGCCTGGTTAACAAAGGACAATATCACACATGAGATGCAGACTAAACCTGAAGTAGGTGAGGCTGATGCTTTTCTTTCCATTTCACAGATGAAGGAACTGAGGTTCAGGGAGTCCATGTGACTTCTCCAAGTTCACTGGGGTCAGGGCCAGTGTTCTGTTTTCCAGTTCAAGCGTTGAAGCTTGGCTAGTGTCAATAGCCCGTGATGGCTGTCATACATTCCTCATCCAACTTGGATGGCATTCATTTCTCCTAGAAAAAGCAACCAGGATAGGGACAAACTGTTGTTTTAAGTAGAGTCGGACTCCATTCTGAATAGACAAACTTGAGGAAGCCATTCTGCTGGGCAGCAGAAGGTCACAGTAGGTTCCATGTCTGAAAAACCAATACAGATTTCAACCTGCAGGTTGTGAAGCTAAGTCTTAGATAATCTTTCTAATCCTATTAAGGGCTAGCTCCTATTTCCAACTCTGCTGATCAAGTCCAATTACATTGCAGGTCAGAATAAACACTCCAGATCAAATGTTTCAGCACTCAACCCAAATGTTTGATTCCTTTTGGATGGCGAGTATCAGAGCTTCAAAACATGTGCATGTATGCGTGCGCATGTGCACACACGCATGCACTTCTCTACTATTTTCTAACCCCAGTAATTATAAGTTACACTTCAAAGCAAATATTATAAGGTTGTCTAGAAATTGATGAATCACCTTGATTGTTATTTTGTGTTCCAACTGTGTGTTTGTGTGTGTGTGTGTGAGAGAGAGAGAGAGAGAGAAAAGAGATAGAAGTATTTGGAAAGAAACGAACAGGTGGAACAGCATACCGATATTGACACACACACACCATGAATAATCTCTGAAATGTTTCAAGTATACTACAGTTTATAAAGTACATTCACCAGCTAATATCTCTACTGTGATTCTCAACACTACCTTATGTATGAAGTAGGCAGAATAAGTATAAGTATCAGCATTTACATAATGAGGAAACAGAAATATAAAGCCAGATCTAGAGTCCTGTGTGGGAGCCATAGAACTTTCCAGAGAACATTCTGTGTGGTCCAGAACTCTCCCCTATGCTGTCATTTCCACGTATATACCCACCTTTACTTACATAATGCTTACCAGTGTAAGAAACCTTTCGAGGTGCTTTGTAAAGTTGACTCGGTTAATAGGTAGATGTATGTGCTCTGATTTAAAAATCAACTGAACATTGTCAGTTTTACACAAACCCTCCAGATATAATTCACGGAGTGTGTTGGGTGGGGTGTTAATTACAAAAATAAAATAAAGTAAAATAAAACCAACCATTGGCTGTAAATGGTGCAATTTTTCTTCAAAATACTTTCTCCCCCACAGTCTTTTTATCCTCACTAGAGCCCCATGATGTGGGAGTTATGATCCCCATCTGAAATAGGGGAAGCTGAGGCTCTGTCTCCCCAAACGAAGTCACATTTTGATGAGAAGCCGTGCTATTGACGGTGGTAGGTGGTGTATGTTGGAGGAAGGCAGGAAGGGGGAAAGTATGGGATGGGGAGTGGGCAAGGAAAAACCCCAGGGGCACCCACCGTAGAGGACAAAGTTCTTCAGTAGCTCTGGGATCGGCTTCCTTTGGCTTTGTGCCTCAGCTTTTATTGGCATCTACCCTCCTCACTTTCCAGATGTATATTCCTTCATTGTGAATCCTTCCTGTGCTCAAGAGGCTGTGCCTACAGATGTTCTCCTCCCAGGGCCCTTGTCATTCTATCTGTACCTGCACCTGGAGCCTGATAAGGAAAGAAAGTGGGTGGGATAGGAGAGGGGGGACCAGCATCCATTGTCTCCTGTGGCAGTCTGATGGGATGGAATAATTTACAGGGTTATTACTATTATTAATTTACAGGATTAAACATTCATGTGTCTTTTTCATTTATGGTGATTGCTCTCTGCATCCATGGCTGGGCACTGGGATCATCTCAACCAATTCAACACACCACGGTGCTGGGGTCTTAGGTCAAGGTGAGGTCACAGATCATAGGTCAGGAGTTTAGAGTGCCAGCCACCACTTGGCAAAATGCCTAGCCTTGTCATTTAATTTTTCACTTCAACTATCATTTACCAAAATTGAAAATGAGCACCATACCAAGAGCTGGAGACAGAGGTAAACTTTTATTTATTTAACACACACTTACATTACATTCACTATATGTTAGGCACTGTGTAACTGCTTTATTAACTAATATAATTGTTACTGCACCAGTGAGAGGGATAGTATTATTCCTGTTTCACAGATGAAAACACTGAGACATAGAAAGGGTAAGAACCTTGCCTGGCATGACACAGTTAGGGACTGGTAGGGCTGGAATAGGAATCCGTGCTGTAGTGCTCCAGAGTGAGTGCTCTTAACTGCTGTCTTTCAAAATCTCTGTCTTAAATATTTTGCCATCTAGAGAACCAGGCAGACATAGAGTCATGGTAGAATATAATGGCTGTTGTAACACTGATATGTGTGAAGTATGTGGGGAAAGAGTTTCAACAAGTTGTACTGCTTCCCACTTCTCTAGTCTTGGCAGCTGCTATGCTTGGCCTCCTTGTACCCTATTCTCACTAGCCCCTACTGACCTAGTCTCATATCTGGCCCTAAAGGCCGATCCTATCACTGTGCGGGTGGGGGAGGGCAATTTAAGGCTTCCTATGCCAGGAGTGCAGAGCACTTGGCATCCAGACTGCCTACTTAGGTCCATGCTCCCTAAATGGTGTCTTTCTGCCTTATTCTTCTGACCAAGCCCCATGCCATATCATTGGTCTGTGAATTTTGCCCCTGGCTTGGCCCACTTGCCCTCTATGGAAAGCACACTAAAAATCTCTCTGTTTCAGGTGGACAAGAATGGAATCTGGCTATAATGTCTACAGCCAGACATCTATAAAGACCAAGATTTAATACACTCTTCTAGCTACTCAAGTAAGTTGTCCCTTTTCCCGCTCAATGCTTCAAGGATATTTCTCCAATCCTTGTACAGGGAGGATGACCTTCCTTGTAGAAGAGGGCCTCTTCTCAATCAATGGTCAGTGGGCAATTCCCCACCAGAACTTTTAAAACAACCCTTGAGGTCTTGAACACATTTAGGACTGAAATTCTGCCTTCTTGCTCTAGTGCCCTCTTCACTTCTGTATCCAAGGTCCAGAGACTGCTGACCACCTTCCTTGGCACTCCTCTTCCCTAGTCACATGCCAGGACCACCATCTGTCTCCACACCCTGCATATCCTGTGCTTCATTTATCACAGTCCTCTTCTGTCCTCTGTAACTGTTTCTGTAAAATTATCTTGATGTCTCCTTCAGCAACCTCTGCAATTATGAATAATTTGTCAGCAATCTTCACGCTCGGACTATTTATATTAAAGTCTAGCCATTGGTCTCACTTTCTTTTTTGTTTTTAGATGTTTTGTCTCAAGAAAAACAACCATTCTTGACACTTAAGACACTGACATTTTTCACTTAGCTTTTCTCTAGATCTATAAAACAAAATTGCAAGTATATAATCAAAGGGAGCCAGAGATGGGGGTTAGGTCCCAAAGCACTATGATCAATATATTTGACATTTATTGAATGTTTAAGATAGGCTAGGTGCTCTACTACATGCTTTTAATCATCCATCCTTACAAAGCTCTGTGAAATTGGTAAGGTATAGTCACTTTATAAATGAGGAAATTAAGGCATAAAAAATTAAATAATTTGATTGAGTTGCACAATGAGCAAATGGCAGGGCCAGTTCTCAAACCCCGGTGTGTACGCCTCAGTTCTAATCACCAATGTTCTAACTACTTTGCTTCTCCTTTCCAAGTCTTGGTTTCCTTACTGTAAAATAAAAGGGTGGAATGGATCACAGTGATGTGGGGAACAAAGGCAGAAGGAAAGGTAGATCAATAAATGTCCTCATAAAGAGCAGTCCATGGACAAATGCTTGAGGCAGGCAGAATATAATGTTCCTCCAGGAAGCTCCTGTCCTAATGTTAATGCCTTCCTAGAGGGAAAAACAACCTTAGTTTGACAATACCAAGGACATGGGTATCCTGTGAGTCTTCCTGATGTAACTCTTTTTGCAACCTTCCCTTTCCTAACCTCCCTCCAACTCCCAAGTATATAATCAGCAACCCCTGAAAACCCCAACCCCAATGTGGTAGCTCTTCTTGACCATGGGTCCCGTCCCCATGCTTTAATAAAACCACCATTTTGTACCAAGGACTTCTCAAGAATTCACTGGCTCCGAACCCCACCCTACCAAACCTCACCTATATTCTGAAACTACAACAATAGGACTTCAAAAATTTCTTTCATATCAGGACAAATGTAAACCCATCAGCACAAATCAGAGTTTAAGATGGAGCTTTTCTCCCTTGCCTTCTGCCTCTTATGAATCTCCCTGGAGGAGCAATAGCATTGTCTTCAGGTCTGATGGCTTAGTCTGTGAAGGAAAGAGCTGGCTCAGTCTCAGGGGTCCCAAAGCAACAGATACCAGAAAATAATTATATTTAATTCCACAGTGACTAACAACTGCAACAAATTTAGTATTACATATATTAGGAGTCAAATAATTTTTACGAATGAATAAAGAGTTTGAAATTTGAAAATTTATAGCTAAGCGTAATCTGAAGACATACCTTTGTCTAACTCAGAAACAAAGTTGTTTGGAATTAAATTGATGTTTAGCAGATGCTGAGTGAGAAGGCCAATAGACTCACTCAAAAACCTAGAGTGGGGTTGACTTAAGAGATATTACCTAATACTCCCATGTTACATCTGAGTGAATCAAGGCTAGGCGAGGGTAAAGAGTTTCATGGTGACTCAATAATGGGACAGTCCTCTGAGCTGTTATTATCATCCCTTGTTATAGTTAGAAAAGCTTAATGGCCCTGAGCTGAGTCATTGATGGGTTTACCTGCAGTAGTGGATTTCACACAAAAGGAGGAAGGGCTAAAAATCTGAATTGTAACACCACTGCTCTCCATGAAGATGAAACACCCTTGGGTACATCACCCAGTTTCCTCTGCAGGAAAGCTCTTCACCTCAAAGGTCTTAGTTCAGAAGGCGCTGTGGTTCTTTGCAGTCACAGGCCTTTGTTATCATTAGTAATTTGAAGGATATGAAAGTGCTAAACTCACTGAAGTTGCTCAGCTCCATCCAATAAAAGGATTGGCTGTGATCAAATTAGCATTCCATTAACTAGTTTAAATATAACGCAAACTCATTGAACTCTGACAACTGGATGTCTCAGAATTGATAATGTATTGAATTGCCCTTCAAATTCTAATTATCCATGCTTACAAGTGAAGTGCAAACCAGATGTGGGTTGACAATACCAAGCAAGACACTTCATCTTCATCATAGAAGAGGCGGGTGTTTAAAGCAGTGAGAATGAGGTACTGTGTGTCAAAGTAAGTCAGGGTAAATTCCAGAAAAAGTTACACAAAGACTCAGAATAATCCCAAGCCAGATTTTGTGTAAGATCTTTTGAGACCTCACCTCAGGGCCCCTGTGAGAAGCTAGTGGTGGAGAACACACAACAGGATGAGGACTATGGGAACTTCTCCGACTTGCGAGCTGCCTTTGACCAGGGTGGCTGAGGGCTCAAACTTCATCATCTGCAGGAGTGTCAAAACTCAGCTCAGGTGAGCGGTGAATCCAGAACAGAGAACCAGTCTGGCAGGTAGGGTGTGAGGCAGGAGCCTGCAGGCAATGGGGAGGTGGTCTCATCTCAGGTAAGTGCGACAACATGGCAGTGTAGTCCAGATGAGCTGACTGTCTGAGCAGGACCCTAGGACTAACAGCGGGGTAAGAGAGAGGAGACAGGATCTGGTATCCCAAGAAGAGGGAATGGCAAGACACAGGCAGAGTGTCCAGGCCTAGTTAAAATGCTATAAACAGGCAGTTTTCAGATGGGTATTGGGGCAGTAAAGACTATCATATTGACTGAGCAAGGATAGCAGAAGTAGGTAAGGACTGTAACTTAGTGAGGGAAGATGCCAGGCCAGAGTCTACCTCAGCAAGGTACCTCCTAAGCCCAAGGTGTAGAAACTACCCCTGGCCTCTCCTGGGTATGCTCAGTGTACTCCTGGTCTCCAAGCTTGACTCCAGGAATGGAGGTGAGGGTCTCAATGCCCAGCACTATACACTGGCAAGAACTTATGCTTTCAAAGTCACTGCTCACCCACGGGACAGCTGTAACATGGTAGAAGAGAAATGATTAATTTCTGGTGGAGGGAGAACACAGATGCCGTTCTCCTGGCTGGATAGTGGTCTAGGTCTCTTTTTTATCGCCTTCTGTTGCATGACTTGTTAGGTTCTCACAAACTCACCTTTGCCAGAGCAGAAATGGCTGCAGTCAAGTCAAGGTGTGGTCCCTACTGAGTAATGTATTTGCACTTAATAAAGATATACCTGAAAGTAGAGTCTAAAAAATGTAGTTCCTAAATCCAAGATAAGTATATTTTCAGGGACGGTATAAATCTCAGGGTTGGATGCTTGGCTTATAAGGAAACACAGAGAAGAAAATACACGGGGGGATGGGCACAAGGATGTTCTGTGCCAGGCAAGTTATGAGTCAGAAGTACGTCCTTGTCAAATGTTGCCCTGATCTAAGAGGTATCCAGTCTAAAATCTGCTCATATTTTCTACCATTTGAGTGCAAGCATTCTTGTTATAAAGCGTTATGCAGTTTTATGATCACAAATACTTAAATATATGAGGATATTTTAGCATCCTCATTTTGCACTTACAAAGTTAAAGCTACAGACAATGGAGTCCTTTGCCTATAGTTATGTCAATAGAAGAGTTTGAGGGGCGCCTGGGGGCCTCAGTTGTTAAGCATCTGCCTTTGGCTCAGGTCATGATACCAGTGTCCTGAGATTGAGGCTGGCATTGGGCTCCTTATTCAGTGAGGATCCTGCTTCTCCCTCTGCCCAGTAACCCTGCTTGTGCTCTCTCTCCTTTCTCTCTCTCTGACAAATAAATAAATAAATCTTTAAAAAAAAAAAGAAAATTAGAAGAGTTTGAGTCCAGACTTGCTCCTGTGTCTTCCAAGTCCCAGAATACAGGTTTGTAGAAAAGAAAAACTTCACACAAGATACTTGTTAAAAGCAGAAAGACAGATTTTATTGGAGCTAAGTGTTGTAGGGAAGAGACTACAGTGTGTAAATTGAGCCCAACTCCACTGAACATGAAACAGGAGGCTTTTAAAATGCTGGGATGTGCTGAAAGGCAAGTACTGAAGGACACTAGGGCCGGGTGGCCAATGTGCTGAGGCCTCTGTGGCATTTATCAAAGTTAGGTTCCCATTCTCCCACAGAGACTAGGAGACCCTAGCTTTGTCTTCTTGTTGGTCATATTCAAAGGATGGCACCCAATCCTTGGGACAGACATTCCTCGGTTGCAGAAGATACATCTCGAAGGCACAGAGAACTTAAAATCGCAAGATTTCTAAAGTAAATGCTCTAAGAAAAGTGAGGTCAGGGGCTTACAGTCAGGTTTTATTGGAACAAATAGTAAGTTCTTTTGGCAGCACTGAGCTTTCTCAGGTGGTTTTTTAAAGGGAATTGGAGTTATCTTCCTGGGGATATGGTCTTCAGCTAATAGAAGTCATGTTAAGTTTGTTCAAGTCTCTTAATTGGGTGGGGAGCAAAGGGCTGGTGGGCATGGCGGACAGTCATATGTGCTGAGAGTTTTGCAGTTTTCACTTGTTATCATTCCCCGTGATCTCTTCATTTCAGTGCTGGATGGAAAGGATTTAAGACTTCTGGGGATGTCTTCCTTATGCCAGTGCTAAAGAGAAGCTCAATCCTAGTTTAGATCCCTGAAAATCCCAAGCCTCATGAAAGATCCATGCTTGCTCTCAATTTCTTACTTTACTGCTAGGGTCCAAGACGAAGGATTACTTTCTTTTAGGCTGAAAGACTATATCTCCTGCCTTTCTGCCTTGTGTCTCAGGAGTACTATTTGTCCAGCAGCTGTTAGACAACTGTGACCTATACCCTAGAGGGAGCCAAACTTTCCAGTAAATCTATTCACCATAGGCTCTGGAAACCTTGCTGAAAGGCTCAGGGGGAAGCAAATACGTTATTATTATTTTCCACTGTTTGATTCTTGTAGCATTCATTACATGATTATAGCTTTGGGATTTGATGGATGGCGCATTCTGTCTTGTCACTGTATTTCTGAGCTGGTCTGTAGCTACTCAATAATTACCATGTAGCAGAGTGGGGCATGTTCAAGAATGCTAATGAATTATCAGTTGTCCTTAAGCCTCATTAAATTTCTTGATAGCAAAACCTCCCATTGACAAGATCTCCTTCAAAATGAATTTCCAAACACCCTTGTTGCTTGTCAGGCCTGAGACTATCTCCGCATGCATGAGATAGTTTGGAAACCACCCTGGGTTCCTGCTATGCCATTGTTTCACACAATTTTTTGTTAGAGTTTTGCATGTGTGCATCTGTGATATATGTGTGCTGTGGAGAGGTGGACTGAGAAACTAAAAGAAAGGCAATACTAAATTACACTGTAGAATTGAGTTTTCTAGTTGGAAATTATTTTAAACTCATCTTGAAAATTGTCTTTCACCCCAAATCTATTTTTCTCTCAAAAGCAAATAGCAAAATGATCCCCTCAATTCTTCTGGCCAAAAGCTTGGGCATTATCCTTGCTTACCTTTTCTCTCTTAGCCCTCACATTCAATGCAACAGCAAATCCAGTTGGCTCTACCTCCAAAAGATATCCCAAATCTCAGGGCACCTGGGTAGCTCAGTCACTTAAGCATCTGCCTTTGACTCAGGTCACGATCCCAAGGTCCTGGAATGAAGCCCGAGTCAGGCTGCCTGCTCAAGAGGGAGTCTGATTCTCCCTCTCCCTCTGCCCCCACCCCTTCCTCATGTTCTCTCTCCTTTCTCTCTCTTTCTTTTTTTCTCTCTCTCTCTCAGATAAATAAATTTTTAAAAATCTTTAGAAGATATCCCCAAACTCTATCCTGTTCTGTGTATCTGCATTACCATATCTCTAGACTAAGCCATCACCCTCTCTCTTCTCACCTACTGAAACCACTTCACCTCTTGTTTTTGTGCTTTCATTCTTACCCGTTAAGATCCATTATTCCCAAAGTAGCCAGAATCATCTTTATGAAAATAAATCAGATTGTATGATTCTCCTGCTTCAACACCCCCCCCCCCCCGCCCCCAGTAGCGTTCTGTAACAAGTAGAATAAAATTCAGACTCCTTTATCTGGTCTACACTGTCTTGCAGGAATTGACCCTCATCTACTGCTCAGACCACTCCTAGCATTCTCCCCACTCTTTACCACCGTCTAGGCAGGTCCAGCTCACAGCCTTTGCACTTCCCGTCCTCTCTGCCTGCAGCATTCTTTCCTTTGAGCTTCACGTGGATGGCTCCTTCTGCACTTAGTTTCAGCTCTAATGCCATGCAAGAATAATTCATCAGAGAACAGCCTCTTACTTTCAGACACGTTCTCTAAGATTGCTCTGTTTTATTAGCTTTGAAGAATGGGTCATTGCTGAGGATTTTATTGTATTTTTTATGCCTAATTGTTTATCGCCTGCCTCCCATGACTTGAATGTAAGTAACATGAGGGCGGGGACCTTGTTTTTTCTGGACACTGCTGTATCCACAGCACCTAGAAGAACAACTAGCACATAGCCGGAACTTACGAAAGATTTCCTGAGTGATGAAGGGACAAATAAACGAGTGGAGAAATCAATGTAGTACAATCCCTTTCTTTCTTTCTTTCTTTTTTCTCCAGTATACCTTCTGCTCCCCTCTCACTTTCTTCTTCTTCTGGAATCCCAATTATTCTAATGTTGTTTCGTCTTATGGTGTCACTTATCTCTCGAATTCTCCCCTCATGGTCCAGTAGCTGTTTGTCCCTCTTTTGATCAGCTTCTTTATTCTCTGTCATTTGGTCTTCTATATCACTAATTCTTTCTTCTGCCTCATTTATCCTAGCAGTGAGAGCCTCCATTTTTGATTGCACCTCATTAATAGCTTTTTTGATTTCAACTTGGTTAGATTTTAGTTCTTTTATTTCTCCAGAAAGGGCTTTTATATCTCTCGAGAGGGTTTCTCTAATATCTTCCATGCCTTTTTCGAGCCCGGCTAGAACCTTGAGAATTGTCATTCTGAACTCTAGATCTGACATATTACCGATGTCTGTATTGATTAGGTCCCTAGCCTTCGGTATTGCCTCTTGTTCTTTTTTTTGTGTTGAATTTTTACGTCTTGTCATTTTGTCCAGATAAGAGTAAATGAAGGGGCAAGTAAAATACTAAAAGGGTGGCAACAACCCCAGGAAAATATGCTTTAACCAAATTAGAAGAGATCCAAAATCGTGAGTGGGGAGAAAGGGGATAAAAAGAGGTTCAAAAAGGAAGAAAGAAAAAAGAAAAAAAAAAAAAAAAGAAAAGAAAAGAAAAGAATTTTTTAAAAAAAGAAAACACCTAAGAAAAATGTAAAATATATATATATATATATATATATATATATATATTAGATAAACTAGTAAAAAATCGTTAAAAAAGAAAAAGGTAACAGTTAAAAAAAAATTTTACCCGAAGGCGAGAAAAAAAAAAAATGAAAAAGAAAAAATTAAATTAACTGCAAGACTAAAAAAAATCACAGGAAAAAAGCCATGAGTTCCGTGCTTGGCTTTCTCCTCCTCTGGAATTCTGCTTTTTTTTTCTTTAAGATTTTTTATTTATTTATTTGACAGAGGTCACAAGTAGGCAGAGAGACAGGCAGAGAGAGAGAGGAGGAAGCAGGCTCCCCGCTGAGCAGAGAGCTCGCTGCGGGGCTCAATCCCAGGACCCTGAGATCATGACCTGAGCCAAAGGCAGTGGCTTAACTCACTGAGCCACTCAGGTGCCCCTCCTTTCTTTTTAAGATGAGGAAACCGAAGTCCCAAATTGAAAGTGACTTGCCCAAAGCCACAAAGAGGAGACCTATTCTTCTGACCCTGATTTTTATGATCTTTCCAATGTATTAGCCTGCATCTCACTGTGGTTCTCAGCCAGGGCGATTTTGCCTACCAGGAGACATCTGACGATGTCTGAAGAGATTTTTATTTGTCTTAACTGTAGTGAGATTGTTACTGGCACCTAATGAGTACAAGCCAGGGATGCTGCTAAATATCCTTTAATTCACAGGACAGCATTCCACGCTAAGAATTAGGTGGCCCAAAAAATCAGTAGGTCTGAGTTTGAGCACCCCTAGTAGTGTTAGGGGAAAGGCAGGATAAGCCTCCTCCATTCTTCACTCTTCCTCTGAACCATAGGAAATCTTATGTAAGACTGCCTCCATTGCTCTACCTAAGTTGAGCAACAGCCCTCATCTAAGAAGGATATTGTCCTTGACCATAGGGCATGCCACCTTCAATTAATATTGGTTATAAAATTTGTTAAAGAAATTAGTTGCCCAAGCTGTTCTTTCTGCTCATTTGTATTATTTTTTTTTAAGATTTTATTTATTTATTTGACAGAGAGAGACACAGAGAGAGAGGAACACAAGCAGAGGGAGTAGGAGAGGGAGAAGCAGGCTTCCTGCCAAGAAGGGAGCCCAATGTAGGGCTCGACCAGGACGCTGGGATCATGACCTGAGCCAAAAGCAGACAGTTACTGACTGAGCCACCCAGGAGTCACTCATTTGTATTCTTCTACCTATCCTTCAGTCATAAATTCTACCAATTCCAAGAAGCCTTTCCTGAGTCCACAGTTCATGTCTCCCTATACTATACTCTTAGCACTCAACATAAATGAATTAAAATACTAAATTAAGCTCAAAAATTGCTCATTTCCCCACCATCCCTGGTTTATGCATTCCTTGAAGCAGGCATAGAGTCTCGACAAGACATTGGGCACTAAGTGGTGCTCAGGAAGTACCTTCTGGAAGGAAGACACGTGTCTCTGACAGGCTACATATCCATTTAAAGTAACAACAAAGAAAACCTTATAAAATGAATACAAGAGAAAAGGAAAACTTTCCCTTTTTATCTGCAGCTAAAGGAAGTTGGGAGGCAGGAGCGTTAATTGACGTATCTTTTCAGAACATTGCTTGTCTTTTGTGCATGAATGCCAGCGTTCATGAAGAAGGCAGAGTCAGCTCCCCACCAACTTGGGAACAGCCTCAATGAGTGATTATCTCTAAGGTGGTGGTGGGGGTCCCTGGAGCTGGAGGAACAGTGTGGTATCTGCAAATCCTTAAGCCGATGACTGGGACAGGGCCGGCAGCCTGGCTGTGTTATCAGTACCCCAAGGGAGATAAGAAAAACAAAGTAGCCACCTTCATACTGCTTTCCCAGGAAGCCGGCTGGCTTGCTTTAAGCCTACTGTGCTATTCAACTCAACATAGCTGCAAACAAACAAGATTAGAAATAAACGGTAGATTTCCTCTTAAAATAGAACATGAAACAAAAGCTTTTTTTTTTTTTTTTTTTTTTGGTCATCATGGACAAGACAGTGGAAATGCCTATTTGAGGAAAACAATTCCACATTAGCTTAAAATACCCATTTAAAACACAAAACTCCGAACCCTAGAAAGGCCTTTAGAAATATGGCCATGTTCATGGGCCTCCTGGGTAGCAGTCAGTTAAGCATCTGCTTTCAGCTCAGGTCATGATCCCAGGGTCCTGGGGAGCCTACTTCTCCCTCTGCCTGCCTCTCTCTCTCTCTCTCTCTCTCTCTCTCTCTGACAAATAATGAATAAAATCTTTCCTAAAAAAAGAAATATGGCCACATTCCCATTTTATGGATGAGGAAACAGATCTGGAGAGCAGAAAGGACCAGTCTGAAATCATACAGCACACCAGTGGAAACCAGAATCTTCATCTGAGCTTCCTGTCCCCAGTTCCCACTGTGTATGTGTGATTTGGAGTAGGGGATGGGGTGGGGAAGGTCAGTGGGCCAGAGAGTCTAAATACCTGGGCTCCAGATTTTATCAAACGACACTGTGTGATTTAGGGCAAGCCAGTTCTCTTGCCTCACCTTCCCCATCCATTCAGTCATGGGTTTGGCCTGAATGACCTATAAGATGCCTCCCAGTTCCAAAGTTGCATGTTATGACCTCAGCGCATCCAAATAATAAATATACAAACAAATAAAAATATAGAGAGTATATACTTTATACCAGACACCATGCTAAATATTTTTTTCCATACACTGTCTCGTTTAATCTTTATGACCCTATAAAACAGGCATGTTTATTACTTCCATTTACATATGAGAAAGTTGGGAGTCAGGTTAAGTAACTGGCTCAGAGTCACAAAACCGGTGTGTGGTGACAGTGGCATTTGAACATTTACCTGTCTGACCTCAGGGATGGAAATTACAAGTTCAAAGAATATCCAAATGTTAGTTCTGTTCAGTTCTTCCTGGGACTGAGACCTCACACCCATCTGCACAGAAATCACCCCCTCTTGGGACACTGATTGTGTATCTCTGTAACTTGTACCCATTGATCCAATGATGCTTCAAGATCACCAAGAAGTCTCACACTTATTTTATAAAATAAGTCTTTAGATAAGGGAGAATTGTATTTATGACCCGATTTTGAGCATCTTCTCTTTTGTGAATTAAAATTTATAATCACTTCTCTGGTTCTTTGTTTGGACTGACTTTCAACTCCCTTACAACACCAGCAGAATGTCCCTGCCCACACTCAACATATTTCTTACTCTCAACTTAGAGTATTATTACTGATTAAATCCCTAGTGTTTACAAAGATGGTGGGAACAAACATGATGAGCGCAGTGCAAATCTGAGCAGAGGCTTTTGGGGCTGTGATAGAGTCACAGGAATCACCCTTCCATCTTGAACAACTTTTTTTTTTTTAAGGGAAAATGAGCCAAAGAAAAGAAATAATAAAGATCAAAGTGAAGACATGAAGTAGAACACAGAATAAAAATAGAAATAATCAATGATTTGAGAAAGTGCTAAAATGGGTAAACCTCTGGCCAAACTGATCAGGAAAAAGAAGGAAGGAAGGGATGAAGGAAGGAGGGAAGCAGGGAAGGAAGAAAGGGTGGAAGAAAGAAAAGAGGAAAGAAGGAAGGCCATCAGTATAGAGTTCATTGATAGTAAAAGTATAAAAAGTAAATATTATAAACAACCATATGCCAGTAAATTCTACACATTGTTTGAGATGGACAAATGCCTTGAAAAACGCAAAATACTGAGATTCACTAAAAACAAACAAACAAACAAACAAACAAAAAAACCCAAATATGCCCATGTCTATTAAAGAAATTGAAAAATTAACTAATAACCAAACAAAAAAATCACCATGCCCGGATGGTCATTTTTATCACAGAAATACAAGTTTCCTTTAGCATTTGAAAATAAATCAGTGAAATTTACCATATGAAGAGACTGAAAAGAAAGCCCACATGATTATTTCAATAGGCACAGGAAAAAGATTCAACAGAATTCAATGTCTATTCACGAATAAAAACTCCGACCAACTAGAAATAGAAGAAACATGTTCAATTGGTAAAGAGCCTTAAAAAAAGCTTTTGACTAATATTATATTTAAGAGTAAAGATTGAATCTTAAAATTGGTGAAAAAAGGCAAGAACACCTGCTTTCAATGCTTTTCTTCAGTATTGTACTGGAAGTCCAGTGCAATAAAGCAAGAAAAATTTCCATACAAATTGGGAGAGAAGAAATAAAATTATCATTATTGAAAGATGGTATAAGATATTAAGGGATCGCTAAAACAGCTATAAGATAGTAAGGGAGTTTATCAAGTTTGCAGGGTACATATTGAATACACGAAAATTAATTGTTTAGAAGCAGTAAAAATTAATTGTATATAAGCAATAAACAATCATAAAATACAATTAAAAACAACTTATAAGATCATCAAAATATAAAAGTAATTAAGGGTACCTGGGTGGCTCAGTCCATTAAGCGACTCCCTTCAGCTCAGGTCATGATCCCGGAGTCCCAGGCTGGCGCGATCAGATGATCAGCAGTGAGTTTGCTTCTTCCTCTGCCCCTACCCCACTCATGCTCATTTTCTCGCTCTCTAATAAATAAATAAATAAATAAATAAATAAAATCTTTTAAAAATATATGAAGCAATTAGTGATAAATTGACAAAAGATGTACAAAACTTATACACTGAAAACTACAAACCATTAACGAGACATATGAAAGAACACCTAAACAAATGGGATATGCCACAATCATGAACTGGAAAAATTTAATTCTTAATATTTTTAAGAATTTAATTCTCCCTAAACTGATCTGTAGATTCAATGAAATTCCAGTTAAAAATCCAGCAGGCATTTTTTTTAAACACAAATAAAAATTTTCAAGATGATTTCAAAATTTATATGACAATTCAAAGGACATGCTATGGCCAAAACAACTTAGAAAAAAAAGAAAAAAATTGCAGTCCTCACACTACCTGATTTCAAAACTTATAAATCTATAATAATCAAGACAGTAAAGATTTGACATAAAGTTACAAGAACCTATTAATGCAACAGAATAGAGTATAGAATTAGACCCACGTGAACATATGTGGTCAATGGATTTTTGACAAAAATGCAAAGGGAATTAAAAAAGGGAAAGGATACATATTCAGCATATTGTGCTGGTACAATTTGATAGCCATTTGCAAAATGAACCAACCTGAACTCTTATCACAATGTTAAAAAAAAAAAAGCAATTCACATGAGACATAGGCTTAATTGTGAGATAAAGCTATAAAACATTTGGAAGGGAAAAGTCTTAGGGACTGTAAGTTACGCAAAGACTTATTAAGTAAGATACTGAAAGCATAAAACTTGAAAGAAAAACATAGGTATGTTGAATTTCATCAAAATTGCTCTTCAAAGGTTATTAAGAAAATAAAAGTGAAGTCACAGATTAGGAGATGACGTTTGCATAACACAGAGCTGACAATGGGCTTTTATCCAGGAAATATAAAGCACTGTTACAATTTAAGAATGAGAAGACCAGCAACCTAAGTTTTTTAAATGGGCAAATAATTTCAGTTGGCACTTCACTAAAGAAGATATACAGGTGGCATATAAACCTACGGGGGAAAAAAGCACCTAACTAGTCATTTATGTTTTTAAATTTTTAAAAAATATTTTACTTATTTATTTGGAAGAGAGAGAGAGCATGTGAGAGAGAAATGGAGGACCGTCTGTGTGCATGAGCAGGGGGAGAGGGAGGCACAAAGGCCCAGGGAGAAGCAGGCTCCCCACTGAGCAGGGACCCCCCAACACTGGGCTCAGTCCTGACCTAAGTCAAAGGCAGACACTTAACTGAGCCACCCAGGTGGTTTTATTTCTTTATTTAATGCAAAAAAAAAAAAAAAAAAAAAGAGAGAGAGAGATGCAATTACACATTGACTAGGATGGCTAAAATTTTAAAAAATAATACAAAAGATGATTCCAAATATTCATATAGAAGCTGGACAACTAGAACTCTCATATACTGCTGGTGGGAATATAAAATGGTAACCATTATGCAAAACAGTTGCACTTTTTAAAAAAAAGTTAAATGTACACCTGCTATAAAACTCAGTCATTTCACTTCTAAGTATTTACTCAAGAGAAATGAAAGTATTTATTCAAAATAAGAGTTGTACATGAATATTCATAACAGTGCTATTTGTAGTAGCCAAAAATTGGGCTCCACCTGAGTGTCTATCATCAAGGTAATGTAAATAATTTGTGGCAAATCCATACAATGAGACAGTATTCAGCAATAAAAAGGAACAGACTATTTATACATGCTACAACATGAATAATTTCCAAAGTAATTATACTGAGTATAAGAAGCCAGATAAAAGAAGAGTACATAGTGCATGAGTCTATTTGTATTAAATTTTTTTTTTAAGAGAGGGTTGGGTGAGGGCCAGAGGTAAGGGAACGAGGGAATCTTAAGCAGGAGCCACACCCTGCATGGAGCCTGACACAGGGCTTAATCCCACAGTCCAGAGATCACCACGCCGGCTCAATTAAGAGTTGGTCACTTAATTGACTGAGCCACCCAGGTGCCACCATTGGTATAAAATTCTGTAATTTTTTTTTTTTTAAACTTGACAGGCAGAGATCACAACTAGGGGCACATGGTGGCTCATGGGTTAGGGCCTCTGCCTTCAGCTCGGGTCATGATTTCGGGGTCCTGGGATGGAGCCCCGCATTGGGCTCTCTGCTCAGCGGGGAGCCTGCTTCCTCCTCTCTCTGCGGGCCTCTCTGCCTACTTGTGATCTCTGTCTGTCAAATAAATAAACAAAATCTTAAAAAAAAAAAAAGTGGTGATGAATTCCCTTGTACATTTCCACGAAGGGCCTCTTTGAGACCCAAGGTCACCACTTCGCAGGACTGCTAGAGAGGGCTAGGCAGCTCTGCCAGGAAACCAAGTGTTTTCCTGGGCAAGGCCAATTGTGCAAGCATGTGAGTCCTGCCTTGTTACCACAGTTCTCTGGTCAAACTGCCTAAGAGCATAAAAAAGCAGAAGATCTCCAAGCTTCACATGAGGCTATAAATGATCATCATTGTTAAAAGAGATCACCTTTTCCTCAGGGTCTGAGCAAAGGATTTTAGGAGTTGTTGCAGGTTTGGGGAAACATCAGTAATAGTAATTCCCATCCCATCTCTAAGACCCACTTCATTCCATGTTCTCTCATTCTGTTCTCCAGTTATCTTCAGGCCTGACCTCTGGGCGTCTGCCACTCTATAAAGTCACAGTTGAAATGTAGAGGGAGTTCCAATGCATTTTTCTAAGAGCCTTGCAGTATATTCTTGCCAAGGGGTTCTCTCTCTGCTATGTGTATCCAAAAGGAGCTTCCATGAACATGTTTCCAGCTCAGTAAACATTCAACAGGCAACATATATTGAGGCCTATTGTGTGTTAGTAACAGGGCTGGGCATATAGTGATAAATAAGACCCATATCCTGCAGGCCAGAAAGTCAGTCAGCCAGAACAGTCTTTGATCTTGTGAAATGTATTTTTTCTGGTTCAGACTTTTATGACCTCCTTGGATGCTCTTACTCTGTCAATTCACATTTTAAGGTTCAGTTCTAGAACAGTTTTAACAGAGCGAAAATAACCTCCTTGATTCAGACAATCAATTCAGCCAACTGTGTCTATCCAGTGGAGTGAGGCTCCAAACCACCACCCGACGAAGTAATTTTACAAAAGCTCTGGGGAAGATCATCAACATCCTACAGGACAGTAATCCTGATGTACGAGTTAAGACACGCGCACGAAGAGGGAAGCTGTTCTCTCACATCTTAGTCTTCCATGCAGTGTAGATATTCTTTGAGATTTTTGAGGTAATAAAGACAGATAAGAACAGAAAGTTCTGGAAGGCACTTCACAGAGACCTCAGGCGGATCATACTCTTGGATGGCAATTTTCTCAGGTGTGGAGAATGAGCTCTAGTTGAAAAGGCAAGAGTATGTCCCCTAGCAGAGCAGGAAGAAACCTGGCATTTGTCTTAATTTGTGTAAGGTTTCTAACAGTCGCCTTTTTAATTGACAGACCAAATACCCAGCAGCTGCTACTGCCCCAGGTCCCGAGGCTGGAATGCAGACTGACTATTAATTTCCTGAAAGCCTAGCAAAACAAAGATGAATGCCAGATTCTCAAGAATAGTATCCTCTTCACATAACCAAGCTTCCTCCCGCTTTTTAACCTCTTCCCAAAGTCTCAGCCAAGATAAAAGAAACATGAGAGTGTCACCTTGGATCCTATCTCACCACGCTGAACCACCTGAGAAGCCTATCATACTTGGCAGCAGAGATTGGGCTTCGTCTTGTCAACAGCCTGGCTGTCCTGGGATTTTCTGTTCTTCACATCTGTCATTATAAAGACAACGCAGACATTTGTCAGTGCGGTGCACCTAACTTTTTCAAGAGTTGCTCCTGAGACATGCTCCAGAAGCGGGAAGCCTGGCTGTGGGTAATGAGCTCTGGGCCAGCAGAGTGGACTTTTAACTCCCTGTTTGACTCCTTGTTTATCCTTGAGAAAGCTGTTCTTTTTGAAACTGCGTATTCATCCAAAGTCCAGGGAAATAACAGCCATTTTGTCTGCAGGATGTCTGTAACGCTCAAATGAGGTAATGTATATGAATATGAGAGCAGAAGACCCCAGTGATTTAGATAGTAACCACTGACAGATAAGGTGGGCTCCCCAGGTCAAGGGAGAGACACAGAAATTTTTAATCAGTTCAAATGACCAAGAGGAGCAAAACCAGTCTGCAAAGCCTGAGATGACGAGCTTGCACAAAATTTAGCCAAATTTGCAAAAAGACCTCTGCAACACATCCTATTATGCTCTCCAGTAGTTCTTGTACTCTGAAACTGCTACCGGAAATAGTGAGCTGGCTCCTGCTTGCCATTCTGCTCCCGAAACTTGCAGATTGGGACTTTTGCCTGATAAGAGTCCTTAAAGGGTGCAGAACTTGTGTTTTTTGCCTCTTTAACTCTGAGCTTAATCCTTTCTCTTCAGAGCATACTTCTGCTTTGTTGTGAGACGCTATGTCTCTGTTATTTGCAAACTGCATGGTGGTAAATCTTTTCCTTGCCTCTGACCAAATCTTCACATTCCAGAAATTTTAAATGACAAATGTACTTGATAAAAGGAAAAAAAAAATCACCATATAAGTTTAAAGAAATAATACAGTTGATGGTTAATCTGGGTTGGTTTTTTTTTTTTTTTTTAAAGATTTTATTTATTTATTTGGGAAAGATTACAGGTAGGAAAGAGAGAGAGAGCACAAGCAGCGTGAGGTGGAGGGGCAGAGGGAGAGAGAGAAGCAGACTCCTCACTGACCTGAGATCTCAATGAAGGGCTCCATGCCAGGACCCCAAGATCACGATCTGAGCCACCCAGGTGCCCCATGGTTAATCTGCTCAACTTGTATTTATTTATATGGACCACATGGACATAAATAGTTAACGATATGGTCTTTGTTAAATAACAAAAGAAAAAAAATTTTATTAGGGATAAGAATTAACACACCTGATGCCTGGACCATATTTGAGTTTTAGCACACAGGTACACGGAAAAATAAATTTTCATTGAATAAAACCTGTGTGTGTGAGTGATGGGATGCAATCTGGGTATCAGCTCAAACTCCAGCTGTTCTTTAGCCTGTAGCAGGTATCTGTCTCAGGCACCTCCACGCTCCTGGAGAGTGTTGCTAACCCTGGGCATTACCATTAAGGGACTGGTGCCTAAACATGGAGCTCAATGGAGGAAACCAACAGGTCCCAGATACATTTAAGAAGTTTAGCTGGGTATCATTCTGCTTAAAAGTATTGGGAGAACATAATTAGAAACAAATCTCTTCCCAACCTAGAAAACCTCTCCACAAAGGACATAGAGAAAGAAGACACTTGACCATTGACTAAACATTAAGCCATGTGATGAGCATCACAGGGAACCTGCTAAGTGATTGCAAAGACAGAAAAGACTCTCTCTCAGCCCCTTATATGACCAAGTGGATACAGTAGACACATGTTCTCAAAATAAACGACAACTTAAGTAAGAGGACCTGACAGCACCTTTGTCATGCACAGTTCATCCTAACTTTGCCTAGGGAATTGGGGAGACCACCTGAGTTAAGCCAATTGGCTTTATTCAGAAAAGAAACAAATTTTTTCATATCTTTGTGACAAGAGGTAGCTTTGCAAATTGGAGTAAGGTACCCATCGAAATTAGCCTCTTACCCTCCTTTGGGAACTGGGCAACAGAGATCTACCCCCTTTGCATTTCAAAAATATCGTTTCCAGGCTCAAGAGAAAAGACAGCCCTGGGTCAAAAAACTTACAATAGATCTCTCTAGTCTTCAAAGGAGAGCATGTCAAAGAGATGAAAAAGTGCTTACAACTACAAGCTTTCTGAGGTAAATGCCCTAAGCCAAAGGAAGGGAGGGAAATCTTTTCCTATATTTTCAAAAGGAAAATAAACCTCTTATTTTTAATTTGTCCTTGTCCTTACAACAGTCAATAGCTCTTAAGCAGAAAAATTACATTTGAGAGAATAGATGGAAGGTATGAATGGTGAATTTTCTGGTGACAGAAAGTCTGGATAACTGCCTTTCGTGGTTGGCTTTGGAGGCCAAGAGAATCCCTGAATTCCTCCTCTTCCTGAAGCAGGTCTCAGACCCTCTCTGATCTTATGAGCTAGTAACCAAAGGGGGGATGTCAATTCTCACAAATTAGTCAGCTGCTAGCAGCGTGTCTGCTGTTTCTCTGGATATTTCTGCTCTGAATGCTGCCCTCTACGTGATCTCACCCGTCACCTGTCTGGTAGGCGGGTCTCCTTGCTCTCCACCTCTGCAACTCTGACCTCTCTGTTTCACAGAGTGTCCCTGCTGATCTCCTGCAGAGGAGGGTCTAGAGAGCCGCACCCCTGTTGGTCACCTGCTGTGGCTCTGCATCTGTCACGTCCTGATGCTGCTCAGACTTCCTGCAATATTGCCACAGGTCATCCCTTAGTGACAGGATACTTGAGGAAGCGGCTCCCTTCACCACACCACCTGCTTACCTTCTTACCTTCCCTGCTCACTGGCTCTATCCAAAACTCTTTTCTACAAAGAGGGGTACACTTTCTCCTTCCTGTGCCCCACTTGGACCCTCAGCAATAGAATTCTTTATGTTTTCCCACGTAGTCCTCTCCCATGGCCTAGGTGCCCTGAGGAAACTAGTTGGAACAGTTTAACATAGTGCCTCGGGCAACCAGAGTCCCTGCTTCCCAAGACAGTCAGAGGTTAGCACTGAAATTCCCCCAACTCAGTCCAGAGCAAATGAGGACGGTTGGTTACCCTATGACAGCATCTCAAACTTTAACGAACATACAAATTCCCTGGGGATTTGTGTGCATAAAGACCCTTATACAGTAAGTCTGGGGTGTGGCCATATTTTGAGTGGCAAGGGTTTAAAGTACAGCATCATGGGTTTGGGTTTTTTGTTTGTTTGTTTGTTTGCTTGCTTTTGGCTTTGGTTTTGTTTTGTTTTGTTTTGAGATCAATTTCCTTCCCTTTCGGGCTTGCTATTAATGTGGGCACCCACAATAGCCTCTGTTTAGCCGTGATTTTCTGAGCTCCATCATCCCATTGTTCTCATTGCGATCTGGCTTTTGCCAGAGGCTCCTCTGATCCACCAGATGGGCTAGTTGCAATAGTTGCAATCCTGGTAGTAAACATTGACCTCCTACTCAACATCCAACCCTCATATTTTACTTCCAATAGGAACTGAGAAATAAGTAAAAAAATGGACAGGATTTAGCAATCATGTCTTCCAGCTCTTATGACTGTAAGTTACTTAAAAGCAGAGACTATTACTCATTACTGGTCCTTTAAACACAAAACATGACTCCTTGCTAAGAGTAGACTTTCTATAAATGCTTGTTGTTTCCCTGTCTAGGCCCTGATTTCATTCTCCAGGACCTAATCAACATTTAGAACCTTCTAGCAAATGGAAAAATGATAGTAGCAGAGGCATCTTGAGTTGTAAGGACATAGAATTTAGAACTGGGTTAAAGAGTGAGTGTGTATTTCTCCAGGGTTCACATTTACTATAAAATGCTCTTGTTTTAACCATGATGGGACCCAGGGAAGGCCACCCCAAAATAGGCTAAAGCAGCATGTAAATTATTTTGAATTGAAGTTACTTAAGAAATCGCAGGTGTAAGAAGGCACTCTGACACTCCCTGTCTCCCTGACAGCAGGAAATAAATATCCCATGTGAAAGCTATTTTCCCTGTATAGGATGTAGAGAGACATCCTTATAGCCAGAGATAGAGAATTTAGGGCCAAGAAGGCTATGTAAACAAACTCTTATTAGTTACTTCACTAATTAGTACCCAAGCCCAAGTTTCTTTGTCAGTTCTTCATAAATTTATTGTTTCTTTGTCTAAAAGATATATAAACAGCCTACTTGGTCAATCCTTAGGTTCCCAAAACTGTGACACCTCTATACATAAGAAATTAATTTTGTAGGTTTTTTCGTCTTGTTCATCTGTCTTGTGTCAATTTAACTATTGGACCAGCTGAAAGAACCAAGAGGGATGAGCGGAAAATTTTCCCTTCCTGACAATAGCAATTGCCTTTTAGGTAAATGGCATTACACTATGAACTCTCTTACTGAGGTTAAGCAAAGAAAATAGTTTGCAGGGTAAACACATGAGGACACTCAAAAAATAGTGCTAGCCTAGGATGGAACATCAACTTAAAAAAATCTATAAAGGAGATACTTTCTGTCCAACAAATGGCAAAGAAAATAATAGTGTTATAATAAACATAATTTATTTAATATTTTGTTTTACCTTTATGGTGGCTTTGTTTGCAGAGAGACAAACAAAAGGAGAAGAAGATTTTAAGGAAAAGGTTGAGCAGAAAGATGGTAAAAGAGTTGCTTAGATAAACTTCTCATTATATAACTCATCTAAAATATAAGAATTACATATTTTGTCAATGCATAGATGAGCTGTGGGGGAGAGTGAAGAAGCCAGGCATAAAAGAAAATATGGCTCCCTGGGGAGAGTTTGCCCTTGCAGGAGCTCTGATCTGGGGTGGCCTAGACGTTTCTAACTGGAGACCAAGTCTGAGCTTGGGTTTGAACACTGAAAGAAAGCCTAGAAGTAGTCATGGGAGAAGATTACCCACACAATTGATAATTTACTTCTCAACTGCAACACTTGAAACTAGAAGATATTTTTAAATTTCTAAAAGAAAATGATTGTCAAAGTAGCACTGTGAGTTAATCTATCAAGACAATAAAGAAATAGAGACACTTGCAGACCAACCAAAACTGAGTTTACTTCTGACATCTCTCACTAAAAAAAAAAAAAAAGAGAGAGAGAGAGAGAGAGAGAGATGTTCTTCAGAAAAAGGAAAAGATTCCAGAAGAATGATCCAACAAATGAAAGGATACCAAACCACGAACAGTGTGGACTTCAGGGTAAAACCAAACTGATAGTGACTGTAAAAGAAATTAACAATATAGTTCCACTTTTGGTGCAAAATTCAAGATAAAATTCATATCCTGGACAACAATGGCATGTGGGATGAGGAAACTGAATACCTCAGGTCATTTGAATTTCCTCCTGTTGTTCAGGAGGAAGATAAATACTTTGAACTTTAGATTTATTTAGGACTTTGAGTTAAATGGGCATGTTAACATTATAAGGGTAGCCAGAAAAGTGGGATGTAAAACTTCTAAACTGGTGGAAGAAAATAAGTTGAATGGGGTAGGAGTAGGGGACAGAGTAAATCCAAAGGATGGAAAGAAAATGGAATTAAAAAGAAACATTTAAAAAGCAGAAAAACGGAAAGTATGAAATAAGATGAAAAAAATGAATTCAAGCATGCCATTTATTTCAATCAATGTGGGTGAGCTGTACTCCAGTTGGAAAACAGGGGTTTTTAGATAGGGTTTAAAACAAACTCAGCTATGTGGTACATACAAAAGAAACAATGAAACCATAAAGGCATAGGATGCTTAAATAAACAGATGGAAAAAGAAATTCTAGGGAAAAGTCAAACATGGTAGACTCTATGTTAAAAATATTACTCAATAAAGAGGTTTATTAAATATTAACAAAAACTTCAATTCTCTATGAAGATAATTCTAAACTTGTAACCACTTAAAAATATATGTATAGAGGAAGTGGTGATGCAACATGGGGGCTTAAGTGGGTAGGAGAAGAATCAATGAAACAAGATGGGATTGGGAGGGAGACAAACCATAAGTGACTCTTAATCTTACAAAACAAACTGAGGGTTGCTGGGGGGAGGGGGGTTGGGAGAAGGGGGGGTGGGGTTATAGACATTGGGGAGGGTATGTGCTTTGGTGAGTGCTGATTCACAGACCTGTACCCCTGGGGATAAAAATACATGTTTATAAAAAATAAAAAATTAAAAAAAATATATGTATAGTATCCAGCAGTGGAAGAGTGTGCATTATTTTTTTTAATTAACATACAATGTATTATTTGTTTCAAGGGTACAGGTCTATGATGCATCAGTCTTACACAGTTCACAGCACTCACCATAGCCCATACCCTCCCCAATGTCCATCACTCAGCCAGCCGACTTGGAATCTTTGAGGAAATACACCTTCATGTTAGACCAGAGAAGTCCCAATACCGTTTAAGGGGTTTGAGCCTATATTCTCTGATAATAGAACCAGTAAATTAGAAATCAATTTTAAAAAATGATCCCTGGAAGCAGGAATACTTCCAATGATAATTTTTCCTCAATCTTTCATTTAGGCCTTGTTGATTGACAATTTTGATAAATCCATACCTTGTCATTTTCTGGAACCCACTATTCTACTTTTTCAATAACATACAAAATATTTGGTTGTAGTATGACCAGTTTGTAAATTCGTTCTCTGGTCATGTAGCACACACTTGAGCATGCAAATGTACATGCTCACTCTTTGGTTGGTTGACCTAATTTAATTTTAAAAACAAGCTGAATTTCAAAAATTCAGTTTTCCAGTTTAGCCCAGCCATTCAATGCTCTATCAGTAAATTGAAATTTATTTTTTTTTAAAACCTCTTTGGTATAAGTAAGTTTTAAAGATAAGTGGTATAAATATTGATTATAGTTGTACTATAAATATAAAAAAATTCAGTTGTTAATCTTTATGACAAAGTTCTGTTTGTCATATCTTTCAAATGGTTCCAAGTACATGAATTTCATTTAATTTTAAAGAATGTTAATACAAATAACAATATATAGAATTAGTTTGGTAATGATAGGATCTATGAAGCTGATTATGATAAAAATGCATTCAGTTATAAACTTTGTAAAAGCAAGAACCAAGTCATTTCCCTCACCATTTTATCTTTAGTGCTTAACATCATATCTTGCACATAATAGATAGTCACATTTTTTAATAGAAAAAAAAAGATATTGTAAATGTAGGGTGGTAAGTGGTTAAAGGCCAGAAATAAAAAGGCCACATCTAATATGAAAGGAAAAGCACTCATAGTCATTAATTATTTTATTTCTTTTAACCAATTTCTACGGAGTGCCTGCTCTATACCAGGATCTGCTCTAGGTGTTATGTGATGTGTTGATGAATGATAGGCACGGTTCATTAGCCAGGGTAGAACTTACAATCTGGGGAGATACGATTTGTTGGAAATATATAGGGTGGTCACAAGAATCAAGTTCTAAGCTTTTGAACAATGTGATAAGGGAGAACTCAATTCATCACCCACAATGGGCATCTTACAATGCAATTTTTATTTTAGTCAAAATTTGTCCATTTATGATAATTCTTTAATATCAATTACAGTTGACACAGTAATTTAATATTCATTATCTCATTTGAAACAGAAAGACTGAGTATTATCACTAATTTACAGATGAGGAAATTAAATTGGAGATGCAGGTAGATCTCAAGTTTGGAACCCAGATTTCCTAGATCCAAATTATTGGAGATAAAGGTGATGCCACATCTTAAAGATTGGGTTTTGATGTTTGTTTGCTTTTAGCAAATATTTGACTAAAAACCATAGTCTGCTTTTTGTACTTTGCAAAATATCAAGCTATTTAGCTTTGGCAAATTTCATTTCTGGATGCTTGTCAGAACTCTTCCCTTTTTGTCTGAGGATTAGTTATTAGCTGTAGAGACACAGTCAGGAAGTCTTCGGTTATATGAGCAGGAATCCCTGGAAGCAAGGTTGGTTGGATCTGGCATTAGCCTACTGAAATTCTTGAGACGAGACAACTTGGTCATGCATCTCTGTATTCCCAGTCTCCCCTATTTATGCGGCTGGCCAAATGAAGATGGGTCGGCAATAAAGCATGTTACTCCCCCATGCCATTCTGGCAGCCACTGCCAGACCCAGGCCCTTGTGACACTGCAACTCAAATTACCTTCCCAAACAGCTCTGCCATACCTTTGCTCAGAAGCCGTGGGTAGCTCTTTCTTGCCTGCTAAATATTGATCAGATCCCTCAGTCTGTCCTCCAAAGTTCTCCTTAGTCTTTTTTTTTTTTTTAAAGATTTTATTTATTTATTTGCCAGAGAGAAATCACAAGTAGATGGAGAGGCAGGCAGAGAGAGAGAGAGGGAAGCAGGCTCCCCGCTGAGCAGAGAGCCCGATGTGGGACTCGATCCCAGGACCCTGAGATCATGACCCGAGCCGAAGGCAGCGGCTTAACCCACTGAGCCACCCAGGCGCCCCCTCCTTAGTCTTTTTGAGGTTTCTTGTGTTCCATTCATTCAGGACCTCCTCGCCTTGCACCATTAATATCCTGGTCTCCAGCACACCTGATTTTGTACCACTCTGTGTTTTGGCTCAAGCTATTTCTTCTGTCTGGAGCACACTGCTCTCACACACACATATGCATGGAAGTCTAACACATCCTTAACAATCTCTCCTTCTCCTTGGATCCCTGACGTGTAAGGAATCACCTTTCCCCATGCTCCCACCATGAGCTCTGAGTTTGCTTTGCCTCCACGACCCTTAGCCCATTCAACCTCGTCTCAGTTACTGAACTGCACGGCAGGAGATTAGGAGTTATGCTTGGGTGCAGCACCAATGTTTCACTTATGCCGAGCCTGGCTCTGTTTCTGTCACATAGTTGATGTTTTATAAATGTCTCCTGAATTACCAAAATTAATCAATTATGCCATGTAAGGAAACCAGAAAGGCCAAACTCACCTCTATACAGTCAACTTGACCGTGACAATTTCCTCCTCTCAAACATGAGCCCAATGACAGAGACGAGGGGCAACCTGGTCACACTCACGAACAAAGTGACATATATAACATGTTATCTGACATCTATTTTTAAAAATGAAGAATACTTAGATACTCAAGATGGGCATTGGAAATTAAAACTGTCCATTCAGTATTGCCAGAATGTTACTAATGCAAATTGTCTAGGGATCCCAGAGATTGGCACAGCCAGGAAGAAAAAGTTTTCTCACTTCTATGCTTGTTTTCCGTGTATTACAAAGTTAATTTGTATATAGCTCTTCTAAACTTTTGTCTTGCTGACTTTCTGTCTCCCAAATTCAAAAAAATATTGAATTGCTCCTGACATCTAGCTGGCTTGATCTGGAGTGCATGCATAATTTAAGCTGATTGAATATTTTGCCACATTAGAGTGGAAAACATCTGAATCCCCCAAACAGTAAAAGAAAATGACAGGCTCAAATGCCACTTGGCATCACCTTCCGTGATTTCCGCCAGGTAATTAGGGCAGTCTAGGCGGCTGAAATGGAAATTTGCCTTTAGCTACAGGATTCACTCCTGAGCACTCAAGGCCCAGGAACAGAGGACTCTGTCTTTAGCTGATGCAAAGTCTTCTTTCCTTTGTTGGAAGCAAGATAAAATAAAAACATTCCTTAAATTATTTGCTTTTTTTTTTTTAATCTTTTAAAGACTTTTTAAAAAATTTATTTTCTTTTTAACCAAAGAAAGTGGGGTTTGGAAGATGCTTTCATTAACAGAATTTACCTGGCTTTGAAATATACAAAAACAAAACAAAACAAAACACTCTAAAGCCCTCCAGGTTTATCAGAAAAAACAACTAACGAAGCACCAAATCACTCAGGATTATAGCTGCTCTTGGTTTCCCCTCCTCACCTGAGCCTCTGCCTCCTCTCACCCTGTGTCACTCTCCTACCCACATGGCACAAAAGTGCTTGTTCTTTTGCTCCCCTCCTGAGAATGAAGATACAGAGCACACACACACCCACTCCCCCTCCCCATAGTCCCCGTCCCAGCTGTGATTGTAGAGTTGACAATGCCAAGGAGAAAATTCCCCAGGAGAAGGAATGTGGCATTCTGAAGACATTGGGTGGAGAGGCAGATGAACCTCCTGTGTAGCTGCCATTGAGGGGCCATAGGAGCGGGGTTGGGTGGGGGGAAGGGGGCGTTGTGTGTTGGTGAAGGGGCAGCGGACAGAAGCCAGGATCTGGGAGAGGAGCTATGGTTTACCTTAGGGCTCTCCATTTCTTTTTGTTTTCTTTCCATGTTCATCAATAGTAATTGTGATCTTACTTCTGAGAGACCTTGACACTGAGAATGGGGTGGAGGATATGAGTATTCTGGTCCCTGGGAAAGGAAGACTCCAGTCAAAATACACTTGCTTTATTCAGCAAACTTGTGGAACACTTACCAGGTGCCCTGTACTGGCTGAGTTCTGGGGATTTAGTGAGAAACTAAGAAAGGCCATGACCTCATGGAATTTATATTCTAAAAGAAGATGGGCAATAAACCTATGAACAAGCAAACAAACCAGGTCAATATATATAACGGTCATAACCTTGTACAGAAGGTTTTACAGCGTGCAAACACAATGAATATAGAAGCAAGCAGGAAAAGGTGGGGTAGGGCAACTTCAAATCCGGTTGCCTCTACAGGCACTAAGAAAACAGAATTTGGGAAGCTGAGGAATGAGGAACCAACAAGTCCTCTGATCAAAGATGTTTCCCCTAAGAATTTCTTGCAGCAGCCATTTGTAGACAACAATCCCTCCTTCATCATCTTTCTTTTAAAGATGTGAAAACACTCCTCTTCTCTGAATTTCCAAGGCAATTCTCCTAACACATCCTGTTAGTTTATGCCCTGGGCTCTCACACCTCCTGTTCCTTTCTCAGAGTATCTTTCCTCCAGTCTCTGCCCAAAGAAATTTCAAGCTCATCCTTCCAAATTCAACTAAAATATCCTCTCTTGTACCGATCCCAAACAAAGGAGAAGTTTGTATAACTCTATTATAACATATTTCAAATTGTGCTTTGCTGTTGCCTGTTACCAGGCAATTAGGAAAGGTGGGGAGAAGGTGACAAACATTCTTTCCCTGACCAAACTCTGATCAGATTTCCTTGAATTCTCCTCTCAACTAGGCTTCTGTGCTTATATTTACGTAACCCAATTTTAGCAAGAATCCCATTGTTAGGTCTGTAATTAAAAGAGCGAGACTGATACAAAGCAAAGGTCAAGTAAAGCTTAATTTTGCACCAAGCGTCAAGATTCAAACAGACGGGTCGGGGCCGCCTCTTCCAGACAGGGCAACCCCTCCCTGCCTTACAGACTAACTTTTATAGAGCAAAGGCCCTGTGGTTGGGCCTGGCCACACACAGGTGGCCAATGAGATTGTAACACACAGAGAAAGCTACACAGTCATGCTAGGTCACACACGGGTGGCCAATTGAATTACAATTTGCCCTAGTAGATATTTGACCTAGCCTATCACCTTGGTCAGAATTGGCACCCAAAAGGCAGGACCCACACACCTTGGTAGCTAGGGAGACAATATGCTCATCCTACTGACTGGATGTCTCCACCTGGCCTGACCCACACTTGTATTTGGGCTTTGTTACCTGGGACTGGTTTCCCGGACTTGCTTTTAAGTAAGTTCCTCTGTTGGGGAGGGAGTAGGGGGCAAGGTCAATTTAAGTTTTACTGCATAAACAACAAAATCACTGTTTAACCGGATGGAATAGCTCTGGCTAAATAGGCCCTTACACCATGAAGTTGGTTTAACCAGAATCCTCTATCCCCCATATCTGACTACCTTCATATTTGATTAGCTACTTCCTCCTTCCCCACCCACAGTGTCATCCCCTGACCTGCCATCAGAGTCCCTCCTACCCCTGACATTTGCTCTTAGTAATTTTCCATTACTCACCCCAACCTTGTTTCTTGGCTATAAATTCCTATTTTTCCTTGTTTTCAGAGTTGATCCCCATTGCAGTGGTTCCTACAACTATTGTGATGGTCTCCCCCTTTGAATAAAGTCCTCCTTATTGTCTTGGTTTTTTTTTTTTTAAGATTTTATTTATTTATTTGACAGAGAGATCACAAGCAGGCAGAGAGGCAGGCAGAGAGAGAGAGAGGGAAGCAGGCTCCCTCTGAGCAGAGAGCCCGATGCGGGACTCGATCCCAGGACCGAGATCATGACCTGAGCCGAAGGCAGAGGCTCAACCCACTGAACTACCCAGGTGCCCCAAGTCCTCCTTATTGTCTTTAACAAGTATCCTAAATATTTTTTTTTTCTTTAACAGAGGAAGGAAGGAGGAAGGGGAAAGGAAAGAAGAAAGAAGGGAAAAAAGGAGCAAAAGTACAAGAGACAGAAGAAAGATGGAAGAATTTAAACTTCAAAATAAAGTAAATAGTTCATTTCTGGAATATTTGTAGGCCCCCTCCCAAAAAAAGAAACCAAATGCACCACAAAAGATATTTTTGTAATAAAAATAAAAGTTGTGCCTTATCTTGGAAATTCTTCTTTCACCCTGCTGAGACCACCAAGGAATGTAAAATCCCTCCCACACTTCTTTTCAAAGGTATTTGCATATGAGTCATAATTCCTGCCAATCCCAAATTACATAGATCTGCATGCAAGCAATTAGGTGTTTAAAGAGCTAGAGGGGAAGACGAGCAGCTGCTGAACTGCAGGGGAAACAGAAAACCTCTGGTTAGTCACGGAGGAATTGGGAACCTACTAAGCTCTTTCCAGAAGCAATCTTTCCAGTGTGGATCATTAGGGACAAAGAAAAGGGCAAATTCTTTGAGAAAAGGACAAAAGAAAAGGACAAAGAAAAGGTTTAGAATAGAGGATACTCCTAACTCTGAGGTTTAGTTTGCTCCCAAGAGGTTGCAGAAGCGGGGAAGGGGCCAAGACAGGGGACATCTTGTCCAGAGGGTCCAGGACTTCAAGCAGCCCCTGAGCAACGGCTTTATTGTCTATCGCAGAGATTCTCAACCTTAGCAGCCCATTAACAATTATGTGGGATCTTTTAAATCCTACAGTGCTGGACCCCAGACCATTTAAATAGGGATTTCTGCAGATGCGGCCATAGTACTAGGACTTTTAGAAAGCTCTTCAAGCAGTCTGTCAGACACAGGTGGTTAAAATTCCTTTCCTCTGCATCATTTGCAAAGTCTTTTCAGTGCCTTGGCTTATTGAATCTGGTTTATACAGAAAAGTAAAACCAAAGCTCAGAGACAGAAGGGAACTCGCCCCGTCATAAAACTAGTGGCAAGATTCTGATTTGGGCTGTCAGACTTCAAGTTCAATATGCACACGGTAGGTCAGGTGGGTTTTCTACAGAAGAGCTTCTGAGGAATGTCTTGATGGAGACAAATTGGTATTATGTGATTCCATTCTCCTTTTTGACACCCTTCTTGATTAACATTCTTTTTTTCTCCCAAAGATTTCCTCCTCCGCCCCTCTCCTCCTCAGGTGACCATTCCTCCTCTCCAGCCTGCTGGGAAGCACTGAGCAGTGACTAACCACTCAGCAGGAATCAGGTTTGGGGGCAGCCTCCCCGCAGGAAAATGTACTCTCTAGAAGAACATTGGCATGAGGTAAAATGCAAACAGTCGAAGCGTGGAGGTGAATGGTATATGAGAATTTCTTGTACTATTCTTGAAACTTTCCCATAAGTTGAAAATATCAAGATATAAAGTTACTAGAAGATGAGAGGAGGATGAGGAGGAAAGCGAGGAGGGAGGAGAGGAAGACATTGATAGCATTAGTATAGATTCAATGGCCTTGATGAAGAGCCATGTCCCCAAGTTCTGAAGCCCGAGTCTTCTCTGCTCTGAGACCTTGGCCAAGCCACCCTCTGTCTTAGGATTTTATTTTCCTGTTTGGATAATGAAGGGGTTGGAGTAGACTTTCCCTGTTGTGCATATTGATTGCTGTATAATAAACCACTCCAAATCTTTGTGACTTAAAACAAAAATTTATTATTGCATTTCATGGTTCTTTGGACTGACTAGGCTCAACGGGGTGATTCTTACTTAGGGGACTTTCACGGAGTTGGGTTGTCGTTACCTGGCTTGAGTGGGCTGGTATTCCAGGTGGTTCACCCACACAGCTTGCAGTTGATCTTGGCCATTGGCTAGGAACCCAGAGGGGGCTGTTATCCCCCAAAGTCTATACTTTAGCTAGCCTGTTAAATAGAAACAATGATGTTCTTCTCAATTTTGACAGATATTTTTTTCCTAAGGTTGTGAGTTTTCCATAAACTTGAAGTTACACTGTCATGTGATAGTTGTCATTGCTGTTATTTACATTCTGCTGACTACTGGTTATCCCAGGCTTGCTAACTGCCATCTGGTTACATGTCTGGATGCTTCTCCTGAGTAGTCCTTGTCTATTGGTAATCTCGTTTCCATCCATTCACCAAAGATGCAGCTAAATAGGAATCCCAGCCTAAGCAATAAGGAAAAAATGCTCAGAGAAACTGTGCCAGGTTTGCATTTGTAAAAACTGTGATTGTTCTTGAACACTGGTTGCTATAACAGGGTTGGTGGGGCACTTTCATTCCCAGACACAATGTCTCTCACATTGTCCCCGTAGTGGTGAGGAAAACACACTGTGTCTTAGCATGCCTAGAAACCTTTTAAAATCAGAAGATCCACAGGCAGAGAGCACATGGCTTATTTGAGAAGCTTTGCTTCTGCTTTTTAGTATGCTTATGCACTGCTTTAATCAAAATTACACGATTACAGGGGCACCTGGGTGGCTCAGTGGGTTAAAGCCTCTGGCTTCGGCTCAGGTCGTGATCTCAGGGTTCTGGGATCAAGCCCCACATCGGGCTCTCTGCTCAGCGGGGAGCCTGCTTCCCTTCCCCTCTCTCTCTGCCTGCCTCTCTGCCTACATGTGATCTCTGTCTATCGAATAAATAAATAAAAATCTTTTTAAAAAAATTACACAATTACACATTCAGAGTCAATGATCTCACCAGATTGGTTTCAGAGAGAAGTAGTCCCCTTTTTGCCTGCCCTCTAGAGTCTCCTCCCCAGAAGCAACTTCAACTACTTTAACTAGGTTTGTTTTTTGTTTTGTTTTGTTCCAGAAATTGCTCCTTCTAGATGTTCTAGTTCCCCGCCCCCGCCTGCCCACTCTTCCATAATTACATATACACATCCACCCTGCCCACTCAAGTCTTCTCATTACAATTGCATCTGATTTGGGCAGGCCAGAGTTCTGGGTTTATTAATAATTATTATTAACAATAATAAGTAGTTTATTTATTAATAATATAGTAATAATAACTCTACACATTTCCCAGCTGAATCCTGCAGTATTCATTGATCATTTTTCCTTTCTAAATAATTTTGTTTTCTTTTTTGCATTTTTCCTTTTTAAGATTTACTCATTTAGTTGCGAGAGCAAGAAAGAGAGGCAGAGGAAAAGGGAGAGAGGATTTCAAGCAGACCCCACATTGAGTGAATGAGGAGCCCAATGCAGGGCTCAATCTTGTGACTTTGAGATCATGACCTGAGCAGAAACCAAGAGTCAGACACTCAACCAACTGAGCCTCCCAGATACCCCAACTTTTAATTTTCTTTAGAGCTAATAATTGTCTTGTATTTTTTTTTTTAATTTGCTTATTCTTCCATGTAGGTAACACCAGTTCACCCAAACCTCTGTCAAGCATTCACTCTCATCTCAAAATGTTCAAAAACATCAGTTATTCCATAAATTTTATCTTTTTGAAGAAGTCCTTCTTAGGCCTTCTGTTGTGCTCCAACCTGCTAATTTTGGCCTTTTGACTGAAGACACAGTAACACCTTAGGATCTGCCTTTTCAGTCATCATTAAGACTCCTTTCCCGCATGTTGGATCTTCTGTTTCTGTATCCACGCCTTCTTTTTTGTTTGTTTTCTTCCTTATTTAAAGGAAGTGCATCCTTTGACAGAGTAGAGCTTCTGACAAAAAATATCCAGTAAGTAAAATTTTGAGAACTTACATCTTTGATGATGTCTTTATTTTATTCTCATACTTGACAGTTGAATTGGGTATGATATTCTAACTTGGGAATCACTCCATTCAGAATTTTGAAGGATCCCCTCCATGATCTTCCTTCTGGTGTGGCTGTTGACAGACCCTGAAACTACTACAATTCACGACCTCACGACCTTTTGTACATTATTGAAATTTTCCCTCTCTTTCCACTCCTCCCTTTCTCTTCTCTTATTCTTCCTTCTTCTTCCTTTCTCTCTTTCCCCTTCCCTCCTTCCCTCCCTCTCCCACTATTATGGTATTTTTATCCACTGCATTCGGTATTTAGCAGGTCCTCACAATCTAGAAGCTGATGTCATTCAGTTCTGGGAATTTTTCCTGACCTATTTAGTTGGTATTTTTCTCCTCCCATTCCCTCTCTTCTCTTCCTTTGGAAACCCTATTATTTAGATATTGGACCTCAAGGACTGATCCTTCTATTTTTCACCTTTCCTTCCTGCTTTTCTATTTGTCATTTTCTTCTATTTTATAGTATACATCTTCATCCTTAACTTCTGTTTCCTCCATTGAATTTTTATATATCTACTGTCATATTTTCAATTTCCAAGTTCTTCTTTGTCTTTTAGTATGCTTTCTTTTTTAAGATTTTATTTATTTAATCTGTCTTTTCTAAGGTGCCTATTGTGTTTATGTGTGGTGGTTTTTTTTTTTTTTTTAAGATTTTGTTTATATTTGGTTGTCAGAAAGAGAGAAGAGAGAGAGAGAGCACACGCAGGAGGTGTTGCAGATAGAGGCAGAAGCAGGTTCCCTGCTGAGAAAGGAGCCCAATGAGGGACTCAATCCCAGGACACCAGTATCATGACCTGAGCGGAAGGTAGACGCTAAACTTAACTGGCTGAGCCACCCAGACATCTCTATTGTGTGTATTTTGTTCTCTGTATTTCAAGTTAGAGATGGATGCTCATCCTTTGGCACCATATAGATGAAATAGCCTAGATCACTAGAAATGTTTATTAGAAGCTTTGGGCTCATGGGTGTGACTTATTGCCTGCAGACTTTAATGATAAGTTTGAGTCATTTTATATCAGTATCTATAAATTTTTCTCTTTGGCTGATCATATTTTGGGAGAAGAATTGTCCAGTTTTACACTGCAGAACACAGTGGTTTCATGGAGCTGACATTCTTAGAGCTTTGTTAGCAGAGCTGGCTGGAGATGTCACCATTTAGGATACAGATATTTTCTTGCTACCCCTGATTTCAGAATTGTATCCTACTCTCAATTGTGCCCAATATCTTTTAGTCTAGGGTACATCTGTTGTATCCTATCCAGAGAATACATTTCCAAGTTTCTACCAAAATGGGGATGGGTATGTGCCTGGCTATAAGGTATGGAGGAGGGGATTTAGAGATCTATCTGAGTCATAAACAGACTTTAAACAAGACTGTTCACTCTCAAGTTCTGAAGTACTTGATGTGAATTCATATATTTTTGAGAGGTTCTTCATATAAACAGGTTATTTTTCAACTTCTACCAGTGTTGGTTTAAGGTTTAGCTTTCCTGGTTTACTAAATTAGTTAGTACCCATTCATTTGCATTTCACTTTCTAAAATTTTGTTGCTTGTAGCTTTGTCTCTTTTCACTTTTCCACTCTTAAGAATGTTTGCCTTTTAAAATATATCACTTTACTATTGTTTTAATGGGTTTTGAGAATAGAGCAAAACAACATACATATTTCCAACCCACCATTTTTACCCAATATCCTTTGAGGAAGATATCTTGACTTGGGAAGATCAGGGGCAAGAACAGAAAGATTCAGATCACAGTATTTCCTCAGACTTGAGGATTTGAGATCAGATTTGAGATCAAATGCACATTTCAGTTTGCACTTCTGCTGGTTTCAGGCTTCTGAAACTTGGCTGATACAGCCTTATGCTACCCCATGACACCCCATGATACCTCTGTTGCTGTATGCTCCCCACAACATCAATTTCACAGAATGCATCTAATAAGTGTGTAAGGACATAAATTTCAGAGTATTGATGCATGGAGACCATTATGTTTAAGAAAGCTTTCCAAAATTGTAAGGGGTGTACAATGGAAGTGAAGATACCTTCATGGGGAACATAGTCTATTTACAAAAATAGAATCAACCTGGTCCTGGAACTTTTCTGTTCTTTAAATATAATAGCTCTATATTTTTTTATGGTAATTGGTCTTTCAAGATTTTTCTATCTCTACTGGAGTAAAATTTCATAAATCATAATTTCTAGAAAACTATTTAATCAGAGTTTTCCAATGTTTCTGCTAGACTTATAAATTACCTTCAGAATTTAAAAATATCTTGTTTTTTAAAATTATTTTTAAATCATTTCTAATTTTATATATTTATAATTTGCTCTTTTATGAAACATTGGCTTAGCTAATGCTTTAAACATCTTGTTGATTTTTTTTTCCCACAGAGCCATATTTTTACCTTTATTTATTACTTTTCCTGGTTTTCCATTTTCTGTTGGTGATTTCTGCCTTGACCCACATTATTTTTTCTTCTAGCTTATTTTCTTATTCTTCTTCTAAACTCTTACTTAATTCATTTCTTTCATTAGTTTTTATTTAAATAGGCACTTAACATTAAAGAAATTTTCTTTGGTATCTGCTTGAGCTCTTTTTCATAGATTCTGACTCGTGTGGTGGTCAGTTCAGTTCTTTTTCAAGAAATTCTGCAATTTTGTTTTTTATCTTTTCTTTGAACCACAAATTACTTAATAACACTTAAAAAATTCTAGGTAGAAGAGTCTTATTTTTTATTTAATTTTTATTTTTAATATATTGTAGTTAGAGAATATTGTTTATATTTTTCTCTTTTTTGAAATTTACTGAGGATTTCTTTGTAACTTAAGATAGAGTCAATGTTCCTGATTTTTCTCCATGCCCTACATTTACTATATTTACAGACTAAAGGCTTGACGTGTTTTTCTTCTTTTCTTGTAGCTGATTTTGATGATTAAGTTACAATTTTCCTTTGTTTTGTGAATGTGTCTTTTTTTTTCAAGTTTGTTAAATCTTTTTTTTTAAATTTATTTTTTATTTATTTTCAGCATAACAGTATTCATTATTTTTGCACCACACCCAGTGCTCTATTCAATTCGTGCCCTCTATAATACCCACCACCTGGTACCACGACCTCCCATCCCCCGCCCCTTCAAAACCCTTAGATTGTTTTTCAGAGTCCATAGTCTCTCATGGTTCACCTCCCCTTCCAATTTCCCCCAACTCCCTTCTCCTCTCTATCTCCCCATGTCTTTTTGACATACTTTATTACCTAAAGCAGAGGTTGGTAAACTATGGCCAGTAGTCCAAATCCAGCCCCTACCTGTTTTTGCAAACAGTTTTATTACAACATGGACACACCTCTCTTTTGACTTACTGTCTGTGGCTGATTTTGCTCTACACTGGCAGAACTGTACTTGTATCAGAGGTTAGATGGCACATAAAACCAAAATTTTTATGATCTATGTAAAATACTTATTATCTGTTTTAGGTGACTATCTTTAGGCAATAAGTTTGTCAATCCCTTTTTTTTCTATAGGTACATTATTTTGCTTATTCTCTTTTACCATATAGTGACTTTGAGTTGGGTTTGACTATCTTCATTCTGTTGATGTAGGCTACATCTTAGATGGCTAGCACTGTCCAATAAAAGTTTTTGCTGTGATGGAAATGTCCTTCTCTGTATAATATAGTAACCACAAGTGACTAATAAGAACTTGGAATATGGCCAGCATGACAGAGAGTTAAATTTTAGTTTTGTTTACTTTTAATTAGCTAAAAGTAAAATAGCCAGATGTGACTAATGGCTACTGAATTGGAAACCATAGTTCCATACTCTTAGAAAGAGAAAGAGGTCAGAAGAGTCTTCCTAGCTTCTTGGATCCAGAGCCCCTTTTTCTTTTGTTTTTAGAAAATGGAAAGTTTGGGTAGACAATTTCTTCATATTTTCTAGAATCTTCTGACATTCCCCCACTTTTTCCATTCTACCCAAGGTTTCTCATTTCTTTGTCCCAATTGTCCCTGTCCTGCTGAATGTGGATTCTACCTTCAGCAGTTCATCCTCCATTCTGGGCTTTATCCTAGAAGGAGTATTTGGTTGGTTAGTTTCAGTAGCTGATAGATCCTAGACTACTCTGGTGTATTTGAGCTTCCTGTGAGCTCCCTGTGAGCTCCCTGTTTTCACTAGTAAATCTGAGCCCACAAAAACACCCTCTCATTTTCAACCACTGTTCTCAACCAGTCAAGCTTTCAGGGAATGGTTATTGGCTATCTGGGACTCCTCTGGCTCTTCAGGCATTTATAAGTTCCTTTCTTTTACCTTCCTGTCCTCCCACAGTTTTTAATATATTCTGCCTATATTGGGAGTTTGTGGGGATTATATGTGATTTCTGTGAGATTTCAGTTTTGTTATAGTAGTCATTTGCTTTATCTCTCTTATAAGGGGATTTAGTAAGAATGTAAAACTGTACCATCTTCCTCAAATTCCCTTCTATGATTCTTACATGTAATATATTTTATCTACCTCTCCATCTGAGAGTCACTGACCTAGTTCCACCCCCTGAATTGTAAGTGGGAGAAATTGTAGCTTAGAGAGGAAACGTGGCTTGCCTTAGGTCACAGAGTCAGCAAATAAAAAACCCAAAGCCAAAACTCATATTACAGGCTTTCAGTCCAGTATTTTTCTCTTATACCCTATAAGTAGAAGTTTTTGTGGGCAAAATAATCAGACAACCTATCTATGAATATGGTCCAATAATTAATTTTCTGTTCTATAACTGTGTCTACTCCATTCTCTCCCTGCATCTCATTTGGAAAATATATTTTGTTTCTAAGAGTCTCACAGTTGCTAGTGTAGATGAGGGAGAGACACGCAGAGAAATGACTAACTTGGGCCAGTTCTGCACTTGGGGATCATAGAAAATAGATGGTTTTAAGAGCTTATGGGAATATTCTGGTCTTTTTCCCCCACTGGCCACATAACTGTTGGAAGAGTGTTTCCTTCTTGTACTTGGCAAGGGAGATGGATATGAAAGGTCCTAGGATAGTACTTGACTTGTAGATATTGTCTGATGACCATTACCTTCTCTTCCTTCTGATTTTCCTGATCCTTCAATGTGAACACAAGACAGGGTGTTTGTTCTACTCCATAATAAAAATTGGACAAAAAGCTTGAATTTACCTCATGGCATATCTGCTGGAATTTTGAGATTGGCAAGCTGGAGATACCAGGACAATCAGAAAGGTGAAAAAACTCAATATACCCCTTCCCCCAGTTTTCAATTCAAATATTTGGTTCAGGAGCTCTAGCTGGGGTCTTTCTTACCTACACAAGTGATAAAGCCCTAGTGGCCCCCAGACTTGGCTACTAGATTACATTCCCCTTAGTGGCTTCTGTGCCTTCAAGGCCTCCTTGATATGAGGAAGCAGTGTCACCACTAGTCCCTGGAATATAGTCAAGTCCCTGAAAAGTAACATTCTTAAAAAAGGAAATGGAAATCAGAGGAAAAATCATGGTTGAGAAGATACAATATGACATAAGCACAGGAAACTCTGTCCATATCAAATTTTTTCTACCTGAAGTACACTCAATTATTTCTACAGTATACACAATAAATTGATATTTGGCTCTGTGCAGGCAGATGCTTTCATCTTGGAGGTATGCATCCTATTTGGGAAGTCAGCTATCACTATGACAACAAGCTTCTTTTTTTTCTGAATGAACATTATAATTAACTGTCACATGAAATCAGACACAGCAACTAACACCATTGTCAGGCCCTCTAACCCCAGCCATTTAAGATTTCTTGGTGTCAGGGAGTACCAATGGGATCCTTGGCAAAGTGGGTTTCTTCAAATCAGGACAGGCAATTCAAGAATGAGAGTTGTAATTAAAAGCAACTTCTCATTAAGGCAACCTATCTCTAGTTAGATACTACTTCACTCTACACATGTAAGAGAAGTCAAGCTCTACAGAAGGAGCCATGGTTACTGAGAGGTGGTTGTCTCAAGAAAATATAATTGGTTTATTTCTCTAGACATGAGGAACCATCAAAAGTCAGGCACTACACATTTATATTGGACAAGTTTGGTATAAGGATATGTATGTTGATTTTACTTGATGTGCAACTCACTCCAGAAAAGCAAAACTTGGGAAAGTAATTTCTACATTCCCTATATTGTGCCAGGCATTTGGTTCAACACTGTTGCAAATGCACTGCCCATTGACACCTCACCTATAATTTAAGGTGAGGAAAAAGAAGCCTGCAATGAAGACTGAGAAGTACATTTTATGAATCCCATTTTAAAGATGGTGAAACTGTGGCTCACTGAAGAGCAGTATTGTTTTCCAGTTAGCAACATACCCTCAATATCCAAGACAATACTGAAAGGAGTGGAGAGAAATAAAGAGGAATAATTGGGATTTTCCTGATTTATATAATTTCCACAAACCTACGACCACCTCCTGGTCATCTAGTGGTCTACACAGCAGTGGCGATAGTGGGAGGAAGCTGGGAACCAGAAGGAAGGAAGGAACCAGAGATAAGTCAGCCTAATGCAATGATATGATCACTGATCACCCTAAGATACGCAGCAATGGTAATGCTGATTAAACATAGAGGTTAGGTGCTTCCACTCTTCATTATACAGAGGAGAAAAAACAGCCCTGCTGCTTGTGTTCCAAGAGTCACAGAACAAGTTATCAGCAGAGGGAGAAAGCAGATCTCAAAAGCTGGCATGCTTTTCTACACAGCCTTCTGGGGCTGTTGTAACAGGATTTCCCATGTAAACTCTCTGCTCTAAAAAATGTTTGACTGGATTCCCTCATAATGAATTTCAAACAATGTTTTAGGTATTTATGAGAAGTATTTATTCGGAGATGCCTTCACTGTCCCTTGCCAACAATACAAGATAGTCAGCCACTTAATCCATCTAAAGAAACTAATCTCTCTAACTTGACAGTGAAAACATAAACATTCTATATCTCAATCAGGAGACAAAGTCACGGTCATCATCCACTTCACCCTTTTTCCAGTCTGTGCACTGATTGTAGATCCTGTGGTATTATATCAATTTTCCTTGCCAACTCTCAGGCCCATCAAATGTCTGCAAATAAACATTTGATCATAAAAGAACTGTAATTTGCTTCTTCTCAAAATTCATTTCACTTTGATTAACTTCACAGATATTCATTGGAAATAAATGTTCTTTTGTTTCCTTTGCTCTTTTCCTTTTTTCTTTCTTTTTACTGGGAAAATGTGTAGCAAAGACATCAAGTTATTTTTCTTTAAATAAATCTGATAAAGGGAAGACTGAACAGAGAGTAAAGAAGTTGCATATTATTCTTTCCTTATTCTTAGATTGTGTATTTGCTTCAACTAGAAATGGAAGCTGAACTGGAAAACCATTATTGACATTAATTTGCCCCTGAGAAAGCTATTTAAAATTATGGCATCGTACTTTTCTAATCTTTTAGTTGAGGGTAATGAAACCTACTTCATGGTGGGAAGGTTGATAGGATTAAATTAAAGCACTTTTACAAAAGGGCATTGGAATATGTCAGATACATAGTAAATATAAATGTCTATTTAATGTAGTAAAATGTCCTGAGTAACTAATATGTGTCAGGCACTGTGATAGGTACAGTGGGGTTAGAAGAATTAATAATGACATTAAATCAATAATTAAGAGCTACCATTTATCCAACAAATCTCTTGGAGCATCCAACAATGTATCAGGTACTATACTAGGCAATGGACAGTCCCTTCCCTCAAGTTGCTCACAGTCTCAATTGAGACGGCAGAAGTAAGCAAGCAATTATAATTTAGTATGATTAGTACTACCAAAGGCTTAGGGACAGGGTAAGAGTACTTAATCCAGGCTTGAGATGTTTGAGGGGGTTCATTAGGGACATGATGACAGATGACATGGAAGAAGGGGGACAATGTTTGAGAAAGAACAATCTCAACAAAGTTCTGAAAGCAAAAGAGACCATGGAACATTCAAGAACTGTCAGTTGTTTAATGGGTGAAATAAAAGTTGCAATCAGCAAATGATGAAAGATGATGCTACAGCAATAGGCAAAACTGGATTATTCAAGATCACAGGAAGCATAAGAGGCTCAGGCTTTAAGAGAATGGAAAGATATTAACCAGGGGAGTGGCTTTGTCAGCTTGAGCTTCAGATGTTCACTCTGGCTTCAATGTGAACAATGGATTGCGTGAACATGGAAAAGGGAACCATATGAGGACAGAGGAGTAAACTGTCTATGAGAAAGAGCTAAACAAGTTGACATTGAGGATGGCCTCTGGACGGTTACATGTATTTTTAGGACTTTGAAGGCAAAGCCACCCAGATGCAAGTTATTAACCTTTATTATATTTCTTTATATTACATTTATAAACTTTACTTGTTTTAACCAACCTGACCTCAGGTTAAGTGGCTAGGTCTGCAATATATCCTATATCTCATGGCAGAAATAATATGGAACCATTAAAATAAGACAGATCAGTGGACCCAGTAAAGGAAACAACAAAATCATACAAAGGGAGAAGCGATTCAGTTTGAAGGAATTATTTTTCTTTTACCTTAAGGATTTCGTTTAACATTTCTTGTGGTGTGGTCCTGCTAATGACACAACTTCTAAGCTTCCATTAGTCTGAAAATATTTTTATTTCTAGTTCTAGAAGTCTAGGTTGACCACTTCTCTCCATTCCATTGACTCCTGGCTTGTGTCATTTCCAAAGAGAAGTCTGTCATTCTTATCCTCATTCCTCTCAGTATATTATGTCTTTATTCTCTGATTACTAAAATTCTTTTTCTTTTTCTCTAGTGTTTATCAATTTGATAATGGCTTGCTGTTGTGTGTATGTGTGCATGCAGATGCACACATGCTCGTGTGTGTGTGTGTGTGTGTGCGCATTTTTTAATGTGAATGATCAATATTTATTCTGCTTGGAGTTTATCAAAACTCTTGGATCTCTGGGTTCCCCAAATTTTCATCATATTTGGAACAATTCTTTTGTTATTCTTTCTTCAAATCTTTATTTGTCTTCATCTTTCTCTTATCTCTCAGTAACTCCAATTTATGTATGCTAGACAATTTGATATTGTCCCACACTCACTGAGGCTCTGTTCACTTGTTTCAGTCTTTTGTTCTATGTGCTATTCATTTGGGATAGCATCTATTGCCATGTTTTCAAGTTCACCATTTTTTCCTTCTGCACTGTCTAATCTGTTATAAATCTCTTTTAGTGTATTTTTAATTTTTGATATATTTTTCATCTCTAAAAGTTCCATTTAGATATATTTTAATGTCCCCCACTTTTTCCCTTATTGTATTTGTGTTTTACTTTACATCTTTGTGAATATTTATAATAGCTGTTTCAAGTTCCTTATCTGCTATCTCCATCATAGCTGTCATTTCTGAGTATGTTTTTAGTAATTTATCTTTTTCTTATTATCAATAATTATTTTCATATTTCTTTGCATGTCTAGAAAATTTTCATTGGACACCTGATCTTATGTATTTATTGGTTGTTTATTTAGTTGTACTCCTTTAAAGAGTATTTTGACCTATAGTTAAGTTACTTGCAGATTGATCTGATTATTCTGAGGCTTACTTTTAAGATTTGTTATAGAGTCCAGAACAACCTTTACTATGGGGCTAATTCAACCCTGCCACTAGGGCATGACTTTTTTGAAGGTCCTATCAATACTCAATATATTTCAGTGTATCTCCATTGATTGGTGGAAATGCAAAAAAAAAAAAAAAAAAAAAAAATCCTAGCTCTATGTGAGCCTTTATACTTTATGGAAGCCTTTTATCTAACTTTAAATGAATTTTCCTTACATGTTAATAAAAATAATAATGAAAATAGGGAAATATGAGTCCTGAAAAAGAGTTAGAGGCAGTACTGTAAAAGTCTTAGTTTGGCAAAATGAGAAGTTTATACTTGATCCATAGGAAATAGAGAAATTTTAAGGATTTCAGGTGAGTATCATTGCTCTCTATGAAGTCAACTTCCCTTAATGGGAAAGAAAAGACAGGAAAGATTATTTCTCTCTCTCTCTTTCTTTCTTTCTTTCTCCCTTTATTTCTTTCTTTCATCCTTTATTTCTTTTAAAGATTTATTTAATTGTTAGAGAGACAGAGAGCACACAAGTAGGCAGAGCAGCAGACAGAGGGAGAGGCAGACTCTCCCCATTGAGCAGGGAGTCTGACATGGGGCTCGATCCCACTAAGCTGAAGGCAGATGCCAAAATGGATGTCAAAAAGATTATATGAGAAAATGTTTTCTTTCTCCTTTCTTTTTTTTTCTTTTTTTGAACTTTTTTTTCATATTAAAGTGTTTAATATAGTACTTTGAGGATGTCTAATAAAATTATAAAACTTGAATTTGAAGTCAAGAACACAGTAATAAGTTGAAAACAATAAATAAATGAACTTATTCTATATCTATTGATGACATAATTGTACAGACAGAAATTTTTTCAAGCTACTGTACAACATAAATTTGTACATCCCTGGTGAGGATATTGTAAGAACCTATTTAGAAACTGTCCCTGCTCCCCTTCCCCCAGAGGATTTACTTGGATACAAGTCCCGGAAACCAGTTCCAGGTAACAAAGCCCAGATACGGGGTTGGTCAGGCCAGGTGGAGACATCTGATCAGTGGGGGGATGCATACTGTCTCCCTGGTTACCAAGGAGTGTACCCGCCCCCTTGGGGACCCTTTTTGACGCCAATCCTAATCAAGGTGTAATAGGCTGGGTCAAATGTCTACTAGGGTAAATTGTAACTCAGTTGGTCACCTAGTATCACTGTGGAGTTTCCTGTGTGTGTTACAATCTTATTGGTCACCTGTGTGTGACCAGGCCCGACTGCATGGCCTTTGCCCTTAAAAGCTAGACTGTGAAACAGAGAAGGGTTGCCCTCTCTTGTAAGAGGTGCGGCCCCAAATGTTCAGTTAGATTCTTGATGCTTGATGTGAAATAAAGCTTTGCTTGACCTTCGCTTTGTATCAGTCTTGCTCCTTTAATCATGGACCCATTATTGGGGCATAACAATATAATGTAAGGATTAAAGTAACTTTAAAATGTTTCAAACTCCTTTCAATAATTATATTATTGGTAGTACTACTAGTATGGTGATTCTAATAGTGCTTTGTATGTATTGTGGGATAAGGTAAATGAGTCATTATTTGAGATTTTAATACTATCATCTTTGGTATCTTTGAGTAGTAAAATTCTCTTTGTGGAGTAAAGAAGTTATAGATGTAAGCTTGAAAAAGTTAAGTAAAATATTTTGTAGTGTGGAATCTGAATTAGAACTGTTATTCTGAATCTTTGAAGTGTTTTATCTTTTCTGAAAAAACATATCTCTGTCTTCTTAAAAGGCCTACAAACCATGACCAAACCAGTAACAACAAGAATCTTTGGGTCCTGGATTGCTCTCTCCAGGTTTGAGACAAGAAATATATAGATGAGTCTGGAACAGCATGCCATAACATAAAAAAGATATCAACATAAGAAAGTTCTTTTAAAGGACTCATGTACTGAAGTACCTGATCATGCTTCCATTGATCAAAATTGGGACAATTTGGACATCAATGAGAATAATAACTGAAATTGGTTGAAACATATTAAATATGCTTAAATCCATAAGTTTTTGTTGTTGTTGTTTTGTTGTGTTGTGTTTTGTTTTACCATGGGAGGATGCTAGGGAACAAATTCATTATTTTTAAAACTAGTAATGGGAAAAATGCAAGCATTTGTCTTGTCTTTTCTAAATAACCTTTTCTACTAGGTAACCAAAGAATAGTTTCTCATTATAGCAGCATTAGATAATAAAGAAAGAACAAGAGAGTATTATCATTTTGTAACTGTTAAAAAGTTAACTTATTGTCAGCATTGTTAACATCACAGAGAGACCATCAGTCTCTGCTTTGTTCCAGATAGAACATAATTCCACCTATGAAATGGTCTTGCCTAAAGGGAAGGAGGAGGAGGGAAAGAAGAAAGAAGAGAAGGAGGGGAGGACAAAGAGGAAGAAGGGGTGAATCCAAATCTGGTAAAGGGTCCAGAGTCAACCGCCAATTTACAGGAAATATAGAGACCAGAGGAACTTGGTTAACTATACCATAGGAATGTGATCAGCAAAATCCAGACAATGCAAACATTATAGTAGAAGCAACTTGAGTTTTTCAACAAATAAATGGCAAAGACACAAAAAGAGAAATAGAGAATAGATCTACAAAGTAAAAAAGACTTAAAAGAACTATAAATCTATATACTGTGTAGGCTGAAAAAACATTTATGAAATTTATGAAACAATTGGATAATTGAACTCTGGGTATACGATGATATTAGGAATTATTATTAATATGTTGAGCATGATAAAGATATTGTGATAATGTTAAGACACAAAAGCCATCTAGTACTGATGTCTTGATTTACAGACACTATTTACCAACACTACAAGGAACTAGGGATCCTGGGAGAATATTTGAAACTAGGATTAGAGCAAGAAAAGTACAAGATGATCCTGGAACATCTTATTCCCGAGAATCATAAACTGCCCAGGAATGAGAAAGACACATACATCAGTACAAACACAAGAACCAGTTTGATGCAATTTCTGCTGGCCAAACCCAAAACAAAATGATCATCCAAACAATGACAAGAATGGATTATAATACAGTGAAAAGGAAGTCCACAAAAATAGTCTACAAGTCCACAGAAATACACAAGTCACCAAACAAGGAAAGTAATAAATACATAAAAGGAAGGAGAAGGAAAACATTATCTAAGTAGAATGCCAATAAATACAGAAGGGATGGAAGAACTGTTAAATCATTGTTTTGTAATTATGATACTAATAACTGGCTCAAGCAGGAATCATCATTTTACCCATTTCACCAATAGATAAAATTTATGTATGCCATTTCAAAGCACCTACTTACACACTACTTGGTAACTACAGAGGAAACAGGTGAGCCTTTACAGTGAGGAAATCTGGCACCAAGTGACCAAAATCTAACATCACCAATACTAGGATAAACTGACATCAGTTGTCTTCTAAGATGATGCCCTTAGAAGGACAAAACACCATTTATGTATTATTCTTTCTAAAAAAATCTAATAAAATCAAATCATAGGGTAATAATAAGGCAAGCATAAATTAATGACATGAACATTAGGGTAAGAAAGGAACTTCTAAATAAAAGGCAGCTGAAGAGACATAACACTGAATGCAATGGGAGATTCTGTATTGAATCCTAGCTTAGGCTATAAAGTACAATGTTGAGACAGTCAATGAAATTTAGTATAGCTGCATATTAGATACAGTTATTAGCAAAGGTGAATGGTTAAATCTGGTTGAAGTTATTTTTTTTAATTATTTTTTTAAAAAATTATATTCAATTAATTAACATATAATACATTTTTTGTTTCAGGGGTACAGGTCTTTGATTCATCAGTCTTATATAATACCCAGTGCTCATTACAATATACCCTCCCCAATGTCCACCACACAGCTACACCAACCCCTCACTCCCCAACCCTCCGGTAACCCTCCATTTGTTTTCTATGATTAAGAGTCTCTTATGGTTTGTCTCCCACTCTGTTTTCATTTTCTTTCATTTTTTCTTCTCTTCCCCTATGATCCTCTGCCTTGTTTCTTCAATTCCACATATCAGTGACATCATATGATTGTCTTTTTCTGATGGACTTATTTCACTTAGGATAATATTCTCCAGTTCCATCCACATCATTGCAAATGGCAAGATTTCATTTTTGATGGCTGTAATATTCCACTGTATGCATATATATATCACATCTTCTTTATCCCTTCATCTGTTGATGAACATCTAGGTTCTTTCCATCGTTTGGCTATTGTGAACATTGCTGCTATAAACTTTGCGGTCCAGGTGCCCCACACATTCAATGCAATCCTTATCAATATATTATCAATTTTTTTTCACAAAACTGGAACAAATAATCCTAAAATTTGTATGGAACCATAAAAGACCCTGAATGGCCAAAAAATGTTGAAAAAGAAAACCAAAACTGGTGGCATCATGATTCTGGACTTCAAGCTCTATTACAAAGATGTAATCATTAAGACAGTATGGTACTAGTGCAAAAACAGACACATAGATCAATGGAAAAGAATAAAGAACACCAGAAATGGACCCTCAACTCTATGGTCAACTAATCTTTGACAAAACAGGAAAGGATATCCAATGGAAAAAAAATCTCTTCAACAAATGGTGTTGGGAAAATTGGACAGCCACATGCAGAGGAATGATACTGGACCATTTCCTTACATCATATACAAAAATAGACTCAAAATGAATGAAAGACCTAAATGTGAGACAGGAATCCATCAAAATCCTAGAAGAGAACACAGGCACAACAACCTCTGTGACCTTAGTCACGGTAACTTCTTACAAGACACATCTCCAAAGGTAAGGGAAACAAAGGCAAAAATGAACTATTGGGACTTCATCAAGATCAAAAAGCTTTTGCACAGCAGTGGAAACAATTAATGAAATCAAAAGACAACCAACAGAATAGGAGAAGGTATTTGCAAATGGCATATTAGATAAAGGGCTAGTATCCAAAACCCATAGCGAACTTATCAAACTCAACATTCAAAGAACAAATAATTCAATCAAGAAATGGTTAGAAGATACAAACAGACATTTCTGCAAAGAAGACCTCCAAATGGCCAACAGACACAAGAAAATGTGTTCAACATCACTTGGCATCAGGGAAATACAAATTAAAATCACCATAAGATACCAACTCACACCAGTCAGATGGCTAAAATTAACAAGTCAGTAAAGGACAGATGTTGGTGAGGATGTGGGGAAAGGGGAGCCCTCATACACTGTTGGTGGGAATGCAAACTGGTGCAGCCACTCTGGAAAACAGTATGGAAGTTCCTCAGAAAGTTGAAAATAGAGCTACTCTCTATATTTTTTTCAGTGTACTTGTGAACCTAAAATTGCTCTAAAAAAGAAAATCTTTAAAAAGTACTCAAAACAGAAGAGTATGAGGAAAGTTTGGGGTAATGGAAATGTCTTTTATCTTGAGAGTAATGATGGTTTCACTAGAGAGTACAGCGGTCAAAACTCATACAATTTATACTTTAAATGGGTTTCATTTATTGTGCATTTTCTAAAAATTTATTCATTTGAGAGAGAGAGAACACAATCAGTGGGGAGAGAAGCATCAGAGAGAGAGGGAGAGGCAGACTCTCCACAGAGCAGGGAGCCCAACATGGGACTCAATCCCAAGATTGACCTGGGACCATGACCAGAGCCAAAGGCAGATGCTTAACCAAGAGAACCACCTGGGTGCCTCATATTGTACATTAATTATACTTCAGGAAAGTTGCTTTTCAAAGTGTACATAAATCCAGAGCAATAAAATAGTTTCTTCTGAACATAATTATGAGGGCAGAACAAATTTTCTTGACTCTATATTAATTTACATAATTTCCATTTTAAAAGTTCCCATTTTGGTCTAATTCTTTCCAGACTAAAAGTGCATTGAAATGCTAAATAATGAAGCCCTTCAGCATATATCAGTGTGTTCAGTTCACTGCAAATTTAATTTATGAGAAATAATTTTGCAACTCTTTTCTCTGTATGAATATAATCTAATTATTAACAGGAACTTTGAAAAAAGTTAAAATATAAGCTTAAAATGTAACATCACTCAAATAGCAGATACTTCTTGTAAAGTGTTACGAATTAAAAATGATGGAAATAACTGCCTATAGTATGAATAAGGAGAGCTTTCCACATAGATAAACAAACACAGAATGAGTAAAGAAGTAAAATACTTAAAGTTCAGAGCCTGGAAGGAAAATGGAATGCCAAGAAACATGACAGAGAAAAAGTCAAGTTTGAGAATTTTAGGAAACAAACAAAATACCCAGCGGTAGAGAATGCATTCTACATATTTTTGTGTGTCTATATAAATATATTGTTAAAAGAAAAAAAAACAGGTTACAAAAAACAATGAAAAATATAAACTCATTTTAATTTATATACAAGAAAAAAATGCCTAAAAATTTATACAACAAAATGAAAGAGTAATTGTCTCTTGGTGGTGGGGATTTGGGTGATTGTTAAAATCTTATTATTTTTGTTCATCTGATTACTCTGATGTGTCTACAGTGAATATGTGTTTCTTATAAATTCAAAATAGAAATAGAAAAGGAATTTAAATTGCTTCCATGCAAATTAAACTGCAAAAAATAATGATTTAAGAAAAGAATCCCTATCTCTTAAAGATGTATACTGAAATATTAATGGTCAAAATATTCTGATGTCTGGAATTTCATTTAAAATCACATGGAAGGACTTCTTACACCATTGAGGGGAATGCAAGCTGGTATAGCCACTCTGTAAAAAAGTATGGAGGCTCCTCAAGAAGTTAAGAATAGAGCTACCCTACAACCCAATAATTGCACTAGTGGGTATTTACCCTAAAGATACAGATGTAGTGAAAAGAAGGGCCACCTGGATCCCAAATATTCATAGCAGCAAAGTCCACAATAGCCAAACTGTGGAAGGAGCTGAGATGTCCTTCAAGAGATGAATGGACAAAGAAGATGTGGTTCATATATACAAGGGAATATTACTCAGCCATCAGAAAGGATGAATACCTACCATTCACAACAATGTGGATGGAACTAGAGGGTCTTAGGCTAAGTGAAATAAGCCAACCAGAGAAAGACAATTATCACATGGTTTCACTCATATGTGGAATATAATAGAGCAGAGGATCATAAGGGCAGGGAGGGAAACTGAATGGAAAGAAATCAGAGAGGGAGACAAACCATGAGAGGCCCTTGATATAAACTATCAAGTATCTGGAAACAAACTGAGAGCTGCTGGAGGGGAGAAGGGTGTGAGGATGGGGTAGCTGGGTGATAGGTATTAAGGAGGGCATGTGATGTGATGAGTACTAGGTGTTATACACAACTAATGAATCATTGAACACTACATCAAAAACAAATGCTGTACTATATGTTGGCTAATTGAATTTAAGTTAAAAAAAAAAAAAGACGGTTGTAAAAAAATTAATCACGTGCAAGGGGAGGAAGTTGAACAGTGGTAACAAACATAATTATCCATGAAGTGATAGTTGTCAAAGCTGGATGACAGGGACATGAATGTTCATTGTAGTCTTCTGTCTTCTTTTGTATATGTTTAACATTCTCCACAAATTAAAGAAAAAAAAGGTTTTAAAACATAAGCTGACTGAATAAAAAGTTTTGTTAGAGCCATCAGTGTTTACAACACTAAAAAAAAAAGCTAATGCAGACATATGACATCTCGGTGACATGTCTCCTCAGGGCCTGTCTGAGAAGGACCCTTAGGCTATGTCAGGCAGTACACAGCACCCTCTCCTGAACCACCTGGGCATCATGCACTCTGGGCCATGTACTCCAGGCCATCCCCTAGCACCTTCTTCAAGATCCAAGTGTCACTTCCTCTGTGAAGACTTCCTGACTACACCACAGCTCCCAACTGAAACTAACCATTCCTCCCACTGTGCCTTGACAACAGCATGTATACCCAGGTTGTGTGGGTTGGCTTATAATACCTGATTTCTCATCCCAACCAGGCACCCTTTATAAGGATTACTCATCTCTGTATTCCTAGGACAGAAGCTTTTGCATAAACATTTATGTTTATGTTTATGTTTATGGAATGAAATCTTTCTCTGAATTTCCTCCTCATTAGTGTGAATGAGTCAAATTTCTCAAGATCAGAAATTTGTTTTTGGCCCCTGGAAGACTGTCACTTCAGGATTACCTTGGTTCCCAGCAAAGGGGTGGGTACCCATCTAATATACCAAATCTCCTGTATAGGAAAACAACAGGATTCTTTCATCTCATCTAAGAGAGTGAGCCCAGGAAATTTATCAGACATCCAAGAATAGGAAACTAGAGAGTGAATATAAACAGGTAGAAAAATGTAGAACTTTAACCAACTACACAGAAAAGTATCCTAACAATTTTAATTTAAGCTGAAAACAATCCTTAAGAATAAAGCTCTTCTGAATTCTTTTCCATTAAACTTATCTAGAAAGTGATATTGTCATTTTGCATCAATAAAATGGTATAACATGCAAGTCTTCTGAATCTGATCTACCCATTAGTCCCCAAGCGTATTCTCTTACCCACTACTTTATCTTTATAACATGTGCTACTTTGCCTGGTGGGTTATGGCCTTCTGTCCAAATTCTGTGAGCCTGAAGGCTAACCAAGTACCACCTGTTACCTTTAGCCCCAAATAATCTCCATTTTCCCAAATTCTTATTACTTTCTCATTTTATCACTTGTTTTCCTGTGTCATAGTTATTTGTGTAAGTGTTTCTTATCCTCAAATGCCTCAAAACCTCTGAGAACAGGTTTTCCTATCTAAGTCCAGGTGTAATATGTCGCCATTGTCTTGCACCTAGCAGGTACTCAGAAAATAAATGGATTGAAGGAAGAATCAATATTTGACTATGAAAATTTTTCATCAAATTGTGTGTTGATTTTGGCATTGGATAAGCATTCCCCAGGCTACTTCTATTTTCTTTATTTCCCCAAATATTTGTTACAGTCCAGTTTGTGAGTAGGGTGGAAGTCAGACAGTTTTCCTCAATAGGGCATTAAAATCCAAGCAAAAGCAAAAAGCCCATTCAGGAGAGTATCTAGGAAGTCAAATATACGGTAACAACACCCAACGTGAAATCATTCTTTTTTTTTTTTTTTTTTAAGATTTATTTATTTTGAGGCGGGGAGAGCACACAAGCAGGGAGAGGGCAGAGGAAGAGAGAGAATGAACCCTCAAGCAGTATCCCTGCTGAATGTGGAGCAGGACGTGGGGCTCAGTCTCAGGACCCCAAGATCATTACTTGAGCCAAAACCAAGAGCTGGCCACTCAAGTGACTGAGCCATGCAGGTGCCCCAAAGTGAACCCATTCTTGACACCGAATGGCAAACATTTTCATAACTTGTTCAAGTTTAATTGTGGGGCTCTTGAGGTCACGGCAATGGTTTTGCTTCTGTTGGGCATCTGGTAGGACTTAATCTGCTAACTGGAAATGATTGGTGTGATCTGATGCATTTCAAAGATTTGTTTATTTATTTGAGAGAGAGAGTGTGTGTTCAAGCAGAAGGTGGGGCAGAGAGGAAGGGAGAGGGACAAACAGACTACCCACTGAGCACGGACCATGATGCAGGGCTTAATTTAACTACCCTGAGGTCATGGCCTGGGCTGAAATCAAGAGTTGGACCATGTCTTCATTCTCTCTTTCTCTCTCTCTTCTCTCCTGATTTTCTCCCCTCTTCTCCCTCACTTTCCCTCATTCTCATGCGATCACCCCCAATTCCCTCCATTTCCTTTTCTCCCCATTCATTTCCTTCTTCTTTATCTCTTCCTTCCTTTCCCACTGTACTGTTTCCTCTTCCTTTCCTCCTCCTACACCTTCTCCCTCCCATGTCACTTATTTAAAAATGTGATACATCAAAGAGTTACCTACCTTGGTCTGAAAACCTGAAACTAGATCTGTCCACTGGGTGGGACAGACACCAGAAAAGTAGAGAAGGGAGAATCAGCTCTAGATAATGGAGTTTCATTCAAAAGGTGTGGCATAGAAATCCTAGTGACAAGTGACAAGTGGGCATTCAGGCAAAAACTGCCATCAAAGACATCTAACTTGAGGTAGTGGGTTATCTCAAAGGTTGGCTGGGCATGATGACAAGAGACCAACCTGGAAGCAGGCAATGATTGGAGATCTGGAAGTGTAGTAGACTCAGGGAGGCACTTGTAAGGAGGCCTAGCAGAGCCTGAGCCATTTGCCTAGTGTTTGTCCCTGCTGGACTATAAACTCCTTATGTAGAAACAGATTCTGTTTACCTTCACTTCTTATCCTACCTTATCTTGGAGGAACATAATGGACACAGGAAAGTCTGACTAGTGATTATGTTTGGCGGTTACATGACATTGTCCTTAGATGAAAGATGGCAATATCTCTATGCAAGGGACAAAAGAGGTTAAGGGGCTGAGAACTGGAGAGCAAAATGAAGCCACAAGAGGAAACTCTCAGCTTCACATTTATTCGTATATGTATTTGTGTCATTACTTCTCAGAAATAAGTATTTTTAAACACTCCAGCAATTAAGTCTGGCAATTTAATTGACAACTGAGGAAAAGCAACATACTGTGGCTCAGTTAAGTCTTATTGATCTTGCTATTCGCTCCCCTTTCCTTCAGTGTTGCCAGTAATTTGCCAGCTTCATTATTGACTATGTAAACTGCTCAAACTTCTATGAGAGACATTCAAGAATGGAGATATATGACATTGTTGTCCAAACTGACACAGTTCAAAAAAGACAACTATTCTTAATTGATAACCAGCAATGGGGCAATCTGTAAACAAGCCATCACTGCTTATGAGGCAAGGCTGGATCCAGAATGGTGGTATTCAAAAGAGGGAATTGCTATGCCTTTGCTTGTTCTAAGCAAACCCATCTGCTTAATTGAATTCATTGGTCCATCCAGTTTGTTGATAGCACTAAAAATCAAGGAGACATCGCGTATTGGTGGCCTTATTCATGAAAACATAAATGTTCTGTTTAAAATTAATGTACTTTTCGGGGCACCTGCGTGGCTCCGTCATTTAAGCAGCCTAGTCTTGGTTTCAGCTCAGGTCATGATCTTGTAGTCAGGAGGCAGAGCCTTACATCAGGCTTCACTTTGGGTGTGGAGCCTACTCTCTCTCTCTCCTCCCTCTGTCCCCAACCCCATGCACGTGTATGCCCTCTCTCTCTCTCAAATAAATAAATGAACTCATCAAAATTAATGTACTTTTCAGCTTTTCTGGTACTTGAAATCTGGCAATTATTGTCAATCTTTATTATCTTTCTTACCAGAAAAGATAACCTTTAACTAACCAACAAACTGGAAAATTCTAAAAAATGAAAATAAAGTCCATTGTTTCTTAGAAGACAGCAGAGGAGGTATGAGAATGGCTTATGAGTTTTAGAAGTTGGAGAAAGATGGCATTCTCTCTGCAAGGGTCAACAACCTTAGGCCAGTGACTGGGAGACAGAATTGGGAAGACCATTCTGTCCATTCAGCCAGTAAAATAAGTAGTTGATCGCCTCCTGCCTATGGCTCCTGCCATTGAGCCTTCATTGTTTGCAATGGGACCACCGCAAACCTTTTACATGCTGTCTCCTCCAAAACTCCACATTCTTTCTTCACCTAATCTTCTAAAATTTAGTCTGATCATGTCAATCACCTTCTGTACCCTCACATTAACCCTCCATTATTTCCTCTTCCAGAAGTTTCATCCTCTAGGCCCCCTTGCAGCCACCCCCATCTATCTAGACATTCCATATACTTCCAGAGTTCTGGGTTTTGATTAGAGTCTTCTTTCCACAGTATTTTCTCGCTTGTCTTCTCTGTAAGGTGGCCTCCCAAGCATTCTTCAGGGCTCAGGTTAAAAATCAACCTTTCAATGATGCTTTGTTGTGTCTACCCAGTCACAATTAATCACACCTTTCTATGTGACTGCAGAAAACCCAGTTAATGCTAAATGACTATGTCACTGAAAAAATGATGGCTGTCTCTTCCTTTAGGTTGGCTTGTGAGCGCAAGGACTATGTGTTACAGAGGCAATGTTATGTTTGCAGGAAACCATTTTATTTCCCCCTGGGAACACAGAAGGGCCATATTCCCCAGCTGCAATATGTCTAGATGTGGTTTTGAAGCAAGCTATGACCAATGCAAGAGAAGCAAAATTGACATACACAACTTCCCACTGATCCCTCACATATAATGTATACTCTGCCTTTTTTTCTCTTGCCAATCACTTAGCTAGAAGTTGAAGACTCCAAAAATCTACTGAAAAAAAGGATTTTGGGTCTCTGAGTTACCACCTGAAGGAAATCGACCATCCCAAACATCAGCACCAGATTTCTCTGAGTGAGAAATAAACCTTTAATTGTATTAAGACTCTGGGATTTGCGGTGTTATTCAGCCTCCCTTACCCTTACTAATACCAGGTCTTGTTCCACTTTATGAAGCCTTCCTTATTGTATTTTCTACTTGCCCACTCGTCCCAGTCTACACAGTCTTGTTCTGGCCTCACTTTCCTTCTATTGAGAGTAGATCCCTTGGTCAACCACTTAATGGTATTTTTGTCCCTAGAATCTTTTTCTGATATTTTACTTTATGAGTGTAAGTTGTAGCTATAGTAGTAGTAGCAGTAGTGGTTCTCCAGTCTCTTCGGGAACATAAAATGCTTTGCAGATTATCTATTTTTGCACTCGTCTTACTTTGATTTTTGTCTCTCATGGTTTCTGGCTTAGCTTGAACACTTGCTGCCTGCTCTCTCTTCTCCTGAATCTAAATCAATACCACTAGGGAAAGTCACAGAAATCTAGTCTTTTGAGAAGCAGATCAAATAACTTTCCCTTTATGAAGTTTTCTTCAATATTCCCAAGATGACATAGGTCTCTCCTCTGTGTTCCCACAGAACCTCAAGTATCATTGTGTCAAATCTTACTGCATTATTATTATTATCTCTTTGACGAGGGCAAGACCGTGAGGAAAAATGCCTCACATAAGCAGTTTGTTAAGTAAGGAAAGGAAGCAATTGAATCTACTTCTTGGAGAGATGGCTTAAGCATCTTAAGCATTAACAGTTTAGGACTCAGAGTAAATGGAGTGAAAGCAGAGAGAAAGGAGTCAGTCCTGGTATGGGACAATATTGTAACAACAAACTAAATTTAACCTGGCTGAGCATGTTGTATTCTATGATGATCTGTCAGGTGTGGCCACAAGAGACAAAAGAGAAACACACACACAAAAAAAATTTGTTATACTCACAGGTCCTAGAGAAACAAAGTCACCATAAATAATGAAGGGCTATACAAGAGGGGTTCTAAGGGAGGCAGCTCAACCACGAAGGTAGGGAGCCAAAAGAGAGTGAGGCAGAGAGCCAAGAAAGAGTGAGGTCCCATGGGCAAGTGCCTTTATTGGCACCAAGATGGAGTACTCAAGAAAAGGTGCAAAGGGGTTTCAGTGGTGCATTTGAATGTTACTAAGTCACACCTGGAGAATTTGTAGAAGGGTCCAACCTTATTACACTGATACACCTGGTCACCTGGGATACTGAGGCAGCAGAAAAGAAAAAGGGTGGGGGATGAGTATGAAGCTTTAGAATTTATAATACACTGTATCTTAGATATGTCCTAAATGCCCTCAGTAAGCAGAACTATGATGAACAGATGAAAGTCACAAGCAGAGAGATGACCATTTAAGATAAAGAAGGCCTTTTTAACCATCAGAGATGTGCAAAATGGAAGAGGCTACCTTGGAAGGCAGTGACCCTTATTATTGAAGGTATTTAAGCAGAGGCCAGATGGTCACCTGTGGGAAAGTTACTGTACAGATTCATGCAACATATAGGATTCATGTAGTGTTGTATGTGATATTCATCAGTACAGAGGAAGCCAAGACCCAGCTTGTATGGGGTAATCACATACAAGGTGAACAAGCAAAGGTCAAGCTAAATGGATTTCTTTGATCATCCTTTCCAAAGGTTTTCTTTATGTTTCCAGCCCAACAAGATATTCTGGATATAAAAATATCTCTAAGTTTGATGGAAACTACTTCAATCAATATTACCCCAACTGCTGATACAAAGCCATTTGCACAAAGACTCTTAGAATTCCTAAAATAAAGGGAATCATGACACTTGGATTATCTCAGCATTTCCTAGAAGATCTGCTCACAAAACTTTTTATTGTGTAACATACCTGTGAATATTTCATGGAAGAATTCTGTTTCTGCTTTCACCTGGATAAAGATGTCTCCCTCTGAGGAAAGGCAAATGCAGAATTTTCTTCTTCGCTAATTTCAAATCACACTAAGATATATAGGAAAGCAGTAGGCATAGTGAGGGATTCTTACCCCCAATGGAAAAAAGATATTGACCAAACTCATATGCCTTTTTTCCTTTAGTAATGATCCAAACCTATAAGAAAGATGTTAATATTCTTCGTTTTACCTATGGAGAACCAGAGGCAGTATCTAAAGATGATGCAGGATCTTCCTATTTCTCAACTCAGCTAGCCTTGAACTGAGAGCCCAAAGATGTAAGAAGATGTCAAGACTACTTCCAGCTTAACAGCCAATGATACTTAATTTCATAATTTGAGAATTGACAGTCTCCAGAAGCATAAATGTCACCTTGTTAATAACTATTGGAACCCATTAAATCCAGAAATTTACTTTCCATAGTTGCCACAAGAATGAGGATGCAGGCAAATATGATCATTACTCAATGGCAATATGAAAATCAATAACCTATTACCTCTGTCAGCTGTATCCCCAGACTGGGCAACCTTCTGAAGGAGAAGCTGATGAGTTACCATGTGAGTGTGAGTCAGAACCTATGTAAGTAGGCTGGAAGTAAATGATTTCAATGTTCCCGTAGTAACTGGGCCAGACAGCAAATGATGATAAATTATGGATCGTTTTACCTTCAAAAATACCTTTTATTGTTCTCTCAGGGGCTCTTATTTTGTTACCAAACTATTAGTTAAGTAAAAATTGGGTTTTCTCATTTGTATTTATCAATAGCATACCGAACTGCCAATCAGAACTTGGGATCCCCAGCTGCTGGGATGGTATAACTGTGTTAATTTGATGTAACTTTAGTCAAAAACAAGGAAATTTGTATTTCAGACACCTTCTGCCTCCTCATTACAGGTAATGCACAGCTTCTCTGAGGGTATTTAAAAATATAAAAAATAGTTTGAGATTATGGTGAGAATGGGTTGAAAAACATTTTAAGCCTTTTCTTCATATATTTTGCATTGTCTCATTGGCACAATTTTCTTATACTATTTTTGTAATTGAAACAATTATTAAACCAGATAATAATCAAAGAGGAAAAAAGCCTGAGAATCCTATTATTGCCTTCACAGTTCTGTGAGGATCCAAAAACATGTAGAAAACTTGCCTAGATATATCTCTATGGACCTTCTGACTCAAAAATGCCAAGGAAAAAAAAATCCTATGGCTTTATATTTTGTTTTGTTTTCAGGGAGAAATAATTACCCGCCTTCCAGTATGATCTCCATTAGCTATTATAACAATTCTGCAGGGCTTTTTAATACTCCTGGTAATGAGGCATCCTTAGGTCTTTGCATTAGGTTCTTTCAGTGTCTTGCTGGGAAGGCAGAGTGGTGTAAAAAAAAAATTAATAAAATAAAAAGCCTTCTTGTTTCCACATCACAAATCATAGGCAGAAGCACAAAGGAGAGGTAAAAATCCCTAAAACTCCACATCCTGCTATGCAAGCATTTAAATAATTAGTTGCCTGAAAATTGGCCACCAGACTTGTAAACAGCTACAAAGGTCTTAATATTTATTTTAGAACATATCCCCAAACTCAATGCAAACAGCCTACAGGTTGGTCATTAGTTGGGTATCACTTATCTGCTTATTTTCTTTGCTTGAAGGAGGGGGTACTGGGGAAAAGAAAAACAGAGAGACTAATTCTACCATTATTCTTCCATTAAGTTCTCCTTAATGTTCTGTACAAGGAGAGGAAAAATCTGTGGGAATGGGTGTCTCTCCACCAGCTTCCTCCTTGCAAAACTCTTGCATAAGATGCTACTTTTCACTGCCTCTTTTAATGACTGTATTATTTTGATTTTATTAGTTCAGCTTCATTCTAACTTCCACTAATGGATGAGTTAACATGTGACTCACATTTATAGTTATTTATTTTGATGTTTGGGGATGCAGGAATGCTTTTTAAAAATTCCATCTACATATGTATCTGGATTACTTTGCACTGAAAGCCATAATTTATTACCTATAAGAGAAAGCTCTGCACTGAGGAAACCAGTAATATGGGTAAATTGATAGCATTTTTGCCATCCTACAAGTCTAGAGGACATGAGTGGATACACTATATCTTCTGTTTAAATTCTTCTTAGGCAGAGAGTGGGGTGCCTGAGAAGAAACATTGGGGCATTGGGTCATAGTCTGCTTTAGCCAGAGCAGTGGGATAGAACAAACAATTTCCTAAAGATACGGAATTAAGAATAAATTAAAACATATATCTATTAAGTACAAGGGCAAGAAAGTTGGAAAGAAATTCAATTTGAACTTTTTAAAGCACATATTGTGTACCAAACTTGGTGCTATGGTATAGGGATAAACAGGTAAAAACCCAATCACCTAAGTTCAGACTTTAACATATAGTATGTATTTATAAATAGTAGCCATGAATATATATGAATAAATATATGAATATATGAATAAAGGCAGTCTTGAAGAAATGAGCTCCAGTTTGGCATAAGGTGAAGTAAGCACACATTTCCCTGTCTTTCCCATTGAACATAACTAACAATACTAGGCAGTATCCGCACAGCATCTACCTGTGGACTCTGAAAGGTTAATACTAGCAGGCAGTTTAGGAAATTGGGATTACTACTGATCTGACAGTGCCTTTATAGCTCCAAACCCAGCAGTGTATGCTGGTGCAAAGAGAAAGAACTCTTAGTGAAACCTGCTCTTTCTGGCTCAAGGAGCAGGAGATTGGGCCCCTAAAGGACAGAGGGAGTATGTAAATTCCCTGTAGTGGTGGTGCTTGTTTTGTTGTTTTTCTTCCTCTCTTTCCCCAGCCTGAGAGCAAACCCATGGTGACCACAGTGGCAGTAACAGTGTGCCAACAGCAGAAATGATGGCAGTGCCAATAGCACAGAGGCCTAAAACCCTGAGCCAAGAGTTTGGGAGGAGTGTCTGTTCATATCTTCTGCCCATTTTTTGATATGATTATCTGTTTTGTGTGTGTTGAGTTTGAGGAATTCTTTATGGATCCTGGATATCAACCTTTTGTCTATACTGTCATTTGCAAATATCTTCTCCCATTCCGTGGGTTACCTCTTTGTTTTGTTGACTGTTTCCTTTGCTGTGCAGAAGCTTTTGATCTTGATGAAGTCCCAAAAGTTCGTTTACACTTTTGTTTCCTTTGCCTTTGGAGACATATCTTGAAAGAAGTTGCTGTGGCTGATATCGAAGAGGTTACTGCCAATGTTCTCCTCTAAAATTCTGATGGATTCCTGTCTCACGTTAAGGTCTTTTATCCATTTCGAGTTTATCTTTGTGTACGGTGTAAGAGAATGGTCGAGTTTCATTCTTCTACATATAGCCGTCCAGTTTTCCCAGCACTATTTATTGAAGAGACTGTCTTTTTTCCACTGTATATTTTTTCCTGTTTTGTCAAAGATTATTTGACCATAGAGTTGAGGGTCCATATCTGGGCTCTCTACTCTGTTCCACTAGTTTACGTGTCTGTTTTTATGCCAGTACCATGCTGTCTTGGTGATCACAGCTTTGTAGTAAAGCTTGAAATCAGGTAACGTGATGCCACCAGTTCTATTTTTGTTTTTCAGCAATTCCTTAGCAATTCAGGGTCTCTTCTAATTCCATACAAATTTTAGGATTATTTTTACCAGCTCTTTGAAAAATACCGGTGGAATTTTGATCGGAATGGTATTAAAAGTATAGATTGCTCTAGGCAGTATTGGCATTTTAACAATGTTTATTCTTCCGATCCAAGAGCATGGAATGGTCTTCCATCTTTTCATGTCTTCTTCAATTTCTTTCATGAGTGTTCTGTAGTTCCTTGAGTACAGATCCTTTACCTCTTTGGTTAGGTTTATCAAAAAATGGGCAGAAGATATGAACAGACACTTCTCCAAAGAAGACATACAAATGGCTATCAGACACATGAAAAAATGTTCATCATCACTAGCCATCAGGGAGATTCAAATTAAAACCACATTGAGATACCACCTTACACCAGTTAAAATGGCCAAAATGAGCAAGACAGGAAACAACATGTGTTGGAGAGGATGTGGAGAAAGGGGAACCCTCTTCCACTGTTGGTGGGAATGCAAGTTGGTCCAGCCACTTTGGAGAACAGTGTGGAGATTCCTCAAGAAATTAAAAATAGAGCTTCCCTATGACCCTGCAATTGCACTACTGGGTATTTACCCCAAAGATACAGATGTAGTGGAAAGAAGGGCCATCTGTGCCCCAATGTTCATAGCAGCAATGGCCATAGTCGCCAAACCGTGCAAAGAGCCAAGATGCCCTTCAACAGACGAATGAGTAAGGAAGATGTGGTCCATATACACTATGGAGTATTATGCCTCTATCAGAAAGGATGAATACCCAACTTTTGTAGCAAAATGGACGGGGCTGGAAGAGATTATGCTGAGTGAAATAAGTCAAGCAGAAAGAGTCAATTATCATGTGGTTTCACTTATTTGTGGAGCATAACAAATAACATGGAGGACATGGGGAGATGGAGAGGAGAAGGGAGTTGAGGGAAATTGGAAAGGGAGGTGAACCATGAGAGACTATGGACTCTGAAAAACAACCTGAGGGTCTTGAAGGGGTGGGGGGTGGGAGGTTGGGGTACCAGGTGGTAGGTATTATAGAGGGCACAGATTGCATGGAGCACTGGGTGTGGTGCAAAAATAATGAAGACTGTTATGCTGAAAATAAATAAAAAATAAATTAAAAAAAAAAAACAATGAATACTGTTATGCTGAAAAGAAATTAAAAAAAAAAAAAAAGAGTTTGGGAGGAATCCTCATTGCTTTCTTTCCCTTCTCAATCCTCTCACCACTTGACCTGGGAGTACACACCAAAATGTCACAGTAGGGTAAGTAATTAACGTCTTGCTAGCCAGAAGACAAGCAACAGAGATTCTCAACCTCCTAGGAGATTGTATAGCCAGGAAAATTGAGGGGAACTAATCCTATAAAGAAGAGTCTCAGTGGGTGGCTCAGTGGGTTAAGCCTCTGCCTTCGGCTCAGGTCATGATCTCAGGGTTCTGGGATCGAGCCCCATGTCAGGCTCTCTGCTCAGCAGGGAGCCTGCTTCCTCCTCTCTCTCTCTCTCTCTCTCTCTCTCTGCCTGCCGCTCTGCCTACTTGTGATCTCTATCTGTCAAATAAATAAATAAAGTCTTTAAAAAAAAAGAGAGAGAGAAGAGTCTCAACTCCTGGGCTGAACCTTACCCTTCACACACATACAGACTTTGAAAACTGATGGAGAGAACAGAACACTGTTTAAACCCCTACTAGGCATCAGAAGGCACACAGGAGAAACACAAATAGAACTGCAGAGATTAAACAACTGAATTGATATTTAAACCACAGATCCCAGAACACCAGCTGAAACATCTGACATGAACCTAAATCAGTTGCCTGTTTGAAAAAAAAAAAAAAATCAGCATTCAATAGTTTTTGGAGGACTTAAGACCAAGAGTCTCACAACATGATATTCATTATATCCAGGACACAATCCAGATTCCTTAACATATGAAGGACCAGGAAAATTTCAAAGATTTGTAAGGAAAAAGACTTACAACAGATGCTAACTTGAGTGTTGGAATTTTATCAGACTTCAAAGAAGTTATTTTAACCATGCCCCAAGTAGTTAGGTCTATCACTCTTGAAATAAATGGAGAGAAAAAAACCAAAGCAGAGAAATAAAAGACATTAAAAAGGACCGAATGGAAATTTTAGAACTAAAAAATACAATAACCAAAATATAAAAATATACTGGATGTGTTCAATAGCAGAATAGAGATGACAGAGGAAAAAGGTCATTGAACTTTAAGACAGATCAATAGAAATTGTCCAATCTGAACAACAACAAAAAAAGAGAAAAATAAGGAGCAGAGCCTCGGGGACCTCTCGGACCTCTGGGACAATATGAAAAGATTTAATAATCATATTGTCAGGGTCTCAAAAGGAGAGAAGAGTGATGTAGACAAAATTTTTGAAGAAATAATGATTGAAAATTTTACAATATTGACAAAAAATATATAGACTCAATCAGGACTAAGAAATATACTAAAGCCCAACTAGACAAACTCAAAGAAATTCCATGCCCAGATATATCATAATAAAGTTGCCAAAAGTAGCCAGAGGAAAAGACAACACACTACAGATAAAGAACTAATGATCTGAAGGACAAGTTTCTCATCAGAAACAATGGAGGACAGAATGCAGTGAAATGACATTTTTTATATCCCGAAGGAAATTTACTGTGAATCCACTTTTTTCACCTCATACTATGAACAATTTCCCAATCACTCAATGCTATTTAAACACTGTAATTTGTAATAAAATTACAGGTTTTTAAAAAAGATTTTATTTATTTATTTGACAGAGATCACAGGTAGGCAGAGAGGCAGGCAGAGAGAGAGAGGAGGAAGCACACTCCCCGCTGAGCAGAGAGCCTGATGTGGGGCTTGATCCAAGGACCTTGGGATAATGACCTGAGCTGAAAGCAGAGGCTTTAACCCACTGAGCCACCCAGGCACCCCTACAATTTGTTTTTAATTCTTTCTTATTTAATCATTTTCTTATTGATGAGCATTTGTGTTTTTCACAAATTTTGCTCATAAATAGTGCTGTGATAAGTATCATTGTACATAAATTAATATATACCCCTCTATTTCTATTTCCATTACAAATTCCTTGTAAGATAGCCATTGGATCAAAGTCTACAATGAACCTTTAAATACTTGACAGGTATCATCAAATTGTCTTCCAGAAAGGATTTTATTATCACTGGTGCTGTATGAGATGTATCTGCAGTTTTCAGAATCTTTATCAATATAAAAACTAAATTGGCATGCTTTGGCTTCATTTGGAGTTTTAAAATTACATGTAATATTAAATATTTTTCAAATGTTTTTTAGCAATTTAAACTTCTTTTCTTATGGATTGATTCATGACATTTGCCTTTTATCGATAACTTTTCTTACTGACCTTATGAGTTCTTTTTCTGAACCAGTAGTGTGAATAAAAACCAAAACAATCAACCCAACAATTCCCTATTGCACACTGTTTTAACTTGCTTATTTTTTCCTATTTACCACTCTTTCTCTGTAATATATACACTTCTAAAGATTACATCAACCACTACCAATTGCCCAAATCCACCTCTGCTGTCTTGTTCCTTATCTGACTTGCTTATGCCAAGTTTAAAAATCACTCCTCAGCTTCATTGCTTTTTAAGTTTCTGTCTGTAAATCCATACAGAAAAACACTTTGTGTGTGATGTGAGAGGCTGTGTCCAGTTCATAAATACATTAAATGATATTTACAAGATTTTATTAGCAAAATCAAATGGTGATGGTCCATTATGTCTTCCCATTTTTAAATTCCTTCCTTTCTTGTTTCAAGTTTTTCTTTAAATTCTAGTTAGCTAACATATAGTATAATATATTCCAAGAGTAGAATTTAGTTATTCATCTCTTACATATAACAGACTCTTCCCTCTTTTTTTTAGGAAGAATTTCCCCCATGAAGATGTAACCCAGGTAACTGAGTATATAGTTTAAAGAATCCCAGAAAGATAATAGCACCTCACTTTTCAGTTTTGTGTTTGCTTTTTTCTGTGTATTACAAGGATTTTTAATGGGAAAATAAAATCTCTCCACAGGTATTACCAGATTTTATACTAGAATTGTAGGAGATGGTTTTCTGTGGTAACCAACCTTCCTTCCCTCCTTCCTTCCTTCCTTCCTTCCTCCTTCCTTCCTTCCTTCCTTCCTTCCTCCTTCCTTCCTTCCTTCCTTCCTTCCTTCCTTCCTTCCTTCCTTCCTTCCTTCCTTCTTCCTTCCTTCCTTCCTTCTTACAGTGGGTTTTAAAGCATAAATTGGAACTTTTCCACATTAACATAGGAAAATCAGTCCAAGTAACAATATCCACATATGCAAAGGTATAGAAGCATGATGTCTAGCGTACTTGGAAAAATATAAGCAGTCCACTATGACTGGAGTGTGAAGTGCAAGGCTGGCAGATCACTGGACAGGGCTGAATGAGAACAGTTCACCTCTGAATCACTCATCTCCTTTTATCAAAGTAGGCACACACCTTGGACATTTTTCCCACTGGAATCCTTCTTCAGCCTTTAGTGAATGCACCATGCACTATGAGAGAGCCAGAGCACCTGCCCTCATGTGCCGCCCAATGGTTACAAATGCGGTTTCCAGCTGATTCATGACACACCTACCCATGTAGGTCCATCTTTAATCCACATCACCTTCTCCCTTGTTTCTCCAACTTCTTGCCAGTTTCAACCTTACAAATTTGTCATCCACTTCTGATCTATCTCATGAATCTCCCACTTCATTATGCCATAGCTGGCACCATTACATGTTGTAATACTTATATAACAGTCTACTGGGTGCATGCTTCATGATTCATTTGACTGCTCTCTCTCTATGAATGGACTTCTGGAACAAGGATAATACCCTCTTTGGACTGTCCTCCATACTATCTCAGGATATTATCTTACAGCAGCCCTCTGGGTAGAATCATCACCTTACACTCTAAGTACTCCAGATTTAGGGGAAGACTAGGATATAGCTTCCTAATCATTTTCCAACTGCACAGGTTATTTGATTCCCAAATCACTTTGGTCTTCCTCTTACCTCCATTCCTACTAACCTGACTGCCAGACCTGTCATTGAATTGGCCTCTCTACCTCTGTCTGCTTCCTACAGAGTTCTATTTCTAAAACCCAGCTCTCCTGATGCCACCCTTTACTCCCTGCACTCTGAAAAGCTCCACTTACACTGTAACACAGAGTAAACTGAGAAAGGAGCTCAAGATTCTCCATTGCCTGGCTTCAGTTTAGCTTCCTAGCCTTATAGTCTATGTTCCACAAACTCATCAGTTCGTGCACTACCTGCTACTCCTCTAATACCCCAGGCATTTGTATGTCTCAGTGTCTTTGCTTAAACTGTTCTGTCTGCTGGAGGACCTTACTTGTCCCCTAAGTAAGATTTTACCTGTCAAAATCTTTTTTATGAGTCAAGGCCAAGCTCAAATGATATGTTCATAAAGCCTCCCCCAAATTTATTTCTTCTTTCTTTTGAATCTCACATGCACATATGCTTTTCTTCAGGACCATATTTTCAAAATATATCAAGTTATAACATGTACTAGCTTTCTGTGTATCTGCTTGAATTCCTCTGTAAATCTCTGACCAGCCTTGGGAACTCATCACTAGAAAATTCACTTTATAGGTGTAAAGCTGTCTTGGCATGAATACTGCTCTATTTTATTGGCTTAAAAACTCATTTATAAAGTTTTGGAGAACACAGAGATGAATGAGACAGTCTCAGTCTGTCTTGCTCCAATTACAAGGTTGGGAAGCCAGACAGGTACACACATAGTCTCAGAATTGTGATAAATGCTTCAAACATGCTCAGAGGGCTAAGGAGGCATACAGAGAAGCATGCCTGACTATCTGGAGAAGACAGGAAGATCTGGTTAGGGAAAGCTGACCATGAGATGGAGAGTGCCTGGGGTGGAAAAGGGAAACAAGCACCGGAGGCAGAGAAAATGGGATTTGTCCATTAGAGCCCTCCAATCTGGTCACAAATGCAAATAGCAGACAAAGGGTGACTTTTACAAAGAGCAACAGAATTTTCGGAGGTAAGGATAAACTAGGCCACACAAATAAGTCAGAGCCAAGGCACTGAAGGCCACATGGAGTCTTCTAACATCAACTTCCCCTTCTCTCTCACTGCAGACTGGCTGGGTCTGCTTCCCAAATCACACTAGAAAACAGGGTCACTGAGAGCTCCTCGGCTTACATGTTTCTGGTCAAAGGTTGTGTTATATACTGCTACATAACAGATTACCTCAACCCTTTGTGACCTAAAACAATATGCTATTATTATTGTTGTTGTTGTTGTTATTATTATTATTATTATTATTATTTCATAGCTCCTGTGTGCCAGGAATCCCAACATAGCTTACCCGGGTATTTCTGGTGCAAAGGCTCTAATGATACTATAGCTAAGTTGTTGGCTAAGTATGTGGTCTCATCTGAAGGCACAACTGGTTGGGGAGGGAGCACAGAATCTTTTCAGTTTACTCACATGGATGTTGGTAGGCGTTGAAAAATCCAATTCCAAACTCACTCATGTGATCGCCAGCAGGTTTTGGTTCCTCATGGGCTGTTAGACTGAGAGTTTCAGCTCCTTGCTAAGCCACGCAAACCTCTTTGTGAGACTGCTCACTACATGATAACTTCTTCCTTCAGCATGAGTGATCAGAGAGAGAGAAAGACATAGTGAACTCTTACAGTGGAAGCCACATTTTTTTTGCAACCTAACCTAGGAAGTTACATTCCATAACTTCAGCCATATTCTATCTATTAGAAGTGCCTCCCTAAATCCAGCTCACAATGAAGGTTGGGCGTTACAGAAAGACATGAATAATGCAAGTGGGATCATTAAGACCCATCTTGGGGACTGCCTATCCTAACTGGAATCTAAGGCACAGGGGAGGGTTCTAATGGGCTCTTCTGATGTTAAGTGCCTATCTCTGTACCAATCGACTGTGTCCATAGGGTCAGAGTTGCATCACAAAATATACCCTGAAAACCCAATCCTGAGGAGAGGGAGAAATTTTCAAGGAAAAGGTGCTGAACTGCCCATTTTTGTCAGATGGAGGTATTCACTGTCCCTTATGCACACACACACACACACATACATAAATGCTCATAGACAAACACACACATAAATACACATTCACATACATGATCACCCTGCCTTGTATTTGTTGCACATATTAGGACTCTGAAAATACATGTGTTTGAACAAAGTTTTAACTTTGAAAGCATATTTGAAGAGACGGGTCCGGAAAGAGCCCGATGGGAGAGCAGATTGGTGGCAGAGCAGAGCAGAAGCTGACAGAAGACTGGTGTTTCATGCTGGTGGCTACAGATGATGCCCCAGGGCCTTTGGAGTGGCTTTCAAGGAGGAGAACAGTTGAGGCCTTATTGATGATTGGGGTCTACAAGGAAGCACAGTGAGAGATAACTGATTTGGGTAGAGGAAAATATGGCACCACAGTGCCTCAACTGGGTGCCTGGGTCAAAGGGAAGGTCTGTCTGAAATGGGTGAGACCTGCCATGTTTGTTAGTTGAGGGGACAGATTTGGAAGACATTTGGCATCTGAGGGGGCAGACAATCCAGAGTGGATGAAGCCAGGGCGCCTCGGTGGCTCAGTCGGTTAAGTATCTGCTTTTGGCTCAGGTTATAATACCAGGGTCCTGGTATGGAGCTCCACATTGGGCTCTCTTCTCAGAGGGAGCCTGCTTCTCCCTCTCCCTGCTATTCCCCCTACTTATACTCTCTTTCTCTGTGTGTGTCAAATAAAAAAATAAAGTTTTTTTTTAAAAAAAGAATGGGTGAAACCAAGTGAGACAACATGGGCCAGGACTGCACAGGAAGAGAGATAGGCACTTCCTCACCACAAGGATAAAATAAAGGAAAAGCACAGGAGGAGACAATGAGGAAGAGCTCTGAGAAATGCTCCTGAGCGGGGAGGTGAGGAGAATCAGAGCAGAGAAGGTCCATTCCTCAGGCTGAGAGATTTGCATTGTCCTGGGGAGACTGAGTAAAACAGGGTGGACTTTGGGGTTTGGGGATGGGGGCAGAATTTACACAGCTATTAAAGGGACTCAGTGGGGCTCAGGACTATAAGACTGGTGACGTGTGGTCAGGTCTCAGCTGAGGCCAGAGGATGGGACTTCTCAGTGGGTTTACCCATGTCCCTTTACCCAGACTCTGCTACCTTTCCAGAAATCAGCATCCCTGCCCAACCCTGTGGGATCCCAGAACACCTCAAACTTTACTGCTGCTTTTCCTTAGACTTGGAGAAGCTAAAAAATGTGTCAATGGTGGCCAAATGGGAAGTACTATAAAGACGGGGGTCAGTGGTTCTTCCTTTGTTATATGCAGGGACAGAGAAGAAGTGGAATTCAGTAAAACAGAAAAATATTTCCCAGGTAAATTCAGGAGAACTATGACAACTTTGCTCTATGGGACAACAATTAGATTACAGGATGACATTTAATTCCTCAATTGGATATTTTGCTTATGTGCTTAAGACTAAATGAGCTTAAGCTACAGCCTGAGCTATTCAAGCAAATGTCAAGGAACACATTTGTGGGGCTGCTAAAAAGCAGGATGGCATAATGGTTATTATTGTGGTCTGTGGAGTCATGCTGTCTGGGTTTGAATCTTTGCCTGTGCCACTTCTTCACTGCATGACCCTGGGTGAGTTATCACCTTGTAATGTCATTTTCTTCATCTCGCGAAGAGTGATGACCACAGTACCTACCTCATGGGGTTGTTGTACAAAGCCCTTGGCACAAAGCCTGGTAAACAGCATTCAATAAATAGTGATTAGGAGTTACCATTTTTTAAAAAATCAGATTGCTCAGTGAACTTCATAGAAACATTGGTTATCAGAGTGGGGAATGTCCAAGACCACCTGGTCCTAGGGCTTCTGACTGTACCACTTGGAGCACATGAGTGAAAGAGATAAAGAAAGGTGTTTCTGGGGTGCTTTTGTGGGGAAAAGTGGGGGGCAGAGCCACTGTAACACTATTGCAATCTTTGCTAAGAATTGCTCTGCTTCTACCAATTTCACGTAGTTGGTAGGTGTCTGCTTACATTGGGAAAGAAACTTTCGATGTCAACAAAAGAAAACTGAACTAACTTTACAAATGAGGAACCTGCGGTTCAGAAGAGGAAAGGACTTGCCAAGGTCAAGTGACGAGATGTCAACTGAGTAAGATCTACAAGCCAGGCCTCCAGTCTCTAGTCCAGGGCTGTCTCTACTACGGCTTCTCATGTGTCCGGGCTCCATCACAAGAAGGCATATGATTTCCTCTCCCACAGGACCTAGCCTATTCACCACATCCTCAAAAGAACCCTTCATAAATAGTCAGGCAGTTGGGTACCCCCTCCCAGAATTCCTTCCTGCATCATATTTTAAACATCCATTATTCCTGATCTTTCTTTCAAATTTGATTTTTGAAATTTATTTGAAATCTGAATCATATTTTAACCATGTTGGACTCCCTGATGCCAGACTCCATGACTGGCACATAATAGGTACTGGGCAAACATAAATCATAAGCTGGTGTACCAATATGATGGATAATCAATGTTGTTCTTATGACTATGATGAAGGAGCACCAGAATAACTATGTCCCAAATGAGCTCATTACTGAGTTGGCTAAAAACTTTTGTAAAATTTGTTTCTGTTTGAGAATAAAATGTGAGTCCAAAATGCCATGTAGGATTTCATTTTTGTCACATAAAATGCCTCTGGGGTTGGCAGAGGGGTGCAGGAAGAGCGAGAGGGACTGGTGAGGGACAAGCAGGATCTGCAAGAAGATTTCAGGAAGCCCCACTGACCCTGTACACGTAGACCAAGGCTTCCCTCTTTCTCACATATGAGCCTGTTTGAGGGTCCAAGAGCCTTCTTTCTGAAAGCACATTCCATAGCTGACTGATTAAGGGAGACCTTTTAATGAAGGCACTAATAAAAGAAGACCCAGTGCCAGAGGGGACTGTACTAATTAAGAGAGTGTCAATCAGGAGAACACCCACATACACAGCTCCCAGTCTTCTCTTCGAGGTGGGGTGCCAGGAGCTGCCAGTTGTTGTTGTCCTCCGTGCCCTCTCTTTCACACCTGGGGCCCTGTTTGTTCCAATCTGCTGCCTACACAGTCAACAGCCTGGCTAATGTGTATGCCAGCCCCGCCCAGGCCAGGACCTGGGGAGGTGGCACTATCAAACTACCTGGGACATCTTTCTTTCTGCAGAAAACAATTGCCACTATGCTCAGTACTGAGGCAGATGGAGAGATGGGGCACTGGGTCTTCCTACTCCCTGCCCCTCAGCCTTCTTCCCTTCCTTCTCTGTCCTTCATCTTATAACCTTCTAAACTGATCAATTCTCCTGTCTATCACTTAGTGTTTTCCAAAGGGGGGGAACATATATATATGTATGTATGTATATACATATATATATATGATCATGTATGATTATATATATATAATCATGTATGATTTATTTCAAGGAGATGGCTAAGGCGACCATCAAGTCTAAAATTTATCGAATGGGCCAGCAGGCTAGAAGCTCAAATGGCAATCTAGAGACAGAATTTCTTCTTCTGCAGGAAACTTCTGTTTTGCTTCTGAAGACTTTCAACTGATTTATTGAGGCCCACTCATGTTTTAGGAGTAATCTTCTCTACTGAAGATCAACTGATTGTTGATGTTACCCCCATACATATTACCTTCCCAGCGACATCTAGGTTAGGCTCTGATGAATAACTGAGCATGATAGCCTGCCCGAGTTGGCACACAAAAGTAACCACCACACCATCTTCACCTTTTTGGACCTTTCAATACTTCTCTCAACAAATCAGTAAAGTGACCATGATGTCTGTTCTACAGATTAAAAAACTGAGGCTTCTCTAAGTTGTATATTATTGCCTTCCACACAGCCAGGAAATGCATTGTTCGATGTTAAAATTAAAATGCAGCTTTCTCCCAAAGAACAAATAATCCAATCAAGAAATGGGAAGAGGACACGAACAGATATTTCTGCAAAGAAGACATCCAGATGGCCAACAGACACATAAAAAAGTGTTCCACATCACTCAACATTAGGGAAATACATATCAAAACCACAATGAGATACTATCTCACAGCAGTCGGAATGGCTAAAATCAACAAGCCAGGAAATGACAGATGCTGGCAAGGATGTGGAAAAAGGGGAACCCTCCTACACTGTTGGTGGGAATGCAAGCTGGTACAGCCACTCTGGAAAGCAGCATGGTGGTTCCTCAAAAAGTTGAAAATAGAGCTACCCTATGACCCAGAAATCGCACTACTGGGTATTTACTCTAAAGATACAAATGTAGGGAAGGGGCATGTGCACCTGAATGTTTATAGCAGCAATGTCCACAATAGCCAAACTATGGAAAGAACCTAGATGTCCATCAACAGATGAATGGATAAAGAAGATGTGGTATATACACACAATGGAATACTATGCAGCCATCAAAAGAAATGTTGCCATTTGTAACAACGTGGATGGAACTAGAGGGTATTATGCTTAGCAAAATAAGTCAATCGGAGAAAGACAATTATCATATGATCTCCCTGATATGAGGAAGTTGAGAGGCAATGTGGGAGGTTTTGGGGGAAGGAAAGGAATAAGTGAAACAAGGTGAGATTGGGAGGGAGACAAACCATAAGAGACTCTTAATCTCACAAAACAAACTGAGGGTTGCCCGGGGAGAGGGGGAGGGAGAGGCTGGTTGGGTTATGGACATTGGGGAAGGTATGTGCTATGGTGAGTGCTGTGAAATGTGTAAGCCTGATGATTCACAGACCTGTACCCCTGGGGCTAATAATACATTATATGTTGATTAAAAAATTAAAAATTTTTTAAAAATGCAGCTTTCTAATAATCAATCATCTATTTATTTATTCTAGAGACCAAGAGAGAAAGACACCTAGGAGGAGGGTCAGAGCAAGAACTAGAGAGAGAATCTTAAGCAGGCTCCACGCCCAGCATAGAACCTGATGCAGGGCCGAATCTCACAATCCTGAGATCATGACATGAACCAAAATCAGGAGTCAGACACTTAACTGACTGAGTCACCCAGGTGCCCTCATTGGTCTTCAATTTTTAATATGAGATAATATTGCCTTTCCTACACAACACTCATTCATTCATCCTATAAACACGTATTCAGTCCCCACTGTGTGCCAGGTGCTGGATTGAGCAGGATGGACACAGGGGCCTGACATCACGAGGCTGACCTTCTGCTGGGCAGAAGTGCCCACAAGTTTCAAAAAGGTTTCCCTGAAATGACTGACGACCTCTGGAAGAAGCAGGACTGTCATTCATAAAAAGAACTGTGAGACTGAGAAGGCAGTTCAGAAAATGCAGCAATTTTTTTCAGAGACAGAGACAAGCTAAGTAAACCCAGGAGCAGCTTAATCTAGAAGAGTCTGAGCCCCACAGCCCCCTGCAGGAGGAGGCCTGGAGTGTCCTTTGGCATGAGAGAGAATATAGGGCTGGGAGGTGGGTGGCAAAGAGCCTGAGGCAGAAGTGGCCTGAACCCCACTCCATCCCCCAGGCTGAATGTCCCTGCAGGCCTCCCCTGGCTTCTACCCCTGGGCTCCATGCCCCATCCATGAGCCAAATCTCTCACAGGGAATGAATCAAGGTTCACCTCTTTGGCTGATGAAGATATCCTGTTTATTTCATGGAAACATTTGAGTACTTATTTGGTTTCCTGAAAATGTCTAATGCATATCTTAATCCCATATCTAGGCACCCCTTCCCTCTCACCATCACCAAATTGAAAACGAACCCTCTCTCCTCAAAATAACAGTTGTATAACATTTTACAATTTGCAAAACACTTTCAAATATATTAGCCCATTAAATCCCTGGGTGGGGGGGAATGCAATATAAACACTATGAAATTCCTATTTCACAAAAGAAACTGAGGCCCAGAGAGGTTGAATAAATTGCCCCAGGTCTTGAGGCTAATATTTGTTGAGGGCATTAGATCTCCTGTTGTTTACCAGTTCTTACAGCCAGGCCCCCAAAGCAAACATCATCAGTCTTCTAGATCATTCCCCAGCGCTGCCATAAAAAAGTCCCACAAACTGGACAGCTTCAACTCAACAGAACGTGTTGTCTCACAGTTCTGGAGACTAGAAGCCTAAGATCAAGTGTTGACAGGGTTACTTCCTTCCGGAGGCTGTCAGGAAGAGTCCGTTCCAGGCTTCTCCTGAAGCTCCTCGTTCTTGCTGCTCATCTCAGGTGTTCCTCGACATATTCCTCTGATCTTGCACTATGGGATGTTCTCCTTGTGTGCATGTCTGTATTCAAATTTGCCTTTTCATAAAAACACTAATCACATTGGATTAGGGGCTCACCCTGCTCCAGTATGACCCCATCTTAACTCATTATATCTGCAACAACCCTGTTTCTAAGTAACATCACCTTCTGAGGCCAGGACTTCAACAAAGGCATTTGGTGGGTGACACAATGCAATCCATAACAATTAGTGTTCCTCCAATCCATTATCTTACTAACTTAAGAAGTGGGGAAAGCCTCATGACGCTCCCCTCCCCTGCCCCTGCAACTGAGTGTTACAAGCTGGGCCTGATTTAAGCTGCATTAGGGCACAGGGGACCCCACTCTTATTCAAGGTACAGGTTTAGTGAGGAAAGAACAACAGACCATGTGCTTCCTGAGAAACTGTTGGCTGACAGGAAATAATTCAATTAATGAAATTCTCAGACTGCAAAGAACCATTAGAAGGGATTTTAACTTGAAAAGGGAAGAAAAGTATTGCTGGGTCTGTGTGTTGTCATCTCCAAATACTGAGGAAATGGCAGCAATAGAGGTTGTATGAGGTTAACTAGATAATGGAAAGGTTAGCTGTGCTCCTTGGGCACATTAACATTCCTTCGTTGCCATAACTACATGGCATTGTCAGCAAAATTTTTGTAATCCAAAACAGGATTATAATATTTAAATGAGGTTATCTCAGACCAGAAAGCCTTCCAAAATGACCTAGACTTTTCTAAAGGGAAATCTTCAGCCTCATTACAAACACACAAATTATAGCCTGCCTGCTAGAGAACTGGTTTGAGTCATGACTTAAGAGTAGGCCTTTCAGATGAGTTAGAGCATGAAGCAGTGCCCGGCCACCCCTGGTTCAGTAGGGAAGCCTTGGGTTGTGATCAGAAAGTGCGAATCTCCACCCTGCCTTGCTCAGTCCCTGTCTGGTTAGCTAGGAAGCAACATGGGACCCGTTGGGTCTTTTAGGTCAGACAGACTTGGGTTTGTGTAGTGTTTGTTACTCAGCAGCTAGATTACCTTTGGACAGAAATTTAAGCTCTTTGAGCCTGGTTTCTTCATTTGTAAAATTGGTACAAAAACACCTACCTCCAAAGTTATCAGAATCAAAAGAGATCATGCATATAAAATGCCTGATGTGAGTTCATCTGTTTTTCCTCTTCCTCTTGCCTCCTTGTCCACCTAGTTTTTGTGATGATAATGGAGGAAAACAGAAATGACCAGCTCTTGGAGACATCTTAAAGGAGAAACATTTTTTTTTTTTTAAAGTAAAACAAATGACATCCTCTTCCTGAAACTCTTTTACTGTTGACTTGCTGATATTTATGTGGCTGTTGCCTAATTTCAGTAGCTGGTTGGGGCTGATGGGATTGCCAAACTGTTATTGGCGAGTGCAGAAAAATAGCATTTCCAGAGAGGGTTTCTAGCAGGTATGTCCTGGTAATCTGATAAAAGATGCTCGTAGTAACCTGCTGGACACCATCCCCACACTGACATGTGTTCTTTAGGCTACAAAGATTCTGGTAGGGCCTTTTCTCCTTGAGGCCCGCCTAAGTCCTGCCGATGCCTTGGGGAGGACCCAGGTTGTTATTACCAGCCTGGTATGTCACGAATACACTGAGTCTCAAACCAGCTTATGAGTACTGGAGCCAGGACCTGGGATTTTGGTCTCTTAGATAATTCCAGACCACATTGCCTTCTGGTCTGGAATTATCAATCCAAATTCCATCCCAGAATTTTGCACCAGAGGAGGAGCTAATCCCCAAGTCTAGTCAGTGCCCATATCTATGACCCTGGGCACCCTGGGAGGAGGGGAACTTCACCTGGATTCTCACTTAACCAACAGCCAGTTTGATCTTTTGTTCCTCTTTACCAAAGAACAAAAACAAACAAACCAAATCTTTATCACTGTATTGAATATAGCTGTTTTTTATAAAAAATAATACCGAATGGATAAAAAACACAATTTTATTTAGTCATACATTCACTGAAGCCTATCATGTATCAGGTTGATTCTATGGGAACAGAACATTAGTCAGATACAGACACTGTTTCCAAGGAGCCCATGGTCTAGCAGGGAGGATAAGACACACCTGGGATGGCAGGAAGCAGGGGCATCCTAAATGTCGGCACCAGCCAGCCTCATCCAGAATCTGAGGGACGTTGGCATGAGCTATTCTCTTTTTGATCTTCCTCAGTTGGAATGTTCCTTCTGTAGACAAAGGTATCTCACCCAAGTGTCTGGAGTTGTACTGTCCTCCAGATTGTTCAGCAGCATTAGAATATTCTTTTTTTTAAAGGTTTTATTTACTTATTTGAAAGAGAGAGCAAGAGCGAGGGGAGGAGCATGGGAGGAGAGAGAGGGACAAGCACTCTCTGCACTGAGCATAGAACCCAACGTGGGGCTTGACGCCAGATCCCTGAGATCATGACCTTAGCTGAAACCAAGACTGAGCCACCCAGGTGCCCCTGGAAATGTTCTATATGGGTACAGTCCAGTTTAGTAGCCACTAGCTATGTGCGGCTACTAAGCACTTGAGAAGTGGTTAGTGCAACTAAGGAAATAAATTTCTAACTTAATTTTAAGTTCAATTGTCACTAGTGTCTACTGTACTGGATAATGTCATTCTATAGGCAAAGTGGACAGATCTTTATGGCCATGTCATTCCTGGGAGGTAGCTGCAGGTGGTGATGGGAGAAAGCTCTCCCACCACCGCGCTCCCCTCCAGGACATCTGTCATCACTTGGTTCTCCTGGGGTCTACACCAGGAGGCTAAAATAGACAGGCCTGGGTCCCCCGAAGTGCCACTAAGCCAGGCCCTCCCCACACCTACGCGTGTCTGCCACCAGCAACGTCACTTTCTCCACTGACTGATAAAATTAATAGAGTCTGGCAAGGCACAGCTTTGGAAAGATGCTAACGCTCCGTGGAAGAGAGGCAGTGAGTTGTCCACAAAGCTCCAGGCCTAGCTATCAGGGACATGTGATGCCCTGAAGGAAATATGCAGGAGACAGGAGGAGATCTCTGATACAGTCCCAGCCTACTGTGAACTTACTCTGTGACCCTAAGTAGCTGTTCCCTCTCGTTGGGCCCCAGTTTCCTTTTCTATAAACAGTGGTGGTGGTGGCTGGGGGTGCATTTCCTAATTTGTCAGCCAGCTCAATGCTTCTGAGAATACTTATTTCCAGAGACAGCAAATCAGATAGTGAGGGAGCATCCAGGGATTTATTTTTCAATGTAAAATACAAGGCAAAACCAATTTAGCAGTAAATTTAAAAGATGGGTAGAGCTGAAAGTACATGGTGTTGCTGGTAACCAAGTGTTACCAATGAGCTTAGGAAGGTGTACTTCAGAGCTGTAGGAAGCAAGGTCCTGAAGATTACAGAGGAGGAAGGAGAAGCCGACATGGAACCAACAAGAGAAAAAAGCAGAGCATAAAGATCACAGGGGCCACACAGTGTCGGATAAACAGGATTGCCAGACTGCAAGGCAGTGAAGAGTGAAGAAGCCAAGCAATCAGACCTCCGTGACCTGGAGAGAGCAATTCGATCCAGGGTGACGAACAGCACATTTTGCCCTTGATGCAGAAAATCCTGATTTCTTCGGTTAGTATCTAAAAGCACAGGGAAGAAAAATGCCTGTGGGAACAGCTTCATGATACTCAGTCAGTCAGCAAATATTTCTTGAGCTCTCTACAACAGCGGTTCTCAATCTTAGCTGAAAATCAGAGTCACCCAGGGAGCCTACAAAATACCAAGTTAAAAAACCTGACATCCAGGCCCTCCTTTAATGGGTCCGGACTGTGCTCTGTGCTGGTGGGTAGTAAAAGCTCCCCTCGGGGCTCCAGTTTCCAGCCACAGCTGATAACTTCCGGTTCCTTGTTTGCCAAGCTTTATGCTAAAGCTGGGACCTAGGATGGGAACAAGATCGACATGCATGGCCCTTGTCCTCACCAGTGTAGATCTTTTCCAAGGTAATAAAGACCCCGTGAGGTTTCCGGGGGTGAGAATGATCTCTATACTGTACATGGAGGAAACGATACTCAGAGAGGTAGTTTATTCCCCAGGTCACACAAATTAGGACTCAAATCCATTAGGTCGAGTTTAAAACCAAGTGCTCCCTTCCTTTACACCATATAATCCCAAGAAACAAGACACTGAGAAAGGTGACTTTCTAGTGGTCCCTTATCTTTAATTTTCAGACACCTGAAATGTTCACCAAGCTTTGACCATAGTGATAGCTGTCAGTCCTATAAGTGCCCAGGGGCTGCAGGGAGTGGCTAAAGACTAGGGACCCCTAATGTAGGTTATGGCAGGGACACGCCTTACCTGAAGTCCCTAAAAAAGAAAACACTAATTTATGGATACCTAATATTTGCCAGGCAATGTGTTAGGTGGTTATTAAAGGCACTAATACGAAGAGAGTGAGTCTCAATCCTCAAAGATTACGTTGCCTGGTGGGAGGAAATAAGTGCGTTATGACATGATCATGAATGCTTTAGAGCAGGGGTCTGCAACCTTTTTCTGGAAAGGGCCAGATAACAAGTATTTTCTACTTTACTTAGAATCGTGGTCTTTGTCACAGTTTCTCAGTTCTGCCACCATAACACAGAAGCAGCAACAGACAGTTCACAAATGAATGAGCATGGCAGTGTTCAAATAAAACAGGACTTATGGGGTGCCTGGGTGGCTCCGTCAGTTAAATGTCAGACTCCTGATTTTGGTTGGGGTCATGATCTCAGGGTCGTAAGATCGAGTCCTGCATCAGGCTCTGCACTGGGCATGGAGCTTGCTTAAGAGTCTTTCTCTCCCTCTCCCTCTGCCCACTCCCCCTACATTCTCTCTCTCTAATAAGTTAAAAAAAAAAAAAAGCCACATGATTTATGGACACAGAGATTTGACTTATATATGATTTACACATGTCACAAAATCTTAATCTTCATTTGGTTTGTTCTGATCATTTAAAAAGGTAAAAAGTCATTCTTAGCCCTGCAGGCTGTACATAGCAGGTGGAGGGCTGGGTCTGGCTCACAGGATGTGGTTTGCCAGCTTCTAGAAGTATCATGGTGGGAGCATGTGGGAATGCACAGCTGTCTCAACCAGGTTTGGAAAATCAAGGGAAACTTCTCAGAGGAGGTGGCACTTTGACTTCCCCAATTCACCTGGCTGTCCTTTAGCCAAGAGTTGTTTTCCTAGTTGGAACATAGATTCAGATCACGTATAAACTGTCTCGAGTGCCAGCTTTGAATTCTCTAGGTATTCTTTAAAAGCAGAAACAAAATCAGACTTAAGAAGAATATTCTCAGTATTTTAACTGGATGCCCTCCTTGTGTTGGAATGTAGGGCTCTAAGGTTCTTTTACGGTAAAAGAAAATGATTCCTGTTTTGGCAGAAGTTAGGAGAGGATGAGACAAAATATGGACTGAGCATCTTCTATGTGCCAGAAACTGTTGTGAGCATTCTCTTTGAACTTTGTACCTTAATCCTCACAGGTCCCCTACATCGCCTTAGTGTCCCCATTTTACAGAAGAGGAAGCTGAAGCTCAGGGGTGTCAACCTTCTTAAAGTCACAAAATCAGCAAGAGGCAGAGCTGAAGTCTGGACTCAGGCTATCCAGTTTTGAGGTACAGTCTCCCCCATCATGCCTCAACAAAACGTTCTATTTTTTGCTTAAATTTGAATTTGGTTCCTCTCACTTAAAACCAAATGAATCATAGCTGCAACTTGAACCTCCCATTTTCTAATTCAGTCCTAGTATCAGAGTCTCTGTCTTGATCTCTGTCCCATGTCTCTGGACTCATCACCCACAGAGTGTCCTGGTCCTTCTGCTCCTGGAACACACCTTGTTCTGGCCAGTTCCACCTCATTTTGTCTACCCTGGAGACCAGACATTCACCAGTGCCTGCTCCAGACTCAGCACTGAAAAGGCCACCTTTATTCTCTTATAGTTACACATTTATTACATAAGCAAAACATATTAATAATAGAACATGGATTTAATATATGGCTTACTGGAGAGAAATATTTGTTATTTATAACCTTTCTTTACCTAAGAAGTGTGGATCCAGATAGCAAGAGGATCTTTTGTTTGCTGAGGGTAGACAAGAACTTTCATTCTCAGTATACTGGCCATAGACATATTTAAAGATGATATTAAAGAGTGGGAAAGGATACACAAACAGAGGATTGCTCTGCCAAAGAAGAGGCCCTGGGAGAGATGGCCAGGGCATATGGGAGGGGGGAGGGACTGTGCATAGCCAAAGTACGGATCGAAACAGGTATGGAGTAAGAGGCAGGGATCTGGTGAGTTTCAAGGTACACTCCTGTGCACTGTGAAATGTCAGTCTTCTCCCTACCTCCCCTTGTGAATTTGACTGTATTCTGCATTGCTCATTATGCCAGATGAGTGAAGTTAATTTGAAAAGAGCTTGAAAAAAGAGAACAGGGGGACAGGAGCAAGCAGCAAGCATATCAGACATTTGGGCTGAAAGGAATGGGGACACAGATTCTGTCGGGTAGAGGACTAGACAAATCCCCTTTACAATAATTTTGTTAATATCCCAGCTGAACTGAAGTTCCAATCTAGATAGTAATTGGAGTCTGGCAATGCCAAGCTTTGAAACTTTACATCTGCATTAGAGCCTGGAGGTTTCTGGAAGGGAATTGTTCTTTGTCCTTGTGCCTAATTTGCATAGTGAAAATTTTTTATTGTCATTAAATATACTTTTGTTGTACAATTTTTAATAGCTTCATAATATCCACTCTGTAGCTGCAGAAAAATTTTAGTCAATATTTTTGTTTGACATCAAGATTGTTTATATGATTTATTTAAATAAACCACACTGAGATGTTGTAGATATGTTCTTGTAAATTTTCCTCAGAAGAAATTCCTAGGAATGGAATTCATGGTCAGAAAAAAAATTAGTATTTTCAGGGATATTTAAGATATGTTAAGGCAGTGGAAATATATTTCCCTAGCAGCAAAGCCTTGATAGTTGCTTATAAAATTAACAATGAGCAGCTCGAACTCACAGCCCTGAGATCAAGACCTGAGCTGAGATCAAGAGTTGGACACTTAACCAACTGAGCCACCCAGGTGCCCCTAGGTCCATATTCTTGGGAAAGACTTATAACCAGGGTGCTAGGGCCCTCATTTCTTCCACAGAAGGTTTCACCTGATTGGGATGAAAATGCTGACTCAAGTATCTATCTCCATAGGGAGGTTAAGAAGTGAACAAATGATATTGGAACTCTGGAATCTTGGGACAAATTCTGTAGAAGACCTGTACCCTCTCCCTGTTCTCCAAATATTTTTTGTGTAAAATCTCATTGCCTCTACTTTGCATACAGAAAAAGATCTCAAACTCCTTGAATCATATCCCAAATCCCCAAACCAATAAATGCAGATGAGATGATGGAAATAGAAAATCACCCTTTTTAAAGCTCTCATATATTTGATTTAGGCAAAGATCATCAAAGAAGCTAAAACACATAAAAAGTTGTAGGGAATGGGATATTCACACAGTGCCAAAATATCACTGTGCAATTTACTAACTCAAATGGGAAAATATATCATTGCAATAAAAAGGTCTGATGGTCAACATGTTGCACCAGGTGAGTGAATTCATCCTCAATGATAGTGGGATGACTTAGCATTAGGTACCTCTCTATGTACTTCAGTGCAGGATTCAAATATCACCTATGACATATTTTTTACCCAAAAGAGTTTAATCTGAATGTGATTAAGCCCCTCCAGACCTAACTTCCAGTTTCTAGAAAATATGAGGGACAAGAGAACAAGTTAAATGATACCATGAAAAAGCAATCAGTAAAATCCTGAGTGTAGGATGTTGCATAGGACAACCACAGAAACTCTTCAAAGATTCAGTCACATTTAAAAACAATGTGGGAGAACTGCTTCAGAGTCTAAGTAGAAGGACATAACAACTGTGATGGTTAATTGTATAATTGTATGTGCAACTTGACTAGGCCATGGGGTATCCAGATATTAGGTCAGACATGATTCTGGGTATTTCTAGAGGAGCTTCTCATCTGAATGAGCAGACTGAGTAAAGCAAAATGTAGGTGGGCCTCATCCAGTTAGTTGAAGGACTGGATAGAAAAAAAGACTGAGTAAGAGGAACTTCTTTCTACTGGACTACCTTCAGGCTGAGACATGGGTTTTGTTTGTTTGTTCGTTTGTTTGGTTGGTTTTTTGCCTTCAGACTTGAGCTGAAAAATCAGCTCTTCCTGGATTGGAAGCCTGCCAGCCTTGAACTAAAACTATACCTGTGGTTCTCTTGGGAAGTTTCTAGCCTGCCAGTTGCAGATCTTGGGAATTGTTAGTCTTTATAATTACATGAACCCATTCCTTACAATAAACTTATGTATATATCCTATCGGTTTTGTTTCTATGGAGAACCCTAATATAACAGCTAAATCCAACATATGAGACTAACCTCAGATCCACTTGGGAAAAAAATAAAATCAAAATAGTTATATAAAAGACATCCATGGGGCAATTAGGAACATTTGAATATCAATTCCATATTGGATGATACTGTGAATGATTTTTAATTTGGGGGGAAGTGATAATGGCGTCATGGTTAAGTGAAAGATGATTTTTATTCTTAGGAGATGAATGCTGAGATACTTAAAGTAATGTGGCTTCATGTCAAAACCTACCCTGAAATGGTACAGAAAAAACATATATACTGGGCCTCTGGGTGGCTCAGTTAGGTTAAGAGAGTTTCAGCTCAGGTCATGATCTCAGGATGCTGAGATTGAGCCCTCTGTGGGGCTCCTTGCTCAGTGGGGAGCCTGCTTGAAATTCTCTCTTTCCTTCTGCCCTTCCCCATTCCCCACTCATGCACATGCTGTCTCTGCCTCTCAAATAAATAAGTAAAATCTTTTAAAAAGCACATATATACAGAGAGAGAGGGAAAAAAAGAGAAAAGATGTAACATTAAATTGTTTTATCTCAGAGCAGGGTATGTAAGAGTCATTATGTTATTCTGCTAACTTTTTCTGCATGAAAGGAGTATCCTAACCTCCTGCAGTGCATCTAAGGCTGTATGCACTGTGTATATGTGCCTGGGCTTTAGGGAGCTCTGGGGGCCCATGGCCTGTCCTTCCTTTGATGCACCAGGCTGACATGATGTCTTCCCCTTCTTCCTTTGTTTTCTTTCCTTCTCTAATTTCTTAAGAAATAAGCTTAGTACATCAAATTTAAGACTTTCTTCTTTTGTGATATAAAAATTATTTGTAAATTCTTTTAAAATTTATTAAAAAATTATTTGCCTTCTAAGTTTTAAGGCAAAAATTTCCCTTCTAAGTTCTGTTTTAGCTGCATCTCAAAAGTTTTAACACATTTTTGTTCAGTCCATTCTAAGTATTTTCTAATACAACTTTATTTGACCCATGAATTATTTATGTGTGTTCTTTTATTTTTAAATGTATGTAGGTTTTTAATGATCTTTGATAATTAATTTCTAATTTATGAACTGTGGTCAGGGAACATAGTCTAGTTTTTACATTTGTTTTTACAACTGTTTTACATCTGGTTTGTGGAGGAGTGTGTGGTCAATCCTTGTTAATATTTTATGTATGCTTGAAAAAGTGGGTTTGCTCTCATCTGAAGATGGGGGGGGGCTCTAGCTATGTATTTGCATGAGGTCAAAGATGATAATCATGATATTCAGATGTTTTATAGCTTCATCAAGATTTGAGTACTTATCTGTTAAATCCAAGGAAGGAAGATTAAAATCTTCTACCATAATTGAAATTTTGCCAGATTCTTTTTGGAACTTGGATGATTTTTCTTCATATATTTTGAGGACATACTTTTAGGTTCATGGGAGGTACAGGGTTAAGATAATCAAAAATAAGAAAAGTCTGGGATACTGTGACAGTCTATGAGAGCCAAAGAAGACCTAAAAACTAATTGAATGCCATAGAATATTCTGGATGGGATCCTGGAACAAAAAGAAGACATTAGTTCAAAACTAAAAAAAAATAGTTAATAACAATATATTGGTTCATTCCTTATAACAATGGATCATACTAATGTAAGATGTTCATAATAGGAGAAACTGGGAACAATGTATATGGGAACCCTTTGTACTACCACAGCAATTTTTCTGTAAATCTAAAACTATACTGCAATTAAAAATTTATTTTAAATGAAACTGGTTCAGGTTCATGATGCCCTTCAGAAGAAATGTAAACCCAAATATTTCCATGGATAAATCCCCACAAATATTGATCTCAAAACCTAAAATTACAAAAACACAGGAAATTAACACTGAGAGAGAGGCAGAGACAGAGACTAGGAGACAGAGAATACATGAGAAACAGCAGATTAAGGGTTCCCCCAAACTTCAGATAATAATATTATCTGCTATAGAGTATAAAAATTATTTTAAATAATTAGATGTATCAAAGAAGGAAATAAAAACATGGAGAAATAATTAGAAATAGTGGTTTTGTTATATATTTTGTTCATTTAAAAAAAGAGTCATGAACCCCAAAAGGCAGAAATGACCTCCTTTTAACAGAGAAATAATCAGAAGAATTTTCTTGCTCAGTGGTGTAAACAACCATGCATCTTGCTCTAAGATGAGTAGTCATTATCAGACACATAGTCTCAAATGTCAGCTTTAGAAACACTTGTGAGCAAAATACTTGGTAGCAAAATTTAGAGCAACCTTAATGAAAAGTTTGAGAGCACCATTACTGAATGATCACAAAAAAATTTAGGAAAAATAAATCATAGATGGTAAGGTTTCCAAAAACATACAAAACTTCTGTTCTGTTTCCCTCTACCCTGAAACAGGGAGGGACTTTCTTTAAAAAAAAAAAAAAAAAAATTGCAATTGAGTCATTTAGTAAAGAGTTTGCACAAAAATCACTAAAGTTTGTCTGCAATCTCAAATAAATGATTTTTGTAGACTCAAAACTCTTACAAACAAAAGGGTGAACTGAATGTAATTCTATTTTGCTTTCTAGTGTACCTGAAGTTTTAATTCCATCATCTCTGGAGCCTAAAAGTATCTGCTTACTTGTAGAAAAGCATCTGATATCCTTACACGCACTTTTAAGCTTCTTGTCTGCAGCATGAGTCACATCAGAAGACAACAGAAGACCCTTTTAAAACAAAAGAGCGAGTGAAAAAAGGGACAGAAGAACCCTTTTGATGTAAAAAATTCTCCTTAGAATTCTCTGCACATTCAGTTGTGGTCTATGCAGTATGACTCCATTAAATGATATTAACTGTCCCAAGCCAAGAATTTTTTTATTTTTCCTCCTTTTTCTGAAATGTAACTCACCCACATGGGAGCCAGTTAGTCATCATCATTTTAAAAAGGCAAAGAAATATGCTACAGTCTGATTACATTCAAATGCTCAGGACATATCAGTCAGCCAGAAGAGCATCTTGTGTTCCTATTAGAATTTTGTTGCAGAGAATATTATCAATTTATCACCCTCCACCAGGTTTCTTAGGTAAGAGATGGAGGCTATTTTCATTTTTTTCCACAAAAATTAAAGAGCAAGAAGTAGTTCGTCTGGGCAAATGAAAAAGCAAACAAGAAAACAGGAGCCAGTTCTCCTGCCCCTTGTGTAGACCCTAAGAAGATTTCTTCTGGGGATACTTAGGTTTGAATAAGAGGATGAAAGTAAGTGAATGTATCACATGTAAGAGGCAAATGTAATTCTTCACTTTCTCATTCCCTCCAGAACAAACCCTTTAGCAAGTCTAGACTAGAGAACTTCCAAAAAATTAACCAATCCAGATTTCATTCATGTCTCCTTCTTCCTCCATATTCCAAGCTTACTATCATCCTATCTTGGACCATGGCAAAGACCTCCGGAGGGCCACCCTTGCCTCTCCTGCCTCCTTCCATCCATTTTGCTCATAACAGCCAGAGGATACTTAAAAAAACAGAAGGAAGCAAGAGTCATTCTCCTTCATCAAGCCCTCTAATTACTTCCCATTGGAATAAAATTAAAACTCCAAGATTCTGTATGATCTGGTTCTGTGCCAACAAGTCTGACCTCAACTGTTATCAAGCCCTCCACTCACCCACAATTTCCCAACAACACTTGCCTTGTTTCTGTCTTATAGTCATGCCTATTGCCATCTCAGGGGCACTTGCACTGGCCATTCCAGAGCCTGAAAGTTTTTAAGATCTCAAAATGCCTACCTCCTTCATGTCATTCAGGTCATGGTTTAAATGCCACCTCTTCAAAGAGGACATGTCAAACCCCTGTCAGTTTGCTAACAGACATTCTTTTTCTTACTACTTGTTATACTTTGCTTTTAATATTATTGATTATTCAATATATTTTTAGTCTATTTATTATCTGTTCCTTCCAGTCTCCCATTAGAATCTTAGGTTCATGATAGCAGGAAACTCGTCTGTCTTGCTCATTGATATATCTCCAACATCTGGTGTAACGTTTACCATTTAAGTGAGTCATAAGTAACTGGTTTTTTAAATAAGTTAATGTCTGAAAAAAATGGTGGATGAAATTATTTTCAAGACAGGGACCACATAAAAGTAGGCCAATATATAGTATGGTAACTATTTGCTTATAAGAATAGAATGCATTAAAATCGTTTAATAACACTATAATTGAGACATTGTGTTTTACCTTGATTCATGTCCAAAGATATGACAAAATACCCATTTGACAATGAAGATTGGCTGTCCACCTACCTTTATGACACCCCCCCCTCCTTATTGTAGGATTAATGCTGGAAATTGATACCCAACCAGGGACCATGCTTTCCAATCCCTTCCCACTCATCCCTCTCAAGCTTGTAGTTCTGTATGGTTATTTTGATGAGTTCCAGCTTGTGAACTGTTAAGGGAAATGATATGTGCTTGTTCCAGGTCTGGCCCCTAGAGCCCTTGCATGCAGTCCCCCTCCACACTCTTGTCCACATCTGACTGGCAGGAATGGAGGTGAGGCTCAGGACAGGAAGTGTTGTGTTAAAGATGACAGACCTTCTTGAGTCTGAGAATGGCTACATAGAGAAAGCCATACTGCTAAAGTTTTTATGTACTGGTCCTGCTTCCTGAGTAAAAAACAATTTTCTATTGCTTTTGAGCCATTACATGTTGTAGGGTCTACATATTCCTGCAGTTGTCCTAGTAACTAATATTTAGGTTTTGGGTAAATTGAAAATAACACAAGAGCAGGTTTGGCCCATTAAAATTCTTCTCATTTGGCTCTTGGGAATCTAAAAGTGAACATTTTTACACTAAATTTCAGAGGCCAAAAAAGAAGGAAAGATTGCAGAGTAGGAGGATATATGCCATAGATAAGAAGGTGAAGGGTTCAGAGTCACATGGTGATAGATGGTTTCCAGCTGGCCACACTCCTGCCCAAAGGCAATAAAAAGACCCATTGCAGGGGAGGGGGAGATAAGGTGTATAGAAAGAAATTCTTCCAGGGAAATGGCAATATTTCCTTGGTCAGTGTGAGCTCATAGTTAAGTTATAAAGGAGGAAATTTTTATCTGTGGTTTCCTTCTTGGTTCCTTACCCTCCGGCCAATGCACATACCTTCTTCTTTCACTTGTTCCTTCAAAAGCGTGCTGTCCTGGCATCAGGAATTCTAGCTTCTAGCTTGGTTTGTCCATCACTTTCCTTGAGCGAGTCACCTCACCTCACTAGATAGAAACACCTTCTTTTCTAGGAGGAGGTAGGGTCATGATGTCTATCTGTTAGGTTGAGAATTGTTTCCTATTCTGATGTAACATTGAGCAGAATGGATTAATTATCGATGATTCAGTGTCTTGGGCCTCACTATCCTAGAGAAACAAATCTCCAAGAGTATACTGAGAGGTCTTTGGGCTAGGTGTTGGGCTAGGATTGAGGGTGAGAAAAACTCATCCCTTGGTGTTCTCTGAAAAAGAAAAACAGATCTTTGGCCATATGAATGATACTAATTTTGCCTGAAGGAGGAGATCACAGCCAGGATCATTGAGGCCCTCCTGCTGGTCTGTGAGAGTTGTTTTTCTGCTACCCCCTGCTAGCCAAAGCTCATTCTCAATTTCCATCTGAATGACCTCTCTTTGGAGATAATAGAGTGGCCTTGGTTCTTCTTTATTGTGATACTCTCATAATGTGCAAATTCTGTGCAGCAGCAGGCACAAAGACTACATAATTCTCATAAGTTAATTTCCTCTATTCCCCCACAATAGCAGCGGGAGGCGGCTCCAGCTAAGACCACTGTGGCTCCACTGACTGCATGGAACTTGAAGAACACTTAGGATACAACTTTACATCTTCCTCCGATGAAGTGCAGAGGTATTCTAAAGAGGTGTCACAGCACGTTGAGAGACATCTTGACCAGACTCACAGAGTGGTGAGGAGATTCAACCAGCATGACTCGTGGCTCTCATCAAGGAAACGTTTGGGATGTTCTAAGGAAGAGGGGCTAAGCTTGCTCTGGCAGCCACAGTGAATAGATAATCAAGGACGGGTAGATGGAAGCCACAGGTAGATGGAAGCCAGAGGGAGCTTGATTGTACTCCAAAGGAAGAATGGCTGTCTTTGAGAGGGAATGAGCTCCCGGTCCCTGGGTGCTCATGCAGACCTGAAGAACCTCTCAGAGGACATGAGGCAAAGGAAAACCAAGGTGAACATGGAAGAGAGGAAATTTTAGCTCAATATCAGAAATGATTCTGAGAAAAGTAAAGAGATCTTAGTGACTGAGATATTCAGAAAAAAATTTCTCACTTTGATCAAATACTGGACTATATGACTTCTAAGTTTCATTTTACTCAAAAAGCCTTTAATACCTTTAATTCTCTCTAAATAGGGATTACTTTTTCAGTTAATTTTTAAATTTTAAAATTAACACATGCTTCTTATTGAAGCCAAATATTACCCAGAAAAGCTATAAAGATAGAAATGTCTTACTCTACCTCTTCCAACCTGCCTACATCCTTACCTCTTATATGTGGTTTCTTAGCATTTACAACCCTGGAGGGATTGGAAGGAAGTTGCGGTAGCTTTGCAGGAGAAAAGCAGCAGTTTTTCTTGTCTTCTGGTTGAGGATAGAAGTAATAGTTGAAAACATTTTCCTTCAGAAATTTTAAAGCATTAACTTTCTTGCCTTTAGACTTTTGGTGTCCTACTTGGAAAGGCCACTGCCATGTTGACTCTTAGTCCAGTTTCTTCATTTAGCAGATTTTATTTTTCCTTGGCATTTTAAAATTGCAGGGATTTTGTTTAATTCACAGAGTGGAACACTTGGTGATAGCTTTCAATCTGAAAAGTCATAGCTTTCAGTTGTGAACTCTAGCCATTGTTTTCTGCCCTTATTTTTCCCGTTCATTTTCTGGATCCCCCCAATAGTCCTACAAGACCATACTTTTCTCTAATTTCCTTATCTATTATTTCTTATTTTTCATATCTCTGGATTTTTTTTGGTTGCTATTCTATTTTTGATAATTTCTTTTTCTGATTCTTTTACTTTTTATTTCAGATATGATTTTTTTTTTTTTTTTTCATTTCCAAGAGTTTGTTCTGGTCTTACGAGTATTTCTCTTTATGTTTCCTCTTCTTTTTTCAGCACTTGTGAGATATTAATTATAAGCTATTCTATTTTGATCTTCTCCGAATTAGTTGTTTATTATTATTATTATTATTACTTGTTTGTTGCAATCTATCTCTTACTCATATTTTAAGCCTTTTCAGATGTCTGGTGTCTTCAGTTACACATTCCTAATTTTCTGCAAGTGTGGATGAATAAGATGTCGACTCTGTCTTTCTGGGAAGTTCCCAAGCATCAAGTCAAGCTTGCATCCGGAGAGCCTAGATACCAAAATCCGTAAGTCTTTTCTCTAAATTCCTTCAGTTTCCTCATAAAAGAAGACATTTTATCTCAAGGCTGGGACCCAGCTGAGCTCCGGGAGTGGGCCTTAGAAAGGTGGATGGGAATCCTTGGGTTCAGTTTTCAGATTTTCCCCTTAACACTTTTTGGGGCCACATTTCTCACAATAGCCCTGCACTGTGCCTGGTATCTCCAGATCAGGAATTAAATGATTCTCATTTTCAAAGGAACAAATCTCAGGTCTCTAGTATCTTGGAGCGCAGAGAATTTTCTGGTGGTCTGGAGTAAAGGGGGGAACTGGAGCTCCAGCTATCCTCTTTCTGACTTCTAACTGATCTTACCTTCACCTGCAGCAATTCTGTTCCTGCTTTCTTGCTCAGGGCTGACTCTTGAGGAGGTCTATAGGTCAGGTTGGCTGGCTTCCAAGAGCAACTCATTCCACAGGCCCTGAAGTTGTAACTGTCCCTACCCTCCATTCAGACCTCCCCAAACAAGCCAACATCTCTTATTTTCTGCAAACTTCTCCTCCATGCTTCCTGTCCTCAAGACAAGGCATGCCTGTGACCAATCTATTATTTTCAAGGGAAGTACAAATTATTTTTTAAGACAATATTTGAAACTATAATTGCCTTTTAGGACTTTGTTTTGGAAAGTTTTGGAAATGTCTGCATTTCTTAGTAGACACTATTTCCTCAATGTTCCTGAGATTTTGTGGAATCACAAAGCCACTAGAAGCCTCAAGAATCCTATACAGGAAAATTGCCTCAGTATAGAAGCTTCTCTAGGAATGCAGACTGCCAATTTTTTGAAAAAATTCAAGGAGTGAAGAATCATCTTAAGGTAGCTGTAAACATCAAGCTGACAGAAGGGCCTCTTAAACTTCCCACATCATCTAGGGTATTATTCCACGTGTTGTTTTTCTTATTGTCTCGAGGAGTTGTAGGAGGGCTTTTCTATTTTCTGGTTTCATCTTTTAAAGTCTAATCAGACTTGAAGCACTACCATCTGTCTCCTCCTTAAGGAGGTGCTGAAGAGTATCAGATGACTGGAAAATCTTCCACATGAGCAGACCACTCACGTCCTCACACACGCTTCCAATTATTTAAACTTTCAAAGGCTCTGAAGTTAAACAAGTTCTTTCCAGGGAAAACTGACTTTGCCCTCTCTAACCTACTCTCTTTCCAACCTCAGCACCTGTACAGGAATGTCAAGGACACCTCCATAAACTGGGTTGACATCAGAAAGCTTCCTCCACCAAAAACTGACAGAGAACCACACTAATGCTTGGAAGCTTTTCTTCTGTGGGGCTGTGAATCTCTGCTTCTCTCTCATTAATAAGAGAATTTTACTTCCTTGGGCAAAATGGAGTGCAGCTGTCAGTTATTGATGACAGAGAAATCATAATATTATTCTAGTTTATCTTCAGCACCCCTCTAACTTTTACTGAGTTATTTTAGGTGAAAAGCAAGTTATTTTTGGTTTTTCAAATGTATTAATCTTCATGAGGAGGAAGCAGAATAGCAGAGTGTTTAGGATCTCAGTGTCAGGCACAACTGAATTGAAATCTTGGCTCCTCCGTTAACTAGCTATGGCATTTTGAGCATATTACTTAACCTATAATATTTATGTATTATCTAAGGAATACATAGTAAGCGTCCTTTTTCAATAGAGCACTGAGGGGATTAAATGAAAAAAAAATGCTTATAAAGATCTGAGCATATCGTTTAGCATGTAGTAAGTGCTCAATTAACCTAAATGATTATTGGTATTTGAAAGTTTAAAGGAAATGCACATATGCACATGTGCATGTGTAACTATGTTGGGTGTGTGAAATTGGACTGTAGAGGTATTGTTTTGTTTTGTTTTTAAAATTTTATTTTATTTATTTATTTACTTATTTGAGCACAGACGGAGAGTGACAGGGAGAAGCAGACTCTCCACTGTACAGAGAGCCGAGTGTGGGGCTCAATCCCACACTCATCCCAGGACCCTGAGATGATGATCTGAACCAAATGACCAAACAGAGACGATTGACCAACTGAGCCATCCAGGCACCCCAGACTGCAGAGGCTTAAGAGACTTAAACCGAGGAATATTGCAGCTGTACTGGAATAGACTTCCTGATGATTCCCCTCCAATACCCATCAGGATTCCTCCATAACTCCCTGCTGAAGAGTGGTCACATGGCCTTCCAGAACAGAGCTTACTATGCCCAGAGGTTTCCCATGTCATCTTCAGAAGGCTGAGCTGTTCATAAACTATTTTTTTTAAAGATTTTATTTATTTCTTTGAGAGAGAGACAGGGAGAGAGAGCATGAGAGGGGAGAAGCTCAGAGGAAGCAGACTCCCCATGAAGCAAGGAGCCTGATGTGGGACTCGATCCAGGACTCTGGGATCATGACCTGAGCTGAAGGCAGTCGCTTAACCAACTGAGCCACTCAGGTGCCCCAAAACTAGTTTGTTCATAAGCCAAAAATATGGTTCCCTATCATTTTCATCTGTTGGCCTCTCATTTTCATCTGAGCACCCTTTGAAGGCCTATGATACAAGTTTAATCTGACCTCCACTTCATGGTCCTTCGGGGATTTGAACACGGTTATCAAGTACCCTCATGAGCTTTTTCTTGGCTGAGGCCCTGAGCAGAACGTTTCTTTATTTCCAGGATTTGTCTCCTGCCTTGGTCTCAGGCCCCCTTCCGTCTTGGACAGTCTTCTGTGTTATCATGAGTGGCAGCTGGTGCTTAATGTACAGTTTCAGAAATGTTTTCACCAAAGCAAAGCTCATCTTTTTCTCAAGGAATTTTAAGTCTCCTGAGCTTTGTGAATATTCCCAAAAGGCCATGTGAAAGAAATCTGCATTCCAAACAAATTTTTAAAAAATCAGAAATCCAGGATCCAGTAAATTTGAGCTCTTGAAAACTTCTTTGAATCATCCTAAGGAATGACTATTTTAACAGTGGGGTTTGTGCTTTTGTTTATCATGGTGTGTGTTGAGAAACTGTGAGGCAGACTGGAATCTTGAGGAAACTGGGGTTCCTAGATTCTCTTTTCAACTCTACTTTGAGAAGCAACCCTATGATTCAAGTACAAGATCAACTTTGAGTTTAAGTTCAGTTTCTACCTCTCATCAAAAACAAATGTAAGCTGTGTGAACTTATTTACCTCCTTGAATTTTAGTTCCTCACATCTTTGAGATAGAGCCCAAATCTCTACCTTCCATGACAACAGTGAGAGATTCAGGGGTCAGTGTTATAACACACCCCATATAGGGTCTGTAACAGCAAGTCTTCTGAGGTACAACCCCCTAATCATTTCTAGTCAATATAGCCTCAAGATTATTCATATTGCAAGGACTCTTTCTGGCTCTCCGTTTTTATGGCAATCTGTTAGAAAATTAAAGACTATTGGGAGATCTGACTCTTTGAGTAAAATAACTGGCATGCAGTTAAGAGTCTTGGAATCTATTTCCACTCAGCTCCTGTGACAGTGGGCAAGTTTCTGCCTTAGCCAGGATCTCAGTTTTCTTATTTTGTAAATGAGGATCCTGGTTATGATTGGAAGTTCATGTGTGTGTGTGTGTGTGTGTGTGTGTGTATGTGTAGCTGTGTTGGGTGTGAGATATTAATATCTCAAATGTGACATTCTGTGATTCTAATTTACTCTTTCCCTTTCCAGTTTACATCATTGTTTGATACTTCCTGGAAGTTTACTTCAGAAAGCTAAATTTTACTTTAACTCTAGAAATGTATTGAATCAGAGAGAATAGAATTCCTGGAAGCATTTAAGCTAATGCCCCGAATAGTAATTTAGACAATTTCTTCTTACTCCATTTTATGACCAGAAGAACTCTGGGGTTACACAGAATGTCAGGATGTGCATCACTTCTACTTCCCAGGGAGGAGTCATTCTAAGAAGGATAAAGGGACAGGTCATTTATCAGTTGACAGTTGCTGAGAAAGAGGGATGATGCCCTATACAGTAGCATGGCAGGTATCAGGGGCAGGCTCTCCTAACTAGCAAGCTTGCCTTACAAGTTTGCTTCAGTGATGATGAACCTCAGAGTAATATCCACACATCCAGGCAAAATGACACATGATAAGTACAGGAAAAACAAAAAACAAAAAACAAAAAACAAAACCAAGAACCCAATATTTCTATAACACCATATACTTTTCATCATGTTTACATCTATTGTAACAATATAGACCTTAATATGCAGCTCTGCAATTTGCAAAACAATTTTACTTCCAGTAGTGCACAACAACAATAATCCTGCAATATAATGGGGCATGGCAGGAAAGAGAAGGGCTGAGACTAGTATTAATTTGTCTTGGTAGAAAAAAATGAACCTGAGTGAAGTTATAGTATTTTATAAGATTTTGTAGATAGGTAAAGATGGAAAGAAGAGGCAAAATCAAGACCTGAATTTAGGTCAATTGACTCCAATCTCTTGTTCAGTTCAGTAAAACATTTGCCTCTCATTATCTGCAACTTGACTTCCACAAGAGTGCTGAATGCAGAGGACTAGTGGAAAAGGATATCACCATGAAAAGGACATCATGGAGAAAACCATTAATTCCAATAACAAAGGAGAAATCTGGAGGTCAGAACAATGGGGCATTGGTCACTTACAAAGGAATCAGATTTAGAGTAATAGCAGACTTCCCATCAGCACCTCTTGGGGATTAGGAGACAATGAAAATTCTTCGAATTTCAGATAGAAAAGGATTTCAACATAGACTTCTGTATCCAAAGTGTCAAGCAAATGTAAAAACAAAGACTTTTAAGATACATCAGAATGTGCAAAAACTCAAGTTCACTGTCTTTATACTATGATTGAAAAACAATACTTGAGATGTGGTTCTCCGCTAAAATAGAACAGAAATGTGATAAAGAAGAGGAAATAGGACACAGAATTAGTGGCGGCAGAGTATTAAGGGCAAAGGAGTCTAGAATCAAGTAAGGGAAGCTGCATTAGATGGGACATTTGGAGGATTCTCCTTTACCCTGAAAAATGTTCATGGCATAGAAGCTTTACTTCTATGTGACTTAATCCCTGGTTCTATATAGAATCCATTACTCTTCAGTTCCATATTGAATAATATTTGCATAATTATAAAATTGTACATTCTATTCATTCATTTTCTTTTTTTATAATCCATCTATTATATAATCACCTAAGATGTATTTATAATTATGGAAGAAAATGTAAATATAACAACTTTAAATGATATAAAAATAATTACAGAGGAGAGACAAATTAGGAGATGGAGGGGAATGCTATTGTCATTTTCTTTAGAGTGGAGTTTATAGCTGTCTAGAGTTAAGTGATAAGATAGGGTTAAGTTACTCTTGAAGACAACATATAGAATACCTAAAAATAATAATCAAGCTAACAAAAATTACAAAGTGGGCAGGGAAGAAAAAGTGGAGAGTTATGTCAGTGAATAGACTCTTCACACGTTATATCTAGGAAGTAAGAACTCTGTCTAGAGTTAAGACATCATAAAGTAGGTCCCTAGGTATGTTATATAAAGTTATAATAATAATTACTAGTAAAACTAAAAAGAGGGAATACTGACAGTGACTATCTCTGGGGAGAGGGGTTGGTGAAAAAGTGGGGGATGATTTTACTTTATATTTTTGTTCTTCAGCACTGTTTGAATATTTTAAAATTCTGTGCATGTATTAATTCTATATTTAAACAAAGGAAAACTCAGCTATTCAAATATCTAATAACATGTGGATGAAAATCTAGATGATGGCTTGACTTGATGCTGGCACATACTTAAATCCATACAAAGAAAATGAAGTGAAGACTGAAAAATCAGGTTTATCTCCTTTATTTTAAAAACAAAATACTGTGAGCCAAGAGAAAGTAAGTGATACATTACAGTGATGACTATAAAAGTCAGATAAATATTCTGTTCAAGAATGAGTTAAAGGTTTATTCTTAGGTAGCCAACATTGTACCAATTTTAAAATACTGTGATTGTCAAAATTTGGTAACTTTTGGCATAATTAACTACTTGGTCTCAAAAGGAGACTGGAGTTTGACTTCCTTCTTTATCTGTTTCATTTTCTTGAAATGAAAATAAAAAAGAAATAAAATGGAATGATATCAGTGCCTACTTTATTAAGCAATGGCTCTCCAGGCACTGGTCTAAACCACCGAGTCTTAGACCTATGCTATTAACACGATTGCTATGCTTTGCTCATCTGTTGCAGTACAGGGAAAAGTCAACACAGATTTTGGACAGATTTACACATGAACAGATATATTTTTTCTCTCACGTAGCCTGTCAAAGTGATGTGGGCAGAAATTCAAGTACTCTATTACCCCCAGGCCTTTGAATCAGATCTTTTTTTGGTGATAAGTTCTAATCCTCTTAAAGTACACGTTTCCCTTTGTTTATTGACCATGCAGAGGTGCTAAATAGGGACATATGTCTGCCTCAAACTATTTAGCTTTTCTTCCTTCGTTTTTTTCCTCTTTCTCCTCTACCAACTCTCCCTGCCCCCCTCCCTCTTCTCCTCCCCCTCCTTCTCTTTCCCTCTCTCTCCTCCATCCTCCTCCTGCCCCTCTCATCACCCTCCTTCTTCTCTTTCTCTTTCTTCTTGTTCCCCTCTAGATTAACCTCAACAGATAACTTAGCTTTTTATCTTTTTTAACTTTTAATTTTTATTTTTTTTACTTTGTTATTTTTCCAGCGTTCTAAGATTCATATGGAGGGACGGGCGAGCCTGGTGGTGGGTATTAAGGAGGGCACGTATTGCATGGAGCACTGGGTGTGGTGCATAAACTTAGCTTTTTAAACCTTCTTTCTGTTAAGTTCAATACCTTCGTAGCCCCAGCATTCTCTGCCTACTCTACTACCCACCTATACCCCTGCATGTGCCAGATTAACAGACACTTCGTCAGGCTCCACAGAGGCAAGTGCTCCACCACCTCAGTGGGCTTGATCACATGGTTCATTTTGCCAATACCCATCCCCATCCACCATGTCCAAATCCTATCCCCTGGTTAAGTCCTAGCTCATGAATCAACCTCCTCCATTAAACCTTCCTTGATCTCCCCGAACCTAAGCAACTTCTTCCTCCTCTGCTCACTAGGGCTTCTCCTCTAGTCCTGTCTTTCAGCACAAGTCTTTGTGAACCTCACCCTGGAGTTGTTTATGCCCGTGGCTCTACACCTGACCATTCTGAGGGATCCATATCTGTGCTCTCTCTCTGCTCTCCTGTTACACAAGGACTGGCACACAGTGCACAATAAATAGCCGTTGAGTTCTACTGATTTGTCAAGGCTTGTGTCACTAGTAAATGGTAAAGTTAGGATGAGAACCCAGGTCTTTGCCTGCGGGACTTAGTGTACTTTCCATTACACCACATGGCCTCACACATTCTGCCACACATTTAAGAAGCTGATCTGAGCATTTTGAACTATGATAGGGAATCAGGGGGCAGCTGTGACCTGTCCCAGCTTGATATCAATTCAGGCTGACAAGGTAAAGCATAAGGTATGAAAGTGTCCTTGGATGAAGCAAATGTTAGGATTTGCCATTTTGATATTTCATACATAGCGAAAACATGTCAGACTCCATTAGACACCTTCAACATCTCTTAAAGGGAGGACAGAAGATGTTTGGTGGAGTCTCATGGCTGCTACTTATTTTTTAATCTATCATCTTCAGGTGAAGAAAATAAACTGTCTTCCAGAAGTGACTTGCACTAGAGAAAACCTTCAGAAAGCATTAGGCTTGCCATGTGTACTTCGTGATTGAAGAGGTGACTTAAGGAGTTAAAAACTTTGAGGCTGACATTTAATAAATCTGTCTTCCTGGACCAGATTAGAAAGGGGAAGCAAAATTTTGTTTTATTATAAGTAATCATTATTCAACCAAGAAATTCTGATATCATTTTCATCCTTTAAAAACATTGAAACCATAACCCCCATTCTAAAGTGTTGTTGGGCTTTCCTTTTTGTGTCATGCTAAGCAAGTAATAAATAATGATCCAGAAACCTACATACAATGTGAACCACTAAAGACAGTTTAGCTAAAGATATATTCTGGGTCAAGGAAAACATCTATAGCAACTATACAATAACATGAAACTCTCCCAATCAAACCTGTATTGTCTGAATCTCTACTCTTTCCCAGCACCCAAAGAAGTTCATATCCTCCTCATTTGTCTTCCTTCTTATACACAACCCACTCACATGAGATCTCTATTACCCAGTATAACTCGAGTGTCCCTGTTCTATTTGGAAAATTGAGGCTTGAAGGAACACACTGTCTGAAGTACATCGTGATTTGCACAAAGAATTCTTTTATCTAAAAGAAATGAAATAAATCCCAGTACTTGATACGAGAATAGTCCTGAGCTTTTGCATCATAGTAATATCTAGACACTTGTAATCACACCACTCCTCTAGGAGTTCAGAGCACTTTATACCCAAGAAATGGACCCACAGGAGAATCCTTTCTACCACTGACACATCTGTAGCTCTGGCAGTGTGTTTCTCATCACTCTCTTTGTTTATTCAACCAAGACACTTTTTCCTTCATTTACATGGACCCTCGCCCTCTTTGAAATGAGTGCCACTGATATAAGCAATACAAACATTCATTGGAAAGCAAAGATGAAGGAGCAAGGTCTTATTTGGAAACTGTAGTGAATAATGTCACCAGCCCTAACCCCTGTACTGGTAGGTGTGACCTTATTTAAAAATAGGGTCCTTGTAGATGTAATTGAGTAAAGGATCTCAGGATGAGAAAATCCTGGATTTAGAGTGAACCATAAATCCAATGACAGGTGTCCTTGGAGGAGAAAGACACCAGACAGAGAGGGGAAGCCAATGTGAAGAAGACAGAGACTGGAGTGGGGCAACCGCAAACCAAGGAAGGCTAAGGACTGCTAGCAACCACCAGAGCTATGGGAGCTGCAGGGAACAGGTTCTTTCTTCGGCTTTCAGAGGGAACCCACCCTGCCATTATACCTGGATTCAGACTTCTTGCCTCCAGAATTATGAGAGACTAAGTTTGTGGTACTTTGCTATGGCAGCCCCAGGAAACTAATACAGGCACAGTGCTTGGTACTTAAACAGAAATTACTGGCTTGGCTGGAGTAGAAAATATGTATGTGCATGTGCATATATGTATACACACACATATATAAGATGGAATCGACACAATGATCATAAACCCCCTACTCCTTCACAAGAGTGGTGACTGAGAGGCATGTCCATCAAATGTTTGTTCCTTGAATGAATAAAGCGCTTTGTCAGAAAATTAGTCTCTCTCAGAGTAAGCCTACAATTCCATACAGTAGAAAGTGGCTGGTTTAAAAATCAAGGGATATAAGCTTTGTTCTGGCTATGACCTAGAACAAGCTACTTTCTTTCTGTGCCTCAGGTTTTTATTTTATTTTTTGGTAAAATAGGAGCAAAAATCCCTATAAGACATCCCTTATCGCCTTTCTGGGAGTTGTGAGTAAAATATCTGGAGTGAAAGTATAACCAGAGAGAACATGCCAGAAAGTGTATAAACAAGAAAAACCAGTCCACATAACTGGATTCTTCATAACGTAGCTTACCACAGAGTACTGCACATGGGGGGCTCAGTAAATATTTGTGGCTCGAACAAAGAGTGTCCAGGACCGTTATCCTGAGATTAGAACCATGAAGCCTCAGAGCAGAGTTTGTTGAAAGCCCTTGGAAATAGACAAATGAAACAACCACACAACTGTCCTCTTTCTAACTTCACCAACAGCACCTTGGGGAATAATGTAACTCAGCACTTTATTTGTTATTTGCAAAGATGATTGAGCAGCTTCCAGCAGCCCTATCCTTGTGCAGATGGAGTCCCAATGGTCAAGGTCAGCCTGACCAGAAGGCCAAAAATCACACCTTCTCTGGGTTTCTAAATTCTAAAACTATTAGCATGTCACATTTGGCATTTTCTCATTTTGTAGAATCATAATGAGGCACTTTATTTCTTATTTTCTAATAACTGCTAACTGGATTCTGAGTTAATATAGAATTTGAGACTTATTATTTCTCCCATCAAAGTTCTTCGTCCTACTCGATTTCGAGCCCCTGCCAGAGAGTCTTTTTCTTGCAACATTATGATTCAGTTGGTTTATGGAACATCTAGATTGTGCTTCTCTAGTTGTCAGGCAAGCTTCAGAAATTTTACTGAATCACTGGTAAAACAGGAAGGAGCCTTACAGAGATATTCTTCAGGGGGTTTTAATTAGGAATCCATGGACCCCGTTAGGCTCATGTAAGGGTTTCAGGAGTGTTATAAGCCCCTTAAACTGTTTATACATTTGCCTATGTATGTGTATTTGGGGAGAGCAGTCACTTCCAACAGATCTAGAAAAGGTTAAGAACCAGTGAGCTACTCCAACTTTCTCATTTAAAGTATTTCTACTAATATGCTACTTCTGTAATCACTGTATGGAACACTTACCTTAGACCAGGCTTTGTGTAGGGGTTTTACCTACATAATCTAATTCAATCCTCAAAGCAACCTTCCACCTGTCTTTGTATTATTACTATTCGTGAAACAATGGAGATTAGCCCAACTTAATTTGACTTAACTTCACTAGGCCACGGTCACTCAGCTAGTAAGATAGACTAGAATTCCAATTTATCACATTCTAAAGAGCATTTAAAAGAGGATTTCTTCCTCTTAACTCTGTGAATGTTTATCGCAGTGAACAACCCCTCCTAGAGTTACTGATTTCTGCCAGAAATTAAAGGTGGCCACTCAGTTTCAGTTTGTCCCCCATAAGCGGGGTGAATATTCTGCCCCTTGTACTGCCCAGAGCCATAGGTGTTGGATGCTAGAATGGTGGTCTGATAGGGAAAAGAGGGAAGCAGAGCTCCTCTGAGGAGCATGGTGCACACGTGGGAGTGATCTGACTATTGCTCTGTGAAGAAATGCCACAGCAGACTGCTGGTCTGGTCCCCCTTGCAAATGAGGACTAAAATTCAGTGAGTGGAAATTCATGACTTCCCTAAGATACTAATTAGACTGGAGCATAAAGTAACAGAAGTTGTAAAGACTGGGAGGCAGAACACCCAGGTTCTAGTCCAGGTTTTGCCTTGTTGGCTCATTGGACAAGCTCAGAATAGAACCCCTTCTCTGTTCCTCCATTTCCTCCTCTGAAAAGTAAGGAAATTGACTTGTAGGATTTCAAATTTTCTTCCACCTAACCAGGCCAGGGATGAACTAAGCTCCACTTTTTAATATGTTTTAAACATGAGCAGCCAACGTGCAAAGTACTAGAACAATAAATTAAAGCTTACATAGTTTTCAAGGTCACAAACAGAGTGTGGGAGGATATTTTTATTTATAAATCATTTCTTTTTTAAAAGGCACATAGAAAGTTAATAGAAGTCATTATGGGTAAAATCGTCAGAAAAAAACAGAAGAGCATGATCAAAGGTAGGCAATTTAAGATGATGGATTATCAACACTGGCTTGTCTCCTGTCAATGCAAAAAGCTTTCTGACAGCTCTCTTTCCATTTTCAAAGCTCTAAACTTAAATAGCTCTTCACAAAAATGATTGAACCAGACAAATTGATGTAACTGTTTTATGAGGCCTAGTGCCCACTAACCATCTCCTGCCTGATCTCCCAACTTGATCTAACAGGTCTATGAACAAAGGGAATGGCCATATACTGAAGCACTTGCAATATGCCAAGGAATATATAGGGTACCTAACATATACCATCTCACTTAATATTCTCAACAACTTTATAAGAAAGTCTTTAATATTCCCATCTTACTCAGGAGAAAATGAACACTCAGAAAAGTTTAGCAAATCAAGAGTTACAAAGTGCTGAAACCAGAATGAGAAAATGAGACTATAGCCAGATTCACCAGGAACTCAATGGAAGTAAAACTCTTCTTCAGACCACAGGTAATATATTTACTCATTTACGGACTTTTTACTATCCCCCAGAATTATGGGTTGAATTGTGCCCCCGCAAAATTCACATGTTGAAGTCCCCATAACTGGGAATGTAATTTTACTTGGAGATGGGAGTCTTTACAGAGGCAGTCTGTTCCAGTAAGACCTGATCCCGCATAAGTGCTATCTTTATACAAAGGGGACATTTAGATACAGAAACAGACTTGTATCCAAGAAGAACACAATGTGCTGCTACAAGCCAAAGAATACCACATGTTGCCAGCAAACCATCAGAAGCTAAGCGGGAGGCATAGACCACCTTCCCCCTTACAGCTCTCAAAGGGAACCGACCTTGCCAGCACCTTGATTTCAGACTTTTTGCCTTCAGAACCAGGGGGCAATGCATTTCTGTTTGTTGCCCAGGTCACCCAGTTTGGGGCACTTTGTTATGGCAGCCCCAGCAAGATAATAAACCCAGTTGGTTGGATATCAACACTACTGGGTTGATGAGAACCATGGTAGTCACAACCACGGTAGATCCTTCACTTCAGTGCAAAACTCCTCCTACCCATTTGTTCATTAAAGCTCACCATAATCCCAAGAGGGAGTGGGAAATGGCAAATGTTATTTCCCCCATTTGACAGATAAGGAATTAGAGGCCACTGGTCTAGACTTGGTCACCACCAGTAGCTTAGTAATCAAGTGGCAGAGCCAAAACTTGGACACAAGGACTTCTGCTCTGGGTCCAGTGTGAATCCCATTGTACGATGCTCACTCCTGGAGCAATGTGAGGGAACACTGAGCAGAGCCATCTTCCCTAAAATATTAGTATCACCACCTATCTTTTCACTTTTTTAGTTTCCATCATTTTAACTTAAAAATTATTCAGAGATGTGAGCATTCCATGAGTGAGTGAAGCATAAAAAAACCTTGACTGTCTCATTTTTCAGAGGACTTCTCCCAGAAAAGCCTGCTACCACGGGGATTCTGTGTTTTGGCTTGGTCAAGGAAGATATTAAAAAGAGTCAGCCAGGAACAGCTCCTCCCAATGCAGGGCACATTTATTGACACCCTACCATGCCCCTAGTATTGTGATGCGCCCTTGGAAGATGAAGGTGACTAACATATAGCCCTTATCCTCAATGTTTTATAACCAGGGAGAACAGACACGTAAAGTGAGAGGTTTCCAGGGGGGCACTTGGCCTCTGATGGCTCAGAGAAAGTCTTTGAGTAAGGTCTGATGGCAAGCAGAGTCCCGCCTTAGTTCTCTCAAATCTCCTAAAGTCTTAAGTCCCTCATGTCGCCTGGAAAACAGTTTCTAGACACCTCTGAAGATTCATTACCCAACACACCCAACATGCTGACTTAAAAAGGAAGCCAAATATCTCACTTCCAAATTTATAACTTCTTTCCTTCTCCCCAAAATAGTTTCAACCTTCACCTGAGTGTTAGTGGGGAAATTTTTATATCCTATCAATCTTTTCACTAATGTTCTATATCATGATTGTTCTAAATTCTTGTACACTTACTATGTGTCAGCTACTTTGCTAAGTACTTTCTACACTTGACCTCATATTATTAGCATTTTATAGTTGAGTAAACTCCAAGAAATTAATTAATTTGCCCATAATTACAAAAGTAGCAGGGCATGAAAGTTCTTTACCCAATATTCACTCTACCCTCTTAACTCTCTAAGCAACCCAATTTTTTTCAGGGCAACAAAACACTCAACTTAAAACTACATTCCCCAGAGTGCCTGAGTGGCTCAGTGGGTTAAAGCCTTCAACTAAGGTCATGATTCCAGGGTCCTGGGATCAAGTCCCACATCGGGCTCTCTGCTCAGCAGGGAGCCTGCTTCCTCCTCTCTCTCTCTCTCTCTCTCTGTCTGCCTGCCTCTCTGCCTACTTGTGATCTCTGTCAAATAAATAAAATCTTAAAAAAAAAAAAAAGCTATAGTCCACAGCATCCCTTACAACTAGGAAGGTTGTGTGACATAGTCAATTGGAGGTGGTTGGTCTTAGGAAGCTCTTGAAAGGAGTCTGAATTAGCTGGCACATGCCATTGTGTCCCTTTCCCTTTTCCATCTATCTTATTAGAACAATGCTGTGATGGCCGGTGCTCCTGCAAGTATCCTGGAGACCAGGAAGAGTCACACACACACACACACTCTCTCTCTCTCTCACACACACACACACACACACAGGATGGCTGAGCAGCACAGGAGGACTTAGAGTCATCACTGACATTTACAAATGATGTGTCAGTAATGAACCACCCACCTCTGGATTTTTCATTGTTTTATAGAAAAATAGATCTCTGTATGTTATTTATGCCACTTGTATTGTTTTTCTCTTACTTGCAGTTGAATTCATTCCTTGAGTGATACCCATGAAACTAGTTAGTGATAATATATTCCTCAAGGGCAACTTCTGTTCCCCAAATTTATACCCATCAAAGTCTTTCCTTTAGTAGCTGGGAGTAAAGAGAGGGGAGGACAGGGTATGTTCATAAGGCAGGATGAAACAAGGAATAAATGGGACATAGGTGGGAGAACTGTATGAGCATGAGGAAAAAGAGCTTGGTGAGAGACCAGGATTCAGGACTCTACCCCTCTACCCTGGCTGTGTCACTAAATGATGGTGCTTTTGAATAAGCCACGTTCTGGACCTGGCTTCTTCATCTTTACATTTAGAAATTAGGCTAGGACATGGTTCCAACACAAAGGGTCAAGTAGGCTATAAGCCTCCCAAATCAAGGAGCCCCACATTCCCAGTGATTAGAAATGACGTTACTGTGAAGAGCTTCCCTGGGGCATTTCATATTCAAGTAGAGACTCTCTGAGGCTGTTGGAAGTCTTTCACCTGTCCCACACTCCCACATTACTCAGGAGACACTTATGAATGTGCACAAAGAATGGGCAGCTTACCCAGAATACACCTCCCCATAAGTATGAAGACTTCCCTGTATACATTAAGTCCTCTCTGAGTGCATGAGATCCTCCTTATGTGCACCAAATCTTCCCTGAGTGCATTAAGTCCTTCCCTCTCCCATTCTGTCTTCACCATTTGTCTCCCACATACTTATCTGAATCTGGTGAATCTAGCAGATAAGACAACTCCACTCACATAGGACTATAAAATCATATTTTTTCTCTGAGAAGTTCAAAGAACTGCACAAAATTATACTTTCTTTCTCAAGTGTTCCAAGAAATTTACAGCTATTCCTTTTACATATAGAAATTTATCATCAGCAGTCACATTGAGATTTTTGAGCTCTGAATTCCCTTTATAGAATGAGACAGAGCATACAAAAAATACAAAAGTATAAAACAATTGTTGAACAGACTTCAGAAATGGAACAAAAACAAAAACAAGAGCAAGAAATCCTCAGATCAGCACAGTTAATGAATACCACATAATCTCACACTATTGCCAGAAGAAGCCACAAATCTTATTCTGAACTTCCTAGTTCAAGCAAAAATTCAATCAGTTTCAGAGCCACTGACTTCTTAAAAATTATTTAGTCACATGGCACATTGTAAACAAGCCAACAAATGCAGGGTCAGGGTCTGGACCCTTGGATTCCTTCCCATAACTAAACTCTGTCTCAGTGAGCCCACTGGCAGTTCCTTCTAGGCAGGGTAACCAGAAAGCCAAGGGGCAAGACTTCCCTAGAGTCCACAAAGCAAAACTGTTCACCCAATAAGCATTGAGCAATTCAAGCCATCAGAGATTGAGATTCTTTTTAAAATTTAGTATATATTCAGCATAGGCAACGCTTGCAGTAGCAGGGCTACATTAAGAATAAGAGCAGGGGGATGGCTAGTTAGAAATGCTCCAATTAAAAAAAAAAATCACAGAGAGAACTGTTGGTACACATCCAAGGTACTGCTTAGTACCTTGATGTGAGATGGGGAGCCTGATGCTATTTCCATTTGATATGTGAGATTCCTCTACTGTGAATCTAATCTATGGTTTTAGGGGCACCTGGGTGGCTCAGTCAGTTGAACATCTGACTCCTGATTTCAGTTCAGGCCATGATCTCAGGGTTGTGAGATGGAGCCCCACATTGGGCTTTACTTTGAGCATGGGTCCTGCTTACGATTCTCTTTTCTCTCTCTTCCTCTGCCCCTAAAAAAGAAGGGAATCTATGATTTTATACATCAACCTCAGGATCTTGGCTAGTCCAAGACTGCTCTAGGAGAAGAATACACCTCTGGGTGCTTATAAAATCAGGTTTAAGCCTACAGAATTGAGGGTCAGATACTAGACCATGACCAATTCTCTTAGGGAGGAAACACCTACTTCTAGGACTCTTAGAAGATAAGTGGTTCCCCTAGAGGCCCCTCTCTCCCTTGGTCTTGTGCTCAAACTTCCACAGGGGTAAACGCGGAGGATGCTCAACTTCCACATCAGTGCATGGCTTTCCTGCCCCACCTCTTGCCTTACTTATTTGGGTAACCTTGGGTCTGGCCACCAGTGATGTGTATTTCTTCTGGAAACTTGTGCCTGCCTCAGACCCTGCACAGTGATGTAAAAAAATTATCACATCCCCAACAACCAAATTGCTAGTACTTTACATTTACTACGCACATTACCCACAGGCAAATTTGAAAATTATAGCTCTTCTCGGGTGTTTTATATCAGATTTCAAACAGCCCAGCCCAGCATGAAACCGCAGGGAACTGAAATGAGGATGGAGGCGGAAGGTGGAGCAGAATCAACTTTATCTTCTGATTAGTTGAGATGAAAAATGACTTGAGAGACACAAATAGAATGACAATAACATGGTTCATTGGCCTGATTGCTTGTTGTTCATAAACAGATAATGGACTCCCTGGAAGCTTGTGGGGCTTAAGTCTGGGATGACCACACAGGACTGGCAGAACTGTTTCCATTTAGGTCTCTAAATGCATCCCTAGGCTAATGTAAAATACCAAAGGGGGAAAAAAAAAGAAAGAAAGAAAGAAAAAAAAAGATAAAATGAAGAATTCATAGTACATCCACTATTAGGAAGGACACAGAACAATATAGTTACTTACCCTTAGAGTCCTGGCTTGATACAGTTTCCCTTACAGGGCCTATGCTGAATCTTCTTCTTTCCCCATGATCAGGAACCAAGTTCTAAATTCCTGTATCTTTTTTAACTACCTTATTGAGATATGATTAAAAAGCTGTACATATTTAATGTATACAACTTGATAAGTCTGGATAAGTGTATACCATAAAACAATCACCACAACCTATGCACAAACATATCCATCACCTCCAACAATTGCCCACTACGCTACTCTTTTATTTATTTATTTGTTTGTTTGTGATAAGAACACTTAACTCTTAGCAGATTTTTAACAATACAATACAGTATTGTTAACTTTAGCTCTCTAGATCTTATCTTTTTCTTTTTAAGAGAGGGGAGAGAGGCAGAGGGAGAAGGAGAGAGAGAATCCTAAGATCCATGCCCAGTGTAGAATCCAACATGGGCTTGATCTTGCAACCCTGAGATTTTGACCTGAGATAAAATCAAGAGTTAGATGTTTACATGACTGATGTTACCCACCCAGGCACCCCTAAGTATTATCTTTTATAAAGAACTAGAACTCTGTAAACTTTAACTAATACCATCCCCCCCACCAATTTGCTTCCCTCTGGTCCTGGAAACTACCACTTTACTCTTTGCTTCTGTGAGCCTGACTATTTTAAATTCCTTATGTGTTATCATGTAATATTTGTCCTCTGTGTCTCTTACTTCACTTAGTATAATATCCTTTGGGTTCATCCACATTGTCACAAATAGCAGGAATTCCTTTTTATGGTTAAATAATATTCCATTGTATGTATACACCACATTTTCCTTATATATTCACTTGCCAATGGACAGTCAGGTTGTTTCCCTGTCTTGGTTTTGTGAAAATACCGCAGTGAACATGAGAATGGAGATATCTCTTCAAGATTCCAATTTCAATTCCTTTGGATATTGCTGTGGGATTGCTGAATCATATGGTAATTCTATTTTTAATATCTTTTAGGAACCTTCATACTGTTTTCCATATTGGCTGCCTAAGGAACTAGAAAGAGAAGAATAAACTAAGCCCAAGGTGAGAAGATGGAGTGAAATAATGAAAGAAGATGAGAGTAAAAATAAGTGCATTAAAGAATAAAAATGATAGAAGAAATTAATGAAATTAAGAGTTAGTTTTCTGAAAAAAAAAAATGAACAAAATTGACAAAACTATAGCTAACCTAAGAAAAAAAAGGAGAAAGCTCAAGTAAATAAAATCATAAATGGAAGAGGAGATATTAAAACCAACACCATAGAAATAAAAAATATCATAAGAGATGTTATGGACAATTTCATGCAAACCAATTGGATAACATAATAGAAGAAGTGAATTAATTTCTAGAAACATTCAACCTACCAAGACTGAATCAAAAAGAAATAGAAAGCCTAAATAAGACCAATAATGAATAAGGAGTCTGAGTCAGGAATTAAAATACTCCTAACAAAAAAGGAGCAGATGGCTTCACAGGTGAATTCTACCAAATATTTAAAAAAGAATTAATATTAATCTTTAAACTTTTCAAAAAAAAAAAAGGAGAAAATGGAAATCAAAACTTATTTTATGGGGTAAGCATCAATCTGACCATAAAGTTAGATAAGAACACCACAAAAAAACTACACACTGATATCCCTGATGAATGTAGATGAAAAAGTCCTCCATAACATACTGATAGCACATTAAAAGGATCATATACCATGACAAAGAAAGATTTATTCCTGGAATGCAAGGATGGTTCAACATAATACATAATACATAAATTAATAATACATAATACATAAATTAATCAATTTGATGTAATACATTAGCGAAGGAAGGATAAAAATCCCATGATTATCTCAATAGATACCAAAAAAAATTTGATAAAGTTCAATACTCTTTCATGATCAAATTTCTCAATAATTTATGTATGGAAGAAAATGCAATAGATACCATATATGAAAATCCTACAGCTAATGTCATATTCAATGGTGAAAAAGTGAAACCTTTCCTTCAAGATCTGGAATAAGGCAAGGATGCCCACTCTTGCTATTTCTATTCAACATAACACTGGAAGTCCTAGACCAAGCAATGAAGCAAGAAAAAGAAACAAAAGTCATCCAAATTGGAAAGGAAAAGGTAACATTATTCATTTGCAGATAGCATGATCTTATGTAATACCTTATTTGAATCATCCTCCTGACACTTATCCTACCTTCTTTACTTTGAAGTCATTCACCTGAGTGTCTTACCATCCCTAGTAGATAATCAGTGTTTGAGGGAGGGGCTGGGTCTCTTCCTTCTATTTCCATTGTAGTGATGGTTTCATGTCATTCACCGTGCAGGTGCTCAGTACAAATGAAAAAAGAAAATGTGGGAGAAACTATTGTGTAACGGGGCTCTTCATGAATGTATAACAGTTTTCTAAATGGCTTCACAGATCTGATCCCAATGTGAATCTCTCAAAAACCCTCAGAGGTTTACTAGAACTATTAAATCTTCTCCTTTAGATTAAAATTTTAAAAAAAATGCTTTTACCCTCTACAGTCAGTTTTTTCATGGATCATCTCTAAAATGAGGTTTATAATAGTCCCTACCTCATAAAATTGTCACAAAGGCTCAACGGAATAAAAGAATTAATACATGTAAAGACCCTCACAACAGATCCTGGCACATAAAAAATGCTATATATATATTTGCCATTATTAATTGTTATCCTTAGTATCTTATTTCATCTGGAATCCGAAGACAAAGACCTACATTTTCTGTTCCCAAATCTAGGGGGGTTTTTTTGGCACTGCCAGGCCTCTGGCCAGGAACAAACCAGGTCTGTCTCAAGCCACTGCCTTCTGTAGCTCTCCATGTCCTCACCTATGTGTCACAGGCATTTGAAGTGGACATTCTCTAAGAGCACTGCTCACCACAGCCATCTATCACACCTTCATGAAGATAAATGTTCTTTCCTTGCCTAGCAGCTTTTCTTTCTCCTCCATGGTTCACTTCTTCTCTCCCAGAGAAGAGAAAAACCTTTTGCTCTTGAAAACTATAGCCCTTCTAAATTCTAAACAGCCATCTATCTGTTCTCCACCTCAATATGGGATGGGTAATGCCCTAAATGGACAGAAATTCCAGGGAAAATACTTAGATAAAGTGAACTGAGAGCAGACAGACACACAGTAGCAGTGAAGAGACCCTAAGCACAGTCAGCACTGATGTCATATGAGCTGACCTGGTTCCCAGAGGAAGAGAATTTTGCTGGAGGTGGGCCACCTTGGCTTACACATTTACAGCCAGGTGTACTAGCTGTGCTGTGAATTCTTACTCTGGTTATTAAAAGATTAAAAACAAAGAAAGAGTTAAACCACGAAACAAAAGGCAAGCACCATGTCCTAGGGATCCAAACAGACATTAGTTGCTGGATTATTTTACACAATAGAACGCTTTCACGGTTCTCACACCTACTTGTCAAGGTATGGTTGGATGTCCTGTCCTACAGGATTCCTCTCCCACTAACTCCCAGCAGAAAAACAAACACAAACAAACAAACAAATAAATGAAAGACCCCCACCTTTTTCTCTTCCACATGGATGAATTCCTGCATTTCTTCTGTCTTCTGAAACATTTAGCTCTTTTGCCTTGTAAAAACTGTCAGTCAAGATGTGTCTTAACCTCCTAATCTCAAATACCCCTCCATTATGCAAAATTAACTTGGCTCTCTTGGCTGTCTGGCAGACCCTTCTATATGGCACTTTCTCACTTTCTCATTGTTATCTGCTTGTAAGTCAGTCCCCGAAGTTTCTGCCATCCCCATTTCTGAGTTCCACTAGAACAGAGGGGTTTTTTTTCCTTCCTTCTATATCCAATGCTTCATACAGTATTAGTAATTGTCATCTGAATTCTGTAAGATCAGTGACCAAGTTTTAATCTTGTCAAAATACGCCCAGCACACAGGAACTTGTTTATTAGTTGTTAATTGAATGGACATTCTGAACTGGTAGCTATTTCCAAGGAAGTAAAGCTCCATTTTTTTTCAGATTTACATACAAACTTAAATAGTAATCTAAGGGCATAAGGATATGACTGGGAGGAGTGGTTCCTTGTTTATGACAGTCATATTTTATGAAAGCCCATTAGCTTTGCAAAGTTCTTAAGTCATGAACTTGAGGTTCATAAGTCAGAAATTGGGAAATGGTTCTAGAGTAATGCATGTAGCTCGACTCATACTGATAATTGACTATCCAGACTATGTATAAGCACTGGTAGGGATAAAAAAAAAAAAAATTAGTTCCTTAAGCAACACATTTAACTTTTAGACAGTCATGTTAGAACATGATTCCTATATTAGTCAGTCATTACAAATAATAATTGAGATGATTCTGTGGCCCCAATAACATGTTTTATATAAAAGCAAATAAACAAAGAAAAAGCAAGGTACAAAAGCCAACATAGGCATCATGAATAAACTTATGAAAAAAAATGTGTATGGGGAGAAAGATGTGGAAGAAAATACATCAGAATTATAGTTCATTCACTCCTTTACCAAATAGCATTAAGGCCCTGAGTCCCAGTGATGAAGTTGGGCTGAATTTTGTTTATTTTCTCTATATTCCACATTACCTGGCTTAGGCTTACACTAATTATTAAAATCTTATAAGGTTTATGAAGCCCTTCCTTGTACTGAAAACCTATGGAAAAACCTAGAATTCTTGAATCCTGGAGATCTTAGGAAAGGTATCATATCAAGAGCCCTTTGAATGAAGATATAGATCTTCTGCTGAGGAAGAGATTATCAGTTGTTTCAAGGAACCCACCAGCTAGGCAATCCTTTCCTCTGCTCTACAAGAGCAGATCAACTGCACAGTTTTCAGGTTGAAAAGGACCTTCAAATTTATTTATTCAGATTACCTCAATTAAGAGAAGAGCTAGACCAAAAATTCACAAGATAATGTCCTAAGACCTGGGTGGTAGCAGGAAACTTACAGTTGGACCCTCCAGCCAGTGTGCCTAGATATTCATTCAACATCAATTTGAAGTCTTCTAAAGACAAACAATTCCAGATATTTGGTGACATTATTTCCAAAGATAAGCTTGGCTCATTAAAGGCTTTATGAATAGCCTTTATGAAATAGCACATTTCTACACTTCAAATAGCTCTTTCTCCATGTTCAGTTGCTTTCTAAACGCTCTGGGCTGAGAAGTGTGTGAACACCTGCTCCCATCAATTACATGATTGGCCCTCCTGCATTACTACAGATTTATGTCCTCCCTGCAATATGGCCATGAATGATAAGCAGCATCTCCTTCATTTACAAGACAGATGAATGCCAATCAAGCCAGGGCCACTTTACCTGGCATGCCAGCACGGAGTTTGGGGAGGGAGTCTGATGATCCAGGCTGAAGCTGTCTCAGATGAAACTCTCTGAAAGTCAATAGAAATATTACTGGAATTCTAAATTCACTAATAATGGGGTTCAACCAAATAGCCTTCCTGGTCCATGCTGACAACTTCAAAATTGATTTTGGTTGTTCTTGCTGTGGTAAATAAAACCTCCCAAGATAGCTTGCTGCTTTAGTAAGCCATGTAACCTGTATTCTCACAGCAGCTTAATGTCAAAGCTAAATAGTGTTCTTTGGCAGAGAGAAGTCTGATGGAGACAGCATGGATTGCCCAGGGAGAGGCATGTTTTTCGTCATCCTAATGAGATTAGTAATATTATCTTCATTTCTAAGGGACTATATACTGACAACCAGAATCTGTTCTCAAGAGTCTTGCTCCAAACTGTACAAGATTATTCCCTCAACAGGTTCATGCTTCTTTTTTTCTATTACACAACAAGATGAGGTAGGGGTGGGGGATAGGGAAATCAGAGGGCTTCTTAGCAAACATACTTGTCATGCTCAGGGGACAGCAAACTCAAGGACTCCTTTGTTAAGTTCTGCTTGCAATGTGCTGTTTGCAATATAGAATTTTATTTTATTTTTTTTCCTTTAATAGTTTTCTGCCTCAACTATTTTATTCAAAATGATTAATATAATTCACTCATATTGCACAGGCAAGCTCTTAACCTGCTTGGAAATTAAAAAACTATTTCCTATTGATGACATTTGCTTTGAAATGAAAGTTCCCGAAATGGATGTTCCTGGGAGGGTTCTAATTCATAAGAATTGAGGAGAATATTAATTGCCCTCCTGTTATTTATAATAACAGTGTCACTAAGACTGAACAGTTTGTCCATACAAGTAATGAGAACAACCCTGAAAGATGCCTACTCTGGGAGCAAGGTCTGGAAAGAGCCAAGATGCAAAAAATCAAATGTATTTCACAGAAGCTGAGATGGATGATCTTTTTGCTCACATTCTCTCAGAAATTGATCCACACTGTGAAAATAGCAGAACACCTGACACTTGAAAGAAATATATTGTTAATCCAAATTGTTTCGTTGGTTGTTCTTGTATCAAGTTTTAAGTCCCTAATTGCTTTCCTAGATTCGAATGTATGAGAATCTCTTCCTGCCCATCAAACAGCACTATGACAAAGAGAAAATGCACCTGTTCAAGTCTCTGCCATGACCCAGGCTAGGTAGGACATGTAAACTAATCAGCCTCTGTGCCTCAATTTTCCCACCTGTAAAGTGGGATTCTTATTCATGGCATGCCCACTGGACTGGGTTATTATGAGGATCAAATAAAATAACAGTTATGAAAAAGTGATATCGACTAGAAAGTGCTCCTACGTCACTAAAATCATATTTTGATCACATCACTTTGTTTTGTAGGGGAGGAAAATTTTGTTTCCTTTTAATCTCAGAGGGTCAGTGGTTGGGGTACTTGAATCAAATGGATAAAAAATTAACAAAAGAAAGAATAGTTTTCATAATTTATGTATGCATAGGACTTCACAACTTAAAATGTGGCTCAGGGAGGTGACTATACATTAAAGTTTACATACCATCTTGGGCTAAACAAAGGAAAATAGGGTTTGGGGCTTCTGGACCAGGAGGCAAATTATGGGAGGGTAAGGGGAGATGTACGGTGAATAAAGGTTTTCTCTTACGTAGCTAAGAGTCTCTCAGATGATGAGTTGTCTCCTAGCTACTCTTAGCTAGGAAGACATTTTTACAAATGGAAATTTCCTTTATAAATGGAAATTTCCTTTACAGAAGGAGAAGTTTATATTCTTATTTTTAGACAGAGGCAGGAAAGGTAAGAGCTTTTCCTGCGTCTGCTGGCTCTCGATTGCTAATTGTCTTAAGTTCAAAATAATCCATATGCCAGGGAGGCGTATTTGGGGGTGGTGCTGGTAGCTTTCGGTATCATAATTTATTTGACATCTATCTGTCTCCCTAATGGACTGTGAGGTTAGGACTTATCAGGTTCCATGTCATATTAACAGGGCATTTTTGTTAGTATCTTTAAAAGGTTGGGGTCTATGGGACACCAGATGTTATACAAAGAGAAAAAAATAATCAATTACTCAGTTTCACATCACAGAGAAAAACGATCCAAATATTTTATTGCATTATTTCCCTTTTTTGACAGCATGCAAACATGTGTCATATAGTCGCTAACTAACCTGAGAAGGATTTGTCAGCCTTCACCAGGGCGCTACTTGAACGTGATAAGGAAGCTTCACACACATACACAAGGACACAGCCTGCCCCAGGGAATAGTGTAAAAAAGCAGCGCAGAATGAGGAGTGTGTGGGCACCGGTGTGCCTGTATGTGTGTTGAAAGTGTTTAAAAGAAACAATAGGCTTCCAATGGTATCCCTCTGGCTAAGCCCCAGCAAGACTAACCTAACTGCAGTTTCAGCCTTTTCCAGAAGTGGAATTTTAAATCAATCAGTCTAGAATTTCCTTATCTCCCCTAGTGTAATCTGCATGACAGGACCCCTCTGCCTTCCCCTACAGGGAGCAGGAAGAATCCACTCGTTCAGCTTCTTTGTTCCTCTGGCTTCTGCCTATGAAATGCTTCCAGTTTGTCCCACTCCTCAGATGGAGCTTCTTTGTGCTTCCTAGATGAGATACTACCTGATTCATGAATTGTTGAATCAAGCCAGTTAGAGCTTTAAATGGACTCTGTTGAATTTTGTTTTTGAACCCAAAAACCAAAGCAGGAGAAAAATGAGGCAGAGCGATTAACCCAGTAGAAATAAGAAGAGGGTTTTTGCTGCTATTGTTAAAGTAAATGGATCAGGAAAGAAGGGGAAGATGTGAGTAGCACAATCAGGGGAAACTCAGAGTAGGGATGGCATCCACAAAGCATCCTTCCTGCCTCATGTAGCCCAACAAAGGTTGCCAAGCTCCAGTTTTCTGACGTGCCAAGGTGCAGAGAAGAAAGGCAGAGTAGTCACGTAAGCCACATATACAAAACCCGTGTCTGGGAGGGAAACACACACTGGCTTCCAGAAGCAGCACAGCATCCTGCTATGGAAACATTGTCCCCTGAGCCCCGTTATAAAGCACATAGCGCTGTGGACAATATCAACAAACTTCCACTAAATAAAGGGCTTTGACTGTACCATGCCAACGTCAGGAAAAGTAACTCTATGAGTGGCCAAATGCATGCTTTAAATCAGAAGGGGCCCAGCTGACCCTCCAAGCCATTACCAGCCGGGAGACTGTGGACTTACTGCATAATCTTTTTAGCTTGAGTTTTCACATGGGAGAAAGAATATTATTTACCCAATAGGGTTTCTGGAGAAAAAAATTCAAAGACGAAGTACCTGGCAAATAGTAGTTTCTCCATAAATGTAAGGCTTTCTTCCCTCTACGTGAGGGCCCAGCAAATCTGGGGAGAACCCAGGCAGTCCTGGGCCTAAGAGAGAGGCTGCCTCTGACTTCGCCTATGAGTGTGCGGTGGACACATCTCTTATGAATGAAGACCTGAATCCAAAATTAGGCATCCTTCATACTCAACTTCTCTCTCATGAGCCGTTACAATAAGAGTTAATTTCTAACAAGTAGCTTGGTAGCCCAGCTCTTTGTTCTACCCTCTCTTAATCTGCTCAGCAAGACCACAGGCATTAACTACATGAATATATTCTGCATTTTTAAAAGAAAAAAAAAAAAACACTAAAACCTGCCACCCCTGGATACTTATCCCTTCAAGGAAGGCTTAGACCTCAGCAGCAACAAAGCGGTGGTGTGTGGGACCCCCCACAGGGTTCATGCATTTCAGAGCTTGTAAGAAATTATCTGTTTTGCTGGACCCTCGCTGGGATCAATCAGCCCCTCAGTGGTTGGTGCCAATTAAGAGCTAGTGTGATGCAAAGAGGGTATTTTAAACACTGTTTGACACCAACTCCGTCCCTGTCCTCTTCCCTTCCACTTCCCCTCCCTTCTCTCTAACTCTTCCACCAACCACCTTCCAGACATTGTCTTCTTTCATCACAGAGAGTCGGGCATGTCCCCAGAGTAATGGCACCTGTCTCTTCCGCAGAGAGGTGCTGACTGCCAAGTGATTTCCTACAGCCTGCTGTAGGACGGTACACAGAGTATCACCGCCTCAGCTTCCCATCACCCCTCTAAAGCCCCATGACGTCTCCACAAAACTGTCAAGTCTTCCTCCTGAAGATCAGATCGACTCTGCCATTCCTCTGCTTCAGATAAAGCCCTGGCTCCCCCTCCTGACCCAGAGGATAAAGCCCTCCCAGGGCTGATGCCTATCCGCTCCGCTTCATGTCTCTCCTGCCTCCTCCGTGCCCACTCTTTGTAATTCCTTATACATTCAGCTACTTCTTGCCTTTCTATTCCTCCCTCTTCCTAAAATGCCCATACTACCCTGCCATCCCAGAACTAACTCACAGACATCCCTGACTCACCTCTAGCATCTCCCCCACAAGAAACCTTACCCAACGCTTTCAAGATGACTTAGGTGTCCCATGTGTTCTCTGGTACTCATGCTTGCTTCAGACATCACATTCCTCAGACAGCAGTATCACAGCTGGTTCACTTGTCTGTCCCAACTCCCCACCTCTAACTAGACTGGGAGTCCCTTGACAACAAGTGTAGCCTTGCATATCTCTGCCTTTTTGGTGTCTGGGTTAGCGTTTCATACATAGTAAGTAAATCATGAATTCTCAATCTGGCCGCTTTTCTCCGTCATCTGAATAAATCTATTCACAGTGCAGATTCCCCAGCCTTACCTCGGACCTACTGTGTTGGTCCAGGGTGGAGCCCCAGTTTGTGTGTGACAGTGTCTCTGATGATGGCAGACCTGAATAAAATAATGTGGCAGGACTAGGGGCTAATACATATTTAATGTCGGGAGAATGAAAGAATACATGAATGTCTCCATTTTAGAGAGGTGGAAACAAGCTTGAAGAGTTGGAAACTTGGCCCAAATTGCACAAAGACTTTTGGGGAGATAGTCATATAAGGTAGCATGAGATAGAGCCTTTCTTGGACCGGAGTTATTTGTTTCCATGTTGACTACCTTAATTACTTTCCCAGCTTTAGTGGGCAGGGATAGGTCTGGTTTATCAATGGAACCTATTAAAGTCTGACCCCGTGTCTAACACAAAGCTAGCCCTCACTGTTTGTCGAGGACAACAGTACAGTGTAAATCTAAGGTTGGTATACTCAGAGTTAGAAGTCTTGAGTAGGCCTGGCTATGGCACTAACTTCTACTTCTTCTAGGACACAAATTCCCTTGGGCCTTAGATTCCCTAACCACATAGTTGAAGAGGTGAGCTACACAATCAGAAGTTGCTTCCAGCTCTGACATTTTTAATCCAATGAATGCAGAAGACCTGGAGTCTGAATCTCAGCCTAGTGGTGGATGAAAGTCCTTCGTTATGATTAAGCAAGATGGTGGTTGAGGCCCAGAGGGAAAAATGACTGTACTGTACTGTACTGTTTAGTTTATCTTGAACGTGGCCCGCATAGAGAGCTGCCTTTTGTTCTGTGAAAGGCAAGTGAGTATTCAGCCCTAAGCATCCCCAGGGCTTGCCTGAGATGCTCATCTCGGTATTCAGACACCAGCAAAGATCTCCCTCTCCTGATCATGTGGAGCGCAGGAAGAGCGGAGTCCCTGGAGGGGCATGACGTGTTGGGGCATGCAGCAGGAGATCATGGGGTCTCTGTTGCCCACCCAGGAAGAGCAGGACCTCACAAATACACCCCGAAAGATGGTGCACAAATCACAGACAAATTACTGCAACTGATTTTCACAAACTTACAGAAAGAAAGAAAACCCAAACAAGTATTACCACCTCTTCCTTACAGAGTGGGAAACTGGGGCTTGTGAAGTGTGAAGGATTGCTGTATAATTGTGTGATGATGAAATGGTAGGGACCTGAAGGTAAGTTTTCAAATGCAATGTTCCTTTAGCCACATCATGTTGCCTCCTTTTCTTTTCTTCTTTGTTCAATCCTCGTGAAAATTCTGACAGAGAGGCAGGACAGGTATTCCCATTTCTATTTCACAAAGCAGGAGTTTGCTGCTCAGAGGGATTTCCAGTCTCCCAGTAAGTAGCAGCACTTCCCAGAGCCCCACATTAAAACTACTGGTTTTTCTTTTCTTAATTGTATATTATTATGCAACCTTACTACTACTATCAGAGAGGCAGAACAGGCTGGTTTTGCAATCCCTAGTTTTCTAAGGTAACTGAGTTCCAGAGAAGCAATATTGGAGGAACTTATTCAAGAGGAATTTATGAATTTGGGCTGGCATAAGGATGACCTTTCCAACAACTGGAGTTCTCCTCAGTGGGAATGATCACCCTCTCTTATCACAGGGCCAGAGGACCTCTCAAGCATATGGTACAAGGGACTATGGGGAAAAAGGAATTGGCTGAGATGTCCATGAAGCTCCTTCCTGGGCCCTAGTGTCGATGAATCCATGTCTTACCCTAATCTCACAGCCAGGATGTGATCAGCCCGGACCTTACCCCTAGTACTTTATCCTGTGCCTCTTTCATCCATCCCAGCAATTTTAGACCTGCTTCTCCAAACGTATCAAAATCCAGTTGTTCTAAGGGCCAATATAGCTATCATTTGAGCATTAGCTAAAGGGAAAAGATCCCTCTGCAGGTTTACTGGGTAAAACATTGATGAGATGCCATTCAACAAAGCCTGAGCATTGAACACAGGGTAGCTTTTTGGGCATTTCTCACCCCTTACATCCTGATTTTTCCACCAAATCCCTTTAGGACCTCTCTTGGCATTGAGCATCCTCTCTTGTAGGAAATGACTGTTGGGTCAGAGGTTCTTTCAAGTTCACAATATAATATTATGAGGCCACAGGTCAACTTTATCTTTGTTACCAGTCATTGAGAAGAGGGCAGAGAAGGAGCTGTGAATAACCATCTCCTCCTGGGGTGAAGCAGAGAATGCCAGGCTTAACAATGTTGCTGACACTCTTTACCAGCCTTGAATCCATCTGAGGTTGGGAAATAAGAAGTAGCCTAGAAATAATGAAACCACAAAGTCCTCTGGTCTCTTAAGTCCTAAATGATACTGTTTTTTGGTTTTGTTTTGTTTTTACTTTTTTTTTTTTTTTTTTGAGTCCCATCCTGGTGTCAGTCAGGCTCTGTCTTAGGACAGAAGCTGCAGTGTTGTCCTCCTCCCATGGCCCATCTCTACTTTCTGTTTCTAACAGCTCATCCTCCATCTCCCCATACAGATCTCCCAGCTGATGCTCTTGCCATTTCGTGAGTGACAACCAATTTTCCTACCTGCCATTATCAATTCCACTCATTAACTCTCCTACCTGCCTCAGCTGAGGCCTCCCAACACTAAAAAGCATTTCTGAAAAGTGATTTTCCCAAGCAGAATAATTGAAACTTCTTGCATATCTAGAGAACCTTTAGTCTGAAGTTCTCAGAGTCATTTCTAAATGTCACTAGAAATGTACCGTTTATACTAAGGAGCCAAACTCTTACAACCAAGCAAAACTACCCAGCAACTAGCTTTTTCTGTTTTCTTTTACTTTGTGGTTCAGAGAATGTGAAAGTGGTCTAACTTGCCCCCCTGCCTACTTTTAACTTAATTGACTTGTCATTTGCTTATAGTCCTTTTAGACATGGCCTAAACAAGGGTTAATAACAGGAACAACGACATACAGATAACAATCATACAAAGATCCCTTTTACTTTTCTTCAAGGAGGTCTATGAGCTGCTAAGGTGTTAAGACTTGATGCAAACCTCTAGAGTGGTCTCTACAGCATTGAGAGAGAGGCAGACACATTGGTGAAAAACTTAGTCTTTGCTTTTAGGATAGCTGGATTTAAGAGAAAGAACAATGACAACACAGGTTTAGGCAATCATTTACTATTTGTAAAGTCTTTTCATACATCTTATCTTTCTCTGCACTTGCTGTTTCCTCTATTTGGAATATTCTTCCCTCAGCTATGCACTTGACTTGCTTCCTCTCCTCCTTTGACCCTTGTTCAAATATCTTCTCTCTCTTAGTGGGGTTAAAAAAATTGTAATTGCATTTACTCTACCTGGTACTCTCTCCCTTGATACACTTTTCCTCCATGGCACTCCTCACCATCTGCCTTACTATATACTTTATGTAGTAAATGCAAGCTCTGTGGATGCTGGGATCTTTGTTGTTTTTGCTGCCCTATTCCCACGTCTTAGCACAGTGTCTGAAATATAGTAGTTGTTTAGTTAACACATGTTAAAGGGTGAAAGGTATAAATCAATGTATTTGATCCTCCCAAGAGTCTTGAGGAGCATGAGTCACCATTATCACTATTTTGACATGAAGGGGCCAAAGTTCATAGAGGTCAAGCGGTCAGGCCAAGTGGATGAGAGGGACAGACCCAACTCTCTTCTCACTGTCTCACTCTGCTCTACAGAGACATGTTTCTAAACAGACACAGTAATGAGTGAACCCACCCATTCAGGAAGAAGTGCTAAGAGCCTTAATGCTCAGCCCTGTACCTTCACCCTTATATTAGATCTCTCTTGGCATCCCACGTCACCTGCCCTCCAGGGTGGCCGAGTTCCCAGGTACCCACTCTATTTGATGATAGCCTGCAGAGCTAATCACCCCATTAAGGTAGAGCAAACAAAGAGAAGGATGAAATAATTGCCAAGTCAACAAACCTGAACGGCTGGCCAGAATATGGTCAACACAGTAATTGCTCTTCTCAAAACAAAGGAAAACACAGGGACTAGTTATTACCACCTAGCTCTTGTCTCTGTCTAATGGAAAGTCTTCTTTCGCAGTTAGCTGTAGAGCAGATACCTGGGTTGGCAGCTTTCCTATCCCCACTGCCCTACCTTGCTGCCTTTATTGAGAGATGTGGACCATTACTCTGCACTAAAATTCATTGTCCACACACTCAATACCTGACAACACTCTGGAAATTGATCTGCTCAAATATTTTTAGAGTTAAATTAAGGCAATTTGTCGTTCCACTGGGCCACACCAGTATCCCAAGAGATAGAATCATTGGTAAAAGGATAATTCTGTTTTTCCGAGAAAGGAAAGAAGTCTAGAGGGAGTGAGGCAATCCAAAATCTTGGTAATATTGGTTATATAAGATAAGAGAAAAATGCCATTTGTACTGCTCTGTGGCTTACAAAGAACATTCACATACATCGTCTCTAGGATTTAAGTTTCACACTCTGCTGAGGAAGCAGGGGGGTATCTGACTCACCATTTTACATAAGATGAAAAAAAAGAAGCTCGTGACTTGCCCAAGGCCACAACCTGATAAGTGAAAAAGCAATCACTAAACCCATGTTTTATGACTCTAAGTGAAATGCTTTATGACCCTGATGTGGTAAGAGTATGTGTGTGCATGTGTGCACGTGTGTGCACATGTATGCGTGCACATGGGGTTGTGTGGGGCAAGAGAAAGTTTGATTCTTTCCCCACCAGCTCCACACCTGCAATGTTGTCTTTCCCATGCACTCCTCCTAGCTCCCCTGTCCCCAGAGAGTACTCTCATCTGTCAGAGAGCATACACTCTGGCAGTCCCCACGCTGGCTGTCTCGAATGAAGGACTCAGAAGTAAGACTTAATTCCCCAAGTAGTTGACTTGCCTCAGAAGCATGGGCTTTGGAGTCAGAGATGTGGGTTCCAGCAAGAAGGGATGACTCTGAACCTCGAGGTCCTCACCTCCCCGTAGGGTCATTGACAAACTTACATGAAAGGCAAGTATGGTTTCTATCATAGTGCATGGTACACAGTAAAGGTTCAGTACATGTGAGCAGTTACTGTTCATTGCCTTATTCTCTCCTGCGTCACATCTGTGAAGCTGGTATCCAAGGCTGAGTTGTCTCGCCTAACATAATTACTCTAATGCCTCAACTAGTCCTTTTGGCATGACGATTCAGGAGAGCAATGACATCCTCTCCTCTGAGGAGTTCCAGTAGCTGAATGGCAGCAGCAACAACATCAGAAGTCACTTCCTGAACATTTGCTCTGTGCCCAGATTTGTTCTAAGTGTACTCGGTGGATAACTGCCATTCATACTGTCAACACCCTTATTGTGTAAGGCTGTCTATATTCCCTTTTACAGATGAGAGAGAATACTAAGGTAAAGAAAGACTCAGTAACCAACCAAGGATGCAAATCCAGGGAGTCTACCTGGCAGAGTACAGGCTCCTGACCACTAGGCTATGCCACCTCAATAGCACAAGGGTTCCACCAGGAAGCCCTCCTCTCTCCCAAAGCAGGGCTTGACCCTTCCCAGTTGCCTCCCCTCACCTGCAGATTCCATCCTGGACTTCTGCAGCACAAGCCCCATTTGGAATCACTAGGTGTTGACACTGGACAAGCCTAGAGAATTCTACTCACCTAATAACTCACTAATTTTTCAGATGGAGCCCAGAGTGGGGGTGAACTACCTGAGGCCTCACAACTGAACCTTGACACGATACTGAGGACTAGGTCCATTGGAAATTTTTAAGACACCCTTCACGCCTTGGTTGCCAGGACAGCCCCATTGTGTCCCTCAATTACTTCCCTGCCATAATGGCTGGCTCCTCACCATCCCACCAGTGCAGGTTGGTATGGCTTGGCTTGTCTGATATTTGTATTTTTAAAAATCATATATGTGCTTTCTAACATAGGAAACTAAAATCCCTTTGGGGAGACAGGTGGAATATATAAAGAATAAAGAAGTGCATAAGTAAGTAGATGACTACAAATTTTAGCACTCTTTCCACTGACATTTACTTTTCTTCTTAAAAAGTCTGAAGAATGTACGTGCAAGATAGGGAAGCAAATCCAGCAGGGATTATGGCTTATAGACTGTTTTTCCAAAGGGAGGAAAGAATAAGGAGAAACTTGGGGCTATTGCTTCTCCATGTAGGCAAGACGATGTCTCAAATAGTGCTGCCTGCCGAATGGGAAAAGCACAAGCACCAAGGCACTATGTTAGGATGGCAATGTATTAAGAATAGGTCACTTCATCTACTTAAGTACTTAAAAACCAGGTCCCCAACCGTTGCCCTGACTGGGCTTTCCCCGTGTTCTCACTCTTTCTGATGCTGTAACTTGGTGAGTTAGGACCTTTGCATGAGCTCTTGTCTGTAAACCTTAGCCCTAGCTGTCCCATCAGCCTGAAACACTCCTGCGGGCTGGTTCTCCCTGGACATTCACTGCTTAGGTTCGATTTCACCTCCTCAGAGAGACCGTCTCTGGCCACCAACCACCTCCTTCCCAGCGCTCCAGCAAAACATCTCGTGTTCTTTTCATCACAATGCTTATCACTGTTTATTTTCTTTCTGGGTTGCTTATTTGTTCAGTGTCTCTTCCTCACAAAAATACAAGCTCAGTGAACAATGAGCAAGCCAAGCTTCTCTATTGTGTTCACCACAGTTTCCTTAGGGCCGGGACTGGGCCTAGTGCACGATAGGTACATAAGAATTAACTGTCAAGTGAATGTAAATAAGATCAATGAAAGCCTCATATTGTAAGTTAAGTCTAAGTCACAGAGACTGGCCCAAGCCCATCAATCCATCCATTGTTAGTTGACATTTGATGTGTGCTGGGCACATTTTGTAAACTGGAGGTAAGGGTGTAGCTGCAGAGATTCACACAATTAGTCCCACAGAGTAAGAAGTAAGAACCACGGGGTTGGGCAGTTAAGACATATGCAATTGAAAACATAAGTGAAACAATGCAGCTAGTGCTCAAGGACACCTACGCGTTCTGAAAGTAGAAGTATTGAAAGCCGCATACACGGAGAGGAAAAGCAGATTATGCAGAAAGGTTCAAAAAATATCCATGGCACACAAGCAGCAGAGAGACAGGACTGCATTCTCCCCGTCTCACCAGCCATGGCCCTTCAGCTGCATTACGGGTATCCTCAGTGCCTCCATGACTTTGAGACCCAGTGTTGGAAGTTTGACTCACAACCTGGCACATGGAGGAGAGCTCACACTGGCCAAATGCTCTCTGTGCAGCACACTATGTTAGTTGACATGGGCCATCTCAGTTATCCTCACAGCAACCTTGTTGCAGAGGTAATATAATTCTCATTTTAGATCTATAAAAATTGAGACCCTGGCACGAGAACTCTTTCACCCAAAGTAACCCAACCAATGGAGCCTGAGGTATTCAGCTGTGTAGAATCCTATGCCCTTCCCGGTTCACACAGACCCCTTCTTGATCAGGCTGGCAAACTGCAACTTGCTCGAGGTCAACAACAGTTGGGAAGTCATTTCTAGGTCTATAGGTGCTCTTCTAAAATCTGGAGGAGATGAATGAGAGCAAACTCCACCATTAATCCTCTTGCCCCAGTGCGGAAGGCAAGCCCTTCCGAAGGCTCAAATGTTCAGATAAAAGTAAGAATGGTGTTTAAAATGCACAATTGCACTTCTTTTGGATTCATTTGGTGCTCCCACCCTTATTCCCCATGAAATGATTCCTTGGTGACAAGCTGTTTAAAGAATTTTCTCTCCACTCTTCTCTGCAGTGCGGAATAATTGTATGTCATCAAAAGACTAGGAATAGTCAAGATTGCAAAATTCTTGCTGTGCTCTTGGCAAAATCATTACTCACCAGCCAATGTTTAGAAATCAAAATTCTCCCCCTAAGTGCCATTAAACACAAATATTTATCAACGCTGTGCTAGAACGTTAGGCTGACGAAGGTTGTGTGATTGTGGGTGTTCATGTTTGTACATAATAAGACTCAGTTTTACAAGAAGTACAAGATGTCTTACTGAAGAAGCTATGGCCTTCAGATATGCACCTACAGGCAAAGGGGGGTTTTTCTCATTTATTTCTCAAAGAAATGCTCAAAACTCAGAAGCATTCCCCAAAGATAGCCAGGGAATTTCCATCTCCTAGCCCTTCGCAGGCATTGTAAAGGGTGCTGCCTATGATGAAATGAATGGTAAGCTTAGTAGGAGAGACAAAAATAAATGTGAAAACGCAAATAACAGTTTGGAGTAGCACATACTGATGGATAAATCATTGCTGTAAACTCTGACTAGAATTGGAAAAAAATGAGGCTTTCAATCTGTCTTCAATTTTCCCGACACGCTGCTGCTAAAGCCTAATCTAAAGCAGGTTAGCACATGACTGAGGTCAGGTTTCTTAGAGGCTGAGCCTGAGGCCAGGACTCTAATGCCAGTGATTTACTGAGGGGAGCGCTTTCCAAGTAAAGAGAGGGAGAAAAGCAGGGCAAGGCGGAGGAGAAAAAGCTCAGGAGGCTCTGGTCTAAGAAGGCTCCCTTCTGCCAAGAAGTGACACGCTGTGAGTGTTGTAGCCAGCAACAAACAGCAGCTGACGTTGTGTGTTGGGTGGCAAAGGCTTCTGGATGGGCACCAAAGTCTCCACTGTGGTACTCGTTGCTCTCCTTGTGAAGCTTTTCTGTCATCCTGCAGAATAAGGTGCAAACTTTTCAACATAAGATTGGAAGCCTTCTGTGTTCTGGCTCATGGTTCTGAAACAGATTTTCTAAAACTCTCAGCGTATTGATATATCTGTTCAAATATCTATTTGTAAGCAGGACATAGCATCGGAGAGGGGTCACGGGAACCACGAGGCAGGTGCTATTTTATCACCACTTGACCAATGAGAAGACCTGTCTGAAGGTTACATGACCTGCTCAAGATCACACAGCTAAGAAGTGCTAGAACCAGGGTGTCAGTGATAGAGTCTGGGGCTCAGCTCCATGCTCTTAACCACTAGTGATCAGTAAGGGAGGATTGCTAACCACTTCCTATTTGGATCTAGCCACTGAGGAAGGGAGGGGCAGCACGAAGCAATCAGGGCACTTTTTGCAAGCCACCCAAAAAAAGCCTTCTGCCTATTCACCCGCTTTTTTTTCAAAGGGAAATGGCTGGAATGAACAGAAGAAGCAAGTTCTTGGAGTATACTTTATGTTTACATATGTATAGTTTTCGTTTTGTTTACTTTGCTTTTTTTCCCTAGAAATCTCTGCATGGGAGTAGGGCATCTCTGTTTCCTCATGAGTACAATGGGCTTTTACCTGTTCTGCTTATCTCTGAACACATTCACATGGGTTCCCCACTCAGTAATAAGCTCCACAACAGTGGAGATTGTACCTAGCCTATTCATCTCTGTGTCTCATATTCTAACCCAGCACCAGGAGTATCATAGGCTGTGATAAGTTCTCATCAGTGGAATGAATGGTAGGATAGCTGAGAAGATAATCCAGTGTTTCCCAAAGGATGGCTCAGAGGCCACCTGCTCCAGGACTATCTGCAGAGCTTGTTTGAAGATTCCTGAGCTCAGAGTGACTTCTGTTCATTGTTTGGGAGCTGCCGAACCACATTATGCAAATATCTGTAAACTCAGCTCAAATTTAACAATTTAATTAATAAACTTCTGGTTAAATTGTTTTTATGATTTCATAAAAAAGAAGAATAAAGGAAATCCTCCTGTTCCTCTCCACTTTGCCTTTAATCACGTCTCCCTGCTCCGTTTCCTCTCCCTCTTCTCCTGCTGCCAGGGTTATTTATAGTTGCTGGCTCAGGGCGAGGCCTGGGAGAACCAAATCTTGTCCTCTGTCCCATGCATCTCACAGTCCAGCAAGAGAAAGGAAATGGTAATTTATATTCAAATGTAGTAAACTCTAGAGCCCAAATAAGCGAGGGTCACTTAGCTTAGTCACTTGGATCACTTAGTCACTTCCACAACTTACCAAGGGAAGGAAAGTGGTTACCACTCTCTGTTGGGTTTCTGGCCCTTACAGACCATCCTAGAAATGTTGAAGATCAAAGAAACTAAGGTAAAGCATTCTGTTACTTTTTTTTTTCAGCTTTATTGAGGTATGATTGACAAAATTGTAAGGTATTTGAAATGTACCTTGTTCTGATTTGATACACATATATATCGTGAAAGGATTTTCACTATGAAGTTGATTAAAACATTCATCACTTCACATACTTCTCTTTTTTGGGAGGTGTGTGGGTGAGAACATGTAAGTTCTAATTCCTTAGTAAATTTCAGTGACATGATATCATGTTATCAACTATGATCACCATGTTTTCCATTAGAAACTTAGACCTTATTCATTTTATAGCTGAAAGTTAGTACCTTTTACCCATTTCTCCCCCATTTCCCCCAAACCCTCATCATTGGCAATCACTTTTCTGCTCTCTGTTTCTCTGAATTTGACCTTTCATTTCTTCATTTTAGATTCCACATATGAGTGATATCATAGAATTAGTCTTCCTTTGTCTGGCTTAAGTGTGGTTGTATTTTACAATATAAAATTCATTTATTTTTTTTCTTTAATCATTTTTCTTCTAATTCATAAACTCTTGCTTCCTTCTCCTTAGAAACCCAGTGCTCTTCTAACCTCAGAACCTGCTTCCCTGGGTCAATAATTCTTCTTTCCAGATGGTGTCAATTTTATTTCTTTGTTTTTTTTTAATTTGTGCCCAGTTTAAGCACATGATAGGCCAGTAAATACTGGAAAGGCAACATATTTTAGATTGCAGTAAGTAGTAATAATCAAGAATGTGCCCTGAGGGGCACCTGGGTGGCTCAGTCATTAATCATCTGCTTTCCACTCAGGTCATGATCCCAGGGTCCTGGGATTGAGCCCCGCATCATTGGGCTCCCTGCTCAGCAGGAAGCCTGCTTCTTCTCCCTCTCCCACTCCCCCAGCTTGTGTTCCTCTCTCAATGTGTCTCTCTATGTCAAATAAATAAATAAAATCTTGAAAAAATAATGTACCCCCCAAATTCATCTAGTACATGTCACTTTTCTTGTCTTCATTTGTTTTTATTATGGGTAAAGTTTTTAGCACCTTCATTTCAGGTACAAAGACAAGGGTGGATTTTTTTTTCCTGTTGACTAAATTCGGATTGCTCAAACATTTACTGTTTAGCAAAGTTGGGCGTGAAGTTGTGTTCATTTTCTTATGTCATGAGCTCAGCATGTTATATTCATTGTTCAATTTAATTTCACAACATACCCCAAGGAGATATTATTATCTTTGTTTACAGAATAAAGACTCAAATTCTAATTCCACAGCCCATTAATATGAGTGGGGACCAGGCTTCTTTGACCACAATGACCAAGACTTTTCTTCCCCTTATAATACATGGTCTATTCAGGAAAAATATAGCACATGCACAACTAATTATCATATCACATCACACTTTCTTATTGACATTTGTCTTCCCTCTCTCTTTTTACTCATCTCCATACCTCTGAACAAGGTACAGCAAAGGGCCATAAATACAGTAGCTTTTGAGAATAAATAAATGAATAAAAAGAAGCCAGTAAGCTAGTGCAAGCAATGAGCTCTAGGAGCACTGAAGGTAAGTGGGAAAGTGACTGAGAATGTTTCAGAGAGAATGAGATCTTTGGCAAGGGGGATTTTCATAGATAGCCAATGTTGGCAAATGTTTTTCAGTAGAGAAGCATGGGAGGAAGACAAGGGGGTGGACAGAGCCTGGGTGGGGGGCAGGGGATTGGGGAAAAGAGACTGAGTAAGTAAGGCACACAGGGGAAGTCAACAGGAGATGCAGTGGCAGAAAGACAGACACCGTTGACTGAAGGGAGTGGATGTTGGGACTCCTCCTTAGGAGCAAGACGAATAGGTCAGATCAGAGGAGATGGGATATAACCCATGTGGGACAGAGAGGGAGGCCACAACTTCAGATCTTCACAAATAAATCATAGAATTCACTCTGGACACTGACATCTAGTCAAAAGTTCTCACCATCAGCTCTGAGCTTCAGCTGAAAATGATGACAAGTATTACACAATTCCAGGCAAAATAAAATATTTTCCCAAAGGTTATCACACTGCTCTCTCCCCAGCTGCAGGAAGCCCTGTGAACCTGTGCTCTCATGCTGAAGAGCCCTTGGGGCCTTGTCAGGGAAGTGTTGTGTAAACCTCCTCATCTTAGTGAAAGATTCCCGAGCAACATCACCTGCTGACATTTCATTGCTCCAGTGGGCTGCAAAAGACCCTAACATAACAACCAGTACTCATGGCCCACTGTCCCCGTTGTCAGACACAGACACTGTCAGGACTCCCAGGCTCCTCTCATGACCCTCCTTTCCCTGAGCGCCTTTCAGGGTGGAAGACAGCAGGGAAGCCAAAGAGATCTCTTTCTCGGGAACGTCCAGTATCAGATTCTGCCTCAGACCTCTGCCCTCTCCTTGGGCAGGGCGCACAGGTCACGCCAGACTTTTAAAACCTGCCAGCATGTGGTCTGCCCATGTCCTGTGGTGGAGGTGGACAGAAGGAACACTGACTCAGAGGTCCTGACCGGAAACCTGTTGTTCTGATGACAACAGGAAAGTGAGAGGGACATGACACACCCCCACCCCCAGGCTTGCAGAGCATAGGTGACAGTGAAGAGATTTACAGTTGGCTTTTCTCTAAGTATGCCCTGCCCACTGGCCACTTCATACCCTGTGAAGTGTCAGAGACCTCAGGCTCTTTCCTCATTCAAGTATTCTGCTTTCTGACACTGGGGTGTAAATAGCTAAAATGAGCGGTGGCCCACTATGCCCTTCCACCTCCCAAAAAGGGTATTTGCATTTTAACAATGGTTGAATGCCAGGAGTAGTGGCTCATTAATGATGGGTGCCAGAGACCTTCTCTGTGATACTGGAGTCTTCCCTGCTCCCCAGATTGTACCCACACCCATGGATTCATCTGTGGTATGAAGCACTGGAGCAGAAGTCCAAATACTTAGACTCGAATCCCACCTCCACCATGAATGGACAATACAAACTTGGGCAAATTGTTTAGATTCTCTAAGACTTCATTTCCTCAGATGTGCAATGGAAATGATTCCCCTCTTCTTCATGTCACAATGTGAGAGGACCATTCAACCTGAGATTCTACTGGGCAGATAAACTTACCTAAGAGCAGGGCTCATCCAGCCTATGAACTCCTACACCTGGTCATCTTCTAGGCAGCTTTTGAGAATAGTTTCCCCACCTTTGAGTCTCATCAATCTGTTTGTGAATTTTGTGTGGCTCCCTGACACCTACTGGGTCAAGCCCATGCTTCATAAATCGATCCCAATATACCTTTAGTTCTTGTGTCCTGGTGGCAAACAACACCAGGTAGTCTCTTTTGACCACAATCTATTCTCTTTATATCACCCTGCCTTCCATAAAAACATGGCCATATACTCAGGAAAAATATGGCATGTGCACAATTATCATATCACATCACTCTTTTCTCTTGACATTTTGCTTCCCTCTTTTAATACTTTATGTACATCACTTCATGAATCCTTATAAATGGGATTTGCATATGACTGTGATTTCTATTTTACGGGTGGGGAGAATGAGTTTGAGAAGGCTAAGTGACTTGTCTATGAATTGCACATTTATTAAAGTAATGCTGAGAGTCAAACCAAAGCTAAATCTTTTGCATTAGGTGAGATCTATTTCCTTTCTGGGTAGTCCTTGAGTTTGAACCATACTATGCAACACACCACCCCTCAAATGCGCACAGCCTATAGATCACCATCTTTATGCGTTTACTGGTGCTGTCACCTTCCCCTGGCTTGCCCTGTCCTTACTCTACACCTGTCTAGATGTCTTCCATCCTTTGAGGCCTAACCCCAGTGTGACCTCCTTCAAGAAGCCTCTCCTGTTGATCCCAGCCCTTCCTGCACCTCCCTTGGCTCCTTGTGCATTTTTATTAGGTTTTATATGTCTGTCTGGATACTCCATAAGGTGGCAAGTCCTTTGAAGACAGAAACAAATTTTATTTGGCCAATACCTCCTAGAGTATGCTGGAGAGCAACCTGCGCTCAGATTGTATCACACCAGGGGCTAAGGCAGTAGCCGATTCTGAAACCTTCTATCTGATTGACTCAGCCTTTAATTTTCACAGTGATGGAAGAACTGGTCAACCCTCTTTTACAGATGAGGGATCTAAAGCCCAGAGAGGATAGATTTGCTCACAGGCACCAACCAGAGGTAATTGCATAGACAAGGCAGGTGACAACTGTTCCCACTCCTTGCCTCCCGATCTTTCTTCTCCACTGATGCTTGGCCCCCGGCCTCTTCCAGGCATGCAGTGAATGTGTGTTGACATATTTCAGAGGCCACAAAATAAGGGGCAGAGAGTTCATTAATGGTGAGAACCGATATTGTTATGCTCTTGCAGTAACCCTGGCGCTGTTCTGAATACTCCACAGGCTCATTGTTTACCCCAAGCAATCCTTTGAGGTGAGGCCCATGTTTATCATCATCCCTGTTTTATACAGGAAGAAACAAGTTCACAGAGAGGTTCATCTACTTGTCTGAGGTCACACCGTCAGAAAGTAGTGGAGTCAGAGCTTAAACACAGAGAGTCTGACCCATATGAAACTGTGCTCTGCCAGCTCAAAAGCCAATAGGCCTGGCTTCTGAGTCCTTAGGATCCTCAGTCATACCTGGGTCTCACATACCTTATTGTGGCTCATGGGGTGGTGGTGAGGATTCATGGGGTAAATGATGCAGGATGCCTCACGCGAGGCTCAGCATGTGGTAGGCCTTCAGTAAATGCGAGTTCTGAACATTGCTGTGAAGCATCTCTCAGTGACAGAGTCCAGACTGGCAAAAGATTCTCATGGCAATGAAAGAATCTGGCAAATGGAAATGCATAATTAGCTATTTATTTTCAGGTCACCTCCATGAGTTGAGATAAAACATTAAGTGAATCACTCCAGTTGTGAGAAAGAGATAGGAAAGAGTCAAGGTTTGACATTGGCTTTTAAAAGCTCTTAAATAATTACAGCATTCAGAATAAACAAGGCCTTCATGCTTCATTAGGCAATGTGTATTATGGCTCCATTAACACACTGCAGCGCTTTTCCAGCCTCCATGTTTCCAAGCACGCTGAGAAGGGAGCTGAAATCATCAGTGTTAATTGATAGCTAACAGAAACAAACTTCCTCAGAGGAGCCTGATTTTTAGGTCTTAATTTGATTAATTATTAAAGCTTCTGAAAACTATCTCGACAGGGCAACAGGAAAACCAAATAATGTTACTGTTTATTCATGTGAAAACACAGCCTGGTTGTAGACTCTGTGTACCTGCACCTTTTGGTGTTTGTCTTGATTCTCCCCCAGATAAAAAGGAAAGCTGGAGAATTTAAAGATAACTAACAATAAAGTACTATTATTACTTGAACTTCCTAGAAAATCCAGGACATATCTTAGTTGAGACAATTTAGAGAAAGAGGTTCCACTTTTGATCCTCCCTCAACCTGTTCTGATACATCAATAACATACAATAAAATGGTCCATAATAATATGCAAGCCTTAATGAATTAGGATGAGTGGCCCTCTGAGTAAATACCACTCACTAGCATTTTAATAGTTATAGATACATATGTAGGTATAGAAAGAAATAGATAGATAGACACCAATATGGACATAGGCATAGATGTAGATGTAGAGATATTTTAATAAACACAGGTAGGCTATTCTGTATAGTGCTTAAGGTTTAGACCCTGACGCCAGATTCCCTGGTTCAGATTCTGACATCATTACTTTCTACTGGATAACCTTGAACAATATATCGAAATCTTCTATGTATCAGTTTCCTCATCTGTAAAATGGGGATTTAAAAAATGACCTCATGTGATTTTTGTGAGATTAAATGAGTGAATAAATGTAAAATGATTAAAACAGTTTTTGGTGTAAGTCCTTTGTTAGTATTTCCTGTTACTGTGATCATTATTTTATCTAGGTGCAGGCCCTACTATGGGGAAGATAGGGTCATCTGATGTGGGCGTTGTCCTCAGGAAATTCATTACTATGTGCTTTGAGACATTTGCCCAAATAACTATACAATTTGCAAAACAACAAGAGTCTCAGAGAGGATCTTAACAAAAGCTACAAAAATTCAGAGAGAATAAGAACATCTTCCAGCAGGGAGGATGAGTGACCCTTTCCAGATCAGGACATTCTATGGGGAGGAAAGTTGTGAACAATTGCCTAGAAGAAGGAAAGTGTAGAGGGTTTCCACCAAGAAAAGTGATGCAAAGTGCTAGTAAACTGACTTTTTAAACTAAGCAGGGAAAGAGAAATAAATTTGGGAGAATGGGGACTAATGGGTGGAAAAAGTTTGATAGGCCTTCTTAAGTTCACCATGATGGATGGTGCCAGAAAGCATTCTACAAGATCAAAGGGGATAGGGAAGCCACAGATCACCACCAGAAGATAGAATGTGATCATCAGTAGAAAGCACACATTGCTTGGCAGTTAAAGGAAATGAGATATACTTCCTTCTCTTCCTCCTACTAGTCCTGGGGAGATGTTGGGCAGTTCTCTATGCTTTTTGGGACTCCAGTCATGCCAACTATAAAATAAGAGATTGGGATTAGATAATCTCCAAAAACCCCTCCAGCTTCAGTATTCTAGGACTCTGCAATTTTGCTAAGAGCTGAGATGCCTCCCTCTCTGCCCTGCCTTGTTGCCCACTCACATACCTTTCCCACCCCTTCCATTCCTTCATCTGTACACAGGGAGATAGGACACAAATAACAACACACCAAGAAATAACCCCAAAGTAAAACCATCAACAAAGAGTTAAAAGTATGAAAAGCAGAGGTAGAGACTGAAGTTGAAGACCAGACATTTCTGTAGACAGGATGGGAATAATTTTATGGCAAGGCCACCTTTTCAGGACCTTCATGATTTGAAAGTAAAGCTATTAAGTAGCTCAAACCACTCTTTTTTTAATGAAGTGGTTCTTTGGATAAACACTTCAGGCTAAGAGGCAATGTTGTTGCAGCTAGAATTGGAGTGCTCTGCAAAGCATTAACACAACCTCTCATTGTCCTTTATCCTACCCATGAAGTTGAGTCATTTGAATTAGTATTCGGCCAATACCATTTGGAGTCCTTGTGTTCCCCAAGTTTCTCAATATTTGACTATGTCACTTCTGTTGACATTATTAACTTCTCATTAACTTTAATGGAAGCTGTGGAGAGGTGAAGTCCATTTAGTTATCTGGGACTTTTGCTTCTTATGGGTAAGTTTTGAGCTTTATTGGACTCATCGTTATAAATATACATTAGGTAATGACTACTAAGGGACAGTAGCTCCTGAATAAAATGGAACATCTCCATCCAATTCATTTAATAAACTAATAGATGTTAATGAATAGAAGAATAACAAAGGTCATTGAGTCCTGCCATCATCTGAATCTCCTTTTAACATTCTTACCAAGTAGTAGACTAGTCTCTGTTTGAACAGGTCTAAAGGCTGAAAGCAAACTTCTTTCAAGTGCTTGTTATGTGACAAATATCAAAGATAGCACCATTCTGCTTACCTTCATTTGGGCACAGTCCTTTTTGTATTCATGGTTCCCAGTTTGCCATGACCTATGTTTTTCCCTGAGACCCATTTTAAGGTTGCCATTGACCTTCTTGGGTCAAGCCCAGTCTTGGAGAAGAAGACCTTGAGAGTGCACCCATGCCTTAGTAATGATCATTTGGTCTTAGTCTGTTGGGCAAAATGTAACAATATTCATGGTAAGCAGAATAAACATAAAGATGTTTATGTCCTAATTTCTAGAAGCTGTGAGTATATTGTCTTATTATATCTTGTAGATATGATTGTGTTAAGAATCTTGAGATGAGAAAATTATTTTGGATTATCTAGATGGGTCCAAAGGACAAACGTCCTTATAAGAAAGATGCAAGAAAGTCAGGGTCAGAGAAAGAGATATGACGGAGTGATGTGGGGCCATGAATCAACAAATATGAGAAGTCTCTAGAAGATGGAAAAAGTAAAACAAAGGGATTCTTCCCTAGAGCTTCCAGAAAGAACATGGCCCTACTGATACCTTGAGACTGATTTCAGACTTCTGACATCCAGAACTAAGATAATACATTTGTGTTACTTTTAGCCAATAAATTGTGGTAATTTGTTATAGCAGTATTAAGAAATGAATACACTAATAATAATAAAATCAATTTATGCCTTAATTGGGTGAGTTCACCTAGAGGTAGATCATGTTCTATGGAACTGACCCAAGCTATCCAAATTCACAAGGGTTTGAAAGTACAACCTGACACTAATTTTCTTAATTATGATGTATTGACATTGTTTCACCCAAGATGCCCCATTTCTAGGATCAGGATCCCTGAAAATGGAATTAATCATTAGAAGATTGTCTAGTGATGGAAGAATCAGAGCAGAGGAAATCAGATTATCTTTTCAGATATTTTTTTCTGGTATGGAGAAACTTAATACATTTCTCTGGCCTGTTGTTGCTCAGGTCTGGAGAACAGATTCTATCTCATTTAGAATGTACTATAATCATTGGTCAAATTTCCTTCTCCACTTTTCCTTTATTATTTGCCCTAGTCAGTCACAAAAGTACCTTTCACCTTATGCTGGTCCAAGTCACACATAAACACATCTTCCTGAAATACAGGACCAATTAGAAGCTCCAGGCTACCATGCATCTTATATATGTTTGAAACTGGGATCTCTGAAATATCTTAGAGAAATATAGGGGGAAAAGCCATAGTTTCACTAGCAACACTCATAAGTCATCTCCAAGTGATTATGTCCTGGAAACATTCCATGTACAATGAATGTCATACATTTCTTCTAAATTAAATTCCAGAGACCAGTATTTTTCTGACATTCTCCCCAAATCCTTGAGCTATGCCTTGCTTTGTTCTTATGGAGCACTTATTTCAGTATAGTTTTGAGCTATAAAAGAAATCTGTGTGCACACACTTTGGTCAGGAACCTCAGACTCATTTCTCTCCTTAAGGTCTTATGTCTGATTTGTCAACAAGTCCTGTCATTTTTTTCCCTCCAAAATGTCTCTTGATTTTTTTTCTCTCATGAGGTCAGGCCTCCAAATCTTACACAACCCAACAATCATTTTGGATATCCGTCCTATTAGGTTGCCTTGAATTCAACCAGTGGATGCTGGGAGGGGTTTTAGAAGTGGCTTCCCCATCTACTGGGACTTTTGCCTAGTCCCTGACCTATGTACTTACTCCTCTACCCATGACCATTTAAAAGATGGCTTTAATTTCACACCAAATCCAATGTATCCAACTGACTTACAATTGGTTCTCCATCTCTTAAACTTTATTTCCCATTATTTACAATAAGTATGTTAATCAAATTGTTTTCCTACAGACCCTATCCAACAAGACCCCCTAGAAACTTGCCTGTGCTGGATATCACTCCTAGATCCACCTAAGTTCAACAGGAAGAGATGCCTGAGAGTAACGACTCTTTTCTGATGTAGAGCTGATGACAATATATAGTGCTCTGAGGTCAAATATAGCTGGATTCTTGTCTCAGCTCTGTCATAACCTCGCTGAGCCTCAGTGTAAAGTAGTAATATTTATTTCATAAGGTTGAAAGGATTAAATGAGAGGATCTGTGCTGTTGTTTAAAGTCCAGTGCTCTTTTAACTTTATCAGTGGATTCTTAAATAGAAAAACAAGCAAACAACAGCAACAAAAATTCTCAGGACTCTGAAACTTATCCAAGTTGCTGATACTAAAGAAATCTCTTAGATTCAAGATATGTTAATACCTTATTGGTTTGTGTGTGTGTGTGTGTGTGTGTGTGTGTGTGTGTGTGTGTGTGTGTGTGTGTGTTTTCCTTACTGGTTCATTATTGACTCCACAGAGTCAATGAGAAAACATGCTTCTGCAAGCCCATGTAGGGCTAGAATAAACAGAACCCAAAGACAGGTGGTTATCCTGTGAATTTAATGACAGCAAAGTAGGGCAGCCAGTGATTTTATGACAACAAATTCTTGGGACATAACAGAGTCACTCTGATATTAAAATAAAAGTCATTTTAATGATAGTCTCTGCAGTGTGGTAATGCAAAAGAAAGATTATTTCATACTAAAATCTAGTAATTAACTCTGTCACTAACTAATCTTTGACCTTATTTCCAAGATCTGAAGGATAGAAGACAAGGCCTTCTGTCCAATGTATTCTACCATTTAAGTTTCTTCAGGTTTCCAATGCTACAAGAACTATGAGAGAGAAAAAGAAGGAACAAGGGAGAGGGAGAGAAAGAAAGGGGGCAAAGAGAGATAGGTTGGCTTAGAGTTAAAAACTGTCTGCAAAATTGAATTGAAAGCTAAGGTTTATTTAATTATGTGAGGATAGTAATGACACATGCAGAATGATCTTCCTGGTCATCTTAGAGCTGCTTTAAGTCAGTACTTTAGATTTAAAGTCTAAATCTAAAGAGGACTTCTATTTCCAATGACTACCTCACCTTATAAGATTTGGTTACCACAGGCTTTGGGGCTGCCTCAGGAGACAAGCAGCTCTGGAAAACTCCAAACTCTAGGATATCTTCTTTGTGTCAAAATATGAGGTTCCAGGCAGGTTCCCTGGCTCCAACTTTGAGCCAATCTTTGAATCAAAAGGCTGGAAGCCAAAGCTGAGCCTATAGCTTCCACAATCCCTAGAGGCTAGAAGAAGGAGACTTGTGCTCCTGTGAATCAAGAACACTTGAGGGAGGTCAAAGTCTCTCTACTCCAAGAAATAGCCTTAGGCTGACAGGTTTTTAGCCTAGTTCTGGGGGAATCATTTCTTACCTGAGTCACAGAGAGCACTCAGGCTGAAAGCTTGCTTCTCATGCAGACCCTGTTCTTCCCTTCAATATCCACCTCCTTCCTTGATGGCAAGATGTGCCTAATGACTTAAGAACCTTTGAAATCCATCCCTCAAAGTCTGAGCTAGAACCTAGTCCTTAGTTCTTGGTACTGAGCCTCCAGAACTGGGGTTCTCTCCAGCATCAGGCATGGTCAGCCAAGGAGATCGAGCTTCATGTGGGAAGCCCGGAGAATGAGAGCAAGAAACAGGCAGAAGAGCATGTTTATGGCACATTCTAGTCCTTCTCTAGTGAAACCTAAAGATTTAAGGTATTTTGTGATCAATCTGGGGTCTTATGTCCCACAAAAGAGGAGCTCAACAGAGTTCCCGGTCTCCCTGAAAGTTCTGTCTTTTCCAGTCATTTCTGCCATCCATCCAGAAAGAATAGCGGTTGTTTCTGCCATCTAGAAAGAATGAAATGAGCAGCCTGTGCCTCAGGGCTTTCTCTTTAATGTTGCCATCAGAAACTAATAAAATGCATCAGGGTATTATTACTAAATACATATATTCTAAATCAGACTGGTATGGAGGTCAGTGAATATGTTCACTTGTATTTAAGCAAAGAGAAATTGTGTATTTGGTGTAGATTGAGACAGAAACAAAAACCCAGATACTAGAAACTGTGTGTCTAAATCCCAGGGCTGAAAGTGTTTTCTTTCTTTCTTTCTTTCTTTTTTTCTATTTGTCCTTCAGCCTAAAAAAAATACCAAGAGTGACAGGAGTGCCCTGTATTTGTTTCCTGTGTCTGCTGAAAAATTACCATGAACTTTGAATTAATGAAACTAATGAAACCATGAACTAATGAAAAATTACCATAAATAAGAAAACACACATTTTATTCTCTTCTAGTTCTGGAAATCAGAAGTCCAGAATCAGTTTCACTGGGTCAAATCAGAGTCTCAGAGAGGTAGTGCTCCTTACAGTAGCTATAACCTGTGTCTCAGCCTTTCCAGCTTTCAGACCTGCATTTCTTGGCTCATGGTTCCTTCCTTCCTCTGCAAAGTCAGCACCTTGTCATCTTTCATCAGTATCCCCTTGCTTTCCTCCCTGTCAAATCTTTTCTGCCTCCTTCCTACAAGGAAACTTATAATTACATTTAGGGCCCATCCAGAAAATTCAGGATGTTCTTCCCTTCTCAATATCTTTAACTTAATTAAATCTGCAGAGTCCCTTTTGTTACACACACAAAAAATTCATGGATTCCAAGGATTAGGACCTGCATTTCTTTAGGGGGCACCCTAAGAAGTAGAAAAGGGTGATGAATCTGACACTTGTCCAAAATAAAATTAATCTGAGGGCCACCAATGTGATTCTAGGTCAGAAAGCCAGCAGACCCTCTTTCCCAGTGCATCTCCAAAGGCTACTCCAGCAGTAGGTAAGATTCTCATGGAGGTCCAGCACAGCCACTTCGCAAACAGACACACTGGCCAGACTATGGCAATGAGCAGGTAGTAGCACTCCAAAGCTCTGTGCAGTGGGACCTCTCACTCCCATATCTGAGAGTTTGTGCCCTTCCTGGAAAGCCTAGATTTGACTTTAAAGCCCCCTTCTAAACCTAGTGACAATCTGTGGTCTTTCCTCGTTCTGAACCTATCCTGGAAAGAGTGGAAAATAGCAAACATGGTGCTGTAACATGCTAGACGCTCTGGTCGCATGTCTGGCTATGAGCCAGTGTCTCAGGGACAACCAAGGGCAGATGCAGGGATGATCAGGGGCTCCAGGGAGTCCATCAGATCCTGAAGCAGGTGAATGCTGTCTTAGTGTTGGAGCCATGAAGACGACCTTCTGGAGCATGTTTGGAGGTTCCTGTGTTTCCTGGGTAACTTCAAAACAGAGCCACTTGTCTGAGCCAGTGCCTTTTCTAGTAGAGACCCTTTGTCACAGGATCTCCAGAGCCCGCTCCCAGAACCAGGTAGTCCAGACACAAAGGAGAGGCAGAGGAGGGCACACCCTTAAGTCTCAGCTCCCAGGCTGAGATGTATTCTTCTTGCCTAGTAGATTCTATTTCTGCAGGCTCTCTCCATTTGAGATCTTGACCCTCTGTGTTCACCCTGCCCAATACCTATGTTCCCTCCAACACCCAGGGAGCCTGAGAGCTACCAGAGGCTGTGGTTGGCCATGGTATTCCTCCTCTCTAGAAAGGGAGATGACCTTGCCCCTGGGGAGCTGTTGTCCCCTCTGGACTGTTAAAAACATTTTTTTTTTAAACTCCTTTTATCCTTCTTATTGGAATACTCTTACTCTTGCATGTCTAATATTCTGGGTCTTGGGGTTGCATTTAAATCAAGACTTCTGACTGGCTTATTGGGTCCAGCATTTTAATTGCTTTCCTTTTCTATTATTTGATGGCTTCTTTTTATTTAATGACTTCCAAGGGCTCCCGTGACACCCAGATTATGTAAGTGCCGGGCCCGAGATAAATGACGCCAGCAGCTTTACAGCCTGGGAGGAAAACATTTAAAGTGAATTTAATTTCATTCTCCTTTTATTTTAGCACCCAAAGACTAGAGGAAAATGATGTGAAAGTTTTCTGTTTTTCTTGTTCTGCAACAAGGGTAGAATTTGCAAGTGGAAAAGCTTTTTTCTAATATCAGTTTATTTATTTTTTTATAAAAGGCACTCAGAGTATGGAGTGAGTCTGCTAGCCATTTCTTTGTTATTCTCAATTTGAACATTCCAACATGATTGCTTTTAAATGCATCTCCAGGGTTTCAGCTATTTTTAATTAGTGAGGCTTCTTTTCTTCTGTCCTTTTTTCCTTTTCTCTCTTTTCTTTGTTGTTATCACTCTAGTTGATTTGTTTTCCATCTTCCCACTCCACCCGTCCCTGCCTCCTCACCAAACTCATCTGTTTCCCCATCATACCCACTCATGGTTTTATAGAAGCTGGTAAAACTTTGCATTCTCTGCATCTCTAAAGTTAAGGTCTCTGGTTTCTCCTCAGGGCCTCTCACCCCCTCTCATCCTCATGCTTAAGAGCAGAATCAAAAGTTTACAAGGACGTGTCTTTTCTGCAGTGAGGAAAAACCCAATATGCTGTGTTACAAAAAAGAATGATAAAATTAGACGTGGAAGACTAAACATTTTAGCCTCTCTGCCATTTTACCGGAGAGGAAACGGAGGCCCAGCCTCAGGCACACTTAAGTCAGAGCTGGCCTCTATGGGGTGTCTGCCAGGAGAGGCCGGCACGGCTGCCTGCAGCCACCTAGGACTCCCACCCCACTCCTGGCAGGAGCAAGGCAGTGGCAGTCACACACTTGTTCTGCAGTTTGGGTCATCCCCTGGGCTCCCATCTCTCCTTCCACGAGAGTTTAGTAGCAGCTCTGGAATTCCTCTGCCAGAGCCCTATTGTGGTGTTGTGCAGCTGAAAAAGAGCAGGCTTGACAGTGAAAAAAAAAAATGTCAGTTCTAGTCTGATCTTTCACGCTGATCAGCTGTATAAATCTGGATGAGTCATTTCAGTCTCCAAATTTCAGTTTCCTCTTTGTGAAATGGAAAATAAAATCTACCTGGCCTAACAACATAAGAAATATAGCCAATGTCTTGTCATAGGGATATAACTGGACACCTGGCAGCTACACTTGCAGTGAACACAGCATAATGTACAAGTTTGTCAAATCCCTAAGTTGTACACCTGAAATAAAAGTAACATCCTGTGTCAACTGTACTAAACCAACAAAAACGAATCTACCTGTTCTATAGCACAGGGTGGTGATAAATTCCCTCTCCAGAAATTCTTCATTCTTGTTTCCAAGACACACATCTTTTTTGGTTTTCTCACCTCCATGGCCCTTCCTTTCAACCTCTTCTCTGAGGTCTTTTCCTTTGGTGCACCTCCAACTGTGGGGTCCCTTCAGACAACTGGCTAGGCTGGCCCCACTTCTCTGCTGACTCTGCACACTTTTCTGGGAAAATTTCTCTCCTTGGTATCAATGACCACCCATGAGTTTGACTCCCAAATCTGATCTCCAACCCAGAACTCCCTCCTGAGGGATTGTCTGTCTCCTTCTCTGCTCCTCCCCCCTCAGGTTGTCCTCAGCACCTTCCTTAACTCAGCATGCCCACTGCAACCTATCCTCCTTCCCCTAAGCTTCTCTTCCTCTGTTGTTGTCTTGGGGAATGACACCTCTGTTACTCTGCTGCTTCCATCAAAAAAGTAGTAATCATGGGGCACCTGGGTGGCTCAGTGGGTTAAAGCCTCTGCCGTCAGGGCATGGTCCCAGGGTCCTGGGATCGGGCCTGCATGGAGCTCTCTGCTCGGCGGGGAGCCTGCTTCTCTTCCTCTCTCTCTGTCTGCCTCTCTGCCTACTTGTGATCTCTGTTTGTCAAATAAATAAATAAAGGTTGGGGGAACCAGGTGGTGGGTATTAGAGAGGGCACGGATTGCATGGAGCACTGGGTGCGGTACAAAAACAATGAATACTGTTATGCTGAAAATAAATTAAAAAAAAAAACCTATATTTTCTATACATAAGTGAACAATGATTTGTTTTTCTCTTCCTAATTCTTTAAGCTTAATTTGTTTTTCTTAGCTTATTCTACCTGTTAGTAACTCAAAATTGTTAACTGGTAAAGGTTTACAGTTAGACTAGCAAGCCACTTTACACTCTTCCTTTTCTAAAATATTTACCTTTAATGCAGATAGTTATAGATTTTATACTGCTAAATTATAATATTCCAATCACAGAAGATACAGGTATCATTGAATTTGTGTAAATAAAGCATTACATAACTGATTAATTTGTTTAATTAATAAAATCATATAGAAATTTTAAAAAAGTAGTAATCATGTTAGCTTCCTTCTAGTCGCATTGAGTAGGCTACAATACTCTCTCCTTTCTTTCTCCTGAATTTCTTTCTTTCATACCATTTTATCCATCCCTGTTGTCTAGTCAAGGCTCTGATTGTCTCTTACCTAAACTATTCCCACTACCTCTAACTTGCTTTCTCTTCTTTCAGTTTATCCTCTACCAATTCATCTTCTACATCACCACCTATCACTATCCCAAACACAGTTCTCATCATACTCTCAGAATTTGTAAAAGTCCCTCATCATCTAAAAAAAAAAACACAAAAAGGGCCAAACAATTTCACAATGTTCTTCATGCCAACTCTTCAAGTTCCTTGATCTCCCCTTCTCCACTAATACACACACACACACACACATACACACACACACTCCACACTATACCACTCTTTGGCATTACCAAAATTCTTAACTCTCATTAGAGGTCTCACACCAGCTTGTAGCAGACCCCTGTTAGAATCTGTTTGCAGTCTTCAAGCCCTTTTCTTTGATGCTTTCACTCACAGTGGAGAGCCTTGGACACCATCTTGTACCACGTTATCTCCCCATTCTGGTCATGTTGGTAGGGCTGGCATAGATTCTGAACCCAAGCTTGGCCAGATTTTTATTCTTCATTAGGATTTTTATTCTTCATTTAGATTTTCACTAGCCTTTAGATTAAAGGCTATAAATTAGAGACCTACGGTTCAGCAGGTTCTTTTTCTGTTCTTAATTGATCCCATTATGTACTTGGCAGTAACCTGCCTTGGCATCGTGGGATGCCCAGGCTCCCGATCAGACAGTTCCATTCTCGTTTAAGCAAGACAGAATGAGTTTCTTTTACTTGCCACCAAATGAGTCTAAGTCACTTATCAATGTGTTGAACATCTGCTTTTCCTCTGACTGAATCATCTTCCGATTTTTCATCTTACAGATTTTTAATCATTTTCAGGACCGATCTCCTTTGCAAAGTCTTCAATACTCCCTTTCTTAGAAACAAATTTATGTGCTCCTGCTTGTGAGCTATCCCTGTGTTTGCTATCACATTTAGTCATAGCTACGTTTTTAAGAGTGTTTTGCCCATAAGCACATGAGTTCCTGATGGCAGGAACTATGTCATATTCATAGGTATATCTCTACCACTAAGAGAGAGCTTCACACCTGGAAGACACTCACATTTATCTTTAATCAGTGAATTGATACTTATGAAAGGTGCTCTCTAAACTCTTACGGTCCATGCCAGTATTAGTTGGAAATTTCAAAAGGCAGCTATTTTCTCCCTGTATAAAACACAGACCTTCCTTTTAATATAATCATTAGATGACCCCATAGGTCATCTCCTGAGTCCTAAACTACTGATTAATGCTTTGTCCTGAATTTTATATTTGTCATAGATATTATCAAGTGATCAACTTTTCATAAAAATTAAGACAAATACAAGAAGAAGGAAAGGACTAAAATAGCCAGAAATTTAGAGAAATAAAAGGCTACATGCTAATAGATCAGCCTTCCAAATAGCTCTCTGGCTTTTACTTGAAGTAATTTTAAGGTTGACTTTTCAAAAAATATTTTGACAGCCTACTTCAACATTTCATTTTCATTTTAGAGTTGCAGAGTATGGCAAAAACTTTTATTTTTATCCCTAAATATGTTTCTTAGTTTCAGAAAGAAACTGAAAAATTCTCACATACTCTCTCAAAACAGAGCTCATTTATCCTCCATTCATTTCAGAGAAAGACTTGTGTCCCTGCATCAACCACCTCAAAAAAGTATGAACAAGCAGCAGCCTAAACTGTTCTTTGAGGTCTAAGGAAAATTCTAGAACAGAGTAATTCATCTTAGAACTGATTTATCTTTCTCGAAACATATTCTGCATTTTCCCACCTTTGCGTATTTGCTATCTATCTCCTTGGAATAGCACTCACATGCCTCTGCTCCACCATTTATGAAAAGCTTAGCTCCTGTAATTAATTCTAGAGTTAATGTATGTCTGACTAGTACTTATGAGTACTTTTGGAAAGATGGTGCAATGAGTACCAGTAAAAAAATCAAGAGAAGTAAGCTTTAATCCTGAATGTAACATTAAATATGATGCTTTTCCTCCTTAAACCTCACTTTTGTCATTTATAAAATAAGAGTCCTCAGTGTTTGGGGAAACGTCTTCCCATGATTTGGTAATAATAATGGAACCAAAAGCAAGTGCAGATTACCTTTCATTTCAACCAACAGCTAATCAGTGTAGGCAGTGTACCATGAGCCAGAGTCCGTTGAAAAAATAAATTGATTCATTTATCTTTGTAGTTAAAATCCTTCTTTTCTAGACCTTTAGACTGCATTTTTAAAGACTAATGATATACTATATGTTGGCCGGATGAACACAATAAAAAACACTTTAAAAATATTTTATTTATTTATGTGAGAGAAAGAGAGAGCACAAGCCAAGGGGAGGGGCAGAGGGAGAAGGAGAAGCAGACTCCTGTTGAGCAGGGAGTCTGACCTGGGGTTTAATCCCAAGACCCTGGGATCATGACCTGAGCCAAAGGCAGACAATCAACTGACTGAGCCACCCAGGTACCCCTTTAGAATATTTTCTTACTCTCAGAAAACAAAAACAAAAATATAGACTACACTCAACTTTGTGCAGATTGGTTAAAGAATTGGAGTACGTGTCACATGCAAAAAAAAAAAAAAAAAAAAAAAGAGCAGGAGAAAGCATTGAGGTGGCTAGGAGGGAGAAGAGAGTATGTGGGAATAGTGAGGGGACCAAAGCATGGGTTTCCCTGCAAAAATTTAGAGGGTTTTCTTTGAAGTAGTGATTAGATTTGCTCTGTCTAGCCCCAAAGTTCCTCAGGAGGCAGTAAGTCCTTCATCACTAGGGGAACTTAAACAAAGTATAGATGACGTGTAGATAGATATATAGTAGAGCAAGTTCAAGTATTGAATGATGGGTTAGCACACAGCCCCTAGGACAGGTTCAGGTTCTGAATGATGGATTGCACATAGCCAGAGAATGCTAATATTCTCTGTTGTCCCAAGCACATGTGGCTCTGGGGCAGTTCTCAACCCAGAATTGGAAGGGCATTGGTGAGCCACTAGGATGCTGTCAGGATTGCTACAGCAATTAAATATACCAGATATAAGTTTGCCAGACTCCCAAAGAGGGATAGCAGGTAATACAGCCTTGGGTTATAATGGTCATAGCCTAGCCCCAGTAAACAACCCAGACAAGTAAAGCCTTTGCTGTGTAGTCTCCTAGGTCAGTGTCTTGATTCAGCTCCTTCCAGGTAGAATATTAAATAGCATATTTCAGGTTTTTAAAACTAGTGTCTTATTTGTTCAGTTGTCTGTCTCCCTGGGACTACCTAATGGGAACTTACACTAATAGGAATCAAGGGAGTTTGAAACACCTGCTGAGATGCAGAGCATTCTCTTTATAGTCAATTTCCGAAGAAGCAATTTCAGTGTGGCCTAATCTTGATGGGATGAATAAAGACAGAGCGGCAATAAGGAGACTGACTTCATTATACATACAAAATTTTTAAATGTAACAAATTATAATGTTAAAGTTTCCCAGAAGCACGGAATCCTTATAGCTTAATGACAGGGACTGGGAGGCCAGCAGAATTATTTTGCTTTTAGTTTTTTTCTTTGGTAAAGAGAGATCACCCAGTCTCATAACACCAAGAAAGATCTAAAGACAACAACAGCTTCTCTCCCCTGCACAAATTTGGAAAAAGTTAAATGTTTATCAATAGGGGAATGCATAAATTGTTCTGATAAATTTATGCAATGAAATACTATGCAGAAGTTAAAATGACTGAAAAAGACAATTGTAGGCTTTCAAAAATATGTAAGCTATTATTCATAAAGGTGTTTAAAACACAAAGCAACACAACATATTATTTATGATTTTCTGCATTCATGGTAAAAATCTAAAACCATGGGCAGAAAGAGTAAACACTGAATTGATGATAGTGTTTATCTATAAAAGGAGAGAGAAGAAAGAGAACATAATTGCAAAAAAAAAAATAAATAAAAAGGAACCTCAACTTCATGTGTGAATTTATTTGATAAAAATGTTGGAATGGAATTTAAAAATTTAAAAATTAAATATTTGGCAGGCACCTGGGTGGCTCAGGTCGTGATCTCAGGGTCCTGGGATCCAGCCCCGCATTGGACTCTCTGCTCGGCAGGGTGCCTGCTTCCGCCTCTCTCTCTGCCTGCCTCTCTGCCTACTTGTGAGCTCTCTCTCTGTCAAATAAATAAATTAAATCTTTAAAAATAATAATAATAAAAATTAAAATTAAAAATTAAAAATTCAATATTTTTATCAAGGTGACTCGCCTAATACATTCAAGCCCCTTTTTTCCTTACTGGTTCTCAAAATTTAGTGTGTATCAGAATTGTCTGGAGGGCTTGTTAAAATACAAACTTTTGGACACATTCCCCCAATTTCTGACTCAGTATACCTGGGGTTGAGTCCAAGAGTTTGCATTTTGGACAAGTTACCAGGTAATTCTAATGTTCCTGGCCCAGAGCCACATTTTGCAGACCAATGTCTCATCATATAGCTACTTACCAGTGAATATGCATTCAGACTTTAAACTGCCTAAGGATGGAGATCTTTAGCTTAATCTTTATAGCTTCCACCTAGCAAATAGACTATCAATAAATATTTTGTAAATTGAAAGAACTCATCATCTAAAAAATTGCAGACACACATGCGTGCAGGCCTGCGTGCGCGCGCGCACACACACACGCACATTCTGCAGTATGATAGCCACTCAGCAGGATGCAAAATAAATAGTACATTAATGGTAATAACTTGGCAATTTTAGAAAAGCAAATATAATGTTACCTAGGATGGTAGATCCTCCTCAGGGAAGGCTTCAAGTTATGGTCAACAGTGTTCTCATCCCTAGCATGGTATACTTCTCAAGTCAGAGGAATTAAGGAGTTCCTAGTGAAGCCCTAAGTCAAGAGAGTAGATAAAATAAGGACACTAGGTCAGAATACTACAGTGATTTTTTCATGTAATATCACTCATTCACCTCCTACTTACAGTCCATGAGAAGATGACAGTTGGACTCCCTGAATCCAGTGAGTGGGGTGAGATCCTGGGACGTGCGGGACCATGCAGTGGACTTGTGCCTACCATAACAAGCAGCAGAATGAGAGCAGAAATCAAGGAAGTTTGATCTTCAGAGATCTTTAAAATTGCTTAATTGATCAGAGTGTCCCTAAAACTGAAATGGTTGAGCAGCTTTACTTGATTTTTCAGAGGAGCTACTTTTAATTTTAAGCTCTGTCACGAGAGTTATCTGTGGCTTTGGCCAAGTTACTCAAACACTCTGAACAACAGTTTTTATATTTGTAAAAAAGCAGAAGTACAAATTTTTCCCTAATGCCTAGTTTATGAATTGTAAAATGTATGAATATTTAATGAGATAACATTTGTTTAATACTTAAATAAATTAAAAAGGATTAAGGAACTGTAACAAACTCTCACCTTTATTATCAACAATATCTGTTAAGAAGCTGGTATAAGCCTGTGACATAATGGGGTTCCAAGAAGACACAGTCGAGTAGAGTCTAAACGTTTTCCTCTCAGAATTTTTATTTTAATAGGCAAGTTAGGATAAGCAAAAAACATAAATAACTACAGATACATAAACAAAGACATAACCATGGAATCATACAAGTGTGCATGCATGCACATGCACAGACACACAAACACACACACACACACACACACACACACACACAGCTAACAATATGAGGTAGCATTAATGTCTATATAAGAAAGTCTTGGTTAAAATAAAGGAAAACTAAACTCTTTTTTAAAAATTAGAAGAATTTATTAGATCATACATATGATAAGCACAATAAAAATGTTGTTGTTGTTGTTATTGTTTGGGATAAGCTTAATACTATACTTTGACAAAGACACCAATGACTCAGTGTCCTTACATGACTGTACTGTGCCTTCTGCAACGCAGACCTTCAGACAGCACTGCCAGTCTCAATATGATTGACAGAAGCTTTCATCCTTCTTTATACATAATCAGCAGAAAAATATGTCCCAACAGTGCCCAAAAGAGTCTTAAGATTTACTGTGATTGGCCATGTGCCTAGCCATGAACCAATGTCTAGGACCATGGGATGGTACATACTAAAAGACTTAATCCATTCTAGGATCAATACCGGGCTGGAAGTGGAGTTGATCTTGTCCAATTTGGCTGACAAGCACAGGAGACAGTACACCAAAACAATTCAGGATGCTACTGTCAGGAAGGGAATAGGCATCAGAGAAGGACTGGGGAGGAAAAGGAGGACAGCAGTAGCGACATCAGGAATCTGCCCCCTCCAATGACAAACAGGTGATCCATAAATACATGTTTTGGTAAATCACAAGAGAGGAAAAGCATGAGAGCCAGGAAGCTCCAGAAGACACTGTGAAGGTTACAGACCTTGAGTGGTCTTGTGAGTACACCATGCTGTTACATGTATAATAACAAACGAAAATGATGATGAAGATGTTGGGGAGAAGTCTGGTAAAATCATTGCCTTTTGTCCTTGTTTTGGGGAGTGAGTGGGAGAATGTTGATGGGAAAAAAAGGAAGGAAGAGCTATGTTCTAGTTAAATTGGTAAATCTTGATTTTCTTAATGTGTATTTTGTAGTCAATAAATTTTTGCTGGGGGCAATTCTAGCATAATTTAATGCGTTCTTTCCTAAAGTGTGCCATCTGACCTTAATGTAGCATTGGAACTGAAAATGTACTTTTATATTTTTATACAAGAAAGATATAATTAACCAGCAATTAACTGGGAATGCATTATCTTTCTTAACTATTTGAACTCTACTTTAAAAGCCTGAATTTCCTTGAAATATTGCTTTTTTTAAATAAAACTATTTCATATCTCGATAACAATTTCAGCATCTTAATGGACCCTATTCCAGGGACGTGTGAAACATAGGAAACAGAGTACTTACGTGACCTAGAATATTTATCTAAGACCTTGAGAGCTGTATCAGCTTCAGTGGCATAAAAGCCTACTTAGCAAAAGTTGACCTCATTTGTACATTTCAATGAAATTTCTCAGGTCTGCAAATCCCAGCCTCAAGACCACTTTTCACAAGATATACATACAAGAGCAGAGGTAGGAAGATATGGCCACAACCTAGTCATAAGTGAGGCAGATTTCATGGCTTGTAGAATAAAGACCGGGACTAATAGATTTGTAATTGCTTCAGGCGAAAAATGCCCAAGCCTGAGTTGCTGTGAAACCTGTGTGTGAGGAATTGAGTAGAAAAAGGAGTGCTTCAAGCTGAGGTTGTGAATTTCATTTGTTTGTTTATTCATTCACTTAACAAAACTACAACAATGACGTTAAACATGTGAAAGGAAAGATTGCAAACAGTTCCTTGGAAACAGTGCCCCTAATCAGGTCACAAAACCAAATCTCAACCCCAGAACCTAAATCCATTTCTCCTCTGACAATAACAAAGAAGTAATACCCATGTGTGTTATATACAGGAGAGCTATATTTAGATGGTCGGGAACTGATCTGCTCTTAATTTGCCCAGCAAGTCATGATTTCCCTGTAATTCACTTCTTTCCCCTAAGATACAGTGGGGAGAGCACTGGATTGGAAATCAGGCAACCGGGTTCCAACTCCACCAAAAACCAGCTGGTGACATCTTTGGGCAAGTTACTTAAACTCTCTGATCTCGGCCTCTTCATACGTAAAAGAGTATTAACACTTTCAAACCTAACTGAGATCATGTTGCGAAAGTGTGCCTTATATCATTAGACCTATAATTTATTAATTCCATCTAGAATAAAAGCATTTAGACTTTCAAACCATAATTTAAAAACTAATAAGAAGAGTAACTTAAAGAAAGTTGCTGACACCTCCTTTCTTTCCTAGTACTCCAGGTGAACTTCCATTATAGTATTTGGTCACTTTTAATGACTATGTCTTACCTACTAGACTCAGTTCCTTGAAAACAGAGACCTCACCATAAAAATTCTCTCCCAGTCTCCAGCAAGCCCTTGACATGGAGACACATTCTAGGTAATGAAAAACTGCATCTCTGGAATCAAAGCACTCATTTTCACTCCTAAAGAATTTGGGGTGGTCCTTGAAGTGTATGCTGCCTAGTCTTGTAGGTATGGCCCCTGACTTCTCTGAAGACAGCCTGTCCAGGCCCGACTCCATCTCCTTGGTGTGAGTGAGAGTCCCGCCATTTGCTGGGACAGCCCTGACATCTCCATTCTGAGACAGATTCATTGTTTGCTTTTGGGGGCTAATTAAGTGAAAGACTGTCTCCTTTGAGTTTTCTTTCCCCTTCATCAATACTGTTAACTGTTTCTTCCTATGTCTTTCTATAATTATAGGAAGCTATTTTGTATCAATTGCCTTGTTCTCTCTCAGATGCAGGCCTGCTGCATAGCTGAAGGTGAAGAAATTTCAGGGATAGAGTTACCATTCATATCAGAAATACACCAATTATTTAGATGTGCAGATTACTTAGGGGAAGTGTAGTAGAATAAGAGGTTAGAGAGGGGGAATTTAGGCTTTGCCCCATCTCTGCCCCATCTCTGCATCTTTGGTACTCCCTAGATAGCTTTGGAACATAATTTCACCTCTCCTTATGTTAGCCTTCAATAAAATGAATAGTGAGGACCGGATGACCTTTGAGCCCTCTTCCGTGTCTGACATTTAGAATTAAAGGTTTATTTTATGTCACCATAAAATAGAATTGTCTGTATATTGATTATAGTCTGACCCAAAGCAAAAAAATTGGTCCTGCATTAGAATCAAAAATGAATGTGCATGATCTTGAAATCACAAATGTGAAAGAAGTGTTGGTGAATCTTTTCTTGGTAAATGCAAGCCCAATGGTTGGTTAATAAAACAGCCTAACTGGGGAACTTTGTAATATGGTTAAAGAAAGCTGAACTGGGGGTGCCTGGGTGGCTCAGTTGGTTAAAGCCTCTGCCTTCAGCTCTGGTCATGATCCCAGGGTCCTGGGATGGAGCCCTACACAGGCTCTCTGCTCGGTGAGGAGCCTGCTTCCCCTCCTATTTTTCTCTCTCTGCCTCTCCGCCTATTGTGATCTCTGCCTGTCAAATAAACAAATAAAATCTTTAAAAAAAAAAAAAAGAGAGAGAGAGAGAGAAAGAAAGCTAAACTAATTGAAGCTTCCAAAATGGATGGGTCTGCTAATCACATGCTGCTATGGCTATTAAAATCAAAACCATATGCTGTATCTTTCTGGTGTCATACCAGCATCATAGAATAGCCAGTAATGTCACTTTCCCCTGCCAACTAAAGCATTAAGAAAGAATGTTGTCACCTAGTAAATAGAGATTTGTGTCACTTAAGATTCCTCATGGACCATTTATTCTTTAATGAACACTGAGAACCTATGTACAAAACATTCTATGAGATACTGAGTGAACTATACTTATGAACCAGATATATATCTACTCACTGGAAGTTTACACACAAATATTTATTCTCCTACATACATTCATACTGTAATGATAAAGGGTAAGAAGGGATAAATAAACACCATGGAAGAGATGCAGGTTCAGTACTCAGAGAAAGGAGCTATCCCAACCGAGGGCATAAAGAAAGAATCTTATGAAGCAAGAATATAAAATAAATCTTGACAGTTGGGTTACGTTTGGACCTGTGGAAATGACAAGACACAGCAAACATAAAGAAAGAGGAGCTGGGAAGCATAGCCCAGTGACAACAAAATTAGCACCATTAACATTCAATATTTACCACTACTTATTATGCACTACGAACTTCCAATAATACATGGTCTACTGAATCCTCATAACTCTAAGGAATGGGTTCCATTAGTATGCCTATTTTTAGATGGGGAAACTAAGGTCCAGAAAGGAGGAGTACCTTACTCAAGCCCTCCCGTTATTAGAAGTAGCGGGTTGTTGAGGATTGCTGAAGTCTGTGGCTGTAGCAGGGAGGAAGGAAAATATAACCTAAATGTTTCATTATGGCTAGCTGATAAACAGGCTGGAATGCTAGACTCTTTCAGTGAATCAAACATAGAAAGAATGCAAATGAACTAGATAGGAAGTAAAAAATTAAAACTTCCATATATTAAAAAAGAGCTATATTCCATTTATTAATTAAAATGTAAAAACTCAGTACCTCTCTGGCACATTTGTCAGTGTTGAAGTACAGGATGTCAGTCACATCTGGAAGGGATATGACTCTCCTTCCCAGTACAACCCTCTTCTTGTGAAGGTGGGAAAGCTGAGGCTGAAAGATAATTAACCTTGATCAAATGCTCCATTCAGTTTAGGCTTTAAATAAAGAATAAATATATATGTAGGCTCACGACTGCATAATTCTTGCCAATTATTTTCATACTGCTGTTGGGAATTGACAACTGAAGATGATACTAGAAAGTTAAGATCCCCAGGCACTCATACAATCTATGCACTGCAAAGAAAACAATTAAGTTGTATTCTCTTCTGTGCTTTAATCATAATAATGTGATTCTATTACTTCACTGAGTTGATTGGTAACCAGATGTACATAAGGCATTTAACGCAGACAGATCTCCTAAGTGGACACACATTAATTCCCTCCTAAATGTCTTGTAAATAAAAGATGCACCAGAACCTCAAAGGGTCTTCTATTTTCACAGAGATTAGTAAAGTGGCTTGGATTCTCTCTTTTTTGATCAGCTGTTCGGGAATTAATTCTGCTAAGCTACATTCATATTAAAATGTATATTGTCCAACAGAAATATTTTCTATAAAGTCCCTCTTAGATGTTTATACACTGCCATCAGTAAGCTCACACTATGGGGATCTATATTGAGTTTATGTATTTATATTGGATTTATTGTTCTACTGCAGCTATTCAGAAATACAGTTGATAGTTAAAACAGACTTCCCCGAAGGGACATCTATTTAGAGTCTCTGTGAGTTAAATTAGCAATGTTTTAATCTCTGTCTTGAGTGGTACTATTCAGTATGTCATTATAATATTAATAATAATAATTAGCATGTATTGAGTGTTTTTATTATAGTTTGCATTTTTATTTGATACTTTCTCTGATCAAATCAAGAAAAGGCTTGAGATCTCTTCTTCAATTACCCTGCAATTATAATGTTGTGCTCTGATACCTTCAATAGATAGCATTCACCGAGTAAACTAATACTCATGTTTTTTGCAACCCATACTACTCTCATCTGCAAATTTAGAGCAAAAGTAATATCTTCCCCTGAGAAAAAAATTTAAGAGCTTCCTTTTAAAACATGGGCAGCCTTGTTCAGTTATGGAGAGGATTGTCAAAGAAGATACAAAGGCAGTGGTGTTTCTGTAGATAAATGTCCACAAATAAACAATTTTTTAAAGACTCAATACTACATTTTAGCTATTTAAGCCAGCTTCTTTCCCTCAGCTTCTAAATGATTCCTCCATTCCATTTTTCATGTGTTTTACATATTAGCCTGGTAGATAGTTGGATATTTCAGCCTGCTTACCCATTTACCCATAAACACTCATTTCAATATCTAATTTTAGTTGTATTTAATATGCAATTGGTATTTGCTGCAGCCTTACCCAATAATTGCCACTGAGTTAAAGTTAGAATTCATAGAGTTATTTGAAATTATTTGTTTGAAATGACCCAAACTCTAAGGCTTTCCATTTAGGACAGAACCTTTATTACCACAGTGAATTTTAAATATTATGTCTGTGAGATTTCGAGTAACTAAATCAAGTAACTTGACTGAAATCACAACTGAAACTAATCCCATATTATTGAACAAAAAGATACACAACGAGAAATCAAATTTTTGTTTTTCATAATTTCACCATAATTTTATTTGGTATTTACAGTCTTCAATTTCTAATGCAAGGGTCTTGCTGAGGACTGGGGGATTAGGGAAGAGGGATGAGGTTTGGAGGAAAGGAATCAGAGGTCTTGTATGGACAACAATAATTAATAAAGTTAACAGGATGTGAAAGTCTTCCAGAAGAAATTCTTGCAGCCAGCTTTGCGTTCTCGGGGTGCCATGGCAGGGTTTGAGTTAGCAGATCTCTGCAGTTCCAGCCTCATTTCATCCTGCTCAGCAGCCTGGGACAAATCTTCAGGTTCCAGGGCATCGTTCTCTGTCTGGTTAGGTTCAGACAGCAGCTCCGCCAAGAAGTACTTGGCCAGTTCCTGTAGAGGGTAGAAAGGATATAGAGAGAAGGGATGAGGATGATGGTGGGTGCTGGAGAAAAAGAAATGGCAAAGCCTAACTTGGGAAGCAGATTCAGCTACACCCCAAACCCAATTTTCACAGCTGTTCACTTTTGCACAGTTAAAATCAGTTGAGGATATAAAAATAAGGGTAGTTGCTATAATCACCGAGTTACACAGATACACTAAAAACACTCAAATGTTTCTGCGTGCTTCCTGCCTCTATAGATGTAACACATGCATACACACAAATAGAAGATTGTTAATACAGTTTTGCAAAGATAATATAGTGCCAACAGTTTAATTCAATTTCAATTCCCAGCTCATGAGCTACACACTGGAATTGTTCTTACCGTTTTTGCTAAGTTAACTGTGGAGAACGAGATCTTTCACAATCTTAAACATACTGTGTTTTGTCTGCAGGGTGCCCTTTAGCAACGTGGAGGGAGGAACTCCTCAGGAAGGGAGCCTTCAGAGGGCCGCTCTTTTTCAGCACCTGGGCCAGCACCTCCGCGTTCAGCCCTGCGGGATGGCTGCCTCATCCCTGCTCAGCTACCCGGGTCTTGGGATTTTCTTGAATGCCAGAGAACTTACCTGAACTGTGACCGACCGCGCTGACCAGGAAAAAAGAGAGATAAGAGGAGATTCTGGACTTCGAAAGTTTTCCTGAGAGCTTTGGGAGCTGAGGGACCCAGAAGAGCACCGAAACTCCTCAGGAGCACCTCCTAAATCCACCCAAAGGGGTAGGGTAAAGGCTAAGAGAAGATTGAGGGATTCGGGAGAGGGAGGGGAAGACGTCGAGGAAGTCTCCTTACCTGCTTCCCCGCGGCAGCAGCCAGGGACTTCTGCAGAAATTGACGGAGTCGGGGATCCGAGGGCGCGCCGGTGACACCGCCCAGAGCCAGGACAATGGACAGCGCGGCCAGCGCGCACTGGAGGCGGCAGGACAGCATCTCCGCGCCGGGGAAGCCAAGCGAGAGGACGGTTGGTCAAACTCTAGGAGAGGATCCGCAGGCAGCAGCGATAGCTCTGAAACTCGCCACTCCTAAAGCGGCTTGTGTGCTCTCCACCGGCTCCCCGCTTTTTAAACTCTCTCTCTGACGTCAGACGAGGAGGCGCCCCCAGATCTCACCAGCGCTTTTACGCACCATTACCCTCGTGAAATCAATCACAGAAGTAAGAGGAGGCTACACAATCCAAAGTGGTTTACTTAAAAAAAAAAAATTATAATCCTTCACCTACATAGGCCCACATGATTTTACACATACCACAGTATCTATACAATCTTTTATATTGTCACTGCTGTGCACACGCACATTCCATGATTTCACTCATACACATGCACACACACACACTAAATTACACATAAACCCCCAGCCTTGGAAGAAGCAAATGCTCCATCACACACCCCTGCAGACACAGAATATACCCAAACAACTCTGTCTTTCATCATACTCAAACATTTTAAGAGGGTCAGACAAATGCTAAAGTGTTTGTGTGGGAGAAGGGGGGATTCAGAATCATTCTTCTAAAAACAGATTTGAGATGGAATGTGGATGTTAGGAGTGAATCATTTCTTTCTCCATTATCTCTGTGAAAAAGTCTTGGAAATTAAGATGTGATGGATTCTACAAGAACTTCAGTTATTTCTACACCGGTGGAGAAAGTACCTGAGCCTCACCCTCCATCCCACTTTCTCAGCAGCTACAAGATTTCTGGTCTTCCTGCCTTTCTTCTGTGACAAAATATATTAAATATTTAAAAAGTGAGCCTGACTCCATTTTGGTGCCTCGAAACCTGGAGCTGGAAAGCGATCTCAGAAACCATCTACTAAACCTCAGAGTTGCTGAGTCTAGTGATGGGTAGTGCAATGCTCTGGCCCAAATGTTGCACAGCTTCAGCAAGGGCAAGATCTCCACATTTCAAGACCAGGGGTCTTCTCACTCAGCTCTAAGGTATCTATCAGATCCCTGGCCTGGAGGATCAGTTTTAGGTCAAGGACCCCCCACTCTGAACATGCAAAATCCAAGAACCCCCTGAACACATGTGACCACTATTCTGTGTCTATGTGGCAAGAGAATCAATAGATTCTTGGTCAGATCCAGAACTCCCCTGATCCCCACACACATTAAAAGGAAAGTTAAGAAATACTGTCCTAGAATTATGGTTGTAGTCTGGTTGGATGTTTGGTGTCCAGACCAGAGTTTCAACAGCTTCCCCCCCACCCGAAATAATTTGTTATCAAGGAAGAACTAGCTAATGTCCCAGCATGAACTAGATGATCTCTGCAGGCTCTTCCAGGGCTAACAGAGTATGTCCTTCAAGCTCATCAAAAGCTAAAAAGATATTCTCTGTCTCCAGGATTCAAGTGAATCAAAGAACTTCACCAATCCTGTCCCCAGCCATGCATCTTGTATATATTCTCAATACTGAGACCAAAACTACCATGTTCAAAGGCAGGAGGGTTTTGGAGGTATCCTGAATGGCTTGGAGAATTGTCACCATGTTCTTTTGTGTCTGTAGGCCAAGGCTGTGAGAAAGTCCACAAGGAGTGTTAACGTTTCCAGGGTTTGGCAGGTCCAGACAAGGCCAGCCACAACTGGGGCATTAAAAAGTCACTCACATGTGCTGGAATAGTCTAGGAGGACAATGAATCTGGGACAGAGGAACCCAACTTGGGAACTATATGTTCTTTTTCTCTATATATCCTGGAAACTCCTTGGCCCCTGACAGGAGACTCAGAATCCAGTTATATCAGCCCAACTGTCCACAGGCACCATTCCCCCCTCAACGCCCCAAATAATCTCATATCTCTTCTGGCCGAGACTTGGTCCTTGGTAGCCCCACTGAATAGAGAAGAAGAGTTTTCCTATAACAGCAGCCATCCCAGGAACAAACTGCAGCCCCACTCCCTTGCTCTGTGCTCTGGGATCTCTATGACTTCCCCTCCCCAGACTCCTGCTCCTCTCTTCCCATGTCCTTATCCTCTGCCTCTGTCCTTGCTTCTCATTCCTCTTTCTCCTTTTCCCTAACCTTTCTCTGACTTTCTCTCGGGATCTTTCCTATTCTATCTTTTTGTTTTCTCTCTATGCCCCCTCTCCTCACTCCTCTTCGCAGCTCTCCCTCTCTGCCATCATTTTCTGACTTCAGTCTGGTTAGAGCTGGCTCTCTCTCTCCTTCTCTGCACTTCCCTTCCCATCCAGCCTGGCTGATAACTATCTACCCCAACCTCTGCCTCTAGCCTCTCCCTCCCTCTCCTGCTTCTCAGGAAAAGTACTCAAGGTGTCTAGCTATGTAAATACTTACATGGGAGTAGTTGGGTCATGTTACTTCCTTCATAGCCCTGCTGAAGTGCTAGGGCTGTGGATAAGTTGATTTCTGGTATTTATTTTTGTTTGGTTTTGTTTTATAATCCTTGCATTGTTAAACATCTAAGAACCACTGGAGAAGAGAAGCCAGGACAAAAGGGGACAGGAATTCTTCCATGATCAAGCTTTGCATAAACATTGATGTAGCCCAGAGAGGAACCTCATACCTCCCTAACCTAAGCCCTCTGCAGCCAACCCCCAGAGCTTTTCTTCCAAGTACCAAAGCCTGGGAGGGGGAGAGGTTTGTGGTTGTACTGAGGAGCTATTTCAGCCCTTGGTCCCCAGGAATCACCTCTCCCCATCCTTATGCAGCCCTCTGTGGTTCACAAAGTACTTCCTCATCTGCACATTAGGGCATGCTAGCCCAATCTCCCAAAGAAGAAAATTAAGGGTCTGAGAGCATAAGTGTCTTTCACAGAGGCTCGCAACCAGGAAGTGGCAAAATCAGAGGGAGGGTGTTATTCCATGTTAGAATGTTTCACACCCCCCCTTGTTCTTAGGATGCAAGAGATACCTGGCTGAACAGCCTGCAGCCAGGAGCCAAGTGTCTACAGAAAGCATCCAGGTCTCTTCCATGTGATAGATACCTGGAAGCAATATCCCATCACCCTATGAAATGTACATTTGGGGGTGACTACTTGCCAATATGAGGCATAGAAACCCATTTTAATGAGAAAGAGTAAATTGTAAGCAGATATAGATGCTCAACCTTCAGCAATGCAGGGATGTACAAAGTGTCTGTACTGGGAGTTGAGAGACGTGGGTTCCAGTTCTGGATCTGCCGTGGTCCAGCTGGCCATTGCTTTCCTCATCTGCAAGATAAAAGGCTTGATAGGTAATTTTTGTGGTTCCTTCCAGCCTTAAAAATCAAAGAGTTTAAGTTCAAAGAAGTAAAGGGACAAAGTAGACTGCATTGTGATATAAAAATGCTGTTTCTTTCTCAAAATGAGGACTTTATATGGAAAAAGATTCTGGCTTTTATATAATATGAAGGAGGAGGCCAGTGCAGTGAAGCTTTCATAGGCCTGTTAGAAAGAACATTTGCTCTTGAGTCTTGCTTCTGCTACTGACCTGCCCTCCCCACTCTGGACCTCAGTTTCTCCTTCTGTAAAATTGATTCACTCAAATTCTTTGCACACATAAGTACTGAGAATCTGCACTGCTGAGAGGTCAATGATTTAGCAGTGAACTAGATAGACAAAGTCCTACTAAAGGAGACAAAACATAACCACATCAAATAATTAATATGCGTCCAAATTGATAAACATTAATGCAAGATATAGAGTGTGAAGGTTAGAGAATATCTTTCTGAGGAGGAAATATTTAAGCATTTAATATTTAAGCATTAAGCATTTCCTCTGAGGAGGAAGCATTTAAGCATATTAAGAAATATTTCCTCCTCCTAAGGAGGAAATATTTAAGGAAATATTTAAGATGCCTGAATGAGGTGAAGGAGCTAGCCATGTAAATATCTGCAACAAGACATTTCCTTGTCAGGTGGAAGAATAGTCAGTGCAAAGGCCCTGAGGTGGAAGCATGCTTGGTACATTCAAATATCAGCAACTAGATATCTAGTTGTTAAATATCTAGGCAAGGGCACTAGAACAGAGTAAGTGAATCAGAGAGGGCTAGCAGATGAGGCCAGCCAGCCAGGCAGGAGTCAGATCACATAGAACCTTGAAGGCTCTGTTAAGGAAATATTTCCTGGGGAGGGTAGGTTTGAGTAAGGGACTGACCTGATTTGATATTTTGAAACTAATGCCTTCTGCTAAGCAAAGAATTAATTGTAGAAGGGCAGGCATAGAAGCAGAGGCATAGCCTAAGAATCATTTAAGAGAAAACGGGAGTCAGAATGGAAGGGACACATTCTCCTTTAAAGAGTAGTGGCCCAACTGGTTGGCTGAACATAAAGGCATTTCATACCTCCCCAACCCAGGCCTCCAACAACAAGCCCCCCGGGGCCTGTATCCTTGAAAGAGGAGGTAGTTTGTGTTTATTATTGGGGACCATATTCCCCAGACTAATTCAGGCCAGAGAAGATGGCATTCAGGGCTGGAGTGATAGCCATGAGGGAAATGGGGCCTGATTAGGTTTGAAGGACATGCTGATGGCTTGTTTGGATATCAAGTTAAGGAAATGAGAAGAACCACTGGTAATCCCAAAAGACTAATCCAGACATTCTCTAAAATGTCTTCAAATCCCACAGATTCCTGAGAGTACAGGAAGTGAGTTTCTGACGAAGATTTCTGGATATTTTGCAAATGAAAAGCCATTTTATTTCCCAATCAGAAGAGGGTGAAAGGGGCACCTGGGTGGCTTGATCAGTTAAGCATCTATCTTTCTTGACTTTGGCTCAGGTCCTGATCTCAGGGTCGTGAGACGGAGTTCTGTGTTGGATCTGTGCTCACTGTGGAGTCTGTTTGAGATTCTCTTCCTCTCTCTCTACCCTTCCTGCTTGTGCTCTCTCTCTCTCTCTCTCTCTCAAACAAATAAATCTTAAAAGAAGAAAGATGAGGAAGGGGAGGAGGAAGAGGAGGAGGAGAGAATTTCAGGCTGTGGGAAAAGCAACATGGAATCAGAAAAGAGTCCTGGCTTGGATGTCTGAGGCCCCTAGACCTAAGTTCTCAGTTTTCTCCTGCTTCAAAGGGGTGTGATAATCCTTGCTTTTGCTAAAATAGGATTTAAGAACCAGCTCAGACAATGTAAGAGAAAGTGCTTGGTAACCCATAACACATGGTAAAAAATAAAGGCCTGTTTTTGTTGTTGTTACTCAGAGGAAGACAGCCAGTTGTGAGCCAAAAGGTGATAAAAATGAACCAGGTTTTGGGTGCTCATTGTCCCTGCTTATGCTCTGACCTGCCAAGGGAAGCAGGCGTGCCTCACACTGAGCACACGTGATTTGAAGGCCTAGGAAGATCTCTTCCATAGAAATCCAGCACACAGATACTGGAATTAATTCATTAGAAAATAGTCTCTTTTCTTTTATATACTTTTCCTTGGAGACATAGACCTCAAAACTCCATAGCTATTAACACTTTAGTGTGAATTCATTTATTGAATTGTCTCAGATTTATAGCTGTCTCAAGGTTTGACTTAAGTTGGGAGGAGACCAATTTGGAGTATATGACCCACCTAATAGAGGGCAAACTTGGTGGTTTGTGGCTTGGGTGATGGGGTCGTCTACGGTGAGCATGCAGACTTCTTGCCAAATGGTAGAGTACAGGAGAATTCCATAGGTACCTTCCTTCTATAGCAACCCTGTCACCGTGGAGCCCTAGAATGAAAACTTACAATCCTCTAAGGGCTTCTGTTGGGCTGCACTTCAGTTGGCAGAGTCCCAGCTCATGCCTCTATAGTTGCTGATGGTAGAGGAGTCAGACTTGCCTGCCAAATTGGCTTTCACCAACTTCTACAAAGCCTGGCCTAATGAGACTGTATGAGATAATGAAGCATGAGTGTGTTAATGAATGAAGGCTGTAAGGTTAACTTTTTCCATGAGAGAGACTGGGTGGTGACATCTCAGACTGGTCTCTTGCAGAATTTTTCTGTCTGGTCTCTATCCTGTCACTTTCCAGTTCAAAAGGTTTCAATGACTCCCCAGTACCAAGCACTTCAAATTCAAGCAGATCAGCCTGACAGTCATGTTCCTCAGTCCCTGACTTTCCTGGTCAGTGTCACTCTGTGTCGCTCTTTGTATCCCAGGCCTCCCAGTACCTCAGCCACCTGCTCATTCCTCTACACACCCTGAAGTGTCTTGAATCCATTTGTATGCACACACACCTCCCTCCACCTGGAACACATATCTGTTGACATAGGACAACTTATTCTAAGATGTTTACAAGAGTCTTTTAGAATCAATATGGCCTTCTCCTGTGCTCCTAGTAGAGACTCTCACAGATCACTTTATATTTCCATTTCTTGGGAATCTGTAAGAAGAGGAGAAACCTTGTCTCAGCTGTGTTTGTATCCTCCTCGGAGACCATAAAAATGTGAAGTACAGAGTAGTCCATAAAAAATATATGTTGGGATGAAGATAAACTTCTCTCTCCTTCTATGTGAGGTCTCTATGGATTCTGTAGGTAGGATAAACATCATGAACCTCATGAACATCATAACTGTGACTACAAGAAGTTCTAAGACTATTAGAAAACAGTCTCTTTTCTTTTGTATGCTCTGTATATCCCAACCCTAGACTGCTGACACTCTCAGGAACACATATCCATGCAGCCTTAGTCCTCCCTGAGCTTCAGAAAGAGAAACCTTTAAACACTGCTCAGTATAATTGTTCCTATATGCCATGAATGACGTGAAGGCATAATACAAAAATGTTAATATAGTGACTGAAAATTTAAGAGTTTTTACATCTCTTGAAAGGCCTAAGGAGGACATATCCATGATCACTGACATGGGCATATGTCCATGGCACACCATAGGAGTGAAGAGCAGTGTGAGCCCGTGTGCCACATTTAATGGAGTGTGTTAGTATCAAGTGGCCAAGGCAACAGAGGGCCCAGGTTACACAGCATGCAGCTGGGCTGATGTCACAACTCTTTCTGCCACTCCAACATTTCCCATCCCACTAGATGTAGGTAAGGAAACTTTGTCCCTAATTCTCCTCTCAATTTCCCCTTCTCATCGTGACTCCATCAGTCTTCCCAGAAGCCTCCCACTTGTTGATCTGTGACTTCTCTGCAGGGCTCCCCAGTAAAGTGACAAATGAGCTCTGCCCCACTGGGCCACCCAGAGAACACCTCTCCATTCTCTTTTCCTACCTGCCTCCTAAAAACAAGGTGTTAAATCTGGGGTCTTCCAGGCACCTTCCCAGGGCAGCCATCCGCCGGAAGAGTTGGGTCTGAGAAGTGAGGCGAGAAGCCAGAGCCCTGTCCCTCAGAATAGTACAGAACAGATTGTGAAGCTCCTCTTTGGGCTGATCCTAAGACCTGCACTTTGAAGCATGTGGCAGGGGCTACACAAACACAGAGATGTCCTGTGGAGAGAACGTAGCCCTACAGCTACTCCAATTTCCTCACACTCAAAACTACAAATATTCGTCTAGACTAACGATTCTTAAGCCTGACTTCACAACACGATTGCCTAGGAAACATTTTTAATGCACAGATGCTGGGGTGCCCCCTGCAAAGATTCTGATGCAGAGCCTGTATCTTTGAAGAACTCAATTCTAGAAAATGCTGGAGTCACAAACTCTGCCTCCACTCTCCCTCTCACCTCTCACTCTGCTCTGCCCCTTCTCCCTTTCTCTTCCTCTTGTGTTCTCCTTTCTCATATCCCTTCCTTGCTCTTGCCCCTGTCTACCTTCTCTCTCATCCTCTTAACTCAGTCATCCCCAACAATCCTTTTCACCTCCTGTGCCTGCTTTGACTGAGCAGAACCTGAGCTCAGTGGGCCTGGCTTTGCCTTTGGGGGGTTTACTACTGCCACCAAGCCTAAATCCTCCAGACCCCGCTTTGGCGATTAATATGTCAGGCCTTCATGCTTTGTGTCTCCATCGTTTTCTGGTTGTGCATTTCCTAATCCCATGAAACAAACAGACCTGCTCTTGCTGCCCTGGCTGAGCATAGCTGCTTTGGCTCCGGGAGGCAGATGTTGTTAAACTGAACTCTTCTGCCCTCTGCTGGCTTTATTGGTACATGACAGCTTCGTCTACAATTTCAGGGCCAGGTTTGGTTCATTTAATTCTGCCAACTTTTTAAAAGCACCCACTTTGCAGAGAGCACTGTGTTGGTCCCAGAATTGCAAAGAATTAGGCAAAAAAGACTCACTTTCATCAAACACTCGATTATTGAACACTTTATAACAGGTGCCGTGCTAAGGATTCAGAGATGACTAAAATTCAATCTTGGCTTCGAAAAGAAGTCACAATCTGATAAATGACACAGAATTTTGCCTGAGCCATAGAATCAAAGAATTTTCCCTAGAAATGATCACAGACACCTTCTGAGCCAGTGTTAGTCATTACAGGCTTCCCAAATTAGGCTTACAGCTTGCCGCACAGGGGACTCAGGGACAGCCAGGACAGGCAAGGGCATGTTGCAGAAATTCTTTCTGGACCTCTGTACAGGATTCTGCCACAGAGTTTCATAGCTACAAAAGGTCTGAAGGGAAAACTGAGTTTGAACACTGCAGATCTAATATAAACCACCCTCCTGCGTGTTATCCAAATGCCCTCCAGCCTCCTGAACTATACTCCCAATCCATTTCCCATTTATAGCTGGTCTCAGAATCATTGACCTACATAATCTCCCTTTTCACCCACTTGTCATTACATTTGCAAGGTTCCTTCATGAAGGGGAGACCCACCAAGGAGACCTCATGTGCGTCAGGAGCTCCCTTTTGCAGCCGTTTCCATCCTCATTCACTGCTGTGTCTGTCCAGACCCATCTTTCCCAGTGTTATGCCCAGGACCAAGAACACTTCCCTGGACCATCACTCTCTCCATGATGCCCCCAACGGCCATTTCCTTATACCGGTGATTCTAAAACTTTGGACTGCGCCAACACAAGAACAACATCTTACCCCATTATCCAGTGCACACATACACCTCTGCACATGTTCCTCAGAACAATACTTACCTTTAATACTGCAAGACCCCATCCCACCCTCCTTCAGATAGACATATCTGAATCAACTGAATTGCACTTAGATATGCAGTGGAATTTTTTCCCTGGGAAGTTCCCCAATGTCTGTATATGTCAGTTGGTCAAACTGGAAACCAGGCCTCGTATCGCAGTAGGAGTGGTGGGTGGTCGTGCTGATAAAAGCCTGGAGGAGTGCAGTGATTTGCCCAAACCACACAGTGTATTGGTAGCAGGTAGGAACTTGTCTGAATGCTGACAACACAAATATGGAGGGTTTGGGGGGTTTGGGGGTTTTCTTTTTCCCACAGCATCATGGGAAATCTACTCAGCTTTCAATCTTTTTACACCACTATCTTCTTATGCTCTCTTCCCCATTGCCCTACTTCTGCACTTCTTAGTCATAAATCTTTTATTATAAACTGATGAACCAATGAAATGCCCTGAGAAAAAAATAAACCCTTTGGCTCATCAACATGTGATAGCAGGGGTTAAAGGGAACAGGGTTTCTAAGAGGACTGGTGTAACAGGAAAGCTTGGTTCTTTGATCCAAGGAGAGGTGAAAGAGGTAAGAAAAGATTCCTGCAACCAGCAACAACCTTCTAGTCCTGTTCAGTCCTCAGATTCCATGCCCACCTAAACCTACGTCTTCCAGATCCTTCCAGAGTCCCATTTCCTTCTTTAAAAGAGGTTGGGCATTTCTGTATAGATCTAATTCTGGCAACTCCAGAGGACTGATGCAAACCATATATGGCTTTGTTCTTCTAGAACCCATAACCCAAAGCAGGAGACCTATGCATCTAAACAATTCTGAAATAAGATGACTATTTGTGTGTTGTTTTGTTATGTTTCATTGTAGTAATTACCTTACTCTCTAACAATATTTTGTATGCATGTTGGGCTCCTGGCAAAAGGGTTTTCCTCAACAGCAGAGACTATGGCTGATTGCCTGGAATGTATGAAATATTCACAAAATGCTGGTCAAATATAGAATGAATGTTGACCCTAATGTCTTTGACTATCACATTTACCCCCCCAATAATGCCTAAATTTACTTCTTCTCATATCATATTTCTCTCCCTCTCCTTTTTAATGGCACATTTAAGTAATCACATCTTGTGAATTCTAAAGGTCTGCATTTTGTTTTTGTTTCTCTCCATTGCTGTCATAGTAGGCCACCACTCTAATTCAGGACCATATTATGTCTCTTGTGAACTATTTTTAAAAACTTCCTAACTGGCCTCTCGTTGTTGGGTCTCTTCTCCAACTCCCAACCCAGTTCCTTCAAATATATTCTATACACTTGGCCTGATTCAACTTATAAATACGTATCTGATGATATCACTGTCTCCTTTCTAAGCTCCAAAAAAAAAAAAATCACAGCTTCCTAAAAAGAAAAGAAAAAAAGGTCCATGATCCTTTTCAGGTTTTTGAGACTGTCAGAAATGTGGTTTCAACTTCTTTTTTTTTTTTTTTAAAGATTTTATTTATTTTATTTGACAGACAGAGATTACAAGTAGGCAAAGAGGCAGGCAGAGAGAGAGGGGACGAAGCAGGCTCCCTGCTGAGCAAAGAGCCCGATGCAGGGCTCGATCCCAGGACCCTGGGATCATGACCTGAGCCAAAGGCAGAGGCTTCAACCCACTGAGCCACCCAGGCGCCCCTGGTTTCAACTTCTTAAAGTTTGGTTTGCACCAATGTTTCACCCTCTAGAAAATACATGGGCTCACCAGTCCCTAAACTGGCCATACACTGTAGTCTCTCTTAAACTGCTCATCCTGGTCCAAGTGTCTGCAGGACCTGTGTGCACATTTCCTTCTTTCAATGTCTACTTGCTCCTCATAGAACATTTCCCATTTCATATTTTCCAAGGAAAAAATGAATCCAGAGACAGTGCCCTCTCTAAAAAAAAGTACAAAATTATGAATACAAAATTCTCTCCTATCATCAGGGAGAAAGTGAATAGAGATTCATAGAACAAAATTATTGAGCCTTATTGAGCATAAGGGATCCTGAGGTGGGTGCTCTAGAAAACTGCCAAGCAGGAAGACAATAAAGATAAATGTAAAATGCTCCTCATGATCAAGAAATTTATAAGGCAGCAGGAGATTCCAAGATATGCTAATAGCTGCCATTCGAGATAGTGTGGATTTGTTAAGTGTAGGCTCACAAAACAGGGTGTGAGAATGTGCTGGATGACATCCTTAATTCTGTCTCTAGGCATCTGAGACAGCTTCCTAAAAGATGGGCATTTTTTGTTGTTCTTGGACTTGAAGGAGGGGAGTAAACTAGTTGTTGGTGAAGAATGAGGACCAGAGAATTGCAGCCTTGGACATCAAGAATGCCAGGGATGCATGGTGAGTTTGGGAGGCAGCACTTGATGCTATGTGACTGAGGCTCCAATGTGCAGACTAATGAACTAGGGCCCTGATGTGTTCCTGGTGGTCTGGTTCAGTTCCTAGTGACCCAAAATTCAAAATAGTCATGGGTGGCTTTAAGAGCTAGGATGTTTATTTCTCTCGTGCATAAAATTTCAGGTTGATGATCCATGGCTGATAAGGTATTTGGTGGTATTAGGTACTAGGTAACTTCTGTCTCTCTGTCATGTGTGGTTTTGGCCTCATGACCACAGATAGCAGATCTGTGTTGAGGCAGCTGGCTTAACTCCCCCCCCCCCAAAAAAAATTAAAGGTGAGGAGAACAAAAGACACATGGTCATCATAGTCATCATCTGTGGGAATAACAACAGATCCCAATCCATATGTTTTGCTTTTGGTGTGCCTTTGACACACTCTTATTGAAAGGTGAGTTATTTACTCTCTCTCTGAAACTGGGAAAATTTTGTGATTGTTCTGATTGAATATGGTACGCTGACACTATGTGATTGCCAAGCTAAGTCACAAAAGAAATTTTAAACTTTGCTTTCCTCACTGGGATTCTCATTCTTGACACCTTCAGCCTGGTGGCTCAATAGCCCACATGAAGGAGACTCTGGACTCCATGAAAAAAGTTACCCAGCCAGCCCTCCATGCTTCAGCTCCAGCAACTGAGTGCAGCTGCATGAGAGACAGCCAGTCGGAAGCCCTCAGTTGAGTTCTTTCTGCCCTCAGCAGCCATGAAAGATAACAACTATTACTATTGTTTTATGCCACTAATTTTCTCTTAAACAGCCATCTGATACCTAAACACTGTCTTTTAAGGAAGTTTCCCCAATGCTTTTCATTCTGTGTAACTTACGTCCTATTGGCCAGAATTTAGTCACAAAGACATAACTTACCTGCAAAAGGTCTGAGATAAGTAGGCTTTATTCTAGGAGGTTGTATGCCCAGCTAAGAGCCTACTACTGTGGAAAATGGGACAAAGGATTTTAGGAGAGAACTAGTGGTCAGTCACACCTAAGAAAAGAACTCTTTGAAGGACCAGAGATGCATGAATACAATGTACTAATTTTTTTTAAAAAATGGTTACTTAATGTCACCTAATATGTATCTAAATCTATAAGGTTATTTATTTACTATCTTGATCTAGTGAAAATTCAAGTAAGTTTACAGGAGTAGAATTTTAAAATCCAAATTAGAAGTTATACCTTCAGGTTCAAGGTGGTACATGTCAGCCAATGTACCTATCCTCCGAAACTTTTAAACTTTCTAAATTCCCTATGGCATAATCAAATGTAAAGTAGAAAGAGAGAGATATCTGTATTCACTGGGAACCACAAATGTTACATTCCCAAAATGCTGAGAGATATATGTATGATACCATGGTAAGCCCAATGCCACTGAATGCGGACCAATCTGTGGATCTCCATATGCAAAAAAAAGTTCACCTCAGCACTAAGAGGAAAAGATCACCTCTCCTAGCAGAAGAGTACCTATTCATCTTTCCAGGCTTGGAGTGGCAAGGGCAGTGGAAGGACAGTCACAGGGGGCAAGTCTCCACCCCACTTCTGGAACTACACCAGGTCGCTACACAGGAAGCATCTAGTCACTGCTCTAATTTTGGATTAAACTTGCAGAAAAGTGAAGCAAGGGAATACCACTATTAAAGTCAACTTCTAATAAGGTATTCCTGGCAGTCAGCGAGAGAAGCAATTCTACAACAACAAATTGATTTTCCACAAAATACAGAAAAGGACAGTTTTGCCATACTCCTATGGCCATGCAGGGTAGCTACATCTAAGGGAGACTCCTTCCCTATCAGCCCCTTGATAACATGACCTCTCTTCCAGTAAACCAAACTTCTAGGAAATAAGGCATTTTTCTTCTCCTTTTGTCAGAGACCAAATAATTTGAAGAGACACGACACAGTCTATAACAGAACACTCCCTCCATCTCCCTGCTCTAAGCATCGGGGGAGAAAAGTCATTAATTATATGAAAAATTATAGTTCAAACACATAAAGACAATCTAAAAAATCAGAATAAATGTCTCCCTCTCCTCCGTGGATGACGTTACTACAAGAAATAAAACAAAACAAGCAAAACCTCAGAAACTCTCTGCACTGTATTCTCTACAAGATTTGTGAGGCTATTGTACACACACACACACACATACACACACGTTATATCAGGCAATGTAAAAGAAAGGAAAAATTAGGTTGATAACAAAATTTTTCTCTGTCTCAATAAGCTCCAGAAGACATTGAAATGATGCCACCAAGTTTTGAGACAAAATAAATAAATAAACAAAGTATTGTGATCACAGAATATAATCTTAGCCAAGCTATTCTGGGGAAATAAAAGCAACAGAAATCTTGGACAGCCAAACCAACCACAGCCCCTCTCTGAAAATACTTCTCATAAAAGTGCTTCAAATGAAAGGAAGAAAATAAATCAAAATAAAGACCTCAAAAGTTGGGTGGGCTTGCATAAAGATGGTGAGGAGAAATAAAATTTTAAATTTAAAAGTCAATTTCTAAATTAACATTATGAAACATACTGCATGTGTCTAATACAGTTCTTGAAAGAAACCATATAAGCCATAAAGGATTTTCTTAATTTAGTAATAAAATATTAGCTCATTCTAACAAAACTGGAAATCCAAGTTGGCAGGGAAGAGGGTATGTGAAATTTGTCCCTATTCTACCAAAAGAATTAATAGCTTATGTAACATTCTTGAAATAGATTCAAGAATATGGGTAAAAATACATTTTCCAAAAATGTGAATATGATCAGTACTAGAATAGACATTTGTTGTTAATTTTTTTTTTCTTTTTAGAGGGGGAGGGGGGGGGCCTGAGCAGGATGGAGGGCAGAGAGGGATGGAGAGAGAGAATCTTAAGCAGGCTCGACACCCAACATGGAGCCGATTGTGGGACTCGATTTCACAACCCTGAGACTGTGATCTGAGCCAAAATCAGGAGTCAGATACCTAATCTACTAAACCACTCAGGTGCCCCTGTTGTCTAACTTTTTATGGGAAATAAAATTGTTAAAAGTCTACCCATACTATAAAATAGTTTGTTAAAGGATTACAAAGCATGAAATAGAAATAATTTTTACATGAAGTTGCACTCCTTAACTTCTAAATAAAGACAAATACATATATTTCATTTTTATCCTAAGATTTAGAAACACCCTTTTAAAACATCTAAGTCCTTAAATTTTATTTTACTTGATTAATTGTTCGGTTTTCTGAGTTAAATATCTCAGAGTCAGAAAAAACTCTTTCTACGTATTTTTGTTTTTGAGTTCACAGAGACATCCGAACACCCCATGGATACTAGAAGAAGTGATATATAACCTCCTTGTCAATTTCCAAAGACCACAAGAAACACACGTGTTACCAGACAAAGTTGGGTTTTTTGATTGATTGCAAAGATCAAGGATGCATTTAGCAAACTTGAAGCATCTCAGTAAGAGGGCATTAGAAAAGACACACTGTAGCACTGGGGCATGTGACAGGTGGGGGAAGGTTTGTGCAAATGGGCAGCACTCTGGAATGGATATTATAAGAAAGTGGGGATAATTCTATGATGGGATATCTTAATTACTCTTATCTACAAGGCCAGGAGATATGACTGGTAAAGAAATAGTGGCCATTCATATTGGCCACGATGGGGGGTTGTTTGGTCATCTTTTGCAGTTTGAACAATGTGCATGCTTCTGTTTTTATTCAGATACAGTTACAGAGTGGTCTTATGCTTGACTCAGCATCACCCCAGAAAGATCCAGTTGAGGTTGGTGTTTTATGAAGTGTTTGTGTTCAACAGGTGAACACCACAACCAGCTGTGAATGTTAGGGCAGCTCCCAGATGCCAGAGGCTGCTTTTCTCTTTCTCACCTTTTATATAAGCACTTACTGATGTATAAACACACACACACACACACATCAAAAGTTTTGCATATTTCATTCTGTTAGAAACATTTTCTTCTGTTAGAAACATTTATTCTTGTTCAATGTATCTATAATGGATATGGACATATGTATAGTCAAATATTTAAGGAAGTAATTTGTTTGAATTATAGTTATAAAAAGGAGTAAAAAAGGAAAAATCATTTGTACCATAACTGTCCTCAGTTGAATTTAACATATGTGAACAATTGGGACCAGAAACAAATTGCCTACTTTCATTGATCATTAAAATAGTTAATTGACCTTATTTCAGTATTGAATAAACAACGTTTTCTGTTATGTCACTGAAGTTAATAGCTTTGTGATCTGCAGCCCAGATTCTCATTGCCCGCAGAGCACTTGAAGACATCCTTCATGTCTATCCCTAAAGCGGAGGCTGAGAGTCTTCTCAGCTGCTGGGGAGAGAGAGAAGTGTGGATGGAGATTGCAGTGAGGGGAGATTAAATGCTTCCTCTCATTCACAGGTGGTGTCAGGTACAGCACCTGCAGCCATTCTAATGCTTCTAGGAGGCACCAGGGTAAGATTGCTGTTCAGTATTATCTTTTCATTTTCTTTTAAAGACAAGTTCTAGGGGCACCTGTGTGGCTCAGTCTGTTAAGCATCTACCTTTGGCTTAAGTCATGATCCCAGAGTGCTGGGATCATCAAGTCCTGCATCCGGCTCCCTGCTCAATGGGGAGTCTGGTTCCCTCCCTTCCTCAACCTCTCCCCCTGCTCATGCTCTCTCTCTCTCTCTCCCTCTTTCCCTCTCTCTCTCTCTCTCTCTCTTTTGCCTTCTCAAATAAATAAATAAAATCTTAAAAAAAATTAAGACAAGTTCTAAAACTAACAATAAAATGTTTACCATAAATCAAAATATTCTTCCCTCACTCCTTACTTGAGCCAAGAAAACCATTTTTACCCAATTCCAGGCTACCTTGTTTTCCACAAGGTAGGAAAGTCAGATACTAGTTAGCCTTTTTGCTAGCCTTGTTCCCAGATTCCTCTTGTGCTCTATCCTCCTGACTTCTTCTTGGTACTTGGTTGCTTACTGCTTCCTGGATATGAAATGGGTTATTCCTGTCTCCCTCCCTGGGGCTCCCTAGTCTTGACCTCCCAACCACTTCCATACATCCTTCAAGACATACCCACTGCATGACTCCTCTTCTAAGAAACCAATCCAAGCCCCGAGCCCCTGAAACATGATTAGGTTGTCTTCTCTCCTAGCATAGCATTGATTAGCGCACATTATGGGTCCTCCAAGTCAGAAACTGTCTGATTACCTTTGTGATCGTGGAACTTAGGACAAGCAAGCAATCAAATAGAGTAGATGTATATTGACTTATGGAAGAAAATATAACTCTATAACCATAGAATATACCCCAATACCATTTTTTCTGGGTTTTTTAATGAGTTTATACTGATCCATTCCACTGTATCCTTGGACTAGTACCCAGATCTTGAGTCTTGGCATCACATACTTTTGCATGCTTTACTGTACTCTTCATCAGGGAGTCTGCAGACTGCCAACCAGCAACCAATGCATGCTATCTGTGCTTATTCAATGGTATAAAATCACCACAAAGATGTACATGGGGGTTACAGAGCATTGCCTTCCTATAACTCCTAGTACTTGTAGGATATACACAGATGTAGTTGTAGGATATACACAGACACCAAAAACTAATAATAAGAAGAAACATCTCTTTCCAGGTCACAAAGGCCACATGAGAAGTGGGGTACAAATATTCATTCCCCATAACAGCATCAGAGGCACATGATCATTGGGCTAATCTTACACTGAATGTCTACGAGAGGTCTCCTAAACTTCCTGTCATCTATTCCAGTAGACATTTTTCAGACTTCTCTGTTACCACGTTTCTAGAAATCCAGCCTCCCTTTCTGTCTTCAGTTATTGGTCTGAAGTCCAGATGGCATCCAGATGTTAGAGGGTGGCTCTGCCCTCTGGGCAAGGTGCTGGGGGTCTCAGTACCTGTCATGTTTTAAGCCATACAGGCTTATCTCGTTCTTCATTTGTTGGCCATCTGGGTTCCTCCACTAACCAGCTCCAAGCCTTGCAAAACTAAACATCTTGCTCAGACTCATTTTCCCCTCTGTAAGTGAGGATAATTACAGTGTCTATCTCAAGAGTTGCTAGTAAGGGTTTGAGATTATACATAATAGCTGGCAAAAGTTAGTATGTACTTCCCTCCCAATTTGGGGGTACCACAGTCCACAAAACATACACAGGATGGTTCTTGGTGGGAGGGAAGGTGTGGGAGATTTTACTGCATCCAAGACAAGAAATTAGTCCATCAACCTTCTGATTAAGCAGTTACTGTGTGCCAGGTACTGAGGAGAGGTAAGTGAAAAACAAGTGACTGTGGTTAGCAGACACATGTGCAGACAGCAGTGACAACACAACATGACAAGCACAGTAGCAGAGGCCGTCCCACGGGGGTGAGATGCGAATGAAGTCTTCACACAGGAGCTAAGGCTCCAGCTGACCCTGAAGAAAAGGCTCCTGAAAGGCAGATGGGGACAGGGTTCCTGGAGAGTGGACATCTCAGTTTGAGGAGCACTGGCTTGTTGGGACTGGCAGGATAACATCGTGACCGAGAACTGAAGTTCTAAATCAGAGAGACCCTGGATTTCAACCTTACCTCTGGGACCTACTCACTGGGTTCACATGAACCAGCGTCTGAGCCTCAGCCATACTAAAGATGATAATAGTGTCTGCCTCAAATGGTTGTTTTCAGAACAGATGATGTACACAAAGTACTTAGCATGGCACCTCACACACAGTAAATTATAATAACAACTGCTTATTGAGCTCCTTCTCAATGAATGTTCTTGTATTATTATTATTACCTAGAAAACGAGGCATGCCTAGCTAATGAGACTAAGTTTTGTCCATTAGCAGGAAAGATCTCTGGAAGAGTTTAAGCAGTGAGCTGACTATATCTGATTGATAGAAATCACTAGAGAGTGATAGAGGGCAGGGCAGACTGTCTGAGGGGACGTTAGAAGTTTGATGACTATTAAGGAGGCTGCAGAGTCAAGGAACACCAAAGGATGAGTCTGGGCAGCCAGAAGTGGGAAGAAAGAACGGAGACCAAGCCAGAGGAACTTGGGAAGAACAATCAACAGGTCATGTTCATTGATCCATTTGTGCAGGGACGGGTAAGGAAGGCAGCCAAGGAGGATTAGGAGATAACTCCTAGATTTCTAACAAGTGGAAGGAACAAGTTTGGATGGCAAAGTGAAGAGATCAGTCTTCGTCATGCTGAGGGAGCTCCCAGGGATCAGGCCACTTGGTCTGTGGGCCTGGAGCTCGGTGGCAGTGCTCCTAGAGCTACAAAGACTGGGAGTTCCCAGGCATGAGAACCTACCACGTGAGCATGTACATGGTACCCAGGAAGACCAACAGAGAGCCCCCAGGGGAACCCCGGTGTGTAAGGGAGGGGAGAGAGAGGGAATATCACAACAGAGAGGAAACAGAAAGGGGAGGATGAGGCACAACTGCCGTCACAGAATTTTCCAGAAGGAGGTATAAGATGCAACATCTAGAGCAGGTGAGACAGGCAGAAGTGTGGCTGACCCCCAGAAGCCACCCTGTGTCTGCAGTTGAGCAGCACCCCACGGGGCATACACTCTTCCCAGGCCCAGTTCAGCATTCTCTGTAGCTAACAGAAGTGAACACAATGTCTCGTGCCCCCAGTTCACAAATGCTCTGGTCTCCTGTACCTCTAGTGTACCCACCAAAGAGAGGTAGCTTCTTCCAGACGGCCTACCTTTCTGCGCCTACAAGTCCAGAGGGGAATTCAGACAAGACGTCAGAGCCCCCCTGCTAAAGCTGGAGAATAAAGCCAGCCTGATATCAAGTGGCCAGGTGGGACACAGTGTCCAAATCAACCCCCCTCTCCAAATGTAGCTAGCTGGACACACCAGCCTTGAACCTCATCATCACTTCTTAGAAACCACTTGGGATAGATGCTCTAAGGGTGGGCTATGGAAAGGTGTGAATGTCAGGAAAGAATGAGGAGTGTGAATAAGAGAGTTTCTGTTTCCTATTCCAGACAATAATAAACACAAGGTCATCTCACACCGAACCATGAGTCAAATTGCCCAAGTCACAGCTATGCCTAAGAAAATGGGCATAGCAAATACATTCCCCCTAATGGGGCAGTCTCATGGACTGGGAAAAGGAGAAGGTGCTAGCAGACAGGTACTGTCTGCCTCCACTACTCATGCTTCCCCTTGGTCATCACTTTCTCTAGATGGAGACACATAGGTCCACTGTACCTGAAAGATTCTAGATCTGCTTAATATGACACTTCCCAGGAACAGGATAGCCATAGAATTGGCTGAATGGTACTTTTATTCAAGATGGCAGAGGAGTATTTCCCTGCATTGTGTAATTAGTGGTAATTAGCTGTAGCTCACACACTCCTTTAAAACACAGAAATATATTCTCCAAGACACCCCCCCCCATACACCCCCCCCCACACACAGTGAAAGCAAGAGAGATTGAGTGCCATCATCTTGTAGTGGATTTCAACAGGGTCCTCCTTCCCAGGAGATAAGTTTAGACAAGACCGGGACCCACAAATCCCAATCCACTGAGAGCCAGAAACACAGAGATTACAAATTTATTTGTGTATCTCTAACACACCTCATCCCTACCTGTCCCCGTCCCTAGAAGGCTCCATGATACATCCTTTAAACCTGTGCCCCCCTCTTATTTTTATGAATTCACATACATTGAAGTGAGATTTTCAATCTCTAGACTAGTGCTGTCCTGTAGAAATTTCTGTGATGATGTTCTATGTCTACATAGCCCAATATGGTAGCCACTCACCACACATGGCTACAGAGCACTTGATATGTGGCTGGTGCAACTGAGGAAATGAATTTGTAATTTTATTTCATTTTAATTAATTGAAATGTAAATAGTCTCATAAAACTAGTGACTACCAAAGTGGAGAGTGCAGCTCTAGCACCAAAGCCGAAATCTGAAACTTTCAGAATGGTGGGAGCAGACTCTCCAAAAGAGGGACTAAATCAAGATGCACTGAGTATTGATGTATGGGAGGGATCACTGCTACTCCAAGGGGAACAGTGGCAGGTCAGAGGCTGAACATGAACCTGAGATGAGGCCAGGGCACGACAGGACCTACTAGGGTCCCAATGGGGTGTGGGAGATGGAAATGGAGCGACAGGTGGGGTAGAGATGGGGGCGGAGGAAGTGGAGGGAGAAGAGACCTCCCTGTGGGTTTACTACTACCACCAAGCCTAAATCCAACTTAGACCCCCCCTCTGTAAATTTTAATGGAAGGACCATTATATATCCCCGAGAGCAAACCTCCCATTTTGCAGAGGAATAAACTGAGGCCAAGAGAGAGCTGTCCAAAGCATATGTTGACTCTGCAGAAGAATCACAACCAGAACGGTTTCCCCCACTCCCAGCCCACATGCGCGGCTCCACTAAAAGAAGGAAGAGCCGCGGAAGGAGAATTGCAGGTAGACAATGAGCAGGCAAAGGGAGGCCCCGATGAGGCACCAGCGAAGGGAGAAGAAGTTAAAGCCCGAACCCTCCTGGGTGCTTGGCTTGGAGGCCCCTGAGAAGGTGTAGGTGGTCGCCTCCTCCTCCAGCAGCTTCTCGCTGGGCTTCCAGTGCACGATGCCCTCCTGGCAGGCCTCGCAGAACTCGCTGCGGTGCGGACCCCCGTCGGGGCGGCTGGCCACGTGGATGCGATACTGGCCGCCATCTTCATCGTAGCACTGCTCGCGCAGGCTGGTGATGAGGTTGTCCACCAGGCCCTCGATGTTCTCCTCCAGCATGCTCGACTCGTCCAGCCGCGCGGTTCCGCACTGGTGGCACAGCTGCTTGAAGACGCGCATGCGCACCGAGCCCGCCCGCTGGGCGCGGTCCAGGTACATGTGGAAGAGGATGACCACGTGGGCTGACTGCCAGGTGTGCCAGCACCAGGAGCAGTGGAACCTGCGGGGAGGGGAGGGAAGGATGGAGAGGGTCCGCCTCCCTCCCAGCGACAGCCTGCCCTGGAGGAGCCCAGAAAGAATGAGTCCTGCGTGCCTGTGCCTAGAGGTAAAGGCTGTTTGTTGGCTGTCCCTTGGGTTCCTTAGCGCTCCACACGCTCTGCCTCCTCTCAGTGAACTCACCTGGGACTCGAGCAGTGTCCTCAGGAGCCTGGTACTGGAGCCATCTGGCTTCTAGCAGTCTCTCCAGCCTGCACCCTGCACACCTTCCTGTGGCCTCAGCAACCCTTGAGCCTAATGAACTCAGGACATGCACCTGTACCTGCATAGGGCTCAACCCTCAAATCTGAGCCTTATTTTTCATCTGTGAATTGCAGGATGATGGTGTCCAATAAGCTCCTTTCACTCAGACCCCCTGTCTCTACCTGTCTCACTCATGCATCCTGCCTGCTCTGGGGAGGAAAGGAGATGCTTGAACGACTTGAGCATGGACCACCAAGGATAATTCAGAGAATAACCTCCAAGAATCCACCAAAGAACCCACCAGACGGACTGGTGGAAGGGTGATGGACCATGGATGGGTGATGGACCAACAGGGGGAGGACTAGAAAGTTTGCTCCCTGTACCTTAACAAAGAACACCCTCTTACCCATTGACAAATCATCCCTAGACCCCACACTAGCCTTGCCACAGAGACTGGAAAATGGATGCTAGTCTTCAGCCTCTTCCACACACATGCACAGGTGCACAGTTACATACACACAGGCCACACTTGAGACAAAGTGGGCCCCCTTGAGTCCCAGCTTTAAGCTTGGTGGGAGGAAGTGGTCTGGGACTCATAGCCAAGCCCCACTCCCTCAAGTGTCCCTTGCTCACCTTCAGTGATGGAACACTCGTTGCCTCCAGGACAGTCCCTTCCTTCCTGCGAGGAACCTCTTCCAGAACCTGTTAGAACTGCTTTACAGTAGAGCGTCTACTGGGTCTGCCCTCACTGACGACTCTCTCTGGGTCCCCTGTATAATGGCCCAAAGGACTTCTGATGAGGATCTCAATTCAGTGCAACAGACACCACTTAGTACCTATGTAATGCCAACCACCACACAGTCCAGGCTGTGGAGTAGAGATGAAGCCAAACCTGACCCTGAGGCCTGGATCCCATGGACAACATAAGCACAGAACACTTTCAGTATAGCCCAAGGCCAGTATAGCCCACTGGCCAGTGAAACAGCCTGATTGGTCCCCACTCATATTGGGCCAGAGCTGTGGGACACCAGGATTAAGCTTACAAGGAGACTTACAAAGAGAGTGAGCTTGTGTGTAGAGTAACATAAGAGCTGCAGTTCTGAAGGCCTGCCTGAGGCCAGCTGGGAGCCACAGGTCACCAGCCAGGAACAGGACTAGCGGAGACTTGAGGCAAGGAGCAGCCACAAGTCTGTGGAGCTCAGCCCCTAATCCCCCAGGCCCCTGGGCTCCTGGGCCCAAGTTCCCAGCCCTTTGCAACAGCCAACTCAGGAGCTTTGTGTGTTCTGTCTCCTTCTTTTACAGCTTTTTAATCAAACCAATGCAGAGTTGTTTCCTCTCCCTCAAGCTAGATCTCAGACCTTCAATTTCTAAACAGCAGATCTAGTGCAAGGGACCTTAAAGATCATCTAGTCAACCTCATTTTATTGGGATGAAACAGAAGCAGAGAGAAAGAGAGCTCTCCATGTACACACAGCCAGCCAGAGACAAAGCCAGGACCCAGTGTATAACAGGTGCACAATAATGTTTCCAGAATTGATGTGAATTGAAATAAACCAACCAACCTCTGCCTCTCTGTCTTTTGTCCCAAAGACAAGTTCATTCTAACATTGATAGGTCTTAGAACAAGAGTACAAACAGAAGCTCCCCACCCCACAGCCTGCCCCCTAGTGCCACCCCCATCAGCATGCCTCACCATAAAACATGCATGAATAACCCACTCTTTGTGTTTAAGTTCTGCGTATCCACATCCCCAAAATATAGCCACCTGTTGGCCTCCCTGAGGGCCCCGGGAACCATCTTTCCCTGAATCAGTGGACTTGGGGAAGAGGCCTGCATAGGCCCTGAAGGTGAGTTTGAAGCAGCTTGGGCAGGGAATTCTGTGGTTCTGATCCCAAATCACAGTCTAGAAGAAGGAGAGGCATGTGGGCTTCAGATGGATATGTCCCCTTAGCCTCAAGGACTCCTTGCACTATGGAAAGCATGAGATTCATATGAGGTATAGGACACTGGACTTTAAGGACCTAAGGGAAATTGTGTCCCAAGCTAAGTCTTTTTGTCGCAGGCCCATAGACAATAGAGCTGGAATGGTTTTAACTGGTCACCTAAGGCCAACTTTCTGGTTTTGTGAATGTGAAAATTGGGGGGAAGGGAAAGGGAATTTTTGCCAGTTCATAGAATTAGTTAGCCATAAAGGCAGTTTCTAGAACATAGCAGGTAGACAATAAATGTTTTTGTACTTAGGTCAAATTAGACTAAGTTGACTAAATAGACCTAGGAGCAGAGCACAGGCCACAACCCTAAGCTAAAGGTTTTCCCAGTGGACCTCATGGCCTCTTCCCCTCAGTCCCCATTATTCTTTAAGAGATTATGAAAATGTGAAAACATCTAAAATGTCAGAGATTGTAAGGACATTTTAGCTCTTTGTTTAGTAGAAAACCAAGACCCAGAGACAGAAAACAACTTGCCAAGGTCACCCAGGGAGTCAGTGGTACAGCTGGGATTAGAACCTAGGCCTCTTTGACCCCCTTGGAAGTTCCTTCTCTGTCCTCTAACTAGAGCTGACCTTAGGACCAGGCTCCATGGATCTCTCTGCCTCCCCTTGGAAGATGCCCCCAAGGCTGCCTGTAGACCCCTCCCACCTGGGCTGCTCACCTGCCCGAGGCATGCTGTTCCAGGTACTGCTTCCAGCCTGGGGCCAGCTCGTTGGGCTTGAGGTTGGGATCTATGATGAGTTCCCAGCTATCAGCTGGCTTGGCCACCTCCATCTTCTCATAGAAGACCTTCTTCCACTCACAAGTGGTCAGGCTGGTAGACATGGTCCTGGTCGTAGGAAGGGAAACTTGAATTCTGCCTGAGTGAGCACACAGAAAGAGCCTAGATTGATGCAGAGCAGTTCAGTGTTTGTGGTCTGAAAATACTCATCAGCAGGACTAGGTGGAAACAGGACCCAGCACTATCCTTTGTCACCCTGGTACCTGTTTCCATGGTAGCTGGGCTGGGAGCCAAGAGCCAGGCCTGGGGAGGAGGGAAGTCCCAGGAGAGAGCTCCAGGGACCAAAGCTGGGCTGGGAAGGCAGGGTTGGGTGGAAGGGGCAGGCTGGGAGGCTCAGACCCAGATCACAGCCACCCAGGCATTCAGGGGTCTTCCCCTCCTGCTTCCCCTACTGTTTCACCCCACTGACCTTCCAAGTATCTTATGCACTGTGTGCTATAGTGATTATGACACCCTAAGGAGCCAAAGAGAAGCAAGGGCTGAGGGAATGCAGAGCCTGCAGCTCACACGCCTCCTTATATGTGGGGACCATCATTCGCTATTTATAATTCATCAATTGCTTGACCTGTGTGCTGGCCAAAGTGGGAATTAACTCCCCTCCTTTCAGATCCGGAAACTGAGGTTTACATGGCTCTAAGAGCCTCATCCAAGACTCAGATATAGGCCTTCCAAAACCAAACTCATTTATTCATTTATCAGAGTACTACTGAGCTCTTAACACGTAGGGATTGGGATAGGAGTAAGATGCCCTTCGCTCAGAAAGATCTCAAGCAAGTTGTGAGATAGAATGCAATCTGACATGCTGTAAAAAGCACAATGATAACATTTCAGATTCCTAGAGTCTTAGAATTGTTAGAGCTTGTGTTTGGTTTCTGGTCCCAGGCCATACAGAAGAAGTTGCTGGAAGAACAAGTTTGTTCTATGCTGCAGGTTTCTGGATCTCAGCTATTGCTGAGAGATGCCAGGCCATGAAGCACCCACAGTTCCCTAATGCTTGATTTAAATACTTTAGAGACTAGGAGGGAACCTGACTCCAGATTTGCATAATCCACTTGAAGGCACAGACAACAGAGGGAGGCAGCCAGGGCAGGGAAATAACCAGGTGGTTTGACACTTGTCCAGGCTCTGAGCAAATCTGCTTGGCCTCAGAACCCAGTAGTTTCCCTCGGCGGACTTCCATCTTCCCACCTGCACAGGGAAGGCTGGCTAGAGAGTATCTAGGGTCTCTTCTAGCCATAATCCGCCCTGATTCTTTTATCTGGAAACCAGATCCCTGGAAAGATGGAGGCACACAGAGGAACAACATGCAACATGGAAGAGGTTGGTTGGAGCTGTAAGAGACTGTTCAGTGTTGAGTTCCAGTCTTGGCATTTGTCTCCAAGTGGTTTTTGCATGGGGTGAGGTCAAGGACAATACCACTGTATCATTTCTTAGAATGGGGAAATGTTCTCCACTAGCTTTATGGTGAGGATGTCAGAAAGAACAAAACTATGTCTTAGAGCCCTTGACCAAGAGCTCTAGAAGAGACGTTTTCTAAAAATATGGTTTCTTCATTGACTTCTTTATCTCTTGCCGTTGAATGAAGACACCTGAGGTTCAGAAATGGGAAACTAACTTGGCTTCTCATACTGGGCTCATGACTGGGCTGCTCATACCTCCCTGGGGTCAGCTACCAGCCCAGGTGAGATGGGGGACATGTGGGTTCCCTGGAATTGAAATGAGTTGAGGAGCTTATGGCCAAGGCTAGAGCCACATCCAGAATGAATCTGAAAACAAATGACAAAGAAGAAAAACCAAAAAGATAGAGGGTGAAAATTGTCAGGGTTTATCTGTTTGTTTTTACCCAAATGATGCAATCCCCTTAGGTGTGTAATTTACATCAGGTGTAATTTAGAGTGGGAGCCCTCTAAGCAGAGACCAATATAATTCATCTTTCTGTGCAACAGCCCTGTTTCCTTTCAAGAAAAAAATGTGCTTATGATCCAACCCAATGAACAGACTATCTCAGTTTTTTGTGATGGCACTGAGTTGTACCAGAAGCCACAAATTAGGAGCTCATAATGTAAGAATGTGTGCAGCTGTGGCCACATCACATACTGGCCATTTCATTATACATCGCTGCTGTCTTTTTAATCTAGATAGTATTTTTTAATAAAGGAAATTTTATTCATTTATAAAATAAATTACTATGCACCTGTATTGTGCAAACAAAATTAGCAAAAAGGAGAAGGATAAAATATCTAGTCTCCTCTCTAATTTGGAATATGGGTTGATAAATATTAATCAATACTTTTGAAAAATGTTCATTACTCAAATAATACAAGGGATGGCATTGTAGAGTCTGGAATTTGAAGGTAATAAAGAGTTGGGGGGGTGGGTAGTATCACTTGAAGGCTTTTGGAAACTGTATGTAACCCTTATCCCCACAGGTTTCAGTGCATGGTCTTGAGGGGGGATATATCCCCTCTACCCACTCTAGGCCCAGAGAAGAACCCCTGTCATTGGCAGCCATTGTTACTGATGGGAATGTGTTGTTCTATAGAGGTGTTTGAGGGCCCAAGAAGAAAAAAGGAAGTGAAATAAAAGTGAGTTAGTGTAATTATGTAGGATAATGGAACATAATAAAGAAAAAAAAAAAGTGACCTACTGGTTCCGGATAAGAAACAAATCCAGAGGAAATGCAAATTATGTCCCGTCTTCCCCCAGCTCTCCACAATTCAAAGATCCATGGAAGGTGCTCCAGAACAAATGCAGGGTTCCCAGGGAATCTTTTTCAAGGATGGTTAAGAAGGCCTCTCCATCCCCAGGATGCGGCACTTGGAGGCAGCCCGGCCCAGGCTCTACTCTTCAAGAGGAGGTGGACTCTGAATCCTGGGAGCGGTCACACGGTTGGAACAGCTCTCAGGACATACAGTGAAACTGCTTCTGGAAGTATTTCATGTCATGCTTTTATCAGTTGGCACCAATCAGAATAACTGCAGGCAGCCTAGATCCTTTTCCTGCTGGTATTCAAGGATCCAAATTCTATGGGCCATGCTGTAGATACCCCGAAGTCTGTATTCAAGGCAACCATATCTACTGTCACTTTTTTCAGAACCTTATTATCCTAGGCAAAATTTTCATGAAGAATTGTCACACTATGTAAGGGAAGTACATAAACAAAAAAGAGTGCTCCCTGCTAGGGGAAAAAAAAAAAAAAAAAAGAGGATGGGAGTCAACTAAGTGAGTTAGTGGTTAGGAAGGAAGAATACAGAATTCTCTGCTGAAAAGAGACAGTAGAAGTCGAAGGGTCTGGAGAGACTTTCAGTAGATAAAGCCTATGCTGAATTCTGTCCAAGAGGTTGAAGGCCTCCATCAGAGTTCCTTAGCTATTCTCAGGGAACCTGCTGGTTTCTGGTGAGCTGAGGCGCAACACACACACACACACACACACACACACGTAAATAACTAGAGCTCCTCTCTGGGATAATTCCAGGCATCATGACAGAGTGATGAGGAAGCCTGGGGAAGCTTATGTCAGCTGTTAAAGCTTCCCTTCTAAAATGACATTCATCACTTTTCCTCACATTCCATTGACCAAAGCAAGTGACACAGTCAAGCCTGCAATGGCACAGGGAAATATATCTTGCCAAAGGTGAGGTGGTAGGGGTTGCTTTATGGAGTGGCCCTGAATATTATGAACAACAATAAAATCCATCACAGGACCCTCCTGAATAATGGGCACCCTCCTAAAACAAGGGAGCTGAACTGGTTCTATGGTGCAGGGTAGTTACAGATATGACATATAATTTTTAAAGACCAAGAAAGCGATTGTCACCATGTCAAGATAGTAATTGTCTCTGTGCAGATGGGGAAAGGTGACTCTAATAGGGGATTATTATATATTGGGGATGGGAGGGTTTCTAGGGGGCTGGCAAAGATTTTTCTGACCTTGGTGTGTGCTATGCAGGTTTTCTGTGCATTATTATCCCTCAAATTGTATGTTTATGTTTTATTACTCCCCTGTATATGTGACCCATGTCACAATATAAAGAAAATGGACACTACCTCTGCCTTTCCCCTTTCCTCAGATTGTCCCAAAGTATCAGCGTCTAACAATGGCCCTTCTGAACATTTTCATGAAGATGGTCATAGATCATAAAATTGAAAGAGGCCTAGAGAAACCATCATGTCCTTACCCTGAGAGAGGTTTTAGGTAGATGAGCAAAGGAAGGTCAAAGAAAGAAATTATGAGACAGAGTATCTTGTAATAGTAAGCTCTTGGTAAATGTCCCAGGATCTCGAATGCACTTCTCAAGCCCCTGCCGCAATATCAGTACATTCCCTCCAGAAGACTGTCTTATTCATCTTGTGTGTTTTCTCCAGTGAGTATCAAAACCTGAAACTCATAGTAGGTGCTAAGTAAAATCACAGTTTAAAAAAAAAAAGATTTTATTTATTTATTTGACAGAGAGAGAGATCACAAATAGGCAGAGAGGCGGGCCAGGCAGGGGGTAGGGGAAGCAGGCTCCTGCTGAGCAGAGAGCCCAGCATGGAGCTCAGTCCCAGGACCCAGATATCATGACCTGAGCCAAAGGCAGAGGCTTAACCCACTGAGCCACCCAGGTGCCCCTAAAATCTTGTTTAATGAGTGAGTAGAGGCAAGACTTTGCTGTCTGTATCCTTTACATTGGAGGCTGAATGTGAATTCTAAAAACATAAGAACCATATAATAAGTCTCCACAGACCCAATAACACATAGGCATTGTAATTTCATTCAGTCCATAGCAGCAAAGATTTGTTTAATATTCACGACATGCTAACATGAACGTTAGTGCAGAGAGGGACACATTAACACATGATCTGTCCATGAAGGTTCCCCTCAAATTCTGGGACTGATGGGGAATTCCAGCACTTCTAGCTTCTTGGAATTCGGTTTACAGTCATAAGTCTAGTGTAGGATATCATGTTTTCTGTCACTATAATCTCGACATAATGCCAGTTATAAAAAAGAGGGGAGAAACCCTAAATCTACCCAAACTTACCCTCAAAGAGGGTATCTAATTTTTAAATAGACGTCTTACTTCCCTCAGACATATCAGACATATTGGGCACCCTTTTAAGAAATATCAGAAACCATAATCTGTATGCTGGGGCTGGAGATCAGTCATGTGCTGGGGGTGACGTTATTCATAAACCACTTAAGGAGATGAGCTTGAAAAGATATATTTCATTAAGTTGTAAGTTCATACTGATATTTTCCAATGGGGTTTTAACATTGTTGCAAAAGCATTTTTATCCCAACTATAATTTCAGCTTTTTCTTCTTATAAAATGATGCTATAAGTTACTTAAATTAATATAAATAATTGTTTTGTCTGTCAGCTAAGAGTTCATTAGCACTGGATACTACCATTAGCACTGACTGTAAAAGCACTAAATGATTAATAATTAGATTAGATCATTAATTTTTTGTATGCCCCACTGATTATATACGCTCAAATCACTTTATTTCAAGTGAGTAATGCATTATTTACACGTTGGTGATTTAATCACTTCTATGACACATTGCGTGCTCTGGTTTTATTTATTCATTCAACATTCAATAACTATTGAGTACGTACGTGCTAGGTCTCCATCCTTTTCTAGGTGCTGGGGATAACACGGTGCAAAAAAGACAGAAATCCCTTCCTTCATGGTGCTACATTCTATGGAGAGAGATAAACAATAAAATAATACTGTGGTAGTTGCTAATAGGACAGAATTTTTTAAAAAGTCAACAGGAGAGGGAGATGGAGAGTGTATGGATGGAGAGATGAGAGAGGATTACAGTTTAGACAGTGTGGGAGGGAAAGGTCTCAAAGGACTGCCATATTTGAGAAAAGCACGAAAGAGATAAGCAAGGGCGTCCTACCAGTGGGCAAACGCACTCCAGGTGGGGCAGACAGCAAGTGCCAAGTCCCTGTGCTTATTTCCTGAAGCCACTGAACAAATTTACCACAGATTTCACGGCTTAAAATAACAGAAATGTATTGTCTCACAGTTTGAGAGGCCAGAAGTCTAAAATCAGTATCACTGGGCCAGAGCCTAAGTGCAGAGCCACATTCCTTCCGGAAGCCCGAGAGAAGACTTACTCCTTAGCTTGTGGCCTTATCACTCTGGTCTTCGAGGTCAGCATCCTGGAATCTCTCTCTGGTCTGTCTTCACATTGCGTTCTCTTTGTGTCATAAAATTTCTCTCTGCCTCCCTCTTATATATGTGATTGTATTTAACCATTCCCTACCAATCATCCAGAAAAATCTCCCTGTCTCAAGATTCTTACTGTAATCACATCTGTAAAGACCATTTTGCTATGTAAAGTAACATCCACAGTTTTCAAGGATAGGATGTGACTGTCTTCGGGGGCCATGTCTCAGCCTCTCACAGTGACTCAGTGGGAGCGCCCCTGTGTGTCCAGGGGAACAGTGGGCAGGCCAGCGCGGCCCAGTGGCTTGCTCATAAGCCAGTGTAGGAGTTGGAGAGACGGACCATAGAACATCAGGCAAGAGCCGGCTGGCACACGGCCTGCTCGGTCTTCACAGGAGCTGGCAAGAAGACTTGGAGAAGCAGAGTAACAGGACAGAACTTAGATTTGAGTAGAATCACCCATACCCACTCTAGGAGTGGACTGCAGGGGACAAGCAAAGATGCAGGGGAAGAAATTAGGATACTCTTTCAATATAAGAGAAGACAGATTGACAGCCATGGGGACAGAGTGGTGGGGTTGGACTCTGGTGAGAGGGCCAGATTCTGTACATATTGTAACAGGGTGTACCAAAGATTGAATTTGGAGTATGTGAGAGAGACGGAAGGGTCAAGGACGACCTGGGCACCTGAAGGGCTATCACGGAGGGAGGAAGAAGGAGGAACAGCTTTGTGGGGAGATCAGGGGCACAGTTTGGAAGATGCTAAAATCTGAGAAAACCAAGCTGTTATGTCAAGTTGATATTCACATGTAGTTTGTTTAATTTATTGTACTATAAAGGCTTCAGAATTTTAACTTGTAATCCTTACCTGGCAAATGCTTCCGGTTACTGATTTTTTCGTTGGTCACAGCATTCCGTTACTGAGGGGAAGGAAAGATGCTCAGAAAATGTAGTGTTTCCCCTGGTGATGTACGAGGGCCTTGCCCATTCCTTGTCTGTAATGGCAAACACACACTGACACGTTCAAGGTTTATCTATGGGAGTCCTCGCTGCCTAAACCCTACCTGGTTCTCACGGTCTAGAATGGACATAGACCTTCTAGCATTGCTGTTGAGAATCTTGCAAGTGTAGCACCCAGAGCTCTTGGCTTCAAATGTGGGGCAAACTACCAACATTATAGGCCGAAGAAAAGGTAAGACAAAGACATGTGCTCTCGAAAGATGCCTTTTGGAATGTATCCGACTCGACCCCACATTTATGAAATCCTTTCTCATCTTGCCTTCATTTTAAAGATTTTACATTTATCTTTTATGGCACTACCAAGGGTTTCCTCTGAGTGCACAATGTATTTGGATAAACACGTGCACCACACATATTTAAAAGAGGTTTCCAGAAGGAATACTGCATGAATAAGGCTTGAAGAACCAGCCATTGCAGTTAAACAGAGGAGGGGAGTAAATGTATTATAAGCAGCAGGAATGGTCAGCAAAGAATTCAAGAATAAAGTAATCTAGAATCATTCTGGACACTCTGAATCATCTAGTACATGGCCATCACAGAGAGGAGTGATACAGGTTGAGGCCTGAGAGGTGTGTGGGGCTGGGATTGTGAAGGACTTTTCAAAAACATTTTATTATTTTTATTTTTTCTAGATATAATTGCTCTCCATTACTGTCGAAGTGTAGGTGTACAGCATGACACTTTGACTTGCGCATAGTGTGAAATGATTACCTCTGTAAGTTGAGTCAGCATCCATCATCTCATACAGATACGATAAAAAGAGAAAGCAAAAAAAGAAAAGGAAATTTATTTTCCTTGTAATGAGAACCCTTAGGATTTACTCTCTTCACAACTTTCCTATGCATTATCCAGTAGGGTTAGCTGTAGTCACATGCTGTCCCTTCTACCCCTAGTGCTTATTTCTTTTCTGCCTGCAAGTTTGCACCTTTTGACCATTTTTCTCCTAGTCTCCTTCCCCCTCCCCCTGCCTCTGGTAATCACACATCTGATCCCTTTTTCTGTAAGTCTGTTTTTCTGTCTCTGTTGGGAACTTTTTTATTTTTTGTTTTAAGATCTACATATAAGTGAGATTATATAATATTTGTTTTTGTCTGGCTTATTTCACTTAGCATAATGCCCTCAACATCCCTCCATGTTGTTGTAAATGGCAGGATTGCCTTACTTTTTTTTAATGGCTCAATAATATATTTACACGCCATAACTTCCTTAGCCATTCATTTATTTGATGGACCCTTGGGTTTTTTCCATGTCTTAGCTATTGTAAATAATGTCACTATAAACACAGGAACGCAGGTATCTTTTCCAGTTAGTGTCTATGAAAGATCCTTAAACACCGTGTGAAGAGTTAAGATTTTGTCTTAGAGGAGATACAGAATGACAGAATTGTTTTAAGACTGAAGTATGTGATCATATTTGCCTATTGGTAATCGGGTATTCCAAGCCCTCGAGCTCTCTCTCCCTTTTCCCCATAAATTGGCTGGTGTTTCCAGTACTGTTCTCTGGACACTCTGGCTCTGGGTTCTGATCTACTTAGCTTCTTGCAAACCCCGACCCCCCTGCAGGAGGGTGGCAAGAAGCTTCACTCCATCAGACCATAGAGTGTTCTGTTATGCCCAGCCAACTGAGACCTACTGGATTAAGAGCTAAGTAAATGGAGAAATAAACAATCTATATTGCTTATACAAGAAAGCATTGAATACTCCAAATTTGAGTATTGCATGTCTTTAATGACCTCATTTTGTCAATGAAACTTCTACGACCATTTTCCTAGATGAAATTCCTATGAACAAGGAATGAGTAACTGTTATTTCTAAGGCAGCATTTGTCAAAGGGACACAGACCCTCTCAGGAAATAGCCATCAAATTGCCTTAAGTCTTCCACTTAGTTTTAAAAAGATGATACAGAGGCACAGGAAAATCTTTTTTTTTTTTTCAAAGATTTTTTTTTTTTAATTTATTTATTTGACAGGGAGATAGAGACGGCACAGGTACACAGAGCAGCAGGCAGAGGGAGAGGGAGAAGCAGACTCCCTGCTGAGCATGGACCCTGACAGGACTCAATCCTAGGACTCTGGGATCATGACCTGAGCTGAAGGCAGACACTTAATGACTGAGCCACGCAGGTGCCCCAGCACAGGAAAATCTTAATGCGGATTCATGCTGGTAGGCAGGGGAAAGAGGGAGTTTAAAAAGAACATAACAAATAATATACTCAAGAGTACATTCTATGATACAGTAGAAACTGCCGGTGCCAGATGTATAATAGTTACTTAATCTGTCTCACTCCTTTCAAAGGCAATTAAGCAAAATCCAAGAGGGTTAAGAAACTCTAAGATTCAGTCCAGAATGGTTTCAGTGTCCAACGGGACCTACTGATGGAAACTGGTCAGAGTACGACACCAAGCTCACAGGTAGCTGCTATTTCCACATGGGAGCCCAGGTCATTCTTCCAAGAGACTGTATGATGCAAGAAGTAGCAGAAACTGCAACGCACTTCTGGAGGCCGCAGGAACTGGGCGAGGAAACGGCAGATTATTTCCTCATCTTAAAAATTCATTGGGAAGAAAATCCTAATAAAATTTTATTATAGTTAAAATGAATAGTGATAGAACACTGACTTTGCTTCATGTGTATTTCTGAATATTTTACGTATACTCATGCATTTTGACACACAAGAACCCTATGAGGTCGGGAAACGAAGCACAGAAAGGCTAAGTCATTTACTGGTGGTTGCATTGTTACTAAGTGACAGTTCTAGGATTTGAACCCAAACAACATACCTCACTGACTGGATGCATTTATCCACTGAGCTTTTCCCTGGATCCAGTTTTAAAAGTAACAAACTCATTGTAAAATTTCAAGCAATACAAAAATATAGTAACAAAGAAGCAAAAATTCCACATGCTCTTTACCCCACCTCTCCCTGCCCTTGATTTTTGTGTCAAGTTATTATGGATAAAAAATTTAGAATTTAACTTGATTGCAGAATACATTTGATTAAGAATGGATCCTAATGTTTCAGTGTCTATAATTTGTAAGACATAGCATCGGTGTCTTTCAAGGGTGGTACATGCTGATTTATGAGACAAAGAGCCTTTCGGCAAGTCTGTGTTAGTACTGGGCGCCCAGCTGAGGCCAGCAGCACACCTCCCCAGCTGCCTCCCATCAGAGTTCACCTATGTGACTGCAAGGCAGCAATCCTTCTGGGGCACCTGAGTGGTTCAGTCATTAAGCGTCTGCCTTCAGCTCAGGTTATGATCCCAGAGTCCTGGATTTGAGCCCTGGGTCCTGGGATCTGAGCCTTGGGTCCTGGGAGCCAGCCCCGGTCCTGAGATGGAGTCCCAAATCAGCCTGCTTTTCCCTCTCGCACTCCCCCCGCTTGTGTTCCCTCTCTCGCTATCTCTCTCTGTGTCAAATAAATAAACTTAAAAAAAAAAAAAAGAAGAAGAAGAAGAAGCAAAAAGCGATCCTTCATCAAAAGAAGGAGGAAAGGGGTGCCTGGTTTTCTCAGTGGGTTAAGCCTCTGCCTTCAGCTCAGGTCATGATCTCAGGGTCCTGGGATCGAGTCCCGAAGCAGGCTCTCTGCTCAGCGGGGAGCCTGCTTCCCCCCTCTCTCTCTGCCTGCCTCTGCCTACTTGTGATCTCTCTCTGTGTCAAATAAATAAGTAAAATCTTTAAAAAAAAAAAAAAAGGAGGAAACTGTTAAAAGTTGAAAAAGCAGGGAATTTGTGGTGTGAGGTCATGTTTTGGTAACCCATGATCCTCTCTAAATGTGACTCCAGTAAAAACCAGAAGGCCTTCGCAAATATTTCTGAGTTTCTGACTCAGGATTTAGGAAAATCGAGGCAGTACCCACCATTGGGACTATTTTTAAAAGGTGTCCATTACCAAACAGTCACTGACTCCACGAATGCAGTGTCAGGTGAGGCTCTGAGGCTATTGGGATGACCGGAAAACATGGCCTGCCTCCTGGACTCGGTCCAGGCCTCTCCTTTGTTTACAGTCTTGAAGCAATCACACCTTCACCTCATGGCCTCCTGTCCATGAATGCTTGCTCCCTTGCTGGGAAAACTTCTGTCTTCTTCTTCTCTGACCCACAAGTTGTTTAGAGGTAGAAGTTTAAAAATTTACAGACAAAAGAAATTTTTTAAGCCCCCATTTTATCATTGGTTTTTCCCTTAATTGCATTGTCTTGAGAGAATGTGGTCTATATGGTCGCAATCGTTTGACACTTTCTGAGGCTTCTGTTGAATTACACTTTTCTGTGTTTAGTTTTTAAAAATTTAGATTGAATCCATTTAGAAAGGGAGCATACTCTTATAAATAAAGGCTAATAGAGCAAGATATGGAATTTAATCTCAGCTCTGCCAGTTATAGTCTGAATAAAATTAGGTGACTATCTCAGACTCCACATCTGAAAGTAGGGGTATTGATAGAAATCATGGCAGTGGGTTTTTGAGGGGATCAATGAACTCATAATTGTATTGGGCTTGAAACAATTCCCAGCCCATAGTGAATGTTCAATACATGTTATTTACTATTATTATGTCATTATTTTGCTATTATTATATTCCATGTATATAACATTCTTTTTTTTATTAAAGAGTTCTTATTTGTTTTAGAGAGAGAGAGAAAGAGTGTATGAGCCAGGGGAAGGACAGAGGGAGAGAGCGAAAGGAAGTAGACTCCCCATTTAGTGGGGAGCCCTATGCAGAGCTCAATCTTAGGAACCCAAGATCATGACCAGAGCTGAAACCAAAAGTAGAATGCTTACCAGCTGAGTCAGCCAGGCACCCCCCTATGTATGTATAATGTTTTGTTGTTGTTGTTGTTGTTGTTTGCCAAGGTGTGTTCTCCAGCATTTCTCTTTATTTGTTTATTTATTTATACTAGTTTCAGAGGTAAGTGTAGCGATTCATCAGTTGCATTTAAGACCCGGTGCTCATTACATCACATGCCCTCCCTTAACACCCATGACTCAGTAACCCCATCCCCCCACCCACCTCTCCTCCAGCAACCCTCAGTCTGCTTCGTGGAGTTCAGGGTCTCTTCTGGTTTGCCTCGCTCTCAATTTTCATCTTATTTTATTTTGCCTTCCCTTCCCCATGCTCATCTGTTTTGTTTCTTAAATTCCACATATGAGTGAAATCATATGGTATTTGTCTTTCTTGGACTGACTTAGAACATTCTTAAATGACAAAATTATACAGATGAAGAACAGTGGTTGCCAGGGGGTAGGGCTGAAGGGAGGGGTAGGGCTGAAGGGACTGTGAAGGAGTAACATGCATCTGTGATCTACACATGAGATAAAATCACACACACACACACACACACACACATGTGCGCACGCGCGCACACACATGCACAGGAGGACATGCAAAAATGGTGAAATCTGAATAAGATCAGTAGATTGTAGCAACTATGTTGACTTCCTGGCTTTGATGCTGTGCTGCGGTTACCTAAGATATTACCATGGAGGGAAACAGGGACTTCTCTGTACTATTTTTGTAACTTCCTGTGAATCTATAATTTTTTAAACATAAATTTTAAAAGACTTCCTGGAACATTGTGAATGTTAAAGAAATGTTATTTAGCATTATTATTTTTGTCGTAACAGTTTTTCAAGTTTTTGTGCATTTAACATACATTAATTTTGAAATAAAATAGTGTTATTTTTAACATAAAGATTTGCAAGTTACAAATGTTAAATATATAGGAACTCGGAGTCCCTTGTGAGCTGTTAGGTAGGCTGGAGTTTGTGATAACTAGTGTTTCATCCTAAGCACCTTCTGAACTGTGAAAACGTTGGGAGGCATGCTGGAAGCCCCAGATCCTGGGTCTGTGAATGTTGATCCAGTGGATGCAGAAAACACTGGAAACAACAGATGAGAAAAGGCGGTTCTCCAGAAATTATTGCCCTCTGTGGTCTCCATGAGTGATTTCTACTCCCAGGACACCCCTATCAAGAGCAATCTCTGTCTCCCTGTTAGTTAGGCTGGAAATGTCAGGGTCATGGTTTCTAGAAGGGACCTTAGAGATTCTCCTGTGCAGTCTTCTCATGTATAGTCAGAAACTGAGGACCCAGGGGAAGCAGCTCTCTGACCAAGCCAAGTGACCTTCAGTCAAGGTCAGAGCTGCTGGCCCAGGCCAGCAGGGCTTGGATGATGTCCCTCCCCGTCAAGTACCCAGGGTCACTGAATATGATCGAGAGAGGAAAGGTCCAGGGGGCAATCCCAGGTCCTCAGCATGGAAGGGGAGAAGCAATATGCTCAGGGTGCAGCCAGTCCACACCTGGTACCAGGCATCCAGAGCTCAGGGCAACACTGTGATGCAGATATGGAGCTGCGTGACATGCCCTGGGGGCTTCCTCTCTAACATTCAGATTTTGGGATTTTGACCCAAAGAGAATTCTAGCTCTGAAATTCTTTTTTTTTTTTTTAAGATTTTTATTTATTTATTTGAGAGAGTGAGTGTGCTTGCACTAGTGGGGGAGAAGCAGAGGGAGAGGGAGCATGGAGCTGGACATGAGGCTCCATCTCCAGACCTCCAGATCATGACCGCGGCTGATGGCAGACGTTTAGCTGAGCCACCCAGGTGCCCTTCCAGTTCTGAAATTCTGAACTCTCTCCTTAAACTGTGCTGTGTAGTTGGAAAAGCCATGCACTGGGGTGCATGAAGAAAGGGGCCCCTTTTTGTAAATTCAACAGCCGACACACAGAGGTAGCCCCTGTGCTAGCTGAGGGCCTCTCTGCAAGTTGGAGGGTAAGAGCTGCATCCACAACTTTGTCACTTACTAACCCCCCGTGTGTTCTTAGGCTGTCTGCTCTGAATCTTTTCTTCCTTCATGGTCAAGGTTGTGGTGAGGATTAAGAGAGCTCTTGGCAATGACAGCCCCCCGAGATTCCTAACGTTCAGTTCTATTTATTGCTACTGTCATCTCATAAGCCCCTTCTCCCTCTCCAGTGTTCTATTAGGGATCACTTGCTTTTGCCTGAGAATGGAGACCTGAACTCTTTTTTTTCCCCAGGACAGCTGCAAACCTGAAACAAAGCAATGACTTTCAGAGTGGAAATTCACACGCCCAAGTAGATCTCTGAAGGAGAGATTTGGGGGCTACAGGACCACAAATCACATCTTAGAGGCCACCAGCCGATCCCATGGGATGGTTTCGCTGAGCTGAAGAAGGGACTAACAGAAAGTGAGCAGGCACAAAGGCCCAGGAAGGCAACTAGAAGACATAGCACTAACACCATAGACACCTTCCCACTTCCCTGGAACCAGTAAGCAGGGCATGAGCCTTCCCTGCGGTATACCCTGCCACCTTGTGGCTGTTTGCTACACTGCCTCAAACGTGTATGTCCCGAAAGAGCAATCAGACCAACTGGAACCCTAATCACCCCTCACTCTCTAGCTCCATCCCTATGACGGTTCCGGCTGAGGAAATTCCTGGATGGCTGCTCCTGAAGGGGTTCCCGGGATGGAGTGATGAGAGAGTAGGAGAAAAAGGACATGCTAAATAGAGGGCATGGTGTATACACAGACTCAGCCTGGATTGTCAGGGAGGTGATGCATTTCTCCACATGACTGGAAGACAGGGGACCCAGGTGAGACACAGTTGTACTATCAGGAAATGATGTGTGTGAAACCCCAAGTCAGGGTGGGCTGGGAAAAAGATGGACAGAAGCCACCCCTGGAATGCAGCTCAGTTCGGGGATACAGGAACTGTCTGGCTCTATACAAAATGGCCCCAGACTTGTGTGACCATGTCCTTCTTTCTTGAGGGTCATAGCAGACCCCTCCTCCTGACATCTTCCCATGACCCAAACGAGTTTCTAAATGGGATGGGACCTCAGAGCATCTCGAGCTTGAAAGGGGACCTTAGGGTCACTTAGCCCAACCCTTTCCCCACATCATTGCTGTCAACTGGTTCTCTATCTTCTGGGAACTCACCTCAGCAGTGAGTTCAGGAGCCCACTCAAAGCCCCTTTCATTCTTACACATCCGTTCAGAAATCCTTTCTTTCACCCAGTGGAGTTCTGCATTTTTATAATTCCCAGCGATGGGTCCAAGTTGTGTTCCTCTAGGGTCATACCAAGGAAGTGATAAGAAATATGAAGCTATTTGAAGAAGGCAATCATTTAGAGGCTGCACTAAGGTTTCTGGTAATAGAAAATCATGGCAGCATAAGGCAGGGGTTTTAGTGGAAAGAACACTGGCTTAGGTATTTGGGGAGCTGGGTCCTCCCCCTCATAATGTCTTTGCTTAATGTCGCTTGGCTTTCTTCTATGCATGATGAAAGGACTGGATTAGATTAGAGATTCCCAACCCTGGCTGTACATGAGTGTAACAGGGGGAGCAGTCAGCAGAACACGTAAATGCTCCTTATGGCGAGAGCTGCTGGATTAGACTCTTAGTCTCCAGTTCTTGTTAAGGGGCTTTTATCAAACCTGTAATAGTCTGGGATACACATTCTTGGCAATTCCTATTCCATAGGGACCTATGTGAAACCAGATTTTTCTTCCTTATGCTTAACCAAAGTGTGGTTACTGAGCACAATTATTGTGTCCCCTAATGTTTTTCTGATGTGAGACCCGCCAATGATATGAGAAACATGGTTGGGTGGAAGAGAAGTGCAGAAGCATTCCCTGACCTCAGCCAAGTGACCTGGTCTTTTTGCATCTCATCCTCCTCACCTGTAAGAGGTCACCCGAGCCCCACTCCATGGGCTGTGGTGGAGGTAACTGAAATTATGGGGGCAAAGCCCAATGCCTGGCCTTGAGAACATCCTCCAAATCTCGGTTCCCTATGCCTTTGGCAGCAGGGAGAACGTGAAGAGGGAAGGTGAGGATGGTGTCACTTCTGAGAGCGTCTCACTATCCCCTCTCCTACCAACAGTCCCCCATCATGGGTTGAATTGTGTCCCCTCAAAATTCATATGTTGAAATTCTAACCCCAAGAACCTCAGAATGTGACCTGATCTGGAAATAGGGTGGTTGCTGATGTAATTAGTTAAGATGAGGTTCTTAGAGTGGGCTCTACACCAGTTTGATCGATGTCCACATAAAAATGGGAAGATGAGACACAGGGACATACACGCAGGGAGCATGTGAGGGTGAAGGCAGAGACCAAGGTGATGCTTCTACCGGCAAAGGAGTGCCAAGGATTGCCAGAAAACTGCTGGGAGCTGGGGAAAAGACTGGAATAAGCTCTCAGAAGAAACCAATCCTGACAACACCTTGATCTGAAACTTCCATCCTCCCGATCTGTGAAACAATAGCATTCTGTTGTCTGGGCCACACAGTTTATGTGACAGCAGCTGTAAGAAACTGAGCCAACTCCAGAGGCGGCTCTAGGGTGGCAAAAAGGAGGACAGCTCTTTCTAGACAGGAGGCACAGCAGTCCCACAGGAAGGAGGGGGGCGTGTGAAAGCCCTGAGAATGTTCCTGTTGGATTCCAGCTTAGCAAGCTGTCTGCCTCGTTCAAGGAACAACTTGACATTCTGAGCCTCACCCTGCTCAGGACTGTCACTCATTAGCCATAATGTTGTATTCCTGGGTTTCTTTGTGATGTTACCTCCACAATTTGACCACACACTCCTTGAATGCTGGGATGATGCTATAAAGCAAAGTGAGAGTCACGGGCCCTCGTTGATAAAAATTCTTGGTGTGGGGCACCTGCATGGCTCAATCAGTTAAGTGTCTACCTTCAGCTTAGGTCATGGTCCCGGGGTCCTGAGATTGAGCCCAGAGTGGGGATCCTGCTTCTCCCTCTCCCTCTGCTACTCCCCCTGCTTGTGTTCCCTCTTTCTAATAAAATCTTAAAAAAAAAAATTCTTGGTGTGACCTTAGGGACGTCCCTTCTCCCTTCTGTACCTAGTGTCTTCATCCGAGAGATAGGTGCATACTCTTTAAGACCCCATCTAGTAGTCATATTCTGTGATTCTGACCCTTAGCATCCTTATTATTTAACCAACCTGTTTGCTTGGGATGCAAAAGGAAGGGGGACTCGGGAAAGGCATCTTGAGATGTGCTGACAAGCCATTTAACCCTTTTGGGGTTAAAAGTGTCAGACTCATTTAATGAGAGGGCTGGACCCCAAGGGCTCAGGGGTCAGTATGTACTGCAGTGGCTCCCAGCCCCACTGGGTCCCCTTCCTAGGCTCTAGGGCTTCCCACTTCAACACCCACCTCTCTATAAATCCTCTACCTTAGTGATTGCCGATGCTTTCTCCTTATACTGCGCGTGCCTGACCTCATGCCCGTGGCGGGCTAGGCTCCAGAATTCCTGTTAGAAGCTGCCTGTGGCTGCTTCGGGGTCTTGGAAAAACAATGCTACCTTTCCATGGGGCTATAGTATTTTGAGTAGCTCACTTGTTTACCTCTGAGGGATCACAGCATGCCTCAGCCTCCACTAAGAAGAAACCTGGACCTGATATAAGAGTCTCTAAGGATCCTCCTAATGGCAGATAGTCCAGAGGCTGGAGCAGCTGGGTAAATCATGCTCTTCCGGTTGCAGGAAACAGGGACTCACACAGACCAGTTCAAGTGATGGCGGTGGTCTAGCAGTGAAGGCAGAGACCCGATTGTAAAGTGCTTATAAGAGGGTTGGAATCTTTTAGAAATCGAAGACTGGACACTCAAGGACGAGCTTCATAGAACTAGGTACTAGAAGGTCACTCTACTTCCAAGCTTCCCCTGGGGACCTCACTCCAGGGCTCTGCAGCTAATGTGACCCCACTGCTCTCCAGGGATTCACTTCTGTCAGCATCTCTCTGCTTCTCTTCCCCGTTAGTGTTCTCCGAAGCATGCTTCTGGTAGAACATGAGGCAGCAAAAGTGAAGACGCGTGAGTGGACGTTTTTATTGTGAAAGCACTTAGTACTTTGTTTATTTTTACATTTATATTCCCCAAATTTATATTTGGGGAAAATGCACACCTAAGAAGTATGTCAATTTAAAGGAAATCAGTACATAAATAGTCAGGGTGGGATGCTATAGCAAAATCATGAAGGTGGGTCACACATGACCAAAGTCTGAGAAACCCTGGAGTGGCTATCCTTGGATCCAGTGTCTACCCTCAGACAAATCAGCATTCAGGGAAGTAGGGTTGCCTCATGTGCGATATGGCTGCTCAAGTTCTGGCTCTTCTCCAGAGGCTGAGGACAGAGCAGTATCTTTGGGAAAATTCTGTGGGCAGGGGCAGCTTGAGGTGTTACTATGGACCTCTAGGTTGAGTTGTAGTTCTGGGGGCCACTGTCCGGGAGTGTCTGACATGGGTGTGTGATTTCCAGCCTTCTGTGACTTTACTCTGAGGGGAGGTTGTGAGAATTGAATGTGATCATTGATACAAAGGTGCTTTGAAAATCAAAGTAAGGAGTCAGTAGGCAACCTCCCTCTGCTCTCCCGCCTCAGTCTCTTCATGGGGCAGTGACAGATTTGAGCTGACAGAGGGAGCTTCCAGCTTCTTCGTAGTTCTGCTTGGTTTGGTTCTATGTGCCCTGCCTCTCCCAGTTTAGCCCCCAACCACCAACGTGGTGTCCAGAAACTTTTCCTCTAAAATGCCAACAATATAGAGAAGAAGATCACAAGCCCCCTGTTCTCTAAGTTACGTATTTGTAAAACATGGCATTCATGCTCTGCTTTTTAAATAAAAATTCCATATTCCCTTGGCCTCGCTTATCTCTTTAGAGATGTTTGCTTTTTTACTTAGATTGTCAATTGGCTCCAGTTTCTCTTTGATCTTCCATTTTGTTTGAACGCCCTAGGCCCACCATCTCTCTATTAAACAGTAATGACACATAAACGAATTCATTTGGAGGCCCTCTGGGAGCGGAGGGGCCCTGGGGCAGCCTCCCTCAGGCCTGTGAATTGTCATTTCTGAAGCCTTCTGTTTTGTAAGTTCTTTTGCCAAGTTTCTATGGGAGCGAGGAGATCAGTTTCTCCCTTTTCAAAGAGCAGGGTGAGCTGAGGCCTCGAGCTGGGAAGTCCTCTAAAGTCATTTTTCAAAGGAAACCTGAACCAAAAGGCCATGTGGCTGGCAAAGGGTGGTGTGACTTTGTGAGGCTCTCTCTGGGGCTTTGGGTGCTCAGCCCCCACAGACCTCTCAGCACGTGCCCGGAGCCTGTTGCAAAGGCTCTGCCAGGGGCCACCTCTGTCCAACCACTGGCCAGAGGGCCCAGGGAGGGGCTCTGCTCCACAGCCCCACCCCACGGCCACCCAGGAACCAAGAGAGGGCGAGTGCAGAATTTCTCCTCTGGGCCGGGGGCCAGGACCATGCTTGTCCTCATTGCTTTTAGGTCTCATCAATCAAACTTGCTCCTTGGGGCTTTTTGAGGTGAAACAAAGCTGGATGCCAAAGCAAACTAGGGTTAACTAATGTCTGAATCAGGGACTCATAAATTATCTAGTTAATCTAATCCTCTCATGCACAGGTTGGGAAAGGGACACAAAGGGGAAATGGTTGTCCCAAGTCACGGAGGAGGAAAGGACTGCTTTCCACCAGAGTTCTCTGGACCAAGGGCACTTCTCCAGGGATGGAGGTTTGCGTGGCTGGACATGAGTCTATATGTACCTGTCAGTCATCAATCACACAGCAGGTACCGGAGACACTCCAAAGGCACCAAGGCTGAGAAATGTATGACAGGGCCAGACCTGTTCATATTGTCCCCTGAACCCTAGCAGAGAGAAAAGAACTTTTATGAAGCTGGGAGGCAAGAGGCGCTTTCACAGAACGGGCAAATTCTCCAAGACAAAAAGATGCCTATACCTTTCATGTCAGAAGGGCTAAAAGGGAAATCACAAAAGCTTAGCCTAGAGCTTTGAGCAAAAGACAGAAGCGAGAACCAGCCAGAAAGAGAGGTGAGAGGTGGTCCATCCGATATCCCCCGCCGGAGCTCCTCCTGACCAGAGTCTGAAGCCTGCAGCCTGTCCTGGTCTGGGAGCCAACAGTGGGTCCCTGCCCAGCTTCCAGGAACCAGCCCCAGTCTCAGCCTGCCCGAGACCCCAGCAGCCAGCAGCCACTCTTCTCCACCAGCCCGTCCCGCTAGGTTCAGAGCAGAGGAAAACAGACCTATTCAAGTCCTGATCCCCACAAAAGGAAATACCTCTGGAACGAGCCCACTTGACTTTTCAACATTTTATTCTTGTATTTGTACAGCTATATTTTACAACGCGGTAATGCAGTTTAGACACAGCCAAACCCTGTCTCCGGAATAGTTCTAACACAAGCATGACGCAGAATGTGATGAGACAAACATTCCCAAGGAGAGCTTAGTGAGCGACAATTTCAAGTCCCTGTGTCTGCCTACACTTCAGAAGGGATGGCGCGCTCGTCCATCACTGAAAACTTCCATGAAAAAAGGCACCGTAGGACACGTTGTACAGGTATATACAAACCGAAAACTAGAACAAAACTACACATTTTTCCTTCGGCAGCTTTTTTTGTTCTTTTTGTGTTTTTTTTTTTTAATACACACTTTGTAAATTGTAAACCTTCACTTGCAAAAAAATACAAATACACTGAGGCATTTTAGACAAAATATTTTCTTACTTATACAGATGCAATACTTAAAATATTCTCTTAAGTGCTCTTTCTCAATAAAGATTCTCAGATCCGTGTCTGCCTGCAGATACAAAATCGAGCCTTTAACGCAGTTTTATATTTTTAATATATCTTTTTTAGGTTTATATATATTTATTTTATATATATATATATTTATATATTTACAGCTCTGCCATATATTCCTTCACCTTTGGTTAAAAAAATTAAAGCCCTCTCTTTGATAACATACCGAAGTCTCTTCTTTTAAAAGAATGCACATTTACATACAAAAGAAACATCTGTCCCCGCAAAACATATACATTCCTCATTTTGCAGACCAAGTCAAGTCAAAACTTTTGCCTACTCCCCCACTTTGATATATAAAATGGTTTTGCTTTTTGCTGACATGGTTTGCCTTACACATAGGAGAAGAAGCAATATTATTTTCTTAATGTTTTATGGCAGTAGGGGAAGGGAAGCTGCCTTGGCCCCCCAACCCCATGCCCCTCCCCCCACCCCCACCCCAGCTATGATTTGCACTAGTGGATGAAAGAGGCACTACGTCATGGGATGAAAGTCGTAAAGTGTTACAGTATCCTTTGGGTAGATTCTGAGAAGGGACTCGAATGGAAAGCATCAACACTCCATGCTTCAGCAGGCTTTGGGGAGCTCCGGGGGCAGGTCGGTGGCAGACACGCGGTACTGCACCTTGGTGTTGGTGATGGCGCCATGCTTTTGGCGCAAGTGAAGACGCAGCTGGCTTTTGTGACGGAAATGCAGGTTGCACTTCTCACACTGAAGGAAAACCAGAGGCAAACTGTTAGCTGTCACCAGCCCCAGGGATGTGTCATTGCCCGAAGACCCAGAGAAGGAGATTCTCCCTCAGAGAGATCTGGGCAGCTCATCCCTCTGGGAGGCCAGGTTGAGAATTCTGGCTTCAGCTAAGCGATAAGGAAGCGTTGTGCAAATGCCCCTTCCCTCTTTTCCAAAGTGGGGAACTGTTGCTCCTGCTTTTCCCTAGCCAAGTGCCTCATTTCGCTCCATGGGCCCTGGCTTCCCCTTCAGTAAAGGACTGAGTCGACACGCTCTGAAGGTCACTCTTCACTGGACACGGGTGCATCTAAACTTCCAGCAAATACTCATTGTAGTCTTACCGTGTGCCAGGACTATCCTGACACTTGAGCAAATTTTTTATCTGAACACAACTCCATGGAGAAGGTACTATTATCAGGCTCATTTATAGCTGAGGAAATAAGGGTATCACGAGAATTTTTTTAAAATTTAAAAAATTAAAAATCAAAAAAATTTAAGAATTTTTTAAAAAATTTTTTATAAAAAGAGGAGAACTCTTTTAATTTGCCCAAGAACAAACGGCAAGAGAGAAAACATTCACTCAGGGACTGTTAAATAAGTGGATAAAAATACCTCCATTTGCAGGTTCCCATCTGTGACACAGGTTAACCATTCATTGGTTCATTCTTGTGTCCATCACTACCTACAGTGAGGCCATACACCCACCCAAGTCAATGTCATCGATCATAGTGGTTTCCACGCTGGTAAACCACGGGACTCTCTTTTCAAGTTCAACAGAAACTCAAAAGGTAAAAGAGGCGGTGGGGTTGACTGAAAGAGCACAGTCTGGACACTGTTCATTCACCTAAGGCATCTTCATCCTTCTATAGAGAAAGAAAACTGCGGTCCCCTGAGAGAGGGTCATAGCTTGCCTATGGCCCTAAAAAGGGTCCTTGTCAGAGTTAGAATAAGAAGCAGATACCCCAGCTGCCCACCAGTATCTCTCCCCTCTGTAGCAGAGATCGGCAAACTGTTTTTAACTGGGAAAGAGCTGGACAGTGAATATATCACAATGACCACTTTGCCCCTGTGGTAGGAAAGTCCTCAGGGATAATATGTAAGCAAATGAGCATGGCTGTGTCCCAATAAAACTTTGCTTAAGGTTTTAATTTTATGTAATTTGCACATGTTACAAAATGTTATTTCTCCATCTTATAGCCACTTAAAAATATTAAAACCATTCTTAGCTTATGAAATGTTCAAAAATTAGTCTGCAAGCCACATCTGGCTGAAACCCTCCTCCTGAACACTCGGATTCCAATGGCCCACTCATGGTACCCTGTCGTGTAGCTGGTCACCTGCTCCTTCTTATAATGGCCTTTTCCCTGTCTTTTTTTTTCCTTATATTACCACACTTTTCTGCATCTGCTCCCACTCTCATGGCTGCCCCTTCCCAAACACCTAGGTCCTCTTAAGGAGACATCTCGCCCGGCACAGTGGCATACTGTGAGAACACTTAGTGTGGAATGAATGGATGACTCCAGAATCGATGTATCTATAGTCCAGATCTCTTTCCTAGGGCCCAGATCACCTGGCCCAATACCACCACTTTAGAGATGAGCAAACTGAGACATAGCCAATGTCCAGCAGCATGTCTGACAACCAGTCCTAAAACAGGTCTTACGACCATTAGTTCAGTGGTCATCCCCCACTGTGTGCTTGAGATTGGAGCAAACAGTTCTGCTGCCCGCCTCTCCCCCACCAGCCCTCCCCCAACCCTGCCCCGCCCGGCCAGGTGACAACCACAAGAGGCTCACATACATGGTAAGGTTTCTCTCCTGTATGGATTCGCAGGTGGCTCTTCAGAGTCTGAAGGTGCCGGAAACGGGTGCCACAGATTTCACAGGGATAGGGCTTCTCTCCAGTGTGGATAAGCACATGGGCACGGAGGTGGGCCACCTGAATGGAAGAGCGAAGCATGAGAGGCTCTGTTGGGGTGGGTTGTGGGCCCCCTTCCCTCACCGCCCCCTGGAGTTCCTCATCAGCACATGGAGGCCGAGGGGTCTCTTCCCTGTGGCCCTGCTCACTTGTACAAATCTGGCTCCACACGTTTCGCATTTGTAGGGCTTCTCTCCAGAGTGAATTCGAGTATGGGTTTTCAGGTTGGCTGGCCGGTTGAACTGGGCTCCACAAATGTTACAACGATAGGGTTTCTCACCTATTCCCGAAAGAGAGGGAACAAAGGAAGCCATATTTGTTGGAGGTCTCCACAGTCCCGGGTCCCTGGATCTCAAAGCCACCTGCCCTTCCGGGGCCATCTCAGCTTTCTCTCCTTCGGAAGATGTCTGATAGAGGATGCAGGGGCCTGCCAGTTCCCCGCCCTCGCCAAACACACCCATACCACCACAGACTGCAGGTGGCCAGGGTCAAGGAGCAGGCTGGGGCAGAGGGGACACAACACTGGGGGTAGGACAGGGAAGCAGGGAGGGAGGTTCCAGGAGGCCTTTGAAACAGCTATGTCATTAGGATGATCTAACTGCAGACTTGGATAAGTCACTCTCCTTCTCTGGACCTCAGTTTCCCTTTTTGGAATCTGAGGGGTGAATTTAGATGACATAGTAAGGCTCTTCTAGCTCTTCCCTTGGATTAGACTGATTCAGTAATCAAGCCATTCACCAGGAAGATACAATCAGGATGCTCTAGTTTCTCTTTTAGAACAACACATGCTTTTCCACTTTGTGGCAACAACAGCTGGATTCCATTTGCAAGAAGGTTGGGCCTGAGTCACAGTAGATGTTCAGGCTGGAGAAGCCAATAGAAGGCCTGAGCCTGCCTTCGTGGAAAGTTTCTGGGATAATGGACACATTTAAAATACCAAGAGAGAGTCAACTTTGGCCAACAATCGGGTCATTAGAAGCTACCCGGTAAAGAAAGGAATGTGAGTTGATAAGGAGCGAGCCCTGAGAGGAAATCAAGAGGCTTTTAATTTTCTTCTGAGGTTACAAAAATCCAATCTGCTTCACCTTCCTGGTTCTTGCTGCTTCACATGTGTGCTGGGATTAACCCTTCTGCCCCAGCAATGGTAGAGAAGCAGGACGGAGCGTCTCCAAGAAAAGACAAAGAATAGAGGGAGTGGTTGGGTTGCGAAGCTAAACACAACAAGGTTAGGCCCACATCCAGACCGAACAGGGCTTGCTCCCTGCCTCAGCCCACCGGGGATCAAGGCTCCACGCTGATTTCTCTAGGGTCCTCCCCCCATCCCACCTGCAGGAACCCTGGCCAGCTGTGGCAGGGCGCGGTAGGGCCATACCCGTATGGACGGTCTTGTGGCTGGCGAGGTTGCCCTTGTAGCGGAACGAGGCCTGGCAGCGGTCACACTTGTAGGGTTTGTCACTGTGGGTCTGCAGTGTGTGTCTCTTGAGTGAGGCCTCCTCAGAGAAGCGGCAGTCACACTCATTGCAAAAGAAGGCCCCGTTCTCTGTTGGAGGTGTGGGGGGATGCCACCGTTAGAATGCGGAAGGGAGGTAGGGCTCCAAGGCCACTCCCCTCTGCAGCTGCCTTCAGCACCACATGGAACCCCCAAGCTCCACCCACCCGATATTCAGGGTCTGTAGGCATTTTATCTTTCTGAGCATTTAGAGTCTCCATCATGGAGGAGAAAAGAGACAGAGTTGAATACTGAGGTGCAGAGGGGAAACTCAGACCAACAGCTACCCAGGCGGCCTATGCCAGCTTCAGGGAAGCTCAGCAGGGCTCCTCCTTCTTGAGAGAGCCCTGAGAACGGACTTTTCTTCTCGGTTCACTGTTTTATTTACATCCATACACAGGAGCCCTCAAGCAAGATCCTGAGCCTTACTAAGCCTATCTCCATCTCCGTCTTCAAATCAGGATAGTCAACCCCCAGTTTGCACACCCAGAGGAGCATATTGTAGGACACAAAGCGTTCTAGGAATGTGAGCTAGAAAATCCAACAGTAGGTGGAGGCCATTAAAGGAGGAAGTAAACAGATTCACCCTGTGCCTCTCTGCATTCCACGTCCCCCAAACACTTCTATGAGACTGGGAGAGCCAACAAGAACGGAAGTAGAAATGGCCCAGAGGGAAGGGACTAGATGCAGAGAAAAGGCAAATAGCCAGGGGGACAGACGGGGACAGTCCCTGCTCTCCAACTACATGTCTACAACCCTGTGCCAAATCTCACAGTATAAGTAACTGATTTTTCCCTTCTATGAGAACGTTTTGAAAATGACAAGTCATGGTGGCTCACCCCTGATTAGGAAAGACGGGGCTATCCTACTGCAGCCAGAGGGAAAAGATGGCCTTTTTTATCTAATAAAAACTGGGGATGCCAGTCACAAAGTGTCCAAAACTTCAATTTAATCATTCAGTCCAGCTGACCTAATTCAGCTACCATTAGCTGAGCACCTACTCCATGTTAGAAACTCTCTCGGACCTAAGGGAGATGCGGGAACAAGTAAGGCTGGCTGCTTGTCCTTACAGAAGGCAGGGGGAGCCAACACGGGTCAGTCCGAGCAGCTAGGTCCTGAGCAACTAAGAAAGCTCTGGGAGTTAGAGCCAGTTCCACAGACCACCTTGGCTGGAATGCCACGGAAAAGGCTGTTTGGTCTTTCTCTGTTACCCCAGATTAACTCCAATACCTCTTTCCTTGTTCAGGTCAACCTGGTTCAAGAGGTCAAGCGTGGGGTGACAGGCTGGTGATTCTATGTGCCAGTGACCTTCTGGTCGGGGACTTCTCCCAACCAGGGACAACAGCGTAAGTGAAACAGAAATGCAAACCCCTGGGAGCAGAGGCAGGGGCCTTGCTTATCTCTGGGAAGGGACTCACCACAGCTGGAATCCGAATACTCAGATTGGGTCTCTCCTATCTCCTCGGGAAACGTGGGGCCGGCGGTATGGAGGCACATCTCTGCATGCTGGGGGGACTGAGAGCCGCAGGACGTGCACTTGGGAGGGTGCAAGTAGAGCGGGGAGTGGCTCTCGCTGCTGCTGCGGGGGGAGCCTGTCAGGGACCTGTGGGCAGGAGGAAAGAGAGCGTCAGCAGCTGGAGAGGGTAAAGCACTCCGCCTGGCCCGAAGGCTGCCCCCACCTTCCTGGGCTCAGGGGAACCCAGAGGCCAGAGCTGGGCTTGCTCCCTCTGGATCTGAGGCCACAGAGTTATCCTTAAGCCCACTTCCAAACAGTATATGCCCTGAGATCACTGGTGGGGTCGAACCAGACCAAAACCCCAACCCAGGTCAATGTCTTCCCCTCGGTACTGCAGTCTGTTGGTCCACTCAGTGCAAAGTGAGTACGAGCTCACCCTGCCACCCTAAGACCAAAGAAGCTGCCCTTGGGGTTCCTGGAACGTTCTTCTACCACAGCTGGGAGTTCTCTCTCTTGCTACGACAAAGTACACCAAAGCTTACTATGCTTCCTTACTGAGGTCAATTCCATCAATGGGTGCTTACTCCACACCCCTACTGTACCCAGTATTCAGACAAGAACAGAACATGGCCCCTGCATCCGTCAGAAGAAGTGGCCCCCGTGGAAGCCCCTGACCCCAGGCCCAGACTGCCTCTGAAAGCACCTGTTGACAATGTTATTGAGCCGGCTGGCCTGAGGGATGGTGGAGTCCTCCCCGCCAGCGCTGAGCTTGGTTGGGGACTGGAGGTCAAGGCTCTCGGGCTCCATCGGTGGCTGGCAGGCTGGTGGGGCCGTGTAGGCTCGAGGGGAGAGGCGGCCCAGCTCGGCCTGCTCAGGCCCCTCCGGTTTGGCATTCTGGTTGAGGCTGTTGAGCACGATGAACTTGTATTTCTTCCAGTTGCAGGCTTTGGGGTCGGTGGGGCTCTTGGCTGGAGGCGAACCAGAGGTCTGGAGGATGCAGGCGTTCTTGCTACTGCAGGACTCCGTGGGCGAGTTGGGCTGGCAGTCGGACTTCTGGGGGCTCTGTGGACTGACCAGACCCTTGCGGTTCAGGGGCGCGCTGGGGGGCTCGAAATGCAGGGCGATCTCATCCTCTGAGGAGGGCCTCTCTTCCTCCTTGCCAGCCTTGTCACAGGGGAAGTATGGGGCACTCCGGGCCGAGGGGGCAGCAGGCTTGGGGCCTTCGGCCACACCGTAGTGCATGTCACTGCGTGTCTCCTCTGGGGCCGCCTCCTTGGGGGAGTAGATGCTGCTGTGGCACACACCGGGAGAGATCTCCATGGCTGGACGGCTGTAGTCACCGGGGATAGGCCTGACGCTATCGCAGGGGTGGGCCCGCTCCTTAGGGAAGGGATTGGCCACCGGCATCCGGGCATCCCGCAGCTCTTCGTCAGAGAAGAGGAAGCTGCTGACAGGGAGGTGACTGTAGACGGGATAAGAGGCCGGCGGGGTGGACAGGCCGCTGTACAGGCTGGGGGCGAAGGCTCTGCTTTCACACCCGGGGGCGTTCCTCAGCGGCAGGTTACTCTCCACCACCTCCCGACCCCGATAAGCCATGATGTCCTGGGGCATCAGCATCCGGCTGTTCAGAAACTCTTCACGGGGAGGCTTGAGGGCAGGCACCATCTCTGCTTCACTGCAGGAGAAAACAGAGAGGAGACACGGGCCTCCGAGTGAGAACTGGTGGACAGAGGACCTTCCGAGAGACTCGGGCGTACGTAGCCACATTTGTGCTTGGTCAGCCAGACATGAGGGCTGTGGCTTGGGAAGAGGGAAATTCTTGCAGTCACAAGGCTTTTATGCTAGAAATCTAACAAGCTGGGACACAGCGCGGGAGACTGGGCCCAGACAAGAGCAGCGAGTCAGCCACACAACATGTGCCCGCTTAGACCTATGATCCCATGTTTAAGCCACATTCTGTGTATATGTGCGTGAATCTGTCATTCTTCAGATATTAGACAATGTAAAGCTTTCAGAGCCCTTATTTCATCCATGCAAAATCCTGCAAGGGAAGAAAGGCATTACTGTCTTCACTTTACACCCATGGAAATGGAGGCTCAGGGAAGGAAGAAGTTACACAATGCATGTTCAGAGGGTCACCGACGAACCGGTGCCCAGTGGGAGAAAGGACTCACCCTGCAAGCTGCCTAGAGGCTTGGAGGCAGCTTTCTTTGGAGGACAGGCAGCAGCCAGACCTGCTTTCCAATCCCAGCTGCGCCACTTAGTGGCAACAGGACCTGGAGCAAGTTACTTAACTGCTCTAAGCACCAGGCCTGACCCAGAGAAAGTACTCGAAAATGACTGCGATGATGACCTCGCTACCATTATCACCCATAGGAGACAACAAGCTCTCGCTACACAGACTTGAAGGGACATTATGCGGGCGAAAAGTAGGTCAGCTCAACATGATCACAGTTAACAGAGCTAGAACCAATGAGTGAAGGTTAAGGGAGCCAGATTTCAACTCGCCATAAAGAGGAGCTTTCTAACAGTCTGAGGTAGACAGCAAGGCTCTGGGAACACTGGGTTCCTGGCTCCTGGAGGTGATCAAACAGAGGCTGGAAACACTTCTGTTTCAGAAGGGAGGGAATCATCTTAGAGCAGCTGAATCAAACACGCTAAAAAAGTCAAGTCCCGAGTTTCTGCTCCACTTAGCAAAGCGTTTTGGTTTTTGGGCTCTCAGGTCCCCCTCCCCACCCTCTGCCTGCCTTAAACGATGGGCATGTCTGACCAGCCCTCAAAGAGGGGATCAGACCCAGTGAACTCAATTTAAGTCCATAAATGTCCTCTCTCGGAGGAGCAGGGCAACACGAAAGATGAGGAAAGCAGCGCACAGTCTGGAAGGGGAACTAAGGCGCATATGTAAATCATTAGAATAGAAGTCGAAAGAACTGAAACACACATGCAAATAGTTAAAATGGGAGGAAGCTCTAACGGACAGGCAGGCGGCTCAGGGATACAGAGGAAGAGCTGAGGGAGGAAGACTGGCAATCGTAAAAACATCCACAGAGGAGCCCGCTTCCAAGCTTGGCCTGGCAGGATGGGTGGGAGGAAAGGGCCCATCCAAGGAATGGAAGAAAGCAAGAGGGGATTGAATGCATAGGGCATATCTGGATAGCAGTGCAAGAATTAAGAAGGCAGAAGTGTGCAAAAGCTAGGGGAACTGTAGCCTGTGGCATATTGTAGAGGATACGTATGCATTACCAAGGATTTCAGGTGCCTTCCACTTCCAAGGGCTCTGCCCTCAGCAGCACCTCACCTGGCTTTGATGAACTTCCGGCAAGTGTCCACAACATGCTCCATCTGCAGATACATGGCCGTGGCCATGACGGCCATGATGTTGCCCTCCCGCAGGTTGAGGCGGGAAGTGTACATGAAGTCCAAGAGAATACAGAACCCCTCAGGGTTGATCTCGGGATCCAGGTTGATCACACTCAGGTTACATTTGAGCTGGTCCGTGAAGATGCTATAAAACAGGCCACTGTAACACAAACACACGTGTCACAAGAACGGAGGAGACTGGCGGTCAATTACAGTCAGTGTCAAGGCTTGTCTCCTCTCCCCTGGGCCTCGCTCCAGAATTTCCACGGCCATTAATAATAACTGCCATTTACAGACGGCTTACTAAACGCCAAAGAGTCATTAAGCACTTTACATACATTATCCTGTGTTCCTCACAACCTTGCAAGGTAGACATTACCATTCTTCCCCTCTACACATGGGGGAACCCAGATCAGAAGGCAAATGATGTACTAAAAGTCACAGAAGCTATTTTCCTTATCATCTTAACTGCATGGATTACCAGAGTGAAATGTGCACTCATTTGCAGTAACCATTTTTAGTCTATAACTTTGAGATAAGCATTTCTCTTCCTATTCCAACACACAATCCTTATTTTTAAAATGCTATTGTCTGTTTTTAGAAACAACTTGGGTATCGACGACAAATAAATAAAATGGTGCCTATGTCTACAGTCTACTGATTTTCTGCAAGTCTGGAGACCTTCTCAAGGTCAATATTCCTGGGAGACAAAAGTTAATCCTCAGGCTGTACCTCCAGGGACCTTGTTGTCTGGTAGAGGAAAGAGGGCTCAATTACAAGTCAGGATTCAGGCTGGCCTCTCAATTCTGCTTGTTCTGAATGGGTTGCCAGAAGTGAGCCTGGCTTTAACCAGTAAGGAGCTGTGCAACCTTAGGTGAGATACTTAACCTCTCTGAACCCTGGTTTCTTTCCCTGCAAAGCAGGAACAACAGCGTCCATCCGACAGGGTCGTGCATGCCTGGCCCAGAGGAAGCACTAGGTTAGCATCTTCTATTACTTTTACATCTCCATAAACCTCTGTTCTTGCCACTGTTAAAACACAGGTGTTTGCTGTAGATGTTGGGTAAGCTCTCTCCTGGCAAAACTGATCCCCGACTTTACATCAGCTCACCTATCTGTACCTTCGTTTTATTGTCTGTAAAAGGGAAGTAATTATGCCTCTGTAACACGGAAGGCTACTGCAGAGATCCAGGGAGATGAGGTAATATGAACCAGCTCCAAAAACTCGAAATACTCGACCAATAGGAAGAATCGGCTGGCTCTTTCTCCCTAACTCTCTCTCACACACACATAGCCTGAAACACCCGTGGAAAGAGAGCCACGGGATAAAATACATGTGGTTCAGAATCAAAGGACAAAAGACTTCAAATTCCTTTGCTTCAAATACTGTAAAACCCCCTTTCACATCTCCTTTCTTCACTGGTTGACTGAAGTTATTCTCTGTGTTTGTCCCAAACACATCCTTTCTTGAGACAGTATACCATTTCTGCTCCCTCTCTTCCCACAGAACAAAACTCTTCTCTACCATGTGTTCATTCACTCGCTTCCTGGGAGCCTACTCCTCCAGGCCACACGCTGGCAGTCTGGAGACAAACGCGACGTAATCCCAAACACAGCAAAAGGCCCACACGACCTGCCTGGCCGCCTGCCCACACCACCGCTGCCCTCTTATACGTCCATCTTTCCTCTCCCCCCCCTTACCTGCAGGCCATGAGGACTGTCTTATGGGCTCTGAACTGCTCACGGCTCACCACGATGACAACATCAGTCAAGATGTCACGGCTACGGAGGCGATTAAGGTTGAGGAGAACGTCACTGGCATGGCGGGTGAACTGGATACAGCTGTCAGCCGGGGAGGCCATTTTGTCTTCACCTGGAAAGAAAGGGGTCAAAATCTCATGAGTTCTCCAGAACCCGATTCCTGCTTACCGGGGACGGGTGGGGGGGGTGGGGGAGGTGAAGACAGACAGCGCAGCCTGCTAACACATGGGCTGCACACCGAGGTGCTTGTGCTTGGTCTTGGACCAATTTGTGGGCCCATCCCTGTGCATTACTGTTCACATCTGTAAGATGGGAAAAAAAAAATCTTTCTCTAACAAGTTGGACTAGAAAGCCCTTTTGGGGACAGCAGTAGTGAATGAATATCTGTAGAGTGCTTTTCCCACATACCAAATACTCTGCCAAGCACGGAGAAGCAGTGAGTGTGTGACAGGGAGAGAAACCACGATTTAAAGGTTAGCCCGCCAGCTTTATCTTTTGCTAGCTGCGTGACTTGGGGCAGACTGTTCACTGTTTCTGGGCTTTGGTTTCCCTAAATGGGAGAAGTACTACCTATGTGGTTGTAAAATTTAGAGATCTGTGCCTGGTCCCTAGTAGGTTCTCAAAAATCGCAGTTATTCTCGTCAGGATCTCATTTCATTATCCCAGTCACCATCTGTTCTTCCTCCTTTAGGCTCTCGCATTGTCTGAATGTACTCCAAGCTCCTAGCACACTGCTGGTGCATAGTAGGTGACTACATTGGCTCTGAACTCCAAAATGAGTGAGGGAAGGAATGATCGTACAACAGTTAAGATAGTCTTACACAGGGGTAAATGGGTGAGGGAAAGGGAATCGGCTATCCTTTATCTCCACTAACGAAAAGTGACCAACTTCACGGCAACACATGTATCAGCAAAGTCAAAAGAAACAGTTTGTCCACAAAAGTTTAAAGCATATAATTAGATTTACTTACCCAACGCCTTGATTCACAGTCCAAAATTTTGCTTAAAATCTGCAAGGAAGGGAAAAAAGCAAACAGAAATTGATTCCATGAATGTTAGATTGTCCACTATGGTCTTATTTTAGGACACACGTACTTAGTTTTACTTTGATAGCTGCAGCCTGCCAGCTGGAGCGGTTTTACCACAAGCTAGCAAACATTTTTCCAGCTCTACTCTTACGGAAACAACAGGCACCCGAAGCTATGCGATAACCATATTTTTGCCCTGAGCACTGGGAACACAACTGCATACACTAATCATATGTACATATACACATAGAGTTCCTTTGTCAAAGTAGAAGATGTATGCCGTCCAAAGGCCACTTGTGTTCATGGGACAGAAAAATATAAGAAAAGTGGTTCTTTCAGTAGTAATGAGAATGATCCTTTGGGGGCCCAAGAACTCTGAAAAATTTCCAAAACCTGCTAAAATATTATCTTTAGAGTTTAAAAATGATTTCTCAAGGTCTATTGGAGTCAATACACTTATCCCTATTTCACTGGTGATGAAACGGAAGCTCAGCGATTTAAGTGGCTTGGGTAGGACAAAAAGTCAGTAATTCCTGACTGTCTGATCTTTTAAGACTAAATACAGGATCTGCAGAATACACCCAGAGATGGCGTGACTATGCTTTCCTTGAGTCTTTGTCTTAAAGTTTCCTCTTCTTTCCCTCTGGGGTTGAAGACCAGATATAGGGCTACACACTTCCAAGCTTGTGCTCCCCCTACTGGTAAAAGAGTTAGCTGCGTGCTTTAGCTAAGAACTGGCCCAGTAGCACTCATGACATATGTACTTGTTCCAAATTGGTTTCTCTAAAGCATAATGATTTTAAAGCACAGGTGTAAGACTCTCACTTATGATCACATGTGGGTTACAAAACAAAACAGTATCTGAATCCTCTTCCACTCCCCCCATCCTTTTTTTTTTCCCCCTAAGCATAGCCCTTAAGAGCTATTTTCCGAGTAAAGGGGCCTGAGGCCAGGGAGGTCACGTTGGGCCACATAGATGGTTAGTGGCCTGGCCCAAGGTGTTCTGGCTCAAATTCCTGTCCCTTCTCCAAATCAGCCTACGTGCTGTAGAACATGCAAGACAGCACCCTAATGTGGGTGAATCTCATTTTTAAGTTCCTTCCCCCACACAAACACTTTGCCCCCATTCCAGGCTGCTGAATCTTACCAAAGGAGCTCTCTAAAATGAGAGGTTTCCTTGAGTCTGTAACCAAACATTCTGACATTTCTCTGTGGTCCCAAGTGCCAGTCACTCAATCCCATCGGCTTCAAGGTTAGTGTGTGCATGTGAGTGAGTGAGGATGAGGGAAGGGAATGGGGGAAGGGAGAGGACAGGAGGAGATGAAAGAACCTATTTCCTCCTCTCCCATCCTAACTCAAGATGGGCAAAGAGAGATACATTAGATCGGTCCTAACCAAAGTTCAGTGATTGTTGCCGTTGAAAAAGAAGGCTAAAGACACACTTGAGTTTCATTTATAAACCATCTCCTCCTCCCCCATGAAAGACGTCCCTGAACACTTCTGAAACACCTAAAGCTGTCCTTTAGCCAGCTTCAACCACCAGCTTGCTTGTGAATTCCCAGTCACAGACTTTGGAATCACTGGAAGCCCAGATTTGCAATTTCACCTTGGCAAGTGGCAAAATGACTCACTCCATATGTAGATTGAAACAAACAAACAAACAAAACATTCGCCATTCCCAGGGGTCTACTTGTCAGCCTGGCCCTGGGGATGGGCCATCTCCATCCTCTGCCTCTGCCCAGCTTGGTCAAAAACAAGTGCACACACACTGAGGCCCACATCCCTATTAAATCCACTCTTTCTTCCACCAGCTCTAGCTTAGGATGCCTCACAGCTAGTGAACCTGTGTTATGGTGGATGTGGGAAGCTGTGTCTCCCTCCGGATGCTCCAAGTGTGGAAGCACCTAGCAGCCGCTTTTCTTCTTACCGGCCACCTGGCCCTTTCCCATCTGTTACTGTATGGGATCCTTGTAACAGCCCTGATTAACTGAAAAGGTCACTGAGGCTCCACCCGACAAGCCTCGTCCAATACTGGAAGCTAATCTTCTGCAAAGTCCTGGACAAACTCTGTGGCCTAGCTCCAGCCATCCCACTGATGCTACACGCAATACTCGTAACACAAAACAACTGCCAAGAGAGCAGGGCTGTCGAAGAGAAAACTGAACTGCAAGGACCCGGACTGAACTCTCTGGACCCCAGTCCTGCCCCCAGCCGCAGTGACCACCAAGCCAGACCTCAACTTTGTCTTTCCACCCACACACTTTCTCTCTTCTGCCTTTTCAAACTCTCTGGACTTGCAATTTGGCACCTTGAGGAGAAGGCAGATTTTTTTTTTTTTTAAAGAAGTTGGAGAATAAAGAAAGAGGGACCCTTTCCTTTAAAAAAAAAAAATTAAAAAGAAAGGAAAAAGGGCAGAGAGAGAAGACAGCAGAAGGGGAAGACGGAGAGACAAGAGAGGAGGTGAGAGAAGGACAAGAGGCGAGGTTAAGAGCGAGAGCGAGAGGGAGCCACTACCAAAGGCTTCATCCATTCTTTCCCCAGTCCCCGGCTTCTCCACTCTGCGGCCACTAAGCAGCCCTTTCCTGGCGCGCGCACACAGGGACACAAACCCGAATCCTGCGCTCCGCCGCAAGCCCGGGCTACATTGCCCACCCCGACCTTACCGTACCTGCCCGCCAGGGACCGCCCACCCCCGGGCGTTCTGCGGGCACCGCTGCCCATCTGCCGCGAAGACCCCCGCGGGCGCGTCGGAGGCCCCGTGGTGAGATCGTGTCAGCCCTTAATTTGGTTACATTCAAATAAAACGTTTCGTGCACTTTGGTAGCTAACATTGTGTGTGCTTTTTTTTTTTTTTTTTTTTTTTCCTGTTACGCCGTCAAGGCAGGGGGTAGTGAGGGGAATGGCACAGCCCTCTCATTCCCGGAATGTAGTCGATCTCAGCTCAACGGATTTCACAGAACACTGCCTATCGCCGGCTCCAACGAGAAGTAACTTTCCAGGAAGCTGCCGGCCCCCGACGGCCGCCAGGATCGCCGCCTGCGCCGCCAGGGCCGCCGGGGATTCACCCGGGGAGGGGGGGCCGCCCCGGGAGGCTCGCGGGGAATAGGCGCACTTTCCTCTAAATCCCTCGCCCGCGCCCTCCAGGACTCTGAGTTCACCCGGTCCAGCCCTTCCTCATAAGTTTTATAAATGGGGAAAGTCGCACAAGTTAGTAGCAGAGTCAGTCTAGAACCCAGGAATTCGAGTCCAATCGGAGATTTTATAACTTCAAATTGCCCAATTCTGGCCTTTGTTTGCCCGGTGCGTCATTTATTTATTTTTGCTTTTTGCTTGCCTCCGCCCCCTTTAAGAGGATGGTTACGCCAGGCATCAAGGTCAAAGAGGTGGGAGTCCATAGGACTGAGGGTCTCCATCCTGCGCGCGCCAGACGACTTGTAGGAAAACCAAACAGAAAGCCCCTTCCGCCTACGTTGGCAAATAGGGGAACCCTGCTAGGCTCGGTTTCCGCCCAAGTCTTTAGAATAGGAGCTGCAAGGCCGAACCTTGCCAGATTTCGGGATTTCGGAATCGGATTTCTCCGAAACCGTAGAGACGCGGTTAGGATTCCGCAGAGACCGGGGCACTGACCCCAGCGCGCGCAAGAGAGCCCTCCAAGGTTGGCTTGCGTTCTCTTGGGCCTTCCTCAGAATTATAAACCCTGGGCGAGTTCTCCTGATTGATCCTAGTAGTGGGCTCCGAGAGGGCTTTTTCGGGGCTGGGGTTTCGAAAGACGCAGTACGTAAGGCCGCAGTCCAGTCCTAAAACTGGCGGGTGGCGTCACACTGCGCCGCGCTTCACATCAGCAGCGGAGGCGGGGTCAGGGCGGTTGGTAAAGACTGGGCCTCCTCCGCCTCATAAAGCCCTACCTTGAAACTTTCTTATCCCTTCGCCCGGTGGAATTAAGGGGAAAGCGAAGGTTGAAATTTAATATGGAATGGAGTGAGTATCTAGGAAGGGAAGTGAAAATTAAGTACATGCGCTTATTGGAAATTAGGATTCCCGTGGTTCCGGGAGCTCAAACCTAATCATGTCCTACCGCTGCTAAACACTAGAGAGAGCCCTCCATCAAGGCTTGAAACCGACAACCCCCATGTAGCTCCGCCTCTCCTTCCCATTGACCTACTTTAGACACTGTCTCCAGATTTGGAGAATGCCTCTCGCACCACCACCACCACCCCGCCCCTTCTCTAATCCCGCCGGCCCCTGGATTATTGGTAATCTAATAACTCCAATAACTCGCCGAGAAATCCGAAGGAGAATCTTGAAGCGCAAAGCACTGTTCAGGGGCAGGATCTAGGAATTTTGATAAGGCTGGAGCTGCCCTAGTGAAACCAGCATCAGGGCTCCTGCAGGAGCGCTCCCGTTCTGCGCAGCGGCTCAGCTAACTAGCCGCTCCAGTTTAGCTGCGGTGGTCCAGCAGTAGGGGGTGGGGTTAAACCGCGCCTCTGTTTTTGCTTTAAGAGTGAAACACTCTTCGCTCTCTTGACGGGGAGAGGGGCGGGAGGGCCGAGGAGACGACAATAAATGAAAGCGAATTTGATAACACGGTAGGCTCGGCAGTCGCTTTGGGTGACCGAGGTGTTCGGGGACATTATGTCCTGACTTTATTTCTATCACGTTTCCTGCCAACAGAGCTCTTTCAAGCCTGCAAGCTTCTAGGAAATGCAATAAAATAGAGGGATGTGTTTTATCATCAAGATCTGAAGAGGAGCTGCTGAAGGGACGCTCCCCATGCGCCCAGCTCGCGACAGCCTTCCAGAAAGAGCCGGCAGACAATGCCAGCAAACCGCGTCCCCGAGCAAAGATATCTCGGCCATCCAGGCTGGACTGGGCTCAGCCTTTGCAAAAAGGCTGCCGGGGGAGGGGAGCGGCATGATGTCCCCAAGCAAACAATGCCTTTAAAAATCCGATCTGGACAAAAGTCAGCCAAGGTCTTTATTCACGTTAATGAAGATGGAAGGCACTAACTGTCCTTGGAAAGCGATGAGTCAAACTTGACCGCTCTTCAAACACATCCCCAGATTCGTTTCCAACCCGAACAGAGGCGCGTTTCTCCAACGCGGCCTCCGATTGCTCCCGCTGTGGGAGAGGCTGAACTCGATTCCCTCAGAGCAGGGCGGTGGAGACGGCATCTCCCGCGAGTGGGCGCGCCGGCGGCCGTCGCTAGGGGTCGCCGGTACCCCTACGCGCCTTTGCCACCTTAAGTTTTGAACTCCGAGAAAATAAAACTTTGCTTGATAAGCAGCTATTGTGGCCCAAATTCTATTAGGACTACACCCTGCCTGTCCACATGAACCCCCCATCCCCGACACACACACACACACACACACACACACACACACACACACACACGATCTCTGCCCAAGCCACTAAGCAGTCTGGAAGAAAGGGGAAGATGGTGATTCAGAATCCAAATGCGAGCCTCGGGTGCAGCAAGGTGTATCTCTGCAAGTGTAGGGACTGGGACTTAGTCACCCACTAACACAGGCACACTCCTCAAGATCTGGGACCCCCCCACCCCTGAGCACTGCGGTAGGCTTCCCTTATCTGTCACTGAAAATCTTATGCTGTACTTTCTAAAACTCCTCCAAGACATCTGGGGTACTGTTTCCAGCTATGATGACCTGAGACATTAAAGTCATGGGTCTCTCTTACTGCTGCTCCTTTCTCTTAGATACTTCAAAGGAGCAGAGATAAACTTGCCTTTGACTTTAAGTCACTGACTTGGAATTCAGAAGGTAAAACTCTGGTCCCGGTTAGGGTTCTAACTCACCAGCAACAGGCGCCCCGCCCCTCATGAGGCCGCTTGTTTTCTCAACTGTCCGAGAGTTTTATGTCCTAGAGCCTCCATGCGTCTCTCCACTACCCACTTCACCCAGGGAGACGCCACAGCGACAGAAAGCGTGTTCAAAACGGGTTATCTTATTATCTTACTCTCTTAGTGGAGGCAGATTCCACTCGCTGAGCGACGGTAGGCCGGGCAAACATATGAAGACTTCCGAATTGTCATCTACCTTTCCAAAATGTTGGAGGTCAGATGTCATCTTCATTGGATGTTGCCCTCTTCTGTCAGTCCTAGCACCTGGTAGGGATACTTGGAGACCTGAAGGTGACAGAGTCGGTCCGCCGCCCTAGGCGGGGGGGACTCCGCTACGATTTACCACTAGGTGGCAGACTCGGTCCGTTCGAAAATCACCGCGCAGCCACAGCCTTCCACAACCGACTGCCCCCCACACCCACTTTTTTTTTTTTCTTTAATCTGTTAGCGGGAGGAGGTTGCTTCTATAAGCAACGCTGCAAAGCATTTAATTTAGTGGATGTAATTCCGTTCTTCCCGATGCTCACTCCTCTAGCAACCAACCACAACGCGGTCTCTGGAGCTGCGTTCACGTATTATACGTTGGTTTTTCCAGTCCCAAAGGCTGAATATATTAGAAGGGAAGGAAAGGGTGCGCTTGTCTTCAAAAAGCAGAACGGAACTCGAAGGTATTAGGCGAGCTTCTTGCCAAACACTGGTCCAACAGCAAAGAAAGTCGGGAATAAACTCCTGATCCCCATGGAGAAGAGGGGTCCTGGAGGCCAAGGGCAGGGTTCTACCCAAGCTTACAGCGCTCAGTAAAGGCGGGGGGTGGGGGGGTGGGAGGGGGTGAGTTTGGTCTTTTGGCGGGGCTGCTGCTCACAGACCCGGAGGCGGGGAGGACTGGGAAGAGCCATTCCTGGCTTCCAACGGGGCGAAGAGAAAGGGGCCGGCTTCGCCACAACACAGCACCCTCGTTCGGATCACTGCGGCGGCATTCCCACTTGTTGCGCAGTGCAGAAAGCCGGCACGCGCCACAGTACTTCGACTCCCAGAAGGCTCCAAAGCCAGCTACAGACCAGCTTACATTGCCCTTCGCCATCCACAAACCTCCGTCCCCAACCCAGCTGCCATAGACGCGACCATCACCGCCGGCAAAACTACAGGACTTCCAATCACTGGTTGGTTTTTACACCAAGACATTCTTCCTTATCTCAGTGTCAGAATGGCAACAGAATTCAGGTGCTCTGAGAAGTCAAGTCCAAGGGGGAAGGAGGCTACCTCCATCTGGAGAACTCACCTACTTAAAGCCTACTAGGCAGCCCCCCCCCCCCGCGCCCCGCGCGCGCGCGCGCGCGCACACACACACACACACACACACACACAACCACACACACAGGAACTTCTTTGCCTCTTAGGACACTATCCTAGCTGGAAAGCAACACTTTTCCACCCCATTTGAGAAATCAACTACAAAGTCCTGTTTTAAAAGTTGGCTTTATCTCCCCTTTCTAAAGAAAAAAAAAAAATCCTCCTAAGGTCATTTCACAATGTTTTTCAAATATTTGACTTTTGCAAACAGAGAGTTTCACCCACCAAGGGGTGGCGCTGCCGCACTACCTCCTCTGAATCTCTTCAAGTTTTTCACAATAAAGTGGGTTGTGAGTGTGGCTACCGGGCAGGGGAGAGAGAGGGAAGGAAGGATTTTGACATCTAGTCCTGGCTACCATTTACTCAACCAATAACTGGAACTCTTTAAGGCTCAGGAAACGACAGCTTAAGAGTTAGAGTCCCATCCCTGTCCAGCAAACCCAGAATAAACTGGAGAATCTTTTCAAGAAAGCATGGGGTAAAACCCTGCACAAGTGAGCGCAGAAGAAAAGGCCAACTGGAGAATTCCCACTTCTGGCTTCCTTCTCTTCAGGCTCCCCAGTTTACCAACAGCTTCTGGCCTTACCAACAGCAGACCCTTAAGATAAGCCAATGCTTGGGCCTGAAGTATTGGAAAGTCTTCCAAATAGGATATTGGAAACTTCTATTTATAAGTGGGGGGAGGAGGAAATATTTCCCATCTACAGGTTTCTATTTCAGCCTGAGGACCCAACTGGAGTCATTTTAGCAAGGGAATGCCCATCTCCTGGCGCCCTTCCTTCCATTTCCTTCTGCCCCAGAGACAATATTCTTTCTCCTTAACCAAAAAAAAGGTATATATTTTAAAGCAAGAATGTGATTTCACCTCATTCCTTTGAGCTCATGTTTGCTACCTCCAGGAATAGCGTGTGGACTAGGGCCAGATGAACTTCAACTTGGGCTGAAGATTTACGAGGTTCTGTTCCAGTGCCAAAGGCTCTTGGTAGTAAATAGTGAGCAAAATAGATACCTGTCTCCTGACAGATCTTGCCGGCCCCCCTCTTATTTTTTTAAGTTATTTATTAAAACCACACACACCTTGCAAAGAAAAAGGGAAACTGGCAGTCTCTGTAGAGGAAGCCAGTGGCATCGCTCAGAGCCACAAACTGTATTTCTAAACAGCCTTTTCCCTGGTTCCCTCTGTCCTGCCCCAGTTTTTTTGGCTTTTTTTTTTTTTTTTTGACAGGAAAAAAAAAAAAGCATCTATTGATACTTTTCTTAAAAAAAAAAAAAAAAAAAAGTTAAGAGCCATAACATTTTCCTCCTGGAAACTATAAACTGAATGGAAAAAAAAAAAATCCACAGAAGATTAAATCAGTTTCCTGTGGCTGCTGGTGGTGGGGGGATAGATGACCAGCTCTCTCTCTCTGTGATGGACAGGGACCCAGTAACAGCTCTGTACTTTCCGTACCCTATTTGGGGTTCTTCTCCAGGTTCAGTTGCTGGACCCCTACCACCAACTCTTAACCACTGCAAAAAGGGGCACCCCATTAAAGGGGTATTTTCATTCCTTTTTTTTTTTTTAAATCTATTGGGTTGTGTTTTTGTTTTCCGTGGAGTAGCTTCGAAACTCATTATTGTAACACTAGATCCATTTTTCTCCAGAGTTCCAATAACACGGCATCATAAAGGCAATGCAATCCACAGTTCTCAAGACACTGACCACGGTCACTACCTTTCGCAGCGGGGTGACCCCTAGCTCCCGCTGCCCAAGAGCGAAGCCCATTTCCGAGGATCCAACTCCCCACCCGCTCCCGCCCCGGGCCGCCGCCGCCGCCGCCTTCCCCCATTCTTACTCCCTCGAGGAGAGCCACAGGTTGCAAATCCAACCAACCTCGCAAAACGTTTTTGCAAAATCACTCACAAAGATCTCCCTTTCTCGCCCGCGCCCCCTCCTCCCTTGCCGGGTCCCTCATCCAGGGCTACAGCGTGCCCTTCTCTCCTCCCGGGTCTTGCACGTAGGAACGCGGGCTGGGGCTGTTTGTTTTTCCCCTCGCCCCTAGCAAGGACCTCGGGAACCTGAAGCCTGACGTCGTCTACTCTCCGGTCTGCAGTTGTCTTTTTACAAAGCTCGCACCATGGGAAAAAATAAAACAAAATTAGGAGAGGCGGGGGAACAGCCATTGGGAGCTAACACCGAGTCACGCAGCGCCCAAAACACAAACACCGCGACCGCCAGAAATCCCGCCACCTTCCCGCTCGGCTGGGCCGTCCTGTGAAGGTTCCCAGAGTCCCCGCACGCTAAACAGCACCGCAGGTGCAAACGCGCACCCCTTTGCCACCCACCCCCCAAATCCCTGTCCCGCCACCAGTCTCTCCCCTCAGGATGAGGAGAGGGAGCGCGCGGGGGTTCCCGACTCCCTCGACTGCAACCAAGAAAGAATAATTTTCAAAGTATTCAACATCCCCGCCCCCAGGCAAGCTAAACCTCCCCCAAACACAGGGTAAGGGGACACCAAAGGGGTCCACCAAAGGGGACACCAGAACACTCGGATCTCGTTAGGAAGACCGCGGATCTAAAAGGAAATAGTAGAAACGATACTTCAACTGGGCTTAAGGGGGGGGGGGGGGAGAAAAACAAAACCGGAGGAGTTCGCTTGCATTTTTCCTCCCAAATCTCGGCTCGGAGGCAGGGAATCTAGAGGAGCGAGGCCGGTGGAAGGGAGCCAGCGGGGCGAGCGAGCGGGCAGCCTCCCTCCTCGCCTCCCGGAGTCACCGAGAAGGACGGGAGAGGAGAAGGAAGGAGAGGCGAGGGAAAGGAGGAGGGAGGGAGGGAAGAGGAGGCAGGAGCGAGGGAGCGAGGAAGGCAGTTTGCAAGCGAGAAAAGAGGGAAAAAACACAGCCGCCCGAATCCAGCGAGATCACAAGCCGTACGCAAGCAGCAGCAGAAAGAGCGAGAGCGCGAGCGCGCGTCCTCTCCGTCGTCTGGGGCCAGACAGCCCCCAGACTTGCCCGGAGCACCCCCCAAACACTGTCTCGTCCTCTCGGCTCCGGCCGCCCCCTAATTCCCCTCCTTCCTCTCCTCCACCTCCTTTTCCAAAACCAAAACAACACAAGGGAGGGTGGCAAAAGCCTCCCCAAACCGGCCGATTCACTCAAAGACAACAAGAATAAAATAACAAATATATAAAAAATCTATATCCTAGAGTGGGAGAGACGTGGGACTAATCTTCGGCATTTATTTTAACACCTGACAGCTAGAATAAATAAATATATACATTTATATCAATAGATACACATAGGAAACTTGGAGCCAAAGCATTTGGCAAGAGCGGAAAAAAAAAGAATTAAAAGGTAAAATAATGATCATGAGCAGCGGCGGCGGCAGCGGCACCAGCGGCACCAGCGGCGGCGGCGGCAGCAGCAGCAGCGGCAGCAGCAACAGCAATAATCACCTGGTGTCCGGCCTTTCCTAGAAACTTCTTGCATCACCACTTCTAAGAACCCCAGTTCTAAGAATCAACAGAGCTCAATTCTCGGAATTTGAGCTGCGGACTTTACCACTGCTACGAGGCAGGGGAGGACTTGGTGTCAGCTCTCCGGGACTTTTGCCTCTCTTAGCCCATGGAAAGCCCTCAAAGCCACAATATTTTTCCAGTTCCCGGAAGATTTCGAGGTCCTCAGCTGCGGAGCGTCTCGGATTCGGAGGTTCCGGTTCGAGGCTCGAGGGGCCAGACGGCGTCCCTCCCTCCCGGGGCCCCGCACGATGGTACAGTCTGCTCCGCCAGCATCACGTGGGCACCCCCTCTGTGACGTCGGCGTCTTCGCTGTAGCAAAGCTCGGCCTCTGGAATTCTGAGAACTAATTTGCTATTCGGTGACATAAGAGGGGGAGTGCGCTTTGCTTTCCCGGGGTCTGGGGCTAATTCCTCCTCTCTTACCCATAAACTCAGCTACTCGAGCTAAATACACAAAAGGGAGAGAGAGGTTCGACCCGTTGGAAAAAGTCTGTTATATATAGTAGCTTTAGAGGCGAGTAAGAGAAAAAAACAATAAACACCACAGCTCTTTCCAGCTAGAATATTAGGCACCACGAGAAAAATATTTGCCAAGCAGTTTTCGGTGGGTTCATTTGCTTTATTTTATTTGGGACGTCTTTCGGTTTTGTTTTGTTGGTTTTTTTTCCTTGTTGATGTGGTGGCTTGGGATTTTTTTTTTTCTTTTTTTGGTGGTTGTATTTTGATGATTTTCGGATTTTTTTCTTCTGATTTTTGCCTTTTGCAAGTTTGTGGTGTTACGTAAATACTAGGATCCCGCGTCGGTTGGATTTTGTTTTGTGTGTGTGTGCTCCCCCCCCCCCACACTCTCTAATCGCTCAAGCGCTTTAAAGAAGATGTGTTATTTTAATATTGAGACTATTGAGAGCGGCTTCAATTTTTGATCGCATGTAACAATCCCAACCCCCACTTTTTTTTTGGGGGGGGCGCAATTTTCTTTTTCCCTTGGACTTTTTTTTTTACTGAGAGGAGGCTCTCCTGCACTTGAGGGACATGTTCAAAGGATTTGTTTTGGTTTGGTTTGTTTCTTTCCAGGACAGCAAGTGGTGGGTTTACTCTTTCTGTTATTGTTGACTGTTAGGACATTTCTTGTTGAAAGAAACGTGTGTGTATTTGGGTATGTGTACGCGTGTGTTCTACCGAATTAGGTGAACCAAATACATGTTTGTGTTTTGCTTTTTCTTAAGATCTCGATCCCCCGCGCTCCCCCCAACTCCCGGCTCGTTTCAAGGTCGTTGTAAAAAAATCTCTTCTGTCTGTGTTTAAGAGATCAGCCGGAGGGAATTCTAAAGGCCTGCCGTGCCAGTATCACAGATACTGCGTGTGTTTAGAACAGCCTGTGCTACAACTACAGCGCGCGGCACGCAGCACAGGCTCCTTAGCTCCGGAGCTCACTTGGGAGGAGGAGGAGGAGAAGTGGGGGGGAACTCTTTCTTTTCTTTCTTTCTTCCTTCTTTCCTTTCTTTTTAAAGGCAAATGCAGTGCGGAATCATTTCACTGTGGGCCTTGGTTTGTTTATTCAGAACTGCCAGTTTCCCTATTTAAATGTTGGTTGGGGTTTTTTCCCCTCCTACTCATCCCCGAATGAGGGAGACTCTTGTTTCTTTTATGTCTCTCTCTTAAAAAAAGGGTGTGAGGGGAAAATAATATTTCAGATTCCTCAAGAATTAACCCAAAATGTTTGGACCAGAAGCAGCTTTCAAAGGTCATGCTGTTCTGAGCCTTGGCTTTGAGAGTCCTTCAGGCGACTCATTAAATTACAGATGAGTTCTTAAAGGTTCCACAAAATTTCTGCACTTGTTAATTTCCAAAAAAGATATGTCCCAAAATACTCTACCTCTCCCAACCTCAAATTTGGGTTTAAAATGGAGAGTTGAGCAGAGCTACGAAAGATTACGGGCTGTTTCTTGGGATATTTGGGATCTCTTTCCCTGGAAAAGTCCGTAAGAAGTTCAGATCTGTTGCTGAAAATGTTATTGTCAGTGCACCCCTCCCGCCGCCACCACCTTTAAAAGGCGGTGTAGGGAATTTTAGATCCAGAAGAGGTCCAAAGGGGTTGATTATTTTCCACAAGTTCTGGAGCTTAGAAAATATGCCTAAGTGTCTGTTCCTATGAAATCTGAATATTTTAATACTTATTGACAGATGGATTACTGCAGCCTCTGCAGAAAAGCCTGTCTTGTAAAGGATTTTTGAAAAATATACATAGGCCTAATCCTGTCACTGTTGTTGAAATGAACATTTTACCCCCAAAGACACATGATATTGTCAAGTGCAGATTCATTCTGCCAGAAGGCGGACTATCTGCTTTTTTATTGTCTCCTTCCCCTCCCTTTTCAGAGTTTTAAATGAATTCCACTGGATTCAAAACGATACCCCGATTTTGCCAAAGCGATTTTCTCTGTGCATTTACATGTGTGATATTTTTTCTGTCTTTGAGAGTAGGAAGAACTTCAAGGTTTCTCAGGTGTATCTGTATAGGGTTTGGAATGTGAAATATATGGCTCTGCTCTGTTATTGATCCTATGATGGAGTTACTTTTATGATTTTTAGTCACTTTTCTAATCAAAGTTGCCACCGTGCCTCATTGGTCTCTTGCCATCGCCCCCCACCACCCCAACCTTAAACACGGTTTGTCCCTCCTGCGTTCTCTTTGCCACTCCAATCTTAGCCCCATGGGGGCGCTGCAGAGCAGAGGGAAATCTGCTCCCACTGGCAGTAGAACTAGCCAGAATGGGGGCTGGGAAGGAATTCACCCTTCTTGCACCTCAGACCTTTTTAATTCTTTGCAGGCAGCCCTTGGAAGGAAAACCCACCAGGTCTAGTTTATAGATAATTAACCCCACCACCACGGAACTCAAACCTTCTCAACACATTATTTCTGGAACCAAGTGCCAGAGTCCCACATTTCTATGATGGTGGTTTTTTGGTTTTGTTGTTTTAACCAAATCAGTGTTTACATTGAAAGAAATTGATCAGAAGGGCACTGTTAAAAGGAAAAAAAATTGAAAATATTCGAAAGATAGAGACTTTAGGTAGATCCCTTTCTCTCTACCGAATGAACAGTGAGGAAAATTGTGCACCCGTCTCTCAATCTCCTTTCAAATCCTGGGAACATAACTGTCGGATTTTATATCAGTTGAATTTCTTCCACATTGTCCTCCTTTCTCTCATTCTTGATCTCTCCCCATCAGTAGCCAATTGGCATCACTGTGTGGGCTCCTTTACTCCAGCAGTGCTATGTTACAGGATTAAAGAAAGGATTGACTTGAATATATTCAAATTCTTTTAAATCAACCTTAAGAAGCTCTAAAGAGTGATTCTGTGTCTGGGGTCTTATGAGTGATTTCTGCAGACTCAGAGGGACCATGTATCACCCAGTCCTGTTATTGAATGATCACTGGCTAGTAATACTCAGAACAGAGGACCAGGCCATTCCCTTTGCCCAGTGGACTGGGCATAGTACTAGGTTCCTGAACGCAGCTGCTGGGTAAATATAAGCTTTGTTACAAATAAAATAGCCTGGTCCTAATACTACATCTATTTAAGGAAAGGGACAGATTTTGCATCCAGTTCCCCACAATTCAGTCATAGATGAAAAGGAAGCTGTCCTTGGAATAAATACTGTCTTGTCCTCTTTTCAAGGGGGCTCCAAACAGGAAGTCGGTTTCACCTGTCAGGAACTTCTGGTACTTTGGTAGATCTTTCAACTATCACATCTCAGAATTATAGATTTTAGAATGGGAAAGAACCTTGTAATCAATTATACAACTCCCCCAGGCTTCTCCCTTTCAAGAGGACAGGCTGGCCCTGTGTGTGTGAGCATGTATGACCCCAGGCATGTGTGACCCCAGGACACACCTGAAAATGGGTCCTCGTTTGATGGTCCTGCGTCATTTCACAGAATGAGGGTGATCTGACAGCCTGGCTTTAGAGGAGGGTGTCCTGTTTTTCTGGCAGAATTGGGGAAAGCGAGGCTGCTTTGGCTTCCTAGTTAACTGTAAATTGGTCTTCAAAACGAACTCCTGGTCATGATGCTACTATTGAGTTTTGATGGACATTTGGGTTTGGTTATGTTTGTCACCTAAGCTGTGGTACTCGACACTACTTCTGTTGGGTGTGGGTGGTGCTGTCCACCTGCTGCAGAAAATTTTACCTATTCCTTTTCTCTCAAATGCTTCATTTAGAGTTATTGTAGACACGCTCCCTATATTATCCTTGGAGAAAGGAGATTTCTTGGTATATTTTACAGAAATTGAGCAGAAAGTTTCGAGACAATAAAAGAAAAAAACAGAAGATGATTTCCAGCTACTACCTTCTGAAAAAGAAGTGTCAACGTTTAATTTTGATCCATATGCTGCCTGCTTTCAGCCTGTTTTATTCTGAGACTTTTTTTTTTCTTTAGAAACCTTTTCTAGCCTAGCTCAGACTTTCCCCCCAAAACACTCATTTTCCACACTTTTCTCACTTTTTAAAAATGGAAATAAATATCAGGAGCTTAAAATAGAGAAGTGGGGGGGGCGTGCCTAATCATTTGTTTATTGCATTGGATCACTGTTTTGAATAGCAGGGTTTTCACTTCCTATGAAACTCTAGCATGAAGAAAAGCAGCAGCTGGACCAGGAAGGGATGAAGAGAGGAAAGCACTTGAGTGTTTGTAAACTCTGGGTAGCTGGCCCACCCTCCCTGCGGCTGCCTGCCTGTACTTAGCTGTCTTTACTACCTAAGGCTAGAAGTGGAAAAACTTGATTTGCGTGTTGTGCCTGCATTTTTTCCCCCTTCTTCTCCACACCGCCCTCTGTACACCTGACCCTGAAGAAGCCTATCTGAAGCCAGCTCGCTGGCAGGCAGAGCTGGAGAGCGGAAGAATGTGCGGAGGGAGGGAGCGCTTCGGTACTTTTCCATTCACATCTCCACAGTGGCTTTTCTTGTTTATTTCACCCTCCACCCGCAGAAACCTTTCAGCTGCCTGAAATTCGAGTCATTACACCGCTCCCTGAGGTCAGACTACAGATGCTCGGTGCATGTTTCCTACATGTCCGTGTCTATGTAACATAGGTACATACAGAAACCCACACACTTGCACACAAACACGAAACTCCACAGGGGCATGGTGTGAGGTAGGAAGAAAAAAAAAACAAACCTGGATTTGTTGCCAAAAAAACCTTGGCTTCTAATTACAGTCCTGCCTGTAACTCCCTTATGGAGAGCAAAACCACTTGTCAGGACTCAGTTTCCTCAGCCTTGCAAAGAAATAACTCCGATGATTTGCACGACGTGTCTCTGTTCTAAATTCTATACCTTTATATCCAAATACATATTTATATAACTTTAAGATGGGGGGGCAATGGAAAGGAGCTGTATCATATGTGTACCTGGCATGGGGGAAGGGGTTAAAATTTAAACTTCTAAGTAAAGAAGGCAGTCCCAGAATCCTCACCTCTATCAATTTTTAACCAATTGTAGACCAAAGTCTGGGGTTTTGCTGAGTGGGTCCAAAAACCAATTGAAGATTTTTGATGTTGAGTTGGAAGAGACAGGTTCTAAGACCTTGTACCTTTGCTCTCCAGCATTCATAATCAGTTGTGACAGTTCCCAAGTGTCTTTTCAGCACTATCGTTCTTTTTTTTTTTTTTTTTTTTTTTTGCCTTCTGTTTGTTTTTGGAAACTGTCCCAGTCAATGATAGGAAAGAGATGACACTTGTAAGCTGGGCAGTCTTTAAACCACTGGGCCCCATGTGGATATGAAAAATATGTCCTAACATTCATACACACACAAAGGAAGGAAAGAAAAAAAAAAAACCTAGAGAGAGATTCCTAGTAAGAAACTTAGAGGTAATTCAGCCATAACTGCCTTAAAAGTAATGATTTGAAGTTAGAGGAAATAACAGATGAGGAGTTTGCCCTTACCAAAAAAAAAAAAAAAACTAAAAACAAACAAACAAACAAAAAACCATTGATCTTCCAGAACAAACTTGAAGACAATGAAAGAGATACTTCCAATCAGTATTTCCTATATTTTTTTGATCTCTGTTCTTTAAGACAAAGGTCTAAACTTCTCAGACCCAACTGTCTAGATGAAATAAGGTCTTTGTCAGACCTTGGCATCCTCAGGAAGTAATAAAACAGCCCTTAATCATTAGCAGTCACATCCTACCACCACCGTTTCTCCTTTGGCTTAGGCCCTCTGAAATATTGCTGTCCATGTACACGGAGACATGGAGTCAATTACACTCTCAGTATAGAACTCCTGAGTTATAATGTGCTAGAAGTGGGAGGGTCCTTAGCAAACATCCAATCCAATGTTAATGATAGTATGCAATTGGACACTGAGGCCCAGACAGAAGGCATTTCCACATCCACTGAATCGCTGGCAGAGCCAATCTAGAATTCTGATGCCCTGGTTCTATAATCATTGTGGTTTGTTGTTGTTGTTGTTGTTGTTTTCCATAGCTCATCATGGAAAGAGGATATAGGGTGTGCAACCCTGCAAAAGAGCCATTTGGTGTGGCCTTACATTCAGAGCAGGCCTCAGAGTTGGACTTCTGATATGTTCTCCACTGAGGTTCTGCTTCAGTTCTAGTGGTGCACAAGAAGACCTTCACATGTAAGTTTTGTGTGCGGATCCTGCTGCAGGACCCAGTGTAGGAGCCCTCCCAGTCTCTCATGGTGCCGAGATTTCATACTATTACTAAATCTAGAGTTGTCCTGAATCATGTGATTATATTGGAACCTGTGTATGTTGTTGTTTAAAATGTAAATTTTAAAATATATTTGGACTAGAAGCAATGAAGCCACAGTAGCAATGAACACACCTAATACCCAGATTGTACCATAAAATAAGGATTTGCTAAAAAAAAAAAAAAGGGGGGGGGAGGGGGAGAAAAAGACACCAAACAAGTACACAAAAGTCCATACATTGCTGGGGAATATTTCAGAGACACTGGCACCACCTGAAGAGCTTCCAAGGGGCAAAGCTGCAAAATTTGAGTGACAAGATAGAATAATATTAGATGATAACCTGAAGTATAAAATAAATGCCTACACATTTACACAGATATAAATAAATTATGGGAAAAATTAATAAATGGAAGAGAAGAGACAAATTTCCCATGCCAAAGAATTCCAAATAATTTATGTAGATGCTCTCCCCTGAAGGAAGGAGAGTATAATTCCCCTCTCCTTATGTGTGAGCTGGGCATAGTGACTTGCTTCCAAAGAGCATAGTATAATAAGGGGAGAGGGGGAGGTAATTTTATATGGAGAAACCAGACTAACACTACAGCGGCCAGGACATCAAGGTCAATATCAACAACGATAAACCATGAACAACCAACCAAACAAATAATGATAAACCATGTTGATTGTATGTACCTTTGATATAAGGTGGTGAAATGGGTCATAACCTCTGTGGTCTTCCATATACCCCAGTCTGTTTATGAAAAAACATCAGACATATTGTAGTAGAGGGGCGTCGGACAAAATGCTTGACCAGTACTCCTCAAAACTGTCAAGGTCATCAAAAACAAGGAAATGCTGATAAGTTGCCATAGCCTAGAGTAGCCTAAGGAGACATGATAACTTCATGTAAAGTGGTACTTAATGGAAAAAGACAGAAGGTAAATCTAAACAAATCTGAATACATGATGGACTTTAGTTAATCATATTGTGTGAATATCAATTGTCACAAAAGTACCTTACTAAGGTGAAATGTTAGTAATGGGGGAAACTGGGTACAGGATTGTTCTCTGTACTATCTTCACAGTTTTTATGTTACAAAACCACAAATATGTGTATGTGTGTGTATATATATATATGTGTGTGTGTGTGTATATATATGTGTGTGTATGTGTATATACACATGCACATATATATAACCCCTCTCTCTCTTTCTCTCCCCCCCCCCCATACTAGAAGCCTCCAAAAAGTGCCCCAGGATTCTCTTGAAATCTGAGAGGTCCTGCCTGCAAAACAGAGTCCGGACAATGAGGGAACTTGCCTTTATTCTTTCAGTTGACTAAATTGAAAGCAGTATGGCTAATTTTTGTGTGTCATCATCTGGATGGAGAGCACTAGGGAGGCACCAAAGGCCAAATGTCGTTATGGTGGTCGATGACTCAAGCCACCTCCCTGATCTGCTTATTCAACATTTTCCTGTGGAGATTCTCTTGAAAACAAGGCCCTGAAGAATCTTTACCATCAGTCCAAATGGGGCATACAGAACTTCAGATTCATAACTGAGGTTGGGAGGAGCCCCAAGAGCTTCCCGGGATGTCTGCCATTTCATTGTACAGCTCTGATAGAACTGTTGATCTCATCAGAGTTGTAACTCTGGGTGTCAAGGGGAAATAACTGACTGGACCCATGACTCTGTGACTTTTTTCTTCATCATCTGGATTTGACACTATAATCTAAACTCTCCTCAGCCTTCAGCCTATTAGTTCTGTAGTTGAAAGGTCCAGAGAGACAAATGGTTTGCAAAGACAACCCCCAAAATTAGTGGTAGAGTTGATTCCCATCAACAAGTCCACCCTGAATCACTTATTTTGCAGCTGTATCCACTCTGGAAAGCTGAAAGCTGCTATTACATTGATGTACATTACTTCAGTAATGCCTCATTAATTTCTAACCAGTTGTCAGTTACCAATGGTGTCTAGTTCCCATGCACTACTTGAGTTTTAAGTGTCTCTTCCTTTTTTTCCTATCTTTTCCCACATCTATCAACCTCTCTGCTAAGTGGCTATAAAATCTTTGGACCAATACTTATGTCCACTGTGGAGGCTGACATTTAAATAATTCTTGGTGAAATTCAGTGAGATTGAATCCTGTCGTACTATATTTTGGTTAGCATGACTCTTTCAGTGATCCATTGGGTCACATGTCTCAAGAATCAAAGTTCAGCCCTTTGAATTAGTAATTCTACTTCTAGGAACCCATCTTTGAGGTGCATACAACATACAGGAAAAAACTCAAACATATAGGGTCAAAGTCGTTATATGAATATAGGTATCTAAGTGTTATATCTAACAACAACAAATACGCACAGCCTCCATGTCCCATTGTGACTGACTTGAGAGAAAAGGTGTTGGGTGGAGAATGATGAAGTGTAATCTAATTTTTAAAAATTGGAATTGGAAGATACTTATGGTAATAAATAAAGTGAAAAGTAGGATATATATATATATATGGCATATTATAACTATGTTTAAAAATACTCTTCATAGAAAATAAATGGGATATAAACAAGAATACACAATAAACAAATAGTTTGGTTGTCTTAGGGTAGTAGGATTTTGAATGCTTTTCTCCTCCCTTATTTTTTTATCTTCTAAATTATGTAATGTTTATATATTAGTTTGATATCCATCTTCTTCCTATCTATCTATCTCCCTATCTCACAAGCACACACCTATGACACTGAAAAGCCCTAAGTGAATTCTTTTAAATGCAATTAGTTGCTTAATTCACAGGTCTTCAATGTTTGGCCTAAAGTTAATGCTGTCCACATCTTTAGGACCTATAGCAAAAGTGAGAACAGAGCATTCACTCTTAGAGAAGACCTTTCACTCTGGGAGACACTTGTCTCCGCAACAACAAACAGCACCCATGCGGAGCACGTTAACCTAAATGAGATGAGGTGATCTGTAAATCTCTTATCTATCCCTGCCCCCTGGGTCTTAGTGTGCTTCTCCTGTTTGCTGGTGTTTCAGAGCATCAGCAAATGTCAAGAGGTTTTCTTGTTACTTTGGTGTCTCTCTGAGGCCACCCCCAGAGTTTTCCTGGTGGACAAACTGCCTTTTGGAGTTCTCTGGGGGCTACTGGCCATTTATTTTTGATTTTTATAACAGGTTTGACTAGTGAATGCTAAAGCAAAACATTTTTTTTTTCCTTCGGAGAATCACAATCTATTAGGAACTTTGGGAAGTATATTATTATTTGAATCACTGATTTTTGGTAAAGGGCATGGGGGTAGACATCAGAATCAAGGGGGTGAGGGTGAGGACCATGCTTCTCAGAAGCCCCACTCCCCTGAAACTAATGTCCTTCTTCACACTACTCACCCCATTTGCGCAAGTTCACTGACCGTCTCTTGTGAAGGAGACACTGCATTAGATGCTCGGAAACCAATATGAATATGATCTGATACTCCAGGGGGCACAGAACCTACTGAATCATCAGAAACTCAGAAAAGTACTAAAACTTGCTTTAGGTCATACAAAAGATAGTCCCCAAGCCGGGACAGGGCCCCAAGTATGTCCTGACTCTGAACCAAACAAAACTCTGTGGCTTCTTCTCAGATGCTGTGTCCTACCTCCCACTCTGCCATCAGTGTGGGCATTCATATCCCCCACTTCGGCAGTTCTTTTCTCTGAATTTTTCACCCCATATTGGTTAGAACAGAAATAACCCAGACATCTCAGTGTACCCAATACCCAACGTGGGAAGATCCCCATGAGCCTGGGCACATACAGAGCCTTGGCTATCTTCACCACCACGATCAATAGCTAGGTTCAGTCTGCAGGCCAGAGCTTTGCCTGGACCTGATTTTTGTATCTTCTTGAAACTGACAGGCTCCACCATGAATGGTCATATCATCCAGCATCATCCTCTCCCAGAGCACACAGCCTCCAGTAACATCTGCAGCCTGGATGTCAGAACCCAACAGCATCCCTAGCAGGAACTGCACACCTAATACACCTTGATGCCTGCTTCACTCTAAGCCCAAGTTCGCTCTGGCCATCCCAGATCTTTGTGTGATAAATGGGTAGATGATCTCTCCAGCTGCCAGCCCTGCATCCAGACCACTTTCCATAGCACTGTCGTCACCAAGACCCAGCCCAACCAGGGTTGGGCCTATCTGCCAGTGGTTGTAACCGTTTCCTCTTTGTGGCCAGGCAAGGATGGATTGGATATAATGATACACGCATAACACCACCAGACAAGATTGCGGCAGTCTTACCATTAGTTAGCCCAGCAGCATTCAATGAGGAAACTTCAGGGTACCAAGAATAACCTTACTCCCTGGAGACACTGGCACTACAATGCTAGCCAAATATTCAAAAGAAAGTGGGGACAGAAAAAGATAACTTCTGATAGTAATAAAAGCCATACTTGATGATGACAGATTAAGAAAAATTGGTGGTGGTGATGGCAAATCGAGAAATCAAGTGCTTAAGTCCCTCCAAGTTTTCCCAGTCTTGCCTCCTACAACCATTTTCTACACCAGACTCCGAGGACCCATGCACTTACCTCATCCCACACCCCTGCCTCGATCTCTGCCTTTCTTCAATAGGCTAGGTGCTCCTCAAGGGTAAGAGTATTTCATTTTTGTTTTCCGACACTTGTGCCCAACACATTGCTCACTTAAGAAATGCTGGTTAAGTTCGAGTTAGGTAGAACTGAAAGAGAATCTGATGCGAAGTCTAATGATCTGGGTTCCAGTTAAAGTTCCATAACTGACTAACTTCTGTGGGTCTCGGTTTCTTGTTCTCTAAACTGGTAATTTCTGTTAAAGGACTACCTTACAGGGTTCTCGTGAGAATTAAGGACAATGGGGTGGGGGAAAGTACTTTGGATGTTACAGTGCACAGGTCAAAGTAGTTGCTGAATGTTGAATGAATGGACAAACTAATGAGTGAACTATCATAGTTAAGTAAAGCCTTCAGGTTATTCCCTAACAGATTCTGTGACTCAGATTATGTCTGGGGAACAGTGATTTAAAGTGTTCTGCCTTGACTTTGTAACCATCCTTAAATATATTCATTTCACTTCCCAAAATATTTTAACCTTTTAAGTTCAGGAAGACATAAATTAACTGCTAAGGATTCATACTGATCCAAAAAGAATAAAAAAGATCATCAGAAAGTCTTTTTGTTCTTGAAATGCAGAATTGGAAACGAACCTTTTCCCAGTAGTGGGAACTGAAATCCAGTACTAGATCCTCCTTTTCAGTACCTTCTTCCTCTTTCTTACTCCTCCTTCTACCTTAGCCCCTCCTTATTCCTCCCCTGCACCCAAATGGAAAAAATCATTTGTTTCGAGTTAACTTCAATCTTAGCAAAAGATATAATCAAAGTCCAAATGAATCAGGGCTGTTTTCTAGCATCAACAAGGTGGATTTCTATACATTTTTCAAGCAATTGAGTTGATGGGTGAGTTACTACAACAAGATGGTTGATAACTTTCTACCAAAGGCTTGACCTGAGTGACAGGGGGAGCCCTGGGCCAGTGACATCCTCCTAAGAGAATCCCTGCATCTAGCCCTCCCATCTCCATAACAAATGCAGAGTGGATCCATAAATGATGAGGTGAATATAAAAAGGGATTTGTAGCAAGTTGTTCTTGTTAGGGAAGAGAGAAAATAGGAGCACAGGTGCTGGAGAGAAGTAAGGCCTTCACTCTAATAACTGCACGAAGCAATAATTCAGCAGATGAAGCAACAGACCTTTGTTAAAGTCAGAACTATTCAAAAGCCCATATCCTGGTTCCTGCAGTCTATAACAATAGGGACCTACATGGAACGAAATACCCAGTGGGCTTAGTAGAAATAGGTGCTCAATGATCTCAAGAGAGGGCCAGGGGCAGCGGGTGGTAGTGGCAAGAGGAAACTTCTAGAATTGGGAGCCTGTCTGCCCATACTTGCCAGTTTTGCCAGCACCAAGCCCTTGATCAACAGCTCATTTATTTTTGGATTCCTAGAGGTGGGAAGAGGAGAATACTGGATGTATATGGCATTAAAAAAAAACTCCAACGTGGGTGAGCTGGGACGATGTCCAAGCTGTGCAAGGGCAGCCACCTCCCCCATACGATTCCTTTTTTTTCCCTTTCCACCCCTCCTGTTCCCAACACCTCGCACCCAACCATACCTGTAGAAGCAACATTCCTGCACAAAACTAAATGTGTCTGGGGAGGGGAGGGAGGCAAAGCAAAGAAACATAACACCAAAATACTTCTCATCTCAACTCTCCAAACTGGAAAGTTTTAGTAAGAAAATGGAAGAGTGCTGGAAGGTTCTAGAACTAAAAAGTTTGAAGAAACAGAACATAGTCAGATATATTTCATTATTTTATCACCCATTTGGCTGGACCTTTTTAGGATGGGATAAGCATTGTTGATATTTTCAGGTCTGATCAATATGCAACCACAAAAATTACAAATTCAGTACCTACTGTGTGCTAAGCACTGGGCTAGACTTTGCATATACAAAGAACATTGACAAACTTGTCCCCGGAGGAGCCCATAGTCTAGTCAAGGAAACAAACATCACACAAGTAAATCTGCACAAAAATATTTACTATAAAATATGATAACTGAAATGCAGGAAATATGTATGGTACCATGAGGTGGGGGAAGGACATCATTTGCGCAGGGTACAAGCCTCTCTATTAAAGTAGGCTTTAAGCTGAAAAAGAAGGATGGGTTAGCCAGGCCAAGAGTGAAGGGTAAAGTGTACTGGGCAGAGTGAACAGAGGTCAAACAGCCCTCTAAATCTCCAGCATGGTCAGAGACCTGAAAGATGCCAGCATGGCATAAACAGAGAGACTGGTAGAAGATGGATTTGGAGGGAGAAACAGGAGCTAAACCACAGGGGCCTTTGTAGACCATGGGTAGGAATTGGGAGTTTATTCTAAGTATATTGAGAAATCACTTCAGTTTTTTAGGCTAGGTGATGACATGATCTGATTTATATTTTGAGAAAAGCATCCCTACTATCACGTGGAAGTTGCATTAGAAAGGGGTGAGAGTAGATTCTTTAAGAGCTACAGTAGGAGTTGTGGTGAGAGAGGAAGGGAGATGGCAGTGTAGGTGGAGAGGTGGGCAAAGTTTGAGGTATATGTTGAGGGTAGAATTGACAAGATTGAAAGAAAGGTTGGATTGATCAAGAGTCGGGGTAAGGAAGAGAAGGGTTACTAAGAACAAATCCCAAGCTTCTGGTTTGGGCAGTTGGGTGGGTGTTTCCATTTCCTGAGTTGAAACACTGCAAAGTAAAAGTTTCTGCATGGCAGTTGTTGGGAATCAAGAATTTGGTTTTGAACATCGTATGTCTGAGGTGTCTCTGATGTCAAGGTAGGGAGCTGGATATGCAAGATCTGAACCCAAAAGATAGGTCTGGTTTGAAGATACAAATTTGGGATTCGTCAAAATAGACATAGTATTTAAAGCTGGGAGAAAAGATTGGTTTTCATATCAGACCAGGCATGAAAAATAGAATAAAAAACCAGTAAAGGTGGAATGACCCTTAGAGATACTCCAGTCCAAACTCACTTCTGATCCCATAGCAAATAGGAAGTTAAAGAAATAAAGCTATTGGTGGAAGTAGAGTTAGTGATAGATTAATTCTTCCTTCGGGATTAGCACTTTTGTTGGTTTATTTTACATTGCTTTGTCAATATTTGACATCAAAATGGTTGAGACTAAGAAATCTGTATAGCTCTATTGGTATGACTCATGGTGTCACCTCCTCTACCTTATAGTCTCACCTGCCACATGTGATCCACCCACGCTCATTACTAATTTGCTCCCCTCTTCCTTTAGCCAACATAAAACCTTTTTTTTAAAAATAGATTTTATTTATTTGAGAGAGAGAGAGAGAGACAGTGAGAGAGAGCATGAGAGGGGAGAAGGTCAGCGGAAGAAGCAGACACCCTATGGAGCTGGGAGCCCCATGTGGGATGCGGGGATCATGAACTAAGCCGAAGGAAGCTGCCCAACCAAATGAGCCACCCAGGCACCCAACAATAGAACCTTTTCTCCTGGTTCCCTACTTATTGAAAAAGAAGGTGCCGCCATTCCAGTGGACATACCTGTGCAATTTAATATCGAGGAAGTCTAAGGTTTAGAGCAGTGACAAGGGGCTGAAGGGATGTCCCTGTGAAGCTCCATCCTACGCAGCTTGGTGCCCACAGCCCCTGTGATTATTTAGCAGCTGGACTCTCTCTCCTCTTGAATATGAGTGCCTGAATTTCAAGAGTTACTTTTCTTCTCCTTGGTATCCTAATTCAGCCCTGGCTCCTAGGATAAGTGACTTACCCATTTAATACATGTTTTCAATGAGAGGGACCCAATCCATGGAAGCCTTTCGTTAGACTCAACCTACCTTTAGTAATCTTTCCATCCTTCCAAAGAAATACATTTACTAAGCACATACTATGTGTGTTAAAAGGTTGCAGTCATGTTTAGCCTTTAAAATACAGTTATATGGGCATTGTTATTAGCTCTTATCCAGTATATTTAGGTGTACATTTGCATACCTTTCATCAATTCAGTAAATATTTAATGCACATTGACCGTATGTACAGAGGTGCAAGAGGAAACCTCTGTCACTCAGGGCTTTAAGACCAGTGCAGGAGAGCAATATCGACAAACACACAATGATAAGGGCTATCACTAAACAGCAACCGGTTTATTTTGATTGACCATGGGAACATGATTGCTTCAAACCAAGAGATCTAGGAAAGTTTCTCGGAGGGGTAGAACTTGAACATCATAATAAAATAATGTAGGGGTGCCTAGGTGGCTCAGTCAGTTAAACATCTGACTCTTGAATTCAGCTCATGTCATGATGTCAGGGTTGTGGGATTGAAGTCTGTGTTAGATTCCATGTTCAGTGGGGCATCTCCTTGAGATTCTCTCCCTCTGCCCCTCCCCTTGTTCTCTATCTCTCTAAAGAAAATAGATAAATTAAAAAAAAAAAAACCAAGAAAACAGAAGAATGTAAGATAATGAAAGTATTCTTGACATAAACATCAAAAGTATAAGGATAGCTTTGAAATAATGAAAACTAGATATATATGGTCCTTAGTATGTACTGTTTTAATACATTCATGTTCACTCTTGTGAACTTACTTAATTTAGCCCTGTAAAAGGGATGGTATTGTCATCCATACTTTACAGCCAGGAAGCTGAAGTACAGAAAGGTCAAGTAACTTACTTAAGATCGAGCAGCTAACAAGCAGCAGAGTTGGGATTTGAACCCTAGGGATTTAAGTCTTTGCCTTTAGCCGTGATGCTGTACTGCCTTACAAATGAAGGGCAAAACTTCCACACAGGTAAGGTTAGGAGTTACAGCGGGTTAAAGAGAAGGGGTATAGGGAAGGAGGATATTCCAGACAGAGAAGAGTTAAAAGAATGGCCCAGAGATGAGGTGTACATGTAACAGTACTTTATTTTGTCTAGGAAGCTGTCTAGTTTGCAGAGAACTTCTTCAGCCTTTCCTGAATGTGCTTCTCCTCATGACCCTGTGAAGCCAGGATTATTATTCTAATTAGAAAGAGGAGTAAACGGGGACTCAGACTGGGAAGGCACCAGCTGGGCTGATAGCTATAGCTTGAGGTTCAAAATCTGGTCATTTAGCTGCAGATAAGTGCCTTTTCGTGGACTGAAGTATTAGCAAGTAAATACATCCATCACTCCTACCCTGAGCCAGGCCCTGTGCTAGCCTGTTCATATATGTTCTAATTTCATCCCCACAACAGCCCTGAGAGGTAAGTGTTGTTACATTTCAGAAGAGGAAACAGTTCAAGTCTGCCTCTACTTGACTTTTTTTTTTTTTGAGAACAATTTCCTATGAGGCATGTTGGTTTTCAGTTTCATGGTTTGCCTGCTCTTTGGTCCTTGGGAACCCCTGAGGACAGAGTATTACCTGTGGGTTATCACATGCAGCTTTACTGAGAATGGAAAATCCCAATTAATCTCTTTGCCAAAATCTTCAGTCAGTCTTGCTTTTGGCCAACCTTTCCTGTGTGCTGAAAGTCAACATTTAAATATGAAACTCGGCTTTGGTTTCCAAAAATTTAATTGCATTATTAAGAATTAGTTGAAACTGGGCTTTGTGAATCTAGGAGGAGAAGGCTGGGAAGGAGACTGACCAGACACTGCAGGCTGGCCCACAGTGCATTGCAATCATGGAAGGGCTCAATGTAATCTGCAAATGACCTGGCTGATGGCACCATTTCCAGCTCAGTGCACACCTGCTGTGTAGGGCATAATTCTAGCCCCTTTGTGGGGAATATGAATCAGGGGCTAGAGAAAGAGAACGGCTTTACCAGAGATCCAATGACAAGTATGTTAAATACTAAAGACAGACAATCAGGCAAGAGCCAGTTAAAATTCACAGCCCAGGCCATAGACTTGGGCACTGAGGCTGGATTCTGGGACATCCTCCTCTTTTGTGCGTGTTCAGTCTGAGAACCAGGTATGGAAGACTCTGTGTTCAGTCCTCTTGCCTTCTGGGTTGGGTTAAGACTCTTAGGAGGGTCACGATCCTAGCCTAGAATGGCATCATTGAAAAGAGGCAACAAAAAAGAAAGATAAGATGACTTAAGCTTTCAGCACAAGAGGAAGGAGAATGGATGGAGTGAAAATTGGGACATTCCAACTTGATTTTCAAGGACGGGGTTATAATAAAGGGCTTTGTTTTGTAATGCTGTTGTCAACCCTTTAAAAAGAGTTTCTCTGCAAACTGGATGACAAACCAGAGGTTTAGTATGATTTCTCTCTGTGCCTCTTGCCTTGGTTTGCTCATTTGTACAAAGGGAAGGCTACTGCTACCACAAGGTATTCTTTTGAGGATTAAATGCCATGAAGCACAGTCAACGGCTCATTAATATAAAATGTGTAAAAAGTGGGCTGTTTGTTGTACTGTCCGGCTAGCCCAGCCATATGGTACAAAACAGAGCTAGACAGTTAGTATCATTGAACAGAACCTCTGGCAGATAGCTGAATGTGGTGGTGGCGGCGGGGGGGGGGCGGGGGGGGGAAGAGATACTCAGAATTTCTATGAGCCAGCTGCTCTGCCGAGCACCTTACGACAAAACCTTATTTATTACTACTGGGAGACATAGGCAGGTGTCTTCATCTCCTAAGGCAAGGGCCAGAGGTTCTGAATGGGAATAACCTCCTGAGATCAAAGAGCTAATAAGTAGATGAGGGGGATTCAAATCCCACCTGAGTTAAATTCAAAGCCCATGCTCTTGTCCTTACACCATCCCACCACATGTTCTGCTTCCTTGTGAAGATCCATTTTTCAGGGTTTCCAGAGAACCAACAGAGAATGATGGTGGCTAGGGAAGGGGATGGATATATATATATATATATATATATATATATATATATTCTTTTTTTAAAGATATGTCTATGAGTCACTGTGTAACCCTTCTTTTATGAAGTTCAATCTTGCAATCTAAAAAGGCTAAGTGCACAGGATGACCTAGTTCACTTTCACTCCTAACACTGGGATTGGTGCTTTACACCAAAGGGGCAATGGGTCCCCTTTGCCTCCAAATCCAAGTAATTTTTATCTACAAAAATCACTTATTTAAAATCCTGTGTATATTTTTCTTATGGCTTCCTGAAGCCAAGGCAAAGAGATATGCCTCCCATATCTTTTCACCAGCAGCCAGTAGGTGCTCAATAAACTTTCTGGCACATAAATGTTCAAAGCAAGTATACGGTCAGCATGTTATAGCCTTTTTGGGGGGGTTTGCTGAGGGTTCTTTTTGCATTTCTCCAACTTGTGGGCCCAGTATCAATTCATCTGTATACCCACCATTGACCCAAATAAATTTAAAAGCATAATTACCCAAACCAAACCTGTTACCATGTTATACATACATACAGAGAAACCTGCATATATTTGGTGAACATTGATTAAATCCCATTATGTGGCAGACAACAGATGAATTACTGCATAAGTGCCACCAGTTAAAATCTAGACTGAGAGAAATAAATCCACACTTATTTATATGGTCAGTTGTTATATGGCTAAAACAGGAGGCAAGAACACACAATGGGAAAGAGTTTCTTCAACAAATGATACTGGGAAAACTGGACAGCTCCATGTAAAAGAATGAATCTGGACCACTTACTCATACCATAACCAAAAATAAACTCAATGGATTGAAGACCTAAATGTGAGAAGGAAACCATAAAACTCCTAGGGGGAAAAAAAAAAAGAAAGAAAACATTGGCAGTAATTTCTTTGACATCAGCCTTAGCAATATTTTTCTAGATGTGTCCTCAGGCGGGGGAACAAAAGCAAAAATAAATGTTTGGGACTACAGCAAAATAAGAAGCCTTTGAACAGTGAAGGAAACCATCAAGAAAATGAAAGACAGTCTACTGAATGGGAGAAGATATTTGCAAATGATATATCTGATATGTGATTAATATCCAAAATATATAAAGAACTTAAACAACTCAACACCAAAAAACCAAATAATCCAATTAAATAATGAGCAGAGGAGCGAATAGATATCTCCAAAGAAGACATACAAATGGCCACAGACACAAGAAAAGATGTTCAACACCACTCATCATCAGGGAAATGCAAATTAAAATTACAATGAAATCACACATATCAGAATGGCTAGAATCAAAAAGAAAAAAAGTACAGGCATTGGCAATGATGTGGAGAAAAAGTAACCCTCTCACACTGTTGGTGGGATGCAAATTGGTATAGCCTCTGTGGAAAACAGCATTGAGGTCCCCCCCCCCCAATTAGTAATCTAGTTAGGTGGATGGCTAGATAGATAATAGAATATTACTCAGCCATGAAAAGAATGAAATCTTGCCATTGGCAACATGAATGGATCCAGAGGATATGATAGTAAGTGAAATAAGTCAGTCAGAGAAAGACAAATGCCATATGAACTACCATATGATGCAATAATTCCACTATTATTTGCCCAAAGAAAATGAAAACACTAATTCAAAAAGATATAGGCATTTCTATGTTTATTGCAGCTTTATTTATGAGTCAAGATATGGAAGCAACCCAAATAGCCACTGATAGATGAATGGATAAAGAAGATGTGATATATATGTATATATACACACAGTGGAATATTACTCAGCCATGAGAATGAAGGAGAGCTTGCCATCTGCAAGAACATAGATGGACCCAGATTGTACTATGCTAATGGAATAAGTCAGAGAAAATCAAATAACATATGATTTCACTTATATGTGAACTCCAAAATCAAAACAAATGAATAAGTAAACAAACAAAAAGCAGAAACAGATCTATTAATATGGAGAACAAACAGATGATTGCTGGAAGGGAGGGGGGTGGGGAGATGGGCAAAATAGGTACAGGGAAGTAGGAGGTACAGGGCTCCAGTTATTAAAATGAATAAAATAAGTCATAGGGATGAAAAGTACAGCATAAGGAATATAGTCAAAGCTACTATATTTGTATGTTGTATGGTGATAGCATTGTATGGTGACAAGTGGTAGCCACCCTTGTGGTGAGCATAGCATGACATGTAGACTTATCCAATCACTGTGTCTTAATACCTGAAACTAATGTAACATTACTATGTTATGTCAACTATATATGTCAATATATATGTCAACTATACTCCAATAAACAAGCAAATAAAATCTAGTCTGGGATGCTAGGCATGTCATTACTTATGTCATTGCTTTAAAAAAAATTCCGATGTTTAATAAGATCAGTGGGCATTGTTCTGCAGCAATATTAGTCTTCTGCTCTTATTGAAAGTTTAGCTCAAAATCCTGTTTTCTTCTAAATGGTTACCATGTACTGCCACGAGAAACCATTCACAGCACAAGACAGTGGCATAGAGAAGAGTTTGGATTCACACTTGGCACATGGACTTTCCTTTTCACTTTTTGAGTTATGTTTTATAGCTTAGGGTCTGTTATCTCTATGGGCCCTTGATGTTTTAGACTCATGTGTTATTTACTTGCCCAAATTTGGGCTACTGAGGCAGCTGCTCAATTCATTGCATCAAGTCTCTGAAAAGCTAGTTTAGGAAAAGAACAAACTCTTAAAACTGACTTCTTTGAACTGTGACACCAAATACTTGTGTGACCCTAGGAAAGTTAGTTAATTTCTCTGAACCTCAGCTTTCTTATCTCTAAAGAAAGTGGTAATAATACCCAACTCACAAATGTATGTAAGGACAAATGAAGACATAATCGCTAGTGCCTGGTGTACAGGGAACAAATAGCAACTCATTTGGACATGAGCCATGAGCTCAGGAAGGCACATCTTCCAATCCCTCCTCCCATGTCCCTCCCTTATTTGAAAACTCAGATGAAGTGTTTCTTGAATTAGTCACCAATTTGGAACTCCCTCTCCTCCTTTCCTTGTCACTGAGGTAGATAATCTATATGTGAGTCTGAGTGACTATTTCAGTGATACACTCATGCATTTCACTAATCCCTACTACATGGTTCAGCTTTCAAAGTGTGAGGCACTTACCATCCTTTACCTCACTTGATCTTTACAACAGCCCCTCTCCCCACCATGAGAACACAAGTCAGTGTTGTTTTCCTTCTTTGACAGATAAGCAAGTAGAGATTTAGAGAGGTCAAGTGGCTAGTCCAAGGTCACACTTCTAGAGTTAGGTCTATGACTCTGAATTCCATCCATGAGCTTTCTATTATACCAAACAGCCATGAGATTTTTGCTACATACTTAAAGACAGACACTAGGTGCTCTGGAAAAAATAAAACCAGATAAGTACATGCTGATAAAGAACGAGTCAGTTAGTCTAGCCCTATCCATCCCATGGGGCCCAACTCAGCCTCTGCCCAGTATCTCTCTCTCCTGAGTACCCCTTTTGCAGCCCCTGGTCACTCAGATCCTCCTGTGATTCAGAGGGTCTCTCAAACTCAAGTTCTTCCATAAAGCCTTTGGCCAGCCACCCCACCCATTTCTTCAAGTAATATTTACTGAATGCCAGGAACTGTGCCCCCCTGTGCTTTGGACTTTCCTCTAAAACAGGAGGGGGAAACAGACAATACACTCAATAGTAAATATGTAATAGTTTTGATACTAATAAATGCTAGAAAGGGAGAAGGCAGGGAAAAGTGGCAGGGTGTGTGTTGGGCAAGGTGCAGTGTAAAATAGGGTGCTAGGGAAGGTGCCACTAGGTAGGTCACACAAAAGACTGAGAAGAGATGAAGAAGAGAACCATTTGGATATCTAGGCTAAGAGGTACCAGGCAGAAGGAACTATGAGCACCAAAGCCCCAAGCCGGAGCATGCCTGTTGTTTAAGGAACAGCAAAGGGGCTATATACCTGGAGGCTGGTGGTGCCACTAGAACAGAGGGAAGGAGGGCAGAGCAGTGAAAGAGGAGGACAGAGAGGTAAGGACGGCACGTTATATAAATCCTATTGGGCACTGGAAGTACTTTCTATTCCCCTGGATTTGATGGAAACCATTGATGGCTTGGACAGAATCCAAAGTTTATTTTCACTCTGTGCAGACAGGCAAGGCTGCAGCATCAGGAGCATTCAGGGAGTTATTATAATAATCTTGGAGAGCTGATGGTGGCTTGGACTAGGAAATGTTGGGGAGTATTCTGCATAATTTTTAAGGCAGAGTCAATACTGTTCCTGATAGTTTGGATGCTGGTTGTGGAGGAACAGGAATCGAGCCTGGCTTCATTTTCTTTGGTCTGAGCAACTATAACAGATGGAATTTTTATTTACCCAAAAAGGGAAGACTGCAGGTGGAGCAGAATTGAAGGAGTTCGGGGCACATGAGGAACTCTAATTTTGATGGCTCAGTTAAAGCACCCAAATAGACATCAGAAAGTGGTGCCTTGGGTGCCTGAGGGGCTCAGTGGGTTAAGCCGCTGCCTTCGGCTCAGGTCATGATCTCAGGGTCCTGGGATCGAGGCCCGCATCGGGCTCTCTGCTCAGCAGGGAGCCTGCTTCTCTCTCTCTCTCTCTCTGCCTGCCTATATGCCTACTTGTGATCCCTCTCTGTCAAATAAATAAATAAATAAATAAATAAATAAATAAATAAATGAATGAAAGTGGTGTCTAAGTGCGAGCTAGATTTCTGAGGCTGATGTCCCAGAGAGAAATCTAAGCTAGAGACAGAAATCCAGGAATTGTCGGTGTTAAGATTTTATTACAACTATGAAACTAAATAAGATCCCCAGGGAAGTGAGCACAGGGCAAGAAGTTATCCAATAGCTGAGCCTTGGGACACTCCTCAGTTAGACGTTTGGGAGAGGAGAGGCACCTGCCAAGAAGAATGAGACATGGCCGAGGAAATAGGGAAAAAAAGCCTCCCAAATCCCTAATTGTCTTTTCTATGGGATCCTAACAAGATGTTGTCTATGCTCTTCAGGTCTGGGTTGAAGTTTCCTTGGTGGAAACAAATGAGAAGCATCTTTAGAGTCAGACTCCTATCAGTTCTCACTGAGAGCTCACCACAGAGCCTAGCATCTAGGAGCCCTTCAGTTAAAACTCAAGTGGTTGTCTTCCAACTGAATCATAAAATAACCAAGTACAAGAGACCCAAAGAATAGTCTGGCTTTGTGATTTCCCAACAGTCTTCTTTGGAGCAAGTCAAGGAGCTATTTTCACTCATTATTGAGAGAACTATTGAGAGCTGTAAAGCTGTGACCCTCCTTCCCTGGAAGGGCTAATACAACCTATACTCACAACCTCACCCCTTCTTTCTAAGAAATATTTGTGATTTTTTTCATCAGACCTTAAACATGTCAGAAAGCTTCAAGTGCACGGCTCTAGTCAAGAGCATGCACAGGGCTGGGGGGCTGAGGAAAAATACATTGTACTCAGAGAACCTTGTACTCCTATTTCTGAGTAATAGGAGAAGAAAAGACACCATTGACCACATGCCTTTCTCTAAAGACCAACCAAAGGCTCCGTTCCTAGACAGGGTCATAGAGATCGTCTCGTCCAACCACCTCTTAGAAAGATGAGGAACTTGGGTCTAGAAAGGCTCCAGGATCTTTGTTCAAAATCATATACCAAGTGTGTTTGATCCAAGGCTAAAAACCAGGTCTCAACTCGAAACTTTCTGCTCAGATTCAGATTCAACTAAATTCTATGAGCATTTACTATATGCCTGGACACGTGCCAGGTGCTTTTAGATGTTGTCATTCTTTTTTTTTTTTTTTAAAGATTTTATTTATTTATTTGACAGAGAGAGATCACAAGTAGACAGAGAGGCAGGCAGAGAGAGAGAGAGGGAAGCAGGCTCCCTGCTGAGCAGAGAGTCCGATGCGGGCCTCGATCCCAGGACCCTGAGATCATGACCTGAGCCGAAGGCAGCGGCTTAACCCACTGAGCCACCCAGGCGCCCAAGATGTTGTCATTCTTAATCCTCACCACAACCTTTAGGACCAATAGGATTATCTCCCTTTTATAGATGAGAACACTGATGCTCAGACAGAATAGTGACATAGCCACAGTTACATGGCTGGTATGTTAGAAGAGTAGGTTTGGAGCCCAAGTCTGTTGGACTCCTAGTACAGTGTTCTTGCTCCAGCACACCTGATGCCTTCGTCTGCAGGGCTCATCTCACAAGGTCATGTATACCCACAGTCCAAGTGACTGCCCCAAGACCCTGCTCTCATACCAAGAGGTGAGGCACCTCCAGCTTGGTGTGTTAGTGAGTAACTTAAATTTGAGTTCAGAGCATGGACTCTGGAACCAAACTGTGTGTGTTTGAAGCAAGATTGTACCACTTACTAGCACTGCAACTTTGGGCCGTGTGGCTTCCCTAAGCCCCAGTTTCCTCATCTATAAAATGGAAACAAAGATATACTTACTCCCAGTGAGTTAGGATTAAGTTATATAATACATCTATACCACTTACTGTAATGTTGGCCATGTGTAGCAGATGTTCAATAAATGTTAAATGTAATTGTCAATGGGTGACTTTTAAAAAACCCTGGAGCTTTTTTGGAACATACTGTCCAATGCCTCAAAATTCTTCTGTAAAGTATGTCCAGGTGGGGAAGCCAGTTCTAAAATTCAGATCTGACATGTTTTAGCAACATATTCTGTATCAAAGAGGGTTCAGCTAGGAAGGAAAGCCACCACAATGATATGGAATTATAGGAATTAGATCTAACGCAACTGATAAAAGACCAAAGGTATGTAGTGATGAGAAGTCCTAAAACCCATTTGAAATACCAATGACAAAATATTGATAGTAAATGTGCATGCATATGTATAAGAAACAGGACTGGAAGGAAACTCGCCACAATGTTCACAGTGGATATATCTGAGTGATGGGATCACGAGAGGTTTTATTTTTACTTCCACTTATTTGCTTTCTCATTTTGAACACTACATTCACATTCAAATCAGAAGTGATTTAATTGTTAATATTTATTGCTCATTTACCTAACAGGTTTTTTTTTTTTTTTGCCTCTAAAATGACTTTACAATTATAAAGCTAATTATGGGAAAGAGGCATGGTGGAAGAAAGAGTTAGAATAGACACAGAGTAGGAACACAGGGTAGATAATCTATATTTAAGTTAGTAAACTTAATCCTCTGGACTGTGAGAGTCTGAAAGAAGATATTATTCAAGTGAGAGCTTAAAAAAATGTGTGTGTATACACACACAAACACACACACACACACACACAATCAAGGCCTATCTCAGGGACTGACTGGGTCTTCAATTCTCTGTCGCCCTTTCTCCTCTCTAAAATAAAAGCCTTCCACATCAGGGTTTTCCTGTTGTGTCTGTGTGATTCATTTGCCATAGCTTAAGGTCACTGGCAGAGGGAAGGATTGGGGTTGGGGAGATGCTGGTTGATCACGGTGAGATCTCTACCTAACTACTATGAGGAAGGGGGCAGTTCCCCTGCTCATGTCATCCTAGCAATTCTGGTAAGAAAGAGACAAACCAGAAACAAGAATCTTGGGCATATTTTTGGCATTCTTGGTCAAGCAGGTTTAGACCAGAATCTGATATTCTAGAGGGAATCAAAGAATGTCAGGCTTGAAAGTATCAAAGACCATGCAGTTCAACTACCCATTTGATAAATGGAGACACTAAACCCCACAGAGTCAAATTATTTGTCTGAGACCACGCAAAGCCCGGAGAGAAGCAGGGACTTCATAATCCCAGCTGAGTATGCCATCCATCAAACCTTGATCTCTCTGGGGTCTCACCCTGGTTGATTTTTTGATGATGATAATAAGTGAGAGAGAAGGAGAGAGGGGAAGAAGTGCCCTTAAATCCCATTCTTATTTGGTAGAAACTGGAAAACACAAAATTTGTTAGTTTCCTTCAAGATCCTGTACTTCCCCCAGTAGTAGATCCAGCTTCTGATCAACAATCATTATATCTTCTCCCAGAATTCCAGAGGTGATCGAGGTAAGTGGTGCTCAGTCTAGACTCTGCTAGACAAAGCTTTGGGCAGAGCCAACCGGCTTGATGTGAGCTCTATCTCTCACTCTCTCACTGGTAACAGATGTGTACTTGCCTGAAGTTGCTACCTGGGTCTCAACAGAAACCTCATAATCAGTCATTGCTCCCAGAAAACCTTCCTACCAGTAAACTCACACATAGCTCTCCACTCAGCTAAGACAGTAATGAGCCAAGAAAAGCCAAAAAGAGTGTGGTTTTGATATACAGAATTTTACTCCTGGCATTAGTCAAGTACTCATGGGCCAGAAAATTTTCAAAGCAGTCTTAACAAATAATCCTTTTCCTTGATACCCAGACACTGTGCAGAGAAAGAAGAATGAGAACATAATCTTTTCAAAGCTTCATTTTCTTAGTCCTTTTAGTAATTCCATGGACCCAACTCTCAAGCCTAAAAACTTAATCTTAAAAGATTATTGTGTGGGAAGAAGCAGCAAGGTGTAGAAAAAAACATACTGAGCCTCAAGTCAGAAGAGTGGCTCTGATTTTGTACTTCTGTCTATCAGGTGTATGACCCTGAGCAAGACATTTCTCTTTCCGGCCCTGCTTTTCTCCATGACAATCGGGGATATTGTCCATACCTGTCCTTTCAAACCCTGCTGTGTCATTCATAGGATCAACACAGTGGCTATAAAAAACATTCAGATATTATTATTTGCATTCCTCATAGTTTTAGTGATAGTTTTCAATAGCATCGGCTTTCTCCACAGAATGAAGTTGGTCTCCAGATATCAAGTGTTTATATTTCTGAATGGATTGGATAAAGAAGTTAGAAGCAATAAATAAATAAATAAATAATAAAAGTCTCTCTTTTCCTGGAAAGCTCTATTATTTAATCCTCTTCTTGGAGTGAAAAATCCCATCCACACTGCAAGGAGCAGAACACAGGCTTCAGTGATCTCACCACCCAAGGGCTGGTATCACTTCCCTTCTTTCACTAAGAGATTCAAAACTCTTCTGTGCGGGCTACTCTGGCAAAATGTTCATGAAACATGTAACACCCTACTTGAAAATGTACCATAATCTAAAAACCAAAAGGAAGACAGAGGTGAAGGGAGAGGAGTGAGGGTAGAAAGAGAGAGGACAGTACTCTTTGGAAAGAGCCTGGCTATGGAGACTTATAGTTTAGTTTAGAGCCAAATAGTTTTCTTCAAACAAAGAAGTTCACAGAAATCCCAGACAGGAGCAGACAGGAGCAGAAACATGAGCCCTACTTTCCAGCTAATGGTGTTACCACCCATTTGTGGTTCTTCAGAGAGAATGCTAGAGTGAGCCAGGCCTTCACACCCAGCTCTACAGCAGCAAGCATGGACCTGGCCTTTCAGGTACAGTCCTTCTAGGGATGGGCCTATCTCCCTGGCCTTGGGTTCTTTCCTAGATCCAGGATGAGTCCTGAAAAGATTATGTATCCTCCAGATCCACAAAGACCAAGCTGCTGTGTCTACCAAACCAGACTGTACTACTCCTTAACCCAACCCAGCAAATCAACACAAACCCACAGTGAGTGACGGGAAGCAGCAAAAGGAAGGTACAGGAGCTACAGGACCTTTGAAAGAGCCTGAAGAGAGAGTTAGGGTAGGAAACCTCTTCAGTAGCTCCTTTACTATGACATTCTTTATATCCTGAGTCACTCTGTCACTCTTCGCACCCTGCGGTTCAAACCGAGACTCCACCAACTTACCAGATCTGGACAGATGCTGCAAAGTTTGCCCTTCTAATGACTATGACAGGTGGACGTGGGGTTCTCCCAGTTGCATTTCAGATCTTCCCATGCACCTCCTTTCAAGTGGTCAGTCTTCAGCTGGATCAAGAAAGACCAGCCTGGAATAAGACAAAGCCAGGGATCATTAACCAGGGCTTAGCCTTGAGCAGTGCCTGTGTAATTATACTACTCGGTTGATTGATGAAAGTTCAGTTGGGAAATACTACATTTTAAGGAAGTGCAACCTTTTAACTTCTGAGTTGGAGCAGGCAGCAGACCAAAAGGAGAAGGACTGGATTAAATTATAGAACAATCCTTTAAGCCATGGGTACTGAGCTGAATACAAACCGAGTCAGGTCTAGGAATTCTCAGAGGATCTCTGGGAAGAATTCTCAGGGAATCTCAGAGGAATTCTCAGGGAGAAATGAGCAGGCAAGTAATTGTCAAGTATCATAAATATGCGCAAGGTGATCTTGCACCCTCCCGTTTGCCAAGTCCAGGTTTGGACATGTCAGTCACCTTTACTGAACTTTTTTTTCACACTGCTGCCATCCACATTTAATCAAAATTTATTACCCCAAACCCCATGGCTCAGAATCCTGAGTTGTATCAGAATCCTGAGTTGTATCCAAGTTTAAATGGTGCAGCTTCTTAATCTAACTCAAAATCCTCTATGTATAGAGTTGGCTTTTTTCTCTTCCTCAACAGGGTTGAACAACTCATATCTTTTTTTTTTTAATGTAAATATGAAGGTAAAACCCATCCCACATGTTCCCAGAATTTGCCTGGTAAGAATCAATAAAACCAGGGCACCTGGGTGGCTCAGTGGGTTAAGCCTCTGCCTTCCGCTCAGGTCATGATCGCAGGGTCCTGGGATAGAGTCCCGCATCGGGCTCCCTGCTTGGCGGGGAGCCTGCTTCCTCCACTCTCTCTCTGCCTGCCTCTCTGCCTACTTGTGATCTTTTGCTGTCAAATAAATAAATAAAACCTTTAAAAAAAGAATCAATAAAACCAGAAGAATCATAAAATTTTGGAATTCAGAAGGCCTTTAGAAATCAATCCACATAATCACTCCATGAATCGCCAACATAACATGCCGAACTAAGTACTCATTGATCTCCTTCTTAAAGAGCTCCAGGCTGGGAGCTCTTTCCTTCCAATGTGGCCCATTCCATGGTTGGTAATATTAAGAAGCTGGACCATTTAAACTTGGATTTATTTAATGGTCGCTAATAGAAAGGGATCCACCACATCAAAATAGCATTTCCAAAGATATTTGGGGCTATGTGTGATTGGTGACTTCAGTGGATCCATGACCACACACTATACTCCAAATCCCAATGTGTATATAAGGCCTTGGTTAGGACTGTGAACAGACAAAATTGTATGCTGAACTTAGTGTACACATATTTCTAGGATTAGAGAAGCATTTGCAACAACTCCCTGTCATCATTGGTCACAAGAAAAGGAACTTGATCTGATCTACTTTAATCTTAGCTTTTAAGAGAACCTGTAAAAATCAGGTCAATATCACACTATTTCAGACATGAGATGATCAGTCTATCTTTCCCACCACCTTAGTCATCTTTACTCATCTTTATTCTTCTTGAACCTCTGCCTAAGTCAGAAAATCAGAGATTCGGGTGCCTAGTAATAGTTTTAGAACTAGAAGATTTCCTGGTGATTTCCTCATCTTTAACCTAAGAAACTGACACCCAGAGAGGAGAGGTAACTGACCCAAGGTCACAGAGCTCAAGTCACAGTCCTGGTCCTGGAGCCAGGACCAAACCCCAGATAATACGTTGAGTATGCACAGAGAGTGATGGTGTGTCCAGTGTGCTTTGGAACCAGAGAAAGTTTTATGAAACAAGAAAATGTGCCAGCCTTTCTGTATTCCATTTGACAACTTCGTGGAGTAAGGATTGGTAACATGTTTTTTAAAATACCCATACATTATCATATGTTCTCCCTGATATGAAGAATTTGAGAGACAGGGTGGGGGGTCCTGAGGGGTGGGGGTGGAAATGAAATGAGATGGGATCAGGAGGGAGACAAACCACAAGAGACTCTTAATCTCATGAAACAAACAGGGCTGCTGGGGGTTGGGGGGTAGGGACAGGGTGGTGGTTATGGACACTGGGGAGGATATGTGCTATGGTGAGTGCTGTGAAATGTGTAAGCCTGATTATTCACAGACCTGTACACCTGAGGCAAATAATACATTATATGTTATGAAAAAAAGATAGTCTTGGGAAAAAATATCCATACATTACACATAAACACACTGCAAACACTATCTAATTACATCTGTACCTGCATATACCAAAATTATCGCCCTCATAAGAACTGCCAGGTACTGAGCACCTACTATATTCTGATGCTCCTAATGACTTTATGAGGTTGATGTTGATATGATGGTTTTTCAAGTGAACAAACTGAGGCTCAGAAAGCACAGGGCTAGTGAAGCAGAGTCAAGAACTGGATCCCAGTCTTGCTGGCTCCAAAGCCAGTGCCATGTTCCCCATAGTCACCACCTTCCTACAGCGTATCTCAAACCCGCACCTGTGCCCAACCTACTGACAAGCCCTGAACATCTCAGATGGCTGCCACTGGTGGAATGAACTTGAGATACAGGCATGGAATTCCTTGACTACTCAATTTAGTTATCTCATCAGTCAGCTTGGGAAGTATTGCCCTCATTTACCGGTGTGTTCTTCTTATCTAATGCATCTTATAGAGAACATGGCAAAAGGAAACCCAAGCATTTGCTGATAGGTTACAATGTTTGAATGTAAACATAAATAAACAAATAGAAATGATAACATTCTGAAAATATTCATTCATTAATCATAATTTTTAAAACTGTTATATTAAAATATATTTATATTGAGACTGTCTGAAAATCTTTTAAGAGATAGTGTCTGAGTTGCCTAGTATATGATTCTTATTCTTTGCAACAGAAGTATTGATTTAACAAAAAAAGGAAACAGACTTTATTAGCAACATAAAAAATATGCAGGATGAAAATCTTGTATTTTCTTTGACAGCATTTGCAAGAAATCAAAAGAATTGTGTTGCTACTTTTGAATTTATGTCTTTGAAATTAATTTTGGCTATTTAAGAGTTTCCAGTAGGAGAATCATTGCTTTCCTGATCAAAGCTTATGGAAGATGAGAGATCCTTTTTTGTGTGTATAATAGAACCAATCCCTGAAAAAAAAAAATAAGAGTAGCTGCAAAATTTAAAATCAGAACTTTTTTGGAGTAAAGCTAGATCTGTAGCTTGGTTATAAATTCTTTGCATAAATAATTTTAATGCGTATATTTTAAATATATTTTTTTATTTTTTAAAATAGGAAAAAAATACATGGATTAAGTCAACATATGCCTTAATAAAGAAATATGTACTTTCTAAGTTAGAGTAACACTTATATATAAAAAAATGGATCATGGATTCTGATAGGAGCCAAGGTCTGGGAGAGTAAAAGAAAATATAACTGAGCGGTTTTAGCCGAATCACTCTATGCTCCTCTTAAAGTCTTGTGTTAAAGTACACAAATGGGAAACATCATGATCCATTTGGAATTCTTCTGTAGGCAACAATGATATGGCAGTTCAGATAAGCCAGCCTCTGGCTGATGGAAGAACTATCTTCTTATGAACAAAGTTTTCATAAGATTGAAGATGTACGATTTATACTCTAATTTCATACACAAGTCAAATATGAGCATCTTCTTCCTTCTAAAAATCACTGGAAATTTTTCAGTTCAAATATAAAAACAAGTAGAGTCAATGATAAGAGGACAGTAAAAATAACCAATGTTTTGTGAGTTCTCCCTGTGAGCCAGGCATTGCCCTATGCATTTTACAGTTCTGTGAAAGAAGGATTGTTATTACTTCCACTTTTATATATGTCCAAGTGTGCACAGCTTCTACACGAGGGAGTTCTTGTTCAGAGTGAGGCAGTGCCTCCCAGAGCCTGGGATCTTCTACCACATGCTGCCCTGTTTCTGTCCAGCCCTGGCTAGTGAACAGGTAAGTCCTCCACTCCAAATACAGTAGCCCAAGGAGCAGGGTGAAGCTGTGGTGTGTGTTTGAGCGGGATCTTCGTGGTTTCTGCCACCTAGATGCCACCATCTTCCTTACCAGACAAAGCTTCCTATTTTGATGAATGAGTCATCTAGTTATTCTTCATGATCTTTAGTTGAATTTCCTCTTCAAGGGAAGGCTTCTTCATGGTTGGCACCAGACTTACCCTTACCAGTTGCCTCCAAATATTAGATCAGTCATTTCCTGAGCTCCAGTTATCTTTACTCTGCCAGTGTCTGTTCTTAGATTTGAAAAACACCAGTAGAGTCTCATGGTATCAAAATGTAAGTACCCAAAGACCAGCGCTCATGGATGATTCATTCTTTATTCCTGTACCATCTGCCCTTTACATAGCTGCCTTTAATAAATATTGAAAGAATGAATGGATGATGAGTAAGTGTTGAAAGAATGAGTGAATGACTCCCCTTTGAGAGCTTTCTGGACTCAGCAGTCCCCAGACATCTTCTCTAGGACCAATCCTTCAGTCATTAATTCAACAAATGTTCACTGAGTGGCTACTCTCTGAAAGAGAAGGTGAAATCCTGTGCATGGAATAGGAATGTTTATGCTTAAAGATCGATTCTTCTTCCCCTCCATCCTTCCTTCCTTCCTCTCTTCCTTTGTTCATTTACTCCATTAATTATTTACTAGGTTCTCCCTATGCTAAGAACATGCAATAATTAAAGACATAGACATGAAAAAATGGATTCAAACTGGAAATACCCATTTTCCTACGTGACCATTTAATATCTGTGTACTTGGGCAGCTTTCTTAACCTCTCTGGTTCCCTGTTTTCTCATTTGCAAAACAAGGGAAATATAAGTATCAACATCCTCAGCTGAGAGGATAAAGGAAGTCACACATGTTAAGTTCTCAATAAATCTTAGCCACTGGCTGGCATCATTTCCTTGGTAGGTGAAATGAAGAAGACTTAGACATAATCCTTCTCAAGGAAACTGACAAATCACAAGCATATACACTATTAGAATATGAGGCACAAATAAAAATGCGAGGTGTGCTCTGATTAAGTAGACATGACTTACAACAGAGGAAATCAAAGATAACTTACTTCCTGAAGGAGGTTGCCTTTAAGCAGGTTTGGATGTAAAGCCATATAGGGCAAAGGCATTTTAGGAGGTAGAGATACCATATCTAATAAATGGAAGTATTAAAGAACAAGCCCATAATCTGGGCTTTTGAGTCACTGGTGATTAATTTAACAGGACTATAAGAGACATAAAGTTTACATAGAGAGACATTTCTAGAGAGAAGGATTGGGAATATGTTGGGGAGGAATTTGAAAACTAGTCAAGGGGTTTGGGTTCCATTCTATGTAGATGGGTGTATATTGGTGAATTTGTATGCTGAATTCACTAGTTTCACTTCTGTTTTCAACTGTGGGTGGATATGGACATCTGTATTCAAACCTTTTGCATTTTTAATTATTCCTTCTTATTTACAAATTCAATCACTTCCCAATGTCCTTTAGCATTTGATAGGTTGCCTGAATGACTCCGTAGGGTATAAAGTAGGCCACATGGGGAGACAAGGAAATGCACATGAACAGGTAGGATGACCTACCTCTGCCAAGAGCTGCTTGGGTGGACTGGGATGTCAATGTCAAGGCTTCAATTCTAAGACTTTCTGTTTTCTGAGGGATGTGAAGATACTATGAGAGGGGAGCCAAGGGCATATTGTCTGAGTGGTGGAGGAAAGAAATTTTGATGACAGGGCCCTCTAGCCAGGGGACACTTCTGCCACCACTGGCTGCCTTCTTTTGCTGTGATGCAGCAGTAAGAGCTATGCAAAGTGAAATCAGCTATAGATATTTCCCTTCTCTCCTGGCTTGGCCCAGTGGGTACCTCTCTGCTGGCCTCAACCCAGGTTTCTTAAAAGGCTTCAAAAGAAATTGCTATTGACTGAACTCTGGGGTTATTTATAATGGAAACCCAGTCTCTTATACCTCCCGTCCTCCACAGAAGAGTTGGGCTCTTAATCTGAACCTTGGGGAATCAGAGGCCCAGTTTGCTTTATTTAGCTTTTAGGACATTGGATTTTTTTTTTTTTCAAAGAGCTCAAAGTTCTACTGAAAATGAAAGTATCTATGTCCCAATGTCTTGACAAATTTAAGTAACTCACCTTCTTCTCCAAATCCTATTCTTTTATTTCCCAATGTTGAACATTCTCCCTTGTTCCTTTTCTTAAGCAGTTGTACAAAAGAACAGTTCAGATAAGAATCAACTTTTGAGCACACCCCAGAGGCAATTTACTTAAGTGGTATATACACACACACACACACACACACACATAAAATTCAAGTGTGTTTATCTGACAATTTATCTAGGAGTTCATGAGGTCCAAGGAGGAGGTTCGGTGACTTTGTGTTCCTATTCTGTAAACTTGAACACTTGTCCTTGTACATAGTAAGTACTCAATCATTTGTCAGTAAATGAATCAGTAGTGTGCACTGTCTCTCTATGTGAAAAAGTTCAAACCTACACTTTGTGGTCTATTACACTCTATGTGAAAAAGTGAAGAACTACACTTTGTGGTCTATTACCTATAATAGAAGTCATAGAAACATACGAGTTTCTATGTGTCTTTGCCTGTTTCCTATCCCTTCTCTCTCTCTCTCTCCAACTCACTCTCTCTCTATCTCTCTCACACACACACACAAATTACTAGTCAGTTTTTAATATTTTTCCTGTGTTCTATTTTGTTAGATAGCTTGATGACCAGCCACTCAAGTTTTTGACGAGTTTTATTTGGACAAAGGTGGTATAAAGTTACGTCACATATACTGTATATGCCTCTACAAACTTGTCATTTTCTCTTAATAGTTAGTTGTGTGATCTTAGTCAAGTCACTTGGATGTTTTCAGCTTCAATTTTCCCATCTATAATGTAGAGATAGTAATGGTACCTACCTCTTTATAATTAAAAGAAATAATGAGGAACAGAGTATTTACCTCAGTCTTGGAGCACGGAGTTTGTGTTCAGTAATGTTTGTTAAGATGACAGCAGTATTTTTTTTTTTTTTTGGTTTAGGAAAACGGAATGGCACCATGACATCTATGCATTCATAAGCTATAAGCCAACTTCTTTTTTGGTAAAGAGTGAGACAAAAAAAAATCTAATAAAATATTTTAATTATTCATACATTTATTATCTTAGACTATCCACTTAATCAAAGTATTTGAAAAGGCTTACAATAAAATAGTGTAAATAATATCATCATTAACATTTGGATTAAGAAAATCATGAGTTATTTATTCAAACCAAATAGTTATATAGTCCTTTGCAGACTACCTAATATTTTCCCAAACATTATCCATTGTAATCCTTAGTTTTCACAACTCTTGTTATGGAAGCATTATTACTTATCCTATCTGCGGGGGAGTAAAGTGACTCACCCTAGTTCTTATTGCTCAGTACATAGTTAAGAGATTCAGAAATGTTCAGGAGCCCAGAATCATTGTGCCATCTTCCCCCGCTAGCAGAAGAGCTAGGAGTCAATTACCCCTTGGCATTTACTTAAACCACTGGGTCCCCTTTTCCAAGATCAAAGCTGTGCCAAAGGGGCAATAAGGCAATAGTCAGTTCTAGCATTAGATCTGATGTAAATCCTGGCCCTACAATTTTCTAGCTGTATAACCTGGGGCAAGTAAGACAGCTCTCTGAGTTTCAGTTGGCTAGTCTGTAAGGTCAAAATACTGACACCTTGCCGATTTTTGTGAAGATTAAATGAAAAAGTGTTTACTGTGCAGACAGAAATGTGGAGCACAAGACATCTGGCTATCCACAGACTCAACTTCGAGACTTGAGTCTTAGGTCTTAGTAGGTGTGACTCAAAAGGGAGAGTAAGGGCCGGGAAAGTGGGAGGAATGTTTAAACCCAGGTAAAAGAAAGGGTAGGACCCCTGGGGATAAAAATATATGTTTATAAAAAATAAAAAATTAAAAAAAAAAAAAAAAAGAAAGGGTAGGAGGCACTTACAGAAAGAATACAAACCTGTGGCTACCCATTCCATTGCACCTGGAGGCTAGAGAGGGTGGAGAAAAAGAATGGAATGAGAATCAGGAGATCTGCAGTCTAGACTTTTCCTTGCTAATTCAATTGTATGATCTTGGTCAGATTGCTCCCCTTCCTAAACCACAGTTGACCCTTGAAAAACAGGCAGATATCAAATAATCTGATCTCTAAGATTACTTTCTACTTTGATACTTTGTCATAAATTTTAAGCAATCAAGACCTCACTGAAGGAAGAGAACAAACATGAAAGGGTTGAACCCAGAAGTTGTAGGTGTGTCTGTTTTTTTCCAAAATGCTAACCAATTTGAAATATTGAGCACTTTACATTTTGAGTCTAAACCCTTCCACCACCTCCAGTTATATTCAAACTCTTAGGAAATAAGGATCATTATTCACTTTCATTCAGTTCTATATCTTATGGTTAGCAACAGACTGGGGAAAAAAATGTCATCTAAGCAGGCCAGGGTTAGATCCCTGAGCATCTTAGCTATCATGTCATACAATAAGGAAACATGCTGGATCGAAGATATCCAACTGGGCTGTCACTTTAATGATCACGCTAGATCCAGTTAATTGTGAGAATGTCTCAGTGATGCACAGTGGGGCACCTACCGAAACAAAGATAGAGAAAAGGAGAAGGAGCAAGAAGGAGAGAAGCAGAGTGGGTGGAAGAAAGGAAAAGAAAGAGTAGAAGGAGAAAGAGGAAGAGAGAGAAGAGAACCGACTCATGGATGGCAATTCACAGTTTACAAAGCACCTAAACAAAATAATATCCCATCTTGATCTTATAACCCCTTGTGATTATCATATTTTTGCTGAAGATGAACCTAAAGCCCAGAGAACTGAAGTCACTGCCAAGGCCATATGAACTGATTTCATTCCAGGGGCATTTCTTTTAACAATTCTCTTTCTATGTCCTATGACAGGCTCCCCACTATTCTCTGCGAGCACCTTAAGAACAAGACCAGATTACATTCAAATCTATTCTCCCTACAAAATCTGAGGTTCAACACCTTCCACATTGTAGGTGCTCTGTAGATGTGTTGTGAGTGAATGAACAAATCCCCAGGTAGAGCACCTAAAATCTGATGCTGTAAGATGGGCCTCTCTATTCCCTAGTTCCATTCTTTTGGTGATGGGCAGGACAAGGTGGGACCGTTTACTTAGACATGCCCATCCATCTTTTCAGGAATCAGCCCAAGGACTCAAGTAATGGCATTTAGTCATTTATGGAGTTCTTAGTACACAGTCCTATATACCTAGAGAAATTCTCACACTGCTTATTTCATGCCATGAGGTGGCAAAACAGGAATTGTTTGTGACTCACATTTTGTTGAAGAGAAGACTGCGGTCTGGAGAAGTTAAGTGGCTTGCCTGGGCTCACCCATTGTGGGGTGGCTGAGCTCAGATTGGAAATCTTCCCCGGAAGCTCTGGGCCCTGTTCTCAGCATTCTTTTTCTATGTGTCCTTCTGACACCTCGCAATGTCTCAGCCAACTGAAGAGAGATACATACTGCCTGCACCCGAGCCATCTGACGATGGGAACCGTCATAGAATCAAAATAATATGACAGCTTTCCTATCTAAAGAAGATCTTCCCATCACTATAATCACTTTCATGGATGACAGTTAGTACTTCTGTCTGTAAAACTGCTTCAGTTTCCCCGGAGGACAGGTAAACATCCGTTATTTGTATGTGCTCTACAACTTGGTAGCAAAGGCCCCATGATGGATGATGCGATAGGACTTCTGGCCCTTCATGTTTCCTGAAATTCATCCAGTTGACTGCTCATTTGGCCCTTTCACAGTTGCCATTCTTGGTAATGATCTCAGAGGGACATTTTTGTGGTCATTGTTTCCATATCTGAGAGAAAAAATAAATTTTTAATTCAAAACATTGTGTTAGAGAGATGGCACATTGTCTAATAAAATAGTCAATATATGAAGAAAAATAGTTCACTCTGAATATTTTAATATAAATATTTATTGAATGCCTACTATATGCTATACTCTTCTAAACACTAGAGATATAAGAAACGATGAATCCAAATAGACAAAATCTCTTAGCCCATAGAGTTTATATTCTAGTGGGATGAAATGGACAGAAAAGACACAAATAGGAAATATAACGGGGTGCTGAGTGCTATGCAGAAGAATGCAACAGGGGAAGGGAGATAAAAAGCCATGGGTGCGGAGGGTTAATATTCAGTAGAGGTGAGATTTCAATCAAGGTCTTTGGGCAAGAGCACACCTTAGTCCTTATTGCCATCTGGAGGGGAGGTGGTGGAGGGGACATGATTTGAAAAGATCGTGTCGTGGGAATGTGCTTAAGCGTCCTGGGAACAGCAGGGAAGTCATTGTAGCTGGAGCAGAGTCCATGAAGGGAAAGCAGTAGGAGATGAGGTCTGAGAGGCAGCAGGGGAGCCTACTGGGCATGTCAGGGCCTGATCGGGATTATGGCTCTGAATCTGAGAGAGACAGGAAGTCACTGGAGCATTCTGAGCAGAGATGTCACATGACCTGACTTGGGTTTTAAATGGCACCTAGCTATTATGTGGGGAATAGACACGATGGGGTGGGCAGTGAAGGGAGGTGGGTATAGAGAGGAGAAGGGAGATGTATAAATAGGCTATTCCACGAGTTTAAGCTTGAAATGACTGTGGCTTGGACCATAATAGTCTATGCCACTGGCCCAAAGTAGAGAGAAATATCTGAGCAAATTTAGGGATAATTTGTCTTTAAAGGCTTGAACTATGGATGAGAGTTCAGGAAAATGTAAAGTCACCCAATTTTAAAATTATGTGACTATTTCTACCTCTCTAGAGTAATGCAAATAAATGTTATCTTTGCTAAGTATATAGTCAAATTTTTCCTTCCAACTGTGAAAAATAAAGTAACGTTGTATATCATTTTTCTTGGTTCTTGTATGACTTGAATCATTAAATGGGCTGTGAACTGAATAATTTAGCCAATTGTTAAGTTGATAAAGAAGCAAAAGAAAATAACTCTCAGGACTGCAGATGTTAATCATAAAGCTGAGTAACTGTAGTCAGAAAAGTTGAATTTCTCTCAGGAATGTAAATATTGTTATCTTAAACATATGGAAAAGGCACAGGTCACTAGCCTTAGAAGAGAACCCATTTTGTTGATAAAGAAACTGAGACTCAAAGAAGATAAACTGCCCAAGTGTTACTAAATTTGGACCAGAACGTGATCCAAACATGGCTCACATGTTGCCTCCTCCAAAAAAGGTTTTCCTTATAAATGTATCTTGTCGCTAATATATTAGAGGGGTTCAAGTAGATTGTTTATGGCTGCTCCAATTAAGAACCCCAGGCTTGTCCATTTCTTCAGCACCTCACAAGAATTGGATTCCATCTATGCTGTCCTGACGACACTGTCTTGGTTCCTTGAGCTCTTCTTTCTCTGACTCACACTCTTATCCTCACATAGCTCTATGGGAATTCAAGTTTTTCAGCTCTGTATGCTTTTCCTTGGGGAATCCATCACCCTGGCTTGTTTCTGTTCACTCTATAGAGAGGGAGAATTTAAGGAGGAAACACCTGAATAGTCTTTCATTTGTTTATTTATTTAAGATTTTAGTTATTCATTTGACAGAAAGAGAGTGAAGACAGAGAGCACCAGTAGACAGAGCAACAGGCAGAGGGAGAGGGAGTAGGTAGCAAGCTCCCTGCTGAGCAGAGGGCCCCACTGCAGAGGTCAACACTGTGCTCAGTATAGAGCTCCATCCAATGACCATGGGATCATGACCTGAGCTGAAGGCAGCCGCTTAACTGACTGAGCCACCCAGGTGCCCCAGCACCTTGATATACTGATGAGTTGGGAGAACCCCCAAACTCCATTCTTTTTATTCCCCCATGAAAAAGATTTACATCTTCAAGCCTTGGAATTTCAATATGTGACTTTGTTCCCACTACTATATATTTATTTGTGCATTAATATTCTGAGGAAAGAGCGTGGTATGAATTTGTGTGCCAAAAACTACATAAGATTCTTTTAATTAAGTTTTTGGGTACCACAACTTTGAAAAACAAATTGAGAACAAGGATCAGTGAACTTGGAAAAGCACTAGAAAGCTAGCTGGCTCTAGGATATAGTAGCCTTGACACTTCCATCAATGCCATTTCTCCCCAGGGCCTCTGGGCTTTCTGACAAGGGCAAAAAAAGGAAGAGGAGACTGGGGCTTTGCTGGCTAGATCTGCTGGGGGATCTCAGAGGCTTATGCCTAAGATGACCATGCACCTACCAGACTTGTTCTTCCCATCTATAGGCCCTTTAGGAAGTCCTCTCCTCACCTACAATCTCAGCGTCCTCCCTCATAGTCTCAAATTCTGTGACTCCTTTTCACACTGATTAATATCTACTGAGACCTTCTCTTGTGCTCACTGCTATATTGAGCATCATGAAACAATGGAAAACAAACATGTTATTTTTAGATTATTTGCTCCAGCTCTTTGAAGAATACCGGTGGAATTTTGATTGGAATGGCATTAAAAGTATAGATTGCTCTAAACAGTATAGACATTTTAACAATGTTTATTCTTTCAATCCAAGAGCATGGAATGGTCTTCCATCTTTTTGCATCTTCTTCAATTTCTTTCATGAGTGTTCTGTAGTTCCTCGAATACAGATCCTTTACCTCTTTGGTTAGGTTTAGTCCCAGGTATCTTATGGTTCTTGGTGCTATAATAAATGGAATCGATTCTCTAATTTCCCTTTCTGTATTTTCTTTGTTAGTGTATAAGAAAGCCACTGATTTCTGTACATTGACTTTGTATCCTGCCACGTTGCTGAATTGCTGTATGAGTTTTAGTAGTTTGGGGGTGGAGTCTTTTGGGTTTTCCATATAAAGAATCATGTCATCTGCAAAGAGAGAGAGTTTGACTTCTTCATTGCCAATTTGGATACCTTTTATTTCTCTTTGTTGTCTGATTGCTGTTGCTAGGACTTCTAATACTATGTTGAACAAGAGTGGTGAGAGTGGGCATCCTTGTCATGTTCCTGATCTCAACGGGAAGGCTGCAAGTTTTTTCCCATTGAGGATGATATTTGCTGTGGGTCTTTCATAGATAAATTTTATGAAGTTCAAGAATGTTCCCTTTTTTCTCTATACTTTAAAGCGTTTTAATGAGGAACGGATGCTGGATTTTGTCAAATGCTTTTTCTGCATCGATTGAGAGGACCATGTGGTTCTTCTCTCTTCTCATATTAATTTGTTCTATCACATTGATTGATTTGCGAATGTTTAACCATCCTTGTAGGAACCAGAAGAGACCCAAATCTCTAAGGAAATGTTGAAAAACAAAAATAAAACTGGGGGCATCACGCTACCTGATTTCAAGCTTTACTACAAAGCTGTGATCACCAAGACAGCATGGCACTGGCATAAAAACAGACACATAGACCAGTGGAACAGAGTAGAGAGCCCATATATGGACCCTCAACTCTATGGGCAAATAATCTTTGACAAAACAGGAAAAAATATACAGTGGAAAATGGTGCTGGGAAAACTGGGCAGCTATGTATAGAAGAATGAAACTCGACCGTTCTCTTACACCGTACACAAAGATAAACTCAAAATGGATAAAATACCTCAACATTAGACAGGAATCATCAGAATCCTAAAGGAGAATATGGGCAGTAATCTCTTCGATATCAGCCATAGCAACTTCTTTCAAGATATGTCTCCAAAGGCAAAGGAAACAAAAGCGAAAATAAACTTTTGGGACTTCATCAAAATCAAAAGCTTATGCACAGAAAAGGAAACAGTCAGGAAAACAAAGAGGCAACCCATGGAATGGGAGAAGATATTTGCAAATGACAGTACAGACAAAAGGTTGATATCCAGGATCTATAAAGAACTCCTCAAACTCAACACACACAAAACAGACAATCACATCAAAAAATGGGCAGAAGATATGAACAGACACTTCTCCAATAAAGACATACAAATGGCTATCAGACACATGAAAAAATGTTCATCATCACTAGCCATCAGGGAGATTCAAATTAAAACCACATTGAGATATCACCTTACATCAGTTACAATGGCCAAAATTAGCAAGAGAGGAAACAATATGTATTGGAGGGGATGTGGAGAAAGGGGAACCCTCTTACACTGTTGGTGGGAATGCAAGTTGGTGCAGCCTCTTTGGAGAACAGTGTGGAGATCCCTCAAGAAATTAAAAATAAAGCTTCCCTATGACCCTGCAATTTCACTACTGGGTAATTACCCCAAAGATACAGATGTAGTGAAAAGAAGGGCCATCCGTACCCCAATGTTTATAGCAGCAATGGCCACGGTCGCCAAACTGTGGAAAGAACCAAGATGCCCTTCAATGGATGAATGGATAAGGAAGATGTGGTCCATATACACTATGGAGTATTATGTCTCCATCAGAAAGCATAAATACCCAACTTTTATAGCAACATGGACGGGACTGGAAGAGATTATGCTGAGTGAAATAAGTCAAGCAGAGAGAGTCAATTATCATATGATTTCACTTATTTGTGGAGCATAACAAATAGCATGAAGGACATGGGGAGTTAGAGAGGAGAAGGGAGTTGGGGGAAATTGGAAGGGGAGGTGAACCATGAGAGACTATGGACTCTGAAAAACAAGCTGAGTGGTTTGAAGGGGCAGGGGGTGGGCAGTTGGGGTAGCAGGTTGTGGGTATTATAGAGGGCACGGATTGCATGGAGCACTGGGTGTGGTGCAAAAATAATGAATACTGTTATGCTGAAAATAAATAAAAAATATATTAAAAAAAAAAAAAAGAAAGAAACATGTCATTTCTTCCCTTAGGAAAAAGTAACTGGAAAGGAGGCCTGCGTGCATTAGTGAAAAGTTTGCATTATAGATTTTTTTTTTTTAAGGGATGAAGCTTTAGTGTCTTTATGCACCTTTAGTCATTCAAAATAAGGGCAGAAAATGCTGCCTCAGAAAACAGAGGAATGCTTTAATTAATCCACCAAAATGCTTTGAAATGAACAAATCAAGGGCTTCTTTGTAAATGATGGGATCAGAAACTCAGAAAACAATTGATTCTCTTCAGAATTTTAAACATTTTTGTCATAGTTTTACAATATTAATTTGTTATGTTACAAGGGGGGAAAATAACAGTCTAGAGATTTTTTTTTTTTTTTTGAGGGATCACATTTTCAGAATGATTGGAATCTACAATCTGAAGGAGAAGTACAATCCCTTTGCCTGGAAAGCTCTGCCACTCCTTTCTACTCCTTAAAATTCTAACGATCTTTGAGGACTGAGTTCAAAGATTGCTTCATTCAGAATAATAGTAATTCTGTGTAGTCACCTCCACGCACTGCCTTTGAACACTCTTGACCTGCCCCTTGCTTCCCAGCAACTTGAGTACATGCCATCTCTTGTCCCAGGCTGGGCTCCCCAGGGCAGGGAGAGTGTCTACTTCCCCTGCTCATCCTGCATCTTGTGAATTGCAGGCTTTTGCATGATGTTAGAGCCACGGTCTGGTTGCCGTTCTGTGATGGATGTGTCTGTCAGTTCAAATACAGGTTTAGCTGTTTCTAATACATACCTAAAATGATATTGGCTGAAACAAGCTAGGAATCTCTTACTTGTTTACTTAAAAAAATCACCCACAAGGAGACTAGGTCTAGCCAGGGAGCGCTAAAATATTTGGAAGTCTGGCTCTTCTAGTCTTGTTGCTCTGTTATCTCTAGTATGTTGTCCTTATCTACGGGGTATAAACTAGGTTATCTACCCTGTTTGTATCCTAGAGCATTGGAAAAAGAAGAAAGGGAAGTAGAGTTCCCCTACTTCCACTGAAGGCACAACTGGGCAGTGACATACATTACTTTCACTCATATCCCATTAAGAACTCCGTGGTATGGTCCTGCCTAGTGAGCTCTGTGCTACCGTCCCCACCCCTGTGGGATGTGAGGGCCTGGTGTGCACATTGCCTCCCAGCTCCATGTTCCGCGAGTCATGCTGAGTTGCTTAAAATTGGCTACGGGAGAATTAACACTACAGATAACAATCAGGGCTTTTGTGTTTTCCTTCTAGAGAAGCTGGCTAAAATTTACCAGTAATCCACAGCACCTAGCTGTAAGAGAAGCTAGAAGATGTAGTCTTTTTTTTTTTTTTTTTTTTTTTTTTTTTTACTGGACAGCTATGTTTCTAGCTAACAATTCTGCATATGGGAACAAGGAATTGTATTTCTATAGAAGCTCCAAATGGATATTTGGAAACCATTAGAAGTCTCTGTAAACATGACATCATCTGGAAACAGGAAAAGGAAAATTGGAAAAACCTGTTTTTAACTGTGACAGAACAGATCTACCTATAAGTATGTGTAGGTGGGGCTTATCACCACCATCTCCAGTCACGGAGCACATTACGAGACAAAAGTTCAGCTTATTTGTGTGGATTCAAGTGTAGACATCTGGGTGGAGGTTGCATGAGTCAAATTCTGCCCTGACTGTTGGCACTGTGCAAAAATGCCGCACGGGTTCCCACTACCACAGGTGTCCAGGTAGAAGATGAACGATCACTTACAATGTCTCCCAAGAAAAAAATCCATTCAGAAAGGAGGTTACAGTGCCCATCTCCAAGTTCATCCTTCAGCCTCAAGCATGCTTCTCCTGATCCCTCAGATTTGTAGGGCTTCCAGTATTCTCCTTTTCTGCACTCACCACAGTTGCAATTATGAACACAATCCTTTGGTTCACGTCTGTCTCCTCTATTGGACTGTGGAAGCAGCGACTGTCTTATTTCCCTCATATTGTGTCTGTTGCCTGGAGGAGAGGGCATGACCACAGTGGACACTCAGGAAAGCATGGGAAGAATGAGGGACAGATGCTGTGTTTATAAACTTGTAACCTGCTCACAACAATTATTCTTTAAAAACAAGGTATTTAGATATAAAACAGAACAGAAAGCAAGTGAAGGAAGTGGTATGAAATACTACCAGACATCGAGGGGAACTGAACTTGATTCCAAGCTTCCTGGAAACAAAGTATAAAAAGAGAACACCCTGGGCTACTGAATTTTCTTTGTCTAATAGGACAAAATATGTGAAGCCCTCTGTGGAAGTCAAGTTTTCCCAGTGATTGATTAAAATGAGACTATTGTTTGCTCCCAGTTAATGTATAAGCATGATCAAATTTCTTTTAACTCCAAAGAAGACAGGGAAAAAACAGCAAGCTCCCTCCACCCCTCTCAGTAGCTGTCCTGCCCACCCCAATACTTCCTACATGGGCTGCATTGGCTCAGCTTCTTCATCTCCCATTCATGGCTCACTTACTGCACCTTGCTTCAACTCTCTCCCTTCTGCCTGCCCAAGCTGCCATCCTGTCACAAAAGGCAACAGCAAAGCTGTCCAGGCTTTGTCTAAACTCCCATCTTTATTGCACTCGACATTTCTTAATTATTTGAAACTCTTGTCCTCACTAGATCATGTCCCTTGGTTTCTGACACCAAACTCTACTGATTTTCTTTCCTATCATCCTAAATGCTCTTTCTCAGTCCCAGAGAAGGACTGTTTGGTCTCCATTCCTATATTAATGTTGGCATTCCTCAGGTTTTACAAGTTTTTTTTCTTTTATCCTTTCATTTCTTACTCCACATGTTCTCCCAGGCAAATTTTATCTGCTCTAATGGCTTTCATTGCTATCTAGATTCTAAAGACTCCCAATTGTAGATCATCCGACTGGATTACCCACCTGAGCTTCAAGTCCAGCATGCCCCAGATCGAGCCAGCATTTTTCCTCCTTTTTAATCTTTTATTCTTCATGGGTTCCCCATCTCAGTGAAGGGCCCTGCCTTCTATGCAGCTTCTCACGATAGAAATCTTGTCATCATCTTTAACTCCTCCCTCTCTCTGACTCCTGATCCCCTCACATCCTGTCAGCGTGACTCCACTATTGGCTCTCATCAGTGTCACCTCCTTAGTTCAGGCCCTTGGGTTTTTGCCACAGATCTTACTTAACCAGCTATGCCCTGGACCTGCCGTCCTGAGGGGTCTTTCTGAAGCAACACTTGAAACTTGTACCTGCTCTACCTGAAACTTATCAGAGGCTCTCCATGATCTTCACCATAAAGTCCTAACTCCATAATGAGGCTTTAACAGCCTTGCCTGGTCTGGTTCTTTTTATCTTCCAGCCTTACCTCTTTCTTACTCCCAAACCCCACTCGACACACCACACCCCTGCCAGCTGCATTGCACTTGCCTCAGGGCCATTGCATGTGCTGTCCCCTACCCTCCCCATCCTTCCACACATGTCCTGGATTACTCCACTCACTCTTCCACTCTCACCTTAGAAATGACTTTGTTCTTTCATGCATTCGGTAAGTACTTCCTGAGCAACCTACTGTGTGCCAGGCATCACACAGGCACTTATGATACAACAGCAAGCAAGGCACATGGGGCCTCTGTCCCTAGGGTCCTAGTCCAAGAGGCTTTCGTTGATTTTCCAAGACTGTGCAGGTCTCCCACAGAACCCTGTCCTCTTCCCACATGACACTGTCTCCAGTGTATATTAGTGACTTTTAAACTAGGGTATAATCTAGATCAGCAAACTTTCTGTAGAGGGACAGACAGATGGCAAATATATTTGGCTTTGCAGGGGATATCCAGTCTCCTTCAGAACTACTCAACTCTGCAGTTGTAGCGGGAACGCAGCCATAGGTAGTGCACAAATGAATGGACACTGCTGTGTTCCATGACTCTATTCACAAAAGCAGATGTGAGCCAGCTTTGGCCCACTGGGCAGAGTTTCTTGATCCCTGGTCTGAAGAGCTAAACTACGAGGCTCTTACTTACTTCTGTATCCACAATGCAAACATGGTGCTTGACATAGAGGCTTCCCTATGAAAATGTGCTGGGTGAATAAGTAAATGGTAAGTGAACAAATTAGGACAGACCTGTTCACTCTTTCTCCTGTGGTCATATCTCCTTGGTCACAATAGGCTCCATATCTACTCTGTGTAGTCCATGAACCTTCAGTAGGTTGGTTTTTCATCTGCTGTGCTCAACTAAACACTTATGTAGAGCAAATACCGTGCCAGCAATTCTGGTTCCTTTGGCAGATGGGGTCAAGTTTTGAGTCCCCCAACCATGGTTCACAGCACGGTGTTTTGTTGTTGTTGTTGTTTTTCCTAGATATGATAGTTAAATATTGGAATATCCAGATGTACTTCATCTAATTCATTATAGACTTTAGTCATTTTATTTGTGTGTGTAGAGATGTAGTCAGTCCTCTGTTCCACAACTGTTTATTTAAACCTACTTTATTATTTCTTTAAAAAGATTTTATTTATTCATTTGACAGACAGAGATCACAAGTAGGCAGAGAGACAGGCAGAAGCAGGCTCCCTGCTGAGCAGAGCCCGATCCGGGGCTGGATCCCAAGGACCCTGGGATCATGATCGGAGCAGAAGGCAGAGGCTTTAACCCACTGAGCCGCCCAGGTACCCCATATTTAAACCTACTTTAAAACTTCTCTGGAACAGGTAGAAAATTAGAAAAAATTCAATTAAATCTATGCACAGAGCATCTAATATGCATGGGGCAGAAGCTTCAGCGTGCAGCAGGGACAAAGATAACTCAGATAAGGTGCTGTCATTAAGGGGCTTATAGTGCAGAGAGGAAATAGGAAGTAAGTAGGAGAATAAATAATTCTGATTCAATGTAGAAAATGCTAAGTTTCCTGAGGAAGGGATCAGCAAAGTGCTCTGGGGCTTTCATAGGGAGTAAAGTTCATTTTCAGCCAGAGATCAAAGAAGGCTCGGAGGGAGAAGTGTGCAATCTGGCCATGGAAAGGTAGGTATTTGGATACTGAGAAGGCACTAAAGGACCTTCAAGACAGAGGAAAGTATAGGCATGCCCACAGTTACTAGAAAGCAGGTTTTAATGAAACTATGTCCAGGGACTGGCTGATAAAATTGCAGCCAAACCCCTTCAAGAAGGTGCCAAGTCCATTCTGGTCTGGAATGCATTGATAATTGGGACATTATGCTCAGAGACTGCAAATTGACATTCTGTCGTCATCCCTCTTGGAATAGAAACCCTGATCCTTTAAAGTAATTAGCACCAATTTGGAGCATGGGTGCAAAAATAAATCACAAGTGTCCAAAAACAAATACATTAAGTTCAATGGTTAAGAAGCAAGCGTTTTTATTAGCTCCGCCTATGTAAACAAAATCAAAAGCAATTAGCATTTAAAAATTGAAGGGAAAAGCAGAGTTCACAGTTCCCACTGGAAAATTATTATTTATATAAATGTCCACAATGATGACTTCCAGTCACACTTTATGATCTCAGTCACGTTATTTCAGTGGCTAAAAGATCAGTGTTCTTTCCTAGGAGTGAGAAGAGAGAATGGTGATTCTCTGTGTGTTTTCCTGGTTGGAACAGAGAGGTGTGTGTCTGCTGGCAAACAAACATGTAGGACTTCATCTCTTCTGCCCTACTTCTTCATTGTGCCTCACTGCATCCTCTGGATTGATGAGAAAAAGGTTTGCTATGTCTTGAGATGGTCAGCAGATCTGCCCCCAGAAGCCCACTCATACAAAGCCGAGTTGGCCTTTGCTAACAAAACACCTCCTATCGGAGAGAGCCCCAATGCCTCATCCTGAAGAATAATAGCAGTTCCCATGGACTGACCAGTGCATGTTCCAGAGTGGCCTTTGACATGCTCTCTACAACATGGCATGCTTCAGTCTGGGATGGAGCCTCACCGCTGACCCTGGCTGTGTGGATGGGAGGCAAACTGGCCTCTGCTGAGGCACTGAGGCGGAGATGTGGGGAGGTTTGGCGAAATCAAGCACACCAGCATCTGGCTCAATAAATTTGAGGTGAACTACGTCACTAACTTGCTGTGGAAGCCTGGCAGAGCCAAATGTTCTCAGCCAGATTTTCCCCATTCTTAAAATTAGGGGCTGAGCTGTGTTATTTTCTTGCTTTAGTCCATATAGCTTTGTGGTGGCTGTTTTTGTTTTTGTTGTTGTTGTTTTTGTTTGTTTTTGCCTTTAAAGACATAATTCAAGTATTTCATCCACCTCTTTCCATCTACTTGCTTAAAAAGGAGTGGTGAATGGAAGGTTGGGGGTGGGTATAGGACTCAAGGATTTTTCTACTCCTCATATGTAAAATGTGTAAAAATTCTTTCTTCCCTGAAAGATGGTGGCTTTAGGAACACAAGACTGACGTGGAAAACACAGAGGCTTTATTTGGCAGGGGCATGGAAGAACCCACCGGAAAGCTATGAGTCTGAAAAATAACCATCACATACAAAGTGAGAATAATTAAGGGCAAAAGGAGAAAGCATTTGTTCAGAGTGGCGTGGTAAAGGCAGCTATAGTTCAACCTCTTGGTTCTAAATCCTCTTTCCACCATATGTTTCTTTCTCTAGCTTTGGGATGTCTGACCAGGAATCGAGGTTGAGGGATTGACAAACATACGTCTACTTCAAATAAGAGGATCAGCAGAGTCTTCTGGTGGATGGGAGGCAGGGAGTGGATTAAATCTTTGACCATTAATTTTTGTTAGGATTTTGCTCATTTTTTCATACTTCTTTTCCTCCAAGCTTCTTCTCTCCCCTTGGATTAATACCAGTCGCCCTGGCCACCTTGCACATACAATTTTTTTTTTTCCAAAACTTGAGAGCTCAAATATCTCCTTGGCTATCTTCCCATCTACCAGTCAGATTCTATTCCAACACCTCATTCATACTTTCTTTAGCAGCTACCTCAAGCTTTTCCAAGCTCCCTGTGTAAAAGTCCACCTCCTCTGTTAACCTGTAATTATTTGAGAACTGGAAACATCTTTGTATCCCTATTTCAAAGTCCAGAAGTTCTGCTCAGTTGTTTATTGAATAAATTAATGGAAGGAAGAGGCACTTCATCTGTAACCAGATTGTGCCCTAGAAGCACCCCCAGAGTGATGATAAGCTTATTAGTAGCCTCCATTTTATCCCTTATAAGGAATCAGGAATAGTCAGAGAATGGGAAAATCTGTCTTAGAGGCTTCAGATCCCCTTCCTTATGTCTCTATGGCTGTAAACTCAGTGCTGATCCATGAGCACTCAGGTGTGATCAGAGTACACAGAGGGATCCTGCCCAGGCTTATGAGATGGGGGAAAAGAACAAGAAGCCAAGTCCTAAACTTTGAGTTGCCAGTCTCAGCATGAGGGCATACCAGAGCCAACCCCCCACTGGCTTTGGCCAGGGTCCTGACTCTGTTTTCTGTGCATCAGCATTGGTCAACCTGGCCACTGGGAGGGGACCCTGGCATGGGTCCAGCACAGGCATGGTACCTAACACAATTGTGGATAGAGTGGGGGACTCTATGGCCTCTTTGCTCAGAGCTTGGAGGAGGAGAAGGAGGGGGAGATAATGCAAACACTTATCTGACTTCTGTCCAAAAGAGCAAGCAGGAGAGTAGAGGGGAGACTTCTCAACGGTTGGTGAAAGAAGAGTTGGCATGGGGATGGGGAGGGAGAGGAAGTCCTTGTGGACGGGAGAGAAAGTGTTTGGACCAAGGGTAGAGAAATGAGGGACAGAGATAACAAAGAGAACAAACCAACGTGGAAGGAAGGGAAGGAGGGATGGAGGAAAGAAAGGAGGAAGGAAGGAAGGAAGGAAAACAGAGTAAAAGAGATAGGAACAGAGATGCAGAGAGAGCATCAGAGCTAGAGTGGGAATGAGAGAAAATTTGGGGGACAGGAAAGAGAAGTGGGGAAGCAATGAGGGAGTATGGGTACACACACGAGACACACCCAACTTAACACCAGCCTGACCTGCTCGGCTCAGGAGAATTTCTTTTGTGAGCCTGGCAGAGGGAAGATCTGAACACAGAGAAAAATGGGCTGACTCCTGCCCAGGGCCTGTCGGAGGATAGAACAGATCAATTAACCTGGGTGGGACTCCCCTATGCCAGGCCTGGCACTGCCAGTTCTCGGTGCTTGACCGGGCCAGGCCAAGGACTCTCACATGATGGCTAAGTCATTAAAGGGCCATCAGCTGCAGGGAAGAATCAGCGTTTTGCTCTGAGAAAAACCCGCTTCTTGGGCTGATGTGACCTCTGCTGGCCTGGCCACCACCAATCTTCCAGGCCTGATCTGGCACCCAGTTAGACCACACCCCTTGGCCTGGGGAAACTGGGAATCTGAACAGATTGTGAGGACCCTCTGGGGGCCAGCAGGGCCTGGTACCTTCAACTGATGGAATGATCCTGGGGCATGTTAGTGGGTGGAGCAGAATGCATCAGGAACAGAATGTTCCACAGATCTTGGGGGTGAGGGGAGCATGACTGATCCCATTTCAAGGACAAGCTTGTTTTCCAGGAAGTACCCATTTGAGCATAGCCTTAAAGGTTGAGTGGGATCCAAAGGGCAGGCAGAAAAAGCCAAGAGATCCCACGGCGTGAGAAGCGCAGGTAAAAGTGGAAAGGTGTATAAACCCAAGAGGTTGGAAGATGAATGGTAGCAGACAGGCAGGCCTGGCAGCAAATAAGGCTGGGATGGTGGTGGGTTCAGGTAAGGACAGACAAATATAAAGGCACAGAGACACTCAGCATTTTAGTCAAAAGGGAGCTTAGAGATGATACAAATCATTTTTGTCTTCATATTTTTTTTTATTTTTTTAATTTTTTTTTTAAGATTTTATTTATTTACTTGACAGAGATGACAAGTAGGCAGAGAGGCAGGCAGAGAGAGAGAGAGAAAGTGGAGGAAGCAGGCTCCCCGCTGAGCAGAGAGCCCGATGCGGGGCCCGATTCCACAACCCTGGGATCATGACCCGAGCTGAAGGCAGTGGCTTTAACCCACTGAGCCACCCAGGTGCCCCCATATTTTTATTTTTAATTTTGTGTGTGGGTGAAGTAGACATTATTGAATACCGTCTGAGGTTGGTCACAGAGGAAGGGACATGAGAGCAACTCAGATTATTTTGAACTACATACTTTGCTGCTCTTCTCTTAAGAGCCTGACTGCTTTACCTGGTGTGGTGGCCTGTCTCTGTCTTCTAAGTGGCTTTTCTCTCTTAGGGAAATTCCCTCCCATCTCAAGTCCTCATCCACCCCTCCAGGCAGCCCCCAGCCCAGTCAGCTGTCTCTGCTGGCCTCCCCCGGGTACCAATAGGCATCAGGGAAGACCAGGGCTTCCTATCCTCCTTCCCCAGAGGGCAGGCGTACACACATACACATATTTATAGAAAAGGAATCACGCCTCACACATTGATCTGCTTTTTATTTAAAACTACATTGTGGAAAAAATTCCCAACTCTATGCCTCATATGCAGTCCAGTCCATAGACTAGATGTACCATAGGTTTTCAACTACTTTTTTGCTAATAGGCACTTCTGATGATGATTCACCCGGTTAGCCTTTACCAGTGATGTCTCTGCAAACATCCTTACATGTGAGTCTTTATGTTCTCTTGCTATCATCTCTATAGGATGGATTCCTAGAGGGTGCTAAATCAAAGAATACATACACTTTACATCTTACTAGGAATTACATCATTCCTTTGAAAAATGTTGTACTAGTCGATACTCCAACCAGCAGTTGAAAGGAGGGCCTCTTTCACGCTCAGCCTCCTGCCCTGAAATTACCTCATCACTTTGAGGGAATTGGCAGTTGTCTCATAATACCCACAGAGGTATTGGCCATGCTGGCACCAAGACTTCAGATCTGCGGTTACTATACAAGACAACACACGTAAAATATTAAGGATAGTGCCTGGCCCAGTGTAAGGGCTCACTGGATACTGGTTCTTGCTCTTATTGTTGCCATGATAGGGATGTACCAGAAGCTTTCACAGCTGGTTCCGTGGAGAAGATGAACTAGAGAGGAGAGAGAAGAGGTCAGGAGGCCCCAGGTAGCTCCACCCAGGCTGAGTGAAATGCCCCTTCTTCTGTGCCTAGTCCCGCACTTAACCTCTTTGCATTCAATGTAATTAGCTGATTCATCTCTTCCACCACAATACTGTCCCTGGAGCACAAGAGGTATGTTCTCTGACATCGGAGAGTGATGACCCATGGGCTGGGATGCTGTAGTCTCCCTCAAATGCCCAGAGGGAATTTGAAACCATAAACTTCTGAGTTTGAGACTCTTTTGCTCCATTATTTTTTTAGTGTCTGAAAGTTACCAAGGAGAAAGAGAGAGTCACTACACCATAAATTATCATGTGAGTCTCCTCTCCTCAATTTGGACACAGCCTCTTTAAAAGAAGAATCATATCTCAAACTTCTTTTATCATCTTTTCCACCATGACAACCAGTGTGTTGAGGAAGGCACACAGGAGGCACTCAGATACATACAAAGTGGGGGAAAGTAATGGGACTGGTATTTGGTGTGATTTAAGGAAACCTGCTCCTTTGCCTTAGGAGTGTATGTGCTTCGTGTTGATTGATGAAATCAGCATGTGGCTATTTATCTAAAAGGCCATTTTACCTTTGCAGAGTGTTGACTGCACTATCGGAACTGCCCTGAGAGCGGGCTGGCCTCTGCTGCCCACGCTCACCAGGGCACGCCCCACCTGCTTCAGCGGCAAGCTGTGTATCCCGGAGGCCCAGAGAAGAATGTCTGGGGAAATGGGATTTAGAAGGTAACAGCCACTGGGAGAATTTGGCCCCAAAGCTGAGGACTCTTCAATCAATATGCATGACTTTCAGAATTCCTATTTTAATCAGCGAAACGGAAATGAAATTCCAATGTAGCTTTTAGTTTAAAAAAAATTACAAGTGGTATATGATATTCATGCATACCATTTCCTCTGAAATTCTTTTTAAGAATTGAAGAAAATAACCATATAACATACTGGAAAGAACACTAGCCTAGGCGTCCAGAGATTTAATTTCATGCCCTAAATTTATCACCTAGTAGCTATGTGATCAAAAGTAGTCACTTCCCCCCATCTTACCTCATTTCACTCATATATAGAATGAGACGTTTGATGCTATGTAATCTCCCCCTTCAACTCCTGGTAATAAATGAGTCTGTGATTTCCTAATTGGTATTGAAGACTCATCCATCCATCCATCCTTTCCACAAATATTTATTGAATTCCTATTTGTGCTATGTCCATGGGATTCAAGTCTTCTCCTTAGGTTAGTAGATTGATGGCATCATCCTCGTTCCAAGCACCCAGATTCAACATTCTGTGTAAATTCTGATCCTCTTGTTTTCTCACCCACTTCACCTCCAACCAGTCTGCAGCGTTTATTCTTTCTCTGGGTCCCTCTAGTCAGTCCCATTCTTTCCCTGCCCACTGGACTGCTCCTCTTCTAGTCTCCCCAGCTGTGACCTGAGCTGCTATAGAACTTTGTAAGTGACCTCCCAGCCTCAATAGTCTTCCTTCCCAATCCACTCTACATGCCGTGCCTAGAGTTGTCTCCAACCTTTCATTTTAATCAACATCTTTCGAAGGTTTGTTGAATGTGAACACTGTGCCTGGACCCTTAAGGAGCTCACAATCCAGAGAGGAGGGCAGAAAAAAATCAAAGGATAAGGATAATACAAAGCCAAGCTGCCATGATGCAGGAGGGCACAGAAGGTTAGATTTCTTCTTTTCTCCGGGTACTGGCTTCTCTTCTCCTCAGTTGCTCCCTCTTCCATGTTCCCTCTACACAGCACTTTTATTCATGACTTCTAGCATCTCACTCATCACATCCTGTTACCATTCATTCCCCACTTTCTCTCCTTAACAGGACGATGAGCCCCTTGATGGCAGGGATCCAGTCAACTCAAGTTCTCTAAGTCACAACCCTTGAACGGCTTCCTTTTGTGCTCTGGGGGAAGTCCAAACCTTTATAGTGGACATTTAAGGCCCTTAAGTGTTTGGGTCTATCCTTCCAATAAACTCTGCTAATCAGCGCATATTCAGTTCCATCCCAGTCCCACACCTGCTTCCTCCCACCCTGACGTAACCTCTAGAATCTCCTCCCATAGGTAGGCAGCAGCTTGACCACACCCAGTACTTCCACATTCACTGCCTTTGGGTAAAATGTTCCCTCTTCCTAGAAGACCCAATACATTTTGTCACCCTGGGCTCCCCCACCTGCAGCGATTTACCTGGAGGGTCCTAGCCTCTCCTTAAGGTCCAATTTTAATTCTGCTTCTTTCAAGAACCTGCAAAGAATCAGATCTACTCATTCAGACTTAATTTTTACCTGCTTTCAAATATTCCTTACAGCCAATGTTCTAACACATGGGCAGTCTATCATCTGTCAAAAACCTATCAGATTTTTCTCAACCTTTCTGTGCATTTCCTATATTATGAGCTCCAGGGAAGAAGTGCCCATGTCACCTGGGTGTTGGGATCCTCTGTAGCACAGATCCTAGAGCCTGATACAAGCTCACTCGTGTACTGGGCAGTTACCATATGCCAGGTACCGCCCGGGCTTTATGACATTTCATCCTCATAGCAGATTGGGAGATTGGGCTCTGAGAGAGGCTAAGTAACCTGCCCAAGGCACCAGAAAGTACATGATACCATTTAGATTTGAACACAGGTATAAGGAGCAGCCTACACTGCTTCCCTACAAGCAGGCACAATAAATGCTGATAGTTTTGTAGCCATTTAAAGGAGAGGTTGAAGCTATACTTAACAAGGATATCTTGATTCCCTAGGGAGATAACTTCTTTTTTTTTTTTTCTATTTAAATTCAACTTAATTAACATAGAGTGTATTATTAGTTTCAGAGGTAGAGTTTAGTGATTCATCAGTTGCCTACAACACCCAGTGCTCTTTCCATCGCGTGCCCCCAGTTACCCCAACCCCTTATCCTCCTCCCCTCCAGCAACCCTCAGTTTGTTTCCTATGATTCACAGTCTCTTCTGGTTTATCTCCCTCTCTGTTTTCATCTTGTTTTTCCTTCCCTTCCCCTATGTTCATCTTCTAAGAGGTGGGTTTTTTCTTTTTCTTTTTTTTTTTTTTTATGAGTTGGCATCTGATGTTGCCCTTGAAGACTGAGTAGAAATTTGACAAAGAAAAAAGGTAAGAGTATTAAGATTTGAGAATAAAATTTGAGCTAATTCCCTGATCAAGTGAATAAAGAGTGTTTGGGGGAGAGGTGGGGAGCTAGGGACTGACTCACTTTCCCTAGCCAGACTGTAAGCAAGTGAGGGAAGGACACGCCTGGGTCTTGTTTGGGACTATACATACCTCTGTCGCCCATGGCAGAATCTAATACAGAGCACATATTCAATCAATATTTTGTATAAACCAACCTACTCAGTAGGTACTATCCAAGCATTTTCCGTGTTGATATCATTTTAAACTCACTCTTGGCTAAAATGCTGCATCCCTCCCTGCCTCTGTGAAGGCGTTAAAAGCCCAAACCCAAACTTTCATACCCTGAAAGTGAAACCTCCAGACGCTAGAAATTTCACTGACCAACCTAGTCTCACTGATGGCCTGAGTAAAAAACAAACATAAATCCAATAGTACAAGTTATGAAAATCAAATATGAGAAAAATAAAACTTCAGTTCCAAGAAACTTAGTTATTTTCAGTAATGTGCCTCCTGCAGGGAAACCTGAGTGCTCTGGTGGCATATCAGTTTCATTTCCAGCTTCCACCTTCTGTCTCCTAACGAGAGAGGAAAAGCCCCTCCACCCAGCAGCTGTGCAAGGGCCCTGGGTCTGGAGACACAGAGGGAACTGAGGCAGAATCTGAGAGGCTTTTCTCATACTGTACTGTTTTGTATTAGAATAAGCTGTATGCAGGCCTGGGTCGGTGAGCATATTCAGATCACAACATTTCTTGAGTCAGTGAGTCAGAAAATGGCTTAAAGCAGAGCTAGCGAGTGGGGAATTTAGCATGATCAAGTAGAAAATGCATTCAACTTGGGGCTGAACGAGCCTGTTCCTTCTCCACCATATATTATCTGGGCAATCCTGAGCAGCGCGCTCCCTCCTGTGGGCCTCAGTTTCCTCTTCTAGTGCTCACATATTTGGCAGATCCTCTTTATGATAGGAGAAAAAAAAATGCGTACAAAGCATCTAGAGTTGTTTATGAAAAGGAGACATTTCTGGAAAGCTCTCTATGTGCATGGGAATCTGGGAATCGGAGGGTTTTCCCCTTTATTCTAACCCAAAGCTTCAATAACCGTGGCACGGTTAACATTTTGGGTTAAATATTTCTTTGCTATAGAGGGTCTCCTGTGCATCAGGGGATGTTTTGCATTGCTTTTGATCTCTTCCCACTGGGTGCCAGTAACATCCCTTTCCCTCTCCCTAGCTGCAGCAACCCAAAATGTCTACAGATGCTGCCAACTCTTCCCTGGAGGCCAAATCAGCCTCTGTTGGGAACCCCAGGCCCTGAGCATATCCTCAACCCATACTGGCAGATTCCTTAGAATAAGGTTGCTGACGATGGGTGTGGGAAACCAGGCACAGAGGCTCTCTCCACTCCTAAGGATCTGTGGATGGGGCGTCCCTGGGAATTCAAGAAAATTAGAAATGCATGCAGTCTGGAAGCAGGAAGCAGACATCTGGGTCCCTGTGTTATCACTCACTGTCTGTGCGACCTCCATTCTAGCGCTTAACCTCTCTGAGCCTCAGAGTCTTAATGGATTCAAAGGAAGCAAAACCTCTCCTCCGTGGATCTTCCTGCCGTCCTCCCCACCGAAACATTGTCAGGAGAACTAGAACTAATGTATGTGAAAGCCCTGTGGGCTAAAAAAGCAAGACAAATACACACATCACTCTAAAGATTTGTTTTTTGTGTTGTTTTTTTTTTTCCTCGAGAAAGCACAGAAAAGGAACTTTATTCCTGGATAATTTTTTCTGTCATGCGCAGTCATAGTGACATTGCAGGTACCACCGCAGCAGTGATGAAAATAAATAATGGAGAACATTCTCAAGGAATACTTGAGTCGGTACCAGCTTTAAGGCTTGATCTCTACTGGGCCGTGAGTTAGCATTTTTCCCTTGAAAATGAAAGACCTCCTCAAAAAAGGCATTATGCTGTCAGGCTGAGGTGAGAATGTGCCATCTGGCTGTTCACAGACCCAGAAGTAACTGAGCCTCTGCTAGCTCTTTCTTCAACCAGGCTGTCAACCTGGAAGATGCCCAGGTGACTCATGTCCGCAACCACGGAGAACTCCACAACTACAAGGGAGCTTCTGAATGGTGGCTGGCTCCTCAGAGCAGGCGTCAAGGAGCTCTGGTCACAATCAGGCCACCCTCCCCACGTGTCACACCCAGCCAAATCACTCTGGGTGTAGGGTTTGAACGGCGCTCTCCAGTTGTGGAAAATGCGCACCCAGAGTAACAGCCTCACAAGCAAAGTACCAGGTCAATAGGCTGATGACCGTCCAGGATGCTTCATTTGCTCAGAAACAATCTAGAATTTCTATCAAAAGCCTCTGGGGCCCAAGAAGCAGGTAGGTATTCGTTAGAAGGGGTACTATAACTCCCACTGGTAAACGCTTTGGTTTATGGACCACTTCTTTGCCCTCTGAGGGTTGTACAGAAGAGTGGCTCAGGGCATTCACTTCTGAACCCCAAGTGTGTGTCCTGGCTCTGCTCCCAGCTAGCCGCACGGCTGTGGGCACCCGACAGTGGGGACACGGCAAATGCTAACTGTACCTTGGATGTGCTGCATGGCCGACTCTGAGGTTGGTGATGTAATTGCCCTCCCGCTGCCGATGTGGAATCTGAAGTTCAGATGAGTGCATCCCCACACAGCACCCCACACCCCTTTGCCCTAGTCTTTCTGTTAAGTCACTCTTCCTTACGTCTCTGCTACCTGAATGCCACCAGACCAGCTTCTCTACAAACTGCTTCCAGAGTTCATCTCAGCTTCCTCCAAGCTCCACAGCACTTTGGTCCGATCTCCCCTGCACTGTGGCACCCACTGGACCATACACCAGGCAAGAAAAAGGACCATGGTAAGGACATGACCCACAACCACTGCAGACTGAAGCAGGCGTGCTGCGGCTTCTCCCGTCCCTCTTGGGCTAACACGTCATGGGACCTCGCAAAGCCCCCCCCCCCCATTCTGGTTCCAATCAAAGCTACCTCACGTATGTTCTCCCTTGCCAGACAGAGCGTCTCAGGGGGCGGAACAGCTCAGAGTCACCTCCGCCTCCGCCTCAGCCCACAGCCGCAGGTTGCAAGCGCGCAAGCATGTGGGGGGCACGGAGTGGAGGAGAGGGGGCCACCGGCGGTGATGGTGCTGAGTGACTGAGTGACAGCAGAGCGGAGCGCAGTGACACGGAGGTTACCTGAACCGAAACCCAGCCGCTGCGAAGGGTAATGTGTGTAGCGTGTTTCACTATGACTGAGTGAACAACAAGGGATCCACGAATCAGACCTAGAAACGTGGCCCACTTGCTGGCCCACTGGAAAGAAACGGGGAATGGAAAAGGCCTATGGGCGGAGACTATCTTATCAGCTCCATCCTGACTTATAGATTATTGTAGCCCGGCCTGTGGAAATACTATTTCCCTGCTGGTTAAAAAAAAAAAAAAAGGCACTTCTTTTTAAATTGTAAGATTTCATTTATTTATTAGAGAGAGAGAGCGCACGAGCACAGGCACACAGAGGGAGAGGGAGAAGTAGACTGCCTGCTGAGCAGGGAGCCTGATGTGGGGCTTGATCCCAGGACTCTGGGATCATGACCTTCACTGAAGGCAGAGCCTCAAGACTGAGCCACCCAGGTGCCCCCCAAAATGTAACATTTTAAATCATTGAAAAAACTATTGTTAGTGTCCATTGAGGAAGATAGAGAAAAGGTCCAAAGTTAGAGATAAGAGAAACCCTCTCATCCTCGTTAAGCACGCTTTATTTCTTTACTGTTCCCTTTGTCCCACTTGGACTGATTTGACGTAGTTTTGATCAATCTGATCTCGTGTATCTCACAATATGTTTTACTTATTTTTGAATAAATAACACATGCAGAAGGTACAAAGCTCAACGACACAAAAGGGCAGGGAGTAAAAGTCTCTCTCTCACTCCTGTCTTCCCCCACTCAGCTTGCTCCCAGGTCCCTCATACCTCCTTCCAGAGGAGTCCTATGCCTACCTCTGGGCAGTGTTCTGAGTGAGTTAGCAGCCCTAATCCTTCAAGATTCTCAGGAACCAAACATTGTGTCTCATGTAGCATCTCTGTGCCAAGAAAAGATGAAATTTTATTACCTCCGTCAGTCACATCAGCAGAATTAGATAGTGCCATCCCTTAAAAAGTGCATTCTTAGTTGGCAAAGGTGGTTGGAGGTACTCAACCAAGATATAATCTTTGAACAGATTCCTGTCCCAAAGATTTCCTGAGATCTTTCCTGTGGCCCCTAGTGGTTTAAAAGAATGTAGACCTTGAAATTGCAGTCTCTGCGTGTCTGAGTTATAGTAGTATAGCTAAGAAAGACATGAAGGCCAGATCATGACCCTAAAGGCAGGCTTCTCCTTCTCCCCAGACCCGACCCGGCCAGGATTTCCTCACTTTGTTCTGCCCCAGGGTACCAGGTTGCGAGATGTGGGAAGAGTGGGTGGGGGAATTCTAGTTCCAATCAAACAGTTTAAAGAAAGTCATTGCCACAAAATCTAGCTCAGAATAGAGAAAGCCGTTCTATACTTACCCAAACTTTGTCCTCCTCAAGCTCACCTCTCCACTCCACATACAAGGAAGGGGAGGAGCGGTTCCCAGGATTTTCCTTGCGATCTGGTGCCCTGTGCTGCCCCGTGGGCTTACACGGTCACAGAACCTCCTCCTCTGAGAAGGCCACCCACCACCTCATTGTGGAGCTTCTTGCCCGTAGGCAGTTCCCAGAGTTTTTCAGGAATCAGGCTTCAGTTTGGAAGTTTATTTACCAGTGAAGTGAATTTCTATCTGTTCTCCTTCCTCTCCTCCCAGTACCCATCTGAGAAAGTTACAGAAGGCATCTCGGATTCACAACACCCCCCGCCAACCCCCCACTGAATAACACGTCGTCTGGCAACAGGAGGCGTTTGATTACATTTGGATGGAACGCCTGCATCAACTCCAGTTGTCCCCGAATTGGAACTGATGGGCCTCACGTGCCGCAGCCAACAGTTTGCCTTCACCCACTCCCCTCTCCGAAATGAACCTTTCTCTGGGAAAACAAGAAACCTACGTGCCATCCTGGGTGAGAGACGAGCAAGAGCTGTGTCCCAGCATCGCATCCCAAGCATGGCAGGCAAGAGCTCACTGAGGGCTTTCCAACAGGGAGCTGTGTTTTGCACATCTCTGGAGAGACTCTCCAAAACAGAGGATGCAAATGCTCTCTCCGGGGCGCTGCAGTCTCTGTGTCCAGTTCAGTGCATGGGCATCTGGGCCTCACTGTGTGCAGTAGAAGGCAGCTGGCTGCTATCCCCTTGAGCAAATCTCCATGACCCTGCTCCCCACATCCTGCCTTGGCTCTGTCATTGCAGCAGGCAGAAGAATGGCTCCCCCAAGACAGCCACATACTAACACCCAGACCCTGTGACTATGTTATATTACACAGCGAGGAGGGATTACTGTTGCAGATGGAATGAAGCTGGCTGATCAGCCAACCTTCAAACATAGAGACTATCCAGAATGATCCATGTGGCCACAGTGCAATCAAAAAGTCCCCAAATAGGCAGAAGAGAAAGACTCAACCTGGCCATGAAGATAAAGTATAGGGTCTTGAGCCAAGGAATATGGGCCAGAGAATCTGAAAAGGCAAGAAATTGGATCCTTCCTGGAGCTTCCTTGATGTTAGCCCAGCGAGGCCACTTCAGACCTCTGACCTCTAGAACTGTAATATCCATGTTGTTATGCAGCAGTAGGAAACCGAGACAGCTACTGTGGACTTGCCACGTGCCAGGCCTGGTGTCACATGCCCAGGGAACATTCCCACAGCATGTGGTTTGTAGGGTGTAACAGTCATCAGGGTCCAACCAGGGAGGCAAGCCACTCTGTGAGTCTAAACACAGGGAATCTTATAGAGGTGATAGAAGATGTGAAAAGTCAATCCATCTACTAACTATAGTATGGGTGGCCACTAGGCTGGGCCAGAAGGACATAGAGAGGAGGTCATAGCACCAGAATGCAGAGGTTAGTGTCACACAGTGGAAGCTGGACCATGGTGGGCCTCTCCAGCAGGTGCTGGGGCCACAGGCAGGGCAGAGACCTAATGTAGAGGCTTCTGAGGCAGAAAGGAGGAGAGAGATACCCTGTGATTCCCCCTTTCTCAAATCCCTTTCTCGAATCTTCTGCCAAGGCTTCCCATTGGCTGTTCCCAGACAACAGGTAGCTGCTGTGGGAGCTTGAGATATGCGGGGGGTCAGCCCTCCGGCAGCACAGAGCTGAGCTGGGGAAGAGCAGTCGGCAGATCAGAGGATTTAAGGATGAGTAAGACCAAGACACCTCTTTTCCACATGGATCACTGTGAATCTTAAAACACACTTTATTGTTGAAAATCCCAATTCTTTACCTGGCTTCTGAAATCCTATGTGATCTGGCCAGTCCCTGACTTCTCTGCCCTCGTTCTCTGAAGTTCTCCCCTCTCCACAACACTCCCACCACACTGGCCTTTGCTCTGTTCTCCACCTGCCAGAAAGCCTCACCTTGGGACCTTGCACTTGTTTGCTGTAGCCTCTGCCAGAGAAGAAGAAATCAAGGTGTTCGGTGCGGAGTCATTTCATTAACCTACCGGAAATAAAATAATTCCCAGGGACAAAGAATTCTCAATGCCTGCCCCGCAAGTGGCCCTTAGTAGTTATGAAGTGACTGAATTTCATTTCATTTCATTTCATTTCATTTCATTTCATTTTGTTTTATGTATTTATTTCCACAGAGAGAGAGTGAGAGAGAGCGAGAGAGCAAGAGTACAGGCAGGGAGATCAGCGGGCAGAGAGAGAAGCAGTCTCCCCGCTGAGCAAGGAGCCTGATGCAGGACTTGATCCTAGGACACTGGATCATGGCAGAAGCTCAACAGACTGAGTCATCCAGGCATCCCTGAAGTGACAGAATTTTAGACACACAATAATTATGCGTTCAGTGATGCAGTGTCTTTTTCTTACCCTCCCTCTTTCCCCACCAACCTGTGCAAGGAAAGGGAAGTCTTATGATCACCTCCATACTTTCAGTGACTTTCGGTGGACCTAGAAGTTAGTAGATGCTCAAGGGGTGTGTGTTGTTCTGAGTTTCTAGGCAATGTGAGGGAGCCAGGAGTGGCACAGCACAGCCTAGAAGTGTGACTTCTAGGAGTAGCTCGACCTCACTGTAGCCCCCAATGCTGTGCAGGTCCTCTGACTCAACCAAGGGCTCTCCACTTGGTCCTTATACCAAACCCTTCCAAAAAAAAAAAAAAAATGACCATTATGATTCCCACTTTCCAGAAGATAAATCTGAGCTCACATGGGGTTAATAATCTTGCTCCAGATCTTACTTTTTCAAGCGAGGAAGCTAGAAGGAATTCATTGTTCCAAAAATATTTTTGGAATGCCGGCAACGTGCTAGCCCTTGGCTCAGTCTTCTGCACGTAGTAGGGGCTCAGGAACAGACAGTTCCAAAGAAATTGGACAGGGAGGCCCCCAGTTTCAGCCACAGACCAAAGACCAAGACAGTTTGCCTGTGTCCTCCAGCGGGGGTTTAGCGGGACACTGCTGGTGCTGCTGCGCTTTGCCTTAGCGCCAGGTTCTAGGTGGTCGGCCAGACGTGCCCAGAGGCAATGCCATCCCAGCAAGCCCTTAGCCGCTCTCCACTTGCCCAGGTTAATAGCCCTGGCACTCTGAGCCAGCCCTTTCCCATACATTCTTTCCTCTTTCCAGTGCCAAGATTTCAGGAGATGATCTACAGTGGGTTCCAGGCCATTTAGCTCAGTCAAAAATTTGGGTGAAAGTTTCCTCCCAGCCACCCCAGGCCGCAGATAACCCACCAGGGTGTGACAGCCAGGGCGAAGGAGGGGAAGAAACACCGGGGAGATTTTCAGTCACGGGACTGGAGGGAAAGTTTCGGCAGCCGCTGCATGTGTCGGCTCTCTTCCAGCTGTACAAAATGTGTCCAGAACGAGTTGGTTGGCAAGTTTAGGTCAAGGTGCCAAAGAGACAAATCTTAGGTCTCACTAGAGATGGCAATGCCCCCAGAGGGTCGCTCTGGGCCAACGCGAAGAAGGTCGGCGCAGGCGTGGGAAGGGGCTGGAAGAACAGAGGGAGGGAGGCTGGGTGCCCAGGTCTGTGCAGGGGCCCAGGCCTTGCCCGGCCTCCTGACACTCCTCCTGTGCTCGGGCGCCTCTCTCTGTACATAAATCCCAGCTGCTCTCACAGTGCAGGATGTCCCACATACCGTACATCTGAGGTGGGGTAAAATACAAATATGCCTTTTCATAATAGCTTTACACCTGGAGCAGCAGAGGACCGGTTTATTACCTTGGTAAACAAAAGTTCGAATTCAAGCAGAGTACAAACTTTGCCCAAGGCACTTCTGATGGCTCACCTTGTGTTTGTGAAGTGAACTCGATATATATAGAATGTGAAGCAATGGAAAGCTGGGCTTTCTCTCTCTCTCTCTCTCTCTTTTTCTCTCTCTCTTGTCTGATTTCCAAGGTTTAAAAGTTCATGTGCATGTGGGGTGAGGGGGTGGGGGAAGGTGCAGAGAGAGAATTTGCTTTGGCTCTGGGGATTTTTTGAGCATTTTGAAATCATACTGTTTGGTGTGAAAAAAATACGTGAGCCAATTTATATTGTTTTCCAGCGAGAGAGTGTACTTCTTGCTGCTCTCATGGTGACAATTAGGGTTTGTGTGTGGGAGACAGGGTAAACCAGTTTGGGGAACACATAAAGGAAACAGGATTTGCATTGAACTTAAACATTAAACAGCAATAAATATTTACTCAGTGCCTCTTTTGTGCCAAACCCAGAACCATAGACTCTTCTAAACACAACCGCACGGAATAGGAATCATTGATCAAAAGGTCCACTTTACAGGTGAGAAAACTAAGGCCAGATTTGCGGAAGACGTTCAAGCCCCAGTCTTCCAATTTCTGCTTCTGTGGTTTCTGTACTGCCCTCCACTCTCTATACAGACTATGTCCTGTCCTGTCTCTTGTTTGTTTGTCTTTCCTTGCCGCCCCCACCACCCCATTTTCCTGCCTTCCTGCCTCCTTCTCCACCTCTACTCAGGGAAGCGACTGATCTCCACTTTTGCATGCTTTTCTGCTTGGAGGATTTCCTTACAGTTGAGCAGTCACCTGGCCATTTGGACCACTCTTTTACCAACCAGCACCTCCGAGTGTTCACGTGCAAAGGATGCAAGACATGCAGACAGATTTCTGCTCAGTGTGCTTAAAAGCAGAGGTAGCAACGTCAAGACAAGAACACATCTTGTGTTTGGTTGAGTCCATAGATGCCGCTGTGTTCTCCCATGCTCAGCTTGACTCATCAGCTAACGTGCAGCAAAACCATCTGAACTTTGGTGGTTCTTTTCCAAAACAAGCTTCGGAGCCTGAAGAACTTTGCCCATCTTTGTTTGCATGTTCGCTTCTCAGATGTTCAGCTGGGGCTTGCCTGTTGCAAAACTCCAGCCAGTGAAATGTTAACTCTTTCGTCCAGGGATTAATTTCCCTGCCTTCTAAAATCAGAGTGAACTCACCAGGCTTATTTTTAAAAGAAGTCCTTATGAATGTATCAACTTGTGCCCGGTTTCACAGATGAAGGACTCCTTGCGGGAACATATTAAACAGGGGTTACAGGAGTTGATGTCATTAAGCCATTGTCAACTCAGCAGTTCCAGGATATCAGAGTTATGGCTGCTTGTGCCCAGCAAGATTTCAGGGGAAAGCCCAGTCCTCTTCTTCCAGTCCCCCTCTGCCCCTACCCCCTATCGTTAATGCATTTTTAATGGAAGCCACTTAGGAATGCTTTTTGGCTTTCCTTAGTGTGAGGTTTTTTTTTTTTTTTAAAAACTACTGGAACACAAATACTCATTGCAAGGAAACAAATTTCAGTTACCAATGGACTAAGCATTATCTGTGTGCTAGAACCCTGGGTGGGGAAAAACACAGGGTCTTCAGGCTGTGAGACAAAGCCTGCCCAAGGATACCTGCTTTGAGGACCCTGCTCTGAAACCCCAAGTAAGCCAAGTAGTAGAACATTAGCCCTTACATGAAATTTAATGAGCATCTGATCTAACCCCTTTCTTTGACAGAGGAGAAAATGGAGGCCCAAAGTGGAATAAGCAAGGCCAAGGCTGAGAAGCCAGCCAGTCCCAGGCCTCCCCGTTCCTGGCCAGAGCCCACTCATAGCTCTTCACCATGCTGTCTTTCATCCTGGGAGAAAGTGAGATTGGATATAGAAAGACACCTGGTCCTTACCCTGGCCTGGATCCACTTCCCCTGGCTTTTCCTCAGTGTCAATGGTCAATATATGTCCATAGATTGGGTCTGTGGAAAGAGGATTACCCTGAGAAAGAAGGGAGATGGGAAACCTGGAATAGTTCTGGAACATTGGTTGGAAATCTTTCTCCAGGTTAAAAGAACTTCGTTTATCTTTAAATGGTTATAATTAAAGACCAGATAAGCAATGCTTAAAAAGAAATCTATATTCCTTTCCTACTTAGTTTCATTTTCCTGGGCTTTTGACTTTCTAGCTAGTGATTCTAAGTGGTGTGGGTTCCTGTCATTGGGACATGTAGTTAGTCAGGCTTTGACGGGGTCCTACATTGAAGTAACTGATGGAACATCACACTGTTAGGGCAAGAAGGAAGCTTAGTGACACTCTGGACCATATCCCTCAGTTTACAGAACAGTATGCTGGAGCTGAGAGAGGGCAACTGACTTACCTGGGACCACTCAGGACCTTAATGGTCTACGACCACTGGTTCTCCCAACCATGTGGAAGGAGGGTCCCTCCATCTGACAAGTACAAGGCAGCTTCCTCTGTAACACTTGGATCTCCTTTAGGAATAACTGATGGCGTGTGTCTAACTCCAGGGAGCTGAACGCTTATTGCAACCTGGGTCTGACTAGCCTGTAGACTATCCACGAGGTATGGATTGTGAGTCATTTTGCCATCTTCATGGAAAGACCAGTATCAGAAAACAAGGGAATTTTCCTAGATTATGTGATAAACCAGCAAAGGCTCTAAGGCAACATGCTTTTACAGTATGACGATTCAGAAGACATAAATTCCAGTCCTCACACTATCTCGACCCATGTGAGAGATCGTAGGCAACTCATTTCCCTTTCTGAGTCTCAGTTTCCCCACTCAAGGAAGGATTTTGCTCGATGACCTCTAAGAACATTCAGCTCTGATGGTCTGTGGCTCTAGCAAGCATGACTGTGTGAAGTCAAAAATTGTTATGAGACATATCCCCAGCATTCTCAAACTGTAAGGAATGAATGGGTTCTGCCTCCAAAACAGAAATACATTGTCTTTTTGCAATTTGTGTGCAAAAAACCCCCACCAATTTCATTTTTCTTTTTTTCTGGGACTCTTTTTTTTCTCAAGCTCTTCGTGCCTGTTACCACTTAACTGTTTTCAAAGGCAAATATCTAACACAAAAAAGAGACAAATAACAGACAAGTAGCAATAGGAAAACTCAGAAACATGTCTTTATCATTTTTATTTTTTGAGGTATAGTAAGAAAAATAAATAATATTGAACATGTATCTTAGTTTATCTATGCCATCTTATTTGAGAATTTTATTTTATTTTAATATTTTATCTATTTATTTGACAGAGAGACACAGCAAGAGAGGGAACACAAGCAGGGAGAGTGGGAGAGGGAGAAGCAGGCCTCCCACAGAGCAGGGAGCCTGATGCGATGTGGGGCTCGATCCAATCCCAGGACCCTGGGATCATGACCTGAGCTGAAGGCAGACACTTAACAACTGAGCCACCCAGGTGCCCCTTATTTAAGATTTTTTAACAATCAGTGTTATCCTGCCCGTTTTACAGAAGAAGGCCCTGAGGTTCAGATATAAAATACCTCACCTGGCATACACATGACTATTACAAAGTAAAGCCCAGATTTAAAGATTCCAAAGCCCCATTTTCCAAATTCCCAAGTTGTGAAAATAAAACACTACTATATTATTTGTTAGCAAAATTACTTGTCCATAAGAGAGGGAAACTAAATACATCAAGACTTCATTGTGTTCCATGAAGAACCATCCCATGGCTTCCCGGCTCCAACATCTGAACATCTTTGAAAAATGTAAGGCATTAAATTCGTCTGACTTTCCCCAGTAATTTTGGAGAGAGAGGATAACTATGTCTAGAAATTGTCCAGGCAGAAATATTTATTAGTATACCCATACAACTAAAGATTGGGTGGCTGTTTCTTTGCTTAGAATTCATGTTACCTCAAAAAGAAAAATTCACATTACCTCAAACAGGTGGTGTCCTGACACCCTCCCTCCTTATTCAACCCTGTAATCCTCCCGGGGTACAGGACAAGATTCAAGTGGATTTGAGGAAACTGTTTCGAATTCAGTCTCCCCTGTGAAGGAGTCTATATAATGTCTCCATAAAGTGGCCCATATCCCAGTGGCAAACCTATGGAACATTCAGGACCAGATCTCACAGGTTCATTCATCCAGTACTTATCCACAGCCCCAAACGCTCCTGACATACTGCAAGGAGAGTGCTACCAAGACAAACAGAACTGAGCCTTAACTTGGCCTGAAACACCGAACTCAGCCCAGGCCTAGATCCCAGGAACAACCATGGGGGCAGGGAGGGGGCTGCTTTGTCCTGTGCCTGCCTCCAGGATTGAGAGATCAAAGTCAGGTGATGCAGCAAAGGGCCCTACATCTTCTGTTGTGGCTTTAACTGGAATGAAAATTCCCATGACCCTTTTGTCTCCTGGTAATTGCTAGAAAATGTTAAGGTCTGATATGACTCCAGAGATTTAGCTATAACTTCAGTTCACATGTCTACTTTTAGAGAAGAGCTTCCAGAGGGTAAAAGGATCGTCCAAGGACACCACCAAGAGTGGGATATGGGGTGGGGGGCACTAACAGGCAGTCTTCCGATTACAGGTTCAATGCCCCTTTCACTGCTGCTGTTTAAACGCCTTGGAAGCAAAAAAGCCTGGAAGCAAAAAAGTCAGTCTTTGTTTCAAGAGAAATTACAGCCCAGTGGACTGATAGATCTTTACTTCCTCCAGCTTCCATCCTTATGGTGATATTGGGCTGATGGATTCCATGACCTCATAAGAACCCTTAATACTGCAGCCACTATGAACATCCACACTAGGCTATTAATACTACACTATTCTCTGGTTCTGGAACACCCTTCCCCTTTCTCCTCGTTCCAAATGCTACCACTCTCAAACCCAATTCCGCCACTTTCTCTATGGAGAGGCCATGGATTTGCTCTGGGTTAGTTTGGGTGACTACGGTTCCCTGCATAGCTCCGTAGCATCACTGGCCACAAATGACATTTTGCACAGCATTCAGGATAGAGACGTGTAGCTATTAGGTTTTCGTATTTAGAGGGTTGGTGCAGGGCACCGTGCCCTGCACTGTCACACGGGGTGTCCCCGATCTGCTGGCTTACCTGTTATGATGGGGTAGCCGCTGAGCCCTCAGCATCTCCAGTTCACACCAGACCTCGTCTTGCAGCTCCTCCGAATCCTGGACCAACCTGTGGAGCAGCAGCAGAAGGCCTGTGTGTCTTACAGCTCCTTCACAATGTCACCTGGAAGCAGTGAGACGCAGGAACGGGCTCTGGTTTGTCCACACTGGTGGCAGTCTGTCATTGCTTCCCCCACTTTGTGCCCATTTCTCCTTCCCTACCGCCTGCCCCGCTGACTCCACTGTGATGCAACAGCCTCTGGCCGACTGACAGGCCTAGCCCATCCCTGCAATTGTGAGCCTGGATCCCTGATAATAAATCTCTGATTCTCTATTCATAGAGAATTTATTCATAAATTCTGACTCTCTAGAACCATGCAGTGGTTCTGCTCCTCTCTGGGAGCCCTAACTGATGAGGAATCTTCTGTGAATCCCCCAGAATCAATCATTTCCCAGCCGTGCTCTTCCATGAAAGCGCCCAATGCCGTTTCCTGTGGTTTAATGATTGACAGGTCCCTCTCTCATTAACGCAGAGAGTCCACATGGATTGTGTGCTTACTTTGTGCCAGGCACTGTTTTGAGCACTCATTTAATCCTTAAAACAACCTGATGAGGTCTGTATTGTCATCATTATTTCTATTTTATGGACAAGGCAAGCAGGGACGGAAAAGTGAAGTGATTTGCCCATGCTAGGAAGAGGAAGTCCCAGGACTCACAGTGCCAAGTAGCCGGGTCCAGAGCTAGCTCTCCGCCCCTCCCTGTCTGGAGCTCTTCAACCAGCAACCCCTGCCCTATCCCAAACCCTGCCCTATCCCAAACCCTGGCACCAGAGTCAACGAATGAATGAACTATGAATGAACATGAATGAACTGTCCACCTACTTCATTTGAGGAGAAAATGTCTTGCCTACACAGTCGCTGGAAGGCTGATGAAACTGGAAGCTTGGGAGTCTAGAATCCTTGAATGCCATCCTTCCCAGACTGGAAGGAAAGATTATGAAGGGTCCACAGTCAAGGTCCTGTTAATCGACAAGAGACCTAATTACGCACCAAGTATGTGTCACCCAAAAGCCATCAGCATGCTCTCTGGGAGCAGTAAATTCTGGCAATGCAGGTCACCACCAGAAGAGCCTGCTTTTCTCCCCAGTCCAGGCCGATGCCTCACCCAGGGTGGAGCCCTCTCTACCCTAGGAGTGGAGGGCTGAGCCTGGCTGGAGGAAAAAGTCTCACACAGGTGCCAGGCATACAATTAGTGTTTAACACTTCACTTTTTATAAGTCATGATAAAATGTGACCTCAAGACTGTCCTTTGTCCATGTAGTATACATGGACTAGGACACATACTCAATTTTCAGTGTGATTGTCAATGTCTAGATGTCAAACTAGCATAGAAATTCAAGTGTAGGGGCACCTGGGAGGCTCAGTGGGTAAAGCCTCTGCCTTCGGCTCAGGTCATGATCCCAAGGTCCTAGGATTGAGCCCTGCATCGGGCTCTCTGCTCGGCAGGGAGCCTGCTTCCCCCCCTCTCTCTGCCTGCCTCTCTGCCTACTTGTGAACTCTATCTGTCAAATAAATAAATAAATAATTTTTTTAAAAAAGAAATTCAAGTTTAGATTCCAAGTCAGAGTATCTTGGGCAGTAGAGTTTCTTGTTCAATATAACATTGGGCATTGCCTTGTCCCCAGTCTGGAAGAGATACAGGGAAACTTATAACCTCTATCATATGTATGACACACCAGAAATTTTTGAAAAAGAAAAAGAAGAAAGAAAGTAGGAAAGAAAGGGAGAGAAAATAGAAGTATGTAGAACAGATGGTAAGGAGCAGAAATGAGTTGTCACAGTTGTTAATATCAAAAGTCTATATTGCTCTTCTAGGACACAGAAGGAAGGTAGGTAAATGTCCAGAAGCGTTGTATACCTTGAAGTGTTCCAGCACTCACATAAGAAGGGCAAACTCTCATGACGGGCGATGCATCGTTCATGTCCCGTTCAATACTCTTTGCCTATTCTGCATAAACCAAACCGCAAGAGGGTTTATCATCTTCACATACAGGACCAGACTTGGGGAGGACTTCTGAATTGATCTAGTCCAAACTTTCATTTCACAGATGAGAAACCGGAGGCTCTAGAAAGGGAGATGCTCCCATTCTCACGGCGTACTTGTGACTTGAGATGAGGCCCAGAGCAAAGCCGGCCCTCAGTTTTGCTCTGGGCCCCAGAGCAGGGGAGCTGGCAGAGACCCAGTGCCGCAGCCCAAGGACAGCGCTCACCCTTCTCCCACAGATTTTACCAAGCCCTATGGCACCTGGCCTTGTGGATCCAGAATGTGCCCACCCGAGGGCCTGCTGGAAATAAGATCCTGTCACCCAGCCCACAGCATGTCCTAACCTTCTTGCCATTTTAGCCCATGCTCATAAACCTTTTTAATTCTTCCCATTTCTTCTGAGAGCTAGCCTTCCAAAACAGTCGCTGCCATATCCCCAAGTCCGCACACTGGAGCATTGCAAGAGCTTTTTCATGCCAAATCCAAAGAGGAAAAGAGGCCCAAAGGTTGGGGACAGAAGCACTAAGGAGATTTATTTTTCTTCCCCTTAGAAATCTTCTTCTGATCCAGGAACGTCTTTCCCTGGAATAAAATACCACCAGCACAGAGGGCCGCTAGAAACATTCTCATCTAATTCACTTCCTTATTGGATGAAACTGAGGCCCAGAGAGGGAGCCTGCAGAGAGTGAGGCTGGCTGGGGCAGGGGGAGACCTCTTGGGGCCTGGGCACTGCTCTTCTTGCCAGGTACAACTGGCCCCGTGCAGGTGTGCAGGTGTGTGTGTGTGTGTGTGTGTGTTTGTGTGTGTGTGTGTGAACACCCATGTGTGCCCATGCATTTAATTACAGGAACCGGGACTGCGCTGAGAAATGTTTCTGTATATAGTATGGGGTGGAGAGTGGAAGAGAGAAGTGAGTATGTTTGCAGACGGGGTCAAAACGACTTGCATATGGCGGATGCAATTTCTATTCTCAATTGAACCAAAAATGAGGGGTCTGACCCACGATTTTGCTTGCTATGTATTTTGAGTAGTTGTTAACCTAAAAGTAGTACATGTTTATTAGAGAAAATTGAGATGTTAAATGAAATGTAAAGGAATTAAAACTACTCATAATTCCATGACCCAGAAACAACCTTTGTCAAGCTTTTGGTTTACATTCTTTGAGGTCGTTTTTAGATAAATGTAATTATATGCCACGTTCTATTTGGTAATCTAATAATTGTATGTTCCAATGAAGCTTTTTTCTCCCTAACACTAAATACAATTCCATGGGATTTTTTTTTTTTAAGATTGATTTATCTATTGGAGATAGAAAGAACAAGCAGTAGGAAGGGCAGAGGGAGAGGAAAGAGAAACGCAAGCAGACTCCTCACTCAGAGGTAGCCCCAGCTGGGTTTGATCTCGGGACCCTGAGACCAGAACTGGCCTGAAACCAAGAGCTGATAGTTTAACAGAATGTGCCACCCAGACGCCCCTCCATGGGATGTTTTGAATGGCTGCATGATTATTCTACTCTACTAGTGTACCCCTTCAACTCATTTCTTACTGTTGGACAATTTTGTAACTTTTTTTTTTTCTCCACACCACAAATGATAGTGAGATAAATGTCTCTGGGTCTCTGGTTATTTCTGGATGAAACTTAAAATAGAGTTGGTAGAACTAAGACAACGACACTTTTAAAATTTGACATATGTATTTCCAAGTCATGCTTCAGGAAGCTTGGGTCTATTTACATTCCTAACAACAGCATAGTATACAAGCATGTATTTCTCTATTATCTTTTGCTTATCATTTTCTGGAATTCCAAGGAAATTTGGAAATTAGTTTAGGGACTCCTAGGTGGCTCAGTTGAGCATCTGCCTTCAGCTCGGGTCATGATCCCAGGGTCTTGGGATTGAGTCCGACACCAGGCTCCTTGCTCAGCCGGGATCCTGCTTCTCCCTCCCTCTGCAGCTCCCCTTGCTTGTGCTCTCTCTCTCTGATAAATAAAATCTTTAAAAAAATTATTTTAATTACTAATAATGGGCTGCCATTCACTATTTCCACTTTTTTTTTTTTTTTTACAAAAGTCATGAAACTAAGTAATACCATAAAGTAAGGGACTGACTTAGTTCTATGCTTACATTGTCTGAATTTGGTCTTTCTTTAAAATATGGGTTTTCATAGAATTATAAGTAAATGTGGGCAACTTAGCAACTTTCATATAAATATTTCTATAAAATGTTATATTGTGCACTTGACATTTTTAAACTATAAACAATCTTTAAGGCACTGTAATGATCCAAAGTATGTATGTCCTGAGGTACGGTAAGCCAGGAATCTATTTTGAGTTACTTGAGTTGTTTTCAACTTTCAACGATTTAGCCAATAGAGAGTACAAAGACTTTCCTAGTTCAGGCTATGTGTTAATATTGCACATTGAACTGTGCTCTGTGTATCCCTGGGAACAAACCCAGCCTCCATTATTGCCTTGAGATGCAAATTTTTTGCAAAATTTTTATTTTTATATGAAATAACATTTTACTTCTATCTCTCTTTTACAGTTTACTGTGACCATCCAAAAGGAAATTTAAAAGAACATAAGAAGGTATTAAAAATATAGTTATGTATTTGTATGTGCATTTTGAACCTTTTAAATTATACAACTAATATATGTTATATGTAGAAAGTTAAAGAATAGAAATAAAAAAGGAAAAAAGTTAAGGTAACTTGTAATCACATCATGGGAAGATAAGGCTACATTTAATAATGTTAATGCCTTTCTAGCTTTTTTCCTATGTAAATGTATCCGTATTGTTCATACTGCTTGCTTTTGTCACCTACAGTGATACATTGTGAATGTACTAGTGTGCCAATCTGCCAACAAGTACATACTTTTAAACAGCTTCCTAGTCCGGGCCAGGCACAGCGAGATGAAATTATAAAGCAAAAGATGATCTGGTCCTCAGGGAGCTTATAGGTCAAACTCTCCTCTGAAGAGCAGGAAAAACACAGACTTCCTGAGCCTGGGTCTGGCAGCCTTTCTTCTGGTCTATTCTCATTACTGGGTTAAGCTTATCTCCTAAGCATTCTTTTATTTTTTTATAGTCCTAGCCATTTCCAATCACAGTTTTCCTTACGTTGGCATTAGGCCACAGTGTCCTACTTATTTACTTAGGATCCGTAAACAATTAAGAGTCCTGGTCACACTGCCTTTTATACTCAGTGAGTCCCAGCACAGTTCCCAGAAGCTGCAGAAGGCCATCTTTCATGGCAGGTGCTGCCAGCGGTAGGAGAGCAGAAATGGATCCTGCTTCTTACAGCATCCCGGGAGCAAGACGGGACTCTCCTGCTTTCACACAGGGTTTCCTGCTCCTTAACAACAGCCGTGCCCTGCACACACTTCAATGAGATGGATCCAGCTCTCCTGGAAGGGCAGCTGAGGCTCCGAGGGTGAGTGATGTGACTGGGACCCAGCCTGGTGGAGACAAAGCAGGGCCCAGAGGAAGCCCAGGCTTTGGGATACCTGCACAGCTCTCTTACACCTTACTCTTCCCTACTTCCATGGAAGGCATGGCTGACTTGGCTGAAGAATCTGAACAGGTCAAAGATAGGCTGCTACCGTCTGCTCGTCTCAAGCACACACGTGCACACACACACGCACATACCACTGAAACACACACAGACACACACTCACATAAAAACAGGCAATCCCAACCAAAATGCTCCTGGGCATTCTGTAAGAGCTCCCACTCTCGAAGGATCTGCCTTGTCTTGTGGTCCTTGCACCATTGCCGGAGCCTGATTCATACTTAACTATTGTTTTGACCAGACCACCCACAGCAAAAGGTCATCTCCAGACAAGCCAGAATCTCTTCCCTTGGGAGTTTCCAGCCCTGCATCACACACAGACATCCCAGGGCGTGCTTTCCCCAGCAGGTGAGGGAGTCCCAGACAGCAGACTCCCAGTGAGCACCTCTGAGGAGCAAGATGCTGAGCTAGACTGTGAAGGGAACCCTGCGATGATATGACACTCTAGAAAGCACTCCATATGCACTAGAATAATACTATCACACCATGTATATACTGTGTTTTATGATCCCCAGGCAGTGTCTCACCTGCATGAGCCCTGCATAAAGGATATATTGTTAGTACATTCAATAGATAAAGATACTGAGGTTCAGAGAGGCTTACTGGTGGGGCCCAGATTCTACAGGGATGAACATAGCTTGGACTTAAATCCTGTTTCTTCTGACTCCCAAAACAATGTCTCTTCTAGTCCCCTCAAGCATTGACCTCAATATATCACATGATTCTTAATTTCCACTGTGACCCAAGAAGTCAGTTCTGTGAGGCTCCCTGTCCTTTATTTACCAGGTGAGGAAACAGGCTCTAAGAGGTGAAGGGGGTTAGGCATGTTCAAGAATGGCCTTCTGGCTTCATGTCTGGTGCTGTTTCCTCCTCACCTGGTTCCTGCTGTGGAGTAGCTCCCCAGAGAGCAGGAAATTGCAGGACAGAGCAGTAAAAACACAGACTGACAGCAGACTGTGAGCACCCTTGGAAGGTTGAGGGGCAATTATTTGGGGGTATATTTGTAGACAGCTGCTCTGGGGGAGCCCCACGCCTGTCCAGCAAACAGGCATAATGTGTTTTGCGGTCATATCTGCCTCCTCTGGGGGGCTGTTGCCTGGGATCTTTCCCCTGATATAGGCCAGAATGCCACTTTCTTTCTTTTTTTTTTTTTTTTTAAGATTTTGTTTATTTATTTATTTGACAGACAGAGATCCCAAGTAGGCAGAGAGGCAGGCAGAGAGAGAGGTGGAAGCAGGCTCCCTGCCGAGCAGAGAGCCCGATGTGGGGCTCGATCCCAGGACTCTGGGATCATGATCTGAGCCGAAGGCAGGGGCTTTAACCCACTGAGCCACCCAGGCATCCCGCCACTTTCTATTGACCAGGCGAAGTGTCCCACTTTAGAATGTCCAACTATTGTTCAGCAGTGTAGTTTCTTTGAAGAAAAGTGTGAACAGAACAAGGAGGAGAGGAAGTTGGCAAGGAAGGACAACCACCCATTGACATTGTCCACTGTCTGTTCTTGGAAGGAGTTGTAGAGCATGCAACATTGGCCCATCCTTTCATGATGTATAAAGCAGAGTCAGACATGACCCTCTTTGTTTTATAGAGATGCTGATGAAGGGAATGTTTGGGAGACAACTGGAGAAACCCAGTGGGATATGACAGGGACTTGAAAGTGGCATTAAGGTCAGGAAGTAGACACAGATTGAAGGAAGATTTCAGAGGAAGAGTCAACCCATCTTAGAGACCAGATGGTGGAGAAAGGAAAGTGAGGGGGAAGAGCTTACGATGACTTCTGGGTTACTACTTTAAGCATCTAGGAAAGTGAGCATGCCATGAACAGGGCTGAAGACCACAGGAACAGGAGAAAGTTTGGGGGGAATATGATGAACTTATTTTTTATATGCTGAGGGTACATGTCTGGAGAACATTCTCATAAAGGTGACAAGAAGGGAAGAGGAAGGCGCTCTGAAGAGAGGTCCTGTGACTCTACCCTAGGAATTCACAGGCATTGCTACCACCAACACTGGCTACTGCAGATTAATAAGGAGCAACTGGGAAGGGGGGACTGGGATAGAGTGGGCTATGTTTTTAGAATCCATCATGAATACAGGAAAGATCCTGGGTAGGAGCAATTAAGTTTCCATGATTCCCTCTAGCCTGTGATTTTCAAGGATTGTTCGGTTAGACAGCACCAGTGTCACAGTGAGAGGGTCATAATGGAATGACTTGAGCATATTGAGTCAGAAGGCCTGAATCTGGTGTTATAAATTATTGGTTGTGTGATTTGGGGAAAAAACACTTTTGCTCTACTGATCTTCCTTGTTTCTCTATAAAATGGTTGTCTTGTGAAAATGCTATGGAAGTTATATCATGTTGTTCATTGGTAGAGTATCAGCTTAATATGTCATACCAATAAGCCACTGATTTTGTAACTGAAATTAAATGCTTACCAATTTGAGAAGCTAAAGTTTTAATGAGGAAGTACTACGAGGCTGGAAAAACCCAGTGAATTTTTCAGACCAAATCATAGGAAACTCTCATAGTTCCAGTAGTCTATCATGATGTCGTTAGGGAAAGGAAGACATAATAATGGAAGCCAGGGGGTATCCCACGAGTCTCCACATCACCAGCCATGGGAAATCTCCATTCTTGTGGATGCTGTGTTCACTGCTGTGGCAGAGCTCTATGTAATTCTGCATATCATTGGGTCTCATATAGGGTTGAGTTTGTCACTTTTTTGGGCACCAGCTGCTTAGTATCATTCAGCCAGTAATCCCTTCAGCATTAACTCTTGAGGCTATAAAAGGGGTATAGGGCATGGACTTCAATTTAATTTTAAAAATTCTTTATTGCACTCCTTGGACTTCCCAGGTGCTAAATGATGGAGATAGAATTTTGAACCACACAGTCAAGGTCTCTCCCTCATAAAGCTTTTATTCTACCAAATGTCAAAGCTGGAAGAGATCTTGGAGATTGTCTGGGTGGATATAATGGGAGAAGAAACTAAGGCTGTTAAATAGAGGCCAGAATTTGGAGTGATGATTCAGTCAGTCACATACAACCCATACAACCTTGGACAAGTTTATGTCACTGCAGAGTGAAAATGATGATAAAAATAAGAACTACCCTCCTTATTGTATAGTGTGGAGGGAAAAAAACGGCAATACACAATTATAATTGGAAAAGTACTGCACAAATAGAAGTCATCAGTGAGATGTTTTATTTAAAAAAAAAGGAAAGAAGGAAGGAAAGAAGGAAAGGACAGAGGGTGAAAGGAATAAACTCATTGCTGATGTGCCTATCATGAAAAATACTAAATGCCTATCAAACCTTTCTTGGTTTTTTTCTACGCCCTCTTGTCTCTATTCACACTGGTATCCTGTTACCAGACAATGAACCAGTCAAGATGGTAGTATTATTTTGTGCAATATAAGCCAAAATTGCTCTGAAAAGAGAGGTGATTTTCTTTATGAATAGAAATATGTTGAGTTTTGTTACATAATTACTGATAAAATTTGAGAGACTGTTTTCTCTAAAAATTCCATTAATCAATTAAATTTATTAACTAATTTTTAAAAAGAAGAGAAAAGAGAGGGTATGTATTTTCCACAGGAACATACATTTCAAAAAAATTCCTCCCCCAAAGAAAACCACCAATGCATTGGCGGTTGTTGCTCTCATTTCTTTTTTTTCTTTTTAAAAAAATTTTTTTAATTTTTTAATAAACATATAATGTATTATTAGCCCCAGGGGTACAGGTCTGTGAATCGCCAGGTTTACACACTTCACAGCACTCACCATAGCACATACTTTCCCCAATGTCCATAACCCAACCACTTTCTCCCTACCTCCCTCCCCCCGGCGACCCCCAGTTTGTTTTGTGAAATTAAGAGTCTCTTATGGTTTGTCTCCCTCCCAATCCCATCTTGTTTCATTTATTCTTTTCCTACCCCTAAAACCCCCATGTTGCATCTCCACTTCTTCACATCAGGAAAATCATATGATAGTTGTCTTTCTCCGATTGACTTATTTCACTAAGCACAATACCCTCTAGTTCCATCCACGTTGTCGCAAATAGCAAGATTTCATTTCTTTTGATGGCTGCATAGTATTCCATTGTATATATATACCACATCTTCTTTATCCATTCATTTGTTGATGGACATCTAGGTTCTTTCCATAGTTTGGCTATTGTGGACATTGCTGCTATAAACATTCGGGGGCACGTGCCCCTTCTGATCACTATGTTTGTATCTTTAGGGTAAATACCCAGTAGTGCAATTGCTGTGTTGTAAGGTAACTCTATTTTCAACTCTCTGAGGAACCTCCATGCTGTTTTCCAGACCAACACCATTTATTGAAAAGGCTGTCTTTTTTCCATTGGATAGTTTTTCCTACTTTGTTGAAGATTAGTTGACCATAGAGATTATGGTCAACTAATCTTTTCTTCTAAATTACAAGTTTTTTTATTTAAATTCTAGTTAGTTAACACATATGGTAAAGTTGTTTTTAGGTGTAGAATTTAATGATTCATCACTAACATATAACACCCAGTGCTCGTCACAAGTGGCCTCCTTAATGCCCATCCCCCACCCACTTCCCTCCATCAACCCTCGGGTTGTTGTCTATCTTTAAGATTGTTGCTCTCACAATCTACACATATAATGCAATCCTATCAAAATAGAAGTAATTTTTTTCAAAGAAATGGAACACATAATCCTAAAATTTATATGGAACCAGAAAAGATGCCTGAATGACCAGAAAAAAGTTGAAAAAGAAAACCAAAGCTGGCAACATCACAATTCCAGACTTCAAGCTCTATTACATAGATGTAATAATCAAGACAGTATGGTACTGACATAAAAACAGACACATAGATCAATGGAACAGAATGGAGACCCCAGAAATGGACCCTCAACTCTATGGTCAACTAATCTTCAACAGAGCAGAAAAGCTTATCCAATGGAAATTTAACAAGTGGTGTTGGGAAAATTGGACAGCCACATGCAGAAGAATGAAACTGAACCATTTCCTTACTCTACACACAAAAATAGACTCAAAATGGATGAAAGACAGGAATCTATCAAAATCCTTGAGGAGAACACAGGGAGCAACCTCTTTGACCCCAGCCACAGCAACTTCTTCCTAGAAACATAACCAAAGGCAAGGGTAGCAAGAGCAAAAATGAACTACTGGGACTTCATCAAGATCAAAAGCTTCTGCACAGCAAAGGAAGCAGTCAACAAAACCAAAAGACAACCGAGAGAATGGGAGAAGATATTTGCAAATGACATCTCAGATAAAGGACTAGTATCCAAAATCTATAAAGAGCTTAGCACACTCAACACCCAAAGAACAAATAATCCAATCATGAAATGAGCAGAGGACATGAACAGACATTTCTGCAAAGAAGACATCAGATGGCCAACAGACACATGAAAAAATGCTCAAGATCACTTGGCATCAGGGAACTACAAATCCAACCCACAATGAGATACCATCTCACACTGGTCAGAATGGCTAAAATTAACAACTCAGGAAATGACAGATGTTGGTGAGGATGTGGAGAAAGGGGAACCCTCCTACACTGTTGGTGGGAATGCAAGCTGATGCAGCCACTCTGGAAAACAGCATGGAGGTTCCTCAAAAAGTTAAAAATAGGTGCTCCTGGATAGCTCAGTGGGTTAAAGCCTCTGCCTTCAGCTCAGGTCATGATCCCAGGGTCCTGGGATCAAGCCCTGCATGGGGCTCTCCACTCAGTGGAGAGCCTGCTTCCTCCTCTCTCTGCCTGCCTCTCTGCCTACTTGTGATCCCTGTCTGTCAAATAAATAAAATCTTAAAAAAAAAAAAGTTGAAAATAGAAGTACCCTATGACCCAGCAATTGTACTACTGGGTATTTACCCTAAAGATACAAATGTAGTGATGTGAAGGGGCACATGCACCTCAACGTTTATAGCAGCAATGTCCACAATAGCCAAACTATGGAAAGAGCCTAGATGTCCACAAACAGATGAACGGAAAAAGAAGATAGATAGATAGATAGGTAGATCTATATATAGATCTATATAGATATATGATGCAGCCATCAAAAAAACCCTAAATTTTGTTATTTGCAACAATGTGGATGGAACTAGAGGGTATTATGCTAAGTGAAATAAGTCAGTCAGAGAAAGATGATTATCATATGACCTCACTGATATTAGGAATTTGAGAAACAAGACAGAGAATCATAGGGGAAGGGAGGGAAAAATGAAACAAGATGAAACTGGAGAGGGAGACAAACCATAAGAGTCTTTTAATCTCAGGAAACAAACTGAGGGTTGCTGGAGGGGAGGAAGGTGTGAAGGATGGGGTGGCTGGGTGATGGACATTGGGGAGGATTTGTGCTATGGTGAGTGCTGTGAATTGTGTAAGACTGATGAATCACAGACCTGTACCTCTGAAACAAATAATACATTATATGTTTAAAAAAAAAAAAGATTGTTGCTCTCATTCTTGTTTTTATTAAGTGAGTTCCTGAGTGGGTTTCCTGAAGTCTGATGCTTCAGAAAGCTTCCATAGTCCAGTCACCAGTTGGGCCCAGAATTCTGATGTGAAAAGCCTGGAATGATCAAAGAGTGAAAGGTATGTGAATATAATTAGAAGGTACAGAACAAATGATAATATCTATGTTCACTCAAGACATCAGGTAGTAAATTTCTCATGTGGACTAGTTTCATACAAAAAAAAAATCACACACATAAATATATATATATATTTAATTTAATTTAATTTAATTTTTTGTGTGTTCCAAAATTCATTGTTTATGCACCACACCCAGTGCTCCATGCAATACATGCCCTCCATAATACCCAACACTAGGCTCACCCAATCCCACCCCCTCCCCTCCAAAACCTTCAGTTTGTTTCTCAGGGTCCACAGTCTCTCATAGCTTGTCTCCCCCTCCACTTTCCCCCAAATCACTTCTCCTCTCCATCTCCCAATGTCCTCCACATTATTCCTTATGCTCCACAAGTAAGTGAAACCATATGATAATTGACTCTCTCTGCTTGACTTACTTCACTCAGCATAATCTCCTGCAGTCCCATCCATGTTGATACAAAAGTTGGGTATTCATTTTTCTGATGGAGGCATAATACTGCACTGTATTTATGGACCATATCTTCTTTATCCATTTGTCTGTTGAAGGGCATCTTGGTTCTTTCCACAGTTTGGTGACTGTGGCCATCACTACTATGAACACTGGAGTACAAATGACCCTTTTTGCACTACATCAGTATCTTTGTAGTAAACACTCAGTAGTGCAATTGCAGGGTCATAGGATAGCTCTATTTTTAACTTCTTAAGGAATCTCCACACTGTTTTCCAAAGTGGCTACACCAACTTGCATTCCCACCAGTATAAGAGGGTTCCCCTTTCTCCACATCCTCTCCAACACTTGTTGTCTACTGTCTTGTTGATTTTGGTCATTCTAACTGGTGTAAGGTGGTATCTAAATCTCCGTGAATCTCCCTGATGGCTAATGATGATGAACATTTTTTCATGTGTCTGTTAGCCATTTGTATGTTTTCTTTAATAAATGGTGCTGGAAAATTTGGACAGCTATGAATATATATTTTTAAACTTTATTTTTTTCAGTGTTTCAGGATTCATTGTTTATACACCACACCTAGTGTTCCACGTGCCCTCCTTAATACCCACCACCAGGCTCACCCACCCCTCTCTGTGAATATATTGACAACAATTTTCTTCCATGCTTCTGAAAAATATAATGCATGCTTTTTCCAATAAATAAGTATGCCTCATTTAGAATACTGTAAACGAGAACACAGATTCTAGTAGCTTTCGAGTCATATTACTAAAGTATGTTTTTCAGTCTCATGCCTACATCACTTGGTCTCAGATTTGAGAAAATAAAAATATAAGTGTGTTGCGAGAAGAGGAAAGCAAGTGACCTTTTTTGAGTATCTTCTGTGCCGGGTATTACATGATGCATTTTTTCAATACCCTATCTCATTACCTCCTTAATTCTCCCCCATGCTCTCTCCTGTCTAGATCTTTGGATATGGGACTCCCCATGCCCAGCACATTTTTCTAGATCCCTGCTGCTCCCTCAGTGACACTTGCCTCTCTCATTCCACTCTTCACCTGGACATATCTTCTCCTTCAAGATTCAGCTTGGACCCAAGATTGCCTTGGTTTTCCCATTGCATGTCTCCAGAGCTCCCTCCAGCATGCATGATTGCAGACCATAATGTTAATGTCAGTCTGCTTTCCTCATTCAAGGGCAAGCTTCAAGAGGACAGGGGCCATGACTTTTTCAAGACGATGAGCCCAGTGCATGGGGTGGTTCTAACCACACAGACTGTCTGGTTGGAAGAACAAATGAATGAGTTATTGACTGAGCCAAGTATTATTAACCCCCAATTTTCAGATAAGAAAAATGAGGCTCAGAGAGGGTAAATGGTCACCCTGTAGAGTAGATGTTTTTTCCAGGATTTAAACCACATTGTTCTTGTTCTCATAGTTGCTCTCAACAAAAGTGGGAGAATCCTGAAGTCCCATGTCCATTTTCTCCAGCCTCATATAGACCTTTGTTGGTCTATAGCAAGAAAGCACTACTGAAAAACAAAGGCCTCAGAGCATGTAAGGCCATCAGGGGCTAGAAATTAGCCTGGAGCCCAGGACCATTCAGAACCTCCACTAAGGACAGAGATGAGGTTGATGACATTCAACATGGATTTTCTGAGTGTTTGCTGTGTGTTTCACCCATGCTGTAAGCCATGGGGAGTTTGGAGATGGGCAGCAGATACAGCCTGACCCTCAGTCTGCCTACCAGCTCTTCAAGGCTACTTAAGGGACATGCACATATGGCTGAAACAACCTTAAATCAGAGGAGGCAGACAAGTGGAAGAGAAAAACCCCTGGCCAGAACTGGAAGGCCTGCCTCTGCCTTTCTCCCCTATGACCTTTAGGGAACCACTTATTTCCCTCTGAGAGTTTTAGTTTCCACACCTGCAAAATTTAGCAAATTGACTGATCTCAGGGAAGTTAGCAGGCCTGACGTGATTCCCAGTTTGTTTTCATCCTGCTTGTATGTTAGGGACTGAATCGTGTCCTCCCAAAAATTAATATGATGAAGTCCTAATCCTTTGTATCTCAGAATGTGACCTTATTTGGAGATGGGGTCTTTTCAAAGAGAGAAACAAATTAAAATGGAATCACTAGGGTGGGTTCTAATGCAACATGACTGGTGTCCATATTAAATAGACATGCATACAGGGAGAAAGCCACGTGACTTTGTAGACAACCACCTACAAGTCAAGGAGAAAGGCCTAGAACAGATCCTCCCTCACAGCCCTCAAAAGAAGCAATTCTGCCAGGCCTGGTTGTTTGAGCCACACCCTTCAGAACCCTCTGTGTGTAAGGCAGCACTGGTAAACTCATACACTGTTGTTGTTGTTGTTGTTATTGTTGTTGTTATTTTTAAGATCTTATATATTTTTTGACACAGAGAGATCACAAGTAGGCAGAGAGGCAGGGAGAGAGAGGGGGAAGCAGGCTTCCTGCTGAGCAGAGAGCAGATATGGGGCCTGATTCCAGGACCCTGAGATCATGACCGCAGCTGAAGGCAGAGGCTTGACCCACTGAGCCAGCCAGGTGCCCCCTGTTGTTGTTGACTCGAATGTTTTGGGGTTTTCCACATTGTTTCTTATCATTCTCCATGTTCTGCCACTCAGCTGCTTGGCCCATTTACTTTAGCAACTGGTTCTTTAGACATTTCAGTCAGTCTTCCCTGGGTGAGACCTTCCCAAAGTTTTCCTTTGCACACTCACATTTCAAAACTATTCCCTGAAATCTTTCAAGACTAAGAAGCAAGAGTCACATTCAGCAAGAAGGTCTATTTCAGGACCTGGTAAACCAGACTGCATATGCCCAAGCCTGTGGTATTTAATCAGTTCTCCTGGGGAAAGGGGAAGCCCTAATTTATAGTATTTGCCAATTTCCCACCATGGCCAATTTCAAACTTTTGACATGAACTCGCTGAAAATGGAGGTGAGAGGTGTGTGCCCTTGTCTCTGGAAGCTGGTGGGGTGACTGCAGTTGGCCACTGCACAACTCTACCAGTGCTCCACGATCAAGGCCCATAGTCCTTTGCACCTGATGACCTAATGATGTCTGAGCTTTGAAACCATCTGAGCTGAACATTAGGAACCAAGGTCCTCATCTGTACTTTTTGATTCACTGAATGATTTGAGATAAGTCTCTAGGCCTCAACAACTATCATTTCTAAAATGAAAACAAACAAATTAGGGGCTTGTGGGTTTGGTAGCTTGGCCTCTGTGCCACTGGGGTGGGGAGGGGGACCATTAAACTAAGCCCCCATATGCCTCTTCAACTAAAGGCACTTTGCCTTTATAGACTGTGTATGCTGGGGACCTAGGTCAGGTGTGTTTGGGGGATAAGATAAGAGTGAGGAGATTCTTACTGCTAAAAAAAAAAAAAAAAAAAAAAAAAAAAAAAAAAAGTGACTTTTGAGTTCCCTCCATTTGAAATGTTTTGTGCTCCTCCATGATTCCAAACCAAAACTTTCAGCCCAAGACTTTGAAAAAGTGGCAGCTGAGGGAAGAACAGCCAACAGGGTGACCAATTCCAAAGAACAAGGCACAGGCCAAAAATCACTGGATGGGCCACAGTAATGCTATATGTTTCTTGAGCAGGTTTCTTGCAGACTCTGACAAATTATGTGAAGGGAGGAATATTTTTACCTGCCTTTGGATGACATCCAGGTCTGGGGTGCAAGGTGGCAGCTGTTTAACAGCAATTAGGGCAGGAAGTGAAGAAAGCCACATGGCCAGGTGGAACTGAGGTCAAGAGAATACGATGCCTCAAAATTGAATTCAGTCTCCTGCCCCAACTGGATGTCCTCTACCACCGCCTGGGGCATCTGGGAGAGCAGGGATGGCTTTCTTCGGAGGAAAAGTCCTTCCCAAAGCTCTGGCTTGATGTAGATACTTGTGTGCGAGAACAGGTCAGGAGCAAGAGAGTGCCATCCTCACTGTGCTTGGGAACTGCATGTCTGCCAGCAATGCGGAGGGAAGGTTCGGGGGTGGGGGGCATCCTGGGTCAGGAGAACCAGGCAGTCAATTATTAGGGTTGTCCAGGGGACAGACCATACATATCTGCCTCAGTCAGAAAGAGGAACCAGAGTGGAGTTTGTCCTCAGGGACCCAAGCACTTCATAGGGAGTCTACCTTCTTATTCAGACTTTCCCTTTTGTTGCCTCTTTCACCTCATTACTGTCCTCCCTGGGTGGCCTCTAGGCATGGCAGTTCTTCTGATGGAGGAAAAGACAGCCTTTTCCTTCTTATTTCTCTCATGCTGTCTTTATATTTGGGCATGGAACAGGGCTGAGTCAACATCATCCCAGAAACCTTGGGCCATGGAATCAAAGTCACAGCTTCCACATGGGCTTAACATTCATGTCAAGAAACAGAACCATTGAGAGAATTTGGATTTATTTCTAAAAGTAGCACAGTTGTCTCTCTCCTCATGCTTGGTGGGAATGTTTGGGGAGGTGATGAGGGATTCTAGGACAGTCAAAGGGTTTAAGGGCTGGAAGGGGTCCTAGAGATTACATTTGGCATAAGGAAATTGTGTTGGCCCCACCTTCAAAATACATATCCAGACTCTAATCACTTCTCACCGCCTGCAGTGAACCTTCCCTGATAGTTGCAATCACCTCTGTCTGGTCTCTTTGCTTCTTTCCTTGAGCTTCTCAGTATATTTGAAACTCAAAAGTGAAAATGACCCTTTCAAAGTGTGCATTGAATCATTTCACTCCTCAGTAGAAATCTGTGCCTCAGTGTCCATTTCTCTGAGAGAAAAATCTCAGTCCTCAGAATAGCCTAGAAGACCCTGCAGGACCTGGCTCTGAACTCATCTCCTGCAAGCCTCCCCAACTCCCATGCTCGGATCAGCATGGCTGGTCTCCTGGCTGTCCCTAGAGTAATTCTCTTGCTTTCCCCGTCCAGTTGTTCTCACCTAGCTGCCCCCTTGAAACCCTCCTTTCCTTCAGCTCTGCTCAAATTTCACCTTCTCAGTAAGACCTTCCCTGAACAGCAATATGTCAGCCCACAAGTCTCTCCCCACTGCCCCCAAGCTGGGACATTCACTCCCCCTCTGCTGCTCTACTTCGCCCCACTTTAGACTTACACGAAAGACCCTCTTCAAGTTTCTTGCATGGTTTAATGTTTGTTTCTGCCGGCTAGGACATAAGCTCTTCAAGGGAAGAGACTTTTCTTTCTCATTCACCGAAGTATGCTTGCCTCATGGCGAACCTGGCTGAATGAAGGAGGATTTCCTTAATTCCTTTTTAAAAAAGATTTTATTTATTTATTTGACAGAGAGAGACACAGCAAGAGAGGGAACACAAGCAGGGGGAGTGGGAGACGGAGAAGCAGGCTTCCCACTGAGCAGGGAGCCCAACGTGGGGCTTGATCCCAGGACTCTGGAATCATGACCTGAGCTGAAGGCAGACGCATAACGACTGAGTCACCCAGGCGCCCCATCCCTAACTTTTTGTTTTTTCAAGTAATTTCAAATTTACCTAAGGGTTACAAAGATAGTACAGAGGATTCAAACATAACCCTTCATGGAGATAGGTTCACATTCTAGTCAGGTTTCCTTTAAGAAACTTTAATGATATCACTCTTAGCATTAATAATGATAATAGTACCAGAATTCATATGTGGGAATCATAACCCCCAAGGGGATGTTCTTGGGAGGTGGGGCCTTTGGGAAGTGGTTAGGTTATGGGGAGAAACTTCCATGAATGGGCTTACTGCTCTTACAAAGGAGGCTGCAGAAAGCTCCCTTGACCTTCTACCATGTGAGGACCCAGTGAGAAGGTGTCAGCTGTGAACCAGACAGTGAGCTCTCAGTGGAATGTAACCATGCTAGTGCTTTGATCTTGGACTTCCCAGCTGCCAGAGCTGTGAGAAATAGAATTTTGTTCCTTATAATTTCCCCAGTTTGTGGTATTTTGTTATAGCAGCCTGAATAGACTAAAACACATGTGTAGAATTCTCTAGGTTTGCAAAAGACTTTTTTTTTTTTTAAATGCATTTGCCTACTGGCCACTCTGCACATCTCTAAGATATTGCACCCATAAACAGATGAGAATGGTAAGACTCATCAGGTTTTGGGCGCCTGGGTGGCTCAGCGGGTTAAGGCCTCTGCCTTCGGCTCAGGTCAGGATCTCAGGGTCCTGGGATCGAGCCTCATGTCGGGCTCTCTGCTCAGCAGGGAGCCTGCTTCCTCCTCTCTCTCTCTCTGCCTACTTGTGATCTCTCTGTCAAATAAATAAAATCTTAAAAAAAAAAAAAGACTCATCAGGTTTAGGTGAGATCATGCTCAAGGTCACAATAGTGGCAAGGGCAAGAGCAGAGCTAGGAGGTGAGCTGTTTTCTAACTCTGCGGTGGCACTGTATCTTCTGCCCAGTGCCATCTGGGTGCAGTCGGTCTTGCTCTCCTCTGCTCTTACTGTGTCAGCTCCCTGGGTCAAGAGTGACTTCGACAAAGTGAAGATAGCAGCTGCCTCTTCCAGGCTGGGATGCTCCCCGGACAGCTGAGAACAATGCCCCAATGTGGGCCTGAGTCACCGCATTCTTGTTCCCCTCACCGCACGTGCTGCCTTCACTCAGTCCCTCTGCACTGTGACCTTGCTGCCCATGTGGGGGATGGGCTGCCAGCCTGGCACTGACCACAGGGGCCTCAGGCGCCCTCCAGACTGGTGACTGAAATGCCATCTGGCACCCACCACAGCTGCAAGGCTTCTGGTCTGGCCCCAAGAATCAGGAGAACCAAACCAGGGTTGAAGCCTGGGGTAGACCTCCTGCTTCTGGTCCAGCCTCTGTCGCTTCCTAGAGAGGACAAAGCGGCAAGGTCATGGTCCTCTCTAGGCCTCAGCTTCCTCGGCTATAAAATCAAGAGAATAAATAATTCTGAGACTGATTATGATTTCTTGATCTTCAATTGTCTCAACCCCTGATGTCTATATATTCAAGGAAAAAGTTTCAGGCTTTGATCCCCAAATATGAACACTGCCAGGCATGGGGATGCATCTATAGAGAGAAAGAAGGGGCAAGAAATGTAAGGAGAGGGATCTGATGCAAAACCTACTGCTAGGTTAAATGAGTTAATATGGGTAAAGCGCGTCATCAGGGGACAAAAAATACTTGTAGTGACAGTGGTGAGAAGAGCACTTGCCCCTGAGTCTCCCTCTGTGCCTGCCACCCCACCCTAAGCTAGGCTTCCATGTTCTTGCTTCTGAAATTTGACAGTGCCCTCCAGTGTGATCTTCTGGTCACCAGATCTTCCCCTCTCCAACCAAATCTGCCTATTGCTATTAGAGGGACTTCCCTAAAATGCTATTGTGCCATGCGTCTCTCTCCTGCTCAAAACCCTTCAGTGATCCTGGTAGCCTCCTGAGTTAGATTCAAATGACTTCTCCTGGAAGTCAAGCACCTCAACAAAAAAAATCCCCAGCCTACCTTCCCAACTATCATCCACCCCACCCCACGCCCCGCCCATCTATCCAGGACTTCGGTAAACCTACAGCCATCCAGACAGGTGCAAGCGCCCGTCCCTTGTTGAGAATGATAAGATGGTACAGTAGCTAAGAGATCAGGCTCTGGGATCAGAGTGCCCAAGTTTGAGTAGCTGTGTGGCCTTCACTAAGTTGTAAAACCTCTCTGAGCTTCAGTTTCCTGGTATATAAATGAGGATGCTATAATGATACCTCTTGTAGGGATGGTTTTGAAGATGAAAAAAGTATGGAAAACAATTGATGTATAGTAGATATTCAATCAATGTTTATTATAATTTTATCCTTGCACTGAACATGTCTTCTCTACCCCATGTCCCTTGTCTGCTAACATTTGCCTGCCTGTCTGCCTGATGAAACCCTCCTCACTCCTCTCCCTCACTCCCCTGAGCTACTCATTCCTTGTCCTTCACGAGGTAACAACTTGATTAGGATTACTTTTCTTCCCTGTGAAGTCCTTAAGGGCAGGGAAGAACCTGTCCCTCAGAAGTTTCTGGATGGACCTCAGAAGTTAGTGGCCAACACCCAGCAGCTCTCAATTAAGATGTGTTGGGGGACAGAATACAGGAGTGTGATTCTGGAAGGCTCCATGATGACTAAAGGCTCAGACAAGTGCAGTGTGGGGAACCCAGCACCCTGAAGTGCTGGGGTCCTGATGCCACTTCCCAAACTGGGAACACAGGTGGGCTGAGCATGGGCTCTGAGTTAGGAATGCTCCCTTATGATCACTGTCCCAAGGGTGAAGCTACTCGAGAGCCCAGATCCAAGTGGGCTTCTCTGCCCAGGGGACTGTTGTGCCAGAGCAGGTGTGGGGTATGATGGACGAGCTGTGGAAGAGGCAGCCTGGGGGCTGTCAGAGACTGGAGCTCAACTCTGGTTCATCTCCAACAGGTTAAGGCACCTGGGAGGAATCACCTCTCTTATCTCTGAAAGGAAAATTGGGTTATATCATAGTTCTTAAAGTTTATTGCCCAGAACAGCAAAATTGGAGTCGCTGAGAGTTTGTAAGAAATCCAGAACATCAGCCTCACCCCAAAATTTTGAAGCAGCAACCCTGGGGAGGGACCCAGCCATTTGTGTTTTATCCAGTCTTCTAGGAGATCTGAGATTGTCTCAAGTTTGAGAAACATTGGGCTAGACCAGTGGGGGTTTTCAAGGCTATTCCCTACTTTTTGTTTGTAATTGTGATGGACCCTGTTTTTGTTTTGTTTATTTTGTGTCTTCCTAGTGAAATCTCAGGCAGATGCCTGATATGTAAAGTGGACTAGAACAGAGTCTCCCTCTGGCTGACTCTCAGACTCTGCCTCTCTAATTCTCCCTCATCATGCAAACTAGTGTAGCAGGCCTCTAGTCAGCTGAAGAGTACAGAATTTGGGGTCTGTCAAGCCCAGTGCTGCCAGTGGGTTGTGCTTACCAAGCAGGGCACACCCTATTGGCTCCCTGCTGAGTGTCTGCAGTAGACACTATGTTTCTAGAGGGCTGACGTGGAATGGGGTCCTAGGCCTTGGGGAGGGGACCACCGAAGTATGGGGGTATGTATCCCTGGCTGGGGGAGGGCCCCTGAGGCTAGGTGGTGCTGATCCGGTAGGCTCTCTCCCAAGGCTGACCAGACAGCTGCTGAGCCTCGTTTGATCACGTGAGGAGGGTCACACTTTACGTCTCAGGAAGGGAGAAGTCGTACTTCATTTTCATGCCGGCCGCTTTTGGAGATAATATGGCACCACTCAGATTTTTCTGTCTTCCCTTTCATGAAGCTCAGCCGATCGTATGAAGCAGCCAAGAGACCTGCAGACATACTCATCATTCTATGATGGTTTCTGCACTTTCTGCTTCTCCCTTCTGGCTATGTGGATAGATGAGTCACTTGAATTTCTTTATTTCACTTTCTGAGGTAAAGATGATGGTGAGGGGTGGGTGTTGGGGAAGCCCATGATTAGAGAACTTCACAGAAAAGGCCGCACTGGTGGAGAAGCAGAAGGGAGAAATGCTTGGAGGACTCTTATAAAGGGTAGATGATGGCTGGGACATTCTCTAAGGGCAGAGAACCAGACAGGCCAGAGATTACTTCTCTGATGTAAGGCAGCATCGGAGGTTGCATGCTTTGCCCGGTAGCAGAGAGGGCACATAGTGGACGTGGAGAGGAGAAAGGTAGGTGTTGGGGCTCCCCAGTTGACGTGGAAGTGGCCACCTTCTGGATTCCGTCCCAGGTATGTGTGTCTGGTGCAGCTGGGCGGAAAGAAATCTCTGTGGTCTGAGACTCTGTCCCAGACAGTTATGTAATGGTGTTGTTCTCAGAAGGAGAGAAAGTACCATGCCGTGGGCAGCCACTATAGGGAGACCTCGTCTTTTGGTCCCGACACTATAGAGCGGGACCCATGTTCCTTCCCATCACCACGCTTTGGTTTCCACTTCTGGAAATAAAGAACAATTATATCAGCTCACTTCTGAAAAAGCACATAAAGCAGGTGTGATCATGTTTGCTCCTCTCATTTGTCCCATGTTACCAGATACAACGTATCTCATATCCATGATCTCACCTGGTCCTCCAATCAATCCTGGGTGGAAATCGTCATTCTTGGTGAAGAAACCCAAGACTTAGGGAGATTGTGGGTCCTCCCAAGATCACACAGCAGTCAGTGGTGGTCCCGGTTTGCTGATTCCCCATTCCTGGTTTTCTCCTAAGGCCTGCTGCTTACCTATCTGTGAAATACAAAGACCTTTCAAGAGAAAGATTACTCCTAGTTGTAACATTATTGTTTCTTATAGCTCCAAATGCTTGTAGCATTCACAAACTGTACTACATTTCCCACTCCTGGAACTCACCATTTTCCCTTCGTAAACACTGGCCCCATGCTTTCCTGGGACAAGCTGGCAGGAGACTTGGCTGTGACTTTTCCCGTATTTATCCCTAAGCCCAGACAGAATTCCCTCAGTTCCCTGCGACTTGATGCATTTTCTAGTTCTCAATTAGAGTCAGTGGAAAACATTACTTACCTATAAACACCATAAGTTCAAGAGCTATTTAAAACACTGAGATTGTGTGATTTTGTAACCTAGGAGGGAGAAACAAAGGTGTTCCCGGAGGTGGTGGGACTATTGCACATGGTCACAGATCACTGAGTTAGGATAAGAATTGTGTAGTTTCAGGAAGTGGGCAGCTCTGGAGCTGGGGGCCTCTTCCCACCTGCTCACGTGGTGGTGGGCCCCTCACCTGTCTCTGAATTCCCTTTTCACCACATTTCTGAAATAGGGGCAGTAACAGCTGTCTATGAAATGCTTTGTGACCAGGCAGCAGGCGTTGTACTGTGGCCAAGTATTATGGAACAGATGAGCTTTGTCTGAACCCATCTCCCGAGGCATTCAAGTGTGGAATATTTGGAGGAACACAAAATGCCATTGCTGGAAGGGTATTTTAGCAGTGATCTAGCAAACACTCCACTCTCTAAATATATGCTCTCTATACCACTTTCAGGGAAGGATGGTCCAGCCTCTGCTTGAATGCTTCCTATGACAGTGAGCTCACTATTTTATTTCTCTGTTGTCCATCTCTGTTAGGTGGATGAGTAGAAAGCTGATGACTTTTAATTTCACCTCTTGCCTCTGTCCTGTCCTCTAGGGATACCCCAAATGAAATCTAGTTTCTACCTCCATTTCCACACTTTTCATATACATGATGTACTTGAGGATGGCTTCAGGGGCCTATCCTTTAAGAGCCCATTGTTGCCATGTGGGCACCATGTTCAGGGGAGGGAGAAAAGCTGACACTGAGGTGTTGGGCTCTGCCTTTGTCACTTCCAGCCTTTGAGGCCCTCTCTCACATCTGTAACTAACATCTATGACTCCACTGGGTGCATGGCGGCCAGTCCATTTTACTACACAGCTTATCAGTCAGAGAGCTATTTCTTGCTCCTCTGCATAAGGATACAGTCAAACATTAATAAGAAAATTTAAAAAGGAAGGATGGATTCATTGACTGAATGGAGAATGAAATGTTTCTATGATGGTTTCTGCAATGAGGCGGAAAAGAATGGTGCTTGCTCTGTTGTGAACACCTGTGGCCCTTGGAAGGGATATTTATCACAGATGGACTGGGCTGTTTAGTCATCTAGGGATTACGAGCCACTAGTCCCTCCCTGCCACGCACAATCCTCAAGACTATAGACTTACACTGAAGAGCATTTCAAAAAAAAAAAAAAAACACTGAAAAGGAGATGATTTATTCTATGCCCATGGCAAAGAGTTTCTGATAGCTCAAATGTATGACATTCTAGGGTTCATTTTATGTTTCAGGAGCAGAGTGGGAAAAGATTAAGGGATTTGGGTCTAAAAGCCTGGGTTTGGGTATGGGCTGTGTCACACTGCTTGATTATGTGATTTTTGGACAAGTCACATCATCCTTATGAGTCTCAGTTGTTGAGTCAGTAAAATGGAAAAAGAAAAATGCCTAAACTGTGGGGAAGGGTGTGCATATGTGTGTGCATGTGTGTGTGTGTGTACATGCACGCACATGTGTGTGTATACACATACACATTATTTTCAGGATTAAATGAGCTAAAGTTTCTTCTGTAAACTTCATTAACTATTGTCACCTTTAGAATGATCTGTCCAATAAACCCTTTCCCAGTTGTCCAAGATATCAAGTGCTACTTTTTAAGGTGACAGTTTTTTACTGCACTCAGTTGTTTGGAAAGTTGGATTATGTAAACACAAGTTTGAGTCTTTATTATCCAGTCCATATATATTAAAGAATATAACATAACTTTCCAGTGCTTCTTCAAATGTCTTCCATTTTGAAATCTTTGTTGTATATTACAGACCAACACTCATATGTCTGTATAGTTTGTATGTCAGATCACTAGGAGAATGTCAAATTACAGTTTAAAGGAATCATACCCAACCTAGGACATTTGTTCTTTTGTTTTCCACACATGCATTTATTCTTCCATTCATTCATTAATTCATTCATTACCTGACATTGTTTACTATGACTCTGCTATGTACTGTGAAGGATCCAGTGTGGTCCCTTGGCCAAACAGCTCACAGTATATCTGAGGATATAAGAGGTATGCACACATGATAGCACTGTATGGCAGGGTGAAGTAATTCCTACATGATATTTGCAAACAAGTTGCTTTGGAAACTTGAAGAGGAAGCAACTAATTCTCTCTCCCCACAAGAAGGAAGAGGGGGAGAGTTTCGTGTTAGCTTTACCTGTCCGAACAAGTCAAATGAAATTAAAGCACATATACAGTGAAAGAGTGTGGGGATCTGGAGTCCTCATGGGTTTGGTTCCTGGCTCTCTCACTTCCTAGTTTTGTGGCTTTGAACAGTTCTGTCTGAGCTTTCTCATAATAGTATCCATCTCCTGGAAATGTTGTGAATGTTAAATGAGATAATACATTGTCCAGCGTATTACATTGTCCAGTAATAAAAGGTCAAAAAAATACTATTTTACACAGTGGGTGGAGGCTGAGGTGAGCCTCAATGGAGGCATAAAATTTTGAAAGACAGTAATGGAAATCAAGGTGTTCTAAACAGAAGAAACAGTCATAGCAAAGTCCGAGGGAAAGAAAGTTTTCAGAGAAACATGTCCAGCCATATGTACCATCAGTGACAGACGTAATCATAGCAATGGGTGGGGGGATCGGTGATGGCTGGAGTAGATGGCCAATCATGGAAGGCTAAAGAATCTGATCTTGGTAGATAAGGGGTTTCCAAGAAAGTGTGCATGCTTCCAGGAAAGTGTGCAGTCATCATTTATATTTACTTTTATTTACATAAAAAAAGTTTAGAAGTCCTATTATTTTTTATATAGATTGATTGTGGGACCCTCGTTGGATCTCCACATCAAATGACTTCACGTCACATCTCCAACTAAGCTCATTCTGAGGGGTGGGTGGGGATTCTTTGTCCTAGATAACCCAAGAGGTATTCATACTGACGTTTTCATGTAGCTGGTCTCTTAAATTTATGGATTTCTTACCTAGATTTAACTAAACAAACCTTGACAAAATAGACAATTAGTTTTTAAAATTTCCTGTAAAGACCCAAGCAAACAACAAGAAAATGGTAGAGCTGACTTTTCTCCTATTCCTGGCTTTCCACTGGCTGCATTTCAGGGGTTACAGCCAATGATGATCTAATCAGATAGAGCAAGCAGTAGGCCAAAACAAACAACAAAAAAAAAAAAATCAAAATTCTTAGGAAAAGTACTTGAAATATGGGTTCACATTCATTGCTATTAATGATGAACTCTGCCCAGAGTGTTGATTGTTTCTTGTGATGGTAGGAAAGATAGAATGACATTGTGAAGAGTAACATACATTGTATTCTTTATTTTATATTTATCTCTTCTTTTATAATTTCTGTTTGGCTTTATTTTTAAAGTGTGCATAATATGTTGGCATGGCTTTGCACAGATGTACACACACATATTATAAATCCACTTGGGTGCACAGCAAAATCTTGTTTACCAGTGGGTTTAAGAAAGTTTGGAGACTTGCTGATTGCGCCCATGGGAAACCATTATTGGAGGCTCTTGAGTAGTGGGAAGTATGATAAAAGCTGGGTTCAGGGTGATAAATGCCACCACATTTTCTCAAGGAAAAAAAAAAGTGTTGCATAAGGAATACAGGGAGGTGAGGTCTAAAGAGAGTCACTAAACAACTTGGTTCTTCCTCTTTTCAAAAATGTTCTCCTTTCCCTGCTAAGGTAAACCCTGGACTGCCTCAAACCAGCAGGAGCTATGCAGGACATGTTCCCTGCCCAGGAAGAAGACTGCCCAGATCATCCATCAGCTAATTTCTACTCCTCCATAGATCCTGCTTTAGGAAAAGCCAATCCTAAGCCGGTCTTCAGCTTTGACTCACAGTTGCGGTGACTGAATTCCTCACAGAGGTTCCAGGCTTTCCTACCTATAGGAGGCAGAATTCCAGAATCATCAGAGGCACAAGTTCTGAGTTTGACAACCCATGTCCAACTCTGCTAGTCATCCCTGGACTGACCTTAGCTCACCTTTCTTTATGCCAGTTTCCTCATCTGTGAAGTGCGGATAATCATTGTACCTATGCAATGACATTGAGGAGCAAATAAGGTAATGAGTGTAAAAGACAGTACAGTCCCTAGCATAGAATAAATTCCCAAGGAATGTGAGTTCTTCTCATTACAAAGAAATGAATTGGAGCACGGTCTGAAGGGCCACAGGGAAGAAATAGGGAAGGAGGTTTCCAGGAATACAGATCCTTTAATCTCCTTAAAGCAATATCCAAACAGAAGTATAAATCTCTACAGAAGTCAGCAAGCTCAGGGATGTCAGTTGGGGGGTGTGGGGGCTGAGATGGTTGCCTCTGAGTCAACTTCTCTCCTTGACTCATCTGTCATTTCTGTCATCTCTGGATATTGCCACAGTTTCTTGTGAGAAATTATGAAATAAATGGCCTGAGCAGTAATGCCTGGGTGAATAGGTGAACCCTGGGCATGTGGCCAACTCTCCATGCACTTTAACCATCCTTGGGTTTGGTGGACACTACGTGATTTAATTTCCTTAGAGGAAAAAAAAGGCTAATAATCATGTTCAGGAGGACTTACAGAGGCTAAGTGAACATTCTGGGGCCTTATAGGGTGGGATCTATGGGAAGAAAAACGATGGGGTAGGTGGCAGGATCAAAGCCTGCTCCTTTGTAGCCACACCTTTTTGTTTCCAGATCTAAGAGCCCAGAGACAAGGACAGGTAATTGTAGGAATAAATTAGTTGTCACACCAATAACTTTACTTCTTTGTACTGGGCCAGAGAATTCCCAAAGTGCTTTCATATGTGATGACATCAATGAGGGTGATAATAAGAATAAATTCTTTTACTTGGCCCTTTGTCACCCCCTTTCTCTTTCAATCTCCTAGCAGATTCTGAAAAATTGTTAGAATCCTTGTTTTACATGTGATAAAACTGAGCCCCAGAGACTTTGAGGAATGTGATCATAATCACACAGCTCTGAAGTAGCAGTGCCAGGTGAAAACCCAGGTCTTAAGGCTGAAAGCAGAGTCTTCTTTCTCCTCTACCACTGCTACCTCACCATTTGGGTCACATGATCTTCATAAAATGAACCAGATCCCTTTGGTCTGGAGGGAACTTTGCTGTTCCATTGGACATTTTGTCTCTGACAGTCAGATCTGACCAGTGCATTCACATCAGTTTGTCAATCCCTCTGTGACAGTGTGCATTATGCCATATGGTGATGATTTTCCTATGAGCATCTCTTCCACAAGACTGTGATCTCCTAAAGAACTGGGATGCCATCTAACTCCTCCATGTGTGCCCAGAACCTAGCTCATCGGATTGGATGATTGGATGATAAGAAATGAATGCCTCCAAACTGAATGTCCTCCTTAATCCTTTCTGCCTGTTTCATTCCTGTCTGTCTTTCCACGGAAGCTTAGGGCCCATGATGTTATCCATTGCTTCTGAACCTCTGTGGAATCATAGACTCTCAGCTGTATTCTTAGAGCATATGTATTTTATCTCTTCAGCCTAGAGAGTTCTTGAGGGTAAAGATTACATCTGAGTGTCCAATAGGTCCCTTATGGGATCTAGGCCAGTTCAAGGTGGAGTGGATGGATGATAAGAGTCCATGCCTGCATTCACATTGATGCCTGCACTTTGGCAAGAGCTGGTGGGACAGGTTGGTGGCTGAGCCCAAGGTGCCTTGGCAGAGACCTAATTGTAAGAGATAGAAAGAACAGATGGCTAGGAGCCCAGTCTTTACCTGGCTTATCAGTATGCTTCTTTCGCAATCACTGAAACTGTGTCTCATGGACACTTTTGCAGATGGGGAATTCCTTGAAGCCAGACAATAGATCACTGAAGTGATCAAGCTTCAGGGCAAAAAGTTATCACTGCAACTTATTTGTGTAAAGATGATGTGTGAACCAGACATTCACTGTCAGGAAGGAGCAAATATAAGGAACTCTGTGAACCAGTTGGATGGGAATAGAAACAAACCAGGACACTGGGACACTGAGCTAGTTAATTAGTGAGTTGTTAAACTAGCAAGTTAGTTTGCTTAAATGAAGGAGGAAGACTGTTTTCTATAAATAAATTAAAGGAGGGTAACAACCAACAATGTCACAAGTTCCCATCTCTTTTGGCCCAAAAATTCCACTATTGGAGATTTGTTTTAAGAAAATAATCCAAGACTTGGAAAAAGGATAGCAAAAAAGTGGCCAAAGAGATATTATTGATAATAGAAGTGAACTGGAAATAATGTAAATTTTCCATAATAGTGTTGGAATGCTGATATAAATGACAATATATTCACCAAAGTCATATTTTGAGGACATTCAAGTAGGTCATTCGAAAGACCACATTGGAATGGTTCATTGTGTGATGCTTATGGAAAAGATTAGAACGCAAAATTATATTTGTGTTGCATGTCCAACACTGTGAAAAAAAATATGCTTTTTTGGAAAAGAATGAAAATAGATGATTTTAAAGATAGTAAGCTTGTGGGTGGCTTTTTATTTCCATAATCATGGTATTATGTTTTTGTATAATATAAAAAATTATGTTAATCAGATGCTTAAAAGAAAAACACCTTAACAAAAGGTGTGTTGCACACAGCAGTCATGTCAGAGAAGTTAAACATCAGACACACTCCATTTCATACCCTTGTCTTCAAGCACAGGTCCAGTTTAGATTTCTATCACTGGTAACAAGTTTGAAATTACATACTTGAAAATCAGAAAGACTCAGGACATGTAGCTATAGATATGAATATGGAAATGGCGATGGATACAGATATGGATATAGATATAATTTTCCCTTGGACGAGCCTTCTCATGTATCACATGTCTTATGAACAATGACACGTGTGTGAAGTGCAGAGGGATTATGATGTGCACATCTAATGCCCTTCAAAATGAATGAGAGCTTAAAAATCAGGAAGTCTGTGTTTAAGGAATCCAAGTGGTAAAACGTTCTGGTCTTGTTTTCAAATGTTCTCTAGACACCCAGTCACCACTTCTCTTTCCCAGGTAGGTCCCCTTGTCCATAAGTTCTGGGAATTAGCCCTGCAGAACATTGAAGCAGTTGGAAGACTCAGACTTCTTTGAGCTCACAAACGATTAGCTGTCCAGGTTCTCAGTACCAAAGTCAACTGTAAAAAGCAAATCATCATGATAAAACCAAAAACACCCCTTCCCCATCCTTAAAGACCTGGCTTTGTGTCTTTCAGCAATCCTATTTCTCTAGCTCTCAGAAAGAAATTCTGGGTCTTTCCACCAGATTAGCTCATTTGACCACTTCCCTCAGATAGTAGCAACTGGAATTATTAATAAAATTATTGAAGCAATACATAGATTAAAAATGTAAGTTTTACAAACTAGTTTTTAGCATTTTTATGGATCATATATTATACAGTATCAATATCATAGAAAGTAATTACATACATTCCCTACATCACAGTTTTCACAGACATTCAAAGTTCTGGTGCCTACAGTATTTCGTAACTTTTTCTTCAGTATTTTTTTAATGTAGGAATATTATAGCAAAAATGAATATAGCAGTATATTGCTCCATTCATTGCAATTTTTTGTTAACAGAAAGCATACCTTGATCTATCATAGCCAGAAAATAGATTCTATAGTTTGTTTTGGGATTATTTATATATGAATCTCTCTCTCCTATTTTTTTCTTCTGATTTTACTACATTTTATTGGATTATAGATTATATTGCATATTGACAGAGTTGTTTTCAATTTAGAAATACCACTTTCTTTAAATAAATGTACCTTTAAAAGTGAAAAACTCAAGCTTTGATCTGCTCTGTTATTATAGTTTGCTAACAAAATTAATAGCAAGCAATAATTCAAACCAAATAACAGGGGATAGAATAAATTCAAAATTAATTTCAATTTCCTCCAAAACTAATTTTATTTATCTATGTCTAAAGAAGACATACAATTGGCAATCTTCTAAATAAAAGCCAAAAGCTGAAAATTGCTTTCTTAGTTTTTCTCTTAAATCAAAACCTGTTCTTTTTTATAAGAGATATAAAACTAATGAAATTAATTTTGACATCCTTGTTTTCCTGGCTAGTATAATTCAATGACATAAGTAGTCATTGTCCAATACACCTTGGAGCAATCTAGATGTATTGGAAAATATTTTCTTTTTTAAAATTTTACACATTTTTTTGCACTTTATTACCCATTTATATTTTTAAAGATTTAATTTATTTATTTGGGACAAAGAATGAGCAAGAAAGAGAGAGCACAAACAGTGGAGAGAGAGATAGGGAGAAGGAGGCTCCCTACTGAGCAGGAAGCCCAATGTGGGGTTCAGTCCCAGGACCCTGAGACCATGCTGAGCTGAAGACAGATGCTTAACCAACTGAGCCACAAGGCACCCCTTATCTATTTAGTTAGTAACCTCATTTTGAAATTGCCATCCCAAATAATAAAAATTCATTCTGTTACTTTTTATCTGTCTCCATATTTCAGAAATTCCAATACCTCATTCCAAATAACTTCATAACTAGATCCAGAAATTTTCCTGAAAAGATTGCTCCATTTGTCTCATGAAAATCACCATTATGTTTGGCTAAGTATTGGCTAAATAAGAATATTCTCAAAACTTCATGCTAACATTCAAGCATTGGTTTGTCTTTGTTGTATCTTATCAATTGTTTTTCTAGCTTTTCCCTGCAGTTCACATAATCATATAGATATGTTTCTGTGTGCAAGTCAATTTGTTCACTTCTATTATTTCTCTTAAAGAATTAGGCAGATCACCCCTTTCTTTCTCATTTTCTTCAACCTTTCTTATTTTCTTGGATCTTCCCGTGCCTTTTCTATTTCGATTATCACCTAGATTTATTTTCATTTTCATTTTCAATGATCTAAAAATGTGCTGCCCAATGTAATAGCCACTTGTCACATGTGGATATTTAAATTTAAATCAATTAAAATGTAATAAATAAAATTCCTCAGTTGTACTAGCCACATTTCTCATGCTCAATAGCCACATGTGTCTAGTGATTACCATGTTGGCTGCATGCATGGAATATTTCCATCATAGCAGGAAGTTCTACTGAACAGCACTAATCTAAAGAATTCTAGAACAAATTGTTTGTTTGCATTCCAAATGTATAAAATTTGAATATGTTTTCATTAAAAATGTAAATAAATTAAATGTGAATAAATTTTAAACTAAAAATACTTTCCATGTATTTTTAAAAATATTTCTTCTAATATATTTAAATATCAAAAATTATCAATTAAAGTGTAAAAAGAAACGATGAATAAGTTACAACATCAACATTTTAAATAAAATTGTTTAAGTAAAGCTCATTTTTAAATTTACTTTTAAAAATATACACTATGGAGTATTATCCCTCCCTCAGAAAGGATGAATACCCAACTTTTGTAGCAACATGGATGGGATTGGAAGAGATTATGCTGAGTTAAATAAGTCAAGCAGAGAGAGTCAATTATCATATAGTTTCACTTATTTGTGGAGCATAACAAATAGCATGGAGGACATGGGGAGTTAGAGAGGAGAAGGGAGTTGGGGGAAATTGGAAGGAGAGGTGAACCATGAGAGACTATGGACTCTGAAAAACAATCTGAGGGTTTTGAAGGGGCGGGGGGTAGGAGGTTGGGATAGCAGGTGGTAGGTATTATAGAGGTCACCGATTGCATGGAGCACTGGATGTGGTGCAAAAATAATGAATACTGTTATGCTGAAAATAAATAAAAAATAAATTTTAAAAAATTTTAAATAAGTCTTATTTATTTGCTTGAAAAATTAAACTATGCTAGCTTTTAATGCCTACTTGGTGGAAAATGATATGCATCTCTATCAAACTTGTCATATAAATTATGTCTCAATCTACATATATACAAATTGAAGAGTAATATGAGTTACTCAATTTTTCAAAATATTCCTCAGCTGCCATGTAAAATAGTTGGAAATCCATGCTAATTGAGGACTACCTCTGGAGTCATGAATTAGAGCATAACGAGCAACAAATAAATGGACACTAAGCACTACTTCCTTATCTAGAATCTATTACACTTATGCCATCTGAGAGAAAAGGATTCGACAAGTTAATTATTTAATTTCTCTTACCTAAGTGCTGTAATGATTCAAACCCTCCCTGTTATCCACAGCAGTATCCATCTGCAAAGCCGGTAGCAGAGCGACCCCAAACTTATGTAACATCCAAACATCCTTTCGTTTCAAGGACATGGGGCAGAAGATCTGAAGATCTGTGGACCTAAATGGTGTTTGTCAAAGAATGGATGTTTTTAGTTATGGGTCTTGCTGTGCCCACTCTGACCACTGGATCCTGAATGACAAAAGTGTCCATGTTTTCTTTTTTTGATTTCTTTGTTTTCATGTTTATGGTATGCATCATTGACCAATACACCTTGGAGCCCTCTGGCCTGGGCCTCAAATATACACAGTCGGGGGTAAAGTCAGGGGTAAAATAAAGCTGTGGGCCCTCTGGCCTGGGCCTCAAAGCCACACAGTCCAGACTTACATGGGTGTGTTAAGTGACAGGGCTAGGGAAAGCCAGCTGGACAGGCTTATAGCATGTACAATTGGTGAAACATTTCCATGAGCTACAAATGAGGCATTCTGCAAGGAAGCCCAAGAAGGAAGGTATTATTATATTATCCTTCAAGCCCATTTTACAAAGGGAAAACTGAGGCCTTAGGAGAGGAAAGTCACTAACTCAAGACAACAGAGCTGATAAAAGGTAGAGCTAAGGTTCAAAACCAGGATTCTCTGAAGCCAACGCTCTTTACCGAATCCTTCCACAGTCTCTCTTGATGTGGATAGCTGGCTGAGCTGTGGGAGTGGGAAGAGGAGAGAGGAGAGCCTTGGCTCCCTGGAGTCAATCATCTGAGAAGAAGCCAAGATCCTGTGTTTCTTCTATAACTGCCTTCCTTTCAGGCTGAGGAGAGATCTGAAGGCCATTGAGTTAAAACTTCGGAGTGTGGATCCCTAGTAGAAAGATGCTTGGGTGCCTCTGATGCATGGGTCTGCTCACATCTCTACTCTGTCCAGAACTCACCACGGACACCTTCCAGACAGGCCACACTGCTTGGCATCTTGTCAAGAACTTTCCCAGTCTTACCCCAACTGATTTATTCAATGATCTCCCTTCTATCCTCACTGACCCCCAGCACAGCGCCAACTTCCGTCTCCATGAACTCTTCACTCTTTCTCCCCTCCTGCTTTTGAATGCACTGCTCCTCTGCCTAGAAAGTCCCATTTTCTCTCACCTACCTGGAGAAACCTTGTACATCCATCAGGTTGTAAATTAAAAATCACCTCCTTGGTCACTTGTTCCTAGAGCCCCACAGGAGGTTGGCTACACCCACCTCTGAGGCCTCTAGAACTTCACTGTGACCTGACTCAGAACCCCATCCATCATCACAGCAGACTATGATTTATGCCCATATGTGCACTAGACAGTGAGCTTCTGGGTGACAGAGGCCATGTTATATTGATGTCTTCATTCTCTCCACCCCCATCCGGTGTTCTAAGCACCATCCCTAAAATATAACGGGCTCTTCATGAATGTTCAGTGTTCAATGAATGAACAAATAAGAGCCAAGGAAAGGTGATCTTGAGGGCTTGGTTTCCTGGGAGGAGACTTTGCCCTCAGCACCCACAGCCCCCTTTGAGCAATGTCCCATCCATGGCATTGAGCCATGATCTAGGGCCATTGCACCAGCAGGAGCTTAGGGTGGGGCTGGTGTAAAAACAAACAGGGAAGACAAAAACAAGTGGTGTGTTGAAACCTTGAAATTGGTCTATTCCTTGGTGTTCAAACTTGCCCCACCTTCTAAGTCAAGTGTGTTCATCATCCTGTGCCCTGAGAAGATCCACTATAGCTGTGGGACTTTGGGATCAGAGCAAGGGGCAAAGGAGAGACAAGGGAATGTGAAACTAGTTTTCTTGTTTAGCTGTTCTCATTGTGTTGAGTGTTTGTCTTTCCAGACAGAAGAAACCCTGACCTTCCCCTGCTTTAATTACCAAATTATTTTGACACCTTGGCTGTTGCATCACCGTAACACACTGCTTTGTCAGGGACACTGGTCTGGGGTGTATCTATGTTTAGGGAGATGCAGCTGACAGGAAACTAGTTCTGACAGTCCGGGAAATGCTGGGCAGAGGAAGGGTTATGGGTGGGTGGCGGAGGCAGCAGAGGAAGAGATGGGGACAGCAGCGAAGGGAAGAAAGGGGATGTTCCATGATCTGGGAAGAGAATATCCTTCGAAAGGGAGCAGCAAGGTTTGAAACACTGGGTATCTCTGGATGATTTCTCAGTTTGAGCTTCAGGGAGGTTGTGCCCACGCAGGCAAACCGGTGAGCTACAGCTCTCCAAAAGGAACTAAATTAGAGAACTCACATTCTCATTTGAGGGGCTACCTCTGGTTGAGTTTTCTTTACTCCAGACGTGTTTCCTCTCCTTAGAAATAAGGCCAGAGTTGGAATTTTTCCCACAAGTCCCAGAATGCTTCTTCCTTAAATATTCTTGAGACAAAAAATGGAAGAGATAACCGAAACAGAGAACTTGACAAGTAGACCTATCCAAGCAGTTTGTATCGAGGATACTGAAAACAAGAATCAAGCATTTGTCTGAACCATGAAACATGGCCTCAGCAAGTTCAGCCCAGCAAAGTAGAACTCTAGCCATTAAGTGTTGTGTATGGAGGAAACAAAGGAGCACAGGATGTCGAGAAGCCAAAAGGACGATCTTGAACATTGAGGACAAGGCCATGCATTTCCATCATATGAGTCTGGGATGGGAAAACCCAGGAAATCTGGTTTTACTCCTTTTCACGTGTGGATCTAGGTTTCCCAACCCTAGAGTAAAAGGAGGAGTCTCTGCAGGGTTTATCTTGCTCGGGTTGAGAGTTGAGGGTGCACGATTATGTAGCAAGGTACTGGAGACCAGTGAAGGGTGGCACATCTTCCTGGAACATCCATTTTACCTGATGGCAAACACTTTAAAACATTGTTTTTCATTCAGAGATCAATTTATGTGTTCGACAAATATTTATTGAGCATTGGTTGTATGCCAGGTACTGTTTCAAGCAGTGTTTTAATATCAAAGTAAATATGGATATACTCTGGGGAAATGTGCATAATTTATATGATCTAAGGTAAACAAGGGTCCCTAAAATTATTTTTCACGTGCAGGGGCACTTCTGGTTACATCCACCCACTCATGACCCCAGCAAATCATACATATTTGTTCTTTGCCCCTGGACACAGTGCAACGGATTCGTATGTCTGTGGTCATCAGCCCCTGTCTAAGAGATACGGTTCATGCTGTATTAACCACCTGAAGAGAGGCAAATCTTTCTGTTGGACAACAGGCTGGATATTGGTAGCCAGCAGGCAGAAGTGAAGAAAGGAAACCAACTCTTAAGAAGCACCATTATCTGCTTATAGGTAGTAAGGATATCAGCCTTTTTAAAACAATTTCATGTGACCTTCACAGCCATCCAACTATAAAGTCAGTATCACTGCCCCCATTCGATGTCTCAGGAGAGGAAGCAGAGGCTCAAGGATGTATAGGAATTTGAGCAAAGTCTCAGGGCTAATAAACGGAAGACATAGATTACGCCCTGTTTTTTGGCCTGGCTCCAGGCCAATCCCCTTCTCACTCCATGACCCCCGCCCTCTAAAGGTGACAGTGATCTTGTCGCTCTTCCCCTTGCTCTCTCTCTCTGGCCCTACCTCATGGCAACATAGTACTAAACTCAGTTGCTAAGGACACAGTATTAGAGAGAAAATGCACAGGACCCCATCTACAGGGCCACAGAACTTCAGGATTGGACGGGATGGTAGAGGTTGTCCAATACCCTTATTTGCAGGGAGGAAGCCTGGAGCCTAGGCTAAAGGGAACATTTGTGGAAAGAAGCTCTGATGTTAGAAGGACTGCCACGCACACCCCTGCCCCCTGGGACCTTGAGATCCCTTAAACCTCCCAGGACTCACTTTCCATCTCTATAAAATGAGATGCCGTCGTGAAATAACGCACACACAGAAGGCTGCTGTATAAAAATCATGTCCATGCATGGACAGCCTCAAGTACAGATGTATTTGCCTCACTTGTTTCTTCCAGCACGAAGCTGGTACTTGGACACAGGCATCCTGACTCCCAGGTAAATACCGCCTACAGCCCCCAATGCTGGAGACCGTCCATCTGTTGCAAAGAAGCTGCAGCTGCCCTAGCAACAGGCTCAGAATCCTTTGCAAAAGAGGGATGAGTGTGCACTTCTGTAACCTGAAAAAACAGAGACAGCAGCCCATGGTCTGTCCTTTCCTTAAGATGCTCCTGATGGGAGGAAAACCCACAACACAACAGTATGGTTAAGTGTCTAGAGTGAGCGGGCCACTGGACCCAGAGCAGAGGAGCTGAGGTCCCTATGCTCCAGGAGCAAGTCCCCGGGAAGGGAGTTTCCCCAGAGGAAGTGACTCACTCAGGGAGTGTCCCTTTGATATGGCCTGCGCCAAGCCAAATCTGTTTTGATTACTACAACATTAAGTAATGTGGATGCCCCCCCCCCCCACTGCCACCACCACCCCCAGGTTTTCTCCAGGCCCTCTCTTCTGAATCCACAAGCTAAATTTATGGGCAGAACCCTCTGCAGGGGCACGCCAAACATCCCAAAACGCCTCCAGCTCCTCTGGGATGCCCTCTTTAAAGTTTTCCAAGGGTATGGCCACACCAGCCCTAAAAGGAGAAATGATATCACTGAGGAGAAGTGATATCCCCCCTTCAGGATATCACTGGAAACACCAAAGCCCAGAAAAGATTTTTGTCATCTGCTCATGAATCTGTATTGTAAACTACCGGAACCCGGGAATTGGTCCAGGGTCCCGCTCCTCAAGCTCAGCCTCCAGGCCCTTCCCAGTCTTCCCAGTCCATGCATTGTGGCCTCCTGGGGAGCAGAGTCTGGGTCTTCGTGGGCTGTGGTAGCCCTAGCACCTGCCTGCCACCTGAACGGCACAACACATAATAGGCACTTGGCACAATACTGCTCAGTGACCGAGATGCCAACTTTCTTTTCCCTGAAATTTCTGATTATGCTCATCTGTAAAATGTCAGGATTCAATGAGATGATCTCCGAGACACTCTCCATTTCTAACAGGTATTTTTAGGCCAGCCGAGTACCTCAGTTTGGTAAATAAGGGTAGCGCAAAGTATCGGGATTATGGAAGTAGCTAGGGGGCCCAAGGATCAATGGAGGACCTACCCCTGGACGTCAAGGGTTAAAAATGAGGGCAAAGTGTGAGATACAAGCCCGGCCCTCACAGGACGGGCAGCCTGGGGCGAGAAGGCATCCTTGCCAATGATGAGATGCAGGCAGGGCCCCTCAGTGGAAAGAGCCATCCTAAGCTCTGGAGTCAGGAGACCTGGGTTTCTGTGCAAAACCTGACATTGTTTTGTCAGCAGATCCTAGGAAAATTCCTTCCTTTCTCTGGACTTCCTTGGTTTTAAGTCGTAACTGCCTATTCTTCCACAACGTCATGGAAGGAAGATCTTCTCTCCCTTAACAGGGGGAGCAAGAAGATTCCCTCCCCTGCTGCCTGGGATTCTTTCTTCAAAACATGGGTCACATGACTGACCTTGCTCATTTCTACATGGAGATACTCTACATGGAGGTACAGATCGAGGCCATGCCTCAATCCTGAAACCTGAGGTTGTTACAGACCTTGGTCTCCTCTAATTCCTTCCAACGTAGTCCCTTTCCCATTTGTTTGTTTGTTAATATTTTAGCTCAGACAGGCTGCACAGAGGAAATTATAGATTCTCTAGGATGAAAGAGACCTTAGGGTCTTTACCTCTTGACCTTCTTTTGTCTTGACATCCGGACATCCAGGCTCTGTCTGAACATCCCGAGAAGCAAGGGTCTCACTGTCTTCCCAAAGCAGCCAGTTGCATCTGAGACATTTTTATTTATTAGAAAATTCTTCAAAGAAAAGCTGACAGGTTCCTTATTTAAAACAAGCCTCAGTGTTGCCGGTGGTCAGTCCACCAGCTGGTTCCTTGGGATCTGTCTCCTACAAAATGGTTGGGTTTTCCCCTGGAGGATTATCCTTCCATACGGATCATAAGTGCGGAGGTACTGCCTTGGCCAGTGTTCCCAACTTCCCCACCGACCCTAAATCTTTGCCTTGACATTTTAGGCTCATCTTGACCATTCACAGATCCCATAGTAGCTTGTTGCTCGTTAAGTAAAGTCTAACTTTACGGTTGTTTGGGGGTTTTTTCCTACTCCATTTTCTTTAAGGGAGTGAAACTTAGCGGTTAATTCCATGAGCTAATTTCCTACAACTGATCAGGTTTAAGTTGACCCTGGTCTTAGTCCTGACGCCCTTGGTAGGGATATGACCTAGTAATGTTACCGACCCTCTCTCAGTGTCCTAGTCTGTAAAAATCAATAGTCCTCATCTCATGGGTTGCTAAAGGAATGAAATGAAATAGCATAGATGAGCTGTTTGCCCTAGTAAGAAGTTGTGTTAAGGGGACATAATTTTCTCCCTTCCTCCTCTTTATGTAGAGTCTAAATCCATCTCTCTGTAGCAATTACCACCTTCTTGGTCCTAATTCAATTCTGGGATGATGCAGAATAGACCTAAATCCCTATTCCATGTGGCAACTCTTCAAATATTTCCATTTAACCACAATCCCCTTACATGGCTCAGGGCCTCACCAGAGAAACTGAGGTGGGATAAAGCATGTCCAGGGCCTCACCACAATCTGGAAGGAGAACCAAGAAATGCTGACTTCCCAGGCCTGGAGTGACCATTCTAGCATCTGCCTCCAGGAAGAGTAGGGTGAGCCAGGCCTCTGGGAGCACTCGACTCTGGCTACACATGAGGCCAAAGTGTTGAAACATGCCACTTTGATGTGGCATTAGCTCATGATATTGCTTTATTTTCTTAATTTAGAAGAAAAGCACAGCTGCTAGAATTTTTAATATAATCATAAGCATAGTGGTGCACTGAAGATTTTCAGGAATTTTTCCACAAGAGCACTGCAATTTTTTTTTCATATCCATGCAAATCTGGTTTTTTTTCCTCTTATGCAAAGACCTTCATTAAATTGTTTTCTAACCTCCCAACCTTTAAATTTGAATCCTTGAGTGACTAATGTAGCCTGTCTAGTTGAAACAACTTCTAGAACAAGACAGGGTTTAAACAAACAAATGGTTAAAATGACTGGCTCCGTTTGTTAAATGGAGATCCTCAAAAATCTATGATATCTTTTTACCTGTTTGGCATGTGAACATGACTTGATCCCATTTTTTGAACTCAATGAAATGAGACTACTAGATAAATGTGAAACATAATTCTTCTCAGCCAGTCCTGTAACATATTCCACAGGTAATTTTCCTGTCCCTGGATGTTTTCCAAGCTTGGACTGCTATGTCTACAGTTCCAGGGTTCTAGTATGGCATTTTCTGAATAATACTGGAAATTTCTCTATCCCATGGTAGACAACCTTGTCAAGGTAGGGCCAATCAAAACCACAATAATTTGTATGGTTATTTTTTCCTTACCAATCCCAATGCCCAATTCATTGATTATTTATCATGCAGAGTAAATCTGGTGACTATTTTTATAAGTCATCTTTATCTAACTGTAGAACTGCTCACATGGTGTTTGCCCAACCACTTAAAAGAAATTGATCCTTCCAGCCTTCTGACTGGGAGCAGCTGGCATTCTGGACCAGACTCCTCCAGTGGGAAGCAGCCTTGTCTGTTGACCCCACTATAACAAAGAAATACCACCAGCTTCTTTGGGTGCCTTGTCATGGAAGGGGTTGACAAACACTGAGATTCACAGTAAATTTTAGGCCTTGAAAGTACACAATATAATTTTAATCTGTAGGTCATCCTTGCCTGACTTCAATTGCCATCTAGAGAAGAGTAGCTCCATGTTAGAAGACTTCTTTAAAATCTCAGGAGTTCCATCACATAAAATGGGCCAAGTGTTCTTGCCGACACACTTCCCTCACTTCCCTGAAATAGGCTCCTACCTCAGATCCTCCTCATGCAGCTCGGATAATTTCCTCCCAGAAACTTTTGCTGACTCCTCGCATTCCAAAGCACAAGTTAGAATTAATCTCTCTACTCTCTGAATCCCCACAGCTCTTGTTCTATCCTTATCTTACAACGTTTAGCAATTTTTCAATCAGTCACATGATGATAGCTCTTTTGGAATGTAAACTTTTGGGACGGATGTCTATGTTTTTTTTCAATATCCCTTAAAACATTCTTGACAGGGGGGCACCTGGGTGGCTCAGTGGGTTAAAGCCTCTGCCTTCAGCTCAGGTCATGATCCCAGGGTCCTGGGATGGAGCCCCACATTAGGCTCTCTGCTCGGCAGGGAGCCTGCTTCCCTCTCTCTCTCTCTCTCTCTCTGCCTGCCTCTCTGCCTACTTGTGATCTCTGTCTGTCAAATAAATAAATAAAATCTTAAAAAAAAAATTCTTGACAGTACTTGAATTACACATGAAAGGCATTCATTCAACCAGCTAAACAGAAGACAAATTAACTTGACACTTCTCTCTGCTTTGGTCTTAAGCACTTATACTTGATTAATTTGGAAATCTGAGTTTCTTAGGAAATATTTCTTGGGAGGGGCCTTTGGGGAGACTTTCAAAAAATTCTGAAAGTTTATGGCAGCTTATTTTTAACAACATGATCCAGACAAAAAGCAAAACACATGGAAAGCATTAAACTTTGCCATTAAGTAGAGATGTACAAATGAAAATTTGTACAAATTTGAAGCACTGTGTCTTCTATATTAAAGTGGGAAAAAAACTTCAATAGTCAATACTTAGAAGGGTTGTGATTAAATTGCTGAAGTGGTATTTTAAATTAAAACTTTTATTTTTATATAGTAGCCAAGAGTCTTAAAGATGCCTGGGTGTATTTCCCCAGCCATGTCACTCATAGGAATTTTAGAATATCTGCAAAGGTAAGAATTCAACAACAACAAATAAAATATGTAAAATGTCCCAAGATGTCCATGATGGTGTTTAGTAGGATAACAAGAAAAAAAATAAACAAACTACAAAATATTTGAAGAAAATGTGAATATCACAAAGTAAAAAGATAATTTTATTAATTATCATATAATATCTGAAATGGATTGTTTATTCATCAAAATGCAGGCTTTAAAAGGAAAACCCTTATTTTCTAATATTAAGTGAAAAAAAATCAGGCCATAAAATGAAATGTGCATTATGCATGCATGATGATGACAACAGAAATAGGCAGGAATGTGCAAAAATACAAGTAGTTGAATGTGGTGTAAGATTCTGACTTGTTTTCTGTTTTAAAGTCATTACATCATCTTTTCAATGACAGACTACATTTTAAGTAATTGAAAACAAAGTCTCATCAGCCTTGTCCTTGTACAAATTCCCAGAGAGAACACATTATTCTTATTCATTTCTACCTCTGCTACTTGTCTTTGATTTGGACTTGCTCCATTCTCTTCTCCCACTTCTCTGTCCCCCTAACTAGACTAGAAAAAAGACCCTCACCAAACAAGGAAGCAAAAGGCACTTAGCTTAGTAGAAGCAGTGAAACCAAATCCACAAACATCAGAGGACAGAATCTGATAACTCTTTCCCACCATTGCAGAGGCAGACCTAGATTCTTCAATAACCACAAGTGGCCTTGGTTTAATAAGGCCTGCCAATAATGCACAATGTCCCTGTCCTCAGAAATAGTCCGGGCAGAGCTTCCAGGGGCCCGTAAAAGTCTGCACTCCTGGAGGAATGTGACAACCCTGGCAGCAAACAGAGATTTGTCATTTTCTATAATGAGAGAATGTCCAGTTGTATCAGGCTTTTTTTACAAGGGCAACACTGGCAAAGTGAATTTTCACCCCGCCTAGGACTCCTTTCCCTGCCTTCAGGTAATTCCTTGCCTTCAGATGATCACTGAAATCGCTTCACATTAGAGTTTACGAAACCCTTTCGCATCCAGTTTTTCATTTGCATCAGCCCAGTGAGGTCAGTGTTCTTGTTAACTTCACTTTTCAGAAGAAGACACTGAAGCTCAGAGAAGTGAAATGACTTGTCTAAGGCTGCACAGGAAGTCAAGGAGGGAATGACAACAGGAGCCCAGCCCTGACTTGGACTCAGTGCTCCTTCCACTTCCCCTGCCCGCTGCCCTGCTTCTGCTCCAGAGGATGAGCTGACCTGATGTTCCACTCATACCGTGCTTGATGTGCTGCCATCTCTAGGAGATCTAGGTATGAAAGAAAGGCAGAACGGGAAGGACAGGCTATCTTTTGTGAGAAGGAAAGTCAAGAGTTTCTAAGAAGATGCTGGGCTGGGTTCTGGGTGACTCAGTCAGTTAAATGCTGCCTTCGGTTCAGGTAATGATCCCATGGTCCTGGGATCAAGCCCCATGTTAGACTCCCTGCTCCACGGGAAACCTGGTTTTCCTTCTGCCTCTGCTGATTCCATGCTTATGCTCTCTCTCTCTCTGTGTGTCAAATAAATAAATGAAATCTTAAAAAAAATTTTTTTTAAAGATGATGCTGGACTAGTCTGAACTACTGCCTCCTTCCCCCAAGATCCACTCTGGGGAACCACAGAGGAAAAGCACTGAGTTGCAGAGAAAGCTGTGAGAACCACCACCCACCCGCCCCCAGGAAAGATGGAATCAACAGTTTTTATCTTGTCCTTACAGAACAATGGAACATCTAGAATGGTCCCTACCTAGGGCAGAGGGTATCCAGGCTGCTATAGTAGGATAAACCCAGATGGGAGCTGTTGTTTCTTAGGCTCTTCATCTTCCTGCCCTGCTGCCAGCTCCCATTGCCTTGGGACTGGCAGGGTTGGAGCTCAGGCCTCTTGAGTGAGTGCTCCTCAGGCATGAGAGCAAGGCTGAGCAGGAACCCTGCACCCGAGAGGGGAGGACAACACATGCAGAAAGACTAGTCTCAGGTGGTGATTTTTCTCTCCTTCCAAACTCCCAGGGATGATGCATTGTAATCTCTTCTAAATATTAATTCATCCTAAAGTCTAGAACACATCCTAGAAGCTGTTTGGTGGGGTGAGAAGTGATTAGAACCTACCATTCCAGGTTCATCCTCCACTTTGGACACTTAGATGGCAACGCAGATGGGAGTCTGGCCTTCTGCTCTTCCGCCATCAGCACTGCCATGATCCAAGAGGAATGGAAGTTCATGAGTGAAAAAAGAAATACTCGTATTTCCAAAGAAAAGCCACAAACTAAGTTACAAATTCCAAAGGAAACAAAGGTATTAGAACTGACAAATCAAGAATTGACATGTATTTGCAAGAATTTGTTTAACTTTTAATATTTAAAAGAATGATGTTAGCAATACAATGAAAATAAAAAACCACAAAAAGAATCGAATAGAAATGTTAAGTATAAGAATATAATAGTTGAGATAATGAATACAATAGAAGGTAATTAGCAGAATGGATTCGCCTGAAGAATGAATTCATGAACTGGGAGATCAGATGAGGAATTCTCCCAGCGGAAAATTATTTTAAAAATAGAAAATAGAAAAGTTAAGGTATAAAAGGCAAAAGTAGTCCCAGAAAGAAAAAAAGTAGATAGAAAGGAAGAAGAGGAAATAATTGAAGGAATAATTGAGCTAATTCCCCGAGAATTAAATGAAAGATAAAAGACTCAGATTGAAAGGAAGCATAGACAGCAAAAGAGAGACATAAGGAAAATTGTACTCCTAGACAGAAATTATGTTGAAATTTAAGAATTTCAGAAATAAGGTAAAATTGTGAAAACTTCCTGAAAGAAAGACAGCAGATCACTTACAAAGGAAAAATACTGTTATCAGATTTTTTAGTAGGATAGATGGATACAAGAAAGCAATGAAGTCTTTTCAAAATTCAGAAAGTACAGAATTTCATATCCAGCTAAACCTTCATCCCAATGTGAAGATATGATAAAAATAATCTAAGACATACAGAGTCTCAGAATATTTGCCATACAAAAGCCCACATGCAAAACATTTTTTAGTGATGTGATTATATAGATAGAAAAAAATCTAAAGGATGATGGAAGAAATATGTGAAGTAAAGGTGATAACATATTTGTAAAGTTTGTGGTTGTCTTAAAAAAAAAAAAAAAACTAAAACCAAAGAAAAGAGAAAGCAAAGCATATCCACAAAATGAAAGTCCTAATATATGGATAACTACTTTTTTTTTAAAAGATTTTATGTATTTATTTGTGAGAGAGACAGAGATTGAGAGAGCAGAAGCAGAAGAAGTGGCAGGCAGAGACAGAGAGGTAGGCTTCTCACTGAAGAAGGAGACTGATGCAGGACTCAATCCCAGGACACTGGGATCATGACCTGAACCAAAGGCAGATGCTTACTTAACTCACTGAGCCAGGGGTCCCTAACTACTATAGATAAAGATGGGCTAACTTGACAAATAAAAACCCAAACCCAATGTGTTTATTTGCTAGACAAATTGTAAGGTAACATACAAGCTCAAGATGAAAACAAAGGATGAAAATGATTAATCAGGCAAGTAGAACAAAATGAAGTTGGTGTTAATATAATATTATCAGGTAATATGAAGACCGCAACCTTTATTCCAAAGCAAGCCAAGGTCTGAGAGAAAGGACAATTACATAGCTCCACTACTTATAGTTATGGATCTAAAAATTCCAAGGAAATTTTAATAAATCAAATTCAATAGTTCATTAAAATTATCATATACCACAATGAGCTTTTCCCAAGTATATGAGAATAACTTTCCAGTTAGAAAATCCATAAAAATAATTCACCAGATCAACTAAATATTGTTAGCACAATAAGAAAAGAAATTGGAGGGGTGCCTGGGTGGCTCAGTGGTTAAGCCTCTGCCTTTGGCTTAGGTCATGATCTCAGGGTCCTGGGATTGAGCCCTGCATCGGGCTCTCTGCTCGGCAAGGAGCCTGCTCCCCCCCCCTCTCTCTGCCTGCCTCTCTGCCTACTGGTGATCTCTTTCTCTGTGTCAAATAAATAAATAAAATCTTTAAAAGAAATAAGAACTGACAAAGAAGACTAAAATAAGCCTTGTTTTCAAATATGTGATTTTCTTGGACCAACTTTTTTTTAAGGATTTTATTTATTTATTTGACACAGAGAGAGAGAACAAGCATGGGATCAGCAAAGAGAGAGGGAGAAACAGGCTCCCTGTGGAGCAGGGACCCCCAACATGGAGCTCAGTCCCAGGACTTTGGGATCATGACCTGAGCCAAAGGCAGTCACTTAGCCAACTGATCCACCCAGGTGCCCCTGGACCAAATTTCATAGTTGTTTTTGGTGAGAAGGGTAGTCATGGCTGATGCTGGAAGTTTGTAAAACCACTTAGAAGCACAGTTCGATCTTGTCTTGTAAAGTTGAACTTCATGGACCCCAAACCCAGAAATTTTCTTAACTCTGTGCTTAGAAGAGGGCTTGGCATGCTGTATGCCAGAACACACAGCTATGCATGCTCAGAGCACTGCAGTTCACACTAGCAAAGACACGAAATCCCCATCAACACAGGAGCTGATGAAAAGGTCATGGTGTATTCAAATTAAATAAACTCCACCAACAAGCAATAATATGGACAAGTCTTTCCAATATAATAGTAATTAAAAAGTAGAAATATCAAAGCTATTTGTCCTTTTTGTAGTATTAAGAATGACAATAATAAAATATATTTTAAACAATAATAAAATATATTTTTAAAGGACTACAAACAGATGAGATAAAATGATTTAAAAAAGAAAGGACTAATGAATACAAGATTCGTGATGATGGTTCCTTTCAGTGGGGAATCTCAGGGGTAGAACAGAGTGGACCACAGAGGCAGATGTATGCAAGTGACTGTCAGAGTCCTAGTTTCCACATTGAAGGGCCATTTACAAAGGCTTGTTACATCAGATTAACTATGCAAATAAATACCATAGTGTCATACGTGACATAGGGATTATGATTAATCCAGTTCTAAGTCCCTGAGATGGAAAAGAAATATTTCAAATGGGAGACTTCAGGTGTTGAGGCCCTGGAGGTGATTTCTTTGAGCAGGAGAGCTGTCTGAGTCATGCACTTCAGTGCCCATTTATTCTATGAGCCCTGGAGGCCTGCCTAGTACCTTAAATATAAGTACCAAGACTGCTTTAAAGATCATGGCGAAGACCCTACATTTCCACACTCAGATACCCTGACATTAGCCAGAGGCATGCATTTGCTGCTCCAAAGTGGTAGTACGTTAACCTTCTCCTCATCCAAGCCCCACCCTCCCTTACTGTTCTGCCTGCTACCTCCAGAGAGTCACTCCTAAATAGCAAAGCTAAGCAGACATCTTTTCCTATATCACTACCTCTGGAATCGAGTCTTTGGCTGGGTCTTGTAGGACCTCAGTGATTTTTCCCCAGTAAAAGAGTGCTGCAATACTACCAGCCCCTGAATATTTCCTGCATCTTTATACCACCGAGGCTTTGTTCATGCTGTTCAGTCTACTTGCAAAACTCCTACCCTCATCTGTTGAAATCCCACTCATTTTCAGATCTCAGTGCCCCTTCCTATTCTGTGCAGACCTAGAGAGAAGGGGCAGTGGGTAGAAAGGTTATGACTATCTAGGTGTTCAGGTATAACTACAGCTTCCCCATAGACAAAGTGTAGACATTGAGTCAAGCCTGAAAATCACATCCAGTTTGCAACTGAGACCTCATTCTGGTGTTACCCACCTATGTAGGGCTTGAAACTCTGATCTCTTTTTCAGTCTCCCAGAGGTGGTTTCCAGACAGCAGTATGGAAAGAGCTTGGGCTTTGGAGTCAGACTAACTTGAGTCATTTTGCATCTACCCTTTAAAATGTATCAATCACGTGTTGATGAGTACTGGGTGCTACATGCAACTAATGAATCGTTGAATGCTACAGCAGAAATTAAAGATATACTATATGTCGGCTACTTGAACATAATAAAAAAAAGCTATGGGAAAAATAAATAAAAAATAAAATGAATTGAACCTATGGGACTTTAAACCTCAACACTCGGAAAAACGAGAGAACAGTTTAAATAGTGCAAATGATTCTGCCCATCATTTCATCAAGTTTGCGATGTTCAGCAATGAGCATGAGAGGACACATGAGAATATGTTGCTTATGGAAAACTACACATTTTGTACTTTACTGACAACTTTAAAGGACTTCCCAGGTAATTTTGACTATGAGCAATGTTTACCTTACACGCTGGTTTTGAAATTCTAACCCTGGGTGAGAAGCCATTCTCCCACAGAAGCTTTGTGACTTTGAACCAAGTCTTTCAATCTCCCTGAACTTTGATTTCCTCATTCTTACTTCTTTTACAAGTGTGCCACTTAAATATCTTCCATCCCACCTGAGCTGTCTTCCCACAAAAAGTGGGATCTACATTCCTTCCTCTAAAATATGGGTGGGGGGTGACTTGCTTATCACCAACAGAGTACAGGAATGCAATGTGAATTCAGAGCAAGGTCACAAAAGGTGACCCAGCTTCCACCTTTTCTTTTGTTTTGTTTTCTGGTACAGTTGCTTTTGAGTGCTGAACCTCCATACAAAACCTTCATTTACTCAGACACCACCATGCTATGAGGAAGCCCAGACCACGAGAGAGGCCACATAGAGGTGCTCTCATCCCAGTAGGCAGACAGTAGCAACTGCAGACACATGATTTATGATGCCTCCAGATGACTCCAACCTGGAGCTGGTGAGCCCCTGAAGTTTTGCATCTTCCAGCAGAGGTCCCAGACATCATGAAACAGAAACTAGCCTTCCCTTTTGTGTCCTTTTTGAAATCCTGACCCATAGAACCCACACTCATAATAAAATGGTTGTTTTCTGCTGCTAAGTTTTGGGGGTAGTCTTTCAAGTAGCAGTAGAAACTGAATCAAAGATTTTTTTCTGAGGAATGAATAGATGATTTACATAAAATACCTGGTACAAATCATGTGCTCAGAAAATGGTGGCTGGTACCAGTCTTGTGTCTTATGCTCCATCTAGCAGCATGAGGTCAGCACATGGTTTTTCTGAACCAAAGCTTCTCATTAGGAATATCGTCCTGAGTAACTCCAAAGTGTGGTGTGTGCATTAAATAGAATGATGGATATGAAACATTGTAACACTGTGTACAAATCAAAGGAACACTGAACATTTATATTATATTCGTCCACTAGGAGCTGAAGATAGGAGAGCACTCTAATAATCTTTCAGTGGCAGTCAATATCTGAAATTCTGAGATCAAAGGACCTTGGCCTGAGGCTCCACATTTGCTTCCTGTTAGAGATCATGAATATCAATTCTCCATCTAATAAGCTGAGGAAGGAGATTGTGTCATGTTTATCAGCCTCTACCAGTTAAAATGTGACCTGTATAGGACATGTACAAGATATTCAATTCAGCAACCGTGATGCAGAAATAAGCCCATGAACCACAGTTCCTTGCAATGGCCTGTGGGGCCAGTTCTATGGACAACAGAACAAAGGAGATCTTAGAAAACACCCATAAGTTATAACAAATTGTCACAACTTGAGAGTTGCCATCTCTCCACATTTACAGGCTTCAAGGATGGCACGTCACATCCATATAAATCAAGAGGGTAAGTACCATGTTCAACTTAAATGCTGAGATTCCAAGATAGAGTTATGTCACCCAGTGCATTGATGATTTGGAGGGAAAAGCACCACATAATAGAATTTATTTGTTCATTAAACGAGTTTTGAGAGATGATTATGTGTTACCTTTGAAAAGGATACAATGATGAGTCGAACAAAGATTTTTGGCCTAAAAGAACTTACATACTAGCCAGGAAGATATGGTGCATAAATATAATTAGTCTTCTCTCCCACTACTTCACTTCACAGCCTTGTGCTCTAGCCAAACAAACCACCCATTCACTAGTCATCAAACCTCCCATGGTGTCCCTGCCTCTATTCACAGTATTTACTCCAACAGGCTTCCTCTAGTCCTCATGACCGTTTGTTTCCACAAACCAAGCTCCAATGCAAATCCCTCCACGAAGACTTTGCTGATACCCCAAAACAGTTAAGTGATCTCTCTCTACTCTAAACGTTCTTTGTATTGGCTTTAAAATGTGGTACTTCATATTTGAGTTATTTATATCCATGTCTGAACTCCCTGGGAGACAGGAGCTCTGAAGACAGGATCTGTGTCTAAGAGGTTGATGATCCAATCATGTCTTCCACCAGATATAATCAAATGCAGTAACATTTTGATAAAGTGTGTCTAGTTTCCATAGCAAGTGTTACTCCTCTCTCCCCCTTCTTCTTCTCTGCATATGAAACTTAAAGTGTGGTTATGCTGTGAAGACCTGATATGGACCCTAGAAAATATGAGCCCAAAGTACAGGACAACACAAAATTCTTATGTTTCTTTTATAATGTTTGTTTTTTGAGCCTAAGACCTGCAAGCATCCCCAGACATCCTGTGGCAAAGATCATCCTCCTAGTTTCTAAACAAAATCCCTAAAGAATAGAAACATTGGGCAATATTCTGCTGTGAAATGTCAGAGCTGGAAGATACCTTAGGGAATATCTAGTTTAATCAGTTTGTCTTAAATATGGGATAACTGAGGTTGGGAAGAGGGGTGAGGCTTGTCCAAGGTCACAAAGTGAGTGGACCTCGAACACAGTCTCTGAGTGGCCACAGCAGTGTCCCTGTCTATATACAAGACCGAGTTGACAAGCTGACCCTGCTCTTGTTCAAACCCTGTCTAAAAATTCTGCCCCCAAATTGCCTAGACACGCATTACAACAGACCTGCTGGAAGCTTTGCTGAACACATGATGCACCCAACTTCTATAAGGCTAAAGAGCTTGAAAAGAGCTGGACATGCTGTGTCACCAAGAGTTCCAAAGGAGCCACATGGTGACAAACAAAAGACTGAGCCCAAAGACAGCAGCCAGAGCTGGTAGAAGATTGTGTCTTTAGAGAGACAGATTCCTAGATCTGAGAGAGCCTTGGAGAGCATCCACAAGAGGAAGCAGCACTGCCACCTGAGAGAAGGGTCTTGTCTTCTAGAAAGGACCCTGTAGTTTACCTGCCACATCACATTCAAATCACCAGCCCTCTCCCGTCCTCAGTTTCTAAGGATATAAAACAAATAGGTTGGTTAGATAATACCAAGCATACTTTTCAAATCTGATACTTTCCTAGTCTACAAAACATCCCATTTCCTAGTCTGACAGGTGAAGGAAAGGAGGCTTACAGAGGATCTGTAACCTGCTTAAGGGTCACACAGTGTGTTGGTGGCACAGTGGTGAACACAGCCCAGGCCAGCATTTTATCTAAGGTCCCACGTGGCTGGAATCCGCCGCTGTTCCAAGCTGCCCTGTGGCCTTGAGGGGAATTGTGCAACTGCTGTCCGAAGTCTGTTGCAACTGCCCTCTTCTCCATCCCCTTGAGACTACTGGCCACGTGCAGAGGACTGCAGGAAGAGGGTCTGAGCCTTCTTCGCCCTGGAAGTGGAGCAAGGGTCAAATCCTTGCCGTGCTTTCTTCCCTTTCAGTAAAACGAAACCAAAACCAAACCCTTTGACTTTGGAGACAGAGAGGATCCAGAGGAGGAGACCCTCAGCCTCTGCTTTGCAGAGCCCCAGCACCGTGAGTCTGTGAGGGCAAAAGCCCTTCTGGGGCACGTGGAGCTCCCACCTGCATCCCTGCAGAGTGAAGCCAGATGAGGAGCGAGAACCAGAGCAAGGCACTGGACCCAGAAGCAACACTGGGGTCAGGGTGTGGAAAGCCTTCAGCCAGCATGGCTCAGAGACATCTTTCTGAGTGACTCTGGGTCACTTCCAATCCCATCTAGAAATGGGGAAGGAGGTAGGTAGAAGGAAAAAGATTCCTACGTTATACCTCACATTACCTTTGAGACTTACAACTTCTCTCGGGGCCAGAAACAGAAAGCCTTTTCCTCACCTAACTCCTTTGCCATGCAGAAGAAAAGCTGTTTTAGAAAGGGGAATTGAGGTGGGCCAGCTCTGAATATTGGGCATGAGTCTTAGAAAATCCGATAGGTGTCTTATCTTAAAGACACCCATAACCTACGTCTCCCACTTCGCAAACCCTCAAGCCAGGAGAACTCTAATTGATGATCCTGCTTTTGAGGTGCTTTCCTCAAGGTCCCAAGAAAGGCTGTAGCAGAAGCAAAAATTACATAGAGATTGCCTGTTTCCCTGGCCCCAGTGCCTGTTGTTGGAGGGACACAATGAAAATAAGAAAGGAAGCAAGTCTCCAGAGAGATATCATGCCTCTTCCTCAGTCTTTTTTTTTTTTTTTTTTAATAAGCTTCAGATAACCAGAAGTTTGAGGTCAAAGGATAACTTAAGGCCATCAGAAGTTGGCCAGATTGGACTTGGGGCCTCTAGAGAATTCTGTCCTTTTGGCAGTCAGATACAGTGATGAACGCCAAGCCAGGCCTGTGATTTGGGCTCATCTCCAGGCCCCTCCGAGCCTGGGCTCCAATAGGCACAGGGAGCTCGGCAACAAGCAGGGTCCATCCCTAAACATACGTTTTTAATCAGAGACACTGGGAGCTGGATGGAACCTTAGCATGATTTAATTCCTCTCACTTCACAGCAGATGTAGAAATTGAAGGCCAGGCAGGGGGACAGGACATGGAATGCTTGTACGAGGTCACATGGCAATTTAGGAAACCACACAGTAGGGTGAAAAGGGGGAGGTTTGGGCTGCTAACCCGCTTCCAAATCTCTGCTCTGCAACTTATGGGCTAAGATACCTCAGCTGAGTCACTTGAGCTCCTTGAATAGCAATATCCTAATCTGTAAAATTGAAGGGGTCACAGCTACATTGCCAAAATTACAGGACTGTTAGGATAATTAAATGAGTTGAAAAATATCAAAGTGATTCATAAACAGGAAATCATTATTCATACTTTAATCTTGGTATTAAATTATAATAAAACACAACCTAATAATAACAATAGTGTATTCTTCTGAGTGCCCGCCGCATGCCAAGGACTCCACATCCATCGTTTCTTTAAATCCTAGGAAGACCCAGGAAAGACTTTCACTAGTAACCATATACTTGGAACAGGATTTAAGCCAGATCATTTAAATGTAACCTCTCACAGAGTACCTTCAACCCTGAATCTATTCCCAGACCAAACTTGGCTCCCCCTTTGTCTCACTCACCCCTTTTCTACTGAATTAGCGGCTCCTTGGTATTGAGCGCAGGATGTATCATGTTTTTTGGCCCCAGGAGACAGCCTAGTACTTCATACAAGGTCAAGATCAGTTAAAAATAAATAAAAATAAAATAAAGGGCAACCTGATAGATACATTAATATTCCTTTTTTAGAAATACCTTGATGGAGGAATCATTAAATTGGAAAGGGTTTTTGGTTTTTACCCACAATATACCAACATCTGGCTAAGCCAGGTAGAGAATAGAGATGTTCCAAGATAACTAGGCCATCTAGAAAACCTGAGTTAATAAAAGTTTTCAAACAAGGAGATGAATCTATCAGATATAATATGGCAATTTGTCAAAAGCGCTTTCTTTTTGCTTCCATAAACATCTGTTAGCTTTTCACCAACGTGATCCGTCTGCCCAAATATAATTTCAGGTCTTCCCTAATACACCCCAAGCAGTGGGACTTTGCCGGTGTGTTTTCAGCCTGTCTTCATGACATACGTCATGACATACGTCAACCTGTCTTCATGACATACGTCATGACATACGTCAACCAGAGATTGCTTCCTAACGAACAGCCTTGCTGCCAGAATAACTGCCTCCACCTTCCCAGGGTTTGGGACCTTTCATCTTCCTTCGACAGTGTTGCAGTCTTCCTTCTTTGGCAAGACTGCATTTTTTGGAAGATGGCTACAACAATCTCTCCCATACCATGTGCGTTTCCAGAAACCTGTCACTCCTCCCATCACACTGTGGGGTCTGAGTCTCCTTTTGAATCTGGCTGGGTCGCGACTTGCTTGTAATCATTTCAATACTGTGTAAGTGATGCTCTATGGTTTCTGAAGCCGTATCATAAAAAGTGATGAAGCCGATTCCTCTTTGTTCACATGGAGTCCTGAGCTGCCAAGTGAGCAGTCCAGCTGCCCTGAGGCTGCCATGCCGTGAGGAAGCCCGAAGAGAGCCACACAGAGGGATGACAGGAAGGAGCCCTGAGAGATGACTGGCTTTCTCCCAGCTGCTCTAGTGCCCCCTCCCCAGCTCTTCCTCCAGCCATTGTCTACAACCACAGCAACGGAGCCCTGAGCCAGAGAGGCTCAGCCTAGCCCAGCCCAGCCCTCTTAAACTCCTAAACCACAGTTTAAACCACTATGATCTGGGGTGTTTTGTTTGCAGCCCAAACAACTGGAACTTACCCTTTTCTCCATCCCGCTGCCCAATCTGATTAAAGCAGCATAGACACATGCCAGGGCATTATTAGTATCAGGGAAGATGTTCAGTCATGCTTCTTTCCTCAGCTCTTTGTTAATAGTAACGCATCTTGGCTCCACCACCTATCACATGAATGCCCTTAGGACATCTCATGACATCTCAGACCTGGCTTCCCTCAACAGGAAAGGGGAAACAGATTGTCCATGAGGACAATCTGAGGACTTCACAACACTCTACATTTTCTTGAGAATGTTCATCTACACTGCCTCATTCTAATCTTTACAACAACTTCGAGAGGTTGCTGGGAAGATGTCATTATCCCTCTGGCCTAGTTAAGGAAAATGATATTCAGAAAGGCTGAATGACTTGCATAGGTCACAGGAGCTACTGGTCCAGTTAGAAGCAGATCATCCGTGTTCCAGAACCTGGCCCTGGTCTGCACAATATCATGAAGTATCAAGGTTCCTAGTTGCTTTAATTCCTTCTCCACTTGTATCCTCGCTTGTTTCCCTAAAATTCTGTTCCATTTTTGCCTGCTGCCCCTAATCATGATCTCTTCATCCTTAGCTCCTCAAATTTTGTATAGACTCAGTCTTTCACAGCTTTATAACGTCTCCTTAAATCATCACTCTCAAAGGAATGTGAGACACACCCTCTTGGGAAGGAGGGATGAATTGCCTTGAAACCAGTGAACAAGAGTTTAGATTTCAGACAAAGCCCAAATGCTTCCAGAGCTTCCTTCATTAGCTTCACATTTTTGAGATTTAAATCAACCCCATTAAACGGATCTTCAGGAAGAGAGAAATCCAGCCTGGGAAGTTATCTAGTCCCACTCCTGCCTTGCCCACAACTGTATAGTAAGATCAAGTGAAGCCTGTACTCTTAATCTCCTGTGGGTCTTAACATCTAGTATTGTGGCTTCAGAACCAATATTTGTTTTACTCCTTTCACTGGGAACAGGAAAAAACTTGGCAAAAGTTCTGTTCATCATTTCCAGTGGATGCTTGTCATCATAAAGCAGGACCTGGCAAAGAGTCAAGGAAGGGGTTCCAGGCTCCCATGGGATAGCCGTGGATCTCAATATTCTCAGAACCCCAGGTAACACACCTGAGAAGTACCAAATCAAGGGTCCAAGGAAGAAGGCCCTGGAGTGCTATTCAATTCTCTGGGGACTTAGAGAGCTCTGGAGTAGCTTCAAAGGGGAGAGTCAAACCAATTAGTAAGTGAATCTAAATTGTAGAAGTTGTAGCTGCACTAAACAAATGTATGACTTTGGGGTAATCAATTCCTCTCACTTTCCTTTCTTTGTTAGAGGGATGAACGAGAAATGGTCTAGAAAGCCAACTCTACCATGTTCTGCTATGATGTTCATTCATCATGCTGAGCCCCAGCTTCCACATCTGTAAAATGGGAAAAACAGCTCTATAACAAGGTTGTAGTGAGAATTAAATTGGACAGTATGTATAGAAAAGTGTAGTCTTGCAACTTAAACTAAGTGGGTGGCAAATGTTATTTCCCTTTCACCATCTCCTTCCCCTTGCATTCTAATACTCTCTGCTCTCTTGACCAAATTTACCAGACAGTTGCTGCTGGGGGTCGAGGGCAAGTTTTAGGTAAATTGTGGTTTTAATGTATGAGAAAGAACCTGTAACTAGTGGGGGTTTCCATTTTTCAGTGGTAAGATGCTGCAAGCATGGGTTTGCAGTAATGCAGAGCTACTCTGCTCTCGGCACTCTTGTGGCCGAAAGATGTTTTAAAAGCCCCTGTGTTCAGATGACCCTGTTACTAATTAGTAAAGTGTCATTTCTATTTTTAATTCCACAAAGAGAAAGGCAAGTGAAATTTGCCCCACACTACTATCTCCAAATGGATGATATTACTGAACAATTATTTAATGTCCTCACAACATCTGCTTTTAAAAATATTTTTAGGTCCATATTGAAACTGCAAGTTTATGGATAGTCCAAATACCAAACTCCAATACCCAACTGGATATTCTTGATACAAAAACTTTATCCCCTTGTCTAAAGTTAGTATTTGTCACTTGCCACATAAACATGTTGAGGGAAGAAGAGATTAAGTTGGAATAGTCTATGTTTCCAAAATAATACTGGTGCTGGTAACAGGAGTTCACACTTGTAGAGCATTCTATATGTGGCAAAGAGCCTTCATTGCTATCATTTCTCTTGGGTGTCCCAACCACTCTGTGAGGTTCACATGGAAAGAAATTTTATCCCCAACAACAGATGAGAAAAAAGAAAGTCTGGATGTTCGAGTGATTCATCCAAAATCAAGCTGCATTTCCTGAATTGGAGTGCCCCAGGAAGACCTCTGGTCAACTCAAGGCATGGAGGCAAGAAGTTCCTCAATTATAAATCCCAGTACTGCATGAGCTCCATGCTGGCCTATGAAAGAAGGGGAGCAGGTGGAGGGAGACTTGGGCACAGACCTCTAGCCTCTAGAGAAGTTACATACAAGTTAGGAGGAAGAAAATAGACTGAGGAATACACAGGACTGGGGAACTCAAGGTAGAGCTGGTGTATGAGTTTCCTGTTGCTGCCATAATAAATTATCACAAACTGTTTGCCTGAACACAACACAAAGGTATCCTCTGATAGTTATAGAAGCCAGAAGTCCAAAGTTAGTTTTCCTGGGCTTTAAAGTCAAAATGTCAGTGGGTAGGCTTTCTTCTGGGGGTTCTAAAGGAAAATTTGTTTCCTTGCCCTTTTTGGCTTCTAGAGGCCACTTACATTGACATGTGGCCCCTTCCCCTTCTTCAATGAGTATCATTCCGGTAACTGCTTCCATCGTAACGTAGCCACCTCTCTGGCTCTGATTCCCCCACAGCCCTCTCATGGAGACCTTCGTGATTACATTGGTCACAACCAGATAATCTCTCCATCTCAAGAGCATTAATCACATCTACAGAGTCTCTTTACCATGTAAGGCAACGTATTCACACTTTCCTGGGATTAGAATAAGGGCATCTTTGGAGCCATTCCTCAGCCTACCACAAGTGACAAGGTAACAGGTGGATGATGGCAGCCGTTTTTTCACTGGTAAATGCATCACTTGCATGGCTGTGTTTGCCTGTCTGAAAGGCACACTCCTCCATGCCACCTGATGTGTAGGGGCCAAAATAGGACACCTATCTTCTGATTCCAATTAAAGTGCTCTTTCAGGCACATCATACCCACCATCTCAAAACTATATTTACATTCATTTTTGCAAATAGTTCACCCTTGTGTAGATGGTAATTAATATTTGCATAATGCTTTAGAGTTATGTCCTTTTTTATTTACATGAAGTCATTTAAATCCCTACAATAACCCTCTGAGACAGTTATTATTAACATATTTTACAAATGAAGAAGCTAAGGCTAGGAGGGGTGAAGTGATTTGTCCAAGGTCACCCAGCTGGAAAGGGCAAGACCGGAATGCAAATCTCAAAAGTTTCATCATGTGCAGCTCAAATAATGAGTCTATACTTAAGTCCACTTTACTAGAGGTGGTAGTTTATCTTTTGGGGATACTATAAAGGTGACTGGGATCGCCAGTGTGTTCTTGAGATAAAATGAGTCAATAAATGTGAAAGTGCTTTGTAGCAGTATGACTCATTACTACGGAAAGTTATTGATGGCATTATCATCCTCCTCCTCATCATCATCACCATCATCATCATCTGCCCTGGAGACCAAGAGAATTCAAACAGCTCAACACCGCTAATTGCTGTTCTTAAAACATTGACTCCAACTATCTCACAGTCCCTGGGGAAAGCATCATAACAACACATCTCAGGGTTCTGTGGTTTCTTGGCTACTGTGCAGGTGTAGCTGGAGGGAGCAGAGCCTCAAATAGATAAGCCAAACTCTTGTGCCCTTGTGGATAAACAAGGTGGCCCCTTGCTCTATGGAGCAGGAATTGACAGAAAAATCCACTTTGTGAGAAAGGACACTGACCCTTCCAGGTGCATGGTAATATTTTATAGCTTTTACTCCTTCTTTGTTGTTGTTTTCTCCTGTCTGTCTTCTTTGGTTGTGATGAGGCCTTTTGCTCTGCATTTCAATGTGTCTAATTTGGTGGGGAGGACGGGTTAGGAGGTAATTGGTAGGGATGGGAGAATGAAAGCAGAGCTGCTGCCTAGACCTGGCCCATCTCTGGTGGGTGGAGCTCCATTTCTCTCTTCTCTGCCCTCCCTGCACCTTTTTTGTAGAGCAGCAGCAAGCTTCTAAAATTTGCAACTTCAAAATCAGACCAGGGGACTACTGAGAAGGAATAACCAAGGCATCCTCCTGGGGTGGCTGAGCAGTCAGCCGGGCTCCCACCTCATTTGAGTGAGACCGCCAAGAGCCTTCACGTGGGGCCTGGGCCACAGGACCGCAATTAGGAAGCGCACCCCACTCCTCACAACGGCTACCCTCGCCAGGCACTGGGGGACGGAAGAGAGGCAGGTGCATTCAAATCATCCTGGTTTGACCAAGGGAAATGAAGCACTAAAAAAGCTTGGTCCCACAATGAGTCAGGATGGGGGCAGGGACGGACACCCAGAGCTCTCTGACCTTCCCTGGGAACTAGTTCTGCTTATGGCCACCTAGTCCAGGTCGTCCAGTGTTTGAAGGGAATCTCAGTTCTACACTTTTTTACTCCTGGGCAAGACGCACTAAACTGCCAGGGGGTTCTATTAACAGTTGGTTCCACCTGTAAACACAGTTGCTTCTCAGACAACTTCTCCCCGTCTGCAATGCACCCCTCTCCCCAACAACCACCTCTGCCCGCTCAAATGCTAGTCATGCTTCCTGCCTAGATGCCACCTTTTCCAAGAAGGCCTTCCCTCATCCCTTCAGCTAAATATAGAAATCTCCTCTTCCTGAGAACCATCATTCTCTTTTCTCAGATATTTATGCATATCGTTTTTAAATGAAAATAATTTCTCAGCTATTAAATTTCACACCCTGCTAAGCACTTTCACACTTGCTGTTTAATTTGCTATGCAGATTTCTTTAATATTAGATAGAAACTCCTTGAAGACAGAGATTGTATCTGACTTGTCACTCCATCCATCCCCCCTTCCCCGCACTACGCTTTATTGGGTTAATAATTTTAGAAATTTATTTGAAAGAGTCATAAATTAATAGAGACTTTGAAGCTTGCATGGGATCACCTATTTGTCCACATCCCACTCAAGGAAACCAGGGTGACCAGTGAGAACCTGCCCGAAGGGAGCCCTGGCTGCCTATGGGATTCAGAGTCTAAGAAGGGCCTATAGAGTACACTCACGGGCTTCTTTGGGTCTTCATCTCTTCCCCACCCACCCAGCTCCCCCAGAGATCCCCGGCGACCTTCACTTGGTCTCAAGTTTTAGGTACCATTGATATCCTGAGGTCTCCTGACTCTCTATCTCCACTACTTCTCTTCAACCATTGCATTTATCTGTATGCACCCCACATATTCAGTGGGGAGTTTTTGCCAAGGCTTAAAGCAGCATGTGCAAAAAAGAATTCACTTCTCCCGCCTCTCACCCTAGCATTACCAAAACTGGTCCACGTTCTTTGTATTCAGCCCCATTAATAGGATTTGCATCCTCTGCCTCTAAAGCTGGAAATCACCAGGTCATCCTCACACATTTCCTTCCTTCACCCTCCACATGCCAATCATCAAGCCCTAGGAGCTTAACTTCAGAAACAGTTACCCCTCTCCCATTTTGCCTCTCCATCCACAATGCTCCAGCTCTCCTTCAGCAGGACCACAGCGACATCTGCTCTCTGTCCTCTATGCCTCCTTCAAAAGCAAATCTATCCAAGATATGCTCTTGCTTAGGAATCCCTCCTGATGATCCACCACCTGAAGAACCGAGACAAAATTCCTCAATGGTGAGACGTGACACCCTTCATTGTCTGATCCCAATCTTCATCTCCTGCCTCCTCAGCCTGCATAGTCACCCTGAACTACTTACCCCAGAGTACTAATGTCTTTCACAACTCAGGGCTTTTGTTCATGCTATTCCCCTTTTCTGGAAGGTACTTCTTCCCTTCTCTGATTGGTAAACTCAGTCATATTTCATGACCTAGCACACATTTCACCATCTCTGAGAGATCACCACATACTTCTTTCAGGCAGAACTATTTGCTCTCTCTTAATGTCCCACCACATTTGTTTATATTTCTGTAATATCCCTGACCACAATCTACTGTAATTTTCCTTTCATGTGTCAGTCACCTTATTATACTTTAAGATCTAGGAGGTCAAGAACCTGCACTTATTAATTTCTTATATCATCAAGATCTAACCCAAGATATGCTCATAGTGAGCCCCCAGAAAATTATGTATCAAATAAATCACTGAATACACTCAAGGGCTCTCTACACTAAAGGAAGCATTACACTAAAGTGAACTTCGTTCAGGACACCAGTCCCAGCTACGCTATCACTGGTTGAAATGAGATGGATTTTTTTTTTTTTTTTTAAAGATTTTATTTATTTATTTGACAGAGAGAAATCACATGTAGATGGAGAGGCAGGCAGAGAGAGAGAGAGGGAAGCAGGCTCTCCGCTGAGCAGAGAGCCCGATGCGGGACTTGATCCCAGGACCCTGAGATCATGACCTGAGCCGAAGGCAGCGGCTTAACCCACTGAGCCACCCAGGCGCCCGAAATGAGATGGATTTTGAAGTCAAAGGTATTGACTTTCAAAGCCCACCTCTATAACTCACACTATCTTTGTGATCTCAAACAAGCAACTTCCAACTCTGTGTCTTAGTATTCTTATCTCCAAATGGGGATCATCACTACCTCAGAGCATTGTCATGGGTTACATTAGAAGTTAAATGTGAAGTGTGTGGTACAGGGTCTAGTACCTAACAAATCACCATGATTATTACCATGAATTAGCTGCATTGCCCTGTGCCAGTCCTCTCCTCTTCCCAGGCCTCCTTGGAAACTCCTTGTATGAGATGGTTTAGATGAGCATATCTGAGTTTCCCTCAAGTGCCATCACTGTAAGTCTTTACAGCAGTCCAGACTTGCTGTGATCTGATTCAGCCCTGAAACTACCCAGCCTAGAAAGAAGGACTGTAATTGTTTCTTGGATATGAGCTTTGACACTGTACCCAAAGTCAAAGTCTTCAATCATACTGGGGACACTTAAGGGCACAAACTAGTGCCTGTGCTTTCTTGTAGAATCTGGCTCAGATTTGGGTATGATCTCCAGTCTTCTCTAGTCTACTTAGGAGAAGAAGTGACAAGAAAGAGGCCAGTCTCTGTGTAGTCAACCAACACTGATAATAGGGACAGAGTAGTGCAGGTTTCCAATCCCACAGTGTGCTCCTCACTGAAATGACTTTGTGAACTTAGTTTGCAATCCTGTGTTCATCCCCAGTTCATTCTTACTAATGTTCTGTTAACATCTTAATTTGAATTGTGGCCACTGCTTTTCACACAAAGAACACACATGAGTCTATTTAAATTTTTTTGGATTCTCCCAGACAGGAGGTGTCTTTCTCCCACATTTGCACATTTAAAATTTATTTTTGACATCTTAATATGATTATTTTTGTTCTTGTAATGTCATGGAGTAAAAAAGAAAAATAGCTGGTTGGGTTTTTTTCTCCAACATTAAAAGCAGGGAAAATAGCCAATTCTTTGGGAGCCAGTTGTTTGGAGTAAGATTTGAGGTCTCGCTGAGTGAAATAATTAGGCACTTCTAAAGAATAAAGTAGCAAAGCATTGTGGGAAAACAGCACACTCAGGCCATTCAGCAGACTGGAAGCAGCTTTCCTGCTCTAGGGCAATAAATATCTCTGGAGAGTCACCCAATGAGGGGAAAGAACACGAGCATTAGGGTCAGTCAGACCTGGATTTAACCTCATCCTTCCCACTTGCCAGTTGTGAGATTCAGGCAATTAGAATTTCTTCAATTCTAAGAGACTTGGGTTCCCCAGGCCAAGTAAAGATAATAATAGTGCATACCACATGGTAATGTCGGGAGAATGCAAAGAACTGTATATAAGCATGTGGATATCAGTAAATATTAGATCTTTTCTATGCTGAGAGTAGGGTACAAGTGAGGCGAAGCTACTTACCTTTTTGCCCTACCTTGTTCCACAAGGGAATTAAGACAATTTGTACAGACACTTCTAATAGAACAAAGTGAAATTAATGCAAAAAAAAGGGCAAAGAAAACAAGGCAAAGCAATGCCTGGTGATAGAGTGAGTTGTACCCAAGATATCAGGCTGATTTTTAAGATGCTCACAGAATCCTGTGGCCATGACATAGGTGTGTGATAAGGTTCAGCAGTTGCGATGTAACCTGTCATTCAAGAGAAGCGCAGTCCTTCCTCATTGAAAAAGAATAAAACAAAAAACAAAAAAATTTTTCCCTTAAGGCAAAGAGAACTAGGAGACAAAAGACCTAATTTCCCTTCTCTCCTCAGCAGTTTTTTTTTTCCTGTGTGACCCAATACAAACTACATTACTGCTCTGGGTCCCCATCTCCTTGTCGGTACATGTAGAAGGTTGGGCGACGTGAGCTCTAAAGCCCTTTCTAGTCCCTACATTTTATGACTTGATTCTATTCTCAAAATGTCTACAGCTTCCTCATCTGAACATTCACAATTCATGTGACGTTCTCATCAAAACTTGTCAGTTTACTCTGACAAAACTCATTCTTCATTTGGAAGTTGAGGCTTATTTCCTTTCAGTCTTGTCATGGCCTCATGACAGAACTCAGGGAACCAACATGCTCAGTGTAATAACCACTTGTTACTTCAGTAAAGCTTACAATGGAACTATAAAAAACAGTTAATGCTAACTTGGGCAGATCCAGGTTTATTCAGAGTAGAGGTATTTTCTTCTCCGCCTTCTCCATTCTCAGTTCCTAAGTCTGTCAACCTTTCATTATGTATTTGGAATGAATTTTTTTTTCTGATAATTTCCTTTGTTCTCATTGAGAATGTCTAAGGACCTGATAACAGAAAGCGTAGGAAGCAGCTAATGAAGAGGCTACCATGTATAATCTACTCGTGAAAATCAGTTGCTCAGAGGAGGACTCTGGTCCGGCTCTTCAGCAGTAGCCTCTTGATCTGTATTCTAGCTCATAACAGGAACTCAGTCTAAGGTTAAGAGGGTCTAGATAGAGAGGAGAGATATTTTGGACATTAGGAAAAGTCTATACTCCATAATATCCACTTTACCTACCACTTCCTTTCTGTCCCCTCTGAGACTGCCCTTTGTAAATCTCTACCTTCTCACAGCTGGGAAAACCATGCCCACCACCTACTGTCCCCCTTTTTTGGCACTACTTCTTTCATGTGCCCTACATTCCACCAGATTCTGTGTGCTGTTGCTCGGGTTGTCCCTCAGAGAGGGTAAGTAACTTACCCAAAATATACAGCCACTAAAAGATGGAGCTGAGGTTCAAATTCCAAATCCCAAATAATTCCAAAGCCAGTAACTTAATCCTCATGGTTAAACCGAATTTCTGATAGAATTTTATTCTGAATTCTTTCATGAAAACGTTCTCAATTTCTCTATTAAAATGTATTTGTGTGTGTGTGTGTGTGTTTATGTGTGTGTGTCTCCCAGTCCTTTAACTGGGACATTTGAATGTGGTTTGCCCATTAGAATCACCTGGGAATTTTTAAGACTTCCAAAACCGAGGATGTACCTCAAAAGAATTAAATCAGAATCTCATCTCTGTGGGATGGGATACAGTTTCTTAAGCTCCCCAGAGATTCAATGTACAGAAAAATTTATATTACTATTATAACTTGGCAGAACTCAGCCCTGTATCATAATTATTATAAAATATAAACTCCTTGAGAGCTGAAATCTTATTTTATTCAAACTTGTGCCTCCCATAGCACCAAGAAGAAAAAAGTAGTAATTCAGTGAATATTATTAAAATCACATTTGTCCAATTTAGGTTTTATCAGTTTAAATAAACATGGACAGATTAACAAGAGACCCAAATGACAGGATTAGAAATCTCTGATATTTTGGGGTGTTTCCTGAGTTGGACAAGGCCAAGGAGTTGTGACTGCTTAGGGTAAAATTAGAGGACACTGATAAGGTCCTTAACACTTTTCTCCAATCAATAGAAAAGTAGAACAAGATTGTTTTTAATCTCTGCTAAAGAAATGGGTCTAAGCTGCCACAGAAATTGAGTGGGTTAGACCTTAGGAACCAATTCTCAGTGATCCAGAATGGAAAATTCTAGAATGGTACCAACAAAGTTCATAGACTTGTCTTCTCAAGAGAGGTTTAAGTCAGGATGAGACCACATATTGCTTTCAAGTTCTTAACTAAAGAGTCTGGATGAAACTTCCACCATGAACTACAAAGAGAATGTTATTTTTTCAAGCTGGCAATGTGGTGAATTCCTGATTCTTTCTGGGGATTACAAAACAATCCATTGTATGGGGCCCAGGCTATAAATTCAGGCTTGCAGATTGCTAAGAAGACAGTTCGAGAAAGCAAAAGGCAGATTGTCCAATCTGGCTGCTCTGTGTGCCAGGAGTTATTAATTATGTCTGTTCTAATAACAAGAGCTGGGAAGCAGTAAACTCAAAACATGTGGGGAAAACAAAACAAAATAAGATGGTAGTTAGCCTTAATGAGAGGAAGTGAGAGGCAGCAGCTATGGCAGCAGGCTTGGTAAACTGGGTACAAGCCCTGCCAGCAACAGATTTTAGCTGCAACTGGACTTGATCACTCTAGTAGCTACAGAGGTCATAGAATCCCAGTGGACTCTCTGACATCTGCCCAGTGACCGATGAGGTCACCTTTTCTCAGCTTTTCTGGGATGGGTGAGATTGAAGGGAGAAGTTGTTGAGAGTGACAAATCAGAATCTGCTGTTCTGTGGTCCTAAGTTGTCAAAGTTGGAAAGGACATTACAGATTAGATGAATAGTCCAACCCTACCCATTTCTACACATGAAGAAACTGAGTTTCAGAGAAATTATGTGACATAATCCAGGTCACCCAACAGTGGCAGACTAGGACCAGACTTTTCTCCATTCAATGTCTTTTTGGTTAATGATAGGTTCCCTTTCTTCCTACCTGAGAAACTGGCTTACTTTAGACTCATACCAGCTCCTTGATTAGCCAGCAACCTCAATAGCACATTTGCCTGTGTATTTTAGCCTCCACCATGAGTATGGTCCCGGGTCAGCTCTGCTCAGTCCTTAGAACTCTTCCCATGATCTAAACCTCAGAAATTCAGGCTCTGGGGTGCTTTGACATTTCTACCAAATGTTATATGGTATTTTTTCTTCATAGGATAGTCATCATTTTACCAATGAAGTATACATTGGTTGGTTGTACAAGAAGCCATCAGACTTTCCCAAGGGTGTCATCTCGTGACCTACCCACCAACATGCTGCCTGAGAGTTCTCTAAGACTCAGACCTGGCAGGGCCATGCTCCTCTCTGACCGCTTGTCATCTGGAAGATACTCGGTAAATTTTACCAAATGAATAAACCCAACACTTAAAGGGAGAACTTTACAAACTAGAACACAGACGAAAGCCGCAGGGATTGTAAAATTTTGAATAGGATAAAGGAGAGCTTAAAACACAAAGTACCCAACTTGGAGAACAAAATACCTGTGGGGGAATTCATCACCATCTTCAAATGCCCAACAGACTATTTGGGGGAAGACAAAGAATAGGAGAAGCTACCTAAGTGAAGAACAACTTCAGATGAACATAGGAAGCAGCTATAGGAAAGGTAGTCAGGGCCCCATTTCTAGTGAGGATCATCTCTTGATAGGAAATCGAAGGAGGAAAGAATCCATAGGGGAGGGAGCTTGGCCCAACTTCTAAGTCTAAGGAACCATGGACAACTTGAAATAGAGAAGGTTTGGCAGCACTTTCATTAGAGGAACTTTGAAGGCAAGGGGTAAGTATCTGCTGTAAACTGAACTGGAGACAGAGGTAGAAAAATATTGAGTTCAATGGTAAGACAAGCGCACTTGGCGATCCTAAGATCCCTCGTTTTCTAATAATAACAATACTGGTTTTGAAGTGCTTCTATTCGCCAGGCAGTACATTATACTGTTAGCCTGACTAACGATAATTCTGATACAGAAACAATCAGGAAGCTCCATTTCATACAAGTTCAACTTGAAAAAATAAAGGAAATTGATTTTTAAAAACATGCTGGCAAGGTTTCTGTGAAGCTGGCACACTCAGTGAGAGAAACACAAATTGAATACAAATTGAAACAATCCTTTCGGAGAGCCATTTGGCAATTCTTCTCAAGAGCCATAAACTCATCTAATAATCCCACTCCAAGGGATTTACCCTAAGGAAAATAACTCTAAAAAAGAAAAAAAAAAAAAAAACCCGTACGCTCAAAGCTCTTTAAAATATCAAAAGCTGGAAAGAATCCAAAGTCCCAACAATTTGGGAATGGTTAAATAATTTATGATATGTTAACTCCATGAAAAATTATGTAGCCATTAAAATGATAAATGAGAAGACTTTGTGGCAACATGAAAGGCATATAACAAATAATGTTCAAGGATGAGAGTGGAACACAAAATTGTACATGTGCTCTGATTATAACTCTGTAAAAATACGTACAACTGGAAATTGAAAGGGACAACAGAGAAATAGACAAATGATGTGTTTTATGAGGTTTTTGTATATAATCATTGTGTACTTAAAAAAAATGAAAACAGAGAAGCCTTCTTGTTCTAGTTAGAGTAACCAGAGACTCACAGCATGTTAGGCAGAAAATATCGCATAGGTCCTTGGCTAACACTCTTATTTTACAATCGGGGATACTGAAGTCTTGAGAGAATAACCTGTCTGTCCCACAACGTTAGGGGCAAAGCTGGGACTAGAAGATGGAAGGTGCAAAGTAGAGGATCCCTGGACCGTTACATTTCAGACTGATAATTTGTGGAAACACATGGCATGAAGAGGGCAAGAGGGGAAAAAATAGTGTTGCCTGTCAAAAAATTCTCAGATGTGGGTAGTAAGTCCAGTCAGTTGAGAATGTAACATCCTCTGTCTACTGAAGACCAGCTACCATCCACTCATTAAGTACATAATGGATCTGGAAAGGGAGGATGTATTTCTGCTTTAAAGGCCATCTCCTCTTCATCCTCATTACCACTTCCTGAGGTCAAGGTCTCACCAATCATTCTATAAACACTTTGTAGGCACCTGTTATGTCCCAGGAGCTGTTCTGAACCCAAAGATACTTTGCTGAGAAAGAGACTCAGAGAAAGAGTTCTGATGGTGCTCTCACTTCAGAATTGGAGACAGTCAATTCACATGCAAACAAATAAGGATTTAACACTGTAATGAGTACTATTTAAAAAATAACAACAGGAATTTGTGATGAAGCATAAGCAGGTGGGGGCCAAGTATGGAGTATGGAGGCGATCTGATCCAATATAAGGATCTGAACATTCACTGGCTGCCTTTATTATTCTGGGACAATTGCAACAACCCCCACCAGCAATAGTCTCTGCCTCTTCTTACCGTGGCCAAGGAATTCTCAACAAGATGCGAATTTGATCCAACACTGCTCCATCTGAAAAGTTTCAAAAGCTCCTTGTCACCCCCAAGATAAAGCTGCAGTGGTGGGCACAGCGACTGAGGTCTCCACCATAGCCTTCGGAGGTCACATTCGGCCAGCTGTGGCATGTGTCCGGCACCCCATCACACGCAGTCTCCTCGGGAGTCCCACTGGAGGCTCACTGGTCTCCTGGCTTGCTGCCCGCTCTACTGAGGCGGCAGGTTCATGCGGGCTGCTCTCTCTCTTTGATCCCTCTTGGTTCGTAGAACTCTTCACCTCCCTTTAATGTTTTGCTTGAATGTCTGCTCTTCTTAAAAGTCTTCCCTCACTCTTCCAGGGAGAGCGGAATGCCTCTATGCGCTCAGAGCATGCTTCCTTCACACTTCCATTATAACCCCTCACACTGAATCATAATTATTGGTGTATATATGTGTGGGGAGCAGGGACCGTGTCTTAGTCATGTTTTTATATTTAGAGCTAAGCCCAGGTGGGGCACCGAAGTGTTGGTGGCTCTCTAGCAAATGGGTTGGTTCAGAGATCACTGGATGGAAGGATGGGTAGGTGGATGATGAGGAGAGTCTATCCCCCTCATTTTAAAAACAAGGCAACTCTGACCTGGCTCATCATCTGTGAAATGGAAAATCAGACTAGATACTTTTTTAAGGTTATCTCCAGCTCTGATATTCCAGGTTTGGAGAGTCCATAAATCATGAGTGGTTACTGTCAATGGAATCAGTCTTCTTGGTGTGGCTGCTTGAGCAAACTCAAGGGCTCCCCAGTTCATGATGAAGGATCAAAAAGCCTGTGGAGCCCAGCTGTACTGGGATAAATAAAACCTGGGCACAGGCTGGGTGTCCTCCTGTCCCAGTTGGCAAGGCTCACCATTACCCCAACATACCTGCTGAGGAAAGAAGCTTCAAGAAAAACAAGTTTCGAGCTGGCTCAGCAACAGCATAGCTATACATGCCTGTAAATTTCCAGTGCCATGCAAGGGCCTGGACAGGCCAGTCCGTGCCGCTATGTTACATAGCTCCAGTGGCTACCTCTGCTTACTGCATAATCTGTGGGTGTGGTTTTCAGGATAGACTCATATAGATTTAGGTCAGAGGTGAGGACTAAAATAATCCCTAACTCAGCTTTCGATGGAGGAATAAAGAGTGAGTATACTCTGTTCTCTCTCTATTGGACTAGAGAAGGTGACCCGAGATTCCATTCTAGCCACAGAGCTGAGCTCGACATCAACCACATGTTCGGCTCTCTGTTAGGTACCACAAGGAAGGCAAGGAGCCAGGAAATGGGTCCTGCACTCAAGGAGTCTATGCTCTAACGAGGGAGGTCTATAACGTACGTAAGATAGCAGAGCCAAGTTCTTTGAAGGAAGCCCAGGGGGACACAGGTTTGGTGAAGGAAGAAGGGAATACCTCCCAAAGGAGGAAGGGTATTTTACAGACGGAAATGGCCTTCACCATGGCAGTCAGGAAAAGTGCTTGCATACGGCTATAGTGCAGTCCCGAGTGCAGGACACTGGAGGAAGGTGAGCAATGTGTTCGGCTATAGCAGAAGGTATAGAAGAAAAAGAAGGGGAATTCTTCACCACACTGGGGAGGTGGGAAAGAAGGGGTCAGCCAGCTCTTGAAGACCTGCCTTATTCTTTATTCAAACATATTTACCAGTGCCTATTTTTGCCATGCCCTCTTTCTACCTGTGAGGGCCAGTCTCCAAGGTTTAGAATGCATCATATAGGCTAAGGAGGCGGGCAGGTCACTGAAGGATCTGGAGAGACGATGATGTAGACAGATGAGGAACCTAGCTCTGACTTGCTTCCTTTTCTCCCTGACTTGACTTCTGCAGCAGAGGGCTGGGAGTGACATCACTCAAGCCTCACGGAGAGTTGACCCATGACCTCGTATGATCCCTTCCTAGAAGGTACTGTAATCAATTATCTACTGGCAATCAGCACAAGGCTTTCGGGCTAACGTGTGCACACACAAGCACACAGGCACACAGAGAGATCTCTCTGAGAAGCTCCTGGAGTTAAAGAGATGCCATCTAGAAGGCCACATATCAAAAGCACCTTTCTGGCAGCAGTAATAGCACGGGTTGGGGCCCTCGGACTCCAGGGCAGGTCTCCTGTGAGATTTCGCCCATCACTCTGGGAGGCAGCAGAAACCTCAGCCCTCTCTGGGTTTCTCCAGCACAAACAGCAGATTTCCAGGCCCATGATCCAAGGCAGCGGTGAGAGCACTGAGCACGGTGAGAGGAAAAGAGACAAGTCAGAATTTGAAACTACAGAAAAAGAAAAAAAAAACACTTCTAAACCAACAGAGCAGCTCATTTCAAAGAGATTGAGTTCTGCCTTTCAAAAATGCAATCGGCATTAAAATCGTTGATTTCCTTCTTCCTCTTCCTACACAGGGAGGAGTTTACTGTAAATTAATTTGGAAGTTAAGTGAGTACACACTTACCTTTGAAAGCACCCAAGAGGCAGAGAGGAGAGTGAATCAAGCTTAAAACATAGGCAATGGAGAGAAAGATGCTAGGAATTTCAACCTGTCTGGTGCCTTTTTATCAATGTACTCTCGCAGATGTAGGGAGTTGTATGGTTCTTTGCTGTTTTTGAAAAGTTTTTATTTTTACTGGATCCTGGGGACCCAATTCGTCCTGTGAACTGTCTCAGAGCCCAAGCCAGGGCTTTTATACAGAAGGGAACTTGCAAACAGTGTGAGATGACCTTCAAGCGGTATTGATAATTGTGAGTTCCCAGAGTCCCTGCGCAAAGGGCACGTTTCTTCTCCATCTCTGTCTCCCGCTGTAGTGGAAAATGCACAACACAGGAGTCCAGCAGTTCAAAAGAGCCCCATCCTGAGCCCAGATAGACGAGCGTTCTCACATCAGCTCTAACCCTAAACATCCACGAGACTGTGGCAGAGTCACATACCTGCTCTGGGCCTTAGTTTTCTTGTATAAGAGTCAGTGGCATTAGGCATGTTATTTCTGTGGTCCCTAATGAAGTGAACCATGAACTTAAGTTGTTCAGATGCCAGACTGGCCGACTAAAGGAAACAGATCCTTTTTCCCTTGATGTTTTTGGTGGGAGTGGGAGGGGATAACAAAACAAGAACTTACTATACACCAGGTTCAGTGCTAATATGTTTATTATTTCACTTGCTAACAAGTGGATCTTGCAGAGTGATTCAACTAAATCACAGCAACCCCAGTGGCCTGTTTGGGAGTGACTGTGGGTGCAGCCCAGTTTCCCACACCTTATGAGTTTCACCCAGGATCCCAGAAAAAGAGGTTACAATCTTAATGATGGTATTGGAGGCCAATAGATCCTGAAGTATCTTATAAATTATCAAAAAAAAAAAAAGCTTAAATCATAAGTGTATGATTTAAGTGTTTAGCAAAGTGTGTTATCATTTACTTATTTGGGAACGACAAATCAGTAGATGATATAAATGGTAACCAGATGAACCAGAATTTTCCATCGCCCAGAATACCCCACTCCCTAGCCATCTTAGGTAAACAGGAATTTACTATGGAATTAAAATAATAATAGCCTCCAAGGACTAGATTCTGGTAGTCTCAGGTTTGCCAACTGTCCAGCAATGTGTCAACTGCAGAGAACACTCTCCACTCCAGCTGGGCAATACCGGGATCCAATCAGACTCCATTTCAGAAATCATGGGCGGTGTTTCCATGGAGCTCTGCCCGAAAAGAGGTGATCTAAATCTTGCATGAGAGATGTACATCAACAGGGAGCTTTGCCTAGAACACTGTGACCTAAAAAATCATATTAAGGAACTCAGAATGCAGAGTCAGTCTCAGAGACACCGAGTGACCTTGTGCAAGGCACCTTGCAGATTGCCTTGCCTACTTGACTCCCCTAATGAATGGTGACTGCCTCTGTGGGTACCTGGGCCAGTGGCACACCCCAGCCAGGGGCAAATATTCTGATTTTCACTGTCCTATTTTTTTAAAATGCAACCTGCTCCTTCTATTAATCATCTTGCTGTTTGTTTGTTCTGGGAGGCAAGCACTGATTCAGAGGAAAATATCGCCTAGTGGTTAGACTGGAACAGTATCTCTGCTGCACTGCCATTTGGAGATCCTGCACAATTTATTTTTTGATATCCCTTAAATAATGATGCCCATGATGCACGTAGAGGTCAGGGCCAGGAAGTTTGCAATCCTTGCCTCCCCGACCACCATAACTATTCTCCCTTTATTACTCCCTTTACTAGGACTGTGTAATACAATGCATTTCCCTTTTTGTCTCAGCTGCTGGGAAGCTCAAAGTCATGCTATACGCCTCATTACATTTATTCTGCTTCTGAGTTTTCTTCCCCCTCACTGTCTTCTCCTTTCATGACCACATCTTCACATCTTTTGTCCCATGTTTTGATGAAACCATCATCTCTATGTCTCATAAGTTATTTTAAATACTTTTTGGAAGTGGCATGGGAGTAAATCAATCACGTGGACTTGCATGTTCCATTAAATGCTTTGCAGATGAGAATATTTGGAAGATTAATGCTGATCCTATGATGGAATTCTGAAATTTCACTTCTAACACAAATTAATCATTACTATTTAAAAGCTTAGATATAGTCACAGCTATGAACCTTTGCCTAACCCATGCCATTTGTTAGGTGAGTGCTTTCAAACATGTGTTCTCATTTTGTAATTGGTGTTCACACTTTACAAATGAGAAAAGTGAGGTTTGGAGAGCTTCAGTGGCCTGTCAGAGGTCACAACCCTTGTAAACTTGGATCTTCTGACCCTAAGCCAAATTTTTCACCCCTGTGCCCCCCGGCATCCTTGTTTCTTAATGACTTCTCATTTGAGCCAGTGTTCTTCTCCTTGTCCTCAAACAAGTTGTTGTGTTTTTTTTTTTTCTTTTTTTTAATGTGCTGGAAGCAAAAGGCCATCTTAGTGATTATATCTCTGGCTGAAGTAGGTCTGCAGAAAGTCTGGGAACTGCTGATTCAAGGTCTAAAGGGTCAAGCTTGAAACAGTTGCTTCTAGAAGATGTGAGCCCCCTTGCATCATCCCGGGTTTCTTGCCTCAGTTTGCCTGCCCCGTCCCCTACAGCTGTATTTGAGGTATAAAGGCGAGGATCGCAAACTTCCTGGCCCTGACCTCTACGTGCATCATGGGCATCATTATTTAAGGAGAAAGTATAAACTCTAATATGCATTTCTTCTTAAGTAACTTATTTAAAATACCTCTTTTTGACCTCTCTGGTACTTGAGTGGCAGGCGGAATACCAAATTCACAGATTGCCAAGACAGTCAGGGAGAACACTTCATTGCTTCTTGGGGCTTGCTGGTGTGAAAGCACTTTGATACCCTTTAGATGCAGCCTCAGGGTAGTGTTTTCTCCCCGAGTGAGTCCGTCAGCCAATCTGCTTTCATGTGACTCTGAAAATAAGGTAGGTGCTGCATTTGTATTCTGGTTTTCTCCCATTTCACGCCACGCACCTACCCCCAACAGCAACTGTACCGAAAAGCTTCAGGGACAGTTTGTCCAGAGGGTCCGCTGCCTATAGAGACTTCTGAGAGGCCAAGCACCCTGAAAGAGCTGCGCATTCAACACCCTTCTCTCTGATTTCTTTCTCCAGGTTTGGCCAGACTCAATGCTGGTTCCCCATGAGGCCTCAGATCCTACCCACAGTCTGGGGGCTAGAGAGGCTAATCTCAAAGGGTGAGAAATGAGTCAGTTTCCACGCTCAGCTTCAGGTGTACGGCTTCCTGAAGCACAGACGAGGAAGCTCTAAATTTCAGAGTGATTGTTTTTTCTTTGCATACCATATCCGGAACTGAAACCACCGATTCATTTCACTTAAGCCCTCATACACTACCCTCAGATCATCAATAACATTCCAAATATGAGATACCAAGACTTCATCCACCGCGTCTTTCTGTCTCTTCTCTTCATGGTGATCTTGTTAGTGTCTTCCTCTTCTACTTTTTGTGTTAGTCCTGACAACACAAGACTTGGAGGCCTTTGCTTTTTTCACAGGTGTTGGTGAGAATTAGGAGCCAAATAGCTAAAACTCTGCTAAGAATTTGGGCTTACTCATAACTTTCTGCGTCCCTTGTTAGTCAACTTGGCTGCCTGTGAGTGTAAAGTCATTGACTCGATGTCCCAAGAGCTCCCACGCACGGCTTACCTCTTTAACCCATGAAAGGAGATTAAAAAATGGGATCTGTGGAGATACCATGCAAACCATCTTCACAAAAGAGGAGAGCAATGGAAAATCCATGCATCCTCTTGATGCCGGCCAGAGCATCAACACATTCGCAGAAGGAAAGGCCTCTGCCGTTTATATAGGATCTTACAATTTATAAACCACTTTCACATCCTTCCTCTTGATTCTCACCAGAACTTGTCAAACCATCCAGATAGGCATTATCCTCCCCAGTTCAGAGAGGAGAGGACCCAGTGCTGATAAAGGTAGAATGATGGGCCCAAGTGGTGGTAGTGGAAAAGGCCAGAAACCCCGATGAGAAGTCAGGTCCAAGTACCGTATCCCTGTAACTCCCATCTGACTGTACATACATATAATATGACATCAAAATCCACGACCTCATGCCACACAGTCATTTGTTGACATTTTTAAACTTCAGGTCTTCTGTAGGTCAAGGTGAATGGCTATTGGTCATTACTTTTGTATAACTCTCTGGGCCTCGGCTTTCTTTCTTTAAAATACAGAGTTTTTAAATGCTGAGTTTCTTTCAGTTCTAACAGTCTGTTGGTCCCTGTGTAAGGGACTGCCAAATCTATGGGACAACCCAAAAACATTACCCCAAGTACTCGAGCACTCCTTACAGAGCATCAGTCCTCATGATGGTAGTAGCATTAGGTTAAAATGGTCGCCGCGGCCAAATAAGTTAGAGAAAAGCAAGATTATTCAAAATGAAACATTGCTTTGCTCCAGCCCTTCTCAGAGCCTTTGCATGCAAATCTACAGGGGAAGGGGGCTATGGATATGGAACATTCCTCTAAGTTGGCCCTAGAATAGGAATCTCATGGAATTAGCATTCTATGGAGCATTTTCATTAATAGTGGGACACTCTCCAAGGATCCCATTGGCCTCTCAAAGCAGTAGCACAAATATCAAGTAATAGTTTACAGCCAGCCCAGCACCACCTCCCTCCACGACAGTCCACACCAGGACTGCACCTGTTAGGCAGGGGAGGGTGGTCCTCCGAACCTGCTACCACCTAGCATCAGGCAACCCAGCTGCACAATCTGGATCACAGCCCTTTAGTGATGGAAGCCTTTATACTGGGAAAAAAAAAACAAAAACAAAAAACAAAAAACAGCAAAAAAACAAAAACAAAAAACACCAACCCAAAACAAAGCCTCCTAATACATCTGAAAACAAGGACTTCCACATGTTGCCCGAATACAGGACTAGAGGCAGTTCCTTTTATTGCCTTGGAAGGTTGTGACCCTTCATTTCCCTGAGAGCAGGACCCCATCATTCTCCTATTATGGGAAAGAAAGGTGAGGCTGCTCAAGGATTTCCTGTCCTGCGTGTAGTCCTTCTGCCTCCCGTGGCTCCCCCAACATCTTCATTCTGTGGGAAAAGGACTCTAGACTCTTGGAGAGACTTGGGCGCTGTGGCAGACCACGGGAAGTCCTATCTGGTCTGCAGCCCCTCTCAGCTTGACTCTTCCCCTTCAGCATCCCCTCCACAGCCTCTGCTGAACAGCTGTTGGAGTGAGGAGCCTGCTCTCTCAGAGGCAACCTGGCTCCACGTTTGAAGAGTTTAGATTGCTCGAAAGTTCAGAACCACACTCCGTCTCGTGGGAACTTCTTCCTGTGGTTGGCTCCAAACACGTCTGATCCTGCTTCTACAAGCATGAACTATGTCTCTGCCAATCTTACAGGTGACTCTACTTGTCTGAAATCCAGATCTAAAAAGGTCCAAGAGCAGTGTGTACCTCCATTCCTGAGCCCAGCTTACCCTGCGGATTAACCTTCACCCACCTCTCCCAGTCCCCCTTGCTCTAGAGGGAAATAGCCTTTGCGGTGCCAAAGAAATTATTGACCTATTTGACTGGGGAATCCTGTACTCAGAGTTGAGATGTCCTGCCCTGGGTTTAGGTCCGCAAATGCCACCTTCAAGTTTAGTTGAATGCATCTGCTTTTGATCTCAGCCGCGCTTGTGCTCGTTTGAAAATTGTTAGCTGTAGGATAGACTGAGACAAGTTATCTTTAGTTCTAGAATGACATGAAACTTCCTAGTACCGAGCTATGCAAAAAAAACTCAGGCTGAAAGAAGACACAAAAGCACACAGACAGTTAAAATGGCCTTGAGACTTCTGTTTAATTTGCAAGAAGACACTAATTATTTAGTTTCTTTTACAAATTATTTAGGAAAACAAAGTTTTCCTAATTATTTAAGAAAGTTACTAATTATTTAGGAAAACAAAAGTTTTTCTTTGACTGGGCTAGATGTTCTTCCATCTTTATCAACCGCCTAGGTAGTGTTTTAAGATTCTACATGTGTATTTTGCATTCATTATCTTATTTATCCTTATAACCATTTCAGGTCAGATACTATTGCATCATGTCATTACACTTCGTGAAGCTACGGATGTTTCTGAGGCTGTGGTTATGTGCTCGCCTTTGAATCTCTTGTTCTATTGCTAGAATCCTGGACTGCAGTAGAAGTCTTGGGTTCTCACCCCTGTGTGACCTTACACAAGTCACTTTCTCTCTTTGACCCTCAGCTTCTCCTGTTGTAAAATGGAGGTGTGGGTGGGGTGAACTAGAGGAGCTCCAAGAATCCCAGTCCTGTTCAGTTTCTTGCATGTATTTATCCTTGTTGACAGCGTGAACAAAGAAAACAAACCACAGCTGGATCCAGGAAGGCAAACCTTTGCTCACAATTTGCCCGCACTCACGGTAAGTGAGAAAGAGAGTCTCATTATTTTCACATCTAAAAGGATAACATGCCCACAATCATTAATTACAATGGGCACAGTAAAGATTATGTTTTAATGTAGAAATCTGGCTTGGTTAAAGTAAGAACATTTCTGAGAGAAAGTTTTGAAGTTTTGAACAAGTTTTGAAACCGCTAATGCCTTCCTGTGACAGTATGTGGGACACAGTGGGGGTGGGGAGCAGTAAGCCAGACAGGTCGTCTTAGGGATAACCTCTTTGGTTTATGTAAAATACATGAGTCAAAGCAAATTCATTCTTGTAGGCTGCCATGCCTGAAAGAGAATGAACCCTCGTTCAAAAGAGACTGAGTCCTTCATGCAATTAATCAGCTACATCTCTGTGCCGTATGCTGCGATGTCTACTTTCCAGAGGAAAGATTATTTTCAGACCACATAAATGATGATGCTTTTGGAAAAAGAAAAAACAACAAAAGGAAAACCCACCTCTCTTCAATGATATGAGCTCGCTTATTGTTTTTATTTCGCACCCACAGTCTTGATGCCTATCATCTCTAAAATCATTTCAGTTTCCAAAAATCATTTGAAACACTCCCACACCTGGGGCTTTTGATAAACAATCCAGCTTCTACAGAAAGAAATAGATGTGTGTGTGTGTGCGTGTGTGTGTGCATGTGTGTGTGTGTGTGCGCGTCTGAGAGTGAGAGCCAAAGAAAGGCCAGCAGTGGAGGAGAGGACCAGGACAGGAAGCAAGGGAACCAGGTAGCCTGGATGCTTGCGAATAGCGGAGTAGCCTTTATTGTAACAACAAAGGCCTTCTGTGAGCATGGGTCTTCCCTCCACTGATCTCTCTTTACAGACTACAAGAAACTTTTGTGTAGTTTCAGTCGGATGTTAAGACTACAAATAAGGATTAGTGTTTTGGAGCACTAACAATGTCCCAGGAACCTTTCTGAGAGCTTTGACACGTATGAGCTCATATAGTATCGACAAGTCGATGAGGTTGATACAATTATTATCCCGTTCTACAGATGAAACATACTACCAAAAAAACCACCAAGATCCCTGAGAAATGAGCTCCCCAGTCTCTGGCTCATAAACACTGAAAGAAAGTCCTGCCTGGCCACCGTTAAGACTGAAGATGTCACCTCCTCTGGGAAGTACTTCCGGTAAGATGGAATCTTGTTCTCCTTTCAGCAACCAGAACTTTCTCATGGCACGGAAGCCACTACCTTACACTATAGGAATCTGTGCACATGCCAGATCATCTCCATAAGACTCCAAGTTCCTTATGATCAGAGTGATAATAAAATCATCCCTGTTTCCCCACAGCCATAACCAAGTGCCTGGCACTGCAGAGGCACTTAAGAAATACCAGTTGAGTAAATGAAGGAAGAGACCCAAGTTTTAGACCTGAGTTCTCATAACCATGTTAGAAAAATCATGACAGTCAGATCTCTAGGATCAAAGGCAGCTGAATCTTGAGACAACTACCTGTTACTTTTAAAATAAAACATTCTATTGGTTTTTAGCCCTTTGGAGTTTTTGGTTTGTTTGGTTTTCCCCCTCCTGAATTCATCTTCACTCCTTGGATTGTGATGGCATGTGGCCTGTCATTCTGGCCTGCCAAATGGGTTTCAAAAGAATATATCATAATGAGAGAGAGAGAGCTTAAGTCATATCAATTTCTGTTTGCTTTACTCTCATTACTGATCCTGAAGTTAACTTCAAGCAGGTTAAATTGATAAAGCTCACCTTAGTTTTTAAGAAATCCCTCGTCCTTTTAAAAACAGAGAAGAACCCTTTGAGAACAGAGGCCAAACCTTACTTCCAAAGCATAGCATGATCGTATAGAAAAACTGGGATGTATCAGGATGGCTTTAATAAAGGTATGATCTTATAAGGAGTTCATGGGAATGGATAATCACCAAAAGATCATCCACCTTAATCCTCTCACTTGGCTGATAGGAATAATGAGGCTGAAAGAGAAAAAAAAAAAAAAAGAAGAGTTGCCAAAGTTAACAGATCAATTTAATAAAAGCAGTAGGGATAGACTCAGGACAGTAATTCCTATATGAGGCAACTGTCCCTATTCTATTTTGCCTGCATTTACGACTAGATTACAAGTAATCAGTTATTAAGATAAAGTCTATCTGGTTATATTTGGGATAGAAGTTTGATTTGGGTTTGAGAAAGTCCACTTTTTCAGGCTCAGGAAAGACCAATTTGAAGGGATTGGATGACAGGGGAGTCTATATTTTTGATCACATACTAAACATTTGTACCTACCAAGTCATGGCATGATAAATTAGTTGGTTGGCATCAAAAGTGCATGAGTCATTGTTCTCACCAGCAATAAATCCAATTGCTGGCACAGAGTGGATGAATGCAAAATGACAGCTGAGGTTGGAGCATGTTGGACTCCTTCCATCCAAGGTTCTTCAGTCTGTGTCTACGCTGGTACAAAATGTTACATTGTCCTCACAATAATAGTCAAGGATTTTGAAGTACTTATGACCTCTTAATGTTGCTGGTGGCTAAAAAGCCAATAAAAGTAGACTATGCCAGAGTGGGTGACAAGGATAAGAGGTGAAGTCCCAGCTTTGATTGTGATCCTGAACAAAAACCTGGAAAAGGCATGTGCCTCTGAGTTGCAGTTTCCCCATCTGAAACTTGAAGAGGTAGACCAAGGGATGTGTGGGGTCCCTTCCACTTCTAGGATTCAATTAGTCTGTGAGTGTTTCAATTTCTTCTTTCTCTGTTGTGGCTCTGTGAGGCCCTTGGGTGAGCAGCAGCTCAGAAATTTGTCATTTCAGCTACCAGTAAGGATATTTGGGGGCTAGAAAGGCAAACCAGTCTGAGTCAAATGAACGGGCTCAGCCTCAGCCCTACACTTAGGTGATCTTGAGCAATATCAATTCCCTTTCTGAATCTCCAATTCTTTTGAAGAGTCTAAGTAATAATAGCTACTTCACAGAGTCATCTTGTGAGTTAAATGAGATTATGGAAGTGAAAGTGCTTACAACCGGAAAAGCATATGGAGCTGTGTGGGTGGGGATTAAGATGAAGATGTTGATGAGGAGTTAAGAATGCTTTTTGCTTTTCCACAAATATACAAAGGTTCAGGGTCAACAGACAAGGCTAAGGAAGGAGACATTGTCTCTGAGCACTTGTGTTCTGCTCACCCAGAAATTACATATTTCTTTCCTTCCTTCTTTCCTTCCTTCCTTTCTTCATCCCTTCTTTCTCTTCTCCCCAGACCAATCGAAATCATCACTTGTCTTATGTCTCAGGCCTCTCTTCCCCGTCCTTCACTGCAGACCCAACTGGAATGTCAAACCATAGCCCCTGTACAAGTATTTCACCCTCACTCCTTTAGTATTTTAGACCATCTAAAAGAAAATGGCAGGGGTGTTCCCTGCACCTACACATTTCCCTTTGTATTGAGGGCCAGCACAGCCTGGCCTCCCTGTGGCAGTTAGAGTTCCTGTACCATCTCCAAGTCCTCTGGGTTACCAGAGTTCTGGGTACTTCACAGGTTATCTGGCATGTTTCTGGTGATGAAGCATGATAGTATCTGATAGGAATGACATGCTAGATAGAAAACACGGCTTTCCACCAGGATTCATCCTCTTCCAGCACTGCAAAGGACATTGGGAACTCCCTAGTTCAACCCCATTGTTTACAGATACACAAACCGAGCCCTAGAGAAGAGAAGCAGCATGCTGTGTCATTTGGAACTAGAGCCAGAAGGTCCTTTCAAGGACATCTAGGCCAAACTCCTCATTGGTCAGATGAGGGAACTGAGGCCCAGCGATGTTAACTAACTTGCCCTGAGTTAAAGAACTAGTACTGAAACCTCTGATTCAAGGTTCATATATCAGGGGCACCTGGGTGGCTCAGTGGGTTCTGCCTTCGGATCAGGTCATGATCCCAGGGTCCTGGGATCCAACACCACATGGGGTTCCCTGCTCAGTGGGGAGCCTGCTTCTCCCTCTCCCTCTACTGCTTCCCCTGCTTGTGCTTTCTCTTTCTCTTTCTGTCAAATAAATAAATAAAATCTGTAAAAAAAAAAAAATGAAGTTCATATTTCATTTCAGGTAAGGTACCTATAAGATATGTACTGCAGACACCAGGCACATGAAACCTAGGCTTGAAGGACATGTACCCAAAACAACAGGTTATTGCATTCATGAAAATCAGGAGAAATCGCTTTATAGCCATATTTTGGACTCCCCATTTTCCTCTGCAAGAGATACATCGTATATTCCCATATACAGGGTATGATGAAGATAATAATTAAATCTGTGGTAAGGTTTAGGATATGTGAATATAGGCATAAAACATGTCTAGAATTATTTTCACTCCAACCCCAAAGCCCAAAAGAGTTTAACGAAAGTCAATTTCCTGACATCAAGAAGCAGCTGACCTGCAGTGGCCCAAAGTGGGGCCCTACTAGAAAGCTAAATCAGGAAACAGCGAAGTCCATGTACATCTTGGGCCCTAGGCCTATTACTACAGCACTATCTGGCTCTGGGGCCAGGCCAATGGTGTTCTGGTAAACGCTCAACAAGTGGCTCTACAAGGGGAGGGCTGTGGTAAGGGGAGGCCCACATGTGTCATATTTTCCAATATTGGGAATATTGATAACCTCAAGAGCATATTTAACAGAAGGTCATAAAATAAATAGAAAGTGGTGAATTTGATTATTTATTACCATTGCTTTTAATATAATTTTTTGTATGTTTACATGATATAATATTTAGTAATGGCTGTGCTTTTCAACCAGTTCACAAAATTCCTGATAATTTGTTTTTTTTTTAAGATTTTATTTATTTATTTGAAAAAAAGAGAGCATGCTCATGGATTCATGTAGTGGGGAGGGGCAGAGGGAGAGGGAAACAGAGACTCCCAAGCAGACTCCCCACCGATGCGGAGCCTGATGGAGGGCTCGATCCCAGGACCCTGAAATCATAACCTGAGCCAAAGTCAGACACTTAACCGACTGAACCACCCAGGTTCCCCACAAAATTGATAATTTAGCAATCAGCTCTTACAAGCTGGAACAAGTCAGCTTCCACAGATCCCTGGGCCCTATAGGTCTGAGTCTGAATCCTGGCCCATTGTTCTGCCAGCTATCTGATGTTGAGTGAGGTTTTGAAATTCTTTAAGTTCTCTTTTTTCTTTTTTTTTTTTTTAAGATTTTATTTATTTATTTGACAGACAGAGATCACAAGCAGGTGGAGAGAAAGAGGAGGAAGCAGACCCCCTGCTAAGCAAAGAGTCTGATGCCGGGCTCAATCCCAGGACCCTGAGATCATGACCTGAGCCGAAGGCAGTGGCTTTAGCCCACTGAGCCACCCAGGCCCACCAAGTTTTTTTTTCAGCTCTGGTAACACTAACAGTAACATCATGGGTTCACTGCTGATGCTTATATGAGATTTTGCTTAGCAGAGTGGCCATACACGCGAAATGCTCAACAAATCACTATTAGTGCTTCCAAAGCCAGATTTACTCACTCAATAAATATTTTGCAGGAATGTATTTTATAGGTGTCTTCTATTGTATGTGGTCTCCAGTATTAGGAGCTATACCTAAGGCTGCTAGAGAGTGCCTCAAACATTATTCTTGCCCTGCCCTCAAAGAGTTCCTGGTATAGTGGAATGAGACATAAGACATGAACACCAGTAGTCATAGTCCAGAACAAGCTGTGACTAGCTCATGAAGAAGCAAAGAGCTTGGGAAAGGCAGGAAAGGAAGAGAAGGGGGAATTCAAGGAGGCCACTGTGGCTGCACCATAGATTTCAGAATACACTTGGGCAGGCAAGAATTTCGGAGAAACGGAGTCCCAAGAAGAGAGAGTAAAGGGAGCAAAGGCAAAAATAAAGGAACATAGAGGCAGAGACTTGTAAGATTTGGTGGAACAAAGAGTATAAAGAGGTTTTGAGAGGATTGTTGGAAAGGCAGACAACTCCCAGGTCATGTTAGCCTTGAATGCTGAGAAATCTGGTTTATGTTCACTTGGGTAATGTCGGGCCTGGGGAAATGTTTTCCTCTGATAAGTGCCACAAATCAGATCTTTTGATTGCTATCATATTATTTTATATATTTGTTCACTGAATGCATTTTTATGGTAACCGTTTTTTCCCTTAAGAGTTAACTAGATAGCACAATATATTTTTAAACTAAGTAAATTTCCCCTGTGGAAAAAAATTCCTGTACTCAGGGATAGAAGGTGGCATTATAATTCCCAGTTGAAAACAAAATCATTATTTAAAGCCTTTGATAAATATTAGGAGGGCTCAAACCAGTGGCAGTATTTCATAAGTTTTGAATTGTCTACTGCATCCCTCGTACATTATGCTTCGCACACAAAAAAGTCATATGACCTACATCTTTATCTGCTCCAGTCTTAAGCTTCTATATATAGGCTTTGGTTATGAATGTTTTTTCCTATGAAAAGGTCAGACTTTGCACACGTACCATCAATGCAAAGCCCTGCTTATTAAAAAGCAGGCAGGCGAGTTTGTAAAAGTCATTGAAATATTACTGATGTTGGGGGGAAAGCCTGGCAGTTTGCTGAAAAAAAAAAAAATGGCCTCCAAACATTCTCGGAGAGAAGATGGGGAAGCCTCTCTCTTGTGATTACGGAAACATTTTCCTTCTGCCCAGCGCAACCTGAGGCTGTCTGCGGCACCCTTGTACAGAAACAGGCTGGGACACGCCCACCCCCAGCTCTCTCGTGCATGCGGGTGCACACATTCGCCTCTGTCAGAGACACACCAAGCTCTGTTAACTCCCCCACCATACCTCAAACCCCCGTGGAACATCTGGAGGTGGAGCTGGGGAAGGTACCTCGGCCAGATAGATGCAAACCCAATTTGGGGTTTCCGGTCGTACGCAGAGTGCGGCAGCCACCCTCGGCCAACTTGCAACACCAGAGAGAACTTGGGGAGAGTTGAACTCTTACTTTTAAGCCAAAAGTTCACAGGTTCAAATGCCCCTCGAATGTCAGCTGCTCTGTAGGGTTAAACTTTGAGTCTGAATGCTCTGAAAAGATCAAGCTGCTTTAGGAAAGAGGTCCACCGATTTCATGATTTCATGCCGATGGTTTCTCCAGGAGATCAAGTTCTTTCCCAGCAGGAGATTAGTGAACGATTATGTGAACTAGACATGATAGACACTTGCTTTAAGAGATAGGAAACCTAAGTTTAAAGAGTTTAAGTGGTTTGCTCATGTTCACTCAACAAGTCAGGCTCCTGTGGATTCAACATGTGGTCAAGGAGTCTGCGCTGCGATGGGCAGTGTTGTCACATAAAGCAGGGATGCCCTTATGCTTCTTCTCAATTGGTTAATATCTGTCTGTTAAGACAAGCCTCATAGGAGACCTTACAAAATAGGGATTGGCAGATTATATGAGTTGAGTATTTTTTTAAAGATTTTATTTATCCACTTGACAGAGATCATAAGTAGGCAAAGAGGCAGGCAGAGAGAGAGAGAGGAAGAAGCAGGCTCCCCACCGAGCAGACAGCCTGATGTGGGACTCGATCCCAGGACCCTGGAATCATGACCTGAGCTGAAGGCAGAGACTTTAACCCACTGAGTCACCCAGGTGCCCCTATATGAGTTAAGTATTAAGTCGACAGTCGGGAGAACCGAATTATGGTTTTAAATCAGATGTTATCAGATGCTTATTCATTCAATCACTCATTCATTCATTCAGTAAACATTTATTGAGAACATGCCAGGTCTCATTCTACACACAGAGGGTACAGTGTTGTAAACAAAACCAGATGCCATCCTGATCCCCTGAAGCTTAGACTGGGGGCCTCCTATGTATACACGGCAGATTCTTTATACTTTTTTTTTTTTTTTTTTTTTTTTTTTTTTTTTTTGCTTACCCCCTTCCTCTGTCCTCTAGTGTGTGTGAGACCCTCAGAGTCAAGAGCCATGGCTAACTCACTTGTGAATCTCACTGCCTGGTACCCAGTGGCACTGGTGGTGGCAGGGATGATCTGTGAGGTTTCCTCACTTGTTCCTGGATCCCACCTCTTCAGACCCCCACAAAATTCCCTTGTTGACAGCTCAGACAAATCTGAGGATGTGGGGGTTACCAACATGGCGATATGAAATAAAGACATGCTTAGATTTGAATAAAGCAATGTGAGCACATGTAGTTAAATAATTGGAAAGGAAAGGGGAATAAAGGGAAGGGAGGAGGGAAAGAGAAGAGAGGAGAAGAGAAGGGAAGAGGGGGAAAAAAAAGAAAAAATAAATTCAATCTTGTGGTAGGAGCTGGCCAAGAATAGCAGCCTGCTTCGCGGAGTAAAGATTCCCCATCATTGGAGGGGTCCATCAGAGGCAAGGCCACCACTCAACTCCAACAAAGAAGTGAAAATAGGCAAGCATGGATGGGAACACACCACTCCTGACTGGAACCAGCTCTCCGCTATTCACCATTCTGAGTATCAGTGATGGTACTAAATCCCTGAAGTTTCATCTCCCTTTCCCAAAGAGGTCAAAATTGAAAAATTAACTTGAATCTAACTTCATCTTTACAAGTCTACAGACTATGGCAATAGTGTCGATCCAAGAAAAATGGCTTTCTTCTGTTTTATTAGCTTAACTCTCTTAAAATTCCACTTTTTGATGCACTACTCCCCAGCTCCAAAACCCTTCATAGTTCCCTACTGACTCCAGGCTAGGCTCCAATCGCTTCTTGCGTCATTCAATATCCTTCACCACCAGGCTCCGATACCTCTCCTTCGTAGCCTTACCTTGAACTTCTCTTCATCCACTACCTAGTTCCTTAGTCTGTTAAATGCAGAGCCTCTGGAACAGTCCTCCTCTTTTCCATCTCCACATTTTGTTTACATTATTCCAATGCCAGTCATATTTGTGGCATCTATTTCCTTCTTCCTTAGAGTCTCTCCTTATTGGCTTACGCTCCTGTGTCTTCATCAGCATGTGCCCAGGGCCCAGTCTGGCTCCCAGGTCAAGTTTACTGGCTGGAATTAACTTGGATTAGAAAACATTTTTCCATGAAGTGTGGCAGAAATACACATTGGTTAAGTGCAGCCAGCCTCTTCTGGTGTGAGCCCTAGCTTTGCCACTTACTTGGGGATAATCCCAGGTGAGTTACTTAAACTCCCAGGGACCCAATTTTTTCATCTGTAGAATGGGAAAAATAATAACTCCTATCTCATGTCAGGAGGACTAAATGATTGATTTTTATGAAGTATGTACTTTAGTGTCTGACACCCACTTAGGTAGTGCCTATCTATCCTTTAAGGTACCCTTCTATTTCTTCCTCTTTCATGAATATTAATTCTATTTTCCATGTATAAAGCACTTCAGAGTTTACAAAGACCTTTCATATGTGTTTTCACATTTAATCATCACAGTAATATGTGAGGTAGGTGTTGCCATCCCCAGAGAGTTTGGGTGACACAGGTAAAAGCAGGGGGCGGGGGTGGTGACAGGAACTCAGCAGAGATTCTGGTTCTCTGTCCTGAGGGTGTTCAGACACAACATCTTGCTCCCAGTCTGGATCCTTGTGGTTGAGGGGCTTCGCACACTCCCAGAAGGCTAGACGGTCGCAGCTTACCTCCGCAGCAGAGTGTTCTGTGACCCTTGCTCTATCCCGTATGCAAACCTTCACTACGGGACACCAAATAAATGTAGCAGCAGAAGTAAACACCCAAGTTAGAAGGGATCTTGAATATCATTAAGTCTGACACCGCCCCCCCCCCCAAAAAAAAGACATTTTACAAATGGGAACACTGAATTCCAGGAAAGAAAACTACCTTTCTAAAGACCCACTCGTGTACATGCTCCTCAAGATAGGGTCATGTGCAGGCACTAGAGAAATAAGGACAAGGCTCTGGCTCTCAGGAAAAGCATAGTCTAGTAAACTATATTCTACACATCTTATCTCAAATGTCTAACTCAATGCCTAACACACAGAGTAGGTACACCATAAATGTCCCCTGAATAAATGAACAAATGCATAAATGAATATCACTCTGCAGCACCTGGCTGAGCTGACCCTAGACCCTGGGCCCAAGATTACAAACATGGGCTACCCACTGCTCCTGCCTTCAGTTTCTCCTATCCAGACTCGCTTTTTAGTGAGGTTTGAGAAATAGCTAATAAAATTGACAAATCATGTTTATTTAGGATGTAAAAGTGGATTCCTAGTCATCTTGTACTAGAGTTTGCTCTCTGTCTCTGCTGCGGGGACAGACACTGAGCAGGGACCCAGCAGAAGACCAGCTTCAACAGACCCAGGACCTACCCTATGGGATGCTGGCACTGTCTAAAATGTTCCTGTGTCTTGGTTGTACAAACAGAAAGAAGTATGTGATGCATATCAGCTTATGATGAATACCTCTAACATGTTTCACATCTTTCGTGATCTCACTTGTTTCATAGAATGTCCAAGCTGGCAGGTGCTTTGGAGATAATCAGGCTTAATAATTCCTTATAAAGAGAGACAAAAAGTCAAGAGTCAGAGGGGGTCATTGAGTAGCTCGTAGTTACACATCATGTCAGCAGCCCAGACTAAACTTGCCAGCAGGTTTCCTGGCTTCCGGTGAAGACATTCTTCCCATACTTCATATTGCTGGATTTGGCATTAAGCCAGCAGACCACACTAGTACAAACTTCTCAAGAGCACAGGTTCCATGTGACTTAACCTTACTATCTTGCACTCTTGGCAAGTTTTTGGCGTGTTACGGAAACTCCTTCCCTGCACAGCACTCTGGAGTTCTCAAAGAGCTTTCATTCTCATCACAAGTCCCATTTTATAGATCAGAGAGCCTTAGGTGGCCCGAAGGGACTAAGGGCTTGTGGCTTCAGAGAAATGGTAGCGGAACTTGAACTTCAATCTTTTGACAACCAGTCCATGCCCCACCTCAACACTGCATAATAACTGTCTAACAACTCTTTGATGACCAAGTGCATGGATAATGCCAGGATGGGTGAATGAATGAAAGACTGACAGGCATAGAAATCAATCACTCACTCTTGAGAAAAAAATTTAGGAAAATAATTAACTCCAGACCCTTACTCTGCCTGAACCCATGGTGACCTGTTTCAGCTCTGTTGCCTGTGGTTTCCTTCTACTGGATGCCTCACATACGTGTTTAAGGGAAGGGGGAAAACTAAGAACTCCAAAACCCTGTGTTCTTTCAGATGCTCAGGACTCTGATGTTGTTATATCCAGTTTGAATGATTACAAGAAAGCATTAAGAAAGACCTTTAGGCACCTGGGTGGCTCAGTTGGTTAAGCGACTGCCATTGGCTCAAGGTCTTGATCTTGGAGTCCCAGGACTGAGTCCCACACAGGGCTCCAGGCTCAGCTGGGAGTCTGCTTCTCCCTCTGACCCTACCCTCTCTTGTCCTCTCTCTCTCATTCTCTCTCTTTCAAATAAATAAATAAAACCTTTTTAAAAAGGAAGAAAGACCTTTAAACCAACCACATATCACCACCCGGAAATTATAACAGTAGTTAATATTTTACTGAACATCCATCCTTTTTTGGGTCTTTTTGTCAAAGCATATATATAATCTGTTTAGTGGATTCATAGTAAAAAAACTGCTTAGTGATCTATTTTTAGCATTTATAATAAATCACAAATATCTAATTGGGCCATGAGTGGATCAAGAGGGAGAACGAGCATAATATTTTGACAACATTTGATCTGCTTAGTAACACATAGATGTTGAGATCCTCAAACACTGCTTTCTAATGACTGTTTCAAGAGCCTGGTGAAACCATTTTTCACCAGGCTCTGTCTGAGCTTTTGTTTCTAAGATGGCCATGGCTATAACACTGTTAAAATATGAGTAATTGAAAGAGCTTGGAATGACAACTTTGAGTTTGCTAACCTCTTTACACACACACACACACACACACACACACAGGCATGTACCTCGATACACCCTATTATAAGTCAATCAGTAGGTTCAGTAGGCATAGAAGGAGACTTCATATATCACTTACGTTCTGTATGACAACCCTAGAAGAGAAGCAAGGTTCGTGCCATTTCAAAGAGGAAGAAATTGGGGCACCTGGGTGTCTCAGTCAGTTAAGCATCTGCCTTTGGCCCAGGTCATGAACCAGGGTCCTGGGATCAAGCCCTGCATCAGTGGGAAGCCTGCTTCTCCCTGTCCCACTTCCCCTGCTTGTGTTCCCTCTCTCACTGTGTCTCTCTGTGTCAAATAAATAAAATCTTTTAAAAAAAAACATAAAGATGAAGAAATTAAGGATCAGGGGATTACATGTACACGCCTGGGATTTTGTGTTGTTTTAAAAATAATATTTGAAGAAATAAGATAAGCAAAGAAAAATGAGCCAGTGTTGAAAGAGGAATTCCTTGGGCTGAAGATTAGTAGATTTTATTCATTCATAGCACAGTGGAGACTTGAACCCATCTTTGACCTACCATTCCAGCCACTCTTTCTATCATGCTACACAGCCTTTCTGACTTAAAACACGGTTGAACATTTGGTGATTTGAGTTCATTTCATGGGATAGATACACATACATGAACCTGCCCCAACTCCATCAGCATGAGTGCTGACAGTGCATTCTGTGGCCTCTCCAGATGGGCTGACTGCCTGTCAGGTCTGTAAATGAGGTATAATTTGATTAACGTGGGCCACTGGTCAGGACAACCTCCCCCGCTCAGTGAGGCGCGGGCCAGCGGCACGGCTGGCTGGAGAGTCAGAGAGAGGTTGTGATTCATTTCTGCCCCAGGCACCCACCTGGCCAGGCCTGGTGCAAGGGCTATGGGACCAGGGGAAAGTGACAGGCTGCAGCACCCTGCCTGTGAGCTGGGCCTCGGGAGTAATAGTGAGAAGAGGGGTGAGAGTAGCAGCTGCTGGGGTTGATATTTATATAATGACTCCCTGTGTTCAAGGCAGGAAGTGAAACCAAGGTTGTGCTGAGGCACTTTCTTTCCCCCACACCGCTGCCCACGGGTAGCTCCAAACGGGTGACATGGGGAGAACCTGAGCGGGGTATGCCCGAGTGTGTGTGGACACATGCCAGACCCTAGGCTGGTCACTGAGATGTCACAGCCAAGGCTCTGCCTGCTGACCCCAAGAGCTTCTTTCTGAACGTTCTCAACCCTCATCCCCTCCGTCCCTCCTCCTAGGTGCACTTCATGATGGGCAGAGCCCTAATGTTCCCTTGAAGCTTCGCAGGAATGCTGTGAGGGTATGTGAGATAGGATCTATAAAACGCAGGCCTAGCCATGCATCTCTGCAGAATTAGCATTAAGCTCTTTGTTGCTTTTCTGTGACTATTTCCAACACCGTCACCTGTGGTTTCTGCAAACGGTTGTTCCCTGACTCTGCTGCCTGCGTCGAGTCAACTTTCTGCCTCATTCCTCTCCCTTCCTTTTAAGCATTAATATCTTTTCAGATGCCCTCAGTCTTCAGAGCCAGTATCCCCACCAGGGCCCACCTTCCCTCTTGCTTAAGCACAGGCTTAGAAATGCTATACCTGTCTACAATAAAAAAGGCATTTTAATCTAGATGGTGTGCCTTCTAAAGAGCTTTTCCTATTCTGTTTCCCACCCTAGTATTGGAGACTATTTGCATTGTGGAGTGTTCACAGCCAGGAAAAAAAAAAAAAAAAAGACCTTAAAAATGATCTAGCCCTCGGCTTCCCAGTGGGTGAAGGGCCCACAGGAACAGCAGTACCAAAAAGCTTGTTTGGACTGTGCAATCTGAGGCCCCACTCCAGACCCACAGAATCAGAATCTGCATTTTTGCAAGATCTCTGGAGGTTTCATATGTATGTTATACTTTGAGAAAGACTACCTTAGTCCAAGGTGCTCATTAGCAGATGGAGGCAAGGAGGGCTCAAAGAGGGAGCTAGACCTGCCCAAGGTCACACAGCAGGAGACTACCTTAGGACGGACCTCAGTGGCCTCTGTAGTTCAAGTCTCTTCTGCATGAGGCCCTAATGAAGATACAGTCTCAGGCCAGGACTATGAAACTAGCAGGGCAAGGTCTTCCCCCTTTTCATTTTTACTCGAACTTTCATTAATGGGTATTTTTGCAATTTACTTGACCAATAGAAAATCAATACAAATGGTTTTCCCACACCTCCTTTGACCTCTTGTCTGGTCTAAGTTTTCATTCTAGTGGCGAGTTCCACAGAGCCTAGTATGTACAATTAGGGATATTCACCCAGAGTTTCTTCAAAGGAGAGCTTGAGGGTGCTGGAAAGGAAAGGGAGATATGTTATCAAATATTTTAGTGATGCCAGCCCTGCCCCCTCAGGGGCCTTGCCAGGAAGAACTATGCATGGCAGTGTGTTTTGAGTCACAAAATGATGACACTAGAAGGGACATCAGACATCATCTCATCCAACCCTTTCAAATCTCTGAGCAACAGAGGAAAATTGCTTTCTTGGGTTTATCCAACAAACTGATAGCATATTTTAGGCAAGAGTTAAAATCTCTTGCCTCTCAAGTCAGGGCTCCATGCTGTGTGTCTCCTCCCCACCATCCACCAACTCAATGGAATGGACAACCTAACTTAACAGATCAGACGGTATTTACCCCAGAATTCTGAAGTGAGTCACAGGTAGAAATGTGGAGCTATTATTCAGAATGCACGTCCTCTCATAAATGGTCACTCACCCAGAGAGAATGTCATACTGCCAATGGGATTTCCACCCAGGTGAAGGGTTGCTAGGGAACTACTATAAGATGCTGAATCGGACTGCCATGTCTAGAATCCAGGATTCTAAGATCAAGTGAATGGAACAACATAAACTATTATGGGGAGAAAAGCAGAAGGACTTTAATAAACCAACATGTTCTTAAGAGATGGGGGTTAGGCACTTGATGTAATGAAATGTTATATGCAACTGAAGAATCATTATACTCTACCTCTGAAACTAATAACATACTATTTGTTCATTAATTGAATTGAAATCAAATTTTAAAAAGGAGATTAGGGCTAGGATCTAGGTGGGGAACTACTGAAACACAGTGCTTTCAATTTTCATAGATTCAAGATGTCTGTGGCTGGACTTTCACATCAAAGATCAGCTTGATTCCAAAATTGGTTGTTATGATACTACCTCATTTTTGACAAGGATCATAGGAAATAATTTGGTACTGTTGTTGCAACCTCCCCAGATAGAGATTATTAACAAAAGGATCTCCAGAATTCAGAAAACACTCTGAATTAGGCTTTCCTTCATCCATATTTTAATCGAAGGTCTGGAAGAAGGGGCACGAGGTAGTGAAACCTCCACTTTTATAAGTATCACCGAACATTTCTAGTCATCATGGCACCTTCTTTTCAGACCTTACTGGTTTCACCATTAACATTTTGTCAGATGCTCAAGATGCCCCTGTGAGGTACGTAGACAGAGGTCAATCATCCCTGAGACCAGGAACCCAAGCCTCAGGGAGTGGAGTGTTTATCCAAAGCTTTCATCACTTCAGTCCCAGTTGGACTTTAAATCCAATGTTCTTTCCATTTCACAATGTTGTTTCTAGGTAAAGAAATACCACACATAAAGAAATAGTTCCTACCATTCTGCACACTCATTTAAAAGTTACAAAACATTTGGACAACTCTGTGATTTGAGAAGGAACGCAACTAATTGCTAGGAGCATGCCCTGTGACCCCTGGGGGCAGTACTAGATGTTGGGCATGGTTATCTTGTTGAACTATGGCAATGATTCTCTGAAGTGGGTGTTATTTTTCTATCTGTATATTAGGAAACCAATCAAGGTTAAGCCATTCATCCATGGTCAGAGAGCTAGAAACTGATGGATCTACGATTAGAATCCTGAATGGATTTGAGTTCAAAGCCCGTGTTTCCAGGTCAAGTATTTTTATCATCTCAATATTACAGTAGAAGAAATGGACTTAGAGATGTTAATGACCACAAATTACAGAGCTAATAAATCAGAGAGAAAGAATATAAGCTGGAGTCCCCTGACTTTAAGTCTCAGGGCATAAAAAATCCAAGAAGTCAGAACAAAGCCTGAATTTGGGCAAATACAAAGCAGAGTTCCTGAGTAAAATATATCCCAGTCTCTCTAGAATCATGGACTCTTGTGTATCACAATTCAGGAAACTCCCTTAAGTTGATTTTTTTTTTACATTTCACTTCCATAACCAGGTATTGAGCACAGAGCTTGTAGCAGGTCCAGTGCAGGACTTGCATGGGCCTTCTCTTTCTTGAGTTTCTTAACAATTTTTTGAAGTGTTGTCTTCCTCTCTATGCAAAGGAAAATCAGTGACTTTTTTCCAGAGTCACACAGTAATAAATGGCAGGGCAAAATGAGATCAGTTCTGATTGAACTCTTGAAGCTGCTGCAGCTGAGGGGCTCATGGGAATTTTGGGTCTCATTGGAATAACTATGGGATTCAGATGGAAAGGCATTATCTCATGTTCAAATGACAGCAGTGTGTAGGCTCAGGACAAATGTAACCATTCTATTCTATTCTATTTCAAGAAAAAATCAGTGGACATAGGGGAAATGGGAGAAAGAGAATTATTCAAAGGACCAACATGATAGAGCTTGTTGGTATAAAGAGGGACAACAAAATTAGAAGACTGAGGGGATATGGCAATACTCGATAGAACAGAACTAGGTACTTAACCTGAAAATCCCAGAAAAACAGAACTTTCCCAGAGTTCAAGGGAAGTAGAAGGAAGTACTACTTTACAGAGTGGATAGCAAACTTAAGAACCCAGGAGATAGGAACCGGTTGAGGATGCAGCAGCACAAATGGGTTTAAGGAGGAATTATTCAGATGCCATAAACACTCATAAATTCCTCACAGGTTTATTAAAGTACGTGTGAGATCTTAGAGGTCACCTGGCCCAAACTACTACCTCACAGGTATCTACTTGCTCACCTCCAATGGCCAAGAGCTCATTCTTCCTCACGGCAAATCATTCCAGCTTTTGACAGCTCTGCATGTCAAAAAGGTCTTTCTTGGGCTTAATAAAACTCCCTTCTGTTTATTATATCGATGTTAGCTCTATCTCTGCCTTTGAAATTTCACACAATAAATCTGAAGAGTCTTCCTTTTTAATACCTGTTCAAGTATTTAAATCCGGCTCTTCACTCCAGGAGTTCAGAGCCGTATTTAATTACTTCAACTAGTGGTGGAAGTCAAGTCGTGAACAGAGATCACTTTTACCCAACCACTGTTAAGGGCAATTTTCAAAATTTGGAAAGAAGTGTATCCTGTGCCGTGTCCAACTGTGAGAAGGCAAAAGGAACAAGTATTGGCTGGCAGGAAACCTAGGTTCTGTTTGGGTTCTGTGACTTTTTATATGAAGTCCACGTCACTGTATCTGCTGCTAATTAGCAGATGTAAATTAGAGGACAGAGACCTCACATTTCTGGACCACAATTTTTTCTCTCCCCCTCCTCTCTCTCTCTCTCTCTCTCTCTCTCTGCGTTTCTCTCTTTTAACACATCCTTCTCTCCTTCAGGATCACTTTTCATTGCCTTTTGGATATCTTTAGTTTCATGCCCAACAGTTTACCCTCAGTATGTCCCACACCAAATTCATCCCCTTCCACCGCACATGCATCCTTTCCCCCCAGCTTTATTGAGATATAATTGACACATGGTATTGTGTAAGCTGAAGGTGTTGATTTGATACACTTATATATCTCAGAGATTACCACGGTAGCATAAGCTAATACCTGTTATCACGTCACATAATTATCATTTCTTTTTGTGGTGAGGACATTTAAGGTCTACTCTCCTAGCAACTTTCGAGTATATAATACAGTATTAACTCTAATCACTATGCTATACTGTAGATCTTCAGAACTTACTTGTCTCATAACTAGAAGTTTATACTCTTTGATCAACATCTCCCTTTTTCTCTCACCCCCCAGCACCAGGTAATTACCACTCCCGTTTTTGTTTCTATGAATTTGGCATTTTTAGATTCCACATACTATTGAAATCATATAGCATTTGTCCTTCTGTGTCTGACTTATTTTCCTTAGCATAATGCCCTCAAGGTCCATCCATGTTGTCACAAAAGGCAAGATCTCTTTCTTTCTTCTGGCTGGAAAATATTCCATCATGTATAAATACTACATTGTCTTTATTCTTCTGTTGGTGGACACTTAGGGTGCTTCCATGTCTCAGCTGTTGTGGATAATGGACCACAGTTCTCTTAACGATAGGACAAAGAGATTGAACAAAACACTGTTTATTCTCCCTTGTGTCTACAATTCTCTGGCTTGAACTTAATTAACCAGTAGTGGTTCTGACACCCAAATCCACTTCTGAATCCCCCTTCAATACACTGTCACCGGAAAGGAGTTTTACCAGTCCCTTCAGATGAACCAACACAATTGGGTAGAAATTTCATTGACCATGATTATTGGTCACTAGCTCCCCCTCCCCCATTCCCTGTGAAAGCAGGTTCATCTGAGGATAGAGCAGATTTCATCAGAATTTTGTTCGTTTTCAGCTAAGCTGCTTGCTAACAGCCAGAGATAAGTTAATGAGTAGAAAGCAAGCAACACACAGAAAGAACAATTTGACATTTATTTTCAGATCTTGAATCTGATCCATGGGACAAGGACTACTCAATAGACATTTTTAAAGTCAGTGACCCTGGTCTTGTTCCTATAGGAATGGAAATTACATGAGCAAATAATTTTATTGTCCATGAAAAGACCGTGGGAAAATGGTGAAACACAGCAGTGTCCCTGAGCGTCGGTGCTCAAGAAGGTCATGCTAGCCAAGGACCCATTCTGGGAGGCACTTAAGTTTCCAGAGATTTCCAAGGTCTCCCAGCTGGCTAGTGGCACCACTAAAACTAGAACAGCTCCCCTTGCACCCGATGTTGTAAGAAGTCTAACTTTATAATTTATTAGGCAACTACTACCTGCCAGGCACTGTACTAAGCTTATGAGCATCTGTAATCTCCTTTAATCTTTATTATAGTTTATATAATACAAATTCTGAGGGAGCAGGGATTTCAGCTGTCTTGGGCATGATTTTATCTCACTCTCAAGAACATCGCCTGGCATATAATAATAACAGCTGAAAAAATTCTGTTTAATGAATTTAAATAGGCAGATTAATAAAGTAGGTATTAATAACCCCATCTTAAAGATGAAGAAGTTGAGGCTCAGAGAGATAAACTACTTGATGATTTTTAAAAAAAAAATCTGAAAACAATAGGGCTGATGATGGAGCCCAGGCTTTCTGATATCAAGGCTGGTGCTCTTAATAGAACATAGCTATCTCTCAGCTTAATCGCCTTAAAAAACTAAAAGAAAACTGGAGTTAATCTCTCCAAAACAAAAAGTAAAATTTGTGGAACAAGCATCGATTTCTTAATGCCAATCTTTTCGCCATTCAAATCCTTCTCACAGAATGGTTGACTAAATTTTCTGCCCACAAAAGTAACATGAGAGAGATTTGAAAGTCCCCACTAAACTTAATAAAACAAAACCAGTTTGCGCATTTCACAGAAACTGCGAATATCTCTCTTATGGAAGACACAGTCCCCCCCAAACTTCCTGTGGCCCTGAGAGAATGCTGGCCCAGACCATGGGCGGAATAAAGACAGAAACTGACCTAAAAGAATGGCCTGTCAGGAACGAAGGCCAGTGTGTCCAGTGGGGTCCCCAGGGACTCATCACCTGTGTCATCTACCGCACTGGTCCCTCGCCTCCATCCCAGTCTTCCAAGGGGACAGGAGGCAGCACTGGCCTTTAAGTCAGGAGCCATGGGTTCTAGCAACATCCCGATAATCACTGACTGTGGGACCATGAACAAGCTCATTGCTTCTCTTGACTTCAGCTCCCCCACACATAAGAGAGAGAAGTTAGCCCACATGACACCAGGTCCCTTTCCTCCCTGACAGTCTCTTATCACATTATTCCCTCTTTTCTTCCACCCAGCCACACACGGCAGCACTGGCAGCCCAGAGTGACTGTGGGGAGTCCCCACGGCGGCTGCTGCCGGGCCTTACCATGCAGGTGCACAGGGACAGCTGTCTCCTCCTGCACTGATGAATGTTCCAATTTACCTATGCAGATGAGGCTATGAATAAACAGGGTCTGCAACAAGTGAAAGGGCCCTCCTTTATTCACATTCTTTTCAGCTTTTCACTTTCTGGAGGCCAAGAGTGGCTGAGGTGAGGCTTCCTTTCCAATCCATCCCCCTCCTACAGGGACTCAATCCTGCCCTCCACCTACACAGGTAGGACTAGGGTTGGTTAAGAAGGAAGTGCTTTGGATTTACCAATAGTGTTTTCCTTTTCAGAGTGTTATTTAGCCTTCCAGCTCCCCCCCACACACACACAGGTGCACACATATGTACGCATGCACACGTGCATGCACACACACACACACACACACATAGCCATGCACATAAAACTGGGCTTTTTTAGTCATTCTAAAACTTAAACACTGGTCAGTCAGTACCCATGGGTCTTGGAAAAGACAGGCCCAACTGGTCATTGTAATGCCCTGTTCCCTGACCCAGTCAGGTTTGCCTCCCTTACACAATCTCCTGACTTGAACTCACACAGTGATGCCTCTTCACATACAACTTCTGAAGACTGGCAAGATTCTGGCACATCCTTTAAGCTTTTGCTTCACAGACATGTTCTCCAAAGCATCTTTGCCGTCTCTGTTTTCATTTCTCCTTTACCTGACTTAAAATTACCTGTTTCCTCTATCGCAGCCCCCTGACACACACACATGTTGTACACATTCTTACACACACATACACACATGCATACATTCCATAAGTGCTCTGTCCTGATTATTCGCCACCATGCTCTTATACCAAGTAGACTGCGAACTTCCAGGGAGCAAGAATTGTGTCTTGCCTGTGTCAATAGTCTTCACCGGACTGACTAAAGGTAAAGACTAAAATATAGATGAATTCAAGAACTCTCGGTGGCCGTTAATGTGTTAGGCACTTGTCTTTCCACCCTTCTGCCATAGGAAAGACATACGAGGCCATTTAAGGGTTAATTGGAAGCCTTATGATTCACCTGGTCCCACCCTAAGACGCTGCATCCAGCTTCTGTTGACTTCTCCTGTTACCAGGCATAAAACAAACACTGTTGTTTCCCTCATTCCTATTTTCCTGGTCCCCTGGGCTGCACTCCTGTGCCAGGATCTTTTCTTTCTCACCCACCTTTCGCTGAATGCATTTATTTGCATTTCCCCCACACAACATCATTGATTTAATTTCGGTTCTATGGACACTATTTGAAGCTTAGAAGCTGGAGCTCTTCTGTCTCCCAATCCCAACAAGCAGTCATTCACTTGCGTCTTTATTAATCATCCGATAACTAAAAAGCAGCCAAGACCCTAAGAAATATGAACTTGAACATGATCCCTTTCCCTGACTGCAAGGTGATCCCAGTCTAGGAGGGGAGATAAGACACGCCCAGAGATCATTACAATACCAGGTAGATGGCAGTAACTGAGGAGCCCAGACCTCCAGATGTGATACACACGAAGGCGTGAGGGGTCCCTCCCATGGGAGAGGGGAGAGGGCAGGACAAGGAAAGACATCATGGGGGAGGTGGCGTTAAGGTGGTTGGTCCTGAAAGAATGACGTTGGATTTGCACTAAAGGGGGAGTTGCACAGAAGGAAAAAAAAAAAAAAAACCCACCAGCTGAGCCCGGAGATGGAAAAGTACAGGAGCAGGCAGAGCGACTAGTTCACTTAGTTCACTCAGCTGCAGCACTGCATGCTCAGGCAGAGCACTGAGGAATATGGCTCAACAGGTAGGTTGAGCTCCATGTGGGGGTGGAATGGAACAGGAGAGACTGGAGCAGGGCGACCAGTTGAAAGGCGTCTGCAGCCCTCTGGGTGAGAAGCAAGAGGGTGGTGACAGTGAACATGGAGGGGAGGAATGGGAGTGAGAAATGTTTCAACAGAGATGCTTAAATGCCTCCAGATCTCCTTGACTAATTCTCCTCCATAGCTCATACACCCATTCTCATGGCGGGTGTCATGCTACCTTCCCTGCCCCCTCTCTGGAAGCTTATCTTTTTATCTTCCAGGTGCATGACTTTCTGCCCAATTACTTGTCTTCAACCCATCGGAGCAGGTCAACCGTGCAGCCCAGTAGTCTCACTGTCACACTTGGCCTATGTTGCTCCTGTGCACATCTCCGTCATCTGTGTTCTCCGAGAATAATCGCGCAAAGTCTCCCGTGGCCTCGTGTGGCCGAGTGAGGACTAAGATGCCAGAGCCTGGGCAGGGAAAGGAGATTGGGTGGAACCAAGAGGGACTCCTTTTCGTCCAGGGAACCAACCCAGCTGTATATCCACCTCCGGGTCTGGGAGCCACTGGCTGAGAAAATCAGAACGTGAAACACAAAGACACTGCTTTACCTCTATGAGCAAAGTGACCTTGAGTCTCTGTCTCTCTTCGATCCTCAGATTCGTTGTCTATAAAATACGAATTATGACACGCCCCTTATCTGCCTTCATTGAGCTGTTGGTGAAGTTAGAATAAGGTGTATATGGAACCACTTTGAATATGTAAAACAAGATTTCACGGGCTCATTCTCATTGAGCCCAGATGCCGTTCATTAGGACAGATAGAGACAGAGAGAAAAAAGAGAAATATAGATGTCTGCAGAGCACCGCTGCGGGGTTCCCTGTTTTCCGCAGAAGTTCTAAGACGACTGGTCATATGAAGCATCTAGATCAGTCTCCTCCTTGGACAGGTGAAAAAAACCAAAGCGCAAAAAGAAAGATTGAACGGCCTACGTCTCAAGGGGAGTCAAGGTCAAACCCAGGTCCTGTGCATCTCAGACCAGGCCTTCTCCCACCTCACATCCCTGATTCTCCAAACTGAAGGCAGAATGGAAAGCACTGGCCCGCAGATGGGACTTGCTTAACCTCTGCATAATTGGTCAATAGTTCCATAATTGAAACTAAGGAAGAATTCGGTGTGGATTGGAACAGAACCCATTTCTAGTAAACATAATGTTGAAAATCTTAGGTGACTATTTCCTAAAGTCCAGAGCACTCATGTCCTCAAAAGGAAGACTCAGCTCCAAATGTGGGATTGCCTGTCACCCTTCTGACTTTTTCTCGAGCATCAGTGGGCTCCATAGCGAGAAGCTGACAAGTGTCAGTGGCTTTGAGGTGCTAATTCTCCAACAAACATTTTACATGTACCTCACCTTGTTTCATGCTCATAACAAGCAACGGTGGTAAATAATGTCATGATCCTCACTTTCCAGTCAAATAAAAAAAAATTTAAAAATTAAAAAAAAAAAAAACAAAACCTGAAGACTCAGATAAGTCAAGTGTCTTGAGTTGCAAGCTGGTGCCAGGTTCGTGCCTAGGGCCTCTCTGAACCATGGGGAGACTGTTCATGAGGGAGCTGCGGCTTCCACTCCACATCCTTTTTTGCATGGCTCCTACTACGTATCAGAACTGTGCAGTGATCCTTTCACCCAGAAAAGTCTGTGAAATATACACTGTCTCTCTGCTTCATCCTCCAGCTCATATGTGTTATCTTTCGGTTCATCTGTCATGGCCGAAGCATTTTCTGACGGTAGCACTGTGCTGGAACTGAGGGGCTGAAACACACCCCTGCCTTTGAGGTTTTGAAGGTTGGCAAAGATGAGGGTGGGGGGAGACATATTGTCAGAGAGCTCTAATCAAAGAAGGGCAGTTGAGTCGCCAATGAAATACATGGATGTGTATCTGATGGTACAGAGGTGGGAGGGTAGAGGAGGGCATGTGCCCATAACTAGGGACCTGTGCATTCAGGGAAGGTCAACAGGGGCAGACAGTCTTGCCAGAGAGTAGGATGCAGTATGAGTTGGGGCTAGAGTTCAAGCCAGAAAGTCTGGGACTGGTGTTCAAAGGAATCTAAGGGACTTCCTTTTTCTCAAAGTGCCAGTTTCAGATCAGCCCAGACATAGATGGCACCCATTTGTGGGGAATTCTTTGTACAATGAAAGCCATGAATGTCACCTATGAGGGACCTGTGTGAGAGTGGGGCAGGAGGAAGTAATAGCGGAATGCATTGATATCCTCTAGGGTAGGGTGGAAAGGAAATGCAAATCACAGATATTTATAATTGCAGCAAACTGAAACCCAAAAGATATTACTGTGGGCCGCCAAGCATTCCTGCTGGAAATCCTAAAAACCTGCTACCTTGAGGCTGTGCCCAGATCCCAGCTGGAAGCAGACTTATCTCTTCTCAGCTCCTGCCAGGCTGTTCTTCATACAACAAACACTAAGCTCCCCACATAATCCTACCTACAGAGGAGGAACTCCATACCCTTCTGTCTTCTCTTTTCAAAGTACCAAGCTGAGCCCTAAACTCCCAGATCATGACAAACTATTTTTTTGTCCTCGGTGCCCACCAGGCCACCCTGGCAAGTCTAGGCCGTCAGAGTTGGGGGCCGCATGGCTTGGGAAACATTATAAAGTCCCACTAGTCCCCTGACCCGGCCCCTGATTCTGGAGCCTCCCCTGCAGCAGGCTTGTGCTAGGCATCTGAGGAGCTCAGGAGAACAGCAGGAGGACAAGGGTCTGGCCTCAGGAGAGATGGAGAACAGGGTCCTAGCCTCAGCACAATTTCCTCTTCTACCAAAGGGAGGGAAAGACCACATTGATTTCAACCTTTTTCTTCTTTTAAAAATGTCAGTGGGGGGGCACCTGGGTGGCTCAGTGGGTTAAGGCCTCTGCTTTCAGCTCAGGTCATGATCCCGGGGTCCTGGGATCGAGCCCCGAGTCGGGATCTCTGCTCAGCAGGGAGCCTGCTTCCAGCTCTCTTTCTCTCTCTCTGCCTACTTGTGATCTCTGCCTGTAAAATGAGTGAATAAAATCTTTAAAAAATAAATAAATAAATAAAAATAATAAAAATGTCAATGGTCCCCTTTTTCACCTGCTGTTCTTCATGGGACCCCATATACATAGCTGGAAGTTACCTACAGGTAGCCTCCTCAGGCATTTCAGAAAGATCCTAAACTAGTGTTTCTCAGACTTTAATGCCCATCATAATCTGGATGGATCTGGTGAAAATGCAGATTCTGACTTAGGGATCTGGGATAGGACCCAGTTGACATTGATGCCAGTGATCTATGGATCACATTGGAAATAGCAAGTGTCTAGGGCTCTAAGAATTGGTTGGAAAACCGCTGATCTGGAAATATTAAACCAAAGCTCCTGGATTAGATGTTTCTTCTCTGGATTGAACTCAGCTTCTTCAAACCAAGATCTTAGAATGACCTCCTTACCTTCCTCTGGCTCTGGGTGTCTACCATCCATCTCTACAAGGCAGTCTGGAAACATTCCTGAGAGGTGTAGCCATGAGGAAGAGCTCTAAGCCATATCCTTCTAATAGAGAAGTACAAAAGGTTAAGGTAAATCCTCTCCAACCCACCCACCACCTTAGCACACAGTGAGATCAAATCACTGTTCCCACTGGCTCTCAAAAGGACGACCTTGTGACAGCCACTTTCTTCCTGCCCTCTCATAACCCCAGCAGATGAATGACGGAAGTCATTTTCCTCACAAAGTCCCTGTCCCTTGGGCCCACCCCCTTGGGAATGAGATGCTCCCACTGAGGTCAAAGGTATTTTTAGCACTGCTCATGTGGGACCATGCTTGGCAAATTCTCCTAGACATCAATCTTGGATTCCGCAAATGCCAGCTCTTCTAATCCAGGAGGCACAGAGGCGACAGAGAAATCTGAGTGCATTGGAAAATGAAGCACATGGCCTTTTGAGGATTTTGTCCATATGCTGTGTATGATAAAAACAACAACAGTAACACCTAATGCTCATAAAATGCTTCAGCATTTATAGAGCAGTTCCACTGGTGTTGGCATCATTTGATCTTCCCAAGAGGCATATGGGAAAGATAAGGCAAAAATGACTCTTATTGTATTTAAAGGAAAGGCCAAGAGACTCAGCATGGTGACAGATCCAGGAGGTAACAAACTTGGTTCTCCAGCCTCCAGGTCCAAACCCCAGTGCCTTTAAATCCCCACACAACTCTAACCTTTGGCTTCTCCTTCTAGCTTTGTTTTGTTTTCCACTGAAATATTTTGAGGAGCAAAATCTGCAGACTTTCATGTGAAAAGCCAGGGGTGAGAAGTGTTTCTTTAAAAATGGAAGACCAGAAGCAAGGAAGAATGAGGCACATTGTATATCAGTCATGGTCCTAGGACGAAGCAGAGGACACACTCAAAACAGGGTGACCAAAGAGAGATTAATTAAAGAATAATATATACAGGTGTGATCAGGGTTAAGTAAACCCAAGAGATGGTGAGGCATACTGGGGCTAACAACAACTGGGAGCTGCTACCAGTCCACCATCTAAAAGGACAAAGAGAGAGGCAGTTCCCGGGATCTGGTGGCCATGCCAGGAGGCTACAGGAGAGGGCCACTGATAGGAACTGTGGCCTTTCATGGCAATATACAGCCTCCACTAACATCCAGCCAGCAGGGAGGGAGATATGGGATGATAGATCCTCACTTCTCCCTCCTCCCACCCTCTGATCACCTAATCAGTGAGTCCAACCAGAAGCCAGAGGGCATGGAACTTACTGATCTCTACAAGATCAGCTTCCTGAAGGGGGGGAAGAGAAGGAGGTTGGATTTAGAGGGTCAAATAGGGAACACCAGGCACACAGCTACCATAGCCAAGAAATTGGTTGCAGTGGAGGTGGAAGAAGGGCAGGCATAACAGAGTCTGGTGGGCTGGATTTTGAGGAGGAGCTGGTAGCTAAGTCCTTCCAAAGTAGAGTTACCCCAGAGCCTGGCTGTCATTCCCTGGGGCCACTCTGGCCCCAAGTTTCAGGGAAGTGCGCGCGCGCGCGCGCGCGCACACACACACACACACACACACACACACACAGACATGCATAAAAGCATACTAATAGCTCCCAAGAGGCCCAACCAATCCCACAGGCAGTGTTGGCTGTCTTGGAACCTGGGTTTAAATCCCAGTTCCTCCATTTTGCTTTGTGTGACCTTAGGCAGTACCTTCAATGTCTCTGAGTCTCTGAGCTTCACCTGTGGGGATAATCCTGCCTGTCTCAGGACAGATGGGCACATTACACACTGAGAAGCCATGCAAAGTCAGGATGTAAGAAAAAGGCAAGAATGCCATGCAAGGAAATCATGTAAAAATGTGGTGGAATCCAAATGGTCTGGACCATCTATGCTTCATTTGCTCTCTGTAAAATCCAGATCCTAATACTTAGACTTGAGGCAGGATAAAGCCAAAGTATTCCCAGACTCACCATGTCAACCTTCTGCCATCTAAAAAAAAGAAGTAAGAGGTGACACAGTCGGTGGCAAAGATAGGACCAGGAGGCATCCTCTCATGGCCTCATGGCGTGCCCCCATGGTCCTTGCCCCTTTCACATGACAGTCAGTGAGACAAAGGATGAGGTAAGGTCTTGCCAATTGTATCAGTGGTGGTGATCACTGCAGTTAATAGCAATCTTTCCTCCATCAATCTATCCCAGGGTGGAAAAGTCCCATCATTAACCATGTCTTCCAGGGCACTGGAAAGTATGATTACTTGACCAGGATAAGGCACATGAATACTCCTGAGCACACCATCAGGAGTGTTCATCTGAGTCAAGAGAAATGTCACTTTGCAGAGGACAGGATCCAGAGGCCACAGGTAAGTTGTGATGGGCAGCAGGTGGCACAAAAGACCAGAGCCTGATATGCTCCATACAAATGAAGGAAAGCTTGGGTAGGGACCCAAGAGGGTACATAAGACTCCCAACCACAGCTGGCTAGAGGAGAAGTTAGGTAGAGGAGGAAAGCCCAGCCCTGAACAGCTGATGGGCTCCCCCATGTTCTCCCTGAGAGCAGGCAGAATTGGGCCCCACTCTCCAGGCCCTCCTTTTGCAGGCAGACCCCCATGGGCAGGCTTCAGGAGACACCTCCATCTGTGGATTCTTCAGTGGAGAGTTTGTTACAAGAGGATCACATGCCACATTGCAGCTTTTAATCTAAGAGCCAAGGGACGCCTGGGTGGCACAGTCAGTTACGCGTCTGACTCCTGGTTTTGGCTCAGGTCCTAATCTCAGGGTTGTGAGATTGAGGCCTGCTTCAGGCTCTGTGCTCAGCAGAGATTCTGCTTAGAGTTTCTCTTTCCCTTGCACTCTGCCACTCCCCTCTGCTCACTTGCTCTCTCTCTCAAATAAATAAATCTTTAAAAAAAAATTTTAAATAAATAAAAGCCCAAATCTCCTAGGGAAGACCTCCAGCTTTCAGAATGTGTGGACCAGCTCACACCCCAGGGAGATCATTCTGTTCTTCTTCCCTTCTATTACCCATCTCTTCAACTGCCCCTCTGCCCCCACCATGTTCAATTGTTCTTCTATACATTCATTTAACCAATATTAATTGAGCACATACTGTGGGTCAGGCACTGTGCTTATCATGAGGAATATCATGAGGAACCCTGCCTGCACAGAACTGATCATCCAGATTTCACTGAAACAAATGTGGGAGCAAAGACTGGCTCGGTCAAGAGTGCTAAACAAACACGTGCTGCTTCTGGAAGGACTATCTTCAGCACAAATATCCTGAACAGAATTGTACATAGTATATCCAGAGAGCCTCAACTACTCTGAGGGTCAGGACAAAGGTAGTATAGGTTTCTCTCAGAGCATGGGAGGTAGTCTGGGACAGTTCCCATCTCCGTGGCCCAGTGAATGACCTTGGACAAGTTCCTTCACCTGTCTGAGACTTTTTTCCTCCTCTGAGTGACGGTGGTCATCACAGTACCTCACTCATGGAACCACGATGAGAATTAGGATAATACATCTCGAGCTCTGAGAACAGTTCCTGGGATGGAAGGTACTCAATAGTCACCGTCACTAGTGACCTGAGGCCAAGGGGGGCCATGACTCACCAAATGCTTCTCACCTAGTTTCCTAACAGAGGCAAGGTTGGAACCTAGGTGCCCCCAACACCAGACCAGTGTTCTTTCCACCGCATCTCCTATCTTCCCACCAGGGAATCCACATCATGAATTTAGCTATATCCCATTTGAATGTTTAAACTGGGAAATTTGAGCTTGTATCTCCATACAGAGCCTTTCTTATTTGGGCCACCAGAAAGATTATATTTCTTCCACTCAAGTAACCCCATTGCCAACAGCCAATCATCTGGCTCACCCTCCTTGCTAAGGAAACTGAAGCCTCTGACTCCATGGCCAGCACTTAAGGCCAAGCATTCCCTCCTGGCCACATCTCGCTGAATCACTGTACCCCTGCAGCCCATATCTTCACGGTTACTTCCCCACCTCACTTCTTTGCTTAGATTGAGCACTGTTTCCACGATCTCACCAGGTAAAGGTTGTGAACAGGTGTGATATAAGTGAGTCCTTGTGTGAAGATCTGGGGCCCTACAGTGGGTCCATAGATCCACTCAATTCACAGTCCAGGTCGTGGCAAGCCCATGCCCCAACTCAGTGAAATTAACAGACGTAGGTGATTTATGTCACACCAAAGCATATTTAACAGTCCATTGATACCTCACAGCCTAAGCCCTAACCACTTGCTGATTCTACTGAATCACAAAGTGTTAGTTTGGTGTAACTTTAGAAATCATTTGCTCTGCTCTCCCTTTCTCTTGTAGGCATTGCCAGAGTCTTAGCTTGGAAATTAGAATAAAAAGTAACCGAGTATTGGGGTACAGAATTCGGACCTGGTAGCCAAACTACCTAGGCTCAACTCTGTTCTAGCCATTAAGGTGAGGCTTTGGCCAACCCACTTCCCATCACTGTACCTCAGTTCTCTCATCAGTAAAATGGAGCAAAAGTACTTCCCTTATAGGACTGTCATGAGAATTGAGTAAGTTCATAACTAACAAAGTGCTTAGAGCAGTGCATGGCACATAACCAAGCATTATGTGTTTATAATAAATAAACTAAGAAGACAGGACCTTCTGTGAGTCTCAATCAGTTTTATGCCCACTCAGCATGCTGTCAGATTGGATTAGATAGTCTCTAGGGGCCCCCTTATTTTTTTATCATGGTGGTGGCATCCCTTGCTGGAATGGGTGGTGTACCGCTCTCTGAAATGAAAAAACAGCTCTTCGGAAGCACCAAGAAGAACACAGTGACAGAGGAATAACTCACCTGACTGAGGCAAAGATCTCCATGACTTTGATTTTTGCCTTGGCCTTAGCCAAAGTCATTACAGGAAGCTCCTCGGGAGCTTGGACTAGAGAGTGTGCCCACTGGTGGTCTCAGGGGGTTTCTGTCAGGTATCAGGGAGCTGGCCATTGCTGGGCACTCTTCACTGCTTGTCCTCCACCCTGTCTCTCTCTGATCCACCTCATGTTTGTCCTCTGAAGATGGCTGGGGACTCAGAATCCCCCCTTTGCTTCCACCCAGGCATTCTCCTTTGGAGTCTGATTCCATTAAAAGAATTCTATGATTCATTTGGCTCTGCTGCTGTGGGGGGTTGGGAGTGGGGACAAGAGAGTGATGGAGAAAGGGTACAAGTTGGACATGCACAAAGGGCCCTGATTTGTAAGATGCTCTGTTCACTGCAGATTAGGAAAGAGTACCAGCCCCTGCACTGGTACCTTTCATGGACCTGAATGACAGGAAAGTTCCCCAGATGCCTGCAGAACCTCAGAGGAACACAGGCTGTCTTCAGACACCTCATTCTCTGCTATGTCATTGATGGTGACAGCCAGAGATGATGCACAGGTGTTCAGGTTTAGGTTGCTCCTCTCCTTCCCCCCAACACCCCCAACTCCCATCCTACAGCCCAGTCTCTCAACCCAACCACTGTCCAGCAGCCCACCTGTACTTGTTGCTAAGTTAGAGCCACCTTCTCATTGTATCATTGTCTTGCTCTCATTTTTGGTCTCCCCACAGCCTTCAGGACAAAGTCCAGGTCCCCACTGGCCCTCAAGTCCCAATTATCTTACCTCCACAGCTTCCCTGTCCAAACAAAATTATGCCATCCTTTGCCACCCCAAACTGTCATTCCTCATCCTACAGTAGGAATACCTCACCTCCATATTTGAGTAGAAACCATTGGTTCTAACCATCTACTCACTGGGTGGCCTGGAGAAAGTTACTTACCCTCTCTGAGTCTCGTGTTTTTTAGCTACAAAGTGATGCTATCTAAGAGGGAAGGGCTTTCGTAAAGAGGTAATGTACAAGGTTTTAGCACTGTACATTGGATATAGTAAGAGTTTAATAAAAGTGGTTATAGTAATAGCCATAATAATAAAGATTATGGGCATGATTGTTCTATCTCAAGTCGTCACATCCTTTTGTGAGCTCCCAACTGAGCACCACTCCTCCTTCATTTGAAGTCTTTCTGAATTTGTGACCATGCTTCTATTCTGCATAGTATTATTGTGGTTTCCCACTTACCCTGTCTCTCCGTTTGGAAGCAGGAACGATGACTGGTCCAAAAATGGATCCTCATACTTAGTAGGTGCTCAGTAAACATTTCTTTCATTTGGATGTTCCCCCTGTGCCCTGGAGGGAGGGCCATAAAAAGTCAATGGTGCTCCTGAGCTGCTCAGGAGTAATGGGCCCCTCTTTAGAAATGAGACAGAGCTACCCAGTATGGGTGTCTGCCTGTAGGGACACGTGGCACAGCCTGGGTAGCCACAGGGACCAGCTCGTGATCTTCACCCTCGTGCCCCACACCCTACTTCTCAAAGCCTGGACTGGTGCTATGGTTGGTCACCAGAAAGAACAGGGGAAGTGTGTGCAAGAGAGCAATTGCTTTTGCCACTGAGACTTTGCTTGGGAAATGGGAGAAGTAGAGGGGAAGCGTTCCTATGTTCTGAGACTTGCAGAAGGAAAATGGGAGTAGGAAGGAAATGACCTGTGTTGTCCAAGTCTCAAAAAGAAGACACTGCTCTTGTACATGGAGTTCATCAGAGAAATTCTCCTCTGTGTTATACAGAGCTCCACAACCTGATGAGGGTGAACTCGGAGGGCTCCCCGCTCTCTGATTCATCTAAACCGCAAGCTTGGGCTGGCAGGCACACCGTTGCCTCTGCCCCAAGCTGACCTTATTTGAAATTCCCCATGTTGCCATCATGGTCACAGGACTCAGTCACCCTGGGCCGTAGGTCAGTTCACTCATAGTAGCTGTCCTCTGTGAATTTCAATCTGAAGAGACAGGCTGCCCTGTCCCCCATCCCTCAGGAACCTGGATCTGAATCTAGTCCCAGGGATCAAGCATTCTGGTCTGACCCCACCCCCAAAAGAGAGGGTCATACCAACCGGCAGTGATGGAGCCAGAGCCTGAACGCAGAGCTCTGCTTCTCAGTCCAGCGTACTTTCCACTCCCCCCCGAGATGCCCCTACCGGCTGTTCACTCCAAGGACATAACCCACGAAGAAAGAAGGGGTTGTGAAATCCTGCCACTGGAAGCCCAGGGCTGGCTGAAAGCCCAGATGGCTCTCTTTTACCCCTCCTAACCTAGTCTCAATTCCACAGTTTTCCTTTCATACATTCGTGTTAACCCTTTTTCTCCATGAGGCCATGAACTGCCTTCCAAGGAGCAGCTCCTGAGAACAGCTGAGCTAACTTCTGCTTGCATCTTCCCGGACACCTCTACTGGCAAGACCTTGGCATTGAGCAATTACCTTGTGCAAACGGACTCTTCCTTGCCCTTCATCATTACTTGGCAACTCTGCAAAACAGTAACTCAACTGTTTATTTGTACTTCAAACTCAAGATTGAAAAGTTAGCTTTGTATTTCTTTCTTTCCCTTGAGGAAGTTACTAGGGACCTAAGGGATTTCTGGTCTTTGACTCCTGACTAGTAGCTCAGCACACCTTAATCTTCAGCTAGCTCCCAGTCTGTGCCAGGTGACACAGGATGTGCTGGGGAGGAAACAAGATATCCCTCCAGAGGGAAGATGATCCCAAACAGAGACTTACCATTGACTCAATAACACCCCCAACCACCCATCCCCATGGCCACCAACCAACTCTTGTTTCCATTGCATCCAGCCAGCCTGGGGCATTATCTCCCACATTTGTTCTGTAGTTGTATAGTTTACAAATCATTTCAGCCTCTTTGCAAGTGATATCCAGGACCTCTCTGAAGGATAGGCAGGGCAGGTGCTCACATTAGAGAAGTAGATAAACCTATATATTTCTGCACATATCTGGAACTGATCTGAGAGCAAGCTTACATGCTTAGAAAACAATACAGTCAGTCCCCTGACCCCAAATACACTGCCCATGTTGACTTTCTTTTTCCAATTTCTTTCTTTGTTACCCATCTCGAATACCCAACAAAAGGAGCTTTCTAGAACATCAGTTTTCTCACACAACCCTCACTTTCACAAAGCTTCTGAGCCTCCTAAATACCCTCAGAATAAAACCATGATGATTCAGCTGGTCTTTCAACGTCCTCCAGACTGTGACTCCAAAGTGTCCCCTCAACATCAATTCCATGTCATCAGCTTGGTAGATCTTTTTTAAATTCCCTACAATGCCTTGTGTACTTTGAACCTTTAGGCCTTGATCCTCTCTAGACCTCCCTATGCTTCAACCCACACGTACCTTCTCAGATGCTGCTTCAGTAGGGCTTCCTCCTGCTAAAAGTCTCTCCTGGATAGCCTTGGCCCACAGTGAACTCTACCTTGTGAAATTCCACAGCCCATGTCAATCACCTTGCTCTCTGGACCTAGGGAGCAAACCTGCTCAACAGAAATTGAAGCTCGACTCTACCACCTGTTTTCCACCTCAGCCCAAGGCTGGATGGGCTTTGCATGCTAGAAAAGGGTCATCACAGGCATCTGTTGGTGGTTATCTACTACACATCAGGTTCACGAAGAGTCTGGGGTAGGAAGTGCCTTCTCATGACTAAACAAAAAACACAATAGAAAAAATATTGGAACACACAAGCAAAAAAGCCCTTATATTTCATCCCTAAAATATTAAATGTGCACTTCTTTGTCAAAGGAGGAGGAAGGAGGAAGGGAGGAGGAGGAAGATATGGAGAGGGATAGCTCAAGTGCAGACCCAAGGAGCCCGATTCCCATCTCTGGCTCCTCGGGGCCCTACTATGAGCAGAGACCACTGGGAGTAGAGTCCTTGTGCCATTTTACATTAGAATGTCTATTTTCTCAAGTGGATAATGTCCCTGTTCTGTCCATCTCACTGGGTAATACATGTAAATGTGCTTTGTAAGTGTCAGTATCAGACATATGCAAAAGATAGCTAATTTCCAAAGCCCAGCCCTGCCCAGTGTCTTTCCTCTGTGAAAATCCGTGAGACCATTTGGGTCCACAGAAGAGTGAACACTCCCTTTTGTACCTATGCTGTTGACTGATGGCTGTCTGATGCTGGAAATGTCCCATGACCCTTGAGCTATTATTAGGGTTGGTTAAATTGGCAGAGGGAGAATATAAACAGGCAGCATGGCCATCACCAAACTTTTGGTTTCTCATTTCAGGAACCAGTTTCAAAATAAAACCTTTCCCTTAAAAGAGAGTGCATTTCAGTAGCTCTTCCCAACAGACTGAAAGGAAAGGGAATTATACTTTGCAAGATTAGAGAATTTGCTTCCCTGGGTTTGCTCAGCCACAGTCCTTAACCCTGGAACATTTGTTCCAAACTGCTACTTGAGCCTTGAAGTTCAGCCAAGTTGGGTGCACTTCAGGGTGCCTTCACTGACAGCTTGTCTGAGCCTCAATGCCCTGCCATAGGACAAATGGCCACGACTCCAAATAGGACAGATTTTCAAGGAACAGCAACGAGGTTAGGGACGGAGGAGTTTGGGGCTGAGGAGTTTCAGGGGTTTTGCTCCTGAGTCCATGCCTCCCTCCAAGTTACCAATGGGATGGTATATATCCCACATTCTCATCTGAGAATCTGAGGCTTTCAGGCTCCCGTGGCCCAGTTAGCTGCAGTGAACCTTCCACATAACCTTTCCCCTCCCCTAACACACACTTGCAACCTCGCTTCATTTACCACCCCCACCTCCTCCAAAGCAGCCAAGATATTTTAAAACCCTTGTTTTGATCTTCTTTGCATATCAGTTACACTATTTCTGAGCGTGTTTATTTTTATTTTTTTTTTCCGGTGGTGAGCCTGTTGCTTTGAGCCCTCCACTCGCACCTTTCCACTTCCTCTCACTTTCCTGTGCACTGCTGTGGCCTCAGGGCATGTGGCTCAGGCTAAGCTGGATGGTTCTCATGGGTCTGTGGCCTTTGATGGAGCCAGGGGAGGTCTGTTCTTCTACTCCTGGTGCTCCATTAGTCCTGACATCTGCAGAGGCAGGAGGAAACTTCAGTTATGCAGTCCCTTCCTCATTTCCTAAGGACGTAGTTCTGACTACTAGTCTGAAAAGGAGGGGGCCTGGACTGGGCATGAGGGAGAACAGAATTTTGATTCTAACTTTGAACTGACCTTGAGAAAATCCTCTACCCTCTTCAGGGTTGACTTAATGTTTCTAAAGCTCCTTGTGACCCTAAATTTGGAGGATTCTAACCACCATAAGGATCCTGCTCTATCAACTAACAAAATAAGCTCTGTATTGAGGATCAGCTTAGGGCCAGGTTCCAAGATGGACCTGTTGGAGATACAGGGATGACTGAGATATCCCACTCTCAGGGAGTAATGATTGAGAGTTTGGGGATAGAGCATCCCCTCATGATAGAGTCTTGGGAAATGTGTCTGGTGTGACTTACGAGAAGACCAAGATTACACCCTGCCAGTGAGTCAGTTACATATGCCCGAACCCACATGCTTCCCAGCATTTTTTCATATCACAGCATACTTAAAATGGGTATTATCTGTACAGCATACTGGGCAAATGAATGAGGCTGCTCTTGCCCGGCTTTAACCAACTCATTAATCCTGGCTGTACTGGGCCTTTGCTGGCCTTCCAAAGTCTGGGAAGACAATATTTGGACCCAGATTTGAGAAGCTCTGGTTGAAAAAATTGAGGTAACTCTTTGTTTAGCAAGAAGACTGTTGTTCTGGCCTACTGAAAAAATACAAAATTCTAGAGAAGGCAGAACAGGTAGGAAGGTGAGTTCTGAAAGTAGATCACAGGACTCAGGTGGGGAATCCCACATTTGCCAATCCTGTTCCCTTGGGAAACACTAAAGCTCAGTTTCTCTGTCTTGGAAATGGAAATAGTAATATTCTCAACCTAAATAAGATAACACGCCTCAGCATGCTCTGGAGATTCAATAAATGTTGCCCGTTATTATTATGGCTAACATAAGACAGGAAATTAAAGGTCATCTGGTCCAATCCTCTCATTTGAGAGATAAGGAACTTCTGACTTGACCAAAATCATGCAGCTTGTTTGTAGCTAAGCTGAGACTAGATTCTGAGTCTTCTGATTTCAGTTCTGGCTTTTTATAATAAAGGGAATGATGTGCCACTCTGTGTTAAAAAGCATCCAACTTCCTAAGTACTTAAGGTGGGTTCTCCTTTCCTGATGATGTTTTAAAGATTGGACTGATCATATTTGTTTTAAATTCATTTACTAATAACCCTGCCTTCGGAGCAGGCATGAGTGAGATGACCTTCTAAAGGTTTGCTTCATATTCCAAGTCAGTAGCCAAGGGCCAGATTCCTTGACTTCAGAAGTAATGGGAATGGTACTGGCTACACACCTGGCATCCAGATGCCAAAGGCACCAGGTCATGAATCCAAGAAGTCCCATTTAACACGTGAACACACTGAATCTCTGCTTCACTCAGAGCCATACATCATGTTCAATAGCAAAACAAAGACTAGTACTTGGATCTCAGACTTGCTGCAGGTGCCCTTCCCACGAGCTCACAAAGGGAAATAGGATTTAAGGCTCATTGTCCACACGCACTGATCATGTCACCCAAGCCTATAAACATGCTGACTTGCCCTGCGAAGTCAATTACTCACTTAGATGTGTTTTCTTCCTTTCTTTTTCTCCTGCCAACCACAGAGGATTGAAACAACTTATCGGAAATACGATAATGAATAATGAAGTGTGCATAAAAATAAACTCTAGTATCTTAGACCAGGATATCCAGGCCTGGGCTGTCCAGTGTAAAAGCCAGCAGGCACGTGCGTCTATTTAAATTTGAATTAAGAAAAAATAAATATAATAAAAATTTATTTCCTTCGTTTCACTGGCCACATCTCAAGGGCTCAGCTGCCACACGTGGTTAATTGCTACTCATTGGACATTGCAGATACAGAATATTGCCATGTTTGTAGAAAGTTCTGTTGGGCAAAACTATCTAGTTAGGTAACCATGTCCTAGATTCCTATATGTTTGCAATAATTAAGATAAAATTTTGGCTCTGAGCTTTGTGCTATTAAGCCGAGAGAGAGAGAGAGAAACCAAAGCAAAGCCAGTTGTGTCATGACCAGGTTCTCAAGGGAAGCAGAGATGTTCTAGCTCTTAGACCTAAAAGGATTCCTCATAGAGGGCTATATAGAAAATATTACTGAGTGACAGAACAAATAATGTCTTCAGAAACCCCAAGGGACAATGTAGTCCCAAATTGCAATGTCAGTTTTTATACTGAGTCACCACTAAAGTTGAGGGTATAATTCACTAGGATTTAACTAAAGGAAAACACTCCGAGTGGGGCAGTGGGCGGGGGCGGGGGGGGGTGGCAATGTGCAGATAGAGATGGAAGACTCATTTATTTGGTTCTGGAAAAGAATATCTTAGCAGCTTTGGTCAGGTGATTATCTACTGGAATGACATCTGCTCTCAGGCCAGGATGACAAGATGAAGCAGCCATTGGAGTTCTGGAAGAAGAACATCCAAACAGGAGGAAAAGCAAATGCCAAGGTCCTCAGATTGGAAAGCGTTGGCAGACTAGAGGGAGGGAAAAAGCCACAAAATGTGAACGTTGCGGATGTTGCTGAGGGTGAAGGGAGATGATGCTGGACAAGTAGTCAAGGGCCAAGCCCTGCAGTCTTATACGCATGGTCAGAGAGTTTAGCAGAGAGGTGACAGTATTCTGGCTACTGTGTGAACGGCGAGGATAGGGAACAAAAATCTGTATATGAACAATGTGTTGACAGTTTGGAATAAGATGGCCATCAATAGAGATGATGAAAAATAATCTAAATAGGCATATATTTTAGAGGTACAGTAATAGGACTTGCTTATGGGCTAAACATGGCATTTAAGGGAAATAAAAATAAATCAGAATGACGCGGGTATTTTCTCCGAACAAATACTTGGGTGGTTCAGGACAACTTACTCTGACAAGGGAAGACTTGATGAGGAGGAACTGGACGTGGGGGAGGGGCACATCAATTGTTTGGTTTGGGTGGTAGTTTATGTGAAATGCCTATTAGATATACCATTATAGTTATCAAGTCTGGAGCTCAAGGGAGAAGTCAGGTGGAGATAGAGATTTGGAGTTATCTGCATATAGATGGTGTATTAAAGCCATGGGACCCAATGAGTTCATCTGGGAAGAGTATAGACAGAACAGACACAAGAACCTCAGAGCACTCCAAAATTTGATGTAGAGGAGGAAGAGCCAGACAAGGAGACAGGAAGGTAAGGTCAAACCAGGTGAGCATGGAATCGCAGAAGGCCAAAGAAGGAAATGTTCAAGAAAGTACTAGGTATCAATCATGTCCCATTCTACTGAGCAGTCCAGTGAGTTGAGTCCATGTGAGCTTTGGAAACAGGTAGATCTTTAGTGACCTTGATAAGGGCTGCTTAAGTACAGTGATAGAATCTGAAAAAAAAAAAATGGAAACAGAGTGAGGAGAGGATGGGAGCTGAAGGAGAGAGGAACGTGGATCCTGAAGATTTTTATAAAGGCATCAAAGAAAGGGGTGGAAGCTGGAGGATCAAGGGAGGAAAGCAGGACCAAGGGAGAGTTGTTTTTTAATGGTTACTACCCAGGCATCTTTGTATGTTGATGGCATAGATGTAGCAGGACAAGGGAAAATGATGTTGCTAGAGACAAGTAAGTAAAAGGAGGTAGAATCCAGAAGACAAATGGAAGAGTCACCTTTATTTAGAAACAGCAACACTACCTGTGGAAGGCAGTATTACATGCAGGTACAGATGCAAGTAGGTAAAGACCTTGGTGGTGGAAAGATGGAGTAACTGTCCTCCAATAAAAATGAAAGTCATCATCCTAGAAGATGGAAAGGGGAAAGCATGGTGGAGATTTAGGGAGGAAGGGTAAGGTGTAAAAGGGTTGATTCAAAGATTGAAAAAATGAATTTGCCAGAAGTGTTATAGGGCCCTTCAGAGGCCCATTTGAGGGCTACAGCCATAAAGTTAAAGTAAGCAGCTTCCAGCATGGGTACAATGTTTTTTGTTTTGTTTTGTTTTTTGGCCAATTTCTTTTTTTTTTTAATTAACATATACTGTATTATTTGTTTCAGAGGTACAGGTCTCTAGTTGATCGGTGTTACACAATTCACAGCGCTCACCACAGTACATACCCTCCCCAATGTCCATCAGGGTTGGTCAGTTTCTAAGTAGTTTTCAAATTGGAATTTTTTTAAATTAAATTTATTTATTTTCAGCATAACAGTATTCATTATTTTTTCACCACACCCAGTGCTCCATGCAATCCGTGCCCTCACTAATACCCACCACCTGGTACCCAAACCTCCCACCCCCCCGCCACTTCAAACCCCTCAGATGGGTACAATGTTTTAACAACAATTTACTGCTTAGATACAAGCAAAGGAGGAGAAGTTGGTTACCTTTCATCAAGACTGGGCCTTTGCCCAACGAAGGGGAAAGCAGCAAAGGAATTTAGCATCTTGGCAACAGAATAGTTATGGTAGAGCAGTGGGAGACTGGGTCAGAATAGGGGCTAAGACTGGTCAGTAACACAACCTCACTGGACTCCACCTCACTCCAAATCATCTGCCAGAATGATCAGAATGCCAAGAGTTGTGCTTCCTCCAAAAAGGGAGTTTGTCACTGACTTGGGTTTTGCCACATCTAGAATCCCCTCTTTCGGGTGCTGTTGAGTGCTGGGCACCAAATTAGGCAGCAGAGTCACTTCCGAGTACAAAGGAAGACATATTCCCTGGTAACATACATCATGTAGCCAAGTCTCACAGCATTGGGAAACGGGCTCAGACCTGCAGAGAGAAGACCCATGTATTGGTCACTGTCTGTTCCTCCTACCAGATAAAAAGCCTCCCCCACACTCTGGGCCTCTGATCTGGCTCTTCATAACACTGACCCTGCCTAAATGATAACCTGTTTCACAGATCTGATGAGATGGTGAGTGTAAGACCATCTTGAGTGTAAGGAATTCTGGAGACAAGAGAAATCATGTTATTAAGACTCTGTAAACTTATCTACAAATACAGATCATCATGGCTTATAAGCAATTTGCCTTAGAACTGGAAACTGACGAAATGCTTGCAATGAAAGGCAAGTGCATTTCAAAACAGAAGCAATGGGAAGCAAGCGTCTTTCTCTTTTGTGCAACATCCTATGACCTCGTGGTTCTCACAGCCCAGGATGTTGCTGCAGCCCTCAACCCACTGTGCTCAGAACCACACGGCACTAATTCCTGAGTCAGGCTATGATCCCGAGCTCGTGACTTAACCTTTCAATAACTCAGTCACCTTCTCTGTGAAGTGGGAAGAATTGTAATCAGCTTACAGGGACATCTGGAGGATTCGATTTTTTTTTTTTTTTTTTTTTTTTTTAAGAAAACAGGTAACTGGAAAGTACTCTCGGCTACTTTGAGAAGAGGTTGGTGTAAACGTGAAGTGTCACTATTATTAAGTGTGAGGCAATCCTCCCCACCCCCAGCATGTCCCGGAGCTACAATGTGAGCTGTGTGACAGGCTATTTTTAAATCCTCATCTCTGGAAGCATATGGTCCCACACAGTGCCAAAAAGAGAAAACTGACCTGCTTCTTGTTTGTTTGCTTGTGTGTTTTGACATGATGGAGCATTTTCTATGGTCTGGTAAAGATGATCTTTTCTACTCTGAACTTCTAAAGCGGGTGTTGAAGTTTTGCTATAACACAGCCTGAAACAGACATGGCCATATCACTTACTTAACCAACAAGGAAGACCATCCTGAGTCAATGGTGTGTTTATACAGATCTCCTTCCCTCCGGATCAGTTAAGAAGTTTCAGGGTTTGCCTGGCTGTTTATTATTATTGTTAGTTCTTTTGTTTTTGTATCTTATTAGTATCAACCTCTACTGACCTAAGCCCTTGTGTGCCTCAAATATACACTCTGTCCATCCTAAGCTTCAATTTTTGCTACCCCCTCTCACCAACCTGACTCCACTCACTCTATTTGCGATTTGGCAAGGCTATTCTGAATCCAGTCAAACTTGTCACTCATCAGATTTGATTTCTGACACCAAATCCGTGGAAGATATCCAGCTGATCGGCTCAAAAAGGAAAGAGATGAAAACACCTATTTCACAAGTTCATGGAATTTGACTTTTGTGCAAACCTCCCTTTCCCACAAAAATATCCCCCATTTAATTTCTTAAAGTAAAAAAGAAAGATAAGAAGGATCCCACAATTGAGTCTGCCTTATTTATTTATTTATTTATTTACCCTTTTTTTCCCCCCTTTTCCCCCTTGTAAGATCCAGAATCCAACTTGTCTTTGGATCAAGTGATAAATAAAAATGGAAATAATGAAATTTTATAACTTTACTTATCCAATGTAAAAGGTAATTCATAAATGAGGTTGATGAGATGCATTCGGGAAGATAGGCCCTGCATATTCAGTTAAATGGTTGACTCCAGAAGCTTTGAAAGGACTCTTAAAATGTTCTCTGTGACCCTGGATCCAATAAGAGAGCCAGTCAAGGAAATTCATGAATGTTCCAAATAAAAATATTATTAAGCTCAAGATATATCTAGTCCTAAGAAGGTCTTCTTCAAGTATAAATGAACTCCCTTGTTAGAGAGGTTTGGGAAGAAGAGGAATGAGGATTTGCTGGGGATACTGGAACAGAAATTCTGACATTGACCACCATGTGATCAGCTAAACTTGAAGATTCTCTCTGACTCTGAAAACCTGTCATTCTATGGATGAGCCAACAACTTCAAATCTTTTTTGATAAGTCGACAAATAGCCACTGTATGACCGAGCTGGGTTTTCAAAAAAAATCTTCCAATGTACATATAAAGACACTCCCATTTTTTTGCCCCTCCTTGCCCAATTTAACTCAAATCCCAATGTATAGACACCAAGAAAGAAGAAAAGGTTAATAACATGACTTGTCTTCCCTCTACAAACAGAACTATCTTTCACTTACATGCATTTTTTTTCCTCTTGCCATTTCTATTGGTCTGGTGCAGAAACACACCATCCCCCTGCTATAACCCCCTTCCCTCCTCTGTTTCCTCACAAGTCTATCCTTCACATGTGAGGCCTCCCCAGTCATCATAACCTGTAGTTGGTCTACAAAATGCTCTGACTTTCTCTTTCCCATAACTCTCCTCAAATCCATAACTCCAGCTCAACTGGGAGTTTCAACTCCAAGTAGATTAAGGTACCAAGAAAACCTTCCACTAGCTGATTCAGTGGCACCACACCCAAAAAGACCCTCTCTGTCTTCTCTGTCTACTTCGTCATTCAACTCAACTCCTCCAAGAGGCATTCCCAACTTCTGCAGCCTGTTCATGATCTTTCCCTTCTCTATTGTCCTAGAGGTTTCAGAGTCATTAGCTACTATTGAAGTAGTAAATACATCTTTGCATCTCTGTTTTGTTTGGGTGTGTGCTGGTTTCCCAACCCAGGGCTGCAAGTTCCTGGAAGGTAGAGACCATTTCTTCCTCTACTTTTGTAACCAACCTGGTGCCTAACTCACTGTTGGGCACAGAGTGGTAGCAACAAACTTTCACCCTCGTGTCAGGTTATAGAGTTGAAACAGTACTTCCGCATATCATTCATTAGATGCTCACAGCAACAAGGTCAGGTCCACCAGGCAGAAAATGGGTAGTCTCATATGGGTGGGAAAACTGAGGCGTGGAGAGCTCATTATACCTGCAGAAAATTTCTAGTTCAGTCCTCCCTTAATCATAACTATTAGGTGAGAAAATAAATGAAGAGCTCTTTCTGTTCAAAAATTTGTGGGTAGCCAAAGGGAAATGACCATGTATTTGGCAAATGTCCCATTCTGTTGATGTAGGCTGACCTCCAAAACAGGCTGAAGAATCCACTTTGTCTGGATAGACTCCGTTGGAGAGACAAATGGCCCATGTCTCCTTGACTCTGGTCATGTTCTGTGAATGAGAAGAGAATGCAGTGAGAACCACGAGTATTTTGATATGTGTTTGCATGGGAGCTTAAATGGAAACCAGCAACCTCAGACATTGCTCTGAGAAACCTCTAGGCCTGACCATCTTGAGGCTGCTAGGGCCTTGTGACCGAGGCAGACAGAAGAGACCTGTCTGGAAGAGGCCTCAGGCCCCAAATGATCCTTAGTGCCCTTCACTTCTTTAACAACTAAATTCACCCAATCTCATTTACATAAATTTTAGAAGTCTTTGGAAATGTGTTCCCATTCCTCCAGAAATTGCCTCTGAAAATTCTAGTAAAAAGTCTTCCAGATTTGTTCAGCCAAGTTCCTTTTCCCCTTCCTTTTTTTGACAATAAAAGCCACTTTGGCTCCAATTCTCAGATCTAGCAGGTTTTGGATGACACATGTTCTATGATAAATGTTTATTATATAAGTTCACTCAAGCTAGTTACCATTGCTCTTAAGGCACCACTGCTGTTGTTATAGCCATAATACTGTCCTTGAAAACAGTAACCCAAGATATTCCATAAGGATCTATATTTTTTTCCTGTCTTCTTTTAGATTCTCTGCATTCTTTCCACAGATGGTGTAATGGAGATAGGAGACAGGAAAATTCAGGAGACAGGTGTTTGAATCCTGATTCTGCCCCAAGCTGGCTCTGTGACCCTGGTGAAGTCACCTCTAGGCACTAAACCTTAGGTTGCTCTTCAGTACAATGGGGGTGGGGGGTGAGAGCAGGGACTGCCAAGGTCTCAGTAAGTTCTGACCTGTCCTGACAAGAGGACAAAGTGGTGGGGGGAAAAAAGCAATTTCAATCAAGTCAAGACACATACTTGCCTTTCTTCACCCAGGATATGCTTTACATAGCTGAATTTGCTTCCTTTTTTACTGGCTCATTCTCTAGTCAGGAGCAGAGGAGAAATGGTGCCCACACAGATAAGAGAGGTCGAACCTGTGGGAATATATGTGGGGTGGGGGCTATGCTGCCGAGTCAAGGAGCTGCACACATCACTATTACTTCCACTTCATCATACTTCTTAGTTCTGGGATTATATTATATGAATTACAGGACCTTCAGTGTACTTAAAGCTTAACAACGTATAGGAGAACTTTCAAAAAATTTCCAATCCCATGATTGCTCCTGAAAAGGCATTTAGGAAATAATTCTGCAAATTGGATTATTTTCAGGGGGTGGCACGCAGAGGGAAGGTGGGGACATTTATTTCAAGAAGAAAAACAATGTGCCCTTGATATTCATTTCTCCAAAACTTTCAACTAGCCCATGTAGGACTATACTGTAGGTCTCTCCACGCTTTATAGTTTGTATCAAAAAAAGTTCACATGCTTTATATCACTTGCCCTTTGAAAGAGCCCTCTGAAAGATCACATTTGTCAGGGAGCCTGGGTCACTCAGTGGGTTTAAGCCTCTGCCTTCAGCTCAGATCATGATCCCAGGGTCCTGGGATCAAGCCCTGCATCAGGCTATCTGCTCAGTGGGGAGCCTGTTTCCCCTCTCTCTCTGCCTGCCTCTCTGCCTACTTGTGATCCCTGTCTGTCTAATAAATAAATAAAATCTTTTAAAAAAGAAAAAAGAAAAAAAGAAAGCACTTGTCACTGTCTCTGTTTTATAGGTAAAGAAACTGAGGCCCTAACAGGTCTAACAACTTGTTAGTGTATCCAAATCTTAGGTGGCAAGGTTGAGAGTTAATCCAGATGCCCTGCCTTTTGATGTGGAATTCTCTCTTTCTACCACGCTCTAGGGCATTCTTCCACACTGTCCCATACAGAGTTCTTTCTGGCCTCAAGCACGGACGTGGGTAATTATCTACAAGCCTGTAGCAGGGATTTGGCTCTGTTCTCCAAAGGGCTGATACAGAGTCACAGCTATCAGAGCGAAGTTCTCCCTACATATTATCCAAGACTTTTTTTTTTTAAAGATTTTATTTATTTATTTGACAGAGAGAGATCACAACTAGGCAGAGAGGCAAGCAGAGAGAGAGAGAGAGGAGGAAGCAGGCTCCCTGCTGAGCAGAGAGCCCGATGCGGGACTCGATCCCAGGACCCTGAGATCATGACCTGAGCCGAAGGCAGCGGCTTAACCCATTGAGCCACCCAGGCGCCCTATCCAAGACTTTTTCTTCAGGTGAGTACCTCTCTGGTACTCCAGTCCTCTAAAACTCTGGGACAAGTTGGTGGCTAAATCAGCACTGAAATCCTTTCATTTCCATCTTAGAGTCTTTGGTATCAAAGACCAAAGGGATTCAGCAGATTAGTCACCAAATAGAAGATCAAAAATTGTGTTTTCAAGTCACTTAGGAGTCCTACTGGTCAAGGATTGACACAGTTAACTTTGACCTCAGTTTCTTCAGTGACTTCTATTAACCAACCTCACCAATATAATAGAGAGGGGCTGAGGCAGAAAGAAATGTGACTGCTCATGAGTCATTCATTCTTGACCTTCAGCATGTTTTGAAAATGTGTTGTGAAATGCTTGCCAATCAATAATTCCATCACCAGGCAGTAGAGAAGCTGGGAGTTGTGCAACAGGGGAAGCAGGGCATTAATGCCAGTCACTTCAGAGGCTCCAAATTCCTGCTGAGGGCAGGACTTACAGCAGGACCCAAAGACACAAAATCCCCATAAAAGTTTTTAAAGGAATCAAAGACAGAACCAAGAACAAAAGAAGAGTGAAAGTAGACTCCTTTCCTTGCATGAGATCAGTAAAGTGGAGCTAGCAATTATTTGCAGACACTCCCAAGCTAACATGTCTGTCCTCTTCTGTGAAGGGCTAGGACAAATGGTATGCCCCAGGCTGCTGCTAGTCATCCCTTCTCTTTGTTCCAGACAGCAACCTGAGCTGTAACTATGACAAGTGCTATGAGTGACAGAGGGACAAATTACAAGAGGAAAGATCACAAAGCAAGAAGGCAGAGGACCCAGCCCAAGCCCCTGACTTCCACTTGCTAGGCCCATGATTCTGGAAGAGGTCTCATCATTTGTCATATCTTAGGCTCTTCCTCTTTAACAAGAGAAGGCATCTGTCCCATAGACCACACAGAGTGCAGACGTGATTAGGGATGTGAAAACACTTTGCAAACTATACATATCTGAGAACTTATTAGTGGAAACCCATTCATCTGATTTTGCAAGCTTGGACAGAAAGAGCCTCCTATTTAAGGAATGGCATGACCCCATGAATGGAGTATGACTTGTGGTTAGATGAAAAATCAGCACCGAAGATGGTCCCACGCAGATGACAGAGGAGAACTTTTGAACTTCTAGTTAGAGTCAAGTCACTGTTAACTATAAGCAGTGATAGGCTGGTAAATGTTTAATGGCTGGTTCTCTGGGATGGAAATACCCTGAATTGTAGCATTTGCTGATTCCCATGGTGTAAATTCTTGCTCCATGGTTGATTTCAAGCTAGCAACGTGACATCACTAAACCATGAAGTAAAGAAGAGATGCCCACAACTGGCTTTCACTAACAGGCACAAGCTAGCAGCAGCACACCACAACAATGTTGCTGACAGCTTTGGAAGCCTTCTTGACACATGGGACTAAAGTTTTAACAGAGCCACAGTGTCTGTTCTTTGAATAATTAAAAAAAAATGGGAATTCTTATTTTTATTTAAATTCGTACTTGACATTTTTACAGCAAATCATAATCATAAATTTCTTTGTGGACATTGTTGAGCCCTCAAATATAGTTCTATCATTCTTAGTAATGTTCCTCAATTTTCAAATCTGATAACATAAGAGATCAGCAAGCAAGGCAGAATGGAACATTGCATGAAACAGAGTGAAAAAACCTGACATCAAGTGGTAGCAATTCCATCTGTGAACTTGCACAGGTCACCTCACTGTCTGCTCTGAGTCTCAGCTTCTGCATCTGTAAAAAGAGAATAGCCCTGCATTATAGGATTATTGTGAGATAACAGAAGATAATGCAAATTCAAGAGTTTTGAGAACAGCAAAATCCTATCTGGGCCATGAGCAATTCTCATTTATTTCAAATAGTGATGGCTAGACATTATTATTCATATTAATTACCAACCTATGCTTTGTTGGCCAAATCCTGCACAGGAACTAGCACCCTCCATCTGGACACCCTCTCATGTCTATGCCAAGGAAAGCCATGCTCAGGTGAGACCTGTGTAATCCAAGAATGCCCCCAAGAGCCTCTGGGCTCTTATTTTACCAGGCCTAGCTCTACTGCACTGGAAACTGCTTATGCCTACAAACGTCCACACTCCAAATGGCCCGTGAAGGTTAAAAGCAAAATGGAGCCCAGGTTCAGCCAATACAGAGCTGTCACAGTACCACCAAGGAGCTAGATAATGCGGCATTTTGGAAAATTTTCCCCAGCCAACTTTGAGACCATCTTTGAGGCAGTGGTGTTTTGGGGGAGAGTGTCAGAGGGACTGAGAAATCTGCATTTTAAACAAGGGTCCCCTTTAATTCAGGTGCACTTGACAAAAACTCTTTATGATGTGAAACTTGATGGAGGGAAGCAAAGAAAGGGTTGTCCATTGATGGTGTGTCAAGTGTTTGATAGAAAGCAATCTCTCTTAAGGGAAATGCTGGTGTGCAGGGAAACACCCTACTAATCCATTTATTGGTTGGGCTTCTGCCTTCCTTAACATAATATGACTGTCCCCACCCATCCACCCACATATACACGCACAGGATGGTCAAGGTATGCAGGTTACCAGGTCAGGCACACACAGTAGGTCATCCAGTGAGGACTGTGCAATAGCAAAATTGTTTACAAAATTTCATTTTCTGCCTCCAGATCCTATCAAAGATTACTGCAGAGAGATAGATGATCTCAGAGAGATTTATCTAAAACACGGTCTATGGACCCGCTCCCCCAGAGATCTTAAAGGAAGTTCCATCAATCCCTGTATCACTAATCAACACATCCCAGACTCTACCTGAAGGGTTCTATTTTCCCCTCCACCCATTTGGTCAATAGTTATTCATCAGACTCCAACCATGTCAGGCATATATACAGAGCCTAGGAAATCTAGGATGAGTGGAATTACATTTCTGTCTTTAAGGAGCTGATATCCTCGGAGGACTCAGGAACTAAGCAGTTACAGCAGCACATGGTTAAGCATAAGTGAAATATCCCAGGTACTGAGGGAAGCAGAGGAGGCAGAACCTAAACATGTGGAGTACCAAAAGGGGATCACAAAAGCTTCCCAGCATGGAGGACACCAGGTTTTTAAAGAAGGGTAGGTTCTAGGAAGAAGCAATAGCCCGTACAAAGCATAGAGACAGGAGGGGGGATGTGCGTTCTGAGGAAACAAGTGGACTGTCATAGAGACTGTGTACGAGGTGTGGCAGCAGCTGGGGCTGGTAAGTAAGCATGCGAAAGGCCTTCTCGGCCATGTCAGGAATTTAGGCTTCACCTTGAACACAAGGCGCAGCCTTGGCAAGGTTTTGAGAAGGATTAGGTTTGCATTTTTTATATCTGTCCAAAGACAGGCAGTGTGGAGAATAGGTTGAAATAAGAAGGCCAGTTAAGAAGCCATTGCAGTAGCCCAGGTGAGAGATGGGGTGCCCTGGCCCATGGTGTTCTGGAAGTGGGGAGGGAGTAAGAGGTTTAAACAAAATCAAGAACATAGAGTCCCCAGGATTGACTGGTCATGGGGCTGGGGTTGGGGGAGAAGTCATCTAAATAAGCGGACGTTTCTGGCAAGGGCACCTTGTGTATGTAATGCTTTAACAGAGGTAATGAACACAGGGGGATGAACTAGTTTCAGAAAAAAGTTAACAAATTCAGTGTGGAATATGTTATGGTGACTCTAGAATATGTAGGTGAAGAAATTTCATCAATATTTGTGAGGATCCTGGAGTTCAGAAGGGGAAATGAGATGGAACGTTAAGAACTTTCTTGCATTTGTTGTAAAACTCTTGCTATAGACATATTCATCACTCCCTGAGAGTCATCCAGCATTAAATTCCTTTTCAAAAATTCCATCAGGACACCCCTTTCAATCAGAAAAAGAAAATGATGTAAGTCATCATGTTTACTTTTTTGTCCTGCCTGCCAGGAAGCTCAGAGTTATGTTTAAAGCTCCATTGCAATAACTATACGAAATCTTATAACTAATGTATTTGCTTTCCTGCCATTCTTATGGCTTTCATTTTTTATTTACAATATATCCTTCTCAGTGTATGTCCCATATTGTAAGTTGCCTCTACTTCTCTTTGGAAATAAGAAGTATGTTTTCACCAAGGTTGGGTCCTATCCACTTCAAATGTGTTTTTAAGTGCCTGAGAAGGAGTTCCTCTCTACAGTCTATGAGAGTAACTATTTCTTCCCAGGTATAAGAAAGAAAACCAAAAAAGGCCCTCTTCAGAAAGGGAATTAATCCTCAGAGAGCAGTTAGAATCAAGGGGGCTAGAAGCTTACAGATCATTACAGAAAGCTAGAGCTATTAATTCAAAAAGAGCATCGAAAAGGTATGAGGAGCAAAATCTGAGCAGAGGAGTTCCAGCCCAGCCCTTCACCCAATTCAGCTACACGGTGCTCTCTACTCCCAACATGAGGAGGCAGGGCCACCACAGAAATAGCATCATAGAGGGTTTGGACAAATTCCTTTCAGGTTATTAAGGGTTATCTTTAGCCTTTGAGGAAAAAGAATATGCCATAATAATAGCAACTGGTGTTTTTTTTTTTTTGGTTTTTTTTTTTTTTTTTAATGCTCTGACAACATTACCTAACTTAATCCTCCTCGATGTTCTGACTGGCAGGTAGGGCAGGAACTGTGGTTACTCACACTTTTACAGCGATGTGTCCTCTTGCATCATGTTTCTTGGAGCCATTTTTAGGAAAATAACACTGGGCTGGGCTTACTTCCCTCCACTGAGACCATTCACAGTTAATGCAGGATAATAACAAAAGCAAACATGGTGCTCCCTGAATGTCAGCCCAGCACTTTCAGCTTTGGGAACACGGCCACCCCTATCAGAATAGGTGACTCCCCCACAACCTCCCTGAGGTAAGCTGGGAGCCACTTATTATTCCTACTTCATAGATACAGAAGCTGCATCTCAGAGAGGTACCCCAGTAAGTTGTGCTCCCTCTGCACAACAATACCTTATACCTGGATTCATAGCATTCAGGGGAGGGCTTTAAGATCCTGTGCTCCTGAAATGATAACCTACCACCAGTCCGCTGAAGCCTCCAGCCTTCAGCAACTTATTTACTGGCACAGTGAGATGCTAATGATAGAAACTGCCAAATGGACAATTCTAGCTCATTTGAATTCCCTGTTCACTAATGAGTACAGCCCCTTGATCTCACAAAATTAGTAATGGGTTAGGACCTCTTCTTTCCTTCGGATAGAATCACCTGCCTCAGAGTGGTTAGGCAATACAGCAGAAATCTAAATAATTTTCAAGGAGTCAGTGAAAATCAGAACGGTGGAAGATAAATAGGTCTCACTGGGCCAGGCTCAGAAAGTCTTCTTAGCCATGTGGCCTGAGGGCAAGTCACTTCATCTCTTTGAGCCTTCATTCCATCTGCAAAATGGGTAAATAATAACCTCCGTCCTTCCTCAGCTCGTAGGCTGGTTATGAAGTCCATAGCCATGCTCCTGAGCATGACATGAGCAACATGGCTCCATGAGTGAGAAGAGAGTCACTGGGGAGACACACACAGAGACACAGTGACCCCTTTCCACACACATTAGAGCTGACAGCAGTCATTAGAAAATACAGTCAGGAATTCCTTTCAAAGAATCAATGAGTTAAGGGGCACCTGGGTAGCTCAGTTGGTAAAACATCTGCCTTTAGCTCGGGTCATGATCCCCAGGTCCTGGGATCAAGTCCCATATCAGGCTTCCTGGTCAGCAGGAAGCCTGCTTCTCCCTCTTCCTCTGCCACTCCCCCTGCTTATGCGCTCTCTCTCTCTCTCTCAAATAAATAAATAAAATCTTTTTAAAATTTTTTAAAAAGAATCAGTTCAACTATTTTACTCAACAGGGGAGATAAAAGCTATATCCTTCCTATAATCAACCAATCCCAGAAATCTCTTAAAACTTTAGTCACAGAATTTGCAAAATGCTAAATAATACACATTTTTTTAAAATATGGCAGACCGGAGGTGGGGAAGAAAAACGAGGCCGTCTAATACACATAAGTGAAAATATCCCTCTGGGTTTTAAAGAATTATGAAGAACCCTCAGTTTTCCACAAGGAGACCAGAGTTTTAAAATCACAGACAACAGAGCCAGGAAGACTTAGAGACCATTTTTCTCCTTTACCCTTCCCTATCCATTTCACAGACAAGGAAGGTTAAGACTCAGAGAGACTGGTCTCCTTCCAGTCATATTAGAGGATAGAATCAGATAGGAGCATGAGTTGTGTCCCTTGCTGCATTTAACCCAGCACACATTTATGAGGATCTACTAAATTAGTAAAACCTTGCTACGGAAACAAGGGTGAATAAACCAGCGAATCCACTTCCAAGAGATCACGTCCATTGGGGGAGATAAACACTGAGCAGCTGATGCTGGCCCAAAATGGTATGTGCAATATTAACAATGATCCAAAGTGCTCTGGGAACACAGAATTCAGAGCATTCAATTCTGCCTGCAGTTCTCAGAGAAGACCCCACACAGGAGTCAGCGTTTGAGTGTATGGTCTAGACGAGCATTCCGGGAGAAGGGAACAGTGAGCAAAAGCAAGGTGCTGCAGGAAGAATACAGCCTGTGCAGAGAGCCACATACAAATAGTTTGAAACAGCTGGAGGGTTTATAGAAAGTGCTTGAGGGCAATCTTGGGGGATGTCAACAGCTCTCAGCTGCCATCCTGCACCTCATTTGGCACGCTCCTGAGGCTGTGGCCTGTGTCCACCTAATGGGCCAGCACAACACCTGGCCAAGTGCCGATGGCATTGTGGGGTTTAATGAATTCCCTTTGAAGATGAGAGGACTGTGAGGGAGAGAAGAATTTGCCACTCAAGTGAGTCAACTGGAACGGAAGGTGTGTCTAGCTGCTCAGGCCCAGCTCTCTGGCTAGTCGACCAGACAGCCAGGGTTACCTCTCCTGGGGCCATGGGGTTCTACTAGGGATACTAGGGAACATCAAGCTGTTTGGGTTTTTTTTTTTTTCCTTTCTTTTTTTTTTTTTTCAGCAAGTAGTTCTAAGCCACAACACTTCTGGCTCACCCTTGCATTTGTAGTTTTACCAACATAATTGATCCCAGAGCTCAGTTTCTACCATACCCATTGGTTTCCTAGGGAGTAATGATATATTTAGGTCCCCTTAGAGCATCAGCACAGCCTGGCATCCTGGGGATAGCATGGAGGAACATGTAAGAGGCAGACATAAATAGTCCTGAGCTGTGTAGTCATCCTTTTGGGTGCTCTGAGCTTCCTGTCCTGAGTTAAGGTTTTTCTCTTGGGGTTAGCTGAGGCACCAAGAGATAAACAAAGCTTTAAAGGGACTCTCCCTATTGGAAAGCTCAAAGCACTTCCAGGACACTGCTTTGCCCTACCTTCTGATGTATGTGTCTGCCCTTCTCATGAGTACGCCCTTGTGCAGACTCTCTGAGGTGTGTGGGGGCAGAAAAAAGACCACTTGAGCATGAAATTTCACCGAGGTGCCCTTCCTCATACGTTGGGTCTACAAAATGTCAAAATAGCCAGGCAAATCATGCCAGGATTCATCATGGCAGTGGGCAACCAGTCACCCCTGATATTCAGCCCTGAGCCACCCAAATAACTTTCAGTGACTAAGGTTTTTTTCCACTTACACCGGATTCTTCTGGTTTCACCACACAATTATATTAGCAAATAAGATCCTTGAGTAAGCAAAATAGGCCTTTCACAGACACATTCCTTAGCTTACTACATATAATTTAGAGTCAGGGAACATCTATTCACATAAGCTTTTCAAAATACACCCCTAAGCCATTTTCATCATGTAGTTGCTGTGAACCCAAAAATCAAGTATATGCAAAAGCAGGCAGCCAGTAGCTTGCAAGAGAATGAGAACTGGGCAATGAAGCAAAGAACAAAATTAACATTTACAACGTATGTAACTGACAAAGGATTAATACCTAGAATATGAGGAGAGGGGGGATCCTACACATCCATTACAAGGAGAACAACAGAAATAAGTTAGCTGATTATATGAGCATGCACATCACAAAAAACAAAATGATCCTTAACATATGGAAAGGTGTTCAGCTTCACTAATAATCAAAGCAACACAAATTTAAAAATTAAGAGATGTCATTTCACACCCATCAGATTGGCCATAATTTTTAAAGTCTGGAAATATGAAATGTTTATATGAAGATATAAAACAACAGCAAAGCATAAAACATAATAGAGCTGGATAGAAATTCTGCAATTATCTACTAAGTTTGAGGCTACATATACCTTATCTCACAGCTATTCCACTCTCAGGTATACAACTGAGAGAATCTGTTTTCCTATACACAAAGAGTTTTATACAGGATGTTCACTGCATTGTTGTTTATAGGAAAGAAAAGAAATTTAGGACTTCATTAGTAGGGAAATGCTTAATAAATTATAATACATTCAAAAAAAAGGAATATGACATTGAAGTTAAAGTGAATGAAATAAAACTGATACACATTTAAAACAATAATATTGAATGAAAAAAGCAATTTTTAAAATAAATTGGTTTTATATAACTTATACAAATTTTAGACATGAAACTGCAGTCTTTATTGTCTTGGACACATACTTATGTGCCAACTATGGATGGGACAGAGACATACCATCTTTGGAGTGGTAATTGTTCTGTGAGAAAAGGAAAAGGGCTGGGAAAAGATGGGCTCTGAAAGGACTCAGTTGTCTTTGGTTATGTTTGTTTCTTTAAAAAGCATTTGAAGGGGCAGGTGTACCTCAGTATTTATAGCAGCAATGTCCACAACACCCAAACTATGGACAAAACTCAAATGTCTACAAACTGATGAATGGATAAAGAAGATATGGTGCATGTGCATGTGCGTGCACGTGCACACACTCACACACATACAATGGAGTATTACTCATCCATCAAAAGAATGGAATCTTGCTATTTACAATGACATGGATAGAACTAGAGGGTATTATGCTGAGCAAAATAAGTCAGTCAGAGAAAGACAAATACCATATGATTTCACTTATATGTAGAATTTAAGAAACAAAACTGATAAACATAGGGAATGAAAGAAAAAATAAAATAGGATAAAAACAGAGAGGGGGACAAATTGTAAGAGTCTCTTAACTGTAGGGAACAAACTGAGGGCTGCTGGAGGGGAGGTGGGTGTGGGAATGGGCTAAGTGGGTGATGGGCATTAAGGAGGACACTAGATATAACGAGCACTGGATGTTATATGCAACTGATGTACCCTGAAATTAATAATACACAATATGCTAACTAACTTGAATTTAAATAAAACCAAAAAATTAAAATAAAAAAATAAAATAAAAAACTGAAGGTGTAAGGAAATGTTAGCATTCTTAAAAGTCAGGATGATGGGAATATCAATGTACAGGTCAGGAGAGGTTCAGTTTTGCTACAGTAACAAAACTGCTGAATCTCAGTGACTCGGATTTCTTTTTCACTCATACATGGTGGGTTGGCAGAGGGGCTGTGCTTATTGTCATCACACAGGAACTAAAACTGAGAGTGTCCACTACCCCCTTGCTATTGGCTGTACCAGAGGGAAACAAAGAGCAATTTATGTGGTCCAGCCTGGACGTGGTCCAAGTTGCCTCCTCTCACAACTAATTGGACAGAACTGGTTATATGGGCCTACTCTGCCCAAGGGGACCAGGACGCGCAATTCCACAATGAGCCCAAAAGTGGGAAGAGTTGGAAATTTTGGGGCCAATGACAAGGAAGTCTTTTTGTAACAAGTGGTTGTTATAGTCTTCATCATCTCTTTTTACATGTTTGAATTATGTTTCGTATTTTATAAAATAGGGGTTGGCAGGGAGAGCTTTGGTTTGGGAATCCAGAGGCTTGGGCTTCAGTGTGAGAAAGAGAAGGTGACAGAGGCAAGGTGGGGGGACAAAGATAGTATGACTGTCAACTCCATGTTCCCAGACCATTTGATGTGATTGGTGACTGGCATACCCACACTGATGCTACAATTATCCCTTATTCAGAAAAGGACCACCACGTGAATGACCCTGAGCTGGTTGACCTACCTTGCTCTTATTTCCATGGAGGTTGAGTAGGTGACAGGAAGCTTGACACAAAGAGATGGAGTACAAGGAGTGTGGATGATAAAGTCCAAAGTACCCAGTCTGCCTCTCACACACTTCCTGTCACCCTGAGCAAGTCACCATACTTCCAGGGTCTATTTTCCTCATCTGCAAAATGGGCATAACAATAACATCTACATCTTTGAATAGCTGTGATAAGCAAATGAGGTATGTAAGGTGTGTTGTAACTGTAACGTGCTGTGCAGACGTTCACTATTATTAATGTCCTAAATTTTGCTGCAAGGGAAGCCTCAGGCCAGATTTACATTTCTGGCCGACAATGACTCATACAACTTCCCTCACTAGAGCCACCTGGTTGACAAAATGGGCCCAGGCATCATCCTGTGGTCCAACCGCTTAAAGAATCTATTGATTTCCTCTTTGAAAGTGAGTGTGGGAGCAGGAATTAAGCATTATTGTAGATTCCCTGGGGAAAGCTAGGGGGAGGGTATGATTCCTAGGAGCATAGCCTGGACGGGGAGAGGTTCTAGGCTGAGATGGAAGCCTAGGTCCCTGGGACTCGTCAAATGTTTGAGTTAGAAGACTACAGCAAGGAGAGAACAGCTCTTTCAATACCCTCATTTTCCAAAAGAGGAACCTGATGCCAGGAAGGCAAAAACAATGACCCTTTTCTGAAAGCAATAGAGAGTCAAGAGAGCTAGCATTCACCTGAGGTCTTCAATTAACTCAGAGTAACCAGGACAAGCCCCTTATGTGCAAAATGACACATGAACCTGACCTCCACGGTTACTTCTACTCTCTCTTGTTTTAGGAACACCCAGTTCTATCCCATGTGAAAAGCAGTATAACTCTCCCTAAAAGTGAGCTCTCTGATCCCAGTTACTGACTTTGCAGGCCGGCTCATAGGAGTTATCTCCTTTTCTCCTCCATATCCTGAAGGCCATGTATTGGTCGTCCTCCCTATCTTGCTAAAGGATGCCTTCTTGGTGACTCACCTGTTCTTTATTAACCCGTAGAGCCCTGATGCTCTTGAATCTACCCTAACCTAATAAATATTCCTACCTGCTTGTGTTTCTGGCTCTGGGGATGGGGCCAGAAAAACCTTCACCAAGCTGCAGAGAACACAGGACACAACTTGGGAAATGGCTCGTGAGCACCTGAATCTGACCCCAGAAGTCACTCCCAGAGGATGCTTTGCACATCAATATTGCTGCCAATAACCCTTCTCCAGAGATCACAAGAAGCTACACAGCCAGAAGCAAGGGTAAGTCTGACCCTGCAGCAGGGGCATCCTGCTTTGACAGTGAAGCAGACTCCACAGGAGGATGTCTCCTACCTCGTTACCTGGGACCTTGCCTCTGAGGCCAAGTCATTCTGCCAGGAATTCCCAGGACCAGAGAAAAGACCACTATCTCCATCGGTAGGAAGAAAAGGCGGCTATTACACCTGCAAGACACTTCACCTGTGAGGCACTTCTCAGTCTGCAAAGCACTTTCACACCCATTAGCTCATTTGATTTTTATGAAGAACTGAAAGTCAGCGAGAGAAAGGCTTATTCTCCTGCATTCTCGATAAAGACACTCATGTGAGATCCAGAGAGGTTGAAGGACTTAAGGTCAGATCTTTTGACTCCAATTCTGATTCTTTCTCTGTAGTACAATTAAAACATTATCATTTTATGATAACATTCTATTAATGACCAAGCCAGAGGGCCAGTATTTAAATCACTTTCAAATATAAAGGCACTCATCGGCTTGCTCCTGCCCTCCAATAAACAGTTCAGGGGGAGAAATCATTTGTGAAACCAAAACGCTTTTACGTTGTGGTTTGTGCTGTATCTGGTTTCTAGAAGCCAGGACTAAAGTCCACTTTCACCCGCTACCTGGATTTTTACTTGAGTCAGTGCAACTGAGGAAAGGATGATATGAAACAATTGCTCACATGAGCCCAGCTTGCAGCACAAGCTTACAGCGTGCGTGCATGCGTGTGTGTGTGTGTGTGTGTGTGTGTGTGTCTGTGTGAACTCAGAAAGTCAAAGGGAAGTATAAGGTTGGGTGTAGCAGAAACTCCTTCCCTACTGCTCAAAACCCTCAACAATTCCCTATTTCTCAGAGTGGTCCAGGGACCAGAGGCGTCAGCATCACCTGAGAGTTTATTAGAAATGTGTAACTTCAGGCCCCCACCCCAGACTTACTGCATCAGAAACTGTATTATAAGATCCCTAGAGGTCTGCATGTGATTGTTGAGAAGCCCTGATGTAGAGAATATGACCCAGATCACTGTCCCCAGGGGTGAAGTCCTTACTCACCCTGGCTGCCTGAAGGCAACACTTACCAGTCCACCCATCCTCACACTTCCTCTCTCACCTTGGCTCCTGCGATGATCTCTTCCTCTGGTGTTCCCCTGACAAATCCTTCCCATCCTTTGAAATCTGGCTCAAACACCATCTCCTCCAAGAAGCCAAATTTGGTCTTCCCACCAAGAAGTGATCTTTCCTCTTTCTGGACCCCCATATCCCAGGCCACGTACTTTCTGTCTTGGATTATAATTTTTCTGAGCATACTTTACTTCCCTCTCTAAATTATGTGCCCTTCAAGATCAAGAGTTGGTCTGATTCATTTCTATATTTCCCAAGCCACACATGACTTTGCAAAGTTTCTACCATAAACTGATTCTTCAATACATTCATTTTTAATGTTTCTGTCTCTAATTGAGGTGTCCAGAGCAATTAAGAAATTCACATTACTATTTTTGTTATATAGACAATCATTAGCACATATGATTATGGTATGAACTTGGAGCTGTTTATCTAAAATATCCAGTCACCATCACCAGGCATGAGCACAGACACCCCTCCGCCAAATGCACACCTATTCTGTTTCCTTTTCTATTTGTTCTTTCCCATGAGAAGAGCAATTGGCCAGAATTTATCGAGGTAGCAGGAAAATGACTTCTTTACACCTGATGTGCCAATTCCAGACTGATTAAGAGTCTTACCCAAAGAAGGGAAAGAACTTGAACCTATTACAAAATGGAACATAGTACCCAGATCCCGAAGTCTCTATCAGGACTGCATTTGGGACAAGCCAAAGTCCCCTGGCCCTCGTTCAGTCGCTTAATGGAGAAGACTCCAAAGACAGAACGCCACTGGTGTTCTTCCAATTATAGAGTCATCTGATTAGAATTACAGTAAATGCATAGCTCAGTTTGCATTGTCCTGAGCTGAACCGGCTACCAAGCTTCTATGGCTGGAGCATCTGAGGGTACTGAACTCTGAAAGTCCATTGTCTCATCACACTGGTGCACTCATGCAAGGACTCCCCTGGAACAGGGACAGACACAAGTCAGGACACTCCATTTCTGGGGACTCCAGAGCTCTCGAGGCCGGAGCTGGACATATAAGTGTATTACTGTTTGAAAGACAAAACTCAACACATACTCCACACATTAAACCATCTTAGAACTTTGGAGAAAATGTTTGCCCTTGGGATAATTTTAGAATTAATTGTTCCCATGTATTTCTAGCCTGTTAGCATTGAACCTTGAGAAGTGGTCTACACAGCACAAGTTTTCCGAACCATAAGATAGTATTTTGGTCCATGACTAAGTGAATTGTCTTGTTCTGTCTAGCTGTAGTGGGGGAGGCAGGAATTCTATATCACAAAGCCAGCCATCCCCTTTCACCCATTCCACTGGCAGCGTGAGGATTGGGAATCGTCAGGTTGTCGGGTCAAACCTGACTATAGTGTTATTGTTGCTTCTACTTTAACTACCAAACTGTTAAGCATTACTGCCCCAAACCGAGCTGGGGGCAGACACCACACTTTGAAGCCACCAAGTCGGAGTGCTATTGGATGAAACTCTGCTCTACTGGACCATGAAATGAGTTTTCAAAGGGACAGAGAATGACAAACGTGCAAGCCGTGACTAAAACTGTCTCACCAGAGTGCTAACACTCATAATGGAGCAAAAAGAAGCACCCCCATGTGATGGGACTCTGCCCAAGTCCTGGGGAGAGGCCAGGCCGAGTCACAGACCAGAGAACAATCTGGAGATGAGCTCTGGAGCCTCTGTTTCCTCATCCACAAAGCTGGTTTCATATGCGCATTGTGAGAGACTTATGCAATTACATATTATTCTTTTCTTAAGGTAGTGTTTGAACCCATGCCCTGAAACTGGCTGGCTGGATGAGTTTCTGGGCCCATCTTTCCTTGTCCAGGCTCATCCGCCTCCCAGGATCATCATGCTCATCCAAAGAAAACAAGAGGATTTGGGGGTAGCCCAGACTCACGTTGGGAGAACGAAATCTACACCCTTATTTTCTAAATGTCCTTCAGAGGAGCACCTGGGTGGCCTAGTGGGTGAAAGCCTCTGCCTTCAGCTCGGGTCATGATCCCACGGCCCTGGGATCGAGCCCCACATCGGGCTCTCTGCTCAGCGGGGAGCCTGCTTTCCCCAACCTCTCTGCCTGCCTGTAATCTCTGTCAAATAAATAAATAAAATCTTTTTTAAATAAGTAAATAAATAAATGTCCTTCATAGCGGAGAGCTGAGAAAGTGCCCTGATACTAGGCTTTCTTACAACACTAAGGCTTTTGCCACTCTCCTTCCCTCATCTTCACAAACCCCAGGAATCAAAGATGCATCGACATCAAGGTATACACAGGAACCAAATCACAGAGTATACTTACGCATACACACACACACACACACAATTGTAAATATATTTTTAAAGAACTTACCACATTTAACAAGCAAACTCTGTCAGAGAAATTCATGTGCAATTAGGAACGGGGAAGGAGAGTATTGGATCGTGGCCATGTAGGGAAAAGCTTTAATTACTGGTAGTTTAAAGAAAACCAACTTGCCCCTCCCTACCCTGGCTATTCCTGATCATGCTACCCATTGCTCTTCATTTGGCCTTCCCTGATTGATCACTGCACTACTTGCATTATAAATCAAACTTGATCTGGCATCACTTCAGACTCACTGGGCCCTCATCAACAGAAAATCTTGAAATGATGTAGAAGCCACCTGTGAAATGCTCGTACTGAAAGTGTTGTAGAGAAAGCTTATTTGCAGCTTCAGACTGGGTGACAGGACAACAGCAAGAAAGAGAGAGGGCCCTTCTAGACCATGAACAGAGGCAAATGGTGATCCAAAATCCAGGCTAAGTACTACCCAATGTCTTGCCATCAGGGCTTCACGTCCTGGAAATACAGTATGTCAGCCTACAAAGACCCAGAAATCTTTGACCCACCACCTCACTATGGAGGTGAGGAGACTGAGACTCAGCTTGGGGAAATGCCTGTGCCCAAGGTCACACAGTCAGTATGTGGCAGAACGGAGGCTCGAGGCCAGAACACCCACTGACATTCTGAAGACTGTTCCACCCCAAGAGATGGGAATTTATTAAAAGGCATAGACACATTTCCTAATTTCCCTCTGAAGGCTGAGTGTGCTTAGCCTCTTGTACGACAAACCAGAAAACTCTGCCAGGCCTTCAGCTCAGAAAGTAGCTGCTCAGTATTGCAGAAATTGGGATTCAAGGCCCAACTCAGAATAGGAATCCTCATGTCTCATGTGTTTTGGCTCCAACCCAAAGCCCCTTTGTCACTTAGAAAGAGAAAGGGTGTCAGAAATAAGTAAAAGGAAGGGAACTGTCTCTTCTCAGGGGCACCCCAAGAAGCACAGTGTCAGTGTCAGTACCCAGCACCTATCTATTCAAACCCTTCCTCTTCCTTTACAGGTGGGTAAACAGGGGAATGGGAAGTCACAGCTGTCTACTGGCGGCTGACCACGTGAAATCCTGGGCTGCACGTGTGTTTAACCAGCCCTCCATAGTTCTTTGCTGACCTTTCATCTCAACCTTGAATTGTTACCCCTTGAGAGAATACCTGCCGATGACTTATATTTTGCCATTTCTTGTTAGTATCAGCATTCTGAAAAGTACATTGTTGTGTGCTCTCCATTTCATAGATGAAGACATGAAGACACAGAGGTTCTAGTTGCAGAGCAAACCCAGAAGTGGACGTGGCTGAAAGATCCTACTCCAAGCTCAGCTGCAGCTTTCCAGGATGGGCACAAGGCCATGGGTTCAATCACCCCAACAAGCTGCCCCAGGTTCCAGACAATCCTGCACTGTTATTTTGCTAGAATACTTGTCTTCTCTTCATTAACGCCATCCCTGCCCCCACCTCCACACCCTCCACCACACCCTCAACACACACACACACACGTGTACACACTCACTCACACCATCTAATTACTTGTATTCATTTTTTTTTTTTTAGATTCAGCTTAAGTGATATTTCTTCAAGGAGGCCCTTCCTTACCACCCCCCAAAAACAGGTCCCCCTAATCTATGGTGTCTCACACTCTCTTCTTTTCATTTTTAATACTCTTTAAACATCCATGGGTAAAAAAAACAAAAATTTTTTAAAAAATAAACATCCATGGGATTGTGACCATCTGTCCTGAGTCTCTAACCTTCATGTCAGGCACTCAGGCACAGTCCCTGCATTTTGCTTTCCATCGTACCCCCATATTCTTGCCCAGCATCTGGTACCATGTGAACAATAAAATGGGTGAATGGTACAAAGAGCTAATGGGTCAACAGCAGGATATAAGCACAGTCAAATCTTCAGTAATTCATCTCTTGTTAGTGGTGCTTTAAAAGTTTGTCTCGGGGCGCCTGGGTGGCTCAGCTGGTTAAGCGTCTGCCTTCGGCTCAGGTTGTGATCCCAGGGTCCTGGGATTGAATCCCACATCAGGCTCCTTGCTCAGTGAGGAGCCCACTTCTCTCTCTGCTTGCCTCTCCTCCTGCTTGTGTTTTCTCTCTCTCCCTCTCTCTCTGTCTCTCTGACAAATAAATAAATAAGATCTTAAGAAAAATAAAAGCTTGTCTCAACAACCCAACAACTGTCCAACATCTAATTCAGAGTAGCCAACCCATGCTACTCTGCTTGTATACCTCCTGTTCCCTGTACTTGCTCTCACCGTGTGCTTATAGTTCCTATAGTCCTGGTTTCCCTTCCCCAGATTCAGCCTTCGACATCAGCCTCAAAGTAACGCTGAGAAATCTTCCTTGAACTCCTTGTAGAATATGAAATACCCCTTCACTGTTTGATCCCTGCATCCGCGATCAGCATAGTAGTCTGGCAGGGCTGAGATGCTGGGTTATCCATCTGCACACCCCCTGTGCAGGCCCTGCTCATAGGTGGTGCTCAGGAAATATTGAATGAATGAATCAAAGGATCAAGGGTTTCCAACACGAGATGCTGCATTATTGAGAGAAGAATGTCCCTGGTGTAGGGTTTTGCACACAGTAGGCACTCACTGACAAGTTTCCTTCAATGCTATCCTCTCCTAAAAACAACACGGAGTAGAGCAATGTAGAAGAAATAGTGTAAGCTTTACAATATTTCAGCTATACCTGCTCTGTGACCTTGGAGAAATGCCTTCATCTCAAGAGCCTCATGCTCATCTGAGGGCAATGCTGCTCCCCACCATGATGGAGAACAGATATTAACACATCTGGCATTTGCCTGGCACCCTGGAGTTGTTCCTTTTCCCCCTTCCTTCCTGGGAGTCACTGAGAATGGCCAGCCTCACTCTTCATTCTGTCTCCTGGGAAGAAACAGTGGTAAAGGGATTGGAACCCGGAGTCTGGGACCCTTCCTCTTGTCCCCAGTTGACCCCCTATGGCCAGCAGCTCCTGCCCCAACCCTCTCTATCCTGGGGGAGGGAAAGGTGATAGGAATAGGTTGAAAGGATGGATGACTCAGCTCCAGTGACTAAGGCGAGGAGGTGGTGGTGGCAGGTAGGGCACACGGGCTGGAGAGGAAATAAGTGAACACTCCATCTGATGAAGAATGAGAAGGGGTTTGGCCTTGCTGGGCTTCTGACTCTGATACGGAGCAGACAAGTAGGGGCCTGAGTGCCTTTCCAGGGCATCCTCTGTTTCACCCGTTAGCAAACTCCCTGCCGGCCCAGAGGGATCTGCCAGAGCAAATGGGTATCTTTCTGTCCTCTGGAGGTTTTCAGTCCAGGTGTTAAAACACAACTGAATACCACTTTTGATGAATTGGCTTTTAAAGAGCATTCCATCTCACTGAAATCAATGCGCATGGGTTCAAATCTTGACAGCTACCTGACTTCCAACCTTGGCCTCTCTCCTGTTTCTTCCATCCACGTTACCACTTTGACATCCCCAAGCACTGAACAAGCAACAAGTTTAAAACTGTACACACAAAGACCTCTGCACCTGCCTTACTCAGCTCCTCCCCTGGCTGACTGTACCGCCATCTACCCGATCACCAACCCAGGCGCTGCCGCACCCCTCCCCCACCCATCGCTCCAGGACCCATGTCACTGCCAGGGCCTAAATCTTTCACCTTCACTTCCACCTTTCCTTGCAGCTGGAACTGGCCAGGCCCTCATCATCGTGCGCTGCGACTCTTTCTGGCATCTTCCAGCTGGTCTTCCTGCCTCCAGTCTGTCTCCAGTCCATTTTCTAGACTGTCCGCAGAATGATATGTTTAAGCCTTATTTTGAACCTTGGTATCCCCCTGTTTCACATCCTTCATTGCTTTCTCAGTTCCTGCGGGGAATAGTCAGACTCCTGAGTCTGGCATATAAAACCCTTCTTGATCCAGCACCCCCTCCCCACCCCCTGGCTTTACCGCTGACCCCACCCTACAAATGCAAGTGGACAGAGACACACACTAGATTCCAACCAGCCTCGAGTCCCATATCACACTGTGCTTTTCGCACCTCTGGGTGTTTGAACATGTTACCTTCTCACAGGTAAGCACTTCTGTGTCTTTGGAAAAAAATTTTCTTTTTTTTTTTTTTTTTTTTTTTTTTTTTTTTTTTTTTTTTTTTAAAGATTTATTTATTTATTTGACAGACAGAGATCACAAGTAGGCAGAGAGGCAGACAGAGAGAGAGGAGGAAGCAGGCTCCCTGCTGAGCAGAGAGCCCGATGCGGGGCTTGATCCCAGGACCCTGGGATCATGACCTGAGCCGAAAGCAGAGGCTTTAACCCACTGAGCCACCCAGGCGCCCCTGGAAAAAAATTTTCTTACCAGACTTGGCTCAAGTGTCATCTGTGATGGGTGGCCCTCTTAGACACCCAGAAATGAGACGGTAACTCCTTCTGTGAGCTCTGTCAAAACATTGTCACTCACAGTAAACACCTGTTGGCATTGTGACTTCTTGTTTTTACATGTCTCTCTCCACTAGACTGGGAAATCCTCAAAGGTGAGTCCTTCCACAGAATGCCTATTCAACATCTTTTTTTCTTCTTTTTTTAGTATATGAAATATCAAAGACAGGTATGAAGTAATAAACAAACTACTTCTGTCCCTTGATCCTCAGCGTTTGTTTCCATCCACAAAATAGGTATCTGAACCAGACACCTTCTAACGCCACCAGCCTCCAATTTCATACTGCATCACCCTTCAAGTGCACAGCTTACATCCTTGGCCCACTTCAGTAGTAGGAGATTTTGCTGAGTTATTTTTCCCAAGGAAGGAGTGGGACTGTGGGTCCACCCACACAGCAAAATGGCTGATCTCAGTGGCTCCGACTGAAGTCACAGAATTGCTCAAAGACAGGGCTCCACACAGGAACCCAGAAACCCAGGACCCACGCTGTCCCAGGCCAGGACTCCGCCTGTGTCCCCAGCACCCTCGTGACCATTGCCCACCCACACGGGTGCTTGTTCGTGGGCACTCACACAGACATTGTCACAGTCCTCGGGCAGGCACAGAGGGTGACGCATCCATGCAAAGGAACCACCCACAAAGTCTCACCTCCCCCAGGGCATTGTCCCCATGATCCCCACACCTCCAGCACCGCCTACGCACTCACATACCCACAGGGTGCTGGGTTGTCTGTCTGCAAGTCTTGGAGTTTTACACATTGGACCACAGCGTCTTTCAGCAGGTGGAGACAGGTGCATCTGTAGGCTGATGACTGTCTTCCTCTGACCTTCCTGGGCACCTTGCCCCTCAGTAAACAGCTTCTCTGCTGGCCTGAGCAGATCTGCATTCTCCTCCCAGCTTCTTCTGGGAACATTATTTATCTCCTTGAGCCTCAGTTTCCTGACCTATAAAATGGGACAAGTCCCATGTTTGTTTGGAGGTTTTAGTATTGATGCATGTTCATGCATTTTACACATATGGGAATAGATACAATATTTACATATGTATAAGGGTGTGTGAATGTGCGCGCGCGCGCGTGTTTGTGTTTAAGAGTAAAGAATACTTTCCCAGGAGTTAGGAATGAAGTATAATGAAAAAAAAAAAGCATGTGTTATAGGACAAGACTTCAATACCCTGGTTCAAATACTGACTATGGCTTACAAGCTTTTGGACTCAGGAAAATTTGCAATTGACTGAAGCCTCAATTTCTCCACATCACAAATGGAAATAAGGAAAACTCTCTCATAGATCTGCTCTGCAAATTAAATAAAATCATGCCCCCCAAATATTGAACTGTGTGTAGCACACAGATGGCTCCAGAATTGTCACTCCCCCCAGAACGCCTGCATTTCACTCAGGGGCTCGAGTCACTCAGACCCCGCACATATTTCTCATTTGCAGAAGGAGAGGGATAAATGTGACAATTCCATGGATTCCTTCTAGCCTCGGGATGCCAACGCCATGTATCAAATGTCTATTTCACGCAAGCACGTGGGTTTAAATAATGAGCGTGGCCCAGGGGAAGCCCCTGATGCTCGCTTCCACTTCCAAAGCCTTTCCTTTCTCCGAACGTGCCCTTTGCTGGCTCTCATAGTTTCAGTACAGAGCCCATTGATGGCTAGGAGAAGGAATGCCCAGCGCAGCTGCGGGTCCACTTGAGCCCTCCCAGCTAGCACCCGCAGGCCCGCTCTCTGTGAGCTCTGTGTTTGCAGAGCCTGTTGTTGTAACGATGTCTGGAATCCTCAACACCTGCACGTCAGCTTCCTGGGCATTTCCAATCCCCTCCTCCGCCCCCCACCCTCGGCTTCCATTTGCATCTGAAATGCAGCTGCTGGGGCCCTAAGGAGGGGAGCCAAGTGGACAGGACATCTCCTTGTCTGCTCTCCCTGCCTTGAGTCAAACCGAATCTGAAGCTTCTCTGTGCGAGGGCTTTTGTTGCCTCATCATTATGTTTAAATGAGCCTCATCTGCAGAAGCGTTTTTTTTTTTTTTAATAAAATAAAATAAAACCACCACAAAAGACCAAAGCAGATGACATCTGTTCTTTCGATGAAAGCTTTTATGGTCCTGAATTAGACTAAAAAAAGAAGAAAAGAAAAATTGAAAGGGGCTGGGCCTCATTGGTACTATTCCTCCCCCTCAGAAAACAAAACAAACAAGATGAGTCTATGCGGGGGTCGAGGGGTGCTGAATGGATAAGAAGGGGAGCAACAAGGGCAAATGAAAGGACCCTTCCCGCTTCACCAGCAGTTTTGCCCTCGCTCCACACCAGCAATATGCGGACACCATTCCTTTAAGTGCTACTTATTTTGGAAGGTGTTCAAATTTCTGTTCTCCATGCACATTTCATGGGCAAAATATTGAACAACTCTTTAGCTGTTTTCCCAGCCTTCTCCAGGAGAAGATAGAGCAGGTTGGTCTGATGTCAGTGATACCTGGAATAGAATTTGAAAGACAGTGATCTATGTGCTGATAACCCCAAAATCTTGATCTTCATCTTCATACTTGTCTACAGACTAAACCCTCCAACCCAGCTCACACGTTGAATTTCACCCTTTCTCAGTCCGCACCTGCTTCTTGTCCACTGAATCCTACCCAGCCCCGGATTCCTGGATTCCTTGACACTTCCTTCTTTCACAAGCATGCCACATCCAACCCATGCCCAAGTCCTATCAATGTTTCCCCAAAACATCTCTGATCCCTCCTCTTCTCTCTGCTCCACTGTCACTACCTGAGTCCAGGCCACCTTCATCTCTTGCTTAACATGTGTCAAAATGTGCCACGCCCAGCGGCCAACCTTGCTGATTATGATCACTCTTCAAGCAAAACACTCCATGGTTTTGGAAGGGTTTAAATCCCTCAGCTTGGTTTACCAGAAAGTTCGCAAGCTGGTCTCTGTCTACCTCGCTGACTAATCCCCACCTAATGCCCTCTAATCCAGCAAGTCCTCGACCTTGGTGTGCCCTCTCTCACCTCAGGCCCTTGAATAGGCTGGGCTTTCTACCTGGGACATCCTTTGACCCTACATGTAGATTTCCTCCACTCACCCTTCAGGTCTCAATTTAAGTGCCACTCTTCCGGGAAGATTTCCCTGACCACATCTCTTGACCCCCCCACTCCAACCACACAACTAGGTTGGTGCCCCTCTTAAGGGTACTCAGCACTGTGCGCTACCCCTTTCAGAGCATTTGCTCATTGTATACTGTTGTTACTTATTCAAAATTTTGTCTTCTCCACTGAAAAGTCAGCAGCAGAGCAATGGGTATCTCTTTTATTTTTTCAAGTATTAACTGATAAACTTCAATGTGCCTACAGCATGGCTAAAGAGACCACTTTCTACAAAATGTGAAATTGTATATATGTTTTGTAATGGAATTCTTCCTCTGGAATTTTAGGTGTATTTCAAAATAGTACCGTAAACCAAAACTAGGAAAGCTGTCTACAGCTTCAATTTCATTTCCAGGCCCCAGTCCTGACAACCAAACTCTGATGCAAGTTCTAATGATGAGACTCTTTCATAGACAAAATGAACCTGATAAAGGGGAGCTCCTCACCTCCCTCTTGAAGTCCCTAAGACCATTTCCTCCTGAAGTTTTTCTCTTTCATTTTCCTCCTAGTCCCTGATGCTTGCCAGGCTCCTTCCACAGCAAGGAACACAGAGGAAGATGGGGCGGGTGGGGGCTGGCAAGGAAGGGAACCAACCAGCCTTGACTGTTGACCAAGTGCCGGGCACTCTTCAGCGCCTTCCATGCCCTCTCCTAGCAGCTCCGTGAGGTACACACTATCTTCCTCCATCCACCAATATGGAAACTGTGGCACAGGAGTTAAGGCAATTGGCTGTGGTCACACTGCTGTAAATGGCAGAGCTGGCACATGAACTCAGATCCACCAACTCAAATTAGCCAACTCTTCGATTCTAGGCTGGCACCTTTCAAGGAGTAGAAATCCCAGAAGAGGAGTCTGGCACAGAGAAGTAAGTTCTCTCCCAGCCTGAGAACCTTAGCAGAACCCCACTTAGCAGACACAGGAAAGAACAAAGGCAGCAGCGCCAGAAACTAGTTCTACTGGAGGGCACATGGAATCCGAGAGAACAGGCTGGAAACCAGGAGGCTCTCTCAGCTTTTCAGACATCGCCAGCCTCGTCACTTTTCCCAGGCAGGCATCATACTCCAAAGCAGATCATTGGTCTTCTATAAATATCTCTCCACACCCCTCATGCTCTTAGCTTCTTGGGGGTTAGGGACCTTACTGCTTTAACATAACTGACAAAAACAAAACAAACGAACAAAGAAACAAAAACCGCCATGATTGAGAACCCATTCTTTTCCTTTAAATTCTAGTTTGATGGTAGGATTTGCCAGTAGTTAAGTTGCATGTTGTTCCCCTTCTGGTCATCTCACATTCTTTCTAGGATTTTCTCCTTTAGGAAGTAGAAATGAAACATGTTTGCAAAATCAGACAGTGGGGTGGTTCTAGCAAAGACTGCTTTGTTCACTAGACCGCTAGTTATGAATGAGTGGGGGAGATTGAATTTGCTTACCATTAAAACCCCTCCGCATACTGGAATTCTAGAGGCTGAAGTCCAGCACATACACAGAGCCGAGACGGAAAATCCTATGTGAGGTCAATGCTCCTCCATGATTCATCTTTTAAACACAACACACTTTCCCACTTTCTTGACAAACAGGTGGACCAACTGTAATGATACCCTCCTCCCATTCTGGGCTAAAGGAATCTCAAGGATTCTGGAGTGATCAAAGAAGGGTAGGGAGGAGTGAAAATGGTAGATGACTTACCAGTAGACATTTCTGAGCATTGAATATCCGACATTGTAAAAATACTATTACATATGTGATTTAATTTAGTATTAAATGCCCCTTCAGATTGATGGGTTTAGCTACCATTTCATAGATAAATCAAAGTTCGGAAATACTCACTGGATTTTTTGGAAAACATGAGTCCTTTTATTCTCACCTTCTCTCAGGTGTCTATATCCATCCTGGAAGAAAATTTTGGACTGAAAAGAAACCAGAGCCATGGGTTTCATATGTACACACCTGGAAAAACTCTCGGCTCTGGCATCTAAGGACTGAGTGAGAAGGACAAAGGGAAGGGGAGGCCAAGCCGAGAGTGGGACAGGACCTGGATCCTGCTGAGACGGGACTGGGAGAACAGTGGCATTTGGCATTTAGCATCTTATTCAACAATCTTTTTAAAACTCTCCAAGATTATTTAGACAAAAAGAAATTCCTGAAGAAAGGGGCACTGGTGAGGAGTGAGCCTTGAGCTGTTGACATATGTGTTCCTTATGATTTCCTGGGCTGGTTAAAGGCAGAGACAATGGCTGGAGGGACCCAAGGAAAGGAGATTCAGAAGAAATGCAACTAGCCTGGCCTGGCATGAGATGAAGAAAAGGGGCTGTGCCTAATCCCTAATATATAAGCCACTGAACTCTCAATAGAGGGGAAAAAACTCCCAGTCTCACATGGCTTCCATGGCCAACCAATATGTTAATATCTTAAAGTTCTGTGTAAGAAAAATATCCAGTTGAATTCCATAGCTAGTTGTAAAGTAAAGATGACTACTCCCATTCTGAGGCTAAGGAATTTTAAGTATTATGAAAGTCAATGGGTCGCTCATTCTCTCTTTCAATAACTATTAATTAAGCTTCTACTATATGCCCAGAACCGGATACAGTGACAAATCAAACAGACATAAAGCTTGTAGAGTAGTGAGTAAACAGCCATTAAATAAAAATTCAGTACAGAAATAAATTCAAAGATACAAATTATGATACATTCACGAAAGGGAAAGTGTCAGGAAGTGTGAAGAGACCTAACAGAAAGAATGGCATAGTTTTCATTGGTGGGTCAGGGAAGACCTGTCTGTAGAGGTGATCATTATGCTGTCAGTCAAGAAAGGAGCAGGGGGCAAACAAATTGTAGAAACAGCCTTTGCAAAGGTCCTGTGGCTGGCAACTGACCAGTGTAGCGGGGGGGGGGGAAAGGGAAATTCAGAAGACAAAGGCTCATATTATGTAGGCCTTGTAAATACGGCAAGCGCTTTGAATTTAGTGGAATTGGAACCCACTAAAAGATTTTAAATAGGGAAGACATGTGACCTGATAAACACTAAGAAATGCTCTACTAATCATGGAAAATGGATCCGCTGAGGATGGGAAACCATTGCTGAAGTCCCTCAAAGAGTTGATGAATCAAGTCCAGGAAAACATAAGTCTTAGTCCTTGACTCAAAGTCTTCTTTAAAAAACCGTTATCTGTGGGGTGCCTAGGTGGCTCACTCAGTTAAGTATCTGCCTTCAACCTAGGTCGTGATCCCAGGGTCCTAGGATCAAGTCCCACATCTCTTCTTCCTCTGTCTGTTGCTCCCCCTGTTTGTACTCCCTCTCTCTCTGACAAATAAGTAAATAAAATCTTTTTTTTTAAGAAACCATTATTTGTGACTTATAGTCTTAAAACATACATCATTTTATTAAACAGAATTGTACATTTTTCAAATTACTTATGAACTAAAATGATCTAACATCCTAAGGGGTTGCTTCAGGGTGATGAATGTCTAGCTGGCTTCCTTGGTCACCTTTTTCTACTTTCCAGGTTTTCCAAGAACAGAGGTTGAGGAGGACAGGCATAACTGAGGACTGCTTCTCTAGGTCATTTGCATTTGATTCTTCCACTCAGCCTCAACTACATTACACAGCAGCAGCAACAAATGTCAGAGGCAGGAAGTAGACAACAAGAAGAATCAACCACAATTTTTTTTCATCCAAACTTACACACACTATCACACACATACAGTTGGTTTGAAGTGGGGTGAGGGGAAGTAGCCAGCCTTCTCGCATTTTTAACCAACGGGATCTCCTGTCAGCCCTCAAAACAACAGCTTTTCAGTCAGTTGACCTTTCGTGATGGAGGGTTTTGTGGGGAGAAGAGAGAGAAAGGAAGGAGAAAACTTAGGCTTTGCATCATTTGTCGTTCTAACAGTTGAGCACTGAATCGGTCTTATGTTACAGACACCTTATTTGATTAAGATACAATCCATGGGTCATTCAGGCTTATAAAGTACTCATGCTTAATTGCAAAATTCACAATGAAGTGGGATACTTCATCACCAAACAGGAGGTTAGTCTGGGGCTCATGGGTTGCCCTCCAACACACTCAATTCATTTTCTCCGTCTAATGTTGTTTTTGATACATAGAAGGAAAAATACAGGCTAAGGCAACAGTACGTGGTACACCAGCAGTTAGCTAGGCATTAGTTAAGGGAGCTAACGCTCATTCGAGACACGAACTGCTGGTAGGCCCATCTCCCAGAGTTCCAAGAGTCCCTCCAAAGTGTTCATAACCATCTGAAGTGCATAGGCACTGCAGGAAGTTATCTGTAGCCTCAAGAAATTCACTTTGAAATCTGAATGCTGAGATCTTGGTTTCCATTTTTACTACATTACTCCTTGCCTGCCACCTTGTTTCTTTCTAGGAGCAGGCTGATGTTCTGGCTCTGAGCAACTTCAGCTCAAACATCGACCAAATATCCAGTGTTCCAGGCATTGTGATGAAAATATAAAAACAAAGACTTGATCCTGCATCTGAACAAGCTTTCCCTCTAATTGGTCACTGGGTTCTGTCCCCTCTGTGACTCCATGAGACATACCCGGCTATGGCTTCCTGCCCACTAACGTGGAGGCATGTAAAGCACCATGGGACAAAGAAAAGAAAATTAATCAGAGAACACATGGGCTTAAAAGGAATTCAGAAGAGTTGGTCATTTGGAGAAGAGGAAGGGAGGGCATTCCCAGCAGAGGGAATGGGATGAATCAAGGCAGGGAAGCTTGTGTGCACATGAGGTATGTGGTCATTACTGTGCTATGGCAAAGCAACAGCAGGTGTTTTTCCCATCTTGGGAGGGAGCAAGTATCAGTGGTCAAATATCTCCACCAAATCTGGGAGAACTAAGCCCTTATCCCATGCAATACAGAGGAAAGAATTCTGGATTGGCCCTCAGGAGACCCATTGTTCCTACATCTAAAATACCAAGTGACTTTGAGCTGGATGTTTCCCCTGTCTGTGCCTGGGTTTGGCCACACCAAAATGGGAACAGAGACCCCTTTCAAGGGGTCCTTTCTAGGGTTAAGTGGGACAATATTATGTGAAAAGTTAACTAGCAAGTATCAAATCCTTTTTGATAAGAGGGTAAATCATAGATAGCACACTGAAAAAGGTATTACTATTATTTCCCGTGGGCACTGTCGTGACATAATCAGGCACCAGCAAGTCATCCAGTGGCTGAAGTGTAGGAAGCATGGCTAAGACTGCTAGGAGAAACTCTTGAATGTGTGTCAATTTTGTATTTCTTTCAGTTGATAAACAGGTTTAGCTACTATTATTTTCACATACAGATAAGTAAAAATGTCTCTTAAAGAACATTCAAGATGAAAAATAGAACCAATCACTCCAACTACTTTTTCTGTGCCCTTGTAAATGACCCAGTCACTGAACCAACAGGTTACTATCTGAGAATTTCTGAAGGCCACTCACTGGTCAGATGAAAAATAGGTATGATTTAATTCAGAGAATGGGAGTTTGAAATAGCCTCCAAGTTCCCTTTCAGCCCTAATGCTTCTTAAGTACTCTGTATACGGTGCCGATGCCAGACCCCAGTACATACACCATTTCTGAGTTCCAAGATGCTGGGGCCTGGGCCATCCCGCATGTGGCTCCAAGAGTCTGGTGTTTATGTTACAACGCTGAATGTGGGCTATACACTCGCTGGAGACTTCATGAGATAATACAGGGACATTTCTAAAAGAGCTTTCTGCTGGAACCCTGAGCAATTTGGAGCAAGCTGAAGAAAGAGAAAAGCAAACTTGTCAGCCCCTGGAAGCAAAGATTTAGCTGTGTGTGACACCGGTGATTACGAGATGATGGAAAAAAAGACAATTCTAAAACCGCCGACTCTGCTTCTGCACTTTTCTTGTGAAAGGCTGAAAATGTCTTACAGACATGGATATCCATTTTTATCATTGGCAAGTTACTTTTTCCTCCCAGAACTGCCAAGCTTCCCCTTCCCTCATTTTTAAGAGATGTCGACCCTATTGAGTGAGAAGACCTTTGAAACCTGCCATGTCTGTGGTGATCATTGCTTCCTAGGGCCAGAGCAGGCCTTGACATTTGTTCCATTCATCCCAGATAGCAACCACATCTCTCTGTTCTCCTGCTAGGACATGGGAAAGAAGAGATGGACATGAAAGTGTTCAGCTTCGCTGTGTGTCCTTGAGCAAACTCATTTACATTTCTGGCTCTCCATCTCTTTTCATCATTATCCTTGGAAGGTAGACATGACCTCTAATATTCCTTCCATTTCAGATCCTTCACAAAACCAGGACTCTTCCAACTGTGCTCTATTAGCAGGACCAAGAGCCATGAAGAAGATCATAGCTGACACCTCTGCTTGCTCAGTTCTAAAATGAGGATAATAACACCTACTATGCAAGGTGGCTGGAAAGATTAGATATAATATATGCAAAGCTGCTAGCCCAGTGCCTGACACCCTGCAGGGGTCCCATAGGTGGAGGTTTTTAAATCAAAACCTAAAGATTTCTGGGATAAGCCTTTGCCAGCCTGACCTCTGTCTTAGCGGTCCCAGGCATCTCGGTGGCTTGAGCATGTGGTCCCTGACTTCCTGCTGGCCACTGGGAGTCCCAAGTCCAAACATCAGAACAATGTTTCAGACTCTTCTATTCCATCCAGAGGCCACATGGAAAGCCTGCAAAGCTTTCTGTTTCCTTTGGCTGGAACCTTGTGGCCGTGACAGCAGGCCAGCTCCAAGTGTCTGAAAGGGAGGGTTTTCCAAAGGCCAGCCCTTTCCTCCACTGTGCTGGAGCCTGCAACCACTCTCTCCATTTCTTTCAGTTGAGGGGGAAGGGAGTGCAGGGGACCAGGAGCCTGAAGCAGGACTACCCAGGACGTCCTTCTGTGTCTTCTTTGCCAAGTTGCACTCTCCCAGGGTACTAAGCACTCGAGAAGGGTTAAACCTTCATTGCAACAGTGATGTCGTCGTATTTAATGTGCAATCTAGAAGCTGTAGAAGTATGTCTCACTTGCCCCAAGTCCCCACCCCCTGCAGAAGCTGAAAAAAAAATCAGAAAATTCCATTTGCTTTTTCCTATTTAATGAGGTCGAACATTCTTAAGGAATGAAAAGCACAGCTCCAGCCTAGCTTTTAATTAGCTTCAGGAGCCCTTGTTTCAAACTAGCCTCGTTCCCAAAGCTATTCTCTCTCTCTGCTCTGAATGAGATGGAAATTCAATTGCATCTGCCTTGTCAAGTCATAATAAGATGCTCCCCTCACCCAAGGTCACATGGGGAAAGACACTTAGTAGCCAGACAGACGCTGCACTTTTTGACCCCAGCAAGACACCAGAACCTGAAAAGGGCAGTTAAAAGAACTCTTGTTTAGACCCAACTTGGTGTTGTTTTCTTAACCGCACGATGTGAACTCGGGCCAGTTCTTCAACATGTCCGGGGGGCGGCGGGCAGGGGGGGAGGGGGAGCGGACTTTAGAGCCAAACAGATCCAGGATCAAATCCTACCTTCTCGTCCAGGCGCCTGGGCCAGTTAACTCAGTGCTTGCAGCTTTGGGCCCCCTTTTCTGTGACATAGCCATCACTGCTTACCTCGTGGGCTGACCAGAAGGAGCAAATGAACTATTGTGAGCGGAGCACAATGGCCTGGATGTCGTTGACACAGCTCTTCCTCTTTCCTCTCATCTGTACAACAGGGTTCATTGCCCCCACTGTGACTGTTTAACTGGGTTGGAGCAATGACCCTAAGGGAGTATATATGTAAGAGGGTAGGAGCCTGGGTTTTATACTCAAAAGTCAGGGGTCAAACCCCAGTCCTGCTCCCACCGACCAGTGCAACCCTGGCCAAGTTCCAGAGCCTCACCGTCCATTCTTTTTTTTTTTTTTGAGAAATTTATTTTTATTTTTATTTTTTTTATTAACGTATAATGTATTATTAGCCCCAGGGGTACAGGTCTGTGAAATTGTCAGGCACACATTTCACAGCACTCACCACATCACATACCCTCCCCAATGTCCATAACCCAGCCACCCTCTCCTCACCATCTATTCTTATGGTAAGTGGGGACATCAGTAGCTCCCCCAAAGGATCATTGTAAGGACTAAATGAGTGTCCAAAAATCCCTTGCCGAGTGCCTGGCACACGGTGAGCACGCAATAAATATTAGCTACCAACGGCAGCCACCACAGCTGAGAGTACGCTGTAAAATTTAAAATCCTCTAAGATGCCCATCTCAAATCCTTTCTGGAAGGGATGTGCCAATGTTACCGGTGCTTATGTAAATGTAAGTGGTTATTATTTATGTAGGAGAACATTACTGAGTCTTATTCAGGAAGAGGGAGAGAACAATGCAGAGAAAGGAAAAATTTACGACGGTCTTCAAAGGAGAAAGAGAAGAAGATTACTTCTCACCCAGCACCACAGCAGCGGCCCCATATATTAGCTCAGAGCTCCCTGTCTGCAGAAGTTACATCAATAGAGTCTTCTCCAAAGAAAGAGTAAAGGGAGAGGAGACACATGGAAATGGACGGGGACGAAACCCTCAATCTATTTCCTCCAAAATTCACCTGAAGTCTGTATTTATCCAGCAGAATCTTGCTAAACACCCACCCCAGGGGAGATGCTGCTCCCTGAAGCCCGGTTCAGCCCCTGGGGACTCAGCAGTCTAATGAGAACCTTACAACAAGTACATAAATAACTAATTAAAGGTAGAAAGTGAAGTGTCATGAATCATTACCATCATCATTATTAGAAGTCCTTTTTATGGGATTCCCCATACTTGGTATACCATCCTCTTTTCCCAAAAAGAATTTGGGGCAATTTATGACATAAAAGAAGATGTACACTGAACAATAAACAAACCTAGAACTAGAAACTTGGATTAAAACAAGAAGAAATGGCAAGACTAATATAATTGTTGGGTTAAGCATCAGATTCAGCTTCTTCTCTGAGCTTCCTGGAAGTCAGGGCAAAATGGGATACTCATTCTTATAATTTATTATTTCTTTAATGTGGCCACTTTCTTAAGCAATATACAGAAACCCACGAAAGGTCTTATTTCAATAATCTGGTACTTTCTACTCAATTGACGAATGCCAAGGGCATGCATGTCTGTGGAATTTTGAGACATTCAGGTAAGCCACTAATCATTATCAACATTTAAGACTGATTTGAAGTTTGAATTACTATTGTACTATTGCTGTTTTTCGTTTCTGTTGGGACGGTTTTCTCAGCCAGCAACTATGCAGAATGTAGGTCTATAAGAAAAAAATATATATTCTTGAGATATATATATACTTTAAAACTCAGAGCAATTTTTGTATCATAACGCTAGACCGGCTTGTTTTATTTTCAATGAGATTTCGCTATGCCAGAGGGCTTTGATGTGTCACAGAGCTCTCTTGGCTTAATTGCTGCTGTTTACAGGTCATACCCACTTAGGTGGGTGGGAGTGAGTAGAATTGGGCAATTGTACAGAAAAATCAAAGACACTTGCTTGCAAGGGTGCCTACTTCTGAGAATTACCATGAATTTTGCATGCCACTGACTAAGAAAGGAAGGAAGGAAGTGACATCTTGAAGGCCCCGGGTTTGGGCGGGCTGCGGTGTGGCCGACCAGCTGTTATTCTTCTTCTGGCTGGTTTCTGGCCTGTTGTGATGTCTTTGATTCACCTAGGAGAACTTGAACTTTAAAAGCCTGTTTTAAAATACCCTGTTTTGCCTTCTTTTCTAGTGCAATGTACAGAAGTCTCATGAGTTTGATTAATGAGGAAGAATTTTTTTTTTTTCAATGAGAAACAAAAATACAAGACAAGCAACAAAGAACGAGGAAGGAGTGCTACACTGGAAGAAATAAAAACATTGCCAAGAGGGGGAAGGAGATGAAGGCGGTCAGGAGGCCATGGTGACCGGCAATGCCCCTGCTCAGACCCTCTGCTCAGACCCTGCAATGCCCCTGACAGGGGATGGGGTGCTCAGCCCTCGACCATGGTGGGAGAGCCCTGCTCAGGGACAGGGCCGGACAGAGAGCCTGGAGACACGTGCCGGCCAGTACCACACACATCTGTTTGATTTGGCACTGCTCACCGGCCAGCTGCTGGCACAGAATCAGAAAGGGCAGGTGGGGGTGCTGGGGAAGGGGCAGGAAGGGGAGAGGGGATCATGCACAGTTGTTCCAAAAAGGAGAAAGGGGGAGGGAGGTCAGGAGGAATGAGGCTGAGAGGGGTCCCGGGGGGGCAGGCAGGGGCAGGAAGCCCACAGCTGTGGTGGTGGGCAGTGCCACTAATCGCACTCTGCAGCAGGTGAACTTCCTGAGTCAGAGTCCGCAGGCACCGGCGATGTGGCTTCAGCAGAAATTCAGGCACTGGGCCAGGTTTGGGCAAAGTGTCAGGAATGCTTTATCACTCTCCCCTTTGACCCAACTACTATCTCACTAATGGTGAGCCTTCCCAGACTTCCAAGCTAGCCGCCATGTTGTCCGTCTTTTTGCCTACAAGGTGAAACCTTCTGTCACCTACCTCAAGCTTTTTGTTTTGCTTTTTTTTTCCAAGCTCACAAAGACTTACTTTCTCTAAGCTGTTGAGATCCTCCCAATGATCCAGAGAGAAAGCTGGAAAGAATAAGCCTTCCCACTTAACAGAGGCCCTAGGAAGCGTAAGCAATATTCCTGAAGTCACCTGGCTCAGCCAATGGAAGAACAATTTAGGCAAATGCTGACGCTTCCACCTCAGCACCATTTGCCCTGCCAAAATCGGCTCTGGTCCCGAGTCTCGACCATGTGCCTGGAGGCCGAGTTGGTGAGTGGTGAGTGGACTCACCAGGGGAGAGCTGTATGATTATGTAACTCAGTGTGAAATCTTCCACAAGCATAAGTTCTTTGTTCTCCATGTACTCGACACTCTGTGCCAGGAGCCACGCTGGTTCTCAAGAAGCTCACCATCTGGGCGCTCCCTTTCTGGGTCTCTAACCAATGTCCAGTACCTGAAGGGAATCCATTCCAGTAACTTCTATGGGTTTGAAAAATCTTACACATCCATCACCTCTGTTTCTGAAGAAGTTCTCTCCTGCTGGCATCACATAGGACCCGAGAGATAGGACGTCACCTTGCAGCTTAGATTGATTCCTGGGTCTGTTCACTGGAACAACGAGATCTGTTTACTCCTAGGACACTTAACACCCAGAGGCCAAAATAGCTGGAGACAGAATTACCAATATTCAGTCTGAATGATGTAAAAGAAAGACCACATTATGGCGTTCGCCTCATAATACAGGTTCTGGCTCTGAAGAGTCTCTGAGGGTCAGACCCTCCTTTTGCCACTTATTAGCAGGGTGAAATGAAATCACCTTTATACTGGCCCAGATTGGGGCTATACTCATACCCAAGAGTGAAGAGGGAGGCTCATCTCTCATAGACAGGACATCCATAATGACAGCAGCTCACCTCAATCTCCCACGGGGTTTCTTTATATTTTCCCCTCAATTCCCACCCTGTGCCATGGCAGTTTAACACCTAGGTACTAGGGTTAAGAGATACAAGTGAACTTTCCTACTCAGGAAAGGAGCTTCAGAACATAAACTATCTACAGATGAGAAATGCTGGTGAAGTCTGATCTCTCAGTGACTTCTCACGGTCAGGCTTATCTTTCGAGTTAGCCCCACCTTAAGTCCCTAGAGGCCCTATAGTTTTCTTCCAGAACTGGACCTCCTTGATCTTCCAAATGGAAGGTGGTCTTCCTCTGGTTTTCTTTAACACAGTTTCTTCCTTCTCTCTTTCTGGGCCTCATCCCTTATCTCACCACCTTCTGGACACTTTGTTGTACCCCTCCCACCACAGCTCACTCACCTGGCCCCCCATCCACAGTGGTTGCACAGCTCCCCTCACTCAGCTTGCATGCCTTCCACAGCGCACAGCTCACAGCAGCCTCTGCTCTAACCGTGAGTCATGTAGGGTCACAAGAGATATATTAACTAAATGCACATTTGCATTTTCAAATGAGCTTCCATAGTCTAGATTACAGTTCTGAAGTATTCTAGACATCATATGCATATAAAACACAGATGTCTGTAGTCATCCCATGTAAGGCCCTCTCTTGAGGACCCAAGGACCACAACCAGGACTGACTGATTGACATCTTGCCCAGGTGATGGCTCTGAGAGCTGCCAGCCTACTGGTGTTCAGCTTTGCTCCAGGCTGAGGGTTGTTAGTCTGATGCAGCCTCAAGTCTGTCCTTTCTGACCTCACACCCTAGGTCCCGACACCAAATCCCCGATTCTGTAATGCACCGGTGTCCTCATTCCCACACTGCTGTCAAGACTCGCAGGAATCACCATCAGCCACCAGCAACCACACATCCTGTCCAAGACATTTGGGGATGGGACTCACTCCCAGCTTCTCCCTGGCTTGATAGTGTAGAGGAAAACAGACTCCATTCTCACTCCACCACTTCTTCCCTGACCAGCCATTTGAGCTCTCTGGGTCTCAGTTTCCCCATCTGCAAAATAGAATAAAAATAGCCTGACAGAGATGCTGGGAGACAGCTTGTGACCATGCACAGGCCTGATCACACCGTCTTACTCAGTGAGAAGTAGCTGTTTCTCTGCAGATGACCATCTATTGTAGCTGGCATGATGCTGACTGCCACCTGGCCTGTCACCTCCTTCCTGTCCTCCGATGCTGCTGGCACTGCCCATACCCACACCTGCCTAACAGTCTCGTCTGGTCTCTGAGTTCCAATTCTCCCTGATCCTCTGAGTGAGCCCCGCTACGTCTGCTCTGTCTGCTGGCCGCTGGTGTGCTGGTCCTTGGCAGCTCTCCCACATTCCACACTCAGGGACCATCAAGCTGCTAGCTTGAACTTGGCCGTAGGGGGACTATTACACTACTGACATCAGCAAACCATCCAATCAGACTCTTTCCCCTGGAGGATCTCTTGTGAAACATTTGCAAGCACACTAGCGTGGATCCTTCATTCTTTGTGTACCTTCTCGAGGCCTGATTGCCTGATCTGAACAATCACATGTAGTTCTTTTAAGGGCAGACGTCAGAAGTCATCTTGCATACATAGACCTGCCTTGCCTTTCAGCGAGAAAGCCACTAAATCCATGCCAAAGTCTACAAAGCAACTCTGGGCTTAGGCATGGAAACATGACTCCAGGAAACAAAAACGTCTAACAAATATACATTAACCTCGGGATTGACCCCACCACTAATGAGTTCTGCACAGCCCAGCCAAAGCGTTTTCTTCCTGCTGGGCTCCCTCCTGGTGATGCCGGCTCCAGGGGCCAAGACCTTCACCTGAGTTCTCGGATGGAAATCTTCCAGGCCCTAAATGACCATGACCTTTACGCCACTCTTTGAATGCTTCTGCCTTGGAAACACTGGTGTCCTGTCGCAAAGACGGTGGTGGCAGAAGATGAATCCTGTGAAGCTAAAAAAGGAAGCCCTGCCTTTCCTCCTTGTTTTGAGGACTCGAAACAACACGTGTTTGCTAATGTGTAAGCATTTTGAGGGCCCGAATCCTTTTCCAATTTGTGTCCCTCAGAGGCCTGAACAAGCGCCTAACTCCTCAGAGGTGTTAAATTCCAATTTGCTGTACCTAGGACTACTGTTGGAATTTGTAATGGTTACTTAGTGTCAGCCACACCTACCTGTATATGCCCTTAAAGAAAGACTCTTTTAAGAAAATAAATAGGCAGATGAGCATGCGTGATGAGGTGGAGAAGGGATTTTTTTTTTTCTTTTAGAAAGATTTTTTTTCTTCTCTTTTTACTTTTTCTTTTTTCTTTTCAAAAAAGAACTTTTTTTGAAACAAACTTTTCTTTTTTTCTTTTCTTTTCTTTCTTTTTCTTTCTTTTTTTCTTTTTTTTTCTTTTCTCTTTTTTTCTTTCTTTTCTTTTTCTTTTTTTTCTTTTTTTCTTTCTTTTTTGTTTTTCTTTCTTTTTTTTTCTTTCTTTTTTTTTTCCTTTTCTGGGGCACCTGGGTGGCTCAGACAGTTAAGTCAGTCAGTTAAGCCTTCAGCTCAGGTCATGATCCCAGGGTCCTAGAACTAGCCCCACTTCAGATTCCTTCCTCAGCAGGGGTTTTGCTTCTCCCTCTATCCTTCTTCCCCTGCTTCCCCTTCTCTCTTTCACTCTAATAAATATACAAAATCTTTGAAAAGATAAAAGGAAGGAAATTTTTTCTCATGGATTTCAGAAAACAAATCATCCTCTGCTGTAGTAGAACCCTATCTATCGTAGTGACTGTTATTGGTCTCCTTTTGTTGTTGTTGTTGTTGTTGCTTTTTTAAACTTTAATTATTTTTATTAACATATAGTATATTATTTCCCCCAGGGGTACAGGTCTGTGTCAAGCTTACACACTTCACAGCACTCACCATAGCACATACCCTCCTCAATATCCATAACCCAACAACCCTCTTCCTCCCTCCCCACCCCCCCCAGCAACCCTCAGTTTGTTTCCTGAAATTAAGAGTCCCTTATCTTCCCCAGTCCCATCTTGTTTCATTTTCCTCCCCTACCCCCCATGACCCACCATCCTGACTCTCAAATTCCTCCTATCAGGAAAATAATATGATGATTGTCTTTCTCTGATTGACTTATTTCGCTCAGCCCAATACCCTCCAGTTCCATCCACGTTGTTGCAAATGGCAAGATTTCATTTTTTTGATAGCTGCATAGTATTCCATGGTATATATATATTGGGTCACCTTTTAGTAGTACTTGGTTCCTGCCTGCACTCGGAAGTATTCTCACAGCCCAAATGGGAATATACCCCATCCATCTGTCCATTAAACCTTAAATCCTTTTTTTTCTTCACAGGATCCATAAATTCAACCCATTTTCCTCTCTTCACAATTCCAGACTATCTACCAAATGCAAAACAGTTCTCACTACCCCACATCCTCTGTATACCCACCCCTTGATTTGCTGCCCCCAAAACTGACCCAAAGACCATGCTTTCATGCTGATGTCTTCAGTGATGATCTTCACAGGGACACCAACAGAGAGTGACGAATGGGAGGGAAGAACAAAAGTTCCAGAATTTTCTCCTATATTCTCTTTACCTAGGTCTCTGGCGCATACAAAAATGTGAAATATGAGCCCATCATTCTAATAACCTTTCTTTGTCCCTTCTTCTCCTCTCTTGCCTTCAGGGCAATGTCTCCTCTGCCATCAAATTACTACTAGCATGCTTCTAGAAATGGCAGATGTCATGACCTTACTGAGGCACTTCCCAGCTTACAAATCACTTTCTGTCCACTATTTTGGTGAACTTCACAACCTCCTTGCAACCTGGGCATTGCTGGTGTGACTGTCACTGTTTTAATGGGTCAGTGAGACAGTATAAACAGAGCGCTTGATGGCGGTCTGACACAGCCCCCTATCTCTCTCTCTCTCTCTCTCACCCCACAAAGAAATACAGTGATTAGACACTGATTATATGTGACCCTTAAAAATAATCTGACTCGAGAGGTTTTTTTTTTTTTTTAAGGGAATGCATTATCAAATTATATTTTAACTCCATGTTATAAGGAAAATCCACACACATTGTGTTTTCGACCCCATTGGCAACAGTTTCTTGGCTGATGACCAGATCCCTCCCTTCTTTTCTGAGATAGTAAATCAGGATGCCACAGACTGGACATCCTGATGACCTTACTTCCAAAATCAGGGTTTGAGCCAAATCTGGATTGAGATGAAAAATTGCCATTTTGCCTCTGCTGGCTTTTTATTTCTTGCTTTATCTCTCCACCCTTTTTTCCATGCCTTCCTCCCAGATGAGCTAATACACATGTACTCTAGGTCACAGAAGACAAGGCTCTCTTAATTTCTCTTCCTCCTTCCTAGCCCAAATTAAGTCAGCAGCGTTTAGTTCTGGAGGCACAGAATACCTACTCTCTACCCCATGTTAGAATAGCCCAGAGCTTATTTGAAACCATTCATCATTTTAAACTTCTCATTAACTCCCACTGGCTTTTCTCTCCACAAAAATCAGGTATCTCCAGAGCCTTCTGCATGTTGACATCAGATTATAGCATGGAGAGGTCCGGGGGCTGCTTGGGGCCAAGCTGAAGGGGTCGTCTTATTAATCAATTGGAAAGAAGATTAACTTACTCATTCAACACATACTTATTAATCACTTAACCTGAACTCCTATAGTACTCGAGATCAATAGCACATACTTGTTATGAGTATATTATCCACGCCTGCCAATTAGACTGTGAGGCCCTTTGGAAGGATCTGGCCTCGGCTTGCCACTACCTGTCTTATGAGATTGGGCAACTCACTTCACTTCTTGGGTCCTCAGTTTCCCCATTGTGGGAGGTGAGTAAACAGCATTCTAAACAGACTGACTCACTTTCTTCCCACGCAGTTCAGCAAAGCTGAGTGAAGCATGAACATGAGAGCTCCTAGCAGAGCTCAAAGGAGGAGCGATCGAGTGCTACTGAAGAGAAACCAGTTCATTGTTGAGGCCGGGAAGTGGGTATGTGGATGTTGGCCTGATAGTTCTGTCTACTTTTGTGCATATTTGAAAATACGTCTACCAAAAGAGAGAACGAAAAATAATAGAGGGTAACCTAGCAGGCTTCACCCAGCAGGCAGCCCTGAGCAGAGGTGAAGCATGGGTAGGAGTTCAATGAGCCGACACTGGGTCAGGGGCCATTCCAGGCAGGGCACACCGTGAGCCAAGGCACAGCGACTGGAAAATACAAGGTGTTCACAGAGAACTGGGAGTAGTCATGTGTGGCCACAGCGCAGAGAGCAAGGAGGGAGTGGTGGGAGATGGATGGAAAGGCATCGTGGGGTCAGAGCCGGAAGGGGCTAGAGAGGCACAGCGAGGAGCCTGTGCCGGATTCAGTTCCAAGGGAAAGTGACCTCACTGGTTCAGCCTGAGCTGGCCCTACCCCTTCTCAGTCGCTCTGGGTGCAGGCCCAGGAGAAGGGCATGGGACAGAAACTGGCAGAGCAGCTTGCTGGCAGCACCGCCCGGCTTGTTTCTTCACCAGGAAACAAGGTTTCCTGTAACTCAGACCATGAATCAGCATTTCCTCTGTCAATAATACACAGCAAGAAATGCAACGGCGCAGGGCTTGGGGGGAATGGAAGAAAGGAAGGAATATTCCATGACACGCTGGGCTCTGCTCTCCTTTCCCCTCATGAAACACTCCTGATAAGTTCCCAAATCACACTCGGGTTTCAGAAGATGAGTCTCTCGGAGGGCCTCACAGGATCATGGGAAAATTAAGGCCCATGGAACACCCAGCGCTACGTAGTGTGTGCTTTTAGAATCACCAGGACAAGGAAGGGTACTGTCCGAATTCTTTAACCAAACGTGGCTATAACAGGGCTTTATCCTCCCAGAGGTTAGAGGGGCTGTGTGATTTGCCTTTTTATTTCTATACATCCTTATCTAATATTTTATTTGATTCCCAGAAAAATCCTACAAGGCACACAAGGAATATTAGGCCTGTTTCACAAGTACATAAATGTTTCTTCCCATGAGATCTGTTTTGAAGAAGCCAGAACTGACCCCAACCTTTCAAACTCCAGTCTGGGATTATTTTCAACATCATAGACTTAAAACAAATAAGGCTTATAATATTATATATTGCATAGATCAACATATCCATACACACAGTGTATTTATTTAAAATATAAATATATTCTCAACTCAATATATCTGTTACGATAGCATATTTATACATAATTAATTTATATTATTTAATATAAATAACACACTATATTTAAAATATACTTAAAAATTAATTAATAATATACCTAATTTAAAATATTAAAAATATAGAGCCTATATATGTATGTTCTACCTAACACCAAAGAGAATTTTATTCACTCCTCCATTCCATTCATGCATTCATCAAATAGTTATTGATACTGCCCATTCTCTGCCAGGCTCTATTCTAGACATATTCCATAGTGAACACAACAGTCAAAAAGCCCTGTTTTCATAAAGCTTACATTGAACTGAGGAACTGAGAAAGGAAATGAAATAAAAGTAAAATACAGAGTGTTGGAGAGTCGTATATGCTTTGAAGAGTAAAGAAAACCGAGAAGAGGGTAAGCAGTGTTGGAAGTAGGGGTGACCGAATTTTATGCAAGATGTTCTGTGACAATCTCCCTGAAAATGTGACATTTAAGTTGAGACCTGGAGCGGTGAGCAAGCAGGCCCTGCGGACAGATCTGTGGGGTGGAGAAGCCTGCAAAAGAAAGAGTAAATGCCAAGGCCCTGAGGTGGTGCCTCCTTGGCCCATGCAGGGAACAGGAGTCAGGTGTGGCTGGGCCTGAAGGAGAGAGGGGGCAGGGGGAAGAAGCAGGGAATGGCGGCTGGGGAGAGTCCTGCGTACCATTATTCAGACGTGGAACGGATGAGAGAATTTGCTATCGTTTACTCAAAACCCAGGCCAAGCCAACCAACCAAACAACCAAACAGAAAAAATTACTATAAAACAAAACAAGGATTTAAATGTGAAATAAGGGGCACCTGGATGGCTCAGTGGGTTAAGCCTCTGCCTTCAGCTCGGGTCATGATCTCAGGGTCCTGGGATTGAGTCCCGCATCGGGCTCTCTGCTCAGCGGGGAGCCTGCTTCCCCCTCTCTCTCTGCCTCTCTGCCTACTTGTGATCTATCTCTCTCTCTCTCTCTCTCTCTCTCTCTGTGTCAAATAAATAAATAAAGTCTTTTTTTTAAATGTGAAATAAAACAAAACAACAACAGAAGCCCATACTGGAAGTTAGGGTTGGTAAGGAAGACAGGAAAAGAATAAGCAAAGGACACGTAGAAAGGGAAAAAAAGCAAAGAAGTAACCATACATGTATTTTTTTTTTAACTTGTTTCCTCTTTCTGTGGGTGTCTCTCTCTCTCTCTCTCTCATCTGGAATCTGGATCCAGGATCCAAACCCTCAAGCCAACTGCCAGGACCACTTCCTGAGGGAGCCAGGCAGTGGCAAAGTCAGGCAGAGGAACAACGTTATTACCACAAGCTTAGGCCTGGGCCCCAGAACTCAGTTAGATTCCTGTTGCTCTGGGCTTCATTGGACAGGCCTTCTGTTGCTCAGGTTACAGGCTGAAAGCAGAACCAAACCCTCCTGAGCCTCCCCTCCCTGGGCTTCCCAGGGACAGTGGCTTTCTAAGTAGAGCCCCCTCCCAAGCAGTGGGGACAGACCATCCAAGCTATCAGCTCAGCCCTGCAAAAGCTCCCTTTCCAGCTCAGGAGTCCATCATACACTTGCCATTGACCGTGGCTCATCCTTGAGGGTAGAGTGTTCCTGTGACTGTAGATGGGGGCGTGAAGGAGGGGAGAGAATGGCCTCACCATCTAGAAGCCAATGTTTTTTCACTTCTTATTCTTTCTCTTTATTCATCCTGCTGGCTCAGTGGACAAGCTCCTAGGCAACTCATGCCCATAATGCTCCATTACCACCTCCCCGCTGCTTTGGAGAGTTTTAGACGATTTCTGGGTGTGACTTCCCCAAACTTTATCACTGGGACCAATGCAGAGTTCAGTCCCACAGAGTCTTTTATAAATGTCTCCTTGACTTCCCTCCAGAACCACTGAAGCAGATCAGAATAGGACAACACTTCAAGTCACCCATGGACACTAGGTGGAGAAGTCCCTCACCATGCTTATCAAGTAAGTGAACAAACAAGAGTGATGACGCTATTACTCAGACACATGCCAGCAACCACAGTCAACCCAGGCAAGTCATGATGGGGGGGGGTGTGCGGGGAGAGCTAAGAGCTCCTGAGTGGTTGCTCTCCTTCACACATTTCTGCATCACCTCCCTCCAAAACTCTTAGCATCCTAGTTTGAGTCTCCTCTGAGCATTTTTTTTAATCAAATGTTTTATCTAGAGGTACTTGTAGATTCATATGTAAGAAATAATACAGAGAGCCTGAGTACCCTTTGTCCAATGTCAACATCTTGCAAACCCATAGCACAATATCACAGCTAATATATTGGTATCCATATAGTCAAGACAGAGAATATTTCTGTTACCCCAAGGATCTCTGAGGGGGCCCTCTACAGCCAAACATGCTTCACTCCCTCTCCCATCTCCTCCTGAATCCCTGGCAACCCCCCCCCTCTGTTAGCCATTTCTAAAATCTTGACAATTCAAGAATGTAATGTAAATGGAATCCGAGTATATGTATCCTGCTAAGATTGTTCTTTTCCTACCAGGATAATTCTTACGAAGAGATTTACCCAGGTTGTGTAAGGGTCAAGTTAGCTCCTTTTTATGACTGAGTACTGTTCCATGTAGGACTATATCACAGTTCATTTACCCCCTGAAAGACCCTTGATCTGTTTCAAGCTGGGGACTGTCACGAACAAATCTGCTATAAATACTCGTGGTCAGGATTTTGTGTGAACACAGGTCTTCATTTCTCTGGAGTAAATGCTGAGGAGTGCAGTTGCTGGGAAGGACCGTGTTACATGTTAACTTTTTGTTTTTTGAAGACAATTTTTGCTTTTTGAAGACACTATTTTCCAGAAACACTGTATCATGTTACATTCCACCAGCAATTTGTGAGTGAACCAGTTTCTCTGCCTACTTGCTAGCTCCTAGCCTTGTCCTTACCTTTGGTTATCCCAGCTATTCTGATAGGTGTAGAGTGATATCACATCTGTTTTTAATTTTCCTGTTCCTGAATATGTTTCGGTGTGTTTCCATGCCACTTGTACATACTCTTTGGCAGAATATCTCTTCATGTCTCTTATTGATTTCACATTAGGTTGTTTGTTTCTTAACCTTTGAGTTTTGAGAGTCCTATGTATATTCTGGATACTAATTCTATGGCAGGTATTTTTCAATATCTGACAAATATCGTCTTCCCAGTGAATAGTTTGTTTTTTCATCTTTTTAATAGGGCTTTTTATGGAATAAGTGTTTTTTTTATTTTGATGGTGTCTTATTTATCAATTTTTTTTCTTTTATGGATTACACTTTTGGTGTCAAGTCTAAGAACTCTGCTTAGTTCTGATCTATTTCTAGATACTAGTTCTAAATTTGGGAGATTCTCTATCTTTTTTTCTAAAGGTGTTATAGTTTCATGTTTTACATTTTGGTGGGGGGGGACTTTTGTTTGTTTTTTTGTTTTGTTTGTTTTTGCTTTTTATTATGTTATGTTAGTCACCATACAGTCCATGATTCATTATTTGCATATAACACCCAGTGCTCATTGCAACACATGCCCTCCTTAATACCCATCACCAGGATACCCCATCCCCTAACTCCCCTCCCCTCTGAAACCCTCAGATTGTTTCCCAGAGTCCATAGTCTTTCATGCTTCATCTCCCCCCTCTGATTTCCCTCCCTTCAATTTTCCCTTCCTTCCCTAATGTCCTCCATGTTATTCCATATGTTCCACATATGAGTGAGACCATATGAAGATTGTCTTTCTCTGCTTGACTTATTTTACTTAGCATAATCCCCTCCAGTTCCATCCATGTCAGTGCAAATGGCAAGTATTCATCATTTCTGATGGCTGGGTAATATTCCATTGTGTCTATGGACCACACCTTCTTTATCCATTCATCTGTTGAAGGGAATCTTGGCTCCTTCCATAGTTTGGCTATTGAGGACATTGTTGCTATGAACAACAAGGTTATTGGGATAAAAACCTTCTACACAGCAAAGGAAACAGTCAAGAAAACTAAAAGGCAACGCATGGAATGGGACAAGATATTTGTAAATGACATTACATGTTTTACATTTAAATCCATGGTCTTTTTTTAGCTAATTTTCATATAAGATGTGAAACATGGGTTGAGGTCTCTTCCTTCATTTGCTTTTGTTTGTTTGTCTGTTTTGCCTTTGGATATCTAATCACTCAAGCACCATTTGTTGAAAAGCCTATCTTTTCCCCATTGGATTGCTTTTGTACTTTTGTCAAAAAAACAGATGGTCATATTTGTGTGAGTCTATTTCTGGGCTCTCTGTTCTGTTCAATTGATCTGTGTGTCCATCTCTCTGCAAATGCCATGCAGTCTTGCTTACATGCTGTATAATATGTCTTGAAATGGGGTGGACAGATTCCTTTGACTTGATACTTCTTTTTCAAAATTGCTTTAGCTTTTCAAGTTTCTTTACCTTCCCATACAAATTTTTAGAGTTTTGTATCATGTTAGAATTATTTATCTTTTTGATACATAACAAAAAAAATTCTTACTGTAATTTTGAAAATTGTGATAAATCTTTACATCAATTTGAAGGAAATTGGTGGTTTTACTAGTATGGTAGACAAAATAATGGGCCCTCAAAGATTTCTCCACATCTCAATCCCTGGAAACTATAAATATGTTATTTTACATTACAAAAAGGGCTTTACCAATGTGTTTGAAAACCTGGACGTGGGAACGTTCTTTTGCATTATTCAGATGAGCTCAATGGAATCACAAGGTCCCTCTACAAAGGAGGTGGAAGGATCAGAGTCAGAAGAAGGGACATGTGATGATGCAAGCAGGGGACAGAAAGAGCTTGGAAGGTACTATGCTGCCGGCTTTGAAGATAGAGGAAGGGGCCATAAACTGAGAAACGCTGGTGTCTTCTAGGCAAGGAAGTGGATTCTTCCTCCAGAGCCTCTGGAAGAAACCAATCCTGACACTACTTTTTTTTTTTTTTTAAGATTTTTTTTTTTTTTAATTTATTTGTCAGAGACAGAGAGAGAGAGCAAGCGCACAGACAGGCAGAGTGGAAGAAGGAGACGCAGGCTCCCTGCAGAACAAGGAGCCTGATGTGGGGCTCCATCCCAGGATGCTGGGATCATGACCTGAGCTGAAGGCAGCTGCTTAACCAACTGAGCCACCCAGGCGTCCCAATCCTGACAATACTTTGATGTTAGCCTCATAAGGCCCAATCTCAGACTTCAGAAATTCAAAACTATAAGAAAATAAATTTGCATTTTTTAAAGCCACTAGGCCTGTAGTAATTTTTTACGGCAGAAATAGAAAAATAGTACAGCTATGTTCAGTCTTATAAATAATGAACAAAAATAGCATGTCTGTGCATTTATGTAGATCTCCTTTGATTCTTTTTTCAGCATCTTTTACTTTTCAGCATACAAGTCCTGTACATGTTTTATTACATTTACATATGAATATTTTATTTTTTGAGTGATAGTAAGTGATGTTATATTTTGAATTTCAATGTCTGTATGTTCTTTGTTAGTATAGAAAAATACAATCAATTTTTGTATGTTTATTTCGTATCCTGCAATTCTGATGAACTCACTTATTAATTCTAAGAGGGATTGGTTTTTGTTTTGTTTTGTTTTCAAATCCTTATAATTTTCCATATAGCTAATCATGTCATCTATAAATATGGACTTTTTTTTTTCTTTCTGAACTTTATTCCTTTCCTTTTCTTGATGCATTGCATTTGCTGGAACTTCCAACAATACAAATAAAAGAGGTAAGAGTGAGCATTCTTGGGGTACCTGGGTGGCTCAGTGGGTTAAGCCACTGCCTTCGGCTCAGGTCATGATCTCAGGGTCCTGGGGTCGAGTCCCGCATCGGGCTCTCTGCTCAGCGGGGGGCCTGCTTCCCTTCCTCTCTCTCTGCCTGCCTCTCTGCCTGCTTGTGATCTCTCTCTGTCAAATAAATAAATAAAATCTTTAAAAAAAAAAAAAAGAGTGAGCATTCTTGCCTCATTCTTGATCTAAAGGACAAAGGATGCAGCCTTTCAACATCAAATATAATAGTAGTTGTAGGGTTTTCCAGATACTCCTTATCAAGTTGATATTCTCCTCTAATCATACATTTCTGAAAATTTTTATCATAAATAATATTGAATTTTGTTATGTGTTCTTTCTACATTGACTGAGATGATCAATTTTTCTTTCTTCTTTAGATAGTAAATATGGTGGATTAATATTAATCTACTTGTTAGTATTGGAGCCAGTCTGGCACCTCTGGAATAAACCTTACTTGGTCATAGCATATAATTTTTTCATAATTATTGAATTCTATTTCGTATTTTGTATTTTATTAAAGATTTCATTTATCTATTTGACAGAGAGAGAGACAGAGAGAGAGAGAGAGATCACAGGTAGACAAAGAGGCAGGCAGACAGAGAGGGAGAAGCAGGCTCCCCACCAAGCAGAGAATCCAATGCGAGGACTCGATCCCAGGACCCCAAGATCATGACCTGAGTCGAAGGTAGAGGCTTAACCCACTGAGCCACTCAGATACCCCTTGAATTTTTTATAAATATTTTTCCTCTGTATTAATAAAGCCCATTAGTCTGTAGTTGTCATTATTTGCACTGTTTGTATCATTTTGGTATCAAGGTAACTCTTTTCTTTTTTTTTTTTTTAAGATTTATTTATTTATTTATTTGACAGACAGAGATCACAAGTAGGCAGAGAAGCAGGCAGAGAGAGAGAGAGGAGGAAGCAGGCTCCCCACTGAGCAGAGAGCCCATTCGGGGCTTGATCCCAGGACCCTGGTATCATGACCTTAGCTGAAGGCAGAGGCCCAACCCACTGAGCCACCCAGGCGCCCCGATATCAGGGTAATTCTATCTTCATTAAATAAGTTGGGGATTATTCCCTTCCTTTCTATTTTCTAGGAGATGTGTAAAATTGGTGTTAACTCTTTTTAAAATGTTTGGCAGAACTCTTCATTGAAACTCTCTGACACTGGTTATTTCCTTTTTGAGAGTTTTAAAATTATGAATGCAATTTCTTTAGTAATTATAGGGTTATTCAAGTTACCTGTATCATATTGTTTAAGTTGTGGTATTGTTGAGGAATTGGTCCATTTTATCTAAGTTGTCAGATTTTTGTGTGTGGAGTTGTTGCATCTGTCTGGTATTTAAAGTTTCCTCTAATCCACCTTTTCAATCTTCTACCCATTCCTTCCACTGAGGTCCAGTGGATCTCCGTGTTGGGATCTCAGTGAATTAGGTTCTTCTCTGGGATTCCTCACACACTCTGTGCTTTCTCATTGCCACGCCTTGCCATCGTCATTCTCTACACCTGGAATACCCCAAATGTTCATTTTTTTTTCCATTCTTATTCAAGGGCTACTTAAAAAACTGCAACCTATGTTTTCTATTTCCCTTTGATCTTTCCTGGCCTCTATTTTCTATGGCAGTTTTATGGTCTGGACCAGAGACTGCCTTGTACAGATATTATTTGTGAACATGAACTTATGTCTCCTAATACGCAGTGAGCTCTTTGAAGGATGGAACCTTGTGCAATTCTTCTTGGCTTCTCCCATAGGCCCTGGCATGGGGTATGGTACAAAACACATGCCCAAAGGACATCTGAAGAACTAACTCACGTGGGTTCTCACATGATAGTCACCCAAGAAGCCACTTTTACTTTCAATTTTTCAGAGAGCTCTTTCCCAGATATTTTTCTGAGTTATCTATTTAAATATTCTTGTTGTTGTTGTTGTTGTTGTTGTTATTGTAATCTTTACACCCAAAGTGGGGCTTGAACTCATAAACCCTAGATCAAGAGTCACATGCTCTACCAACTGAGGCTGTCAAGTGACCCTCCCAGCTATTTTTCTGAAACAGGGACTGACTTAACATCTGAAGAAAGCCAGTTCCTTGAATGCTTGGAGGGAAAAAGTCACTCTTAACGCCAACTCAGATCTCAAAAACACACTGTGTTTTTCAGAGTCGTGAAGACTATCTCACAAAGTTACAGGTTCATTATGAAGAGATGGGACATAGCCAGAGATCCGGAAATTTACCAATTTACAAAAAGAACACGTTCCCCTGCCATCCAAATTAGAAGTTCAAATTCTCCTTTGCAGTACCATACTAAATGGAGATATATTAAGGAAGTGAGATGGAAAAGCGATCTCCATCTATTCCCAGCTCAGCAGGCATCTGCATCCAACAGTATCATTGAGAATGACTTTGCATCAAGAGGACCAGGCTGGGAATAAATATTCTCCAGGGAATCCTCCCACCATCCCAAAATAGGAACAGGTGAAGTGGCTGGGAAGGGAGGCAGAGGCAGGGATGAGACAAAGTGGAGAGAAGGGGAAACATTTTCCACTCTTGTGACTGTCAAGATCCATCCCTTGGTGATCCCACTGCTCCTCTCCTGGTCCGAACCTCCTTATCACATCTGATCTTGTACCCTTTCATACAACCTCTTAGCCTGTTTCCCTGCACCCATCCATCCTTAATATGACTGCCCTAAAACTTAGCTCTGATTGTCCTATTTATATTTTCCAAGAAAACTTCATACACTCCTTAATGCACAAGAGTAATTGACATGCCTTCACCAGGCATTCAAGGCCCTCTGAATGTTATATTCCCATCTCCCAACATCCTGGCTTGCATTAAGCAGGCAAAAGCAGAAAGGAAAGAATACAGAATCTAGAGTCAGATCTGAGTTCAAATGCAGCTCTTTCATAATAGCTTCATAAGCTGGGGTAACGTATTTAACCTTATGAGCCCCAGTTTCTTACCAGAAAAATTGGTAAAAGAATAGTAGTGACTCAAACTCTGTGCGAAGAAATAAATGAGGCTCTGAGTATGAAGCACATAGCACGTAATAGGTGCTCAATAAATGGTAGCTATTTTGACTACACGGAAACACATTGAGTAACTTCCTGATCCCTGTAAAACCGCTGAGACTTCTCTCAGACGTAACGGCCCTGACAAGGCTATCAATTGTCCTTGCACATGGAGTCAGAGAGAAGGGACTGGCCACAGAGGACAGATAGGGATGAGGGGGCATCCACTTCAGGGAAGCTGCCCATCGTTAGAAAGAAACGCTGAACAGAGCTCAGAGAGGACAGGTGAGAGGGCAGGCTCAGAAATTCCTAATGGCCAGGCAGGATCCAGCATTTTTAGTATCTGGTTTTCTTCTCTGAGTCTCAGAACAAACCCCAGCCTGCCTATCCACAGCTGATAAGAACATCTCTCTCATCTCTTCAGGCAGCTCGGTCATCCGTGCTTTCTTAAGAGACTTCTTTGAATGCTGTGCCCAGCACGGAGGGGAGGCTGGTGGTGGGCAGCTGGGGCCGTGAGTCTGAAGTCCGCTCGCTGTGGCTCATGGAGCTATCAGACCCATTATGTATGTGTGTTGTTATAAGGGGCTCAAGGAAATGGTGTCAAGAGACTCACTTCATAAGTACGTTTATTATTATCTCCGCTGTTCAAGCCACACAAAATAAATGTCTGGCATTTCCAGAAATTGCTATTGATTCAGCAGCAGATTTTACAAGGCCAATCAATAACAGTTTCCTCTGTTTCCCCCTCCCCCAGTGTATATTTATTTGTGATCAGGCTTTCTGTTCCTCCTGTGCTTTCTAGTGCTTGTAATTGGTCCAGAATAAATGGATGATTTCATCTTTTTTCCAGGAAAAAAAAAGGGGGATAAAAGACTCTGCTCTTAAAAATATCTCCCTCTCCTATCCAACAACAAAGCTGTGTACATATACGTATATATGTGTGAAAGAGAAAAGACCCTGCATTTAAACCTGCCTGCCAAAATAAGTCCCTCAGCATGTAAGCCACAATGCATGGCCTCTCTTCCTTGCACCTTAGCCATGGCGTAGTAGTGGATTAGGGATCCAGAAAGCCACACAAACCCTTCTATCCATGGATTCTTCTAACATGATGCCTTTATACCTTACAGTGTCACCAATCATGTAATGGAGTCTCAGAGCAGGCTAGAACCTCCAAGTTCACCAGCCCAACAGCCTCTTCTAACATATCAAAGCACAGAGTCTCAAAAAAGGAAAGTGGGTTGAAACTCAGGTCTCTTGCCTCAAAATGTTACCTTATTTGGAGATGGGGTCTTGACAGAGGTCATCAAGCTGAAGTTAGGTCATTGGGGTAGTCCTTAGCCTGTATATTGGGTGTCCTTATAAAAGGAGAAATTTGGGTAGGGAGAGAGACACACACACAGGCAGAATGCCATGTCAAGATGAGGGCAGAGATCAGGAAGATGCTTTTTCAAGCCAAGGAATACCAAAGACTGTCAGCAAATCGCCAGAGTCTAGGAGAGAGGCACAGAACAGATTCTCTGTCACAGCCTCAGAAGGGACACTCTGATCTCAGACTCCCAGCCTTTGGAGCAATGAGACAATAAACTTCTGTTGTTTATGCCCTCCACCCCCTACCCCAGTTTGTGGTGCCTTGTTACAACAACCCTAACAAACTAACACATTCCTTTTCCTTAACAGTGAGCATTAAGGAGACCCGGCACGGAGGGATCCAGAGCTGAAAGTCAGAAAAACATGAGGATTACTCAAGAGGCTCAGAAACCATCTTTGGTAACTTTATTCCAGATAAGTACTGCATCAGGAGAGAGGGTATGGATGTCATGGAGAATACATACCCCAACTTCTCAGATAGAACAAACTTTTTACAACAGTGGAGCAAGTTAACTGCTAAAGCTACTTAAAACCAGGCAGTGGCTCAGTGGGTTAAAGCCTCTGCTCAGGTCGTGATTCCAGGGTCATGGGATTGAGCCCCACATTGGGCTCTCTGCTCAGCAGGGAGACTGCTTCCTCCTCTCTCTCTCTGCCTGCCTCTCTGCCTACTTGTGATCTCTGTCAAATAAGTAAATAAAAATCTTTAAAAAAAAAAAACAGTCATTGGTGTGATAAAGTAGAAATCACGCTTTAGTTTGTTCTATGATAGGGTAAAGAAAATATGTTTCCCTCAAGGTAAGATATGAAAGTAAAGAAAATCTATGGCACCTTGGCAAAACATAACACTATAGGTCCACAAGGACTGCTTCATTTATCTCTTCCTGGGGACACAGGAGGACAGTTTTGCAGCCCAGTCGGTCTGGGTGACGATGTAATGCTAACCAATGGACTGTAGTAAATGGATGTGGCCCACGTGAAGGCATAGAGGAGTTTCTGTGAGGCTTCCAAGCTTTGTCTTCCCTTGCCACGGAGGCCCTAGACGTCCCCTCTTGAGACAGGGGTGGCACAAAATTAGACCACTGGTCAAAAGGGAGCCACCTTGGAGAACCATCTGGCCTTCAGTGAAGCTTCTGCGAGAAAGAAAGAAAGGCTTTGATACCTCTGAGATTTGGAGGAAATAATCTAACATGGCGGTATGGCCTAACTCAGACGATGACGGCCTTCACCTTGGCAATCTGTCTTTGACTAGCTTATTATTCAAAAACAAAATAGAGAATAAGCTATTTAAAAAATATTAGCTTGAAATTACTCATGTTTATTACTAATAAACAGTCATTGGTAAAAATAACCCACCCCAGCTCTGTCCATGTGACTTGCTCTGAAAACCCAAATCCTGGGCCCCACAATAAAGGAAATGCCTCCTTGGCATTCCTTACTACTCCTCCAGTGGGAGCTCTGACGCTGACAGGTAAAGGGGCATTTCCTAACTCACAATGCAGCCATTCTTGGCACAACCCTGATTGTTGGAAATATATTCCTTAAGATTATCTATAATCAAACTCTGTTACTTCTACCCACTGACCTCGGTTTTACCCTCTAGACCTCGGCAATAACTAAGAACAAGTCCATACTTCTCCCAAGCTGCTCTCCCCTAGGCTGCTGTTTTAATCAAAGGAGATTTCTTTCCAGAAGCCATGTTAATCAAACTATCACTAATAAGTCAAATCCCAATAGAATGTAGGCCCAAGCATTGTCCCAATTATTTTGTTGTGTTAGGATTTTATGACATCAAAAAAATATTTGAAATAAATGGAATTCCACCTGGGGCCTAACATTCTTTCAGTTATAGAAAGATTTGCATCGTAGCAATATTTGTTGTATTGGGATTTAACCTGTCCATCGTTCCGCTGAGTGCCTGAGTAGGAATGTGGGAAATAGCTTTCTATCACCATAAGCTCAGAAAAAAATGTCAGTGAAATGCTGGCAGATAGATGATGATGGCTTCGACAGCTCTTTTCATAAGCTAATGGGCTGTCTAACCTATTCATGCCTGCTGTCCCCCATAGGGTCTTGTAAGCACATTGCCAAGGAGCTTGTTGGATTTGGCAAATTGATACTCTGGGCTTGTTTGACTTCTCATGTCTATGAATGATCGTTAGGTATTTTAACAATATGTGAATGTGCTTGGAACGCCTAATGGGGCATTAGTTAGGTAAATAAGCGACTCAGCTGAGAGCCATAGTGTTAACATGGACAAAAATCTATTCTTCTTTTCGTTAATAATGGATTCTCTCCATGCTTTAAGTGGAAAATTTTAAGTGCATACATACCCATGAGGTTTCTTCATCCTGTAATCTATGTTTGATCATCAGGACTCTTATAGAAGAGATAGCACACAATTTTGCTTGATGAGTTAAAAGAATTGAAGCAGCATGAGGGCTAGAAAGACACAGGAAAAAATTGGAACCTAACTAGTAAACAAAAAATTTTTTTAACATCTAGCATTGGGATGGCTGAGGAAAACACTTTTATTCACTCCTTGGGGGAGCATAAATTGAGATAATCTTTCTGAAAGGCAATTTGGCAAACGTAACAAAAACCTTTAAAGTGTGCACACCCTTTGACCCAGACCCAGTGAATTCACCTCTAGGAATTTATTCTAAGGGAATAATACTGGGCGTGTGCAAAGACTTAATTACAAAGATGCTTACTGCAACATTATTTGCAAAAGCAGTAATTGAAAAAAACCAAATAGTCAACAAAAGGAAATTATTTTTTTAAGAAACATGACACATTCACTTACACAACATTATATTACATGGACCTTAAAAATTGTGTTATTGAAGAACTATTAATATGAAGACAGAATCACAATACACTGGTAAGATTTTTTTTTTTTAATACAAGTTTCAAAACTGTATTTTAGGATATCAGTTTGGCAAACACTTTTTAAACAAACATACCAAAAGACTTACCAAAGTTTAACAATGTTTATGTCCGCAAGTTGGGATTACAGGTGGTTATTTTTTCCTATTTATCTCTCCTGAATTTTTCTAAACCCTTTACAGTGAACACATAATATATTTGGTGTACAAAAATACTGTAATGAGATTTAATCTCATATGTAAAAGAGGGTCTAATTTCTCAAGATGCTGTTGTTACTAGGAAATCAAGCACATCTTTCCCACTGGCTTAACTCACAATGCCAAGTGAAACTTTCTTTGACATGTCTAACTCGTACAGAGCCAAACAGTCTTCATCTTTTAAAGCAAGTTTGAAACCAGCAGACAATTCCAAAATCAGCCAAGATATCCACTCCATTCCATCTGAAATAAACAGATGTGGGGAATGTTTTAAGCTCTAAGTGGAATACGATCTTCACCCAAGAGCATTAAATGAGGAGCATCAGAAGAAGAACTCCTAAGATCCAATTCTGACTCTGACATTATCTGGTGACCTTGAGGAAGCCTCTTCGTCCTCTTAGTCATTCCATGAAACCCTCAGACTAGAACTATATATATGTGCGTGTGTGTGTGTGTGTGTGTGTGTGGTGTGTGTGAGAGGGAGAGAGGGAGAGATTTTTCTAAATAAGGAATATGGTCAGTTCATGCACAATACTCTCCAGGGATTCCCACTTTATATGTTGCATAGCTTTAGCCATCTCTAGCATTGAATCTCAATAACTAACAATCAATTATGATTCAAAGGACACAAAGAAGTAAATGACTTCCTTTCTTTCTTGACTTTTTGCTTGTTAGATGTGTGTAAAATAAAGCACACATTAGTGCACAAAATGCATAGATCATACGTGTACAGTTTAACAAATTATTGCAAAGCGAATCCCTGAGCAAGCTGCACTCATGGGAAGAAATGACCAACACCCAGAAGGACTACACATGTGCCTTCCTTATCACACTTTCCCTATCACACCCGCTTTCTCCCTGTAGAGTCTTTGCTCCCGGATTTTATTGTGATCATTTCCTTGATTTGCTATATGGTTTTACTACCTAAGTATGCATCTCTAAACACTATAGTTTACTTGAGTTTATTTTTGAACCTATAAATGGAATCATACAGAAAAAATATTGCCATGATAATGGCTATAAAAAACTTTCGTAAAGCGTAATGTATACAAGAGTGAATGTAATAGTAATCCTATTAGGTGGGGACTTAGGCACTGAATTTCAGTACTTCACAGCAGGAGGCTAGTTTCGTGATTTTTGCATCAAATCATCTCCAGTCAGGTCTAGACCACCTCATCCTTCCCAATGGTCACGTTCAAGGACCCATCAGAGCTCTGTGCTTGTGACTTCCTATGCCACCTGGATGGAAAATTACTCACCCCAGGCTGAGGGGGTCTGTAAATACCTGCTTTGTTCATAAATTAGCAGGCTTCCCTCTGTTGAGTGAGTTCCCCAGCTATTATCAAGGCTCTAAGGTCACATCTGGTTAATCGTTGGCTAGAAATCAATACACGGAGAGTGATGGTTTATGATAAGGGCTTAGAATAAGCAAGTTCAAGTCAAGAGACTGGCTGTCTTTTTATTCTTAGATGCTAAAAAGAAGCTGCTAATCTCCTTTCCTGCTGGGGAAAAAAAAAATACCCCCACTCATGCTGCTATCTAAATTAAGAACTACTTAATTTTTTTTATATGTCCCTTTCCCTCTTTGTTCAATTCATTGTGTCCTTAGGCTCAGCTGTTCAAATACCATCTAGAATTTTTTTCAATCCCAAGGAAATGCATCAACTTATTCTCTGGTGTCACAAGACCTCAGGGTCACAGATATCCTCTACCCCAGTTTTGGAACAATCCCAACACTCTTTGATGTTAGCGGCTACCTTGTGAACTGATGCATGGGGCTCCTAGTGCCTGAGGCTTAGTACTGTGGGTTTCCCAGCTGGCATTTCGCCAATGCTTGCCATTCCTCCGTGCAACCACCCATGCATGCGTACATGAGCACATGCGTGTGTGAGAGAGGGTGTGTGCTCGATCGTGTGTAGGCATACTATCTACTCATTCCACAAGGAGACAGCATGACCATGGATTGGAGCAATAACATAAGAATGCCTTTCATGTAGTGAATGTTGGGTGAATAAGTGAACAAATGAGCAATGCTCCACCTGGCTTCCTACCCTAACATTCCTCCTCTTTTCACAACTGAGGCCACTCAAATTCCATCTTTGGGATCAACACCATACCATTCCTAGGACCAGTTTAGGATGTAGTGAAGTCAAATTTCAGGGCCTTAGTCCAGATTCTCAAAAGACTCAGAACTTAGTATACCTGGCCAATCCTTCCACGGTGATATGAATCCTCGTTCCCAGGTGCGCTCCAGTTTTAGTGTCTGGGTCATTTGCTATCTATCCCATGCCTTTGCTAACTATCTCCCCTCCCACTAGAGACTGGATGTCCCCCTCCTGGTTCCCAGTAGCTAGGACCATGTTTCCTGACCTCTTATGATGCTCAGACCCTGTCTGAATCAACATGAAACATTGTCTCATCACTGGCAGATTTTCTGCTGGAACCTCCATCTTTCCTTGCTCCTTCCAGATTCTGACCTACAGCCACCTTTCACCATACTCTCCAGATGCCATGTCTGTCTATGAAATTCTTTACCCATAGATAGCTGGGTCTCCCTGCAGCTCACTAAGATTGTCATCTCTAATCTCTAGTCCATTTTTCTGATCTGCCCTCTCCATTGCCTATGGAAAGACCTGCTAATTAAATTTAAAAATAACAACAAATTTTAGGACTGAGACACTATCCAAATAAGCAAATAAACAAAAAGAAAATAACCACATTCTAAACCCCAAACTTGGTTAAATTAATGCAAATAGGGAGATATACCATACGGGTTAGAAGACTCAATATTCTTAAGATGCCAATTCTTTATGAACTGTTACACAAAGTTAATAAAACTCCAGTCAAAATCCCAGCAAGTTATTTTTTGTAGATACAATGAAGGTTATTATAAATTTTATATGAAAAGGCAAAGGAATTAGAATAACCAAAACAAACTTGAAAAAGAAGAATATAATTAGGAAATTCATCCTACTGATTTCAGGACCCACCATAAAGCAGTCAGGCCATGTGGTTTTGGCAGAAGGATAGACACAGAGATCGTTGGAATAGAATAGAGAGGCCATAAGCAGACTCACACACAAATATGGCTAATGGATTTTTTACAGAGGCAGAAAGGCAATTTATTTTCAAAAACTCATGTTGGAATCATTGAACTTCTATATCTAAAAATATGAGTCAATCAACCTAAACCTCTTGTCTTGTAAGAAAAAATAACTGAAAATGGATCTCAGACATAAATATAAAATATAAAGTTGTAACACTTTTATAAGTGAAATAAGAGAATCTTCATGACCTTGAGGTAAGCAAAGATTTCTTAGTTATGACACTAAAAACAAAATCCATAAAAGAAAAAAAAATACATGGATAAGACTTCATTAAAATAAAAACTTTTTTCTATGATAGATATTAGTAAGAGAATGAAAATACAAGGAAAGACTGGGAGAATATAGTTGCAAATTAAGAGCTCTCACTAGTAAACCATAAGAAAGTACACCATCTGATTTTTCAAGGCGGACAAGAGATTTGAATAGACACTTCATCACAGAGGATATACAGATGGCAAATAAACACATAAGGAAGTGTTCAACATCATCAGCCATTAGGAAATGAAAATGAAAAGCAGGATTAAAATGCCACTATATGCCTATTAGAATGGTGAAAATAGATCAAAATAAAACAATGCAGAAAATAATCTGACAATAACCCATTATTGCTACCATTTATACTTTGGTGGTGGAAAAATAAAAAGACAAAACAGTTGGGTAGATTCTTACAAAGAAAAACGTGCACTTAACTAGCAAAACATATGTTTACAGAAATATCTGTGCACAAATGTTTACGGCAGTTTTCTTCATAGTGCACCAAAGTGAAAACAGCCCAATGTTCTCAAATGCATGAGTAAACTACTGTGGTACAGCCGAAAGAGGGAATAATACTCGACAATAAAAGAAAAACTATTAGCACCACATCTTCAAGGCATTATGCTGAAAGAACGAAGTCCACTTTTAAAAGTTACATCCTATAGGATCCCATTTATATGACATTCTGGAAAAAGGCCAAACTATTCCAACAGAGAACACATTAGCAGTTGCCAGCTATTTCGGTATAACCCCAAACAATAGCACAAGGGTGTGTGTGTGTGTGTGTGTGTGTGTGTGTGTGTGTGTTTTGAAGCTGTGGAATTGTCTGTCCTGAGCACTGTAATGGTTCCACAAACTTACACATAGTTAAAATTCACAGAACTGTATTTTACAATATGTGGATTTCAAAACTAATACTGAAAAAAAGTCTTAGCACCCTTAGCATATATTTTCCTATATGCATGTATATTAATAGAACCATTGTGTATTAGATAATACTCTAGAACTCATTTTAATTTTAAAACATTGTAAGTTATAATGTAATTAAATGTGTATCTTCATATCAGTTTTTAATGTGAATGGAAGCAACACATACTATGTAAGCAATCCCATGTTGTTGAAAATTTGAGCTGTTACTGATTTTTCAATATTAGAAATCATGCTGTGACAATCATTCTTACAGTTAAGTATTTGCATAAATCCTTAGTTATACTGTAGATAAATTTTTAGAAGTGAACTTGTTGGGTCCAGGTATGAACTTTTAAAGGTCTTTGACATGTTTTTCAAAATGTCCTTCAGAAAAGTGGTGCCTAAACACTCCACCCCCCAAGAGGCAATGAGGTTATCCATTTCCCCATATACTGCCCTATAACCTTGCTCATAGTATCTGGAGTTAAAACTTCGTCAAAGTCCCTCCACATACATTATTTCATCTTTGAACAAAACAACCCAAAGAGCCTAACACATTGCCTGGCTCATACAGGCATTATTTAATATTCATATCCATTTGCTGGCATGAATAAATGGATAAATCAATGATCCAGCTTTTCTTTGGTAATGAATTTTCCTATTTATCACCAAATACTTTAGAGTTACTTCACACAACAATCATTAATTCTGCACCTAGAACATGATCTGCAATATTTTTTAATCAAACCTTACCAAAAAAAAATTTAAGCATTCATCCCAATACATTTATTTATATTTTATATGTACACACTTCTGTCAGTCTATACATTCAAGAATAATAAAGCTTCATTTCTTATGTTGATTTAATGAAGTCGTATAAGAATGTAAGAATGAAGTTCTTATATTTTCTTCTCACTCCCCAGAATGTTCTTTACATCCCCCCAGGCTGCTCACATTTTGCTAATCACTGTTCTAAGGCACCTGGGTGCACAGGATTCTGCACTGGACACCATAAAGAATACAGCAATGGATAACAGAGTCCTGCCCTTGGATTTCGTAGGTAGCCTAGGAACAGAAGCCATGAGAACTTCACAGTTAACCAGAGTGACTTATGAAAGCAGAGGAGGGAGAAATGTCTCCCCCTTAGGGAAGCAAAAAGGCAGCCACGGAGTAGATCATGAAATTCAAGTTCTGTGCCCTGAGGAAGCCCCACTTTGCCTATGTTCTCTGACCTCAGCAATGTTGCGGGATGGAGGGGTGGGGGAGGGCTTTGGGGAAGATTCTGTACACCTGCCATGTACAGCTGTTGGTGGGTTTTTGTTTGTGCCCCGTTTTTCCTGTTTGTTTAATGTATATGTTTTCCTCTTGCCTTCAGGACACAGTGACACACATTTCAGGATTGGCAAGGGACAAAGCCAGAGGAGCATGGGGAAGAAGAATTCCTGTGCAGAAGTGGCCAAACTTTAGCAGGTTAATGTCCGATGCTACTTATCATCCCTTTATCTTAAAATATAAGAAACCACACCTTCCAAAGCAAAAACAAGAACAAGGTGATCACTCAAGACCTCTCCTACTTCACTGACTCTGAGTAATTATTTTAAAATCATGTAAACACTGGATGCATAGGACTCTTTGAATGTCTCTAAGACGTGACTTGGATGCTGTCACTACTCCTCTTAATGGCTTCAGAGAGTCTCTTCTGTCTATGGAATAAAATCTTGAATTCTCCATAGTAGCATCCAAGGCACTTCAAATCCTGGCCTCCACCTAAACACCTGCTACTTCCCTCCAACCTCCCACCAGACACACCGAACCATATGTTCCTCCCTGCACACACTGGCTTAACCCCCACCCCCACCTCCGAAGCTCAGCCAGTTCTCTACCACCCTGCCCCATCTAAGTCTCACTCACCTTCCTGTCCCAGTTCAAAAGTCATCAGTTCTGGGAGGTCTCCCCACCTCCATATGGCATCTTTCCAGGCAGAATCAAATTCATTCTCCTTTGAGTTCCTATCATCATTCTTTTTTTAACCCTATCTTGCTTTTCTCAACTGCCTTGGATTCCAGTCATCTGTATCTGTTCCTGTCTCTTAGTTAAGACTAAAAATTCTCTGAGGAAAGGGTAAAATGTTGAATTATCTCTTCCTACTACACAGCATCTCACAGCAATGCAAAGGTAGGATTGTCACCTGTCTTGGTAAACTGAGTCAATTCTCACCTCACTTAGAATGATGCTTAAATTTTTCTAAATCCCAGAAATTTGCTTCATGCTAGAAGAAGAACAGGTTGCGCAGGATAAAAAGGCTTTGGAGTTTTATTTTGACTTCTTGGATATAAGGAACATGTGGCACTCTCAAATAGTGATGTCCAGGTGTTGAGATATACCTGGCTGGATCTGAGAAAAGGTAAAGATTCATTATTGCTCAGCATGCAGATGATAATAAAAATGATGAGCATCTTTGAGACTTCCCAGACAAGATATAAAGTGAGAGAAGTACACCAAAGACAAGACTTTAAGGAATTTGGTATTTATAGGCAGTGGGGGAAATGCCCACAAAGGAAAACAATAAACTATAATTAAAAAGATACAGATCAAACCAGGGATTTGAAAGTTTCAAAAAAGAAGAAAACAGGAAACAAACTGTAGAATGATACATAAATCTAATAAAATAAGATCTAAAAAGTGTTCATGGACTTTGGTAGTTGGAAAGTCTTTCATGATCTTAATGAAACAAGTTTTCAGGGGCACCTGGGTGGCTCAGTGGGCTAAGCTTCTCCCTTCAGCTCAGGTCCTGTCTCAGAGTCCTGGGATCGAGCCCTGTGTTGGGCTCTCTACTTGGTGGGGAGCCTGCATCTTCCTCTCTCTCGGCCTGCTGCTCTGCCTACTTGTGATCTCTCGCTCTCTCTGTCTGTCAAATAAATAAATAAATCATAAAAAAAAAAACCACAATCTTCCATTTTGGTTAAGTTACGAATCAGTATTAAGCCAACAACAGGACAACTCTTTCCAAAACTTGAATAAAAATAGAAGAAAAGAGATAGGGCAGTGGCTTAAGGACAGGGCTTAGGACCCATGAAACAAGTTTATTTGGTTCTCTGTTATTACTGAAAAAAAAAAATTGAGCATTTATCAGCTAGAGAAAAGAAATCAATAGAGAAAAAATATGGCAGATATAAAACAAAGGACTCTAGAAACAAAAAAATCATATACCATGACCAAGTGGGATTTATCCCAGGAATGAAAGATCAGTTCAGCATATGAATAGCAATGCACCTTATTAATAACACAAAGGGGAGTGTGCCTGGGTGTCCCAGTAGGTTTAGCATCCAGCTCTTGATTTTTGGTTCAGGTCATGATCTCAGCATCCTGAGACGGAGCCCCACATTGAACTCTGCACTGGGCATGGAGCCTGCTTGAGATTCTCTCTCACCCTCTCTCTATGCCCCTTCCCCCGACACTGTCTCCCTCTCCAAAATAAATTAATTAAATAATAATAAATAAATAAATAACATAAGGGGGAAAAAAGATAATATACCCAGAAAAAGCACTCAGCAAAATCTAGCGCCACTTCATGATAAAAGCCCTCAAGAAACTGGGAATAGAAGAGAACTTCCCCAACGTGATGAAGAGCATCTATGAATGCCCACAGTTAATAGAATCAAACTTTTTGGTCAAAGACCAAAAGCTTCCTTCCTAACTGGAGGAATGTGACAAGGACCTCCACTCATTATTTCTACTCAATGTAGCACTAGAAATTTTAGCTGGGAAAACTAGGCAAAAATAAATAAATAAATAAAACACATCCAGTTTGAAAAGGAAGAAGTAAAGCTATCTCTAGTCATTGATGACATGATCTTGTATAATGAAAAACTGAAGTAATCCACCAAAATACTGTTAGAACTAATAACAAGTTTAGCGAAGTTACAGGACACAAAGTCACTACACAAAAATCAGTTAAACTTTTACTGGCTAGCAATGAAAAATCCAAAAATAAAATTAAGAAAACAATTCTATTTTAATATTAAAAAGAATAAAATACTTAGGAAGGAATTTAACAAAAGCGTAAGACTTGTTAAACATTGTTAAAAGAAATTTTAAAAGATCTAAATAAATGAAAAGACATTTCGTATTACTGGATTCAAAGACTGAATATTAAGAGGGAAATACCGCCCAAACTGTTCTACAGACTCAGTGCAACCCCTCCCTACCAGGATCCCAGCTAGCTTTTTTGCACTAATTGACAGTTGATCTTAATATTCCTACAGAAATGCAAGAGACCCAGAATAACCAAAATGATTTTGAAAAAGAGCAAAGTGGGAGAATTCATATGTCCTGATTTCAAAACTCCACTACAAAGCTGTAGTAATCAGGATAGTATATATTGCCATAAACAAGACAACAACATATTTGAGAACCTAGACATAATAATGCCTTATATTTATGATCAATTGAATTTTTAACAAGAGCATCAGGACAAATCAAATGGGGAAAGAATAGCTTTTTCAACAAAAAAAGGCTGGGACAATGGGATATCCACACATGAAAGAATAATTTTGGACTCCTACTATACACTATATTAAAAAAAATTAAACCAAAGTGGATCCCATACCTAAAGATAAGAGAAAAACTCTAAAACTCTTAGAAGAAATATAAAAGTAAATTTTTGTAATATTGGATTAAGCAATGACTCCTCAGGACACTAAAAGCACAAATAACAAAAACAAAAATAGATAGATTAGACTTCATCAAATTTTAAAACTGCTTTTAGAAGCATGAGAAAACAAACGTGAAAAGACGGGAAAGTAAAAAAGTAATCCACAGAATGGGAGAAAATATTTGCAAATCATGTATCTGACAAAGGACTGATATCTAAAATATGTAATATAATAAATCCAAACAATATGTAATATATATATAATAAATATATACCCACCACTCAATAATTAAAAGATAAAGACGGACTTTAAATTGAGCAAAGCATCTGAATAGACATTTCTCTATAGAGGACTTACATATAACCAATAAGCTCATAAGATGTTTGATATCCTTAGTCAGTAGGGAACTGCAAATAACAAATACACTGAGATACCATTACTCACCTACCAGCATGGGAAAATTAAAAAGATGAATGTCGGGGCGCCTGGGTGGCTCAGTGGGTTAGGACGCTGCCTTCGACTCGGGTCATGATCTCGGGGTCCTGGGATTGAGTCCCGCATCGGGCTCTCTGCTTAGCAGGGAGCCTGCTTCCTCCTCTCTCTCTCTCTGCCTGCCTCTCTGCCTACTTGTGATCTCTCTGTGTCAAATATATAAATAAAATCTTTAAAAAAAAAAAAAAAGATGAATGTCGGTGAGCATGTGGAGAAATTTAAACCCTTATGTGTTGCTGATGGGGAGTAAAATGGTGTAGTTGCTTTGGAAAACAGTGTAGCAGTTCCTCAAAATGTTAATATAGGATTACCATATGACCCCACAACTCCACTCCTAGGTATATCCCCAAGAGAACTGAAAACATATGTCCACCCAAAAACTCATTCATGAATGTTCATGGCATTGTTGTTTATAACAGCCCAAAGTGGAAACAACTCAAATTCCACATACTGATGCCTGGATAAACAAATATAGTCCACTGTTACCCATCCATAAAAACGAATGAAATTTGATACATGCTACCTGCAAAGTAAACCTTGCAAATGTTAGGCTGACTGAAAGAAGCCACTTAGAAAAAATTACCAGTTGTGGGAGTCTAGGAACTATCTAGAATAGGAAACACTGCAGAGACAGAAAAGAGATAGGTGGTGGGGAGAGTAGAGTAAGGGTGGGAAATGCGAAGAACTATTGACTACTAATAGGTTGGGCTTTCTTCTTATGATGATAATGGTGTTATAGGATTAGAGGCACCTGGGAGACTCAGTCAGTTGATTTTAGCTCAGGTCATGATCTCAGCGTGGAGGGACTGAGCCCCCAACCGGCTCTGTACTCAGCAGGGAGTCTGTTTGAGATTCTCTCTCTCTCTCTCTCTCTCTCTAAAAAAGAAGAAAAGATATTATAGGATTAAACAGTGCTGATCAGTGCAGAACTTGATTGATAGACTAAAAAACACTGGCTTTAAACCTCAAAAAGGGGGAGTTTATGGAATATGAGATATATGTCAACAGTAACACTATTGATGAAAAGAGGGAGGACTAATTTTGGGAAGAAGACCCCAAGCACACAGGAAAGGCTGAACCTCTGTGTCAGTGGAAGACCTGACTTTGAGTGGCTCTAAGAGAAAGAGGGGAGGAAGGGTGTGAGGCAGGTCACAGGGCAGGGGTAGGGGTGGGAATCCAAGTGCCTCCATTTTCTAGAAACTGCAAATGATGCTGACTCCTGCAAGCAAGGAGATGGAAACTGTGAAGGGAACCTGAAGAAAAAGATGGCAATTCACAAATGTGGATGAGGCCTTGGAGAATGATGGGGAGGAAGAATAAACAAAGGAAGGACGTTGGTATTGGCTACACCTTTCTTCCAAGGGCATCTGGACCCCCAGTCAGGCCCAGTTGTTCTCCTTTTCCTTTCAGTACCTCCATGAGCTCCAGGGGCAGCCAAGGAAAACAACTGTGCCAGGAGACGGCTCCAAGAGGCACATCTATTGGTCACCTCAGGGTGGCACCTGACCCCGTTTTCAACATTGCTGGCCCAAGTGCAGCGAAGCCAAGTACTGCAAATATTTGTGACTAGGCGGATTTTCTTCTCCCAAACTTGCCATGAGACGGTTCTGCAAAACATAAATATTAGATCAGGGTGATTGGCAGATCGAGTAACTGAAAACTCAAACATAAGCACAGCAGCCCAGCATCCTCTGTGATCCCTGCAGCAGAGGAATGGTGGGGACACCAGCCAGAAAACATCAAGAGATACAGACTTCTCCCATACCTACGGCTAGAAGGGCCCGGAGGGTAAATTCAGTTCTGGTACCCCCTCCCCCATCCTAGCTCACTGCCCGATGAGCAGAAATCGTCGTCGTCAGCCACCTCTGCAGCCCAGACTCCTTCGCGGTGCCAGCCCATGAGGCAAATAGTATCACGTAAAGGAACACTAGAAACTGTTTTCATGAATGTTGAAGTACACGCCAATGTCTCCGGGCAAGGTGACCTATTATATAGTGTCCTAGGTGGAATAATGGCCACCCAAATAGATCAAGTCCTAACACCTGGAATTTAAGAATATTACCTCTTTGGAAAAAGCGTCTTCGCAGACATAATTTAATTAAGTATATTAAGACAAGGATATCTCTCTGGATTATCCAAGAGAACCCTGAAGGCCTTCACAAGTGGCCTTGTAAGAGACAGGTGTAAGAGACAGATAAGGCAGACACACAGGAGGAAGTCCAGGGAATACTAATCAGAGAGACGTGGCCAACAAATCAAGGACTGAGGACAATTGCCAGAAGCTGGAAGAAGCAAGGAACAGATTCTCCCCTAGTACCTCCAGAGGAGCGCAGCCCTGCCGACACCTTGATTTAAGACTTCTGGTCTCTAGAACTGTGAAAGATTACATTTCTATTGTTTTAAGCCATCCAGTTTGTGGCAATTTGTCAAGGCAGTCTCAGGAAATGAATGTACCCAGCAGCCATGTTTTTCTCCACAGCCCTCAGGGTACCTCCGCGTGTGGTGATGAACCTGTGGAGAGTGGAAGCTGGTAAGAGTCCATGGGTGTATAATCTCAACGCATCAGCCTCCTTGCAGGAGGTTCTTCAATCTCCTTTCTGGGGATTGTTTTCCCCCACACCCACCCCCAAGATACCTCCTTTCTGGGAAAAGAATATGTTATTGTCTTGAGTAGTTTTAAAGGAATGATCCACCATTCTTTCAGGTGTCCAACAGGTCATTTATTTGGATATGATTTGTCTCAACTTCAAGTACAGGAAGCAAATCTAATCGCAACTTTTGGTGAAAATTCACTTTCAAAGTAAGAGAAACACCCAGTTTGAAGTCAGAACGGGTAGACTAAGTCCTGATCTACCACTTGGTGGGTAGCTTTGATCTTGGGCAGTTCATTTTACCTCTGGTTCACCCACCTGAAAGTGGTGGTCATAATTCCTACCCCCATAGAATGACTTTTTGTGAAAATCAAGCAAAGAAGTTAATGTCTGCTACTTCCCCTGGGTTGTCTAGGAAAAACCACATGGAAAAAAAAGCTTACATTAAGCATACATATTAATGCATGCGTTCTTGGGGGTGGGAGGAGATATAATTTCAGGGTAGCAAAAGTGAGGGGAAAAGAGAAAGAAGGGAAGGAAACAAGTCCAAGAAGGTGAGTACCACCCTTGCCACAGCATCACCACAAAATGCAGTCAGTGATCTTTTTTGTGAGATGTCTTTGGATAGACCTGATGGAACCCTTGCTCTGTCTCCACCCACGGAGAATGAACTTGTTTGAACTTTCAGGTGACATCACCCTGCCCTTCCGGGCAGCCCCTAGGGATTTAGGATCAGACTCATCTTTTAAACCTAGAAACAGTGAGAAGAGACAAGCTTATGTGGTCCTGGTCACTGCAGTGCTACAGCGGGGCTCATGCATGGAGTGTAATGGAGAACAAGCCAGAGATCCATCCTGGTGTGAGGAGGTCTGGGGTTATCCAAGAAAGCTGGCCATGATCAGAGAGTCAGGGACTCCACCATGAGCATGTTGAGGGCTCTGGGAGACAGGTGAGGCCAAGCAAATGGAGAAGCACAGAAACAGGGTCAAGTGCTTCCTGTGAAACAGATTTGGAAAATGTCAACTGCCACACAAATACTACTTTACAGTGGCTATTTTCATGGTCTTCCTTTAATTTTAACTTTTATTGTCTTGAGTAGTTTTAAAGGAATGATCCACCATTCTTTCAGGTGTTCAACATGTCATTTATCTGGATATGATTTGTCTCAACTTCAAGTACAGGAAGCAAATCTAATACAAGTCTTTGGTGGGAAATCAGTTCTCGTGTCAGTGATATGGCGACTGATGGTGGAGGACACAGCCCACTAGGGTTTTACATATGTCTAGGTTTCCCTGGGAGACAGACTCTCAGACTCTGTGAGCAGGGAGTTTACTGGGAATGTGAAGGGAGCAAGCTTGGTCAGGAGCTGGCATGGCCCTTCAGAACCATCCTCGATTGAGGCAAAGGGCCAGCCTTTGTACCCCATGTCATCTAGACACTGAGTATGAATGGTCCCCAGGGTGGAGGTGTTGGTCCAAGTAAGGCAGGATGATCCCTGGGAAGAGACTCAGCTGTGATCCCAGCAATACTGAGTGGCTGGAGAGAGTGCCTCTGTTCTGAAGCAGGGGTCAGGGTGGTATGTGATGGCATCCATGACAGTTGTACTTCTGGAGAGAGAGGGAAATGGGAAACATTGGCTTTTAACCTTGTCTTGGATTTCTTTGAGGGACTGAATCCTTTTGTAAGGAAAACCATGTCCATCCTCTTCATGAGTGAGGGGGTTTTTACCTTTCTTCCCAGTTCCCGTTTCAAGGTATGGATTGGACATATGGTGTTTCGACATCCCTTACTTCTACTCCATCCCACCTCTAGCTCCCACCGTGTTCCCTGTGGGCAGAGTCTCTGAGCCGGTGTGGCTACTTGTGCCCTAAGGCTGGGATGACTGGTCCTTGGACCGTTGTCTGCTCACCTTTTCTAGAGGTGGCTCTGACCCTCCTGCTCTCCGTTGGCCAGCTCCTGTGGCTGGGTGAGCCACTCAGGTGGCCTATGCCCCTGTGAATTGCAGGGATGAGGCTGGATGCCCCCCAGTAGCCACACTTCAGCAGTTGACCAGTCGCTTCTTAGAAATTACCAAGCAGGACAACTGGGTGGCTCAGTTGGTTGAGCAACTGCCTTCAGCTCAGGTCATGATCCTGGAGTCCCAGGATCAAGTCCCACATTGGGCCTCCTGCTCAGCAGGGGGTCTGTTTCTCCCTCTGCTCTTCTCATGCTCACTCACTCTCATTCTGTCTCTCTTTCAAATAAATAAAATCTTTTTTAAAAAGGAAAAAGAAAAAAAGAAATTACCAAGCAACTAACCAAACTGTCTTTTAATCATTTGACTAGTGACCTAAGTATCAGTTCTCTACAGTTTTCGTTCCTTTAACAAGTTCATTTTTGGAGCATGTATTATGGGCCAGGCCCTGTGCTAAGTGCTGGGAAAGTGGACTAAACAGTGTAGGCAAAGCCTCTGTTTTTACAGAGCTTACATTTTACTGAGCACAGAGAAATAATAAATCAGCAGGCAAACAAACAGACCATGTCAGACCTTAGAATCTGCTTCCAAGGGACAGAGAGGAATGGCTGTGCGGGGTGGGGTGGGGTGGGGTGTCAGACCACTAGATCAGATAGATGGACATTAAGATCCAGAAAGAGCCATCCACATGCGGGAAGTGTTGCTGGCAGAGAGAACAGCCAGCACAAAAGCTCTGGGGTAGGTATCGCTTTGGCGGGTTTGAGGAATAAAAAAGTCTGTGTACCTGGAGGGCTGTGAGCCTCAGGGAAGGGGCAGAACATGAGGCAGAGAGACAAGCAGGGGCCACATCACAGAGGGTGTTATCCAGACTCAGTCCCAGTATCCTCCACAAAGTGCAATGCATACATAACCACCAGCGTGTGCAAGTATTGGGGGAGAGGCGGAAGGTCTACATACGCGTGATCTTATTGGAATAATTATAAATTTATTTTGGAGTATATCAGTCTATTGGAAAAATATAATTAGCACATCAAAACCTTGACTTCCCAAATATTATTATTCAGGGAAAGCTACAACAAAAAGTGATTCAATTTCAAGAGAATGTGAAGCCGATCATAATCCAGGTGTTCTACAGCTACGGCCACAGACCCAGAAGGGGTGCCTTTCTAAATATGAAGATTTAGAAACAAGGGGGAGCCCTATCCCCAGCCTCTAACATCTGCCCCATGCTGGCAGCTCAGACGTGGGAGGTGGAGAAGTTGTGCCGGTTGGCAGGGATGGCCTGCTTCCCTGCAGAGGTGCCCTCCCTGTGCACAGCTGTCTTCAAGGGGCAGCAGACTAGCCCCAAACTGGATATTCCAGTTCATGTTAGCGTGAGATGATGCGGCAGGCCTGGGTCTCACCAGTGGGATAAAGAGGGACCTAAGAGTCTCTTCCAGGCTGGGCTCACTGCCTTTTCCAGCCTCCTGCACCAGGCCAGACAGCAGTAGGAACAGTGTCCACTGGCTGCCTGGGGGAGGGGGCAGATCCCAGTGAGCTGGGACCTGGGACCCAAAGTCAGCATGGGCTGACCAGGGATGGCTATTTAAGGGATCAAGAAACCTCCTCTGTATTAGGTCCCCGGCATTTCCAGTTGGTGTGTTGGTCCCATAGGTCAGTGAACCTGTTACCTGGAATCGCCACCTTTCGGAGGCACTGTGTCCTAAGGATGTGGCGATGATGTGACATAGGAGATGTGATAATCTGCAGAAAAGAAAGGAGTGGGATGGGGTAGAATAGATGATGTTTTCTTCGTACTAGGGAGACCATCTTGAAGGGGAGGGAAGGGGTTCCACCTTCTCGGCAGACCTGTCCCTGGGAATTACAAGAGGGCAGCTTTCATCATCACGAGGAAGACAGTTCTGCAGGACAAGCTGCCTTCCACAGTTACACATGAGGCATACGAGGTGTTCAAATGAGGGCTAAGAGCCTGAAGGGCAGGAAAGCTACGGAGGTGGGGAGGGAGGCATTGGCCGGAAGAGTGGCCCCAGGGCTTCTGAGTATCCTCAACTCTTTCCCTACAATTCTGAGTCTCCAGCCACTTGGGAAGGGAGGAGAGGAAGATGGAGAGAGAGGGTTTGACAGGGAAGCCTACCTGAACTTCTTCTCCCCCTGGAGTTCTGCCCCTGAGGTGCCTGACCCATGACACTACGAGACCCCAAAAGAGCAGGCAAGGTGGGCTCGTCCATGCCAAGGACCCTGCCTTCCCAGATCACAGGCCGTTTTCTTCTGAAAAAAATAGGACCAGAGCCAAGCCTGGACCCAGCAGACGCAGTGACAGATGCACACACCCACATTGGGTGACTTCACTCCAGGGGCAGAGAATCCAAGGAGAGCGAGGGATGAGAAGGAGGCAGGCTTGGAGCCCAAGAAGGGTTGTGGCCCAGCCCTGGGAGAAACAAGACAGCTCTGAGAGACAAGACTAGCCCCAACTGTTGGAAACGAGATGGAGGGGCCTCAGCGGAAATCTAAGCCAGGGACTCCTGGGCGCAAACGCCCTTCAGGTCCAAGTACAAAGGTACGCACAAATGAGTGAGGTGGGCCTAACGTATGTAAAACGGGAGCAACTGGCAAAGGAATGCAGCAAAATAAAAAGTCAAAAAGTGGAAAGGAAGAGAAGAAACTGGAGAAGCTCACACCAGCAGGCCATTCACTCGGAAATGAGAAAGCAAACCCCCCCGCCCCAGTCCCTGGTGGTCACTGCTTTGAGGATGGTGTGAGGGCAGGAACTGAGGCCTCCTCTGTCCAGTGCTGCCCTCAGGCAGCAGAGGTGGGGTGCAGGGCAGGGTCAAGGCAGGAGGGGGGCAGCCACAGTCGCAGAGAGAGTCCTGGTGGGCTGGGGCTTTAGAAAACTGGGACCCCAAGCTAACTCTGCCTCCAGCTCAGCGGGTTGAATAGTAAATATCTTGCAGTTTCCTGGGCCGCAAAGACTGTTGAGTGGGTGCTCTTAAACTTCCCTCCAACTCTGACGAAATTACCGGGAATGAGAAGCACAAGTCCCCACTTAGACTTTCCTTCTCCCACCCATACCTCTGATCACACTCGAAGCCTTCAGAATTTAACTTCTCCAGATCTCTTGAGCTCATCCTCTGCTTCCCACCTGCTTGTCCCAGCTTTGCTAGAGTCCTCATCCCCTCTCTCCCAGGTGACAGCAAGGGCCTCCTGACTAGTCTTCTTCCTCCTTGCTCTTTCCCATTCCATCTATCCTCAGCTGTCGAATGTTACCTCAACAACAGGGGTGATTACATCTCACTCCTGCTTACAGCCCTCTCTGGCTCTCCACTGCATTCTAGAAGAAAACCCAGACTTAACACAATATTGAGGGCCCTCAAGGAATGAGGCTACATTTTCACTTCTTCTTCAGCTATTCTCCAAATATCCCATGCCCCTTTGGACTGATCGCTTGCTGTTCTATTAATACTTTCATAAATTTCATACCTGGAAGATTTTGCATATGCTGTTCCTGCTGCTTTGAATGCCCTTCTCCATTTTGTATGCCAGGTAGTAGTTAGGGGGTTGGGGGGCCCAATCTAGCCCAGTCTAGGCAATAAGGGGGAACATTGTTTGTAGGACTTTTAAAACAGTAATAAACTAACCAAAATTTGGCTTTCTTTTTATTGTCTCTTACAACTAGCAAACATGTACAGGGATAGAACATTTGTCCTCACCCAGGAAGACCACTTTAAACACCACACCCCCCTGGAGGACCACTGGAATGTTCAAAAGCCAGCCCAGGTATGACAGCGTCCCAAGATTTCCTTGACCCTCCACCCCAGCCCTGCAGTCTCCACCCCCAGAGATAATGCTTCCCTTCTCCGGACTGCCTATTGACCTGTGTCACATTCTTACTTTGCCTCTCTTGCAGTGTTACATTTCCCTTCTGTTTACCAGTCTGTCTTTCCCAGGAGACACCGAACTCCTTGAAAACAGTGTCCATGATGTATGTATGCATGTATGTATGTATGTATATATATGCATCTCTGAAGCTTAGCACAATGACCCATGGGCTCAGAAAAGAGGTAATAAGTGAACGAAAGAGTACAGCTTGAGGTCTCCGAGCGCTGATTTAGGCGTGATGGGTTTCCAAGTCGCAACCCAATTAAAACTCCAATTTATGTTTAGAATGTTGCTGCAGGTCAAGTCTTAATGTTCTGGCTGGAGCTCTTCTCCTTGCCGGGACACGACAGGAAGGTGTTTGGGTGGTATTGAAATGACTCATGGCCCCGGTGGCTTAACAGGATTACCAAGGGGCTCACGTTGCTCAACCAAGCATGGTGGGAGCCCCAGCGGTGCCAGCCAGGTCAGAAGTCAAAGCTGTTATCTGTGTGACTGCCTCTCCCGTGCCCAGGGACAGAGGAAATTAAAAGTCACTGCAGCCCGCTAGCTGAGAATGAAACCGTTCAAAAGAAACTCAGAGAGCGCCTCTCCAGCCTCATCGAATTTCATCCCCCTTTCTGTCCTCAAGATCCCAGAAGACCATTGCTAGAAGGGACTTGGGCTAAAATCTGGGTCAATCTCCTCAGCATGCGGATTGGGAAGCTAACCCCCAGAGAGAGGCATAAACTACTCAAGGCCACACAGCTAATATGTGACAACATTGAGAGCTGGGTCGGCACATTTTCATTCCCTGTCCAGTGAGGGAACAGCATGACCTGGAACCAGGCAAGGAAGGAGATCACGCAGGGAGGGTAAATGCATGCCTGGTGTTGTGCACTGATACGGTTTTCCCTTTTTTTTTTTTAAATTGAAGTGGAAGTCACCTAACATCAAATGAACACTTTTAAGGTCTACACTTTAGTAACAGTATATCACAACGTGTTTCCACCATTGCCTCTATCTGGTTCCGAGGTATTTTCATCACCCCAAAAGAAAACCCTGTCCCTATTAAGCAGTCACTCCCCATTTCTCTCTCTACCCCCAGACTGGCGAGTGCCAGCCTGCTTTCTGTCTCCGTGGATTTGTCTTATGTGCACATTGCGTATAAATGGAATCATAGAGTGTGTGACCCGTGCGGTCTGGCTTCTTGCACTTAGTTTAATGTGTCTGAGATCCGTGAGTCAGCACTCCATTCCTTTTCACAGCTGAGTCATAGTCTGGTGTGTGGATGGACCACATTGGTCCTATCACACACTTGATCCGGTTTTAACTGAGGGCGGCTGCTGGGCTCCTAAGGAGTCCCGGGCCCCTCCTGCTGCACTCTGGGAAGGCAGGCACAGAACAAGGGCTCCCTAATGTCTAACCAATGGACATCCTGCCCTCTCTGGGCCATGGTCTCCTTACCTGTGACTCAGGATAATAAGGCCATCCAACTGCCCATTTGTCAGGGTCACCAGGCGGCCTCAGTAGGTTATCTGCAAGGACTCTGCATGCCACTGGTCATTGTGGGAACTTTTATTTCACTGAGAAAAAAAAAAAAAAAAAACAGAAAAAAGCAAAACCCTCCCCACCAGCCACCTTCACCTTCCTGTAAGGGCACGGTTATTGATAGCAGATGGAGACCTACCCGCCAGAATTCCTTTAGGGAGGGATATGTATTTACTTGGAGAAGATTCCTACCTGCATGGGCATAGAAGGCACTTGAATATGGGGACACTTCCCTGAGGAGGACTGGGGGAAGTCACTTGCTTACTGCTCAGGACTATGAGGCTGAAAAAAAAGAGTTGGGAGTGGGTGTCAAGAAAGCGAAAGTCTGTCTAGTCCATGATGGGACTCCTCCTCGAGGCGCTCTGTCTTGAGTAAGGTTACCAAGCTCACAAAGTCCTGGGGGAGAAGGGATTCTTGTGAAGACCAGGGAAGGAGCTGGGCTTTGCTCCTTGAATTGCATGGGGCAGAGCTGGATACTACGCTCAGAAGAGGCGCTGTGGGCTGAGGCACTATGACCCATCTGTGGGCACCTGTGGAAATGGGGCTCTGAATTCAAGACTCTCACAAGGCTTGGCACTGGGGTTTGGGTCAAGTTTAATCATATCCCCAAGGACCTTGGCTGACAATGACATTGCACATAACTGGGCCCCTGCCATGAAGCCTGTGCCCAGGGTCAGCACCGCTGATGAGGCCACGGTGTCCTTGCACTAAGAATAGAGTGACTTGTACCCTCATACCTCCTGCAGCCCTCATCCCCTACAGCCATAGGATAAGAACTGGGAGCTCAGCACTGGTTGGCTTTTGCTCCCGATTTTTAGTTCAAAGGTCCCTAGATGGCATCCACAAATGAACAACCTTTGCAAATAAGGCAGACCCCTAGAATGGCCCCGAGGTATATTCTGCCATCCAATGTAGAGAACTTGTGCAGTAACAGATCTCTCTCTGGACCTAGTAAACTTCTCTTCTGCTCAGTTGCCAGGTGACATGCTATTTACTGGCTGAGAGCACCAAGCCAGTCACATCAGTATGAGGCGGAGAGCTCTAACACAGTTGGCTTTGAACCAGAGGGAATGCTGCTCCTCATAAGGGGGTCCATACCCTTTGGCCAAGTCATCCCCCTTCTTGAATCTGATTCTAAAGAAATCAACAAAAGCACAAAGCTAAATAACATTTACAAATGTTCTTTACAAAATTATCCATAACACTAAGCAGCTGGAGACGTAAAATTTCAACAATAGGTAAAAGCAAGAAATATATTGTGAATCACCACAATGGCATTTCTGTAGCCATAAAATAAAGATTGGAGCAATATGGCAAGTGCCTATAATATTAAACAAAAACACGGATTGTGAATAGCATTTGCAAGAGGATCGCAGCTACATCAAAATATGCATGGAGTGTGGACAAGAAGATGGAGGGGCTATGAAAAATAAAAATGGTTACAAGAGACAAAAAGGCCACAGGTAACTTTTTCTTTAATACTATCTTTTATAGACTATCTTCTTAGTATTTCAGTAGGTTCAAACCTGTATTCTTATCCAGCTGTTTATCTACACCTGCTTTCCCCACCCAGCTAGATTTCATACATCAAGATATTTATGTCTCTGTTTGTGCTGACTTGTTCCTACCTCACTTACCATGTAGATCCTTCTGCAAGTGAAACCCACATGATATTGGGCAAGAAGTGGCCAAACAATGATGTTCCAGGCTGCCACAACCTTTAATGATACTGTCACTGTGCTTGAATTGCAGGATCCATTTTCAGTTTGGACTCTGATCAGGAAGAGACTCTTCCCACCAAAGAGGCTTTACAACCCTTCCCAGCAACCAGCATGCAGAGAGCTGAGCTGCCACAACTGATGAATCCTCCCTGGGAAAACGCAGCTCCAGCACCACCCGTGAACAAGACAGTGCTCCTGCATGATAAGTGAACAAGACCAAGACCCTGTGTGATCTGCAAGCTGCTGTACCTTAGTGGAGCTCTCGGTCCCAAGGTGAGCAAGTGATGGGCATTTCAGTTCAGTATCAGAGCATGAGAAATCAGAAGGGCATGGCCCAAGGAAGAGGATGCTAACCTCACAGAGACTCCTTCTTGAGCCTTAGCAACCTGTGTGCCAGATCCCCCTTAGAGCCATCCTCCTCTGGCTCCTGAACTCAGAACACAGTCCCTAAAGTTTTCATTTTCTATAAGATCATGCAGGGGACGGTAACTTAAATCTCATTCCAGAGAGTGTACCTTAGCACCTCGTCATGAAGGGCTGGGCTCAAGGACAGCAGGGATCACTCTACGGACACCTGGATCAGGTGAGGTCTATCTGGCATCTAGAATCAGGGTCAGCATCCCAAGCCAGCAAGTCTGGGAGAGCAACTGTCCCTTGAGAATTTGGTTTGAACAGGCTTGCCTCCTTCTGAATCAGCTGTGTGTCCCGGATGAGGAAAGTCCTTGATAAGCCTTTCCGTAAAAGCATCACAGAGGAGAAGGATACACAGGAAAATAGTAACTCGGGCTGCTTTGGGGGAGGATGGCAGGGTAACTGGGGAAAGAGTCAGAGGGAAACTTGGATGATTTTCCCTTTATACTTCCCTATGTTTTTGGACCACTCATTACCAAATCAAATAAATGGGCAAATATGAATGGTTAGGTAAAATTAAATGAAAAGAAAATCTGCAGAGATTGGCTCATGGCATTTCTCAGAACTGAAGACTGAGCCTACCCAATGACTGAAGTGATAAAAAAAATTAGAAGGTACAGAGAGAATTCTGCTTTGTGTACGAGGACCCTCGCCATCATCTAAGTTTGTTATTTGAAATTCACTTTAGAGTCAACAAGATACCTCACCATAAAACGCTCTCATGTGCCCTGAAAAGGAAAGAAATAAATTCATGATCCTCAAACACAAGTTCAAAATGAGCCCTATCTATTGGATATCCCAGACTAGCACTCTCTCTGAGGCCCCCAGGCTCCCTGTCTGCCTTGTGGCCCCAAGGGAAACTTGGTGGGAAGCTACCGAGAGTCAGAGCCTTGGTTCCTCCAGTTCAGCCCTCAAAACGGGGAGGCAGGAACCAGGCACAGGAGGGAGCTTGGGCCCTTCATAGCCATGCCTCGGAGCCCAGGACCAGATGGCCTCAGGCTCCCCACCAGCGGGGCGACTCCTGCTCTCCTCCCAACAGAGACCCTGGCCCCCTTGGTGCCATGGTGCCTCCATGGACACCGGCCTTGAAAGAAAGGGAAGGCAGTAATAGAAGGGAGAACAGGGAGGCGGCCACAGAGCTATTAGCAGCACTGAGACTAGCACAAGTGTGCAAACAGTGGATGCCCAAAGAAGGCCAGACTCTTGGAGCTGTGATGGCATCACAGCGTCTTTGCCTATTTTTTTTTTTTTTTTTTTTTTTTTTTTTAGCGTCTTTGCCTATTAACCCAGGGTGTTCTTTGATAACCTTCTGCCAAAAACCACTGGGGATTAGGTGTCTTAAACCCATCTGACTTTGTTAACAAATGACTTTGTTAACAAAAAGCGTCAACTCAAAAAGAGAAACGAACCAAAACACCAGGCCTGATCCTCCCCTGGGGGAACAGTCACTGGTTGTTCCAAAAGGCACCACTAAGCCCCTGCTGCACTTGACATCCTGGGATCTAGGTGGCAGCAGGGAGAGCTGGGTCTCCAGACCCTGGGAAGGGGAATGTGGCCCACCCAGAGCTCTGCTTGGGGAAGGAGCACTTTTTGGGGAAGTGAAGCTAGAAAAGGATGCCAGAGTCCCACTGCCAGAGTCACTGCCTTGGTCACAGCTCTCTGATGCTCAGAACTTCGGAGGCTCCCGGCTGTCTTGCACTTGAATCTCCTTCTCCCTCTGGCATCCTGAGCCTCCAAACTCTGGTGCTAACCCATCTGCCAACCTTAGCTCCCTCGTCTCCCAGCTGTGCACACCTAGCCATGCCCGTCTCCCTGCAGGTGCCCAACAAGCGCCTAGCTTTGCCACCATCCTGGGCAGACTCATGCCGGCCACTCCCCTGTTTTCCGGGCTCTCAAATGTCACTCTGTGAACTCAGCTTTTCTTCACCCCAAATGCCATCTCTTCGACAAGACCTTTTCTTGTCCACCGCTCTGTACATCTAGTCACGAGGAATTTCTCCCTCATCACAACTCTTAAGAGCATCTTTGTGTTTTTGCTACGACATATTACTTTCTCCCTTGTATTTGGCTCATCGTGTGCCTCTCAGAGCTTTGCCCTGGACTGTGTCCTCAGGGTGGCTGACATGCAGGGGGTCACCTGTAGATACCGGAGACCGACCAGGGGGAGCAAGTTCACAGTTGCTGGGAGAGCATAGTCTGGTTGAAAGTCCGCCACGTTTGTTCCAGGTGCAGAGCCGGGCTGGCTGACCTGTTCCCTCCTAACTCCAGGGTTTCGTATATCTATGAGTCTATGAATAGGCAAAGCAAAAGGCCACACTAAGCATCTTTCCTGCTCCTATCCTAATCTCGGGTTCAGGGACATCCCTGAGGGATCAATACTTTAAATCAGCCCTCATGGCATGCTGTGGAAAGGCGCTCCTTCCAGGAGCTGACTAATGCTGACACTCTCTTCTGTTGTTACTTCCTGGGCTGGCTCCGTTTTTCCTCTGGCTCTGCTGTGCCTCTCAGGCCCGCTGGCCCCCCAGACCCAGGTAACGGAGGGTGAAGAGAGTCGCCCTTCTCCTCCGAGGGCTGCCCCAGCGGCCCTTGCCCTCCCGCGGGTGTCTTCCTTTGCGGGGTCTCAGATCCTGCCTTGCTGCACAGGACAGGGCCCAGCCCTGCCCATTCTGTGATCACAAGGAGGAGGAGACAGACCAGGGTGCAGGGAAGGGAAAGAGGGCAAAGAGTGATCCCTTTACTCAAGATTCCTTCAGGGAAAAGAGAATTTGACTTGAGCCTGCGTTCTGGGTAATTCGGCATCAAACAGCAATGAGGCCTGGGATCTGGCCAAGTCTTTGTTTTGTTTTGTTTTGTTTTTTTCCTTTCCTCCAATCAGCCCAGGGCGCTGGGGAGTGGGAGGGCGTGGAGGGGGTGGGGGCTGTGAGGGAATGCTGAGCCCGCAGAAGTGGCCCATTGAGAGCGCAGGCTCCCAGCGCAGGGGCGGCTGGCACCCCCGGCCTACCACCACAAGGGCAGCTCTGTCCTGTGGGCCCAGGGCTCCGTCCCAGCCCCACTGGCTCAGAGAGAACAACATTTCCTTATAAGGCCCCGGCCGCCTTGCCAAGGCTGGCCGCTCTGACAGACTGTAGCTTTCCATTCTCCTCGCCCCGGCTCCAGTGCAGGCCTTGAATGTAGCCCTTGTTGGCAGGCCCCTCCCCCCCCCACGGCCCCCACCCCACCCACTTCCATTCCAGGCCAGGGCCAGCCCCAGCGAACAGGATAAACAGCCCCAGCCCGGAGGCCTCTCCCACGCACGCGGCCTGCCTCAGCTCAGGCCTGCTGGAGGCAGCACAGGGTAGCAGAAGGAGCACCAAGACACAGGGCTGGGGGGGCGGGGGGGAGCCCCGCAGCTCCCTTCCCGACGGGGGTGGCTCAGGCCAAGGTCCTGACTGGGAGGCTGCTTCCTCATCTAGGGAACAGATTCCAAGTGCCACAGGTTCTAGATTCTTTGCATCACCTTCAAAGCCCTTCCCAGTCAGGTTACCTTTAAGGCTTCACCTCTGCTCCCCTACCCCAGGGCCAGGTTTCTGGGACACCTCCCCTTGCCCCCAGGAACCATGTCTCCTCAAGCTGCCAGAGCTCAGGGCCCAGGGAATGACCCCATTCCTCCCTTCCCTGGAGAAATGTGGCCTTTCTTGCTCTCCTCAGCGTTTGCATGCACCTCTCTTAGAGGCTTGCTGTTTGCCCATGACAGTGATTTGTTTACGTGCCTTTTCCTTTAGAGGATGGTAAGCTCCTTGAGGCTCAAATGGTCTCTTCTTCCTCTTTAAGTCCCTGAGCTCTACGGCCAGGAACGGGGCTGCCTGCGAGGTCTTGTGCAATCGCCTGAATGTACAGGGTTGGGCAAACTCGGAAGAGACAAACGATGGATGTGCAAATACTTCGTAAACTGTGAAGTGCGGGGCCCCGTACCATACTACCCTCCACCCCACGTTTTCCTCTTTATTACCCCGTCACAACCCCTCTTCCTGTCCACCCAGTTCCACATCCTGAGTTCTGTGCTCACTGCAACTCCTCAGGGGCTTAAAATCCCTCTTGAAGACAGTACTGGTCTCTCAAGGTCAGTGTCGGAGCTGGAAGGGCCTTTAGAAGTTATCCAATGGTTTCTACACTAGCATCCACACATGGGTCCCCTGGCCACAAGAATGGATTAAATGAAGGGACTCTGAGCCTTCGGCCCCACCCCTTTCACCATGTATACATGCTAGGTTCCCACAGCATTCTCAAAAAAAAAAAAAAAAAAATCCAGTGACTTTAGAAGTTGGAAGTATACTGATTAATCCAATCTCAACACAGCTGAAGAAACTGAGCTTCCTTAAAGAAAAGCGGTGTTCCTGACATCACAGGAGTCACACACATAATCTAGACCACACCTGGGGTCCCCAGACTCCGGCCCACCAAAAGCTTCTCCCCTTGCCTAAGTGCCTACTTAGGGCAGACTGATGAAGACAATAGCTAAAAATCTGGTCAAGCTGAGTCTGGGATGTGTCGCATTCCAAATAAAGAATTTCATTCTGAACCAGAACAAATCTCTCTGAAATGGGGATTCTGCAAATTATCGGGTCAGTGATTTGCAAGCACAGTGCTATTAAGTACTGTAGTGGGACTCTATTCCCCATGATCCTAGGAACAATTTTAAAGAGAAAAATCTTATCCCAGGATGAAATACACTGTTTTCCATCCACACACTCATTTTCGCAGAAATGGTGTCTGTAGAGTGAAGCCCACAGTTGATCACGGACTGTGTTCTAACACCATTTGACACAAAACCAAATTCAGGATAGAAGGTGGTCTGCCCTAGGCTCATCCAAGAAGATTTAGTCTCTTGAATACTAAGAAACCTGGCTATAATGAGGTTTCTCCTAGAAGATGCCTAAGGTAGACCCTGCCAGAAACAAGGAGTACAGGGGATACGGGGCCAGAAGACAGGAAACCAAGGTCTGTTCCCAACTGCACTTTACTGCAAAACCTAGAGCAAGCCAGCTGTCTCGGTAGATCTTACTTTTCTCACTACAAAATGGGAGTAATGATGCCTCCAAGATCATTTCCAAAGGCAGTGAAAATTCGATCAATTAAGATCATGAATATGAAAGTGCTTTATGAATAATCACAGGAAAAGCTGTGCACCTAAATAAGGGCCAGTTATTAATAGGCAGAGGTTCTTCCCCTGAGGTTGTTCTTATGGGTAGAAAGGAGAAAACTACTTCCGTTTCCAGGATTCGGTAATGTTTGCTCCATCTCCCAGCTCCCTCACGGCCACTGGCAGCCACACTATTGCTGATCACTTTCCAGGAAATCAAGAGAGGGTGGGGCTGTTCTTGCTAAGAAGTTGCTTCAAGAAGCTGGAAAGCGGACAAAGAGAGCCATTCTCTCACCCTGTATTCCCCTCCCCTTTCTTCCCAGGTACAAAGAGAAGGGCTTTGCCAAGTTCAGGCTCTGGACGAACTCTGGGTGAATTGGGGAAGTCATTTCTCTTCTCTGAGCCTCTATATCCTAGCGTGTAAAACGAAGAGGTTGAATAGAATGGTATTAAGTTTAGGGGTAAGGATGTCATTCATTGCCAAAAAAGAGACTTCTGAAAGTGAAAAAGTGTATTACTAATAATTATACCAGGATGACCACAGCAAAGAGGACTACCCGCAGGCAAACCGGATGTGTGGATATTTTGTTAAGCCTTGTTTCAACTCGCACTACTATCCGGAAAACAAAATGCCCTCAAGAAAAATAAATTTCAGTATCCTTGGTGTTGTCTTGGCCACATTGAACTTCTGACTAGTTCTACAGGTTGTTTTTACATTGTTCTCCATCACCAAGGGCAAACTCAGTATGAAGTCCCATGTATAAGAGCCTGCCTGTCATAAAGCATTTCGATATCTTTATTCTCCAAGCAACAGCCTTATGAGGCAAGCGTGCAAAATGTCAGTCCCATTTTTATAAAGAGCCCTAGAGAAAGTCAAGGATTTGCTCAAGGTCATGGAGCATAGGGAAACACAGCTGTGTCGTAGACTCTTAGCTCTGTGCTTGTTCCACTAAGCCAGGTTAGCAAAGAGGGCCTTTCATCTGCAAACTCGGACTGGCTTAGGTTGGCCACCTTCCATCCAAAACGTTCTGTGTCTATCTATAACAATAATACAGAAAGCACAGTAAAATTTAGACGGCCCCCTGCCCCGATACCCTAAGGCTTGAGATAGACAGGGTTGACATTAAGAATCAGCTAAATTTGCAAATGAAAAATCCAAAATTCAGAGAGAATGAGTTGTTGCCATCATCCATCAAAACCCACATCAAAATGGAATTTAGATCCCTACATTCCTCTTTGAGCTTTCTTTCTGTACTAACTAAACACAAAAATGCTTAGGAAAGTAAACATAACTTATGTCCCTTCACCACCTCTGATGACTCATGCGTAACCTTTACGTTTTCTAATGTGAAGGAGTCTCGGGCTATCCCTTCCTTCTCCTAGCTTAGAGTAGTACCAGTTAAGAGTAGATAAGTCCAAGGCACTGCACCAAACATTTACTTCTCTTCCCTGCATTTCCAGTGAAGATCAAATTAAATGAAGGTTCTTCATGGGCAAAGTTTCCATGGTTCAAAATGTTTACTAGAGTCCTGAGGGCAGAACCAAAGAGAACTTGCCTGGCAAGGAAGAGAATAAGGCTTGGGATTGAATTCTGCCTCAGCTACAACTTTGCCGTACTACCTAGACCGAGTTATTTCCCCCCTCTGGACGTCAGCTCTTCAGCTGTGAAATACAAGAGTTGGATTAGGTAATGTCTAAACATTCTTCCAGCTCTAACAAGCTGTGTGTATCCAAACTGTGAATGTAGACCTTTTGGAGAGGAAGGCTGATCAAATTCTTTTCTGTACATGAGCCTAGCAGGAGTCACTGCCCAGGAGAGGTTTTGACATCACTTCTTACTGGTGGGTAATTCCTGCCCCTTTGCCCTCTGCCCCTTTGCCTCAGTGCAAGTAACTACTTGGGGGGCCAGCTAAAAGAAGTAAAAGGGCTGGTAACCCTCTCCAGTACAAACCAGGGGTGTTGAGTTAAAGCAGATGCTTTTGCCAAGTTGCCTAATTGGCCAGGTCCTTATAAATTAATATAGCTCTGGCAAACTTTGCACAGGAATGATCATTTCTTTCCTAATTTATTACCTGTGTTGAGATCATCGCTGCCTATATTTCTCTAAGGAACTGCAACTACAAGGCAAAATAATGACTCCATGACATTCATTGATGTCACTGTTTGAGTCCAAGCATCCCTGAAGATGGAGGAAAATTTTCCAGAGGACAAGGCTTGTTTCTAATGCTGACAAGGGTCACTACAGCCTGTGACTCTGACCTGAAGGTTCAGAGCCAGGATACCCATTCTGTCAGTCTTCCTTTTAAGTGGGAGGTGAAGCTGCTTGGAGTCAACTTCTGTGTTTCTACTTGCCTGGCACTCCCTCTCTTCTCATATAGAAAGTTCTCATTCAGTGGAAAACCCATTCCATGTGTTAGGTACAAGACGCTCTTCCCACATAACCGAAGAAATAGACACATGTCCTGGGACTGGTCCCCATGTAAAGATGAGGGCCACAATAAAGGTATATATGAGACCAAAGCTGGTCAATCCAATTCCGCATGATGACTTTTCTGCTTTCAGGGAAGATGATTATTTTTGCCTGTTGAGTTTTGCCTGTTGATAGGACGTCAGTCTTTACATGTGGCTATTCTGCGCATATATGGAGGAAGCTGGAGAGTTGGAAACCTGATGATACCCTCAGAGACCCTGGATACAGCTAAGCCTAAGGTGAGGCTACTCATAGGCTTTTTATTACTAAGCTACTAAATCCCCTCTTCGGTTGAGGCTGGTTTGAGTGAAGTTTCTGTAATCTGCAACCAAAAAGAATCCTGACTCATGTTAGCTTTGTATTAAATTCTTCTGAGAAACTTTTAGTCTCAGAGCTGGAAGAACTTCTAATGTGTTCAAGTCTATTGTATAGAGAGAGAAACTGAGAGAATAGGCTCAAGGTTACCAAAGAAATAAGAGGACTAAGTCTCTGAATTAGTCTGAAACGTTCCCCAGAGGTCACTGGGTCTAATCTTCATGTTGATTCTAATGTCAGTTTGACAGTGTGAAATGCAGAAAAGAATGTCAGCTTCAAACATCATTCTTTTCAAGAGCCTCAGGAATGCCAGAGCCTTGAGCCTCCCCAAAATGTTCAGATTCGACATTTCTGTCATCCTTTTATTTTTCATAGTACTTTTATTACTATTACATTTCCAGAATGAAATGCCTCACTTCAAATCGCCTCTACTGGTTAATTACAAATTGTATGAATGTGGACAGGTTACTTATACATTGTGCATCTGTTTCTTCATCTCTGAAATGGAGATGATAAAAATAGTGTTCACTTCAGAGATCTAGTGTAAGCACTGACAAAATTCAAGTAAAGCATTTAGCCCAATGGCTGCCCTACAGCACTCAGTAACTGCACCTATTACTATTAGCTTATAATTCTTGAAACAAGACCAGAGATGAAAAGGACGGGCCTAAGTATTGCAACACAGTGCTTAGTGGAAGAACAAAAACCAAGTCCCAACTTACACATTCATTTTTGGGGGTCGGGGGAGCAGAGGGAGAGAGAGAGAGTCTTAAGCAGGCTCCATGCCCAGCATGCCAGCCCAACATGGGACTCCACCTCATGACTCTGAGGTCATGACTCTGAGCCGAAATCAAGAGTCAGCTGCTTAACCCACAGAGCCACACAGGCACCCCTCATACTTCAAATTGTTTTCCAAAAACCAGCCGGTCATTTTAGATCACGTTCACTTGATTCTACATTCATTGATTCTTCTATCATTATTTCATGCACTCATTAATTTAGCAAATACTTCCTGAGAACCACAGGCTCTTTCCAGCCCTAGGGTCTATCATTTAGAGACCTGGGTTCTAGTCCCAGTTTACTGATTCACTACTGAGGTCAAGAGCAAGGGACTTCTCATCTTTTAGGCACCAATCTCCTCAAGAAACTGCCCAAAATATTTCTAAATCTCCTTCTGTAGCGAGCTCCTATTTGCGGTCCTGAGTACTACACGCAGGGCAGATACAAAGATGGCATCACGGTGATCGCCTAGAGGGGCCCACAGCCAAATGGGGAAAACAAATACAAACAATGCGTACTTGCTCTGCCATGCTGAAGTAAAAACATGTCACTTGAACAATCTTTCTTCAATAAATTGGATGGGACTCCCACATGCCAGGGTTACAAGAAAGTTGATTTCTGGCATATCCTGGGGGGTCTTCTCCCCTCTGCCAGAGAGATAACCATATGCATGAGTCTCAGATAGACAGTTGCACAGGGGTGGCCCTTGGGCTCAATGAAGCCTTATAAGTATTTTGCTTGGCCCACATCGGTTTGCTGTTTGTTGTTGTTATTTTTCATTAAGTCAACTTTTTTTTTTGTAAATACTAATATTACATTTTTATTATCTGTTAGAAACACTTCTTTTTTTTTTAAATTAACATATAATGTATTATTAGCCCCAGGGGTACAGGTCTGTGAATCGCCAGGTTTATACACTTCACAGCACTCACCATAGCACAATATCCTCCCCAATGTCCATAACCTCACTTCTGCAACTCTGTTTGTTTTGTATGATTAAGAGTGTCTTAAGGTTTGTCTCCCTCCCGATCCCATCTTGTTTCATTTATGCTTTTCCTACCCCTCAAACCCCCCCGTGTTGCTTCTGAACTTCCTCATATCAGGGAGATCATATGATAATTGTCTTTCTCCGACTGAATTAAGTCAACTTTTAACAGCAGGAAGCTTCTCATTAAAACCCAGGCTTCTCTAGAAAAGACGTAAGATCTAGCAGCACTGGATTGGCATCTCTACAACGGCAACGGACATCATAGAGCTTTACTTCTTCAGAGGGGATGCATCTTTCCCTAATCTGATGTGAACCTTTGACTTTATCTTTAGCCAAACTGTGTGAATTCAGGGAAAAGGTCCATCGTGGTGGTCTTCCTACCACATGCATTTTAAGATATTTATGGAGGAGTCTCTAGAGGGGAACTGAATGTTTTGTAATAATCTGAAATAATAGATTTTAAATTGATAAATATAATTTTCTGGCCTTTAATTACATATTAATTTTAGCCTAGCCATTTAGCCTAGCTAGGGCCCAGCATGCTTTGATATTTCACTGCGAGGAATGTTTCATTTCCAGACTCAGACAAATCACTGACAGATATTATCTTCTTCTCCCCTAAGGGCCTTTGAGTTGGTGACTCAGGATTTTACTGTGATGTATTGATGACCTGGATCTCTGAGGAAAAGTGTTCTGATTTGCAAAATTTGCCATGTTCCATGTGAAAATACTCCCACTGTGGCCAACTGCAAGATGGTCTCACAGTGGACTTGCAGCATTTCTGAAATTTTAACAATTGGCTCTTCTGGCCCATTACATGCAAACTCAGCACACCAGATGTCTCTAATTCCAGGACATGGGAACATGAAAATGTTGTTACTTTCCTCTCACTCTGACCTCTGTGGAGGAGTCAGAAGTATGAAATATGAGCCATGCCTGCCTTCAGGGGAGTTTTGGTCTAGTTCAGGAGACAAAACTAACACCTTTGGAACACTTCAAGAGTTTTTCAAGAATCAGTGCTTTCTCCAACATCTCTGCCTGAACATCCAATAAGAATATCAAACTCGCCAAATCCAAAATAGGTTTCTTGGATTTCCTCCACAAGCTGTATTGCATTTCCCCAATGTCACTTCAATAAATAACTTCCACCAAGTTTTCAAACTAAAAGATAAGGAGTCACCCTTGATTCCGTCCTATTTCTCAACCCCCTGTCCAATCCAGAAACAAGTCTTGTATGCCCACCTCCAAAACTTGTCTTAAACCATCCGCTTCCCAGCATCCCCCTGCAATAACCCTCATCCAACCCCTTTTTATACTTCTCCTGCCTCCAGGTTTCAACGTCTTCCATTCTCCTTCACCATCCACCAGGGCCAGCTTTTTTTTTTCCCTCCATTCCTCAATGCTCCCCACTGTTAGCATGGTTAGCCCCTTCTCTTCAGAGAGCTGTTTGAATCTCACCTCCTTACAGAAATCTTCTCTGCCAATCCTAGCCTATCTAAAGTAGCTCTCCCTACCTGACCAGTAATTCCCCATTCCACTAACCAAAGTACTTACTTAGCACATACTTTGTTTACTTGTTTATGGCCTGCTCCTTCCCAACATACACAAAATCAGAGTAGGAACATTTTATGCCTGTTTTCATTCTATGTCTTTTGCCTAGCACAGCCCTTAACACATAGTAGGCATTAAATAAATGTGTGTTACAAGAACGAATGAATAAGTGAAAGGGTGAGTGATAAGGGGAAGGCAGGGAGATATGATGTTTCAAAGTTCCCTTTTGGCTCTAACATTTTAGGAATTAGTGGACTTAAGACTATAATTTTGTACCTTCTGATGTGGGCCCAGGTCTTAAAGTAGAGCAGAAGTTAGCGGGAGGCAGATAAATAAAAGCAGTCAGCAACGTCAGAGGTGACTCCCTGGAGGAAGTGGTAAATACGCCGGGCTTTTCCAGCCTTCATAAATACCTACACAATAGACATCTGTCACCTTATGAAAAGTTTCACCATAATCTTTATTTCAATTGCCAGCTACTCTATTTCAAATGTGACCATGATTATAAAAACTTGATGGACACACTTTTCAGGAACATCTACCTTCTAAACTGTAGTGTCCTTAAATGTCTGTGGGGTGTGTGTGTGTGTGTGTGTGTGTGTGTGTGTGTGGTTATTGGGTTTAATTTGACACAGATAAGAACATACAACTTGACCCCCCTAGCTGGCTTGATATCTAAAGGAAGGATCTGTTCCACACCTCAGAGAAGACCCACTTAGGACAGGAAGTGAGTCATCTGTGTTCCACAGAGGACCAGTCACAGTTTGGACTATACTAAATGTGAAACACATTAAACTGGAACGAAATCATGACATATGTGCTCCCTCCCACACTGTGGGATATTTCATAACCTCTTGGTACTTTACCCTGATCCTTTCAGGACTGGAGAGTCTTTGGAAATCACCTGCCTGACCCTCTTACTCCCTGGGGGAAACTGAGGCCCAGAGAAAGTGGTGCCTTGTCCAAGTTCACATAGCATATTTAGAGCAGGGCCAGCAGGGCCAGAATCAGATCCCTGTCCTGAATCCCTGTCAAACATCTTATAGAAATATATACCTGTAATCCAATTATTTTGTTCTGTTTTGTTTTGTTAGAGATTCAGAGAGCCAATGCACATGATCGGGAATGCAGGGATGAGGGGCAGAGGAAGATGGAAGGACAGAATCCCAAGCAGGCTCCATGCCCAAAGCAGAGCCCAACATGGGGCTGGATCTCATAACCCTGAGAGTACGATCTGAGCTGAAACCAAGAGTTGGACCACTTCACTGACTGAGCCACCCAGGTGCCCCATGCAAGCTGAGCCTTTAAAGAGAAAACCTATTTTATTCTTTCATTTAACCATTCTTAGTGACTCGACGATCTATTGGCTATTTATAACTGGAAATGAAATCATAGCAATGGACCTCTAGTTGTACTGGGGTCCTTGGACATCCCAAAAGAATCTGGCCTACAGTGCTAAAAGATGTCTTCATATCATAACATAGAAGACAATATTCACAAATTTATAGCAGGAGGTAAATGGTAGTTTCTATCAGCCAAGAACTATGTCATTTTAAAAACAACAGAAAGAACCAATTCTTTTCATTTTAATCTCTGTCATTGAAATTTTGAGATCATCTCTTTCAGTTTCATCACGTGTGTTGGAGATTGAAAGCCAGGAAGGACACATGGCAGCCTGAGGAACTGTTTCACATGGAGTCCCAGAGACAGCGGGGAGCTTTTATCTAAAGAACAGAGAGAGGAGCTGCTGTGAGTTTTTTCATCTGTCAGATGAGCAGTTGGAGTTTAAAAGAGTAGCAGAGTTTCAAGACACATACACTTAAGCATCTTGGTGCCTGACAGGCAGATAGGAAGCTCATGTTCAGTTTCCTTCATCCAATCTGAAAAGATGTATCCGGCCTTCTCACACCGCAGGAAGAATTAGAGACACAATCTCACTCTTCACAGTCCCCCACCACCCCCCGACTCACCATCCTCGATCTGACTTATTCCACATCCCCAGCTCCCATGGGCTCTGGTGTCAAAGAGAAAGTGCTGAGTCTGGAGTCAGGAGCCAGTCCTCAAAGTGGAATATGAATCAGCATCAGCCCCTCAGAGCAGTGCTTCTCAAACTTGAGGTGTCTAGGAATGGCCTGGGGTGCTTTCTGAAGTGTGGACTCCTGGGCCCACTTCCAGAGCATCTAATCTCATAAGTCTGGGATTGCTCCCAAGAATCAGAATTTTAACCAGCCCTCCTAGCTGATCCTGATACTAGAGGTGGAGAAAACATACCAACACTCTGCCAGCTGAATGCAAATTGTCCTCTATTCTCCTTGTATGGAATGAGGATGCTGACAAGCATCAGGCCTAAGATCTCTTCCTAGTTTGAACAGAGGAGATCTTTTGACTTCGGAAGCAGCCGGGTCCCTTGTTACCCTGGTAACCCAAACAGGCCACATGCTTACACAGCCCTGAACTCTGTACAGGTGCTTATTCACACCAAGCTCAGTGTGAACCGTGTGGGGGTCCAGGGGCTTTCTACAACTTCCTCCCCGTGGCATGCCATCCACAGTGCCTTCTCTGTGACTTGCTCCCTTCTTCATGATTACACACCCTCAGATGGTACCTCCCCAAATGACAGTCTATCCTCAAGCAGAAATGTCTAGGAAGTGCCTGGCTAACTAAACCACTATTCTTGCCTTGGATCTAGAGTCCATTGCACCCCCGGCCCCAAACCCCCTATGAAGGATGATGCTACAGATTAACCAAATTGAAAACAAAACTTGAAAAGGGATTAAGTTCTTTAAAGACAGCCAATGCTAGGCAGAGGAGATGTTTTTTATTTAAGATATTCCAATGACTCCATAAAACAATGACAAGATTTTTAACATTTGTAAATCCTCAAAACTAAAAGACAACTATCATAGCTTGGCCCCAGAAAGAGGTTGTTCCCAGCCTATGGCTGTCCTAGTCAATGGATCTTCTGAATCTTTCCAATACCCTGAAGCTATGACTTTCCCTGGCCCTGGCTTCTCCTATTTATAAGTTCTTCCCTGCTGGGCTCAAGTGTGCTCATCAGACCCTCCCAAAGGTCAAAAGACTTCCACAATCACCTAATTTCTTCTACATCGTAACTCTGGACCCTTCTTTTGAAGATCTCTTGAGTCTTGCATTTTAAGCTCCAGTAAGTTACTCAGCTTTGTTTGTTCATCTTTCCTCAACACTTTACTCCCATATACTTTCAGGTGTAGGTCATAAAGCTCTTGACCAGAGCACAATATATATGCTCAGGAATGAGAGGGCCCTGGAAAGGAAAAACACAAGTTGCCAAATCTCTCAATTCTCAAAGTACAGTTAGAGTGCCCATTGATTGAGAGCTACCTGTTGTGTGGGTCAGAAAGAACACAGTCAAGTTTATTTAGCTCTTACTTGCTGAGAGGATACACTAGCCCTCCAATCCCAGGTAGAACTTATCTATGATACGATATGTATAATATGGCATGTTTCAAGGAAAAAAATCTCATAGATTTTTTATTAGGGTTAAAAATGAATCAGCATTATTAAATGGGGTATACCAGAAATTCACCTCCCTTTCCGTTGTTTATAAGGCAAGGAGCTTCTGGTCCACAAGAAATCTCCAGTGTTCCCAAACTGAGCTGATATAATTTCAGACAAAGACAAAAAAATAAATAAATAAATAAATAATAAAAAACAAAAAACAAAACCAAACCCTGGACATGTTCATTAGCTTCTTTGGCTTTAACATTTAGTAAATGGCCTCTTTCTGTTTGGCTTTTTGAAACTGAACATGTTTCAAAGACACACTTTGTTGGTTTTGCCATGGACATCAATTAGCCTTCTTTTGGTCACAGTGCCACCCTCTTTTCCTTTAGCAATGCCCTCACCCACCCCAGTTCCTAGACTTCTGCCAGCTCCAGGGATGGGCTTGGACCAAAGTCAATCAGAGGCTGCTTCCCTTTCAGCTGCCTAAACTAGTAATGACCTTTGCTAGATAAGCCCAGCACACTTTTGAAAAAGTTAGAGAAGAAACAGGTCTTCATTTACCCTGGTGTTCAATTACCCTGGCCACATGGCCACCACATGGAGTGTGCCTGAGCATTGCACCAAAAAATGAAGGAAGCAAAGATGAATGATGGGAAGCAGAAGTGACAATAGCTCAAAGCTCTTGGTTGCCAAACTAGAAGTAAGCTCGGTCCCCAATAATAACACCCCTTTTTTTCGCTTTAGTGTGTTTGAGATGGGCTTTTGTCACTTGCCACCAAATAATTCTATCGACTTCCCTCTCACCTCATTACTACCTAAATAGATCTCTGGGCTCCAGAAATCTCTGGCTGGGAATCATTAACCAAGCGCCAAGGAGATCATAGAGATGTGTTTGTTATAGCTACAAAATCTAAACCCAGATCTGATTCAAAGCCCAACCTCAAATCCCTCAGGCACGAATTCATGTTTAATAGCACCTACCATGTACAAAACTCTCTCAGGATCTATGGCAGCCAGATGACAGTGAGCCCCCACCGCCCTCACAAGCTGGTAAGAAAACTAAGAGAAAGACCGGGGAGGGACAGAATCTTCTGGATGGGAATCTGGGAAGACTTCATAAATGAGAATTTACTGGAGCTGGGCTTTCAAGGGACTGAACAAATCCCAGCTCATCTAGACTAGAACTCATGTTCTGTTTCCAGGTCCAACATTCAACTTAAACCCTACTGAGGTGAGTCCTAATGCTGGGCCATGCCTGGAGGAGGAGGGCTGCTTCTATTGGTCCTCCAGACCCTGCTAATGGATATGGAGGGGCCTCGTGTAGAGACTGGGGCTCAGGCCACCCAGAGGTACACTGAAGGAATCACAAGACAAGGGCTGCATGCCTGTAAATTCACCTCAGAGCATCCAGGAATTTTCAAACAGTTGGATATCACAGAATGACACAATGTCAAAACTAGCAGGGATCTCAGGAATTAATCGGCCTTCTCATTTGACAGATAAGAGATGGGAAAACGGAATCAGTCAAGAACCTGTCCTCGATCTCTCCTGCAGAGTCATTCCTGGGGACTCCGGGACTTTGACCAAATGAAAGGAGATATGGTCATTATTTCGATTCCATCCTAGCAGGAGTAGAAAGGGAGTCTGGCATTGAATTTTGATAGATGCTGCCTTTTATCTCAGATAGCTTCCTGGGCCTTGTCTTGCTTCAGCACAGTCCTTGATTTTTCCCATGGAATGAGCCTCTCCTGGGGCTGAGTCATGCAGGCCTAGAGGACTTTCACTGTTCTTTCAGCCAATGACGGTTGTTTCACTAGCTTTTTAGCCAAATGCTGTAAAATCCCCATTAAAGAGCCCCAGCTGGGAACTTACTCCTTCCTGAGCTCCATGGCGGCTCCTGGTGAAATGTGGCTGCCATCCTAGGATGGCAACTTGGGGACAAGGTCCCACTGCTTGCCAAGACACTCCTCCAGAGTCTCTAGAACATAATACATCAAAGAAATAATTATTCTAAATACAAAAAGGAAGGCAGGGTATACACCTATGGGAAGGCTTTGTGCCAAAGCACATGAAGGACCCTAGGGTAGAGTGAAGAGGGAGCTGCTTTATTTTCTAATACTCTTTACTTTCCACGATGCATTTTACCACTCACACCCATTTTCATATGACTCTTTTAAAAATCTTGTGAAGAAGGTAAAACAGAGTTATACTATCTCCATTTCGCAGATGAAGTGACAGACTCAGAGAGGGGAAGCGACCTGTCCCTTGTCCCCTATCTAAGAACCAGCAGAACCTGGGTGGTCAGAACCCAGCCTGACCCATGAGCAGCTGGCTCTTATTTTACAACATTTGTGGTCTTTCTTGTCCATGGTCAGGTGTGAGTCACCACTAGGGCTGACAAAGGATGAGAAACATGGAGCCCTTGCAAGAGTAACAAGGGAGGGAGTTGAAATGGATGGTTCCTTTGTCCTGCTTCATGAGCCACACCTCACACACAGAGCAAAGCTACTCCTTAAAAAAAAAAAAAAAAAAAAAAAAATTACTGCCTATGTTCTCCTCTAGGATTCTGATGGATTCCTGTCTCACGTTGAGGTCTTTTATCCATTTTGAGTTTATCTTTGTGTATGGTGTAAGAGAATGGTCGAGATTCATTCTTCTATATATAGCTGCCCACTTTTCCCAGCACCATTTATTGAAGAGACTGTCTTTTTTCCACTGTATATTTTTTCTTGTTTTGTCGAAGATTATTTGCCCATAGAGTTGAGGGTCCATATCTGGGCTCTCTACTCTGTTCCACTGGTCTATGTGTCTGTTTTTATGCCAGTACCCTGCTTTCTTGGTGATCACAGCTTTGTAGTAAAGCTTGAAATCAGGTAACGTGATGCCCTCAGTTTTATTTTTGTTTTTCAACATTTCCTTAATGATTCGGGGTCTCTTCTGGTTCCATACATATTTTGGATTATTTGCTCCAGCTCTTTGAAGAATACCAGTGGAATTTTGATCTGAATGGCATTAAAAGTATGGATTGCTCTAGGCAGTATAGACATTTTAATAATAGGCAGTAATCTCTTCGCTATCAGACACAGCAACTTCTTTTAAGATATGTCTCCAAAGGTAAAGGAAACAAAAGCAAAAATAAACTTTTGGGACTTCATCAAAATCAAAAGCTTCTGCACAGCAAAGGAAACTGTCAAGAAAACAAAGAGGCAACCCACGGAATGGAAGAAGATATTTGCAAATGACAGTACAGACAAAAGGTTGATATCCAGGATCTATAATGAACTCCTCAAACTCAACACACACAAAACAGACAATCATATCAAAAAATGGGCAGAAGATATGAACAGACACTTCTCCAAGGAAAACATACAAATGGCTATCAGACACATGAAAAAATGTTCATCACCGCTAGCCCTCAGGGAGATTCAACTTAAAACCACAATTGAGATACCACCTTACACCAATTAGAATGGCCAAAATTAGCAAGACAGGAAACAGGGGATGTTGGAGGGGTTGTGGAGAAAGGGGAACCCTCTTACACTGTTGGTGGGAATGCAAGTTGGTGTAGCCTCTTTGGAGAACAGTGTGGAGATTCCTCGAGAAATTAAAAATAGAACTTCCCTATGACCCTGCAATTTCACTACTGGGTATTTACCCCAAAGATACAGATGTCGTGAAAAGAAGGGCCATCTGTACCCCAATGTTTATAGCAGCAATGGCCACGGTCACCAAACTGTGGAAAGAACCAAGATGCCCTTCAATGGATGAATGGATAAGGAAGATGTGGTCCATATACACTATGTAGTATTATGCCTCCATCAGAAAGGATGAATACCCAACTTTTGTAGCAACATGGATGGGACTGGAAGAGATTATGCTGAGTGAAATAAGTCAAGCAGAGAGAGTCAATCATCATATGATTTCACTTATTTGTGGAGCATAACAAATAGCATGGAGGACATGGGGAGTTAGAGAGGAGAAGGGAGTTGAGGGAAATTGGGAGGGGAGGTGAACCATGAGAGACTATGGACTCTGAAAAACAATCTGAGGGTTTTGGAGGGGCAGGGGGTGGGAGATTGGGGTACCAGGTGGTGGGTATTATAGAGGGCACGGATTGCATGGAGCCCTGGGTGTGGTGCAAAAATAATGAATACTGTTATGCTGAAAATAAATAAAAAATAAATTAAAAAAAAATTATTTGTTTGTCAGAGAGAGAGAGCACACACAAGCATGGGGAGCAGGAGAGGGAGAAGCAGGTTCCCCACTGAGCAGGGAGCCCAATGCAGGACTCGATCCCAGAATGCTGGGATCATGACCTGAGCCAAAGGCAAATTCTTAACCGACTGAGACACCCAGATGCCCCAAAGCTATTCTTTTTTAAAATCTCTGATATTAGTAACAGGCCTGACTAGAGGAGGCAGTGTTATATAATGGAAATTAACACCAGGCATTGGATGATGAATGAATGAATGAATGAATGAATGAACGAACAAATAGACAAACAAATGAATTTACTCACATGTTAATTTAGTGCACATACATTGATTATTTTTCAGCCAGGCCCTGAAGCTGGACCAGAAGCCACACCTCGGATCTGGTCTCTGCCCCCAGGAAAACATACATCCTAGCATGGGAAGAAACAGACACACAGGCACACACCATGAGAGGAGCCAGAGTTCAGAGAGGTAGATGCACTCTAGAAGCCCAGAGGAGGAAGATGTGACATCCTTCCCGTGTGATCAAACTTGCAACCCTCTCTCCGCATGAGCTTCCCTAGGATAGCAAGGACCAACATGATTCATCTTTCCATCCCTATCAGACGTTACACTGGGAACATTCGAGATCACCAGTCAGTGCTTGCTGAATAAATTCTACTGGAAGAGTCGTGCAAGATTCTGCAGTGCAGGTGACCTAGGCCATGCGACTGAGTCTGCAAAGCCCTTATGCCACCTGTCCTACAACAAGGACCCAGCTGTCATAGCCTTCCCTGGGTTCTGTGCTCAGAATCATCTGGCCCCAGAGTCCTCTCTCACCTGCCACAGTTATCTTAGAAGGTGGAGTAAGATCAAGGCACAAGGGACATCACAGTCACGGTAGCCTGCTCATCCATCAAGGCTGGAACACTTCACCTTGAACAAGGGAGATAAGAAAATAAAATAACGCCTGACACAGCCTTATCACCTGATAATACAACCTCAGTTTTTTCCATTAAAATAACTGAGAGCCATAGTCCTGTACTTTGGCTGATAAAGAGATCACAGGAAACAAAGCTATTAATTTTTATCTCTGCTGTGCAATAGCACATTTGAGTGAATACAGTATATCCAAGCAAGAAAAATACTTTTTCTGATGGTGGAAGTTGGATATGAATTTTCCCCCCTCCCACCTTTCATTTTCTCTCACATTCTTCATCCACTAACCTCTCAGAATGTTTCAACCCAGTGGTTCTGGTTCTGCTGTAATGTTATAAAACTCTGTCCTTACTCTACCCCCATCCTAGGAGGATGGGGTTCAAATATTTAGAATACAATTAAGAGACTCTAACCAGTTAATTGCCTCTCTAGTCCTCAATATTCCCATCTGTAAAATGAGGACTCAGATAATAGGCCTCCAGGGGCACCCGAGTGACTCTTGATCTCAGCTCATGTCTTGATCTCAGGGAGCCAACAGAAAGAAAGAAAGAAAGAAAGAGAGAGAGAGAGAGAGAGAAAGAAAAAGAGAAAAGGGACAAAAGTATAGTTGGCCACCACAAGCCCCTCCAAGCTTCAAAACTTCAGGATCCCGTGATAGAAGGGACACAGGACGGGTCAGTCTGAAGACAAAGGCAGTCTTTCTAAGCATAAAGGTTGCAAGGTAGCAGCAAAACCAGGCAACCAGTCCTACTCTTGCCTAAGGAGGCCCAGCTCGGGCCTTCACCATGGGTGAGGAAGTCCCCGGGGCCCACGAGCTTGTGTACCTGGAGCCTATGTTGCCCTTCCAGGGCAAACACTGGGTACCTGGGACCCTGAAATTTCCCACACAAGTGGCTCAATGTCTGTGTCCAGGCTCTCCTGATCTCTTTCCTGGTTCTCCATCCCCACAGCCTATCACAGTCCCAGATGCTCACCCACAGGACTAGGGTGTATTCTCAGGGTAGGGGATGTGACCGAAGCTTGGCCTTCACAGTCTTCTCTTCCCTGACCTCAGAAACACTTGAGTGAAAAGTTTGCAAGACACTTGTCCCTGGTGTGCCAATGCCAGTCGATGGCAGTGTTGAGCACTGCAGAAGAATGAAGAGAGTGGGAGGGCAGGGGGTGGACCAGCAACCTCCATTTGTGCTCTTACCTGACTCTGCAGATGCTGGGTTGGTGGCTCCTGCTGGAGCACAACAGGCTGAGAAGGACTCATGTTGGGGAAGGGGTGGGGAGAAGAGCAGGTGCTCTGCGGCCACCTTTCCTGAGCAGGAGCTGTTCAACAGGACACCTCCCAGGCTGACTGGAAAACCAGCCTCCCTCCTAAACTTGCCTTGGGCCTCACCTCCGGAGGAATCTGATTTTATATTCTAAACAAGAGTCTTACTATCTCTTCCACTTGCTTTGGAATAAAGTTATCTCAGAATCAGCTTCTTTATCACTGATACCCTATCTCTTTCTAAAAAGCAAAAACAAAAAGACTGAAGAAGGCTTATAGTCAAACACCAGTGGGTTAAATACACAGACCTGCCATTGTATGAAGGAATGAAGTTAATCATGCCAGGAACGATTTTTACTAAATAGAGGAAGAAAACAGCTCTGAGCCTCCAGAATGCCAAGGCAAAAATAGAAAGTGATGTACTACCTTGTTTTTATTATGTGATCAAAAGGACAAATGCCTGTTCTTCAGAGGAGATAACCTTTCCTCAGGCAGGAAATTTGAGAAAGAGGTTTATCACCTGCAGGCTTATAGAGGAGACCAGAGACCAGATCTTCAACAGTGATTTTGCAGGCAAAATGCAGAATCATGGTTCATGCAGCCATTTATTATACTGACACTTGATAAATCTGAAGCCGTGATATTAGAAAAAAAAAATCAGAACGTCATTGCTACAGGAACCTAAGCAAATACCATTTAACTGACCAAAATAGACATGGAAACGGAACGCAGAAAAATCAAAACAATGGACTATTTAGACAAATACTTCTCAGACTTCTTCATCCCATGAAGAGAAAAATGAAATTCTTCCCCATAGGATTTGGAGGTAAAGGATCAGTCATGCCCTGTTCCACCTCTGGGGCAAGGTGAAATTTATCTTTAAAATGTATTCACTTCAACTTGCTACTTGACAGTACATTTGTGCTTATTTTAATACAAAATCAATTTCCCCAAAATCTTTGCCAAAGTTGCTATCACTATGGCTTTGAGTTTTCTTTGACATTATCAAGTGTCCCAATGTTTGGAAAACCAGTGCTGGCTTATATTCTCTCTTATCTGTTCTTTATAATAAACTGATGAGGGAGGCATTACCCATTTTAATGAATGGGGATATTGAAGAACAGAGAGATTAAGTTATTTTTCCAATAGCACATGGCTCCTAAATGCATAATATTTGAATGAAACACAGATCTCCTGTCTGGAAGGCCAGTCCCTTTTCCCAGCTTCCCTAGAGTTAATTTTATCATTCAGGAATTTATCAAGGAGTGAGCTGGACAGCCCACTAAGGTTTCTGACATTGCATTACTGAAGCACATTACGCACTGAACCACAACCCATAAGGCCACGGCTCCAGGCTTCCAGTGTCCCCTCATAGTCCACGCTGGCCTCGATAAATGTTTCCTGATTCACTGCCAGATTCCTCCCAGGGATGAGTCACCCCTGGCTTAAATTTCCCTCCATAATCAGTGCATACATCATCAGCTTCATGAGCCTGGAGCAAGAGAGAGGAGTCATTTCTTCCAGGGTCTCTCAGCAAATGTCCCAAGTGTACAACAATGATGGGAAGTCGTCTCCTCTCTGTGAGGGCAGATCGTCTATGCTGAGAGCCGCAGGACACAATGAGCAGGCTGGAAGGCCAGAAGTCTGGTGACCTGAGTCCTGGTTCTAACTCCACCACAGGAGAGTTGTGGGAAAACGACTTAACCCATTGGTGCCGGGTGTGCCAGGGAATGATAATGAGAAACAGTGAGATAATGTCTGGGAAGCCCTTTGAGCTCCTCCATGGCAAGAGGCTGCATAAACACAAGCTGTTATTACTTCTTAGTCCGCCTTAGCCAAGGACATCACAGTGAAGGTTCCTACAGAAATCTCCTCTCTCCTCACACAAGAATGGACTGCCTGGTCCTTGGGCTTCTCATCCAGCTGAAATTCACAAGCCAGCTCTGCAGGCTGTGGAAGGAGTTGACCATCAGGCTAAAGGTGAGGAGTGTCACTGAAGTGGAGAGTTAAATCTTAAAATCATAGACCATTCCAACTGAAGAGAATTGTAGCAAGTTAGCACACACCCTTTATTTAGAGAAAAAGAAGCTGAGTCCAGAAAGTTTCCTACAAAATTCTCATTCCCCGAAGGCTGGCTGGACATGGGATTGGAGCTAGGCTAAGAGGTAGAATGGGATCTGGTCTTAGACTCGACAGAACCTTCCACCTAGCAGGGAGCACAGGCACATTCATGATTTATGGGACACGTGATGTGAGCAGGACTGCAAAGCACTACCAAGACTGTGACAAAGACTGAACCAAAGGGGTCCTGCAGCCACAGGGATTTAAGGAAGTCATTTTAACTTTGAGCTGCAAAAAAATGGAAAGAATGGGAATAACCTCACTCTCCAGCATTTCTGTTATGTCTGACAGTTCCCTAATAATTCTGTGATGACTGGCTGATTTCATCCTTCTGAGAAAACAGGGGAAAAGCCTTGTGATTCTCTCTCCTGAGACTTTGAGAGCTGGAGACCCAGTCACGTCGCCCCGACCTAACTCCTGGATAGGTCACCTGGAAAAGAACTGGAGAGGTAACTATATTCTAGTCGCCAGTGGCCTGCCTCTGTACAGGTAAAAACCGGTGGTCTCTAACTTCCTCCCAACATTAAAGTCTGTATACCTACACATTTCACAAGGGATGAAGACTACCTGGAGTTGCTAGGATCAGAAAACAGTGAAAGGAGTCAGCACTTTTTTGCTTTAAACTCAGTGACCAATAAGACTTTTTTTTTTCAATTTCTTTTCAGTGTTCTACAATTCATTGTTTATCCACCACAGCCAGTACTCCATGCAATACATGCCCTCCATAATACCCACCACCAGGCTCCCCCAACCTCCCATCCCCTACCCCTCCAAAACCCTCTGTTTGATTCTCAAGGTCCACAATCTCTCATGGTTTGACTCCCCCTCCAATTTCAGCCAACTCACTTCTCCTCTTCATCTCCCAATGTCCTCCATGTTATTCCTTATGCTCCACAAGTAAGCAAAACCATATGATAATTGACTCTCTCTGCTTGACTAATTTCACTCAGCATAATCTCCTCCAGTCCCATCCATCTTGATACAAAAGTTGGGTATTCATCCTTTCTGATGGAGGCATAATACTCTGTAGTATATACAGACCATATCTTCTTTACCCATTCGTCCATTGAAGGGCATCTTGGTTCTTTACACAATTTGGCAACAGTGGCCATTGCTACTATGAACATTGGGGTACAAATGCCCCTTCTTTTCACTACATCTGTATCTTTGGGTTAAATACCTAGTAGTGCAATTGCAGGGTCATAGGATAGCTCTATTTTTAATTTCTTATGGAATCTCCACACTGTTTTCCAAAGAGGCTGTACCAACTTGCATTCCCACCAACAGTATAAGAGGGTTCCCCTTTCTCCACATCCTCTCCAACACTTTTTGTTTATTGTCTTGTTGATTTGGGCCATTCTAACTGGTGTAAGGTGGTATCTCAATGTGATTTTGATTTGAATCTCCCTGATGGCTAATGATGATGAATATTTCTTCATGTGTCTGTTAGCCATTTGTATGTCTTCTTTGGAGAAGTGTCTGTTCATGTCTTCTGCCCATTTTTTGACACGATTATCTGTTTTGTGTTGTTGGGTTTGAGGAATTCTTTATAGATCTTGGATATCAGCCCTTTGTCTGTAGTGTCCGTGGGTTGCCTCTTTGTTTTGTTGACTATTTCCTTTGCTATGCAGAAGCTTTTGATCTTGATGAAGTCCCAAAAGTTCATTTTCGCTTTTGTTTCATTTGCCTTTGGAGACATATCTTGAAAGAAGTTGCTGTGTTAATTCAAATGACTTAACATGTTTTAGTAAGAACCTCACATTATTTTATATTTTAATATCTGAAATTATACAAATAGAATGTGAATATATTCAATCCACAAAAATTCAAGTATCTAAAAACAAGCATCCCTCTGATTGTCCCTCCTGATCCCAACCCCTACTCTGGGCTAACTCCAAACCCTTCCCCTTGTCCTCACTGCACTCCTGCTCTTAGTGCTTATCATACCATTTTAACCCTTCCCTGGATGTAACTAATTATATGTGCATATAGAAATGCCTGGGTCGCTATGCATCTGCCTTCAGCTCAGGTCGTGATCCCGGAATCCCGAGATCAAGTCCCACATCGGGCTCCCCACTCAGCAGAGTCTGTTTCTCCCTATGACCTCCCCACCTCTGTCTCTTGCTCGCTCTCTCAAATAAATTAATACAATCTTTAAAGAAAAAATAAAGGAAAATGTCTCAATTCAGTTTATACTTTGTTTCTCATATAAATGGTCTAATGTTATATATATATTGTTCTACAGGTATTTTAACTTAACACCTGGTGGAAACCTAACTATGTCATCTGCCGTAGATGTACTGTCTTCCTTGATATTTCAGGTTATCACTACACACAGTTAAGCCATTTCTCTATGAATGGGCCATTGATAATCTATCTTTTTCTCAATTACAAACAATGGCACAATGAACATATTTATATGTGTCACTTTAGAAACACCCCCTACACACACACCTGCTTTATATTGCATTATAAAAGATAATTACCAAACTTGTACTGATTCACAAATGGACCAACGGTGAATGAAGAGATCAATTTTCTTACACCCTTGCTAAAACTTGATATCATCCCTCTTTTTATTTTATTTTATTTTGGGGGGGGCCAATCTGTAGAATTAAATTATTCATGTTAATTTGCATTTCAAATGGCTTTCCCTTTAAAATAGGAAATAATAAAGCGTTAATACTTAAAATGTGTCAGTCTTCTTCAGGGAAAACATGACATATTGAAAGATAAAAGTCTCTGGGGTCAAAGGGCCTGGATTGGCTTCCTAGCTCTGCCAACGACATGCTATGGGGCCTCCATCAGGTTGTTTGACTTCTCTGGGCTTCACTTCACTTTCCTGTCTGTAGAATGAGGATAAGTAGGACTTTGCCTTCATCCAGGATGGACAATGGTTATCATGAAAGTGCTTCATAAGTGGTTAGCTCTTGGGCCTACATTAGCTCTGGGCCAATATTAAATATTCCTGACTTTCATTAGGTGAATAAACTTTGCTCAGTGAGGTGTACTGTGTATTCTCAAGAATCAAGAAATCTCCTTTTACAGCTACAATAGTCCTGTCCTATATAAGAATGTGTTTAATAAAGAAGAATCAATGAAACAAGATGAAATTGGGAGGGAGACAAACCATAAGTGACTCTTAATCTCACAAAACAAACTGAGGGTTGCTGGGGGGAGGGGGTTGGGGGGAGGGGGGCTGGGCGGAAGGGGGGTGGGGTTATGGACATTGGGTTATGGACATATGTGCTTTGGTGAGTGCTATGAAGTGTGTAAACCTGGCAATTCACAGACCTGTACCCCTGGGGATAAAAATATATGTTTATAAAAAATAAAAAATTTAAAAAAAAAAAGAATGTGTTTAATCAGACTTCGTTGGCAATCAGAAAGATGGGGCTGGCTGTTGAGTTCTTGTTTATCTGTTGATTGGTTTGTTTTGATTTTTATTTGTTTGCTTTTCTCATGTTTTATTTAACAGAAGCCCACGCAAAACAAGACTTGGGGTAGCTAATGAATTGGAGGGCATCACATTACAAAACCCCAGACCTCAGGTTCACCTGTGGAAATATTCCACCCTCTTCCTAGTTCATTTCTACTGTCATGAGCACACAGCTTGTTGGAGAACAAAGTGCTCCCCAATTCAGGGAGATGGGAGATTTGATACACCTAAGACACACTCAGATTCATAATCACACCTAGGAGCACTATGGAGACACAGAGGACTTTTTTTGGGGGGGGCACTGAGCCCCATTTTCCTTTCTTAGTTGCATCCCACTCTCAATCCTCAGGGTCTGAGTAGCTGGTCCCCAGCCCAGGAGCAGAAGCACGAGACTTGGGCCTACATCAATTAGAACTTTGAGATCCCCAGCCCTAGTGATTGGCTTATATCAGAATATGAACTACCAGAAACCCCATCAGAGGGGTCCTTGGGATCTTGGCAGAGAAAGCTAAGACAGAGATCTTTTGTATTTTCCCATGGCACATGATCATGAAAGGATTTAGTCCTGGAAACTTCTGGCAGCCTTCTTGAGGGAAAAGAGAGTCTCAAAATGGAGGTGATATCAAGGAAGAGGACCTTAGTGATAGAGAGGGTGAAACCAGATCCTACTAATGTTGCCAAAACAAGATGTTCTCCTGATTAGCTCAGTTATACAAGCTAATACATGCCTCCTTCAGACATACACTTTTTTTTTTCCCCCTCCTAAACCTGATGTTCTGTCATTTGTAGTAACTGGCACTAGTGAAACCATATGCACACCTTCATGCTTAATGCTTCTTTCTGTACATGGAAGGCAGTGTGATATCATGACAGAAGCCCAGGCCTGGAAAGTAGGGAATCTAGGTCTGTCACTGGTTTTGTCTCTTTGGGCTACAATCTCCATAGCTGTAAATTGAGAGAGGTGGGCAAATAAACTCGGGACACCTTCCGGCCCTGAAACTCTCTAAATCTGTAAACCTGCAACTCTTGGTGCTCCTGTGACCACTGGAAGCTGAGACTATCAAATGCTGACTCTTTGAAGCCTTCCATTCATTGTGTTAAAGGAGAGCTTAAGTGGCCACGAATGGAGAGGACCTGAAGAACATAAAACAATTAGGTTCTCTGTATCTCCACCAGAATTGGCTCCAGAAGAGGCTCAGGCTTTGCAAAACCACAGAATATTCTTCCCTCTGGGTTCCTTGGGAAAAGCTCTCAGGGCAATGGAGGGTGTTTCCTGCTATTCATGGCTTGCCAGTGGGAACAGCCAAAAAGGAGAAGAGGTCACATGGCCAGGCCTCCTTCTGGCACGGGATGTTCTGGGCCACCAATGGCTGGGCCAGGAAGAGGAATGCCCGATCCCCTACTAAGGCTTCCTATGAAAGATGGGTCCCAGAGTTGCCAACACAGAATATGCAATAGTCTCTATAAATGTTCCTATAAAACAGGATTGATATTCAACAATAGTTGGTTGTCTGTACTATAGAAAGTATCATGCTAAGCATTTGCATCGTCTTCCTTTTTCTAAACCTCACAACCACCCTACTGCACCCTGATATCACTGGCAGCTTATAGCTACAGAAGCTGAAGCTCAAAGAGGTGAAGCTGAGGTGACTTACCTCTGTCCCACAGCCACAGAGCCACAGTTCATTTCACCGACTGAGGACAAGATAAGGGCTTTCATGCCTGCTCTAACCTCACCTTCTGCTATCCTTCTACCATAAACAGGACCTACAAACACATGGGCCAGAGCATGTGTTCTGGTCCCTGCCCTTCTCACAGCTGCCTTTGTAAACACTCTGAGACAGAGTGTTCTGGCTGTTTGTGTTCATGTCCCTTCTTTGACTGAACTGTGAGTTCTTCAGGGCCTGTGTGATCCTGCTGGTGGTTCCCATAGTTCCTTGTATGAAATAGGAATGAGAAAAGCAGCCTTTGTCTCTAGCCAGCCATTGACCCCAGAGGGAAGATTGGACCCAGCCAAGGGCCACAAATTGGATTCACTTAGGGAGCAGGCAGGCAATGGAAACAAGAAATTCCAAGCCAGGTATGAGACAGTAGGGAGTGGTAGGAGACTGAGGGGACAAAACGTGCAGGATCTGCCTAAGGCGTTTGGTTCCCAAAAGTTCAGAGACTGTACAGCCAAAAAAACATGCAGCCTGGGCCCCAGAGCCAACAGTTATAGTACCTACTATGACTTCACCTTGACTGTTCAGCTTGGCGTGGAACTGATGTGCATCTTGCCCACACTGTCTTCTAAGTCTTCAGCAGTCTTCTAAGATGGAGACTATGGCTGAGAGCTTTCATACATGGTTCTCATTTAACACAGTGTGTGGTAGACAGTGAATATTTAATAAATGCTTGCAAAGAAACTTGAAAAAAATCAAATTAAGCTTTATTCAAACCATTATAAGCCTCACCAAGCCAACACTCTACAAAGAAGTCTATTAAATCCATTTCCACTGGTCTAGGAACGAGAATATTGATTATAGTGTTTGGGTGGGGAACCACCCATACCAGGTTTCTAGTTGTGCCATAATACTTAGAGGAGTCCTTTAGGACAATAAAAATTATTCATTGAGGGGTACCCATACTCTAAAATGCAATTAGATATGCAGTTCATGGTTCTATAGGACATCCAAATCCATCATCCTTTCATTGAACAATTACAGGACTAGAACCATAATGGTGAAAAAAACAGACACAGTGCCTTCCTTCATGGAACTTATAGTCCTGAAATCAGCTAATCACATAACTAAATGTAAATTCACAATGTGACAAATGCTGAGAAGTATACAGCATTTTCAAAGGCCTGGCCTGGGAGAATCAAGGAAGTGATACATGACCTGGCTAAAGAGGGAAAGAAACAGAATATGCAAAGGCCCTGTGAAAGAAATGTGGCAAAGAAAGGCGTGTGTAAGCCCAGACTAGTCCAGCAGAAGAGGGAGCATATGGTTTAAGGGGTTGATAGAGGTTTGGTCACTCTAGGCTTATAACCTGTGGTAAGAATTTTTATCTTTATCTATAAACAATGTTAGTTATTTACTATGCTAGTGGGAACAATGGTTGGATGATGCCATAGCTCTCCATTCCTGTAACCTGCACCCTCTTGGCAAAGGCTGATTGTTGCCCATTTATTTGTATGGGATCTGAGGCAAGGGAGAAGAGTTTTAAACTCTTTTGAATGGAAAAAGTTATTTCACTCTTAGAGTCTCAACTCTAAATGAGATTTCTCTTTCCAGTGTACCGTGACATTGCCACAGTAACACCATTAGACACCCTTCTGGCAGCAGGACCTCAAGCACTGCTGTTAGTTACTTCATGTCTGAAGTCACGTAAGCCACTAGTTTTTCATCTTTGAATTACGCAGACCACATTTTAACCTGAAAAATACCACTCCCACTTGATATTAGTTAATACTTCTAAAATTTAATGACACAATTCTATTTGATATTATTTAATACTTCTAAAATTTAATGACACAACTCTATTTATATTAGCACCCAAAAAACCCTGAAATATTTAGGTAAAAAATTGAACAAAATACGTGCAAGGTCTACATAAAAACAACCACAGTACTCTGATGATAGATATTTTAAAAGATCTAAATAAATGGTGAAATAGTCCACCTACATGGATTGAAAACTCAATATTGTCAAGATACCAGATCTTTCCAACTCAATCTATGAAGTCAATACAATCTTAATCAAGGAATTAGTGACCCCAGAAAGTTATTTTCTGTGTATCGACTAAATAATTATAAAGTTTCTGTGGAAAAGCAAAAGACCCAGAATAACCAACACAATATTAAAGAAGAACCAAGTTGGAGGATTGACATTACCCAACTGTAACACTTACTATAAAGCTACAGTAATGAAGACAGTATGGCATTGGGAAAAATTATATATATATATATATTTTATATATATATATTTTATATATATATATAAATTTTATATATATATATAAAACTTTTTCATATTTGCTAAAATTTAGAAGCAACTGAAATGTCCTTCCATTAGAGGATGGATAAATAAACTATGGTTCATGCATACCATGAAGTATTTTTCAGTGATAAAAAGAAATGAAATATCAAGCCATTAAAAAATACAAAGGAACCTTAAATGCAGAAGCCGACCTGAAAAGGCTAAATACAACAATATCATATGACACCAACCATATGATATTCTGGAAAAGGCAAAACTGTAAAGACAGTAAAAATATGATGGTTCATAAGGAGGAAAGGAGGAATGAATTGGTGGAGCCAGAAGATATTTTTAGGGTTGTGAAACTATTCTGTATGATTCTGTAAGGGTGGATACACACACACACACACACACACACACACACACACATTTGTCAAAACCCATGGAACATAAACTACAAAGAGTCATTCCTAATGTGAATTATAAACTTTAACTAATAATAATGTATCGATACTGGCTCATCAACTATAACAAATATACCACATCAACACAAAAAAATAAAAATAGGGGAAAACTTGGGGGGAGAGAACAAGGGGATATATGGGAACTCTACTTCCCACTCAACTTTTCTCTAAATGTAAAACTGCTTTAAAAAGCTGTATGTTAATTTTAAAATTCTAATTTTTGACAAAATATGTGATGACAAAAGCATGATTTTAGTAGCATGGTCTCAAAAATCATATTTGACTAATTACATGAATATCACATATACTCGAAAAACATAAGTACATATGAGTAAAATATACCTGTATTTTGCAGCCTTTGGAGCGTACGTTGATTCAGAGACCCTTTTGCAGTAATTCCATAGACTTAAGAGAATCCATAGTCTGGGATCCATTACTGAGGGATTCATAGATATTCTCAATTAATGAATGAAATCTGCTGTCTTGGAAGATGAGGAGAACGCTAACCACAGGTCAGTGCTGTTGATGACAAGTCTCTCCACATTCTAGGAGAACATAATACCTTTCTTATCATGTAGAAGGTAGGAATAAGTAAGAGACTATGTGCTAAACTATCTAGCACAGTGCCTGGCACGTGGTAGTGGCTCAGTAAACAGTAACCAAATAGGAATCTGGTATTATAAAGATCAATCATCAGGTGCTGGACTGGATTGGCTGACACCCAATGTCTCTTCCATTTGGATTTGTGACTCAGGTCCCACCCCCTTTTTAATGCTTTGGCACCTCATTTCTGTTCTAGGCCAAAATTTTTGTCACTTTAAGACTGGGTGTGGGAAAGAGCTATGGATAGTGACAGGAAAGATCTTGGGATGGCCCCCTGCCCTAAACACTCTCCAATCTGGCCTCATGCCCTATTTTTGTCATGGGTACCTAAAGTATGAGCCCCAAAGGCAGAACTTTAGATTGACTCAATATATCTCAAGGTTGAAGAAGAAAATAAAGACTGTCCTGTCCCTCCATAGTGATGTAGCACCTGAAAAATTATCAAAAGACATTCCAAAATCATGATGTTATGGAGAAATGAAATATACATCATGGACAGCAAAGCCTTCATTGCATTTATTAATCCACAGTACGTACTCATTCAGCTCCAGCTGTGCGCAAGACACCAGCCATGTTGGGTATTGAGCTAACTGGCTCTAGCCTATGTGATAAAAATGTCCTTTTCATGCTGTTCCTTGTAAATCTGAGTACAGAGAGATCCAACTGTTCTCACCCCACTCTACCTCTAGCCCCAAAGCCTCTACTTCTGCATTTGTTGGTCAGAACAATGATTCTGCTTCTGGAAAGGTAAAAGGGCTAGAAACAGTGCCATCAGAAAAATTAAAGGAACTGGGAAGTTTTAGCTGTTGATAAGAGAACCCATTAGAAATGATCCTTGACTTCACAGATCCAAAGGGCCATCATATGGAAGGAGGGTTGGATATTTAGTGTATGTGGAGCCAGGAACCAGAATTAAAAAACAGTTCTAGAAGTGACAGAGAGATTGTCATGAATGATATCACTGATATCATCTCAACCAGAGAAAAGACTTTTTAACAGTGAGAAGCTTCCAAATATGAAATAGACTATACCAATAAGTAGTGTGTTCCCCATTACTAAGATGTATTCAGAGGTCAGATGATCAACAAACAGAGAATTTGTAAAGATTTTTTTTTAGATGTCTCAGAAATAGTGGAGATAATCTTAATGACTTTACTTCTCGCTCCAAATTTGGTTGTGTACATCGATTCCTGTGTTACAGATTAGATAATTCTCCACTTGACTTCTTTTTATCTACACATCTTTAGAGTTTAGACAGTGCTTTTGATTGCATGAGCTCATTAACTCCTCAGGACACATATTTGAGAAAATTAATAGAATTATTACACTCATTTAATCATTGAGGAATCTGAAGAAAGAAAAGGCTGAGAGAAACAAATCAATGACAAAATCAAAGGAAATTTTCAGACTCCAATGGGGTCCCACTCTTCCAACTATGGAATCACAGGCCAAGAACATTCATCTCATTCTCAGAATTAAGAGATGAAGAGTATCAGATTCCGGACATGAGAGAGATGTTTTCTGAGGGGCTAAGAAGCTGTCACTGATAGCCAAGATTGGGCATGACAAAAAGCAGAAAATACTGAGTCTTTGAATTTAACAAATCAGCTTCTTCTCTCTCACATCATGCTCTGGGGTGAGACAATGCTGACCAACAACCAGGTGTAGTTTTTTGCCCCAAGAGTGAGAAAGAAAGAAGAGAGAAGGTAATGGTCTTGGGATAGTGTGAATTCAGAAAGTCTCAGAGGGTGAACAGGAAATCAAGAACCACTTGTTTCTTCCTGTAAGAATGTTTTGCACCTGGAAATGCAGTCAACTGTCCCCCAAAGAAGTTATAGATTGAACAAACAAAGAATTTCCAAAGGCTGATGAAGGGGTTAACTCCTGTATAATAATCTCGTTGTATTCTTCTCCAACGTCTTTCATCTGTAGATCTCAGCAGGGTTAGCCAACATGAATTAAATGTTACAACATTCCTTTGAAGTAAGTATTATTAGATCCATTTTCCAGACGAGAAAACTGAGAGTCTAAGGGGCTTGCCAGGGGCTACCCAACCGAGATTCTAGGAAGCCAAGCATTTCAAACTTCAGTTGTGCAGAGTTCTGGGTCTCACAGAGAGAGATAGAGAGCACCTGAGACAATCTGACAGTGTTGTTCCCAGACTCTGAGGGGAGACCCTAAAGAAGCATTCCGCCACAACACTTCCCAAGCTCCTTAGAAAGCTCGAAGGGCTTCTCCCTTGTCAAAGGGACTGGGTCCAAGAACTGTAAGACTTCATGAATCATTCCTCAGCCTTCCACTGGGATGTCATTTCTCCTCTTCAAAGCTGTCAAAACCCATTGTTGTTACTTCTTTTATGCTCTACCTTGGGTTATAATTATTTATGTTGGCATCTGGTTTTTCTCTTAAGACTTCAGACAAGGATCTTACATTATCCCTTATGCTTAGTACATAGTAGAAGGTAATAAGTAAATATTTTTTTATTTTATTTTAAGTGTAGCTGGTGGGAGAAAGTTGGAACTATAGATAGCTTCTACAAGATGTAAGGACCAAAGCTGATAACATTTGTTTTCCCCAGAGACAAAAATAAGGCCTGACTACAACCCATATTTTCATGTGGATAAATGCACTTCCGGGTTTTCATGACTGCCAAAATCTCTGTTTCTACCCTAAGAGCCAACATTCAGTTGGGAGGTTTAAACTTGGTCAAAATTCAGTGAAGGAACTTCATGGAAAACCAGACATGTGGTAAGCATATGTGGTAATAACAGTCCCTTATATGATTTACAATTTTTACAAAATATTTTATAAGAACTTTAAAATTTGATTCTATTACGACAGCATACAGTGAGCAATAGGGAAGCCATTATCTGTCATTGTGTTAACCAATTTCATTGAGGTTAAGTGGCCTGCTCTCAGTCACACAATTATTAGATAATAGAACCATGGTAGGAACCAAGAAACCTGAAGAAAGAGAAGAATGACCACTCTGGATATTCCACAACTTCCTTACCCTTTCTGGCCTTCCAAAACTGAACTTTTCTCTGAGCTTTCTTCTTTGTCCACCTCTGGTACTTGCAACCTGTGTCGTGGCAGGATCCATGCTGGTCCACTTTTGGTCCTTTTAAGCCCTCATCACCCTGGGGGCAGTCTCTGTCCAGCTGGAAATTCAGAGCTCACCTGAACATGATTTGACTTTCAAGGAAGGGTTGAACACAAGGTACAATTTTGCTGCCTTAGGAACCCACTCTAAAAAAAGACTAAAAAGAAGAAAGTACCCATAGAACTGTCATTTAAAAATCTGTTTGGATATTTTGGTGCAGTTGACCAAACCCAAGACAGAGATATGTGAGACTTGGGTTCTAGTCCAGGTGCCACCAACCAACTGTGGGTCCTTATTTTCATTTCACAGATATTTAATGAGCACCTACTATATGCTAAATATTATGCTAGGTTCAAGGGACACAGAAATGAAAAAAATTGGTTTCTTAGCTTCAAGGAATGAATAGTCTATTATTAGACAAGACAGACAGCAAGCAGACCAAAACATTACAATATGATGTATACTTTTATGGAGATGTAACACAGCTGAAAGTCTTCCCAGAGGAGAAAATTCAAGACAGCACTGACCCCTTCTGAGCACAGGGCACCATGGGCCTGTGCAGTTTGCATGAAACCGGTCTTACCAACACAGATCCTGTGGGTTGCATGGTTTCTCTCTTGAGGGGAGTGTGAACACAGGTGGGGACAATTCATGAGACAATTACAGACCTAGGACAACCAGAGACCCAGGAGTAAGCTGAAGCCAGCAGACGTGAGAAGCCATGGGACAGGAGAAAGGTAGATCGGGGAGGTCATCAGGCACTGCAGGGAGAAGTTCTGGCCACAAGGAGAAGCTGAGGCAGGCAGCGCCTGTGACGGGAGTGGCCTCCATGGACAGGGGGGATGTCATGGAGCCAGAAAGAAATGCCAAATGTCATGGTGGCCACTTCCAGAATGGCAACCAAACTTTTCTCATAGTCTGAGTCCCAGCCTCAGAGCCACCAAGAGGCCTTGTTCTTGATTTCTCCATTATGTTTGGCTCCCATAACCTGAGATAAACAGCCTTTCTCTGACTCTTGCAAACTGGACAGAATGAATCCAAATATATAAAAGTGTTTTACATACTTATAAAACACCATGCTTTATGCAAGTGAGACTTGCGGCTGAAAGACTCCAGTAGCAGCCAAAACAAAGACAAAATTAGTCTTGCAGGTGGGTGAGGATGTAGGCATGGGCTACTCTTGACTGTGCTGTCTGCACCTTTCATAGGCTCTTCCAGAAGTACAATCACTGCGCCCTCAAGCCCCTGCCTACTCTTCAGACACTGCCTCTGTTAAAACAGGAAGCACCGATGACTTGGTAATTGCATGGTGATAACCCAAGGGTTGACCAACCCACTCTGTGTTATTCCACAATAAGCTTTCCATCCTAAGCCTTTGGGCCAATCTGCTTTATTTTTCTCAGCTCATTAGCATGCCATCAGTAATTACAGATTAAACATCAGCAGTTTTTCACCCTCTAATAACCCTAATATTCTAGCTATCTCTGAAGATAATTAACCTTCATAAAGGAAAGTGCCCCAGGAAGTTTTCCTCGACACAATAGACAATTACCTTTGTTAATCACCTTTTTCTTTTATTCTAGTATTAGCTTTCGGGTTAGTTCTTCTGTACGGGACAGTGATGGCCGCTCCTTGCGATGCTCTCACCATTCTAAATCTTATATAATAGTCATTATCATCCCCAGCATGCCTCCAAGAAGTTGTTTTGTTCGCCCTACGTGGCAATCAATTCCAGAGACCTTCCAGGCAGTAAACTGCTTACAAGCCTGTCAGGCAGCTCAGATGAGCCTCTCCCATGTACTGCTCCAAGGTGTTGGAGCAAAGTGAACTCCCTCTCTTCAGCATCAGACCTACTCAACCATACTCCAGACCCAATATGACTTTAATTTTCTCCATGTTGTTCACAGAGTGCCCACCATGTGCTGGTCCTCTGCTAAACCCCAGACATTCAGACATGAAGAAGAGAAAAAAAGACCACACCCAGTTCCCAGCCAGGGCCAGATTCAGCTACCCATGCAGCTAAAAGTGATTCTTTGGTCCATTCATCCAAGAAGTATCTAGTAGACACTTGTGTTGGGCCCTTTAAGGACCTCCTATGCAAAGCTCATCTTCTCTATGAGCCCTTCTTCTCCAACACCCCGCACCCCAGGGGAATTAAACTCTTCTTCAACAAACAGTCCTATGCCCTGCAAGTCTGTTCACACTTCTGCCCTTCATTAGAATCCCTCGTGTGCTATAAGAACATTTTTGACCCAGCTCTGTAAGTCCAGCAACAATGCCTGGTACAGAGGAGGCACTTGGTATTTGTTGAACCAAATATATACAAGATATATTGTATTACCATGGTCCTGGCTGTTAAATAATAAAAATGACTGAAACCAACAATAGCAAAGTAATTGTTCCTAAGTTCTTTTGGTGTCTGCCCATCTCCTAAGACCCAGGCTGATACACTGCTGAGTTCCCAGGTACTCCTGGGAACACGGGGTCATGCAGGGTCATGCTCCACCTTTCCTGTTTGGATCATCTCACCATGAGCTATCACATCAATCCTGTCTCAGCCCTTCAGAAAGCCTGTGAGATAGACCCGGAAGGGATGTTTATCCCACTTGTCCCAGACAGGACGGGGAAGTAAGTGACTGCTCCAGGACCAAGAGTTAAAAAGTGGTCAAAAGCCTGGGCTCAAACTTTCCATTCTTGGTGTGGAGTTCTTGGCATTGATCATACCTACACACAGTTACAAATCATAATAATTATAGAAAGCCCAAAATCAACAGAGCTGCAAGAAAGAATGTGCTTTTTTTTACCTTAAGACATTTTTTGGTAACTCCCCAATTGTAGTTGATTTGTATAAATCTAAACTGGGCTGAATATTTGTTAATAGTCTGTGATAAACAGACGCAGTTGCACTGCCATGCAAAGAACACAGGTGAGGAAGGGCTTACTAGGCTTATTTGCATTCCGTTATCAAAATAAGATATGAAAAGTACCTCACGGGAGAAATCCGAACTTTTGAACACTGATATTTCACGTGTCAGTGAGTCTTAATAATTCTAGAGACATCAATGCCTGTCTATATCTGCAACTGCTCTTCACACACACTTATATTTAGCGGGAGAGCTCTGATAGATAAATAAAAGCAAATTGCAATTGACACACAATATGGGTTCAGGTTTATGCTCCAACAGCTTGAGGACACTTTGTAGCCAAGTTTCTTTTATTGATTATGTCAAATCTCCAGTCTATTTCAGTTTAGAGGAACTTTGTTTCTCTGTTCTATCTTGTGCAAAAAAAAAAAAAAAAAAGAAAGAAAGGAAGGAAGAAAGAAAGAAAACGAGAACTGGACAGGCAAATAGGGAAGCTATTGCATTTCAAATGAAATTGGTGAATATCATTATATCTTTTTATAATAATCTGAGACCAGGTAGATACTGGAGCAATCTTTTGATCAGTATTAAATTCTTTCTTTCCCACTAGAGTGTGTTGAGATTGATATGTGTTTTGGTCCCATTTCCCTCTCATTTCCTATCACGTTTAAAGGACTGTTATCCCAGTGCGATCTGCTAAGAGTGTTGTGGGCTAGAATACATTTCCCTACCATATGCCTCCTGTTGGGGGGGGGGGGCGCAGACCTTTCCCCTACTCTCTACTCTAATGGTTCCTTCAATGTAGGGAGCTACAAAGGTGGGATACACCCGACCTTTCCACACCCTTACCTGGGTAGAAAGAACCAGAGATTTCTGTGCTGGGCCATTTGGAAGTGGGACCATGGCCTAGGCACCTTCTCACTTTTCTCTCCTTTACAGCCTGCCCTCAGAGAGCATGAGTTCTTGCATGCTCCTGCCCTGAGGTAAGTGCAGCAATCAAGGCCTTGGACACATGGGAGGTCTCTGCTGGTCCAGCACTGCTGGGAGAGGACAGATAAGTCAATATAATCCCGGGTTCAGTATTAGAAATTCCACTTGCCCATGAACATAGACCATACTCTCCAAGGAGGGGAAGTGACACAACCATGGAACCCAGCAGGTGAGAGCAGCTGTCTCATCAGACCCAAGCTCCAGCTCCATAAGATGCGGACATCACTCTTGATCTCCGAGCACCTGCTGCCAGACCAGGCACAGAGAGCGGGCTTTCATTATACAGTTAGTGAATGAAAGTAAAAGAGCAAAAACTTTGATGTTTTGATTTTTTGGTCTCCTACACCCCACTGGCTGCTGTGATCAGTAGGAAACACACTCCAGTCTGTCAAATACCACAAGCATGACACCTGTGGCACATTCCTACCCATCAGGCTCCTGGTTCATCACCTTCTCTTGTAGAAACCAGAATGACTGTGCTGGCATGGGCTGTCTTGCCCACAAGGTTTTTTCACTCTAAGGGGAATCTTATATTTACCAAAACTTTCCCCTCTTCTCTTTTCCCACTTCCTACGGAGATGGTGCCCCTTATGCCAAGCTCTCTGCATGTTTAATCACAGCCTACCTGACCATCTCCTGTCTTCTGTTCCTCTCCTTCCCATTTGCCACAGGAAAATCTCTTTTTCCTTCTTTCTCCTTCATCCACTCTGGCATGAGTCCCAAACCACTGATAGTCCTACCAGTAAGACTAATGATGCCCCAAGTGAAAGGCAAAGGAATATTTCCATTTTGTAGTGAAATTCACATTATGAATAACCTGTTTCCTCGGCCCCTCAAAGTCTTGAAAATGCCCAGAAGTTACTTTGAGAAATTCTGCCAAAATCTCTATCAATACTCTCATCTTCTGTTTTCCCCAGGTACCAATGTGCCACCTAAAAATTCAAACAAAACTCCCACCCTATGTTTTAAATTACTAGAATGTGTTTTACTATTTTTACCACAAACATACTATGCTTCAATTCTATTACAGGGCCCAGAGACATTAGAGAAACAGGCTGGGGCTCTGTTTACCATTTAAAGTGTTATTATCCAAGAGGCATGCCCTGAGCCCCAAGGAACCAAGTCACAGGTAAACTGCTCATGCTTTGTGAATCTCAGAGAATTCCTCAAGGAGTCCCATGATGGACACGCAGAATGAAAGTATGTGGGCTAATCATCCTGAACAATCTTGACACTTTTTTTTCTAAAAACAGTGAATTGTTGAATTCAAACAATTTTGCCAGGGTAGAGTAAAATATGTCTTGGAGGACAATTATATTGTCATGTTAGCCACTGTCTCCCACTCTGTTCTGGGGTGTTCCCAACCTTCCTTTTTTGACTCAGGAGCCAAGGTAATTGTCAGGCCCTCTGCATGTCTGTCTTCCCATCTCCTTAGCCTGAATAGTGGGCGGGAAATCTGCATCTGTGCCGGTGGTACACCAGGGGTCCCTTTGGTGTCACATCTGTTATGCACCAGGGCTCAGGACATAGTATGGGTTACAGACAGAGTTTACCTGGAAAACTTACAAAGCAAAGTTCAGCAGTGGAAAGGAAGCATGTGAACCAATGTCTTACTTTTCCATGAAGAGACATCCTGGGGCCAGGATACCCTGCTGGGTCTGCCAATGGCTGCACGCTCCCTTTGAAAGGTCACACTGGAAAGCATACGTAAGCAAGTGGGGAGCAGTATCACAGGGGTGCCTAGCTGTCTGGCTTTAATATTCCAGTGAGTTTTGATGTTTATAGAATTACCTATGAAAGCTAAGTATCTAGCACCTGCAAGCCCTGGGGATCACAGAAACTTGGGTTCATAAACAGACCCTCCTGCCCAAGAGAGGAAACCTCTTGCTAGGTTTCACTGGAAGGTGAATTTGCATGCAGCTCCCCTGCTGGGAGAAAGGGACACCTCTGGTCCCAAAGAATTAATTGTCCAGGTGATCCAGAATGCGTTCTCAGGGACACGTTTAGGGAATCCTACTTGTCACACCAGGGTGGGACACTGGAAGCAGTAGAAAATCTAATCCTTTGGTAGGCCCTGTGACTCATTCATCTTCAAAGTTGGCCTTTGAAAGTCATGGCATCTGTATTATAATATACCTCCACATCTTCTGGGCCACTCCCTCCCTCATGTTCATTCTCTCTTGTTTGGCTGATTGCACTCTCTTTCAACTCTTTTTCCTGCCTCCAGTGTCTCCAAAAAACCTCTGTCTTGCACATCACACCAAGCTTAATACTTCTGAAGTACATTCCTGACCTTGCTACTTGGATCAGTCAGGATAGATTAGGCTATGCTGCAGTAACACACAAATCCAATGGTACAATGGCTTCAAACAGCAAAGGTTTATGTCTCACTCTCTCTCCATAACCATCTCTTGGCAGGTGGGCATTCGGTTCCAGGTTATTATTGTCCACAGTCTGAGACGAAGACTGGGGGACCAGCCACTATCTGAAGCACTGCTAAGGCTGTGGAAGAGAGAAGAGAGTCTAGAGGATCTCCCACCAATAGTGAAATGTTTGCCTGAGGAGTGACGGAAGTTACTTCTGCTCACAAGTCACTGAGCAGAACTGGTCTCAGGGCCCCACCCACAGGTGGCCTGGAAGCACAATCCTATCATGTGTTCAGAAGATGTGGATGCAGAACCATTTAACAAGTGGGTCTCATGACTCTTGTGTTCCTCTTTTGCTTTAAAAGCAAATGAGCACAGGGATAACTTCCCATGTTTTTCAGGACAAAGTCAAAATGCCTTAGGCAGTAAGATCTTCTATCGTCTCATTTAACCTCAGGTTACTAAACTCTCAGCATCTCCCGCTTCCTACGCATTTCAAAAGGAAGCCACTGTTCACCTTTCACTGCACCGCTGCCCAGCACTCTGCACCTTTGCTCCTGTTATGCCTCCTGTCAAGTTCTAGCCTTTTCTCCAAACCAAAGTCAAAATACTTTCTTTCTAGGAAGCTTCCCACAATCCTCCCAACCAGAAGCAACCACTTCTCTGTGCAATATCTTTAACAGACAGGGCCCAATCTGTGCCTCTGTGGTACTTAACACTGTTTCTTTTCTTTTATAATGAAGAATATTTATAATTTAGTCATGAGGCTACAAGGGACTTAAGAGACTGTCTAGTTCTTAAACCTTCTGCACACCACAGCCAAGTCTTCCATCATCTGTTTAAAACTCCACAGTTTGGGAGAACCCACTGCCTCCCACGCAGCCCATTCCACATTTCTAAACTTGAACAGCTCGGATTATTTAAAAAGCAACAATAAGAGCACGCTTAAAAACCCTTCGTCATGTGAAGCTAGTACCTACACGTCTCCTTTCCAAACAAGGAAACCAAGGCACCCTAAGAGAATAAGCACCTTTGTCTTAAGCAGCAAAGGAAAGTTCTGGTTTAATTTATCTCACTGTGTTGCTCAGAGGCCTCTCAGCTTCTGGACTATGATGTGGATAATCTCCTAAGAGACTGAGAGGGATGGAAAGACACCAAGGCAACCAGCCTGCCTTGTTTACCAGAGAACTCAAGGGTGCCTTTCGCACAGCTGTGCTGAGTAGAAGTGTTTAGTTAGAAAACTGTGTGGTCCCGGGCAGATGTGGCTGGGCCATGGCTCACTGTCAGACTCTCAACCTGAACCCTGGGAACACTGTGCAACGTGCACTGGGCCGCTCCAAGCAGAGCAGTGAAGGAAGCCCGCAAAAAACGCTCCCTTCTTACCAAGCCAACATGGGGGCAAAAGCCAACCTCGCACACTGCGCAGCCCGACTGGCTTCTGGTGATGAAAAACTCCACCTCTGTCTCAAAAGCATCCTTCAAATATTCTGGTGCCTTCTCCAGTTGTCCCATGGCTCTTGAAAAGAACACAGACTTTAAGAATCACTGTCACTGTAGCCCTAGACAAGTCACTTCACTTTCATGAGTCTCTCCTGTAAAATGGGGCAAATAATACTTTCTCAGATTGTGATAAGAATCAAATGACCAACCCCTGCCTCTGAAAATGCCTTCATGTATCTGGCTTAATAAATTATGGTTCCTTCTAGACTTGCTCAGAAGAGAGCAAGCCCTTGATCTGGTTGGTATAACAGGACCCTACATTTTCAAAACCCCTGTCTGGTTCATCTCCAGGTGTTCTCTTCTCCCCTAGGTGAGGACTACACCAGGGGACACACCCACCCAGAACTATTTTCAGCTTCTAGGACTCCAGAATTCCTTGCCCATGTGGCTCTGAACCCACAATAAGGATCTTTCTTTCCCAGGACTGAACTGTGGAGAATAAAACCTGAGGTTAGTATGTGTATCTCTAGGCCAAGAGACAGCTGTGTGCAGCATGTAGCGATGGACTGGGGTGGGGACTGGGTTATGGATGGATCTTTGTCATGATACTGGACCCCACATGCATGAGTATCAGACACTTATAATGAATTGGCAGATGGGGGTGGGAAAAGAAGGCAAGCTTTAAGCCAGGACCTCCTATTGTATACTTGCCTGGGACTTCACAAACATTAGAGACACTTTGTTCCCTATCTGCACTTCTAATCCCTATCTAATCCCAATCCAAAGCACATTCCGAAGCCACAGCATATCTTTCCTTTTTATGGCTGAATAATATTCCATTGTAGGTGCACACCCCAGTTTGTTTTTCCAAATTCACCCACTGATGGATATTTGGTTGTTTCCGCCTCTTAACTATCGTGAACAATGTGGCTATGTTCATTGGTGGACAAGTATCTGTTTGAGTCCCTGCCTTCAGATTTTGCGGCTATATACCTAAGGATGAAATTCCTGGATCATATGGTCTTTCTGTGTTTCACCTTTTGAGCACTTACCAACCTGGCTGTTCCATATTACTTTCCCACCAACAATAGACAAGGATTCCATTTCTCTATATCCTTGCCAACTCTTGCTATTTTCCTTTCATAAAAATGTTAGCCATTCTAGTGGGTGGGAGGTGGTATCACATTGTGGTCTTGATTTGTATTTCCCTAGTGACTAATATTGAGCAACTCCTCAAGGGTTTATTGGCTATATGTTCTTTGGAGCAATTATCAGGGATAACCGAATGAGGTAACTAACATTCTCAGAATAAGGAAAGGGAAGCTAAGACTAGGTTAAACAATTACTAATGCCTGGAGTACTTCTGAGCATCTAATGGAGCCAACCCCACCCCCCACCTTGCTTCTAGCCTGCCTCCTGAAGGCCAGAGTCACAAACTTCACACCCACAGAAGCATCAAGTATCCCAGTGCCTTAGAGTTTGTGCCCACTATACACAACACACTGAATGCTCCACCTCCTCAACACACATAAACACACCCAATTCTCATTTTCAGCCCCAGGATTATATAACAGCAGCTGGAGACTGGACTCCCTTTATAAGATAGCCTCAACCCTCGGTATGTGGTCTGGCCCCAGACCCCAAAAAACTATTCCATGGGATGCACACCACACACTCTACAAGGCTGGAATACCCAAGGTTAGGGAAGCAAGGGGCCACGCCATCTCTCTTCCAGGTGGGCTGGCCCAGGCTCAGCCCTCATCCTTTGAATCTCTCCACACAGAACTTCCAGTACAGAGAAACAAGCCACAAAAGGAAAATGGCCAATACCCCTCCCCTATCCATCACCCTATGGAGACACTGAAGCTTAGAGGGCAAAGCCAAAGGTTACGGTCCAACCTAAGTTGACAGCTTGGGTCCAATTTTTCAGATTTTGCTCCTATTGGGCACTACGGTACAATGAATGCATAGACATTCTATCCCAACACCACCAATTTGGGTTATGATTTGAGTCAAGATCAGTTTCTTGGGTGTGTTGATTTTCTCACTGCAATGAGACTGCTGATACTGCTTTAAATAATAAAGTGTGTGTGTGTGTATGCATGCGTGTGTGTGTGTGTGTGCATGCTATGAGCTCACTGGAAGGCAGTAACTATATAAATATATGTGTATGTTTGTACTTACACTTTTTTTCGTCATGACCTAGTTGAGGTGGAGAAACATTTTGGGACTAGGTGAAAATGGCACATACTAATTCTACCTGTTTCTTCCTGCATGATCTAGTCTGGCATTCCCAGGTAAAACAAGTCCCTTTACTCTAAAAAAAGGAAGTTGATTTTATTCTGTCAGGTGCACTCAGACCACCGGAGGTGAGAGCCCACAGCTGCGGTCTACACTGGGGTTATGTTAGTGAAAGTGACAGCTAAGGGAAAACGACCTGGTAGCCTGCCAGGAGCCCCAGACTGGCACCCAGAGACCAAGGTTCAAGAATGAGGAGAGGGGGTCACCCAAGAGTTGGAGTGGAACCTTGAACACGTTACTCATTGGCTCAGGGCCTCAGCGTTTCCACCAGCAAAATGAAGGTATTGGACTGGATTAGCAGATATCAATGTTTAAACAGCAAAATCCTCTTTAAAGATAAAATGTGGGGTGCCTGGGTTGCTCAGTTGTTGAAGCGTCTGCTTTTGGCTCAGGTCATGATCTCAGGGTCCTAGGTTCGAGCCCCACATCGGGCTCCCTGATCAGTGGGAATTCAGCTTCTCCCTCTGCACCCCCCTTTCTCAAATAAATAAATAAAATCTTTTTAAAAAATAAAGATGAAATATCATACAGATCTTATATGTATAAAAGCAAGTACAAATGCACCACCATGACTGAAGGGATCCTTCCCCAGGCCCACCCGGATCTATTTGCTAAGCCTCCAGCTCACTGGAATCAAACTCTTCTAACTAAAATACTGTGTGGTTCTATGTCATGAGAGGAACCACTTAGATGTAGGAAAAAAAGAAATAGATGAAGTCGGGAAGTAGGATGCTAAGGATAGGGGCTGGGGAGGTGGGGGGAGAAGGCAGAGAGAGACAGTGGGACACGTCGGGGCACGATGGAGTTCTTGGAGAGTAGCCTGCTCTTTCCCCCTCAGATTTCCAGAGAGGAAACTGAGGCCAGACAGCTCAGATATAAACTTTGTAACTTTTTGACCCAGGAAGTGTTGAGAATCATAATAAGGAAATGATTATAGAGTGCTTTGAGCTCCTCAGAGACAAGCAGTATTTAAATACAGGGTATTATTACCTCCACGGAGCTCTCTTTTGATTACCACTGTGCTTGAAAATGTGGGCAGACCACTTTTATTTTTCAAAACTCAGGTGTTCAAAAAAATATTCACATGTACAATACCTACCCTCACCCCCTTATAAGTTAATTCTCAGCTTCCTTGTCACTCGATAATTTAAATGTTCAAAGAGATATTATTCTAGCTTTATCAGCTAAATTGGCAGTCTCCTATTAGAGATGTCTATCCCTTCCAACTCACTCTCCTCCCATTATTTGAAGGACTGTTAAATTAACAGTGAAAATAATATTATATTTGGAATTTTAGATGTCAGTACCAAACATCATTTAACTGATGTACTAGATAAGAATTTATCTACAAGGGAATGAATAAATCAGGTTAACCCTGAAATATTTGGTTCCTTGATATAAAGCCTGCTGCCAGATCTCAGAAGTCAACCCCCTGAAATTCAGAATGTTCTTTCAGAACTAAAGGGCATGAGCACTCAGCTAGTCCTGAAACAGCATGGGACTCCAAGTCGGAAGGTACGTATGGTCCAAGTCCTTGTTTTACTGTGCATGGGCTGGTTGACCTTAGCAAAGCATCTCACTTCTCTGGTCCTCAGTTTTCTTCCCTGGAGACTGGGGTGCTCTCCCTGTCCTTCCTACTGCATTCATCAGGCTGCCCTGAGAATCAGCACAAAGTGATGTGTAAAACCCCATGTAACCAGCATGAGTGGAGGTTAACAGCACAGCTTTTCAATGGAATCAGACAGCTCCTGGCTCAAATCCTGCTCTTGCTACTAATTAGCGAGATGACTCTCAATAAGTTGCTTATCTGCCCTGGACCTCAGGTTCCTCAGCAGAGAAAGGAGACAACTCCTCATATTTTTCATATCCGTTTGTTCTGAGAATGTAAAGCCCAAAGTCTGGCCCACGGTCAAGGCTCAGTCAGGGTTGGACTTTTTACAAAGCTGCAAGCCTCCACGTGCCCAAGGGGCTACTGTTGCTTCTCTTTAGTTCCGCTTTCAGTGACAACAGACCTAGAGATAACCGTGCATCTCTTGTCTCTGAACCGCCTGGGTGCTCCTACTCAGGCGAGAGAAAAAAAGAAATACACTGTGGCCCAGAATGGGGCTCCAGAGAAATCCAAAATGAGCTGTGGTCTAAAAGCGACTTCTCTCCAAGCCTATTTTTAACCAGCTGTGAACTTCTCTAATACGTAGAGGGTGATGCTGCGCTCCCTGAATAGCTCTGCTGACGAGCTGCTGCCCGCTTCTGCTACTATGTGAATTTATGGAGTTCTGGTCTCACACTTCATTAAAGAAATATACGACAGTGCTGAGACAAGGGGCCAGACACCTATAACTCTCGTCCCACTCTCCCAGTTATAAATCTTAGCTGCTCACTCACGGAAGAGGAGCTACTGAAGAGATATCACTCGCTCTTTGGTGGTGGGCTCTCTCTTTGCAGCCATTTGCAACAGACAGCTTTATTAAGAGCTCACCCAACAAAAGGCCCGGCCCAAAGCACCCTCCCAGCTTTGTTAAGAATGCTTTCCGTGGCAAGTAACAGAAAATACAACTATACAATGACTCAAACAAAGGCAGGTTTCTTGTTCTCATGTGAAACTCAGACAGGAAGAGGATTTCGGAGGCCGGTTTCAAGGCAGTTCTATTAGGTTGATATCCTCTGGGCTTTTTCCTTGTGGTTTCATTCTGACTGCTGCAGCGATGACCATTGCATACATGATCCAGTGGAAAGAAAAAGAAAGGAAAACAGTGACACCTTTGTCAAGAAATCAAAACACTGGCCTCCTGGGTGGCTCAGAGGGTTAAACCTCTGCCTTCAGCTCAGGTCATGGTCTCAGGGTCCCGGGATCGAGCCCTGCATCAGGATCTCTCTGCTCAGCCCCTCTCTCGGTCTGCCTCTCTGCCTACTTGTGATCTGCCTGTCAAATAAATAAATAAAATCTTAAAAAGAAAGAAAGAAATAAAAGAAGTCAAAACATTTCTAGAACCCCTGCAGCAATTTTACCCTTTTCCCTTATTGGCTACCAATGAGTCAAATGACTACCCTCACACGGAGGGCCATTAGGAAAAAGAGTTGGAAGTGAAAGTTGTACCAACCAAGAATGTCTGCCACAGGAAGGAACATGAACAAATGATTGGATCATCACTAGAGAGACAGATAAATGCATGTTTGACCCGAGACCTTCTCTTAGACTAACGCAGCTTGCTAGTCATTTTTTCCTGGTCCTCGTACAGGTGCCACACATTCCCACCCCCTTGCTATCCTCCCAGGTTAGTCCCACAGTATCATTTGTCCTCCTACAGTCAACTCCCTACTCACATGTCTATTTTATTGATACTGTTTAATCCCCCTAATGGCAAAGTTTATGTCCCACTCACCACTAGCACAGCGCCTGGAATATTCTAGTTAATCAACAAATAATTGTTACTGTATTTGTTGAATACATTCTCAAGAAAAATTCCAGAAAATACAAGTGACTTATAGCTCAGCACACTCATAAATGTAAAGACCTTTAAATCCCTCTTTTGCACTGGTCTATCTAAAAAAAGATAAGTAGAATCAAAAATAAATCAGATGTTTAAGGGCCATAATCAATGAAACATTAGAGTGTATTAGGGTCATTTCCCTTCCCTTAATCAAAGAATTCAGAGAAACTATTTTTATCCTATACAGTCTAAAATATTACATATTGATTTTCATCATTAAATCTGTTTCAGGTTCTGAAGTCTTTGACCTAAACAAAGACTGATGTATCAAAACCGGAGAAGCATGTTAAAAACAAACATTCCTAAGAAGAACACTATGGGTAGTGTGTTAGAGAGAGGAAGGTACCCAGTGACAGGGCAAGAGTCCCTAAACTGACTATTAACTATGGCCCCTGTTTACTTTGTGATAGCCCCCAGCCTTTCTCTTCAATTATTCACTGACTCTCTCTTACCACCCCCCAACCCCTTAGATACCGCTTAGTAGGTATCTTCATTACATTGGGCCTTGGAAAATAAGTAGGGTTTGGATATACACACACGTAACAGGAATAGCACGAGAAAAGGCAAGACAAGAGGAAAGAACAGAATCAGAGAGGCTATCTGGGACTGGAGTACATGAGATGAGGGGTGGAAGAAGGGCAGGTGAAGGAGGAGATAATGCTGGGGAATGGAGCAGGTATCAAGTCGTAATTAACCAGGCCTTTTCATTTGTAGCTGAAGAGTTCAGACGCCATTGCACGAGCAGTGGGAAGCTCCTTTTGGTTTGTCGAAACATGTAAACTAAGCCATAGTTCCATAAATGTTCATTTGGTAATAGCTGTGCATATGGCATGGTGGGCCAGGGAGATGGGTGAAAAGGTTTTTGTGATAATCGAGACAGGAGGTGAAGCAGATCTGAACTAAAGCAGTGGTAGCATGAGTGTGGCTGGGGGACAGCTGGAGAGTATATTTTGATGTTTTGTTTTGTTTTTGTTTTTGTTTTTTAATTTATTTATTTAACAGACAGAGATCACAAGTAGGCAGAGAGGCAGGCAGAGAGAGAGGGGGAAGCAAGCTCCCTGCCCAGCAGAGAGCCCAACATGGGGCTCCATCCCAGGACCCTGGGATCATGACCCGAGCGGAAGGCAGAGGCTCAACCCACTGAGCCACCCAGCGCCCCAAGTATATTTTGATGTTAAAGTAAGACATGTAACCTGTCACTCCCCCAGGCAGGCAAACCAGATCAACGAAGTACTGGCCAAGCAAGAGGAAATCTAGAATGAGTAGTTTAACAGAGCTAGCTGTAGGGAAAGTCAGTTATGGCTTCAAGACCATCTTGAAGAAAAATATGACTGAACTTTTATTTCCCCTCCTATAAAAAAGTGAGGCCATCTTATTCTCACAAAGATTATTCACTCCTGCTATGTGAGAACCCAATATTATATGAGGCTAATGCCCAGATCTGCAGGGGGAACTTAACAGATAATCTAATACAGTCCACCCCTGGTACTAGTGCTGACCCTCTTGATCCCACATGTCTCTTAATTTTGGTGAACTCTCTAGGAATACACTGACAGTCTCCTGTCCAGTCACATTGCTCATCTCCTACTCCAAGGGCTCTCTTATTAACATTGCTGCAGGACCAGGTCCCTATTCCTGAATGTGCATGCATGACCTAGAAGTATGGAGGTAACACCCTGTGGTGTAAACCTTTGTCCAGGGGAAGACAAGAGCCAGAGGATAAACTCCTTCTCTCCCCTGCCCCATTAATGAATAGTCTTCAGATGCAGTTTCCAAAGCTGTTTCAGGGTAGAGTTCCACTTATGGAGCAATCCAGTATGTCTCACTTAGTAATAACCAAGTCAATAACCATTTTTGTAATGACTCTCCCTCCTTCCCTGCTTTGCTCCCTTTTTCACTCATGTTGGCTGAGATGGGATTCCTTAATAAAGTAAAATGACCTAATTGCTCTAACTTTGGGGGAATCTGGGCTAAGACAAAGAATACAACAGAAAAAGTACTGCTCACAATATACACTAGAGGGATAGTCAAGGATATTTACTGTAGAATTGGCTGGAGTGGAGGGGAGAACAAGGAGGAAGAGGAGATCATTTAAAGGTCAAATGATTAAATCAATCAATGTGCCTCCATTCAACTACTAGAAACAACTAAGTGTATTTCATTTGCAAGGCAGTTTGAGCAAGAATGTAAATTGCATAGCAGAGCGATCAGTTCCATTTGTTTAAATAAGATAAGGATATGTACTTTAAACGAATATAACACTAGTGTGTATCCCTCACAATTAAGGGTGTCCACATGATAAAATCTGACCAATAGAATAGAAGTAGAAGTGTTATATAGCAGTTCCTGGTAACCTGGCTTAAAAGATAATGAATGTGCTCTTTTATCTTTTCTGTTATCCTGATGCCTGGAACGTTAATGTGATGGTTGGAACTTTAGCCACTATCTGAGACCATGAGTATAAGGTCCATGCTTCAGAGATGGCAGAGAGGTAAGACTGAGGGTGAAGGACACAAGAGCTCTGAGAGCAAAGCTCTAGTCCCACAAAAGCAGTCTGCATCCAACTTAAATGATTTCATTTGCCTCTCTGCAGGCACTGGCTCCAGGTTTCATGGCTATGTGTAAGAAGGCTGCACATCGGGAGTTACTGCAGACCTGGGCCCCACTGTAAGTCTTTCCAAATGTGTGTCTTCTCTGCATTTTGAGTGCAATGTACTCCTCCTTTATGGGATAGAGTTTTTAAAAAAAAAAAAAAAAACTTCTTGTGCATGTTCCTCTTACCTCCTTCTCCAAATGAGAAGTCATTTCAGGCTGGTATGCGTATGTGGGTGGGGTCGAGTGTTCCCCCAGGTTCCTCTGATTGTCTCGAGCTTAGTTAGAATTCTTCTCTAAGAACCTTTGCTGGAGAGCAGTGTGTCTGCTCAGTGTGTATCTACCTCCTGGCCCTGCTTTGGAGTTCTTTCTCTAAGATGGGCACTGTGTTGTGTTGAGAAGGAAACTCCTGCTTCTGCCACCTAGTCAGCTCCCCGTGAAAAGGAGGAAGTAGATGTTGCTGAGTCGATATGGTCTACATGTCTTCACTGGCCAGATTCTAAGCCAGAGTTGTTGTTTTTTAAAGTTACTATTTAAATTCCAGTTAGTTAGCATACAGTGTAAGTTTCAGGTGTAGCATCTAGTGATTCATCACTTACATACAATACCGGTGCTCATTACAAGTGCCCTCTTTAATCCCATCACCCATCTAACCCATCCTCCCATCCACCTCCCCTCCAGTAGTCATCAGTTTTTCTCCATAGTCTGTGCTATGGGGAGTGCTGTGAATTGTGTAAGACTGATGATTCACAGACCTGTACCCCTGAAACAAATAATACATTATATGCTAATTTTTAAAAAAGGAGTATATTTCTTGGTTTGCCTCTCTTTTCTCCCCCATGTTCATTTGTTTTGCTTCTTAAATTCCACATATGAATGAAGTCATATGGCTCTTAATGACTTATTTCACTTAACATTATACTGTCTAGCTCCATTCACATCATTGCAAATGACAAGATTTCATTCTTTTCTATGGCTGACTACTATTCCATTGCATGCATATATATATATATATATATACACACACACACACACACACGTATACATGTGTATATATATATAAAAACACACATACACTATATATATAAAAATACACACATACACTATATATATGTGTATATATATAAATATATATACTATATATATAAATACACACATACACAATACACAATATATACACATACACAATATATATATGTGTGTATATATATAAATATATACACATGTATACATGTGTGTATATATACACACATATGTATAATGTGTACATATACATTATATATACACACACACACACATTTATATCTATATAGAACCTCTTCTTTATCCATTCATCAGCTGATAGACATTTGGGTTCTTTCCATAATCCAGCTATTTTTGATGATACTGCTATAAACATCGGGGTGCATGTGTCCCTTTGAATTAGTATTTTTGTATTCTTTGGGTAAACACCCAGTAATGCAATTGCTGGATCATAGGGTAGTTCTATTTTTAATCTTTTGAGGAAACTTCATATTATTTTCCACAGTGGCTGCACCAGCTTGCATTCCTACCAACAGTGTAAGGGGGCTCCCTTTTCTCCACATCCCCACAAACACCTATTATTTCTTGTGTTGCTTATTCATTTCAATTCAATTAGCCAACATACAGTACATCACTAGTTTTTGATGTCGTGTTCAATGATTCAGTAGTTGTGTACGAAAGTCAGTGCTCATCACATTACGTGCCCTCCTTAATGCCCATCTCCCAGTTACCCCACCCCCCACCCACCTCCCTTTCTACAACCCTCAGTTTGTTTCCCGGAGTCTCTCATGGTTTGTCTCCCTCTCTGATTTCTTCCTATTCAGTTTTCCCTCTCTTCCCCTATGATACTCTGGGCTGTTTCTTATATTCCACATATGAATGAAACTGTATGATAATTATCTTTCACTGCTTGACTTATTTCACTTAGCATAATTCTTTCCAGTTCCATCCATGGCAATGTAAATGGTAGATATTCATCCTTTCTGATGGCTGAGTAATATTCCATTGTATACATGAACCACATCTTCTTTATCCATTCATCTGTTGAAGAGCATCTTGGCTTCTTCCACAGTTTGGCTATTGTGGACTTTGCTGCTATGAACATTAGGGTGCAAAGGCCCTTCTTTTCATTACATCTGTATCTTCGGGGTAAATACCCAGTAGTGCAATTGCTTGGTTGTAGGGTAGTTCTATTCTTAACTTCTTGAGGTACTTCCATACTGTTTTCCAGAGTGACTGCACTAGCTTGCATTTCCACCAACAGTGTAAGAGATTCTCTTTTCTCCACATCCTCGCTAACAGTTGTTGTTCCCTGCCTTGTCAATTTTTGCCATTCTAACTGGTATAAGGTGGTATTTCATTGTGGCTTTGATTTGTATTTCCATGATGGCAAATGATATGGGGCATTTTTTCATGTGTCTGTGGCCATTTGTATGTCTTCATTGGAGAAGTGTCTGTTCATGTCTTCTGCCCATTTCTTGACTGGATTATTTGTTTTTTGGGTTTTGAGTTTGGGAAGTTCTTTATAGATCTCGGATACCAGCCCTTTACCATTATATCATTTTAAAATATCTTCACCCATTCTGTGGGTTGCCTCTTTGTTTTGTTGACTGTTTCCTTTGCTCTGCAGAAGCTTTTTATCTTGATGAAGTCCCAATAATTCATTTTTGTTTTTGTTTCCCTTGCCTTTAGAGACATTTATTGCAAAAAGTTGCCACAGCCAAGGTCGAAGAGGTTACTGCCTGTGTTCTCCTCTAGGATTTTGATGGATTCCTGTCTCACATTGAGGTCTTTCATCCATTTTGAGTTTATCTTTGTGTATGGTGTAAGAGAATGGTTCAGTTTCATTCTTCTGTATGTGCTGTCCGATTTTCCTAGCACCATTTATTAAAGAGACTTTTTTCCTTTGGATAGTCTTTCCTGCTTTGTAGATTAGTTGACCATGGAGTTGAGAGTGCATTTCTGGGCTCTCTATTCTGTTCCATTGATCTGTGTCTATTGTGCCAGTACTGTGTTGTCTTGGTAATCACACCTTTATAATATAGCTTGAAGTCGGGCCCCCAGCTTTGGTTTTCTTTTCCAATATTCCCCTGGCTATTTGGGGTCTTCTCTTGTTCCATACAAATTTTAGGATTATGTGCTCCAGCTCTGTGAAAAGTGTCAGTGGTATTTTGATAGGGATTGCTTTGAATGCAAAGATTGCTCTGGGCAGCATAAACATTTTAACAATGTTTATTCATCCATTCCATGAGCATGAAATATTTTTCCTTATCTTTGTATCTTCCTCAATTTCTTTTTTTAAAGATTTTTATTTATTTATTTATTTGTCAGAGAGAGAGTGAGCGAGAGCAAGCATAGGCAGACAGAGTGGAAGGCAGAGTCAGAGGGAGAAGCAGGCTCCCTGCGTAGGGCAAGGAGCCCGATGTGGGACTCGATCCCAAGACACTGGGATCCTGACCTGAGCCAAAGGCAGCTGCTTAACCAACTGAGCCACCCAGGCGTCCCTTCCTCAATTTCTTTCATAAGTGTTCCGTAGTTTCTAGAGTACAGATCCTTTACCTTTGTGGTTAGTTTTATTCCTAAGTATCTTATGGGTTTTGGTACAATTGTTAATGGGAGCCATTACTTAATTTCTCTTTCATTAGTCATATTGTTAGTGCACAGAAATGCAACTGTTTTCTGTGCATTGATTTTGTATCCTGCCATGTTGCTGAATTGCTGTATGAGTTCTAGCAATTTGGGGGCCAAGTCTTCTGGGTTTTCCACATAAAGTACCTTGTCATCTGCAAAGACTGAGAGTTTTAATTCCTCTTTGCCAATTTGAATGCCTTTTATTTCTTTTTGTGGTGTGATACTTGAGGCTAAGACTTCTAGTACTATGTTGAACAATAGTGGTGAGAGTGAGCATCCCTGTCATGTTCCTGACCTTAAGGGGAAAGATCTCAGTTTTTCCCCCATTGAACATGGTATTCACTGAGCTACAATTTTAACCTGGACATCTCCTCCACCTGTCAATAACTCAAAAGAGAAAGGCCTGTGCTGCCCAGTAATTCATGGTGTGACCAGTGTTCTTAGAGCAGTCAATCACAATTCCTTTTGGTGTGCTTTAAACTGCCTTTTAGTCCAGGGGTATTCCCTCCACAAGAGTGTTTAATATCAATGCATCAATAGCCAGACAACCTTCAGTTAAGTGTTCTTTCAACAATAAAAATCATAAAGAAGAATATTACAGGGGGCGCCTGGGTGGCTCAGTGGGTTAAGCCGCTGCCTTCGGCTCAGGTCATGATCTCAGGGTCCTGGGATCGAGTCCTGCATTGGGCTCTCTGCTCAGCAGGGAGCCTGCTTCCTCCTCTCTCTCTCTGCCTGCCTCTCTGCCTACTTGTGATCTCTCTCTGTCAAATAAATAAATAAAATCTTAAAAAAAAAAAAAGAAGAAGAAGAAGAAGAATATTACAATCATACAAGTATATTTTGCCCAAACAAATGGGGGGAATTCTCACTTATCCACTTTGTGGAAAATTAGCGACAAATGTTTCTTCCCAAGCCAGTTTCTTTCCATCCTAAGTCAGCCCTGTGCCATGGCTTCAATAGATGCTGATGTACGTGGATTGGGGATTATCCACTATTTGTTGTCACTTGTTATATTTTTGCCACCTCCTTCTGCCCTCTCTCTGTGTGCCGAATGGTAAATTAACTACGATACTATTTCTACCTCTCTTTCCTGCACCCCCACAGCATCCGCTTCAGACTGCCACTGTGAGCCAGACTCTTCTGCCAGAAACGGAAAGGAGAGCCTCGAACTCTCTCTGGGATGCTAATTTGGGCAAGGCACTCCCTACTCCCACTGGAAGGTAGGTCACCTGCCCGTCACCTTTTCTGTTTTCTGCTCCTCCTCAGAGTGGCAGGCAAGAGAGAGGTCGTGACCCTGCTCAGCTTGTTCTAACTAAAGAGATCAGAAATGCCTTTGGAAGCTTAGGGGAGGCAAGAGAAAGGCAGGCTTCTTTCTTTGGAAGGATGCTAATGGGAAATGAAGCTTGGCATGGGAGTGTGCAGTAGTAATAAAAAGAGATGAAAGGTGAGACGGACCAGTTCGCTCTTCAACTTCATCCTTCATCTCTAGACCCTGTTTCCCTCCAGTGGCAATCGAGCAGCTGCCTTATTTTTTTTTTTAAATCTCCTTCATTTCTCTTCTTTTCCTGGAACACATCTTAGAAAGAGAAAGACTTTCTAATGAGGTAAGACTAGCAGACATTAGCCCCTAGCACCAATTTTAGCACGGGCAGTTGAAAGCATCCCAGTTAGGCAGTGAACACTACCTGCAGGGCCCATCTGCTTGCTTTGTGAAATGTTTGGCCTTTGCTTTGAAACTTTTTTTTTTTTTTTTTAATAAAACCAAGCATTCTCATTATCAAGAGGACTCTCAGGCAGAGGCAAGAGGTTGGGCTTTCTAAATATTCTTTTGCTCTGGGTGAAAAAAGAATACGATGTTTCCTAAATTTACAACATGAATTCCTCTGAAGCATTTAGCTCCCTTATCGTTCCCTTCCTGAGTGCAGGAGACTTCCAAGGGGCTGCGGGGTAGAGACACGGAGGTGAGTTAGATATAATCCAGTACTGTAAGAGTTGAGTCTTGGTAAGCAGAAAAAGGCACACACACAAATAACTTTAGCACAAGGTAGAAAGTGACTATAGTAGCCCTCACAGGGGCAGTAGCAGAAGAGGTGGGAGTAAGAAAGTATTCTTTTTGGAATCATTTAAAGAGATTTTCAGAATATGTTGAACCCATTTTTCACTTGAGGTTCTTATTCAGAATGATTTTATTTCTATGTTGGCTGATTGGTTAGTTGGTAGATGAGTAGGTGTGAAGAGCTTCAGTGCCTCTAGACTAATAGATAGCTACATAGATAGGTAATAAATATAGATAGTTCTATATCTATGTCGATATAGATATTTGGATAAACATTCAAGTGATACTGATATGACCAGGAAACCATAGGAACTAACCAACTGATACATTCATACATTCAAGAAATATTTCTGGAGCACCTACAATATGTCAGACACTATGCCCTGGTCAAAAAATGGTGATCCAAAAAGGACATGGACCATGTCTTCATGTAACTTAAGGTTTGGAGAAAGTAGAGCTTAGCCAAATAATTATGTGAGTAAATATAATTACAAAGAGAAGAATGAAATTCCAGAGAATCATACATGTGTAGAGGAATTTCTCCCACCTAGGATACATGGGGAAGGGTATCAAAGAAGATTTTATAGATCAAATGACATCTGTGCCAATTTTGAAGATTGTGTAAGATTTAGATATTAAACAGTGGTAAGAGAAGGGGACTCCATTTAAAGGCATAGTGTGGATGAAGGCAGCAAAGCTGGAAAGGGCAGGGTTGGGACTGCATTCTGGAGGAACGGGAGAGCCATTGAAATTTTCTGAGTGGTGGAATGTTTTAGAAGGTTTGTTTGACAGCATTTCAGGAAAGAAAAAGGGAGGGAGAGACGGGGGAAGGTAAACCCTTGGGAATCTACCAAAATACAAAAAAGAAGAACAATGACAGTGGAAATGGCAAGAAGGAAATTGAGAAAAGAAGCCTTGCTGACTTATAATCCTTAGGGTTTGCCAGTCACTAGATGATGGGATAGGGTGAGGGAGGTGGAGAGAGAGAAAGAAGTAAAAAACAATCTCAGTGTTTCTACCCTGGAAACATCGAAGTAGAGACTTTGATGACAGAGGTGGGGGTAGAGAAGTAAAGTTACAGAGAAATTCCGTGTGGGTCATACCGACATACCAATACAGACACTCAGAATGAAGAAGTCCACCTTACGGCCAGCCCCTACCCTTGTTTGCTATCTCTTCTTCTCTCACTCTTACCCTCTGTGCTCAGCACCCTGTATTACAGATTGTAAGTTGCCACCATTTTTGATAAATTAGAAAACTTACCCCAGAATACGATCGGTAAATTCATTTCCCATCCAGACGCCTGGTTCACAAGGGAAAGTGACTGACACAATTACGCAGCCAACACCCAGCCCAGCACCTCTCGACACGCCTTCCCTGCCATTCACCAGCTGTGACCTTGGGCAAGTTCCTCCACCTCCCTATGGTTCACTTTCCTCATCTGGAGGAAACAGGATAATCACAACTACTCTGTCTACTTCAAAAGAGTGCCAAAGGTCTCAGAAAGAATCCAGACAAGAAGCAATGAACCTCTTCCTGCACAAAGACTGTGGCAACCGGGACAGAGAGCCATAAAAAGCAGCTAAATGAAGAGGAGTGCTGAGAACATATTAGGCCAAGAAGAACGTGTGGAAAGACAAGTAAATGCCCCCTGAGAGTGTACAAGCTCCTTCACTATGTATCAAGAGCAGGTTTTGACTGTAGAACTCAGACCCTTAAATGTCTGTTTTAAATGGAGAGAAAGACTATCATGATAGTAGCAGAGTCTACTGATTGCCTCTCAACATCCAGCCTCTCCTTTCCAGTAATTACTCTGGTTTTTAACTGAGCACAAAACTAGTTAGCTAAATTTCCCAACCTCTCCTACAGCTTGGTGTGTCCATATGCCCCAGTCCTTGTCATTGGGAAGTCACCAGAAGTATGTGTGACTTCCAAAGAGTCTTCTTAGACAGACGACTTTACTCTTAATCCTTTTTTCTACTCAGACTTCAGATGCAATGGCTGGAGCCCCAGCAACCATATTTGTCCTGAACATGGCCTTGAGAGTGGAAGTCACACAGTAGAGCAACAAAAGAGAAGGAGCTTACATCCCTGATCCCTGGACTGTAACTCCCTATCTCAGACTGCCTACCTTACATGTCTACTAGGTGATTTTATTAGGTTCTTATTGCTGCTCTGACAAATTATCATAACTTCAGTGACTTAAAACAACATAATTTTTTTTAATCTTATAGTTCAATAAGTCAGAAGTCTGATAGGGATCTCACTGGGCTAAGATCAAGGTGCCACAGGGTACATTCCTTTCTGGAGGACTCTAGGGAAATATCTGTTTCCTTGCCTTTTCTAGCTTCTAGAATCTACCTACATTCATTGGATCATGGACCCCTTATTCTATCTTCAAAGCTAGTAACATGAGGTCAATTCTCCTCATGCTACCCTCACTCTGGTTCCTTCTTCTGATCTCCTCTTCCACTATTAGGGACTCTTGAGAGTACGCTGGGCCCACGTAGATAATCCAGACTTTTCTCCATATTTTAAGGTCAGTTTATTAGCAATCTTGATCTCGCCTGCCTCCTCGACTCCTTTTTGCCATATAACCTGCTTAATTAGACCAGTCACTTTCCATTGTTAACCAGGTGTCTGGATGGGAAATGAATTTACTGATCATATTCACAAGTTCTGGAGATTAAGACATGGAACTCTTTGTAGAGGCCATTATTCTGCAGTGGTAGAGAAATAAAATTCTATCTTGTCCAAACCACTGTTTTTCAGGGTTGGTTTTTTGTTTGTTTGGTTTGGTTTGGTTTGGTTTGGTTTTTGCCTATAGCTGAACCTAATGTGTTCTTGTGGCAGGCATCTACTGAATGCCCGCTCTGTCTATGGTACTGCTGTGCCATGGTGGTGCCAGCTGTAGTCTGATAACCCTGGAAAAATGCTTCTGAGATCCACAATCGTCCAAAGAATGTGAGACACTCCTATCCAATAGCACCTGGCCCCAGAAGCACCCACATGCCCACAGTGATGTCATTCACGACCACAGGAGCAGAAAGAGGCCGTTCATCGACCACGTCAACACAGCTCCTACCCCCCAACATCTGCAGACCTGTCTCAGGACAGGGAAGGAAACTGAGGCCCAGAGCCAGGAAGAGAGGTGCCCAGGTTCCCACAGCAAGTTCATGGTACTGTCAGGACTAGAACAGAGCTCTGTGAATTCCACTCCTGCATCATATCATTTCCCTTGAGTCACTCCAGGTTTTTTAAGGAAAGACATATTAGGCATACTCCCACAGCTCTTTGACCCCAAGTTCCCAGGCCACAAATTTTGGCACAGGCCAAAGACCATGTTTACCCCTCTTACAGTGATTCTAATAACACCAAATGTTTACAGCATTGGGCTGGATTTTCTGTATTCTCCTTGTATCTCTAAATGTATATTTCTAGGTTCTCTGGTGCATAAATTATCCATTTTCCTGCTCCTCACACTTTCATGCTTCATTTCTCATCTTTGTCAAATGGGTAACATGATTTTAAGAAGTCCAGGTTAAGGGCTCAGGCCTTGGATGTTGTATGTTCCAGTGTCATTTCCAACTTTGCCCTCATCTCTCTGGGTATCAGCATTTCCATATTAAAAAACGGGAGACAGCCAAAGTTCTTCAAAATAATTGCAAAGAACATCTAATAAAACTCATTGTAAAGCACATTAGCACCATACACAGTGTAATCTAACTGCTAATAATAAAACACTGAGCAACTAGGAATCTAGCTCACCCATTTGGCTCTGAGTCAGGCTCCCTACTAACTCTGAGTGAAACTGAAGGAATTAGAACCAGGCCAGGACACAGAGCTAGGGGATGCCCAACAGCCAACCTAGAACAGAGATATGCCTGAGCACCCAGAGTCTGGGAAGGCCTTCACAAAGCTACTTGATGAAACCCTTTGCTCTGCTATCTTAACGATCTGATTTCCCAAGCTCTCTTTGGTAACTGTTTCTGGGTTACACACCACAGATAGTTGGAAAGACTAAGCTTTTGCAATTTGAGTGAGTTTGCTTTGGCTCTATCTTCAATGGGAATGGAAAGAAAGATAATCACACACACCCCATATACCTAGCCTTACAGTAATTTCCTTTCTGACACCTGATGGCTGGTATTGAGATAGTCTTTCCGTAGCATTTCCCAATGCTCATTGTACATAAGTGCAGTGAGTTTTGGTATTTTTTTTTAATCTAAGACTTTTTATATGAGTTAAAAATGCTAGAGTCTGGGAATCTTAGAGCTCTGTGAGGTCTTAGAGATCACTTCTTCCAAACATCTAGATTTTGCTGGCAGGGAAGTTGAGGTTCTGATGGGCATGGTGTTGCTTAAGGTTACAATGACAGTGTTGAGACAAAGAACTATGAACAAGGCCTAAAGAATTTTGATGATCACTGAATAATATTTAACTTATGCTAATTTCCAATTTTTGCATTCTCCACATAATACCTCCTGATATTTGCATGGTACTCTGATATTTATTTTGAGCATAAGCAGTCATCCCCCCTTCTTGTATAATAGTTGTTTACTCTTCTTCTGTCAGAGAACTCATTTTCCCTCAATTAAGCATAATCCTGCACATCCATGTCAACTTCTCTCATTTAAGGGGTCAGACGGAATTGTTATTCTATTTTACTTGGCTTCATCTAACATTTATGGAGTAGCTCCTATAAGCCAGGAACTGTCACATAGGACCTCATTTGAGCTTCAAAATAGCCCTATCTTAAGGATATTATTATTCACATGTTCAATTTGAAATAAAATCTGGCACAGGACAGTGAAATTATGGACACGACATTGTCCCTCTGCTGGGACCTGAATCTTTTGATCTGTGCTCATGACAGCATATGACATCTTATATAATGTCAGCCGAATTTTCCCACCGAATTTTCCCATAGTACTAAGTCAAGGAATGATGCTCCTCTTCCGTTATCCCCACCATGTATATAAATATGAAGTAGCATGATTAGCCAAGGCTCATACAAAGAGGATGGTACATACTCTTCAAGTTGAAGATGAATGATAGCTTCAACACTCCCCAAGTGTAGGTCGATGAGAAGAAAATGTCACCTTTTCTTTTACCGTATAGTCTGCCTTACCTTTATATAGGTAAGGCAGAAATGCAGATGGTAGACAGTAGAGCATGATGGGAGTCTAGACCAAGGAGTGATTGTTTCTGAGAGAGGTCAGGAAATGTGTCTTGGAGAAAGGGCCCAGGCTTCCAGGACTCAAGTAGGAAGATATTAGGGGAGAGGCCGCTGAATCAGAGGTTAAGTGCCAGGACCCAAAATGAGCAAGGATTTGGGGAAAGGGGTGAAAAGATGAATGCCTCAAGGAACTAGAAATGATTCACTGGGGGCGGGGGGAGGGAGACAGTTCTAGGTCTCCATGTCTCTGAAGGATGATCCAATCACAGGCAGGTAGGACTCGCTCTGTGAAGTTGAGATTCTGAATATCAGTTCAGCCACCACATCAGTAGTGGTTTCAGATTACCAGGACCATGACCAAGGAAGAGGGACATCTTTTCTAACAATTAGGCCCTGCTTCATAGTGGCATGGCTTATCTCTTAGAGAACTGAGCAACCCATCAGAGAAAATATGCTGGTCAAAGCCAGGGAACCCACAGCCTAAGAAGCTGAGTTATAGAAGGTATCTCCACCCTCTGTGGGGGTGGGCTTAGATGAACACCAGAGGCATATCCTTTTCTGAATTTCTAAAATTTCAAAAGTCCAAGGAGCAAAGAGCAGAAGGAAACTTTTCAAACTTGAGAGCTGCCCCAAAGGAGATGCATCTGGTCAGAGGACTGGCCTGCTCTGCACCAATGATGCTCAGCCTCCATGTAGAGGGGACAATTTCTGAGACACCTGCTAGCCTAGATAGTAAACTAGACCCGAAGAGGTGCCTTCGCATCTTGTATTTTTTATCCCAAAGAATTCTTCAAGCAAAGTCTTAACATTCCTTTCCATCTTCCATCTTAAATTTTTATGAGTGTTGAACTGTAAGTGAATTTTATACTAAATACATGTGATTTGGCTAGCAAATGTGTGATTTGATTGAATATACTCCAAATGCATGTTTATTAACTAATTTTTAATAATCACATATATATAAATTAGCTAATTTTTAAGTAGTGATATCTAATCACATTTTATCATCTTGTTATAATTTTTATTTCATATTCATGATTTCATTTAATTCTCATGGAAGCCTATGCCATGGATAGTGGTGTCACTGCTCTTAGAATGAGGGAAGTAGGCTTACACGCAAGGCTATGGGAGCTCAAGGTCAACCCAGGTAACCTGAAGCACCTCCCTTCAAAGCCCCATCTCCTGATACATGCTCTCGGGCTCTTTACACCCCCAGCCTGGGCCTCCCACAGTGACTCAGGGCACTGTAGCATTGCCACAATTTTCTGAGGAAGAAGCTAAAGGAACAAAAGGTCAGTTGATTGGGCCTAAAGTCACAGAGTTCATCTGTGACAAGCCACGTCGTCAGCTTGGGAAATGCAGGCACAGAATTCTTATTTTTGAAAATCACTCATAATTCACTCCAGGTCATTCATCTACAGAGACCTAGACTTGTAAATTCTCCAAGTCCCCTAACCACAATCACTGAGTCCCCCATCTGTCACTTTGAGCACCACAGATTTCCTGCTATTAATAAGCCAAAGAATGAAAACCAAGATCCATTTCTTCTTTTAAATATTTTTTATTTATTTGTTTGACAGAAAGAAAGAGAGAGAGAGAGAGCACACAAGCAGAGAGAGCAGCAGAGGGAGAGAGAGAAGCAGACTCTTCACTGAGGAGAGAGCCCAATGAGGGACTTGATCCCAGGACCCTAGGATGATGACCTGAGCCGAAGGCAGACGCTTATCTACTGAGCCACTCAGGCATCCCCCAAGATCTATTTCTTAAGACTTTCAGTCATTTCCATATGTTTCTGTACTGCAGACATGCAAATTACACCTTGGCTGGATTACTAAATATCGACATAATCTTCCCAAGCATCTGATTAATGGTTCTCTGCTCCTCAAATGAATACTGGGTAAAATTCTCTAGTAAAAACCATAAAGGAAGTCAGTTACAACTAAAGCAACTAAAAAAACAAAACAAACATCCTGTTTTTCTAGTCATTTCTCTGAGATCTCCCATGCTTCTGTGTTTCTGAAAAGCAGCCTAATTCTGCACCCTAAAATACCCAGACTTTCCCACTTGCAATCCTCTGTTCATTTAAGTGGCTCAGTCTGGAATGCCCCTTCTTCTGCATTCTCAGTCTGTAAGACCTTACTCATTATTTAAGGGCTAGTTCAGCATCACCCTGTATGAAGTCTTTCCTAACCCTCATTGGAATGAGTCCCCCCTTTCTCCAGCTCTTCTTTCACTCGGTCTATAAATTGGCTTTTCTATTACATGTCTGTTTCCTCTACTAGACCGTGACTTCTTAACCAACTGAGCCACCCAGGCGTCCCTAGACTGTGACTTCTTGAGGACCCAAACCAAGTGGGATTCACGTGGGCCTGATGCATGGGCTCACAACATGCACTTGACATATGTTTATGGAATGAATAGAATTAACACCCAATGCCTTCTCCCATTTTCCCTTTTCTTATCAGACATTCAAAGATATTCAATATCTCGGGTGTCTTCCTGCTTACAATCTGTACCGCCTTTTCTACAAACATTCCATAAGGGGTGAGCAAGCTGCTGCTGTTACGGAACATTTGCCAGGGATTGCTAGAAATGGTGCGCAGTTCACTGGTTCTATTAAATCTTTAAAGTTTCCTTTCTGTCTTCTTTTTGTTTTAAATGATAATTCAGCATATTCTTTTTGGTCCTTGTTAAACACCAAAGAGAATGCTCAAAAATCAAAAATCACTGAGTATCGGAGCCAGAGGAACAATGGGGAAACTGAGCCTCAGAAAGAGGAAGTTACCCACCCACAGTCAAGGAGCAAGTTCCTAGCATGCTGGGAGAGATTTGAGATCTTCTACCTTCAAGGCGCATGCTCTTTTCAATTATGGTCATTTGTTCTATGGTTTAATTTCTAAAACCGTGCATGGCCTCATTCCCTACTCCCAGCTGTGAATTCCATCTCTTCATTGAAGAAGAGGCAATCCTAGCTTCATTAGTCTGATGTTCTCAAGGTCCCCAGGGAGCAAGTCTGGGCAGCCCAGGCCTCCTGCTGCCCCACTGCTCTTTGCCACAGCCCTGCCCACATCAGATGCCCTTCCTTTCACTGCCCTGGGGCCCATACACACGCCTCCCTCCAGCCTCCAGGCCTGACTCTGGCTCCTCTGTTACCAGAGAAGCCCTCTCACTGTGATTTAGACTGGGCAACTGGATTATTCCTCATGATAAGCTCATGAGGGATACAGCAGTCTTATCCCCATGTGAGGTAAAGAGAGGTTAAGTCACTTGCCCAAGGTCACACAGGTTGTAAATGGAAGAGCTGCCAGTCTATGTTGTAAGGAATGGAAACAAGAGATGAGTCCGGGTCTTCCTGCCCAAAGAGACTCCTGCTTCCTTCACATCCATTCCATTCTCTCTCGAGATGACGTCACAGGTTTCTAAACTCTTCTTTCTTGAGTACATTTGAGGAAACTTTCCTACCCTAGAGAGTCCCGTCCTAGGGCAATGAGTTGTGGGAGAGGTGGGTCTTCTGGTCTGGGAACTGTGTCTTCCTGCTAAAAATGGCAGGCACAGTCATGATTAGTACAAAGCCATCTGTAAATGGTATATTCACATTCCCTCATCAGAAAAATTCACCTTTCGTGTATAGTACTCTATGGAAAATTCCAGTGAAGAAAGGAAAATTTCTTAAAGAGCAGTGAGCAATTGCGAAGAGGAATTTTGAAACAGACAGGACAGGCATTTGGTAACCTCTTGGTACTTGTTACTGCAAATGCTAGACGTTGCAGAGATAATAACTTCAGAACAAATGAGTGTGTTAGTCAGACTTAAGAGGGATTTTGCACTGGCTTTGGATATAGACTTTCACAAAGAAAAGTGTCTGATGGCCCAGTTCTCTGGAGTTGTGTTCTTAGATGGGCAAAGACGCTGAAAGGCATAATAGAGCATCCTTAAATTAAAGGATATATACCAGCTCTTAGAGTGAGGACACTCGTTGTGCAATCAATGAACACTTGCTGCCCTGACTTGGAAAATTCAAGAGGAAAGAAGGGAGGGAGAAAGGAAGGGAGAAGAACATTACCAAATGCTGTATCTTTCCTCACCCCATTAAAAAAATTCTCAAGAGTAAAGAGTAAATTCTATGTTCTACCCATAATCTTCACTCTAATCTCCAACACGCAAAGACACACATAAAACTAACCCAAGGAAGGATCAGAATAGGTATGTAGAATCACCCCCCAAAAACGTTAAGTCTGTTTATCTGCAAACCTCAGTGGTGTGTGTTCCAGCTTACAAAACACCTGCATCTCACTGTGTGCTTGGGGAACTCAGCATCATGCCATGGCAGTGCTGGCCCAGCTTGGAGTGGAGGTGGCTCTTTGCCTGACAGGGCTGGTCCCCTGTAAGCTCAGCTCTGTCCCATGGCACAGGGTGCTGTCCTAGATGGGCGTATAGAGAGAACATATCCTTGCTGGGCAACAGGAGGTGAAATGGGCAGCCAAGGAGAACACCATGTGAAGAGAGAATGGACTGGGCTGCGATCTCAGCCACCACTGTGATCACCACCACGGCCATGCTCTCACTCACTGTGTTATTGAAGGCAGTCACTGCCCTTCTCTGGTCTTTGGGAAAATAAAGGGACATGGCCAGATAGCCCCCAAGAGCGTCTCCCAATCCTAACATTTAGTGATGTTTGTGAATGTTGTCCCATATTTCACTGTTCCCTCACCTGTGCTGTGGCTAGGTTGGACCAAATGACCTCTAAGTGCCCTCTAGCTCTAGGAATCTGTGATTCTATGACTGAATTAGGGCTCACTGAACAAATAATAAAGCAGGGAGGCTGTAGTTGCCAAAAGCAAAATGACTACTAGGCTGTTCCCAGGGTTCTAGCTCAGCCTAAGGCAGGAAGTTCTCCAGCCCAGGTCACAAGGTGAAAGAGCGAGTCTCTTGGCCATATGGGCACAGAATGGAAGCTTTACAGATCTGAATGGACCCTTGCCTCGGATCTGCTATTCTAGCAATCCTGCTCATCAAAAGATTGGTAGGCTTGGGTTTCACTAGTCAAGGGCCCTTCTAGGACCTCTCAGATCACTAACCACCCCCAACATTTTGCCTGTGCATTCCTGGTAAATAGTTTTCCAGCTCTGCCTGAAGACAGCCTGTTCTGTCTTAGGAGGCTTTGACTATAAGAAATACCTTGGGTCAAGTTGTGGGTCAAGGTTTGCATCCCTGTAATTCCTACATGGATCAGGTCTGCCCTCTGAGACCTCCCCTGACAAATCTGTCTTCTCTTTTCCCATGGAAAGGCACCAAACCTTTGGAGACAACAGGCAAGGCCTCATGAAGTCTTCACTGGGATAAGAGACTTTATTTTTTCTAATGACATGGTTTTCAGCTATCCTACTCTCCTGGTCCAAACACTTTCCATATTTTCAAGCAGGACCTAGACTTGAGAGATAAAAGACCTAGCTTGGAATTGTTCATCCACCAACGGGCCAATATTCCATCAATGCAGGGAAGTGAAGTTTTTATTTAGGGCAAATAAAATATTGAACACAACAAGCTTATAAATGATAAAGTGCTACATAAAAAATTATTACTGCTACTAGATATTACTCCTAAAAATAACAATTACTCCTAGTAAATCAAGAACATAATCCACTTGTCTTCGGGGAGTACAGAATAGGAAAAAGTGATCTCCTCCCCTCATCTAGATACTACATTCAGTGCATTCAGCCTGATACCATCATAGCTATTTCGGGAAGCTGTGTCTCAGAGGTAGTTCATCCCAAGCTTACAGACAACTAAATACTACAGATTTATTACACATGCCCTTGTCAGGGTAGGTTTTTCAGCTCTTGTTATTGTAAACTTGAGGAATTTACATTTGTCTCTGACATTTTATCTTGTTGGTTCACTCTTTTCAGACACTTTGGGTCTATGATTCAGCCATCAATAACAGTGCTTTCCAATCCTGGCTTCATATTAAAATGATCATGGAAATTTTTTGAGCATGAATATTTCTCCTGAGCTCTATCCTCGAGATTTTGATTCATCTGTTCTACGGTAGGACCCTGGAAGCTATAAATAAAACACACATCTTAGGTGGTAATTAGTCAGCACATCGACCTGCATTTGGAAATCCAGGGTATACCACAAACTGCCCTGCTCAGTTTCACTTGCATACTTGATAAATATGCAAGGAATATGCAAATACCCAGGGAACTGTCTGGAGGGTAAGAAGATATCTGCATGGAAGGGCAGGCAATGACTTTCCCATACCTTTTGTATTTTGTTAGTGTTTGTTCTCTTAGAAAAATCACATATTTCCTCATTCCCATGTAGATACAATAGCCTATAGGTGAGCAGAGCATGTGGGTTATCAGAAACACAGAAGCTTCAAAATGTTCTTTTTCTTTTTCATCAGGCAGTATCCTGACAGCTCACACCAGAAATGTGCAATGTGGCCAAAAGGAGCATCTGATCTAAGAGCCCAGAGGAGTTGGCTATTTCCTTGGTCCATCTCCATCTTATATTCTCACTATCACCCTCAGTCTGAGTAACACACAAAGGTCCAGATACACATGTCTTCTGTCTGCTGTCTGAGGGATGACACAGGCTGCTACTGGCTACTCCAATGCCCATGACAAACATGGCTAATCATTCACAGTCCTTTACCTGGCTGAGCCCAGGGATAGCCTCCAAATCCTTCTCGAACTGGAGCTCGATTCAGCCACTATCAATGTGAGCAGACATGTAAATTGAAACTTACTTACATCCTCAATCTAGCCAGCACCTTACCCCTTCATTTTATAGGAAAGCCCCAGAGTGATGAATTTACATGCCAAGTTCACATAGCCTTGTCTAAAGTGATCTGGGAAAATCCTTCCTGCAACACAAGGAGCCCTATGTCTTTCTTATTCTGTGCAAGATTCACTCATTCAGCAAACACAGACTGAGAACTCTCTATGGGGTAGGCAAAAACTAGGGATGGGGTAGAAGGAAGAAAGGGGTGAGACAGAGTCCTTTGTCTCATGTCTGAGGTCCAGTGAGAGAAGACCTACCCACAAGTAATGACCCCCAGTGAGTGGGGATGGATGACGAAAAACTCAAGGGAAGAAAGATTCACATGATCCTCATTCTAAGGAGAGGTGTTCCCTTTCAGTTAAAAAAGCACACACGAATTTGCCAGAAGATGAAAAGACATTATATTAAATTCATGTCTGTGTCCAAGAATCCCATCACATCTCTTGCCAGGTAGGGACCCTATTGCTTTTATTATCTCAATAACACTTAGCATAATACCACGCGCACTCGGAATGTCACTATACCCCCAGTCTAAATCTCCTTATACTTAAGTTCTGGGTGTATAAGAGCACAATTGTGTTACTAAAGGCTTTTTAAAATGTCTTAGCTCTTTGACTACTGGATTTCTTCATCTGTGTCTATGTTAAAAAGGCTTTTCTCTACATTGCTAAGGGGGTGGTCTACTTCTTATATGCCTCTTAGACAAGAGCCTCCTTGTTACCTAAATCCAGAGATCATTCCTTTGGCTGTTCAAGCCCTTGGAGGGCTACTCTAAGCCCCTGATTCATTGTTCTCAGAAATAGGCTTTTCTGAAAACAAGTTGCCATTTTGTGTCTGAGGTCAGAGTTCAAATTTTTCTTATTGCCCCCAGTGAAATGATATTCTGTTCTCCTTCCTCCATGTAAGTATAAAACACGCCGTAAAGTGTGTGCTAATTAATACATCTGTTTGTCTTACAGAGCAGTCGAAAAGCATCTATTTAAACTGTGATTCACATTTTGCCTTTCAGCCTGGCTGCAGATTTTTGTGCATGAATCAAACGAAGAGCCTGATTGCACTACTATTTTAAAGAGCCAATTAAAAAGTTCATTAAATGATATTGGTGTGTTTTATTGCAGGTAATAGAAGTATAAAGTTATACATGGTATTAACAAGCTGGAAGGTACAACTGGATTTGATGGCAGAATTAATTTTTTCACCTTTCCAAAAGAGTCTTCTGGAAGAGAACTCTGTGTCCCTCCTGGAGACAGGCAGTGGGCAAAGGGCACAATTAGGGAACACCACAGTAAGCCATCTATAGGTACTCAGAGAGTTCGGTGACAAAGGCTTGTGGTCACCCCATTAGAAGAAGAGCTGAGTCTAAAACATGTGACTTGGGTTTTGTCAATCACATACTTACTCCCAGGACTTTGACTCTTTCGTGAAGTAGGGCCAGGTGAAGGCAGTATTTGCATGTTGGACCAGTTAGAGCACCCACACATGGCCCAGACTCTTCCTGACATTTGATCTTGGCTGCAGGTCAGCCTGTTGTGCAAGCTCATACTTTCAGTCTCCCACTTATTTTGTGATCCCTCATACCACTTTGACACCAGTACCTTTTCACGTATGATAACCAGAATCTATTTCTGTTGCTCACAGTCAACAATCCTGGTAAGTTTTAAGGGAAATGGGTCCTTCATCAGAAAGTTTAACGTAAGTGAATGATAGAGAGATACCTTTTATTCAGTCCATAGAGACTCTCTATGGACTCTCTCTCCATAGAGACTGTATGATGGTATAACTTTCTAATTGCTAGAAAGAGATGGGAACAACTGCCACATTACATCAGTTCATTTCCAGTGATAGGAAAAGTTAAAACAAAGAGGAGACAGTCATTTGTCCTGGATGCTCTGGAAGGGATTCCTGAATACAGCAGGAGAATGGACTAGAATCCAGTCAACAGATTTAACAAAAATGCTTTCCACATGCTAGAGACCTACAGCCCTTGTCCAGCTATGCCTGTGAGCTGACCGTGCTCATCAAACACTCTTAGGCTGGAAGACGAGTGACTTGGGCTGAGCCTCCGTGGGAAAGGCTGATTTTAGCATCTTTCTCTGGTCTCTTTGAGACTGAGTTAAATCTATTAATTACTTGATTGTGAGCCCCATTCTTGTTTTGTTTGTGAGCCATTTCTGTCTAATTAGAGGTGCTTTCCAGTTGGTTCTCAATAATGCCTTTTTTTTTCTCTGTAAAGAGCAAAATCTTATTCTGTTCCTGGGTTTGGAATTTTTAATCAGATAGCGTACAAGGTAGCAAATTCATAGGTATATATCTTATCTACAGGGTGGACTAGACTAGTCAAGGTGATCTAGGAGCTGGAAGAGGGTCTAAGAGGCACATTTTCAAATCCAACCTTGCAGGACTGAAGTCTATAACCAATGGAAAAAAAAATATATGATCATACACAGGCCATTTTACGAGGTTCCTTAGCCCCCCATTTGCCCAAGTGCATCCTTTCAGAGTGGAGAAACTAGAGGCCTGGAAGAACCATGGCTTGCGCACCATCATACTCTGAGCTGGGGTTCATGCTAAAATTGTCGTGCTCTTTCTGGCTGTCTCCCATCACATTCCCTGTCACCTCCAGCCGCTCCTGGCAGGCAGCTGTCTTCTCAGCAAAGGCCTAGAGGGGTTCTGCTTGCACTCCTGGCAGAGGTGTCTGTGACGTTCCTGTGGGGGGGGGGAAGCTCTTGCCACAGTTCCTGCTTATGCCACAAACACCCTGGGAATAAATAAAAGTCCCTGCTCTAACACCTTCTACTCATACCGAGAAGGCGCATGGGGAAAAAAGAAAAAAGACTTTAAAAATAAAACTCACAGAGGTAGGGATTCTCTGCCATTGAAAGAAATTCCTTAACACACATTTACTCAGGTAATATTTGCTTTGACTGATTCCATGGAAATTTTTTAGAGCTAGAAATAGGGCCCAAGAAAGCACGTAGTCCAAATCCCTTTATTTACAAGTGGACAGCTGAGCTCGGAGCAAAGGGCATTTGGTCAGCCCAGTGGGCTTTCTGCTAAATTCGAACACTGTTTTCCCCTCCTCGGGGACTTCCTGAGGTGGTGAGGGTGTGTGGGTATGACACAGATGACGTGGCTAGAGAAGACGAATCCATCATTATTTTGAACCCCAGTAAAGACACTGAACTACTTTCCCCAAAGCCTTTCCAGTCAGGTTGCTGGCGTGAAAGGCAAGGGCCAGGGGCCAGCTCACCCCTTTCAGCAATGTGACTTACGTCCATTAAACTCTCAGAGCTTCAGGTTTCTGCAAAATCGGGACTTTAAACTGGCTGTCTCTATGGTCATCTGGAGGATTTAAGCAGGTAACTCTTGCAAAGCCCCAGGCCCACTGCCTGGGGCAGCTTCAAGATCTGTGTACGTTCCTTCTTTTCCTGCCCCCTCACCTCACTGCTCCCTGCCTTGGCATATGTGAGGGAACCAAAATAAGCAAAACCATGAGGAAGTGTTTGTTCCTACTGAAGCCTGTCTCCCCAGTATAGACCACATTTGGCCAAGGACATTCAAGAGTCTTGACGAACTCCCCAGAAATACTGTCCCTAAAGCAGTGTGCCCATAGGAAGGGCTGATGAGTTTCAGGCTCCAAGCTCACTAGTCAGAGCAAATGTTCTTTATGTTCTAAGACTCCGGAATAAAGGTTTCCTCTTTGTTCAGAGAAACAGATGCAGCAGGCCTCTTCTCTTGGGACAAGATTTTTCAGAGACTCAATAAAAGCAGTAATCCTTACTTGATACCAAGGACCTGAGCTTTTAGTAACTTTCTTATAGGAATCTCAGATGTCAGATTATCCAGCCTCCTAATGGATCCGGAAGTCTCATCTTTACCATTCTGGACACCTTCAGGGACAGGAGCTGCTGATTTTATGACAGCAGTTAAGGGTTTTTTTAAGTATTTTTTTTTTAAAAATACACACTGCAATCTATCTCTTACTGCTTCCAACTTCTGATCCTACTTCTGTACCTCAGGGGTCAGCAAGGACAAGTTTGTTTCTTTTCTGTGCTTTGCGTAAGGAATAATGCCATTGCTTTTGTAACAGTAGGGTGAAAGGATTTCTACAAGATGTTGAAACATAGGTCCCTTCGCTCTCTGAAAATTAATCATCGATCTTGGTTTATGATGACCATGACAAGTGGGCAATCGTGTACATGTAGCATATAATTTTCCAAAGGCTGAGCTTTGACTCACCAGAGTCCCAGTTCCCAGACATCACCGGCCAGGGTGAAATATCTGGGTTTAGAATCAGTAAATTGTGTTAGAGCCTTGCCCAGGCTAGATGATCTCAAACAGGCATCTGAGCCCAGGTTCCTCAACTGTGGGAAAATGGAGATTACAGTGGTGCTCTAGAGTCTGCGGTAAAGAAATCTGGATGTCTGAGTTCACATGGGTTTGCTGGGGGTGGGGATCATTAACTCACTTTAGTCCATGTCTGTGAATGAACTGTTTGAGTTACGGCAACGTCATTGCACAAACTTGTAGACTTCCCTCAGATGAAGTCTTAATTCATTCTTCAGTGTTTAAAAATTGATAAAATGGAAGGTTGGGGTGACAGCCCCTGGTCATTTCTAACTATGATAACAAGTTAGAATTTATGGCCCCATTCAGCTTGAACAATTTTTTTCCAAAGTGTAAGAGATATTGTAGCTAAAAGTATTTGGAAAATTATAAACTGGACTCTACACTGTAAAGACTAGTATGAATCATTTTGAGATTTTTTTTTTTTTGTAAGTCCTGTATTGTAGTTACCTAATCCCCACAAAAAGCCAGTGCCTCTTCAGTGAAAACTCTATACTATTACATACTTTTTCTCTGGGGTACACTTGTACCCGCACTCTTATAATCCACCACTTTCACTTCAGATCCCCTTTTAAAGGCCCACAAGGCTTGTTAGCCATCTAAATACCTTCACTGAGCTAAAGCACAGCTTTTTCTTTCAGTGAGCTGCACTATGCGTATTGGCTAGCCTTTGCTGTGTAACAAACCAGTCCAAAATGTAGAGGCCTAAAATAGTCGATTATTAGCTCACAATTCTCTTGGTCAGTAATTTGATCTGGGATCAGCTGAGCAGTTGTTCCAATGAACTCGCTGGGTATGCTCATTCAGCTACAATCAGCTGGCAGGGTGGCTTGGAGCTGATTGGTGCTCCTTTCACGAATGCTGTATGTCTCCAGAATCTAGCAAGCTAACTCAGTCTTTTCCACACACCGTTGAATTGTGGACACAGCAAGAGAAGGCAAGAGCAGATGTCTCAAGGCTTCTTGGGGCTTAGGCTCAAAAGTTGCAAAATATTATTTTTGCCATATTCTTCTCTTGGCCAAAGTCACAGGGCCAGCCTAAACTGAGAGGGTGGATAATGAAACACCACCTCTTCATGGGAGGGATGGCAAAGTCCCAGGGCAAAGATTTAAGCATATTGGACTGGTAAGACAACTGTGACAATTTTGCAAACATGTTACTGCCGTAACTAATGCTCCTTTTTGCTTAAATATACCATATTTGATTTTTTTACTCCCTGATATTTAAATAAGGTTTAGTATATAAAAAAATTTAGTCTTGTACCCAAAATATATACAAGTTGTAGAAAGAATAAAAATAATCTGAGTCCTTAATTTGTCTGTGCTACTACAGAGCCTAATCTCCTGCCCACTGCTTCCTCATATCTGGCCTGTGTACTCATATCTCACTCATCCCAGGCTTCTGTCTGGATTCCAGTTTGTCACATAGCACTGGGAAATGGCCATGGAAGTTCCTCTGCAGGAGACTCTCGACACCTGCCATGGCATTTCTGGGCCAGTGAGGCCTTCAGAAATGCCCTATACGTGCCTACTGATGGCAATTACATGGTCTATGAAGTTGACCACAGAAAGAATAAAGTAGTCAGGAATCATAAAAACACAAAAAATGAAATAATGCATAAACTAGTATGGATGCTTTGCAAAGATCACAGAGGTCTCTGTTTTATTAATCTAAATCAATTTGTTCCTCTAAATGCCCTGAGAAATATGTAATACAAGTGTATGCACGTAGTATGCTTCACATCAATAAGATTATGTGTCTATTTTTTTATATATTAAATTAGAAAACAACTCCTGGATACAGATACCATAGGGGACAATGACAGGTGAAACATACAGCTTACACTGAGATATTGAATTCCAGGTACTCCTAGTGCTTATACATGTTGACTCTTTTAAGCTCACAATAAGCCTTGGAACCAGGTAGTATTGGGCCTCCATTTACACATTAAGTTCATGGTATTAAAGTGACTTGTCAAAGGTCTAACTTGTAAGTGGCAGAGCTGCATTGTGAACACAGGCAGTCCTACACTCCCGTGCCTGGGATCTTAACCACCGTCTTCTACTGTCACAAGAAATATGTGACTTACGCATATGGTTCCTGCCCTTAACACAGATGTCCCTTGCTCCATACATGAACCATGAGGTTTTTACACTTACAGATGCCCTTTAGATTCTGAGTCAATAGGTATAGAGTAGATATTCATAGAGTGATAGAGGCTATAAAATGTGAGCAGGAAGAAAACAGTGCCATCAATTTTTTAAAAAAATAAAAATATATGTGTGCCTGGGTGGCTCAGTCGTTAAGTGTCTGCCTTTGGCTCAGGTCATGATCCTTGGGCCCTGGGATCGAGCTCCACGTCGGGCTCCCTGCTTCATGGGAAGCCTGCTTCTCCCTCTCCCACTCCCCCTGCTTGTGTTCCCTCTCCTACTGTCTCTCTCTCTCTCTGTGTCAAATAAATAAATAAATAATCTTTAAAAAATAATTTGAAAATAAAGTAGATGAGGAATAGGTATTTGGGAGGGGGAGAATATTTCTTGCTGGAGAGGTGAAGATCTAGAAGAACTTTACAGAGAAAAAAAAATCTGATTTGAACTTGAGTGGTGGAATTGGCATGCGGATATACTGAGTGATCACCTAGGGCTGAATGAATAAAACAGGATGTCTCCATCTGTATCTATTGAGCAGTACTCACTACTGGATTCTATAGCCGGTTTGGCCACAACAAAGTATCTGGAGAAGCCTCTCTTGAGACTTCTTAAGGACAACACATTTGAAAGTCAACTCAATAATCACTGAGTAATAATCATTGACCTAAATGAATGGCATCTCATTGTAGGAGATAATATGGCATTCATACGTGTGGAAGCCATCCATTGACTGAAAAATTGGAAATAAATGTTAGTGTCTGGGATATGGTAGATTTTGTGTTACATATCATCAACAGCTTATAAAGTATAACTATGCATTATGTAGATTAGCAATACAAATTCCACCAGATTTATTAAGAGTTGGCCATTCCACTGGAGCTGAAAATATACATTGTGAAGTAGTACTTGCCTAATTTAGGACTAGTGTATGAAAAGATATAACTGTTAATTTTTTGTCATGATGATGGGCTCCTTCAGAGCCTGGGTTGCTGAGTCATGGGGACACATGCACTGGTGGCTAGGAGAAAGGTTAATTGGGGACAGCTGTGGCTACAGACAGCACGCCTCCCCTTGAGAAGGCACACAGATCAGAGAGGAAGCCTTTGGCTTTAAGTCATTCTAGAAAAAAAAAAATAATAATACTAGAGCAGAGACTGGATGATGTGAGGAGCCAGAAAGGAACAGACTGAGCACTTTGCAAATAACTAAACATTTTTGAAAATTATTGTATTTTGACACTATAGTATTTGGACCATAGCAACTGAAGTCCCTACTAGCCAAACTTGGCTTTATCATCATTTCAGGATTATGGAAGGCTAGATTTGGAAGGGGCCTTAGAGAGCTCTTAATCCAAACTCATTTTGTCTAATTTTAGAGCAAACAGTTTCTCTGGAGCTGAGGAAACCAGTTGCTCAAGGTAGGATAGAAAGAGAGATACAACATATTCTTTTGGTGTTTTGTTTTGTTTTGTTTTGTTTTCTTTAAGAAACACTTAAGTATTTTCTTGGGATTTCTATTTGTCAAGCCTAAAGAGCTATTGATGCTAAAAGCACTGGGTTGCTATATTAAACTAAATTCAAAGCCATGCTACAGAGCTGGTAAAAGATAAAAGAAGAAATGGCATGTTTTCACAATTTTCAGGACTGATTCAAATCCTAGGACAAATTTTTAATCATGTATTTAATCACCTATTGATGTTTTCTATTGTTTAAAAAAAAATAAAATTCGACTGAGTAAATTTTAAAAAGCAACAGATCTTCATTCAGTGATTGATGAATCAAGCAGCGAAAGGAGCTCCAAGGAGTTGTACAAAACGGAAGACTCTTATGGGCAGAAGGGAGTGGGCACAGTGAATTTTTCCTGGCAAGAAGTGGATTGTTTATAGCGAGACCACCTTCTTTTAAAGGATGGGAGGGGTCTATCAGGCAAAATTTCCTCACTACATCTGACCTGGTGATTCCTGACTGACTGGTTTAAGATTCCATTTCTGGGAAACCCAAAACTGTAGTTTAGTATTAAGTCTTAGTTTGGGGATGTGGGGCTTGGTGTAAGTGACTCCATTTCGGACCTATTGTCTTTGTTTTTACAATCCCGTTCCCCCCCTCCTTTTCGTCAGACTCTCAGCCTCACTGAGAGATGTGACGTGAGCAAAATTTAAGCCATGAGTGTCACTCCCAGATGTAACTCTGAAGTTCTCACAGTTTTTGCTGATCCTCCCCATGGTGTTCACAAGTCATGACTTTGGGCTCATGTTCATTCAAGTCGGCTATTTTCTTCATTCATTCTCTGACATTCTAGTCTGAGGGAGATAATTAGCTTAGTGGTTAAACAGCTGCAAACATGCATTTATAGCTTTTAGAAGAATATAGCATACCAGTGAGACTGCTGGCTTGTTGTAAGTAGGATAATTCCCAATCTCTGGAGCGCACATAGCCACAAGACCCAAACCAATCAAAATCAAAAAAGTTGAAGAAAGACCCTGTTGAAGGAGCTACTTTCTTAAGCCAAGTGGCTTGTTCTATGATATGTAGCTAAGTTTCATCTCCCACAGAAGTGTCAGTCTAAGAGCAGCAGGTGGTGTGTTGGCCAGAGCACAAATGCCTCCTTGCTCAGCTAGGACATAATTAAGGGCTATCCTATCATCATGAACAACTTCGGCCAGAGAGTATAGTGTTCTTTTTTGGGCAGCTGTTGCCTTAGCAGTAGATTCTGTGATATCTTCAAGTTAAGAAAATGCTCCTGATCTTAGCCTCATTCTTACTTAGTCCTCACCAAGGAAGTATGGATCTGCCAAAGGAAGCAAATCCTGAACCATGGATGCCACCTGGGTGTCCCCCTCTAACTTGACGGTGCAAATTCAGGGGGCTTAATCAGTGAAGTGTCTCAGTTTGATTGTAGACAGTTAGGGCACAGTTACATAACCAAGGAGGCATTTCCCAGTTATGTACCAGCCATCTAGGTATTCACAGGCCCAAGGAGAATGGATTCACTCACAGAAATTGTTGCATTTGCCTGTTCAAACCAGGGATGTTCAGCTTTTTAGCACCTTTGGGAAGTAAATCTCCTAGCTTGAAATAAAAAGTTATTTTATGTTCTTTCCAAAGATGCTGGTGAGGTCTTTTCACAATTGGAGATTGGAGGCAGATCTGATTTAGATAATCACAGGAATGTGGGGGTGCAAATGTACTACAATTTGCATAGGTATTTGTGTCTAGTGGGGCAAGTAAAGTTATAATTAGAGAAAGGTAAAAACAAGATGATGGATGTTCTGGCTGTAAAATTTGGACTCTCTAATTTCTGAAAAGGGTTAATTGTAGTTTATTGTGACATTGGGGATGAAAGAAAAATTGGTCACAGAAAGGATGAGGGGGTCTCTATCATCATGGACACTTTAGAGTTTTGATAACAACCCAGCAGTCTAAAAGCTTATCCCCCTTAACAATGGCCTGGTAGATACATATGATGGCATTATCTCCCCAAGCCCATACCAGACTAAAGGAAAGAAAAAGCAGAAGAAAGACTTTTGTATTTAAAATATAAAGTCTTCATCTAGAATCTTGGGTAGACACAGTCTTCCTTAACATTAGCCACTTATTTTCCTAGCCTATTTGATTTGGACTTCACCAGTCTTGGCACAGGACTAAACATCAGAAGAAGTCTTCTTCAGCTGGGAGATGTGTACCCAAGGTCCAATGCCTTCTAGTTTCCCAGCAATGTTATTTGTCAGGAGCACTTGGTAAGATCCCCTCTAAAGGAGTTTGAGTGTTGTCATCCTTTGGTGACATTTCCAGAATAACTACTCACCAAGCTCCAGACGCTAACCAAGAGGGTCTTTGCATCAGACTCTGGGAAAGCTTCTTTACTTGTTGAGGACAGACTTCAGCATAAGATATTACAGACTTATAGTAGCTGGTGACATTACTGTGAGTTAACAAGGGATCAGCAGAAGGTTGTATGCCAGTAGACATTGGCACACCAGTGACTGTTTCCCGGGGAATGAGTTTATGTTTCCAAATGGGGGTATTGCAAACAGACAGAAGGACCAGATGGAATATCTTGGGCCAGAGGAGTCCTGTCGTTTCAGCAAGTTCAGAGTTTTGAGATTGAGGATCTCATTAACTTTTCTCAACCTTGCCTGATGAGCAAGGGTGATAACTCCAGGAAGTTGGTAAGGGCTTATGTGATTTGCCCAGTGAAGTGGGTGCCTCTGTCACTGAAGACTGTGGAAGTGTAGCCCAAGTGGGAGACACATTTTTGAACAGTTTCTTGGCTCCTGTGAGGGTAGACAAGCAAGCAAGGGAAGGCTTCGACACCTCCAGAGAACACACAGACAACAAGGACATGTTGATAACGCATACTATATGAGAAGTCTAGAGGCCACGGCTCAAGGAGTGGACATCTGAGGCCTCTGGAAATGAATAGAATTTTCCAGGATTATGGACCTAACAGGTGAGACACTGGTGGTAAACTTTTTACAGTTTATAGAAGTCTCCTCCTCAATGTTTGTTCATCATCTGAGTCACAGTAGCTGCACCATGGCGGATGAAATAATGCAAAAACAAACAAACAAAACAAAAGCAACACAAAAAAAAAAACTAAAAGATGGAAGCTGGGAGGAACCAAGTGCCCTTGAATTTACAACCATTATTTGCCCACATCACTTTCTCTGATGTAGGAGCACACTGTTGCCATGTTGCAAGCATGGCAAAGATCAGGATGGCAAAGATCTGGCAGAGAAGGTTCATTTTCTGTAGACGCAGAATGGACTTCACCCACTTGGGCCACAGCCTTCACAGATGCTGTTGATGCTGCCTTTGCATCAGAGTCAGCCGAGCCATTTCCCCAACACCCAGGGTGTTTATTGTGTGAGCCTCAGTTTTGATGACAGCAGTTGCAGGAGCTAGGAGAATAGCCACAAGAAGGATTTACTTATTGTTCATTTTTTCATTGGAGTTACTGTGGATGCTAGAAAATCTGTCTGCTTGCTTAACATCTCCAAATCATGGATGGCCTAAAGGCATACTGACTGTTAGGATAGATATTCACAGTTTATCCTCCTGATAACCAGGATGCTCTGGTCAGGGCATGGAACTTGGCTTGTGGGGCTGAGAGAGCTTGTGCGAGGTTCGCCCTCTCAAGGAGTTCAGACGGGGTTGCAACAGCGTAGCCAGCCTGGAAATCCCGCATTTCATTTTTGCGGTCTGGCCCATTAAGGAGCAAAATTTGTTCAGGATTAGTCAAGGGGTGTCCCGTAAATCAGAATGCAGAGTAGTGAAATGGGATGTTACTATTTCATGAGCAGGGGGTATACCTTCCTCAGGCAGGGGTAGGGACCCATGGCAGGATTCAGAATGGGCACTATTTAAAGATGTAGATTAGGGTATGAAAGCAGGAGGCTCACCCAGGAGGTTAGTCCTGGGGTTAAATCCACTAAGGAGTAAATCCAGGGCGTGGTTATCTCTTTCAAGCACACAGAAGGTGAAAGGCTTTGAAGAGTTCGGTAGCCCAAGGGTAGGCAGTTCTTACAGGACTTGTTCTAGGAAAGGAGATTGCTGCCCTACTGATTGACTGCGGCTGTATCACACAGCAAAAAGGAATGTTTTCCAGTGAAAAGCCCCAGAGTCATTTATGCTGGTTGAGATAGAAAATCTCTCTAAATTTTATTAGATACTCCCACTATAGAACTTTCTTTTTTATTTAAATTCAATTAGCCCACTTATTGTACATTATTAGTTTCAGATGTAGAGTTTAATAAAGCATCAGTTGCATGTAACACCCAATGCTCATGACATCATGTGCCCTCCTTAATGTTCATCACCCAATTACCCCAGCCTTCACCCAACTTCTCTCCAGCAACCGTCAGTTTCTTCCCAGAGTCAAGACTTTCTCATGGTTTGTCTCCCCCTCTGATTTCTTTCCATTCAATTTTCCCTCCTTTCCCCTATGATCTATCTGCACTATTTCATATATATCCACATATGAGTGAAACCATGATAATTGTCTTTCTCTGATTGACTTAATTCATTCAGCATAATACCCTCCAGTTCCATCCACATAGATGTAAATGTAAGATTTCATCCTTTTTGATGGCTGAGTAATATTCTTGTGTGTGTGTGTGTGTGTATACACTACATCTTCTTTATCCACTCATCTTTCGATGGACATCTGGGCTCTTTCCACAGTTTGGCTATTGTGGACATGGCTGCTATAAAGATTGGGGTGCATGTGCCCCTTCAGATGACTACATTCATATCTTTGGTATAAACATCTAGTAGGGCAATTGCTGGGTCATAGGGTAGCTCTATTTTTAATCTCTTGAGGAACCTCTCTGGGCTTAGGAAACTCTCTAACTATGGTCCTTAGTTTGGTCTTTGACCAAGGAGTGAACTCTACCTGTAGCCTTGGTGCTCTTATTTTAAAATGTAACTGTTCAGGAGTCTCCTCCAAGTGGAGGGGCAATTTAGAACAGCACCAGTAGAATGTGAGTACTTACATAAAGGAGGTTAGAAGGGAGCAGAAATCACATCAGTCTTCCTGTTTTTTGTTTTACATACCTCTTGTGTCTTTAGTTTTTCATTAGCCTTTTGCAGTGAATCTTATTTGGAACCTTGAAGCTTTTGGAAGCTTCTGCATAGCAATTAAAATATGGATCCCATTCTGTTTGATTTGGGAACCCCTGCTTTCAAATGCATGTTTTAACTAGGCGATTTTGTCTATTTGGAACATTCCCATAATGGCCAATGTAATTTTGTGTTACTTTTAGTAAGATTTTTTCATTTTTGTAGATATCTATAGACATAAGATATTTGTATCTTAGACATAAAATAAGCAGATGTTTTGGAAGGTGGCACACTCAACTCTTCAGAACTTAAGGTTCCCTTGGGTTTCTGGAAGCCAAATTAATACCTACGAGGGATATGTCCCTGGGTTTGGGATTGTGTGGTGTTTATGGTGTACCATGTTTCATGGAAATTTTCTTGAGGTTGGCAAGTGACCTAGTGTCAATCTAAACCATTCTGCGACCAAGTTATGCTAACACGGGAGTCTTAGAATTAGGTGGTGAGTGCTCTACAAGCTTTTAAGTGCTTGACCCCTGTATGCCCACTAATTCTGTGGCTTTGGATTCTGAGATTCCCATTAGCAACAGCCTTTATCTCATATGCACATTAATAGAAATCAACAGTAACCATGCCACAAGAAGGTTTTGTATACACCACCAGCAATCCCCAATGTGGAGCTGGGACGGGGGAAAGGACTGAACTAGCAGACCCCAAAAAATGGGGATCATGGACGGGGATTCTGATCAAATGGGAAAGTTCACACTGCACCAAGGGCTACTGGACTTCTGGGAGGAACCATCTGCTAGCTCAAACTAGCCTGCCCTGGACCGGAGATCCAACTAGATCAGGAGCCCAACGCAAAGAGCATGGAGTTCAGAACTGAGAGGAACTTACTTCCTGGCCCTCAAAAATGGCTAGAAAGATGGAGAGCTCAAAGTGTTCATGGGTATTAGCCTGTGTTTCTCATCGTCCCCAAAACTGTCAGGAGTTTCCTTCAGATCCTGTCTCTGCTTCCAGAACTGTTTAAAAAAAAAAAAAGTTCAACAGAGTAAATTTTAAGGATTATATTGAATTTATTCAAGGATTCATGAATCAAGCAGCATCCCATATGGCAGATAGAAAGGAGCTCCAAGGAGCTGTACAAAATGAAAAATTTTTATAGGCAGAAGGGAACAGGCACAATGAAGTTTTATCAGCAAGAAGTGGATTGGTTGTAGCAAGGGGATGAGAGGGATCTCTCAGGCAGATTTCCTCACTAGGGCTGACCCAGTGATGCTTGACTGACTAGTTTAGGATTCCATTTCTGGAAGACCCAAAACTGTAATTGAGTTAAGCATGATATCTTGGTTTGGTGATATGGGGGTTGATGTAAGTGACTCCATCTGGGACCCATTGTCTTTGTTTTTAACACTATAATGAAGCTATTTTTAAAAATCTGAAAGGGTTTGAAGAGTTCACAGTACAGCAAAGTATTAGAATATTATTGCTACCATGCCCATTACTACTACTATTAGTACTAACAATACTCATAATATGATAACATGGGATATAAAGTGTTAAAGACCTGAAATGGCATCTAAGGAGTTAGGATGTCAATGGTCCGATCAGTAAAGTCTTCATGGAGAGGCATCACCTCAACTGGCTCAGTTTTCTCATCTATTAAATAGAGGATGGGATTCAGTGATCTCTAAAGGCTCCATACTAGCGTATGCATGCAGGTAAGGCAGGCTCAAGAGGGACCAGAGACAGAACCAAACTCACACATTCCCAGTCCCATTGCTTAGAACAACCATCCTGACCACCGCTATAGGCAGCGCATCCCTTGCTCGGAAATTCTCCATGAACTGTGGAGAAAGTCATTGTCCAGGATAGATTGCCTGCTGCCCTGCCACACCCTGGTACTTTCCCCTGTTCTTTTCTCTGGAAATTGGAATTAGCTAGTTCTGTCCTGCCTCTTTGAACCACTTGTATTAGTCAATGCAGATACATCCAACTGGCAGAGCTGACACTGTGTGCTCTACTAGTAAGGGAGACTGGGAAATTAAGTTTCTGTGATTTTCAGTTTCTATATGGAAGACAAGCTTTGCTTCATAAAATGGGAGATTCTCCAAGCATGGAAAGGGAGAAGGAGGAGATTCAGATGCTGAGATACAAAAACAATGACAAATGTTCATTACAGTACAGAACAAGGGAAAAGAGAACATTAGCCTGGAAATACAAAGGGAGAACAACATTCTGGAAATGATTTGCTGGAAGAACCAGAAGAAAATGATAAAGAAGTTTTGGCATTCTCTAAAAGCTTAAAGGCGATGCCTTTTTGAAAGAACAGAAGTAATAAAGAAAGAGTCCAACATGAAAAGACAAAAGAACAACAGAAATGGAAATGGATAAATGGAAAAATATTTTAGGAAATTTAAAAAGTATAACAGCAGACTCAACATCCACAATGGGGGCAGAATCAGAGCAGAAATGACCTGGAAAAGCCTAGTCTGTGATACAGAAGATAAACTTGAATCTTTTTAAAATTATAGAGAGAAGCCTAAACAGAGAGAAAAAAAGAGAGAGCGAGAGAGAGAGAGAGAACAGGGGCACCTGGGTGGCTCAGTGGGTTAAGTGTCTGCCTTTGGCTCAGGTCATGATGCCGGAGTCCTGGGATGGAGCCCTGCATCAGGCTCCCTGCTCGGTGGGAAGCCTGCTTCTCCCTCTCCCACTCCCCCAGCTTGTGTTCCCTCTCCTACTGTGTCTCTCTCTGTCATATAAATAAATAAAATCTAAAGAGAGAGAGAGAAAGAGAGAGAAAACAACCTGCGTAAGACAGGAGTCAGAGATCCAACCTGATAATCACTGAAGGTCCTTGGAAGAAAAGCAGGACTTAGGTCAGAAATGATATCAATCAGAAACAATGATTAAGAGCATACCTAGAGGAGCCTTTCCTGAGCTGCAGAGAGTTTCTATGAGTATGCCAACCAAAAAGTCCACTGCATTCAAGGCAAAGTCAAAGACAAGAGATTCACATTGAGACACATGAGATTGAAATGTTTGAAGAGTAAGAGTAAAGCACAACAAACATCCAGGTGGCAAAAATAGTTTACCTAGAAAGGAATCAAAATCATATTTGACCTCAAGGCACCTGGGTGGCTCAGTTAAGCATCCCACTCATGATTTCAGCTTAGGTCATGATCTCAGGGTTGTGGGTGCAAGCCCCATGTCGGGCTCCTCACTGGGTGTGGAGTCTGCTTAAGATGCTCTTTCTCCTTCTCCCTCTGTTTCCCGCCACACCCAACCCCACCTGTTAGCTGTCTCTCTCTCTCTCTCTAAAAACAAACAAACAAAAAAACAAAAAACACATTGACCTCAGCTATCTCAACCACAATAAGAATGTCAAAAGTAAGTAAAACAGTATTTATATGGATTTGTGGGAGAAAGGTTTTGACCAAGTGAATTTGTTTTACTTGTATGAAAGCAACAAAGAGACATCATAAGTATGAAAAAAGAAAATACTCTAAGACCTTGCTTCTTAAAGTGTGGTCTGTGAACTGGTGGCATTAACATCATTTGGGAGCTTGTTAGAAAAACAGAATTCCTACTCCACCACAGATCTTCAGAATCACAATCTCAATTTTAACCAGATTCCCCTGTAATTCCTAGGCACGTTACCATGTGAGAAACACTGAGTTAAGACAATTTCTACAGAGCAGGGAGCCTGGGTGGCTCAGCTGGTTAAGCTGAAATATGTTCCCTCCACCCTTTGGTCCAAATTTCGCTAGCTCCATTACTTGCCCCCCCCAACCCATCTTTTTTTATACTCACATTCTATGCTCAAGCCATAATGAACTATTTTTAATTCCCTAATCCTACATTTCTCAGTCTTTCCTTGTGCTATAAGCTTTGCCTGGAACATTCCTCTTTGTCCTACATTTCTTCACATATCTAAAACCTGCTCCCCTCTTGGGTCCCATCTTATCTATTGTTTCCTTCAGCAGATCTTCTCTGCCCTCCTTTTCCCAAGATCTATGTGCTCCTTCTATGGACTGACTCATTCAGAACACAAATCACTCTCTGTAGTGATTTTGTGCGTGCGCGCGTGCGCACGTGCGTGTGTGTGTGTGTGTGTGTGTATAACCTTGACTAGCTTCTAGTAAATCTGTTGTCTATGTCTTATTCCCTGTTGTTTACCTAAAATTTAGTCAAGTGCCTGCCTTTTAATAGGTACTTGAAAATATTTGTGCAAAAAATATAGTAATAATTAGAAGTAATTTTTCCCCAACCCAGAACATGCATAGCACTTTAAAATACAATGACTTTCTTCTTTGTGTGAAGTATTTATTTATAGTATATTAGACTCTGTTCTTTTGGAGTAGAATAGATGACTGGTTCAAGTTAATGCTATGTTCAGGAACTTTCATATTAATAGGTACTCAAGAAAAATTTGCTTAGAGAACTCTTTTGTTATAGGATGAGTGAAAAAAAGATCAGTTGTCTAAATAGGAACACTTCGAGAGAGAAAAAGTGCTAGTAATAATTACTGAGACAACAGGCATAAGTTGGGATTGTCTAGAGCAAGTGGGACATACAATCATGCCATTTAGCTAGAAACACCCCTTTGCCAGATCATTAAGAGGTGTTTTGTAGACTTTAAGATAGAAGGTGTTGGGTCAGGGAGAGCTTCTGGTGTTATACCTACTCTCTAGGACAAACTGATATGGAAGATTATTATCTCTTAGTCAAACAGCAAGCAGTGAGTTAGTGACAGGGGCAGATAAAGTGCCCAGGATTCTTGATTCCCTTCATTCTTTACCTAAGTGAATTCTACTTGCCTTTCAATTAAGTGGGGCACATGCAATGGGAGACATTGCAATTTAGACAATTTTTGAACTGTAATAATTGGTCATTGTGAAAAAGAAGGCAACAAAACCTATTTCTTCTTCCTACCTCTGCAGCAGTGATGAAGCATAATTCTTTACTAATCAGAGGTGGGAATAAAATGTCAAAGCCATATGCTTTAAAGAATTTAATTGGAGATTTACCCATCATCCTCATGCAGTAACCACTTTTTTTCCCCCCCCTTAAAGAAAAACACTTAGAGCATTTAGATAAAAGTTCAGTGATCCTATATTTAAGAGCTTGATGCTGGGAAGTCTTCTTATCCATGCTTTATTTGGGGCAATCAAGGTTCCATACATACTGCATTTGGGGCAGTGTGTGTTTTAGTAGATCCACCATGAGACAACACTGATAGGCGACTTTGATGGTGGTGTTGAAAGGTTGAGTGGAGAAGGGGAAAGCCATGCTGGGGATTATGAACTCCAGTAACAATAGTTTCATATTCTTATAGTTTGCTGTTATATTCATTATTTTATCAGATCCATGTCATAAAGATATAGAAGAAGGTGGACAGTAGATCCCAACCCAGTAGATGAATGAATGAATGAATGAATGACCAAGTCCCTGGGGGAAGAAACAACATTCTCATGGTCATCCCTTCATTAGCAGAGCTGGAACTAGGACCCATCTCCTGAGGGCTAGCCTCAACATCCTCCGCTGTGCTCTGTTATGAGGTTGAGAGCTTCAGCTGCACATGGCATAGGGGACCTACTTGACATTTGTGAATGTCACCCAAAGCCTTCATGCTGTTTGTATTTCTGTTCAGATTATCTTGCAGGGTTCTGGTTCTTTGTCTGGCTGCCCATTAGGCCATGTGCTGTAGGAAAAGAGAAAGCGAATAATAGAGTAGCCTGATGAAAGGCCGCTAGATCTTTAGCCAGAGACTCTCAGTTTCCTGCAGGTGCTTGAGTCTCCAGGTACACTACGGCTTGTTTGTTTGATAGAATCTTCCTAATTTTGTGTGTTCAAAATGCATTTGCATTTTTCTAGTGACCATACAGTGCAGACCCATCTAATGTGAGTGATTGAAATAAAAGCGCATAGTGCAAATTTTTGCTTGAAATTATCCTTGAAAACACTTAGGGTTTTTGTTGGAGCCCAACCCAGCCTAATTCTCCTCCAGCTTTGGGACTAATTGCTGTTTCTGTGTTGAGCACCATAAGAAGCATCTGGCTTTTAAATGGGGACCACGCTGAATACAAAATGGATATCTTTAAACAACAGAATTAGCAAGGTGAGAGACTACATTACAGAAAGTGGGTAGAGAATGGGAGACCTAGGGTGGGTCAGGTTTGCCTCTCACATCTCCCACTCCCAAAAGCCTTGGTGGGGGGCACTACTGGTAGCATCTGACTTCCTGTCTCTCTCTCCTCTCTCTGCTCTCATGTTGAATTTGTGAAGGTTAAACTCATAAATGATGGGACAGCAAATAATGGGAACCTAATTTCGAAGAAGGTGGACAATGGGAGAGAACTTTTTAGGCAGGGATTGGCCAGACTTGGCAACTAACTGGAGAGAGGAGTTGGGGAGAGAGAAAAGTCAAGAATGACCCTAGGTTGTGACTGGCGAGGTTGGTGTATCACAGGTGGAAACAGGGAGGCGTGGAGAAGAGAGGACTAGGACCTGTGCAATTTAAAAGCCATTCTAAGCTTGAAGGCTCTCGAATAAAGGCTGAATACTTATACAGGACACAACTTTAATTTTACAACTCAAAAGCAAGACATGAAAATTTGAAGATTGTTTAAAATTGACAGCTTCCAATTAAAATTAAATTTATTGTGCAAATAAGGAGAAACCTACTGTCATTCAATCTGAAGTCCACTCAATCCTTCTTCTGGGAATGCACTAACAAAGAATGTCTTAAGTTAATTGAGTGAGTGAAGGCCCAACGTTAGAAATATGGGTAAAGATCTCATTGAATATTTCAAAATAATATCCCAACACAAACCATCTAGCATGGATTCCTGAGAAGATTCAATTATCAAAAGGAGGAATGCAACTTTCCAAATATGTATTATTGTTTTTTGTCTTTAAAAAAAAAAAAAAGCACTTTTAGAGGTACTTGGGTGGCTCAGTCAGTTAAGCATATGCTTTACCTGGGTGGTGCCTGGGTGGCTCAGATGGTGATCTCAAGGTCCTGGGATCAAATCCTGCATCATGTTCCCTGCTCAGTGGGGTTTCTGTTTCTCCCTCTGCCCCTCTTCCACATTGTACTTGTTCTCTCTCTTTCAAGTAAGCAAATAAATTATATATTTTTTAAAAAGCACGTTATTGGGGCACCTGGGTGGCTCAGTCAGTTGAGCACCCGACTCTTGATCTTGGCTCAGGTCTCCCATCTCAGGGCTGTGATTTCAGGTCCTGCATTGAGCTCCATGCTGGTGTGGAGCCTATTTGAAAAACAACAACAACAACAACACTTTTTTGTCTTTGTGTTATTACAGACACACAGGAAACATTTAAAATAACATATGTTTATTGTAAGAAAATTTAGGTAAGTCAAAAGAAGAAATCATACACCATTTAAAGATAACCACTTTTAAAACCTTGATTCGTAATCTTTCAGACTCTTTTTTATACATCGTACTTTCTTTTCTACTTTAAAATACAGTGTACCCAAGATACAGATGTAGTGAAAAGAAGGGCCATCTGTACCCCAATGTTTATAGCAGCAATGGCCACAGTCGCCAAACTGTGGAAAGAATCAAGATGCCCTTCAACGGACGAATGGATAAGGAAGATGTGGCCCATATACACTATGGAGTATTACGCCTCCATCAGAAAGGATGAATACCCAACTTTTGTAGCAACATGGACGGGACTGGAAGAGATTATGCTGAGTGAAATAAGTCAAGCAGAGAGAGTCAATTATCATATGGTCTCACTTATTTGTGGAGCATAACAAATAGCATGGAGGACAAGGGGAGTTAGAGAGGAGAAGGGAGTTGAGGGAAATTGGGAGTTGAGGTGAACCATGAGAGACTATGGACTCTGAAAAACAATCTGAGGGTTTTGAAGGGGCGGGGGGGTTGGAAGTTGGGGGAACCAGGTTGTGGGTATTATAGAGGGCACGGATTGCATGGAGCACTGGGTGTGGTACAAAAACAATGAATACTGTTACGCTGAAAATAAATTTAAAAAATTTTTTAAAAAATACAATGTACCCAATAGAAGTGAAAATCTATGTCCACACAAAGAGTTGTACATGAAATGTTCATAACAACATCATCCATAATGTTCCCAAAGTAGATAAAACCCAAATGTTCAGCAATTTGTGAAGGGATAAAGAGAATATGGTCTATCCATCCAGTGGAATATTATTTGGCTATAAAAATAACGAAGTGTTAATACATGCTACAACATAGGTGAATCTTGAAAACACTATGTGTAGGTAAAAGAAGCCATATGCAAAAGCTGACACATTGCATGATTCCATTCACATGAAATATCCAGAATATGCAAATCTTTAGAGACAGAAAGTAGATTAGGGGTTGCCTAGGGTTGCAGATGAGAATGGGAATGACTATAATTGGGTACAAGGTTTTCTTTTTGGGATGATGGCACTGTTCTAATGTTAGAATGCAGTAATGATTATATAATTCCATAATTTTTAAAAAAGATTTTATTTATTTATTTGAGACACGGAGATCACAACTAGGCAGAGAAGCAGGCAGAGAGAGAGGAGGAAGCAGGCTCCCTGCTGAGCAGAGAGCTTGATGCGGGGCTCGATCCCAGGACCCTGGGATCATGACCTGAGACAAAGGCAGAGGCTTTAACCCACTGAGCCACCCAAGTGCCCCTAATTCCATAAATTTATTAAAAATCATGTATACTTAAAATGAGTGAATTTTATGGCATATAAATTATACTTTAACTAAGCTGTCAAGATATAAACTCTTTTCATTCACCTAAAACTGTACTTGAAAATATAAACCCAATCAAATCCCTGTTGTTGGTCAGAGATGCTCTCTTCCACCCTGATATCTGCTGTGATTTTCCAGAAGTGTGTGAGGATGTGTATTGCAGCTAGGAATGAGGCAAAGTACATCTTAAGGCCTATCCTTGGATGCCCAGATCATAAAGAACCAGCAGTCAGATAATTCCACACAGGGTTCTATGCATCAGTGAGGCCATAAAGACCAAGACCACAGAGACTGAACATTTAGACAGCATCCTTTACCTCCTTGCTACTGTTGTGAAGACAAAAATGTGTGCTTCATGTCTATGTTCCGCCAACAAGCCCTGGGGTCTATCCCCAAGCTCACTGTTGCCTGTCCCATTGGGAGGCTGTCAGCTGAAGTGTCAGGTCCAGACCATCCAGTGGTCCATTGGGAAGTCCACTTCCCCCATGCTACCTCACTGACCCTTTCCTCTGGAACTGGTATGACATATTGTCTTTGTGTTATTATGTAGGATAGGTGTTGTGTCCATTTTTCTCAACACTGAATACCTAGGCCTAAAACAGCTAGTAGGGGCAGAGTAGACCCTTGTAAACCATCTCTTTGTGTTCTGAAGTCTCTAAAACTTTCATTGATAACGGGCCAGAGAGGCACTAACCCTCCATCCATCAGCATTTCTGCCACCACAGATAGGCCCCAGTCAGACCAAACTGCTGACCTCTGACCTCATTGACTTCCAGGCATTGTCCCAACTCTTGTATGTTCTGGTTTACCTGAGGGTCAGGAGCCAGCAGGTTTGTGCAAGGGCCTGCGTTGGTATAGGCTAAATACATTAAGATAATGTGGTCCTGTGATCTGGCAAAGTGCAACTATTGATGACTTTATAGCTACTGGCTGAAAGGCAGGTTTGAACACTGGGTATAATTGTGCAGAAACCCAGGGGTGGATACAAGTCACTGTGTGTCCATATTTGCTTGATTCCTTTAAGCCAGTAGGCTTTGTGACACCATTTTCCCTCAAGAAAAAACCTTCTATTCAAAACAGGGAGAAATATCCATTTAGGAAGTCTGATGATGTATTCCTTTTTTTTTTTTTTTAACATGGAGATCATTTTTTCCCATTGTACAAGGAGGTGTGAAGAACAGAGTAAACAAACCTTTTGTAAATGGCTTCATTATGTTCAATGCTGCATTTATGAAAAGCCTACCACTACTGTTTACTACCTCAAGTTTTCCTCTCTTTACAAAGGCTGATGCTTATCTGTCCTGGCCAGAGGTCATGTTTGCATCATGCACTGTGTACAACAGGCTTAGAAAGAGAATGAAGTTCAATTATAGAGCAGGTATATCCAAATTAAAACTATCACTTGTGCTTAGTTTTTCCTAGAAAAAGGTAAACTTGGGCGTTCTTTTAAGAATTTATGGGATACGAAGCGGCAAAATAACCAATGTTTTAATTCTGCATCTACTGCTATAGTAGAACTCTATCCTTGTCCAATGTATAAATACTTATAATGTTAAATGTGGGAAGGCCTAGATCTGTGCACACCAGGGCACACTGTAATACATGAGAAATCATCCTTTCCTTCCTCTCATCCCTCCCAGTCCCTCCCTGCCCAGAGTCATGGTCTAGGATAAGATGACTAATCTTCCAGAGGAAAGGTACCAATTGTGTTGCTTTTCTATCCAAGATGAAGGCTCATTTGCTCGCCAGATAGCATTTGGTCCTAAGTCCCAAGTTCTGCCCTGGTTGCTGGGGAGGAGAAATGAACAACACAGGAAGTCTACTGCAAAGGGTTTTATGTTTGAGAAGAAGTGATCAAACACACCTAAAAAAAAAAAATTACAATGCAATGGGAACGATCAAGTATGTACATTTTCTAGAAGATAGAGTGATTACTTTCATATCAATGGAGAAGGCTTGGAGGGAAGGAGAAACAGGGAGAAGATTGCTTAAAAGGGAGCTGGCAGGACAGGTAAAATCTGCATTTGTGGAAATGGGCCCAGGAAAGTATTTTAGGAGGAGGAAATTAAATGCGGAAAAAGTTGAAAGCAAAGAGTGTTGGAAGCTCTGTGTGCCAAGTGTGTGCACGTGTTTGTGTGTGTGCGTGTGTGTCTGTGTGTGTGTATGTGATGATGATAGTAGGGGGCTGGAAGTGTGGTCTGTGGAAAGGACCCCATTAGGGCTTGATCACAGAACCAAGAGGGTACAGCTGAAGAGTTTGGAGTTAATGCAGTTGATTTCGTGAAACTGAAAAGTTTCAGAGGACAATGTGACATGCTACTACCCTTTGAGAACATAAATTTGGTCAGTAGGTTGAGCATGGCATTGAACTGAAGAGCTGGGAGAATGTACGAGAATATCAAATCTAAGAACCTATTGTGTGGATATAGAACTTGAGGCCAGAGAGAAAGTGACTTGCTATGAGGTTACACAGTAACTTGAGGGCAAGAAGGGACAATTACCCTTCCTCTCCTCTCCCTCCCTTGCCAATCCTGGTTCTACTTCCAAATGGTCATGCTCCTGTTACTCTTGCTCTCCCTTTCTCTGGTCTGCTGACATTTAGGTCTCATCTCGAGGGAGATGTCTGATTTTACTTAAACACATATATCCTATACCTCCTCCATAATCTTTTTTTTTTTTTTTTCCCTGACCAGGAAGAAGAAGGAAGACAGGGGTGGGGGGAGGTGGGGAGGAAGGGGGCAAATTAGTTGGATGTGTGCAATGATCAAGGCAGGGACTGTGTTAAGGACTCAGAGCCAAATTAGCCTCAGTCCAATAGCAGAGAAAGACAAGGTGACCATTGACAAAATCCAGAGCCACATGGACTGAGGATAAGCAGAGTGACAGGAACATTTTTGGGGAGGTAAGGCATCCATTGAAGGTGGTGGTAGGGGCAGAAAGGAGAGGGTATTTTTGGGGAATCAGAAGAGGTTAGGTGAGGGTTGCCAGGTGGATGGAGAAGGATGGGCACTCCCATGAGAAAGAAAGAACCCCTGAAAAGGCAGATAAGCAGGGACAAGTACTAAGCGGACAACCACGTGACCTCGGTTGGCTGCAGGGTCATGGCATGGGCAGAACAGGAAGAGAAGGGGCTGAGAGGCTGTGCTCACCACACGAAGGGGTTTGGCCTGATGCGATTAAGCTCGGTAGAAGCAATATTGGGTTGGTGTTTCATTTCCATCTTCCCTGCCCCTCTTGCCTTAGTATATCTCCAATAGCCTCTTCCTATCTATTCCTCTTGGTCAGCTGTGGGAGATTGAGTTCTGCACACGGGAGTGTTGCGACTGAGACCAGATGTTCACTGGGCAATGCGGGAGCTAGTGCTGGGCTGCCTGGGCTTGGGGTGGGGGCAGCGGTGCGGGTGTGTGTGTGTGTGTGTGTGTGTCTCAGTTTCCCCATGGACTAGCTCTGTGTTAAGAGCAAGCTACATAACCTCCTTGGGCTTTACTTTTCTCATGGGCACAGGGCAAAATAGAGAAAAATAATACTGTTGACCTTAGAAAGGTTTTGCGAGGTTAAATAAAATGTAAAAATCTTCAGAATACTGCTTTGCTTCTCCCATGCACAGGGAGGAGACTGCCAGGAGCTACACAGAGGCCTTTGGGTAAGGGGCTGTAGCGGATGGAAGGGATTGGTGGAGCCACAGCCTGCCTTCCTGGAAGTTTTGTGTGCCATCCCTGGAACAGGGACAATACTTTTGTAGGTCTTCAGACCACCAGTGTGCAATCCTCAGATCACATGACCTCTGCCACACCTGAAATCTTGTATTTCCTTTAGTCTCTGAGTGGGTAATCCTGTATTTCTCTGGCATGGAGTCTGCAAATTTGCACAGTGTTTCCTGCTTTCTTAAGCCCCTGAACACAGAAGGTTTTAATGGGCATATTGAAAAAAGTGAGAATACAAAAGAAACCAGATCAGCAAATGAGAATGAGGCTTTTGACTTGGGTTTGCACTGATGACTACACCACATGCCCTTGACCTGATGAGTTTGCTTCTTATACTCTTGGTGAGTGCCTCATGAGTTGAAATGATCTTTCCTGATTCACTTCTAATGCTTGTGCTAACAACATGCCCATCTGAGCAATTCCTCAGTATTTCAGAAGAAACTTAATGATCTTCCCCAACACACCCATACAACAGTTTCAATGTAATTAGCAGCATTTCTGGATCCAACACAGCACTCTTATAATGTGTATGATGGAGGAAATGAATAACTCTAATTATACCTTATTAAATCTTATTAATACTCATTAGAACCCTATTATTCTTTATAAGTGGCTTACTAGGGAAAAGAAAAAAAGAAATGCTGGTCAAGTCCCGCTATATTGGATGGGGACTGGGTGAACCCATTTTTACTTTGAGTGATACCAGGGTTTTCTTGTACTAAACATTAGCGTTCAGAATATGGGTTTGCTGAAATGTTGAAGATACACTAAGTGAATTGTATTGTAATTTTCTTGAAAGGCCCAGGACAAAATCTCTTTTAAGAGCTCATATTTCCTATTTCAAACCATATTAGTTGCAAAAAAAAAAAAAAGTTCATGATTGCATGGCATGGGTACTCTTTACCTTATTTCTGCTATTTTTATTTTTTGCAGGTGTAGATGGGAAATCTAGAGGAAGAGAGATTAAGTAATTGGAACCCAGGAACATCTGAATTAAAAAAACTTTGCACAAAGAATGTGCCCAAGAAACGGAAAGTGCAATATGCTGTGTTTCTACATTCACTTATTTAATTCTTGGTCGACAAAAATCCCTCCAAATCCAAGAAGAACCAAGTTCCAGAAGTTTCAAGAATAGGTACTCTCAACATCCATGAATGGGAATTAGGGTCTGCTGGCAGTCAGGGCCTCCTTATTGGGTGGAACCCTCCCCTGGGGCCCCAAACCGCAGGATTAGTCATGTGACCTGGATGAAAGGAGGTGAGTTCATGTGCTAGCTCAGTCATTTATTTTGTGTTGGGGCAAATCACTTTACCTGTTTTTTTTTAATCCTCAGATACTAAAGAGGGACTACAATTTGCTCCACCCAATACAAAGACCCAATAAGCCTGTGAAAAAGCACTTTCATGATATGCTGAGGTGAGGGATGGTTATTTTATGTACCAGGAGGCCAGAAACACAAAGAAACAAAGTCCACAGCCTTGGAGTGCCTTCCAGGCACTAGCTGCTGAACATAACAACCTCTTAACAAAGTAAATGGTGGTTTTCATGGTTGCTCCTATTTACAAATGTCAGAGGGAAAAAAATCCGACTCCAACCTTCCAAGAACAGGTTTGCCTCTATTCAAACCAGTTCACCCAGTTCACAGATTCCCTCCCCCACTTTTTTTTTTTTTTTTTTTTTTTTTTTTTAAGATATAAGCTCACAGCAAGCCTTCTGGGCTTCCAGGACAAGGCTGGGAAGTAAATGCTAACCTGCAGGGTTCCTCTGAGTACAGGACAGAGGAAGCTGACCGGAAGCAACTGATTGTCACTGCTACTCGGGGCTGTCAATCAGAAACTTCCAGGAACTGACTCCGGGACCAGGAGAAGTTTGCAAACTCTTACAGGGTGGTACGCGTTGTCCAGGGACACATAGCCTGTTTCATGGCTCAATGGGACGAAGGGAGTCAGGACCCTGCCTGACAGCGGGGGACAGGGCTGGGAGTCTAAGCATCCCGGTCCCGCGCTTGAATCTGTGTTGTGTATGACCCTGGGCGAGTCATTTCTCTTCCCAGGCTTCAGTTTTCTCCTGTGTGAAGTGGTCTTGGCCATCTCTGCCATCCAGTAGGTTCTGAGTGTTGCTGGGACGCCAGGGCGAGGCTCAGGAGCAAGATTTCAGAAGGGAATTCCATGGCAGGATCTCTTCTGCTGAACTGGCGCTTCCATAGTAGACACGGTCCCCCCATTTTTTCAGCACCCCCTCCACTCAGCCGCTTCCTCCTTCTACGTCTGCTTCCTCCTCCTCCAGTGCAGGCATAGCCTCCACACCTCCCTCATTCCCTTCCTCCTTTGCAAGCTCCCTGCATCCCCGCGTCTCCTCCTCTTCCTCCCAGGAAGTAACATGCACTCCGCGCGCCCACCTTCTGGCCCAGCCGCAGCCCCAGCGGGCGCCCCCTCCCCCGCCAGGCGAGCGCAGCGCGGCGGCCCCGCGGGCACACGCTTTCCCATACCTTACATGGACAAATGCGTGCAGGCAAAGTCAGGAATTCAGGCCCCTGACGTCAGCCTCCAGCTCTCAGGGCACCGCACGGGAGCCCAAGGGGAGGGGGTGGGGACGGTGGGGAGGAAGGAGGGGGAAAGGCACCAACCAGCAGCCGCTCCAGCCCTGCCGAAGTTTCACTTTTTGTCTGTGGGTCCGCTCCCGGACCCGCGCGAGCTTTCCCGGGATAAGTAGCGTTAGCGAGCAGGGGAGAGCCGAGCGCTGCAAGGTAAGGGCTGGCTGCACAGCCCGGGGCGCGGGGCGCGGGGCTTGGTGCGGGGCGCGGGGCCGGGCCTGTCCGGGGCCGGGGACAATGGGAGGGGGAGTGCCCGGGCACCTCCTCCTTCGCCTCTGCCTCCGCCTCCAGCCGCCGCCGCCGCCGCCGCCGCCGCTGCCCCGGCTGCCTCCTCCCCGAGGTATTGTTGCAAATCCTCCTTCCTTCCCCCCCACCCTCCGCTCGCGGGCGCCTCGGGAACCCCCGGCCCTCCCCGGGCGCAAGCGCTCCGGGGAGGCAGGAGCGCGGGGCGCAGGGCGCGGAGCGCGCGCCCAGCCCCGGCCCCAGGGCCCGCGGTGCGGAAGTGCCGGCCGCGGCGCAATCACTGGGTGCACGCATGGGGGAGGGGGACCCCGAGTTTTCGGGAAGCGCCGACCTGGGGCTGGGCGGGGTTGGCGCCCTTCCCTGAGCGCCCCCTGCCCGGGCTATTCAGGGCGTCCAGGGGGCGGGGCCACACCCAGCAGCTTGGAGCTTTCGCGGAATCTCAGTTGTCACAGCGGAAAGGGCCTAGGAACCTAGTAATTCGAGTCCCCCCATTTTACAGTCGGCTCAGTTGAGGCCCAGGGAGAAGGAGGGCCTCCCCGGAGTCACTCTCGGGAGGCCGAGCCAAACTGACATAGATGGTTCCCAACTCCTGGTTCTTTTTCTCCAAGCATTTCTCCAGCACCCACTGTGTGCCACGTTCTGTGCTGGGTGTGCGAGCTCAGAGAGGGTGTTGGGGCCCAGTCCCTTCCCTCAGGGAGCGCACAGTCAACCGTGGCGCCCAAGCCGACCGGAGATAAAGTGCGGAGTGCAGCGAGGGGTGGGGCGGGGAGGGGGTAGGCATGGGTAAAGTTCGGGCGCTTAAGGAAGGGAGTTTGATTTTCCCATTGGAGGGGCCGCGCTTGGTCAAGGCTTTGAAGAATAGGGGGTTTCCTGAAGCCAGCCAGGGACAGGAAGGCCATTTGTGCAGGGGTGGGGGTGGGGAATGCAGAGCAGAGAAGGCTAAATAAAATGCGGAGAGTGGAGACGAAATTCTAAATGTGATTGTTGGGGGCTTAGGGTTGGATGGAGGGGGTGCATGAGATGAGATAGAGTGGAATTGTGCCTGAGTACTCTACAGAGCGACGCCTTTGGGACTAAGGAGTACTCTGGGAACTGAAAGGGCTCTCTGGTTTCCCTTCCCCTCCCAGGAATTCACTGCCTTCCTGCCTTCAACCCAGAATGCAAAAATGTAGGGTCATCCCTGAGCTACTTTCCTAGTACCATACTCACTTAACTTTGTTTCCAATACCCTTTTCTAAATTGTCTCCCAATGAAACTCATTCTCACTAAGGTGTTAATGACTTAATGGCTTACCTTTCCCAGCACTTGTGCATTTTCAGAAAGTGTCCTAACAGTAGGAGGGAAAGCAGCTAACTGCTCCCCACCCCCAATTCCTTACTGTCCCTCACTCTTACAGGTAGGAAAACAAACCTAGAGGCCCATAGGAGGTGGGGGCTAGTTCTGGAGCCTACAGTGAGTAATGGTGGATGATAGGGGGCCTAGAACTTGAAATAGGGTTCTCCACTCCACAACCAGCCTGCCTGCCTGCCTGCCTGCCTGCCTGGTTCCTGTCTGTTCCAGGCGTCAGTTAAAAGGAAGAGAGTGTATCTTGCATTTAATCTTTGCAAGGCAGCCCCCCATCCATAACACCAGGCTTTTAGAATTTAGAATGTGGACTCTAGACGGGAGATGAGTAGTTGGGGTTAGCTGTCTGGTTGAGGATCCAGGCCTGGGCCCTTTGGATCATGCATTCACCCAGGCTCCAGCTCCTTGTAAGCAGTGGGTGGGCCTCGAGTTGGCTTTGGGGATGGTTGGAGGGAGGAGAAGCTGAGTTGCTGAGCTGTTCACTATGGCTGGGACTGAGTAGGACTCTGTGGTGACATATTCTGGTGGAGAAGTCACTGTTCTGGAAGGTAGGCAGTTCTAGGCAGTGATTGATAGAGAGGAGCCTTCATTATGAGGGGGGTTTGGATATGACTTGAAGTCCTCTTTTGAGGGTTTTGATCAGGCTGGGACATGATTGAGAGGTGGAGGAACTGGCATGGGGAGGCCTCCTGCTGCCCAGTTCCAGCCAAAGAGGCAATAATTTGGCCTAACAGTATTCTCAGTGGGTGTTCGTTCATTCATTTACTTGGCATATATTACCAAGTACCTATTATGGGCCATTGGCAAATATGAAAAATTTGTAGCAGGTTTCTATATTTTACTGAGACAAATAAATTTTATTTCATCAATTCTAAAACACACTTCACATTTTAGTATGACTGAAATTGGGTTCTCTTATAATCACAGATATGTCATGGCTGAGCAGTTTTTCATTCTAAGTTGATAATGGTACATCTTAACAGTTGATGGTTAGATTTGATAAAGTTTGTTCATTATACCCTTTATGGATGTGCAGGGCTCTGCACTTGAGGAAACAGTTTCCCATCAGATAGTCCATTTGGATATCAAACAGTCCCCTGAGAATTGGGCCTGATGATACTGTCATCAGCATGTGAACCTTTGCCCAAGGTCACAGTGCTAATTAGAGATGTGCTCAAAATTACAGCCTAGAACTTTGATCTTGGTGTTAATATGTGACTTTACTTCACTGTAAGCCTGGCACCGGCTAATTGGGAACAGGGAAGAGTCCGGTTGGATTTGATTTCAGAGCTATGGCTTAAGATGCTGGGATAATGATGGGTTTTTGGTCAAGACAGAAGATGCCTTGTGACCCTGTAAAAGCAGGGGTTGGAACATACAGCTAATCTGTACACAGAAAGGAGAAGAGCAGTGTGTGAGGTGCACAAGTTTTGCAGTTGGGTGGCCCTGGGAATACAAAGATAAGGGGACACCGTCCCTGTCCTCCTTGAGGAGCACAAGTATGTGTGTATGTGTGTGTGTGCACACGCATGTGCGCACGTGTGTGTGTATGTGTCTGTATGTTATTATAAGGGTATGTTTTGGCTGTTCTGCACTGAGGAGGGTAGACTTCAGGCGAACAACCACAGAGGGAGTGGTGTCTGAAGGGAATCTTTAGGGCTGAGTGGGACTTGCCTATGTGGAAGAAGGACAGGTAAGATACGGGTGCGTGTGTGTGTGTGTGTGTGTTAGGCATACGCTGCCATAGGGAAGGTTTACGCATGAGGCTGTGTTTGGAACAAGCAGTGTGAAGGGGGCTGTGGGAAATAGAGATTTAAATTTAAATTTAATTTGCAAAGTAGATTCAAATTTATCTTATAGGCTAAAGGGTCAGTACTTGCTTCTCTAGAGATTGACTTGAGAATGTGCTGGGGGTTCTAGAAGAGTCCCTGGAATTAGGTATTTGGATAGTAACACAGGAAGCACAGTAATGCATTTAGTAACTGTTTGAATGAACCTGAAACTTTGACCCTGGTCAGTAATAGGAGTCCTAGCGCAGTGTGTATATTGGTGGGTGGGTGTTGGTGGGGACTTTTCCTGGAACATAGCGTTGGAAGGTTGCACTTTGCTGGAAGAAACCCAGGTGAGGAGGGAGGAGGTAAAGCTGTGTTGCAGGTAGGTGGGAACCTGCTATTTAGATGGAAATCTGGGGGCTCGAAGGTATGTATGAGCTAGAGGTGAGGCAAGGGAACGGAAGTGTGTTAACGGGAACCTGGTCCACACTTCCTGGATGTGTGGTGTGAATGGCTGGCGTGTTTTTTGCGGGTCACAGAAATGAGACAGAATACTGACATACTGATGAGGACTTCACTGCTCCTCACTGTCTGTGAATAGGGTGGGTGAGTGGCAGGAGACTTAATGGGATTCATGCCTGGCAACAGGTGGACGTTTCTCTTTTTATCATTTTTTCTTAATAACAGTAGTAATAATATAACAATAATTTTGACAGTTTTCTGAGTGCTTCCCGGGTGCTTATGTAACTCTCATACTGGTTGATTAAAGGAGGCTTTATGATTTTTGGTCTTATTTTGCAGATGAGAAGATCAGTTTTTGGTTAAGTAAAGTCACACAACTACTAGTGACATGGCTAAGTGTCCAGCCTTTTCCTGATCTATAGCTTCTTCACTGTTCTCTGTATCCACAGAATGGATTAAAAAAACATCACGTCAGTGGCGTTTTTCAGTGTTCTTCCTTGGAATTTATTTCAGTTCATAGGCATGGGGCTGGGTGGGATCAGAGTTGAAGGTTTGAGTACCAGAACAAACTACTTACTTCTGCATGTGCTGCCCAGCCCCTTATCTCTCAAGATACTACCACTCCCTCTACCCACTGGGTGTCTTCTCTGCTCAAACCTAGCCAGACAGAAGACAGAACAGAGCCTCTCTGGCAAACCATCTGCACCTTCCCCCACATCTTCCCTCCTCGGCCCTCTATAGTTATAAGGCTTTGATGTATAGAGAGAGGCAGTTGGGGCAACAAGATCACTCAAGTAGGGAAATGAGGGAGGGTCTTGATCCCTGTCCTTGCCCTTGACCTGTGGCTCCTCCTGTGGTGCTCGGTGTCCTCTGAACTTGAGCTGAATAGGCTACTGTTGGATCCTGCCTGCCCTTCCTCTGGCCACGCACACTCCTTCCTGCAAGAAGGCTTTCTGGCTCAGCACTCAGGTTCTTCCTGTGGCCCACCTGCCTCAGGTGAATCGTTTGCATTTCACTGACTCAGAGATAAAGACATTTTCAGGTGAGGAAACAGACTCTAGGAATGGCACTCAGCAAAGTAAACAGGACCTTGCCTATCTCATCTTTGAATCTCTCTTGGTCCCTGGTACTCTGAAGATGTTCAGAACTATTTGTTCGGTGAATGAACAGCATTTACTGACACAATAGAGGCACCTGTCACGACCTGACTTTATATATTTGCTAATCTTTGTCCCCCCTCCACTTTAAAATAAGCTTCCAGAGGATTGCAGAAGTGCCTGCTTTGTTAATGGCCATATCCCCAGGCCCAGAAGAGTGCCTGTCACATGGGAAGCACTGGTTTGATGAAGAAAGGGATTGATGTAATTCATTGCAACCACACGGGAGCAGTAATGGGGGGAGAGGGACTTTGATTCACTTGGAAGCTTGGGCCCTTGGAGACCCAGGACTGGATGGAGGACCAGCTAGGCTGTGGCCTGCCCAGGCTTCATTGGCATTGGGTAGTCTCACTGTCAGGGTGAAGACTAGGGCCCATCAGCATGGGAGGGGGGTCTCTCAGCATGCCATCTAAAGGCTGAGTGCGTTTCCAGCTGCTCTTTCGCTTTTCCTTCCATAGCCAGGTGGTACAGCCTTTGAACCTTCCTCTGTTTTCTCAATCCGTGCATTTGCCTGTGCCGTTCTCTCTGCCTGGAGTTCCAGGCTGGCCACAGTCTCTACCTGTTATAAACCGATGGCCCTTTATTATTTATTTGTTTATTTAAAAAGATTTTATTTATTTATTTGACAGAGAGAGAGAGAGATCACAAGTGGGCAGAGAGGCAGGCGGGGGGGGGAGCAGACTCCCCGCTGAGCAGAGAGCCTGATGCGGGGCTTGATCCCAGGACCCTGAGATCATGACCTGGGTGGAAGGCAGAGGCTTAACCCACTGAGCTACCCAGGGGCCCCAAACTATGGCATTTTAAATTCAAGGCCCAAGCCCACCTTGTGCCATGAAGCTATTCGTAGACTCTTTGCCCTCTTGTCCCCCCCATGTATGGGTGCTCATATACACCTCAGTCTCTTGTGTTCAATGCATCCCAGGGGTGCGGTGACATTAACGTGTGCCAGACAGAAATGCTGGGTACTGGCTGACAAAGAGAACCGAGACTGGGTCTCTGCATCTCTTTATTGCAGTGTAGGAGAGAGACTAAAATAGACCAAGGTAAGGAAGGCCCTACTAGAGCGATGCACACAGGGCTGATGGGAGCCCTAAGAAAGGAGTGACCCACCACCTGGAAGAACAGGACAATGCTCATGGAGAAGACATTAGGTTGGGGTTTTGAAGAGTGAGTAGGAGTGCATATGGTGGACAGAGATGGTAGAGTTTTCCAGATAGATGGACCTTGAGATCTACATATTGTCCCGAGGGCTTAAAAGTGTTTGGTGAATGGCAGTATGTGTGCAGAGCTTATGGTGAAAGATGCGGCTGGCTCAGGAGGGTTAGGCGGGAAAGGGCTGGCAGGAGGACTGAGGATGATGGCATCCTTAGTGGGGGGACAGTGGGGCTTTTGTTACTTACCAAGCAAAGAAGGGTTTTGGTGGGTCTGTGCTTCAGAGAGCAGAGTGGTAGCAGGTCAGGTGCAAAGGAAGGGAGCCCCTTTAGGGGAAAACTGGTCCGTTCCAGGGTGGGTGATAGGGGGCCTGCACCAGCCTGGCAGAGAAGGGAGGGACAGATGGGTTCCAGGAGGTATTTGCTGTTAGAAGCAGATCAGGCAGCTAAGTTCCTACTCTTGTCCTTGTAAATATTTGCCAGGTTATCAGCCTTGGCTGGAAAATACTTTTATGTGACCAAAGTGTATGGGCAGTGGAAGAAGCTTTGAGCAGGCAGCCAGTTCCTGCCTGAGAAGTGTGGGCTGGGCCCTCATGGCTAGAGTGACTGGATCCCTCTTTGGACAGGTGAGGAAGCTGAGGCCCTGGAAAAGGGACACACTGCTTTGTCACATCCTTGTCCGCTGAGCTGGAGTTGGGCCACAGCCCGTACTCCCAGGCCAGGCCAGATCTCTTTCAAAGGTGGAGATTTTTTGGTTTTATTTTGTTTTGTTGTATTTTTATAAGTTTTGTTTTATTTCAGAGGTGTTTTACCTCTGATTCTGCTGAGCCTGGCCTGACACATTCGTTCTCTGTCCAACCAACCCCTTCCCACCCCCCACCCCCACCACCTCCCATCCCCCCATCCCCCACCTCCAGGGCTTTGCTTTGGAGAATTTGGGAGGGAATATAACTTCGAGATCGCTGTTACTGGGCTTGAACCTTGTACTTCGCAGTTTGAAACAAAGTGATCAAGAGGATTCAGTTTGAGTCTGTGTGAGGTTGGGGATTGATTTCTTTTACTGCCACTTACGCCCTTTTCTTTTCTTTTTTTCTTTTTTTATTTTTTTCAAGAATCAAGGTTCTGACTGCAGGATCACTTTAAGGCTCCTTGCCTGTGAGTGCCCCTCAGCCCCACCCCTAGTCATCCCCTTTCAATTTTCGTTATTTTTGTTTGCATAAAGGTTTTGGGGCTGCCAGTATTGGGTCCATTACAGGGTAGATCCTCTTGTTTTTTCCTTCTCTGTTAAACCCACCCTTCACAACCCATCTCATAGAGCCCATTAGAATTGCATTGCCTTTGTAGCACTTTTTATGGGGCCGGTGCATTTTCCAATCACTTAGAGCTCCCAACTGCAATCCGAGAGATGGGTTAGCAGGATTAGTCATATCTATAGAGTGTGGGAAAGAGCTGGGGTGAAGCACCTTTCGATGGGGTGCTCCAGTTTATCTGGCAGAATGAGATCAGACTCCCATCTCCAAAGCTCTGGTCCTGCTCCTTGGCTTTCACAGGTAAGCATGAGAAATTGACATTGATAGGCGAGTCCTTCCTTAGCAGGCCCTATACACAGAGAAGAGACTGTTAGTAGTATTTCACTTTGTGCTCATTACTGTTCGCTGCCTGTGTGTGTAATTCTGGAAGGCAAATGAGAATCAGGTCGGAGACCCCAAACCCTGAAGGTCTGGGCTATCTTTTGGCAGTACCATCGCCAAACTTTCTGGAGTATGAAGAGCAGAGACCTGTGTTTGAGCCCCCCACTGGTGCTGTGGTCTTAAGCCAGTTCTGGAACATCCCTGAGTTTCAGTTACCTTCAAATACCACAGTACGTTTGTGAGAACCAGAGGAATTTCCCTAACAGTGCTTTAGAAACTGTAATGCAATGGGTGTTGGGGCAGTTTCTGGGCCGAGCATGGGGTCTGGCACACGGTGAAGGTCCCTTGCCCTCCTGGTGGAGGTGGAGTAGACCCAGACAGCTGTTCCACGTTCGAATGGTAGCTGCACCGCCTACTGGAGGGTGCTCCCAGGGGTGGTCGCATGCGCTGACTTCCTCATTTTCCGACATCTTTTCAATGGGGGTATCGCTGTGGAGAACAGGGCACCCTGCGAAGTGGGCTGGTTGCCACCGACAGCCATGGTGCTTCCAGGCTAAGCAGTGGTCCTTATTCTCTTGTAACTGTCCCACTCTTTCATGGGATTTGTTCGTGTGGTGTCTGTGCCTCGCAGCCCTGCATGGTTGGCCTCTGTCACAGTAATTGCTTGTGTCGTGGCCTCACTTCAAAGCCCCTGTGGTTAAAATGGTAGGCTGGTATGGAGGGGTGCTTCTAGTCCTTTCTCTGAAGCTTGTGTGGGAACCTTTCGAGGCGTAGGTCAGTGAGAGGGTCAGGACAGGGTGGCGTGACTTAGTGACCTTCAAGGAGTGTGTTTTGGCCTTGTTCCACCCCCAGTTTAGGCACGGTTCCTGCCATAGTCATTGTTAACATTCTTTCATCACTCAGCCCGTTAACGGGCAGATCAGCTGCCGCATCCAAGGGCTTTGGGAGGTAGCAGGCCCGACTCCCTTAGAAGATGGCTGTGGGTGCATGTAGTGTGAGGTTTTTGGCATCTTTAGAAGCCCACTTGGTGGATGTTAAGGAATTCCTGTCCTTACTGTGAGCCTCCGTTTTCTGGTCTGTAAAGGTGACTGCAACAACCATATTTGGCTAACAAGTAGAAGGACCCCACTCTCTGGTTTGCCCAGCACAGCCCTGGCTTATGTCCATGTACCACTGCAAGGTGACCCCTTTTATTCCCAAAGGTGTTCTGATCTGCAGGATCAGTGGTATGTGTGGTTGCCCCACTTGTAGGTGAGTTTCGAGGGAGGTCGTGTAAGAAGTGAGCATAAGGCTAAGCCTCCTGTCATCATGACTCAACAGACACCCACTGTTTTTGTTAGAGGAGATGTTATGTGCTCAAGAAATGTTGGTCCAGTGACCTTCTTTTGTAAGGTAAAGTTTGAGGATGTCAGAAGAGGTTGTCAAGATTGTAGGCATGTAGGGTTGGTCAGGGTTGATGAAAACGTGCTCATGCCTGTAAGAATGTAAGAAGGTGCCAGTGTGAGAGTGGTAGAGTAGGGGACAGATGGGGTGTGCAAGTGCACGGGAATGGGTGTGGGAGTTTGTTGGAGGGGCTGGGTCTTAGGTTAGACATTGGAGGACAGGAAGACTCAGTTCAGCATGCAATGGGGCAGTTGAAATTGCTGTTGCTATTAAATCTAAAGAAATAGGATGGATTCTCTGTAGGTCTACTCGAACTGGGTTTTTGAATCATTTATTTTCCCTTCATTGGCCTGTCTTGATAATGATCTCAAGGATCACTGTGGAAGCCCAATGCAGTACTGAATTCTGTGCCAAGAAGTCACCAGAGTAACCTGCCCTTATTCTTCCTAATGAGTTTCCACTGAATATGGTTCTTACTCAGTTCCCAGGAAGCAAAATAAAACTTAGTTGGCACCTGGAGCTCTTGTCTTGTTTGGTATGAAAACGAACCATTTGCAAGAAATGTAGCAGGGAGTGGTCACCCACAGGGCAGGGTGTGGGAAAGCCTATGGGAAAGGCAAACCAAAGGGACCTGGAGGGTAAGGAGTGCCTTTTCTTAGAATGAGGTGAAAGGTAGGTCAGCTTTCCAAATGTCTAGTCATTTCTAACCTGGAAACCTCTTTTCTTGGCCAGCCTCGTAGCTTTACTTGAGGAATCCTAGGGTTCCAGTAACGACAGTGGGGCAGGACCTTAAAGATACATTTGCCCATTGATCTGATGCACCCGTACTCATTCATTCCACACCATGTGCTGAATGTACCTGTGAATGAATGAGTGAAATTCTAGTGTGGGTTCTGGGGATGGAAAAATGCATTGCAAGAAGTATCTGGTGGCTCATTTGGATGGTGACTAACTCTAGGGACCAGGGAGAAACTTCACAGATGAAAAGACTGTCACTTAAGTGGGCTTCGAGGGATGAGTGGGAACTTGGTGGGCAAGAAGAGCAGAGGGTAGTTAAGTAAGGGACATTATGTGGCAGAGACGCAGAGGTGAGAAAGTGCTCAGTGCCTTGGAAAATTGGGGTCACTGGAGATGAACTGCATCACACAGAGGCCAGAGCAGTGGGGGTGAAAAGGTGTGGAGGGGCTGAAATTGAGAAAGGTCTTGATTGCTAAGGAGATGAGGCTGGGCTATGAAAGAGGTATCTGTGTTTTAGGAAAATCATTGGTTATGATGTGTGGGCTGGGCGGGTGGGTCCTAAGCAACATGTAATGTAATAGGCCAGGCAAAAACCAAAGGGAAGCTGAGTTAGGGTAGAGGCCATGAACATGGTGGATGTTTCACAGGTTAAAGAGAGGTCACCTAATCTCGTTTGAACAAGAAGAAACCCAGACCCTGAGCAGGTGAGACACGCAAAGTCCAACGGCCCGTGTTCCATCATAACCTCCAGGGGATCCCATCCTTGCTCAGTGTCTGTAGAAGGGTGACAGAGTGCATGGCTGTGCAGGTAGCTGTTTGTCAAGGGGGAAGATCTCTATCCCTTTTTATCTTTTCAGAGTTCCATGAAGTCTCTTAATTCTGAATAGAATTGGTTCTTTCTAGAGTTACTGAATCTCTAATCATTGGAGATATTCAAGCAGTGGCTGATTGGAAGGGTAGTGAGAATTCAGGTATTGATTGAAGGTTTGATGTAGAATGTTTTTGAGGTCTGCCAACCCTGACTTCTTTTTTCATATCCCTCCCTTCCCCCTCTCTCCCTTCCTCTCTTTCCTTCTTCCTCCCTCCCTTCCTTTCTTCCTGGAAATAGATGCTTGTGACCATCTTACCTGGGGGTGGGGGGGTGGGGGCTCTGTCCCTTTGGCTTCTCAGGATCATCTTAGCTAAATTGGATCAGTTGCAGAGAAAGCTGAAAATGGATGATGAGGCACTAAGTGTGGTGGGCTCTAGTTCATGCAGGGTATCGAGGGAATGGCCATTTTGGTGCCAGTAGGTTGATACTTACCAGGGAGATTTTTTGGGCCTAGACTGGCCTGCATGATCCTGATCAAGATGGAATATGGTTACGACTTTCTACCAGTCGCCATTTTTATACTGCTTTTCAGTTAATTGTGTGTTTTCCTATGAATTATAGGCAAATCCCCACAATGGTGCTGTGAGTAGTTATTTACTGTCTGAGTTTTACTGACCAGGAACGGGAGGAGAGAAAGATTAAATGACTTTCCAGGGGCCCAGGCTAGTTGGATGTTGAACCAGGACTTCAACTTGAGTTTTCTGTTTGCACCGTTTCAGATCCCTTCATGCTAGCCTGTGCAGATCCCTGAGATACGCTGTAGCTTCTGTTGATATTCCTATCCCTTGTGGATCCTGATGTGTGGCAAGCATTTAATGAGTGTTTGTTGAATGAATGTCTGAACGAATGAATTATATAAACAAAGTAATAAATGAGCATGTGAGTTTTAAGAATATGTTTAGTAATGAAAAAAACAAATTGAACTCATGTAAACATTAATCAGTCTGTTATCAAAAGACAAAAAGAACTCATTTAGAATACATTCACTCAACTCCTTAAACAAAAAAAAAAAACCCTCCTAGCAAAGCTCTTTCACCTGAAACCTCTCTTACCTCTTAAGAGACCATAACCTGAATCTTAACCCCCGCGACTTGTGTGTCCACTTTTTTGTATGTGTACAATATTTCCACTTAATATTGTTATAAAAAAGTCTAATCTTTTTTTTTTTTGGCCTGGGCTTTATATTTATCTTTTACATAATGAAAGATTTATGGAAATTAATAAATCCTGCTTTAAACATTACCTGTGTGGACAGTAGGATAGTTTTCAGTATAAAACACATTACATGCACTTCGGTATGTTAAAAAGTACAGTGTAAACATCAGTGGATGAATAACTCTCATTTCCTTCTAAATCAGTTCCTAAGGATAACTGTTTCTTTGTCACTTCCAGTTAGCCCTGACAGTGATTGCCATTTTGTCCCTTGCATTATGTGTTCTTGTGAATATGTTTCTTACCTCCTCCGGGATGCAGGAGAAAATGCCTGGGTGGCTCAGTCGGTTAAGCCTCTGCCTTTGGCTCAGGTCATGATCTTAGGACCCGGGGATCAAGCCCTGCTTCAGGCTTCTTGCTTGGAGGGGTGTCTGCTTCTCCCTCTCCCTCTGCCTCTCCCCCTAGCTTGTGCTCCCTCGTGCACTCAAATCAATAAACAAAATCTTTAATAAAAAGTAATAAAAAAAGAAAATGCATGGATGGTTGGGGAGGCAGGTTTTGGGTTCACATCATGTCTCTGCCACTTGCTAGTCATTATAACCTTGTATTGGTTACTTAGCCTTCTCCATGAAAGGGGATAATAATACCTTTCACGTAATGTGGTTGTGGAAGGAATTCTGTGGTCAGTGTAGTAAAGCAACAGCACTTGCCCTGTGGTGCCTGCTGAAAAGTGTTATCTCTGGGGACGCCTGGGTGGCTCAGTTGGTTGAGCAGCTGCCTTCGGCTCGGGTCATGATCCCAGCGTCCTGGGATCGAGTCCCGCGTCGGGCTCCTTGCTCAGCAGGGAGCCTGCTTCTCCCTCTACCTCTGCCTGCCTCTCTGTCTGCCTGTGCTAGCTTTCTCCCTCTCTCTCTGATAAATAGGTAAAATCTTTAAAAAAAAAAAAAGTGTTATCTCTGTCCACTTTCTCTGTGTCAGCCCACCAGATGATAAGACCACCAAGATCTTTTCCCTGTAACGCATGACCCATCCCAGGGAGACCTTTAAAAAACGTTTATTGGCTGACTAAACAAGTTTCAATTCTTTCAAAGAAGAATTATTGGCCTGAAATAACTAAATATCTCTAATGCTTTTCATCTCGGTTGCCACGCAGCCTCCAGCAGACTCCTTTGCAGTGTGGGATTCTCCTTGTTTCTCTGTATCTTCACCAGGATTTAATTGTACAACTTGCATTTGTCTTTGCTAAGTGAATAAGTAAGAAATGGTATTTCATTATTGTCTTAATGTGCATTCCTTTAATTCCTGAAAAACTTTCCGATGTAGTAGTTGAGAGTGTGTTTTTCCCTTGTGTGAATTGTCAGTAGTATTTAGGTGGGCTGGAGAAGCTTGGTATGAAGGGGCTAAATGTGTTCAGTGTTTCATGTTGCCTCTTCCTTTATTCATTCATTCGGTCAGTGTTCGTTGAGCACCTAGTCCACGCCAGGCACTGTTCCAGGGACTACACACAGCACAAAGAAAAACACAGTGGATAAAGTCTGTGATCTGCAGTCCAGCCTTGTCTTTTAACATGTGGGTCGCTGAGGCCTTTGGAAGAGTGAGGTTAATTCCCTGGCAACATATGGTGTACTCAGTAGTGGAGCCAACCAGTCATTTTTACTGTTATTTCATACGTTTTATATCAGTAGCCTTTTAAGCCATGGGAAACATCCTGGAGATTTCAGAATGGTGACATTTACACAACGTCCCCAACCTGAACCTACGTTGAGAAAGCGGACACCTGATTTTTGATTTCGAAAATATGATCCCTGCAGTCTTATTTACCTAGACTCCTTCCCTTACATGTACATTCATTTTTAAATGAATAAACTTTATTATTAAAGGCTCCTGAGTGGCTCCGTCGGTCAAGCATCTGACTCTTGATTTCAGCTCAGGTCATGATCTCAGGGTCCTGAGCAGAGCCCAGGTCAGGCTCTGTGCTTGGCATGGGGTCCCTTTGGGATTCTTATTCCCTCTGCCACCACCCCCCCTTCCCAGCTCTCTTACGCTTTTTCTCTCTCTCAAGTAAATAAACAAATCTTTAAAGCAGTACTAGAAAACAAAATAACCCTAATCCGGGCAGTTTGGAACAAGTGTGAACCTTTTTGGACATGTTTTTGATAAATGGAAATAACAGATGACATATTTCTCTATCAAATAAAATAGTCAATTTAGATTTAATAAGGTAGTTATCTTCAGGTAATAAAAATTCAACTAACTTGCCATAACTATCTTGTTTAAAGTCAATTAAGAGCCTCATATTCCTTACTTGCTGGGTAAAATTTAATAGAACTTCAGTTAAGCATTTATTGCTTATTTAATTCAAAATTAAGTTAATCACCACAGTTGGTAACAACCACTGAGTATTTAATTAACATTCAGCAAACTATCTTATTAAGTCTAAATTAGATACAGACAGGTCTTGTTTATCCCCATCAGTCTGCAAACACCATTTCCCTACCTCCCACCCCAAAGGGCCTTGGGTTTTCCCATGGCTTTCCTCTTCTGATATGCCAGAGTCATTTTCTTCTGGTTGGCACAACTTGGGGAAAGAAGGAGGGAAAGAAGTAGGAGTCCATTGTGTTGTGAGGACTTCCGGCATAGGGCAGAGATGAGGAGTTTCTGTTCCCTCCATTCTGTTCTGTTCCACTCGTCAGGAATTCCCGAGTGCCTTCTTCGTGCTAGACATTCCTGTAGGTGCGTAGGAAGATCTAGAGGAAGTTATGTCGACGTATTTGGCTTCGCATTGTCTCATCTTAAAAATGAGATGATTGGGTTTATTGCATTCATTTAGCACATTTTTATTGACCTATGGTTTGTAAAGCTCTTTGCTGTGTGTCAGGGATACTGAGATGATTTGGAAAAGGTCCTTGCTTTTCAAGAAGATACACAGTCTAGCAGGAGAGGTGCAGTAGAATAAATATTGGACAGCTTGCTGAAGTGCCTTAGAATACTGTGATTCTGTGAGGTTATGTTGCCCAAAGTCTTAGGACTGTTGTATGAGAAAAAGGTCCTATAGCCAAGTAAGTTTGGTAATGTCCAAGTTAAACAAAATTAAATGGGTATCTTTACTATGGGGCTCTCTTAGCCTTTAGCAACCTAATGTACCCTGTGACATTTGTTTCTCAAAGTTATTTGATCAGAGAGTCCCTGTATGACCCAAATCCTGCCCTTTTTTTTTTTTAAATGTCCCCTTAGGAAATTTTTGTTTTGTTTTGTTTTGTTTTAAAGATTAATTTATTTATTTGACAGACAGATCTCAAGTAGGTAGAGGGGCAGGCAGGCGGGGGAGAAGTAGGCTTCCCGCTGAGCAGAGAGCCCAATACAGGGCTTGATCCCAGGACTCTGGGACCATGACCTGAGCTGAAGGCAGAGGCTTTAACCCACTGAGCCACCCAGGTGCCCCCCCTTAGGACATTTCTTAGGCTTAGTGTTCCTGTGTGCTTTGGGAAAAGCTACTGTGAGCCATGGAGCCCTTGTAGCCTCTGAACCTGGGAGGGGTGCTCAGACGTGCACCCTAAACACTGATCCAGGCTGGAAGTTCTCTGTGGGAATGGCATGCTGACACAGTGGTTGATTTCAGACATGGAGATGGTGTGGCTAAGGTTGAGGATGTGATCATCAGAGCAGGAGGGCTGGGCTCGTGAAGGAGGGACCGTTGCATAAGTAGAGGCGCTGGGAAGATTGTCAAGAGTTACCAGGAATGGGACAACTGTGAAATTGGAACGTGACTGGCTTGGTTGAGAAGCCCTTAACCCATGGACACAACTTAAACGAATCTTCATTACAGCCTAAAATAGCCTAAACTCGAGAGAGGCAGGAAGCAGCAGGGGTTTTGGTACAGAATTCTGCTTTAGGCCTTGTTCCAATTGAGTGATTGTCCGTCTGCAGAAGCCATCATTTCTGTAAGATGTTCTGACGCCTTGTCTGGGGCAGAGCCTCTGTCTGTGAATCCCAGTCTCTCTCAGGAGCAGGTCGGGGTTCCTTCATGGCTGGCTTCATTTTGGCAGGTCTCATGTCCCCGTACCCCATCATATGCCCTTTCTCCACCTTCCCTTCCCCTCCAGCTTCCCTTATTCTGATGAATCACCTGTCTTCATTTTTCCTTCTTACCCTTTTGTTTCATCGTTTTCATCTAAGACCAGCTACCTATTTATATTCTTCCTGAAAGTCATCTGTTTCATTTAAAATGTGATGCTACCAGTTTTCTCATCGGCAGTTGCCATCAGCAGATGGAACATGCTAGATGAACTGGAGGATGGTATATGGGTCTAGCCCACGGTGTCATGGAGATCTGACCTCAGGCTGTGCTCTTTCAGTCTGCACCTGTTACCATTTCTGTATGGAAAGGAGCACAGGCAACAAATGGGGAGATGTGGGTTGTATTTCTTTTCTTCTTCTTCATTTTTAGGAAGATTTTCTTTCTTTATTTTAGAGAGAGAATGGGGCAATGCACTCCTGGGTTTTCAGTATGGATTCCCGGGAATCTGGAAAAACGAGTTACCTGGGAAGCTGAAGCTTGTTTGGCCCACCTTGAAAAGGCAGCTTGAAGGGCACCTGGGTGGCTCAGTCACTTAAATGTCTGACTTTGGCTTAGGTCATGATCTTGGGGTCATGAGTCGGGCTCCCTGCTCAGTGGGGAGTCTGCTTCTCCCTCTTCCTCTACCCCTTTCCCCGTTTGTGTTCTCTCTCTCAAATAACTAAGTAAAATATTTTTTAAAAAGGAAGAAAAGGCAGCTTTCATGTTTCATTTCACCATCCACCTGGACAGACATGTCCTCAGACAGCCTGGTAAGTGACAGACAAGTGGGCTGGTGGTACAGAGCATCTGGAGTGGGGTGGCCGAGAGCACAGGACACAGCAGAAGCCCAGAGACATTGGTCACATGTAGAGAGGCCATTGATAATGGCTGTGAGGTTTGGTTCCACTCCCGGAAAGATTTTCAAAAGGTAGGAATTTACTTGAGAGTTCTTTAGTTTCCTCTTTGTATTAAACATGAAACTCACCTTTTGGTCTTTTTCTAGCCCTTTGGATTTCCCCAGTTATGTATGCCTACTTGAAGAGTCCAGAAGTATTTGGAAAGGTTTGCATGGATTAGTGCGTGAGAGCACGGGCTCTGCAGCTAGACTGTGTCCTAGCTCTGCCACTGATACCCCGACTTGTTATTTCCCCTGTGTAGGCCTCTGTGGCCTCATCCATAAAATGGGAATAACAAAATTATCTATTTCCTTGTTGTGAGGATGAAATAAGTTAATACACATCAAACGCTTGGAGTCTGAAATATGCTAAGTACCCATTAAATGTTAGCTGCTGTTTTTATGTGTTATCCTTACAGTCAGAAAATTGTGATTTGTAGAAGGCATTACAGATGAGTGGATTTTGGGGGGGGGGTCCACTTTTTTTTAGATTGTATTTTTAATTAATCTCTACACCCGCCATGGGGCTCAAACTTACAACCTTGAGATCAAGAGTAGCACACTCTTCTGACTGAGCCAGCCAGGTGCCCCCGGGTCATCTTTTTAAACAAAGAGTTAATTTTGGAGTCGTTCTAAGTTTACAGAAAAATTGTTAATGTACAGAGAATTTCCATCCACCCGTCATCCAGTTTCTCTGATTTGGGGTGTCTTGCATCACCGTGGGCCATTTGTCAAAACTAAGAAACTGACATGGGCCCATTGCTAGTAACTAAACTCCAGCCTCTGGATTTCACCAGTTTTCCCATGAACATCCTCTTCTCCAGGATGCAGGCCACAGTGGCAGACTGCCCTTGGTTGTCCCATCTTGCTCACTTAGTGCGGCTTTAAAGCTGGCATCTTATAAAAGCGAGGCAAGGATGCTTTATAGACCAGTTAGAACCTCTAACGTTGAACAAAGAAACCGGAGCCGCTGTGAGTGACGTGGGGCCAAGTGGGACCCACCTTTGTTGTCCTCTTCTGCTTCTTTGATTTGAAGGGGCTCTGACAAAGCAGGGCTTCAATATCCCCACGGTACAGCCTTGTTTTGGGGAGAGAAGACTGAGGCCCCAAAATGGAGAGTGACAATGCTGGGCAGAGCTGGGAACCAGAAGAAGGTCAAGAAAGGATCATGGCAGTGCCCTGATCCTGTTCCTGTCACTGAACGAATGAGTGAGCAGCGGTCAAGGACTCCTTATCTGTAAAGTGGGTTCTGTGGTCAGTGCAACCTCACAGTACTGACTGCTCACACGTACTATAGTTGGACCTTGTGGAGATGACGTGAACTGAGGTGCTGACTTACAGCGTAGGCTGACACCCCGTAGGTTCTCAATAAATGTTTGGAAAAAAGGAACCTCAAAAATTAGGAAACTTTATCCTAAGAACGTGTGTCACGAAGACAGGGACAAATCGCGGCAAAACAAAGAAGAGTCATTCATGAGGAAATCTGTGACACTCAGGAATGGAACCGGCATTTGAGCTTCTGATAAGCGGGATATACTGTCTGTTTTTATTCTTGGAGGCTTTTATCATACAATACTACATTATGTTGCAGTCTGACTTTCACACAAATTGGATCCCAAAACCTCTTACAGGAATTAAAAATACAAACTCGTGGGCAGTATGTGTTTTATAAATTACAGAAAACAGTAGTGTAAAGACATGGCATAGTAAGTATAGTTAAGCCTGCAGCAGGCACTGATACCCAGGAGGAAGACATGGTGGAGGCAGCTGAGAAGGCACAGGAGCCGGGAAGCCGGATGAGGAGAGCAGGTGCGCTTGTGGCGCTCTGTGCCAGGAGAGATGGAGGGAGGCCATCTTAGCGGGGAGACTGAAGGAAGAAGCTGGGGCAGTGGAGGCAGTGCGAGAATCCTAGAGATGCCAGCCCTCTGTATATCCTGAAAACATAATTTTTTTTTTAATTTTAAGGACTTTGTTTTTTAAGAATGGTTTTAGGGTCACGGCAAAATTGAGAGGGAGATCCAGAGATTTCTCCTATCCTTCCTTCACGCATAGTCTCCCCCACGATCCACAGCCCCCATCAGAGTGTGGCATGTATTGCTGTGGAGAAACCTATGCAGACATTTCATTGTCACTCAAAGTCCATACTTTACGTTAGGGTTCACTCTTGGTGTGGTACGTTCTGGGGATTTGGACAAATGCGTGATGACGTGTATCCACCACTGTCATACAGTGTATTTTGCTGCCCTAAAAATCTTCTGTCATCTGCCTGTTCGTCCCTATCTCCAACCCCAACACCTGGCAACCATTGATCTTGGTGTCCAAGGATATCCATTTAGGGTCTTGTTGAATGGGACCAACTGACTTTTGGAACCTAATCTCCGTTGCCTTTGCTCACTCTTGCCTGTGTCACAGCATTTCCTCAGTCTGGATTGCTGTTCCCTGCCATCATCACCTGTTTGAGCTTATTTTAGGGTCTGACACCTACTCCGTGAAGCAGGCCTTGCTTTCCACTTTTTGCCCCTAAACAGGAAATAATCACTCCCATCATTCATCCCTGTCTGGAATCTGGCAGACATGTGTGGAATGGATGGACTGGTGCACAGATGGGTAGATGGACAGGTTTGACATTGTCCATAGTATGCTCAAACTTAGTTCTTTTAGAATAGGATTTTAACTTGCTCATCTCTGCACGCCTCAGGACCAGCACTGAGAAGATGCCCTTCCGTCCATCCATCCTCTCACATACCCCACAACCCCCCATCCATCCACATACCCATCAGCCTGCCCATCTGCCCACCCATCCCACATCCATCCGTCCATGCATCCACCCCCCACCCTCTCCGCCCGCCCATCCATCCATCCATCCATTCATTCCACAGTAGACTTTCAGGCACTATTTCAGGGTTGTAGCCATGAATGGTCCATTTGTTGATAGTCTACATAGAGAAAGTGGTATTCTTTGGGAAGTATTTTTATACCTGTAAGGTTTGTCTGTAATTTTTCTTTTTCTTTTGACATGTGAGGACTAAGGAAGAAATGGTTTGTTTCATCTGCACATGTCATCGGTGTGCAAAGCAAACGCTCTCTCATTCCTTCGGCTGGCTGTGTACAAAGAGAGCTCACTGGGTTTAGAAAGGCCCTGTCTCTCAGAGTATGTGGCAGTTCCTTACTGACTTGCCTTAGGGATAAATGCCCTTTCTAGTGTTTGAAAAGATGGTGCCAGGATGCCACAGTGTTCCTGGTTGGGCTTTCTTGCTAATGTTTTTACGTTTACTTTTTAATATAGTGACAGAGTGCTTACCGCTGAGGTGGTAAATGGGAAAAAGAAGTGCAGTGGAGTAAACTGTCTGTTTCTGGGGGCCTTCAGTATTAATCACAGGAGGAAGCATCAGTCCTGGCCAGATGAGAGAGCCAGCTGACTTACGTTCATGCCAGGTGGAAATCCGAGTGGCAGAATCGGGAGGAGTTTGATGGCGCTGAACTGGGGAAGCTTACGGTTCTCTGTGCAGCATCTCTTCAAGGATCAGAGAGACCGTGTAGTGTCATGCTTCAAAGCTGAAGGAGACCAGAGTCACCCTGGGGGGTGTGCTCTGTTCCCCCACGCCCGCCGATTCGGGCAGCCTCCTGGGCTGTGCCGAGACTGATGGGAACCCCTGACCTAGTCTGAACCGTTGGTTAGTGTCTTAGAGATGGGGAAGTGAGACCTGGAGATGAGTGGAAAAGACTTGCCCAGAGTCACGCTGCTTACAGGAGCAAAGCTAAGTCAGAATCAGGAATCCTGACTTGCAGAATGTTCCATCCTGTCACCAGAGACAGTCCGGGAACTGTGCTATTTTTAGTTCTCCGGCAGAGGGACAGCTCGGTTTCACCGGTGTTGCCTGATCTGGTTATAGACTCTTTTTCAGGCCCTCCCACTTAGCTCTCTCCAGCTCTGTGTTCTTACTCAGTTAAACCACATCTTGACCACCGCTGTGCCCTAGGAATCACACGGCAACTGGAAGTGGTACATGTAGCCTTGGAGGGGGTCGGAAGGCAAGGGCGTCAGCTACTCTAACCTTGACTAGGTTACGTACTCATTTTCTAATCTGAACACGAGGACGATACCACCTCCTGGGGCTGCAGGGAAAGTGCCAAGCACGTATCTGCCCTCAGTGACACTCTGGCCGTTAGAGCGGGTTGCAATCATTTTTACTAAAGAGGACAACTGTGGGCCCGAGCTCTCATAGGAGGGGGTTTCTGGAGTCTCGTAGAGGGAAGCCGGGATTTCATGGAACAAATGCATGGCTTCAAGTTTGGAGGACTGGCTTTCAAGCCCTGGCTTTGTCACTCACTAGCTGTGTAGTCTCAGGCAAGTCACTGGACCTCTCCGAGCTGTGATTTGAAGCAAGTAGACTTACTTTATGTAAAAAGGCAGCATAAGGAGCAAGAGGAAGGATGGAGATTGGGAAGAGGTGGAAATCTGTTTACGAGGTACAGGTTTGGGTGGGTGGGGAATGAATGTGACTGAGGAGGGGCTGGTAGAAGGTGCTGGTGGCCTGAGTCTCCATGTTGGAAGGAGCAGCTGGCCTGGGGGTGGTCCAGTGATGGCTGAGCAGGCCAGCCTGCCCAGAGAGGGGCCTGTCCACAGACCAGGAGAGATGTCATCACTCCCATGTCAGGGTCAGTGGAGAGTCTCTGGGACTGGGAGGGAGGGAGGAATGAGGTGAGGTAGGCACCGGTGTTGGAGCATGACTGGTGAATCTGGCCAGGATGATGGCCTTTGCTTTGGACTGGGGCCTTGAGGCACACTCAGGGTATGGGTCAGCAGAGTGATAAGACTCAGGATTGACCTTGACACCTTGGTTGCTGGGTTTGGTGAGTAGCAAATAGATGAGATTGGAAAGGTACTGCATATGATTGCTGTATCTTTCATGATTGGTTCAGTCTGGGAGAGGTCTGGCTGCAAGTTGGGATGGTCCTGGGGAAGAGAAAGATAGGATCTCCCACAAGCCTCAGTTTTCTCACCTATAAAATGGGGATGATGCTGATGTCATCTATCCTGTATGGATTAAGGACTAAAACATAGTTGATTTTTGATACTGCAGGTTTGAACTGCAGTTCCACTTTTTTGAGGTTTTTTTTTTTTTTTGAATAAATACAGTACAGTATGATAAATGTGTTTTCCTTGTGATTTTCTTAACCTTCTCTTTTCTCTAGCTTACTTTGTTGTAAGAATATAGTATGTGATACATGAAACTTATGAAATATATGTTAATCGACTCTTCATGTTTTCAGTAAGACTTTTGGTCAACAGTAGGCTGTTTTGGGGAAGTCAAAAGTTATGCACAGATTTTTGACTGTGCGGAGGTTGGTGCCTCTAAGTCCTGTGTTGTTCAGAGGTCAGCTGTACTCGTCCGTGGGAAGATCCTTCTTGCTTAAGGGACATCGGAGCAGTGCATGGCATCCCTGTTACAGGGAAGATCAAAGAGCAGGAGAAGAATGAGGGGTGCAGGAGGACTCTGGGAGGTCATCCTAGGGAGGATGGTGACAGCTGCTGCCCACGGAAGGTCAGGGATGCTGGGAGGGTTCAGGGTTTAGGATCCTATGGGAGTACTGCTCAGCTGGGCTCTTTCAGTGCATTGTCTTCTCCTCTCATAGTGGAGTTTTCACCATGGCTGGGCCTGGGGTCTGGGATGGGGGACCCTGCAGCACCCTTAGTGCACCAATGCAAGAGGAGCCAGGCTCACGTGCTGTCGCTTGCACAGTGTCAGGGCCGTGGGTGGAGCTTCCCTGTACTTATAGAGACCTGGGGATTCAGTTCATGTCACCAAGGGGGAGCGGATGGAGAGAGCCAGGGAGGTACGGTGGGAGGTTTGTCTACAACCTGGTGACCCCCCTCCCCCGTAAGAGATGCCTTTGCTCTGTAAGCCCCTCCCTTCCTGCAGTTCCTCCTCTGTCTGGCTGTTCTGGCTCCTCATCATGCTGTACCCCAGTGAAGCCCACCACCTGTTTTCCTTCTCCATACTCCTTGGCTGGTCTCTGTTGCCTGGAGACTGCCCCAGGCACCTTGGGGTGGATGGCTGCTGTTTGCTTTTCCAAGGTCCCAGCACCTTCCTTTTCTTTAGGTCATAGCTCAAGACAATACATTATCCTTCTTCCAGTCTTGTCTTCTGCCCATTGCATCAAACCACTCCTGCTTGGCTGGCGTTAGACTGCTGGTAACCATTTACCTCCGTGGCTCTCTTAACTCTAGGTTTCACTGTTGGACAGGCAGGGAGAGAGTCCTGCAGATGGCTTTGTGTTTAGTAGGTGCCTTGTGCATGAGCAAGGGACGCTGTGGCCTCCAGGGTTACTGGCTGCCATTCCAGGGACTGACTAGATAACACACTGGTTCAGCCATCTAGGAGGCTGTGGTCTACACAGGAAACAGACATGCAAACAAAATTGGGGCAGTGGGTGACGTAGCCGGTGGGTGTGTACCATATGCAGAGGAAGTGCCCCAGTGGCAGGGTAGAGGAGAGAGCCCATCAGGTGCTCAGGACATGCACATGGGTTTGGCCACTGAGAAGAAAAAGAGGTGTTTTGAATGCACTGATGTGGGCCCAACATAGCCACGTTCCTCCTCATTCCCTGTAATCGTAGAACTGGGCTGAGCCCCCTCCCCGGGCTTGTGAATTTGGGCTGTCTCCAGAGCTGTCTCTTGGGCTTACATGTGTACCTTGGATGGCACTGAGAGCCTCCGAGGTTCCCGCCTCAGCCCTCCGGCTCATTTCCCGTCTCAGCCTGGTGCCCCTGGGGCTGGGAGGGTTGTCCAGACTGGTGTGTCTCCCTTGGTTTCCGCTGGGATTCCAGGGCCCCTGCCCTTCTGGGGGGATCCTATCTGGGACACGCTTGTCTCTCCGGCGCGTGCTATGCACTTGTACTTTCCTCTCTTGTTCTCGTATTTCCATTTAAAGCCCTCTTGAGCAGATCTGAGTGTCTCCTGCCAGCAGCATTCCTTCTGGTTTACTGGAACCCCACTTCTCATGCTGCCAGGAATGCAGCCGCTCTGCAGCCTCTTCTGTCCTCCGAGATCAGGAATTCTGGCTGGAGCGGTGACTAGCCTGGCTCTCTCTTATCTGAGCCCGCCCACCCCCCATGTGGGAGGCTTCCTTGCCCTTCCTCCTCTGTGCCCGGTTTCATCCTGCCTTGGGTCCCATCAGAAGTAACACAGAGGGTTGGCTGGGTCTGCTTTAAGGAGTTAAGTTGTCATGGTCCCCTAGCAGTGCTTGGGACAGTAAGAACGTTTTGGTTTGACTTTCCCCAGTTACTTTTATTCCTAGGCACAAATATATGCAATGCTGTGTTGGGATAATTTTTGGGAGAACTGCTTTATGAGTGGAACAGAGTGAGAGTGAAAGGCTCTCATTAGCTCCCAGTTTTCTTCCTGCTCTGCCCCCCATGGGCCACTGCAATCCCAGACTCTGCTTTAGGGAAAGCTTTCTCCCCGCAGTGTCCCAGCTGGCCTCCTGGCTTCTTGCTCACCATCTCCCATGGCCCCTGGGGAAGTCCTTTGCCCTAGTGCACACCTCCCCCCTGCTGTGACCTGACCCTGTGCTTGTTCCAGGATGGTCTCCGGCGAGCCTCTTGCTAGCCATGCTTCAGCTGTCCTGAGTGTGTTCCTGGGCACACTGCCTTGCACGCCCCTGTGTCTTAGCACGTGTGTTCCCCTTGGTCCCAAGGGCCCTTTATTTCTGTCTGATGAACCCCTGCTCGTCCTGCAAAACGCAGCACAGATGTCTTGAACCTCCTCTCAGTGCCCCCAGGAAGAAGTGAAAGCAAATATAAACCTAAATTTTACCGTGTGCAGTATTGTTCCAAGAGTAATATGGGCTCATAGTGTAAAATATTTCAAATACACGGAACCAAATAAAGAAGGAAATGAGAATCACTCATAAATCCACTCTTTATCTTTATTTATTTATTTATTTTTATAAATCCACTCTCTAGATGCAAGCACTATTTTTAATGATCTTGAGTAGTCCTTTTCATTACTTCTTTGTACATTTGCATTTTGCTGACTTGATGTCTTTCCATGTAGACAATTTTATATCTATCCACTTCACCAGACAGTAGCAGGAGCCCCTTCTCAAGGCCTTAGGAATTATTCATATGTGTACTTTTTGATGACTGCATATTATTTCATCTTCAGAATATACCATATATTTAATCCTTTTTTGTTGGATAGCTGACATTTGAATTTCTAGTTTTCCATTATTGTAAATAGCACTGTGATGAATGTCCTTTTTACAGAATTCTTTACGTGTACCGCTGACTCTAAGGTAGATTAGTGGGACATGAAATTGCTTGCTCAGAGGGCATGAACTTTTTTCACCCTCAATTTCAGAATAACTCATGGTCACTGAAGAAAATTAGGAACATACGGGAGAGCATAAGGAAGAAAATCAAAACCACCTGTAGCCACTTGTAAAAACCCATGTGAAATTTCGTGTATAATTGCACGTGTGTGTCTCCCTATCTAGCCCGGGGATCGGCCGGCAATTTCTGTGAAGGTCCGGATAGTAAATGTTTTAGGCTCGTTGGCCTCATACGGTCTCTCTCACATATTCTGCTGCTTCTTTTTAAAAAAACTTCAAAAAAATATATAAAAACCATTCCTGGCTAGTAGGTCGTGCAGATAGTTTGCCATCCTGGTTCTAGCCCCCAAAGTGGGACCATGCTGTACCCTACTGTTCTGGAATTGTTTTCTTCCATAAGGTAACTACCTTCCTACTGTCCCTCATGGTTTTCTGCTTTGTGCTGCCCAGTAGTATTCTGGGGTTTCTTGCTGGAATGCCCATGTCTCTGGTACAGAATTGAAAACATGTTTTAGGGGGAATATTTGCTGAGCTGTTTGTTTTTCACGTGTTCTTTATCCCTTTCCTTCCAGCCCTGTATGGAGTGGCACGTAGGTAGTCACTCAGTATATTTGTGTGCAAATTTACCCCTTCAAAATGCCTGTGGTCAGGACATTGCTACTTGAGATTTGTTTCTTGGGCTGGTACCATCAGTATTAGCTGGGAATTGTTAAGATGAGGATTCTCAGCCCCAGCTCCCCCTTGCTTCCAGTTATGCCAGCCAGAGGCAAACAGAATGGGCTGTTCATGGAGGCTTTGCAAAGACATGTCATGGAAGGGGTTGCAGACATCGTGGAGAGACTCGGGGGTCGGGGGTGTGTTATTGGCACTCTGATTATGCAGTGGCTGGAATGGGAAGCAGGAAGAGCCCAGTGACCAAGAGGGCTGCCATGGATTGAGTGCTCACTGGGCCAGGTACTCTGCCTATGTGAGGTATCTACTAGGCCTTTAACAGCCAGGAGAGACCTGGGAAGTTGGACGCCTTCCCCCAAGTAGCTGGCTGGGGTGTGAACTCAGCTCTGCTGGATTTCAAAGTCCATGGTCTTATTTGTCCTGTGACACTGCTTCCCTGGTTGGCTGTGTTGATTCCCCGTCACCTGCCGCTCCTAGGGATTTCACCAGAAAGCTTGTGGAGTTGCCTTGAACTCCATACTGAAGGACATATAGAAGGAGGTATCAGAAAATGGGGTGGACGGCATCGCATGGTCAGACATTTCTGGTTGGTGGAGGTGTTTAAGGAGAGACTGTGTGCTTCTTGGGAGGAGACGGTCAGATGGGGATTCAGCTGGCCAACAAGTTGTGAATCTAATGGGAGGATCCGGTCATAGAACAGTACAGAGTACATTAGATGGAAATGTATAGATTGGGTGCTGGGCGGGTGCTGAAGCTTTTGCTTTTGTATGGCCTGCTTCTAGCCATGAGAGCCGTGGTGCTAAGTAAGGGTCTGCAGTGTGTCGTGACTTCAGCTCTGGGGGTGTCCCGGGCATGAGGACCTGCCCATAGGGAGCTCTTTGTCCAGTAGCAGTGGGAGGACATATTCCCATGTAGACTGAGACTGGACCTTGTAGGGACAGAGGACAAGAGTGTGCCTGAGGTGCTCAGAAGAAGGGTTGGAGTCTGTGAGCAGGGAAGGCAGGTCGGCCCCAGTGTCACAGGTCTCTGATGATAAAGGAGCTGCAGAGTGAGTCACTTGGGCTTCCTCCTAAAGTTTTTATAGGAGCTGCTAAACCAATTTTTGGTGGGGTGGCAGAGAGAAAGCAGGGGTGCTTTCTTGAATTCGGGAAGCATTTGCTGTGATGCCACTGTGGCTGAAGGGGGCAGAGCCGACCTCCCACTGAGGATGAGGAGCAGTGAGCTGGAAGGCAAGGTCAGGGGGTGGGCTCCGAGGAAGGAGGAGCTCTGTAGATGAGGGTGTAGGCCAGACTCACTTATCTCAGTGTGTATGTGGTGTGGAAGGGTCCCGACCTCTTCCCTCTCTCTTGATCTTAACAGAACTGAAGGATCCAGAATCAGTAAATCAGTAGCTTGGTGTGTGGAGCTTGAAAGAGCTAGGGAATTCCCAGGACTTTGGTCTCCGTCTAATGATTGGACGCTGATGAAGAGGAGGAACTGGAAGCCCTTCGAAAAAGTTCCATTTCATCTCTATCTTCTTTTCTCCTCCTTTAGCAGGAAATAGATTCCACTGTGTATCATTAACCTATCGGGTACTTAATCTTCCACTCCTTCCAGCTGGGAGAAGTGCTGAGGGAATGGACGAGTGTGTTCTGGCATTCCATTGACGGCCCAGGAATGCTGACTTCCGGGAAATGTGCGTTGGCGGCTGGTATGGAAGCTGGAGACCAGGGGTGGACGGCATGGTTTTAGCCACAGCCAAGACTTGTTTAATAATTTGCTTGCCCGTGCCTTGCTGTTAGGTTCCATGTGTTTTCAGCTCTCTAACCAGGCAGTTCACACAGGTAGATGGAGCCTATGTCAACCGACTGCTCGGTACATTTTTGCCAGATGCACGAGTGAAGGGCATCCCTCTGCCTTCATGTGCTCATCCTACATGTAAGTTACTCCTTCCCTCTTCTGTAGGATAAGACCATTAAGAATGAGTGAGAGAATGCCTGGAAAGCCCCTTTAAATTCCTAGGCTGGAGAGTTCTGAAGAATTCATGGAAAAATCTTATGGGAATATCTGGGTAGCTGAGAGCCAGGCACTACACTTGCTCATGTGTAGTACGTTTATGAACATGGGCCAGGACAGGCCCTGCACGGGTATATTGAAGGTGCTAAGTTCATTACCAGCCTTGGTGCAGATTCATGAGGTCTAAGGAAAGGGCCACGAGTGTGCACACATGTGTGTACGAGGTGTATCATGGGACAGTGGACCCGTGGATGTGATGTGGGGAGAGCAAGCCTCAGGCTGTGTTCTTGTGGTAGAACCCTAGACTCTTGGGTGTTGTTCTTGAATAGGATACCAGAGTGATAATCCCTAAATCATGGAGTTGCCCGGTGGAAGGGGGAATCCGGCTGGTCTAGTAGCTGAGCTGGATGTCACGTCTTCGTTTCCTGACAAGATTACAGTTCAGTCCTCCCCTCTTCTGTGACTCTTTTCCTTCCCAAACAGAGGAAATTTGGCATCACTCTTGTCGAGTTTAGGGGGAAAGGTTTTGATGGATATGTAGGGAAAATAAGCAGATGGACACAGAGCTACAGAAGGCAGACTGCCCCGTGCTGTGTTCGGAGAGTCGTGTCAGGCAGAGCTGCCATCTCTCTGGAGAAGCCTGGCCGTGTGGGGAGGGACTCCGGTGGATGGAGGCTGACATGTGAGATGCAGGGCATGAGGCAGAACTCCCGACTCTAAGCTCATGGCAGCAGGGCGCAGACCCGTGGGTTTTGGTAGGTTGTGCTGTTTGCTCTTTTCCTACTTCCCCAAGCAAGGACCCCTTGGTGTGTGAACTCCTGGGAGCTGGATGTGGCCCCAGTGGCCTGGGCTTGAAAAACCTCTAGATGCTGTGGTGGTGGTCAGGACAGTGTCGGACACTATGGGAAGGATTCACTAAGCATGGACGCGGCAGTGGCGTGAAATTTCAGAAGTCCATGAGCATGTTGCTGTGAGCTCTGAGGAGCGTTTGCAGAAGGTCACTGGGCCATCCCTTTAGCCCTGTTGGCAGAGACCCTTCTTTATCTACTCCTTTTGGTGGTACAGAGAGGAAAGACTTGGGTTTTGGAGACGCAGAGACCTGATTTGGAATCTGTACTCTGTTCCTTTACAACTCTGTGACCTTGGGCAAGTTGTTCCTTCTCCCTGAGCTCCACAATTTTCATTTGCATCACAGGGGGAAAGATTCTTTCTCTGTAGGGTGTGGCAGGGATTGGAGAGAATGTCTGCCAGGGGTCCAGACTAGCCTGTGGGGGGCCCCAGTGAGTGAGTCACGAACACGAATGTTCCATCTACAGTGGGTAGCTCTCCTGTCCAACCGTAAGCCCCTCCATTGGCTGACTTCATGCCCTTGCTCATGGAATTTCTACTTTCTAGAAAGCCACCTTTCCTTCACATGTTCTTATTTCCGTTTGTTCAGATCCAGCCTCTGTGTGGTTTCTAGGACGCCCTCCCCGGCATCCCAGTGAGCAGCAGCCTGCTTCTGTCCTCTTGTGATGTGGCTCATGTCTCCTCCAGTGCTGTGTGCTGGGAGTTCCGTTTATGCCCATCTCACCCGTCAGCTCCCTCAGGTTATGGCTTCGGTGTGACTCGTCTCTGCCCTTCTGCACCGAGCCTGGCACATAGTGGTAGGTGCCTGGTGAATGGCTCTTAGGTGACTGAGACAAAGAAGTGGTTGGGCTGATGGCTGACATGCCCCTGGCTTTTGAAGGGGATAGGAGAAGGAAAAAATGGTTTAGGAATGGAGCATTAGGCCTGTGGGTTCCTATTTCCTCATTTAGGGTGCAGGTTGGGATTGCCCCGAGCCACAGTTCCTTGAGACTTACCACCTCAGGCCTAAATCTGCCTCCTTTAATTACCTCCTTTCCAGGGGACAGGAGTCCTTGTTGTCTGCCCAGAAGCAGCTAATTATAGCTCCAACCTCCAGGCCCTAGCGCTGCTGCTAGGCCACAGGACTGTGTGCCTGAGCTGTCTGTTGACTCCGGGATTTCCTCAGGGATTCTTTGTATTTTCAGATTTTCAATAGGGGCTGCTTTTTATTTCGAAGCCAGCAAAGGGTATTATCTGTTCAGAATTTTCTAGCAGGATGTTCAGGGCCACTTAAGGATCTTGAGGAGAATGGGAAGAGGGGCAGAGGGGCTTTAAAAGGAGGCCTCGTGGTGTACTTAGCGATGTCCACAAGAGTGCCACTTTATAATGGTTTTCCCAAGAACATTGCTTTGCATTTGGCTTTTGTGACCTCAGGGTCATTCTATTTGTATGCATTTTCCTTTGAAATATTTTTTTAATAAAAATTTTTAATATTGTATAATCATTTAGTTCCATTAAATCTGGCTAACCTACAAAAAAAATTTTTTTAAATTAAAATTCAATTAATTACCATACAATGTTGTATTAGCTTCAGAGGTAGAGTTCAGTGAATTCATCATTCGCATATAACAGTGCTCATCACGTCACCCTCCTTAATGTCCATCACCCAGTTACCCTATCCCCCTCCCTTCTCCTCTCTAGCAGCCTTCAGTTTGATTCCCGAGATTAAGAGTCTCTTATTGTTTGTCTCCTGATTTTGTCTTGTTTTATTTTTTTCCTCCTTTCCCCTGTGATCATCTTTTTGTTTCTTAAATTCCACATATGAGTGAAAGCATATGATAGTTGTCTTTCTCTGGTTGACTTATTTCAATTTGTGCATCCATGTCATTGCTAATGGTAAGATCTCATTTTTTTGGATGGCTGTAATATTTTTCCCCTTTTATTTATTTATTTTTTTTGAGAGAAAGTGTGTATGAGATGGAGGGGGCCATGGACAAAGGGAGAAGGGAGAGAGACTTTTAAGTAGGCTTCACGCTCAGTGTGGTGTGGAGCCTGATGCACAGCTTAATCTCATGACTCTGAGATCATGACCTGAGCTGAAATCAAGAGTTGGATGCTTAACCAACTGAGCCACCCAGGTACCCCCTAATTTTTTTTTTTTAATTTTAAAAGATTTCAAATAAATGTTCATAGTAAAAATAAAGTGAAATAATGCAGAATAAGAGTTTTTTGTCCTATTTCTCACCACCCTGGTGTCATTCCCCACATATAGCCATTTTTGCTTTTAATTCTTCTCATGCTTGTGGCATATCTATAGAAAATGGGCCTATGTCTTTAGTTTTTGAGTTACTAGTTTTACATAGGTCTGCTGACTTTTATGATAGGCAGGGATGAGCTTGTTTATCCTTGAGGGGTACATCACATCCCCCTCCTCATTTGTTGACAGTGACGTCACATAATTATTCTCTTTGTTCATTTACTTTATAAGGTTTTATAATGTGCATAAATCTCCATTTTTGTGGTATCAACTTTGGACAGTATCTCTTTACCCACCATTTTGTAAGATGAAGATGCTGGGGCTTCTCTCCACCTTTCCTGTCTCACTTCTACTCATAATTTGTCACTTATGTTTTACATGACATTTGCCTCTCCAGTGTTTATATAATTGATCATGTAAAATGCACTTGTGCCTGGTTTTGTAACCATAACTGAGTCTTCTGTGCTGTGTCTGTGGGTTGATTTCAAAAGCTGAAAGCAATCAACAACATATACATTATGATTTCTAGGTAAATATTGCTCAACCTGGGGCTAAGTCGTGCTGTGGTTTCATTTCCTTTTCTAGGGTTCTGAGGTCACCACCTTCAAGCCACTCACAGGGGACGGAACTTTCCCTTAGCATCACAATCTAGCACATTCTCTTATTCCTCCTCTAGTTGTTTAGAATAGTCCCAGGGTTTTGTTTATTTGTACAGTGAGCTTCTTGCCTTTCCTTCTAATTTAATAGTCTTGGAGTACGAGGTTGTATTTTTTGGTTAGAAGAAGAAAATTAAGTGCTTTCTGCCATATCTCATGTATCTTCTGCCTTCTAATTGTTCTCTTGCCTGTTTGGAACACCTTCTGTGTTTCTTTTTGAAGTTCATTAACCTTTTATATTGGGCTGGTTTTTCTAAATTTGGTTATGATTTCTCATGCAGTCTTTTGTTTTCTTGTGGAGTTTCTGATTGCCTTCTATTTAAATCTCCAGCCTTTATCATAGTTTCAAGTATTTCCAGGCTCTCATGGAGGAGTCCTGAGTCATGCTAGTAGCCGTTAGTCATCATCATTATTATTCCAAAGCAGATATATTATTAAAATATTATCTACCAATATTTTCTTATACATATTCTTACAAGGCAGTTTTGTTTGCTCTTTTTTTCCCCATTGAATATTCACTAACATTTCCAGATTATTTTATAATTCTTTGTTTTTAATGGCCACTCATAGCCCATTGATTAGGTGTGTTATTTTTAAATTTAGCCATTTACATATTTTTAGATATGGATTGTTACCAATTTCTGCTCTTCTAAATAACACTGCTATGAACATTTTAATGCGTTGGACTTTTTTCATTAATTTCCTTTACGAGTGCTTAGTAGGGAAAGGAAACTGGGAAATCTGACATTATCTTTATGGACATAGTTCCACGATTATACTCATGTTGGAGTCTACTAGGGGTCACTTGACATTTTGTTTTAAGAACCATTTTTGGGGGGGAACAGCAGGAAGTGGGAGAGAAGTACCACTTTTGAATCAACATGCTGAGTTTTTTTGGTAGCTTAAGAAGATCTAGTGTGTCTAACTTCAAGTTTGGTACTGCCTAGAAATCCACTGAATTAAATTACTTTCTTTAGAAGAGGCATCTGGGTTAAGCTGGGGCTGTGTGACTTATGCCCATGATTTTTTTTTTTTTTTTTGGTCAAGTTTTATTCAGCATGGTCCCCTCCAACTGGATCACCTGCCTCCCTTATTCACTGGAATTGTCTTTCAGTGGCTGTTGAAAAATCAGAATCATTCTCAAAAATCAAAGAGGTATTCCCATTGACAGTATCCTTCAGGATCTATAGCTGCTTCCATACCTAGTTTCTAAAGAAGGGACTTGAGCAGTGGCAGGATTACTAGAGTAAAGGGACCACTGTGAGAAAATCCACAGTCACAAGAAGCCTAAATTGTGATCTGTTGAAGAGACTGCCTTATTTTACTGTCACCCCACGGCTTTGCGTTACTGAATAGCTTCATCAGTTTGGCAACATTTAGTTTATGGTATTTACAAAGTCTGTTTGCGTAATAACATATAAGTAAGACCCTTGCCTTTAGAAAGCTTTGCAATTCATTGACGAACACCAGTCAGGTATTAAAGGATACATTCCAAGTTGTGTTCAATTCTGAGCTTAATGAATCAGAGTCTGATTGTTTTGGATAGTGGGTGATGATATTGTTCTGAGAGTGACAGTGAGACACATAGATCTGGAATATCACAGCCTGGAGAAGGCCTGGTTCAACAGTCCGCATTTAATATGAGAAAAGGGACCCAGAGGGGAGGACTCACTTAAGGTCGTCTAAGTAGTTAGTGGCAGAACCTAGTTTTGTCTCCATACTTTCTCACTTCTAGTCTCTTAGTTTTTCTTATACCATCTCTTCCAGTTTAAAACATTTGCAGTTTTGTTTCTAGGTATATGAACTGTACTTCATTGGGCTGGAAATTTAGAGAAATTCTCCATCGTGTGGAGAGGTACAGAATATTTAATAATGGAGAGAATATATTTGCCTGGAATGGATTGCCTGGAATGGAATCAGGAAGAATCTAAACTCTGAGACATTAGGAATTATTCCTGAGATGAGGGACAGTGGTAGGCCGGGCAGGGCCCTTTGTTAGGATATAAGTGGAGCCATGTTCTTGTTTCTAATCATTGGGGGGATTTGGGGGTTGGTTCTTGGTTAAGGTACTTCCATTCTCTAGAACACAGATTCTACATCTGTAGAATAACGGAGTTGGAGTTGGTGAGCTTGGCTTCGTAGACCCCACAGCTCTGAGTTCTGAATCCACAATTCTGGGTTATGTCCCATGTCCAAGATGACTTGAAAAAAATAAGCAAGTTCTTGCTGAATCATTACCAGCATCACCTGCTTTGGTCTGGCTGGGAAGTAGGTCAGAGCTTGGCAGACATGAAAATGTGGTTTGCTCCAGCTGTGAGTTCTGTGTGGGTCCCCTCTGTAGACACCTGCCTTCGAAAGGGTGTGGGAGGGGGTTGACACGGTGAGGTGGGGAAGGGCCATTTGTGGCCTGGTGCTGCAGTAATGGATAGGAGAAGGAGCTGTGTGAGGGGAGGTAGGGGGTGAAGGAGGCACGGCTGGTGACGGGTACAGAAAGATAGAAGCAGACATGTGTTGACTGCTTGTCACGTGTGGAGGTCTGGTGAATATCCTTTTCTTAAGCTACCATATAACCTGTATTTAAACTACCCAAATACCCGGGAAATAGATGTCATTATTTGGATGTTATGGAAGAAGAGACGGAGGCTTGGAGAGATTGAGTTATTTGTCCATGGTTAGGTCGCTGGTGGCTGGTAGTTCAGGGAGTTACTCTTGGGTCTGGCTTCAAATTCCCTTTTCTTTTCATGGTCCAAGTGTGCCCTGATGAAGGGGACAGGCGACAGGCAGAGTCCAAGGTCTCATCCTGCTTGCAGTCTAGGAAGCCACACAGACCACAAACAAGTAAAGAAATCCCTGCTGTCAGAGAGTGGGAGGGGCTACAGGGGAGAACAAAGCAGCATTAGAGGACAGTGGGTGACAAAGGGGCATCCTGGTCCTGCACATCCTGGCACAAGAAGACTGTGCATTACTGAGCTGGGCTGGCCCAGGGAGACCCAACAGCTCTGGACTGACATGCTGAGGTTAGACTTTATCCCTGGCTGTGCTGTGAACCAACTGCGTTTCTGGGAGAAGTCACCTTGCCATCACTAATATCGAGGAGACCCTGTCCTTCCTGTCACACTCATGATGAGGGAAGGGAAAGTGAATCAATGGGATATGCACCCATTTTTTCAAATCTCAAGAGATTATAAAAATACAAGGACCGTTTTTAACGGTTTTGGGTAACTTTGAAATGGATGGCTTCTTATGTGTACCTTGAGGGAGCATGTTCCTTTTGGTCACTTCTTTGGTCCAAGAAGGAGGACCCCAGGCCAGTCTCAGGCAAGTTTGGGTTGGGTTTGTTAGCAATGAGGCCGTTGGAAATGGGCAATGGAGAGCTGGCCTCAAGGTTGTGCCATTGGAGGAGAGGGCAGGGATGGGAGGACGGCAGCCGGGGCTGGGGAGGCAGACTGGGTGTCTGCGGGAGACAGGAGTCGGATGGGGTCCAGACTGGCACATAGTAGGGCAGTCAGGCCCATGGACAGCAAGAGCTTATGGAAAGCCTACTGCATGCCGGGCCATGGCTGAGGAGGGGAGGCTTAGGAGACATTGTGAATCACGTCACAGTTTGCTCTAAGCTTGCCCTGTGCTGAGTATTGTGGTTGCCGAGGAGTCACGCGCTTCTGGCCCTGAAGGAACATCCTACTTTGTAATTAATATCTGTCCTGTGCCATGAAGGAGGCAAATCAGCATTTAGTTTAGTGGGTAAGTTATTCATGTAGGTCGCATGATATTTAAAGGTGTAGAATACCCGGTACTCAAGGGCCACTGGGTCTACCCGGGGATCCTTTGTGTTCCCGGATTGTGGAGAGGTTCTGGGGTCTTAAGGAGGTATTGGGAAAACTGGGGAACACCTGGTGGCTTTGAAGCAGTAGCTCCCTAACAGCTGGCAAAGAAATACTCCAGTATTTTAGCAGTGTGTGTGACCATATGTCTGTGTACTGGCAAGGACCCGCCTTGCATTGGTGTGCAATACCTTTCCTGCCCTCGGTGTGTAATCATTCATGTGCACACAGAGGAGAGAATGACTGGAAGGGCTTCCTGGGGGCGGTGGTGCAGAGTTGGCTTTTGTGAGATGAATAGGGGTATGGTAAAGAATGTTCTAGGATAACGGGAGAATGTGGGCAAGAGTGTCAGAGTGTGAAACAACCTAGAACTTGGCTGGTTGAGGGATGGGGGCATGAGGGTCCTGGTAATTAGGAGGCTCTGTGTGAGCACAGTGGCACCTGTGCTGTAGGAGGGAGGAAGAGCAGCATTTCCATGTTACCCTTCTTACAAGGGGAGGGGAAAGGTTTGGACCAGGAAGAAGCAGACAAATTGTATCTTTATTTTTATTTTAAATCCTAGCCGCCATGCGCCGGGTGTGGGGCAGTTTGCTAGCACTGTGTCCCATCTCCCAGCAGCCCCAGGAGGGAGGATTTTCATCATTCCCTCAGCTTACAGGTGAAATCAGAACTCAGTGCATAATCTGTGCCGTGTCACACGGTGGCATGCGCAGGCCTTAGAACTTGGATTTGGTTGATTGCAAAGCCTGGATACCCCCCTCCGACACCATGTCACCTCTGTGTCCTGTGAATTTGTAGTGATGTCTATGAAGATCGGGTACTGGTATCTTCTGCAAAATGAGGACCAGAGTCCTTGTTCCTAAGCATTGGCAAGGCTCAGGGAAGAGGGAGCCTCGGCTCAGGGTGCCTTCCAGTTTCCTTGGCGAGACCACTGGTGGTGAGAGGGCTGCTTCAATCCATCTCCTGCTGTTCCTGAGCCTTTGACTTGACCTTCACTCTCATGAGACCACTTTCTGATGGTGACAGACAGAAAGTGGTGATCATATGGACGCTGCGTATTTCTGGTCTTGCGACAGGTCTTTCTCAGAATAAGTCAATAACGTGGTGCCTGGTTAGGATTTGACCTCTGCTCTAACTTTAGGTCAGGTGATGACACACGTCTGTGGGTTCAGGCCCAGGAGGGTGACACAAAAGGGTTCTGTGTGTGATCGGCTGGAAACTGGTTGTGATGGATGTTTTGCCAGCAGGATTTTACTGTCCGTGGAGAATGTGTGGCTGAGAAATACCAAGTGGAATAATAATTTATCTTTGGCTAGTAGAACTGAGTTTGGGTTCAATGACATTTGCCACAGAGTTTATCTGTTTTTTAACTTTTCCCTTTAACTCTGCAACCTCTGTATCAATAGTTTTATCTAGCTGGGTGAGTTGTGGGTACTTTTAAATTTGGCTTTAAAAAATGGGATCACATGAAGAGAAACGTGAAAGATGTGGGTTCGGACCAAGAGGGTTAAAGGCTCTGCTTTGCTACTCACATACTGTATCCCCATGGCCCCGTCCCCTCCATCCTCTACCGCATCTCAGGCCTCCATATGTTCTTCTTCTTGTATCTTTCCTGCTCATTTAGGGTGCTGCTGGATAGTCAGGTGAGTGACCTCATCTCTGGGGTCTGTGAGGGACCCTCACTTTGGTCAGTTAACTGCAGAATTTTGAAGGAAGTTTTAAATCAGATTTGTTGATGGTGACCTTGACCGGCAAAAGAAACAAATTGATGGTCTTCATTCTTGTCCTCCACTTGTCAGCTGTACACCTAAGAAGTCTTTCTTTCAGCGTTATACCTTTTCTAATCCCCCCAGTATTTCTGTATTTCATACTCAAAGCAGGATGAAACCAAATAGTTATTGCCATGGACAGGTAGCTCTTAGAAGTTGGGTGGGGCAGAGAATATTTTCACTGTGAAATTCTAAGTGATGTTTGTATAGGACATGTTTTTTGTGCCATTGGTAGAAAGGTAACAGCCTTCAACCACCCCATCTCCCAGGCTCGGTCACACCCTGAGCAGCATTTGTAGGTCTCCATTTGGGAGGTAAGCTCTATCCAGTTCTGTAGACCTCAAGAGTGTGATGACTCTGGGAAAACCTTGTTGTTTTTCCTCTGGCAAGTGGCCACACCTTGTGCGGTTTTTGCAGGGAGAAGGGAAGAAGAGTGATGCTGGCGATGAAAATACTAGTGTTAATGCAGCCAAGCCCTGTTTATGAATGTGTGCACGTGGACCTGATGGTGGCTTATCATGTTTTAAGCTCATATGGTGTATTATGTTTATGATGAAGAGAGACTTCTGGGTGATACCCGACTTCTGTATAATATCTTAGTGTCTTCACTAGTTTTAGTTGCATAGTGAGTCTATGAGGTATGCTGAGTTGAGGTTATATTTTTAGGGTGAGGGAAGTGGAGGCTCAGAGAGGTAAGTGGCCAGCTTGAGATACATGTGAGTGGTAGGTCTTCTCAGTGTTTCACAGAGTTGTTTTGCTCTAAGAAAATTAGACTGACAACGTTTGTGATTTTTGAAGGAAGAGAAGAAGTTTCGAAGGAATGGATATTATGCTGCTTATGTTAATATTAAGCTATACCAAGGCTCTAATCATAATATGACCCAAGACTGGGAATTTAAAGTACCACTGATAGAGGGAGAAGAAGCCATGAGAGTTCAGAGATTTTATCAGTGGATGACAGTCTATCCATCTATCCATCCATCCATCCATCCATCCACGCATTCATCCTTCCGTCCATCTCCTATCCATTCAACTCATCATTTTTTTTTTTTTTTTTTTTTTTACAAAAAATGTACAGTGTGCCAGCTTCCATGCTGGGCCCTGATTCATCAAAGGTAAATCAGAATGACGTGTGGCCATTGAGGGTTTAAAGTGTGGCCAGTTTAAATTGAGAGATGCTGTCAGTGTGAAGTATTCATCAGATTTCAAAGGCTTTATAGAAAAGAAAATGTCAAATATCTTGTTGATACATTTTGTATTCCTTACTTATGAAGTGGTAGTATGTTGGTTGTATGGGGTTAAATTAAATGTACTATTAAAATTAATTTTTCCTTTTTTCTTGAATTCTAGAAACGTGGCTCAGGCTAGCAAATGACAAGTTACCTTTATGGCTTGTGTTACATTTCTATTGGGTGGCACTGCCTTGGAAGCTTGTTGTCTAGTAGGGGAAGTAAGGTACACACCCACGTGTCCTTCTCTGATAACATGCCATTCCCCCTCTTTTCTTCTCTGCCTTACCTTACCTTCTTCGGGCCTCTTAGCGCGTTTCAGTCTGACTGAAGCTGTTCTTACCTATGTCTGCAGGGGTCATAATCATTTCTTTGTAGCCCTGCTCTGATCTGGCCCGATGGTATTGTGCCTGTTTACCACTCTTGTGGCCTTCAGTCTTCCTCTGCCCCTCCGGCCCGTCCTCATGGATGCTTCCCTGACCCTTGTTCCCCTCACAGCTCATAGGTATGGGGGCATTGTAGAGTGTTGTCTTCAGCTCCCATCACTGTCTTTGTGCTCATGACTCCTGGGGGCTTACATTCAGTTTATACCTCCTGAGTCGGCCCCCTCTCTGGAAGTGCCTTTTGTATACTCCTGTTGGAAATGTTAAAGTTACCTCGACTCAACCGTCTTAGCATTGTCCCCTTAACCAATGATATCCTGCTCTGTCTTCATTCACCCAAGCCTGGAAACTAGGGCTCGTTCTGGATGTCAGCACCCTTCCCATCACTTTTTTCTTCTTGTCATCCTCAGATCTTATCAGAGTCACATGTGGTAAACTCCTACCCACCCTTCCTCCATCTTCACTGTCCACCTCAGTCCCCACCCTCAGCATCTCTCATCTGCAGTGGCTGAATCATTCTTCCCTTCCCCCATCCCATTCTCTGTTCTTCCAGAACGACTTTACAAAAATGCGAACCCACGCATGCCATTTCTCTGTTCCTAAAATCCTTGGTTGATTTCTTCATTCAGGATAAAATCCACAATCCTGTGCCTAAAGAAGAAGACTCTTGGTCATTTGGCCCCTGCTTCTTCCCATCATCATCTCACTAACCTCTGAGACAGATCCTGCATTCCAGGAATATCCACGAGATTCTCTGTAGCCTCCATGACTTCACACACACTGTTCCCTGGGGAAGACCTCGCTCCTTGCCCCACGTGATCACGGTACCTCCCATATACCTTTCAAGATTTCACCCTGACATCTCTATTTGGAATAAACTTCTGATCCCCGGTAACTCCCCCATTTTCAGCTATTTATTGGAGCTTGTTTTGTGTCTTTGGGAACAAAACTCATTTCTTTTAGTTCTGAATCTTCAAGTTCAAAACAGGGATGCAGGAGATATTTGTTGAATGAGTAAGTGCCAAATAATAAGGGTGGAGGTAGAAGCTTTTATAGAAGTTGTGATTCTAGCTGGGTCAGGATGGGAGCAGGGAAGGCCCTAGGAGAGGTGGCATTGGAGCTCTGCCTTCAAGTACGGTGGCATGGGGTTGGGAAGATGCAGGGGATGCCCTAGCGGTCATTCTCTATGTGCGGTGTTCTATAGGGCCCAGGAATCTAGAATAGGCCCCTCCCCTGCTCAGTACTAGAGTAAAATAAGGAGGCCAGTCTCAGGAGTCCATCTGGGCTGGTGTCTGTCTTTGGTACTCGACTTGGTTATATAACTCGGCAAAGCCGCCTTCCCTCAGTCTGCAGCCGGCATGGCAGACAGGCACCCCATCCTTGATCGTGAACTGCCCTGGGGGAAAGGAATGCAGAATGATGGCTTGCATTTTCATCTTGACTTCTCCTTTGGAGCTGTCTTTCTGGATAGTAGAGAGGTGACCTCAGCAGCCAGAGACAGGAAAGAGCAAAATGAGTCATCTCAGGCCCTAATGAGGTACATGAGGGACCCCTGCTGGGAGGGTCAGGTGAGGTTGCGCTGTGCCCAGGGTGGGTTTTGCCTCGGGCCTCTAGGCTGCACTGGAGCAGTGCTGAGCTAATTTTACCCACAGGAGCTGACTTTGCTGAAGGGCAGGGCTTATGACATTGACCTGAGCGTTCTGCGATGCCCAGAGAGCTCCCAGGGTACAGCCCTGTTACGTACAGGCTGATTTTCTTCCTCGAGATGCATACGTTTTTCCATTCAGCGTGCCTATCAGCAAGCAGAGTGCATGGAGCTACAGGCTTGGTGGAAGGCGGTGGGGCTGGTTTTGGATCCGGCCTCCACTCCTTGCTTACCAGCCGTCCTACCTTGGACAAGTTATATAATCTCTCTGAGTCTCAGTTTCCTCGTTTGCAAAGTAGGACTTCTCGCAGTGTCCTCCACTGGCTCTTAGGATCACACATCGGGTGACACTTGGCCGGCGTCCCCATGTGCCAGCCACTGGTGCTGCTGCTTTGCTCATAGTGACTCATCTAATCCTCTAAGCAGACCGGTAGGGAAGGCACTCATGCTATCTCTATTTTGCAAATGAGGAAGCAAGGACAGGAGCAGACATTTCTGGAGGCCTACTCTGTGGAGCTGCACAGAGCAGATGGGCTCGGTCTGCAGCCGGCATGCCTTTGAGGTACTCAAGTATTCAGTGGCAATTCTGGAAAACAAAGAGGTCAAGCCAAGAATTCTCGGGAAAGAGTCAGCACTTCTGCTGTGAACACTCTTTGTTTTACATGACTTAGAGTTTAAGTTGGCCGTAAACTAGTTTGTGTGGTTCTGATTAGCTTATGCCCTCTATTTCTGTTCCCTAGGTCTGTTAGGCTAATTGTGGTAAAGTGAGCTCTTTTTCTTCCCTCCACAGAGGCCAGGGAGAAGGTCCCAGGTACAGGCAGACTTAAGGCATACTTCAGCAGTTGAAGTCGAGGTATGGATCATCAGTGAGCTGATCTACTGTATCCACCTCCCACCCCGCCCCAGGCCTTCTGTATCTTCAGGCTTAGAGGGCAGGACAGAGGTTCCACATCATTTGAGTGGAACGGAGTTCATTTGGGGAAGAGATGCTCACAAAATTGTTAGAAAGGCTGGAACAGTGGCTGCAGTCCAGCGATGAGGAAGCCACTGCTGGGGCCTCCACACTTATCTCAGTAGCTTCCTTGCTGGTTATTGGATACTGGATTGCCACATGGAGTGGCCTTGGACTCACGATGGTGCTTGCCTATAGAAGGAGGCAGGAAGCTTTAGCCTCACTCCCACCTTGTAGGTCTCACACAAGTACATTCGATGGCTGGATGCTGGTTCACTAGCTTCCAGGCAGTGTGGGAAATGTAGTTTCTAGCAGTCTGCTTCTGCAGTATGAGAAGGTGCTTTAGGGGTGGGAAGGAGTTTTGGTGAGTCCATCAAGAATATGCACCCACCACTACACACTCCTTTAGAAGTGCCTGTGCAGTATTATCCCCAGACACTTAATATGTACAGTTATAATACCGCAATATATTAGGTCTGATGTTCTACTCAGTATTTATTTACATGAAATATATAACATTAATACACTTGTTATCCCCAAAATGCAGGCCATTTGCCCAATTTCAGTTTCTGAGTTGTGTTCTCCTTAGCTTTTTTTTTAAATTCCAGCATAGTTAACATGCAGTGTTAACATTAATTTCAGGCGTACTGTAGAGTGATTCAGTAGCTTATTGCGTCACTCAGTGCTTATCATAATGGGTTTTCCTTAGTTTTAATCAAAGTGGTTGATTTGTAATTTTCCTGTTCAATTCAGTTCCTCTTGGGAATCATGCCCCGGACAGTTGTCTTGTTTACACGATTTGTTCCCAGCTGTTTATTAGACACTTACTATGAGACTGACACTATGTTGGATTTGGCACTGTGGGCGGAGAATTCATGGATTCTTCCATTGGGGACCCTCCCCGGGAAGAGAATGACTAAGTCAGGTACATGATAAGCTTACAGGAAGGTTATGATTGACATGCTGGACTGTAGGCTGAGCAAATTGAAAGAGAAATGGCCCCGACTGCCCTGAGAAGCAAGGCAGGTTTCATGGAGGGTAACCGTGGCTGGGTGGTTCTCGGGTGGGGGCAATAACATCTGTCCAAGGGACCTGTGCAGATGTGGGGAGTGGTTTTTGTTGTCTCAGGGCTGGAGGCCAGAACATGATTGTCACTCAGTAGACAGGGCCGGAGATGCTAGGTGTCCTGTAAGGCATGAGGCACTATATAGATAGCTGCCTTTCTTCAAAGAGCAGTCATATTCCTGTTGGGAATGATCAGCAGGCCTGGAAGGATAGCTAGGATATGTCTACTTGATCTTGGGCTGGGGAGGGTAGTAGTTCAAGCAAAGGGAACAATGCAAGCTAAGAGTTTAGTCCGAGTAAAGCAAAGAATGTGTGCTGAGTGGCAGTGGGAGGGAGTTAGTTCTGGGTGAGAATAGAAGGTTGAGTCCCAGTTACCGAGAAATTTGAGATATCACATAGAGCACTTGGACTTAGCCTCTTGCCATTGGGAAGCCACTTGAGATACTAGTGCAAAGTCCGTGGAGCAGAAACCTAGCCTTGTCTTACCACCGTGTCTCAAGTAGACATCAGTGATGCCTTCTGAATGAATGAATGCCCCTGGCACGTTGTTAACAGGAGTTGGACTCGTTGGTACCTGAATTTTTGCCAGGTACCGGAGTCTGTGGTCCTGGAAGAGCCCAGCAGGCAGCATTCGGACTTCAGGAGAGTACAGGGTGGTCTGCTCCATGCATCCTGTCTCCACATGAGACGAGAGGGTGGGCCTCAGGCAGTAGTCACATTGCCTCCACTGCAGAGAGAAGCTGATGTCTTAAGCAGCTTGAAGGAGACAAGGCTTCATCCGCTGCCCTCCCTTGTGAACCCTGCAGGCTGCGAGGCATGTGCAGTGCAGACTGAGTCCGCATTAATGCTCCTGTCTCTCAAGGTAATGAAACATTGCCAGTCCCACCAGCAGTTTGCTGACAAGCTTCCTGCACCATGACCATGACTGCAGCTGCTCTTTGGGGAGTGGCTTGCTGGTCCAGGTGGGGATGCTGTCATGTGCTGTGCCCTGGGCCACCCTATAGAGTTCTGGGGGGCCCTTGGACACTCTGGTCAGTTCTCCTTCCTCCTTTCAGGATGGGCTTTGGGGCGTGGGAGGGAAGGCTTGGAAGGGGACTGCCCAGACGTGTGTGAGATGCTACCTTGTTAACATCTCTCCAGCGTTTCATTCTGAACCCTTCAGGAGGACAGAAATGGGGTGTGGATGTGTGGGGTGGCCCCGGGGTTCTTATTTTATGGTTCAGGAAAAGGAAGTGATTTGCCCAGGGTCCCACAGTGAGCTAATGGCAGGCCAGCCCAGCACCCCCATAGTGGGATTTTGATTGTCCTTGGCTACTGGGGGAGAGTGGGTAATGACACAGGCTCTGAACTTGGCCCATGGGCTCAGCTACTTAACTCCCGTATGGACCCCCAGCTTCCTCATTTGCTAAAAGGGTGTCGTGGTCCTATCTGACATTAAGCATTTAAGAAAATGGGGTGTTCGATTTATTAACTACAAAGAAATACGGAAGTATTTCTTCTTCTTTTGATGTGGGTGTTAATGGACTGGAAATGGGTGGGACTGTCTGTAGAGAAAGGATGGGGGGTGAAAACTTGGGGATCTGCTTCCTCATTGCACAGAAAAAAGATTTTGCAATCAAATTTGGAGGCAAAGCACTAGTGGGGAGATATGGGCAAATCTCAGGGTTGGAGGAAGTGGGGGTACATTCTTCCCTGGAGCGGGGGATTCATGTAGCAAATATAATGGGAGATGTGGCTAGAGAGATGGGTTGGGCCCATCCTGGAGATCCTGAATGCTGGCCTGAGGGCTCTGGGATATTATTTCTTGTGCAGTTCATATTACTGGTTGGGGTCCGCTGGGAATGCCAGGGTGACCTGGGGCTTAAGCTGGCAGCACCTTCAGGATGGCCAGGGAGCCTAGGGCGAAACTCAGGCAACAGACAGAGGATTGTGCAGTTGGAGCAGGGGCCTTCAGATGGGGCAATTCCCAAGTTTGGGGCACGTTTATTTCTTAGAGTGGTTCCACTTTCTCCTTGAGGTTATAATCAAAATGATGATATAGGTATAGAGCTGAGAAGTTTTCAAGTTTCATACCCATTAACTCCTTGGTTCTACCTAAATTAGGGGGAGATAGAAAGGAAGATTGTTCTCACTCCTCTTTTATAGATAAGGAAATGGAGACTCAGACAGATGGGATTTTTGAAGCCACTTGGCTGGTTCATATGGAAGGCAGAAGTGGGGATGCCCGGTCTAACACTTCCTCCTGTGCCAATGACCTGGGTCAGTGGTTTTCTTAACCTTGCTTTCTCCACCCTTGACTGTCTTGGTTGACTTTCTTGGAAGCCTAAAATGGCCTTGGGTTTCAGAGGTTCCCGAAACAAGCTGTAAGATTTTTCACAGATGAGCTGCGGGGAATTGGGAACACAAATGTTTTCCTTCCTCAAGCTCTTTATTGCTGTCATATTGTTTTTTCAGGTTGGAAATGCGCCTGAGAGCACTGAGCCCCAGTCACATCTTGAGCCTCTTCTTTGCTTTGGACACAGTGCTACCTCTTTCCATCTGTGAATTTACATCCATTTATAGATGAGGAGATCATAATGCAGTATTTATCGTCACACTTTACTAAGCAACTTACACACATTAGGTAGTTCTCCTAAGAGCCCTATTTGGTAGATAACACTGTTACTTCCCATTTTTCAGATGAGAAAAATGAGGCTTAGTGAGATATGAGTAACTTGCTTAGTGAGAACACAGGTCCTAAATAGACGAAGCTCCAAGTTTCCTAATTGGAGAACTCTTTCCTCCCTGCTATCCCATATATTAGCTGTCTCCCTGGTAAAAACACAGAGCTGCTTAATTAAGGAGGTACAGCTCACCTTGGAGGTTACACCATGAGAGTTGGGAGGTACTGTGAAGAGCTCAGAAAGCTGCTGGTTTTCAAGCTGTGCTTTCCTGAGTAACACAGCATTGCAGAACTCCAGGAGTGGGGTTGGGATAGGGGTACTGGGTGGTGGAGGCGGCAAGTGGGGGAGAAGAGCTGGGGAAGGGGAGCTCTGGAACCCAGTCGGAGCAGCTCTGGTGTTATCTCCTTTACAAGTAAGCATCTGCAGAGCATTTTGTTTAAAGGAAGGTCTCTGCTGCTGCGGAAGAAAAAAAAAAAGTTTGAAAACCACTGTGCTAGCCCAGTGTGTCTGTTCACTAAAGCTGAGAGACAGAGTGGCTTAGCACCGATCACATTTGTGAGGGGTCCTGGTTTTTTTTTTTTTTTTTTTTTTTTTCCCTTTTTCAAGGAACCGTGCCTTCTGTCTACCTCCTCCTGAGGCCTTTGGGCACCTGGCTGCAGGTTCAGGGTCACGTAGCCTTAGAGTAGCTGTGGAAACTTCAGGCCACCCCCTGAACACCATCCTTGCCCTGTCTCCTTCACCTCGGCTGTGTCTCCTCTTCAGACCTTGGGAACCTCACTGAGATTAGTTCCATTTCTGTGAGGGATAGAGTGGAGACGACAGCCAGTATTGTGTTACTCCACTGGCCCAACCTTCAAAGACATTGTTTAACTGAAAACTTGGGACAATCGAGTGTTCATTGTATGCACAGTGCTGAGCACACGGGCCAGGCTCCTGACTCCGAGGGCCTTCTGGGGAGACAGAAGAAAATCAGGAATATGGCCAACTCTTTTTGTAGAGAGTTATGCTTGTGGTATATAGGATGGTTATCTGTGATAGTTATGTAAGGATGATTTCATCTCGTAGAAATAGGATAGGCAGAGTCGATAGGCAGAGTCTGTACAATAGGAAAGAAAGTTAGAAATTGGAGAGTGCATTCTAGAATTGCAAGGGATTGAGTTTGCATTGGGAGTTAGTTATTCCTGGGCTCTTCCACTTACTGTCTCTGGGACTTGCACAGTTTACTTTTCCTTTAAGCCTTTATTTCCTCATCTGTATGATGGGTAAGATTGCCTATGTCACAGGGTGTTTGATGGGGTCAAATGGGATAATATATGCAGCCTGGTTAGTATAATGCCCAGCACAGAGTAAACGTTCTTTAAATTTTGGTTGTTTTTGTGATTATTACTGTTATTTTCCAGTGAAGAGTGAAGGAGACCATTTTTTAAAAACCTGATCAGAGCGTTGCATCTCAAAAAACAGCACTCTGCTTTCAGAAATAGAATCCATCCAATCGCCTTAAGCCACACTAAGTATTCGCTTCAGTTTGCCTGGCTGACTTACCTCTTTTTGTCTCCACTTGTGTGCCCACTAGTGGCCCACACACGTAGCTGGTCACTGGACACGGCTCTTTCTTGCCTGGGCTCAAATCCTTCCATTTGCCTGGAAATGTCCTTTGTCACTGCCCCTGTCCTACCCTCATTTAATCCCTGGCCTGGAAGTCTGTGCCTCCCACAGAGGGAGGATTCCCTGCTGAAGTCAGAACTAAAGGAGTTGGCCACCTCTTGTCCCATGTTGCATTCATGTCTGCATCTCAGAGCTCTTTGCTGTATCTTCCCTTGGGATTCGGGCACATGCTTTTAATGGGTGATCACACATCGCTGTGATAAATTAATTTAGTGCCTTTCTCCAATGTTAGGCACAAGGAAGCAGATGATAAAATGCAAACCAGAAAACAATCATCACTGAGCTGTGTGCTCATCAGCCTTGGAAATGGATTTCTGGGGAAGCTCTGGACCCTCCTTAAATGACATTGATGACTTGGATCTTTGCAGAAATTGAAGAGAATCCTGATGACTAGCATGTTGGGAGAGGCCTGAAGGAAGCCAGTCCAGTGAACTCATACTCTCAGAGATTCTTGAGTACCCTCTGCTCCCCCCTGGGTGATCTGCAGCCCACCTCTGGTATGCAAATGGACCTCTCTGTGGCCTGGGACTCCTGAATTCCAGGTTGAGCCTCTGAGAAGAGAGCTGAGCTGGGAGGTTAAATGGGTTGCTGATTTCTGTCTTTTTAGTATGTGCAACTTGAAATATCCTGTGCCCTTGATTAATTCATGCTTGGGAGCTTCCTTAGTGCTCTCTGGTAAATAGCTCGTTACTGTACACTTATTTCCCCACGGGCTTATTGCAGAGAGACTGGAGCCTGTGTTTCTAACAACTTCTCCAAGGAGAACATCACAGGTCACGTTTCCGGAACTGAGGCTCTCAGGGGGTCTTCCGTACCTCCCTCTCAGTATTACCTCGCTTTGGGCTGGCATTTGCTTGTAGCTGAAAAGGGAGCGCTGAAAATCTGGACGCTGAGCCTCAGCTGCCAGGGAGAAGCACAGAGAAGGCAGAACCCTGTAGGACGTCAAATCATTTTCCTTTCATTCCCAGAGCCTTCAGGATTCTTTGTCTTGAGAATGACCTCACTGCTTTTTTGTATTTGTAATGGAATGCGCAGTCATTTACAAGTAATCACACAATAATCCCTTACACTTTTGGACCGCCTTCCCGTTTTCCAGAGGGTTTTAACTCTCATTATCTCATTTGATCCTCAGAACTGCTCTGAGAGGAGGCAGAAGGGCCATTTTAATTTCTAATTTTCAGGTGTAGAAACTGAGGTTTAGAAAAGTTAAACAGGTGCCCGGAGGTCACACAGTCTTCCTGGCGCGGAATTGGACCTGGAATCTCAACTAGTCTAACTTCTAAAGCAGTCTTCCTTTCGTGATCTACTGTGGGTGTGACCTTGGGAATATACTTGGGCTCACTGAGCCTCCTCTTTGCTGTCACGATATTGGGTATACTACTCCCGGTGGAGTTGCGAGTAGGATTCAGTGAGACTGTCTGGGAAGGCCTTTATAAACTGATAAAGTGCGCTGCCAATGTGAGGCATTGCTGCTGCTTGTACATTGAATTCAAGTAGTGCCATTGGAACTGGCAGAATGGAATATTCTCTCCCCCGCATGGTAAAGACAGAAAGGTCTGCAGTGGTGTTGGATGGGCAAGTTGGCCCCACTGTCCTGCCTGCAGGCTGCTTTGTTACTCTGAGAGTGCTTGAGCAGGCCAGGCCCTCTTTTCCTGAAGAACTTGCTCTTAATGTTCTTTGGAACAGCCTTGTCTCCTGGAGACAGTTTTAGGGAAGCAGGAATGGGGATCTGGGAATGGGATCTGCATCCCTGAGCTTTTTTCAGGAAGGGTGGGAATGCGCCCTCGGGGAGGGGGTAGAGGTGGGCGGATGAACAGGTCTCCAAGGTCCCTCTCCTCATTTCTCAGCAACTGGGAATTACTAGGGCAGGTGTCATGAGTCCCTAAGGCTGGCCGTCCACATGCAGTATTGGGGGTGAGAAGGGTTGCTTAGCAGCAGTGCTTCTTGGGAAAACCCAGAAAGGTTGGCTTTCAAGTTGACAACAGATGCTTTGAGAGTTAGCGGCGCGATGGCGCTGGGAGATGGCCAGAGTGCCTGAGGGTCGAGATCGTGGGTAGCTTCATTTCGGTATCTAGATTCACCTACCAAAATTCCAAGGCAGTGGAACAGACACAGGTTGTTCGAATGGTTGTAAGGGGCTGGAGGATGAAGAATAGGAGGTTGAAAGGCAGGAGCCAGATTTTGTTACCATATAAGGAAGAACTTTCTATTGGGAAGATGGAATTTACAGCTGCAGGAGGTAAATGATCAGTCCCTCACTGGAGACCTCAGGGTGACCATGGGGGGATTTAGGACCGGGGCGGGGAGGGCTGTCGGGCTTAGTGGTAGGGTCTTCTCTCCTTTTAAGCTCCCAGAACCTGTGGCTCTCAGTGGTCAAGGGGACCAGAGGTACACATACATCAGGGAATGTGGGTCCTCTTTGTGGGTATGGAAACTTATCTCCAAATGCAATTTTGCAAAATGAAAGGGAGACATAAGGTCTTTCTTGGTTTTCATTCCTGTCCCTGTAGTCTGCTTACTCCTTGGTTTTCACAGTTTCCAGGTCGTCCATGGGCAACTGTTCTCCATGGAATGTCGTTTCCCTCTCCTGGTATCTTCCTGTTTGTGTATTGGAAGGGACTCTGAGCTCCTGACAGGAGGACAGTCTTTCTACAGAACCACCAGGTCACATGGCTCCACATGCAGTCTTCTCAGTTACAAAGGAAGACCATCCCTTTAGCCTCTGCGGAGCTGCCTCTGGGACCTCTTGGGGGTACTGCACTGGCAGGAGTTCTCTACTGAGTTCTGGTTCTGGCATGTGGTGACCCTGTTTCCCTACCTTATATTTGTGTGTGTTTCTTAAACACACAATGAGCAAGAAATGCTTGCTGCTTTGTGGATATTTAGGGCATATTTGCAAAAATATAAAGTAAATAATCAGGATAACTGTGTCATGACTATTGGGAAAGACCAAGTAGAAGCTGCTTTTAGAGCACGTTGCTGGAAAGTTTCAGGTGATCCACCTGCTTTGTAGATGATAGAATATAAGCTACAAGAGGAGAACTGAGTTTTCCACAATCTCGAGTGCCCGACCTGGGCTTAGGGCTTGGGTGCCCTGGTTCCCTGAGTGGTGCTGTTTACTGCTGGAAGGTTCTCTGGGGATGAGAACTAGCAGCCTCATGGCGCAGACCAGGAGGTGGGCAAGGATTCTGAAAAACAGCTCACATGACCTAGAGAAAGCCTTTGCCAATAGTAGAGCAAGATCACTGTAAAATAATTGAACTGCTGGGAAGCCGAGGTGTAGATTCCCTTCTCCAGGCATACGCCTCCTCCCCTGCTCTGCCGTTTTCCCCAGCATCCCATCTCTTTCCTTTCTCTTCTCTTAGTTCCGTCTGAAGTCATTTTAGACCAGATCTGTTCCTAACTGACTTTCTGGTCCAATTTAGTTACCAAACACTTCTTGGGACCTATAAATAAATAAATAAATAAATAAATAAATAAATAAATAAATAAATATTTTATTCATTTATTTAACAGAGAAAGACACAACGAGAGAGGGAACATAAGCAGAGGGAGTGGGAGAGGGAGAAGCTAGGCAGGGACCCTGAAACAGGGCTCGATCCCAGCACCCTGGGGTCATGACCTGAGCCAAAGGCAGATGCTTAATGACTGAGACACCCAAGCGCCCCCTTCTCAGGACCTTCTGATCAACAATTTAAATTAGGCATTTAACCCTCTTCCCTCTCCCCCACTCCCACAACAATGTTCTCCTGAAAGTCTGGTTTTATTCTGGGTTTTCCTGCCTGGTGTCTGTCCTATGAATAACTCATGCAAAAACTAAGTTCCCAGGAGGATTCTTGGCCCAAGGGTGTCAGGGAATTGGGGTCAAGGGTGGGGATTGTTTTTGGCCTCATCGGCATCAGAAGAACTGTGGACTGGCTTCTTGGTGACCTCTTCAGGTACACCCCCCCCCCACTCCAGATGCCAACCCCCTTTCCTCTGAATTAATAGATTGACTCCATAAATGTCATTGTATTCTGGACGGCCCTATTCCTCAGGTGAACGTAAAGCCTTTCAACCCCGTCATTTCCTTGTTTGGGCTGCGGAGCCCTTTTTCGTGGAACAGGACAGCCTGTGGAGAAGTTGAGACTCTACTTCTTTTGGGGTTAATCATTTACTCCGAGTAAGGAATTGTGTCATAAGTGGGGGCATGTTCTTCAAGTGCCAGGGGAGAGAAGGGTGATTTTTCTGACATCCTCTGGCCTGCTTCTCCATATATGGAAAAGTTTACCCACCACACTGATCTATTGGAAGAGAAGGAGGTGACTCAGGGTTTAGGAGAAGCAGGATTTGAATTCTTGTTTCCAGAAACAAAGTCGCCCCCGTCCACCACCCCCCACCCACCTCCGTCCCCTCCATTCCTTTGCCCCTTGTTCTGGAAGCTGAGGAGAGAATGTGTCAGTGCTGTTCCCCTCGGGCCTTGGGACCACCTCTTTGCAGTGAGACTCAGGGTGTGTGAGAGGGAGTGAGGGCCGGCGGAGGGCCCGCTGCCTGTGGGGCCTGACTCGCGTGAGTACATCATTATTGATAGAGCGAATGGCAATTCTGCTCGCAGACCTGGGGCTCGCAGACCTGGCGCTGGCAGCCCTGAAGGCTTGCAAGGCCATGAAACATGTTGCTGGGAGCGCTGGCCACTTTAATTTGGGGTGTGGACAGCTGCTTTCCCAGGGGAACTCTTCTCACAGTGGGATTTAGAGACCGACTCTGCCCGAGGGAAAATTCTATTTGTATGTTAAAAAAAAAAAGATATTTCCTCCCACCTGAGGCTTGACCAGAGATGGGTAGAAAGGTAATTTGGGAGTATTGTCCGATTGCTAGGGCTAGAGCCAGAAGCCAGAAGGACGTTTGTGGACACTTGGGGAAGGATAGTTTTAGCTTGAAAAGCAGAGTTACGGTTGGCCTTAAGAGCATAAAAAAATATTGCTATCTATGCAGCATTTGTATGGCTTCGCAGTTCGGATTAAAATCCCGGGGTGCAGGATGTTGTGACGGTGGATGGACTGGTAAAGCTGGGAGGGGCCTTAGAGACAACTGGGTTGGTCTGCTTTGGTGTGTAGCAGGATGGTGGGCAGTGGAGGCTCCCGGGGGCACAGCTGACTCACCCTGTGGCTACAGGGCCGATTAGTGGGGATTGGAGCCCAGGTCTCTTGGCTCTCAAATCATTCCTCCTTCCATTCCACTTCAGCTGCCCGCACAGGCCGAGGTGGAGAGGAATGTGCCCGTTTTGCAGGTAAGGAAACAGGGACGCTGGATGCCAGAGCTGTCCACGCTTACCCATCCCCTGGGTGAGACAGAGCTGGCACCTGGTTCAGCCAGTTCAGACCTCTTTCTGTCATGTTCATGGGCTCAGATCCCTGAATTTATTTGTAAATTTTTCCTTTTTTTCCCCTTTCTCGGTTTCTACTTCCTTTTGTTCTGCTTCTGGTCATGGGAGTGTTGTTGGAATGTGAGTTGTTGCCTTCTGATCTGCTCTGCTGTCTGTCTCTTTTTCTTGCCTGAAAGGGGATGACAGCTTGTCCAGGCTGCAGAACTGAGTAGTGGGGGCCCTTATTTCGGTTTGTTTCAGGCGGTGGAGATTTTGCATGGGCCTTGAAAGAGACTGAGCACACTTGCCGTCTTAGCCTCTAGCACCTGCCAGGATCCTGGAGTGTAATTCCCATTGAAAGGTGAGCCTGACTCTGAACAGATTTTATACACAGACACACACACACGTACAGACGCACATACACACACACAGCCATGTACACACAGACACACACTCATAGACACACACACACAGAGCCATGTACACACACACACTCACAGACACAGACATACACAGACACACACACAAATACTTGTAGATACACACACACACACACACACACACACACACACTTCTTTGCTTTCTCTGATACCATGAGAATCTGATAGCAAGAGAGACTAAGAGGGCACCGCCCTCTCTTATAGTCTACCAGATTGTAGACTGATAGATTGTCTACCTGGCCACGAGTAGTTCTTTGTAGTTAGTTTGGTTTCTGATGAACCTGGGGGTCCTTTCCTCTAGTTCAGGGAAGATGCTGGAGATGTGTCTTGGGGAAGCTCTTTCAAGCCAGTGGCATTAGGCGATGGATAGTAATAGCACAGGAAAGGGCTCTGAGGCTCTGTCTGTCCAGGGCTGAAGGGGAGGCCCCCCAGCTCCCTGAGCTGCTCTGAAGCACCAGGGAAACAGGGTCCTGCCCAGGACCCTGGGAATCTGCACCCAGCGTGTCTCCTACTCCATAGCTATGGTTGGGCGGCGTGTGAGCCCGGAGAGCAGGAGGCTGCCTGGAAGCAGGAAGGGCTTGAGAGGTTTCCCAGCTCTGGTGGTGACAGACAGGGGCACTGAGAGGTTGGGGCTGGTGGTGCGGGTGTACATGCTGGTACGGTGAAGAAGGAGCACTGACATGAATTGAGGGCTCTCTGGGTGCCAGGCACTGGGGTAAGCACTTGACCTCAATCCCTGAGTCTCTACTACCGCTACCCATGAGTAGGTGCTATTTTTTTTTTTTCAATTTTATCTTTCATTTTGGTAAAAAATGCATAACATTTACCATCTACACATTTCTAAGTGTACAACTCAGTAGTGTTGAGTGCAGTCAACCTCTCCTACAGCCCATCTCCAGAGCTTCTTTCATTCTGTAAAACTGAAACTCACCATAGCCGTTCCACACGGACTCCCCATTCCCCTCACCCTGGCCCCTGACAACTGCCATTCTCCCTTCTGTGTTGGTGAATTTGACTTCTCTCTGCACCTCTCATGAGGTGGAATCCTCCAGTATCATCCCTTTGGTGACTGCCCTGTTTCACTCGGAGTAACATCTGCATGCTTCATCCGCGTCGGGGCGTGTGTGAGAATTACATACGTACACACCACACTGTGTCGATCCCTGTAGGTACCATTGTTTTACCTCCATTGTAGAGAGGAAGAACCTAAGACTTGGAGGGCTTCAGTGGCTCGGAGTCACGTGGTCAGTAGCGGAGCTGGGATTTGAACCCAGGTAGTGTGATGTCAGAGCGCATGCGATCAGGAGTGAGCAGCTGTTTGATTTCGGTTAGCAAGAGCGGGACAACTACCTCCTCACACCTTGCTGTGACATTTCAGTAACCAAGTGTTCCAAAGGACCTTGTAGAGGTATTTTCCTCTGTGTTCAAGCCACACGTGAAGCCCTCCTCTGGCAAATGGTAGGAGATCTGTGGCTCTTCTTGTTTGTAATCTTTGTCCCTTTCCTTCCTCTTACTTTTCTGTCTCCCTCCCCAGTTTCCTCCTGGGGGAAAAAAAAATCACAAATGGTGTGCCTCTTTCTTAGATACTTAAGATCCTTTATGCTATAAGACAGACTATATAAGTCAGTGATGTGATATCAGGTGTTTTTGTTGCCGCTCTGTCTATGGAATGCTGGGTTCAGAGCAGTGGACAGAAATTGCTCGTGTGATCTGTCTGACCCAGCTCTGGTGCTAATTTAGTGTTTGACTTGGGATATGATGCTTCTTTCTGAGCCTCCGTTTTTCCAACCTGGAAGATGGACTGGTTGTCCGTGACAGGGAGCAGTCTGAGCTGAGCCCACATGAGGTGTTCTACATGATTGATCTCCTTCTGTCCTCCTAGCACTCTGCAGGGGCTGTTATCCCCATTTTACCCAAGGAAAGTCAGTTCTAGAGCAATGGGAAAACTTGCCTAAATGCCATCAGCTCCAGAGTTGCAAGCGGTTGTGATCCATGTCCGACTCCAAGGCCCGGGCCTTAGCCACGGTGCCGGGTGCTTTGCTCTTAGTGATCTGTAAGGTTTCTTCCCTTGGTGGCACGTATTCATCTAATTTTATTAAATGTTTATTGGATTCCCACTTATGTGCTTCATACTGTTCTGGGCACCGAGCCAGCACTGGGTTTGGAGTGAAGAAGAAGACACACAGAACAATGATTCTTTGGAGCTTACATTCTAGTAGGGATGTGTGGAGGAGGCAGATAATAAATGAACATGTAAACAGGAGGGAATGATAAGTAACACTGTGAGGATTCACCCAGGGTGCTCAGACGGTGAGTGAATGAAGGAGAGGATCTGGGTGGTGATGTTTAAGCTGAGCTCTGAATGTCAGGGAACCAGCCACGCAAAAGTCAGAGGGGAGAAGCATGCAGAGGGTTCTGTCAATGCCCAGGCCGTGGAGCGGGAATGAGTCAGAGTTTGAGTAATAGAAGGAGCCTAGAGTGCTAGGAAGTAGTGGGCTGCAGAGAGAGAAGCACGATAGCAGGGCAGGGTAAGGGCTGCTGGGTGTAAGTAAGCTAGGGAAGGGTCTGACCTGAGTGGAGGGGTGATGGGAAGCATCTGAGGATTGGACCAGCATCATTCTGCCTGCTGTCGGGGGAATGGATTACAAGGAGGGGGGCAGGGGTAGAAGCAAGGAAGTTAGGAGGAGACTCCTTCTGGAATCAGGAGAAAGGTAGTGGTAACTTTAATTAGGGTGGTAGAAGCGGGTCCAGAGAGCAGTGACTTGGTGCCTGACGTGTTTTGGAAGGGTTGTCTACAGGATATCAAGTGCAGTGTCCTTCTAAAAAGTGTTGAGGTCAATGGGCAGAAATCTGGGAGACCCTGATGTAGGTGAAAATGTGCAGTGGAGGGTGCACAGACTTGCAGCTGATTCAGACTAAGGAGTCTGTGTGCTCCCCGCTTTGGTTTCTAGCCTTGAACTTCTGGCCAGGGAACAGAGGGCAGTGGCTTCCTGCCTCTGACTTCCTGGCTGAGAGTTGCTAGAATGCCCCAAAATAATCCTTACAGAACACGCTGCTTCCTTTGCTCTCCCTGGGTATTTGTATAAAGCATTCTTTCCCACCAAGCCTGTGGAACATTCAGAGTGATGTTGACTTTGTGGGCTGTATTTAACATATTGTTTTTCCCTGATGTGTCGTCTAACCCTGTAGGGATTTCTGCCTCCTATAGATTCTCTGGTGAGCGGCCTTCAACCACTCTGTAAGATGGGTCTGGAAGGCTCAGTGGGAACCCAGTAGAGCTGGGATTTCAAGGCTCCACTTTGGCTTGAGGACCCTGGTCCAAGGGTACCTCCTAGACCTATTTCATGGACATTTGATTTCATAACTTACTGGCCCTCGCCTCCCCCTTTATAATTCCTTTTAATGGCCTGGACTTTCCTGTAAATTCCCTATTTTTCAATGGCATGGAGAAACTGGTCTCATAGAAATTGGATGATTTAGTTACCTGGGTGGCTCAGTTGGGTGAGCATCCGGCTCTTGGTTTTGGCTCAGGTCATGATCTCACAGCTGTGGGATCGAGCCCCATGTTGGGCTCCATGCTTAGTGCGGTGTCTGCTCCACATTCTCTCTCCCTCTCCTTACCCCTCTGCCTCTCCGCCTCCCCCCTGCACATGTGTTCTCTCTCTATAAAAATAAGTAATAAATGAAATCTTAAAAAAAATAAGTTAGACGATAGGGTCTATGTGATGTTGTGTGTGAGTCAGGCTGGGAATCTAAGAATCCTGACCGAGCCTTGTGCTCTCTGACCTAAGTGACCACCAGACCCAAGTGACCCCGCATGGGACCTCACGTCCCCCAGTGTCTCACGGCATTCTTATATGACGGTGGGCCTGAGCCTGGTGATGCTCAGAGATCATAGTTGAAATAACTTGAAATTGACTCCTGGGGCTTCTTCACACACTTCTCTTCAAATGGTTTGCAGTCTGTCTTAACAATTTTTTTTTTTTAATAAAACCTCTTGAGCCTTATCTTTTAAAAACTGTTTTATTTTTGCTCATTTGGATTTCTTTTAAAGTTTCTTTCACATGACCCATTCATTTAGTCAACAAACATTTATTGAGTTCTTACTGTATGCCAGGCATTGTGCTAGGCGCTGGGGATTGATTCAAAGATAATTTGGAGGCGTACGGAAGGGGAGTGGATAATTACAGCACAGTGAGATAAGCGCTATAATAGAGGGATATGTAAAGAGCTAGAAATAGCACTATGAATAACATCTCCGAACAAATTGCCTTCTTTTTTCCTTTTGGATTATTCCCTTATGTATATTGCCCAAAGTGGGATTACTGGGTCATTTAAAAGATGAAAACAATTTGGCACAAAAAGATGTAATGACTTGCCTGGGGAATACAGATCAATTTTCAACAGGGGGAAAATTGTTGACAATTCCAGATTTAGACATTTCACCAGGAGGATTGCTCCGTTTTTATACCACCCCTGTCATCATGGTGGTTTTGAGGGGGGAGTACCTAGTCTCAACCTGTCAGGCTGCTTGTAGAAACACATATCCTTATCTTTAATCTCACACATTAATTGTTAATTCTCACACCTGGCTCTGTAAATATGATTGTGTCCATTTTACAAATGAAGAAATTTGTAACTTGATTAGAAGGAAGTGACTTGCTCAGGGTTCCATAGAGATAATTCATGGAGAATCCAAGAATCAAGCATAGGGTTTTTTGATTCTAGGACTCTGGTCCTGTTCTCTGTGCTCCGTTCATCAGGCAGGGTACTTGTGCTCCAGCTGAGGCCTGGAATTCACTTAATGAGCTGTAGGGACTTTTCTCAGGAGGGCCGGAATATTCCAAAGAGGTATAGAAGTTCTGGTCCAGTGTTCCTGTTCAGTTAGAAGAGACCTAGAGGTCATTATTCCTGACTCTGTCCCAGGTCCTGGAAGGTTAGTGCATCACCTTAGCTCTGAAGCACAGAGTCCCAAGTGGGGCCAAAAGTGTGCCATAGTTCTGTTTTGAAGCATTTATTATTTTCCTCGTATATTCAGCTGTGTGTCCCTGACTGTAAATTTACTGATTTCGCCAATGAGGAATAAAAACTCCTGCCCCAGTACCCAGCTCATCATAGCCGGACAGCAATGCCTGTCCACTCTGAGCTTCCTCAAGGCTTTGGCTCACTCATCCCTAAGACAGCCATGTTTCCTGCCATTTTCCAGACATACCTGCTTTTTATCACCTTCATACTTTGGCTTATGCTGTTCCCTTAGCCTAAGGTGACCTAAGGTGACCTCTCCCATCTTCATCCAGAGAACTTCTGTTCCTTCTGTGCGCTTCTGCACAGAAACCACCTTCTGATGGAGGTGACCTCTGATCACCATCCACTCTGCACCCTGCACACTGCCCCACATAGGAAGGATCTCTGTGTTCTCTCTTCTGCTAACTCACACCACAGTGGGCTGTGGGGCAATAGAGTATAGCTCTGTGGTGCTTATGAGCATGGCATCTTCTTTCAGATCTTGGCCATGACACTGATAGATGTGTGAGCCATCAGGTCAGTTATTCTTCTTGAACCTGAGGCTCTTCATCTGTCAAATGGGTATAAATAATCATAGGAAGTCACAGCATTGTGAGGATTTATCACACATTCTCTGTGGTTTTTCTGTGGTTGTGCACCATATCCTACTTTGTATCTTGTCTCTCCTTCTAGATTGGGAGCTCCTTTAAGGGCTGGGAAGGAAAAACATCTTGCCTGTGCCTTTAACAAATGGGACCTTTCACAAAGGCTGCTTTAAGGGAAAGATTCCATATGACCTAACTGGTGACGTCAGGCTCATTACTAGTTGGAAGCCCCGGTCACATGGTGCCAGGCCTGGACGGGAGCGCTGTGATAGGGAGCTTTGGGCACACATAGAATGTGCTGGATGGGCCTCTGGCTCCTGCTTGGTAACAGGACAGAAGCTGGAGCTTGTGTGCAGCCTGTGTTCTGATTAATCACGTTGGGTAGTGCTGGCATTTCACTGAAGGCAGAGTGGAAATCCTGCTTGGAACGTGACACTTGGTTTCTTCTCTGGGTCTTTCACGGACAGGAGTTCCAGATTAGAGGAGATCAGTGAAGGTGTGGGTTTGGGGCACCTCTGAGAGCCACCTCCTCTGACTTCTCTGTGGGCGGGGCCACGGGGAGGGCATGCCTTTGGAGGAGGAAGCTGTCCTTTAGGTACCCCTCACCCTCGCTGTGCTTAGAAACTGACCATGGAAGGCGAAATACAGTTCTTAAAGGGGTAACTCTGTCTTTTAACTTTCTCTCGAATCATTTCCCAAAATGTAGTACCCATGAGTCTCAAGATCCAAATGTTTTAGCCTGGCACACAAGGTCGTTCATGTCTTGGCTGCAACATTCTTTTCTAGCCTCATCTCCCACTGCAGCCCTCCATGGGCTCTGCCACTGGCCTCACCAGATTAGTCACTTTCCATAAGAACACCCTGGACTCCTTACAGCCCTTAGCACATCGTGTTCCCTGGGCCTCTTTTCCTCCTCCTCACTCATGGAAATCCTCTTGGGTGTTCAGGCTTGGTTCAGAGGTCAGCATCTGCAGAGCTCTTCCAGACCCTCAGAACGGCAGTGTATGTATGTGTGCTTTGCACACTTTTCATTCTGTCTTACATATTTCAGTGTGTCCCTGGTGAGCCTAGGAGCTCTTTGAGACCTCAAGGCCAAGTCTGACTCAGCACCTACACCTGCTAAGTCCATAAACTGTGCCTTATTAAGGACAGGAGGTGCTAGCAAATGTCTCTTTTGAGCACCTGTGAAGACAGGGCACATGACATCATGTCAACTAACAGCTGTGCCGGAGGGGATGTTGAGAAGCTCAAGCTAGGGTTACCGCGGTTCGTTTGATTGTGAGCCCAGCCATTGGAATTCTGTTGAATTGGCCTGATAGCAGTCCACTGCTCCCCTTTCTCAGGCCTGCTTCCCACATACCCAGCAGATGTCTGCCTAGTGCCAGGCCTTGGAGCTTTTTGTTTCACTTAAGAACATAGAGTAAGGTAAAAATCAGGGAAGATTCTGCTTGGAATGTGAACATTTTTTAGTTTGAAAGTTCAGGCTTTTGGGGCGCCTGGGTGGCTCAGTGAGTTAAGCCTCTGCGTTTGGCCCAGGTCATGATTTCAGGGTCCTGGGATCGAGCCCTGCATGGACTTTCTGCTTGGCAGGGAGCCCGCTTCTCTCTCCCCCACACCCCCCTACTCCTGCCTTTGCTTGCTTCTCTGCCTGCTTGTGATCTCTGTCAAATAAATAAATAAAATCTTAAAAAAATAAAAAAAAGTCCGGGCTTTGTGTGGTGTTTTTTTGTTTTTTGTTTTTTGTTTTTTTTTTTAAATCCCAGAGCTCCTTAAGATGTAAAAACAAGGGGAGAATTTTTTAGTCTATGTCTGCCTCTAGCAAAATAACCATCTATAGTAGAGTTGTAACTGCAAATAATAAAACCTGGGTCATCGAGCTTGATTTTGAAGACTTGGGTTCAAGTCTTGGCTTTACCATTTGTCAGCCTCAAAATCTTGGGCAGTTGCCTGACCTCTGTAACCCTGTTTCTTTAGTGGACAATTGGGAAATTGTTCTTACAGGGTTGTTGCAAGGTATAAATGAGGTTTTGGGCATTAAATTGGGATTTTTATTCCTGTTTAATTCATGAGTTGGATTTGAAGGCCATTTTTTTCACTAATTTTTTTTTTCTTTTTTTGGGTACCATCTACACATAATGTTACATTAGTTTCTGGTGTATAATGCAGTGATTCGATATCTTTATGTGTTACGCTAGGCTCACCAGAAGTGTAGCTGCCATCTGTCACCATATCCCTCTGTTACAATATCATTAACGATACTCCTTATGCTGTGCCTTTTATTCTGTGACCTACCCATTCCCTATACTTCTATACTTCTATTCCCCTTTGCCCATTGTTGCCCATCCCCCCACCCCCTGCCTTCTGACAACTATCAGTTTGTTCTCTGTATTTTAGGTCTTACTGAAGGCCATTTTAAAATAGAAGTTTCAAAATGTTTGCTTTTGAAGGAAAATGCTTGGATATGTAAGTTTGCACACACATGTTTTATGTTTTCAATGACAAGTGAATTTTCATACAGCACGCTTAGGGGACATATATAGCTTACGACACTCAGTTATAGTCCACATAAATTAAAGCCACAGAATCATAGCTTTGAGAAATTCTGGAAGCCTTGGAAGACAAGGGACTGATCATTAAGGACTGCTGCTTGTGGGCTCTGTGCTGTGCCTCCTGGAGTTGGAATCCCAGGGCATGATTACTTAGACCCCGATGGGTAGGTGGTAGTAGGACTGTTTTGCAGACAGGGAGAGTTGAGCTCAGGGAGGTTAAGTAACCTACACAAATCCTGTATCCAAACATTCACCTGCATCCTGTACTCATGGTGGCCTCTAGAATGCCTTTCCCTTCCAGACGTGACGGTGCCTGCCTTTGCTTTGTGGGTCCTTTATCCTCTCCCTGCAGGAGAGGTCCCTGGTTCTGGACCAGATAGAGCAGTAGAAATGGGCCGTGTGGATGTCCCATAACTCATTTAATTACCCCGGAAGAGTGTCTTTCCTGTTCCTGCCAAGAATTTGTTCATTTTAAGCTCCTTTGACTACTCATTCTTCAGCCTGTTCCTGTTCTCCTGTTCGCGGAGAGATTTGCCATTGCACATCTCTTGTTTTGAGGTCAGGAATGTATTTGACGAGGACTTCATGTTTCATTTTAAAAAATTATAGGTGGAAACAAACAGGGTTGCTGGAGGAGTGGTGGGTGGGGGGTAGCATAACTGGGGGATGGGCATGAAAGGGGGCACGTGACATGATGAGCACTGGGTGTTATACACAACCGATAAATTATTGAACACTACGTATGAAACTAATGATGGACTCTACGTTGGCTAATTGAATTTAACTTAAAAATGGAAAAAATTACAGGTGGGAAATAAAATTCATTGAGTAGTTTCCATCATCTCCTCCAAACATGATGAGAAGAAGCAGCACAGGGCCAGGATTAGGAGTCATGACTGTCATCCTGAGTCTGTCACTGACCAGGCAGGGGACTTTGAGCCCAGCCCTCCCATTTCTGTAAGGACCTCAGTATCTTTACCTGGAAAGAGCTGAGGGCATTCCGAGGTTACTCCCAAGATTTTAAAATTCTGCATGTTTTGTGGTGTCAGAACCATCACTTTCTGGGGAGCTGTGTAATCCTGCAGCTGTTTCTCTAATACTTTTCAATCTTTAGATTTAATGTATTCAACAATGTATAATTTTTTAAAGGGACGCTTTTATAGACACTTCTGAAATATCGGGAGGTGGGGGATAAATGGATGTTAAAAAATAGAAAACAACCAATTAAATAGTATATAGCATGTAATTCTCCTTGGAAACTTACCACGAAATTGAGGAGCACTTTAACAACTAGTAATTTAAATTGCATTTGAACTCTGCTAATGGTTTGTTTGCATGGGAACTTCAATCATTTCACAGGGGTTCTTTAGCAAAGCTCCTTGTTCGCGTTATGGAAAAGAAGAAAAAAATTATTAAGAGAGAAGCTGATGATGGAAGAGGAGACCACTGTCCTCTGTGCATGTGTGAGAGGTTGCCCAAGGGCCAAGGTGGAGAGCCTCACCTTCCAGTTTAGAGACCTAGCCAAGGCTGATGCCCTCTACTGCTGTTGGAGAAACCATTTTGATTTCGATCTCCCTCCACAAGGAGAAACTTCAGTTCCCTGCGACTTGCGGGGGAGTGATGTCTAGACTATACCGTCCATGGGTCTGTTGTTCGCCTCTGCCTACTTCATTCCTCAGCAAGTGTGAAACGATGCCTTTCTCATGTCAGTAGAAAGGCATTGAGAATTCTCATGTCCTTAAAGACCACTAGGTCTCATTGCTTTAAAAGTTCATCTTGATTATGTGCCATCTTCCTGACTTAATTTCTTTTTGCCATCAGGCTATCCTGACAGCCCTGGACCAGATGGCCTGGGACCATCTGCCACTAACTGTGGCTCCTGGAGTGGCCACCTCCCTCCTCTGGCCCCAGCTTCTCCTCCTGTCAGTTGGAATGGTTGAGGCGGGCCATTTTTAAGGTTCCTCCCATCTTTGAGTGGATCTGAGTGTTTGAGGATTGAATGAGATAATATACACAAGTCAATTTCATGGTTGGTTGGATAATGTTTAAAATGACAACAATGAAAATGGGAGTAGTGGTTTTTCTGGTATATGGGTTCTTCCTGCCTATACAAAGCACACATGTTGTAACAGCCACTGCCTCGGAATACTCGTCAGTTGGAATATGTACTGCATCATCCTTAGCACAATAGTAATAGGTCTTAATGAAATAAAACCTGTAAGGAGGACTGATCTGAAAGCATCAGGATCGTCCAGCTCTCTGCTGCTCACGGGCTGTCCTTTTTGTAGTCAAAGAAACTAAACTTTGGGGGAGAGGGGGTCACTCGATCCCATAGTCGGAAATTTGTCTCCAAACTCATATATATATATTGCTCTATGTTTATTTGTTGTTCAGATTTTGCTATTAATTTTTTCTTGGTTAAAGTGTGAAAATCTCACTATTGGTTTCTTTCCTCTCAGTGAGGATGACGAAGTCTTTTTCTCAGGAGAACTGGGGGGCCTGCAATCTTCTTTCAGTGATTCTGTGACAAATTGGTGCAACAGAAGTGCCAGGAGCTGACTGGGGGCTTAGCAGGTGTAGATGGAAGCCTCCAAATTTGTAGGCTTCAAGCCTGGCATCATTCCTGGTTTGGCCTAGTCAAGTGAGTTCTTAAAGCTGGAAAGTTCTAAAGCTGGCAAGATCCTAGAGATTTGTTGTGATTTTTTTTTTTTTAAAGATTCATTTATTTATTTTTAGAGAGGGGGGTGGGGAGGGGCAGAGGGAGAGCCAGCGAGAAACCTGAAGCCAACTCCATGATGAGCACAGAGCCCACTTGGGGGGCTTGATCTGAGGGCTCTGAGATCATGACCTGAGCCCTGAAATCAAGAGTTGGCGGCTCCACTGACTGAGCCACCCAGGCACCCAAGATCCAAAAGATTTGTAAGCAGCCCTTGTCTCCCATTTTCCACAGGTGGAGACCTTGAGGCACAGAAATACAGCTGAAGACAAGCCAGTCACCTGGTTCTCATTTGAGGCCTTTTCTCATTGTTCTCCTGGGCGTCATCCTCAGAGGGAAGCAATTTTTCTTCAGTTGGTGAGTTCTATGAAGAAGAGAAGACTCTTTTCTTTTATAATTATAATTATATTATACTTTATGATTTTATAAATAATGCGTATGTTTAATGAGTTTAAAAATCCACAGTATCCATGGAATGTGGGGGCACTAGTAGCTGGGTGGAATGAGGATTAGGAAAGAACCACAGTCTCCTTTCTTTTTATCTTGAGTTGATTTCACTGGTCATGGACAAAATAGAACAGTGCTAATAAAATGTGTGGCAGAGCAGAGGCAGGCCTCAGCTCTTGGAAGGAGGCATGAAGAGAAATTGGAAGAAAATTGGGAGTAGTGATGAGTTTGGATTGCCAGTAATTGTATTGCTTCCTTCTTTCTCCTTTGGCAGGGAGGGACGCGTTCTTGAAATTGAAAGACCAAAATGAAAATGTCAGTGAACAGTGGTATGGGTGTTTGCAAGGAAAGAAAAGTTGTATTATTGAATGATTCTTGTTTACCCTCCGTTCGAGGTGCTGTTTCTTCTGCAATCTCATTTTGTTTTCACAAAAATCCTTCGAGGTAGCCGGGGAGGCTAGATTTGCTCAGGCAGAGAGTGTGAGCCGTTGTCTTAAAGGGCCTGCTAGAGTTCCGCTGGGATTCCGTTCCACACTCAGAAAGGGGAATGGCGAACAGGTAAGGGAAGCTTTCCCTTGTGTTTTGAAATACTTCTGCGTTCAGCTGGTAGACTGAACATCATGTTCTAGAAAATAGGCGCAGTGAAAAGGATAGTGGTGTGGGCCCCCCTTGGCTGGGCAGAGATCTGAGGAAAACAACGGGACAATTCTGGGAAGAGCTTCCATTTAGACTTTGAGATTGGAGTTCCCCCTCTTGAGGGCCAGTCCCTGTGTACCCCAAGCGCTGGCTGTATACTGAGTACATAATATGCCTTGCCTGAGTTTAGGGCATAGTTTTCCAGAACAGAGCAGGTACTGTAGTGAGTGATAAAACCTAACTTCATTTAAAAGTGTGACAGTTTACAGTTACATTTTGTCACCTTCTCTTCATCAATGTATCTTAAAAGAACAACTGATCTTCTGTGTGCCAATCGATCTGCATCAGATAAAAGGCTGGCAACCACTGCTTCGGCTCTTAAATACCTTAGCTTGTTCAAATCTCACACAAGGTCTTGGATGTTTTGCCCTCAGCACACACTTTAGGAATCAAATGTGCATCTTTGTTACCTGCTCTACTTCCTGAGTTTTTTCAGTGTTTAAAGTGAAATTATGATTAATATGAAGACTTGAACCTGGATTAAAAACAAAAATGCAGTGTATGATGACAGAATGGGATAGAACACCTAAGCAGGGGGAAGCTGGAAGACACTTAGAAATTTTCATTGTCCGAAGCTAATTGTGAGCCAGCAGTGGTTTATGTCTCCAAAAATGCTAACGCAGGGGGTGCCTGGGTGGCTCAGTGGGTTAAGCCTCTGCCTTCGGCTCAGGGCATGATCTCAGGGTCCTGGGATTGAGCCCCGCATTGGGCTCTCTGCTCAGTGGGGAGCCTGCTTCCCTTCCTCTCTCTCTGCCTACCTCTCTGCCTACTTGTGATCTCTCTCTTTCTGTCAAATAAATAAATAAAATCTTAAAACAACAACAACAACAACAAAAAACCAGAACACTAAAATGCCAATGCAGCCTTGGACTTCATGAAATAGAGTGTCCTCTAGAACTCGGTGGATGGGGGATCCTGCTAGAAGCTGGCAAGTCCAGAGGTGAGGTGGGCGTCAGCCCTAGTTTGAACAGGACTCGGCTCTGTCTCTTTGTTTTTGCTCCTTGCTCTGCCTTCTCTGTGTTGACTTCAACCTTGGAAGTTTCACCCTGTGGTCATGAGACAGCTGCCTACTCCATCCAGGCTCTAGGCCTCCTCTTCCCACCGCGGGGGAAGAGCCTTGTTTGCTATGTCCTCATGGCCTTGGGTTGCTGTGCATTCCTCACACAGTCACTGAGGCCGAGAGGACGGGACTGTGCTAACTCGCCTGTGCATTGGTCTCTCCTCTGAAAGACAGCCCCCCCAAATCTCATGGTAGCTACATGGCATAGAAGAGTGGTCCCTCAAAGAATTTCTAGGTTTTGCTAGGAGGTGGTGAGAGGCCTAGCGTTGTTTGGGTGACCGTGAACTTTTTCCCTACCTTCCTAACAGAGCTCCCCTAGAGTGTCAGATTTTAGTCCTTTCTTCGTCCTCGTAGAGGAACATTAGCCAGCTGGACTGTCTATACGAGAATGCTGTAAAGACTGGAAACGACGTTTCACCAGGAAGTGTTATGGGAATGAGACTCCACTGGGGAGGGCAGGAGGCAGAGTATACATTGAGGATGACCTTTAAGAATGTAAAACCTGGGGGTACAAGGGTGGTTCGGGGGTTAAGCCTTTGCCTTCAGCTTAGGTCATGGTCTCAGGGTCCTGGGCTTGAGTCCCGCATCGGGCTCTCTGCTCAGCAGGGAGCCTGCTTCCCTCTCTGTTTCTGCCTGCCTCTCTGCCTACTTGTGATCTCTTTTTCTCTCTCTCTGTCAAATAAATAAATAAAACCTTTAAAAAGAAAAGAATACAAAACCTGATCAGAAGAGGGGTAGCATCTCTCATTTGTAGGTGTATCTTGAGTCTAGTGGGATCTTTAGCACATAATATGTACACAGTGCATTTCCATGGATAAAAGGAATGAATCTAAATGTAGTAAGTGAACCTTCCAAGGGCATTCCACCAGACACTGGCCATTCTCTTTGGAGAGTTTTAGGAAATCTAGCACAGATGAGGCTACCTTCATGTCTCTCTGAGATGGAAACAAATCTGTGAGTGCCTAACAAGGCTGTGAGTTTGTGGGATGGGGTATCAGAGGTCTTCCATTATTAAATGTGCACCCCCAGAAAAACAGTGCACCCCTGCCTTTGTTTCCCTGATCTGGGAGTTAGGAGTGATAATCATTGCACTGCCCGCCTCTCATGTTTGCAGATGGATCAGGAGAGGCCAACCTGTCTTGCAGACTGTGAAGTGCGGTCCATACATGATAGATTATTACATGATAGATAGGTTGTTGTCTTCTTTGGTTTAATGAGTCATCTTGAATATAAAGAAGAATAAGACAGTGTAATGTGTAGTCTCCAGGACCATGCCAGCTACATGGTATAAGCTCAGTGTATGTTTTTCCTCCCAGTCCTGCAGCCCCATCATCTTTAGGACTGGATGGGTGCTAATTTGTCCTTAGTCTTTGAAAAAGAGCTAGATCTGGAACCTTGTGTAATGGTCGTGGTTGATGTTGAAATGAAATTGTGTGCTGTTAGTACTTTTCATATTTGATTTTGCTCTTGGTAGCAGGAGGTGGAAGGAGCTAGAATTGGGAGACCGAAGAAGTCTCCATTCTTGAGAAATCCCTTAGAAGTTACAGTCTAGCTATTCCGCTCTTGCTCTGTTTGATTAGATAATCACACCTTCTGCTCTAGGCGTCACCGGCTCAGTGGGAGTCAGGAAGGAAATTATTTTCCTCTGTTGATACTACTGTATAATTGTTGACGGTAGCCAAGGGCTTTCATTTTTAATATTTCCTCTTTGGTCCTTAGAAGGATCAGGTATTAGTCTGTGCCGGAAGCAAAGCTACGGTCACTTCCGCCAGAGGTGAATGTCTTGGCTCCCTACAATCACTTGGTCAGGTGGTTTCTGGGCATGTGTGACCATCTGCTGAGCCAGCTTTCATTGCTTATTATGTTACTGCTTCAAAAATACAAAAAGACTTGCTGGGTCTGAGCAGGAGCCCATCCAGCCACCTAGGGCTCTGTGACGGTTCTGTAACCCAGGGATGTCTTATAGGAAATGTTTGCTATCCATGAAAGTCAAAGGTAGAGCTCTCTCACTCTCTCTCTCTCTCTGTTTTGTTTCCTTCCTCCTAAGTCCATATTCTTCTATTTCTTCTATTTCAGCACAGTGGAGATGCCTCTGTTCTGTGTTGCGTAGGGCACTAGGAGGTCAGAGGAATCCTCAGGTTCTCCTCCTTGGATTCCTGTGTGTTAGGAAGGGTCTGATGCCTAATGCATGGGGAGCCCCGTGAGTCCTTGGTATGGCTAGGTGGGTAAGGAGTCTCTGACCTTACCCACCTAGGTGTGGTTCCGTCTCCAGTTTTTTTGCCGTCAACATCCTGCAGCCAAAAGTGTCATGTTGACCTTGAGCTATACTGATTTTATTTCCAGGGTCCTCTCTGTGTGGTCAGAACATGCCTGGGTATGTGTCACCAAATGGGGAAGCATCTCTGCCTGGGGAGGGGGGGCAAGGGTTCTCCCTAAGTGTTTCTGATAGCTAACATCTTATGGTCTACTTCCTAGGCCTGAAAAATGGTGAAGTTGGTAGGGACCAGGCCTCTCCTCTGTGGCTGCTATCTTTATTATCCATTGCTGCATAACAAGCCCTAAACTTATTGCTTAAAACAAGGAATGTTTATAATCTCACACTGTCTGTGATTTGGGACATGGGAGCAGCTTAGATGGGAGGTTCAGGGCCTCTCCCGAGGTTGTAGTCTAGGTGTCTGCTGGCCTGCAGTCTCATCTGAAGGCTCAGCTGGGGAAGACCCCCTCACCCCCACCCCCCAGGCTCTGGCAGGATTTATGTCCTCTCAGGATTTTGGACTGAGGGCCTCAGATCCTCGTGGATTGTTGGCTGAAGGTGGCCCTCAGTTTTTTGCCATGAGGGCCCCGCCATAGGGCAGCTCACAAGATGGCAGCTGCCTTCCCTCCATGCAAGTGAGTAAGAGAGAATCCCCCAGATACAAGGCACAGACTTTCTGTAACATCCTGGTTGTGGCACACCTTCTCTCTCTGCCTCACTGTATTGCTCAAAGCAAGGCATGAAATCTAGCCCACACTCAAGGGGAGGGATTGTACAAGGGTATGAATACCAGGAGACGGAGTTATAGACAGCCATCTTAAGGGCCGTCTACACAGATGCCCTAGGTTACATGGCATATATGAAGGTGGGAGAAGGAGTTACACGGAGCCACTGAAGAAACTCAGCACACTGCTGTGGACCAACCTAACTTGAAGGCGTTTGGGACAGAACGCGGTTTAAAATCTAGATATAAGCATTGATCTATAACTGCACAGAATGCAAACTTGGCATGGCTTCTCAGAGGAGGAACACATACTTTGGAAGAGCGCTGTACTCCCATGCCTCTACATTTTTACCCTCCTGAGCAGTTAGAGCTGCTTGGATAGAAGTGCTCCTTTGTTCTTGCTGGAGCTTTTGCTCTACCCATGAGACACCCAAACCTAGAGAGGGGACAGACTCCTTCTGGGGTCACAGAGCCATCAGCAGCCTTTGGGGGGTTCCCCAGAGACTCCTTTGGCTCTGGCTCCACTCCATCTTTCCACACTGCCTCTGCTTCCATCCATACCAGTTTTCAGCATGTTTTCTCTGCTCTTTACAGCCTCTTTCCTGTCCCAGAAAGCGATTAGGGGAAAACAGGTTGAAATTTGGAGTCTTGAGCCTTCATGTTGTCCCTTTAGTTAAGTTTCAGGGTCTGCATCTCCTGTTGGGTAGAACTGTGTCCTGAAAAGTTGCATAAATCAGTGTTACTTGGCTCGGTGTGTCTCTGCAGTAGGAATAACATTTGTATTAAGAATAGTAAGCCGATATACAGCATCGCTGTGGGACTGACAGGATCAGACATAAAACCTCAGCCAGTACCTTCTGTCTGGCAGAAAGTTCTTTTCTAGAGAATCTATCCTCCTGCTGCACCCCTCCTCAGCCCCAAGCAAACTGTCTTTTATAAAACCAAGCCCAGCAGTCCATTTCATAGAAGATGGCAGGTTCCCTTAGAGTTTTCCTTAACATTCCTAAAAAATTCATGGAAATGGAAAGCTGAAAATTATGGTCAAGCTCATTAGTAGCCCTGTAGCCAAAAGAAGGAAAGCCTGCTTGGGTTAGTAAGACTGTCACTAGCCAGAATGTTAATATTACTCCCCTGCTCCATGGCCCTTTTTGACTCTCTCTCTCTCTATATATATATATATTTTATATCATTAGTGCTTTCAAAGTGTTGCTTGTCTCTTATTTAATTTCTTACTGAAAGTCTGTAACAGGAAATAGTTTCTGTTGGGTGAAGGCAACAAGATAGAGCAAAATTTGGAAAAGGGAGACTTTCATGTATCTGCCTGATCTTACTGAAGTCCCTTACGCATTTTTTTAAGTGGTTTCCATGTCTGAAAAACGGGTGCAAAGAGCAGCTGCTCTTTGGGCTCTTTCGTGTTCACAGAGCAGAATAGTGAGTTCGGAGGGCCTGTGGAGTCTGGTACTTAGCACATAGTAGGTGCCCATGAAACATTAGCCTGTGCCCTCCTTAACTGTCTGTAAGTGCTGGGAATCACCCTCAGTTCTGGGCTCTGTCAGGCCATTTTCCCAATGCCTCCCCTTTGCACTGTCCACTTGGCTTGGACCAGACCCTCAGCATTTACATGTGTCATTCTGGAATAGGTAAAAAGCCTTTATGTTTATAATTTTGCTCAAGACATAAATACAGACATCATAATATGCTCATATTTTCTGGCATTTGGAAATATAGTAGCTCTAAGAACAAAATACTCATACCCTGTACTTCATGAGCAAAGCCTTGGGGGTACCAGTGCTGGAAAAGTAAGTGTTGCTCTCATCATGACAAGGTTTTCTGGTCCAGAGGATGAGCTCCACTCAGCTGCCAACAGCAACCTCTTCCTCTGTACATGGAAGCTTCTCTGGGCCTGCCCACACTGACCCTCTTTGGTTTCCTCTTCGGGCTTCTATAGGATGACATCACCTCACCCCGCTTCAATGGCGACTGGCTTGAGTTATATCAGTTATTAAAAATGATCTAATATTTCCCTTTTAAATCTAGGGCCCTGGCTCGTCCTATGATTAAGCTAGTGATTTATTTATAATATGGTACGAGACGGCTGCAGCCACTCTATGATGTAATCTAAGAATGACATGAAAACAAAATAGGCTTTTACATAATGAAAGTGTTCCTGTAATGCATTTTATAGCAAGGCTTTTTTTTCCCATTGAGAATGGAGAGAGATTCTTTCCTTTCCTCCCACTCCTTCCTTATCTTCTTTTCCCATTTATGAGTCTTAAGGCCTTTAAGTCAATTAAAAAAAAAACCACATACCAGCTTTGGGAGCATCACACAGACTCTGGTTTGCTTTTCTGATCTTGTCTTGTCATCTTCTTCTTTACTCCTCAGGGCCACCATGGCGTCCGTCATGGGTATTGCTCTGCCCAGCTGCCTGTCGCCCTCATCAGAGCCCAGCAGCCCTCATCCTTCCATTGTTTGTGCTGAACCTACTCTTGTTAATGCCTCTATGATCTTGAATTTTCTTCTGCTAAAGTCCGAGACACTCCACTGGTTCCTACAGATAGTAGGCCTCTTCAGTTCTGGCTCAGATGTACTTCTTCCTCCAGCCTTCTCTGAAACTTCTGTCCCCTACTTGGAAACCCTTTCTCGGTCTTTCTTACAGAACTCCATGCAGTGGCAGGCTCCCTATCCCCATGTCAAGGCGTATTCACAGTGTATCAGAGTTGGAAGAGGAGAAGTGACTTAGGGGAGTGGGGAAAGGGGCCTCTGTAGTTCTGGTTCTGCCCTTGACACAGTCATGGGGCGGTCATGGCCCGTCTCTTATGGGGCGGTCATGGCCCGTCTCTTGAGTGTTCGTGTTCCTCCTCTGAAGAATGAGTGGTTACAGTTCATCTCATGTGGCGATGTGGTTGTGGCTCCTTGAGATGATGTGTTGAGGATTCTGAAGCTCCGTCTTGACGGAGTAGAAAAGAGTCCATGATCATGTGGCAATATTTGCCAGGGCTGTGGTTGGGGAAGGGACGGTGGAGGCGTACAAAGAGGTCTCTTGGCTGTTTTTTGACTAGATGATTTAGAGATCTCTTTCTCTTTTGCCTTCTGGGATGCTTTGATTTGGTGACTTGAAGTGTCTTAGCTAAGGTCACACAGCTGGCAGTGGCTAGAATCCAGTCTCAGGTTTAGAGATGGTTAAAATATATGCTCTAATCTCACATTGTATTCATGCAGGCTGGCTGAGGGGGTTGAGAAGCTGAGATAAATAAGACTAGAGGGGCCATGGTTTATTGGAGGCACAAGATTCCCCCCCCCCCACCCCCCCAAATCTGTATATCCTTGAGGTAGGGTAGGGCCAGGAGATGCCTTTCACCTCTTTGTCTTCTCTGCTTTGAAAGTGTTGTCATGGCCATACAATTCTTATGTATGTCAGTTATGGCACATTAAGGTCAAAGTCAGAAAGTTAGATGACTTTGCCAGGATCAGGGCTCACAGAGTTAACCCATGGAAGCTTTTGGATCCTCAGTTCCCCTCTCCCTGATCCCAGACAAAATGCTTAGCTCTCAACAGAGTGCTACATTGCTCAGACTCTAGGTCAGTTCCAAACAAAAATAGGTCCTGGAACGGTAAGAGCGATGGAGGAGGTAAAGGAAGAGGGATGATTGGGATGGCCGATGACTCTGGAAATAGAGCCTTTTGAGGGATGAAAGAAGGAACTGGACATAGTTAGTGTGGAGAAGAGAGAAAAGGGGATGGAGGAAGAGGGAGTAGAGTGGGACTTTGCCATGGAAGGGGACACAGACTCACTCTTTGTGACTTCAGAAGGAGTTCTGGAGGCAGGGAGTGGGAGCAACAGAAAGACATATGAAGAAGGACTTAGTATTATGGGTAGACCAGCACTGGGATGTGCCATTTTGGGGTGTTTTGACTTCACTAATCTAGGTATTTAGGTGGAGGCTGAGACTGGTGGGTCCTTTGTAGAGGGAGTAAGATGCCTATTAAGGTCCTCCCTGTCCCCAGAATCTGGAATTTTCTGAAGGCACGTTTTATGTGCATTTAAATAATTCCATTTTGAAATGAAGGCTTTATGGAGGAAAGTGATTCTTCCCTTCTCCATGGTCTTGGCACACATAAATGCTGACGTATCTCGGGCAATCTTTTGTCTCACTTAGCATTATTGATGAAGGAAAGCAGGCTAACTGAGAATGTATTAGTACTTTTTTATACGGAGTGTATTTTTTGAGGATGATATCTGTGCTTTTCAAGGTATTTCCAGAGAATTCTGTTCTGTTGGCCTTCCTCAACCCTCCCTATCCTACCGTCAATGGTTTGCTTTTTCTATACGGTCAGAGTGCTTTGTTTATACATCCAGTGGAATATTCATGTCATTTAGCTCTGCTGTGTAAGTGGACTTCCAGTTTTCCTTCTTTACCAGATTATAGAAGCTTCTTAAGGGCATGGATCCTGTCTTATTCCTTAAGAGGACCTATGGTGCCTAGGGCAGTGGTTTGCAAATAATAATGGTGGCTCATGAACTTAACAAGTGTTGAGCATCTGCTGTGTCCTACACATTACTCCAGGTCCTATGAACATCTAACCAGCCTTCTATTTGATGGAGACAGGCCATATACATGTTAATGCATAAATATATAATATTTTAGTTGTAATCTATATTCAGAAGAAAAACAAGACAGGTTAAGGCCACAGGGGTTGGGGAGGACACAGATTTAAGTTTATTAGTCTGAGTTCTTCCTGATAAGGGTCCCCATGAGTGGGGACCTGAATGGAGTGAAGCAGTAAGTCGGGGCCCAGAAGAGGAAGAATGTTTCAGGTTGAGGAAAAGCAGTTTCAAAGGCCCTGAGGCCAAAGCCTGCTTGGTATCCTCCAGAAAAATGAGGAGGCTGGTGGCTGGAGTAGAGTGCCCGAGTGGAAGCATATAGGAGAGGAGCTCCCCCATCGCTCCTAGAAACCATTGCAACAACAAATGCTTGTTAATAAATACCAATTGAAGATTCTCAGGGGGAAAAAAAAATGTTTGTGATGTAGAGAATCCATGGAAGTCTAACAAAAGGACTTCTCAGCTTTTCTGCTTTTCAGCTTTAAGATTCAGAGGCAGGAGGTGGGAGCTGGGACCTCAGCGGCGCATAGTTCAGAACCAGTCCAGATGTGCAGGGTCCTGGTTTTCCTGGCAGAGGACTCTCCTTTTTGACTCTACTGCCGTGGCAGGCGCACCTGCAGGGAGGCTGGGGCAGATGGGCAATTGCATGCCTAATCACCCATTCAGGCACCCACTTATTTGTTTTCCGCATGCAAATACGGGTTTTTTGCAGATGAATTTAATATATTTGTTGCTTCCTCATTTTATTTAAAACAAAACAAACGACCAACCATGTCAGTTGAGGGCAACAAATAGAAACATGAGTATTATGGTCTTGCTGTGCGTGCTGAACACACGGCTGAAAGGAATCCTAGGCAAATCAGTATTTTCTGGACTCAATTAGATTAATATTTTATATACAGTCATTATTACTATTGTTATTAAACAAAAAAAGCATTTTAAAGAGGGAAGCGGTATGATTTTTTTTCCGAAATCATTTTCTCAATATTTTAGGCTCCATATTTTTACCGTGTGGTTTCCACTTTCACTTTTTTTTAGTTTCTGAACTTCTGGACCATTGTTTTAAAAAAAGGGCATCGTGGAATCTCCACAAGCTGTGGGCAGGTGGTTCCTGCGACTTCTTTAGCCTGGAAATAAACAAATAAACAAGCACAAAGTAGAAGTATTTGCCCCTGTCGATGTGCTATTATTATTTGTTGTGCAAGATCATGCAAAAAGTCACTTGCATTCACCTGAGAGCTCGTAGGTCAACAGCAATACCAGATGGAGGGCTTTGATGGGTGTTTGCTTTGATTTCCAGTGACACTGGAGAGCTCTAGAGTAGGATGCCCCAATTCTTAGATACTTTGGCAAACTCAGGGAAACTGAGGCCTGGAGAGGTAAAATGACTTATTCCAGGTCTCAGTGAGTGAGAGGTAGAGATTGGACTTGAACAGCTGGAACTCTGGAAGATGGCTTCCTCTGGGGCCTGGGGTGATGGAGACACTGCTGGAACCCAGAAGATGTCATCTCAAGGTGAGGTCTGTATGTAAACCGTGTCTTCATGTCTTGCAATCTGAGTTAAAGATCCTTTTGGTGTCAGGTCTTAAGCAGAGAAGCAGCGGTGGGGAATGTGGGTGGGAACTGCTTACAGCTTGCCTGACAAAGCTGTGGACTGTTTAAGAGTGAGTATGTATATACCCGTGTGTGTGTGTGTGTGTGTGTGTCTGTGTGTGTGCGTGAGCCTGGGGTGCAGATGGGGGTACTCGGAGGGAGAGGGCAGACCGCTTGGCAGTGGGAACTTCACATTTAGGCACAGAATTTCTGAGCAAGAAGGAAGGCTAAAGCGTACTGAATTTGACTGTTTTATTTTGTAGGAAAGGAAGCTGATGTTGGGACGTCTGGGGGGCTCAGTGGGTTAAGCCGCTGCCTTCGGCTGAGGTCATGATCTCAGGGTCCTGGGATCGAGCCACACATTGGGCTCCCTGCTCAACAGGGAGCTCACTTCTCGCTCTCTCTCTGCCTGCCTCTCTGCCTACTTGTGATCTCTCTCTCTGTGTCAAATAAATAAATAAAATTTAAAAAAAAAAAAAAGAAAGAAAAGGAAGCTGATGTCCAGGGTGGTTAAGAGCCTTCCCCCAAATCATTCAACTTTAATTGAGTGTGTAGAATAACAAAGCAGCAGCATCCTTTGATAGAAACTTTTATTTGGAGAAGTACGAGTCATCACTGTCAGAGGTTACTTACTCTCAGCCAGTGGGCTGCTTTTATGGGATGGAGCACCTGCATGCTTTGGGGTTCTTTCTTTTTTTGTGGAGGGAGTGTTCTTTCTTGAGGTACGGTTTTGGCACGAGGAGAATGTCAGGGCTGCAAGGGCCCAGATTCAGGCCTTCTGTGTTCTTGCAGACCTCACAGACACCTAATCAGACGTCAGAGGGATGCTTAGTTCACTGACATCCCCAACGAATAACTTACAGATGACCCTCTGAAAAAGTTAAGGTTGGAAATCAGGACCAGTTAAGTAACATTTTGTGGATCTTTTATGTGTTCTTAAATGTAGGACCTTTTCACTTCTATTTATTTATTTATTTATGAAAAGATTTATTTATTTGAGAGAGAGAGAGAAAGAGCTTGCATGAGCACGAGTGGGAGGAGCAGAAGGAGGGCGAGAGAGAATCTCAAGCAGACCCCACGCTGAGCGTAGGGTGGGACACGGGGCTTGATCTCATGACCCCGAGATCATAAACTGAGCCCAAATCTCCAATTGGAGGCTTAAAGGATGCACCACTCAGTTGCCCCATCCCTTTTATTTTTAAATGTGAAACATGCTGATCCTGGATTTATGGTGTATGATTTATGATGTATGGCCTTAGAGCAGGAAAGGAAGCTTGTCAGGAACCTACGGAGAGAGGGTTCACGTTGTGTGTAGTGGCTGTAAGAATGATCCATGGCCCTGGGCACAGCCTTGACATGGGAGGCCTCTAGGAGCAGAGGGTGGTGAGGGAGGAAGGGACTGTTGATGTAGCATGAATTGAACCTGTTCTGCCTGCTGTGTGTGCAGGGGCAGCTCTCCGCAGCTGTGTGCTGGGTGGTACGTGCCATCTGTGGGCCCCTCCACGGCGTGCTAGACAGTCCCAGACACCGCGGCAGCCCCTGTGCCCGTGTCAGACACCGCATGTTAGGGTTTGGGTCTCTCCATTTACTCACCGTGTCTCTCTCTTCTCCCCTACCAACACCTCCATGCCTCCCCCTTGCCAGAAAAAAAAAAAAAGTCCTCAAAATTGTTTGAAAGTTTATTTATGTTGATTTCTTTGTGTTTTGTGACTAATTTGGTTCTTGTTCCTCTCTGAAACTAATTCTCTTTATGTGAGACCACGGTGTCATATAGTTGAATTCTCTTCGGCTTGGAGTTCTTTTTTTCTGTTACTTTAAAAAAAAAAAATAAAAAAAGAAGAAGTTTTATCCCTTTTTCCTCGGACCTCCAGCTTTCTTGTCTACATGGACAACGATTTCTGAAGACTCTTCAGGGAGTTATTGACTGAGTTAGAACTGCTACTGTAGAAGCAATTCTGATGACAGAATCCCACATTTAACTTGCTTTTCCAGAAATAATTTATTTTTACTTTAGCTTCAAAGAGTAGCAGTAGGGAAGAGGGCAGTCTGAAAATAAGAAAAACATGCCAAATGAGTTGCTGATTTCCAGCGAGGCACATGGAAAAAAGGTTTTATTTCAGTGACCTCTCTGCTCATTGGAAAACTCGAGGCTGGTGGATTTCATGATCCCAAGACTCTGGGTGCTCGAGTTACAGTGAGTGATGAGGGCAAATTGCAGGGTAGAAGATGCTCTTATGGAGCTCATGGGTGTATGGGGACATGCTGTACTTTGGCGTTAAGACACATCACTTCTTCCAGTTGGGTAAGGTTGAAGGACTAGCTCCACCGAATCCCTAAGTACGAGGAACATGTACAGAGTGCAGGGCCGGTAGAGAGTCACCCTTAACATGGGTGACGTTTGACCGTGGCCACTGGCCAAAGTTGGTGATTCCTACTGGATTTGTCCAGCTCCTAGACACAGGCCTGTTTCTCATCCCCTTCCTCCCCCAACCCTGAGTTGGTGGCTCTTTATTCTATTCTTCTTGCGTTCGGATCTGTGTGGTGTTAGGAAGAATAACACACTTAATAGGAGGACGGACTTGCCGAACTCTGACCCCGGCTCTGCCACAACCACCTGTGGAATTCACAAACGTTTTCATTTACTCAACAAATATTTGAATGAGCACTTTTTACACCTCAGCTGCCAGAGATACAAAAATGTGCAAGACATGGTTCTTACCTTCACTGCTTTCAGTCGGGGGGTTGAGAGTAAGTACACAAATAGAACAGGCAGTGACTTCTCCTTTCGGGTCTCCCTTTTACATATCGAAGAGCCAGAACGGGTTTAGATGATGGCCCCAAGGTCCCTTTTGAGGCTACCGTGCCATCACCTGTGCACGAGTCGTCAAATAGCCGAAAATCACTCGTTTAATGGAGAATTGGCAAACATGTCCCCTCTCTCCCCAGTTTATAGGGGGAGATGTTGAAGTTGAATGAGGCATTATTGACAGAGTGCTTTAATAAGCAAGTTGCAGAAAGACATGATATAGGTTTGAGGCATTATTATTAACGGAAAAATGAAAACAAGGGCTGATGTTTTTAGAGAGAGAACAGATGGTTCTTTTGTTTAGAATTTGAGTATAAAGGAGAGAAGAAAAGGAGATACTTGCCATATTGTTTAGGCCCTGAATGTGAGTGACTTTAAAATGCCAAAACAATCAGGTTAGGAAAGTCCCGTGGATTCAAAATAGCTCCTACACTGATCAAACTATAATTAATTTAACAAAAAAATGACAGTACGAAAAATCCTAATAAGAAATGCCACACTGACAATTGACACCACCGAACAAAAACTCCCGTTTTTGCGTCAGCTCTAGAAACTTGATTTTTTCTGTGCTCAGGAGTTCTACCACACAGAGGAACAAATTAGTGGGAACTGTGTTTTTTTCTCAAGCCCTCCCCCCGCCCCCCAGCCCACCGAGTTATTTCAGTTTTCCATGACTCATAAAGGAAATCTTCAGGATTCACAAGAAATTGGCAGTGCTCTCCCACCTTTGCTGTTAGATGCTGATGGAATGGTGGGCGGTGGGGCAGTTGAATGAGAGAGCAAGCCTCAAAGGCCTTAGGGGACGTGGCAGAGGGTAGGGGCTTGAGAAGGACCTTTGAGAAGTTTGAGAGAAGACTTTGAAATGATTTCTTTCTCTTTATTTCTCAATTTCTTAGGATCTGTCTGTGCAATATACAGTTAATTAATGTCTCCTTTTGGCAGCATGCTTGCCCTCCGATGGCCTGTTGCTTGGGAGGTGACAGATAATGTGGACTTTGAGAATGAGCTTATGGGCCACCAAGCTGGGGGCATTTAGTAAGACGTGCTGGACCTTTCTTCCAGATGCTCTCTGACCCGTGGTGCGAGCGGGCCTCAGTTTCCCCACTACGGAAGAAGGAGGTTCCTAGAATGTTTATTCTGACACTAATCTGAATTCATGTCCACATGCTCTCATACAGAGCTGTAGGAAGGCAGCGGATGGCTTTTCATTTGGGAACGTTTAAAAACAAACATGCCCCCTCATGGGCAAACAAAAAGGATGGAAAGTCCACTTTGCCAAGGTGGGAACCCTTTGTCCACGATATGAGCCACCTGCTGTGGTGACTCCTCAGTCCACGGCCTCGGACGGCAAGGTGGCATGGCTGGGTGTGACCAGATCCAGAGGACCAGGGTGGTCTTGGGGAAGAAGCATCGTCCCGTCCTGTGGAGTTCTGGGTGTCAGTCCTACTTCTGCTCCTAGCCCTGTGGGACCCCCTTGAAGTTTCTGCAGGTCTGATTGGCTGGTTGGCCCGATGAGATGATATTATCCCTGGCCCTCAAGCTCGGGCTTTGCTCAGAAGAGTCCCAGGGGCCCTTTCACGGTGCATCGCTTGTGTTTCTATCGGATGCCTATTTCCTCCGACCTTGTATCTGAGTCAGAATCGTACTTGCTAGTTGTCTTAGTTGTGCTCCATTCCGACCTTTCTGATAACCCACCCGACTCCTCCAAATCACTTCCTCTCACCGCTGCAGGTGCGCACACCTCTCTTTAGACCTGACATCACCACATGGTGCTTATTCGGTGTTACGTGCTTGTCTTCCGCTCTGGTCTGGGAAATCAGCCGTGTCCTGCACGTTTCGGAAGCCTCTGCATGTCCCCCGGCACCTGGCTTATAGTAAATGTTCAATAAACGTCAGTTAAATGAATGGGGGTGGGTGATGATCCCGGGTTTCCTCACCGGCTTGTCCATCTCCTGAGGACACGGACTGTGTCTGATGAGTTTCTTTCCATCCGCAGGATGCCCAGCCCAGGGCTTCGAGCTCAGTGTGTGGTTAACTGCTGTTCGTCGAATTGCATGACGAGAGGTGGAGATGGGCCCACAGCAGAGAGAGCACAAAGAGAAACACACATCGTGTAGCTTGGTCACGGGCTGGCAGAGGTCCTGGAGCATTTGTGGGTCTCTGATGGAGCACCATTGGGGGTGGGGTGGGGTAGATGATGGCCCTTCCTCATTCCCTGTCACACCTGGTCCCCTGGGCTGGCTGTGCTAGTGACCAGCGGTCTCATCCTTGGTCTGGTGTCAGTTTTTCTTCTTCTTTGCATTTATCCTTCAAGGCTTCAATCAGGGTAGATTGTTTGTATAATCCTGCCTCATGTGATTTTCAACAGTTTGTGGGCAGGGCTGGTGTTTTCTCATAATTGTGTTCCCCACGGGTCCTGGCACAGAGCCGTCCACGGAGAGGATGCTCAGTAAATGTTTGCAGACTTGAATTTCATCCCACTGACTTTGCTCTCCTACCGCCTTTCACCTCCTCCTAGGAGCCAGCTTATATAATAATGCCACCCATACAATGAAGGCTGCAGGGTTAACTTAATAATCCAATAACAAACCTTGTTTCCTTCTCCGCATTTTTTTTGTAGATCAAAGTAACTTTACTTTTGGGTGTGCCCTGCTTAAAAAAAAAAAAAAAGGCAAATATGTCGTGTTACCCTTACTGTGGCCCTTTGCTTATGAAATCTTAGTATGTTAGGAAAAGAAGAAGATTTCTTTTTCCTTATTTATTTATTTATTTGAGAGAGACTGAGAGAGAGAGAGAGAGGAGGGGCAGAGGGGGAGAGAGAATATCAAGCAGACTCCTTGCCGAGCATGGAGTCTGACATGTGGATCGATCCCATGACCTGAGATCGTGACCAAACTGAAATCTAGTTGGTTGCTTAACTGACTGAGCCCCCCAGGTGCTCCAAGATTTCCGTTTCGTGGCTGTAGCTGTTGAACTGTATAGTCAGTTTTCCTTTTATTTTGTTGACAGTTACCATAAAATAGTATGACGTGATGTGAAGATTTTCAGATGGAGAAATGAGTTGGAATATCCTTGGGTATTATATCTGCTTCTTAATTGTTTTGTTATCTTGAGTAAGAGTCTTTATTCCTCATTATTTCTTTATCTCTAAAAGGAGATTACTGAAAAAGGCAATTTCCACAACTTTTGTTTTTTTTTTCCCCCTGTTGGCATTAAATCCATGGTCCTTGAGAGCTTTGGAACAGATATTTCTAGGCATCTGTTTATTTTTCTGCCCTTTAAGTGGAAAGGATGACCCCCACAGCCCTGTCACCATCAGCTTCAGTAATGTTCAGAAGCCCCTGGGAAGCAGACACCCTACAATTTGGTGCACTCACTTGGGGTTAACATCCTCTGCCCCTTCTCATATCCCAGGCTCAGGTTTTGATATTTAATTATAGGGGCTTCTTTCTCTCTTGCTCTAAATGTCTTGTTCAAAGTCACTAATCCATTCAGTGAGTTAACGATTGATTGGTATCGCATGCTTCTTTCATTTTACCATCTCGGATGAGAGCTTATGGGGCTTCAGCCTGCTTTGCTAGAGATTAGTGAACCGAGGCCTAGAGAGACGCCTCTGGTTGTCACGGTCACCCACACGAACCAGAACAAGCCCTGTATTCAGCCGTGAAGGCCCGGCAGGAAGGTCTCTGACCTTCAGAAATCAGAGAGGCATGTCAGCGTGGAGTACGGAGTTTTGAGGGGGTGCCTCACCAGACCTGCCTGTGAAATGGGGTAGTGATCTCTTTGCTGCCTGAAGTCAGAGGCCTGTCCAGATGATCTCTGGAGAACTTCTCCTACCCTGGGAGCTTTGGTTCTCTGAACACAACCCACACCCGAGATACTAGTAAGCCAAGTAGTTTGATGGGGAAAAAAGGGTTAAGGCTGACTTTTAGAGTACCTTTGTTAGGAGGACAATACCTTTGAAAACTTAAGGAAGTGTTTCATATATTATGTAAGGAAGTTGATAAAAAACTGATATTTACATATGCAAAATACTTCAAAATGTATTTGCTGTAGACTAGTGAAATTGATTTGTCATTTGTGCCATTTTATCTTGGTGGACACTGAACCCTGGATGAGAAATAAAATGATGCTGTCCGTCCCCGTCAGACCTCTACGGTAAAGCCATAGACCCTTGAAGCTTTTCCGAGAGCTTAGGAGCTGCAGAAGAGTTTAGAATCTTCTAGGTCAGTGGTTTGCAAGCAGGGCCACCGACCAACATCTCCAGAGGAATTAAACACACACACACACACACACACACACAAGCATGCACTCATGCATGCACGCATGTACAAAACAACAAAAACAAGCTACCTCCCTCAGCTTCTTACCTGATGTCACAGTGTCTGTGGGTCGGGCTGTGAGCTTTAGTCTTACTTTAAGTAAGTTCCTGGGAGAACCACTGATCTGGTCTTGATCTTTGACCTGTGTCTTTTCTGGCCTCTTGATTACCATCTTACTCCGGGGGTGGCCTTGCCACTGCTGGGCCATCCATCTCTGGCCACCACAGGGACAACTGTTGGAGGACAGAGGCACTGGAGACTACTAAAACAGCTTGTATGCCCTGCGAGGCCCTGAAATAAATGTTGTGTAAAGGAAGAGAAGGAGTTAACATTTTTTACTTGGGGGTGTGCCTTCTTTTTATGCTTCTAAGAACATTTAAAAATGATGGCAAGGAATATATTTCATTGCTTTAATTGTCCAAGGTCTTTTTAAAGTATGTGCAATAAAATACTATTTAAGCTAACTGACCTTTATATTTTAATGCTTTTTGGAAGGGAATAATACCTAGTATTCAGCCGCAGTGTGGAATAATACCTAGTATACACACACACACACATATTTAGTCAGCAGAGACTGTTTTGGAATCAGAGGGCAGAGAGTTTTGCTGCCTTCCCAGATATTTTACCTCTTTCTCTTTAAACGTCAAGTTCCATTTGGTTGATGGTTCTTGACCTCATAATGTCTAACCTTCCTATCTTTTTATTTTTCTTCTCTAAACTTATCCAGGAAGGAAACTTCAAGGCCCGAGTCACTAATTTTTCCTGCTGCTGGGAAGTTCAGGTGCATAGCACAAGGCAGCACATGTGACCTGATCCATATTTTGACAAAAAGAGGGCGCCCTGCCCCTCCTCGCTCATCCATTTGGTGATACTTAACCTCAAAGGCCACTGCTGATAGATTTTAAAAAATTGATTCTAGCTATTAGCTTGTTAGATACGGTTCATCCTCTTAACTCTAAATTTGCTCTTTCTAGAAGGGAAATAGTACTCGGATTGCAGAGGCGAACTGAAATTTCAGAGGCTTGCCTTGACCTACAAATCTTGTAATTGTAGCCCTGGTTGCATATCCACGGTGGCCTTAGATATATTAGGTGTTGTTCATCCCCGGAGGTTTCAGAAAAGGAAATTACAGAATTCTTTCCTGTGTTAAGAAATTAAAATATACAGATTACTTTGTGTCACTGCGAAATACATGTGCGTGCAACTATTATATGGAATTGAGTACTTTGGGATTAATTAATTTATTATTTTCAAATCCTGCCCAAAAATTGAGCTAATTTTTCATGACTGTCTTTTTTTCCTTCTCTTTCTCAGTGGTCATTTTTTCTTTAAGTTTTTATTGTACATGGTTCCAAACTTGAAAAAGTTGCAAGAACAGGAAGAGTCCGACTCATACCCCTTTGCTTTCATTGGATTCGTCTGCTGTTAATATTTCGTATTATTTACATTCTCCCGCTTCCTTCTCTCTCTTTGTTATATACTATATATTATATGTTATATGTCGTGTATTACATATATAATGTAATAGTCTGTAGTAGTCGATAGAAATCTGCATGTGTCACGATACATTACAGTCATTTGCGCCTGAGTACAGTGTGTTTCCTAATAACAAGGGTTGTCTCTTCCTATTTGCACTCCGGTTACCCTGTTCAGTACACCGACTCTGATTGGGTATTTTGATGTCTCTATCTCTGTGTTGTCACTTTGTCCAGTTGACAACATGTCCCCCTCCGGTACAGAGTCCAGCCTGGGATCAAGCGGTGCATTTAGTTGTCAGGACTCTACTGTCTCCATCACTCTGGAACATTGCCACAGCCTTTCTTTATCTTGGATGGCTTTGACAGTTTGGAGGCATATGGTGCTCCTTTTCCATCCTCTCATACTCCTCGTTTGCGTTGGGCAGTTGTTTCTTTGTGCTTGGATTCAGTTGTGTATTCCCTGCTAGAATACGGCATGGATAAATCCTCCTCGGGGATTAATTACATTGGGAAGCTCATGGTGATGATGGTCACCTGGTCAAGGTATTGTTCACTTTCTCCACTTTAGAGTCACTGCTTTTCCCTTGGAATTATGAAGCAACCCACGAGTGCTCTATTCCCTTAATTCCTTGCCTAAACCAGTCTTTTCTGGATGGCTGCAGAATGACGCTCTCCTGTCTTCTTCACCATCATCGTGAGCATTCTAGTGCCGTGCTGCAGAAGGGAACGGCCTGGCTTTCCTCATTCGCTCTAAGTGACAGCCTCTCCCATCTCTCTCTCAGTTTCTAACATAGGGATGGACTTCCCGACTTCTGTCTCAATCTTGTATAATTAGCGCCATGTAATTATTTTGATGCTTAGATTGCCCCAGATTTGTCCCGTGAGAGCCCCTTTAATCTGGTTCCTGTATCTCTGTGTCATGTTCCCATCTTTGTTGTTGTTAACACTTACTTACCTACTCAGGTAAAAAGAGGTTCTGGTTTCGTCTTTGTTGTCCCTGCCTGAGCTCTGAAATCAACCATTTTTTAATACGTCCTGATTCTTTTTAGTGGAGAATGGGATTAGGGACCAAGATTTGAGTGCTAGGTGTACTCATGGCTACGGTGATGCCTTTGGTGATCTACATCACCTATATACACAAATACCTATAGCTATAGGGATGAAAAATATATATGAATACACAATAATAATAATAACAACAATAATAGTAATATTTTAAAACTCATACCACTATACAAAACAAGCTTTCTCAAAACGATTCAGGATTTCCTTGTGCTGCCCTTCCCCCAACTTTAACCCTGCCTAAGACTGAGGGTTTATTGTCAAATACTATGTTTGGGAATTGTGTTTTTGTTTCTTTTTTTTTTTAAGAATAAGAGAACAGAGGGAGAGAGAGAATCTTGAACAGGTTTCACGACCAGCACAGAGTCCTGTTAGGGCTCAATCTCTTCTCCCTGAGATCACGACCTGAGCTGAAATCAAGACTCGGATGCTTAACCAAGTGAACCACCCAAACGCCCAAAGGAGTTGTGTTTTTTTTTTTTTTTCCCCCTTTATGGGCCTTTCCCCCAATCCCCTAGTGTCACTATGTTGTTCATTTAAAATATATTTGGGTTTAATTCTTTTAAGTTTGCTTTCAGTTTTAGCTTTCCTCCTTCCCACCCTTGCCTTGTTGGTTTAATTTTTTTTTTGAATATGTAAAACATTAACATGCTTCCAAATGTCAAAACTAAACAAAAATATATACCCAGAGAAGTGCTACTCCCTTCAACATTCCTTCCACCCTGATACTCCCTCTGCCTCTTATAGGGAACCAGCCTTTTTGTTTTCTTTGTTATCTTTCCCGTATTTCTTTTAAACCTGATTTATGTGTGTTTTCATCCTCCCCTTTTTTTCTTATACAAAAGGTAACATACTATAGCCAAAAGCCTTTTTGCACTTTGCTTTTTAAAAATTGTTTTCTTCTTTCTGTTTCCTCCCTCTCCCCTTCTCTCTCCTCCTTCCTTCAGTCTTTCTGCTGTTCCTTCCTCCTTTCTGTCTCTCTTATACAACCGATCTATGCTTGGACAGTTGAGTGGTTTCCTACAGAGGAAGGAATAATAGTATTATTATATTATTCACTATTTATTTTGATATCAGTGGAGATTCATCTTCAGGCTCTATTCTTAGAAGCGGGAAGGCTGGGTCAAGGACGAACGTGGCCTTAGGTAGGTAGTGCCTCTGTGTGGGAGTGTCTCACCAGAGCCCTCAATCACAGCATATTGTCGGGCTTTTGAATTGTTGCCAGTGTGATGGATGAGAAATGGTATTTTGATATTGTTTTAATTTGCATAGATCCTATCATGAATGAAGTTGAATGTTTTTTCATGTGTTTAAAGACCATATTTGTTAATTTTACAAATTTCATTTTTGTGAATTTTCTGTTCATATATTTTGCCCATTTTTTAAAATTGGATTGTGGCCTTTTTTCCCCTCAAAAATGTCCTTGTAAATTAGCTCTTATTCTATGAGATACATTATAACTATTTACCCCAATTTGTTATTTATCTTTTGAGTTTGCTTACAGTGCTTTTTTTGGTAACGCAAAGGTTTTTATATTCATATAGATGAATTTATGAACTTTCTCTTCCATTGCTTGGTTTTTTGATTATGGTTAGAAAGCGTTTCTCAACAGTCATGTTCACTTGTGTTATTTCCCAGTGCCTGTATAATTTCATTTTTCACATTTAGATGTCTGATTCATTTGTAGGTTATTCTTGTATATGATGTGATGAATGGATCTAATTTTGTCCGTATCCAAATGGCTATCTACGTGTCCCAACACCATTTAGCGAGAAAATTCTTCATCTCTGTGATTTGAGCTTGGTGGTTACTCCTTAATGCACACGACTTGATGTGAAGGGGACCGAACAGTGGTGATCAGTGCAACAGGATGATCAGCGGAAAATGGGGTGTTGGTTAGCTAATGACTGTGTTGAATCTAAGTCTGTTGATTTTCAACTCAGAACTCAGTTTCTCTTTTACAAGTCAGCCTCTCCCATCCATTTTTCTTATTGATAAATTGATTGACATATTTAGCAGGAAAGGTATTTAAAACAAAAGAAGGGCTTAGGGACTGTCTCTGCTTTCCTTCCTGTCAGCAGTATCCATAACCACTCCCCTTCCCTGAAATAGACAATGAGAACTTGGTGGCATATGCTTTTGGGAGCACCTGTGACTCTGTGTCTGCTGTCTCTAGCACCTGGTCACATGCTGATTACTCACTGTGCTCTCTATTGGCACCTGCCTGGATCCGGGTGTCTTTCCAGGAAGCCGGTAGCCTTGTGGGGGTGGGCGGTGGATTCTGGAGATTTTGGGGTTTGGTAAGGCCTGGCTTTACATCCATAATTCTCTGGCAAGGGGGGACATATACCAAACTCTCTGTCTCCTAGATTTTGGAGAATGAAGAATTCTAAGTAAATTTTCATACCTTCAAGAGTCAATACTTAAAAGTCTGTAAATTTTTATCGAAAGCATAATGAACCTTCCTGTCTTTTTAAATAGAACTCACCTGATGATAATTTAATATTGTTGACACAGCCATTATTGTGCTTTTGGCAAGCTTAGTTTTGGTAAATGTTAGTTTTCTATGATATGTTGATAGGTATTCCACAAGAAGGGGGATTTTGTGGTCAAACACGTTTGGGAAATGTCAACTTAAGACATGGTTCTTTGCTGTAGAATTTCTCAGAACTTCTCAGTCAGATTTATTTGATTGGGAACCAAAATCTACCCCCACCTCTCCACCCATTAGCAGCTTTGACAGTTTGACCTGTACAGTCAATTTTATTAGGGCTGTGATAATGTGTCCTGTAGCACCAGCATTCCACATCCACTTTTTGTTTTTATGGTTTCCTCCTAAATTCTTCCAGAGGTAAGCTGTTTGAAGGCAGGGACTGACTGCTGCCATTTTATTCCTTACTATAGTACAAATACCTGTTACGGTGCCACATAGTAGGTGCTCATTAAGTATTTCTGAACTTGAAGTTGTTAACTCTCACTTAGCTTATTGCAGTGTTTCTGGTTTGTTTTCCCCTTCCAAATATGTATTTTTAATAGCAGTTTCTAAACCAATCAAATGAACATATTTGTAAAGAATATGTGTGTCACATTTCTCGCCTTTCTAGGAGTATAAAGGTTAGCCAGGGATCATTATTAAATTATATGATTTAGCTATTGCTGCTTGTCCCCAGGAATAGGCCCATAGAATTGCCCCTTGGACAGGCCCCTCGTTCAACAAGCCAATGCCCGTGGCTGGGAAGTCTGCCCTTCTTCTTTTCCAGCTGAAGAGCTAGACCAAGTGGCTGCTGGTTTTCGCTGCCTATGCATCTTCTGTGTTTGAATAGCTTTTCTGATCGGCAGCCACTCTGATGTACTCTGGTTTCAGCTGTCCCGGAAGAGGGCCCCGTCTCCCAGAACTCGCCCAGTTTTCCTCCACCCAACCAGGATCCCACAAAGGAGCCTATATTTTGGGTTAGTAGTGTGACGCAGCCACGCACGTGTACACATGCAAACACACACTGGGTTTTTGGAGTGAGGGACTAGGGTATGACATATCTAGGTGTCGTGTAGGCGTTCTTTGTGAACTCAGGATTCTGAGGCTATTAGTGTGCTTTGTTTGTTTTCAAAATTTTATTGATGCTCTCTTTGAATACACAAGGAACGAATTTTCACTGTAGAAAATTGGGAGGACAAATAAAGTATTAGGAACAAAATCTAGATTGCCTGGAATCCTATTGCCTCAACATACATTATAGTGAATAGTGTTCCGTTGTGTGTGTGTGTGTGTGTGTGTGTGAACATTGCAGCCCTCTATTCTGGGGCTTGCTTTTTAAACCAGTTCTCCATTGTTATTTGTGTCTTGTCCTTTTAACGTCACAATTAATATTTATAATATTTACGTATTGCAACACGGAACCATTAACCTTTACTTCGTGCCTACGAGGCCAATGATTGTAGTGATTGTATCTTCATTCACCCTTGGTCTTCCCAGGTCTTGCTCAGGGCCATCTGTGCACATGTTTTTGGCTCAGTGGATGCCTGATGAATTTAGGTGACTAGGCATTAAACTGGAATTGGATCTGCCCACCTGTTCTTAAGAAATTCAACTCTACAAATGATGTATTCCAAAACTACAAAAGAAGGTGACAGCCAAAGCAGATGAAGCCGCCCTTTTAAGGGTAGGAAGACTTTAATAAGACTCTAACAGCTCAGTAGGTGTTGCTCCTGGTGACTTGGAAGTCTCTGCCACTTACAAGACAGGACCTCCCTTGATTGTATGGTTGGCACAGTTGGTATTTGGTCCTCATCATTTTAAGCCTGGAACTCTCCACCGCCCCCCCCCCCCTTCTAGAAAGAGCAAATCAGGGTTTCCGTGGTGGGGAGGGGAGGAAACAGGTTTGCATTAGTCAGACTCGGAAGGCAGCCCAGAATCAAGCCGGTGCCTTTTTCATACATGCCTGGGAGCAAGACCTTTGCATTAATTGGTCTCCCCGTATCTGTGCTCTGCCTCGGATGTGGTGGAAATGGGACTGGTTGGCAGAGGCATTGCACGGTGAAGGAAGAATCAGAGCAAAGGGTCTGAAGGATGGAAAGGAGATGGTTCCCTGCCCCCACAGGTGTCTTCCTCTTTGGGGCACCAACAGACTCATCCCCACCAGACACATGGGTGGAATTACTTCATTGCCTCTTCTCAGGCAAGAGATGAGGCTCGTGTCGCTAAATGACCCAAACTCCCCTGGGCAACTGTTCCTGAAGGTTTGTTGCCTGCTTGCAGGGTCACCTCCCCACAGGATTTCCAGCAGAAATGGATACTTAACTGTTCAGCCCCCCAGATGCCTTGTCTTTCTCAACCATATCACTGGTCATGGCGCAGCATCTCTCCTCCATGTTGTGCTGGATACCTCTTCCTGGTCTGTGACATGTAGATGTGGTTGTCTCCCACATGTATTTCTCATTTTTGTCTTCAGTTCCTGGTGTTGTGATGGAATGCAGTTTTGGAGACAATTTCAGGTTGGTTTATTTGCTTAATAATTATAGGAATAATGTATTTGCTGACTTGCGTTGATTGAGCACCTACTGTGTGCCAGACTGTGTACACCATAATCCCTAGTCCCAAAAGAAAAACAACATGCAAGGCTTACATTCTAACCTCTCCTTTGCAGATAAGGACATTGAGGCCCAGAGAGATTAAAGGACTTGTTTTAGTTCACTTCAAAAGTGGCAGGGCCAGTGTGTGTCTTACACCCCCACACGGCCACGGAGTTGATGACTGGTCATTGAGATCAATATTTCCACACCCCCACCCCCACCCCCAATGCCCTGATGGTACCACACAGGACTTTGCTTGGGCTGGTGCTGGCTGTCACTGCCCCGGGGGCCTTGACTTGTGTTCAGAGACAAGCGCCCACCTTCACTGAATGCATGGTGCTGGTGACCCTCCCCGGGCCCCTTCTGACAGTCTCAGGGGAAACTACACCCTTCTGGAAAGAGCTCACCCTGGATGCCCCAAGCAGGGGGAAAGAGGCCTTGAAAAGCCACCAGCATGTGATTAAGGGTTACTTTGAGCTTGAGCAGAACAGTCCATTGGTTCTTTGTTTGACTTTTGGCTTTCTTCTGAGCATTTGTACCCAAACTGCCAGCAGTGACTCTTGACCCTGGTTTCATGTGGAAATCTCCCAGGAAGTTTTGTAATAGTGACTGTGCCCAGGTCCCTGCTTCATAGGGACTGGGGCAGGGCTAGAGTAGGGACCTGAGCATCTGCATTTTTGAAAAATTAAGAACCTCGAGGGATAATAATGTTCCGCCAGTGAGGAGAACCAATGCTTTAGGGGCAGAAAAGCCCTCTTCACTCTTGTTGATGCGGTATGCTTTTTTTCTGACCCAAGTGAACCCCCAGTCTTAAGATGTTTTCATTCCATCAAGGGGGAGAATTTACTCACTAAAAGCATTTGTGCTTTTTTGAGGTGGCTCAGGCTGTGGAGAGGTGTTACAGGGATGGACACAGATGCTGAATTAATGGCTCTGAAGAAGGGGATTGAGCCACTTAGGACTGGATCACTGGGAACAACCACAAGACAGAGCCATGAACTTTTCCATTTTCCTTCCTACCTTTCTTTCTTCCTTCCTTCCTTCATTTGGGAGTGAGAGAACACAAGCCAGGGAGCAGCGGGCAGTGTGGGGAGAAGCAGACTCCTCACTGAGCAGGGAACCCGATGTTGGACTTGATTCCAGGACCCCAGCATCACGACCTGAGCCGAAGGCTGATGTTTAACCGACTGAGCCACCCAGGCACCCCTTACTTGTGTGATTTTCCTTTCTAATTCATTTTCCCCACACTGACCAGATTTTCCTCATCAAGGGCATGTGTTCCCTAGTTTGTGAGCTAATCACAATCACTCCCATCGATTTTACTCCAGAACATATTGTGGCTTATTTATACTAGCTTAGGTATTTGTCCTCTCTGTTTTCTGCTTACTAATTTCATTTGCTACTACACGTAAAGGGGTGACTTCAGGTGAAATGGTCACTGTGGCACTCGGATGCATGCAGGGACAGCGTACCTCGCCCCGATGGGAGTACATCCCAACTCTCTAGCCCGGTGTCCCGTGTCCTCTCGACTGTCTGACAACGAATGGTCTTTCTCTCCAGAATGAAGGCCCTCTTTCCTGCCCCTGCACTCCAGCTGGCTTACCGGTACCCCGGAGCACAATGGATCTGCCCCATCCCTGCCTTTGTTGGCATTTCTCCTCCTGCAGAGCCATTAGCTCTGTCCTGAAGCCAGCCCTCATCCCGGCAGTTAGAAATAATGTTTCCTTTCCTAGATCCCCCATACAGCCTTGTACGGGAACATTTTGAGAACTTACCACATTGTACCTAGAGCTGTACTTATTTAAGTGTGCATATTAATTCCTGCCCTTCCTTAGGTTTCTGGAAGGTGGGACAGCCCCTTTGCTTTGGTGTGTCCTGCTGTGCCAAGAATATTAGAGGCATTCCCTAAATGCTTTTTGATTGAATGTGTTCCTTTTAGTTCAACTCAGCAGTTGTCCAAAATTCACCTCCCGGGATGTTGGTGGCTTTGGTGAACATTTGGAGAGGTACACCGGGATGGAGTGAAAGGAGTGAAATCCGGTGACCTAGTTACACAATATCCCCTGCAGGCTCACTGGTGAGGAAGGCTCATGTTTAAACTCTGTGAAAGGAGAGCCTGGCTTATTTATGGTGCTGGTTGTTTACAGGTCTTTAAACAGGCTTTTTTTTTTTTTTTAGAGTATAAAAGTTGTGCGTTCTCATGTAGAATATTGAGAAAATGGGGATGAGAGCAAAAGAAGAAAAGAAAAATCACCTGTAATACGTCTAGCTCATATGAATAAAACCTGCCCTGTGGTAACAGGACGGGATAATATAGAGTGTCCTGTGCTTGGAGAAAGGAGTCTGCTTCTTTGTCGTTGTGATAATTGGCGGGAAGGCTGGAGCATCCGGTGGGTGAGCTGCTTGTTAGGGTTACCATTGTCGTTGCTGTCCTCGTAGTCACCATACCTGACGCTAAACCACAGAAATACTGTGCGTGTCAAGGGGACCTCACGGGCTGCTCTGTGATGAAGCTCCTTACACTGACAAGGGGCTTACAGTCTTTCTTTTTTTAGCACCTGTGCCTCGGCAACACCTGCGTGAGGGAAGCCACTGTCCTTACCGTACTTGTCACCACATAGTAATGGATTTCAACTAATTGGGAAAAAAAATAGGGGAGCATTGAGTTTAAGGAAGGAGTCCCCCCACCCCTCCTCACCCATCCTACAGCCAGGGCAGGAAGTTTAGAGTCTAGAAAACGTGTTTTGGCAAGTACAGGAGCCTGGGGGTTTTTATTTGTTTTTTTTTTTGGTTTTTTATTTGTTTTAATTTGTTTTTGGTTTTTTCCCCCTCTTTTAGGTTTTCTCTTGTTGTCTTGTATTTTTAAATGCTGTAGTTCGATTATTTCTGAAAAACTGTTTGCCAAGCACTGAAGAGAATTTGAACAACGCAGAAGAGTAGGACATGGATGATAGAAGTCTCCCCAAGTTCGTTGTTCAAATTTTGGAAAATACCTCAAGTTAATCAATTTAGAAGGTCCAGGAAAATTAAAAAAAAAAAAAAAAAAGGAAAGAAAAATCACTTATCCCACCCTTTCCAGGGAACCACTGTGCCATTTTATTTGGGGAAGTCTGCTGTGCTCTGTGACCCCACATAGGAAACCCACCCTCCAGGCCCTAGTTCTCATCTATACTTTATAGAACCATTTGGGAGGATTTAAGGTTAAAAAAGGAAAGAAATCCCGTCTCAGCCTGAATGCACTTGTACCTGTTTTGACATTCCTCCCCCACCATACAGAGATACACGCACATGCACACCCACTCAGACACAGGGCAACAACCACCGCAGTTGTGCACCAGCCTCTTGTTTTACAGATGGAAAGACAGGCCTAGAACTTGTCTGCATTTATGCGTGAAAGAAGGTGGCAGTCAACACTCTCACCCAGGCCTCCTAAATTCTGGTCCAGGGCCACTTCTACAGTGATACCTCCTTACTAGGTCATAGAAGCAGTGGTAGAGAGAGAAAAGGAAAAACACGTCAGTTCTAAAGAGTGCAGGTGTTTTTTTTTTTTTTTCTTCACTGTGTCCTTTGGCCGAGTTATTTTTGTGACTATTTGGTACATGTACAGTGCTGCCTCTCGGAGCCTTCGGCCGGACTGAGAGGCCACTCATGGCTGACTGCAGCCATACCATCCCTCATGGCAGGCTCCGTGGAATCTTTGGCCTGGAAACAAGATGGGAACAGACTGTTCCAATACAAAAAATCAAATCTCAGGATCTGAGCATACACAGAAAATAATGTCTGTGTATCCTGTTGGGCTATGTGCATGACAACAGAACAGTGATTGAAGAGTATGTGTCTGGCTGGGGTGGGGGGTAGGGGCTGATGTTGAGGTTGGGTCATCTCTCATTCCCTAATTCATCCATGAGACCTGATAAATCTTATTACATAAATACAGATGGTTTTCCCTAACTGTGACCCTGTTATTCTAGCTCTCCAAACCTTGAGTTGGTACCTCTTGCCTGTAAAAAAAAGCATAGTCTCCTCAGTCTGGCCCTGTGGGACCTGTTCAGAGGACATCGATATAATATGGGACTGTCATAATCCCCCATTTGCAGCCAGGCTCTCCCATCACCTGCCAGCCCTCTTACAGGGGGAGGTCACTGAACCCCCCTGGGCTTTGGTTTCCTCCTATGTGAAATGGAAGTTGGCTTGTTGTGGGGATTAAATGAGTTAGTGTTTGTAAAGGCGCACCAGGAACTCGGTCACCCATCCCACAGAAAGTGCTACGGGGTATTAGTTTTTGAGGGCAATACCCCTCAGAAGTGCCTCTTCTGGTGGCATTTCCCTTCTGCACTAGATTTCTGGGCGTTCCTGAGATGGGCCTCTCATTTCCCTGCCTCTGTGCCTCTGGAATGCTCCCCTGTGAACTGGGGGGCTCTCTCATTTCTTCCCATTGAAATCCTACTCATCCTTTTGAGACTGAACTCAAATACACCTTCGTCCATTTATTTCTGCACTCATTCCTTTAACAGATTGTTGTAGAGGGTCTCCTGTGTTGCAGGTGTCTCCTGTAGAAAGGCTTCCACAGTTTCTTGGGCTCGGATGGTCTGTCCCATATGCCTTCCCCCCCGCACATCACTGTCGACATCTCTTTACAGTTGCTGATGGGTCCCCATAGAATATTAGCCCTCTCTGAGTAGGTGTTTCTTAAGCTTTATTTAAAAATGAATCAATGAATGAATAAGTGAATGAATGAGCCTTGGTGTGGGTATTTATTCTGCTGTAATGAAGGTAAAAAATAGAAACAAAACTCAATTTGTGTGTGTGTGAGAGAGAGAGAGAGAGAGAGAGAGTTGAGAAAGAGAGGGAAGAAGGGAGAGAGGGAAACAGAGATTGTGAACGGGAGGAGGGCTGAGACTGCTCTCAGGGCAGAGGACTACTTCCAAGTTGAAGAAAGGCATGACGACAGGGAGGAGAGCGGGGTGGAGAAACAGAGAAGGAGGATGAGAGAGGAGCTTCTCCTCTGAATCATATTCACACCAAGACATGGTTTTCCTTAAGTGGTAGCAAACGTGAAGTGAATTGGGCCTCATTCCTCCTTTCCCTCTTTAGGAGGTTGGAAGTCATTTTTTAAATGAGGTAGGGGAGGGAGGGAGGGCTTGGAGAAGGAAAGTGAAAACTGTTTTCTGAGGCTCTCTATTTGCCAAGGAGCCCCGGAGAGAAGGTTCAGGAGGCGGGCCTGCCAAAGCTGTCCAGCTCCCTGTTTCCTTAGTCGCGGACCCCGTCGCCCTGTCCCTATTCTGCCCTTCCGCGCAGCTCCTTCCCGCCTGCTTCCGCCCTCCCTCCCTTACTTCCGCCCTTCCGCACAGCTCCTTCCCGCCTGCTTCCGCCCTCCCTCCCTCACTTCCTTCCCTTCTCAACACAGAACTATTACAAGTAAGAAAATGGCGGGGGGTGGAATCCAAACAAACCAAAATAAGCCCATGATTTCACCCGATTTGATGGGTTTTAGAAACTCTTTACCTCATCACCTCTGTGCTTCCCCCTGGAAGCTTCCCCTCCCGGAACCCCCCTCTTCACCTGGTGTCTCATCACTCTTCCATCCACTTCGGGCTCAAAGCAGGAGAGGAGACTTTAGAAACATCACTGGTTTGAGGAGGGAGAAGGGCTGATTCTAGAGGTTTCGCAGGAGCAAATTCCCGGCCTTTTCCTTCTGAAGGTTCCCAGCGGAGTTTTTTGTTTTGTTTTGTTTGTCCCTCAACTTTACTGCTAAAGATGGTTCGCTGTGGAAGGCAGGGAGGGTCGGTGATGGGCATACGTCCACTCAGTGCTTGATGTATGTGGCCCTCCGATTCCCCTAGGCGTCCTGGGACAGGCGTAGAGGACCCCTGATGGCCGGACAGTCAGTACTGATGTGTGCACGCACACTGGGGGTGCTTCGGAGAGGCTGGTTTCCAGGGAGAGAGGGTGGGCAAGGGAGTGGGCAGACAGGTGTGCCAGCAAGCCACGGGTACCTGGAGGCAGGCTGCCAGCTCCGATCAACACCGGAGTTACAAGCGTGCAGAGGGTACAGGGTCTGTTGGCTGCCGGCGGGGCAGGCTTTGCTGTGGGTGGCAGTGTTCTAGGTCTTGAAAGATAGCTAGGCTGTGATAAACAAGGGAGAAGAGCTGTGTCTTCCAGAGGGAGGGATCCGCAGAGGCGTGCGAATCTGCAGAGGGACTGGGGATGGCAGGCTGAGTCTACAAGGTGCGCTCAGAGGAGGCATTGCCGTCACATCATCGGAGTTTAACATGTGCCTCTATTGTATTTGGGGCTTTTTCCTGTAAGCAGTAGGGAGCTTTTATGGGTTTTGGAAGGAGCTGTGATAGGATTACTCTGGTGAAGAGTGTGTGTGTGTTTTGTTTTGCTTTGACTCTTTCATTTTCCGAGTCTTTTGAGGAACTGTTGGGCAACCTTGACTCTGGGAAGCGTGCACTGCCAACCTTTATCTGTCTTCTCTTCTCTCTCCTGGCCTGGCCCGGCTCCTTCTTGAGATGCTTCTGGGGAAGCAGCTTGGTAGTGCTGGTTCCAGGGGCTGCTGCTCGAGCTCTCCGGGCAGCCCCTCTCTGCCTGTTCCTGTTTCCCATTCCTCCCCTCTTCTCTTCCTCCTCCTCCTCTTTCTCTGTCACCACCCCCGCTGCCAGCAGCCGCGCTCCCCTCCCTAAAATAAATAAACCAGTCGCTCCAAAAGGTTCCAGGCACATTAGTCACATATCCCAGAAGTTTAATACAGAATTATTTTGACAGCGAGAACAAGAAGTGTTTTCTAGTTGAACGCACAGAACTTGCTTATTCCAACTGGGCTTTCTGCCGCACAGACAGATGATATGTTTTTTAGATGGATCGGCCACGCAGGAGGCTGTGTCGCTTCCCTTGGATGCGTGACAAACTGCTCACTACCAAAAGTGGTTGGGGAAAAGATGCGAAAGGAGACAGGGAGAGAAGAATGAAATCACATCCTTATTGCGGACATAACTTTCTCCCCGGTAACTTCAGTAAGCCGCCGAGAGATTGCTGCGTGTTTATTTATTTATTTGGCTGCCTCTGGAGCCGTGAAGTCCCTTTTTCAAGCCGGGCTCGTGCGTGTGCTAAAAGATGAGGACAGATCGAGTTATTGCAATGCGGGTGGCTCTCCAAGCATTCCAGTTGAATAGCTCTTCCAGAAATATTTCTTGACTCACTCATTTAGCACTTTCTATTGCTGTTACTAAGCAGATTGGAGGCCCTCCCTGTGCTTTTGCCAGACAGCTCTGGGGTTGATGTGGCTCCCTTATCCCTATTTGGCCTGTGTAAAGATGGAGGAATGAAAAGCTCAAGTCTGTGGTCGTCTCAAAGGTCTTTCTCCCCCTGCCGAGGGGCCAGTGTGCCGTACACATCGTCAGAGAAAGAATAAAAGTGCGTGCTGCCCTCTGGGGCAGCTTTTCCCCTCCCCTTCCAGATGCCGGCACCAAGCAGGAAGGCCTTTCTCCCAGGGTGGTTCGCTTGGGAGTGAAGCCCCAGACATGAGCACAGGGGAGAGAAGGGACGAAGTTCCAGACCTGGGATGTTCTGTTCTGCCTGGCTCCCATCATCCTTCGCTTCTTCCTTCTCAGATCTTTCTAGAGAGCTCCAGCCTTCTGGGGGTGCTGGGTTGATCTCTCTGGAGTTTTCTTATCTACCTTCCCTGCTTGTTTCTCACTAGCCTGTCATTCCCAGGCCTTCCTCCAAGAAGGCATATACTGGCTGTATGACTTTGGACAGTAGGCTCTTTGGGCTTTCTCCTTTGTGGACTCCTATTTCCAGCTGCTCATGATGTGTGATGTGAAATCCCAAGATAGGAGATAACCATAGGGTAGTTCCACGGGGGTGCTGTGGTTACATTTGGAAGATCCAATAAGCTTCCATACCGGGCCCACTTATCTTTCCGGAACCCTGTGCCTCTGGGGAACTCACTTTGAAAACCACTGTCCTGAGGCACGTCAAGACTGCTGGCAGCCCCTAGGACCACCGTACTGCCTTCTTTAAACTTCCTGCACCCCCGGATGTCTCTCAACATTGAGAAAGTGGGACCTCTGTCGATGAGGAAGGGTGGCCCAGAGGGAAACATAGCCCTTACTGCTTCCTCACGCTGGCTGTGAAAGTCTATGCGATGAAGGCCTTTTCACTTGGTCACGTTGGGTGACTCTTCCCTGGGCCTCCTCACTGGGCCATGCCTGGCTTGTGAGTCAGGGTACCCCTGGCTAGCTCTTCATTATTATTCATTGGTTCTGTGCCGAGTGGCAGTTTACAGGAATCCTTGACACGTTGTGGGGGGAGGGTGTTCTGGGCTACGGCCTCTGTCTCAGGAACGTAGCTGGAAGGAGGAGCATGGCAGTCAAGCTATTTTTCAAGTGATTTTTTTTTTTTAAGATTTATTTATGTATTTGAGAGAGAGAACTAGCAGGAGTGGCAGAGGGAGAGGGAGAGAGAGAATCCTAAGCAGACTCCATACTGAGCACAGAGCCCAATGCAGCGCTCGAACTCACGGCCCTGAGATCATGACCTGAGCCGAAAACCAAGGGTCGGATGCTTAACCGCCTGCACCGCCCAGGCACCCCTGTATTTGCTTTTGGTGAGGAACGTAGAACATGAGCTATCTCATTCCTCCACTGATACTTATGTGGCACCTACATTCACGTGACACTCTACCTCCCCAAGGAAGGTGCTGACTTTCATGATTGTATTTTCCGTTTTTACATTGCAAGACTGTGTCTACAGAACTTCTCCAAGCTCTCAACCACACTGGGGCAAAGGAGACTCTGCGGTTAGGCTCACAGTTCACAGTTTGGATGAGATGAAGTGTGGGGACCTGAAGCAGAGGCCCTCTGACTTTGACCCTCGCACCAAACTACTCATGGTTCTTGAAGTGGGAACTGTGAACGGGTGTTCTATGGACAGGTTCTGTTTATTAGGTGCTTCCTTACATGTCAGACACCACTATGGCGACACTCTGTAAAAAGCCTACTTAATCTTTCGAAGTCCCCATCAGGTGGACACGGTTGTGTGTCCAGTTTGCAGACGAATCACTAGAGATACTGAAGGGATGAATAACTTGCTTAAGTTCTGCTTCAGAGAGCTAACGGACCTTGGATTTTCTCCAGGACTGTCTGCTGCCATATGGGACGTGGTCTCTGTCCATTCTTACTCCTCCCTGAGGAGATGCAAAATGCACTCTTGGAAAGCAACAAAGCTAGTTTGCGGGTGGCCTTGTACCACAGTGAAGGTTGCACACTCACTGTTAAGGGTTAACAGGTGGTTTTCTCTCTTTGCTCTCAGAGGATGTAATGCCCTTGTATGGTACCTTCTGTTTTCTTTTTATATCTGATGTGCTCCACATGGAGATGTGCTTTGTCGTACTGACTGTGTGCCACTGGGCAAGTCATTTCTATTCCTGGGGCCTCGGTTTCATCCCCTCTCAAAGTAGCTCTCTCCTTCTGCTCTGACATTGCTATTTTAAGTTTTACGTGTCTAGGGAATGTGTGTATTGAATTCTCTTTGTATAATTCCTTTCAAAAGTATTGTTTGGAATTATAGATACTTAAAACCTTTTTTTTTTTTTAAGTGGGAATGGCAATTGCAGATTATCCCTGTTTTCAAAGAGATTTTCTGCTTCTGAAACGTAGTTTGCAAGTGTTTGAAAGTCAGACACCACATGAAGAGATAACTAAGTCATATCAAGAAAGATGAGTGCCAAGGACATGTTCTGATGGGCTAGCTGACTGTGTCTTGCTTTTCCAGTATCGGTTTGCCTCTCTAACTCTCATGTTAGCACAGTGCTCCCCTTCCCTCCAACATCTGTGTGAACATGTGCGTGCATGTGCATATGCACAGACATATGCACATGCTTGCACACACAATTCTTGAGATAGAGACCCCCATGCCTCTGTTAAACTTGACACACTTTCTCCACAGAATCTGGTTCAGACCTTTGGGTGAGCAAAAGTAGAATCTTTTTCTCTATGCCAAGTTCAGGGTGTGAATCAATTCTCCCTGCCTTTTGCATTTTAGTAAATGTTTCCTAGATGGATTCTTCAGATTTCCAGTAAAGACAAACAGCTCAGAAACTGGATTGCATTCATACCCGAGGCCTGAGTTCTGTGACCCAGGCATTGGAGCTCAGTGCCATATATGGCCAAAAGAGGCCCAGGGAGAGGGAGTTAGGAGAGAATACCAGACATACAGTGCATTCCTAAGAAATGTGCATTCGCAACTGACAAAATAGGACCCCACTGGTTTCCATCTTCTGCAGAACATGAACTGTGAAGTTTTGAGACAGAAGCCAATGTTCCAAGCATCTGCCACTGAGAACAGTTTATTTTCCCTTTTCTTTTCAGTCACATGTAGGTTTAATTTGGAGTCGGTGTTCAAGTCAATGCAAGCTTGGAATGAGGACTAAGAAATTATTCTTGGAGTCAGCAGATGTGGGTTCTCAGCCCATTCGACTGCCATCCAGCTGTGAAACTCTCTCGCTGGCCTGTTTTTTTCAGTCAGAGGGGCAGGGCTGGATTTGGTGATCGCCAAGATCTCTGCTATTTATGTTTTCTTTGGTTCTAATTTTGCCCAAGATTTTCCAGTTTCTGTGGAATTCCCTGTGGAAAGTAGTTTCTGATTCTTCCCAATACTTTCTGTGGTTTGAACTTAAAAAGACCAAATAAAACCCTAGTCTTGAATTTGTCTTTGTGATTTCCTTAAATATGCCTTGGACACGTTATTAGGCTTGACTTGGCAGATAACTTTGTACCGAGGGTGGAGATGAATACATTTACTGCATCTTCGTGGTCATCCCCTTCCGCTTGTCCCTCCTGCAGTCAGAGAAGAATTGGGGTATGTGTAGCACTGAATTGTAGGCACAGGTGTGCACTTAGGAAACGCCGACTCTTTGAGTGGCCTTTTTGGTAGTCTGCTTCTCTTAGAAATTCTGCCTTCCCTGTGGGAGAGGCAGGACCAGCAGGAGGCAGCCCCCACAGCTTCCTCACACCTTTGCAAAGGGAACGAGGGATGTGAAACTGAGGTGTTGGCTTTCCAGTCAGTAATTGGATGAGTCACTTGCCTGTCACGGATGTTGAGAAGGTTAGGAAGAAACAGAAATGCGGAATTCTGGTCCGAGAGCAGATTAGAGTCAGTTTCACTTTACGAGCCGAGGTGTGATTTCTATCTAACGCTCTTTGTCTTTATGGGTTCTGTAGTCCGTTGTCAACACACTACAACAGTTAGGTTGCAAAAGTTTGTACTTTTCCATTCCTTTCAGAAGGCGTTTTGGCTAAAGTTGATCTCCTGTTTTGCTTTCTGAAAGCAAGGCATTATTTTCTCTGCTGAGATAAAGGGAGGTTTCTTTGTGTCTGGACAAAATATTGGAGCCGTTGGGCTTAGCTGCCTTGATTCAGCCTGTCCCACAGCAGCACACAGAGTGGTTGTGGAAGGATATCGTACTGAGGAAGGCACAGTGGAGGGGCCTTCCTACCTTCTGGGGCTGAGGCGCCAGGCACCGCTGTGGCTTCTTGGCTGGAGCTGGCCACTGCCCAGCAGCCAAGTGCTGGGAGTCAGAGAAAGCGGTGGGTGGGAGCTGAGGTTGTGGCAGCACTTGTTCCAGAGACGGTAGAAGCTAAGAAGTCTGTGTTCTCCTAGGACACGTTCACGGGCTTCAAATCCCTGGGTCTTCATTTCTCCATCTAAAAAGTGAAATGCTTCTGGGTCTTGGAAGGCCTCTGTGGGCTCTCAAAGCAGGAGGGTAATGTGTTTCCAGACGGGCCCTTCATGTCTCATATTTCTCTTGCGGGGTATCCCCAGCCACACTGAGCTCACAAGCTTGTACCAAGCTTTGACTGTGCTATATCCTCCTTGACTTGAAAGAGGGCGAAAACAAAGGGGTCCTTTCTGTGGACCCCTGCTCGCTGGGATATCACAGCCAGTTTTTTGTTTTTTTTTTGTTTTTTTTTTTTGGTGCAGCATTCGACTAACTCTCTTCACCATCTTTCTCCACCTGGAGGTCTTAGTTTTTGGGAATGGGGGCGTCCACAGCCTTTCCTTCCGTGGGTGGCATTTGTCCAGACTGAGCGAGCTGTGGGCCTTCGGATGCCACAGAGGTGGGTGTGTGAACGGAAAGAGCAGACGGCACACAATGAGGGGCTGGCTTTCCTGGGTTGAAAGTGGAGTTGAGAAGAATGCTTCAGATTTTAGGGGTTCCATGATAGACTCTACCCATCATCAGTTGGGAGGTTCTCAGGAAACCACACATGGTGTGCCTTCTTCTTTGGTAAAAAGCATACATTTGAATGGTTATCAATGCTTAGCACTGTTACGAGAAAACCATAGGGAGGACCAATCATAAAAACAGTCATAATTTATTGACTGTGATTAACCTCTTGGGGACTACGATATGTGACTTAGGTTTACACAGGGCTTTACAGTGGGTTCACCCCTTTCCACACCCCTTAACCCAGCAGCACCTCACAATGGGTCCACGATAGTGGCAGGCTAAGGAATGTACCGTCATTGTACTCAAGTCAAAGTGATGCTTGAGTAGAAAGAAGGCGCTGCCCAATTTCACATGGTAAAGAAATGGCACAAGGGGGACTTGCCTCCTGCTCTTATGCCTGCACCGTGTTTCATGTTTTTCTGAAGCTCCAGCCTGGCAAGTAAAACAGGAGAGATGCACACACCTGTATGTCCTCACCTCCTCCATCAGAGGATGGCCGAGAATGATATTTAATTAGTAGTGAGTTGTGTAAGCCACACAGGTGAATCAGGCTCGGTGATGAGTGGGGTGATGTGTCAGTCAGCTTGCTTTCACAGCTTAATTATCAGGTAGGGCACCATGATGGTTAACGGAATTGAGGGCTTCCGGTTTCTGATTGTTCGTTCTTGCCCATGAACTTCATTTATTCATCGACGGTGAAGAACTCAGGCTTGTCGAACATTTGATAGGTGCATCATGTTTTGTGTGAGATACTGATCTCTGAAGTGAATCACAAACCAGGAGTTGGAAAGGACTTTCAAATTTATGTCGAATACCCCATCTTTCTTCTCATCGTGCAGTTCCTCCTCCGATATTCTTGCCAGGTGATGAGGCCAAATGTACTTGATGATTTTATGTGATATTTTATAGTAGAGAGTAGAGTTGCTCCAAAGGCTATCATGCACAAACTATTTGCAACTTCGATCAATGGCAATTTATGCTTCTCTTTAGTGGTGTTCTGAAAACTTAAATTTATGTTTTCTTCTTAGAGTAAGTTTCTTGGGTTGGCTACGGGCTCTCCCGAGAGAGATTATGAACTCATTTGTCCTAAAGTTTCCTCTTAGGTGATTTAGGGCTGCCTTTCTTAATTCTGAAAATTGAAAATTGGGGCAGTAAGCTCATACTGCATTCTTCTTTTTAATTCTGTTTTTGGGACTAGAGTTATACCTATAGAATTATTCAAATTTTGAGTCATGTAGGAAGCTGTTTCTGCACGTAATGTTTGAAACCTATTATACTTTCCTAGAACCACAGAATCCTTGAGCGGGAAGACACCATTAAGTTCATCTCAAATAGCCCTGGTCGGTAAATTCATTGAGGTCCAGAGCTATGTCTCGTTTATTTCTGTACCTCCTCCTGCTGAGCTCCAAACACCCAGTCTCGTGCCGGGTGGCCTCCGTGAACACGTGTTTGGTTGAATGGGAAGTCTCCATCTTGTGCTTCCTTTGCCCCTGGTTCAACTTGTCCAGTGTTCGGGAGATGGTGTGTGGACCCGTTGCGCGTGATGGACGAGTAAATCAGGGGTTTTCTGCCATCCACTGGGGTTTTAGCTGTGTTTAGATTTAAGAATGCTGAGTAACTAATAAAAAGCGATTCCAAAGCACTCTGCAGATGGAAAGTGCTTCATGTGTAATAAATAATAATGGTCTCTCAAGATTAGGCACAGCCACAGAAAGAAGTGCTGATCTTGCAGGCTATCGAAACGTCCGATAGACCTCGCAGTGGAAGAGTGAAACGGAGGATATTGACCCTTCCTCCTTTTGTAGTGAGCACTTTTATCGCCCAGTCACCGTATTCCTCATGATGGGCACAGTTGCCTTTCTGAACTATCTGCAAACCTTCCAGTTATCTTTAGGAGAAGGACCGGAGGAATGCCCTGAAAATTGATAGGCAGCCTTCCACGTGAGACTTGAAGCCAGTCCTATCTGGATCCTGCCCTCTCCTCTCCTGCTACTTCTGAACAGTCTGTAATCACCTCTGTTCTCAAGAGGTTGAAACTGGCACCTTTCTCGGAAGCAGGCAGTGGGATGGCCAGGGCCCTTCCTGGGTTTGGACCGTCAGAGTAAACATCATTTGCCTGGGGAGACGGCATTTTCCCAGATACCCTCTCAGTCTTTTACCGAGAGCCCCTGTTTTTTTCTGTTGGGGTTGTATCCGGGAACGGCCTCCCTTTCCTTTGTCTTAGAGTGTGGGTCAGTCTGATTTATATTTGGTGAATATACGGTGACTGCACCAGGAGGCATGAACTCGGTTTGCACCTGTGTTAACCCACACCTTATTTAAGTGACTGCGCTGAAATACAAACAGAGTCTTGCTCTTTTTCCTGGTGACTGGAAAAGCCTCTTTCTTCTCAGGAACAGCGACCTACTCTAGTGGGGCATTATTCATTCAGTCTGTAAATATTTATCGAGCACCTACTATATTCCAGTGCTTTGTGGTGCTGGGCAGAGACCAAAACAAAGTCCTCTTGAACTAACATTTGAAGGACTTCACAGAAGTAGGGTTTTTACAAAATGACCTGACAGAAGTATGCTTAAAGAAATAAACACAACAAGCCCCAAACACAGCAGTTTCCTTCCTCCTGCTCTTTTCTCTTGTCTTCTAGTTTTTTTTGTCCCTCTTCATAACCTGAGTCAACAGGCTTTCCTCTGTCCCCCTGCCTTACCACAACATCTTTTCTTCTCAGTCCTCTCTTTGTCTCTTCTCTCTGTCTGCTTACGTGTTGTCTGTGGAGATGAAGCAGATGAAGCTTAATGCTGCCTCAATCTCAGCTCCGTATTCATTCCCTAGCTCTACCCCCAGTCACGGTATGGTGGATAGGTTCCGTGTTGTGAACCGGAATCTGGAGGCAAGAGTGGCCCCTGGCCCTGGGGCTTCTGGGTGCCTTGTCACGATCCTGCTGGAGAAATGGGTGGGGCCCCGGCCTGTTGTCAGCTCAAAGGGGCTTCACTCAGGAAGTCTTCTCTTTTTTTTTAAAACAGATTTTATTTCTTTATTTGACAGAGAGATCACAAGTAGGCAGAGAGGCAGGCAGAGAGAGAGAGGAAGCAGGCTCCCTGCGGAGCAGAGAGCCTGCTGCGGGGCTCAATCCCAGGGCCCTGAGATCATGACCTGAGCTGAAGGCAGAGGCTTAACCCACTGAGCCACCCAGGCACCCGTGGAAGTCTTCTTGACGCTCTCTTCCCTCTTCCTTTTTCGAATACATCTTTGCCAAATAGGAGCTCAGTAAATTTTCATTTCTTTCCCCTCTCTGTAGGCCCATGCTCTTTATCTGGGCTTGACCTAAGGGGGCTTGGTTTGGAGTTTCTTGTTTCTTGATTATTGTGCCTTGCTTTATTTCTGTGGGAGCAGGCGTGTTAAATGAACTGGTGCTGGAAGAAGCATTTTCCACCCGTGAAAACTACGTCCTTCTTTTGCAATGAGGATCTTGCAGCCACATTGAATACCCAGAATCCTAGAATTTTAGCATTCAGCTCAAATGCAGAGAGCTGACTCTGTGCTGATCAAGTGGTTGGATTTCCAGTGCCCTTGGATTTCTACTCAATTCTGAGGTTTGTAGGTGCCTCACCAGCCCTGGGCTGATGTCATCCTAAATTAGGTATTTGGGAATGGGGCCAGTGATAACTCCTATGTAGATACAAAGTAGAACCTATGGGATAGATCTTTCCCTTATCGTCCCAGCGATCTTGACCTCTGACTTTATGCCTTATGACTTGCCATTGGTTTTGTGCTGGATTCTAGCCCTAGATCACCCATGCTTTGCACAATAACTGACGGCTGTTGCACACGTACTACGTGTCAGGCTTTGCACTGCTTTCCATACCTCATTTCATTTAATCCCTGAAGCCCGACTGTGCGGTCGATCCTAGTGTCCTCCATATTGGATAAAGGAGGAGCCTGAGGCTTAGTGAGGTTTGAATAATTTGTTCAAGGTCCTGTAACGTGTAATGGCAGGGCCAGGGTTAGAATCCAAGTCTCTCTGCTACCGGCTTTTAATTTCTTAATTACTCTGCTTCCCCCCGTTTCCTCTCCTGTGCTTCTCTGTTCACCTTGTGTGGGTCCCGTGTGAGAACCAAGGACCACACGGGAGTGCTTTACCCTCCCCTCTTTCTCCCATCGGCCTGAGCCCTTGAGTATGTGCTGTGCTATCCCGACCTCTCACCTGATTCTAAATCGGCTCTCAAGGCTGACTTCGCTGACCAGCACTTTCTAGTGGGTTCATTGTTTTTCATGGTTTACTTGGTTTATTACCAGCTAGGGACAGCTTGACATTTGCTTTCCTGCCTGCTGGATCCAGACCTCCTCTCACAGTTCTCCGTACTTAGTGAAGACTCCATGACCATACAAATGGACAGAGAGGACATTTCTGGGGATCCACCCTGACGTGATGTGTCACAGCAGTATCTAGAGGCACACTTGAGAATCTGAGGGAAAGGAGAGTGAGGTAGAGCAAGAGGCGTGGCCTTCCCATCTTCTGGTGGGTGATGGTGGGCCCAGCCTGGCCGCTTGAAATCCTTATGCTCTTCAGGGAACTGCCTTCGCCTGGGCCGTTCCTATTATTGGTGCTTCGCATTTTTGTATTACTTTACATTTGCAAAGTGCTTTCCAGTGATTTATTAGCTGTTCTTGTTTTTAATAGCCCCTGGAGGTAAGTTGATATTCAGCCTTCTGAGAACGTAAATGCAGCGAGAAGGCTCATCTCATCAGATATTATTGGATCTGGGGTCAGGACTCTGAACTCCTGGGATAAGGCCATTTGGGGTCACTGCCTCATGAGGATTAATAGGAGATCAAGTGGACTTAACTTCAGCTCCCAGAGTCTCTAAGGCAGGAGCAGAATGATGGCAGCTATTTAAAGAAATTGCACAGAAGCCATTATCAGAGGAGCGGGATTCCAGTCCTAACTGCTGTTGGCCAGCTGTGTTGACCTTGAACGGTCACTTTGCCTCTTTTTGTTTTGTATTCACACTCTGGTCCCTTTAGGTCCAACACTGTGTTAGATCTAATTCTGTGACTTAGGACTCCTTCTCTGGAAGGGGTTGCCAATGAATTGTGTGACAGGGAACACTGGGGATATGTATTAAAAAGTCGCTCACCTTCCTTTTTCCAGGATGCAAGGACTAACCGACAAGGATATTGCCTTTAGATTCATTTTAAGAAGCATACAGTCCTCATTCACTCTAAAACTAAGAGATCGAGTGGGGCTGCTGGAGGAACATCAGACTGGAGCCAAGACCATCAATCCTGCATCGTATGAGTATTGTAGAAAGTAATTAGCAGGCTTGATTATCTCACTGGTTCAACACACGTTTTCGGGATGTGATGTAATGCGAGGAAACATTTAGTTGTCAGATTTTAGGGCTGTATCAAATTTATTCTTGCAGGAAAAGTCTAGTTGTCCTGGCAACCTGAAATTGATTTTCTTTTTGCTCTTGTCAGCTGAAATTGGTCCCCTTTGAATCATTCCTCTAATTTAATATAGAGAACTGTATGTCCCCACCTGGTGACCAAATCGTTCTTAATGACAGGTAACCCCAGCAAATGGCTTCTCTTTCATACCTGAGCCAGGAGCTATAGTTTATTGCTGCCTTGCCCCTATGCTGTTCTCTTTGTGCTTATTTATTTGTCCGTGGAGTCAGGGGTAGAAGTAAAGTGGCATCCGGTTAATTAAGAGTTTAATCAGGCCTGTGGAGCAGTGATGTAATTGGCAGCCAATCAGGCCTTTCTTTTCCAGTTACCTCCTGGGCCAGGATGGGATTAGAATGGGCTCCAGGAGGGGGGAGCTTTTTTTGGGGGATGCCCAGCTTTCTATAACCTGGGGAGGGTGATGTCATGGCCCAGAGGACAGAGAAAATGGAACTGTGTGCCTGATTGTCATTTCTGTCAAGGGAAGGGATGGTGAACTTCAAACTGGGGAAGGCGGAATCGACATCATTCAGGAGAAACTGATGTCCGCGACAGTGGAGGAGGTCATGTGCGAGCCGGGTGCTCAGCCCGCTGATTGCAAAGACTGCGGGCCACGCGCACGACGTCTCAGGGTATGCAGAGAACTTCCGGTGGTAACTGTTGGACTGCTTGCTGCCAGGAATTCTGAGGAAACCTGGAAATCAGCAGAAATGCCAGAAGTGAGAGATGAGGAAATAGATATCAGTTATCAAAAAAATCAGGTATCCGGAGTCCTCAGTCTGCTGACTCTATTGTGATTTCTGGTATCATTTTAGACAAGCTTATTAGACAGGTGATTTGTGAGCCTTTGAAAGGAAGCTGTGTCCATGAGGAGCCAAAATGGGGTCAGCTATTTCCCTTTGTGTTTGGGCTAACTGGGTGGTGGGTTAGAGGGACATCCCAGATGCAGCGTGGACAGCGCTGGCTTTGATGTCACATTGTCTGGGTTTACCCAGTGTCCTCTACTTAGTAGCTGCTTGACCTTAGGCAAATTGCTGAATTTCTGTGACTTGGCTTCCTTTTCTCTAAAACGGGGCTGATGATAGGACTGAGGAAGAATGCTGTGAAGGCTGGAGGAGACCATGCATGGGAAGGGCTTACAGCACCTTGCTCATGTTAAGCATTCAATAAATGTTGTACCATTACTCAGAGTGGGAATACCTTTGAATTTAGTATGGGTAAGATGGAGACCTACAAGCTGGAGTATGAAATAGGCAGTGGATGAATTTGTGGATCCACGAATGAGTGCACATATGTTAGTGACGTGGGTAGAGAAAGAGTCCACTTTTTGGATAGAGCAGCCCTCAAAATTATATTGCAAGGGTGAGGATGCAGAGCTGGGAGAGTCCGAGACCATGTTTTTGCAACTTACCAACCCCGTCCTACTCCCCCTCTTTTCTCCCAAGAAGTAACCACCACTAAAATTGTTATGTGTCTAGTTTCCCCCCGTACGTTTCTATTTCTGTAAATACATATTTATTTTTTTGGTTAAAAAAACCCTCAAAAATTATTTTTACAAAGTTTACATGCTTTGTTCTTTCTTAAAATACCCGGACTTTCAAAAGAAAAACAGTCACTTGGCGCTGCAGTCCCACATTTGATTTACATTTAACCATCCTCATATCCATAGGCAGAGTGGTACCTGAGCCACTTTCCCTTCTCTCTGTGGCCCTTGGGAGACTTCTTTCTTTCTTCCTTTGTAGGTTCCATCCTATACCTACCTTCTCTTCCTTTCCCATCTGTTCCCTTTCCTTCTCATTCTTCCTCCCTTCCTCCCTGCCTTGCTATCTACCTCCCTATCCTGCCTTCCTTTCTTTATTGTCTTTACCTTAAATTGGGTCTTAATGACTAGGCATTTACATGATTGGAGAGTCAGGCCTCAGCTACCAAACGCTAACACTGAAATGTCAGGTCTCCACCAGTATCCTTTCTTGGGCTTGTTTCCTTGTCTTTTACATTGGAGGTTTTGATACTATGGTCCAGCCTGAGAGGCCAGGTTAGGGTGGGGGGTGACACCTGTCTTATGTAGTTTTCTGCCTGAATGCTGGGTGTTGGGTTGGCTTGCGTACATACACGTTCCTTAGGCTTATGGGGCAGTAGGTTTTATTTTGGTGGGCCACCCCTGGGTGCAGTAAGCAGAGAGGCTCTGTTGTGAGACTTGCCATGTGTTGTTTTGGATTCCCCATGTCCTTAGCATAAGTGACATCCCCGCACAGGGCTCCACCCAGTCTGGCTTTCCAGCTGCCTTTCTGCCTGCTCCCTGACTCCCCTCACCCCATCCACCTCAGGCTCATGCCCTTCACCCCAAGGGGAGGGCCTTCTTGCATGGCTAGCTTTGCTGGGCACCTCCCTTCATACCTAGCTCAAATTCCACCTCCTTAGAAACATCAGCTTGCCCACTGGGAATCATCCCCCCCCCCCATATTCCTTATTCCCTGGTTCATACTTTCAGTTACATTTTCACAGACCACCTTGGATTTTAATGAGTGGCATCTGCTTCTAAGCTTGGATTTCCAAAATGCAGGCATCTCTGCCCTTGGAGCCCAGCTCAATGGCTGGCAGTTTTAGGCACTCTGTAAATATGTATTGACTTGGAGGACCAAGGAGGTCTGAGGGGTTGGGAAGCTAACTACAGTCAACCCCAGGAGCGAGAAGGGCCCCTGGGAACTGGTGTCAGAGCATGTCGCTTTTCTGAACAACTCTTCAGTTTTTCCCTGGGCTCCTTCTTCAGCCTGTTTCTCTAGAGGCAGAGGAAAGGTGGGGCCTGGTGAAGATGCCGGTGACATTCCCAGAGAAAATCTTTTCTCCTAGCCCTCGAGTTGTAGAGTACGAACCTTTCTTCTATCAGAAAAACTCACCTTTTGAAGAGAAGGGAGTGGTTTACATGAGGACTCTTGATTTCCTGACTTTGGTTATGAACTTTGTTGAGAAGACGTTGCAGGTGTCCCCGTTGGCCTTTATGAAATGGATGGAAAATCCAGCCGCATTTTGTGACTCGGACCTTCGGGAACAGTCCAGGGACAGGCTCTGCTCACATGGTGTGCTTGGAAAATCCATTTCCCACCCTCAGTGGGAAATTCAGTTCAGACTCTGCAGGTAGGGCTGAGTGAATATTGGTTTTCAGAGACTTAAGTGCAGAAATACTCTACAGTTACTACGCCGTGGATAGGAATTGAGGTGGAACAAGGTAAATGATGGGGGGGGGGCGGGGAAGAGCACACCTAGGACCTTTGGTTCTGGTCCTGATCAGCCGGAGGCATGCTGTGTGTTTCCACGTCTGTAAGGTGGGACACTGATAGTTATTAGGAAGAGTTCTTAGAGAAATGAACTGAGGGGAAGCATGTGGCAGGACACCTGAAACATTTCAACAGTAGAGTATCTCAGTGAAGCTGTGGGGACGTGTTGGGAGTTGCTGGGAGATGTCTCCATTCATGAGCTTGGGCTCCCAACAGCCATTGTTATTGGGACAATTTATAGAACTTCAGTGACACTAAGGTATCAAGCCTCTTGGAGTCACAGTTTAAATTGATTTTATTTTCAGTTAAATGTGCCTTGCCTGCTAAGTTACAAAGATTGGAGAATGTCTGCAGAAGGTCTACCACAGTGGTGTGTCTCAGCACCCGGGCTAGGACTGATGCTCATCACTGCCCCCTGACTTCTCTGGAAGGATCATGGGCTCTGTAGTGGACATGCCTCAGGGGTGGTGACTGAAATTCCCCTCCGTGATCCTGTTTCATCCCTTTCTGTCTTGAAACCAGACCCGTAGACTAGACCTCATTAGGAGATGCCGGGTGTGGAAGGATACAGACCATAGCCTGTGTGGACACTGCAGCCTGGATGGTGGAGGGTGTTTTAAGAGCTTCCCCATGAAGAGCTGTTGAGGAGTTGGCAGTATTTGACCCAGAGAAAGATGGCTTTGAGATGGGAAGGGACAGGAGGATTGAGATTGGTGATGGAGGGAAGAGTGGGTACTTCTCCATTGTGGAGGAGGCCAGGCCCGATCCAGGATGGTAGCAGGTGGCAGGTGGCAGGTGAGGAGGGAGAAGTGGAGCTGGTGGGAGGGGCAGAGTAGAAGGAGGGGGATGGGCCCTTGGAGGCCCTAGCCAGAGGTGGAGGTTTCTGCTTGGAGTGCCGGGTGCAGAGGCTGGAGGGCGCTACCTGAACCCATGAACTGTTAGTGTGTAGCTGAGGTGCTTTGCAGGGTAAGAAAGGTAGGGGCTCTCTGCGGTCACCATCCCTCCAGGTAAACGAAGGGATGGCTTCGTGTGTGTGTGTGTGTGTGTGTATGTGAGTATGAGTGTGTGTACATCTGTGCGTGCATGCGTGTGCATGAATGTGTATAAGTAAGAGGACCAGAGAGGTCGGGGACTTACCCAAGGGCGTACAGCTAAGAAACAGCATTCATTTGCTTAAAGAGCTGACTTTAGTAATGACTGAGAGCGACTGAAATGGGCAGGGGGAACCTGTAGGGAAAGAACCTTGGCCCCATTTCCTGCTCCCCCCCAGGCCGGTCGTGAGTAGGAGTTGTAAGTTTCACTGTTTGATGCATCACCTCCTCTGCTTTCCCAGAAGTTATTCCTCGAAGGATGACTCGAATCGTGACTCTGTTGGGAGATGTCTCCGTTCAGAGAGGACCTTCTGCTCTGGTTGTTTACTAAAAAAATGGTGGCCCCAGCGGATCATGGGCATCAGAAGCAGGTGGAAAGAAGAGGGCATTCAGGGCCAGGGGTCTGGGTCTGAGTGCTGGCCCTGCTTTTAGAGACTGTGAGAACTAGGCAAGTGCAAATTCTTATTGCCTTGGCTTTTTCCTCCTGTAAATTGGGGGAGAATGATTTCTACTTGATAAATTTGTTGCCATGGTGCTTTGCCAATTGTGGTGTTGGTCATGGTGGAAAAAAGATGAAGGGTCTCATTTCTGTGCATGTGACCCAATGGTGGGGGGTGGGGTGGGGAATTGTTCAGCATGGTGGTTCATGACTGTACAGTCTGTTGACTACTTGGTCCTCCCCTGCCTGGGCTAGCCACCCTATCAGCAGTCCCCTGAGCCCCAGCTATGGGCTGGAGGATCTCTGAACTCCTGTGTTACCTTGGGAGAATTTCTGAACACCTAGACCTTTATTCTTTCTTCTGCAAAAGGAGGAAACAGCTTAGTTTCACCTGCATTATGAGGGCTCACTGAAGAAAGGGATGTGAAGATCCTTTGTAAGTTCCATTGAACCCTTTGTATTTTGGGAGCCCATTTTCTCTCTCTTCTCCCTTCCTCCAGGGCCTTGGCCAAGGGACCTCTTTGGTCTTGAAAAGAGAAACTGGTACAGAGGCAGAAACGGGCCTTAGATAGTGGGAAGTGACTTTTCAAGGCCTGGGACCTTTGCCCGGTTTTTCACAGCATGCCAGATTCCACTCTGCGCTGTGAGCCTGACTTGTCCTTTCCTTAGACCGACCCAGAGGGAGACAGAAGCTTCTGGAAGGGCTTCAGCTCTTGGAAGCCGGGACAGTGGTGGGAGAAGTCTCTGGTGTGGCTACTGCTGAATGTGTTGAGTTCCCACTCACCTCCCTGTTTGTCCAGTGATGATTAGTTACTTGAGTATTTGGGTTTTGGGTGAGTCAATAGGCCCGTGACCCAGAGGACATGTGGTGTGCTGGAATTAGTCAGAGGGGATAACTACTCGTCCTGACACCAGAGCCCATGTACTCTGCATGGATGAGAAAGCTCTCTCTGATCCTCAGTTCCCTTGCCCATAGAATAAGTTTTTCTCTCTTACTGATTCACAGTGTTCATATGGAAATGAATGGATGGAAGACTTTTTTTTTTTTTTATAATATTGCGATATTTAGATGTCACTAGTGTCTGCCACTTAAGCCAGGTTTCTGACTTCTTTTTTTGCTCCCAGCCAGAGGAATAAAAGAAAACTGGTTAAGTTCCCAAGTACAGTTGGTAAACAGTCCAGTCTTTTTTTATATTTGGCATCTGAGGTCTCTGAATTTAAACCTGGACCGTTACAGATATATATTGGGGATACATGGTAAGAGGGGACAGTGTAAATCAAAGCACAGGTTCAAGGATTTCAGGTTCCCACCTGCCTTATCTCTACCTTGGCTTAGGATGATACTCAGTTCTTCCTAGACACAGGGGCTTTGGTCTCCCCTTTTTCATGTAAAGAAAGGTAGAGAGACTTGATTTTGGGGCTCCAGATGGTCCCTGTTTCAGAAACTGAGGCCCGGCAAGGCCACTCATGGAGGAAATGGCAAAAATGAAGACGAGAGGCTGGTTCTTGGGACCCTCCCTTCCCTGCGCGTTCTGAGGCGTTGTCTTCCCACCCCCGTCAGGTGTGGAGAGCAGCCAGATGGTTTGACAAATGGTTCTTGTTGCTGTCAAATCTGCCTTCTCTTCTCTCTCGACACAGTTCTTACCTTCCCTTTTTGGGGGGGATTAGGTGGGGCGGGCAGAGAGGGAGGGAGGTGGTGGATGGAGGAAGAAAAAGATTTTATCGCCTGGTTCTTTATGTGGCTGAGATGACCAGTAAGTTCTCATTTCTCTGTGAAGAAGTAAAGCTGTGGCAATGAGTAATTGTCACCTTGAATTTAAAGCACATAAAGGCCTAGACATGGCAGGCTGTGTGAGGAGACAACATTGATTTCATATATATTCATCTTTAAAAAAAAAACATGTTTAAGATGCCATATCCATAAATACTAATAAGGCTGTCTGATTCCAATTTTCAGGTGAGATTAGCATTTTATTGAGTATTTTATCTGTCAGATTCAATACTCCATGTACCATCCTCCCAGGCTTATTAGCATAATTGCTGTGCTTAAGCAACAATAAAAAATTCAGCAATAAAATAGCAGTTAGTGCAGGCAATTTGTTATCAAAAGCTTTTACTTAAGGACAGCTTCAGCCTGCATTCATTATCAAGTTAGGGTTATAATTTATTTTTATTTGGAAAAACAAAAGGGGGGGGAGATTCTGCTTTTTTGTTTTGGAAATAATACAGAATTAAAAAGCAGCGCATCTTCGGAATATGGTCTGTATCCCTTCTTCCTTTGCTGATAGCAGCCTGTGAGAGGGTTAGACTCTCCTGTGAGGCTCGTTGGCTCAAGAAGTCACTCTCCTTGGCATTGGGAGAAACGGAGAGTAACGCCTGTGTGTGTTCGTGTGGGTTTCTAAATCGCTCTCCTTTGTCACCCATGTCTCACACCAGTTGTGGCAGGGCCGCATTCTGAGCGTAGAAGAGCTGAAATGCTGTGTTCCAGATGAGGCAGCTGACCGGCAGAGCCCCGCTGCGAGACCCCGCCTTTCGGCCCCCAGACCCTGCTCAGCATTGTGACCCTTCGCACTGTTGCCCAAACATCCTGGCATGGGGGCTCTTTCTGGTCGGTAGCGGGTGGTTTCATCCCATCTCTTTCCCATGGATGCACACGTGTGCGTGTGTGTACCTGTATGTACACACATGCCTGTACACGCACACGCATGCACGTCTATACATGCACATCTGTGCACACATATATCCTCCATGCACCTACACACCCATCTGTACATGTACACACCTGCACACATGCACAGCATACACACATACACACACACTCTTATACATACACACATCTGTCCACACATACATCTGTCCACATGCACAGCAACCCCCCCCCATTTAATGATGTGTACTCGCAGCTGTTTTGCCTTTGAGGTCCTGGTTAAAGCAGTTCTGTCATGCGAATGTTCTCATGATGACAAATGTCTTCCATTTCTGGCATTTACAGTCCCTGTCTCTCCCATTCTCTCTTTCTCTCACTGGTGACTGATTCCGGAAAGCACTTGGGATTACCATCTGTGAAGGACCCGGTACAAAATAAATGCTTTTATAAGTAACGTGGAGGTCTTTGTAGAGAAGACAGAGATAAGATTGAAAAGGGTAGAGATTGGGAGATCACTTTTCTTTATTTCTTGTGGAATATATCAGAAATAAGTAAGAACATTAAATTGTGGCTTCTTAGTGTGTCTTACACTTCAATTATGGATAATGATTTTAAAACTGTAGATAAAATTTGGGGTGAAAATGGGTATCTGAAGCTCCCAAACTTTCAGAGAAGCCATCTCAGCATCTTAGATTTTCTTTCCTTCCTAAGTTCAGAGAAAGAGCATAGAATCAGTGAGTCTGAATGTTCCAAGTGTGGAGGGTGCTATATGGCTATGGGGCTGTGAGACTCAGGATGTATTTAGGTTGTTAGGATATTAACGATAAATGAATAGTGTTTTTGTTTTTGAGCAGCTGTTATATGACAGGAACTGTAGTAGGAATTTTTCTGATTGTCCCATTTGATCCTAATGTTTCCTTCAATTATTCATTGGAGTAATTTTTATTGAGCCCTTACTATGTACCCATCATTGTTCTAGTGTTTTAAGTGCATCATCTCATTTAATTTTTATAAGAATATTATGAGATGATGGGCAGGCACAGTTAGCATTGTTTTCACTGGTTAGGTGAGGAAACTGAGACTCAGAGAGGCTGGGTCATTTACCCAGGTGGTAGAAACTCTCTGGTTCTCCTGTCTCCTCAGTCCCTGTTCTTTCTGTTGCACCACTTGGCAAGACATGCATGAGCAGGTGGGTAGCTATACTGATGATGAAGCCTATGGAGTTTCTTGATGTCAGGGCTGGTACAGAACCTAGATATTCGTAAGGAGCACTAAACTTGAAATTGGACAGGGGTTCAAATCCTTGTGTGCTTCTTAGGTTTTGTAAAAAACGTTGGTTGAATGACCTTTTGGAGTCTTAGTGTTTTCTTTTGACTTAGGCATGATAAAATCTCTCTCCCAATGTCATTGTGAGAATAAATTGGAAAATGTAGGGGAGAGTCTCCGAAGGTGCTTGGTTTACAGTGGTGGTTCAGCCCGCGCTGGGAGTACCCACGAACAGGCAGTGATGAACCATATAGGGGTAGCTTGGGACATAGGAGTTGCACTTGGGCAGCCACTAATGACCTTGGAAAAGTTTTTGGCTTCTCCGCCCTTGACCTTTGCTTATCTGCAGAGGTAGTTGGGAGGGTAAACTTCAGATGGTAGAGTATGCATGGGAGTGGAATGTGTCCACGTCCTTAATGGAGTTGCTTCCTGGAGAGCTGCTCTGTGGCCACCAAGGGTCACTTTGCTGTTAAAGGTGGCTGGTAGGGGGCTATTTTCCTTGTGTCATGTAGGCAGGTTCCACCCTCCCTCCGTCTGCATGTGCCTGGCTCCTGTCCTCATAGCTGTCTCCCATTTTCCTTCTCTGTAGAAAGCACTGTTATCTTGGGGCTGCTCTTCCTGAGACCATTTTTCCTATACCCAAAGGAGGTGAGCAGGGACATTTGTCTATCATTTTTTGAAAGGTGATCCATACTGTTTTGTTTTTTTTTCTTTAAGATTTTTATTTATTTGAGAGCAAGAGAGCGAGAGGGAGAGCATGAGTGGGGGGCGTGCAGGGCAGAGAGACAGGGAGAAGCAGACCCCCTGCGATGTGGGACTCGTTCTCAGGACCCTGAGACCATGACCGGAGACATAGTCAGAAGAAGCTTCACTGATTGAGCCACCCAGGTGCCCCTGGAGGGTGAAACACTCTTAATATGTTTCGCCTATCTTCAAAAAATAAGAATATACTGAAGGACACTTAATGTTAAAGTCATGCTGCTGAGGATATCTCTTAAGGCAGAAGATTCTTGAGGTATTTGCTTTCTTGGGCTTGTTGTCCTAAGTAGTGCTTTTCCTTACAGAGCGTGCATGTGTGTGTCTGTGTGTGTGTGTGTATGAAGCTTCCAGGAATTGGTAAGGTTAATTTTGGGGGTGTTTCTTTGGCTTATTCAAAATAGAAACAGAAAGGTGAAAGTTTTTGTTCATGTCATTTAAAAATGTCTTTATAGGAAAGGATGTTAAGATAATACAACACAGGGGTGCCTGGGTGGCTCAGTGGGTTAAGCCTTTGCCTTTGGCTCAGGTCATGGTCTCAGGGTCCTGGGATCGAGCCCCGCATCGGGCTCTTTGCTCAGCAGGGAGCCTGCTTCCCTTCCTCTCTCTCTGGCTGCCTCTCTGCCTACTTGTAATCTCTGTCTGTTAAATAAATAAATAAAATCTTAAAAAAAATAAAGCCTCACATTATGTGTGGAGTTTGTGGTTCTCACAGTCACTGAAAACACATTTTCTTACGTGCACCTTATGACGTCCCTGTGAAGTGGGCAAGGCAGACCTTATTGTTTCCCTTTTGGAGATGATGTAACCGAGGTTCAGAGAGATGGAGTGAGTTTCCTTAAAGCAGTGGTGGATGAGAATCCCGAATCGCTGACTCTGGGGTGTCTTTCTGCTTCACCACCCAGATTTGGGTGTAATGAGATCGTTCTTACCACGCGCTACTCAGATTAGATAGAGATGTAATAAATCTGAAAAAATTTGCCTTTCTCTTTCTTTTTTCTTTTGGTTAAAAAGTTAACTGTGATTTGATATGATTCGTTTCTCCCCAAGTAGAAATAATGATGAATCTCTAGAATTTTTGTAAACCAGCATGTGTTTTTCAGAAATCAAATGTCAAAGTATTTCCTGAAACTTGCTTTAATGAACAGGAGAGGTGAAGGTAAAAATCTTCTTTTGCGTGAGTTAATTAGGAAACAGGATGTGAGAACTTACTGTGGGAATTTAAAGAGGAATACTTATACTGATGTGCATACTCGATCAGTATATTCTGGAAGGTTTATCCTGGTAGAAGTTTTAAGTGAAAGAAGCTTTCATTAAGTAGATACATTGTTTTTGGTGTACATGAAAACCTAATCTGTTCCATGAGTTGGATCCAAAAGGGGTAAACCTGTCTACACTCCAAAACACAGAAGCGTGAGTTGGGCTTTTAGTTTTGATTGTGAGGTGCCGTTATCTGGAAGCTCAAGTGTGTTCTCCCAGCACAGAACAAAGTGATGCAGGATGCTCTTTAAGCCTTGGAGTCAGTGTGGCCCTCACCTGGGACATGGGAAGGACTGAGTTTTCTTTGGCAAATGTCTTTGAGTCCCTCAGACACATGGCATCAGATAAGTCCAGGGCTGTATTATTAGCCTCATGCGTTAGAGTATGGGTTCGAGTACATGTATTTTGAAAACCTGTTACTTTACTGCACACTGCATGGTTTCTTAGACAGCAACTTCTGGGTGGCTTATCAGCCTCCTGATAGTGTCCTGGCTGCTTAAGAAGGAGGCAGAAAGTTTCAATTTGGATAGATGACTCTCTCTACTTCTGATCTCTGATGTCTTCCTAAGTCCACATGGTCTGGTAATGTTACTGATGGGGCTGCTGAAATTGACTCTGACTTATACCCCAGCTTGTATGTTTTCAGGAAACACATCTATGAATGCTTGACATTCATGAAAATCTGCCATCTCCGCTTGTCAGAGAATAATTAGCTCCCACAAGGTTAGCAATGAAATCACTAGCACGGCAGGTGAGACAGAGCAAGCCAACAGTTCCCGTCTCTGAATTTCTCTTACAGCTTTAATTCTGTTCCATCTGACATGAATCTGTCCTTTGTGTGTTGGTTTGGTCTTTTCTGCTAGATTCTGCCCTCCTGGAAAGCTGGTGTCATATCTTATTAATCACCATGAGTGTGCCTGGCACACAGTAGGTGCTTGTTACTAAGTAGTGGGGTCAGATCTGAAGAAGGGGGGAAAAGGAGAGTCTGAGTGCTGCTGCTTGAGTGCATTCCAAACTTTGCATGGAGCCTAGGGGAAGTCAGAGGTACTGATAGCACAGTTCCTTGTGGAGGGAGCCACAATGTAAGCTGTATGTGTCTGTGAGAACACCTCCCAAACTGTGAAACAATGCATAGGTAGGTGGTCCTGGTGAGTTTCCTGAGCAGGATGGCTTATGCTACAAGGCTCTGCCACCCACTGCCACATTTGAGAAGTCCCTCCCACGGGGTCATTTCCATTACATGTGTGAAGGGATAATCTTGAATGGATCATTGAGGGGATAAGGAGATGACCTGTCCAATGGAGTGCTAAGTAATTCACTCTTCTGATGTAGATTGGGATCTGTTTTATTTTTAGAGGGTAGATTGCTGAATGGGTAAGCGAAATGTGGTATGTCTGTATAACAGAATAGTATTCAGCAATGAAAAAGAGTAAAGTCCTAATACATAAACTACCAGATGAATGAATCTTGAAAACATGGTAAGTAAAGGAAGTTACCAAAGACCACATATTATATGGTTCCCAGTTATATGAAATGTCCGTAATAGGCAAATCCATAGGGTTTATAGAGATAGAAAGTAGATGAATGTTTGTCCACAGGGGTGGAGTGGGTCCCAGAGAGAGACTTCTGATGGGTATGAGTTTCTTTCTGAGTTCTTACATTGCACTGTGATCATCATTGTACAATTCTGAATATGTATACCAAAAACTGAATTACAGATTTTATTATTATTATTTCTTAAAGACTTTATTCATTTGCCAGAGAGAGAGAGAGCTCACAAGCAGGCAGAGTAGCGGGCAGACAGAGAGAGAAGCAGGCTCTCCTCTGAGCAAGGAGCCTGATGTGGGGCTCCATCCCAGGACCCTGGTATCATGACCTGAGCTGAAGGCAGTGGCTTAATGGACTGAGCCACCCAGGCATCCCAATGAATTACAGATTTTAAATGGATGAATTATATGGCTTGTGGATGGTATCTCAAAGCTGTTAAGAAGTAAGTCAGTTGCTTCTCAGTCTACAATCTCTGAAGGTTGTTTCAGTGAATCAAAAAGGGAGGGCGGAGTTTTATTTAAATTCATCTTGATTTGTTTGGGGCCCAGAAGTCAGGCTTCCTCAACAGTGGTGACCACGCCTAAGGAAAACTTGGTAACACACAGAGCTGCCCCAAACTGGAAATCTGTTCCCCTCCCCCACAAATCTATGCACAATCTTTTCAGGAGCTTTAAAATTTTATACTTCCAGAAATGTTGATTAGTGAGATATCCGATAAGAAATAACAGGGTACTGACAGCCCTGATTGTATAAATAGGCGTTTGGGATTGTGTTCATGGTTCGCTTGTCAGTACAAGAGAGATGTGTGATTATGTTGAATGATGGTTAATTTCCTTATCCACCCATTTTAAAAATAAAGATGTATGCCTGGAAGACAGGTGCCCAAAGAAAGAAGGAACACTGTGGCTTTGATAAAGAACCCTGGGCAGGAAAAAGATCGGGTTTGGGAGTAGGAATTTGAGTCCTGGCGGAGGTTAGGATGAGCTAGGGAACTGCAGCTGTGCCTCAAGGAGCATTTTTCACTTAACTCTAGTTTCGTGTTTGTCGGGATGGCTTCTCCCCCCTCCTCCTTCCAGTTCACCGTTCACTGCCCTAGGACTAACTTAGTGTGTTCACCAGGTTAGAACAACAGGGAGTGGATGTGCCCAGACGCTGGAGGGAAGTGGTGCTTTCTAGCTTTGTATGGGAACAGTTCAGATACAAACACTTCTCTTTGATTAAGTATCCGGTGAAACCAATTCACATGAACTCCAATTAAACTTTAATGAACAAGTGGGTGTATTAATATCAGCTGAGTAATGCAGGCAGCACAGATTCCAGTAAGTGACTCACTTCTCTGAGCCGCTCTTTCCCCCATGCACGGTTGGAGTTACTAGAAAGCTTCCAGCTCTGTTTGAGCGGGTCCGGTGTGGGCCTTCCAGTTCTTGCAGTCTTCGGGCTTGTTGTAAATCTAGTGACACAGCCACAGTCATCCAGGCCTCTGTTTCCAGAGTGAGGACTGGGGATTGCGGGGGAGACTTGCTCACTTTCGTGGACTAGTGACCATATGGACTTTTATTTTTCTCCCTCTCCTTCTTCTTCTTCATCTTCTTCTTCTTCTTTTTTTTTTTTTTAAGTGGGACTTCTTTCTCTCCTTAAACCCAGGGGCTGTATGGATGAACATCAAGGCAGTGAGGGCAGAACCCGTGGTTTTGAGCTAACCTGGGCCCCCTGATTCTTACTTCCTGGCCCTATCTGCTCTTCTGCCTCACCTCTACAAGCATGCCCATAGCTACACCATAGATGGCAAGATGTACTTAGATGGGTGAGCCTTTTTGAGCATGGGTCCTGTTCCTTCTAGAGAATAACTGTATCTACTTCCTGTATCTATTTATTAAACCAGATAATGTATAATGCCCTTAGTTTCATGCCCCAGGAGTCTTAAGTTTTTAGTAAATGTTAGTTAACCTGCGCCAAAGAGTGAGGCCGTGGAGATGAAGGGAGATCAGCTCTTGTCCATGGAGGAACTTAGACCCTCCTAGAGATGTGTCTTCTACTTAAAAATGGCTTTGCAATTACAGTGTCAAAGACCAAAAGCCCAGAAGAGATAATGAACAGAGAATGAAGAGATCCCTGAGGTTGGCTGTGTCTTAGATAGGGGGCAGGACAGGGGCTGAGCAGGGTTCGGGAAGGTACTCTGAGGATGAACGAAAAGCATGAGTCCCCATGGGCACTTGCACAGTATGGTGCTGTAGGTGTGGTTAGAGTAGGTGATACATTGGGCTTGAGGAGGCTAATGGAGATGGAATTTAGCCTCTGCCTTGGCCTCCGAGTCTCAGTCCCAGCTTTCTTTGCTGCTTTGCCTCCTGTCCTTTTGTTCCATCTAAAACCTAGTTGAAAGTAATGCATGGGTCAGGCAGCTGGAGATAAAGATTTGGTTGTATAACGGGCTTTATGTCTGCAGCATTCCTGAATCAGAGTTTCCGTCTTCTTTCTGATAGCCCCTGCATGTGACAGTTCCCCATTAGGGGGTAATGCCTATAAAATCCATGACTTTGAGCAGGGGGAAGTATATGCTTCCAGCACTAGGGTCAAATCCCAAGCTTAAGGGGAAGGGTTCCCCCAGAGGGGAGGTGTGCTTGACAAGGCCAAAAGGGAGGTAGAACGGTGCTGTGCCAACACCAGGCTCCTCACCCCCAACTCTTACCTGCATCCCAACATGGTTTCTTCAGGCGAAACGGGTAGGACAGGGCCATAGCGTGGGTAGGAGGGACAACTTTCTCAGCAGAGAACACTATAATGCCGTCTGTAATACAGGCTGCTTGATTGGCTTGGGGACACCAGCTGAAGGACACATGTAGATCACTCGGCCTGGAGTAAGCAGGTCTTGTGTGTCATGTCATCAAGGTCTGTGGTGGGAGAATCGGCCCCCATATCGGAAATAGCAACCACAGTGAACATTGGATTCTTTGCTTCCCTCCCAGGCTGCTTCTTGAGAGATTGTCACAGGATAAAGATATCCATGAAGTGAAGGCATAAATTCTGTCATGATAGTAGAGATGGGAGAGTCTCATCAAACAGATAAATTCCATGTTTGGAACTTTGGATAAAGCAGAAGGGATTCTTGCAAATCAGAAATCAAATAAGCTGATGATGTAAATTAGGAACTCTGTGTTGCTTCTAGAAAATGAAGGAATGTATATTAGGTTTTAAAAATTACAGGTCAGTAGTTAATTTAGCAATTACAGCTAGGTGTTTCATTATTTGAGAACTCTCTGGGACGTTATTTTTTTATATACTGTGGAGAAGAGTTTGTTATTTCGTTTTACAAATGAAAAAGCGTAGACAGATATAAAGGCCATTATCTCAGGACACTTGGACCACGTTTCATGAACTACCTTATTCCTTTGGTTTATATTGGAGATTTCATATGGAAGTGAAACAGTAGGATTTGCTTATATGGAGTCATAAGATGACTGAATTACACTTGGTTTCGATATCCGGAGAAACCTGGGAGATGTAACTAGTTAAGTTCTCTGTCTCATTTAGCTGAGGAGGTTTGTCATAGCAATTTGATAGCTGTGATAGATTATACAACTTTGATTTGGGGGCCTTGACAAATTCCTTCCAATTCAGGCTCTGTCCAGAGTCTGTTGTTTTCAACAATGTGCAGGCCGTATACAGCAGATATGCTTCCTGCCTTTACCTCCTGCCATTTTTTTTTTTTTTTTCAAGATCACAAACTGCATATATTGTGTAGTGGCTTAACTAGCATGCCGAAGGTGAACGTCTTTTTTGTAAACCTGTCCCCGCCGAGCCTAAATCCTGCCCAGTCTCCCTGTTTACCTCATTCCAGGGTCCCTAAGTGGATCCTCTTTTCTGGAGATGTTTGTCAGATGACCCTGCTCTTCTCTTGGAGGCCATTTTCTGGCACCTTGAGAAGCCTCACTGACCCCCCCAGTCATTCCCTGCATCTCCTTTCCTTTTGTCCACCATGAGCACAGGTTATGTGCTGGCCACGTGATCCTCCCGGGGCCTCCTGTCCAGGTACCCCCGGTGCTCTTGAGTACCCAAGTTTGGGGATTGCTTCATACGGCAGTATTTCTCCACTGTGCTCATGGACCGGCATTCATCAGGGAAATTCTACCGGAATTCAGATTTTCACTCTGTATCCCTAAATCTTTGGCTGTGGGTCTGGGCATTTGCATTTTTAAAACCTTTTGGGGTAATTCTGATGGGCACCTCTGCTTATTAAAATTTGCCATTATCAGTTTACTTCTAGCATGCTATGCTTAGAGCTAAAGCTGTTTAGAAGACACTTCATTCATTGGTTCCAGGACGAGAAAGCCACACCGAGGGCCTGAAAAAGAGTGAGAAGGTTTTTGAAAGGCCATGGCCTCAGCTGGAGAGGAAGCTGGATGGTGCTGCAAGGGAACAAAGGCTCAATGTCCTGACCATCTGCTGCTTTTATTCTCCAGGCTCATTCCCATAATGAGTATTTATTCTGCCCAGCAACACTCACTCCTACATGTATGTGACTATGGGTTCCATTCTAGAATTTTCCACAGGAGGGGGACTCAGGGCAGGCATCTTTCACTCAGCCCCACCAAAGGTGAGGCCAGTCATCTTATCCTGTAGGTTCTAGCCTTTCCACAGAGATTCACCTTCTTTTCTTGCCCCCTTTCCTCTACACATTCCTACATATAATTAGTCTGTCTTCTGCCTTTAGTAATGCACCAGATTTTGCCAGACTCCATTAACTCATTAGTTAACAATCTATAATAAACAGATTTTGGTGAATTTGGTCATGGGTGGAGGTGATGTGGGGGCCGGTGTTCCTCCAACTGAGGTTACCCTCTCCTTGGGCTATTCTGAGTGTACTAAGTGGAATCAGTGTTATGACTTCTCAGTCATATCTTCCCCATTTTAAAACTGCAGAACGGATCTTAACACCTCACTGGGGAGCACATAGTCAGTAAATTCTAATGGAAAAACCTGTCTGATGAACGGGGCAGGAAGGTATCACAGACGTACTGGTGAGTCATCTCAAGACCAGCTAGATTTGAGCTGTGGTGCCTCTTCCATGCTGACACTGAACCTCCCTCTGTATTCTGTTGCCCGAAGCAGCTTTCGAATCTTTGTCTCAGATTTCCTGATCTAGGTCAGACTTTGTCTTTTTAAAAATCGTGCCTGTCCATGTCCTTAATAGATTGGACTGGTCCCATTAGGATAATTGACTTAATACATTTATGAAAACAACCCTGGGGAATTTTGTTGTTCTTGTACAAGGTCTTTCCCTCCCATGATGGGGCAAGGTACTAAGGGGCCCAGGTGTGTTGTTGTGCTGTTGAGGTGATGTTGGTACTTTGGAGTAGTTTTAGAGCACAACAATTTTGGAGATCCCGTTAGGGGAAAAACAAAACAAAGCAAAACAACCAGTAATCCAGAGACGAAGTTTTTCCTTGGGTAGACGAATGAATGGTCATTGTAAAGAAGGCTGTAGAGCTTCGGGAAATGTTGAGTCACGTATGCTGTCCCATTTCGCTTTGTGAACCTGACTGCCTAGGTGTCCATGGGGATCCTTAAACCCATCTCTTGAAGTTGTTGAATGGATCAGATGAGTTCCTGCATAGGAAAATACTCCGTAAATGGAAAAAAAAAAAACAAATAACAACCAAATCAGCTATTCTTACTTGTTTTCTTAGCACAGGTGCTGGTCTTTTTCCTAAAACAAAATAACCTTTCTTTTTAAATTATAAGTTAAATATACTCATCTTAGAAAATGAAGATGCTGAAAAGTATGGAGAAGAAACTTAAACACCCATATTCACCATCCAAGATAATTGCTGTTCTATATTTTACACATAAAACCACAGTATTCTTTATTTAAAGGGGGGAGTCATGTTATATGTACTTACTCTTACATTTTTAAAATATAATATTATCTTATAAACATTTTCCAGTTCATTGAATACCCTTCAAAAGTATGCATTTTAATCATTACATTGTCTCTGTCTTATGTGAGCAATGCCTTTGCATGTCTTGTGATATATTTGGCCATTGATTCCATTATTCCGTAGCACAGTAAACAGTGGTTCTTATTTACCAGGGAGGGAACCTGCTATAAAACAGGGCAGAGGGAGTCGACACTGTTTTTGCAGTATTGGAATTTGGCATCTTTTATTTCATCCTGAATTAAAATGTATTGGGCTGTGGTTGAGCAGTACTTTCAGTTAAGCTCTCAGTCAAGGTAAAGTTAGACCTGTAGAATTGTTAATTTAGAGAAAATTCTGACTGCAACCCAATCTATAAGGCCAAGTTCTCTTAATTAACATAACATTAATTAGAGAAACATTGAAAAATAGTATGGTTCTTCTCCTGAATACATTGCTCTCGATAAGTTGCTTTATGCCTTCTGGAATACTTGTTATATCCTCTTATTAGGAGGTTGTGGTAAATTTGTTTTGCCCAAAGGATTCATTTTCTCTTGCTGGGCACATACATAATACTACAGTTACCACATTTTGGGATGTGATGACATAATGATGAAGAGAGGTCTTTGGATATTTTAAAATGGAGATTTAAGGAGCAGTAGGCTAGGAGAGGGAATTGTGCTAGTATTTCAGTCTCGAGATTAGTGTTTTTGTCATGGATTTATGTCTTCACCTCTTTTTTCGTGTTTCTGTGTCTGCTTAGCATCTTGCCAGGTATGCTGGCCTGAGTTCCTTCCCCCCATTTGTCCATGTACCCACCCATCCCTCCTCCCACCTGTCCATCCACTCATCCGTGTAATCATCCATCCTCTGGCCATTCTCACCTTCCCCTCTCATTTATCTCTTTCCATCTTCATCTGTCGCCCGCATCTATCTACTCACCTGTCCACGTTTGTCTGAAAAATGAATGGAGACTGTTTTAATGGGAGCATGTGAATTTCTTTGTTGCATTTTACAAATGGGATCACAGCGGCCGAGGGCACCAGAACCAGAAAGTGAAAGTGACTAGAACTTGATCATTTTTGTTTCGCTCAGAAATCTGGAGGGACGTTCAGAACCGACCTGATAGCCCACTCTGATACTCATCAGGGTGCTGTTAACATAATGGATTTGGGACAATGTTGTTTCAAATACTATTTTGCTAGAAATCCGTCACTGGGAAATAGAATAAACAAGAGCTATTGTATCACTTCTGAGTAGTAAATTCAGAAGAGAAAAGAATTTCATGAGTTTAGATTAGGAAAGAGTCAAAGATGTAAGATGTCATCTTTCCAAATTTATTGAGTCAAAGAAAATATTGTAACACTTTCAGGGACTTTAGGTATATTATACAAAGATATTTTTGAGGTGTGGGGACCAGTGTTACACTTGATATGGATAAAATGAAAGGAAAGGAACCAGCTATTACTGAAGACCTGTTTTCTTTTGATTCTGAGAAGGCTGCTTTGCACTTACCTATCCTTAGGATGTTCTCACATCAGCCCTGCAGTGTAACTTGTGTTCATCTCATAATATAAGGCAGAGACTGGTGGAGGCTAAATGATTTGCCCAAATTTACATGGTTAACAAATAGCGAAGCTTCAGTGAAATCAAGACTTGTTGGACTCTGAAACTGTTACTCTTTGCAGTAAACCACACCACACCGTGCTTTTAAAACCTTAGCTGTGTATCAGCTCTCCACTTCCAGTTTTATAGTAACTCAGCATAGCACAGCTCTCAGATCATTTGGTTCGTTTTATGAACGGTGAGAGGGTTTGCATAGAGACATGATAAAGAAGACAATTGTTAGGATCTAACTATAAGATTGAATCTCTAAACTTGACTTTGGTATTTGATAGAATGGGGTTTTCCTTAGGTGCGCCATGTCTTTGTGTTCCTCTTAAGTTTTTCATTAGCTTGATCCAAAAGGCACACAGATCACTTCCCCAAGATGCATCTTAGGGAGGCAAACAAGCCAATGAAATACAATAACAACTCTCCCCAAACTTTGGTAAGCTCTAGAAAGCCAGCAGTACAGATATTGTAATGTGTTTTTGCCAGGCCAGCTGTTAAAATCACAAATGAGCCTGAAATAGTAACGACTTTTGATGACAGAGCATATCGATGTCCTTTTTAACTTTTTCATAGGTTTGAAAGCTTGCCCCCTCCCTTTTTAATCATGCTGAACTGTAGCATTGCTACTATCATTCTATCCTGGATGAAAATTCATGTTGCGTAATTAAGGCAGAAGATGGCGACTGGACAAAAGATGTTCTGCCTTAGAATCTGCTTATATGATCTTATTCTCACTTTCCACCTTTATTTTATTATCTAAGCACCTATTAGTTGCCTACTGTCAACCAGGCACAGTGCTATGTGGGAAGGATATGCTAGAACAGGGGTCAGCAGACTTTTCTGTAAAGGGACAGATGGTAAATATTTTGGCCTAAATATTTAGGTCCATATGGTCTCTGTTGTAGCTACTCATTCTCCTATCTGACAATATAAAGTAAATATAAATATTACAGTGTAAAGAATAAAATACTTAACTCTGTCATAGGCAATATGTAAATGACGGAGTGTGGCCATGTTTCAATACAATTTGACAAAAACATGCAATGAGCCAGATTTGTCTGTGGGCCACAGTTTTCCAATGCCTTTGCCAGAATGCCCATGAAAATAGGGAACTTTGTCTCGTTCATTGCTATGTCACCAGGGCCTAGAGTAGTGTCTGGAATATGGTAGACGCTGCGTAAATATTTGTTAAATGAAAGAATGAGTGAATAAATGAATCACAATCCACCTCTGATCTCTAGGCACTCATTATCCAATTAGAAAATAAGAAATACATGTATAAGAGTGTTCAGGCTAGTGGAATTGGGTAGTATTCTAATTGGGACCTGAAGGATAGGGAAGTGTGTGTCACCAGCCGGAGATGGGAGACGCATGTGGCAAGAAACACACAGTGTCGACAAGAAGCAGGGCATTTGTAGTGAAGAAAGAGTAGTTTGAATGTTCTGTAATAGGATTTCCCTGACTTGCTTGATCATGATAATCACTTGCTTGAATAATACAGATTTCTAGTACCCTCCCTAGAGATTCTGATTTGGTAAGGCAAATTTGACCAATGCTTGTTTATAAAATAAAGATTTGAAAGGAAGTAAGAGTGGAAGATGTCATTGGAACGTTATGCTGAGGTCATTTCTGATGGACAATAGGTTCTTCCTTTTCAACCAGTTGAATCAGTACTGACTGTTGGCAGCTGGAGCTAGAATTTCCTTGTACCTTCTGTGCCATGGAATGGAGAGGGAGCCCTGGTGGAAATCCATCTGACTTATCTGTCTGCCTTCATATGTCCCCTACTGATCTTGTGCATCAGCCTTTATGATGAAGCAATGTATAATTTAGTCACTCATTTAAAATGGAACAAAAATAACCAATTCTATGTAGCTGCTAGACTTAATTGCTTTTGAAACTCTTGGTTGACTCACATCTAAGGGGACAAATGGATTCAAACACACAGTTGAAAGCTTACTTTCTCTTGCCATAATTCTAGTTCAGAAGGTTATTTAACTTAATACCCAGATTTTTAGAATGTGACCACTGGGAGGGCTGTATCTCTCCTTTTTAATGATGGCAGAAACTGAAGTCTGAAGTGTAGGCAGTGACTTGCTCAAATTCTGTCACCAAATTATTGGCAAAACCGGGATTATAATGCAAATGCCAAGTTACTCAATTTAGTTTTCTTTTCATAGTGCTGTGCCACATTTATCAATAGAATTCCTAATTTACATAATTTCTCTCCCCCTTGGATCTCATAGCCTTTTGCCCACATCTCTTCTATGCTGCTTATCATAAAGTTACATCCTAATGTTTTCTCCTGGACCAGTACCCCACTGTTACCCCAAATAAAGACTGAGCTCTGTTTCCTTGGAGAGCTTAACATATTTCCTGGCACTTAGCATGTGTTCAGCAAATAATTGTAGACTTGAAATATCTTGAGCATCTTTTTCTTTCTTGTGTGTTTTGACTCAAGTTTCTTTGCACTTATATTGTCAAGAAAGTCAAGCTCTTCTAGAGTTGCTGAAATACAAAGCTACTTTCCCTTAAGCTTCCTTTAAAAGAAAAAAGTTGAATTCTTTTTGAACCCATTATGGCGGAGACCTTTTTTAACAGCTCTTTTGATACTTAAATGTCAGCAACTTCAAAAATGAAATGTCAGTAAATTATCAGAGAAAGAAATTGCATATTTATTTGGGTAGATATATTTTAATTGACCACTTAAAATATAGATTATAGCAAAATTCTGAGCAGTTTCATATTTTGCACATTTCTCTCAACTGCCAGGACTTTTTTTGTTTGTGTCTCTTTGAAGATTTAATTTTAATTTTTTTCTGCATTATAGTTATGGATTTACATTTTTCTCTTCCAGTAGATGATATGCATCTTGAAGTTTAAAAAAAACTTAATTTCTGTCTCCCCACAAAATCTTGCCCTATAGGTGCTAAAACTAAATAGGCATTTCTTTAAGCATGGTTAGAAAATGGTGAATCTTATTTTCACTTACTCACTTATTTTTGCATCTGACTATGTGCTATGCTTTGTGCTTATTAACGTTGGTGATGGGGCTGGATTGGGGGTGGGTAGATGAAAGTGAATGAAAGTTCTCTTTTTCAGAGAGTTCTAATTTGGGAGGGATGTTGACACATAACATATAAATATGATGTGATTTATAGATCTAAGGTATGTGCACGTAACCTGTTTTAGAATCGGGTGGCAGGGAAGTTCAAAGGTGAATTGAGGGAGGCTTCAGCATAAAGACACTGAGATGAACCCGAATGTGTCTTCATCCTTCCATTCAGTCACTGATATTGATCTTCATCAACAGAACACGTGTACATACACGCATGCGCACATGCACGCACTCGTGCACAAACACATATACACAGCTACAGTAACAGTTTTCTTTTGTGATTTGTTTGACTGTAGATTTAAAAGTTGAGCAGTAGGACAAGAGAAAGACAGGAACAGGTTTCATTGTGTGATCTCTAGGTTTCTCAACATCTGAAAGACACAGTTGCCAGAAATTTATTGGGATGATCTTCACCATTAGTGGCATGGACTGCAAGTACATTGGCCAGAGGGAGAAAGATATACTGTTCTAAGGAGTTGTCCCATCTGGTGGTTGTTCTCTTCAATAGTTAAATTACACCAAATAGTTCCCTAGGTGGAAGAAGTGTCGGCTTTGACGTCAGACAGTTCTGGTTCCATAGCTAACTTTGCCATTTATTCTTTACATACCCCAGAACCTTTGCTTATCCTTTCCTAGGTTCAGTTTCCTCATCTTTGAAAATGGTGATAATGGGAAGTACCTCTCAAAGTTGTGAGATGATGGAGCTGTTTGCCGAGCTCCTATTTCAGTGCCAGGGACATAATAGGTCCTCTGCCTACAGGGCCAGCTAAGTTATGTAAAAGAGTGAACAGGTGACATGCAAGGTTTATGGTTTTGACACAGATACACTTTGTTTGCATAGTTAATATACAGAACTAGCCTTGACTTCCACAAATAAATACTTACAGTGTCTTCTTGAAACACGACACCCTTTTAGCTAGATTTCATTTTCCCACTTAGGAGTCTTGGGTAGAGGTAACACTTTGTTCTCCTCTTTCCTGTAGAGACGATAACAGTGCAAATGTGTTAATGAGATGTGACTGGCTCTTGGCCAGAGTCAGTGTGCAATTTGGGAAATAAGCTACGGGATGTGGTGGGGGACATGGATAGCTCGAGAGGACTCTCTGAAAAAGATGGCAGCTGACTCGTGCTCATCGATTATTGCCTGTGGGAATGCATTGCCATATTTATTTTTAAAGATTTTATTTATTTATTTGAGAGAGAGAGAACGTGTATGAGCAGGGGTGGGAGGGGCAGGGGGAAAGGGAGCAACTGGCTCCCTGAGCAGAGCGCCCAGCGTGGGACTTGATCCAGGACCGGGGATCATGACCTGAGCTGAAGGCAGATGCTAAACTGACGGAGCCACCCAGGCGCCCCACATTGCCAGATTTTTATGTGAGATTGTTTTGTTTTTAAATGTAATAACTCATTGAAATTTTTCAAAAACACTATGAGAGACACTTCATAGAAGGAGAGAAATGCAATTTGTGATCTCACTCAGTAACCTCAGCTTTGGCTCTTAAAAGCAACAACAAAGCCCTTTAAAAGCGCACACTGTGGCAAACTACAGATTGGACCTTAGCCCTCTACTGTGCATCTCCTGCACATATTTTTAATTGATAAAGATGGCAATACATCGTGGCCAACACTTACTGAGTCCTGTCCATGAGCTAGGCACTCTGCCAGAGATATAACGTATATGATTTAATTCTTACAACAACCCCAAAAGGTGTGTGTGTTACTGTTAGTATCCGATTTTTATAGATAAAGACACCAAGACTCAGATTAAGTATATTTCCTGAAATTAGACAGATGGTACATAACAGGTAGACTTCAAGCCTGGGCATCTTTACCTTCAAAATCAAGCATACCAGTGGTTTTCCATCCCGACGCTATGTTAGAATCATGGAAATACCCTTAAAAAACACTGTTGCTTAAGTCCATCCCCAGAGTAATTAAATCAGAATGTCTAGGGGTGAGATCGGACATAGGTATTCTTTTAAAAGCTCCAAATCAATTATTAAAAGTAGAAGTCATAGAGATGACCACACCTCTCTCCACACTAAGCACTCCTATCTCCTATACCTGTTTTAGTTTTCTTTTAAGTATTTATTGCTCTCAGGAAATTATGTGTTCATTTACCTGTTTGTGAATTTCCTGCCTTTGTAGGCTCCTGCAGTACAGACATTTAGTCTTTTCTCATTCTTTGCTATATCTCTACCATCTAGATGAGTGCCTGACACATAGTAGGTGCTCATTAAGTATTTATTTGACTGAAGAAATGGTCCCTCCCTGCAGAGAGCTTACAGTCTAGCGAGGGGGGCAAACAATACAGACTTATAGTCCCATGAGATAAGTTGGTAACAGTGATGGTCAAGCCAACGTCATTGAAACTTGTAAGACTGTGTTTATCTTTAGACACTGATGGGACATTGTCCTGACCTATACCGAATGAAGTGTGGAATATTTTTAGACACCTGCTGTGCTAGGCTGGATCTGTTCTGTTCACTGAGGTATGGGTGTGCGTGGGTGGGTGGCTGTGGGTGTGGCTCTGTGTACATTGAGGCATGCTCACACACCGGTGTTCCTCTGTTTGGGTACATTGTTTTAGTGAGGCAGCAAACAGAGCATTCTGAGTTTTATTATCCAAACATCAGGTCCTAGAACTAATTCAGGACTGATGGTAGAGGTTTACCCAGTCATTAGGGAATTTAGATATTATCATCTCTTTCTAGGAAAGCCAGCTTCTGTAGGGTACTCTGCTCTCCTTATCTATAGCAAGAGTCCATTGCCTTTACTCATCAAAATCTCTGACAGTGGAGTATGTTCATCTGATGGCACCCCGTAGGCTGGGACCAAGGGAAGGCAGGCAGAGGTTACCTAGAATGACTGTAGACCCATCCATAACTCTGCCTCTTCATCTCCTACGTGAGGAGGTACGTGAAAGCGTGAGTGACACTATTGTAGAGATAACCTTGAAGGAGTACTGGTTTCTAAATAAAAACGATTCATTTGGAACTTTTAGGACTTTAACAATGACTAGTAACAGGTTGCCTGTGAAACAGCTGACAGTCAATGGCCCCCTACTCATTGTGAAGATACCTACTTCAGGCCTGGTGTGGCCCAAGCACTGAGCAGTCAGAACCAGCCCCCACATACATAGTTGGGCCCCCAAGTACAAGCTAATGGGCAGCCTTCCTGGTGGAGTCACAGTGTGTCATGAAGAAGCAGCTAAAAGTCAGTGATGTAGTGTTGAGGGGAACTCCAGGCAATTCTCCTCAGCATAGGCAGTGTGAAGAGCCCTTGCTCTAGAACAAGAAAACAGATGGAGGACCTGATCTCGCTACTTATTGCAGGAGGCTCCTGGGCCATTCGCTTGCCTTTATTGAGCCTAAGTTTCTTCTAGATGTGGTGGAGGAGAGTAATTTTGGCATTCCCTATTTACCAGGCTTGACGGGATGGTTAAGAACCTGTGAAGGGGTTTCTCGAGAAGTTCCAGAGTAAGTTACCAAAATAAGGATGATGATGAAGGAAACCATGACAGGGGTGGCTTTTCTCCTGACTGACCTGTCCTGATTTCTCTGTTCCAGTTTAGCCCAAAATGAAAGTTGAGGGAACTCTGGGGGAAGGGGGACACAAACAAAGGCAGGACTGGGCTTTCTTCTGTACTTCTCCAGAACAGTCTCCAGGACATTCTTCAGAATGTCCAAAGACAAACTGTGGGCATTTTGGTTTCATGCTGGGGATTGTTTAATGCAGAAAACTGGATCTAAATAGGCTCATACCTTTGGGGTATTCATGAAAAGTACCGTGTTTGAGGTGGCCTGGTTGTCTTAAAGATGTCAGAATGATTTTGACAAAGGGGAAAAAGCCAGGATTCGTTTACTGTAAATGGCAAGTAAGAAACAACAGAAAGTTGAATATTAGAAGAACTTTGCTATTGCCAAAACCACACACTTTCACATTAGTAAAACACGGAGTTCTGTCGGAGTGAAATGTGAAACTACTTGCAGACCACAGAGAGTAAAAAGTACTTTTGTTTCATTATTAATACCATTGTCCTTATTTCTTTAAATGAGAATTGATAGCCACCGTAATAGAATCTTTCTCAAAGACCAAACACAGAAAGACAGAAAAATAAAGCAAAATAAACACACAAAAACCTCAGCGCCCCCATCACCACGAAGAAAACCTGGTGCTCTCAGGATGCACGGTTTCCATCCATTGTGAAGTCATTGGGTTCTAGAAAGAGGGTCCCCATTTCCTTCGGTCAGGATCAAGTACTTCATTCAAGGTTTTTTTTTTTTTTTTTTTTTTTTTTTTTTTTTCCTCTCCCTCCTCCTCTTCTAGAAGACTGATAAAGTTGGCTTTTTGTTACACAGCAGGGTGATTTTGTTCTCTGATGTGTGTGAGAATGAAGAGGAGACCTTGTGGGCACTGGAACTCTCCACGCTCACGAGGGAGGGAGGCTGGGCTGCCCGATGGAGGGGAGTGCTCCAGGGCCTTCAGAGTGAACATGGAGCTCTTGGAGGGGAAACAAGGTAACCTTGAAAAACAACGGGCCATTGACCTTGAGGGAAAGAGGCCCATTCTTTGCCAGCTTATGAAATTTTGTGGTGGAAAGTCTGGAGGTCAATAGACTAGAGTTTTCATCTGTTTCCCCAGTTCCCTAACTACAGCTATCCTCTGCTCATTCCTCAGTGAAATGTGGGAATTGACATACATGTTTTTTTGTTATTCTCCTGACTGGTGTTTAGGGTTGGTCATTATTTATTTAAGCTCTTGCTTCATGGGGACTCGGAGTGTTATGGCGATGAGACGGGAAGCAGAGGCCAGTGTGGGTAGGGTGGCTACGGGGTTTAATGTATGTGGTTGAGGAAAACAACACTAGAGTTATTATTATTTTGAACATATGTTCCTTGTCAGGCCTTGGATTAGGTGCTTGATATATGTTATCATGCTTAATTTTGACAGCAAGTTGTTGAGGTGTAAATTTTAGCTTTCTGTTTTACAACTGTGGAAACTGAGACGCTGTAAGAATAAAGAACTTCCCCAAAGTCAAGGCCCTTATATAGCTGCATTAGGCCTCAAACCTCAGCCCCTTTGTCATCCTTGCTCTGATAGGCTATAGTAAATTGCAGAGCTGGAAGGTTCCAGACCATCTATCTGGCTGAATCTCTTGCCCTGTATTCAGTGTTCTCATTGGTATATTGCTCTCCAGTCTTTTTTTAAAGAAAACTAAAAAATAACAGAATAAGCAACACAAAAATACAGTGCAAGATTAAAAAGTCACAAAACAGAGGTATAATGGAAAAATAAGTTTTTGTCTTATCACGGTCTCATTCTTTCTACTTTTCTTACCCAGAGGCCAACACTGTTACTTGTACCTCCTTCTGGAAATAAACTGGGTCTAAACAAACATATAATGTATTTACATTCCTTTATATTTCCATGCTTATAGAATATTCAGACAAAGGGGAGCACACTGCACACATTATTCTGGCTCTTGCTTTTCTCATATAATCATAAAGCTAGATAATCATCTCTGTGTCAGTATCTTATGTCTGGTATCTTGTAGTTTTAATGAGCATTTCTATTGCCATTAGTGGCTTTTAACACCATTTTAAATAGGATAGAATCATTTGTTTTTTGTTTTTGTGAGTTCTCTTTTGCCTCCATTTCTATTGGATTGTTGGACTTCTGCTTATTTTTTCAGCTAAAAAAAAAATTAGTCTTTAGTGTGTGATAAGAGTTGCAAAACCCCATCAGTTTGCACTTGTCTTTTTAAAATTGCATATAAACTTTGTAAAAAATTATATACTTCATTCAGTCTTTTGGCTTATAGTTTGGATTTTGTGTAACACTAAGAAATGCCTTCTCCCCTTTGGTTATTTAAAAAAAAAAATCTACCAATTTATTTGTTTTTCATTTGGTTGTTTTTTCTTTTATCCTCTGTCTTGTTTTTTCTCTAGCTCAGTCTCTCATCACCTGTTCACTGAAATTATATTTTGGCAAAAGATGTAAGGTAGGGATCTTTTTTTTTCTTTTTTTTAAGATTTTATTTATCTGAGAGAGAGAGTATGAGCAGGGAGGGGCAGAGGGAGAGGGAGAGAATCCCTAGCAGGCTCCATGCTTAGTGTGGAACCTGATGCAGGGGCTCGATCTCATTGACCCTGAGATCGTGGCCTGAGCTGAAATCAAGAGTTGGACGCGTAACCAACTGAGCCACCCAAGTGCCCCCCACTTTGATATTATCTGGATCCACCTGTCCAAATACTATTATTTATTGAATAGTCCATCTTTTCCACACTGCTTTGAAAAGCCATCTTTATTATATATTAAGTTTCTTGATCCTAATTACTTAAATATTTAATACTTAGGAATTTATATCATTTTGGGGACCTCCTATTCCATTCCTGTGTCACTTCATTCCTGTGCACCATTTTCATGCTTTCAGTTACTGCCCTTGTATAGTATGTTTTGTTACCTGATGAGGCTACTCCAACAATCTTATTAGTTCCTCTTTTTCTAAATGTTTCTGTCTTTTAGTACTTTGTTTCTCCATAAACTTTAGAATGGACTTGTTCAGTTCTGAAAATAATGTCCTGTTGATTTTTTCATAGGGATTGCTCTAAACTTAATCATTTACATTATATGTTGTAAATATCTTATTTCTTTTTCCTAGAACATAATGCCTTTCTGTTTATTGAAGTCTTGTTGTATGTTACCAGGAGCATTTAAATCTACCTTCATGTAGACTGTGCATATTTCTTGTAAGTTTTTTTTTCGTAGGTATTTTTTGCTTTCTCTAGCTAATGGAATTGTTATATCATCTAATTGTACGTGTGTGTATGTAGCCTCTTGATACCAGTATATCGATTTTCTACCCACCCCTTTCCTGAATTTTCCATTATTTGAATAAGTTTTAGGTGAATTTCTTAGAGTTTCTAGGTCAGTAATCATATAATCTGACAATAACTGTAATTTACCTTTTTCTTTCTAGTTTTTATAACTCTTGCAGATGTTATTAATTGTATTATCTACTCCCTCTAGAAAAGTAAATATTAAATAGCAATGTTAGATTGGATGTCTTTCTCTTTTTCCTGACTTTAATGGACATGCCTGTACTTACAATATTCCATATTAATTGTAATTTTGGCTTTGGCTTGAGAAATAAACTGTGTTAGAAAAGTATCCATCCCTCTTCTGACAGTGTTCTTTTATTTTTAAAATGGATACAGGTTGTTAAATGTTTAATACCTTTTTGGAAACTATGGAAATTATGCATTGTCTCCATTTCTGTTTGCTGAGAAAATGTCTTAGATTTTTAACTTTTGTTCTGTAATTTGGTGAAATATATAAATACATTTTTCAAACATGAAATCATGCTAGTGTTCCTGGAATAATATCCACTTACTCATAGTTTGTGTATTATATTTTTAGTGTTGTTGGAATGTAGAGGTTAATAACTTATTAACAATTTTTGCATCAGCTTTCCTAAGTGAGATTATTTGAAAATTGTGTGGGTGGGTATATGTGTATATATGCATTGCCAGATTCCAGTATAAAAGTTATGCTTAAATCACCATAAAATAATCAGGAGGCCTTCCTTTTCCTTTGTTTCTTTTTGAAATTTTTCAATACCACTTACATGATCTGTTCCTTAAATATGTGAAAGAATTGCCCTGTGAAACTGCCTTGACTTGGTCCCTTTTTTGGAGGGGTGGAGGTGTTTCCTCTTTTTATATTTCTCCTGTACTAATTCAACTAATTTGCTTTTATATCTCTTCTGTGGTTACTTTTGTTCATTGTATTTTAGGAAAGTCACCTATTTCATGATTTGCATGGAGTTCAATAATTTCTTATAATCATTTTCATTTTCTTTGTGTTTATTACTTGCATTTAGTGCATTATTACTGAAAGTTTTGTGGTTTTGTGCTTTATTTCTCTATTCCCTCTTTTGGTTAATTTAACACAGGTTTGTTATTTATTAAGAAAAGAGTCCTTATTTATTGGCTGTACCATTCTTAATTTTCTCTTTCAATATGTTTTCTTATGCTTTGCCCAGGTTTATTTTGTTGTTCTTCTAATTGTCCGAGCTTGACTCTTAATTCATCTGTTTTCATTTCTACTTTTTTATTAATGTAAATAAAAAAAATGCCAGATCCAGTCAGAATAAGCCTCATGGGGACAGGAACTGTGTCTGCTTGTTCGCTTCGAGACTACCGTAATGCCTATCACATAGCAGGTGTTTAAGCAGTATTTTTGTATGAATAAATAAATCCCTGTGAAATAATTACAGGATTTGTGGTGGGTTCCCTTCTGTTGCTCTACTTCTCCTCTGCTGTCTTTGGCCATTCTCTCTAGGTATCTGCTCATGTGGAGGCATAAGAAAATATTGACATGCTTCATATTACATTTTTGGAGTATGTTATTAACGTCTTTGAAGTCTACCAATACAATTTCCCCCAGTCAAGTAAAACTAGGTAAAAAGATCTCTGTCAAGATTAGCCTGGGAGAAAACATATCTGAGTAGAATCAGAATGTTAAGAGCTGACGGGTTAGCAGACATCATGCCCATCAGTTTTTTTGAGTCTGGCCCCTTTGTTGAAGCTAAATTTTACAGAGAGGCCCGACTGTAGATGGAAAGTGATGAAAACAGATGCGCTGCTATTGGCGGGGAGGGCACAGAGCGAGGGAAAGCCCAGCACTCTGCTCCTGGCTGCCTTCCCTCCTGATCTTATCCCATGTCTCATTTGAAAACCAATAGTTCAAAAACTCTCAATTTTCAGATGAGAACGAAAACAAAAAATGCAAAGAAGGCAAATGATTCATTCAAAGTTACTCAGTGAATTAGAGCCATCATGTGGGACTACAACTCCGGCCTTCTGTTTCTGAATCTTGTGGTATTTCCAGGCTCACGGGAAGCTTCCTGTACCTGGCTTTGCTGTGTGTTTTTGGATGGACCTGGTGTTTGATTACCTCCCGTGGCAGGCCCAACAGTCCTTGCTAAGGCACAGACTGCATATTTGCTGATCCCCAAGGGGAAAGCTGTGATTCAGACTTTGAGGTCTAAGAATTGCAGACTTAGTTTCTAGTCTCCCAATGAAACTGCTAATCTGGGTGCCAATGGTGTTTCTGCTACACGGACACCTGCCCACACAGCATGATTAGAAATTATAATGATGACGGCGATGAGTCTTCCAGGACACCCACGTTCTTTGCAAGATATTTCTGCTAATCGTCTCTACCAGAATCAGTTGGAGAACTTTTTTTAGTTTTTTTTTTTAAATTTTTTATTTCCCCCTTTCTAAGTCAAATACAAATACTAGTTTAATTCTGGTGTAGGGTAAAGACTAGTCCTCACCATTAGTGGTGTGTCATTTTTTTGTGCCGGGGATCCTAAAGCCTCGGGTACATGGGGTGATGGAAAGCATCCTGGGCTAGATGTGAGGGTATTTGGATTCAGATTACAGCAGTGCCCCCAAATTTCCTGTTAACCCTTTGTAGGGGTTACTTCCCTTCTTTGCACAGTTGCTTGCTCTTCTGCTCAATGGGCATCTGATTCTGTTGTGTCTAATTTACTAGAGTCCTGGGAGTCGAATAAGGGACTGAGTAAGAAAATGCTTAATGAACTCTGCCCTTTAAATTGAGAGCATTGTTATTGAAGATCTTTTGCAGTGTTGGTGTCTTAGCTTCTTGGGGTTTTATGTCATATACTACAATCAAGCCGTGTAGGTGTGAGGGCTCGGAAGGTAATTCCAATAAAGGACCAGAATCATGCCTAAAATGTTATTTTATATGGCCTCTACCTTGAACCGGGGAAAAATTATGCCAGGAGGGGATGGCACACAGGGAAAAAGGGAGCATCCCAGGAACTGAGAATCTCATTGGAGAAGTAAGAGCAAAAGTTAGAGGAGGGGGAGTAGGAGGCTACAGTCTGGTTGTGTGACAATGCAGTCATTGGCCTAGGGATGACAAGAAGCATCGGAAAAATGCTGACACTGGTTTAGGGGTCTGTGTATCTGGAGTGTAGGGGGTCAGGAGGGTGCAGATAGAGAGGCTGCAGGAAAACCCAGGTCCTCACAGAGGAGCCATGTCCCCAGAGAGCCCACCAGATGCCCTCTAAGGAGGAGGGAAGCTCTTCCACAGCTCCTTAGGGCCAAGAAGAGCCTGGTATTCTTTGTCTCTGCTCTTTTATTTAGCATGGTACTTGGTTCCCACTACTTGCCTTTTTTTTTTAATTGTTTTTGGTCCCACTGTTTAATGTAAAGTTTGAATGTCTGTAGGAATGTTTAAGAGGTATTCTTATAGGAAAGACCTGAGTTGGATAATTCTGTTTCTCTTTCTGGTGCACTGTTTCCTCATCCAAAGAGTGTTGATCTCCATGACTTGGCTTCTATAACTCTCACCACCTTTGTTGAAGGGCAGACATTTTTCTGACGTAGGATGAGAAAAAATACTTGGTGAGTATGTTGATGTGTGTGTTATAGTGTTGAGGGCTCAGAAGGAATAAAATGGTTTTGGAAGTCCTTTTCCTTTAGCAGAGGACTAGCTTGAAAACTGGGCTCGGATAACTTCAGCTTTTATTCTTGTCTATCTATCCATATCTGTCTTATCTATCATCTGTCTATCCATCCATCCACCCACCCATCCAACCACCTACCCACCCACATATCATACCTATCCATGCAAGATGGTAGAATTTAATTTTCTTATTCTTTGATCTTTGTTTGGTTTGCTGGATCAAATAAGCTGAGTTGAAGAAAAACTGACTTTTGAGAGAGAAATTTGGGGAGAAAAAAAGGTATCCTGATTTTTTGAAAAGAACTTTTCCCAGGATAGGCTGTACAGTTTCTCTGACACTTGGGATGGGAACTAAAAGGTCTGGACACATTGAATCTCTGAAAGCCCTGTGAATGTGTTGGCTGAGCTTTTTTCCTTCTTAGCACAGATGGAGAAGCCTTTTTGTTATTTTTTTTCTTTCAGTAAAATAGAGCCAATATAATATCTGAAACCTCCAACCATAGTTTGGGGAGATGATTCTCTGTCTATTGCTGGTCCAAATATAAAATAAAATTTTTAAAAATTAGCAAAAACACAAATTTTTCAACTATAATTTTTTTTTGGCAAAATTGGCCTTTGTCATTCTATTCCTTTATTTATAATTAAAAAAATTCTTTAATTGAGCTAATTCCTAGCTTCCAGTGAGTCTTTTAACTAATCAAATGCATTTGAAATACTTTTTAATTTATTACAAGAGCAAGACAAAGCAGGAAATCATTTTATGTAATGTCTTTTCTTGTCGTTTTTTAGTTTGTCAGCTCTTTTTCCTGATGGACTTTTGGTTTGGCTGGAAACAGCCTTGGGTATTCATCCCAGGTAATGTTTACCATGTTGCTGTTGGTGAGTTACAAAAATAGTAACTAGTGATAGTAACTGGTAACAGAGTCCCTGTATGCCTTCACCTAGCTTCCTCTAATAGTAATATCTTACATAACCAAATACATTTGTCAAAGCCAAGAGATTATCATTAGTACAACACAGTTAATTAAACTGTAGTTGCATTAGAATTTCTCCAGTTTCTCCATTAATGCCTTTTGTCTCTTCCTTGGTGTCCAGCTTAGGATACAACTCTGCGTTTATTCATTGTGTCATTTTAGTCCATTTCTGTCTGTAACTTACTCAACTTTTCCTTGTTTTTCATGATCTTGATACTTTCTAATGTACTGGGCAGGTATTTTGCAGAATGTTCCCCAGTTTGAGTTTATCTGATGTTTTCTCATGATTAGACTAAGGTTGTGGATTCCCCCCCCAAACAGGAAGAACTGCTATTTATATATTATGTGTAATATAACATAAACATGGAAATATACATAAATATTTTATGCATTTTACATATAATACAGTTATTAAAATTAGTTTTTTGATGAATATTTGATTGCATGCAAAAAGTGTTCATAATAAATTTAAGTGAAAAACATAGACTCAAAATTATCATTCCAATTTTTTTAAAAATTCATTTTCAGTGTTCCAGAATTCATTGTTTATGTACCATACCCCGTGCTCCATGCAATACATGCCCTCTGTAATACCCACCACCAGGCTCTCCCAACCCCCAACCCCCTCTCCCCTCCAAAACTCTCTGTTTGATTCTCAGAGTCCTCAGTCTCTCATGGTTCATCTCCCCCCTCCAATTTCAGCCAACTCACTTCTCCTCTCCATCACCCCATGTCTTCCATGTTATTCCTTATGCTCCACAAGAAAGCGAAACCATATGATAATTGACTCTCTCTGCTTGACTTATTTCACTCAGCATAATCTCTTCCAGTCCCGTCCTTGTTGATAAAAAAGTTGGGTATTCATCCTTTCTGATGGAGGCCTAATACTCCATAGTATATATGCACCACATCTTCCTTATCCATTCATCCATTGAAGGGCATCTTGGTTCTTCCCACAGTTTGGTCACTGTGGCCATTGCCGCTGGCCATTGGGGTACAGATGGCCTTTCTTTTCATTACATTAAGACCACCATCCAGGCAAAATGCCCTTCTTAGGGATTCATATCAGGAAGTACATGATATTAACCTAAGATGACCTATTACAGAGATGTTCACCTTACTGGTGATCAGTTTTGTTTTGTTAGGTCTTAACTAACGACCATTTGTCTGAGATTATTAACATTCTGACATTTTTGCAAATTAGTGGTGACAGTTGCTGACTAGTCTTCAAACCACTAGCTTCATTGCAGTGGAGGGCCAACGTTCTCAAGGGAGGCAGCTCCCACAGCTCAATTAGGGAACATGGTGTGGACCTGAAGCCCGTGTTTGGGTTTGCCAATCTGTCCTTCTGTCTTAACCCTGGGGGCCTGCCTGAGGGAAGACCTGAGCTACAATGCTGGCTTTGTGTATTCTTACCCAGGGAATATACAGGGATCAGGACCTGCTTTAGAAATCAGATGTCCAGCAGAAAGGAGAACACTAAGGAAAGAAGGTGGAAGTGAGAGGTAGAGCTTGTCTATCTCTCCTACGGACTTCTAGAGATGATCCTTCCTTTGATTATTATAGTGTCTTGGATGCCAGCCATTTACTGGTCAGATAGAAGTAGTCCTCTTCCTGTATGAAGGAAGTATGGAGAATGATGGAGGGAGAGCTCTTCGTCATTTGACGAGGGAACAGAATCTCCCATATCCATGGACCAAAACCAGCATCCCAGTGGGTAGAGCGGCTAAGCTGCCATTTTGTTGGTAGTGATCCTGGTCTTGTTTGGTTCTCTTCATCTTCACATTCGGGGTGGGGCCATTTGCTAGCAGTGTCCTGCAGTCTCTCGGTCGTGAAATTTAAGATTGAAAGACATAATTGACAATACTGGGTGGGTTGGCTCTGCCTGTGGGAATCTATGTGTCTTGATGTGTGTTGTAAAACTTGTTTGTCTCCACCAACCATTTTGCTTTGTTCACTTACTGGGAGGTACGAGTTGAGGAGAGGCTGGGGACATGTTATCCCATGGGATGGCTCATAGCCATGTATGACCAGTGACCACTTGAAATGTGGTTAGTGCCACCTGTTAAAAGAATAATATTCTGTATGCATTTGTGAAGTAAATCTTTTTCTATTCATTTTATTTTATTTTATTTTCCTACTAGAACATTTAAAATTGTGTATGTGGCTCACATTATATTTCTCTTGGATGGTGGTGTGAGCCTGGGAAGAATATGGAACACAGTAAATTGACCTTGTGTTCTTCTCTGAGTTCTAATAATGTTGGCATTAAAAGGAAAAGCTTCAACAGTCATAATTTTCATTAAAAAAAAAATCTGATTCAGAAGAATTGGCTCATTTTACATTATTGCTTGGACTGGAGAAGAATCTGACATTTGGTATTTTCATAATTGAGAACATAACTTGCTGACTTAAAAAAAAAAAATCACAACATTTTGTGCTTGGCCTTAGGTACCAGACTTTGAGCTTTTTGAAAATAGGGATAGTGTCCTTTTTTCTTTCTACCATCCTTTTCCCTGAAACCACACATTAGCTAGCACATGAAGGTGGTTAGCTGGCATCTATTGAGATACAAAATAACTTTTAAAAAAGTAAACCTTAAGAAACTACCCTATATTTATGGTTAGAAGAGAGAAATAGCTACGTTTATAACCTTTTTTCCTAAATCAGCCACCAGAATTAAAGAACATTGATCCAAGTGTTTATTTACTTCTTGATTTGATTACCATTCTCATCAGGTGTCCCTGTCAGCTCTGCTTATGATAAAGAATCTTTTCAAGATGCTTAACCTCATCACCCATGTGGGGAAGGGGAGACAGAAAAGGATGCTGCTTACACATAGTGATCCTCGCCTTGTTCAGACAGTGTATCTAAGGCCCTGAAGATTGGATTCTTCTTAGTATCTCTCCTGTTTGATCCTTTCTAACATCTACCGATACAGTGGAGGGCATGGGAATAATAATGAGAGGTGAGTTTAAGCTTGACCTATATTAACTTTTCACCTTTTTAAAATTTTTATTTTACTTCACAATGAGCCAGAGCCCATGTGAACCCAGGACTTACAGGCCCTCAGTCTTCATTTTAGGTACTGCCCTGATTTGTTCTTCTTTGGGCAAGCCCTGGAGCTGGGTCAGGGGACAGTCTTTGCTGGATGTTATTTGGCCAGAACCCTGTGCTGGGAAATCAAGAGCTTCTATGATTCCACGTTAGGCATGATTCTAACTGATTCCTGAATCCAGCTGTAGTCAAGACCATGTCGCCTTGGTCAGGGGAAAGCGTTCTAGAGTCTGCGATGGGTTTGTTGCTCATGTCTCCTATAAAAGGCCCCTTGAAAGAGCCCTTTTGGTTACAGACAGCCTTATTTCTAAGAAACACTTGAAGCTTTGATTCTTCTGCAGAACAGCATGGAAGATCCGGGTTCTCTTGGAGATGTGTTCAGGACAGCTATAATGAGTTCAGAAAGGATTGGCCTTGGAGTGAGAAGGCCTTTGTTTACTTTCTGACTGCTTGTTGGATTCTAGACAAATAACACATCATCTCTGAGCCTTAATTTCTTCATCTGTCCAAATTGGACAATATCTGCTTCCTGGGGTGGTTGTGCGTTGATATAAAGGGAGTGCCTATTTTAGGGACCGATCCTTAGGCTTTATAAACACTAAAAGAGTTGTTTTTTTTTCACATGTGTCTTGTGATTTTGTGGGTGATAGACCAATAGCCATCTTCTGTCTTCATTTTGGAGGTGAGGAGGAGGAGGGTATTGGGTAACTGTGTGGTAAATTCCACTTTAATTCTAGCTTTGAGAAAAAGAGCAGGGAGAATGTGGTAAGCAATTGCTTCTAAAAAGCTCGGACTAAAAGCACTTGATGGATTTGTGCCGGCTTCCCGGTAGACTCATCTCTGCACTGCCCGCATAGCACAATTAATAGTTATTACTCAAGAAGGAACAAATAAAAAAAAAAGCGAGAGCAGGCATAAAAACATCCTTTCATCTTCCTGATGATGGTCCCCTCTGTCAGGTTGGTGGAGCCATACCTGTGAATCATCCTGGGAAAGCACAGTGTGGGTGATTAGAAGGAAGATCTTGTGGCTCATTTCTTACCCACTTCCTGGGCTGGGGAAATGTCTCAGCTCATCTTTCTTATCTACTGATGTCTTGTCAATATCTACTACCGTTCCCCATGCATCTTCACAAACAAGGGCCTCTTTCTTACTCCAGACCATCACTGTGTAGAGAGCCAGTTCCTCTCTGTGCAGACACAGTGGTAAAGTAAATATAGATTAAAGCTGAGAAGAGAAAAATGGGGCCACGGAAGAGTCCTGGAGAAGGGGTACAGAATAGAGCTCTTGTCTGAGCAGGAGCATAAAAATGCTTAAGCTACGTTTGCGTTAGGAAGCTATGACATGAGTCACAGTTCTGCCACAGAGCAGCCACTTGACCTTGCATACTTCCCTCTTAAGCTCCTAGAGTCCATGTATCAACTTTTGCCACTTACAGTCTTGTAGATTAGTCAGAGGCCAAGGAAGCCCTGACTTTGAGGATGGATGCCCCAAGTGGGCATCCGATTCTCCCATAGATGCAACTTGTTAGGCAAAATGGAGGTTGAGGTAACAGATTTTACGGTTTGTTCCTGTGTTTGAATCTGACTGAAGCAGGAGTGACTCTGGGTGAGCTACACCATGGCTCTGAGTTTCACTTTTGTCATCTATGAGATAGGAATAGGGTTGTAGGAACTGGAGATCATACATGCTGTGATGCATTTGGCACTGAATAAGCTCTCAATAAGAGATTGCTGTTATTATTGTTCTTATTATTATCTGTCACCACAGTCGTTTCCTTGGCCCTCTCTCATAGGGATAGACTGTCGCCAGGGGCAGTATTCATTGTGAAAGTGGTTTGCGCTAGATAGATGGAAACTATCTGCACAGTGAATAATGCAATTAAAGAAAGCTCAAGATCAGTTCCACCATCTTCTTTATTTTTGCTTATGGGTTATTTGTCGTCAAGTCTTGGATTGTATCTTTTTTGCTACCACTCTTGGATTTTCCCCTTCTTTTCTATTTCCACCGATTATTCTTCTAAGCTGAACTCTCATTGCTTCCTGCTGCTCTGGGGTTCCTGCCTCCAGGCTCTCCTAGAACCCCGGTTCTAAACTGTGTGGTTCCTGGGCTTGTGGCACCCCCAACAAGCCTCCCAGCTTGCTGGAAATACAGCATCTCAAGTCCCACCCAGACCTGTGGGATCAGGGGCATGTTTGCCACCATGCTATAGGGCTTCCATCCACATGCTTAGCCACTACTTGTGTGTTCTGCCTTTGGGCTGTTCCCTATTTCTGGTTGCTCTAGTACCTTTATTGCCAGAGGTGGTCGAGAGGGTAATAAGCATGGGGCTGTGGAAAAGCACTAGAATAGGAGAATAGTGGCTCAGTCTGTCACCATCCATTACCTTGACTGCGACAATAGTCTCTGAAATGGTTTCTATACTTTTATGATTTCCCTTTATTGCCCTTCTCTACACCACAGGGGGAGATCTTCTAACGTTGTTAATTGGATTGCATCTCACCCCCACCATACATTGCCTTCCATGGTATCTAGAAACATTCAGAAGACCTTCTTGTAGCTCACAAAGGTGCTGTGAGGTGGGCTTTCCTTATCTCCCACTCCGTAATCATTTCATTCAGTAGGGTTTTGTCCTGTGTGTAAGCCAATTTTGTTCCCACTTGACCTTCTGATTCTGCAAATGGTTGGCTTGGACTCTTCATTCTAGGGTCAGTACAAGTATCTCCTTGGAGAGATCTTCCTTAACCTGTAGCTAAAGTAGCACACCTCTCCGCTCCCCATTTCTTTCTCCCTTTATCTTGCTTTATGTTTTATAAAACACTTGAGGTTCTCTGGAAGTCTGGTTACCATGCCTTTGTTTTTTTTTTTTTTTTTTTTCCCTTATTGGGCAAGCTCATTTGGTGGGAGCTGTCTTAGTTAAAACAGTGTTGGTGATGACTTGCTGAGTGCTCCCTACGTGCTAAGCACGGTCTTAATGCAGTCTAATGGATCAGTTTGTTTGGATTATTTCATTCTCTTTAATGGATTCTTTGTTTCTGTCTTTGTCTTCCCTTCGTCTTAGGATGTCAGCTCCCAAAATGTGAGGATGGTATCTATTTGTTGGTCCTCTGTTCCTAGCCTATATAGAAGGTTGCCCCAGCACAGGCAGAGGAGTAGTGCTCAGCAAATGGTTTTTTAGGGGATGTGTGGACCCCAGAAGGTTATTGCTGGGGAATGGGTCTACATAGAAGGAAAAAGAGAGAGACCCTCATCCCCTGCTCAAGGAGAAAATAGCCTTAAGTACATCGTTATCTTTAGTCTAAGGGAGCAGACGTTGGAATCGGAGTTGGGATTTGCTGTCGCAACCTTGGGTAGTACAGAAGCAGATCCTGACAGTCTAAGAGAGGGGTTTTCGAGTGGCGCCTTAATGAGAACAAGTCGTTGTTAAACTCTTTAAGTCTGGTGCGTAGCGCGGTTGGAAATACAGGGCCTTATGACTTTTACGTTCTTTGCGCGCACGCTGTCGATGTGCGTATGTGAGCCTTTTATTATTATGGACTCAGCCGGCAGTAACCATGGTGAGTAGACCTATCACACAGCATTTTTTCTGAGTCAGTTTAAAATGCTGACAATTAAATATACCGTACTCTTTTAAGCGATCCATCAGTCTCCCTTGTTGTCATGGTGACCGGAGTATATTTAGAAATGTGACAAGTACACTGAGTTCAATTGCACTTTTGCCAAAACATAGTTTTGCAGCTAAAATTGAATTTCCTGATTGAAGATCCAAGTGCTGTTAAGGGGGCATAATCGTTTCTATACATTATTCTGGAAGCATAACTTACATCATTCTATTAAATCAGCAGTTAAAGTCTTATCGGGCTAGTAAGATACTGACACTTGAGTGGTTGTGTGTGGAGTTGATGAGGAAAAATAAAGGTGGCATCATGTTTTTTCCTTTAAAAATGAAATTGGGCCTCAGCAGTGTAACTAGTTTAATGATTAATTCCCTTATATCTTTATAAAGAAATTGTAGGTAAGCACGCATGGTTCTATTCTTCCAAATTATATTTTTAATTGAAAGAAATTTATTAAGCACCTCCTCTCTCCTACATGCAGTCTATTCTTAGCAGTATGAGGGCATCTCTTTTGCTTTTGGTTTGACCTCGGGTTGATGAGCATCCTTATTTCCCCCAGCCCTGTTCCTGCTGGACTTTACGTGGGGTAAAGAGATGAAATGAACATGACCTTTTGCCCCTGGGGGCTGGGGGTAAGGGAAGATGAAAGTCCCCTCTCTTGTCTGATCAAGAACTAGGTCCAGATTCTCCCTCCCTGTCCTTTGACCTGTCACCACAGTGCCTGGAGAGTGATGTTGGGGAGGCAGTCCTTGCTCGGTCCACTACCAGAAGCTGGAGGAACTTAAGCAGTGCCTGGTCACTGTGACCACCCTGCTTCCCTTCCTGACCAAAGATAGATTATTTTCACTTTGGGGATGAGGAGTGAGGACTCCTGGATACTTTTGCTTCTGAGTTTTCATGGAGCTGAATGTGTCGACAAGTGGGGTAGATTTTGAGCCCCTGATACTATATGGTTCAGTTGTGTTTATTTCTTTCATGTACATCGCAAACAATGAGAGATATCTTAGTTATCATAACAATGGGTAAGATTTCCTGAGTTTTTTTCCGTTCAGTATGCTAGGCATTGTGTGTTGTAGGGTTGGATTTATTTATATATTAGAGAGAAAGAGAGAGAGAAAGAGAGAGAGAATGAGCAGAGGAAGAGGAAGAAGCAGGATTGGGGTACCTGATCTGGGGCTCGAATCCCAAGATCCTAGGATCATGACCTGAGCTGAAGGCAGATGCCTAACTGACCGAGCCACCCAGGTGCCCCTGTAATAAGGATTTTAATGGGTCATTTCAGTGGAACTACACAATATATCTTATGAAGTAGCTCTGTTGCCATTCTTATTTCACATTAAAGGAACAGATGCAGAGAGATTTTGTATTTTGTTCGAGAGGATGCCCCAAATAGTCATGGAGTCTGAATTCTGATCTAAGTGTCCTCTTAACCGGTGCCTGCCCCACAGAAGGCATACAGTAGATATTTGTTACTAATAAGGGGCCTACTCCGAGAAGTCGCACAGATGTTTCAGTGCTTCCAAACATTCACGGATGTGGCCGCTATGTAACGGTGGACAGGAGCAGGGTCCGAAGGCATTGCTGAGCCACTCTGTGTCTTCCCTCGTGGTTTAGAAGCAAAGGAGATTGATACTGGGCTGGAAGGGAGCATACCTAAGTCACATCCAAGTGCTTTGGGTTTGGTCTCAGGATCTGTTTACATTCTTTAACATGAGTTTTTGTTTATTTGGATGATAGCTAATGATATTCATCTTAGAAATTAAAACAGAAATAGAAAGTATTTGAAAGAAAAATGTTTGAAAATGAGTACATTTTCAAAAAAATAGTGAGAAAAATGTCAATTTGTCACAACATATGCTTTGATTAAAGTTTATAAAGAAAATCCTGAAGGAATTTACCAAAGGACTGGAAGAAGAAGTAGAAAAGATGTAATTATGGGTTTCCTTTTTTAATATTACACCAAAACTTGACAAGTGGTGGTTCCCTAATGTGAAAGCTGAAATTGTTTCACTAAACTTCTTTATACTGTGTTACATTAAAATCCATTGGTCTGATATTCACTTTTTTTTTTTTTAAAGATTTTATTTATGAGAGAGAGAGAGAGGGGGAGAGAGCCAAGCACAGGCAGACAGAATGGTAGGCAGAGGCAGAGGGAGAAGCAGGCTCCCTGCTGAGCAAGGAGCCTGATGTGGGACTCGATCCCAGGACGCTGGGATCATGACCGGAGCCGAAGGCAGCTGCTTAACCAACTGAGCCACCCAGGCGTCCCCTGATATTCACTTTGAATTGATCTCCACCTCTGTAACACCGCAAATTGCTCATTTGGAAATACTGGCTCGCTTTAATTTTCCAGATGTTGACAAGTTTCGTTCTATAACAACAACAAAATCACATTCATTAATATCACCACTGCTTTCATCAAAAAAATATTATTGTTATATGTATTTATAATTATCATATATTATTATAAAATTATTAAGAATATACCAAGTATACAATAATAGTAGATGCAAGGTTTTTAAAATTACGATTTTTACCTTAAAACTGATTTTTATCATTGGCAACAAATTCTGTTAATTGTTTTCCTTGAAATGATGGAATCTCTTGGTTTATTTTTGAGCCAGTGTCTGGCAATGTGAAGTCTGAATGACCACAGTTTGTCAGTCATTCTTTCAAATAAAAGTGAATGTTCTATGCAAAGAGCTGTTGGGTTAGCTGTTGATTTGGACAGTCATACAAGTGCATTTCTCGAAGATGACCATTATTGTTCAGGGTTTAGCAGAAGTTCTTTGTGCCTACTTTATATTTTGTCACGTGGGATACTAGTGAGACATGTGCTCAGAGATTGAGTTTCATAAAATTAATCATGTTTAGTGCATGGCAGAGCGTTATAAATGGAACTAGCTCCATCTCCCCTTTCCTGTGGGGACCTGGTGGTGAAACGTACAATGGCTCTCAGGACATTTTGGTGCCACTGCTCGATTTGTGTTACGACTTTGGCCATTTTTACCCTCTCTTGATTGCTCTTGCCCCATCAGTGCCAGTGTCAACACTGAAGAACACTCATCATAGGCATTGAGAGCCACTGATCTAATCCTGTCTTTTCGTTTTTTAGGCGAGCAGAGCCGAAAGGGGCCTAGCCAGGACCGCAGCACTGGTTAGTGGCACAACTTGGACAAGAACCCGGTTATTAGTGAATTCCTCTTTTCTTCTTTTGATTTCCTGTGCCAGTTTCAGGAATCTCAAGGTAGATGTTTCTGAACTTCTTTTATGAATATGGGATGTCAAATATATATAATTATTAAATTTATTTGGGAAGATTTCCATACACACACACACACACACGCTCGTTTTTATTTATTTATATAAATATATAAATAACATATATTTATATAAATAAATATATAAATATATATAAATATATATAATTCTATATAAAATATATATAATTCTATATAAAATACACACACACACACACACACACACACACGTGTGTGTGTGTGTGTATGTATATATTATTTTCTTATGAAGCCCTTGGCGTATTTTCCCCACTCTGTGCTCAGCCCCGTACCATGGCCCTCTTTTCCCACTCTTTGTAGTGACCACTGCTGCTCTTTAAACAGAAAGGGTTTTCTGTTTGCCAAGACCTGAGAGAAGTTGAAGGAGTGGTTCAGTGCTTGTTCATTTTCCGGTTTAGAGTTTCAGCTTTGTTGGGGGAAAAAGACTCAGGGACTTTGGGCTGAAGTAGCCACTTCCTTCTTCACCTGGCTTAGCTCAGAGTCCCGGGAAAAATAACTGCACACACACCTGTTCTCTTATCTGTCACGGTGAATTCACGGTGAATTCATCTTGCTGGACGATCCCTGCCTCCCACTTCTTTACTAGAATCCTCTCCCCTCCCTTTTTCTTTTCTATGGGAGGGAGGTTGTCCAATAAAAATTACCCTTTGCTTTCGTTCTTACAGATGTTAATATTTTATGTGATCTGTTTTCTTCAGTAAAAACTGGTCAGACTGACACTGTGATGGTGGATGCTGGGAAAGGCCATAGCGCCCGACCCAGATACCACGTTTTCTCTTCAGTCCCCCTCTCTTACTTACAGTAGATTTTGGGAGGATCGGGGTGAGACAGGTCACAGTGTACGAAAATGAGTGAATCTGGCTGACTATAAACTTTGGGCCAGTGTACTCTCAAATGGATTCTTCTCTCATTTTCCAATATGTTGAGTTTTCTTTTGTGAGATCTCCTTTGTTCCTAGTTCTCATTCAGCATTTCATTGCTCTCTCCCACCTGTCAGCTATTTTGCCTTTTTGTTTTGTTTTGTTTTGACTTTGTTTTCTAACATTCTTCTGCTTCCTCCATGGCTATCTTGGTTACCGGAAGTGAGTTCTGATGTGTTCTTCGGTCACCCTATGAATCAGCTCTTCCCTACACTTAGGCCTTCCATGACTTCCTTTTCTTTGCTTCCGTGTGGACCATTTAGGTTCTTCTCTTTCTTTCTGAGACTTCGGTTGTGGCTCCGTCTAGCCATTTATGAGGCTCATGTACTATGTACCAGAAGTTCAGGTTTAACTCTTTCAAATGCGTTTTCTGCCTGTCTTATGTGTGGTGCATCCTGGCCTCTCCATGGAGGTGCTGAGTGGGCACTCTTTTCACCCAGGGTCTCCTTTTTAAAGGCTGTTCTTCAGATTGGTATCTGGAGATCTGAGCTGTTGTTTATCTCTCAGCACTGGGCAGCTAAATCTCTGAAGCGCAGAGCTGCAGCGGCCCATCCTCTGATGCTGACTCCCTCCCACTGCCGGGGTGCTACACACACCTTCCCTGACAGATGGCCATTGAGCCTCTACTTGAGCACTTCCAATTCTGGGGGAGACCATTTGTTCTACTGCTGGATGGCTTCATGTTTAAAGTTCTCCTCTGCATTGTTCTGAAACTGGAGTTTTCATGGTTTTAGCCCTAAGAGTTCTAGCGCTGTGTATTTTGCAAACGTGTAGGGTGTCTTATACATGACCAGTCCTCTGATTCTCAAGGGTAGCTTTGAGTCCTCCATCCCCTTCGCTGCTTGCTATGTCTCTCTTAGGATTGCAGCAGGTGTGGATGCTTATATTCTTTATGCTCAAGCCCCTCCCCTCGAGGTCCACATTACTTTCTAGATTTCTGCCATGACTTCTACCTCTAAAGTTCTCTTTCCAGCCTACTTCTCTGTTAGACATGGAAACAGTATGAGTCTGTGGGTCTAAAAGCTGGGATATGCATAGGGAAATAGTCAGTGATATTGTGATAGCATTATATGATGACAGCTCCCCTTGTGGTGAGCATAGCAGGATTTACTGTTGGATCACCATGTGTATCTATGGAACACTTGTGTACTTGGAACTATTGTAACATTGTGTATCAAGTATACTTCAATAATTAAGGAAAAATAGCTAGGATATAAATTCTAGTACCATAACTTACTAGCGGGGGATCTCAGCCAAATTACTTAATTATTCTGAGCCTTGGTTTATTCAGATACAAAATGTATATAATAATGACTTCTAAGAATATTTTTAAGGATTGAAGTATGCAAAATGCTTGGCTCAGTTGCAGAAATGTAGTTTGTTTAATAAATGTTACTTTTTGCTTGATTAACTCTTTTTGTTTTTAATCTTTCCAATGATTTCGTTTTTAAAAATTTTAATTCCAGTACAGTTAACATACAGGTAACGTAAAGTGTTACGTTAATTTCAGGGGTACAGTATAGTGATTCAGCAAGTCCACACGTTATTCAGTGCTCCTCGTGGTAAGTGCACTCTTAATCCCCAATGCCTGTTTCACCCACCCCCTCACCCACCTCCCTTCTGGTAACCATCAGTTTGTTCTCCATAGTTAAGAGTCTGTTTCTTGGTTTGTCTCCTTTTTTCTTTGTTCATTTGTTTTATTTCTTAAATTTCACGTGTGAGTGAAATCATAAATTTTCTTTTTCTGACTTATTTAACTTTAGCATAATACTCTCTAGCTAGGTCCATGCCGTTGCAAATGGCAAGATTTCATTCTTTTGTATGGATGAGTACTATTCCATTGTATGTATATATATATACACATACATACATATGTATATGACATATGCGTATATTTTTATATAATAAAAATACAAAAATAAATAAAAATTAAATAAAAATAAAAACAATAAAAATTAATAATATATAAATATATATAATATATATTTAGATATATGTAAATGTCAGGAAAAGCATGTGTAGCATCCTGACAGTGGGAAGGAGTCAGCATTTAAGATGGGCCACTGTTAACTCTGTGTTTCCAAGATTTAGCTGCCCAATATTGAGAGATAAACAAGAGCTCAGATCTCCATATACATATGTATATATATACACCACCTCTTCTTTATCCATTCCTCTGTCGGTGGACACTTGGGCTGCTCCTATAATTTGGCTATTATAAATCATACTGCAGTAAATATAGGGGTGCATATATCTTTTTGAATTAGTGTTTTTGTATTTTTGGGGTAAATACCCAGTGGAATTATTGGATCATATTGTAGTTAAATTTTTATGAGGAAAAATTTAAGGAATTCTCCATTCTGTTTTCAATGGTGGCTGTACCAATGTGCATTCCCACCAACACTATAAGAGGGTTTCTATTTCTCCACATCCTTTCCATCGCTTTTTGTTTCTTGTGTTTTAGATTCTAGCCATTCTGACAGGTGAGGTGATATCTCGTTGTAGTTTTGATTTGTGTTTCCCTGATGATGAGTGATGTTGGGCATCTTTTCATGTGTCTGTTAGCCATCTGGATGTTTTCTTTGTTGAAATGTCTTTTCTTGTCTTCTGCCTGTTTTTTAATTCGATTGTTTGGGTTTATTTGACGTTAAGTTGTATCAGTTCTTTATATATTTTGGATACTAACCCTTTATCAGATATGCCATTTGCAAATATTTTTCTCCCATTCAGTAGGCTTTTAGTTTTTTTTTATTGTTTCCAAATATTTCTCTTTATTTTTTATAGATATGAGTTGAGTTTTAGAATTCATTATTTTAAGAATTTCTCCCTGTCTCTTTCTTTCTTTCCCTATTCTTTCTAGATTTTATTCATACCTAGGATTCATACCAATCCTTAAAAAATTCTTGTTACTTCTAGATCATTTCTAGATGTTTCTATATCTCATTCATGTTACTTTGTATAGAAATTTGTATAGAAATTACCTTTTTTTCTTTTGCAAATCCTATTTTTATCTACATGAATTTATTCAACTTCTGCCTACATCTCTACTTGTATATTAATCTTTTATTATTTTTCCTGTGAAGAACATTTGTCCACACCTTTAATGGGTTAATGATGACTGGGCCATTGCAGGTTACTCAAGTCCTCATTGAACTCCTCACTCAGTAGCTTTTAGAGTTGCTTTGTTGAATAAAATATTTTAAATTAAATATTCAGTTAAATGTCAATTCAACCAACATTTACTAAACACTTCTAATAGGACATGCGTCGAGCTAGGTGCCCTAGGAATTACATAAAACACTGTTTTAATTTGTCCATGCATTCATTCATTCAACATTTTCTTGAGTACTAAAGATCAGATTCTGGGTTTGGGGTTCCAAAAACTGAGTTAGACAGGGTTTCTTACCTCAAGACACATAATCAAATAAACATATGAAGACAGGGTGGTAATTTTGGTGATCTAGAACTATATCCTACCAGGGATATGAGAAGGGCTACTTGACCAAACCTTTCTAGGTTGGGAAAAGAGTCAGGTCTAGGTTGGGATGCTTAAAAGTTGAGTAAGGGGCTTAAAGTTCATTGGAAAAATAAGACCCTACTAGGGGTTTAGATTGTGTATGGTTAATAATAAGTGGATTCTATGAAAATCAACCACCAAGTTCCATATGTTCCCCTTGACTCTCCTCCTCCCTCCAATGGTATTCATACAACATTTTTCATTCTTCTGTTTATTTTAGGGACCTTAGAACCGGCAGAATAACTGAAAGATAGATGTGATGCTAATATATATAGGTTTGCTTTTGGGAACTAATTACTGCCTGAATGCATATTTCTGCATTCCAAAGTAGCAATAATAACATAAATACATAAAAATAATCTCATGATAGTATGACATATTACAAAGTATTTCTCAGTCCATCATTTCACTTACTTCTTATAGAACAGCTTAGTGCTTGTGGGTTTCCTGAGTGTCTTAAGCACTGTTACTGATAGATAAGAGCATAAGAGTTAGCACTGAATAATTATGGATGGAGGGTTTGCAAATAATTTTTTTCTCTCTTTTATTCCAAGATGATCATGCTGTATTTCTCATTTTATGCAGATCAAAGGACCTGGTCTGCCCATAACGAGGCATCTAGGAAGGTGTCCCTTCACCACTCTGTGCCTCAGCTTGGTTACTTGTCAAATGGGAATATTGCTACTATTACTAACAGTAACACCAGCTTCACCCCACTGGATGGAGATACAGAGTAGAGTCATTAATCTGTGTGAGAACATAATGTATATAATTGGTCACAATTGTAGATCAAAATGCACCCTTTGAGTGATCAGACTGTCAGCTCCTTTAGTCAAAATGAGTTCAACTTCATTTTTACCTGTTTCTCCATGCTGTCTAAGGTAGCTTTATGTCTTCTTCTCTTCCATTTAGCCAAAAGGGACTGCAGGCACATGCTGTATGTCCTTATAATAAGCACTTGTTGATTGAATTTTTTTTTTTTTAAAGTCCTGACCTTTTAAAGTCCAGTGCTGGAAATCTATAAGCTACTTATATTTTTGCTTAGGATTCCTAAAGCCTCTCATCTAATTTCTAGATTATAAGTTCATTGATAGAACCCTTATAAATATCACATTAAGAAGCTGAGCATTACCTTTAGGCCAAAGCAATTTACTTTTTAAAAATCTGATTAATTTCAACACAATCAGCCAGGATGTCAGAAGATCTCAGTGCCTCTGATAGATGCTGACAGGTGAGGAAATTAAAATCAGGGAGGGAAGCAATTAAATACTGGCAAACATTACTTTAATGAGACAACCAAATCATTCATAAGCCAAGGAATATGTTGTATTCTTGATAAGTATCTTAGGGTGGCGGGTGAGAGAGTAGAGTGCATTTAAAAATGCTCTTTCTGTGGGATCTGATGATGGGAGTCGGGGCCTTTCTGTGTTTGTTACCTAATGCCTTTGGCCTGGTCTAACATTTCAATTGTTTTCAGAGCCAGACTTCCTAATAATCATGTTAAAGATTATGAGAGTGTTTAATTTAAGCAAATCTAGTATATGATTTAATTTAAACAAGTAAATAGTTTAATTTAAATCGATCTTACTAATCTTTTCCCTCTACCTCTACCCCTACCTAAACCTCAGGCAGACACACAAAATGCAAACAAAGTAATTTTTGACCTTTCACAGGTGGTTTAGGGACAGCTGTGGTCAAGACCTATGAAAAGAGATCCAAACAAACACATAAAAACATATTTTGTACAACTTCTAATACAGAAGATTTGGGAATTAAAGTGCTAGGAGTGGAACCGAGGCATTCATTCCCCATCCAGCTCTTCTTTTCAAGATAACACTCCCATATTCTGGAGGGACATCTGGGATCACCGTGCTCAAGAGTTAACCGTTTGTTGGCTTAGTGCAAGTTTTTACAAGGCTCTGTCATGTTGGTCATTGGTACTATAGCACTTGTAAAATATTAAGTATTCAGAGGTATTTTTACATTGGCCACAGTGATTCTGGTGTCAGTTGGTTGGAATTTGTGTTCATACTGTGAGGTTTGTTATCGCAGAATTGTGTTGGTTAAAAATTGTCCTGCGCTATGGGGGTCCGTTCAGAAGCCACTGTGGTTTGTGAAAAACGTACTGGAGCAGTTCTTTCTGCTTTCCTCATTTCTTTTATCTTTCCATTCCTTTCTGCCTTTTTCTTCTCTCTCTTTTTTTATTGGCTTCATTTGCTCCTTCCTGTTTTTCCCAAAATACAGTGTAAATTTATCAACTCTTCCATCCGAGCTCTAAGTTGACTTGGTGAGTCTTGCTTTTGCCTGTACTTTAATGAATAGGTTGAAGGTTTATAAATTGAATGCTGAGCATACAGGTTTCTTTCTTTTGGGTTGAAATTGCTTCTGAAGATGAGAATATTTTTCTTGAGAGAGGATAGGTGGTTTGATGAAGGATGCAGACCGCGAGGGTCTTGGTCAGCAGTCATAAATGCAGAGGTGGCTCAGGATGACTGGCTTTATTAACAAGATGTTCCAATGGGGTTTGCCACTGGGTCTAGTGGAGAACTCCACTGCATTAGGCAATACACCTGAGTTACTGAGGACACTAGACCCTCGAATCATCTGAAGAGGGTTGGTGAACTTCGTAGCGAGAGGCTTCAGCTTCGCTACTGCTCAGCTTTGAGACCTCTTGGAGAGAAAATTCAGGGGTGCTGGCTTCTTTGTTTCTGTGGCTTATGTTTTGAGAATTTGTCAAAGATGTTGCATCTCTGAAACTGCACTGGGGAGAGCTGAGAAAGTCTGCATGGTAACTCTGTATTGAACAGCTTCATAATGTGTCACCTTCTGGTTAGCCCACAGATATGAAGTCTTCCCTCTCTCTCTCTCTCTCTTTCTCCTTTCACTTGTCAGGAAGCAGGGCTCAATACTAAACGTGCTTTGGTTATTTTACAGTTGACTTTTGTATGGTATGTACTCCCAAATGGGAGGCTGCATCATGTAACAGAAGGGTCCTCACTGGCTCTGGTGTCAGGATTCAAGGTTATATTTTGGTCTGCTCCATATTAACCATATGATTTTGGAAGTTTGGTTTCCTTCTTGGTGAAATTGGTCATAATGGCCAATTTTTGGTCATTTGACCAATGAATTTGGTGGCCTGTGACAAGACTTTCTTGCAAGGTATCTTATATCCCATGTTTTATTCTTAATCCTATTTGAGTCCCCTATGTTCTTCTGTTGGAAGCTCCATCTCTCTGAACCTAAGGGATGAACTTCCAGCCCAAAGGCACAGACTTTCAAACGATTTGAGATGCACCTGCACATCCTTTACCTAAAGCAGCATCTCTTGATTTCTGGGATCAAGAGGACACATAATTTTTAAATTTTGAAGTGTTGTCTTTTGAAACAAACATTCTCCATGTCATTGTTAGGGGGAGGCCATGGGACATACACATAGGTAAATATCACAGTGGTTTAGAACTAGGCTTATGAATTGAAGAAATTCCCAGCCCAGATTTTGAGGTGTTGTCTTTTGAAACACATATGCTTTATGTCGTTATGAGGGGAAGCCGTGTGAAAATGTTTTTCAAAGCAAGAAACTGCTCTATATATCTGAATTTATGATAAATATAGCTTAATGCCTAAGAGTAACGCTTACCTTTTTCATTTACAGACACCGGCATTGCAGTCTGCCAAACCTTGTGTTGTCTGACCATTCCAGGAACTTGCTCTCTGAGGTAAGAGAGGATTCATATTTATGAAATGCTAATAGGCATCCTGGCGATGATGATGAAGGTTGATTTTACAGAAGAAATGCAAAAGTATTTCATGAGCACTACAACTTGAAAAAATGGCTGAAGCAGTGAACAGCCGTCCTTTTCTCTCTCCTTGATTTAATATCACCCTTTCAATTTGTAGCCTTCCTGGTTTAATACCAAAAGCACAAAAATCTGGGCAACACAGAAAATTCAGATTTTACAAGTATTTAAGTGTCTATAATGTGCTATGTACTCTTTTAAAAAAAAAAAAAAAATTATTTATTTATTTAGGGAGAGAGCATGAGTGGTGGTGGGAGGGGGCAGAGGCCGCTGAGCATGGAGACCAATGCGAGGCATGATCCCACAACTAGGAGATCATGACTTGAGCTGAAACCTAGAGTTGGATACTTAACTGACTGTGCCACCCAGGTGTCCCCATAATGTGCTATGTTCCTTTCTACTGTCTCTTTGTATCCCTAGCTAGCATTTGGCAGGAGGGCTTCTCTCTGGTTTCCTGGCCTTTGGTAGAAGGGAGTTTTTCACTATACTGTTCTGCCAATGCTTCCTGGCTCTGAAGGGACCAAACTCCGCTTGTCGTGTTTGTCACTGTCTTTTAGCTGCCTCCAGAAGATCCCCAAAACACATTATTCAGGGCTACAGTGGCAACACCAGAATCCTAAGAATACAGAAAATGAGTTCGAGGTTTTTGAGACTCAGACCCATAGTGTATACACACCCCTGTTCTGGAGGCGGGGACCAGTGCTAAGGAGGTTGGCCTTTGGCAAAAGAACATATCTGTCTGGAGTTTGTCAAGAAAACAGGGGCCAGAAAGAAATTTAAAGGAAGCATGGTGGTTGCAAAACTTGCAAGATGGGAGTTTTCTTTTGCAGCTAACCAGCCAATATTTGCACTTCCCAGTCAGCTCTGCTGGGTTCCATGTCGTCTTTGAGAAGTTTTGGGTGAAAAAGTGGTGACACCCTCGATATGGTGTTCCTAACATTGGGCCCTGTAGGATAGCAACTCTGTGGAAGATTTGATATCGGCCCTTAAAATACTGTAAATGTTTGTTTTGCTGAATATTTCAATCATGGCTTTGGTATGTTTTTACCATGATCTTGAACTGTCAGTGTGACTTTAGTTACACAGACCTTTGAAATAAATTGAAGTTTATTGTCATGCCCCATATTTGTCAGAATCAGCAGTTTAGTATCGAGTGGAAATTATGGTGTTATTAATATAACATACGTTCCATTATATCATATGTATTAACAACATATATTAATACTTTTTTTTTAAAGATTTTATTTATTTATTTGACAGACAGAGATCACAAGTAGGCAGAGAGGGAGGCAGAGAGAGAGAGGAGGAAGTAGGCTCCCCGAGGAGCAGAGAGCCCGATTTGGGGCTTGATTCCAGGACCCTGAGATCATGACCTGAGCCGAAGGCAGAGGCTTTAACCCACTGAGCCACCCTGGTGCCCCGATATTAATACTTTTTAAAATTAATACGGTTTTAAAAGCTGCTATTCACCACACACGTCACATGAGAATGTGTCATAGACAAACAAGTGGGTGATGTATGGACTGTGGAACTCCTCTGTAATTAGATCAGACAGAGCTGCTGCTTATTGTTTAGATTTTATTCTCATTCCTACAAAAGTGAGGGTTATACAAAATGGTAGTGGCTAAAAGCATAGGGATGACTCCTGCCCCTCTTTTGGTCCCTCTCTAGTCCCTAAATTACTCCTGCAAAAACTCCTTTCTAATATATTTCATGTGTTTTTGTAGATAAATCTATCAGAAAAGAATGTCATGTAGACACGTAATACTATAGTTTTTGATAGTCCTGTTAGGCAGAGATCTAAGTGGTTCATTTAGAAGCTGCGGTTATATTAACTTTTCTCCAAATGCCAGTTGTTAAATATTAATAGAGTAAGCTTGGAAACACTGTAAGTATGCCCCTGTTCTGCACGGAAACCCATCTTGAAACTATGAATAGGGGTTTAAGCAAGACTTGAAAGGTTAAGAAATAATTGCTCTTGAGAAAGAGGGATTTCATCTCTGTCTTTTCACCCGTCCATTCAGCTCTCCATCCGTATTTTGGAGGTGGGTATTGGTGGGCAGCAAAGGACCAAAACTTCTCAAATAACCTTTGGGAGGTAGAGAAGTAAGTATTCTGGGGGCATGCTGTAGAAACTGAGAATAATCTTGTGGTAATCATTGGTATCAGTGGCAGTAATGAAGAAAGAATAACAGTTTAAATAAATAATTAGACTTGACAGTAGATGTGTCAACAGGTACCCACTTAATGAGTGTAATCATGTTTTTCTCTGCTTCCAGCGTTGATCCACTGACTGTGGTGTGTTCCCTGTTCCATTTCCAAACCAAATCTATTTAAAGCTGCACTTCATGGAATCTGAAACAGTATACCCTGTTTACTATTTAGAGCTGATACCCAATGTTCTTTAATAGGCAAGATCTGTACTTGAACAAGAATAGGCTTCTGGCCTGCTGGAGACCGCTGATGATCCTTGTTTTCCACAGGGTGATTCATTAGCGAGGATGAATAATACTGAATTAATTACCATGGACTTGTCTATATTGCTAGAGTGAATTTTTTATTATAATTTGATGGAAATGGCCCTAGTCTACCTTAAATCCATTTAACCAGTTGCTGCTTTATGAGGTGGAGATAGAGGCAGGAGTGATACATGAAATCATTTCTGAGTTACCTGGGTAGAATAGCATCATTTTGGGGGAGTGGAGCCATGTGTTTTATTTTGTGCTGTGCAAACCAAAAGTCATGAGAATCTGGTTCTGACCCCAACTCTGGCTATGTCACCTTGGCCAGTCACTTTCTCTCTCTAGGGCCCATTTCAGCATCTAACAACAGGTGGAGTTGGACCTGTTGATCATGGCATGACTTCTAGTCAAATGTCCTATTGTCTGTGATTTTTATTTCTTAGCCAGTCTTTTCTTTCTCCTGCTGTCACTTTTCTGAAGTCCTAGGTAAGTCTTAGGACCCTGTGACAGAGCCAGTGCTTAGAAATAGGTATTTGTCTATTAGCTTTGGATCTTCTACATATCAGAAGAGCAGTTCATGATTTGGATTCTGTCTATGCCATAGTGGGGTGTGTATACACTGGCCATCCCTTACCTCCAGCAACATTCAGGTTCTGGTTAGGAAGGAAGAAAACAAGTCCATCTTCCTCCATGTTTCTCTACTCCATCATCTGGGTCTCATTTTGAGAGGGTCTGGGAAACTTAACCACTGGTTAATGTCGTTGGGGTCTTCCGTTAGATTTTTCCAGGTTGAGTCCCTGACCTGTAAGGAGAGGTCAGAATGTCAAAGCCGGAGGGAGGGGACTCTTAAGAACCAGTCTAGCCAAATTCCCTTATTAGAGACTGAGACTTGGGGTCAAGGAAGGAGTCCAGTTTGTCTAAGGTATTAGTGGCAGATCCTGGTCTAGACTTTTCATCTGACTCCATAGTTCTCTCTCTGTTTGAGGAGAGAGGTCTCTTTTTATAAATTCTCCTTTCTTGTCCCACTATTTAAAGAGCCATTGTGTGGCAGTGCAGGAGTACGAGATGCTTTTAAAGCAAAAGTGGATTTCGGCCATTCTTGTTAATTCCGTGGGGCAGTGGAGTAAGAGATTCTGGCTGGCTTCTGCTGTCTGTGTTTTATTAGGACATTGTGGATTCCCCTGCAGCCCTTCCTGTAAGAGATTACTTGACCCTGACATCACCTCTGTTTCCTCCACCCGCCTCCTGCCCTTTTTTGATCCAGTGAGTTATGGGAGGCTGAGGAGGAGCTCTTAGCTGGCTGTTTACTGTGCATAGTTGGGAGCATTAATAAAGAAAAGACAGATGAAGGATTAATAAGGAAGAGGACAGGAGAGTAATAGCCAACACAGTGAAATCTAGTTCAAGGCCTGTGATTCCCAGGTGCAGCGCTACACAAGATTAATGGCAGCATCTCTCATTCTTTCAGACCGTCTCTCTGCCTTGTTCTTATGGGACTGGGCTGGACTGAGAAGCAGCTGGAGTGATCTTTGCCAAAACCAAACTCATGTGTTCATGAGATTTCCAGGTCCAGAGGAGGGAGTTGAAATTATCCATCATTTAGGAGTCCGTTTAGAGGACACTGGATCTAAGCACGTATTTTGGACCTTCTGATACTGAAATACAGAGTGTGAAAATCATTTTGCCAAGTCTGAAGTTCAAATTCTGGCTTTAATTAATTTGCTTTGACTCCAGTGAAGCCATGACCTTGCCCTGAACCTCAGTTTCTCCATCTATGCGATGGGAGGAGACGGAAGTGAAATAGATGATGTCAAAATTTCTCTCCATTCTGATTTCCATGAATCTCTGGTTAGCTCCTGGTCCCACAGCAATGTGCAACTGAGCCAGGTCTGGAATCCAGCACCGCCTTTCTCTTGGGTTTGCAGTGCTCATTATCTTAACTTTCACTGCTCATGGAGGTTCTAAACAGTGTGTTTGCCTCCCTCAGCTTTGAAATATTAAAATCACCCCCCCCCCGTGGGAAGGTCTCTTTTTGTCAAGGGACTTGCCTAAGGTTTTTTAAGGTGTTTTTTAACTCTTGTGTGATGCCTGTGTGTGTTGGGGGGGGGGTAGGCGGCAGCGTAGGGAAGATGATTATGGAATATTAAAGAATTCAGGTAAATCTATGAAATAGTTAGAAAATGCACATCTGCATAGAATGTTGGCTATAATTTTAGGAGGCTTCTAGGGCTTCTGAAGGACAGTGTAGATTCTAGATTAAGCAGAAGGCATTCTTTGATAAGGAAGGCCCAAGATGACATTTGGCTACATTTCCTGTTGCTGCTGGATTTTTTGTAGTTCACCTGTGGTTCTCCTCGGAGCCTCAGCCTCGTTTATGAGCGTGACCTGCACAGTTCAGTGTCTCAAACTGTTGAGTGATATTGAGACTGCTGTCACACAAACATTGAGACTGCTGTTCTGCTTGCTTCACTCACTCTCACTCACTCAAACTACTTCTAACCCAGATTCAGTAAAGGATAGCCATTTTTATATATTATTTCACTTAATCTGGCAAAACAGAAAATTATTTTTTTTGTCCATTTTTCGTGTACAGAAGCTGAGGTCAGAGTGATTGAGTAATCTGTCCAGTCATATAGCTAATAAATAACAAAGTCTGGATTCCAATCCAGATCTGGTCCCAAATATGTGAGTGCCTCTGGGGAGTCATACTTAATATGCATAGGGGACAATGAAAATTCTAGAAACCATAGACATCTCAGGTAGAAAACGGTCTGTGGGCCCCAGAGGAGTGCAGTCCATGTGTGCTGTGGGAGTTCAGAGAGGGACAAGATCACATATCCTGAATCATGATAATTTATTAATTAAATGCTTATCTGGCACCTCAAGGCAGACTAAAACATGTTGGACAGTTGTATAAAATGCACTGTAAATAGCTTTTTTTTTTTCCTTTTTCTTCAAGCTCTGTCAGGTTAGTGGTCTCAATTTCTTCATTTTTGTCGGTGAGATGAGGAAGAGACAAAACAGATTAGAGTCTCAGTACCCTAATAGCTGTGAGTTATCAACTGGATTGGAATGTCAGTGCTTTGGGGAATCTGCGTATTATTTTCTCTCTGTTAGACTGAGCGTGGGATTTTTTTTTTTAACAGAGATAGACTTCTGACCGTGCACGAATCAGCACAAATGCAGATGTGAGCAGCTAGAATTTGGATCGTGCCAAAATATAATGTCTGCCACATGTGTGAAGCTAATGCTTCCTGCTCAGTGACCCCCTGTGAGTGGACCTGGGAGCTCTGAGAGTGAAAGGTGGTGTCAGAGGGTTGGAGAGGCCCCAGAGATTGTCAGGTGCCATGTCTTCACCTCACCTGTGGGGAAACGGAGGCAGAGGAAAAAGCAGACTTCATACCAGCCCCTGTAGTAGTGTCCACCTAAGATTTTCTGTCTTCCACTGCCTGATGCACAGAAGATAGACTCGATAGGCCAACACACCTGGATTGGGAATCCAGTGTTCTTAGATGCGTGACCTCTGATACATGACCTGATTTCTTTGGGTCTCGGTTTTGTTGTGTGTCGAATGGAAATCGTACTGCCAGGACCATACTGCCTGGACTCTGGCGAGGACAAGTTCATGTGGTGGCATGATGGTTAACAGGACTGGTAATGGCCATCGTAGCCTGAAGAGAAAGGCACCCTTGTCCTGCTTCTCCAGATTCTACTTCTGATTTCATCTTGGTACCTTGTAGGCTCTGGCTTCTCTCAAAGTTTGGTCTGAAGACCAGGGGCATCAGCATCACCTGGGAGCTTGTTAGAAATGCAGACCTCAAGCCACACTGCAGACCTCCTGAATCAGAATCTGCATTTTAACAAGATCCCCAGGTAGTTCCTATGCTCATTAGAGCTGGAGAAGCATTGTTTTATGCCTGAGATCAATGTCAAGACCATTGGCCATGGCCTGGTGCCAGTGGCTGGCATGCTGCCAGCCTTTTTTGGGGCATGCCTTCCCCATGCCTTGCGATGGCGGGAGGGAAACCTGTGAAGTGGCTCCCTGGGAATCATGGAAGGCCGGCTTGAAGGAATCCAGCAGCCTTTATCTTTTCAACGCCTTTCATTTCCTCAGAAGTACGACTCACAGGGGTCAACCTGGGATTGGATCCCAAGTCTTTCTGCTCACAAAGTCCATGTTCTTTTCATTAAACCATGATGTCTCAGTCGAGAGGCACGCTGGGCTGTGCATGTGAGAACTCCCCATTCTCCTACCGCGCTGATGTTTCCACACTGGCTGTTTTACTCCGTTACTCAATTCCTAGAGGAGAAGAATTAAAAAAAAAAAAAAAAGGAAAAAGGAAAAGAGCTTGAGTTGAAAGCCAGGATCCTGCAGCTTAATCAGTTATTTTCGTGTTTTAATGAGGGTGACTATTGTGAAATAAGTAATTATTAATTACTCAAAACTAATGAAATATTTTAGTTTCCTTGCTAAAAAAGCATATGGAAGCTAAAAGAAAGCATATGGGTGCTTTTCGGGAAGCATATTGGTGAATGGACAAATTACAGTGGTGCCAATATGCCTTTGCTGTCTGGCTGGGGCCATCACTGTGTGCTGGCATCTGAGTCCTTGTGTGTTTAAAGAGGTTTTTTTTTTTTTTTTTTTTTTAAAATTCCCATCTGATGTGTGCCTTGAGTTGCCTCTGGAGTTACACAGGTCTGTCTCATAATTCTTCTGCCATGATGATTTCACTCTGACCTTGCTGGTTGCGTGACTCTCAGTACACGGCCTTTGCCATAGGTGCTGCCATGCTCTTCTTTGCCAGATGGCTCCCATCCTCTGCTGGGGACTCAACGGGTCTGCCCTGCTGACGGCTGCGTGTTGAGACCATCCACAGTGGTAGAGACAGAACCCTTTTAGACTGCAGAAAAGGAAGTGCTTGCTCCACAGGGGAGCCTGTGTGAGACCCCGGGCCAGCCACTGAGTCTCCCTGCACAGCAGGTTTCCTCCTTGTGAGGCTGGGAGGACCGCGTCCATGCTCCACAGCTTGCAGGCACGGTTGTGTATCCAGTGCGTGGTCCGCGCGCCCTTTGCTCCTCCTCTCCTTTCCTCTCTGTTTCTTCCCTCTTGCTCCATATTTAGTCAGTCTGGGAAGTAGCTTGATGGATTTGGAGGTGGCTGGAGCTATTTTTGCTGCTCTGGGGATTGCACACTTCTAGGCTTGGAATGAACAGAGGCAGCAAGATATGTTTAAGAAGGTGCTTGGCCGAATGTCAGAAAACTGAGGTTGCAGACCAGCCTGACTTAACAAGCATTTACTTGGCACCTACCTAGCAGGGTGGGTTGCTAAGAAATTGAAGAAGGGTGGTGGCAAGGGTGTCGAGGTGAGTTTGAGTCCTGGCCAGCCAAGACTCAGTGTGACGCATGAGCTCAGTAGTTATACCTTGTGAGGGAGAGGATTTGAGGAACTCTTTTCTACCTGGGGGTTTCTTACAGAAACTGGATTGGAGTTGACTTTGGAAGGCGGTTATATGGACTTTGGATGGGATGTTGCAGGGAATGGAGGGCAAATCTTGGGCAGGCCAGAATCATCCTCAGGCAAGACCCAGAAGCATGTGACTGATGGCCAGCCATGTCCAGAGAGCTTGAAATGGCTAACAGAAATATCCAGTTGAGAGAAATCTCTTCTTTTCTGGACTCAGTCTACTCGTTTGCAAAATGTGTGCTTTGGATAAGACGGTTGTCAAGAGGTTTCAACCCGACTTCAATTCTGTAAGATCTCCTATCCCACGGACAGATGAGCCATTTAGCTCCATCCTGCTGGCTGCCTGTGGCTGTGGGACTGGGTTCAGGTCTCATGTGTCCTGTTCTTTTCTTGCTGCCTCGGTTAGCATCATGATGAGGGATGAGTGATGCGACTATTACTATTACTATGCCGGCCTTTAATGCAGAAAACACAGAATGTTAAAATGATCTGAGACATAAAACACATAAGACGTTTAACCATCCAAGTTACCACTCACCCTTCTCCTGCAGAGGGCCAACTCCTATCAACGGTCACCTCCCTCCATTGTGCCCTCCAAGGCTGTGTGAGCCTTGCTGTCCTGCCTGAAGGACCGGCTCAAAGCCCTCCTCCCAGGGAAGGCTTGTTTTTGTACCCCTTGGCTCTGAAATACGGTCTTAGCCTTGGACTTGGTTTTATAGTGAAACTTTATTTTGATTGCCATCTTTTCATGTTTCCTCACACCCCTCCGCTGCCCCCCTCCTGCACACAGAGTATAAGGGTTCTGAATATAAAGGATGTTTTCTGCTTCTCTGATTCCCCTTTAGCTCCCAGCCGTGCCCTAGACATAATGTTCAATAAAGAAGCGCATAACTGTATTCTTCAACCGTTTTTCCCACTCCCTGTTGTTTGTGTTTAAGGTGGATATGAGGCTTATCCCTATAGGCTTAGAGAATTGCAGAACTGGAAGGGTACTTAATAGCTATCTAAGAGCCTTCTCTCCCAGGGAGGAAAAGACTGACTATACTTTACCTGCCCAGTTAGCAGCAAGTCTGAGAATGGCATCCCCTTCCAACCAAACAGTAGAGGGACGGTTGCGGCCAGAGTTCCTCCTCACCACTCAGGCTTTGGCTGGGTTCCTCCTTTCCCTGAAGACCATAGGAATAAAGGTGTTACCCACGGCCCTGCTGTGTGAAACCGAGGGAAGCAAGCAGACATTTATCAGGTATCTGTTATATGACGGGCCCACGACAGGTGCATTCATAGATTTGAGCTCAGTCCATCAGTTGTAAGCTAGAATTGGCTCTCTGCGTGGAGGAGGGGGGTTGTAAACAGGATATTTAGCAAAAGCCCTTCCTCAGCATCTCTGATGAGTGTACTGTAGTAGCTCCCAGAAAATGGGCGCAGAGCTCTGCAAAGTCGCCCACCCGACTGTTTGAAGGGTCACTCACTGACTGTGAAGACAAGTGTAGTAAGCTAGCTGACATTGTGATCAAGACTAAGGTGGGCAGTGGTTGGGAGCCTGTGGGGCTCAGTGGGTTAAGCCACTGCCTTCCGCTCAGGTCATGATCCTGGAGTCCTGGAATCGAGTCCTGCATCAGGCTCCCTGCTCAGCAGGGAGGCTGCTTCTCCTTCTGACCCTCCTCCTTCTTGTGCTTTCTCTCTCTCTCAAATAAATAAATACAATCTAAAGAAAAACAAGACTGCGGTGGGCAGACCTGTGTTCTCCCCAGTATACAGCTGAGTCTGGCAAGCCGGACTCCACCCAGCGAGCGCCTCCCACACGAGCATTTGTAACATTTGTAGCTTGTCTTTGCTATTATTATGTCTCTCTCCCTCCTTGCCCCATGCCTCCAACCCATCAACTGTATATTTCCCTCCCCTGTTCATTTTTTTTTTCCCTGTCTCTCCTTCTCCCGAGCTATCCCTGGGCGGCCTAAAGTTCTCAGGGCTCTCGGGTGGCAGAGTCCTCTGCGCTGGACTGTGAAAATGCTGGCAGGGAAGACGAGACACAAATCTGTTAAATACATAGTAAAAATAGCTTGTGATCTATGGGGCTTGGTATTAAGCAAGATGATATTAACGAGGTTTGAGCGCTGCTCTGAAATGTGGCAGCTGCACAGGCATCTTGGCTGCTTTTCCTCCCTACCTCTGGCAGCTTGTGAGCAGTGTTGCCATGACAGTCCTTGGGCTCTGTTTAGATCAGCTATTTTCTGAAGGAGCCCCTGACCTTCCCCACAATAGAAACCATCGGTGTGGTCATGTCACTGCCTCTTGAGAAGCAGTGAGACTGGTGAGCCCCAGTTGTCACTTAGAAACCACTGGAAGCTGTAGGTCAGGACACAGACATGGAACATTTTGGAGTAGGATGGGCTTTTAAATATCCTCTGCTCATGCGGTGGGTAGAAGACTAGGGCCCATCGAGTGGCAGTGACTTGCTCAAGGTCGCAGAGTGGAAGTAGAGATGAGGCTGGAATGGGAACTTGGGTCTCCAATTTCCATCCGGTTCCAGCTGGGCTGCACTTGCCCTGCCTGAGGGTAGGCCTGGGGACATCACAGTCTCTAGGAATGGGTAGGGGAGGTGAACAGGGATAGGCACTCAGTACAGAGGAAGGAGTGAGGAAGTGACTGGGAGTTACGGATAGCATGGGGCTGACGAATCCCACAGTGAAGGCCCACAGTGAAGGCCGCTGAGTCTCTTTTATGGGATGCCACAGATGAGGTCATTGAGAAGTAGATACTTAAGGGAGGATGGTGGAAATGTCATGTTTTCTATTGCTCTGAACCCTTTCCTGATCTCCTCTAGGACTGCACGGAGGACTGCCTTAAGAGCCATTGTCAGGACTATTCTCTTTCTTGGCAGGTGCCTTATCGTATAGTGTTAGGCATTCTTCAGATGGTTGGTATATGAGATGCTGACCCTCTGCAAGATTGCGAGCCCCGAGGGGATAGAAGGATTTTCCTACCTTTGGTTTTTCATCTTTCCTCATCTCCCTCTTTTCCTCCTTCTCTACTACCTTTCAAACATGGCGTCTGGCATAAACTTAAATCACATGGGATGGGCATACTCAACGTTTTTGTGGAGTTGAACTTGGTTGAATTCAGATGACCTCTTAAAATATTTTTAGTTGACAATGAAAGTTGGCAAATTATGATTTGGGGGAACAGTGTTCTCACCAGTTTGGATTCTGTGTGATTTCTTGTATATTCTTAATTTCTGTAAAACGCAGTAATGCTGTCCATTATTACTATCATTATGCAGTGAAGACATGAGTTCACTTCGAGTAATAAATGGTAGAGTTTTGATTTGCATTCAGGTCTTCTGTTTTTAAATAATGTAATGTTACTTCTGTTCTTCACCACTGCTTATGGGGGAGGGATCTTGTTCCACGGACAGTGGTTCAGACTTTCCTCGAGTAGTTTCCAACCTTTTAAGGTTGTAACCTACCTCCTTAAGAGTTTGAGATAGTAGCCCTGAGGCATCAGGTTCGAACAGCGATTTGTCATAGGCTTTGGACAATGCTTTAGCTTTTTTTGTTTGTTTGTTTGTTTGTTTGTTTTTGTTTTTTCAGTAAGCCAAGGAATAACAGTGCATTTCTATATTCCTTAATTTGTTTGAATTGGATAAACTTCAGAATAGAGTGTAAGAATTTGTAAACTTTTAATAACTTTAGATACATCCAGGATAGGGGCACAAAAAGCCCTCTGCCCAAAGGAATTGACTAATTTATCTAAGAACAAAATTAGATTACTGTTAGTTACAAAGGAAGGACGTAAAACTTTTTGAATGCTGCACTTAAAGCCTGGATTTTGGTTGATACTGTTGTTTTGTAGGTTCCTCTCAACATTTGCTGTATTCAGTAGGTGATATCCATTCTGCTTTCCTAACTTCTGTTGGATTTGGATGAGTTTGATTGATAGCATTCTACATTCTTTCTGAAAAACTGTAAATGTGGAAGAGTCTTATTTTTTCTTATGAGTTCAGGAAGGACACTGTTGCCTAATTTAAATTTCAGAACAGAGGAAAAGCTTATTTGTAGTGAGTATAAGTATCTTAGCTATATATCTATAATATCCATATCTATATCTGTATATATATATACCTAGACATACTGTATAGAGATATTATATATATACACCATGTTTCCTTTTTGTATCTAACTTTCCAGGTGTTTAAGGAGGAGGATGAGTTGAATAATAATGGCATAATGTCCAGAGAGAAAATTGAATATATAAGACAAATATGTTTGTAAGTCTGTCTCTGTAGAGTGTGTGTGTGTGTGTGTGTGTGTGAGAGAGAGAGAGAGAGAGACATTAGCTTCTGGTCTTTTTATAAAGTTGTCTGTACTTTGAAAGTATGTAATAACTTTGGAATTATCAAGGGAAAAATTGAAATTTAAACTTGGGTGTTCAGGGAGATGAATATTTTACCTTTTTTTTTAGAGCTGTAGGTAAAATTGAAAAGTTAGAAAATTGTATTGTTTGGTGTTAGGTGGAAATCAAACACTATATTTTCTTGGAGAAAAAAGTTTGTCCAGGGTATCTTGAGTACTCTTGCAATTATTCTGAATTTTTTGGCCCCCATGTTTGTCTATACTTTCATTCAGTTGAGTCAGTTTATTCTGACAATGGCTAAGAGAATATATTGACAGTAAATAATGCACTCTGAATAAGACAAAGGAAAAGAGAAAAGAAAAAAAGCAGCACTTTGTGGCTTTCTTGTATGTTTGAAGCAGTTTACCTTGCTTTAGAATTGCATACGTGTGTGTCTATTTCTCTAAGCAGATTAGAAGCAGCCTGAAGACAGGAGAAGTGTTTTCTGTATGTCTGTGCCAATGATTTTGCGAATTCAGGTGCAGTAAATTACAACAACTTTTATTATGTCCTTTGCTTGGAGTTGACAGGTTTCTTTAGAATCTCTTTAGAAGTCATCCTATTACTCTTGAAATCCCTCTGCTTCATTCCCTTTCTGTGGAATGAAGAAACGTCCATCTGCCTACTGAACAAGAGAAATGGGTAGCCTGTTTATACACTGGCCCAAACTGTTACTGGAAGAAAAGGTTTCGTATATTTCAAAATGTTACAGAGCTAGGAAAAATATACACATGTAATATATAGAGTGCATATATATGTACATATATATATGATCTGTTCCTTGTCACAATATTTAACCCAACATGCTATTTACAGTAATGAATCAAAATGTCAGTTTTTAAAAATATGAAGTGTCAAAGTGTTCCCACATTGCAGGAAAGTTTGATGTGACAGTTTGTTAATCATGTGACTATTATATCAAATGTGTCTCACAATGTTTTTGCTCAGTGTTCTCTCTTGTAGGCTCCTCACACTTTTTTCGTGATTTCCTAGTTCAAGTTACTAACCCAGGGAGCACATTTAGGTTACGTGTCTCCCACACCTACCTCACAAATGCTCTGTTTTTCTGTACTTAAAACTGAATGGATTTCACATGATTTTTGAGTGGTTTGATTTTGTGCCTGACACATTTATGTATAGTGGCTAAAAGAAAAAAATAAAATTCCCCTACTGTAATTTTGTTGTTTTCACTGCAGAATCATTACTTGAAGCTTTAACATGGAGAATGGATGTTTTGTGTTTCCACAACTTGGGAGCCCCAAGGTCTAATTCAGGTGTCCTTATTTGCTTTTCACCACTCTTTAAACTTGGGTGCATTTAAAAATTTTGTTTGGCGTGCAGATTTTACCAAATTCTTCATCCTATTAAAAGGGTAGAAATCATAGATCATAAGTGTCTCATATTTTGGAAAATGCGGTATGATTTTTCTCAGGAGAATTTATGGCTCTGCTACTTGGTAGCTCTGTGTCCATGGACAACTCTTAATCTTTGGGCCTCAGTTTCCTCTGCATAATTGTTAAGGTTGAAATTAGATCAGATCAGTGAATTTTTAATCTATGCTTCATGGAACCCTGGGGTCCTGAGTGGGGATGTGGCCTTGGATCCTGAGGTACAAGGTGAGCAGTGAGGACCCAGGTTTTTTCTCGCTGAGTAACTGCCCTCATGGATTTGTTTTAATTTAGTTTTATATGCTATTTCATTCAAGTACAAGGTTCTGTGGCTTAAATAACCAGTTTGCCCACTGGTTGGCACCCACCCTACTAGATGGATCTAGAGTAGGCATTCTTCCACTCTGTGGCTCATTTCTTGAGAGTTTTCTTCGGTGGGAAGGTACCTGATGGTGGGTTAGTCTGACCTCGGTTTCCGCCTGTGGACCAGGAGGCCCCCATGGAAGTCCTTTCAATGACCAGGGGTTCTCCATACTGAAATTTGTGGCAAGGGCCACTAACTGAGCTCGCATCTGTGTCTGAATTTAATCCTTACGTCTTTGTAGTCTTAATAAACTCACTTTCCAGTTCAGCAGATTTTTGGGTAGCAAAGACCACGATTTACAACCAGTCTTGCCAGAGGAAGGGATAGGAGTTTTGCGGGTAGTTTTGTCTGCTTCTGGTCAAGAATGTGAATGCTATGTTTAAGCTAGAGAGGTGCAGATAGTATGGGGAGGAGTGTGTGCAGCCGCAACTTGAGTTTTTAATTTATCCATGACTTTCTCCTCCCTCCCACCCCATTTATATGTAATTACCACATGAATCCATCGTTCAGGGCATGTTCCTCTCCATATACCCCTGAATGGTATAGCATGAGAATACAAAGTTGTGAATTAGCAAATCAAGGTAGAAATGGTTAAGAGAGGAATGATTGAGGCATATGACTTAGTAACACTATAGAAAAGCTTTGAAGTATGTGCATAATAAAATCAAATTGGAGAAAATATTTCTCACAGATTAAAAAAAAAAAAAAGGTCCTAAAGATGGCAAGGAAGATGATGTCTATTTTGCAAGATGCAGAAGCGTCATTTTCAAAGTTCCACAGGAATCAAATTATGGGATTAGTTTGATTTAACTCTTTTAATAGCTGGAGTCCTGAAGGGAGAGGATGGTCAAGTCTCCCGGTCTGTGCGTGACACTTTCTTAGAGTGAAATGCCCTCTTGTCATAAATCTCATAAAACCAGTACGAGTCCAGAAGCAGCAGCTGAAAGCCAAGACAGAATGTTCTTTTATTGAGTGACATATCAGCCACTGGGGAGGCACCTGGGTTTATTTGGATGAGGGGAGGGATGACCCAAAATGTGTGTGTAGGATAATTAGGAAAAACCCCGAACTGATTCCTGGCTTACTCCCTGAAGACACTGGTGAGATCAGGCAAAATGCTCTAAACAAATGTGGAGTTCTAGAAATACAGTTTCCAATCAAGCAGGAAGTGCTCTGTGCATGGAATACTATGAGGGGCTTTTAGGGTGGAGGGAGATAACATGATGATGAACCAAAACAAAAAGCATTCATTTGTCTTGTTTGTTCAGTTATCTTACCTCTTCATGGACTCCTTTCTGCCTCCTTTTTCTCTTGCTGGAGTATAAAGACCTTGAGTTTAGAGCCTTGTCTGTCTTTGTTTCCCAGTTACCTAGAGTCATGCCGGGCTCATTTATGAGCTCAATAAATATTTACTGAATGGATGAGCAGTATTGAAAGATAACATTAGGGACAGAAGAAACATGACAGAAATCTGGAAAATTCTCACCTGGCCACATCCAAATTCCCTGGGACTTTTACTTAATGTTTATTGAATTAGGCATTATTCTAAGCACTTAGCACCATTCACTCACTCAGTCCTCCTGCCGGCTCTCTGAGGAAGGTATTGTTACTCCTACCATTTCACAGAGGAAAAATTGAGTACCAGAGACTTCACACAGCTAGCTCAGGTCATATGTTCATGAAACGCAGAGCCAGGAGTTGAACTCAGATAGTCTGGCTCTAGAAGCTGTCCTCTTAACCACTAAGCTATATGATCTCTGCGCCCTGAGTGAAATTAGACCTGCCTGTTCTATGTCCCAGCATGTGGGGAGGCGGAAACAAGATGATAGGTGTGAAGTGTTAGGGAAGGGGTGAACCACCAGGTGAAGGTGAGACGGCTCTCAGATAGCTATGATTTAAAGTAGAAAGTAGTTGGGGCTCCTGGGCGGCTCAGTGGGTTAAAGCCTCTGCCTTTGGCTCAGGTCATGATCTCAGGGTCCTGGGATCGAGTCCTGTATCAGGCTCTCTGCTCAGCAGGAAGCCTGCTTCCTCCTCTTTCTCTCTGCCTGCTTGTGATCTCTGGCTGTCAAATAAATAAATAAATAATCTTAAAAAAAAAAAAAGGTACAAAGTAGAACCTTGGTGAGAAAGTTCAGAGAAGAAAAAAGAACCACTACTTCCAAATGGGATGCGGGGCAGGGGATGAAGGAAATCTTTGAGGGGGAAGTGATGTTTGGGTAAACCTTGAATGGATGGGATTTTGGTAAAGGGAGATATTTTCCAAGTCAATGGAACAAATGACAGAATCGAGGTAGCGGTGTGCACGCTGGTGGAACAGTTAGTTCATCAGTGGTGGTTGATTAGTTAGCAGATTCTGTGTGTGGAGGCCTGGGGAAGGGAGGGTGCTTGTGGAGAGAGGGGAGAAAACAATGAGCAGGGTAGCGAATGGGAAGACAATCAAGCATCACAGAAAAGCTTGAGCAGCCTCACATTCTTTCTGGGGGTTGACTATGGGCAGAGAGCTAATGCCTGCCTTCCCTAGATCATGCGTTGAGTCATCATTTTCTTATGCATGGTCCATAAATACTTGTCCAAGTTGATACCACTCTAAAAAGAGTGGCCGCAGAAGCCTGGGAAATGCCATATACTCTGGCGCCCTCTTAGGTATTGACAATGTGCCTTAGCTTCTCTTAGGAAGCCCCTTGGGATGACAGTCAGCTTGGCCTTCCTTTGACACTGGCACTTTGTTTTTTGCCTTCAAGCAACCCTAGTTGATGTCTTCTAGGAGACATCCTTTGGGAGACCCCCAGCCAACCAGCTGGGCTGATTCGTGTCCGCTTTCTGACAGATCGTCTGAGACTAGAGCCAGGTCCATCCTCAGGGCAGCCGCGAGTCCCATCTGAAAGAAGAAGTTAGAGCGCTCTTGCCTGTAGAGATGATGCATCATTTAGAAAGAAAGCTGTGCTCAAGATAAACTTGAGAACCTGCAGCCCCTCTGAAAAAGTAAGAGTGAGAAGCAGGAAGCGAAGGAGCCTTAGGTCTTGAAATGGAATGTTCCCGCGTGTGTTGGTTACACCAACCACAGGAACTCCCCCAGCAGGCTGCCTCGTGAACATTTTTTTGAGACGACAGCATCAGTGTCAGTCGCTCAACACCTAGCCCCAGAGAGGCCTCGGTGCCTGGTTTACTCCCTCCATCGGCCTGACAGCGAAAGGAAGACTGCACTGAGTGTCTGCTCTGTGCCAGACCCTCCCTCAGGAGCTCCCATGTAAAAATGACCTCACTTAATCCCCTCAACACTACAAGTTCAGGATTAAGAATCTCTTCTTTTATAGATGAGGATGCTGAATCCCAGGGCGCCTCGCTTGTGCTGAGTAGGTCACGTTTTTTGTTTTTGTTTTTCTTTTTAAATCTCAGACCTTTGTCATGGTCCTTTCCCTCCCTGTCTGCCTGGTGAACTTGAGTTCCTCCCGGCTATGGCTAAAAGAGTTTCTCTTCCGAAGAGTCTCTGAACCATGTGTGGCCTCTTGTCTTGAATTGCGTGCCGACCTTGTTCTTTACATGTGTGTGCTTTCTCTCCAGATTCAGAACTTGGGTCAGAGTGACCTGAGAGTCCATGTGCTTCAATGGCCACGCTGGCCTGCATTTGGCATTCTCTATAGTCCTGATTTCAAAGGAAACTTCTCAGACCTAGTCCGCCAGGGGATGCTGCCTCTCCAGTCCATTGTTCTAGATCTGGCTTAATTTAGAGTTGTCTAGATTCTAGGCCTCCTTATTTATAATGTCATTTCCCCACTCCTGGAGTCTACCTGGTACCTTCTTATTCATCCAGGTCCTGTCTTAGCTATCAAGCACTAGTTTTCAAACTTGGCATGCGTTGGAATCACCTGGGGTGGTTCAGTTGCTGTAAAGCTGTGTTACGTTGGAAATGTAGATTACACTCACTCTCAGAGATTATGGTCCAGTAGATCTGAGAACACAGTGTGGGAGAGTTTGTCTTTCTGATGAGCTTCTGGATGATTCTGAAACTGTCAGTTTGTGGGCTCACTTTCATTAGCATGTCTTTTAAGTACAGTTCAAGACCCCTGTTTTCCAGGAAATTTAACTGACTATCTTAACCCAAAGTAGTTTCTTTTTTTCTCTCTTTCTCATTTTTCTTCTTTTGTATGTTCATGGAACCCATCTCAGACTTTATCTGAATTAAGTTAACTTTTCATTCATCTAAGGCTCAGGAGCTCCATTGCTGACTTCTAGTGTCTTACTAAACACTTTACATAAGAGAGACCGCTTTGTATAAATGAACACAACTCTGGGTGGGGTATCTTGAATCCTAAGTTCACATCTTGTCATCGCCTCCATGACCGTTATGTTTTGGGGACAAATCTTATCTTGTGGAGTCGAGTTTCCTCATCTCTAAAATAATTATTCCATTTCCTCATGCTGCAGAGGTTCATAGGGAAGATCAAATGAGATAGTGATGTATGAGTGCTATACAAATAAGATATTCATAGTAAATTATTGTTGGCATTCTGTTTTGTAGAATTGACTCATTCAGTTTATCATCAGTGATGAAGCATGAAGGAAATGCTGCTGTTTTCAATGAAATGGGGACTGGAAGTAGGGCTGAAGGGACACTGGGATTTCAAGAAAGCACTGTAGGTTCCTGGAAATGATTTTCGCACCAATAACTGTGAGCCTGTGTTCAGGACAGAAAAGCAGTGTACATTTATACTGTACTTCTGTCTTTAGGTAGACTAGGGCAACGATTATGAAAATCTGTTCATGTTCTAAACTTCTCATGTAAACTTGAGCAATGAAATATTGATGGTGGTTCTCACTTATAAGGGTTTGTAGGGTGATTGCTAGTGGGTAAGTTGCTAAATCCTTGAACTTTGGTTTTCTATAATAAGAATACCTAAAAAAGGAAGTATTCTCTTCTCAGTTTTCTTAAGAAAACCTATCCATCCCTTTAAAGCCTAGACCTGGTACTGAGAGCCAGAAATAGGGGTAAATGTAATTTCTTCTTTCATGGAGTTTATAATCCAAGGGGAGACTCAGACACATAAATAACCAGCTGTTTTACCAAGCAAAACGACGTGGGTGACAAAGGAGAGGTAGAGGTAGCATGTTGTGGGAATCCGGAGGAAGGTTTCAGTGGGTACAGAATAGGAGAAAAGCTTCCCAAAGGAGGTGGCAGTTGAGCACACCTTTAAGAACTAAAAGGATTTCGGCGAATGGACTTTTAGGTTGAAACAAGCCAGACGAAGAGACAGTACGTTAGTACTCTAGGCATTTCGATCGTGTTTTATTGCCAAGGTTATGGGAAAAGCGTCAGTGCACACTTTTTAAAGATCTCCTGCTGATTTCCAGATCCAGCTGACTATGCGTACTTTATTTCTTTTAGTACATGCGTCCCTTCCTTCTTCCCACAACGTTCCATGCTTAAGTTTTCTGTCTTGGTTATTCTCCTTTCTTTCTTGCAGAATTGGCTTACTCTCACTACCATATTCCTTTGGACCACCTCTTACTCTTGTTCCCAAATATTTCAAATCCCTCTTCTATCTTCCATGTATCAATTCCACTGATGTGTTTGCCTTATGGAGACACTACTCTCTTCTCTGGGCTCTGGATCATCAAGGCTATAATGTCCAAGTCAAGTCAGTACTTCCATGTGAATGGTTCCTTTGTGGCCCAGAGGAGAGAAGGTCACGGCAAAAGGGAACAGGTTGTTAAGAGCTGCTGGAATGATGAATCAAGTCCTCATCTTGTCTGAGAAGGCAAGGTAGATCTGACATTCTGTGGCTGGCTTTGTTAGCAGCTTTTGATGTTTGGAGTCTTACATTTTGATACTTTTAATAATGTCATATAACTTTACATCAACTGAATCCAGGCAATTTCAGCATTCACTACATTATTAATTCCAGATGGGAAAATTCATTAGGGTTCAAATTTTGTTTGAGGCCCAACTGTTTCTTAAATTATTATTACAATTATTATCTATTTATTTTTTTTACAACTGATGGGAAGGGAAATTTAACAGCTGTGTGATTAGCAGGCCATGAAATTAAAAATGTTTTGCACAGAATCAAGAGGTTGTTTACTACAGAATTCCTCATCTGAGAATTAAGTATCATTAAGATTGGCCACAAGATGCTCTCTTTCACCATTTAAGTTCGATTTTTCACATCTAGTTCTTTGCTAAAAGGCCTTTAACCTTTTCTGGAAGGAAAATGCTGGTCAGATCATCCCAAAGCATTTCTGATGTTTACAGTCAAGGTAACAACTGCGTTTCTGTCACTCACAAATTAACCATGCGCCTAGAAGTTCAGCCTCGCTGCTCACAGCAAAGAGTAAGTAAGTCCCAGTTTGAGAAAGTCTGGTCAACTAGAAAAGGCTGTCCCTGTCAACATCTTGAATCTTCTGTTCTCGAATTCCAGGAGTGTCCCCTTTCTGCAAATGCAGATGGGTGAGGTCTATCCACACCTTTTCCCCTTTCTTGGGCCCTTTTCCAAAAATCCTTCCTTTGGGTTACAGAAAGTACATGGCACCTGCTTTGTGTGGGGGTGTCAGCAGCCTGCGGCAGAAGCAGAGAAGCAGGAGGGTCCAGAACATTCACTGGAGTCTCTTGCTGAGTCTGAAGCCGGTTCTTCTCTTTGCTCCCTTGAGTGGCATGTGCTCTCGGCAGTTCCTTTGTCTCATCCTCTTATTTAATGTAGGTGAAAATATGACTGGCCTCCAAGGTTACTCTGAGGATTAGAAGAGTTAGTACCTGGAAGACGTGGAGTGCTCTGCCTGACTTACCGTTCCCGTTCAGTCGTTGAGCGGGTGAGGTAGCCGCCTCCATTTCTCAAGGTGATGCATTGTTCTGTGTGTGGAGATCTTTTCCACACATCCAACACGGCCTCTTGGAGCTTTCAGCCTGGAGTTTCTCATCTCTTCCTGTCTTCTTTGTCTTTAAATAGAGTCTTTCCTGTATGAAAATTATTTATATACTTGTCTTAACTCTTTAGATAGGTTTTATCTTTATATTCAATAATTCAACTAGACCCAGTCTCTGCCCTTAAGGGAATTTTGGTGGATGGGAGTGGGTTGGTGAAAGTTAATGTGGGTAACTCTTATTGGAGAGAGAATTGGCTAGATTAACGATCTCCCCAATAAGAGTTATGATATTTAGATAGTGTCTCTAATGTGGCGATTTGTGGTCATTGAAGGAGAGAGATGTTAGTTTTGGTGGAATTGGAGACAGATGTGGAGAGAATGAAGGAAGTCTGCCTGGAGGAGGAAGCATTTGATGTGGGACCTGAACATGGGGTGGAATATGACCTAGTAGAAAAGGGAAAGGCCTCTCCAGGCTAAGTGAAGGGTATGAATGGCACCTGGTTTTTTCGAGTTTCCTGTGTGCTGTCCACCATCCAGACCCTTTGGAGAGCTGCTGTTGCTGGTGGAGCCTCCTCTGGAAAGCCAATGAGTGTGTGAGTGAGGCTTTCATAGTCTCTGGGTCCTGTGTAAAAGTGGACAGAGGATCCACCCCCCTACCCCCACTTATATCCTAGGTGTCTTTGAAAGGGGGTTCGCTCTTAGGTGGGGGTGGGGGAGAGGAAGACTAGGAGGGACAAAGGTGAGACATGAGGCATGCTTGTACACAGATTAGAATGAAAGCTATCACATATTCTTTTTCTTTCTCTCACAGATTACTTTTGGGGTAATATAAGTACTTTTGCTTCCCCCACCCTTTAAATATCCAAGTGTTCTTTTTTCTCTCTTTATCTCTACTTTTTCGTAAGAGACATTATTAAAATTACTCTTGTCCTCTGCCCTTAAACATAAATCTGGGTGGGGTTACACAAGACAGTATTTCCTGGAATACATTCCTTGCTGGACAATAGATCTGGGTGTTTAAATACCTTTCCTGTCAAAGAAGGTCATTCCAAGTGGGGATGTGCCCAGAAGGTCTGTGTTTCCACACTGTGGCTACCTTCTCTCAGCTCTTGGCCATGTTAGGGTGGTTTTAAATTTACTGTCACTTTTAGCAAGTGACCCAATGAGGCACCATCACGGGCCTCTGGGTGGGCAGACGGTACCTGGCGTCACTGCCCGATACTAAGGCTACCCTGGAACATGTCCTTGCAAGGGTGAGAGTTAGCCAAGCAGCACTGTTTCTGGGGGTGCCATTCCAGCCTGGGGAGGGCTGGTCCTGAAGTGGCTGCCATTGCTCAGAACGTTCATGGCATTGTCTGCAGAGGTCACGATGAGCTGTCTGTAGAAGTCAGAGACTCATGAGATGTGAGAGCGTGACATCCACTTACCTCGCTCCAAGTGTGGGAAAAACTGAGGCTCTGATAAAAATATTGTTGAGCACAGGGGTCTTTTGCTTAGAGGGGTGGGGCGGCGGAGCATCAGATCTCCATGAACTCTCCGCTTGGTAGTTTCTCATCATTACGGAAAGACAATGAGAAAATGGATCCATACAGAAAATGGATTCTGAGTAAAGCCTATGCATCGTTTGAAAGAAAAAGAGAGAGAAAGATAGAGAAAAAGGAAGAAAAAAGTTCCCTTTGCATTGCATGCTATCACAGACTCTATCTGTAGCTTAGGGAAGACCCAGGCCCCTTGGGGTGAGGATCCTTCTATATTACAAGAAAGTCTCAAGAAATGAAAGTCACTTTGAGTGTCAGCATCTTTGGTTGGTTGCGGTTGCATTTGTTATAAAATCTGGGGTAGGTAAAGGTAGAGTCAAACCTAGAAGTTTCGGGGTGCCTGGGTGGCTCAGTGGGTTAAGCCTTTGCCTTTGGCTCAGATCACGGTTTCAGAGTCCTGGGATCAAGCCCCGCATTGGGCTCTCTGCTCAGCGGGGAACCTGCTTCCCCTTCTCTCTCTGTCTGCCTTTCTGCCTACTTGTGAGCTCTCCCCTGTCAAATAAATAAAATATTAAAATACAAACAAATATTAAAATACAAACAAATAAAATATTAAAAAAACAAAAACAAAAAAACCCTAGAAGTTTCTACTGGAATCGTAGACCTTTCCTTCCAGGGGTAGAGTTGCTGTCAGAAATAGAGCTGTGTCCTTGTCATAATCCATTGTCACTTGCATGGCAGTATTTCCTAAAATGTGCTCCCATGGAACGCCAGCTCCACAAATGGCCAGATGAACTTGGGAATCAGCTATTTTTATAAGTCACTCGTTCTGGAGAATTCTCCATGCATCTTCAGCAAGATTAACTCAGAGAAGTCCTGTAGGTAAAAACATTAGCCACAGCATTCCTTAAATTCAGGTTTTGTCAAATTTATTTTATAATGGAACCATTCTGTGGATAGTTTCCCAGACTCGAGTTTTGTGGAACATTCTTTGGATATCATGGCTTTGTGAAAATTCTTAAGGTTCACATCTGTCATCTTGTAATAATCTTCTGTGAAATACAAAGTCATTTAGGCTATACTACAGATCTTCCCCTGCTCTCCCTTCACCATGGGAGGAATTACAGATTTATTTCAGGATCAAACACATTGCAAATGAAATGTTGTTTGGAGGGGAGGGAAAAAAAAAAAAACCAACAAAAAACCTTCTAGAGCCTAATAATTAGAGAAAGAAGACAGTGTTATACCAGCCAAACCCAATTTTGTGAATTAGGGCTTTAACTTGGGGAGTTGTTCCTGAAAATAACTTGTTTTTAAGCAAGACTTTGTTGCCTTCTGGTGGTAGGCTTTTTTTCACCATCAAAGGCATGAATATAGGAGATTTTAAACTGTGGCATGTTTCTTGCATTCAAAACCAAGGCATGGAGGACACAATAATTTTTTTTTTTAACTTTTCTGAAAAGTTGGTTTGACCATTATAGTGTTTTCTTCTGTTTATTTAGGATATTAGCTTTCTTTCTTTCATTCTTTTGTTCTTGTTCTTGTTCTTCTTTATTTTTTCCTTTAAGCTGGAAGGGTCCTTGTTGATCTGCCCAAACCTGCACTTGACAGATGAGGAAATAAAAGTCTCAGAAAGCTTCAGTAACCTTTCTAAATTCAGTCTCCTAGTTATTGACAAACCAGAAGTAAAATCAAGATCTATCATTTATCTGTTCAGTACGTTTTTTTTTTTTTACGATTTTTATAATTTTTTATGAGAGAGAGTGAGAGAGAGAAAGAGAGAACAAGTTGTTCTGGGGACATTGGGACAGACTCCCCACTGAGTAGGGTGCCTCACACGGGACTTGATCCCAGGACCTTGAGATCATGACCTGAGCTGAAGGCAGACGCTTAACTGAATGAGCCACCCAGATGCCTCTTTAATAGTATATTCTTTTTGTTTGTTTGTTTAAATATATATATTTTTAAGATTTTATTTATTTATTTGACAGAGAGATCACAAGTAGGCAGAGAGGCAGGCAGAGAGAGAGAGAAGAGGAAGCAGGTTCCCCGCTGAGCAGAGATCCCGATGTGGGGCTTGATCCCAGGACCCTGAGATCATGACCTGAGCCGAAGGCAGAAGCTTAACCCACTGACTCACCCAGGCACCCCTAATAGTATATTCTTAAGAAGAAAGGAGTTATTAGGGCACTTGAATGGCTCAGTTGCTTAAACATCTGACTCTTGGTTTCGGCTCAGGTCCGGATCTCAGGTTTGTGAGATTGAGCCCAGCGCCGGTGCTCAGTGGGGTGTCTGCTGGAGACTCTTTCCTCTCCCTCTGCCCCTCCTACTGGTGCTCTCTCTCTCAAATAAATATAAATATAATATAAATAAATATTATATATAATATTTATAAATATAAATATAATACAAATAAATATTATATATAATATATAATAAATTACATATAATTATATAATATATTATATAATTATATATAATATTTGTATTATATTTATATTTATAAATAAATGTATATTTATATATTTATATTTATATAAATATGATATATTATAAATATAAAATATAATTAAATAATTTTTTTTGTTTTAAAGAAAAGAGACATTTGCTTCTCTTGATTAGATAGTAGGTAGATAGATGCATCCATACATAGAAAACTACGTGCATGGATGAAAGATAAAGGCCCGTAATTAGAAGCTCTTTTACCTTCAAGGTAGGAAGACTGTTCCTCATCCTTTGGCTTCACCCAGGCCAGGGCAGTCCTTTGTTACTATTCGCTTGAGAGATTTATTCACTTTAGTGGAGGAGATACGCGTGAAAGAGAGGCTCGTGCCCCACGGGTCATCTCTCGGTCTCCGTCGTGGCTGAGGGAGTCCCTCGGGTGAGTGGGAGTCGAAGTCTCCGTGGTGAGGAGGACAGCTCATCACCAGCTGCTCCAGGGCTGTGGCTTCATTATCAGCCACCATGTGGTTATTTCTCTCCCTCGTTCCCCTTGCATTCCAGTTTCAGCCTCTTTTTTGCCCATCACCCATGTCTCAGCAGGAAGGCAGGGCAGGCAGCTCGGTTCCAGATAAGATACTTCTGCTTCCAGGGGCAAGCCAGCTCTAGCCAAAGCAAAATGAAATTCTCATGCCTTTCAGTTTCTTCCTTTAGGAAGAAGATTTGTTATAGTAGATCTCATGGGCAGGCCCCCATGAGAAATCTCTAGTCCTTTCAGAAACACCAAAAAAAAAAAAAAAAAAAGAAAGAAAGAAAGAAAGAAAGAAAGAAAAAGTCTCTAGTCCTGTGCTAACTGTTATCTGTTCTGTGGTAGTACGAGGAAGGAAGCCCAGTGGTCTGGGTGATGGAGAGCATGGGTTTCGGGCTGCATGGCTCTGTCCATGAGCTATGGGATTCCTGGGAAAACCAAGAAACCTTGCTGAGCCTCATTTGCCCCCATCTCTGTGGGGCTTGTGGAGTCATGCTTTCTGGAGTTGTTGTGGGGATTAAATGAGATAATGGATACGAACAGGCTTCATAAACTACAAAGCACCCTATATATACATTATTTATACCGGCATTATTATTATCAGTGGTAATGATGTCTGCACGGCTGCCTTTGAGCCAGGTAGCATTTTAAGCATTGTGCATCTGTTAGCAAACAGTGCAGACAGTAGCTCTGTGTGGCCATGGACAGCCCCGGGCATTGTAAATCACCAGGCCTGGCTGCTCCCAGGGATCAGGGAAGGTGGCTTACTAAGTGATTATGGGCACGTCCTTTCCCTTCCCTGGACCTGTTAGACTTTCGGTAAAAGAAGAACTTGGACGCTGGTTGAATGTCCAGCCCTGCCTGTTCTGGCATTTGTGATTCTGCTGGGCAGTGTTCTGTCCCTCACTGGCTCGGTCACGTTAATCAGAACTCACATGTAACTGAGGGCTGCCGTAATCTTCTCACCCGAGCCCTGAGTGTTTGTGTAACTTTCCCAAGGCCGCACAGCCTGTGAGTGTTGGAGCCTACACGGAAACCTGGCTCGGGCGCCCCTGGGGCAGCTGAATTATTTGATCTCAGTCCAGTGATCCCGGGTGCCGTGCTGTCAGACTGCAGTCTAATCAGCTTCGTGGTTATCAGTGCTCTCTTTCGGGTCGTGGCTCTTGTTTTCATTTAAGTGCCCAGTTAGCTCCCCAGCATCTTGACTGCCAGGTTTGCAGCACCGGAATGTGGATGCCAGCCACTGATTCAGGGCGTGGCCCTCGCTTGTGTCCCCCTTTCCCCACACATTTTTTCTATCCCCCCACCCAACTCTTCCAACCCCTCAGGGAGGCCTGCTGCTGGCATCTACCTAAACTGTGTTTGGCAGCGTGACCTTTTCACATCAGAAACCACTTGAAGAGGCTGCTGGGGCACGACACCGGACAAGTCTCCGCAGGGGAGATGTGTTTCTAGCCACAGCCTGTTTGTTTTCTGTAGGGCGTGCGCACTCTGACCTTCTCACGGTTGCTTAACTCTGCCAGCCTTGGGTGCTCCAGCTTTGGTTTTGCTCTGAGTGATTTTATTATTTCTAAAGGCCTGGTTTTCTTGCTGCAACACAAGAGTTGGAGCCTAGTTGCATCTGGGAAAAGAGTCACACACATGGGAGTTGGTAGAAAATGGACCCTTAGAAACCCAAGGAAATTGGCATCAATCTTAGAATGCGGACATCTTCCGTCTCTGTCTCTGCCTTCTGTGTTGGTGTGGTGCTATTCCAACCACTCTTGCTGGGTCCAGCTTTCTTGGACAGTTGCCCTTTGCTCCTAACCCATGCAAATGTGCTGTTGTACCAGGAGTACACCATGAATAGTGTGACCCACTCTGCAGCTTCTTTATTCGTCTGCCTGCATGTGAATTATGTGATATTATCTATAAACACTGAACCAGGCATGGTAGTTGATACCAAAATGAATTAACCACAATCTCTGTTTTCTTTTAAAAAAATTTTTTTAAAAGATTTTATTTATTTATTTGACAGAGAATGAGAGAGCACAAGCAGGGGGAGCAGGAGGCAGAGGGCGAGACAAGCAGACCTCCCACTGATGGGGAGCTGGACATGGGTCTTGATCCCAGTACGCTGGGATCATGTTCTGTTCTGAAGGTAGATTCTTAACTGACTGAGCCACCCAGGCACCCCACCCCCCCACCCTGCCGAATCCCTGTTTTCAAGAACCTAATACTTTGATCAGGGAGGGGTCATTAATTCAATCAAACACTAGTTCTTGAGTGCCTGCTGTGACCAACTATCAGGCCTTTAACCAGAACTGTGGGTACTAGGCAGATACAGGCCCTCTCATCATGGGGTTTCTGGTCCAAGAATGACGATGACCACATTCATAATTTCACAGATACTTATGAGATTATGGTTGTGGTACATGCCACAAAGCACAGGTGCAGGCTATTGTGAGAATATTAAACACTTTGTGTTTTTGGCCTGGTTTGTGGGCGAGGTATATTTCCCCAAAGCAGTGGAGTTAACCAGGTAAAAATGGGCACTGGAGAGTGGGCTTGGGCATAGACACCTCTCATCTGAGGTACACAATGGTCAGAACTCAGGTCAAATGTGGAAGCTGAGAGCATCAACCTGGGTTGCTGCTAAAATTCATATATATACACACACACACACACGCGCGCGCGTGCGCGCATACACACACACACACACACATATATAAATATATATATGCATATATACAAGTATATATTTGCTGCCCCCTCTAAAAATGTTAGGCTTTTGTAATATCATGACCTGTTTTAGCAATTGTAAATTGACTTAAGAAAAATGTTTTGTTTTTCCTTACTACTTAAATGTGTTAAAATAATTCACTGTATTTCATATGTATGCCCAAGGTCTTTGAATCCAATTAGTAAGACAAACATTTTTTTTTTTTAATGTCATTGTTGAGAAACACCAAAATAAATAACTGGTAAAGAGAAACCCAAATATGAATGCCTTGAGCTTTCTGCTGAAATCTGGGAGTGTCTTGTTGTTCCACATGGTTTCAGATGTATCATTTTCCTTCTGCAGGTATTAACTTATTTATCGAGAGTGTCTTGCTTAGGTTAAGTATTTTACTGGACTTTTGGAGGTGAGAAGGAGGGTAGAGGCAGAGCGGCTGCTTACTGACCTTCAGATTATGTCATGCTCGATGGCCGGAGGGCGAGTGGAACTCAAGTCCTTCCCTCCCTCTGTTTGCCCACCCAAGACCAGGCGCACTTGTCTAATGTGCACAAAAGAAAACTAACGGTTAGCAGAGGCCTGGCTATGGAAGTGTCTGGCACAGGTTTGTTTTTCTCTGAAAGCACTCATAGTTTAGTGGGGGAGGCAGACAGGAGAAGAAATAAACATAATTATATTGCCAGCTAGAATGAGAGATGTTAACCGAAGGTACAAATAACATTCTAAGGGAGCTCAATTGATGGATTTTATCTCTGACAGGGTGGAGAGAATAAATTTATCTTAACATTCAAAGAGCCTAGGTTTATGGGTACGTCTTTTTTCTTTCTTTCTTTTCTTCTTTCTGTTTTTTCTTTTCCTTCCCCACTCCCCCTTCCTTCCTTCCTCCCTTTTTCTCTTTCTTTCTTTCTCTCTTTTTTTTTTTTTTAAAGATTTTATTTATTTATTTGACAGACAGAGATCACAAGTAGGCAGAGGGGCAGGCAGAGAGAGAGAGGAGGAAGCAGACTCCCTGCTGAGCAGAGAGCCCGATGCGGGACTCGATCCCAGGACCCTGAGATCATGACCTGAGCCAAAGGCAGCGGCTTAACCCACTGAGCCACCCAGGCACCCATCTATCTATCTATCTATCTATCTATCTTTCTTTCTTTCTTTCTTTCTCTTTCTTTTCTTTTCTTTTCTTTCTTTCTTTCTTTCTTTCTCTTTCTTTCTTTCTTTCTTTCTTTCTTTCTTTCTTTCTTTCTTAATAAGAGCTTTATTGAGATCTAATTCATAGATCATACAGTAACTTTTTTAAAGCATACAACTCAGTGGTTTTTATTATATTTGCAGAGTTGTACAAACGTCATGAAAAATCAATTTTTGAACATCTTCCCTACCTCAAAAAGAAATCCACACCTGTTGGCAGTGACCCCTTACTTCCACAAACCTCCTTCACCTAGTCCTGAGCAGCCACTAATCTGCTTTCTGTTTTGTAGCGTGGCCCATTCTGGACATCTCCTGTGAATGAAGTCATGTAATAGGTGATCTTCTGTAACTGGGTTCTTTCCCTTAGTATGGCAGTTTCCAGTCTTATCCTTGCTGTGGCACGATGAGTAGGTGTTTGATTGCTGAAGAGTGGAAGAAGGTTTGCCCCCAAATGATGCAAAATGATAGCGTGAGCTAACACAGAGACCTTCTTGGAAGGTATGGAGTGCGTTTGAGAGATTGATAGTAGAATTTTGGATGGACTCCACAGTGTAGGGCCTATGGGGGGGATGTATTACGGGAAATGTAGTCGGAAATAGAATTTGAAAGCAGAATATGGCGAGTAGGATGAATAAGTTCGAAGTTTTTTTCCGGATGCAGATGGTTTTGAAAGGGGAGTAATATGACTTGATGGATATAATATGAAGAAACATTGATAATTCATGCTGTAAGGTCACCCAGGTTAGCTGTGGTGAGCCAAAGTGTGAGATTAATGATACCTAATTCCCAGGTACTTTTTCCTCCTAGTCTGTTGCCTCTTATTTTCTTTATGTTTGTTAGCTGGAGTAAGAAAAAGTGCATATGACTCTCTCTGTTATAGTTATTGTTTAAACTATTAGAAGCATGTGGAAAAATAAACCTGCTTAGGTTATAGTTAAAAATGCTCTTCCCTCAGCACTTGGGATGAGGCAGTGTTTTCGTGGTAAAGCCTGCTATGTATATTTTATCACATCACGAGGAAACAGGCCCTCTCTCGCCCCTTTGGTTGCCTCTATAGGCGGGCTTTTTGGGTAAAGAGTCTGTGTCAGGGCGGGTTGCTGTAACAAAATGTCATAGCCTGAGTGCCCTAAACAACAGAATTGTATTTATTGCTTCATTTACTTTTTTGTGGTTCTGGAGGCTAGAAGTCTGAGATCAGAGATCAGGGTGTGGTTCCGTTTGGGGTCTAGTGAGAGCTCTCTTCCGGGTTTGTAGAAGGCCACCTTCTCACTGTGTCCTCACAGGGCAGAGGGGGAGATGGGACAAGCTCTCTGGGATCTTTTCTTAAAAGGGCACTAGTTTCATCATTTGGGCCCTGTCCTCATCAAAACCCAATTCTCTCCCAAAGGCCCCACTTCCCAATATTGATCTGGAGGGTTAAGACCTCAATGTAACTTCTCTAGAAGCCTACAGAAATTCCTCAGTGCTTGTTTCTGTGCTGCTCACGTCACAGGCTTTTGTGAGAGGAGGGATTTGAGAGACGATCTGGTTGAAGGACTATGAAGTGAAGGGTTAGTGGCCCACGAGTCTCCTGAAATTGTTGGCATAATTCTCGGTGTTTGAGTGGGGGTGTATTCTCACCCCCATCTCTGTCAGAATCTCAGCAGCTTTGTGTCCCTCCAAAGAGGAATTTCTTTTTTCCATGAATATTTTTGAGCTCCTTACTTATTCCATTAAACCTTTACAACTCATCTTCATGGATTAGGAAACTAAGTACAGAATTCTGTCGACCTGCCCAAGGTCGTGGAGCTAGAAAGTGACAAAACCCAGTTTCGGACTGTGGGGTCTGATGCCGGAGCCTGTGGTCCTCACTCTCATGTGTCCTTAACCTGCGCATCCTTTGCATTGTTCTGGTCTGCATGTTTTAGGCCCTGGAGTTGACGGGCCCTCGTCTAATAACTGGGTTCTAGAGACCCAGAAACACGTCCCCGGTGGTGCTGTGATTACAGGCACACATTCATCAGCATGTGGCTGTGGTACAAACCCGAAGTCAGATCATGAGATGTCAACACAGAGTTTTAAATTAAATTAAACATGCGGGGCCCTTGGGTGGCTTAGGCGGTTGGGCGTCTGCCTTTGGCCCGGTTGTGATCTCAGGGTCCTGGGTTGTAGCCCCACATCAGGCTCTGTACTCATCAGTGAGTCTGCTTCTCTCTCTCTCTCTTTCTCCCCACCCCCTTTCAAATCAGTGAATAAAATCTTTAAATGAAATTAAGCATGCTCCATTTTGACCTTTGGTTCTGCCACTGAATATCTTCTTGTTCTTCCCTCTTTGTTGTCTCCTTTCTCCCCCCTCCCTTTTCTGTCTCTCTTTCCTTTCTTTCTTCAGCAAGCACTGTTGAATACTCCCGTCATTCAGAGCTGGGATGGAATTATTAGTAATCGGGTATTTTATTAGGTCTAACATGACTTTACGGTTGGGGACCTGAGGACTGTCCACCTCTCCAGTACCGTCTAGAGGACCCTCCCGGGAGCTGTCATACCTGAAACCATGTTGAGGAAAGGCAAGGTACCTGAAACCAGTGCCTCACCCTAGTACAGCGTGGGCCCCTCGATCTCTGATTTTGGGGACTGGTTGATGCTCATCATTAAAATAGGCAGTGCTGAAGGAAGCTGCACATTTCTGCAGGCCTGGAATAGAGGGGAGGTTTTAAGAACTTTTTCAGATCTGAGGCTTGTGGAAATGAATTGCTGAGTGTTCTGGCCTGGAGTTTAGAAGACAGGTCAGGACTGGAGTTGGGAACATCAGGCTGTGACAAAAACAAGAGCAGTAGAGGAGATTGCTCAAAGGATCTGGAGAGGAGCAAGGTCTCTGCCTCCTTTCCTTCCAGAGCTGGCACCTGTCTCTGGTCCCATTTCCTCCTTTTAGTAACTCAGGCCAGGTCCACCAGTCTCTGGCCTCCTGTACACGTCCTTTTGTCTTTTCTTCCCCCGTTCACCCGGGTCCCCTGTGTATTTAGTAAAGCTGGAAGGGAGGGGTCATGATACAGTGGAACTCCGGTTTGTTTCAGAATCTGTAGTCTTGTTCTCTGTATCCGGGCTTTGTCATTCGCTGTTTATGTGATTGATCGATTGATTTTCTCAACATCAAATTCCAAGTCTGTAAAAATGAGTTAATAATGTCTGTTTTGTCTTTGTCACAGTTGCTGTATACTTTTTAACTACTGTAATAGATATGAAAGCTCTTTAAAAGGGGTCTTGGAGGAAATCATCTTTTAGGGCACTTGGGTGGCTCAGTCATTTGAGTGTCCGATTCTTGATCTCCTCCCAGATCTTCATCTCAGGGTCGTGAGTTCAAGCTCCACGTTAGGGAAAAAAAGAAAAAGAAAAAGAAAAAAAATTGTCTTTTTTCCACACTAACATATATAGTACTTATGATGTGTTTTTCATTCTCTAGGTGAACTCTAGGCGCCGTTGGATTTATATACACTTTTTCTTTTATAGCCTCTTCAACACCCAAAACAATGTGCATGTGAGATGTTGATTACATGGTAATAATTAGGGTGTTATTATTTTTTAATTGTTGTAGCATTTTTTTTTTTTGAAGAGTTTTTCCCAGATGCTTGTGGGATATTAACTTCTCCATAGAAAGTTTATTCTTTGACTTTACTGACCCCCTTCCTTTACCCTCTGCACGGGTGCCCTCTTCCTGCCATGCATGGTTGTGTCTCCTGGGAGTCTGACTCTGCCCCAGCCGTGGTGCCTTCGCTGTCTCTGTGGACACTTAAAACCCCGTAGGAACAGAGGGCCCAGCTGCCTGACAGAAAACTCCAGGCCCAGACAGGGTTCATCCATATTTGGTTCTAGACAGCATGGTGCTGGTTTATCACCAGTGCACGTTCTCTGCTTTCTGCTGAGGCCTACTGGTGTCTGGCTTCTTGCTTGTGTTTATTTTATTTTATTTTATTTTATTTTTTAAGTTCTTACTGTGAAATTACTGACTTCTTTCAGATATTCAGTTTTAGGAGGATTCTGTCTTTGAATCCAGTTTTGTTCTCCTGTTGCTTTCATGGTACTTCCTTTTTCACCCTGCTGTGGTGCATTCAGGGAGGACACAGGACCCAGAAAATAATTTGTTGCGTTTCCTGGAAAACTTAGTATGTGCGTTAGTGTGGTAACTGTGGGTAGTGTGGACACATACCCATCTTAATTGATATTTATGGTATTAGCCTTCTCAGTGTTCTCTACTTTCTCCTTACCTTCTTAGCATGCCCCCAATAGCTAAATATTTTACCTAATAAAATGTATTTTCTTTATCAGGCACTGTGTAAGATGCCTTATGACTTGAAAACAGGATTCAAATACAGTTTCTGCTGAAGTATCAAGGTCCTTTATGTCTGGGGGAGGAGACAGGCATTTTAGCAGGAAGGTTGTAATGCCAGCTGGGCTAGGACACGTCCAACATTAAAAGCACAAAACTTTGTATTAGAAGAATATGTGAGAGGCAAAGAATAAACAAGAGTGAGGACGTTGCCAGTGTGTTGAGTAATTCATGCTTTCTGCTGAGGTTCTTTATATACAATGTATATTTTATCTGTAATTATCATATACTTATGTGAATATATTTAATTTTAATATATTTATATGTATCTGTTTTTATACTATGTAAAATGTTACCTGACCTCTGCCTTACCCTAGCCCCTGGCCCTTCAATTTTTATTTTACTGCGATTTGAATAGTACCAGACAGACTGAAAGACTTACACATTTTTTTCAGAAGGTGACCAATAAAAGCAGTTGGTGGGGTGATTGATACGTATCTTGATGTTTAGAAAACCGGAGGGATTAAGGAGAAAGGTCTGTGGCATATCAGGAAATAAGAAACTGTCTGGCCAGTTGCTGGAGATGGTTGCTCAGACGTGCCTTCAGTGGATAATGCTTAAATCCTAGTGTGTGGACACACGCACACACACATAGTCTCTCTGCCTTATTAACCATTTATTCTTACTGTTTTTTATTAGATGATTTCTTTTACCCTGTTACTTTCTAAATATTACCTCCACTGGGACCTAATTAGAACCCCTCAGAATTCACAGAAGGTTCGAAATGCATGTGGGCTCCAAATGTTGTCTTTAGACATTACAGGATATTAGAAACTAATTATGGTTATCCATTGTGTATACAGGTACATAAACACCTCTCTGCCAAATGTGTTGTCAGGCCGCGTCTCATTAACTTTTGAATTTGGAAGGGATTTTTCTGTCCTGGAGTGAGATATTGCAAGTTGAGACCGAAAGTGAACATCCACAACTGAAGTTTATCTTTTTTGTTAAGCTTCCTTTAGCGCTGAGGTTTCTTTCTGACTTTATGAGGGAGGTAGTACTTCTACACAAGCAAGCTTCGTAGTGAGCAAGCTTTTGTAGAAAGACTTACCGTTGGCTCTTGAACAACACAGGTCTGAACTGTGTGGGTCCACTCAAATGGATTTTTAAAAGATAAGGACAGTACAGTATGGTAAATGTGTTTTCTCTTCCTGAGGATTTTCTTAGTAGCATTTCCTTTTCTCCAGCTTCCTCTATGGTGAGAATGCAGTGTATAATATATGTAACCTACGGAATATGTGCTATCGACTGTTTCTGACATTGCTAAGGTTCCCAGTTCACAGTGGACTATTAGTAAGTAAGTTTTGGGGGGGGTGTTGAAGGAGATACATGAATTTTCCACTGCCTGGGTGAGTCTGTGGCCTTGACCCCTTCGTTGGTTAAGAGTTAACTAGATGACTCCTCTGTGGAATACCCATGCTTAGAATAGAATTTTCATTTAACCTCCAGCTAATCAAAACATTTGGTAAGATGTTTAAAGCACTTGCTCTCTTAGAGAGGTAACCGAACATTGCTCTTTTCATTTACATATTTATAATATGTAAGAATATTAAAATGACCCCAAAGTTGGTTTTGCCCCTAGAAAAATGACACCACGGAGTATGTGTAGGAAAGAATATCACCTCTCCAGTCTTGAGACCTGGGCTGTAGGGCTGGTTCTTCCTGTGACTTGGTCTGTGCGTCTTCAGAAAGCTGGTGCACTTGCCTGCACTTCATTTCCCCCCCTTTAATAACAAAAGAGTTGCAAACTGTTGATCTGGAAGATACCTGAAAACTGGCCTGCTCTGTTTTATTTTTTTAATTGTATAAATAATGTTGTAATGTTGTGTAAGGCTCAGAACACTTAATAGAAAAAAATGTCACCCATAATTCCACCACCCAGATACAGGTATAATCTATCATTTTTGTGTATTCCCTTGCAATCTCCAGCCATTAGCATAAATTACCATAGTGCTGTGTATCACTTGGCATCATACATTAAGTATTTTCTGTATCACTGCATATTCTTGAATGATTACAATTTTAAAATCTGTTTAATATTTCATTGAGTAGTTATACCATATCTTACTTAATTATGCCATTATTTTTATGTATTGCTGTGATTACCATTATTATGCATAAATGTAGCGTAGTCCATCAAAATTTTTAAACATGGTGTCGGAGGATGGAGGTATCAGGGTCAGAGGTTAACTTTTTGTGGTCGTTCAAATCCACTGATGGCTTGTGTTCTCAAAGGGATGTTTCCATAACTGCAGCAGGAATGTGTGAGTGAGTCAGAATCTTGCCAGTTGTGCCAGCACTAGATACGTCGTTTCCTTGGTATTAGCATTTCTTTGGTTATTGTAAGGTTAAGCATGTCTCCTCATGTCTCGTGTGCAGTTACATTTTGTATATGGCATTTGAAAATGAATACTTTGCCATCTTCGGGAGCCTATTCACTGCAAAACAAAGAGACCATATTTTAATGAGAATGGTACGTGGCTTGCATGAAGAAGAGGTTCTAGAAGTTTTTGAGTCCCGTGAAGGGCCCCTTGAGTAAATGGAAAGCCGCATCTTATTCCTACATGGAAATACAGAGGTGGTAAAGTAGTTTATTTCCCCTCTACATTTCATGTCATCTCAGCACAACTTTCAAGTTTATTGTTCTCAACTCTTCTCAGAGTTAAATTCTAAAACTGTCTTGATGAAAACCTAGGCAAAAGAGCTGAGAGAAATTTGATGAACAGGAGTAATGAGGAACGGGGACCAGCCGGCCAGATGCTGAAGCACATTAGAAAGCAGCCCTCATTGACGTGGTGGTGTTGGTGCTGGGATGGGAGACTGTTGCGCTGCAGAACCCCCAGCTATGCAGAGCACCTGGGCGTGGAACTGAAGATGCAGTCAAGCAACGCCTCGAAACATTCTGAGGAGGGATTATTCTTCTAATGGCCTTGGGGTAGTTGGTATTAATGAAAATGGTCCAAATAGACCCTGATAGGAATTACAGGGAATGTTAAGCAGTAGCCAGAAAAGGCTGAGGAAGAAAGAACAGATTTATTATATCTGTAGTAATTGGAAACAATACCATTTTTTAGTTTAAAACTGGGGGTTTGCAAAATTTGTCTGCAGAGGGTCGGAGAGTAACTATTTTAGACTTTGAGGGCCAGGTGGTCTCTGTCATCAGAGCCACTCAGCTCTGCCATTGGAGCAGACGTGACATCAAATATACGTCAAATACTTGCATGACACACATGCATTTATTTACTTTCTTATTTATTTTTAAAGATTTATTTATTTAGCTAGAGGAAGGGGGAGAGGGAGAGGGAGAGAGAATCTCCAGCAGACTCCCTGCTCACTGGGCAGCCAGACATGGGGCTCGATCCCAGGACCCTGAAATCATGACCTGAGCGGAAATCAAGAGTCGGATTCTTAACTGACTGAGCCCACCTGGCGCCCCCACAATATTCATTTGTAAGAGGAAACATAACATTTTGCGTGCCACTTTCCACACACAGCTATACCCAAAGTAAAATTTCTGACTTTTTGAATTTTTTTACCATACTCTGTGTGAAAAGCACTATCTCATTGTTGCCCTCACTTGTATTTTCCTTCTACCAGAGTTGTGTAAATGTGTGTATATTTTATTTTTATTTATTTATTTTGCTCTATTTGTTTGCCACTGAGGCCTCTTCTTTGGTGAATTACAGGTAGAGTTAATTTGTCTTATTTTAGCATCTTGTCACTTGATGTCCTAAGGTCCTGGACATCGATTGGGTAATTCCAGCCTATTGCATTCCAGTGGGGTGCCATTTTGCTTGGCCACACATAACTCTTCTTGTCAGTTTGTGTCTATGGGTCTGGGAGTGGATTTTCAGCTCCTCCCTTAACTGAGTCCTAAGCAGGCTGCTTGCCAATAGACTGAAGATGGAGAATTACTTTGCCACTACTTTGCCTCTTGTGCCTGAGCTCAGATTTTGGTTTGTTCACTGACTGCTTAGGCTCTCCGCCACCTTGAAAGTTCACTGTTGCCCAAATGACCCGAGCCTGCCTGTGTGCCTGGGATCCTGAAATCCAGCCACGGGCAAGGTCTGCCTTTGCATTTCTGTCCATCCTGGTGAGCAAACCTAGACCTTGGGCCTCACACCCTCCCCTTGTACAGTTTCACAGAACGGTCAGTGTTCTGTTTCACCCCTGAGTTATGAGAGATATTTCTATTTTCCAAGATATGCAACGGAGAAAATGATGAAATCGCCTGCACAGAGCCACACAAAGATTCTTAGAGGACGTACGCTGTGAGATTATTATAATTACCGAGGTGGAAATGTCACTTTCTTGGTCCAGCATGTCCATGGCCTTCATGTGCTGTCTGCACAAAGGCTGTCCCTGCCCCTCCCTGCAGTCTTTCCATTGTTGTATGTGCCACAGGAACTGAGACAATTATGACAGAGCTGAGCTGGTTTCTCTTCTCTTTTGGACTTGATTGTTTGTCACAATTCTGATCACCATTTCTTCCTCCAGATTATAAGATTGTAAAAATATGGCTATACTTATATTTCCTTTTGCTGCTTTGGGCTTGAAGAGTACTACTTTTGTTTGACATTCCTCTGTTAGTGACCCGTCTTCACATACATCATCTGCTGCTTATGGAATGTTCTCGTGTTCAGTGTTTCACCTGGTCTCCTTAATCACCTGCGAAGTAATCAGAGCAGGGTGGGTTGTCTCCATTTTGCAGGTGAGGAAAGGAAGGCCCAGTGTGGTCTGGGAGGTGCTGGCCTGAGGCCACCATTGGAGCTGGTACTGGTACCACAGCTGCCTTTCGATGTGTGACCATGTTTCTCCTGACATTTTTCTTTCTGTCCTCAAAACTGCTTCTCTTTAATGAGTTTCAGAGATTTTCTTGTCTGGGACATGAAGAAATTAATGACTTTTCTTGAGAGATCTAAGCATTAGTGCTTTAGCTTATTACTTTTTTCACTCTGTTACTGGCCTGAGTACTTTCGGAGAAGAAAGGACATGTAAATATTCCCCTCTTCTTCAGACAGTGAGGCAGACATTTTCAAAGAAGACAGAGACCCTGAAGAAGCTGTGTTAGTTCTCTGGTACTTTTAACAGCATTGCAACCACAGTTTTGGATTTTTCTCCCTGTGGCTTACTAGCTGTAGGCTGCTACCGTACATAACATTTGGGGGTCGTTGATTCCTGTTCCTATTTTAACTGTGTGAGTTCTGTGTATTATGTGACCTTTGTCTTCTGACCTTCAGATTTAGAGAACTGGAAATTTAGGAAGTTTTGTTAGGACTTGAATCCAAGTAAATTCCCTCATGAGTACAAAGACTTATAGAGATGTGGAATGTTAGAATTTAAGGGGACTTTCATCCACGTAGCCCCCTTAATTAGGAAAAGTGGCTAGTTAGTGACAGAGCTAAGGCGAGAGCACCGAGATTAGGTGAGGTTTCCTATGGGTTTGCTTCATGTCACTGAGTGCTGTCCCCACTGTGGCATGCCTTTTCCCACCAGACTTGGGGCTCTGAGGGCTGGCGCTGTGATGGTTCCATGCATGGCTCTGCTCCCTAGCAATGATCAGTGCACTTGCATAGGCCCTCGGGATTTGTTTGAATCGTGAAGGATTTGAACTTGTCTCTTGGTTGGTATTATGCCATTACTGTTATTGGCAAACTTAATTGTAAGGAGAATTGCAGGGTTTAGTTGTGGTTTACTATGGGAAACAAACACTCCAGGTATATTAGGCAGGAAAGATTTAAGACATGGTATTAGGTGCTTCAAAATAATTGCAAGGATTGTATACAGCAGGCTCAAGGCTGAGTTTTCAGTAATGAAGCTCAGACCCACACAAGATTATTATATTTTCCACCATTTGAACAGCAGAAAATCGAGAGGCTACCACAGAATTGTTGGGTTGAGGAATGCTGCACTGTGAATAAGAAGTCAGGAAAGTAGCACCTGGACCCTGAGACATAGAGTCCAGCCACGCATCTGTCATAGCTGGCAGCTACAATGCTAATATGGGATATGGGAGTATGGACGGAGAAAATTCCCGTCTCCTTGGACATGCTTCCAGAAGAAAGTAAGCCAGAGCTGCAAGAACATGGCCTTTGTCTTACTTTTGTCTTCCAAATCTCAAGCCAGTATGCATATTTTGGCAGAACATCTTTTGGGATCAAGCCCTACTTATAAGACATCCTCTGCAATATGGCAAGTTTGAGTGCTAATCCACCATATGCAAGACAGTAAGGCTTACAGTTTTCACAATGTGGGCATGTCTTCCATAAGCCTCTGTGCATTGTAGATAGTGCACTGAGGATGGAGTAATAATCACGTTCTTTGAGACCTTTATCTGTCAGTGCAATTAATTATATAACAGAAGGTAATGCAACCACTTTACTTTAGGGAATCCCTAAGGGAAATTCCTATTTATCAGAGAAAATGCCATAAGGAGGGAAGATCCTAGGCTGGGAGAGTATTCTAAACTGTTTTGGTTTCAAACATCTTGGAAAGTACTACAGGGAGACATGCGATATTACGATATAACAGTGCTTACCATGTGTGGGGGGAGTTCCGTCTTTGGCACTGGGTTGTCAACTTTCCCTCTTGTGTGTTTCCTCCCTTCCCCCGCCCCTGTAGAATATACGTCTAGAATTTGCAATGGAAATCAATATAAAATAGTTTCTTTAAATTAAATTGATTTATAGCTTGTAGGACTCCATTGAATGCTTTTGACTTCACCTTCCTTAACTCTGGTGTACCTATTTAGAAATGTAAAACAATTATAAGTAACCCCCCCCCACACACACCTTTACTCTTATATCCTAGTGAATAAATTTGGACACATTTTATGTCAGTTTCTTGTCCACTCCATTGTTTTTTTTTCTGTTCCAAAAGAAGAATCAGGCCAACCTGTTGTCCTTCTACTTGAAGCCTAGCAGACATGATAAAATCACTGGTAATATAGGTTGGGGTAGGGGACAGGGATGGGCAGATGGTACGGATGTAATTGAAGTAAATATTCTGGTTTCCTTTGCCAGGGCAATATTCTTTACTTAAATGGAAAGGCTGAGTGAGTAGGGTTGTTGATACTAGCTTCTGCTAGATTTTGCTTTATCTTGCATTCTTCAACTTCTGCAGAATCATTCTGGTACGTTTTCTCTTACCGGGAAGCACATGTCTCTGGAGCAGGGAAGCCCGAAACACTCCTCTCCTGAACACTGCTAATTGCTCAATCCTCTTAGCAACGGCAGTAATAATTTAAAGTATGGGAGGTCTTTGGCTATATGGAGCCTTTGGGAGAAGACCCCATCATATTGAGAATCCTCTTGAACTCAGCAACCAAAATCTCATTATCACAGTGTTATAAGTAAATGACTGTATGTAAGTTACCATCTAAACTGGGACACCTTTGAGAGTGAAAAGGGACATCGCTAATAATTACATCAAAACAACAAGCATACATTGGATGTTTGGTTACCCTGATTTTAATGAACTGTGGAGGACAGTGTTTGAAATGGGAGTTAACATGATGCAAAAATATTTTAACTCTTTACATTCCCAAACCTTTATGTTTACCTTCCTTTTTATGTAATAATCGCTTTCTGAGCATTGATGATAGAACAGGTTCTGTATTAGTCACTAGGAAAATAAAGGGAGATGTCATCTTTGTTCTTTATTTACTTGCAGTCGTTGTTGTTGTAATATTAGAGCAGCAGATTTTCAGCCTGGATCCTGGCATGGCCGCTATAGGAAGGTTAGGGAAATGACGCATTTTGGACATGCCTCCTCAAGATGAAATGTATTCTGCCAAAGGACAAACATTTAAATAAGGTGCGAGGAACTGCTCCATCAATTTGTTTGTTTTGTTCTTGGGATTTTCTTAAAAAGTTGGCAGAAGGAAACATTTATTTATTTCTTTTCCCAAAGAAAGTTTGAGAACTACTGGTTGGAGGTCAAAAATTTTATGTTATTATTCTAAAATCATAAGGCTAGTTGTAAAAATAATAAGTGGGGGGTTTGGACTTTTAAACTTGGAACACAGAAACCAGTAAACTGAGGAAATCAGTAGAAAATTTAAAAAGTAAAAAAAGAAAAATTAAAAACAAACCATTTTAAATTATTTTAAATATCTGGAGGGCTGCTCTGTGTCAGAGGGCCTGTGGTCACAGAGGGCAGAGGTAGGACTGATAGGTCATTTTCATGGGAACACATAATTCTTTTGGCAGTTACAGTTTTCTGCCATGGAAGGGGCTGCCTTGTGAGGTAATGAATTCTTGGTCATTAGATATGTTCAAGCAAATTCATAGATGGTGGTTAAGTTTCAACTTCAGCTCCACATAAGAAGAAATATGTTCACGGACAGTTTCATGTTTCTTGGATATTAAACTTCTGTATTGATGAGTGTTGTTACCTACCACCTTGCAAATGTATACAATGTGTGTGTGTGTGTGTGTGTGTGCACGTGCGTGCGTGCGTGTGTGTGTGTGTGTGTGTGTGATTTCCCAGAGTATTAGCCAGCCTGTATTTTCTTCATGTGGTGCATTGTCTAGTTTGCATGGTGGTCAGTAATTGATAAAAATGCAGAAGGCTCAACGTTAGTGCTCTCATCAAGGGAAATTTAAAAGGGAATAACATTCACCGATGTCATTCTGAAACCTCTTCGAAACAGCCTGGCTCATTTTTACTCAGCTGCCATTGGTCAGTGCCTCCACAGATTATGTCTCTGTTTCAAAATCTCGAATAAAAGTGGAACGACTTCCAACGTGACTTAAGAAAAAGGTCACCAGTTGAAAATGGTTTCAATTGTTTTGCTATTAAATGTGATGTTGCAAAACTACCCTTTCTTACATAATTTGAATTTATAACACATTCTAATGAGAAGCCTGGTTTTCATACGATTTTTAATACTGAGAAATTTCTCCAGGCTCTTGGACGGGTGCTAAACAAAAGTTATTATTTCAGAGCATATGATGATGCATGAAGTTGAAGTTGAATCTCTTTGTTTTCTAAAATTGTATCTTGTGGTACTTGAAGGTTAAAAATCTGTGTCTGTCTCTCTCACTCTCCCCCTTTATTTGTCCAACATCTGGGCATTTTCACTTGATTTTACAGTATCCTTATGTTTTAGCCTAAGAGTAAAGTAGATTTGGGGTTTGGCAGAAATTTAAGATGAAGGTTAAGTAATAGGGCAACAAAGATTACATTGGAAACCTTGTAGTAATATTACCAAAACTCTAATTCAAATTACAGTGTCTAAACTGTGCAGAGGCTCTAAGCTAGTTTATGACCAGCAGCTGTGACATTAAGGTACAAAGAGCATACTTGACAGGTAACAGGTTTTTGAGCGATGGAATGTTCAGGAGGCTGAAGTATATAGATGAACTCTCTGTTTTGCAGCTATGATTACTCTTAGTAGGATATATGGCCTGAATAAACATTGCTTCACACCATCTTATGTAGTATTGTCCAAAGGAAATATGGCCTGAGGTTTGTCAGTGGTGGACTCATCTTCAGTGAGGACAAAATTCAGTATTTCAACTTTTCCAAGTTATATCTAAAACAGACATTTTCTGTTATTCTTTTTGTTTTTATTGGGGTATTAGAGTGAATTTTTAAAAAAAGATTTTGTTGATTTATTAAAGAGAGCGAGTTAGAGAGCAAGCACAGGAGGGGGAGGACTAGAGGGAGAGGGAGAAGTAGACTCCCTGCTGAGCAGGGAACCTGATCCGGGGCTTGACCTCAGGACCCTGAGATCATGACCTGAGCTGAAGGCAAGCGCTTAACTGACTGAACCACCCAGGCTCCCCTTAAAGTGAATTTTTAATAAAGGAGAGTGCAAAAAATTATTAAAAAATTGAAATCAATTAAATATCCCTCAAAGTGCTAATAAGATTCCATAACCTGTTTAATGGGCACGTCAGACTTGTAAACACATAACTAAAACATAGTCTTTACATATTTCATTACAAGTGGGAACAAGCTGTTGGGGGAGTGCAGACAAGTAAACAGCGCTTAACTTGTGGACCAGTGGTGGGTTTGGAATGAGAAGATTTCAAGTATCACTGGAGAGATCGCTAGGCCTCATTAGAGTTTGTATCTGTGACTTTTCCATGCTCCCTGTTTCCCTAGTAAAGGAGTAAGACATAAACTAGGATTTTAAAACCTTTATGAACTGGGCACTCAAAATCTCATCTTTGTAAATTCAGATGTCCACTTTCAGTAGATTTCTGAGCTCAAAGTTTCAGAGTACTGTTTGCCCCTTTCTCTTAGCTTTGGATGGAAACCAGTCTGTGAGCATCAGAGACTTAGAGAAAACCTCCTTAGGAACACATTTTTTTGTGAGCCTGGTACACTTCACAGACTTGCCATGCTATTATAGAACATAAAATGATGTAATGAGAAGGAATTTTGGAGATCACCTTCTTAAGGCTTACTATTGTAGAGCTGGAGAGACTGAAGTCAGGGAGGGTAAATATTTTCTTGATCATTTAGCCCAGTAGAACCATTGCTGTGAAATGTGGCCTGGGGTCACACGACTGATGGTGATTTTCCATGGCATGATTTTCCCCTGACTCTTAGAAGAGTGATTCTTTATTCCTCTATTTCCATACCTTTTAGCCACTCTAGTTATCCAATAATCAATAGATTTACGGACTTGCTTCGTGAAAGTTTTCTACTGTGAACACTTTTTGGAGGCAGAACAATTGGGTTTGAATGTGTCCTCTGATACATATTAGGGTTGTGTGACCTTGGAAGAGTTGCTCCAGCTTCTCTAAATCTTGGGTTTTGAATTTTCAAATTAGAAGGAGCAAATCAGTTCCTATGATTTCTCACAAGCTAGACTCTTGGCCATGGTCCTGGCTGTTGTCATCCATGCCTATTTTTCTGTGACTGATGGGAGTTGTGGCAAAGAAAGATTAGTTAGTTAGTAATTGGTTTGGTTCTATTCTTCTTTTTTACCTTCTCCCGAGTGTCCTGGTCTTTCCCTGTCATGGTTGATGTTCCCTTGCTGGGTGACATTCTCAGTCTGAGATGAAAACTCAGTGTGGACGTGTATCTCTATCCTGCTTCACTTTTTTTGTCAGAAGCACATGTTTATTTGTCTGGATGGATGCTTTCCTCCCTCCTGCTTCTTTGTTTACCCGGATCTACCATGCGGTGGGCAGGTTCTTATCACCCACAGTGCTGCCAGCAATAAAGATTCCGCCTTTGCCATTAGTTGACATTCATACTAACTCTGTGCAAGGCGGGTTGGTATTTTGTGTGGATTCCTGTCCTGCCTCCTTTCACTTTACACTCCCTGGTCAGTGGGACTCAGGGGAGTCCAGACAGGATTGTAAGAAACCTCAGCTCACTCCACTTGCAGACTTGTGGGAGGAATCATGGAACATGAGAGGTGGAAGGAATGGCAGCAGGCATCTAATCGTTTGCTTATGGATAGGGAGAGCCATCGAGGCTCAAGGAGGTCAACGGACTAAAACCATCATCGAGTCAATTAGTGGCTGAGCTAGAAATTACACCCGAGTCCTCGCATTTAAGTCCTGAGCTTTTTCCAGTATTTCCAATTGTGTCTCCGATAGCCTATATAAAGGTTTGGCATTTCCGCAGAGTTGTTCTGTAGTCACCCCTTCCAAGGAATGCCAGCTGTCCATGCAGAGAGTGGGGCGCTTAGCCAGTGCTGGGCCAAAGTTGCCTGTAGAGAGAAGTTGAGTGAATGCATTGACATTTTCAGCCCATGGCAGATCCCGCTTTGCCCTTCCGGCTCTCTCCTGACCTGGTGCTTCAGAGGAAGAGTGATTACATTTGCTGTTCAGCTAACAATTTGTGTAATTTCCAGCCTGCCTCATTCTTTAACATTGTCTTCCCACGCTTCCATCACATGCCACAGTATATCTGCTTCATAATTACACTGGTAGAGACTTACCTCCAGTGCTTGGAAAAGGTTTGCCTTAAGTGCTTATTTACTTGTGCATCATAAATCTTGATTGATACCTTGGTAACCTCTGTGATCAATCTATGATTCCTTCCTGCAGTGGTGAGGACTGAGAAGTCAGGGAAGCAGGTGACAAAAAAAAAGAAGAGTAACTAAAAAAGAGGGCTATGCTTTCTTACTGATGAACTGAGGGGAGAATTGTAGATGATCTGGAATTTCCAAGGATTGGCTCATTTGGGACCTGTTCTACAGTCAGGATCTTCCATGGAATCAGAAGTGTTTGTGAGCAGGGTTAGACCTCATCTAATCCAGTCACCTCATTTTCAGAGAGGGAGGCAAGGGTGCCTTGCAAGCTCGTGGTGGGGCTCTGCCTGAAAACTGGGTCTAATTCAGAACATCAGGTATCCTCCAGCTGGATACCGAGCTATAGAAGGATGAATAGCTGTAGCCCAAAGAGGAAAGCACGTTGTCCCATTTTAATAGATTGTTCAGAAAGGACGTTGGGGAGGGTATGTGCTATGGGGAGTGCTGTGAATTGTGTAAGACTGATGAATCACAGACCAGTACCCCTGAAAAAAATAATACATTATATGTTAATTTAAAAAAAAAAGAAAGAAAGCAGTTTTGATACTGTAGGAAGGTGCTGACTTTTAGGTAAAAGGGAAAGAAGGGTAAAGGGGAAACACCTCCAAAGTTATAGAAAAAGTACCATTTAAATCTTTATTGCTTGTTTTATTTTTTATTATTTATTTATTTGAGAGAGAGAGTGAGAGACTGTGAGCATGAGGGAGGCAGTGGGGTGGGTAGTGGGAGAGGGAGAGGGAGAAGCACGCTCCCCGCTGAGCAGGGAGCCTGACACAGGGTTCAATTCCAGGACGTTGGGAGCATGACCCGAGCCAAAGGCAGATGCTTAGCTGACTGAGCCACCCAGACGTTCCCTATTGCTTGCTAAAAGAAAGAAAGTGTTGCTAAGGGACCTGGATCCTGAACTTGAGTCTGCCATTAGCTACTTCTGGTTGTTAACTCACTTAGCACCTCAGTTTCTCAAATTTCCTACCACTAAAATAGTATGTTAAAACTTGTCTTCTCCTTCAGTATCATTCATTTGTCAGTAAACGCTGACCAAGAGCTAGGCTTTGGCTTAATTGCCAAAGGAGATTTAGGGACTAAAGCAACATGAGTTAGAGATTAATATAAATGCCCTAAGTCAGTTATTTTCAACCCTTCCATCAGAACAGACGTATAAAGATCCACAGATGAATCTGTTGTACAGACAGTCTTGAAAACTACTACTTTAAGCTTATAGTACTTGATGTTAGATGGTGCCATGGCTTGATTGGTTGGTTGTCTTTAAAATTTTGATGACCTATGTAAATGTTTAAAGAAGTGTACAGTACTGATTTTAGGAAATAGAAGAACTTGAGCCAACACTAGTTAGTTCTATTTTTGTGGCTGACAATGACTTGTCTTTCATATGATATCTTTAGAGAGGTTGAGTGGCTTTTTTTCTTTAGTGTTAAATCTCACTTGACCTGTAGTCCTGTTGTCTCATCTGCAGAGGAAGGGTCTTGGTCATCATCTGGCCTTTTGTGGCTGTTTGTGATCCATTGTGCTTCATCAGTATATGATCCTGTGGCTCATCATGGTTATCAATTGGTGGAACAGAGTAGAGGAGACATGATGGCAAGTAATATCTGGGAGCTAGGAATGGACCCAAGTGCAAAATCTACTGTTTCTAAGTATGACTTACTTTGGATTGTGATTCTTTTCCCCCCCTCCAAACAGGAAGGTAGTGCCATGATGAAGACCATGGATTTGGGGTTGAAGACTTCAGCTTTGCTATTTGTTAGTGTGAATATATAAACATAATGTGAAGAATGATAGCTCTACCTCATATAATAGTGAAGACTGTTAGAAAATTGCTTGGCCTATGGTGTGTCCTCAGTAAACCTTTGCTATCTATTTTCAGTGGTGTTTTTGTACCCATTAAACAGCTAGGAAGAGAAGACAGAGAACAATGGAGAGAGGATAATAAGTGAAGCTTTTTAGGTGCTTCTTCATTGCTTTGCATGTGACAAAAGTTCCTGAAAGTCCAGTGCCTAGGGAGCCCAGCTCTCAGCCTCCCTTCACTTTGACAGGGGCCATTTCTCTTGTTTGCCTCTCTTATGATGATGTTTGCGTATTTTCACAGCCTCTGTGGAGATCTTCCCTTTCACTTCTTGCTTTCGCAATGATTGTGAGCTTACAGTGAAACTGACCTAGAACCAGAGGAAGTAAGCACAGGGTTGAGTTTTGGTCCAGCAAAACCAGCTCTCACCACTGCTTATCTTCATATTTATGTTGGTCTTCCTTGGAGAAGCTGAGAAATCCCGACTGACATGTGCTAGTTCATGTGTTCACTAAACTTGTGAGGTTTCCTCAGACCCATTTATCAAAATAAAGGGCTGTAATTTGGGGTTCAGAGAAGGAAAGCAGTATAGAATATTAGAGCGCATTGGGACTTTACAGACATTCATTTTGCAAATGAGTATCCTCTCTTGTTAAAGGTCACCCTGGCAAAGTTGAGACTAGGGAACTGGGGATGTGGAGGCTGTATGTTGATGCTATTGTGTTTATCACCTTCCTTGGATCCATCCAGAACTGGTTCATGTTTTGTACATAGAGTTTTTACTCTTGTTAGATGATTGTATAGAGATTAGAGTTCTAGCTTCTTATTTCTCTGTATAAAACCTTTAAAAAACAAGGTCAATTTATCTTCTGAACCTTTTCCCCAAATATTCTCCTTGAGTTCCTAGTTGTAATACAACTGGTCTGCTTCACGGGAAGACTGTATTTCTTCCTTGAGCTTACAGCATTTCCAGGCATTCTCTTTGTTGTTCCATTTATCTTCAGAACCAGCCAGCTTTCAAAATCCTTGTCAAGGGCCACCCTCCCTATGCTAGCTCCTATCACACACACCCCAGTTCTTCTTGTATGCTCTGTATTGCTCTCTTTCTCTTTTCACATATATAAATATCTCTTCTGTAGGTAGGCCTTAAGCTTCTTGAATATGGGATGAGAATCTGATTCATCTCAGTACAGGATGAAAATCTGATTCATCTGGAGCCCTAGTGTCAGGCAAATACAGTTATTCATTCATTAAATTAAAAGACATTTTTAGTGAGTATCTATTACATATCAGACCCTAGGAGTTGAGAGTGATAATTACTTCTGCTCTTCAGGATCCAAGAGTTTAGTTTGGGTCACAGGCAAGCGGAGAGACAGAGATGTGTGATGAGTACAGCACTCTGGGTGTTGTGGACATGCAGTGAAAGGGTATATAACTTGATCTGGATGATAGAAAACATGAATGATGTCTTTAAGGATCAGTGAGTAGTGATGCTCAGGATCTAAATGATGGGTAGTAGAGGAGACATCATTATAATTGAGAGGTAGTGAAATAGAAATGGAGGGAGATCAAACCTAGAAGAAATGGATGAATTTCCAGCAGAATATGAAAATGACCTCAAAAGAAGCATAAAATGGTTTCAACTACCATAGAAATTACTGGAAATAGGATTAAGATTGATTTATTAAAGAAAGTATATCATCCAAATGACTTTACAGTAAGTTCTGATAAACTTTTAAAGATCAGGTAATTCCAACCTCATCATTATTAAACAAATCCAAACAGTAGAAAAGGATGTAGAACCCTCATATGAAACCCAATGATGAGAAGTAACACAAGTAGAGAAACAACACTATAGAATGATCTTACTCATGATTCTATGTACAAAAATTCTCTATAAAAGAGCATATTTAATTCATCAGTATATCAAAACATTGCAACTGTGACTAAGTAGGATGTTTTCTAGGAATGCAGAGATGGTTCAATATCTAGAACTTAGCAGGATTCTTCACATAGCTAAACTGAGAGAAAAAGAGATGACTGTATCAGTGGAGGCTAAGAAGGGAGATACAGAGATTCTAAAGAGAGAGGTGTAAGGAAAGAGATGGGCATTCATCCACTTACTCCTTTGCCCATAACATAGCTTTCTAGAGGCTTCCTAGCCGGACACTGTGCTCGTTTTGTGAGACTGTTCAGAAGCTTCCAGCTTCCTGGGTCAGTCCATGTGGATTATTGTAAGTATGGTCCAAGTACTAGAGGAACCTGGAGTTAAGCTACTCTTTTTTTTTTTTTTTTTTTTTTTTGTGGGAGGGATGTGAGGGAAATATTCACAGCATCAGAGACATTTGAGTTGGGTCAAGATAAAAAAAATCGGGCTTGGTAGAGAGTGAAGGGACTGAAATGGCAATGTAGCTGGTGGACACAGTGTGAGCAAGAGTGCAGGGTCAGGAAGATTCATTACAGATCCTGTGAATGGTGTCACGGGACCACTGTGGACATACAGAAGAATGGTATGAGGGGGCTGCATTTGAGGTCATCTCTAAACAGGTGGATGACCAGACCCTGGTACTGTCTGGAGGTGGAGCTGGAGGTGTGTTCATGGGGAAGGCAGCATCAGGGTAATATGAGGTACTGGGGATAACTGTAAAGATGATGGAGTCAATTAGTTGCATATTGATGCTTAAATTTTCATTTTTTATACTTTCCCAGAAGTTGCCTGTTCTTTTATATCTATGGCTTATCTGAAAAAGCCAGGATTCTACAGTCAATTGGCAATGTGGGATTGATCTGGAAATGTGCCTTTTTGCTTTAGAAATCACTGAATCCTATATTAACCCATTTTTTAAAGTTTCTATTTTGGAATTACTTTAGGTTTATAGAAAAGTTGCAAGGGTGGTATTAACCCATTTTTAAAATGTACAAATAACATTTATGCTACACATGTACAGACTGCATTAAAGTTTTCATATCTTTATTTTGTGCTCCTTGGTTCTGACCTATGCTCACTTTAGTCATGTTGAAAGCAGAACAGACACTTTCATCCCCTTTCAGTAGAAGACTGAGACTCAATTAAAGAAAAATACTTACACAAAACTAAGTTTAGCGTTTCTCAATCCTAAGAGATGGGATTTTTTTTTTTTTTTTTTTAAATCTCAGATGATTGTGAATGTGCAACCAGGGTGAAGAGCCATGAGTAAATCAGATTCGTGGCTATTTTTCCTCTATTGGTTTTGTGCTGGGCTTTCATGGTGGTTTTAGAAATAATTTAGATCTGGTTCTTGCCCTTTCAAGGAACTCACAGTGTAGCAAGTGTCTATGTGTAACCTGTGTAGACCAGACAAGGGAGGAAGAGGAAGAACAGGACCATGCAACCAGGCGAAAGCCTGTCACCCTGGGTTCGCTGCCGGAAGCTTCCAGATTCCTAGTTGAGAGCCTTCCTCTTCCATCCCTGTCATCCTCTTTTACTGCGAATACTGCACTTCCAGCACTTTTTTTCCTAAAACCCCTCACAGGTGTTATCTTATCGGTTGTCCGAAAACTCACAAGTTGAGGAGAACAGGGCTTTATCTTAATTTCGAGGGGGTTGAGGTCCCCGAGGCCCTGATGCGGGGAGGGGACTGTTCAAGGTCACGCCACTCCCTCTGAGGCCACCTTCGCCTCCACGGTGCCTTGTCCCTCTCCTTCACCCTGCATCTCTGTGACCCTGCTGCGTGCTAAGGCCTTTGTTTTTCCCTGCATTTCCAGTGTTCTTTGTCTTTACAGACATCTGGAGGTAATCATGTAGCCCTCTCAATTAATTCAGTTCAATTAATAAATTACGGGGTGGATTTGGGGCTGGGAGCCGGCGCAGGGTGCCTTCCGGGCCTCCCTGTGCTGGAGAGCTGTTGCAATCAGGCTTGGAGAGCCCTCCTCGTCAGCAAGCAGTCTGGGAGGCTCAGCCCCAGCCTGCAGGCTGCCTGGAGGGGTGACTCGCTCACCCTGACAGGCAAGACATCATTTCTCTTTCCTCACACGCTGTATTGTAATCTGATCAGAATAGCACTTTGGCTGGGCTGCTTTGCCTGCTCCTGGTTATGTTTTTCACAGATGTTCCCTCTGAGACTCACTCAGCAAGGCTCCTGATGCTTGTCCCGTGCCGCCGACCTGTTCATTATGGGTTAGGATATTCCTAGCCCTTGGCTATTAAGTGCCAGTAGGGGCCCAGGCTCTGTGGCCCCCAGGGCTCCCCTCCCCCCAGATTGCAAATGCCCCTTGGTGGGGAGCATAACTGTTCCCACGAGAAGAATCTTTTTTTTTTTTTTTAAAGATTTTATTTATTTATTTGACAGAGAGAAATCACAAGTAGAGAGGCAGCCAAAGAGAGAGAGAGAGGGAAGCAGGCTCCCTGCTGAGCAGAGAGCCCGATGTGGGACTCGATCCCAGGACCCTGAGATCATGACCTGAGCGGAAGGCAGCGGCTTAACCCACTGAGCCACCCAGGCGCCCCGAGAAGAATCATTTTTAAGGCATAACCTGACACGCGCTGGTTATGCCTTTGCTTCGAGAATAAACTGTTGGTACTTCCTTGATGTTGACGCAGTAAATTCAGGTGTCCCTGTCTGTGCTTTGGTTCCATCCCATGTTTTAGTTGCTTACTAGCTGCTTTTCCCTCGTCCCCCTCCAGTCACATCAAACATGAGTGCTGTGTACTCTCTGGCCTGTGCTGACATGGTTCAGGCCAGTCCATGCTCAGCACTCAGGGTCCAGTCTGAGGGGCAGCTCATTAATGAGGTCTTTGTTCTGCTCCCTTGCCAGAAGTAATCTTACTGTGTTCTGCACCCCAGAAACTTTTTACTTATTTTTATCTCACTTAGGCAATATCACCTCACTTAGGGAACTTAATCACAATTGATGTGGTATTCATTTCAATAGGTTATTAATAAAACTTGGGCTTTCTTCCAGCCTGGCTGGTATCAGACTCTCCTACCGTAGAAACTTCTTCAGGTTAAGGAGCATCTCTTACCATATCTATTTCCTGATGAGAGTTAGACATTATATAGGTAACTGTCAGAAGACATGTTCAAGATTGGCTGAGGGGAATGTGCCATTTTCTTCTCCTCCAGTGAAAGTCAGTGTTTCATCCTCCTCCTCCTCCCCTCATTCACCATTTCTCTTTCTCTCTCCTCCTCCTCAGAGAACTCTGTCAAGATTTCATCAAGTACGAACTCAGAGGATATAATGTTGAAGTGCGGTAGGTTGCCTGCCTTTTCAGGCTTCCATAAACCAACTCTGTTTATTTCTCTTTAGTTCCAGATTCCAACAATGTCTCACCCATCTTGGCTGCCACCCAAAAGCACTGGTGAGCCCCTCGGCCATGTGCCTGCGCGGATGGAGACCACCCATTCCTTTGGGACCCCCAGCATTTCAGTGTCCACACAACAACCACCCAAGAAGTTTGCACCAGTAGTTGCTCCAAAGCCTAAATACAACCCGTACAAGCACCCTGGAGGTGAAGGTAAGTGGGGGGCTTCAGAGTCAGGTGCCCAGAGTGTGGGAGAGTTCAGTGTGAGAAAAGTCATCTATCTGTACTATGTTGTGTCAGAAAAGGTAGCTCAGGAATTCAGTGTGCTTATCATAGTTAATAGACTGTCAAAGTTTGAAAACTATCTAGAAGCTATCAAGGCCAACCTTTCTTTTAGGGATAAAGAGAGTGAGACCTCTTAGGGGTTATATGGCTGTGGTTTTACAGTGAGTTAGTGCCCCAGCCAGAACTAGAACCCTGATCTTTTCATTCAAAGCTCAGTGCCCTTCTACTGTGTTTACCTTCCAATCCATCCCATTGTCCTAGAGAGAGGTGTCTGTCACTCAGTTCCACCTCCCCCTGGCTGTTGGACACATGTCTCCACATTGCTGCCAAGAAGTAGTCTGACGGGAAATCCTTAAGAAGTGAACCTCACAAGTCACCTGGAATTGTTAAGACTAAAATTGTTAAGACTCCCCTAGGCTGCTATAGGATAAAGTTGTCTGGAGAGCTCAGTGAGATCTGCATTTGCTGAATGTGAGCGTAGCCTAGTTCTAGGGGTGGTGACAGCAGTATGTTCAATTTTCATCAAGCAGGAGTTGGATGAGCCATGGGAGCTCAGCATGTTGGGGGGTGCACCAAACGTCATAGGCAGCACCAAGAGTGCCATACTGTTGGGTTGAAGAGCTTCTGTATTTTTCCTGATCAATGTCAGCAGCTCAGCCCAATCCATGAAATAATGACTTGTAATTGACAACAGAGGAATGGTGAACTTCTGGGAGTGGAGAGCTGAGAGACAGTCAAAGGAGATTCAGCGCCCCCTTTCTGTGTTTTCTCTCTTACCCCACCCACACTTCAAAAAAATGACCCTACAGTCCCCGTGCTGTGATGTTTCTTATTGCTTCGTGGGTGACATGCTTGTGTTTCTTCTGGCAAGTTTTTGTGATACTGTTTTACACTCTGTGGTATAGTTCGGTCTTTCTCTTTTCCTCCCAGTCCTCTCCCTTCCCCCAGTAAATACATCACTCGTCCTTTGTCCTTTGGTGTTATCATTAGAATCGAGTGACTTCGGGAGTCAGAAGCCTCTTCCAGATATCCAGCTTGTGTGAGGGGGGCTGGACGCTTAGGGAGGTGGTAGGGAAGTCGGGCATCAATGCGCACTCTTAAGCTAGGACCGTGGGTCTTTGGGTATCCTTTTTCCAAAGAGGGCAGCAAGGAGACCATCAGAGAGTCACTCTGGAAAAACAGGAAGTGACATTCTGGGTGTTCTACTAATCTCCATGGCAGTGTCTTGAGTTTTATCGGTCTTGAAGGAGACTGCCTCTCCACAGTCAATGTAAGACTTAGGGGAACTGATTTTCTTTTTTCTTTAGTGGTGATGCTTTAGTGGTTGCCAGACTGGGGCTAAGATTTGGAAGAGAATCCCTCCTCACTAGGACAGGAAGGGCCGTATATTGGCTTCCTTATTTGTTTTTTCAACATTTTCCCTTATTTGCTTCCTTTTTATTTTGTCCCCTAATTTTTTTTGGGAAATCTGAAATGGACTTCCCTCTCCTATGAAAAGAATAAGGAGTAGGAAGTAAGCCTGTGAGGAAGGCTTCCTTGTGTGACAGCCTCTACCTACCTCAGGGGTGCGGGGGCAGGTCCTGTATGAAGTAGGCTGGGGCCTACATGAGGTACATGGTGTATTTGAGGGAGGAGGAGCAAGCAGCCATCTCCCTACAGACCCCTGTGTTCTGAATGCTGTGAGTTGAGTGGTGTGGCCCCTCAGGTGACTCTTGCTCTTGAGATGCTCTGCTCGCTTCACTGTGCTCTGTGAGGATTGCTTACGGCCTCTCTACTTCTCTGGGGACACTGGCCACCTCTTCAGACCTCTGCCCCTCACAACCATTTGCTCTTTCTCAACATCCCACCCCCACCCTTTTTGTTACCTGTCAACATCCTACTGGTGTTGCCTTCTCCAAAATGGCCAGACATGGCCTAGATCAGAGTTTATCATTCCCTTCTCTGGGTTTCCATATATATCGCATTCCTTGAGTCTTGCTGTTCTGTTTTTTGGTCATTCCTCTTGCTCTGTCACTGTTCAACGTATGGTCTCTGCAGAACGTTCTGCCTTCTCATACAACCCTATGAGGTAAGTGTTGTTTTCATATGGGAAATGGGAGTTGAGAGAGGAGAGGTGACCTTCTCTATGGTTTTGTGGCTCCTGCATTTCTGAAGCAAGTCTGTTGTCCTCGCCCAGGTGCTCGCCTGCTTGCCCTTCTCTTCCTGGCAGTTCTGGCTCCTAGGCCCTGTGTGATGGTGATACTTCCTTGTAAGAATGTAAGCTTTGTTTCCCCATTTAAGCAACAAGACATGGTTTCTCACTCGTCCTTATGTTCCTCTTGGCTCCTATTATGCTACTGTGTTTTTAGTAGGAATGATTGTGTATGGTCAAATGTATGTCTGTATGTTCTTCTGTATGTATATATTTGGATGGATGGCGGATGGCTGGATGGGTGAGTGCTCTGCTCAGTAATTCTTCTCTTGCAATAAACAGTTTGGAATATGGCATCCTCATTTGAAGCAACTCAGTCTCATTTAATTTCTGAAGTCTTGATTCTTTCTTGCAATTCTGCCAATCTCTCTCTCTCTTTTTTTTTAATATAACCTTTTTTGAATACGTGAAAGAAGAAATTTCCCTTGCATATATACATTTTAAAGAAATATGGGGAAAGGTTCATGGATATTCAGACTTTGTTTTTAAATGAAGCTGCATCTCTTCATCTGCTCTGTATTATGACATGATATTGGTTGGAAGTGTGAGATTTGCTTTACTCTCTATTTAATTTAAATGTTAGTACATTCTCTGTTACTCTAAACACTTATGATTTATGTTATTTTTTGTTTATATTTTTATACATTTTTAAAGTTCATAGCCGTTTTCCTCCTCCCCCCCCGCCCCGCCCCGAGGTCCATTTAGAATGCTCTGAACCCTTAGTGAAATCCCCAGACAGTGGGTAACACAGTTTTTACACACAGGGTGAACTGAAGATGCCGGGGTCTTGTGCCCTAGCTTACCTGTTCTTTGCCTTTAGTACATACTCTCCCTTAGTTTCTCGCCCCTAGAGTCTTTTCATTCACAGCTTAGTTCAGAGCCTGATGTCTAAGAAGCTTAACTGCAAAGACGGGAAGCTAGAATTAATAGAAAGCATACAGTCTCTCCTTTTCTGGTGGAAATGTGAGAAGTGCAGGGAACAGGTAGAAGTTATTTGTTCAGAGGTGCACCGCCTGCTCAGGGCTGAACTTGGGTCCCCTGTGTCTGAGTCCAGAGTTACACAGGACCTGGGACTATATTCTAGTGAGACCTCTTTCTCAGTGTGCCATAACCTCTTCATTCACCTCCTAGAATTCTTATCACAATGTGCCTTCCAACGCACTTCCTTGTAAATGAGCCTGTGTCCTTGGAGACAGGTAGGCTTGGAGTTTGTGGAGGCAGGGGCTGCCTGACTCACTCCTTTGCTCCCAGGGACACCGACAGGATACCCACCACCTAGTAGGTTCTCTGCAATGTTGGGGAAAATGGTTAAGCTGTAGCGATAAAAACCTACCTATTCAGGCCCAGATCCCGGCTTCACAGCCACCTGTTAGGTGTTAGGCTTTGTGTTTGAATTACCTTTATCCTCCTACCCCCCATTCCTTGAGCTTTTTAAGTCCAGGAGTGAGGGAACCACTTCCAGGAACCACCTGGAAGTTTTTGATGCTGTTTCTTCCCTTCGTGTTCTGTCTGCAGTGTCTGGGGTGTGCTTTCTCATTTCTGTGTTCTGACTGAGAGTGGCTAAGTACCCACATGTTCTGCACAGCAGCTTATATTTATGGGATCCCATATTTCATGAGTTCTCTCTCTTTTTTAAAACAATATATGTATTTTTTTTATTTAAGTAATCTTTACACCCAGTGTGGGGCTCGAACTCAAAACCCCGAGATTAGGAGTCACAGGCTCTGCTGACTGAGTCAGCTGGGAGCCCAACTGTCATAAATTCCTTTTAAAAGGTTCTGCTAATAACCTTTCTCTAAAGGGCTTTGTTGTTTTTCCTGTTTAGTTAGCTGCTCTTTAGGCCTTCAGATCCCCGTTTCTTGCTACTATTGTTCTCAGACTTTCTGGGGATCTTCTTTAACGACTTGTATCTAGCATCTCAGTCCTCTTTGAGTAACCCTGCATTTCTTTTCTTTTTCTTTTTTTTTTTTTTTAAGACTTTACTTATTTATTTGACACACACAGATCACAAGTAGGCAGAGCAGCAGGCAGAGAAAGAGGGAGAAACAGGCTCCCCGCTGAGCAGAGAGCCAGACTTGGGGCTCAATCTCAGGACTCTGAGATCATGACCTGAGCTGAAGGCAGAAGGTTAACCCACTGAGCCACCCAGGCGCCCCTAACCCTGCATTTCTAGATGTCTTCTTGTGTTTAGTACATTAAGCTTATGAGGCCATATATATTTTTTATTATTTTGCCTGCTTACAAAGTTTATACTGTTAAATACCTGTGGTTGGTTTTTTTGTTTGTTTGTTTGTGGGATGTTTGTTATGTATGTATGATTTTTGTCTCATCATCCTCTATTTTTGGCTGATGAGGACAACAAGATAATTTTTTTTTCCTGGTCTTTAAGTACTTGCCAGTAATGTTCTGTATTCTATAGTATGGGTCTTCCCTCTTCTCCAGATTTGCAAAAACAAAACCAAATCAAAAACACAAAGCCTTAGACTTTGATGGCAGAACCAGGGTATAGATCTTTTTCTGTTCTTGGTAGATACGAAAGTAAGTGAACTTTCCTACTTTACTAATACATTATTCTTTTGAGATGGTTCTGAAATGTTCCTGTCATGACAGCTCTGGGAATTGGAAATATACAATCACATGCACATGCATGAGCGTGTGCACGCGTGCGCGCGCACACACACACACACACAATCTTTTTTTCTCTTTTTGTACTCTGGCTGAATGAAATATGATAATTATAATAGATTATCATGCAGAATCATTTGTAAATTTGTAAATTTGGGGTTGCCTTGTGAACTGAAATTTACTTTCTCCATTTTCTGAAGTTCCTTTGAAAAAGATTTTCTTATATGAAATTTTTGAAAAACTGACTGCCTAGGGTATGAAGTCAAGGGAACTCTTTCAGTAGAAGTTCTTTGTGTTTGTATAGCCCTTTATAGTTTCTCCTACACTTTGTCCTACATATTCACCATCATTTCATTCTCCATAGGTGATTCCAACTCTATGAGTAGAACAGATGTTATTGCCATTTTGCTGAGTGGTAAACTACCAGAAGTGAAATAACTTATTCAGTAATAACCCTGTAGCTAGTAAAATAATAGAGCCAGCTTCTACTTTCTGTGTCTATTGCTCTTACTGATGTTAAAGGATTCTATTTATTGGAAATTAGGATAGACAGCTTCCTCTCCTCTAACTCCACTACTTCATTATTACATGATTTTTCTGGGATTGGTTTCAAAATGGTTGCTCTTCTCACAAACTGTTTCTACATATATTACCTTATATAATTCTAGATAACATATCTAAGACCTCTGTTTTCAAGCTTTGCCTACACTGGTTCACCTTTAGACTTGAAAAATCCAATCAGAGTAGGTGAAATGAATTCAATGAGAGTTCTAAACCTGGAAATTTGTGACTAGATCTCCATGCTTTCTGCTCCCCCAAGGTTATTCATCCATTTTGAGGAGGAAGGGAATAGGTATAGGCAGTTTGCTAATCTGGAGTAGACGTAGTAGCTGAAACGAAATGCAGTCACCAACAATGGAATCCCCCATGGTGGAGAAGACAGCCACTCTTCCTTCATTTCTGCTTTTGTGACAGAATGGTTCTTCATGCATTAATCACAAAGTCTTTGTGAGCAGCAGAACTAGAAAAGAGTGTGAAGGTCATGTGTTCTATTTCTTCCATGTCAGATGTGACAACTCAGAATAAGAGGGAAGGGAATGGCTTCCCAAGTTAATCCAAGGGTTTGGGGCTGAACTGGGATCCAAGCCCGGGTTTCCCAAATGTGCGCATTCCACTGCATCTGCATTGTTACAGATTGGCTCCTAGGAATTGATGAGTCCCGGATTACTGATACTTGGTAGAGAAGTAACTGTTAGTGATATGACACTGGTTTGGCTGGACATACTTTCTTTCTCAACAGAAGCTAACATGTGAAGGAAATAGATGACCACCAGTGGCAGTACAGTTAAATAACCATAGCGTGGACTTTCTCCACCATTTTTGTGTTTAAAAAGGCCAATTTGGTGCTGCTTCTTTTCTTATGGTTAGTAAACTTTCTTTTTTCTTTTTTTAATGAAACTTAGAAGAGCAGGTGGCAGAAAATGTGGGAGGACTGATTGTGAACTCTGAACAATGATATCTAAATATTTAGACTCATAGTTTGCTAGCTTGTCTCTGGAGTCCTGTAGTTTCTGTCCCCCACCTTGAAAGGTAAATCCAGCCTGCGACTTTGCAGGTACAAATGGCGGATGTCTTCTTTCCATAATCCTGACAGTCCTGTTAGGTTGCCAGCAACCACATGAGAACAATTGCAGCTTCTTAGACGTTTGTTATAATTATGCATGGGTTGTCATGAGGACAGTCACAAAGTCATGGAAACATCAGGAGCTCTAATGACACTCGGGTTTGACTGGCATGCTCCTTTTCTCGTCCGGGGTAAGTGTGTTGAGCCTCATCTATCACTGTGGAGTGCTATACATGAGTTTTAATTTTCAGAGCCTCAGGGGGGAAAGAAAAGGACAAGCTGTTCATTCATTAAAGGGTCAGATAACAATTGTATTAATTTGATCTTCACATCACTTCTTTCTGAAGGGAAAAGAATTTGTAGTTCTGTGGGGGACGTTAGATTTGTACCAAATATTCACAGGCCTTATTGATGCTCCAGAGAGCCAAGGTTCATGCTGATTCGGGGGTTGGGGTATTCACATTGGAGCCTCAGGTTCACCACCTGACCTTGATGATGACATTTTCCTTACTTTATAAAAGTAGCTGATGGTGTTGATTACCTGACAAGATTGTTTGAGCATTGGATATAATAATGAGTATGAAAAGGTTTTATAAACCAGAAAATACCTTACAACTCTAAGGAACTGCTGTGGTGTGCTTATTCAACAGTTGTTTCCTTACAACAAATTTTTGTATCAGGCTCTCTTCTAGGGACTGAACGAATGGCAATGAGCTAACCAGAGATTAATTCCTGCCCTCATGGAATGTGCTTCTTGCTATAATAAAAACAATTAACTTTTTATTCATTTTAAGTGATATGGAAAAAAAATAGCATTTATTTAATAAATACATTTCATAATCTTATACATACTATACTAATTATCCTAAATTATAGTACTAATATTATAAGACTAATACATGCGTAGTAATGTGACTCTAATTATTACTAATAAAGGTATTAATATATACTGATAAAGATTATTAACTTCAAGTAATGATGATGGGAATCACGGTGCCTCAGTATTACATAAACTATAAAATTCTAGAACCAGGATAAATCTTGCAAATTATCTCATGCAACCCTTTCGTTTCCTAGATGAGGATAGTTATTTTACTAATTTTCTGGGAGGAGTCAGGCCTTTGCCCTAGGAGTGCTGTAAATAACAAACAGAATTAGTGAATTGAAGGTGAGGGTGGTTTCCCCAGTTTTAGAGGCTCAGAGGTCAGGGGCCTTGTTCAGTATTACAGAGCGGTCAGTGGTCCAGTTGAGCTTTGATCCTCTGGATCCCTTCCACAGTAACCACAGTTCTGTGTCACTGACGTGTTTTGGATGACTTGTTTAGAAGCTCCAGCAATAGAATTCATTTATGTGGACAGAGTGGATTAGGTGTTTTAGAACAAAGAGAAGTTCATGGATTGTTAACAAAACCTCTTTTATTTTGTAACCTGTCAGCATAATTATCTGTGGAAGTGAATTCCTTAATAAGGTAGAGGACTTCAAAAACGATGAAAAATGCTATGTTCTGTAGTGAGGTGCTCATTAATTTTTTTTATTTTTAAAGTCTATAAATGTATAATATTATCATCACTCCATAGTTTAAATCTAAACAAAGCTTAATTTCTTTTTCAAAAATAAAAGTAAATATAGAAATAAAATATCACTGTACAACTATTGGGATAACTAAAATAAAAAAAAATGCTGATAGTGATGTGGAGGAACTGGATCACTCATACATTAGACTGGGCTAAATGGTATGACCACTCTGTAAAACTTTTGGGCAGCTTTTCCACCAACATCTATCAACCATATGATTCAGCAGTTGCACTCCTGGAAATTCAGTTCAGAAACGTGAGAAGTTATGCTCACGCAGAAACTTGTACCTGAAATGTTCATGGCAACTTTTTTTCATAATGACAAGATACTAAAAACAATCCAAATGTCCTTCAATGGTAAATGTTTCAACAAACTCTGGTACACCAAACAATGCAATAATGCTCTTAATCAATAAAAAAGAACGAACTGTTGATATGTGCGGCAACCTGGATTGACCTCAAGGATGTAATGCTTAATGAAAAAAGAAGTCAGTCTCAAAAGGTTACATATACTGTATGATTCCATTTATAAGACATTCTTGAGATGACAAAACTCTGGAGATGGAGAACAGATTCATGGTTGCTAGGGAACAGAAATGAGGGATGGAGTGGGGCAGGGAGTGGGTGTTCATACCAAGAAAAAGCAACAGGGAGTCTTCTCGTGTTGGTGGAGCAGTTCTTTATCTTGGTTGTAGTGGTAGTTGCATTAATCCATACATGAGATGAAATTGCATAGAACTATACAGACACAAGTGAATGCAGATAAAAAAAAATGGTGAAAACAGAGTAAGGGCTACCTAACAATAAAACAATAATATCTGTTTCCTGGTTTCCATATTGTATTCTACTGTGTCAGACGTTACCATTGAAAGAAGCTGGACGTGTGGTACATGGGCATCTAAGCAGTTTTTACAACTTTCTATGAGTATAAATTCCAAAATAAAAAGTTCAGTGATAAGAGCTATATCATATATATGGATTTCTAAATGTTTTCTTCTCCTTTTAAGTGCCATCATACATGGGCAGCAAATTGTCTGCACCATATTTTAATGGTTACTGTTATAATCTATGGCTTAAACCAGAGGTTTTTAAAGCTGACTAGTCTTCATAAAGACTTGGGGAACTTTTTTTTTTAAGATTTATTTATTTATTTGAGAGAGAGAGAGAGAGAGAAAGTGGAGGGAAGGGCAAAAGGGGAGGAGAGAGAATCTTCAGGCAGACTCCCTGCTGAGCGAGGAGCCCAACGTGGTGGCTCAATTCCATGACCCTGAGATCATGACCTGAGCCCAAACCAAGTGCCGGATGCTTAACCAACTGAGCCCCCCATGTGCCCCCGGGAACTTTTTTTTTTTTTAAGAAGAAACACACAAACCCTGGGGCTCATGTCATAACTACAGATTTAGAATTTCAAGGCATTGGCACCAAAACAAAACAAAACTCCCTAGAGAGTTCAGATTGAGCCTCAACCAAAGTTTGGAAACCGTTCATTTATTTCAGTAACTCCAGGGAATGGTGTTTTAATGCCTGTTGAATCGTCTTCAGGTCCTGTGGGTACACACTGTCTTCTTAGTTAATGACATGGCTTTTGAAGTCTTAAGTATTTTTTATCATGTGAACAATGGAGAGGTTCAGGGACTCAAATCATTCTTCACCTTGCTGTGCTTTTCCCTCTGTGCTTTCATTATAACGGAGTTTTCTGCATATGTTGTCTCAAGGAATTTTAATTGGGACCCAAAAACAGAAGAAAGAAGATTAAAAAAAAATTTTTTTTTCTTCTAGAATGCTTTAACAATGCCCAGACTTCTGCACTATGGAGTGCTTGGTACTGTATTATTTCAGGTACCGATGCCTGAAACCTCATCTGATTTTGGGTCATGATAGGCCTATGTTAATCATCTATAAGTGGATTTATTATGGATATTATAAAAATAAATCTGACACCTGAGCCTTTGGGCAAATATACCATATAAGGAAATCATACCCTAGAACAATGGTTGACCCTAGGAGCTGCAAAGAGAAAAAAAAATATCACGGTACTATATTTTTATCATTTTTTCTTAAATTTATTGTAGCTGGAGACTGGAAGGCTAAGCACAGCTCCAGGACAGAAGAGTACAGGTCCCTGAGATGTGACACCTCAAGCTTTCTAGCACTTTGACCACCTGTATTCTCCATTGCTGTCTCTTCTTAGTTTTATATGTTGCTAATCTCAAAGGGAGTAGATGGCTCATTACACAGGATAGACCTAGAATAGGCACCAAATCTCCATAAAGTTCTGTAAACTAAGTGCTGTAAAAGAATAGCAAGGATGTGTTGTAGGAGAGAGCTTCACCAAGGAGGGCCATCTGAGCGGGGTTTTGGAGAATGGGTGAGTTGTGTGCCACATAGTAAAGGGTGGTGAACAGCAAGCAAAGGAAATAACATGCAAAAGCCAAGAAGGATACCCATTCTCATCCTTGTAATTTTGACAGCCTTTTTCTGATGTCTTTAAGCAGCTAATCTGGTCTTCTATTAGTCCCTTTTGTAGTAGGAGCCAAGGAACATCATCCTGAGTAGACTGAGATTCTAGCATGCTCTAAAACATAGCTGTAGGAATAGCTCCAGGAAGTTGAGTAGCCAAGAGGAGGAAGCACCAAGAAAAAAAAGGAAACTGACCTTATTACACCGTGGGCAAGAAGCCTCTGCCTGGTCCTGGCAGGAAAGACATGCCATTTCCACCAAGTGTCTATCATGGCTGAGAATGAAATATATCTGTAGATAGATGATGAGACAGACAAGAATAATAAAGAAAGCACTCCCCAAATTAGGTCAGACCAGCCTTATTTACTTAGGCAAACAAATGTGTGAAGTGAGGAAACTTGAAATCTTTTTGTTTTTATGTGTTTCTTTCTTACTTATCTGCATTTTGGATGATCCTGAGAAAACAGGAAGCGATGAAAGAAGGACTTTATTATGAAATATTCATTACAACTTGCCACTTTAAAGATGTGTGTTTGTGTGTGCCTGTGTGTGAATGGATTTAAATTCCTTTCCCACGTAATATTGTGTTCAGTCACCACCATATGTTGTGAACGTTATTATGGTTCCTACATTATTATAGTTCCTAAAGGTAAATGAAAAATCTAAGATTCAGAGAACCCACAAGCGAGGCTTATAAATGTAGAAGCCACATGTTACCAAATTTTAATTCTTTGCCTTAAGTAAAATATTACTATTATACATAACCACTGTGTAATAGTCATTGATTATTACTACTACAAAACAATTTCTTTGGCAGAACATTGTCATAAGAATGGGAAAAACTTTTTTGAGGTTTATTAGCCTATTTCATCTGAAAGCTACTCTGCTTTACTATTAACTTGATTTTTTAGCTGCACTGTAAAAGGTAGGTATCATCACCCTCAATCTCCAGAGAATATAATACAAACAACCAACATAAGGCAAAGCTGGGATTTGAAACCTTGTCTCCTAATTCCACGTATAGAGCTTTTCCTTAGCACTACACTGCAGCTAGTGTTAATGCTATTCGTATTTTGTATTAAAAGAAGAAAAACTTACACTGTAATTTTCCCCAATCATTACCATTCACAGCTGTTAGAAATTTGAGTTCGTCCAAATAACATGCAAAAATTACCTGTGAATGGGTGTGTATAGGATAACGTATGGGAAGTATAAAACAGCCAAAGTAATCTCAAGAAGTCATTACTAAGAAGACATTTCAGAGAGCTTTTGAATAACCCTTTGAAAGCTCCATTAATTCAGGTGAATTATGTCATCTTCCCTAAACTTTTTAGATATCACTGGTAGTCTCATTGGCATTAAAATGAAATTAAAATGAAATTTAAATGACATTTAAATTTGCTGGCTTTGTTATTGATAGATATATATGTCAGATATGTAATAGCTATTTGGTAGCTATTTGATATCTGATATATGACACATTAGATATATAGCTATTTGGAGCTTATTGAGTGCTTCCTTTGTTAAAATTATTTACTAGGAAAGATGGCCAGTACATGAAGTATATCTGGAAATATCGCCATTTGACCTTGGAGTGTCCTACATGCCCATTTCATATGGTCCCCAGTAATGGCTTTTACTTTGTCGCACCTCACCTTCTGCATTTATTCTGGTTCTTCCAGCAGGGACACTTTTGGAACACTTAATGGCATTTTATTGAATGGGGCTCTGTAAGTGATCGGAAAAGAGTACAAACACATCCTCATCCTTCAGTGGGTTATATTTGTATTTGAAACTTGACATATGGAAAGGAAAAGTTAACTAACAGTAAAGAGTATAAATTCTGTGAAGTGGCCCTCTGGCTATTTTCTTGGAGGACTTGGAAAAAAGAGTTTACTTGGGGGCAGGACAGGGCTGGAAGGCTGCTAGTGGAAAGACTCAGTGTACAGGCAGTGCTGAAGTGTGGAGACTCCAGCATCAGATACACCTGGGTTTAAGTTTGAGTTTTTGTCTAATTCTCTAGGAACGTGGGCTACTTAGGTTAAGTAGCTACTTAAGGTCTCTCAATTTATTCTTACTTCAAAAAAATGTATGTATCTTTAAAAAATATGTATCTCAAAGAGTTGTTTTCAAAAATCCAGTGAATGTGTTGACAGAGTATCATACAAAATAATAGCTAACCCAACAGAAGCCGCCATTGTTACTGCCACTGTTATTAAAATTAAAGCATGAATATTAGATCTTGGAGTCATAATCCGTAGTTTTTCACCCATAGATTTTTAAAAATCATTATTGTCCAGATGTAACTCTTGCTGGCTGTTTTTGAAAATAAACTTAGTTTTCAGGGCACTTGGGTGGTGCAGTTGGCTAAACGTTGGACTCTCGATTTTGGCTCAGATCATGGTCTCAGGTTCATAAAATCGAGCTTTGAGTTCAGTGTGCAGTGCTTGGGATTCTCTGCCTCCTCCCCCACTGCTCACATTCTCTCGCTTTTACATAAATTAATTAAAAAAAGAGAAAATAACCTTACTTTATCCTTTTTTGTTCTATAGAGATGTATCAGGATTGGCTTGTCTTAGTTTGTTCCCACTAGAATGATGATGTTTTGGTATGTCCTATTTTGAATTTGTAGAACAAGTATCTCCGAGACTTTACTTGAAGTGTGCTGTTAAAAAAAAAAAAATTCATATTTGTGGTCTCTTTAAGAAAAAGCATTTTTATTATTGCAATATCATTGTAGATAATAATGGAAAAAAAAAGGAATTAATTAGGAATTAATTAATCAGAGGAAAAAAATAGGAATTAATTAGGAATTCCTTAGTTAGGAATTTTTATCTTGGGTCCAATTCATCTCTGGGATTTATACTTGGGATTTCACCAGTCTCCTGAAGTTGTATTTATACTTGGTCCACGTGTATATCTTTTCCAGGGAAGGGGTCCATATGTCCTCAGACCCTCAAAGAGATGCTTAATTCACTCATTAAGAAAGATAACACCCCTTGCCTAAGAGGTCACCAGTGTCTCATGCCAGTCATATTGGTGCTGCTTAAGTAAGAGCCAAATTTCCATTTTTCTCTTACCAGAGTTAAGAGGCACTGTGTGAAGAGAGAGCTGAGTATTTCATGGTGGTGATGATGGTGTTTCTAATAATTATACCAGAAAATAAATGCTTAAAAATATAATGTACACCATGTATACAATTATATCCTGCTATATGATTTTCATATACCTTCATACCATATGTATTTGCACCTCTCCTCTGGGTACTGCAAATGCCAGGTGTGGTATGGGGATGGCTGAGGCATGAGTTCTTTCCCCCGAGAGGGATGCAGAGCAGGGCTAGTGACCTGGAGGCTGGGATAGGGACCCCATTTGGTAGCTGAGGAGATCAAATCTCTGCGATGAGATTGCTTGTACCTGGTCTCACAGGTAGAGAGGAGATTCAAGAATACTTCTTCTGAACCCAAATCAGGTTCTTTATATGGCAGCATGTTTTCTGTTGCTTAGCATAGAACTATTACCCATACATTTTTACTTATTTCTCTTATATGTGAATTTCAAATGTCGTATTTGTTCTGCTTCCATTATTGCAGTTTTGAATGATGATTCATTCATGCAGTGGCCTATTTTACTGAACCACAATAGCTTGGGTAGAAAGGGAAAAAAAAAAGATTCAACATACTCAGGAATGGAAAGCAGCCATCTTTTTATAGCTAAAATTGCAAACATCTGGCAATTACTCTATTCTACCTCCCTTCAAAAAAGAAGACTCGTCCCTTCAACTGGAGCCCGCCACTGTGTCTAATCAAGGCAGCTATGCGAGCCTCAAGGAGCAATAGGTTTTGATGCAAGGAGGCCATTGCCTAACCCAGTTGGCCATAGTCTCTTTGGAAAGCACACTATTTAATGCTCCCCATATGGTACTGTATTATGTAATGATAATAATGGTAATATGGCAATTAATGGCTGCAGAGAATCCCCTTTTGCTTTTCTGCCCTGGCTAATTTGTGGTGCCTCTGATGGCAGCTTTCATATTTTGCAAGTTAACCGTTCAGGTTAAACTTTGCCTCTCTCTACTCATGGACTCATGGACAGAAGGGTCAGCTACATAAGTCCAACCAACAATTACCCACTTGACTTTATTCTTATAAACTGGTCTATTAAAATGTTGAAGGAACAAATCAATTTCTTTCTCAAGCTTGACAGTGATCTTTGAGTCAAAAAGCGATGTGACATGGTTATGGTCCCTTAGTACCCCACCCTGATTTCTTAGTGAGATAATTGTTTGTGAAACTTGTTCTTCCCTCACTGGCAAAAGTCATCTCTGTTGGCAGGGGAAGTGAGAATGGCTGGTGGTTTGCAATAAGGGCTGAGAATCAGAACTTCTGCATTTTTCTCTTGGGGCTAATGCCAGCTTTCACTCTGGCCTTGACCAATACATTTACCTTTCTATTCCCCATTTACCTTTCTCTTCCTCTAGGCCACTGAAGGGTAGAGGTGGACCCTCCTTTCCCAGCTTCTGCCAACCTCACTATTGTTCTCATTTGCTGTGGGGAATCTGGGGAATCTTGGTCAATAATCCTCAGTAGTTTTGAAGGAACAGAAAAGCTATAGTAGGAAAAAAAAATAAAACATGTTCAAAAGCATGGTGATATTAAAAAACAACCCCATGTACTAAAAATAGACTGTTTTCTAGTGTTAGCATATTATGGTACTTGGAAATCATAGACATTCAGTGGGGGCCCTGAGCTTATTTAATATGCCTGTCTCTTGTTTTTATGCCTTTCGTAGTACTTTGTTCAGTATCAAAAGCCACAGCTTTTCCCTTGCTAGAAGAATTTTGCTAAGCGGTCTCTCCTGCCAGTCTTCCCAAAATCCCAGTGAATTTTCTAAACACCTCATTAACCTGAGTGTAGCTTTGGTAGAGGTAAGACTGTAACTAGTAATTTTCTGGTTAAAGAAAGAAAGAAAGAATGAATGAATGAAGAATGAATATATGAATGAATGAATAAATGAAAAAAAAAATCAGTACTCGTAACAACCTAAAATCCATCTCTTACTCAATACAATTATTCCACACAGAGCCATAGTGATCTCTGGAATCTCTCAAAATGGTGGATGTCCCCTTTTCTCTGTCTCCATCCAGTGTGTTCTTGATAGTTCTAGCCTTTGTTCGTCATGAGCACATCATGGTCCTTGGACTTGTTTATTATGAACTAGTGTTGTAGCTCATTTCCTCTTCTCCTTGAAGACCTTGCTTGTGTGGAAAAGGGTATGCCAGTGTGCCTCTTTGCTTTAGTCTGCACACTTCCTAGAATGTAGCCAGTGCCCTATTGTGGGGGGCACCATCCCTTGATGGTTCTCTACGCTCACTATACTAAACAGTCACCTGGCACCTCCAAAAATTACCAAGACTTGGGCCACGCTCTCAGATATTCTAATGGAATTGGTCTGGGACTGGCACCATTTTGGGGAAATACTACTCAAATTTCAGGAACTACTGAGGTAGGCCATTCTCTTACCTGATACTGATCATCTGATACCTCATCTTTCCCAGGTTGTCCCTCCAGCTTTCCTTGGATATTTCTAGTGCAGGAAATTGAAATTCCCTCTTCTGCCTTTGGACAACTCTGATGTGTTTTGAAAGTTTACCTTTACTTTGATTTGAAATCTGACTTCAGAAAATGCGACCATATCTTTGAGTTTTACACCTTTATAATCTCTTGCCACAGAGTTTACTTAGTACTTAAAGCTAAAAGCATCTGCCCTCCAAGAAAAACAATAATAACAGAAAAACAACTTTTGGTCACACCTCCTTGATTGTGACCCAGTCCTCATTAGATGGGACCTCCCCCTTTACCACTTTGGCATTATAAATCTCTGGGAAAGCAATAGGGAAGAGCAAAGGGACAAGCCAAACAAGGACTTACTCTGGTGAGGTAATGTCAGACAGAGTTACCTTGTCAACTAGACAGTTTGGCTTTGTGAACAGGAACTCTGTGCTGGTCAGCGTTAAATTCACAACGTCTAACACGGTCCAGGCACAGAGGAAGCGTTTAATGAATACTTATTGAATAAATGAGAGTTAAAAAGTTGATTAAGGTGGCTCAGTTCGGATTAAATATACAGAAACTGATGGTTTCAAACATTTATCTATTTGTGGTGGGGGGAGAAAGAGAGAGAAAATGTGTGCAGGGGAAGGGGGATAGAGGGAGAGTGAAAATCCTTAAGCAGACTCCCTTTAAGCCCACAGCCCGATCCAAGGCTCGATCCTAGGACCCTGAGATCATGACCTGAGCTGAAATCAAGAGTCAGACACTTAACCAACTGAGCCATCCAGGCGTTCCCCCCCCCCGCCAAAACCCTGATATTTTAAATGTAATAATACTTTACATATAGTGGAGATATTCCCTTTTGTAGAGGGAGTAAAGCTTAAAATATCTACTCACAAATTTAGTAAGAGATATGAGGGTTCTATATCTAAACAACACCAGCAAACCTAAAATAACAGCTCTCAAGCTCGCTGGAGGGACATAGCCTTCATAGCAATCCCCTGGTTCAGATACATCCTCTTAGGCAGTCTAGGTATGCTTTAGCTTGGATATCCAGTGGAGGTGGGAAGAGATTTAATTTATAGTGTCACCTGCATTACCTTTAGATTAGAAAGGTATTTCCCCGTACTTACATGGAACCTGGTGCCCCTCAAATCTATTTTTGGTCCTAGTTCTGCCATTCAAGCTTGTAGTACCTTCCTGATGAGCCCTTCATGCCTTTAAGATCGTGATTGCCTCTCTTCTCCTTCTCCTCCCTCCCTTCAAGCTGGACAGTTCCACTGCAGTGTTTGTAAAACTTTAAAAACACTTTAAAAGAAAAAAAAACGAGATCTAATTGGCGTATAGCATCATGTTAGTTTTAGGTGTACAACAGAATGGTTTGATGTATGTTTCTACTGTGAAATGATCAGCAGAGCAAGTTTAGTTACTATCCATCCATTCATCACTCTGTGTAGGTACACTGTTTTCTCTTTTTTTCTTGTGAGGAGAACTTTTTTTCTTTTTTAAAAGGATTTTATTTATTTATTTGACAGAGAGAAAGATCACAAGTAGGCAGAGAGGCAGGCAGAGAGAGAGGGGGAAGCAGGCTCCCTGCTGAGCAGAGAGCAGGTTAGGGGGCTGAGCCCCTGAGATCATGCCCTGAGCTGAAGGCAGAGGCTTTAACCCACTGAGCCATCCAGGTGCCCCATGAGGAGAACTTTTAAGATCTAATCTCTTAGTAAATGTCAGATGTCCAATACTGTATATTAACTGTGGTCGCCATGCTATACATTACAACCCCAGGACTTATGTATCTTGTAACTGGAATTTTGTACCTTCTACCAGTTTTAATTATTTGTATCCAGCCTATCCTGGGAAGCCTCGACTGTCGGGAGCCAGAACTGAACGCGAAGCCATTGAATGCAGATGGAGAATGACAAAATTCTCCCAAGAGGATCCCTTGTCCTCAACAAAGATGCGAGTACCAAGAATTGCTGTTATGATTGATGGCACAGTCAGGCTCACTTGTAGCACTGTTCTATTGGAATAAAATACTGATATGTATATGTATATTGACTGATTTATGTAGGTATATATGATATATATATATGTACTAATACTGTGGTTTTTTCATGGTGACCTTTAAAAAAAATCATGTGTATATTTCTTAAAAATATGATTTTTCCTTTACTATGCATGGAAAAGAATACAGGGTCTTGGAAGGTGGTAAGGCCACAAATGAATTGAGATCATTCCTGTGATTCCATGAAGTAGTCTGAGGAGGACAAATAGCATTTACAGTTGGAGAAATAAACTAGAGTTCTTGGAATCTGAGCAAATCTAAATTATGAGGGAACCAATTGGAAAAGCTAGAGTGCGGGATAACCGGTCATAAGAGCAAAACTATGGATATTAAGAAAATTATCACAATCACCTGTATGTTCTCGGCAACGGCTCTTCCTGGTATACCTTGCTCACAGGTTTAAGTTGTTTTGCAGCTCCTTAATCTTTATACTTACTTCCTTTTTTTTTTTTAAGGTTTTATTTATTTATTTGAGAGAGAGAGGATGAGAGAGGGGAAGGGGCAGAGGGAGAAGCAGACTCCCTGCTCAGCAGGGAGCCTGATGCTGGACTCCATCCCAGGACTTGGAGTCATGACCTGAGCCAAAGGCAGATGCTTAACCGACTCAGCCACCCAGGCGCCCCTCTTTTTTTCTTAAGAAGGATAATCTGCTACCTTTCTTCTGCTTGTGCCAACAATTTATTTGGGTATCACAGGCACATGCTGCCCTACCTGAGTACAGTGTGCCTCAGGCATAGACTCATTGGAAAAGTGGGCAAAGCTCTTCAGACTTCCATTGTATAGTTCAGGTGATGAAGTGGCAGCAAGTTGTTCCACAGTTATACTCCTCTTTGTCACTTATGAGTCCCTGTGTTTGGTCACAATGTAAAGAACACACAGAGTTACAGAAGCAGGTGATTCAATATTCGTAGACATCTGGAGAGGAAGCATTGACGAGATCATCTCCTAGAAACTTCTAAATATCTTTCTGTGCCAAGCTGAGAAGGCACAGGCATGATTCAAAGCCAAGTTCAATAAAATTGAAAGCCCTTTTATACCAGCACTCGTGACTTTGACTCCTCCCCCCATCCCAGTTTAGATGTTTTTTTGGTATGGATTTTATTTATCGTGGCCTTTTTCTTTCAATTAATTGAACCCTGTCAACCATAATTAAGGTTTGTTTTTTTTTCCCCCCAGGTTTTTATTTTATTTTATTATTTTTTTTTTATTCCAAGTGATTTTATTATTTTGGAGGGCTTCAGCTGTATTTCTATTTAAAGATTGGGTTACTTGAGGCTTTGTGTTTTTGTTAGTGATGAAGCTATACTATTCCGAGGTACTTTATCTCATGTATTTTCCTTTCTACTGGATATAGCCCAGATAAAAATTAACCTGTATGAAAACATTGTCCATTCTACACTGAAATTGTCATTGGGAATTACCTCTTATTCTGGAAAACAGTATTGTTCCAAGGTTGAGAAAGGAGACATCTTAGGACCTGTGCCCATATTAGGGGCTGCCAAGGAATTTTTCTTCTCTGGAACAACGGCCAGGACACTTGTTGCTAATAGAACAGGGTATTAACTGGACGTTTTGCTGGAAGTAGAGGAAGGACAAAACTAGAGCCATAAAGGGAATTTCAGGGCAAAAACCTCATAGTTAGAAGCTGGGCACTATGCTTGAAGTGCCCTTCAAACATCCTGTTTTCAGAAATAAACCCAACTGTCATAGCAACTGTTATTTTTTCCCCAGACTGAGTATAAAGAACCATGATTCCTAGTTAGTAGCTAGGATCTATTGCAAAGTTTGACTTTGTTCTGAATACAAGCTCAGAACTGTGTATGGAAACTCCACTGAAATGGGAGGACAAAAGGACCTACTAGAATAAAGGTAATTTTACCTTGAACACACTGAAAGGAGGTGGCAGCCAGTCAAGAAGGCAATCAGCACACGTGATACAACCCAACCGGATGGAAGTGTGTCCACGGGAAAGACGCTTTTGTGGCACATTATGGCTTACGCATATCACTGAACCACCCTGGGTTGGGTTCCTCAATTGTAAAACAATGAGATTGAACAATGTTGTCTCTTCACTTCCTTCTTTCTCTAAAATTATATGAAAGTATGATTCAGCTACCAAAATTGCATAAAATTGGTTACTCCTGAAGGGCTGGGCTAAAATTGTTCCCATGGAATATTATAAATTTAGTTAGGCTGTGAAATGGGCCATCGGCGCTCCATTTCTGTATGCCTTCAGTGTGTTCCTCTGTCACCTCCGTGCTCTCTTGGCTCTCTCATTGTAGGCTAATATCCTCAAATGTTCTTTTCTGAATACAGGAGTGAAGTAAAAATTGATGTTCTTAAGTACATACAGTCCGTGAGGGAGCTAACATTTTATTTGTTCCTACTATATGCTAGGTATCTGATAAATCATCTTTATAGCATCATTTGAAATTTGCTACAAATATTTCCCGTGTTCAAATAATAAAATTGAGGCTCAGGGAAATTATTAGTAACTGGCCTGATGTCCTGTGGCTAATCATTAACAAATCTTTGCTTTGAATGCAGCCATCTCTAAATCCAAATTTCATAATCTTTCTGTGTTTCTATTTTATATGTTGACTCACAGACTGTATATGGGAAATATCCATTAGATGTGTACCCACTGTGATTTGCCTTCATCTGTATCATTATCTGTTTTATCTCCCCCTCTCTCTCTCTATCCCTCAGTCAGAAAGATAAATCTGTATTCTTGATAGTATGCCAAGTGGAACCTTGCTAGAAGGACTTCCATTTTTAATATAAATCAGAAGCTTAAGCTGAAGGCATGAAGTTCTAATGATAAAATTCTAGGTATCACTTATGGGGGATCTGGGGAGCATGATGCCTTTGGACATATGCCATAGATGATATGTGAACTTGGCCTTGTGATAAGAAAAGTATTAAAAGTTTTCCAGGTTTACCTTGTGGTGGGGAGGAGGGTAAAATATATACGTGAATGAATGTCTGGCTGGCTTCCTGAATCTTCCAGGTAGTGTGAGGGAGATATAAACTAGGGCCCATACACTGGCTAAAGATCCAGAACCTTTTGTTACAGTCTTACATTTACTAACAACAACAACAACAAAATCCTGGTCTGCTGGGGCACCTGGGTGGCTTAGTTGGTTGGGTGTCAGCCTTTGGCTCAGGTAGTGATCATGGGTCCTGGGATTGAGCCCCACGTTGGGCTCCCTGGTCAGTGGGGAGTCTGCTTCTCCCTCCCCCTTTGCCTGCTTGTGCTCTCTCTCTCTTTCTCTCTCAAATAAATAAATAAAATTTGAAAAAAAAAATTCCTGGTCAGTTTTTAGGGCATCAAAACCTTTAAAAAGGAAGATGTATTTATTATCCTTTTGCTGAAATGTGTGCATGGGGGGGGTGGGCAGGAGCCTCAGGGGACGGGAAGAAGACCTTAATCTGGACACTAATCATTTATCTATTCAACAAACATCTATGGCAAGAGCTATGTTGAATTAGAGATAAACAAGCTGTGTACTTTACTTTGGCGGTGTATGCTTGAGAAAGAATGATAGACTGGAAGACCCTGGCTAGGAAGGCTTTTTAGCAGCCTTTTCCATCCTTATCCAAGCTGAGATTAACTCACAATTTTTTTTTTTTTGTCTTTTTATTACCTGTGAAATACACACAGACACACACACACACACATTACAGAGATGGCATGAAAGCTTTGTTGAAATGCATTTCAGTGTGAATATTGGCCTCCGTGACGGTGGATATAGTTCATCTGTCACGACCACCATTGTAGGAGCTGGGAGAATCCTTAGACCCTTCTTAAAAAAGGACTTGGGAAATCTTGGTCTGATGGCTATGAGAGGGTTAAGAGAGCCCGTCATTTTGTAACCAGGCCCAGCGATCTTGTGTGAGCCATGTCGGGGTGTTGCCTGCGTGCTGTCTTTGCTGATCACAGTAATCGGGTCATAAGAGAAAGAGAAGTAATAGAGTGTCTCTTAGCAACCAACCCCAGGAGAAAGAGAAAATTACTCAAACCCGGCCATCCAGCCAGGGAAGTGGAAAAAAAAAAATATTCTGAAGGTCTGTTGAAAGTGCCCAGGGCCATGAGTCCTATGTAGCATCGCCTATAGGCTGGCCTGGGTCTTTTCTTATAATGAAGGAAAGAAAGAAAAAGAAATAAGTGAACAAACAAAACCCCTCTAAAATGGAAACTTTTCTTTGCCTTCCTTCCTCTCTCTCTCTCTCTCTCTCTTTTTTTTTTTTTTAAATTTACAAAGAGGGGGAAAGAGGCAAAGGGTGGGCAGAGACCAAAGGAACCTTGTTCCCTATACGGGACTCCATAGTCCTAAGCGTGAGTAGATGTCTGGAAGGGAGGTGGTGGCTCTTCAGTGGGCCTAGTATTTTCAGTTGAGGTCTGGGTTGCCCTTCCAAGGAAGAGGAATGCAAAATCTAGAGGTGCTCTTATCAGTTGTAGAAGACCTGCTTTTGCCTGCCCTTCTTGTTACCTACGTGGCAGTCAGCTCTGTAGCTACTAATATTTATTGCTACAGACTTTGGTCTAGGGTAGTAGCTCTCCAACTTATTTTGAGACAAGTGGAAGTAAGAAATAAATTTTACATTGATAATTACACACGTGCACACATGCACACACACGTCCATATATATAAAAATATGAAAGAAAATGTCACTTATCAGTGTAGGCTCTCACTTGGACGTGATGCACGCTGTTTTCTGTTCTGCTTCAGCTTTTAAAAATACTTTTGGAGGTCCAGTAAATTGATTTTATGACCTTTTAACGAGCTGCTTTATACAGTTTGAAAAGTGCCAAGCTAGGGTCAGCATTTGCCTTCCATTTTAATTTTATCAAAATGTTTTCAGACAGCAAGTTCAGCCCTGGTGAAGAGCCCTTGGCCAGCATTGTGATGTTCAGGGTACCGGTTATTTAAGCTAATATTTCCTTGTTGTCTGGTAGGTTGATGTATCCAGAGATCCTAGCTTGAAGTTTAGGGAGATACACTGAGTCAATTCTTGGACTTTCAGCAATTTAGAAAGGTACTATATTGAGGCCAAGAAGCACTGGGCTGAACTCAAGCAACTTAGTTCTACTTGGACACATCCTTTTCTCACCTGGAGCCCCTTGTTCAATGAGATTGAATTCGATAATGCCATAAAGTCCTTTGCAGTGTCATATCTGGAATTTATAGCTGGAAAGGGTCCCACAAATCATCCAATCGAATTCTCTGTTTCCAAGATTTAGTCCTAGGGAAAGAACATGGATAGATTTCCCTGTGTCCTTTAAGACTTGTGTTAGAAAGAAATGTTCGCAAAAGACTGAATCCTGGTTCCTCACTTCAAATACCCCAGTTTAGTATGGGAGCAAAGACATGTACACAACAAAGTTCCCGATGAGGTACAATTTGTTAAACACTGCAGTTAGGGTAAAATTAAAATATAAAGACTCAGAGGAATGGATAATTTAATATGACTGGAAAGATGAAGGCTGAAGGCTACACTAGCATAGGGGGAGGGAGCTTTTGCGCTTGACTTTGAGGAAAGGGAAAGATTCACACATTGAGAGGTTGATGATGGTAGATCATTTCAGGCAGACGACACTTTGTAAGCCATGGGAGAGGGGAGACTTAATTGCCTCCTCTGGGTTATTTTTTGACTTCCCTGAACTCATCAAAGTTGATGAGGTGTCCCCCCCCCCAACCACAAAATTTTCTATATCTTAAGGGACTTTTTTTCTTTCCAACTAACATGATTCCCTGATTATGACCCATTGCTCACTACTCAGTGATAAGGTGAAGTTTGATTAAATAATCTCTGTACAGTATTTCCTGCTGCTGGGAGACCCACACTCATACAAATACAAGGTGTTACTACAATGTTTTTGTCCCTCAGGGGGCTAAAAAGTAAATAAGGAAATACAAATTAATACCTGTGATCTTTTTTAGAACAAATAATGTTTGAAAAAATATATATATTTTTTTCATTTCCTCCCTCCCCCTTAGATCTTCATATAGTTTTCTCCAACCTTTTAGTAGCTTATAAACCACAGACATACTCTACATTATTAGGGATGCTGGAAGTAATGTTCGCACTGATGGCACTTTCTGAAGTTTGGCTGGTTTGGTTATTAAGTCAGTTAAAGGAAATAAGTGCAACAACCAGAATGGGCTTTGTAATTTTGCTTCCATATTGTGCCTTTCTTTGGGGAGGCTCCGGGCACTCAAGTACCTCATTCAGCCACCTGCTTCTCTAGAGCTTTCCTGCTGGCAGAGGAGACAGAAAGATGTGCTGCTGTCTTGAAGTGCATTTATTAACCTCCTTCCTCTTTACAGGCTTCTTCTAGAGCAGTATTCCCCCCCGGCCTGTACTCCCAAGACATCCTCTGTCCCTAAACCTGATTGGGTAAATACAGGAGTAAATACATTTCCATATTATTCTGGGACACTCTACATGCGTAGTACACCTTCACAGCCGTTATTTTATTTGATCTTTAGAACTCTTTTTTTGCTAGGTAAATGGCATTTTGTTAGGTACATGGCAGGGTTTACTACTCCCATTTTGTAGATTACTGAGCCGAAGTATCCAGAGTTGAGGTCCCCTGGTATCCCTTACTTAACCAAATCATGGTGCCAACAACAGAGTGAAGGGATCCGGACTCCAGACCCAAGGGAGCATAGTAGGATCTTGGAAGGTCCCTACTGACGGTCAGTTCAGATGACCCATTGGAATGCTTTCCATTTTAGATGAAGAAACTTGAGGCTAAGAGAAATGGAGGTACTGGCATTTTGGAGGTCAGTACACAGAAACAGAGTTTCCATTCCCTATCCGGGAGGTGGTTAATATAGTATCTCACAGATTTGATCCCCTATCCCCTGCCTGATCCCCGGTTGTGACCATAGCAAGGGACAGAGCTGTTGTTACTTGAGAAGTGTGTGTGCACTTCATGAATAATGCCTGTTTATTGTTGGTACCATCTCTATATAATCAATTTTCTTTTAAGCCTGTATGTGCTTAGTGCCCAGTATTTCTCCAGTACTATCAATTGCCTTGGGGGGAAAAAATAATAACAGAAACTTAAGATTTGGAATTTATATATGAAAGCCTTGGAAGTCCTTTTGGTGAGATTTCAAAAATAATGCACTGATTGGAAAATAATCAAGACTTTAAGTTCAATAGGGATTTTGAAAAAGGTCGTATATGTTTAGGCCTGTAGTTGGCTAAGGGGTGAGGGATGGGGAGAGCGAGGTGGGCTGGGAGCGTGCGGGTGGCCAGCGGCAGTGGAGGCCCGTGACTGTGGTAGGGGTATGAGACGAGGTACATGGGCCGGTGGGGGGTTCTAGGTCTCCCAGGTGGGGAAGGGGTGATCAGAGGAGGGAAAGGAAGACTCTCTCAGCCTTTCAGCCTGGAGCCTGGAGCCCGTGTGAGGTCAGGATGTAAACTCCTTGGAATTCAGCCATTTCTGTAGCTGCTCACATGGTCATAATTAGAAATTAAGATGATGCTCTTTGAAGTTAGCAACTTTCCTAAATAGCACTTGATGCTGCTGATGAATGAGACTGAGGCACATGACTTCTTCTGTAGGCTTCAAGCTAAATGGATCTGGGAGGATGTGAGAGCTTCCGTTCCAAAGTGTTTGTGTTTGACTGACATGCTAAGTAATGCCTGGATATAATTTGGGGAGTACTTGTGTATCCTTCAGAAGGAAAAGTTCCTGTTATTAGGATAATTTGTTACACACTTGAAGTTTTCGAATATATTTCAGTCAGAAAATCCTCCCTGGATATGTTTTTCTTTGTGAACGCAGGTAAATTTGAAGATTTTCCATACATTTAAAAATGTGCACAAGTTACTTCATAAGAACAAGAAAACAAATTCATTTTCAAAAATATACTCATAATCCTGTCTCCCATGATACAATTCCATTTTCTATGAACTGATTTATTCTTTGGCAATAGGCATTTGCAGTTTTTGTAATGTGTAATCAAGAAGGGAGAGAATTTTTAATTTTTCTACTTAATATTACAGAGTAAGAATTTTCCTCATCATATTAAGCAGTGACATTATAGTTCTTAGAGAAGCTATACCAGAATTTATTTAACTGTTGCCATATTCCCAGTCATGTGTTGCTTCCAGTGCTTTTTTCTCCTAGAGGACATAATGAGGGCTTTCATGGGTATAGCTTTTTGGAGAGGTAGCGAGTCGAAGAAACCGGGAGCATGTTTATTACCGGCTGATAATTGGCACTTGCCAAAATACCGTCTTGCGTAAATCCCATTCTGCAGTAAGTACAACAGTGTTGTGAAGTACTTGGGGCCCAGGGAGGATATTTGGAAGTGCTTAGAAGATTTTTATGTGTGTGAGGTGGGTAAGGATGAGATGGGTGGGCTGTTTGCTGAGTCACACCCATTTAATTTAAATAGGCCATGGAGGCAAATCAGCTGGGATGAGGGAGAGAGGGTCCGACTACATTGCCTGGATATGATTTCCTTTGGGGCTGGATCATGTGGTTCCATTGAGTCAGGATGGTAGAGCACGGTGACCGTGATAAGGGAGTAAGCAGACGGAGATCAGTTAGCATGTACGACTGGAGTCTGTTTCTCGGCAGGCTAATGAAAAACCCCCACCGTGGACCGACTGGGGTAATAATAATAATCATGAGAAAAAGAAGAAGGTTTTCTGTAGTATTAACTATGTTCCAGATATTATTCCAAGCATTTTATGTAAATATGGAAATATTCTATTTTAATACATTTTCAAAAAAGATTTTATTTGTAGGGGCGCCTGGGTGGCTCAGTTGGTTGAGGGACTGCCTTCGGTTCAGGTCATGATCCCAGACTTCCAGGATCGAGTCCCGCATCCGCTCCCAGCTCCTTGGGGAGTCTGCTTCTCCCTCTGACCTTCTCCTCTCTCATGCTCTCTCTCACTCATTCTCTCTCAAATAAATAAAATCTTTAAAAAAAATTTTTTCTTAAAAAAAAAAGATTTTATTTGCTTATTAGAGAGAGAGAGAGAGAGAACGTACTGGGTGCACAAGCAGGAAGAGCAGCAGAGGGAGAGGGAGAAGCAGGATCCCCACAGGAGGCCTGATGCAGGGCTGGATCCCAGGACCCTGGATCATGACCTGAGTTGGAGGCAAAAGCTCAACCAGCTGAGCCACCCAGGTGCCCCTATTTTAATGTTATAGTAAATATGTTTATTGTAGTTTCTTCTTTTGTTTGGTACTTTGTTCCTTAGGGAGTATGAATCTGGAATATAGTAGCAGATGCCCATTAAATACCTATTAATTCAAGATTGGGAAGGAAGAAAGGAAGGAATGGATGAATGGATCACTTCATATGTATACCTATTTCTTGGAGGTCTAATTGTGAGCTTAGAACCTTGGTTCAGCTATAACCAGCTCAGAGTAGGTATGAGCATTTCACTACAGCAAAATCTTAGTTAAAAGCGAACTCTGCAGTGTGTGAGAGGCAGCTGTTAACTAGTTTCCAAATGTATTAGTTTGATTTATCATTGCCTTTTTCTGATCAAGAAAGAGAGTAGTCTCCCCTAAAGTTTAGTGATTAAGTCACCAGCCGCCTTTTCTATTTTGGTAGCTGTGGTAATTGATGTTTCCTGGAAATTTTCCCCCTGTTCTATTAATACCGCCAAAGGGGGTTACAGCCGTGAGTCACTCCAGGAAGTCAACCATCGTTCGCTTCCTCAATTTGCCAAACAGCCCCCATGTACAAAATCAACAACTTCTGCAAATGAGTTGCTTTATAGCTCTCAAGAAAGTTCTAGATAATGCAGCTTTTGTGGTTCATTCTGTGCTTCCTGCCATGATGGGGATAAAACAAAAGTTGATGTTTTGCTTCTTGGTATTCTTGAAATCATTGACCATTTAGGTCACCAGTGTGGTCTCTCAGTTAAGAGAACTCCCACCTGCTGTCTAGCAAAAGTCCCTTGGCACTCATCTTTGCAAAGTTACACCTGGGGACAGAGACATCAGCAATTGGAACTGAGTTCACGAACTCCAGTGTAGTCTGAACTTCTTAGTGGTATACACCTGTTTCTATATTCCTTCATTTGCTCACTTTTAAGTTAATTAGCACATTGATTCATTCATTATCTACTGACCTGTCTCTTGAACACTGTGTACTGGATACCATCCTCTGCACTGAGGTTACAGTACAGAGTACCTGTCCTTAGGAAGTTTCCAATCTAGTTACTGTGAACTGTATTACTGAATTATCCACTAGAAAAACTAACTCAGAGACTGTATAGCCTGTAGGTTGTCCTGAAGGAATCAAGTCCAGCTGACATGTATAAAGTAGTGAAGAAGGTAATTCATGTTAATTATGTATTTTTTTATTCCTGGACTTCTCATCTGTGCTCCCCTTACCCTGATAAACACTGAGGTGGTACTTAACTATGCATTTCTCATGGTACTTAAGTTTTTCTGCCTTGGCCAATTAGTAATTTATGTTCATGTTTTAGTTTCTCAGCAGATTCTTTTTTTTTTTTTTAAGATTTATTTATTTGACAGACAGAGATCACAAGCAAGCAGAGAGGCAAGCAGAGAGAGAGAGAGAGAGAGAGAGAGAGGAAGCAGGCTCCCTGCTGAGCAGAGAGCCTGATGTGGGGCTTGATCCCAGGACCCTGAGACCATGACCTGAGCAGAGGCTTTAACCCACTTAGCCACCCAGGTGCCCCCTCAGCAGATTCTTTGAGTAGAATCAGTGTGGGACTCATTCCTGGGTCAGAGATAGCTCCCCTTTGAGATTTCCCCTCCTCATCACCTTTCCTTGGCATTTAGCCTAGTGCCAGATGAATGGAGGCTCTTCAGTGTGGGCAGTGAATGCCTGCTGTGTGACCTCAGACAAGTTAATGAACTTCTCTGGGTTGCAGTGTTCTCTCCAAACAAAAGAGAGTACTAATTCTGACTTCCTAGGTTGTTATGAAGGTTAGGAATTAAATTGAAAGTTCTTTTAATAGTGCCAGGCATTTGGTAAGCACTTACTAAATGTTATCATTAATAAATAATTTTACTGCTGCTTTTGAAGCGGCAGCATTTCCTTCTAGGATTTTCTTGTCGTTCTTTATGATTGATAGAGGAGAGACATGCAGTCTAGGATTTCACGTCAACCTTCTTTATATAGGAAACTAGATGTAAATATGCTATTTCAGTTGTATATATCTTGCATTCTTGTATGATTGCTGACAAGCCAGCATGTAAAAATTATGCTACCATTTCCCCTCAGTATCAATTCTTGGTGTCATTAAAATCTCTGAAGTTTTCTAGATCCCCTCTGTGGACACTGATTTGACCAGACGTTAGGTGAATCAGTGTCCTCATTGAGTAGTGTGACTTGGTCTTTGAGGTTTGACTTTGATCCTTTGTCCTTTGTTTATTCTGGCGTAGGCAGAGGAATCAGGCAGCAAGACTCTGACATCCTCTTTCCTACCTCTCCCAGTTTCTGCTGGCCGAGAAAATGTTGTGTAAGTTAAGGCAACAGAATGACTGAAAATTGCCGGGATGAAAAAAAAATGTAGCGTAATGAGAAATCCTAGTATATGTGCATGTTTGTATATATTTTCAGATATGTGCGAATATATGTGTGTATGTTTGTCTATATCAGACTTTGGGGTTGACATTTTTTTTTATGTACAAACAATATGTACTTTTCAGATATGTTTCTAATCCATTGTCATTCAGTCCTTCTACACTGACCCTGTCTATTAGTCACAGCAGAGATTACAGTCTCTGTTATATTGATGGGGATGTTCGGAGTTAATGACTGGCATGTTCTAGAGCAAGGGCGGAACCCAGATTTTCAAAGTTGTAAGGCAGCTACTTTTTTACCCAGATCTATACCTCTATCTGTGATCTGGATCTGGATCTCAGAAGATAATTTACAAGAATGGATTCAGATTCAAGTTGAACATTCACTTCTCTCATAATGCCTTTTAAGTATTTAATGGAAACAAAACTATAGCAGAGCTGCATTTGTCATCATTTGGGGTCCCTTCCTATATCTTCTTGGTATTGTGGCCACCTCTGTCTATGTTCTGATAACTGGCTGGTGGCAGGTGCAACATCAGAGTTGACTGAATGCTCCCCGATCCACCTGAACCTATCTGTTGCTGCCCTTAGCACATTTTGTAACTGTGTATACATGCAATTACTTGATCACTGCCTTCCTCCCAGACGCAACTATACACTTCACAGGGGCCCCGTGGTGTCTTAGGGGTCTGAGCACAAAGGATGGCGAGTAATAGGTGCTTCATAAGTTGCTGTTCGATGAATGGCTGAATAAGTGATTAAACGAGACGCCTAGACTTAAAGTCCAGAACGTCAGCACTAGAAGGAGCTTTCGAAGTTGACTGAGTTCAACTTAGTGAAATACCACTAAAAACCTCATCTGTTCAATCACTGACAGAGATGCCTTGGAGTTCATAGAGACAAACAAGACATGCTTTCCATGCTCAGAAACTAATGATGTAATGGGGGGCATTTAAAATATGGGAAATGAATCGTAACAGAGCTCTAGGCAAAGCCTGTTGGGAATGGTAGAGAGAGATAAGATATTGCTTCTGATCAGGGACATTAGGCAAGGCTTCCTGGAGATGCATTTCATCTGGGTCTTGGAAAGGAGACTTTCCGTGAATGGGAACAGTGTTAGGAAAGAGCAGTGTATTTAGTGAATGGGTCATGGGGATGAGTCACTGGGTCTAATGGAGGGATTGCGGGAGCCGGGAGCCTGACGTCTGGCCTCAGCGTGACTGTGCAAAGTGAAATGTGCTCATTACTCTTTCTCCCTTTCCACCCATTCTTGTGTTTCTTTAACCCCTCTTTCAACTCTCTCCTCCTCTCTTCTCCTTTGCTGTTCTCCCCCTCGCCTCCCACCTTTCTGGCCCAAATCTGATACTTAGATAGTGAATAGTTTGTTGCACCAACTGTCACTGTTCATAAATTAATGTGACAGATGGGTGGTCTGGGGAACAAGACACTTTCTGTAATCTGTAGCATGAGGCTGAGTGAGGTGCTTCCCGAAGTAGGTTTCTTTTGCTATTTTTTGCTCAGCTTGTGATGTGGCCGTGGCTTCAGTTCATACTTTCACTGTGGGGAATTTCTAACCTTGAGAATCCAGCCCTGGGTACGCAGTTTTTATAGAAGCTCTTTTTTTATGGAAACTGCTCTGCCAAGACGCCTAGAGATTTCTGCTGTCGTCTGCCAGGCTGAGGTGTTCAGTGGCTGAGCGTGCTGGCCGGCTGTGTGGAGCTCTCATTGGTTCCGAGGGCCTCCTTGCTTTAGGAACACACTGCAGGGTGTATGTGTCTCTTTGTACAACTCTTGTGGAGGTGACAAAAAAACGCTGTAAGGAATACAAGTTCCGCTTCTCTTTCAAAGGTTGCGTAGAGGCAGAGGGACCGGTCCTGAAGGCACGCTTGTGATCGTTCCTCTCAGAACTTGATTTTTCACTGCTTGAACTTCATTTTCCATGCTTTTATGACCCACACACCTACACACAAAGGAAAATGTAATACTTGCTCAGAGTGCAAGATGCTGTTTCCATCCTGGAGCTCCATGTAACGGTTCATTTATTTGCCATTATTCTGACAACATAAATGGCACTCCCTGTTTGTTACTGAAAACAACGAAAGCCAAGCAAAAGCTCAGAGGGTGAGTTCTTGCCTATAGGAGCCACACTTGAATGTGGCATTAGATAGTGATAAAGTACCGGCCTGCTCTTGGGGGCTGGCCTTGTCACTTACGGGCTCCGTGACATGGGCTAGGTCATCTGTCCTGCTCGCCAAATGGGGATAAACAGAATTGGCCTGCACTGACTTCTACTTCAAATGGCAACTGCGTGCGAAAGTGAATTGTAAATTATAAGTGCGGAACAGATATGAAGGGGTGTTATTAGTTCACCCCCTGGCTCCGGAGAAATTGGTAGCATGAATCTTACGTACCTTTCTTTGCTATTTCGATTCGGCAGCACACCTAGGGCTTCAGCGCTCTTTTGCTGACATTCCTAATTAGCAATGCTGAATTTCAGCATTGTATCAATCCTCCCCAAGCCTTAAGATGGAAACAGGTGTTCCCGTTATAGCTCTACCATGTGCATGACAGGAAAGAATCGTGTTGCCATCAGAACCTTAATTTATCAATCTTACTGACTTAAATTTTAAATTTGCAAGCTTAAGATGATTCATTATCAACGTATTTTTCATGCCTGAGCTTTTCTCCAGGGAACAAAAGGAAATGGCTCACACTAGCACTTCTGATAAGCTCTCATTCAGCAGAAGATGGTGTGCCCTTAATTTTGTCAGCATGTGTATAAAGAATGTACTTTAAGTAGAAATTCTTTACGCTGCAAACATGGTGCATAATTTTCAAATATGCCTTTAAATCGGCCTCCAACCTCTTCTGAATCTGTTTTTTCTCCCTTCATTAAAATGTTCCAGCCTGGAAATTTTGTCTTTGGAAACTCAGAGACTTTTTACTTCTGAAAAGAAGAACCGAATGATTTCAGTACTTTAAAAACTACAAGGATGACATATTTTCGGCCTGTACTGCATTGATACGGTCGAGCTGTATTTTTCTTCTAATGATACAGATCATCTCTGTGTGTCTTTGTGTGTTTGGTTTTGTATCTATGCATACATATTTTGAAAAGATCAAAAGTATAGAGGGAAATTTTGAGAAATTAAAACAGTCATGGACAAAATCATCTCATCACTTTAGCAGTGCATCTCAATTCTAACCTTGAAACCAAAAGGTTGTGTCTGCTTCTTTGATTGTATACTAACTAGGAAAACAGATCTGCTATCCCTGAGCTAGATTCTTCTTAGGATTTTGTAGAAGAAAAGATGCAAGCATAAATTCATTATAGAAAAGAAGAAAGAGGGGTACCTGGGTGGCTCAGTGGGTTAAAGCCTCTGCCTTCGGCTCAGGTCATGATCTCAGCGTCCTGGGATTGAGCCCCGCATCAGGCTCTCTGCTCAGTGGGGAGCCTGCTTTCCTTTCTCTCTACCTGCCTCTCTGCCTACTTGTGATCTTTCTGTCAAATAAATAAATAAAATCTTAAAAAAAAAAAGAAAGGAAGAAAAGAAGAAAGACTAATCCATTCATTCATTTAGCCAAGCAGTGTTTGAGAACCCATCATGAGCCCCAGATACTGTTTTAGGTCTGAGAGTAAGCGGTGATCAAAGTCCTTACGTTCCTGGGTTTTACTTCGTAAAAAGGAGGAAGATAAGCCACGAAATATCTGAGAGCTCAAAGTGGAGAAAATCACACATGCACAAAAAGACACACACACACACACACACGCATTGGAGTTAGTGGATGAAGAATTCCCTGGTCGATTGTGATATGGAATTGGTGTCATGATTGCCATCAGTTTCATCATCCTTAAATGCCTTTCTTCTTCTTCTTTTTCTTTTAAGATTTTATTTATCTATTTGACACAGAGAGAGAGATCACCAGTAGGCAGAGAGGCAGGCAGAGAGAGAGGGGGAAGCAGCCTCCCTGCTGAGCAGAGAGCCCTATGTGGGGCTGGATCCCCGGACCCTGAGACCATGACCTGAGCTTATTAAGGCAGAGGCTTAGCCCCCTGAGCCACCCAGGCACCCCGAGGCCTCTATCCTTATGAATGATTTCATATGCTCCATCCGTGTCCCATCTGGTGGGGAGTAGGAGTTGTCTCTCATTTTTGCACCCAGTTCTTTCACTTTTTTTTGGTAAAAACTTTCTCATTCTCTGCTCGTAGGTAGTGACCTTGCACGTGTGTTTTGTGCTTAATAATCTCAGGAGAGCCCTGTCCACAAAACTTACCTTAAAAAGGCTTGTGGGGTACCACTGAAATGACTAGGAACAGTTCTCTTTAGTAAGCACTCTGGGATTGTCTCACTGTTTGAAGTGAGCTGCAGGTCTGGCTTCCTTTTGCCACTCAAATCTCACCTGGCCCTTTATGAACCAGTGAAAGTAGCAGGTGGCATTGAGCTTGTAGTTTTTTTGGAATTTGTTTCTTTCTGCCACTCCTTAGTGGGCTATCAGGGTCAACCCCTCATGAAATGGACCACAGACCATTTCAGCTCTTCCTTTGTAAAAACGTCTCTGGAACTTGTTGGTTACTGTGGATGCCATTTAACTTCTCTTTCTTCAGCTCCTGAAGGAGCTGCTTTGATGGTCACCTCTGGAAGTTTTTGTGGGTTTTTTCTTTTGTTTTTATTGTTACTTGTTATTTTCATTTGTTCTTTAATAATCAAAACCCAGTTGACTTGTCACACTCAATTTCCTTAATTTGGGACTCACTGGCTGATTGAAGTACTGTCCCTACTCCGAATCGTGTCTCCTTCTCTTTGGTGTGTCATGTTCCTTGCCAGTCTCCAAGGCCGGGCTTACCTTCTCCCCTTTTCAAAGCCTTTGCTTGTTAACACTTACATTTCCAAAATGGCAGCTAGGCAGAGCTGTCCGGCATAGGACTGTGCAGTTCTTACTGCTCTGTTTACCTTTTCTCCAGGTCTTGGTTAGCTGTAATTCTTATTATTCTTTCCTGAACTAGCGTGTTTACTATAGAACTGCTGTTTTCATAGTTATTTTCTAAACTGCAGATGCTGGTAACCACAGGACTATGGCAAGAGGAGGTGGTGTCTCTCTTTCAGCTGCTGGCATTACAGAGGATACTGAAAATATGGAAGTGTGGGAGCTTCAGGAAGCCTGATGTGGGGGTTATGATCTGAATGGTCTCAGTCTTTGATTCTTTGGGGTAGAGAATCTTGGAAAGTCTCAAGGATTACCTGGGCCATCGACCCAGCTTGTACCTTAAAATTGGGAGCAGAGCTTTTATAAAATACAAATGCAGGCCCCCCCCACCCCCATTCAGAGACTCTGACTTAATTGTCCCTCAGTGGGTCTGTACATGCTTTATAGAAGTTTTGCCTATGAGTCTGTGAAACCAGGTTTGAGGACCGTTGAGTGCCTCTTACCACCTGACTTTATCAGGAGAAGATAAGGTCTGAAGCAAAAGTGACTTCTCTAGAGTTTCCTAGTAGGATGGCTGGCTGTTCGAGTAGGGAACATCTGTCTCCTGATTTCGAGTCAGCACTATATCCACTACCCTTAATCCCATTTCTTCTCATTTCATGTATCAGATTGTCTCCTGTGCTCTTGGGTAGGGGGCAGAATTCCAAAGCCCGAAATACACAGGAGAGCAACTGGAGGTTGTTCAGTGCTCAACATGATTAGACCTAGAACAGGTTGAGCTTGTAGGCTCTTGACCCAAGAAAGAAGGGGTATCTGGATAACTGGTGTATTTGGATTCCTGAGGAGAGGGTCATAGGATTTAGCTTTCGGACTTGATACTTCAAAATATGATTGTATTCATAATAGTCATGTGTGGTGTGTTGTAAAAGTAGCGTATTTATTGACAAATGTCTTGGGTTCAGGTTGTGATTCTGTCCTTACGAGTTCTGGAAACTTGGACAAACTCTGACCCATTTTGAGCTTTGTTTTCCTTGTTTTTACAGTGGACATACTGCCCCCATTTCTCTGAGTTTTAGCAAGTTTCCTGGAGATGACATATGTCATTGCTGCCACATGATAAATACTTCATGAGCGTTGCTTTAGAAGTCAGGCCAGTAACATTTTGCTACAGCGAATAAGATAGTACTAAGTATGTGGCCGAATCAGAAGGGTGACTTCTGTCAGCTTTGCCTAGGACAGTCAGTAGGACTGAAGTGCACACTGTAGCTAGGTCCCAGCTCGTGAAACGTGAATGATGTATGGTACCAGAGGGAGGAAACAGTCCAGACTGTAAGGCAAGTGCTAGTCCTCTCCCCGACATTCGTATCACGAGTGGCTCCTGTACCGTTTCTTAGTGCGCTGGGGGCTTTTTATGTTCAGAATGAGTGTAGTGAATTATAGAATCATGCATTCCTGAAAAACCTTGGATGTTCACTATTCTCACATGAGATGCTCTCTTCCGAATCCTTTAAATGTATTAACTCCGGTGATTGCCACGACAAACTCTGTGAGGCAGGGACAATTACCTTACCTGATGTACAGATTAGGAAAGTAAGCACAGAGAAAGTAACTTTCCCAGGGTTACATAGCTGGCGAATCAGTTGCTGAGCCAGGATTCAAACCCAAGCCATCTGACTTTGCACAGCTCATTCTTGTTTACTTTGCTCTTGTGTCTGTAGATTATGGGATGGTGCTATGGACCTGGTCCTGTTTCTTTGCCTTTTTTGCTATTATTATGGCCCAACAGAGTCTTTCTTTGGTCCCCAAATGAAGCAATAATTTTATTATGAGCCATATAACACATAGATGACATCTGTTGAGGGTTCAGGTTGTATAAGACATTCTTTGAGTGGGTTACATCATTTACTTTGAGTGGCTCTGAGATTTTGGTATTATTATTATTATTTTTTTTACAGGTGAGCAAAAATTCTATACATTTCAAAACTGGCCAAGCATGTGTGAGATATATTGAGTCATATACATAAGTAATGCTCAAAGAGCATTTAATAATTAGGACTCCTACAGCATCTCTGAGACACACTCTGCACACAGAGTGTCCTTTACTATTGCTAATGGTTTTGAGCAATCACGTTAATTTATATTTGTTAATATGACTAGCACAGTCTTTTAAAGATCTAGAAGTTTACTGTTAGTGACACTGCAGGGTATTCTGAAGTGTGTATCCATTGCCTTCCATGGATTTATTTCCCTGCTAATACACCTTAAAGCTACCTCCAACTCTCTCCTCCCACAAACCTGGTTATGATGAACATCTTGGTACAATTTTTTTTTTTTTAAGATTTTATTTATTCATCAGAGAGAGGGAGTGAACACAACTTGGCAGAGCAGCAGGCAGAGGGAGAAGCAAACTTCTTGCCGAGCGAGGAGCCTGATGCAGGACTTGATCCCAGGACCCTGGGATCATGACTTGAGCCAAAGGCAGACACTCAACTGACTGAGCCACCCAGGCATCCCTGTACGGTTGTTCTTAAGGATTGGCAAGAGTTTGCTCAGAGTTTGTAGCTAAGAGTGAGGTGCTTGGTCATAGTACATTTTCAGACTTAATTTCATGAGGTTTTGCCAATTTTTTTCCCCCATAATGGCTGCACCGTGGTCCATTTCCCCCAAGAAAACAGTAGGATTCTCATTTTCTCTGTATAGTTCCCAACATACAGTACATCATGTAGCTTTATATTTTTATTAATGTGATGGCTATAGGTGATAGCTCCCAGCTTCTGCTGCTGTTCCATAAATGGTAAGCTGACTCAGTCTTTCAAAATCACTGGGGAGCAAAGGGATTTCTTTTATAATGGCGAAGTGTCCATTTCTGGTCATATAGATCTCTAAGATTGTGGTTATAGTGGGAACAGAGTCTCTGAAAAAGTGGTGTCATCTATGTAGGCTGTTCTGCTGATGTTACTGACAAGTCCTTCTTTCATTCCTTCCTTTTTTCAGTATTTGTTGAGTGAAACCTGGGGACACAGTTGTGAGCAGAATAGACATGCCCTTTGTTTTCCTGGAACCTGTCACTAGTTGGGGGGTAGCCATTAATCAACTCATGGAAACATGGAACCATGGCAAGTCTATTCATGAGAAGCTGAGGCAGCAGTGGTATCTAATAGGCATGGCTGATCTCTTTATGCTGATTTGATACAGTTATATAGGGATGCAGAAGATATGGTGAAATGGGGTGGGGGGAGAATATTGAGACAGAATAAACTGTAGGGACCCAGAGGAAAGAAGGAATCTGATGTTCTCAAGGAAAGGAAAGGCCGGGATTGTTTTGAGGATATTTATGCATGCATTTAACACATATTTCTTGAGTGCTTGCTGTGGTCCAGGACAACATAGGAGGAGAGAGAGACGAAGCTAGGAGGGTGGGCACAGGACTCTATCATGCCCTCATCTGCCTTAGATCTTCTGAAATTCAAGCAGCTTGTGTTCCAGTATTTTGTTTGTTTTGTTTTTTTTAATAATCTGACTTCAGATCTCTCTTAACCTTGACTTACTTTGTCCAGAGGGTGGTACAATTTGTCTCAGACCCTCTTCAGCAGAGGCCTGCAGAGCTGGGAGTAAGATCTTCAGTCTTACCATCCAGCAGGCATGGATGCTTGATGCGAGTTAAGTTTCCTTGCTGTTCATAGCAAACGCTACTCCTTATTTTTCTTCTTTTGCTGTTGAGCCAGCGGTATATTAGGCGGTCTTCAAGGGCACATGGTGTGTTTGTACAGAATGGTTGTGAATGTAGTTAGCCTTTGGGATCGGAGCTTGTTGTCCGTGGCCTGCTCTTCACATGTCTGCCTTGTTTCTTCCTTTCCCCGGAAGGACCATACTTGACAAAGTCAGGCTATTGTGTGCTTCCTCTTATTGTTCAGCAAAAGGCTTACAAGCTGTTGGAGCTTATTTTTCTTTTGCCCACTGATGATGATATCTCCTTTTTAATTTTATTTTTATTTTTGTTTTTTACTTGACATGTGATGTGAAAGAAAAACAACAAATAAGAAAAGGCCCTTGGACAATTTCCACCCGCTCCTGATTTCCCGATCTCATTGCTTAACCCTTTGTATCTTTGATGTTGGCTACCTACCCTCAGAGTCTGTGAGGGGGAAAATGGTTGCTGTCGAAGCGAGGCCTTTTACTGGCCTTCGCTTTGTTTTCTAGGGGGTGAAATGAACATGACCCTGACCAGGGTAGAGATGGTGCGTATTATGGGCTAGTGACCCCAGCCTGGTTTTGCCTTGTCTTATCTATTTGGTGTACTTAGTTTGGGTCCTGTGGAGAACCCCCTATATGATCACATCTCACTCATATTTTATTATTTCCAGTGTCTCTTTTCTTCAAGTACTGCCCCATGCCTGAGTCCCTTCTTGATTACAGTCTTTAGCTAGACCCATAATCTCACCCCTTAATTTGTCCCAATGTTAAGTCAGCTCCGCGTGGTTCCCATTTGTATGTAGACACCTGCAGGAAGGAGACCATGACTGGTTATTTGAGATTCCTCCCTAAGTGGACCACCCCTTTTGGATTCTCTGGTTTCATCTCTTTTAAATATGCTTTAAAAGCAGGCAACTGTTCTGGGTCTGCAGAAGCACGTTCTTTCTCCCTGACTCTTTCTTCTTTCTCAGCGTTGAGTCCTCCCCGTTTCGTGTCCCCATCATGTCTGCCTTTCCGTGGCATCACTCCCTCCATTCTTTGGCAGAAGCTTTGTTTAGACCCTTCATGGACTTGGAACTCCTTATCTCCAGGTCCCGGGCGTCCATTCGCTCTGTACCTTATACTCCGTTTCTCGTACAGTATCAACCTGATCCCGCTCGTGGCCTGTTACAACCTTCCCTGTATCCACAGTCCCTATCGGCATAAGTTCCAGTCTGGCCAGGAATCTGTGATCCCTTGCTGACTGAATTGGCTTGTTTAACCTCAGCGGCAGTGGCTTCCCGTTACGCCCTTTGTTCTGGCCAAATTGGACTGTGCGCTGTTCTCTGAGAACATGCCATGCTTTCCTTTCCTTTCTGTGTTTCACCCAAACCATTCTTTCTGTCTAGAATACTTTTTAGTGTTTCTACTTCCACTTATCTGTTCTACAGTCTTTATCAAAATAGTACCTTCTCAAAAAAAAAAAAAAAAAAAGTACCTTCTCAGTAAAACCTCCTCTGCTTCCTTAGAGGAAAGTTATTTTGATTTAATCTGATTTGTTACATATGGGGACTTCTGTTTCTCAGCATTCTACAGATGAGGAGACTGCACTCGGTCTCAGTGACTCCAAAACTCAAAACTGTAGCAGGTGGAACTGTGGAGGTTTTAACTTACGTTCTAACAAAAAATGCCCTATTCATCGCACTGTACCATGTTCTTTCCATTTCATATCATGCATAAAATTCTACCTTCTACAGTACAGTCGAGGACAGGGTCCTGGAATAATGTCTACCTTTTTTTTTTTAATAAGTTATTTTTTTAAAGATTATTTATTTATTTATTTGACAGACAGAGATCACAAGGAGGCAGAAAAGCAAGCAGAGAGAGAGAGAGAGGAGGAAGCAGGCTCCCTGCTGAGCAGAGAGCCTGATGCGGGGCTCGATCCCAGGACCCTGAGACCATGACCTGAGCTGAAGGCAGAGGCTTTAACCCACTGAGCCACCCAGGCGCTCCTAATGTCTACCTTTTCTTGAGTGCTTAATATATTTCTGATACCGTTTTACATATTTTATGTTTTTCATGAAATGTGTTTAAATAAAATAAAACACATAAAATATTTCAAAAATATGTTTTATATATTTTATGTTTTTCAGTGTAACAGAATTAATAATCATAAAATTCTGTCAAGCAGGTAATCTTATGATCCCCTCCGCCCATCTGAGGAAGGGAGGCATGGAAAGCCCGAATAAGCTGTCTGGGTTATCCAGCTAACACAGGGCAGCCACAACACTGACCCGTCCTGGCTCCACAGCCCGTGTTCTTTAACTGCTCTGCAATGCTGTGGATAAGCAGGAGCTCAAAATAGAAGCCTAAAGCCACTGACATTTTCAGTTAATGATATTTGACAATTGTGGGCTGTGATATTTCTCAGTAACTTTTCTCTATGGAAAACCAGTGTGTCTCTTTTTTTTTTTTTTTTTTTAAAGATTTTATTTATCAGAGGGAGAGAGGGGGAGAGAGCGAGCACAGGCAGACAGAATGGCAGGCAGAGGCAGAGGGAGAAGCAGGCTCCCTGCTGAGCAAGGAGCCCGATGTGGGACTCGATCCCAGGATGCTGGGATCATGACCTGAGCCGAAGGCAGCTGCTTAACCAACTGAGCCACCCAGGCGTCCCCAGTGTGTCTCTTTGATGTGTTCCGAGACCTTATGATTTTCAAAGATTCTTCTGTTGTGGATGCTTGAAATTTGTAACTGGAGATAAACTAATTGCTAACACTTTCCTGCCTGGAAATAATTCAGCTCTAATGTATTTGTGTTTTTTGAAAACAACTCCAGTTTTAGGCATTATCCACAAGGATGAGCTAATTACTAGTGTTCCAGAAGGTAGTCACGACATATTGGTGGAAACACAACTTCTCTTAGTACTGAGCATTTGGAGAAGTTTCCTTCATACAAGTAAGTGAGATGACACACATTGTTAATGCCCCGTCTTTACATACGTCTTTACAAGAGCTGAGCAAGAAGAGAATCATGTTTCTCGGGACAGACAGAGTGGAAGAGAGTTTAATGGATACCATAGGTGCAATTTGTCAAGCTCTATCATTTCAGGGCAGTTTATGTAGAGTGCGTTCTGGGTTGAGAGCCTGGTAAAATCCCAAGGCCATTATTAATAGTAACATTTGGGGACTAGGAGAGGGCTACCACGATAAGCACTGACATGGAAAGTGAAAGGACATATTGACCTGATGTTATTGGCCTTGTATTTTTTTGTTTGTTTGCTTGCTTTTTATTTATTTATTTATTTATTTAATTTCTTTTCAGTGTAACAGAATTCATTGTTTATGGCCTTCTATTTTGAGAAAGATTCTTCAGTGCTTCCTGTGAAATGGAATCTGCATACGCTCAGGAATATTTGATTTTCTTGAAGCTGAAGACTAGTTTTCCACATTTCTGATAACAAGACTTAGTTAATGTTTGGGATGAACAAAACACAGAGGAAAAGGGTTCAAATCCTTGGTTTTCTTGATTGGGGACGTAATCAATATCACTTATAAGATTTGAGTCAGTGGAATTTGATCATTCATCTGCTTTATGTAAGACGTGGGCCATGGCTGAAAACAGTAGATATGTATACTTGATTTAAAAATGACGCTGGAAGTAAGCTCTGTCATTATATTCTGATTGGAGAAGAAGAAGGCCAATGTTGGTGTATCTGTTAGAACAAAAAAATTGAATGTGACCTACTCTGAATATGGTATAACCCCCTCTCAGTACTGAACTTGTAAAGAGGATATTACTTTTGTCCAGAATTTTATAGGGTTCTTTTTATTAAAGGGGCAAAGAGAACTACAGTTGCAAAAATGGTTGTGAAAAGGTAAATCTGTTTTTGTTGGCTGGCTCATTCATTCATTCATTCATTCAGCATGTATTGCCACTGTAAGAAACCCTATAGCATGGGCTACAGGGAGTGTTACCATGTAGGTCACAACCAGTCGTAGGTCCTGCATCACATTAGGAGGTTGTGATATGACAAGCAACAATAAACACATATAGTAAGTAATGTCTGGAAAACCTGTTTGAGTTTGCATGCCGTGTGTGTGTGTGTGTGTGTGTGTGTGTGTTGGATATCTTGTAAAATGCATTTTTTATTTTGGATCATAGTAAAAGAATAACTGAAAACTTGCCGTAGAAGGCAGATAAATTAATCACAGTTTCCATCAACAGAGAGCTCACAGGTAAGTAGGTATAGGTACAGTTATAAGGCAGAAAGTAGTAAGGCTTTAAGGGAGATCTCTACTATGAGAATGCAGTGAAAACAATTCCAATGAAGAAATCAGCAAAGGTTTAATGGAGGAGATGCCCTCTGTGTTGGACTTCAACAATCGATTGATGCTTAGCGGGGTTTAGTGTATGGGAGGCTGTTTGGGGACTGGTGTGTGCTGATCTGTTTGAAGGCATGGAATCATTCCATGGTATTTCTAGGAAGTATTGCATTTCTTTTGGCTGCTAATGGCAGAACCAACCTTGGCTTTTGAGTTTAAGAAGAATGTGAGCACACTGAGCAGAGAAGTCAGGGAGCAAGTGGGCCTGTGGTGTTAGGAAATGCCTATTGATTTATGAGAAAAGGAGCTAAGTCCAAGGAATAAAAGTGCATGGAGCAGCATGGTAATAGTCTAGAATTCCTTTTATGTAGAAGACGTGGCAGTCATTTAGTTCCTGAATCCTTCTAGTAAAGGGCAGGAAGTAACTGTCCAGAGCTGGAGTTACTCCTTATGGAAAATTAGGGGGTTTCATATTTGCATTAACTCTTTAGAAATGGGGACACCCTTTCTTTACCCAAAGCAGAGACAGACTGAAAAAATCACAGAATTTTACATCTGGAAGAGAACTATTTGAGAACCATCAGAGAGAAGCATTCAGGTTTCTCTGCGAACATTCAGAATGCACATGGGGGGTTGATTTGGAGTGCTGGGCTCTTCCCAAGAATTTGATCCTGTTAAAAAATGGAGCAGGTTTCTTCAAAAGGTGCCGAAGTCTTTGAGTTGAGTTTGGATGATACCATTCTTGGGAATCTAGGGGAGGAGATGCTTCAGTAAGGTGAGAACTCGATGGCATGAAGATCTTTTTCTATTCTACCTGCAGCCTCCCCTTCTATACTCACCATCTTGTTATTCTGTTAAATCATGTAATTTTCAAAAACTCCTACTACATAGAAAAATGGACTGGAGTATCGAGACATTTGCGTGCCCATCTCATTCCAATTACATCTGATTTTTTTAAAGAGTAAATGCCATTAACGTGCTAGAATTTGCCTGGATGGAGTTTCCACACTGTGAGTGCCATGGTAGCTCTTTGCGACGATGGGTCTAAGTGCGTGAACTGTGCCTATGTCTAGAATCCTGTTATCGAGGGGCCGTTGCTCTCAGTGCTTGTGTTTGACAGGGGAGGGCGGGTGATGTGAGAATTACAATCTGGGAGTGTTCCCCTTACCTTCTGAGGTCACTGGCTTGGTGCTATACAAATAATAATGGTGTTATTGATCGTAGTGTGCAGCAGATTTGTATTAAAATACGAGCTGCTCTATGGAGCAGTAGATATTGTATTTTTAGTTTATTTCCTTAGGCATATGCAAATATTGTGCTTGCACAGTTACCTCGGGCGTTCACAAGTTGGATTTCCAGTGCAAACAGTTTCCAGTAAATATGAACCAAGTGGTACTATTAGTTTTGCATCCACTAGGCACCTTTTTAAGCTTCTGAGGAGATCAGTGAAGGAGAACTCGGGTATGGGGTAAGTTGCGTATATGTATCAAAGATTCAGCAGGGATCTAAGGCACTTCCAACCCACATGAAACATTAAACATACTGGCTGAGACGAGCCTGAAGATGGGCTTTTCTTGATCCTGAGGAGTTGTCTACTTTTTTATTTTATAAAACAAGATGAGGGCAGTACATTTCCCTAAGCAACAAGGAGAACATGGTTAAGCTGTATTACCCTTTTTTTTTTTTTTTTTTGCCTTAGGGGTGGCTTATCATAACTTTTAAAAATACATACTTCTCATTTGTCAAGCATTTTAGCATGGAAAAGTTCGAATGTATACAAAAGTAATGAGAATGCTCTTACGAGCCTTCATGAATATATGATGCAGCTTTGGCAATGATTTGCCTTAAGTCAGTCTCCTTCCATCTATATACCTATTTCTTTTCTTCACCCAAGACTATTTTGAAGCTAAGCCCAGATATCATATCATTTAATTACCATTGTAAATTTTAATCGTTAGTAGGTGTGTCTACAAGATTTCTGAAAGATGAAGAACATCTTAGGGGAGGCCTCGTTTGAAAGGTAGTTATTGATCTTGTGGCCTTTGCATGAGGATAGCAGTGGTGAGTCTTTTATGCAGGAGGAGATTAGAAAATGCAGTCTTTTGTTTTGCCTGTTTTTCTGTGTTCTGGATGTAGTCTTGGCTTTGGGGACACCATGTGGGGATGTTATTTGATAACGGTGTAAATGTTCAGTCACATATTTAGTTGAGAGAGACACCAGGTTGGTCTGATTTTGTCATCAATACTTATTTAGATAAACTAGATGAACATTAACCCTCCTTTTCTTTTTTAAGTACTCTCTGTATGTACCAGGAGGGGACTGGAACTCACAATCCCAAGATGCTCTACTGACTGGGCCAGCCAGCCAAGTGTCCCAAACATTAGCTATCCTTTTGCATGGAAACCCAATTAGTATTCTTCGCTTATGGAGAATATCTATTTATAGCCAGGTTGTGGTCTTCATTTTAAAAGTACTGTAAGTAAAGATACCGAAAGTAGCCAGGTTGAGCACAACCTGATACTTTACTGCAGTGATTTCTCCCGTTCCCTAAGCCCAGGAAGTGGGTCTTGGTGTACCAAGCAGAATACAGCCTAAGTGCTTGCTTCTGACTAGATTACCTACAAAACAGAGCCCAGGGCAAGAGCCTGTGTTGCTTGATGGAAGGAGCAGGCCCAGGGAAGCGGGAGAAGAGGAGCGAGGGCTGGAATGAGGGAGAATGGATACAAAAGGGAGCATTACCAAGCTGACCAGGACTTGCTCGCTAATAAGTACCTCTGATTGCTTGGTCTTCCAGCACTTGTTCACCAAAGCCTCCAGCCTAGGGAGTCTCAGAATGACTCATTAACAGGAGGCAGGGGGAAGAAGGTCTGCATTGGTTCCTCATTCCCATTTCTCCAAGTGTTTTACCTGCTAGGTTTTGACTTCCCAAGGAAGCTTCCTTTATTAGCTTTATTTTCCAAAACGGCACTCTTAGTATGGTTTGACTATTTTAAAAGAAAAACCATGGAAAAAAAATTCTGGGACTTCATTTCTTAGTGCCTTAGTGCCTTTCTTTTCTTTCTTTCTTTCTTTTTTTTTTTTTTTTTAAAGATCTTATTTATTTATTTGACAGAGAGAGACATAGCGAGAGAAGGAACACAAGCTGGGGGAGTGGGAGGGGGAGAAACAAACTTCCTGCTGAGCTGAGAGCCCAAGGCGGAATTCAATCCTAGGACCCTGGGATCATGACCTGAGCTGAAGGCAAACACTTAACCACTGAGCCACCCATGTGACCCTCCTATTGCCTTTCTAATCTAATGTGGCCTTGGGAAAGACAGGGTTTCCTAATATTCTGCACCAAACCTAGTTCTGAACTTTAATATCTGGTTATTATCACTGGAATCAGATTAAAAGCATACTGATTTTCCATTTAGTAACATATATTGATTATTCACTTGGGATCCTTTGTTTTGAGATCAAGAGGACCCAGTCATGTCCATGCAACCAGTATTTTGACATGGGAGATTTAGGTTTTCAGTTATTTATTGTCTCTCTTTTTTTTTTACTGTTTTCAGTTTTATTAAAGTCTTTGGACATGTCACTTCCCCTTCCCCTCTGTCCCTTTTCTCTACCTTTATTGTTCCACCCAGTATTTCAGATTGATTTTCATGTGTGGGATTATTAGAACAAGTGATATGATGCATTTTTAATGCTCTGGATTCATTTTAGCAAACTTTTATCCTAAAGTTACCAAATTATACTTCCATTAGTAATGCATGATAGTGCCGATTTAACCATATGCTGGTAATTCTTTTTTTTTTTGGTGCAAAATGGTGATTAATTTATTAAAGCATGGGGACAGGACCTGTGGGCAGAAAGAGCTGCTTTGCTGATAATTCTTTTAAAGTACATTGTTTTCATGAGAACATTTTTTTTTGAATTATTAATATGGTAACTTTTTTCACATACCTGTAAACCAATTATACATTTGGTACATAGGGTCAGTCACTGCGTTAAATTCCTTCTACATGTTATCTCTTTTGTTTTTATTTTTATTTTTTAATTTATTTGAGACAGAGAGAGGGAGCATACAAGTGGGGAAGAGGGTCAGAGAGAGAGGGAGAAGCAGACTCTCCACTGAGCAGGGAACCCGATGCAGGGCTCGATCCCAGCACCCTGGGATCATGAACTGAGCCGACGTTTAACCGACTGAGCCACCCAGGCTCCCCCACATTACCTCTTTTTTAAACGAACTTTTAAAATAGATACATTATGGTTATGATTATGACTGTTGTTATTATTGTCCGTGTTAACATTCTCATCTCTGACCTGGGGAAACAAGAGACTCAGAGGCCAAGTGATGCGTACAATATAATGAAGCTAATTTGTGGCATTTTTATGGTTTATTCTAGATTCTGTACTCTTTAGCAGGACACTGCTGCCTCTCACATGTACATCCTTTTGATCAAATTGGTTTAAAGAAATCGTTTGTATATTGTTGCTGTTCTCAAGGTTAGTTAATTGCTATGAGCTTTATATGTTAAGTGTTTTATTTTCAGTTTTGTTGTAATTTGGAACCAGGCACAGAATGGTTTCAATTCATTAAAAAAAAAAGATTCTGCTTTTAATCAAACTGACCAACTTTTGGTTTAAGGCAAGGTTCTAAAGTAATGTTTAATGGCTTGTATATTTTTCCAGATACGGTTGTTGATGAGTCTTACCATTCCTTGGTAATTTTGCTTTCTCTTCTACTATCTATTTAGTGTTTACACATGCTTCTTTTCTCCCATTAATATCTGTCTGTTCTGGGGCACCTGAGTGGCTCAGTGGGTTAAGCCTCTGCCTTCTGCTCAGGTCATGATCCCGGGGTCCAGGGATCAAGCCCACATCAGGCTCTCTGCTTAACAAGAAGCCTGCTTCCCCCACCCTCTGTCTACTTGTGCTGCCTGTCAAATAAATAAATAAAAATCTTTAATTAAAAAAATCTGTCTGTTCTTATATAAACATATCCCCTCTGCCAATTTCATTTGAGATTTTCTTAGCCACCTGGGTACTGTCGTTAAAAAGAGAGGACCTGCATGAGTTCAGTTCTGTCCAACTTAATTTTACTGAATGCTCTCCTCTGTTTCCAAGGACCTGGGCAGCATGCTAGCTAATCATGGCTAGGAGAGGACCTGAGCAGAAAGTTCTCTGGCTGCATGGTCATCTTGACTTTCTTTGTTTGGTGAGCTGGGGAATAGGCTTTCACCAGGTTTCATTCATTGCCTGATCCATGCCAGGCTTTCCTGAGAAACTTTTGCATCCGTGGAGCGTGAGAACTGGCTTGTGTATGATTTGCCCCAGGATTACAGCAAGCCCGTGGCAGAGCCAGCACTGGGCTCTGGGACTTTTCTCTGGGCTGCTTTCTCCTTTACACTATACGTGGCATGCTGGGAACGCTGTCCTCACATGCAGTCTCTCACTTGTGAGTGTGCTTGACGCAGGACTGAATTAGCAGTTTTGAGAGAAAGAAAGGCATAATGCTTCTTCCCAAAGAATTTAATGAACTTAAATGTGTGCTCCTGTTTCTAGTTCTTAATGGAAAATCTTCGATAAGATTTAATTAATTAATTTTATGTCAGCTGGAATCAGGAAAATTAGATTTCTTGCTTTTGTAGCAGAATTTGGGAGGAGATGGGGAGTGGCAAACCATTTTAAGTATAACGTGACTAAATCCGCCAAGTGTGATAAGTACCTACAGATTTGAATTTGAGTCTAGTTAATTAAAATTAAATAAAACAGAAGTAGTCTCTTGGTCGGTGGCCACATTTCAAGTGCTCAATAGTCACACATGGCACAATATAGAACATTTTCAAAATTGCGGAAAGTTCTCTTGTACAAAGAACGTTGATCTACATGGTTTAACAAATGGAAGAGTTGGGGAAAAGGAGCAAGCATAGAAGTGTGCTTTGTTGGTTTCTGTATGTTTTAGTGCAAAGAACCTTTGCCATAAAATATTATTGGTGACCGATAAAATATTGAGATACCACGATTTCAAATGATCTCATAGACATGAATCAATAGAGCAGCAAGATAGACTATTGACTGTAAGAATGGATCAATACTTATTTTACCTATTTTATAACTGAAGGAATTAGTAGGCGCTCCACAGCCTAGCCCCTTAAATATCAGAGAAACAAAGATTGAGGGGGTTTGAATGGATTATCAGAAGTCCTTCTGTTTTTAGAAATGTGAGTCTCCTTACACATATGCCGCTGTTGGTTTGGGATGAATTGCCTGCCATGGAGAGTCCCTCCTTTAAGGAAGTTTAAAATAGGACTCTTTGAACTGGGCCCAGGGTTTAATTGCAGATCCAAATTCAATGCAGAAAAAGCCTTACTGTGAAAGCAAACAAAGGAAAACAAACTAGACCCCCAGTGGATGCCATGATCTTTCATCCAGTAAAGGAAGTAGTGGATCAGATAGAGAGTATGATCTGTTCTGGGAATTTATTATCTTAAGAATGCCTCTGACAAATTTAAATAAAAAAACCAGGAGCATACCTTCCCATTTTAAGGATAGGTAGAAATGAAATCTTGTTGAATCCCTTTTCTGGAGGACTCTGCTTTCATTTTCATCCCTTGGTACTTAGGATCCTGTGTGTGGTTTGTGACTAAGATGCATGGGTGGGGGTTAACATGAGAAATTCCACAGTGAGTGAGTTGGAACCATTAGGTATTGTGTCCAGGATAGCTCACATGTCCTAGTTAAGGCTGTGCTAAGTGAACTGGACCCTCCCAATGTGGTAGCCCCAAAGATTGGTTTAATCCTCTGGTGTGACAGCATTCACAAGTCTTTTCAAGGGCCTAAGTACCATAAAATACTCTCACAAAAGCCTTCATTCCAAAGAATGTGTGTGTCGGTTCTTGTCAAGAGCTCTTAGTAAAGAACAATGTGCCTAAAGCCATAATCTAATAAACAAACAGATAATCTAGTTCAGTTTTGTCTAAGTAATATAATGTCTCTATCAAACTATTTCCTGCACCTTGAGCTCTATTCACAAGGAAAGGGTTCTGCGTGGGAATGTGTATATATTTTTCTCTTAACAGGAGGGCATTTAGCTCTTGTGACTGGATGTCTTGTTTTTCTCTTCTGGGTAGCTCTAGTTGTTTACGGTGGGAATTTTCCGTCTTGGTAATTTGGTATTTTACTTGCTTTTTATTGTAAAGGATAGACGTGTGTACACCTGAATTTAAGAAATATGGTTGCCTCACCTTCATCTCAGTTAACAGGGGTCGGGTCAGAAAGTTCTCACACGTTTTGAATCCTTTCTACTAGATCTTATGTACCTATTAAGTCAAAGGAAATAGGCTGTTTTTGTGAAGAAAGTTTATGAATTCCTTTGCGGGATGTGTAGGATTTGCAAGGGTGGACAGCCTCCGTGTCCCCCTTCACACCACCAGGTCAGCACCCATCTGTCCTTTGGAGAATTATGGCCTGACAGTGAGCAGAATCTAGCTCATTAGGAAACTCGGAATACAAATAGCTTCATTTTCAATGGCACAGTGACACATGGGAGTTAGGGTCAGACATAGGTATTATCTACATTACAAGTTGCTTTTTGTCTAATCTTGCCTAGAGAATTATTTTCATGTCCTATTCTTGGTAGGCATCTATTTGCAGTTAAGATAACTGTCCAGTCATGGACTCAGGGGCATTTTCTGACTGTAACCATTAAAGAGAAGCCTCAGTCTCTCATTGCCATTAATGGGCCCTTGTATTTTGAGTCATGAAATCATAAACTGTCAGTGCTGTAAAGGCCTTTAAAGGCCATTTATGAAGCTCCTTCGATTTATAAAGCCCGAATCTCCTTTATAATATTCATGTCAAGTAGTCTTCTTGCCTCTACTTGAATATTTCAAGTTATTTGGCACTCATACATTCTCAAGCGAGGCTGATTTCTTTCTCCTCAGATGAGCTAATTTCTCTGTTGTGTCTCAGCATCTATAAAGGCAGTTACATTCTGTTGATACACTTTTGTTAATATTTATGTGAGACGCTTCCTGTTTTTTTCTAAAGAAACATAATTTTTCTTTCTATATCATAAGAACAGTAGAGGCTCTATTTCTGTGTATTTTAGTCTTACTTATATTTTTGTCTGAAGAGGTAAACATACTTGAAATGAAACATTTCTGTCGTTTTCAGGTATGTGCTGTATCTAGTGCCACTTCTTTGCCAAATTGTAACAGGCATTTTTCTCAAAGTAACCAATTTTATCCATTCCCTACCCCCTTTAAGGACATTGCTATATAGATCACCACAGGAACATGGCATGAAATGTTCCTTATTCCATTTAGGAGGTTCAGAGAGATGAAGGAACGTTCTTTGGGCCTTAGCTGTGGTCTGTGTGGGCAGGTTTCTGGTCTTTCTGAGTTTATTTACCCACAAAGTGGGGCTGAGGAGAGCGATCCCACAGGGAGAGTATGTGGCTGGTTTTGTTGCATTCTCATTCAAACTGGCTTCTCAAAATTTCTAACCTAATATCTAATAGGATTTTGTTTTGTTTCTCTCTTCTTAAATATGGCATCAAGATGCTAGTTGGAAAAATGAAAGAAGAATGTGTATGGAATACGGTGGAACTATTTTTAGTAATATGTATGTAAATCTAAGAATACAGTAAAACATGATGAAATTTTCAGAAAATTGTGGGAAATTCCAGAAAATTTGTGCCATGAAAGAGCTTTTGCTTATGTCTCCATGGTGGCTTTGCACTGATGAATTATCTGTTGAGGTTTACAGGACTGTGTGCACACTTCCCTTCTTCATGGCACCTTGGGGTTAGCACAATAATGACCCCCCAAAGATGTCCACCTTCTAATCTCTGGAACCTGTGAATGCATTGGGTTGTATGGCAAGGAGGAATTTAGGTTGCAGATGGAATTATGGCTTCTAATCAAGATAGGGAAAATTTCCAAGGATTTGGATGGACCTTATAAGTGGGCCATAGAGACAAAAAAGGTTTTAGAGTGATGCAATATGGGAAAGAACTCAATAGTCTTTGCTGGCTTTGAAGATGGAGGGAGGATATCACAAGTCAAGGAACGAGGGTACTTTCTAGAAGCTGGAGAAACAAGGACATGGATTCTACTAGAGACTCCCAACAAGGAATGCAGCCCTGGAGTCACCTTGATTTTAACCCAGTGTTACTCATGGGAGTCTTCTGAGTTTTAGAACTGTAAAGTAATAAATTTATCTTATTTAACTAATTGTATGTGGTAATCTGTTGCAGAAACAATAGAAAACCAATACATACAATATGATGTTGAAATTCTCTATTTATATTTCTGTTCTCCCCTCTAGACAAATTTCTCAAGGGCAACAGTGTTCTTAAAAAAAAAAAAATCGTCTCAACACAGTTCCACATTTAAGAAACATAAAATTTCCTGTCAAACACTAAAGAGAACTAGTATTTACTGAGTGTGTATAAACCATCTGCCCAGCATCGCCTTTGTTACTGTGCTTTGCAGATTTTACTGACTCCGTAGGAACGTTGTTCAGCCTTACTGAATCTCTATCTTCTCATCTGTAAAAGGAGTTTAAGGACTAGATCAAGGTTGGCAAACATTTCTGTAAGTCTGAATAGAAAATATTTTAGGTTTTGCTGGCTAAAATATCTTTGTCTCAACTGCTTGGATCTGTTAGCAGAATTAAAAAAAAAAAAAAACAGCCCTAGATGATAAACAAATGAATGACTGTAGCTGTGTTTCAATAAAACTTTATTTACAAGACCAGAAAATGGACTGGATTTGACCATTTGGCTATTGTTTGCTACCCAGTAGACGAGTGGACCCTCCTTCTTCCATTCTAATTCCTTTCTAATCTGATGATTTTGTGAATTTATAAAGTTGTACCATTAGCCAGTTAAGCCATGAAAGTGCCAGCAGGACTTGGAGAGGTAATCTAAGTGATGTGATGGGTCTGTTTATAAGAAGCGGCATAATATTGCAGACTCAAGTGCCAGGAAGGGAACTGCCACCATGTCCTTGGCAAACAGACCTGGGACAAATGCTCTTAAGGATGAGACATAAGGAGATCCTTGAATGCCAAGGCTGAGCTCACTGAACTCAAAACTCCGAGAGCTGGAAGTACGGTTGGAGAAATGAAAGGGAGTGATACATGCATTGCCCTCTGGAACGATAGCCCTTCTGAGGCAGCTGGCCAGATGAAGTGGGAGGAGGGGATGAGTTTCTCACTCAGCTAAATTATGTCTTTGGGCAGCCAGACTGGGTCTGCTAAAATAACAGGGTGCCTGAACTTCTGCCCAGAACACGTCACCAAGCTTTGCATTTGGGACTGTCTTCCATCACATGGCTTCCTAATGTGAGGCAGTGAAGAAAGCAGAGTGAATGAAGTGCAAGGAATGGGGTTTTTCTTGGAGTGCCTCCCTAGAGACAAAACTTGATTTTTTTAAAGAGATTACTTTTTGAATTTTCTGTTCTCATTCAAAAATCACAAGTTCCTGGAGGACAAGCATCCAGTCGACTTTGCAGGCTTCTTGGTTTGCCCCTCATGTCGGACTTGCCCACCGTAGATGGGGGGGGGTGTGGGTTTACAGATCACAGTGGGCGAGGAGGAGCCCATCCAGAACCGAGCAGAGGGCGCTGGGATTTGGGGATGTTCTTGTGTGTCTGACTTCCTGGTTACACTTCTTGTGATTGTTTTGACTTGGCTGTTCCATGGGGTTTTGAGGACAAAAGTGACCTCTTTGTTTGATGTGTCACAGTAGCTGTTTGTGCCTTAAAAATTGTTCAGGAACAGTTTATCCATTAAAGAAAGAATGACCTAGTAATACTTCCAGACCCAAGGAAATGTCGGGTTAATCAGTCACAGAAGTGCTTGATGTACCAAGATCGTACCACCTCAGGGCTCCTTACGTGGTTCCTTTCCAAGATTTCTAAACATTCCGGGGAGAGCACACTGTTTATTTGACTGCTAGGACTTCATTTTGCTATTGTTTAGTTATTCATGCTCTTCTTCCTCCCTGCCTCTTTCCTCTCTCTCTCTCTCTTTGCCTTTACCCCTAATTCTTTGGGACCCCTGCATGTGAGGAGCCGTATTAAGATTATAGCGTCTTCTCAGTTAATAATTGCGTTTTTATTTGAGTCTCTAAAGGTGAAGAAAGGGTTCATGGTCAAGATGCATAGAGAATCACCTCAAAATAAAAGTAATTTTTCTTTGTCTAGGACATTATGATTTTTAAATTATTTTTAATTTTGTCTCTCTGGTCTGTCCAGCTCTGGGCAGTATAAAAGACACGTGCTATTATTCTCATCTGACAAAAAAAAATTTGAGACTCGGAAGTTTCGTGATTTGACCAAGTTCACACAGCAAGTGAATAGTTCAGGTGTGACTGTAAGTGATGTATTTTAATACCACAGTGCTGTTTCTTTTATATTTCTAAGGCAGCTAACCGAGTCACTGTTCAAGTCAAGAACATGTTCCATTTATAGAAAACATCCCCATGGGGATGTTCAGTTGAGTTTCTTTCTTTCAATCTCTCTCTCTCCCCCCCCCCCCACTCTTTCCCTTTCTCCCACTCTCTCTCTCTCTCTCACCCCCCCCCCCATCACACCACAAACGTATTTCGGGAATGATAGCCACTGACTTTTTCAGGTTCTTCCTTTAAAGAATAATTTATTTGGCTAGGATTCAGCTTGCACTTGTCAAGAATTCATGCCTATACCCACTTGGCAAATATTTCCTTAACTCTTTTCAATCTCAACTGTGAGGCATGGAGAGGGATGCTATTGGGCTGGGGTGCCAAGTCACACGTGATGGGGCCGCTCAGGGAGAACACGGTAAAGTCAGGTGAATGGCTCCTGGATGTTCAACCAGACACTCTGTGGGCGTGCTCTAGAAGTGCTGGAGAGGGTGAGCGGTGGGAAGGTGCCCTTGTCAGGGGCAGCCAAGAAGGCTATGTGGGGTTGGCAGGTGACCAGGGCTTCAAGAATAACCTGCGCTCTGCTATGATGGCATGTTAGAGAGGGAAGTCCTGATGGAGGCAAGGAATGAGCAAATTCTTGGAGTCCAGGAAGCAAGGAGAAGCGGTCAGGCAGAATACTGGGTATGTGGCATAGGACCTTTGGCATTGTAAAGTACCAGATTTCCAGAGCTGCTGTGTGCAGCAGTAATTTCAAGGATTGCATACTTACAGAGCCTTCTAGGAGAGCATAAAGTGAACCGAGCCTGTCAAGTTTCTCTCCATTTCCTCCCAGGGAGCCCATCCTGTTTTAGGATTCTGCCTGTCCAGGATGAGGTCCTGTCAAGTCCTGGGAAACCCGTAATTCTCTCAAACCATCATTCTCTAAGCCTCCATTGCAACTGCTGTAGAATTAATTGACTCTACATGTGAGGGCTTATGTCTAGGCTCTCTCCTGTTTCCATAGGCCCAGTGCTCTTTCCATCGCTCTGTTATGTCTGCTTTTGGGCCAGCACCACACTGTTGATGCTTTGTGGTGAGTTTTGAAATCAGAGAGGGCAAATCCTCTAACTTTGTCCTTTTTTTTAAATTGTTTTGGTTTTTAGGGGACCAATGGATGTTTTCAGTCTGGTAACGGTATCCTAGATTAGTTGGAAAGAACTGAGTAAGGAATAGTGGGCACCATCTAGGCTGTTTACTAAGCCTCCATAAGAGGTAATGAGAAGTTGATCATTTTGGCGGCAGGAGAGGTGGACTTCTCAAGTAAACGGACTTGAACAGTTTGGTATGATTCAATATAGCTTGCTATATGCAGTGAGGATGGTGGGACAAAAAATAGAGAACAGGGGCTCTCTCTGAACCTGTATGATCAGGAGAATCATGTGATGTAGTGAAGTAAACAGAAAAGTAGAGGGCACAGGGAAGGTGAGCGGGTCCGTGAATTAGGATGTCTGCTTTCAGTTTGAGCACTGCACTTGAGATTCCGGTGGAGGTCAGAGACGGAGACATGGGCTAAGTCGTTGCCATGCTTATTCTGGGTCCTCTGTTGCTTATAACCGGTATATTCATTTAGAATTGCTTTTTCAATGTAATGCATTTATGGTTACCATGGTGGCAAGAGCCAAACAGAAGGAAGTGGTTGGGGACAGCAGCAAAGATGGAGATGTGGTTAAAGGTAATTTGCGAAGCTTCTGTGCCTTGCTTTAGCGAAGAACAAACAGAATGCTAGATGCTGTTGACATGTGTTTTATTTTGAAGTGACTGTTATTACTCGGGTCTGAAATCCTTAGCCTTGATCTCTTGGAGCCTAATGTTCCTGTTCTCCAGCTGAGAGAGTAATTCACCATCTTGTGTTGTAAACACTCACTCATTTTAACTGATTACACCTCCAATGATTCTCAAATCACTAAAATTACTAATTGCTATTCCTTACACATCAAAGAGTGAATCCTGAATAATTAACCCCAAATAAAATTAGATGAATTGGCCCTTTTAATTAGAGTCCCTGCTGCTGTTTGTTCTGAGCTTCCTTTTCTTACTGTTAAGAGACTTTTAGAATGATTAAAACTGTTTAAGTCTTAAACAGCCAGTGACCTTTTAATACAATATAAATCCGTGAAAGCAATATTTCAGTTAGCAGATGGTGAAGTAAATTTTTAGAGCAAGTACCTGTCAGCTCTAGTACTCCTTTGGAAAAAAAAAAAAAAATCATGCCGAAAAACAACCACCTTGAAATGAAATGAGTGTCTCTATTTGATTATTTTTAAAGCATTTATGCATTTGCTAAGCCTCAGTCTAGATGAAATGGCAGGGTTGAAGGAGAGTGAGTAATGGTTGGCATCATTTTACATAAATAGTAACAAGAATTTCTCAGTGAGAAGAATTTGAAGTCATTTGTGCAGAAAAGATGAAGACTGGAGAAACCATAGAAAGCCCCTGGCCATGGAGCCATTTTCATCATCAGGAGTCTCCTGATGCAGGGGAATGGGTCCCACGGTGGAGACAAGGAAGCTTTATGGGATTTCACTGCTGCTGATCTAACATGTAACATGCTGAGCTAACATTATTGGTCTGCCCAGGTTGCAGTCAGCCTGGATTTAGTTGAAGATATTTTATATGTTCCTGATCTATCTGTTCCACGTCTCCTAAACAGGAAGGGCCCCTTCTCTTCACTGTAGTCTTCTGAAGCTGTAGGGGCAGAACAAGTTTCTTTCTTATTCCCAACAGATTTCAGAGTCTCACACTAAATCTGTCATGTACTGTGGGACATGTGTCCTTAGCTGGAAGTTAGGAGATTTGAAGTCATGGTGGATTTTTTGGTATGGTTCTACACCTCTTGTCCGTTTCCCTTTACTACACGGGTCCAGAATTCCTCCATCTATAAGATAAAGTTACAGGACTAGGAAAGTTACTTTTTCTTTTTCCCCTAAAATTTAAAAATAAATTTTGACCTTTCATTCTAAAATAATTTCAGACTGTACCCAAACACTGGAAAATAGTGCAAAGGGTTTTTCGCTTAGTCTTTCCGGTTTCCCTAATTGTTGACGTCTTACACAGTCACAGTACAGGTACCCAAACCAGGTAATGAATACACTGACACAATACTACTAACTAGTATGTAAACTTTATTCAGATTTCATTATTGTCCTACTAATCTCCTTTTTCTGGTCTAGGATCCTATCCAGAGTCACAAGCTACATTTGGTTGTCTTGTCTCCTTAGTCTTCTTTAACTTAGGCCATTTCCTCAGTTTGTTTTTCATGGAGTTCAATGACTGCTAAACAGGGCCACACATCAGCTTCAATCTCGGAGCTTTCCAGGATGCTTGTATCTCAATCCTAAACCCAGGGATGCTGATTGAAGAATTCTAGAGTAAGGCCTGGCTGCAGGTAGTGGAAAAGGAAGTGCCCCATGAGATTTGGATGTACACTCTCAGTTAAAAGTCATATTTGTTCCAACATCTCAAGAGCTGACCTTTTGAGATTTTGTCCATGGGACATCTCTCTTTCATCTTCCTTCATGTCCCTGTTCCTCCTCCATTCCCATTTCTCGTTTATGGGAAGTATTCTGACTCTTCAAAATTCCTGGAGGATTTTTCAAGAAGTTTCTAGATACTAGGTGGGGTATACATACTGTTAAGACCTATCTACAGATCTCTTATTGTGGAAGGAAGGTCAAGTACAATACATATGATGTCGTGTGTCTGGAGGCTGGGACACCCCCATAATCAGGTGATGACTTAGGAATGTGGACTCATTGCCTGTATCTTGAAGACATGCTTTGAGTAAGGGAATGTGTAGAAACACTGCCGCTACCAAAAACAGCAAAACTCAGTGGCTATTTTAAGACTGATATCATTAGCTGTCCAACAGTGCCATGCAGGACCTGTGACCCACCAGTACTGTACTGTATTAACCTTATGTCAATAATTGGAAAGGGACAAAGTTGTCCAGGGTAAAACACATGTAGTCTAGTAGGATAAATCAGTAGGTAAGTAATTAAACTAATGAAGAGCAGAATGCTTTGCTTTAATAGAGCTAAATCAGGACAGAGAGGTATGTTGTCTTCAAAGTGGGGATGGCTTACTTTATCCAAATACAGCAGTGATTGGATAAGTTAACTGAGATAGTTCAAGCATTTTTATTGCGAAAACTTACCCCCTTAAGCTTCCCGCCATCTTTGGGGGGAAGGGAGGCTTCTGCCCTCAGTGACTGCCGTGGGGTGATGTCCTATCTCCCGAGGAAGGGGGTGTTTTTTGGAATTGTCTTTCAGCACACTATTTGTTTTCCACCTTCCTTTTTCAGTGGTAAATGAAGATTTGTTGTTGTTGTTTCCCTGGACTGTTGCCTCATTCTCTGTCCACAACATGAATTTTTAATTTTCATTTTAGTTTGGAACAGAGAGAATTTCACTTTTTGATGTTGGGGCTGAAGATATCTCAGTAGCTGGTAGAAGATTGATGCTCAGGCTTACTTAGGTCGTTGCTTTATTCATTTTGAGTGCCCATCTTTGGAAGCCGAAATTTATGGGGTAGTTTGTTGTTTGGGTAGCAATTAGGATGTTTTGTAAGACAGATGACAATTGGTGGATTAAAAATGTTAGTTCTGGTTCTAGTCCATTTGCAGAGCCAGACCGTCCTCCTAATTTCGTATTACTTAAACATCATTCAGTGCTTTTGACTAAGAAATTGAATTTATTTTCAACAAATGGAAACTGCAGTAAAATAGAGGAGTGCAGTATGCTTAGATGTATTCCAGCTTCACACAAATAATTTATTTGTGAGGAAGCACGGGGACTGTTGGATTTAGTGAAGACCCAGGGATTCTGTATTAGTGAATTGTAGAGTGAAACTGTCCATTTGAAAATCAGAAAGACTTCATCCGCTTTAGGATAAATAATTCTTCTTGCTTTTAATTTGAGAATCACAATGAACATTTCAAGCTAAAGTTATTTAGAAAGATGACGGAGACATTACATTTGGGCTTGGGTAAATATAGTGGCACATTAAAATTAAACACTGGGTTTGAGTCGATTCTGCGATTCATTTCACAGTGTCTTCCTTTGATTTTTAAAAAATGCATGTCTGTGATTCACATTTATTGTATAACAGTTGAACCAAAAGGAGAAGGATTAAAAAGGAAGGAAAAAAAAAAACCCACAACTCTTCCCATAAGCTCTAGACAACCATTGTTAACATACAGGTTTCCACAAAAATAGGACCATGTGATGAGCACTATTCAGTAGCCCACTATTTTCCTCATATGATATGTCAGAAAGTTCTTCAGGTTCTTCTTCCAGATACTCCGTGACTCACTCCCTCACTAGATTTAAGTCTTTGTTCAAATACCACATTGGTGAGGCATTTCCCATCCTTTCTCTTAAAAATTATGGCTTTCCATCCCCACCCTAGAACTCCCTTGATTTCTTTGCTCTCTGTTTCCTAGTGCTAATCACCATTTGTGACTATGTTTTGTTTAATTTATTTTTTACTTTTATTTTTATTTTTTTAGGATTTTATTTATTTGACACAGAGAGGGGGAGATCACAAGTAGGGAGAGAGGCAGGCAGAGGGGGAAGGGGGAGCAGGGTCTGCTGAGCAGAAAGCCTGATGCAGGGCTCAATCTTAGGACCCTGAGATCATGACCTGAGCCGAAGGCAGGGGCTTAACCCACTGAGCCACCCAGGCGCTCCTGTTGAGTTTATTTTTAAAGATTCCTCTCCTTCTGATAGAATATAAGTTCCATGAGTACATCACTTTTTTATTTTATTTTTTGTTCTTAATGTTTGATTTCCCCTCTTATGTCTAGAATAATGCCTGACACATAAAAGGCACTCAGTCCATGAGTAAATAGATGTCAGATCTGGATGAAAATAATTATTTTGATGGCTACACAGTTTCCCAGTGTGTGATTGACTGCAGTTGATTTTTTTTACCAATACTTTACTGATGAACGTTCTGATTAATTCCATTATATTTCATTGTGATGAAGATTCTTTAATGTGCTTCTCTATGTACTCTTCAGTTACTTCTTTTGTAGGACAATTCATTAAAAGTGGTGTTGCTGCATTAAAGTGTATAAATATTTTACGGCTCTTGATACTTGTTGTCAGATTTTCTTGAGAAAAGTCTTATCTTAATCGTCCTCTATTTATATGTGACTAGGGTAGAAAAATGCAGATTTTTTTTTGTCATCAATATTGTGTTTCATCACAATTATATTTTTAAAACTTTTACTTATTTATTTGACACAGAGAGAGAGAGAGAGATTACAAATAGGCAGAAAGAAAGGCAGAAAGAGAGGGAGGGAACCAGGTTCCCTGCTAAGCGGGGAGCCCAATATGGGGCTTGATCCCAGGACCCTGAGATCATAACCTGAGCTGAAGGCAGAGGCTTAACCCACGGAGCCACCCAGGTGCCCCTTCATTATTATTTTTAATCTTAGTCCTACCATGTAAATGACATTGATTAGAAAATTAAGTGCTATTACAATCAACAATCTGTTTTTTAGTTAAGCGGCAGAAAATAAAAATGGAAGGAAAATAGAAAGGTTAATTTTCTAATGTATAATTATGTATAATAAAAGCCTGAACTCCAAAAGTGTCTGGTGTCAGAGCCGAGGAATTGGAATCACTTGCTTAAGGTCACATATCTCCTCACTTACAGATGAAGATGCATTATTTAAGGGGGCTGGTGGTGTTGCTATTTGGATGACGAGGACAGGGAACTGGGAATGCCCAGCCTTGGTCTGATAATTATCACTTTAACCAGAGAGTTTTCAAAGAGGCTTCCCACTCAAAGAACAGGAGCAAAATGGGAATATAGGAGCCGCTTTATTAATAGCTCCATGAGGACTTAATCTCTCTCTAGGACAGAGGTCTGAGGTCACACTGAGATGGTGCATAGGCTTTGGCTCTAGGAATAAGCAGTCTTTTTATTCTCTATACTACAGATAACTGGTTGACAAAGTCAGGGTATTTCCTTTCATATTTTTAGTTACTACCAGTGGGTAGTAAATCCTTTGAGAAGCCTGAGAGGTGATGCATTCAATGGGACTTATCCTCAATGGTTTCTTAACCTCTGCCATAGCCCAGTGTATCCTGGTAGTATTTAAAACCTTGTTCAGCTCAATCTTTGCAGATGACACATTTCTAGGTACTGAGAATTTCTCTTTGGTTTTGTGTATACATGTTATTTTAAAAATAGCTATAGTTTTCCTTCCCTTCCCCTATGTTCATCTGTTTTGTTTCTTAAATTCCTCATATGATAAAATAAGATGAAATCAGAGAGGGAGAAAACCATAAGAGACTCTTAGCTATGGGAAAGGAGCTGAGGGCTGCTGGAGAGGATGTGGGTGGGGGGATGGGGTGGCTGGGTAATGGACATTCAGGAGGCCACTTGATGTAATGAGCCCTGGGTGTTCTGCTGATGAATCTCTAAATTCTGTCTATGAAAACAATAATGCACTGTATGTTAATTAAATTGAGTTTAAATAAATTTTTTTAAAATACCATGTAATTGCATTCATATGAGGACTTTAAGGAATAAAATAAATGAACAAAGGTAAAAAAGAGACAGACCAAGAATCAGACGCTTAAATGTAGAGAACAAACTGATGGTTACCAGAAGGGAGGTGGTGGTGGGGAGTGGGTGAAACAGGTGATGGGGATTAAGAGTTCTGATTAATGTGTGAATTGCCCGATCCCTGTAATGCACACCTGAAGCTAATATAATATTGTCCATTAACTGTACTGGAATTAAAAAAAAAAGTAAATGGGTAAAATAATGGCAGTTGAGAATTTTGTATCACGAAGAGTAAGTTTCTTTTCTACTCTTGTTCCTAGTGATAAAATTCAACTTCTTCGTAGAGGCAACTTGCTGTTAGCAATTTCTTAGGAATCCATTTACAAGATAATCCATGACAACACAGGCATATATATTTTCATGCAAATGATACCATTATACATGCTGTCCTAAACCATGAACACCTCACTGTTTTAAGCAAACTCTACACCCAACGTGAAACTCAAACTTGCGACCCCGAGATCCGGAGTCACCCGCCTCTCTACAGACTGAGCCAGCCAGGCGCCCTGCGAATGTGTCATTTAAAAAAATATTTCGCTCTGTGTGTTTTCTGGTGTAATTTCCTGGGTGGCAAGTGTGTTTACTATAAAGTGAAGATGACGTTGAGGGTGGAATTGTAATGGGTCTTTAGTTGCTTTGTTCTGTAATAAGTTGCCTCTCATCTCTGAAGAGGACGCTACAAGGGTGATGCTGCTCTGTCATCCATGGAAACGGCCACTCCTGTCGCCTTTGCTTTGTCTTCCTCTCAATCTCTTCAGTCTTTTCAGAAATCTTTGCCTTCTCCGAGTTGGTCTCTTGAGGAGGCAGCTTCAGACTCAGTTGTCCCCTTGTGCCTGTGTGGAAAGCAGCAAGAATGGCCCCCGGGGTATGTAGCCGTGGTACAAGTCACATTCAGATTTGCGTCCTGATGTTTTGGGTGGGAGTTGAGTTCTGGGTCACAGTCACTGTAGTGATGGTTACTCCATGAATAACCAGCAGTTTGTAAATAAATACATCTAATAGAAATTGCAGTGTGTGTAGCATGTGGGAAGTACGGCTTCGTGAAACCCTCGTTTCAGATATGCATGTACTTAGATAGGGCCGAGTGGTCGTATTGCATCATGATATAAAAGGGTATTTCTTTACTCTGGGTGGTGGTCAAAAAGGTTCAGAGTCTCTGTTTAAACTGTTTGGATCTGGAGGGTGACAGGGAAGTAGATATGGTCATCCTCATTTCATAGGTGAGGGAGGCCGAGCCTGAGATGGTAGTATGGCCTTTTCTGGAGTAAAAGGTAGAGCTGGGGTTTGCATTTCAAGTTCTAGGCTTGGGATCTTGTGTGATTTTCTTCTGAACATATTTCTGTCCTCTATTAGGGACTATAAACAGAAATAGATAGCTTTTTCCTGGAAGCTTATGATTTGGTCACTGTAATTGCTTATGATTTGGTCACTGTAATGACATTTTGTGTGTGTGTGTGTGTACGTGTACATGTATGTGTGTTCCAACCCAATCTGTTATATACTTATAATTTAAATACTTAACTTGAGAAGCCTGTAAGTGATTTTCTTTATTTATACCTTAATGTTTATTTCCTTAAACAACCAGAAAGTAGCCACATAAGAAAGCTGGAGAACCAACAGCGGTCAACTGGAAGGCCCCTAAAGAAAGCCATGCTCCTCCCTGTGGCGCACATGGGCCTACGGCCTCAGCTCCTGGCGAGGATGTTAGACATGCAGAGTCTCAGGCCTTATCCCATATCTGCTGAGTCTGAGTCTGTGTTTTTTCTTGATACCCTTGGCCATTTGTACATTGACATTTAAACACTATGTAAGGCATCAGGCCATTTTTTTTTTAAACATCAATTGAACAATGAAATGGCTTTCTGTGTATGTCAGTTATTCAGCTAATCTATTTACTGAGAGTGTACCATGGCCCAAATCTTATCCTAGGATGTGGAGCTAGAAAGAAACTGTTAAGTGGGCTCTCCTTGCCGTTCTAAGTAGGAGAGAATGACCACAAATACCTAAGTGCAACCAGGTATTAGAGGTGCTGTGATAGACCCCTACGTGGGGCACACGGGGCTGCTGTGTGAATCCCCATGTATGCGTGCAGGTGTACACGGATGCTGGAAGAAGAAAAAGAATGATGCTTTTTCCGTTGTTGTTTTTTAACTATAGTAAATTAATTCAGACTTCACTGATGATCTGAGTTTAATTATTCCCTTGTGTTTTTTCACTATCATCACATACAATTAGTAATTTATCACCTTCTTTGCTAGTAAATTCTTGCTCTTTTCCCCCCTCTCATGTTGGCCTTGATTTGATGAAGGGAGAAGTGAGCTCTGCATTCAGGTCGATAGATGCCTTTCGTAGGTGCCCAAGCCATGTCGCTAGAGCACCTACTGTGGCTGATAACCCAGTTCCTAGCAGGTAGCTGTATAAGCTTCTTCGTGCTCCTGCCTTCTAACCCCTAGACTAGGAAGGATGGCCGAAGAAAGGATGCATACCTGGGTTCTTGGCAGATTTGCCTTGCTTGCTTCTCAGGTTAATGCTATGCATTGCATAGCATTATTTTGTGGCAGTGGCAGTGAGTTGGCATAAAGTGGTCTTTGAGAGAGTCAGAGACATACACTTTTGCACGACTCACCCTTTAGCTGCCTCATAGTGCTACCTCTGGCACAAAGTAAAAATCTGTTGCATATTAGCTGAATTCTTTGGGATAATACAGAGCAAATTAAGTGAGATACTTCTAGCTTCTCTGCCATGCAGAGAGACCATCCATTTCCAGCTCCATATTTCGCTAGCTGTGTAACTTGAGTTAACTCTTTGCCTGGCAAGTGAGGGATACATGTATTTTGTATGTGGATAGGCTTTGGATGGCTAGCAAAAGGGTAAGGAGGACACCAGGTCTGTAGGCATATGGTTGGGACTACCCTCTTTCTTTTGTGGGTTTTTTTTTTTTTTTTTAAGATTTTATTTATCCATTTGACAGAGGGAGAGCACAAACAGGGATAGCAGCAGGCAGAGGGAACAGCAGGCTCCCCACTGAGCAGGGAGCCCAATGTGGGGCTCAATCGCAGGAGCCTGGGATCACAACCTGAGCCAAAGGCACCAGCTTAACTGACTGAGCTACCCCAGCACCCTACCCTTCTTCTTCTGAAACTAAATATTTCCATCTTAGATTTTAGGTATCCCTGCACTGTTCAGTAGCCTCATGGTGTGTTCAGTTTGGGCTTGCTTGCTTGATTTATTCCATGCCCCTGTAATTCACAGGGTCTGAAAATTCCATTTGGATTACCCCTTGCAAGCAGAGAGGAGGATAGGCCATGCACTAAGGTGAAGGTCTGTAGCTTAGCATTGCTATTTGCAAGGTCCTGCAGCTGATTCCTTGTGGATGTGTTTCTGGAGGGTCACCACCTGAGCTTCAAAGCCAGATGCTCCCTCATTGTTGGAAGAAGTCTGCAAGAGTGGAAATGATCCCTCCCCCACCAACACAGACACAGAGACACAAAGACACACAAAGATACACACAGACACACACACACACACACACTTTGTTGTTTTGTTCTTTCCATTTTACCATCTTCTTTAAACATATAAATTTGCTTTCTCTCTCCTGCAGTCTTATTTTTCCTGCAACTTAGAAGCATTTTCTTTTGCTTAATTGCCTGTTAAAATGGTGAACCATAAATCAGAGTTCTTGAAATAGTTCTTAGTCTGATTTAAGATAATTATTAAGAGCTTTTCATTCCAACTATCTCAGCTGGTTGTTTCCCTCCAAAGGACCCATTTTCTATCCTTTATCATGTGTGTGTCTGTTTCTTAGGCATTTGCCTGCTCCTCCACACTGTTTTAAAATGTGAGCTCCACTCCAAGGAATGAAGGAAGAGGCCTATGGTGGTCGAGCTTGAAAAACTGAAAATTATGTGATAATTATTATGAACGTATCACTGTTTTAAAATCTTAATCTAATCTTCACCTAGAATTAGCAGTCTAGATTTTTGTTGTTTTCAAGTTATTTCTTTTAAGAATACGTTCCGTCTTCCTTTTCTGTTCCTTTTCACCTTCCCAGGATTGTCGACAACCTATGCCTCACAATATATTCAATTTTTGAGGTAGAAATAGAGTCGGGAAGGATATGCAGTTGACCCTTGACTGACACAGGAATGAAGGGCTCTGACCCCCTGCGTTTGACAATCCACATGTCTTCCAACTCTCCATGAACACTGACTGCTAAAAGCTACTGTTAATCCTTTGGATTCTTGGCCAATAAACGAACACTTGGTTGCATGTATTTTGTATGTTATATATATCATATACTGTACTCTTATGATGAAGTAAGCGAGGGAAGAGAACATGTTAAGGAAAACATAAGGAAGAGAAAACACGTTTACAGGACTCTGCGGTACAAAATCTGTGTGTCAGTTGACCTGTGGAATGCCAGCCTATTTTTTCCAAGGATTGACTGTAGGTAGAAGGGGCTACAGACGCAAGCAGTTGTAGTTTTTATTCTAAGACTAATTTGCTGAGAACTTGGACTGTTCATGTGGCCTTCATGGGCCTCTGTTTCTACCTTTATGATATGATCTCCAAGATTCCATTCAGTTCTGATCCGGTTTAATGTTCCAACAGTTCTCTGTGATATAATAAATGGTGCTAAAGTATAAGACGGCGCTCAGAAGTTTAAATTAGTTATGAAGAAGGCATAGATAGAAGAAGGTCCGCATAGAACATTTGAACCAGAAAATTAGGCCGCGCACTAGAATTTGGTTGCATCAGTCTCCATCAGCATAGACCTTCTTTGCTGATCACTGAAGATCTCATTGTGAGCATTCTTCTCATAGGTTCTGACTTTTCAAGGCAGAAAAGAACTTGGTGACAATTCTTGTTATTTACAGGTATTAAATCTATCTATCTATCTATATATATATAATTATTACATATATGTATATATATATACATATATATATAATTATTATTACTTTTTAGTGCAGTGTTTGGCCAAAGGAAGGCCAAGTTAGTTTCTCAATTCAGACTGCACATTAGTCTCATCTGGGTTTTAAGGGAGGAGTGGGACCTGACATCTCCTCTCTACCCCCTTTTCCCCATCCCCAAGATACTCATTGGATGGATGTGAGCTGGTATTTGGGCAAGGGCATTTTTAGATAAGCTTTCTTGGTGATTCTAGTAAGTAGCCAGTGTTCAGAACTACTGGGTAGTGTTACTGAAAGTTTATGACCCCAATAGGCACATGGACAAAGCATGTCTCCAGATGTGCACATCTAGAAAGTTAAGAGAAACAGAAATGTTTCTATATGACACAAGTCTTTTAACCTTTCTAATCCTGTGGGGTCTAAAATAGGAACAATGTAATAATTGGCTTAAATGGAGTGGCTCTCAAAGTATGGTCTCAGGACGAGTACCATCAGGATCCTCTGGGCATTTATTAGAAATGCACACTCTCAGATGTCACTCTAGACCTACAGAATCAGGAGCTCGGTGGGTGGGACATAGCCATCTGTGTTTAACCAAACCTTTCTGAGGTCCCGATGACCTCCAGAATTTGAGAACCATCAGTACGGAGGGATGGAGGACTAAGAGGTAGCCTTTGAAAATCTTAGCAGTGACTGGTGCATAGTGAGAGTCCAAAAAGCACAGTATTCTAAACATAGTGTGTTTGACTGCTTGGGAGTCTGAATATAATGGGGAGCTAGATTGGACAGCTACTCTTCCAATGCTAAGTCTGTTATTTGTAGGGCAAATAGAGCCCAAGTGAACCATCCCCAAGGTATATCAGAATATTGAATCCACTCTCATTCCAGTGCTTTAGAGTCTTTTTTAGTAAGGCTTAAATTGTGATATTTTGGTACTGTCCAAAAGCAAATCATTGGGTGAAGGAACTCGCAGCCTTACCAGTAAGTGTTGAGCATCTGAAATGCAGAGACAGGCGACTCATGTATGAATATTATCTATTATTATTATTAAATATTATTTTTTGAAGGAAAGTCAAATCAATAATTTTTTAATGGACATTTCCTTTTCCTAATAGGATTTCTTTCAAAGTATTTTTTAAAAATTCCATGTCATGAAGCCACAGAGCTCTTGGGTTTATATATATACCTCAGATCTTAGAGGTTAGGCGTTCTCTTACGACAACATAATGTCGGTATGCTGTTCTGGTTGGCCAGTGGTGTTGAGGTTTCTTGATATGCTGACCCCTCATAACATCCTGCCTGGATTGTCTGTAGATTTCAATGATGTTACTTATTTTAATTTCTCCTGAACGGCCCTACATGGACTTTTAGATTAGTCTTTAGTAAGTCGTATTGCAAGCAGGTTTCTTTCTTCTCAGAAGTCCTTGTTGGATCCCTACTGCATGCATGATACAATTCAAACTACTTACTAGACATGAACACACTTGAAAGTTGTTTTTTTTGTTGTTGTTGTTTTGGTTTGGTTTGGTTTGGTTTTTTTGGTCACCGCACTTATTTTTATTACCTACTAGTATTATTTTACATTCCCATATTTATGCTCTCTTAATAACTTGCTCCTTATTCTCTAGGCCCTGGATGTTTTAATCTATGCCTTTGTTCCCCTGTCTTTCTGCTAAGCAGACTTGTTGTCCGTATCATGATGTTCAGGGGCCATTGTAATGCTCCAGTATAAGCCTTCTTTGGTCCCTCCACCTCGACATAAACTTTCCTTTATCTTAGATTCCAGAAGAGTTTGTTTCTCCATCTCAATATATTTTATCTTGTATTATCTTCATTTGTGTACACATTTTTTTCCTCCTTTGCTTGACTGTGAAAGTCTTACACCCCTCAGCCACTGCCCTCACAACCCCAAGCACCTTCTCTGTTCTGGCTAAACATTCCTGCCCCCTCTCGACTAGCTTTTATGTCACTTCTAAGTATCAGATCTGGTCCTCGTTCTTCTCAAAAGTAAGGCTACTGATGAAACTGCAAAGAGCTATCATGGGGGATAATTGCTTGAAGAGACAAAAAGGTCTATATCCGTGTGGTCAACTTGAACAAATGTGTGATTTTCAAGAGTCCTGTGTGATTGCCTGTATATTCACTTCCTGTGTTCATGTCCTTTCTGTAGGTGACTTTCTTCCACCCCCGCCTCCACCTCTAGATGATCCTGGTGCTCTTCCGTCCAGCCCCGGAAACTTCCCTCCTCCACCACCCCTTGACGAAGGTGCTTTCAGGGCACAGGTAAGATGTATGGTTGAAGTCATATCAATGAGCCATGCTTGGAAGTTGGTGAATTCAGTGATTATTTCCATGGTGGATGAACATTTATTCAGAGCCTGAAGAAAGCTTTGCAACTCAAGAAAGCTCAGATCCTTTAATGCCACCTCCCTGGCTGAAGCTTCTCAGAACTCAGCTGGCTTGCATTCGAAAGCCCCAGAAATCCTTTTACCTACTAATTTTGTTCTGAAACTCAAAGCCATTTTTTAGAAATGCCACTTGAGAATTCCACATTTTCCTGTTATCCTGGGGACCCAGCCATGCTTTTTTATTGCCTCATTTCTCTATCCACAAACATTGCATTCTGCGTGAGTAAGAGTGATCTTCAAAGGCTCTGGTTGGTCACTGTGGTCACTTAATTGGTCAGCGGCATCATTCTAGCAAAAGCTCCAGCAAACCTTCTTGGGGTATTCTTTACTGAGTGAGGTCAAGGATGCACATTAGAGTATGTATTGATTATGTACAAGTGGTGTGCTCTAGAGACTGCTGATTGCAAGTAACGTGGGGCTGGAATCAGAAGCACTGGTAGGAATAGTCAGTCTGTGATTGCATAGAGTCACTTGTGACCATATGCCACCACTTGGCATCCAAATGCTGTTCGTATCAGGAAGGAAAACTAAGTAACAAAGTTATAGAATTATTGTTGTGTTTTACAGGTGAGAATGTTACTATAGATACATAGAAAAAAAAACAGCCCTTGTCTTTCAGAGAAACATCAAAGATATTTGGGGAGAGGAAATTAATGGTATCAGGTATGGTCTTCAAAATAATAAGAGTAGGGAGCTGATGAGTGAGAAAATAGGTGAAAGAAAGATTAGTTATGAGTTGATAATTGTTGAGCACATGCAGGTTGATTCTATTATTTGGTATACATTTATTTAGCAAATAGAAATAACACAATCATTTTTTCTTATTTTTAGTCATTTTTTTTAACAATTAAAAAAAAGCCTCCTACATTTGTCTTTTATATACTTCTGCTCTTATTTTGTCCTGGGCTATTCTTTGCATATTATTGAATTTACATAATTAAAAACTTCATTTTGTCTATTTGGTCTCTTAGAATATTATGGAAACTGCTTTCTTGCATTTTAAATCTTGAGTTCTAAAAAGCTTGTTTGACCTTGTGACAGAAGACTTGTGTTTGATTGCTAGTTGAACAACGTAATCTAGTTATGTGGGTTTTGTTTTGTTTTGTTTTTAAAATGTATTAACTAATTTTAGAGAGGGCACAAGAGAGAGAGAGAGCACACAGGGAGCAAGGGCACAGGGAGAGGGAAAGAGAGAATCTCAAGCAGATTCTGTGCTGAGCTCGGAGCCCCACATGGGGCTTGATCTCATGACTCTGAGATCAGGATCTAGCAGAAACCAAATGTCTGTATATTTAAATGACTGCGCCACCCTGGGGCCCCTCTAGTTACATGGTTTTGAACAGGTCACACTAAGTCCAATTTTTCTTATAATTAAAAGTAAGGTAACTGTCTACCTCTAGTAGCTAGATGAAATACAGATGGATTTGAAATTGCCAAGTTATAATGGTTGTACGGGTATTTTGATGTTTTAACTGTTACTATATAAATATAACAACAGCAGTAATCATAAGGCTTTCCCAAAAGGTTTAATTAAGAAAAATTCAAACATGGGCTTTCATAAATATTACAAATATTCTTTTCCTGTGTGGACTGCATCCTGATAACAATACTAAAACCATGATTTGTTTTTTATTTATTTTTTAAATTTTTTAAAAAGATTTTATTTATTTATTTTATAAAGAGAGTGAGAGGTAGAGACAGAGCATGAGCAGCGGGGAGGAGGCAGGGGGAGAGGGAGAAGCCGACTCCCAACTAAGCAAGGAGCCCGATGCAGGACTCAATCCCAGGACTCTGGGATCATGACTTGAGCCAAAGGTAGACACGTAAGCAACTGAGCTGCCCAGGTGCCCCCATGACTTTGCTTTTTCAAAGGAAGGAAATAAAAATCTGGTTGACAAGTTGGCTTATGGTTTTTGTAAAATACAAGGAAGGAAAAACATAAAATCGAGTTTGCCAAATGGGAAAGGACAAATCTGGTAGGAGAGGCATGTTATTCTTGAATATATGGAAAATCGTGCAAGTTCAAAAGAAAACAGGCACACCCTTCCCTTGTGTGAGAGTGATAGTGACTTGGCCCTGCCCTGGCCATATTTGAACCACTTTGGAATCTGAACTGTAATAAAGCCCAAAGTAGTATAATCACCAGAGAAGATTTTGCACTTTTTCCTCTCAGCCATGGTGAAACCTTGTGTTGCCAAGTCCAAATTATAGCTGGTAAATGGGTGTTTTTATGTAGAGATCTATTTATGTTTCCACCCAGATTTTCAGGTCAGCATCAAAAGAATGTCTACTAAGTCTGGCTATAAGAATTATAAGATTTTCAGCGCTGAAAAGGACCTTAGGGATCAGGTAGTCAGTCCCCTGGCACCAGCCGTGAGTTACAGCCTCTTTGAGGACTTGCGAAATGAATTAATTCCCTGTATTCACAAATGGGGAAACTGAGACCAAAGGAGGTGGGCATCCTCTAATCCATACCTGTGAGGAATCTTGATTTCTGGGTTTGTCCTTCCGGTTCCATCAAAAGGCCTTGCACATTGCACACGGTTTTGCTTTAGTCCTCCCCCAGCCTGTAAGGCTCTGAGTTTCAGACCAGGGGATTACAGGCACTGCTGGGGTTGTGCTTGGTGCCCTGAATTTTCGATACCTGCTAGGCACTTTTATTTTATTTTATTTATTTAGCAAAAGGCAAATATTTAGTGTCAGTAATTCTTACTTTGATAATTTTTTTTTTTTTTTGAGGAAAAAAAAAATGAATCTTGGAAATCAAATGAGGGCTTTATCTTTTCTTTTCTGTCGGGATCTGTTTGACCTCAGTACCTGTGAGGTTCGGAGCGCCAGTGGAGTGGACCCTTCTTTTGTTCATTTGTTCTTCCTTCCTTCATCATGAATTGAATAACTTTTGTAAGTCAGGTCCATACGCTAGGGATTGTGGCCTCAGATGTTGGTGTCATGGTTCTAGGGCCCTGAGTCTTGACCTTGGGACTGTATAGTATTGTTCTGATCTGATGCCATAGTTAGTTGTTGGTTCTTATTTCCACAGCTGATGGGCAGGTCTGTGGTATCACTTAGACTAGTTTCACAGGGGGAGAGTGTCTCACAGGATTTCAGGTTTACAAGGAAATTAGAGCTCATCATTTAAGTCCCTTTCTTTTTTTGGATCTCCTTATTCTTTTTCCCAGTTGAATAAAATGTTTATGGGTGACTGTTGCAGGTGACATGATTTTGGAAGATAAGGATATGCTGGATCCCATACAATGCCTCTGAACCAAGTTTGGGAGATGCACACAGACGCAGCTTTTAAACAAAGGTGTTCTGTCATAAATTACACCTTAGTTACCATGCTGTGATCAGAAGCACAGTCTAAGTCCTTAGTTGTGGTAGAGGGTGGGGGAAGTAAATTAACTGGCTGGAGAGCTACAAGGATTTTTAGAAACAGTTGCCATTGCCCTGCACTTTGATGGACGGGTAGGACCTTAATTTTTAGATGCAGGGGAATAGATCTTTCAGCAATAAAGTAAGAAAAATAGACGTATTGAAGGAAAGCACCAAGCAGTGTGATGGGCCTGCCTGCATTCCAGACTGTGGATTTTGCCCTTGATTCTGAAATCGTTGACAGTTTATTGCAGATGTTTGTTAATATTGTAGTTATAAGGGTGACATCCCCAGATCTGTTGTTGGGTGCCATGTGGTGCTTTCAGCAGCCCATCAGGCATAACCTGTTGCTTGTGGGAAACCCCGTGCAGAGAGCTCTGAGTTGTCTGGCACACTTCCTTGAGCTCTCAGGGACTTGTCTCCTGATACCCAATGGCTTTGAGTTCAGGTGCCCGGTGCTTAATGGCCACTTTTCCTAACATCTGTGCTTGCCTTTCTAGTTGATGGCTCCTCACTGCCTCTCTCTGTGAGCCCGTCCTCTGGCTTGCCTTTACTTGCTGCCTCTCCAGGGATGTGTATCTTTGGGTTTTCATCTCCCCCTTTCCACTCATCCTGGCAGGATGGCCAAGACCCCATTTGGTGCTGTTGCTCCAGCCCCTCCACCTTAGAAAACAGACTGTGATGCCTGTCACCGGTTACTCCCTGTGTTAAGAACTTCTTTCTCTTATGGAAGTGAAATTTATTTCTTTGTGACTTCTTCCCAGTGATTTTCTTCCTACCTTCTTCGAGCCAATGGCACACCTGCAGAGTGACCGTTGGGCCATTGAGGGATAAGTGAAGTCTGCCTCAAGAAGCTGATCATTAAGTCTGCTGAATGAGGTGACTTTTTTGAGGCCCAAGGGAGAACAGTGTAATGTGAGCTATGCACTGAACTTGGGCCAATGCCCAGGGTTAATTGAAAAGAGAAGGGAGAAGGAAAATCTCTGAAATCATTTATGGTCTTGTCTTAGTCTGTCTTTAAAAGTTTAAGGCCAACTCATTTCTCTTCTTAGGAAAACATTTTCAGAGCTCATTTATGTACATGGTGGATGGTGGCTTACCATCAGTTATCCGCTTATATCAGTAATAATTTTAAAGTCTCCCCTGGTATTAGCGTGGCTGGCACTGGATTCTGTGTCTCGTGACTCTCGGTCTCGTCTTCTCATGGTCATGGGTGTGGAATGACAGATGTTTACTTGTAGACCCAGAGGACTCAGGCCCACGGCCATGGCTACCTTCTTCAATGCACCCACAGAAATAGGCAGTAGGGCTTGCTTTATATGGCTTTGACATGCCCTATCGTAGAGATCCTTCCTTCTGCTGCCTGAGAGTGCACTGAGGAAGCGGGGGGCCGGGTCAAAAAGAAGATCCAGGCAGTAATGGTGAAGAGGAGAGGCAATGTCCAGTCCTGCTAGAACAAACCAGAAATGGTCACAAGCTCTAATCCACTCGGCACTCGGAAGTGCTTATCCTTTCTGCACAGTGAGAGGACAGGAGTATTTCGATCCTTGAGAACAGACTGAAGGAGTGATTGAGGTGCTTCCTGACCCTTTCCCGTGTTTCCTGGGCCTCGGGTTAGCAAGCCCTTGTTGGTTTGTAGGGTTGTTTGTGACCCCAGCAACAGCAGTAGCTTCACAGCACTCTCCTCTTTGGTCTGTGCTGGGAGGCCAGTGTGTATTTAGTGGGACCTGGAGGTGCTTGGGTTTTGGTTAGTAGGACTTTCTACAAGTAAATTTCAAAGGTTTTCTGTTTGCTTTTCTCTCCGCATCATCATCTCATTGGGTGTCCCGATGAGCCAGGAGAGAGATTTTTGGTGTCTGGACTTAAAAGCGCTTCTTTGAAAGTAGCAGGCGTAGAGCCCCGAGGGTGTATTTTAGTATTTCATTTAGCAATTTGAACCTTTTTCATGGAATGTCATAGTTTTCTCTGCCTTTTTCTTAAGGACCTATTTTAAAGAGGTAAACCTGTTCCTGGGGATCAGGAGTCGAGTGTGTACACACACACACACACACGCACACGCTCTTTCACACTTATCAACCCAATTACCATGGCCCCCACCACCTTCTAGTGACCTAGGGCATCCATATGCTTTCTGCAGGGAAGGTCTTGAGGAATAGCCAGGCAAGAGCCCTCCAGGGAGATGGGCTGTGGTCAGTAATGCTGTAGGTCAGGGTAACCAAGGAGGTCAGGTTTGCTCTAGCTCTTGAGCTTCTGAATGGGGAGTAATTGACCCTATTTGCATATTTCAGAAAATGTTCTTTGCCTGGAGGCAAGTGAAGGAACTGCAGTTGGTCCTTGTTTCTCCCATCAATAATCCTGGTAGTTTCTTCAAAGCTCTAATATGCCTAGTTATATATTTTTTAAAATGTGCTTTGTCTCTTAATGTAAATGAAGCAAACAGTATAGATCAAGTATTTTCCATCATGTTTCTCTGTCAAATTAAAATTAGGATCTCTACACCATGTGAGGTTTGAGCGTTCTTCCTGGTGCATCCAAACGGTTAGTAATATAATTTGGAGAACATTCTCTAATATTTTAAACATCATAACTCAGCCTGTTTTGAAGGGATCATTTCTCACATTAAATTGTATCACCACGTTATTAATAACTTATAACTTTTACTTGTTTATGGCAGTGTCTTGTTTGCTGTTTCTCTTTCTTGAATTCATATCCTGATTCTTTTTTATTTTTTTCCCTGCCATTAGTACTTTATCAAGTAATTTTTTTGGGGAGGGAAGCCTACATGAATGACCTAGCTCCTGAGTTTTTATATATCTGAAAATGATTTATTTTTGCCTTTACATTTAAGTAAAAGTTTGGCTGCAGATAGAATTCGAGGGTCAAATTTCCTTTATCAGTATTCTGTGAAGATTTCTATACTGTCACTATAGTATCATTTAGCATTGCAAGTGAGAAATCTGATCCCAGTCTGTTCCCTCCTCCCCATCCAAGTTTATGAACTTCTCTTCGTTGGATCTGCCAGCCTTATTTGTAGGAGTCTGTGGTTTCCCCGCCTTGCACCTGGGCTTAGGTCCCTACCCACCCCAGCATTTCCACTCATCATTCAGTGTATTTATTTGATAGGAAGAGTTCAGTTTTTAATTTAGCTAGGAGGGGTTTTCTTAAGTTACTGCCGTTTTCTTTCTTATGGAACCCCCGTTTTATCATTTTGGATTTCTTTTCCATTCTTCATGTTGGTATTCTTTTTCAGTAGTTCTGCCTCTGGAAGAACCCCCTCGGCTTGCTTCCTTTCTTTCTTTTTTAATGTTTTGTAGAGATGGTCTGCTCCTGACTTGGAAATGCTATATCCACCTGAATTAGAAAAGGGAATGTGGTGGGAGTGGCTCTGGATCTGCAGTTCTGGTAGACCTCCCTACTGTGTACTCGAAACTTTACCTCCCTACTGTGTACTCCAAACTTTATGTTTTACCTTGATCAGGAAGATGTGGTCCTTTGAATAATGTGGTGACCACAGAGTGGGTGTCTGCATCTGGTCTTCACCTTCTGTGTGTAATTAGGGGGGATAGGCTAATGAAATGGTTTGCCTTGGATGCACAGACCAAGAGCAGCCCAGCAAGCTCTGCTGGAGCCCTCAAAGCTATGTATGTCTGAGCTTCAAGGATCCCCTGGCAGGTAGCAAATCCCCAGTTGCCCTTGTCACATAGATGCTGAGTGAGGGCAGCAGCCAGTTGTGGGGGGTGGGGCAGGGTCTCTGGTGAGTTCCCCAGGCTTATCTGTTCCCTCCCTCACTATCCCCCCCCCCATGCATCTCAATGACTATGTTACCCGAAGTATCAGGGAATGTGGCAAAGAACTTTTTATTAGAAGGATGAACTCACTAAGTGATTTTACTGCTGTTATGACATTCTGTACTCCAAACATTCTTTCCCAAGAGGCTCCCCACCCCCTCACCCTTCTTGTTGTGACAGCTCAGAGTCAGCTATTAAAGTCAGGTGTTGCTACCTTTTGTTTTTTTATCTCAAGCTCACTCTCATGCCCTCTAGGGCTTCATCAGGAAGAGCCCTCCTTGGTTGCATCATCTAAACCAAGTCAAGCTCTAGGGATAACCTAGTATGTTGGGGAACAGGGTCACCATAGGGTCCAGACACCGGGCCCCTCGCTTACTAGCTGTATGCTGATGGGCATGCTATTTAACTTTTTCCGCACCTCAGTTTGCTCATCTGTAAACTGGGCAGTTATTGAATCTAACTGTTCGGATTGCTGTGGAGTTTCAAAGAGATGATGCACGTAGACAGTATTGTATGTGCCTGACATATCCCAGTGCTTAGAAAATGTTTTCTGTTGATGTCATCACTTTTGGGCAGTTCTGGGCTAGCTGGCCTCTGTGCTGAGTTCTGGAACAGTTGTCAATGTCTTTGGTTTGCTTCCCTAAGGTTCACTGGTGACCCCACTCCTTACTCCTGTATATGCTTGGGGATTTGGGGCCTTTTGCTAAAGATGCACTTCCATAAACTCCATCTGTAAAATGAATGATTGGATTAACTCATCTTTTTAGGTTTCTTTTAGCTCTAAAATTCACTGCTTTAGTAATAAAATATCACCTCTTTATAACTTGACAGTGATTTACAAATCGCAGAATACTTTATTTGTCTTATCTGATCTTCACATAAAAAAAAAAAAACAAAAATATTTTAACCAATTAAAAAAAAATTGAGGTCCAAGTTGTTGAGGCGACTTTTTTAGATCTCACAAGTGTCATGGAAGCAGTGATTTATTTTTAAATGGACAAAAACAAAAACAAAATGTATTTTGGGGACTTTTAAGCCTCTTGGCTTAGTATCAGTTCCCTTACAAATGAGAGAAGGCAGATCATTTTGAATTCTCAAAAAGCAGCCAAAGTCATCAACAATATGTGTTCATGGATGGTGGCCAGGGGCCACTGAGATAGCTTTCTGTGAGGTTCTTTAGTGGAAATAAGCCACATCTTCCATCCTACACGTCAGCATATTCTCTGACAAACCCCTCACAGATTGTACCATGTTCTTCTTATCCATGGATTTGGTAAAAGGCTCTGTTGGGCTCCCAAATCCTTTAGTTCCTTAGTAATTTACATAATCCACTCAACATGGGCACAAAACAACTTGATCTGAAATTAGGGGTGAAAGAGGGAGTAGAAGATGCCAAGTCTGAAAACCCAGGGCATTAACTCAGATTTTATTTTCGAAGCTCTCAATGTTTGGGGGAGATTTTCTCTGCATAACTGATTTTGCTCGATCCATTCAAAAGTCAAGTATTCATGCATCCCAACTAGATAATTTACAGTGTGTTATCGCGTGCAATACTTATACTAGTTTTGAGGGGTTCCACTCTTAACATTTTTATCCTTTGCTTTTGTGAGTTTGACCTGTCCAAGGCCTACAAATTCCGTAAATTCCAAACTGGACTTGGAGTGTCTTTTGTCTTGTTTTTAAATAAAAGATTTTCATACACTTGATCTCACTTGAGCCTTTAAATAACTTATGAAATGGGAAGGGTAGGGATAATCTCCGTCCGGTGCAAGTGAAGGAGCTGAGGCTCAGGGACGCTAAGTAATATTCTAGGTTTCCATGGTATTAAGTGTCCCAGGCAGGGATCAAACCCTGAGTCCTGTCAGTCCATTCCATTTCTCCCCCACCTCGCTCTCTCTCTCTCTCTCTCTCTCTCGCCATCACTGCTTTATTGTTACTTTTCTATTATATTCCTTTTTGATGAAGGGCACAAAACACCAATTGTCACCTTCCTCACCACATACTCAGAATTTGGAATCTCTTCCTCTTATGACTTGTGCTGTAGAATTCTCTAGGGCAGTATTGTCTTCAGCCTCCGTTTTATCCCTCCTCCCCCCAATAGTCTGTATCATTGTGGATTATAAGAATGTTCTTTGGTATTAAAATATTGGAAAGAGGGGTGCCTGGGTGGCTCAGTCGGTTAAGTGCCAGACTCTTGATTTCTGCTCAGGTCATGATCTCACGGTGCTGAGATCCAGCCCTGTCTTGAACTCTGTGCTCAGTGGTGAGTCTGGTGGAGAATCTCTCTCCCTCTCCTTCTGCCCATCCCCCACTCAAATAATAAATAAATCTTTAACATATGGGGAAGATGTTTACAAACCTTTCAAATGGAATTCTTTCCACAATTTTTTGTTTGTTTTTATATTTATTTTACCAATAAACTTTAGTGAAGATAACAATTTTTATGATATTGGAAAATGAGTAAAATCGGTGGTACCTGGTATAGATCAACTGTTTCTTTGGCAGTTTTTTGAAAGGGGAGATGGGAGTAACACACGACAGATGAATTCACATGATAAGAAGTGTGATTTAGCTGTATTTTTAGAAGTACAGAATTTGGCTAATGAGCCACTCACCCCAATAAAACAAAAGGGAGGGAGGGAGAGAGAGAGAGAGAGAGAGAGAGAGAACAAGCACTCTGGAGGCATAAGGGTAGTCAGAGCCCTTTCTTTGACCATAATTTCTGTTGTTCCTTCCAGTGCTTAAAACAGTCTGTCTCTGCCCACCTTCTGTTTTGAATCCTTCATGATATATCACGATGATATGTGATCTGGGGCAGACTATCCCTAAGAACCAAGTCTCCGTTTCTTTAGCCATAAACTAGTATGATGCTTCCTATCTTCTGCTTTTGTTTTGTTTTGTTTTTAAATGATTGCATAAAAATAAGCCATTTGATAGCACTTTCTAAAGTAGCAATTATAGAATTTACGTTAAAAGTACTTTTTTTGGGGGGGGTAATACTGTTTCAACATCTTTGAGCTTTCATTCTAACTCTTAACAATTATATAACCTCTACATTTAGAGCAGTACATTTACTACATGGCCTTTCAGTGTTGTAGTCAATGTCATGGTGGGTATCGAGAGGAGAAGGGACAACTGTCGCTTGGGCAGCCCTCGCTGACTCATGAGCATTTAAGAGTTAGGGTTCTGACTTCGAAAGACCTGTCTGAGAGCTTCATAGAGCACCTGGCTGGCTCAGGCTTAGATAGTCCAGAAAGAGATGATCAAACAAGTAAATAAAAAACCTGGCCGCCACAAGAGTCTTTCACGGTGCACATTCAGGAGACTTCATTACTTTTATGACTATTTTATGTCAAACCATTTTGTGAGTCAAAATGTGCCTGGAGGATTGTTTTCATTTCCTTTTCACCTGTTGAGAGTCGTACAGTGTCACTTTAGTCATTCTTTCCTGACCCTGTGGGGATAGAGACCAGTTTTGGGCCATGGCAACTACAGAGAGGTATTTTCATGGAGTTACAGATTCATTAAATGAGTCTGTCTTGGCCTTCTCTCCAATCCTGCCATGTTTCTGTAAACTGGGACTTAAGCCATAGTCTCAGCATTGACTGAAGTCATTTCAATGCTACCGAAATGGCCGTTTCCACGTTTGCTGTGCCCTCTGATCCCCCAGTGACTGTTCTTTTTCTGACGTCCTCTACCTCTTTCAGGAAGGTAACACTTGATTTGAACCTCCTCACTTCCTCCCTCAATTTTCACAACAGAGAACTCCCTGAGTTCCCCTTCTGGATCTGTGATGATTCCTTTTCTCTCTCTTGTACCAGATCCCCCTTCATTTTTTTCATCTCCCCCTAAATTTAGGTGTCCACTCAGTGTTCTCCCTTTTGACCTCCTGTCTTTTCTCAGTAGAAGTCATCACTCTAATAGAGTCAGCTTTGATCTCTTATTTAATGACTTGAACTGGTTATGACTTTTTTCCTTAGACAAGCATTGTGCCATTTGTCATAGAGTCTTTCCACATTGAAAACCTGTCTCTTCACCTTCGTTATATCCCAGAGCTACTCATCGTCTTAGCCCAAGACTTCCACGTTGTTAAAAATACCACCATATTTTCTGTTCTTCCAAATTCAAAACTCTGGTCATTGCTGGTATGTCTTACTTTTTTTTTTTTAATATATCTGTTACGAACATCTCATATTTTTTGGTTCAAAAAGAACTGTCAGGTTTGCTCTCATCTCTTATTTTCCTATTCATTGTCCTAGCTTCTTCCTTCTCTGAAACATAATAGACTCATTGCTTTGATTCTTTTTTTTTTTTTTAAGTTTTTGTTGTTGTTTTTCTTTTCCAGCTGCATATCCCTAACCAATTAGTCTTCAAAAAATGATATCTTCTTCCTTTGGCTTTTAATTGTTTGCCACATTAAATTTCTTTTCTTGGTTGATTTTCAGAGTATTCTCTGACCTCCCTGACCCTTTAAAGCACACCTCCTCTCCCACTGGGCTCTTTGCAGTCTTTGCTCTTGTGAGACAGATGCCTTCAGTGTCAGCTTCCCATGCTGAGTTAATCTTCCTTGTTGTCTTTCTTGCTGCCTGAAACATCCTCATTTCTCACCTGATGAGAAATCCTTCCCATTTTGAACAGCCAGATTCAAACCTGACTTTCTTCCCTGTAGCTTCTGATACCCCCCCACCTCGCCACAGTCCCTCCCTTCAGTTTTCCCAGACTCTGTTGACTGGATAACGTGGAGTTGTGACGTGACCTCAGGTTACGGTGCCAGGAAGCTGTGCTCTGTTGCTAACCAGTTGTGTGACACATCTTCACGTGCAGAATGGGAATCATGACACGTTCTTAGAAAGTTATTTTGAGGATTAATTAAGGGAAGGAGTATAGAGGATCCAGTAGTGTCTGGTTCATACTCATGGCTACAATGAATCAGTTAATGATGTCTCATTTTTCTGCCATTTGATACATGTTTCTTTGTGACTGATATAATTATATTATGTACATTAATACTGCCTCCAAACTATATATTAAAAAGGCCAGAGTTAAACTATGACATGGAAGAGATCTGTAGAAATTATTGAATATCACAAATCACAGGGACTCAGATTTGAAAGGGTTCTAATCCTGCCCCTCTTTCTTGTGAAGAGGAAATGAGGGGAGGGCTAGATTTTTTAAGCAAACCACCCAATGTGACCTTTAGTATGAGATCTGGTCTTAGCACCAGCTGGAGGGTTCTGGATTCAAAGGCTTAAACTCATTCAGTTATCCTCTTGTTTATTCCCCTTTTAGAAATGAGCTGAAGGCTGGGTCATGGTTCATATTCCTATATCATCCATAGTCTGTATCTCATTGAGGGATATCTGGATGATGTTTGTGGACTGATTGATTGAATCAGTCATTCTTTGTCTTGGCAATAGGAATTTTCTGGAAACATCTACAGAATATGCACTATACACAGGCTTATCGCTCTTTTGATGCTTTTGATGCTGTTGTAAACAAACAAAACTGTTCAACATGTACCACTTCTGTGTACTGGCTCAGGGTGGTGGGGAAAGGAAGCGAGAGAGGAAGTTATATACATCTTGAGCCAATCAAGCTTTCCTATTTTTAGTCTTTGCTACTGTTTGGAAAGTACAGCCCCTGTTCATGGCAGGCTGGTATGCATTTCCTCAGTGCCATTTCAAAAAGGGGAAAAATAAATATGGGAATTTTTTGTAGTGAAAATAGTTACTCAGTGAAATCACAGAAGTTCCTTCTTTTTCTCTTGATGAAACCTCAAACCCACTAGGCACACAGTCCTCAACCTCAACTATGCATGTCGGAGGCTCACACAGAGCAGGAGACTGGAGTCAGCAAACCCTCTGAGAGCAAGATGTGCCGGGGTGCCTACGAGAGACAGGACAGGGAAGGCGGGGGACGGGATGGCAACGCTCCTTCTTGATCAGTGGCTGGCTTGGCTGGCTGCCAAATGTCCCCTGGAGAAAGTTGAACCCTGAATCGCAGAGACCCAGCTTTATAGCCCTTGCTTTAGCTCTTCCTTCTGCCTGAGTATCTCTCTCTGTCTTCCCGTCACCCTTTCTGCTCTCTCTTTGGTAAAAATTCCCGGACCATCTTACAGCCACTCCCCTAATTCAACTAGATGGATTCCTTCTCTTTCATAGTTTAGAGGACAGTTTGGGGGATTTTCCCCAATCATCAGAGAATGATAACCTTACAAAGGAGAGTGAAGTGACCTGATCTCCATTCAGATGGATTTCTGCAGTGTAGCAGGACTTGACTGTGGGAAGTGCCAATGGTAGAATGGCTTGGAGTTGACCGCAAGAATCTGATGAGGTCGGTGAGGGCCTGAACCGGGGCCGGGGCCAACACCCCTGAGAAGGGGAGCTAGAGTCCAGAGCCATATGGAGCAAGGGAGGGCAGGTATGGGAAAGGGAGCAGTCCCAGAGGACTGCAGCATCCTGCCTTTCTTCAGGGGACAGAGATTTGCCTCCTGCCCTTGTGTTTGCCAAATGGGAGGATCCTCTGAAAAATGGGTGCTCTGAGGCAAGTGTGATAGAACTTTCCTAGAGGAAACGCGGATGCTGCAGAGCGAAGATTGCCCTTGTTAATGAGAGGGTCTGTGCTGTCTCTAGACATAAACAGCTCTGCCTAGATCAGATTGTGGCAGCCGGGTGAGAAGAACACAGCGCTGTAATTAATGCTAATTGTGGATATTGCTGTATTGTTGTCATTGTTTTTTAATTGAATATGTATTAAGCTCCAACAGGGTGCTGTGAATAATGCCAATTTATAGTTGATTTATCAGAACACTTAGAAGACTTTATAAACACCAATAAATGGGAACTCATAGCACCCCTTCGAGGTGGTAAGTGCTGTTGCCATTTCCACAAGTGAAGAAAAGTGAAGGAGACTGTGTTTGCTCCGTTGGCACTGTGGGTGAGAACAGAGTGCTGTCGGATGAGAGACAAGCATTTTCCCTGTCCCCGGGAACTGGGTTAGCATACATTAGTGAAGAATTCTCCTTCAGTGCGTTCAGAGTTGTGGGATTTTAATTAAATTGTTCCAGTTATTGTTAGCACTGCATTAGCACCAGGCAACCAAATTCTAGGCCAGCAGATTTCAAATTTCATGTGAAAAAGAATTGGGGGAGGGATGAAAGGCTCGTCAAGTGCAGACGGCTAGGCCCCGCTCCCCAGGGTTCTGATTTTGGTAAATCTGGGAAGGGGACTAAGCATTTTTCCTTTGAATGCGTGTCTGAGATGCTCTTATCCTCAGAGGAGGCTCAGCCTCCCTTCAGAACCCCAGCCTTTTTCTTCTTGAGAGATCCATCTTCAGCCCCCCAGGTCTAGCCTCAGTCTGAGACCAAGGCTTTCCATTTAGTGTCTGTAGGGTCTGCTAGAGCTCACCTGGTATAATCCTGCAACGTTCTCACTTACAGAACACACAACTAGCTGGTGTTTATAGGAGACGTACAGTCCATTTGCCATTATGCCGGGCATGCCATTTCTGGGACCTTATCCCATGGGGTTTTCAGAATGTCCCTGTGGGGTTTGTACTATGATTCCCCGATTTTGTAGGAGGACATAAAACTGAGAGGGGACGTGACTGGCTCAAAAAACATCTCACGACTTTCAGTCCTTTTCATTTAAATCCAGGCAAGGGCCCGGGGTCCACTTTGAACCACGGATGGGAACAGAACCCCCAAATCGGTTTAAGTGGAATTTATCATAAAGAAAAGAGTTCCCACTGGAAGAGGAGAGACCAGGGAAGGAAAGGTAGGGGCGGCCAATCCTGATCTTTCTTATTCCTTGGTTATTTGTCCTGGTTCTGTAACGTCACCTGGGTAGTGCGTTATTGCTGAGTAAATGGTATCTGTTTGACCGGGGCTTGATTCTTCTGTGAACAAGGAAACGTCTCTCAGGAAAGCCCGAGATGAGATGTGAGCAGAGTTCTGGAGTCAAGAAGGGCTTTTAAAGTGGAGATGAGAATGGTGAGGCTGGGGACAGCATCGTTCCTCACTTCATATCCTTCCCGCTTTCTATAGAGGAAACTACACCTTCTCGGAGAGCTCAGTTAACTTGTATTTCCAAGGATGGAGACACAAATGCCTGCTGTCTCGTGGATTCACATTCATTCCCCATGAAGGGGAAACCAGCAGCTTCCTGATATAGTCCCGTACTTACTTTTTTATCAATGGCAAACTTTTTTTTATAAAAATAGGAATTCCTGCTAGGAGCATCGTTAATGTAAATTGTCTGTGCACCGCCTAAAATATATGTGATTCATACCACGTGTTTGTTCCCACATCAGCGCTGCGTCCCTAGATACAGCCACTCCTGCCCACCTTCTCTGAGTCACGGGGACATGCTTACCCTTTGGCGGGCCAGGGTCCCATCTTGCAGTCCCGGGACACCTGCATTTTCTGACCATAGCCCATCCTCTGAGTCTGCTCTTCCTTTATTTTTACCTAAAATAACCTTTGTATTTGCCGAAGGCTGGGACATGCCCTGTGCACCTCTGGTGTCTATGCTCTTATGGTAAATATCTTAAGGATCTTTTCTCCATTCAAGATCTTCTCAGTTCTCTCAGAGTCCATGTAGCCTTTTCCGATCTCTCTAATTTGTGCTCTGGCATCGTGATTTCATATCCTTCAATACTTACCTGCCTGTATTCAGCTCCAAGGTATATTTATTTGTGGATAAGCAAACTTTTCTAATGGAATTGTAAGCACTTGGAAGGCAGAGAGCCTTTTTTTTTTGGTTTAAATTCCTGTCCTTCATATCAGTGGGGCCTGAATATTTGTAAATATTTCTGAAAAAGTGGATGAAAATTTTACTATATGAGGAAATAGAAGGTGAAAGAGATGATGGGACCTTGGCTTTTTTAACTGTACTTAACAGCCATAACCTAATTCACAGTGACCTGATAGGATAATCACAGTTTGATGCTTGAAGGGAAGACATTTCCAGCCTGGTGTCATGGAAGAGCCTGAGCTTGGCGCAAAATGTCTAAGTCCTAGATTTTAATTCTTACATTTTTGGAAAATTCTTCTGACCTGTTGTATCCTTTTTTTTGTAAAACAAGAATCCTATTTGTCAATCTCTAGGTTTTTTTTTTTTCCATAAACAGGAAACTGCCTGAGCAATGCAATGAGAAATATTTATGCAAGTGCCTTTCTAAACTCAGCTACTTCTCTGTTGATGATGACAGTGCAGAGGGGGCTATGATTTCCTTTCCCAATGTTCCCGGCAGTAATGGCGTCCCAGGCTATGCACAGTGGATGGAGTGGCCGTGAGGACTAGTGATGATACTACCTCATAGGCCATTTCCCAGAACCATCTTTGAACAGCTTGACCAAGATAAAGTGATGAACAGATTTGGGACAATGATTAGGGAGAGGATGCCTCTTTTATTATTAGAAAATATGATTCCTTACATTTTAGGTAAACCTCCCTCTTCATATCTTATCCATTTCTCGCCTCTGAGGTAAGAGGTAATGTGTGTGTTTTGTCTTGTTCTCTCCTGCCTGCTTGCTAGGACATTGTCATCCTTCCCTATCTTGCTCCCTTTCTTTGGATCAGCTGCTGGCTCTCCAAACAATGTAACATAGGCAAATTCCTTTATAAAGTTGCTATCCATGACCCTACTTTTGAAATGGGTGTTTCGAATTGTGTCTTGTTAGTAGCTGCTCTCTATCTTCTGTATTTTCAACTACCAAAGTACACTTAAACTAAATGGAAACAGAGTAATTTGGTTCCAGTAAGTGGCTGTAAGTGAGAAAAAATATATCAACAATAATGAATAACTTAAAATTCCTTTTAATGGTAGGTAGATTGTACTTATGCAACTGTGTTGGAATAACAGAACTTTTAAATCAGAAGAAACCATAAAGATCTAGTTTAAACCCATCATGTTGCTGGTGAGCAAATGTAAGGTTAGAAGGAAAGAAGTGATTGGCCTAGTGTCACCAGAATGAATTATGGCAGACCCAAGATGGAATGCCTAGTTTACTGCTTCTCAACTCTCCTCACCCCCCCGCCCCCATCCCATCTGCCTTCCTGTTCACAAAAGAGAATTCTCTGGTTGTTCTGGGTAAGTAATCAGGATCACTTTTCTGGCCCTAAATAGTCAGTCATCTTCTGACATTAGCAGAAGTGGTAAGTTTCACAGAAGAAAATTGTAATACCGACTTCTTTTACTTGATAATTTTGAGTTTTGAGTGGGAAGACTAGGACCAGGGGGCATTGATTATTCAGGTCACCCTGTTCCATCATTATCACTTGGCTCTTTGACCAACAGCAAATCACTTAAGCTCTCTGGTTCTTTGTTTCCTTTTTGATACAACATGGCATCATAATAGAAGTTAAGTGAGATTCTTCCTGTCTCCAATGTCTGTGAATGTAAGTATCTCCACACATTCTGAAATCTCCATTCTAGGAATTTCTGTAGCTCATATTTGCACCCATGTGTCAGTATTTTATTCTGAACTGGCTCAAGGATGACTCTTCTTCCTTCATTTTCTTGATCTGGTCCCAACATTGAACTGGAAATCCTTGGGGACTGCTTCTGCTCCTGTCTTCTGTGAAGTTTCTTCATCTGGAAGGTGGGACAAGGGTGACTTTCTCTTTATATCATAGGCTCCTAAGAACAACAGTTGAAATAATTTATGAGCTACCGCTTTGGAGAAGATGTTTCCTAGTAAAGGATGTTCAGAGTCTAGTCCTTTCCAACCCCTTCACTAAATTGTTATCTCAGATATCTAAATCACTTCTTTGGGGCACTTTTATGATATTTCAATGAAAATGTTGGAATGACTCCTCAAATCTCCATTCCAGTTCTTGTATTTTATAAGCCCAAGTTACCCTTTTCATGCTAATCATCTAAAATCTAGTCACACTTTGCCTATACATCCTTTATTGGCAAGTCGTGCTAGATGGTGCTTAGCCATAGAATCCCTACTGCCAATGTGTAAGAGAATATCCCCCTCCTCCGCTTGGTTGGCATGCCCCTTGTGTTTTGGTTCTGGCTATCTGACATGGGATGCTTCAGTGGGAACTGAATACTTGCTGCCTTGGTTTTTTGATGTTGGTCTCTTTTTGAGGGGTCATGAAAGGATTCAGGAAAAAAGGTTGGAGGACGATGAGCTGATACAGAATGATAACATCAAATTTCTAAGTATTCACACATTTGCTTTTGGTTACTTCTATTATGTGATGGAGGAATGTGAAAAAGTAGCTTCTGATATTTATCGAGCCTTAACTTACTGACTGCATCGTATCAAAATGCAAAAGAAGAAAACCATCTTCCATAAAGTTTTAAAGCAAAATCAGTAGCAAAAAAAAATCTGGCATGACCTGTTTTCTACTGCGTATTTTCTACAGTGAGAAGCAACAATACTTCAGTTTGTTCATTTAATTCACAGGTTCAAACTATTTTTTGTTCTCCCCCTGCCACGCCTCAAATTAAAGTTTCCTTAATGGAAAATCAAAGTGTTTCTTTTTTCTCTGCCTTTTAAAACTTGTACTTGCATTATTTTGTATTAATTGTATTATGCAAAGCATTTCTGGGAAAGTTTCCCTGATCCCAGATGACTTTCTGGATACCTTTATAAATATTTCAACGGGATGTATAGCATACCTGGTCCTTTACAGATATTGGTTTTTTCTGTTTGTTTATTTGTTTTGTTTTTGTTTTTGTTTACAAATTAAAGGTTTGTGGTAACCCTGCATTGAGCACATTAATTGGTGCCATATTCCTGCCAGCATTTGGTCACTTTCTGTCTCTGTCACTTTTTGGTATTTCTGTAATATTTCAGATGTTTCATTATTATTATATTTGTTATGGTGATCCGTGACCAGTGATCTTTGATATTCCTGTTGTTTTGGGGTACCATGAACCAGAGTCATAGAAGAGGACAGACTTCGTCCATCCATGCGTGTGTTCTCACTGCTCCACAGACCGATCACCCCCCTGTCTCTCTCCCTCTCCTTGAGCCTCCCTGTTCTCTGAGACTCAATAATATTGCAATTAGTCCAGTTAACAAGTCTACAGTGACCTCTAACTGTTCAGGTGAAAGGCAATGTTCACCTCTTTCATCTTAACTCCAAAGCTAGAGATGATTACGCTTAATGCGGGAGGCATGTTGAAAGCCAAGCTAGGCTGAAAGTTAGGCCTTTGGACCAGTTAGCCCAGTTGTGAATGCAGTAAAGTGAAGCACAATAAAATCCTCGAAGAAAATTAAGAGTGCTACTCCAGTGAATATGCGAATGATAAGAAAGCAAAACAGGCTTATGGCTGATGGAGAGGAAAAATTCAATGGTCTGGATAGAAGATCAAACCAGCCACAACATTCCCTTAAGCAGAAGCCTCATCCAGAGCAAGTCCCTAACTTCATTCAGTTCTGTGCAGGCTGAGAGAGATAAGGAAGCTGCAGAAGAAAAATCTGAAGGTAGCAGGGGTTGATTCATGAGATTAAGGAAAGGAGCCATTTCCAGAACATAAAAGTACAAGGTAAAACAGCAAGTGCTAATGTAGAAGACACAGCAAGTTCTCCAGAAGATCTAGCTCAGATAATTCATGAAGGTGGCCACACTTAACGATAGATTTCCAGTGTAGACAGAACAGCCATCTTCAGGGAGAGGATGCCTAGAGATGGCTAGAGAGCCATCAGTGCCTGGCTTCAGACCTTCAAAAGCCAACTCAACGTGTTAGGAGCTAATGCAGCTGGTGACTTTAAATTGAAGGCAATGCTAGCTTACCATTTTGGAAATGGTAGGGCCCTTAAGAATTATGTGAAATCGGGGCTCCTGGGTGGCTCAGTTGGTTAAGCAACTGCCTTCAGCTCAGGTCATGATCCTGGAGTCTCAGGATCAAGTCCTGCATTGGGCTCCCTGCTCCGCCAGGAGTCTGCTTCTCCCTCTGACCTCTCCCCTCTTAGGCTCTCTCTCCCTCATTCTTTCTCTCTCTCTCAAATAAATAAATAAAATCTTAAAAGAAAAGAATTATGCAAAATCTACTCTGCTTGTGCTCTATAAATGGAAGAACAAAGCCTAGATGACAGCACATCTGTTTACATTTTTTTTTTCTATGTTATATTAGTCACCATATAGTACAACATGGTTTACTGACTATTTTAAGTCCATGGTTGAGACCTACGTCCTGGAGGATGGGGAGGGGGAAGATTTTCTTCAAACTATGACTGCTCAGTGACAGCACCTCTGGTCACCCAAGAGTCTCTAATGGAGATGGACAGTGAGTTTAATCTTTTCATGCTTCAAGAACACATGTTCTTGGCCCATGGGTCAAGAGTGAGTTCAACTTTCCAGCCTTACTGGTTAAGAGAATGCATTTCCTGAAGCTATAGCTACCATAAGCAGTAATTCCTCTGGGCAGAGTTTGTCGAAAACCTAGAAAGGATTCACCATTCTAGATGCCTTTAAATACATTCATGATTCACAAGAAGAGCTGGAAATACCAAAATTAACAGGAATTTGGAAGAAGTTGATTCTGGCCCTCCTGGATGACATGGATGACATGGGGTTCAAGCTTTCACTGGAGAAACTGCGGGGGCGGGGAACAGCAGGAGAGCGAGTCTGACAAGTGGAGCCCGAGGATGGGACTGAATTGCTGCGATCTTAGGACAAACGTGAATGGACAAGGAGTTGCTTCTCATGGAGGAACGCGGAAAGTGGTTGCTTGAGATGGAATCCACTCCGGGTGAAGATGCTGTGAAGATTGTTGAAGTGACAACGAGGGACTTAGAATATCACATACACTTAGTTGATAAAGCAGCAGTGGGGTGTGAGAGGACTGACTCCCAATTCTGAAAGACGTTCTGTGGGTACAGTGCTATCAAACAGCATCACCTGCTACAGAGGAATTGTTCATGAAGAGAATATTCTATTAACACAGTCAACTCCATGGTTATCTGATTAGAAGACACAAATCACACCACAGAACCCCCTACCCCAAGCCCCTCAGCACACCACTGCCCCGCAGCATGGAGTGCAACCCTCCACCAGCAAAAAGAGACTGGCTTGCTGAAATCTCGGATGATGGTTAGCATTTTTTTGCAACAAATTATTTTTAAGTTAAGGTATATACATTATTTTCTTTAGAGGATGCTATTGTACACTTAATAGACTACAATATTGTGTAAACATAACTCTTTTTTTTTTTTAAAGATTTTATTTATTTATTTATTTGACAGAGAGAGATGACAAGCAGGCAGAGAGGCAGGCAGAGAGAGAGAAGGAAGCAGGCTCCCTGCTGAGCAGAGAGCCTGATTTGGGGCTCGATCCCAGGACCCTGGGATCATGACCTGAGCCGAAGACAGTGGCTTAACCCACTGAGCCACCCAGGCGTCCCAGACATAACTCTTGTATGCAGGGGGAAACCAGAAACTTCTTTTGACTTGCTTGACTGTGATGTTTGCTTTATCGGGGCAGTCTGGAACCAAACCCCCAGTATCCGAGGTATGCTTGTGCCTCCTTTTTACACACACACACATGCACAAACGCACACACAGTGCAGAAGAGGCAGCTTGGTATAGTGTTTGCTAAACTATGTATGTAGGCTGACTGGCAAGGTAGCTCTTAAGGATCGTGTTTCTCCATCTGTAGCTTGCCTACAAGATCTGCCGCAGTGATTTTTCGGGTATCTGTTGTAGCAGTGTTTCAGGGACATTACTGGAGGCAGTGGGGAGGCCCCCCACCCTCCAGGCAGAACCCCAGGTTTCCCCTGCCGTAGTTGTAGCCAGAGCTGCTCTGTTTTTATCTGTGTAAATCATGGGGTTCTGTGTGTAATTTCATTTTCAACAGAGGGTTCTTCTGATTTAAAAAGGGGTGGCACGTGTTTATTTTACTGTAGAATTACCTGCTTGTGGTTATTATGATTTGCATTTTATTGATTGATAGATAGCTAGCTAGATAGATAAATGTATTTTTCCATGTGATTATATAGGTATTCTCATGCAAATTGATCTTATTTTAATTGTAAGGAGCTACTTTAGGAGTAATTGTTTTAATTTTGTAAGAGTAGAATACAGTAGCAGTACTTCCAGAAGTGAATACACTGAAAAGTACATTTTGGGGGGTGGGTATTCTGTTGTTTTTGCTTTCTTCTCTGCATAGAGCTGGGAGAAGTGAGGCTGCTGGTGCGTACTGGGGCACAGACCACTTTACCGTGCCCCTGCTCTTATTTACAACTAAGTTAGCTTACACTCTGAATTGGCCCATCTCAGGTGGGTTTAGATCTGGTTGCAAGTGGGCAGTAATGATCAGGATGGGTGAGGTGTGAAATGTCAATATAGATCCAATGAGAGAACTGAAAAAAAATAAAAGAGGACCTAGAAGGCTCATTCCTCTCATTTTATAGAGGAAAAAGTTGAGTTTTAGGAAGCAAAAGTCTGTGCTTATGATTTCATAGGTAGACTTAGCTTCCCACTGTTGTCATTTGAGTAAGTGGGTCTTGTACTGGCTGGGGAACGGAGACCCCACAGAGTATCTCCATGTCAAGGAGTTTATCTCTAGAATCCATGTGGTGGGATCTGGCAGCAGAAGGTTCTGTGGTAGGGCCATCTCTCTTTGCTTTTCGTTCTTCTTCCCTCCCTTCCACTCCTCCCTCTTCCATCCTTGGCTTCTCCATTATTGGCATGTCTGTTACTCCCCACCTGCCCCCAGTAATTGGCTTCTTAACTTCTTGTGTGTTTTGACTATTAGTAATTAGCCACGATCATGATCTTCTTGGCTTACCATGACCACAGTTCATCCTCATGGTAGTTTTGTGACATGCGTCTTCATTCAAATTGATAAGGGAAGGAGTTTTATTAGCCCTTCTCATCTTTGTGTCATTGGCCCAAGGCTGGGTTCACCAGCCTGTTCATGGACCTTTGGCCAAGTGACCAGCCTTGTTTCTGTGGGTCACAGTGTTTTGAAGTGGAGTTACATGGTCCAGAATATGGATCTTTTGGCAAATAGCAATAGTGGTAGGACTGTTTCCTTTAAAGAATTGTGGGTTGGCCAAACATTTTCAACTTTGAGTGTGTTCATACTGAAAAATATGAGATGGTACGGAATGTGAAGGAAAAAAAAATTGAGGTATGAATCATGTCTAGTGTTTAAGTTTTACCTTGATGTTTTCCTTCAGCTATACGAGAACTATGGGAAACTCTCATTGTCTCCTATTGTTACCCTACTTTCGGTTTCTTCAGTGCTGTGTTCCCCGTTGCCAAGCTGTTACTCTTTTGAATCATAAAAATGTTGTCTCTATTTTGAACACAACAGAGTTTTCTCCAAAGATGGCTTTTTGTGGCACTTTTCACCACTGTCCTTATCCCGTGGGTAGATGAATCTTTTTAGATGCTAAAAAGACTGGCGTTTTAGCCCGATTTTGCCCATTAAGAAAGTGGAATAGTATTTTTGCCAGCCATTGGATAATAGGCTTCTTAGGGAAGGAGATCGCTTTTGTTTTTAAATCTCATCTTTTCCAAATGGTTTTACGAAGGGTCTCAAAGAACATAGTGTATTTGATACTACTAGGCAGATATGAAAGTAACATTATCCAGTAGACTGTAAACCCCTTGAGGTCAGCGATCAAGCCTGCATGCTTCTTAGCACAAACATTTCTTAGAGCAGCATGGGAGATATGTTCGTGCAAATCAGCAATGAGAGTTATACTATGACTATTGCTATCCCACGGAATTAGACAAAGAGCCAGTTATCAAGTCAGTAGGTTATCAGTAATATCTTCTTGGAGGAGAGTACATTTGATAAGGTGAGTGGATTTCAGAAAGGTATGCCGTTCAGCTAAATGAGTAGGAAAGAGTGTACACAGACATGAATTAAAGCACTTTTCCCCTCTCTTCCAGCATTTTGGGTCTCTTCAATAAAGTGACATTTCTCTTAGATAAAATAGGTCATATCTACTGTATGCTGCCTGTCGACTCAACATTATCAGATCAGTGTGATAAGGGGACTTGTATTATTATATAGCATGGGGGATAATGGTAAGAAGCGGTGTTACTGTTTTCACTTTATTTTTATCCAGATCTTTGTTATCCATTATCTGGTTTATCTCTTGGTATTTTCAAGGTGTTCGTTGTGTTAGGAATCTCCTCAGAGCAGTGGTTCTCAAAGTGTGATCCTCAGTCCCTTGAGAACTTGTTAGAAATGTAAATTCTTGGGCTTCAGGGGACATACAGGGAATCCAAAACCCTGGCAGATGGATCCAGGAATCTGTGTTTCAACAAGCTCTCCAGGTGGTTCTACAACAGATGACAGTTTGAGAGCCCATGCTCTAAACTTGGTTCTTCATGGTTCATTTCTAACACCATCCTGGGTTAAGAAGCACAGGAGCCTCATCTAACAGAAGCTTTAGTCTCTGAGTTTACTTTGAATCCAGATGCTTTTAAAACTTACATACTCACTGTGACTGTCTCAGCCAAAGCATTTATTTTGAAGCTGTGTTCAAGGTAATAGTTGAGTAGCTACTGTTTATTGAATACTTAAGATGTGAGCAGTACTTGGCACATATAAATTCATTTAATCCTTATAACAGCAGCATGCAGAACTGAGGCCCAGAGAGTTTAGGTAGACTGCTTAATGTCACCAAACTGACAGGTGGCAGCTGTAGGTGTCTAACCCTGCAAGGCTGACACCAGAGGCTTTGCCACTACTCTTTGTGTGGTAGGGGAATTTCATAAAAACGATCACAAAGAAATTCATTGATTATATTCTTAGATTCGTTAGAGAGAGAGAAAGAGATGATAAATGATAGATATGTAGTTTTGTTGTTTATAGACCGTACAGCTTTTTGGTATCCCTTTTGTTGTCACCGGCCATGTTCGTTTTTTTTTCATTAATGTTAGAAATAAGGGAGTAATGAACCTCACCGACCCTAAAAGAAAATAAAAATGAAGTGAAATTCAGGCTGTATTATTAATACTTAATTCCACTGAAAAGAAAATCAAAATTGTGTGTGAAGGACAATGTGGTTCATATACACTATGGAGTATTATGCCTCCATCAGAAAGGACGAATACCCAACTTTGTAGCAACATGGACGGGACTGGAAGAGATTATGCTGAGTGAAATAAGTCAAGCAGAGTGAGTCAATTATCATATGGTTTCACTTATTTGTGGAGCATATCAAAAAGCATGAGGACATGGGGAGTTAGAGAGAAGGGGGTTGGGGTAAATTGGAAGGGGAGGTGAATCACGAGAGACTATGGACTCTGAAAAACAATCTGAGGGGTTTGAAGTGGCGGAGGGGTGGGAGGTTGGGTTACCAGGTGATGGGTATTATAGAGGGCACGGATTGCATGGAGCACTGGGTGTGGTGAAAAAATAATGAATACTGTTATGCTGAAAATAAATAAATAAATTAATTAAAAAAAAAATGTACTGTTCTGTGTTCCTAGCCTTTTAGGGTTTCCTGAGATGAGATAGTTTTATATTTCTAAGTTACCTGGGTTTTTGTTTTTTTTTTTCCCCCTAATGAATCACAAAAGGAAGCCAAAGCTTGGGTCCTATTGGGATTCCCTTGGTGTTACACATGATCTGCTCAAGATCCCTGTGCGTTGGGAAGCATGGTTTTTAAATATCATCGATTTAGCACATTGAACATCCAAGTTTAATTCTCTGATGATTTGGTTTCTTTCACAGATGTGCTTTTGAGCGGTTACATAAAAGTCTTGGCCCTTTAGGTGTGTCATTATGATTGCTTGGCCACCTCAAAGATTCTGGGCATTGCTAAGGATGAGTGTGATACTGGGTATGGGCTGTAATTCTAGGAAGTAAACTTCCTAGGACAGACAATGGTTCTTAATTAGTTAGACCATTCCCCTGAATCCCTTGTTCCTCTTAACAGCCTGAATAGGAACTGTCTTTTTAACACTCTTGATTTGATCAGGTGGTTCCTGATGTTTTTTCATAGCAGAGGACTTCCTGGTTTGTCCTCCTACCCTACTTCAAAACGGAAATGAATACTTAACAAATGACTTGTTATTATGCTATGCAAAATGCACTGGTTTCCACTCATTAACAGTGAACACTGTCCCCATTTTGCACCCACTGATGCAGTAATCAGTCCAAGCAAGGACCATCTCTGGGTGCTAAAACCTTTGGGAGGAAGGTTCCTTTTTTTTCTTTTTAAAGCTTTTTTGTTTTGTTTTAAGATTTTATTTATTTATTTATTTATTTAGAGAGAATGAGCATGAGAGGGGAGAAGATCAGAGGGAGAAGCAGACTCTCTGCAGAGCTGGGAGCCCTATGTGGGACTCGATCCTGGGACTCTGGGACCATGACCTGAGCCAAAGGCAGTGGCTTAACTAACAGAGCCACCCAGGTACCCCAGGGGAAAGGTTCTTGATGAGCAGAATAATGGCAGGGTTTTAAAGTGTCACCTCACAGATAATTTATTGATTGAAAAGGGAAGAAAGCAACTTTTACAATGAAGAACTCTGGTAGACACCACCTTAATCAAGGCATCGAATTTGATATCACTAAACCAAGCCCAGCTGTCATCCTGAGCTTCCTATTGTGAGGTGGTGGGAAGGACCCAGCTTTGTGCACATAATATTCTTGTCCAACTTGTTTTAATCCACCTCTCATCATTAGACAAAGCAAGATTGTTGAACTTTTTATAAGACACCTGGCCTGAATTCTTAGTCAGTTTCATGAAAGATAAAAATAGGCTGGGAGGGAGGGCGGAGGGGAGAGTGTAGAACTGTCATCTCAGGGTGTGATCTTCGATTGGGTTCTGGATGGAAAGTAGTAACAATAAATAAGAGGGCATTACTGAGATTGCTGGTGAATGTGAGTATGTGGGCACATTGGAAAATTCTACACCCGGGGGTACTGGTGTGCCTCAGTCAGTTGAGCATCCACCTCTTGATCTCAGCTCAGGTTTTGATCTCAGGGGCGTGAGTTCAAGCCCCATGTTGGGCTCAGCATGGAGCCTACGTTAAAAAAAAAAAAAAAAAAATCCACACCTGTTACACTTCCCAGGCGTGATCATGGTACAAGGAGTTCCTAGGAGATGTAAGCCAAAGTATACGGGGGAGGGGCGGTTTGCCAACTTCTTTCAAGTGGTTTAGCTACAATAACAAATGGAACAAATAAATGTATTTGTTACGAGAGAGAGAGAAAGAGAGAGAGACAAAGAGAGAGAAAGAGAGAATGCAAGAGCAAATAAGTATGGCAAAGTGTTGGTTATTGATCATCTGTGGGAAAGGTATGCATGTGGGTGGAGTTCAACTTTCCTGTGAGGGTTTTTTTTTTTTTTTTTTTTTTTTTTTAAGTAAAGACCTTTGGATATAAAGAATGAGTAAATGCAAGTAAATACTCTTTCCTAATTCAATGCGGTCACTGCTTGTCTATCACCTGTAGTTCATGGATAAGCAGTGTGTGGGCAAAAATGTTACCCATTTCAAGTCGGACTCTTGGAAATAGGCTTCCATGCTATACACTTTGGTTCCTGGCTCTGCTTTCTAGTCTGTTCTTATGTGTTTGCACTGGGAAAGTCATCACCCTATAATTCTGCTCGTGGCATGATGAATTACGATTTTCCAGGTTATAATAAGCCCCAGTTGTGGTTTGGTGAGTTTTGTCGCAGAAATTTTTATTGAATGAATGAAAATAAATACCTTATAGAAAATAATATCCTATGGATGGCTAACTCATGTGGGTTTTAGAGCCATTAGCGAGTGAACAGAACAGGCACTGGACTCCATTGGGATCCAGCCTTGGGTCCTCGCCTCCCACCTGCACACCCCAGCTGCTGGCTGCTCCGGCGCCTGCCTCTGCGTGGGTATGACCTAGCAGCTCCCCCCGCAACTCTCAGTTTGTTTCGTGAGATTAGGAGCCTCTTATGGTTTGTCTCCCTCCTGATCCCATCTTGTTTCATATTTTTTTCCTTCTGCACCCCCAAGTCCCCCACTTTGCCTTTCAACTTCCTCATATCAGGGAGACGGTGTGATAATTGTCTTTCTCTGATTGACTTATTTCACTCAGCATAATACCCTCTAGTTCCATCCACGTTGTCGCAAATGGCAAGATTTCATTCCTTTTGGTGCCTGTATAGTATTCCATTGTATATATACACACACCACATCTTCTTTATCCATAGAAAAAGGGTTTTAAGCCAAGCACCAGGGGAATCTTCCTTAGTGTTACTGGGCCTTGAGCAGGTAATTGTAAGGCTGAAGTGATAGGAAGTTAGGAAGACATGTTGCTAAGCATGTACCATTCTGTGAGTTGGTCGTAAGACGATTGCCTCTGAGATGTAACATAGATTGTTGAGAGTAGAAGGACTGTTCCTGCCTCTACAGGTTTCGTAGAGGAGACAACCAAGAGGAACAGTGGTGGAGGAAATGGCAGTACTTCCATTATTTGAACTGAGGCATAAAACAGAGACACAGCTGTGAGAAAGAGACCTGTTCTAATCTATGATGGGGTTTGAAATGTGGCAGCAGAGCTCTTATCGGAAGGTCAGGCTGGGAAGCAAGGGGTTGGGGGTCATTGTGCACAATCACATAGCACTGGGCTGGGGTTTGTTCAATTATGTCAACCTTCTAGGAGGAACTAAAAATGGGGAGTAGTCCCAACATGGAGGGAAGAGAGGATAAGGAGGCTAGATACCAACTGAAGCCTTGCATGTACAGGCTCGCTAAGCACTGTAATTACTTGTTCCATTGTATAGTTCAGGCTGATTCTGCGACTTTTGAGTCTCTGTTGTTAGGTACCCCAGTACTTAAGAGCATGGGCAATTGATGTACTTTCTACTGCCGTTAAAGTACAGATGTTGAAGACCTGATTCTGTCTCTTCACTGATACCCCAAGGGGACACTTAATGAATGATGCTCCCTTTAAGAAGAATAATTAACAATAGCTATATTATTCATATTAATTTATAGTTACTGGTTACTATAATTAGTGCTATTTAAGAAAATGATCGTAATTATAGCACTTTACAATTTACAAAGTATTTTCCCATCCATTTTCTTATCAGAATCTTGTAACATCCCTCTGGCTTAGGTAGGGCAGGTGAGGGGGAGGAAACTATGGCCCAGAGAAGCATTTAATCAGTCTTCCACCCCTACCAATATATTATGCTGCCTGTGAAGCTATGGAAATACATAATAGGAGAATCAGATTCACGTAGTTCTCTGTCGCCTTCCCAAACGCTAATGTCCCATCTTTTCATGTTGTGCCAGGACCCATTCCCCAGGATGTTTACATGAATGTTAAATTTTAAAGGGGCTTTATGCCTTATGATAGTGCCATATTTCATAGTTATTACTGCTCAGTGGGATAAGTGAGATCACCTCTGATTGAGGGACTAACACTCTGAAAAATTATCTTCCTAGGATAGAGACCCATGGGCCTTGTAGGGCTTGGTCAAACTGGAAATTCAGACCTTGAGAAAACATAGCCCACCTGCTATTATTACTGTTTTCCATTTTTGGCTATGGCAAGCGAGCAGAGGAAAATCCATTTTCTCAAGGGTGACCTACAAATCTGGGCCATACAGCAGTGATATAAAGACACACACAGAGGTGCACACACATGTATTCTGGGATTTTGATTCGCTTTCTAGAACATATTGTATATTCCATATACAAGAGTAGCCCCTCCCCAGTCGTGCCTCTAGCCGTGTTCACCCAAAAGATGGTGGATATGAGAAAGTTTACTGATGACTTGTGACAGAGTCTCTCACTACCCATTCATTTATTTACTCAAAGAATTTATTGAACACTTCCATGATTAGGACCCGAGCAAGATTCTGGGGAAACAGCGAGGAGCAAAATGGACAGAATCCTATCTTCATGAAGTGTGTGTTCTCTTCAGCAGACTGACAATAGACAGCCAAATACATATAAAAGATACTGTTAGATGATAGATATTATAATAGATAGATATTATGAGAAAAATACACAAGTCGGGGTGAGGGGTCAGAGTGCTGTACTAGGGTCATAGAAATACACTCAGAACCAGAAAATGATGAGGACACTATGTTAGATAATGGGATAAATGTTACCCCTATTTATCGAGAGCTCACCAGTAAGGATGCCACTGCCTCTGGGACCGTCAACAGTCTGCTTTTGGCTCCATGGGGCTGGGCCATGACTTCATAGATGTTGATGTTATCAGTATGCCTGGAACAGATCAGGTCCAGAGGGATGAACTCACGTAAGCTAAATTCACAAGAGACTGACAGACACACCAGATCCTATTATATCTCTTTTCTGCAGAGACTTAAAGTTAAGTTCCAGGAGTCAGGAAAGGTGGGTTGGTGAGCAAGCTACTAGAGGAAAAAGAGTGAGTGATATTAATAAGCAATACTGTTACGCTGTTGTTACTCAAGGCAGTGTACTCACTAACATTTACTTAGAGGATTATAATATTTAATGTTAGCTTGTCAGGGTACCCTATTTTTTGTTGTTGCTGGGGATATTCTGGTTTCTTGGTCAATGCTTTTTCTAAATCTGGTTTCTTGGTCAATGCTTTTTCTAAACTCTTTCACACCCTATCCTGATATTTAATGGCCTTAGATAGTTCAACAAAGTTGATTAGATTATAGCAATTTCCCATCATTTCATTTTGATTGGGTCTTGCTATAGATACACTTTGGTTTCTTTCTTTCTTTCTTTCTTTCTTTTTTTTTATATATAGATTTTATTTTATTTGTCAGAGAGAGGGAGAGAGAGAGAGTGAGCACGTGCCCAAGCAGGGGGAATGGCAGGCAGACTGAGAAGCAAGCTCTCTGCTGAGCAAGGAGGAGCCTGATCTGGGACTCGATCCCAGGACCCTGCGATCATGACCTGAGCTGAAGGCAGACGTTTAACCAACTGAGCCTCCCAGGCACCCAGCACTTTGGTTTTTTCATGGAGTCCTAAGAGACACTCTCAATACAGTCCACAATCAGTATGCTTTGTCACCTTAAAATATTATTTTAACTCACCCCGCTTCCAAATCTAAGGACCGTCTCAGTTTTTGTTTCCTTGCCTTAACCTCTAGGCAGACTGTTGGCTTGTTTTCCCCAAGCCTGTCCAGGATTCCTGGGAATGCCCTTGTGACTGCGTCTTGCCCTCCACTCACCTCCTGTGCTTCTAAGTGTAGGTGGAGACTGGTACTTGTGATAACACGGGGTATTGATGGGTGAGGTTCATAGATCTCCAGCTGTATCATCCGTGACCACTGCCACGTGCTTCATCTGCAGTCCCTTGGCCAGAAATCTGAGCAGACCCTTTCTAGGGCCCTTTGAAAGTGCATTGCTTAGAATGCACTGTGTCTCTCTCACAGACACATCTAATATCCACACTTAGCTGATTCCTCTTCCTAGACCTTCAGTCTCCCGCCTGTGCCCTGTCCTGCTCCAACTCAAATGCTGTCATTCTGTGTGATGGTTTCTGAATACAAAGAACTTGTAATATCCCCCCCAGTTGAATCTGCTCATTCAGCATGGGGGTAGAGATGTTTATTTCCTTTTACTTGTAAATAACAAAAAACATACAAATAAAGCCTCTAATGGGTATGATTTTAGGCAAATCACTTCATATCTTCCAGTTTTCTTATTTGTCAAAATAGGATAATTCTACTTCACATTTTGTAAAAGCTAAAATAAACGAAGTGCAAAAAAGCTTGGACAAAACCACACTGTAATTCAAGAGATTTGCACGCAGACTGATATCCCTAGATGCTGGAGATGTTTTTTTGGGTAACGTGTCTCTGTTTCTTCTAGCAGGGAAATCCTGGAGGCAAGACCCTTGAGGAGAGGCGTTCGAGCCTGGATGCTGAGATAGACTCGCTGACTAGCATCTTGGCTGACCTTGAGTGCAGCTCCCCCTACAAACCTAGGCCCCCACAGGTAAGAGCCTTCTGTAAATGAGTCCGCACTGCAGGCCACCCAGAGTCCACAATGATGTGAGAGAACAGGTTGCATCTTGTTGCCCTTCCATTCCTGTGTGATCTTCTCAGAATTATTGTTCTACCTTGTCTTTTTTTTTTTTTTTAAAGTATCAAGGTATGTTTGTTGACAGAAACTTCTTCAATTGAATTTACAAGGTTTTTTTTTTTTTAAGGAACGCAAGAACATTACACAAAAATGCCGTGAAAATTACACCCTCTCTTATTTTATTGCTCTGCCCTCTTTCTGGTTTTCCCTAGGAGGGGTATTTTGTAATATGTTGGTATAGTATTCACAGATACAGTTTAGCATGGCTAGGTTCAAGTTACGGTGAGGGCTCTGTCTTCCATAAAGAAATCCTTTATGTTGGGTTTTGAGGTGGTGTCTGTACTGAGGGGGTTCTTGTACGTAATGCTCTGAGGGACATATTCATGTCCATTTTCTCTGGAGTTCTTTCCCTGTCTCAGACTCCTCAGGGTGGATTTCTACAATGAGGAGCATGACCACTTACTTTTCTTTCCAAAGGTTGTAAATGGCTTCTATGGGCATCAACACTTTGGAAATACATATTTCTCCTCCATCTCACCAGAATTAGCCATAGCAATTAGAATCTGTATTTTCAGTGCAAACGGAGCCTTGTCATTAGCTCTTCTGTGCATTTCTTTGCTCCCTTTGGGGCTCGGCTCTTTCTCGGCTCTTCAATTTGCTACCTACATCACAGAATTTGATCTTCCATTGTTGTGGATCATCGTGTCTCTCTCAGGTCTCAAGGGAGCCATGGTAGATCTCTTCAAGGGCTTCTGAGTCCTCAGAAGACAGCAGGCAGAGCTCTAGGTGCAAACATGGGACTGGCACTGCTGTCACTGTTGACTCGTGTAATGTTTGCTTGGTACGTGACAGTGCGTATGGCACTCTGAAGCTTGCTTGATACATGACAGTGTGTGTGGCACTCTGAAGCTCGCTCTGGTTCTTGGGCAACAGCTCCTGCATTCACAGGGATTCTTTCACAAGCTAAAGGCCGATCTGGCCTCTCCTCCGTCAGTCATTTCCACACAGAAGATGCCAGTCCTTTCCTCATTAGACATATTCCCATTACCTTTTCTAGACACATCATGGGGCTGTCCGCCCTGCGGGGCACAAGGCAAAATACCGGAGCCTAGTGGTTCCTCAGCTGTCTTGGCTCTATCAGGTCTGTCAGTGGTGGAAGAGCATTTCATTTCTGTTAACATGCCCTGAGCAGCCAGTGTGGAGCAGGCACTCTGGTCTTTGGGGGGAACTGTTGGGAGAAGGAAAGTGAATCAGCGAAAGGGAGGAGAAAGAACCAAGCTGCCATCTTCCAAGGGCCCATGATTTTAGAAGTCCTACTCTGGCAGATATGGTAGAAGCCCATGAATGTGGCAGACTCTGAGAAGGTTTTTCAGAGAACCTGCATGTTCAGCGGCAGGGTGCCGTGTTGGGAGCCAGAAGGGAGAACAGTTTGAGCTGGAAAGCAGGAAGGTCCAGGTGCCTTCAGGGCACTGCAAGCGACTGGGTGGCTGCAGAGGGTGCCACTGAAGGTGGGCTCTAGGACGAGAAGTTTCCCTGTTGAGAGCCCATGGACACCGTTGAAAGCTGGATTAATTTCTGGCCTGTTGCTTCTAAAGATAATGGGGAATATTTGAAAGTTCTCAAACAGGGGGATATTTAAAATTCATTCTAGAAAAAAACAAAAGCAAAAACATAGAAATGAGACCAACTCTGGAAGGTCCAGGAGGATGAGCCCTAGTCTGAGAATGATTATTCAACAAGCCTTACTTCCTTCGTCGTCCCTGGCCATCGTTTGATGTTAAAGGTTTTTCCTATTCCACCCAACACATACCTCAAGTCCAGTTTCTTGGGATAGTTAGACCATGGACTTTACAGGAGGACTCACCTGTCCTGTGCTTAAATACCTCTATTCCCCACTGCACCAACCTACCTTTCTTTAGTCTTTGTTATTGTTGTTGTTTTTTATCTCCTAAATTCTTATACCCTGATATATACTGGGGATGTTTTGCTTAGAGGTTTTTGCTTAATATAGGTTTCTTTCTTTCAGACTATGTCTATGTATGCCTCCCATAAATTGCTACATTTTAATGGGTTAGTTAGCAGCTACCATTTTGCTTGAGCCATCTTACTGTGCACGCAAACTCATAATCCCCGATGTTTGGACAGTACTTTATTGTTTGTAAAGTGCTTTCACATATGTTCTTGCTTGAGTAACATACAGATGCCTCAACTCTAAGACACAGAGGGTGTGCTTAGTTCATGGCTGAGGAAACAAAAGATGTGGCAGGTAAGTGACATGTCTCAGGACATATGACGATAGTGTGGGCCCAGCGGGACCTTGACTTTTGTGTGTGTTTGGTTATAAGTTCTAGAACAAGATTGAGGATGCCAGGGTTTTTTTTGTTTTGTTTTGTTTTGGTTTTGTGTTTGATCTTTGTTTTGTTTTGTTGTGTTTTGTTTTAGCCAATGACAAAACTATGAAATTAATCATATGAGTAACAGTATCCCTTAAAAATGGCTTCTCATAAAAAAATAAAACATTAGAAGGTTAAAGAAGCTAATAATGATGACCCTTAAATAGAAGAGGTTGAGGATTAGGAGAAAATCTAGTTTCAATATGCCTATTCCATTCAGAATGTAAGGAGTTGATTTTTTCTAACTTTTTTTCTTTTTTATTATTCAGACTCAGCAAAGTAAGGGTTAATTGGGAGATACATCTCATTCTTCTGAATTACCTTCACTCTGGTGGAACTGAATTAGATGTGTTCGTATTTATTGGTTAACATAATTATGGGCTGTGAGAACAATAATCACACACTAAAAATATATTAAAAAAAATTATGTGTCAAGAGATGATGCTTGCAGGAGACGGTGTTGTGTTGTAATTAAAAGGTACTTGGAAAGTCCTAGAAATGTAGACTGTTAATGCCCAACTTTGATGTTTCCATTTTTGATACAAAGCAAATTACAGAATCTGTTGAGTCATCCAAGTACTTAAAGTAGGCTAGTAGGTCCATGGTTTCTCATTATTTAAGCATGTGTTATATGCTTACCCAAGCCCACCTCTGTTAGGCTGCATTGACTAATGGATCTAAGGAAAATGATGATAGATGTGAAGTATTTGCAGACAGAGAGGTCCAAAGGAGCCCTATAACTTTAAAAAATGCCTGAGCCAGGTGGTGGGTATTATGGAGGGCACGTATTGCATGGAGCATTGGGTGTGGTGCATAAACAATGAATTCCGTTATGTTGAAAAGAAATTTTCTAAAAATGCCCGAGCTATTAAAAATATATTTTATGGGACATTTCCCTCCCTTTCCCAGGGGACTTCTTTGTGCTCTAGGATTTCCCAATTTTAGTTCTGTGTGTTTATTTATCCATTTTTTAATTTTGGGAAATTTGACTTAATTCTGCATATCCATTCACTCACCTAACATTGAGATCCCACTGTGAATTAGGCATTGGAAATATAAAGATCAGCATCAACATGTCCTTGCTCTAGAGTAATTCCTAGTCTTGCAGAGGAGACAAGCCCATAAACAATTCAAACGTTTTTTTGAAACATTTCCCTGTGTTACTTGAAGTTATCATGTGACTCACCAGATGTTGAAATTGTTGAAAAATCAAAAACAGGAATATCAGCATTATACTTTATACCTTTCTAGGGAAGTGTTAGGGCAGACTTTACAGAACATTGCATTACTTGGCTGCATACATCATGGGAAGGATATAGGTTTAAAGGTACCAGAAAAATAGGAATGAGGAATTCAAGGAATGTTGAAAGTGAATGCCTTGTTTGAGGAATGACTTAGGTCCTTTGTGACAGATAGGATATGTAGAATTCAAAGGGGAATGGTAGATGAGGAAATCACCAGTACTTAATATCTAGGTTTCCCTCTTCATGCCCAAGGACTCATAGTAAGAGGAGGAACGGACAGTGTGTGGGGTGGGGCAGGGGTTTGGGGGAGATAGGCATAGCAACTTCTGGCTACAGTGGGATTGGGGATAATTTTTTAAATAAATTTTATAACATAAAAATATACATTTGTGATACCACACAGAGTTATGCAATAAAACTACCTCAGTGTTTGAAACTAGAATTTCTAATCATTTTATAACGTATGTAACAGGAAATAGTTTTAGAAGAATAGATGTGAGCAGGTCAGAGGTGGTTATGGGGTGAATCACAGACCCAGTGTGATCATAGAGCTTAAGTGAGCTCTTAAGGTCATGTAGCCCAACACTTACTTTACAGAAGGAAAGCTTTTCTCTAGAGAGGGAAAGAATATTGTTCAATGAGGCTTGCTTAGAGGCAAGATGAATGATTCTCTTTTTCCTGAACCATGCTATAATGGTTCTCTGTGGATGATAACAACAACCAAGGGACAGTTTGGTTCTTTTCAGCATCTCAATTAATTTATTCCACAGCATCTCTCTTTTGTGGTACTTTCCCTAAAAATATGTCTTGGAAACATGAGAAGGAGGAGATAAAGAACATGCCTCCAAAGGTAGAGAGAAAATTTATGACCATATATCACCTGTGAGTTAGTATATATCTACACCTCACCCACTGAGCATCATTTCTTGTGGACGTGCAGCTGTGCAATTCTGACAATTCCTTAGAAGACAAGGGATAGGTCATGAACTTTTTTACCCTTTCTCTGAGCAGAGGCAGAGCTAGAATGCTGTTCTTCTTATTCCTAGTACAAAGCTGCCTGTTCTTCACACAAGGAGTTGGGTAGTGCTGCAGCTGGTGACCTGGAAGAACTTTTAGGTATTTTATGTTAATAGTTCATAGTACCTGGGGATTTAGTAATTTTTCAATTAAGTTGATTTTGAATTGATCAAATGGGATTTCACTATCCTCATTTTTGTTAGTATGAAAATCTTGGAGAGATTTTGGGATAAGGATAGGCCCGGGCATAGTTTGAGAGCTTAGACTCTGAATTTGCTGGACAGAAGACTACTGTCTTCTCCATTCCATGTGCTCACCTCTCTAGGAAGACCTTCATTTGTGGGAACCAGCACATCAACGGGCTTAGCTTCCCTTCCTTTTTTTCTAAGATGGACATGGTGACTACAAAGACTGCCCTTTTGCAGAGATGCAGTATTGTTCTAGAGCTACAAGAAATAAAGGTTTTGGCTCAAAGCAACCGACTGTTGACGCGATTTTTCCCATTTTGCTTTGGGATTGTTAGCTTGTGTCTGGAGCTTGCTTTAAAGCTTTGGGTCTTTGAAGATTTGGAGCTCATCATTTCTGCATGCTGTTTACCCAATAAATGACATATTTATCCTTCTAATTTAAGGCATTTAAAAATGACTGTAACTTCTTAGTCTATTTGGAAATGGAGAACATGCACACTGTTTGGTCACGTGGACACATCTTTAATTACAAACCCTGGGCTCCCACACTAAGTTCTTTTCATAGAGCAATAATCTGTGAGGCCAACTGAGAAAGTATTTCAGGTGTGTGCTTGTTGTATGGAAGGCTTTTTATTAGGAATTCATGTGGCCCCGAGGGCTTGGGACGGTGTAATCAGGGTGGAGTCTGGTGGTGCCCTGGATCTTTTATTCTCTTGCACACCCTGTTCTAGCTTGCAAAAGCCATGAGCAGCTGCAGGGGAGATTAATTAGTAATTAAACTTTTCATATTTCATATTATTCGGTGAAACTCAAACATGTAGGCCACTAGGGGACAGATGCTGAGCGTTGCCACTCTAGTGGGATGTGGGCTATTACTGCACGCTGGGACCTTGTTGGGTCCTTACTGGGCTCCTTGAGAACTGAGATAGGAGCTGGGTCTTAGGCTGTTTGAGAAAGGGAATAGGTGTGGGCAGTGTTGTCTTCCTTTTCCTATATTGTCCCGGGAAAAACTTAGGAGCATGCTGTGATTTGTTAGGGAAAAGTAACACCCAAGTTGTCTCTAGATCTGTAGTGTCTGTTTACTAATAGCTTCCTCTGAGAGCTATATGGAAAGCTGAAACACTGTAGAAACCATATGTGTGTGTGTGTGTGTGTGTGTGTGTGTGTGTATATGAAAGTATATATATGAAAGCCAAAGTACAATAAAATAAAATGTCTGAAAACACCACTTGAGAAGAAAAACAGATCTTTGCACTGTCTGCATTGAGAAGCTCTGGTTTATTTTGAATTAGTCTGTACCTGCTAGAAAACTTCAGCAGTTAAATAACAACGTGATGGGGGTGGACGAGTGGTTAGCTGACTCAGACCTGCATGCCAAGAGTTTGATGACGGGCAATTAATTTTTAGATTGTATATAATTGCCTCTGAATAACATTTATACCTCCCCCCCCTTTTTTTTAGACGGTGATGCTTCTGTTTGTGTCATATGTGACAATTTATTAATAAAGTTAGCTTTTAATCTTTGTTTTGAGTGCCATGAGAATGTAACATTTTCAGAGTGGAAATTTGGGCCGAAAATATACCTTGGATTGCATCTCTACAAAATTTCGACACAAAAATGCCCATTTCACCTGCCCCAGTGTAAGAATGTGCTTCCGGTGTTTGGTGTAGGGTAGGTCCTAGCAGTGATGGGAGAGGGAGCGGAGCAGGTCACTGCTGTTGAACACCATGGAGAAGCCAGCCCTGCTAGAGCCTGGGGTGGGTGAGGGGTCATCTCTGGTGCTTTGACCATGGTCCCTGGGGTAGCCTGTAATTGATTTCTTTGCCAGACCTGGATGAGTCCTTGGCTCAGAGTTGATTGTCTTACATTACACCGAATCCCTCAATCCAGGCCTTGGTTTAAAAAGAAACACACAAAGCTGGCTGTTGATTTTCTCCCATTTTCCAACAACGGCTTGGTGAAAATGATTAACTCTGTGTCCATGCAGAAGCACACATTGCATTTGCAGAATTAAAGAGCTTTCTTGTCAGGACTGGTTTCCCCATTTCTTTCCTCCTCTCCCACTGTTTAAGTATCTATTTTGCAAGTAGCCTTGGTCTGAAACCCCATGGTCTCCCTGCCTACCTTTTTTTTTTCTTTCTTTCTTTTTAATTTTTTTTTAATTTAAAAAGAAAACAACAAAATAAAAATCTAGTTGTATTTTTCACTTAAGATGATTAGACTTTACTGTGGCAAGTACATAAGAATATTGAGTTTTAAGAGAAAAGGGCATACCCCAGGTAAGATATGGTCATCGTTTTGTCCATTTTGATACTCGTTTCCTTTATATGCTTCATAGCCAAACTATAGTGATAATAATGATGGTCTCTCTAGACAGAAGATTGGAGGTGGTTAATTACCAATCCCATGTATCACCACTTATCAGGGTTAGTAACTGGTCTGTCCTCCACGCAAAATACCACAGTGGACAGTAATTGCTAAGGTTCTTTTCATACTGTGGAAAAACTACCAGGGAAGTCATGCATTGCCTTTCAGGGAATCTATTAATTACAAACCATACTTTGTTGTGGTTCTTAGTTTGAGCATGCATATTTCCTTATATAATTCTAACCTAGAGTTTTATTGAAATACCAATTGGGCACATACTTATGTTGAATCAGCAGGTAGACTTCATTAGTAAGTACAGAGAGGGCCACTTGTGAATTTTGGAATTCATTTCCCTGCTTTGGTCCCTGGGCCCTCACCCAAATGTGCTCCTCAGTTATGCTGTCATATCAGGGTTAAAGGCCATAGAAAGGAATTGGATTATGTTTTGCTGTACTGAGCCACACATTACTTAAAGGTAAAGCAAGATATCTTACAATGGCACTCACAGAGACAAGATCAAAGTGTGTAATGCCTTAAGCTTGAACAGCAAAGAAACAATTGTGATAAATACCAGACTGTGAAGTCCTTGAGACATGATTATCCTTTGCTTTCTGGCACACAAGAGGCAGACAAATTCATATTTACTGACTAAATGAGTAAATATTGTCATCAAGTCCAGTAATGATGTAAGTATCCACACCATAGAGGTCTGGCAGAGAATGCAGTCTAGATTTGACGTCAGACTAGTGTGTAGCAAAGATACTCTTTGTTTTCTGATTTTTACATAGTGGGCATGTATTTGCGTCAATACAAAATAAGTAGAACTGAGGCCAATGAGTTTTGTTAAGGACAGATTCATGATAGCTGCTGATTCAGCCGGAGTAACCTTAGATTGCCTTTTAAAACTTGAAGGCAGTGTACTTGGTTGAGAAGATGATACTGTCTTAGGTTATAATTCAATACAAGACCATCCTCTTATTATTGGGATGGGATAAAAAATAAACATCAAGTTATTTTCTGTATCCTCTTTAGAATGGCTGAAACGAGAAAACCATTGTATTACTCAGTGTTTCCTAATACAAAGATCAATGTGATAAATTCTTTGAATTCAGTGATAGGACATGAAAGTTACCTGAATGATGAACTGATAGATGTTTCCTTTCTTCAGGAAAAACAAAACAAAACAAAACAAAAAACACAAAAAAACCCTGCAAAAGTATCATATGATTCTTTTTGGTTTCTATGATTCATCTTCTCCTTTCTTTACCACATTGTTTCTGATACCTCCTGACCAGTATTTGAAATGTCATCAATAAATGCCAGTGATAAGCCATTTCAAAACTAATGACTTTTCCTAAATCTAACTCGTGCTTTTAAAATGCAAATAAGTTCTGTGTGTCTGTACATATATGTGTGCCCATAAGCATCCTTCAAAATATGTAAACTGAGGACTTTGCAAAAAGAGATCATTGAATTCTAAATGGATTCTTTGCTTATATTGATGGCAAAAATGGCTCCATTAAAGTAACATATTTACTGGTATAAATAAAATATAAAATTTAAAGTGGGCTAGAGATAGAATATTTGTCTCTTTTAAGAAATGTGATCTTTCAGAAAGCTTGAAGGACTAGTAGTCATATGCATGAGGCTGTTACCTGAATCATTTATGGAGTGTCTTAAACTTTTCCTAATTTTATCTTGATATTGTACTACTTATACGAAAACACTGGAAAATGCTGCTTCCTAGATGCTGTGAGATGTGCTAAGCTCCTTAGCAATAAGGAATCTTCTTGGCTCTCTCTACCACCCAACCTACACAGAGTGATGTTTTATTTCCCAAATGGCCAACTTATGTTAAATTGATCCTTACCCAAGCAGTCAAAGGCAGGAAACAGTTTTTATAAACAGCATCCTAGATGACATAATATTCTATGTAATATTAATTTTAGGTCTCCTTTTCTCATTAGCCAACCTAGCATAGCTAAAAGTTATGATGTTTAACTTTATGGGCAAGTCTGTTTTTACAGTCACTTGAGATCAGACTTCACAAACAGCAAGGGGAGTAAAAAGAGGGAGAGTTAGGGTGGTCTGCTTGCAGTGTGTTAGAACAAGTTTCCTGAAGTACCTTCTGAAGGAAGGGTGTGAACAGAGATGTGTCATTGAGACCATCACTCCTCTAGTACTGTCTATCACAGTACTGTCTATGTACTATCTAGTACTATGTACTATCTGGTACTGTCTATGATAGTACTGTCACAGTACTATCTAGTACTGTCATCAGAAGGGTGAAAGAGAAAGAAACAATAGGACTTACTGCTGAAGATCTGAGAAAAAGACCAAGCTGTATCTTGAAAACTGAGACTCATAAAGCGTGGCTTTATGAGCAGGGAAATGGGATTCAAGAACATGGTGGCCATTGCATATGATGTTCCAAGACTGGTTGGATTTTCTCTCTCTTACTTATTGATTGGTTTGTTCACTCATTTATTAATTTTTTTTCTTTTGTTGATTGACTACTAAAGTGAACATAAAATTTCTCTTGAGGTCTTGAGACTTGTTAAAGAAGGCCTGAGTGAATGGAAGGGCTTCCTGTGTTCATTGCTTAGAAGACTTAATATTGTTAAGATGGTATGCTCCCCTAATTGTTGTACAGACTAAAAGCAATCCCTATCAGAATCCCAGCTTTCTTCTTTGACAAGAAATTCTAAAATTTATATGAAAATTGAAGGGATCAAGAAGAGCCACAACAATCTTGAGGGGAAAAAAGAAACAGTAGAAGACTCACACTTCCCAATTACAAAACTTAGGAATCAAGCAATGTAGTACTAGCCTAAGGATACATGGAGCTCAACAGGATGGAATTGAGAGTCTAGAAATTAACCTTTACATTTATGACCAACTGATTTTCAACAAGGATGCCAAGACATTCAATGGGGAACAAATAGTTTTTCAACATATGATATTAGATTAACTGAATATCCACATGCAAAAAATTGTAGTTGGACTTCTGTCCCAGATCATACACAAAAATTAACTTACATTGGATCAAAGTCATAAATATAAGAGCTAAAGTTATAAGATTATTTGAGAAAACATAGGAGTGATCTTCATGACCTTGAATTAGTAACACCAAAAGCACAAGGCACGGAAGAAAAAACAGATACATTGGACTTCTTCAAAAGTAAACACTTGGGGGCACATGGGTGGCTCAGTTCCTTAAGTTCCTGACTCTTGTTTTCAGTTCAGGTCATGATCTCAGGATCCTGGATCAAGCCCTGTGACCTCTCCACACATGAGATTCCTCTGCATGAGATTCTGTCTCCTGCTGCCCCTCCCACTTACGCTCTCTCACTCTCTCCCCCTTTCTCTCTTCTCTAAAATAAATAAATAAATAAATCCTTACCAAAAAAGTAAACACTTGTGTACCTGAGGTGACACCCATCAAGAAGGTAAAAAAACAGCCCATGGATTGGGAAAATACATTTGCAAATCATATTTCTGATATGCCCTGTATCAAGATTCTTACAATCAAGAAAAAGATAATCCAATTAAAAAATGAACAGAGGATCTACGTAGATATTTCTCTAAAGATACAGTAGATATTTCTCTAAAGATACAGAAGATATCTCTTACAGATAAAGATAAAGCTAGCACACATAAGAAAAGATACTTGACGTCATTATTCATTTGGGAAATGATCAGATGAAGCCGCAATGAGATACCACTTGATAACACACTAAGATGGTTGTAATCAAAAACATCGATAGTAACACATTTTGGCAAGGATATAGCAAAGTTGGAGCTACCGTATATTGCTGGTTGATTGTAAGAGCGTAGCCACTTTAGAAAATGTCTAGCAGTTCCTTGAAATATTATACATAGAGTTATCAGAAGACCAAGAAGGTCTATTTCTTTTATATCCAAGATACTTCAACACAAAAACCTGTACATGAATGTACATGGCAGCATTACTCATAGTAGCCTGAAAGTGGAAAAAACTTAAGTATCCACCAGTTGATGAATGGATAAATAAGAAGTAGCATATCATTGAAATTGAGTATTATTGAGCCATAAAATGGAATGGAACACTTATACATGCTAAAACATGGATGGACCTTGAAAGTGTTACACTATAGGAAGGAAGTCAGACACAAAAGACCTCCTATCCTATGATTCCATTTATATGAATAGGCAAATCTATAGACATAGAGATGGGTTACCAGTGGCTGGGTGGAGGGGAGAATAGGGAGTGACTACTGATATGTAGAGGAGTTATTTTGAGAATGATTAAAATATCATGGAATTAGGTAATGATATTGATTTCACAGTCCTTGAATATGTTAAGAACCACTGATTTTACATTTTTAAAGTGGGTTTTATGGTATGTGAGTTATATCTCAATTCAAAATATTTTTTTTTTTAAAAAAGCTCTGTGTTGAACAGCATGCCTGGAATACACATACAAAATTGTGCAGGGCTCCTGCTTTAAATAAGCTCACCATCTATTGGGAGAACACAGATCGACAATTATAGCAGAGTATTCATCCTGAGGATGAAGCACTTTCAGGATATTGTTTCAAGAAGAAGAGGTAGTAGAACTTTGCCTGGATATCATGGACACTGTTTGTTCCTCCTATTTTTACTCAGATAGAGTAAACTTGCAGATAGGAATCTCTGCAAGTAGGGTCACATTTCTGTGCAGCTCCAGAGAGCAGAACAAGGATCACTATTTAGAAGCTGAGAAAAGCAATCAGCAATGCAACATAAGGACAATGCCTTTCTAATTTGGGCAGGGGGGAGTAGTGGAAGTTAGGCCACCTTAGAAGATGGCAAGTTCACCTTCCTTGGGAACATTTGAAATGATCCTTTGGCATTTATGAAGTGCATTTTTTAAAATTCTCTAAACCTCAGTTATGAATCTGAGTCAATAACATCTCTCAGAGTTGACATGAGGACCACATGAAGTAATGGGTGCATCTCTAACGTGTGAATACACTCTATTGCACGTAACACTGTGATCACTGTCGCTCTCACCACCATCATCATTATCAAATGAATTTTGGCAAGAATTCTGGGAAAGGAATTCAGACAACAGATGGGAAAAATTGATTTGAATGATGCTAGTATTTCATGGTACTCTCATTCTTGGTTACAGGGCTTGGAGTTTTCTGTTCCCTGATATAAAATTTGGAAAGAAATACAAAAGACCTTGATTCTATTCCAGGTCCTTAAATTGACTATTTCTGTTTCTACGACAAACTACTCAGCCTCAATAATGGCTTTGTGCAGTTTGCCATGATAGCTAGTACAGATGTGTGATTTATTAGGATTATTACTGAGAAGAATCTGCAGTGACCCTGGAAGATGGTCTTTGTGAGTATCAATAGAACTCTGGTTGATACTGGGAAGAGTTATAGGTGAGACGCTCTGAGGGTCAAGCAGAAGGAGGATATTTCCTCAACCTTGCAAAAAAATACATTATTTTTTAAAAACAAAAATGTGAAACAACTTAGTTACACCTCTGGAAACAATTATTTAAGGTGTCATCAGAAGTCCAGAATTTTCGTGATTGGCCAGGGTGTCTAGCAGATAGTTACTACCTCTCTCTGGGTCTGTTTCAGTATCTGTTAATTGGACTTGAGATGATTTCTTATGGTGATTCTCGCTTTGAGTTGGCATGGCTTTTGCCCTATATAACAGAAAAAAACTGTATTGATTTTCCTCCCTGTCTTTTTATTATTTCACTATAGAAGATTTTTTTTTTTTTTTTTTTTAAGATTGGGTTAAAGTTGATGTACAACCCGAGGGAAGTTTCTACAAACTGAAAGACCAAGTTCATGTTTTTTGTTAGAGAATTTGAACCCAAATTCATGGTGTTGAAGATGATTTGGAACCTACCTCGTAGAGTTTATGAGTATTTGAAAAGCAGTATATTGCTGTCACTGAACCTTTGTCCAGTCCTTTCAGTTGTTTCCATGGCTTTTAATGCACAGACTCGAAAGCCAAAGCTAGAGCAATAACCAGTCTTGTCCTTTCGTCTGACATATGCATGAATCATCAACATCTGTTTCTGTGCATTACACCATAATCCCTCTTGTAATTGAGCAAGGTTCACTTTAAAAACAAAAATCATGACTTATGAACTTGTCACAATTTAATAAGCCTACCATTGGACTCTTGGTATAATTTATTCTCATTATATCTCTCAACTGCACAGAGAGTAAAGCATGTAGAACTATGGCCGAGTTACTGTTCTTCAGAATGCCCCGGAGGGCTTGTTAAGCACAGATTGCTGGACTCCACCCCCTCAGTTTTTCCAGTGGGTCTCAAGAATTTTTATTTCCAACAAGGGCCCAAATGGTGTTGCCTTTGGGATCACACTTTGAGAACCTTCAAAGCTACTTGTCAGTGGAATGTTTTGTAAGCAGCACCTTCTTCCTCCTTTCTTTCTTCTCTACAGCTGTCTACCCTTAAGGCTCTGTTCTTGTCAACAATGGACACTGGTCTAATGTCTTCATTTTCTGGAGGAGGAAACCCTAACTTAGAGAAGTGTCTTTCTCTGGTTATATAGTAAATTGACAGACCCTGGCAGATTTTTGTTGTTTCATTGAGAATGATTTACAACTGCAATTCTTGGACTCAGCATTTAGATTAGAAAACTAGAATTCCAGTTCCAGCTCTGCCATGCTAGGAAGCATGGGTTCAATTGTTTTATCTCTGAACTTCATGTTCCTCATCCATGATAGGAATACATTCTCTGTTTACTATACAGGGTTTTGTGAGTAGTGAATGGCGCACTGTGCATTCAAGGGCTTTGTAATTATGAAGGGCTATGTAAATATTTCTCACCCTCGTCCCCATTATCAGATGCCATATCAGGTTAAACATAATGTATCTTATGATAGACACATCGTTCCCCGATCATCTAGGGTAAATACTGTTCTTATTTTTTCAGGAGGAAGTAGTATAGTATAAGCTTGTCACCTTTTGCATCCTTTCATTTCCTTTCTGCGTTGATTTTTCTCCTAATATGCCTTTAAAATAAGCGGTTAGACCTTGTCATTTAACTGTTTGTTTCCAAATACATATGTACATGTGAGATGCAATCACGTACATAGTCACATTATGAGTTTTTCTCCAGGTACCCTGGTATCCTGGTAAGATACCTACAAGTCACATTCATTGAGAATGAAATAAGGGAGTTGCTATTTTGATTAAAATTAATCTTCTTTTGGCATTTGCACTGGAAGTAAGACCAAGTTGTGCCAAGAGAAATGGATTCTTCTCCTAGTTCTGCAATTAACAGGTTGTGTAAAATAAGTCAGTTCCTCTCTGTAAGCCTCAGGTCCCCATTTGTAAATGAGGCTAGTTCTTACTCATTCTTTCCACTCTCAGTGTCTATGATGTTGGAGTTAAAAGGCAGTTTTTAAATGATGTCCCTCATTTTCCTGAGAAATTCTGGTAGAGTATGCCTGTTGACCTGAGTCTGTTCTAGTAAGATATTTCCCTTTTTAGACCCAAGGCCTGTATGACATTTGCTTTCATCTTGATGCAGTAAAGCTACCCCATACCTTTCCTTCAGGTTATGGCTAGTCTCTAGGGAGACATCTCTGGGTTTCTGAGGGATGTGTTTGTGTTGGTACGGTTGGAAATAGAAGAGGACTGTGTTCTTTTTTGGTTCCCTGGGATGGGTTTGTTAGGGCTGGGGAGGTGGTGGCAGCAGCAGCTTTCATGTTTTTAGTGAGCTTTTCCCTTCAGTAATATTCAGAGGATCTCCCTTATTAACACATAGTAAAAAGTACTGGTTCTCTGTTGCTGTGCAATGGATTGTTTAAAAACCTAGCAGCTAACAAAACCCATTCTTGCATATTTTCTCTGTAGGTCAGGAATCCGGGCACAGCTTAGCTGAACTATCAGTTCTCTTTCAAGTCTGCAATCAGGCTATTGTCCCAGAGTCTCCAGTCTCATCTGAGGGCTCGACTGGGGAATGATCTGCTTCTGAGCTAAGGGAGTTGTTGCCAGAGTTCAGTTTTACCTGGGTTGTTGGACTGAGGGCCTTAGTTTTTAGCTGACTCTTGGCTAGACACTTCCCTCACCTCCTCATCTTGTGGACTTCCTCAATATGACAGCTCATTATATCAAAGCATGGAAGCTGGGAGGGTAATAGGTTGAGTCTGCTCATGAGATGTAAGTCAGAATCACCGGTAACCTAATTGTGGAAGTGACATCCCATCCCCTTTACTGTATTCTTTTTGTTAGAAGTAGTGATTAGGATCAGACCACATGTAAAATGAGGGGATTATGCAAAGCTGTGAATAGCAGAAGTGGGGATCATTGATGGCCATTTTAGAAACCTGCCTACCACAGGCCAGGGTAGCACTTCTGGAATCTGGTGGATGTATGAAGTTAAGGAATAGAAGGGGCAGGTGAGGTATCAAGAGAAGAAAACAATCTGGGAGAAATAAGAGGTTACAAAAGGCTACAGATGTAGGATGAATTTCACACTCTGAGAGCATTAAAGCCAGACTGGGCTTTAGCGGTCTTTTGATCTAACTCCCTCATTTTCTCAAGGAGTCCAAAATTGATAGGGAACCTTGATGAAGCCACAGTGATTGCATTTGAGCCAAGAATTAGACCAAAGTCCTCAAACTCCTTTCTTCAGATTGCCAGCTTGCTGTAATGGAAATAATTCCAGACTGGGAGTAAAGAGATTTGTCTTTGTAACTTTTGATTTGCTTCTGAGTTGCTGTGTGACATTGAACAAGTTAATTCCTTGAGATGTGATTACTCAGTCTAACATGACACTGTCATTTGTCATGTATATTTATTTATGTCTCATGAACACATTAGCTCTCATTGGTGAAAGTTCTTTATAAACTTTAGCAGCCTTTAGAAGAAAGCATGTTTTTGTTGAAATTAATGATGCATAGTTTGAGGCAAAGCAAGCACCTCCTATTGCCACAAAAGATGAGTATCCGTTCATAAAGATACAGATAACTTTTATTGGTTTCCAAATCAGTGTAAATAATCTATTTGTACATGAGGAACTACTGAAAAACATAGTACTATTTATTTTCCTCATACGTCTCCAACTCTGGTCGTGTTCCATGAGGATGACTTATCTCTGCTCTCGGAAACCAGCTCAGGTGGATTAACTCAGGGGTGGAAAATTCACTTTCAGGTTAGATGAATAATGGCCAACAGGTTGCCACAGAGAGCTTGGCTGGAGCCATGGCTGTGGAGCCATGGTTTCTCTCCATGTACATCTCCACTGGTCAGTGGGGCTTCCTTATAAAATGATAGCTGAGTTACAACAGCAGAGTTCCTGCCAAAAGATGGTAGAAATCATGCATTTTTATGACCTAGCTTTAGAAGTCACATAGAGTGCCATTTCCACTGTATAGCGTTGGTTGAGGTAGTCACAGAGGCTTGCCTAAGTTCAAGGATGGGGAACATAGACCCCATCTTTTGATGGGTTTGGGGCAAGGTTCTAGAAGAAAATGTGAGCAAGAGATACTGTTGGGGCCATCTTTGGAAAATACAATCTGCCATTGTATTGCATTGTATTCTTACATGCTGTGGTTGATCATAATCATATGAGAATGATTACTGTGATATGGGTTTTTATTATTAAGTACTTACTAAGTGCCAGACATGTTGTAAGATCTGTAATTCTCTTAAGAGTTCACCTAATTCACACAGCAACTCTGTGAGTTAGTCATTATTCCCATTTTCACAGATGAGAAGACCAAAGGACATAGATGTTAAGTCAGTTGCCTAAGGTCAAAACAGTTCTTCAGTGGCAGAGTTCAAATTTAAATCCCATTGACCTAATTCTGAAGTCCCTACATCTAATCCCTCTGCCATATTGCCTCTGTGTTTTGATCTGTATCTAAATCTCCAATCATGTGCATGCCATTCTCTTACACACTCCTTCTGCATCCGCATCTGTGTCTGTTTTAGCAGTAATGAGTGGAGAGAGAAGCAGGCTGATGGAGGAATCATTTGCAGTAGTAGTACCTATGGGAGGGGTGGGGCTGAGCCTGTCCTTAGGTACTCCAGGAGCTAGTGCTAGGAGGCCCCAAGAAAAGAAACAACTTAACATGCCACTAGTTCCATACAGATTTACAGGGGCCATGGTTGTGCCTTTAATTTAAAAAGACTTATTAGACTCTAAGGAAACCCAGGGAGAACAGCTAAGTGAGAAGATTTAAAAAAAAAAAAAAAAAGAGAAAAGAAAAGAAAATGGGAACAGAGGCTAATATTTGAAAAGTAAAGGAGCTGAGAAGCATCTCTCCTTGTCCCCCAGAAGTTCAACTCTGCTATCTTACTAGATGGTGACAAGCTATCTAACACTTAAATCCTGCTGGTTTCTGTGTTGGGATTTTTTTTTTTTTTAATCAAAGTCCAACCCACAAATTGAGAAAGTCACAATTAGGTTTTATGCTAGTGTGTATCTGTTTTGACACTTTCTTTATTCACTGAATATTGTACTTTCATTCATCTAGCAATGGTTAAGTTCCTCTTGAATGTAGGTTAAAATCAAGGGAGAACAGTTTTTATCATTGCCCACTCTACAAGGAACTTCTAATACAGGAAACAGTTGAGCAAAAAGATGACAGGGTATATAATAAATACAGTGTTGAGTGAATGAACATGCCTGATTGAATGCATGGAGGAAAGTGCTCCAAACCCTCTCTGGATAGGTCAGAGGAGGCTTGACAGAAGCGGCATTTAAGTCAATATATTAAGGAGCTAGAAATAGTTCAGCCTGTTCGGAGATCAGGGTATGTAGGGCAAGTGTCATGAGCTAACCCTGGGAAAGAAGGCAGGTAGATAGGTTTGTGCAAATACACTTCCCACTTCTGTCTTCCTGTCTGCCTTACATATGCAGTGATGACTCAGTCCTGGGAATCTCAGGCAACAAACAACATATGTCCACGATGTGACATTTCTCTGTGATCCCTCAGAGATCTCTGGGATCTTTGTCCTCAATGCAAATATCTCAGTGCCAGCAACTCATCTGAAAACTGTGAGGACTGGAGCCTACAAAGTCTGGTGTCCCATCAGGGTAAAATCAAACCAGTTGTAACTCAGTATAAGGCCTTTGGGGTCAGCCTTCTTTCCTCTGGCATCCCTTCTTTGGAAGCTGCGAGGTCCATGCAGCGCTATCACATGGTAACACTCGTGACTCAGAAGTGCTGTACTGCAGACACAGCACATTGGCGTTGTCTCCTGTTTTACTCAGCACATGTGAGTTTGTTGTTACCTCACTGGATATCTGGCAAAATGGAGGGCCTGAAAAATGATGACTTACTTTTACCAAAAAACACAAACAAAAAACCATCCTAGAGAATCTAGTGGTTAAATTTGTTTCTTCGGTCTCCAGTTCACATCATGTTTCTTAGCATGTCCGTGGTTCTCCATAGCTGGGAACTCTGTTCATGAAATCTGAACTGGAAACTTGATCTGTCAGAGGGCTGGTGTGGAGCCATTCTTTTTTTTTTTTTTTTTTTTTAAGATTTTATTTATTTATTTAACAGACAGAGATCACAAGTAGGCAGAGAGGCAGGCAGAGAGAGAGAGGGGGAGAAGGAGGCTCCCCGCTGAGCAGAGAGCCCGATGCGGGGTTCGGTCCCAGAACCCTGGGATCATGACCCGAGCCAAAGGCAGAGGCTTTAACCCACTGAGCCACCCAGGTGCCCCAATGTGGAGCCATTCTTGACTGAAGTAGGCACTTGGGGGCCTGAAGCCTTGCTGAGCCCCACTCTGCTCACTCTGGAGGCCATACTGAGGCATTTCTGTCTCTACTGTGAAAACCAGTCCCATTCTACTGTGCAAATTCTTCATTCATTCATCCTCCGAACTTTCAGGAAAGACCTAATAACTATTTTTTTGGCTAGGCTGTGATTAATGTTGGAAGGGTACAGCTGTCCATGTGGGGTCAGCCTCGTCATTCCCCACTGATCCAACCATGAGTTTCCATGGATCAAAGCCAAGCCCCAAAGACAAAAAAGCAGACAATGATCAGAAGAGGGGCATCTGGGTGGCTCAGTGGGTAAAGCCTCTGCCTTTGGCTCAGGTCATGGTCTCGGGGTCCTGGGATCGAGCCCTGCGTCGGGCTCTTTGCTCAGCAGGGAGCCTGCTTCCATCCCCCTCTTTCTGCCTACTTGTGATCTCTGTCAAATAAATAAATAAAATCTTAAAAAAAATAGATGAAGAAGAAGAAGAAAAAGAAGAAGAAGAAGAAGAACCAGAAGAGGATGAAGGCAACGTGGTACAGTAGACAGAATGTGGAAATTCTCATCTTAATTCTGTTCCTAACATGTTGTGTGATTTTTACCAGGCAACCTGCTTCCCTTCTATTGTGCCAGCGTTTCAACTCACAATACTAAGAATTTGAAGCCTGGAGCCCTCAGGTTCTAATAGGAAATATCCCATGAGGTAATCATTCCCTGAAGAAGACATATAGCTTATTCCCTACCTCAGACCCCAAAAAGAGGATTGACCCTACTGTTTCACACTCCTTTTCTTGCCCTGCTGTGGTAGGTGTTTTGGAAATGTCCTGTTTCATGGATAGCGGAAGCTTGACCTCTGGTTCAGTGAGTTCAATGAGTTCGTTATTACCATGCAGGAATTTAAGTACTTTTTCACTTTTTATCCATAAGGTGGTTCATGTGTTTAAACATTTCAGTAGGCTCCCTGACTTATTTTCCTGCCTTTAATACAGGGATAATAAATGAGGAAATCCTTGGAGTGAAGAAGAGGGAGGGGAAAGACAGAATAGGAGGAGGGCTGTATGTATATGAATTGTCAGCTGCTGTGTTTCTTGTCCTGGAAGAATCAGGCTAGTTTTGATTCAGATCTAAAAGGTAGAAAGAGGAGGATGGTAGCAACCAGGAGGGCATAGATGCTATCAGTAAGCAGAGCTTTTTGTAAAATGCTGCATGTTTCAACTTGTCCTTGTCCCACTCTTCAACATGGGATGGGCCCTTGGAGGTCTTCTGTATCGAGTCCCTCTGTTTCACAGAGGAGGGCCTTGGGGCCCGGCTGGGGGAGTGACTTGCGCACTTATGTTGCTACTAGGCATCCCTCTCATAAATGCACCCCATTAGGAAACAATGGTGCAGGGGTCAGGGGACCCTATAGTGCACCAGTACTAGTTTGCCCTCTGTCATGGGTTCACCTAAATCATCACGAATTTGCTTGACACTAGGGATTAGAGACCAAGAGAAGAGACCAAGCCTCCCACAAGAATGGCAAGAGAAGAAACCCATGGGCGTGATACTTTGATAACAGTAGGGACCACTGTCATTCCTGGAATATACATGATTGATGTGTTTAGAGGCCTTAAATTTATGACATAAATTTATGAAAATTATAATGAGATGCCCCAACACAAGGCAATGTCCATGTCAGCCAGTTAGATCAATGGACATCTTAAGAGAAGTCTATATTTCATTGTTTTATTTTGTTGTACTCACTTCTGATTACATTGGAGGGGTGGAACATATTAAGGTATGATTACAGCACCAGAATATATTATCTCCCCCTATATATTAAAGCCCCATATTATTAATTTAAATCCAAGAAAGGTATAAATTGATGGAACCTCACTGTGTTGCTTCTATTTTTTCAAAACTATTTTTTTTTTTGGCCATTGATGCCATCTAAAGGGATAAGAGGATGTTGACTTGCCTGATAGCTCAGAAACCTGCAAATGGTGATTATATAAAAATATAATTTTTTATGCTTTCTTTACTTTTGGTAGCTCCAAGCCTGACCGTCGGAACATTCTGCTTTATAGTAATGCTCTGCTTTGCTACAGAAAACTGTAGCACTGTGCTTTATCTCATTATCTCCAGACTGTAGCATCTGAGATGTAGAAAAGCCTGATAAACCCAATAAGTACAGATTTGGCTTACCCCAGGCTCAGTAGCACAGAGGCCTCCACTCCCACCCATTTACTGGGGAATAGGCTTTTATTTATTTACTTTATTTTTTTTTTTTTTTCATAAGAATTAAGCCTATGCTCTTATGACTGCCTTGCGCCCTTTCTTGAAGTGGGTAAGTAACAAACATGCATGGGCTCATACATCTATTCTTGTTCCTTGTTTTGCAATTTCTGGGAAGAAAAGGCTTTCAAATGCGAGAAGAAATTCTGAAATTTAATCTGAAGATATGTCATTGTTGTGGTATGAGATCTCTCATTGCCCTTCTGCTCGTCAGGATATGTGCTTTTAGAAATATTTTCTGTCGAGGCCTTTATTTTTATTTGTAATCTAGCTTCTCGCTATCTCCCTGACCCTGTCTTCTCAGTTTCTGCCTTCTCCTTTCCTCATTTCCTCCGGCCCCTTGTACACACATAAGCAGACACACACTGGCTTATACAGCAATGTGGGTAGTAGAGACTTACGCACTTATGTACATGTATGCAGAGTTACCCATAAATACAGATGCCATGCACATTCCCATTTCCTTACACATGTACACACATGTGCACACCTACATCTATAACGTATGCACACACACCTGCCTGTGCTTTCTGAGCCCGACTTAGAGGTGTGATCTTCTGTGCCTCCGGATATAATAGTCCTAGTTAGTATTACAAGTTCTAATTATCAGGATTTGTGCTCAACGTTTTGCATGTGTTGTTTTATTTAATGTTTACACTTAGGAGGTGGTACTAGTTATATCCCCGTTGAAGAGATGAGGAGACTGAGGCTTGTTGTGTGGTGGATAAGTTTCCTAAAGTCATACATCTCATAACTAAGTCATAAGTGCAGCTGTGGCTATCTGGTTCCAATGCCCACACTTCTATTTGCCCTCCAGTGGTACTCTGAAATAGGACCCAGAAAATATTTGGTCCCCTGAAAGAATCTTCAAAATTAAACCAATTAATTGCACATTGCAATGGATATCATGTGATTTCTCTAGACAAGGAGGGGAGATATTCTGATGGAAATAATCCAGACTAGAAATCAGAGCCTAGAGAGGTCCTTATTCTGTCACTTCCTGGTGACTTGGGGAGGTCCTTAAATGGGGGAAAAAATGTCCATTTACAGCTGCATAGAAGTGCAACTAAGTTCTGTTGAGTGTATGCCAAAAGAAGGCTGTTCAAAAACATGCAAAATGATCTGCATTTGAGAGGTGGTGACTCTTGTCCTTTACCTCTGACTCCCTTCTTGCCACATTCACCTGGTTGTTGGCCAGGGAGGGAAGCCATGTCAGAGCACATATCTGGCCTCTTATTTATTCTGGCAAACACTTGGACTGGCTTCACTATTACCTCATTGCAGAGACATCCAGAGCCACGACATGGCTCTTAGTTGATATGCTTTCCCACTCGCTAGAAGCACCAGTATCTTAGGCCTTCCCCGTGGCATCTTCCCCACAGCACTGCCACTCGTGTGTTGTCCATCCTGGAAGTGAGAAAATGGAGATATGCGACTGAGTTACTGTTGCAGAGGTGATATTTTACAAGACAGGGACTTTAGAAAATAGGACTTGCAATTACCAGTCAAGTTCTTTTTCCCTTCATCTATCATTCCTGCCTTGAAGTTGTGGATGCATAGAGGTTCGCGATTGGTATGCATTCAGATATCCGTGCTAGGTGGCAATGCCCACTTTTGTGAAAAGTATCTGTCACTGTATTTATACCTTCAGTTGGTACAGTGGTCAGGAGGCTTTCCTGAACTGTGGGCAGGTCTCAGATTATGTAGTATTCTGATGAGGCACTTTAATGGTCAGAGAAGTGAATGCATGTGTGAATGTGACCAAGATATTTCAAAGGCAATCTTTATTGTATCGGGATCTTAAAAGAGCCCTCCTGCTCCTGTTCACCAGTCTCCATAACTTCTCAAATTGAACAAGACTCCTGTGTTAGAGTGATTTGTCCAACGTTTTAAACGTGTAGTACAACATAGAGCAGAATACGAAATCAAATAAAGCGGCAGCCAGCAAAGTGACATTTTTTTTGAAAAATCAGGCCAACAAAACAAACCTTTGGGTATTCACCATGGTGGGCATATCCTAAGCACTCATTTATTTTTGGCAGTTGAAATCTCTGAAAAGCACAGATTAGCTGGTCGGTTGCACGTACAGGCTTCAGGTTACTGGCAAGATCTAGATCCGTGGTAGGACACACGGAGCATGGTGAGAAGAGTCACCTAAACAGATATTCCGTATTTCCAGGAAAGAGGCAACGGGAGCTGTGCTGACGAAGTCCTGAAATTGTGTATTCAATGAGATGTCAGTGAAAATTCTTTTTTACATTTCCGAACATTAGTTGGTATCTGTGTATCTTTTGGCAATATGTCTCTTTATGAGCCTCGGGGAGCTTGTTGGATCTGGAGAAAGCAACTGGGTCATAGGATGTTTTCAGTAAGAACTGCATAAATCTCTCCATAGAGAAGTCGTGTCCAAACTATGAACTCTTGTGGAGAGTTCATTTTCTATTATTAAATTTAATAATAAACCTACTTGCTTATAAAACGTCTAGTCTTTCCAAATACTTTAAAATATTTTGGATCCTCATCAACTAATACGAGTATATGGAACAGATCCTATGTTGGTTACCAGGCTATAAAAAATACACCTTCCATTTAGGGACCCCAGTAAAGAAACCATCACATTTGTGCTGCTAGAGACTATAGAAGAGTATCGGTAGGAGGATGATGGAGACTGGACGCCTTGTGTGTGTTGGAGGTAGGAGGGGTGGTGGCGGCTGTTGAACTTACTTTCTGGATTATTCTCCACTAAAAATGTCCCACCTGGCCCTAGCCTTTATTTACTGGGCATTCAGCTATGGGCATTCAGTAACATCTGGGGTGGGGTGGGGGAATGCTGCTTCAGGAGCAGAGAAAGCTTTGTCCTGGGAGTAGCGTAGGAGCAGGGAGGAGTGGTCAAAGTTCAGATTAGAAAGATGTGATACCATCTTGGAGGTCTTTGCACATCTTTGAATATTAACTGGTTAACTGAAAGAAAGGTATATGGTGTCCATGAGGCCTTTCACTCTCGCAGTTTCAGTGTGTCTGTCTTTCAAATGAGGGTTGTGACTCTGATCTCCAATGTTCCATAGATCCTTGAATCATTTTATCAATACTGATAACAGCAGTGGTTTTTCTAGTGGATGGACAGTACTGTATGCTGGTTGCTAGGCATCCGTCAGTGAGTGAGCACATGTCTGTGAACTAGGGCTGGTGAAATAGTCATGTGTTTCTTATCTCAATATGATCTGGAAAACTCTTGAGAAGTAATAGAGGATGCCATAAGGACAATCATCTGCTCATGAAACTCATGAGCAAAGGCCAGAAGCTGGGAGTGAGCTTGGCCGATGTATTAGTTTTTTATTGTTCCACATGGTGATTAAAGCAACACATTTCTTTATTATCTTTAAGTTCTGTAGTTTAGAAGTCCAGGACATGTCTCCTCACCTGATATAAAGGTGTTAGCAGAACTGCATTAATATCTGGAGGTGTTAGAGGACACTTTACTTGGCTTTTCCAGCTTCCAGAAGTCGCCCACGTTCTCTGGCTCATGGCCTATTCTCCTCCAAAGGAAATTCCCCAGCCCTTCCAAAGCCAGCACTGTTGCATCTCTCTGACCACAGCTGAGAAAGGTTCTCTGCTTTCAAGAAGTCATGTGATCAGACAACCCCCACCTAGATAATCCCAGATAATCTCTGCATTTCAAGATCTTTAGCCTTAATCCCATCTACAAGGTCCCAGTTGCTAAAGTAAAGGGTCATATTCCCAGGTTCTGGGAGTTAAGACTGTGGACACCCATGGGTGAACCATGATCCTGCCTTCTACAGTCTGTTTATGGGAATGTAAGTAATTACACATTGTTTGCACATTGACAGTGAGGCTGTCTCTTCAGTGAGAAGAGATAAAGTGGACAGACCATGAAGTGTGTTTTGTGCTTTATGTAAAGAGTTCTGAAGTTACTCTGATGGCAGTAGGGAGCTATTCAGTTCTTCTTAGCACAGGGATATTTCATTTGTAATGAACTATTGAAGTGAGCAGCTCATGGTATGCAAAAACCCTTTGCGTATATTTCTATGGGAAAATTAAATCTAAATTTTTTGACAGCATACTGGGTTACAATGCAGATCTGCCATTCTCATCCCTTTTACCATGTTCTTTTCTACATGATCTCCTTACTTGGTTTTTCTGGAGCCTGTGGGAATGCTGTTCATGGTCTATGACTTGTTGGGTAAAAACCTCAGGAAGGTTTTCATTGGGCACAGGTGTTTCAGATTTTGGATTCTGGAACTTGGTCACAGCACAAGGAGTTTAGGAGGACAAAGGGATGTTTGTCCCTTGGAAGACCAGCACAGTAAATTTGTGCTTTCTGGAGCTGACAGAGCCTGAGTGTGGAGGGGAATAGCCTCTTCATATAGTCAGTGCAGATGTAACACTGTTTTCTCTGGGAGCAGATCTAGGATGTCTAATGAAAAAAATCGGCACTGATTCCTTGTACCTTCAGTGTGTGAGGGGGAAGTTGACTTGTGTGCTTGTTTAAGAATGATTCGTAACACACAGGAGGAGCTAGTGAATAGAGGAAGCCCGGTAAATGGAAAGATTCTCCTGATGAAGCTGGGAAATTGAGATTTTTTTGTTCATTCAGTTCCAACTACACTGTTGTGTTGCAGAGGGAAACAGCTGTACCACCACCAATGTGGAGTCAACCTCCAAGGAGAGGGTTGTCAGAGCAATGTTCGATGCCCGAGCTTCTACCAAATGAATCACCTAGGTAAAGATAGAATCGAGGTGCTCACATTGTTTCTGATCACAGAAATGTGAGTGCAGAATAGCAAACTTTGATCTTCACGGGACTGCAGGCTGTCTCTGCTACTTGGGAGAAAACACATTTCACACACATGTGAGACTGCATATCAGGATGAGAAATGAGTCCATATGAAGGAAAACTGCAAGTTGTTTTCTCAACGTGAATGTCGTGTATGTGTGCGTGTTTAAGTTTAATGTGTGTATGCGTGTGCATGGATTTCATGTGTATGCATGTATGCATGGGTTTTTTGGGAAGAATTAGCATCCTGAGTTGTTGTTACTTCTTTGTTGTAGTTGATAATTTCTACACCCACTGTGGTGCTTGGGGAGGATAACCTTCTATCTCCCACTTTAGATGTCAGGGATGTGGCATAATTTTACAGAAAAGGCACACAACTTGAAATGTGACTTCTTTCCTCACTTGTAAGGAGAGTTGACAGCAGTGATTCTCCTCTGTGTAAACTCAGAAAACGTGCTTTGTGAATGAGTGGTAGTTGCATTCATACCAATACACATTAGCACTTGGGGTGAATCACTCTTTCTCTGGATGATGAGGAACATCTGTAGGGTTGAGGCTGCTTGTCCGAGGTCATGCAGTAGGTCAGCAGCCTGCAGGATTGGGGCCAGCATCACCTGACTCCCAGTTACACCGTAGGCCAGCCCAGCTGCCTCCCACGTTTGACTGACTGTGCCTCACAGTCCAGATCAATGGTGATGTATAATAGTTTACTCTGATTCTAAATCCACAAGCCACTTTTAGAAGTGCTTACACTGATGCAGTCCATTTCATGCTATTCTTATGGATTCTTCAAGCTGAATCTGACTTCTAGAACCACCAGCAAGAGTGACCAGAGAAAGCACGTATTCAATACAACAGTCCTCCCCCACCCCTTATCCATGGTTATGGTTCCTACAATTTCACTTACCTGTGGTCAGCCTGGGTCCAGAAGCTTATGATCTTCCTTCTGGCCTATTGTTAGGTCACTAGTGTCCCAGCATTCCATCACAATGCCTGTGCCACTCAACTCACTTCAGTCATCACGTAGACATTTTATCCTCACACATCACAAGAAGAAGGGTGAGTACAGCCCAATAAGGTATTTTGGGGGATAAAGAGAGATACCACCTTCCCATAACTTTTGGTACAGTATATTGTTATCACTGTTCTACTTTACTATTTGTTATTATTGCCAGTCTCTTACTGTGCCTCATTTATAAATTAAACTTTTTCATAGGTATGTGTGAATAGAAAAAACAATATGGCATATAGACTGTTCAGTATTATCTGTGGTTTGAGGCATCTACTGGGGGTCTTAGAATGTATCCCCCATGAATAAGGGGGCATTATTATTATATTATTAATATGACAAATATTTTTTGAACCCCTCTTGAATGGCAGGCTCTCTTATAAAAGGTGAAGCTGCTGCTTTGAATAAGAGAAAATGTATTTCCTTAAACAGTTCATATTCCTCTGGGGAGAGGAATAAGAAGCAGATAAACAAGTAAATGTTAAATCTGATGGAGTGAAGTGCTGTAGAGAAAAAGTGAGATAAACGGGGAGGGAGTACTTTGTTGGTAGGAGTGCAGTAACACTTGCTATTTGACATAGGATAGGTAGAGAAGGCCTGATGAGTGGGTGATATTTGAGCAGAAATCTGAGGTAGGTAAGGGAGTGAGCCCCGCAGATATCTGGGACAAAAGGGAAGCATGTTCTGGGCAGAGGAGAGCACGCGTGTGGAAGCCTTGGGAGAGGAGCAGGGCTGCCAGCTAGCCTGTTTCAGAAAAAGTAAAGTGGCCAAGAGTGTCTGGAGCTGAGTGACCTTAGGGAGTGAGACAAGATGAGGTCAGGGATGTGCTGGGCCCCTGCTCCTCACCCAGGAGCTTGCAGGCTGTGGAAGCACATTGACTCTTAATCCCAGTGAGAGGGCGGCGTTTGGCGTCACGCGATCAGCTGATCACTCTGGCAGCATTGTGAGAGCGGCCAGTAGGCTCCAGTGATGATCCAAACTAGAAATGACATTTGGTTGGTAGGTACGGGGCAATTGCTAATAGGAAATAGAACAAAAACCTTATTTCTTGGGTTCTTGAAGCAAGTTTTTACATCTAAATCAACACTGGGCCAGGAGGAGCGTGGTCAACAAGAACCCCAGCAATGGGTGGTGGATTTTAACAGCTGTGTCTCTTGACAGAGTGAGATACCACGAGTAAGTATCCCTCCAATTCCTGTACTTCCTGCCCTAGGTCAGGAAATGTCAACTGGTGTTGCTTGGCTTTCTCACGTGGCTATAGTCTTGGTGGTAAAGGCAGTCTCTTCAGCCTCTTAGGCTGCTGTGTGAGGAGTTCCTACTGAGAAGGCTATAACCATACTTCCCAGCAACCTATCCTTCCTCAGAGCACTGTGTAGCCTGTGCCCCTGTGATAGAACCTTGGCTAACATGACCACCTGAATGAGCATTAAGAATCAGGAAGGACCTTGGGGGATGCCAGAGATTTTAGAAGTCTTATCTTATTGTTGCTCCTGCCGTAATTGATTCAGGTGTGTAGAACCACACTCATGGTGTTCTGGTATTCTCTTGTCTGCCTGTTATGGTGCACTAAGCAGAACAGAGGACATGAGAAGAGTCCAATTTCAGTACTTCATGTCAGAAGTTACCAGAAGGTGCAGAAAAATGAACTCACTTGTACAAGATCCCACAATCCAATAAAGAACAGGTATTATCAATATTCCTTTTTTTAAAGGATTTATTTATTTGACAGGGAGAGGGGGAGAGAGCAGAGATGGGATGAGGCAGAGGGAGAGGGAGAGAGAAACTGGAAACTCGATGTGGGGCTCAGTCTCATGACCCCGAGGTCATGACCTGAGCCAAAACCAAGAGTCAGATGCTTCACCAACTGTGCCACCCAAGTGCCCGATCAGTATTCTTTTTAAAAGTTTTTAGTTAAATTCCAGTTAGTTATCATTCAGTGTCATATTAGTTTCAGGTGTATATTTAGGGATTCAACACTTCTGTACAAGACCCATTGCTCATCATAACAAGTGTACTGCTTCATCCCCATCAATATTCTTCTTTTAAACAAGATTTATTTTATGTGTGTGTGAGAGAGAGAGAGAGCATGGAGCAGGGAGAGGCAGAGGGAGAAGGAGAGAGAATCTCAAGCAGACGCCCCATTGAGCATGGAGTCCTTTGCAGGGCTGCATCTCAAGACCCTGAAATCATGACCTGAGCCAAAATCAAGATTCAAACATTTAACCACTGAACCACCAGTTGTTCCCCCCACCCCATTTAATATTCTTGATCAGAAAGCAAGCCAAGTGCATGTGTACACATGCTTGTTTACTCCCACATAGATTACTCAGACAAAATATTTTCTCCAGTCCTGGCCAGTAAGTTCCTTTTCTGCTTCTTAGTTCTTTTGTTCTTCTGTAGAAACACAAGCCCTTAAACAGACTCCTAATTTGGGGTAAACTATTATGTCCTAAACACACCAGGATGAAAAGCTGTATCTTCATACCTTATCTTTACACCTGACAGTGCTATAATTTAATGAGTTAATAATCTCTCTTACCGCAAACATCTCCAATGGGCTCCACCTTTTCTAGTTCTTGGTCTCCCGCTTCCTATAAAGACTCTACTATCTTCCTGCCACTCTCATCCTTGGAACTTGCATCCCTCCCCATTGGACTTGATGTACACATTTCTCCTGGCACTTGTCACATTCTGTACTCTGTGACAGTGAAGGTCAGCTGCATACATTCCCCTTCTGATAAGATAGGAAACTTGTAAAGTGTGTGTGTGTGTGTGTGTGTGTTGCTTCCATTTCTGAATTTTCCATTGTATTTAACACATTTGGACTTGATATGGGTTAGGCACTCAGCGAATGTTTGCTGAACAAGTAAAGACAATTGGGGGGGGGGCGGGGGCGGGGATCAAACGGGCAACAATCTTTAAAACAATTCAGTGAACAGAGTTACCAAAACTGCTATGCCATAGTTATTTTGACATTTTTACCTCCCACTTGCTGTTCTGAATAAAGGCAAAATAAAACCATAGGTTCTCCCAAATGGCAAAAATGAATTTGAGTACACTGGGTTACACTGATTACATTTGATTAACTTTCTGTCTCCTGAGAGACATGTGTACATGACTCTGCTTTTTCTCGGAGTAGCAGTGCCTTTGTTCTGTTCTGAATTCATGGGGAAAAAGAGGAGTTATTGATAAAACAGAGATCTTGACTTTGTCTCAAATGGGAGACAAAGAAGGTATTATGAAGATAAGGAAACAAAATATCTGGATTCCAGTATGTGCTCTGCCTCTGTCTAGCTATGTGTCCTTCAACATGTCCCTGTCTGGGCCTTCGTCTCCCCAGATGTCACATGCAGGAGCTGAAGTATAATTTCCAATGCTCCTTCTAGCCCGGAATTCTAGGCTGGGACTGAGAAGTAATTCCTTCCGATGACATATGGCCCAACCTTCAGCTCTTAATTGGCCCACCATCATGATCACAAGTACCTGATTATTCACACACTTTTGAATATATGAATTGCATAAAGCTGTTCAATGATGGTGAAAATTGAGTCCTAAATATTCTATCAGATGTATATGTAATGTAACCTATTCAGGATCTCATTAGAGTATAAAATGATATGTGAAATATGCACCAGGCGAGAAAGACTTAGAACATTATGGTAACGGAGTAATACAATTTGATTTTTATGTGTTAAGGATGATGGTATAATAAGAGCTTCAGTTATATGAAGGCTGGGGATGAAGTCTGTAAAGCTGTGTCTAGTAGGGAAAACCAGTGAGAATGTGCTGTTTTCATTCTTGTATGTCTGTGCTCACAGAATCAACTGTTTCACTCGGAACGAGGAAACAAAGCTGCTTATTAGCCTCTTGTTCAAGCCATTCTGACTCCTCACCCACTCCAGTTCAATTTATATGTATGCATATTTTATTATTCTTGTGGCCTTACCAGTGCCACAAAGAGAAGTATTTGCACTTTGAAAAAGGTACCCAGCATCCCCTGATTTCAGAAACAGAAAAAATAGTAACACTTACCTCATGCAAACTCACTTCAGAAAATGTGAGTTTAACACTGTTCCCCAAACCACTTTCTCCTTTGAATGCCAGTTACGCACACAGCAGCTCCACTGACCACCTGAGCCCAGCACCTGAGCCCCTTACCTGCCAGGCTGGGGCTGGTGCAGGCGTTCATCTGGCCCAGGAGAATGAGCTCCTGCTCACATTTGGCTGTCTAGGACCTGGAGTCTCCATCTACCACTCAGTAGCTCTGTGAGTGCTGGAGGGATGCTTCTCTAGATCCTAATTTGCTCTTTGGTAAGAGAGGAATTAGTATGTTACATTACATAGCCATGTGACATGGCTAGAATTATGAAAGAGAATGCATAGATGGCCCTCAGCTCTGAGACTGGCCCTGAGTAAGGGCAGCTTTACTTTTCCCACTGTAAGTGGCCTGGGGTGTCTTTCTGCACCTGGTTTTTCTCTGTGCTGTGCTACCCCCAAAGGGTCTTCCATTGCTGTGATAAGGAGAGAAAGATGGCCCACAGTCATCCCAGACAATCTCTTCCAGTTTAATGAGGCCGCAAATCACTACTCCGCAATCTCTGTGGCACTAGGTTGTCCATTTCTCTGAGTGTTTCTCAGGCTTCTCTTGTTTCATAGTCTCCTTTGAATGGAACGTTGGATCCCGAAGACCTGGATTCCAGTCCTAACTCTCAGAATTACCTCCTCGTTGATCAACGACAAGTCATTTCCTTCTCTGTATTGAAATGATAGTCTATCCCTTGGGTCTCTCTAGAGCTGTACAGATTGTCCACATTGATTCACTTACCCCTTAGTCTGTTGCATACTCAAGCACTGAGAGCATCCATTTCTGTTTGCTTCCTTCTCTGTGAGTCAAAGTTTATATATTTCTGCTGTTACCCCTGAAATAGTAAACAGGTAACATTTCTGAGCCTGGTGGACCTAGAGGCCCTTGGAAGGCTGATACTCTTTCTTGATAATGACATTTCAGGGCTTTCACTTAATATCTTAATATTTACAGAGTTTTTTCATTTAGTCATTAGTACTGAAATCTCATAATAAGTCCTGAAGATGGGGATACTTATGTACACTTTAGAGATGAGGAAACAGGCTGATAGATGAAATGATATGCTCTGGGGGCATCTGGGTGCCTCAGCGGTTAAGCATCTGACTATTGATTTTGGTTCAGGTTGTGATCTCAGGGTTGTGAGATTGAGCCCCACTTCTGGTGCCTTGCTCCGTGGGGAGTGTGCTTGAGATTTTCTTTCTCCCTTTTCCTCTGCCCCTCCTCCCACTCGAGTGTGTGTGTGTGTGTGTGTGTGTGCACGTGCAGTATCTCAAATAAAAAAAGTAAATATTAAAAAAAGAAAAAAAAAGAAACGATGTGCTCTGGTGTCATATAACAAATGCAGCATCGTCTAGATTTCACACAGCAGCCTTTTCTAGGTCTAATGCCTGGCCTTTGTTCTGAATGTAGATGGGACTTCCAGCCTGAGTTAGGATGACTGTGTGCTCCTTAGTCCCTAAGCAAATCTGTCTTTTCTTGCAGGAGAATGAAATGAGACTTGGAAGCATTTTCTTAAGCCTATAGGATCTGCATTTGCTTCCCTTTCTAATATATTCCCAACCTTAAATACTTTCTTAAGCTCCAAGAGCATGTTCTTCAGTGTAGGAATTCACTGTTGCCAGTGGCTTCTTCAGAGCTTTTTTTCTTTCACCCTGATGGGCAAGAGAGGTGTACTTGGTACCTGAACGTACAACTTCTTAGACATTGTCGCAGGAAGCAGTCACGGTAAAAGAAAGTAGGCTTGTTTTAATAAGTGCCCTTGATTTTTTCCCCCCTTCCTTTTAATGGAATGTCACCTATGCCTGCTATTACATTGAGCTTGTCAGTGCATGTCCCGTCACTCTTCAAAAGCGTAAGGGAACCGCATGCTGTAGGAGCATTGGACAAGTCAGAAGAGTGCATTACAAACCCACTTCTTCCACTACTTACTTGACTTTGGAAGACCCCTTTACTTCTCTGAACATTAGCTGATCTATTTTGAAGGACCACACTAGACCATTTCTCAGGTTCTTTTCAACTCCAGTGTTTGGAAAATTCTCCAGCGAGTCGATCTCCTTCCAGGTTACTGAGTGCTGACTATGTGCAATATAAAGAAAGTGGGAGGGAGACAGCCACAAAAGGAAACTCTGTGAGTAGCGATACAGCAGTTTGAAAGTGCACACTTTGGTGAGAATGGGGTATCCCTGTGAAGCGACAGTGCACGGAGGTGAACTGGGGGACACGAGACTGTGTGGGAGGGCAGTCCGGGCCTCCGCTGGAGGACTGCCGCAGTATGTAAGGCGCACGTGCGCACGCGCACACACAGCCGCACTCCTTTCGAGGGTCTCCTGACTGTTCCTTTGACTTCCGCAGGCAGATAAACTGCCAGAATTAAGTAGCATCTGAGAAGGAATTACATTAAAAAAAAAAAAAAATGGGGCACATCAGGTGTACCAGAAACTTTGATCCCATTAGGAATGTCGTTTTGAGTTGTAAGAGTGTATCGCCCCTGTTGCCTATGACTTCCGGCAAAACGGGTATTTTTGTATATTCTTTCTTGAATTGCTAGAGCAAGCCCAGTTCCACTGTAGTTGGTGCTCAGTAGTAAATGCATGCTGCACCGAAGTGCTGCCTGCTTACCTTCCTGGGGAGGAAGATGGTAGTTTTTCTCATAGAGAAGAACTAGAGGCATTTTTTTTTTTTTAAAGGAGCTACCAATAACAAAAAACAAAACAAAACAAAACAAAAAAATACTTCAGTGGGAAAATTGACAGCCTGGATCTGTAATCTAAGTGACCTGACAATTAAAAGAACTTATTACTGTGTCAGCCTGCCAGATGGATCTCCTTGAAATGTAACGTGCAGTGCTTCTGAACACGATTCAAGTGCACGCTTCCTTTTCTCCCTGCTTCATGTTTGTTGAGTTTGGGAAAGAAGCAGTTTTATTTGAACTAAACCCACTCATCTCAAGTGTGTTTAATGACAGCAGTATGTGACAGATAAAATAAAATCCTACGGCCTCCTTTGATGTTTGTTTTAATTCCAGACCTTAGTGAAAGGAGACAGGATGAAGTGATGTGGTTCAAACGGACGAGTTTAAAGCGAATTATCTATTATCACAAACTTAGCTGTTTCTATCTAGGGGAATTTAAGAGGTCAAATAATACAGACAATAATGGTGATTGTAGTTGAGATTTATAGAGCGCTTAGAGGCTTGTAGACTGGATTTGTGTTCATCTTATTGTACCTTCACATCAAGTCTATGCTGTAAGTTTGCTTGGCAAGAAACTGTTGTCCCAGTGTTACACACGCTGTTGAGTGAGTTGCCCCAAATCCTGCTTTTAAAGTGGCAGAACTGGATCTCATTCTTGGTCCTTTTGATTTGAATCCAATGATACCTCCACTGATCAGTTTTGACCCACCAGTCACATATGCGTACATTGCAGGTGTCCTTTTCCTTAACTTTACCGAAATGTGTATATATGTATATATGGAGTATGAGAATACATTCTCATCACAACTTATTCCAACAATCAGAAGCATATAGAATAGACCTTAAAAGCATTCCCTCACTACCCACTCTATTGATTTCTGCTGTATATTCACCCCCAACTCCATATTTTTGTCATAATCAGTATCATCTGTTTGTCATGCATCTTTACCATCTTTTTAACAATACCTAAATACACATGGCTATCGGTATGATTCTATAGCTAACATTTATTTTAAACATGAATGTTATGATATTATCTCCAATTTGCTCTTTGCTTCTAGATCTTTTCAGAAAGGGTTTGCCATGTTGTTTTTAACACCTGTCCCTTGCATCATAGTATGAGAGTACCATCATTTGCTTCTTCTGATGATGGGCATTAAGGGTTGGCATTTCTTTATTATAAATATTAAGAAGAGCTTCTTGCATGAATGTCTGTATTTTTTGTGGATCTAGAATTAGACATTCAGAACTGGAATTGCTTGTTTTCTTAATGTTTTTAAAGATGTATTTATTAGAGAGCACAAGCAGTGAGGCAGAGGGACAAGCACATTTCTAGTTAAGTGGGAAGCCCTGTGCGGGGATTGATGCCAGGACCCTGAGGTCGTGACCTGAACCAAAGGCAGACACTTAACTGGCTGAGCCATCCTGGCACTCCCATCTGCTTGTTTGTTTTGTTTTGTTTTGTTTTTGTTTTTGTTTTTTTGAGATTTATCAAAAGTTAGTTTTAACCACCATCCCCAAATGTTAGAGTCTTCATATTAACTCGTATTATCAACCTGAGCTTCCACTTTATTGCTTGGTGTTGTTCACCAAGCTTGCTGTTGTTCAGACCAATGCAGACACCTCTCGAAACAGATACTTGTGGCCAGGAGAGTAAATGTTGGGGAGGTTATCGTCCATGGCTCTGCAGTTCGGATACAGGCGCTGGCCATGGAGGAAGAGTAAGGTATTCTCGTGACTCTTCTGTTTACTTAAAACAATCACACTCTTCACTCAGCTAACATAAGGTATTTAATACAATAAAGATGTCTACTGTAATTAAAAACCCAAATTGTGCAATGTACTGCAAAATACCTTTATCTTATACTTTATTAAGAAACAGGTATTTTGCATAATCAGGCTTGAAAAATATATGATTCAACCTTCTGTACTGTTTGTATGATCTAACTTATATGATCTAATATGATTAAATCCAGAGAGCTAATTCTACTCCCAAGCCTCCTGCCTCTTGCCACCTTTCCTTAACTGCTTTGGACTAGAGATAATTAAAAGGGACTAAAACCTGAAAATGCACATGGAAGAGAAGAGAGCAAATCTGAATGATTTGTTTGGTGTTACAAGACTGCAAGCAGACATGCAAAGTAAACTCTCTCTTTCACCTTTTTTCCATGGTCCTTTTCAATGTGTTAAAAGACTTTGCTATTTTTTAAACTGTGATATGCCAGTATGGTCAGAATCATGTTTGTCCAACTTCTTTTAAAATAAAAAGAGACAGTTCCTCGGGTCTGTTGTAGTTAGGATCTTTCAGGTTGCAGGAAGTCTAGATGGGCTCAATGTTATCTCAGTTGACTTTACCATGTCAGCAGCCAGACAACCAAGCCACATGGAAACCTGGAATATCACTGAGGACACAACAGTAGCCGATTTTGTCATCCCCTCAAAGTAAACCCCCAATGTTTCCTTAAACAGTGGTCTCCATTCCTATGGCTTAGGGTCTCTCAGTTTTTCTTTCTGTTTCCTCTTGCTGCTGCTGTTAGTGGTGCCATGTAGCCTCCTTCTGGATAGGACACCATGACGTTCACTCCCTAATGTGACTTCTGCTTTCTGCCTCAGAGCTGCTTCCCGCTACTCTGTATATCTCTTGTTTCCATTCCTTTCTACTTCTGCTGCCAAGGAGCTCTGCCTTGCCCTCAAATGTTTGAAACAATAAGGTCCATTATTGTAGCTGGTTCTTCTCCAGGACAAATTGGGAAGGCATTCTTCTTCAGCATATCTTATGTTGCTGGTTTGGGTTCAGTCTCTTCATCTAATTAGTTGTGGCCAGAATTTCGAATTACCTATTACAAAGCTGTGGGAGATGTATTTCTTAAAAACAAACAAACAAACAAACAAACAATGTTTTGGAGCTTTTAACCTTAAACAGAACTGTGGATATGGTAGAGACTCAACCTTCTATGTCCTCCTCCATCACAATGAGTTCTTAAGTTAGCCGCACACGTTCTTAAGTTAGTCAGGGTGTAGCATTCAAGTCCACATGCTCCAGAAACTTCAAAGATGGAGATTCTGATTCTGACCTGGCTCTAACCAGCAGTAGAGTTGTTTTTTGTTTGTTTGTTTGTTTGTTTTGTATGTGTGTGTGGGGGGGGGAGTTTTGCTCTCATCTCTAGGCTTTTATCTTCTCAAGAAATTTGCTGGAGAAGAGGAAAAAGCTAGCTTTCGAGGAGAGAACTAAAGCTAACTTCCCACTACCCCCAAATCAAAGTGAAACCTGTGTTCAGATGCGGAAGGGAGGGCTCGCGTGGGGTGGGAGCTCTGGAAGATATTAGTGGGTGTGGAGAAGGGAGTGAGCAAGGGAACAGGGTCCTGGAGGAGGTGGAAAGGATGGGAGTAAGAACACGAATGGGAAGATTTGCATAGTACAGAGATAGGGCGGCTCTTTATTTCTATTCCTGCACGGAGAAGAGTCGATTAACACAAACAAGTTGTTGAACAGAGTGTCACTAGAGGAGAAAATGTATGCTACATAACCTTGTTCTTCTCAAAAGAAGGAATGGCGGTTCAGTGTGCAGGAGAGGGTGCCTGAAGTTGTGTGAAGCCAAGGAAATGGAGATGGACCCTTTGGGATGTGCCCTAAATGGATTCGTGCAAAGGTGTGGTGCCACACTGAAGCCCTCTGGAAATTTGATGAACAGGTCTGCTCACATTTCTTGGCTTTTTCAAGAATGCATAAAACCCCAGAGCCACCAAAAACAAACAGTGTAATGAGTGACTTAGAGATAAAGGTCAACTGAAAGGCTGGGTGAGCATTCACGGGACACAGTAAACAGTGCCCCTCCTTTCTGTTCTTGCTCAGAAGCCATAGAGAAAGAGAGGAGGCAGACAGATGGAAACTAAACTGTCAGTCTTGGGACTGATAAAACCACCTTGGCTGACTTCATCAGCTTTAGGTCAAGAGAAATTACTGTTTCCCCTCCAAACAGACATATTTGCCCTCCTGATAGTGGTCAGCACAGGTCCACTGCAGGCTTCTCCTGAGGTGACTGCTTCATGCCCAGACAGTATGGAGTCTGAAAAAGCAGAGAAAACCACGCTCTTGCAGGCAGCTGTTCTGAGTGGATCTTGGAAGGGGTCAAACCATACATGCCTTGTTGCTGTCCTCAAAGTCAGCAGTACGTTAAGTCAGTGCACTCACTGACTCCTCAGCAAGCTTATCATCAGGAGAAGAATGTGTGAGGCATAGACATGTTGTGAATGTTTCTCCAGAGAAGGTCCCTCTCCATGACAGCAGGGAGTGGATCTCTCCCCTGCATTTAATGACAGCAACCCTTGAGGTAGTGATTTGTGGGCCTACTTCCAGCCTGGTATAGGGTTGGAGGGGGACCAAATAGGGCTTCAGAGATTACAGGTAAACATGGAATGAGTCATGTCTTATAGAGGCAGAGAGACTCCAGCTGGCTTAAGGCAAATGACTAAAAGAACATACTCTGATCTAGCATGGCCTTAGGGTGGAGGGGAGGTCTGGAATGTCACTGGGCGGTAGGGATCGCTGAGTGGACATGCACGGTCAGGGGTTAGGATGTCAGAGTGAACTGAGTATCTGAGATGGGATTTCTCCCCCGACGTTTCCAAGTTAAAAAACTCTGTAATGTAGAGACTTGTTCCACTCATTTTCCTACTGCCTTTTCCTTGGCTCCAGACCCACGTTCCCCCAGTACTGTTTTCACTGTAGTTTCAGAAGAATAGCAAATCCACTCTACTTTTGGGTGCGCTCTCATCTGGTTTGGGTTAACTGAAGGACAGCGGGGATCCTCCCGATTACTGCTAACATTTAGATTTATACAAACACTCATGTGGCCTTGCCTCCAATGTCAGTTCATATCACAACCGTGCTCCCTTATCTGCAGTAGGATGTGCCTTCCATGACAGATTTTAAAGTGATTTTGTAAAATCATCATGTTGGTTGCTCCAGACATTAAGAGGAATGCTTTGTGATCTGTAGTTGCAGCAAGTACCATGGAAAATATCCCATAAGAGACAATTAATGAAGGAAATTACTGTTGTTAGTAAAGATTTATATTTCAAGTAATATTCACATTTTTTTAAAAGATTTTATTTATTTATTTGACAGAGATCACAAGTAGGCAGAGAGGCAGGCAGAGAGAGAGAGAGAGGAAGGGAAGCAGGCTCCCTGCTGAGGAGAGAGCCCAATGTGGGGCTCGATCCCAGGACCCTGGGATCATGACCTGAGCCGAAGGCAGAGGCTTTAACCCACTGAGCGACCCAGGCGCCTCCATCATTTTAATAATTCTTTAAGGGTATATAAGAACAACTTTTTGTATTTGCCTTTTTTTTTTTTTAACAGATTATAAAACAGCCAAAGAGATTTTGTTAAAGCTCATATAGTAAAATCCTTGCCGGAGAAACTGGCTCCCTTGATGCTTCTACGTTGTTTATACCATCATGATGAAATGTCAGGTTCCTCACAGATGCCCCTTCATACATAAACGCACCTATGTGTATATATAGGGCAAGTAAGCTCCTGTCCAAGTAAGCATTGCTTCAAATGCCAACATCCCTTAAAAGGGATGAATTAGAAATATATACATATGCATCATGCTTTATGAACTTCTGATAAACAGAATTAACACAGCAATGAGCCCATTAGAAAGCAGTTGTGGGGGAAATTGGAAAGGGAGGTGAATCATGAGAGACTATGGACTCTGAAAAACAATCTGAGGGTTTTGAAGGGGCAGGGGATGGGAGGTTGGGGTACCAGGTGGTGGGTATTAGAGAGGGCATGGATTGCATGGAGCACTGGGTGTGGTACAAAAACAATGAATACTGTTATGCTGAAAATAAATAAATTTAAAAAAAAGAAAAAGCAGTTGTGGGACATTATTAGAGCTTTTAAAAGGTTTTATTCAAAGCTAGTACTTCTAATAGTTTTCTTAAAACCCTGAATAGTATTTTTATTTGTTTATAAATGTGGTGTCAAACCCATATTGTGTCTCATGCACCGTGGACAAAGAATTTGAAGAACCAAATAGGATAAAGCACACTTAATATTAAAATAACTGAAAGCACTCAATATTTGATGACTCAGAAGGGATTTTTACTATGCCTCAAGGTTATTTTTGTTAACATTTATTATTGGAAAACTAATGGATGTTCCTTCTCACAAACTTCCAGACTTTTCATATATGGACAAAGCTATTGGCCAGAATATGCAAGTCATTTCTACCTGCTACTAAGAGGTGGTGTGGGTGGGGGCTTATATACTGACATGCAGGATTTAGAGACAAAACAATTTTGGAACAGTTCTTAACCTGTATGTGAAGGAAGGAAGCTTTTCTAGTTTAGTTAATAGAACTTTCTGTATGATTGCAAATGGATTAATAAGGTTTTTATATTCTCAGTAGTTTCTCAACTAGCCAAGATCTCTGATGAACAATTTTTTAAAAAATGTTAGAATTGTGTTTCTTTTCATTCTTCCCTACATGATTATAAGGGATTTATGTCTTTTTTTAAAAAAATTTTTTTCAGAGTTCCAAGATTCATTTTTTATGAACCACACCCAGTGCTCCATGTCCTCCTTAATACCCACCACCAGGCTTACACATCTCCCGACCCCCCCTCCCTTCCCAAACCCTCATTTTATTTCTCAGAGTCCAACTCCCTTCTCCTCTCCATCTCTCCATGTCCTTCGTGTTATTCCTCATGCTCCACAAGTAAGTGAAACCATATGATAATTGACTCTCTCTGCTTGACTTACTTCACTCAGCATAATCTCCTCCAGTCCCATCCATGTTGACACAAGAGTTGGGCAGTCATCCTTTCTGATGGAAGCATAATACTCCATTGTATATACAGACCATATCTTCTTTATCCCTTTGTCCGTTGAAGGGCATTTTGGCTCTTTTCCACAGTTTGACGATTGTGGCCATTGCTGCTATGACCATTGGGGTACAGATGGCCCTTCTTTTCATTGCATCTGTATCTTTGGGGTAAATATCCAGTAGTGCAATTGCAGGGTCATACAGTAGCTCTGTTTTTAATTTCTTATGGATTTATGTCTGAATTGCTTTTCCTAATAGTAAGTATGTTAGGAATATCACATGTCTTGACTTTCACATGGAGGATCAGAACACCACCACCAACTTACCTGTGTTGAGGTGTTTTAAATGTTAAAGAATATGGTTTTAGAAATGAGCATTGATGGTGATTGTGCTCTTTTAAATCTGTGTCCTATTTCGTATGTTAAATTTATTAGCTATTTGATAATCAGGCTTGGGTCATATATCACAGCCCCATCTCCGAAAGTGGTGTATGTGTTTCAGCTTTCCTCCTGCCACCATACCTCCCACATCCCTAGATTCTTCTGCATTGCTCAAAAAGCCATGCTCTCTCATTATGTAAGTTACACCAAGATTGCCACTAATCAATTTGGGAAGCTAATGATATTATATGCTTGAGTCGTGTTTTTTCTTTTTTAATATATTGTGCCATGAGATAGGATGCCAAGTCACATTTCTTGCTTGGTTTTAATTAGTCGGCAACATTTATTTAATGCCTCGTAAGCTCAGAGCAAGGAGAGTGGGGAGTGGAGAAGGGCGGAAAGTAGATCTAAACAGAAATAGATGGTCATTTCCAGAATAGCTTTCCGTGTCTTTATGAATACAGAAAACAGATAAATGAAAGGATTAAGAAAAGTTAAAAGCAAAATCTAAATGAGGAGAAGTGCATTGGGGGAAATTGGAGGGGGAGACGAACCGTGAGAAACTGTGGACTCTGAGGAACTAACTGAGGGTTTTGGAGAGGAGGGGGGTTGGGTGAGCCTGGTGGTGGGTATTATGGAGGGCATGTATTGCATAGAGTACTGGGTGTGGTGCATAAACAATGAATTCTGGAACACTGAAAAGGGAAAAAAAAGTAAATAAAAATTAAAAAAAGAAAAAAGGTCAAATTAAGAAAAGTCATAAATGGCATGCCAAGAAATATGGGCTCTCCTTATGTTTTTGGAGGGTAGGAGAAAACAAATCTAAATGAGTGCAAGTTGGTCTGGTGAAAACTGAGTTATATAATTGCAAAGAGGAGGCAGATTGAGAAAACTGGAAGTTCAGTGTGTAAAACTGCTCTCTCTCTACTTTTATTTCCACAATACTTTGCCATGAGCATTATTAGAAGTCAGAGCACCTTTCACTTCAGGGAGAATTTCCTGTTCACTTCTATCATTTAGAGAAGTGAACCTAACTCTTGATAGTTTATAGAGAGTTACAGCTGTAGGGCTTTAGGAGTCCCTGTTTATCTTTCTTATTATCATTAGAACTCCTATAACCTTGAATAAGTAACTTAACCTCTCTGTTCCTCAGTTTCCACACCTGTAAAATGAAGATGCTAATTGGACCTATCACATAGGATTACTAGAGGAGTATTAAATGGGTAAAACTGTACCTTATTCTATGAAGTACCTTTTTCTCTTCAATTAATTTCTTTGAGATTGAAACTCATCACATAATCAGTATGATGAGAAATCATCATCTTACAGGTTCACACGCACCAATTATTTCTATATTAGTGATAAAAACATAAGAGTGCATCTTCTAGTCACAGGCATCATAGTGCCTATGTAAAGTGCTCATTAGAACAGAGCCTGGCCATACACTAGGTCTTACAGAGTGTTACTGTTATCACTGTCTGAGCCATATTTGTGGTTTATAAGACATTTGCTCCTAATATTAGGGATTTCTGCAGTATGAGGCAGATATATTTATGATTTCTGGTCTTTATTCAAGTAAATAGGACATGGAAGACTTTCCAGTCACTTCACAACTGGTAAGTAACAGATCTAAGTTATAAACTCAGGTTGTTTTATGTATTCTTCATTCATCACACCTGAGTGCTACTATGTTTTATGAACTTTGGGTACTAGGAATAAAGGGTAACTAAGGCAGATGAGCCGCTTTCTCTGGCTGACCGTAAATGCTTGAGGAGAAGCTAAGGGAATGTAAAGACATAAGCAGTAAGCTAGTAAACATATTCAGATAGTCAAACAGGATAGAAGGTATAGATGGGGAGTCCTCTGGAGTGATGCTTACTGGGAGGGTCAGGTAATGCTTCTCAGAAGAGCTGGCTTCTGAAATGACACCTCAACACCAAATTGAGGAGGAGCATTTGCTGAACAGGGCATGTGCAGGGAAAGGGCGTGGATCTTTCAAGGAACTAGAGTGATCCTGGATAGGCCGTGCGAATAGATGCCTTCAATCCTACGATAGGAAATAGATAGTTGGGACTTTAATCTTCAGATTGTATATGCTGAGTTTTAGCTCCGAGGAGCAAAGAATTTGGGTATTCTTTATCATACCTCATAAGCTTGTGTTCTGGGGGTACTTCAGCAAAGTTCTTGGCATTGTGAAGAGACATGTGAACACACAGACTATTATATTTTCTAGATGAGTATGCTGAAAAAACAGACATTAAATGATTTTCCCTAGTAAATTTTCCAATATCCTACAACACTAGTGATATCTAGTTGAGTCACATACTTACTCCTAGGTGTCAGTTTTGGAGGGTTTTTAAAAGCTTAAAATCATGCAAGTGGAAATTTCCAATACTATAATCCTTAAGTGGTAACTCTTCATAGTCTATGGGATTGTTCCATAAAAGAAGTCATTAGTGATTATTTTCCACTTCTGTGGTTCTTTGGTGTACCCTCTCGAGGTATCAGCCATTTAGAAATATCAGGTCTGTTTTGAAATAGCCTATCAAATAGTGACTTATGTCAAGCCAAGGGTTTGTTTATTCCTCTTTTCATGATTAGCAACACCTGTTTAATTTAATCATTCATACACACACACACACATATATATGATTTATTTACTTCCTACTTTTTTTTTTAGTATCTGGTGCATGCATAGTCCATACTCATAACTCGAAACTTGGCTTCAGCTATGACATAAATCATTCTAAGCCAGACACCCTATTGATTGGGGAGGAGGGGAGGAGGTATTCTTTTGGAATCCTATCAGCATGATCATGTATATTTACTTCTTTTTTTACTGAGCCCAATTTTTTAAATTTATAAAATGTGGCTGTTGAAATAAATGAATTTTCTATCTCTGTGATTTATGAGATCACTATCAATTTACCTACCAAGGAGCATCATATAAATTTGTTGTTTATAGAAAGTATTCAGTGGCTTAGAATCTGGCATAACATTTCACTTATGAAATCTCAGCAAATATAATTAAGCATCCTACGTATACCAGGTTCCATAATAAGTACGTAACACTCTTGTCCAGCAATTGGAAAGTGAAGTTACAATGAAAAATGTAGGTTGGTAACTCAGATTTTTTTAACAGATTTTTTTGAGATATAGTTTACTTAACCATTTAATTCCCAGACTGAAATTATTTTTTAAAGATTATTTACTTATTTGTCAGAGAGAATGTACAAGCAGGGGGAGAAGCAGGCAGAGGGAGAAGCAGGCTCCCCACTGAGCAAGGAGCCCAGGACCCTGGTATCAGGACCTGAACCAAAGGCAGATGCTTAACTGACTGAGCCACGCAGGTGTCTCAGTGAAATTATTTCTAAAGGAGATAATCAGTACATTTATAGAACAAATATGTATTGAACATCTGCCACGGACCCAGGGACTTTTTAGGTGCTGGAGTTCTAGAGACTGACAACAGTTCTATGAGACCTAGCCTCTCATAGAGTGTTCCTCAACAGAATATTTTCCATATGGTGTTAGAGGGCAATTTTTAGGATCATCAAAGGGTGCTCTGGGAACACATGGGACAGATAATGAAAATCTAGTCTTGGTAGACCTATAGATGTTTCCAAAGATGGTTGTCTCTAACCAGAAGTCTGAGAAACCTGTAGGAGTTTGCTAGGTTGCTGGAAAGGAGCCCTGGGTTGTGAATGAAATTCAGAAGTCAGTCACTTGTATTGTTTAGGATAGTTCTTGTCTAGCTAGGGTTTTGTAAGAACTCTACATCAGTGACCCTTTGCAGCAATCGATGATTATTTTCAATATTAAGAAATTATAATTGACTGAAACACATGGGATGATAACCAAAAGGCATTGAAAACTTACTGTCACTACTTGCTGCTCTTTGCAACCCAATGAGGTAATCTGCCATTTCCCTCCATTTTACAGATGGGATTGTGGCCCAGAGAAGTCTAACTTGCTGCATTAGCAAGGAGCAGAGCTGGCGTTTTAACTAATATTGTCTGCCTCCAAATCTAAATATCTGAATTGATGACTGAATGTGCAATCCAAAATACTAACAATAATTGTGTTTGTGAAGAGAGATTCGGGCAAAGGGTTTTGTTTTGTGTCATTGCGACTTACTGTTTCAATGATTTTATAACCATTACCCTGAGCTAATTTTAGAATATGTCTTTTGCTCCAAAAAGAAATCTCATACCTATTTGTAGTCATTCTCTGTTCTCACCTCCAACCCTAGGTAACCTCCAATCGACTTCAGTGGTGATGTCTTTAAATGAATATGACTATAGTTTAGTGACAGTTTCTTTTGAATAGTAACAATCTGAAAGCCTAATTCAGTAATTTAGGAGTATGAGACAGTTTGAACTTCTAATTTCTAATACCAGCATGCAGTTAGTGTTCTCTATTCAAAATTTGGGGCAAAGAAGAGTTCAAGTGCCAGGTCCCAAGTCAGTCTCTGTTCATGTGCGCATGAGTAAAACGCTTCAGACCCCCCGCTTTGAACTCTCCATCTGTCCTTTGGACAGACAGACATAAAAATAGACACATTATTCAATGACACTGGAAAATGGGACTCTTCTAGAATTCCTGATGCATTTATTGAAGGACTTGTGTGAAACTTCCTGCTGGAAGCCATAGGATTGTTTGTAAAAATCTTGTATGTATGAAGCATTTGCAATGCTTAGCATTTTGAGAATAAAATCCCCATCAATTTGAAATATAATAAAACTCCCCTTCCAGAATAGAGTAGTAATTGCCAGGCATAAAAGAGCCCAGCTGTGGAGTGGCTTAGAGGACAATTGGTCTCAGGCAGAGCTTCCCCGATAGGACACTGGGACAAGTAGCTGTCATGCTTGAATCACTGTACCTATTTGGTAGCACATTTGTCTACAACGGCTTACAATTAAAAAATCGCAAATGCACCAGATTTGATCAATCTTAGTATTTCTTCCTCTTGTTCTCCCAGTCCCAAGTTAAAAATAAAATCCGCCTGCCTCCATTTCCTGTGCGTGAGGATTAAGTGTAGTTCTCGACAGGAAAGCAGTCGATGTAGTAGACGACATTGTATAGTGGGTGCGAGCCTGGTAGAGATAATCATGCAGTCACTCCCCCTGTATTACCGTTGAAAGAAACTGAGCCTAATATTCTCCTAAGCAATTTAACCTACTTCTAAAAAAATGTATAAGATATTATTTAGAGAATGAAATAGCTACTGTATGTAATCAGGAGGGAGAATTAGAGCAAATTATAATACTCATTTGATAAGTGTATAAAGAACTACACTCAAAGCTCTGTATTGTACCTCCTAAGTAATTGTTCAGTGGTGCTAACTGTCCTTAAAATAGGAGAGGAGATAAAGAACTGCTGGAAAAGAAACGGGGGAAAAAAAAAAAAACCTCAACTGTTAGACTTGTTCTGTAAGGTTTTCCCCTCTGGGCATGGATTGAGTCTAATTTCATGCTCCATGAGGATCAAGCACACGTTTGGTCTTCCTATTTAACAGGGCTGATTTCTTTGCCTTTTTGAAGATGATGTCCATGTAGAAACACAGACACAAATAAAACTAAACATGTTAAAAATGTATTTGAAGATCTTTCCCATGTAGGTTCGCTGTGTTCGCTGCACATATATCCCGATATTTTCAGAAAATAGGCATAGTTGCAGATCTTTTTAGTAATTATTTCAGGATAACCAGAAGAGGGCCCAGACATCTGCTAAATTGTCTATTTATATTAAAGGGAGTTGGAAATAATATAAGGGTCAATTTCCCTTGGGTTTGCTTTAAACAAAGAAGAAGCCCAGTATGTAAACTTCAAGAGACTTAAATCTCTGAACACTTTCTGGGGAGTTTGTAATTCTTGTGCTGGGGGGTGGGGGTTGGGGAGGAGGAATGCTCATCTAATTGCTGTTAGGAGAAGCCTGACCTCATATTTGCTGGGAGCAGTTGCTCTAAAGATGTCAACTACCTTAGCTGGAAAACCTTAGACGCTCCGCTCACTAGCTGTGTGTTCTTAAGCAAGCAGAGTGATCCCTCCGGTAGACCTCAGTTTCTGATGCCAAGATGGTTATAATAATACAGAGCCTACCTTGTGCAGTTATGAGGAATAAATCATCAATACACGTTGATAGTAAAGCACTGCATCTCTTAGCATTCTTCCCGCTCACCAGCTTAAGTCCTATATTTATGCACATCCCAAACATTTCTGACAGATTTCTCTTACTGAGGTGGCAATCCTGGCATGATTGTCATTGTCCCACCTGCATGTCAAAACTTGGAAGAAAATCCCGGAGACCGATGACTTTGGTCATTGCTCTTGTTGGCCCAAAGAGGACAATGGGTAAACAAAACAAAGCAAAAAACATGGAAATCCCATGATTTTCCGTGGAAAAGTGGTATAAAGGGTTGAATTTGAATAAGAAGAAGTTTTAGGAATGCTTCAATTTGTTTCACTTGTATTTTTCTTTTTCTATAAGTAGTGGGTGACATATGGTAAAAGAAGTACTGTGTCTAAATAATTTTAAGACATTTCTTTAAATAAGCATATAACAAAAATTCCGCCTCATAATAAAACACCGTGTCATCATTTCTGTAGCAGTGTTTGTTTGTTTCTGGTAGTACTGTAACTGTACGTTTTGTAACCAGTGGCATCTTTTTCGATGGGATATTACAGTAAGTACTCAGTAAGTGTTAGCATCTCTCATTAGTCTGTGTGTTAAGGTTGATGTGGTAGGTACACTTTCGAGGAGTCCTAAAGCCTTTGAATTGGAGTAGCGTGTGTGGCAGGAATATCCGGGATTGACCAGAAGTCCAGAGCAAGTGACTTGCCACTGTATCAGCATGACTCTACGCATTCCGTGAATATTGCACTAAGTGGGGCTGAAATTTACGTCCGCCAAGTGCATGTACACTTCACTTTTCTTTTTGATTATGAGAATTACATTTGAATAATGGAACCGAAAGCACTTGGTAAACCCAAGTAAGAGGTGTCAGTGAGGTAGTCGAAGTAATGCTGTGGCCGCAAACACTATTCAGATCGCCGTGCTTGAGACAGAGTATGGGTTTACTGTGGGTCAGAAGCACTTCTTTGCGGGCTAAGGTATGGGCACCATCTCAGACACTGCTGGCCCCCACCCCAGAGTGAGAGAGCTCTGAGGATCTTGACCTTGCCCATGGCTCTGGCCTGTAAGTAACAGAACTTGTTAGCCACAGCTATTCATATGGTTCCCCCCTAGCTAGAAAGGTGCCAGACAGCAGTGAGTGGGAGCTGTGCACAGAGAAGTACTTATGGCTGTCACATTTGTAATAATGATAATGGTTGCAATCAGGGAATGTGTCCTGTATACCAGGCACAGTTAGAAGCACTTTCTGTGGGCAGAGTCCTTTAAGCCCTCCCAAAGATGGGCATGCTTGTGATCTCCATGGTGCAGGTGAAAAACTGAGGCACACAGAGGTGGACTACCCTAGTCAAAGGAGGCAGAACGGAGATTTCCCATCTTTTGCATTGATACTTGTATCGAACTATAATGGACTTGAATGCATTTTTTTTTTTTTTAACTGAGCTGTTAAAAAGGAAAATACAAAGAGAGTGGAGAATTCTTCTGTTCTGAAAAATGAGGGAGTGGATGAGGTGATTCTCAGACTCCCTAAAATTTCACCTGGATCAGCCTAAAATGACCCAGCCAGAAAAGTGACCCGTGTGTTTCTTTTATAGCCTCCTCTTCTGAAGCAGAGGCCCTCCCCTGGCCAGCACACTTGCCCAGTAGCTCAAGAGAGGAGTGTCATCTCCACTGATGGACTGCCTGGGTTTATGGAAATGCTCCCCCTTTGACTTACTTGAACTTTCTATTAGGGAAATTCAAACATATGTAAAAGTCCAAGATTAGAGGGACCCCAGTATACCAAATCATTACTTATCCACACACAATGATCGGTGCACCCCCAGTCTTGCTTGTTTTAGCCTTGTCCATTAATCTGGCCCCCTATCAAGCCGAGCTTTGAAGGCAGACTGAGCTCCGGGAACGGGATTCCGGAAACAGAAAGCCGGCAACCGGCTGACAGCGCTGAGCTGGGAGGTTCAGGCAGGGCATGTGGGGGACAGGGTCAAAGGGGTCAGTGTAAAGAGAGGACATCACTCATCGATTCCTCAGCCAGGTTTATCCAAGTGGATAAATGATACGGCTGTATTGAATCACGCATGGGTCACTCCTGCCAGGTAAGGAGGGGAAAGGAGAGGTTTGCTCATGTAAAATTGTAAAGTTACTGCCTTTCTCCCTGGCTTGAACTGTAATCTTGCCCGCCACTGAGGTAGCTAATTAAGAAAGCTGGACGTGCGAGGTCTGTCAGGGGACAGGATGGCTCTGTGTCCTGGACCCTCCGCCAGGCAGAGAAGCTGCCGATCTGGAAAGCTTTGCTGCCTTCAGCACCCGGCACTTCAGCAACATCCCGAAGGCCCCAGGTCACTGAACCTCCCCGTCTGCTTTTTGAAAGATGTGTACACGCACCGTCTGAGTGCCTCGCAAACCTATTATAGCATTTAATTAACAAATGTTCCTCAAATGCTTTGAGCTCCCCGTTCGGATACATGTGACTGAAATGTAAAGTACCTTTCACTGCCTTATTTATTGCTCCAGCGAACACGCTATATGTTGGCACCGTTTATCTTCATTTTAATTTTATCTCCAACAAATATAGGCATTAATTTAAATCACATACAGAACATAACAGTTTTTAGAGAGGCAAACTTATTCCAGTGTGCTGCATTTTAATATCGCGCTTTACCATCTTTTCTCACTTGATTCAAGAATAGTATCTCTTCCTGCCTCAGCATTTAATCTTAGGACAACAGAAACTTTTTTTTGTGTGCGCGTGTTCTTGCTCTCAAACTTCGTCTTCCTCGCTGCTTTGCTGTTTGCTGCCTGGACGTCATTTTGCGATGAGCACAGGTGCATATTAGTGGTGGTTCTTTGTCAGATTAATGTGTGCGTGTGGGGGGTGGGGTTGGGGGACAGATGACCCAGAAGGATGGGTTTTACCGGTGACAGTCATTGCTGCTCCTCGCCATCATTCAGATCCCTGTTCTGGTCCTAACAGAGCCAGTGGAAGATATCTCGCCCCCTACCCCAACCCTGAAATTCACATATTGAAGAATCTTGTAAATCATTTTTTCTTTCTGGTCTTCTTTTTCACTCAGAAGGAAAATTCCCCTTTTTCTTCATAACTGTTACTTTTGCCGTGACTGAGTCTTTCCCCTGAGGGGAAACATGCTAAATGGTCCCACTGTGTTTATGGCTATGAAGCATTCCAGTTAGCTGTTACACCCTAAGCAAGGATGATTTCCCGATCCTTAATTTGTGGCCTGAAAAGTTGTGTCCCTCCTCAATTAAGACTTGCCGAATTGCTCTGACAAGGCAGCACATTCCCAGAAGTCAGGGCTGTGGTGGTAGTAATAACAAGACCACAAGCACAAGACAGTGTAATTTTTATAAGCCATTTCGGGCTCTCCCGTTCAGGGTGCTTTCCCTCCAAATTTGTGAAAACAACAAACCCCTTATTTTTCTGTTTTCCAGGCCTCTGGAATATCTAGGTTTAGGGGCATCTGTCCTGTTCCATCCCCCGCTTTTTTTCTGACATTCAATCAGGGTTTAAAATATACCAGTTACTTTTAAAATTACCTGTTTTTATCCTTGTAACAAACCTTTGAGCCAAAGACCATTATTATGCTTGTTTTACCGAAGAGGAAACACAGGCCTGGAGAAGTCAGGTTTTTGTTTCTGTTTTTTTTTTTTTCCCCTCTGAAATCATATAGCTAAGATGTGGCAGGGCTGGGGTTTGCATTTTTTTTTTTTAAGATTTTATTTATTTATTTGACAGAGAGAAATCACAAGTAGATGGAGAGGCAGGCAGAGAGAGAGGAGAGAGAGAGGGAAGCAGTCTCCCTGCCGAGCAGAAAGCCCGATGCAGGACTCGATCCCAGGATCCTGAGATCATGACCTGAGCCAAAGGCAGCGGCTTAACCCACTGATCCACCCAGGCGCCCCTGGGGTTTGCATTTTGTCTGCTTTAACTAATTTGCTTTTGGTATAGTTCTCTTCAGCCGGAATTCTTGACCTCTTGTTGGATGCTGACTTTTCCCCAAACCCTTAATCTTCATGCTGCTAGGTGGATTTTATCTGTGGCAAGAACACAGTTACCCTGGAAACCTACTAGCTATAATGGCAATCCAATTATAGCACCACCGCTCTGGTTTTATTAAATTAGTGTGGCTGACGACGTGGACTTCTTGACTGAAGGATCCTGAGAAATGGGTTCTCATCCGTTGTTCTTGCCTCCGAGGACCACTTGGGGTCATTCTCTTCTACTGCACCAAAGAAAACAAAGCAAAATGATTCTTTGGATTATTGGTTGGATTTGGAGGATAACCTGGGATTATCCTTCTGGACCACTGGCTCTCAGCAGGTTCTGGAGAAGCAGGGAAGTGCCTACTAAGAAGCATGACTGAATTCTGCCAGCCCTCTGAATAGCCACTCCCACCCCCAGCAGCATCCCTTGACTCAGGGCCCTGGTCTGAATAGCCTAGGCTCCCGATTGGTCATTGGTCGCAGTTAGAGAGATTCTTACTCCACTTCAGGCCATTAGTTTATACCCAGACTTGGTTCAAGAAAAGTCCCAGCGCTTGGATCTTTTTTGGCCCTTTACAGACTGTAGTTCTGATGGACCAAGAATTAGCTTTGGTTCAAAACGCTTAGTAAGTTTCCTGTAAATACACAGAATTGAAATAGAATTGAATGCATAAGGACAGCACTCTGTCCCGCAGCACCAGCTTGGAGGAAATGATGTTCTTGATAGGAGTTGGTTGTTGGCTCCCTCCCTGCCATGGTAAGTGCTGGGCTGCTAAAGTGTTGCCTTAGTTCCTGCCACATGTCAAGCACCAGGCCGCTGCCTCACCCATTACTTCTGTTAGTTCCATCAGTTCTATTCTTAGCTCCATTTTGCAGAGGAGGTAAAAGCATAGCTGGAAGAGATGGCTTGCTCGTTGGCAGGGCTGTTCAGTGAGGATGAGTTTTGAGTATGGGTTCCTAGCTTGCTGTCCAGTGTCCTTTGCTTTGTACCATAGTGCCTCAAGGTCAGTCTTCTTTATCTTGGATAGCAGAACAGGTTAAAAATGCTGCATCTGAACTCCTGAAGTTCTAACGTCAGAACTATTTTTGTCTCGAAAAGAGTCTTTGTAGCCATTCCTGTCTAGAATGATAGGAGTCAGGGAGGAGAGGGAACTGCATCTTATGAGGGACCCCTGAAGAGGTGATGTTTCCATCACTTTCTCTGTCACCAGTGAGCAGATTTCCAGAAGCAGAAATTCAGAGCGATGAAGGTAATTGCACATCTTCACAGAACAGTATGTATTCTGTTAGCTTTGCCTCCTATTTCAAGGCATTGGCTAAAGTTCCTTCTAGCTCCACTACTTCCTGGCTTGGCGACCTTAACCAATGTAGTTGCCATCTTTGAGCCTCCTTTCCCATGAGAAAAATGGAACAATAATGTTGCATGAAAATATTGAACGGTGAAGAAATAAGCCAGAAGAATTCAATCAATTGCAAAGTGGTTATCTCAATGTAAGGTATGAATGTTACTCTTGTGCTCGTCCAGCTCTCTCTCTCACATTCTCCTCTGTCTCCACCCCAATACTTTCTGGTTCTATAAATTAATCTGAAAATATCTGTAATATTCCTTGTGTACAATTGTAGGGTATTAGATTTAAAAATCCTACTTCTGTTTTTCTTTCTTTGACAGTTGCAAATTTTTTGTGTGTCGTTTTCTCTGTGTGAAATAAGAAGTAACACCATCCACACATCTATTATATATTTTTCTTAACTAGATACAAATCTATATATTTCCTGAATTGTGACTCATATTTTGTACACATGCAAGTACATGTGCATATTTTACAACATTTTAAAGGATTTGTATACACTAACTTATTTCTTGGGTAATGGGAGATAATACCTTTTTCTTACACTTCTCTGTGTATATATATAGCTTTTTATTTTTTTAATTTATTCACTAGAGAGTGAGAGTAAGAGCAGGAGTATGTGGGTGGGTCAGAAGGAGAGGGAGAAGCAGACTTCCCACTGAGCAGGGAGCCTGACCGAGGGCTCGATCCCAGGACCCTGGGACCATGACCTGAGCCAAAGACAAACATTTAACCAACTGAGCCACCCAGGTGCTCCTATTTCTCTGTATATTAAACTTTCTATAATGAGCCTCCTGCTTTGTTTTACATGTATATGTAATTTATATAAGTATTTTTATAACATGTATAATTTGTATATTTTTATACATTGTGTAAATGTATAATTTACATCTTTAATTATTTTAATATTTAATATTTTAATTATTAAGTGTATAATTTACATGTTTATATACACATACACAATATTTTGGCAGTGTGAAGCACCTTTTAGCAATACATCTCTCTAAAGACACATTTAAAACTTTTACTAACTTTTCTCTCCCTCTTTCTTCCCTTCCTCCCTCCCGTGGTCTTTCTCCTTTTGTCTTTCCCTTCCTTCCCTCCATCCTTCCTTTCCTTTCCTTTCTTCCATCTATCTACTTACTTATCTCTTTTTCCCTCTTTCTCTTCCTTCTCCTCCTTTCTTTAGTCATTGTCCAGCATCTTTCAGAATAGAAACGGAAACAATCTTCATCTTAAATATAGTATGTTAGAGATACAGAATGAGTCTTTCGAGAAGAGATGACTTGTTCTCGCATCCATGTATCATTGTGGTACTTGAACCTAGCTCAAAACAAAAGTATAACTATGATTTTTAGCACTATTCTAAATATTTCGTGAATAGAGCTTCTCCTCCTTGCCAACCGCCCTGAGAGAGAAAAGAACACTGGAACATAAGCCCAGTGCTTATAGTAACCGACTTCCGTGTCTAGTGACCTTGATGGTTCCCAGTGACCATTATGATTCCGTTTCCCTTCTTTTCAAAAGTGTTTGTAAGGTCTTGGTTGATCAGCTTTGTTGTACCAGCCACCAGTTGGGGTCTTAATACCTGAAGTTTATATACTTGTATTTTTCTCTCTCTAGATGTCTACTATGGTTATGAATTTTTTTCCCTCCTCTTGGGACCACTGCTGCTCCATGTAGACTTTTTTCTTTGTGTGATGTTTTCTTCATCAGTCTGTGTTATGCTGCTAATTTTAGCTACTATGATATTATTTTAACCCCGAGTGAAGAGAGCCAGCGTTTGTGTCTGTGTATTTTTTAAGGGGGGCATAGTTCTCACTTTAAGGAGACTGACTTTAGCATCCTTCCCTCCCCTTTTCAATTTGATCTGTCCAAGTGAGGAGACCACATTTAGTACTTGCTAGTTGAGACGTGTGGTGTACAATTCTGACTTAGTTCCTGCCCTGGCCCTCTCCCCTGTGGTGCACTGAGTCACAATGCAATCGCCAGCTGCTCCTGCACACGGCACATGAGATGGCAGGGTAGCCAAGAATCGGCCTGGAAAGTACTTCCAGGAAAAGGGTGGAGACCCCTTCTCTACCCGATCTTCTTTGTGTGGCTTAGTGTAGCCAGTATTAATATCATAAATGAACATCCCTAAATCTGTCTTAGTTTCCAGCCCAGATGGAGTTTTGATTTTAGAAAAATCATTCAGTGAAATGTATTTCCTGTGCCTGGTAGTCAATGATCACTTACCAAAAAAGGGGAGGGGGTGGTAGGCGAACAAAAATAAACTTGTGATAATTCACATACACTTAACCTTTATTGAGTGAGTAATACCAAAAAGGGAATGAGCGGGCTCTGCTGACCAGCATTTACAAATGGATTCCAGGAATGTTGTTAGAGTTGCCAAAGCAATCTCTGAGTCCTGCCAAAAGCATCCCGTGGGATTTTGCTAAGGGTAGGAAAAGTGAGGGATATGGAGGTGTGTATCCAAATGTGTTTTTTAAAGCTTTCTTACCCAGCCCTGTGAGGTAGAAAGAACACTGGCAAAAGGTCTGGGAAACCTGCTTTCTAGACCTGGTTCTACCTAATCGCCTGGTACTGGAAATCTTATCGACCTTCCTTGGAACTTCAGGTCTCATGTGTAAAGTAAGGAAGGATGCCCAACTAACATCATTGACATTCTGAGCTTCAGCTTTTCCAACACAGAAAGGTCATGCATGTTCATTATGTCTCTGTGTTAACAAAACTAAGCCAAACTAAAAAACAATAGAAGCAATCACATTTTAAAAAGAATATATATATATAATATTTATATATATAAAATATTTCTGGTTAGTCAATGTGTAAATTAGCAGTTCTAACTATTACTTTGAAAGACCCCTTGAGTTAAGGTCCATTTCAAACTATGGCTTATACAAACTAATATTATAGGCTATACAATTAACAGGGTACCAAGAGCTATTGTACCAAAAAGTGACACCATCCTGTCATATTTCCTTATGTCAAATACTACTGAGATTGTTTTTCTCAGTGGATCTAAAAATATGGCCCAGTGCATTTAGCATTTAGTTATAGTTGCAGGCAGAAATAACCTTTAAAGAATTGATGTGTCAGTAATGTCTAGGACCTCTCTCTGCCTCTTCACTCGTATTTTTTTTCCTCCATGATTATTACACCTTTTGTTCCCCTCTTCCTGATTTTATCTCCTAGACAGAGTACTAAGACATTTTATGTAACTTTTTGTAATATGTAATGGCTTCCCCCTCCTTATGGGACAGCTGCAATCTTCCTAGAGTTCCAAGAAGTCCCTGTTTTGTCAAAAGGCCCTTAAGAAGATACATTACTAGTATTATTGGGTTACTGTTGGAAGGTGTGTTTCTTCAGAAGCAACCTTACAGTTTTGTTTTGGGTGGACATCATAATGCAGCAGGAATGGTCTACATGTAGGTATACAGTTACGTTGGCAGCCCTTAGGAATGGTTTGTTTTCTGCCCGAAGTCAAAGATCAGGCAGTATGACTGATGATGCCTACAGAAGGTGTATTAGTCAATGTTTTACTAGAACCCGTAGGAGATAGAGTTTTATCGCAAGGAATTAGTTTCTGTGTTTGTGTGGGCTGGCTAGGTAATCCGCCATCCCTAGGGTAGACCTAAGTTAGGAAGGGCAGGCTGGAACTTTGCTACAAATCTGACCCTACTGTCCACAACATTTATTTTTCTTTCAAGAAGCTTCAGCTCTGCTCTCAAGGCCTTCCATTCTAACTTTCAATCAGGCTGGCTCAGGTTCTTTAGGATCATCTCCCTTCCTTACAGAAGGGTTACAGGCTTTCAGCACATCCACAAAGTACCTTTGTAGCCATAACCTAGGAGTGTTTGATTTAGTCCCTGGGGGCTGGGGCCTAGGAAAATTGGCCATCACAGAAGGGGAGCCATTTCCGACAGAAGAATAGTGAAGCCATGGGCACCGGGAGCTAAGAAAAGGTTCAGGAAGAGTGAGCATGCCAGTGTCATCTTTGGGAATGGTAGCTAGAAATGATGACAGACACGGGAGCTGGTAAATGTGGACAAACTGGTGTTCTGCCTTCAGCATGTGGAGAGCTTCGCTCTGGAGATAGAGCTGTTGTTGGTCATATAGTTTCTTGGTGTTCATTTTGACTTAACAAACAGCAGCACTAATGGTAGTTTCTCGTGCATTCTTAACTTAAGTTGCCATTTACTAGTATGTTTATGTGCTTCTTCAAGGTGGAAATCGTCTGACTAAAACACATTCTCCTCCGCATGGCTGTCATCCCCCGGTCTCCTGGCCCTGGCAGTCACTCACTGACCACCTGGCGTATGGCTCACTGCCGCACCTGTGTCCAGGCTTTTCTTCTGTTTGGAAGATCTGAGGGCTCAATACCATGGCTTCTCAGCCCCTTGACCATTTACGTCCTGTGATTCTAAATCTCCAATTAGCTGGGCCTCCATTCCCCGGGTTACACCCCGGGGTCCTGTCATTGCTTTGTTCGTTAATTATAAAATTGAAACAACAACAACAAAAACAAAAAACTCCCTCTGGACATAAGCCTATATTCTTCCAGCTCTCCTTCAGACAGCTCCACTCTGCTCTTCCTCAGTGTCTTTGCCTTCTGTGAACTTGACTTGCTTAGGTCCATCCGTCTTGCTCTCTGGGTATTTTGTCTATACTCCACTCCCTCCCTTGCTGTCCATTTTACCTCTAAAATACTTCACAGACCTTTTTCCTGTCTGCACTACCTATAAAGATTCCAGGTCACCCTCATCTCACGGGTACCAGGTTGCTATCACATTGGTGATAAACTTCTAAGGGGTTTCCTAGTTACCACTCCCCTTGCCCCCAGGCTTTTCCACTCAGCTGTGTCTCAAATGCAAATTTCATTGTACTACTCTCTTCTAGAGCCTTATCTCCTTAGCCCCTTAGTAGAAGAGTGATGAGGAAAACAGACTCTGAAATCAAACAGAAATAGGTTTGAATCTCACTTCCATGCTGTGTGAACTCAGACAAGCAACCCCTTTTGATTCATTCCTACGTGTACAATAGAAATATTAATAGCACTTTCCAATTTAGGTGTTTTGTGCCTCTACATTTTCTTCTTCTACAAGTTGTTGTCTGGTGCTCCGTGCTCTGGCCCCGCTGGACTTCTTCCAGATCCCCAAGGGCACTGAGCTGCCACTGGACAGTCTCGTGCTATTTTCTCTGCTGGGAACACACTCTTGCCCCCTGCCCTCTATTGCCATGTCTCAACATGGCTGTCATTCGCCTAGAAAAATGCCCATCCACCTCCTGTGCTCTTAGTTTAGGGACCCTTGCTATGTGCTTCTGTGTTTTTTCTCCTTGAACTTGTGAATCCCCATACTTTTCACCCTGTCCTGGATATATTCATGTCCCCCCTGCCGCCTCCCCCATGATCACCCACTTCTCCAACTCTGTGGGTTCCACGAGGACATAGACCATGACCCTAACTTGTTAAGCTTCCCATTCCTGCTGTTCTGTGGTTGATGTATTGTCTAGCAGAGATCAAGCTCCGGGTAGATATTTGATGAATGCTTATAGATGAGACTGTCTTATTAGCTCACAAACATTTCCAACAAAGTGACCACATCATTTTTTTTTTCTTTTTTCTGGAGAAGAACACATATCATAAACTATAATTCTCCTAACTCTGTAGTGGTTCCCTGGGAACCTGAGCACTTCTAGAGAGCTGTTTACAGAATCAAATCAAGTGGTAGTTTACTAGGAGGGAAAGCCCCAGGACAAGTCCCTTCTCTTGACCGCAAAGTTCTGTGTTTTCTATCTTTTCCTCTTGAAATCTTGGTTTCAGCAAAGCAACTTTTTGATTCCCTCCTCCCAGAAATACTATAAATGTAATACAGAAATGTGTACGCCCTAAATCCTAAATCCTTCATCGATTATTATGTTAAGCCCTAGGTTGGGCGGGGGAGCAGATAACACACTTATTTTTAGCATTACTTGGAGGAAGTTTCTAGGTATATAACTGACAAGCATTCATGGAGAGCTGCTTTACTTTCCTATCAAGCTTTTGGGGAACTTTTTTTTTTTTTTTTAACAGTTCTGTATGCTGAAAGAAAGTTCATAAATTTTAAAAGGAAATGTGGTCCTTTTCATTAGCTCCCTTTACCTCATGCTGAGTCATGGATGAGAGAGAATTTGTAGGCGGCTGAGCTGCAGGAAAAGTAATACTGTCATTTACACTCGCAGGCTGTTATGCTTTCCAGAAAACTTTTTCCGTAGGTTGTGAAAGTGATTAATCTGCTGTTAAAACTGACAAAGAAGGTTCTCTGATAAGAGCAAGAATTAAATGAGGGATTTTTTTTTTCTTTAAAAAGTAAGCTCCTTTTTCCAGTTTTAGACTAGAAAAAAATAGGTTTACATTTTTTTGTTTTTTTTACCTTTGGCCTTTTGTGTGTACATGTGAATTTGGTCATGACATGAAAATAACGGGATATTTCCTATTTTAAATTATGTCTATTTTTTGGGATGGTTCTTGTCTCATGTTTTATATCTGACTTATTCTATATCCTGTTCCATTGCTTGTTTTTTTTCTTTCATATTTTTTTATGTGGGCCTTATTTTTAATACTTCCCACATCCTCTTACTTCTCAACCCCACATCTCTTCAGCCCACCTCTTTTTTAATGTTAAAACTGGCAAAGAGAGTCTAACTTACTTCTGTGATATAAACTCCTTCCTCTCTGAAAAATTCCATCCGTGCAGTATTTCTACAACAGTTTGAAAACTTGAACAAAAGTTATTTGGCATTATAGAAATGTAGCATCATTGCCTGAAGAGCTTAGAAGGTATATTTTTTCTCACTTGTTATTTAAGAAATGACTTTGAAATGTAAAGCGTTTCCACTGAGTTCTAGCAAATATACCTGTCATTCGATCTTTTCTCTAGGGACCCCACGTTTCAGGGAACCTAAAGGAACAGACAAATAAATCACTTGACATAACTTTTTTTATAATTCCGCAGAGAATCAGTGACTCATTTAGAAAATCAGAGTCCTCGGAAAGATAGAATAACACGTTAGAGGTTTATTGAACTTGTTGCCTTTGGCATTTTAATACCTGGGTTTTATAACAAGTTCATAGGAGTTGTAAAAATGCACTGGCCTGACCCTCTTCCTTTTATATTACTTTTTAAAAACTTTAAAAATATTTTTTTTTGGTATGTTCAATTAGCCAACATATAATACATCATTAGTTTTTGATGTAGTATTTAACAATTCATTTTCCTATTTCTATACTTCACCATTTGGATTAGGGTATGTCAGGTTATTTTACTTTTTTTCTTTCTTTTTCTTCCTATTTTTGAAGACTGACTTCTGAATTTGAGCCATTTTCTTGGTGACTGAATGGATTCCTGAGAGACAGCTCTTACTACTCTGTATTGGTGCCGAGGGTGAGGAAGGGAAGAGACCAGAGAAATGCCTGCCCCCTTCTCTAACATGGTGGGCCAGCATGATGGACTTGGCATTCCAGTCTTAGTCCTAGGGGCTGACATGTACACACCTTGCTTTTGCCCTGGGGCTATGGGTCCAGGTTTTAAAACGCTGAAGTTGAAAATGTAAAACCATTTTTAATTGAAAACCTGTTAACTATCACTATGTATTTATATGTACATTTCATAGGAGAAAAAATAAGTGAACACAAGTGTACTTGTTTTATATCTGAATTGCCAAGATTATTTCTGTTCCTTTGTTAAATGTGTATGAAATATATAGAGTGTGTTTGCTTACGGAAAGAGCAGCATTATTAACACTGCTGTGGCGTCCCTTCGTCCATCTTCAAGGTGTTGTCACAGGTATTTCCTGGCCGCCTCTTGTAATAAAAGATTACAGTTTTTGGCTGGGGGGGGGGGTCTCCTTGGGGCAGGATGAGGTGTGGAGACCCTTTACACTGTCCTTTTAAGGAGAGCAGGGTCACTGATACCTACAGAAGTGGCTCTCTGCAGATTTGTTTCAGTTTTCATAGCAGCATGGGATAACTTTTAAACAAGGGGAAAAAAATCCTCCCTTTGTTGGTGTTTCTCTTCTATTGTTGAGATGCGCTGTCGTAATTCAGCGGCAGTATTTTTTAAGTTAAGAACGCTCTGATTTGACATTTTTAACAGGAAAAGGTTCTATAGATATTACAGAAAAATCTCTTTTTTAACTAAATGCCAGCGACAAAATTTAGACCAGAAAGTAGTCATGAAGCCACAGTAATGAGATATGATTGTGGTTTAGTGGAGAAAGAAAAGGCCCACGGGGAACAGTACAAGTGCCGTAAATTATCAGTCACTACTAAATAGGTCTCATTAGTCCACCATTGACTATGTTTAATTGACATTAGAAAGGAATCTAGAAAACTTTGGGACTATATAGAAGAAAAGTTGGTCTTAAACTCATCAAAGTGATTAGCATCTGTTTTAACAATTAGCAACAGTTGGTTGTGCGTTGGGGTCCACAAAGCGGCAACCCTCTCACTGGCAGGTGCTTAGAGAAAAGCCGTGTGTCTCCGGAGGGAAAGGGACCACAGAATGCCTGGAGGGGAGGTCATATGTGACTGCTGCTGATGAGTTTCTCCCCTCATCCTAGGTATGCCTGCAAAACGGAATGGCCCTTAAATGGTGTTCTGAAGTTGACTCTGATAGGAAACTGGAACACAAGAGAGCATTTCGCATGATGATTTTCATGCTGTGATCCTCTGTGGTCTGCAAAGCCTGAGTGCCAGATGCTAAATTCTATCAACATAATGTATCTTTAATTAAATATTGTATTTGCAATACAATTAATAATGTGGCCTGTTTCCATAACTTTATTAGGAAATTACCATAATTTTTGTATAATAAGCTAATAAAAAGGCAGTGTGTTTTGAAACAGCCTTTCCTAAAGTGGTTATGTGCTTTGTGTCTGTTGAATTTTGAATGTAGATTAAGAGATTAATGGCCAGAATTAACTGATGCAATGTACTCAGGAGTCTAAATTATAGTGAGGAATCTTGTAGGCTCCAGTACTATGTTGTTTTCTTTAAAATAAAATAGATGTCTTGCTTTTCAGGGAGCTCCCTGTTTAAGAGGTTCTTTACACTCCCTCGCTCCTCTCAGTCCTTTTAAAAACCCAAGCAGTACCACAAAACAAAACAAAGCCAAACAACCCCCAAAACCCAGAAATGTTAATTTCAAGTATTTAGTACATTGAACCGTGATGGGTCCTAATGAGATCATGCTTCTGGTTCTGTGGACATCGTTGATGTGGTTTTAATTTTTGCAGTGTGTTAACATGCTAATTAAATTCCCATGGCTGTCCTGTGAGGAAAGAATTTTAAATGGCACCACGCATGGGGAAAAACTTTGATATTTGAAAATAATATTATCTTTTAAACTGAGATCATATGTGGATACAGAATATTGTGTATATTGCTCTGACAATGAGGCTTTAATAACATTTCGTAAGCTGTCTTTTTCAAGACTGTTTGAAAATGTCACCCTCAGCTAAACAGATGTGATTTGCATCAGAGCTGTGTCTGTCCTTACTCTTAATGAAACAAGAGTCCCTCTCTTCAGAGAGTAATTGTTCTCCTTGTAATGTGTTCTTTTTTTTTTTTCCCTCAGCACTCAGTGTTCCTCCCCTGCCCTTCCTTTGCCTTAATATTTGTCCCTTAATTCTATCAGATTCGTTGTCAACTGAAATTAAAGGCAGATGTTGCCCTTCAATCTATCCTGATCTAATTTTACAGCCTTGATTTAGGCACTTGCTCTCCATAGTGAAGAGGCCAACAGAAGAACTCTGGAACTACAAAGTCTAGATTCAGACACCAGTGTGAGATGTCTTAGGACCTTGCACACATTACTTCATCTTGCCCTATACCTCAGTTTCCTAATCTATAAAATGGGAACCATGACTGGCCCTCCTTCAGTTCTGTGGAAAGCACGTAAATAAGGACTAGGACGTAGTATGGATCGGCTAAATTGCTAAATTCTTGCCCAACTTGATTGTTCTCCCCATGTGCCCCCTCCTTCTGTCCTTGCCTATCTGCTCACATCATTCACTTGAAACAAGCCAGCCTCCTCCTCCAGCATAGGCACACAAGCCCACAACAGGAAACCATCTTTGTGTTCCCATTCTGTCCCCCCAGAAAGCATCACTGGGAGAGCCGCTCTCTGCCTGTGGGTTTGGGAATAACCCACCTGAAATCTGAAATCTTATTCGCTTCTCTTGTGTTGCTTAGCTTTCTCAAAGGTTATGTTATAGGCATCTATAACATTGTCTCCTTTGCATTGTGAACTCCTTGAATCCAGGGATCTCGTGTCATAAATTTCTCCCTACTCTAAAGAGCCCGGTGCCTTGTCATTTGCTGGGCTCCTTTCATTAGTGAGGACTGCTTTTCTTTACATGTATCTTATTTCAGACACTTTTGAATATACACGATGTGCTTACTTTTGCATTAATCCCATCACTTCCGGGCGTTGGCAAAGGTCAGAAAATTAGGAGGAACAAAAATACATTTAGCCTATTTAAGCAATATATAAGTTCCTCTTGTGTTTTCCTTCCCTCAGTTACTGGATCCCAATACTTTTGTAAAAGAATAATTAATTCCTTATTTAAAGGAAAGTGAAAGCAGATCTGTTATTTCTATCATATGAAAGGTATTCTTTATCCATGGATAGATAACTAGAATATTTATATATGGCTTAAGCACATTACATTCATGAAAACTGTGCACAAAACTCTTGGCGCCTGTATGGTTTATTTTGTTTGTTTGTTGGGCTTTTCTTTTTTTTGGTCACATTCATGTGGGTTATAGAACAATTACATTTTGAAAACTCTAATGCTGTTACCTCCTTAAAATAAAACTATACTCTGAAATAAGGTTTTAATACTCTATGTTCCATGATAAAAGTTATGTGGCATTGTTACTTTACTGCTGAAAACTTAGGAGGCCCAAAAGAGTTTAATTTTTATACATTGAAACTACTTGACCATATTTTAAAAACACAGCTGAAAATCATAAAATGTAATAGTTTCACTACTTCTATTGGCTATTTTATTTTTGGACTTTTTGAAGACTGTAGACTTTACTAAAGAACATACTTATTAAAAAGCAAAACAAATTTCATTAAGCAAGTCAAAAACAATTCATGAATTGAAGGCAAAATACAGAGTTTGTGTAGCTCCATTTGAAAATGTGAAGGTTTGCTCATGTTGTTTGTAGAATTGGTGCTGGAGTTGACTTTTTGGCTTTGTGACCGCTGTTGTGTTTGCCCTTCCAGTGCTGGGGGCATGTATGCTTCTTGTTTCTGTGGCCCCACAAGGCAGTCTTTTACGTAGAATTAAAGACCCTCTTTGGTTCTGCAGTGTGGATTCATAGTTCATTTATTCTGGGGTGGTAATTACCGTATCACAGATTCAGGTAAGTGACTGAAGCCAACCCAACGTAGGGTTTGTTTCATAACAACATTTGAGGTGATGTTCTGTCTTTAGAGATGCTGCTAATATACCTGGATGACGCCTGCTAATATACACTGTGGTGCACTTTTCCTTTAGCAAATCCTTCTTTTCTTTTTTTAAATAGACCAGTTGTTACAACAGAAATATTTCTCCTTACCCTTGATCAAAGGACAGATCACAGTGCAAGCAAGGAGATAAACAGTTAATTGATACTAGCCTCTGACTGGGGGATCCTAGGGAGTGGTCAATAATGGCAGCTTTGACCCAGGCTACCTGTGTGAATTTAGACTCAGTGTTCCTCGACCCCTTGACTGAGTTCTGTTGGAGGGCCTAAGACCTCTAAGGTCTTCAATTTGTGAGATTCAACACCACTGAAAACAGTGCATTTAGTGTTCTGTCTGACAAGGCTAAATTCGTAGTTATTTTCTAATTCTGAATCCAAGTTTAGTTAAACCATTGAGACAAAGCCTAGCCAGTATGTGAAATATGGTATAATTTGGTGGGTGTTGTTAATGTTCCTTTCTCCTTTCCCCCTGAGGGCTCGTTTAGGAAGATCCACAGCCAGATGATCACTTTCAGAATCTGAGGCAAGATTAATCTTTGAATTTTTGTACAGAAGTACAATCACTTAGGTCACTCGGACACTTATGTGGTGTTTCTCCACAAAGTTGTCTGCCTCCCTCTGTAAGGCATATGTGCGACTGCTGTGCTACTCGCAATTCCCAAAAGCAACAAATCACCCTCTTCCTTGAAGGAACCATAGACTACTCAGAGCTAATAACGTCCCTTAATTCTGAGTGCCAGAATTGAGGCCTTCAGTTGTGACAACCCTATTCCGTGGTAGTGTTTCTCTTTGTTCTAATACCCCAGTTTAGTCTTTGTCTTAACTCCCATTGTTTCAAGAATATTTGCTTGGTTTTTGCTAAATTAGCCACACCAGAGGATCTCATTTGCCCCATATCTATTCATAATTGGGAATATCATTGTACAAAGCAAAAGTTGCTAGGAAAAGGTATTCTGAGACCATCTGTACAGGTGTAAGCTCTCTAGTTGATGCTCTGGGAGCCTTTTCCTTCAAACTCCAGCCCTTGTTAGGGCCCTCTCTTTTCTCTCCTGGCTTGTTGTGGTAGCTTCTGGTCTAGCCACCTTTATGCCCTTCGTGACCATATGGCTTCCAGGTTAACATTTCTCCAACACAGCCCTGGTCCTGTCATTCTATATTTGTCTTCCTAACAATCTATATATTATAGAGATAGAAGGAATGTGGTAATTATAATGATAAGAATGGCAGTAACAACAATAATAAATGTTCTTGGGTGCTCCATCTCAAATGTCAACTGTCTTGAGACAACAGGCTTTTGAAATTCAGTATCAGAAGGTTTATCATTGAGGTATTTGGCATGGGTCTGCATTGCATGTGTATAGTTTGGCTGATGGAAAGATCATCTGATAGACATGAGAAGTGAGTGGGTGGGGAGATGACATTTTGTTAGAAGTGCATGCCTGGTATTTTGCTATACCATTGCACCTCCTCAAATCATTGTTATCAGAGATAAACTACTTTGTGAAGAGACTATAGCACATTTTAGGACAGTGGGAGAATCTTTAATGCTTTACGTGCTCATCTTGGCTTTGTAATGAAACATGTATGATGAAGAGGTTACTGCTTTTGAGTGTCCCCATCTGCGAGGGTGGGTTGACTACTTGTTCACCACACCCTAAACAGCTTTTTTGAAGCATTTTCCAATCTGTAATCTCTATCTGATATGTTAAAGGAAAATAATGAGATATTAAATTGCATATAAACAAGGTTCCCTTATAAGCACCAGCACTCACACTAACTACACCCAGGTCCATATACAAACACACACATACAGTGATACAGGTAAATGTACAGAAAAATTTGTCAAATTTAACCATTGTTAACACTAAGGTTTTTAATTATGGATTTTCCATTTTCCTTAGTAATCTTATTGGTATCTCCCACATCTTCTGCAATGAATACTAATTTTATTGAAGAAACTACATCTTAACATGAGGGTTCACCCAGCCCTGCCCTTTACAGTGAAAAAAATTGTTGAACCATCATGAAAAAAAAAAAAAAAAACATGGAGCGACAACAGAACAAATCCAAAGTTGAACTAACCACCTTTTTATAACAGTAAAATATCTTCCTGAGTAGCTCAGTCATGTACCATCTATGAATATGTCCTGAGAAAATTGTGTGTTTTGGGACCTTTTTGTTCTATTTTTTTTTTTTAACTGCGTGGGTACTGAGTAAAGAAATCTAGAAATTGAATGACTAGCTCCTTAGGCTGCACTTCCGGTGCTTAGGATCTTTTGTAGTTAATATTTTTTTTTCATTTTTTAAAAAAACGTAACTTCCTCTTTTCTCACCAAATAATGATGTCGCTGAGGCTACCTATCGTGTTCTTTGTATTTCTGTTTCTATAATGTCAGCTATCCCAGAATCCACAAGGAATCACACATACAGAGACTGGATAAAGAAACTTAAGAAAATGGGGGATAACTTCAGACTTGAATATATTTATCCAATAATGCATTTATTCCTCAACGATGTTTTGATAGCCTACTGTAGCTTCATCTTTGTGCTACCATATCTAAATGAAAGGATGAATAATGAGTATTGGAACATGGTTACTGTTCTTGGGTTTTATAATTGTGAACAACAGTTCTCTAACTTGAGAGAGTATAAGAATTGTCTAAGTGATGATATTTATCTGAGATACAGAAGATAACAGGAAGAGCAGGCCAGGGGAAGATACTTGAATTCAGCTGCCCATGTCAAGTGTGAAAAAGCATTTGTAGCCAGCCCCTTGAGGGGGAAGGAGCTGAACAACGGAGAAGATAGAATCTTACCTAATGTCATCCAGTAGTTAGAGTAGAAAAAAGGACTCTGCTCCTCGGCTTTGTAAGTCAGTGTTCTTTGGTCAGCTGGAACTCAGTTCTGTGTTTGAAAAATGAATGGTTTGGGCACCTGGCTGGCTCAGTCATTAAGTGTCTGCCTTCGGCTCAGGTCATGATCCGAGGGTCCTGGGATTGAGCCCCACATTGGGATCTCTGCTCGGTGGGAAGACTTCTCCCTCTCCCACTCTCCCTGCTGTGTTCCCTTTCTCACTGTGTTGCCTTTCTCGCTGGGTCTCTCTCTGTCAAATAAATAAATAAAATCTTAAAAAAAAAAAAAAATGAATGGGTTGCTATAGAGCATAGTATTCCAAGTAGAGTTTGTCAGACTTCTGGGTATATGAGAAGTTTCCACTGGTTTTCTGCCTGTTTCACCCAACTATAGTTGAATTCATTAAGCTAGGAACCATAACTTGTTACCCAGCAGTTGGCAAAATTTCTGGTATTTAGAAGGTGGTCAGTTAATGGTCAATGCCTGTATGAATGCCATTTTTCAAAAAGAAATTCTAAAGTCATATATTTAAGGCAAGGAGTGTCATATTTCTTTGCTTTAAGGTGTTTTGGGCAGATGCAGTGTGTTCTTGGAAAGGAAATGATATTTGGAAATATGATTGTTTTTCTCTGTAAATAAAACTATTTTATTTTGAAAACAAATACAATACTTGTTTTCTAAAAGAAATTGAAAGAAAAAAAAAGAGCAAAATACCTGTTTCTAATACCTATAGTAATCACTCTGGGTTTTTTTTCTCATTCAAATATTGGACTCTGATTGTGTTATATGTATAAGTTTATATCCTTTTATTTTCATTTAGCAGTACAAAATAAGGGAGTTAAGCATTCTGCAACATTAGACCTTGAGACTTACCAATATAAATCTTGAAAATAATATTAGAATTGGAAGGTATCAGTTTTTATGCCATTCCAAAGGATCTCAGTTATCAGAATTTATCTGAGATTGAAGGTGTTCCTTAGCTGTTTTAAGCCACCAGAGATATTTAAATTTTCTCAGTAATATCCCCTTGCTTATAAAAAGGAAACTGAGAACAATGTAAGGGAACTGTTTTGACCCAGGACTTTTCAGACCTTGTCCCAATTTAAAATTGGGCCCCAAAGAATATTTATTTATCTTTGAATTGGTTATTATTTGGTATTTTGTAATAAAATAAAAAGAAACATTTTTTTATAACTGAAAAACAACACAACAACAATAACAGGACTCAACTGTTCTTTATTTTAACATCAGAAAGAGGTTCCTCTGGAAGAATGATTCCAGAATGATTGAGCTGTCAGCCGTTTGCACCACTCAGCTGGTAAAGGATTTCAACAGTGGTGCTAATATATTGCTCTTGGCTTGGCCACCTTCCCTTTGCTCGTCCGTAGAGCTTGGTCACCATGTGCCATGGCCAAAGTCATAGTGATCTGTTCCACACACCATCCTCAGATTTCCAGCTTGGCAGTGGCTGTCTAGAAAAGAGAAAACATAAATTCCTTATTACTCCAAATTCTAGCATGTTTACTACACTGCAGGATCTGAAATATCAAATAGACTCTTATCAGCCAAGCTTTCCAAAATATAAATGGACAGAAGAGCAAGGAGTGGTTTGGGGGATTGTTCAAACTAGGACTGTCATTCATTACTCGTGTCATTATTATTTTTAAGATGACTATCCATAGACTGCAAGCTCTTTGCCCATTTCCCTTCACCTCTGAAGTTATAAACTATTCTTTAAATAGTCACCTAGAGAGAACGGGAAAGGGGCTACATTCACTGCGCCTTCCAGGAGTAAGGGATGAAGACTGGTGGGAGTAAACAGTCTTTGCTTCCAGATTGCTCCATTGCCTCACCCTTTTCAGGCAACACCAGCTACCAGAAATGCATCAACTCCATGTGGTCATTGCAGGTTTTATCCGGGCATTTGCTGAACCTGCTCGCAATTTATTTTTATTTCTTTCGATAGACGTGGATTTGGCACAGGAGAGTAAATTCTTTCTGGAACAGCAGATGTGCCTGGTACACTCGTTTGCTATAACCATTTGTGCTGTGGTTGAAAAAAAAATTTTTTTTAAGAGTGCAGAATTGTTGAAGGGGGAGGGTTAAAAAACCAGAACCATTTTAGTGATTATGCAAAGTTAGAATGTGAGTAATTTTGCTGCAGTTAGTCATTATGTGCTTTCATAGCTTGTTTTACAAGGATAAAGGGATATGTACAGGTTTGGTGAATAGAGCTCTTATTTGTCCCTAATAGTCGCTTTTTATGAAAACATTTTCTATCCTTCCTCCTACTCTGTGGCGAAGTGCTCTCTCCTTAGAAATTATACCCTTCTGTGATTCAGCCCCTTTGTCCGTCTAGGGTAAGTGGACAAACAGTCTCCATTTTTGAGAACAAACATGTTCAAAGAGAAACTTTATTTTCCCATACAGTGTATCATGTGAGGGACGTACATTCAAATCACAATGATACAGTGATCATTTAAAAATGAGCTTGTTTTTTGCAGGGAAAACGACGACAACAGGGCAACCATCTAGTGACTTTGCTATGAGCTTAATGTGCTGGGAATAGGATGATCTTTCCATTTTTTATTTTAAATATCTGATAGGTCTTCGCAGATTTTGCACATGAGTTCTCTAAGAACTGCAACACAGTACCTAGCCGGTTTTCGCTTTGCTTTCGGTCACCCACATTCCTTGGGAAACATGTGAACGAAGGTCTGTTTGTCTCCACTGTAGCAAATATAACCACTTGCCCACACTGGTGGCTTCCCTTACTGAATTCCACTACTATTTTGGAAACTCCTGTATGAAAACACAGCAACCCAACTTGTCCCCATTGAGCCTTGTTGGTGATTTCCATGCAAAGCTGCCTGATGTCTATATACTGAGGTTCACTTTTGTTGAAAAACAGAACTGAGTCTGTTGCCTTTTGTAGGCTTGGTGCTAAGTCTGGTCATCCTGGCGTGATACAGGAGCATGGATCTTCGAGTCGGGAAAACTGGGTTCTAATTCCAACCCCGTCAAGCCCTTGTCACTTGGGGTGAATCCTTCCTAAGCTGCATTTCCTGGAGGAAAGGTAGAAATGTGTGACTTTCGAATTCCTTCAAGCTCTTCTACTCCATGATTCTGTAGAGAGTATTGTATAATAATCCATAAAGAGTTCAACTTTTATTTCTTCTATCTCAAAAGTTTCCTTGTGCTTACATCTGCCCCAAACAACTCTTTACAGACTGTCTCTATTAAATTCTACCACCAATATGCAAATTGTAGCAATGAGAAACCCCTACAGGACCTGGGGCTTTCCTGAGAGAAGGGATCCACCCATTTATTCATCTTTTTGTATTTAATGACTTCTGAGTAGCACTAATCTACTGGAATGGTTGGTTCTATTATAGTAGTTGATTATAACCAAAAGCTACTGAACCACACTCACCACATTTCCTGTTACCTAACGCCAAGAAACCTAAAATACATAGACTAACTCAGAATATCTTTTTAATTAGATTGAATTATAGAACCCAGTATCATACCTAAATACTTATTAGTAACTAAGGCTTTGGCTTCACAAAGCCCCTCCTTTTGGAGGGGACCAAAAGGAGTACGGGACAGTTATAATTTAACCACCCAGTGCCATCGTTGTATTTTTTTTGTTGTTGTTGTTAATTAAACATCTCCCTCTCAAAGCATTTGTCAATAATACATTATGGAAGTAACTTTTCATATGTTGTACAAATGCTTATGCATTATGGGATGGTTAAATGCTAAATGCATTGTGTTGAATGAGAAAAATCAGTCTCACCCAGACGAAGGTTGGGGGTCCGGGGAAGAGAAGATTAAAGAAGGAATTGTGAAAAATGGATAAGGGTTATCATACGGGAAGTTTGGTCAGTTAAAGGGACATCAGTGATGGACACTTCACCTAGACCTAGAGAGACTCAGAACGGGCTTTCCAGAAGAGGCATCATTCATTTCAAACCTGAAGGATGAATACTCGTGGGGAGTTGAGAAGTGGGAGTGGGTTGGAATGTGTTCAAGCCAAGCAATCACAGTATGGCTGGAACATCCAGTCCCAGGGGAGGGAAGGGAGGAGACTAGGAAGCTGAGCCCTGGCTCTATTCGGGAGGGAATTTGGACTTCCTGATATGAGCAGTGAAAGTCTCTGGGAGATGTTAATAAAGGAAGATGATGATCTGATTTTAGAAATATTCTAAATATATTGGATTTAGAAATATTCTGTTTGCAGGATAAAGGATATATTAGAGGACAGTAAGAGCTCAAGTCTTAAAATGCATATATATATATATATATATATATATGCATATGTTTACATATAATAAGTATATATCATTACAGTCAATTAGGGCACCAGTGATGGTGGCCTGAACTGGGTATCAGTAAGTTGGCAGTGAGAACTGGAAAGGTTGTAGGTAATTAGGAGATAGAACCAATAAGCTTTGCTATATCAAGGGGAGAAAACATCATATGACTCTATTAAAACATCTAATCACATGACCGTGCATCTTTAAGATACCCCGGAACCTTAACATATTACTGATGCACAAAATTTCTGTCAGTATACATATGCACTCTTATTTTACTTTTCTTTATAGACTTATTTTGAATATGTGTTCCCTTGCCTACAAGCTGTGAACATTCCATCAGATTAGTGCGCCATGATTTTTTCAACCACCCTCTCATAGTTTGTAAATATACAATTAACATAAGTTATAGGTGTTTTAATGACTCCTTATTGCCAGTTTATCCACCAAAAGCATTATTCCAGCTTCCAGTGCTACCAGCCATGTGAAAACAAACCTGTACTATCATATTCCCACCGAGACTGTGTTTTATTGTTTCTTGTCTAATTAGCTCTACACCCAGTACTTTTCGCCAGACCCCTGACCTGATTGGGCAAGAGCGCAGAGGCCCCAGAAGGGGATGATTCTGCATAGGAGGTCGTTTGCTATGGAAATAGGCTCTTCTCTTGCTGGATTCCTAGATTATTGAACACACTCAGATTGAATTAAAGCTCCTTGCAATGGCATTTTATCCACAGCAGCCACGTGCGTGATCGGACTCAGTGTTTTCTCCTGGATGGGATTTGTATCAACAGCAGCCTTGAAGACCTCTCAAATTCAAAAGGGATGACATACCTACCATCTTATTTCACAGTTATTTGGGGGGAAAACTCTCCTTGAAGTACAGACTTTCTTGGTTTTAACATGATGACATACATGATCATTATTACGAACATGTAAGTGTGGGACCTCACCCAGATCATTGCTTCCCTGTCAGGAAGTTAAGGTTAAGAAATGAGGGCTTCCAAGGTAGCACCTTGATTTTGTTTCCAGGAAAACAAGAGGGTCATGCTGGCATTCGTGCCTTCAGTAGTCCAGGGAGCCCCCTGTCTTCAAAGTCTCTTGGGCCCATTCAGGAGTGTTGTGAGAAGTGATTCAGTGGAAAAGCTTCCGGGGGAGGCCCTCACTAGCTGTGGTTCATGTGTGTGTGGAACGCCGTGCTGTGACGTGAACAGGTGTTGATACAGTGCACAGAAGTAAGAGATTGCTGTCTGCATAGCTCTGACAGGAACTCCTGGGGAAGCGCGTGCACACATGCACATATGTGTATGTGTGTGGTTTAGGTGTGTAACAGCTGAAAATGAGTGTACTCGTAGTGTCTCTGTATTGGCAGTAATATTTTCAACTTGGTATTTCAAAAGTCATGTTTGAGATTGTTTTAACCATTCACCGGTTTTCAGCTACGATTTATGAGGTAAATTTTTTCTTTAATTTGGAAAATACAGGAAAAAAATATGAAGACGAAAACCCAAATTTCTGTTAATTGCATCTGTGGATGCAGTTTTCCACCTTTTAAAAATATTTTTAAAACATATCCTGTGTCTTATTATGTTCCTTTTTTCTCTACGTACACACACACACACATACAAGTTGGCAGACTATGCTAGGTTTTGGTATGTGTCAATTTTTAAAATAATTTATATTTAATGTACTTTTCATATATTATTTGAAATAATATATACACACAACAGGTGTACAAATACACTCTGATTAAAAAAAAGTAAATCGTAATTCTGTTAGAAACTTTGGGATATAGGAAGAATATAGACAGAATCCTAAAAATCACTCCCTTAAATTACCCACTCTTATTTTTTTTTAAGATTTTATTTATTTATTTCACAGAGAGAGAGAAAGAGCACAAGCAGGGGGAGTTGCAGAGGGAGAGGGAGAAGCAGGTTCCCTGCTGAGTAAGGAGTCCGATGCGGGACTCAATCCCAGGACCCTGGTATCATGACCTGAGCCAAAAGCAGAGGCTTAACCATCTGAGCTATCTAGGCACCCCACCCACTGTTATTATTTTGAGAAGAAATATTTCTAGTCATATGTATATGCATAGCATGTATGAAAACTGTAGATAGATACAAATATTGATTAACAAATTTAAAATGTTGCCTAACCTGATTTTACTATGTATAAAGTTATTGATATTTTAATTCTCATTTATTTTTATATTTTTTCTTTTTTTACCTTTTATTCTGTTAAAATGACAAAAACCCACATTTTTTAGACTATATTAAGTACATTAATATTTTCGTATGACTAACACCACACCACCATTTATCTCCAGACCTTTTTTTTTTTTAACCTTCCCCAACTGAAACTCCATACCCGTTAAATAATTACTCCCCATTCTTCCCTCCTCATCCCTCCCCGTTGACCCCATTGACCTTTCTGTCAGTGGTGAATGCCTACTCTAGATACCACCTGTAACCGGAGTCATTCAGTAGGTGTCCCTTTGTAAAATGGCTTAGTGCATCTTAGCACAATGTTTTCCCGTTCATTCACGTGTCAGAATTTCATTCTTGTTTCAGGCTGAGGAATACACTATTGTATATATATTTACACATTTTTTATGCGTTCAGCCTTCAGTGAATACTTGGGTTGCTGCCACATGTTAGCCATTGTGAATAAGGCCGTTGTGAACATGAGTGTGCAGGGTTCCTGCCTTCAGTTCATTTGGGGTATATAACCAGAAATGGGATTGGTGGATTGTTGCTACATTTTGAAACATTTAACAATATAGTTTTTTTTTTTTTTAAAGATTTATTTATTTATTTATTTGACAGACAGAGATCACAAGTAGGCAGAGAGGCAGGCAGAGAGAGAGAGAGAGAGAGGGAAGCAGGCTTCCTGCGGAGCAGGGAGCCCGATGCGGGGCTCGATCCCAGGACCCTGAGATCATGACCCGAGCCGAAGGCAGCAGCCCAAACCACTGAGCCACCCAGGCGCCCCAACAATATAGTTTTTAATTGCTGTATTGTATTCCATTATATGAATGCAACATCATATTAACAACTCCCATGTATTCATTATTTAAATTGCTTATAAGATTATAATCTTTCTTTTCCTGTATTATATTGCCATGAATGTTTCTAACCAAATGGTTATGGTAGCTTCCTTAGGTTAAATTCCTAGAAACAATAAGTATGGACTTTATCAGGACTTCTGATACACATATCACCAAATTAACCCAGAAACATTGTCCATTAGAGTTTATAGAACCAAACAAACACTGCCTTGGTCCGTAAGTCTAACTCATATAAATGTTGCCCTTTGGAAATAATTAGGGTAAGCCCCTCCTATTACTCCTACCTCCTACCTCCAACTGTACCCCCTTTATTCTGCTTTAATAATACTAATTTAATAATACCTAAGGAGACAGTTGTGAATTCTGGGTTCAACGAAGAATCATTTGCCCCTTTCCTTTTTAATTTTTAGATTTCACTCTCAAAGTGGGTGCATCTAAGATTATTTGTATCTAGAAAGACCTAATGAAAGATAATTTGTATCAATAGTGCCCCCCCCCATGATCCTTTTGTATAGCCAGATTTGAGAAATAGTTGTCCAAATGTATAGTAGTATGCTTATGCATTGTACTCTTGGTCTGTGAGGTTGTTTTCTAGCTCATGGAGTCATCTATCAAGTGGATAATGTGAGTGGCCTGAATGATTTGAGAAATTGATTTGCTGTGGGTTTTAATCCTGAATTCTGGGACTCTGAATCCTGGATGGCTTAGTCAGCAGGCAACGGTTGGACTCAGGGTTCTGAGTTCCAGCCCCACATTGGGCATGGAACTTACTTAACAATCAAGAAATGAATCCTGAATTTTGGAAGATAATTAGTAAGGGGACTAAAGAAATCAAAATAAAGTTAGTCCATAATTAAGGGCTTGAAGAAAACAAGGAATTGATTTTTTTTATTGAGCAAAAACAAGTAACAAATATGAGGAATGGTAGTGTAACTGATTTAGGTATGTTGTGTTTACATTTTTTTTGAATTGTACAAACTCAGAAACCAAGTCTAGCTATTTCTTTATCCAGCCATTATTTATTAAGTATCTACCTGGTGTGGATCCTTAATGATGAGCTCAGGCTCTTATTGGCCATTGAAACTCACTGTGAATATTCAGAATTTACTCTTAGAATTACTGGCTTGTTCGCATAATTGGAAATAAGATAAGTGTCATGAAAATAAAACTGAAGTTGAAATGCCCAGAATCTGTTCTAACAAATCAACCAACCCCCTTTCCAGGGTTTATCTGTTCCTTGTCTGTATGGAAATAACATTTCACATAGCTTCAACTATGTTGCACATATGATTGATTTCACATTCTGTGATTGTCATTTAGCATTTATATTTTCATTATCCGTCTTAGGCATTTTTCCACCTCAGTTGTAATAGCTGGAATCAAAATATATGAAGGGACTTTGAGTTTTATATAGTTGCTTTCGTGTAGGACTTTAGCTTTAGCATACATTCATTTTCTATTACCTTGGAAACTTTTCTTTCTTAGTAGAAACCTTTTACTTATCATACCAAGTTTTGTCCAAAAAATGTAATTAAGAATTCTCTGAGTGCAGTGACTCTGCATGTGTCTTTTTGTGGCTTTTAGCAACTAAGCTCAGCAACTAACACATAGCAGAATTTCAATTTTTTAAATTGAATAAATAGCTTTGATTAATTAAGTTTCTAGAGATTGGAGTATTGTGATTCCTTGGTAGTTCTAATGCATTTTGTCACAGTACATGTTGTTAATTATTATTTTAAAATGCATTAGTCTCCTTTCTTTCATGATAAGTTTATTTAAAATTTGGCCCCTGACTATTTTTGTAAGAGATTTGAGCCAGGATCAAGTAGAATTTGCATACACAATATAACCATCAAAATGAAAATAAGCATCTCAATGCTTCTTTGAAAGATAGTAGTAGTAATAAATTCACAAAGTAAAGTCATTGAACTATTTAGAGGAAGGGAGAGACTAATGAGATTACTGTAATTAAGCATGCATTAAATGCATGACAGAGTTTCTTGATTGTCAAGTAAGAGAAATGAGCTAGCTCATATTTTGCATGTTTGTTTATAATCTGACAAGAGAAATGAATTTTTTTTTGGAGTCTATTAGTCATTCATTTATTCAAATTCATGCATTCAAATATTTGTCAAATGCCTACTAGTGGCTATAATGTGAAAAAGCCAGATTTTTCTGGGTTTACTGGGGAAGCAGTAGTGGATGAGAGGGACGGTCTCTAACACTGTGAAAACAGGTACAAGTGTGAGACATGTAGAGGGAGAGTGCTCACTCTGCCAGAAGACTCAGTGATGGTCACTGAGCAGGCAGACACTCAAGTTGACACTTAAGGGGTTTTTAGGGATTAGTTCATTAGAATTCAGAGAGAGGTGGGGAACTAAATGGATGTAGTTTCTGAGATGAGGGGAGCTCGGTATAGTGGCTGTGAAAGAAAGTCGGTGTCAGAGAGTGTAGCTCTGTGTAGCTCTCAAGGAGAGGGAGAAGAGGGAGAGTCCAAACCATTCCCCCAAGCCATTGAAAACCCTTAAGCAGGAAAATAGTGTGATTAAATCTGCGTTTGAGAGATCGCACTGTCTACAGAATGAGGGATTCATTGAAGGGGGAACAACAGTACACTCTGGAAAACCTGTCTGGATGCTGTTGGAGAATTCCTGGTGACAGGGGATGTTATCTTGGAATAGAGTCACAGCAGAGGAAATGTGGAAATATTTGAGAGTCACAGAACTCCTTATTTAGGAACTAGAACCCCCAGGATTTAGTACTTGAATGGGATGTGAGGGAGAGGCTCAAGAATGACTCCTAGTGTTCTCATGTGAGCAACACCTGTGTGGATGAGAAAACCAGACGGAAAGCAGGAAGGGCAGATTGAAGGAAGATGACAAAACAGTTTTGAACGTGTTGAGCCTGAACAGCGTAAGAGACAAAGGGAGACCCATGAAATAAACAGCTGACTATCTGGGTCTGGTATTCAAAGTACTCTGAATTCTGGAGACAGGAACTCATGAGAATCTTTATAACGTTGGTTGTATTTTAAATTGTATATATAGGGTCCTGAAAAGAGTTAATAGAGAGGAGAGAGGAGGTCCTGTGTCTGATAAAGATGATCGTGATTCTGGAGCCATTGGGCAATATGTTGTCTACTGTCACTGGTAGCAATTTGAAAGCAAGATAAGTAAAGAACTTCTAGCAGAAACCTAGAAAGAGCCTGAATCCCTGCTGTCACTGTTGAGCAGACATATTAGTTCTTGGCTGCCTATTCCTGGATTATCTATTATGAAAGACAAGTCTCTGTCTGTTTGAGATCATGATAATTTGACTTGCTAGAGCTCACAGCTTGACTTCTTTCCAACTTCTAAAACATGCAAGTTGATTATTAAAACACCGTAAGGTAACTGGTTTAATGAGGGTATGTACAAAGTTCATGGGGAATATAACTTAAGGACCACAGAAAAAGCCTCAAAATCCTTCCAGCAACGTCAAGAATGACATTCGGGAAGACGCACCATTTGATCTGAGACTTGCAGAATAAGTAAGCAACTGCCCAGATGGCGGTGTTTGAGCAGCAGGGGAGCAACGTGGTAGAGAGTTGGATGGAACGGATCAGAGACTGTGGAAGGAGGTCCTGGCTGACAGATATGAGTACAGACATAACTGTCTGATCTATTCCAGTCTCTGCATACGCCTAAAATTGCTGGAGTGTGTGATGTGAGTGGTGGTGGAAAAAAGGAGGTGGCTGGACAGGGAGGCAGGGGCTAGACTGGAAAGTCTTTGCAAAGCCTATTTAAAAAATAAAACAAAACAAAGAGTGCAATGTCATAAAAAGAATTCAACACAAGGCAGTCATTTGCAGATGGGGATCAGGCTCAGTCATGTTAGATGACCCTGGTGTTATTGAAAGAAAGAAAGGAAAATGAAACTGGAGTCAAGTGCAAGGTTCTAAGAAATATGCGGACTTCCATAGAAGACATAGTAGTAGAGTAGAGTAGGGGCGTGTGTGTTTGTGTGCGCGCGCTGTGTGTGCACAGGCACGTCCAGGGAGTGGGTGGGCAAAGGCAAGAGAGACACTGAGGAACTGTAACTTGTTATCCTGACTTGGCTGTAAAGGAAGTCGAGGACCTGGCCCACAGGGTGAGCATAAGAGTTGCTGTCAGCACCCCTAGTCTTTTGTTGTCTTTATGGCCGCAGCCAGTTCTTCCCTGGTAATGGGAATATCCATTCAAAAGCTACTGATTATGTATTAGCCCTTCCACCTGACTAGAAACTCCCAGGGGACAGGGAGACATGCAACCCTCATCTGAGGATATTGCCCTTCTCCCATCAACCTCACAGAACTTTACATGTCCAAGATCCTTAGAGAATAATTAATGGAAAAATAACCCCATAAAAAGACTGTTACAGAGACTCAAGTCTCAGGGGATGTGTGTGTGTGTGTGTGTGTGTGTATATATATATATATTCATAATTTTAAAATGTGCTTGATTTTCAAAATAAAAATGTTAAATCATGATAAAACTTTAAGAATCTCTGCAAAAACAAAAAAGAAACGATATGCCAAAAATAAATACTCGGAAGTGCCAACTAATTCAGCAAGTAGAAAAGATTCACTATGTATTTAATTGAATATGTGGGCCAGGAAAATGTTGCCATAGCTTTCTTTAACTATGAAGAACATAAATAAATATGCCTTAAAATGATTCTTGTTCCTTACCCCTTCCACCTCCAATGAGGTAAAGAATGTAAAATCACAGGGGGAAAAAATATAGCTAAATGTGCTATTTTCACTAACGTAGTTATGATATAGGAAATACTCAGAAACATGCCGGCACATACACAGCAGAATTCATAATAACATTGTGAGAAACCTTCTCATCCCTCGAGGAGAGCTGTACTGGCGAGATATTTCCTAGAAGAAAGTGATGGCTATTGAATTTGTGCCCTGATGCCTTCCTTCAAAGACTTAGGGGATGTTTAAAGTGTGTGTGTATGTGTGTGTGTGTGTGTGTTTCTGGGTCAGGGTCTGGGTCTGGGTTCATCAAGAAAGAAGAAGAGAAAGAGAACTGGGGACACCTGGGTGCCTCAGTAGGTTAAGTTTGCTGCCTTTGGCTCAGGTCATGATCCTGGGGCCCTGGGATCAAGTCCCATGTTGGGCTCCTTGTCCAGCAGGGAGCCTGCTTCTCTCTCTGTCTCTGCCTGCTTGTGCTCTCTCTCTGACAAATAAAGAAATAAAATCTTAAAAAAGAAAAAGAGAATTATGTTGGAACAAAGTTTCTTCTAAAGAGTTAGGTTGTCATTAAGTCTTTTTGCTTTACTTTATCCATGTCATTGGCTTTCATTTTCAAATCGGTGACTTTTGAAGGATCTGCTCTGGGGGCAGACTTCGTTACAGCTGCAGCAGAGAGTGTGCCTGTCATTAGCCCAGTTGCTCAGTCACTGTCTCCATTTATAGTTGGGTTTGTAAAGTGTTCAAAATAGGAACTCTGGGTTTCTGCTGATCTTGAGTCATCAAAGAAAAGAAAAGCTTTATTCCTTCTTATATTCATTTCCATCGATGCTGACATTTTTTAAGACTGACATGGTTGACTAGGAAAAAAAATGACCTTTTTTTGGTTCAAATTGACTCTACTGTGGTTTCTACTACAAAATGTCAGGATCTTAACTGCATACTTATTTAGGAATTTCTTCAGGATATGTATTTTAATACATTGCTGAAAAGGAAATTGAATCTCTTTCTCTTGGGTACTACTGGAGCCATCTTCATGCAGAAGGGAAAAGCTACTCTGCCAAGACAATATTACTCAGGTTGCTTAAATTACAAAAGTAATTGGCAAGTTTGTCCCCTGAAAGGCTAGTATTAAAAGGGGGAGGGGATAAAAGATGGCTGTATTCAACAGCCTCTTGTAACTCAGAGAACTACACCTAGAATTACAAATTCCCCAGGAAAGTAGACAAATAGAATTTGAGACAACTAAAATGTGGATCAGAGCCGTAACAGTCGGGATCCCAACACAAATGGTAGTAAGCCAATTTGAGTAGAGAGGCCCATTTGAGTAGAGAGAAGCCTGAAGGGACAGAACCATAATCTGAAGCTAGCAGAGTCTGAGCTGTCATGTTGTCGAGGCTCACAGGGACAAAGAGGGAGAGCAGTGATTTTGAACCAAGAGGTGGTGAGTGTTGTAGAGGAGAGATGCTGGAGAGGACCAGTGACCTCCTAGGCTCACATCTGGGAACTTCACAGGTAGGTGGACAGAAGAAATGAGGCCCAAGAATCGATCCGTGTTTTTCATCAGGAGCACTGTTGCCATCTTGGGTTTGACAATGATGACAATTGCTGTCTGCCCATGCAGTGGTAATAGTGTCCCCTAGTCACCATGACAATCGAGTTATCCCCCCTCATCCCAAACTTCCCTGGTCAGTAGGTGATTTTTCTTCTCCAGGTGAGAATCACTATATGTTAAACAAATAGCCCTGATCAACGTAGATGACCAGAAAGCTATATGTCTGAATCAAAAGACTTGCATATTATGGAGGGGACAAGATAGCTACCCCATCTATGATCCCACATCCACATATCAGGCAGGAAAGAGGAAATGGGCAAAGTACGGATGATGTTTAATCAGGAGAGTGTCTGTTTTCCCAGAAATGCTTAGCGTATATCTTTTTGGTCAGAACTGTGTCCCAAGGCAACTCCTATCTACTACATAGCCGAGGGAAGTATTTTAAGTTGGGCACATTGTTCCTTGAATAGAATTGAAATTCTTTGAGTAATGAAGAAAGGAAGTAGACATGAAGAGGCAGTTAGCAGCGTCTTTCCCACGAGCTACATATCTTTAGTGTCTTGGTGTGGATGAATGACGCTAGAGTAATAGAAGGCCTTGCATTCTCTCTTTCTATGCATACATTAATTTGCTCAGGAATTAATAAACAACAGAATCAGCGTGTGGTCATTCCTTTGTTAGAGCAACAAATCTAATCTTTGTAACTCAGGGTAACATGAAAACATTCTGTCATGGGCACATTTTCGGATCCCTCATAGTGTAATGCCCGAGGATGGAAGTTTAAATCTCCAGGCTTTCCCCGGGCCTGGCCTTATCCCCAGCCCAACCAAGACATCTCATGTTTTGGCAGTGAGAGCTTTTCATCTTTGTGTCCTTAAACAGTCCTAGGATCTTCAGTAAGTGTTTCTGAATTGAATGAATGACTACAAGAGAAATCGGACAGATAGACAAGGAGGAGGAGTCAGCGTTTGAGTTATCTTTGGTCAATCACTCTTTGACAGGAACCTTTGTTCTAAAATTTAGCATCTTGGTTGGGCTGGGGGTGTTTCTCTCAATACCTCTCTTCACTTTAGTGTTTCTTTCCCTTGGCCCGGTCCTCTGTTCTCTTTCCCTGGTACCTCCTTTTAGATGAATGGTGACTAAGTCTTTGGGTAATTTAATTGAAATCACATTGTTTCGTTTATTTTTGTTGTTATTGCTAGTGTTTTCGGTTAAATTAAAATGAAAAATTGCCAAAGCCAATGTCATGAAGTTTTGTTTTTCCCCCTGTGTTTTCTTGTGTGTGTGTGTGTGTGTGTGTGTGTGTTTGTAGTTTTTAGCTCCAACACTTAGAGCTAAAAATTTGGGTTACTTTTTGTGTATAGTGTAGGGTAAGGATCCAAGGTCACTCTTTTCCAGTTTTCTGCACATCCAGTTTTCTGCACTGTTTGTTGAAAAGGTTATCCTTTCCTAACAAATGATCTTGGCACCCTCATCAGAAATTATTTGTGCATGCAAGAGATTACTTCTGGACTCTCTGTCCTATTCTTTGGGTCTGTGCATCTGTCTTGATGCCACTGTCATATTGTTTGGATTTTGGTGGCTCTGTAATAAGTTTTGATATTACACAGCATAAGATCTACATTTTGTTCTTTTTCAATATTGTTTTGGGTATTCAGAGTCTCTTCAGAGTCCATATGAATTTTAGGCTGAATTTTCTCTATTTTTATAAAATTGCCAGTGGAATTTTGCTAGGGATTGCCTTAAATCTGTAGAATACTCTGGGTATTATTAACCTATATTATATTGAGTTTTCCAGTCCATGAACACAGGATGTCTTCATATTTATTTATGTCTTTATTTCTGCAGTATTTTTACTTTTTCGCTGTAAGTCTTTTGCCCTTGTTGGTTAGCTTTATTCTAAGGTTTTTTGTTTTGTTTTGTTTTGTTGTTGTTTTTTTCCATTCTGATGTAATCATAAACAGAATCATTTCCTTAATTTTTTTTGGGGGGGGGTTGTTCATTGCTAGTACCGAAAAAATGCACCTGATTTTTGTGTGTGTTTGTGAATTTTCAGAAGGCAGGAACCATGCCTTATTTGTATTTTACAGAGTTAATACAAGATAATAATAGCAGTTGCTAATATGTGTTCATTTCTGTGTTATTATTTTTCATTGATGGTAATCTTTGTCCTTTTTATTTTTATCCTTTTCTCTTTCCTATTCTAGGGCTCTACTAGCTCGACAGCCTCTCCTCCAGTCTCCACCCCTGTCACAGGACACAAAAGAATGGTTATACCAAACCAACCGCCTCTAACAGCAACTAAAAAGTCTACATTGAAACCACAGCCTGCACCCCAGGCTGGACCCATCTCCGTGGCACCAATTGGGACACTAAAACCCCAGCCTCCACCGGTCCCTGCTTCCTATACGACGGCATCGACCCCTTCCAGGCCTACCTTCAATGTGCAGGTGAAATCAGCCCAGCCCAGCTCTCTTTATATGGCTGCTCCTTCATCAGGACAATTTTACAGCCAAGGCCCAGGACCCCAGGGCTATAACACTCCCCCAGTTTCTATTTCTGGGCAGTGCCCACCTCCTTCAACACGAGGGGGCATGGATTATGCCTATATTCCACCACCAGGACTTCAGCCTGAGCCCGGGTATGGGTATGCCCCTAACCAAGGACGTTATTATGAAGCCTATTGCCCAGCGGGGCCTGGCTATGGGGGCAAAAATGACACCGATCCAGCTTATGGTCAGCAAGGTCACCCAAACACCTGGAAGCGGGAGCAAGGGTATACTCCTTCTGGAACAGGAAACCAGAACCCCCCTGGGATGTATCCAGTTTCTGGTCCCAAGAAGACCTACATCACGGATCCCGTTTCAGCACCGTGTGCACCACCGCTGCAACAAAAGGTAGGGAGCTCGCTCACATAGTGATGGGATTGCAGGAGAATATATCGTGGTCTCCTCTCCCCAGAAAACAGAACCTAACGCAAAAGCGTTATGTGCTCCTTTTATGTCATTAGGAAGTAGAGTCCCAGAGAAGTTTGAGTGAAACAGGAAAGGGGCGGGGATCCTATGTGGAGTATGTTACCAGTCTGGCTACTGATTAGTATCAAGTACAACCAGCTGTTCAGTCTTGAGGATCATCTTCCAGAAGACTCTGTATGAACAGATCAGGATAGTCTGACCAGGGAGAGAAAGGGAAAATAGTTTATCATCCAGCTATTGTCTCCTGTTTGTCAAAGCTTTCCTCTGGGGATCAGAAACTTCCTCCCACTTAGATGTTCCATTTACTTGGGCTCTGAGTAGGGAGTAGATTCTGCAGTATCTCATACTTTACTGGGGGCGGGACGTTCCCAGGATTGTAGGGAAGTGGTGTATAGGGCACACGAGATATGGTGCTGTCAGATTGGGTTCAGGTAAAGTCAGTCAGAACCCCAGCCAAGGTGGTGCTTGGGGTTCTGCCTTAAGCAGAGTGAGCCCAGGGCTGCTGGGACAGAACAAGTGGCCCTGGGCCCAGGAGGTGGGTGAGGTCAAGGGGATTCAAGATATTGCAGACACCTCATCTAGTTTCCTTTGGGAAGGGGCTACAGTATAATGGCACTCGTTTTTTGGTCTCTTGTTGATCCCCATCACTGATCCTCTAGGAAGAATCTTCCTCTCCAGGCTTTAACTATATTAGTAAAGTTTTAAAAATCCTTTGTGACAGTGGTTTGACTTAATTGCAAGTATGCATGTCTTTTAAGTCAACGCGTTCAGTTACTTCCTATGAAAAGCTAAGATATAATACCACACATACCTACTCACCTACAACTTGGGTTGTCCATGAGTGCTAGAACCAACATGATGATGTTTCCTTTCACCCTGACAAGAGTAGCCAAGGAGAATTACTTGGAAGGGATGTGATGGAGAAACCAAGCTAGTTTCCAATTAACTGGGTTGGAACTGAGCCCTCCCTTTTAGCTAGAGCTTTGAAAATCAGAAACTGCAGAGTCCTTGATTAACTGAAAGTTAAATGGTAATTGTTGAGGTGGATTATGGAAGTACGGATATGTGCCATTGTGTAACCCTTTACCCATTTGAGATTGTCAATTTCCAGACATACCTAATCCCATTTTCAACATTATAACACAAATTTGTTAGGTCCTTGCTCTCCAGATAAGGTGTTTTACTTTTTTTTCATGTGAGAATCGTGATTCTCACATGAAAGCATCTGCTCTATTATGTCCCAAAAGAATTTCAGGTTCTTTAGCTGAAAGGAACCCTTCCCAGTAGGACCTGTGAGTAACTGGAGGCACCTGAAAGGAACCCTTCCCAGTAGGACCTGTGAGTAACTGGAGGCACCTGTTAACCTTGTGAATTCTCATTACTGAAAGTGGACCAGCCATCGTCATTCTCCAGCATGAAGATTCCAAATTACAATGATACATGTTTTTGAAACATTACTCTTGGAAAGCCCTTCTTTTCAAAATCTCTCCATGCGGAGAGATTTTATTAAGGGTTTTTTTTTTGTTTTCTGTTTTGTTTTGTTTTATTTTTTACAAGATTTTATTTATTTGACAGAGAGATCACAAGTAGGCAGAGAGGCAGACAGAGAGGGAGAGGGAGAAGCAGGCTCCCTGCTGAGCAGAGAGCCTAGTGCCGCACTCGATCCCAGAACCCTGAGACCATGACCTGAGCCGAAGGCAGAAGCTTAACCCACTGAGCCACCCAGGTGCCCCTTGTTTTGTTTTGTAAGTAAAGTTTATCCAGAATGGCCAAGCTGGATAGGCTTCCTCTTTATTAACATGACAGTTTTCAAGGAAGAGTTTTTCCAGGAGGACCTGAAAACAACCAGGTCAGATAAAAAGGGTGTTATTCAACTTTACCTCACCTTGGTATAACCAAAACAAATGATCCTATGGGCGATTAAGAGTTTAGGTTGGGAAAATTGCCATCAACACTTAAACTCATATAGACATGCCGTTTTGCCCTGTCTAGAGCAACTCGACGTTCCTGTGAGAGATAGGCCTCAGGTTATGTTACGCCAACATCCCACCTGGGAAAACAGACATAAGCCAGAGCAAAAGTATGTCTAGGTGGAAGGAATCATCTGGTGAGAAGGACTGAGCCAGGAGTTCCTCGTCCACCTTTTGAACCAATCCAGCATTGTAGGGAGAAAAAAATCAGCACCCATTGCAAGAGCTGGATCTACAATGTCAGGTGCAGCCACATGATTAACATTTGGTCTGCCCCTGCTAATCCAGTCAGGGTACAGAAATCAGCTTTGATGATCCACTCACCAGAAAGCGCAGAACTTCATTTTCCTTCTTAGTGGCACAAGGTCATGATTCAGGATGATCTACTACGTTATTATAGATTCTGGATATCTGGGGATTTCTTGTCCTTTAAATTTTTTGGAAATATTTAATTTATAACCATGCCATGCATTTTAACATCGTATTGTGCATTTTAAAAATGAAAATTAAATCCTGTATTTTTGCTGCCATTATAGAGAGGAGTGCTTAGAGGTTGGTATTTCGCCATCTGTCTGTGTTTTGTTTGGGGAAGGGGAAAGAGGCCCAGGAAGCTGCAGACATTTCCTGTGTGTGTTGTGGGGGCACTGGTGGCTGAAGGGGTGGGCTTTCCACAGTTGCTCTTAGGGCAGAGCACTGCTGTATTCAACTGCACCTGTACCCAGAGGCCCTTATTGTCCCAATATTGCCACTGCTGGGTTTGCTGATGTGACTACTGGCTGGAGAAGTGAGCTCCTAATTCTAATCCCAGTTCCTCTCTTGACAGTCCTCTTTCAGCCTGGGGAAAGACCTCTTTGTGTCTTGCTTCCAGCCTCAGTAAAGTAGAACATCTTCACTAATTAATTAATGATTGCAGAGGGCTTGGAAATTTCCAAGGACTAAATAATTGCCAAGGGAGGACTATTCGGGTTTTTCACTGGCTTTCATTTATTTCCAGTTGTTTCAATCACTGATGGAAAACGGACCTTCCTATCTTAAAACAATGATCTTTTGTTACATTGAGAAGTTTGGAGGAATTTGATGTTGGACCCATTAAGGAAAAAGTGGTGGTTGTTATTAAGTGAAAGAATGAAATCTCTCCTATATTTGAGATGAGCTGCTTTGATTTCCCTGCAATATAAAAGAAGAGGGGAAAGAGAAGGAGAGGAGAGACAAGAAGAAAAAAATAAAGAACGGAAGGAGGCAGTATAAGAACCTATAAAGTGTGGGGGATCGTGATTATATTTATGTTCCCATAATGTGCTGAGCAGTGAATTTGCATGCTACAGTAGACCATAATGTGTTTCCTGGACCATCTGAGCTGAGTTCCTTGAAAAATATTGTTATAAGCAAGTTTTCATAAGAGAAATATTCCTTTCCCACTGGAAATCCTCTTAAAGACACAGTGGAATCTTTTCTTTTGGCTCTTTTCTAAAAGCTCCTATTGGCTAGCTGCCCTGCAGTTCACGAGACTCTTGTCCTATGCATTATCTGCCCACGCCCATGAGGTGCCATGTGCCTTTTCTCCAATATTCAGATAAGGTGAGTCAGGCTGAAAGCACCAGAGCCAGGACCTGGAGGCCAGTCATCGCTCTTGAGTGCACAACCACCCAGGGGCAGGTCAGCTTTAATACCCACTTCTTGTCCTGAACCTAATCTGTCTTAGCCTCCATTTTATTAAAGAAAAATGGTATTTGCCTCACAGTGTGTGAGAAGTATTAATGCTATGCATCCCAGGGAAACTTGGAAGGAGAGGTAGGCTTCTACTGGAGTGGGGGATTTTGTTAAATTCTAAAATCATTTGCTGTTAACATCTTCTTGAAAACCTCTTCATGATGGTGAGAGTGTGGAGATCAGCAAACTATACTTTTCAATAAATCCGACACAAAGTTGTTTTTGTTTTGTTTTGTTTTGTTTATGTTTTGTTTTTTTGTTTTGTTTAGTTTTTGTTTTTGTTCTTAATCCAGAGTTAGGACAGATCACTGCTCTGCATTTAGCTTTTGAATCTGGGGCATATTTAATGGTATAGAGAAGAGAGTGAAGGCAGTGGACTTTTAGGGTCCATGTTAAAGGGTCCTAAGATCTATAATTTTGTTACGATTCAGAAAATCCTAGAGAAGGTTGTTATGGTGGTATTTCACACATTCAAATAGTATCAAAATGTGGAACAAACTTTCACTGTGGAAAAGAGATGGATATCCGTATTGGGTGAAACTGCAAGCAAATGGCAGGACTTTGGAGAAAGCTTTCCTTTATGGTAAACCGTGTACTAAAATAGCTCTCAATTCCAGGATCAGAGGAACAAAAAAAGAAGAGATGGTTAGGGTGGGAGATGAGCAGATGCAGAGAGATGGATGCCTTGGGCCAGGTGCTAATACCTGGGTACATACAGAGGTGAAGATGAAGAGGTTGCTTGATGAGACACTGAGAGAACATTAGTAATCCCCGCTTTGTACAGGGTTTTTCAGTTTCCAAAGTACGTTGTTGACCCCACAGAGGCCACAGGGTTCAAAAACTCAGGATTGAGACTTACTCTCTGTAGATCATATATCAGATTCATGGGAGAACCACGGTTTTGATGTGGGTCTTCTGAATATTGTCATCATGTTTTCCCCCTAGTTAGCCCAGCATGTTGTCATGCTTTGGTGTTTGGATGGTGGGAAGCACCACATCGGCAGCACCAACCCCTGGCCGTGGCTCCCCCGTGGCCCTACTTGCTGGCAGACATGAAAGTGGGCTCAGGCATTTGTGGTGCGGTGCCATGAGATCAACAAATAGAGGGGAAGAACCCTGTTCATCCCTGCAGGACATCCATCCTGGGGCTTGTCTTCTGCTTCCCTATCACCGGTGTACAACTTCCCCTGTTGTTTCTACCTCACAGTGTCTAAAATCTGGTTTCTTATCTAAATCCCCTTGGTACTATCCTAGTTCCGGTGTTTAATGTTTCACCTGAGTTACGGAAATGGCGTCTTAATGGGTATCTCCACCTCTACACTCTGCCCACACCCGTCCATCCCATGTATGTGAGCAGATGAATCGTTCTACCTTACAGCTCTGCCTTTGTCAATAACTGCCTTTAAAAAACAAAAAACAAACAAACAAGAACTCAAAAAAACCTTCAAAAATTCCCAGCCAGTTATGGAATGAACTGAAACCACAGCCTGGATTTCCAGATTCATCTCCCCCTTGAAGCCTCCCAACTTCTAGCTGAGTGCTTCTCTTTCTAGTTATTTCTCATCTTTGTAGCTTTCCTCATGGAACACCTTCCTGCAAGGCTTTCTCAGACCTTCCCCCAAATAAATAAAAGAGCCGGACATCTAATGTGACTTAGGAAGACCAAGGTAATGGGTTAATCTCTCTTATGATGCCTTCTCTTTGTAAGATCAAGTTGTACATTATTTCATCCTTTCCTTTGGAAGTTTCCACACTCTTCCTGTACTAGGGTCATGTGTACTAATCTTCTGCCAGCCTCTGCCCCAGCATATACTGGAATCTATGGTTTAGGGGGTGAAGACGGTATCTGAATGACCCTGTCTCCTCCAGAGTAACTAACACAGTACGTAACACATTCTTGTATAATAAAGGTGCTTGAAGAAACTCCCCACATCCTACTGAAATACGGAGAAAACCCTGCTTTAAAACTTATGGGGTTATTCAGCAAAATGCCAAAATCCAAACCTACTGCACCAAGTCCTATTAGGTGACCTCAGGAACACAGGCACTGTCACATCAGCAACTCAGTATCCAAAGGAGTTAGCTAATATCTCACAGTCACCACCGTGCTAACATTTTACATTCCTTCTGGAATATGTGTGTGTACATGTATGCTGTTACGTACACAGTCTTTTTTATTTCCCCACTTGCCACATGTCCATGGAACTTGTTGATTCATATTCTTTCATCAACCTTTGGAGGTTTGATTTACATTCAGTAAAATGTGTCTATTTTAAATGCATGCAACAGTGAACCTTTGACATACATATGTACCTGTGTAACCCCCACCACAATCTCGAGAACATTTCAGTTATCCCAGAAATCCCCCTCATTCCCTGCTGCATTCAGTCCCCTTTACCCTCAGCCCCAGGCAACTGGTCTGTGTTCCAACATAGGTTACATTTCTCCTTTCCAGAATTCCATATAAATGGAATCACACCATAGTATACACGCCTGTGTCAGAGCTGCTTTTATCACTATATGTATTTTTTTTTTGAGTTCCATTTATGTTGTTGTGCATATCAGTAGTCATTCATTTTAATTGCTAGGCAGTGTTCCATTGTATGGGTACACTGCATTTTCCTTAGCCATTAACTACTTTGGGCACATTTTTTTTTTAAGATTTTATTTTTATTTATTTGACAGAGAGAGATCATAAGCAGGCAGAGAGGCAGGCAGAGAGAGATGGGGAAGCAGGCTCCCCGAGGAGCAGAGAGCCCAATGCGGGACTTAATCCCAGGACCCTAAGATCATGGCCTGAGCCGAAGGCAGAGGCTTAACCCACTGAGCCACCCAGGCGCCCCTTTGGGCACACTTTTAATTGCATTTTGAACTATGAGTAAGGCTACTGTGAACATCCATCTGCCAGTTTTTATATGGACATAGTTCTTATTTCTCTTGTGAAATACCCAACAGGAGCATTTCTGAGACATATGGTTAACCATTTAACTGCTTAAGAAACTAACAGACTTTTCCTAAATGTACCATTTTACATTCTCACTGGCATTGTATGAGAGGTCCAGCTGGTCCTCAGTCTTGGCAACTCTTAGTCTTGCTATTGTCAGTCTTCTTAATTTTAGCTATTTTCATACTTTATAGATGCATCTGATTATGGTTTATATTTATTTCCCTTTTGACTAATGATGTGGGATGTCTATTATTTATGCACTTATTGGCCATCATTTGTCTTCTTTTGAGAAGTGTCATCAAATTCTTGGCTCATTTTTTATTTTATTTTTTATTTTTTAAATTTTATATTATTTTTTTTCAGTGTTCCAAGATTCATTGTCTATGCACCACACCCAGTGCTCCATGCATTATGTGCCCTCCTTAATACCCACCACCAGGCTCACCCATCCCCCCCACACCCCCTCCTCTCCAAAACCCTTAGTTTGTTTCTCAGAGTCCACAGTCTCTCATGGTTTCTCTCCCCTTCCAATTTCCCCCAACTCACTTCTCCTTTCCTTCTCCCAATGTTATCCATATTACTCCTTATGCTCCAGTGGTAAGTGAAACCATATGATAATCGACTCTGCCTGCTTGATTTATTTCACTCAGCATTATCTCCTCCAGTCCCATCCATGTTGATACAAAAGCTGGGTAGTCATCCTTTCTGATGGAGGCATAATACTCCATTGTATATATGGACCATATCTTCTTTATCCAGTCATCTGTTGAAGGGCATCTTGGCTCTTTCCACAGTTTGGCGACTGTGGCCATTGCTGCATGGGATACAGCTGGGGTACAGATGGCCCTTCTTTTTACTACATCAGTATCTTTAGGGTGAATACCCAGTAGTGCAATTGCAGGGTCATAGGGTAGCTCTATTTTTAATTTCTTAAGGTTTCTCCACACTGTTTTCCAAAGTGGCTGCACCAACTTGCATTCCCACCAACAGTGTAAGAGGGTTCCCCTTTCTCCACATCCTCTCCAACTTTTTGTTTATTGTCTTGTTGATTTTGGCCATTCTAACTGGTGTAAGGTGGTATCTCAATGTGGTTTTGATTTGATTCTCCCTGATGGCTAATGATGATCAATATTTCTTCATGTGTCTGTTAGCCTTTGTATGTCTTCTTTGGAGAAGTATCTGTTCCTGTCTTCTGCCCATTTTTTGACATGATTATCTGTTTTGTGTGTGTTGAGTTTGGTCCATTTTTTAACTGAATCGTTGATTCTTACTGAGAGTGGTAAGGGTGCCTTGTATATTCTGAGTCAGGGTCTTTAGGTATATGCATTTCAAGTATTTCTTCCTGGTCTGTGACTTAACTTTTCTTTTCCTTTGAGATGAGCTGCTTCATTTTCTGAACAGGAGTTTTTAATTTTGATCAAGTTCAGTTTATCACTTTTATCCTTTTATAGTTTATACTTTTTTTCCTTAGATATTTTTTCTTCCCTGTGGTCACAAAGATTGTATTCTTGCATTTAAAAAAAATATTTACCAGTAAATTTAGCGCTATAATTACCTAGGCACATTTGACAAAAATTAGTTGGCCATATATGTGAAGATCTATGTGGACTCTGTCTTCAATTCCAATAATTTATATATGCCAATGCCATACTACCTTTATCACTAACTTTAATAGTAGATTTTAGAATCAGGCAGTACAAATTTTCCATCTTCGTTCTTTTGAAAGTGTTTTGATTATTCTGAGTCTTTTCAATTTCCATATAAATTTTAACATCAGCCTATCAGTTTCCACAAGTAGCCTGCTGTGATTTTGATTCATATTTTGTTGAATCTATAAGTCAATTTGAAAAGAGTTTATATTGTAGCAGTGTTGCCTTCCAAACCATGAACATGGTATATCTTTCATTTGATTTTGATTTTTATTAATTTCTCTCAACACTGTATTACAGTTTTACACATGTTCTGTTAAGTTATCCCTAAGCATCTCACATTTTGAATGCTATTGTAAATGATATTTTTTAAAAAGTTTCAATTTGTAGTTGTTGGCTGTTATTATATAGTTTTTTTTTAATTGACCTTGTATCATATGACATTGTTAAATTTAACAGTTTTACGAGCTTGTTTAAGACTCCTTTGGCTTTTCTACCTGATCAGTTTATCAGCATATAGTTGTCAATTCACTTGTTTATTTCCTTTGTGGATAAGAGTCTAGCCATCAAATTCTTACATTTGGAAGATAGGCCTTTTTGGTTGAAGAAAAGGTTTTTCACAAAATTGAAGAATGTTAATTGGAAAAAATAATAAATCTTTAGCATTTCCTTCTCTAGATTAGCCTACTGAAACTGTCAGTCATCTTTAGAACTTTAGAAGTCATCTTTAGAACTATTAGATCATAATTCCTTAAACTTACAGATAAGAAAACTGAGGCCTGAAGTGTTACTGTGATTTGAAGAGTTAGTTATACAACTAGTAGGTCGCACATATCAGTAAAACTGGTTTTTTTATACCACAGTTCCTTTGCATTGGCTCAAAACATATGAGATCAGGAGTATAAAGGAGCTTTAAAAGGTGTGATAGTCATTGCCAAAAGGAGCTTACACCTACCCTTAGACTCCCCGTCAGTTTTATACATTCTCTAATCACAGAAAATTGCTATCTTCTCAGTGTTCTTTGTTCTGTCTCATACATAGTTGTTCCTCCTGTGAAAAGACTTGTTCTTAGGGTCTGTATGATTTTTTTACTCAGTCCATGATTTCTTCTTCCCCTAACTCTAAAATTTATCATCAGAATGGATGTCCTCATACACTAAGAAATGTCTGTGAATATTATTCATTTTGCTAATCCTATTTCTTCAGCGTTTTAGATGTTTAGAAATATTCCAGGTCCCTAATCTTTGTAGAAAATTAAGTAAATCACTTTAAACAAATGATTCTAACAATATGTAATTTTTTGCATTTATAGAGCTCAGAGAACTCACTTCAATTTACCATTGTTTTGTCTTTGTTCTATTTCATTCCTATAGTGAAAGAACTACCCAACTAAATGATAATGTCCCTCTAGAATTTTTTTACCCCCCGAATGGCCAGCTGCAAACACTCATGCTGTCCTGTCTCAGAAGATAGACTATGGTTGTCTTCCCCAGCAAACAAAGAAGTTTGCCCATTATTGGTGTATAATGATTAGTGGTGAATATACATACTTTTTAAAGATTTTACACACACAGTATTAGGAAATGTTCCCATAGTGAAAGTCAAATAGTTGACTTTCCAAAAGTGCCAATGCCAAGCAATAACGATTTACTTGTTATTTTAGCTGTTTGATTTAGGAATATGGAAAACTCAACTTTTAGATACACTCTTGGCAAAGAATATGGTGTTTGCTCTATTTTATCCTTAGAACTCAGTGAATGTTCTTCAGAAAATAAATTTGGTTAACCTCAGAAGGTTACTTACTTACAATATTATTTTGAAATACATAAATAATAACATGTAATATTTTTATAACCCCATATAAAATTTTACCAATTTCATATATGTGGAAAACTCTTTATCATGTCCAGGGGCAACTTGTCTGGTATCCCATTAATACCAAATGTCAGAGATAGGGTGAGAAATGGATCTTCTGACTGCTAGCCCAGAATTCTCCCATTCCATAGCACTTGCCTCCATTTAGCTCATAGTAGTTATTCAAATATCAAATATCCCTTGGCTCCAGAGTCTGGAGAATACAAATTTAGAGTTGTGTTTCTGAGATATAACATACATTTAGCATTATTTGAACCCCAAAATTCAGTCAATACTATATTATCAAGATTTAAGCAGTTGAAACTATACACTAATCTAAGTTCAAAATAAAAGATACCCTTTTATTCAGTCTTCATAAGTATTTGGTGTATTTATATCTCTTCAACCATAGACAATAAATTTATTTGGGACATACCTTTAGGGATTATTGTGAAAATATAGACTAAGAGGGTATAAGAATGCTAGTCATATTCATTTGGGATCTGTTAGATATTACTTGTTTTTTTTTCCTGGTCTATACTTAACATCTTCAACAAAAATTTGGATAGTTACTATAAAAATATTCCCAATTTTTACCAGAGGAAATCCAGTTTTCAGTCCTGCTATCCATCCCATTCAAAAGACAAAAAGTATTAATTAAGCAAGCTCTATAGAAAATAACTGGTGCTAGCAATCCCTACAGAGGGCAGGGAAATTTCTAGTGACTTGCAGAGAACTGGGAAAGAGTTTGAAAAGGCAAGCGGGGGAATATGGACCATAACCCAGCAAATGTAGCCCATGGGCTGAATCTCACATACCACCTGATTTTGTAGCTCATGTTTTATTGAAATATAGCCATGCCCACTTATTTATTACCTATGACTGCTTTCTGACTACAGTGGTAGAGTTGAGAGTTACAGTAGAGGATGTATGGTCTTCAAAGCCCCAAAGATTTACTGTATGTTACTTTACAGAAGAAGTTTACTGACATCTTATTAAAATATGGAAACACTTCACAAAACATAGATTCTCATTAAAATTTCTTGAATATTTCTCAACTATTCTTTCTTATACAGTAGATTGAGAATCTTGAGCTGGAGGTTGTTTCAATGGTCAGTGATAATTTGGGGGAAGGAAAGAATTAAAAATCAAACCCAAAAACCCTACTACTTGGCAGAATGGATTCTGTATCCCTCCTGGCAAACTTCTATTGAGCCTTCAGAATCTATCAATATTAAATCTTAGAAAAGCTTGACCATTCATTCACCCAATCTCCTACACATTATTGTCATTCCTCTGAAGTTTCTCATAACATTTTTCTTGTTCTTTTACCATAACATACATATTAGTAGATATCTTAAGTATATCATAACTTTAGGGTTCCTGGGTGGCTTGCTTAACTGGCTGACTCTTGATTTTGGCTCAGGTCCTGATCTTGGGATGCTGGGATCCAGCCCTATGTCCAGCTCTGTGCTAGGGGGACAGTCTGCTTGCAAATTCTCTCCCTCTCCCCTTCTCCTTACTCCCAGGATCTCTCTCTCTTTCTCTAAAATACATAAATAAGTCAGTAAATAATAACTTTATTGGAATAGAATTCACATAGTAGAATTAACCCACTTAAAATGTATAGTTTAATCCATTGTTTTTAGTATATTCATGAAGTTGTTTGACCATCATCACAATCTCTCACCCTAGAAAGTTTAAAACTCATACTTACTAATTCCCACTTCCTATTTTCCTCAAATCCTCCAGACTACTAATACTTTCTGTATCTATAGATTTGCCATTTCTGAACATTTGGATTCAAACAATATATAGTCGTTGGTGACTGGATTCCTAGCATAATGTTTCCAAGTTCCGTTCATGTTGAAGTACATCTGAGTACTTCATTCCTTGTTATTGCTGAATACCAGGCCATCGTACAGACATACATCCAATTTATCCTTTCACCAGTTGAGGGACACTTTTTGGAGTTTGTTTTTCTTGGCTCTTATGAGTATTTGAGTTCAAGTTTTTTGTTTGTTTGTTTGTTTGTTTGTTTTTGTTTGTCAGAGAGAGAGCACATAAGCAGAGGGAGCAGCAGGCAGAGGGAGAAGCAGACTCCACGCCAAGCCAAGGAGCCTGATGAGAGACCTAACCCCAGGCCCCTGAGACCATGACCTGAGGCCAAGGCAGACACTTAACTGACTGAGTCACCCAGGCATCCCTGAGTACAAGTTTTTTTTTTACTGTACATATGTTTTCAGCTCTGTTAGGTATATAGGTCGTGTTGTAATTTCCTAGGTTATATGGTAACTTCATTTTTCACCTTCTATGAAGCTTGGACTGCTTGGACTGCTTGCCAAAGGGGTTATACCATCTTGGTTTCCCACCAGCAGCTCATGGGCATTCTGATTTTTCCATCTCTGCATCCCATTGGATTTTAATGACACTATATGTCTGTCTCTTCAAGTATACATTTCTGTTCTTCAAGGGTGTGACTCAGGTCTACTGGGGTTTTGTTTCTTATATTCCAAAGATGGTACAGTGCCTATAGTAGGAACTTACGAATTCATGAATCAGTGAGTCAGTAAGTCAAAGAACTTGAGTTACTGACTTGATATGGCTTTGCATACAGTTCCTATTACTGAGAGTTGTTAATGTGGTTCTTTTTGAATATGTGTGTTCTTACTGATGTTCTTTTTGTTTTTTGTTTTTTTTAATTCTAGCTGTGTTCCCAGTCTCGTGTAGGCTTTAGATCCTAGCTTGCATCGCCAGTAGATTACTCTTCATTTAGATGCACTTTTTTTTCCATCACTGAGGCTAATTTCCCAGCTTGCATCATTGTAGAGTTTTTCTCTTGCTGTGGTCAACTTGAACTGCTCTTGTCTCTGTCCCTTACAGCACAGTGCTGTGTATAGTGAACTTTTTTTCATCATTGAGGGGATATCACCTCACCCAACCCTGTTTTTCCCACAGGTGGCTGTTAACCTTTTCAGTCCTGATGGTTCTGCTCTTCTAGGAGCTCAGGCCTAACACCCGAAGTTGTTTTGACTCTTCTTCATCACACAGCACATGCTTTCAAGGCGGCGATGAAATAATATCTCTTCTTACCACCTCTCCTGCCCTTTCCCTGGTGGAAGCCTAGTCCGGCCTTTCCTGAGTTATTACGTTGGCCACCTACTGCTCTGTCTTTTCCACTCTGGTCCCACTTTGGCCTGTTCCAACTTAGAGTGATTCTTGAAAATCGAATTATTTCACTTTCCTGCTCAAAACTCTTCAGCAGCTTGCCAGCTCCACACCTTCCCCTTGAGGGAAGCAGGCATGGTGCTTACAAGGCCCAACTCGTTTGTCCCCTGGTAACTCTCTGACTTCATCTACCCCACCCGCCTTCCCCCTGCTCCAGGCACACCCCATGCAGGCACACTCCTGTGTCAGGGTCCTTGTTTCACTGACCTTCTGCCTGAAATGCTTTTCTCCAGATCTCCACATAGCTTGCTCTCTTACCTCCTACAGGACTTTATTGAAACGTGCTACTTTGCTGAGGAAGCCTTCCCAGACTACCCTACCAAAAATACCTCCCCTGCCCTAAAATGCCCTTATCCACCTTTACTTTCCCCTGTAAATCACCGTCTAACCTAAACATTTTCATCATTTGTTCTTTATTTCCCTCCCCCTTGAAGGTGTCATAATAATACCAAAGACATTTGTCCTTTTTGTTCATTGCTATATAGTGACCATTGACTGACAAGCAATAAATCCTTGGAAAAGATGCCTTAACGAGTGAATGAGTAAATGCTGAGAACAGAATCATTCTGTCTGGTAACTTTTCATCCATATAGCTATTATGTGGGAAAGGTCACAAGTTCTGAGGGCCTCCAGTGTATGACACCCACTTTATGTAGATTTCCCTAAACTCTATACCCCCCACTCCACCCAAGTCTCCTGGCCCTCCTTTCCACACCATGTGTTGTCTATTTTGATAATGTCTACGTAGTAGAAAGACTTTGGAACTTGAAATCAGCTTTGAGATTGAGTTTCAAACCATAAGGAAAGTTGTGTGTGATGACAGATGTGGAGGTACTTTTTGACTATAAAATTCCATACCTGTGTAAGAGATTATTTTAATATTTGGAAGGGCTTAAGCTACAGGAGGGGGATTAAACATCTTAAGTGACAGATGGTACTATTAAATATTTTAAAGCTGTGTGGATTAATAGCTGCTAATATTGATTGAGCATTTATGTCAGGTACTGTGCTAAGTACTTTCTGTGAATTAACACACACAGTCTTCTCAGTAACACTAACAGTTTTAAAAAGTGCTATTCTAGTTTGCTGAGAAAAACTGAGTCTTAAAAAGATTAAGTAGTGCTCCCAACCCAGAAACTTTCATGAATATGAACAGTTAGGTGTTTAAGCAGGAGAAATTGTTTTACTGTGTCACGTGGCTTTATTTGATCATTGGTTCTTTTATTGAAAACTATTCATTGCCCATTTTGTGGTGCTGGGATTAGAGTCAGGAACAGAATAAGATTGCTTTCCTCTTCAAACTTATATTCTATTTTTTTTTTTCAAAGGGTAGGGAACAAGACAGTTTAGGCAGGGATACTGGCTCAGTATAAAATAAAAAGAAGAATTTTAATACTGGGGTAGAGAGTGATTTAGGTAGCCAACTCAGGAAAATCACTGAAGGAGTGACATTTGGGCTGAACCCTGAATAGTGTAGAGGGGTCAAGTCTTCTAAGATCTGGATGAAGAACATTCTAAGCCAAGGACAGCAAGGATGAGTCCTCCGACTTGGCATTGAGAAGAATAGAAAGCCAGGGTGCTGGAACGTAGTCTGTCGAAGAGAATGGAATACAGTGAGATGGGAGAGGTAAGCAGGGTCCAGATCTTATGGATCATGGTAAGGAGTTTGTCTTTATTCTAAGTGAAATGAAAATCCACTGGAGCATTTTTAGCAAGGGAGTGATAGGGCTTGGTGTTGTTTTAAGGTAATCCCAGCCACTGTGTAAGATCATAGTGGATGTAGGAGGCTTTCGTAGGCTCTGGCGCTTCTGTAGTTTTCCTAAACACTGTTGAGAAGGTGGGCTTATAAACTTTCTTATTTGAAAATAAGAGCTTTTATATTAAGAAATATGAACGCATGGGCCACTTCGTTAGTATGGAGTTTGTATCTCCAAATTCTATAGTTGTGTCCTAAGGCAGACTCCCAGCCTCGAGCCCCAGGGGCAGTGGTGGGGAGTGGGGTATGATTATGAATGAGAAGCGAAAACAAAAGACACACCAGTCTCTCTCTCAAGTGTCAGAGAGAGGTTTATGCAAGCAATGGAATGCCATGCAGGCAGTAATGGGAGTCATAATAGTTCAAGATGTATGAGTTTGGGGGATGAACTAATATTGCATGTTCTACGGAACTTCCAAACTTCAGATTTTACTGAGCCAAAAAAGACACAGTCTGACACCGCTACATTTTTCAGTTGCTCTGGAATAGTTAAAAACTGAAAACTCTAAAGTCAGGGACAGTGTAGTCATGGGAGGTGGGGATGGGGGGATGAAGGTGTCACCTACTTCTGTTACCGAGGCAATGTCAGGAGGCTTGCAGGAACATTCTTTGAAGCAACCATGGATCCTTCTGGTGGTCTTCTCTGGTTTCCCTTCTCATCCTTCCCTCTACCACTGTGGCAATTTAACGATCAAGAGCAAATAATGACATCAGTTCGTCAAGACTTCCTATTCACACCAGGTGTTTCTCACCTTAACTGTGCTTCTTATCAACTCACTGTACCCTTTACAAGTTATCCCTTTGTCTTGAAATAACTTCTGCAATATTTTTCATGCTTCGTAATATTCTCGGTATAAATGGTCCAAAGTGTCTATCAGTAGAAACCTGCTTTCCCAGCAGTCGTACTGGGACATCTTAAGAGTCTTCCAAACTGCTTTCAAAATAACCCTGTCTGGACAGGCACATAAATAGTTTAGCCACATTGTTTATTCCATGAGTACCACCAAGCATATATGAGTTATGTAGTAATATTTTAGGAAAAAAAGCATTGATGAGATATGTAGGTCTTAATTATAATTAGTAATGCTAATGTATGGCTGCACAGACCTATTTTCTTAAAATTTTACTTTCAGTAAATAGCACATACCATCTAGATACCATTTTTCTTGATACCAAGGGACATACAAAAATCAGCTAAAACTTAGCTCATCCTCAAAGAGCTTAAAATCTAATGAGAAAGATCAGATATGTATTACTGGTGATATGGGTCTCTGACTATTCACTTCTTATTCATCAGGGTGAAGTATTATTTTAAAAAAATAGAGCTGATATCCCTACTCTTTTAGAGAATAGAGCATTTCCCCCATGGTCAGCCACACATGGACCAAGAGCCCTTGTGAAACAAAAATCGTAAAAGTGCTAAAAGAAAGCCCCTGGGAAAGTTCTAGTGGAGGTAGAAAGAGTGGATCAATTTTGCAAGGCTTCATGTAGTATATGACCCCTATTAGTCTTGAATCAGTGGAGATGGGGAGTGGGGAAAAGGAGACAAGATTAAATTGTGTAATTGCCAAGAACATCTAAAAGCTGGGGAATCAAAAGATCTTCCTTAACTTAGATTAATTTCAATATTAATTGAGTGCCTTTCTGATTCTCCACATTTATAGCCATCTGTCTCTAAAAATAAGATCAGTTTCAAAGCTGGCTCACTACTTATATCTTTGCATGTGATAGCATAAAGACAAGCATGCATAATGAAGACCCTAACATAACTTGATGTTACTGACCAAAGTTAGTAGGTAAGTAACACCTCTCCCAATGTTAAATATTTTGCAATAGTGAATTTTAATGACTTGGAGCCCATGTCCTCTTAGGAAGTAATTTTAAACCATTGGGAAATGTCTTGTTTAAAACACTATCGTGGTAAAATGTTCACACATTCTGAAGTTTTAAAACCTGCTCTTAAGTGTGAATGCTAGAAGTCACCCAAATTAAATCATTATTGCTTTACCCAATGCCTTTTTATGCTTTGGTTCATTTAGTCCTCTCAAAACCTATATGAAGAAAATACTATTAATATCTGTTTTTTTTTTTTTACTGAGTGGGAAAGTAAGATACAGAAGGATTAAGTTACTTGCCCATGACCGTATGGCCCAAGCCCTTAACCATTAAACCACACTGTCTCCTTGTAAAGAGATATTTACAGAAATTTACACTGATGTTTAGCCATCCGGCTTTAAATCTTAAATCTAGTTCTCTTCTGATCTAGAACAGGTCCCATATGCCAAGCTGCTGAAGATCCCCCTTCTAAAATAAGAATACTGGAGGTTATCTGCTAGGAAAGCTTCCTAATTATTTTTTTCAAATAGAGGACATTAGCTCATCTCTTCATCTTTCATCTGCTGGTCTGCCCTGCCAGACATTTTTGAAGCAAGTGGCAGAATGAGGGGTGTGGTGGCTGGGCCATGGAATGGCACTAAGCAGAATGACTTCAGTCTCAGAGAAGAAAGTACTACTGAGCTCTGAGAGATGCAATACAAAAGCTCAGGACATCTCAGAGCCAATGTACTGCCTCAGCACAGTGCTCCAAGTGTGAAGAAGACTTGAAGCAAGACCAACAATGGCCAGTTTCTTAAGAGTGATATGATGTAACCCAAACATGTCTACTCTTTGCCAAATGCCAGGAGTAACAGTGTTTCGTATATTTGCATGAATAATTTACAGCATCACCGAATGGCTGATACAAAGAAGGTAAGGGGAAAGAAAATCTTAAAATAAGCTGTAAAATCCAGCCCATTTATGTCTGAAGTTTAGAGTCAGTCAAACAAAACAGATTTTCCATACACCAACAGCATTTGCCATTGATTCAAAATAAGCCTGTTCTGAGAAAGGATTGATTAAATAAATAAATATCTAAAAATTGCCTGTCTTGAAACCCTTGGGTAGAACATTGAGTTGCGTTCCTACAGGAGGAATGCCAAATGAGCAAGCCTAGGCCAGGTTTGTTTGGAAAGCCTTATTTGGAGAACCATGGAAGTGTGAACGTGATCACATGAGAAGCTGGGGACTGTTCAGCCTTCTGTGATTGTTCTATGAGTTCTAGTACCAGGCTATTAATAGGGAGTCAAGCACAAGTGTGCCGCTGCAGTTTTGTTTTTTTTTTTTTTAAACTTTCATGGATCATATTTACAAAGACCCATTTCTTTAGCAAGAGACTTTGTGGTAAGGGAGTCATTGGTTTCCATTTTATATCCTTTTGTTCCATGCTTATATCCAATGTTCCATGCTTATATCCAATACTCAATGTTAACTTTCCCTATTCAAAAACAGAAGCCTAGTTTTCCATTTTGAGGGTCAACTGATTGCAAAATCAAAAAGTTACTCCAGCATATTTGCTCAGTGGTTGGGGAGTTCATAGATCTTTAGATAGTCAGAGACCAAATAAACGTGTTACCTTTGCTTTTCTAAGAAGCCATCTTGCCCATTCACAAGAAATTAAGATCAAGAGAATGTCCAATGCCTCAAGGGCAGAGGTAGGACTTTAAATCTGGGTGGTTGAGGATGGTTCTTTATCTATGTTCGTAGATGCTTTGTGATTACCTTTGATAAAATGACTGGGAATGTTTTCATCCAATATATTCCATATCAATTCTCTTTCTTTTCAAAAAAGAACTCAGATGGACAGACAATGAATAATTACCCTCTTTTATAGATGATGATAAAATTGTAGAGAAGTCAGTCACTTCCTCAATTTTGCACACTACATAAATCATAGAATCCTCATTCCTTGTCTATAAAACCCATAGCATGAAACAGGTGGAACTAAAAGAAATTGCACTTCGCAACTTTTCTGTTTGCAGAATGCCCCTTTCTGTGGCTTAACATTTAGATAGAAAAATAAGAAATGTGCTAAAGAAGACACAGCATATGACTTTTAGGGGGACATAACTTATCCCATAACAATTAGGTAAGAAATGAATATTTATTATAAATGAGAAAAGCAAATGCAAACACTTTAAACTGATTTTTTAAAAGCTGTGAAATATAAAAACCACAAAATTCAGGAAAAAAGTGTCTTAATTAACAATTAATTAAAGGCTCGATGACTCTGTCTTACATCTTATGGCTATAAGCTCTCCGGTGACTTTCCCATGCAAACTAATTTTCTAGTGTTTTCTTTAGGAAGACTGGAAAGATAATTTCAGTCTTCTAGCATGGTTGATAGAAAGTTATTGAGAAAGTTACTATTATGTCTGTATTATTAAAAGTTTGGAAAACTTCCTTTTATCTGCATGACTTATCAGTGATATTTTAAAACTTACGGTGATTGTCAAATTTGAGGAGACTACTATCCAGTTTCTTTTATTTGTCAGCTACTGGGAAAAATACCCGTGCTGTTACTGTAAGCTCATACCCTGACAAACTCTATGTTGTGAAATTCATATCCACAAGGAAAAATCAAGGCCGTGGTGCCTTTATAATTGCTTCCAGGACATTGCTGAGCACATTCCTGGTAAGAGAAAGTAACACCTTTTGCATCATTGGGTACCCAGTAGCCCTCCCTGCGTGTGTACTTTTACACATCTGATGATTGGTAGAATGTTTGGCCGACAGCTTCTAGTTCCCCAGACTTCACACACTGCTTCACTCCTCCACCGGCATAATCTACCCACACACTGGGTGTTGTAGGAAACATTGATATCACGGGCTTTCTGGCTCCGTATCTCTGACTCCCAGAACTAGGAGAGCTAGTGGGCCAGGGGCATTTAGAGTTTTCCAGGAAGCCATTGCTCCAGGATTATACCTGGCAACGGCCTCTGTGCATACCATAGTGACTGCATGTTACGCAGATCTATGACACCATATTCAATGAAATGTGTCCTCCATAGAACTTGCTCTAACCAAACCCCAAATTTCCGCCACCATTCCACACGAGTGTGTGACAGACAACAATCAGAATGGAAAGACACAGCAGTGAACACATTGCTTAGCCCCACCCCCCCCACCTCCCGCCAGGCCATTAGAAGGGGTCAAAGCATGTGAGAGACCCTAAAGTTTCCTTCCATGCCATTCCACACATATTTGAACATATTTCTTCTTCTCTGGGTACTTGCTTGGAGAGAGTTATTTCTTCTTTCCTTCCTCCTCTTCCTCAAACATTTATTTAGTGCATACTGTATCCCAGACATTGTGTTGGGAGGGAGAAGACACATAGATTAATGTATATAACCAAAGCTGTTAATGATAAAACCTACTGGGTAGCCAGGTGACTTAGCGGCATATTCAGCTGAGCAATTAGGGAAGGCTTTATGAGAAGGCGGCATTTGATCCGTCCTAAAGGATGTCGAGGATTGGAATTGGTGATTCTGAGGAGAGAGAAGGGTAGTCCAGAGGGATGATATTGTATGTGGCTGTGTCTCTACAAGACATTTTTTGTGTCTTCACATTTTAAGTTTTATTTGGTTACAAGGCCAAAACAAACTGAAGGAAATGCCTGATTTGGTGGCCACCTCAGTGCCTTTGAGAAATATCCTCCAGGGTTTGATGGCTCTTTCAAGACTCAAGGTTCACTACATCTGATCACTTCTGTGTTCCAGAATCCCATAGATAATCTCTATGACAACATCTGAAGTAATTAAGCGAGTAGTTTTACCCACTTTGCCAGAAATAGACTTCATACAGCTAAGGTCTAGGGTCTTCGCTAAGACCTCATATTTTAAAACTACCGCCCATGGACAAATGGAGGTTATTCTTCCATGATATTTGATAGCAATGTTCATGCTCCACTTTTCACACAGTGTTGACTTGTTCCTTTTCTCTCTCGCTAGTCCTCCCCTCTGCCAAACTTAAGTATTGCTTTAAGCTATCTTTTTCCCCCCATTTCCCAGGTTGATGTGTCTCACCCATCGAAGACATTTTTAGGTGTGACCTTCTTCCTGAACTGTACTTGGCCTCGGAGAGAGGAATCTAGCACAGTGTCTTCAACCATATGCAGTCTGACACAGGTGTTTGGCCTAGCATCACCCTGTGTGACCCCATGACCGAACCAGTTGGGATGGCTCGATGTTCAGTCTTTGCACAATTCTGCCAAGTCATACAAATCTGTTGGTGGTTTCCGTCTTTTTGCCACAGGTACTTTGTCACCGACATACTAGGTGAGGAGCCGCTTGAGGGTAAGGAGCTGTGTAGTAAAACACACCATCTTGGTGACTGGTGGTTCACAGGTACCAACCAGCGTAAATAGAACTGAGCCAGGGCGCCTCCCACTTCATTGCTGAAAGATTGTTCTTTGCACGGAGCCAGTGTTCAGTAACTGTTGTATCGTCGTGGCTTCCATGAGTGTTCTTAACTATAATTTGAGGAGTAAAGCTAATGAATCCATTGCTGACATAACAGGTCTTGTTGGACTTAATGGTGGCAGATAGCAGCCCTGTGAGCACTGTTAATATGACTCTCAGGTGGGAATAGCTGTCTATATACTGAGTTATTAGGAATAATAACAGGAAAAACTATATAAAGACTACTCTTCCACTAACAGTGAATGAACACACTTGTCTGAAACACATTTAAATCTCACATAATGTTGCTCCCTGTGGTAATTTTGTTCCACATAAGTTATTTTAATGACATGAAATATGAAAATTGGGGGGGTGAGGGGAATATGCCAATAAAAAGAATCAATCATTCTTCTGACAAACGGCAGGCGATACAGTCACAATATTTACAAGTAAAATGGCAGGGATATCACTGAAAAATAGATCTCTGCATCGTTCTATAAAGTGATTCTCCAAACTGTCATGGGTCCGTCTTTAACTGATGCCTCATCCCCATGTTATGTAATGTAATAGAGCACTCTTCCTTTTTACTCTTTTGCTTTTGGTGGTGAGAGTTCATGTGAAGGCTTTTAACTTTCCGATCTCATTTTTGTCTTTTGTTCCCGACGTGGCTCATTCCGTCTGCCGTAGAACTATCAGATAAACTGCATAGCTTGCTTCGACCACAGCAGCACGACCCGCTTCAGTCAGCCTAGCGGTTCAGCACAAGATGCATTTTAAGGGGATCTGTACAAAAGGCTGAATGAAAATGTTCCACATAAAATGTAGTTACATAAACCTTAATAAAAGGAAAGTACCGGGAAGCACTTAGTGCCTCTGATTCTGGAACCAAAGCTTTCTTCTTTTTCATTCCTTTTCTCGGACATTCAGGGGACCAGGCTCGTGTTTTCTTGTCTGCACTAAACTTTAACATGGAGGGTGTATAGAGAACATTTGGCTCAAGCCCCCATTCTTCTCTTCAGTTCTACAGAGATTTCTTGGGTGCTCACTGTGTGCCAGGCTCTGTGGTCGGTGTTACATATACCGAGATGGAGAGGAAGCCATCCCTGCTCGCAGAGATTTCAGTGGGATAAGAAATAGATGAGGAAACTCAGGTGGAGGGCCATTTGCGCAAGGCACTGTAGACAGAAGATAGAACTGGAACGGGAAGAAGGTCTCCCAGCCTGCCATTCTTTCAGTTCCGATTCCCCTCCACCCCTCCCAACTCCCTAACCCAGGACACAGAGAATTAGAGCTGCACTGACGTAGTTCTTATTCTTGGTTAAAGCATGGGACTCTGTGTTGAAACCTGTGTTTGAAATGGGTGTTCTGTGTTTAATACTAATTCCATAGAATCCGGAAGTAGAAGGGGTCTCTCTAAGCTTTCTGAAACCTCTGCTCTCACATTCAGGGTTGCCAGAAAGAGTCCTTTCTGTGATAATGGCTCTGGAGCAACAGTTGGGGCTATCTAGAAAGCTTGCAGGTACATTTAGACATACGCAGAGTTTGGATGTGATTCTAAGGCTCTTTTGTTTTAATTGTGGAGCATAAAACTCATGAGGCCATTTGTCCTCAACAGGTTATCAGTGTAGTATGTTTAGTTCTAGACCCACCAGGACCCCCCCAATGTGGTGAGAACTGGCTTTGTCAGACCATTTGGACATGCTCAGACGGGACGTTCTGAACCATGTGAGAGCTGGACATTTGCGTATGATGGAAGTACGGACAGCACTTCTTGACTCCTTGGGGGTCCCACTCCACATGTGTGGGGAATGGGAATTACCTCAATAAGTCAGCTTCCTATATACCATTTCTGATATATCAGAATCGAGCATCCCAGGCTCTAATTCCTGCTAATAATCCAAAGTTGACAAGACAAGTTGACTCTCTCCCTTTTACTCAGTTATGTTAAACAAGGAAATTGGACTACTTTCTATTTTGTAGAGGCCTAAAGAGCTTATGAAATGTGCATGCTTGATATTAACTCACGAATTCATTAAGGACCACTTGTCAGCAGAAGGCCACAGCAGTACCGATAGCAATGATTCAAATGACAAGGTAATCAATAGTCCTTTACTTCTTTTAGCCAAACTCCAGGTTTCTATCTCATCCCCTTCCTGTTTCCAGCACCTGCCATTTTTCTGAGAACCTAGCAAGCACATGGTAAAGTTCTATTAGATGACTACAGTGAAATGAAGTAATTGTTATTGTGATATCATTACCTCTGTTTCCGAAACACAGCCTATATTAGACTATGTTGAGAAGCAGCTTGAAAGTGATGTTTTGGTTTTTTTGTTTTGTTTTGTTTTGTGTTTTGTTTGTTTGTTTGTTTTGGGGGGGGGGACGATATGCCTCCACCTGCTCCACCCAGTGTCTGGCCCAGATCTTTCAAATGAAAGTTGAATGGTATTATAAATTGAGAGCTAGATCCCTAATGGCATATCATGACAGTTACCTTAAAGGGTAAAAACCTAACCCATTCAATATGATGACTGCTTTTACAGCATAAATGATTTCCACAAGCCCACTTCTGGGCAGGACTCTCATTGCCAACATTCTCATTGACAAACATCGTGCTTTGCCTGATCAGTCAGAATGACAGTAACTGATAGCAAACAGGAGACAAAGCTATAACCTCTGCTCGGAGACCAGTCTTTGTGTCCATACCATGCCAGAGATGGTGGATAGCCAGAGATTTCTTTTCTCAACTGCCCGTTCCCACCCAAGAGTTATTGTCCGTGTGTGTTGCTCCTGGAAAAATACGATCTAATGCCATAATGTGCTCTTTTAGAAACAGGGAACATACTGTTAAAAATGATATGAGTGCATACTCTGTCTCATCCCAGTTTGTTCTAAATGAGTAATCTGAAGTTAGTTTTCTAAATGTCACCCATATCCAGGGAGGAGGGTACATTTGCGGTGGATTTTTCTCAGTAGGTTAAATCTAAAGAAGTAATTAAGACTCCACATTTCTGATTTGTAGGAAACAGTATTATGCATTTCCCTTGGATAAGAATAAGTAGGGAGGATAAAGGAAGACTCTCAAATTGCAGTCTGTGTGACCTGTTTTTGAGTAAACATCATCATATTCCACAGTCAATTATCTCCAAAGTACAGTGTGTTCTCTAGCCAGAGAGAGAGAGGGAGCGAGAGAGAGAGAGAGGCTGACAGTGAGAAGTGGTTAGAGAAAAGGACACATGCATTGGAGTGTACATTAATCTATTGTCCTCTGAATAATTTTATACAATTTGGAAAGGGGTAATAGGGAGGATTATACATTATTTTTATGTGATTTCATAAATATCAAATTGCAGTCATCGGTGAAAGAGACAAGCATGACTAGGGAAACAAAATGAGGTATGTTATGTTCAGCACAGTAATAGGGCTCCTAATACCAAAGGAAAAACAAGTCATTAGTTTCAACCATTGAATGGAAGTGGTCTAATCGGAGCAGCGGGATAAGTATCCCATTTTATTATGGCTTGGTTACGTGTTTTGCAAGACTCTCCGGCTCTCCATTAAAATTATTTTCTACGGCAACACTGTGAGGGCTCAGAACCCAGGAGCATAACGATTATTTTTGTTTACACCATGCTGCTCTGCTGGGAGAGTAAATAGTATTTTGAGTTTTGTTTGTTCCTTTTATCCTTTTCCTTTCTCTTCACCTCTGAAAAGATCAAAATTATAGAGGAATATTTGTTGGAGAACGATCTTAAAAGAACCTTAGGTTTGATCAAAATAATGCTGGCCACAGTGAAGACAGGCACATTACCATTACCTCTATAATCAGTTGGGGTTGTTTTGTGTTTCTTTTCCCCCTCTTTTTCCCTTTTTTGTTTTCATTTGAGGTAAAGCTGGCGGCAAAGGAAGGTTTCAGGTGGACGAAGTACAGACACAACACTTGTGTTAATTCACACCGGGACTGGGCAGCCTCCCACAATACCTGTGACATTTGGCTTGATCTGATAGAAACCTCTTTATTCCTTTCTGTGTGGCCCGGGATTTGAATCTGGAGGTCTTTGATCCTTTGCCTCTCCTCTGGCTGGCTGCTGGGTGGGGTGGCCCTCCTCATTCATTCTCCCAAGAAGGTCTATTACCATCAGCAGCAAACCACATCCTTGCTTGGATAGCTGTTCCACTTGATAATTATTGGTGATACTGGCCTCTGCCCACTCTGACTTTATTCATAAGCCTCAAGTATTAAAACAACAAACAAACAAACAAAAAACTAACATCCCACTTTTGCGGGGAAGAGAACACCCCCCCCCCATATTAGACACGGAGGCTTATGATAGAATACCCAACTGTGGCATCCCTTCCTTCTCATTGTGCCAACAAATCCTCACAAATTATTTATTTCCCATTTTAGACATTGGACAATGACTCAATGTGCCCTGGAAATATTATCGCTGTAGTAATTTTCTGGTGTGGCTCAGCTTAATGTTAGAGAAATGGGTAGTTATGAGTCCAGACACTACAAAGATGGAGCTAAATATTCTTCTAAAAATAGGGTGTTTGGTTAATGTTTCAGTCATCAACAGCATTCCTGTAGCCACACACAGTGCCGGACTAAGGAGTGGAATAAATGTCCTCATGTTTGGTAAGGTCTCTCTTTCAGAGATTAACTGTGAATGTTAGGGATTCAGGAGGCGTTGGCTTCAACTCTGAGTCTTGTTCTATGGCCTGATGGTGTCTTTCACTCAAGGGATTAACAACTGGGAGGAAATACCATGATTATTGATGATGCATGGCATAAAACAGACTATAACAGGTTTGTTAACTCAGCAAAAGGACCACAAGGTCTTCTGAACCTTGCATTTGTTGAAAAGATCCTTTTCTAGGTGGTTATGCCCTGGTGTGGGGTGCAGAGAAGGAAAGGGACAGGAAGAAAGGGAGTAGTATAGATTTTGAAATCAGACAGAACTGGGCTCAAAATTTGTTTCTGCTTTAATGTCTGTGCGATGTGTTAAATGAATTTCTCATTGTCTCTAAGCCTCAACTTTCTTGTTTGCAAAATGGTATCGTAGCATCTACGTATTGGATTGTGTTACAGAATAAATAAGAAAATACATGTAAGGAACCCAGTTGGATATATACTTTGTACTCACAATTAAAGCGGTCACTTTCATTATTATAAGCTTAATTATTCCCAGTCATTGAGGTGCTTAGTACCTTCCAGAGCAGCTCATCCCATCTTCAAATAGATCTATTCTACTTTTATTAAGCTGAAAATGATTTCCCATTATTTGTAAACCCTGGTCCTACTTTTAAGGTCTGGGTCTTTTTCTGATACTAGAGGAAGGAAGGTAGGGATGGAGAGACAGAGGGAGGGAGGAGAGAAGGAAGGGCTTACCTGTCTATATGGCTTTCTTTTCTTTGTTTCAGGCAGTACTCACAAATGGCCATTGTCAGTCCTTAGGAACTTGTTATTAATACGGTTTTTAGGACCATTCGTATTCAGGTTATTACCCTCATCCTTGTAAGAAATGTGAGGCTCACAATCAGAGGTCATCCTTGAGGTGTGGATTCACCACTGGAGTGAACTGTTGCTTTCTTTTTAGGTGATAGGTGCCCAATAAGAACTGTTCTGGAGGAACCTGGGTCCTTCTCTTTAATATCAGTTTTGCCGTATGCTCCTCTGTAACCAAGGGTAGCTTCAGAGAAACCTGCTGAGCCCTTCTTTCCCTGCTCATAGAAAAATATTTGTAAAGGGATAGTACATTTAGAAGAAATTAGTTGTATGCTTACTTTACAATGCAAAGATTATATAGTTCACTTGCATTGCATGCCGAATGTTATTCCTTGAACAGCAAGAAAAGAAGAGGGGCAAGAGGGACGAATTCTCCCCCAAATTAAAAAAATAATAATTATTATATTTTTAAAAAATGAATGTGGTTCTGAACAAAATTTATAGGAGCAAAAGTGTTTCTAATTATTAGGTCAAGGAGTACTGACCTTAACCTTTATATCTTATGTCTTTGCCCATCTTTCCCGAAACTTGGGTTTCGGTTTTACTAAATTTACACAAAGAAGTAGCGCTAAGTCATTTCTATTATTTCTTTGGAGTTTAACATTGTATGCGTTTCCTTACCTGTAAAGTGGAGACTTTTTTTTTTTTTTTTTTAAATCAGAGGCTTGTTTGTTAAGAAAGGAATGGGTTGTTGGTAGGGTAAGGTGTTTTGCTAGGGAAATATGCTGTTAGAGGTTCAGTCACTCACCCTACTAGCCTAGTATCACTCTGCCCCTCATATTCTTTGGGATTTACGCAGGGGACTGGCCAAGAATGGCCATGAGAACCAGAATACTTTAGACAGAGCCAGGCCCAAATTCTGCATTTTGAGGCAGTTCTGGTCTCCAGTGAATGAGTGATCATGAGCCCTACATGCTGTCTGTTGGAGGAGCAGGAGTGCTGGTAATATCTACAGAATCATTTTTTTGTATACAAAGTGCTGTAAACTCATTAGATCCTCCCTGCAAATTCGTGAGTCCTTTAAGCAGGCTTGTTATTGCCTGAACTGAAGCCCATAGAAATAAGGCTGTTCATCATGGTGAGCATTCCCAGGAGGGTTCCCATGGTAACCTGGTATGTTGTGGTACTCGACCTCAAAACCACTGGTATCTTGTTGCCTTTTGGTATAGAAAGCCCCTTGAGTTCCTCAGAACCGGAGCATTACAAGATCTGAAATGCTGCTTGGAATTCATCTCATCGGATGCCCCCTTTTGGCAGGAGAAGGCCAAAATGTTTCGGAGCTGGGAACAAAACACAAGTTCCATTTACATCCTGTTCTGCCGAGGGCTGGATGCATAAACGCAGGGAATCATCAGGGAGCTATAAAAGCCCGTACAATCTTTGGAATTGTGACCTTGGTGCAGATCTCATTGCCACTTCCTGGGCATTTTGGTCTAGCTAGGTCACGTCCCGTCCCTGAGGCTCCCTATGAATAACACAGGCTAATCACGGTGTGGGTATTAAGCGAGATAACATGTCAGTGCCTGGCCTCATATTTGGCCCGTGATAGATGCTGAACTAATACATACTTCCTTTCATTCATTTATTCCTCCTCTTGAGCTACTGAGGCTGTTGTTCTGGACTATTCATTTATGCTCTGGGTTTCCCGGTGTCACCTCACTTGGGAGAGGAATACAGTGCGGCCCCAGCCCCCCGACCATGACAGCTCTGGGCTTGTCCTCTGCAGGACACGGTGACCTCGGGATCCCCGCAGTGGTCCTCATACGGGGCTTCCTGCATCTAGGAACCTGGACTGATCTGGCCTAGGGGCTTCTGCTACACAGCCTGGTTGAGAGTGCCTGCCTAATTGGGAGATAGGGCTTCATGAATGGATCTTTCATTAGTAACAAAATATTTGCCAGGAAGGACTGTAAGCAAATAGAGGTCTTGATTCACTTGCTCCTTTTCTCTCTGCCCTCCCTTGCTTTTTGTTTAATTTACTGTGTTTGTACCTCAGGACACAGCTTGTACTGAAACTCTTCCAAGGTTAAGAGAAACCTCTCTCTGCTACCCCGCAGGTCCCCCCAGACGTCTTTAAAAGACAAGGAAGGGATATAGATATGAGACAAAGCATGCGTTCCCTTGAGCCTTGGTCATTATGGGGACCTCCAGACAAGCATCACCTCTCCACTGTCCACAGGGATTTAACAGAGACCACCAGAGTGCCCATGCTTACCTCCAGCATTCTTTCAAGTAGAGCGTCACTGCCGGTCATTTGCCTCATGTCTAACTGCTGTCCTTGCCTGGTCTTCTTTGCTCTACATTGGCTACAGTAGCATATTTTTTCCCTTCTCAAGAAGTGTTACACTTTCATAATTAAAGATGAGGCTACTCCAGGCAAAGCAAACTGCATGGTTTGGTGGCCAGCACACAAGGTCTGTGGTCAAAAGATAGAGCTTGAGTTCAAATCCATTGGTCTTAGTTTGCCTCAGTGTTTTGATTTGGAAACCTGGGAGAATGACATTTGACCAGTCTATTTCATTCGCTTTTGTGAGGTTTAAATGTTAGGCTCAATGAGAAAGTGCTTTGCAGACAACAGAACACTGTATAAATAGGACGTTTTCCGTTGGATTTCCTGCATGCTTCATTAATAAGTTGGTCCTTTGCATTGTCATGGTAGCTGACCTGAGCACATGATACAGTTGACTTCAAATTAAACTTTGTCTAAGAGTTATTTGGAGAAAATTAGATATCAGTGTGGTTCTATAGGCTTTACAGCTACACAAAAGATGAGTTACTTCCACCAACAGCATAGGCTCTCAAAGGACTGTGTCTTATTGCCACTGTGTAGGTGATGAACGCAGGCCCCTGGGAATCTGTTGAGTTCACAGGGATTTACATAATGCCAAGTCAGGATGGGAAGCTTCCTCCTGGTTAGTGTTCATTGCTGGCTTATGGAGTCTTTCTTTGCAGATAATGAATATTCACCAAGTAAGATTGGTGAGGAGCTGTGAGATGTTTGCATGTAGGTCTGATTCAGTGCTCCTCAAGACATGACCTTGCCCATGGCAAATAAAGCTCTGTCCTTGTCCTGATGCCTCTTCTACTTTCTCCTTCTGTTGCCCTCTCCAGTCTCCCAGAGGTCTTGAGCCATCTTCTGCATGGTACCATTATTTTAGGTGAACGGCTCCCTCATTTGGATACTTGTTTCCAGTGTTCCCAAGGCTGGGCGATTTCTCCAAAGTTTACTGATGAACATGCACCAGGAAAGTTTCCACTTGAGGTGGAACTGGCACTAGAGGTTTCTTTTCCCCACTGTTTGACCATTTAGAGCCAGCATATTGCTAAGTTGTGTTGATTTCTTAGCTTGTGTAACCAGGCTAAGATATACATGTCAAAAAGCATTTTTTCTTTCTTTCTCTCTGCAAAGGTCTTTCCTCTTTTCTATCATGCTTCAGGATACGGGAAAAAAAAAAAAAAGTGTTTGCTTGATTCCAGTTCTGGCATATGAAATGTTTGCTACAAAATGTTTTTATCACTATGTTATCTTGTCAGAGTACTATCATCATTGTCATTTCCAGCTTAATAGCAAGCATGTTCTATTTGTACCAAGAATATTTCATATTTTAAATAAATCCAACAAAGGAAATTTCAAATAAAAAAATACCGATATCAAAGATACTAATTAGTTTTATATTTCTCAAAACCCTAAAATTAAAATAGCTTTAGCCTCCCACACATCATACTCTCATGGTACTGTTTACAGGTAAAAGGTGATGCTTAACCCGGACTATTGTTTTGTTGTAACTGCTCAGACCCCTTCTTGGAGGAAGGGAGTAGTTTGCCAGAGTGGCCTCTAGGTTTTGGGTGACAGTTGAAGCACTTTGATTTAATGGAGAAATGGAGTGGGGTCTCAGACAGAGATTGAGAGATGAGTTAATCATGATTCCTAGCCTCATGGGGCTTATAATAATTGAGAAACAGAGACAGATATGTACATAGCTAAACTATGCACTAATTTGTAAACTAAGTAAAATCAGCAGGACACCAAGGAGCTCTTCCTGAGGGAATTTGCTTTGGCCACAGGTAATCATCATTAATTTCACTTCTACTTTGTCCTTATCTGTATCTCTATTTGGTATTTATAGCTCTGTCAATTTATGTGTTCCCACCTAATGGTATGTTTCAGATTATGAATTAGTTTTCATGTGATAATGCAGTCTGACTGATACTTGGCATCTATCCATCCATCCATCCATGCATTCTTCAAAAGTCCATGCCCTCTGTATGACAGACATTTTGCTATATCCTAAAGAAGATACATAATTCAGTTAGGCAGTAACATGTAATTTTGTAATGGAGATTAAAAACAGCTGAGAAAATGTTATAGATCCGTAAAAGAGTTTAAGAAAAAAAAAAAAAAAAAGACCTGGAGAGCTTCTTGAAAATGATGTCATTATAATCATAGAATGATTGTAGTCACTTCCTGCTGATAACTGTGACAGCGAGCTGGAATCATGGTTTCTTATCCTCTATTCCGTGTGTTCACCAAGCGTTCATTCCACGGAGACATATGATCTTCCGATATCTAGATGCTTCGAACCCTGAATGCTTCTCATTGTGATTGACCCTCTGCTTCTGCCCATGATAGCCAAGCGATGTACATACTGGCTCCGCTACTGGTCTTTCCTTTTCCCTTCCGTCCCTGTGGTTGGGCTTTGGTGGACACATGCCAAGTACTGGGAGAAGGTGAGAACCTAGGAATTGGGGTGCATGCGTATTTTCAAAAGTGTGATACACTTGGTTGCAGTTGAAGACTGGCCATTGAAGCAATAGGGCATTTGATGCTGAGAGTTTACCATTCTCTGAGTGACTTGGAACTGTTGGAAGTAGGAGAAAGGGGATATAAGTTACATTTCTAGGACAGAGGTCAGGAAGCTAGGGCCCAAATCCAGTCCACTACCTGTACTCATGAAGTTTACTGGAACTCAGTCATGGTCAGTGTGTTTGTGTGTTGTCAGTAGCTGATTTCTCTCTACACAGCAGAGTTGAGTGGTTTGCACAGAGACCAAATGTCCCACAAACCCTACACTATTTGCCATCTGTCTCCCTACAAAAGTTTGCCAATCTGAGAAAACTTGTGAATCTCTGAAAGAGAGCAGACAAAGGAGAAATATTCTTGCGTCCCTAATCATATTTTTCAATTTATAAAACATGTGGTTCAATCAGGAAAACTCAGGACAATCAAAGAATACAAAACCAAAAACCTGGGCTGAGAGATGATGGACAAAAAACCCACAGACTATATCCCCCACCCCTTCCTCAACCAACTTGTGTAAGGATATTGTATGTTTCAGGAATTTCTCCCAGATGCTGGATATTCAGACAAATACAACACAATCTGAGCTCCCAGTCTGTTAGCAGAGACGGACATGCAAATCAGCAAATGCTTCTTCCAGTGATAGACGCTATACAAGAATTAGAATGAAGAGGCAGAGAACAGGAGGGGCCTGCCTTCTTAGAATTCTGGGAAACATCTCACGGGGTTGTTGAAATTTGACCTGCGTCTGAAAGGATGAGCCTTGATAGGTGAACAAGGGTAGAAACAAATGATGTATTTTTAGAGGCTACATCTCTCTACCTTGAAATAATTTGATCTGCTAGTAACTGCACTCGAGCGTATAAAATACGGTCTCATTCGTCTCTTTGGTCTTTACAATGGAGGTCAGTTGTAATAATTTTCTACATTTTATTAGGAGCAAAGGCTCAATCAGGACAGCTCAGTGTCTTGCTCAGGGCTCCTTTGCTTGTAAACAGTAAAACTGACCTGCCCCTACTTCTGACTCCAAAGCCGCAGGACTGTCTCCTTGAGTCAAAGTTCCCTGGCCTAAGTCTACAAATACTCCCTGAAATTTGTAATTGGTCTGAAAGACAGGAGAAAAGGGCCTTTGATTTTGCCTGCACTAGAGTAACCTGCTATTTTTCAGACTTGCCAAGAAGTGTTTTTTGCACCTGACATTATAACGCATGCTGCTGGTTGAAGTGATGGTGGTCTGGACTCCATGTCTTTCTCTTACACATTCATGGGTGCCCTCATACACATGCATGGGTGCCAGAATTCTCTCCTACTTTCAGCTTTCCTTGGACACTGCTCTATTTTGTGTTTTCCTTCCTCTTGCTGTTATGGATACACCATTGTTCTCCCTCATCACACAGTTCCCTCCTTCCATCTCAGAGTTATGGACAGAGGGAGGGGAATCGATGCCAATGCCAGTACTCCCCGGTGTATGAGACAAGAAGCAGGGGCCTCAAGTTCACCATTCAGCAAATCCCATCACTCCCAGCTCTTCGCAGCACTGGTTCCATGGGGCCTCCATCCTTAGGCTCACTCCTTTGACCAGGTACTGTTCAGAGGTATCTTCTACATTGATGTGTTCAGTCATCTTTCCAAATTCCCAGCCCCAAGTGTTCAAGCTCTTTACTCCTGGAAACCCCTTTTTCCTCCTTTGTTCCCTGTGTTGGGCCATGGAAACCTGTAACGTTGTGTTGGAAATGTCTCTTTTCCCACTGCCTCTTTGCAGCAAGAGGAGGAACAGAGTCTACAGCCAATTTACCCCAACAAGAGTGGTCTCAAAAAAGAGAAGTTGGAGCTTTCCATGCACGTTTTCTTAGCCAGAAGCAAGAAAGGAGAGAGTAAGAGATGGGCTGTGGAATCAGTTGACAGGATTCTAGTCTTGCTGGTTCATTTATTAGCCCCAGACTTGAACACCTCTAACCTCTCCAGCCTAGGACTATCGTAAGGATTAAATGACCACATGTTAAATTCCTTGAACTGTTCCTGGCTGTGCAAAACTTTGGTTATTATTATTGGTATTCTTATTAGTATACTTTGTCTCATACTTTGCATACCGTGTCTCTATTTGGGGATCAGTAAAGATGGTTAACGTATGCGTTTAGCAGAATTCTTGGTTAGTCTTGGAACCTCCCATCTGATTATAGCACTGTTTTTATGAGAAAGTGAATTCTTGAGTTCCAGACAGATGCATTACAAAGAAACCCTTGGACTGAAGTCACTCATTGGTGAGAAGGTCCAACTTGAAGAAGGAGCTTGATGGTTAAAGATCATTGAAAGTCTGCAAAAATATTGGCACAAACTGTACAGTACCTTTGAATTAATATTAATAAGCATTTCTAATGCAGCAGCCACAAGACAACCAATCAGGGTCATATATACTGTCCTCAATCATTTGATTTATGAAATAAATATTTACCTTGTTTGTTTTGCTTCTTTGCATTTTGACTTTATCTGTTCTTTCATTTATTAAGAATTTATAGTAGTTGGGCACCTGGGTGACTCAGTCAGTTAAGCATTTGCCTTGGGCTCAGGTTGTGATCTTGGGATCGAGTCCCACGTCTGGCTCCCTGCTCAACAGGGAGCCTGCTTCTCCCTCTCCACCCTGTCCCCGCTCATGCTCTTTCTCTTGCTTTCTCTTTCTCTCAAATAAATAAATAAACATCTAGAAGAAGAAGAAGAAGAAGAAGAAGAAGAAGAAAAAGAAGAAGAAGAAGAAGAATGACAGTAGTCAGTTGGCATCCGTTTTTTTAGTCATGGGTATAATACTGAAAAATCCAGTTGGTTGTCCTATCATATCTGTCCTCAGGTCTGTAAACTGGTCTCGCTTAGAGATTTTGCCACCATTGCCATTGTTTGGCGGTGGAATGGGGAGAATGATTACCAGAGCAGTATCCCCTGTTCTCTGGGAGCTCCATCTCACTGAAGGTTTTTGCTTGCTTTATAAAATGTCCATTACCCTTATTTCAGATTTTACAAATGTGCTTGGAACTAGAAGTCCTGTGGTCTGTGCAAAGATAGATCCAAGTTGGTCTGTATAAATACATAAATGGGTATAGAAAGCAGAAAGTTCCGTGAAGAGGAACAATGTCCACTGGGCATTGAAGAGAGGTCAGGGAGTAAGTGGCATTATGGGATCTTGCCTACTGGCTTGGGCAGTCCATGACCTTGGGGTAGGGCATATTAGGAGAGTGACATTTCTGATGGAGAACAAAATATGAGTAAACCTAGGATTTGCTAACCTAGGGAGGTAGGCAACTCTGGAAATTAAATCTGTACCCTAAAAGTGGCAAATCTTATTTTACTTCAAGTTCCTCACATACTTTAGGGCAAAAGTCAACAAAGTTCTTACAATGAGACTATCAATCTCTTCTCTCAGAATTGTGTGTGTACATGCACACATGCACACACACACCCCCACACACAAACTCCCTGTATTTCCACAGGTCAATGACAATGCAAAATGAAACAATTTTCCACAATTTTCTGCAAATGGCTGCATGCTTAGGCACGGCACTCAGCAAAATGATAGAGTCTGTCAATAGTTCTCAGTCCTGCTGAGTGTCTGCATGGTCTCTGATAGCTTAACCATCCTTGCCTGGATGCGCGGTTGAAGAGAGGAGATCGTGTGTCTGCAAGTACAAGGATCTCTTCACAAATAAATTCCAGAGCACTCTAACCTGCTGTACCTTTAGTCAGGAATTAAGAAGATAGCTTCAACATGGTTATACCACAGGGAGGAAATTATCCTGATCGTCCTCAGAGGATACACCAATAGAATAGTCTCAGCCCAGTTGTTTGTTGTGTTCAGACCAGTATCCTGTCGAAGGGAAAATTGCCCTGAGCTGCGGTGGGCAGAGACAGGTCATTTATAAAGAAAAATGTATATTTATAAAATAAAATGGTAGAAGTTTTTAAGCGGGTAAAACATGTTTATCATTGGAAAGCCAACTAATAACAGAAGATGCAAAATGAACTGTTCTTAGGCTTCTGTTTTGTTTTGCAATGAAGGGTCTGATGCATTACTGTTCCGTTAGCCCACATGGATACATCCTCATGATCCAGTTACCAAATACCAGTGTGGGTATAAAATATGTCACTGTTCCTCTTTTAACTACAAAGAAAGAAGGGTGCCCAAAAGAGAAGGTCCGGGTTCTAGCAACACCTGGAAAAGAGCCCAGAGCCTGGTGGTCAGTAAGTACAATAAAGTCACAATGAGGGAAGAGATATGAGAAAGGACTGAACCACGAAACTGTACCACTGAAACTAATAATACATTGTCAGGTAATTGGAATTTAAATTAAAACTTCAAAAGGAGAGAATAGAGTAGAGTAGTTCTGCCAGGCTTCAAGGGAAAAATACACTGAAGGTGGTTTTTAGAGAATGAGTAAAACAAGATTGTCAGACAGAAGCAGGAAGGTCGCTCAATAAGCATCCCGATACAGCGGTCCTGCGTGGAAGGTGCTCGGGCAAAGCGTAGATTAGCTCACCGACAGGAAAGCCAAAATAGCACTGAGAGAAGACTCCCATCGCTTTTGGAGGTGGTAAGGTTGTGTCCCGGAGAGGCTGGAACATGGCAGCGGGATTTGGTCCTCAAATACAGCAGAGCCTGGGCGTTGAAGAGATCCCCACGGTGATCCATGCACGGTTTCCAACATGAAGCTTCCAAACTTTCACAGTTGAAATGAGATGTTCTCAAAGAATAGAGAAAGATCAACCAGAGCTTAGACAGAATTGGCCCATCAACAAGTTTATTTAAATTAGATAATCCTGACGTTGCTCCGAACTTTTCAGGCAAAACCTACTATAAGCAGTTTTTAACTGCAACTTTGGAAAACATCAGCCTGTGGTGTTGGTGTTTCCTTGTGCAAAGAGCAAGCAGTGTAAATCTCACATTTAGATGACACCCTGATTTTAAGAAGAGGACCCATCCCACGGAGCACCCTGGCTCTGCCAGGCCTCCAACTGAGGGTCCTGAAGACAAACCTGAGTTCTTCCACTTGCAATGCCTGCAAATATTGGCTGCGTTCATGCTCACAGCCTGTGACAGCTCCTTGGTTTCGTTTCTTGAAGCTGATCTTCAAAGCCGTGAAGCAATAGCAAACTGTTTGAGATCCCAAATCAAAGAACAGATTGTGTAGACTCAAAAAAACAGCAAACAAACAATTACATTTAAAAACAAAGCGTTGGGGGGAAAAAAATAGCGACAACCTTTTTGCTCACCTGCCAAGACTTTGCTGCTAAACTTCCGTTTTTGTCAAATTACAGCAAGTGACATCCGACCATGTCCTACTGATAGGTGAACTATTTCTAGTCATTGAAGCTGGAGGGGTTTCGGATCCCTCACTTGTAACGGGACTTTCCCACTGGCTAGAGTTATGAGATTAAGCAAATCAAGCTCCTTTCTCCACTTGGGATGAGGGTGCCTTGAAAGCTCTCTACTTTCAAGGGTGCCTTGAAAGGGAGTAATGGTGAATAATAACTAACACTGGTGTCAGGCATTTACTGGAAGAACGCCCCTGGGGGTTCACAACAGACTGCGAAAGACGTGAAGGACCTGGGGATTACAGAAAAGACGTCAAGATCACAAGACCAGTAAAATACAACGTGAGAATTCAAGCCCAGGCTTTCCAATATCCCATCACTTGTTCTTTCTCCTACATGATCCTGCTTCTTGCCAGCCACCCATTCAGTAGCTCTTGAAAAAGAGATTCTGTTACCTCCTTTGAAGATAATACCACATCCCTGCTTTCCCACAGGGCTTTCCAAACACAGTCCATGCTGGCCAGTGTTCATGGGATATGTTGCAAGTTTTCAGGTATTTTATTTCTTGTCTAATGGTTAGAGGTGTTTAGGTTGTCCCGGGATGCCATATCCGAATTCAGTTATGTTCTCCCCTTTCTCCTCCAGTATGCACATTCTCCCTAATGCTAGGGTGGTGTATTAGCTTCCCAGACCTGTCAGGGACTGTATACCCCAAAACAGAGAGAACGAGATATTTATGATAGGCGTTGCACGCTGCTCCCAGTAAGAAACAATTCTTTGTCTTTGTCAAAAAGACAATGAATTTGATGTGGCTATCATTACAACCTTAACTTCAGAAATTTTCACCCTTATATTATTTGCTACACTTGGCCTTCTTCAGTATTTTAAATCATTGATCACAGACTGGTATAAATTTAGCTTTACTACTAGTTTTCTTATATTTTATATGCTTTTTCATTTTGCTTTAGTCACTTTGCTACTCATTAATTAAGCTTTGAACAGCTTCCCATAGCTATGGAATCAATTATGTACTTCAGATCCTGATATCTGTTGATTTTTTTTTTTAACCTCTGCAAGGTTTTTCCCCAATATTCCTTCACATTCCCCACAGTTTACAAAATCCAAATGAAGAGCTGATCCCTATGCATACTAACATATTTTGTTCATTCCTCTGTTTTTAGTTAAATTGTCCCTCTCTGAAGAATTTTTTTTTTAAGATTTTATTTATTTATTTGACAGAGAGAAAGATCACAAGTAGGCAGAAAGGCAGGCAGAGAGAGAGGGGTAGCAGGCTCCCTGCTGAGCAAGGAGCCTGATGCAGGGCTCGATCCCAGGACCCTGGAATCATGACCTGAGCTGAAGGCAGAGGCTTAACCCACTGAGCCACCCAGGCGCCCAAGAATTTTTTTTTTAATCTAGGTTGGGTATGCTCAAAGACACCACCTCTGTGATAGCTTCCCAGATTCCTCCAGACAGAAATAGTAATTTCTTCTCCTGCATAACACATTTTTGAACTGAACCTCTCCTATAGCCCTATGAGAGTGTGTTCTATAAACTAAACAGTGACATATAAAAACATCTAATAGTGCAGCTTCCGTGAGTCCAATCTTAATATCCTTACTAAATTTTGATGCCCTGGACCTCTTCGGATATATTTATTAATCAACACAGTGGCAAATGTTGAGTGAGCAAATGTTCTGGTCATTTAAACATATGGATAAGCATCCCTTATTTCTCAAATTTGTATTTGTTTTTTTATTAAAGTAATACATACTCATGGCTTCAGGAATCTAACGGGACTAACAGGTGTAAACAAACACCATCATCCCTTTTCTGCCCACCCCTCTCTACTATCCCCACCACCCCCTCAGTCCTACTTGGCAGAAGGCACTCTTAGCTGCTTCTCCCTGGAATGTTTTGGGAAAAAAAGTCATGTTTTCTGTCTGTGGATTCATGAAATATAGACAGGATCTGTGGATTAACAGTACAAAAACTACATGGATAGGCCATCTGTATGTGTTTGACTTCTTAGAGCCTTCTCCTTGGGTGGGGGGGGGGGACATTTGCCCTTCTCCCTCCATAATCAGGAAACTATGACAATCAGATCCTCTCTTTCCCGGCTTCATTACTGGCCCGCTGACCTAGTATTTTAGGTTGATTATGTTTGCCTGAGCCAAAAGAGTTTCTTGATGATCCTCTAGGGTCCCATTTCCATACAACACTTAGGCTTGAAAATTGCAGAGTGGATTTAGTGAAATAATGATAGAACACCTTGGAAATCCTTAACGTCCTTTTAAGACATGCAGGGTGCTCTTAGTGACCACAGCTGGCAGGCTCCCCTACATCTCAACTTCGCTAATAAATATGGTATACATGCTTAGTAAGTATTAGCAAATAATAGTGTGTTTTGATGGATTCTTTATGGTATAAAATAATCTATGGGGTATCAGGGAGTATATTTTCTTCAGCATGAGATTGGTTATGTATGATGTATTTGTCTGCCCTCCAGAGATGTAATGATTGCTGTGTAGAGGTGGCTGGAACTCTCACTGTGGGTAGAGAGTTATTGAAGTCTAGGGATCAGAACTTAGCTGCCTTTTAGCAGTCTTCTCACGCTGTTAATCTTCTTTCCGTGCCTCAGTGTTTGCATCTGGAAAGTAGGATTACCAGACTTCACCCTGGATTTGTTGAACCATCAAGTGAGCTAGAGTATTTGGTTACCCATGTAGCTGATAAGTTGTTAGCAAAGAGATCAAGGATGCCTCAGTTGTTTTCTAGAGTTCAGTTTATGCTAAACGAGTCTGGCAAGCAAGCAAGCGAATTGGTAGCTTGGGGTAGGCCCCGTTGGAACCCAGGAGTGTGGCCGTTGTTCTCTTCCTCACGCTTCCAAGATTGCTCCAGAGCCTCACTCCACCTCACACCCTACAAGGGTTATCACCGTCAGGCTTTTTGCATGGAGCCCATTGATACAGTGAATATTTGATCAGTTTATTCAGTTTTTATTTTATATTATTGGTTCCACTTGCACATTGGATCCTGCACACACATACCTCAAAATAAACACAGTACATACAATTCAAGAGCTGAAAAACATTTTATAGTCCATTTAACCTTTGTCTCTAATCCCTATTGTTCTTTTTTAAAGATTTTATTTATTTTAGAAAGAGGTAGAGAGTGGGAGGGGCAGAGAGAGAGGGGAGACTCTCAAGCAGACTCCACCCTGGAGCACGGAGCCCCACGAAGGGCTCCGTCTCAGGACCCTGAGATCACGACCCGAGCTAGACCAAGTCAGACACCTAACCAGCTGAGCCACCCAGCACCCCCTCTCTTATTGTTCTTAATCCCTTTCGCCTCGTTCTTCATCTCCCACGGAGGTGTTTTTCACTTTACGTAGAACAGAAATGAGTTTATTCTGGACTTCGGTGGTTGGGTGTCTTAAGGCCTAAGGGTGTGCAAATGAACAGAAGTGGAAGGGCATGTGGCACAGCTCACATATTTGTGCATTGTGTTTTATACTCTCAGCCTCCTTCCCTTTGCCTCTGCAATCAGGATATGTGAGAATCCCTGGAGGACCACCAGTGGCAAGGTTGTCACTCCCCAGCCCATGTCGTGCGGAAAACAAATGCAGCAGCACAGTTATTTGTCATCATTTTGCACATGCAAACAGAAAACCTGAGGTGTGCCGAGCCAGTTCTTTAAGAGAGCTGCCAAGCGGGGCACCTAGGTGGCTCAGTGGGTTAAAGCCTCTGCTTTCGGCTCAGGTCATGATCCCAGGGTTCTGGGATCAAGCCCCGCATCAGGCTCTCTGCTCAGCAGGGAGCCTGCTTTCCTTCCTCTCTCTCTGCCTGCCTCTCTACCTGTGATCTCTGTCTGTCAAATAAATTAAAAAAAAAAAAATTTTTTTACAAAAAGAGAGAGAGAGCTGCCAAGCCACTCAAGGACAGGTACCTGCTTTAAAGTGTATGGGTCATCTGTGTATCCATTAGCTCACCCTCATGTTCACAAAACTCCTTTGTAGGTAGGCACTGGGTCCCATTATACAGATAGGGAGACTGATTGTTAGAGGGTTGTTAACAGTTCTTACTCAGAAGAACCATGAGTCAGATGCCTCCTTTCTCCTTAGGACCCTCTTTCCTTCACTTGTTATAAGCTCTAATACTAAATGTCCTAAGACTCTCTGCCCTTCCTGGTGTGAAGTGAATTTCCAAAGATGGGCGTGTGTGTTTCGAATAGACTTTAATTTTCAGAGTAGTTCAGAGTAGAAAATTAATAACTGCTAATTTTCAAGTAGTTAGGCTTGTAGCAACATGGCTTGTAGCAACATGGAGCAGGAAGTTTTTCAGAGAGTCCCCTGTCTCAACACACACAGACACAGACAGACACACACACACACACACACACACCTTCCCCTACTATCAGGATCTCAGCCACAGACTGATGCTTTGGTAACAACTGAAGAACCTTCACTGACTTGTCAGAGTCCCCGGTCTGTAGTTTACATTAGAACTCACTCCTGGGGTTGTGCACTTCACACACGTGGACCACGTACTCCATGCATGTGGACCAGATGTATAAGGGCACGTATCCACCATTCTAGTATCGCACAGAGTCGTTTTATCACTACAAATCCTCTGTACTTCACCTGTTTATCCCTTCTTCCCCCAACCACTGGCAACCACTCGTGTTTTTACTCTCTCTGTAGTTTTGCCTTTCCCAGAAGATCCTATAATTGGAAGCATACACCATGTAGTCATTTCAGATGGGCTGCTTTCACTTCGTAATACGTGATTAAGTTTCCCACGTGTCTTCTCATGGCTTCCTAGCTCATTTCTTTTTAGTGATGAAAAATATTCCATTGTCTGAATGCGCCACAGTTTATTTATCCATTCACCTACTCAAGGACATCTTGTATGTGTCCAGGGCTTGGCAATTATGAATAAAGCTGCTGTAAAGATCTATGTGCAGGTTTTTGTGGTGGGTGTGAGTTTTCAGCCCCTGGAGATAAATACCAAGGATTGTGTGATTGTTAGATCTTATGGTAAGAGTATGTTTTATAGGAAACTGTCCAACTCTTCCAGTGTGGTTGTACCATTTTGCATTTTCACAGCAGTAAACGAGAGTTCCTGTTGCTCTGTATTCTGGACAGTATCTGGTATTGTCAGTGTTTTGGATTTTGACCAATCTAACAGATGTGGAGTATATCTCATTGTTAATTTGCAATCCCTAATAACATTAGATGTCTAGCATCTTTCCATATGATTATTTGCTCGGTATACCTACTTTGGTGAGGTATTTGTTCAGATCTTTTCTAGTGTTTTAAACCAGGTTGTACATTTTCTTATTGTTGAATTTTACGAGTTCTTTGTATATTGTGGGTAACAGTCCTTTATCTGATCTGTCTTTGCAAACATGCTATCCCCATCCGTGGCTTGTCTTCTCATCCTCTTGACAAAGTTATATTCTCAACCAGCCGTATTGGCTACAATGAACACTCTCCATCTATGGCAGATCTTGCAATAGGTTTAAAAGATTAGCTTGGGAGCAGCTGGTTTTTCGTAGAGAACTGTATTCCTTTGTCTTTCTTTTCGTAATAGAGAGAAGCCTTGCCGGGTGGGGGGAGGGACACAAGAATATTCTGAGCTCAGTGAGTACTTGATCTTTTTTTCTTTAACTCTTAAGTAAAATTTTTGACTGTTGTTGCAATACACTTGTACACACATGCTGACATTTCAACACCTGCTATTAGTGTAGCTAGAAAGAGAAGGGAGAGAGAAAAAAAAAGGAAGAATCATTGGCTCAATCAGCTACTTATGTGAAACAATAACAGTATTTAAATAATTTCTCATAGTTGTGCAGGCATGGTACTTGTTTATTTCTTCCTAAACTGTGAGCTTCCTGAGAGGAAGGGATTTATCCCCTAGAATCTATGAGTGCCCAGCAGGGAATGGGCATTTAGGCAATGTGTCTCAAGTTAAACTGGCTAGCCTCATTTATTCTGAGATGATATGGCATCACTGGGCTTTTTCTCACCATCTCTTATCTCAATGGGCTCAATTGGCACAAAAGCTTAGAAGAATTTGAGGGAGCCAGATGGGTAGGGGGTACTATCCATTCTCTGAGTTTTAGTTCTTTCATTGCATGTACTTGGAAATCCTTCCTGCTGGCAAGGTTATGTAAGTGATTGAGGACTGATGGATCAATTAATATTTGTTTCATTCATGTTTGTTTTTATTGTTCCAAAAAGCATAATAGAAAAATACAGCTTAATGAGATAACACATAGAGAAGAAAAACTTTGAAAATTGCACTCACTATTTAAAGGTTAATATTATTGTAGCTGTTAATAATCTCAAACATCTTATTAAAAACCCAATGCTTAATTACATAAAGAGCTTCTCAATGCCTATTCCCCACCCCCTCTACTTTTCCCTCCCCCACGGGGCAGGCATAGAAATCAAAGCTATTTAGGGATGTGTGAATCAGCATATCGCCTATATCCGATTTCTCTCTGCTCAATGCATACATTCCCGAGTTTCTCAGAGGCATGTGACTTTCAAGAATTCTTTAAATATGTAAATAATATTATAAAGCCCCTGATGAATTCCAGACACACTATTATTCTAGATGGCTGAGTGATGCAAAGAAAGGCCCACATTCCCTGCTGAATTACCCATTTCACACATTACATTAATAAACATCAGGCTGCTTGCAAGCATCATGTGTTATCTGAATTTAATGAACTTCTGAACTGAACGGAATGCATCTAATTGACAAGGTATCATCAAACAGAGAAGACAACAGTACAAGTCCCTTGAAGAAGCAAATAGAAAGGAGAAGCAACAGAGGAGAGAAAAGTCCAGATACCGTAGGAGGTGGGGGTGGGAGGTAAAGATCACTGGGAGGCATCTCTGTTCGAACGCGAGGCTGTGTAGTCATCTGCACGTACGTGGACGTCCCCTTCTTATGCAGTGTGCAGGCAGCTCAGATCTGGATGATTAAAGGGCCCTAGTGTCTCTGGCTTTAAAGCTTTACATTTCCTTTAATTGCAGTACACAAACTCAGAACAGGGTGGGGGGGCTTCACATAAAAAATAATCCATGGTAAAGATTTCAAGCTGTTAGGTAAATAAAATGTTTCCGTGGCAGGCTCTAATTTTTTGTTTTTTGTTTTTTGTTTTTTGTTTTTACTTTCTAAATCTCTTTGCACCCAATAAATTAAAGACAAACTCTCTTGAGCAAGTTTTTGCTATTTTTCCTACCCTCTTTTGTCTTATTAAGTATCAAGCATGTCACTGCTTAAAACTGAGGTGAGTAGGGTGGCCGTTATGCTTGGAATGTGTGCATATGGCAAATATTAGACATATATTCAGGGCCCAATGCCGTGACACTGTTTTCTGATGCAATAAGAAAAAAGCTGTCATGATGGGGAGTCTGCTTCTCCCTCTTACTCTCCCTCTGTGCTCTTGCTCTCTCTCTCAAATAATAAAATCTTAAAAGAAAAAAAAAGAAAGGAAGGAAGGAAAGAAAGAAAGAGAAGAAGAGCTGTCGCAAGTGGAAAAAAAGCAAAATATTGTCATTTGTATCTTCTGGATGATTTTTACAAAGCTGTAATTGGGACAGATGATTTTGTAAGATATTGTAATGGAATTGGCTGTAGAATTTATACCGTTAAATGTTACCTGCTATGCCCACTAAATCCATTACAGGCCACGTATTGCCGCATGCTGTGCCCAGACAGCGTAGCAGGGAGGGTCGAGCAGGAACATTTTGTTTTCGGGTGCCAGCCTGCCTGTGAGGCTTTTCAGATCCTAGAGCGGAAGGTGAATGTACCCTCTCTGAATTCCTGTTGCCCTTAATTGTACACCTTTAATGGAAGTTTTAATCTTCAGCTTCATATTAAAACTATTTGTATGCCTTAGCACCCTTCTTAGATGTAAAGTTCTATGAAAATGAATTTTTTACTGACTCATTTTGGTATGCTGCTAAGTGCATAGAAACTGGATGGCATCCCATAACCTTGTTGGAATGAATGTACAAACAACATCAGACAAGGTGTTTCAAGTTGACCTATTTCTTTGACTATCAAAAGACTTCTACATTTATTAAAACATCTGAAGTTCAGGCTCTGTGTATCCTAACACTTTCATATACTCAGTGGCCTGATCAAGACAATTTGTAGAATTTTACTTAGACTTGCCATTTGAGAAAGAGAGGAGTGTGTGTGTGTGTGTGTGTGTGTGTGTGTATTTGAGAGAGAGAGAGAGAGCACGAGCGAGCCTGTTGACCCATTGGTTTGGTTCTTTAGTTGTGTGAAACAACCAAATCATTTAAATAATTTTGAGACTGTCAGCATCTTCTGTGTTTTGTGTTAGTGATCTTTTTGATCAAAGATTGAATTTTCATGTGTAGGGTTTATCAGGGTTTTCCGGAGAAGCAAAACCCATGGGATGTGTGTGTGTGTGTGTGTGTGTGTGTGTGTCTGTGTGTATGTCTGTGTGTGTGTGTGTATGTATGTGTATCCAGATTTATCATAGAAATTGGCCCTAGCAATTATGGAGGCTGAGAAGTCCCACAATCTGCCGTCTGCAAGCTAGAGGCCCAGGAAAGCTAGCTGGTAGGCGTGATTCAGTCAGAATCCAAAGGCCTGAGATTCAAGATGGTGGGGTTGGTGGGGAGGACACACTGCTGATGCCAGTCCTAATCTGAAGGTCTGAGAACCCAAAGCAGTGGTGCCAGAGGGTGAAGATAAAAGTATTAGCTCCGATGGACTGGAAATTCACTGTTCCTCCACATTTTTGTTCCATTCAAGACCTCAGTGGATTGGATGAAACCCACCTGCTGATTCAAATGCTCATCTCTTCTGGGGTCACTTTTACAGACACACCCTGTTTTACCAGCTATCTGGGCATGCCTTAGCCCAATCAAGCTGACACAGAAACATCACCATGGCTGTAGAAATATGACCGGGGATCAAGATTATGGAATACTGGAAAGTAAATTAAGGCATAGTCTGCCATGCTGTTTTTCAACTTAGGCTAGTCACAATTATGGCAAGACAGTCCCTCATTTTTTGGCAATGTCCAGTGCATGGCAGGGCACTGATGTGTCTGGTCTCATTAAATGCCAAGAGCACCTCGCCGAACCCATTGTTATAACCAAAAACACCCCTACTGCATTATGTCTCCTGGAGGATTGCATCCTCTCACTCCCGCATCTTTTGAAAACTAGGGTCTAGATTTGTGGTCCACTAAGACTGTGGTTAAGGGTTGTCTGAGGATTCTGTGCTGTTTTTCTCTTTCTTGTAGCCCCTCTCAAGTTTAGATTTTGCTGCTCTGTGCCCTGTTTGACCTACATAACTACCATTTTAGTTAAATTGAAAATGCAGAAGACTGTTGTGAAGGGTATGTGCTGCTTTTCTCTCCTGAAAATCGATAATTTCTAGAAAATGTAAAATTTGCAGACGATCCAAAGAGTAGGATTTTAGGGCAAAGGAAAGAAGGGTTCTGGTAAATCACTTTATTTCACTATAGTTTCTACAGTTCATGTTTGAGTAGTTACTGTTTTATTAGAAAATTGTAATTCCCTCTCTAAACATAGCTAACATATTATTTTGTTTCTAAATACAATTTTAAAAATACATGTCTTGAGGCCAACTTGTCTTTTCCTTTGTAACATGGATCAGTTTTGTTGAAGAAGTAAGTGGGGAACCATAAATTTTGCATTTAATGCGCAATTTTTTCTTACCCTGTGTCGTCTTTGGCAGGCTCTGACCCATCCTGTAATTCTACAATTAATGTTTTAGCAGAAATGCAGTCATTTACATTTATCCCTCTAAGATCTCATCATTCTTATTCATTTATCTGGTTGTTCAATCCCAGAATGTCAACATTGCCAGACATTATCAAGTGCTGGCCAATTGGGGGTGAATAAGAGAAGTGCCCCAACTCAGGAAGCTTATAAATTAAGCATCATTCTGTTAGTAATATTTCTGTCATGTTAGTAAATATTTCTGTAGTGTTTTGTAGCTTACAAGGCAAAATTACCCATTTCTGTTTGCATCCAGGAGACCTAAGAACACATTTTTGTTTCACGTGTACTCACTTACGACTTGACCTATTTTTTATCCAATGACTCTCTGAAGTGTTATATTATCAACCCATCCTTACAGGTGGGAAACTTGAAAGGTCAGAAGGGTTCACAGCCTTGTCTGTGGTCAAAATGAGTTGACCTATCTGCCTTTCAACTAGTAAGAGTCATCCCAGCAGTGTGGCTGTAGTAGAAAGAAGAGGGAACAGTAGATCAGGAAGAGATCTGCTTCAGGTACTCTCTGGATATGCAAACCTAGGTAGGGTGTTAAATTCTGAAAACAGCACTGTCTTATTTGGGAAACAGAGTATACCTTACAGATCTCTCTAGAGCAGTGGTTCTTCAGCAGGGAATAGGGATATGTTTGGATGAACCTATCATTTATTCAGTAGTCATTGAATAACTATTCATGACTACTAACTATTCATGCCTAAGTCACTCTCTTAGGCACTGGAGTTGCAGTACTAAACATAATAATCAAATATGCGTGGCTCCTGGACACTTATATTCTGACTGTATTACATGGGGGACCCAGCTTTTTGAAGGAAGTAGTGCCTAGTACCTTGCCAAAATTCTAAAATCTTCTATAGTCTTCCAACCCATTCACCCTACTTAAGAGGTCTTTGATGGAATCCACTGTTTACAGTGATTGTATGATACATCCTTCAGGATTGCCTGCACAGTAAAAGTATTGATAAACATGATCATCAGAAGCTTTTCTTAAGATTTTCTAAGATTCACATACATGATTTGTGAATGAACAAAATGAACATTTTGTTCTGATTTCAGAAGTTTAAGTGCATAAAATCTCTTGAAGTTGAAACTGAAGGTCAGCAGCACTGCTCCCTTCATTTTATCATAAAGTGAACTAGGCTGATGTATGAACCTTAAATTTGTAATAGGCCTTTTATTTGCTTTGACACCTCCCACTCCAGCCACTCTGTGCAGTAGTTATGGGTAAGCCCATTTTCCAGATTTGGCAACTGAGGCTCAGAGATGCTATGGAGCCAGTTAGTAGGGGAGCTGAAAATAAGGCTTTGGGCTCCCAACCGCCAGCCACGACCTACGGTTTCATATGTGTTCTCTCAGAACACAGATCATTTGTGACCCGTTGACAGAAACCGAGTTAGTCCACTGCGGTAGCTAGGAAAGTTTTCATAGCTGTTTTCTTCTCTATGTTTTTAACGTCAATTTCAAACACATACAGGAATCTGAAAAAGAGAATTTCTGAAGCATTTGTGCAGTTCCTATTTCAAAGAAAAGATAGACTTCTCTCGATAAAGCCTTGAGGGTGGCAAATTTAGACAAGAATGGAAAGCAAAACAGCCTACTCAAGGTTAGACAGTGACTCGAGTCATTCCATGCACTTAAAACAATATTTAGGATGACCCTATGTAAACTCACATTATCACTTAAAAGCCAGTATAAAAATACTACCCATCTGCTGTGCCGGTCCTGCTGTTGCTTGCCACATTCCTCTGACAAGCTGTTACCTCAGTATAGAGAGAGAGTATACACTTTGGAATTCAGAGTTTTAGTTTGAAAAAAAAAAATGGTATCTGGTACATATGGACTAGATTCTGTTCTTCCAAATGTAGATTTGTAACCTCATTTATTCTTAAAGATGATGTGTTAAATTAGGGTTTTTTTTTTTTTTTTGCTATTTCCTCTTTTTTTGACTCTGAAGATGGAAACTCTTATAATTTTATGCCTGTGACATGAACAATGTACAATGGGAAGTCATTTAGTTCACACCCGCCATGTGATGTGCAGAGTGGGTGTAGGGAGGTGTTTATAGCAAACACCATGTCCAAGTTCTAAGCGCCCTTCGTGGCGTGGTTGCTCTGTGAACTGTGTAACTTCTCAGGTGTGAAAGATTCGCTGGATGATGGAGGGAGGGCAGAACCTGTGATAGCTTCCCAACAAGGGATTGTCAGTGTAGAATGACTCTTCATTCCAGAATTACCCGTGGACCCGGGAACAGCCAAGAAGAAATCGGCCTCCTTAAATGGGCATGAGAGGCAAGACTGGAAGTTAGATCCTTGGAGCTCCTACTTCTCTTTTGGAGTCATGAATCTGTGGATAATGTCTTTAGATAGGATCATAGCCTGGCCTAGAAGTGCAAGACTGCGGAGCGATTTGCTCTTCTTTCAAGAGACAATTACTTCCACTTTTTGTGCCAACCTCCCAAGAAATACCCAAAAGTAAAAAATAATAGGAGAAGTGATGAGTGATATTCCTTGATATTAATTGTTAATACTTCCTCCATGATTTTTCTGGAAATTCTTTTTGATGAACATAACCTGCTACATGAAGACTCTACCATTTCATTCATTCCTTCTCTCTGTAAATATTTATTGATGATCATTCTTTGTAAGACCCTGGAGTACGGGTACCAGATAGGAATGAGTCCTGCAAAATATGAAACTGGTATAGAGAAGGGAGTACATGAAGGTGTAATTTTAGGGAAACCGAGAAGGGAAATAAGTAGGGAGCCTTTTGATAAGGGACAGTAGCAATGAGATGGTGATACAGAAGAGACCATTTCAAATTCTGTGTGCTGCCCTGAGGTGATAGTAGAGTCTTACCTGCTCACAGTATGCAGCATATGAAGTCAGATTATTGAATTTGAAAGACATACCCTAAATCCTCTAGTCAAAGCTCCTTGTGAACAGATGAGAGAAACAAGAATCTGCGCCAGGAGGGGATGTGCCAAAGGTCCTGTAGAAGTTCAACATTAGTTAATACAAAACCCAAGATGGGAACCTTGGTTTGTCCTCATTCAAAGCAAAGTCTTTCCACTCTTGTAGTTTTGTGTTTGTGTCCACAGTTACCCAAGGCCACTTCAGGCCAGCCACTGGGGTTTGAACCAATTTCAGATGAGGACATTTTTGAGACAGGGTTCGCCTGTTGAACTAAACTCACCTCCGTGTTGGCACACTCATCACTTCCTCTCCCCCTTTATAATTTTGCTATTGGATTTAAACCATGTGGTTGGTGCTAAGGTTTTGACCACAAACATATTTGAAGATTTTACTTTTTTTTTGGATGTAGCCTCCTTTGCCTCCAGAGTGGGTAGGATTGGGGACAGGAGACAAGAGGGAAATCAAGGGATTCCAGACTGTCACATTTCATGGCTATAGGCTTTTTATTTTGCCAGGTACCATTATTAATGCTGTCCCCGTTGCCATCCTAAGCCTTCCATAATTGTCTTTCATTACTCTCTGGCCTTGGCTCCCACTGATGCTCGTTGTCAGTTACATGTTTCTAACCTAATGGATGAATTTCATCCCCCCAACCCCATATTCCACACAAGTTGCCTTTTCTCCACCTATTTGTTCATGCATTTGAGCTCCTCCTGGATTGCTCTCTCCACCTTTTAAAATCCTTCCAATTTTTAAGTCTCAGATCAAGTACCTCCCAGCTTAAAATGGCTCTGCCTCTTTTATGGCATTTATGAAACTCTGTCTTGGATTACAGTTATTATACTGACACTAGATATCGAAAGCTTAAAAAGAGAAATAGTTTGTATTCATAGTGACTGTCCCCTAGGACATAGCATTGGCTCTTTCACTTAATAAGTATACAAGGAATAAATTATCTTCACGTAATATCCCTTACCCCTAAAAATTTCACATGACTTTTTTTGCAATCAAGTTAAAAACTATAAAAGTCAACATCTAGATGTGTTGGCAGAGCTGTCAGCATTTCCTTCAGTTTATTGCATTTCAATATTTACTTTTGTGAAATTGGAAAAAAAAAACAGAGCCATTTTGTCTACAAAAAGCACAAATTTACCTGAGGCCTCCCCCTCCTTCCCTTCACAACAGCAATATGAAGCAATATCTTTACATGATAAAAGGAGACAATTTTTTGTTAATATTAATAGTTTGTCCCATTGCCCCCTTCACCCACAAATTCATGAATTCTAAGAATCTGGCCTAGATCCACTCTTCAAACTTGAGTAACAATGGAGAGAAATAGGTCAGGGAGCTCTGATCAGTGTTAAATCTTACAACATTTTCATTAGAACTGCCCAATTAGGCAATGGAAGTGAAGCGATTTGTTCTAGAAATATTTTCGTGCCACCTGAAATGAAAATTGGTCAAGAGGGTCACTAAGGCTCCATGCATCATAAAGACCTAGAATAGTAAGGATTTTGGATCAAAGTCTTTACTAATAATAAATCAAGTGTTTTTAGCGTTCTCCTTCTAGATGATAACTAGCTTTGTAGACCTCAGTGGCTACTCTGATTCCAAACTCTTTGAGAGATGTCTTTGATCTCCCGCCTTCTTAGAGTTTGTATGATCTTTGTTCTACTCATGGGCAACTCATGGGCAATTTCCATCTTGGACTTTTTATGCAGAGTACTACAGTGCCTTACACGTAATTGGCATTCAGTATAGCTCAATGAATGAGTGTCCTCAAAGCACTGGAATTTGATTTAGTTCATTGGTTGAATGATGTGGTTGCTGCTGCTCCCTCACCTTTCATGTCCCTTAAGGACTTACTCCAGAATTTAGTGCAGTCTTACCATGTGGCAGACTTTATCCTAGTTGCCACGGTGTTCACCCTGGCAGAGAACAAAATAAACCTTGTTCTCATGGACAAGGTTTAAATTCCAGAGGATAGAGAAGGACAGTTAATAATAATGATAATGATAATCATCATTATCATCATCATCATCATCATCATGGAGCTTAAATTCCAGAGGGTAGAGAAGGATAATCAATAGTAATAATAATAATAACAACAACAACAGTAAGCAGTGGGCTCAGTGCAAATCAATACTAGGAAGAAAAATAAAGAATGAGAAGATGGAGTAGAGATGCAGTGGGGTAGATTGTGGAAGTGCTGCTTTGAGTAGATGTCATCTGAACTGAAACTGGGATGAAGTGCTGGTTGTGTGAAGGATCTGGGAAGAGCCTGCCAGGCAGAGGGAACAGAAACTCGAGGATCTGAAGCATAAGCACACTTGAAATATGCAGGGACAAGAAAGGCCAGGCCAGGAGGGCAGAAGTTGAGATTAGAGAGGTAGCCAAGAACCAGATACTGTTGGCTTTTAAGAAGGCAGGCCTAGAACATGGATTTTGTGCTGAATGGATTGAGAAGACATGGGAAGGTTCTGGGCGGAGGCAGGACATTAGCTTACCGACCTTTTTAAAGGGATGACTGGCAGCTGTATGGACCATAGACTGGAGGGGTAAAGCCACTAACAGGAGAGCAATTAAGAGGCTAGTATGGTAGGTTAGGGAAGCACTGATGGTGTCTTGGACAGAGGAGGTAGCTGAGGTGCTCAGATAGTAGATATATTTCAAAGATTGACAGGATTTGCCAGTGAACAGGGTGTGGAGTGGGAGAGGCAGAGAAATATCAGAACATCACCGTTTTTCATGTGTAACAAGGCTTTCATTTTATTCTGAGCTTCTGCTGTATTTTTTTAAGATTTTTTTTGTTTTTTAATTCTTTTTATTCTTTTTTTAAAAATTTTTTTTATGTTATACACCATACAGTATGTCATTAGTTTTTGATGTAGTGTTTAAGATGACCAGCCATTCTACATCTACTATGATCAATACTGAGTTTCGGAAAACCACTGGATAAAATACGGCTATACGCACAGACACCCTATGTTAACATTCGTTTGGTAGTCTCGTCCCTGTGCTGTGTACTTTCTCACGGACTGGTCTCACTTTTGATTCCACTCGTGATATGTATGTAGCATGTCTTTTGCATGTACAGATGCAAAGCATATCTCTTGAAAGAGGGAATTGATTTCAAAACCTGTGTGTCATCAGGTTTTCCAAAGAGTCACCTGACTGTCTGCCCATACCAGACATGATTTTCCTGCGGAAGTGGAGATAGCCTCCTTAACACTTTTATTAAGCACATATGTGTGCATGCGTATGTGCCTGTGTGTGTGTGTGTGTGTGTGTGTCTGTGTGGACCTGGATTTAAATAAAGACAGTGACTTAGTGAAAAGTGATCAAGAGGCAGTTACATTGTTTTGTTTATTGTTTGTTTGAAAAAGTTAGAATTCTCTGCTGTTCCTTATTTGCACTTGAATATAACTAGGGTCCTGGGGCTGGCCCATTCTCTCCTGAAAGCAAATTTACACAAATTAGTGCCAGAGGTGCTCCCATTTTGGGGAAGTACAGCACCCTTCAGGCCCAGAATGGCAGTAATACTGGAAGTAGCATTTGAGTGTAACATTGACTAATTATTTAACCGTAAGTGACAGCTCTGAACATTGTGCTCTTTTTGCATCATTTTCTACATTTGTCGGATATCTAATTATGAAAAAAAAAAAAAAGTATTCTTCAGTGGCCCTAGCAACACTGTCACAGAAGAGTGCGAACACATTCTGTGCAAAACAGTGTTTAAATAGAAGTGCTTGAAAATCCTCCATTAATCTTCATTTTTGCATTTTGAATGCTTCCCTGCTCACATTTTAGGTATCAAGGGACTGAATGAGTCTGAACTGACTGTACAAGAATTTAAGTAAGAATTGGGAGGAGCAGAAATGAGGAAGCTATTTGCATTCCTGGAAGGCAGAACTCAGGTTTATTCTAATCTTTCATGGTTCTAATAAAAGAGAGTCTGTTTTCCAAATGCTGTTCATAGTGAGCTTTTTGTCTTTAACTTTTAAATTAAACAATTTGTTTAAACAATGTTATTATTTTTTGTTTGTTTGTTTACTTACCCATCGTGGAAATACATGAAAGAGAAACTAGAAGGACAGGGCTCCCCCGTTGAGTTTGGTACCTTGTCTTCTAGGCTCTTCTTTTGTTTGAGTATCTGCAACTTTTTTCATTGATCATTTTTGTTGTTTCACCTCTTGAATGATGGAGAGCTGTACATGGGAAACGAACAAACAAAAAACCACGATGAAACAGCGTCAAAGGAAGTTCGCTTGTGTTACATTTGTATATATTATTAAAGATTATAAAATGATTTGGCAATATGCAGCCTGTATAATTAATGGGCATAGCATTTTCTCTGTGATACATCCTCATTTTAAATAAGCTTCAACCATATCAATGATGATTGGACTCATGTTTTTCCTTCTCCCTGAGGCTTTTAAAACATCATGGGGGGCGGGGTGGGGGGGAGCCACTTAGTGGAATTTACTCACAGCTAAGGGTTCATTTAACCCACACATCCAAAAATTCTAACCCTCCCTGAAGTTTTAGTTCTGATTCTGTGCACCTTCCTGCTGCTGCTGGGCTGAGCTGCTGCTTCTCCATATTGAGGACAGGAAAAGAAAACTTACCATGCTCTGCTGAAACTGGAGGGGTGGCCGTCGGGTTGTTTATTGGTGGAGTGAATGGAAAGAGACAGATTGGAATATGGCCAAGACCACCACCCAATCTCTTGGGGATAATTAAATCCTTTTTTTTTTGTTGTTATTTATTGTTTCATCTTTGTCTTGCTTTCAAAGAAGATTGAGTAAGATTCAGTCTCCTGAGGAGATAACTCATGAAATGTACCTTTGGGTCATTTGCATCGCATTCCCGAATAGTGTAGGGAAGAACATTCCCTACCCATTATAGCCATGGGCATGTCTTAACAAACACAGAAGCAGCCCTCTGGGAATATATTATTGAACTCCAGGTTTACTGAATTCTCCTGAAAGCACTCTCTATTGAATTGTCTCATTCTGAACCACTCATATGTGGTTCAGCATTCCTATAGTACATTTGGGGACACTAAGGCAACAACAGTTTACAAAAGTGTAGTTGGGAACTTTTTAACTCCTAATATTGGCTCAGAAGAGTTCCCAACTTTGAAGCTCCTAATGCTCTCTCCCTACTGCTGTTCAGCTCATGGTTTCCCAATTTCTTTTCTGTGAAAAATTAGGGTAGGTTTTTGCTATTTTATGCTTGATTTCTTTCCCTTCTCTCTTCTCACTTTTCATTCACAGCAGAAATGGATTGGCTCCCCTCCTTCTTCTCTATCCTGCCTTCAATGCACAGGAATGCATCATCTTTTAGCCTACCGCAATGTAATTTAAATTAGGAAACTTTTTATTTGTAGACCTTGGTTGGTTTTGTTGACACAATTGTGTCCAAGTCCTGAGTGCACTCAATCCCATACTCTTAATGAAGGTAAGGAAGAAAATTAATACACAGTGAGTACCTATCTGGCCACAGACACCAGGCTAGGCTTCTTTTTATACAGTTTCTCACTTAATCTTTATGAGAACCCTGCTAAGTGTGGATTACCTTTCCACTTTGCAATGTGGACACTCAATCCCAGAGATATTAAACACCTTGCCTGAGGTTAGGTGGCAGAACTGAGTTTGAACTCTGATATCTCTGACTTCCAAGCCCGTGTCCTTGCCATCTCATGGAAAACCTTCAGAAGTTATGACATATTTATTATTTCAAAACGTATAATCCCGGAACATGCCTGCTTCCTTCCAGTCAGAGGTGAGTGAATGAAATATTAGTGTTGTGTAAAGTCATCGACAGAAGGATCTCTTGGTGCCATTCTGATCCTGGACTGTTTAGCATGATGCCGAGTTTGAGGCCATTGGAGTAATCCAGAAGTATTTTTAAGCATTTTCTCCATGCCTAGCATTAAGCTTCGTTAGTTGTATAACATAAAAGCAGAAGAATGGTCCTTCCAGATGGTCGATAAAATGACGGGAGCATTGAAACAGTGAAATAACTTAGATTCATTTATAGAGACAAGGCAGTGTGTCAAGTCAGTGTTGGCTGGAGTATACTGAGAAGGTGCCACCCAGGGTGGTTGGTGAGGGTGTGGGGGGGGTGCGTTGTAACCAGTAGTAGAGGAAGGTAAGATCTAAACTGGTAGCCTGCCTGGTCTCCACTTCTATTGCCTGGCTTCCTTCCCTGCTCAAAAAGTCAACCAAAAAAATAAGGAGGGAGGAAGGGAAGGGGGAAGGAAGGAAGGAAGGAAGGAAGGAAGGAAGGGATATGGTGAATAATTCAATTTGGAGATATACTTTCAAGTCTGATTTCCTGGATATCACATATGCATGTTTGTATATGAGGGACAACACATCAAAAGGAGTGGTAAGATACGTAAACTTAAATGCAGTATACTGTAATTCTGGTTCTGGTTCTACCATCGAGTTTGTGTAGAGCCTTAGGCAAATCACAGAACTCCCAGGCCCCTTGTGTCCTCCTGGAATTGTAGGAATTGGGCTGATGATCATAAAGCTTTATTTCAACTCCAGCAGTTAATGATTTTAAAGTTTTTAGTGTGCTTTGATTATCGCTCATTGCATTACATGGACATATATTAACTACTTTAATATGCATCAAACGAGGTGTGCTCTTTCTCTTCAAAAATGCAAAAGCCTGACCTTGTTATAGAAAACACTCTAGAATCATGTATTCAGAATTCTTAATTTTGAGTTTTCCTTCTTGTATTTTAATGTCTGTGCTATTATGGTCCTCCTCCTTCATTGCAAGCCAATTCTAAGTTTTGATGATTAACCCCCTTTTTAAATATCCCCCCCTTTTTTTTTTATTAAACAGAAAGAGTACCAGAAGCAGAAGGTTACTCATCTGTAATTCAGAATTTATCTTGAAAGAGACTAGAGAAAAAGATCATATTTTTAAGAGGATTTAGAAAAGGGGACACATTGGGGGAAAATAGGTAGCAGTCACAATCGTATTCTGGTGGAATGTAATCTTTGACTATTTATTTATGGAATGCTCTAGATAAATCCTGTCTTATATTTTTTGAGGGGATACACCAAATTATTCAAACAGGCTCTACTTTATCCCAAGGACATGTTGTACCAACTCTCAAGTAAGTGTCTTCATTTGTCTACCCTGTGTATCCCCACTTCTTAGCTTACTTAAACTAGATATAGGATAGGCCATTGGCACCGAAGTTGAGTACTGGGCTAGACTTTAAGACAGAAATAACACATCTCAAACCCTGCCCCCCACCCCCGACTTTTCTAACTCTGTGTAGGGGTTATACTGTAAAGGATTTAAAACGACAACAGTGAAAGTGTTTTCTCCAGTCTTTATCATATGCCCCTGTACTTGACAAAGAAAGAAAATATGCCTTCTTTTTCAAACAAATCATGACAATATACATCAACACCCAAAGTTCCTTTCCAGTCAGCAATGGAAAGCTCCTCTCTTAACTCTAAGATCAGTATGAATTCACAGAGGCTTACAGAGAAGGCAAAAGATGTCATGAAGGGAGACAGACTCGAAGGCAGCTCCCAGTTATCCCCACCTGCTGGTATCTGTGCCTTTGTATTTGTCACTGCTCTTGAGTGTGGGCCAAACCTGTGATCTACTTCTAACCGATAGACTAAAGCAAAGGTGATGGGATGTACATGATTACTTGTGTAAGATAATGTTGGGTAAGACTGTAGGCTTGTAACATCTGCCTTACAAGAACCCTTGGTGGCTTTAAAGAAGCAAGGTGCCATGTCGTAAGCTGCCACATGGGAGAGGGCCGTGTGGGAAGGCAGGGTAGCCCGTGGCTAGAGAGAAACTGAAGCCTTCAGTCCAGCAGCCTGCAGAAATAAATGTTGCCAGCAACCATGTAAACTTAAAAACAGACCTTTCCCTGTTGGAACCTAATGGGAAGACCACAGCCAGACATAAGCAGTCTATAAGCAAGACATCTTGCTTATAGACTGTGTGACACTGAAGCAGGGGACCCAGCTAAGCCACGATGGAAATCATGGTCCACAGAGAATGAGATCATAAATGTATGCTGTTTTATTCCAAGTTTTTATTGTCATGCCACAATAGAGAGCTAATACCATCACTGTTTTAGAATCTACCAGTTTCCTCATCTTTCTTTCCTTACAGAATAGTTACAAGTGAAAGTGGCTTGTTTACCTGCTCCTCAAGAGGCAATTTGCCCCTGACATTGTGTAGGTCCTTAATGTGCCCCTCGGTTTCTGCTCTCTCCAAGAGCAGAATGTGCCCCTTGGTTCTGGTTTATAAGGGGGTTGGATAAGATCAAAAATCATTGATAAAGACTTGTTGAATCCAGCTGAATTATATGAAGAGGAGTTTCTCTGAAGACTATTTTTAAATCTTCCTGTGGCTGTGTCATTGGTGGCGTATCAGAACTTCTCCTAGGAAGTAGGGTGAGGTGATTGTTCTTTGAGCTTCTCTGTATTTGCATACTAGTGGAATTAAATTAAAAATTACTAAAAGAAGCCTTAAAAGGAAGCCACTATTTTACAAGATTACTCTTCAGCTTGAAGAAGGTTGCAGAAGCAGAGCAGGCACCCAAACTGGCCAGATGATGGGTGTGTCAGCCTCTGCCTCTTTCATCATCGCCCAGTACTGGGTGATCCCCGATATAGTTTGCCGGAAGTCAGGGGCTTGACATTTTGGAAAGGACAGAGGATCCTAATACCTTCAAGTTGTATGCCTAGAGCAACCCAAACATGGCCCCACTTTGGTCATGCCGCTTCTGACTTATCGGGGAAATCGCCAACCCGATTTGCTCTCTGGCACTTCTTTAATCGCTTAACCAACTAAAAGCGAAGGAGGGATTTGTGAAGTTCTTAACTTCCTATCACATCATTCTGGCTTTTGCTGCAATATCCCCAGAGCACATCCTTCTTCTTTGGAGCCTAGTTTCCATCATGGTGCTATCTTACAGCAGATTTCCCTTGATTCCAAACGAACAAGTGAATGAATGGGCAGGTGAGGATGCTCTAGATGCTATTTTGTAAGGAACCAATCTCTTCTTGAGGGACATTGCATTTCATGTAGCTATGTATAGCTCAGACTTACTTTTATAGGTTAAGCATTTTGTTAAACTATTCCTAAAACATTTCTGAGTGGGTCACCCAAAGAATGGGGGAATCAATTGGGCTGTAACCTAACCAGGAAAGTATTGATTATTTTCTGGGCTTAGAGTATGTTATATTGTGCTGCCTTGCCAGCGAGCAGAGAACTTCTGAAGATTAGAAGTACTTGTCTAAGGACGCATAGCTCAAATAATAGCAAGAAATTGGTAAAAATCCTAGTCTTTCTGATTCCAGACTTTATCCTCGTTCCATGATATACATACGTGTATTCAGCAAACATTTTCCAGGCACCCCCTCAATCCCCTGTACAGGCTTAGATATGATGAGGGATATACAGAAGAATAAAGCCTAGACCTTGTCCTTATAAGGAAAAAGATAATTAAATAGGTTAACTTCTGAGTTTTATGGGAAGAAAGATAAAATGAACAAAAAGAAGGCCAGGCTCAAGTGAATGCAATTAGATTATAAATCTGCTGATGTCGTTAAGTGACTTGACCTTTCTAAGAGCTGTTTCTTCATGTGAAGAATGGGGGTCAATAATCCCTGCTTCACAGGTTGGGTGGGAAGACCAAATGAGAAAACATGGAAAATGGCTGGTATTTACCGCATATCCAGAATAGGTAACCACATGGACTTGGGGGCATCTTAGGTAGAGAGGCCCCCCCAGCTAAGGAGAGATGGAGCCAGGTAGAGGAAGAAACATGGGGGGGGGGTGGTTCGAGGTCAGTGAACCCGGACCCTAGTCCCCCAGCAACATGCGGCTGCAGGCCAGCTACCCAGTGTGCAGACACAGTAGACTCCACAAGGGGATGGAGGTCGCTGGAAGGTCCACCTCACAGGGTGGTTAGAAGAGATGCAGATAATGGCACAGGTGGAATTATAAGTCAAAAAATCTGTGCGAAAACGCCATTCATGTTTTTTATACTGCCAAGAATATGAAAAAGAGCTACTTTCTCTAAGAGTGTGTCCTTTCACCTGCTTTTTAAATCACAAGCTGTTCCTTTTGCCGTTACTATATCCACAACAGCCAAGCAAGTAGAGCGTGTTAGTCTTTGCCATTATCTTGCTTGAGTTTATCAAGACCTTGGATAGTCTATGTGTGTGTGTGGCGTGTTTAATTAGTGTTAAGAACATTTGGCCTCCACGGGAAGCTGGTGAATTTGGGTGTACTCATGAAGGTGTGAAATGGAGGCTCTGTGTGGCCTGACTTTTCCCCAAAGCTTAAGCATCCTCTGCCATCAGGCAAAATCAGGAATAATAATAATGATGATGATGATAATGATAGTAATAAACAACAAGTGCAGTAGCTTTGGTAAAAACTTTATTAAAATGCATTTCCTAGTTCTCCCCTTTCACAGAGGCCATGCTAAGCATTGGAGTCCTCATGATAACTCAAGGTCATCCTCATGACCATCTATTATTGTGCTCTGCTGAAAAGTAGTCCTTTTCCTCTCCTGTCCCCTCAGGCTGTCAGCTCCTATGTCTGCTGTCACTGTGCTACCTCTCGCAGGCTTCCCCACCACCTTCTGATGTTTATTGGTTCTAACCTCCGGTGTGGGGAAGAAGCAGCAAAACGGTCATCGGCATCGTTGGTGAATATGAGTCAATGAGCACTGAATCCTCATCGCTCCCAAAGGAGCATCCATCTGAGGAAAGAATGGTTTTATTCCGGCACTTTTAAAAATGACTGTTTGACCCGCACAGAGCAGAGGCTGTTCCTCCTTCTCTTTCCCCTTCTTCCTCATCTTTCTCTTTTCCAACTCTCAGGGAAATCGCAAATATGTGTTATGACTCTCTGCTTTCTTACCCTCTCCTTGGATTTTGCTCTTAACTCGTAACAATTAGAGGAGTTTCTAAATTGGCTCCCTTCAGATTGCCTCCGTTCTCTGTGGCTTTAAGAACATGCTGATTTGAAGCCACATACTGTTGGCAGCTTTCATCCATTTATTTGGACTATCAAGCAAGAATGCTCACAATCTTTCAAATGAAAGAAGACATCTTTATTTCCAGTTCACACCCTTCATAATAAGAAGGGTATTTGAAATAAGGCCAAAAAGCATAACTACTTCTCGAACTTCATATTACAGATGCTTGCAGTGATGGAAGAACATTTTTTTTTAATTTTTTTTTTACTACATGACCTTACCCCAGATCAGCAGCAGAAAATGACAGTGAAGCATTCAGATTCAAACAGCAAAAAAAGAAAGAAAAGAATCGTTTGTTTACATTTGTGGGACAGGCCTCAGCTTTCCTGAAAGTCTGTCTTGAGGAAGAAAGTAGAACACAGACCCAATACAGGAACATGACTTCATTATCATTTAACTTAGAAATTATCTTTGAAAGTATCATTGTGCCATGGTTACCAAAAAGGAGGCTTCTAATAGTTACCAAAAAATTCAAAAGTAGGAAAAAATCACATTATGAAACACAGATCTCTTTTCATTCACGTTAATACCAGAACTCAGAGGCAGAAGAACTGAGTTTTCTGGCAGAAGCACGGAGTTTCTGTTAGCGAGAAATGGAGCTGAGGACATCAGTAAGCCAGTTGTCCTCTGGGGCCCTGAGCAGGTGCATCCCCTCCTCTATCTTCCCAGGGGCATTTTCCTCCTGGACACTCGGAATCCCCCAGTGTCACAACTCCATGTTAGGATACACTCCTGTTGCTTACTCCTTTCTTCCCACCCCAGGCACTGCACTGAGTTCGCCTCCAGAAGGCGCTCCCTGAGCCCTTCCTCTCCCTCATGGAAAATGATCTCCTCATGGAGGAATTTCCATGGCTTTCGACCTCCTCATCTTTGAGAAGGCTTTTATCACTATGTACCTAGGACAATCGCAGTGTCTGTAGTACTTCATCTTTATGCCATCTGTGAGCTTCCTGCGGGCAGGATCTGCTTTTAATTGATAGGCTTCCCTTACGGATCTGCACCCTAACGAGTACGCTAAGCGTGCCCTTCACCAGTGTTTAACAGGAAAAAGGAAGAGAGGAAGAGGGGGACAGATGACGGGAGGAAGGGATGGAAGCAATGAAATATTACAACTGCAAGAAGCTGCTCTATCTAGCGCCCTAATACAATAACAGTAAAATAATGTTTTTTACTTGTATGCCATTTTACTACGTCATTTTTTTTGCGCTTATTTCCTTGCATGTATTTTCTTGCATGTAATTCTGCTATTGTGTGTGTGGGTACACAGCATGTATGTGCATGTGTGTATTGCTTCTCTCTCTCTTTCTCTGTTCTCTCTCTTCCCTCTCCACACACACTTTTCACATGCACACTAGTGTACGCTCTGTGAGCGTAATGACATTGTTGTGTCCATGTCTGTATCCCTGGCTCCTTGAACAGCGCCTAAGAGAAAGCTCCATGCACGTTTATCAGATGAATGAGTGAAGATGTGACCTCCTTCGATCTTGACCATAACCTCGTGAAGTGAATACAGCACCCGTTTGCTCTCCTCCTGTTTCGCAGCTAGCAAAACTGAGGCCTGAACACCTCAGGTTGCACGGCCAGGCATCAGCCAAACCAAGACTTGAACTCCGGTTTTTCTGTGTCTCTATTCCTTTCATTCTGTCTTCTGGGGATTTGCTGTATTAATAGCAAAGCAAGAAATGTCACCCAAGGAAAATTTGTCTCCAAATTTAAATTCATGATGCATACACAAGAAATTACTGACTTCTCAATCCAATGGTAACACAGATTGTGTGATTTTGAGGAGGAGAAGCCTTTCTTTCCTATCCTCTTGCCTTTATTAGCGTATGTGTCAGTGCACACACACACACACGCCCGGCAGCTCTCGGCTTGTACTTTTCCAGTCCCTTGTTCGTTCATCTCAGAGTCACTTCCTGCCCTGGCCATCCCCGGTTCCTCTCGGGGCTGCTTGGTCAGGCCCAGGCCAAGTGACAGGCAGCGGGATTTGTTTTGGTTACTTTGGCAAAGGCGGAGAGCTGGAGGGAAGTGGCCCAGCAGGCATTTTCAGGGGTCGGACTAGGCCGGCTTGTTGTTGTAAACGTTTCTATTCGCCCTAATTGTAGCTCACATGGGTAAGCAGGGTAAACACCCATGCAAATTACTAAGTTGTGCTGAATGTCCAAGGATGTCAATAATCTCTGTGAAATTCAAAACGAAACCTCCTTCTTGACTGAAAGCAGAGCCAGACAGCGCACGCGGGGTCTCCCTATCACTGCAGATCTGGTGTGGATCCTGGAGCCAGGAAGAGCCATCCTGAAGGCCTGGGGGCAGGGATGGCATTAGAGATGCCTCAGTGTCCTTGGCCGTCCTGCCCATCCTCTGGCCCCTCTGTTTTTTTCTACCGTAAAACAGGACTACAAAGGGGCATAAGGAATACAGTGGTAGGGGGGCACCTGGGTGGTTCAGTCGGTTAAGCATCTGCCTTCGGCACTGGTGGTGATCCCAGTGTCCCCGGATCGAGCCTCACATCGGGCTCCCTGCTCAGCGGGGAGCCTGCTTCTCCCTCTGCCTGCTCTGCCTGCCACTTCCCCAGCTTTTGCTCTCTCATTCTCTGTCAAATAAATAAAATCTTATTTTTTATAAAAAGGAATATGGTGGTAGGGGATCCTACCTGAAAAGTACAGAAGAAAACAAGTCTTCATATTTCTTATAAATATATATATATTTTTTTAGATTTTATTCATTCATTTGAGAGAGAGAGAGAGTGAGGCAGAGCACAAACGGGGAGAGGCAGAGAGAGAGGGAGGAGCAAACTCCCCGCTGAGCAGAGAGCCCCATGTGGGGCTCCATCCTGGAATCTTGACCTGACCCGAAGTCAGATGTTAACCATCTGAACCACCCAGGCACCAAGGCCTTCATTTTTATCTAAAGCCTGTGGGGGAAGGGGATCTGAAGTCACATGTTGCCACAGACTCTGCGACAGTGGCAGGGAGGAGCCTGGGAACTCGGTAGAGCCTCTCGTAGTCACTCAGACAGATGGTAGTGAGGTGAAAGGGACGTCAAGTCTGCTTCTCCATTTGACCATGACTCAGGCTGCCATCCACGGATTCGGGCTTCTCTGCGGCGGGAGGACTCATCTCTTTTCCTTTTCCTTTCTCATAAATGACTCAGGAGACTCCGTGGAGAACCACGTGTGCTCTCTTCCCAGAATTCCCATCGTAGAAGTGCGTGCCCTTCGAGCTCACTGGCTTCGCCCAATGAGACGCGCCTCCACTTTGACTTCACCTCCTGGATGTGGTCTGCAGAGATGGGCTGTTGGGATTTCCCACCAGTCCACGGCTCGCAGTTTCTATTTCCACATTTTGACTGCCAGTTCTATATTTGCACAAAATCCTGCTTTTTTGCCTGGTTTCCTAGGGAAACAGTTTGTAAGAGCTACTGCTTTCTGTCCATCTGCTTCGCCCGCCTGGGTTTTTGACTGTGCACCCTGATTATTTCCTAATCTGACGGAAAGGCACGAGGCCCCAAATAAGGGGAACTCCCTCTACATGTGTTAAAAATAAATTTATGAAAATGACCGGTCAGTTAGGAAATCCCTCATGTGTGGGGGGAGGGGAGGGCAGTTTGTACTTGTCCGTGTCTAGTTTTCTAAATGTTTAAAGCCTAGGATACTAAGAAAGGCAGTGGAAGTGAATAGTGGGAGGAACAAGAAATCGTATTCTCTAGAAGCAAAGAAAATCACACAGAAAGTAGAGGCACGGTAGCATCCCTGCGAGCACCATCCAGCTGCAGTGTTCTCCTCACTGGCAGAGTCAAAGTAACACTGCACTTGAAGTCGGGAACCTGAGTGGCGGTATCATTTTAATCTCAGGCTCTTCCCATATAAAAGAGGAGCTCATTTTATTTTTGGAATTTGGACTCCTTGTCCTGAAGATCCTGCCCAGCAAACTGCATTTTCATAACATGCATCCCTGTCCCAGTTTTTATGCTCCGTAGCACATATGCGTTGACCAACCAGAACCACATAGAGTAACAAGACCAGTGTCACAGTGCTGAGTTGGTAATCTGGCAATAAATTCTCTAATCACCAACCTGTGCTTGTGCACCTTTAGGCTTCTTCTGCACCATCCCACAGGACTGATGGCTCCAAGGGCAGCAGGTGGGGAACCATTAACCTAGATGATTTCTGAAATCATGTCTGGGCTCTCAGTTGCTAAATGCCGTCTTGATGTTTTCTGGGGAGAGAAAGCTGACCGGGAAGGTGGGGAGAGAAGTGTGCTTTCTTATACTGTGAAACACCTATGCTCTCCTCACACGTGGAGTTATGCCAGGGAATCTACCGCCCGTCCGGTTGTTGCATGTTCCTCAGATATTTCTGGAGTGCAGACATCCCGGCTGTATCAGGTCTGCCACGGCAGCTCTGTGGTGAAGCTTGTCTCGGGGTAGGAGGAGCCGCCACCACAAAGGTCTCACTTCAGGACATCGTCCTCTACCTCATGCTGGAAATGGAGCCCTCAGCAGATAGAATCTGCTGTTTCATGTAATTACTTTTCAAGATGCCATTACCAGAAACTTTTATGTAAATACATATTTTTTTCCCTGAGGCATGTTAATATGAGACCAAAATTATACAACACTGAAAGGAAAACAGAATGTCCCTTTTTACTAGTTGTCTCTGTTCTTGGGAGCATCCTATAGTCTAGGACAGCAAAGGTGCTCACTTCACCAAAACCACTGTATTCGGTATCCTGTCTGCACAATCCTAGGAATGTGGTATCAATACTCAATAGCTTAACACAGTTCAATTTAGTGAACATTTTCTGTTTGCCTTCTAGGGGTCAGGTGCTGAGCCCATGCTATGGAAAGCACAGATGCCATTAATGAAAGAGACACTTAAGAGTCCCTGTAATGTGCTAAAAGCCTGTAACCACCCTACCGACTAGACAGTAATTGGTGCCTCTAAGGAGGTTCTTATTTATTTATCAAGTACTTACGTCAAGCACTGTTCCATGTGCTTCATTAACCCATATCATCTTCTAGAACAGCCATTTGGAATGTGAGCTTTGGTGTGTGTGCTCCAAACCACTCTGCCATGCTCAGAGGGGCAAGAGGAAATAGGAGTTCCTTTGGGCTTAGTGGATCAAGGAAGGAGGCATCTGAACTAGGATGTGAGGACTGGTAGCACGAACCCAACAGGAAGTGTTTGGGAACATGTGGCTCTTGGCATTCATAGCAGTGAACCTAATACAAGCAGTGGTGACATTGAAGTGGAAAATGGCCTCTGTGGCTGTGTTGGGAGAACAGTAAGTAGACTATTTTGGAATAGGAAATATAGCTAAGGAGAAAGTAAGAATGAAAACTAAGCTCAGTGCCAGACTATGAGAGGCTCAAGAATCAAACGAAGGGAGCCCATCCGTTCCGTCTCATTTATCTGTGTGGGGTCACTAGGCGATTAAAGGTCTGAGAGTGGCAAGAACAGGCCTTGTGTCCACAGCAGCACTCCACCTGAGGTCAAGAAGCCAGCTGTGAACACCCTCAATGCATTAACCTAATTAAGCAATCTGGACCATTTCCCAAAGAAATATCCATTTCTCCGTTGGGAAAGGAAGCTTCCCAAGTTCAACCCGTCCACTTCTTTAGAAGCTCGTGTCCCTTCAGAGCTGAGGAATTTTGAGGTGTATCCATTTTTCTTACTTCCTTGGTCATTCTGCTCTACTCTAGTTAAAGAGAATAATTTCTGGCATATTCCTGGCTAGGCAGGAACAAGTCTCCTCTGAAAAGAAGATAGCCAGGATTAAAGAGCCCACTGTAGGAGCGCCCTTTGGCATGGCGAGTGCTGAGGGAAGCATCTTTGCCCTCCCTGGCGTCAGTTCCAGCCACCCACACAGCTGCAGCCCAGTGGCCTCTCGCGTGCTTGCAGCTCATCTGATCCACCAGCAAGACGTGCCTGCTGCCTGGAGGCTGCATGGCTTACTCTGTCAGATCTCACCAGAATCTTCTGGAAAGACATTTGTTTCCAGAGCCTGTGTTGAGTTTAGCTGCCGATCCTGTCACCTACGCTTCAAGTTTTTCTTAGTTTACCAACTGATTTTCCTCTAGATTTGGGGACTTTCTTGCCTCCACCAACCACCACTCCTCTTTTCCCCACCCAGTTTGGCCCTTATGTACATCAGTGTCAGGGGTATTTTTAGGAACAGAAATAGGTCCAAAAAGAGGACTTTTTCCTCTTATGAGTCAAATGTTCACATACTGAGAACTTCATTCTCCTTCTGGCTTTGTGAAGACAGTGCTGCAGTGGGGGTATGACCGCAGCCTGACATGTAGAATTCCAGGCTCTGGATTTGGGCAGCCCTGGGCCAGACCGTGCCCATGCACTATTCACGTCACTGAGTCTCAGTTTCTTCATCCATAAAATGGGAGTATTAACTGTACCTGTCCCACAGGAATCGGGGGATGATTTATTCAGTGATCTATGTGAAGTACTTACCTGCACACAGAAGTCCGATAAATGTAGCCATTATTACTACCGATAACAACACGAGGCTCTGAGGATAAATCATACCCAACAAAGCACCTAACTCTTCCTCTGGGTGATTTTTATTTGATGAAGCCACAGATCTATACCAAAGGCAATGGTAATAAGGGGAAGGTCTAGAACATTCTAAGCTCTGTTATGCTAAGCTGAGTGGTTCCAACTTGCCCCTATCTTCTGTCTTGCAATTGTCACCTCGACAGCTATCCCTGAGGAGAAATCTTATGGTGCCATGGATGCAGGGTGGATGGACGATTCCCCCAGAGAAGTGCCAGACAGTAATACGGAGCTAACTCAGTGCATAACTTGGTCTTGCTCCCTTTGCTTATCAGAATTATCTGGGGAGGCTTCTAACCCCACCAATTCCTGATCTTCAGCCCCAGAGATACTGAGTTCATGGTTCTTGGGTGGGAAGAACATTATTTTTGAAGCTCTCTACGTGACTGGGATGTGCAGCTGTTGATGAAGAACCCATGACCGAGAGGATGGGCAGGCCCGGGGGGAAATGGCCATGCTCTGCAGCGACCCTGAGAAGAATCAATGCCAAACAGACCTAACAAGCGTTCGCCTAGCTGAAGCTTTGCTTCTGCTCTATCTCGTCTGTGCAGCATTTGCAGTCAATACAGAACGAGGCGGGGGGGCTCAACATCAAGGATGTGAAAGCGGCTTCTAATCTTCAAACAGATAGTGGGTAGGGGCCCTGAGAGGGTAGCCTGAGGAACAACAAAGGCAGCTGGTCTATGTGGGCTGAGGTGAAGTGTACGTACTGATGTGAGGGCCTCAATGTCAGCCTCTCGGAAAGGATGGAGATTTTCTTAGCTTTGCTTCCTGTCAGAATAATAAAGGAATTTGGTGGTTTTCTTATGAGTCTTTAGATTGATGTGCTTGCTCACATCTTCTCTCTTTTCTCCGTGCTTTCTCATTACTAGTTTCCATGTTATGGGAGACCGTCTCATTTAGCTCCAGCTGTCTCCTTTCACAGATGGACGTCCCACGGCGTGGTAGTGGCAGAGCCGTCCTCCCCTCGCGTAACACATCATGGTCCAGTCAGCCGGAGTTCAAGGATGGGGGGGCTGCTTCTGGAGGATCTCCAGCTTTCTTACTGGTTCTGATTTCTCCACCAAAGCCCCGGATGTTCCCATGACGCCGTGGAAACCAGTGTCTTATTTTCAAAGATGGCGAAACTTTATTTTGAAAACACAAATTCTTACCTCAGCTGCCCCAGGCACCACTGCAGAAGCACCATGACCTTGCTGAGAGCCACTGCATGCCAAATGAGACTTAATTTTCCCTAAGTACTTAGGAGAAGAAAAACAATAATGTATATGATGGGCTTTTGGCCCGCACCCATATCCTTTAGAAGATGGAATTTGGCACAGCACATACTCTGATGTAAAGAAAAATGTTTTGTTCTGATGTAATTTGTCTAATTAATAGTAGAAGAAAAAAAAAGGGATTGAATTTTTCTGATGTCATCTAGCCTTTGGGATTTTAGAGTTAGATGGCCCAAATCAATTGTCTTGTCTTCTGTGAAGCTTCCTAATGGATAAATCTGACCTTGGAGTTCACAAGCATTATTATATTCATGGGTTGTATATAGTGCAGATCTAATCCCTCTCGTATTTGTATGTTCACTCAATGAACATTTTACTGAATCCCACCTATAGGCTGAGGGAGTTGGAGGATCTGAAGGTGGTACACAGGGGCTATGGAGGGGAATGAATACTGGGCACTAAAGCTGTGAAGGCAGGATGGCAAAGAACTTTTAAAAATAATTCTCAGGGGATTGGCAAAGAGCATTCAGCAGAGGTGTGTGAGCCCTGAAGAGTAATATAATTAGATTTTTACTTGAAGAGGAAAACATCTGATGATGGCTTAGGTGCTCAGCAGACACTGTTTGAGCATCTTCTGCATGGCAGACCCCGTGCTTGGCTCTGAAGATATGAGAGTTAAAAGCGGTCCTTGCCCTCAAGGAGCTCACAGTCTATTGAGCTGCCTTTCTGACTTTCCCACTAGATTGTGAGCTCCTGGAGGGCAGGCACTTTTGTTCAACTGAAAAAAGTGTAAGTTTCAGAGTTCAACCTGGATTATCATTCCAGCTCTGTTCTTTTTATTCTGTTCACTTCAGTTCACTGATCTGGAAATTGGGCCCACTAATGCCTGCCTCGCTGAGATGTGGAAAGATTCAATGAGAGAAGGATGGGGTCCACTGGATGCTGCAGGAACTCTTGTCAATGTGGCTCTCTATCACGGTGCCTGGTGCATGGTGGTCATTCCACATATCTCTGCTGCCCAGCCAGTTTAAAGCCTCAGGTCTGGGAGGATTTCAGCCTGGGATCTGTAGCTAGCAGGCCACTTCTCAGTGCAGTCTCATTGACCAAGTTGCTTACTCCAGGCTATGAACTACAGTCAAGGCCAGCGTTGGGTTCTGGAAGCTCAGTTCCTGAATCCCAGGCACTCATCTTTCAAAAGTCAGAACCAAAGTCAAAAGAAAAATGATGAAATTCCCTCTCTGGCCAAAATGCATTATTTCACCAAGGGCAACAATTCTTCTTGGCACGGGAAGTTGATTTGCTGGTGCTTGTGCAATCAATTGTATTTGCAGGTGACAAAGTCCTTCTCACAGTGGCTTCAAGAGGAGGTGTTGGCTGCCCCTGGCCTTTATTGGGCTTTTTATTATTTTCAGAATTCATGATCTCACTCATTCCCAATAAAGTCACTCTGAGGTCTCAGTGTAGGAATTAGTACCCTTTACTGTATTCATTCAGTCACTGGGGAGATTGAAAGGCACAGAAGGAAAGTGACTTGCCTACATCATACAGCTTCTTGTGCTGTGAGAGATTTGCTTTTCCATCAACAAAACTTTAAAAAGATATTAGTGCTTTTTGTCTGGTTAGCACATGACAGTGTGTCAGGAGATGTGAGCTCATTTTTTGGCTCAGTGAGTAACCTTAGGAAATTCAGAATGGGATTCCTAAGATGAATTTGCTTCTCTGACCTGTGAGATCACTGTGTCTCTTACACTGACTAATCATAAGGTAAAGCCATTCCATCATAGACCATGTCTGCTACTCAAGGTATTGTAAATACTGACATTGGACAAACTCTTAAAGTTTGATGCTTCCAAGGGTAGTCATCTTCAAATCTACCTTGGGAAGTGTAGGCGGAACCTACTTGGTTCAGAAGAGGCAAGTGAGGTCTAGAGAGATTATGTGACATATGGTAGGTGATGTGACCAGTATATGGCAGATTTAGGACTTAAATCCTGTTCTCTGGTTTCTCAGTCCAGTGTTTATTACAGTACATGGCACCTCAGTCCCGATCGGACCTTGCTGTTTGCTGTGGGTTAGGCTTTCATTTTGAAAGTTAGAGCTTGGTAAACCAAAACCTACAAGCTTCTACATTTGCCGTAATAATGCTAGTATGAAATACCCTTTGAAGTGAAAAGTACGTTGCTTCAAAGGGACTGTTACACTTGCTTGAAGAGAAGTATATGCATTTATTTCCCAACTGTACTGCTGATTTTCCTAAATCCTCCTCAAAATTGTTCCAAGTCCCTTTAATCTATAAGTTAGAAGTGAGAAGTTGGCCTAATTTCTGTGTTCCCTTCAAGCATGAGCAGTAACACATTTTAAAGGATGATAATTGGCAGTGTGGAATATAGATGGGTTCTATATGTACTCACCAAAACCCCTGCAGTCTGAACCAGGTAGAACAAGAGAATGGTCAAGGCACTTGTCTCTCCTTCCACATCATCCACCCTCTTCTGGAGGTAGTTGGGTGGATAAGAACACAAATACTACCCCTGGGGATAAAAATATATTCTATGTTTATAAAAAATAAAAAACAAAAAACAAAAAAGGGAGAATTTGCAGAATTAAAAAAAAAAAAAGAAGAAGAAGAAGAAGAAGAACACAAATGCTAGACCCGGACAGATCTGGAATCAATCAATGTGATAGAACAAATCAATAAGAGAAGAGAGAAGAACCACATGGTTCTCTCAATTGATGCAGAAAAAGCATTTGACAAAATCCAGCATCTGTTCCTGATTAAAATGCTTCAAAGTATAGGGATAGAGGGAACATTCCTGAACTTCATAAAATCTATGAAAGACCCACAACAAATATCATCCTCAATGGGAAAAAGCTTGCATACTTCCTGTTGAGATCAGGAACACGACAAGGATGCCCACTCTCACCACTCTTGTTCAACATAGTATTAGAAGTCCTAGCAACAGCAATCAGACAACAAAGAGAAATAAAAGGTATCCAAATTGGTAATGAAGAAGTCAAACTCTTTCTCTTTGCAGGTGACATGATTCTTTATATGGAAAACCCAAAAGACTTCACCCCCAAACTACTAGAACTCATACAACAATTTAGCAACGTGACAGGATACAAAGTCAATGTACAGAAATCAGTGGCTTTCTTATACACTGACAATGAAAATACAGAAAGGGAAATTAGAGAATCGATTCCATTTACTATAGCACCAAGAACCATAAGATACCTGGGAATAAACCTAACCAAAGAGGTAAAGGATCTGTATTTGAGGAACTACAGAACACTCATGAAAGAAATTGAAGAAGACACAAAAAGATGGAAGACCATTCCATGCTCTTGGATCGGAAGAATAAACATTGTTAAAATGTCGATACTGCCTAGAGCAATCTATACTTTTAATGCCATTCCGATCAAAATTCCACCGATATTCTTCAAAGAGCTGGAGCAAATAATCAAGTCTTGCCCCTTCCTGTACTTCCTACAGGTCTCTAGGCAACCTGCTTAACTGTCCTGGGCCTTTGTAGAAAGAGGTTTAATTATTATAACATGTAACTTGTAGACCATCCATTGTGTACAAGGCTTGAACATTTGTAGTTCGAACATTTGTAATTGCTAATTATGGGTACTTGTGGCCACTGTTTTTGTCTTCATCCAGGATCCTTTCTTTTACCCTTTAGGATACTTCTGTGTCTTCTGCAGACTTCTGTCTATGTCTTCTGCAGAGAGGAGACAGTATCAGCTACATTTAATGTCAGTTTAAGCTCCTGTGTTTACGGGGTCCTCTTCATTTCTCACTTCAGCCTTAACTGCGTAATCAAAGTGTGACAACTGCACTATCGGCCACCGTGGGCCGATGCACATCAACACAGTTTGGATTAACCAGTTTTATATCCTAGTGATGAGAGACACGTAACAACATAGCCAAAAATTTAGGAGGTAGGAAAGAGAAAACAAATACAGCACCACACAAAATACCACACGCGGTACGCTGTGGTCTAGAGTCGTGTTGGAGTCCTGACTGTAGTCCTCAGAGCTCTCAGAGCTCTGACTTCCGTTTCTTCACCAGTGAGTGAAGGCCGTGAGAACAGCTACCTAGAGAGGAGGCTGGGAGGGCGAGGTGCCTCTGCGGCATTCCATAGTGCTTCTCACAAGACATATGTGCCTTAGAAGATGGAAGACCCACTGGAGGAAACCAGGCTCAGAGAGGGTACACGGTTTGACAGCACCCAGCGACACTGAGCAAAGAGGGACCTAGAACTAGTAATAGCCAGGCTGTTCTGTCCTTATCGTCTACCTGTGTTCTTCGTCAGAAAAAGAAATCCTTGACTCCTAGTTCCTGGGATTATGGATTAAGTTACAGATGCAGGCAAGCACACTGAGCTGTTTCAGTCTGGCTTTTACGATAATGTTGGCTTCATTTGACATGTGCCTCATATCCGCTTGAACACAGACACCAGAGGAGTGAGCGGAGGGTGCTCCTGGGAATGTGCAGCTATGCGTTTATGTAGAAACAACACCTAACACTAAGGAACCTACAAAAGCAAACAAACCAACAAAACCTACGGGGCCCCTGATGCCTTACATGGCAGGTAGCCCTTACAGGACAAGCCTGGGGCAACCGTGGTTCTCTACCCTGACCCTCCACCAAGCGTGGAGTTGTTAGCATCAGAAATCATCACAGTCACTTTGTGGCTCACTTTCTTCAGCCTCTCAGTAAAGCAACTTTTTTTTCTTTTCCTTTTCTTCTTCTTCTTTTTTTTTTTTTTTTTTTTTTTTTTAATTTTAAAGCAAGCTCTACACCCAGCATGGGGCTTGAACTGACAACACTGAGTTGCATGCTCCGTTGACAGAGCCAGCCAGACGCCCGGAAGCAGCCTCTTTTTTTTTCTTTTCTTTTTTTTTTTTTTTAAGATCAGCAGCAAAAAAGCATGTATTTGAATATATATTGTTCACCCGAGTCTAGAACAGCTGACCTGCTGTGCCAGAGTCCGGGGCTCATCTGCAGATCTGTTTCCCTAGCTGATCCTTGTGTCTGGGCTGACTATACCAGCATACAGTTCCCTCACTTTCACTAAAGCATGCCTGACCTCTTCATGCACAGCACAGACAGAGCAATCATCAAAAAGGAACACAGAGAGACATAAGAGCCAGGGGTCACTTACATGTGTTTTTACCTGGAAATGAAAGATGGTAGCCTTTCAAGTTGACTCTCTGTGTGTACTTCTCAAGGTCTTCACCTGGGATGTCATTCCTGTTATATCCCTGGATGTGTGGCTTCCATCTTTGTCACAGACCTGATTAAAATGCTTCCCTCTCTTATATGTGTCCTTTCATCTCCCCAGCTTGAGCCATCTCCTCCATGTTCTGGCAGCAGTGATTAAACCATTGTACTTTGGATATTTTATTTTTGGAGATTTCCAGGTGTCTCATATTTCCTATTGTATTTCCTAGAGGGTGGGACCCATATTTCAGTTATTTCTGTAGCACTAGTACTTATGGGGCACACAGCAAATATACTTGGAATAAATGTATTATTTACAGACATCTCCTCAGTTATGTTTAGTTTTTGTGTTATTAGAAGCTGTCTGAGTTGCATCTCATAAGTGAAACAATGTGACTCTTAACATTTCCATGTTACTGTAACATCTAATTACTTGTTTGCCAAGAGACTCTCTATATTCCAGAAACACTGAAGGCTGAGTCAGTCATATTAAGCATTGTCAGGAGGGTTGAGGCGTGGCTGAATGACCTGGGTCAGAGTCACTAATACCTTGCTTCCTACCTCTTACCCTAGAGAGTTAGGAGGATAGAGATGGATATAGAGTTTTTGATGATATTCATAGTGGTGTTATAATAATACCCCTTTGAATCTTTGTGACACTTAATTATATCAGACCATTTCATTCTGATTGGAGTGACACTTTGGACCCCATTCCTCTGCGTCTTAATCTCTAGTTACAGGAACTCGGGAGACGGTTACTAGAAATCAGTGTGGTTGGGCACAGACCCTAGCTTTCTCATACCTGCTCTGGGACTTGGAAGATGTTATTTAGCTTCTGTGTGTGTTTTCTCAACTGTAAAGCGAGGTAGCAAAGGAACTTAGGTCATTGGATTACTTCAGAGTTCATGTTAAAGGAGAGAACGTCTGGACAGGGTAGTGATTCCACGCAGGTTACTGTTGGAATCCTTAGATACTGTTTAAGACCCCTGAGGAAGAAAATCCTCACCACATGACAAGTGTCTCTGAAAGGCATGTCATTAGAAAATAGTATCTATGATGGGAGAAAGGAGGAATTAAAACCTGAGTAGGACTCTGAGCTCACCCTATAGCAACAAGAAGCTCAGGGTTTCTATGTAAACTGAGGAGAAACACCTTTTGCCAAGTCGGGGAAAAGAGCCTTGCATGGGGTTGGTACCAACAAGCCTGGCCGAATCCGCTGTGGACCACATCTGCTTGTGCTCAGGGGTTCTATGTAAACTGAGGAGAAACACCTTTTGCCAAGTCGGGGAAAAGAGCCTTGCATGGGGTTGGTACCAACAAGCCTGGCAGAATCCGCTGTGGACCACATCTGCTTGTGCCAGCTGTTGTCAGCCTGTGTAGGCTTGCTGAGAATAACAGCAATGATTTTCACTTTATAGCAACTTCCATCTTGGGATCTCAGAATGCTGCATAAATGTAGATTAGGGCTCCCAACGTTTTTGCCAAGAATGAGCATACTTTATAGGACATCAAGAATGCATCACTCTTCTCAGTGAATCTTTCATGATAGAAAGTGAACTAACTAGCTTTGAATTAGACTTCCTTCCCTGATTTGAGCTTTCTTCCTGATTCTACCACTCCTCTTCTAGGTGACCTTGGGCAACTCCATTTCCTCCCCAGCCTTCCGTTTTCATGTTAGTAGTTATAAAGGGACTCCTCTACCCGTTGGTGACCTCTAGTGTGTCTTCTGTTTCTAAAATTTGCAGAGAATCTGCTGGGGATCTGTCGTTTCCTCCCAGACAGACTATTGCTTGACACTATTTGGGAAGGGTTTAGTTCTTGTCAAATGTAATACTTTCATAGTACTTTATTCATGGTTAGGTCATAGCCTAGCAGAAAAAAAATATTACTTTGGTCACTAGAAAATGGCATTGTCTTTTAGCTTTTCACATGAGAGTGTATTTGTGTCTTCTCCATGTGTTTCCCTTTACCCACCTTTAAACACAGTGCTACTTATCATCTCCTCTTACTATTTTAAGATTTGCCATTAACATGCCAGCTTGTATCAGAGACTGATGAAGTAAGTAGTCTTTTTTTTTCTTTTTTTAAAGTAAGTCATCTTTTGAAGAGCAGTTCTACTTCTCCTACTGTATCGTGAGCAAAGATCTCAAAAATGACCGTGCCTCTCAAAGTTCTGTACTCAGTCCATCTGTGGTAGGATTTCCCAGGGTGCTTACTATTTTTTTTTTTCTCAGTTGCCATCTTTCTACAAGGAGGAAATATTGCATGATAAAATGTAGCATTTGTGCTTAAGAAAGATTCCTTTGATCATTCAGGATTTTGTAATATATGATTAAATTCCCCTAAAAAATCTGGGTGCCTGGCTGGCTAAGTTGGTTAAACATCCGACTCTTGGTTTTGGCTCAGGTCCCGATCTCAGGGTCTTGAGATCGAGCCCCACACTCATGCTCAGCAAGGCATCTGCTTGAGATTCTCTCTCTCTCTGTCTCCCTCTTTCCCTTCCCTCCTGCCCTCCCCCCCTTAAAAAAATAAATAAAAATACATCTTTAAAAAGATTCCCCTAAAAAGTCATAAAATCCCTCTAATTAGATGCAGATGGGTCAAGCAGCTGAGACAGTTCATGTGGTGGTTAAGTGTTCACTTTCTGGAGTTGATGACTGGATTCAAATCCCAAATTGCCAGTTCCCGTCAGGGTGATCCCTGTGCCTCAGTTTTCTCATTTGTGAAATCAGAACAGTAACCATCTGATGGGGTGACCGTGACGAGGAACTGAGTTGATGTAAAATATTTTGAACATTGGCCCCTGCTGAGCACTCAGTGTTCCTCGCTTATTCTCAGTCTCGTCAGTTATAAATTGGTAAATATTATCAATTAAATGCTTACGCATTTCTGTCTTTCGGAGTTTATGGAAAGGGATATCCCTTCAGGAGACTTATTACGTGAGTCATGGTTGATGATCAGTTAGCAATATGCAAGCTGCTGGTCTTTGCATTCACATCACTCTGTGCTTCTTTCCTCTCTGCCACAGTACTCATGAATGACACTGACTCATTTGTATTCCCTGATCCACCTTCCTGCCATATTTGAACGACCTCCAGAGCTCAGATGCGACCGATTGTTTGTGAGCATTTAATACAAGTCATGAGCCGCTGTTAAATATTAGCACACACCATGTACCATTTTAGGTATTAGTCACAATGGCTCTGACATGGGGCATTCCCTCTCTCCTGCCTGCCCCCTCACCCCCTATACAGATGCAGACACTAATGTAAGAGACGTTGACAAAAATGTTATACAAAAGAAGCGATGTAACTTGGTACTGGCACCAGCTTTGTCTGCTTCTGAAGCCCACACTTTCTCCGTTATACCACAATCAATGTTTCTGAAAGTAGAAGGGGCCACATCGGTCTCCAACCTCTGATATAATTAGCATCATGCTTTAATCAGTGAGGTTGACTGTCTTGATTAACCTTTATGATAGATCATGTAAGTTTCATATTTCTAAATGAATATATAGAGGCAGCTGTAAATTAGTGGAAAAACACCGAGCTTGGATCAGAAGACTCGTGTTTAACTCCTGGCTCTGCCACTTATTATGGGTGTGATTTTGGCTAAGTCACTTAACATAGTCACTTAAACCACTAACTTGGTTTGTTTCTTTGTACAGAAAACATGCTCTCATGCTTTGGAAAGTATTAACTGAGATCCAGCGTGTGTGAGTGTTATATTGGGATTCTTGTTGGCTGTGAAGGACCGTGGAACTACAAAGTGTTTGTTTGTTCTCTTTCCCTCAAGCCCTAAAATCAAGCCCCCTTGGAATGCTTTTGGTCTGCTCTAGTCCACTGTCTCCTGTCTTTCCTCTGAATCTATAATATCCATTGATTTCTTCATGGGATATTTATATACCATAGCCTATCTTTAAAGATAATAAGAAATTCTTAATTAGTTCAGGTGGCTAAATGATTTACATGGACCTTGTCATTGAACTCATGAGGCAAACCCAGTTGGTCCCATTTTATGATTTAGGCAACACATCTTTAGTCAGCTGAAACATCTTGCCCCTGGTCACACTGTTGGGAAGTAGAGGATGTGGGATTTGAACCCAAGCAGGTAGAACATCCCTAGAGCCTATATTCTCAAGTGTTTAAGCCATAGTGACTACCATCAACAGTCAATGCTTTGCTTCCTTCTTGTATTTCTCCTTCACGAGACTTGACTGCCTGTCTGGACTATGAATTCCTTGAACTGGATGACTCTCAATTATGTTGATGATTGACTTAATACCTAATTACTAATATTTGTGGATAATTTAGCGTAGATTTCACAGAAACTACAGTTTTCCACACCACTCAAATGCCCTAGAAGCAAGGACTTTTGACTCCTTCTTCTTTGTCTCCAGCCAGAAGTTCATCTTCCCATAAAGTTGAACTACTTTGATTTGATTTTCATGGGTCAAGCAAAAAACCTTTTTCTCTGTGTTTCTCATGGAGACACTTTGCTCGCTTCCCCGCTAGGGCCCAGAAATCCAATGTGATTAGTGCCTCTGTGGGAAGACATGCCTTATTTGCTGCCGGTGACATTGTTACTGAACAAAACACATGCCCTTTCTTTGCATCTGAAGTGCCAAGGATGGCAGAGCAAGAACCTTTCTGACTCAAATGAAAACCACCTTGTGTTAGGTGAGATGTGGGGAGTTAACCATTTGTTGGCTGGCGTGCATTTCCCACGAAAAACTCAAAAACAGCAATTTACCTCAGCCATGGAAAGTGATGTGCCAAGCGTCATATTTGCATATTAAAACCGAAAAACTGATTTGCATGTCATTTCAGTGTCTTGTGTCATGTTCAGGCATCTGTCAAGCCCACTAGATAGAAACAGCTTGTACAGTAGAAAAGTGTTTCTATGCATATCAGGACTGAAAATCCAGGTGCTTTTATTTTTTTCAGCAAATTGTCCCCACCTTAGATTCTCCATTCCCTTCTGTCTTTGTATGTGAAAATACTTAAGACAAGACAGAAATCCCATGTTTTATAAAGTCTATTTTTTTATTTTCTAAGAGTAATCCATTTTGACTATATTCAGTGTAGATAGTTTAAAAATTATTAGGAAGAAGTTTAAATTACCCATAATCCCACCATCCTAGCATGAGTTTTTTTGGTATATTTCCCTCTAGTATCTGTTTTTTTAAATACCTACCTATATAGACATATGTGGGCACTCTTTCATATATGTTTTTATATATTTGTAATTATTAGATGTACTATTTTAATATCTTGAGAATGGCAAGAATTATGATATCATGATAATGGCAAGAATTACGAGATAGTCCAAATAGTGATAAGGAATTGCAAAAACCCCATTTTGAATACAGTGGATTAGAACTGCAGTCAAGGGGTGCCTGGGTGGCTTAATGGGTTAAAGCCTCTGCCTTCGGTTCATGTCATGATCTCAGGGTCTTGAGATCAAGCCGGGGAGCCTGCTTGATTCAGCAGGGAGCTGCTTCCCCCCCTCTCTCTGCCTGCCTCTCTGCCCACTTGTGATCTCTCTCTGTATGTCAAATAAATAAATAGAATCTTTAAAAAAAAAAAAAAAAAAGAACTTCAGTCAGGGTGGGAGCCCTCATAGGACACATACTGTGATGTCCGATACAGCTTTATTAAAATATATCTTCTGGTTGAGGGTGACTTTTCTGTGGGACAGTGCACAGGAATGAGTGTGTTGGGGTAAGTTGTTTCTTCCCAATGTTGGAGCAAATAGTTCTTTCCATTGTTCCAGACAACCAAATGAAGATGAAGGTCTTCTCAGAAATCTTGGCCAGGCACTAGTGGGGCACAACGAAGACCAAGACCTGTTTAGTTTGAAGAAAACCTTGAAGGACAGTTCCTTCTATTCATCAAACTTTTATGTCCTGTGTCTCATTGAGGTGAAACCTACCAGTGGAAATCGTGTTTTATAATTGTCTTGCCTTTGTTATAGCTAATCCCTTAGATATAACATACAGAAGACCTGATTAATGGGGAGAAAGGGGGAATGTATATGGGTTTTAGCTATAGTATTATGGAAACAGCTTCTTTTAGCTTTGGGTAGAAACAGTATATATAAGAGGGGAGTGAAATGTAAGAGGTCTTACCATCCCACAGAGGCAACTCACTTTCTCCCTTGAGGAGGGCTGTATGGGAGCACCGACATGGGAACTCTGGGTTCAGTTGGCAAGATGCTGAGGAGCATCACTTCTCCCTGATGCTGAGGCTCTGGGTTTCATGCCTCTCACCTTTCCTACTTCTTATCTATCAGGTGGGACAGCATCTGTTTTTCTCCCTGAAATTCATTGCAGCAGGAAAGCATGAGGGGAGTCTACCTTGTTCTATAGAGCCAAACATGAGAGCCCTGCTGTATAACTTATCTTTTGGTGCCAAAAGTCAACTGGGGCAGTTGACCATTCAGAGAGCCAGCAAAGTGTTGTTCACCAAATGTTGTATATTTGTTCAAGGTCTGTAGTTAAAAGAACTCAGAGAGATTCCATCTCTTGCTGAAACGATTAGGGTGAAATTCAGGTATACTAGCCTGAGTGCTTCATCAGCAAACACTGAGCTCAAGAGAGAGTATTACTCTGCAGACATTCCACTTCCAAGAAGAAAATCATCTTTGTTGGTGGTTTGTAAGCTGTCCCTCCTGGTAATTAGAACTGCCATTTATGTGATGTTTAATATCTTACAAAGGTTCTCCCTATGAATTAGATATTCTTAACTTCCAGTTGATGGATGAGAACATCAGTAATAGAGAAACAAACAGTGGGGAACTGAAATGGTGCCCCAGACGTCAGGCCTGGGAACAAGCATGCTCCATGCCCAGGCACTCTTGAGGCTACCTGACTAAGAGCGGTGAGTGTAGAGAGGGGCCACCTTGCTCTGTGCTCAGCCTGCCTCACCATTGCACCCTGTGCGCAAACATCACAAGGCCCCTTAGTGGACACCGGGTGATTCCCCCCACTTCTGGCTGCAGTGGCATCTACCACGCGGTCATTCAGAATCATCCATCCTTGGCCATGACTCCAGTAATTTGTCTGAAGAAAGGTGATGGAGGTATCGATGCATGACACAGGCAAGAGAATATGAAAAAGAGGTCAGAAGAAAATCAAGCTTTTGAAAGTTGAAAACTAACTGGAAGGGGTTTCAAAGCTAGCACCAACTATTTCACGTCAACATTTCTGGATCCTCTTCTTTGTGGCCTTACCATTCATTCTCTAAGAAAATGGAGCTTAAGAATAGAAGAACTCAGAGCACGCTTTTCTGCTCCTCTGCAGCTGTGAGGAGTTTTCATTTATGGGTTTCTAGTTGTTAAAAGGCAGTTCACCCTGCCCCTTCCTTCCCTGTGGCCCATTGCTTTTAACCCCAAGCGGAGTCAGTATGCAGCAAATCTTCTGCCCTTGGCCTGCAAGGGTGCTCCTTCCATTAAAAGTGAGACGTTGAGAGTAGAGTATGGTAATTCAGTGAGAGTCAGAAAGTAGAAGCAGCCTCAGGAAATTGCATACTGCAAACTTGACATAGTTAAATAGAAAGGGGAAAAAAAAAGAAGGAAAATATCAGAAATATATTTTTTTCTGGCAGGCTTTCAGCTCCAAAATGGGGCTAATTCTACCTTTTGAAAGAAGATAATTTCAATGTTTCTTTTTTCAAGAACACATAATTGAAGTTATTTTCCCTCTGAGAGAAGGAACCTCTTGTACATCATTACAAATGGACAAGAAAAGTGAGCAGCTCTGGTCCCCGAGTGATAGAGTACTCATTATCATGTAATCTTTCTGAATATCTTGGCTGTCTTTTCCTGGTGTTTATCTGCCTGGGCGGTGCTTTTCTGGGAAGGTTCAGATTTGGACTGAGTTCAACTTATCTAGCACTTAGTAACTAGGAAGTGAATGGCGGGTAAGGACCAATGGGAGAGAAATGACCCAGGGCGCTGCGTGTGCGAGGTCAGTATCAGAACAACTCAAGAGGCTGACGTGATGACAGAGGGTGGGTAGCCATTTTGTAAAATGGATGCGTAACCCACATATTTAAATAGTTACATTGGTGGGAACAGAAATTCAAGGTAGTAGGTGTTCCTCTCGGGGTCTTCGCCCTTTGCACCCCCCCGTGCAGGCTTTAATGTAGGAGGGCTGGGGAAATTCTTTCTCCACCCAAGGAGGGGTGGTGGTCCCATGGGGTGTTGAACCTTTGTTTGTTCTTGACTTTTCATGCCCCACATGTAGTGAAAGTTCAGTAGGCTGCAGAAACCCTGTGACCTGCCAGCTGCTTACTCAGATTCAGAATGCTGAATGAAGTTCTAGATTGTTTCAGGGGATGCTGACAAGTAGTCTAAATCCTCCTGTAAATGGAAATCTCTTTAATGATGTTGTTTCCATTTACTCAGTGTGTGTCTGTTTTTATAGACTACAAAGTCCCCGAAAATATGAATTATCTGTGATTTCCCTATAAATATCTGTAATGATATGTGCCCTGCATAATATGGGCACAAAAATAAGATAGGGTAGAATCAAAGGAATCTTTGAAAACATCATTTTGCACAGAATGCTACTAAGCTCAGGGAATAGAAGTGATTTGATCGAAATGACTGGACTAGTTAAAGGCAGAACACAGATTAAAGAGATAAATAAGTCCCTCTGTGCTTGTGGGTTCCTATGTAGAAATATATAAAACCCTTCAAATACCATCAGGTGTTACATAAGTATGGCAACATCCTTATCTGTGTTCTTCATCTGGCAGTTTCCTTGCTCACCGAGGACTCTGTCCATACTCACTTTGTCTGCAGAAACAGTCCTAATTTTTGCACAGTCTCAACCATAACTTTTACCAGGGACTAGATCCAAATCTGGCTACAGTATTCATAATAAGCCTTCCCCGGAATATTATAAGCTGGGCTGCTAGCAGGAAAAGAACCATGACAGAGAGGAACCAGTTGCAGATGCTTGGACATTTTCCATTTTCTGACACTTTTGTGTCAAGAAGAAAAAAAAGTGTTGTTGGTTTTTTTTCCCCTATCTAAGGGGAAAAATTTTTACTATAAAAAGAGGCACATATAGGAAAATAAAAAGAAAAGGAATATAAACCACTCTGCCATCAACCATTAACCTTTGAGTATGTTTCTTGCCAGTCTCACTTGTATAGCAATGTGAGGTTGGCCAGCTTGGTCAGGGGCTAGCTCTCCATGGGGTATGTTCCTCCTTTCTTGTGCCTCCTATGGCCACATCTAACTGCAGGGAAGAGTGGAAGATGGAATCCAGCTGTGTGCCCAGAAAGAGAAGGAAGTCGATTTTGGAGAGCTGTTAGTGGTCTCTGCCTCACTTAGTAACTATGAGACACCTTAAGCATATTAGCCATTAAATTTCTCAGAAGTATTGTGCTGTCTGGTTGCACTTTTTTAAGGCATCATTAGACTTGGTGTTTGAAGACGTTGCCAGTATGTATATTTCAATAATGTGACATTAATAGAGTGAACACCCAGTTTTAAATCTCCTGATGACTCTGTGTTGCTTACAACAGTCTTGACATGGACCCTAGGTCATTTCTCTAGCCTCATCTAGCTCTGTTCCTCCCCTGTTTCTTAACATTTTTTTTTCTAATGTTCATGTTCTTTTACACATGTTCTTGGAATATCTTGTCTTCTCTCTCTTTCTCTCTCTCTCTCTTTCATTCATTGAAATCCAACTTACCCTTCAAGATCCAACTAAGAGGTAATATCCTTACTGATAGCCTTCTCCCATCTCAGATCACCAAATTCATCCCTGTTTTAGTATTTACACTTCATTGTGCTTTTCTATTTCTGCATCTCTTTCTTCCTAAACTGTGCCTTGTCAGTGGGGGGAGGAAGGGATCCAGAATAATTTGAACTTATCATGATAGTGCCTGGCACTCGGTGATTTCTTAGGAAATACATGTTTAGGAGAATTTTGAAGTCATCTTCTGAAATTCATATCTCAGTAACTCATCCATAGGTCATACGATGTGTTTTGCCCCTTCCAGAAGTTTCAGGCATTTCAAAGAACATACATATTAGTGATTAATATTGATACTTAGAAGAATGTTTTTTTTTTTTTCTTAGAAAAGGCTAGAGGCTTTGTTTATATTTGCTTTGCAGGACTTTCGTTTCACTGTTTAGCAGTAAACCTTTACTCTAAAAAAAATCCAAGTCATTACAGAAGAGTGGTGTAGAAGGGTGTGCATAGCCCCAGGCACTGAGAGCCAGCACAGAGTCACAGGGACTGCCAACTCGGCACAGCCCGTGGCTGTCAGGACTCCACCGATTTTCAGGACTTGTCCTAGATGCCGGATTGCTCACTTTGCCTCTCTGGGCCTCACCTTAATCCCCCTAAAGTAGGATTACTTACTACATGGGGCTGTTGCTATGAAAACTGTCACCCTGCAAAGCAACACAGAAATGCAAGGAATTATGATGATGCCACGGGAGCTACCCTGCTGGTCCTCTGCACATCTCTGCGTTTGAAGAACAAACAAACAAAATAATGCAGCACATCCCTTCCCAGCCCCCACCCCACAAATTTTCAATCATGTTCTATTACCCAGACACAATGCTGGAAGCTACTTGTTTAAAAGATACATTGGACGGTTGCTCCCTTTTCTTAGGACGTGTGGCGCCCTTAGCACTACTGAGAAAGAGAAATGAAGAGGGGTCTCTTCACCCCAGGGAGAAAAGCCCTGAAGTTCTTAAAGGACTTGAACTTCAGAGAAAAGGCAGGGGCTGCGTCTTCCTTCATGGGAGAGGAGACATGTGGACGTTGAGGACCCCGTGTTTTTCCAATATGTTTTCCAGGGATGTTCAGTTTTGTGCACTGTTTGGGGGCAGAGGCTAGGGGGCGGGGTGGGAGGAGTTCTGTGCCAAATAGCGTTCACAAACTCTAGAAGAGATGTTCTCTTGGGATCTTTCCACATAAGAAAACCCAGAAATCCAAGGTTAGCATTTATATGGGATTGGAATGTAAAAGAAAAAAAATGCACCTTTCCAAATGGGTTATTCCAGAAGCTGTATTGCAAGCAAATAGGACGTATTTGGAGAATAAAAGGAAGGATATATTTTTCTTAAAATCTTTTAAGTCCTAATAGTCTAAGTACTTCGAAAGAAGGACCTGTGCTTGTAACGTAAGTGCTAAGGGTAGAATCCAAATTTCTGGCAGAGGACAGACCTGGCCTTCTTGCTGCCTTTGTTGGTTTAAGAGCGAAGCAGATACTAGAAGCCCAGACCATGAGAAGCCATGTCCATTCACTGAGGGTCTGCCCTAACACTGGGAGCAGGAACGATCAGCGTTTCTTTAATAGTTGTTGATTTAAATTAAAACAGTCAGTGCCATTACTATGACAGGTAATCTTTAATACAAGTCTCCACTTTCTCCATGGGAAACAATGTTTGGTTGGAAAATACGCATGGCATTTGGAGTCAGATGGCCACCTATTTGGGGCTCAAGTTCCTCTCCTTATTGCAAGTCTAGAAAACAAGATGTAGGTCATTTTTCCACCCTTGTCTTCAGTTCTGTCACCTGAACTGGGATTATCCCCTCCCTCAGCAGTGGGTTGGGGATCCAAAGAGAGTCCCTTTGTTACCTTGGTTTGAGAAAGTAGTTAAGCTCCTATAGCATGAGATGCAAGCTCTCTAATTCTATTTTTTTTTTTTTTAAGATTTATTTACCTATTTTAGAGAGAGAATGAGAGCCTTACATGGAGGGGGGGTGGGATCAGAGGGAAGGCGAGAGAGAGAGTCACAACGCAGACTTCCCACAGAGCATGGAGCCCCACACGGAGCTTGATCTCAAGACCCTGAGATCGTGATCTAAGCTGAAATGGAGAGTCGGGCGCATAGCCCACTGAGCCAATCAGGCGCCCCACAAACTCTCTGATTTTAATCCTTACAACGACTGAGGTAGCGTGGACAAGCCCATTTTATAGAAGGAATCCAGAAGTGACAAAGAGTTCACTAGCTCCCACAAGGACTCCAAGCCATTGCCAGAGTTAAACCTCTGTCTGCAGCTATCTTGCCACTGCTGCACAGTCTGTCCCTTCACTCTCTGGCCACAAATGTTTCAGGATAAGCTTCCCACCCGCTTCCAGTCTCTTGGTGCTCCCATCCTCCCTCTACTCCAAAGACAACTTTCTTTTGTTGTTGTTGTTGTTTAGTTTTTTATTTTTTATAAACATATAATATATTTTTATCCCCAGGGGTACAGGTCTGTGAATCTCCAGGTTTACACACTTCACAGCACTCACCATAGCACAGACCCTCCAAAGACAACTTTCTAATCTGTTGAGCGCACCTCCCTGCTGAAAATCCCCATTGAGATTTCTGTTGTCTGGGCGTTCTTCCCTGAGGGTCTTTAGAGGTGTCCCTGTAGCCCGTGGGTTTTCTGAAAATGTAGGTAAATTTGATGTGCATTTTTATGAATGCCAGTCTCTGCCAAAAGGTTGTTGAGCACATCAGATTTTCAGTTTCCTGTGGTCTCTCACAGGGCCTAGAGCCCCTGGCCCATAGAGAAGACCTATGCCCCGGATGGCATGGCAGTCAGGAGCGGACCCTTCCTTTTTCTCACCTCTTCAGCTTTAAACAGAACCACTTGCATTTTTCCCCACGTCCACACCCAACTGTGTCCCACCTTTGGCCTTTTGCTCCTCTTAGAGCTCTGCCTTGACCTGGGTTAGCCCATTCCAGGGCTTTGCTAGTACCCAGACTACCTTTGTCACTTGAATTAATTGCATTTGAAAAGTTATATTTCGTGGATTGCAGAAGTCAAATTAAATACTGTAAAAGAAACACAAACTTAGAAATTAAAAGGCTCTCAGCATTCCAAACCCAACAAAGCCTCCCTTTAACATAGGAGTACATGTCCTTTCAGACTTTCTTCCCTACCTGTATATTGAATGATACATAATTAAGCTCTACTTATTTTTCAAAACTGGGGCCATCATTTAGATTTCCTATCCTATCACTGGATCTGTACCTTTGATAGCATGGCTACGCCATCTTTTTTGTACTTGTAGTGGTAAACTTACAGTGTTCTCTTAAAACCTGTTCACTTTCTATTGTATGTATCTATCATTGTCCATTTAAGTGACCTCTTATCCATGGACAGATAGTTACACTGTTACTTTTGGTTCCTTTTTTTTTTTTTTTTTCCAAATAAAATTCCTGTGACTGGCCTTGGTTATACAATTTTATGATTTCAGCAAAATTGTCCTAAAAGCAGATAACATCTGAGCCATTGAAAGTTTAATATTACTAGCAAACCACTCATCCAATGTTCAAATGTTATTTGTACTTTAGAGAAGGCCTTCCATGTAACATTTAATGTTTACTGAATTAAGTGAGTCTGGGATGGGCTCCTATGCTGGGTTTATCATAACTAGCCTGGCCCTGATCTTTTGGGGTGTCAGATTTCCTTATCTCACAATGAATAAGAGATTCTGGCATACAGCTCTACTTTTAGTCTCTGTCACTGGCCACATGTCATAGTTTGCTCACTGCTGTCCATTCTCCAATCCAAATTGTCCAACAGTGAAATAAAATCCCAGGTTAGATTATGTTGGTTAGATTAGTAACCAACATAAAAAATTCTTAGCCTTTTTGGCCATCTGTATGTCTGTATTCCAACTTTCTATCCATGTTTTTAAAAACCTAAAAAATTGGAAAATAACCAGAGAAGAGGCCCAGGTAGGTGCCAATTAACAACTTCACATATGTTTAGAAGGCATTTTATGCCTCAGACATCACACAAATAATTAATATGTATTTTGGACTGGTTGAAATAAGTGTTCATAGTAAGGAAGAAACATTTGCAGGGATTTATACCTTACAGGATTTTCACATCTAAGAACACATTTGCGATAGTGAGGATAACAGGTGAATGAATGTGCAGCTTCAGGTTCTGGTGAACTGATTCTTGTAAACCCTTAATGAAAGGAGGGACTCTTAAGAATGCATAAACATCAAGGGAAGAACATTCTCAGTCTCAGCTCTCCCCATCAGCTATTGGGATGTCACTATTTCTTAACTTTTCATAAGTTTTTGTTACAAACACTTTGATTAAAGATGCTGGGGTGTGATACTGGATATGGCCAAAGTTATAATATAGGCAAATGGAAATAGAATTTTATTTTATTTTTTAAGGATTTTTATTTATTTATTTGACTGAGATTACAAGTAGACAGAGAGGCAGGCAGAGAGAGGGGAAGGGAAGCAGACTCCCTGCTGAGCAGAGAGCCCGATGCAGGGCTGGATCCCAGGACCCTGAGATCATGACCTGAGCCTAAGGCAGAGTCTTTAACCCACTGAGCCACCCAGGCGCCCGGGAAATAGAATTTTAAATTTCCACTTGTTTACATACTGCAAAATCTTATATCTGGCATCTGGCCTTCCTTCTTTCTCTACCTACTTTGGATTCTTGGTTGAACATCTCAAATAATCTTTCCCCTGACACTTGATACCGTGACCTGGCTCTAATTCTTGGTCGTCTACCTCTTTAAACACCACCCCAGGATCGGTGCTACTGATGTACCCTCTCCATTTGGTACGTGGCTGTTTGTAGTACTAAGGGAAGAAACTTCCCAACCTCGTTAAATGGAACACAGGGTCATTCACTTTCTGCACCCCTGTTCCCCATTAGACCCATCTCATCTCCTCTCTCAAGCTTTATATGTGGTACAGAAATATACAGCTGTGAGGAGCTCCTTATGCCATCTGGCCTTTTTCTCACCTGAATGTGAAAAACTTCTACCTGTAAGTTTCTTGCCCATTAGTTGAGTATGTCCTACTCTGTACTGGCCTCTCCTCTGGAATTCTTCCTTTCAGTCTACAGGAGAGGTCCCTTTATGTACCCTAGTTGTGCATGTTCTGTAGTTGCTTTATCTTTAATTATTGATGAACATGAATCTCTCCCTTGACCATAAACTCCATAAGTGGGAGGGGGGCCTCTGTGTATATTGTTTTTATAAATATACAACTGGTACGCAGTGACTACTTAGCAACTGTTGAATGAAATGAAGCCCTACTGTTTTAAATATGGATTTCCAAAGCCCAGTGGATAACTCATCTGGATAAGACAAGTGGATCCTATAAAATGGTGTGTCCCAGGTCAGACACTAAAGAACTGATGAAACTGATTGTTAAACGCGAATCTCTTAATAGCCATGTCCAGTACTTTTTTGTCTACAATGCAAATACTATATGATCATCTTGATTGTATGTAAAGAACTATGTGTCCTCTGCCTTTTAGGGTGGACAAACAGGTTCCATGGGGCCTCCAGCTGTTCCCCCCTCATTCCGTCCTGAAGATGAACTCGAACACCTGACCAAGAAGATGCTGTATGACATGGAAAATCCACCTGCAGATGAATACTTTGGTGAGTGGAGTTTAAAGCTGACTCTTGAAGTAAATGTCTTCTGGTTTTCTTAATTACTAATTAGGAGTACTATCAGTTCCACGGGTAAAGGATTTGAATATGGATGCATTGGAGTTGGTGTGCTTCTGCACACGACGGAGTGTTCTGGAAATGGTTTTGTGAGACTGCCATAAATGGGGTATCTGTTTCGCTCATACTGAAAGTGCAAGGATACTACTGTGCAGTTTCTTGAGATACAAATTTGATTTTAAAATGAATTTTTGACAACTTCTAAGCTTCTCCTTAGGCAGAAATAGGGTTTCTGTATGTGTTCAGGTTCCTCACTCGTCTAAATATTTATATACAAAATGTGGAAGTGGATAGTGTCTAAATTCTGCACTCTCAATTATTTCCCTCTGCGAGTTTAGGAAAAGATGTTCCTGTTGTGTTTTTGTTTTTGTTTTTTTCAACCTTCTCCCTTCTCCAAATCTGTGAATAATTATGAACGGTTATCCCATCCAGTCCATCAGGATAATGTGGATTGATGAACTATATGCAATTTCCAAGGTGCTACGGACACATAACCTGTCTTCAGGGAGGTTGTAATTATTCAGAAAAGATAAGAAAAACACACGAGTAATTACTAATCTTGGTAGGAAGCTGTAAGAGGCATAAGAGAGGCTTATGTGAGATATTATAAAATTTAAAAGCTCTTTTCATCAGGAGCGTCAGGGATGCCTTATAAAGAAACTGGTGGTACCTAAACCTGGGCCTTTCATATTAGTGCCTCCCAAATTTTCTATGATGGAAACTATTTCCTCCTCAGTCTGTTGGAGGCCAGTATTTGTAGAGAGCACAATTAAAATCAATTACTAAGAAAGTGAAATAAAGAGAATACAAAATGGAAGGCCACGTTTTACCACTATGAGATTGAATAAGAATCAATTACCCCATTAAAGTGTTACATTCTTTCCTAAATACTCCCTCTCTTTTTGTACTCTGTCTCAATGGAGGGTGACAAACATTTCTTAGATTCCCCACCCAAGGACCATAGTTAGAGTAGTATCACTTTAAAGACATGTAAGGAAAGGAGATTTCATTTGTGGGGGGAGCAGAAGCAAAGGCACAGAGGTGGAAACATACACAGGTTTTCACTTCTTCACACATTTACTATTTTCATGTCTTCCCCTTGCTCCCTATTTGGGAATGTGTAATAACAGGTGAACTGAGACACTGGTCCAAAGCCACACCATAAATGGAATGGTATAAGATATGAAAAATTTGGCACTGATTTGTATATAGGTGTAAGTCAATGGTGGAAATAAAGAATTCTGGTTCTGGCCCTTCCTGTGCCTTTGATTGGCTAAGCAATAGTGAAATTTTCCCCATCTGCTTGAGCCCCATTTCTCACCTTAGTAAATCAGAAGTGTGGAGCAAATGTTTTCTAGAATTTCTTTCAACACTAGTAATTTTCCGTAGGAACAGCATTACTCCAACCAAATACAACAAAGCTCAAAGCTAAACACAAATTGATAGGAGGAATGCATGGAGAATATTTTTTTTTAAGGTCTCTAGTCCTATTAAAATATACTAAAAGTGTACCATGCTCTTGTTACTGATGTGGGGCAAAGTTTTATATTGGAATCTTAGGTAAACTTTCTAAAAGAGCATGTTAAAAGCAAAAAATATGGTGACAGTACTAAAGCATATTAAAAATAAAAAGCAGGGCTCCTGGGTGGCTCAGTTGGTTAAGCAGCTGCCTTTGGCTCAAGTCATGATTCCAGGGTCCTGGGATCGAGTCCCACATCGGGCTCCCTGCTCAGCAGAGAGCCTGCTTTTTTCTCTCCCTCTGCCTGCTGCTCTGCTTACCTGTGCTATCTCTCTGTCAAATAAATAAATAAAATCTTTAAAAAATAAGTAAGTAAGTAAATAAATAAATAAATAAATTGCAAACTAATGTAACAAGTATATATGCCTCAAATATCATAGCAACTAAATACATAGCAATAAGGAAAATTGAACATGGAGAGTAATTGTGTTGATGAATATGTATTAAACCTTCTGGGAAACAGATATAAATTAAATATTATCTTGGCCTTCAAGAACTATCCTACCTCTAATAGTTACTAGCTTATACAACTTGAACAATTTGGTTACGCTCTCTCAATCTTTGCTTTTGTTTTTGCTTTATCTATACTATTAAAATAACCACTAGTTCATACTGTTATTTTGAGTCTTGGGTGAAGTATTTATAGAAAGCACTTAGCCAAGCTCTTGGCATATAGAATATCCTCAAAAATCAAAGTTATCCCATGCTTTATTTAAGAAAATTAGATATGCCTATTAGAAACCCATTAAAAATACCTGATTTAAACCTAAGTTCATCACAAAAATAGAACATATGTCACCAATTGGTAAATAATAATTGCCAAATAAGGATTATGAACCATGAGAGAGATTGTGGAATAATGATTAATGTTTATTGAGTACTTACAATGTGGCATTGGTATTCTACGTACTTTATAGGAATTAATCTATTTCATCTTTATAGAAAATGTATAATCCTATAAAGGCTATTATTATTTCCATATTAGGAAATTGAAGCACTGAAATGTTTAGGTAATGTGCCCAGCATCAACAGCTAATAAATTGTAGGACTTGATTAGAATCCAGACTTCGTTCTATACTTTTTTTCTTCTAAATTTTTTTTCCCCAGCTTTATTGAGATATACAAAAGACATAAGCATATAATCAGTGTCCATAACTTGGTGGGTTTAGAGATGTATATACATTTGTATTGCTCCACCACAATCCAGGTAGTAAACATATCTGTCATCTCCAAAAGTTTAAGCTGGATAATTAGGAAACCTTTTATGGAGGAGATCAGCTTTGGATACACAGAAGATAGAAGAAAGTATTCTCTTTGGAGTAGATAGAATGAACAAAGTATGAATTGAGACCAGGATTATTTAAGGAAAATTTACTTTAGGTGGAAAATATCTAAGTGCCTATAATGTACAAAATTCTCTGCTAAGTGTTAGAGGCATTTGGCTAGACATGGATCTTACCTTGAAGATTCCTATAGCCCAATAGAGAATATATACAGAGCGATGATCTTTAATCCTAACACAAGACTGGAAGTGACAAGTGACTTAATCAAATTTCAGCCAAAGTTCATCGAGAATTCAGAAAAAGGAAAATAGACATTCCCAGGAAGAAATGGAAATATGTTTATGGAATGGTTAGCCTTTGAGTTAAGTCTTTAAAAGTACGCTAATAGAGGGGCACCTGGGTGGCTCAGTGGGTTAAAGCCTCTGCCTTTGGCTCAGGTCATGATCCCAGGGTCCTGGGATCGAGCCCCAGGTCAGTTTCTTTGCTCAGCAGGGCGCCTGCTTCCTCCTCTCTCTCTGCCTGACTCTCTGCCTACTTGTGATCTCTCTCTGTCAAGTAAATAAATAAAATCTTTAAAAAAAAAAAAGTACGCTAATGGAGATTTGGAAGATCTAGAGGAATAGAGAATAGAGAATAGAGGAATGATGGTAAGGAAGTGATATCATTTCTGACAAGGGAAATTTTAACATGATACAGAATAAAATCATTAAAGTGAATCACCAATGTAGGAAGGAACAGATTTTGGGAAATAAAATTGGAGAATAAGGTAGGAGTCCTGATTGGATTGTGGTTGAAAAAAAAAAAAACCCTATTAACTATTTGAGGCAAGGTTAGAGAAATTTGAATATGAGCTATATATTTGATAATACATCAGTGTTAATTTCTTGAGTATGGTATTGTGATTATACATTGTGGTTATACAAAATGATATCCTTATTTTTAGGAGCAATGTACTGAAGTTTAAGGAGATGTGTCATGATATCTGCAACTTACTTGATAGGTGATAGATTGATCGGTAGATCTACACATAAAGATACTGATGCAGATATGGATATTGTGGGGAGGGCTGAATCACTTTAGATTAAAACAGCTAGAGATGCCACACCTGGGTGGCTCTGTAGGTTAAAGCCTCGGCCTTTGGCTCAGGTCATCATCTCAGGGCCCTGAGATCAAGCCCTGCATCAGGCTCTCTGCTCAGCGGGGAACCTGCTTCCCTTCCTCTCTCTCTCTGCCTGCCTATCTGCCTACTTGTGATCTCTGTCTGTCAGATAAATAAATCAATCTTTAAAACAGCTAGAGATGCCATTATTACACAGCTACCCAGGACAACTTTCTTCCTCAAAAATGTATTGAAGCCTCACAAATGAATTCTTTTAAGACTTCTTTCTTGGGTGGGAAAAGTAGAGAGAATTAGATTCCTGTGCCTTCCAAACCAGAATCTTTTAATGATTACAATGGATCATTGACATTTCCCTCTCCTGTGTGTGTTTCCTTGTTTCGTACTGGACACATACCTTTACTACTGCTGATGAGATGATAGTCATTAGGATGGTGATGATAGGAGCTGATACTGATCTAAAGCTCTATTCATAGTTTGAATGACAGGTCTGGTGATGATGTCTTCATTTTTCGGTGAGGAAACAGATTCAGAGAGGCTGAATGACTTGTTCAAGGGTACATAGTTAATAAGCTTCAGCATGTGGACTCATTCTTCTCATCTCAAGTCCGTGCTGATTCATTACCATTATAGAACGGCGTATGTTGTTCCTGCACCTGTCAATAGCTGATTATCCTGCCTCTTGTCATGCTTTCCTTCTCGATGTCATGACATTCAAGTGAGAGACCATCTGTGCCAGGGCCATGAGTTGTGTAGCTGGAACGTCAGTGTCTCTGGCAATATATTTTAAATGTGTATAGAACCCAAATTAACTGATGGGGCACTGAGTGTGAGTTTTTTGGTTTTTGGTTTTTGGGTTTTTTTGTTTTGTTTTGAGCGTGACCTTTTTGCCATGGCTTAGATACATACTTTAATACAGCACACCCAATACCTTCCTGTCAATGGTGTTAGCGACCAGCCCTTCTGTTGACCTTGCAGAAGGCAAATTGCTCTAATTACAGCACATCTCATTTTCTTAACTCAGTTCCTGATAAATATTACAAGCAGGAACCTTCAACTGAGTCTCAGCTGGTTATTTTTTTAATGGCTTCTTCTAAAATGGTGTTAGTTTTAGTGTTCTATACTCTTCCATCTTCATCAAAATCAGGGATTGTTGCATTGCAGTATTAGATAAATACCACAAGGAATGAACCCATAATGCAGCAGATGGATAAGTCCGTATCTTTAAAGGAAAGTCAAAATTCTCTCGTGCTCTGAACATTTTCCATCTGTTTTGGCTTATGTGATTGGGCTATAGAAGATTCTTAAGTATTTTCTCCATGGGTAATAGGGTCCTTGAATGGGCCTCAAAACACTACCCTATAGGGAGAAGAAAGGAAACATACAAGAAAATTGAAGGTAGAATATTCTCATGTGTTTCAGTAATCAGGCAGTGGGCCTTTGGCCCAAATCTAAGCACTCTGTTTCCCTGGGCACCTAGGAAAGTGTGTTTATACTCAAGGAGATTCTCAGTTCCAAGGATAGATGTATAGAAAGAACAAGAGGTGATGAACTATGAATTATTTTAGGTTAGGGGAAACTTCAGAACTTAAAATGAGAGGGAGAATTTTAAAATTAGCTATTAAGATGAATGGGGAGAAAGGTACCATTGCCAGAATATTCGGGAGCTTACAGGGCTAGTTGTCCTGATTGGAGCTTATATTTTTCCGACAGTTATAAGGGGGGAAATGTAATAGAAGGTCAAGTATGTCTCTAGATATTTTTGCCACATCTTTTGAATTAATCCAAGAACTTTCCCTATTGGTTGACACACCCGAGCCTCTAAGTATTGTGCTTTCTTTCATTTTGAAAGACAAAATATGTTTATGTAAGAGAAGTTCCATGTCTATCCCTCTATCCATAGTTCTCCCCGAAAATAATGGTGTTCTGGCTGTGCAGACCCTAATACCTAAAATAAGACCATTGGAATATAGTATCTGTGGAAATGAGAACTGTAATATATCTGAGGATAGAATGAAAATATCTACCAGCTTATTTTTAAACACAAGGCTGTAATTATCTTGGCATTGCTTACATAGTGTTGTCTTATTCCTTCTTTTAAAAAAACTGAAGTGTGTGAGTCTCAAAATTGTTTAGGGAGCTATTTGAAGAATCCCAATGCCTTTAGAGCAGCACTAGGTAAATTCTCTTCACAGAACTTGGCATTTGTCTAAGAATTTTTGTTGTTGTTGTTTCTCTCTGACTATTGTTATTGAGGTATAGTGGTAAATTTTCATAAATCCAGAAGTTTGTTCTGGGGGAACTAGGATAGTAGGACAGAAGTGGAACATAGGAGGCAGTGGGGGCCTGGCATGTGGTAATTATGCCTCAAGAGAAGAAAGGCACGGGTTGGCATGTGCTGTCATTCCTTCATTAATCAAGCTAACTCACCATGCTTGGTGCTATGTATCTTCTCAGTTGAGAGCAACATGGAGGTCTAGTGAATGTCCCTGAGTAGAAACAGAGTGCCCCTGTCAGAGAGGATTGGTAGTCCGTTTATCGATACTATGTAAGACCGGTTGATAAGTGAGCATGCGTGGGGGACTTGGACAATGACGCTTAGGGAGCTGCAGACCACTCTTTGAGGTACAGTTGAAGGTGTGGAGGAAAGAAACCTGGAGCCCTGGTGCTGCTGGAAGACTGCTATGTGCAAAAGAATTAAACTTGATATTCACGCCTCCAAAGTTAGCAACAAAAGCAAGGCAAGTGTGGGGAAGCCAGCGAATTTGCCTTCAGTATGATGAATTAATGTTTTGAGCAGACAGAGACAAGTTCTTGGAAGGGTCTAGGTCCAAGCCCTATAGCCCCCCATGGAGGAAGTGATGATAGGTGTTCAGGAGTCCCCTGGATGATGAGATTGGATTTGGAAAGTACTGTCCTACTCCGACATTCAGTGACGTGGGCATCTAAACTGGCCCAGGAATCAACCTCCTGCATCCAATTTCTTATTCTGCCCCCAGATTGTCATTTCTATGAGGTGATTACAACTGACATCTAGATAAGGTTTTGTAAAGTACTTTCATACTTGTAATATCATATGAGCTAGACAGCAGCCCTCCAAAATACAGTATTTTTTCGCCATTTGGCACGTGAAGACACACAGGATCTGAGGAATGAAGGGACTCCCATTCTCCAGGGCCACCACCCATCCCTACAAATCAGAGATCCCAGAAGCACAGCTCCCCGAAGCAGCAGCATTGCACTGAGGCCCAGACCTCCTACCCCAGATCTTGCTCCCTTTCTCCCCCAGCACACTCTCCTGCGGGGTTGCTAGATAGTCATGAACTGGGAGGCCGGTCCGTGAACGTGCTCTGTGCTTTACCTTTTCCATCAGTACAAGGAACAGTGTCTGGTTTGAAAAGCGCTGAGGGGGTCTCAACTGAGAGGTGCTAGGTAATTTGTTTTTCTTTGTTGTTATTATTTTGTGTCAAGAAAATAATTTCGAAGTGCTCCTGTCAATTACAAACTGGGAAGTGACTCCAGGTGGATAGTTGCCTTGAGTACGGATGGAACCTGAGGCCTTAAGCATCTTATTTCCCCAGGAAAAATAAAAAAAATGACCTAATTAATTAAAAACCCCAAAAACCACAATGGAAGAAAAATTAGAAAATGAGTAGCTTAGAGAAAAGGTTATATTGATCTGGGAAAAAATGGATTTCTCGGTTTTGTTTCTTTCCAGCTCTTTCTTTAAGGTATCTGTGGGTCGTGGGAATAGAATGTTTTCTAGTTAATGAGATATAGTTGATATATTTCCTTTTGTGGTGGTGATTTCTGGTAAGGTGTTTGCTTGGGGCAATATATGTTTACAACACTAAATAAATAATCCTAAGCATTTATGTGTTCCATCTTAGCACACGTTAATTTTTAATTAATTTGGCTATATAGTGTATTTTTAAGCATTGATTTGGGAACCTAGACTTATAGTGTCATAAAGAATTTAATCGTAGAAACTATCTACAACAATGTTTCATTTTCCAGAAAACTGAAGTCCAAATGACTCACTCAAGGTCATACAGCTGGAAGTGTTTTAAACTCTAGGGCCAAAAGTTCCTTTCTGAATAAAGAATAGAAACTAGTCTCTGCTGGTGGGAAGAGGGATGGCAGGCCTATTCACAAAGGTGAGGAAGTGGGTTTCCCAGACATTTTTGTGAACCCACTCCTGGATATACTTTATTCAAACTTGAGTGAAATATGCATTACCCTTAAAAATGATAAAATAAAATCAATGACTTACTAGGACCTATGTGCATATACTGTCCTGAGCTCCTTGATTTTTAAATACAAAGTTAATGAAGAGATTCCCAATATCTTTAATTTCTCATTTTCATCAATTTTTTAAATTTATATATATTTCCTTAATTTCTTCTCAGTGTTCCAGAATTCATTGTTTATGCACCACACCCAGTGCTCCATGCAATACCTGCCCTCCACAGTACCAACCACCTGGCTCCCTCAACTTCCCACCCCTCTTCCTTCCAAAACCCTCAGTTAGTTCCTCAGAGTCCACAGTCTCTCATGGTTTGTCTCCCCCTCCAGTTTCCCCCAACGCACTTCATCACATTTCTTATTTGTAGTATCCCATGTCTATTTTCCCCACTAGAATGAAAGTCTGACTGAAGTAATAGTTTTGTTTTCATTCACTGCTGTGACCCTATCTTCACCTCTAGAACACCTTCTATCTGACTGATAGAAGATGCATAATATTTGTTTAATTAACTAGTAAACATATAAATGAAAATTGTGAGTAGACATTGGGTATTCCCTGTGGCAGGACATGGTGTAAAGTAAACTACGGAGGGAAAATACTTCATTCATTTAACAGACATTTATTTAGCACCTTATGGGATCATAAAAGGTTAGAGCTGGAGAGAATCAGAGAATATCGAAGGAAAATCCCCTGAATTTTAGAGATGAGGAAATGAGTGAGTTTTCTAAGTTGCAAACTAGTTAGTTATAGTGCCATGGATTATAATTCAGACTTTTTGCTCCTTTTTTTGGTTTGTTTTTTAAATCACTTAAATATGTAGAGTGAGATATGGTTGCTACATTCCTTGAACTTTAGTGAAAATTAAATTGACACCCTTGAACTTGACCTCTTTTGTATGTATTTTTTATGAGAATTAAGGACTGAAACTGGTCAGTTGATGGGTTACATGACTGAGATGTTCTAAGTTCTAGATCACATTTACCTGATTTCCCACTGTGGAGTTCATCATCTTTGGGTCCCAGGCCAATCTCTTAACTCCTCAATTTTCTGCTATTCTAATCTAATTGGGTCAGATGAGCAGGGCATTTCATTGATAGAAACCATCCTTACCCCATGTTTATGTGTGTTTTCCATAGCAACCAGCTGTGAAAGGTCGTTCACTTCAACTAGACCCTTCCAGGCTGTGAACCACCACCCAGATGGCTGTTTCATATGGTCTTTATATCAACAGCAGACACCCACTCATTCAGTTACATTGAGATCATCATTCCCTTCATCAGAGAATGAAATCTAGAAAAGAGATTCCCACTTCATAATGAAACTTTTTTTTTTTTTTTTTTTTTTTTGGTCTAATAACTGACAGCAGAGTTGGCATTCTGGGAGAGAATGAGCTGGCGGGAGGACACATTGTGTGACCCAAAAAAAGTTCCAATTCATAGGTTGTTTATGGTTGTGTGCTGAACTGTGTGGCTAGAGTTGAGCCCTGAGCCTACAGGTGCTAATTATGCATGTTCTGATCTTAAACACGCAAATACAGATAGCTCTGAACTCTGCTCGCTTTACTGCCCAAACCATCCTTCTTCCCCCTCACCTGCTCTTTCCCCACAACTTTCTCTAAAACACACAGATAATGATCTCCTTCCAGACTTTGAAGTGACATTAGATATGTCAGAAGGGCTAATTAATTGACTGTCAGCAAAGCCATTGTTTGAACATCTGTGGAGTTCTATTTGGTGTAGGCATCTATTGTACTTTTAATTGAATGTATTCAGTCATCTACAAATATTTATTGAGTGCCTACTATACTCCAATCATTGTAGTGTACACTATGGGAAATAATACAATGTAACATAATGGCCAAGAAAGCATTGTTAAATCCTATAGCACCAAGGGCTTTAATGGTGAACCAATTTTATGACTGGCAGTAGAAAATACATTGTTCTTCATCCAGGTTCAGGGGCTTTTCCCACTATTACCAGTTGACCTGGGACAGATTAAATATCACAGGAGTTCACATGAAGAGAGACCTATTGTGAGGGAGTAGCCTAGTTGGCAACTTGAATGGCTTGAATTCTCAGCAAAGACAGTTGAATCCTTTTAAAGAAAAACAAACAAAATATCCAAGGCCAGTAAACTGGGAAGACCCAGAAGTAGGTCCAAATTAATGATCTTACTCCAATTCTCTTCCTAACTGACTCCAATGTCAGTCATGTTATATTAAATTCTCCCCAATTTGTTACAGGATTGCACAGCTCTGAGCTCAGACCTCAGCTGGCTCTCTAACCATCAAACCTTCAATCTGTCTGAATCCTAGACTCAACTCCACTGCTACCTATAAATGAGCAGCATGTGTTAAATTTCGGTGAGAAAACAGAAACACTGTGCAGGAGTGACTTGTTGAAGGAGGCTAAGAGGATGCAGTAGGCTGGAGGTACTAGAAAATGGCTATTAACCTCCACTGCCTCCCTTTCTCTCCAATTTAGCCTTAGGATCATGGCAAAATTAGAGAAACACATAGAAATCGTATAGCTTCGGGGCTCCCATTCTGTGATAATGGGAGACACCGTTATAATTTTTACTGTATACATGAACTATCTGTACTATTATTTACCTAATATTTTACTCAAATTAACTTTTTAGCCTACTTTGTCTTCATCCATATCAATAGTATCCATAATTTGATCTTATGGGTTGAAATATGTGCTGTTTTTCTCCTTAAAATACATTAAGTTAAATATCATATTTTAATTTTAAAATGTTCATCCATGAACCCTGTAATGTTCAAAGTACTGAGAAATGTGGATGTAATTCAACAAGAAGACAAATTGATAGAACACCATGGTGACATAATTGCCTCAAGGTCACCCACTGAGTTGACTTTTACAAAATAAACAATATTTTTGCACCCAGAGTCATTATGTTATCACGAGAAGCAGTTTAGTTGTGTAAGGAGCCAAGAATCCAGCATTCAGAGGCCAGAATCTGGGCCTAACATTATCCTGTTGACTTGCTGTGACATCCTAGTCCAGCCCAGTTTCCAGGGGACTCATCTTTTATATTAGGAGATCAGACTACATGATTTATAGGGATTCCTTCAACCCCTTATGGTTTTTGTTTGTTTGTTTTTTGTTTTTTGCCTCTAATACTTCTCATGTATTGTCCTCCAAGACATCATTAAAACATAGGTGGATAGAAAAACAGCTGTCCTTTATAAAATTACAACATTGCTCAATTCAGCATTTCACAGAAGAATTGGAAAATGTGCTCAAGAATTATATTTTCCAGACCATTTTATACTCTGCTCAGTACTGTTCCTCATTTCTTAAAGTTGATGAGAAGGTTCACTGCATTTACAGTAGCTTTAAGTGAAAGTTAATAAAAATAAAACAGGATTATAGAACATAAGAAATACTCTTTTCTGAGGTGGGTACTCTAGCATTGCTATTTAAGGATTTTCCTGAGTCTGTAATGTTCACTAATGTTAGTTGGCATATGTAAGTGAAATTAATATTGGTAACCATCAATGTTATAGTGGTCTTCAGTGTAGATAATACAGCACTCTTACAAAAATGAAGAGTTCATCTTCTGTTACATGGCACCAGGAAACAAGCTCTGGACTTTGAGTCAGGAAATCTGAGTGTAAGTTCTGTATCTTCTCTGTATGACATTTGACATGTCCATTGTGCTTTAGAACATATTGGTACACATTATTTAAAACCTTATTTTGGCAGTTTTAAGCTTAGAGTTATCATCTTGTCAAAGAAACCAGCTTATCCAAGGACAGGTTAAGAGATGGAACCAAGTCCTTTATTTAGGCTTTCTCTCGGAAAGGTTAAGAGGTTAAATGTAATTGCTCAATTTTATTTAAACTCTTAACCTTTCTGAGTTTCACTTATTTAACCAATTAAAGACGATCATTATTCCTATTTTATATATGTATTATAAGGATCAAGTAAAAATGCATTCTAAACTATGACAGATCAAAAATTTAAGAGCTGTTAACATTGTTTCCCAGTGCAGTATCTGGCTTGATTTATGCCATTTATGATTAGTGTGTAATAATCAAGCTCTCTGAATTTTCAATGTTAGTATTTGTCTCTCTTTGAATTAGCATGCTGTGTTTTCTGATGGTGCTCTCTTGTTAATGGAATATCATTAAAAGATACAGAAAATGTTTTTCATTTGTGTGTGAGAAAGCAACACACAAAGACCTACCACAGTGTCCTCATTTGCTGAGCAAACTACTCTTGCTTTTTAATGTGGAATGCAGAGGAACTAATTGAAAAGAGACAAAAATGAATTTTGACTCAGATTGTGCAAGATGAATCATAACCCACTTTCTCATCTGAGATGTGAAGAAAAGAAATTAAAGAAAACTAACCACCACACAGGTTTACTGTCAGTGTCAGCATAATCTATACAGAGTGTGTTTTTTGCAGAACAAAGAGTGCCTTACTACCAGGCTGAGGATTGCAGGTAGTAGAAAACCAGGTTAATTTTTCTTTGTCTATAGTCTGCTTGAAATTGCCTTTCTTTTCCTGCCTTGGTTAAAATATTTTAATCAAGAGAGTTTAGGACCTGTCAGCAGTTTTTGCCCAAACCATTCAGAAATCTAGTGATCTCTCTTGAACAGTTAGGGGCCAATCAGAGACTAGACAAGCATGGACCACTTTCTGTCCCTCTGTCCTTTTGTTAGGCAGTGGGGACCAGGGAGAAGCAAAGCAACAGAAATTTGGCCGCGGTGGAATTGCTGCTTCCTTGAATTTAACTTACTTGAATTGTTGATATGATTATTTAAAGAAAAAATTAAGGTTTTGTCCTACTGGAGTCCAGGATCCAAGTATATAAGTTACTTTTCTTGCAAATGTAGCTTTTTACAATTTTTTAATGGGTTTTGTAGAGAGTCACTATAGACTATCCTAGGATGTGGTCTTCAGTTCCTAAGTGAGAATTGATTTTTTTCTAATTCTCATTAACATTATGTTTTATTCATAACTTTTGTAGCCTTGATTTCTCATGTGTGTGTATACACACACATGTCATGTATGCTATGTAATATACATATCATTCATATATACATACATATATACATACATCATATATATATATATATATATTTATATGAGTCTGTGTCACCTACTTTACCATAAGATCACAAAGAGGAGAGGCCATATCTTCCTTATCTTGCTCTGCCCAAGAAGCAAAATAAGGAGGTAGAACTTATGAATCCTTAGATCTCTCTCTGCCACTCTGGCAAAACTTTGACTTGCAATGAAGATTCTCTAACCTTGATCCCAAATATTCCTACTAATGCTCCATTGAAAATAAGATAAGCACATGCTGATCACTTACTATATACTGAAAGTTTTGTGTGCATTACTCATACTTGTTGACTATAACCCTACAATGTAGGTACTGTTCTTTAACCATGAGGAAATTGAAACAAAGAGAAGTTAAATAATTATCCCAGAGTCTGGTGATTTGGGGAGTTGCAGTTTGAACCTAGAGCCCAGTTCTGAACCCCCAGATAAATTGCCTGTGACTACAGTTTGCAAAAGTTCTGGTAGAAGATTGGGCCCACAGAATCCGTACTCATCATGTGGATTTATTGACACATTCCATTTTATTACTCCTCCTGCTTCTCTTGGAGGATTTTTTTTTTGGTATGATACGATTTCCTCTGATTAAAAGATCTCACTACTGATGAGGCAGGGGGTGGAAATCCAGGTGCACCACCACTCTGTTTGCACCACACCAGATGTCTGCAGGGATACTGTTTTGGCTCTCCCATAAGAGTAATAGTGCCCAGCTGTGCCACTTAGTCCAGATGATGTAAGACGAGTACCAAATGTAATGCTGTTTACGGTAGCAGCACTTAGATCTACAGCTCTATTCCTCTGTTCTCTCTTGAACCTGAAACCTGATTCCTGTGATTTTAGTGATCTCTACATCCACAAACCTCCTTCTCCCAACTCTTCATCCCAATCTTGTGCTGCCTTCATTCACATGTAGGATTAATGACATAATTTTTATCAATCCATCTGCACTGGCATCTTCTAGTCCAGTGAGCCTTAGAAAAAGGCTAAGTCCAGTCTCACTGCCAAAGTGGAAATGAGAAAGAGCAGGGAAAAGGGAGCTCATCTTGAAAATAAGGTCACCCTATTGATATATCATCAGTCAAAAGAGTTCAGTGCAATAGCTAGCAATTGGCTCGCTCAGTCGGAAGTTGATGCTATTTTAGGCCATCAGCAGGAGTGTCAGTGTATCTGTGAATTTTGGCATTTTATTTCATTAAGGTGGTTCAGGAAGCCAGACACTGATTAACTGATTCTTCGACTTAGTTCCCACTCCTAATTTTGGATGTGTGGTGTCTTCAGGCAGCTGTTGTGACACCCTGATTCTAAAGAAAACTTTCTGTGCTTCTGAAACAACCTTGGGAACAATCTACCCCACATCCTGCTCTCCTGGAATCTCCCATGCTCTACATCTCTGGTCACAGGTGGTGTGGAGATACTGTTGCTTCCAGTTCCTCTCTGGCAGATCAGGGAAATAACAGCTCAGGTGTGTGCGTCCGGCTGCCATCGAGAATTTGACTGTCCTAGCAACATTCTCATGGATACATTAAGCTCAAGGTGCATTTTCATTTGGAGATCACATAAGAAGATATGTATGGAAGCAATACCTTTAGCATTGCCATTATTTTTGTGAAGTCAAGAGATTCCCTAGACAGGCCACGAGACGTGTTTAGGTAAGACTAGAAAAATTCTAAACTTTTTGTTGTTGCTACGGGTTTGGGATCTGAGTTCATTTATATACCTGCTTTAAGTGAAGAGGAGGAAGATTTCTGGATCAGAAATTTATGATATTTGTTTATTCCTTCATTCCTTCATAGTTATTGAAGTCCTGCTACAAGCCAGGCACTGTGCTAGGCATTTCCATTCAACATTAGTCTACAAAATAGAGACAGATGTGTTTACAAATAACTCAGTGACAGTATGGTAAGTGTGTTACTGGAATTCGGTGTAAAGTGCTACAAAAGGAAAGAGGTTAGAATGTCTTACTGTGATTTGAAAAGTGAGAACAGTTTTCCAACAGGTGATGTTATGTTCTCACAGGGACTGAATGTGAGTGGAATTTTCCAAGCAAAGCATGAATTTAAGGACATTTCAGACAAACAATCCAATGGGTACAAAAATTGCAAAAAAAAAAAAAATACAATATGACAAGAGAATAAGAAATTGGAGGGGAAATGAGACCAAAGAATGACCAGTGGTCACATCAAAATGGCTTTTTCTTTGCTACTAGAGAGTGTGCAGTCTCTCCTGAAAGCCTTGAGAATCTCTGAAGGATTTGAACACAGGGATGACATGACCTGATAGGCATCGATTAAAGATCACTCTAAATACTACCAGGGGGATGGGTGTTGAACAGGGGAGGATTCAGTGACTAGAGTTCAGTCTAGGTGTCATTTGCATTAGTCTATGAGGAATGAATGATAGGAGTTTGAACCAAGACCTTCATGTTGTGATAATTTAGGGGAAAGAGAAAGGGATAACTTGAGACTCATTTTGGGGGTTCTGTCTTGGTTTGAGGAGGATATCATTATTGAGTGAGGTGAGGAAACAAAAGTTCAGTAGTGATGTGCCATTGATTCCTAGAGGTGGTACTTATTGGGAAGCAATTGAATTCCATTCATCAATGCTTACTGAGTACCTTGTGTGCGGGCACTACTGGTGGTGTTGGCACAACATGACTGATTCAGTTAGCTTGTGGTATGGGGCTTCCATTCTAATAAGGAAAGAGAACACATAAATAAGTCAAATCTATGGCATGTCAGCTGGTGGTATATCCTATAGGGAAAATTAAGCAGGAGAAGGGGAATAGTAAATGCTACAGTGGTGATACAGATGGAAATAACACAGTAAATACTGTGACAAATATAATCATGGAGTTCCTATTGTTGGTGAAATCTGGTCTGCCTAATTTTATTTTCTTGCCATTTGTGTTTATTTTATAAATTATTATTTCTCCTAAACAGCAACTATAAACATAAACATTTACAAACACATAGATGTATACACAATGCTTTGTGTTGCCAACATATCACATGCCAGGAAAAACAAAAGAAAACAGCAGCTAAAAAAAAAATAAGCATCCAAATTTTTTTTTTTTTTAAAGGAGAGAAAAATGGAGATTCCCTCAGACATTAAGCCTTGTCATTCAGATCGCTGGATAGTATGAATTAGAAAGTAACAGACAGGCGAGAGAGAGAAAGAGAGAGAGAGAATCAATATTTGAACAAGTATAATAATTCTGATATTCTTGAAGCTGGAGGACCTCAGATTTAACCGAATCCCTTACTTTAGGCAGAGACACCTTGCTCCAGCTAGGAAGTAGCTTATTGATGGACACCCAGGTAAGCCTGGAAGTCAGCTTCCCTGCCAGGCCATCTAGGAATCCTTCCATTACTCAGCATGGCAGAGAGACCCCAACTTGGGGTCTGGGATCTGACTTCCTGGGATTGAACTTCTACTTTGCCACAGTGACCTTGAGCAAATTTCACCTCTCTTTGCATCAGTTTCTTCATTTGCAAAATAGGGATGATTATCATAGTATTTATGATAATGTTTTTGAGGTTTAAATAAGTTAATAGTAATACATGTAAATTACTTTCAGCAGTGCCTGACATACAGTTAACATTCAGAAAACACTCACTACATTATTGTAATACTGAGGATATTAGAACAGCATGATGTAGATTGCTTGGGCTTTGTGTGTTTGAGCACAAACTTGAAACAAATCTCTGATGAAGGCTATGCATAAGATCTTCTGGAATTTCTAACTAAAATGTTAAAATACAAACTAGTTTTTTGGGGTCATTGAGTACATAAAAAACACACTAAAATATCTGATCTTCGTTTCATTCACAGAAGTTCAAGAGATTTCATGTCAGAGCTGAGTATGTGAGATTCTAAACCAGAAGTGGAACGCTAGCCTTTAAACACAGGGACGTGTCTTATTCACTTACGTGTATCTAGCACAGACTGGCCGTATCATTGTTGACAGTGCTCATGTACTAAGTACGGACTATGCTCCAAGTACTGACTAAGTACTGTGAATGCTTTACACAGCTGATCATACTTAATTCTCACTGCAGGGAAGCATTTGTATCTGGTTTTTATAGATGAGAACATTTAGACCGTAAGCAGTTCAGTACCTTGTCCAAGGTCACCCAGATAAGATGGTAAGAGACACAACCTAGATCTTCATCAGCTGATCTCTGTTTCTGTTTGCTCAGTGTGTCTGCCATTAATGGTAATTACTTTTCTCACCTAGCTACTTTATTCTGCAGTTAAGCTGAGCTTTTTTTTTTTTTTAAAGATTTTATCTATTTATTTGACAGAGACAGATCACAAGTAGGCAGAGAGAGAGAGAGGAGGAAGCAGGCTCCCTGCTGAGCAGAGAGCCCGATGCGGGACTCGATCCCAGGACCCTGAGACCATGACCCGAGCCGAAGGCAGCGGCTTAACCCACTGAGCCACCCAGGCGCCCCTAAACTGAGCTTTACATTACCATCCTTTCTATGCCATTCTTACTGCTCATTCATATAATTATCAAATAATAGATTATTTTCTTGCCGAAATGGCCAGGAGGGAGTTTCCTGTTCTCAACTCAAAGACGTAGAATCACCTGAGGGAACTTTATCACTGTGCCTGTACACACCTACCTTGTATATGCACTGTGGTTCTGAAATAACTTGAAGCCCACCTCTACTGAGGAATCAGGCTGAGAAATTTAGCTGATGGAGTGTGCCAGATTCCCCAGGTATGATGGAAAGGGGGAAAAAAAGCTTGGGAATTACTGATCAGTTTTCATATAATGAAAATTGAGAACCAGAGAGTGACAGTAACATCACCAGGATTCGGCTAATCATTACGTATCTTTTTGCAGAACCTGGGTCCTTCTGACATTCAGCTTTGGACAGTTTTATTGGTTAGTCCTCAAAACTGCCTTTGAGGGGGGCACTTGGGTGGCTCAGTTGGTTAAGCGTCTGCCTTCGGCTAAAGTCATGATCCTAGGGTCCTGGGATCCAACCCTGCATCAGGCTCCCTTCTCAGCAGGAATCCTGCTTCTTCTTCTCCCTCTGCCTGCTGCTCTCCCTGCATGTACTCTTTCTCTCTCTGTCAAATTAATAAAATCTTAAAAAACAAAAACAAACAAACAAAAAAACCTGCCTTTGAGGAATGTGCTGTGTTCTCCTTGATGGTTCTAGAGGAATACAAGGCTGAAAGAAAGGTGTGATGAAATTGCCTGGGATTCCATAACAAATCAGTTGATCAAAAAAGGATAAATAAGTTGATTATGCTGTTCTATACCTAGTCACTTGGTTCTAGTTAAGTAACAGCTCATCAATGTGGAATGCACACTTTCGTAATAGTAGGTTTGTGGGTTGCGTAGCTTTTTTGTGTCTGTTTTCAATTTCTGTTCCTTTGATAACTAAACAAATAGGAGAGATGGTGAAACTCAGCAGGAGAATTATCTCCTAGATTTTCTGTGATCTCTCTTCTCTAGTGAGTCAGTATGTCTAGTAATGACTTGGTAGATTATAAAGTTATTTCCTTTGTTTGTTAAGTAAATATTTGTTGAAAGCCTAATACGTCCTTCATTGACCTAGGTGGACGAATCAAGAGATGCTATAAATCCTTTCTGAGGAGGAAAAAAGGTGCTATAATTAAGAGGTCTCTGTTCCCAAGAAATGCATAGACTACTAAAGGCTAAAGGGTCAAAAATATATACTAACCATTTTACCATGTGATAAATGTTGTAAAGGATTTCTGTACAGAATAGCTATGAGGTAGAATGTCTGGTGGCCCTGGAGAGAACGGAGTTTTTAAAGGGTTGATATCTAAGCCAAGTCTTCAAGGGGGAACAGAATTGTTCCAAATGGGGAAAGAAGGAAAAGATGTTACATAAAAAAGAAACAGCATGTGCAGAAAAATAGAGGTAGTAAAGCATGATGTCCTGGGAAACAGTAAGACATTGCAGACTTTGTAGCAGAAGTTCTCTGGGACTAAAGCAAAGCTGAAGGAAAAGTGGTAGGATATGGAAGATAGAGGACTTAGGGTCCAATGATGAAAGATCTGATGTGTGATATGTCATAAATAGGATCTTTTGGATCTTTTTCTGTGCAAAATGGAAAATTGTTGACTACTGTTAAATAGAGGGTAACATCAGATTAGTGACTTTTTGTTTCCCCCCAAATGAGGGACTACTCACTTTTATTGCCATGTAACAGTATTAATGGTATAGGTAACTTTAGCAAGCTGATTCACAGAAGTAACAGAGCTGGAAATTTCATGAGAACAGATTTAAGGCATTTGTGGGGTGAGAAAAAAAGATACTTCTATCTTTTTTCTCATGGTTCAAAACAGGAAGTGCCTAGGTATGCAGAAAAGCAAGTTAAGTCAACTACATTTTTAGTGAGTCTGGCATGTATGTTGGTTTTCCCACATCAGCAATAATACTGCTGAATATAGCTATGTGAATAATCTACCAGATTCAACTGCATGGGGGAATCATCAGATTTTTAAAGTGCATACTATGAAGAGATTATTTTCAATTTTCAAAAAAAGGTTATTTTCAATTTTCAAAAAAAGTTTAGCAGATCCTCAGAAATCATCCTTGTGTGTGTGTGTGTGTGTATGGGCATATGTGTTCCTTGAGGTCCCACCTTCAAGCAGAAAACATTTCAAGCTCTCTATGCCTACTTAATAATTTACCTATGCTTAGGGTGATAAGTACCTTGAAGTCATCTCCTAATTCTGTCACTGTTTTGATGAAGAAATTGATGTCCAGAGTGAAAGAGCAGTCAAATCTGTAGCCACCAAATGGCAGTACCCAAGCTAAATCTTGTGTTTCCATTATCTCTGGAAACCTCATTTCCTTTTTGCATCACTAATTTGCAAAGTGGTAATCATGAATTGAATGAATAATCCCAAAGTTACAGCTGTCTTGATATACTCACTTATAAATGTAGAAACAATAAGAAAGAACTATTTGGGACATTTCCTAAGAAAATATGATTGGATCCATTATGGGTAACCTTAGCTCAAGTCATCTCTCAAAAGGGGTAGCAGGTAGGGCATGGATGTGCCAAGCTTGAGAATATGTTAAGACTTTTCCCCCTTTACTTTCACCCTCATATTGGTTTCATGTGATAGGAGAGGGTGTTTTATCAACTTTAAAGGATTGGGTCAGTATTAGTTTATGATGCCCATATTAGTTTTCTATCGCTGAAAAATTTCCAACCCAGGTTTTATCTTACAGTTCACGAGGTCAGAAGTCCAACATGGGCCTCAGTGGGCAAAAATAGTTAACAGGGGTGCATTCCTCTTGGAGGTTCCAGGAGAGAATCTATTTCCTTTCCTTATCCAGCTTCTAGAGACTGTCCTGTTCCTTAGCTTTTGGTCCCCCCCTTTCATCTCTAACCCTGCAACATAGCATCACGGGCCATTTGTCCATAGTCAAGTCTCCCTCTGATCACAGCTGGAAAAAGTTTCCAGATTTCAGTGACCTATGTAATTTGATTGAACTCACCTGGATAATCTCAGATACTGTTTCTGTCTCAAGATCTATAATTTAAACACATCTGCAAAGTCCCTTTTGTCATTACATGGTAACATATTCATGGATTCTAGGTATTAGTGTATTGTCTTTGGGAAACCATTATTCTGCCTACCACAATGCCCTTCTGAAGAACTGTCAATGATTTTCTAAAGATAACAATGCCAGGCTTGTTTTGGGGGCCATGCATGAAGGTGCCCCCAAAAGGCTATTTCTTAGGGGGGCCAAATCTTCCTGTATATTCTAATCTTGGAGCAAAGGAAAACTTGAGATTTGCTTATAAATTTTATAGTGCTAATAGCTCCACTCTGGGAAAGGTCATTCTGACTTAAACAACCATATGAAGATGTTAGAATATTTAGAATATATGTGCTGATTCCCTAGTCCTTTTGATGGAACATTTAAGCATATAAGCATTTAGAATCTCAACTATGGTTTCTCCCAACAAATTCCATTTTGGTCCATTCCTTCTCTTAATATATCTAGGCTCTTCCCCTCCTTCATTCGTTCCTTCCCTGACCCCATCTCCCTTTCTTTCCTTCATTTCATTTACAGAGAAGTACTGGAAGAAAGAAAGCAGAGGGGTAAAGAAAGAAAGATGTGGGTAAATAAATGTGCTAAAGAGTATGTAGGTAAAGAGAAAATGCCAGAAGGAGAGGTTTTCCATCATGGTTTCTATACCAATGTAGGTAATTTTATTTTCTGAAAATATTAAGGCAGGAATTCAAGAATTGAGGAGGACCAATAGATCCATTAAAGACTAAAGGAAATTAAGAGATTTGGGACTGATAATCATGGAAAAGGACGTGTTCATCGAAGCATCTAATTCTTTCTAAATTAGAAAACCAACATGGCTGCCAAGTGAAGAAACTTATTTCTAACAATGAGAATCAGATGAGACAGAATTCAGATACAAATGAAGTTATTCCGGGATCTTGATTAAGAGTCAAAATAAGGGAATGTGTATTAAAGCCCTAAAGATACATTTGCATTTACATTCCAAATTTCCCTCTTCCAGGAACCACTCCACACTCTGAATTGCCATACTAAAGCTAATTGATTATGATAATTAGATTAACAAGTATTGATCATAAAACAATATCCTACTGGAATGAGAAAAGTCAAAAATATTTACAGTATCTCATTCATACATCTTCATGAAATGAAGGTAAAAAATGTCTCTCCTACTGTGCTATGATCTAGATCAAGCTGATTAATACTAGTGAAAATGTTTTCTAAACTACTAGAATTGTACAAGTTCTTCTTCCTGCTCCTCCTCTATTATCTCACCATAGAAAGAATTTGCTTTCTTACCTGAGCCAAAGAAAAATTAAACCAGCCACTACTTTGGCCATGGGAGTCAAAGTAGGAGAATCCCAGGTAGAACCCAAACTTGGAGAGAAAGTGCTAGACCTCATTGCTCTTGAGCTCCTCCTGCCATAGCCATGCCCACAGAGGGTTTGAATGCTGTTGCTTTAGGGAGGGTTATCTTGATAGAAGCTCTAAATTTTAATCCAAGTCTCAGTGTGACTATGTATAAGTAAAGGGAGGCCTCCTAATTTTTATGATATAGGCGGTTATGTCTACTGTAAAGAATTCTCAACCTATCTCAAGAATTTTGTTTTCCTTCACCAAAATGTGCGTGTGTGCACGGGCACCCGCTAATAAGCCTCAATTCCAAAAACATCTGTGGAAAAACCAAACAATTATGTAATACTTTTGAGAAGAATTTATTGTTTGCAAGTTGCCCTGTAAGTCTGTACTCACAGAATATGTCCCCACCAGTCTGTACTGAAGTCGGTTTTTAAAAATTAGGCTTCCCTGTAATAGTCTCTCCCTTTATTTAAGTAGTGTTTTGTGCCCTTCAATACATTTTTATAGATTTTTATCTAAGTCATACCCTTTTTCTCAATAATATTATTTCAAGGTGAATCAACTTTTGTTGCTGTTGTGCATTCTGTTTGTTTCCATTTCTCAGTGGCTATTGCTTGTATAAAAGGCAGCACTTGACTTACAATTACTTATGTAAATTCTAAAACATGTTTGGGCAGTCACTTGGATTCTTTCAAGCACAGTATTATTTACCAATTCTATCTTTTCATTCTCAGTGTTTGTGTTGCTTATCTCATTATCTTGTCTTATAGCTTAATTATAATTTTTTAAAATAATTTTGAATGATAATGATAATATTGGACATTGCTTATTGTTACTTATTTTGATAGCAATGCCTTTATCATTTCATATTTTTATATAGTATTTGTTACTAGTTTTAGTCAAATGCTTTTTTCTTACAGGAAATTTCATTCTATTTCTCTTACTTGGATTTTATAAATTAGAAATGGACATTAAATTTTATTAAATTCTTAGATTTTTTTCAACCTTACTTACATTTTTTCCTCCTTTTTTTCCCTCTCATTTAAATGAATTATGTTAGGATTCCTAATGTGGATCCATCCTTTCATTGTAATCCTTATCTTATATATTAATCTGGTAACTTCAAGTTGTTAATATTATCATTTAAAATTCCTGTAATTATATCCATACATTAGGATTGGTCTGTTCCTTTCTATCATATGATATTTTGTTGTTAAGCACAAGATATCATCCTAAAATCAGCTTGAAAGCTTTCCATTTGTTTATATGTTTATATATTTGTTTATATAGAATAGTTTGAATCATTTAGAAATTATGTCTTCCTTAAACATTAGGATAAACTGGGATTTAAAGCCATCTTTTTTATTTGTAAATCTTTAACAAACTTTTAAGTTTCTTCAGTGGTTATTTATTGGGCTGTTGAAGTTCAGTTTTGTTTTTGTTTTACTTCTATTGGAATCCACTTGTGGTTTGTATATCACTAGAAAAATATTCATTTCATAAAGATTTTACAGTCTTATTATGATGTAGGTATATTCTCAGTTATAATTTTTAAAACATCTCTATATATCGTTTTATTTTGTCTAATTTTCTGGTTTTCACTTTTTTTTTTTTTAAGATTTTATTTATTTATTTGACAGAGAGAGATCACAGTACACAGAGAGGCAGGCAGAGAGAGAGAGGGAAGCATGCTCCCTGCTGAGCAGAGAGCCTGATGTGGGACTCGATCCCAGGACCCTGAGATCATGACCTGAGCCGAAGGCAGCGTCTTAACCCACTGAGCCACCCAAGCGCCCCTCTCGTTTTCACTTTAAATCTTTTTAAGAATTTTCTGGTGTGTGTGGATTTGTGCATATGAAGTGTTTAGCTTTATTAATTTTTACTTCCTACTTTGTTTCAGCTTATTTGTTTATTCATTTGTGAAGCATCTTAATACGTGTTAGTTCATTTATTCTCTATTTTTTTGTTTAATAATGAGAGCAATTACATTTATAAATATCCTTCTGACTTCATCTGTATCACATGTTTTTTAATTTATTTTTAAATTATAAATTTAAATAAATATATATAAATTTATATTATATATTATTCATATATAATATATATTTCATTGTTATAGTAAATAATAAATATAAATTTTAAATTACACATTATATTAAATATAAATACTTATTTTAAATTTATAAATATTTTATAATTCAGCTGTTCTTCTACCTATGACTTATTTAGAAACTTATTTCCAAGTCATTTTTATCTTTTTTGCTATTTTTCCAATTTCATGATTAAAAGAAATTGAGCCTTGAAATTTATTACTGACACAAATTCCTCACTGAGCATTATACAACTTGCCCTGCTCATTGTTGAATTTGGTATTTTGTCAGCTGGGAACACTAAATACCCCCACATAACTTGATATTTGCAAAGCTCAGAGTAGCATTGGGGTTCCTGTACACTTTGGCAATTGCCCCATGGCTAATTTGGCCAATTTCCAATTCCTCAGAGAGAGACAAAGAGTTGTCTCATTGCCACCTGCTATTAACTAAATGCTTAGGATTCAGTGTCCTAGGGGTAACTGGGAGACTTGAGAATGGATTATGGTGGCAGCGTGTGGAACCTCCTTCCCTGGGGAATTTTGAGAGCAGCAAAGAACCACCTGTCTGGGGTGGTTTTAAGAGCAGCCCTGCCTAAAGGCAGGTGCACGGATTAGATGACCTGTGAAGATTGTCATCCATCCCAGTTGACTTCAATGGAAAGGATGCATTTGCTGAGTTTGAAAAGAGTCCAGGAGGAACACTGATAGGTTTGGGGAGCATATGGTCAAGAGCCTAAGAGTTTTCAGCCCTTCTTGAAATTGGAGCCTACTCAGTGTCACCCTGTGCCCCAAATTAAAAAATGCCATCTTCTACATGTGAACCTAGCAGTAAGTTATTCCAAGCTTGTAAGTTATATGCACATGTCGTTCAAATTGGAGATTTTCAAATGTTTGATCATAAAGTTATTTTTTAACAGACAGCTCAACTGATCCATGCCTAGAAATTTAGATACACTGTTGAATCTGATTCTTTTGGTTAAACCAGATAATCGTGCCTTGGCCTACTGACCTTAACTTTTCTAACCTTGCTCCTCAGAGGTTATTCTGTGTTTGTTTCAGGCCGCTAAATGTCCTGATTAATCCTCCAGTAGAGCTGTCCTAAGCATCTCAGCAATAAATTTATCTTAGGTACAATGACAAAATCCTTAAATAAATTAACCAAGCTTAATTACCTTTATTAAGATCATTTCCATCATGTATAATGTACTAATCTATTTTAAAGTCATAGGGAAAGAAGGGCCCCAAGATATCTTCAGAATGATATGTCAGTCATAAGGATTATAGTTAGAAACCAACAGTTGGACAGTTGTCTGCACAGGTGACAAATTGGCCAGATAGTAAAGGTAGACATGGGATGGGCCAACTGATTTCATTTAATTATCTCAGAAAATTTAGAGGGATTATCTTTTAGGATACCCCTGCCTGGGGGAGGTTGTTTGAAAAAACAGAGAGAGTGGACTAATTTAATTAGCAGAGGTAGGCAGGACCAGCCACAAACCTTTCGTGAAAGTTTAAACTATTTATTTATTTATCTTTATTTTTTAAGGTTTTTCTATGTTTAAGTAATCTCTACACCCAACACAGCATTCAAATTCATAACCCCAAGATCAAGAGCCACAGGCCAGCCAGGCACCCCAAAAGTTTAAACAATTTTAAGAATAAGGATAATAACTTATCAAAGGAGTTGTGCCTTCAGGGGGAAAAAAGTACCCTTGTTTTTTATTTTGCACGGTCTACCCAATCCAGGTGGATTAAAACTTTCCTTTTTAGTAACTAACAACACCAAAACAAAACAAAACAAAAAATACTAAGGTGAGGGGCAGCTGGCTGGCTCAGTTGGTAGAACATGTGACTCTTGTCCGTTGGGTCATGGGTTTAAGCCCCACACTGGGCATCTAGCTTACTTCAAAAAAATTTTTTTTAACTAAAATTTTTTAAAAACCAAGGTGAAATGTAAATATTGGTTAGATTCAGTATTGAGAAAGGATTTTCTTTATGCTTTGTACAAACAATAAGGAACAATCACAAAATAAATTTTCAGTAGCTTTGACAACAAAATTTAAAACTGTGTGTAAAGGTCAGAGATAAAATTAAGAAGCAAATAAATGGGAATTATATTTGCAATAAATATGATGTGAAAATGTTCATGTAGTTGCAGAAATCTCAATAGGCACAGACAAAGGATGGAAACAATTCTTAAAGGAGTAAACACAAGTGGATAATTAAAGAAATGTCATTCTCACTGATATAAAATGGTATAAAATTAAAATAACCTGAGTAGTTTTTTATCTATGAAATTAGCAAAGATTTAGGAAAAGACATTACTCTCATTTGTCGCTGATGAGAGCATAAATTTGCCCAGCTGTTCTGGAAAGTTATTTGGTAATATTCCTCAAGAACTTTGAGTGTTTCATATCTCTCAATCCAGGTAGATAGACAGATGGATATACATATAGAGAGATACACCTATCTTTATCCTAAGAGAATAGAAATTTGAACATCTTTTACAAAAATGTTCACTGAGACACAATTTATGACAAATAGAAAGTCAAATGACTGAAAATGGGGACTTGTTTTATAAAAAATTATAGACCCCAAATCATAGGATATTATTAAAATACTATATTTGAAGAATTTAATATAGTTAAGAAAATGCTCTTCTTCGGAGGGAAATAGCTAAAACTTGTGTATGTGGTATGATCAAAACTATGTTAAAAATATGTATAGAAAGTCTTTAAGAGAACATGTTTTTAAATTTTTATTTAAATTCAATTTAGTTGACATATAGTGTATTGTCAGTTTTAAGGGTAGAACATAGTGATTCATCAGTTGCATATAACACCCAGTGCCCGTTCCATCAAGCCCATCACCCACTTACCGCCCCCCCACCAACCTCCTCTCCAGCAACCCTCAGTTCATTTCCTAGAGGTAAGAGTTTCTTATGGTTTGCTTCCCTCTGCTTTTATCTTATTTTACTTTTCCTTCCCTTCCCCTATGTTCAGTTTTGTTTCTTAAATTCCACATATAAGTGAAATCCTATAGTATTTGTCTTAAGAAAACACATATTTTAAAATGTAAAGACTATTTCTCAATAATTAGATTATATGATTCTAATTTTCTATATTTTCCTTAATTTTCAAGTTATCTAATGAACATGTGTTATTTTTATAATCATAATGCTTTTCAAAAAAAAAAACTAGCAAAATAAGAATGTATGGAAGAACAAATAAAGGATGTTTTGGGCAGGGTAGTGATGAGATCCCTAGATTGAACATTACGGGCCCTGGATTCTAGAATCCAGAGAGATTGGTTGAAATCATCTCTTCTGGCCCAAAGATTCTACAAGCCAATATTTTACCGAAGAGCCATTCCTAGTGTACCTATGTGTCTGCCAATCCTGATAGACAGGTAAACACCCTAGATTGATTTCCCATGGATGAATTTCAGAACTCCTCCCCATCATCACCCCTTTTCACTTTTTTAGAAGAGAACTCAGAAATTGCTTGCTATGTGGTAGGGGAAGCAGTATTTTGAGTCCTAGGCAGTTCTAGACCCAGATAGCACTGTACAACCAGAGTGATTTTTGACTGACTTTAGTTATGGTTTTTTGTTGAATATACCTATCACAAACCTTCTCAATGTTTAATAGCCTCAGGAAATGTGGCAGTGCCCTCTAGATATGGGACCAAGGAAGTCCTAGTGTACCTTTTCCAACCCTGTGATTCAGACTGAAATTGTAGTCAGAGTGTCTAGGACACCCTTGGCTGAGAAAACCTGTGCTGCTTGGGTGGTCTGTGGTTGAGCCTTCATCTTACCTCTTTTTACCAGCTCCAACCCACCTTGTTCTAAGATGTGGCCTGTTCCACTTAATCAACTTGTTTTTATTTCTTTTTCTTTTTGTTTTTTAATTCCAGACACAAATTGGAATACTTTGTTATAACCTCCCTCTTCCACGTACATTCTCTCTCCTCTCCTTCCCCTCTCCCCTACTTTTTGCCATTATTATTTCTGATACTTACATGGTTTTACTTCAGCAGAGTCTTGGGATGCAATTGTTTCCATCATCCTGATCTGTTACTATAAGGAAAAAAAATTTTATAGCAAACAAGTTCTCAGTAGTGCTGTTTCCATATTTTAAGGATCAGTCACATAGGGAATCTACAGACTCTTTGGCAGTAACAGCAACAATAAAGGTGTTACTTATTTTATGTGCCCAGGTGCTATCCAACACACCTTTTATTCATGGACTTAGGTAATTCCAACAGCAACTTTAATTAAATAGATACCATTATATCCATGTTTTACAGATGGGAAAACTCATGCCCAGATAGGTAGGTGATGTGCCCAACAACACAACAGGTTAAGTTGACAGAGCCAGGTTTTAAAGACAGAATGACCTCAGAAACCTTGCTCCTAATTGTTCTTTTTTTCAATCTAGTAGTATGACTTAAACTATCTGGACAATTTTTATTCCACAGGTAGTGAATTTAAAGCTTTTTTGTGATGATATTTACACAGGCACAAGAGATCCCCATTTGTAAACACAGTCACTTGATAGAATGGGGGCTGCTTTTTAATAACAAATATAAATAGCTTCTTACTTGTTACATCAAGCTTCTGGTGTCCCCTAATTCTCAATTATAAACATTCAATTGGGTCCCTGATGCTATGTATATTTGACTTCTGTTTTGAAAATTATATTCATTTCATTCCTTCATTTGACATGGGCAAGACACAATTCCTATTAACCGATTAGTGATATACCTTTCAACTTTTACTATAAGAACATTAGCTGGCATAAGTATCAAACATCTTTCTTGCAAAGACTTGCTGCCCTAATTTTTTTTTTAAATCTCAAAAATGGGGGCGCCTTGGTGGCTCAGTTGTTAAGCATCTGCTTTCAGCTCAGGTCATGATCCCAAGCTCCTGGGATTGAGCCCCGCGTCAGGCTCCTTGCTCAGCCGGAAGCCTGTTTCTCCCTCTCTCACTCCCCTGCTTGTGTTCCCTCTCTTGCTGTCTCTTTCTGTCAAATAAATAGATACAATCTTTTAAAAAAATTCTCGGAAATGGTGACTTGCCATTGCATGTACTTATTTGAAGTCTTCCTGGTATCAGGCTTTGATTGAGATCCGCATGGAATATATAAGCAAATGTGCATAGTTTTCACTGAAACCGTTCTTCGAGATCTTGTAGGGGAGATGAGTCAAATGTACAAGTGCCTGGAGCATAAACTGAATTAACATGATTCCCACGTGGGAGAATGGTCTTGTAACTATAGCTGGGAGTTAGTTACTTCAGGGTCACATATATCTTTGATAAACCAGCTCTGTATGGAAGTAACAGTATCGTTTATGAGCCTAGTAAAGACCAGAATTTGCAGTAGACCTTTGAGTTGGGGTCATCCTACCTTTATCTCCTGTTAAAGACCTGTATTCACCTTAATCCCTTAAATGCTTTCTAACACAGTTTGACTGACAACAGTGCCATTTTATAGCAATCTCTGAAAGTTGTTTCTGGGGTCTTCCATATTTCTGGAAAGTAAATGATCAATGACTGTCATTCAGTGGCCGTCATTTGGCTTGAGTTTGCTGATACGAAGGAGGTAAAACAGATTTGTCTTTTGCTTCTCAGGCTGAATGTCCACAGAAATCAGCAGTGATGTTATCCATGTCAACCCAAAGACCAAATATTCCCCATATGTACTAACAGACTTTATAAGGCAATTTCCTCCAGGTTGTCATTATGGGAGCTAATGTGGACATTAACGCAGGCACCATCAAGCCAATTACTCTGTTGCTATAGTTTACTAAATGTTGCTTTTGCAGTAGGGACTGTGTTGCCAAATGGGCTCTGAACTTTAATTTGCTCAAGATAATAACAGTGAGTAAATGGATCTATCTCTGGACTTCAGAATATACTCTTGCATTTTAGAACTGTAAAAAAAAGTGACTATGTTTTATACTTTGCTACATTCATAGTTTCTATTAGAGCATACCAAGCCCAATATCTGAAAACAGTCTTCATAAAGAGAAAGTATATTAATTGTGTCTCTATCCTTTTACATTAATCCATTATGAATATTTTATTCCACAGAGTTAGAAAAATTACACTCACACTGAAGAACATTTCTTTATAAGGAGTGCTTTATACTTTAAGACCTCATAACTTACTCTAAATATTTCAAGCACAATAAATGGTAAGAAATGAAAAATAAGCCTGAATTCATAGGGTAAGGACCATTTACAAGTCTTTTGTCTTCAGACTGTGATCATACAGTTAAACTTATTTGATGTGCTTAGCAGGTTGTAAAATTCATATCTCTCTGTGGTGATCCATGGGAGATGACTTCATCGTAATGAAACACTTTTAAATTTGATTTTTGTAAGTTGCAGAATGATTATCATCTTTCCCCCAACAGGAAAAAAAAAGTGTTTTTCTTTGTGTAACATCAAAAATCAGATATTAATTATGATCTCTTGACAAAATGAAAAATCTCTCTGCAGATCCTCTGGCACTTCTTAGTTTCCATGACCAAGCACAATTATTGTTTTTAGTAAATAAATGCATTTGAGGCAAAACGTTAAATTACTTCATTAGATATATATGAATAGCCTTTCAAAAGAGAAAATAAAGGAGCCATTAGTATGTTTTACAAGTATGCACCATCAGAAAAAAAAAAAAGTATGCATGAAATAAGCATGGTATTTTGCAGAACTTGTTTCTTAAAGTAAAACTTTGAAATTTTAGGACAAAATTTTAGGGAAAAAAATATAATAGAACCTTCTTCAATGCATTTGGGTCCACTGAGCTCATCAAAATGCCCTTCAGATTGGGGAATCCCAGTTGAGAGAAGGAAGGAAGAAGGAAGGGGGGAAGAGAGAGAGAATCTGAGAGAGAAAGGAAAATAATGTAATTTAATTTTAAAATGTTTGTATTTATGCCAGCCTTTGTGCCAGTACCCCACTGTTTTATTTACTGTAGCGTTAGAGCAAACCTTGATACCAGGTAATATAAGTCATCCAGCTTTATTCCCTTTTTGCAAAAGTGTTTGAATTATTCTGCATTCTTTGCATTTCCACACAAATTTTATAGTGAGTTAGTCAATGTATGGCAATAAAATTTTCTAGGATTTACATTTATTAAATCAAATTGGGAAGAAATGACACCTTAACAATGTTGCTTTCTAGTACCTGAACATGGTATATCTGTCCTGTCACTTAGATCCTCTGTAATTTCTCTCATCAATATTTTCAGGTTCTCACTATAAAGGTCTTGCACATATTTTCATTCATAGATCTAAAAGTAAAAGCTAAAATATAAAATTTTACAAGAAAGATCCTTATGACATTGTGGTAATCAAACGTTTTCTGGAGAAGATACAAAAAGTTAAGCCAGGGAAGGAAAAAAAAATGAACTTTTCCTTCTCAAAAGACGTCATTTAAAAAATGCAATTACAAGACATATACTGGGAGAAAATAAGCACAAAATATATGTATCTGATAAAGGACTTGTTTCCAGCATATAGAAAGATCTCCTAGAAAAAGAAGACAAACAATTGAATTAAAAACTAGGCAAAACATTTGAATAGACACTTTTCTACATAAAATGTAGAGATAACCAATAAGCAAATGAAAAATGCTCTATGTCCGTAGTCATCAGAGAAATGTAAATTTAAACCCTGTGAGGTACTGCTACACAATGATCAGAATGGCTAAGATTCAGAAGAATGACATTACCAAGTGTTAATTAGAAGATGGAGGAACTGGAATTCTTGGATATTGCTGGTGAGAACGTAAAATGATACAACTATAGTCTGATAGTATCTCAAAAAGTTAAACACCTATTTACCATATGATCAGCCTTTGTCAGCCCATATATTGACCCAAGGAAAATGAAAGCTGTTTTTTTTTTATTTGTTTATTTTTTATGGAATGACTTGCATACAGAGATTCATAGCAGCTTTATTTGCAATGGCTCCAAACTGGAAACAACTCAAATATTTATCAGTAGGTCAAAGAACAAATGTGCTACACTTTTGCAGCCAGATGCTACCCATCATTTATAAGGAACTGACCTAGGAGTAAGTACAGCAGCATGGGAAAATCACACAAACATTATGCTGAGTGAAAGGAGCCAAACCCCTCTCCCTCCCCCCAAAAAGAATATATACTATATAATTCCATTTTTATGAAACCCTAGAAAAGACAAATTTTTAGTGACAGAAATAATCAGTGGTTTTCTGAGGCTAAGGGAAAGGTTTTACTCTAATAGGGCACAAGGGAGCTTTTTGTGTAGTGGGAATGTTCTAGAATTTTATCATGGTGGTAATTACAAGGGCCTATGAACTTATTTATTAAAATGGCCTCATTTACTGCATGAAAAGTCTACTTCAATAAAATTTATTTTAATAAAGAAACAATAAAGAAGCATATTTCACTATATTAAAAAAACATGGCCAAGGCATATTTGAGTGACAGCTGTTGGCCTTTCTTCTTGCATAAGTCCTAGTGCATAATGTCATGAGTTCTCTAACAATTTCCAGTTTGGGTTCATTTAAAGGAGACACTTGTGAAAGTGGAGAAGACACTTGTGAAATAATGTGAGTGCTGAACTCTTTGTAATCTTAAGCTTTTTTTTTTTCTTTTAATAACTTAAGGTTACTTATCCATACCTAATAGAACAATTTATCTTTTTTTTTTTCCTCCTAAGTTAAATGTCCTTATGGAACTTTGCCACAATATCCTACTTCGATGTTATTTTTAAAAAATTAAAATGTTTCACTCTTTTTTGTTAATCTATATAATAGTTAATTGAATAGTATAATTACTATAACAAATTCAAATGCTATGACTAGACTTGGGATCAAATACGGCAGACTCTGGTAGCAGGTTGGAGCAGGAGTCAGGCCCGGCTTGTAGTGGTTTTGGTTGATTGTGCACTAAGATATATACCTGAGGGGCCCCTGGGGTGGAAATTGAGGATCCTGAGTTTGACAGAGTTCCTGACATACAGTGAGTCCTCAATACCAGTTTCATTTGAACATTTACCGTCAGCATGAGTTATCAGGAGCCTTTAGAATTGGCAGTTAAGTGCTTAGTATGTATTCAGTTGAATTGATTACATGCAGACTCACATTGAATTCCATGGGTTATTCCCTTGTTCACTTACAAATTTTTGGATACCCTACTTTAAAAGTGCACTTGGAATGTGACTTCCACAAGAGTACATCTGTCTTCCCGCTCTATCTGCCATGTCAGCCACAGTAGTGACTCCATGTAAACATTTTCTGAAAGCATAAGCTCGATGCCTCTGGTGCCTTGTCAGGAGTCTTGTGAACAGGAATGGGTCTAAAACCAATCTCTGATAATATCTCTTTAAAACTTCATTAAGGGGGCTTCCTTGATGGCTCAGTCTCTTATGCATTCAACTCTTGATTTCAGCTCAGATCAGGATCTCAGGGTGGTGAGATCAAGCCCTACTGGGCTCTGAGCTCAATGGGGAGTCTGCCTGGGACTATCTCTCCCTCTCCCTCTGCCCTCCCCTGTTCATGCATAGGGCACGCGCTCTCTCTCTGGGGAAAGAAAAATTAAATTAAAAAAATAGTAAAACTTCATTAAGGAAATAAGTTTCTTAGGCAAATGTTCTTGTCAGTAAATTCCTTAAAAATTGTTCCGAGGAAATGGATGGTATACAGATGAAAGTGACAAGGGGTTCTAGTCAGTCACTAGTCCCCCAACCCTTCTCCCTATTCCCAGGATTGAATGTAGCTGAATTCTCAGGACCCTTAGGATTCTTTGAAGCACATTTTTTTAAAGCTCTGACCCTGCTCCTTACTCTGAGAGAAGTGGCTCAGGGTGTCTCAGTGACCTCTGTAAAGTCAGCCAGCCACACATGGTCAAGCTCACCCCTATGCACATTTTTCCACTAATACAATTGCTTTTTCATCCATTCTTCTGTTCCAAGTTGGCCGTGCCCCATGGATAATATCTTCAGTGTTTCAATTTTTTTTTTTTTTTTAATTTCAAAGCAGTCTTTCCTTTTCTTAAGATACACCACCGCTCCCATTTGTACCACCTGCAGCAAGCTAAATTATTCCTCGGTGTTTACACCTTTCAAATATTTATAGACCGTCATCATGGCACTCCTTAGTCATCCTCAAGCCTCGCTCTGTGTACATATATGGCTCCTCTAATCCTCCTGTACCCGTCAGTCTGTCTTGTCCTTCATCGTGAGCACTACTCTCCTCCCTGGTTCCTACAAGAGAACAGTCTGAGTATATTCCAGATGGGAAAAAAATATCCCCAACATGTTGTAACGGGGGGGGGGGAGAAAAGACCCTGAATAGATAAAAGGAACAATCTACAGGTTAATTAGTAGTATGGCCACAAATATGTGCACAGTTTTGTTTCAGAAATAAAGCAAGCTGTATTTGTTGTAACTATCTCTTCTTTGAACTTAGCAGAATGCTGATAATGCCAAGCTGTGTTTATAGTCCAAATTTTTGCTAAAGACCTTCAACTTTGCACTCCCCCTGTGTGGTATCTCTTGCCCAAGACAGAACTACAAATAAAAGCACTGAGCAGGAGCTGATGCAAGAACCCATTACTGAGCTTATCTGTTTTTAGGCAGTTTCTGTGGATTTATAGAGTTTCTGGGAGCTCTCCCTATAAGCCTTAGTAAGGAAGAACCCTTGTGTTATCTCACTAGTTATTAGACACTTGGGCATTAGTCATCCTATAAAAATTAAATGTGTTTACCGAATATGATAATCTAAAAATGGAAACTACGTTAGTGCAAGAGGATTCGCCCAGAAATACTCTGCTGACATAAATAGAACATGCCTATTGCCTCGTTTCTTGTTTCTATTATTGAATAACTTTCAGAGTGTTTCAGTGATTTTGGAGTCTTGAGTCTTCTGTCCAGAGATCACCATGGAACACCATGGAAGAGATCACTTCTTACCCTCAGACAGGCTTACTCTAATTTACCTGAGAATGAAAACTTGAAGCCTGGGAAGGTCCTTTTTTTTTTTTTCCCCCTATTCTACTTGAGCCACTTCTGAACTGAGTGCCTTTTTTTTTTTTAATTAACATATAATGTATTATTTGCTTCAGGGGTACAGGTCTGTGAATCATCAGTCTTACACAACTCACAGCACTCACCATAGCACGTACCCTCCCCAATATCCATCACCCAGCCACCCCACTCCATGTATATAGGTCTTATCAGAGGAGACAGGAAGGATCTGCCCGTTCCAGGTACATAGAAATGTTCCATTTTTCCAAAATCTGCTATGATTCCAAAAGTGTTCCTTCATTCCCAACCAAACCCTTCCTGTAGAACTTTCTGAGACTTTCTTCTCCTCTTCTCACCTGATCTCACAGGGCTGTAAGCCCTGACAAGGGAGAGATGCAGTTTCTGGCTGCATTCTGATTACAAAGTGTTGTGCCACACCTCAGAAATGATGATAGCCAGTGCAGTTTATTAGAATGAAATTTAAACTTTTCTACTTTTAAACCCAGTGATTCTGCTAATCTGGAGGTGGCAAAGAAGGGTGGCTATTTATTTCCTCTCTCACACAAAGTAAGATTGTGAAGGAACTTATTCTCTGAATGAAAGGGGAGAGGGGAAAAGTGGGAACCTTCTCATGTTTTATTCAGATGTTAACAAAGAAAATTGAGAAGTGTTTCCTTAGAATTGACACCATTTTTATCCCAAACATTCTGGTGATAGCAGACGATTGTTCAAGCTTCTTGAGAGTGAGGGGAAGTTTTTTCAGAAGCATAGTCCCGGTGGGAAGTATTACCTAAAAGTAATACACTAATTGCTTTCAATCTTGCATATTTCCACATACTGTGTGCATACATACATGTATTAATAACTGTTCCCAAGACATCACGCTAGCACTCCGAGAGCTCAGTGTTGCTATGCAAGTGCCAGAGACGGAATCGATGCAGACTGCAGTTTAGCAACAAGAATTTTCCAGACACGCGAGGGCGGACATGGAGATGGCCACAGGTCTGAGAGTTGGTGCCTGGATCTCCCTCTGAGCTCAAATGTAGCATCATGTGTCAAGTATTCGTGGCATCCCTCTGCCCACTCCACTGAGAAGATTAACGGCACTGCCAGCATTTCCAGGGAGCTTAGATCCTCAAAAATCTATCCACGTACATCTAGGACTGCATTCCATCTTGTGGATTTGCACAGGAATTCCTTAGAATATGAACTCTGGATGAAAGCCCAGATAGAAAAGTACATTGTGCTCTATTGTGCATGTGATTTATATCAACGTTCATACCAAAAATGTATTTTACAGTGATATATCTTAGAGGAATCCCTTACACTTTGTTATCGTTTATAATTTAATATGTAAATTCCTCCCCGTAACACTTCAAGCCACCAAGAGCTGGGATCTCTGTTGAGGTACTCAGGACTAGCTCAGGTGGTTGAGGTAACTTGCCCAAAGTCACAGGTTATATATATGGTAGAGTCAGGATTGGAACCCAGTTATAATTACAGATTTACTACCTTTCACCTTGAGTGTTTTTTATCCTTTGAAAGTTAATAACAAAACAGAAGCCTATTGTCAAGTGAATGTTGTATGTAAATCCAGTATACAAAAACTAATCAGTTCAGACGGGTTATGGTCAAAGAGGGAGCAGAGGTCCCAAGGTATGCCTGCAGATCCCACTAACACACATCTTGCTGCCATTCCTTTGATTTTCAGAGCACCCAGGTGGAAAACTCCAGAACATGTCAGGGTGTTTCAGACAGAATTGATTGGTTCTGCTGTTTCAGATAGTCCTTGCTCTGGAATCATGCAGGAGTCATCCATGTGGACTACTTTGTGCCACAGGATACTCCTTTCACCATATGGGGAGGGAGATATTCCTCATGCTCAGGCAACAGCGCCTACTAGTGGACAGAAACTAATATTTGAGGTGGCCCTGGGAGCTAGAAGACCACTCTGCTTAGGGCCTGCAGCCAGGTCCAGGTCTCATCTCTTCCGTCGTCAAGGCACCGCCTCTCTCTGAGCCTTTGTTTTTGCATTGGTAGCTGAGGTTAAACCAGATGTTTTCTAAATTTTCCACATGTTCTTTTGTTCCTAGACTTTTAAATCCTTTTAACATTATATTAAGGGCATTTCAGCACTGAGTGGAAAAACAAAAGCTGGGGTGTAGTCTCCAATGAGACTATCCCCCACCTCCGAGTTCAGTACCACAAGCATGGGTAATGAGGTCCAGGTCAAAGACTGCTAGACTTGGGGCCAGATGAACCAAACCTAAATTCCAGTTCTGTTATCAACCTCTCAAGTCACACACAAAATGATTCCTAGGTTAACTCATTTGCTAGATAATTGCCTTATCTAGTGTGTAGTTGTTGTGAGGTAATGTTCAAACAATATGAAAGAGGTGGAATTTTAAGTGAGCCTTCAGGATTTCTCTCCATCTTGATATATCAGAAATTTAAAAGTAATGTTAGTCATAACTTTCATTTTGCTCATTGTGGTAGCATCAAGTGAGAAAGCACATTTAATATTATAAAGTACTATATAAATATAAGGAGTGCTTGGTAACATCATAAGATGCTCATAGCTATTGTTGGGCATTGAGATACTAAAACTTGAGAAACATCCTCTCGAGTTACATCATGGTTAGGTTTGCTCTTAAATAACCACAATTCATTTGGAGATTTCCCATCACAGAGACTAAGAATAATTGGGCAAATTAAAGTATTTTCAGCTTGTGATGGAGCTTGAGAGAAATATAAATTCCCATGAGAGATACCATAGAGCAGATTCCAATCACAAATCAAAAATAATCATGGCAATAGCAGTTGTAACTGTACTAGTAAATATTGTGGTTTTTTTTCTTGTAACCGATCAATCATGAAGTAAATTTTAAATATAGGAAAATATATTAAGAATTCAGGGGGGCGGTATGAAAATGTCCATGTGTAAAAACTAAGCTGAAGGAAAATCTTGACTTTAGTCAAGATAGATGCTGATGTTCCTGTCAAGCGAATTGTGAGGTTCATGTGAGCTTCCTGCCAGGCTGGATATTTTTAGGAAATTTGGAGTTCTAAAGCAATAAGCCAGGTTAGAGGACAGGTGAAGGGGGCACCAAAGCCGGACTGCTGGGTCCCTATTCCAGCTTCAGTATTTTACTTCTTGGCCGCAGACAAGTGACTTAACCATCTCCAGGCAGCCATTTCTGCTGTTATAAAGGAGATGATGATAGGACCTACACCAGCAGGTCAGTGGAGAAATTACCTAAGGTAATATATTTAAATACTTAAAACAATACTTGGCAAATACTAAGTACTGAATAAATATTGACTACTATCTTCCCTTGGGGGGTCCACAATGAATGTTGAACACTAAATTCTCTAGTAACAGTTTGATGAATACTGCCTCACAGATGCAACTGTCTCTATTGTCCCCATATTGACTGTCAGCTTTATAGGTGGTTCCAGAATGTATGTCTCCCTGCTTTTGGTTGCAGTGATCTCTCCATTTGAGGTTAAGCTATACCTGCTATAGTTGGAGGGAAAAAGAATCAGGACCTGTATGAGTCCCTTTGTGGCTATTGTGGAACTTCGTGGCCAGGTAGTGAAGGCAGTCGTTGCTGTCCCCTTTATACCGAGGCTGAGGAAATTTACCTCTGTGTGTCATACTTACCACAGAATAGAAAATTCCTAAGTGTGTTTGCTGAGGGGCTGACAGAATGGCTGGACACCTGACTCAGCTGAGACCACCTGATCCTTGAGGGGGGCCGCTTATTGCTTATTTGGAAAACACATGCTTCAGGCTCTGGAAATTTAGGAAAGCTGTCCAGGTTCCCATAGCCAGTGAGTAACAAAGGCAAGACTCAGTTCTGTCTGATTTCCTTTACACCTTTATATATAACTTGTTAACGGGTATTATGCATTGCATTCAGAACTGCAAAGCAGTGTTGTTTTTTGTTTTGCTTTTGTTGTTATCTGATTTTTGCTTTTACTGGAGCTGCTTTCCCTGAGAATGGAAGTTGTGAGAAAGTGCTTGTCCTGACATGTGTATGTCCCATGCATGTGTGTGTTACTTAGTTTGGCAGAGATTGGGACTAGGGTGCGCAGTGTCCCAATTCACCACCTTTGTCAAGCGACTAAGTACAGCTTACTAGGAGGTGGCCCCGTAGGACCAGGGCTTTGGGTCCTAACCATCATTGCTTTGTCAGAATCCTGTAGTACAGACTATACTGTGCAGCACATACACATGCAGTTCCTTCTAGAGCAACGATTCTCGAACCCACTGCACACTAGCATTATCATGTCAGGGCCCCATTCCAGACCAGACTCTCTGGAAGCAAAGTATGGACATCAGTATTTTTGTTTTTGTTTTTGTTTTTGTTTTTTAAAAAAAAAAAAAAAAAAAAAAAAAAGCTTTCCTAGTAGGAAGCCAGAGTTTGAGTTTCCATACTTTAAAATCTTCTCTTAAGGACCCCTCATGTCTACGGATCTCCCTACCTGTCGCAGATTCCGATGTTTACTGAGAGCTGCTGAGGTTTCGGGGTCAGAGAGGTGATGCTGTATTGGCTCTTCTTTCCCTGGCTGTGAAGATCTCAGGGCAGCAGGAAGTGGGGCTGAGACTGGAACCAGGTCAGACTTCGGAAGCCCGTCTTCTTCAGCAGCATGTGTTTTTTCTACAAGTACAGTTTATTGTTCAATCATAACTCTCACGTCCTTGGCATTGGCTAGGAGTGGGGGCTCTTCCACCCCTGAGACCTTGGCCAAGTGACTTAACCTCAGACATCTTACTTATCAAATAAAATAGGTAAGGGTTATAGCACTGTAAAAGAATGTATGTGGAGTGCTTAAAGCAGTGCTTGGCATAAAGAAAAAAACACAGTAATTTTCTTTTATATTTTTGTTATGCTTCTTCACAATGAAGTGTAATTAAGTCTGTGGGACCTGCTTGCTTTTGCAAGCCCATGTGGGACTCCCCCTCCCAAACCCCCCGTCTTCCCTGAAGGTCCAGCCTGAGCAAATATGTATCTAGAAATGAATCATCTCATGGCTAGACTTCATAATGACTTCCTTTCATCGGTAGGATTCAGCCTTCACCCCCATCTTACCTGGTCTGTGGCCTGAGCCTTTATCCACCCACTCCTACTGTTCTCTCTGACAATTAGGGGTGTTTTTTTGTTTTGTTTTGTTACTCTAACTTAATTTCTTTTATTCCTTACTTTTAATTTCTCTGAAGGCTTCCCATGTCTCCCACTGGTCATCATGCTATAGCAGTCATCTCTCCTTTGCCTGCCATGTCTGTGCTACATGTGTGTGCGAGAGAGCACAGGCATGTGTCTGTAGGGAAGAGAGAGAGAGAGGAACTGCCATCTGCTGCCTCCTCCCTCCCACCCAAGTCCCCATGGAATCTTCAGGCATCTCAGCAAGGATCACCTCAGCCATACCATAATGAACTAGGGAGATATCATTGTACATATGTAAGTCGGGAGACAACACTAGGTGTGCCCTACAGTCCAGCTTTTAAGATATGATAAGGATCCCATTATTCACACAGCTAAATAGCACTAACCCTAGGAGACTCGATATTGCCATGTTACTTAAAGGTGGAGTTCAAGAAAGTCGGAAAAAACTGACACACACAATCACACCCTCTGTGGCCATCAGTTGACATTCTTGATAGATTCTGTGTTGTTCAAGGCCGTACAGCACTGCTATAGGATACATTCATTTACAACACAAAAGAACACTTCTATAGGGGTGCTTCTAATTAATATAAGTGAACTTGTGCAATGCTGGTAAAATTTGAGAACGTTTAGCTAATTCTGTTCTTGTATGTTGTCAATGAGTAGAAAGCCATTGAAAACTCTTTAAAATAAGACTTACAGAGACAGCATGAGGGTGATAACTCATTGGTGAAAAGTAGAATTTTTTTTTCAGCCAACTTAGTGTTAACAGTCTGTCCCTGAACTGTTTTGGATGCAGATGAATCAAACCTATGTGGGCAATACTCCTCAGCTGTTATCCTAATGAGCAGTACAGAAATAGAGACCCCTTGGAACAGCAGCTCAACCTGGCTGAATGTGAGAATCAGGTTTTTAAAATTCCAGCTTTTAAAATTCCAGCCCTAGAACATTCCATCCCATCCAATGAAATCAGAATCTATGGAGCTAGAACCCAGAAATCAGTGCTTTGTTTCATTTCATTTTTTAAGTTCCCCAGATTATCCAATATATTGGTAAGGTTAAAAATCAACTGTCCTTAGGACTTAAGTAGTTGAAAAAACAGGGCGTCTCTTATGACACGCATTAATGTTGCAGGATTCTATAAAATAGAAGCTTTGGTGATGAGAAAATGCCATCATTCCAGAACCTTCAGTGAATGTCATATGCACCTGTCATAAAAAGAATGCAAAGCTGTTCTATTATCTTTTTGTGCCTTCAGTGGAGGATAATTTCTGAATCAGCTTAATGGGGGCTCTGCTCTCGGAAGATAATTCCAGTGGCCATATATAGGATAATTGGAGCAATCTTTATTTCTAGGAATACTTTACCATGACTTCATTACCCTGATATAACCTTATTGATTCAACTTTTCAAACAGGACTGTGCTCAGAATATTTTGCGGAAGGTGCATAATGAGAAACCTGATATATCATACAATCGGCATATAGGGTTTCAATTCATTGTGATAGTTAAAAATAGAATATGGCTTTGCCTGTGCCTAAAATTTCTATTATAAGTCAGATAGCAAGGAAGACATGAAGACAAATGTGACCTGGCTTGATGTCTGCATACGTATACATTTTCTATTTTACTTTTGATGTTGAATAATGTGAAACTTTGGGAGTATCACCAGCTTTCAAAATGGCTGTGGACATTTTTGATCCTACCTCGAAAACAAACAGTGTTTGCTAATGGTACAAGGATCGCACACATAAAAAAGCATTTTTAATTAAAAATTTTATTTTTACATTCTAAAGGAAATATATCCACATTACCGAAAGAGAGTGGGATGCAATTAATATGAAAACCTATATCCTACTACTCTGCCTCCCTTGCTCAACCTGTTAGTGGCCTGAAATGTCACCCCCCTCCCATGCCCTTCCTAAAAATGACTTGTTCCAATTTTGCATAACCTTCCAGACATAACTCAGGACTAAGACTCCCATAGAGTCTTTCCATTTTTAAGAGGAAATAAGTCAGATACATACATATATATATATATATATATATATATATATATATATATATTTATACAATCAGGAAGCTGTTCTAATGGCCCATGATGAAAGGTGAAGGATCCCGATTGGGGTAGTAGGCATGCAGCGGGGAGAAGCCTTCCAGAAAGCGTCACTCCAGAGGTTGCTATAGTTGGGACAGGGTCCATGGGTGAAGGAGTGAAAAGAACCCGTACCTGGTTCTGGAGCAAATACAAAGCCGTGCACATAGCAAGCAATAATGTATGTATAAGCAAGCTTTAGAAACGGGTTCTTTTTTATTATTATGATTCAGGCATCTTAATTTACTATCAAAATTCTCCTCAGCCTGTCTGATCTTCTGTCATTGGATTTTTTTAAATTACTGTGCTAAGCTTTGCCAGCAAGCTCCTTAGCCCTGGGTCTGAACTTGAGCTTCCTACCAGCCCCTAATCAACTGTTTCCTTCATGCTCTGATGCCTTCCAGTCTGGTACCGTTCCCCTGGTTTTTCTCATTTAAAAGTGCTGAGATACTTGTCCAAAAGATGGGCATTAAGACTGTGGTCTGCTTTTAATGATGTGTAGTGTAAGCCCCTCTAGGGGCAAGGATGTACTCTGCTTGAGTAACTTTGTTCCCATTGTGAATGCTTCCCTAAAAGGCATAGTTTGTAAATTTTGTTAATGTGAAAAGGGAACATTCGGGCACCTTTTCTGTCCTGCTGATGGGTAGGGCTATTTTTATTTTTTGTTCTTCGCTCTTTTTCTGTGCTTGTGATTTTAAAGGTGCCAGACTGACTGCCCTCGAGCCTGTGTCCCCGATTTCTCCCAAGAATAGGAAAAATACGGGAGGCAGCTGAGCTGGTCATGTCTGGGTCCAGCATATTAGCCTGACCCATTCTGGAAGAATGTTCTCCAAATTATAAAGGAGAAGATTGTTCCTTATGAATACAGCCCATCTGCTTTCATAGCTGAGAAGACAAATCCTTGTTGTGCTAGCACCAAGTTACTGCAGAGGTTTGGGACCTAGTCAAGCCCAGCCACTCACTCCCTTTGGAAAAACCAGAATGTTTTTCTCTCTCCCATCTCCACCTGTCACAGTTCCATCCTTAAGTTGGGCTCAAATGCCTCTTTCTCCACAGAACCTTTGGCCGAGCCCCTCTCACACATGATTTCCTTCCCACACCTCCATAACACTTTCTCCTCTGGCACTTGGCACCTTTTTCCATGTAATTATAGATTGTATAGAGTTTTGTAGTGATTGTAAAAGGCACTGACATCATCAAATCCATTTCCGTAGATCACACAGAAGCCAAATATAGTGGTGGCAAAGAGCAGATACCTGGGGAACGTTTGTTGAACAGAATGAAAATTTCAAAACTTGTCTTTTCAGCCTGACCTTTAGGGATCTCCCTTCATCTTTTTCTCTAATCAGTGATTGAGATTCTCTCCCCCATCCTTAGGGTTAGCAAGCAAACTCTCCATAGACTATGTAGACTCCAGCTCTAGGGTTCCAGAGACTATACTTCAGACCAGCCATGGTCCAGATCAGAATCTCTACCTCCAGTTGTCTAATGGAGGCAATGACCAGTAGACTGTGACATTTAGCCAGAATTTTTTCCCCCAGAATGATGTGGCTCACACATCATTACTAGTCCCTGGTGGACTATCAGGGAGCCCTGTTTAAGGTCTAAAGGGGAAAGAGTAATAAATAAAAATAATTCTGTTGACTTGAATTTAACACATTTGAAATGTAAAATTAGAGTATTTTCATGTCATTAGTATGTATTATTTTTCTGCTGCTGCTGCTAAACCTACATTTTTCATTATCACTATTGTATTACATTTCTTCAGTTCAACAAAATAGATGGGTGATTTCAATATGATTCAGTGAAGGCAGGAAAAATAGTAATAAAGGTAATACCATAAATACCACTTTGGATTAATATTAAAAATGGAGATTTTGGTGAAAGAGGGTTCCAATATAAATATTGGAAGTGAATCTGTACATTCTAAGATAAATGTGTAAGTTTGCACAAACAGTTATAAAGGAAAAGTTTGAATACTAAGTATGATGATGACTCTTTAAAAAATAGGATTTTATGAATTGGTGATCCATTGGCCTACAATCACAATGTGTTTTCTGTGATGAAATGACAGATAGTGACATGAAGCTTTGAGGAATGTAGCATCGAGTTCAAACATAGCACAGTGAACTTTTTAGTAAACCAGTTAAGCTGTTGGGGTTTTTCTCCTGAATAATCACAAAATTAGTGTCATATGCAATAACCTAATTTTGTTACTAAAGGCAATGAAAGTCCATAATTTTAAAGGCAACTTTCTAAGGTTATGTATCTCATGATAAAAACAGATAAAAATAGATAAAAACAGAATAACTCTTGGGTGGAAGTTTGTAGAATAAGCCACAAATTTATTACAAAAGCTTTTATCAGATATCAAGACTATGATATCAGGACTTCATAATGTCAACTATAGTGGAGAGAGCTCAGTTTCCAGGAGTTTAACTCTTTTTTCCAGTACTTGATATTTCTTATTTCTTAAGGCAAAAAAATGATCTGTAGTTTGGGTTATATTTTAAAAATACATTCGAGTCCTGCAACAGAGCGTATAGGAATATTTTCCAGTGCCAGTATAACCAGAGAGGATTAGAAATATATTTGCCTCTTTTCTCCCAAGTTGAAACATTTAGCCTCCCGTTTGTAGGTGTGAAATGATTGTCAATCCAATGTGATGGAGTGCTGAAAGCAGTCTTCAGTGAGAATCTCCCCATAATGTCAGCTCTATGTTCAATCCTAATGCACAGAAGGAAACAGAGGCCAGACAGCATAGTGGTTAAAACCATGGACTCTGAAGCTAGACTACTTGAATTTGAATTTCATTAACTGTTTTTTTTGTGACTCAGTATCCTCATCTGTAAAATGGGACAGTAGCAGACCTATGACATAGGGGGCTGTCAATATGAAATGAGTTAACATGTCTAAAAGCACCTCGAAGATGCCTGGCACAGGGGAAGCCTGAGGTTCACTACAGCTTATGTGTTAAAGCCCTCCGATTCTTGTTGATATTCCCAGTGACCGATAATTATTTGTGAAGACTTCTTACTTATAGAAATAAAGAATAGGAAGGAAAACTGGATGTGGATCTGACCTCTGGCTCAAGATTCCCATGACGGAACCAGATCGAGATACAGACTGCAGCCAGCATGATGCCTCACACTGACATAAATATTTGTTTTCAGTTATGTTTTCTTATTCCTATTTAAAACAATGAAATTTTTAAACCTAAATCTGATGTCCATATGGGTTCCAGATGCCCCATAAATCAGTTTAAGAGTGCTGGAAGTTTACGGAACACTGGGCTGGATGGTGACAACCAGGACCTCAGGATTCAAAACCAGAGTCTATGGAACTGTTGCAGATTTTAGGGATGTTCAAACAGGATCAGACTTGGAGGCAATACTAACTGAGTTGTAATAACTTGAATGGTGTCAGGTGTAAGAGATGAGACAGTTTCACGAGGTCCTAAAAAACAGAAGTGGAAGTACGGGGTAGCAGTTAGCTTGAGGAAGCAGTCTGGCTCAATATGAGAAAGAACTTTCTAGCTGTTGGAACTGTCGGGAAATAAAAGGGACTTGCTTTTGATCTGTCTATCACAGAGGGCTGGATGCAGAGATTTTACGACCTGGGCTTTTCTGAAAGGAGTTGAAGCGGTGTTTTTTTGTTTTTTGTTTTTTTACCCCCACCGTCTAACCAGACATGGAGACTCTCTAAGCAGAAAGACCTTCTAGATGTGCCTTCCACTGCTACCTTGCTGAGTCATGTTCCTCTTACACCTGGTGTGAGATTAGAGGCACAGCAGGGGCCTCGGCATCAGGAGATCTGACTTCTACTCTGTCACTTTCTGTAGGTCCTTGAGCTTTGAGGCTCAGGTCCTCAAATGCCTCATGGAAAATTCCCATCATGGCGGCCATACTTGGGCCATGGGTGGCTCTACCCCAGTGATCTTGCTCCTGGTGGTGGCAGCACTGGTGGTGTTAGTCCTGTTGTTGCTGCTGCTGCCATTTTGAGTCTGCTGTCTCCTCCATGTTGCCTTCAGCCCTAGAAAGACTGAAAGGATTCCTTGATATATTCTCAGGAGTCAATCCGTTTTTCTGTCTTTCAGGCCGCTGTGCTCGCTGTGGGGAGAATGTCGTTGGGGAAGGGACAGGATGCACTGCCATGGATCAGGTCTTCCACGTGGACTGTTTCACCTGCATCATCTGCAGCAACAAGCTCCGGGGACAGCCCTTCTATGCCGTGGAAAAGAAAGCTTACTGTGAGCCCTGCTACATTGTAAGTTCATGTTCTGCTCTGCTGCTCCTCGGGTGCTTTGCAAAGATGTCTTCTTTGGCAGAATGCCAGTCGCTCTAGATAGAATGTAGCCAGCAGATCTTTGTTTCTCCCCAGATTTCAAAGTGTGCATGTGCCTGTGTGTGTGTGTGTGTGTGTGTGTAGATGGGCATATCTTAATTTTTTCCAATTGTCCCCTATTTCTGTAAGGTCAGAAAGACATGGTAGGAAGATCTGTTCATCATCAATTAGCGGTCTGCTGGGAAGATCATCCCCTCGTGCCTTTCAGGCATGTACTGTACAAGCTCACACACACACCCCTACACAGCAAAAGTTTTCCCAAGTGGCATTGTCATACCTCTTGTTATTAGGTCGCACCCTGCATTTGAATTTGCCAGTATTTGTAAAGAAACACTGCTGGGCTTCTAGACTCCCCGGTGCTCTTTCAAATTCCTGGGACCTTTGAATCACCTCTTCTCCACCCAGAAGATTTCCAACCTACAGTACCCAGCAGGTTTTCAATGATGCGAACAGATAGATCCTTTATAATACAGGGAAATGAATTTCCCTTAAAGGAAGATGAACAGTAGGCTGACTGAGCTAATAATTGAGTTTGTTTTGTTTTGTTTTTTAAGAACACAACAACTATATTTTAATAACATAGCTGGGTGGCTAAAACATATTCTATCTTCGTTATTTCTCAGGCTACTTAAATCTACACATTAAGCTATCTTCTGATACAGCAATTTGATGAATGAATATAAACTGGTTTTAAACTTAAAAATACATTTCCTTGTTGTCTTGCTGCATGATTTTAATCTGTTTAACACTTGTTAGTGGAAAATTGGTGCAGCGGAAAAATTGGCGCATTTTTGCAAACATAACATAAAGGAAGCTTTGGGTGCAAGGTCTCGGGAGTTACACCTAGCTATGCAGAACCCCGAGGCTCAAGTTCACTGCAGAAGTTTCTGGCCCTGTCAGTATCTTCCCATGACCTGCCGGCTCTAACTCATTGCAGCCCTGGAGTCCACAGAACAGATCTGAAAGTTCTTCAAGATTAAGATCTTGCAGGATTTAATACTGTTTTGCATCTTTTAGGTTCAATTTTATTTCGTTTTACTCCCCAGAGACAAATTAACTTAAGTACGTATCGCATCGTACTAGGGCCACACAATGCTGGTGCTGGAAACCAAGTCCTCTTTGTAGACATGAGAATACAGAATCACAGAAAGGAGGAAAATGACCTCTTCCGTTCCATCGCTGGGGACATAGCCAAGGCCATATTCAGTCCTTCATACCCCTCGTCCTGTAGTCTCTGCTGACAGCACACATTTTTAGTTTGTCTAGAACATAAGCAGAAACACTGTAATGTCCTATTGATCGAGGGGCAGGGGGGACAGTTACATCTATGAGGGAAAGTCTCCTGAACAGAAGCTTACCTCTTTAGGAAATAATATTTCAAATATCACCCTTTGAAATCTTTATTGAAAAGAGAAACAATACAAAATCCCTTGCCTTTGTAAACAGACCACGTGGACAGTGACTTCGGGCCAGCACAAGAAATTACTTATTGCAGTAAACTCTGTGGCAGTCATGTCCACAGAACCTTTGCAAGCACCTGTGGCCCTTTGTCCTTATACGAAGTGACCACACTGCTGTGTTTTGTGTGGCTCTCCGTCTATTTTTCATCCTTCCTGGGACTGCATTGTTGATTTTTTTCTACTTAAGTGGTGCTCTGGTGACAGTCTCCTTCATTTTTTCTTGTATCCCTCAGGGCTAAGGATTGTATGAGCAGTATTGGGAAATGGTGTAACATGGTGTGAGGAACATGGTTTGAATTTCATTTCATCATTTAAGGCTTTGTCTCCTTGAGAGAGCTCTTTCTGAGCCTCAGTCCCCCCACAGATATGGGGGTCATTGCAGAATTTTCCCCAGAGACTTGTGAAGATGAAATGAGGTAATCCTATAAAGCACACTTGGCCTGCCCAAGGAATGGTAACGGAATGCATGTTATTCTGAGATGAATTTTGGTAAGATTTCTGGCATATTTAGTACTTCTGAATATGAGGACCTTACATGTGCCGTGTGACTTCTTGGACTTTAGCGAATTGTTTTAGCCTCACAGGCATACCCCTTTCCCATTTTTAAATGCTTCTCTTGTCCTTCTGAGTGTGTAATAAGACTGAAAAAAGTGTCGTCTGGCTAAATTATGGATTTCTACTGTGTGTGGGCTCAGGTTTTGCTCTCCCAGGCCAGGCATGAGGAGCCCAGTGATTCTTGAGTTGGTAGTTCCTTCTGCTTTGGTTGCCCTATTGCTAGACTGTGCTTATGACAAAGAAGAGTATCTGGGAAATATTTAATCACATCCTCGGAAGAGCTGGGTGAATTCAAACAATGGAAATTCTTACCATCCTTTTTAACATCTCTCCCTCAGAAGAACCTTTAATCAAGATTTTTCTTTATGAGATCTATCCATGGTGACTCTAAAATGTAATTTAATTCTTATCAGAATTCAGTTAAACTGTATTCAGAGACCCTGTTCAATATTGATTTCAGAGTTCACAGCCCTCCAGCTCTCAGATGGATGTTTTAGCATTTTAATTTCTTTGGGACTTTTCGTAAGTCCAATAAGCTGCCACACCAGAAATGTGAAGAGTTTTCTTTTGAGGGGATCAGGGAAGCTGAGAGTCTAAAATGAAACAAGTTGGTTTTGAAGACAGCAGTGTGTGGTAAGGAGGATCCTCGGGCTGTATGTCTGTCACCTGGAACCAAAGCCCTTTGAACAGAAAGACCTCCAATGGCATCTGGTCAAACTGTGTCTTGTTCCATTGGTGGAAAGTGATGTCCAAGAGACATCCTGTATAAACAAAGTGAAGAAAACCGAGGCCCTGGGCCTCAGTCAGTGTGCGCTTTGTTTTGTTTTGTTTTGTTTTGTTTTGTTGGTAATAGAATCAGAATATTCATTACTGTGGTTTAGTTCATTATTTCTGTGTAAAGTCCACCCATGTTCGATGTTCTGAGTTTAGAAAGGAGACTCATCTAATATAAATTTAATTTCTTCTTGTCTAAATTAATTATTGATCAACTTAGATCATTTTGAAATTGACCATTTACATAATTTGGAGGAAAAATATACCAGTTATTTTTTCATCTTTGCTCCAGTGATTATTCAGATTTTCCTATTGTCTCTTGAATCCTTAATCCTTGCACATATGTAACTGTAATTAAATTGGCTTGGTTCTGTAAGGCACTATAATTCTCTTTAATCATTTTATATATGCTTTCTTTTGTGTTTTCTATTGTTTGACCTAATATAAATATGTATATAGTTTTCCACTGTTAATAATTTCTATTTTTTAGGTTTTTTTCCATTTAGTTTTATATTATGTTTGCATACTACATTTTAAAAGTATTTGCCACTAGAAAGGTATTGGGTGCTTTCCATTCTTTCAGTTTTGTAAATAACATGACTGTAAATAGCTGAGTAAAAGTTTTATATTCTTTTACTTTGGATTTTTTTTTCTTAGCTTAAATTCTTCGATTTATATTACCAAGTTTACTTTGCAGCAATTTGGAGAACTTTTGCTAGATTTCTTTAGAAAGATTTCTCAAATTCACAGAACCATCAGCAATATGAAACCATATGTTAAACTATAACCTATCCACTATTGAAGAGGCTTATTTATATTTAATTTGAACCAATTTAATAAGTACCTTATTTAACAGTTATTTTTTTTTAAGATTTTATTTATTTATTTGAGGGAGAGCATGCTCAAGTGGGGTGAGGCGCAGAGGGAGAGGGACAAGCAGGTCGCGCTGAGCATGGAGCCCGACGTGGGGCTCCATCCCAGGATCCTGAGACTCTGACCCAAGCCAAATTCAAGAGTCAGACACCAGCTAACAGAACCACCCAGGCACCACTATAATTATTTAATTTACGTTTGTATGGTTATTAGCAAAATCAATAAGATGCTTCTCAACTTTGGTGAGCTCTTAAAAGTTTAGTTTTGATTATTTTTATGGAGTTGTATAAACGAACAGATTAAAATTATGAGTACTAAGCTTCTTTGAGAAGTAAGGTGATATAAATAGAATATGTTGCTTCTAGACCTTGGTCTCCTGGTGTGACCTTGGATAAGTCATTTAATTTCTGAGTACCAGTATCTTCATTGATGAAAGGGAGATAGATAGTAATTTCCTGCCTGTTTTCAAAGAAAAGGAATGACCAGTTGTGATATTTTATACATTATGAAATTGTTTACTAATAGAGGGGCTTGATCCATTAATAACATTATTATCATCACTTTGTCCTTAGTATAATCTGATACAATTTAGAAATCCTCTGTGTTTGGGGTAATTTCATAGCTACAGTTGCTATGGAAATACTGAAATAAATAGACGTCATAAAAGGAATATGAGGACATACAGGAGAAGAAGAGGTTCATTCTTTGCTTGAGAAGATTTTTCTGTTGGTATGAGCATGAGGGGCAATAGCTGTGCATCCCACTTATGTGTTCTATCCTGAACGAGACAGGGTTAGCCGCAAGTATAGGTTAACAGAAGAACTGCTGTGTCCTTAGCACTGCCGAGGAGTCTGGGCCTGAGACATAGCACATCCGAGATTCTCAGCAGAAGTCTGTTTACGAAATGGCAGCCAAGCATCTTCCCCTAAACCAGGGCTCTTACTTAGAGTGGATCAAATCCAGCTTCTAACTCTCCAACAGTGGAAGTCGCTACAGACATTTTTATTAGAATTAAAATCCAAGTGATTAAAAGGCCTCAGGAAATCGGAGGCCAGCTCCGCAGGAGACTAAACACTGCAAGGTTCCTGAGCTTGACCCATCTGTGGCCAACATGCTCGCAGCCTTTTGCTCCCTTATGTCCCTAAATGGCCACAGGCTCCTACCTCTGCAGGAAAGTTGTCCTTTTATATGCTCAGTTCCTCCCAATAGTGTTTTAAAGGCAGTTATGGCTAGTGCTTAAGTTTGGACAAATGCTGAAAAATCCATGAAATCTCCTCTTGTCTTTTCCCATTGCTCACCCCTGCTTCCTCACCTCCGAGGAGCATCTGTCTCTCTTTCCCCCTCACACCAAGCGCACCTGCACACACACTTGCTTCTTGATATTCATCAGTATCCCTCAAGCACTCTCCCGGAAAGGAGAAAATGCTTCAAGAAAGAGGGACATCTGTCAAGTGTCCTCTAGAGCGATTTCACCATGCCAACTACTAGTGATCATTCCCTCTCTCTGCACCACACCCCCCCCATCTGGCAGTGCTCCGGAGCACCCTTGTTGTGCTTCACTGTTCCTAACAGACCAGTGCGGGTGTGGGATGGGGGAATTATCCGTCCCACTTGATGACAGCTTTGATATTTCCAAAACAAAAAACAAACTAAGGCTAGGGACAGTTTACCACCCTGAAACGAATATTCAACTTCCTAAAGATAACGAAGATACTGATAACCCTCTGTGGATAAAGCCTTCCATTTCCAACATTTGAACCGATGGACACATAAATTGTGCCTTCCAGCATTCCAGAATCTGAAATACCCAACTTCTTTTGGCAATAAAACATGAGCTGTCTGTCTTTTCTTGAGCATTTACATGTGGCTCTCCCTGAAATGCCTCAGGTTTTAAGGAGAAACCCTACTTTTTATGGTTAAAAATAATCATAATAATAACATTTGTTTAGTGCTTTCTATTTTATAGAGAACTTTTCTTTTAACTTATGTCACCCTCTAATGATCCTAGAAAATAGTACAATTATTATTGCCTGCCTTTCCAGTAATAGGCGGCTGAGTTTTAGAAAAAGTCAGTTTGCTCTGTTCCATAAAGCATGACGGTCAGATCCAAGACTTGACCTGGCCTTCGATTCTCAAGTCCCCCTCCTTTCAGGTACCCAACCAGTCACTGGAAATTTCATTTGTGATTCCTAGGTTTCTTTTCTCGTAATTAATTTTTTCTCTATTACCATTTTTTCATACTGCCAAGTTTAAAAAACTACAGTTAGCCTACATTCTGAATTTTATAAAGTGACTTTTGCCTTATTTTTGGACATATTAGAGAAATATTAAGCTCAAAATATCCTATCTTATGTAGTCGTTCTTTAAAAAACTACAACTCTGTTTTTAAGTACTGTATGCTCACTAAGAAAAATGAGAAAATGTATTAAAATATGCATAGTTCCCCCTTCTAAATAATATAACACTTCATATTTTACCACAGACTCCTTTTCTATTTCAATATCTCTGTGTATAGATAAAACCATACATCTGTACACATGTGGTTGACACAGGCATAGACACACGGCACACACACACAGATGGGATCGTACCATCTGTACTAATCGGTAACTTGCTTTTGTTACAAGACAGTGCATCAAATTTTGCCTTCTCCAAAGGGCATTCAAAGTGTCTTCCATGGGCATTCAAGAATATATATCACCTACATACATTTTCTGGGAAAAAAAAAAAAAGACTCAGAGAATCTAACAGACAAATAAATAAATTAAATTTAAGTATATAGGAAATCCAGGGCTAATAAAATGGTGATAAGCAATGAACCAATACAACTCATAGTTAAAGAGAAAGGAAAAGATGAATAACAAATTCAGGCTTAAAGAAAATAATATTCATCACCTACTAACTACAGTATTAATAGAAGACACTAAACTATTACATAGGCCAAAGTATATTACTTTATTGATAAAGGCCACAGTTCCAGAGGAACAGCCCTGAGCCTTTCTTCATTAAATATCATTATGTTGAAATATATGATACAAAAATATTGATGAAATATGAGCTGAAAATGGTTAAACCATATGCTTTATAAAACTTTAACACATTCCGTGCAATCTTTGACAAACCAATTATGGAAGTTGAGTAATGTGATTAATATGATCAGTCCAATCTTCTTTCCAAATCTACACGGAAGGTTTAAAGGAATATCCTCTCATAGTCTAAGAGGCAAACATTTCCCACTTGGGCTCACAGAGTTGCATATAACAGTATAGCAAGACAAGAAACTTATCAGAGGATAAATAAGCATACCTGTGGGCTGAAGACATCTTAAAAGTAGTGCTGACGGTAACACTGCATGACAGCCAGAATGAGAGCCAGAGCTCAATTTCAGTACAGCTGGGATCATTAATTGCAAAAGAAAGGGTGCATATATATTAATCTATAGACCTAGAAAAGGACAACAAAGTCAACCCTACAGGAATAAGGAAATCGTTAAAGGCAGTTATCGATAAACTGAAAAATACTAGAATTTTTAGGTCCAGGAGATGATTCTTTGAAAAGAGAAATAAAATTAGCATTCAAGGAAGATGAGAAAGAGAGAGAAACAGAAATTACAGAAGACTATGAATGAAAGAGAACCTCTTTAGCATATGTATAGAAGATGTTTAAAAATTATTGCATTTAAAATTTTATGGAACAGGCTATGATCTGTGCATCCTTAAGATACGATGGAAGAGCACTTGAGTAACCCCCAAAACACAGATGGAATGCAGACCTACCATCTGAGAATGCACCAGGAGATTTTACTGAGAGGACTTCTCAGATCTTAAAAGAACGAATGATTGCTGTACGAGTTCAACTTTCTGAGCTTAGCAAGAGAAGATAAGCTTCTCAGATCATTTTAGAAAGCTACCCTGATCATGGTTAATAATATTATTAACAAACCAGGTTGCCCCCCAAAGAAAAGTATGCTCATCTGACTTTCTCCCACGCAGAAACCCTAACCGAAGTATTAGCAAATTTGAGTGCCGCAAAATGAAACATCCCAGGTAATTCAATGTTAGGAAAATACAAGGGACATTTTAACCTAATCCATCATCTGGATATCAAATGTTAATAAACCAGTCATCTCCTTAAATGCCTAAAGGGCATTTAATGAAATTTATCCTACATCCTTATTTAAAACAAAAACAGTTGCAAGAACACAAAAGGAAAATATGTGTTTAATAGCATAAAACAAACTGATGGCCAGATATCTTTCTGGGTATCCATAGGATTACTGGTATTATATTAATATTGTTTTTAACATTCTAGCCTTCATAATGAGAACTGTGGAATGCAAAGTCTTATACAAACTTTCATATATATAACTTTTTCTTTGTTTTACATATATATTTTAATTTATTATGTAGTATTTCTAACACATAAAGATATAAAGCATAATATGATGAAATTTCACATACCCTGTATCTAGTCTTAACAAATAAAAGATTCGAAATTCCATTGAAAGCCTTAGGTCCTTATCCCTAATCACATTCCCAAAACTCTAATACAGAGGTAGTCATTATGCTAAATCTGTTTTTTATCCTACCCATGCATTTCTTCATATTTTGACTCCATATCTCTAAAAATATAGTGTCACTTGTGTATAGTGTTTCTTAATTTTAAATGAGTAACATTTGTCATACCCATTTTTCCGAGACTTTTTCCCTCAAAATCATTAAGACTAAGAGGTAGCAATATTTATAGGTGATATGATTATTCTGGAAAATCTGAGAAAAATATGAAGTCTTAGAATAATAAAAGTTGGGGCGCCTGGGTGGCTGAGTGGGTTGAAGCCTCTGTCTTTGGTTTAGGTCATGATCCCAGCATCCTGGGATCAAGCCCCGCATCCGGTTCTCTGCTCAACGGGGAGCCTGCTTTCTCCTCTCTCTCTCTCTGCCTGCCTCTCTGCCTGATCGTGATCTCTGTCTGTCAAATAAATAAATAAAAATCTTTTTTAAAAGAATAATAAAAGTTTAGTAACAACAAAATTAAAATTATAAACTTTGGTTTAGAAAACATAACAGGAAAAAAAAAGAAGCCCTATACAAGAAGCAACAAAAACTAGAAACTACCTAAAAACAAAAACTATAAAATACCTAAAAAACCATAAAATATAAAGTTAACCTTTAAAAGCATAAATGATTTAAGTGAAGAATGCTATAAAATTTTACAAGGATAATTACCCCATGAGCGAAATGATTTGGGGATTGAATATGTTTCGGAAAGCACGTCTCACTTCAACAACATGCATTCACATCCTCACCCTCTAATTAAACAAGAGCAAGGCTTTGCAGGAGGGGGGACAGTTACTGCACAGCCCCTTGTAAACGTTTTTATTTAGTCCTTTTCCCCAGCTAGCCCCCAGCCCTCTGCTGATTAAGGCTCCTGCGCACCACATCCCGGCAGGCTCCGAGTCCGCCCTTGGTGAGGGCGGGGAGGGAAAGAGCTGCAGGCAGATTGCCCAGAACAAGGAAGAGGCTCGGGAAGTAAAACCTTTTTCTCCAGTTCCTATCCCAAAGTATATTCATTTCTGTTGTTGTAGAATTAGAATGCATTTTAAAGGCCAGAAGGAAGGAACCTTAGAAATTCAATAACGTCAGTTTACAGCTGAGAACACCTGAAGCCCAAGAAAGCTGACTAGTTTGCCTGAGGTTATATGGTTTATTAATGGCAGAGGCAGGAATAGAAACCATGAACCTTGATGATGCCGTTCAAAGAGCTGCTTTCTTTGGGACTGACATGAAGAGGTTTAATCATATGTGGCTACAGACTCCAGAGCAACATCCCTAGAAAATGTTGGATTCCATAAATTTTGGTTGGAGAGTGTAGAAATAGGACAAAGTTTGCTTCAGCTCTAAGCAAGATGGAGAGTCTCAGATTTCCAGGTTCAGTGCCTCTGAAACTTTATGCTAGAACCTTCCCACTGCCCTAGTTTGTTTATTTTTAAATCAAGCATGAACTCACCACTCGGTGTTTGCCAGAGTTTGGATGAATGTCAGCATCAGGCCACTGTAATAATGGTTTAAGATTATTTAATCCTATTACTTGTACACTTCATTAGGCTGAGTGAATTGTTGGCAGCGGTTCAGTAAAACTTCCTACTTTAGAGATAAAAGGATAGAAAGAAAACAGGGAAGGAGTCTGTTCCTCATTTTCTTTCATATTTCTCATTTGTCTCTCAAAGGATAAAGGAATGATAATTACCCAGATACAGCACGTAACCTGTGTTAGTGGGGTCTTCAGAGCTGCTCTGTACCCTCAAAAGAGAAAAAAGTCTATAACCTTATGATTCCAATTAGAAGGAAAGGATTGGGACAGAGGAGAGAGAGAGTGTATGTGTATGTTTATGCTTTAAAATCAATGTTAAAAATAAACCTGAAAATAAGTTCAAGAGTCCTAGGTAAGATATTCAATCTTTCACTTAGCGGGCCTGGTGTGAGGCAACAAATGATTTTCAAGAAAAAAATCATGGAATGTAAAGTCAGACCTCATTCACACCCAGCCTGACCAGCTGCTGTTCTGCATTCTCCTCCATATTTCACCTTGTTTCCCCACAAATAGAAAGTAATATTTCTTACCTCGGTGGCTAAATGGGGGTTCAAAGAGGCTGATGGGGGGGGTGGGCAAAAATCCAAGTGTGGTGCCTTTAGATAGCAAATAACCTCACAGGGCCAAGCCCCAGGTATGTGCAAATAGAATCCACAAAGGAGAACTTGGCTTCCCTTGAATCCCCAAAGGGCTATTTATTGTGAGTCAGCGTGGAAGTCTCTGGAATGTTACCTGTGTGCCGCAGGTTCAAGTGCTCCCAGCATCCAAGGGGTGGCAGCAAGTCATGAGACTCTGGAGCTTGGTTCCCCAAAATGTGTCAGAGGTCACCTGTTTTGGAATCACTGTCAAGTCCTCATTAAAAATGTAAAGTTCTGGACCACTCCCCAGAATTTCTGCACAAGGAGCCAAGAAATGTGCCTCCTTTACAAAGCTCTTGAGGGAGGTTCTTCTGCACACTCCGTTTTGAGATCCACGTGTCTGTATTTCTAGCCCAGCTCATCTAAGAAGTAGTCCCAAAATACTTCACTATCTCCCATCTTTCTCCTACACATTCTTTTTACCACACTTGGCCAAATGGGACTGTCTTCTCCTGGACATTGATATTTTACACTTCTCTGTCTGTGCTCCTGCCTGGCTGCTGTCTGCCTTGTGCCTTTCCCCAGTGCCATGGTTTGAAAATCTGTATCAGCCAATCTTAAAAAGCTTTCCTGAAACTTCCCCAAATAGATGTGGCCTTTTCCAATGCAATGCTTTTGTTTCCTCCTCTCTGGTATGATTTCACTTCCTACAACTGGCGTTGAAGTCATTTGAGTTTTTGACACATTCTCTTACTGTTTAAACCCCGTCGAGAGTGTGCTGTGTTGGGATTGGGCTGGGGGTGGGGAGGTCTCGTTTTGTTCATCTTCGTCTTTTCCATGATTCCTGTCACATTAGGTGAGCCATCCCTGCTTTGATATTTATGGGTCTTGGGGACAGAGGGACCTGGTTTCATTCTAGATTCCCGTGCCTCCTAAGAGGGCTTTTGACTCTTTGCCCTTTGGTGCACCTTCGATTTGAGACTCCCTGTGTATATACGAAGCAGAGAGGAGAACTTGGCTCATTTCAGTCACTGCTGAAATGTAAATGTGAAAGATTGAAGGGAAAGATGTGAGAGTGAAGCCAGCTGTCTAGCTTCCAGTCGTAGAATTATCATAAGAGCCGGCGCACTCAAGGTCAAACACATAGACCTGACTCCCAGATGAAAACTGTCAGAGTTTGAATGGAGGTTCTCTGATGTTCTGATGACTTTGAATAGGACATGGTGATTCCCTCCAGCCAGGGAAGCCAGCCTCCAGCCAGGCTTACCTAAAAAAAAAAAAAAGGGAAAAAAAGAGATCTACTCCCTGGCTCTCTCTTTTGCTCACCCTCCCGCCCACCTCCTGAAATCAAGGAATGTGGACAAGATCAGCATCATCATTGTAACATGGCCAGTGCTCTATTTGAACACTTCACGCTGACAACAGCCTGGCCTATTGTAGGTCTTCAAAGAATGTTTACTTCTTTAACTTAAAGCTTATTTAATAAAACGGTCTTTTACCTTTACAATATGGGAAAACAGGATGCCGGGAGAAGGGCGAAAGATGTGCTCGGGGGGGTCTCACAGGTGGATGGAGACACTTAGAATCGTTTAAGCCTTAAAAGCCAGAAAGGAATTAATGAGTTTTTAAATTATATAAAAAATTTTTTTTGAAAGAAGAGTAAATATATTCCACAGAAGCTGTTCTTTACTCTAAGGGCTGGCTCTTTATTAATGCTGAAAGGTATCTGAGGCAGTTTACGTTAATAAAGTCATTGGGACACATTAGTTAGAATAAAAGTGAACCTTCTAAAACATATCCCTTTAAAAAGTAAAAATGTGTATTTTTAGTCTAGTTTAGGCAGGCTCTAAATTCTATTATAAAGCATAAGAAATACACAAATAGGTTTTCCACAAAGCAGATCAAACGATATGTGTCAGGGTCTCATAGGAAAGGGCTGAGGGCGGAGACCAGGGACATTTGGGCGGAAAGGAGGCACTTGACAAAAAGGCTTCACGGAGGAAGAGGCATGTACCAGGGTGTCGTGTGGTAAATCTGATTTTCTCCTAGTGCCACAATAGTCATTCTTTTTCCACCCCTGACAGACGAGTGGGAACTGTTACTATTCCTTCCTTTCTACAAATTAACAAAATCGAGGCTTAATAAACCAAGGGCTTTGGAAAATGAGGAATTAGAATAGGATTAGAGCAGAACTTTGAGCTAGTTCCTGCACTCTAAATCTTAGCCTCTACCTTTCTCTTGAAGTAAATTCAAGCTAACAGATGGCCTGTCATCAGATAGGATTTTTTTTTAAATCAGCAAGTCTTTTTTTAATAAACCTCAGGCCCCAGTTTGGTTACCACTGTTTTGAGAATCTTTCCCTATGTTCCTCTAAGCTGAAGGCAAGCACTCCACCCTCTGTGTCCCTAGAGCTTTTCTCTCCACCTTGGTTTCACTTCTTCACCTGTTTTAACCCTTTACTGTTCCCACGTTCCATCGGCTCACAATCTCAGCCTTATGGATTCTCACTGTAAGCTCCTTTAGGAGCAAGCTCATTTTTTTCTGTTGTTCTTTGTGTCTCTTTTCCCTCTTCAACCCCAGACCTTACTCTACATCACCCAAAATAGTGCCCAGAGCAGTACCTCTCTCCCTGAGGGGAATTTAGTTGTCAGTTTGTGCGGGTTTTGGTTTTCTTCTTTTTTCTTTTTTTTTTCTTTTCTTTTCTTTCCTTCCCTTTTCTTTTCCTTTCTTTCTTCTTTTCTTTTCTTTCTTTTTCCTTTAATGAATGTACCAGTCACCTTGGGGCGCTGTAACAAATACTTTGGACTGGGTGACTTAATTGTCTACACAGCAGAAATTCGTTTCTCACAGTTTTAAAGGCTTCAAGTCCAAGATCTGGGTGTCTGCATGGTAGGATTCTGGTGAGAGCCCCCTTTCTAGCTTCTTACTTTGTCCCCACAGAGCAAGGAGAGGGAAAGAGAACAGCTCTGTGGTGTCTTCTCTCATAAAAACGCTAATCCCATCATGAAGGCCCACCCTCATAACCTCATGTAAACCTAATTACCTCCCCGACACCTCAGCACCAAATACCATCACACTGGGGTTAGAGTTTCAACATACAAATTTGGGGGGAAAAACAGTTCAGTCCATAGCAGTGGATTATATCTTCTGGCCAGATGTCTGTGAGTGCATTATCGGCTCTGGTTAATGGAGTAATGATTAGAAAAATCCTGTTTCTTGGTAAAAACAAACAAACAAACAAACAGACACCTGCGTACTTAGGTATTTAACAGCTGTTTATCGAGCATCCTGTTGCCCTTAAATTTTTTTGCTAGACTTTCAGAAGGTCTCTGTTAATGTTCAGAACATTGCAGAGCCATGCTGCATTTTCCCTTAAGGATACACTTTAACCCACTAGTCCTTACCTCATTTTTAAGACCAAAGAGAGAGAAAGACCTAGTTCTTTACTGGGTTGTTGTGCATTCCTATTAGATCATTAGGAAATTGGCCTGAGTGGCAGGAAGCCAGACTGGCCTGAGTCTGGCCAGGCAGTGTCTGCAGGTCATTCCAGCAAAGCTGCTGGAATAACGATGTATTCTCCCATAAAGTATTCTTTGTCAAAGTCTCTTTTGGAATTAACTCCTTATGCAGGGATCAGTAAACCTCACCCACTTGCCAATGTAATTAAGAGGTGGAAGGCTAAGCATTACTATTAAGTTCAAAGTAAAATAAAACGAAGAAGGTTGTTTTTATGAAATTGTGCGGTCCCAATTCTGCTTAAGGGTGTTTCTGAGTTCTTATATAGGGGGATCCAGGAAATGGAGGGGATGACTGTCTCCACAACATTGGGAAAAGCAAGCATTTAAACATGTCTCTTGAATATTTCTAACTGAAGAGTAAACTCTTTGCCGATTGTACGAGCCAGTGAATAAACACTTTTTGCGTATGAAGGGCCAAGTTTGGTGTGGTTGGGTATACAAGCAGCCTGAGAATCAGCCATGCTCTCACAGATCTCTTAGCTGAATGAGGAGTAACAGACATGCACACAAGCATAATACAAGACTAATTCATCTGGGAGAGAGATTCAGGCAGTGGTGGGAGCTCAGAGAGTGGGGAGAGGAGGGGACCAACATCAAAAAAGACACACACACACCCCCAACCCCCCAGCCCCCCACCCCCGGCAAAAGCAGAGTAGGATTTGGTATAGGGAAAAGAATGAATGAGCAGAATTTGAATTTCTGAATGTTTATTTTCCTTGTTGAAGTTTACAACTTCTGGAATCAAAGGAAAAGAAATCAGCCTAATGGTAAGGAAGGATTTATGGAGCATTCATTGTATGTGTGCTATTCTGCGGAAAATTTGGGAGCAGAAGAGGTAAAAAGTATCTCCAGGTGCATAGGTTTTTCTGTATACATGGCAGATCATCCTGAACCCATCACCTTCCTCAGATGGCATCTTAAAGAGATTCATCACAAGGCCAAATTCCTTTGTCTTGAGACCACAAGGAACAAAAGCCAAAAGGATGGCCAGGGTGATGCTGTGTTTTGTTTTCTAGGAAGGTGGATACTTAAAAGCTAGCAAAGAAGCACGTACATACTTCTAGAGACTTTAAGTCCATTTTGCTGATAGAATTGAGTGACAAAGGATTTATCCATTGAGGCTGGAAAGGACCTTGAAGAGTCTCTAACCCCAGCCCCTCTTTTTGCATGTTAATAAACCAAAGCCCAGTAGGAGCGCCGTTTTTCCAGATGAAAGAGAGCCATGCGAATTTCCCAAATCACATAGCAGCCAATTTGTCATTTGGTATTTATGTTACCTTTACATGGTAGAGGATGATTATTAGGCTTGCTCAAGGAAGAACTTGATTCGCAATTCCCTGAGTCACCGTTGTATGGCATTAGGCAACTTCACTTAATAATCTACCTGTTTTTCAGCTATGTTAATTATATATCTTACAGCATTTACCACCTGTACCAATTGCTTAGCATAATAATACCTTACACTTAAATGCATGTGCCCAAAGTACTTTTATACTTGTTTTCATCTGATGTCCCCAGCAATCCCACAAGGCAGGTGTTAGTCTTAGATTAGAACACTGAGGCCCAGAGAAGGTGGCCCGGATAGCGAAGAAACCGAAACAGGCCTCTGACATCCATTTTCTGACGGAGTTGAGTTTTCTTACCACCGCATCTCAGTTGGTTGTTTTAAATGGTTTCCGGTCACTTACTCATCCAGTGACTATTATTTACTGAGCACCCATATTTCAGATAGTTTAGGGAATCGGGGATACAACATTGAACAAGATGGGATCCCAGTCCTTAGGGAGCCCGTCGTTTGAAAGAGACGGCCGTCCCAACAGACAAATCCGTAGAATGCTAACTGCATAATGAGCATAAGAACTGTCTTTGGGACACACAAGACTGAGGGACCAATCTGGTCCCTGTTTCTTTGAGCTTGTCATGCCTCTCTCTCCCTCAGCCTCCATGAAGGCTTCGTGCCCGTCCTCACACTCTGCGGGCCTTCAGCTTGCGTTTGTGGGTGATGGTACTGATGATTTTTCCCTCTGACTTCCACAACCCTGCAGAGGTTTTCGGCTGCCCTTTGTATAGAATAGATTTTAACTTACAATTTGAGCTCTCCTTTTAGAAATCATTTTAAAGGGAAATACACAACTTTATGAAATAGGTAAATAGCTAAATACCACTCAGTATAGTCATGATACTCTGTTTTAACCAGTTCATTCCCAACATTGGCAGGCGATGTGGGTTGTTCTTGTATCAGCTATTCTTGTAAATCAGTGAATTGTAACTTTCATTAAGGGCTAACACATCAAAACAGACTGTAATCGGTCTTTAAAAATCTAATTATTCCCAAGTATCTAATCATTACTGTTGCATTGATGTTTTGGGTGTTATCAAGCATCCCAACTGTTTTTCACAGGAAGCGGATGGATTTCAGTAGCAAAGAACACCCATATTTTCAAAATTAGAGGGAAATTTCCCCCCCTAGCCGAATTGTGGTTACACTTGTGAATTGCACAGGCTTGGAATTGTGCGTAGAGCCCACATTCTGGATTGACGTACGTTGGCCATGTATTAAAAACAGAATGTTTCTGGGCGCCTGGGTGGCTCAGTGGGTTAAAGCCTCTGCCTTCAGCTCAGGTCATGACCCCAGGGTCCTGGGATTGAGCCCCACATCAGGCACTCTGCTCAGCAGGGAGCCTGCTTCCTCCTCTCTCTCTGCCTGCCTCTCTGCCTACTTGTGATCTCTGTCTGTCAAATAAATAAATAAAATCTTTAAAAAAAAAAACAAAAACATAATGTTTCCCAGCATGCATATATACATTTTTTGGTTTCTGAAATCTTACTGGCAAACTCTGTAAGCAAATATTAATTTTCAAAGGTACTAGAAATGAAGTGAAAATTAGGTCTTTTCTCTCAACTATCTGAAAGAACTTCCTTCAATCATTAAATTCCCAAGATGCAATTAGTCCAATTCTGCTCTAGATAGGAGCTCATTATAAAGATCCTAGGTGAGTAGTCTCTTTAGCAGAAGTGACCTTTTTGGTTCAGTCTCCCAGCATTTCCTTAAAATCAGATATACAGGGTAAATTGCGAGGTAAAGAAGTAAATGAGTCTTGAGTGCCAGACACCAAGGCACACCAACATGTGTGCATACAAATACAAGCATGCTCACACCAAACCCAGGAACCCTATAACAAAACAAAGCTGCATTTCCCTCAGGGGAAATAAATATGTATGCCTGCCACAAAATTATTCTCTTAAAAAATAATATTGAAATTTATAAGCAGACACTACAGCTCTAATTTATCAACCAAATCACAATTTAAATGGGACAAGAAAAGAGAAACTGTAATTTAGAGATTTTTGAGTGTGGTACGTGCCCATGCGTGTATGCGCGCGTGTGTGTGTGTGTGTGTGTGTGTGTGGATGTATTGAATTTGAGAGTAATTTATGGAAAGTGCTGCCAGCATGGTATTTCAAATGCTCCACAATTTGAATTTAAACTGCTCAATGGGATCATTAAGATTATTATGCATGTTTTCCAAAGAGTTTGAATTCAAATGACAACTTAAAAAAAAAAAAAAAAAGAAAAGAAAAAAGATGCCCTTTAAAAACTGAGGAATGTTATTGCACTTAGAGAAATTCATGCAGTTTGAAGTAATTTGCCACCTCCCCTTCTCTAAAAGTACCTGATGATAATGTGCTCAAGAGTTAGGGATGTTGGAGAAAGTGCATATTGCAGACACATCCCTTGATGAGTAAAACTGGATTGTAAAGCAGGCTCTATGACAATGAGTTATTTCACTTAGTACAATTGACAGAAAATCCGGAAGGAACATGGATCAGTGGGGCTGGAGCCCAGAGACCTGATGATGGCAAAGGCTCACTGAATAGTTCATAAAAGGTCCCTTCAGACTCATTAAATGGGTGGGTCTTTCTATGGGTGGGTCTTGAAATATGGAGGTCTACTTTCATTTTGTGCCAGTTAGCCAAGTGAACAATTTATAAAAGAAATAAACAGAGGGGTGCTTGCCCGCTTTTCAAAAAGCAGGCTTTTTGCAATGGATTTTGCAAAGTTATTTCGCAATGGATTTACCATTATATTCTTTTAAATGAGCATAGTTCCAAGGATGGGAAATTTACTAGCTCTCAAGGCAGCTTTTTCCTTTGTTGAACTCTCTAAAGGTTACAAAGTTACTTCCTATTTTGATCGGAAGTCTATTTCCTTGCAACATCATCTGTCCACAGAAAAGACAGCTAATACATTTTCCACTTAAAAGCCTTTTAGGTATTTGAAGAAAGTTTTCAACTCCATCTGAATCTTCTCTTGTTCTGGCTAAATTCTACTTCCTCTATCCATTTGTTGTCTATCCTGATATCAAAGCCTTTTAGTATTCTGATCACTTTCTTTTGGATTGTCCAACATGTCATTATCATTCTTTAGCCTTTAGAATTTCCATTGCCTTAACTACAGAAACTGACCAAATGGGACATGGAGAACCTCAAGTAACAGGCAAATAATAGTAACAAAGTAACAAGAAGATTCAGAGTTAAGTTACAGGTTTAAAAGTTGGAGGAAGGGGTGCCTGGGTGGCTCAGTGGGTTAAAGCCACTGCTTTCTGCTCAGGTCATGATCTCAGGGCCCTGGAATCCAGCCCTGCATTGGGCTCTCTGCTCAGTGGAGAGGCGGCTTGCCCCACCCCTGCCTACTTGTGATCTCTGTCTGTCAAATGAATAAATAAAATCTTAAAAAATAATAATAATAAAGTTGAAGGGAAATTTTATAACCTATTTCTAAATTCTAGTGGAGTAAAGTAAGGCTGCATATTAGATCTTGTTCCGTTCAATCTATTTTAAGCAGAAGTAGAATGAGATTTATGACATTTATCAATTCCTAACTTACATTAAAGTATATGTTTCAGGGGCGCCTGGGTGACACAATTGGTTGAGCGACAAACTCTTGGTTTCAGCTCACAACCTTTGGGTTGTGAGATTGAACCCTATGTCAGGCTCTGCACTCAGTATGGAGTCAGCTTAGGGCTCTCTAAAATAAATAAATGAATCTTTTTTTTTTTTAATATATATGTTTCATCTCCATCCATGGGTGATTTACTCATTTTCTTTGCACATACAGCACTGGGCACTCACTGTCTTGGTATAGCCGATGTCCCTTAATTGTTGAATTAAGGAACAATAATAGTAACAACTGTATACTGCTTGCCAGTTTGTAAACCATTTCTAATCTAAATTTAAGCTCAGTGTACAGATTTATTTTGTGTGCTTCTTTTTTGGTTTTGTTTTTAGTGTGAGGGTGTCAAGGCTCAGAAGGCCTATGGGAGTTGCCCAAGAACGCAGAGCTGGTCAGAGGCTTCAAATGCAAGTCCTTGCGGCTTCAAACTTTGTCATTTAGGCTAGAGCATCCCTAAGTCCGTTCCTGTCGCCTCCTTGGTTTCTGTCTAGATAGGAAGTATTTGTCAGAGATGTTCAGATTCAAGGACTTGGTAAATTTGAAGGCAGTCCTTTGGGTTCTAGGAACTGGGAAAACAGCATTTCTTGGGAGCATCGCCGTGTCTCTTTCCAAAAGGAATCTGCAGTAGCATGTATGAATGGGTAGTCTGTGAGGGCTAGAACTAGGGCAGCAAATGGAGTGTCTTAAGGGGTCCCAGTAGGAGGCTCATTTTTGTATCCAGATTCCTAAGCACAAATGGGAGATATGAGGCTTTTGTGAGGAGCATGATGTTCCTGTATGAGTCAACTATAGAGTCAGGGAAAACCTTCGGTATTAGGGCTCCTTGCCTCCCACTAATTTCTCCAGTCAGCTGGACACAGTCCTACAGAAGCTCAAACTTATGCTTAGTCTGGAATTTTGGTCAAAATCTAATGCTTCTACCTGTTTCTCCCTTGTTGTGAAAAAAACCTCCTCACTGCCTCCCAGACCTCACCACCATCACTCTGTACCCATCCCACTTCACGGTTGCCCCTGTGCCTTCTCCTTACATCATTCTGTCTCGAGATCCATTGCCTCATCAAGCAGGGCCCACTGTCCTTTCTAGAAAGTTCCTGAAAATGTGCACATTTGATTAAATGTCCCAATCGTAACAACCCTTTCCAGTAATCCCAATCCTGGGCAGCCAATTCCAGTAATGGAAGAGACACTTTCAGCTGTTAGGCAATGGATTACACTTTCAAAAGTGATTGAGCAATTCTGTCTGCAAGTTGTATGTGAACCCGGAGTCTGGATGCTGAAAGGCCCTTCTGGACCCAACTGACAGCACCAGAGAGCTTTTGGGTGAAAGGGCGGTTTGAAACAGTCCTGTATGTATTCTTGGGCAAAACTCATGGGAGAGGGACATAGGACTTTCAGTTTCTTCATTAGGTAAAATGGCTATAACAATATGTAGAAGGGTTTTGTGAATATCAAACACAAATTTGGGGGCAATGGCTAGTGCCATTGGTGGGACAGATTCAGCTCTCTCTCAGCAATATATACTACACTAAAAGCAAGGTAGACACTTAAGAGATACCCATAGAGACTGGCCACGCTGTGAAACAGGAGCCTGTTGCCACTGGAAGGAAAGGGGCAGAGACAAAAGGACCCTTCATCAGAGATATAGTGGACAGGACTCTTGTCAAGGATGGGAAAGTGGAGGAAATGACCTGTAACTGGGTAACTGGGTCTTGCACCATTATAGTGGAACACAGGAAAAGAAAGACTTGTCTTTTGTTTTGTTTTGTTTTTGTTTTGTTTTGTTTTAAAGATTCTATTTATTTATTTGACAGAGACACAGCGAGAGAGGGAACACAAGCAGGGGCAGTGGGAGAAAGAGGAGCCAGGCTTCCTGCAGAGCAGGGAGCCCAATGCGGGACTCTATCCCAGGACCCCAGAATCATGACCCGAGCCAAAGGCAGATGCTTAATGACTGAGCCACCCAGGCACCCCAAGAAAGTCCTGTTTTTACATGAACCTCCCCCCGACACACTTCTGCCAGTAGCCCATGTGGTATATGTCATCTTCTTGAGGGTATAGTTAGTTATTCATGTGGTCTGGATGAAATAATCTGGTTTTACCAGTTACTGCCTTTTACAATTAAAGAGTAGTTGGCTTCATCTGCCATTGCAAGGTCACATCAGGAAATCCCATGATGCAAAAATCCAAACTCGGTACCTCATGACATTCAAAACTATTCTTGCTCCTTGGTGCAGTTTCCATTTACCTGCAGGCTGTAAGGCAGTGTACCAAACTCAGCCTGAGAATTGAAGAGGCACGGGTTTAAATAAACCTAGAACTACTGTCTACTTGCTGACAATTGTCAAGTTTCTTCAATTCTCTGCTTCTCACTGCAAAAGAGGCTGACAGTACTGGACACAGGGCGACCACCGAGAACATTAACGGAGTTCACGTGGGTTAAGTGCCAAACATAGTGCCTGCCTCCTAATATATGTTTAATAAGTACTGGTTATTATTGCTGATATTCAGTCACCGTGAAGACACTGGTCATACCGTATCCTCTCTGGCAAATAGATTATGTAACTGTACCCTAAAAACTTAAATTGTAATATCTTCCCCCAATCCATTGTTTTCTCTCCTGTTGCATTCTCCTGGCAATACAGCAGTCTAGATGAGCCCAATGACTTGTCTTTGCTCACCAAAGCACCTGAACGTTGCTGGGGAAAAGCACACACAGCTAGGCACATTGATAGTATAAATTGTGACTGACCTTAACCCTACTCACCGCCAGTATTCCTATGCTCTGCTCTCAAGAGAATTACACCAAGTGGAAAAAGTCAATCCCAGTAAGTTACATAGTGTTTGATTCCACGTATATAACATTCTTGAAATGACATTGTAGAAATGCGGAACAGGTGAGTGGTTATCAGGCGTTAGGTTTGGGGGAGGAATCTGGTTAAGGAGGGTAGATGTGTTTCTAAAATTCAGCAGGAGGGAACCGTTCTGGATCTTAGCCAACACGGTAGACACATGAATCCGCACCTGGGAGGACATTGTCTGGAGCCAGATAGGAGCGTAGGCGTGTGTGTGTGAGCACATGGGCGTGCACTCATACACAACTAAGCTCTGTTCTCTCTGCCTATCTTCCTTCCTGCTCACACCCCAAATCCCTGCCATCTGACTTCTGTGCCCACTTCTTCATTTACGTAGCCCTCCTCAGCCTCACCGGCAGCCTCTAATACACTGAGGGCTTTTCCATCCTTATCTGTCTTGAGCCCTCTGTGGCCTGGAAAGCTGTTGACACTGGCTCTTTGAAACATTGTCTTCATGTGGTGTTGGTGACCCCACACACACCTGGGTTTTCGTCCGACACCTCAGACTCATCACATCCCACTCTTCTGTAGCAGATTTTCTTTCTTCTCTCACCTCCTTAAATTCAGTGGGGTTTGTTTTTGTTGTTGTTGTTGTTTTAGTTCTACCCTAATCCCTCTTCTGGTCTCACTTCACACTCTCCTAAGAACTTGCATCTGCTCCCATGACTCCAGTGATCATCTAGGTGCTGAAAACTCTGTGGCCGTAATCTGGGGCTGAGCTCTCTCTGAGCTCCAGACTACGGATCTGTCAACTGACCAGGTAGTAGTCTTCCTAAATAGGCTTATAGGCCCACAAATTTCAACCCTTTCAAAAGAGAACCACAGTTTTCTCTTCTATCCCCTCCCCTGCCTGTGTTTCTCATCAGAGGAACCACCTGCTTGCCCTAACCGAAGGCACGGGAGCTCTCTGTCCCACTAGCCAGCCTCTTGACTCTCTACTCTTACTTAACACTTACTCACGAAATTCTGATAGAATACTTCAACTGATTTTATATCTCCCTTCATTTATATACCAAGAGCCTTTGAAATTCTTCAGTAGCTTTTTATTGCTTTTTATTTGCCCTCCTCAGACTGGCATATAGAAAGCATACAGTCACACGTATGCACATGCGTGTGTCCACACACATATAGACATAGACACACATTTCCAAAACAGGGAGGATGCTTGCTACCCTTGGGGCTGGGCAATTCCTTTCCCTTCTTAGAATGTGCTGCTTTCTCCCTCCCTCTCCGTCCCCCAGCCCAGCATCTTTCACCTTCAGGCCTCCCCTGCTTTAACCCTTTCCTGCCACATGGAAGATGGCATCTAAGACACCCCTTGATTTCTCATGTACCCCATGAGCTCTGTGGGGAAGTATCTTCTTCCTCACTGCATCCTCTGGTAAGCACCCCATCTATTTCTTGACAGATGGTTACTGCATGGAACAAGGATGAGGTCATGGCCCAGCAAAGTGGGGTGTGTGAGCACTGCAGGGCAGGCTGTAGGGTAAAGATTCCTCCTCCCCCCAAATAAGGGCTTGAGGTTCCTTTGACCCTGCCACACAGTCCTGATTGCCAGACCTTTTAGTCACTTCCTCTGAGCCTTGCCAGTACTCTTCAATTGTTTTTCAAGTTCCCTCTTCATTGTATGGACCATAATGACTCAGGGTCTGACCGTTGCTGACTGTAAGTGCTGCTGTCACTGCCCTGGGACCCACCCCCTGTCCCCAGGATGCTGCTCCAAGTCGGCTTCTGGCAGGAGGAACATGTGGGGCCTTGTGCTCTGTGGTCCCTCTAAAACCCCGCCTCCTCTTCCCCCTACTCCCCCACCCCCTGCTTGGCCTCTCCCAAGGGGCCTCCCTGGAGCACCTGATGGGGCCACAAAGAGCTGCCCAGGATCCCTTTTTAGAGGGTGTTTGTGTTTCATGGTGGTAAGCCTCTATCTCATTCTGACCTGCTATATGGATGGGTTGTGTATGCACAATGATTTGAAACAGTCCATAGGAGACATCTTTATAAAATCCAAGAATTCTGTCCCTGCCTGGCTTTATAGTTCTCAATATGGCTCCACAGCCATTGTCCCATTTAATCCTGACATATTTGGAAACTGAGGCCCAGTTTGAGTATGCATAAAGATTTCATAAAAATTGATCTAAAGACAACATCTGTTAGACAAAAAGAGTGAAGACATCAACAGGTGTTTGTAGAGCAGATAGTAACAACAGTTGATAAAACTCTGACAAGGGTTCAGTCTTACTGAAAGAAAGGTGGTTTAAAATACCATTGTCCCCTCATGGGAGTGGCCATAATTTATAAGTTTGTCACTTAGTTTTGGCCAAGATGCAGGAAAACCACATACTTTCCTGTGCTTTGGATTGGAGTACAAGTTCATACAACCTTTTGGAAACAAAATGCAGTGTTCTCTCTCAAAATTTTTACTATACATGGATTTTGACATTCTAATTTCAAACAGTAATATGCCATTTGATATATTTGTACAAGGACACAGCAGTACCTTTTTAAGAATACACTTGGTGTCATTGTTTGTAATAGTGTAATAAGACTAGGAAATAAAATTATGAAATAAAATAAATCTGGCAAATTCATATGATAACTTGGAAGCTATTAAAAAAACAAGGTAAATCTAAAGGTACTCCCAGAGACACTCAAGAAAAACTAGTTGAAGAAAAGATAAGGTACAGAGATGGTACATGAAATCTCATCCGTGTTTTAAAAAAACCTTTAAAATTGGGTGTTTAAATTTGGATGCATGCGTGCACACAACACACGTACACACTTGTACAAGCAGAGGAAAATCATAGGAATAGTCAAGTTTGGCATGGTTACTTCTGGGGGAGGAGTTTGACTTTTCACTTTATATCCTGCAGTGACAATTAAAATTTTCTTTTCTTTCCTTTCTTTTTTTTTTTTTTTTGACAATTACAATTCTGATGGAATATACCTATGAAAATTTGAGATGCTTTCCTTATTTCCTGAGCTATGATGTAGCTTATTGGTTTACCGAACTTCACTGATCCAAATAGAAAAACTTTCAAAAAAAAAAAGAAAGAAAGAAAGAAAATCAACACTTCAGAAGTCTTAGATCTATATGATTTTTAAAGTAAAAAATAATAATCCCACTCTGTTAATCAGAATTCCCACAACCAGCCTCAAAATATAATAGCAAGCAGACGACTAATCTTTGGCATTTCTTGCACACTGTGATGAGTCAGCAGTCATGGAATGTAGGCCTCAGCATGGAAGGGCTCCAGGAGGCCCCCCGTCACCTTTTATTTTATTTTTTCAGTGTTCCAAGATTTATTGTTTATGCGCCACACCCAGTGCTCCATGCAGTACGTGCCCTCCTTAATATCCACAACCAGGCTCACCTAACCCCTACCCCCTTCCCTCTAAAACTCAGTTTGTTTCTCAGAATCCACAGTCTCTCATGGTTCTCCCCCTCCGATTTCCCCCAATTCACGTTTCCTTTCCTTCTCCTAATTTCCTTCATGTTACTCCTTATGCTCCACAAGTAAGTGAAACCATATGATAATTGACTCTCTCTGCTTGACTTATTTCAGTCAACATAATCTCCAGTCCCGTCCATGTTGATGCAAAAGTTGGGTATTCATCCTTTCCATTGTATATATGGACCATAACTTCTTTATCCATTCGTCCATTGAAGGGCATGTTGGGTCTTTCTACAAAGCTATGATCACCAAGACAGCATGGTATTGGCACAAAAACAGACACATAGACCAGTGAAATAAAGTAGAGAGTCCAGATATGGACCCTCAACTCTCTGGGCAAATAATCTTTGACAATGCAGGAAAAACTATCCAGTGGAAAAAAGAAAGTCTCTTCAATAAATAGTGCTGGGAAAATTGGACAGCTATGTATTGAAAAATGAAACTTGACCATTTTCTTACACCATGCACAAAGATGAACTTGAAATGGATAAAAGACCTCAACATGAGGCAGGAATCTATCAAAATCCTAGAGGAGAACATAGGCAGTAACCTCTTCAGCATTGGCCACAGCAACTTCTTTCAAGACATAGTCTCCAAAGACAAAGGAAACAAAAGCAAAAATGAACTTTTGGGACTTCATCAAGATCAAAAGCTTCTGCACAGCAAAGGAAAGAGTCAACAAAACAAAGAGGCAACCCACGGAATGGGAGAAGATACTCGCAAATGACACCCCTCACCTCTTAAGGATAGCCTCATTCTGCAGAATGAGAGAAATGAGGGCCCATCCCGTCTTTGTTCCTTACAGCTGCTTTGGCCTCTAGGTGCATGCACTTGACTCCTACTCCAAAATATCTTCCTCAGGAAGGATGGATGATCTTTCTGAAATTCAAAGCTCATCATGTTGTTCTCCTATTTAAAATGCTTCAAGGGGTTCCTTTTCCCAATGCTCCCAATGCTCCCTGAGATGATTCTGCATCTCAAAGCAAAGCTTCCTAACCTATTTTAATGTGCCCTTATTTACGTGGCCTTTTGTCACTGGCCCAGAGCCTGTGATGCCTGTGTGGCCTGAATGAGCTTCTGCTACCTGGTGGCTGAGATCAGACAGACCTTTGTGTCCCTCTAGCCTCACCTTTCCACTCTGTGATCTGATCCCACTGAGCTACTCTTCATTTCCCAGTTACACCATGATGGGCTGACTCAATGCTCATTGCGCATAATCTTTCTGTCCCTAGAATGCTCTTTCCTGGGCATTTGCCTGCCCAACACATTCCCTCCCTTCAGGTGTCAGCTGACCTTTCCCTTCCTCCTGGAGGGTCTAGAGACTGCCCTGCGGATCTGGCCAGCTCCTAGTGCTCTGTGAGTCTCCTTTCATGGCTCTTGGCTCTTGGCTTTTATTACTTTTGGGGTTTTGCTTGTCTGCATCCCACTCTTTGAAAACAAGGTATGTTGCTGTCCTCAGTTTTTTTTTTTTTTTTGGTTTTTTGTTTTGTTAGGTTTTGTTTTAAGATTTTATTTATTTATTTGACAGAGAGACAGCAAGAGAGGGAACACAAGCAAGGGGAGTGGGAGAGGGAGATGCAGGCCTCCCCCAGAGCAGGACTCTGGGATCATGACCTGAGCTGAAGGTAGACACTTAAGAACTGAGCCACCCGGGCACCCCACTATCCTCAAGTTTAAATGAGGATGCTCTTTTCTCCCCTGCCACAACTCAGTAGATGCTGTGTTAGTAGATACGGAAAGAACGAGCTCTAGACAAGACAGAACCCACGGCTTCCTGGCCCAAGTGCCTTGCTTTTCTCCTGGACGAGACTCTCTTCCCTCAGCCGTCCCCCATTCTGTTTCCTCAGCCCAAGTGCTGTGTGCAGCCTGATTATGTATAACCCACTCAGGGTTGTTAGGACAGGAGAGAAAACGAGAATTTAATGTCCTTCCAGGTTTTGTTTAGCAGGGAAAGGAGATAATACCTGGAATTGTTGTTGTTTTGGAATGGTTTTCTGTCCTTCCTGGTTTCAGGTTCAGTCAGATTGAGCATGTGCCCATCCTCATACGGCTTTCAGAAGGGACACCGGAAGGACTCTCCGTCCTCATGTCTAACACAAGCTCACTGCTTCCACCTCGGATTGTGCTGGGTATTTCCAGTTTTGCCACTGTGGAGAAGTGGGGCTCTGGATCCCACATTTCTTTTTAGGGTTTCAGTCAACCTCTCATTCAAAGTCCTGATACGAGAATCGAAATCTACACCAGCTGAGTTTTAGAAAAGCTCCTTCTCTCTTCTTCCTAAGTGCTGCTGTTCCTCGGTTAGGACCAGCCTCTCTGACACAGTTCAGTGCAGTGGGAACCATCTGAGAGTCCACAGAATCCATCTAGAGTCAACAGACCCCCTGGCCGACTCTGAGGCAGAGGAGGAGTAGCAAAAAGCAAGTGAGAATGGATGAGATGAATGTGTCCCTCCTCCTCTCCACTCACTCATAACGTGTGCTGAAATCAGAAATAAAGTAAAATCAAGGCGAGTTCCTCTGCCCAGGCACCCCACCCTGCTAATAAGACCTTGATGATGCATGAGGTCTCACACTCAGGTATCAGCAGTATGGATAAAGTAAGATAAAGATGATGCTACATTTAGTTTAAAAGTTCTTCACTTTCTGGCCTGAGGGAGGATTTTTATAAAAAGTAGAAGCGACAGTATCCTGAAGCTTCCGTGGAGGGGAAGAAGTCAGGACTGTGAGTGAGTGTACCTCTAGTCCCTCTGGTGGGCACTGGTCCACATCACAAGGAACCCATCTGTGGTGGCTGGGAGCTTCAGAAGGCCTGGCAGACAACAGTCAGAGGCATAGAGAAGTTTCTTTTTCTTTAGAATTCTAGAAAGCAGCAGTTATAAGGACAATGGAGTCAAGTTATCCTTTTCCATTGAACTGATAGTGGGAGACCCAGATGAGAGATCTCACCCATCACTGCACTGAAGTTCTAAGGCCAGAGTTTTAAGTGACGCTGGCTCTTACAGGAGCATATAAGCTTTATTGATTAGTTGAGGGGTATCTGGGGCCTGTGGGGAGCCAGCCCCTTTCCCATATGGGTGAGTGGGCTTTTCTAGTCTCCCATCCAGCTGGGTTCTGTATTATTTAAAGAACCTTTAAGGAGAACCTGCACCTTTGGATGCTGGGCCAGTATTACTGGTGTTAGGAAAGAGCTGGGAGCAAGATACTCTGGTCCTTGACGTCATAAAGCTCATACTCCCACACTAAGGGGCTTTGGCCTTCTCTTGCCTAATAAGTACGGTGACTCATTGGTTTAATTTCTTTTGGGGGTGGTTTTCAGGACATAAATCCTTGTCTTAGGTGACCTTCGGTTAGGCCTATCTCGCCAAGACTCTTCATTAGCTTCCAACTTATGGTACTCAAATAATGAGTGAATATCATGACAAGAAAAGATGCTTCTCTTTTCTTCAAGCAATGAATTCAGCCTGATTTCAGTGGCTGTTTTGGACAGGTTTCTTTGTAAGCAATATTATATTTTATTCCTGATGGTATTCCTATATGGATAATTTATATTAATAGTTGAGAGGTAGAGGTATAGCTCAGTGTTTTACAACTCTGGCTGTACATTAGAATCACCAGGAGAATTTTTTTTTTAATTGTGATGCCTAAATTCCCACCCCAAAACAGTAAAAATTAGAGTCTTCAAAAGTAAGGTAATATATTACTTCAAATCACTTAATAATCTAGTATCACATAAAAGTCTGACTAAAGGCTCATTTGTGGGAAAGATAACTCCCCAGGCCCCAGGACCAACCCCATAAAGATAAATTTAATTTTGGGGTTTTAATTTGCTGGCATATTCTGCAACTATAGCTTAAATGACTCTAGTTGTCCTCACCACTCAGTCATGCTCCCAAGGTATATTTAGCTGGATTCATATTAGATTCATATTAGAAGGTAAAGAGGGGTAGATAGAAGAAAGTGATCTTTTTAAACCCACTTTTTTAAGTGTTAGGAGAATCATTCATTGGAAAAGGCCATGGAGGAGGTTTGGACACAAGAAAGAATTTTGTAACAATTAATACAGGCTGAGAGTCCTCATGTGCTCTCTCTTATGAAAGTCTTGGGCTGAGGTTATTTACGACCTTCATTGATGAGGCTCACTTTCCACACTGGCTAGGAGCTAGACAGAACGGCTCCAAGATCCTGCCCAGTGCTGGGAATCTATAGTTGTTGAAGAAATGGAGCAGTAGAACGGGATAGAAAAGTCATGTTAGAAGTATCTACGTGTATGCATTTGCCTCAAATATTATCAAGAATGATAACTTAGAAAACAAATATAATTTTCTTGTGTCTGACCTCATGTGTAATTTGGACAAAATAATGCTAAATGCTGTAGCAAGCAAACCCCCAAATCTCAGTGATCTGATACCAATTTATTTCTCTCTGATAAAATCTACTTGGATATTTGTCACTTGCTTTCTACCAGGGGAATCAGGCTCTAGCTTTTTCCATCCACTGGTTCCACCATTCCCTGAAGCCTGGAGGTCCTGTGCTAGAGTCTCTGCATCTAACGGATGAGGGCAGAGAAAGCTTGGAGAGGATATCAGGAGGTGGCGGCAAGGATAGTTAAGGACCAGACTATGAAATATGGCATAGTGATCCTCCTACTCACTTTCCATTAACCAGAACTCAAGTCACTGGGCTATAGTTGCAAAGAATGTCTGGAAATGTAGCTACATTGCATGCCCCCAAAGAAGAGGAAGTGGTTTGATATATATCTAACTAGTCTCTGCTAGACTTTCATCATTGTCGCCGTCATCATCAGCAGCAGCAGCAGCATCATCATCACCACAGCTGAATTTGAATCAGTTTGATTTCCTGGAATTTCCCAAGTCAAAATTTTTAGGTTATTTAGCTTAACAAATTATGTACAAGGCACTTTTCCTATATATTTTTATTCCAATACGTGTTTTCTGTCTTGGTCTGACTTAAAATAACGACTACCAGTTTGAATTTGCCCCAACTAGATGATTTAGCCTCTAACTCCTCCATGTCCACAATTGGGAGATGTAGCAAATTTTTGAGGAAGAGAATATGTATTGAGTTATTGTTGAGAGCCTACCGCACACTGGTCACTGGATACCCAGTGGTAACCAAAAACAGACAAGCAGCCTGCTCTTAGGAAGTGTATGTTCTGTTAAAGAAGATGGACAGAGTATTTTTAAGGAGAGAGCATTGTGTTAAGAGAATTAAGACAAAGGAACAAGCCATAAGTAGAAGGGCCAAGAAAGCATTCCTGGGGAAGTGCAACTTCACTGGGCTATGAGGAATGAGTAGTTTAGACATCTGAGACAGTGGAGCATCTGTATTTGAGGAACTGAAAGAAGGCCAGTGTGGTTAGGGCTCAGAGGTTGAGGGAGAAGCATGATTCAAGACGAGTTTTCAGAGATAGACTGTGAAGGACTTAGGCCATGTTAAGGATTTTGGCCTTTCTCCCAAAAGTAAAGGAAAGCCCAGCCATTTCATTACTTCGTACACCACTCATCCATCACAGGTTTTTCCTGAAAGGCCTTTGGCAATAAGGGAGATAGAGAGGCAACTTCATGAGTAAGTAAACAGCGGAACCTCTTCCCTAAGTGTTGTGGTTTTTAGCCACACACCATGTACTCTGCATCTCTCCAGCTCTCCTCATTGTTTCCTAGAGCTAAAAGTGAGACAAGCTCAAAGGGAACATGGCCTGGTTAAGAAGACAGTCTGAAGAGTGAAAGGCTTTTCCTCTTCCAAATGGGAGCCATTGTCTGCCTTTTCCAGTGTGTACGTTAGTAGAACGACACATATTTCCAGGCCTTTCCACTGCTGGCCAATTCCATCTTATCAGCAACTCGCCAGCAGTTATTTTTCAGAAATGGGTCTCGATTAGAGCAGTCCGATTCCTAGTCAGCGTACTTTACACTTTTCCACAAAGATGCAAACATCATTCTCCCTTCTCCATAATCTTGGAAATATCACTTCCAGTCAAACCAGGTCACTTATTTGTCATCCCATTTTCTCCCCACTGAGGTGACCTTTGTTTTCTTTCTAAAATTGGAAGCAACTGTAACATTGGAGCTCAACATTCCCATCTCGACAAAATCTGCCTTGACAACAAATTTGTTGACTATATTGCCCTCCCACTGAACAGAAGTTGAATATGGAATAGTTGATTATATTGCCCTCCCACTGCTTGAGGGAATTGTCTTCTGCTATTTTTTTTTTTTTTTTGAAACACAACACTGGGTTCCGGACTGCTCAGTGTGGGTTTTGGAGACTTAAACAAAGCAAGAGAAGACAGAATCTGATGGGGCATGCCTTTGTTCCAGATTTGCTAGACAGCTGCAATCAAGCTATCAAGCGCTTTCCCTCGGTTTGTTAAGACACGGGTGCATACTGCCCGTAAATTACAATGCATGTGCCATAATACTTCGAAGCAAGAGAGTTGAGGTTCATGATGAATAAAATGGTGGTAAGGCATATTGCAGTTATTCTGGTCCGGCCTGTCCATGCTGCCTAATGAGTGTTCATTCCTACAGATGAAATGTTGCCTATAGATTCAAATCAGGAAACCTTTGAGACTTCTAGATATAGAAGAGCTGGAGAGATCAAAGCCTTGCTCACGACTATAATTACCCGATGTCATCTCATTTTATATATCCTAGACTCCAGCCTTCCTGACCTGCTTTGTAGTCCTCAAAATCCCCACCCTTTGGGACCCTCTGTTTTTGCTCATTCTGTGCTCTGCCTCGAAAAACTTTTCCCCACATCTTTGTGTCAGGATCCTTCATGGCCAACTGTAATGCCTCATTCCTGAAGCTTTTCTTTGCCTCACCCTTTGGAAGTCGTCCCTCTTCTCACTTGGTGTCGTAGATTATCTCTCTTTATATTCTAATGCATTAATGCATTTATACAGGTTGTCTTCTATTCTCTATAAGAACAGCTTTTGAGGGAAGGGCCTGTAATTTATCTTTGTATTTGTATTTCCTAGAGCTCCTTCTAGTGGGAAAAAGTGTTTTGAGGTCAGTAAAAATTAAGTTCAAACTGAGCTCTGTGATTAAAACAATTACTTATGACCTTGGACAAGTTTTTTAACCTATCTAAACCTCCTAAATGCTGCAGAGGAGAGTGGGGATATCTCATTGGTAAGGAATAAATGAGCAGACTTATAAGAGAACTCCCAGTGTGGGGCCTAACTTACGATCGATATTCAGAAGCAGTACTTTATATCCTGCATACATTTACATGCCTGGTTGGTATTTAATGTGTATGTGAAATACGGTGTATCTTACAAGCAATAATGATGATCTTAGTATTCACTGCATGGTGATGTGGTGCATTTCATGCCATGAGCTGAGAACTCTAATCTGTCCTATTTTATAGGAGAGAGAAATGGGACTTGGAGAAGGTTAGTAATCTCTCTAAAGTTGGCACAGATGTTGGGCAGGCTGGACCTCGAACTCAAGCAGTCAGACCCCAAAACCTGTGCTCTTGGCACTGCTTTCTGGATACCTTTTCCATCTTGAATTATCACCTAAATAGACAATGTAACTTGTAAATCTACCTCTTCCAGGAACATAATAAAGTCTGTTCACTCTCCCAGACATTCGAAGATAAATTTCCGTTCTCCCCAAAGCCGCCCTCTCTGCAAGGTAAAACAATCCATGCCCATTCCGTATTTCCTCACAGGTCAGATTTTCAGCTCTCTCCCTTTGTCCATCTTGGTTTCTCTGTCCTGGATAGGCTCCCATTCTTTTTTCTGTTCTTAACAGATAAGATACAGTTGCTTTGAAATACAACACAGTGAGGTGACAGAATTAGAAGGCATAGTTCTGATGTCAGGGGACACTTTTGTGGGACCCTAATATAGCCACTTGCTGACTTGGGTCAAGCACTCGCAATAACATGGGAAGCCCAAGGTGGAAAGATGCTGACTAGAAATAGGGAAGGAGGCTTTAGAGAAGGGAGAGCCCACCCTCTACAAAGTCTCTGCATGTTGAGATTTTGCGAACTCTGTCAGTTGCTGGTGAGTTGTCTTGCTCAGTATCTTCAAATCCAGCTGCAATTTGGGTTCCGCCCTCTTCACTTAAAAGGGTGATTAACTATTTGTGAGGGATAATTATTTAATTGCCATTTCAGCTACATGTGTGTAGTTGTTTTGCTTTTTTTTCCCCCCTCGGTGTAAGCCAAGTCTTCTCAATAATAAAAAATAATCCGGAATTAGTCAACTGCCTTTTAACAGGTTTTCATTCAGTCTGGCACAGCGAGAAGTTTCCAATTTTACAACATCACCTTTACCGTCAAGAAAGAAAAAGATCCCTCTCTGCTCGACAGATTACCAGCTCCCCAGCATCTCCCGGAACTGTTCATACAGCCATTACTTCATTTTGAACATTGTACTCTATCTCTGGATACAAATTTAATCAGAGAGAATTACTGCTCTCTTAATACCTGTATAAGCTTTATCTTCATAACAGATACAAAACCCACATAAAATATAAACCTCTCTGTGAGGGTGTAGATGATTATCCACTTTTTTTTTTTTTTAGAGACTTTATTTACCTGAGATCGAGAGAGAGAGAGAGAGAAACCATAGAGGGTAAAAGAGAAGAGGGCTCCCTGCTGAGCAGAGAGCCTAACATGGGGCTCGATCCCAAGACCACCGGATCATGACCTGAGCTGAAGGCAGATGCTTAACCAACTGAGCCATCCAGCCATCCCTGATCTACTTTTTCACCAAGGGCTGTGGAAAGAAACGTGGGAAGGGGGGGGTGGGTCACTGCCCTCATGTCCTCTTCGCCATAGGAATTATCTTAGCAGTGACTTGCTGTGTTAAGGAGGTTCTTAATTAATGCTGCGAAATCCTTTTTTATTGTTGTTGAGATTCCTTTTCTTCCCATCGTTAGATGTAGCTGGTGTTTTCTGTTTTCAGAACATGTAGGTGCTGAGGTCCCCATAAAGTCTGCCTGCCACCTTCGCTTTATAGACTTTACCAGGAAAAAGGTGTGTGAGTAGGGTTCAGAAAAGCCTCTGCACTTCATGTATAAACTTGGGCTCACATTGCCGCATTCAAGCGGTAGATATGTAGACAGCATGCTTAGAGTACAGAGTTCTGACTTTTTGAATGATAAAAGTAGCCCATCTTCTACTAAAAAGATAAGTTATGCAGAAATATCTAAAATAAAAAGTGAAATTCTTCCCAACTGCTCTCTCTAGAATAAGCTACTGTTAACTGTTCTGTGTATCTAGCTCCAGAAATCGGAATTGTTTATGCATTATAAACACATATATGCGCATGTGCATACACCTTTTGTTTTCCCCCTCACAGTGTGTGTATGGTGTCTTTCGGAAAATGATAGTACCGGAGGGTCTACCCTTTGTTTTTCTAATGGTGCCAGAGCATTCTATAGGTTGCGTGGCTCATAGTCATTTCCCTGCAGGTAAGTATTTATACTGTTTCCATCCTTTGCCATTAAAAGCAAATATCTGTAAGGCACTTGGGTGGCTCAGTCAGTTAAGTGTCCAACTCTTGGTTTTAGCTCGGGTCATGATCTCAGGGTCATGAGGATGAGCCCCACATCAGGCTCTGCAGTAGGTGTGGAACCTGCTTAAGATTCTCCTCTGGCTCGGCTCCTCTGCCCCCTCTCTCACTCTTTTTCTCAAACAAATAAATCTATTTTTTAAGAGCATATATCTTTGTGCAATGATCTTTATACAATTTTGAAACTTGCCATAGCATAAGATTTCTAGAACAAGCTTGCTGAGTCAAAAGTGTATGTGCATTTCTATTTTCATACCTACTGAAATAGCCTTCCAAACACGGGGTCCCAGTTAATTCATCTCAGGGGTGTATAAGTATACCAGATGACACACAAGCCTACTAACCTTGTACATGGTTAGCTTTGAAATTTCGCCCAAAAAGAGTCTAAAAACAGGATACTGATCAGGTGAATTTTGGTTTTTGTTTGTTTGCGTTTTTGTAATTTTGGGTGGGTGTAGGGTCGCCTCATATGCTTGCCTCTTCCCATCTCCTGTGTTCGTTTTTTTGGTTGGAGTATTCATGCTTTTTGTGTTGATGTATTGAAAACGTATATATTGACGTAATAAAACGTATGAGTTTTACCCTTTCGTTAGTGGTTATTTTGAAACCTTGCACAGAGCCCTGTAGGTTCCTTGAAGATGATCTTGAGTGAAAAATGGCCTGGCTGGCAGGGTCTCGGGGCTCCTATGCTCCTTCCAACCCCTTACCCCGACCACAGAGAAACACCGACCAGAGTAGCCCAACTTTTACCTGCACCTCATGTTGGACTTTGAAATTAAACAAAGGCTCTTGAGGCTAAAAAGATGTTGAAAAAGCACTGCTATGGGAGGAAGAGCACCAAATTTGTCATAAAATGGTCTGTCTCAGGCTCTACAGCTTAGCACTTTCAAATAAGAAAAGCCCTTAGAGATTAAATGTTAAGTTCCTGTTTTATTACAGACACCTAAATCACGTAAACTGTTCTGTGAATATATGTTGATATACATAAAATGCTCACAGATGGCTTTCCTAACTTCCGTAATGCCTCAATACTGATGTGTATTTTCTTCTTCATAATAGCTTCCACATATATTTGAAACTGGAAGTATGCATATGACTATAGATCATGCTCAGGGCTTATTATTATTTTGGTTATTTATCATATTACTGCATTGAGTCCACTGATGATGTGTTCCTCTGAAGACTCTCTACTAACTGGAGGCCAGTGGGAATGTGCTGCCCACCACTGAGAATAGCTAATGGGAGCTAACCTTTCAATTATGCAAATGGAGGCCCTCAGATACCAGGGTGGTCTCCCTACCCTTGATGTCTTCATTCCTTGTGCTGTGCACTTTTCCCCACTTTGCCATTCTTTGCTGATTAATCTTGGGCAGATTTTCCTGGTATGCCTGAATCTCAGTTCTTTCCTCTCTCTTTCAATGAGAGTACTAATGAATGCATGCATTGACATTCTGACTAAGGTAGGGCTGGAGGGATAATGAATGTTCTTACCTTTTGTGAATAGCATAGTAACTTACAAAAATGTGAAGAATAATTCAAGTACTTCTGGCCCTTTATGATGGTGTTAAAATAGAATTGCCAGTTTGAACAGCAACTGTAGTAATTCACTGTGTTTTGTTTTTAGCATATTCCCAAATCAGGTAGACCAGTGTTGATATTTTAGCTCTTGTAGCTTCTGTTTCCCTAGTTTAATTTTTTAGATTTGAAGGGGAAAAAAAGAAAGGAGGAAGGAAAATGTAACTGCGTGTGGCTTTCATTCTTTCATACTGCGTGAAATGAGAGCAGAACCATAATTCTAAAGGGTCAAGGTAGTCGCCTGAGGGCATTCTTTGGAATTCTTCTTTCTGTGTTTGTTCACTTAAGAAGGGCCTAATTTCTACCAACATCTACAGGACTCTTTTATACCAATTTAACTATTAAATAAGACTTGTTATAACAGATTTATTCAAAGACTTATTCAAAACAGCTTTTTTTTAAAAAAAATGGGGAAGTGGTGGGTATTTATATTACAGGATATTTACTCTTACATACTCAAAAATCTTCTTTATCCCTTTTAAAAATTGCAGTTATCTAGGCTTATTTCAGAATTATTCATTCAGTTATTTCTACAGATACTCTAGGGTCTTTGGATGCATCAGAAAACAAAACAGCAGAAAGTTCTGTCTTCCTAGCATTTATACTCTAGCAGAGGAACACATATGATAAACAATAAACCTAACACAAAAGTAAATTATGTAGTATATATGAAGGTGATATATGCAATGAAAAGAAAAATGATCAGGAGAAGGGGATAAAGAGTACAGTACATGGAGCACCTGGGTGCTCAGTCAGTTAAGCATCTAGCTCTTGGTTTCAGCTCAGGTCATGGTCTTGGAGTCCTGAGATCGAGCTCTGTGTTGGGCTCTGCACTCATCACAGAGTCTGTTTAGGATTCACTCTCTCCCTCTCCCCCTCAGCCTCACCCCTATCTCTCTCAAATAAGTAAATAAATAAATCTTATTTTAAAAAGAGTACTATATAATTGGAGGTTACAGTTTTAAGTTGGGTGGTCAGAGTAGACTTCTTTGAGATAATTTTTGAGTGTCGAGTTGAAAGTGGTGAGTGTGCCATATGCTAACAACCCCAGGTCAGGAGTGTGCCTTCAGTGTTGGAAGAATATCAGAGGGTCCAATTAACCATGGAGAAGTGATCAAGTTGGGGAGTAGTATAAGATGGCAGAGAGGTAACTTGGAGAAGAGAGCACAGATCTTTTGGTAACATGGAGAAGAGAGCTTAGTTAGATGTTTTAGAACCTGATAGGCCCTTTTAAGGATCTATTTGAGAAGCATATTATTATGTGAAGTTCTACTGTTCATCCCAAGTTACAGAATCAATGATAGACGTGCAGATTGTTTATTCTGTCAGTCCCAAGTGTAAAACATAAAATGGAAGGGGAAACAAACCATGAGAGACTGTGGACTCTGAGAAACAAACTGAGGGCTTTGGAGGGGAGAAGTTGGGGGTTGGGTGAGCCTGGTGGTGGGTATTATGTAGGGCACGTACTGCATGGAGCACTGGGTGTGGTGCATAAACAATGAATTTTGGAACACTGAATACTAAAATAAAATAAAATTTTTAAAATACCACAAAAAATAAATAAATTAAAAATAAAAATAGTGTTACTTTTGTATAATATACATACAAATAAATTTATAAATCATAAATATATAGTTGGCCGAATTACCAAAAAGTGAACACATTTTCATAGTCAGAACTAATTAGCAGTTCACGGAACCTCAGTAGCTTCCCTCATGCCAAACATCAGTGTCCCTTTTCTCCTTCCCAAAGACGGCCGCTATCCTCAGTGATAATGCTGTATGTTAGTATTAACCGCTTTTATTATATTTGCTTTTATGCAGGTTTCCTTTTTCTATGTTATGATGGCGTAGTTCTAAGATTCTAGGCATAACCATTGTTTGTTTTCTTTTAGAAGTTTTACCATTTTAGGTTTTACATTTATATCTTACATCATTTTGAGTTAACTCTCACCTAAGGTGTAAGTTATGGATCAAGGTTCTCTGATATTCCAGCACCATTTAGTGAAAGTTAATTAATCATATGTGGATGGTGAGCCATGTAAACTATATGGACCCTAGGAACCATACATGAGTCTGTTTATGGATTTTCTGTTGTGTACATCAATCTACAAGAACCATTCTCCAGTTCTCACATGGTCTGGACAACAATAGCTGTGCAGTAAATTTGGAAATCAAGCAGTGTGGTTTGCTCTGTTTTTCCAAAATTGTTTTTCTTTTATAAAAAATCCAGCTGGGATTTTGATTGGAATTTTGTTGCATCTGTGGATTAGTGTGAGGAGAAATGACATCTTAACTACATTGAGTCTTGCAATACATTTTATCTTTCCATTTATTTAGATTTGTAATTTCTTTAAATATTTTATTTATTTGCAAGAAAGAGAGAAAGCAAGAGAGAGCATGAGTGGGGAGGAGAGGGAGAAGCAGGCTCCCTGTGAGGAGGGACCCCCATGTGAGACCTGATCCCAAGACCCCGAGATCATGACCTGAACCAAAAGCAGATGCTTAACCAACTGAGCCACCCAGGTGCCCCAAGATTTGTAATTTCTTTAATCAATGTTTTTCAGTTACAGCATGGAAGTCTTGTGCATATTTTATAAGATTTATAATGAGGTATTTATGGGGTTTGGTGCTTTTATAAATACTTTAGAAATTTCAATTTCCAACTGTTTATTATTGCTATATAGTAATAAGACTGATTTTTTAAATAATGACTTCGTGTCCTGTGATCTTATTAAACTAGTTTATTAATTCTAGTTGCTTTTTTTTTCTTTTAATGTGGGGAATTTTTAATGGAAAAAAAGTCATATTTTCTGCAAATGGAGACAGTTTCTTTTCTTTTTAATCTATGCCTTTTCTTATTCTTGTCCTATTTCACTAGCTAGGACCTCCAGTGAGATATTCAACAGAAGTCACAAGAGTGGACATTCTTACCATTCTTGTTCCCAGTCTTAAGGAAAAGCTTTGAATCTTTTGCCATTAAGTATAATATGAGATGTAAGGTTATTGTAGATGTTCTTTATCAAGTTGAGGAATTCCATGTCTGTTCCTAGTTATCTGAGAGTTTTAATCATAAAAACATATTAAATTTTGTCAAATGATCTTATGCATCAGTTGATAGGATAATATTTCTCCAATAACCTATTAATATGTTGGATGGCATTGGTTAATTTTTAATGTTGTATCAGCCTACGTTACGAGGACAAATGCCACTTGGTCATGTACTAATCATTTTATGTATTGCTGGATGTAACTTACTAGTAGTTTGTTGAGGATTTTTGCATCAATGTTCATGAGGGATATTGGTATATCATTTTCTTTTCTGTAATGTCTTCGTCCAGATTTGGTAGCAGGGTAATGCTTGCTTCATAAAAGGTGTTGGGAAGTGTTCCCTCCTCTCTTATATTCTGGGAGAATTTATGGGAATTGGTTTTATTCCCTAAATGTTTGGTAGACTCTGCTAGTGGAATCACCTGAATCTGGAATTTTCTTTGTTAGAAGTCTTTTATCTACAAATTCAACTTATTTTAAAGTGAACTTTAACAGTTTGTATTTTTCAGGAAATTGATCTATTTACTCTAACTGGCTGCATTTATAGTTACAGTGATGGTTTACTCTATCCTTTTATTATCACTTTTATATCTGTAGATACTCTGGTGTTTTTCCCTCTCTTGTTCATGATATTTATGATTTATATCTTACCTAATTTTTTCTCTTGATCAATCTGGTTAGAGTTTATCTTTTTTTTTTATTTCTTAAAAGAATCAGCTTTTGTTTCCATCAATATTGTCTCTATTGTTTCTGTTCTCAATTTCATTGATTTCTGCTGTTTCATTTCTCTTTCTTGCCTTGGGTTTAATTTGCTCTTCTCTATTTTCTTAAAGTTAAAGCTTCAGTCATCGATTTGAGGTCTTTTGTCTTTTCTAATATAAACACTTAATTAATAAGTACTGCTAGAGCTGCAGCCTAACAAATTTTGGCATGTTGTACTTTCATTTTCCTTCAAGATATTTTCTAATTTCCCTTATGATTTCCTTTTGACTCAAGGGTTATATAGAAGTTTTTTTTCCAAATACTTGGATTCTTTTTTCTACCTTTCTGTTAATGTCTTCTAGTTTATTTCCTTATAGTCTATGAACATATTTTGTATTACTTCAGTTCTTTTACATTCGTGAAGGTTTGTGTCATGTCCCAGAAATATTCTGTCTTGGTGAATGTTCCATGCTTTTTCCAAAGTAATTGTATTCTCCTGTTGTTGGGTGGAGTGTATAATTGTCAACTAGGTCAAGTTGACTGATGGTGCTGTTTAATTTTTTTTATTATTACTGATTTTATGTCTGCCTATTCAGCTACTGAGACAAGGGACTAAAACCCTGACTATAATTGTAGGTTTGTCTAGTTCTCATTTTAGTTGTATGAGTTTTATTTGTGTATTTTAATGTATTTTGAAGCTCTACTAAATGTATACACAGTAGGACTATTAGGTTTTCTTGATCCCAGAATTGATCCTTATATCATTATATGATGTGCTTCTTTAATTCTAAAAATATTCTTATTCTGATCTCTATTGATGTGACTATATCTTTTGTTGATTAACTAATCACATTTCTTTTTCTAGCCATTCATTTTGTTTGTTTGTTTTTTCCTATATATGTCTTTATATTTGAAGTGGGTTACTTTTGGACAGCAAATAAAGTTGAATCTTACTTTTCTTTTTATTCAAACTGGCTATCTCTGTATGTTAATTCACATGTTTAGACAATTTACATTTAATGTGATTATTGATATAGCTGTATTAAAATTCACCAATCTTGCTGGCTTTAAAATTTTTTCTGTTTTCTGTTTTTTGTTGCATTGTGTATTTTTCACAATCATTTTATTTCTACTATTTGTTTATTAGACTCTTGAATTTAATGTTAGTTTCGCATTTTGATTTATAATATATACCATTAATTAATCATGGTCTATCTTCAAATAATATTATATCATTATATGTACAGTGTCAGGACCTGACTCCTGACTGTACTGTACTCCCAATCTTCTTGCTGTCTTTTATGCTCTTGCCATTCTTTTTATTTGCGTATATGCTATAAACACACAGCATACTGTTGCTAATTTTGCCTTAGATAGTTTTAAGAGCAGTTAAAAATAAGAGAAAAATTATGTAGGCTTGTCTACCACTCTTCATTTTTTTGTGTATGAATCCAGGTATCCTGTATGGTGTCTTATTCCTTCTTCCTAGAGAACTTCCTCTAACACTTGTTGCTGTATAGGTCTGCTGAAAATGAATTCCCTCTTAATTTTTGTTTCCCTGAAATAGTTTTTAATTCACTTTCATTTTGAATGATAGTTTTGCTGGTGATAGAATTGTGCTAACTGCTTTTTCCTTTCATCACTTTAAGATGTCCTTCCATTATTACATTATTCTCTCACTTGCATAGTTTTGTTTTGTTTGGTTTTGGTTTTGTTTGTTTGTTTTTTTGTTTGGAGAGAGAGAGTGAGCATGCGAGTGGGTGGGAGAAAGAGAGAGAGGATGTGTAAACAGGCTCCGTGCCCCAGTGAGGACTCAGAACTCTGAGATCATAACCTGAGCTAAAATCAAAAATCAAGAGTAGGACACTTAATCGACTGAGCCACCCAGGCTCCCCTGCTATTATTTTTGACTTGATGTTCATAAAGCCAGGAAGGTGCTTTCTGTTCTGTTTCAGCCTCAGTTTTAGGGAAGTATTGTGTCTCTGGGTCTCAGGAGCAGATCATCTCAGTGATTCTGTCTCTCCCCCAGTTTGTTTTCTCCCTATCCCCCCAACCCCTGGTGGGTCTTTACTCGTATAGTAAGGGCAACAGGGTTCACTACCCTTTTCCCAAGGGCTCAAGACTTTTGTTCTGAGCTTTACACCTCTTACACAGCCATTGTAGCTCCCCTTGCCGTCCTCCACCAGGACAGACACTTTATCAGGACTCTCGTTCTACCTCAAGTCTCTCCTGAGAGTATCTGGTTAGATTTGTAGAGAAAATCCTACAAAGGCACATGAATTGAATTCCCTTTCTATCTACACTACCCAGGAACATTATGCTCTACCAGTCTCACCAGCTTTAACACTTTCTGAATGATTTAGATGATTTCTTCTTACCGAGTAGTATGGCACTCAAAAGAATTTACCTCAGGTAAGCAAGTGCCCAAATTCTGTCTGTCCTTGGAGGCATCCAACTTTCCCTAGATTTCAGATTAGTTTCTCTACAGCCTCAGTTGCCTAATGGTACAAAGAAAGTTGTAGATTTGCAGACTATCTGGCATGTGTTTTATTTGTTTTGTTTTTGTTTTTGTTTTGTCATAAGGATGGGAACAGTGGTCTTTTCAGGTTTATCCATCTTATATAGCTCACTTCATTTTCATTTATGTGTAGTTTTCCATTGTATGAAAAGCACCCCATAACTCTTCTTTTCTCAAGAGAAATTTATATTATTTATAGTTGGCATCATTATTATAGTGTTTCTATGATCACGTATCTTTTTGTACACATATAGGAATATTTCTGTAAGGTATAGACATAGGAGGAAAATTGATGAGTTACAGAGTACAGATTTGTGTATATGAGTGAAAAGGTATATGTGTATAATTTCGATAAATTATTTTCATAAATGTTTTCAGTGAAGTATAACTTATAGAAAAGTACAAACATCTTAAATGACCACAGGACATCTTTTAAACTCTAACATGCTAGATCTATGGATATTCCACATACTCAAACATTAACTGAGAACTTGTTCCATACTATGCATGTAGGAAATGACAGATGAGGGAGAAGTCACTGCCACTAAGGAGTTTCAAAGATAAGATATGATCAAATGCTGTACAGAAAAAAAAAAAAATGAGTGAAGAGAGAGAAACCCTAACTGGGAAAATCAAGAAAAGCATATTGGAGATCCCATTGGATTTTGACCTTTAAGTTTGTTGTAGTGTAGGGGGGTACCTGAGTTGTTGTTAAGTGTCTGCCTTTGTCTCAGGTCCTGGGATTGAACCCCACATTTGGTCCCTATTCCACCGGAAGCCTGTTCTCCCTCTCTCACTTGCCCTGCTTGTTTTCCGTCTCTTACTGCATCTGTCTCTGTAAAACAATAAATAAATAAATACAAAATCTTTTTTAAAAATCAGTTCGGTAGTGTAGGTATCAGCTAAGAACTGGTATCTAGACATTTGGGCTTGACTTTTAGTTTCTGCACATCCTAGTTGGATAAAACTCTGTCTTCCTTCCTCTAAAATGTAAATAATCTTAATATCAACATAAATTAAATAATGCACCATCAGGCACAACTTCAGTGGTCAAGAAATGTTAGCTGCCATTGTCATCCTCATCATCATCCTATATCAATTTTACCTTAGAGTTATCTTCTTCAGAAATCTCATAGATCTTAGAGTCATTATGTCAGGAAAGAAACCCATGGCCTTGTTTATAGGAATTATTGAGGTTATCTGGGTCTTTTGCCCTGGAAGAAATAATCTTAGATCCTTCATTAAGGAATCGCAAACCTTTCAGGATCACCAGGTCCAAAATTCCCACAGATGAGAAAACCAAGTCCTAGAGAGAAAAAGGAACATGTCCGGGGTTGCATTCCTCTGAGAGAGGTGCTTGTCGAAGTCCCTCAGGTATTCTCAGAGCTCTGAGGAGTGAAACATTGTCTTACTTCTCTTTTATTATCCACAAAACCTTGTGTAGGATACTTTGTGGATCTTTATGGAAAATAGGAAAGAGTTCTTACTCCCTTACATTCCTCCTAGCCCACTCAAGGGCATGAGTGAGCAAGTTTATAAATATTTTGTAAATACGTTTTGTTGTTTTTCCTAAATCAAGTGTAATTTATACAGATAATGATCTAGGCAAGAAGGAATAAAGTAGAATCTGGAGAATCCTGCTTATTACTCTCTCTTTCTTCTGTGTGTTTCAACTACAAAATTCTTCATTATTGTACATCCCAATTCCTTTTATCGGTGCCTGCAGTGCCAGTGGGCAAACAGCATCCTTTATGCAATGAGAGAATTCTAAAAGCTTATTTCTTCCAGCTAGCATAAAACTCCATTTCCACAATGGTAGCAGTGGTGGATTTTAACCAATGTTTTAATGGTGAATATAATCAGAACATGAAAAGATCTAAATGCGTACTTTGAAGGAATTTGCAAAGATGACTAGGACGACCCAAAAAAGCACAATTCAGTTTGTTACTTTCGCATCTGTGTTTATTTTTTTCCTTTCTCTTGTGCATATTGAGGACTTTTTAAGATTATATTTTAAAAACCAAGTAAATAGTTTCTGAGATGTTCACTGATGGGGTAGATAAGTATGTTCTTTGTAGATGTGATTATTAAATGATTCAGAGGGCTAACCCCATACTGACATTTTTTTCCTTTATTCATGAGTGATTTTTAAGATTCTCTTCACCACCACCCCCAGCAGATAATTATATGTTCTTATTTTTGTATTTATATCTAATAAATTTCACTCCAGACATCCAGTATCCCAGGTACAGATTTGACTCAAGAGAAAAATTTGCACTTCTCTTAGTGTCCTTTATGTTCTTAAAGTCTCAGTTGGTGAGGGCAGGGGAAGGAGAGGAAGCTGAACCAAAACTAATAGGGCAATTGATGGATGATTTTGAACAAAGTAGACCCTATGAATCATTGTGAAGTTTTCTACTGTTTCCCTCAATTTATAGAACCAGTCCCAGCAATTAATGTAGCATTTAGAGCTTGTACACTTGTGCCACACAGATACATACGGAATTCATGAATCAGATTAAAAACTGGCCTTCGAATAATAGAAACTACGTACTATGTACAGCTTCATAGGCATGCGTCTGTTAATCTCCAGTGAGATAACAAATACCTTGGTTATTTAATTGTGGTAACTCCATAACTCATTTATTCAATCCTGCGTGGCCCTCGGGCTCTTCGGCGACATCCCTTTATGCATGCTTCATTTTGTGCTAGTTTTTGTGCTGAACCCTTTACGTAAGCGCTTGAGCTTATGTAATCATATCAGTGACCTATTAAATCTTTACCATTATTATGGTGGTTTACCTGATACCAAAAGAGAAAAGTAGGGTTTACTCTTAAGTTAAAAGGATGGTAGATAGTGGCAAATTTTAATTTTAAGTAGTGCCTCCAGAAGATGAATTCTTAATCAGTATTTATTGTTCATTCTTTTCGATAGATCTCTGTGTGCCTGCTACGTGTTAGGCAGAATTCTAGGCCCTCTTCTAGTGGCATTGTTAAGGTCCCAGCCAGATGATACCAGATACCACACAAAGGCTACACTGTGCCCCTTGGAACTGCCAGGCTCCGCAAAGTTAATGCCACTGCAGAATTCAAGACCCCCTCCCCTGGAGCAAAATCTGGCTTATTTTAGAAGAACTCTTTCCCCCAAGGGGATTTGGTTATTGGGCTTAATTAGATACCTGTCATGGGCAATACATCCCAATACTACCTTAGGACATGGTAACCTGGCTTTGGGGAAGTCACATGGTCTGGCTCTCTCAGTAGATGAGTAGATGAGAAGTTGCCCCAAAATGTACACCGAGGTCATAACTGAGAAGATAAGCCACAATAAGGAGTTCGCTTGGGAGCAGTTTCACACCCTCACCTTACCAGTATTACTGATAATGGCACTGACTCAGTTCAGAAGTAGAGGTGAAGCTCATTCGTACCCTCGGAGCACATCGAAAATCTCCTCTCCCCCTTCTCAAGGCGGCATTACAGCCCGTTCTCGTGCCTATGGCTCTGGGCTAGAGGACTGAGCTTTTCTATTCACTTCTAGTAAGTGAAATTCCACTCAACCTTCCCCCTCACCTGGATTCCCTAAATTCCCTTTCAAATAAATTAACTGGATTCCTCCTGGTCAAGTGGCCTTAGAAGTCTCTTTGTTGTTCCACACGTTCTCCTTTCCTCTCTTGTAGTATTCATTCTGGCTTAGCTGAGGGCTGTTTGTGCACGTGTTGACCACTCAGACTCTGCATGCCGAATGAAGCAGAGCTGGGAGATGAGTTTATTGCAAGGGGCTCCATCCGCAAGCCAGGGAAATTCAAGGCTATGAGAGCGGTGGGTCCCGAGTTTCTCGCAGGCTAAGGGACTTTTGGGGGATCGATGTGGAAGTCATTTGGCTTTTTCAGCTGATTGGTTGCCTAGTAGTCTTCCTATTTGAATCAATGTAGCTGAGTCCAGGGAACTAAGAAGTCCAGAGAGGGTGTGAGCAGATTTGGTACTTGGAATTGGCTGGCGTCTTCTGCTGAGCTCTGAGAAGAAGCTGTAAATTTCTGTAAAGCCAGGTTAAATTTCCTTTATGCTCCTGTGCTGACTGTATACATTTTTTCCTCAACACCGTTGGCTCCATTTTAGTTTAGTTCTAGTGTATTCTCCAGGCAAGGCCCAGGAAGGAGGCTTGCCTGCTCATGAGCTACGGGGGGCCGGGCAGATTACTGTACACCTCTCCAAGACTTAGTGCTCATATCTGTGTAATGGGGACAGTGATAATAGGCCCTCCAACCTTTGGGTAATTGTGATAATTAAATGAGAAAACACATGCCAAGCAGCCAACCCAGTGCCTCACACACAATCAGAGCTTAATCAACCCTAGTTATTATTATCCTCAGCCAACATGTATTAAACATTTACAAAGATCCAGACACTAAATATAAGTACTTGTTCAATGGACTAGAATTTAGTGCCTCAAACACTTCACTCTGATGTCTACCATATGGATAACAAAGCTTTATTATGCCATTTGGATTTGGTTCCAAACCCAACTGTATCCCTTGTATTCAAGCCAGCTCCTGGGCCACCTGGATAACTTTTCTGGCATTTCGATGAACACGCTGATGTGATACAGGCATAATTAGACTTTGCATCTATTCCCAAGAGTGCTTTGTGAGGGGGAGCCAAGATGTTCAAGGACTATAGAAGCGGGTATAGGTTTGCTATTAAAGGACCTCGGCATAGACTCATTTCCTTTTTGGCTGATGTTGGTTACAATAATCTAAGTCTGCTTTTAAGATTGTATCTCTGAAGAGACAAAATAATAGGGCATTCTAACTGCTTGAAAAAAATGAAGAAGAAGCAGCAGCAGTAATTGACTTTTATGTGTAGGCCAGGACTCCACAAGGGATTTGTTGAAAAAAGCAATTGTTTTCATGGTCATGTGTGTTGGTTTGGATTTTCTGTTGTTGTGTATTTTGAAAGAAGGCTTTGGCTAATCATTGTGATTTCCCAAGCAGCTGGTCTTCTCCTGGCATTGTTACAGGGTCAGTCTATTTCCCCTAATCCGACCATAATGTCATAAAATGCTGGCTGTTCCCTTGGCAACTGTTCAGGGTAGGCTAGCCACTCTCTCTGCCTCCAGCCAGGGGTGGGCTGCAGGCAGGCCCCTACAGGCCACAGGGAAGCATAGCGCCTTAGTAAGTGCCTTTGCATCCACAGATCGCTTATGTTATTTTCATTCTGTTTAGAGAGAATCCAAACGTAAATTTCACAGGAGGAAAAGAACATATACCCTACCGAAATGATTTGTTTTCTCCCCCACCCATTGTTTTGTCTTTTTTTTTTTTTTCTTTTTTACTGAGTAAAATTTCTGCCTACTTTTGGCCTTGTCTGTTCAAATGAGAAAATTGATATAAAATCAGAAACTATAACTGATAAATTATGAAGTGCTCCATAAGGACTTCAGTATCTCATAGTCATTTCTTGTTCTCTCTCTTTTCTTTTAAATATTTTATTTATTTAATAGGGAGAAAGCACAAGTAGGGGGAGCAGTAGGCAGAGGGAGAAGCAGGCTCCCCTGCTATGTGCTCTCCCAATTCCACTTTCCAAGTCAGTCAGAGTTTATACCTCCCTTCATAGCTATTGAAATCAATATTAGTGAGACCTTTTCCAGATCTTCTTTCTTATTTATTCTCTTCTGAAATCCTATATGATTTGGGTTTAGTACCAAATAAATTAATGGATTTTTTTTGGTTTGGGGGGGCGTTTAGGGTTTTGTTTTTGTCTTTACTTCTGGAAAGTGAACAACATTTGAATGTACTTAGGAAGCCAAGACCAAGTTATAGGAAATAACTAACCCTGTGTTCCTAAATACTGCGCTGATCTTACGTATTCCTCAACACTTAGCATAATACTAAGTATCAGGTATGAGTATAAAAAATATTACAGTAATCTCAATTACTCACAAATCATTGATAACAGCTCCTTTACTAGTAGAGGAAAAGCTACTTTTGACCTTTGTTCTCTCTGAAAACTAAGCAATGAGAAGCAAGCGGTACCTTCATTTGTTTTTGATGATTGCATGAAAACAGGCATTTGTAAATAATTGAAAGGGGGAAATTTGGATCCTTGAAAAGACTGTAATGTTTTCAAGTAGATTTGAAAACAAACCAGTATGGAAGCCAACACAAAGTGTTTAGGGCGAATCAGTCTATTCCCTGTCATCTCTTCATCATTTGCAGTTTGTGGGGATGCCCAGTGTCATGGCCACTGGCTTTCAGAGTGGTAGGGTTGGCATAGAGACTGGTGCAGCTCTACAGATCCACCCCACGGCCCTGACCTTGTCGACAGCAAAGCTTTCTGAAGAATCAGTGCAGGCTGGTGCACAGTGGGCAATGACCCACCAGGGGACCATTTTGAACAAGAGCTAGTTTGCACCAATGGATATCTCTGAATGAATGGAAAACCCATCTCCAGATTTCCAAAGGCCTGCTAAAGCAGTTGGCTCTGGAGGATAGAAATACACAAATGAATGTAACAAACCGGATGCCTCCTCTGCAGCTGTTTCTGCTTGAGATGCCAGGCTTTCCCCTCCCTGCTGCTGGTGCCTGTCCCTCCCCTTCTACAGCCCATCACCCCTTCTTCCATGTTTACAAGTATTTTTCCTGCTACTGCCACTCCCCACCCCAACACAAAACCCAGCCCTGTTCACATTCTTGTGGGCTGTGGGGCGGAGAGGAGTTTTGCCTGGCTTGAAACGGTTGTAACTTCACTTTGTATAGACAACAAAAATGGAAAACCAGATCTTGTGTTTGTCTCAAAACTGAAATTCCAAATCCTAACCCAAAGTGAAGAAACAGACGCTGGAGAGGCCTGGGATGTCTGGGCTCACTTCAAACAAAAGCAGCGAGGGAATCGCTTTCAAACACCTATTTTAGGAGTTTACATTTTTGTTCTTCCCTCTGATTCTTAGTATTCTCAGTGTGCTAGAAATAATGCTTTTAGGGAAGAATGTGGCTCATAATGTGATGCACATCAAATAATGGCCCAAGTGCAAGGATGAGCAGAGTCCCTCTTCCTGGGTAGTGAGATATCTAGTAGGTATCTCGGTTAGCAGCCTTGGGCTTCTAGAACAGATGCGTGGGAAGTCACCTATTCACCCCCTTCATTGGACAAATGGGCAGAACAACAGCCGGGCGAAGGAAAGGACTTGCTCAAGATACTCCAGCAAGTTTGTGGGTTTTTATACTAAAATCCAGATCTCATGATATCTTCCCAGGGTTCTCTATATTTTTCTAGTACATCTACTGGTGGTTTTCTTGTGAGCGATAGTGCACAGTGTGTGTAATTTAACAGAACTGTTTAATGCTTGACAGAAGAATTAGGCTTCGTCATATTAATCATTTTCAAGCTCTTCTGTGTAGTATCTTCTACTGCTGTTTTCTCTCTTGAGCAATTTCTTTCCCTAAGTCTCTAAGCAGTTGCCAGGGTTTTGTGGTTCCATGTCATTGGACAGGTGTTACTCTAAAACCATATATATATATGTATATATATATATGCACACACACACATATATATTATAAAATACAAGGTAGCATAAGAAGCACTCTCTCTTTAGTCTTCAGTTTCATTTTCAATTATGTATCTGTGAGCAGCAGCCTAGTAGTGTGGAAAGAGTACATATTTTACAGTTCTACATCCCAGGGTTTATACAGCTTTCTAGTAATATGGCCTTGGGCATATTTTTAACCTTTCTGAGAGTTATATTCTTTAAAAACAGACAAACAAACAAACAAACAAACAAAAAACACAGGTGAGTCTCCCTTGCAGTGTTACTATTGGATTATACGTGTGAAGCACTTGACATCTTGTAAGCCCGAAGCACATGCCAGCTTCCTTCCAGCCTTCCATGGCCAGCCATCTGTTTTCGACCCAGCTTGGGTTGTGTGGAGACGAGAAGATAATTTTTTTTTTTTTAATTTTTTTATTTTTTATAAACATATATTTTTATCCCCAGGGGTACAGGTCTGTGAATCACCAGGTTTACACACTTCACAGCACTCACCAAAGCACATACCCTCCCCAATGTCCATAATCCCACCCCCTTCTCCCAAACCCCCTCCCCCCGGCAACCCTCAGTTTGTTTTGTGAGATTAAGAGTCACTTATGGTTTGTCTCCCTCCCAATCCCATCTTGTTTCATTTATTCTTCTTCTACCCACTTAAGCCTCCATGTTGCATCACCACTTCCTCATATCAGGGAGATCATATGATAGTTGTCTTTCTCTGCTTGACTTATTTCGCTAAGCATGATACGCTCTAGTTCCATCCATGTTGTTGCAAATGGCAAGATTTCATTTCTTTTGATGGCTGCATAGTATTCCATTGTGTATATATACCACATCTTCTTGATCCATTCATCTGTTGATGGACATCTAGGTTCTTTCCATAGTTTGGCTATTGTGGACATTGCTGCTATAAACATCGGGGTGCATGTGTCCCTTTGGATCACTACATTTGTATCTTTAGGGTAAAATACCCAATAGTGCAATTGCTGGGTCATAGGGCAGTTCTATTTTCAACATTTTGAGGAACCTCCATGCTGTTTTCCAGAGTGGCTGCACCAGCTTGCATTCCCACCAACAGTGTAGGAGGGTTCCCCTTTCTCCGCATCCTCGCCAGCATCTGTCATTTCCTGACTTGTTGATTTTAGCCATTCTGACTGGTGTGAGGTGATATCTCATTGTGGTTTTGATTTGTATTTCCCTGATGCCGAGTGATATGGAGCACTTTTTCATGTGTCTGTTCGCCATCTGGATGTCTTCTTTGCAGAAATGTCTGTTCATGTCTTCTCCCCATTTCTTGATTGGATTATTTGTTCTTTGGGTGTTGAGTTTGCTAAGTTCTTTATAGATTCTGGACACTAGTCCTTTATCTGATATGTCGTTTGCAAATATCTTCTCCCATTCTGTCAGTTGTCTTTTGATTTTGTTAACTGTTTCCTTTGCTGTGCAAAAGCTTTTGATCTTGATGAAATCCCAGTAGTTCATTTTTTCCCTTGCTTCCCTTGCCTTTTGCGTTGTTCCTAGGAAGATACTGCTGCGGCAGAGGTCGAAGAGGTTGCTGCCCGTGTTCTCCTCAAGGATTTTGATGGATTCCTTTCGTACATTGAGGTCCTTCATCCATTTTGAGTCTATTTTTGTGTGTGGTGTAAGGAAATGGTCCAATTTTATTTTTCTGCATGTGGCTGTCCAATTTTCCCAGCACCATTTATTGAAAAGGCTGTCTTTTTTCCATTGGACATTCTTTCCTGCTTTGTCGAAGATAAGTTGACCATAGATTTGAGGGTCTATTTCTGGGCTCTCTATTCTGTTCCATTGATCTATGTGTCTGTTTTTGTGCCAGTACCATGCATGTCTTGATGATGACAGCTTTGTAATAGAGCTTGAAGTCCGGAATTGTGATGCCACCAACGTTGGCTTTCTTTCTTTTTCAATATCCCTTTGGCTATTCGAGGTCTTTTCTGGTTCCATATAAATTTTAGAATTATTTGTTCCATTTCTTTGAAAAAGATGGATGGTACTTTGATAGGAATTGCATTAAATGTGTAGATTGCTTTAGGTAGCATAGACATTTTCACAATATTTATTCTTCCAATCCAGGAGCATGGAACATTTTTCCATTTCTTTGTGTGTTCCTCAATTTCTTTCATGAGTACTTTATAGTTTTCTGAGTATAGATTCTGTGTCTCTTTGGTTAGGTTTATTCCTAGGTATCTTATGGTTTTGGGTGCAATTGTAAATGGGATTGACTCCTTAATATCTCTTTCTTCTGTCTTGCTGTTGGTGTAGAGAAATGCAACTGATTTCTGTGCATTGATTTTATATATCTGACACTTTACTGAATTCCTGTATAAGTTCTAGCAGTTTTGGAGTGGAGTCTTTTGGGTTTTCCACATATAGTATCATATCATCTGCGAAGAGTGATAATTTGACTTCTTCTTTGCCGATTTGGATGCCTTTAATTTCCTTTTGTTGTCTGATTGCTGAGGCTAGGACCTCTAGTACGATGTTGAATAGCAGTGGTGATAATGGACATCCCTGCCGTGTTCCTGACCTTAGCGGTAAAGCTTTCAGTTTTTCTCCATTGAGAATGATATTTGCGGTGGGTTTTTCATAGATGGCTTTGATGATATTGAGGTATGTGCCCTCTATCCCTACACTTTGAAGAGTTTTGATCAGGAAGGGATGTTGTACTTTGTCAAATGCTTTTTCAGCATCTATTGAGAGTATCATATGGTTCTTGTTCTTTCTTTTATTGATGTGTTGTATCACATTGACTGATTTGCGGATGTTGAACCAACCTTGCAGCCCTGGAATAAATCCCACTTGGTCGTGGTGAATAATCTTTTTAATGTACTGTTGAATCCTATTGGCTAGTATTTTGTTGAGTATTTTCGCATCTGTGTTCATCAAGGATATCGGTCTATAGCTCTCTTTTTTGGTGGGATCCTTGTCTGGTTTTGGGATCAAGGGTGATGCTGGCCTCATAAAATGAGTTTGGAAGTTTTCCTTCCATTTCTATTTTTTGGAACAGTTTCAGGAGAATAGGAATTAGTTCTTCTTTAAATGTTTGGTAGAATTCCCCCGGGAAGCCGTCTGGCCCTGGCTTTTGTTTGTTTGGAGATTTTTAATGACTGTTTCAATCTCCTTACTGGTTATGGGTTCTGTTCAGGCTTTCTATTTCTTCCTGGTTCAGTTGTGGTAGTTTTATATGTTTCTAGGAATGCATCCATTTCTTCCAGATTGTCAAATTTATTGCCGTAGAGTTGCTCATAGTATGTTCTTATAATAGTTTGTATTTCTTTGGTGTTAGTTGTGATCTCTCCTCTTTCATTCATGATTTATTTATTTGGGTCCTTTCTCTTTTCTTTTGATAAGTCGGGGCCAGGGTTTATCAATTTTATTAATTCTTTCAAAGAACCAGCTCCTAGTTTCGTTGATTTGTTCTATGGGTTTCGATTTCATTGATTTCTGCTCTGATCTTTATGATTTCTCTTCTCCTGCTTTAGGGTTCTTTCTTGTTCTTTTCGGGGTTTCTAATTTCAAACGTGGTATTTCATTATTCATTGGTTAAAGGGAAGGAAAAGGTGCAATAAGTAAAAGTTGGCTAAGAGAAGTATACAGTTGAGTGAGAAAGGAACATATTCTGTCAGGGTAGGATTTTCTTAAGGACTGAGTAGGATTTTCAGCAGGTCATGTTGTGTTGAAAGGTAGAAAGAAATTGGAGAAGCTGACCCCAGGTTGGAGGTGGAAAAGTTCAAGCCATGCGTGAGGCTCATTTGGCCAGTGGGAAAGAAAAGCAGAAGGGCAGAAGGAGAAAACAGACACAGAAAGATCACTTGGGGTTGCTGTTTCCCAGAGGGTCCTGAATGGCAGTCACCACTGGTGGTCAACAGGAAGGTCTGTGAACACTGGGGAGGCCCTATCTGAGAAGGAAACTTTGTGGCCTAAGTTGAAGCTCCTAAGGTTTGGAAAGGTTACATAGTGTCTATGACTTCAGCTCCTGCAGCGGACTCCACAGGGCCCTGGAGTTATTTCACTGGTGTGTAACAGTGTCAGTTTTGTTTTTAGCAGATTCTCCCAAGGAAGTGTGGTAAGCACTTTCTAAGGCCATCGCGTTAAGTGCTGTTAGCAATAAATCATGGCTTCTGTGTTAAAGGTCAAGGTTCCCCCTTAGAATTTCCTCACTCCCTGCTGTGTTTTGCTGTCCTGTAATTTGTGTGTGTATATGCACGTGTATGTGTGTGCATACGCATAGGCGCGTGACTGAGTAAAAGACCAGAGGATGCTCATGTTGAAAATTTTAAGTTATTTTTTGTTTTGTTTTGTTTTGTTTGTTTTTCTTGACAGAGAGAGACAGGGTGAGAGAGGGAACACAAGCAGAGGGAGTGGGAGAGGGAGAAGAAAGCTTCAGGCCTGCCGAGCAGGGAGCCAGATGAGGGGCTCAGTCCCAGGATGCTAGGATCATGAGCTGAGCTGAAGGCAAACGCTTAACGACTGAGTCACCCAGGCCCCCCAAGTGCTAGAAGTTTATTAAGTGAAGATACAGAAAAAGTTCTCAAGAGTGAGAGGGGTCCCGACAGGGTTACCCCAAAAATTTTAAGTTCTTGCAAGTCAATGTTTCTTAGTGCCCTTTGGAAATTAGCACCAAAAAAAACAACAACAACAAAAAAAAAAACCAGAAAGTTTGTGTGTGTCTTTTGTTTACGTTTGTCTGCATCTGTGTGTTATTAATTGGTACAGAAGGCAGAAAGCGGTTCTCAAAAGTTCACATCAAGTGCTTTTCCAAAACACCTACTTCCGTATTTGCTGATGAGAATTATTACATTCCTTGTGTTTGCTTCTCCCAACTGTATCCCACTCCCCAACATACCCCAACTTAAATTTTCTAAATCGGCTTCATTTGCATCTCGGAAAATGCTAAAGTGGGATATTCTCTGTTGCAGGCACAGGCAAGATCAATAGAAAGGGTATGCATTTAAGTTTTCAATATTCTTGAATAATCCTTTTTATTCTAAAGTCATACTTTGTCACCTATAGTAAACCAAGACCATTCAGCTTAGTTCACCCCTGAAATGTTTTCATAAAAGTAAAATCGAACACCATGTTTGTCTTTTATTTCTTCCTTTGGCTTTTACAAGAAATCAGTGTAAGAAACAAACTTCTATAAGAAAAGGTGTCTATGTGTTTTTTGTGAGACTCTTTTAAGATGGTTTCCACTACGTCAATGAATATATGAAATGATTTCCCTTGTAGAATTTAGTTCTAGGCTTCTTTAAGAGAAATTACCATTTTATTTCATATTAAGTTTCCTCTTTTTCTCAGCTGCCAGGAAGCTCAAGCCTAAGTGTAATGTTGTGCTACTATAACCTTTTTTTTTTTTTTAAGTTTCTGGTACGGTTCTCTCCTCCATTCCCCTCTGTAGTGCCTGGTGTTTTGTTTTGTTTTGTTTTGTTTTGTTTTGTTTTCCAGATTCCATTTGCAACAGTTCTAATGAATATAACTTTAAATTGCAATATAAGTCAGAGTCTTTTTTGGACATGTATATTTCCACTAAATAAAACATATGGTTGAAAAGAAACATATTTCAAGAACAGTGGTTCCCAGCTATGGTTCCAATAGCTAAACATTAGAATTACCTGGGTGCTTTTAAAATTGATACCCAGGCAATGCCTCAGACCACTTAACAGAGTATCTGGGGTGGGTCCCAGACATCAGTATTTTTTTAGTGTTTTAAGTGAGTCCAGTGTTGAGAATTACTGGTTTAAATCTTTTTGTTTGTGCTCTTCTACAGCAGCATATATACGAAATATTTTTTGTGTGTGTGATGATATTTGCTATTTTTATACAAGCACATCTTTTAAAGGATAACATTTTGAATCACCTGTAATCACATAATTTACTGTTTAATCACTATAAATATTTTGGAATAGCTAGCCTGCCTATCATTTTTCTCCTTCTTTTAAACAAAACTGCAGTCATATGTATATATATGTGTGTGTATATATGTATAGTAACTGTGCATATAATATTTATACATATATGCACTATATATGTATACTGTATATAAGAAATGTTATATATTTGTGCTTATATATTTGATATCTATTCACATATTTGCATGTAATTGATTAAAATGTACATGTATGTTTATTCCTAATCTATTTTATTTATATGGGATATTTTCCCATATATCCCCAGAAATATTTTCTAATAACCTGGTTCTTAATATTTATGTAACATTTATTGTACACGAATACACCACGGTTTATTTATTCCTCTATTCTTACAAATTAAGTTTGCAGGATACACTCTTAAACAATTTGGAGAGCATTAATTCAATTTTTACCTTGGGAATAAATCAAGTGATCTGCTGATCCCTTCAGTGTGGGGATATCCCACTGAAGGGATCCCTTCAGTGTCTGTGAAAGGACAGTCAGCCCAGTGTGGGCTGGAAAGGAGAGTAGTAGCCCCCTAAGAGCTACCTAGTACCCTCTTTCTTCCCAGCATTGGGAGGAATGGCTATTTCCTGCTCTTCCTCCGACACAGAACTTAACATAGATTGGCTCCGGGTTTTAGAAACCTTGAACCTTAACACTGAAGGAGTCCCTAGTAACTGACAAAATTAACTTGGGAATGATTTTCCTCTTCTGGAAGGAAGGGGCAGGTCATGAAATGATGACAAGGACTCTTTGAATCTTGAAATATTGGGCAATGTAGCCTCTGAACACTGTCTCCTCGGGCATTAAAAGTTAAGGTCACTACTTTGGCTGGGAGAAGTGAGCCTGAATTTGAAGATGAAGCTTCAGGAAGGTCTGAGCCAAGCTCTGGAACAAATGGGTCAAGTGTGGTAGAGGAAGCAGCAGATGCAGAGGAACACTGAAATCCCACTGGGATTTGGGTCATCTAAGATGACATGGTAGATGTTCACCAGATGCTGAGAGTCTGCCTGCAAGAAGGCAGAAAGAAAACATCTGTCTAACGATCCAAGGTAATATATGATAATGCTTCAAACTCAGTTGTCCAAAGAATGTCCCAGAGTCCCCACTCTTTGCCACTCCAGTGCTCTGCTCATTTGCCGAAGCCTTGTAAACACTTATTTCTGTTCTTACTGCCTTCCCTCTTCTGATTGAAGGACTGGTTTTAGGCCATGTGAACGTGGCAGAACTTATCCCTGTGCCTGGGACATAGCAGGCATTCAGTAGGTGCTTATTGAATGAAAGGAGCAGGTACAATTAGCACTTTCCATTCTGGTGATCTACTTTATGATAAAATTTCCAGGAATGGGGGCAGCCTGGGTGGCTCAGTTGGTTAAGTGATTGCCTTCAGCTTAGGTCATGATCCTGGAGTCTCAGGATCAAGTCCTGCATCGGGCTCCCAGCTCTATGGGGAGTCTGCTTCTCATCCTCTCTCTCAAATAAATAAATAGAATCTTTAAAAACAAAACAAAACAAAACAAAATTTCCAGGCATGCATTGTGTCTAAAATTGGGAACCATATGTATAAGAAATGCTTTCCTTTGTCAATGTGAAATCCCTCTAGCATTAATCCCCCATCACGGTTTTGTGTGTTTAGGGGTGAAGGGTGTCTCTTGTGTTGTGTTGTGTGTGTTTGTTTTGTACAGAAAACTGTTTACCAAACCGTTTCCTAGGGTAGAAGAGGTATCTTCTCTTTTGAGAGAGATACAGTCCTGCACAAAATCTTGGGCACAGGTTAGATGCCATGCCTTCTTCTGTAAAGGTCTTACTTGGACATTTCCTGATTCCATGACTTCCTCCAGACTGCCCTATTTAAAATTCCAGCCAATCTCTGAGTTTTCAAGGAAGAGCCAGGATAATAATCAAGATAATGCAACCAAGAGATGTGGAATTTCTCAGCCTTTCTAAAAAGAGATGAGTGAGAAGAAATGTCTTCAGGATTAGAAGCAGCTTTCCTTAGTAGCCGAGAGACACATGTCCCGGGTCCTGCTCAAGCTGGCCCTTTTCCTCTGAAGGACCCCCTCCCAGTGCTCTGGAGGTGTGGTGGGCTCGGATGGCTGCAGGATGGTATATCTCAGTGTTCACTAGTAAGTCCATCCAAGCTTCAGTGTAAATCTTGATTTTAAGGAGGGTTCACCCAGGGATATAAAATAAAATGGGATTTGAATGGAAACTTGGCATCCCAGTTTGGAAACATTTTTTTTATTGGGTACAGATTTGGGAGGGGGGAGGAAAAAACAAACACAATTTCTGTGTTGTAAATGTTAATAAAAAAAGAACAAGTAAAACAAATTAAAATGTTTTGTTTTGCTGAGGCTTATTTGCATTCCCATGACTCCAAAATACTTCTGGATTTTATGAAAATCTGTATAACTCCTTTAGTATAGAACGCAGGGGAAAAATGAAGTTAAATAAAGTCAGAGAATGACAGAGGTAAGATGTAAAATTATAGTAGTTCGTTGGTAAATATTCTAATGAGTTTTCTTAATCATGTTTTTTGTTGCCCAAGAAGATCATGAACATAGGATTCTCACATTATGTCTTCAATTCTGTTATTTGTTGTGATAAGCTTTTATATTCCTCCCTATATGTATCAGCCCAATCCCTGGGGCTGACTCTTTGTTGTTGCTCTTGCCAATTTTTATAACCATTAGATCTTAGGTATACTCCACTACCAAAGTTATTAAAATTATGGAGAAAATAGAAGATTAATGGTTATGACTCACCTCACAGTAATCTATTTATTTGTATCATACTTTAATCTCAGAAATATGTACTTGAAGGGAAGAAGAACCAGAATAATCAGGAGATTTGTGTTATCATCCTGGCACTGTGTGATTTTGAGCAAGTCGCTATACTGTGTAGCCCCACTGTTGTCCTCTGACCAGTTCATTCATTCATCTGGGTATGAGGTTTAAAGGACATGGCTTACAGCAGGATGAGAAGATCCATGGTCTAAATGATCCAGGATGTCACTGCCCAAGATGGCAGCCACTAGGGGCATGTGACTTATTTAAATTTAAGTTAATTAACATTTTAAAATTTTAACCACATCTTAAATGCATACTGTTCACATATAGCTAGCAGCTACCATATTGGACTACACGGAAGAAGTGTTCCATCATCACAGAGAGTCCCGTGGAGTAGAATAACACTCTCTTCCCTAACACTGGGAATTGCAGTTTGAGTTTAGGTGATAGCTCTTTGAGTTGCTCTCTGAACTGCTGCGGATAGTACAATCCCCAAAGTAGTCTGTCTTTCCCCTTGAGCCGCGTGCGAGACGACGGACATGGCATGCCAAGAGAAGGGTTACTTTGTGCTCATTGGCATGTCAGCTGCATCATCACAGATGTGGAAGCAGTGGGCCTGCTTATTCTGAATTCTGTCAGAATCGTTTTTAAGTACCATATGTCCAGTGTCGTCTTTGGCACATTTCTCTGACTTCATCTGAGTTCCAAAATGAAACCTCACAGTCCCCTTCATAAATTTAGCCATCAAAGGCGATGATGGCTTGCTGAGCTCTAAAGCCTAAAGTGAAGTGGGATAATTGTGCTGGGAATGGAGAGTGAGGGGACATCTGAGACTCAAGTTGCTGTTACGGATTGGCAGAAATTCATCTTCAGTGAATGCAGAAGCAGCTGTCTGATAAGAAGACGATATTTGCCCCTTTTGCTTATGATCTGCCACACCCCCCACATTCTGTAGAAATGTCTGATTTTGAAAGTCCTTCACGAACTATAAAACCGTATACCAAAGTTAATACTGGTTCTTAATATCATCAGTGATTTTTTTTTTTTTTTTTTTTTGCAACACTCAGCTAAAGATGTAGCATGGTGACCATCTCGTCTGCCTGAATGGTCTGAGGTTCACATCTGTATAGATGCAGGGGTGCCTGACTCACTCTGAGTGTTGTGTGTGTCTCTGTATGTGCACACACACATATGCCCACTCTCTCATGTGTGTGAAAGGACACTTTTTTCCTTAGGCATGGTAGTTTTACCTATTTTTTTCCTAGCAAGGACTCTGAAGCTGATTGCTCAGATCCCAGTTCCACCACAAACTAGTGAGGTGATCTTGGCAAAGTTACTTACCTCCTTTGTGTAGTAGTTTTCTTACCTAACATGAGGGTAATGAGAGTTCCTATAATAGGATACATATGTGGAATAAAAAGAATGTGTGTGTGTGTACATTATAAACACATATACATACATATGTTCTCATTTATATATATATATATACATACAACACATAGATAAATACATATATGTATATGTGTATACATATGCCTCAGTAGTCATATATATATATATATAACTATATATATATAACTTAGGATGTACTATATGTATATATGTATATATAGAGAGAGAGAACTTAGGATATACTATATATAGTACTATATAACTTAGGATATACTATATATAGTACTATATAACTTAGGATATAGTTCAATAGAACTTAGGATGTACTATATATACTATATATAGTACATATGTTCTCATTTATATATATATGAGTACATATGTTCTCATTTATATATATATATATACATACAACACATAGATAAATACATATATGTATATGTGTATACATATGCCTCAGTAGTCATATATATATATATATATATATAGTACTATATATAGTACATCCTAAGTTCTATTGAAGTATTAGCTATAAATTAGCCATTATTATTAGGACACTAATATGCTATTAGTGGACACACCAAATCCATTCCTCTTTCTCTCCCCGAACCTTGTCATCTGTCGAATGGAGGGTGATAACAGCGTGTCTTCGAATCCTGTTTTTGGAGAGTGTGAGCCACTTGTGTTGAGCCCCTCTCTTGCAGGATATCCACACAACCCTGGAGTTGATTGGATGCTGCCTTCAGAACTAGTTAACCCCAGTGCCCCAGGACCTTCACAATACCTCCCTGAACTTCTGCATTCCGAGAGCTTTCTTCACCACCACACTCCAGTACCGCCACCACCACCCCAACATGCACACGCATGCACGCACACACACATACTCACACTCTAGCTTGCTTGCTTACTTGCTTGCTTGCTTTTTTTTTTTGCTAGATACTTAAGATTTAAGGGCCCTAGATTTCTGATCCCATCTTGACTGAGGCACAAAGATGTCCTGTTCCCTTGCTGTTGATGTTGACAGAAGTAGGGCACGTTTTTCCTCCATGTGCTGCTGAACTCTGAAGCAGAATGTATGAGATGTTTTCTGGTTACCAAGGATACCTGGTGACATAATCATACCTAGCCTTTCTTTCCTCTCTCCGCCCCCTCAGCCTCCCCCCTCACCCTCCCCTCCCCTGGGTCTTTATGTGCCACTCTCTGCGGAGTACAGCTTGTGCTCTATAGCCTGTACTTATTTTGGTGCAAACGGCTGCCCAGGACTGACTGGAGAGATTGCAAGCACTTCCAGTCTCTCCAGTGGACAGGTTATGTCTTGAGAGAAAGCAGCTCAACTTTCTTATATACTAAGGTTTTTCACTATTTTAGAACACATCAGATATTTGTTTGGTTCCAGTAAGAGGACTAACAAAATACTCTCTGGTTTCTGTAGACTGATTTATTGGAGACGTCCTGCTTCCCTCAGTGAAGATCCTTTTTCCATTAGCTTTCAGCAGTAATTACTGCAAGGTCTTATCTGGAAAGTTCTGCCCTATTAGCCCTACACGGGCAGTGTGTCTTGGGATAGACATTTTACATGCTGTCTGTAGGCAGAAGACTACATACAAACAGAAATGTAGCTTAATATGAAATGTCAAATAACTTCAATCTCCTAATATCTAGATATCTTAGACTGGCATTCTAGGCCCTCCATGCTCTGACTTCTAACTTGATATCCTCACCTCCTGTCTTACTCCACCCATATTAGCAATAGGTTTTCCCATCACTGTGTCTTTGCTTGTATTGTCTCTGCCTGGAATTCCCTCACCACTCCCACCCCCCACTATCACCTCCATCACCACCCCACCGCTGCCTTTATCACCACCCCCATCACTAACATAACCCCCACCAGCACCACCACCACCACTGCCACCACGACCTCCATTACCACCCCTACCCCTGCCATCACCTCCATCACAATCAACACCCCACCACTGCCTCTATCACCACCCCCATCACCTCCATCAGCATCACCATCATCATTACCACCACTATCACCATTACCACTACCATCACCTCCATCACCATTACCACTACCATTATCACCACCAGCACCGTTATCATGTCACTACCACCACCATCCTGCCACCATCACCAGAACCACCTGTGGCAATAGTAGCAGGTATCCCATCCTCTAAGACCCAACCCAAACACCTCTTCCTCTGCAAAGGTATTTATATTTGCTGAAAGTGACATAATCTCTCTTATGACATCCTCAATTAAGTCCTATCTTGTGATATTTGTTATTTAGTTGAATAGGCCATATTTCTACTACTGGATATCAGATTTCATGATGATGCCATGATCTTGTCTTACCTCCTCCTGCCTTCTCCCTCATTAGGCTTAGGGCAGGCTTATTTCCTCATATCCTATAGCTTTTCAAAGAATACTTGTTGAGTAGGTGAGTGAGTAAATGGCAGAAACCATGTATAGAATACTGATGTACTTGCATTGACTGGAACTACTGAGAAGAGATTGCTTATATTGGAGACTTGCAATAGTTTAATATTAATGGGATGGAATATTAGAGTTGGCAGTAACTTCCAGATAATCTCGCCACTATGTCCCTTCCCATGCCACCTTCATTTTCAAATAAGGAAACTAAGAGTTATATGTGACTGATCGAGATCACAGAGCAAGGAAGTCATCGAGCTAGGATTGTAACTCAGGTCTGGCATCCAATCTAGCATGTTCTTTTGAAACAAGGCTCGAATAATACTGACATAAACATGCTATTGCCCAGACACATGAAAGCAAGAAGATAATTTCCCACACCACAGCACATCAGCCCATACATTTATTTCCTTGCTGATATAAAAAGCCCCAACAAAATAGCAGCAACTTATGATAAAAACATGACTGCTTCTATCATATGGTGGTTTTGCACAGCTGAATCAGAAATCGGGGTAAGAAGATAAGACAAGTCTTACTCAATTTTGTACTTCTAAAGGACTTAATTACCAAATTTGGGGCTGCCGGGTCATAAACAGCACGAAAGGAAGTGGGAGTTGGAGCTGGCTGACATTCCCTCATCAGAAAGGGGACTAGAGAGGAAAATACTGGGAGTCCTGCACTTCCGCAGTAGGAGGGGGTGAGGGTAGGAGCCAAATGGTAGGGCGGGGGAAGATTCCTTTCCCCAGCTATGTAACAGAGCATTACGTGAGTGAACTCAGAACTTTGAGTATGTTCTGAGCTGAGTGCCTGCTGGAATGTGGACTGTAAATCTCTCTCATCATCCTTCTCCTTACTGACCTGCAAACAACCCCTGTTTCTCCCATCTGCTTCCCCACCACCTGCTTTTCAGTCTTTACCTACATAGCATTTTCCATTCTCCTACCTTCCTCTCCGTCTGCCTGTCCATGGTGCATCTCATTCCCTCTCCAGATGTCTGCATCTGGACATATTTTTCCCCCAGCTGTGAGACCCACAGTAGAATCATGTGATCTCTTAACACATCTGCTCAACAAATACTGTTGAGCCCCAACCATCTAGTTGTTGAAGATACAACAGTAAACAAAACAGTGAGCAGACAGAAAGTTCTGCCCTGTGGACTCTACGTTTGAGTGGGGAGACAATAAACAAAATAATTGGTAATTTATAGAATATATTGGAAGGTAGTAAATGCTGGGAAAGAAATAAGCTAGGTTGGAAAAGGAAATGTAGGCGGAGAGAGGGCTCCAGGTCACAGTACAGAATCGGACAGCCGGGGCTGGAATTGGAACCCTAGCTCCATCCTTCCAGGTCATATGAACTGGGCAGGCTAATGGATCTCACTGTGCTTCAGTGTCCTTATCTATATGTCCAGAATCACAAGGAAAACTGACATCTTCTTGGGTGGTTTGGGGGATTAAATGAGATGATGCATGTAAGGTGTTCAACCCAGGACCTGCTTCCCTATACACCCTAAATGACTGTTGGTTTGTATTATTTGTAACATGAGGCTATATATTATAGTATATACATCATGTATGTAACATATATAGCATGTATGTAACATATATAGCATATATGTGTGTGTGTTGCATACATAGCATTATTATTAACTTTGCACCCATAATATTCCATTTTTTCTCAAATACCTGTATTTTTATCTGTGTCTCTTTTTCTGCTAGTCTGTGCCCTTTTGAAGACAAGAACCACATCCTGAGGGGCGCCTGGGTGGCTCAGTGGGTTAAAGCCTCTGCCTTCGGCTCAGTTCATGATCTCACGGTCCTGGGATTGAGCCCCTCACTGGGCTCCCTGCTCAGCAGGGATTCTGCTTCTTCCTCTCTCTCTGCCTGCCTCTCTGCCTACGTGTGATCTCTCTCTGTAAAATAAATGAATAAAATCTTTAAAAAAAACAAAAAAAGAAGAAGAAGAAGAACCACATTTTGAGTATCTTTGTAGCCTCCGTAGTTCCTTGGCACATGGAGAATTCTATGTTTGCTTGCTAAATTAGAAACAAATGTAATATTAAAAAAGAAAAAAAAAAGGAACAAACAAACAATGTAATACACCTTTCCAAGGCACAATAATCTTGTGCTAAAGGCAGTTGTTGGAACCTTCTCTGGTTCTGATCCTTCTCATGTCATACCTAAATGCATTCTGTCCATCTCCTCTCCCTGCTTGTAACCACCCACCGTTCCTTCCCACCTCCTACAGAATGCCCACCTCCTTCTCCCAGCTCCCTGACCATCCCACCCCTCTGCTCCTGCACAGGAGCTTCTCAGAGATTATTTCCTGTGGATCTAGCCAGCTCCTGGCGCTTGTTCTACTTTCACACAAACTTAAATTATTTCTGTCCATTGGGCTCCTTGGTTAGGCTCCCCTCTCAAAATCTATCATGCCCTAAACCTGTAGTTATAATGTGCTCCTACTCTCTCAAGGAAATTTCATTCCTTTTTCATGTGATCCTTAAAGAGCTATGTGAGGTACAAATTTCGGAGATTATCAGCGGAATGTTTCTAATAAGGAAACAGCTCAGAGATGTGGAGTGAAAACTCCCAAGTTTACATGGCTAAAAATGGCAGCACTGACGCCTGAATTCCCATCATCTCCAGCCATACCGGGTTGAAAAAGTTCATGCTTGGCACTGGGATGACCAGAATTCCCACCCTCGCATTGCTTTCTACTCACATTTCGACCCTGGGAAATGCCTTGGTTTTCACTTCTGTAAAACAAAAGTAACTCTTGCCCATCCTGACTCACAGGCATATTTTGAAGATTAAAAGACATGTTAAGAAATTTCAGAAAGAATAAATGTCAGGAGAATGAATAAGCTCTGTAAAAATATAATGACTGATGTATACGAAAGGAAGAAGTGGACACTTTGTGATTTCCACACACACCAGAAAAAGAAAAGCTCTTTAGAGTCTTCAGGCATAACTAAGCATTGGCACTGCTGATAAAGAATATAGGATTCATGCAGGCTTTTTTTAAACACATGGGCTAAAAAATGGAGTGTGCACAACTGCCAGAGTCCAAATATTATTTAAAAACAGCTTCCTCCCAAGGAACACATACACACACACACTTCATAAACAGCAAAGAAGATAGTCTTTTTTCATCACACTGCAGAGGTGTTTACAGTGACCTGTAAAATCCAGTGATGCGAAGTGATGTGTTGATCTGTCTTGTTATAGTGAGAGGCTCAGCATTACAGGCCGAGCTCATTGCTTGTCCAGGAACCCATTCAGATTCTGTGGTCATTCTGGATTGCTGTTGAACTGCCATGTCCCTTGGGACTTGGAAATTCTGAAGTTATATGGAGATTTTTGTGAAATTTCAAACCTGTAGTGTTTTATTTTTTTATAATCGGTTCTCAATAGAGGGACATATAATTAGACTGAATAATATTTGCAGCAGGGACCTGTGGCCTGGATGACAGGAGTAATCTGTGCACAAGTGCTGAGATTTCTCTGTCATCATTCTGCTTTGCTCCCCCAGGATGCACCAGGGACGACCAGGAGATGGAGCCAGGCAGGAAGTCCATGTTATAGTGAATTTTGGTCCAGATCGTCAGAGTCAGCTGGGAGGGAGAGGAGAGAGATGAGCAGTGCCTCCTCACACACATGGGAGCGTCCCTATAGCTTTGAATTCGGCTATAATGCAGAGACTAAAAGGGTCATGGAATACTGTGAATAGGGCTATGTAGACATCTACCTGGAGAGCAAAATTAAGAATTAGATCTCTATTAGGGACTAGACCCAGCACGTGGGAGAGGGTGGTTCCCTGGTAGCAGCTCTCCCAACAGCAGCTAGAGATTCCGGATTCTTTTAGGATTGGACATCCAGACCTTAGCCCAGCCCCACCTTCCTGGATTGGGGCCTGTAGCTGGGCATACTCCCTCCTGGTACCACATGACAGTGCTCTGCTTTCTGAACAAGTGCCATTTAGAAAATCCCCACCTAATAAAGGAGTCTCCTACAGTTTTCTAAATCAGCAGTTATGAAGGTTCTGCTTAAGCATCTTCAGTGATGGGGAGAAACCACTTCACAGGGCAGCCCATTCCAGGGTCAACCAGTTGGCAAGCTGTCAAGTTCCACCCTCCAAAGGGAACTACACTACGCAGAGGCATCCTCTGATATACCCTGGATCCCAGGTAGCCTGGTGGGGGGCTCCCTATTCTCTCAGTCCTGGACCATCCCAGTTGGCGAACGGTCCTTATCTGTCTTCTTCATCAAGGAAGGACTGGAGGGGACGGATGGGACATGTCCACAACCCAGGATCTCTTGCTCCCAATTTTACCACTCAGCAGAGATATAAACTTTCACCCCTGAAGTAAGTTAATGAGCCCTGCCCTGTATACTTTTACTCACAGGTTTGTGGCCATCAAGTGAGAGAATGTCGACGAAAGTGGTATTGGCTATAAATCAACAAATGATTGCAAATGGTGATGATTATTGAAGTAATGGGCATTTGTCAGTAAACATTTGTTGAAGCTGGTGCACACTTATGGAGACAGGCTCTCCAGGGAAGTTGCTGATGTGAAAATAAGGAGACTAGCCCCAGTTTGGAATTGCATCACTGATTCTAGATTCCCAGTGGTACATTTCAGGTCTTGCTTCAGGAATTTGTTTTTTGTTTTGTTTGGAAGGAACAAGAAGCCCCTGGAGCCAGTTAGGCTGTCATCAAACTTAGTTGGTAATTAGGCTCCAAAGAAAACCTGTGGCAGCGAGACAGCGTTGAAACTTGAATTCCTTTCCACAGGTGGAGGGTTGGATCCTAGAGGCAGTGTGTACAGCTTGGCTACTTTTATGCTTCTGCATGCAAGAAGGTTCAAGAGAATATGGGTAAAGGCAATTAGCATCCCACTGTCTGCAGGCAAAACTGGTTTGAACATGTTTCCCTGTTCTTGAAGGGCTGTTGGAGCCTTGGCAGTTTATCTGATGAAAGATTTCACTAAACAAAATGCCTTCACTTACAAATCCAGGCCCCTTACACTCTCCGTCAGCCCAAAATTTGTTTCTTTTTGTTACCATCCTTCCTGCAACCATGGACCAGGGAGAAATCAATTAATCCCCAAGAGCCTGAGAAATTATGGAGGTGTTTAATCGGTCTATTTGTAGATGTCCCAGTAAGCCCTTTGAACTCTTTTTGTATGGACAATTTACGTATTGTGACTCTGCTCATTTGGAACAGAAAAATACGTTTATACTTGCATTTTCCAGGCAAGGTTCGTAGACACGTTTATATGGCACCATGCACATTACCTCTGAAAGTGTTGCTATTTCACTGCAGATTTGTTTTGCCCACTTTAGGAAAAACAAAATCAAGATCTCATTATTAAAACCAACCTCGTTCCGAGAGACGACTCCTTTTAAAACATCCATTAAAAAAAGTCCGTGGTTATGTTTGTTTCCGCAAAAATGGTCTGAATTTTTACCTATCTCTGTATACATCCTGTTCTCGTGTTGGCATGATGACGTGTGCAGGGAGATCAAGCATCAGGAACTCACAGAAATGTGCTCTCCGTGCTGCATTTTGGGTCATCATCCTTCATCAAACCTAGTTTTTATCCCTGACTTCAGTTTTTGGTGTTTGGTTCCTTCATTTAAGGATTTTGTTGACTTACTCGGTTTTGGTTTTTGTATCTGTTTTCTAATCTGAGGTTAAGATCCAGTGCTAATTGAATACTAGCATGAAATATTTGAGCCTGGCTCCCTGCAGTTCCTCTGGCTGGTTTTCTCAGTGGTTCGGGTGTCACGCTACCAGACTTCAGTCTGCTTTCTCATCTTTGAGCCTAGAGCACTTTTCACCAGTCAGCCATAAAGCCCACCATTGAAATTTTCATGGATCTGTTTAATTCCTCAGTTTCCCCTACTAGGTGGTGAGCTCTTACAATGCAGAGAACCTGCTTGTCTAATCCATGATGACCCCGCTGCCTAACACAAGGTCTTACAGAATTCCGATGTTCCGTAACTGTCTATTTCATAAAGGGAAGAATGTTCATTGGTTACATTTTTTCCCAGGGACCAGATAATGCAATCCTAGATCTTGCTATAGTATCTGAGACACTAAGTGAGAGGATTTGAATGATCTGTGAAAATCCATGTGGGCAGCTCCCAAATTATAGATGGATTGTGTCCCAGTAGTTCAGAGATGAATGAGTATTACAATTCACAGAGCTTGACAGATACACTCATTTCAGCCTTCCCGTTTCACAGATGCAGCAGCTCAACCGTGAGAGGGGGCATTGCCTTGCCGAAAGTCCTGGAAAGAGTTTACGGCAGAACTAACTCCTGCCTGGCTCCACATACTTTCCTTACTGCTTATGCTTGTTGTGTCATAGGCACACATACCAATTAGTTCCATCCTTTGACCCACAAGGAAGCGCATTTAATCTAGTGTTAGATATTGTGATTATTCCCAGAATCCTGATACTTCTAGGGAGTAAGCTCCGAGACAAGCAGGAAATAGCTCTAGCCAGCCATCGGTAGTAGCTTCCAGAAAGGACATCCACAGCTGTGAGGCAGGGGCTCTATTCACTGTGATACCAGCAGAGGCTACATCCACTCCTTTCTCATGGAGCAGATTCCATAAGATGGTATCAGTTCTTGAATCAAGGGGTGCCTTCTGCCCAGTTTTCAGAGGCAAGCACAATGGTATATGTTCCAGAAAAACCATTCTAATTATCATTCATGTGCATATTTTCCCTGTGCACATCTCTGCTTTTTTTTTTTTTTTTTTGAGAGACAGAGCATGCATGCAAGTGGGCACAGCGGGGAGGAGCAGAGGGAGAGGAAAAGAGAGAATCCTAAGCAGGCTCCACACCTAGGGTAGAGCCTGACATGGGCTCGATCTCACAACCCTGAGCTGAAAGCAAGAGTCAAATGCTTAACCGACTGAGCCACCCAGGGGCCCCCATCTCTGGACGGCCCCGGAAACATGGACTTTGTTGCATATTGTGTGAACACCTGTCTGCCAGGATTAAGAACAAATGCTTTCAGGCAATTTTGTCTCCTAGTTCAAATAAATTTCATATATTACTTTCTGTCCAGAACTGTAGGGTCATGTTAGGGTTCTTTAAAACTCTAGGAAATGTTTATTTTAATTTTCTTGAAAGAAAGGGGGAGAATAAAGAAAATGTATCAAAAGCTTCTACTGCCAAACTACTGTTTTGATTTCTCTTTGTGTAAGCTTCAGTTTCCCCACATCTTGAGCCCTAAACTCTTTGATGTTGTCCCTTTAAGCATAAAATAGAAGATTATTTTCTTTAGTGTACAGGCTTGGAGGAGGGCAAACACAAAACATTCCTGCGTGTTCATTTTCTATAGCAATAATTGATGCTGGTCTTAGGGCTGTCATATTTGCCCTTGCCTTATACAATAAGCATTTGGCGCTCTATGACTTTGCAGTTTTGTCAGCTTTCCAATCCTGTATGAAGTTCTTTCGTATTGTTTCTGTGTGAGCAACTTGACGGGGCGGCATCCATGATCTGATTCTTCTGTCTATCCCTGCAGGGCTCGTAATTATGTTTTGCACACAATAGGGGCTCAAGGCACGAGTGAACGCTTGGATGAATCTTCCAGTTTGATTCCATGAGCTGCTTAATTCTATTAGACGCACTGTCTAGGTCTTCAATAAGACGTTTCATTGGTACATATTTCGTATTGCTTTTTTTCCCCCATTTTTAATTTTTTATTTAAATTCCATTTAATTAACATATAGCATATTATGAGTTTCAGAGGTAGAATTTAGTGATTTATCAGTTGCATATAACAGCCAGTGCTCATGTCTTCCAAGTGTCTGTCTTAATGCCCATCACCCAGTTACCCCATCTCCCCACCCACCACCCCCTGGCAGCCCTTAGTTTATTTCCTAGAGTTCAGAGTCTCTTATGGTTTGTTTCCCTCTCTGTTTTCTTTCTTTTTTTTAATTGATTTTTTAAAAATTTTTAATGAACATATAATGTATTATTTGCTTCAGGTCTGTGATTCATCACACAATTCACAGCGCTCACCCTAGCACATACCCTCTCCAATGTCCATCACCCAGGCACCCTAACCCTACTCCCCAACCCCAGGAACCTCGTATTGCTTTTTAATGCTCAATGAATGGTTTGTGTTACTTTCAGTAAAAGCCTCAATGAATAGAAATTAGAATATTTTCAGTTACAGGGTTAATCTTTTCATACTGTCCCACAAAATGGCCTTGGGTCCACAAGAATCATTTCCTGAGTTTCCTGGCCAGTGTAGTTGCCTAACTTTGTATTCATGTGGCATAAAATACTCAACTCCCAGGGTTGCCCTGGCTTTTAGAGATCCTTTGGAAATGCTTATCACTTACAGGTGAGGACCCTGACATAGTTGCTTTTTTTACAGTTAGTGAATGAATTAGTTACGAGTTTGCACTCTCCTTAATCAAGTTACTATGTGTGTATTCACAATATTTTGATCAATATTTTGTTCACTCTGTTTTGTGACTGTTCCTAGACTGATTCTAAAAACAGACAAGCGCTCAGAAGTAATCCGGATAACTTACTGAATTTCCAGTGTTGCTATTCTTACTGACAGACAAGACCTCTGTCTTTGTGCTCACTGCTAAACTGGGTTGCTTTTGGTCAGGGAAAAGAATAACAGTAGTTACCCTCAACCAACTGGGAAATCCATTCTGTTTTGCTGACCTTATTCATACTTTGTGATAAATCTTGAAATTGCACCTATTTCAAGTTTGATGGCCAGTGATCATGTATTCAAGCCATCATTTGCTTTTTCTGTGCTTGCATTCCTCCTTTTCAGAAGCTTCTCCATCTTTAAGGCCTTTCTCAGTGTGGTCATTACCTTGAGAGAAAAATAAAAAACTTAACAAGAATGAGTTAAGAAATATAAAGGGGTCCTAGTGATGAAATGAGGAGAGCCTTGCCTCGGTTTTGTAAGATCTGGGTCTGATCCTGGTGTGGCATCCTGTTAGCATTATGATTTTAGGAGATTTGGGAACCCTGGAAATCTTGTCTGCCTGTCTATCTAGTGTGGGAAAACATGGAACCAGTTTAGAACAGAGATTAAACTATGCTAAGTCATATCATTCACACACACACACACACACACACACACACACACACACACACACATTATCTTGAGTGGTTCCTGTTCCAAGTCTTGTTTGGCCAGGTAGTTTCAATGGATAGCAATTTCAGAGATGGCAAATATTTATTTAGCATTTTATGGCTTATGAAGCACTGTATTATTTTGTCATTCTGTTATTATTGCTAATATTATTTAATGTTGTTTTAGCATGAAAAGCAATGTCCTCTTTAGTATTCTGTGCCTGTTGGATGTATTGTAATCGACATTTCATAGATGGAAAAAGACAGATCCTAGGAGGATAAAGAACTGTGTGACATAAATTTGCTTCTAAATAATCGGGGACATTCACACCCACATTCTGAAATTTATAAACTCATGCTCTTTCCTAAGGCTTTTCCTAAATACTGGACATAGGCATGTAGAAAGGTTTGGCTTATGCTGCCTCTCATCCTTCATGGTATCCTCTTTCTCTCAGAATTCTCCCAAAACAACTTTGCTCCTAGGAAATGTACAGCTTGGATTGGAAGCCATTCTGTTTCATAGGAGCGGTTTTCATTCCCCATTTGAAAATCTAAAATTTCTTCATAAGACTTTGGAAGTTACAAACTGAAGGACAGAAGCCACAATTTGTGAGGGTATCTCCCACACTTCTGTCTTCTCACAACTTGATAAGAATCACCAGAGGATTTCCATCTTTACCGGAAATTCTCTAAGAAACAGAGAACTCCGGCTATACAAAGGCACTTGGGCTACACAAAGCTGCTCTAAACTTTGAAACTGGCGGACAGTCTGGTATACAAATAGGGAAATAGCTCTACTGGTGCCATAATAGAGTCTTATCTAAATATCTAAAAGATCTCTGTAAGCATCAGTTGTTACTCTAGGTTAGATTTCAAAGCTCACAGCTCCCTTACGAGGTCAGCAAGGATAACTGATGTTTGTTCTATCATTAGGGCCCTCAAGGCTCCAGCAAACATTTTGCACATCACTTCTAGGACTAGCAGTCAATGTAGGAATCATAGCCAAGACTGGGATAGCACATCTGCTCAGAGGGTTATTTGAGTGAACAGCAAGAGGGAGGCAGGGAGAAGCCGTAGGAGTAAATCAGACAGGCCTGAATATAAAACCCAGCTCCACCACTAAAATATCATACACCCATTAAGGATTAAAACTTTACTTTTCTGAACTTCAGGTTTACTGTCCACAAAGTAATTTAGAAATTGCTGCTTTACAGGTAAGATATGGGGAAAAACAAAAACAAAAAAATACCTATCTAGTTAGTTTAAGATGACTGGATTATTCCAGCCCTCGTTCCTCAAATGCCTAGAGACAGAACTTATCACTTGACAGAGGTGGTAAATCCCAGGTCCCATGTTTTTCTACCACCTCGTGTTCTAGAAAATTCAAGATTTCCTTCTTCCTTTTTCTGGCTATTGGTGGGCACAGGAAGTGATATGTTCAGATCTTTGTGGCACCCCCTGAGCTATTTGGGAACCAGTGTCGGTGAATTCAAGGGATAGTTGGGGTCAATGGAAGATGTGATGTACCTCTATGCAACCACATCTTCCTCTCAGACTGAGAGGGCCAGATAGTGGATCTGGAGAAGGAAGCCATATTGCTACTCCCATGCGTGGAGAAAGACATTATGTCCCCTCTTATAATAGTGAATCCCTGCGTTCAAGGAGAGTTGGACTTGGACTTCCATCATCTCATCTCATTTTGTTCTCTCAACCCCAAAAAGGGACACTGTTATCCTCATTTTACAGATGAGAGACTAGGGTGTTGTGATTTGCCCGTGATAGGAAATTGCATGCACCAGTACTAGCACCCCAGCCTGTTCTGAAATCCAGTGACATTCTTTTCCACCTCCAGCCTTGTTTCTGGCTCCCTCAGGCCTATAGAGCAAGCTCGGGCTCGGTTTGCACTAACGATGAAGCAATCTGACATGGCAGGCATCCAGACCACTTGGGAAATGTTGCTCTTTGGGGACTGGCTTGTCTTCTTCTCAGGCCCCAACAAAGGGGTTGCTGTGGGCTGTGGGATCAGCAGATTCTCCCTGGTCTGTCAGGAGAATTAGGGGAGTCTGGGGCTATTGCACTCTAGGCCCTTTACTAAGACCAGCCTATTGATAAAATATGTTTGTAAGTCATAGTCTTTGTGGCTTCGTCTTCCACATGGAAGGCACATGAGAAGAACAATATCTATAATTTGTTCCTTATAGTGCCCTATAAAAGTTGGATATGGAAGGCGGGCTAGCTTTAAGGCATCTTTCCAGGCCCTCAGACAGCATGGTACAGTGAAAAGACCTCATCCTGAGAACTTAGGAAACTAATTTCTAGTCCTGCCTTTCCCAAGAAAGTCACCCTGCCCTTTCTGAACTGTTTTCTCAACTACCATTGTGTTTGAACCAGGTGATTTCAAATATCGCTTCCTCCTCTGAAAGTGTTCTTTAACTTTTCTATGTAGAGAGTTGATTGAAAGAGCCACAGACTTCATTATGAAAAAAAGGTTAAGTTATAAATAGGAGATATTTAAGGCAGCAAAGAAATAGAGCATCCCTTTCTAATGATGTTCATTCTTAAAAAAAGAAAAGGCACAATTTCCATTTGTTTGCATTTAGAGAGTTAGGCCCTTGCCGAGCTAGGGCATTCATCTTTGTTAAATGGGCCATAAAATTAAGGTTTTCCTCTCTTTTCACTTATTTATTTACTTCATTTTTATTTTTATTTTTATTACTTTATATTGGTATATACAACATGATGTATTTATTTCTAATACCACTTGTTACAGTTCCTCCCTATTCTCTTCTTGCCTTTTTCTCATTTTCAATGGAGGCATGATTCACAAGCAGTAAAATACTCAGATCATGAGTGTCTCTGGGGGTAACCTGTAAACTGGTGATGAGATTGGACAACTGTATACATCACTCCAGAAGATTCCCCTCACGAGGCTTTCCAACGAATTCCCACCTGCCACCCTCAGAATCAACTACTTGCTGACCTCTCTCGCCATAAATTCTCTCTGTTCTTTTAATTCCAATACATGCAATCACACCCAGTTGATGCTTTTTCTGACTTCCACATGCAGGTTTGTGAGATGCTTCTGCTGTGTTGGCACCTCAGCGATCTGTGTGCCTTGTTGTTACCGAGCAGAATCCCACTGCTCTGATAAGTATAGCTCTCGTTACTTTATCCATTCTCCTCTTTTGGGATTTGGCCCTGAATTTATAAAGGTGAAAAACGTGGGGATATAAGTAATGAATCCTTGGGTCAGACCCATCTTCTGTTCAGTACCCATGGGCCTCAGGTTTCTGCCGCGAGGGGCCCTGACAGCCACCTGAACTGTGAAGGAGATACCTTTGTTTTGTATTCCTCCATTGTTCCCACTGGCATCCCTGGGAAGTGGAAACACCAGCCAGAGAGCCAAGAGACCCGGTTCAAACAGCTGCTCTGTCCCTGTTCAGCAGTTGGAATGACCACTTCATCCCTGGACCTCAGTTTCTCCATTCATAAAATGGTCTGTTTGGACTGGATAAACCTTCAGCTTCTCCATCTTGGAGACCCTGTGGTCCTTTCCAATTGCTCCTCTAGGCTGTGGACACCTTGTCCTTTTCAGTCAACCCCGGGTTTCACTCTTCTGCCTCTGTGTGGTGAGGTATCCAAAGCATCAGATCATTCGAGAAAATGTCTTCGGTACCCCCCTCTCCCATGTCCCGCAGCACTTCCCTTTTCCAGAAGTGGAGCAAGAGAAGATATGTTGTCTAAAGCATTTGCTGCAAGAAAGATTTCCCTGAAAGTGTTGAATCTTAAATGTTTACCCATCTGTCAGGTGCTTACCATGCTATTACTTTGCAAAGCTAATCAGGGTTATTATACTTACTTGTCCTTTTTGGCATACCACATTATGAATTTGCTTTTTCTGTCTCCCTCACCTCTCTTGTAGTAGCTTCTAAACTACTGAGTCAAGTTTGGTCCTCCTGACTTGTAATACTAGTTTTGTGATCTTTTGGGGGGCACCAGATAGTCAAAGTGCTGGCCTACCTATATTTTAGCTGTTCCTGGGCTAATATGATTCATTGGACAATGTCTGTTTTACTGTAGAACTCAACTTATAAATACCTCCTCTCCTTGTCTTCACAATTTATAGAAAAAGGCCTTTGAAACACAATCCCTCTCCCTCCGGGAAATGCTGTCTATGAATTTTTTATTTTAAAGGCAAACGTTGCTTCAGTTGAAGAAATAGTATCTGTCCCTAGCATGAAATAAACGGAAAGGAGTGGTACGGTGGAGGAGGATATTTTTCCAACTTCTCCGAGGTCAGTAATATAATTATTTGGGGTACCAAGGGAGCTTAGAGATTACTATATTTATGCATATATACTGGGAAATGCAAAATTCCATCTCTGAGCAAAAATGGGATTTGGGAAATATCTATCATTTTTATTATCTGTCTCCTTGGATATATTCTTTGCAGCCCAGTGGGCGGGAAAGAGCAGGTGGACTTAGAGACTCAGAAAGGCTAATTTTTTTCATCTTGGCCCACCTACGTTCCAGCTGAACAGCTTTGGAAAATCACTTCACCTCTTTCAGCCTTTCCGTTCTTTATTTGTGAATTGGGAATTGTGATGTCTTTTTTTCAAGGTTGTTTTGAGGATCTCAGATGATCCATGTAAAATCTGTGGCGCACAACGGAGGAACCCAATAGAGATGGTCATGCGATTACTCTGGACTTGTCCCTTCAGCTTCTTTTCATCGTAACATCAGTCTTCAAGCCTGATGTTTTAAACTCTGACTTCGGAACTTCCAAAACAAAGTGTAAACTTTCACACTCGCAGAGTGATTATATTATATTATAATATAATCCCGCAGCACTTCCCTTTTCCAGAAGTGGAGCACAGAGAAGATATGTTGTCTAAACATACATGTTACATTGCTGGTATCTGACCACATTGTGATTCGATCCAGAAGAACATATTTTACTGGCCTGGTGACGTGAAGGAGCAGGAGGGACAGGCTCCGAACGTTCATTTCGTGAGCGTTCTGTGCCGCCCTGCAGAGATGAGACTTCCACGCGGGGAGATGTGTCTCCCGATTCTGCCGCAGAGGCTCTGACAGCCCCAGAATCTGGAAATCATCCCTCTGTCCCTAGACAGCGTGGGGGAGGATGGTAGAAAACCTCGAGAGAAATTAAAAATTCTCCGAACGTGAGGGAGGACTAGTGATCCACTAAAAACAAGTCAGCACTGTAAACTATTTTTCACTTGCAGGAGATACTTTACTAGCTGGGATTTTGCACTGGTCCCCTCTTCCGGTAACTGTGTGGAGTGGCTGTGATTTTTTTTTCTCCTTGATCTAACATGAATGAGTGAGAAGCATACTTAAGCAGGTCTCCCAGCCGCTTTCTTTCATCCACTTCCTCTGGTGTATGTGCCGTATACCAGTGGCAAGGACAACACTGTTAACGGAGACCTTCTGCTCTGGAACACGGAGCAGTGACGTGGGAATTGGGAGCGCTCAGGTCTGTTGTTTCTGCCAAAGACAGACTGTGACCTTGGAGCAAGTTAACTCACGCACAGGTGAAGGAGATCATATCTGCACTGGGCTTGAGAGCTTGTCCGAGAAAGATGCTCCATGACTACAAAGTGTTTATGGTTGTGGCTTACCTCAGATCGGGGAATGGCTGTCGTTGTTGCCCAGACATCCAGGCCATTCCCTTTTGCTTTTGTGTTCGAAACCCAGCTTTCTTCTTTGAAGTCTAGTTTCACCTAAACCAGAAGAGGATTCACACTGTTTACCTCAACAAAATCCACTTAAAAGCTTTTTTGAATTTGTGCTTCTGTTCAGTCATCCAGTAGCCAGGGAAGACGTATTGCATGCCTACTATTTTGTACCAGACACTGTGGTAGGAGATGCCGAAGATGGGTAAGACTTGGTCCTTTCTCAGGGAGCTCAAAATAGCAGGGGCAGACAAACATATACACAAACTAGAACACAGTGTAACAAACACCACGGGAATCTACCTGCAAATGTTCTGTGAATGAAGAAGGAGATAACAACCCATCTGCCTGAGAGGGACTGACTCAGGGAAGGGGTCAGAGAAGAGGGTACCTATGGTCAGAGTCTGGAGTTTCCGGTCAGAGATAAAGTGGGCAGAGTGTCGGAAGAGAGGTTCCAACGGGGAAAGTGTAGGACATGTTGAGGGAAATAGTAGCACTCTGATGTGGGTGGGATGTCGGGTACGTAAGAGGAATGTTGAGTGTCCAGTGTTGAGTGTCAAGGTTGTGCCTGTTCTTACCACGCTGCCAAGGAGTTGAAAATCTCTTCTAGGAATGGTGGATCTTTTCATGGTTTCTAGACACTGCAGATATCTGATGCTTTCTTCATTTTGGAACTATGCTCTGACAGCATCGAAGAGGTGATCCACTGGACAGAGGTCCCACACTGACAGCTTTTAGACCAGGTACCCTCAGATGTATTTTGTTTGATATTCAAAAGATGTTTTTAAAATTTTAAACTAATGGCAGACTTTGACAGTTTGGGAGAATGCACTAAAAATCTCCGTTTACAGCTTTGGGTAAAAAGTAGGCTTCACAATTTCTGCCTGGCAACAACCAACTAGAATGTGGAAGGACCTTCTTTCTACCTTCCACTGGGGCATGCATTCTGCAGTCTGTCACAGTCCCTTCACCACCCACTGTTCATTAGGTTCTGTTCATTACACAAAGCATGCCACTCATTGATGTTGTCTTTCTGGATCTTGTATTTGAGTGTGAGGCTTACGGAGTAAAGCAAATCCAGTGTCAGAAAGATCGTTGGTGAACTGATGTTGTTGTTGTCCTTCCAGGCACACTGAAAACCCGAGAGATGGTGCACACATTGTTTCAATGAGTAAGGGATGTGCGAGACAGAAAAGTCAGGAAAAACTGGGATTTTTATTTTGGATAATAAATGGATAGGATCCCATAAAATCTTATGCGCAGGACAAAGAGGAATCTTTGGAAAGACGGTCTTGTACTTAATGTGGCCCTTTATAGTTCAAGTCTTTGGAAAATATCAGTAAGCCTGTTGAAAAAATACCTGTAAGTCAGTAGCCTCATTGTGCTGAAAGTTTAGAGCTTGATATTATGATGTAAGCAGTTGTATGTTTGTTTGTTTTTTCCATTGTCTGTCTCATATACTTTATCATGAACTCTAACGAGCTGTCAGGCAAATGTCCATTCTTGAAACCAGGAAAACAAGTAAGGAAAAGGGATGCATGAAATCCCTAGACTGATCCTATCACTGTGGGTGATATTCCACCCTGGGGACAGCAGAAGACAGTCCTTAGTTCAGCTGATGTGAAACAAATGGGTAATGGTAAAATGTAGATTTCAAATATAGTTATACCCATTGGGTGCAATTTCTTAGGGGAGGACAAGTTAATACAAAACGTGAAGCTGGAGCAGTACTAGGATGATAGAAGTAACACTCCTGAGAACCAGACTGAAGGGGATTCTTGGGCATTTGCAAGACCCTGAGAGAGAGGGTGCCTCCTTAAATTTTGCCACCTAAGTGCCTCACCTGCTTCCCCCTAGTTTTGGTCTCATAGGGAGTTTTAGCAATTAAATAAGTCATAATATTTATGATTATAAATCACAAGATACCGTTCTTCACCCCATGAGATTCCATGGTCATCGTTGGGGATTGCAATTCATCATTGGGGATTTATAGTCTAGTCTAACTATGGTATGTGTCCCCACCATAGAGTAATACAGGCAGAACAAACTCTGGGTTGAGGCTTCTGGATACCATGGAAGCCCCATACCTTCTCTCACGCTTTTCCAGGAGGGGCTGAGCTGACGGTAGTATCATTGGAATATCCAGTGACAGGCAGAGGCTTGAGAGCTGCTCAGTCCGGCATTCTAGACAGGCTGGATCCCTCTCGTCCAGTAGTTTATACGCGTACTGACGGAGCAATCATAGACTTGGAAGGACCATTCACTAGCAGATCAGCATTCCAAGCTACTAGAGGAAGGAAGTTTTGGTGTGTTTGCTTTAATATTATTACTGGATTATTCATTTGTTTACTTTGAATTCATTTGTTACTTTGTAACAGTTTTATGGAGGTATAATGGATATTACAAAGAATGGCACATATTTAATATGTACAATGGGATTAGTTTGGACATGTGCAAACACCCGCCATACCACTATCACGGGCATAATAGACATATCCCACACTTCCCAGAGTTTCCTTTTGTTGCTTTGTTTTGTTTTGTTGTAGGAAGAACACTTAACATGAGATCTGTCCTCTTAACAAATTTTTGAGTGCACAACTCTAGTTTCTCAACTATAGACATTATATTATATAGCAGAGCTCTGAACTTACTCTTGGAGCATAACTGAACCTTGACCCTCATTGAACAATAACTCCTCATTCCCTGCTCCCCCCACCTCCTGGCAACCATGATTGTATTATCTCCTCCTACAAATTTGACTATTTTGGATACCTCATGTAATTGGAATCTTGTAGTATTTACCCTTCTGTGACTGACTTATTCTACCTAACATCGTGTCTTCCAGGTTCATCTATGTTATTGTGAATAGCAGAATTTTCTTTCTTTTTTAAGGCTGCTTAGTATTCCATTGTAGGTATATACTACATTTTCTTTGTCCATTCCTTTGTCAGTGGACACTTGGGTTGTTTCCAGATGTTGCCTACTGTGAACAGTACTGCCATGAACATGGGAGCGTGGATCTTTCTTCAAGACCCTGATGGCAGTTCCGAATCTTTCCCATCTGTCATGCCATTTCGTCCTAGAGAATAGGAGACCTGAAATAGACCTTTGGTGTTATTTAGCCCAACCTCTTTGTTACATACTTAAGAAAACAGAGGCACAGAGAAGGGAATCACTGGACTTGAATCACAAAGCCAGTGTGTTAATGAGGACTAGGTTCAGCCGGAGGGACACAAAACAGTAATAGTGACAGAACAAGGGAATGTTCACTTCTCTCTCTCCCTGGGGAAGTAGGGGGTCCAGGAAAGTGGTAGGCAAGGACCCAGTCTTCCACTGTGTTCCTCTGCCATGCTCAGCACGGGGTCAGCATGGCGGCTTCTGCTTTTCAGTGGACTGAGGGCAGACCCATTCCCTCTGATGACGCTTCCCTTCCACCTTCAACCCTTTGGCCAGGACTCAGTCTCATGGCCCAACTTAGCTGCACTGAGGCTGGAAAATGTAATATATATTCTGAACAGCTGTGTACCTAGCTAAAATTTGGAGGTTATAAGGAAAGAAGGGGAGAACATCTGTAGGGAAACAACTATCAAGGGGCATCACAGCAATTTAATGTCATTTCCAGGACTAGTGTTGTGTTTCCAAACTCCTTTCTACTATACCATAGTTTTTTCTCATAGAAATGTGATCTTCAATCAAAGCCTGTAAGAACGCTTTGAGTTTTACAAATTCATCACTTGTATATCCATACAAAATACAATGTATCTCTTTTGCTTAGGAGATGTTTGTATTGGGGCAGCTGAGTGGCTCAGTGGGTTAAGCATCTGCCTTCAACTCAGGTTATGACCCCAGGGTCCTGGGATTAAGGACAACAAGGAGCCTGCTTCTCCCTCTCCTCCCACCCATGCTCTCTCTCACTATCTCTGTTGCTCTCTCTGTCTCTCAAATAAATTAATAAAATATTTCTTTGTGGCGCCTGGGTGGCTCAGTGAGTTAAAGCCTCTGCCTTCCGCTCAGGTCATGATCCCAGGGTCCTGGGATCGAGCCCCGCATCGGGCTCTCTGCTGAGCGGGGAGCCTGCTTCCCTCCCCCGCACCTCTCTACCTACTTGTGATCAAATCTTTAAAAATATATGTTTCTTTAAATGTTTGTGTTTATTAATCCTGAGGCCTCGTAAATAGTGGTCAGGCAAACCCACATTTAATTCCTGTGTGCTAGTTTGGGACTTCGGGTGCATATAAAGAAAAACTCTAAACCTTGGTTTTTTCTTCTCTCAAATAGTGATATTATCATCACGCTGACATTGTTTTAAGAATTAAGTGGGACAGTGTCCGTGAAAGGGCCTCACACCATTCCTTGTACAGAACAGGTGTCTGGTCCTGCAAGTGTCAGTCCTGTCTCCTTTCTCCTTCCTCCCTTGGGGTTCCTCCAACTCGAAGGCGACCTCACTTCCCAGAAAATAACTGACTTGACTCTCCTCCAGATACCCATAATCAGTCTGTTCTGATGTGTGGTTTGTTCTTCTGTGCTTTACAAAAACTCAAATTCCAGCCGACCCTGAAAGATCCGGATGCTCTGGAACAGTCATCGAACTTTTTAGAAGTTACGGATGCCTGAGCCCCAGAACCAGAGATAATGATTAAATAGGTCTGGAGGTGACCCAGGAATCTTCCATTTGTAAAGCTGACTGCTGAGTCCAGTACGCTGGTGTGGCACAGGCAGGTTGATCTGGTGATAGACTGATGGGGGGGGGGTCATTTAATTTAACAGATGTTCATGTAAAAAAACAGTGATAGACTGGGGTGGGGGAACGGGAGGCTGAGAGGCCAGTTAGGAGGCTGTCGTCATCCTCTAAGTGGGAGATACTGGAACAGTATGACAGAGATGGCAAATAATGAATGGAGTAAAAATATCTAGTGGGCAAAATAATAGGATTGGCGCCTGGTGGGATATAGGAAAGGTGATGCTCATGCTGATGTCAAGCATCTTTCAACAGTAGCAAAACCGTAGCTCTTGAAGTTGATCTGAACTGAACTTACTGGTTTGAGGTAAAGGACAGGAGGGATTTTATTTTATAAAATATGATCATTAATATGAAAACCCTGAATTATCTGGAACCCTGACCCAAATCTGATAAGACAGAGTATAAGCAAGACAAAAGTCAAATCTTATTCTTAGCTTAAAGAACTAACTATACAAGTATACATGAGGGTCATTTAATTTAACAGATGTTCATGTAAAAAACTAGAGACTTAGAGGGGAGACCATGTGACCCCAAGATGAGTAATAATGAATAGGACCACATGAAAGTAAACATAGTCTTCCCCCGCACCCGTATAAAGATGAGTGTGCAAAACAGGGAATGCAGTAGTCCTTGGTGGGATGTGTTCCTTTCCAGGCCCCACACATCGAAGGCAACCTGGCAAACTAGAACTTGGGCAGAGAATGATGAATAGGAGGACAAGATGATGAAATCATGTGCCATAAAAAACTGAGGGAATCCAAGTATTTATCCCGATAAAAATGGCACATGTCCAAATGACACATGTCCTCCCAGACCTCACCTGTCTGTAGTGGACTACCAGAGTCACACTGGAAAAAGAGCATATGGCATGGGATATAGGTTGGCGTCGTGGTCCTTGAAAAGCGCACTTTGTGACAGCATTTTCCACAGCATAGAAAACACTGTATGGGGGTCCCTGCTATGATGAAGATATGAGCAGTGCTGGGAAGAAACCAACATGGAGGGAAATGATTAATAAAGGAGGCAACAGTCACATGCCCATGGCCCTGAATGTTGAGCCATCTCACTTGTAAAGAAGAATGTTCAAGGCGGGGGCACGAGCGTAGGCATAGGCATAGGCATGCAAGAACAAGGAGCATGAAGTTGGGTTGAGCAAAAGCTTGGGTTGACAGGAATGAAGACTGCCTTGGGGGAATGGCAGGATAGGTACCTGGAAAGGGGAGGTGAGACAATATCCTGAAGGGTCTCCAGTGTCGAGCCAGAGAGTCTGGCGCTGGGGTATGGTCACTGGCTTTAGAGCCCCGCCTATAGAATGATCCTCTAGTGCAATCTCTTCCATCTACATTATTTCCTGTCTTTGATAGTAAACATATCATCTCTGTTAAAGTTTGCTTCCTAGCTTAAACTGAACGCAGACTCTAAACCATCATATCACTTTCCATTTTTTTTTTCCCCCACCACAAACAACTCTAGGATGGCATGCATTTGAACAAACCAAAAGTGATTTCGCTCTTCTAATTTTCAGAGCTTTTGGCTGGATGCAGAGTGAGAAATTCATACCTTTTTCAAGTAGCGTGGGTTCTTTTTTCCCAATTCCTCCCCTCCATCTGGTTCTCTGGAGGTCTTGGAATCCAGGAAAGTGTTAGTTCACTGTGCTGAAATCCAAAAAAGACTGCTAAACTGTGAAAGAAAATTTGCATTCCAGAGACACTGGAAGAGTTAGTCCCCCGCCCTTTTGCAGCAGCGAAGAGAAAACATCTGTATTTTCTGTCCCCTTTGTCTTTCAGGAGTTACAGAATGGAAAACCCTGTGCTCTTGTCTGTGCCTTTCATACCTCCTTAATGTAAACCACTTTGGCCTCCTTGGGGATAGAGAGAGGAACCAAAACATGGAATTATTTTATTTCTGGTGTCAGAAAATATTACAGCCAAGATACAGTTTAAGGGAAGTAAATCACTGTGCCGACTTCCCTTTGTGCTCTTCAGGAGGCTGTGTTCTCGTGAATGGGTTCCAGAGCCAGGCGTTTGAAGTTCACGTCAACAGTGCTCTGCTCCGAAGGAAACTACACAGTCGCAACCATGATGTTGGCATGTCATTAATGGCCTTTCTAAGCGACGGTGCTGTCTTTTGTCTTCCATCGGCAGAAGTGTAATTAGAAGGGCTTGTTTTCAACAGAAGCCAAATCATTGCCAAATTTGTTCAACTGATCTCTAGAGGATCGAAGTTAGCTTATGGCCCTCTGGCTGTTCTCTTTGCCACTCCCAAGAGTTAGAGGCTTAAAGTTTTCCCTTTCTTTTGAAAGAGGATCAAGTTTGGTTCAAACAAGCTTTTCTGTCATCCCCAGGAGTACAAGGATAGACCTTCTGTGACCCCAGTTGTTTGGCTCAGACCACTTGTGGCTTGTTATAATTTAGGAAGTAATTGCAATTCATAAAGCCAGGTAGAAAATAAACATCTTGGCAGAGCTGAGTTTCAGGCAACTCTGAAAGGAGGCAGCACGTGAGCAGAATGGTATTGGGAACATTTCTAGTCTCTGCTTGCAGATCCCAACTCTAATGGATGATTCACAATGGATTTAATTCTGACCTGAATTGTGCAGGCAGGCAGTCATTATTATGTATGCATGTGGCTGAAAATATCATTACTTAAACCCCTGGTTTTAGGTTTGGCCCCTAGATGGGTCAGTTACCCACAGTTGACAAATGCTGCAAGTTAAAGAGATTGTCCTACCAGTGTTGTATAATTAACGTCAGATCATATGGGGTTTTTTAAGTGGAAATTGTAGCACTATTTTTTTTTTTTAGAGAAATACTTTTGCTGAGATTGACTCAAAGAACCAAGAGTTGGAAGAGACCTTAGATAATAGATTAATGTCATTTACTTCTTTCATTCAACCAACATATTTTAGGTGGTTGGTGTGTGTTCAGCACTGCTCCAAGACCGTGAATGTTGTTGTGTCTCAAAGAGACTTGTGGGGAAATGAACAATAAGTGTGTCAGCAACTAGATGCTGAGGGTGGTATCAGGCAGTGATAAGGGTATAAAGAAAGTAGAAAGGCAATGAGATAGAGTCTGGCTCAGGAGAGGGGGCTACAAATAGGGTGGTGATGGAAGGCCATCTGAAGATGGTTATGGAATTTCGGGTAGGTCTATGGAAGTCAGTGCTATTGGATGAATCTTTGGAATATTCCTTCCGAACCACTGATTCATTTCCTTAATTAAATATTTATTGAGCTTCTACTGTGTGCCAGCCATTTTGCAGTGAACTGGGGCTGAAGCAGTGAATAAGACAAAGAGTGCTGCCCTGCTGAAACTTCTCTTGGGTCCTCAAACCAATCACAGAGCTTCAGGAGACCAAGAGGTCTCCCTAATAAAGACTCTTATCTTAAAGGTATAGGAATTTAGGCTAACAGAAGAAAATCCTTTCCACAAGCCTCACTGCCAGTGGCTAGGCTTCCAAAACTAGGCACAGCCTATGCCTTGGGGTCATTTATATGTCACCATATTGTGCAGGGGTTCCATAAACATCTACTTCAACAGTCCTAGTTTCAAATAGTGCTCGGGTTAGTGTTGTGATCTAGAATGAAATTGTTTTCCCCATGGAGGCCTCCTGTCCACTGTAAATTGAGGGTAGTCAAGATGGCGCCTCACAGGGGCTTAGTTGAAGAGCCTGTGACAAACTACGCCATCCATGAGACTTGTGCATGCACACTCGAAATATATAATATGTACCTGTTTCGGCACTTATTAGGTGTCCCACATATGTAAATGAAAGAAAAATAGAACAACGCAAAATGTCTGTTGAAAACAAAAGAAAAAAGGAAAAAAAGCACACTGGATTTTCCAAAACACAGTATGTGGGATTAAGGATGTCTACGTCTACATCTCATATTGTCTTCTCTCTGTAGTAAGAGCAATGGAAAGTAGGCTCCGTTGACTAGTCAGAGACTAAAGAGCCAATAATTCTGGTCAGTCCTCACACAGAACAGTAATTTTGCCTGGAGAAAAGAACTTTATAACAATATCTTTACATCTCTTTACATTCTTTTTTAATTTTTTTTTTAATTTTAATCCCAACAGAGTTAACATGCAGTGTTATATTAGTTTCAGGTGTACAGTACTGTGATCTGACAGTTCTGTACAGTACTCAGTGCTCATCATGGTAAGTGCCCTCTTTAATCCCCATCACCTGTGTCCCCCATCCCTTGACCCATGTCCGTTCTGGTAACTCTCAGTATAGTTTGTTCTCTATAGTTAATCTTGACATTCTTAAGAGTGCATTTTACATGTCTTATCTCATTTAATTACCAAGATTCTTTAAGATAGACCAATAATCAGTATCCCATTCTAATAGATGAAAAATTGACACTCAGATGGAGTTTTGTTCAAGAAACTGTGAAATTCCAGTTACTCCGGAAATTGACTACCTCGGTGGAACCTATCTGAGTTCCATGCATAACCTCTATTTACAAGTTGCAAGTAGCAGGAATTATGAAAAGTTAACCTAAGTCATCATGCCATGGCCTAGAACAGGATTAGCCCTCCGAGTCATTGGCCAGAGGGCCCCCATTCTTACCAATGTGAGATGACCACGTTTTGACAATGGCGAAAATTCAAGTTATGTCATATACTCTGCTAATGATTTTTCATTTGGATTTAAGTAATTTTGTCAATAGCTAACCAATATTAGTTTTCATGTTCTTATTGCTAACAAGGGCCAGAACACCAAAGACAAGTTTTGGTACTCCAAAACATTCCCCCACGAGGTCTGGGAAAGAGTACCATACAGAACTAGGGCAACTGGGCCCTGAACTCAGCTCTTTCCTTAGTTTACAACGTTAGGCATTTGGCTTCCTTGAATGCAGTGTCCTACTGTCTGAGGGGAGAGAGTGGAATGAGATGATTTTCATAATTTTTTTCAAGCCCAAGCAAACTATGTACTTAAAAAGGCTGTGGTACAGCAGTTTGCTAGAGAGTTGCAACTGTATTCAGTGTAATTGGCATTACATGAACTAGATAGAGATACTTAGGAGAAAATCAGGGGACAGTGTGAAGTAGAAGAATGAGCAACTTTATCTTTGAACTTAGAGGATGTTAGTTCAAATTCAAGCACATTAATAGTCATGCAGCAAATAACCAAATCAAGAGTTCTACCATTCTACCCTCTAACACATACTTTGTAAACTTTGAAAACTCAACCCAGGCAAGCTGTCAGTTTTTGTTTGGGGAGTGTAAAATAACTCTTAACTTTTAAGAAGGACTGAGAAATGTATAGGTTTGAGGTATAATAATGCTTACATAGAAGTAAGAATAATGTTCCCACAAAGTTCCTAGGAAGCAGGGGAACAATCTCTTAGGAATCTAGAAGCTTATTTGATATTACATTATTGAGTTGTCCCAGAGTGTCATACACAGGATTCCTTAAATAATCCATATTTTTAAAGTAGAGATATGAAATTCTTTTATAATGTATAGAAGAATTGATGGTGAAGGACAAGTTAGAAAAAAAATTGAAATGTAGTGCTTAGATATGGTAATTCAGCTAAGTGATCAAAGCATGCCTTTGAATCTGTAAGGAGGAAGAACACAAAACTCATTAGAATATAGCAGGCACTGGACACTTCCTTTCATACATGGATCTCACTTGGTGCTCCCAGAACCGCATTGTAGACACTTTCCCTCTTAAGTAGAGGAGGAAACAGAAGGCCAACAAGGTCAGGACCACTGCCTGGTCTTCCCAGCCCAGGTTTCTCAAATCTTCACCACTTCTCTCACTGCATATGACAGACTCTGTGTTCTGACTCTCTCTGTTCTGGTTCCTGAGATGACAAGTCCCGACAGACTGTACCTTGAAGGTGCTGTAAAGGCAAATCTGTGATCTGACTTGGCTGGGAAGGAAAGGAATTCTGTTCTTTTTTACCCCCCTCTCACAATAGTCTCCAAGGAGTGCCGTGTGATCTTTTAATTTTGCTCCTGGCATGAAGGTCTGGCACACTCATCAGGGCTCCGCCCCCTCTGCCTTCATCCTACGCCTCCAGGGTTATGAGACATTCAAGCCAAGTGTTTAGGGAAAGCTAGCGTACTACAAGAGCTGCGCAGCTGAAGGTAAAATACCACATCTCTAGGCCTTGAGGTATAGATAAACTAAATGTCCTTTAATGGGACTTTTTTTTTTTTTTTAATTTCCTAAAGCTCATATCATCATCCCAAAGTGAATGCTTCAGAATAAGCAACAGGGCTTTATTTACTTTGTGGAGATGTGACTTGTGGCTCAGGGCAAAACTGAGTAAAGTGACTTAATTGTTCTGATCTTTTTGTCCTTTCTGTCAGCCCTTTTTCTTGTGTGAGGACATACTTAATTTTAAATCCAGTTTATTTAGTCCAAATACACACAGAAAACTTTGTAAGAATTTATTTTCTAAATTCTAAATGAATAGTCCTGCATGTCCTTTATTGATGTTAGTCTGACACAGATTTTGGTCTCTGACAGGGTTGAGTTTTCCTTCACCAGTGCTGCTCAATACACTGGGTCTGTCACAAACTCTTCCTGGGAAATGAATTTCATTTCCGTGGAGGCAGACCTGGGACTTAGATAATGAAGACTTTCCTTATAACACAACTTTAATTCCAAAGAGTGTTATAGTGGCTTTTTTTTTTTTCAAGAGCCAACTCAAATCCCACCCAGATGGGTTCCCAGCATCACCCACCACCATCATGCTGCCTTTTCCTTCACCACTCAGAAGTAATTACTCTCTCCTCTGTGTTTCCATCACACATTAGTCATTCCTCCATAATAGCAATGTGTTCTGCCCTTTGCCTTTAGTCAGTTATTTATAGAAGTGTCTGCTCCTCCCACCACATTGGGAACCTCTGAGGGCAGGGATGGTATCTTTGTTCTCTCTGCTTCTGTACCTGCCAGGATGCTGAACATTTTGTTCCCCTCTTTAGGCTTTCTGCAATGCTAAATTAAGTGGGAAGGCTGGCTGCTCTGCTCATCAGAAAATCATACAAGAAGTTTCTTTAAAGGGGATTGATAGGAAAGCTGAGGTAATACTGGCACTGGGTGCACAGAGTTGTGCTCAAAAAAATTAGCGGAAATGGACAAAAAATAAGAAGGTTGAGTTCTTTTACTAAATTTCCAGCTCCATGTTTCATAGTTGTCACTTCTGTGTGTGTGTGTGTAGTAACCTCAAAAGAAAACACATTATAGGGGTTTTATGCCATCTAATAAATTGACTTGGGAGTTTTTCTGTCTTTAAAAATTAGAATTCTCATCTATAGAATAGGAATGTTGATTCTGATTCAAAAATCACAGTCAAAGACATCGGATGACACTGGTCTTAGCATTATTATTCTCAATCTGTTTCTAAGCACATATTAGATACAGATACAGAATTAGATTAAAACATAGATATAGGTGGGGGCACCTGGATGGCTCAGTCAGTTAAGGGTCCTACTCTTGGTTTCAGCCCAGGTTATGATTTCAGCAGTCATGAGATTGAACCCCACACTGGGCTCCACACTGCACGTGGAGTCTGCTTGAAATTCTCTCCTTCTCCTATGCCCCTCCTGCTCGTGCGCCACCCCCAAAATAATAAATAAATCTTTACCCAAAGAAAAAATAAAAAAGATATACATATAGGTGAAGGATACTTGGAAAGTCAAAAACCTCCCCACTGGGAGGCAGAACCGTAGGGAAGTGTTGTACTGTAGCCTATTAGGAGAACTACCAAGGTAACATGATGTCTTCATTTACTGGGAAACCCAGAACACTGCCATCATTTGGGAAGTCTTCCTGATTATCAACATCAAGAAAAAATTAAAGGTGCTCCTGGGTGGCTCCAGTGGGTTAAAGCCTCTGCCTTCAGCTCAGGTCATGATCCCAGGGTCCTGGGATCGAGCTCCACATCGGGCTCTCTGCTCAGCGGGGAGCCTGCTTCCCTTCCTCTCTCTTTGCCTGCCTCTCTGCCTACTTGTGATCTCTGTATGTCAAATAAATGAATATTTAAAAAAAATAAAAAATTAAAGTACACAATTAAGGTAGGGAATATAATTCTTGGAGTTTCAGTAGTTATCACTCTGGCATTTCCGCGGAGATGTGCTGAGTCATAGCCCTCTTCTCCCCTTACTACACCATACCACTATCCCATTGAGAACAGCAACACTTCTGCTGTGCTTCATGACCTTCTTTACATCATGGCCTATGGGGGAAAGTATGGTATTCAGTCAGCATACTGGCATTGGTGGATGGGGCTTCTCCTAACCCAAGATGACCACTCAGGAACTATGGAAGCCCCTGACCCTGTCACCCCCCTAAATGTGGTACCCTTGGAAGCCAATGAGGCACCATGTGTCTTAGCCTGCCTACTGATAATTGTTTTGCATCGTTAAATAGTATCCTTTTATTTTATGTAAAGTACATATCTAGAGTGTATTGAGTCATCATCTCACCAGTATTTGGGGAGCAGCAATTTTATGCAAGGATACTGTTGTAGATGCTGGGGATGCAACAGTGAGTTTACTGTCTTACCCTATGGGAACCAATGAAGTTGGCAAGAGACAAACTGTGTTAAGATCTTGACATATTTCCTCTCTTTCTGTGTATGTGGGTAACGTTTAAGTAACCTGCCTGAATGCCTTTTATTTGTGATACAGAATGTGTCTTCTGAAATATGAACTACATATAGTGTGTTGGGGCAGGGATTAGCTACTGGAGGGAGAATTAGGAGACCAGTCTTCTAACCCCAAATCTACTACTAGGTGTTTCCCTCTCTGTGCCTTGGTGTCTGGAATCGGATAGTTGGACTAGAATTGTGGTTTTTAAACTGCACAGTGTGGAACCCCCACAGGCACGATCCTTTCCTGTTCTTCATCCAGAAGGGATCTGGGACTGTTCTGGGTGTGCTTCCCTGGTAACTGTTGCCTGGAGTGATGGATTATGGGAGAGGCAGGCAAGAGAGGGGAGTTCAAACTCCTGGGCAAGAGTCACCTCTAAAGGCCTAGTATCTTTGAACTCTTCTTTTTCCTTGTTATTCTTATCCCAACGAGACCAAAAGTGTATCTAGAAATGAGATATCACCCTCATTTTTTTCCAAGAGTCTTTTCTGTTTCAAAACTGCTTTTGTACCTAAAAAAACAATAAAGATTGAATATAAGATCACATTTTAATTTTATGAAATGAAAATTTTAACATTTCTAAATGGCAACACTTTAGTCTTCCGAACCTTCCAATAGTTATGTGCCTTGATTTGAAATACTCACCATTGAACATGTGTACACACCTATGCAATATGTAAATTTTAGAACTATTTTCCCTATCATCTAACTAGTAGCTAATGCTCCTGTTACCTATATGCTTCATTTATATTCAGATGATTCTTCTAGCTCTTCTGCCTGTGAATTAGACAAGTTATTTATACAGTACCCAAGGATAGAAAAGATACAACCAGATTGTATCTCTAATTTAAAAACAGTTACATTTGGGAGTTTCGTGTACAAGATTTTGTTTGTGACTTTTATTTTTATTTTCACTTAACTTCTTGCTTTTAAGCACAATTGTATTGCCATCACTTGAGCAAAGTTTATAAGCTGTGCCTTTTGGTAGCTTTCTTGTTTTCTTCTGCTACTCTCACATCTCCCTTTAACCATACCTTCATTGGAGTAACTGCCTAAGACATTTTCTAAAGACTCTAAAAAAAAAAACCTCAAACAGTACCTAGAATTTTTGAAAAAGCAAAGAAACCTAGACTCTCCATTCAGCTTCAGCTGTAAGGTGCTTCATAACTGGTCAGCAGTTGCCGACGGTGCATCAGGAAATATCAAGGTCCCGGGCAAGGATGGTTATGGTGTGGATGTGGTAGTACATGGCTCGGATCCTTCTTCAGGACTGAGGCTTTCCTTCCCCACTGCTAACCGTTGGTTGCGGAGTTCCTTCTCTGATAACTTGGAGGGAACCCCTTCACCCAAGATCACTCCTCCTCCTCGAGAGTCTCCTGTATCCATTGACTGGTAGATGCAGGGGGTATAAAGGTCCTACCCTCTTGCGTCAAGGAAGGACAAATGTGCAGAACCATCCTAACTCCAGAGTTCTCCAGGGAACTATGAGATGCCTTTGCTGTGACTGCATCGCAGTCCAGCTTCTTCCTCTGCTCAGGGGCTTCCTGCACTCTCCTACAGGTGCTGATCTCAAAGACACTCCTCACTAACTTCCCATGTGTAAATCTCTGTTTCAGAATCTATTTCCTAGGAAGCTCTACCTAGGACTGTGGCTCTGTGCAGTGAGAGTAGGATGCTCACAGTTTGGTAGCAGAGGTTGACATGAATGATGAATCCGAGTACATTATATGGGTGTCATCAGAGAAGCATCATGTAGTCCTATGGGAGTAGAAGTGACTTATTTTGCTCAGGGTACAGCAGAGGGAGAATAAGAAGTGTTTTTCAGAGGAGGTGACATTTGAGCTTAACTTTGAAGAATGAATAAGTATTCTTTAGGCAAAGAAGGATGTGCGCTGTTCTGGGCTTGTGAAAGAACACAGCTTATTAAAGAAGTGGCAAAAAACTCGGAGTGGCAGCTGGAAGGTGGGGTCCATTAGAGAGAGAAGCTGAGATGGATCCAGAGCCAGGTCATAAAACACTCTATGGATCTGGATGGCTCTTAAGCTGGAGTATGTTCTTCCTTCCTAAACCCCCGCCCAGTCCGCCGTGACACCCCTACACCACACACAAGATGCATCGAGTAGACATACTTACAGATGTCCTTCTTTCACTTATTTGCTTGGAGACATATTTCTTTTTCTGTTTCCTTAAAAACTGTTTTATTTATTAGCCATTTCATCTTAACTGACTTTAGAAAAGCCTTGTGTTTATGCAGAGAGGGCATCTTTTGGTTTGGTTATAAAATAACCTTCTATAAGAAGACACAAAGATCTTCCTCTGTCATGTTTGAAATTTTACCACTAGTCATTTCAAGTGGTTAAGACATAGTAAAGATTTTATACAGTCCAGGTTTCTAACACATGAACCCTCCTTCCAAACTTCAGACCAGAGGTCACCCAGTTGTTTCTAGTATACCTCTAGTAATGGAAACGTTGTTCTTTCCCTGCTGTTGTTAATTCTGATCTATCACAGAGCAATACAATTGTAGTTAGAATTAATCATTGTTTTGCAGTTGAGAAAACTGAGGTCTAGGGAGAAGAAAAGATTTACCCAAGGACCCATAGAGTGGATGTTAATGAATGGTCCATATTCTTCATCTAGCAGCTTTCCCTCCCTATGGCAACACAATTAATTCATCAGATCCATATCTGAGTGAGGGAGGAATCTGGGGTACTTGTCTCTCCTCTGTCCCTAATGAACTCCGTGACTCACATCCAACTGTATTAGTGCTCTGGGTCTGTTTTTCACCTGTGAAATCAGAGACCTAGACTAGAGGAATTCCTTATTCCTTCCTCTCTAACATTGTGAAAGTCCTTTACTATCTACCTATCTATTTATTAGAGAGTGCATCTATTTTTTTTTTTAATTTAAATTCAATGGGGGCACACCTAGGTGGTTTAGTCAGTTAAGTGTCCAACTCTTAGTTTTGGCTCAGGTCATGATCTTTCAGGTCTTGTGTTCAAGCCCAGCATCCCACGTCCAGCTCCACGCTCAGCAGGAGGTCTGCTGGAGAGTCTCCCTCTGTCCCTACCCCCACTTGCTTGCTCGCTCTCTTTCTTCTGTAATAAATAAATAAATAAATATATCTTTAAATTTAATTTAGTTAACATACAGTGTTTTCTTTGTTTCAGGGGTAGAATTTAATGATTCGCCAGTTGCATATAACAACCAGTGCTCATTACATCACGGGCCCTCCTTAATGATCATCACCCAGTTACCCCATCTCCTTACCCCACTCCCCTCCAGGAACCCTCAGTTTGTTTCCTAAAGTTAAGAGTCTCTGCGGTTTGTCTCCATCTCTGATTTCATCTCACTTTGTTTTTCCTTCCCATCCCCTATATTCTTCTGTTTTGTTTCTGAAATTCCACATATGAGTGAAGTCATGTGGTATTTGTCTTTCTCTGACTGATTTATTTTGCTTAGCATAATACCTTCTACTTCTATCCACATCATTGTAAATGGCAAGAGTTCATTCTTTTTGAGGGCTGAGTAATATTCCATTGTATATATGTATATATATGTATATAATGCACATATATGTGTCTATGTATATACCACATCTTCTTTATCCATTCATCTGTCAATGGACATCTGGGTTCTTTTCATATTTTGGCTATTGTAGCCATTGCTGACATAAACATTGGGGTGCATGTGCCCCTTTGAATCACTATGTTCATAACCTTTGGATTATTATTATTATTATTATTATTGTTATTAAGTATAGCTGATATACAATGGTATATTAGTTTCATGTGCACAACATAATGATTCAAACTTCCAGTTATAAATAAGTCATGGAGATAAAAAGTACAACCCAGGAAATAGAATCAATAGTACTGTAATAACTTTGTATGATGACAGATGATAACTACACTTAACATGATAAGGGTAAAGAGTCTTTACGCTTCCTCAAAGAGAAGATGTGTCTATGGCTTCTAGTGGACTAGCTAGAGACTGAAAGGAGAAAGGTTCAGTAAAGGGAACTGGCTAGAGACGTTTTATATGTCCTCCTCCACCATTTGCTAGCCCAAGCTTCCAGTCAGCCATATTCCTAAAACCTTCATTTTCTCATTTGCAGGCGTATTATAGTTGTCTCACTTTAGGTATCTTTTACACTGCTCTTCCTTTGTAGCATAAACATGCAGATTACCTGTCCTTTAAACAATGCTTCCAGAGACCATAAAGTCTTTCCTTAGAAACTGGCTCACCCTTATATGCTGCTGCTGGTATTGAATAAATGGGCTAAATCTTGCAGCCAGGCCTCAGTGCGAACAAAAACATTCGCTGGTCAAACACTCTCTGGTTTGTTCTCTTCCATTACAGGGCTGCCTTAAAAAAAAAAAAAAAAAAAAAAAATGGTTAAAAGCCACAAAGAGCAAAACACAAGCTCTGGGAAGACAGTTTGCAGCCACATCAGCTCAGATCACCAGGACAGAGAAAAAGCAGGGCCCTCATTGTCCAGAGGGTCATTTTCTCCAGACTTTCATCTTATGTTCTTCTGCTATTTTAATTTCACCACTTCAAAATGGGGGGAAAATAGGTTAATAGTTTCCATGAGTTTAGACTGTGACCAGAGGCATACTAAGCAATTTCAGAACCTCCAGCAACCACAGCTTTGAGGAGAAGATGGTGATGAATTTACCAATTCATTTTGGGATGGATTCCAGAGTCAGGAGAGTCAAACCGGTCCAGTAATGCCCGGGTAGGATGTAAATAATACTCCTTCATTCATTCTTTTTGCACACATTCATCCTAGGGTTAGTTTTATTCCAGGTAGGATACTGGGTGTTAATATGAGACTGCAAAATACATTCTTAAGACATGGTCTCCGAGGCCTGCATTACTCTGATACCAAAACCAGATGAAGACACCCTCCCCCCAAAAAGGAAACTACAGACCAATATCACTGATGAACACAAATGTAAAAATCCTCAACAAAACATTAGCAAATTAAATCCAACAATACATGAAAAAAAAATCATGACTATGATCAAGTGGAATTTATTCCTGGGTTTCAAGGGTGTTTCAGTATTCACAAATCAATCAATGTGATATAGCACATCAACAAGAAAAAGGTTAAAAACTATATAGTCATTTTGATAGATGCAGAAAAAGCATTTGATAAAGTACAACATTCATGATAAACACCTTCAAAAAAGTTGGCTTAGAGGGGACATACCTCAATATAGTAAAGGCCATAGATGAAAAACCCACAGCTAACATCATACTGAATGGTAAAAAACAAAAACAAACAAACAAACAAAAGAAAACCTGAGAATTTTCCCCTAAGATCAGGAACAAGACTACAATGTCTACTTTCACCACTTTTATTCAACATAGTACTAGAAGTTCTAGTAACAGCACTCAGACAAGAAAAAGTAAAGACATCCAAATTGGTAAGGAAGAAGTAAAACCTTGACAACTTGCAGATGACATGGTACTACATACATAGAAAACCCTAAAGACTCCACCAAAACACTACTGGAACTGAAAAATAAATTCCATAAGGCCACAGGGTGCAAAATCAATATGCAGAAATCCATTGCATTTCTAGATACTAATAAGGAAGGGACAGAAAGAGAAATTAAGAAAGCAACCCATTTACAATTACACCAAAAATAATGAAATACCTAATAATAAACTTAACCAAGGAGAAAAGAACCTGTACTCTGTAAACTACATCGCTGATGAAAGAAACTCAAGATAACACAAATAGAAAGATATTCCATGTTCATGGGTTGAAAAAACAAATATTGTTAAAATGTCTATAGTACCAAAAGCAATCTACAGATTTAATACAATCCCTATCCAAATACTAACAGCATTTTTCACAGAAATAGAATAAAAAATTCTAAAATTTGTATGGAACCACAGAATACCCCAAACAGCAACAGCAGTCTCGAGAAAGAAAAAACTAAGCTGAAGTTATCACAATTCCAGATTTCAAATTATACCACAGAGCTGTAGTCATCAGAACAGTATGGTACGGCACAAAAAATAGACACATAGATCAGTGAAACAGGATAGAAAGCCCAGAGACAAAGCCACAAGTACATGGTCAATTAATCTTTGACAAATAGGCGGGGAAATGTCGTGGGAAAGTCTCTTCAAAGTCTGTTCAAAGGCAGGAATATGCAGTGGGAAAAGTCTCATCAAAAATTCTCTTCAAATGGTATTGGGAAAATTGCTACATGCAAAAGAATGAAACTAGACCACTTTTTTACACAATACACAAAAATACACTCAAAATCGATTAAAGACCTTAATGTGAGACCTGAAACCATAAAAATCCTAGAAGAGAGCATAGGCAGTAATTCCTCGGATATTGGCCATACCAATATTTTTCTAGATGTGTCTCCTGAGGCAAGGGAAATAAAAGCAAAAATAAGCTATTGGGACTATATCACAATAAAAAGCTTCTGCACAGCGAAGGAAACAATCAACAAAACTAAAAGACAACCTACTAAATATGAGAAGATATTTGCAAATGAACATATCCAATAAAGGGTTAGTATCCAATATACAAAGTATACAATCCAACACACACACAAATGCACACACACACTAATCCAATTAATAAATGGGCAGAAGGCAAGAACAGACATTGCTCCAAAGAATATATCCAGATGGCCGACAGAAAAGATACTCAACATCACTTACCATCAGGGAAATGCAATTCTAAATTGTTGTCAGGTTGGCTAAAAATCAAAAACACAAAAAACAACACGCATTGGCAAAGATTTGGAGAAAAGGGGACCCTTGTGCATTATTGGTTATAATGCAAACAGGTGTGGCCACTACTGAAAATAGTAGAGATGGTCCTCAAAAAGTTAAAAATAAGAACTATCCTGAAATCCAGTGACACACTACTGAGTTTTTACCCCCCCCAAATACAAAAATACCAGTTTGAAAGGATATATGATTCCACATGTTTTTTGCAGCATTGTTTGCAACGGCCAAGTCCACCAATAGATGAATGGATAAAAAAGATATGGTGTACACACACACACTGGAATATTACTCAGCCACAAAGAAAGGAATGAAATCTTGCCATTTGTAACAACATAGATGAAGCTAGAGTGTATAATACTAAGCAACACAAGACAGTGAAAGAATAACAAATACCATATGTGGAATTTAAGAAAGGAAGCGAATGAACAAAGGGAAAGAAAGTAAGAAACCAAGAAACAAGACCCTTAACTCTAGAGAACAGACTGATGGCTACCAGAGGTGAGGTGGGTAGGGGGATGGGTGAAATAGGTGACAGGAATTAAGAATTCACTTATTGGGGCACCTGGGTGGCTCAGTGGGTTAAGCCTCTGCCTTCGGCTCAGGTCATGATCCCAGGGTCCTGGGATCGAGCCCTGCATCGGGCGCTCTGCTCAGCAGGAAGCCCATTTTCTTCTCTCTCTCTGCCTGCCTCTCTGCCTAATTGTGATCTCTGCCTGTCAAATAAATAAATAAAATCTTAAAAAAAAAAAAAAATTCCCTTATCATGATGAGCACTGCGTGATATAGAATCACTGTGATAGAATCATTGAATCACTATATTGTACGCCTGAAACTAATATAACACTATGTTAACTACCCTGGAGTTAAAATGTTAAACTTTAAAAAGAGAGACATGGCCCCTTCCCTTAAAGAAATTAGTTTGCACAAATGTGCAAATAACTTTTTTAAGACTTCATTTATCTATTTGTCAGAGAGAGAGACTGAGCAAGCACAAGCAGGGGAGAGCAGCAGGCAGAGGGAGAAGCAAAGGGGAACTCGATCCCCGGACCCTGGTATCATGACCTGAGCCAAGGACAAAAGCTTCACTGACTGAGCCATCCAGGCGCCCCACAAATAATTTTAATACAGCGGACACTGTAATGCTATAAGCAGTTTTAATTAAGTGCTTGGGAAGGGTAGAGGAAGAAGGTGTTGATTGCAAATGAAGGCATCCAGGAAGGCTTCACTGGCAAGTTACCTTCTGATCTGTACCTTGAAAGGGCAAAATGACAAACTGTGGTTCATACTTGGCATTAGCCTGTGCACAGATTGAATAAGAGTAGAGCAGTCTGAGACATTAGGAAAACCTGACCCTAGAAACGGAGGTTGGATGTCAGTTGAGGAATGAGGGCTTTTCACATTGTAGAGCCATAGAAGTTTTTGGTAGCAGCCATGTGACTTGGTCACATCTGTGTTTTAGAAAGGAAACCAAAAATCATTTTGGGGATAGGGAGTTCTAGTGTTATAGGAGTTACAGTGTTATAGGAGGAGAGATGCAAACAAGGAAGCAAGCCAGTCAGAGACTGTTGCTGTGGTGGAGATGTCAGCACTGATGCCTACAGGCATTTAAAGGTTCTTGTGGTGAGAGGGCAGTTCCAGTTCTGCATCTTTCTCATCAGACCCCCATCTCAGGTTTATTCTGGATTGTAAACTCCCCATCAGTCCAGACATCTCACTTGGAACATAGCATATTACCTGGGAAACATAGTTGTTTGGTAAGACAGCATGGGATTCTAGGGGAGGATAGAAAGTTAATAGCAAATTTTATCAATCTTTTAGAGTCCTGACTCAATATGTGGTATCCTTTTGTGGGAGCATTTTTGTTTTTCATTTTTAAAGTTCAGCATATTTTTTTAAGCCAGAGAAGTTGACTATCCTAATTCACTTATCATAACAGGAGCCTCTCTAGATTCAACATTTCTATCAAGAGTTCACAACACTGAACTTGGAGGTGGTGTTTGAATCAAGGCTTAAAATAATCAGTAGCCTCATTGATGATGAGCTCTGATGGGGCTCTGCACCCGGCATGCTCTGTGTATGTCCGTCATCAGGCAGACCACTCTAAAATCTTAAGGTCCTTGGTGACCCTGCCAGGTTTTTGATGACTAATCGGGTTTCAGAATAGTTATGTGTTCTTCCAGAGGAGAACCTGGGTTATGTAGTTCAGGGGTCCAGAAACTGCAGCTGTGAGCTAACTCCAGCCTGCTTTTGTAAATAAAGTTTTATTGGAACACGGTCATGCCCATCTGCTTAGTACTGTTTGCAGCTGCTTTCACCCTATGACAGCAGAACTGAAATGCTGCAGCAAACCCAGAAATACTTACTCTCTGTGCCTTCACAGGAACATTTGCCATCAACCCTGCAGTAGTGGTAGAAAAGGGAGAGAAGTCAGAAGACGTGTGTTCTAAATCCTAGAACCACCTCCCTGCCACCACCTGCCACAATCCTTTGCCACCACCTCCATGCGTGAATTTAAAAAAAGACACTCGATCTATTTCATGTGTTTCCTTGTTACACACTCTGCCTTCTTCCAGGTACTGTGATAGGCACACGAACCAGTGTGTCTGTAAGGTGCTAGTCATGCTATAAGGGACTACATGCATGGAACACAGCAAGTTGCAACCTGACACTGGCTTGTCTCTTTCCCTCCCCAGAATACCCTGGAGCAGTGCAGCGTGTGCTCCAAGCCCATCATGGAGAGGATTCTGCGAGCCACCGGGAAGGCCTATCATCCTCACTGCTTTACCTGTGTGATGTGCCACCGCAGCCTTGATGGGATCCCATTCACCGTGGATGCTGGTGGCCTCATTCACTGCATTGAGGACTTCCACAAGTAGGCGGTCTGCTTTGTTCCCTCGAGCCTGCCAGTCCCCTTTGGAATCTGTTCTCACAGCCTCATGTCGGGGCCATCCGTTCTCTTCTATCAAAGCTGCAGAATCCCAGGATTTGGTGGGACCTTAAGAAGGGCTTGTTTATCCCCCTCTCCTAATGCAGGAATGGGTATCAGTTAATCCAGCTGTCCTCCAGCCTTGTTTCTGCCTACAGGCTGCCCTGGGGGCTGATCTGTCACATCTTTGTGCGGCTCTGATACTAAGAACGTTGACTCAGCTGCAGAATATGTGTATTGGAAAGAGGAAGGATCCTAAGGTAGACTTCCCTGGCCTATACATGAGCAAGATGTGTTACAGTGGACAAATTGCTGAATGCCTTGGAGCTTTTCAGTCTGCTCATTAGAACAGAGCCTGTCTTAAAGCTCCCCAGGTGTGACAGTCCAAGGTTCTCTCTAGAGCAGTCCTCTGTATCTTTGCCAGTCTGCAGAGAGGGGGTAATATGGAGAGGGCAATGGACACGGAACAGTTCATTCCCTCTTCCTAGGGCAAGCCCCTCACATTTGGGGGTCATTCTCCTGTCATTAGCAACACATTCACATCGTCCCATAACCTCTTTCCCGACGCAGGCCTTCTCTTCCTCAGGACACTTTCTAATAACATTAATGAATGTGGTCCTGTGGAGTCTTTTGAGGAAGATTAGGAAGTCGACTCTCAAGGTCACGACCACTTACTCATGGGCCTGGAAAAAATGTGTCCTTATTCGGTTTTCTCATTCGTCGGGCCCTCTTTCCTCTGTCATAGCTGGGGTTTTCTTGACAATTGTACAATTTTGTGTTTTGCTTCTGTTTATCTGGCCCCTTTCTTAGTTAGCTGATTGGTTGATGAGATCTGTTGCATATATTTAGAAATGATACGAAAGCCACAGTGGAGATCTACAAGCTGCTGGCACAGAGGCTTTCTGGCTTCCTTGCTGGGCAGTCTGGGTCTTTGAGGACAGTCTGAAGCTCTCCCAGAGATAAAGCTCACATGACTCCCCAGTTTGGGTCTCCGTTTTATGACCTCCAGATGTGTAGACTTGCGGGTTAATTTTCATCGCTCTGTTGATTGTCAACAATCAGGAGGTACTTGCCACAGGCAGTCTGGGGACCTGAGACTCCTCTATTTTAAAAGTGAATTTCCTGACCACTTTCCAAGTGGCAAAGAAATTGAAAAACCTCACCAAAAGACGTGAGGCTGAATGAATTAAAAAAAAACCCCAGAGGCAGGAATTCTCAACCTGAATTAGACAAGTAAGGGCTCACTTTGAAAGGGCAGTCACAGCATAAATTGTACTTCACGTTATGGATATTTTTAGCTTGTAATTACACATTTAAAAAAACAAAAAAACCTGCATCTATTTAAGGGAAGTGAAAAGATACCGATGGGGAGTGTGTTTCTGTCACGGTTTCTCTCCTTTCTTAGACGTACCCTAATCCAAGGAGGACGGGTAGATGTAATCAGAGCACACACGTTTCTGTTGCTTAGAAAAGACTGATCTATTACACCCCCCAATTAAAACAGGAAATCAATTCTGACAAATGGAAGTTTATATCTCTGCCATTTGTCTTTCATTTCTAAGAGTGAGGAGCATAATTAGAGACTTGGGTCTGGTGACATACGTGTGTGGGTCTGAACACTCCAGACAAGCAGTCTTAGCAGCTAAAAGGGAAGAACCGTCTCTGAGCCCCCAGCTCCACCGCCAATTCAATGGCATGTTAAGACACAGATTATTTTTTTAAAAAATAATGTTGTCTGGATGATTGGCAGGTATGTAGTGGGGAAAGCTTTTTGATCTTTTCACCATTTCCCAAAGGAAAATTAGAGATACATTTTACAGAACTCTGTTTGTGAGCCTTGAAAGTACTAGAACACAAAGCAGCTAAAAGCCCCACCCAGGGCAGGCATTGCCAGGCTAACGAGAGAGTACACTGGGGGATACAACCTCCTTCTGCAGACTGTTTTGGGCGGCCTTGATTCTTGGTCTCACTCTGTGAGCTTTTAGGAGTTATCTTTCAATTCAATTCAACCACGTCTACAAAGAGCCCTCTATGTGCTCAGTGCTAAAGGAGAGAGAGATCCAAGGAGAGAAATTGCAGGGGTAGAAAATGCACAGACACGGAGAGAAAAGCCCCTGTCAGCAAGGAGCTTGCCAGGAGGAGGGGGAGAATAAGCACAGAGTATGTGTGATATCAGGCAGAAGGGGCCAGACACAATGAGACAGGCAGAGGCAGAAGCTTGAGCTGTCAGAGTCAGAGAAGATCACTTGGCCCTGAGATCTAGGGAGGCTTCTGGAAGCAGAATTGGAAGAGCATTTTAAGTGAGAAATGGAGATTCCTGACAGCAGGAACAACTCAGGAATAAAGAAGGGCACAAAGTGAGGAAGGGCTTCTCTAACTCATGGAAGGTTTGCTGGGCTGTAACTAGAGCAGCCTGGGAGTGGAAGTCACTGTGAGATGCAGAAGGCCCATGAGAAGGGATTCATCTCGCCTGCTTAGCATCCTGTCTTCTAAACCAGTGCTTCCCAAATGTTAATGTGCTTACAAGTCACCTAGGGATCTTGTTAAACTGCAAATTCTAATTCAGTAGGTCTGGGGTGGGACCTACAATTCTGCATTTCTGACAAGCTCCCCGGTGGTCTTGGACTGCACGGTGAGTAATAAGCTTCCCAAATACTATTTTTGAGGCCTTGTAAATGGGCCATCCCCTGCATAACTACCTTCAGTCAAGGTTGGCCCAAGTCCTCCATCCTATTAGGTCTACCCACTCTTTTCCCATATGTTATTTCAGATGACTGCTCAAACTAGTTCCCTGGCAAACTGAGTGTATCCACCCGCATCCACACACACACACACACACACACACACACACACACTACAGACACCAAACATGCTTTTGCATTTCACTTAAATAGCCATCTTTTAAGCCCCAGCTCATTTACCACCTCCTCTGAGAACAGTTCCCTGACCTCAACCCCCCCATCCCCCTGAATGAATTTATATCTCTCTGTTTATGTTCTGTAGAATTTTGTAAATCGGGTATACCTAATACTTAACCGTAGCCTGGTTAGTAATAAAGAATATACATAAGAATATACATACACACACCCAGTTTTACATATCTTTACCTATTGCATTTTTGCAATATGACAGGATGTATACATCTCGACTAATAGAACAAATGCAGAAATATATAGAACTCCCTCACCAGTAGGACTGCTGGAGCCCTAGTTTATTTCTGTATTCCCAGTGCCAGGACAGTGAGCTCAGAAAAGCCGGCTTATTTAGCTGACCCTTTCATTGCGTTGATCCTTTATTTCACTATCCATGCTCTCTTATCAGAGACATTACACCCATCCACTTATTTGTCTAATCAGCACCCGTTTGTTGATTGCCAGAAATGTGCCAGGATAAAGATGATGAAGACCGGCCCACTCTGAGCCTTGGCTCCTGTGGCTATGAAGCAGAAATGATTAAAAAAAAAAGCTACTTCTTCATAATGTTGCTGTCAGTTAAAAAATGAGGTCAAGTGCACAGAGGGCTTAACAAGGCTTGGCACATAATCAGCACACAATATATGGTAGCTGTTTCAACCATCAAAAGTGGTTGTTTTCCTCAAATGTTTTATTATTATTATTATTATTATTATTATTGTCTGCTTAGTGAGCTGAGCCTTAAAACAGACCACCTGGGATTTAGAAAAGTCTTCAAAATGCCGGCCCAAGAACACTGTGGGGAATGTGGAAACCACTTCCTGTCTCTTTACTTTGTTTTTTCCCACCATGGAAATGAGGCCAATCGGTAGGAAGGAATCATGACTCAGCGAGAATACAGTTTATGCCGGTCCAAAGAGGAAGGACCTTGAGGTTGAACATGAAGCTCTAAGTAACATCTTTATATAGAGCAATATGGCAGACGCTTCATTTCATTAGATAGTGCCTGAAATTCCGTTGTTTGCCCTGGTCGTAGGAGTTGTTTCTGGGATTCAGAGATGGAGCAAAACCTGCCCGCTAGAAACTCACAGTTCAGTGGTCCCCAAAGATATGCAAACAATTACTACTAAAATAGGCAAATTCAGTTTATCCTAAAGACGTAAGTGATTGTGGCTGAGGAAAAAGGAGCAGGCTCACAGTTCAATGATGGGCCAAGATATGCTTCTGACCTCACAGACTACAGTCTCGATGGGCGTGGGGAAAGGAAACTCTGCACGCTGGATTCCAGAAGCCTGCTTATTTCACTACTGGTGACCCAGATCCAAAAATAATCAGGTAGTCCGAGGCATTTTTTTTTTTTTTTTTACCACTGGGTGTAAATTTCTTGCATAAAATGCCAATTATAACAACTCTGATTACTGCTGCAGTTGTACCATGATCCTTTTAATTTTTCTTTCATAGCAATCAATTGATCTGCTGCTTAATTCATATTTATTTAGATTGCAGCCACACAGATGCCTTTTGGGTGCTGCCAAGAAAATTAATATGTACATATAGAGTATAATGTATGTAAAAATGCTTTGACAACCATAAAGTGCTCTGCAAAGTATTAGATTACTATCATTATTTCTTTTTAAGTCTTGCTACAAATAGATAAATTTTAACGTCATTAATCTCAAAACCATTACCATGAAAAAAACCGGCTCGCTCAGTCTGTTTGTCCTTTTTTTTTTCCTCTCCATCTCTTCAGTTTTTAATCCATGGCCATTTCAAATCATGCCTCATTTCACACCTTCCCAAATGCCACCCCTAATTTCCAGGAGATACAGATGAATGCACAGCCTGTATTTGCAGCCTCTTAATCTGTTATGAGAGACAGATTTTAGGGCCTTCGATCGTATTAAGGAATAGTAAGAGATCAGGAAATATTAGGATTCCTCACCAACAATTAGTCTCAAAAGCACATGTATGTGTATGTGTATCTACACGTCTAAGTGTTTACACCTTTTGGAAGTGTTAAGACCCTCTAAAGAATAAAGAACTTGGGGCACCTGCATGGCTCAATGGGTTAAGCCTCTGCCTTCAGCTCAGGTCATGATCTCAGGTTCTTGGGATTGAACCCCGCACTGGGCTCTCTGCTCAGCGGGGAGCCTGCTTCCCCCCTTCTCTCTCTGCCTGCCTCTCTGCCTGCTTGTGATCTCTCTCTGTCAAATAAATGAATAAAATCTTAAAGAAAAAAAAAAAGAATAAAGAACTTGATGGCTTTGGAACTTTTTTTTCTTTTTAAACCACAGTTTAACACAACTGAAACATAGGAAGTGCAAACTTGGTCATAGTGAGTTTGGTGTCAAGTTTGGTGTATTCAGACTGGCTACTCTGCTGTTTCGACAAGGTGTGGTTGAGGTTTCTTGTGTTAATTCCTAGAGCTCAGTTTGAGAGAAAGAGGCTGTAGTAAGTGGGAATGACACAATTACCAATCTCAGAATATTTGTGTAGGGCCTGGGGAGCAAGTACACAAGTCTAGAAGCAGATAGTCAAGCAAGACAAAGTCAAGCAAAGGAAACAAGTAAGGGTCCCAGGCCCCTTTCCTAGCCCAGGGTCTGTGTTTGCAATCTATCCACCAGCGAACTTCATGTCACACACCAAGTGGCCAGGAGCTCCTAGAAGCACTTCATGCACTAACTCCCCACCTCACCAAATATCACAATGTTCTTGTTTAGAAGGACCTCCACAAATCACCAAGTCTTAAATCCCTGATAGCTGAGGAAGCAGACCCAGAGAAGGAAAGGGACTTGCTCAAGGTCACACAAGACGACAGAGCAGATGTCCTCACCCTTTGCTAACTCCTTTTCTTTTTCACTTCCGGGTCTCCCCCATTGGTCAGAATCTAACCAGACCTGTGTCTCCATTTACAGGAAATTTGCCCCCCGATGTTCTGTGTGCAAGGAGCCTATCATGCCAGCCCCAGGCCAGGAGGAGACTGTCCGGATTGTGGCTCTGGATCGCGATTTCCATGTTCATTGCTACCGCTGTGAGGTCTGTGGTTAGCTCCCCACCCCCATCACTGCATGGCAGGCATGGAAAGGCCCAGCAGAGCTGGGTTTCCACAAATACGGCAATTATTCAGGCCAGGAAAGCCCCCTGATGCCTGTGTTCACAGGACTTGGGTTTTAGATCTTAGGCTTTCATTTAAGGCTAGCGACACTGGGTAAGTCACTTCACCACTCAGTCTCAATTTCCCCACCTGTGAAAAGTACTCAAATCCTTAGGAACCTCCTCAGATTTGGCTGAGTGACTAAAATGCAAAACTGGGTATTAAAGGACATTGTAAATCACAAAGTGCTAAATTAGGGACAAATGGTATTCTTGTTACCATAATTATTATTGTTACACTGCTCTTTAACCATGGCTCTGATACTTCTGTGGGACAGAAGAGTCAACCTCACTCAGGGGAAAGGAGGAAAATTAACTCCTCTCAAAGCAGTAGGAGCTTGGTGCTCCAAGTCACAGAGATTGGTTGCGTTACAGGCACTGACTGAGCATATATGACAGGCGGTCAGGTCAGGTCAGGTCAGGCTAGGCGGCTGCGAAGGGCCCCACAGAGGTACGCACAGGTGCTGTGGGTACACACATAAGAGGCTCATAATCCAGGCTGAAAATGACAAGGAAGGCTTCTTGCCCAAGGGGCATGTAGTCATTTCTACAGCAAAGCACACAAGTCCTTCTCTTATAATCTGTATATCAAAAGGGCACTGGAAGTGATTTTAAAATGTTTTCTTATCCTGGTTCTAGTTATGCAGAGCCCCCTCTTTGAAGCCATTTTCTTGTTTTTTACTAGCTCATCTGAGGACAGTACTTACAAGCTCCCTCTTCCCTCTGGGAAGGAGAGCCTGAACTGCCTTACCACCACACCCTCGCCCGTGGTTCATCTCGTCCTGCTGGGTGATCTTCCCAAGACACTGGGGATGGGGCCTCCCCGGCTCTCTAGGACTGTGTTCGATCCACTCATTGCTCTAGCTGAAACCCACCACCTGATTGATGTGGGGTTCTTTGTTTTGCCCTAGAGCCCAAGCTGCATCTGTGTCTGTGTCCTTAACATGAGAAAAGGTAATCTACCAACTTTCATGCCAGACTTTATGACTACGGAGGAACAGCCACCTCCAGCCTTAAAACCGACCTGATTCATAAGTGTGAAAAAGCTGATAGATGCCTTTGAGGTCATTTTACAGAATGAGAAACTGAGGCTTAAAGAAGAAAAGCTTCCCAACACTGCCCACACACTTGCTATGCATACCAATAGGCTTTGACCTTAAATGGCCTGGGATTTTGTGCCCAGAGTTGCATAAAGGTGCCTTTATGAGATGAGAATGAAATGAGAGCAGTAAAAATGAAGTGTGCTTTAAAGGCCTGTGAAGTTGGTTTTTTGTTTGTTTACAAAGCAATGCTATAGCCCAGGAAGAGTACTGGATTAGAAGAGGGCAGACCATCATTCTAGTCCTGTCTCAGACCCCGCATGACACTGGAGAAATCATGTCCCCTTTTGCTCCTCACTTCCCCCTCTACAGAAACGAGGAGGGTGCACTGGATACCCCAGGTGGCCCCTTTGGGTTCCCAGAGTCCGGGCATTGATGGTGCCAACATTGTGGTTGACTCTGGGCTCTTCACGGTGCCCAGGTGACCGTAGAGGTCAGCTCACTAAATGCTTATGGCCATGTCATTTATGAAATTCCCTTCTTTCTTTATCGCGATGAGAAGAGTTCATTTAATTCCATTACGCACAGTGTCCCAGGTGCCCCTAGAGCAGCGGGATGGCTGCTCACTGGGGTAAGGCTGGCTTCTGGGGAGTCAGCCTGGCTCCTGCTGCCACTGCTGCTGCTGCTGCTGCTGTCAGCCCTGCCCTTTCTGAGCTCGCATTCCGTCGTTAGCCACATACAGACGGGAGCACCAGTGACCTCCCGACTGTCTTAACAGACAGCAGCAGCAGGGCGTGTGCGATGGTGCTGGCCTTTTAGAAGAGTTTCTGCTGAAGTGAGCGAGGGCCACATACGGCCAGAGGAAGTCCTGTATTTTTCTTTTCAAAGAAACTTCCATGTCCTCCCAAAGTAAGGGCCGGCATTTGGCGGTTACATGTCACTTTCCAAAATGGAGCTGCAGAGGTGTTATTGACAGTAGGACGTTGCTTTGATCCTTCCCAGCTCTGGTACTCCCTGCATTTGTTTCAAAGTACACTCACATCCAGTTTCCTCTTTGATCCTCCCAAAGGCTTGGTGAGTTGGACACGCAAGAACTCTTCTCAGTGACACCAAGGCAGAGCTAAGGGGCGCCCCCGGGAGAGGCCGGCTCTCGGTCCAACACATTCCCACACCACACTGTCTCCCTCAGAACGTGCAGCAAACCAGTACTCCCAGCACACGTTAGAGTTTTGTTTTCTCGCAACAGCTGGAGCCAGGATGCGGAGCCTAGGGCTGGCCCTTCTGCTTGGAAGCAGGCCCTCTCCAGACCTGCTTCTGCCCAGAAACGGCCCAGGAGTTCTGTCCCTGCGCCTGTGTATTTCTTTTGAGAGATCCCAAGACTCGTGATCAAGTGTTAAGATGACTTAGCAGTTAGGGATCTCCTCTTGTTTTATTTTCTCTTGTTCTTGCTGTTTTTGTTGCCTGGATGAGAGAACAAAATTACTCCTTGAGGTCCCAGACCCTTGGGTTCTCCTCTTCTTGAATGTGCATTTCCTGTGACATAACCTGAGACGGTGGGAGGTGGGGTTCGTTTTACCCTTTTTGTGTTTATGCCCCCAATCTGTCATTTGGCCTAGTTCCAGATGGTATGTTGTATCCTGGGGAAGGACCGGAGGGGTCCGGTGAGGGGTACAGGAAGAGGAAAGGTAGGAAGTGACCGCGTTATGGAGGCGTCAAACGGAAAGCTAAGGAAAACAGTCCTCACACTCCTAGTTTCCAGGTTTCTTACATCCTTTCCATTTTTCCAGGACTGTGGCGGTCTCCTGTCCGAAGGCGACAACCAAGGCTGCTACCCTCTGGATGGACACATCCTCTGTAAGACCTGCAACTCTGCCCGCATCAGGGTGCTCACCGCCAAGGCCAGCACCGACCTCTAAATACAGCTGCCTGCTGAGCTGCTTAGTTGGGGGCACTGAGAAGAAGGAAGCACAAAACAAAGATATGGGAAATACAGGAAAGGCAATCAAGCCGTGAGATGGTCTCTGTTCTTCCTCTAATATTAACCTTTCTTCAGAAGCACATAGATGATGAGATTTTTTTTTTTAACGTTCTCACCAAATACACATTTCACATTTAATCATGTAGGACCTTGATGGGCCTTTGTTCCCAAGGACTTCCACATTTTTGCACGGATTATACTCCATCCCATTCACTTCTGCATTCCTGTAACTTTTAATCCCTATGTTTGTTTCACTTTGCATCTGGTTGAATGGCTTTTTTTAGTGTGGTATTTGCTGTCACGCAGTTTTTCTTGGGTGAGTCGGGCCAACTCACAGGTGCTTTTAGGCTTGAAGGGTCCGTCCTGTCAGTTCCACGTGGCCTGTGAACAGGAAGTATAGCCACTCTTTTTCTGTGTATTAAAAAGTACATCTTTCTGTTACTCTAAACCGGTCATGCCCCTTGGGGGCAAAAATAGTGTGCCATGTATATGTTAGGCCACAAAGAATTTAAGCTATAAATTACATAGGTTAAAATAAGCCCAAATTTAATTGGTAACCAAATTTGATTGGAAATTCAAAATCTGTAGTGACCAGTGGTCAGGGCTCATTTGAAAACAGTTATTGATGAGAGAGATCCAAAGTTCACTTTTTTTTTTTCCTAAAGGAATGCAGGGGAAAAAAAGCATTTGGGGGGTATTTTGAAAAGCTTATTATTATCCCACCATTCTGTCTTAAGATTTCCCTTTTCCGTGCTACCTAGACCTCATAATTCAGACAAACTTTGTTTTCTCTGGAACATTACATTTACAATACTGTCCCGCTTTTCATCTCAGAAATATTGCCATGTTGTTTTTTGATCCAAACACAACTACCAAAGTTGAGTTTTCTGTTGGGGAAGACAGTTGTAAAGAACTGTGCCTATTCTTCCTCCCCCCACCGCCTCCACCCCGCCCCAGGCCCGGGTCCTTTTTGCCTGACAAATCAGAGCACACAAAATAAAATTGTGGAGTTTTGTTTAGTTTACTTTAAAACGACAGGAAAGCTTGAAAAAATGGTGAAACCACAGTTTCATCACTCCCATAATCCCACTGCAACTCAAATTGCATATCACGGGAGACGTGTTCATATCATGAATGTGACATTTATACCACACTTTTCAAAGACAATCTCTGAAAAAAAAACAAAAAACAAAACAAAACAAAAAAAAACACAACTGCCTTTCTGAGCTAAAAATATGCAGAGTCTCTGCCTAGAATCTTTATTCAAACTCTTACTGGGCACTGAAATGCTTGCTTGCCAACTAGAGAACCCTTCTTTTGGGTTCTAACTTGTTTCTTTTAAAGAGAGACGCCCATCTTTGTAACAGCAGGTTGCCATTTGTAAACTAATCGAGTATTTTGGATTGAGATTTCTTAAACGTTTCTTCAAATCTTCCACAAGTATATACTTTTAAATTATGAAGTATTTTAAGTATACACAAAATATAAATAATAATATAATGAATCCCTATATACATAACACCCAGTTTAAGAAATCAAATATAACAAATATAGTTAACATTCCCTTATGCACCCTTTCCTGAGTCCACAAATACCTTTTTCATGATTAAGTGATAAAGTTGATTTTCTTGTCTGACTTTTATTTGAATTTTTAATTTTAACCCTCAAAACAGAAATTAAAAAGTATTTGTGCCTGTTTTGAATTATACCCATGCCTCAGGAATTCCAGTTACATCGATTTTACTTTAGTAGGAATGATTGTTCAGTTTTCTTTCTTTCTTTTTATTTTTCAATAAGAAATTCTTAAGCCTATGGCCATTAGCTCACCTAAGTTAATGTGTGGCTTTTTTTGCCTTGGTCATCCAAAGAGACCACCAAAGTTGGGACTTCACAAAGTTTTCTCGGAAAACTTTGCTTTTCCTTACTTTGCTACTCTTATCATTGGCCTTATATTTTTCTTAATGGGAAACACAATGGGATTCATTTTTGGCAGCATGTGAATTTGAAGATACTGTAGTGACTATATCTCTGAATTTCCATCCTCCAAGATCAGACTTGCTGATGACCTCAAAAAGCACTAACTATTAGACAATTGGAGAGATAATGTAATTTGCTTGAATTGCCTCAGCAATTTGTTTTCTATGAAATACTTGGGGGAAATTGTGCTTAGGCCAAAGCCCAATTTATTGAGGGATGGATTTTATCTCTTGAAGCACCATCATATTATTATGAATTTTGCCAAAAGAGGAAAATGTATGAAATATTTATACCCTAAAAATGCAATAACATTCTACTTGTTTGTTACATTTAAGTCCTTGTGTAACTAAATGTTTACAAGCCAAAGCATTTTAAAGAGAGAGAGAGTTATAAGAAAATGCTGTCACAGACCATCACTGTGGCATTGCCAGAATACTGGTGGCTTTCAGTCTTTATAGTACAATTTTATCACATAACCTCAGAGTATCTTTACCAAAGAGTTTTAAAGTAAATCTCTTTTTAATATAGACTTATTATACTTTTGTAATAATGAATGTGCACACACATATGCAGAAATATTTAGATTCAGATTTCTTTTCTTTCACAAGATAGAGTAAGGAAAGGATCCTATGTTATTTTGTTCCAGGATTTCTTAAGTATATGATTTATATTGCTTTCTTGTCTTTTCTATTAATCCTTTGGTTTAAACTAATGCCAAATCACTCTTTAGTGTTTTAGTTATGTTAAGTTTTGCCTATAACAGAGACAGAAAGATCACTATTACCTGACAATTATAATTATTTTGTCTTTTGGTGTAGAGTCTTGATTGTTATTTAAATTCATAAATAATAGAAAAATCAAAGTATATAAGAGAAAGTTTGTTAAACTATACAGCTTTAAAAAATTGTCAAGAACACAAATATTTGGTAATTCGGTGTGATGAGAGACGTGGAAAAGGAAAAAAGAAACCCACTATGTCATGGGCTCTGCATACCATTCCAAAATCAAATTCCTTTACTGTCTGGATCCCTAGCTCACACTGAGTCAACATGAAGTCTCGTTTGCAATCAAAATTGCATTTGAAACTCACAACTAAGTCATGTGTCCCAGCATAAGGCACCGAGGCTTTGAGATGCTGGACATCTCGGCAGCTCAAAGACGTGGGTTTTTTTTTTCCCTGTCATTGCTAAACTGTTTATGTAGGGGCAACTTCTCTGATCAAGATTACTTCATTGGCTGTCTGCTGACCCATGCAGCCGAGTTATCAACACTATCATTGTTTCCTCACCACGCAAGATTCTGAAAAATTGTTTATGGTGATGTTTAAAGTCTATAAAATTCTAACTACATTTAAACAAGTGTTTTTATTTGGGTTCAGAGGAAGACAGAGAGCACTTTGACAAGAGGGCTGTAGTAGAGGATTTATTGAATATAGACCGGTCTCTGAAAACACAACTTCCAACAGTTTTCCTAGTTAGTAAAAATCCTATTAATGTGAACCAGCCAGGGATAACAGTGTTATTTCTATTTGATATGGTTTGGGCTTCTCTTGTCAAATCTGTGTCGGCTGCCCCCTGATCCCTCCATCATCACGTTTTGAAGGGTGTCGGGGAAATTATGGCAGCTGCTAGGGAGATCAGGGAAACACTGATGTGACCTCCCAGCCTCTCACCACTCCTCTTGGCTTGGAAAGGCTTCTTTTTCTCATAGACATTTCTAGAAATATTGCCATGCTACCTTAGTATTTCACATTTGTAGTTTAAACAAGTGATTGTCCATCTGTTGCCTGGAGCTACAGTACATGTGTGTTATGAATGAAATATGACAGCATGTTCCATACCCTGCTTTAGCCATCTGTAGGAAGCCAGTAGGCTGAAAAAGATATACCTCCACAAAATGTGCCTGAAGTCCCTTTCTTGAGATCTCTCTCTCAGGGCACTTTCGTGGGAGACAGTCCGAGAGCAACATGTATATGTGCCTTATTTTTAGAGTCTCTGCGCCACTACGAATATTCACTGGAGCATCCATAATGTTAGTAATCATCTCCCAGATTTCCAAGTACACTCATCGGACAGGAAAACAAAATCCAGAGAAGTGTAAACTCTTTATCTTAATGGGTTCTAATAATGTTTCTTTTCTCCTTGTCTCTTGGAAGGACCTTGTGGATTCCTGAATTAAGAAAACACTTTTATGCCAGGAGGTGATGTTGAATGTTGTTAGTGATTGTTTATGGTCTTTCTCTGGTTGTAGTCGGATAAGGAAGACAGATTTCCATTTGCGTCTTTACCACCCACTCAGCATATCCGTGTTTAGGAATTGTCATAGCTTTTTGGTTTGTCTGTTGTCTTAATTTAATAGTGGACAGAACAGGTTGAGGTCTGAGTTATTATTATGGTACAACCGTGGACATATCAGGTTGTTATTTACATGACAGATACGTAGAATGAGATTCTTCTTAAGAGGCTGTTGTCTGGGTAGCATATTACGTACTATTTCAAACCTTTAAAAAATTATCTGATTAAAGCTCCATGGTTTGGTGAGAATTCTTCTCTCCCTCCTCGCCTTTTTCTCTCCCACCTCCTTTTTTATCTCCTGCCTTCCTTTCTTACATTCTGTCCTGCTTTTCGTCCTACCTGTTAATATTATTGTGCTTGGACTTTTCATAGGTAAATTATATCAGTGCATCCTGATCTTTACAGATGTACAAGGGAAGGAAGCTACTGTCAAATATGCATGGCATCCATAAATCCTTCCTTTAAAAGGGCATATTTTCCAGATTGTGTTTATTCATAAAGCAAGATGAGATAATAGAGTCTTTCAGATTGATTTTAATGACTTTTCATCAGGGACTCAGATCATAGAGTTCTTGGCAAATTCTTTATGACTGCCCTACTTTTCTCAGCTATATGCAAACTGATCTTTCTAAGACTAGGTTAGGAATTTTTTTAAAAAATGCAAAGTATTTTGGCCAAAACAAACATTTTTAAGTGGTGTGGCATGTTATTTTATTCCTAATGAAACTTGGTAATTTTCCTCATGGCAAAGAAAAGCCATTATCTTTCCAGAATTTTTATACATATCAACATTTTGCCTATGAGCATAATATTAAATCCTAATAGTTGAATCACAGTATTTTACAGGGGGTAGGTCAGCGCCAGAGTTGTTCTCAGAGCACAGTTCACAGGCCTGTAGTATGTTTATAAAAAACAAAAAAAGCAACCTGAGAAGAACAAGTCTGGGTCTGTCAGTAAAACATTTTGTTAAAATTCAGCTTTGAGATTCTTTTGAACTCCGGCTAATATTGATAAAAGTATGCCCTCTGTGTCCATTTTTTTAAAATCTGTTTGGAAAAAGCTTATATTTCTAGGGATATATTTTCACCTTTGGTTTCTGCTCTCACTTCCACTTTCTGCAAGTTTTCACAGGAATGACATTGATTTTTCCCTTTTCAGAGGGTCACATGTGGGGGAAGTAAAACATACTTAATACATGTTTAATTCAATACATACGTGAATTTGCCAAGTCTCAGTGGGTATGTTGTTTTGATACAGAAGCAGAGTTTTGTGGGGTTTTGTTTTTTTGTTTGTTTGTTTTAACCTGTCTCCAAGAAGAGTGGAATTCAGGAGATGAAGGAGGGATTTAAGAAAAGGGACCGTCTTGGGACGCCTGGGTGGCTCAGTTGGTTAAGCAGCTGCCTTCGGCTCAGGTCATGATCCCAGCGTCCTGGGATCGAGTCCCACATCGGGCTCCTTGCTCCACAGGGAGCCTGCTTCTCCCTCTGACTCTTCCTTCCACTCTGTCTACCTGTGCTCGCTCTCACTCACTCTCTCTCTGACAAATAAATAAATAAAATCTTTAAAAAAAAAAAAAAAAAGAAAAGAAAAGGGACCGTCTACAACTGAAATCATGGCAAGAGAGTTCTTGTAAAGTGTGACTCTGAGAACTTCCAGAGGGGTTTCAGACATCAACAATTGTAGTTGTTTAAACAAGTAAAATATTTATATTTCCAAGTTTATGAGGTATTTAAAAATCACTACGGATAACCATATATTTTTCCCTTGTTGGAAGAAAGGGGAATGAGAGCAGCTGCTGGCCCCTTGACATGATCGTAGCTACTGCAGAAATTTGTAACACGTGTCCTTTCGCCCCCTCCAAGACAGGGGCACAGCTCGTTCTCTGCCTAAAAGATGGTGATTTATATTCTGACACACTCTTGGGCACACACCGCACTGTACCCCAAGCATCGCTGAAGGTTAGAAGTTCCTGCTTTCACACATGCAGTGTTTTTCCCTTTCCAATACTTACCTCATGATGACAGTAAGTAGGAGTTCAGATCTGTCGTTCTCTTGTTGAAATCCAGTCATCCACTCTCTGTAATGTGGTACCTAAGCAGCCAAACTATGACTGACTTGTACTCACCTTTCTCTTTTTTCGTTGCAAACACAGAAAACTAACTTTATCTTATTAACTTTAAAAAAATAAAAGGAAATGTAAAATGGCTTATTTTCCTGTAAAGGACACTACTCCCTTGCTCTGTTTTACTTTCCTGCCCCTTGTGCAAGAAGTTGTAGACACTATTTTGGTTATCCAACATGCATGTGGTTTCTTTTGTGAAAAGTCTTATGGAAGATGCACTTTTATGAAATTCATAAACATTACCCCCCTTGAAATCACAAAAAAATTACTAAAAGCTTTGCTGTTTATTTCTGATTATTACTGGTTAGAACCACACTAATACATGTCTCTCTCTCCAGCCTTTGTTACAAACAAAAATTTATATTCTACATGCAAAAGATTATATATACTAGAGAGAAGAGAAAACCTGTAGCTAATTCCTTTGTATAATTTAAGATACTTGCATTAGTCTTTCCTTACAATGTGCCTTTTTAAATTTTCCAAGCAACTCATCCACTTAGGGGCAAAAGAAAACCTTATTCATCTAACTGTGATAGGCATTTAACTCACTGACCCAAACAGCAGCCTATTGAACATCCCGCGTAATAGATGCAGTCGGCTTGGCACTGAGTGTAGCTTCTAGTTCACTCTCAAGCCCCAGAAGTAGAATGGTTCAACAAGAATGAGACGGGTCTCGCTATGTCATCTTGTATTATATACTAGTGTAGAGGGTTCTAGCTGACCCCAGACATCCGTTGGTGGCATTCCAAACAAACATAGAATCGTGGGCTCTTTGAGGACCTGAATCTCCTCTGTTATTTTGCTAGCAAGTCACCATCCTATATCTTCGACCTGGCCAGTATGTAGTACTGTTCACAGCAGTCCATTCTACTATTAGGGCAACTCTTTTCTACAAAAGTTCTTCCTCGTGCTGCATATAAGTTTGTCTCCAGGGCTTCACAAAACAAGGCTAATGTCTAAATCTTTACTTTGAGATTAGTAATCATGAACTCTTCCAACTCTTTGCCATTTATTGACATGGTGTCAAATCCGATCACCCTTCTGCTTCTCCTTTGAACACTTGGACAAATAGTTTTTAATTTTATTTCATGCTACTCAATGAAACTTAGTAATCACTTTGGGTCAGCCTAGGTAGAAACACTTTCTTTGAGGATTGAAAGTAAATGGAAGTCACCCAAAGGAAACTGGTAGTCAACGTGGAAATTTCCACCAAGGACAAAGACTCGGGAGAGTTGAAGATAGATGACCCTAGATATTCCATGTGTATAAAATAGACCTTTGACATTGTTTCCTATACTCTTTTTGATGTAGCCAAAATCAAAGTCATTCTCACTTCTTGGTTAATGTTCATAAAGTCTCTTTAGCCCTCGCCCTTTGTCTCTGTCTTCCCAGTAATAACACTTTTTTTTTTTTTTTTTTTTGGTCCACGTTCCCATACTGAATATGTAAAAAGAGTTCTGGTTACTTTATAGGGGTTTGACCTAAATATTTACTTGCTGATTGGTTTCAAGATTCACTTCCGTTTTCCCGTGCTCAAATATGTGTACCAAGAGATGTTGCACTTTAGACCCAAGTGAGCAGCTTCCCTGCAGATCAGTTAGGAACTACCCTTAGGAGTCTGTATTTCTCTTTACTTTTGTCTTTCTAACCTCCTCATCCTTACTCATCTTAATTTAACAATTAGTGTAGGAGAATCAGCCCCTAAGTAGCTTTGATTCAGTCAAGCTGCAGTAAGATCAAACAGGCTCAACAGGGACCCAGGAAGATGGCATCGAGAAGGGTACTGCTTCCCAGTGGCATCACTGGGGCTTCATGGAGGAGTGAAATTTGGTAAGAAATATTGAACTGATTCATTGACTTGATGAAGCTGAAGAAGATTTAAGGTACTAGAAACACTAGAAAAGCAAAACTGTCTTCAGGAAAGACCCTATACTTTAAGTATTAAAGATTCTGGAATTTCCTTAACAGGAGAAAAAATTTCCAGATATTCAGGGTCAATGGGAAGGGGGAAAGGCATGGAGGAAGGCTAATTCAATTGCTGTTTTCTATCTTGTATCTTTATAATTGGAAGATAGAATGAGCCGCCCCAATACAATCCGGCACATACAAGAAGCTTTATAGCATAGATATTCTACTCTTAGAGCAAACACACATGTCTTTTGAACACCTGCAAGAGAAGAAGCAAGACAGCCTTGTTTTCCTATTATATTAGGTCAACAATTGGAAAAGACCCTGCTATCATCAATTTCACTTGGTGTTAAAATTCCCTTTTACTGAGTCACTGCTAAGTGGTAATCCGGTCTCTGCATACGCGTCACCTGTATCAACACGTTCGTAACTTCTTGGGTCTTCCATTTCCTCCATCAGACTTTGTTCCAAACTCCCCTTGACTCTGAAGCAGAACCGAGTTTGGAGATTATGCTTGCCTGAGTGCCACATAAAACTCATCTTTAACACATAATAAAATGTTGTTCCTCCCTTCATTTTCCTTCCAAATATATTTGTTTTCATTTTGGCAACACATTACATTAAAAAAAAAAAAAAACTTTGATTTTTTAGCTAAAGATTAAAAAACCTTTAAAGAGCCTTAAAAAGAGTCTGAAGCCTTCTCTGAGGGTCAGGTTTTAGAGTTGATGACTTTTTTGTTGTTGTTTTTATTTTCTGACTCAAAAGACAAATGGTTCTGACAGTTGGTACATACATAGCTTATGCCCTCCCCCCAGTGCCCAGCCCATGAACAGCGCCCTCCAGTTACCTGGCCTGATGATAATGGACCTTAAGGGGTTGAAAAAATCTCCACTTCTAAAAAGGAAGAAGTCAAATGCAAAAGATAGTGGTTCTGTTGAAACTCTACTTTTGTCTAATTGTTCTTTGTCAGAGGAAATGGTTCTTGGGGGACAGACTGATAGGATGTTCCGGTCTTAGGTAGAAATATATACATTCTTTCAGCGGTGCCCTGGGTTACCATGGACTGTTACCCTGTTCCTCTCCAGGTTAGAATTAGAGGGCCCTATTGGCAGAACCTGTCACCAGTCTCCTGGGCAGGACCTGGGGGTGGCTTTCTGAGCTCTAAAATAATAATTCCTAAGAGAGCTTACAAACTGCTTTCACACATGAAACAGCCCTGGGAGGAAGGTTATTAATAGCCCTATCCTAGAAGAGAGAGCTGAGGCTCAGAATTGTTAAGTGACTTGCCAGAAGCGATGCAGCTGGTAAGTGGCAGATCTGGGGACGCAGCCAGGTCGTGCAAGTCCACTGTGCTCTCCAGCCGCCACTCTAGGGGCACAGAATACCTCCGAGCACAATGTGTGCTTTGCCCAGACTAATGTGCCCCCTGTGCAAAGGCATCCAGAGCTGTTCTCCTAACCCATCCTAGACCTCAGGAGGCAAAGCCACGTGTGTGCTGCAGGGCCTCCGATGGCTAAGCGCCTGCACGCATCTTCTGTGTCATGCGGTGGGGAACGACCAGGTATTCTGTCTGACCGGCACTGTGATGATGGCGGTCGGGGAAGGCCACCACCGAGAACAGCTGTGGCGCTGAAGCACACGGCAGCAAATCTCCCCAGAGACTGTTGGTTTACTTTCCACAAAGGGGAAAGCTCAGCAGCTGTGAGGTGCAGCCTATCAACCAAGTTCATGTCATGTCAAATGCAGTGGAGGGCAGAGGCGACTGGGTCCCTAAGACAGGTCTCTCTCCCATGGGCTACGATTTATGACCCCCAGAGACAGAGACTGCTGGAGGAAAACAATGCGGAGGGTTCTTCCTTCCGGTTTACAGTTACTGAGGCCCAAGGCATCTGTCAGTGCACCAGGAGCTTCCCACCCACCCACCCCATGACTTTGAATTGTCTGCGAACAGAGGCTGCAGGACTGAATGCAGCTCTGCCTTCGGTGTTTGCCATTGGAGAGACAGGGCTGCCCAGGCCGGTATGGTTTTGGAATTCGTGTTTGCCTATTCTGGGGGTTTGGTACTGCGTTGTTCCCCGGATGCTCACTCAGAAGCCTCCGTGATACTCTAGAAGCTGCCCTATGTGGCAGGCCAACAACTCCCCATTCCTTCTCTTGAGCTGCGTTCCCCGGGAAGGTGCACCTTTTGATGCGTGCTCTTGCGCTTCCCTTTTCTCCCATTTCTCATTATAGTTGTTTGGCTTCCAGTTAAAATCTGTGAACCGAAGGCAAGGTATTCTCTCTTCATCTAGGTTAAATCTCCTGTAGGAAACCTGTAAAATGATCTCATCTAATAAGCTTTCTAGGCTTTTCCCTCTACCGTCCATCAGGCTGCTCTCAGCCTCCCTCTACTTAGTCCCTGGGATTAATGAAGGCCACATAAAGTCGCAGACAGCCTCGCACCCCTTTCCACACTTCACACCTGGAACACACAGGATGGGCCAGCGGGGCCAGCAGGGTAGTACCCTTGGCGGAAATGGCAACATTCTAAGCCTGGAGAGGTGCCTCGTTTTCCTGTGAGGCTTGAGATATGCTCTGGCTGAAGCTGTGGAGAGCAGTTCTTGTAGGAGAGACAGAGTACCCCCACCTGGGAGTGGGTGACTAGAAGAAGAATTTTGAGAACTCTCCAGAATTATCTAGGTGACTCCGCCCAGGTAGAAACTCCCCCAGGTGGAGCCTGTGACATCTCCTTAGCAGGAAAAAAAGGACCGTGAGGTAGTGAAGATGGAGAAGCATCTTCCCTTTAAAAAAAGAAAGGGAGTCACAACCACTGATCTCCCTTCACATAATGTAAAGAAAATTATGAATAAAACTTCTCCTTCCTCCCTTCTACATGATGCCGTCCTCCATATGTAGGGAAAACACAATTGCGTTGTCTTTAAAACACACACCCGTGCACGTGCGTGCACACAGTCTCACGCATATGCACATACAGACGTCTTCCAAGAAAGCCGAGCCTTCAAAAAAGAAATCTTATTTTAAAACACTTGGGTTTTTCAGGCCAGGAAATTAATAATTCCTAGACCTGACCCATTTTTGTGGCTGCCAAGAAGGAAAAGAGAAAGCTCTTTAAATTTTGTATGGATCCATTTATCTCTTAAAATACGCCAAAGCGATTTGAGGTGGGGGTGGAAACCAAAGTGTTTATCTCTCCTGCCTGATTCTCTCTTTACATTTCTATGTGTGGGGAAAAGAGTAAAGCCTCTTCCCGGGCCATTCTGACTAAAGCATCCTGTTCCCGCGTTGGAAGGTGCCTGCGAGCTCTGTGCCAAGAGGAGAGAATCACACTTCCTCTCCTGACTCCATTTACTCCATCATGAGGGAGTAGATATTAAGTCTGGATGTCTTTCCTCACCAAATTATTTAATGCCATTTCTGAACTGCTTTAGAAAATGTAAAAAGGGGAGAAGCTGGTTTTTCTTGGATGCATGTCTCCTTTCTTTTCTTTCTTAAGAGACTTAATTATAAAAGGGGGAAAAAGTCCAATACCTTCTCGTCTCGTTTTCTCTGTGAGTGACAGCTGATAATCACTTAGGAACCATAAGCCAGAAGCAGGAGAAGAACATAGCCAGGTTGTGATGTGTCTGCCAATGGCGTTCATTCCTTCAGACTCAGACTTCAGAGGAGACGGGATTTTGATCAGTTAAATGCCAACAATAGAAATGGCCTGATTTTCATTTCAAATCCTAAAAGGCAAGTCGATATTTAGGCAACGTTTGCATTTTACTAACCCTTCTGCTTTGTTTTTCGATGAATGCCAAGCACATCTATGCATCAGGGAGAGATTGCCAGAACGAGCCAGAGTGCCCTAGACCTCTCTCCCTAGGTAGCACACTGAAACTGGTAGACACCGTGGGGGTCTCCTCACCCCACTGAAATGTCAGAATTGAGACATATCCTTGATGAGAGTCAGGACCCTGGAAACTGAATCTTATCACCAGTGTGTATAGTGAAGTTGTTGCAGAATCACATTTAAAAGACTTACTTCCTCTTACTCCCCGTTTACTCTCTTGGGAAAGCTGATAAGTAAATGATCCAAGAATTCTTTCCTTAGTAAACAAAGTCAGAATCTATTTCCCCCCTAAAAATCTGAATTCTGTCCTTGTTCTTTTTCAGGAAACCCATCAAAGAGCAAACGGAATTAAAGATGACACTTGATTGTCTGATCCGTTAGTGTGAATAAAATTATCCTGTGATTGAATGTGCCTTAAGTGAAAATTTAAACTTAGATGCTGCATTTTCACAGCTGGATGTAGCATTAACTTCTTCCGGGCTATCTGTGCAGCGAACTATTTTGTTTTGTCTTTTAAACTCCACATTTATCATTCGTTTAGCAGATTTGGGGCTCTTTCTCTACTGGGAATATGTGCAATTATAAGACGCACAAAAAAAAAAAAAAAAAAAAAAGAAGGGAAAGAACTTTCTGAGTAGCAAATCTGTGCCACGAAGGAGACGTGACATGGAGATGCGGAGCCCGAGGATAGTAATTTTTCTGTGCTGCACACACGAGCTTTTATTTCGTGGCTTTGTCACAGGCTTTTCTCCTTCTGTGCCGTCACCTTTGAGAAAAACTATTGCACCTTCTCCAAGTCTGCCTTTTTAACAGCTACAGTTGAGTTGGCAAGACTTCCCCAGCTCTGAATATAGCCATTTGCCGACTCCGGCCTCTTTGCGAGACTGACTCAAATCTGTGATCTTCTGTTCAGCATACACATCAGCAAAGTGAGAAGATGAGCACTAAATATAGGCTCTATTAACTTTACTTTTAGATTTACTGCCTTCAAAAAGTGCCTATTCTGAGAAACATAAACGTTATTCCTACATATGTATGTACACACGGTACCCGGAGTCATACTGTGCAGCCTTCAAAAACATACCATCTAAAGGAGTAGGTGCTAAGATGAGGAACGCTTGCCAAATGGAAGAAAGTCACTCATTTCCAATATCCCCTCTCGAGTGGCACCGTGAAACAGGCTGCAAACACATTCCCTGAGCATTCCTTGCTGATACAGCCACTTGGTATTTATATCTGACTGGATGGCGGCACACCGCTAAGGCTTCCTGTAGTCTGCTCCCAGGGACTCGATGCCGGACGGAACTGGAATGTTCAGTCAGAAGGAAACAGTGTCAAGGAGAATTAATAGAGCCAGGATCTGTATTATTAGGATATGGGTCGTATGTGTGTTTTATAAACTTAGCATTGGTGGGTTTCGCCTGTCAGTCCATTTTTTTTTTCCCCTCCTTTTATCTCTCAGGCTAATATCAGAGAAAATGAAAGAAAAGTCTTGGCTGTGAGGATTGGAGGCTCAGGGGGCCAAATGTCCTTGCCAGATCCTTAGAGCATCTTTACTTTGACTCCTAAAAATAGTAGCATATGTTATCGAGTGGCTTTTGTTTCCGTAGTTCTGTCGTGGGCGTCGCAGGCATAGATGCTGCTGATGGGACAGCGGCACGGCCCGGAATGAGGGACTCGTCTCCAGGTGTGGCGCAGGAGAGGGTCCGGGGAAATAGGACGAGGGAGACCGTGCATGATTTTAGGAAAAAGGGTTGAAGAGAGGACGTGCTTCCAAAAAAGATCTTTCTCAATGTGTCGTCTGACTCAACCAGCTGGCAAATTACGCTTGCCAAGTCGCTCTCTTTCCTTCTAAGTCATTTGGCTCCATGTTCATTTGAATACGCCTCTCCTTTGGGAAAGAGAGATGCCTCCAGTTAGCCTCTCTCCAAGGAAGCTCTTGACGTTGTCTTGGTCACAAAGTTATCTCCTGCCCCACCCACTTTTCACCAAAAGGAAGTAGAGAGGAATGAGCTATAGGAGATGGTTTCCATGGCACTGCAGTCAGCCACCATTCTGCCTTCCATATAAGGAGCCCCCCTACATACACCAGGGATGAGGCTGGAACAGATTACTGTTGCATAATCTCAAGTGTGGACCACCCTGCGTTAGCTGTCATCGTTTTATGAGACCAGTTGGCTCCCTGGAGAAAGAGTGATACTCTTCACTAAAAATGTCTACTCTTCCTGTTGACGTTCGTTTTCTGTTTTTACCTTATCCAATTTCAACACTAGTCATTTTCTATTTTTTAGAGCATCAGATGTCAGTGCTAGATAAGGGTTGAAGAATCTCTGTGTGGTGTCAGAAGTATTAGGATACGGGGGTTTTCTCTTTGGGAACAAGATGGTGGGGAAAGCGACAATAGGGCTCTGCTCCAGGTGTCAACCTGACGACCATGACTGTGAGAGAGAGAGAGTTTTGTGTGAATGTTAAATGGTAAAGGAGAAGGGGGAGACAGGTAGAGGCCAGGTTTTCTCTCCACCAAGAGCAAGAATGTCCCACTGAGTACAAGGTTAGCCCCACCATGATCAGCTGCTAGTCAGAATAACATTCCCTGATTTAGGGAAAGCCACACGAACACATATAGAGAATATGCCTTTTTTCACATATGTGGTACTGACAGAGCCATGATATTCCTAAAATATAGGTTCCTCTTTCTTATTTTATTCTTAGAAAATCACTTTTCTCCACTACATCATGAACCATCACTGACTTATCCAAAATAACCTACATGATTCCTTATGAAAATAAGAATAAAACCTGTTATAAGCAAGTGATTTGGGTATTTTCTTTGTATTTATGTATTATCCAATTATATTAAAACATTTCTATTTACCTTCTTTTTTTCCTCTGAGTTATGTTTTTCCAATGCTCTATAAGAATACAAAAATGATATTCCTTTTTTTTCTGTAAAAGATCTGCAACTCCTTTATTATATTTAGAAATCCAATAAACTTCTTATTACATATACTTGTCTTTGTGTGGAATTCTTTTTGAGGTGGATAATCCTGGTTTCCTTTCTTCTGACCCCTTTTACTGTGATTCATTTTTTATATCATTTGCTTTCCAGATGGTCTTCTGAGAAGGGAATGCCTCTCAGAGCAAACACGGTGCCAGCAAGAGTATGAAGGCACCCACTCTCCTCCACTAACAGCACAGAAGATCTTAAGGTTGGATGTATTCTAAAATTACTTGACCACTCTGTGTCTTAACCTTACAAGTGAAGGATTTTTTGCCTTTAAAGCTGGATCCAACCCCCAAATGGGTCTCTGGATGTGGGGGTGGGAGGTCTCTGCCACCAACACCGGCTGACTTTTTCACACTTCTTCATCCGTACTGTGTGGACTTGTCAGACACTAAGAATCTGCCCTGTACTAGGCATCTTGAAGGATACGGGTATGCATCAGGCAGTTCCTGCTTTCAAGACTTCTATAGTCTACCAGAGCTGATCGATATGGAGCCATTTGGGGAAATGAAAGAAAGACTCAGACACTTGAGAGAGTAATTTAGCATTTTGAAAACTTTCACTGTTCGTTTTATCATTTTTTTCCATTTTATTTTATTTATTTTCAGTGTTCCAGCATTCGTTGTTTATGTACTGATCTGGAATTATTTTTACCTTCATTTTACAGATAAGAATGCAAGACATAAAGTTAATAATCCATTGTGACTGTTCACTAAAAGCTTTTTTTTTTTTTTTTAAGTAACAGACCTACAGGGGAACCCAGTACTCCTGACACCCAGTCCACTGGTTTGTCCACTAAGCCTTAGGAGTGACTGGAACTAGAGGGTACATGAAAGTCCTCCATGAAATTCAGAAAAGATTATCTCTGTCTTTCCCAGTCTGGCCTTGGGTTTCATCTCTCCGGCATCACGTGTCGGCCTACCAATGCTGGTGGAATCTGAGAACATAGATGCAGAAAGCCAGCACTCAGAGGCCACCTTTTTTTTTTTTTTTAAGATTTATTTATTTTTTATTTGAGAAAGAGAGTGCAGGGTGGTAAGGAGAGGGATTCAGGAGTGTGGGGTTGTGGGGGGAAAGGGGTGAGTCTCCTCCTCAAGCAGACTCCCCACTGAGTGCAGAGCCTGACACAGGGCTTGATTTCAAGACCGTGAGAGACCATGACCTGAGCTGAAACCAAGAGTCAGACACTGTATCAACTGAGACACCTCGGCGCCCCAAGAGGCCACCATTTTTAAAGGTGCCATACACAAGCTGGTTTTGAATAAGCAAATAATAATAGACAAATCACTGGGACTCAGGACATACATAATTTCTTCCCAGAAAATTCTAAACAATCATAAACATGTAATCCTGTCTTCCTTTTCCCTGTTTCTCTATTTCTCACTTTCTGTTCTTTGACTCTCTTCCACTCTCTGTATTCTAACGCTAGCAACACATACATTCGTTTGTCCTAGTCACAGACTATGAGAGCATGAAGTCCTCTTAGAGCACTTGTACTCTGATCTTATGAGAGAACACCAAGTCCAGAGACATGAAGGGATTTACCTAAGGTCACAAAATAATTTAATTTCAAGGCTGGATCTTGAGTCCAATGCTATCATACTGATGACTTCAATAATGTGGAAGAAAGTGGGACAAGTGCTCTATCTATAATTTCCATTTCTATGAAAAAATAAAGATATTAGAAATAAATGAAAATGCAGAGGGCTCCATGTCCATAGACCCTAATTAGAGAAATTCCAAAATAAAATAAACCAAGGAGGAATATCAGTGATGCAAAAAGGGATGATGATGAGCAAAGAAAATGGCAGACATAGAGTTTAACCTCCAAAAGTCAGGTGTGTCCTAGGAATATGAGGACAGTGGAACATTAGAATATAATTTATAATATTTTTTGCAACTTGCACAGAACAAAATAGAAAAATCTTATGAACATATCTTAATAGATGCAGAAAAAAGATATAATAAAATAAAAATACAATTAAAAAAAAAAAAAAACCCTTAGCAAACTAGGAGTAGAAATTCCTTAACTGAGTAAAGACTATCTATGCAAATTATCCCAGATAGTGAGACATTAGAAGTAATTATTCTAAATTATAAATAAGAGAAAGATAACTACTATCACCACTTCCATTCAGTTTTGTACTGAGGACTCTAGTCAGTACAGTTATACTAGAAACCTAAATGAAATTTATAAAAAATGGAATGTAAGAAACCAAACCGTTACCAATCATAGATGATGTAACTATAAGAAATTGGAAAACCAAAATGGGCAAATAATTGGCTCCAGAAGTTTAGCAAGTTTTCTAGCTATCATGTTAATATACAAAAAATGCATTTTATTTCTATGTAACAACCACAAAAAGTTTGATAATGTATTTTGAATAAACAATATAAAATATTAACAAAAAATGTAAACTACCTAAGAATATCTTTTTAAATGTAGAAGACCTTAGTGGAGGAAATCATAAAATTTTACTGAAAGACATTAAAGTAGATCTAAAGAAGTGGAAAGATAGACCGTACTCGAAGATAGGAATATATTATAAAAATATAAATTCTCGGGGCACCTGGGTGGCTCAGTGGATTAAGCCTCTGCCTTCAGCTCAGGTCATGATCCCAGGCTCCTGGGATGGAGCCCTGCATCGGGCTCTCTGCTCAGCAGGGAGCCTACTTCCCCCACTCTTTGCCTACTTGTGATCTCTGTCAAATAAATAAATAAAATCTTTTTTTTTAAAGATTTTATTTATTTTACAGAGAGAGATCACAAGTAGAAAGAGAGGCAGGCAGAGAGAGAGAGGGAAGCAGGCTCCCCGCGGAGCAGAGAGCCCGATGCGGGACTCGATCCCAGGATCCTGGATCATGACCTGAGCTGAAGGCAGCGGCTTAACCCACTGAGCCACCCAGGTGCCCCAATAAATAAAATCTTTATATATATATTTTATATATATATATATATATTTTTTTCTCCTTAAACCAATCCATAGATTAAATGGAATTCCAATCTAAATCCCACCAAATTTTTCTATTGACTTTGATAAGCTGATTACAAAATTTCCCTGGAAAAGCAAACTCTAAAATACCCAAGACTTTTTTGAAGAACAAGGATAATTTTGTTTATCAGATAAAACCTTACATAAAGCTGTCGTCATTAAGGCAGTGTACTATTTGTATAAAACAACAAATATACAATTGGACCATAGTTGAGAACCCTCAAACAAAACCATCCATTTATGCTTTACTTAATATGGGACATGGATGATACTGCAAATCACTGTGGAAAAGGTAGATGCTGAGATAATTGGTTTTTCACATGGCAAAAAAAAAAAAAATAACATCCCATGCCTATGTCATGCAGACAAAATTTTGAGACCTATTAAAAAATCTTTATGACTTTCAGGTTACAAGGATTTCTTGAGCAAAATTAAAAAAAAAAACATTAAAACTACAAAGAACTGATAATTTAGACCTCACTAAAATTAAGAAATGTTGTTAATCAAAAGATTCATAACAGATTCAAGGTGAAAAAAACTATTTGCCAGACACGAAACAAACAAAGGGTTACTACTATCCAGAATCTACAAAGAATTCCTAAGAAAAAGAGTAGTAGTAGAAAAATGGGCACAAGAACAGATATTTCATGGAAGGGGAAACACACACAGCTAGCTGACATATGAAAGAACATTTAAGTTAGTCATTAGAGAAATGCAAATTAAAACCAATGTGAGTTACCATTTTATATCAACCAGATCAGCAAAAATCTAAAAGTCTGATAATGTCAAGTATTGGAGATAATGTGGAGTAATGGTTATTTATATGCAATACTGGTGGGAGTAGAAGCTGTTAAAATCACATTGGAAAGCAATTGAGTAGGTCCCTGGGCTTAGTCGGTTAAGCATCTGCCTTTGGCTTAGGTCATGATCTCAGGGTCCTGGGCACCACACAACAGGCTCCCTACTTGGTGGGGAAGCCTGTCTCTCCCTCTCTCTCTGCTCCTGCCCCTTGCTTATTCTCTCTCTCTCTCTCTCACTCAAATAAATAAAATCTTAAAAAAAAAAAAGGAAAGCAATTTAGCATTATCTAATAAAGATTAAGATGTACAAATCCTATGACCAACAATTCCACTTCTGCCCACATATCCCAGAGGCAAGTACGAAGATACAAAGAGCGGTACGGTTTATTAATGAGAAAAGCTAAAGATAACACAAAGTCCATCTGAGGCTAATTGGTCAGTAAATCATAGCATATTCCTGCAATGGGGCACTGTATAACTGACCATTAGTGAGTATGCTCTAGGCTGAGTAACTTGATATGGTCAGTGCTCAAAAATATATTAGAAAACCATTAGAAGAAATGGTTTTAAAGGATAGGTATATTTCTATCATTTGTCAAAAAATTAAGCAAAACTAATCAGGCTAAGGATCTCTATATCCATATTCCTATATACATACTGGGGAACAAGATAAAAGGAGGAAGATGTGATTGGTGAAAGACATAGGGAACTTCAGTGTGTTATTAATACTAATTTCTGTAGTTGGCTTGTGGGTTCATGGACACATTATACATTATACCATGTTCATGATACATTATACCATGTGCTCTCTGTGCGTCTTAACAGTTCATAATACAATCGTCAAAAGAGAAAGGAAGGGAAGAAGTGCTTCCTGGTAACTCCCCTTTCTACTCCAGTACAGAGTCAAGTGCCTAATACATCCTTAGTGACTGATGCATCTGAGATTAAGGCTGCCTTCGGAAAGGGGCTAAGAGAAGTCTCCTCTCAGCACTTTTTATACAAAATCCTAGAACCCACTTCTTTAGTTGAATGTAGATGAGGATGAATGGAAAATGGAACCTAGAGCAAAGCTCTCAGTGCAGGCCATGCAATTACAGGATACTTCCCTTCCCATACTTGCCCTGACATCTCCTACAAAGACTTCTACCATCAAGTCTCCACTACTTACTTTATTGAAACTGACTAGTCCCTCTTCCAAGTTCCCTTTACAGTGCAAACTAGCATACCACCCTCCCTCGGTTGTGTCCATATCCGCATACCCAAACAACTATGGGTTGTTTGTTGGTTTTTGTTGTGTTTTTGTTTTTGTTTCTGAGAAGGGAAAAGTCTTACTAATTTAGGGGCTCCCAAAATATCCAGCACAGCCTGGCACATCACAGATCCTAACTGAATGATTATCCAGTGGAATTAAATTGGTCCTGTTTCAACTCCACCTTAGATTCATGTTGAAACCAAAGCATTTCACCTCTTTCTGCCTTGGCTGTTATGCTCAGGAAGTAAGTAAACTATTCATTACTTTCCTATGATGAGATAAAAGTAACAATGGTAGAGAACTCTGCGTGAAGCATCCCAAACACGATTCCTGAATTCAGGTGGAAGGGTCTTCCTCTCAACTCTCTTATTAAGGGCATGAGTCCAGTAAATAGGAAGAAGGAAGAAACAAACACACTACAGTCATGTCAACAAAGTCTGCCATGTTCTTGGAGTCATGCAGAACCCAAACCTCAATTTGGTCCCCAAATCCCCCTCTCATTTGCGCATCTTAATATCTCCACATTCTTGCCCCATCCTCTTAAAGCCATCTCCCTCACCTTGTCTGCCCTGTCACAATCCAGGTTTTCATTCCTTTAAGAAATCATTTCAGAGTCCACAGTTTTCTCCCTGTTTCAGTCTTTCTGAACCTATCACCTCACCGTCCCTCTAAACCATCCTCCACGATGGCCCACTCATCTCTAATCTACAAATGGGTCACCTCGCTCACCTGTAATCTTGACGATCTCTTCCTTGCCCCAGAATACAACACAAACTCCTTGGCATGACCCTTCAGACTCTGTAAGTTACCTTTTCAGACTTATCTGCTCCCACTCCTTCCCCCCAACATACCCGCCATTAAACCAGACAACATTTCTAAACTAACCATGCCTTCTCACTTCTCCAAGCTTTTGTAGTCCCTTCTTTGAGATTAGACCACCCCTTCCTCTTCTTGGCTGGCACCCACTGAGAAATACAACAGGACTCCAGCCAAAGGCCTGCACTGGGCCTTGACCAACCCTGACAATAGGCCTCTGACCCCTCTTTCTTAGAACATTGACTTTAAAAAGCTTACAGTTATAAGTCCATCCTCTGTCCTTTTCAGGGACATATGCGCACATATGTGCATGTGCATGCGCGCGCGCGCGCGCGCACACACACACACACACACACACACACAGGTTTCTCTTGAAGCCCAGGAATATCTTTCTCAAGGAACTGAAAGCCACTGCTTTGACACACAATCATCAGAAAGGATAGGGCTTTTGTCTGCCAGTCTCCGGGAGGATAGAATCCTGACTTCATGATTGCCAGCTAGCAGACACAGCTGGGCTAATCACAGTCCTACTGACCAACTCTCTTGATGGCTTTTTGTAATTTTTCACTTCCTTGATTCCAGTTGAGCCTCTGACTACTCCCATCCTTAGTACCTTCTGCTCCCTTTAAAATGCCCAACAGCCTCTGCACAAATGGAAGTGGAGTTTAGCCCTTTCCCCTCCTGTCAGTAGTTACAGAATCAAGTGTTTTCTCCACTGGAACGAATGTCTAGCTTTGTTTCCCTTTGACACTACTCATTCTCCAAGGTCCAGCCCCCCACGTTACCCACTCCAGGAAATATTCTTTCCTTGACATCCAGCATGGTGTTCTAACTCTTCTATACGTAAGCCCATACGAATTAGAGCAGACATATACTGGGATATATCTTATATTAAACTAAAGTTTATTTTTCTTTCAGTCAAACTTCTATCCCAGACTAAAACCCTGCCTGTTGGGAGTTGTGTTCTGTTCCTCTATATATACACTGAGCCAAGTAGGTAACAGGCCTTGAATAAATGTGTATTAAGTAGACATTGAATACATGAATGAATGAATGAATGAATGGAAGGGCTGGTGCGCGGGATGGTAAGGGTTAAGATGTACTCTCTGTCTAGATTTGTCCCCAAGGGAAATGGAGAGTGAGAGAGCTGGCTGCTGAGTAAGAGGAAGGCAATTACACTTTTCCAGGAGGAGAGGAAGATGAACCCGTATAGACTTGTTCTTTCATGCTGCTGAGATTTTCCACTCCATTTTTTTCCCTTCTCAAATCCTAAATTTTTATGTGAAACTTCTTCCCCTCAAGGGCTGTGAGGAACCATTTTGTAGTCTTTACTGTAATACAGAGGCGAAGGAGGACCCGAATCCCTTCAAACACTGGACAAAATCTGCCAACTGAAAGGGCTTCTTCTTGGGCCATAACCAGATGCAAATGTGTGAAGTCAAGCCAACCTAAACTATCCCATTGTTTTCAAGTGTGACTAAGTACTGACTAATATTACTTCCTCTGGCACTTTTTTTTTTTTTTGACTCAGTAGAATGGAAAAGTTCCAGGCTGTTGTTATACGTTGCTGTCTGGACAGAATGACTTCCTGCACATCATAACCACTTGAGAGAGGGGAAAAAAAATGGAAGGGAAAAAAAAAAAAGAAAAAAAAAAGAAAGAAAGAAAACCTCTCAAGAGTTCCCTTAAGTTTAGCAATGTTTTTTGTTGTTGTTCTTGAATTTTATTGTTTTTGTTTTAGCTGTTCTGTGTTATTCACAAAAGCAAGAAAGAATATCAAAATCCACATTAGAAAAGACCTTGTCCAGGTCATCTAGTGAGGAGCCAACCCTTTCCCTGCCCTTCCTGAGATCTGCAGTGTCACCATGACATCCTCGCCAAGCTGTTCAAGCATGATGTAAACACTCTTTCTTCGGGAGCACCGTCCCTTCCAAAACAAGTCCTCACACCTTTGGGCTGCCAACAGTTGCTTCTGCCTCCCTGTAGACTATTCCTCATAGTTCTGCCTTCTGGGAAACAAGTTATGTTTGCAGACAGCAAAGAGATTTCAGAGCCTTGTTCCATGTGGACTAGATCACTAGAGACAGGATTGGTAATGACTTCTCTCAGGGAGAAAATGGAGAAATGAGCAGAACCGAAGCTCTGGGAATATCTTCAAAGACAGGAGAGAGAGAAGGACACCCATTAAATATACCTGTGAAAGGTCAGAGAGCCCCTCCTCCCTCATCAGTAGCAGATGACAGCATATATTGTTTAACAGAAGGCTTTCAGACCCAACAGAATCCCCGTGTTTCCTCTGCTGCTTCTTCCCTTCCAAAATCTTAGAAAATGGCAGCCCCTGCCTCACCCAGCTTCTCTGGATATAGACCCCATTAGGTTCAGCCTTTGTTCTGAACAGTTACAGCCTCAGCTTCTCCTCTCTCGCAGCCAGTCTGGCGGCAGAAAGGAGTGACTGACCCATGCTACATTCCAGAGAAAGCCTGCCGACCAGGGGCAATGAAGAAACTCTCCCCTCTCTGAAAAATCACTGCCAAGGTTTTGGTCACTTTTCCCAGGTTGTGAGTCATTTCTATAACCTCTGAGTTTCTACCAATTTTAGGGTCAGATGAAAAGCCAGTCCCCACAGGGCCTTTTAGTTCCCTGGGAATTGGGAAGAAGGATTCATTACATGGCAGAGATGATTGCTTTTTTCTTTTCAACTGCGATTGGTGGCCCTGAAACCACAGCCATCAAATGCAGAAGCTCTGCTAAATCATCACTATTTCAACTGCTAATTAGTTCTAATGTTCACAGCAGAGGAGTCTGTGGGGGCAATAAAGTGCTTTTTCAAGTGATTAAACTTCCAAGTGAACACACTTTGATTACCACAAGAACCATTCCTTTGCAAAGGTTCTCCAAGGCAACCAACTGCATCCCCAAGACACAGCTCAGTGAATGGAGGATTAGTAGCCTGGAACATGGGTGTGCATGGACCTTAAGCCTATCTCCTCTGGCCAAATCCCTGCTCCACCTCTGGTTCTGGTGAGATGCCTCAGGGGACCACATGTTACAAAACTAAAGAAGTTTCAGGGAAGAGCAAGTTCACTGGGTTGGCTGTGAGATGACACTGCCCAAAGGCCTGGGCCATCAGAGGGAGAATGACTAGAAGCAGGATGGGGGAGACAGTCATCTTCTGTGTCTGGGGTATCAGGGCTCCTGACCCTTGGTCCCGATTTAAAGGTATGGATTTGGAGAAAGGCGCTGTTATGGTCAAGAAACCAGAGGCACTGTGCCAAGTGCTTTCCCATGTCTTGTCTCATAGGAAAAATGAAGGCATTTATTTGATGCAGCTCTTTTTCAGAGATATTCATTTAATGTGCTTTAAGAAACAAAAACCAACAACTACATGTGGACTATAGGCTCACTGTAGAAAAAGTAGAAAATACAAATAAGCAAAAAAGAAAGTTCTAATATTCTGTTAAGCTCATCATCTAGAGAAGCATTTTTCAACATCGGCACTACTGACATTTTTAGTTGAATAATCCCTTGTTGCGAGGGCTGTCCTGTGTATTGTAGGATGTTTAATAGCATCCCTGGCTTCTACCTACTAGATGCCATTAGACCACCATTCCCCCACCTCCCAGCCATTGGAACAACCAAAAATGTCAGGAGACATTGCCATATGCCCCCTAGTGGTGAAATCACTCCCATTGAGAATCTCTGCTCTAAAGAACACAGTTTTCCAGTCTTCTTTCTTGCATACCTGCTAGTAAATTCCTATTTTTAATGGAGTTATAGCATGTATATTGTTTCGTATTTTCATTTTCACTTAAACATAGTTTCTCAACGTGTTGGTATCTGTTCTACGTCATCATAACCTCTTCACGGGCTCCATTGTGTGGTTGTGCATTGGTTTATTTCATCCCCAATTTGGGGACAATCAGATTATCCCCAAGAATAGTAAGAGTATTAAAACAAAAACAAAGCAAAATTATTGTGGCTCTTTTTCTTTCTAAAACGGGAAGAGTTTGACATAATCCATTTGAGCTGGGAAACAAATTCTTATGCTCTGTCCTTCTACTTACAGAAACCACTGGGGAAATGTGAGAAGGACAGAAATGTTAGGACTTATCCATGCTGGGGTACCTGGTTGGCTCAATTGGTTGAGCATCTGACTCGATTTGGGCTCAGGCCATGATCTCAGGGTCATGGGATTGAGCTCTATGTCCGGCTCTGCTGAGTCTGGAGCCTGCCTAAGGTTCTCTCCCTCATCCCCTTCCCCTCCCCCTCCCTCTCTCTCAAAACAAAAAAGATTCTTTCATGCTGTTAATAAGTAAGACCCTGCATGGAGTCCACTCTCTAGCTAGGATGGCATACAAGTTGAAAGTAGAGAGCCCGATGAATTTGAAAAATATACGGGAAAGGAAAGAGCTTAGGGGTGGGTAGACAAGGAAGGCAAGAATGAGGGCTCCTGGACAACAAAGAGTAGAACAGATAGAAAGAGGCTTAGAATGAGGGAGGGTGGTGCTGAGAAAGGTGGTGGTCTCCCCGGCATCAACCTCCCCACTTTCAAGCTCTTAGGAATATCTGACCACACTTCTTGCCTATGGCTAAGGTACCCAGAGCTGTAAACGGCACTTGGGCTAGATTATATCGCACAAAGTGGTACATTGAACTAAAAGGACAGCATAGGCCTATGTAAAATATAGAGTGGAGACGGAGAATTCGACAGAACTTGGAGGCAGAGGCAAGTAGGAGAATAAGAGTATCAAGAGATATTGGGATCGGGGCCACAGGGTTTTCCCTGCACATGGGATCGGTGCCTGAGCCAATTTTGTTTAAATATTAAAGACCAAATTTAACTCAACAGGATAAAAATTTAAGGAATAACCAGTCAGCACAGACCTTAATTATACTTTTTTTTTTGGCTCTTATAAACAACACTACATTGAATACTACTATAGTTAAATATTTGCCAAAAAATACTTAATTTTTTCTTTAAGCTAAATATTAGAAACCGAATTGCTCAATCCGAGAGAATGCACATTCTTAAGGCTTCTGATACATATTGTCAAGCAGCCCTCCTAAGTTTTAACGATTACTGTTTACCATAGCACTAGCATGGTACAGCAGTCCTATTTTCCCCATTATTTCACCCACATGGGTATATGTTCTTCCCGTCTCACAGGAGAGCTGAATAAGGCTTGCTCAGGGTCACCCGGGAGTGGAGCTGGAACCAGAGCCCACAGCTTTCGGACTCCAAGTCCTGAGCTGGTCTTTATCTACTGTGGGGAGGGAGGGGCGTGGTGTTGAATCTGTAGAAAACTCAGCCTGCATCAGCGCTGACCCTGTTACTCTTCTGTTTAACTCACCCATCTTAACTTAATGTCCACATTCTTTCAGTGGCTTGGAAGTCCTTGGAATTCTAATCCCTACTTACCTCTCTATCCTTTCCCTACCTTGAACTTTAAATCCCCACCATAGGAAATTTAAGTTCTCATTTCTACTTTGCTATCTATCTTGCCTCAGGGCCTTTGGACCGTTCTTCCCTTTCTCTCCACCCATTTTTCCCTGGGTAACTTCTGCTCATCCTTCAGATGGAACTTAAACATCAAGCCCTTTATGACCTTTGAACTCTGGTTTATGTAACCCTATCACTCCCATGTGCTCCTATGGTACTTTTTACTTTCCCCTGATAATATCTATTAACCGTGTTGGAATTCTTGTCAAATTATTTGACTTCTCCATCAGTCTTTAAACTATATAGGACAAGATCCATGTCTCTAAAACCCAAGATCGGCTTTTGCTAAGTAGTGTAATCCCCTTTAGACTAGACAGATACACTCCAGGATAGCAGAACCCCAAACATTTTTGAGGGTTTCATGAACAGCCTGCCTCACTCCTCTATGTTCCCTGCTTGGCATCTGTAAGCATTCTGAGTACACTATATTTGCAACAGAAGTATTCCCTGTTCATGCCAGGAAGAATCTTCCAATATTAGGAGTTGTCCAACAATAGGGTGGACCCTCTCTTCCTTCATGTTGTAAGACGAGCTTCTGCAAGTGCTTCTTAGTAACACCCAACCCTCCCAGCATGAGTGGAAGGGCCAGAGGTCAGGAATGAGCCTGCTGCCCAGCTGACCACCCCACCTTGTGCCTAACTGAACTAAACAGTGTGCGGCGCCTAACTGAACTAAACAACTGTCTTGGCAACTGATAACTTTCTAAGACTCAACAACCTGCTTCCAGCCCAGCCAAAGGCTTGCCACTCTGAGGCAAATGTCACTGTGGTGGAGTTGTCTTAATGAGAAGGCATGCTTGCTTCTCTTCTGGGGGAGTTTCCTAGAGCGATGCTCTTAGAAACTCCTTGGCAGGAATCCTGAGCCAGGCTTGGCATTGACAGCGTCCTCCTGCTGGCATTAACAAGCCTCTTATTTAAATGTAAATGAGCTCTCAGTGCCAGTTTGTGAGCGAAACACATCGCTTGTGTTAAACCAGAGCTGGGAATGCTACAACACACCAAATGTCGGCTTGGTTTCCACTTCCCCACCACATCCGCAGTTCTGAGTGGAGCTCTCTGTGCCTTGTCTTCTGCAAGGCTGGGAGTCCTCAGACAACAAAGAGAATTTGTGGAGGGAGTCCAGGGCCCTATTTATAGCCCGAAATACTCTTTGACATGACCTTGATCAAGTTACTTAGAGTTACCCCCCAAAAAACAGCACATTGTAAAGTTGGGGTCCCACATCAAATTCCACTCAGCAAAGGGCCCCATGAGGTCCAACAGGCCCGGGGGAGGGTCTGAGCTGCCCATTCTGTTTTGCTGGCTATGTCAGTCCTACTTGCCCGGGGCCTACCTATGTTTTTAGCTGCTCTGATACTTATGTACACTCTCTCTCCTCCTGGCTTGCTTCTGTTTCCACCCAAATACATACCGTTTGGTGATCTTGCCTGATGTCTGGTCTTATTTAGCCATCTGCTTCCCCACTCTGTTTCCTGGCCCTTATTTGTCCAATATTATATTCCATTTCCTGTTTTGGCATTTCCCTCTTTATTTCAGATCTTGCTGGAGTTGACTTGTGCTCCTCGGATTTCTGGATCCTAAGCATTTCTTCCCCAGAAGCCCCAGTGGCTGGTCTTTTTAGAGCACGTGTTATGCTGCATGTGAGATTGTTTCTGCTTGCATGGGTCCACTGCAGCTGGTCCATGCATGCATCCTGAAGCCAAGGTTTGGGTCTTATCTATGTTGGTAGCCCCAGATCCTAGCCCAAATCCTAAAGAGTGAATAAACGAAGGAATGGAGGAGAGAGTAGGGAAACCCTTTTCCCCTCTAAATCCTGACATGAAGGCCATGTAAGTCTTTGTTCCATTTTACCATCCTTGGAACTGGCATAAGATTTTTAGCCAAGTGATCATTTGGACAAAGTCCACGGCATCAAAACAATTGACTTAGTCTCTAGGGTGTGCTATAAACATAAAACATATGTATTATGGGGGCCTTCCACGAGAAGCCCAGTGAGCTACATTCTGTGAGAGATGCAAAACGATATAAAGGAAGCCCCAGAAAATAGGCAGTTTTACCTGGGACATTTTGAAATTAGCAAACGTGCCTCTTTTACAGAGAACCATGGTCATCAGCCTTGCTGTTTGAATGTGTAAGTGTCTGTGCTGCCTCAGCACAGGTACTCATGAAAAGTTACATTTCTGACTGCTGAGCCCAGACCCTGTGTAGGTAGCATGAGCCTGCATCCCACTCCCCCAGGGTCGGTCCCCACCAGTGTCCCTGCACAGACTTGGCTGGGGGCTTGTGTTGGGGAAGATGATTTAGAGTACCAATGGTACCTGCTGTCCCTAGCTATTCCTCGGGCAGATTTGTGGCTCTAGAGGAGAGAAGTCTTAGAGGCTGCTTGATCTGGAGGATTTGCACATACTTTCATGAGACCAAGCACAGACAACAGTACATAAGGCATGGGGGAGGGACAAGATGCTTTCCTTCCTTCTTCAAGAAATCAGTGATAGTCTTGTATTCGCAGACTGGAAACAGTCGAGACCAAGCTTGATATTCTCCTGATGGTGGATGGAAGCAGTGGGTCTCCCAAGTTGATTCTGCAGGAATCCGGTTATGGACAAGTGGGAAGAGAGGCCTAAGATAAGAGCCGGTGAGTTGTGGCTATTGCTGATACTGTGCTTTGTGGGTCCATGTGGGTATCTTCCTTGGGGACTCCCAACTAGAGTTGGGAGACATCTTAAGGGAAACTAATTTCCTTGAGTCGTCACAGACTGGTAATGTCTGAGGCATTTCTCTTACCCTCCATTAGGAAAAGAACAGCATGGAAAGAGCCTGGATTCTTCCCCTGGAGTCAGCAAACCTGGTGTTTCATTCTGCCTCAGCCTCTTAGGCCAAGTGTGATGCTGAGCAAATTTTTTTCCCTCTGGAGTTCAGTTTTGCTCATCTGTAAAATGAGGCAATTGGGCTAAATAAGGCCCAAGAAGAATATACCAAAGAGCAGAGTAGAAGCCAAGGGTTCATTAGTTCACTCCTGTAACCAATATTAATGCCTGCTCTGCACCAGGTAGTGTGCTGGGAGAGCAGATGTGAGGCTTGTCTATATGGAAGTTTCAGTCAAGCGGAGAAGACAGCCATTAGTTCGAGGATTAAAATGAAGATAAAATTGTGACTGTGGTAATGCTAGAAAGGTGTGAGAAATGGCTCTCCAGGAGTATTAAACAGAAAAATGTAGGGGACTCCAAACAGCATGTGAACACCATAGTTCAGGGTAACAAGAATCTAGAGAATGGCATGAGGAGAGTGTTTAAGGGTGTGCCATAGAAGGTGCGTGGGCAGCACTGGGTGAGCCCCAATCCCAGACACAGAAGGTGGCATCCCACAAGCCAAGAGAGGAGAGTTTTAGGGATTTTGTCATCCAGTAGGAACTTAGTAGAAAGGATTGTGTTTTGCTTATCTCCTTGCCTCCTTTTCCCCACACACGTGGTAGCTAGCAAGAAGCCTGGTATGGAGTGGGCACTCCATGTTTGCTTGTGGAGTAAATAAGTTTTTCTCAACTGTGCAGACAAGCAAGACTCAAGGAGTTACCTGGATCACACAAGGTCACCTAGCCAGCGGGTGGCCAGCGACAAGACGGAAAGCCAACTTGAAAATCATGCGCTGTTGAAAACCAACCATTTTCATAGCTGCGACCTCAGAACAAACTCCTTAGCAACAAGGTCAAGTGCCAGTGAGGCACCAAGAGGAAGGGATCATCAGAAAGACAGTGCTCCAAGAGGGGTGCACATCCACACGTGTGCACGCACACATTACCCCCGCCTCCTCCTCAACCTCCCCCACCCCCCATCATCTTCTCATTGCTGTTAGGCTACAACTTTGCTTTGTTTGCAGAGACAGAGCAAGAAAAGGACTTGCCTGAGACAGTCTCCCTCTCTCCCGTTGTGCACCTTTTTCTTCTCCTAAAGGGTCACTGGAGAGAAATGCTGTTGGGAAGGCTGACAGCCAAGTGGTCAGCAGATTTACTGTGGCAGTAGAAGAGGTCAGAGGCTAAGTGGAAAACTGTGTAGATGTAAAACATCCGCTTCCTTGAAATATCGTCTTCCTCTGTGAAGGGGACCTAGGAAGTGATCTATTGTTCTCTGGTTCTCTTCTTTCCAGGACTTTCTGCCTTATCTTCTAAGGGCAAGACCTCCACTCAAGACGCTGCAGACACTTGCCAGGCAAGCTGGTCTGGCCAAGGCCCTCGGCGCGCTCCTGTAAACAAGGGCAAGAGCAGGCCAGAGAACTCACCCCCATGGGCGTCTGAGTGCAGCTGGGGCTCAGGCTGCCCTGCGAGCCTTTGACCTGAGTGTTTGGAAACAGATTTCCCCCTGGTGGTGTGCAGGCTTGGAAGAATACAGGACAGCCTGGTGCCCGTTCCATGCCCTTGGAGCAGCTGATGCTGCTTGCACTTTTCAAGATCAGAGAAGAAGCACCTTTGACCTCACAGCTGAAAAATCGACCCCATAGTTAGCTATATTTTCCCGTGGCCTGCATGGCCCATCTTAGCCATGTAATACCTGTGGAGCATATGTGTGTCTGTAATGTGGCCATCCGTGACATGGGAGTGCTGGCCTACAGCGAGGCGGAGTCCCTCCCGCGGTGGACGTCTGTCTGCAGAGAGCTGGAAGCTCTAGGGGGTAGGTCAGCAGGTGAACTATTTACGGTGGCAACTGAGAAACCTGCTAGAAGGGAACATTCCTGGGGGGCAAGAGAGAGTGGAGGCGTCTACCAAAGGTCCATAGAAAATGGCTCTGGGGAAAGGAGGAGAGCCATTCTCAAGATAATGTGCCCATTTTTGTCTTGGTCGGCCTGCTGTTTCTGTGGTTTTGTTGGAAGTCTGTAAGGATTAGGAGCCCTTGGCAGCTTCACTTTGGGGCCCATGGAACATCAGAAAGGCAGCACAAGGTAGCTCTAATGCTTTGAGGGTGTGTCTGTGAGTTGGTGTCGGCACCTTGGACAGCCTCATGCCCTTCAGTTTGGGGCGGCAGCATGGAGGGTGTTTCTGTGGTCTGTTGCCAGAGTCAACAGAAGTAACTGGAAGGAGCAAAATGAAATATGCCAAATGATGCTCTGCATGGGAATGCACGTGAGTCACTCCCGTAAGCTGCTCAGAAATAGTCCGAAAGAACTTTGTAGGGAATTGTAGATGTACACGTGTGGACAAGGACCAGGGCAGGACCGCTTGGGGACTCAGATCATGTCCCCATGCTTTCTGCCAGATGAGTGTGGTATGTGGAAAACATGGGATTTGTTATTATTCTTATTATCATCATTAATACATAAAAACCTTTTAGTGCCTAGTATAGAAGTCAATAAATGTTATATATAAAAATTTCTCATACTGACCCAAAAACACTTGTAGATTGATTACTTTGTCTCAAACTATGAGGCGTTTTCTTCATTTAAGAACTATTTACCTTCTTTTCATATAAAACGTTCATATAAACATTCTCATGGATATCTCTCTCTATATTTACACAAGCACATGTATGTAGAAATTCATATATCTATATATACTCTTATTGTTTCTGGAATGCGTGTGTATATCCTCCAACTAGAACAGAAATCATGGCTCCTTCAGATGATCTACGAGGAAGATCAGACATGCTGTCTTGTATTTCCTTTTGGAAGAATGTGCCTGAGGCTCATAAACTTAAAACTGTTGAGCCTCATGGAATCACAGCTCTCCTGTGCCTCTGCCTGACATCCTTACACCATTTTTGCTTTAATAATATTTAGGGTAAAGAGCAAGAAAGGATGGTTTTCATGATAGCCATATGGTTTTCACCATTTAGGGGTATCGATCTCCTTCTACCCAACATCTGCCTCTGGTTTGGTAGAATGAAGAGGGGTATAAACCTTCCCCATACATCAGAGATAGCCTCTGCACATGATTAGAAAATTTTCTAACATCTTCCCTTCTGTTTCCCACATATCAAAAAGAGTGGAAGGTCATGGGGTAGAACTATACAAGGAGTAGTGCCTGAGTATCACTCCAGAACCACCCTTTACAAACTCTGGCCACAGCCCCATCATTTAGCCTCTCCAAGCTTCAGTTTCTTCTCCGGTAAGAGGAGGTAATGACCCCAGCCCCCACTACTTCCCTAGACTCTTGTAAAGACCAAACTCAATAGGGAATGGGAGCGTCCTTTGAAAGTTATCGATCAATACAAATTACTTCTGTTGGAGAAAATGCTTTAAGAACTTTTGTTCATTGTCTGATATTACAGGAGTGTGCTTCTTCCTTTCTGATGGAGGTGTTCCTCCCTGACTGTCCTGTTCTTCTTGTCTGGCTGAGCAGGTCAACAAGCAAAATCTGATGACAAGGGATCCACTCCTGGCAATCTCCCCAACAGCATGTGTCTGAAAGCTAGGTCCCAGTTTTGAAGTACATGATACATTCTCAGAGCTGGAGGGCCCGGTGCTTCAGGAGAGTCTGAGGACTGGGCTTTCCCTCTTAGTTTCCATGTTTACCAGTTCCTTCATGCTTTCCCAGCTAAGGAGGAAAAAGTCTCAGTTGGGATCCTGACATTGTGTGATCCCAAATGAGTCACTTCCTAACTGAGTTGTCTCGACTTCCTCAATACATTTCTGACCTTCATAACTCCACCTCTGTGTCTTTCTACAAAAAAAAAAAAAGAAAGAAAGAAAGAAAAAGGGAAAAAAAAAGAAAAAAAAGTTGTATGCTAATTTCTCTGAGCCTTTTGGACTAGATCTTTTTTAACCACAGCTGATCTCTGAGACACTTGGTTTTTACATGTGTGGATTTTATCATCTCTTCTGGATGATAAATGGGGGTATTGATATATTTTTAATTAATAGAGTTTTGAAGTAATGGCTGTGTAAGTACCATGGGAAGGATTATTCTTGTCAGTGGTTTTCCCATCATGTGCTTAGGATGAATTTCAGTCTGACCGAGTCTTGCCAAGAAAACTCACAGGATAAGCTCTGCCTTCCCAGCAAATATTGAGATTTGTTGACCTTAGATGGGTGGTTGAGCTTTGTCTTTCACTCAAAGTCTGGCATCAAATCCATTTAGCTTTTTGAGGCTTAGGCATTATAAACACTTGGAAGATTTTACTGGCCACTGTGGCAAAGCCATAGTCCATCCCAGAACATACAGATTTTGGTATAATGAGTTAGTGGCCTCGTTACTGGTGTCCACATTCTAGAAATGACTTATCTTCCAAGGAACAAGCAAGTAAATAAAGTTCCAGCAAAGCCCACCATGGATCGTTTTAGAATCCTTTACGATTTTATTTTATATGAAAAAACCCAGGAGGGTAGGAGGCCCACTCACTTGCATTTAGTCTAAACTCAATCTATGATTCTTTTTAGTGTCTCCTGGAAGTCATGGCATATGGGCATAATGGGGCACTGCAGGTGTTAACCCAATGCAAAGCAGTAATTCAGAAGGAGAAAGGCCGGAATCTTCACGGTTAGTACATCTGGGTTCATTTTCCTTGAAGCAGACACAAGTCCTTACATGTCAATTAGGTGTCTTTGGTCTTTTCCTCATGCTACAGAAGGAAAATGACCATGGTTAGAATTATGGAATTTCACTTTGGAAAAGACCTAAGAGGTCAAACTGTTCTTTGCTGGCAGCTGGGATCCACTCTAAAACATCTCTTCCAAATAGTCGTTGAACCATTGCTTGATTATCTCCAGTGATGGGAAACTCACCTCTGATGAGCTCTACTGTTGAACAACTTTACAAAAGGTCACTATTTTTATGCTAATAAGCTATAAGTGACTTGAATTTCTACCCACTGATTCTAGTTACATGCACAGAGAAGTCATTTCAACAAATCTATACCCTCTCCCAAAGGAAGAACATAGCAAAGACTCCCTCTTAAGAAGGGAATGAACCTTCCATTTACTCCTTCCCCAAGCTAGATTCTACCATTACCTCTCACCATCCTCCTTGTCACTGCATGGGATTAGAGTCATGTATATTCATTAGCCCACTAAAGCCCCGAGAGGTAGAATTCTGCAGGGCCACCCAACTGGAAAGTGATAGGTTGGGAATTCAAGATCACCTTTGGGAAACCCAAGTGATGCTACCTTCCATTGTTTTCTGCAGCTGCCCAGCACCAAGGATCCTGGGAAGACGTCTGGATGTTCCTTCTCCCATGATCCACCCTAAAACAAGGAAAACTAGAGAAAACACATACCATTAAGTGGCAGTCTTGACTGCTGATCTTAGGTGCCAGAGACCCTACAGTGTGAGATTCCTTCCCAAACCCGAAGACCTAGAACCAGGCAGGAAATTCAGACGCAAAACACTGCTCTGAGGCAGGCTCACAGGGTTCCATTTCTGAGCCGCACTGCCACTCTACGAGGCAGCAATCACTCTGTGGCAATATATTCAAGAGACAGTTAAAAAATATCTCTTCCCCATTTACTGCTTTAGAAACAGAATCCACTGCCTAATTGAGAATCCTTTCTGCCTAATTACTCCATTCCCGATTTTTTTTTAAGCAGCAGAGTTGCTGTGGAATTATGTACTGTATAATTTCATCATTTAGCAATATGTAAATCAGGAGAAGAAAGGAAGAGGAAGGGAGCGACAGGAGACGTTGATCATCGTCTGAATTTCTGTGTGCAGAAATGGGCAGCAGGGTGTGGAGCAGGCAAGGAAAGACCCACCCACTGAGCAGAGCCGGGCAGGAGTTCCAGTTGCCCCCGCAGAATCGTTCTGCACTGCTCGGCAAACCACACTGGCTTCCCGAACCTCAGTTTCCCCTGCTGTCACATTCGGTACCTGCATGGCCAGCAGCCCCCATCACGGCTCCTGGTAGAGTGATGCCCTGACAGTAACCCAGTGCCTGAATGAGTGAGAACCTGGTCTCCCCCACCCCCCTGCAGAACTGTCAGTGGAGTGAAGTGAGGTAGTCAACATGCCCACTTTGAGGGAACTACAAAATGCTGATTATGTACAGAGAGCCTTAAGCGCTAATGGAGAACACACGGTTTGAGGCCTTGAATCAGAAAACACCTTCCCTTGCCTTGTTTGTTGGTCAAGGGGTCTGCTTCTTTAGAAGTAAAATGAGAATGTTCCAATGTGCTAGCGTCTGTCACAGCTAAGTCCCTCTTAATCCCCATGGCTGTCCCGCCACACTCTGCAGAGGAGAAAATGGCAGACTTGAGCTGATCTTTTTCGGTGAGTTTAGAGAAAATCAGTCTATGCAATTTGTCCCCTGGAGGCTGCCTGGATCTGAGGCTCATGGGCTAAGTTTCCCTGTGGGGGCAGCTCTCTCCCTGGCAGCACTCTCCTAGGGTCTCCCCTGTTTCCAGCCCAGATGCTAAGGTAGAGGCATCCTTTGGCGAGGGGTGGAGCCTATCAGGTTGTGACTTTAATTTCACAGCCCCCACCCACCTCCTGAGAGCATCTTTGCTGTGGGGTGTGCTCTGAGAGACCTAGGAATGCATTCTTCTCCACTCCCTGAGAGAAGGGGCTCTTATTCTGTGCTGTTTGTGGATTCTGATTTTCCCCCACCAGGTCAGAGGAAATGCAGACAAGAGCCACCCCTTTCTAAAATCAAAAATCCAGTTTTGAATGCCCCATTGTCTTCATGGTACAGGGAGTAGTTAAAACACAATGATTTAAAGGTTTAGATTCAGGAGAACTGGATAGCCCCCTCCTCTTCTGGCTTCAATGTCTCCATTTCTTTGCAAAAACACTTAAAGTGGTTAATATCTCACGACTCCTTCTCTATCTTCCACCATAACATTCTCTGCCTCGGTGACCAGGGTCCTGGGCCTCACAGCCCAATGTTTTGGCCCAGCTGGACTGATCTTGCATTTGCAGAGGGAAGAATTGAATACCAGCATGGCAGACTCGGACACTGCAGACTGCAGAATTTGTCTTACAACCACTGTTTTTCAGGATAAGTTCAGCAACTACATCAAAAGGCAGCTGCTATAATAATTTTGGGGACTTAAATTTATATTTCATTTCAGAATCTCCAAGATCATCGGAGGTATACAGAATGGAATGTGCAATTGTATAGTTAGGAGGACAGAAATTTCTTAGAAATCATAATAAAAATCATTTTTATTAGAAATCATCTAATCAACTTCCTTAGAAATCTTACCTACCTCTAGCTTATAGATAGTCAAACTACTCAACAAATATTGAGTTCCTAGAATATGGCAAACCAAAACATTGATGAACCAGACAGGCAGAGCTGGTCTGTTTGTGCTCTCGTAAGGGAAACAGAAAGAAAGTGCTAAGCAAATGCGTTCAGATTTATGTAGGCTACTGTTGCTGCAACAAAACTAGAAGAAGTTGATGGGGATGTTTGTAGTTTGAATGGTCAGGGAAGACCTTCCTCCAAGAGAAGGTGATACTCAAGTAGAAACTTGAATGATGAAGAAAGGTAGTTGCGGAACAATTTCCTCAAGTTCACACAGCTAATCAGAAATTGACCCAGGCCTCACATCCAGGACTCCAGACGTCCTGTCTTGTGCTCACTGAAAACCATGCTGGTTTTCCCCCTGAATCCTCAGTCCACACATCTGCTCACTTTGCAAAGTTCCACCTGCTTCTGGATCCCATTCTCTTCTCTTCAGGGTCTAAGATGCCTCTCCTCGCCCAGCCTTGGGGCAAGGCTGAGCTGTCCTCAAGCTCTGTGGTCTATTGGTTCAAAACAATCATACCAACAGGTCTCATTATTCTAGATCTCTTTGCTGTGAGTCCCAAGTCATCAACATGGCTGAATTCAACAATGATTGATGGTGCTCCAATCACACGGGAGGTACTCTTAGACTTTAGTAAGAAGAAATCCCTGTCCACAAGAAGGTCCCAAAACATCTACTTATTATAAAGTAGGAGAGAGAGGAGGGTGCCACATAAGTGCACAACCATTCTTATCAATTTATCCTGAATTTATAGATAACCGGCTGTGTGCAAGACATCATGTCAGGCTCTAGCATGCTCACAGAAATAAATCAGGCAGTACCTTCACTCTCAAAAAATTCTGGGTTTGGGAGGGAAGAGAGCCTTAAAATACATAAGTGATTATAATACAAAGTAACAGATACTTCAGGCAAAGAATCCTAAAAGAAATACAATCAATGGTAAGGGGTGAGTATTATTTCCTTGAAGGTGAACCATGGAGGGCTTCCCAGAGGAGGGGACATTTGAGCTGAGCCTTGATGGGAAGGAGAAAAGGGCAATTTAAGTGCAAGGAGGAGGAGTAATAAGTCATGGAGAGAGAAAGTAGGAGGGTTTGGCTGGACGGAAGTAACCCCGTCCCCACAGAGCTGTTTCTTAGCTGCTCTTCTCTGCTTCGGCTCACAGGCCTGAGTCCCACACATGCCAGCTTCAGTCACAGGTATACAGGGGCACTGTTCTTCTTCCTTTGAAGAGACACGCACAACTGCTCCCTCATTGTGACATGAGGAAATGTCATGTTTGGGAATCACTTGCCTGGGGATAGCGGTAGGTCTTCTCGTCATGCTTCCTTCAATCTGAAGAGCTGGAATTTCTGCCACTTTAGATAGAATTCTCAGAACTTTTCTTTTTTCTTTTCTTTTCTTTTTCCTCTCCTCTCTTCTCTTCTCTTCTCTTCTCCTCCCTCTCTTCCTTCCTTCCTTCCTTGTAGAGATATAAAGTGCTTGGAGCAGAGGGAGATTGGGAGAGGGAGAGAGAGAATCTTTAGCAGGCTCCATGCCCAGCACACAGCCCGACTCAGGGCTCAATCTCCCGACTCTGAAATCATAACTGAGTAGAAATCAAGAGTCGATGCTCAACGTACTGAACCATCCAGGTATCCAAGAACTCATTCTTTTTTAAATATTTTATTTATTTATTTGACAGACAGAGATCACAAGTAGGCAGAGAGGCAGGCAGAGAGAGAGGGAGGGAAGCAGGCTCTCCACTGAGTAGAGGGCCGAACGTGGGGGTTGATCCCAGGACCCTGGGATCATGACCCGAGCCAGAGGCAGAGGCCTTAATCCACTGAGCCACCCAGGTGCCCCTCCCAGAACTCATTTTAATCACTCATGTCTGCTGTGACCTTTATACTAGACAAATGGATGGCAGCCAGATAGAAAGGGCAATGATCTCTCAATTAAGGTTCTAATCTGAAATTCCACCAACCTACCGTCACCTGTACTTGGAAGCCCCTAACACCTTGGACTCAACAGCCTGTGCTGAATGTATCCCCTTCCTTCCTCAAATCTGCTCCTTTGCCCGTGTACTGTTTGGGATAATGGTTCACCTAATTAACAGTCGACACAAGGGGATCAATTCAAGCTACTGCACTTATATCTTCATCTCTTCCAGGTTTCTCTTCTCTTCCATAGAGTCTTCATATCCTGACAAATTGACTTCTCTGATGTCTCTAAATCTTGCCCTCTTTTCCAGCCCCATCACCAATGGCTTAACTCGTCATCTACTGGCTTAGGCTATCATACTCGTCACCTTGTCCTCTCGTGCACAGGTTAGCTCTCTTGTACATTGTCCATGCTGTTGCTAGAATCATCTTTTGGAAAGACAGGACATTTCTAAAAAGTGTTTGAGGTCTCCCTATGCATGAAGAACGCAAAAGTTTTCAGTTTGGACCAGATAGTATCCTCTGCCATGCCTCCCAGTGCTTCCCTCCCACATAAACACTCATCCCATTTTCACCAAATTCTTTTTCACCATTTCCTACCCCCCCCCATAAAATCCTATTTATCCTTCAGGACCAGTCCAAATGGTGCCTCCTTGTGAAGCCCAGCTGAGCCTCCTGATGGCATTCACCATGGTTTTCTTTGTAAACTCCCAAAGCTTCTAACTAACTGTTCCTTTACCTGGTGGCTTCCTATGATGCCCACGCCCTACTCCCTAGAACCTGTAACTATGTTACCTAAGATGGTAAAAGGAAATTTGCAGATACAATTACGAATCTTCAGATGATGGTGGAGGGTGCTGGCTCAGTCACTTAAGCATCCAACTCTTGACTTCAGCTCAGGTCAGGATGTCAGAGTCCTGGGATTGAGCCCTGCCTTGGGCTCCCCACTCAGCAGGGAGTCTGCTCCAGGAATCTCAATCTCTCTCTCCCCACCCCTCCCCCTGCTTGCATGCATGCTCATACCACCACCACCCCCGTCAAATAAATACATAAATAAATCGTTAAAAAAAGAAACTTGAAGTGGGAACATTACACTGGATTATCCAGGGGGCCCCAATGAAATCACAAGGGTCCTTATGAAAGGGAGCTAGGAGGTGGGACAGTGGGGCAAACGCTATACTGCCGACTTTAAAGGATGGGAGATAGGCCAGGAGCCAAGGAATGCAGCCAGCCTCTAGAATCTGGAAAAGGTAAGGAAAGAGATTCTCCCCTAGAACCTCCAGAAGGAATACAGCCCTGTGGGCCTGTCAGACCTCCAGAACTGTTTGATAGTCAGTTTATGTACTTTTAAGTCACCAAATTTGCGGTGAATTGTTAAAAGCTGCAATAGGAGATTAATACGCTCTACTTAGCATTTATTTATTTTTTTTGCCTGGTACTATCTTGTGCTTCATAATACTGTAAATTCTTGAAAGCAAGAACTAATCGGATTAATTGTCCTATCCCCCAGGTGCTTAACACAGGGCTTTGCACATGTAGACCCCCGCTACGCCTTTGAATTAAATGCTCTCTTTTGGGTATTTAAGTCAGTGGTCTTTTCGGTGAAGTCTCCGAGGTAGACTGAAATTGTTGTACATGTGAATCTGGTGGGCTGGAACTGATCCATGGCCATGGTTTCCGGTGGCTGGTATTCTTTATCAGGTTAGTAATGCTACCAAGGCCTGATGGGAGGAGGAAGGCAGCTGTGCGGTTTTATTACGCAGACCCTCACAGTGATACTTCGGGGTTTATGCTGCTGTTTGACCTTCTGTCATTCAGACTCCACATTATTCTCCCTGAAGTTTGCAAAGACGTAAACATTTGTGGTAAATATTAACAGGAGAAGACACAGAGAGACCAAGTTCTTGGCACAAGGAGCAGGTTATTTGAGTCAGGGCTTGTCCTCCCTGTACCCCCCAGGCTCGAAGTCAGTCGTCTCTTGATGTATTCATCTCTTCCTTCCTTTATGCACACATGGATTCAACGTGGATTGAACAACAGCTCTGTGCCCAGCAATGTACTAGGCACCATGGATGCAGAGAAGAAAGAGATCAAGTTCAGGATATCCAGAAGTTCCCACCAGAGCAGGGGCCGCTGGGGCCGGGGGAGGAAGGACAAAGAAGAGATCTCCGTGTGACCTTGAAGAGCAATGCTGGACATGTGTCTATGCAGTGGCTTATTTTTTTTCTCCTCTATTGGTTCTGTGGCTTCTGTCATGTGGTTGAGGACCAGGCAACTGTGAACATTGTCCACTCTAGGCCCAGAGACCAGCATCTCCCTTTTTAAAGTGTTCCTTATGAGTCACATTTCCCTTGCACAGCTGGATCTCTGAGATTCTAGATGCCCCATTCAACAGTGTGGCCTTTCAACGTTACTTTGCCCAGAAGGAACAACAATAAGCATACCTTCCAAAGGGAAGTCAGTATCCTTCTTTGTTGGGACTTGGCAGGACCAAATTGTTCAGCTTTCCTCCTCTACTCTCCCACCTCTGAATCCTGGCTGCGCTGCCACCAGATTATGACTTGAACAGCCCACTCCTCCTTTCTGGACCTTAGCTGCTGCTTCTGTAAAATGGGTGTGAATGTCTTTCCTGCGCTGCCTATCTCCTGTAGGTTTTGTGAAAATCAAATGCAATAACAAACAGTAAAGAATTCTAGAAGAATCAAAACTGTTTACGTCTGTGAGCTGTCCTTAATAGTAGTTATTCTAATATTTATACTTATAATTATTGCTGCTATCCTTATTATTTTTATCACCATTATTATCGTGGGAGAGTTGTTAGCTGCTTCTAAGAATCAGGCAGCTGTCACGGCCAAGTGTCTCAATCACCATATGATCAAAAATCGGCTAAATGAGAATGCAACGAAACCCCTTATACAGCACCACAGTCTCACTTTGAGCTGCATTTTCCACTGCTTTCTCCCTCTCAGGATCACTCTAAGCCAGATTTCTCTCTATTATGAAAGTGTTCACTGGGGAGGAGATGACCCAGGCCTGAACCTCCCCTGGCCATGGTCCTCTCTCCCCCACCCAGCGGGAGCATATACCTAGGGCCTATAGACGACCAGGTTCTTCCAAGAGCACGTCCTCAGCCCCCTGACATCCAGTCTTACCTGCACTGCAGGCCTGCTGGCTCTAGCGCCCACCACGCAGCTTTGCCTTTGTCGCTTGTTGCAGGGCTGGATCAGCCATATTTACCTTCTCAGCACCTCGGAAGGCAGAAGGGGCCAAGTTGGGGCTTCATGGAGTCCTGACCCTCTGCTCTTCACGGATCCCTCCAGTTCCTGCTGGTTTCTCATGATACCTTGACTCCTCGTTAATTGCAAGTCCCAGGTTGGCCTCCTTAAGGACTTCCATTCTCCCTTGTTGATGAACTACAATCAAGGAAGTTGCAATGCTAAGTGTAATCCGGCAGCTTAGCAACAGTGGTTCTCTGTTTTCACCACTGGAACTGAGTCTGCAAAAGGCAACTGATGAGAGAGTGGGTGCTCTTGGGATGAGTGATAACTCCTGGTTATAGGGGCCCCTGCATGGAGATCCAAACACTGAGACAGCTGGGTCTTGGCCCTCCCACTGGGCCAAGACAGTGTGGCTATTCCTTTTCCTCTGTGTCTTCTGTAAAAAGATATACACGGACCTTCTTCACAGTTCTCATGGGATTTTATGTGTAAATGTGAATAAATAATTAGAAAGAACCACGCAACAATCAGGTAATATTAAAAGAGTCTATTCTGTAAGATTTTAGGGCTGAAAATAAGACAGACACACCTACTTGTATTGGAGCCTTCCTCTTCCATGTCCCTTCTCAGTGCAGAGCAGGGAGTGGGTGGCAGTGGGCTTGTTGTGAAGACCAAATAAGACCGTGGATGTGGAATATATGCTTGGGGTTCCATGAGCTTGGTGCTAATCACACCTTGTCACTTATTCCGGCCTCTCGTCCAAGTGCTCCCCTTTCTGAGCCTCTGCTCCAGCTTGTGGAAAAGGATCTGCTACTAAAACAAAACAAATACTGGTCAGAAAACCATTGGCATAGGAGGATATGTCTAAAGTCCCTTCCAGCTAGATAATAGAATAACTGAAACATTTTTAAGAAATTAATATTTTCTATGAAAATTCCACCCCAAAGTAAAGTTACTGACCAGTTAGTCCATCATCTGAGCAAATATGCTCAGGAAGCTCTACTGGTCAGCTTCTGATTTTAGAAGCTCAGGCCCCAGCTTCACACCTTATCCACCCACAAAGGGCAGAGGACAGGCCAGGAGACCCACACCAGGTGCTCCTAGTGGAACCCGGGACAAGAGTAGGCCTCATTTTCCATATCAAAATAAAGGGCACGCACTCAATGTTCCCTGAGGCAGTTTTCAGTTAAAAAGCCTACGAATCTAACTTCTCTGTATCTCACTTCTAACAAGTCCTGGGCACAGGGAGACGGGCTGGCCTCGTGTGTGTACTGAGAGGCGCCTTGTTAGAGCAGATGGAGTGTGTCTATCATGGCGGCGGCGTAACCAGTCTGGTCACTTCAGATGTCTCTCCAATTAACACTCATGGCGGCGGCCAACTGCTCAGGCAACAGAACATGCTGGTGGAGAAGATGGCGGGAACTTCTGGGCCCGCTGCCACACCTATTATCCAAGCCTCAGAGTGGGAGGGGCCAGCCAGACTTCGCAGTGTGGGGGCGGTGGGGGGAGGGGAGGTAAAAATGGGAGGTGAAATGTGTGCAGGGAGATTTCTTTAGCTGTAGAGTCCTAGAAAGTTAGAAATGGAAAATGTTCATCTAGTCATGGCCCTGCCTATATACTTTGGTTTCACTTCCCTTTCTTCATTCCCATCATGCCTGATGCCGTTTATACCACCATGACCTCTTGCTCTTGCTTCTGCAGCAGCAATCTCCCTGCCTTCCATTTCTTTCTCCCTCCAGACCATCGCCTATAAGACAGCCAGAGCAAGATTCCTAAATCACCCTGCAGCTTGGTGTTTCCCTATTGCCTTCAGGGCGAAGAACCCAAACAAACCTGAACCCCATGGCCTGAAGCACACAGACTCCTGGAGATCGGATTTACCTAATCTCTTACTTCCTCTTCCCTTTTCACCCCACAGTGTCTCATCATAGAAGAATTACTTGAAACTCTTGAACCTACCAAACTCCTGTCCATATTCCTTCCTTTGCTTCTTCCCTTCTCTTGTGTGCCACCTTTAGAATTCAACTTAGCTGTCCCCTTTCCTGGGACACATTGTAGAGCTATCCTCTCTGAAACCCCATGACAGCCAGGTAACTGCTAGTAAAGCATTTCCACATTGATCAGTGATTATCCTTCCATGTCCCTCTCCTTCATTATTCTGGGAGCTTTCAGAGGGATGAGGATGTGCCTAATCCATTTCTTTTACAGTCAAAATTGACATTGACATCAGGTGCTTTAGTGATCTCCAGAGTTAATTTGTCTCATGTGGCTTCTGTGCCATTCCTTGAGTTGCCACCTTGGTCATGGAGAACCACTTCATCAGAGAGAAGGTTCATGGTAAATGTCAGGTGAGTAAATGAAGGACCCCTCCTCTCCTCATTTCACAGCGAGGAAACAGGCCTGGAAAAAGGAAGTGACCTTCTAGTGCTCACATGGAGGGAAGATCAGTTGGTGTTAGCTCTAGGGAATTCTCTCTCGACTTTCAGTCCGGTGCTCTTTCCACTGGACTCAATGAGTTTCAAATAGTTTCAATGACTCCTCCTCTTGTGTGAGAGAGCAGTAGAGTGCTCTCTCCTGGTGGTGTGTGTGCCCATCAAGGAAACCAGCAATATAGTCTGGATTTGCTCTATCTCCAAGCTCATGTGGCATGTCTAACCTTGTGGGCTGAATATCGAGAGTCAACTGTGCCAAAGTACAGTCAGGTTGAGAGATGGTAGAGCAAAACCATTTAAAGAATGTCAGGAATCCCCGAGACTTGGCAACACTTGGAAGCCTGTAGAGTCCAATGAAATCACAATTGTGATCCATACATACTGATTTGGGCGTGGATGTTATCTGTGTGTCTCCGTGGCCTGGCGTCGGCCTAGACCGGCCCAAAGCTGTCATCTCCCAAGCACATAAAAAATCGCTGCCTGTGTTGTTCTTGGGAAGGAAGGTTTGGCTTTGAGCAGTTTTTCCTGAAAATTCAAAATAACTCCTCTGAGTGGGCCCAGCTTCCAGGGGCAGCCTGGGAGCTTAGCACGTTTCCCTCAGCCTGGGTGTTAGTGTGCGGGTTTCTGGAACCCCGAGGGGCATCTGAAGGTCACACAGCAGGGTATCCAAATCTCTGAGCCTGATTCACAGCTCAGGCCCTCAGACCTCCTTCCTCTTAGCCCACACCGGCCCCCCAGTTTCCTCCTCTTTGAGCCGGCCGCTCTCCAGAGCTGGAAGATGAGATCTAACCACTGGCTTGTTCTGGGTTTATGTATGGATTCTTCCCTGAGAGGATAGCAGTAAGGAACAGAAGCGGTTCCTGAAAATGTGGGCAGGAGAGCATCCTAGTGAGTCAGAGCCCAGCAGGACTGAGACTGTTGGAGACCATCTAGCTCAGCACTCTCGTCTGTCTGCTGTCATTCCTTTTCTTTTCTGTTCTTTACTACCCCCCACTTTTCTCTTTGTCTGTTTACCTTTCTTTTCTTTTCTTTTTTCTTTCTTTCTTTCTTTCTTTCTTTTTTTGGCGGCTCCTCCCTAAAATTCTATATGGAAACTCAAAATGTTCAACTTAAAAATGGAAGTGCTCTAGGCGGTGGTGAGTTGGGGCTTCTAGTCTCTTTCTAAGCCTCACTCTTCTCTGATCCCTGGGCCCATCCTTAGATACCCTGGCTTCACGGACCTCAATTGTGGACCTCCAGCCTCATTTCACGCATGGGGCCACTAAGGTCCAAGGAGGTGAGGGGATTTATTAAAAGTCATACAGGGATTTAGTGATGGGATCAGGCTCTGTAGGCCCCTGTTGGCTCGCTAGATTTCTTCCAGGAACTTATGCCAGATTTCGTGTAGGCCCTATGAAGACTCAGCCTGGTCCTAGGTTCTGTAGTGGGTGAATTTTTTTATGAAGAAAAAAATCGGTTAGAATTTAAGGAGCCCTGGGACGCCTGGGTGTCTCAGGGTTGAGACACTGGGTTGAGCCTCTGCCTTCGGCTCAGGTCATAATCTCAGGGTGCTGGGATGGATGTCCATGTCAGGCCCTCTACTCAGTGGGGAGCCTGCTCCCCACCCCCGCACCTCTCTGCCTGCCTCTCTGCCTACTTGTGATCTCTGTCTGTTGCCAAATAAATAAATAAAATCTTAAAAAAAAAAAAAAAGAATTTAAGGAGTCCTGGGTCAGTAGCTTGGGGAAAGAAGTATTGTGTTAGTCTTGGCCCTGGTGCTATGATTCTCTGCCTGTGCTTAGCAACTGGGTCCAATCCTGCTCCTCCTCTCCCTGAGGCCCTGCCTTTATACACTCTTGGAATGGGATCCATCTTCTTACTAATACCCTTGACTTTCTTCTGTTCCCCACCCTAACAGGACCCAGCCTGCTCCTAAGCCTGGCCCAGGTGTGGGAATGTAGATCTGCTCCTAGGCCCCCCAACCCCTGTCACTACTGAGTCTGTGTTCACTGCTGGTCCCCAATCATGCTGTCATACTCCACTTGCTACCCAGGACCCTCCTAGAACCTCCCTGAGTTAGCACCTGGCCTGGCAGTTTTCTCTCGTTGACTAGACTTAGCTCTCCTGACAAGTTGCTTGTGCCCAGGAGCCTGGATGTTCTGTAGACCCTGGGGGGAGGGGATGTGGAAATGGAAATGAAAGGGGGTGACTGTACTCAGGACCTTCCAGGCTCCCCCAGTCTGGCCAGGACAGCTTTAAACCACACTCTTGCAACCTAGTCCTTCTACTGTAAACTCCTGTGTTTGTGCCAGAGGAATCTGACATCACCCTGTCCATCCACAGCTTCTCCTGACTGATCTCAGAAAGCTCAGAAGGCGAGACTGTGAGCTCATTTCCAGGGACCGCAGGGAAGGAAGTGGCTCCTCCAGTTCTCCACCCGAGTCTGACCGTGCTCCAGGCAATACCAAATCCTCTCCTCTTCTCTCAGTGCTAAAATATACACCAAGTCTCTCTGATCCTTGCTAGTTCAGTTGAGTGTCCAGTACCCTCCAAAACACCTTGGATTCTGAGGCCTGAAATTCTGTGACAATCCTTTCTTCTGCCTGCAGCCTCCATCCTGCTGATAAAAAGGTCCTACCCATCTCCAGCCCCAGGTATCCCTTCCTTTCCTTTCCTTTCCTTTCTCTTCTTTTTTCTTCTTCGGTCTCCATACCCAATATGGGGCTTGAACTCATGACCCCGAGATCAAGAGTTGCATGCTCCACCAAATGAACCATCCAGGCATCCCCTCAGATATTCCTTTTGAGGGCTGCAGAGAGAGGCCCAGACAGGATCTCTTCCTTCCCTTTCAAACTGCAGGTGTCAGAATCCGATCCCTACCAGCCCACTGCCAGGGGCCAGGGCAGTCAAACTGCCCTGAGGCTCTGTAGGCTCTCTGTAGGCTCTGAGATGGAGGACAGTAGGAGCCCACATAGTAACTTCTAGTGGACCTCCTACATAGCAATGCTGAGTGGATCGCCCCATACCCTTAGCCCTCCTGGAGCCTCTCCCCAACCATATCTAGCTCCAGGTGGTGGGCCCAGGCCTGGTGCTTTCCTGCAGCTCTGCACCAGAACCAGTTTGCCTAAGGGCCTAAGGTTCCTACAGCCACAAAGCCTCAGTTCCCCCAAACCCAGATCAGGAAGCCTCAAGTTGTGGCCAGAAAGGCAGGAGAAGTCTGTGAACTGTGAGGTGCCCTGAGTCCCACATACCCCTGTAGCCCAGAGTTGGAGCTGGAGTGCCTGGGGGCTGCCAGAGAGCATAATTGTAAAAAGTGGAGGCTTCTGGGGAGATCAGGAACACTTACTCTAGATGTCCCCAGGCACTTACAGGGCACTCAGATGAGACCATGGCTAGCTGGGGCTCTGTGCAGGCCATGCCCACTCTGCCTGAAGTGGGCATGCCATCTGGAGAGGGTTCCCTGCCCTAGGGAGCCCCTGGACCTTTGTCATGAGTTTAACAATCTTCTGAGAGGGTATCCCAGAGTGGGAAGCCAGGAACACATATGAGAAGGCAAAACCTTTCAATATCTTCCTCTAGGCTACTAGTCCTGTTGTTATTCGGTCAAAGAAGCTCATCCTGGAAGTTTCTAGAACCTCGCTGGAGAGTGAATGCTTATTGGGAGTGAGGATGGTTTGTAATATGTCCCCTCACTTGGAGCTCATGTTCTGACATCTTTCAAGTTGGTTTCCTGGCCCCACATCCAGTCACCATGAAGCTACGGAGCTCAGGCAGAGACCAGGTCTTAAATTGCCTGCAGACTTGCATAACTCCCGTCAACCGTCTCAACCTCAGTCCTCATCTTCAATATAGGGGGATAAGAGTGCCTGCTTTACAAGGCTAGTGGGATTCAGGTAAATGCTCTAAGATTTCCCAGAAGTAGGAGGCCCTCAGTGCTAATTTTCTGCCTCTGTCTCTGAAAGGTTAAACCTGGAGAGAAAACATAGGTTTCGGAGAGTCAGCATGACATTCCTCTAGGGGCTCTGCAGGGAGCGCCTAGAGGGCAGCACGTGGTCCCCTCTGGGTTTGCTTTTAAAGATTACATCTATGTGATGCATTCTATTCTACAGCACTGTGCTGTAGATTCTGTTCTACAGCACTGTGCTGATTTTAACAATGGGGACAAGAGGCGGGAGGCCAGAAATCTTCCCCTAGGTCAGCCCCCAAACTGCTGAGTTAGCTGCTTTGTGACTCAAAGTTCCAGGCCAGGGGAAAAAAACAATGTCTCCGTCTCTTTCCAGTCCCATGTATGATAACAAAAATCTTATAAAAATATACAGAACCTCAGAGCCCCCCCAATTTTTTAATGCCCAGTATCTCCTCCAATAGTCACTTTATGAGGCTGGTAGGGCAGGATTTTGTCCTCCTGTCATTGGGAGAACAGCCTCTGGTCCAGACAAGTGACTCATCCAGCCACTGGGCAGCAATAGGCCGGCCCAGCGCACACATCTCCTGCCTTCCCCCCATGATCTTTGTCTCTATACTTTAATTTCAGCCTTGAATACTTATTTTGAGCTGTTGCTTAAATTGTGTCATTTTCAAAACAGTAGCCCTCACACTCACCCTTGGTGCCAGAAGAATTGGACGTCCTGTGGGCATGTCCTGGGCTCTTTCTGTTTGATCAACCTGGAAAGACTGTCCCCTCCACCCCCTGCATGAGACGGGGGGGGGGGGCGTGCTTTGGGGCTCTGGTGTACTCTGAGTACAGATCATGACACAGTTGGTGGGGAGAGGTGTAGCAAATCACCCTGAAAGACACAGCGTTGCGTGTGTGAAAGGGCAGTGGGCTCCCCTGTCACCACTTAGTCATTTCTTCCACTTGGCTTCGTAATTTTAAGCTACAGGCAGTAGGATGGAAGAAAGGACTCTTGATAGAGGCTTTGGGTCCTTTGTGCATCTCAGAGACCACAAGTCGCAAAGAATATAAACCGATTTGTAAAATTTATTTGATGTTCGGATTTTTATTAAAGTAATAGAGCCACGTGGTTAAAACAGGTGTGGACACAGGGCTTTGGTGCTGGGGGTGCTTTTCCGTTTTAAGGTGGGAGGGTGCCGTTTTTGCAGGTAGGAGCACTGAGAAAAGGCTTCCCTCGGATTAGGCAGACTCCGCCCTGAAATCAAATACTCCAGAAGGCACATAATTGTAGGCAGCAGTCTCCTGATTCATGTTCTTCCCACCGTGAGTCACTGCACTCAGAGACAATGACTTCTAACCATCCTTGCTCTAGTTTTTATTGTGATTAGTTCCACGACTCTAAGTAATACGCTTATTAATATTATTTCTTGTTTTGTTTACTTTATCCAACAGTCAATATGTCTTGAACAGCTTCTGTTTGCCAAGCTCTGTTCTGGGCAACCAGGGAGCTTATACTGTGAATTAATATTTTACTAAAATAGATGAAGACTCAGCTCATTTAGAACAACCCCTCCACCAAGTGTCACTGATTTCATTTTGAAAAAAGATCTTTGAAAGAATCAGGCAGTTTACTGTGTAAGGGGAAGGTGAGGTGAAGGAGTGGTTTAGGATCAGGGCATAGTTATTTCTTAAAGACAGGAATTTTAAAAAAATAAAATAAAATGAAGGTAAGTCTCTGAAATGTCACCAGAGATCACCGAAACACTCTGGACTGTTCTGGATCCTGAGATACTCTGGAGTGAGCTATTAATTCCACAGCTGAGGCACCTAACTTGTACTTCATGAACGGTGGCTTGAGTGATACAGACCCAGACAAGCCTTCCAGAAGGACACCGGAGGCCTGAAGAGGAAGCTGGTCATCTGCAAACCTTATCCTGAGGAAGCTCCTGAGACCCTGGGCAGGGCAGCGTGTCTTAGTTGGTTCGGGCTGCTGTAACAGACATCGACTGAGTGGCTGAAACAACGTACATTTATTTCTCCCAGCTCTGGAGACTGGGAAGTCTAAGATCAACGCAGTGGCAGTTTCTTTGTCTGATGAGGACTCACTTCCTGGTTTGCAGAGAGCTACGTCCTCACAGGGCAAAAGACATGAGGGATCTTTCTGTGGCCCTGCTTATTTTTCCCCCATAAAGGCACTAATCTTATTCATGAGGGTTTCACTGTCATGACCTAATCACCTCCCAAAGACCCACCTCCAAAGACCATCGTAGTGTGGATTAGGTTCCAACACATGACACAGACATTCAGTCTGTAGCACTGTGCCCAGGAGAAAAGAACCCAGGATACAGGCAGGGGTCCTGAGTCTGAGACCCAACTCTGGCACCGCACAATTTTTTGTCTCTTTGCCTGCCTTGTCCTCCCTTTTCTGTTCTGCAAATTGGTGACGAGTCCAGCTTTTCTGTATCAGTATGAGAATGAAATCACATTGACATACCAACTGTAAAGTGCTACTGAGTAAATTTTTATTATCAGGGCATATGCAAAGGATGCCTGAGAGTCTCCAACTACGATTCCATGATGCATTATTAATTCTCCTTTCTAAAAATCAATGGTCCCTGCCACTAATTGATCACTATAATGATTCTTATTCATACTCTGAATAGTAAGAGAAATCACAATCATACTTTCTGGTGGAATGATGCCTTCAGTTAAGTAAAACTTCAGATGCTTAAATCTGAGTTTTCCCTCTGACTCGCAGAGAATGATGGCTTGTGCTGTCTTAGAGTCACTGTAGGAAAAGTTCATTGGCTGGTTTAGTTTTTGGTGTGGGCTCTCCATTCAGAGCACAGTCTTGAGATGATTCTATTCTGCTATGCTCGAAGCTCAACTCAAGTAAGCCAAACTTGACTGAAAGTTTGCTCTCACCAGGAATTGTTGATGGACTGCGGGGGCATTCCCAGATGAAAGTCACCTTCACCCTGCCAAATAGGGGCTCACTTTTGGTGAAAGGAGCAGACGCACACACACGCACAAGATGATCAGTACTTGGTTCTAAAATAGCAGTATAATTCTACACAGTGGGAAACTAAAGCAAAAAAAAAAAAAGGCTAATTCTGAATTGGGGAGTATCTGGGACATACATGTGGGGAAAATGTGGTTTGAAAGGCCTTGAAAACTTGCTGGCATACTGGCAGAGTGAAAGGGGAAGGGACTGGCTTATGCAAAGGGCCCGGGGAGGGAGTGATTGGGGAAGAGCAGGGTCTGAAGCATGGTAGCAGAAGTGGTCTGGAGTCAGACCAGGGTGGAGGACCCTTGAGGCTTCACTGAGGTTTGGTTTCATTCTGCAGACACAGTGCCTTGAGAAGAGTCGGGGTAGATCAGACCAGAGTACAGTTTTTGTGAGAAGAATGAACCAGCCGTAAGCAAGTGTTCACATGGTGCTTTCCTTCCCTGCCCTAAAGTCGGGTGGTTTGGTGGGGAGGCAAGGCTGAGCAAATGGTCTGGAATGGCTCTGACTGACTAGCCCCTCCCAGGAACTGCTCCTGACCTTCTTCTGTAAATACCCAATTACCTGTTCATTTCCCCAATTACCCAATCAGTGAAATCAACTCAATCACTGTTAATTCTAACCTTAATAAACATACTTTGGTTTACACATATGATGCCCTTAAACCATAAATAACTGCGTGTGAACTCTGCAAAGGTAGTTTAGGTGGAGAAAAAATAACTTCCAGTTAACAAGCTTGTTAGAAGCTGACTCATTACAAATGACAGGAAAGCATATTTTCGATATTTAAAAAAAACTCATTAAAATATCTATTTTCTAGAAAGAGATTTTGTATTAAGAAGAAGATAAAAGCCTATGTATCACATCTCAGAACAAAGTTGAAGGGACCCTTGTGGGTTAATATCCAAAATCACGGGAGGCACTAAAGCCTAGTGGGTAAGTGGAGTACATCGAGAGGCCAGCTGCCGCCATCGTTTCCTGATCTGCTCCGTGAACTACGTGACATCAGGTGGGTCCTTAACCAGAGCTTTAAACTTACCCACCTGTGACATGAAGATGTAAATAGTTTTTGTGAAGGCTAAATGAGCCAGTAGAATTAAAGCTGCAAGAGCAGGCGACTTCTGTGACAAATGCTGAATAAAATCGCTACTGTTACTACTGTTATCATCACTTCTCCTCTCTGCCCCTATGATGAAGGAAGGAAACCTATGACAAGGGGCTTACTGCATGACAGACACTTTCACAATTATTACTTCATTGGATTTACTCTTGAGAGCCCTTTTCATAGGTTGGTGTTATTAGCCACATTATATTGCTATGTTAGGTGACCTTGTTGGGGTCACCCAGCCAGGGAGTGGCCCACTGGGACTAGAACTTGGGATGATCTGGCCCCAAGTTCCCATCCATCAGAATGAACTCTTTATTTAGAGAACATTCCAGGCAAGGTTGGTTGCTCCAGTTTTCCCAGACCAGCTTGGCTGTGCTTTGTTAAGAAGAACCGGCAGTGGGGGGCGCCTGGGTGGCTCAGTGGTTTAAGCCTCTGCCTTCGGCTCAGGTCATGATCTCAGGGTCCTGGGATTGAGCCCCACATCGGGCTCTCTGCTCAGCGGGGAGCCTGCTTTCCCCTCTCTCTCTGCCTGCCTCTCTGCCTACTTGTGATCTCTGTCTATCAAATAAATAGATAAAAATCTTTAACCAAAAAAAAAGAAGAAGAAGAAGAAGAAGAACCGGTGGTGGGAAGAATTTTGCTTTCCTTGACTATCTTATGTGCTCTAACATATACAGTCCAAGTTGCTCTCACAGACTGGAGGTGCTCACAGGCCTTGTGCTCCATAGTTCTCCTGTTGACACAGGCGGAGAGCAGGAAGCCCACAATGGCCAGTGACAGCCTCTTAACACACTTCATGAGCCTCAAGGAAAATAGAGCAGAAATTGAGGTAGAAGAAAATCTACCTGATGGGTTTAGTCAGATGCTAATCTCTGACGTATGGAGAGCTCAAGAGTACAAAGCCTTTTCCTCTTTGCGCATAAGACCTACTCCTCATAATACCCAAGCAACTGTCATTCCCTCGTTTGGACATTTGATGAAACTGGGGCCCGGGGAAACCAAGAGGTCAGAGGAGCAGGTTTTGAACTCCAGCCTTTTCTCATCCAAGTTTTGCTGCCTCTGGCAATAAGGAAAAAATATCCATACCCAAACCAAAATATACAATTTTGAAACAAAAGATAGGCATTGTTTAGAGAGGTGGAGGATAGTGCTGTGGTCCTGTCCCAGGGCTATTCACACAGCATTAATATTCTTGCTCCTGCAGAAAGGCTCAAGCTAGGCACTTTGGGATATTAAAAAGAACAAATGGCCTTGTGTCAACCCTCAGTCACTAGGCAGGATCCTCCTTAACCTCCAAAGGTATCTCCAGAGGGTCAGAGTGTGGGCTAGGGTTCAAAATCACTCACATCTGATAGTGGAACTCCCTTCTTCCCTGAGCTTCTTTGACTTAAGTGGAAAGTAATTCTAGAAACTTCTGACCCTATGTCCTTGTAAGTAGTAATTTTAAAAGCTTCATTCTTGGCGGATCTGTGAGGGGCTACTTCTGCCACAGCAGGCCTCCTGAAGGAAGCAGCTGGTAGAGTTAACGTCCTGCCTTTGTCCTTCTCCTTCAAGGAAAAACTCCTTGAGAGCTGAGCTTGTTTCATCAGTCTGGCCTCACCCCTCTCCATGCCTGACTGTGGATGACTGGTGAGAAACAATGTTCTCTCTGTCAACTGTCATGACCAAATACCCATGTGGTACTCTTCACCTTCAGAAATTCTTTCACATGAGTCTGACATTTGGCTGATTTTCCTCATTATTTAAGTTTGGAAACACTTAGGAGCATAATCTTACTGTCAGTCAAAGCTAAGGTTTCTACCATCAGGAGATAATTTTTTTTTCCTAGCTCTGTGTGTGTTCTTGTTTCTTCCCTAAGTCCATCATATCCTTGATGAGGACACAGGGTGCATTGTGGCCAGGAAGAATTCAGCTTTGGATACCTGGAGTGTTAAGATCGGAAAGAGTTAAAGCAGGGTAAGCTCAGGCTGGAGGCACTAGTTGGGAGAGCACAGTGGAAGGAGAGAGTATCAAGAAGATTTTCAAAGTAGAAAGGCTACTTTCCAGGATCCAAGAGCAATGGTCACCTGTGTGCCAACAACTGAATGACTAGCAGGGTGTGCCTCTGCTGTCCAACATCCAGCAAAGAAGGTGGAAACAGGCTGCTGGCACCCTGGCGGATTCTGGAACCCCTTTTCTGGGCTCACTGTCTGAGGCTCAGGCTGAGACTTTGTGCAGGAAAAATGGATGTGTTCCAGGAAGTTCTCATCTAAGGCTCACCAACTCCAGTCTACACTCCTGGCAGGTGTTGCCAGGACATCTTAGTTCTGATCTCTTTCTTTCTGCTTGGTAGTTACCATTAATGGCTCCTCAACACCTCAGACATCAGAGGTCCACATGAAGTTCTCTTACTTTGCTCATTCCCACACTCCTCCTTGCTCTGTTGTGTGCACAATCTTTGCTCACAGCTCCCTCCCCTCCCCCCCACTCTCCCAGGTGGGAACTTGAGGGTTATTGATGAATTCTCCTTCTCTTTCTCCACACATATAATTCCATTCACTCACATGCTACCGTATCTTTGATCTTTTCACTCTTACTGCCTTCATTTTTTTCATGGGTCACTAGCAGCCTCTTAATAATCTCTTTCTCTCCAGTTTCTCTTTTGATCAGTCAGTCTTTGTAGAGCTTCTTGAGCCAGCTTTGTAAGTTCCAGCTCTGGTCATTTTATTTCTCTTTCTTAAAAACCCCTGATGGTTCCCGCTGCTATTCTTTAGCCCGTCACCTGTGACAAACACTGGTCTGCTCCTCGTGACCACGTGTCTCCTGTCTGTACCTTTCCTCTTCCTTGCTTCTGGTTATGCTGTTCCATCCTCCCGGAATTCTCTTCTCCTACATTTCTCTTTGCCAGAACTTTTTTCAAGGTCCTGGTCAAATTCTGCATCCTTTGTGGAGAGTTCTGTGTGTGTCCCATGAACAACTTAAAAAATGTCCTCTGCGTTCCTGAGCATGAGGCACCGTACTAGGTGTTGGTGAGATACCTGTGAAAAACACACACACTGCTGCTTTTAGTCTTGCCCGAGTAGACTTCACACAAATAAACACACATATAAAAATATAAACAATGAGCTGTTCTATGTGTTTTGAATACATAGAACACAGGGCACATTGGTGCCCTGAGGCAGAATGATGCAAAAGAGAGGGAGTATTACTTAGCAACTGTGGAGTCAGGGAAGACTTCTCTGGAAGGGATGTTATGAAGATAAATAGGATTTAGGCAGAGAGTAGTAATAAAAAAATGGGTGTGTGAGGGCCCTACAGCAAGAAGGAAAGAGCTTTGCCAATTGCAAAGGTCAGAATTGACTGCTGTATCTCTTCTGTGCTCACAGAGCCTCGGTGATCACATGTATTAATACCTGCTCTGTGTTAGAGAAAACTACACAATTTTCTGTCCTTCACTGGTCTGAGGATTCTGTCTGGGTAAGGACTGTGTGTTACTCATTTCATTCAACAATTCACTTATCCTATAAGTATCTCTGCTCACCTACTGTGTTGGTACAACCAGTAGGTAGGTACCAGAGGCAGAGGTCAGTACCAGATATATAGTGGTGAGCAAGGTATGCCCTGCCTCTTCCAGAGACCCAGGATCTACCTCTCCAAGACTTGGCATCATACCAGTCACACAGTAGGGACTTGGGGAAAATGTGGAATCAAGTCCCCAGGAATATGTGCTTGTATGATAACAAGATGAGCTTGACTTTGCATTGAAACACTTTCTCCAAATGCCCCCAAACTGTCTCTACTTTTCTAGGTCATCGCAGAGACCAAGGCACCTCTAACCCAACACCCTACGGAGACTAGAGGGCACACCCATCCTCCATTTCAGTCCCCTGGATGCTTGGACACAAACCATCCTCCTTTGAGAGCAGACTCTGCCAATTTTGAGTCGTTTGACCGTGTTCTAGTCTGAGCTAATTTTGTAAGTCAAATTGCTTAAGAGTGAATATGAAATCTTTGACTGAAGCCCAAATATATAAATACCCATCACATTTCCTTCCTCCCCAATTTTGCAATCATCCAAAAAAGCTGTTCATGTTGTCCAGCGTAATTAGTTATTTATACACCCTCATGTGGTCCATTGTTCAGAATTAAATTGTCTGGTATACAGAATTTCTCTTGCAACGCTTGTTTTGCCATTTTACCACTTTTTGGAAGCTGTTTGTAAATATGTCCTTGTGGAACCCTTCGGGATACTTCTGAGCAGATCCAGGATTGACGGGGGGAGTAGGTGTGGGATAAGCTAGGTCATGTAAGCAAATATGCCCTCTGAGGTCTCACACTCTCCCCTGACTTCGAACACAAAAATCACCAAGAATTATTCATCCTTTCCTTGAAGAACCCAGGGGAATTAGAATGAGCACAAAAATAGCCACAGAGAGGTAGAAGTGGAAATCATCTTGGAGGTCTCGTTGTAGGTTCTAGTGACTCCATTTTGCCCAAGAGGAAGCTAGTTCCCAGAAAGAGGAAGTGAAAGAGACAGGCCCACAGCCTTTTGTGGGTTAGCGGCAGAGCCATGCCCAAACCTTCATCAGCTGACTCCCATGCTCTTTCTACTAAACCATTAAGTATGCTAGTGCAGACTGCTTCATTTCTGGGCATTTCTGGGCTTGTTACAGTTTGCACCTGAACTAGATGCCTCCAGACTGCTTGCTTTGGGCCCTTGAGTCTCTATTTTATAGGTACTCTGTCTCCTCCGGAATGGTTTGGCAGGCAGCTATTACTGATGAGTATTGCCCACTGTGAAGCAATTCTGCTTTCTCTTTAGCCGTGCTATGGTCAGAGACTCCAGATGGTCTGTCAATTTTAGGTAAAATGAGACTTTTTTCGGAGTGAGGGTCTGAAGGTCTCTGCTTCATGGGAGACATCCATAAGGTTTATGACCCAGGATATGGTCTATCTTGGTGAATGTTCCATGTGCCCTTGAAAAGACTGTGAATCCCGCTCTTGTTGGGCAGAATATTCTATAAATGTCAGTTAGATCCCATGGTTGATGGTGGTGTTCTGCTCTTTATCCTTGCTGGGTTTCCATCCATGAATTTTAGTTTGTGAAATTTGTAACAAGTCTTTTAGATTTTCTTTCTGTATTGAGAGCACGAGATCCTGATTTTTATCTTAAAATGGGACTTTCTATTCAGCCAAGTCAGGAGTTAAGAGTTGGGCATTTCTGGAATGGTTGGCCAGATAGTATGATGTGAAGGATCCTGAAATCTTCCTCCCAACATACATATGTGGACTGTCAGTATATAAATCTACCACAGTGCTCTTACATGAATTCTCACCAGAGTGAGACCTGTTATACCTGAGAAATACCACATCCTGACTTTTAAATAGCTAACATCAGAACACTAAAAACTCATTATGTTTCTATGTTATGACTCATAAAATCTCCAGATTTTCTGTAATGGTCACATGTTAATATTATACACTTAATTTAAACATATATTTAATTATGTTTTAAATTATTAAATATGTAATCATACAGAAAAGATGTAACGAGTGTCATGTACTTACCATCAGAAAACAGATGCTAGAATTTTGCCATATTTATTTTTTTGTTCAAAGAAATCAAATGTAATGCACATGGTTAAAGCTCCCACCACTATTTGGAATTTGATGGGTATCCTTCCCATGAATGTTTTGGTGTCTTCACTCTAAGCAAGTGTATCTATAATTTATGGCCAGGGGAATTGCAGGGTTATTTATTTTTATAATCAGGGGAGGGAAAAAAAAGACTCATCTGTCATGTTCAGAAGAGCTAGGTTGATTTTAATCACTATGCCTTTCGACTGGATTTTACTTTAATCCTGGCTTTTATGTTCTTTTTCTGGTGACCTTCCTAACCAGCTTTATTCCCTCCTAGATAAAGTCTTATTTGGCTTTTGCCAGAAGTGGTGGCTTGGACTCCTGTGATTTGGACTTTTGGAAGCCATGGTCTCTCTGTCTTAGACACTGCCCACTCTCAATCCCTGTACTCCAGCCCCTAGGTAGGAAAATCTGTCAGGTTCTTGCATGTGGATATCCTGTTGCCTTCTGCTCCCCTAGCCTATAAGTGGATGTAGCTACCATTGCTAGACCTGAGCTGTCTGCTCAGCATTCCAGCACTGACAGGCAGATTTCGTTTCTAAATCTTCCATGTTTGGAACACAACACCTTGAAAGGACACACCAGGGGAAGCTAAGGCTGGGATGGTAGAGGCTGTTGAGTATGGTGATGATGACTGATAGTTGCTACCATTTTTGAGCAATATAATCAAAATTGTAAGACCTGGGGTATGACAATATTCAGAATGCAATGTTCAAAATAATAGCAGAGTGTCTACCGTATGTCAAGAACCGAGCTAGGTTCTTCTTCTCTCATTTATTCTTAAAAATAATCCCATGTTTTGTAGGTGAGGAAGCTGAGGTATAGAGAAACAGTATGCTATAGTAGAAAATTATGGGATTTAGAATATGATAGACTGGGTTCAAACTCTGGGTCCACCACTTATACCGTCTTGGGCCAGTTTCTCAACTTTTCTGAGTTTAGCACAAAATAGATGCTTATGGTGATGGCTGCTGTTACTGTACAAGATCTGGCTTCTTGATTCCAGTTACACAGCTAGTGTACAGTAGAAGTGGGATTCAAACCTGGGTCTGCCTCTCTCAGAGCTACCCTCTTCTCAGGGACATGGGAATATTCAATGTTATAATATGAACATTACTCCATTAAAGGGAGTGTCATGGCGTTTGGAAAGAGCATTAAACTTGAAATCAGAAGTCTTGGGTCCTGTTCTCCATGACAAATGAGCTGGGAGACCTTGGACATTTCATTTCCTGACTCTCTTTCCTTTGTTTTCTAATTTATGACACAAAAGAGTTGAATTTAAGCGCTCTGTGCCTTTGATCAAGAAACCCAGGAGCAAATGGTCTACCCAAGGTAGATGAAGAAAGGCAATGACAAATTATTTTAAAGATGGTGAGGAAGGAGAGTAGGCAAAGCTTCTATCAGCTAGCTGCTTGTTCTATACCCTTAACAGCTGAAACCAATTGGATTTCTTTTCTGGAAAAATAGCAGACGGCTAGCTAAAGTAACTAAATAAGAGATGGAGGGCTACAGGTGGAAATTTATTTCATCCCCAGGTTTCTTTTTTTTTTTTTTAAGATTTTATTTAAAACCAGACAGAGGTCACAAGCAGACAGAGAGGCAGGCAGAGAGAGAGGGGGAAGCAGGCTCCCTGCTGAGCCAAGAGCCTGATGTGGGGCTTGATCCCAGGACCCCAAAATCATGACCTGAGCTGAAGGCAGAGACTTAAACCACTGAGCCAACCAGGCGCCCGACCCAGGTTTCTTCTTTTAACTTTCTTCCCAGCCCTTTCTATTTTCTAAAAATAGAATTTTTAAAAAAAAATTTTCTAAAAATAGTTATATTTGAAGGATCATGAAACAAATTCTGCACTCCTGTTTAGTGAATTTTTAAACTCTGTCACCCTGGGCCCACCTGTTTGCTGAAGTTAAAGGTTAGTAGTTAAAGGTAGGAAAAACCTTGGAGACCCTGTGGACCATTTCTAGGCCACTCTCGTGGTCCTTTTGGCTTTAGGATCAAGGAAGCATTCACTTGTTCGGTGAGTCTTTATTAAGTTCCTACTATGTGCTGTCAGCCTGGCAGGCCTTAGGGACAAGGAAGAAATACTCCATTCCCATCTTTTCTGGAGCTTATATGTCAGTGTGAAGAACAAAGGGACACATGCAGTGATGGAAGCTGAGAGGTGCCGGCAGAGGAGCTGTGGAAATCCCCAGTGTCTGCCTCTCCAGTTCTGGCCCTGGAGAAACCTCCCTCCTCTCTGTCTCCACTTCCACTATCTGAGATTTTGCAGTTTGAGCATGAATCACCAGCCCTCCATGTCATCAGTAGGGCTCACAGGGCCCCTGGGGCTCCCTGGGACTCTACTGCCTGGTCTCCTCCTCTGCTTCCCCTTCTCTGATGGTCCAGGCATTTGGTTTACAACATCACCCTCTGCCTGATGTTCTAGAATCATTTGTATATCCAGCCCGGGCCTGACCTCCCTAGACACACCTTGATGGCGCAGATATTATTTATCTCTATCTCAAACAGGACCAGGCACAGTTAGAACACCGTGGTTGAATCAACACCCCAACATTAAAGTTAATAACAAAACATGTCCTATATAGTTTTACAGAGAGTGTCCATCTACGTTTATCTAAAATAATCCTCAGAACTACCTGTGTAAGAGAAACTATCATAATCCCATTCTACAGATGAGGAAATAAATTATTTCCTGAGTGCTGACCCTCTGCTAGGCATTATGCTAGGAACTCCGCACACATTACACCATTCAATTCTCACTTAATTCCAATAAAAACAACAGTCATCTGTACTGAACGCTTACTCTGTGCCAGGCACTATTTTTAGCCCTCTACACCTCCTAACTCATTTAATTCACACAACACTATAAGATAGGTATGCTTAGTATCCTTGCCTTATACATGAGAAAGTGGAGGCATGTGGAGGTTAAAAAGCTTACCCCTGTTCCATAGCCAGATTTGGTTTCCAAACTAAGTAGTGACCACAGAGACTACCATTCACATTTGAACCCATTTTCCTCCTTTCCTGGCCCAGCACTGCCAATACCACTTACCATTGACTCTGTGAGGTATAATTATGTCCATTTTGCAGATGAGAAAAGGGAGACCCAGAGGGATTAAGCAACCTGCCAATATTGCACAACTGATCAGGGCAGAGCCTCATCCTGCAAGTGCAAAGTGCAGATTCTGACCAGACATCTGTGTTGTCAGAGAGACGTGACAATGGCCAGCCTCGGTATATGCACATTTCCTCAGCTATGTGAAAGCTTTATGATTCTTCAACATTTCTGTGTGTCTGCTATGCTAGTGCAGTCGGCTGCACCCTTGTATGTCTGGTTGGATAGGGACCTACAAAGACTCAGATACACTCCTTGCTTCAAAGAGACAAATAAAAGAATAATTAAAATATCCTTCACATCTATTCCTTCTTTTTTCAGTGTAGTATTTGATGCTCCCAGGTAGACATCTTGAGGGGAACACAGGGAAAGAGCTAGGCCCAGGGGGATCAGCTGAGGTGAGGAGAACGTAAATAGGTCCAGCAGATGAGTGGGATTGGCCTTGTTCTTTGAAGTCTAGAGCAGTGAGGGGTTTGGAGACTTCCGGTCCCAAAGAAGGCAGCTGTTCACGCCTAGTTGTCTACTGTGGCTTAGGATGGAGGAAGGGGGCGTGGGAGCCTCTGAGGAGAGAAGGCCAGCAGCCAAGTGGGAGATCACCAGGCTTCTTAGCGCAACCTCTCTTTAGGACGAGGTGGATCCCTGCCCCCTGTTGCAGACCACAGCCTGAGAACTGGGCAGAGCGCAGCGTGCGGGTTGGAGTCCTGGGTTCGGCTCTCAAGGTGGCTACTACAAGCAGATGACGGAGAGCAAGTCTCCTCCACCTTCCAAACCCTCGGTAAAATGGTGATGAGACTTTTTGCTGTGCTTGCGTGGCCTGGGTTCTGTGGTGATGTTCATGAGATCATGTGGCATCTGAGCGCTGGGTGCATGTGAGATGCTGAGGAGGAAGAAAAGGCTGCATTTTGCCTCCTCTGGAGTTCCTCATGACAGGATTATGCTGATGGAGGGCACATCAGATTGACTCACACATAACCGACAGGAAAATGGGCATAGTTTTCACTTCACCCAGTTTCCAGGCCCTGAACTTAAACCTCCCAATGAGAATCAGCTAGCATTAGCAAGTTTTCCTGGTGGCAGTGGCGGGGTGGGGGGCGGGGAAGTAGGGGAGCTGAGGCAGGATAGGGAAGGGGATGATCCTATGCCAAAGATCCATGCCTGGAAATGAATGTCACTGAAGTGAAATCTGCTTCAGGTTCCCACTTGGTAAGGCAAATAGCTCACACTGACTCACCATGCGCCCCAGGATGTGTGCATGGGTGGTGGGGGGTCACATCCCTGCTTCTATCCCAGCCTCAATTTCTCCATCTGTAAAACAAGATACTACTTCCCAACAGCTTGAAAAGGCGTGGGGGTTCTTCTTGTAAAGATGGGGGGAAAGAGATGGGAAACTCCAGCCTCTCTCCGTCCGGATCCCCAGATCCAGGACTCTTAAAACCAATAGTGGAATCCACCTCTGGGCAGTGGAAGGGGAGAACTAGAGGATTCCTGTCGTCGGTGAGTGTGCTCGCGGGACAGAGGGCTTTTAAATGAATCACTTTGTATCTAGCAGGGCAGCACCTGCTCCTCAGCCTCCAAAGGCAGCACGAGCAGCGCGATCATTCACAAGCTGCCGCTTTCCATTCACGTCTATAATTAGCGCGCGGGCTGCAGCAGCTCTGGAACTGCGGGAAGGGCTTTGGGGCGGGGCCTATCTCGTAGCTCCTCTCCCTCCCCTGTCCCCCTCCCCCGTTCTCCCCGCCCACCCGGAGGCTCTGGCAGGCCCCCCGCCCCCCAGGGTGCGCTCGCCGCAGGATTCCTTCAGTTCTTTCCCGGACCCCAAGGCCTCCGTGCCCTTCCTTGGGGATCACTCTAGTGCAGTAATAGGCACCTTGGCCCTCCATCTCTAGGAGGGCAGCTATATTTAGGGTGGCATCCCCTTACTCCTCCCTCGCCCCTCTGGCCGCTCAGCCCGCCCGCTCCCGCTGCCCCTCCCAGCCACCTCTCCCTCTTTGTCGCATTACATAGTAATCTGAGATGCATTGGATGAGCTCCAGGGAACAGAATGTACTTGGCAGAGACGCGGGGCTTGATGTCTGCAAAATGTCGGAAACGCAGCCAAGAGCTGCTAACTGGGTCATTAACCTCCAAAAGCTAAGCGAGGATTGTAGGCCCGCTCTGCCTCCCTTCATCTCGCCAATAAAAGTGCCTCAGTGTGCGGGGAAGAAAAAGCCCAAGGTTGGCTGCTTTGATTTCTAGGCACCAAAGGCAGGCCCGGCCCCTCCTCCTGGCCCGGGCCCTCGGCCGCCCCTGCTGCTTCGTCCCTGTATACATGGGGCAGGCCCAGGAACAGCCTGCAGCCCTTCCCTACCGCACAGCCTCGGCCTGACTTTCTTGGGTCCGGAAGGAAAAAGGAGAGTGAGAAGGTACTAGGCCCATCTCGGGTCCCCGCAACTAGATGGAAGGGTTTTGCCAAGCTTCTACTGTAATTGTCTCCCTTCTAACTTCTTCCTTCCCTCCCACTGGCTCTGCCTTCTATGCCTCCTTCCCCTCCGGTTTTGCTCCCTTGTCCCCCTTCTGAGAGCAGGCTGTGGGGTTGGTGCTTGCCTACATGGCCTGGCTCCAGTAGCGGCCCTCCTTCACTTGCTCTGTGACCTTGGATGAGTCACCCATGTGTCTGCACCCTAATTCCTTTATATGCCACTCGTTCACAGTAACAACACCTTCCTGACCTATTTCACGAAATGTGGAGCCCACATTGGAAAGTCTCTTACCAACTGCAGAGCTCTGCTCTGTGTCACAGATATTCTCCCGGACTACCTTGACTTCTATTCTTCAGAAAGCCCCGAGGTCCAGACTTCCTCTGGACTTGAGTGTGCTCTCCTGGAAATTAGGAATGTGAAGTGGTCTCACCAGGAACTTCAAAAGTTTGAATATTTACCAGGGGATAGCCCCTAAATTCCACCCCACAAGCTGTCTAGCCCTCAGGATTGCCAAATAGACACTTCCCCCCGAATGTCCAAACCCACTTCTCTAGCAGCTGGATGGAGAGAGAAAGTGCTTGGTACTGAAACTAGAAGAGGTCCCGCAGTTCCTCAAATGATCAGACTGCCTCACTTGTTGGAGGGAGGATAGTCGGCCTGGAGAGACCAGCAGTAGCTTATGCGATGTGTCTGGACGTCCGGGTAGTCTCAACTGATGTTCGAGACCGTGGACGCTGATACGTGCCACCCCGCTTATGCTCCCTGGTGATATCCACAAAACTAGAACCAAGTCTAACAGGGCCTCCACACCCTTCCTGCCTCATCCCTCCCTGGTCTTACTATACCTCCCTCTGCGGCCACATCAGATCTACTCTGCTCCTCACCACGCTTCCCAGAGGCCCCTGGTCCCCTGCCCTCTCCACCCCACTGCATTGGTTCAGGCTGCCTTATTTATTTATTTATTTATTTTAAATACCTGGAAGGCTCTTTGGCTTCTCATTGCCACACATTCAAATCTTTTGCATCCATCAAAACCAATTCTCATCTCTAGAGGTGTTGTGCTCTCTTTCTCCTTCAACTCTTCTTGGGGTCTTCCATAAGGTCTCAGTATAAGCAGCTAGCTCTGGGTCACGGCACTGATGTGATTATTGTATCCTTCTTCAGGAGAGGGGAGATTTCTCCATGGATAGGATCCTTTCTTGTTGACCTCAACTCTGAACCATATACCCTGCTCCACCTTCCGAGTTTATGGCTATTTTGCTGGAATCATTCTTAATAGCTCCCTTTTCTCCCTTAAGTGCTCTGGTTTGGATGATATATGGTCACCTTACTGAGGGGCTCTATCCTAGTACCTGGCCCATTAATAAGACTCAGTAATGTGGTGGGCTGCCACAAAGAGCATGTCAGAGTTATTTCTCTACTCAGGTCCTGGGCGGGGGTGCGGGAGAGTGGCGGTTCTTGGCCCTACCTTTTTTCTCCAGCCTGGAGGCATATTCCCGAGTGTTCTTCTTTCTCTTTCCTGGGGAAGAACTCTATAAGCACCCAGTACCATTGTCTTTTTGACACGCCTTCCATTTCCAAATGCTCTGACTCTATATGAAGTGCTCACTGAAACTCTTCCTGTTCCTCTGAGTCCCTAAACAGTAGGACCACCACTGGAGGTTAGAAGTAGCTATTAAACTTCGGAGATGGTCATCTGGTCTGCTGGGATGACGCGCTCACTTTTAACCTCAACTGGATTTTTGGTCTTGTCCAATATCTTCCACAGTTCAACTCTTCAGCATTACCTTCAGATAGTAATGTGGTTGTCTTAGGAGGAGGTCACAACCTGGAAAGCTTAGAGCTGCTTTGTTATAAACTAAGTAGTTAAGCTTCATCACAATTTTTCTCAAAAGTAAACCTCTTGGGGGTATTTGTTGACTTATTTTCTGAAATATCAAGCATCTGGAAAGAAGAGCAGGCAAGATGCCTGGCCTTGTGAATGGAGCCCCAGTGTCAGGAAGCCTGGGTCTTCTTTCTACTTCTCCTCTGACTCACTAGTTTCTGGAGGATGAATCATATGCCCTTTCTTGGCATTGGGTCTCACTTCCTTTGTCTCCCCTATAAAATGGGTGTATTTGCCGTTCCTACCACATAAGAGGGGGCTGAGGCTGGAAGAGGCTTTGGTTATTATGTAAAAATATTATTAAAAGTAAGAGTGTGCTATAAGTATGTGTTTATAAGTGTGAGGCTATTTTATGGTTCTGCTTTAGTTTCTGGAACACTTCCATTCACTGAGAACAGCCTCTCAGAAACTAGAAAGAATCAGTCTTATGACAGGAGTTGGAATGAACCCAACCTGAGTGGGAGCAAGGGGCAGATGAGGAGCACACCAGCTAGCGGTCAAGAAAGGGGACAGGGAGCCAGCACAAAAAAGCAAACAGGACCATTATCAGCAGGGCTCTGATGCTCGGCGGGACACTCGTATTCTCTCCTGGGGGCCGTGGGAGATCAATGGAGGCGACTGAGCAGGACCATGGCAATACCTACCTTGTGTTTTGGTGAGACGCATCTGTTAGGTGGAGGGATAGACTCTGGAGCTGGCCTCTGTTATATCCCAGTTTGTCCCTAAGCAAGTGGGGACTCCCCTCCGTCTGAGCTTCAGTTTCCATCTTTGTAAAATAAACGGGTAAAATGGCCCTGAATCGCTCTAGCATGCTGTGATTCCACAGTAAAGACCACGAAGAGCCAGCTTGCCTCTGTGTGTGTGTGGGCGCGTGTGTGGGGATGGGTGGAAGAAGTGGGCATGGAGTGACTGCTCGGTAGACACAAAGCCAGGTCTGACAGCCTCGTTCTTCAGGGAGGAAGCCTGACTAGTCTCGGCCTCTCAGGCCTGAAAGACTCCTTGTGTGTCCAGAGCCTGGAGACCTTTCTTTAGGCCCCAACACGGCACATCTGAACTTCAGGCCTGGTCAGCAGGCTCTGTCTAGACTTGTCTACTCTCTACTTCCTGGTCCGGCTGAGACAGCTGATATCTGAGGAGACTGCACTGAGGTTCCTGCTAACCAGCTGTTCTTCAAGATGCTTCAGCTCTCCCCCTATCCTGTATTAGGTTCCCAGGAAGCCTCACACCATCCACGACTACATGGCTTGGGGCATCAGAACTCTGCCTTGGCAGTATAACTCAACAGTATATATTTGACATTTCCCAAGGTCTGCTGTAAGATTGGAATGAAGAAGATTCTTTAGGGGCGCCTGGGTGGCTCAGTGGGTTAAGCCGCTGCCTTTGGCTCAGGTCATGATCTCAGGGTCCTGGGATCGAGTCCCACATCGGGCTCTCTGCTTAGCGGGGAGCCTGCTTCCTCCTCTCTCTTTACCTGCCTCTCTGCCTACTTGTGATCTCTCTCTGTCAAATAGATTAAAAAAAAAAAAAAAAAAAGAAGATTCTTTATTATGAAGGTGCTATTGGCATATTGTCTGTTAAGTTATTTGATAGCTCTTATGTGAAGACCCACATAGCAAATCCCTCAGTGAAGTCATATAGTACAGAATGACATCATTAAAAACTGTTTTTGGTCATTTTGGGGTTATAATAACTCCTTTAGAGCTCAAGAATGATTGCTTTTATGTTCTTGTTTTGTGGGTAGGTTTATTTTTTAAAATTATTTTTATTAACATATAATGTATTATTTGCCTGGGGTACACGTCTGTGAATCATCAGGCTTAACACACTTCACAGCACTCACCATAGCACATACCTTCCCCAATGTCCATAACCCAACCACCTTCTCCCTACCCCCCACCCCCAGCAACCCTCAGTTTGTTTCATGAGATTAAGAGTCTTTTATGGCTTGTCTCCCTCCCGATCCCATCTTGTTTACTTTTTCCTTCCCTACCCCCCAAACCCTCCATCCTGCCTCTCAAATTCCTCATATCAGAGAGATCATATGATAATTATCTTTCTCTGATTGACTTACTTAGCTCAGCATAATACTTGTGGGTGGGTTTAAAACAGTACTTACACTTTTTACTGTAATCTTCCTTAAATATTTTTCCAAGTAGGGTTATATAAATGAATGAATAAAAAGGTTTCAGTTGGACCTCAGTTAGTGTTTGAAGTGGAGAAATAAGCCCACTTATGATTGATTAGTGAACCCACAGAAACCCTCCTAATTATAGTTGAAGCAAAATGTCCAAATTTCATAGTATCACTCGACTTAGTGCTTCCATGTCTGAGTTATAGTTTTGTGTGAGAGGGTTTGACGGGATTGTGATTATCTGTAAGCAGTGTGAAGACAAGATGATAATTGGAAGAAGAAAATTTAAACAGTCCTAGTGGAGTAATGGGATTAGTGAGTGTGGAGTTTATATGGTGGAAGTTACAATTAGCCTATAAGGATACCATAATCCAGATTTATTCTACCAATTACTGTATTGCTTTGAGATGTGTGTCTCAACATTTATTAAATGATATAGAGTGCAGTTGAGCTCTGAGGTTGCTTCTAGTGCTCATGTTCTATTTGCTGAAACTCAGAGTTGACTGAGTTGACTGATCAAACTCCATGATCCACCTCGGAGCCCACAAACCAATGAAGAAACCAATGCCCTCACACCCACATCCCGAGTGCTGGTGGTTGAAGGGCATAAATGAATGGGGGATGGGTTGTGGTTGGAACTTTTGGATTCAATCTGTTCTTCCTGATGAAGGATGTATGTGTTCTTTGAATAATGATTGAACAGAGTTACCCTTAACCTTCCTTACACAAATTCCCTAAAGAAAACTCAAATTATAATTCTAAGATATTAGCAACCCATAGACTCATGATATAGAATGAGAAACGAATCTGGCAGATTGTGTAGTTCAACTCCCTCACTTGACAGATGAGGAAACCGAGGCAAAAAGACTTGCCCAAGGGACTTGGCCCAAGACACAGAGCCACGAAATCTCAGAGCCAGGGCTGGAGCCCAGATATGCACTGTCCCTTAGTGCTTATTTTTTTGGTAAGAGCTGGAGCTTTGTCTCTAGGTTTCAATGGGTAAATTTTCTGCTAGGCAGCCCAGTTGCTAAGCTTTGATTACATCATTCTTGGGCTCAAAAATCTTTGTGGATTTCTGCTCCCCATTCTTAGTTCAAAGTTCATTTTGTGTCATTATTGGGCTCTCTCCATGTTATCTGCCACCACTTTTTAAAAAAAAATTCATGAATTCCCTTGTAGAATGTGAGGTAAGGAGAGGTAGATTGGTGATCTTGCTTATGCTGGTTTGATTGTCTCTGACATACACCTCACCTGGTTAACCTTCTCCTGATTTCTCAGTTCTCAGCAGGTTTTCTGTGCAACTGCCTGGGTAAAATATTTCTTAACTAATTTCTTATCTCTTGAGGATCAGTTAGTCCCTTTTTTTCTTTAGTGGGAAGAGAGGTAGGACTGGAAAACAAGATCTTCAGTAGAGTTGAACTGGACTGGAGTAGAATTCTATAAAGCAAGGCAAGAAGGGCCAAATATCAGTCTTTCGGGTCAGAGCAGTAGGCTCAGATAATAGGAAGCCAGCCCTCTGGTGAAGGAGGTTGAGATTGTCCTCCCAGAGTTTCCCATTACCATCACCAATTGTACTCCAAGAGCGCCCTCTGCTGGATTGGAGCAGGACCCAACAGTCTCAACCATCTTGGAAGCGGGGCCAACAGAACTCTGAAAGGATGAAAAGAAAGATTGGGGTTTCCTTGAGAGAGAGGTTCCCACTCAGGGAAGCTCTGAGCCGCCCCTACTTAAACACAAACTCAAAATAAGATGGTTCCATTCCATGAGGTTCTCTCGCCTTCCCACTCAGGGACGCTCTGAGCCACCGCTATAGAAACAAACAAGCTCAGAACAAGATGGATCCGTTCCATGACATTTTCTTAGCTTCTATGTTTCTGATTTCCTGTATTCAGTTTCTGTCTTTTGCCTCATCGTACTGATTAGTATTTGTGGAAAGAGTTCATGGTGGCAATTAAACCCAAAAGATCATCTTTGAAGAGATGAATAGAGGGGGTTTACAGAGGGGAAAGTGGGCATAAAATATGAATTCGACCTTCTTGAGGCCTAATGGGTGGGTTACAAAGAGCGATTTCTTGGAGCAGCGATTTCTAATCTCAGTTAGTATTGTTTCCTAGGTTAAAAACGTTCATCAGCCATTCATTGCCTACTAAGCTACGTCAACATTCTTTACCTCAGCATTCAAAGTATATTTGTAAATTCATAATGCATTATTTTGTTTGCATTCATATATCAAGGCTAATAACATGCTTATTTTAAATAAGAACCTTACCTTGATCTAGTTTTTAGAAAATGAAAATGTACTGAAATCTTTAAAAGTGTATTTGAATATCAAAGTCATACATTTCACATTAAAATCAGGTTCGGCAAATACTTAATCTGCTTATAATTTTGAACAAGGCCAAAGACCCTACTTAATTAGTTTTTTAAACAGGAGCAATAATTGATAGATTGAATGCTATCTTTAGCATTGAAGTTAGTCCTAACATATTTTTTAGGAGAAAATCAAGGTGAAACTTACTTGACATAAACAAGTGCTGGAGGCTGATAACCTTTCAAGTGCCCTGTAGGCAATGGGAGACACAGCGGCAAGGAATGTACTTATTAAATAAACAGAGACAGTAATATGGTAACCACTGAAATTGTGCCAAAAAATTGACGGTTAATGCTGGATGAAACCTTACAGAGGACTCCACCCTTTGTAACCCAGATGGTAAAATGAGACCTAGGAAGACAAATTTCCTCACAGGTGCACAGGCAGTTGGTGGAGGAGGCCAAATTGAAATCTGGGTCATCTAATTCTCAGTGTGAAGCTCTCACTGCTCCCCAACACAGCTTTCCTACAATGGCTGGAAAAAGGACTCAAAGGTGAGGGACCCTAAAGTGGCTTTGGAAACTGCTGCCCGAATCTCAGTGAAATTAAAGAGTGTCCTAACTTGGGCTGTGTCCCATTGCACTGTATCCTCAAGGCTGAGAAATAGGGCATTCTCAGGTCCTTTCCTCCCTCTGAGCCTTCATTCTGTTTACACATGGGTGAACCAGATGTTAGAGAAATAAGACAAACATTTGCAGCTGTTATGGGGGGGAGGGGTGTTGGGTGGAGCTCATGAGGTTCCCAGGTTTTGATCTAACACATCAGAACACATTTGCCTTTTATTGCCGGCCTAGTTTATTGCCTTCAGCTCCCTCCTCAAAGCCTGGAGTTTGCCCCTTCATGTTGAAGCCTATACCAAGAGATGCCAAGGGTTTCTGGAACTAACTTGAGCTCACTGCCACAGCAATCAAGGTGGCTAAGGCAGCTACTGCTCCATGACAACTTTGAGGGCCCTTTTCTCCTCAACCCCTGCATTCCTTCATGCAAGGTTGACCTTTCTACCTAGGAGGCCGAGGCCAGGAGGGGCTGTATGAGAGACCTGGCCTTCTAGGGAGCAGAATGTGGGCTTCGTGATTATGTAAGACCTCGTGTTGACCCTGACCCAGCCATTCTCTGGCCGTGTGATTTTGAGTTAGTAGCTTAACTCCGAGCCTTTGTATTCTCGCTTTTTCTTAAAATATGGATACTAGTACTTATTTTTCAAACTGAAAGTGTTTAATGACGCGATATATTTGGACTCTACGGTATGCAGGAGTCTCCAACATACTGTAGCTGTTACAGTTACTTCCTGAGGTTTTTGTCATCTTTTTGGAGCCCATATGAATGATGTAGCTACTAATTGGTGACGATCAGGGGAGAGGATTAGGCGTCCTGCTTCATGCTGTTTCCTGAGGGCTCAAAAATGCGATGACATTGTTATTATCAGTAGTAATCTGTTGTATTTATATGTGTTTAAAGCTTTTCAAAGGATGTTTTCCATTTTATTGTGAAAATATTTTAAATCTATGTCAAAGATAAAATGATTTTATAACACATGTATACTCACTTTCTAGAGTCTACCATTAACATTTTACTGAACTTGTTTTATCATTTATCTGTCCATTTATCCATTCTTTTATCCATCCACTAACCCATATTTTAATGTATTTCAAAATAATTTACAGACACTTCTTCAATTCTTCAGCATGAATATCATTAGCTGGAGTTCAATATTTGTTTGCTATTTTTCTTTTCAAATATATTTATATGGAATGAAATGCGGTCTTAACTATGCATTCACTGAGTTTTGACAAATGCCTGCATCTGTGAATCCCAAGTTCCTACTCAGATATAAAACACATTAGCGTCACCTTGTAAAGTTCTGTCATGTCTCTTCCCGGGCAATCCCTGTTTTCCCCAAATAGAGGGAAACTCTATTCTGATTCTTTTTTTCATCACGGATTCTATTTGGCCTGTTCTAGAACTTCATATAAATGGAACGATATATAGAATGCACTTGTCTGTATAAGTCTTTTTTCACTCAACATACTATTTTTGATACTCATTCTTATTACCGTATGTATTGGCAGTTTGTTCATTTTCACTAGGCTGCTATCTTTAGTGAGTAGTTTTACATACCTCCTTGAGAATGCTGAGTTGGTAAAAACAAAAATCTTATGTGTGTATACAGAAAGAAACAAATCTGGAAAGATAATCCCAAAATGTGTGTAGCCTTTACCTCCAAGATATGCAATTGGGGCAAAAGGAGGAAATGGGGGAATTTTGTTCGTGGATGTATATACTTTTATATTGATTGAATTTCTGCTTTATAGAGATTTTAAAATAGAGACAGTATTTTATGTATTTTCATGTAAATAAAAATAGTTAATATTTTAAAATACTAATTAAATTAATTATTATGTAATCATTACATGATTACATAATCATTATAAAATTATTAATTAAAAATATTTTAAAATTATTTTTATGTACTTAAAAATACATAAAAGTATTTTAAAAAAACTGGCTAAACTAAGCTCCCTGTGGGATGGGAAGAGGGCTGAGGGTCTGGCGCCAAGGAACTTCAGGCTTCCTCTCTGCCAGAGTTTTCTCCATGCTACTGAATAGACAGAGCCTGGACAGTTAGTGGAGATGACAAGCTCTGGGTGAGAAGAATATTCGACAAAAACATACACCCAAGACATAAAATATGGGTTTTGAGAAGGGAAAAAGGTATAACGAGAGACATTCTGAAAGAAGACTCACAATCAGTAGTCCTAGAATCCTATAGCCGCAAATCCATTAAGAGGTTTCAAAGGACATTATTGTGACTCCGTTATTTTGAAAAATGCAAAATGAGGTCTTAAGAACATGACAGGTGATCTCATTTAATAGGTCTTAGAGATCACCAAAGCTCCTTGAGGGCTGGTACATTCCTTTGTTTCCTATCCAAGGTTCCATGTACTTAAGTGCTATTTATTGGAAAAGGGAATCTAATCCTAGACCCCATTTTAAAGATATGGAAACTGAGACATGCACTGACACTTGCTAAGAAGAATGTATATCTTCCCCAGAGGAAAATAGCCAATGGCTACCAGTCTTCACTGGGACACTGAAATAAGAGATAGATTAGAATTGAGGGCTGGTCGTTAAATATAATCAAGACTTTCTTGGAAGAGAGGGCTGTGAAACGTGTTTCTTAGAAATATTTAAAAATGCAATACAGTCTCACATGTTGAAAGACTTTAAATGTGGCACTACTTGCCAGGCTAGAGGATCTCTTGTTTCCTTTCAGTTGGGGGAAGGTTGGGGGGTTGAAGGGTAGCCAAGATTTTGGTTCCTTCTTGCAAGTCTGACCCCTAGTGGTCACTATCTCTGGGTTGTACCCAAGAGAAAAAAAAAAAGCCAAGAAAATGAGGATTACCAGACTTTGTTTTTAAAATTGGAAACGAACCTTAAAATTTCCTAGTCGAATGATCTAATTTCATAAACAAAAAATCTTAGACCAAATGAATAGAAATGATTTCTCAACATCAGTGACTTTGTAGTAAAACTTGAAGTGGAACCCAGCTTTTGCTAGCTTTGTAGGTTCAGGTTCCAATTCCTTCATCTCCCAGTCTTTGACCTTTGGTGAATCTGGAAGCTGGAGCCTGGCTAGATATTTAGGCTCCAAATATGCTCATGGCCCTGTTCACTGGCCATTAAAAAGAAGTTATTTTCCTAATCCAATAGATCATAACAGATAATCTGTTTGAGTACCATGTTATGGGTGCAGATGACCTTAGATAAACTGGAGCCATCTCTAAGCCTCAGTGTATTAAAATGGGGAGACCATGTGATCTATAAGGGCTTATCCTGCTCAAATCTTTAAGGCTTCAACCTTATATTGTATCTTGGTTCAGAATTCCTAGCAAAGCGATGGAACTATTACCATTAACAAAATACTCCTCCCCTTTAGAATAGGAATCCCTAATCTAGGATGGACAGAATCCTGTAGGATCAGGATTCATGAGAAGATCCATTAACTTTCTGAAGTTGCATGAGGTTGCCAATGCAACTCCTTAGCAGAACCTCCTTCAATTTCATCAGGAGGGTCTAGGACCACCTCCAAAGGTATAAATATCACTAAGTTAAAATAGTGGAATGATTTTCTGCAAAGAAAACATCCAAATGGCCAACAGATGCATGAAAAAGTGCTCAACATCACTCAGCATCAGGGAAATACAAATCAAAACTACAATGAGATACCATCTCATGCTAGTCAGAATGGCTAAAATTAACAAGTCAGGAAATGACAGATGTTGGCAAGGATGTGGAGAAAGGGGAACCTTCTTACATTGTTGGTGGGAATGCAAGCTGGTGGAGCCATCCTGGAAAACTGTATGGAGGTTCCTCAAAAAGTTGAAAATAGAGCTACCCTACGACCCAGTAATTGCACTACTGGGTATTTATCCCAAATATACAAATGTAGTGATCTGAAGGGGCACGTGCACCCCAATGTTCATAGCAGCAATGTCCACAATAGCCACACTATGGAAAGAGTCTGATGCCCATCAACAGTTGAATGAATAAAGAAAATGTGACACACACACACACACACACACCCCGAAATATTATGCAGCCATCAAAATTGAAACCTTGCTATTTGCAATCATATGGCTAGAACTAGAGGGTATTTTGCTAAGTGAAATAAATCAATCAGAGAGAGACAATTCTCATATGATCTCACTGATATATGGAATTAAGAAACAAGGCAGAGGATCTATAGAGGAAGAGAGGAAAAAATGAAATGATGAAACCAGAGAGGGAGACAAACCATAAGAGGCTCTTAATCTCAGGAAACAGACTGAAGGTTGCTGGAGGGGAGGGGGCTGGGGCTGGGGTAACTGGGTGAAGGACACTGGGGAGTGTATGTGTTGTGGTGAGTGCTGTGTGTTGTGAAAGACTGATGAAACACAGACCTGTACCTCTCAGACAAATAATACATTCTTTGCTAATAACAAAAAAATAAAATTTAAGAAAGGACTTAAAAAAATAGTGGGCTGAGGTGTCCAAGAAAGTGAAGGACACAGTCTCTGACACTTAGCTCTAATTCCTCAGAGTGAGACTAATGTCTTCCCATCTTGTTGATGACGTTGGGACAGCAGATAACATAAACCCATGTTTATGGGTTCTGCATTCAGGGTATAGGAACTCAGTTCACATTCTCTTCTTCTCTTCCAGGTTGTGGATCAACTGGTTATTCCATACATGTAACTCCCACCTAACTGACAGAAGTCCTTCATTCACTTTGCAAAGATTCTGAGTGATGCCCTCAAGCACACTAAATACTCATGGATGTCATCCTTCTCTCCAGTGTCCTGGTACCCATTTCCTCCCACCAGTTGAGCTGCATGCTTACCAAATATTGGTTGAATTCCCCCACCCCAAACCTATTTATGTCAGTTGTAATACTTCATATAATTATGTAACTTAAATATTATGCAAGCAGATCAAGTATGAGTGTGAAAATAAAGAGATTTATTTCCATGAAAACTAAATTAATTGCTTTGGAAAGGCTCAAAGGAGATGAGTTACTGAAAAATACTCTAAAATGCATTTGTGGACCAGGCAACTGTGAAAGAAGGACAAAAATTCAATATCTGGAAGAATTCTGCAAGTTTTAAAGTCTTCCTTTATTAAAGCAGCAAAATGAGGGAAAAAAACACATGCAATGGAAATTGGGATTTGGGACATGCATGCTTGAAGAGGGGATTTTGCCTGTTGAATGGCAAATGAGTGCCTTAACTTAAAATACGTGCATTCATATGAACCCCATGTTTAGCCAACTTTTCTGATTAGTTGACACTGGTGACTGAGTTTCTTTATATTAAGATGAAAATAGCACAGTGAGATACAAGAGAACTGGTTTACTGTGTCTCCCCAGTGTTATTCTCTTGAGGGTAAAATTCCCTTAAGATCTCTCTCTCTCTCTCTTTTTTTTTTTTTTAGAAGATTTTATTTATTTATTTGACAGACAGAGATCACAAGCAGGCAGAGAGGCAGGCAGAGAGACAGAAGCAGGCTCCCCGCTGAGCGAAGAGCCCAATGTGGGGCTCGATCCCAGGACCCTGAGATCGTGACCCGAGCTGAAGGCAGCGGCTTAACCCACTGAGCCACTCAGGCTCCCCCTTAAGATCTTTTTTTTTTTTTTTTTTTTTTATTCTATAAGTCAGTTTCTTGTAGGCACTCCTCACAGACCTTCTCCCCCTTTTCCCCCCAGTAAGTAAGCTTTGTCTCAGAATCCAGGCGCCAAAACTTCAGCATTCGAAACCTCTATTAAACTAATGTTTGTTCACCTTAGCAAAACAGTCACATTTACTCAAAACCTGGAACCAGAGGCACTGTTCAATGTCTTAAGATTTCAACAGTACAGGGCCATTTGTGGTCAACCATGAATATTACACTCTCCCTTTTTCAGAGTGTGTGAGCCACAAACACGGACCTGCCCTTTGCCTTAGCTTTGCCTTCTGGGGAATGCATGTTCTAGAAACAGTGACTGAGATACAAAGTGAACTGTGCAAAGACATTTATTGCAGGTTTATATATAATAGTAAATACACCTAAAACTACTTAAAGTTCAATAACAGGTCATCAGTGAACCTGTAGTTCACTGATTGTTGTAGTTGTTGCTGGTTTTCTATATAGTCACGAGAAGGGTAATTATGAAGAATTTTAGTAATAATTATTGACAAAATGTTTATGAGAGTAAATTCAGTGAAAAAAGAAGGGCGCAAAATGAAATGAACCCCATGATTACAAACTTAATAAATGTATATATGAAAAGGGTAAACTGGAGGAGACTTGGAGTTTTTAATCTTTTGCCAATTTTTCACTTGGGGTTCTTTCAATGATTAGAAAATCCCACATTATGCAACGATTCACTAGTTTTTCAACCCTGGTATCTTGAGAGGCCTTGTGATGTCTGAGGTTTGACATAGAGTTGCCCAGAACCACAGAATTACCCCCAGAGGAGGGAGGATTAGGCAAGAGTGCACTCAATTATAGATGGACTGAGTTGGAATGTGCCTTTGAGGTCATAGTGGTCCCATCCTCTCAATCTACAAATCAGACTTATCATCACACTTACCAGCAGTTTGACCTGAATGAGTTACTTATCCACCATACCTCAGTTTTCTCCTCTGCAAAATGCAATGACAAACATATCTATGCCCATGGGCTCTTGTTAGGTTTAAATGATAACAATCCAGGGCCCAGCCCAGAGAAAGCTCTCAATAAATGTTAGTTATTAATATCACCAGAGTTAGTGGTTGAACAGGGCCCAAATTCAGGTTTCCCAAATTCCTCACTGCGGCTCTTTCTATTATACCACATCATAAAACTTTCATCTTAATCCAGGCTGGAATCCCTTGCAGGGGTGAGTATTGGGCAAGAAAAAGGCTTTTCTGATAATATGGAGGATACTATGACTTTACATAACTCTTGCCTATCAGGCGACCAACAGCATACACTGTAGTCAAAACTACGTATGAAAACTGTCAGGGATACCATCAGATGACTGTACCTCCCAAAAGGAAAATCTGTCTTTAATAAGACAGAACTGAGTTCAAGTCTATAACCACTTTCGTCCCCCTTGACTTCTTGATCTGCATGTGGTTTTAGGCCAGATGGGGATGAATTGTTGCTGTGGATATGTGATTTAATTTGCCATACAGAAAAAAAAGCTTTGTAAATGTGGAATATAATGGAATATAGCTCAAAGCAGTGATTTTATTTTCTAAAATTATTTTTATTTTTTAAATTTTTATTTTTTAAATTTCTTTTCAGTGTTCCAGAATTCATTGTTTATGCACCATGCCCAGTGCTCCATGCAATACGTGCCCTCCATAATACCCACCACCAGGCTCACCCAACCTCCTACCCCTCTCCCCTTGAAAACCCTCAATTTGTTTCTCAGAGTCCACAGTCTCTCATTGTTTGTCTCCCCCTCCTACTTCCCCCAACACCCTTCTCCTCTCCATCTCCCAATGTCCTCTCTGTTATTCCTTTGCTCCACAAATAAGTGAAACCATATGATAACTGACTCTCTCTGCTTGACTAATTTCACTCAGCATAATCTCTTCCAGTCCCGTCCATGTTGATACAAAAGTTGGGTATCCATCCTTTCTGATGGAGGCATAATACTCCATAGTATATATGGACCACATCTTCTTTATCCATTCTTCCATTGAAGGGCATCTTGGTTCTTCCCACAGTTTGGCGACTGTGGCCATTGTTGCTATGAACATATTTTTATTTTAAAAACTTAAGAACACTTACATGTGTTCTGTGTGCCAGGCGTTACTCCAAGGACTTTACAAGAATTAATTAATTGAATGTACTCTCCACAGCAGTCCTTTAAAGTAGGTACTACTGGTATCCTAGCTTTATTCTAGGGGCACAAGGAGTTTGAGGAACTTAGCCTATATCACAGACGTAAGTGGTGGTGCTGAGGTTTACCTAGGACTTGTAGTTTGGTCACAGAATCCATGCTCTGCTCGATGCAGCTTTGTTATCTTGGAAATCACCTTAGCCTAAAAGTGAAGAAACTTGAGTTTTGTGATCTATTTTCCTTTTTCACAAGATTTCATTCAATATAGTCCAGTCCAGTGCAATGCAATCCAATGCAACCCCTTTCCATCAAATCCAATCCTGTTCAGCTTAATTCAATTCAACTCAAGAAATACTCTTCTAGGTGGCTCAGTTGGTTGAGCATCTGACTCTTGATTTCTGCACAGGTCATGATCTTAGTGTGGTGAGATCAAGCCCCACATTGGGCTTCATGCTTGGGTGTGGAGCCTAGTTAAGATTCTCTCTCTCCCTGTCCCTTAGGTCCTCCCCTGCCAGCTGCTGGAGCACACACATGCACTCTCTCTCTAAAAAAAAAAAAAAAAAAAAAAAGCAAATAGTCTTCTGAATGTTGAGTTTGTGCTGGCAATCACTGCACTAAGCATTGTGAGAGCTAACCCAGAAGAGTAGGACCCAAGATACCTGAGTTTTGATGGCAACAGGTAAATCACATATAAAAAAAATGATGATAAAATATAGAGAGTAAGAGAGTCTCAGGCAAGAATGTCAAGTCTCAGGCAAGAATGTCAAATCTGGAACTGTGAGGGTCAGAATAAAGGTACCTTGTAAAATGTCTCCTGTCCACTGGTCATTGAATAAAAGTGTCCCAGCCAGCAGGGCAGATAGAGGTCTTTTGGAACCACAGATTCTGGGTGAGGGAAGAGATGAAAAAGAGATACTCTCGACCCCTGAAAAGTAAATGGTATTCAGTTGGGTTTATACCTTCAACACTGGGACCATTGCCTTCTGTCTGGTTCCAGACATGTGGCCAGTAGCCTTTGGCTGCCATTTTAAGCTGAGATGAGTCATCTCAGTGGCCTGGTGTGTGTGTGATTTCTTACTCTGCCTCTCCTACTAAGCATTCCAAGGGAAACCTGCATATTGGTGGATTTGCTATCTTTTGACCATTGAAAGAGATAGTCTTTATAAAGCAATTGGTGCACTGTCTGGCCCACAATTGGTGGGCCAGGTACTACCATGAAGTGGCAAAGACTACCATCATCATCCTAGATCTTTATTACCTGACCATTTTTCTGTACCTCCCTCTGAGAAAGAGTTGGAATGGCCTCCCAGGCCTGACTGTGGATGACAACCATTTGTCTCTTTTAGGGAGTTCTTTTTTGTTGTTCCAAGATGAAAAGTGGGACAAACCAGGCCAAGCATCACAGATCATGCTCCTACTTGTCCCGTGGTCACACTGCACAGAATATGAATATTCCCCATGGGTAAACAGTTCCCTCACACAACAATTTTGATGTTACACAATTAAAACGGCTTACATATTAAGATTTGAAGCAATGTGAAAGTACCTCATAATTAACCGCTGTCTATTTAACCAGACAGCTCTAGCAAGTTAATTTGATGTCTGTTACGAGACTTAATAATTGTCAGTGATTTTTAAAAACAATTTACTGGTATAATCATTAACTACCCCTAGATTATCTTGTCAAATTAGTAATTAAATGCCTCAAAAATTCATTATAGAGTCAGTGTATTAATAGGAATGTAATTAAGTAATGTTTGCTTATGTAATCCAGAGTTTATTACCTGTACACTTATTTATCTTTTCTATACTTATTAAACCTTTCTGGGGGCCTTTTCAGAATCAATAGAAAAACCAAGAGTCAATAAATGTCTTATTAGATCCAAATGAGCCACTTAATTGAGATACGTGAAATACATATGGATTTTCCATGTCTGGGGAGTGGGAGGAGAGATTATTCCTACTTCACAGTATTATCAGTTGAGGAAAGAGAGTGTCATTTTTTCTTTCTTCCATTTCTTCCTGTGTCCTTTCTTTCCCTCCCCACCCCATCTTCCCTTTCCTGTCCCTTCTTCTTTCTTTCTTCCCTGACTCTCTTCTTTTTTTCTCTTTCCTTTCTTCCATCCAACGTCTAAGTGTCTGCTCTGTATGTGTCAGTCACTGTGTAAGGCACTGAGACTATATAAGGTCTCATTTGAGTCTAATGTAGCAAAGAAAAAGACATAAATAATTGCAGTGCAACATGTTTAATGCCACCCCAGGGGTGTGTCCCAAGTGCTAAGGGAGCACGGAGAAAGAAGCAAGTAATTCTACGGTAGTCAGGGGAGATTTCTCAGAGGAGGAGGCATGTGAGCTTGCCAGAGATCAGGATGTAGGAATTCTCCAGAGAGAAACAGTCCAAGAGAGGCATTCCAGGCAGATTTTTGCAAAGATGTGGGGCCAGGGAGGAACATGGGCCACTGAGGAGCTAGACGGAAAGGGATGAATTCTAAACTATAGAGTATCATGATCGGAGCTACGCTTTTCAAAGGATGACTTTGGAGGATCGTGCTTGGGTTTTAGTAGCTCTCTTTTACATGGTTATGATGTCCAAGGCTTGCTTTGATGTCCTTGAGGCTTTAGGATATGCATTCAATCGCAGTCTGGTTGGTCTGTCCCTTTTATAGCCTCTTGTCCTGGGGATGATCGATCATCACATGCCCAGGATTTTACTGGTTGCATGGGATTCTGTTCTGCTGTCACTGTACCGATATTAATACATTGCAGAGTACATATTCAAAGTTTGAGCTGAATAAGTAAGATCACAACATATTTCAACCTGGGCCTTCCCGCAACAGGAATCCATAGTTCAGTTTGTTTATTCCCAGCAACTCTCCGACATACTCAGAATCAAGGATAGTTTGTTGTTTGAACCACTCTGGCTAAAATTTAGAAGGGAAGGGCCCTTAAATTTAAACTAATACTTCTCAAACTTCAGCATAGACTTTAACCTTCTTATCCTTCATAACCACTGAGACTCCTAAGAGTCGGTTGTAATGATTTTTGCCCTTGATCAAGTGTCAAAGACTATAAAAGTAACTGCCTGCATGTTTCCTCTGGCTCTGTGGCTGGGTGCCTTTTGGTCAAGAGGGAAAAGTGGAAGAGACAGAGAAAGTGAAAACAACAACAACAACAACAAAAAAAAAACATATTCTGGCATTTAAAAGGATATTGGTTGTACTAAGGTATGTAAAGTAAAAATGTGTTCAAAGTCTCTGAAGACTCTTTTTCTTGATGCTTGGAAATCAATTTCACATCTTAAGCTCAGACCCATGGAAAAGTCTGCTTGGAGGGCTCTCCTTGGTCCCAGGAAATCAGTACAGGGCATATCTGATTACCCCTATGCTCTGCAAGCACCAGGCCTCCCAAAGTGATATGCACTGTGAACAGCAGGGGTTTAAAATGATCACATTAGATCATGACATTAGACAAGGTCAGAGGGGATCAAAGTCAATGGCTAATTAATCCTGAGAGTACAAAATTCTCTAAACTCTGAGCTGAGAAGTGTTTACAAACAAGTAACAAAAGACAGTCTATAAATACAAAGTGGCTTTATTTTTAAATATGAATGAATGAATGAAGTGGAAGCAGAACTTCAACTTCTGCAGATTGGTCCAAAGGGGTAATTCCGTTTGTCAAAGCTTCTAGGCCAAGACACTAGATGATGTTTTCTCAAGGACAGATATTAGTGAAGCCTGGACCCCAGTCTGCTGACCTGGTTTGAAATCCCTGGTCTGCCATTGCTAAGTGGATGACTTGGGACCAGCACCTTCCTCTCTCAGGGCCTCAGTCTCCTCATGTGTAAAATGGGAATAATTGTCCCAGGCCCACCCACCTCTCATCACTGTTGGGAGGATCAAATGAGATCATGAATGTAAAATACCTTGTAAACAGGTCATAAAACCCTGCAGAAACATGAAGGGGGGGTGTAGTATTATGATTAGATATAAAAGGCTGTAAATATTTCAGAGGACAATATTCAGTATTGCCAATGAAACCGACCTTGGCTCCGGGCACTGATAAGCAAATTGATAGATCTGTTCTCAGAGAGGGGTTGTTCTTCCCAGGTGCTCCCCTGTGGAGGCAGATATTGTCTCTGACTCTTGACCTGTCTGCATCCTCAGTCAGCCTGTGAGCTCTGGGGCTATAAAGATCCTGTCCACTAAGACAGTCGGTACTACAGTAAATGTATAGGATTTAGGGACAAGTACCTAGACCAGTCCTTCTTCTGGCCCTGGCTTTGCCACTTACCCACTGTGTGACTTTGGGCAGATTACTGAACCTCTTCAGATCTTAGTTTTCTCATCTGTGACATGAAGATAGTAAATATTATCTTAGGGACATTAAAAGATGAAATGAGTTAGTACACGTCAAGCGCTTGACTTAAAACCTGGAATGTAGAAAGGGCTCAAGGAATTCTGGATATTCATTACTATAAATGCTCTTGTTCCTCCCTTCATATCTCCTCTGCCCAAAATGTAGCATGTGACAGGTATTCAGTAAATGGGTAGGGAAAGAAAAAAAAAAAAAAAAGAAAGTCCTTATCTCAGCAGAGGGGTGTGCTGAGATTAATAAATTCTAAAGGTCAGAAAAAGAAGGAAATGAATTGAGTTCTGCGGGCTGATGGTTTCAGACTTTGGGGCTATTTCCACCCTTGATTTCCATTGGTAACAAGAGCATTTCTATTCATGCTGGGAACCTGCAGTATTGGTACAGCACTTCAGAGCTGACAAATAATTTTTAAGACCAGTGTCTTATTGGATTCCCACACCAACACTGTGGGGAAGGTATTATTATACTACCCACTTCACAGATAAGAACATTGAGGTTCAGGGTGGGGAAATTTCTTGCCCAACCGTCAAACATCTGATGAATAGAACTGCTGAAATTAAGTCTTCATGGTTCTTTTCTCCCTCTGGGAAGAGACCCAAGGCTAACCCACCCAGGACTGGGTTTCTGATGGTAGCCATGGACAGTTTTATGTGGAAGGGCCTGGTTCGTCTCCCTGAGTGCAATAACCAAAATTAGGGGTGTAGCCTGGATTTCTTACACTAATCTGATAAGAATCTCTCACCTGACAGTGTAACTAAACCCTTGGGAACCTTAGTAGTTCAGCTTGTACTTTGGTTTTGAATCCCAGTTTTCTTGGCGTATGAAATGTGCCTCACTATCATTGTGCTGGGTTTTCCCCTAGGAGAGCGAAGCTGCCACAACCAGTCCCTGCTCTGAAAATGGAAACCAGAAGCCCTGGAGGTCTTTCAACCGAGGTCACTTAGGCAAAAGCAGACATAGAAGTGTAATTACACCATTACTCAACTTCATAGATCCTCCAGATTGCCTGAAGAGAAAAGCATTTCTCTTGATAAATCTGAAACCCCTGATAATTTCCTCTGAGGAATTACCAGCAGGTTGCAAAACCAGCATGGCTCTCCATTCCCCGACTTTTTCTCCAGTCCCGTTCTCTGCTCTCTCTCTGCCACACGTTGCATGCTATTGGCAGTCTTTCCTCCAGTGTTTCTGGAGACCCACCATTACTCTGGTTCTTCTCTGATGCTTCCATCCTGGCCTCCAGTTCTTTCACAGCCTTGCTACAGTGGGCACTTCCCCATGGCTAAGTCTACGTCCTCCATTTCCTCTCCTCTCTTTCGTTGTCTCCTCCCATCAGCTCTGGTGCCAGCTTTTTAGAAGAGGCCCTGAGTATACAAAGATGAGCAAAATGTGGTATCTAACCTCAAGGAGCTGGTAGTCTGGTAGAGGGGGAAGAGATGTGAGCAAAGCCCTCTAATTCTAGGGAAGTGTGGTGCTTTGATATGGCTGGCTGGGTTTGAATGTGGGGAGGGGACAGTGAATGGTGCAGGGCTGAAAAGTCTCTGGGGGAGGAGTCTTCAGAGATTTCATAGAAGATAAAGTGGTGCTCATCATTCAGATAAGAAAAGGAAGGCCGTCTGAGATAAGAGCGCAGCTTGTACAGAAGAACCAAGGGAAGAAATTTGAATTTCATTTTCAAACAGGAAAACACGGATAATAACAACTTGCAACATTAATGTGAGCATGGGTGATATTGGCCATAAGTGGAGCTGGGAAATGAGTAGATAATGAATGAATGGCCAATAATAAATAACAAGGCCCTTTCTTCTTTCTCTTACTAGTCCTCTTCCTTCTTTCCTTTCTTTCTTTCTTTCACGATGGGACTGGACTAGAAGGTTTTTAAAAGGCTCTCTGAATCTAATATCCCAAAGTGCCTTAAACTCCTCTAGGGAAGTTTAACAACGGTGCCATCCTTTCTCCTCCATACATCCTGCTAATACTGCCAAGCCTCAGCACTCTCGCGCCTCTGGACAAACAAACCATTTACTCTAAGGACCATCAATTTTACGGACAAACAAATGCTGCCTCATTAGGTATATTTCGCCATTGCATGGACTGTCTGGCTTTGCGCTGTTCAACAACTTTACCCACAGGCTCAGCTTGTCTTCTGTTCTCGATTGTAAACTCCCCGGAACAAGGATGGGTGCCTCCGGACTTAAGGCAGGAACATAGGATACCAGTTCCAGCTCTGGAACCTACCAGCAACCAGAGCATAACTTACTTAGTTCACCTTCATTTTCTCATGGATTAAATAGGGAGCATGATAATGGGCATCTTTTGAATCTTTGCTGATATTTAAATGAGATTTGATTTAAATGAGCATTTGATGCTACTTTGCAAAGTAGAAAGAATTATGAAGGTAGGAATCTTATATTACATTTGTATCTGCACCTGTACTAACCAGGACTTTCTTGATGACAACTACCAGAAACCCAACACAAAGTAGACTAAGTAATAGATCACATACGGGGTACAAAACTGATTAATTCCAACAGAACCATGTTTCTCTTCTTCTCCTTCTCCCTCCCCCTCTCCTTCTCCTTCTTCTCTTCCTCACCCTCCTCCTCCTCCTCCTACTCCTTCTCTTCTTCTTCTTCTTTTTCAATTTTATTTATTTATTGGAGAGAGACAGAGAAACAGGAGCAGGGGAAGAAGTAGAGAGAGAGAGAGAGATGCAGACTCCCCACTGAGCAGGGAGCCCAATGCGGGACTCTGTCCCAGGACCCTAGGATCCGAACCAACTGAGCCACCCAGGCGCCCCAATGCTTCTCTTCTTTTATCAGCTGTGCTTTTTTCTGTGTTGGCTTCTTTCTCAGGCTTCTGTTGGTGTTTCCCAGCTGCTGAATGTTTACGTTATATCAGTTGAAAAGCCTTAACCAAAAATTGGGTTTCCTCCAAGTTATTACTTGACTTTTGTCAAGTAATTTTGACAAAACATCCACAATCCACTCTCAGTGGACTGACAGGGGCATGTACCCCTCTCTAATTCAGGGACTGTGGCCAGCGAGGTTCGATGTGCTCATTGAGCAAGCTTGGGTCTACCCCAAAAACATTGCTGAGAGGAGCAAGGTCAGTTCCTCATATAAATACCACATGATGGAGGAGTGGTTCTCTAAAGGAAGAGCGGAGCCCTGTTGTTAGAATAGGAGAAAATGGGTGCCCGAAAGGCCAAAACGACAGAGATACTCTGTTGCATCCACCACAGCCTTATCCATCAAGGCCAAGAGAGCTGAAGAGGGCTGATGTGCTGTGTGGTAATGCCACACGCATGGGAAGGGACTGCGGTGAATCAAAATGCACGTCACTGGAGGCATCACAATTCATTCAACAACTCATCTAAAGGAGACAGGGTGTGGAAAGTTCCAAAGCAGGGATATTCATAGGGTATATATTGGGCACCCAACCAAAGTTAAATTGCTTTGATTTTGTTGATTTCAAACTGGCCTAATTTTCTTATACTGGCATTGGTGAGTATGAGGGCAAGAGGAACAGAGAAAGTTCTGAGACCATATTTTTAAACAAAGTCTTTTAAAATAAAACATTCACTCATTTGAATACCTGTCTCAAAGCAGGAGGGCCTCTGATGAGTTCACCTTAGGACACACTCGCTTGGTGCTCTGGAGCCAGGCTGCTGGGAGGCAGGAAAGGGCAGAACCCACAGCGTCTCCTGCCAGCTGGGCTGCTCCCTCCTCCCACGAGCCTCCAGGCAGCACGGCCTCCTGGCCCTTGGTGTCCTTTCTAGTGGGCATGGCTTGGAGGTTCATCTGGGTACTTGTGTTCAGTCCCTCGGTCCTAGTTCTGGTGGCATCTGTCCACATTTGCAGACAGTCACTGGATGGAAACCAGTGAGAGACTCAGGAAATGCCAGAAATGGCTCCTCACTTTGTGCGGCTGATCCTTTGTTTGGCAAAATAGACTAAGCTAAGGCATTAAAGGGTCTTCTACTTCTTTTTTTCTCTTCCTTTCCTCCCTCCACATCCATCGCCATCTTCATTCTCTTTCAACTTTTTCTGCTTTCTTCCTCCTCCCATTTGTCTTTTCTACTAGAACAAATTCCCTTAAGGAAATATTTATATCTTAATTATGGACAGAGACCTGGTTGGGGGAGAAGATATTAAGACAAGTAAAATGCAAATCCTGTCTTTCAGTTTTTAATAAAAGGAGAAGCCCCTCTGACAATAAACCAAAGGTAGGCAGTGATGACCACCCCATCCCCCAAAGGCACACGTGCTGATTTGGAAGTTCAGAGGCAGAAGTTAGTTTTAGCTGGTTACTTTGGGCAGTTTTAGTTATGTTAGGTCTTAAAGACCACTCATTGAACGAATACAAGTAAACCTGATGAATTAGCAGGGGACATGGATCCAGCCACATGAAGGACTCAAGCTCAATGCACCAATATCTACATGGTTTGCCGATGAGCTACAGTCCTTCAGCCAGAGATTGATGAGTTTTAATTTTAAAAGCTGCCTATAAACTTAGTTGCTTACAAATACATGAGACCAAACCTAGCTAATTAAAAGTGGAAGAAATGGCCAGCATGGGCAGGCTACTGGAGATAGAGAGATGTATCAAGCTGATGGCTTGATAAGACGAGAGGAGAGAGAAAAACAAAACAAAACAGGACCACAAATCCACAAGTATGGAAAAAAAAAAAATCACTGCAGCCTGAATTGAGTCAAGCAGTCCTTTAAATTTAGAATCCTCTACTAGAATGTCATTGTACATTAGAGTTCAGTGAAGAAAGTGACAGCCCGTAGTCCTCTCTCCCCAACCATAAGGTTAAATTACATTTTTTATGATTTGTTTTAGAATATAGACAAATGCACAGTCAATTTTAGAAAGAGTTCCATCCCAACTAAGTTACAATAAAATTTATATTAAAACCATAAACCTTTGGCATTTAGCATATACTATCCTATAGAAGGAATCATTCGATTTGAATTTTAATAAACCCAACAGTGCTATGGGTCATTTTTTGTCATGTCCAGGCTGCTTATTTTCTCTGTGGCTCCTGTGTTCCTAAGATTTCTTTTCGTTCTTTCCGGACTGTGGCTTTCAGCAGCTTCCCCTAACACTGGCATCCTGAGCTACTTTGGGTCACTCTTCTGCGGCATTTCCAACATGGTGGTGAGGGCGGGGAGGAGCTCTAGGGCAAGGCCTAGGGACTTGGGTACTGAGCTTGGCTTTCTACCGAAGAGACAGAGATTTTAGAAAAATCACCTTTCTTCTTTGAACCTCTGTTTTCCCACATGGAAAAAGGGGATAATAATCCTTATTCATGGAGTTGTGAAAATCAAAGACACTACTTGATGGGAAATTGGCCAACTGAATGGTGGTTCCATTCTCAGCCTGTAACTGCACTTACAACTACTCTTACCTCTAATTATCACTGGCATACACACCTATCTCCCTCATTTGATTGTTACTTATTTGGGGCTGTTACTTATTTGGGGCTGTGTTTTTCTTGGATTTCATGTTTGTTTTTTGTTTGTTTTGGTGTCTCCTTGAAGAAAGGGTACGTTGAAATCCTGGGCAGGTCATGTGTCCTGCACAACACTGTGGCAGCGGGGCGGAGGGGGGGCACCATTCATAGGATCATCATGTGAATAGGGTCCTTTAAGGTTGGCTGATGCAGAGGCTCTGAATAAAATGCCTGGCATACTGTCTGTAACTGTTAAACAGCAGTGGCTCTCTTTTCCCTCCCTAATATTTAAGTCCTATCCCAGGGCATAAAATATTGCTGAATACTGGATTGTAGGCCCAAATTTAACGTTGTCCCTCTATTGTCTGGTTTCAGGCCCAGCTTTCAGCGTCCATTTTATCTTTGATTGAACTGGATTGGTCATGCCCTTGGCAGAATCCTACAGCCACACAGGTCTCTACCACGGGTGCCGAAAAGTTTTGGGCTACCGGGATTTCCAAGTAAAAGTAAGTTAAAAACAAAAAACAAAAATACTTGGCAAGCCTTGTGTTTAGACTTTCATGTTTAAGTCCCAGAATCTTTGTAAATGAGGACAACCCAACAGTCAGGATTGAAAGGAGGGCCAATCATCACACACATTTCTCCTCTGCTCCCTCATTCACTACAATCATTATGGAGATTTCATAACACCTGTGAAATGTTCTAGTCTGACTTCTACTTCCCTCTTGATGGGTGTCAGTTTTCCTTATCTGCATATTGGGACTACTCATATCTACTCTTCGGGTTACTGAAGGGATGTCACATGAGTACATCCTGACATGGAGCCTGTCTCCTATCGTGCGCTCAGAGGTGTTTGGTGACTCTGAAACAATGGTGGCACGAAGCCCCCGTCTTCCATGTTCTGGTAATTTTTTGATGCATAGCTTTCCCATCGAACTGTCTACCTCACAAAGAAAGAAACAAACCCATCTCTGTGTAACTTCTACCTAAGAGACCTGTGGGCAAGGACCAAGTGTTTTCCCATTTTCCTGGCCTCCCCACTAGTGAGGACAGACAGCAGAGGGCCCTGTGGTCAGAGGACCGAGGAGCCAGACAAGCCTCTGTGGTTCCACACCTATTTATTTCCTTATTTATTACTTTTGCAGCTAACATTTTTACAATCGTGTTGTTTTGTGGTTTATTTGCAAAATGCATTGTGAGTCAAGTTTGCTTCAAATGTTCTCCGGGCTGGAGGTGGGGAAGGGCAGGAAAACAGTTACAAAGACATTATAGAATTGATTTATCTTTTAATGATCTTTTCTTTGTCATTGGGCTCCACAAGGCAGGTGGAGCAATGGAAACTGGGAAAGCATCATGAGCTCATGGGGAGCAGCATGAACAGACCCCACAGCCTTATAAATGAAATGCAAAGGGACGACAGGCAACCCAAAGGGAGGCAACCCAGGAGGAAGACTCCTGCCTACCAGCCACCAAGCACCGAAAACGACATCTTCTGAAAGACTTTGGGAGAGGGAAGAGGTTGGTTATAGGAGCGTGATGGCTAATGAGTTAATCCCTAAATATTAGTATTAAGAAGTTTATTCCCATTAGTTTTTAAAGATCTTAATAAAAACAAAAAACCAAGTTTTCAGAGATTAGCTAAGACGAGGCTCAGGAGACACTCTGCTGAGCTGCTTTTCCTTTTCGTTCTGTATTCTTCCTCCCTCACCCCCCAGGCAATAGTAAATTCCTGAGATGGTGCCCAGTTGTTGCTGCAGCCCATTTTGACTGTATTCAAGTTTGTTCTTGTATTATTCCATCTGGTGGCTCCCCAAACCACTTTCCTTTTTTACTCTCCTTGTAAATATTTACATAAGAAGGTTCTTGCAGGATCCTATATTGGTGGATTGGTGCAAACCAGAGTCTTGATGTGTTTTATTCCTTTTACGAACAATTTGGTTAAGTGGATTCCCTTCTAGCTCATTAAAAAAAGAATCCTCTCATTTTAATAACAGCATCAGAAAGTAAACAACATCAGAGGGAAAAGTAAGTTTGCAACTGTGCAGCCTCGAGTGGCAATCTCAGAGAGGCTTCTAGCTGTTAATGGTTGATGCAGGAACTGGAGATTGTAGTTAATGGCTGGAATGCAGCAGGCATTTCAAGCCCTTCTCTCCCTGGGCAGGGCAAGGATATGTGGTGTTTTCCGGGCTGGCTGGGTGAACCAGAGATCAGATAACTGAATCAGGAGATCAAGACGTGGTTCATAAACTTCAGACACTGGCTCGTCTTGCCACCCTCCCTAAGGCTCTGTCTTTGTTCGCTTTCTCTTCTCTGCCTGCCTTCTTGGACAAGTTCATCCTTGCCCACAGCTTTAACTGACGCTTTTTCGCAGGTAAAATCAAGCCTCTCTCTTCAGTTTTGACCTCTTTTGTGGGCCCTACTTCTGTATTTTTCAGCTCCTCTGGACATTTCAGTGCGATAACCATCACTACCCTAAGTCAGCGGACCAAAGCCACCTGCATCTCCATCTGGACCTGGTCCCACTCTGGCTCCTGGGAAGGTGCCCCCCCCCCGCACCCCGCCACCCCACCCCAAGCAGCATCCTTCTCTTGGACACTTAGTTCCTAAATCTGCAATCTTTGACTACCCCCTCTCCCTCTTCCCCAACTCTCATTAGTTCTGGAGTGCTGTTGGTTTTAACACCTCTTGAGCCTTGCATGGGTTTCTCTGCTTCTGTCTCGCCTGTCATTACCTTAGGTTTCTTTAAGCTTTATATTCATTTCTCTAGATGCTTATTTCTTCAACACACACATTGTTTAGATGCTTCCTGCATGCTAGACAACTAGCAGGTGTTGGGGACACTGGTGTTGGGGATCTGTACCTGCTCTCCTCTCTCAGGGGAAGAGGCATTAAAAAGAACATTAAAAATTTTAAATTCTAAAACGGAATGTTCAGAAGGAAAACAGGGGACGTCACAGGTCTCTCTGCCTTCCTTCTCCCCCAAGGCCCTGCAACATACTGTGGTCATATTTCCCGGATTGTGTCACTTTCCCTCTCAAATGCCATCAATGCCCTTTGCTATTCCCTACTCATTTTGGGCCACTTATTCGTTCATTTTTATCATATTGTGCTTCTTGGTGCTGATTGCTGTCTGGCCGTCATGGTCCCTCCTTCCTGTGTTACCCTCTTTTCACATCACTGCAGCCAGCAGCTCTTCACTGGGCTAGTTGAAGACACCTTCCTCAATGCAGATACCAACATTTCTAGCAAGATCTTTTCACTCCTCACTGAAGTGTAACACGTTCACCAGCTTTTTTCCCCACTCCGCCTTCCACCCTTAGGTACCTGTTCCCTCATCACTTTAGCACTTGATACTGATTAATCTGGCTGTGAACTCTTGGTTCTGTGACTCTAGCCTTGATCTAAATTTGGTGTTTGCAGCATACCTTCCTTGACTTGAAACCCCTGCTTTCAATGATATACCATCTTCGATTTGGCTGATCCCTCCTGGCCTTGTTCACACTTGTCTGGGGGTAGAGACTGCTTCCTGTAAGCTGCCATCCACAGAAACTGCTGGTAACTCTGCATCCTTGGTCAGTGTTGGACTGTGCCAGATTTAAAGAGGTAGAACAGATAGTTTCCATAGGACTATTTATTATGTGACCTGGGATTAAGTGGTATTAGACAGGTAGGCAGTAGCATCCTTATCAGAAATCATTGCTCTGTGTTCCTTCTTTCTCTGTATGGTTTACAGATGGGAAAGGACAAAGTTGAAAGAACAGCATCTCATACATGCTATAATAAATTAGAAGAAATGATAGAGATGCTAGAAATCAGAGCTTATGAACACATGTTTTGATACTTGGTCTCCTGGATTTGCATGGATGCAATGAAAATTGGTTAGATGCTCTGAAGTTTTGGTCCAGTTAGTTTATGATGTTTTGCTTCCCTTCTATTGAGTGTCTCCCTCACTTCACCTCATTTTGAAAAAAGACCAGCCTTCCTGAGACCGTAGGACATCTGCTGTGGAGACAGTGTGAGCACCAGACGAGCCCTAGGCTATTTGTTGAACAACGCTTGCCTGCAGCTGGGCCAAAGATGAGACTGCTTTCTGAGAAAGATTTTGCTCTCTCCCTGTTGGAAAGGCAGACATCATTTCGGGAAATATTCAACACAAAGTTTTTGAGACACAGAGTCCCATTCATGGCGAGAGAGATCGCAGGCAACTGGTTTTTCTCTTAAGTCTTAGGTCAGTCTGGAAGGATGTTATTTAATGTAACCCAGAACTGATTATTTTGTTGATCATATTTCAAAACTCCTGCCCTTTAAATGAGTTCCCAGAGTAAATTGAATGCAATTGTGGGAAGTTTGACTTGGGAAAAAAAAAAAAAAAAAACTTATTATTTTTTTTGAGATTCGAGGGAGAAGGTAGCAGGAGAGGGTAAATGGAAAACTGTCCAAGGACCAAAAAATAAAAGGGGTTTGGGGAGTGGGGATGGATAGAACAAAGAAGGAGGGGAATTCTGGGGTCAGAAACTCTTGCTGAATGAGTCATCCTACAGGACAAATAAAACCTCACTCATCACCCTGTCTTCTTTCTCTGTAGCAAGAGAAGCAAACAGTGGGGCCCTGGAAAAACATCAGCAACTTCTTGTAGCATCTGTAGGTGGGGAAGTTTTCCAAGCCACAGAAGGAGCGTGGATGCGTTTACCGGGGCCCTAGTTTTTCTCAGCCAAATAGGAAGAACCTCCAAATTGACCTTAGAAAAACATACTCACTGAAGGAAAAATATTCTAAGCTCCCCCTGTGTATTTGTATTAAGAGATTTTTTTTTTTTCAAAAGAAACAAATAGATTGCTTTCCAGTTTTCCATGAAAAGAGTTTGATGCTCCCAGACTCGCAGTGGTGGAATCCTTAAAGTGGGTTTTGAAAGACCTTAGGGAGGACTTAAGCCTTGTCCCTAGTTAAGGAACACAAGGTCACCCACATAGCGCAGCTCTTTTCCTATTGAAAAGCCTAAGGGGAAAAGCATTCTTGCCACTGCTTTCTGCGAAGATTGCAATTAGCATTTTTATGAAGAACATAAACTCTCTGTGTATCAAAGATGCACTTTTTATTACTCTGAAACCGGCTCAAGTAAGCCTCCCGCAAACGTTTGGCTCTTTCCCTTCCAGGAGGAGGCCAATTAAAGCTCTGTCTGACTGCCAGCCCCTACCCACCCCTCGGCGGGACAACAACAATACGGAGATGGGAGCGTTGGCACCCTCCAAAGTGGCTTTTCAGTTATTGGGCACCTTGAAGGAAAATAATGATTCCTTGGCCGCCATCACTCACATGCACACAAAAACAAAAACCCAACGCTTATTTTGCTTTTCCCTCCTGACGCCAGCGATGAATTGCTGGGTTCAGAAGGAGGATTGAACTTGCCACCGATGGTGTCAGATGTTGTCCCACCTGGGACGCAGCAAGGTGGTTCACGGGAGAGTGGCCGTTGACTGTGTCTTCATGGTGCCAGCATGCTTTCACACACTGGACTGCCTTCTGGAAAGCAGCCTGTGCCTGTGGGTTGCTTTCTGGGGCAGGGACTCGCTTTGCATAGTTTCCCCCGGCTCCCAAATCATGGGGCCGTGCGATGTTGTAGCTTCACGTATATGATATGAGCAGTGGTTTTTCCGGTGAACAGTGGACCCCCTAGCCTGGCGTGGGGCAGAAAGTGAAAAAGGGCAGTGTCTGGCTGCTTTTATAGCCAAAGGCACCCGGCCAGGTTTGACCTCACTCCTTTGATTCTATGTGTCAGCCAAATGGGTCTGGCTAAAACATTTAGTCTCCATATACACAATAAACAATCTTGAACCAGAGTCAGGAAAAAGTATAAATAAGCCTAATAACTCTTTCAGGGGAAATGGCACCAAGCACCAAGCACAGTGTAAGTAGACGATGCTGTAATAAGAAATTAATATGATGAGGCGAGGAAGGGAATACTTTCTACCAAATGACTTTAGATACAGTTTCATTGTATTTTCCTTATGTACCTCTATTCCATTTCCCTGTATTTTCTGATGTGATGAAATTCGTTCTTCTGATTGATACACTAATATTACCGCTGTGATTGAGTTTTCCAGATCTCAGACAAAGGATTGGACTGACTTCATATGAAAACAATTCATGCAATGTTTGGAAATGTGACAGTTTTGATGCTTTTGGCTGCAAATAAGAGAGTATCTGTCAAAACTAGTTCAAATGATTCAGATTTATTAACAAAAATGAAAAAGCAACATGTCCAGAGATTAGCAGTTCTGGGTTAGATAAGCAACTCATCGATGTCAAAGTTTAAGATCAATACTTGGGGAATATCCTTTTTCTTCCTTCCATGTTTTCAAGATGGACATTACCATTCCAAACATCATGTTTTCCTAGAATGATATCTAAAACACAACATCAGAGCTTTGTTGAAAGACCTAAAAGACTTCCTGTTATATCTAATTCTCTATAGCTGGGCCATATGCAAAATAAAAATAAATTTCCATGACTGACTTTGACCCACTGTATTAATTTCCTAGCGCTACCATAACAAAGTACCACAGACTGGCTAACTTACCCAACAGGAATTTATTTTCTCATGGTTCTGGAGGCTAGATATCTACGATCAGTGTCAGCAGGGATGTTTTTGTCTGAAGTTTTTCTTCTTGGTTTATAAATGACTTTCTTCTACCTGTGTCTTCACACGGTCATTTCTCTATGTGTATTTATGTGTTCATCTCCTCTTCTCCTAAGGACATCAGTCATAATGGATTAGGGACCATCCTAATGACTTCATTTTTTTTTTTAAAGATTTATTTATTTATTTGGCAGAGATCATAAGTAGGCAGAGAGGCAGGCAGAGAGAGAGGAGGAAGCAGGCACCCCGCTGAGCAGAGAGCCCGATGCGGGACTTGATCCCAGGACTCTGGGATCATGACCTGAGCTGAGGCAGAGGCTTTAACCCACTGAGCCACCCAGGCGCCCCCTAATGACTTCATTTTAACTGGATTACCTCTTTAAAGATTCTCTCTCCGAATGTAGATACAGTCTGGGTTAACATGGATTAGGAATTCAATATAGTCTGAGTTCTGGGGGAATACCACTCAGCCCATAGTACCCATCATGACTAGTTCTTCTGAATTTGGCACATTACTGTTCAGGAAATATTGAGGTTTGGTTACTAAGAAAGAAGGAAGAATGTCACAGATATCCTTACTTATTAGCATCATTATTTTTTTATGTAATTATTGTTGCAACACCTTCCTTTCCCGAAAAAAGAACCAATTTTGAAGAGGCCAATGTTAGGAATGATTCAGAGGAACCCAAGATCAGGATAACTGAGCACCTCTGTCTCTAGCTGTCCCTTGACACAGGGCTAGCCAGTATCTACTGAGCACATACACTTTAGTACCCCCTGCATGGTAAGGGAAATAAATGGGTTTCCTTAACAAATGGTACAAGGATTTTTCTTAAGGAAGAAAATATCTTGGGCTCCAAAAATTCTTGACAAGCTGCTTAGTAAGAAAGTGAGAAATTCTGAGCTACCAAGAACCAAGGCGACAAAAGAGAAGGCTAAACTCCTTTCAATAAATGATGAACAGGGATTTGGGAATTGGGGGAGAGTGGTCAGGAGGTAAGAGGAAAAAGACAGAATGTTAGAAGGTAGCACAAAGCCTGAAGACCTCAGGAGAAAAGTGGCAGTGATAATACCCATTTGTGGGTGAAGCAAAGACTTCCTAGAACAAAGAAGTCTGGTGTTCAGCTTGAACATATTTTTGTTGGTGTGTTGTAGTCCTTTCCTTGGCCATCTTTCTCTGATCATCAGTAAAACCAACTAAGCACACACCTATCTCACAAAAGTAGAGCTTTAGGAAAGGGGCTGGGTTGCAGCACTGAAAATGTCATGAACAGATTTGGCAGATGATTCACACATGGAACTGATTCAGCCAAAGCAGGACTTCAGAAGCAGGTATCCTTGAGCTTGAATCAATTTCTACTTCTACCACCAAGCACGAACAAAAATCTGGGGAAACAGTTTTGATTCTTACAGACACTGAAAAGGACATGAGAGTAAGTATATGTTTAACTCAGTCTTATCTACACTTTGAGGGGCAGACTGATCCCACCCAGATTTCATGGAGGTTATATATGTATCATAATTCATTACTTTTTAGAAACAGCAGTCCAACCTTATGCTGGATTATGAGTGATTTAAAAATGTTTCTCCACATATTATTTTTTATTTTCTAAGGTTTCTATTTTTAATCACATTTGATTATAATAATGTGGGAAAACCAACATGAACTTTTAAAAAACATTTTATTTATCACATTAAATTGGCATGGAGTTGTAAGAACTAACACAGAGAGACCATGTGTACCCTTTGCCCATACAATATCACAAATGGAATATTGACTTGCATATATCAAGATACAGAACATTCCATCACCACAGGGGTCCCTCTTGATCCTCCTTTAGCCATGCCCACACCTCTCCTGCCCCATCCCCTCCTTAATCTGTGGCAGCCACTAATTCTGGAGATAGTTCTCTGTTTCTAAAATTTGATCTTTCAAGAATGTTATATAAATGGAAGCACACAGTGTGTAAGTAGCTTTTTGGGAAAATTTTTTTTCATTTAGCATAATTTCCTAAGGAGTCATCCAGGTCATTGTATGTATCAACGGTATTTTTTTCATTACTGAGTAATATTCTATGGTATACATGAACCAAACTTTGTTTAATTATTTACCTATTGGAAGATATCCTGGTTGTTTCCAGGAATGGGATATCGCAAATAGAGGTACTTATTGTGAACTGAATTGTGTATCCCCAGAATTTCTGTGTTGAAGTACTAGCTCCCAGGACCTCAGAATATGACTATATTTAGAGATTGGGTCTTTACAGGGGTAGTCAAGTTTAAAATGAGGTCATTAAGATGGGCCCTGTTTCAGGGTGACTGGAGTTCTTGTGAAAGCAGAAATTTGGAGGCAGGCATGCACAGAGGGGGAACGCCATGTGAAAATGAAGTCAGAGATTGGGGCGAGGTTTCAGCAAGTCAAGGAGGACCAAGAATTGCACACAACTACCAGAAGCCAGGCAAGAGGCGTGGAACAAAGTCTCTCTTACAGCCCTCAGAAGGAAACAATCTTCTAACACTTCGATCTTGGACTTCTGGCCTCCCAAACTGTAAGACAAACAATTTCTCTTGTTAAAGCCACCCAGTTTGTGGTGCTTTGTTAGTGCAGCCCTAGCAAACTAATACAGTGTCATAAACATTTGTATATAAGGTTTTGAATGATTACAAGTCTTCATTTCTTTGGGATGAATGCCCAGGAGTACAATTGCTGGTTCATATGGTAATTACATGTTTCTTTCTTTCTTTCTTTGTCTTTCTTTCTTTCTTTCTTTAAGATTCTATTTATTTTATTTGAGTCACACAGAGAAAGAAAGAAAGAAAGAGAGAGAGATAGGGCACACACACAAGTGGGGTGGAGGGGTGCAGAGCAAGAGGGAGAAACAGATTCCCCAATGAGTTGGAAGCCTGATGCGGGACTCCATCCCAGGACCCTGAGATCATGACCTGACCCATAGACAGAGAATTAAGCAAACTAGACACCTTGGTGCCCCAACATGTTTCATTTTTAAAGAAATAGTCAAACTATTTCCCAAAGTGTCTGTACCATTTTGTATCCCAGCAATGTGTGAGTGATCCAGTTTCTCTGAATCCTCTCCAGCATATGGTGTTGTCACTATTTTTTTTTTAAATTTTTATTTCAGCCATTCTGATAGGCATGTAGTGATATCTCATTATGGTATGAATTTGCATTTTTCTAATGCAAATGAGGGTGGACATCTTCAATTGCTTGGTTGGTTGTTTTTACTGTTGAGTTTTGAGAGTTTTTATATATTCTAGGTAATAGTCATTTGTTGTGTATGTGGTTTGTGAAGATATTCTTCCAGGCTACTGCTTGTTCTCTCATCCCCTAATAGAATCTCTTTACATCAAAATTTAACTTTGAGGAAGTGCATTTTATGATTTGTTTCCTGTTATGGATCATGCTTTAGCATCAATAAGAATTCTTGCTTATCCCAGGATACCAAAGACTTTTTCCTATTTTTAAAAGTTTGGTAGTTTTCTATTTTCCATTTCAGTCCATGATCCATTTGAGTTGATTTTTGTTTAAGATGTGGGGATTAAAAAGAAGCTTATTTTTATTTTTAAAAATTTTTTGGTTTGTACATGTCTAATTAGCCCAGCACCATTTGTTTAAAAGGATGGCCTTCTCCCATTGAATTGTTTCCGCACCCAAGTCAAAAATCAGTTGGGAATATTTTTGTGAATCTATTTCTTAGTTATTTATCCGGCTTTACTGATCTATGTGTCTGTTCTTCCATAAATATCAAATTGTATCGATTAGTGTAGGTACGATTAAGCTATATATCAGGTACAGTGATTTCTACCACTCTATTATTCTTTTCTCCTCTATTGTTATCTTTAATTAGTGCATTTGCACCCTTTACGTTTTTTTATAATTATTGATATCTTAGAGTTACATTTGCAGTTTTATTTTTTGCTTTGCTTTTATTCTGGTGTTTTTGTTTGTTTGTTTGTTTGTTTCTGTTTTCTTTTTTTCCTCTTGTTCTCTGGGTTAATTGAACTTTCTGTAGAATTCCATTATCATTTTTCTATAGTATTTTTAAAAAAAATCTTATCTCTTTCTATAGTTGTTTTAGTGGTTGCTCTACATTTTACATTATATATACATAACATCACTCTTCACTGGTGTCATTTTACCAATCTGAATGAAATATATACATTTTATCTGTCTTTGTATTTTTTAACCTTCCCCAATTTAAAATATAGCTTTCCTAAATATTTTCTCTACATGCACTTAGATCCATATCAAACAACATTATAACTTTTGCTTCAATTGTGCAAAATAATTTAGAAAACTCAAGAGAAGGAAAGTCTATTTTTATTGGTACATATTTTTGCTTACCAGACACTTTCTTCTAAGATCTTTTCTTTTATCACTTTTTTTTCTGTTCAGAGGACTCCCTTAGCCATTTTGTTGTGGTAGGTTTTCTGATGACAAATTCTTTTATTTTCCTGTTTCTGAAAAATGCCTTGATTTTTCCTTTCCCTGCTGAAGGATATTTTCACTGGATGTTGGATTCTGGGTTGATACTTCTTTCATTAAAGTAATTGAAAAATGTGCATTTTTCTTCTATCCACTGTAATTTCTACTGGGAAATCCAACTGAAGTTTGATTGGTGTTTTTCATGTAAGTGTGGCTTTATTTTTATTTTTTTTCTGCTTTAATATTTTTTCTTTGTCTTTTGTTTTTAAGACTTTGATATGTCTTGGTATGAATTTCTTTGGGGGTTTACCTCTTTGGGATTTTCTCAGCTTCTTGAATCTGGAGGTTTATGTGTTGTTTTGGGGTTTGTTAATTTTGGGGAGACAAATTTGGGAAAATTTCAGGCACTATTTCTTCAAATAATTTTTTATTCCTATCCTTTCCTTTTCTTCCAGAACCCCAAAGACACAAACATTATATCTTTTTTTATATTCCCACAGTCCTTGAGGTTTTGCTCATTTTTTCTCAGTCTGTTTTCCTCTGTCGTTTGGGTTGCGTAATTTCTATTGTCCTTAACATTCACTAATTAATCTGTCTCCCCCATCTTACCTTTGAATCCATGCATTGTGTTTTTTGAAGCTAAGTCATTGTATTTTTTAGTTCTAAAATTTCAACTTGGTTCTTTTTTGCATTTTCTATCCCTCACTGAGAGCTTCTGTGAAGAATCTTTGGCACCTGTTTCATCTGTGTGCATAATTGCTCATTAAAGCCTTTTTATGATAGCTGCTTTACAGTATTTGTCAGGTCATTCTAACATTACTGTCATCTCAGTCTTGGCAACGATGATTGTCTTCTTTCATTCAATTTGAGGTCTTCTGGTATTTGGCACGATTTTTTAAATTAAAACCTGGATATTTTGGGTCTATGTTATGAAAAATCAGATTTTATTAAAACCCTTCATTTAAGCTTACTTTCTCTGAATCCATTTTGACAGGGGTTGGGGCAAGAAGGCAGTGTGTTGTTACTGTTATGTGGTGGTTATGTAGTAATTACTGTTACATAGTGGTTACTATTATGTAGTAGGTTCCCAACTTGACCTCCATTGACACACAACAGGTGGCTCTTCATTAGGTAGAGTTGAAAATTTCAGTTTTCTTTTCTATTTTTCTTTTTTTAAAATTTTTATCCAGTTTCTTTCAACCATTTGAGAGTAAGTTGCAAAACATGACAACTTCAGTGTGTTAAAACCAATATTCTTTAAAACAACCTTGGTACAATTATCCGAGTTAGGAAATTAACATTGATATATTATTTGATCTTATAATTAATTACCAACTGTCCTGCTTGTTCTTTGTAGCATAAGAAAAAAATAATCTTAGATATTTTATGGGGGAAGTATGACTTCTCATGTTAGACCCTGAGATTTCCTGTATTATTTCATTGGGCAATAAATTCCCTGGTTCTCTTTCTTTTTTTGTTATTTTTCTTCATCAAATTCACCCTGACTTTTGATCTTTGAAGGTACCTTATAGTCAATAAGTCTATAATCTCTTTACTTGTATCTCACTAGATCTCTACTTGTACCAGCATTTGTTAGGGAAGGAAAACAGTCATTCTAAGTAATACAGGAACAATATTTTTATATAGAATATAAAATATATAGAATATTGAATTCTATGTAGGATATAGAATATATGAGATACTGAATTCTATAAAGAATAGATAATACTATCTTAATATAGGAATTAAGGATTAACTGAGATAGGAAAGATTAAGAAGGGTGGAATCAAAATATCAGAGAAACAGCTTGAAATTATAGTAAGTGGTTAACAAAATTTTCACCAGGAAATTGCTGCAATTCTTGAGTCTCAGAAAATTCTTAATCAACTATCTTGGTTAATAACCTACTCTTGGCCACCCATTTGGCCACCTTTATCTTCCAAATCACTTATGCCTACCAAAATGTCTTGTGAGTTTTTTTATTGGTAAATACTAATGTATATTCACATTAAAAAGGGGGATTCCAGAAAATATGGTCAGATGACTTCTGATTTATCTAAGTCTCCTGATGAGTGAATGGTGTCCTGTAATACGAGAGGTAATGGATGGGAAAACATCCAGCTGCCCCAGGCAATCTGTCTTTCTGGAAAATTACTCAAATAGAAATACATTGCTAAATTCTGCCACTGGACCCATGTCAGAGATAATTGGTTCTCCTTTTCCCATCATAATATTGATCTTGTTTTTGTTATCCTCACTTTCCCCAACTGATTCACCTTGAAATATTATCTGAAAAAGATATCTATAGTATTCTCTAATCTACATGCTTCATTTCTTTTAGGAATTGTTTTTTTCCCCCCATTCAAAACAACTGGTTTTAATTGGGACTACCATGACTTTCCATGACCTTGATTCCATTCTTGGTCATATTTTATTGGTCCAAAAATGGCATATTACTCAAGTTGGAATAATCAGTGTTTTGTTTCCTGGAAACAGTTTATTGGTCTGAGCTTAGGTCCCTGATCAGATGAGATAATCAGAATTACTTCTAAATTTTTTTGAAATGTAATTGAGAGAAAGTGTTAGTTGTTGTCTTCTGGTTGGAACTTCAAGAAATTTGGCAGCTCAGTTTCCTCTTCTTTGTAACACCCCATTTGCAATGAAAGAAAAGAACTGTGACACATAGAGAAAAAGAGCAAAAAAGAAAAAGACACAGAAAAAGAAGGGTGTGGTCATGTTCAATTCCCTGATTCTAGTTGTTACCAAAATCGAGCTTCATCTCTCCTCTTCTCATCACTTGCTTACTCAAATCTTGTTTAGTTTTTGGGAACCAATTACCTTCCACTTTCTTTTTTATTAAACTGGTTCAAACCAGGTTTCTGTCACTTGGACACATGTATTGTCAGATCACTGGACCAACTGCAATCTAACTCACATTTTTAAAGCTTCCCAAACCACTTATTTTGAAGAGTGGTCATTTGTCCACTCACAAACATTGACTCTACTTTTTTCTGATGTAATCTTTCAACAATCAAAGTTTATTATTTTTGGTTTGAGTGTTACTGTTCTATGTTGTGGACACTATATATATGCCTTTACATATCTTGTTCAGTTTAAATTTCCTAACAACCAAACTGGTAAAGATTTTTGTTCATATTTTAAATATGAAAAAAATAATGGAAGCTTTAGATAATTTGAGTAATGTTTCATAGGTTATCCAAAGAGTAAGTGAAATCTTAGTTCAGGGATTCAGCTTTCATATAGAGTACTTTTGTGTGATTTGGAAAGAGGTACCCTGCTGTTGGGCACAGCTCTGAACCACGATGCACAGCTTGGTGAACAAAGTGTGAATTAGATTTCAGACTTCACTTGTCCTTACCTCATGTTTGCCCTTGTGCAGTGAAAAACCTTGGTAGTCATTATATGGTACCTGAGAGAGTTCATGTCTTAGAAAGAATTGGACTTTTGGCATTAAGTTCGTTACTTTTTTTTTCTTTTTCATTTGGCCTTGCAGCATTTATTTTTCATTTCCACAAATGGCTTAATTTTATGAGACAGCTGGAACAAATGAAGACTACATCAGTCACTATAGACTAAGATGTGCTATGGTAACAACTCCAACATCTTAGCAATTTAGCATAACAAAATTTTACCTAGTGCTCAAATTCTACTGAAAGTTTCTCCAGGGCATCTGCCCACGATGTGCTAACTCGGTATCTTAGGCTGCTTAGATCTTATGGTACTTCCATATGGATACATACTTCTATAATTCTTATGACAAAGGAAAAGCCAAGCTATGGTTTCAAGCATCTGCAAGTAAATTACTTCCACATGGAAACTGCACTTGTCACTTCATGGTCAAATCAAATCACATGGCTATGCTCAAGTTCAAGAGGAAGATTCGTACAGTCTTCTGTGTACTCAGAAGTAAAGGATACCTAGATATCAGTGAATGATAGTGATGGTTACATGTGAACTTACAGTTGGAGTTAATGATGATTCAGGCAGCTAAGTATGGTGCCCATAGTCTTGGAACAGAACACTGTTAGTACTAAGGAAAACATTCTCTCTCTCTCTCTGTCTCTCTGCTCTGCCATTACTTTGATCACTAGGCTTGGGAAAGTCAAACATAAATAATGCTATTTCTTTCTATTTGGCCTGACATTGTAGATGACTTACTTCTGTATAACACTTCTTCTGAGTTAGAGAATCTAGTGTTGAAGCTAATGATAGAGTATTATTTATGCAGCCTGTCACAAAGGGTTGTTGTAAACCTCACACCAAATAATGTTTACAAAAACTGGGTACACTTTAGTATCTTATGTTGTTATCATTTTTCTTTGGATCTCTACCAGAAGCATCTCTGATGATTTTTCAGAGGGAAGGTGAGTGGATGAATCATTAGAGGGCATAAACCCCCATTTTCAAACAGTCTAAAGGCCTTCTTGCCAACTGACTCCCATGAAAATCTATTTATTTAGTAAAAGACCGAGTTTAGTGTGGCAGGGTAGGGTGGGCTTGGGGTATAAAGCGAGGGTGATCAGAACAAGGCAGTGATAAGGATGTGGCTTAGATGGAAAAATAAAGTATCCTATACTATAAATGTGAGCTTGCTGAGATCTGCTCTGTGATTCTCTCTAATAACGGAGTTGAGAGGTGTTAATGAGCATGACACAGGGCACACAGCCATCAAGTGAATTAGTCATAGCTTGATTCTTTTATGTGCCTTGTCTAATGGCAAACATTACCCAGCAATCACAGCAGCAGCACTCTCAGATAGAGCAGAAGGTGTGGAAGGGAGTAATGAGGCTGCCTAAATACTGTTTTACAGAGCCCTGCACCAATTCACAACAGATAATAGAACTCAAAGCCAGACAGATAATAGAAGCGACAGCCATTTATTGCTAAGAGACTGTCTGAATATTTGTGCGTAAAGCAGCCCACTCCAAGTTCTTTAATCACATTTCCTGAGAAAAAGTGGCAAAGAGGAAAGCCACGTGGCAGGCTACTTCCATTAGTGTATTCTAAATGAGTATAAAGAAGAGGAAGTAGTAGATATGAAGACAAGAATACTGACAGAGACTGCAGATCAGAAACAGAACCTGGCTGTTTGACTCCAGTAAATTGAGACATGTTCTCCTTGTGGGTAGGGCGAGGTATTGGGAAAAAAAAAAAATCTCATCCTAGAGTTATTTGATATTCAAGATTGTTAAAAGAATCTTAGTTTACAATTCTTCTTTGATTTTTGAAAGATAAGATGGCTCACCCAGACCCCATTTTTACATGATCAGACTTTAGAACTTTTTCTGTATTGTGGATAGTGAACTGGGACAAAAGTATTTGGTAAAGGCCTAGGGAATGGAATATAAAATTTTCCATGAGTTTTTGTAAGCACAGACATCTCTTACCTTATTTCTTATCTTTGGCCAAAAGGTCCCCAAATGGAAGCTTATATGATGCTTCCTAATATAAAGTAAAATTCAGGAACTTTGTTTTTCATATTTCTTCCCACTTAATCTGGCAATCATATTTTCTCTTCTGGTGCAATATTTTAAGAGGGACATTAGCCAGATGAAGTGCATCCAAAAGAAGGTATCCAACTTGTCACTGGAATGTAAAACCATATCATTTAAAAATGGTTGGAGGACGTGGAGAAGGATTCTGCATGGGGAGGATTGGGAGTAGGTATCTTGACCCCAGTATTCAAATAGCTGATTACTTTCCTGTGAAAGAAGAATTCTGTAGGACTTTAGGGAGTAGAGAAGGATGAGTACAACAAAGTTAGAGTACACTGACCTTAACCTGATTATAGGGAATGATTTGGCAATGATTACAGCTGTCCAGGAATTGAATGAACTGTCTGGAAGGAATAGCGAGCTCCCGTCAGTGAAGACGTTTGAGCAGGAGCCACGTAACCACTTGTGAGGGATATTATAGAGAAAAATTAAACTGGAGAATTGTCCTAATTGATGTAAAGTCCACTTCAACCCAGAGGGACTGTGGTATTCCTTTTGTTTTTAGTATCCTCAGGGGAGTCCTTGATGCATGTAACCAGGAGCCCAGGAGATGAGCAAGGATGGGAAAATGGAAACTTTTTTTTTTTAAAAGATTTTATTTATTCATTTGACAGACAGAGATCGAGAGTAGGCAGAGAGGCAGGCAGAGAGAGAGAGGAGGAAGCAGGCTCCCCTCTGAGCAGAGAGCCCCATGCGGGGCTCGATCTCAGGATCCTGGGATCATGACCTGAACTGAAGGCAGAGGCTTTAACCCACTGAGCCACCCAGGTGCCCCAGAAAAATAGAAACTTTAAGGCCATGCCTAAAATAGTTTTTCTTCTCTTCTGAAGTCAGAAAGACTTCTGTGTTTATATTATTATGATTATAAAAGCAAGGTTTATTTTTTAAATAAATAGTAATCATGCTTGTTTTTCTTTTAGTACAATTCTTTGTTTTTCCCAAAGTTAATAATTGCCTTATTTATTAATTTTCTTCACTTTCAAGTACACATAGATAATTAATCTCCATATGATCTAATAGTTTTATAAAATATTCTGCATTATTATTTTATACACAAATGTACTAGGTGATTTATCAAGTCCACATGTAACAATTTAGCACCCAACACTGTTAGCTGCTATCCAAATCCATTCTCCTTTTCTCTCTCTCTCTCTTTTTAAAAATATTTTATTTATTTATTTGGGAGAGAGAGTGGAGAAGCAGGCTCCTCACTGAGCAGGGAGACTGATGTGGGGCTCCATCCCAGGACCCTAGGAGCATGACCTGAGTCAAAGACAGATGCTTAACCAGCTGAGCCACCCAGATGCCCCTCTCCTTTTCTTTTTAATGGAAGCCTAATAATTATTTAGTGCAGCAATATGTAGAACTTTAAATTATTTACTAATCTCTCTTACAGGAAATATCATCCGTAAGATACTCATAAGATCCATAATATACTTCTCTTTTTCTTTAGTCTCCTTCTCCCCCCTTCTTTCTTTTTCTTTCTTTCTTTCCTTCCTTCCTTCCTCCCTCCCTCCCTCCCTCCCTCCTTTCTTTCTTTCTTTCTTCCTGAATATGTTGATTTTATGCAAAAAATGGAGCGGGTTTATATTACATGAGGCAACCATGAGAATAAAATATATATGGAGCAAAGACCAGAGACTTGGGTGTTAATGGCATTACAAAACTCAGTCCAGGACTTTTTATCTTCAGATATCTGGTTACATGTGGAGGAAAAGAATTACGTGATTCAATCACTTTGATCAGGTTTCTAAGATATTTAGCTAGATATAATCCGAACTAATATCAATGGCATTTTGCATCAGTGAGTCTTTCAGTAAATAATGTTGGAACAAGTACCTAGTTATTTGGGGGAAAAAAATGAAGTAGAGTCTTCGCTTTTTAAAAGATAATTTTATTTTTAATTTATTATCTAATTATTTGAGAGAGAGAGAGAATGAATGCATGGGGGTAGGGCAGAGAGAAAGAATCTTCAGACAGCCTAGTGAACACAGATCCTGTTGGGGGGCTGAGATCATGACCAGAATGAAAATGAAGAGTCGGACACTTAACTGACAGAGCCACCCCGGGGCCCCTTTACTTCCTTATCATACCAAAATTAGTCTTGGATGGAATAGCAGTATAAACTGAAATAAATAATGACTAAGCTTAATCATACAAAATTTAAATTTTCTACATAGATGCTCAAATAAGACAAATAATTAATTAGCAGGAAAATTGTTGCTACACTTAACTATAAAGCTAAACTCCTTTCTATATAAAGAGTGCTATAGTAAAAACAAAATTTCAGTAATAGAAAGACTGGCAAAGGAAACAGACAATTCTAAGAAAAAAAGAAAGATATTTGAGAAAAGTCTCTCACAAAACAGACTGAATAAATAAATAAAATAACAAATAAAAAGGAGCTTGAAAAAAAGAGACATATGGAAGAAACCAATTAAAATATTATAAATAATTTCCTCAGAGAGATAAGGGAAAATAGAACACCCTGGAAATAACAAAAAGAAGTCTCATACATTTAAAGAAAAGAAAAAAAAAAAACAAATAGAAATACCAGAGAACAAAACAAAGCTTTTGAGAAATTTAAAAAATATGGTAATAAAAAAATAAAAATAAAAAATATGGTGATGAAAATGACTGAAAAATAGTTGGGAAATAAAGTTAAAGAAATAGCCCGGTAATTAGAATGAAAATACAAAAGATGGTTAATAGAAAAATACAAAATTGAAAAACTCAACCATAAACTCCAACCTTTACCTAATAGAAGCTAGTAGAAAGAAAGACCAGAGTGAACAGTGGAGGAGAAACTGTCTAAGTCACAATTTTGTTAAATCTTCTCAGTCCAAAAGATGTGACACTTAAGATTGAAAGTGTACATGGGTTGCCTGTCATTAGAGATGAAACTGTCCCATACAAGGGATCAGAAATCAAAATGGCATATGCATCTATTCGAATCTACTTCCTATTTCTTTATATATTTTGCTCTGGAAAATGTGTTGAAATTCATCAAATACATTTTCTACTGAAACTTATTCCTAAACTATGAGAAGGTGGTCTTGTTGATATCTTTTAGTTATGGGCAATGTGACCACAAGAATGACTTAGTGGGAGAGGACTGGTGAATTGACATAAATTCTATCTTCATTACTGGAAAAACAAAGGAACTGAGCTCCATCAGTGCCAGTACGGTGCACTCCTTCATTCACATCATTTTTGTTTTCCTCCCTCTCTCCATTCAGTTTTTCCCCCCTGTGGAAAATATTGTCAAGAGTTGGCACAGGTATAAGAACCTCTAGGCTAAGAAGCATCAATTCTGTTCCCATATATGCCACTTTCCCCTGAGGCTATCTCACTGTAATCACATGGCCCCCATCATATGATTTCCTTTAAACATTCTTAATTTCTGTATAGTGCAGAAAACTAAAATGTACTGGGATTTTAAAATGTATCAAACTCTGAGGAAAGCTGTAGGGGAATAATGTCAAAGATAAGAAAAATATGAAGTTTTGCTTATAGAGTGCAAAGCTCTGATCTTTTAGAGTTACTGATTATCCTAGTTTGCCAGGGCCTGAAGAGGTTTCCAGGACATGGGAATTTCAGTTTTTTTTTTTTTTTTAAGATTTTATTTATTTATTTGACAGACAGAGATCACAAGTAGGCAGAGAGGCAGGCAGAGAGAGAGGAAGGGAAGCAGGCTCCCCGCTGAGCAGAGAGCCAGACGCGGAGCTCCCTCCCAGGACTCTGGGATCATGACCTGAGCTGAAGGCAGAGGCTTTAACCCACTGAGCCACCCAGGTGCCCCGGTAATTTCAGTTTTAAAAGTGGGGTAGCACAAGTAAATTAGAATGAGTTGGTCACCCTAGATCTTCCACAACTAGCTCACTAAGATACCTACCCTTCAGCCTCAATGAACTAGCACAAGAGTCCTTACCTCTCTAGCTCCTGGGAATATCTCCAGGGAAGGCATGGTTGAACATTACAATCCAGTAGCTATCTCTGATGCACCTTGATGCCTATATCACCAACTATAAAGAGAGAGACTTCCCCCTTTGCTGTTCATTTGTGATATTCCTTATGCCACACCCCTCTCTCCCATCTCCTTCAACCCTTGATTTCTGGATTTCTGGTTTAAGGTCTATGATTTTTCTTCTTCCCCAATTTGTCTTTACCCTAGATATAGACTCTTCTACATACCAGGATTTAAGTTTATTCCTAGAGACTGTGATATAGTATAAAAATATATTTGGTCTTTGTCTTGGTTCCTGCACAGAGTGCCTAAAAGCTTGGAATTTTCTGAGTGAGGGTGGGGAAAGATGCACTAAGGATGGAGCTGGTCAAGAGAAAGACCTAGTGAACAGAGGATCAGAACTCTCAGCCCCATTCAGGAACCTCCAGGAAGGGGTGGAGCAGAGCTGGAGATATAGCTCTATAAAAATATTCCAACAATAAACTTCAGGGGTAGAAGCCCTCTGTAGAAGGCTAGCAAGGTTGGCATGAACACATCAAGGTGTTGGGAGAGCAGTGTGCCTAGTAAAGCCATGGAGCTTTGCTTACCTGTCTCTCCCCATCATCCACGGACCCCTGCCCAGTACTTTGTCCTGTGTATTTCTTCTATCTGACTGTTCCTAAGTCTTAGCCTTCACAATGAGCTGGTAATAATAAGTAAAGCATTTTCCTGAGTTCTGTAAGTTGTTCTGGCAAATTATCAAATGTCATGGGGAATGGAGAGAGTGGGCTAGGAGAATCCTCAAACTTGTAGCCAAGTCAGACAGAAGTATGGATAATCAGAGGATCTGATATTTATGCCTGGCATCTGAAGTGGGGACAGTCTTATAAGACTGAACATTTAAACCTGTGGAGTCTGACTAAGAATTGAACTGAGTTGTAGATCATCCAGTTGGCATCATAACTGGTTAGCATGTGAAAAACAAAACCAAACCATAAATTTGGTGCCAGAAGTGTTATGAGTAAGAACAGTTCGGGGCACATTTAAAAATTCATATTCATTCACCCATTCACTCACTTGTCCAATTAAAGATGTGTAGGGTTTTTACCACATGCTGGGCACTATCTCAGGTGCTGGGGGCTTAGTGATTAAAAAAAACAGCAACCTTATTTTTGCTGCTATGGAATTTATGTACTTATGGAAGTAAAAAATAAACAAATAAACCTGTGAGTATAAAAGTAACATAGTTTGGGTGTGAATAAAATCAAATAGTGTGATAGGATAAACCGTAATGGGGTATATTTTAAACTGGGTTTATGAGGAGGTAGAATGTGAGCTGTAACTGGAAAATGAGAAGGAGCCAACAGTGAGAAGATGTAGGGAAAGAAGAGTGACTATAGAAACTTCCAACTAGCTTGTTTGAAAAACATCTAGAGGAGCATGGCTGGAACATAGGAAACAAAAATGTTATTATTATTATGTGGTATTGGAAAGAAGGAACCAGAGCATGCTAGGACTTGGAAGGCCATGACAAAGAATTTAGGTGAAGACACTACAGTTGACACAACACAGGTGTGAACTACATGGTCCACTTATATGCAGATTTTTTATAGTACACTACTGTAAATGCATTTTCTCTTCTTCATGATTTTCTTTTCTCTAGCTACTTTATTATGATACAGTATACAACACATATACAGAAGGTGTGTTAATTGACTTTATGTTATTGGTAAGGTCGGTGGTCAACAGTAGGATATTAGTAGTTAAGTTTTGGGGGAGTGAAAATCACACAGAACTTTTTGACTACTGGGGAGTGACTGCCTCTAATTCACTTGTTCAAGGGGCAACTTTAGATGATTTTTAGTAAGAGAGCGATGTGGTCTGAATCATATTGAAGGTATATATCTTTTAGACTTCTCTGTGGGTATGATCTTAACAGTTGGAGTAGGGGTAGTGAGACCAAATTAGGGAGGTATTGAGATTGTTCAAATAAATGTAAAAGCTGGATGGTTCTAGGATGGGATGGAGGAAGTGGTCATATTTAAGACCCATTTTGGATTTAGAGATTATAGGATTTGCTATTGAATGGGGGTTTGTGGGGGTGTGGAAAAAAGAATTAAAGATGTGTCCTGCACTTTTGGTGTGGGCAGCAAGTGGCTGTTGGTGTCTGAACATAATTCATTGATCATACACTCATGACATCATGTAGCCTGTAAGAGCTACAGAAAAAGTCATACATTGCTGAACTGAGCAGAGCATTTCCAAATGGTATTAAGTATTCCTCCACCACAATATGGGCACGTGCGTAGTGGTTTGGGGCAGTAGCCATGGAGCCTCATGGCTTGACTTTGTTTTATTCCATCCTGCCACTTATCATGGATATAGGTTAAGTTAACGTCTTTGCCTCAGTTTTCTTATGGAGGATAATAAGGGACGCAGAGCTCACACAGTTTTATGAGGATTAAATAAGCTAACACATGTAAAGCACTTACAAAAATATCTGGCAAGAAATGATAGTGATTCTATTTAAATACTTTTAACAGCTGCATGATATTCCATTATGTGATGTATTATAGTTTACATAATTGATCTTTCCCTCTGTCAGACATTTGGATTCTTTCTAATAGTCTCAGTTAGCTATGGTTCCATACTGGACAATTTTCACATACAGAAATATTTTTCCACTCTCATGATTCTTTATTTAGGAGACATTTCTACTGTTGGATTTGCTGGTTCAAATCATGGGGGAGATTTAAGATGCAGGATTTATGGCTTTAGCTGCTTATGGCCAAAAGTTGTACCAATTTAGATTCCCACTAGACATGTATTTTTTTCATACTCTAGACAAACTTTGATAGCGTCATAAAAAAAAAGAAAACACACCAGATTGATGGAAGAAAACAACATGTCCCTAATAATTAAGTAATTATTGAATGGACTTAAAGCTTAATGGTAAAGTTAACTATTGATTATTTTTATATTGGAGTATTTGGCATTTTTATTTCAATTTGTAATAGCTTTTTACCTGCTACATATGCTTCAATAGAGGTTAGTCAGTTGGTTGTTGAATTCAGTGTGTACATCTTCTATATCTTCCATTCCCATACTGATATCCTATAAATATCAACCATGTTTTTAAAGGTTAATTCAACTGAAAATTTTTTTAGCATATGATAGAAGTTTAATATATGGGTTTTGTTTTTCAAAATAGTTATTTTGCTTGATATACCATACTTGACTATTGAATTTCTTATTCTCCAATTTAAAATATTTTCCCTAAAAATATTGAGATATACTTACATAAATTTATATCTAAATGTACACATGAGTAATTTAAAAAAAATGGAATGCACATGCCCTGTTTTAATGTAAAAAATTATTGTCATAGGGGCACCTGGGTGGCTCAGTGGGTTAAAGCCTCTGCCTTCAGCTCACGTCATGGTCCCAGGGTCCTGGGATCGAGTCCCACATCGGGCTCTCTGCTCATCAGGAAACCGGCTTCCTCTTCTCTCTCTCTGCCTACCTGTGATCTCTATCTGTCAAACAAATAAATGAAAAAATCTTAAAAAAAAATTATAGTCATATACATTCAGCTCTGTTTTTGAGCTTTTCCCTCTATTCTATTTACCACTCTCTGTGGTTCTATACCACTATTTAAAGAATTGTAGCTCTTAAATTCATTTATTATCTAGATTTGTAAGTCTCCCAACATAGTCTCATTTCGAAAAGACATTCAAGTTTGGAGTGGAACGTTGTTAAATTTCAAGATGAATTTTGGAGAATGTTAGCAACATAATACATCAAATTTCCCCAATCAAGAACGTATATTCAGGGCGCCTGGGTGGCTCAGTGGGTTAAGCTGCTGCCTTTGGCTCAGGTCATGATCTCACGGTCCTGAGATCGAGTCCCGCATCGAGCTCTCTGCTCAGCGGGGAGCCTGCTTCCCTCTCTCTCTCTCTGCCTGCCTCTCTGCCTACTTGTGATCTCTCTCTGTCAAAGAAATAAAATCTTAAAAAAAAAAAAAAGAACGTATATTCATTTATTCAGGTGTTCCTCACGTTCAGTAACTTTTGAGTTGCAACATATATAAGCTAGAAAGACAAACCACAAACCCAAAACCAAAACAGAACAAAGAAACCAAAAGAAGGGATAAGGGAATGAGAAGGATAAGAAGAACTTTTTTCCTTCTGCGGAAAACTTTTTGTCTTTTTCATTATTATTATGTATTTACTTTTTATGTTAATTTTAATTATCATTTTTATTCCAATATAATTAACATATAGTGTTATATTAATTTCAGGTGTACCATATAGTGGTTCAACAATTCTATACATTACTCAGTGCTCGTCATGATAAGTGTACTCTTTAATCTTCTTCCCCTATTTCACCCAATCACCCACCCTCCTCTCTTCAGTCAGCCAGCAGGGTTTTTGGGTTTTGTTTGTTTGTTTAATAGTTAAGAGTTTGTTTTTTGGTTTGTGTCTTTTTCCTTTTTTCTTTTTTTTTAATTGCTCTTTATTTTTTGCATATCTATTACTGGTTTCTGATTTGTGGTTACAATTAAGTTTGTATATAACATCTTCTGCACATACCAGTCTGTATTAAGTTGATGGTTGCTTAAGCTTGAGCCCATTCTTTACCCCCAACCTCCCCACAGACATTTTAGATATATGGTGTCATACTTTACATCTTTTACCTTGTGAATTCCCTGATTTTTATACATATACTTAATTTTACTGCTTTTGTGCTTGCTACTTTTCTTACTCTTGCTTATGGTATTTCCTTTCCACTCAAAGAGTCTCCTCTAACATTTCTTGTAGGGCTGGTTTAGTGGTGATGAATTCCTTTAACTTTTGTTTGCCTGGGAAACTCTTTATATCTCCTTCTATTCTGAACTATAACTTTGCTGGGTAGAGTATTCTTGGTTGCAGGTTCTTTCCTTTCTGCATTTTGTATATATCATTCTACTCTTTTCTGGCGTTCAAAGTTTCTGCTGAAATATCAGCTGATAACTTTCTGGGAGTTTCCCTTGTTCATAACAGTTTTCTTTTCTCTTGCTGATTTTCTTTTTCTTCTTTTATTTTTTAATCTATTTTTTATTTTTATTATGCTCAGTTAGCCACTAGCCATCATTAGTTTTTTAAAATTTAATTTAATTTAATTTTGTTCAGTGTTCCAAAATTCATTGCTTATGCACCACACCCAGTGCTCCATGCAATATGTACCCTCCATAATACCCACCACCAAACCCCCACCAGCTCCCTTCCCAAACCCTCAGTTTGTTTCTCAGAGTCCACAGTCTCTCATGGGTTGTCTCCCCCTCTGATTTCCCCCAACTCCCTTCTCCTCTCCATCTCCCAGTGTCCTCTGTGTTATTCCTTATGTTCCATAACTAAGTGAAATCGTATGATAATTGACTCTCTCTGCTTGACTTATTTCACTCAGCATAATCTCTTCCTGTCCATGTTGATACAATAGTTGGGTATTCATCCTTTCTGATGGAGGCATAATACTCCATTGTATATATGGATCATATCTTCTCCTTCTTCTTCTCCTTCTTCTCCTCTCCCTCCCCCTCTTCCTCCTCTTCCTCCTCCTCCTCCTTCTTCTTTTTAAAGATTTTATTTATTTATTTGACAGAGAGAGATCATAAGTAGGCAGAAAGAGAGAGAGGGAAGCAGGCTTCCTGCTCGATCCCAGGACCCTGAGATCATGATCTGAGCTGAAGGCACCAGCTTAACCCACTGAGCCACCCAGGCACCCCTGGACCTTATCTTCTTTTTTTTTTTAAATTTTAAATTTTCAGCATAACAGTATTCATTTTTGCACCACAATCTTTGTCTGTTCATGTCTTCTGCCCATTTTTTGATGTGATTATCTGTTTTTTGTGTGTTAAGTTTGAGGAGTTCTTTATAGATCTTGGATATCAGCCCTTTGTCTATAGTGTCATTTGCAAATATCTTCTCCCATTCCGTGGGTTGACTCTTTGTTTTGTTGACTGTTTCCTTTGCTGTGTAGAAGCTTTATATTAAAAAATTTTTATTAACATATAATGTATTATTAGCCCCAGGGGTATAGGTCTGTGAATCACCAGGTTTGCATAATTCACATCACTCACCATAGCACATACCCTCCCCAATGTCCATAACCCAACCACGTCACCCTCCCCCTCTCCCCACAGTATCCCTCTGCTTTGTGAGATTAAGAGTCTCTTATGGTTTCTTCTCCCTCCCGATTACATCTTGTTTCATTTTTTCCTTCCCCTACCCCCCCAAACCCTCATGTTGCCTCTCAAATTCTTCATATCAGGGAGATCATATGATAATTGTCTTTCTCTGATAGACTTATTTTGTTCAGCATAATACCTCTAGTTCCATCCATGTCATTGAAAATTCATTTCTTTTGATGGCTGCATAGTATTCCATTGTATATATATACCATCTCTTCTTTATCCATTCATCTGTTGATGGACATCTAGATTCTTTCCATAGTTTGGGTATTGTGAACATTGCTGCTATAAACATTCAGGTGCACATGCCCCTTCGGATCACTACATTTGTATCTTTAGGGTAAATACCCAGTGGTGTGCTGCAGGGTAGCTCTATTTTCAACTTTTTGAGGAACCTCCATGTTGTTTTCCAGAGTGGTTGCACCAGCTTGCATTCCCACCAACAGTGCAGGAGGGTTCCCCTTTCTCCACATCTTTGCTAGCAATTGTCATTTCCTGGCTTGTTAATTTTAGCCACTCTGACAGTGTGAGGTCGTATCTCATTGTGGTTTTGATTTGTATTTCCCTGATGTGGAGTGATGTGGAGCACTTTTTCATGTGTCTGTTGGCCATCTGGATGTCTTCTTTGCAGAAATGTCTGTTCATGTCCTCTGCCTGTTTCTTGATTGGATTATTTGTTCTTTGGGTGTTCAGTTTGATAAGTTCTTTATAGATGTTGGATACTAGCCCTTTATCTGATATGTCCTTTGCAAATATCTTCTCCCATTCTTTCAGTTGTCTTTTATTCTTGTTGACTGTTTCCTTTGCTATGCAAAAGCTTTTGATCTTGATGAATTCCCAATTGTTCATTTTTGCCCTTGCTTCTCTTGCTTTTGGCGATGTTCCTAGGAAGAAGTTGCTGTGGCTGAGGTTGAAGAGGTTGCTGCTTGTGTTCTCCTCAAGGATTATGATGGATTTCTTTCTCACATTGAGGTCCTTCATCCATTTTCAGTCTATTTTTTTGTGTGTGGTGTAAGGAAATGGTCCAATTTCATTTTTCTGCATGTGGCTGTCCAATTTTCCCAACACCATTTATTGAAGAGACTGTCTTTTTTTCCACTGGATATTCTTTCCTGCTTAGTCAAAGATTAGTTGACCATAGAGTTGAGGGTTGATTTCTGGGCTCTCTATTCTGTTCCACTGACCTATGTGTCTGTTTTTGTGCCCCTACCATACTGTCTTGATGATGACAGCTTTGTAATAGAGTTTGAAGTCTGGAATTGTGATGCCACCAACTTTGGCTTTCTTTTTCAACATTCCTCTGACTATTCGAGGTCTTTTCTGGTTCCATATATATTTTAGGATTATTTGTTACATTTCTTTGCAAAAAAACAGATGGTATTTTGATAGGGATTGCATTAAATGTGTAGATTACTTTCAGTAGCATAGACATTTTCATAATATTTATTCTTCCAATCCATGAGCACAAAACATTTTTCCATTTCTTTCTGTCTCCCTCAATTTCTTTCATGAGTACTTTATAGTTTTCTGAGTACAGATTCTTTGCCTCTTTGTTTAGATTTATTCCTAGGTATCTTAAGGTTTTGGGTACAGTTGTAAATGGGATTGACTCCTTAACTTCTTTCTTCTGTCTTGTTGTTGGTGTATGGAAATGCAACTGATTTCTGTGCATTGATTTTATATCCTGACACTTTACTGAATTCCTGTGTAAGTTTTAGCAGATTTGGAGTAGAGTCTTTTGGGTTTCCCACATAAAGTACCATATCATCCACAAAGAGTGAGAGTTTGACTTCTTCTTTGCCGATTTGGATGCCTTTAATTTCTTTTTGTTGTCTGATTGTTGAGGCTAGGACTTCTAGTACTATGTCGAATAGCAGTGGTGGTAATGGACATGCCTGCTGTGTTCCTGACCTTAGTGGAAAAGCTCTCAGTTTTTCTCCATTGAGAATGATGTTCGCTGTGGGTTTTTCATTGATGGCTTTGATGATATTGAGGTATGTATCCTCTATCCCTACACTTTGAAGAGTTTTGATCAAGAAAGGATGCTATATTTTGTCAAATGCTTTTTTCAGCATCTAATGAGAGTAACATATGGTTCTTGTTCTTTCTTTTATTAATGTGTTGTATCACATTGCTTGATTTGTGGATGTTGAACCAACCTTGCAGTCCTGGAGTAAATCCCACCTGATCATGGTGAATAATCCTTTTAATTTACTATTGGATCCTATTGGCTAGTATTTTGGTGAGAATTTTCACATTTGTGTTTATCAAGGATATTGGTCTTTAATTCTCTTTTTTGATGGTGTCTTTGTCTGGTTTTGGGATCAAGGTGATGCTGGCCTCATAAAATGAGTTTGGGAGTTTTCCTTCCATTTCTATTTTTTGGAAGAGTTTCAGAATAGGTATTAATTCTTCTTTAAATGTTTGGTAGAATTCCCCTGGGAAGCCATCTGACCCTGGGCTCTTGTTTGTTAGGAAATTTTTGATGACTGTTTCAATTTTCTTACTGGTTATGGGTCTGTTCAGGTTTTCTATTTCTTCGTGGTTCAGTTTTGGTAGTTTATACATCTCTAGGAATGCATCCATTTCTTCCAGATTGTCAAACTTGGTGGCATATATTTGCTCATAATACATTCTTATAACTGTTTGTATTTCTTTGGTGTTGGTTGTGATCTCTCCTCTTTCATTCATGATTTTATTTATTTGGGTCTTTTCTCTTTTCTTTTTGATAAGTCTGGCCAAGGGTTTAATTAATCTTATTAATTCTTTCAAAGAACCAGCTCCTCATTTTGTTGATTTGTCCTATTGTTTTTTTGGTTTCTGTTTCATTGATTTTTGCTCTGATCTTGATTATTTCTCTTCTGCTGGGTTTAGGATTTTGTTGTTGTTGTTGTTGCTGTTCTTTCTCCAGCTCCTTTAGGTGTAGGGTTAGGTTGTGTATTTGGACCTTTCTTGTTTGTTGAGAAAGCCTTGTATCACTATATATAGCAATGTTTCACTATATTTTCCTCTATGGACTGCTTTTGCTGTGTCCCACAGATTTTGAACAGTTGTGTTTTCATTATCATTTGTTTCTATGGATTTTTAAAAATTCTTCTTTAATTTCCTGGTTGATCCATTCACTTTTTAGTAGGATGCTCTTTAGCCTCCATGTATTTGGATTCTTTCGAAATTTCCTCTTGTGATTGAGTTCTAGCTTCAGAGCATTGTGGTCTGATAATATGCAGTGAATGATCCCAATCTTTTGGTACCAGTTGAAACCTGATTTATGACCCAGGATGTTATCTATTCTGGAGAATATTTCATGTGCACTAGAGAAGAATGTGTATTATGTTGCTTTGGGATAGAATGTTCTGTATATATCTGTGATGTCCATCTGGTCCAGTGTGTTATTTAAGGCCTTTATTTCCTTGTTGATCTTTTGCTTAGATGATCTGTCCATTTCAGTGAGGGGGGTGTTAAAGTCCCCTACTATTATTGTGTTGTTGTTGATGTGTTTCTTTGATTTTGTTATTAATTGGCTTACATAGTTGGCTGCTCTCATGTTAAGGGCATAGATATTTAAAATTGTTATATCTTCTTATTGGACAGACCCTTTGAGTATGATATAGTGACCTTCCTCATCTCTTATTATAGTTTTTGGCTTAAAATCTAATTTATCCAATATAAGGATTGCCACCCCTGCTTTCTTTTGATGTCCATTAGCATGGTAAATTGTTTTCCACCCCCTCACTTTAAATCTGGAGGTGTCTTCGAGTCTGAAATGAGTTTCTTGTGGGCAACATATAGATGGGTTTTGTTTTTTTTAATCCATTCTGATATCCTGTGTCTTTTGATTGGGGCATTTAGCCCATTAACATTCAGGGTAACTATTGAGAGATATGAATTTAGTACCATTTTATTGACTGTAAAGTGACTGGTACTGTCTATTGTCTCTGTTCCTTTCTGGTCTACTACTTTTAAGCTCTCTCTTTGCTTAGAGGACTCCTTTCAAAATTTCCTGTAGCGCTGGTTTGGTGTTTACAAATTCTTTTGGTTTTTGTTTGTCCTGGAAACTTTTTATCTCTCCTTCTATTTTTAATGATAGCCTACCTGGATATAGTATTCTTGGCTGCATGTTTTTCTCATTTAGTGCTCTGGATATATCATGCCTGTTCTTTCTGGCCTGCCAGGTCTCTGTGGATATGTCTGCTGCCAATCTAATATTTTTACCATTGTATGTTACAAACTTCTTGTCCCGGGTCCTTGGGGATTTTCTTTGTCACTAAGACTTGTAAGTTTTACTACTAGATGATGGGGTCTGTACCTATTCTTATTGATTTTAAGGGGGTTCTCTGTTCCTCCTGGGTTTTGATGTTTGTTGCCTTTTCCATATTAGGGAAATTCTCTATAATAATTTGCTCCAATATACCTTCTGCCCCCCTCTCTCTTTCTTCTTCTTATAGAATCCCAGTCTACGGCCATAAGACCCTGAACGCGTCCGATCTTTCTTATAGAATCCCAATTATTCTAATATTGTTTCATCTTATGGTATCACTTATCTCCCAAATTCTCCTCTCATGGTCCAGTAGTTGTTTGTCTCTCTTTTGCTCTGCTTCTTTATTCTCCATCATTTGGCCTTCTATATTACTAATTCTCTCTCTCCTTCATTTATCTTAGCAGTAAGAGTCTATTTTTTATTGCACCTCATTAATAGCTTTTTTGATTCCAGCTTGGTTAGATTTTAGTTCTTTTATTTCTCCAGAAAGGGCTTTTATTTCTCTAGACAGCATTTCTTTAATATCTTCCATGCCTTTTTCGAGCCCAGCTACCACTTTGAGAATTGTCATTCTGAACTCTAGATCTGACATGTTACCAATGTCCATATTGATTAGGTCTCTAGCCTTTGGTACTGCCTCTCTCTTTTTTTTTTTTTTTTTTTTTGTGGTGAGGTTTTCCACTTTGTCATTTTATCCAGATAAGAATATATGAAGGAGAGAATAGAATACTAAAAGGGTGGCAAAGAAACCAGAATAATGTGCATTAACCAAATCAGAAGAAACCCACAAATCGTGGGGTAAGAAAAAGTTCAAATTAAAAAATATATATATATTAGACTGGTGAATAGAAAAAAGCCACTCACTTGATTTTGGGTGTATTTTGGCCTGTTTGAAGACACTGCCTTGGGGCACCTGGGTGGCTCAGTGGGTTAAAGCCTCTGCCATTGACTCAGATCATGATCCCAGGGTCCTGGAATCAAGCCTTGCATCAGGCTCTCTACTCAACAAGGAGCCTGCTTCCCTCCCTCTCTCTCTGCCTGCCTGTTCTGCCTACTTATGATCGCTGTCTGTCAAATAAATATATAAACTCTTAAAAAAAAAAGGAAGACACTGCCTCCCAAAATTTTAAAGAAAGAAAACTTAAATATATATACAAAAATAAGGGTAAAAATGATGAAGGGATGGAATATGACTGTAAAGATGAAAATTTAAAAAAAATTCTAAAAAAGGAGTTGATACGATAAGTTGCTTGGGAAAAGAAAGAAAAAGAAAGTGGAGAGAATTTGCTCAGGCTGGAGACTAGAACAAAGCCCTGTGCTAGATTTAGGGTATATTTTGATTTATTAGAAGAAGTTGTATCCCAAAATTTTTTAGAAGAAACCATATATATATATATATATATATATATATATATATATATATGACTTTATACATATATATATAAAGTTAGATACAAAGAAGGATAAAATATGACTATAATAATAAAGGTTCAAAAGATTTTTTAAAAAGAAAGTTATTGCTAAGATAAACTAGTTAAAAGACATTTAAAGAGAAAAGAGTAAAAGTTTAAAAAATTAGAATAAGAAAAAAAATAAAAAAAAATTAATTAACTTTGCAAGACTAAAGAATCATGGGGAGAAAGCCATGAATTCCATGTTTTGCTTTCTCCTCCTCTGGAATTCCACTGTTCTCCTTGATCAGTGAGCTTGGTCTTGGCTGGACGTTCTTGCTGACCTTCTGGGGGAGGGGCCTATTGTAGTGATTCTCAAATGTCTTTGCTGGAGGTGGAATTGCTCTGCCCTCGCCAGGAGCCTGGCTAAGTAATCTGCTCGGGTTCAATCTCCGGAGGTTTTGTTCCCTCAGCACTTTCTGTAGAGCTCTGGAGGACGGGAATGAAAATGGATGCCTCTCAATCTTTGGCCCAGAGAAGTTGAGAGCTCAGGGACCCACTCATCAGTGCGCTCTTGGAGAAAAGTGCTCAATCACTCCCATCTCCCTGGTCTCTGGCCACACTCTGAGCTCACTTGGCCTGTGACTGAGCATTTCAGTCTCTGGCACACAACCCCATTTGCAATCTCCAAACCGAGCAGATTCCTGCCTCCAGAGAAGGAAGGTGAGGCTCCCAGATCTGTCACTTGGGGTCCCTGCTCAAAGAGCAGTGGTCTGATTGTGCCACAGATCACATTTTAAGTTAATCCCGAGCTGAGAGCTCACTCCTCAGCCCCGTCTCTGTAGCCATCTTCCCCACTCTAATACTTGCGAGCTCTCCTGCACTCAGACACCACCAATCCTTCTGTGACCCCAAGGGACCCGAGACCACAGTGTCCCCACGAGGGCTCCATCTTCGATTAGCCTCTGGAGTGATGTCCCTCAGTGGAGCAGACTTTTAAAAGTTCTGATTTTGTGCTCTTTTCCTCTGCCACTTGCCAGGAACCGGCCCCTCCCCCTGCTGTCTATCTTCCCATCACTTCAGATTCACTCCTCCACACATCCTACCTTTCAGAAAGTGGTTGATTTTCTGTTTCTAGAATTGCTGCTTTTCTTCTCTTCAATCTCCTGTTGGACTTGTAGGTGTTCAGAATGGTTTGATAACTGTCTAACTGAACTCCTGCGACCTGATGTCATCTGAGCCTGCTACTCCTCCACTATTTTTGACTCCTCCTCTGAAGCTTTTGGTCTTGATGAAGTCCCAAAAGTTCATTTTCACTTTTGTTTCCTCTGTCTTTGGGGACATTCTTAACCCACTGAGCCACCCAGGCGCCCCTATGAGGACATTCTTGAAAGAAGTTTCAGTGGGCAATGTCAAAGAGGTTATTGCCTATGTTCTTCTCTAGGATTTTGCTAGATTCCTGCCTCACGTTCAGGTCTTTTATCCAATTCAAGTTTATCTTTGTGCATGGTGAAGAGAATGGTCAAGTTTCATTCTTCTAAACATAGCTGTCCAATTTTCCTAGCATCATTTATTGAAGAGACCCCATCCCCAAACTACTAGAACTCATACAGCAATTCAGTAATGTGGCAGGATACAAAATCAATGTACAGAAATCAGTTGCTTTCTTATACACTAACAGTGAAAATATAGAAAGGGAAATTAGAGAATCAATTACATTTACTGTACTCGAGGAACTACAGAACACTCATGAAAGAAATTAAAGAAGAAACAAAAAGATGGAAGAGCATTCCATGCTCATGGATCAGAGGAATAAACATTCTTAAAATGTCTATACTGCCTAGAGCACTCTATACTTTCAGTGCCATCCCATTCAAAATTCCACTGGAATTTTTCAAAGAGCTGGAACAAACAATCCTAAAATTTGCATGGAACTAGAAGAGACCCCGAATTGCTTTGGAAATGTTGAAAAAGAAAACCAAAACTGAGGGCATCTTGTTGCCTGATTTCAAGCTTTACTACAAAGTTGTGATCACCGAGACAGCATGGTGGAACAGAGTAGAGATCCCAGATATGGACCCTCAACTCTCTGGTAAAATAATCTTCACCAAAGCAGGAAAAAATATACAGCAGAAAAAAAACATCATTAGTTTTTTTTTTTTTTTTTTTTTTTATTTGACAGAGAGAGATCACAAGTAGGCAGAGAGGCAGGCAGAGAGAGAGAGGAGGAAGCAGGCTCCCTGCTGAGCAGAGAGCCCGACGCGGGGCTCAATCCCAGAACCCTGGGATCATGACCTGAGCCTAAGGCAGAGGCTTAACCCACAGAGCCACCCAGGCGCCCCACATCATTAGTTTTTGATGTAATGTTCAATGATTCATTAGTTATGTATAACACCCAGTGCTCATCATAATAAGTGACCTCTCTTGCTGCTTTTAATATTCTTTCTTCATCACTACTTTCTGCCATTTTAATTATTATGTGTCTTGGTGTGGACCTCCTTGGGTTGATTTTGTTGGGGACTCTCTGTGAATCCTGGGTCTGAATTTTTGTTTTTGTCCCCAGATTTGGGAAGTTTTCAGCTATTATTTCTTCAAAAAAATATTCTGCCCCCTTTTCTCTCTTTTTCTTTGGGGATTCCTATAATATGAATGTTATTATGCTTAATGGTGTCACTGAGTTCCCTAAGTATACTTTCATTGTTTAATTACTATTATTCTTTCTCCTACTTAGCTTGATTGTTTTCCATTACTCTATATTCCAGGTCACTGATCCGTTCTTCTGCTCCCTATAGTCTACTATTCATTTCATCTAGTGTATTTTTAATTTTAGTTCTTGAGTTCTTCTTCTCTGGCAGGTTCTTTTTTATGTTCCCCATCTCTTTGTTAAGGGTCTCAGTGAGGTCCTCCACTCTTTTCTCAAGTCCAGTGAGTATCTTTATGACCATTATTTGAAATTCTTTATTAGGCATATTACTTATCTCTGTTTCATTTAGCTCTGTTGGTGTGGTTTTGTTCTCTTCTTTCATTTATCCCATATATTCCTCTGACTCCTCATTTTGTCTAACTCTCAGTGTTTCTATGTGTTAGGAAAGTCAGCGCTGTCTCCTGCTCTTGAAAGTAATGACCTTATGAAGAAGAGGTCCTGTAATGCCCTGCAGGGCAGTGTCCCATGTTCACCAGAACCTGGTTCTTCAGGGGGGTTTTAAATGATGTGTTGCATACACCTTGATGTTATGGCTGAGCCACTTCTGCCTTCTGTCCAGTATTCTGCAGTGGCTCTCTGCCTGTTGTGGGTAGGATTTGGTCCCTGTGTTGTGAATGTAAGTCTGGGGCCATCTTAGGCTTAAGTTGAGTCAGACCAGGCATTTGCCAGAGATGTGGTAATACAGAACTTCAGGGTACTGTCCCTGTGTTGTCTCCTGAGAGAAGATTGGTGGGTGGAGCCTATAGTCAGACCAGATGTCTGTGCCTAGCCCACTGATGGGGCTGCAGTCAAACCACTGTGTATGGTTATCCTCCCCTTTCCTCTGGGGCTGGAGTCACTTTTGAGTGCTGCTGGTCCCCACTGGAACTGTTTGCATATTATCTGGCTTATTGTACCACTTGAGGTAAGCTGTGGCAAAGGGCGTATTGGAGAGGGCAGGTCCAAAGGAAAACACAGAGGTAGGCCTGCAGTGTCAGTCAGGTTAACATGGGTCTGCTGTGGAAGGATCTCTGGACCCAAGGCATGGGTGGAGGGGGAATACCCACAGGAAAATGCAGGTTAGGGTGCTCTCTTAGGAAGTTGAGTAGCAAGTGTTGGTGCTATGCTTGTTCTCATGTGGCTAGGCTGTGGGGCAGGGGAGGGGAATGGTTCCTGCCAGCTCTTTTGTTCTTGGAGAAGTCTCCCAATGATCCCTGTTCGTCCAGTACATGCTTTGAGATTAGTAAGTAAATGCACCTCCTGCATACTCCAGGCATTTTTCAAATGCTGCTTCTATGCTATATCTCTATAAGACTGTTTTTTGTGCTGTCTCTTTAAGGGCAGGGACTTTAGCCTTCTGGCTCTCCCATAGTTGAGTCCACTGATTTTTAAAATTCTAGGTGTTAAGCCTCACTGATTGTAAGAACTCATGATATTTGGTCTGCCTAGTTTTCAAAGACATATGTTATGGGAATTTGTCTTCCTGTGTGGGCTCCCTGGTGTGAGGGTCAGTTTCTTTCTCCTTTCTGCACCGGAGGTGTCCCTCCCTCCTTTGGAGAGCCCTGCGGTCAGTTTAGCTCCCAACTTTGTCTCCACCCTTCCTATCCTCTTTGATGTGGCCACTTCTCTACATTTAGCTGTGGAGAGTTTGTTCTGCCAGTCTTTGGGTCATTTTTCTGGTTATTTACACTGATGTGAGTGTTACCTAGTTGTATCCGTGGGATGAGGGGAGCTCAGGGTCCTACTCTGTCATCTTCCCTGGTAGTCTATTTATTTTTTTAGATTGTAATAAAACATATATTACATAAAATGTATCATTTTAATCATTTTCAAGTGTACACTTTAGTGGTATTAAGTGCATTTATGATGTAAAACATTCAGGAGCATCTATCTCTATAACCCTTTATGTCTTATAAAGCTAAAACCCTGTACTCAATAAGCAATAATTTTCCCTTCTCCCAGCCACTCAGACCTTGGATAACATTCTACTATCCATTTCTATAGTTTTAGCTCTCTAAATAAATTAGAATAATACAGTATTTTTCTCTGACTGATTTATTTCTACTCGTATAGTATTATTCAAGTTTCATCCATGTTATAGCATATTTCAGAATTTCCTTTATTTTAAAAACAGAGTAATATTTCATTGTATGTGTATGCCACATTTTCTTGTATATTCATCTGCTGAAGGACACTTGGGTTGCTTCCAAATTTTAGCTTTTGTGAATAATGCTGCAATGAATATATATCTCCTTGAGACCCTGTTTCAACTCTTTTAGGTATATATCCAGAAGTGGAATTGCTGGATTGTATGTTAATTCTATTTTTAAATTTTTTTAAAGATTTTATTTATTTGACAGAGATTACAAGTAGGCAGAGAGGCAGGCAGAGAGAGAGAGAGAGGAGGAAGCAAGCTCCCTGCTGAACAGAGAGCCTGATGTGGGGCTCAATCCCAGGACCCAGGGACCACGACCTGAGCTGAAGGCAGAGGCTTTAACCCACTGAGCCACCCAGGTACCCCTCTATTTTTAACTTTTTAAGAAAATGCCATTTTGTTTTCCACAGCAGCTATATCATTATACTCTTCCAAAAAATGATGCACAAAGATTCCATTTTCTCCACAACCTCCCCAATACTTGCTGCTTTTGTTCTTTTCATGGTAGCCATTGTAATGACTCATTGCAGCTTTGACTTGCATTTCCTTATGATTTGAGATATTGGGCATTTTTCGTCTGCTTATTGGTCATGTGTCTATCTGTTTTGCAGAAGTGTTTTAGTCCTTTGCCCATTTTTGAATTGGGTTGTTGGTTTTTTATTGTTAAGTTTTAGAAGTTCTCTCTATGTTCTGAATATTAGTTCTCTATCAGATATGTAATTTACAAGTATTTTCTCCCATTCTGTGGTTGCTTTTTAACTGTGGCCATCATCCTTTGAAGCATAATTTAAAAAATTTTCATGAAGTCCAATTTGTCTATTTTTGTTGTTGTTGTTGTCTGTGACTTTGGTGTTGGATTCAAAAATTACCAAATCCAATGTCATGAAGTCTTTGCTGTATTCTTTTCTGGGAGTTCTTACAGTTTTAAGTCTTACATTTAAGTATTTGATCCATTTTGGCTTAATTTTTGTCTATGGCATTAGGTACAAGGTCCAATTTCACTCTGTTGCATTTGGATATCCAGAACCAATTGTTGAAAGGACTGTCCTTCCCCATTAAATGCTTTCAGCACCTTTGTTAAAAATCATTTGACCATAAACATAAGAGTTTATTTCCAGTCTCTCTACTCTATTCCATTCGTCTACATGTTGATCTTTATGTCACTATCGTACTGTATTGTTTACTTTCTCTTTGTATTGTTTTAAAATCAGAAATACGAATCCTCCAGTTTTGTTCTTATTTCTCAAGATTGCTTTGGCTATTTTGGGGTCTTTAGAGAATTTTAAGATGGGCTTTTCTATTTCTGTATAAAAAGTTAATTGGAATTTTGATAGATATTGCTTTGACTTTGTAGATTGCTTTGGGTACTATTGACATCTTAATAATATTAAGTATTACAGATCATTAATGAGGTGTCTTTCCATTTATTTATGTCTAAATTTCTTTCAGAAATATTTTGTAATTTTTATTGTATAAACCTTTTACCTTTTTGGTTAAGTTATTTCCCAAGAATTTTGTTCTTCTTGATACTATTTTTAAACAACTTGTCTTTATAATTTCTTTTCCAGATTTTTCACTATTAGCATACAGGAAAACAACTGACTTTTTTGTGTTGACTTTTTATCCTGTTACTTTGCTGAATGCTTTTATTAATTCTAATGGGTTTTGTTTGTTTCTTTTTCTTTTTGATTGTATTCATTTGTTTTTCATAGAATTGTTAAGAATTTCTACATCTAAGCTCATATCTTTGGCAAACAGAAATAATTTTACTTCTTCATTTCTTTTTATTTTCTTTTCTTGCCTAATTTTCTCTGGCTAGAACTTCCAGTTCTATGGTAAATAGAAATGGTGAAAATGAACATTCTTACTTTATTGTTGGTCTTAGAGGAAAAGCATTCAGTGTTTCACAATTGAATATGATCACCATGGGCTTTCCACAAATGGCTTTTTATTATGATGAAATAGATTCTTTCTCTATTCATCAGTGAAGCCCCTAGGTCTAGGGCTTTCCCTTGTTGAGAGATTTTTGATTACTGATTCAGTCTTCTTACTAGTTATAGATCTTTTCAGATTTTTAAATTTTTCATAATTCAGTCTTGATAAATTTGGTGTTTCTAGAATTTGTGCATTTCAATCAAGTTATCAAATTTTTAAAGCATACAATAGTTTATAGTACCCTTTTATAATTCTTTTTTATTTTAAATTCAATAGTTTCAGATGTAGTGTTCAACAATTCATCAGTTGCATATAACACCCAGTGCTCATCACATCACATATTCTCCTTAATGTCAATCACCCAGTTACCCCATTCCCCCATCTACCTCCCCTTAGGCCATCCTCAGTTTGTTTCCTATAGTTAAGTCTCCCATGGTTTGTCTACTCTCTGATTTCTTCGTATTCAGTTTTCCCACCCTTCTTTATGATCTTCTGCATTGTTTTTTATATTCCACATATAAATGAAACCTTATGATAATTGTCTTTCTCCGACTGACTTATTTCACTTAGCATAATACCCTCAAGTTCCATCCTCATCGATGTAAAAAATAGTCACCAAGATACTAGCCAGTAGGATCCAATGGTACATTGAAAGGATTATTCACCACGACCAAATGGGATTTATTCCTGGGCTGCAAGGTTGTTCAACATTCGCAAACAAATCAACATTATACATCACATTAATAAAATAAAGGATAAGAACCATATGATCCCCTCAACTGATGCAGAAAAAGCATTGAGAAAATACAGCATCATTTCCTGATTAAAACTCTCCACAGTGTAGGGTTAGAGGGAACATACCTCAATATCATAAAAGCCATCTATGAAAAGCCCATAATGAATATCACTCTCAATGGGGAAAAACTGAGTGCCTTCCCCCTAAGGTCAGAAACACGACAGGGATGTCTGCTCTTATCACTGTTGTTCAACATAATACTAGTAATCAGATGACAAAACAAAAGACATTAAAATTGGCAAGGGAAAAGTCAAATTCTCAGTCTTCACAGATGCCATGTTACTTTATATGGAAAACCCAAAAGACTCTACCCCAGAATTGCCAGAACTCATACAGCAAAAACAATGCACAGAAATCAGTTGCATTTCTCTACATTAACAATGAGACCAAGGGAAGATAAATTAAGGAATCAATCCCATTTACAACTGCACCTAAACTACAAGATACCTAGGAATAGTTCTTTTTATTTCTATAAATTTGGTAGTAATGTCCCTATTTTCATTTCTGATTTTAGCAAGTTGATTTTTTTTCCTCTTTATTCTTAGTTTAGCTAGCTAAGCTTGTCAATTTGGCTAATCTTTTCAAAGAATCAACCTTTGATTTCATTAATTTTCTGCTATTTAAAAAAATTTTATATTTTGTGGTCTTTGTTCTAATCTTTATTATTTCCTTCCTTCTTCTAAATTCTAAATTCAACCAAATTTAGGTTGCAAGGTTAGGTTTTTGATTTCAGATTTTTCTTCTTTTCTTTTCTTTCTTTCTTTCTTTCATTTTAGTTTATATAAATTGTTTATAGTTTGCAGCTATAAAATTTCCCCTTAGCTTTCATTATGTTCTACAAGCTTTGGTATGTTTGTGTTTTCATTTTCATTTATCTCTAAGTATTTTTTTTTCCTTTAAAAAATTAATTTATTTGACAGAGAGGGAGAGAGAGAGCACAGGCAGAGGGAGAGGGAAAAGATGAAGGCTTTCTGCTGAGCAGGAAGCCCTATTCAGGGCTTGATCCCAAGACCCTGGGATCATGACCTTAGCTGAAGGCAGATGCTTAACCAACTGAGCCACCCAGGTGCCCCAGGTGCCCTTCCTCTCTAGGTATTTTCTAATTTCCATTGTGATTTCTTTTTTGATCTTTTGGGTGTTTTAAGAGTTTGTTGTTTAATATCCAAAAATTTGTCCATTTTTTCAGTTTTACTTCTGTTATTAATTTCTAACTTCATATTCATCTTGTTGTAGTTGGTGTAAATTTTTTGTATAGTATCTCTATCATTACAGATACATCTATTAAGATTTTACTTGTGGCCTAACATATGGTTTATTCCACAAAATGTCCCTTTTTGCCTTTGATAAGAATGTGTATGCTGTTGATGTAGGGTAGAATGTTCTGTAAATATGTTAGAAATATTCAGTTCACTGTATTAAGTCTTGTATCTTCTTACTTATGTCTGAGTGTTCTACCCATTATTGAAAGTGGGGGATTAATGTCTTCAACTCTTACTATAGATCTGCTCATTTTTCCTTTTGTCAGTTTTGATTCATATATTTCAATGATTTGTCAATAAATGTATAAATGTTTTTAATAGTTATATCTTTTTGTTCTATTGAATCTTTTATTATCAATACTTTGTCTCATTTTTTGGGTTTGTTTTAATGTCTATTTCACCTCAGATATTTTAGTCTTATGTAGTATTGTTCAATTTTCTATTTTTTGTTACATTTTTTCATCCTTTTACTTTCAACTTATTTTTGTCTTTGGATCTAAATGGAGTGTCTTATAAATGAAATATAGTTGCAACATGAGTTTTAATCCATTCTGGCAATCTCTGTCTTTTGATTGGAAAATTGAATCCATTTACATTTAAAGTAATTACTGTCATGAAAAACTGATTTCTGTCACTTGCTGTTTGTTTTCTATTTGCCTTATACATATTTTGCCCCCCATTTATTGCATACTTTCTTTTTTGATGTTTTTTATTTTGTAATAAAATGTTTAAATTTATTTCTTATTTTCTTTTGTATATATTCAATAGCCATTCACTTTGGGGTTATCATGGAGATTAAAGGTAACATCTTAAAGTTCCAGCATTCTTATTTGAATTTATAGCAGTTTAACTTCAGTAATATGCAAAAACTCTGCTCCTTTACAGTTCTGTCCCCACAACTTTTGGTAAGTTATTGATGTCATGAATTTATATTCTTATACATCGCATGCCCAAAAATATAACTAATGATTTTTAAAAATTCTTTAGTCTCTTAAATTTTGTAGAAAAGATAATGTGCAATTTTGCACCCAATTTATAATAACACTAAGTTTTAGACTAATACTCTTTAAAAACTATGAGTCTCTTTAATCATGTAGAAAACAAAAAGGGTTGCAAACCATTGTTACAATAATACTAGCTTTTATAACTGCCCATATATTTACCTTCACTGAGATCTTTCTTCATATGGCTAATAGTTATTATCTAGTGTCCTTTCATTTCATCTCACAGGACTCTCTTGAGAATTTCTTACAGAGCATTTCTCATGGTAATGAACTCTCTAAGCTCTTGTTCACTTGGGACTATCTTAATTTCTCCCTCACTTTTGAAGGGCAGTTTTGATGGTTTAAGATTCTTGATTAAAAGTTTTTCTTTTTAGGACTTTGAATATGTATGTTCACTGTCTTCTGCCTTCCAAGGTTTCTGATGAAAAGTCTGCTGATTATTTATTGAGAATCCTTTATACATGACAAGTGTCTTCTTTCTTGCAGCTTTCAGGATTCTTTGTCTTTGTCTTTCAAATAGTTGATTATAATGTATCTCAGTGTGGATCTCTTTGGGTTCATCTTCCCTGCAGTTTCTTGAGCTTCTGAGATGTTTATATTCAAGAATTTCATCAGCTTTGGAAAGTTTTTAAGCATTATTTCTTCAAATATTCCTATTGTCATTTCTTTTTTTTTTAAATTTATTTTCAGCATAACAGTATTCATTATTTTTGCACCACATCTAGTGCTCCATGCAATCCATGCCCTCCATAATACCCACCACCTGGTACCCCAACCTCCCACCCCCCGCTTCTTCAAACCCCTCAGATTGTTTTTCAGAGTCCATATAGTCTCTCATGGTTCACCTCCCCTTCCAATTTCCCCCAACTCCCTTCTCCTCTCTAACTCCCCATGTCCTCCATGCTATTTGTTATGCTCCACAAATAAGTGAAACCATATGATAATTGACTCTCTCTGCTTGACTTATTTCACTCAGCATAATCTCTTCCAGTCCCATCCATGTTGCTACAAAAGTTGGGTATTCGTCCTTTCTGATGGAGGCATAATACTCCATAGTGTATATGGACCACATTTTCATTATCCATTCGTCCGTTGAAGGGCATCTTGGTTCTTTCCACAGTTTGGCGACCATGGCCATTGCTGCTATAAACATTGGGGTAGAGATGGCCCTTCTTTTCATGACATCTGTATCTTTGGGGTAAATACCCAGGAGTGCAATTGCAGGGTCATAGGGAAGTTCTATTTTTAATTTCTTGAGGAATCTCCACACTCCAAAGAACTCCAAGAACTGGAGAACTCAAGTTCTCCAAAGAGGCTGCACCAACTTGCATTCCCACCAACAGTGGAAGAGTGTTCCCCTTTCTCCACATCCCCTCCAACACATGTTGTTTCCTGTCTTACTAATTTTGGCCATTCTAACTTGTGTAAGGTGATATCTCAATGTGGTTTTAATTTGAATCTCCCTGATGGCTAGTGATGATGAACATTTTTTCATGTGTCTGATAGCCATTTGTATGTCTTCATTGGAGAAGTCTCTGTTCATATCTTCTGCCCATTTTTTGATATGCTTGTCTGTTTTGTGTGTGTTGAGTTTGAGGAGTTCATTATAGATCCTGGATATCAACCTTTTGTCTGTACTGTCATTGGCAAATATCTTCTCCCATTCCGTGGGTTGCCTCTTTGTTTTCTTGACTGTTTCCTTTGCTGTGCAGAAGCTTTTGATTTTGATGAAGTCCGAAAAGTTCATCTTCGCTTTTGTTTCCTTTGCCTTTGGAGACACATCTTGAAAGAAGTTGCTGTGGCTGATATCGAAGAGATTACTGCCTATGTTCTCTAGGATTCTGATGGATTCCTGTCTCACATTGAGGCCTTTTATCCATTTTGAGCTTATCTTTGTGTACGGTGTAAGAGAATGGTCGAGTTTCATTCTTCTACATATAGCTGCCTAGTTTTCCCAGCACCATTTGTTGAAGAGACTGTCTTTTTTCCCCTGTATATTTTTTCCTGTTTTGTTGAAGATTATTTGACCATAGAGTTGAGGGTCCATACCTGGGCTCTCTACTCTGTTCCACTGGTCTATGTGTCTGTTTTTATGCCAGTACCATGCTGTCTTGGTGATCACAGCTTTGTAGTAAAGCTTGAAATCAGGTAACGTGATGCCCCCCATTTTATTGTCATTTCTTATTCTGAGACTCCCAAATGTGTATGTCTGTCCCTTGGTGTCCCATATGTCCTTTTGACCCTAATCACTTTTCCTTAATCTTTTTTCTTTTGTTCTTTAGACTGAATACTGTCAATGATCCTATCTTTAAGTTTGCTGATTCTTTCTTTTGTCTGCTCAAATCTGTCTTTGAATCCCTTCAGTGAAATTTTCATTTCAGTTATTATACTTTTTACTTTAGAATTTCTTTTTGGTTTCTTTCTAAGTTTTTATAAAATCTCTTTAATGATATTTCCATTTTGTTCATACCCCATTTTTCTTGTCTTCTTCACATTATTTTTTAGCTCTTTGAGCATCTATGAGAAAGTTGTTTTAGGGGCATCTGGGGGGCTCAGTGGGTTAAAGCCTCTGCCTTCGGCTCAGGTCATGATCCCAGGGTCCTGGGATCGAGCCCTGCATCGGGTTCTCTGCTCCGTGGAGAGCCAGCTTCCTCCTGTCTCTCTGCCTGTCCCTCTGCCTGCCTATCTGCCTACCTCTCTACCTACTTGTCATCTCTGTCTATCAAATAAATAAATAAAATCTTTAAAAAAAAGTTGTTTTAAAGTCTTTGTCTAATAGATTCTCCATCAAGTCTTTTTCTAAAGATAGTTTCTATTGATTATTCTTCCTTTGAATATGCCTTATTTTTCTGTTTCTTTATATACCTTGTGCTTTTATATTAAAGATTGAATATTCAAATTTAATGATGCGTTAGTTCTGGAAATTAGATTCTACCTTACTCCATGGGTTTGCTAGTTGTTTTTGTTTTGTTTTGTTTTGTTTTGAGGCAGACTATTTTTTTAAAAGATTTTTATTTATTTATTTGATATATATAGAGAGATCACAAGTAGCCATCAAGGTAGGCGGGGCGGGGGAAGCAGGACCCCTGCTGAGCAAAGAGCCTGATGTGGGGCTCAATCCCAGGACCCTGGGATCATGACATGAGCCGAAGGCAGAGGCTTAACCCACTGAGTCACCCAGGCACCCCAAGGCAGACTCTTTCTATGCCAAAGATTAGAAGAGATGTAAACATAGGTCTCTTCAGGCTTTTTCTGAGTCTGTGCTTTTCCTTGGGAATATACTTTTTAACTTTCCCTGTGTTTGCAGTTGTTTTTCAATGTCCCCATCTTTAATTTCTAGTCTCCAAAAGAGGAAAAAGAGAAAAATGAAGGGAGGAAGAAAAAGAACCTTTTAAGTCCCCTGAAATTCATTTCAGCCAGAGAGGAGGGGCCTCCAGCAATGGGAGGAAGTGTAAGAACAAGGTCACCCACCTCTTTGCATGACTGTGATCAGAAGCATAGATCTCAGATATTTGTAGGACAGAGCCCTTTTTGTCTGGCTTTTAGTAGAATCTGCTCTTGGAATGTATTCATAGCTGCCTGCCATGGGGCTTGAGGGTAGGAGGTGGTAGCTGCTACTATCTAAGAGTTGAAATTGAATGAAATGAACTGTTCTTTGCTTTCCAAGACTTACTCTGGAAGTTGAAAACCTTCAATAGACTCCAGAGTTCCAAAATAGTTAAATCAGATAAATTCTGCCCATACAATTGTTTTCTAGGTAAACAGAACATTTCCTAATGTTTCCCACCACCACACTATCTTCCCAGAATACTCTTTTCCTTGAGGAAATTTGACTTTTGTTTTCTTGAAAGCTGCTGAAGTTAAGATGAGTTCAATGACCAGGGAGACTTTCTGACTGTGACAACTGGAAATAAAGAAATGACAAAAATATATTGCATGTGTGTGTTGCTTTTTTTACTTAACAAGGTATTTTTATATGCACATGTCATTTCATCTTCCCAGTATCCCTACTGCAAAGCAAAGAAATGTCTAAAATGCCCATCTTACAGAAGAGGAATTTATTTCAGAACGCTTAGATTGTCCTGAGTGGGACAGCTAGTTGTTGCAGACTTTGACTCAGAAGTAGGCCATTTGGATTTTAGTGCTTGCTCTATAATACTTCTCAGCATAATCAGTAGTGGTTATGAGAAAAAAGGATGAGTTTAGATTGAAGAGCATTAAACATTAGGTACACTCCCTCATGTACCCAACGCTGTTCCCAATACAAATATGTTTGATTCAGGACAATTTGTTTCTACAATTTAAACCTTTACTCCTCTGCAGAGACCAGACTTCTTTTTTTCTCCCCTTGTTACTTTCCTTCCTCCAAGCCTGTTCTTGTGAAAAGAATTGATATATCTAAACTTCACAAGTGCTTCCTTATATTTCAGCTATTGACAGATTTAAAGTCTAAATCATGGGGCAGAAATATGACACAGTAGGCATCTAAGGGTTGGAAAATAACATTTTAATCAGGTTGAATTTTTCAGTTTCTGGATTCACCCTGTGTAGATAGTGCTTTCTTGTTCTGCCTGGCCACTGTGTAGATTCCATATGATATGGGTTTATAGATATAGAAGAGCCTTATATGCAGTGCTCCCATTTTGTAGATGGAAAGCTAATGCCCAAAGAGGTAAACCAATTTTTTAAGGTCATTCTATGCAAATTTAACCTTTGTTTTGTTGACAGATGATTCAGTTAAGCCCTAGCTCAGTGATTAGTGATCTGTGGAAAGTTCCAGTTCCATCTGACCCTGCCAGAGAGATTTAGTACACAGAATATTTGCTAGGGAATGTCCTTAGAATCAACACCTGTGGAAAGAAAGGGGCATATGCAGGAGAGGGCAGGGGGAGAAGTGGAGCTGTCATAGGCAAACTCAGTTTCTGGTCACTTAAACCAACACCACAAGAAACTCTGGAGCTATAATGATCCATCAGGGCTGTCCCAATTTGATTACAATAACCAGGACTTTCTAGTCCAGCCTCCCTCTTTTGGATATGAGCCATACCACGAAGGTATCACCTTGGGCAAAGAAGCTCTACACCTGAGGCAATCCCTGGAGGGTTGACAACTGAAGGCATTCTGTAATAGCAGTTCCAGCAACGGGGTCAACCAGACCTTCCTTGAAGGGGGGAATCAAAGCAGTGCCTCTTCACATCCATCATAAGAGCCTTGCCAAATTGGAGGATTAGAGATTGTGTCCAAGTGTTATCAACACTTATTGCAAAACTTGGACTTGGAATGAGGATTCTCTGGCTATGATCCCCTTTCTTTACCATTCTCCTTTGCTATTAGAATCCAAAATCTTTCTTAGGGGTTTGTGATTTGGAATTATTTGTGATTCTTAGATATGAGCTGTTGAACTGTGAAGAGACTTGCCAATCTGGTTGGCTCAATCTATTTATCTTCATGCTCAACCACCACAACAAAAACATTTCAGTCTATCCCTGAAGGTTTAACAGATCCTGATATAGAGCAGAATACTTAATACCAAGCTCTCCAAATCTCTCCAAACTCTGTAACTTAAAAAAAAAAAAATCTGTTTACTCCATTCTCCCTGGAGCTACATGTTGATAAATGATTACCCTAAGGAATTTTCTGAATTTTCTGACATCTTTTGTGTCTGCAGACATCATTCTTCATCTGATGAGTACTGAACCAAAATTCTCCAGTACCATAGAGAATTTAAGGATATGATTGAGACTTTGTTATGAACTGACACAGGCTTCACCTATGACTTGAACTCAGTCATTATATTCCATCTGCTCACTATATGGACATGTCAATGTCTTGTTTATTTTTTAAGCATTTGCTCAAAGGCTACCTCCTCCAAAAGGATTAAATGATTTAATACTTAAAAAAAATCCTCAAACATACCTATGAAAAGGATTCTATAATAATAATAATAATAATAATAATAATAATTATTATTATTCAAAGCCATTAAAAAGATAATAATAATAATTATTTTTATTTTTAATGGCTTTGAGTCTTTTGCATGGAGTTCTGTAATACACACTCTACAGCCTATTCCTTGGTGTGTTAAAGGCAAAAAGATATATTTTTTCCCACATACCATTGCTACTTGCAGCTGTGGTTTCAGAGATGATAACTGTGTTTGACTATAACTACTACTTGGTCCACACCCCAGGCATAGTGTTCAAGCAGTGGCACAGAAAGGAGAGAATAATAGAGAGAGTGCCAGAGTCATCCACAAGGCACTGAATCACAGGAACTTCGAAACCACCTGTCCCAAATGCCCCAACAATACCTCAAGCCAGTTGACCCTGTGTTTCTGTGGCACTCCTTCTTCAATGTGGTAAAGTGTGGTAAAGTGGTACATCCCATCTCTAGAAAACTGTCTTAAAACTTTCTTAATTTAAGAAAAAATATAACTCTGGAACTTTCATCAGACTTCTTTTTCTGTTTTCTGGGACCAAGTGGACCAATTTCCTTCCCTCTTCTTTAAAACTGCCCTTTAATATATGGAGGCACCTATTGTAGCTGATCACTCTAGAACACACTTGTAGAACTATGCCTTGTATATTGACTGGCTTCAAAGGCACTTTGTGTTACCTAGTTTCCTGCTTCATTTTTGGTGGCTGAGTATGGACTACAGATTAAATTTGATTCTTGGGTGGGTTAGTATCACAGTTCTCTCTTGTAGTCTGGTCTGGAAATTCCTTTCTCTTTCTTTCTACTTACCTAAATGTGACCTTTTAAAAAAAGACTGTTTATGTATGCCAATGCCGAAGAATGCCATGGCTCAATATCTTCTTCTGAGTAATCATTGCTGTAATCTTCTTTTAGGGACACTTATAGCTATGTGCCCAGTTCTTGCCATGCCCCCTCTGCGGAGCTAGAGAGAGTTATGCTCTTGGGCTGAGGATTTAGGATTGAATCTTACCATGTGGTTCTTTCCCTGATTCTATCTGCTTTGTAAAATTGGTATAAGTAAACATGACAGTGAAGCCCACAGAGAGAATTGATGCTACTGAAAAGATGAAGGAAGACAGACTGTTTGGATGTATGTGAGCACCAGGTTTTCTTTACATTCATTTTAAAAGTTGCTATTTTTTGTAAATGGTAATACATTTATGTGGTTCAAAAATCCAAACAATGTTAACAAATATAAACAGAAAATCTGGCTCCCACCCCTGTCTCTATTCACTCTGTTTTCCCTTCCTTACTGTGTTTATCCTTTTACGGTTTATTTTTAAAATGACAAGCAAATATAAATGCATATACGTATTTCTCCCCCTTTTTGCACAATGGGTAATTATAGCAGAAACCAGTAATGCTCACCAATATTCATGTTCTCCTCTATGTAGGAGAGACTTAGTGTGTATTTGCATGAGAAACTGACAAGAAGGAAATATATCATAAATCTACCACATTTTCTAATGCATTGTCACATCAAAAAAACTGTGACTCAGGACTGATAATGCTTTTATGTTTTCTTCAGTTCCTCATATTTGCATCAATAAGACACTGGCTGTGAAATTTGGACTGCTCCAAAAAAGCGCAAACATTCACTTAAGATACGGCCACAGAAGATAGTGGGTAAAGAAGTACTTCCCAAGGAGGAGCCAGTTGCAATAGCAACAAATGGACAGGAGATCTTCTCCCAATGGCAGCATCAATACCCAGTCAACTAATCTTCCCCACTCCCATTTTAAAAGCTCTTCAACTGCCTTTCCAGGGGAGATTTAAGAATTGCTATGGACAATCACTTCTGTGTATCTCCCATCCTTCCTTTTTCTGAATGAGTATCATTATTTTGGTAATCCTTCATTATTACACAATTACATATTCCATGTAGCTCCAAGGTTACTAGACCATAAGGAGATATATCCAGGTTCGACAGAAAGGATCGAATCAGATATGCTGAATTTAGTGGATTCAGACTTTTGAGTTTGGTGCAGTTACTAGATAGGACTCTGTGTTGTGTTCTTTGGGAGAATGTAAGTATGTTCAATATGTTGAAGAAGAATGAACTAGAAGTTTGATGGCCAGAATGGCACCCTATGGAATACATGGCTAGTGCTCTTTAATATCAATGTATTTTCTTCCTCCTGAGCATACAGGTAGACTACATTTTTCTTGTCTTTCTTGTGGTTCAAGGTGACCACATGACTGAGTTTTGACTAATGAAAAAACAGAAGTTATGTGCCCCTTTTCAGGTTTGTCCATAAAAACCTTCTTCATGTGATTCTTACTCTCTTGGCATTCATCTGCTGGCTGAACAGTGCAGACCCCAAAGACTTAGAGGAGGAAAGAGTCACAGAATCGTATGGATCCCTGACTTATAGCCTAGAGCAGAACTCATCAGGAATTTGCTCTTCAGATCTCCTTTTGAGCTGGATGGTAAATCCTCTTCCTCTTCTTCCAGCCATTACCTCCTTGAACGCCTGACCAGATGCCAGTGCTCTTCACAGGTTCATGTACCACTAGAAGTGTGTTTGTCTTGGAAGCTTTTTACCTCCCTTTTTATTTCCAGTGACAGACAGCCTAGCTGCATATAGTATTCTTGGCTGAATATTTTTCTCATTTAGTGCTCTGAATATTTCCTGCCTGTCATTTCTGGCCTGCCAGCTCTCTGTGGAGAGGTCTGCTGCCAAACTAATATTTCTACCATTGTATGTTACAGACCTCTTCTCCTGAGCTGCTTTCAGAATATTCTCTTTGTCACTGAAATTTGTAAGTTGATGATGGGGTGTTGACCTATTTTTATTGATTTTGAGGGGGGCTTCTCTGTGCCACCTGGATTTTGATATTTGTTTCCTTCCCCAAATTAGGGAAGTTCTCTGCTATAACTTGCTCCAATATACCATCTGCCCTTCTCTCTTTCTTCGTCTGGGATCCCAATTATTCTAATATTGTTTCATCTTATGGTATAACATATCTCTTTAATTCTCTCATCATGGTCCAGTAGTTGTTTATCTCTCTTTTTCTCAGCTTCTTTATTCTCCATCATTTGGTCTTCTATATCATTTATTCTCTCTTCTGCCTCATTTATCCTAGCAGTTAGAATCTCCATTTTTTTTTTTTTACTTTTAATTTTTTATTTTTTATAAACATATATTTTTATCCCCAGGGGTACAGGTCTGTGAATCACCAGGTTTACACACTTCACAGCACTCACCAAAGCACATACCCTCCCCAATGTCCATAATCCCACCCCCTTCTCCCAAACCCCCTCCCCCCAGCAACCCTCAGTTTGTTTTGTGAGATTAAGAGTCACTTATGGTTTGTCTCCCTCCCAATCCCATCTTGTTTCATTTATTCTTCTCCTACCCACTTAAGCCCCCATATTGCATCACCACTTCCTCATATCAGGTAGATCATATGATAGTTGTCTTTCGCTGCTTGACTTATTTCGCTAAGCATGATACACTCTAGTTCCATCCATGTTGTCACAAATGGCAAGATTTCATTTCTTTTGATGGCTGCATAGTATTCCATTGTGTATATATACCACATCTTCTTGATCCATTCATCTGTTGATGGACATCTAGGTTCTTTCCATAGTTTGGCTATTGTGGACATTGCTGGTATAAACATTCGGGTGCACGTACCCCTTTGGATCACTACGTTTGTATCTTTAGGGTAAATACCCAATAGTGCAATTGCTGGGTCATAGGGCAGTTCTATTTTCAACATTTTGAGGAACCTCCATGCTGTTTTCCAGAGTGGCTGCACCAGCTTGCATTCCCACCAACAGTGTAGGAGGGTTCCCCTTTCTCCACATCCTCGCCAGCATCTGTCATTTCCTGACTTGTTTATTTTAGCCATTCTGACTGGTGTGAGGTGATATCGCATTGTGGTTTTGATTTGTATTTCCCTGATGCCGAGTGATATGGAGCACTTTTTCATGTGTCTGTTGGCCATCTGGATGTCTTCTTTGCAGAAATGTCTGTTCATGTCCTCTTCCCATTTCTTGATTGGATTATTTGTTCTTTGGGTGTTGAGTTTGCTAAGTTCTTTATAGATTCTGGACACTAGTCCTTTATCTGATATGTCGTTTGCAAATATCTTCTCCCATTCTGTCGAATCTCCATTTTTTATTGCACCTCATTAATAGCTTTTTTGTTTTCAAATTGGTTAGATTTTAGTTCTTTTATTTCCACAGAAAGGTATTCTCTAATATCTTCTATGCTTTTTTCCAAGATCAGCTAGCATCTTGATAATTATCATTGTGAACTCTAGTTCTGACATCTTACTAATGTCTGTATTGATTAGGTCCCTACCCATTGGTACTGCCTCTTGCTCTTTTTTTTTGAGGTGAGTTTTTCTGCCTTGTCATTTTATCCAGATAAGAATAGATGAATGAGAGAACAAAATACTAAAAGTATCAGTAACAACCCCAGAAAAATATACACTAACCAAATCAGAAGAGACCCAAAACTGGGGAGAGAAGAAAGGAGGAAAAAAAAAAAAATTATATATATATATATATATACATATATATATATATATATGTATATATATATATATATTCGTGGATAAAACAGAGCCACACACTTGATTTGGGGTATATTTTGGTCTGTTAGAAGAGACTACCTCCCAAAATTTTAAAGAAAGGAAAAAAAAATATATATATATACACACACACACAAATAAGGGTAAACACGATGACGGGATGGAATATGAGTATAAAAATAAAATTAAAAAAGATATTAAACAAAGAATTGATAAGAAGTTGGTTGAAAAAAAAAAAAAAGAAGAGAATGTGATTAGGCTAGCTACTAGAACAAAGCACATCATACATTTAGGGTATATTTTGATATGTTAGAGGAAACAATACCCCAGAATTTTAAAGAAAGAAAAACTTACATGTATACAAAAATAAGGTTAAATACAATGAAGAGATAGAATATGACTATAACAATGAAAATTTAAAAATATTTTTAAAAAGGTATTGATAAGATAAAGTAGTTAAAAGAGGTTAAAATAGGAAAGAGAAAAAATAATAAAATAAAATAAGAAACAAAATTTAAAAATTTTAACTTTGAAAGACTAAATCATGGGAAAAAAGTCATGAATTCTATGTGCTGCATTCCCCTAGCTCTGGAGTTCCACAGTTCTCATTGATAGGTGAACTTGGTCTTGCCTGGATGTTCTTGCTGATCTGTGGGAAGGGCCTGTTGCAGTGATTCTCAAATGTCTTTGCTAGAGGTGGAATTGCACTGCCCTTGCCTGAGGCCAGGCTAAGTAATCTGCTCCGGTTCACTCTTGGTAATTTTGTTCTCTGAATGCTTTCTGTACAGTTTTGGAGGAGGAGTATGAAAATGGCAGCCTCTCAATCTCTGGCTCGTAGGGGCCGAGAGCTCGGGCCCCACTCCTCAGTACACCCTCAGAGAAAAGCAGTCAATCCCTTCCATCTCCCTGGTCTCTGGCCACAGTCTGTGCTCACCTGGCCTGTGACTGAGCATTTCTGTCTCTGGGGCATGGCGCCATTTGGAGTCTCCAAACCCAGCAGATTCCTGCTCCTCACTCCTCTGCTGCTCCTCCCAGAGGAGGAGGGTGAGTCTCCCTGCTTCTGGCATCTGTGGGGTCTCTCCTTGAAGAGCAGTGGCCCGACTATGCCTTGGATCATGATTTAAGATAACCCCGAAATGAGAGCCCCCTCCTCAGCTCTGTGTCTGTAGTTGGCTTCCCCAGTTCGATACCTGGGAGCTCTGCCACACTCAGGCATACCTGCTCTTTCTGTGACCCCACGGGTCCTGAGGCCACACTCTCCCTGTGAGGGCTCCACTCCCTGCTTAACCTCTGGAGTGACATCCCTCAGTGTAGCAGACTTCTAAAAGTTCTGATTTTGTGCTCCACTGCTTCACCACTTGCCAGGATCCGGCTCCTCCCGTGTGGTCTATCTTCCCATATATCACCTTGGATTCACTTCTCAGCACATTCCACCTTCCAGAAAGTGGTCGCTTTTCTGTTCTTAGAATTGCTGCTCTTCTTCTCTTCAATCTCCTGTTGAGTTTGTAGATGTCCAGAATGGTTTGATAACTATCTAGCTGAATTCTTGTGACCTAATGAAATTTAGGTCTCCTACTCCTCTGCCATCTTGCTCCTCTCTGCTCCATGTACCACTAGTAGTCTGGAGTTGGAAATTTGCCTTTGGAAATTTTCTATGCCTATCCTGGCCCATACTTCTCTCTCTCTGGAATTTTAAGACAACACCCCAGTGCATACTTTACAGAGTCTGTTTCAGAATTGTACATTGGTTCTTACTCATCAGATCGTAAACTGCTTGAACTCATAGATAATGTCTTTTGCTTCTTTCACCACCTCAGTGTCCAGTAAAGTGCATGATACATAGTGGGGGTTCAGTATGTCTTAATTAATCAATTCACTGACTTCTCAGTGGAGCAGATTAGAGGTGACTGGGGTGCTTGAATGAGGTATCTCTGAACTTTTGACCCTATCCAGAGGTCTACAGGAGTGTTTTGGCATGTCATCCAAGAAAGATTGTAAGTCAAGAGAAAATGATCATTTTTACTGATGATTCAGCCAAAGTCAAACATCTACTAATCCAGAAAATTCTGCTGACAGCTTTGCTTTTGTTAACTTTTAAGTATTAATGATTCTATAAGAAAATCAGCTGGGGGTTATGTTCCCTTATTTCAGGTGGTTAAGTAAAGTGTTTCTGGGAATGTATGCTTGCCAAAGGACATTCTTTGAGTTTAGAAGGAAATTACTTTTATATATTGTCATTTTAAAAGGGAGTCATTTGCTTTTGGGGAGATTTAAAAGGTTTATAGTGGAAGGAGCTTATAAATATTGGTACATGTAACCAATCACTAGTAAACTAATTGATTAAATTCATTCAGTATTAATTAAGCATCTGTCAGATTAAAGGCAGTGTATTAAATATAATATAACATACAACAATGAATGGAAGCATGTACAGAATGAAAAGAATTCTGGATAATCAGTGGTATTAATAGTAGCAGGGTTAATTATAATAGTATTGATATTAGTAGTGATGGTAGTTGTCAGTATTGACCACTTAGTCATACCAGAAATATTAATCAAATTGTTGCTAATTCCCAAAATAACTCTTAGAGGTAAGTATATTACTGGTATCCATATTTTTGTAGTTTAAAAAACAAAAATTCTGAGACATTGAATGAGTCGTTCAAGATTATAAAACTATTAATTAAACTTCTTTTTTTATTTTTAAAAATATTTATGTTTAGAATTAGCTGACTAGATTCAGTTTAAATGATCCCAATTTTATTGGCAGTATCCAATGCATTATGGAGGCAAGTTGAACATATGCCTTTTTCTCTCTATCAGGCCTCATCAGCGAGGGTGTTGACATTGGCCACACTAATGTCATTGAGCTTTCTTTACAGACTGTTTAATCTGATGCTCTTTGGCCTTGACATTTACAATGAATGCCAGTATTTTGTTGTTTTTTTATTTTCATAGCCACTACCAAATCAATTTGAATACAGCTCTCTGAATCCATATGTAATTTCCTGCATTAAACACACCTTGCAATCACAAGATCTGGATTCAAGTGTAGACTTTGCTTCTTAATGCTCAGTAATCTCGTTGAGTCTTAGTTTTCTCATCTTAACACCCAGGCGTTTCTTAACACGAATGACTCCTTTTGTCTCCTGGGCAGGGGGAGAGAAGGGGAGGGTTTAATTAAAGGGTCTAATGAAAGTGAAAATGAGCCTGAGCTGCAAAGCACCCTATGTATGCAAATGATAATAATCACAATAATAAGTAGTAGTGTTAGTTAAAGTAACTATCCTTCAGTTGCTTATGATCTAGAACAGGAGATAGAATGTGCAAAATAATAGTGTGAAAAGTGACAAGTGATGTAATCAATATATGTACAAGAAGGAGCTGGAGGTGTCCAGAGGGAGAGACCTCCCTGTTGGGATATCATGGAAGTACTGAACATATGTGGATATGGACTTTTGGGGAACACCGTGGCTTCCACTCTGAAAAAGTAGTTCTATTCAACAGCAGGAAAAGGCAAAGGAGAACTATTCTGCAGGAAGTCTTTCCTTCAGGCAGGCAAATACACTCCAGTGATGACAATGGACTTCTAAGGTCACTGGCATCAGAGTTACTGCAGTCTCAGTTTAAAAAAAAAAAAGTAATTGCTTTATATGCCTTAGAGAATCTAAATAAAGGATCAACAAACTATAGGCTGAGGATTGGGTGCCTGTTTTCACAAATATGGTTTTATGGGAATACAACCGTGTTCATTACTTACATATTTTCTATGGCTTTCTTGCTACAATGATACAGCTGATGATGCTACAGAAACTATGACTTGGAAAGTCTAAAATATTTACTATCTGGCTCTTCAGGAAAATGTTTAAAGAAACCTGCTCTAGACAGAGACAGCAACTATCAGTTAAATAAGCAACTCTTTATGCTAAGCACATAGCTACACATACGTGAGTAGGGAGAGGGGGCACAGAGGGGAAGCTGGGGTGAACAATGTGGGTACCATCTACTTTATTCACTGTCCATGTGTCCTAGCTGGCTGGCCATTAGTCACTAGGAGAGGCAGCACACTGTGATCAATGGTTTGCAAGCTTGGCTGCATATTAGAACCACCTGGGGATGTTTTAAAGCTCTGGATACGTAGGCCATCAGAACAATTAAATCAAAATCTCTTGGGGTGTGACTGGACATCAGTAATTATTAAAGCTTTATAGGTGATTTCATTGTGCAGCCAAGGTTGAGAATCATTAATGTAGTGGAAATAACGCTGGCCTGAGTTTCTGAAATATAGTTCTAACCCAAGCCCTGGCACTATTTTATTTTAACTAATTAGTGGAATGTCTCAATGAGAAATTAATTAGTATGCTATGCTTTCTTCCTTCCAAAGCAAGAATTTTTACTGTCTTTTGTGGGGTGGAAGGATGCCTGGGAGGCTCTAAAGTAATGGCATTCTTATTTTCAGTCGGAGATTATATCCATGTACAATGGATTGCAGAGTTTATGGACCCTGGGAAACATCAAATGGGGATGGAAAAGGGAACAGTCATGGGGCAAGTCCATTTGGAACTTAAGATGTGCTAAGAGAAACATAACAAAATAAAATGTCTCTTTATTTGAAGAGCTCTTCCTCTTCAAATATATTATGTTATATTATGTTCCAACAGAGTAAGGCTTAGATATCTAAATACTTTATTTTCTCTCTCAAGGCCTCTTAACTTGTCCAGATTGAGAGTGAATGGATCAACCAAGGTGGTTAAGAGAAAGGTAAGAGAATAAACTAAGGCTTGGCAATTTGGCACGGTGCTGTGGTTGTCCATTTGCTACCACAGGACTAAATTATTTACTCCAGTATAAGTAGGGCTACTGAATCAGTGACCACATTTTGGTTAGTGACTGAAAGGCTGGTAACCTCACTCACACTTTCATGGACCACTGGCTAGTTCCAGGGTTAAGGAGTCCACATTTTGGGAGTGTTTTCTGAAAGTATGACTGAAATTCAAATATGATAACTAGAGTTATAGAGCACTTAACCCTATTAAGACATTAGCTCATATTAATATGGTTAATTTATTTGACTGACCTGAGGGAATGGACATTGGTCTAATGAATGTAAATGATGACCAAGGAGCAGGACAAGAATAGTGGTAATTAGGTAATTAGGAAAGGTAGATCTATAGAGACTCAGTAAGGAGGGACCTGGGGGACTGGATGGAGATTCTGTTCAGTGAGAATTTCTTTCTTTTTTACCTCTTTGATTCTAAAAGTATACTTAATCACCAGAGAAAATTTGGAAATGCAGAAAAGCATTAAAAAAAAACTAAACTAAAATCACTTTGTAATCTTTTCTGCCAATTACCAACAATTTCTGGTCCATTGTTTCTGTTTATTTATCAATACAAAGTCCTTTGGCAACAGAAATAAATTTAGTATTTTTTTCTAATATTTGCTTATGGTGTTGTTCTATGACTCTCAGATGGTCACTGCCCAAGTGCAATAATTGTCAACTGGTTTGCTGATGGACCTTCTCAGGGATGCTGAAGAAATGTGGACAGTGTGTCAAACTAAACTGTGGTGTGACTAACTGTACACACTCTGATGGTTGACATCTTTTCTGAAATACGAGTAAGAACAGAGAGTAATTACTGACTGTGGGAAGGGAAGAGATATAGCATAACCAAGACTGTGCTTGCTTTCTGGAATGTTCTCTAGAATGTGAAAGAATATTGTCTTTCAAATATCTAAGAAAACACTATCAAATCAGTCAAAATATCTACAATTAAAAAAATAACTGTACTGTATAATGACCCAGAAAAAGTGCAATAACCATGAGTGATATTTAAATATAGAGAGATGTTGTTTTTCCTCAGAAGTGATTGTATTCTCGGGCACCTGGGTGGCTCAGTGGGTTAAGCTGCTGCCTTTGGCTCAGGTCATGATCTCAGGGTCCTGGGATCAAGTCCCACATTGGGCTCTCTGCTCAGCGGGGAGCCTGCTTCCCTCTCTCTCTCTCTGCCTGCCTCTCTATCTACTTGTGATCTCTCTCTGTAAAATAAATAAATAAAATCTTAAAAAAAAAAAAAAGAAGTGATTGTATTCTCATTAATAGTGATTTTTTCCCAGAGGTTTTTTTCCCCCAATTTTTAAAATCCCACAATAGTGCATTACTAAACTCAATAGGCTCAAATCCAGTCATTGAACACAAGATTAATAATTCTTACCCTAAGGAATGAAGAAGAGTATTACTTTGCTCAGGCTGCCATACACAATTCCTCAGGCTGGATGGCTAAAACAGCTGAAATTTATTTTTGTACAGTTGAGGAAGATGGAAGTCTAAGATCAAGGTACCAACAGGATTGGCTTCTGGTAAGGCCTCTCTCTTCCTGATTTGCAAATGGCTGCCTTCTTGCTGTGTCCTCACATGACTTTTCCTCTGTACGTGTATCTCTGGTGTTTCTTCCTCTTCGGTAAGGACACCAGACACACTGAGTTTAGAAAAACTCTTAGGCCTTCATTTAATTTTAATTACCTCCATAGAGGTGCTATCTTCACATATAGTCATACGGCATGGTTAGGGCTTCAAATTAGCAATTTTGGAGGGACATAACTCAGTCTATAACAGAGTACATGATTTTTGCATATTGAAGGAGAAGGTGAGGTTTATATTAGCCTTGGTTTTGGGAAGGTTTTCAATGCACTGGTGGACAGGACCATATATATATATATATATATATATATATATATATATAAAATAAACAAAACCTTTTTTTTTTTTTTGGAACAGCAGTCTGGGTTTAAGTTTAATCAGAACATAATATTTTTGAGGGAAAGATTTTGGATGTAGGTTGAAAAGAGAGGTTGGGACAAAGTTGTAGAGCCTTGGAGTACTGGGGTGAGGCTGTGTCACTTGATTTGGCTGAGAGTAGCTGTGAGCCACTGAAGAATTTTGAGCTGGGGAATGACATGGGTCAAAGCTGCACTATAAGCAGATGATACTGGTGAAGAACAGCTTGGAGGGGGGGCATAGAAGATGGGAAGTGAGTAGGCCAGTTAGAAGACCATTGAAGTAATTAAGGGCACTTCAGAGACAGCTTGATATGGTGTGTGGTTGTTAAGAGCATTGACTCCAAAGCCAGGCTGTCTTGTTTCAAATCTGATTTATGCCTCTTACATAACTGGATTACTTTAGGCAAATGACTTTACTTCTCTAAGCAGTTGTTTCTTTGTAAGTGATATAGGGCTAATAGAAGTGTTAAGAATTTTACACATGTCCATATACATAAGGTACTTAAAAAGGTACCTGGTGTATAAGGCTACTGAACTGTTTGCTTGTATAGTAAAGGTGGAAAATCATGAAACAAAAATCCCAAATCGCTTTCTTTTTTCCTTGACCAACTTTAAAATAAGTGTTTTACTTAATGACTCCTGTAATTTTTCCCTACACCTATATCTCAGACCTACTTTTGCAAGCAATTAGATTTTTACTCTGCCTACCCCACTCTGTCTCCACTGATCCTGCCAAAAGAAATCCAAAATATACCCCAGCAGGATTCAGAATGCACTTAAGCAACCAATAAATCTTTTGCATCTAAGGGATACAGCTGTTCTAAAAGTTTACATCTGGACTAAGGTATGTAAATAGAAAGTCAGAACTATGCTAAAAATCTCATATTTCTGCATTCATTTCAACAACCAGACTATAATGAACCAAAACACTATAAACTCTGCCTAGGAATATAAACTCTTGCCGTGGTGCACTCAGGAGAACCCCACAAGGGCAACATTACTATGATTAAAAATATTGTCAGGTTGAAGTTCCTCACTAAGTTCTTAAAGGCACACAGAATGGTGTTTTTTTACATTTAATGCAATATTCCACGCTGTTAGTGGGTGGTACTTGGACTCAGTTTGAGTTAGTCTGTGTTTAGGATGAATTATGTAAAATCCCCAAATCATCTGTTTTGTAAACATAAGAAAGGAAGTGATTCCAATGAATGGGAAAAGTTGTTCCAAATTGGGAAAATGGAAAATCAGGGCCAGATGGAAGTGTGTTAGAAGGCTCGAAAGCACTAGCATTGCAAACAGTGAGCTTGCATCCTCTCTCACGCCTTGAAGTGAAGGGAAGCCTTGTTTAGGATTCCTGGGAACTGAAGTAAGGGCCATATATTTGTTGTTCATTCATTTTTTCATTATGTCGTCAGAGTCTTTATTATTGAGAACTTACTAGGTGCCAGATGCTGGGTTTTTCAGGAAACTCACACCCCAGTGGTTTATAGGAAGATAATAGCTAAAAGGAAACTTTGATTATGTAGTTTAACCTCATGACTTGACAGATGAAGAAACTCTGGTAAATCAGTGTCAGGACTAGGCTTCCAGGTCCCTGACCCTCTTTCCAGTGCCCTACTTGCCACAAAATACTGGCACTTGAGGTAGACACTTAAGCATTCTTCACCTTGGTCACTGTGCAAAGGTGGGGAAAACAGTGATGAACCAGATAATCAAGCCTTAGAAGATGACCAATGGTGTCACTTAATGATCTTCTCTCTAGGTGCTCAGGGTCACTTTCAGCTGCCCTTGGAATAGTATGCATTGCTTATTAATTCTTTGGTATTAAGTGAGAAATGGGGAAGGATTAGGATCCTGGTCTGTCACATCTGAGGTCTTCACCCATTATAGCTAATGGCTGAGAAAACAAGGGGCATCTAGTGCAGATCTAGATTTAAATTCCCACTGCAGCATTTTCTAGTTTTTTGTTTTGTTTTGTTTTTTAATTTATTTGAGAGAGAGAGCGCGAGCGAGCGAGCAAGCGCATGGGGGGTTGGTAAGGGACAGAGGGAGAAGCAGACTCCCCACAGAGCAGGGAGCCTAACTTGGGACTCGATCCCAGAACTCCAGGATCATGACCTGGACTGAAGGCAGCTGCTTAACCAACTGAGCCACCCAGGTGCCCCTCTAGGTGTTTTTTAATTACCCATGTCCTCAAGCCTCTGGGAAGGTACCTGTAAATGAGGTGTGCTAATATTTATTACAATTTAGTATTATTGTGAGTGCTAGGGAAGGTCATTGAAAAGGTGTGACTGCCAGTTTATCACTGGAATGGACTTGGGCACCTCGACTCTCCTTACCCCCTCTCTTCACCTTGGAATGTGGGTTCCACTTCCTTGTCCCATTCCAAATGTTGGAAACATCAGCATGATATATTTGATGGGACCCCACTGACATGGCTATATGAACTTCTAAGATTTGGTGGGTAAATGTGGAAACCCACTCATTTTGCTTCTGCCCCAAACTAGCTTCATATGTAAGATCCCTTTGCTTGTTAAAACTGCCACCCAGCAACCTAGAGTGTCCTGCCTCTTTCTTTGGTCTCTCCAGGCCCTCTGTATATGGGGCCTGGTTTCACCCAGGAATTTCTGAGAGGGTTGCAACCAACAGTGAGGCGCTGAAGGTAAGTTGCCACGCACATTGCCTGAAGAGTGGTAAGCTCAAGAAGGGTAGTTATCATTATCATTTGTCTCTGCAAATGGAGATATGCTAAATTATTACTATACTAGTTAGGGTTCAACAAGCCCCTGCCCACAGGAAGCTCCCATTCCAGCAGACAATGCAGACACATGCATAAATAACTTGCTGGCTGTGCTGATTATGATAAGCATTTTAAGGAAAACATGGAGTGTCTTGGAATGGAGGGGGAAGGGAGACTAATTTAAATTTCTCCCTGTTCTTAATCATGGTGCATTTCCTACTGAAGAAGGAACTGAATAACTGTTTTCAGTGAAAAAACAAAGAGATGTAGTGAGTTGCATATGAGAGTTTAGGTAAATTGAACAGTTTGGGAAGAGGTTCAGTGAAAATGGAGCCTGTTTTTCTATCCTAAAATTGTTAATATGATAATGTCCGCTCCCTGCATAAAGGAAACCAGGAAAAATAATACCTTTTTATTGAAATTTAGATTTGTTCAAAGAGGAAAAAAAGAATCGGTTTATGTGTGAGATGTGATTTCCATAGCTGAAAACAGGCACGTGGAAATGTGGTTCATTTAAAGGTGCAATGTTTTATGATGGTGCTGCTTCTGATAAAAAAGAACAAGGAATAAACAGTATAAAATGTTGATGTTATAAAACATTCCATGTGAACTAACATCAATAGAGATGAATAGGGCTTTCACGTAATTAATGCCAACCTGCCTCTGTGTTGTCGTTTATTGTAGAGCAGACAAAAGCAATTCAATCAGCTTTTCCAGAGCAAACCCACGCGATCTTAATTAATGGGTTAATGATTTTAGGAACAACAATGAAAAGATAATGTAGTATAGGGCTTCAAAAGTGGCTTGAAAGGTGGATTACAAATTTAGGAGATAGTTTTATGTAACTGGGTCAGGGGGTAGAAACCAGAGATGTTTCCTTCCCTTTCACTTGTTTTTTTTTTTTTTTTTTTTTTTTTTTTTTACCTGAATACACCTGACATTCTCTGTGCTTCATTAAAGAAGTCGGGAGGTCTGAGTTTAAGTCCTGGATCTCAGTCACTAGATGTAGGAGATTTTATTTCATCATTTATTTCTCAGTTTACCTACCATAAAATGAGGGATTTTGGTAAGATGATTAGGGTTTCCTATAGCATTGTCAGATTAGCTCAACACAAAAGCAAAAATAAAACAAAGCAAAGTGAACATCCAGTTAAATTTAAATTCAAATTCAAATTAACACCCAGTTAAATTTAAATTCTCATGTAAGTGGGCATCTTCTATCTGGCAACATTATCTGTGATGTGTCACTCATACCCTTTCCTTATGTAAGTTTTGAACAGTCACTGGACTTGGAATCAACATATCAGTTTTTAAAAAAAATTATTCCTAATATATCTGGGTTGGATAATCTGGCTTTGAGTTAAACCAAATTCAGTCTCTCCTTCCAGCTATTATTCCCAATTAAATTTACTAAAAATTATTTACCAGCAATCCCTTTGCAGGGGAAGAAGTCAAGAGAAGAACTGGAAATATTACTATAATCCTGCCTTTATCCAACCCCACTTACTTCACCCCCAGAAGTGGGCTGGACCACTTCTAGAAGCATGTAGAAGGCTTAATGGCAGATCACCATCTATGACTATGTCTCTTGAGATGAAATGGATTTCATTTTGGTGCTGCTCATAAAAACTTTACAGTGATGTATAAGAAGATTTAATTCATTCATTTAATCTTGATTGAAGGTTTCATAAAAGCCATTTAAAAAATAGCTAGCATGTACAGAGCTCATTATTTGCTAGAAACTATGTAAGTACTTTTTATGTTTATATATTTTTAAATTTTTTTAATTTAAATTCAATTAGCCAACATATAGTACATCATTAGTTTCAGATGTAGAGTTCAATAATTCATCAGTTGCATATAACATGCCATGCTTGTCATATCACATGCCCTCCTTAATGCCTGTTACCTAATTACCTCACCCCCCACTCCTGTCCCCTCCAGTAATCCTATTTGTTACTTATAGTTAAGAGTCTCTCATGGTTTCTCTTTCTCTCTAATTCCTTCCCATTCAATTTTCCTTCCCTTCCCCTATGATCCTTTGTGCTGTTTCTCATATTCCACACATGAGTCTCACTTAATCCATTCCTCAATCCTATGAATTAGTTTCTATTATCACCACCTCATTTTACAGATGAAGAATCTAAGGTACAGAAATGTTGAGTAATTTGTTTAAGATCACACACTTCTAAAAAACAAAATCAGCACCTAAAACCCAGACTGGGTGGCTCCAGTGTCTGTGCCTTTAACCATAGTATTAGAAGGATCTTGTCATCAACGTCAGCACAGCACTACCAGCTGCTGAAGAAAGTTATCAATCAAAAGTGAAGAGGGACACTGAAAAATCCTGTCAAGTTGAAAAGAGAATGCCTATCTACCTTACAGAATATGTGACACACATATATTTGATATATGCATGGTTGATATTATATATGTTTATACATTTATATCAAGCCCACTTTATATATAGACATGGATATATCTGGAAGTCAAGACATGCAAGACTGAGTGGCAGATGAACATTTTCTCTATGTCTTTCTTGCCATATTCCTTATGTTGTTGACTTTCCCCTTTTTGCTGTACTGTTGCATAAAGATCAAGTCAGTGCTTCTTTCAGCAAACTTTTACTGAGTGAATACTGTGTTCTAGATACTGTTTTAGGCCCTTGAAATATAAATATGTACAAGGCAGGTTTCCTTAATAATACCAGTGATGATTGGCTCTGTGGAGGGGTGATTGAGACTAAGAGAGCAAACTTTAGGCATCCCTTGTTTAAGATGTGGGAGGTAGAGGGTGCATATGACATATTAAAAAGAGTTTCTCAGGGGCACCTGGGTGGCTCAGTGGGTTAATCCTCTGCCTTCAGCTCAGGTTGTGATCCCAGAGTCCTGGGATCGAGCCTCAAATCGGGCTCTCTGCTCAGCAGGGAGCCTGCTTCCCCCTCTCCCTCTCTGCCTGCCTCTCTGCCTATTTGTGATCTCTGTCAAATAAATAAATAAAATCTTAAAAAAAAAAAAAGTTTCCCCAAACAAAGAACTCTTTGGAGGCACCCTTGAAAGCAGTGCCTCAACAAGAAAAGAAGCAATAAAATAATAAAAGTAAGCACTAACAGGAAGAAACAAATAGAATTTGTGAAATAAGGTAATATAAGAATTTAGGTCTAGCTATGCGTAAAACTGACCAAAGTAACAGTCATTTAAATACGATGTTATAGGTAGAATAATGACCTTTCCAAAGATGCCCCCAGCCTAATCTTAAAATTCATGAATATGTTACATTACATAATAAAAGAGAGTTTGCCGATGTGATTAAGTTACAGATGTTAACATAAGGAGAGGACCATGGATTATGTGCATGCAATGTAATTATAAGGATCCTTATAAGAAGGAGACATAATGAGTGAAGGAGTGATTGGAGTGATGCAAGGAAGGGGCCATAGCCCAAGGAAGGCAGGTGACTTCAAGATGCTGGAAAAGGCAGGGAAACAGATCTATCCCTAGGACTTCCAGAAGAAATGCAGTGCTGTCTGAACCTTGAATTTAGAACTTCTGACATCGTAAACTGAATCATAATAGATTTATTGACCCCACTAAGGTTGTGATCATTAGTTACAGGAGTCATAGAAAACAATATACAAGGGATAAGTTATCTCTCTCAAGTAAGAATTAAGTGGTAAGTGGCCCAGGGTCGGTGGGAGAGTTTTGTTGTCCCAAGTTGCCAAAAAATCCTGGATGTTTATATCTTGTTAATCTTAACTTCTTAAGGGCATTTCTTTCACTGATGGCCAAAATGTTTCAGAATCACATATATATTTCAAATAGGTGGTTGAAAGAAGAGGAAAATAAAGGTCATGTCCTTACTTTTTAAGTATGTGTTCCAGAAATTGCACACATCTTTTCTCACCCAGAACTTTATTACATGGTCACATGACAAAGAGTCTGGGAAGTGTTGTCTTGATTTTGGATGATTTTGTGCTGAACTAAAAGCCAGGGGCTCTGTCACTGCAGAAAAAAGGGATAATGGATATTGGATATAACTAAGCAAGTAACTTAATAAAGTCATTATCCCTCTAAATAAAATAAAAAAGGTATAGAACAATCTATGCTCTATATTACCAATGATACCAACAAGATGTGGGGAGGTACAGAGGGAGATAAAAGATACATGAGAACATGTTAAATTTCCTGCCCAGTTAAAGAAACTACATAAGATATTGATTCACTTTTTAAATGCTTACTTTAAAAATATAGTTATATATCTTGATACTTTAAGAATAACCCCAGAATATTAAAAATAGAATGCATAATTTTTGAGCAACCAGAAAAACTGATATATCCAACTAAAGGTATATTGGAAGGAAAATAATTGGACAAATTTTCTAAACAGAAAACAAAAGAACTATTTGGAAGTAAGTTCTAACACAGTAGTAGTTATAATAAATAAAAATGGATTATAGTCACCAACTCCAAACAGACTCTTTCAGATGGAATTAAAAACAATATCCACCTTTATGTGATCAGTACAAGCTACCCTTTTTGTTTTAAAAAAGTACATAGAAAGATTAAAAATAAAGGCATAAAGAAGATACTAGACATGATCTGATAGTAAGTCAGAATAGCAATTTCAAAGTTGAACAAATTAGAAGTGGAAAACAATTATGATCAGGAGAAAAGATACATGTAATAAACTGATAACATGAACAACAGATCAAGAATATATAACAATCGTAAACATATTTGCTTCCAACATGCCAATGTATGTTCAAAATGTATAAAGTGACAACGGACAAAACACTGGTAGAATAAAGGTAAATTAATATCTGGAGCTGGGGTCCTTGAAAACTGTTTGCTCAAACAGATAAAAGGAATCAGAGACATAAAAAAATGTGAACAACACTTAGATAAAAATTTTGCACTTAAAATACATCTGTAGGAATAAAAATTAAGGTAGTTTTCCACTAAAGAAGAAAAACAGTGATAACATAACATTATCCCAAACAAATGAGGAAGAAGAAAATTATAAAGTTGAGATAAAATTAATGAAATAAAGAACAATAACAATATATAGTTGAGTATAAACAAATAAATTTGGGCTCTTCAGAATGATGAATAAGATATATAGGTAACTAGTAATCCTGGTAAAACTGATAAAAAAAGAAAAAAAAGATGAATATTCACAAAATACAGAATGAAAAATAAAAGCTATTACTATAGATGTAATGAATGATGTATAATTATAATCATAGGTGTGACTTATAATAATATAATAATGGAGACTAGAAAACAGTGAATATTATTAAGGATCTATTAACTGATAAACCTAGGTGGAACAGATAAAAATAATTTTTAAACCATAATTAGCAGAAGAAATAGGAAATGTAAAATTAAAAAAATCAACTTTAAAGAACATAATAGAAACTGAAATGATTATTGAAAAGTCCTCCTTTCAACCTCTACCCTTTACCAAAATCTCAGGCTCAAATAATTTGTAAGTGATTTCTTAAAAAATTAATAAATAAGTAATCTTCTTGTACAGATTATCCTAGGCCTTGGAAGAATAAAAGAAGCTGAGTTGCCTAAATCATTAAATCATTTAGTAAGTCTAGTTTAACATTAATTTTTTTTGGCATATAAAAATGTTATTTGTAAAGAAAATTATAGGTCAATTTTATTTATAAACAGATACGAAAGTCCTAGAGTAATTATTAAATCACAAATTACAACAATCCTTTTTTTTTTTTTTTTTTTAGATTTATTCATTTGAGAGAGAGAAAGAGAAAGAGATCATGTGTCAGCAGGGGGAGGAGCAGAGGGAGAAGGAGGGAACCTTCAATCCTCAGAGAATCATCTGCTGAGTACAGAGCCCACTCCAGAGCTCACTCCAGAGCTCAATCTCAGGAACCGTGAGATCATGACCTGAGCTGAAATCAAGATCAGATGCTTAACTGACGGAGCCACCAAGGTACCCCAACAAATTACAACATTACTTTTTTTAAAAGAAATTAACTTATAATGTATTATTTGCCACAGGTACAGGTCTGTGTATCATCAGGCTTTCACATTCACAGCCCTCACCATAGCACATACCTTCCTCAATGTCCATAACGCAGCCACCCTTACTCTTATGCTCCCTCCCCCCAGTAACCCTCAGTTTGTTTTGTGAGATTAAGAGTCTTTTATGGTTTGTCTCCCTCCCAATTCTTTTTAAAAAACAATATATTGATTTATAAGGAAATTGATCACATGCTTAATTTAATAGAGATAGAAGATTATGGAATAGAATTCAGTTCCTACTTATAATACAATTTTAAAAAATATTTTATTTATTTATTTGAGAAAGAGGGAGAGGGCCTGTGAGAGGCACAAGCAGTGGGGGGAGAGGGAGAAGCAGACTTCACTTCTGGGGAGGGAGCCCAATGTGAGGTTCAATCCCAGGATCCTGAGATCATGATCTGGGCCAAAGGCAGATGCTTAACAGACTGAGCCATGCAGTCATCTCTGATAATATAATTTTTTTTTACAAAGTTATACATAGAAGAGAATCTGATTAACTAGTTAAAGTCTATATAAGAGAAATGTACAGCGAACATCTTATTTAAGGAAGAAGTTTTAGGTATATTTCATATAAGACAAGAAAGATTTGTGTCACCACCACTGGTTTACTTTAATGCTAAAGAATATAACCAATTTTATAAAACAAGAAACACAATGAAGAATAAATATTTGAAAGAGAAAAATGTTTCAGAAGACATACCCATTTATCAAAACTAACAATCTTTTACAGTGTTTGGTACAGAACCCTAGTTCTGGATAAAAGATGATCTTATAACAATCAACAGAATTCTCACCAGAAATAATAAAATACATTTGTCATTTCACAGGAGACCAATAAAAGTTTAAAACAGAAATACATTAATCTAATAAAAATCATACAAGATGATTTTGGAGAAATTATTATCTGTACTAAAAGACATACAAGAAGATCTGAGTAAATGTAGAGATAAACCATATTCATGGATGGGATGAGTTAACATTTTAAAGACATCAAATTTTCCTCAATTCAATAAATAGTGCATGGAATTCTAATAAGTACTTTTGCAGAGGAACTTGAAATAGTGGGTCTAAAATATGTTCGGAAAAACAGAAGTCCATAAGTGAAGGACAGTTTCAGAATAGAAGAGCAAAAAGGAATATTTGCCATACCCTATATTACCAGATAATAATAAAAGAAAACAGTGTGGCTTATAACAAACATATAAAATAATGTAATAGGTTAAAGGGCCATAGATAGTCCCATATAAAATATGGTACAAAATTAAGGTAACTATTTGAATTAGTCTGGGAAAGCCCTAATTTACGCCTATTGGTCTAGCGAAATTATCATCATAACACCTTTTACTCTCAAATTTCTCTCAGTTTGGATTATAAATTATATGATGTCCTTATATGTAATAGATTGTCATAATAAATCAATGGAGGAAAGACAGATTTTTTTTTCTTAAACATTTTGCGTGGTTTAAGTGGCTTAGCAAATGGAGAAAAATGGAGATTGATAAAATTTTGAATGTATTAAACACCTAGGTATACAGATAGATTCTAAAGTATTAAGAAATTGTTGAAAAACACCTTGGTGATTTTGGAGTGGGAAATGATTTCTTGAGCAGTACCCAAAAAAGTCCAAACTAAAATGGGAAAACGGATTTAGCTACATAAAAATTAAGAATTTCTGTTCAATGAAGGACACTGTAGATAAAGATAACAGATGGGAGACAGACTGGGAGAAGATAATTACAACACTTAAAACTGACAAGGGATTAATATCTAGAATAATTAGGCAATTCCTGCAAGTCAACAAGAAAAAAAGATGAATTAACAAAGAATACGAATAGGCGATTCACAGAGGGGAAACCCAAATTACCTACATGCTCATGAAGAGATCCCCAACATCGCAAGCAGTCAGAGGGATATAAATTAAAACCACAATGAGACTCATCTTACACCCATCAGACTGATAAAAATTAGAAAGTCAGATGGTAACATTGTTGGCACAGATGTGGCAAAGGGAGAATCCTCATGCACTGCTGGGGGGAGTATAAACTGGTGAGCCATTCTGGACTGCAATCTGTCAGGAAATTGAATATTATGCGAATCCTGCAACCCAGAAATTCCTCTTGTGGACCTAGAGAAACACAGGTCACAAGTGACATATACAAGGATAGTCAGAGATGAGAGTTTGGGTAGGGAGATGTTGCTCTATGAAAACATTCAGAGAGAAACAGACCACCCTAAACTGGAGTTGGCTTTCTGGGTCTTGTATTTCCTGCTGAATCTTCATTAAGTAGGAAGCAGTGATGGCCCATTTCACCCTAGTCCTAGGGCATTTTGTCAAGGTTCAGAAATACCCCTCCCCTGGGCATGCTCTAAAATCTTCAGTGCCCTATTAAGAAAAGTGTCTAGGAAGTTAAATACATTGAAAGTGTTATGAATTCAGTGAAACGCTTAAAAAAGAGGATGTGATCCCAGGGAGAGGGCAATTCTTGAGGCGGGGGAAATAATAAGAGTATAGGGTTCAGTGACAGCACAATAAGAGAGAAATCCATGGCATCATTGAGTGTAGACATTTAGGGGCTCCATACAAGTTGAAGACCCCTTTTGCTCTTTCCCTTTGCACAGCAAAAGGAAAACTACTTCATACATGATTATGGCTGTGAAAACATGTACCGAGAGCCAAAAGTCTTTCCATTTTTAGTGGAAATCTGGTTTTGAACACCAGGTTATTACGAGAGAAGGTTCACTTGCCTTCCTGTCATTTCCGGAAAGCCAGGAAAATAGGTAATTTTGTCCTCATACAGATGGCACCTCAGAAAGGAGCTCATTCTCAGGTAGCTTCCTTTCTGGCTTTTAAATTTTTTTCCTAGAACCACAGAACTTTAGAGCTGGAAGTTTCTAAGAAGTCAACTGATACAACAATAGCCCAGTATGGAATTCTCTCTACAAGCATCCATTCCCTAATAAGTATAACCTCAAGATTCTTCTGGAAATACGCCATCGATCCATTACTTTAGGACACATCTTCCCATTTTCAGGAAAGCTGTGTAAGCCGCTCCTGATAGGGGTTATTGGCAGAAAAGCCACCTCCCTATTACTCAGGGGTTAGGTTATAACTCTTGGATCTCACCTCCTTCAGGAAGTGAGAGTTCATGTTCCTTATCAATCTTGCCTTCTCTAGGAGGTCCTCATTGTGGTGGAGGAATGAAATGAATTTTAATGAAGATGAATTAATTTTAATGAAAATTAAATGACTTTAATCTTCCTCTAGACATTTAAGAAAACAGAGAACAGCGAATCTCTACCTCTCTCTAACCGTCCCCCCAATTATTTTCAGGTGTCCCCAGAGGTATACCTATGGATGCACAGATACACCTCCTCAGCCTTGGTTGCCAAAGTGCCTGTTTTTCTGGTAGTTTCCTCACTGCTCTGCCACTGGTGAGCTTCATGAATGGTGCCCAGAGAGTTAAACCAAGGGTTTTCTTGAGGTTCTCTCTTGGTCTTTTAATCCCACCTCAGACCATTGCTTTGTTTCCTGCTGTGACTAAGGCCCTTGACATCTACCAATGGAATCAGAATGCCATTCTGTCTACCATTAAGAGCACTTTGTGCCTGCCTGCCGCAGCTCCTGCCACCGTTGATACTGGTTTTCCTGCTACTGATGTCTGCATGATGGGGACATCATCGCAGATACACAGTGTCTCCCACTTTTATGCCATTGTCTCTTCCACTGGTCCCACAGTGGTGTGACCCATTACTCCAAAGCCTTATGGACACGATGGGCAAAAACACCCCATTTAGGTCTTATGTGCAGGTCTTCTTTCCCCAGGATTTAAGCACAAGTTGCTAGGGACTGAGCTGGGTGATGAGTCTAAGGGAAGGCACTGATGATCACCGATACCATGCCTCCTTGCCAGCTCAGAGGCAGTTGTAGGCACTCCTTAGACGGACTTATTTCCCAGGACACTCCTCTATAGGCTTCCCCAGATTTGTTGCAATTTTAGGTTGGCAATAGCTATAGCTAGATCTGGGACCCCTTTGCTTGGGGAATGCTGGAAGTACAGACCAACACAGCCATTTTAGGATAGCAGTAGTCCCCTCTACTTCGTATCTCTTCCTTTCTCCCTTCTCTGCTCCTCTCTCTCTTTGTTAAGGAGAAGCCCACCTACCCCTAGAAACTGGTTCATTTTACAAGCTGGATTCTCACTTAGCACCATCCTTACCTTTTTTAATCTTACCGCAGGGTCCAAGATGATGAACTAAAAGCTTCTCCTGTCGTCCAGGAAAAATACAGCACTGTGGCTATGGATCTGGTCTCTGAAATCAGAGCGTCTCAAGTTCAATTCCTAATTCAGTCCCTTTCTGGCTTTGTGGTTTGGGCGTGCTGCTTATCCATTATCAGTTTCAGTTTGACTTTACCTGTAAAAGGAGAAAGCAATTATTACCCACTTCACAGGACTGTTGTTAGGATTAGGTAAGATATATGTCATGTAGCATCCAATATCTGGGGGCTACTACTGTTATTAATTAGGGAGAAAAACCCAAACCACACACAGGGCATGGGTGAGGTGCTCAAGGCTTCAACTGCCACATTCGAGTGGGGAGATGGATGCTTCCCAGTCTGAGTCATTCACTCAGATGCTGGCAATTTTCTGCCCTATTACCTGGTGATGGGGCCCTCTGGTGGCAGAGGATGGTGTGATCTCTTTTCCTGAATTCACTCTCCATAGCTTTTCAAAGGGGGAAAGACTCCGTAGATTCTGTAACCGCACAAAGGCCTTGGATTCACACGCTGAACCATTTGTCCCTGTTGTTACAGGTCTGTTTATTTTCTCAGGATGCTGAATGTTAGGTATAAAACTGGACACAAATATCAAGCCTAATGATTTGGATCTTGATATAAAAATAAACTTCCCACCCCCCCAAGCCTGGGGGATCCTTCTGGGTCATTAATACCAACCTTGGAGATCTGTTTTTGAACCAATGGGCTGCTCCATACAGTGAATTGCATTACCTATGGGACATTAGGGCTGGTTAAGTCCTTAAGAAGCCCTAAGCATTACAAAGCTAAAATCTCTCATCTTTTGGAATTGGGGAAAACAAACAAAACAAAACAAAAACAACATTTGGGTCATAAAATAAGTATCAGAAAGTCAAAGGAAGGTGAGCTCCCCCCATAATGACAACCTTAATGTATTTTTTGAACTATCAAGAATAAATCTCTTTCCCAATTCCCCGCTTTTTGGTAGCATTTGTTTTTCTACTATCTTAGCATATGCTTTATCCCCTTTTGAGTCATCCATGTCTGCGAGACATGTAGGAAGTTCTACGTCAGAGGCGATTAAAAATCTTGGTAATCTTTTCCATCCTGATGGTGTTTCATAATTTATAGATCGCTTCGATAGCTATTGTCTCAGAAATCTCACACCAACTTAAAACACTTAAAACACCGGTTTACAGTAGATTTTCAATAAAGGAAAAGGAAGCTTGAACAAGGAGCAAGGAGAACATATTATCTTCTGTCTGTGCAGAAGGAAGTAGAGTCCCAGGGAGGTTATGTAAATCACTGGTCCAGCAGGAAGTAGAGTTGGCCCTTGTGTCCAGGACTTCTGCAGCTTCTCTATATTATAGCTCAGCTCCGTGGGACACACTGTAAGTCCCTGGTGAAAAGGAACTCAGTCTTACTTGAAGAAAATTATGCAACAAAACAGAAAATAAAATAATTTCTTTAGGCATTTTGATAAAGCATCATATCACAATGCATAATCGGCTAAGACTGGGAGGAACCTCATTTTATAGAGGAGGGAAACTGATGTCCAGGGAAAGGGAGAGTGAGAGAGAGTGAGAGAGTGTGAGATGCGTGGGGGCTCACTGGCAGGACTGGTACTAGAACTCTGGTCTCTGCCCAAAAATCTACACAATGGGGGCAGCTGAGAAGAGCCAGAGTGGACTTGCTTCCCACCGCCACTTGTGGCTGAAAACACTGCGCATACTGTTCACTCATTGTTTATTCTGCAAATATTTTGTAAAGCAAAAGAGAATGCTGCTGTAGTACATACTAACTCTATGGTCTTTCTACTTTCACCTGGATTTTAAGGTCAAAATAAATGAGTCCTGCTCCTGCTCAGAAAACAGAGGAAAGAACATATAGAGACTAAATCCAGACTAAGAGAAATGATAATTTTGAAGCACAAAATACCCGATAATGTCTGAATTTTTATGAAAATAAGGTTCTATTTTTGAGGGGAAAACATAGAGAGGGTACAGATTAAAAAGGGCACAAAAGGGCTGCTGCAAAGACCTGAGACTAGGAATTAGGGGTGTCAGTTTGTAAGAGGCTCTCAACAGTTCCACTGGCTTTCTTTGGGACTGGGACCTGGCATAAGCAATCTCTGTCTGAGCCTCAGTTTTTCCATCTGCTAAAATGACAAGGTTGGGCGATGTATCACACAGGCCCTTTATGGGATTTGACCTTCTGTGACATTAAGTGCTTTCTTTATTTTTCATATTTTCACCCCAGATGAAAGAACAATTTGTTGATTTACTAAGAAGCAGACCGTCACCAAAGTCAATCCTCTACTTCGCCTATTGAAATTTTTTGGGCGACAACTGACTCTGGGGACTGGCTTGTGTATGTTGAAAGCCTGCCATTCACCACCTCAATTTCGGCATTGGAATGGCACTGGAATTCTATGACGCCCACTCTTTTGAATTGGAGAAGGGCACCGTGACATTGGCATTTCTGCTTGGGGCTAGTGGTTGAATCACCCTTTAAAACTAGTAGTTGGGTTGCGATCCAAAGATGGCTACTGACTGGAGCCAAAAGTTTCCACAAGGATGTCATTAAGAGAAGTGACTTTCATTACCAGAGGAGAAAGTCGGCTCTCTAGAAGTAAGGCGGTCTGTGAATGACGAGTGCCATCTACAGCATTTGAGTTAAACCCACTAGTCAGGACTGACACAAGGTCCTTAATATTTTTTCATGTCTCATTTTTCTAACTGATGACCCAATGTCAAGGTTTTACTGGTGTCTGTAATAGGCCAGATAAAGGCACAAGGCAGATATCTAGGAAATGTTTGATAAATAAATGAATCTTGATGTCCAGAATCAAAGAGTTAATAGGAAAGAAAGAGAGGATGTGTATATGTCAAAGAGTAAATACAAGGTAGCCCATGACCTGTGATATAGAAAAGAGATAAGTCAAGTATCACAGAGGCTTCAGAGGTAGAGAGATTATGTGGCTGGAACATCATGAAAAAGAAGGAATTTGAATTGTGCCTTGAAGGACAGGTCTGCTTTTCATACATAAGGGGGGTAAAGAGTAGGGAGAGGATAGCCTGGTTAAGAGAGCATAAGCAAGGTTAGGAAGGATCTATATTATGTGTAGAAAAGAACTGTGGTCTAGGGTACCTGAAGTGGAGAAGAAATTTAGAAAGGTCGGTTGGTCTTACTGGGAAAAAACTAGGATGACAGAATCTTTGGAATTCTGCAGAAAACAGACAGCCCCTGGGTCTTTTTGGAGAAGGGGCATGATGTGATCAGAACAGAGGATTAGAGTTAATTCATTTAGACCTATAATAACAATACTCCATGAGAGGACCATGGTATTAGATTTTATGTCAAAGTGTGATTTGCTCTTTGAAAGTGTAATGCTCAGGGCACCTGGGTGGCTCAGTGGGTTAAGCCTCTGCCTTCGGCTTGGGTCATGATCTCGAGCCCCGCATCCGGCTCTCTGCTCAGTGGGGAGCCTGTCCCCCCCGCCCCCCGCCGCCTGCCTCTCTGCCTCCTTGTGCTCTCTCTGTCAAATAAATAAAATACAATTTTAAAAAAGAAAAGAGTGTAATACTCATCCTGGGCGAAGAAAAGGAACTCTTTCAGGTGATCAGAGGGTTTATTAATATTTCTGGAAAATGACCAAATAAAACTCTGCTACCCTGGATGATCTAATTTATCAAGCATTAGCAGAAATGTACCCTTAGAGAGTTTTTTTTTAACTATGCCCTTCACTGGCTAAGGTCTATTTTTAATCAATGCTTGCATATATATTTTTAAAGCACTACACTAAAGATAAACATCCTGTACGGCAAACATGGTATTTTAGTTCTAAGAGCACTAAAGATCTTCCCAAACAAATATGATTTTATTTTCAGCTTTAGTACTATCTAACTGCCAACGGCATAGCCTTGAAGTGCAAGGATTACGGTGAATTCATCTGTGGCCAGGTCTACTTTTCCCTTTCATCTGCAGGAGTAAATGACTTATGTAATTGCTATTCATCACTAGAGGAAAAGAAGGACTATAAGGCTCAAAATGTTCTTTTAAATAATCAGGATTTATACATTTGATGGCATAAGTGAAAAAGAGGATAGCTATTGAAATTAGATATCTGGGTTCAGTTTTGATTCTGTCAGTTATTATTAGTGATGCCGGAACAGGTCATTATATCTCTAAACCTCAGTTCTTAATCTGTCAAATGGGAAAATATCTGTATTGTACCTAGAGTAGACGCTGGCACAGAGTAACTGTCTGCTAAGCTGTAGCTATTTTAATATTTGTCATTTTCACTAATACATAGTCACCCTAGATTGCCTGTCCCCATGGTAAAAAGTTACTTGTAGGATAACTGAAATGATGTCGTATTCCTGAGTAGTCTTGGATCACAGCCACAAGGACTGTACTGGAGGGGAGGAGCCTGGGACTGAGTGGGTTGGAGGCTTAGGAAACTTGCCTGCTGCGGGAACTTGACCCTGGGGCAGGCTGTGGTCTCCATTCGAGGGTCCAGTATCCACACTAAGCTCAGGCAGGGGCCGGAGCCAGAAAAGGAAGGCTAAGTAGGAAGGTAGAGAAGAGTAAAGGAAAATCCAGCGGCAGGAGGGTGCTGCCCAAGGTCAGGGGGAGAAGCAGGATCCAGAGAGTGTAGGGCCTTGGAGAAAGCTCCTATAAAGGGAACTGGCAAGAGTTCTGTAGACTCCTGCGGCATCTCAAAGACACAGGGTGTGGGCACCAGTGATTTGAGGAAACCGAAGCAAAAGCTCAGTTGAGTTGTAATTGGGGATAGATCAGTGGTTCATCTGGAGCACGCTGAAATTCTAGCTCAATGACAACAAGGTTTAATTTCATGGTCTATGTCAGTAGGCAGGGATTATTGGTAAGCTCTCTGCTCCTCCGGGGTCTGGAAATCTACATAGCCTGGGAGGACTCAGAGAGCAAAGTGTGGTCCAGTAAGGCTGATGATCCGGTCTGTGTGTCAGGACTGTTGCAAATATCCAGCGAGTAGATATAAGAGGCAGAGCTGGCTCTTTCTTGGGAAAGTATCTAGGAAAGTTTTCCTGGCCTGAGTTGTAGGGAATAGTTATGCAGGGAATTCTTTAAGTCAAAAGCCCAGCAGAGCAAAACAGGGAAAGGGGAATGAATCATCTGTCAAACCAGGGAAATTGAAAGATTGTGTAACAGAAACATCACAACAGGGTTTTTAAGTCTTCACTACAAGATTTACCAGTTTCTTTTGTAAAAGTTCTAAGATTAAAGATATTTTCCATTAGGCTTTTCCTGTAGTGGAAGCTGCCCAGGGAGTGCAATTTTTGTTTTATGGCTATTAGTCAACTCTCTCAACTGCCTCCTTACCACCCCAAAAAACTGGTATAAAAACTCACGCTTCTTCATTGAGCCCAGAGAGGAAGCGGAGAAGTACTGGAATGAGAAAGACCCTTATTTAAGGCAGAGAAAGGTTTTGAAATCCAGGTAGCTTAATTTTTTTTCTTTTTCTGAGGACACAGGTATGGCTCTTTCTGTCAAGGCCAAGTGGGTGGAGAATGCTATAAGAATTGATAACAGAGTGAGAGATTTAACATGTGCATTACTGAGACCTGTGGTTGTGTGTATATAATATGGTCTTTCAAAAATATCTATTTGCCCTAACCAAACCTTTTTTCTTTTCTTTTTTTTTTTTTTTTCAAATGAAGTTTTACCTGGTATTTAGTTACTCTGGACCAAATTCAAAGTGTCGTGTGTGGACACTAAAGCCAAAATAGGAGGTCCTCTCCCCAGGTTACCAAGGAGCTGTGAGATAGCATCCCCCATCCCCAGTTCCAAGGCCTCCCCACCACCGTGTGCTGCCTTCCTTCCGGTGTCCTCTCACATTCCCTCTTCTTCGTTCTGAAAATTTTGTTGTGTTCCTCACTTAGGTTGGGGTTCCCAAAGCAGACCCTGAGGCAAGAATTCATGTGAAAGCCAGTTATTAAAAAGTAACTCCCAGGAGCAAATCACAAGGCAGCAGGGAAGTAGGACCCCAAAGGAATCAGAGGAGGGCAAGCCAGGGTGTTTCATGCCTGTTTCCATCCCTGTAAAAACCAGAGGTATTCCTGCTGTTCTCTCTCTCTCTCCCTCATTTGGGTGTGACTCCTTTTCAGCAGAGAGCTGGGCCCAATAAAGAGGCCTCAGTAGATGTTAAGTAGATGAATGAATAGAGTTTCAAGTCTCTTTCCAGTTGAAGTAATCTCTCTCCCCTACGAACTTTCTGTGATTACATCATTTTCCTTTGAATCATAATTATTTATATGCATATGCTAAATCCCCTGCTCATTTATAAGCTCCTTGAGGTCAAGAATCATGTTGGACTCTCCATAACAGAACCTAGTCTGGGTGTTTGTCATGGTAGAGACCCAGGCAAAGCCAGCTGGAATGGTTGAAACATTCTCTGATAGATGAATAGCTTGAATGCATAGTCCTAGATCAGGGTGGGATTTTTAGTTTTTATTCATGTTCACACCTACTCCTTTGGGGCTACATGGTCTTGGGCTACTATCAAGATGATTGCAGAACCTTTGGAACACTTCAATGTCATGTAAATTTTAAAGATACACAGTCCTAAGTGCCTGAGATTTTTTACCCTTACTCATGCTTTAACTCTTCCAATGGCATCTTGAGGTTTGTTCCCACCCCCAAGGGGAATAATTTCTGAAATGTTGCTTCCTTCTTGAAGCATTGCTAAATTAATGGCTTGACATTACATCTATCATCCTTCCTCTAAGCTCTCTAGGCCCGTTAGGATTGGGGAGTGTCTGAGAACACGGTACAGGCTAAGTAAAAAAGTATTCCGTGGGAATCAGTAAGTGGATCCAAAAATGTTCAATACACAGCATCTTTTGAGGTCCTGGGCTTATTATTGTTTGTGTTGCCAGCACATGATGTAGGTACACTTCAGCATCCAAGTGCTTGCTGGTGTTTGCACTGGTACCCCACCTCTCCGTGTCTAAATCGTTAGAGTGGAAAGTATCTCCTCTGGGCTGTAACACATGCACAAAAGATTTTGGGATTGGAAATCATTTCATAAAACTCCAGCAGTTTTGTTTTGTCTAGACACAAGGCAATAAAAAGGAAAATCATCAGAGATGATAATAAGATGGCATATGTAAGAGGGGGTACTTTGTATAGAGCCATGATCTTTATGTTGTTTTTGTTGTTGTTTTTTACATATTCTGTGGCCTCACTTCTAGAATCTGATCACCTTCTGCAAATCCTTTAATGATTCTCCTGTGTGGCCCAAGAGAGAAAGTGTTAACAGCTATGGGCAAAACTTTCACTGAAACAAACATGTTAAATAAAACAAAAAAAAATTAAAAAAAAATTAAATAAAATAAAAATTAAATGACCCACTGGTAGAAGACAAGAAGGGGTTATTCTCATTTCTGAAGCACAGTTCCTACTTTTGTATGGCTCTTAACACACGAATATGGCAGGAACCTCTAGTTCTTTGAAGTCTTCCTTTGCATTGTGTGTTGACTGAAAGAAGTTGTGAGTTCTGTGTGAGTAGATTGTTGGCTGGAAAGATGCCTTAGGGATTATGTAACACCCTCCCACCTACATGACCCCTTCAAGAGGAATGAGGCCTCAGAAATAACAGGTAATTTAAATATTTGCTAGAGCCAAAGTTTTAACCCCGCACCCTGGGTTCTTTCTACCACCTCATGATTTGCTCTCTTGAAGCCATCAGTGACCAGCTTACCAATGGTTCCCTTCTGTGTGATCAAGGAGTATACATTTGGGCAAGCAACTCTCCACAATATAGTCTGGCCTCAAATGACAGTGACATAGGAAGTAGAAAGTGAAAAATTTAGCTACTTATTATACTGTGGTGCCAAACACCAAAATGCCAAATACCAAAAGATAAAAGAATTATCTTTTATTCTGTATATTTATAACTGTGTATGTACCCCTTTGTTGGCCCATAAAGCATCCCATGGGATCAAGGGATTTAGAAGGGTCAGGGACTGTTAAAATTCATTCAGTCTCCACAAAAATGGAATCCCAACAAAGAGGCCTGCATTATGAAACTGTTTTAAGAAAAATGCTGGTTTTAATCCTTTAATGCTGGTTTCTTAAAGCTGTTGCTTTCTTGGGAAAGTCGTAGGTTGTCTGTAAAGGTGATTTACCCAGGATGTGGCTAACTTAAAACAGCTGTATTTAAAACATACACTGAGGCTTTATCCCTGAGGCTGGGGAAGAGATGGATGATTTGTGCTTTTGCTGCTCAGGCTGAATTGGTGAAATGGACCTTAAAGTATATGAGTTAGAAGACATGCTCAGAGGCACTGAAAAAGATCCATATGCACGGAGACCAGTTCACAAACAAGATGTAGCAAACTCTGACTGCGGTAATTTCATTTAGACAATTGTCTTTCTCTGATCATATTTAGTTTTGCCCTTTCAGGTACTACTGAGATACCAATGGTCATGAGGGTGTCCCAGGGAAGATATGCACCATTTTTGACTCTATCATTTACTAGCTCTGTGACCTTGAGCAAGTTATTTAATCTCAAACCTCCATATCCTAATACCTACAATGTAGGTAATGGTATTTCCAATTCACAGGATTGTTATGAGGATTACATGAGATAGACCCAAGTTAAGTGTTCAGCACATAGGTGGTCTCAAAAATAACAATAAGAATAATTAATATTTACTGAATACTTTCTAGGTACTAAGCACAGTTCTAAACACATGGATTAATTCGATTAAAGACTTCAAACAACTCCACAAGATAGATAATATTACTGCTTCGATTTTAGGGGTGAGGAACTTGAGGTACAGAGAGGTTATATAATTTGCCTAAGATTGTGTAACCAGTAGTTCAAGGAATTCAAACCTTGACAGTCTGGCACCAGAGGCACTTACAGGTTAATTTTTATTGTTATTGTATTCTTAGAATAATACATAAGGACAGATTAAGACATTGCATAAATTGCACGCAGAGTAACTAATAATCTAAATGTGCATTGAGGAAAGGGAATTTTCCCAGATTCAAGCCAAGGATTCAAGGCTCGGAGTCTTCGGGGGAATATAGGGAGTTTGAGTTGCATAAATTGCATGCAGAGTAACTAATAATCTAAATGTGCATTGAGGAAAGGGAATTTTCCCAGATTCAAGCCAAGGATTCAAGGCTCAGAGTCTTTTGGGGAATATACGGAGTTTGAGTTGTTAGTATCTAAAGTCAAAGGCACATATGCAGGAGATGAGGCTGGAGAAGTACCAAGTCATGAAGCTCTTGTGATGAGAACTTGTGATACACTTAAAGAAGAGTCAAGGAAGGGTGATGAGAACTTGTGATACACTTAAAGAAGAGTCAAGGAAGGGTGAGAGTTGGAGAGAGGGAGAGTCTGGGTCCTGAAAGTCACTTCTTTTGAAGCCCTAGATCCAGTGAGGCTGAGGTTTTCCTTTGAACCCTCCACTTACGTAAGTTAATGCCTTTTCTTTGCTTGTGCTAGTTTGAGTTGGATTTCTATCACTTGGAAGGTAAAGAATCTCGACAAGAACGATTAGTTCAAAAACTTATTTCAGGTAAGAAAATACAAATGCGAGATTTAACGTAAGGTTGGTACAGACCAAGATAAGTCTATAAATTAGAGAGCTAGTTAGCAAGTAGAAGAGGCTGATAGAGCCTGATGAAATTCTTCTAGAGAATTGTCTCTCTTTCATCATGCACTGCTGTGGTAAGTCTGTTAATCAAAGAGCTCCCTTCTTTTGGCCAAGGGATGGGTCTGTGACAAAAGTAGGCAAAGGACTCTTTCCTCTGTGATTTGAGTCCTAATAGTATTACCCAAAGCTAGGAAAAAGAAAAGTTTCCTGTCCATTCATTTCAGAGTGGCAAGGCTGATGAGATGCTCAGGAAATTTCTCCCAGTAAGACTTCTGGGGTTGTCTGTTGTTGACCTATCAAACCTGATTGTTTCACCTGCCACTCCCTTTCCCCCCAATTCTGTGAGTAACCCCTCTTTTTACACTAATATTCTTCATAAGTTTCAGTTAGTTTATCCTACCTATAATCATAGTCTTAAAGAATATAGAAATTGATCCAGGAAGTGAGATGTTGAAAGTGACTGACTAAAAACTGTAGAACTGTCTGAGTTGGATGAAAAGCAGAGAAAGATCCTTTATGTTCTGGGAAATATGCAACACTTTTCATGATGTTAGGATCTATTAGCTGTTTCTTGTGACCTTCAGCAAAGCCCTATAAGAAAGAAATCAACCAAGATTAAAGTTGGTCTACTGGTGAAAAGAGAATGAGTCCTGGATAAGATAGCCTAGATTCTGTTCCTCCTTGCTAAACACAAGCAAAGCCCATGTAAACAATGTAAGAGGCAACCAAAAAGACATCTCTTAAAGGTGACAAGCAAAAGACAAACAAGTTTAGGGTCATAGCACTGGAGGGGAAAAAACAAACAAACACAATGTCAAGATTCCAATCTCCCACCAGACAGAAAAAGGATGCCAGGATGCCGAGAATTTCCTGACTTCTAGTCTAGCAACAAAAGACATCCCACATAGGCTTCTTTCCAAGACTGACAACATAAAGTGAACTGAACAACACCAGCAAATGTGGATTGACTTGGAATTCTTCCTAGCTGGGCTTAAGAATTTCTTCCCCTGCCCAGGGACATCAGAATGGATGGGTAGAACCAGGAGGAAAGACCAATCCAAAAGAAGATGGCCTGGGAAGCTTGAGATTCCCCTTTCCTACCCAGACACTAAGAGCCTGAGATTCTCTTCCTGCCCAGAGACAGTAGAAGAGCTAGGATAGCATGGGTAGGGGGATCCTACCAAAACAAGTGCTTAGTCTGGAAGCCTCTTTATGCCAACACACTTGAGACTACCCTTTTCCACCATGAGATACTTGGTGGCCCAGCCTGGTGAAAATTTTCTACCACTTCAGGCAGTACCAACAAGGATCATGGGAACACCAATAGACTCACATAAACCAACCAGACAAAATGATACTGAAAATAATATGGGAATTAAACTATCACTGGAACCAGACCAAGAAAGTAGACCAGGATCTACCTGCATGCTTAATCTAAGCAGAGTAATAAAATTAAAAGATTTAAATAGAATACAGAGTCACCTACCATAATTGACACAGTGTCTAGAATACAACAGAAAATCCCTCATCATACTTATGATTAAGAATAATCACAACTTGAATGAGAAAGACAATTGATATCACCTCTGACATGAATCAAACATTGGAATTTTATGACAAAGATTTTAAAGCAGTTAAATAAAAATGACTTGACAACCAATTACAAATTTTCTTGAAACAAATGAAAAAACAGAAAACTTCAGCAAAGAAGTGGAATTTATAGAAAGGAGCCAAATGAAAATTACAGAACTAAAAATATAATATTGGGTATTAAACAACAACAACAAAACCTTATTGGCTGGAGTCCATAGAAGCAGGGAGGTGATGAAGAATAGAATCCATGAACTTGAGGACAGATAGAATTCTCCCAATCTGAACGACGGAAAGGAAATTGACTGAAAAAGACAACCCAATACAACACAGAACCTCAGGGACTTGAATGACAATAGCAAAGGAACCACAACTCACATTATTGGATTTCCAGAGTAGAGGAAAAAAGAATGAGGATGAAGAACAGTCCAAGAAGTGATAGCTGAGAACTTCCCAAATTTGGCAAAAATAGAAACCTAGAAAAATCAAGAACCTGCGGAAATCACAAACAGGATAAATCTCCCCCACATCAATGCCAAGATACAGTATAATTAAACTTCTGAAAGCTAAAGACAAAATTTTTAGTTTTCAAAATGCATCCAAAATCTTGAATGCAGCCAGAGAGAAATGATGCCTTACTTACTGAGGAACACTAGTTGGAATGAAGATAATTTCTCATATGAAGCCACAGAGGTCAGAAGGAAGAGACATAATATTTTTCAAGTGCTATACAGAAGAACTGTCACCTCTAAAAAGAGTAGAAATAGGGGTACATACAGTAGACTATCTTGTCATGAGTTTTATAAATCATAACTGGTTGAACAAAAATTCTAATATGTAGTACCCAGAATGATGTTATTTATTTATTTATTTCTATTTTTTTATAGTTACCTTGATTTTTTAAATTTTTTGATTTTTTAAATTTATTTTTTATTCTAATGTATTTTTAAAAATTTCTTTTTGAGAGAGAAGTGGGAGAGGGACAGAAAGAGAGAATCTCAAGCAGAATCAGAGCACAGAGCCAGAATCAGGTCTGGATCTCAGGACCCTGAGATCATGACCTGAGCTGAAATCAAGAGTCACACTGACTGAGCCAACCCAGGAGCTCCAGGACAATGATATTTTTTAAAAGTGGGAAAGGCGAGGGGACCTACATGGAAGAAAAGTTGCCACACCTCAGTGGTGACTTGTTGCAGTGGTAAAATGTTGACGCCATAGAATGAGATATGCTATCTATATTGTTTAGTATGAGTTCCCATTGCTTACGTCCTTACCAGCATTTTGTGTTGTCAGTGTTATGAATTTTGGTCATGCAATTAATGTGTGGTGATATTTTGCTTTAATTTGCGTTTCCTCTATAGCATATGATGTTGAGCATCTCTCTCTCCCTCTCGCTTTCTCTCCCTCTCTCTCCCTCTCTCTCTCTCTCTCTCTCTCTCACACACACACACACACACACATTGAAAGTAATCACAAGTATTAATCACAAGTTAAAGAGAGGCAATCTGGAAAGACTGGTAGGCTGTATCAATATCAATGTCCTGGTTGTGATATTACACTATAATTTTGCAAAATGTTACCACTGGGGGAGGTGGGAAAAGTGTCTGAGGGATATCCGTATTATTTCTTACAACTGCATATGAATCAACAATAAACACAATATTAAAAAATAATAAGAAAGAGAAACAAAGAGAGAATGACAATAAAGTCTCCCTAAGAAAATCCTACCTATGGCCTGAAAGCTAAGATAAATGAATACTGAGGTATTCCAGAATCTTACAGTATGGCAAAAACAGATTCCCCCCCCCCTTCCCAATCTACACTTAACGTGAGCAAAGGCAGTGATCCAAGAAACATGGCAGGAGATTGAATTAGGACTTGAAGTTTGATGCCCTGGGTGGCCATTGTTTTAAATTGGCCTTTGACTGATCAAGACACAGAGCACAAACTGAGGGCGAGGGGACAGAGAGACACCAGTTGCTGGAAAATGGAAATTCCCAGACCAGTTTCTGGATTCAAATACTGTGACTTGTTAACGATTTTTGGACCTAGTATTTGCCCCAGGAATTGCCTGGAAGCAAACAAACTAAAACTCAAAAAAGGAGAGTGCCTTGTGGGAGCTCAGTGGAAGCCCCAGATAAGCTGGCCAAAGAAAGGACCCTAGGTCAGGGACTCCAGGGCATCCCTGCTCAGCAGCTTCTCTGGGAGCTGAAGAGCAGCACTTGGATGTTGTTCCCCACTTCCTCCTTTCCCTAGTGGGAATTTAAAGCTAACCACGGACAATTCAGTTCAATGAGCCAATACATTTCCTTTTGGCTTAGACCAAACCTTAGTTTGGTTTGGTACCACTTGCAACTGAGAGATCATTAACAGATGCATTGTCTGTCTACTCTATGCTCAGCAATGTGTAAGTGGCATTTGTGCACACACAGGAGCATAGCAATACAGAGGCATTTACCCACACAATGGTGTCTACACACCTGCACAGAGGCATGAACCTACACCTACCAGCACCAGTGTGCATATGTACACACACACTACTGAAAGAGGCAGTCACACAGGTGGAGAAAAATTCATTCATGGTGGCATGTGTGTGCATACAGAGTAATCTCCTTAGAAAGAAAACTACTATGAGTCATTCTTGGCATCACACCTTTGGGCATATCATTAGCCTCAGAGTATTCAAAGGCAGAGATGATGCACTTATTGCAATAAATTAATGAACAGAGCTATTTTTTTTTTTGAGCTTCAAAAGATGATGTGGGATTATAACATAATGAAAGTTTCTAAGGTTCAAAATCTGCTAATTAGGTTGTGTGCTCAATTCAATACAGCTTTGGTTCCCACAAATACAATCAGGATCTGGGTCTCCATGAAGGGGAACTGGAACTGGGTTCAGACAGGCTTCAGACTGCTAAGAGCCTGGCATCATCACTCTCCACCCGGCATATGCATGAAGAATGAAGCGAAGCCTCAATTAGTTGAGGGGTATGTTAGCGGAATGTGAAATGTTGGCCCTACCAGGCTTTATCACACAGACTAGATAGTGATGAGAAGGGAAAAATGAATATTTAATATTCTGTCTGAACTTGGATTCTACAATACATGGAGGAAAAGGCATAATAAATGAGCCTATCACTAAAGGATTTCCCTTATTTCATCAATGCCTTGAGGAAATTTAACATTGATACAAAACTTTTATCTACAGGTCCTATCCCAGAGTTAGCAATTGTCCTATGATGTCCTGTATCACTGTTGTTTTCTGCCGGTTCAGGATCCAATGTGTGTTCATGCATTGCCTTTAGGGGGTCATGTCTTGATTTTCCTTGAATCAAGAGCTAATCTTCAGGTGTTTCTTGTTTTTAATATCATTAAGAATTTTGAAAAATACCAGCCTGCTATTGTAAAAATTGTTCCTCAGTGTGGATTTTTCAGAGGTAGCCTCATGAAAAGATGAAGATATTTCTTCTGACTCATTTACTTCACAAATGATACTGTCTTTCCTGGGGCACCATACCCAGAGGCACATGATGTCTATTTTCATTGGTAATGTTCATTTTGATCACTTGTTGAAAATGTTTGGTTTCTCCAGTTTTTTCCTTAAAAAAATTAAAAAAAATTTTTTTTTTAAAGGGACGGGGAAGGGGCAGAGGGAAATGGAGAGATTCCCAGCCAGGCTCCACACACAGGGCTTAATCTTACGACCCATGAGATCATGACCTGAGCCAAAATCAAAAGTTGGACACATAACTAACGGAGTCCCAGGCACCCCTTCTTATTAATTTTGCCACACAAATTTCCCTAGATTTTAAAATGAGAGCTCTTTCAAGCAGACTTCTATGTATTAGTATATGGCTCCATATTTTTTAGACACTTTTTACTTTCTGACACACGGTATTTCATATTTATTTTGTACCTTCTCTGCCTAGTTCTTGAATTAATAATTTCCCAACAGCACTGGTCTCTTTCACAATTTCTTTAGAAACCAGGATCTGATAGTATGTGTGTTCATTGCTATGGGGGATTTTTTTTTTTCCTTAAAGATTTCATTTATTTATTTGAGACAGAGAAAAAGAGAGCACAAGCAGGTGGAGGGCAGAGGGAGAAGCAGACTTCCTGCTGTTCAGAGTGCCAGATGTGTGTGGGGCTTGATCCCAGGACCCTGAGATCTTGACCTGAGCAGAAGCAGATGCTAAGCTGACTGAGCCACCTGGGTTCCCCCACTATGGGAGTCTTAAGGTCCTCCAGTGATTAGATCTATGAAATATGAAACCATGAGTTTTAACTGGTTCCTCCAATTCCGTTCCACCCTGACAAAGTCCTTTCTTGCCTTCCCCACTCAATATTTATATTTCCTTCCCCCCAGTAGGAGCTCTAGCTCCCAACAGTGTCAATGTCATTTACTCTTTTGTTTAATCCTGCAAAACACAGAAATTATGTCAATATTGCTATACTCACAATGTTATGGAAAAAAAAAAACAAAAACAATTTAAGATTTTCTCTTGTTCTTTTTTTTTTCCTCTTTAGAAAAAAGTCTAGTATCAAAAGATACTTGAATAGCTCTTCCCTCACCCTTAGTTAGGGTGTTTTTTAGTTTAGTGTTATTCATACACACTTATGTTCTGTTTTTATATTATCCTGTTTTCTTTCCCATTCTTATTGATTTAATTTTGTGTTTTGAATTTGTAGATGGTTAACAAGAGCTCACAGTTAAAACACTGCCAACAAAATGTACTCATGGAAGTGTCACATTATCCTAATAGGTAAGCAATTTCATTATTTTCTGATTTATCCTTTCCATGTATCTTTTAGGAAAAATAAGCATAGATATATGTTATTTCTCCTTCTTTCTCATCAAAATGTACACAAAAGTAATATATGTATGTTGCGTAGATACTAAAAAAATAGTGTATATGTTACCATTATTTCACACTGTCCTTTTTATACTTATCAGTACTTTCTGATTATACTCCATATTACTTTATATAGTTTACTCTTACTTTTGACATAAAATTGTGAATTGTTAGTTATTTTTCATCAGTATTTTTAATACAGTATCCTATTATTTTTTGAAATCTATTCATGCTAACGTGCAATCTGCTATCAGTATAATTGTTATTATTTGTAGTTACTCGGCCTTTCTTTTAGTTCTTATGGTTCTGCCGATTCATTAATATGTACTGTGGTGTAGATTATTTAGAGTTTTTTTTTTTTTATTCTAAGGATTTATTTTATTTTATTTTTTAAGTCAGGAAACCCCTCTGATATTTTATTTGATTTTTTCCCCATTGCTTTCTTCTGTAACTCCTTTTAGATTTATGTTTGAGCATCTCAATGTATTCTCCATGATTCTTAACTGTTCTTCCATCCTTTTTTTTTTTTTTTTACATTTACACATTTTTATTTTTTTGAATTTTATTTTATTTTTTCAGTGTTCTGAGATTCATTGTTTATGCACACACCCAGTGCTCCATGCAATATGTGCTTTCCTCAGTATCCACCACTAGGCTCACCTAACCTCCCACCCCCTGCCTTCCAAAACCCTCAGTTTGTTTCTCAGAGCCCACAGTCTCTCATGGTTTGTCTCCCACTCTGATTCCCCCCAATTCACTTTTCCTTTCCTTCTCCTAATGTCCTCCATGTTATTCCCTATGCTCCACAAATAAGCGAAACCATATGATAATTGACTCTCTCTGCTTGACTTAACTTCACTCAGCATAATCTCTTCCAGTCCCCTCCATGTTGATACAAAAGCTGGTTATTCATCTTTTCTGATGGAGACATAATACTTCATTGCTTATATGGACCATATCTTCTTTATCCATTCGTCTGTTGAAGGGTTGGCTCTTTCCACAGTTTGGTGATTGTGAAGTCACAGTGGTGATTGTGGCCATTGCTGCTATGAACACTGGGGTACATATGGCCCTTCTTTTCACTATATATGTATCTTTGGGGTAAATATCCAGTAGTGCAATTGCAGGGTCATAAGGGAGCTCTATTTTTAATTTCTTAAGGAACCTCCACATTATTATCCAAAGTGGCTGCACCAACTTGCACTCTCACCAACAGTGTAAGAGGGTTCCCCTTTCTCCACAACCTCTCCAACACTTGTTGTTTATTGTCTTGTTGATTTTGGCCATTCTAACTGGTGTAAGGTGGTATCTCAATGTGGTTTTGATTTGAATCTCCCTGATGGCTAATGATGAACATTTTTTCATGTGTCTGTAAGCCATTTGTATGTCTTCTTTGGAGAAATGTCTATTCATGTCTTCTGCCCATTTTTTTGACATGATTATCTGTTTTGTGTGTGTTGAGTTTGAGGAGTTCTTTATAGATCTTAGATATCAGCCCTTTGTCTGTAGTGTCATTTGTGAATATCTTCTCCCATTCCCTGGGTTGCCTCTTTGTTTCGTTGACTGTTTCCTTTGTTGTGCAGATGGTTTTGATCTTGATGAAGTCCCAAAAGTTCATTTTCACTTTTGTTTCCTTTACTTTTGGAGACATGTCTTGAAAAAAGTTGCTGTGGCATATTTCTATTATTTAAAAATCTTTGTGCTGTTCTCTTTTCAACTGTATTATGGCTATTATCATAGCCACCTGTTCTAGTATTATTATGCTTTTTTCATATCGTTGGATCTTTTTAATTATGTTATTCTTTCATTTATATTTGACCATTCTAACATTCTAATTTGAAAGTTTTTGTCATACTGTCTCTTAAAATTAGTTTCACGGGAGTGAATTCATGTTCTAGCTGTTGATTTCACTTGTTGCCTTTCTTATCTCTAGATGTTTTCACCAATTTTAAAATTTGGGCTGATGTACTCATTTTGAGTCAGAGAGACTATTTTTGTCTCTCTTTCTCTCTGGTCAGTAGTTGATAGTCTTACAAGCATTCAAAACTACCTCCCATGAAAATCAAGTCCTGAGCCTAATTTTAAAATGGCATGTTGGGGCTTCAGTTGTATGGTGATTTTAGAGATACTGAGATCCAACTTTTGAGGCAATGAGTTGTCTAGTTCAGTTCTACATCAAGCAGTACTTTTATAGTCCTACTTCATTGGGTTCACAGCCTCCTATAAATCATAGTTTTAGGGATAAAATTGGCAACCTTTATGCTTGAGGATACCCCCCACATATAGCAAGTCCCCAGCCTCAAGCAGTCAGTGTAGTTTTTGTCAGTCATTCTGCAGGAACTGTTTTATCCCATTATTCTTTGACTTCTAGCTCTCAGGGCCAGCAGGTCTGATTCAACCCCCTTCTCAATATAGACTTCTGTTCTGTTTCTGAATATAACTACATATTTATTATCTCCAGTCTCAATTTTCATGTGAGGGTATTAAAATGTTAAGTTGAAATGACTAGTTTAAAGCCACATGGTTAATGAGTGAAAGTGCTGGACTCAAATCTAGGTTTCCTGGCTTTAGATTCCATAATTTTTTAGTGACTCCAAGCAGTCTTTCTGTTGGCATTATTTTCCCATCTAGTATTTTTCCAAACTTCTACTGAGTTTAGATTTTTTTTTCTAATTTAAGATTATTTTTTTCTATTTTTTTTCTAATTTTCTAAATGAAATTAGGGTACTTTTTCTCTCCAGAGGCATCATGTTATGGTAGAAGGAATCTTAAGCTCTAGTAGAATTATCTGGGTTCTGTTGTTGCCTGGGAAATTTGTTAAGTCTCTAGCCCTCAGTTTTCTCTTCTACAACACTAGGTGTTTTGGCTGAGATGAACTCTAAGTTCCCTTTCATCTGTAAAGTTTTCAGAGTGCACTTTTTGTTTGACCCATTCTCAGCAACATGTAAGTTGTTGATTGAATATCACTTAAATTTTTACTATATGTGCATTATCTGTCACTGTTCTTTTTTTTTTTTTAAAGATTTTATTTATTTATTTGACAGAGAGAGATCACAAGTAGGCAGAGAGGCAGGCAGAGAGAGGGGGAAGCAGGCTCCCTGCTGAGTAGAGAGCCTGATGTGGGGCTCGATTCCAGGACCCTGAGATCATGACCTGAGCTGAAGGCAGAGGCTTAACCCACTGAGCCACCCAGGCACCCCTGTCACTGTTCTTTATATGAAATACTCCTTGACAAAGGAATGACAAAATAGAATGGGCTCACCAGCATGAACAGCTGGTTAGTGAGTAGTTTATTGGTTCTATATGGAACTTTGCTGTTAAGTTCTGGACTTAATGGTCTCTCCTTCCCCTTTACAAATGCATAGATTATTACTGGGGGTTATAAGGTAATGTAACTAAGCAACACCTGCCCAATAATTTCCAAGAAGATGCTAATGGACAACTTAGGCAAATTTATCACTATTTTTTTCTGGAAATAATAAACTAATACCTGAACTATCAAATTAATAGCTAAATATTGTGGTATTGAGTGAGATTACAAAAAAAGTTAAAATACTCTACGAAGACAAATGGACAAATACTTCACAATAGACTATATATGAATAGCCAATAAGCACATGAGAAAGTGCTTATTGCAAAGTAAAATCACACTAAGATAAACTACAAATGGCAAAAATCCAGAAGACCAATACTAAATGTCAGTGATGATATGGAGCAACTAGAACTCTCATACCTAGCTAATGGGAGAGTAAAATGATACATGGCTATAGAGATGTGTTCTTCAATTTCTTATAAAGTTAAACATGGATGTACACCATGACTGAACAGGTATACCCCTAGGTATTTATTCAAGGTATATGAAAACTAAACTAAAAACTTAAACAACAGTGTTTCTAGAAGACTTATTAATAAAAGCTAAAATCAATGATGATATTATTATTAATTACTGGAAAATGATATAAGAAACTTGCTTTTGTGATGAATATATTCAGTATTTTCTTCGGAGGTGTGGTTATACAGGTGCACAAAATTTTCAAAACTCATTGAACTAAACACTTCAGATTTGAGTACTTTATTATTTTTTAATTAGGCCTCAATTAAAAATGTGACTATAGAGAAATTGATATGTTCCAGGCTCTGAATCTAATTGAGCTTATCTACTGATAGAAAATATTCACATCTCACACTTTTCAGGCACTCAGTATTAGTTAGTTATCAATCTGCATTGAAATGCAAAGTATCCCTTATTTAGTAGATATTATACTGGGCTTTGTTTTAGTTGGAGAACTGAGAAATTGCATTGTCAACCCTATACCTGAAGAGACATGAACATATAGTGCTTCAAATTTAATGCACTGTGCGTCAAGCAAAGCCAACACCTCTTCTCAACAAAGATGATCACAGAGCCATTTGCCAATTAATCTGCTTTGAAGAGCACTATTGGTCTAACTATGTTTCCCCTGAAACCCCTTTCCTTAAAAATATGTTTCTGTAATTAGAAAGTCTTACAGACAGATTCTTATTTTCCCATATACCTCTTACTGAATGAGGGGAGGAAAGGAAAATATAAGATTAGCTATGAAAGCTCTTATCTCTAGCTAGATTGTGGCCTAAATTCCTTTGTCTCATGAAATTCTGGAAGCTCTTCAATGCTGTATACACTCAAGGCTGTATGAAAATCAATGGTTTAGAGGTGATGGATATATCTTGCTGCATTATGTACTTAGTAACTCATGGCTCTGAATTTAAGCATACTTGTATTTAAATATCTTGCCTTCACCATACACCAACTGCATCACTTTAAACAAGTTTTCAATGTCTTTGAGCCTATGCTTTTATTTATTTAATTCTGTACAATAGCAATATGTGACATATGTATGATATAATATATGATAATTGATATGTGCTATATCACATCTGATATATATGATAATATCTACTTAAAAGATTTTGTTCTTGTGACTTTAGCAAAGCAGTAGTGTGATGTTTGGTATATAGTAGGTAGCCATATTATCATTTGCTTACTTGTTTGTGTCCCCACGACCTGGTTTCTTGCTTGGCTCTGCCATCTTTGGTCACATGATATTGGACAGATCATTAGTTGACCTCTTTGAGCCTTATGTGGCTTTGGAGAATATTAACCAAGAAAAAATGACTGTGTGGAGCATGATGCTTGGCTCAATGTCGACCTTCTTGACTTTTTTTTTTTTTTTAAATATACTTCATCCAGGAAGGAAAAAACCTAGAAGCGTGTGAGGCTTCATATTAGAAGGCCAGGCAACAGTTGGTGAATCTTGTTGACCGACTTCTTAAGTCTGCAGGAAGTATTCTGGGCTTTGTTTGTACACATCCACATAAATGGAGTCTCAACAATGACCCCAAATCCATCATGTACCTGAGCTACAGATACATGTACCCTCAGGTGTCCTGCCACTCACTGCAACTTGGTTGAATTGATTCTGTTTCAAGCTTCACAATTTACCTTGAATTTCTTGAGCTCAGAGAGGTAAATTCCAGGGGTTAGAAATGCAGCTGGAGTAGCCATCAACTGTGTGACTGACACTAGAAAAGACCAGCAAATTAATTCCAAGCATAGCAGAATATATGACTGCTTACAACATCCCTGCTGCATTTACACTTGCACACACACACACACACACAGAGCAGAGATCTACCTGCCTTGGTGTTCAGTAACATGCATAGCAGGGGAAAGAGATGAAATTTGGGTGGGAACAGAGCCTGGGAAAAAGGACAAGAAAAAGGGGGAAGATGGTAAGCTCATTTCTTATATTTTTCCACTGCCTAGGTTTGAGCGCCTATAATTAGCGCAGGCTGTGGAGGGAGAGGGCAAGCGGAAGTTGGCAGGTCTGTTTAAAAAATATTTTGTGAGATTCTTGGCACAGACAGAACCACTGGGGCCTAGGTGACCAAGGGTGGCACTGAGCTGGGAGGAGGATCTTCTCACTGACACTGCCTGGAAGCCAGCACAGCCATGAAAGCAGAGGCCTGGAAACTTTGACGACTCTGGCTTGGACATTGGGTTCTAACAGGGGCTGGAGCAACAGTGGTGAAACTTCTCCTTGGGGGTTCGTGGGCAATCCAGGAGACGTAGCAGAACCCAGAGAGGGAGAGGGAAGGCCAGGGCAGGTGCTTCTGTAACTGCCTGACTACAGAACTACTAGTTCGGGGCCTGTTGCAAGTCTGTTCAAGGACCCTCAGAAACAGCTGGAGCAGGGGGCAGGAGACTTAAATTTGAGTATCAGCTTTGCCTTGGACTTACTCTGGTGCCTGGAACAAATCATCTTCCCTTTCTAGATCTGTGTTTTGCCCTCTGAAAAATGAGGGTTTGGGGTTTGATCTGAAAGATCTCTCCCAGGCCTTAACATTTTCTCCCTCCTAAGTGTATTATTCTATTGTCACTAAATTAAACAGGTATTTTCCAGATGCCTATGTCAAGTTTCTGTTGACAAATTCTAGACAGAGAATTATAAGCTTGGGATATTGTTGTCATTATTTGTGGCTTTCTTCTTACCAGATAGTAGGCTTTTTAGACAGGGCATGATTGCCTGATTAAGCCCACTTCAGCCATTCCTGTAGCAAGAGCACATTCTGCTGCAGGAGAGCCTGTTGCTATATGGGAAACGCTGGTATCCTGCTTCTTATATTTTACCTGGAATAAAGAATATTTTAAAGGTTGTGGCCAACTCTAATTGTTACATTGTATGACTTTTATCATAGAGGTTACCACCTGGTACATACTGTCAGTATTTGCTAAATGAATAAATGAATGAAAGCAGTTGAACCACATACTTTAAATCTTAATGCTCAGAAAGCATTGTTTTCTGAATCTATAGAACGTGTATCTTAACTTCTTTATTGCTAACGTCCCTCTGCTTTTCTGACACCAGAAGTTTATTTGCAGCTTTAATACACTTCAATAACATGAATATTAGGGTTTTTAAGTATATCACACCTTCTGAAGTCCTCTTGATATAAAAAAAATGCGTTGCTTCTCATTGGCTACCAGAATTGTAAAAGAAATCAAGACAGGTAATATATGCCAAGAATATTTGAAAGACTTCTTCAGATACCCGGTGTAACATTTTAATGCTCACAGTAAGTCAGAGACACTGTTTGAGGATTCCAGTATTTTGACTCTAACAAAGAGAAGTCAGGGTCATTCTACTTGACCTTGACTCTAATATTTGTGTTGTTTCCCCAAATTCCAACCTTATTTCAGTTATTTATAAATGTCCTTAAGCTGTTAATAAAACATCTCCATCTTTATATGGTCAGGCCATTTCCTACACCCCATCTACATACACAGAGTATTTGTGATTTAAGTTTGAGGTGAGGGAAAGGAAGATACATAGGACTTTAAAGAAACTCTCAAGTAGTGAGTTAGAGGGATAAGTTAGTCTCACATATTTGCTGTGACACTTGAGTAAATAAATTCTCCTTTTAGGACATGAAATTCTCCTTTACAGTGAGGTAATTGGACTAAATTGCCACTAAGTCCTCTCCAAGCCCTAACATGTTCTTTCTTTCTTCTCTCTCTCTCAGATATATACTGATTTCTTACAAAAGATACAATTAAGACATTTTAGTTTGGATTTATTTCTTCTGTGTTCATAAGTCCAAATTGACTGCTTTGGGGACCATTTTTCATATTTAACACCAGGGTTTGTTAGTCTTATGGAAGAAAATGGAAAGGCATCCATTAAAAAAAAAAATCAGAGTATCTCCTTAAAGGTTTAGTAGAGATCATCTGAAATCACCTGACATTATTTTAATGGAAAGATAGAAAGATCTCTGGCATTTTTTCTTAGTTTTCTCTTTTTATCACTTGCTATTCAAATTTTTCACAATTCTTTTGGAATCTGTTTGGAAACTTAGAGTTTCCCAGGATATTGTATTCTCCATTTTGTCTAGATTTCCAAATTTACTGATATGGCCTACAAATAGCATTTTCTTAATATTTTCAAAATCTCCTCCATATTGGTAATAAAATCCTGAGTTTAGTTTTTCATATGGTTGTATCTTCCTTCTCTTTCTTTGTAAGATTTATCAGGAATCTATTTTATTAGTCATTTAAGAAATACCTATTGGAGTTATTGATGAGCCCTAAAACATATCATATATTAGTTACTCTTCATCAGTCTTTGGATTTATTTTATTTTTATTTTATAACATTATAATTGGATTCATAGTTAATTTATTTTCAACATTTCTTGCTTATTATTAAATGCATTTAAGAACATATGGATTCCTCTGAGTGTTACTTTGTTACACTGGCTACATCCCATAAGTTTTTATATGGGCATCCATTTCTAAGTAGATTCTGAATATTTAAAATAATATTTAAAATTTTCCAAATATATAGACTTTCCTTTGTTTCTTTTCAAAGAGGATAGCTACATTTTGTTTTTAATTTCTAATTTTCATCGAGGTCAGAGAATCTGATATAAATATTTATTGCTTTACAGAATTTACTGCAATTTATTTGTGCCTGACAAAAGGCTGATAATTTACCCTCTTTAGTTGAATCATTCAGGTCATTACTTGGTTTTGGTCTACTTACAATGTCAGTTATTGAAAGAGATGTATTGAAAACCTTCACTAAGTTTTGGCTCTGTCATAGTTGATGACCTTGTCTGCCTTGAGTCTGTGCTATTAGATACATAGAAGCTTAATAACAGCTTCATTTTCTTGATCAATTGTACCTCTTATCAGTTGGGAGTATTCATCTCTGATATTTTAAAATATTTTCATCTCGACTTCTTTTATATTAATGGCCCTGCTTATAGTTTTAGCATTTTACCTAGTATACCTTCCAAATGGATTAGATATCATTTTCAACTCTTTTTTTGTTTTGGGTATGTCTTTTGTAAATAACATGTCGCTAAGCCTTATTTATTTATTTATTTATATAATCTGATTTCTAATGGAAAAATGTATTACACATTCTTTTGCTTTGATTAACACCACTTTGGCACTTTCTCCTTTTTACTTTACATTTTCTACTTGTGTTTTCTTTTCTTTTCTTTTTTTTTTTAATATTTTATTTATTTATTTGACAGAGAGAAATCACAAGTAGATGGAGAGGCAGGCAGAGAGAGAGAGAGAGGGAAGCGGGCTCTCTGCTCAGCAGGGAGCCCTATGCGGGACTCGATCCCAGGACCCTGAGATCATGACCTGAGCCGAAGGCAGCGGCTTAACCCACTGAGCCACCCAGGCGCCCTCTACTTGTGTTTTCTAATTTTGTTTACTATTTCTATTTACTAGAACGAATTATGAGCTGGCTTGGCACCCCAGCTCTGTCACACGAGATGTTTGGTCGTGCTAAGTTACATAAATCCGATGTGCTTTGTTTCTTCGTCAATAAAATGAGAATGACTATTATCACACCTATGTCATGGACTTGTTCTAGGGATTAAGGAAACTGTTATATATAATGTATCCAAAATCTGGTCTCAGAAACAGTGAGTACTGCATAAATGTTAGCTATTTTATTATCATTATCCCATTTATCTCTCCACTTGTATTTGTTGAGTTAATTAAGCTTCCCTTCCATCCTCCATCTAATCTATCTAAAATATTTAATTTTTATTCTTCTAACAATTACCTTTGTTTATGTGACACAGTACTTTAAAAATCAACTTTAGGAGACATCATTTGCATGTGACATCATGGACACATTTTAAATGTGTATTTTGATTGGCAGCAATGTCCATAATAGTCAAACTCTGAAAAGAACCCAGATGTCCATCCGCAGGTGAATGGATAAAGAAGATGTAGTGTTCTATTCCTCAACCCTCAAAAAGAATGAAACCTTGTCAGTTGCAATGATGTGGATAGAGCTAGAAGGTATTACTCTAGGTGAAATAAGTCAGTCAGAGAAAGACAAATACCATATGATTTCATTCATATGTGGAATTTAAGAAACAAAACTGATGAACATAAAGGAAGGGAAGGAAAAATAAAATAGGATAAAAACAGAGAAGGAGACAAATCATAAGAGACTCTTAACTATAGGAAACTGAAGGTTGCTAGAGGGGATCTGGGTGGGGGATGGGGTAACTGGATGATGGGCATTAAGAAGGGCATTTGATGTAATGAGCCCTGGGCGTTATATGCTACTGATGAATCACTAAATTCTACCCTGAAATTAGTAATACAGTATATGTTAAATAACTTGAATTTAAATAAAACCCAAAGGGAGAAATTTACATTTAATAATTTTTAATAACACTTAATTATCCCCCAAATGGAGATATTGAACATTTTCCTCACCCCCAAAACACTTTGTACCCTTCCCATACAGTCCCTCTCCCACTTCCCACCCCTGCCTCTTTCAGCTCCAGGTAACCACGAGTATGCTTTCTGTCACTATGGGTTAGTTTTGTCCTTTCTAGAGTTATGTATATGTGGAGTCAGACAGCAGGCAGTCTTTTGTGACATACACATTGAAACATATTTTGCTACTATTATCGAGAGTTACGCAATCTCTCTCATCTTCCTTAAATGAGAGAAGAACCTAAGTAGTTCTTCCCTTCCCTTTACTGCCTGCCACTTTGAGATTATCTGGGACTTGAGTTATATTTAGTTATAAATATTTTAAAATTATGCATCAGGAGTTATTTAAACCTAATCTAGGTTTTCTGCTTACTTTCCACTCTTCCTCATCCCTTATGTATTATTTATTCTTTGGGTTTTATCCATTCTTTCAAATGACTTCATGTACATCTCACCTAACTCCAATGAGGGCAATAACGTTTCTGAATCTTTGTAAACCTGCATATGACTTTATTTTGCTCTCTGTTTTTACTGGTAGTTTATATACTAGGCACATGTTCTAAGATGATCATATTTTCCTTCCTTTTCTCCTGACATCTGATTTTGCCAATGAGAGTTCTGATCCAGTGCTGAAAGAGACCACCTCAGATGGGGCTTTTAACTCACTTTCCACTTAGCCAAATCTATTTCTGCTTTTCTATTCATTAATTTTCCTCACCCCCTGTGATCAGAACTTCAGATTCCAAGCCGTTTAACACAGTGCTCTGATCCACCAATGGCCATGAGCACACATGAACCTTGTGGGTCGTGTCAAACTACAGGTATGATTTTAGTCATTCTCGGGTGAGGCCTGACATTCTGCTTTTCTAACAAGCTTGCAGGCCATGGGGATGTGGACCACCCTCTGAGAAGCAAGCCTCTATCTTCCAAGTCCTTGAGGATGTGATATTCTCCTTAATCTTCCTGAAGATAGTAATTGGTGTCTTAAATGTCTTCCTATTTGTTCTCCATATTAACTTTATTTCTTGAATGTTAATACTCGTATTTGTTACACTTGTAGCTTCTCTTCTGGTGTTGGTTTTTCTCAAATATTTTTCTTTTTTTTGCTCCTTTCCATCTTTTTTTTTTTTTTTTTTTTTGAGAGAGAGAGAGAGAGCACTGGGGAGGGGCAGAGAAAGAGGGAGAGAGAGAATCTGAGGCAGGCTCCATGGCCAGTGTGGAGCCCAATGTAGGGCTCCATCTCAAAACGCTGAGATCATGACCAGAGCCAAACTCAAGGGTCAGCCATGCAGGTACCACTTGCCCTCCTTCTTTTTAAATTCCAGGTTGTCAAAGTTGCCTATTGCTTACCTGTTCCTGTGTCTGTGGGCAAGGAGCAGGTAGGCGGCTCACAGGAGTGCATGGTAGCTTGGAGAGCAGATGTGGGAGTTCCACCACCTCTTTCACTTCAGAGTTAAAGTTCATTGCTTTAGCCTGTGGGTGAAGTCAACTACCAACTGTTTAGTACAACCTGGGGACAGAGCTGACCAGCACAGTTGTGGTCAGCTATATAGCTCTACCACCATAATATATCATTGGGATGGAGGTAGAAGTAAAGAAATTGGCATTATTGAGTGCCCACAGCATAAAAGGCACTGTAATGTGTTACATGTATGAATTCATTTAATGGATGGAACTTGACAAGCTCTGAAAATCTAAACCACCTCAACTCTTCCTCTCTGTGTTGTTAACGCTCTCTAACTTACTTATATTAAGGAATATGATTTCTCTTTAATCGTATCCTCTTTTCCTTCTTCAATTCTGTGAGTAAATGAAAGGATGCTGAAGACACAGAGATTTGTCTATATAAAATTGCCCAAATATTCCATGATAATTGGATAATACCTGAGTCACAGCCCGTATAATGGCAAGTGCACAGAGTAAAGAGATTAAGAGAGAGATAAAAGAAAAGAAGAGAAAAAGAAATAAAAACTAGAAGTCAGGGAAAATGGTAAATAAAGAAGAGACAGGAAAAATGGGAAGGGGAACATGAGTTAGGGTAAACCTTGCACAACAGGGGAGAATTTAGCTGCATTTTGCTTGGTGTTAGTTTTTGACCTCTCTTAAATGCTTTCAGATCTCTGCAAACAAGAAGATTAATTGAGTAGCCTTCGACATTCAGAAGGAGTTCTCACTGCAGTGACCTTACAGACATAAACCAGGAGAAGAGGAGGAATATTAATTTTGGCTTACCAAAAGGCAGATTTTCATAAGGTTATTGGAGAGGCATCTTGTTCTGTGTTGTATGGATTGTTTCTGAACTGAATAAAATGGTCTCTTATTTTGTGGGCTTACAGGGATTTTATGGGCTATTTATGTAGACGCCAAAGAGGAAGCCATTTAAATCTTGGAACCTGACTGATTTGAATTTGCAGCTTAATGTGATCTTTCTTCTGAAGGATTTTTCCTATAATTTTCAGAATGTGGATGGACAATGGAAATCCAGGTGAAGCCCCCTGTATTTTAGGTTCAGGCCACTAATTAACAGTATGTGCAGTCTGGGAAATTTTAAGTTCATACTCTTAAAATATGTTTCCCCTGTTTTTAAAGGTATTTGGTTTATAAAGAAAACACAATCACAATTTTCCATATATAAAAATCTGTTTCTTTAAAATGAGATATTTGCCGTGCCTCCAGGAGGCATTCTAAATGTCCTCAGTTATGATCAGACAGTGCTCCTCTTGGTAAAGAGAGCAGCCTAATCTAAAGGTCATGGTCAGAGCAACCCTTAGGTTACTGGCTTTGTTTAGGTCTACTTTCTTTTAATCAATTGTTCATTTTTCAGTTTGTCATTTGAGTCTCCCTTGGAATACAGCCTCTGAACAAAATGAGGGCTCCTACCATGGCCCAGCCCTACTGCTCAAGTCTGGGGACACAGAAATCATTCTTCTAAGTCCCTGAGTGCAAGGGTCACCAGAGTCCTATATGAGACAGATTTTGGAGGTAGCATCCCCCAAGGCATTATGTGTGCTGTGACAGGGTTATGAGAAGGGGTGGAGAGGGGGTCTCCCTGCCTGAGTAAGTTGAAGTCCAGGCCAGGCAACCTTCCACCTGGATCTCACAAGAAGAAAGATGTTTCCCAGTACAGTTAGTCCTTTCTTACCCTTCCTCAACCACTCCATAGCTGCCCCTTCCTGCCCACCCCCCCCACCACCCTGCTGGATCCCCCACCTTTAAATTTCTTTATGAACAAAAAATACCTATTCCAAGTGCTCTGAGGTTCCCTTTATGTGGCGCTTAGGAAGTCCTGGGTTGACCAACTGCTTCAGGTCCTTGGGTTTGGAGTTTAACTTGCTATTTATGCCGCTGAAAGCCCTCCACCTCATCACTGGCTCCTGCTTGCATCTGAAGTTCACATCATTTGTTCTGGTGACCACAGCTCTGTGAGATATGGCGCTAAAACTCACCCAGGCATAAATGATTCTCTCACAGTGTCACTTGTATTGACAGCCAATCCCAAAAAGGGGAAGTGTTTACAATGTGAGCATTTTTAGACATGATGGGTAGGACTGCATCTCTGTGCATATCGGTGCTGATGGGGTGGCAAGAGAACTACAAAATGTCCTTCTTTAGAGCTGATAATCCCTCACTGTTATCTATCATTGAAGCCTTCCTCCTTGCTCTAGTCGAGGTGGGAAGCAGACCCATCCATCCTGGAGGAGTGTAACACGGGACCTTAGGAAGTGATTGGCATCAGTTTTGCAGATGGTCCAGGGCATCATATCAGTCTTGTGTCATGCATATTGATTGTAGCCTTTCTTACAGAGATTCTGATTCATGACTAGGGTACCAACGTGATGCTTTTATTCCCTGCTTGTTGAGAAGGAGTGAGAGAGCGTGTGTAAAGAGAAGCGGAGACTTACTTGGTCTATAGTATCTATTGTCTTGTTTGTCTACAAGGTTTTGTCTGCAATGAAACAGGACACTTTTACCTTTTGATTGCTGGTCCAGGAAAAGCTGCCTGCCAGTGGCAGATTTGGGTACCAATGACTGAGAAAATTTCTAATGGTGCAGAAGGGGAGATTGGGAAGTCATAGAGCAGAGCATAGAAAATGTGTGGCATATTCAAAATTAGGTCTTGAAAATGGCCAACAGAGTCATTAAAAAATGCTCAAATCACTAATCATCAGGGAAATTCAAATAAAAAGCGAGTGAGATATCACCTTTCATTTGTTAGGAGGCTGTTAGCAAAAAGAGAAGAGACAACAAGTTTTGGTCAGCCTGTAGAGAAAAGGGAACAGTTGTGCACTGTTGGTGGGAAGTAAATTGGTACAATCACAGTGGCAAACAAAATGGAGGCACTGTGTGTTATACTCAACTAATGAATCATTGAACATTATATCAAAAACTAATGTGCTATAGTTATATATATTATATCAAAAACTGATGTACTATAACTTGGTTAATTGAATTTAAATAAAAAAATGGAGATTTACCAAAATATTAAAAATGGAAATAACATATTATCCAGCATTTCTTCTTCTGTATATGTCCAAAGGAATTAATCACTCTGGAAGAGGTATCTGCACTCCCATGTTCACAGCAGCAGTAGTCACAATAGCCAAGACACAGAGATAATCTAAGTGTCAGTAAACATGTAAATAGATAAAGAAAATATGATACATATTTATAATGGAAAATTATTCATCCATAAAAAAGAAGGAAATCCTGCCATTTGTGACAATGTGGATGGATGTTGAGGGCCTTATGCTAAGCAAAATAGACAGAAAAAAAGACAAATGCTCTATCTTCTCCATTGTATGCAGAATCTAAAAAAGCAGAACACAAAGAAGTAGAGAATAGAATTGTGATTGTCAGGGGCAAAAGGGTAGGGAGAAATGTAGAGATGGTGGTCAAATGGTATAAACTTTCTGCTATAAGAGGAGTAAGTTCTGGGGATCTAATGTATGGCATGGTGACTATAATTAACAATACTGTATTACACATTTGAGAGTTATTAGGAGAGTAAATCTTAAAGTTATCATCACACCCACAAAATGATAAGTACGTGAGGGGATGGAAGTGTTAACTAACCTTTTTGGGATAATTATTTTGTGATGTATACGTGTATCACATCATCACGTCGTACACCTTAAACTTCTATATATGATATACCAAAAATATCTTAGTGGAACGATGGAAAAAGGTGAAAAAAATTTGAGGCTTGGCATCATATTTCGTCTTCACCCTTGCTTTCAGAGTAGTGCATCGGGCACGTATGGAATGTCTTTGTATGACAGGCACTGTGTTTGGTGTTGGGGATGCAGAGACAAAGAGGACAGATCCACAGACCTTCAGGAACCTGTGAATTCAAGAATGGGTGTTATGTATCTAATCAGTCTTTATCCTTTAAAAGTCATTTTAATCACTCCTATCCTTTCCATCCCCTCTTGAAAGCTTCACCATCACTCAGATGGAGGCCTTGTCTGTGCTCTGTACTTAGGGTGGCACTATACCCTCACAGTAATGGTCAGATGGGTCTTTCTCCCCTGAAGAGCCTGTTCTAGAGACTGTGAGGACAAGAACATCGTCTTTTTCCTCTCCAAATCCCTTTGTCCTGATCAGGGAGTGGTGTTTGGCAGAAGTTCTTCCAATGATGAATCTCAAAGCTTGTGTCAGTCTCAGCCTTCTTCATTCAGTGTCATGTCATGTCACTCAGTTGGGGCAGAGGAATATCAGCCTGACTTAAGAAGGAATTGTCTGGCAAAGGAGACCTTGAAGCCAGGTCAGGGCCCGCGGCTCTGTCTCTAATTTGTACTATATATGAATCTTCTCACTTCTTTGGCCTCTAGCAACTTTCTCCACATAATTTTCTCACATATATTGTGGGAAGATGGGGGGTGATAAGACACAGCTAAACCCATCCATGGCCTAGCCAATCACTGTTTTCATACATAGGCTCATCTAACAAGCATTTATGGAGCATCGGCTCTATAGGAGGCTTTGTGCCCTGCATCTCTGTTGTGCCTGAAGGAATGCTTGCACTATTCAATGTACCCTCTGCTCTCTCACGCCCATCCTTCCCTCTGCTTGGCCTGCATCAACGCTCCCAGACTCTCTGCTTTTTTATTTTGTTTTCTTAATGCTCAGCTTTTGTTCAGGCTTCTCAACTGTCACCTCCTTTGTAAAGACTTTTCTAGGTCCTCTTACTTTCAACCCAAGTGGAGCGTTGGTGCCATTTCATTCCTTCTCTCTGGTGGCACTCCTGGACTCAGAGCACAGCTATTCGTCTCCATGCCTTACCCTCCTGCTACACTGTGAGGGCTGTAAGAGCTGGATCCCCTGTAATACTTAGCATGATCCTTACCCATACTTGAGCCCAGTTAACAAGTATTGCACGGATTTATCTCTGCTTCCTTCTAGAATAGTCTACAGGAGTGGCGTTCAAATATTTTGGCCTCAGGACTCCATTCCACTCCAAAGAGCTTGTGCTTGTGTGGGTTATATTTATTCATAGATATGTATTAGCAATTAAAATGCATAAATTTTTAAAAATTCAAAAAAATGCCCATATTTTCCAAAAGAAAAAAAATTGGTATCTTTGTACATTTTTTTCAAATCTCTTTAAAATATGGTTTAATTGAAGACTGGTAGATTTTATCTCCTATTAAATTTGCAATACTTGGTTTAATTGAAGTAGATGAATGAAATCCTGCTTTTTTACAGATACAGAGTTGGAAAAGAGTGGGGTATTTTCCTAGTGTTTTCAGATAATTGGAGACATTTTTCTTTGCTACTACATCAAAACTCAAGATATGGTAGTTTCTTAGAATTTAGTTGCCTTGTGAAACTTGGAGCCTATTAGTGAACACTTTGTATTCAGTTATGATAAAATCCACTAGTCTGTCTTGCATTTTCAGTGGCTGTTTTCCCAGGCATGGTTTTGTAACACCATGCATTGGTCATTTGGAAAATACCGGTTCACTGACTTACACCAGTCTTTCAAATGTTGACGTATTTCATTCTAAAAATTCAAATAATCACATTTGTCAATATCACCACTGATCTAACCAGAAAAGTTTTAAGTATGGGGAAACAGTTCAGTTAATGGTGTTAGATACACATTTCTAACGTTTTAATTTTTGACTGAAAGCTCAGATTTACCATTGGCAAAAGGTGCTGTCTATTTGGCCCTGGAAGCGACAGGCTCACTTTGTTCATTATTAGGAAAATGCCTGCCAAATACACAGGTTTAGACAACCACAGTTTGTCAGTCGTTCTTCCAGGTAAAACTGGAAAAAAGTGATTGGTAAAGCTTACATCTCAACTGCGTCACTCCTTTTCCTTGAGGCAACCGTTAGACGTTAGTATGTGACTGAAGTACTTTATGCACGCTTCTCACCTTGCTGGGGAATAGAAAAAAAAAATGTGTACTCGAGGCTTATATTCAGTTTAATAAGACTTAATTTATATTAAAAAATATGTTTAACAGTTCTTTTATGAGTATTCTGAAGTAAAATTTACTTTTTAAAAAAATGTTCATGATGGTGAAGATTACAGTGACTAGGAATCCAATTTGGTTTTAATGCCTGGATACATGCTAACCCTCTCCCCTCCTCCCCTACCCCTCCTCCCCAGTTTTATCCCTTGTGGTGTTTACACCATCAGGTCGAATGTTAACACAGTAAAAACGACAAAAAAAAAAAAGGGCAAATAATGTTTTTTTATGATGTTAGCATTATGGTGAGAATAATTTTGACCTTGTAGACCCCCTGAAAAGGTCTCAGGGACCCCCTGGAGCTCCCCAACCATACCGTGAGTGCTGTTAATCTCCTGGTTTCTGTATTCCTCTCCCTAGACATTATTTGTCTTCATGAAGGATGAGAAAAAGACTAGTTCCATTAGATCTATACTGAAGATTTGGGGAGGGAGATGAAATTTTTCTCCTTGATGTCACTACTTTCAACAATTTTATTTTTTCCTTGAGGTACACAGGATATCCTTCCACAGGAGCTGATGACCTGTCCAGAGGACCAGACAATTGACAGTGATGAATTGATTGGGTTCTGAGACACCAGGAAGAGGCAGAGAAGACAAGAGAGTAGGAGTAAGGAAAGCACAGATGGGAATAAAACTTGAAGAAAGAGAATTGGAGAAAGAAAGAGAGAAGACCTGAGGAGAGCAAGCAGGAAGAGAATAAAGGAAAAGAAAGAGGGACACTGAGAGCAAAGCCAAGAAGATAATGGGAAGGGGTTCCAGAGGTGAGGGCTCTGATGATTCCCTTGGAATAAAGGGATCTGGGTTCAGCAGGTGCACATCTAGCCTTGACTTTGCAAGAGTCACTGTCCTCTCTGGGTCTCATGGATCCCCTTCTGCAAAAGGAGAGGGCTGGGAGGGGAAGGAGTGGTCCAGAAGGCCACTGCACAGGGGCTCTAGGAGTCCCTGCATTCCCCAATTTATGGGCCAAATCTCCAGGGTCTGCTGGGTTTTGCCTAGGGCAAGGGAGTGGCTTGTTTTGTTCAGTTACTCAAAGACCTCTTTACCAAATTGTGTAAACCACTTACATGGATCGTTTATGCTCTTTTCTAACCCAAAAACTTTATGATTCTTGCATGGAAGGGGAGCCTGGAAACTGATACTAAAATTGTTTTCTGGCTCTAGAGGTTCTCCTTCATTGTCTCTTTTGACTGAGCAAAATTCAGTATGAAATCTCTAGCCTCTATAATGACCTGTTCTCTCCTACATAGAGGGGGAAAAAAAAAAAGGAGCTGCCGTTGCTGGGAGTCCTGAACCCTGGACACACTGCAGAGCTCCACAGGTAGGACAGGTGGGAAATCAGAGTGCTGGGGGCCGCCGAGCACAGCAACAGCCCGTGGTGTGCATGCAAACAGAAATGGCTTCACTCTGCATGCCAGAGCCGCAACCCCTCTGGTCTCAGCTTGTTGACTTGGTCCCAGGGAAGGAACAAAGCTGGCCAAGTCCAATGAATGGCCGGCAGTGGAAAACCAGCGCTGCTGTCTGCTGGCAGGCAGGGCGGCCGACACCACACTTGGTCAGCTCCCCCCAAGCGGCGCTCTCCTTCCCCCGCCACGGCTGGCTTTGGCAGGGCTGCCAGGCCTGGGAATGCAGGAAGTTTTGGGTCATGGTGACCTCTAGTTGCTGATGCCAGATGAAATATGCCCTGGAGGTTCTCCAGGGTCACATGGTGTGTGGAGCAAGAGAAGGCAGGGCTGCTCCTGTGCTGACAAAGTGGATTTTGGCTCCAAAATGGCACCCCTTGGGGAGTAGGAGGGGTTGTGGGTGGGAAGGGGGGGCAGGCGAGGCAGTGGCGTGAGAGTGGGCAATAGGGAGAGTCAGTCTTGCTTTTTTCATCCCTTTTAGCCTTCCAGGAAGCCACTTACTTGCTCCTGGAGGTGGAGGCACACTCCCAAATCTGGGGTGCAGAGATTTAGGGAAAGCTTTCTGTGCGTTTTTCTTGTTTATTTGGCAAGATGGGTGCGTTTTAAACTCTCCACGCGCTGGGCCTCGGAGCCTGATAAAGCGGGAGAGCAACTGGGGTTTGACTTCATGCTCCTCAGCAGTTCAACTGCTCAAAACGGAAAGGAAGTGGGCTTTCAGCCCCTATCTGGGAAAATAAGGCCTCTACCTTTTCCTTCCTGCTGAAATCTCTCTTCCCCTCAGGCTGACACGCTGTTCTCCTGAACCCCAGACTCCTAGAGGAGGCTCAGCTGTTCCAAATAAGGCCTCGACCAGAAAGCCAAAGGTGGACACCAAGCTTTGGTCCCACTTAGGTTTGAGGTGCCCTAATATAGTCCTTTCACCTTCGCCTGGGCAGAGGGAAGGGGCTTGGCTACTTTTGCTTTCAAGAGTCAGAAGCAGAGGCCTAAAATGGAAACAGCTGAGAAGAAAGGAGCCAACTCAAAAACAAGATCCAGCTGCAGGAGGTCAGGCCCGATAAGCAGGCCGACCACAGGCTTGTAAAAGAGGTCAGGTCCCAGGAGCCGAGCTGGAGCAGCGAGGAGTGGCTCTGCCAAGGGGAGACAATGGCCTGTGAGGTAGGTGGGCTGTGTGTTTCCACCCCACATTCGGTTTCAGTTAGTGGACTGAGGCCTTGCTGGCTTCCCTCGCATTCTCGGCTGACCGCGAAGTTTCGAGGCTTAGCTGACGTGGGGAGAGGAAGGGTATGGCTGTGCAACTGGAGGCGAGGAATCTTTGGGGGAAAGGAAACACTTCCAACCTCCAGCTCCAATCTCACCTCCTCAGAGAACCCTTGCCAAGTCACTCCCTGTGGGTCTTGGCTCTACCTTTTTACCCCATTCGATTGCACTTCATTTTTCGTTTCTGGCATGTATCTCCAACTGTCACCTAGTAAACTACTTGGTCATGGTAGTGCCTGATAAGTGTATCGCGTATGTCCATTTGCAAAGTTTATTGCTTTGGTGAATATCAACTCCATTGTTCTCTATAATGACCTTGAGAAATAGCTGAGTGGTTACTGATAGTCTCCTTTATACAGAGGCAAACTTGTATAGAAAGCATAGATCTTGATCCCATCAGGTAAGAGTTTGAATATAAACTTGAATCATGGGCTGACCATGGGAGCCAGGACAACTTGCTGGACCAGCTCAGGCTGCTGGTGGTGCCACCAAGAGAGATCTGGACCCTCTTACTTGTTACTGGAGTCACGGTAGCTTCCACCAAGAGCTACATTTTTGGTAAAAGAAAATCCTGCCCTGGCACACATAGTAAAAAAAAAGATTACTTTGGAGGCATCATATTTTTTTACCAACATTCTGTTTGGAACCCTCAGCAAATGCCATGGTTTTCTAGCATCAAAACAAGTTTATTCCAAAGTTTCTTTTGGAAATTTGAAGGCAGTGAACTCTGCCAGAGTTCACATCATAGCTTTCCTTGGCAGATGTGCCCTTGGGTTATTACTGCTCCACTAGTCACATCCCTGCACCTCTGTCCTGCTTTGATTCCTTTCACTTTTCCCTTCTGCACACACTACCCCTTCCGACCTTTTGCGTTGCAACTTTGAAGCTTGCCTGTTCATGCCGACAAACTCTCTTCTACTGTCAGTCTTTTTACAGGGTTCATTCTCTACCCTCTGTAGTAATTGGAGCCTGGTCTCCCCAGAGAGACCACTTACCTGGAAGTTCTCTAATCTGGAAAACCAGTACATTTTTCTTAAATCTTACCTGTAAGTAGAGCAACGTGACCTTTCTCTATCCCACATGTTGCTGCTTCCAAATCATCCTTCTTCCTCCAGTTCCCTATTTCTCTTGAAAACAAAACAAAAACAAAAACATGGCATTTGGCTATACCTTCCAAATCCTCCACACTCCCGCCTACTCCTCCTGCCCTACCACCTTGTCAACCATGGACCTCTTACTGTCTCTTCACATTCATTGATTCATTGAAGACTAAGGACCACTTGTTGTTCTCCTTCCTTCCCTAAGTCCAGCCATTATCCTCAGTGATCAGTATCCAGAGGACTATTCGACTCCTTGTCTTTCAGCAATACAAAATTTCATCCTCTGACCACAAATCTCTCATTGCATCTCTTACCCCTTCATCTGTTTTCTGGTGTCCATGCCTACCTTCCCCCCACTAACAGTCCTTCTCTTTTTTCCTGTTCTTCTGATCATCCTGTCCAGCCTGGATGGCCATTCTCTTGTTGGTATCTTAAGTCTCTCTCCTTGGACATTGCACATGCTAAATCAGCTCCACTCTGTTTCCTTGCTCCTGCACTTAGAGCATGGAGCCAGCTGGGGGGAAATCATGCCACCACATGACTTGATGCCACTGTAAGTTCATGGTTCCAACCTCTGTCTGGTGCTCAGTGACACCTGCATAGTCTTTTATGTATTGAGAGTTTGGTCCTTTGGCTATTTTCGACAACAGACATTTTAGACTTTTCTGGAAACTCAGTTGCTCTATCCCATGGCTCCAACGCTCCCAGCAAGATAGCATGTTTACTCTGTGACAACGATGTCGAGGTTGTCAGATGAGAATTCTAGCTGAAACCACTCTTTATCTTGGCTACACCTGCTTCTGTGGAATAGGTATCTCTTTCCCTTCTAGGTCAATTCCCCCTGAGCTCTGAATCTCATCATATACCTCTTCCTCCTCAAGAACTTTGATCTAGCTGTTTTCTCCTGTTCCTTGTATCTTCAACCTCTTCTTCACTACTTGCTTTTCATGTTCCACATGGAAAGCTACCCATTTGTCCTACCTTAGCAACCCACACTTACTAGAAATTACATTCTGTTGACATCTCCCTTAGTCAATGTTCTCTGCTTCTTACACCTACAAACCTTTTAGTATACACTTAGCTATTACTGACTCTGCTTCTCCAGCACCCACTCTTTCCTCAACCAGCCACAGCCTGGCAACTGTCTCCCCTACCCTGCATATGACCGTAAAGTGGGTAAACCCACAGATCTATTTAAGGCCCCTTTTTCTTGACCTCTCTACAGTATTTGATGTTCTGTGTACTTCTTTTCTCTTTTCTTAGCCTCAAGGATGGCACTTTCTCCCACTTTTCCTGTTTTACCATTCATTCATTTTCTGTTTCCTTTGCAAGGTAATAATAATGAAAGTAACAAATATTTCTTGACTATTCACTATTTGCTGTGTGGCATGGTCAGATATTTACATACATCTTTTACTTGATTGTTAGGAGTCTAGGAGTTTGTTGCTATTATTATTTACCCTTTTCAGATGATGAAGCAGGAATACAATTGTCTAAGGGATTTTTCCAAATCATGCTACTGCTAAGAAGAAACTGGACTGGGATTTGAACTCAGGCATTCTGGCTCCAGGGGAGGGACATAACCACCATGGACACTGCTACCCCTGTAGCCTAAAAACTTAGTTTCTGGAATTTCAGCTTAAATCTTTCTCTTTTCTCATCCTACATACTCTTCGTATGTCATCTGCTCCTATGCTCGGTTGACTCCTAATTGAGTAATTCAGGTCAAGAAATAAGAAATCCAGCTGGAGTTATTGTTCAAATACATTTTCCCTGACCTTTCTTTATCTGTGAAATGGGAATAATAATTGCACCTAGCTGACCGATGTGTATAAAAAGCTGGTCTACCTTCATGACCAGGTGATTGCTCTCCTACATCTCTACTTAAATGTCCCACAGGTATCTCACACTCAACAGTTAGATACTGAACTCAGCATGCCCCAGATATTTCAGTGCTGATGACTTTCCCCCCCTTTATCTGCCCAATAGTCCTATGGATAGTCTGTTCCTTCTTCTCTTGGTCCCACATATAACCTGTCTCCACATTGGATCCTACTGATTCTAATGCTTCAGTTGACTTCATTGCCTAGAGCTAGGCCTTTAAACCACTGTGATTCCAAACAATTGCAGTGTTTTTCCTGAAATCCTTCCCCTACTTCTTGTGATCCTGAAATAGTATCAAAGAAAAAAAAAAAAAAGAAGAAGAAATCAGATAATGTCTATTCTGCTCTGTCTAAAATTCTTCAGTGGCTCCCTAATACCTTGGTTTTGTTTGTTTGTTTGCTTAAAATTGTCCTTGCTTTCCTTCTTTGTCTTATTTTTGACACTCTCATAACTTTTTACTTCTTGTCCCAGTAATGGAAACTATTGGCAATCCTTCAAATGCCAGGGTCTCTTACAACTCATTGCATTTATAAATGCAGCTTTCCCTACTCATCTCCTCTTCCTCTAACATCCTTTGTTTTCAAAGACTCCATGAGGGTATCATCTCTTGAATAAATGTTTTATCCTCATGCCCGTAGAATACTTAGGTGCTTTCTCTGAGTTTCTACAGCAACTGATGCACACTCCTGTCAATCAATTACCATTTCACATCGTGTTTTTTAACTTCACGTTGTCCCCGAATATCTGAGAGCTAGGATTGGCAAACTACGACTTGTGGATGAAATTTGGCCTCTTAACCTGAATTTGTAAATAAATTTGTCTTGGAACACAGACATGATCATTTAAGTATTCTCTGTGGCTATCTTCATGCTGTAAGAGCAGAATTGAATAATTATGACAGTCTATACTATCCACAAGGCCAAAATATTTACTGTATGGTCCCTTGCAGAAAATGTTTGCAGACCTCTGATCTTACATCAATTACTGTGCCTCACTACAGTCAGATTCTTAGAGATGCCAATGCCTGGAGAGAGAAAGTTGATCAAAACCTTGCAGAGGATGTATGGCAAAGGAAGAGGCATTTGGATGAGTCAGATACACACTGTAAGGGGTCATACGTATTCCACCCAACCCTGCTGAGAATGTTGTAATGATCTATGTCCACACCTGTGTCCTTATGAAATACCTCTTAAATTATAAGTCAGCAACTGTATTTTTTTCATCTTTGTCTTCCATGCATAGCATGGTGATAAGCTATTAGAAGTTTAAAAAAGAAGAGAAGCTTAAGCAGAAAGAATTTTTGCAGGACCCCAAGATATATTCATGAACTCCAAGGAGAGGTGAATACCCAGTCCCTGGGAAAGGTAAAGCAATGGAGAAGATATAGGACTGCCATCAGCATCCAGGCTGTCTCGGGTCTCTGCTGTTTTTCACTGTGCCAGCTTCATTTTTTCCCTTTTACTGTGGACTTCCTCCAGCTGACAAAAAGCATGGTCATTCACAGCTTCTGAATACTTCATCCTATAGTTTTCAGCCAGTGACCAAATTTCATTCTAATTTTCTCTTAGTCCCAAATCTCAGGATACTAAGTCAATTGACCTCCACTTATGATCAAGAAATAGGTATTAGTTGAGAAAATGAAAGTTTTTTGATACATACAGATAGACTAGAGAAACAGGAAGGCCCCAAAAGAAAAGCAATCCTTTTTTTAAAAAAAGATTTATTTTTATTTGAGAGAGAGAGGATAAGAGAATGAGCAGGGAGGGGCAGAGAGGGAAGAAGAGAGAATCTTCAAGCAGACTCCCCACTGAGCATGGAGACTGATGCAGGGCTAGATCCCAGGACACTGATATCATGAAATCAAAAGTTGGCCGCTTAACCTGCTGAACCACCCATGCACCCCAAAGTGGTACTGTTCTAAGAAGAAAGGGTGCTGGACATATGAAGCAATGGGTGCATCCTATAGTAGCTCTTGGTAGGTTCCCCTAGAATAGCACTTGGTAGATGCTGCCTACACCAGCAAGTAAGAGGTGTATAACCAAATATATTGGCTCAGTAAATGAATAGCTGAGTGAAATGAATAAAGGACTTAACCTTTTAAAGTCTCTTTTCCTCCTATAAGATGAGAATAGCATTTACTTTACAGACTTGTGTTGAGAATAAAGTACTTGTGCACTGGCAGATAATAGACACTCAGTAAATGCTATCTAAATGTCTAAACCATCATCTGGGTTGGGATTGGGAGGGGGACTTAGGAAGAATGTAACATAGCCAGTCACTTTTTTGAAATTTCATCAACATGATGGACTGACAAAATCTCTATCCGTCTCTGTGTCCCATCTTGTCTCCTAGTCATACTTAAGTCAATATAAATAAAGCCCAGGACTCTCCCTTGGCTCAGGCTGAATTGCCATATTCCCTAAGGGAAACTCTAGGGCATCACTGAACAAGCCCTCATTTGTACCTGTAAGAGATTATATTCATATGTTCAGAAGGCTAACAGAAATTCAAGGTTAAGAACCCTTGACCTCCTGAATCAATGTTTATTCTTTCACAAGCAAAGTTTCAGCTTACCTGTTCACCAAACTAGCTCATACAGCCCACACTCAAACTATTGATTCTTGTGCTTTCTTAAATATTCGGACTCTCTTGGGTTTCTCTTTCTCTTTCTCACCTATTAAAATGATTCTTCCTGCCTTGTTAACTTCACTTCCATAGCTCTTCATCTCTGTGTCTGCTCTGGCTCTATGACTTTCCTGGCCCATGCTCATCCACCTCCAGAAGTCCTTTAACAACTTTCCCCCAGATCTGGTACAGAACATTTATGCTCAAGCCAGGTATCCTGGGGCTCTCACCTCCCACCCCAATTTCCCTTACCAAACTGTACCAAAATTCTAAACCCATAATGAGCAATGCTAACAGAGATTTCTGATAAATAAAAATTTCCATCCACTAATAAAATACATTATGGTAACCACTGATAGCTGCAAAGATTCCAGCAGCTCTCCCATGGTGCTGTTATTAAAGCCATCCCACTCCTTATTATAGTTCCTGTCTCCTAGTTGATTAACACTTTTGGGAGATGAAACTTCTCTTTTATTGAGAAGAGTTTCTTAAATCTTTCTGTTAAGAGGCACTTTCCAACGGTATCTCCTGGTGCCAGAATACACTTCACAAGTTGTCTGTTACATTGGTCCTTCAGGTTTTGTCTGAATTTTCTCTAGGTGTCCCCAAGGGATGATTGAATCTGTACATAAATTTATGATTCATTTGTGACTTCTAAAGGAATACCTATTTCTTCCATCTGCCAAATTAGACACCTCTGACTCTTATCTGATTCTTTCTTATAGACTGAGGAATATTTTGTCCTCCTTTGAACTTTAACCATGACATCCTCTGGTATCCATTAGAGACCTTTGATGCCCCCTCTTTTCCATGTGACAGCTTTGTGTAAGTATGTCAGATCCAGGCTCTGTCTCCTTTGTTTTCTCTTTCCTAGGACCAACAGCCTTAAAATCATTAACTTTTGCTTAAATGTTAATGTTTTGAGTCCACTTATCTTTTCTCAGGATATATTCTAATCTATCAATTTTTTTTAATTAAAATGCATAATTTGGGAACACCTGGGTGGTGCCAGCAGTTAAGCATCTGACTCTCGGTTTTAGCAGGTCATGACCTCATGACCATGAGATCAAGCCCACATCAGGATCCATGCTTAGTGTGGAGTCTGCTTGAGATTTTCTCCTTTTCTCTCTGCCTCTCCAGCTCATTCTCTCTCTCTCTCTCTCTCTCTCTCTCTCTCAAACAAGCAACAAATAAATCTACCTTTAAAAAAAAAATTCTTAATTTTAACCAGATGACTCTTTTTGAAACCTATAGAATAGAGGATGTCCAAAATGTCCTTCAGGCATAATAAATACTAAATATATAGGGATTAGGAATTTTCTTTGGATACTGAGACATTCTAAGTTAGAAACATTTGTTGAGCTTAGAAAGTTTAACCTGAGTGAAAATTAGGATGTCTGTTTTCATAATTGTTCTAGTCTTATCTCAAAATCAGTAGGAGATTATCATCATGGTAGCATGAATTAAAAACACCAGTGGTTACCCAGGCCTTCTGCTAGTGCTTTGGATATATCAAGCTTTTATCATCTCAAAACCTTTGCAAGTATTTTTTCCTTTACTGGGAATACTATCGGCAACCTCTTTCCTCAAATTTTTATCTGCCAGTTCTTTATGCCTCAAGTCTCTGAGAGAATTTCTCTGGATTCCTTTACTCTCCACCCTAAATCCTCTACCTAATTCAGGTCACCCATCATTATTTCCCAACCTGCCTTTAACTGTTCCTCATGGCAAACATCACAACTTTAATTATATTAATTTGTATTATTATTTAGCACCTGTGTTCTTCTCTGGACTGTAAATTCCAGAAAGGCTGCAATGCTATCTACTTTTGTTTGCTGTGAAATTTTTAGTGCCTGGCAGAGCCTGGTTTATGTTGAGAATTCACATAGTATTTGCTAGATGAAGGAAGGGAAGAAGGAAAGATAGAAAGACGGGAAGAAGGAAAGATGGAAAGACAGAAGGAAGGAATTCTTACAGCATACTGTTTTCTTTCTCCCATGCTTACATTTGTATATGACCTTATTCTTCTCAAAGATTTTTCATGCTCCTCTCATTCTGGGTAGGGAAGGGTGAGACTGTCCCAGTTTCCATCTAATAATACTGAGGTCCAGAAAGAAGAATTAACACAGTCTCACTTAGCTGGTAGCATGGGGGACTGTGATCAGAACTGGGAGAACATGTTGACTCTTAGTCCAGGACTCTTTCCAGTAATAATTTTTTTTTATTTATTTTTTATTTATTTTCAGTATTCATTATTTTTTTTTACCACACCCAGTGCTCCATGCAATCCGTGCCCTCTATAATACCCACCACCTGGTTCCCCCAACCTCCCACCCTCCCACCACTTCAAACCCCTCAGATTGATTTTCAGAGTCCATAGTCTCTCATGGTTCACCTCCCCTTCCAATTTCCCCCAACTCCCTTCTCCTCTCTAACTCCCCTTGTCCTCCATGCTATTTGTTATGCTCCACAAATAAGTGAGACCATATGATAATTGACTCTCTCTGCTTGACTTATTTCACTCAGCATAATCTCTTCCAGTCCCATCCATGTTGCTACAAAAGTTGGGTATTCATCCTTTCTGATGGAGGCATAATACTCCATAGTGTATATGGACCACATCTTCCTTATCCATTCATCTGTTGAAGGGCATCTTGGTTCTTTCCACAGTTTGGTGACCGTGGCCATTGCTGCTATAAACATTGGGGTACAGATGGCCCTTCTTTTCACAACATCTGTATCTTTGGGGTAAATACCCAGGAGTGCAATTGCAGGGTCATAGGGAAGTTCTATTTTTAATTTCTTGAGGAATCTCCACACTGTTCTCCAAAGAGGCTGCACCAACTTGCATTCCCACCAACAGTGTAGGAGGGTTCCCCTTTCTCCACATCCCCTCCAACACATGTTGTTTCCTGTCTTGTTAATTTTGGCCATTCTAAATGGTGTAAGGTGATATATCAATGTTTTAATTTGAATCTCCCTGAGGGATAATGATGATGAACATTTTTTCATGTGTCTGATAGCCATTTGTATGTCTCGATGGGAGAAGTCTCTGTTCATATCTTCTGCCCATTTTTTGATATGCTGGCCTGTTTCGTGTGTGTAGAGTTTGAGGAGTTCATTATAGATCCTGGATATCAACCCTTTGTCTATACTGTTATTGACAAATATCTTCTCCCATTCCGTGGGTTGCCTCTTTGTTTTTTTGGACTGTTTCCTTTGCTGTGCAGAAGCTTTTAATTTTGATGAAGTCCCAAAAGTTTATTTTCGCTTTTGTTTCCTTTGTCTTTGGAGACATATCTTGAAAGAAGTTGCTGTGGCTGGTATGGAAGAGATTACTGCCTATGTTCTCCTCTAGGATTCTGATGGATTCCTGTCTCACGTTGAGGTTTTTTATCCATTTTGAGTTGATCTTTGTGTATGGTGTAAGAGAATGGTCGAGTTTCATTCTTCTACATATAGCTGTCCAGTTTTCCCAGCACCATTTATTGAAGAGACTGTCTTTTATCCACTGTATATTTTTTCCTGTTTTGTCGAATATTAATTGACCATAGAGTTGAGGGTCCATACCTGGGCTCTCTACTCTGTTCCACTGGTCTATGTGTCTGTTTTTATGCCAGGACCATGCTGTCTTGGTGATCACAGCTTTGTAATAAAGCTTGAAATCAGGTAACGTGATGCCCCCAGCTTTATTTTTGTTTTTCAACATTTCCTTAGCGATTCGGGGTCTCTTCTGATTCCATACAAATTTTAGGATTATTTGCTCCAGCTCTTTGAAGAATACTGGTGGCTTTCTTATACTCTAACAGTGAAAATACAGAAAGGGAAATTAGAGAATCGATTCCATTTACTATAGCACCAAAAACCATAAGATACCTGGGAATAAACACAACCGAAGAAGTAAAGGATCTGTACTCAAGGAACTACAGAACACTCATGAAAGAAACTGAAGAAGACACAAAAAGATGGAAGATCATTCCATGCTCTTGGATTGGAAGAATAAACATTGTTAAAATGTCTATACTTCCTAGAGCAATCTATACTTTTAATGCCATTCCGATCAAAATTCCACCGGTATTCTTCAAAGAGCTGGAGCAAATAATCATAGATAGATTTTATGAAGTTAAGGAATGTTCCCTCTATCCCTATACTTTGAAGCATTTTAATCAGGAACGATGCTGGATTTTGTCAAATGCTTTTTCTGCATCGATTGAGAGGACCATGTGGTTCTTCTCTCTTCTCATATTAATTTGTTCTATCACATTGATTGATTTGCGAATGTTGAACCATCTTTGTAGCCCAGGGATGAATCCCACCTGATCATGGTAGATAATCTTTTTAATGTGCTGTTGGATCCTGGACTTCATCAAAATCAGTAATAATTTTTTAAGAATAAAGTTAAAGATAGCTTTTAGAAATAATTTAAATATTCATAATGTAATTTTTAAAAAAGATTTCCTTATTTGAGAGAAAGAGAGATTACATAGAGATTGCTTGAGCAAAGGGAGGGGCAGACGAAAAGGAAGAGAGGAAGCAGGGAGCCTAATGCCTGGCTGTGTCCCAGGACCCTGATATCATGATCTGAGCTGAGATCATGACCTGAGCTGGAATCAAGAAGTCAAGAGTCACATGTTCAATGATGGAGCCCTTTTTTTTTTTTTTTTTTTATATTTGAAAAAAATACTATTTAAATCTTGGAAATATCTAGGTAAAATGAAGTCTTCTTTTTTAAATTTTTTTTTAGGAGATTTAACTTTTTTAGAACAGTTTTATGTTTATAGCAAAATTGAGTACAAAAGGTACCAAGATTTTTCCCTATGCCCCCTGCAATTGCACAACTTTAATGGCTTGACTTCTTCATGTGTCCTACTGTGGAGAAGAATGTAAAGAGAAGATCTCACGCACTTGGTCCCATTTCTTTGGGGTTCATAGAACTTCAGACAAACAGTATGGAATACATACTGATTAAGAGCAGGAAACAGTTTCTTTGTCTGAACACATTTATTTTCTTATGAGAGCATCTGGTCAAAATGAAAATTTAGTTTTTGTCAACCAGTCAACCAGTGGCTTAAAAAATTAAAAATTCTCTCAAAATATGCCTTTTGCTTCATAGTATGCCTATCACAGATTTCCCACCCCCACTTTTTTCCCTATGGATTTACTTCACTCTATTAGCCATTACCTTGCAATAACATGTGGACTTGAAAGCATTGCAACGTCATCGCTTTATAGAAATTCCCATACGTGGGCCCGATTTTCCTACTGAATCATGTTACTCTTCTTGCTTTATTTCAAATGAGGAAGTTCTGTTCTTTTGCATTCAAAAAAACCCTACAATCTCAGGGCAGTCCTATAGCACAAACTTAAACAAAGTGAAAAATTACATAAACCACTACAAGTATTACACTGAATTAAATACATAATTTTAAAAAATCCCCGAATTTGTAGACTATTTCTGATTTATACCTCAGGTTACACAATTCCTACATGTGGTATCATTTGTTTTCATTTCTCTATGGACTCAGCCAGGCTTTGATTCATTAGGGAAACGAAGTTTCTTAGAATACCGTATTCTTATGGTTCACCTCCCCTTCCAATTTCCCTCAACTCCCTTCTCCTCTCCATCTCCCCTTGTCCTCCATGAACCATGAGAGACTATGGACTCTGAAAAACAATCTGAGAGTTTTGAAGGGGCGGGGGGTGGGAGGTTGGGGGAATCAGGTGGTGGGTATTGGAGAGGACACGGATTGCATGGAGCACTGGGTGTGGTGCAAAAACAATGAATACTGTTACGCTGAAAATAAATTAAAATAAATAAGAAAAAAAATTAAATGAGATAAAATACATTATTATTTTAATAGATGTTGAAATGTAATTGGAAGAAATACTCCTTATTTTATTTTATAGTTGAAAAAAGTTGAATAAAACAAATGGCTAATTAATAAACAAAAGAATACCGTATTCTTTTCTCACTTCTTTGGAAAAAATACAATTTCATAGAATCCTAAGGTCTTATGGTAGTAGGAGATTTTTTAAAGCCATTTAGACCACGTGCCTTTGAATTTTCTTTGCAATAAGGCCTCCAAACCCATCTATTCTCTCCTTGAATACTTTGTGTGACAGGCAACTTACCACCTGACCTCTGTACACACCCACAGATAAACCAGGTTGATTCTTTCCCCAACTGAAGGTGGTCTCTTTAGCCCCCAGCATGTTGCTGGCCTGTGAAATACAGGGCTTCATTTAGGTTTGAACAGTAGCTTCCCTGAGATCCTGGACATCTGGAAAGGGTGCTCTACAGTTGAGTCCAACACGTGATTGCTTTGACTATCTGGTCAGGAGGCAGGTTGACTTCCTTTGGGGCTCGAGGCAGGGGCATGTTGACAATAGCTCTCAGAACAAGTAGGTCCCTGACTAGCTGCTTGCCGGAAAGAGAATGTTTTAAGTGAGCTTAGGTTTCTAAATGTCTCCTTCAAAAGTACCTGATTGCCATTAGGAGGTTTAAAACAGGAGAAAATGGTATATGTGAATTAATTACTCTTTTTTACTGATTTTTTTTTTTTTACCTAATATTTGGCAGCACACTTTTCAAAAATCTTATTTTTTAGAATCTGTTTTTCGTGTGTGTGTGTGTGTGTGTGTGTGTACGCGTGCACGCTTCAGAACAGCTGCCCAGAACACTGATAGACCGGCAATGTGTCTTAGTATGATTTCATGCCTATTCTTTTATACTTGTTGGCTCGTACATTATACCTTGCATTCAAAAATCTTTGTTCCTACTTTCTGTAGAACAGTGTAATCTCATAACACAATAACATAATTTTAATAATGTCAGATCAGGTATTTCCATCTTCCTGTAAAGGAAACTGCAATTAAAGTAGCACCTTTAAAATTTCTTATCCAAGAGAGGTGGGGCAATATTTCAAGATATCCATCTGTTCTGTTCTAGCTGTGTTTCCATCTCCCCTCCCTCTCTCTTCACCCCTGTACTTAACTCGACTTGATTGCCTCAGGGGAGGCAGTGAAAGGGCTGAACTCAGAAATAGCCTGCTTGTCTTTCTGACATTTGTCATGGAAAAGCCTAAGCCCTCAGGGGAGCTTTGAGAGTTTTCCTGGAGAAGGTAAAAGGTTGGTATTTAAGGGTATAGACGAAGTATTTTGGCCAGAAGCAAGCAGAGGAGAGAGCAGAGTATTCCTCTGGGCACTGTGTACAAAAGCGCACGCACGCGCGGGAGGTGGGGGCGGGGGGGGAGGCAAAAAGAAGTGATGATTCAGAGAGCTCTGTGGTCCAGAGAGAAGAAGAAGGATCCTGCTCCCTACTTCCCATAACCTTGACTAGACCCTAAAGAGCAAATAGCTGCCTCGTGCATGGAAAACCATGTGAAAATTGATACACAGCAGGCTTGTAAGAAAAATTCCCTTTCCCCAAGAGTGATGGAAACACTGGGGAGTTACAGATATAATGGGCTATGCAGCACGGGAAAATGGATGCAGCCATCATGTGGAGCTAGGAATATGAATCCATGGCCACGGCACTCCCACCTTGCTACTGTCTGTGGCATAAGCTTGGGAGAAAGCTCGACATGTGTATGGCATAAGCTTGGGAGAAACCAGGATGGGGAATAAGTCCCAGAAAGAACTGACAATGAGCTTGTCCAGCGACCCAGTGGAGTAGAAACTCAGGATAGAAACATTACATTGAATTGTGAGTTCAAAATACACCTTAGTGTGTGGAGTGAGAGGACAACTTATTATAAAATGAAGAATTATTTTTCTCACTTAAAAAAAATTAAGGTAAATTAACGTACAGTAAAGCTCATCCTTTCAGTAGACAGTTCTGTGAGTTTTGGCAAACATGGGCTTATAACCACCACGACCACACAACGGAGAACAGTTGTCTCACTCCCCTAAACTCTCTAGGACTCCTTTTTCCCCTCTCCCCTGGCAACCACTGATTTGTTCTTCACCCTATAGATCTGGCTTTGCAAGATTGTCCTAGAAGTAAGTCACACACTATTGAATTAACTAGTCATTTTCATGGATTTCAGTAGGCGTTTGAGTCTAGCTTCTTCCACTTAGAATAATACATTTGAGAACCGTCCTTGCCATTGCATGGACTGTATGGGTTGCTTTTTATTACTGAATAGTATTAGATATATGTATATACCACGTTGGTTTCTAGATTTGGGTGACTGCAAATAAAGTTGCTATAAACATTTACATGGCTTTATGTGAACATAGGTTTTCATTTTGCTTGGTGAATACCTGGGAGTAGTAGATTGCTTCATTGTGTGGTTTACGATCAACTTTATAAGATACTTCCAAACTGACTTCCAAAGGGAGTGTAATGCTTCATTCTCATCAGCAACATAGGAGGAATTTTACTTTGCTCCCCTTTGTATTGTCAGTTTTTTCTTATATGTTTTATTTTAGTAAGCATGTAATGGTATTACATGGTGGTTTTAGTTTGCATGGCTTCCTTGGCATTTTTATATTTTTGGTAAATTATCCATTCAAATATTTTGGCCACTTAAACATTTTTTTTAACTTAATTGTTGAATTTTGAGAGTTCTTTATATATTCTGGTTATAAGTCCAGATACATCATTTGGAAACACTTCCTTTCAGTCTGTGGCTATTATGCCTTTATCAGAAGTTTCAAAGTGCAAAAGTTCTTGTATTTGGTAAAGTTCAATATATCAAATTGTCTTTTGTGGCTTATGCTTTATCTAAGAACTCTTTGCATATTTTGAAGGTTATAAAGTGCCCCCCCTTTTTTCTTCTGGAAGTTTTATAGTTTCTACATTTAGGTCTACGATTCATTTCTGAGTCAAGTTTTGTATAAGATGCAAGGTATGGATACAGGTTCTTTTTTTGATTTTTGTTCTTCGGGCTTTTTGCAAATGGACACACAATTGTTACAGCTGTTTGTTGAAAAGATTACCCTTTATTGAATTGCCTTTGCACCTTTATTGAACTCCCTTGTCCACATATGGGTCTGTTCTTGGTCTCTATTTGGGTGCACTGATCTATACCTCTAACGACCTTTCTCTAACACCAAATTGTTTTGACTATTACAGCTTTATAGTAAGTCTGGAAATTAGGTAGTATAACCCCTCCAACTTTGCTTTTCCTTTCAAAATTCTTTAATCTTTTCTTGTTTCATCATCTTTCTTTGTAAATTTTAGAATCAGCTTATTAATTTCTGAAAAAAAATTCTCACTGGGATTTCAACTGGAATTGTATTGAATTTATAGATCGGTTTAGAGGAAAATTAACATTTTAACTTGCTGATAATTTGGAAGATTTATGCATATTTCAATCTTTTTGCTGCTACTGCAAATACTACCTTTTTTGCATTTCAATTTCTAATTATTCGTTGTTGGTGTAGAGAAATATGATTGAACATATATATCCTGTGCTCTTGTTAAACTCGTGTCTGAGTTTTAAAAGTTTTTTCTTAGTATTTTTTGAGATTCTTTCTTTAGGCAATCATTTTATCTATGAATACACACTCATTTCTTCCTTTCCATTCAGTATGTCTTTTTTTTTTTTTCCCTTCCCTTGACTTGTTGCACTGGACTGTACTTTTGGTACAATACTGAGTGGAAGTGTTGAGAACAGAGATGCTGGTCTTGGTCCTGGTCTTGGGAGGAAGACATTTAGTGTCTTACTATTAAGTATGATATTAGCTTAATTCTTTAATAGTGCCTTTTATCAGGTTGTGGAAGTTCCCTTTTATTCCTAGTTTACTGAGAGGTCTGTTTGTTTTTTTTTTTTTTTTAAATGAGGAATGAATCTCAAATTTTGCCTAAAAAATTCCTCTGTAGGGCACCTGGGTGGCTCAGTGGGTTAAGCTGCTGCCTTCGGCTCAGGTCATGATCTCAGGGTCCTGGAATCGAGTCCCGCATCGGGCTCTCTGCTCAGCGGGGAGCCTGCTTCCTCCTCTCTCTCTCTCCCTGCCTCTCTGCCTACTTGTGATCTCTCTCTGTCAAATAAATAAAATAAAATAAAAAATCTTAAAAAAAAATTCCTCTGTAGCTTGTGAGCTACTCTATTGTTTTCCTCTTTATTCTGTTGGTATGATATGAATTACTGAGATTTGAATGTTAAACCTGCCTTGCATTCTTGTGATCAACTCAGTCATGATATATCATCCTTTTCATATGCAATGAAATTCCATTTGAAATTACTTTATGGAAATTTTTACATCTATATTCATAAGAGATATTGATGTATAATTTTATTCTTTCCTTATTTCATTTTCTTTCTCTCTCCCTCTCTTCCTCTCTCTCTCTCTTGTTTTGTTTTGGTATCAGAGTATTGTTGTTCTCAAAGAATTAGAAGATTTTCCCTCCTACTCTATATTCTGGAAGAATTTTTGAGTAACTGGTATTATTTCTTGCTTAAAAACTGTTTTTCCTGATGAAAAATATCCAGATGTTTGTCTGGATATGTTAAAAAAATTTTTTTCCTTACCTGACAGGCAGCTAAAATACCCCAAACTCTTTATTACATGAGGAAGTTTCTATCCTGATAGTTTTACTGTGGGGTGTTTTGGGAGATAACTAATGAATGCATCTCCACTGGCACCAGCTCTAGGGCAAGTTTTGTTGATTTGTTGATAGGAAATCAATTTGTGGGGCACAGACTTTGTACCAGACACATAGGTGCTGTGTGTTCAGAATGTCTATTATGCCTCCCCAAATTAAGCAGCAAATACTAGTATTTCTCCAACCTTAGAGGTGAGAAAATAGTACCTTATGAAATCTGGTAATTTTCTTTTTATGTGAATGTGTCCAAATGATAGCACTACACTCTGTTTTTTAAAAAAGGCTCTGGTGTTCTTTTCTGATTTTAAAAATAATTCATGGCTGTTATAGAAAACTTAAATAAAATTTATGGACTATTTTTATTTTTTATAGAGACTCCCAAGTCTTATTTCCATATGCAGCAAAATAGTATTTGGAGAATAAAGTGAGAAATGTTTTTATATCCCTATGCTTTCAAGAGCCCTTACCCAACCATACAGGCAATAAAGATAACTTTTCTTGAAAGAAAAAGACAATACTTTGAGAAAGTAAAATGTATGTGTTTTAATTCTAAATCTCTTCTTTAAATAACTAGAGCTCAAGTCTGGAGAATTTAGATCACTGAATTTATTCCATGAATGACACTCAGAATAAGAACTCTCCCACACCACCCAGCTTCCTCCACATAAGAGTTTGATGAGGAAGAAGAGGACTAGTGATGCCAGTGGTAGAATTAGGCTTGGCTTCTGTCACTGGGAAGGAGCTCAGCATACCACTTTTTACTTTGTAGAAACCCTAATTCCTACTATTAGGAAGGGTGGGTGATAGAAACTCTAAATAGATTAAGGGTATAGGAGAGCCCAGTGAATTGTTCACTGGATTCCTCAGATGTAACCTCAAGGGGCTGCAATTCTCATAGAAAAATCTCAACTACAATAGAACGATTGAGCTAAAGCACAGCTGTGGTTTCCCCTTATATCTAAGGGGAAATATAAGCAGAACTATACTCCTACCTAAGTTCTCTTTGTACATAAAGTCAGAATTTCTGTTTTTGTAGAAGTAAAGAAAGAGACCACTGATCTTTGCTTCATGTCTCCTACTCTTAGACTTGATTGTAGGACACACATGTACTCTGCTTGGTGGGAACTTGTGGTGGTCCAGCTCTGTTTGAGGTAGGATGAGTGCATTCAGCTTGGGAGTAGAGCTTGAAACCGAGGAGGAAGAAAAGCGATTTCTGTAGTAAAACCACTGTTTTGATCTTTGATAATTCTTGAGTCATTTTTCAAGTAGATCGGATCTTGAGAGGAGAGTGGAGTGTTACTTATTACACTTCCACTGCCAACTCCAACATATTGATTGGTACATAGGCTAGGAATCTTGAGAAATAGTCCCAGGGGCTAATATTTGGAGGCTGAACTGCAGGAGAAATTGACACTTACACAGTAGCTAAGGCAAGAAGTGTGTAGGCTTTAATCCTTTGGTAAGCCAAATTCTCTTAGGTGATTGGCAGTGGCTCATATTTTGATTATAGAGCTGGAGTTCCACTAATGTGGATCTCCACAGCTTACCTTGGCATAGATTTGTCCAACGCAATTGTGCTTCATTATACAAGTGGCTGACCATTGGATCCCTGCATTTTTAGTGGGAATGTACCATGAGGCAGCACCTGAAAAATAGTATGACAGCCCCCCTCCAAAAAAAAAAAAAAAAAAAACAAAAAATGGAATTAATATATGATCCAACAATTCTATGTATATACCCTTAAGAATTGAAAGCAGGGTCTCAAAGAGAACACCCAAGTTCATAGCAGCATTACTTACAATAACCAAAGGATAGAAGCAACCCAAGTACCCACTGAAAGGTAAATGAATAAACAATATACATGCAGTGGAATATTACTCAACCCTAAAAAGGAAATTTGGATGCATGCTGCAACATATTTGAACCTTGAGGACATTATGCTAAGTTAAATAACCCTGTCATAAAAAGACAAACACTGTACAAATCCATTTATGTGAGCTATCGAGAGCAGTCAAATTCATAGAGACTGTGAGTAGAATGGTGGTTGCCAGGGGCTAAGAGGAGGGGAAAGGAAGAGCTGTTGTTTAATGAGGAGAGCATTTCAGTTTTGCAAGGTGAGAAGAGTTCTGGAGATCAGATGCACCACAGTGTGAATGTACTTAACACTACTGAACTGTACACTTAAAATTGGTTAGGATGGTAAATTTTATGTTATACATATTTTAACACAATCTAAAATAAAAATAATAAAAAACTCTAAAAATATTCTTCTCAAAGAGAAGTTAGACTTGGCTGTATCCCCTTTTCCTGTCATATCAGTTTGCCTGTCCTCTGAGATCTCAAACTTTCCCTTAAAGAACACTCTTATCTCCTGTTCAAACCATTTTGCTTCCTTTACCTGAGGCAAAGTTTAATACAAATACTTCATTGGAAGGTACAATCTCAGGTAGGAAAGGTGAGAGAAAAGATGGTAGGGAGGAAAAGACGTAAACGAATATAAGGTGGTAAGTTACTGAGTGGGTCACCTCTTCATAAAAAAATCATCAGTGGTTGTTCAGTCACTTGGGTCTCTCTGGAAAGAGGTGGGGAGAGGAATTTATGTCTTAGCTCCTCACTACCACCTGTCACTCAGTAGTCAAGTTTCTTCCCATAGAGATACACTCGTGTACTCATTAGGTTACACAACGTGACCCCTTTAAAGGGAAAGTCCCTAGGGAAGCCAGGTTCCATGTCCTGTGGGTTAGGACTGCAGCCAAGTTCCAAAGTGGTAGAAGGAACAACCACCGTTGTGGGTCAGGTCAGATTCCAGTCCCATGGCCTGGCTTCTGGAGATTCTCTGGTTGTGGCCATAGCAAGCACAATGGAGGCCATGCTAGCAGATCAGGAGGTGCTGGGGATGGCAGTAGCAGTAGAGCTCTCCATGAGTAAGTGGCCAAGTATCTGGGAAGCCCCTGAGAACCTATGAGACCCAAGAGGGCATATTAACTGTACCTAACACAGGGGCATACTAACAGAAAATACAGTAAGTCAATAAGAGATGGTGTCCAGGCTTAGCCTAAGTGTTGATCTGGTGGAGGAACGTATTCAGAAAGAGACCATCCAATGCTGGGAGTTATGGACAGACCAGATATGGTCGAAAATAAATGTAATTGGAAAACTTAGAACTCATGACCTTATGACTTTCGCAGTGGAAGGGTCCCTTGATTAGTAATGATAAGTAACACTAGCTGCCTTATAAACCCTTCAATATCCGTGTTTGCCAGAGGCAATGGGAAGAACCACTACCTGAAGCAAACCTGCTTAAAACAGGGTGCGGAGGTGTCGTTGCTCTTACCCAGCGCTGAATAACCAGGAACACAGGTTGAAAGTAAAATTGAATATTGTTGGGTTTCAGAGGGTGGATGGAAGAAAAGCAAACAATGACCCGATGACGGGGACTGCTATCACTGAAAAGTTTTAAACTTTGGGGATTGGGGGGAATCCAAGGAAATCACTCTCTGAAGAAAAAGAAAGTTGAGAATATGCACAAATGAGTTCTCCCTACCTACAATTAGGGTATATATCCTTATTTTTAATAATCATAAGATATTTTATTCTAAGTTTCAGCTTTAAGATGTAGACCCTGGACAAAGAGATTGGTAAGGCTAATAAGGTGTAGATATTATTTTTTTTCCCTCTTTATTCTCTTTTAGTCAGATATCCTGGTTTTCTGCTTGGGTCTTGGGAATATCTATGTGTGTCTTAATGTTGTAGTCCTTGAGTGAGACCCAGGTATGTCATTTTGACTGGGATCTTGGTTCTAAGGGCTGGGGATGTGTGTGTGTGTGTGTGTGTGTGTGTGTGTGTGTGTGTTTTGTTTATATTTTGAGTGTGTGGAACAGGTATTGTGATAGCATTTGTATATATTCACTTCCTGCTGTTTTTTTTAACTAGTGGGACATGAGAAAGGCTGTATTGGATTAATTGAATTTGGAAGGCCCTTTAAGGAATTACTCTTGTTCTATTAGTAGAGAGCTCAGGCTGGGGTGATATGGGAGCCCATGTTCTGCTCACAGTTCTGAGCCAACTGATGCTCTGGCTGAAATGAAAAAGAAATAGGAAAGATTTTGTTTCTTGGAAAAAAATGTACAATAGCTAGGGATGTTAATTTGGGAACCTCAGTTTCTCTTTGAGAATCTGGTAATGGGATGAAGTTCTTATTGCTCAAATCTGAGACATTTTAATATTGTTTTTAGTTTTTCAGGGTTTTTTTTTGGATAATCTATGACATTTGATGTCATTATCTATATATTGGTAATGTGAATGGGAATAACTGAAGAACAAGAGGACATTTGGTCTAGATTATAGTTTGAATTACTCTTCTTACCAATTTGAGCATTTTATAGACAAAAACGAAATTACTTGATCTCAGGAAGATATACAGAGAAACAGGTTGGTTGACATGGGGGGGAGTTATCACATGAAGATGGGAGGCTGTTCTCCTCCTCCAAGGACAGTAGCCAATCTGCCTTCAGGTAGCATGTAATAGAGATTTAAAAAAAAATGGTTAAAAATCTTTCTCACATTACAAGTTTGATCATAAACCATATCCAGTTTGAGTTATATACCACCTTTTGATTTAGGCAGAACAATGGTAGCTACATTTTACTTCTAAAAAAAGAAAACTAAGACATAGGGAATAAGGATTTTCCAGAAGACCTGTATCTGCTTTATGCCCTACAAATTATTTGTTATTGATATTTCTATATTAGACTATCAGATGGGAGATGGACTAGGAACAGAGACCTTACAATGGGATTGGAATCAACATGGATGTACAGGGAAAATGTTCAGATATAAAATTCTATATGGTGTATCTATTTTTAACTCAGCATGCATTTATAGGATGCAATATCTACAATTCATATTCTGGAGTCCTACTACACATAGGGCATTGAACTAAGTATTGAGAAATATACTGAGACAGAGACCATTCCTTGTCTTCTAGAGTTCACCATCTAGTTAAAGCTGTAAGACAAAGACGTGATGACAAAAAGTCACGTGTGTTCATTGCCATAAGAAAGGTGTAAAGAATTGTAGGTCTTCTGATTATGGAGCATGAAAACTCCTAATCTGAGGTGACCAGAGCGAGTTTTATGATAGTTAATCCTTCTGAAACTTTCTTATTCCCATCCACGTGGGCTTCAACTATGGTCACCAACTGCCAACATTGTTTGGCCTCCGGAAAATTATTCCAAGATTTATTTAGTTGCTAGTTAGAATTATGCAAGCATATGCTCAGTCATTCATTCAACAAACTTAGTTTTGAAGATCTAAATGGCTTTAGAATATGGAGACACAGCCAACATCGTCATTACCACAATGACACAGTCCGTCTGCATCAAAGAGCTCATTGAGAAAAACAAAACACCCCTCCCTCCAAAAAAAATCAATGTTATTAGCCCAGAGTTTGGCAAGAGCTGTGAGAAAGATAAGAACAGTGTACTCTGCATTCACATAATATGGACACCCAGGCTGATTTGGGAGGCCAGGAAAGTCTTTTAAAGAAAAGTGATATCTAGGTTTAAGCCTGAAAGATAAATGAGTGTTAGTTGATAAATGTGCCTGGAGAGGATGGAGTGTTAGGAAGGTTCAAGGGATCTTGTCTAAATTACAGAAGAAAAGGCAAACCTGGTCAACCTTGCTGCTGTGGGTTGAGTGATTTCAGGGTTTTGAAAATTTTCTGAATTTTCCCCCATCACACATATCCCCATCAGAGCCCAGGTCTTATTGGAATCTTTGCAGTTTCAAATGATTGTGGCAAGAGTAGGGAAACCTGTGAATACTGACACATTTATTCTATAATAGAAAAGGAAGACCCCTGTAGAAATGCTAAAGGTAGATTATTAGACTGTACAGTACAGTATGAGCAAAAGTATTTTATCCCAGAGTGAGGTAGGTGGCAGTAAAGACACAGATCTATAGATTTTTATTGTCCTAGAGGATGAAGTCACAGAATTGCAGGAAGACTTCAATTATGAGTCGATTCTGTCAGTTAGGTGGAGAACCCTGAGAATGTGTGGATCTAGTGCTTAAAAAATCTCTTTAAATAGGAGAGATAATCTAATTTAAGTATCAGCCCTCATGGCAAAGATAACACTCTGAGTTTACCACACAATTTTCTCTTCCTGGGTTTGCTGAGACTACACTTCTTAGCCTCTTTGAGGTTAGATTAGGACTGAGTTTTATTGGCCTGAGTCTTGGCCAGCGGAATGTGAGCAAAAGAGATATAAACCACCTCTAAGCTTGACCTTTAAAAATAGCTCCTATATTCTATTTCCCTTTCTCTTCTTATGTTGAATCTGGAAGACAATATACTTACTGTAGATAAAAGGTAGAAGCAACTTGAATCATTGAATGAGGGCTTAGAAGAACTACCAAGTACAGCCAACCTCCATCAAGCTACAACATGAGCAAGAAGTGAATGTTTGTTGTGTTAAACCATTGATATGTCGATAATTTTTTTTATTGAAGCAGAGCCTTGTCTATTCTGATGAATGTACTCCTCCTTGTAGATGTCTTCCCATGCCTGCCTTTCTATTTCATGAGGGTCATTTATGACACTAAGGTTTGGTAACTTGTTTGGCATAGGAAATTAGAAAGCAGGAATCAAGGAAGCTGTTGTTTTTTTGGTTTGTATAGGGAAAGTTGTGAACTGAGATGGAATTTTTCAAGATAGGCCAAATGACAAAGAGTAGGTTTGAGGATAAAAGTATGAAATTAATTTTGGACGTGTTAGATTAGAAGGATTTTTTTACTTTATAATATGGATGATCTCATAAATCTTCTTGAGGACAGGTATTGTGGTCTTACATGTTTAATTCCCTGTAGTATCTAGTATCTATATACCATTTATATTTGTTGATGGGCTCCCTGGATCAGCTGAATTCTGGAGGAAATTTTCTGACTCCTTGAATCAATGAATTCCTCTGAGAGCTGTGCATATATGTATTCTCTTTGTGACTGGAATTGTCTTGAGTTGTCTACACACTCAAGGAAGTCACGTGTTTAAATCACAATAACATATTTATGCTGCTTTACTTCTTGCCTTCCCTTCTCCCCAAATCTCCATTTTCTTGAACAGTTTTAAGCAGCATGCTGTCGCTCTTTGTAAAGATATTTCTCATTAGGTAGATTGTAAAAGCCAACACCAAATGTCAAATCCAAGTTTGTTGCACAAGCGATTTGGAAGGTCAGAGTGATCTCCACAAAATGCATACCAGCAGCTAACTCGATTTTTGATTTCCCCAAATGACTTTTCTTGTGAAATCTGGTTTTCACATCTTCCCTTGCTTTTCCCTAATGGCCTGCTTTTATATTAGAAAAACAACCAAGAGGAAGTATTTTAGAAATGTTATGGTTTTTATTTTTCTTTGAACTCTCTTAGATTATGCCTTTGTGTTTTTTCCTAGAAGACTGTTTTGCATACAGTAGGTACTACCTAAGTATTTGTTGATGGTTTAAAGATACTCGTTTGAGCTGGAAGGAAATGTAGGGATCATCTAGTCCAATCCTGTCCCTTTACAGATGAGAAATTGAAAGCCTGAAGAACTGAAATGTTTTGGCCAAGGTCACACAGCTGATCAAGTGCAGACCTGCTGCTATTACTAATGATGCTACTCCTTTAATTATGTGCATAACTCAACAGTTTTCACAAAGCCATCATTTATCTCATCTGTGAGGTAGGAAACACAGGCATAATCAACACTTTCGGTTTTTTAACAAAGAAGGAAATTGAGGCTCAGGAAAACCGTGTCAAACAGTTGAACTATTTTACTCATTTATTCCACAAATTTTGATTGAGCCCCTGTTATGGGCCCGCTCTGCTCTGGCTTTGTTCTAAATATAAACAAAACAGAGTTTCTGCCCTCTTTTTATCAGGGAGGAAAAAAGAAGAAAACCCCATAATAAATAATAGCTGGACCGAGCGACCTGGCCTCCCGACTCCAATCCGGTAGTGATTTTTCTCTCCATCCTTGTTAATGAATGAAAACCAATGAAATTTCTGATTGATTGATTGATTGATTCTCTCATACTAAGGAAAGGTAACGCCGTTAAAGGATTTCTCCTGTGAAGAATGCAAAGCATTTTAGGTGCAGCAATAATAGGAGGGCTTCAGAGAGTTATATAATTTTATGTGCTCAAGAGAATATGGGGAAATAGCAGTCCATGTTCTCATTCTCTCCAGTTTTGAGATTTATGATTGGTCTGTTACAATAATAATAACAACTGAATATTGGCACAAGAAATATATTTGATTCAGTGGGTAACAGTTGACAGCCTTAACTTGTGAAATGTAGCAAAGTTCTTGCAGGAAGCTGCTGCAGAATATGTAATACACAAGAAGGTATTCAGGGAACAGGGAAATAAAATCAAAGGAACCTGCTACCCAATCTGTTTCATTAAATATGAAAATTAAAATGCCTTAACAAAATGCTTTCTCTTCCTCTCTCCTCCCAACAAACAAAAGCTTTGGTAGGCAGCCTGAAATTGCTCATCAAGGAAAAAGACCAGACTGATTCTAAACGGCTTCTTTTGAATGAAGCAATTAATGCTAAAAGGAACATGTTGTCTCCTCAGCATTTGTAAGGTAAAACATTCATTGTACTTCCTGGCACTCTCTCAAGCCTCTAGAGCCAGTAGAGAAGTGGTTTGCTGCTTGTGCTCTTGACCTCTGGTAATCAGAAGGATTTGGCTGATTAACTTGACAGCAGTGGTTCTTCTTGGGACTAGGAATGTGTCTGAGAACTATATTCCTGGATTCGTCTTTCTCAGACCCTGACTTGCTCGCTTTTGCAGGTCCATCAAGGCTGGCATCCCCTCCATTTACAAAATAGAGATGGTACCTTATGATTGTTAGGTTCTGAAATGCAGGAGAGTAATGCAACAGCGTATTATCTTAATTGCATTTGTTCTCGTGAATCAGCTTTTTCAAGAACACTATCTTCTTAAAGACTTCATTTGCTCACTCACTAACTCATGCATTTATTCAGAACACATTAATTAATGAGGTCTGTGTATCTAAGACAGTAGGGAATGTTCTGGAGTAGGGGCACAGATTAAGACATAGTGGCCATCCTCAGGGAATGCTCAGTTTCATGTGGAAGGCAGGCAGAGATTCTATATGACAGTGAAACATGGTGGCTTAGTGGAAGGAGCAGGTGCAAGGCATGCTGGGATTATGAAGGGGTGGTGGGAGCTCTCTTTGCACAGTGAGGACTCTGGACTGGGCTGGAGACGTCAATGGCAGGGAGGACTTGGATTTTCTCTTGTGCAAACCCTGCCATCTGCTCCCCTCAAGTGGAGACTTCCTCTCTTATTTGTTTCATACATACATGTTTCTTAGAAGCGATTTTTAGAACAAAGTGCTTTATTTAAAAAATACAGATGATCCATCTGAATGGTCTCTGTTAATTCACTTAATGCTCCCTTAAATAATCCTGATCGCAGGAGAAAATGTCCTCCCCATTTTACATAGGAGGAAAATATTTATCTTAAATAAACATTTGTTGTTTCACAGTCAGTGCCAAAAATAATGGTCCTTATTTCTTCCTTCATGAAACCAATCACTGAAGTATTTTCACATTCCGTTTGGGAAGGTCAGTCATTGGCAGGAAGCAAGACAAATATTTGTGGACTGGCTGAATGATGACAGAGATTAGACCCATCTTTGTATAAAATACCCGTTTTAAAGAAATTGTAGCATTTTGTTTGTTAGCCTGAAAGTGAAATACACTTTCAACCAAAGTGATAATAGATCTCTGAATGAGATCCTAAGTGATTCGCTTTAATTCAGGTTAGTAGGTGGTGATCTTTTAGGTACTTGCCCATGCTTAATTTTACTTACACTTTTTGTTTTCCAATCTTGGATAGTAAAAGTAGATTTTATTCATTTAATTAATTTTGATATGATGTCAGGAAGCTTGCTTATACTCAACAAGAGGCGTTATATTTTTTCAACATTTGCATTATGATAATGTGACATAAAAGGGGGGAAAACCTGTATTCCTGAGTCAGAGATGGAGGTTCAAGTTTTTGTTCTGCTACAAGCCAGCTGTGTAACTGTGGGCACATTTCTTTCCTCTCCTGGTTTCAGCTTTCTCAGGTATGAAATGGGCTACTAATCCCAGGTGACCTCCCATCATTGTTGAGGATCAAAAGTAATGATCTAATTAAAAGTGTACTCTGAACTATAAAGTGCTGTATGAGTGAAGGTGCTTATTATTTATTGAGCCCTGGGCCTCTCAGACCATATGATCTTTTTCCAGGGTTGTTTGTTTACAGTCGATTAACACCCCCTGCAACCTGCCTGCTTTTTAAAGTCCGCAGAGGGGGGATTGGCAAAGAAATAAAAAGCTAAAGCTTTCATGTAAAGTTTCTCTCCCACTTAATCCTTCTTTGGATTCCCTATTCATGTGTCTTTTTTTTTTTTTAAATTTATTTATTTTTTTCAGCATAACAGTATTCATTGTTTTTGTACCACACTCAGTGCTCCATGCAATCCGTGCCCTCTCATACCCACCACCTGGTTCCCCCAACATCCCATCCCCCGCCCCTTCAAAACTCTCAGATTGTTTTTCAGAGTCTATAGTCTCTCATGGTTCACCTCCCCTTCCAATTTCCCCCAACTCCCTTCTCCTCTCTAACTCCCCTTGTCCTCCATGCTACTTGATATGCTCCACAAAGAAGTGAAACCGTATATGATAATTGACTCTCTCTGCTTGACTTACTTCACTCAGCATAATCTCTTTCAGTCCCATCCATGTTGCTACAAAAGTTGGGTATTCATCCTTTCTGATGGAGGCATAATACTCCATAGTGTATATGGACCACATCTTCCTTATCCATTCATCTGTTGAAGGGCATCTTGGTTCTTTCCACAGTTTGGCGACCATGGCCATTGCTGCTATAAACATTGGGGTACAGATGGCCCTTCTTTTCACAACATCTGTATCTTTGGGGTAAATACCCAGTAGTGCAATTGCAGGGTCATAGGGAAGCTCTATTTTTAATTTCTTGAGGAATCTCCGCACTGTTCTCCAAAGTGGCTGCACCAACTTGCATTCCCACCAACAGTGTAGGAGGGTTCCCCTTTCTCCACACCCTCTCCAACACATGTTGTTTCCTGTCTTGTTAATTTTGGCCATTCTAACTGGTGTAAGGTGATATCTCAATGTGGTTTTAATTTGAATCTCCCTGATGGCTAGTGATGATGAACATTTTTTCATGTGTCTGATAGCCATTTGTTTGTCTTCGTTGGAGAAGTGTCTGTTCATATCTTCTGCTAATTTTTTTTATATGATTGTCTGTTTTGTGTGTGTTGAGTTTGAGGAGTTCTTTATAAATCCTGGATATCAGCCTTTTGTCTGTACTGTCCTTTGCAAATACCTTCTCCCATTCTGTGGGTTGCCTCTTTGTTTTGTTGACTGTTTCCTTTGTGTCTTCTTAATCACAAGGCTCAAATGAGGCAGTACCTTCCAGTCCTACTTGAGGATTCTGGGGGCTTGAGGGTCTCACATTTCAGGGAAGACCATCTAAACTTCCCCTCCCCCCCTTTGCCAAATTCCTTATGTCAGACTCCTTTTTTTCCTTTCTCCCCATAGTTAGAGATTTCATTGCCTGCTCAGAAAATGGAGCTTCTGGCTTTTTAGTTCATTCTGTTAGATTTTGTTTGATATATTAAAAAAAAAAAGTCTTTAACAATCAGCAAAGTGCTTCTGCAAGCGCACTACTCTGATGGCAGTCCATCTTTCTCGTCTCCGATCAAATTCACTTCCTTGACCATGACCAATTGCAAGGTGGATTTCTCCCCGTCAACATTGCAGGTGCTGCTGTGCCTGGAACAGAGCTCGGCTCCTTCCCTGAGTTCGCAGCATCCTTACAGATAATAAAAATTCTGGAAGCAGGACTTCGCTAGCAGTTTTGGTTTGGGGATGATGTGTGAGACGGAGAGAAGTCCATTTCGAGTTATGAAGTGCTGACACCAGGAAAACTCCTTGTTCCAGATAAAATATGTCAATTTGACTCAGAAGACACAGGAAGGGTGTAGAGCTATCCTCTTGTAAGATGGCATGACCTTCTTCTAGTATGTGTATGTATATATATATATGTATATATACATATATATATGTATGTATATATATATACATATATGTATATTTATATGTATATATACATATAAATGTATATGTATATGTATATGTATGTATATATATACATATATGTATATTTTATATATATATACATATATGTATATATATATAAAATATACATATATGTATAGAATGGCATATATACATACATACATATATGTATGTATGTATATAATATACCATTCTGCTTTCAGAAAGAACTCAAAGGTTATGATTCTTTCAGTGAGGGACACTGGTCATGGAAGCAGACAATGGCTGGACTTCCAGCTTTACCACTTACCAGCTGTATGATAATGGGACAAGTTTGCATTGATTTATAAATACCTGCCTCCTTGCTCCCTGGTATGTTCTGTGGATTAAGTGACAATGCCTGTGTGTGATGCTTTCTGATTTTTAAAGCATTTGAAAATGAGTGGCCAGTAGGTCATTTAAAAAAAAAAAAAACACATGTTTTGGGGGCTTTGGTCTGTGTCTGAATCACACTCCAATTATTTGCTAGCTCTGTGACCTTGGACAGTTCGCTTAAACTTACTGAGCATAGGTCTCCTCGGCTATCAGATGAGATGACCGTACCAGACACCAGGCAGAGCGGGCAGGGGTTTCTGTGCAGTGTGGAGGTCCTCGGCGTGAGCTGCCTCCAGCCAGCTTCTCCACCTGCAGTACATGCCCTGCCTGCTCCAGCCCTACTTTCCGCCCTCACCTGCCCTGCTGGTGCCAGTCCCCTCTGCGGCTTCAGCTACTCATACACCCTGAGTTGCTGCTGATCTGAGCTGCACGGAGATTGGAGCAACCGGGAAGGGCTGCCTCACACCCGAGTAGCTGCCAGACTGCTCGAAAGGTTGCCATGGGGTGGTTATTCCAGCAGGAGCCCCGAGGAAACCATGCATGACAGGGGTGACCTGTCCAACACTAGTGCCCCAATTGTGGCCACCCTGGCTACCTTCTGCCCCTGGCATTGCCCTGAGGCATGAGCGGCATCCTTTCAAATCTGGTTAACTCCATCATCCCAATGGCAACAGAAACTTTCAAGAAACACGGAGCACACACCTTAATAAAATCTTTGGAGTGACAACCTTGGACATTGCCAGAGCCAAGACTTTTATTATAGAACTGAGGGGTTTGGCTCCTGCTTGCATCAATGTTCCTGTTACTGGTGGCCATGCTGGGAAGACTGTCATCCTCCGATCTCCCCAAGAACTCTCAAGGTGGACGTTCCTCCAGAACCAGCTGACAGCTGTTACTGGGAAGATTCAGGAAGCCCACATAGAAGAGGTGAAGGTCTAAGCCAGAGCAGGCTCTGCTGCCCTGTCCATGGCTATGTGGGAGCCGAGTTTGTCTTCTCCCTTGTGGAGGCAATGAACAGGAAGGAAGGAGTTGTTCAGTGTTTCTTCATTAAGTCCCAAGAAACAGACGGGGCTTATTTCTCTACACCATTATTCCTGGGGGCAAAGGGCATCTAGAAGAATCCAGGCATCGATAAGATCTCCCCTTCCAAAGAGAAGATGATAGCAGAAGCCATCCCTGAGCTGAAGGCCTCCATCAAGAACGGAGAGGAGTTCATGAAGAAGATGAAATGAGAGAGCAGCCAGCCTGCGATCTGTTTCCCTAACTTACAAAGACACTTTTATAAGAGACTGGAAAGCCATCTCCTGTTGCTTTGTGTTTCATTTGCATTAACCACGGGTGTCTTGTTAGGGTTGCCTTCCTTTCCAAATCATGGGTCCATCTGTGGGTACATCAAGAAAAGCAAACTTTTATTTTCTTTAAAAAAAAAAAATGGGAATGACAATACCAAAGTTGTAGAGACATCAGGAAGGAGTAAATGATGCACGTGAGTTGCTTGGCTGGGTACGTGGTGTGTGGTATGAGCGGTCTGCATGGTTAGGTTGGTAACCACTGGCCCAGAAAGATGAATTGTGTTACTCTACTTAAATCCAGCAGGAATATCTTCTAAAGCAAAGCATACACTTGGAGATTGTGACTACTGTTAGTTAGAATAAAATTGCTTCTACCCTTTGAAGCAGCAAGCATCCTTCCTGAAGTAAGAGGGAGACACCCTAAGATTTCATGCTTTTGATTCATGGAAACCCTATTATTCTTGTTCAGGTGTCCCTTGAGCCTGGGGCATGTCCTACAGAAGATCTTTTCTTTTAATATTTCTGATCTACCTATGAGGGAGGGAGAAGGGAGCATAGGAGTCTCAACTGAAAGGGAAAATGAGGATACCCATGGGAAGTCCTCCTCCAAAGCCAGGAAGGCACTGGCAACAGTAGACCATGACTCAGATGGCCTCTCCATCAGAAACCAGAGTCCCAGAGGGCAGAATGCCGGAATCGGAAGGATCTCCGAAATCATCTGGGTGATTATGCATGGGAATAAGCAGAAGCTATTTGCCACTGGTAAAATTGTAGCTGTGACAGTATGTGCTGTAACCCATATGCCAAGTGAGTGGGGAATCTGGTCTAGGACTTGGGCCTCTTCCCACAAGTGTCACCTTTGCTTTGGAGGCATTGGAGGACATCTTGACATGAACATGACACAATCTTTACCCTCAAAGCCAAAAGGGAGATAGAATGCAGACACATGTGCCTTGACCCCAGGTGAAGGTCTTAGGCTTTTCTCAAAGTAATGTGGAGGGAAAGAAAAACAAACCTTATGCCTGGTTTGGAGAATCAGGGGTACAAACTTCCAGAAGAGATGGTCTTCGAGCAGAACCTCGATGGCCAGCTGCTATGCCAAAGAAAGATGTGGATACAATGATTGGCCCTAATGCAAAAAGGTGATCATTTCTGGGTGAGCTAGAGAGAGTCTAAATTATTTTTCTTCCCTCAGCCTCAGTTTTTCATCAGGAAACGGGCACAGGCATACTTCTCCTATGTGGTCCGCTAACGTACAGGAAAGCATTGTGCCCAAAAGCTTCCTCATTTCTCTCCTTCCCTCCCCACAGATCCCAAGAGCTGGTGCATCATCTGCGCTCTCGGTAGCTCTGATATTTTTCCTTTGGCTTACCAATTTATGTAACACTTTGATCACTGGGCTACTCTAAGGGGTGGGTAGTAAAAATACCCTAAAAATTTAAAAACAAATTTTGTACAGTTACAAGTCAGAGAGAAAATTCCTCTGAGTTGCACATTCCCTGTGACCTCACTTTACCAGGTTAGTGACTAACCTTTGTGTCCCCTCCTGGAGCACAGGCTGAGGCTGTGGCGCTGGGGTGAGATCTTTATGCCAGAGGGTCCTCAGAGCAGAGAGCATCAGCACTGTGTAAAAAGAGGCTCGAGGAAGGAAGAAGTGTCTTAAAGAAAGGGACTGACAATTAGAAGTTGGGTAGAAGTAGGATTGCCAGATTTAATAAATAAAAATATAGGATACCCCGTTGGTTTCAATGTTGACAGTCACAATATGATTTTTTAAGGTAAATATGTTTCACTTATTACATGGGATATATTTAGACTAGAGAGATTATTTATCTTAGATCCAAATTTAGTGGGGCATCCTGTATTTTATCTGGTAACCCTAAGTGTTTGGGGCAGGAAATAGTAATGGAGCTAAATAATAACAAAAATAATGTATTTTTAAAGAAAGATTTATAGTTTTTTTTTAAAAGATTTTATTTATTTATTTGAGAGAGAGAGAGGAGAGAGCATGTGGAGGGAAAGGGAAGGGGCAAACTCCCCACTGAGCAGGGAGCCTGATGTGGGACTTGATCCCACGATCCTGGCATAGTGACCTGGGCTGTAAGGCAGATACTTAACCTACTGAGCCACCCAGGCACCCCAGAATTTATAGTTTTAAAAGCACCCTTGGAGGGCACCTAAGTGACACAGTTAGTTAAGCATCCGACTTTTGATTTTGACTCAGGTTGTGCTCTCAGGGTCTGGAGATAGAGCCCAGCATAGGGCTCCATGCTCAGCTTGGGGTCTCCTGAGATTCTCGGTCCCTCTCCCTTGGCCCCTCCTGCTCATGCACACTCTTTCTTTCTCTCTCAAATAAATAAATAAATCTTAGAAAGGGGAGGAGGAGCTCAGGTTTCTTTTTTTACTTTGTCCTCACATTAACTAAAGGTAGTGTTGTTGATGTGATGCAGGATAAGGTTCAGAGACGTTCAGTGACTTACCTAAGGAGATGCCACAGACAGTGGCAGTGCCAGCCTTCAAGCTCAGGTACTTTTTAGCTTATTTTGAGATAGTTTTAGACTTACAAAAAAAGTTGCAAAACTAGTAGGGTGCTCCTGTATCCCCTTTAGGCAACTCCTTTTTACATGAACACCTTAAATAGCCATAGAACAATAATCAAATCTAAGGAATTCACCTTGGTATATTAGTACTCTCCACTGAAGTACTGACTTTATTCAGATTTCACAAATTTTCCCACTAGTGGCCCTTTTCTTTCCCAGAATCCATTTCCGCTTCCCACATCACTGTCTGTTGTCATGTTTCCTTAGTCTCCTACCATCTGGAATGGTTCCTCGGTTTTTCCTGTCTTTTGTGATCTTAGTGCTTTTGTCTAGTACTGATGAGTTATTTTGTAGGATGTCCTGCGGTTTTCATTTGTCTGATGTTTTCTCAGGATTCTATGGAAGGCACTGGGAAGGAATCCACAGAGGAGATAGTCCTTTTCAGGCCATACCATATTTACTACATTGACATGTTGTATCGGTGATATTAATCTTGACTTTGCTAAAGATGGCATCTGCTGAGTTTCTCCACTGTACACTTACTGTTTTCCCTTTTGTGATTACTAAATATTTTTAGAGGAGATACTTTGAGACCATGCTCAAATCCTGTGTCCACTTAAACTTTCATCCACCAATTTTAGCATCTATTGGTAGATTTTGCTTGCTGCCATGCCTAGTGTGGTCCTTATCCCTTCTATATTAATTGGCATTCCTTCATAGGAAAAACTTGTAGGTTTGTCCAGTTACCTCATTTAAGTTCAGTTATTGTAATTCCAAGTTTATTGTTCTTTTCCCTATAACACAGGTGAAGGAAAAAGGGAAAGAATTTGGGTTACTGTAAAGGTATGATTGTTTCAGATATGCAGTGGGAAGGAGGTAGGGATAATTTTTTTCATTTCACAAGTATTGATCAAACACTTCTATACATGGCATTATATGAGGTCCAGTGAAGGAAAGAGAAGTGTACAAAAAAATCCAAAGAAGGCTGATAAGTCAAAGATTCATACTTAAGGTACTTTTTATAAAAGGGATAATGAAACTTACCAACCAAATATTGAACTGAAAAATAGTCACATCGATGACTATGACAAGGGCAAGTGTCTCATAAGGCAGTCAGTTATCAAGCCCTCACTGCACGGTCAGCTCTGTGTGGTATAGGACATCTCCAACAAGATGGTCATGTTGGGAAGATCTTGGTGCCTTAGTCTGCAGTGTTATGAGCATTTTAAACTTTTTCTCCTAATTCAGAGAGAAGAACCCAACTAGAAGAGAACCATTTGACTGCCTTTGGGCCATTGATTCCTCTCCTGCCTGGAAGACAGCACAAAGCTTCAGAGAATTCAAGCATGCTCCTCGTTAGGAAATTGGGAATTAATTTATATATGGTACCTGGAAGAGTTAAACTTCTATTTTTCGTGACTAGCACTGACCATATGGGCATAATCCCAGTGCCCCAAATATCATCAGACGATAAAGGACTGGCATGGCCAAAAGATTTCCAAACTAGAGCATATTATGTTAACCAGTAGTCAATAAAGCTAAAGGGCAGTTTTACAGAGAACACTAATTATCCTTTTGTGTGGAGTGTAATGAGATCCAGCTAGGGGCAAATATAGATTCTCCTTGTGTGGGTCAGTGGTTTATTCTCCTGTCTCCTATCAGAGTAATCATTTGCATATTCAGGCAGAATGTGAATTGTTTAAGACACCCTTGTGAAGAATGCTGATGTGAAGAGAATCTAGCTCCGTTACACTAATGTACACTAATGTCATTAAAAAAAAATCTGTCCAACAGGAGAGTTTATTCTAGCTACAACACGCTTTCCTTTATATTCTTCTTCAACTTTTCTGCAGTTGATTCAGGTGATAGCTTTTGTTTTAGAGATGAGGAAACTGAGATTCAGTGCCTTTTTGTCATTTTTGCCTACAATGGTGGATCTAGATCTTGGACCCAAATGTTCTGATTCTAGAAAATGTGTTTGTAGCCTTACGCCATATTGCCTCCAGTTAGTGATATTCTTAAAATTCCTTATAACTATAAGTAGTATGATCATATGACCCACTTTTCTTGGAGTGGTTCAGATTTATATTTTCTGCCATGGCATAATTATTGATAGTATGACTTTCTATTCTAAAGAAAATAAAATGTCCTTAGACAAGAGAACAACATATCGCCCTTTCCATAGTAAGGCTCAGAGAAATTCTAGCTGAGAATTCATGCAGTCTTTAAACATATGTTAAGGAAATCCTAGTAAACTCCCGAAGTGTTAAAAACTAATTATGTCAGGGGCACCTGGCTGGCTTAGTCAGAAAGGCATGCAACTCTTCGTCTCAGGGTTGTGAGTTCAAGCCCCATATTGGGTATAGAGCTTACTGAAATATAACATTTAAAAAAGTGAAATTATGCCATTTAAATATATCATGATGCATTCTGCTGTTGGAATAGTATGCACATATAACACGCACACATATACCCAATATTTAATGATCTGGAAAAAAACTCAAAAAAGACAAAATTATAATAACTTGATTCAAATTGTATGTGTATGTGGTTATACCTAGGTAACAAGATTATAGATGGATTTTCCTTTTTAAAAAATATGTTTCTGGATTTCTAAATAGCCTACAATGAATATGTAAAAATTTTACAGCTAAAAATTATCTTTAAAAATCTCTCCTTTAGAATAAAGTGATTTCTTTTGACAGGAGAATATAAAATTTTCACCTTGGAGAAAGTAAGACCTCATAGATAGGAGTCTAGTAGTATAGTAATAATCCTTCTCACAAGTAGAACAGCGCTTTATATCCCAAGAATTTTCTGATCATATTTTCTTGCTTAAACTTCCAAAGAAGGCTGTAGTCAGTAAGCTTATGTCCCATTTCACAAGGGAAGCCAAAAATGCAGAGAAGACAGTGAATAAGGCATATATGGGAGCTCCAAGGTTGTCCCAGGTAAGACCTTCCACCACTGGCTCTTATGCTTTTCCTACATTGGTGTTTAATGTCAACAGTGAGACCCTGAGCTAACAGGGAGAAGTGAGTCCATTTGCTCATGCTGCCCGTCTCTTGTGTGGACTGTTGAGAGAACAGGGCATACTGCCATCATGGTGTAACACGGGAAACGAAGAGAAGCTTTTCCTTTATTTAAGCAACCATTTAGCCAGACATTAATTTCAATCCCCAGCCATTCAAAAGAACACTGACTACAACTCTAAGACAGGTTCCAAGCCTGAATTTGTTGTGACTGTGTCTGCCGTATGATTTACGGTGCCTTGCTTTTTCCCTCTGGTCCTGGATTTCTCCATCTGCAGAATGAAAACTTGTAACCAGATCACCTCTATGGTTCCCTCTGGCTTTGATAGTATGTGATTCCAGGCTTCTGAGCTTCAGAGGGAAAAAGTGAATTCCAAAGCTGTATTCCAGAAGCACCCTGTCTAACTTGGGCTCTACTTTTCTTTGCATTTGGAATCAGCCCAAAGAAAAGGTCATTTTTGCAGACATCTTGAGGTTGCACTCCAATGTCCTCATTAAATAACAGGAACCCAGACTGGCAGGCCCAGGGGAATATTCAATCAAGGAGAAAAAGGCCAAGTCATTACCGGAACCCTATCATCAGAGCTGTAAACACAAGCATTCATTCGTGGGCTTTAGCTGAAAGCATGTTCAATCATGCACTCTCCCTCCTTATACAGGTTCCGTTTGTCAAATGCGTGTGACCATTCCGATAAGTCACCAGGGGTGGGAAGGGAGAAAGAGAAAGAAAGAAAATTGCCACCGTAAATAGACTCTGAACATAGAGAGATCAAAATAGACAGCCTCTGGCTTTAGGGGATGAGTCATCGTCGCAGCCCAGACCGCAAAAACAAGCGTGGCTTCTCTCCTTTGCAGCAGTCTTCCTGTCTGGAAAGGAAACACTGCTCTGATTGGAGATATTGGCCATTTTACAGACTTCAGAGTGGTTTAGGCAACTGAACATACAAGAAGGGGAACAGGTAAAATGATTTTTCCAAGTGCTTCTCTGGAGAACCAGCTACCAGCTCTGATCTGAAGATGAGTAGAAAATTTCCTCTTCAACCAACACTGGGTTTTGTTTTGTTTTGTTTTTATATGATGGTCTTCATTTCTGGTGTGGTGTACATATTTGTTTTCCTTCAAGTAAAGAAGTTATTTTTCTGAGACTTGGTTTCTGGGCACTGAGCTGAGCACTGTGAGGAAAGGAGAGATGAGCCGACATGAGGAGCATCTAATGAGGAAGTGGACAGGCACACACATCACGATCTTATGAAAGGAGATACGTGCTGAAACAGGAAAAGCCCAAGACCACGGGGGTGTGAGGGAACCAGTAGTGGGCCCTGATGAATGGTCCACTAGATTGAAAGACTGGTGCGAAGAAGGCCTACGTGTGTTCAGGATTTAGCAGTGAGTCTAGGTTGAGCTTGATGCGTCGTGCACGGTGAGGGAGGAGAAGAAATAAGGCTTGAAGGACAGATTGAGTCCAAATCCGGAAGGAGCTTGAATGCCAAGATGCAGTTTTGGGCCTTGTCCTCTATGCTGTGAAGATGGGGAGGGGAAGAAGCAGAGACACTGTGGGAAAGTAACAATGCCAGCCGTAGGGAGGAAAAGATGGAGAAGCAAGATCAAGGAAGATTGGTTAGGGACTCTCATCACAGTTTAGGAAAGAAATAAACTATGGCTCCTGTTTGCATATAAGAAATATATATTTGGTCTTTGTCCCTGGTTCTTGGCAAAGCGTCCTTAAAACTCTTGTAATTTCTTCAGTCATAGGAATGATAAGAGCATTTTTTTAAACAAAAATTTTTAAACACAGAGCTCCTATAAATCCCTTGGAATTTCCTGAGTGATAGGATATCTTTTTTTCCTAATGAGACAACTGGCTTCTGGGGATCCCTAGATAATTTCAGTATGGGGCTTATCACCAGAAAAATCAAGGTATGACTAGAGGGGTGGAACTTCGAGTCCCATCTCCCAATTCCTAGAGAAGGGCAGAAGTGGAGTGGCTGGAGCTTGAGTCAACCACCAACGGCCAATGAGTTAATCAACCATGGTGATATCATAAACCCATGATATAAGTCCTGATGATTTATATCCTTTATAATAAGTCTGTGATAGTAAAATATTCCTGAGTCCCGTGAGATGTTCTAGCAAAGTAGTAAATCTGAGGAGAGGATTGTGGGAACCTGCTGAATTTATAGCCAGTTGGTCAGAAGTACAGGTGGTAAGATGGGCCTCTGAAGTGGGGGCAGACTTGTGGGAAAGAGTTCTTAGCCTGTGGGACCTGCCCTAACTCTATGTTAGTACTAGAGAGCTGGGCAATCAGTTGGTGTGGGAAACCCTCCTACACACATTTGATGTCAGGAGTGTCGTGAGTAAAACCAGCTCATTGCTCCCCACCTAGAACATTCCCTTAGATTAGAAAGGAAAGCATCTACAGAAAAGAGTAGAATAAATATGTTTGAATTTTTAATCTGGTTAGGGAGGATATCACTATAAAAATGTTCACCATCATAATGTGTATGAAATCATCAAGGGATCAAGGAGACAGCTGGAGTCAGCTCAGTTTGACACAAAGGAGACTGTCCACTTTATAGGAATATGGGGCAAATAGATTTAGCTGGCCTACTCACACTGTAGACTTTATTTATTGCTCTGAATTCTGAATACTATATATTCAACTACATTTTCTTTCCAGCCTATGAATTCTTTCCTGCCTTGGTACCAGCTCTTGGTCTTTAGAAGGCAGTGGATTGGAAGAAAGAGAGCTCATGTTACTGCTGGCTCAGCTTTGCTTCCTGTCTGACCTTGGGTAGATACTCTGATCCCTCTGGGCCTTGGTTTTCCATCTGCAAAATAGGCATCATGTATTGAATTAATCAGTGCCTGGGACCCCTTGCAGCTCTAAGAGTTTAGGATGAATATTTAGTAATGAAGTAGTCTTCATTACTAAGGTTATCTTTCACAAAACAATCCCGTATCATTGAACCCTCCTGATAACTTGGGATATGCTGTGCAAGTATTATTATATAAGTGTATTTCATAGAGGTGTAGATAGAGGGATAGAGATACATAGAAGGTAAGTAATTTTTACAAGGATATACAGTGAATTAATGAGGTGGTCAGCACTAGAACCTTGGCCACCTGACTCCTAGCCCATGCTCCCTCGGCTCTCCCGGGCTGTACTGGTCCTTAGGAAAGGTCAATGGAATACGTTGCCAGGAACACACCCAGAGTCCATGTTTGTTCTTGAATATCTTATATTTCCAGTGTTTCTCCTCAGTGATACCAGGCCAAAAGAAAGGGAGCCATTTTACCAGGGTCACTGCAAAATATTACTTATGAAAGACACTTAAAAAAAAAGATTTTATGTATTTACTTGTCAGAGAGAGAGAGAGAACTAAGTAGAGGGAGAAGCAGACTACCTCCTGAGCAAGGAGCCCAATGTGGGACTCAATCCCAAGACCCTGGGATCATGACCTATACTAAAGACAGCTGCCCAATTGACTGAGCCACCCAGGCATCCTTGTGAAACATATTTCTTTAAAACCACTTCTAGCATGCAACTCTTGACCTTGGTGTTGTGAGTTCCAGCCTCATGTTGGGTATAGAGATTCTTAAGTATAAAATCTCAAACAAAACAAAACAAAACAAACCCTTTTGCTGGGATCTGTGCAGATGTCAAGCTGCTTTTGCTGTCTTTGCTTTCATGGGCAGCTGTAGGAAGTTACCTACTTGGATGTGGTCAGCAGGCAGAGGCTGGACCATCTACACTCCTCAGTGTGTGTCCCTCTGGCCATAAAATTATGTTAGCTCTGGGCCAAATGGACTTTGGAGTTCATCCAACCCAATGCCCTGTCCAGGGCTAGATATTTTCTATAACAGTTCTATTGGTTGTCCAGCATCTTCTTGAACTACTGCATTACTTCTTGAACCTAGACCTGTATTGTCAGCATCTGTGGTTATCTTCCCGGCCAGCTCACATTCAACATGACTGAAGCCAAATCTATGTTATCTTCCCCAAAAACTTCCCTTTTCTCCTCCAGTTGCATTGTCTTCCATTCAGTCCAACAAGCTAAAACCTAATCCTTTTAAGTCGTTTTCCTCTTCCTCTTCCGCATTTGAAGAAGTCCTGATTGTATTCCATTTGCAATCTTGTTTTCCTGCATCCTTCTTTGAACTCATTTCTGCTCTCCCCTTTCCAGGATTTCCACCATATTTTCCTGGACTATCCATGTAGTCCTCTCACTGATTTCTCAAAGCAATTTGATAAGCAAATATAAATTTTAAATTTCTAAGTGGGAATAAGGGATGCATTTTCCAAACTTATGAACCATGGACATTTGTTTCCAGGGTATGTCTGGCCAATGTTCGTCTAGTCATTCCAGATGAATTATAGTCCCTTATCATTGTCACATCTGTCCACCCCTACTTGTCACTGCACTTGTTATTTCCATTGCTTAGAATGCCCTTCTTCCTGACTCTTGCCATCTGGGGAAATCCTACGCGTGTTTCATGGTCCAATTCAAATGTCTCCTACTCTCTGAAGCCTTCTTTGATCCCATGTCCCGGGATAACCTCTGAGTTCTCAGAGGACTCTGCACCTGACTTTATTATGATATTTGTTTATTTATTCTGTGTCTATTATAATATTTAAATCATATTCTAGTTGTGTGTGTTTGTATCTGTCTCCCAACACATTGTAAGCTCTTAAGGGCTGGAAACTATATTTTATTCAACTTCCTGTCATAAGACTAGAATGATGATTTTGTTTTCTTTTACTTCCTTCAGTATTGATTCAACAACTTATGGCTGACACTTCATGAACTTGATGCAATAAACAAGCTTACGATTCTAGTACAGTGGTCTCTAATTTCTTTGCCTCCCCCATTACTACCTGTGTCTAGATGGGAACCAGTGGGGTTATGCTGTGGGACATGGAGACATTGGTTTAGATTAGAAAGCAAGATGGGGCAAGTATGTTGGCAGTTACAGTACAAGAACCTTCTGGGAGAAGTTATCTGAGAGAGGAGAGCAGGTATTAGGGATGATTCCTGAAGCTTCAGTATCAATATCCTACCTTTACTGAGTACCTACTCTGTGCAAGGCTTTGTGCTAGAAGCCTGGGGACACCTGATCCCTCAAGGAACTAATAGTTAGTCGTTGGATTGCTAAAGTCTCCTCATTCCCATGAACAAAACCCAATGCTGCTAGCTGGGCTACAAAGATAAATTTATTTTAAGGATGTGAGGGTGTCAGCATCCAGGGGCAAGGAAATAGTTAGGTCTGGAACTGAGTTGGAGCCAGGGGATGAAGAGCCATAGCGGGTCCAGGAAGTGGTTGTACTTTTGTTCTTTTTGTGTGTCTGTTTTCTTCTTTCTTGCTATAGGCCAGTATTCTTAGTTTCTCTAGCAATCTATGGTTCAGAAAGCTGTGTTAGGAATGTGGCTAGCACTGAATATCACTTCTAGCTGAGTTACTTGAGACACATAATTTTCCCGAGTCTCCCATCTATGAGATGAGATTTGACTGGCTCAAATGTCAGCTTTGAGGGCCTATTTTGACAAGTTCTGCCTTAAGTAATTTTTCAGATTTGGTTTCAGATTTTGATTATAAATAAATATGAAAATATTAGAAAATAGTGACTCTGGGAAAACTCTTATCCTACTCTAGATTCCAGTGCTCTCAGGCAGCCAATAAAACCTGTTTTGTTAGAACAACTGAGCATAAGATTCCTCCCTTACTTGTTACTCTTTTCCACCTAGGAACATCCTGGTTCTCTCTAATCCACACTGCCTTCTCCTTTCTTCATCTCCTCTCTGGCCTGCCTCCCATCTCAGTTGCAACCCTGGGCCACATCAACGATATTATGCACATCCAAAAATATTTGCCAAAATATCTTCTGATATTTTAAATAGCCTAGTAACTCTTCAGTTTGGGGACAGTCCATGCATTTCCCATCTGTGCAGTAGTAATGCTTCTCTGTTTTCACGCCATAGGATTTGCCAAGTGTTTTTATGTCTATTAGTTTATTTGGTCTTCACAACAATCATTTAGTCACTCAACAATCTTTATTGACTATCTACCACATACCATGTGTTGGGATAGGTATAGGGCTACAATTGAACAAAATATACATATCCCCTGCTCTGATGGAGCTGATAGTCTAGAGGGACAGAGTTCATATTTTCCCTCCTATTTTTAGAGACAAAGAGACTAATGTGAAATGATAGTAGATCGGTAGTAGAGATAGTGCCCACTGGGCTTCCCATTCCCTCTCTGGGACTCTAATGTTGCCAACCTTCTGCCTAGCTGAATATCCCTGAGTGATCTCCAGGAGTTAACTCAGAACAGCTGATGCCAATGAGGATGTCAGAGTGACTGATAGAGAAGCCCAAAATATCACATTTTAAGAAAGTGAGAAAATCAACCAGCTTCTGAAAACCCCAATGTAGGGGGAAGGAACAGATCCCAAACCAAAACAATGAACAGAATGACAGTAATAGCCACTGGAAAACAAAAATTAAAGTAGTTTGTTCTCTCAGAGGCAAAACCCCATAGGGTGTCCTTACACTCGATGTGAGTGTCCAGGTCCCGCTGTGAACAGAACTCCAATTTGTATCTTCCATGCAGCCCTGATTGACAGGCAGAGCTGTACTCAGAAGGGAACAGGCCACAGCTTGGCTTCTTACCTTTTGAAGGATGATCACGAGGGGTCCTAGTGGGGTGCATAGAGGAGTGGGGTGAGCAGGGAGGAGGAGGCTCCCATTAATGGGTCCTCCCCTATGCCCGTAACACATTAAAGTTATGCCTGCTTTCCTCAGGCCAACCAACACCCTCCCACTCTTCACATATTTGTAACGGTCGAGTACAGGCCTTGGTTGGTAGATGTCTAGCAATGAGGACGTGAACTTGCTTTCCCTGAGCTGTAACAAGACATCTTAAGTTACAGAGGCATTGATGTTTGCCCCTCTACTCCTCCATCTTTACGCTGGAAGATAGTCTCAGGGCACACAGTCCTATGGGTACTGAATGAAGACAGAGCCAAAAGACGAGAGGGTGCTTTCTCAGATGTTAATCAGGGGTTTGAAGAAGACAGGGTTCCTGCTTCAAGAGGAGGGAGACCTACGTAGACCATAATTCCACTATAATCAAATAAAAGGTATGTATGTATTTGGGAAAGCCCAAAGGATAGAGAGATTCCTTGCATCTGGGTGATGCTTCAGAGCAGGACGCTGGAGTGAGAGTTTGCTTGGTAGCCAAGTATAGCTGGGGTTGAGGGACAAGGGGAGAAAATGGCCGGGTAAGCAAAGCCTTGGAGGTGTGAAAGTGCTTGGGGAGTGTTTGATGAGTTGCTGACTGTGTTTCCGATAACAATGTCCTTTATGTAATTAGATAAGTTAGACCGTTGTCTGAGTTTTAAGGTAGGCTGGTTACTTTAACGATCAGCAAATTAGCCATAGAGGTTTAAGAGTGTAGACTTCATTTCTTAGTCACTTCCTAGCCCAGTGTAGGTTGCCAGGAGTTCTTCTCCAGACCATCATTCAGTGGCCTGAATTCCTTCTGTGTGTATCTCTGTTCTCTCATAGGCCTGTGTTTGCCCTCAATGCGTAGATGGAAACAGAAGGAGGATGGGTCATGTATGCACAGATAACTTAAAGGTAAGAGTGGGAAGTTGTGAATTTCACTGATATTCATATTTCTTTGGCCAGAACCTAGCTAGACGGCCACACTTAACTGCAAGGGGTTCTGGGAATTAGAGGCTAAGGGGAGAACATGAAATGTCAAGCAGAACGATCTCTACCACAGCTTGGAGTCTGGAGAACAGGGGAATGGAAAGAATGAGGGTATTGTACCTACCAGATTGGAATTTCTGAAAGCCTCCAGCTTCCCTGGGGGGAAGGCGTGTGATAAAGGAGTCAGGCTGGGCTGTTTGTGAGAAGTGCCCTGTGGCCAGACTCTTCAGCAGAAAAGAAGAAGAATGATTCTAACTCAAGGGTGCTTATATCTAGATGAAAGAATTCTGCTCCAGCCATGAGAAAATGGACAAGAAATCATTTCAGTTCAGCTCTTAAAATGGGAACAAAAAGAAATCCAGCCAAGAAGGCAACTTACAGCCTCAACATTTATAGAGAACTACGTGTTCACTGTCTTCAGCTGATCTTCCCGCTAATCTTGGGAGAAGGACCTGGTTGAGAATTCTCATTCCCATTTTAGAAATGAAGAAACCTAAGCCCAGAGAGGTTAAATGATTTACCTAGGGTTGCACAGTAAGAAAGAGACGGACCAGCCATCCAAACCCATGTCGCATTCTTTCCACAGTTCCACACATCCTCCTTCCCATGGGGCAGATGCTGACCATACTTTGGAAAGTTGACCAAGATCCAGTCCTAGACATGGGGCCAGGATCCTGGGGGAAATTCTCCTCTCAGCTACTCTTCTGTCAGCCTGACTTTTGGAATCAGTGAACCAACTCCTCGTTCAGAGAGCATGTACATGTTAGCTGTCAAGCAGCGTGTGCAGCCTCTGACAGCCCCAATATCGCTGTTTGTATTATCAGACAATTACCAGCCGAGCTCGTATTCATAATTTGACTAACAACTCGCGACAATGATTATTTTTCTTTTCCTGGCAAAACAAATATAGCAGCATTTTCTTTTCAGCATCAGCGCTGATGCTCCTTGGCATTCTATCAGCTGAAGAATTTTTTTTTTCTCAGAAAAAAAAAAAATGTTAGTTGTACTCCCCCACATCTCGCTAACTTTACAGTCCCCCATGGCATCTGTGTGCAGTGAACTGAGCTGTTGAGACTAAATGTAATTTGCAATCAAGCTTCTGTTAACATGGAAATGTACCGGCTGGTCTGTTGCAATATGGGTTCTCATTCTGTCTAGCATATGGTTGCATTAAATCCAGTCTCCAGAATGTCTCTTGTTACCACATTGTCAATCCGTGCAGAGCAGAGAACCCTAAAAAACCACTAAAGGAACATATTTTTGGAATTGGCTCTTCTATTGGATCTTGACAAGAGCTGTCCAAAGACATACTTGGTTACTTGAAATGAACTAGCCCTGTCAGATCTATGCACACATATACACAGAGACACACAGTAAACTTGAAACCCAGTTAGATGCTCTGTATGTGCAAGCATAGGAGTTACACTGGAGGACAAAGGGAAAGGAGAAGGCGAAGGACTCAGCTCCATTAGGTACATTTGAGATGGTTTATTGATTGTTTTCTTGATACCTCAATATTCAGAGAGTCCCAGGGTATTAGAGTTGCATGGGACTTTAGCCGTCTTTGCAGCTAAAAGCACGGGCTCTGGAATTGGATGAACCATGGCTTGAATCCTGATGTCATCCTTAGCTTGGTGACCTTGAGGCTTTGTGTGCCTCAGTCTGTCCCTTGGTAAAACAGAGGGTAGTAAGAGTACCCTCATGATGTAGGATGTTGTGGGGGGATTAACTGCTTAGGCACAGTACCTGACTCAATCAATGGTGGTCATCAGTATCCATTACTTCTTCCTCACTCTCTCCAAACCCAAATCCAATGCTTACACACTCCCCCACAGCTCAAGCCACCATTGTTCTCTTATTCATGTGTCACACTGGGGTGGCATCTGGGATGCCCATCGCTTCCATGGCAGCCTGTTCTCTTCTGTGCAACTCTCTTAAGTAGTTTTTTTCTCACATTAAAAATAAATCTCACCCCCATCCCGAGTCTTTCTTCTGAGGCATATGCATAAAGCCTAACTGGGTGGTAGGCCTTAGGTATTGGAGAGGCCGTCATGTACCTTGTAGGCATGTCATATTCTCATTCAGCTCCTCTTGTTCCTCCAGCTTCCTTGTCTGATGCGGCATGGACACCCCTTGCTAGCCTGGTCACATGCTTGGGCTTGCTTGGGTATGTCCATGTCACAGCAGACATGGTGTTTGCAGTGAGCCTGGTGTTTGCAGAGGTCCTACCTGGCAATGATTTACCAGATTACAGTGAGCTTTACAGAATATTCCTCTCCTTGGAAAATTCATCAACAACTGTTTTCAGTAAATCATGTAATCCTTTAAACTCAGTGGTGGGGAGGACCTTCGTGCCTACAGGTCTCTGCATTATTTTGTGGAGAAAAAAACAATTTTTTTGAGGAAGTTAATGCCCTTGTTGTGTATCTATTTTGTAAATCTGAGGTGTTATGGGTTTTATTGGATGTGCTCCAAGTAGGAAACTTGTGCACAGAAAGTGTATGAGACACCATAGTGCTGGGATATAAAATTCTTCCAACATTTGAAGAGTACTTTGAAAGGTCAGGAGAAAATGGGAAAAGTTCCATTCATTCATTCATTCATTCTCTTAGAAACCATTTGTGTGTTAGACACAGTGCTAGGCACCTGGGATATAATGTAAACATTCCTTTCCTGCCCTAAGAAGGTGGCAGTCAGATGGACGCCTATTAAGATACAGGGTGATGAGATCTAGAATACTGTCAAAATACAAGATGATTTGGGGGCTGCCTCACCAAGACTGGAGTAGCTCAAAATTCCAGAGGTGGGGATAAAAATGTGGATAAGTAATTACATTATTATGGACTAAGTGTTATACTTAAAGATTATACGAAGTACTCTGAGCACTTTGAGGAATTTGTTCAACAAATACTGATTGAGTACCAATGTGTGTTGGAATCTACAATGATGAACAAAACAGATAGCCCTCAAAATTTATCAAAGTTACAGTCTTGAGCATTTGTAGACATGTGTACTCAGACAAATATTATTTGTTTATTACTCACTTAAAAGCTGTGATAAGTGTTATGAAGGAACAGAAGAGGATTCTAGTAGAAAATAAGACGATGCCCTGATTTAGATGTTGGTGAGTTATCAAGGAATGCTTCTTCAAGTTGTATTTAAATGGAGATCTGAGAAATGAGTAGGGATAAAATGACAGATGGAAGTGCCAAGTTCCATAAGAGGAATTAGCTTAGCGTTTGAGAGTTGAGAGAAATGGAGCTATAGGAAGGGCTTCACAGCCCATGTGGCTCTGGGCAGTTGGCTACATCTGGTGGGAAAGACAAGGCATCTCAGGCAGAAAGAGAAACCCTTACAGAGGAATGAGTGCCCCAAAAGACAACATACCAGTGCTTGGAGAAGCTCCCTTCATGCTCCTCGAGTGTGTGGGAGGGAAGTTTATGATGGGGCCAGAAATGGAGAGAGGTTGGTCGTGTCATAAATGGCTTCATCCACTATGTCAAAGGATTGATTATATTGGAGACACCATGGAAACACTGAGAATGTTTTCAGTTGTTTTTATTTTTATTTTGTATATCTATTTCCTCAATTTGTTTCATAGCTTTACATGGGGGGGACATGCCTTTTGTATCTGTGTATCCCACCCACAAATCCATGCTCAGCTATAATTGGCCAAATTATAAACTTCATCTCCTCTGACCTCTTTGTTCTCAGCCCTGATTTATGATCTGTGGTGGCTTCCACTTTGAGATTCTCTGTACCTCATAGTGACGTGGCACTAAAGTGCCTTGAGTAGATCCCCGTAGGATCTCACTTCAACCCCCCATGGCGCTTATGACCTGCTCCTGCATTCTGATGGGAGGGTTTCACTCCAAGATGTGAAGGATGAATCACACCATGACACAGGTATTTTTAGCTGCCAGTTGGCCATCCCTTATTAAGATCACAGAGTCTAAGGCTTGTTAGACTGTTCAGCCCAGCACTCGGGCTCAGTGGAGAAACTCATTAGCTTCATTTAATTAGGAAAACCAAACACTTACAAACCTACTTTGCTGTCAGTCTACTTTCTACCATCTCATTAGTGTATTTCTTTTTTAAAAAAAATTGCACCTTTAATGTGGTGATTATTTTCTTAATTTCTTTGGCATCAGAACTCCATAGATTCAAGCTATTTAGTTAGAGAACAAGTAGAACAATTACACGACTAGCTGTCACACTTCTTTGAACCAATATCTTTGGTATCACTAAATTGAGACTTTTGGACTTGGTTCTTTATGTACAGGATACAAAAAGGCAGTTAGTCCTATAATATTGCAATTATTAAGACCATCTATTTTTAATAGCATCTTAAAGTTTTTAAAAGCTTTTATATCGGTCTGTTGAGTCTCATAAAATGCTGAAACAGAGTGGAGCAGGAGGTGTCATCTCTGTTTGACATATGAGAATACTGGGGCTCAGAGCCGTTCAAAGATTTCTCAGGATGACAGCCCTGAGATGTCACACCCTCCCCTTCCTCTTAGGCTGGTGCAGGGGTTGACAACAAAGACCCAGATTTCAGGCCCAACTGGCTAGAGATAGTGGTCTATCAGTACCAGAAATGGGGATAATTGGTTCTCTGCCAAAGATTATACTTTCAGATTAGGAAGTGCTGAGGGTCTGCTGACTAGAGGGCACCCAACCCTGGATAAATATTTGTATGGCTCCATCTCTCAGCTGCCCTGGAACTGCATAAGCACTGTCTTCTCTACCTGGTGGAGGTCAGCATTTTTCTAAAGTCAGAAACATTTCATGTTTGCCCAAGGGTCCACATGCAGGAAGCAGACTCTTAGTCCATCTTAAATCTGGTAATCCACTGCTCTTCTATCCAGGCTTTCCATTCAAGGTGACTCCAGTGCAGATTTAGGTGGAGGAGATACTGATTTGATAATGTGCTTTTACATGCTTTACCTCGTCTGATGTTCATGGCACTCTTGCACAACGTGGCTTCTTGCGTCTGTCACATCAGTTAGGAAATGGGGTTCTGTAAGGCATGAGATTTCTTCCATGGCAAATAGCTCATAGTGGGGCACGAGAGTCTCAACCTTGGACCTCTGTGTCCATCATCAGGGCTCATTCCACTGTTTCTGCACAGCTCATGGCCCTTCCTTGTCTTCTCTTTTCTCTCCTCTTGCCCCTCTCTGTGGCTTTCCCGTTCTCCTGTAGGACACTTCGGGGACTCTTCCCATGGTCCTCTGACCACATTTGCTTTCTATAAAGGTCCTCCTGTCAAGGTCCTCCTCCTCATTTTAGGATGAGTTTAAAACTCGGAGTTTCCCAAAGGTGTACATATTTTCATTACCATCGTCTCCCTGCTGGCTATCACAAATACGTCTTGAGAATTTACCATGTTCCTGGTACTGGGGATACAATGAGGATAATTGCACACCATCCATATCCTCTGGATTTAATGTGCTCTTGGAAGACAGCACTTCCCTGGAAGTTGATTCCAGAGGTCCACATGCCTCATAGGCAACCATTTGTTCCTACAGTTTTGAAAAGTTTTTAATCTTCAATTTGGGGGTTATGAATACTTACTCAACCACTCTGCCAGGTGATGTAGAGGCATGAAGAGGAAAAGGGATCTGGAATACTGATGTAACATCACACTCCAAAACAAAGAAATGGGAAGTTTTGTGGTCAACCTGAACATTGAAATGTTAACTGGGGTGGTGGGGGGTTGGTGGTCAGTAGGGTTGCTTGATAAAAGAACAGATAATACTGGTAAATTCATAATGTTTTTCCCTTTTAATTAAGGGGTTTCCTTTGAATCTTATCACAGGAATAAACACTGAAGTCAGGAAATTATATGAGTTTTATCTAGGTTCCTGCTGAAATTTTGGAACAGATTGTTACACAATTAATCTGTGGGCATCTTTGAAGAAAAGGCACCCATCACTAGAAGTTAATGCAAGTTTACTGCAAACACATCCTGCTAGACATACTGCATTTCCCTTTCTTATTGTGCCACTGAATTGGTGAATCAGCAGTATGAGGACATTTTAGCAGTGGACTTAACATGACCTCCCGTGATCCGATTATACATGAGATGGTGAACTCCGAGAGGGTTCATGCCATAGTCACTGGTTTCACAGTAATGGCTCTAAGGGATTGCTAAACATCTTTTTGTGAGCTAGAAAGAAGTCTCTGGCAAGGACCAAAGTCTTTTTCCTGGCCAATACCTTTTATGAATGACCTGGAAGTTTAGCTAGAAGGAGAGATGTACAGATTTTCAGATGACCCCAGACTAATATGAAGAGAAAACACCAGGGACTGGCACTTAGAGATGGCATGGGCTAGAGGAGAGGATGTTGGCTTCAAGGAAGGCTGAGCTGACCTTGCCTCTTGTCCCTGACACCTATCAGCAAACGACAGGAGCCAGGGCTTAATCTCTCTGACCGTTCACCCTCAATATGGTGGTTGGTCTTTTCAGTTCAATATGAGAATTTAAAAAGGGGCCTGGTATTATACTTGGTACATGTTTTCAATGAATTAATGCCATATTAATCATGATGTTGCAGGATTAAAATCTAAAATGGTCTAGAGCTTCTAGAACACAGGACTGACACCAACATGAAGAAACATGTCAAAACTTAAGGTATGTGTGCGTGGGTCGTAGTGGAGGGGTCCGGATTAAATTTATGACACACAAAGCTTCTAAGAAGTACTAAGCATATGTTAGGCACTTTACAAATGGACGTTAATGGTGGTTTAATTAGCTATGTGTGTTCGAAGGGAAAGAACACAAAGGAGAATCCTATATTGATGTTATATCTGTCTGATGTCTTCATATATATGAACGGCTGCTATATTGAATAGAATATGGACACATTTATTTGGGATTGTTCTGATGAATAGAGCTAGGCCAAACTGGTGTATGTGCATGACATTAGAAGACTTTCTGTGGCAGCAGAGCTTTCCTATAGTGGGTCTGTGTGACCTGGGGACAGGTGATCTCCTATCAGATCAGCTACTTGTCCTGGCACTGAATGAAGCATGGACAACACTGGTTGTGTAGAGTAGGCATCGAGGCAGGTCTCACTTCTGTGTCACTTGTACTCAATGTCACTTTTGGGCTGGGCACTGAGCCAAGCATTAGGGGGAGAATAAAGGTATGTGGCTCCCACTTTCATTGAGATCACAGCTGATGGGAGGAGAGGCCTCTAAGTCTCCTTGATGGAGATGAGAAGACTTTTCACAGGACACTACCTTTAGGTATACTTGGAGGATTGGTACGGCTTTTTCAGGTAGAAAGGAATCCATTCAGGTGCCAAGGTTAGAGATATGGAACAACAAAATGTATTCTCAGAAAGACAAATATTTCTGGCAATAGGTATTGCCAGCAAGGCAAGGGTTAGATCACAAAAGGTCTACAATATCTTCTAAGGAGTGCTGGAGCTCAGGCTCCCTCTCTCTGCTGTGTCTTGTCCATACCGTGTTAGGGCACTGATCCTGCCACTCTGTCATTATTAGCAAGTGCGCCTATTCAGTGCATAGCGAACTCCTTGAGAAGAGAGCCCATGTCTAGGCATCCTTGTATCAGTCTCCGTTGAGCTTGCCACAGCTTATAAGCTCAGTAAATCCTACTGAATGAAAAAAATTAATCTGGGACGCCTGGGTGGCTCAGTTGGTTGGGCAGCTGCCTTCGGCTCATGTCATGATCCCAGCGTCCTGGGATCGAGTCCCACATCGGGCTCCTTGCTCCGTGGAGCCTGCTTCTCCCTCTGACTCCGCCTTCCACTCTGTCTGCCTGTGCTCGCTCTCTCTCCTCTCTCTCTGACAAATAAATAAATAAATAATCTTAAAAAAAAAAATTAATCTGTGAAAACAACACAGGTCTCTTTGAAAGGATAGGTCCTGGCATGATTTATGAATGGTTTTGTGCTGTTAGAAATTTCTGGAGCTGTGTTGAGTATAGTACCAGGAATTACTTCTGGAGAGCCATGCCTTCCGCAGGCTGTTTCTGCTAATGCTGATAGCAATTGCTAACATGAATTCAGTGCTCCATGAACCAGCACTGTGCTAAACTCTTTACATGCCTTGTCATTTAACTGGCTCAACATCCCTCTGAGATATGTATACACTTTCCCCATTTAATAGGATTTGGGGAAGGTAAGCAATTCACCCGAGTTCACACTGTCAGGATGTGACAGAACCAGAATTTGGCCCAGGTCTGCTGCTGATTCCAGAGCATGTGGTGTGGCTTAGCCATTCTACTACTTATTGAAAAAAGCATTTTGCCTGGTGGGAAAGGGTGGGGCACAGAGTTAGATGCCCTTAAGCAAGATCGCCTTATTTGGTTAAAAGAAGTAGAGCTCTCTAGAATCTTCTTGCCTCTTATTCTACTTCTCTAGCAGTAGAAAGAAGTCCATGGGAACAGGGCAAATCTGGAGGAATTAGAGCATCATGGATGCTGGTAGAGGCAATTCAGGAGATTACATAGTGGCAAGAGGGGAAGCAAGTAAATGCAGCTGAGACACAGAAACAGAAGTACAAAGATAAGGCCCTTTGGCCTTTGGGCTTTTTTGGTGTGGGAAGTCATTTGGGGATGTTTCTTTCAGTTTTTCATCTGGATTAGAAATGTCTTCCATTTGGGAACCCTTTATTTATGAGGAGCTCCACAGCTGAACATAGGGTTCACAGCTGAAGAGGCCAGAAGCTCTATGCTTAGAGCACCTACAGTTCTCCTGAACCTGACCCGCCAAGATCTTGAGTGAGGAAGGAGGCAGGAACCCAGAAAGACCCAATATTTAAAAGTAAGCCCACGTGTTGGGCTGACTTGGGCTTGCTGTCTTGTTCTCACAGATGGAGGTAAGCAGGAGGAACCTCAATGGATGGCAGCAATCAGTGGGTAATGGTGGCCATTTTCTCTAAGTGCTGAAAAGATGGCACTTTGTGCCTCACTATGAAACTCAAATTCAAGTTTCTCTGTCCTAGAGCACTAAACAGTATAATCCTTTCTCAGCCTACGGGAGGAATACTTTCAGAAAGCAGTGGTATGTAGGGAATACAATGGCTGCCTGAGGGTCGGATTCAGCAGTGTGAATTCTCCTGCCTAGTCAAAAGTCCTGATGTCTGCAGAAATTTGTTTGTCTGTCTGCAAGGACAGAGAGGAAAGTCAAGTTGCTATAAAACCTTTTCCTCCCTTCTGATTGGTAAGGGGAAAAAAAATGTCCACGCACTGCCATCTGGTGGAAACTGTTGGTCACTGCAACTTGAATGTGACCTTTCACTTAACAAACCCTTCAAAGGGGCCAGGCACTTCCTTAGCTGGTTAACAAAACAGAGATGCACAAAACACCATTGCTGCCCTTGGAGAGCTCCCTGTCTAATGGAAGAAACTGACACACCACCAAGTAATTATAACCTAAAAAAAAATGCTATTTTAGAGAAAAGTTACTAAGTGTTACCAAAGCAGAGGACCTCTCTCTGGGGGCTCAGAAGACTCCCTTGGGCTGGGTCTGGAAGCCTGCCTTATAGTTAACACTACCAGCAGGAGCAGGAACACAGGAATGGCACAGGCAAGTATGAGCTGCAAATCGTTAGTCTGGTTCATAAGTAAGGAACATGGGAAAGAAGCTGTAGACAGAAACTGGAAGAAGGTTGAGGCTAGCACATGGGAGACGCTGAACGCCTGGCCAAAGCAACAAGTCTGCGAACAGAAAAAATGATGGGACCACATTTTGCTGCTAAAGTCATACAGATAATTGTCTATCATGCATACTTTCACTCATTGTGAACACTGTCATCATTTCAAATCTCCTACAGAAGCTCATTGTGTGAAGTAAACGAAGTTGTAGCTATTCTGATTAAAGCAGAAGTCTCCTTCCCAGCCTGCCACCCTCATGCACACGGGGGCTTTCAGATAACATCTGAGCCTCAGAAGGACCTGATGTGACACCTATCACTCTGGAGGATTCCTTCCTCACAGGACCACCTTGCTCTAATTTTAGGGGTAACCATGTCCTGTCCTTTCTATGTACATGAGTGTTCATAAAGTAGGTTCTAGATATTTCCCTTTGCCTTCAATTAATCCATTAATTAATGACAAATCATATTATTTGTGTTTCTATGTTTTAAAGAGATTTTGGTTTTTTGGAGCAGTTTTGTTCACAGCAAAATGAAGAGGAAGGTGAGATAATGCACACGTTCCCCTCCCACACGTGCACAGCCTCCCTCGTGACCCACACCCCCCACCCGAGGAGTGCATTGGTCGCAGTGGAGGAACCTTACATGACACATTGTTAGCACCCACGGTTCATAGTTCATATTAGGGCTGACTCTTGGCATTGCACATTCTATAGGTTTGGGCACGTGTGTAATGGCAGATATCCATCATCATGGTATCATACTCTTTTTTTCACTGCCCTAAAACTCCTCTGCATCCTGTCTCTGGACTTCCTGGCAACAATGGATCTTTTTGCTCTCTCCATAATTTTGCCTTTTCTAAAAATGTCATTTGTTGGAAACCCAATGGATGTGATCCTTTTAAATTAACATCTTTTTACCCCTGTTGGTAGAATCACTTGCAGCCCTGGAGGCTCCATTTTACGGTGACTCCATCTTATGGATACTTTGACTTTCCTAAACAAGCGATGTATATCCCCATGTCACCCAGTCTCAAGCAACTTTAGATTGCCAGAGGCCAAATACAGGTTGGTGGCTAGAGACCAGCCACCCCTGCAGGGTCCAGTGAACATCACTTGCCTGCTGCCTACTGCATTAATTCACGTTTAACCTTTACAGCATACATGCTGTTCTCAGCCCACAGAACATCTATGATGGAGTTTGTAGAAGGAACCCTCTGACATTTATTAGCGGCATACAATTTGTTACTTTCATTCCAAGAAGAGCATTCTGGAAAAGCATTCACTAGCCTTTTTACAAGCGTCTAAATATTCAAGATGCACAGGTCTTTCTGTTCTGTGAAGACATGTAGCCTCTAGATGGAATTTGCCACAGGGAGAAAGATTTCGGTCCAAGAACGGGTCAAGAGGGGCTGGTCCCTGATGACTAACGTGGTTTTGTTCCACCAACGTGGTTATCTTCCTGCCCTTTCAGATCTGCTCTTTCTGAAGCAAAACAGAAATTCCACCCACCCAACAGCATTTCTTCTAACTCCTTCTTGTGCCCCCTGTCTTCCCTCACGCCTTGCCCACTCTCTCTGCATGATAGGGTCAATTTGCTCTCACTTGCCCACACGAACTTCTCTGTTGCAAGCCTGTGTCCGGAACTGCCTCCTTCTTGCCATCTGGCAGCTGACATCTGTCAGATCTTTCCAAGGCAGGCCCCCACCTTTTCTTCGAGACCTTCGCAAAAAAGATGTTAACTTTCACTCAGAGACTTGCCCAGTACTTGATTATGTACACAACATTTCCACACGCTTGAACAACTACTTTAGCATCGATTCTTGCCTACATTACTTAGGTTAATTGTTATTTTCCTGAGGGCACGCTGACCAGTGTCCTTTTATGTTCCCAGTGCCAAGTTCAATAAACATTAACTGAATGGATATCACACTTTAGAATGAATGGGTTGCGGTTGTTCTGTGTTTTATTAGACAAAATGGAAATGCAACTTAGCCTACTGTCTTGTAATAAAGAGCAGCAAGGCGGGAACATCTTTGCACGGTTTTTAGACACCGTGTGGCCATCTCCTGTTCACTTACCTCATTCAGTTGTAACTCTTGGTTTCTCTGCTTGTCTCCCTTTGTTAAGGCATGAACTCCTTAAAAGAAACCTTCTGTGTTTGGCCTAGGACCTGGCTTAGAGTACAGAATCGATAACTATTTTTTTTTTTCAATGGATTTTCAATATATTTACAAGGGCCCATCAGAATACTGAAGATATTTGGGACCTCAGTAAAGTTTCCCTAATACCAGGTTGTCACATTTTTTTTTCTTGGAGTTATTTTGAATAAAAATCAACAGAGTGGTGGAGGGAATGCAGTGCTCTCCATGTATGTGTGGGGTTGTCCAGCGAGCTCCTTAGCTCCTCGAAGGCAGGGATGAGTGGGTATTCATGGAGAGAGTTAGGACTGGGTGTTAGGACATCTGTAATGTAGCCCTGATGGTCCCTGGTCCTGCAAATGTGACCCTGGGCAAGATACTCTTCTCTGGGCCTCAGTTTTTCCACCTGTGAAATAACAGAATTGACTCCCCAGGACCTCCCATCTCTGACAATGGCTTGGGTTTCTTTAGTTTTTGTCTCTGTTACCAAAAAAGCCCTGATCTTTTGATTAAAACTGCTGAGTAATTTTCAATTAGTAAAAGTCCAGCTTTGGCTCCCATTCTCCTCTAAAGATGTCTGTGCAATGATCTGCACACATAATTAAAATGGCAAGCATATCTCCAACGTGAGTCTCTTTGCACTGCTTGTCCTTGGGGTTCCATAAGCACAGGCATTCAGGAAAGCAAGTGGGTCTTGCGGTTTCAGGGCATACTGTTGTTAGGGACTCCCTGGTAGAGAAAGAGTGGATCCGAGTTGAGAGGTGGAGCTGATGTGCCAGGAACAGTCTTCTGACTTCACTTCTAAGCACTTTGGAGATGTTTCCTGCAGAGGCAAATTTGACCCTGGGTAGAGCTGAAACCATGGCAGTGCAGAGGGCTTGGGAATGGGATATTAGCTTGTCTTTAATTTGCAGGATGTTAAGCAATCTTGGATGTGAGAAAGGGAAACCCAAGTTAAATCGAGTCATGGAGGGTACACCCATGTGGAAACAGGTGTCTCTGACTTAACCGTTGAACCTCAGTGCCTAGAATAGGAAGGTGGTCTGGATCCAGCAGGGGTCTAACCCAGGTCTGCATTAGGGACCACAGAAATCAGAGGACATGAGCCTCATTCTGTGCTTCTCCTTCAGCACAACTCAGCACCTCTGCCAGTTTCTGCTTCTCAGAATCTTTTCTCTTCCTGCTGCCAGGCTGCACCATTTACTCCATATTGTAACATCTGGAGAGAAGTATTCTGGGTGCTGTGGTTCAGTGCCAGAACCCTTCTTTCAAGTCCTGCCACAGCCATGAATGTAGCTGCTCCTAAGCTGGAGGAAAGCTTGTCATCCAGTGAAGTCTATGCCTGCACTGTTTCCTCTACAGAGTGATGTGTGATAGAAGACAATCATGTCTGCTCCCTCGACTCATTTGTTTGATGAAGGGAAAGCCTAAGAAGGAGTAGGTTTGCTTCGCTCTCTCACAGTTGACCTTGAACAATGTGGGGGTTAAGGAGGCTGACCCCTGCACAGTTGAAAATCCATGTAAAATTTTGACACCCCAAATACTGAGCTGTTAATAGTCTACTGTTGACGAGAAGCCTTACTGATAACATGAGCAGACAACTGACATATTTTGTTCATGTATTATATATATATGTATTCTTACAGCAAAGTAAGCTGGAGAGAAAAACATGTTACAACAGGCCTAAGGAAGAGAAAATACATTTACAGAATTATATTGTATTTATGGAAAATAATCCACTTGTAAATGGACCCGTAGCATTCACGCCCATGTTATTGAAGGGCCAATAGCTACTGTATGAAAGGGGTGACAGGTGTATTTTAGATTGCTCTAGAAGAGAGAGATCAGACAAAGGATCCTTAATTGAGATCACGTGTTCATCATCTGCATGCTGGGAAGGGCAGGGAAGGTGAGGAAAGCTTTTTCTGGTGGAAGGAATTACTATATCTTACCAATAACTCTCATCGTGGGATCTGCTTCAGAAGTAGGAAGAAAGTTTGGATGCTGTGCAGGAAAACCTGAGGGATGGCCAGAACACCTTTTGCAAAGCTTGCAGAGTGGACATTGTTACCCTGTCTCATTGTTTCGGAAACAGCCTCAGAGAAGGAACTTCACTCACCGACTCCCTGATTCTTCAAACCGTTGTTGAGAGCCTTTTATGTGCTCTGTGCCAGGTGCTGAGGCCATGAGCAAAATAAGTAAAAACACGTGCCTCCACACAGTGTGCACTTCTGTGGTGGGGAAGGCAGGAGACAGAGTAACTGATCAGTAAAACATATAGTATCGCAGATGGGGGTCGATGCTCGAAAGAAAACTACATCAGGGAAAGAGAGTGGGAGGGTGGTTGTATTATGGAGATATCATTTTCAGGCAGGCAGACAAGGTCGGTTTTGCTAAGACAGTGATATTTGATCGAAGACCTGAAGGAGATAAGGGAATGAGCCCTTTGTGCCTCTGGAGAAGGGTGTCCAGGCAGGGGGAACAGCACGGGCTACATGCTCTGAGGTGCCAGTGTACCTGGCAGGTCCAAGGGCCCGTCTAGAGGCTGGTGTGTTAGGGTCAGAGCAAGAGCAAGAGCAGCCAGAGGAGGGAAGGGCTGGAATTGCTCGGGCTGGATCATCTGCCAGCCCCAGGGGGTTTTGGAGGCCGTAAGACATTTGAGAAGAGGATGGGCAGGATCTGACTTATATTTCTTTCATTCATTCTTTCTTTCTTTCTTTCTTTTTTTTTTAAAGATTTTATTTACTTATTTGACACAGAGACAGAGATCACAAGCAGGCAGAGAGGCAGGCAGATAGAAAGGAAGGGAAGCAGGCTCCCTGCAGAGCAGAGAGCCCAATGTGGGGCTCCATCCCAGGACCCTGGGATCATGACCTGAGCCTAAGGCAGAGGCTTAACCCACTGAGCCACCCAGGTGCCCATCTGACTTACATTTCTAATAAACCGTTCTGACTCCTGTGTCTTGAAGACCAGGTGTTAGGATAGCTCTATTTTTAATTTCTTAAGGAGTCTCCACACTGTTTTTCAAAGTGGCTGCACCAACTTGCATTCCCAACAGTGTAAGAGGGTTTCCCTTTCTTCACCTCCTCTCCAACACACGTTGTTTCCTGTCTTGTTGGTTTTGGCCATTCTAAATGGTGTAAGGTGGTATCTCAGTGTGGTTTTGATTTGAATCTCCCTGATGGTTAATGATGACGAACATTTTTTCACGTGTCTGTTAGCCATTTGTATGTCTTCTTTGGAGGAGTGTATTTACCCCAAAGATACAGACGTAGTGAACAGAAGGGTGATCTGTACCCCAATCTTCATAGCAGCAATGGCCACAGTTGCCAAACTGTGGAAGGAGCCAAGATACCCTTCAACAGATGAATGGATAAAGAAGATATGGTCAACATATACAATGGAGTATTATGCCTCCATCAGAGAGGATGAATACCCAACTTTTGTATCAATGTGGACAGGACTAGAGGAGATTTTGCTGAGTGAAATAAGTCAAGCAGAGAGAGTCAATTATCATATGGTTTCACTTACTTGCGGAGCATAAGGAATAACCTGAAGGACATTGGGAGATGGAGAGAAGTGAGTTGGGGGAAATGGGAGGGGGAGACGAACCATGAGAGAGTGGACTCTGAGAAACAAACAGGGTTTTGGAGGGGAAAGTGGGGAGTTTGGTGAGCCTGGTGGTGGGTATTAAGGAGGGCACTTATTGCATGAAGCTCTGGGTGTGGTGCATAAACAATGGATCTTGGAACACTGAAAAAATAAAATTTAAAAAAGTAAGATTAGAGAATCAAAACATAATAAATAAATAAAATTATCACATTAATGTTCATAATGCAAAAAAAAAAAAAAAAAAAAAAAGACCAGGTGTTGGGGGAGATGATGTTGGTAGAAGGATGGCAGAGCAGGAGAACTGGTCAGGAGGCTGCTTCAATAATCCAAGTCAGGGATACTGGAGGCTGGGATGAGGGTAGTAGCTAAGAGAGGTCCTGGGAAAATAATCAGCATTTGGCTATGCAGTAGACTGAAAAAGGCTCCAAACATGTCCCCATCCTAATACCTAGAAGCTTCTAGCCAACGGGCCTTTTCAACCATGGTTAAATTAAAGATCCTGAGATGGGGAGATTATTCTGGGTGAGTCATGTGATCCCAGTACACTCACAGTGGTCCTTCTAAGAGGGATACAGTGGTGGTAGAAGGTACGCAGTGATGAGGAAGCAGAGAGAGAAGAGAAGAGGCGATGTTGTTGGCTTTGACATCACGTAAGGTAAGGGGTCATGAGTCAAGGAACGTAGCTGGCTTCTCGATGCGGGAGAAGTCAAGGGAAACATTCTCCCCTACAGCCTCCAGAAGAAATGCAGCCTGGCGGACTTCTGACCTCCAGGACTACAAGAAAAAAACAACAAAAAAAGTGGCTTTTAATCTATTGCATTTGTGGCAATGCACCAAGCGCAGCAATAAGAAACGAATACAGGCAGGGTGGTGGGGCGAGAGCCAACAGTTTACTGATGGACTGGATGCCAAGAACGTGGGAAAGAGAGGCAGGGCTAACTCTAAGGATTTGTGGTGGATCCGCTGGAAGGATGGGGTGTCCTATGGTGAGATGGGGATGACCTGCTAGGGGGACGCTGAGAGGCTATAGGGCCATGCCCTTTCTGCTCTGATGTGGCCGAGAGGCGGAGCCAGGAGGATGCATACAGCCGGCTCAGCTGGCTGGGGGTGGTTGCGGTGGTACCACCCTTCTCCCGGGTTCACCCCGCAGAGTCCCCCCACTCTCTGCAGCCTCTCCATCAACCCCCCTCTCCCGCCTCCCTGATGGCAGAAGCAGCACAGAGCCGGATGAGATTAGACACATACATTTTATTTTAAGGCACAGCTGAGAAAACACTCAGGAAATAAAAGTTGTTTTGACGTAAACTGTATTATCTGGAGGCCTGTTGATGGTCTGCTGATGGGGTTCTCAGGCTGTGGGACAGATTCCTTACACCGAGCATCACTGAGACAGTCACTTACAACCACTGTGCTCCTGTCCTCACTACACTTGGCTAAGCTCAGCCAGTGACGCCTGTCACGCTGGTGTGGGAGAGGAGCTCTCGGTCAAGGAGATGGGCTACCCGACCATGACTCTGGCTCTGCTACTCAGCTGCTGTAAATCTCAGTTTCTTCAGCTGGGATCTGCAGGTGCAGGAGCCAATGATCCCTACAAGCCTCCTTGAACCTGGTTTTCTGGTTCTTACCGACCTCAGTTATGTGTTTTGGAGGGAGGCCTGAACAAGTGTTCATCCAGCCAAGGTCTCAGCAAACCACCCCCCCCACACACACACTCCCCGCCATTCTGTCTTCGGTCCTGAAGAGTAGGCACTCACCTACTTCTCTCATCTTCTCTTCCCTGCCGTCCTGTTGGGGATTATTCTGACTCTAGAACTGTCCCTGCCCAGCCCACATTGGAGAGCTTACTTCTATTCCACCTGGTTCACGATTCACGTGTCCATGGGACTTAACAGCGAGAACAGGCTCCGTTTGATAGAGTCCAAGGCAGATGGCCATGCTTCCTTTCCAGACTGAACATCAAATGCCAGGGACTCAGTGAGGGGCACCTCCTTCTGGCTTGGAGCTCTGCGAGGCAGACACACAGGCCAGGTTCCGGCCACCTTCTGTTCCGGTTTGCCTAATGATGCTTTTGGCAAAAGACGAGGGAGAGCAGGAAAAGCAAAGAAGGAAGAGAGTAGTCTGTTAAGGGAGTGTGGCAGGCATCCTTTACCCTTTGGGAGGAAGTTTCCATGAAAATAAAACACAAACCAAAACATCAGCATACTGCTGCCTCCCAGGAGGACGGGCAGATCTGCCACGTGAACATGCTCCCCATCATCCTCCCTGGGCCAGCCTGCTGACTCGGAACATGGCAGTTTCTGTGACAGGAGTCCTCGTAAGTTCTGCCACTTCTCTCCATTCTGGCTGTAGAGAACCCAGCCTGTGTAGCAATAAAGGCTGAATGACGGTTGCTGTGTTTTGTGCAATGTATATTACATAGACTGATAAAGGTCGGAAAAATACCAGGGGTATTATCTATTTACTGTGCTACTTTATAAATGTTATGTCACACTTTTGGTTCTCGGGGGCCACATTTATAAAATGAAAACTCTAGCCAAACTATTTATCATGAAAAAACATACTGAATATCAACACCGTAGTCATTCACCGTCAACACGGAAGGGTCCTTCAAACATTATTCTGTAGGAAGTACTCACCATCATTATGGTTTTCAAAATGTTCTCCCACTCATTTTTATTACTCACTCTCTAAAACAGCCCCAGGAGCTAGGTTTCATCATTATTCTCCTTGTTCAGCTGGGAGAACTGAGGCTCCGCGGCGCGGAGGGGATCTGGGGTCTTTTACTACCTTCACATGGGAAGAATAGGCATCCCCTTTCCTATTCCCTGGAGACATGAGGTTTCAAGGGCCTCGCCCCATTTTGTTCACTTTGTCTCCATTTTGGTGGTTTTGCCTCTTTCCCCCACTGTATAGCTCTGTTGTCTTCCTTTTACACTCCCTCTTCTGAGGAATGAAACCAAATTACTCTCATTTTCACCATAGATGTTTGCCCACTTCTCTGAAGCTGCCTTCAAAAGCACATTTTCTATCTCAAGAACTTATCAAGGTATTTTTTTCTTTTTTAGTCTTAGACAAAGGCAATTTTCTCCTTAAAAAGAATGATTATGAAAGCTGTTAAGATAATAAAGTTTATTGTCTCCAGGATTTTCTTCTGAGGAGCTGGCAGTTATTCCTATAACGATAAAAATGCGCTCCTCTCACACCACATTTACACCCTACTGCCCTGGGTCTGTGCCATTCTGGGCTCACAGCTTTTCGTTTCAACACGAAAATCGTGGTATACTCTTCAAAAAACATTCAAAATGGTAATTAATCTGAGCAATGTACTTTAAAAAAAAAAAAGTAACAAAGGTTCTTTACAGTCTTTTCAATAAAGAGATAAGGGTAGACCCAACTCTGAGAATGACCAAAGGTTTCCCAAGGAATGGATCTCAAGAAGATGGCATATTCCTTCAGATGTGGGGCGAGGTGGCTGTGGTGTTTCAGGCAGAGGGAATAGGACAGACAAAAGGAGAGAAGCATAAACAAGCTTGGCGAGTCAAGGTGACACAGAGGGGAAGGTGAGAAGTGATTCTGGAGGAGTAGACTGAGAAGAGGGAGGGGCAGAGCTATCCCCCACTGTCCTGGCGATTTCTTAGAACTGATGGGAGGCCCAGTAGAGATGAGAGATGGGGAAACTCTCATAAATTTGAGAGCACTGCAGGAATATAAGGCAAGCAGTGTTGGTTCACGTTGATGTTGCTATTTATGTGTTCGTACTGTTGTAACCAACAATCTGCAGTCAGCCGAGGATCTTGGACAAGAATGATCTGATTCAGTGGCTGGTGTGGTTTAATTATCTTGTATATTATTCTTGGTCCTAGGAGTGCAATATGGGATGAGAAATGCGAGATAGGACACCTGATTTTCTCAGGTACTGGCAATTCATACCCACAGCCCTGGGATAAACTCTGTTGTGGTAGGTGATGCTTTGATGGAGTGTTTTTCTGTGGGGTTCATGAGCTGTAAACATCCACTGTCATCAGTTTTGGTGAGCATTGGGAGAGAGTGCTTAATGGCTCTCTATTTAATGTCATGATAAATCCTAAAATTCAAGTTCTGAAGGAATGCCTCTAGGGTGGATGGGTGGGTGGATGGGTGCAGGGGTCGTCTGGTTGCTGAGGAGGTGGGCAGAATCGTTAGCCTGAACTGAGGTGGGCGGCAGTGCTCTTAAAGACTCGTGGATGTCAGTATCTTTTGGCAATTGATCCGTGAGATGAATTTCATCAAAAGAAACCAGAATTAGCGGAAAAACCCAAGGCAGTTAGCAAGTTAATTCTGGGGATTTGACTGGGTTATTTCCTCTTGGCGGAAGGATGAACCCACTCAAGGTTATCTTTGGCTAGGGGAATATGATAGAACTTGGTGCTCAGTAACCCTCCTCTCTAGTTAGAAGTTTTGTAATCAGTCATCTACTTTGTGCACTTCTTATTTTCTTTATTTCCATTCGAGTTTTTCTCAGTGTTTGGTAAATTTCATGTTGAATATGTCAGCCTGTCTCAGTTGTGCTAAGGAAAACAAGAAGAAAGATCATGTTTACCTTAAGCTGCGAAGAAAAAAGGGAAAGTACCTCTCTCATCTTCTCCCCCTCCCCAGCCCTGGGAGATGGGGACTTCCCTTGGTGGTGGCAACAGGAATCAAAATAAAACAACTCTTGGGAAAGATTAAAGCTCAGAGGAAGTGGTGAGATGCTGGCACTGCCGCACCCTCTTCACCTGCTAGACTTGTTTCCATGTGTATTCCTCTCTGAGGGATAAAGATCTCAACCACCAAATGGAAAATTCTGTGTTCTTCATATTCAAGATAGCAGTTCCTGCCATGATGGTGTCTTGTTTTGTTTTTGTTTTTGGTGGAGACTCCTTTTAATATAGTACTTATGGCTAGACTCTGTAGAGACAATGAAACGTAACTGAAAGGGGACTTTTAAAAGATCTTGTTGGAGTTTTGGCTTTTCACTGTGACATGACTTTGGACAAATCACCCGACTTTACTTCCTTCTCTGTAAAAAGATTTATAACATTCCCTTCATGGGATGGCTGGTGAATTTGGGACAATGTGTTAAAAGTATCTATTAACTTACACATGATAGACATTTAGGAGGTATTGGCTTTTATTGTTATTGCCTTTTTTTATTACATATAAAGTGAAGTAATCTGGTATAAGAGCCCCCTGAGGGCTAGGGTTAGAGAGGCTAGGATGGCCTCCCTCACTTTTCATTTGTTAAGAGAAATAGTTTGCCATGAGACAACAGCACAGCCTGTAGACCAGACCATTCATGGAAGCTTTGGCAAGTTATTGGCTCTTTTTTTTTTTTTTTTTTTTAAGATTTATTTATTTATTTGAGACAGAGAGAGCAGGGGAGGGGCAGAGAGAGAGAGAAGCAGACCCCCTGCTGAGGCAGGGCTCATGTATTCCAACCCTAAAATCACAACCTGAGTCAAAATCAAGAGTCAGATGCTTAACTGACTGAGCCATCCAGGCGCCCCAAGTTATTCACTCTTGTTTCTCCCCAGTTTCTCTAGCCATAAAATGAAGAGCTAGGGTAAGAACCAAATGATACAATTATTTTAAGTATTTAACAGAGTGCTGCCCCCCAACCCGAGCTTAGTAAATCCTGCTTTCTTGTTCTTCTTATCGACATCTGCCTGCCTCCCCTCACCAACTACTTTTCTCAGGTTCCAAGACTACACAACATATCCCATTGTCTAGGCTCAGGAGAAACCTGGTGGTTGGTCTAAATGCAATGATTATGTCTCGTTCTTTATTCTTTTTTTTTTTTTCCTCTGTTCATTCTATTTTATTTCATTCCATTCCATGAGATACATTTTAACTGAGTCCCTGTTATGATACAGGGATGAAGGACTTACAGCGATTAATAGGACGGTTCCTGCTCTTAAGGAGCTCACAGATCAGTCAGGGAAAGGCACAGTCTAGAAATCATGACATGAGACAGATAGGGTCAAGCTGGGGAAGGGGGTCAAAGTCAACCGTGGGTGGCATCTGAAAGGTGGAAGGAACGACACGATCTGGTGCAAGCTCCATGGAAGAGGTGAGTTTGGAATGGTCGTGGGAGCTGTCAAGATTTACTCTAAGTGGAGGGGATGGCGAGGGCCTCCCGGCAGAGGACACATCCCAAGAAAAGGCAAGGGTGTATCGGTGTGTGAGACATATTTGGGGAAGTGGCGATTGTTTATTTTGGATGGAATGTGTGATCTCTGAAGGAAAAAAATGGGGAATAAGGGTAAGGCATTATTATTAAGAGTTTTTAATGACAGGACAATAATATTGTACTCAGTTTGATTTGCAGTGAGAAAACATGGAGAGCTTTTTTGAGCAAGAGGGTAAGTAATATGACAAGGAAGATGCAATAAGTTGTATCAGAAGTGGCATTTGCATCTGGCGCTAACAACAGTCAGATCATGCTATTTATCTTGGTCTTTGATAGCTGATATGGGAGAGAAAAGGTGATGGTGTTCCAGATTCTCAGTCAAAAGGAAAATAAGGACACGGAGTGTGGACAGCCTCAGAAATCATTTGAAAACGGATGAATCTAGGCTGCTTGTATAAAATACAAGTTGGGAAATTTGGAGAGATGACTTTAGGTATCATGATAGGATCTTGAAGCTCCTATCAGTGATGATGGTTTCTCTTTTAGAGGAGATCAGAGTACACATAAGGCTATCAAACAAAGAATCCAAATGAGTTTACTGTTTCTTTGAAGTCAGGCTTCTTGGAAGATCTGTGAACTATGAAAGCCTTTTTTCTTTATTGTGGTAAAATACCCATAAAGTAAAATTACCATTCTAACTATTAAGTATACCTGTATGTTGTGCAATCATCACCACTATTTAGTTCCAGAACTTTTCACCACCCCAAAAGGGCTTCCAAAAGGAAGCCCTAACTACTAAGCTGTCACTCTCCACTCCCTGCTTCTCCTGGCTCCTGGCAAACACAAATACCTGAACAGATAAACAAAATGTGGGGTAGCCAGACAATGGAATATCATTTAGCCATAAAAAGAAATGAAGTATGATATAAGTTCCAAGGTGGGTGAACCTTGAAAGCATCACACTACATAAGTTACATTTTGTTTTTAATTCAATGTTAATAAACAATTACCAGTTGTAATTTCCGTCTTTATGCTATGCAGTGATACTTGGCAGTAGAAAATATTTTCACAGGTCACAGCAATTACACTGTAGCTTAGTGACTTAGTGACCTTTGTAGCTCTGCAAACTTTTGGAAGTTTGCTGATAAGTTTCAGGGGTTCATGACACAATCAGTGCTAGGTTTTTTTCATTAAAGTCTCCCAATTACTAGATTTTAGCATCTTGTTGCAAAAATTAAGAAAACACTGTGGATAAAATAAACCAACCAGCAGGAATCCATTGAAGAGCTGTGCTAGAACATACATAATATAGTTATATGAATCTGGTGCTGAACTCCAGCTTTGTCCTGTAAGGATATGATTTTCAGCATATTCCTTAACTTTTGAGTCTCTTCCCTCATTTATAAAACAAGTCTAATGACCATCACTCCCTAACAGAATTGTCATGTCCATTAAGCATTATTACAGTTTTGGCAAAGTACAAGACACTAAGATGAGATAATATTATCAGCTGATTGGTGATAATGAAACTAATGGTGCAGGGGCACATGGGTGGCCCAGTCGGTTGAGCATTGGGCTCTTGGTTTCCGCTCAGGGTTGTAAGACTGAGCCCTATATCCTTGGAGGTTCTCTGTCTCTGCCCCTTCACCCACTCACTTATTCTCTCTCTCTAATAAATAAACCAATCTTCTTTTAAAAAAGAAACTAACGGGGGCGCCTGGGTGGCTCAGTGGGTTAAAGCCACGGCCTTCGGCTCAGGTCATGATCCCAGGTTCGGGCTCGATCCCAGGTTCCTGGGATCGAGCCCCGCATCGGGCTCTCTGCTCAGCGGGGAGCCTGCTTCCTCCTCTCTCTCTGCCTGCCTCTCTGCCTACTTGTGATTTCTGTTTGTCAAATAAATAAATAAAACATTAAAAAAAAAGAAACTAATGGTGCAGATTCTACCTGGTTCTGCTCTTTGGAGGTCTTGAAGTACATTCGGGGTGGGGAGGGCTGGTGCAATAATCCTGATGGTGATGCAGTACCCTTTATGTTGACTGTGACCTAGGAGAGCACCTTTTGTACTTATCACACTGAGTAGCGATGTGATACTGGCCAAGTTAGTCATTAGTGCCCAGTCCCCCTACCTGTGAGATGGCAGTGACATGTAGGACTTTCCCCACATGGCTGTTGTGGGGGACACATGATTAATATTCATAAGGCCTTTATAGCACTTTCTGGCACATAATTAAGTATTCTATAGGTATTTGTTAAGCCACTAGAAATAAATAAATATAGGATACAAGCTGATCCAACATAAGGTTCTTAGTGTTTTTCCTCTGAATGACTAATCTCACTGAGGCATTGATTCAATTTGATGACACCTTGCTTTAGTTGATATTTTAAGTAAAATTTGGGAATGTGCTAGCCCAAGTTATCTGTGTTATGATTCAAGACAGAGCTGTGATCCACACTGACATTATTCAGCTAATCTGGAGACCTTTAAGAATGTCAGACTTGTTCAGGAAGCAAAAAGTTTGCATCTTACCTTCAGTTTACGATGACTTCATAAACCATTGTTTTGGATATTTTAATGGATTACTAGGATGAGGCTTAAACTATAGTATTTCTAGGAACTAAACAGGCGACTTTAATAAATTCCAAAGACTTCTGTGGGGTACTAAAGGAGAGTGAAAGGGAAAATAAGTGCTCTGACACTAAAACAAAAGGTAAGACTTCAGGACAGTCATTCCTCACCGTGTTCTGGTTTCCCAAAATGTCAACGTAAGGAATTAGGTTTCTATGGATATTACTGGAGCCTCCCCCACAACTTCTTAAAAAAACTAGGGGCGCCTGGGTGGCTCAGTGGGTGAAGCCTCTGCCTTCGGTTCAGGTCATGATCTCAGGGTCCTGGGATCGAGCCCTGCATCAGGCTCTCTGCACAGCAGGGAGACTGTTTCCCCCCCTCTCTCTGCCTGTTTCTCTGCCTACTTGTGATCTCTCTCTTAAAAAAAACAAAACAAAAACTACAAGTCACAGGGACCTCTAATGGATACCCAGGGAGCAGGGGAGCTTCTCTGGTTGAATTGGGATGGCACCTCCTCACGCTCCCCTGGGAATCAGTCTGTCTCTCCTGGTAGTCCCCAAGGCACCTTAGTGGGACTCTGAGGGCCCCCTAAAACTCATTCTGGAAACTACTGGGTAAGATGAGACTGTTAACTTTTAGCTAATAGTCTATGATTCTAAAATTACACATTTTTTTTTCAAAAAAGGTGAACTTATTTTTGCATAATAACACATATGTGCATTTGCTTGTATTTTCCACAGAACATGGGACTTCGCTGGATAAATGGGCCCTGTGCTAAAATGAAAAATTCTTTTGTAATGTGAACAATTGCTCTTCGAAGTCTCTGTTTTCAAAATTCTGTGCTCTCTCCTTAGAATGGGATACTTTTGGCCGGAAGAGCTGTTGTGAAAACTTAGGATATCATTAGCTTTCTGTTCAGTTTCTCCGTTTTGAGTCCCTGGCATTTGTCATTCCTTTTACCTCTCTTCAAAAGTGGGATAATCTCAGGGGGAAAAAAAAAAAAAAGCTTCCGTTTAAAAAAAGGTATCTGAAATTTCACAAAGTATGTTGGCATCACAGCAATCCATGAATATTTAATCATTATCAAGACAGGAGGTTGGAGAGAAAAAATCAGGTTGTGATATTTGGGAACAGCAGGTGTGGGAAGGAGGGTGTTGACACCCTCTGAAAATGGATATGGCGTGTTGTTCCCTCCGCAGTTCCCGCGTCACCTGGGGTCCCAAACGCGCCTGAAGAAAACTCTAGGGATTGGGAGCTTGTCCTCACTGGCCTCACACCCTTCATGTGGAAGAGAGTCTTCCTGGAAGCGGGGGTGCCCTTCGGGGAACTCCTTCATTTCACAAAACCCTTCCAGTTCTCTTTTCTGTGGGCCTTGGTGTCATGCAACTCGTCGTGACCCGGTCCCTTGGCATCTTCTTTTCCCTTCTCCCTTGGCAGATCGTTGTTGGGTCTTTCATGTCTAGTAAGTCAGTGAGGGCCTAGGGATCCATCCCAGAATTTGGGACTGCGGTAAAAGGCTCGTGGGTCTCTTAGGGACGATCGCTGGTCTTCTGACTTGATCACACACCTCACCTGTCCTACCACCCAATGCTCTGGCCACACAGGTTCTGGCACTGCTTCTGTGAGGCGGAGACTGCCTCGCCCCACGAGCTCCCGTCCTGGGTTTCTGTGCAGCCTGCTCCAGGTTGGAGCTCTCTGTTGGGAGAGTGAGAAAGTGCCGTGCTCTCGTCTCAAACTCTTAGGCGCACACCAGCCACGCTGCAGGACATCTTAACGTGGGGATTCCTGGGCCCACCCCAGGGGTGCTAATCCAGTAAATCAAGAATGAAGCCTGAGAATATACACTTCACAGGAGATTTTCAGGCAGGTAGTCCCAGAACTGCTTGCACATCAAATGCTTGCTGTCTTTAGGGTTGTCCTTTCTGGGTCTCACACTAAAGGTCCACCATGGCCTAAGGTCCACGCTTAGATTGGAGTCATGAAACCCAAACTGTGGGGCTGGCTTTGGTTCAGGTGGTCACAGAGCATTCCCTCTGTGCAAAATTGTTGTGGGAGTGTGGGAGTGTGGCCAGGACAGGAACTAGAATAGGCCCTTCCCCGTGTGATCTGGGCAACATCTGAGGCTGTCTGCTTGCAATCTGGTCACGGCCCACAGGAGCGCATCAAATGTCAAGACAGAATCCCTCAACAGAGTCCCCAACACATAGTAATGATAAAAATAAAGTATAAGCTTCCTGGCCTAGATTTCCAGACCCTCAGTAATTATGGTCTTGGTCTCCAGCTCACAATCCCCCTCCTTCTCACACATCCCATCAGAGCAGGAGGACTGTTCTAGCAACTTTCCTTGGGGCAGGGCTTGGTCTAAATCACATCACTGGGCAGTGAGGACCCATGGCCCCAGGGTCCCTCCTGGGATACAGGGATACACCACCCTGATGTGTCTCCATCACCTGGGTTGTAACCCTAGCATCAGAAGAATTCTCTAGCAGCTTCCTCTCTGGGTCCCCTCCTGTGGTCAGCACTCAACTTTTGAACTATATTATTTTGTTGCTTTCCTTATTTTGTCATGCCAGCTTAGGTTCTAGAGAATAATTTTACTCTGGGAATCAGTTCTTAAGTCATGACACTGAAATGAAGATGATAGCATTCTGGTTCTTTTTTTTTTTTTTTTTAAGATTTTATTTATTTATTTGACAGAGATCACAAGTAGGCAGAGAGACAGGCAGAGAGAGAGGAGGAAGCAGACCCCCCACAGAGCATAGAGCCTGATGTGGGGCTCGATCCCAGGACCCTGGGATCATGACCTGAGTCAAAGGCAGAGGCCTTACACTGAGCCACGCAGGCGCCCCATTAGCCTTTTGGTTCTTAGAAGCACCGAAGGCCAGCCCTGGAAGGACCCTCGCTCTGAGCATGTCCAACCCTCCTTGTGCTGTTGGTCAGGAAGCCTAAGTCCAGACAGGGAAACTTTCCAAAGTGTATGCTTGCCCAAGTACAACCAGAATGTTAGTGAGCCAGCCCTCAGCAGTGACTCTCCATACATACACAGGTGTGTCATTCCTTTCATCTTAACTAGTGGCCTTCAGGCTTCCCTTGGAGTCTCGATGTTTCTTCTTCTTCTTTTTTTAAATATACTTTATTTATTTGAGAGAGAGAGGGAGATAGAGAGAGTGTGAGTGCTATAGAAAGGGGCAGAGGGAGAAGTAGGCTCTCCACTGAGCAGGGAGCCTGATGTGGGACTTGATCCCAGGACCCTGGGACCATGACCTGAGGCAAAGGCAGAGGCTTAACCAACTGAGCTCCCCAGGTGCCCTTGGGACTGGAGTCTCCGTGTTTCAAAACCTTGTCTTACTTGCATGTTGTTTATGATAGGCTCTTTATTTACATGTTTAAGTTTGGCGAAGTTTTGCCTGCCTTCTTTGATTTCGTCTTTACTGAGACATATGATCTGACTTGGGCTATTAGAAGAACTTTGGGTTGGAAAGAAGAGCCAGTGGTAATAGTTTCATTGCACTGCAGATTTAAAACACCAGGCTCATCCTCCGTTTAATCTGACGTCTATTTGTTAAGCAGTGGAACCTGCTGGTCGCTGTAACCTGGGTGGGATTATGTCACTGGTGTGACAGACAAGTAGGGTCTGTCCCTGTGGATCCCAAACAGATAGAAAAGAGAAGTCAGTCAAAAGGGAATTAATGCTGAGAGCAGCACAGGAAATGGACTCCCAGTGTATATGTGGGTCAGTCTGTTCTCGAACCTGGAGCGGATTGTTTCCCTGATGAAGGGTGGCCTGTGACGGCTGCTCTGAAACCTTGTCTAGCTCTGTGAGGTCAGGTGGTGACTGGATGGTTTCCACGTTCACTCCAGGGCAACCCACACTTCCTCCTGAGCTCCATAAGCAGGGAGGAGCTCAGTGTGCTGACAGGAATGGAAACCACACCTTGGGCATGAGTCAGGCCCCCCATCCACCCCAGATGGGGAAGCTTGATAGGGGTGGGGCCTGCGGCAAGTTTCATGTTCTCCCACCTTGTCTTCTCTTTGGTTAACTATTTACAGTGACGGGCGTTCCATGGCCAGGCTCTGCCATGTGGGGAGCCCTTCGTGCCTCCATCAGTGGCTGACAAGGCTGCTCTGTTGTTCTCTTCTTCTGATGTTTTCCTTCTATATTGCTTTAGGGGACCGGGTTTGTAAGACTGGCTGCACTGTTTGCAAGCCTCAGTGCAAAATGAAAACGCAGACCCCTTGTCCAAAAATTACGAATTTTAACACGGTGACAGCTGAACACAACCCAGCATGGGGCTTTCTATCTACAGGGCTCTGGGCTCCTGTGTGGGCTCTTTGCCCAGGAAGCCACCCTGGGTGGGTTGGATCAGGGAGTAGGATGGGGATCTGGAGGCGAGAGTTAGTGGGGGGGCTTCATTAATCCAACAGACACCAGACCATTGCCTTGAACCAAAGCTAAAGATGAGAAATCTTTCCCCCATTGCAGTGAATGTGAAAAATGGCACAAGCCTTAGTGCAGTTGGTGGCCAGCGAGTTTCAAGCTTTTCCACACAGATGCCGCGGCAGTCAAGAGCAGACTTTATTTTGGGAAGAAGCGGGCGAAGCTAGGAAAGGTGATCCGTGAAAGGTTGTGCTACTCCTTGGTGGTGCCTGGGGACCTGTTCTCCGGCCTTGTAACGTTGTTGCCCTCTGTGGCCCTTGATAGAGCTGGCTACCCGTGGAATTGTTCTCGCTCACTGTGGGTGAAATTGGAATTTGGGGACGAGAGTGAGACGCAGGAAGGGAAATGTGATCAATGATAACTGAATGGAGAAAACAAAACAGTTGAGAAAGCCAGAGCAGTTTGTCTGAGTCCTATCTGATACACAACACACAGCAAAACAGACAAATGTCTGTGCGGCAAAACAAAACTGGAAGAAGAAGATATTGTCAAATAAAATACGCATATTTCCAACCAGCCTTGAGCTCATCTGATAAGGGACAGATTGTCCGGAGTAAATAGAGAGAGGAAGAAAGATGCTTTGGGCTGAATTTAGTCCCCTGTCAAAATCACAGGGGAACGTCGCGCTTCTCCTCCTGCTTGTCGTTTCTCCGGTGGCTGGGCCTTTTTGGGCCACACAGGGGAGCAGAATAGTTCATACACCTGTGTGTTTGTCTGTCTGTCTGTCCATCTATCTGTCCGTTCATCTATCGGTCTGCCCATCCATCCTTCCCTCTGTCCGACATCTCTTGAGCACCCCTATTGCCTTTGTCCTGTACTAGGTCCCAAAAGCAATGTTTTAGACAAGGCTCCTTCCTTGTAAAGAGAGAAGACAGATAAAGATCAGGGGAGAAGACTAGCCACGGTGGAGAGTGACGCTAGTGTAGCCTGCTGTGTGCTATGGGACTCAAGAGAAAGGGAAATTCATGTTGCCTACATTCCTCAGTGGGTAACCTGCCTGCAGGTTCCTGTTGGCTCTGACAGCAGAGCCTTTCAGTGTCTGCATATCATCCCCGTGCTCCTCTTTACAAAAAGACTCCTAGGGAAGAGGCAGGGCTGGGGAGCAAGGATGCCGGATTGCTACAGACACAACCCATTTACCCCCCGGGGTGTATGCCTGTGGGTCAGTCCTTCTAGGCATGAGGGGGAAGCCCTGGGTTCTGGCTCAGACCTGGTGAGGATCCGTGCGGAACTGTCCTTTCTCCCACCCATCTGCTGGCCCGGGCGTGGCTGTGAGGGAGGCACCCTGCCGAAGTCCGGGAGAGGGCAGCCAGGGGTTATCAGAATCAGCCTCTCCCCCCTGCAAAATGGCTGGAGGGGAGATCTAATAAACCCATGTTTCCTGACCCAAATAAGCAACAGCTTACATTTTCTGCCAGTGACAGCAGGATTAAAGTAAAGTAAAGTAAAGAGAGGGAACTGTAAAGGCCATCACAGAAGAGAGAGAAGGGACCAGGTACCAAAAGAAATGATGGCTAAGTGCTTCTCTGGTAAAATGGTTCTGTGATTCTCGGTTCCTTGGTGGTGGAATTCGTCAGCCTCCAGGACACAGCCTTCGCTATCCCTGAGGCCAGCAGAGGAGAGGTGAATCCCGCATGTCATCATATGTCCCATCGTGATGGTGCTGCACGTTCACAGCAGGACTTAGCATTAACAAAGCTCATCTCACCTCCAGAATCTCATGCTCTCCCTCGCCAGCCTGGGCAGGTGCATGGGGTCTGTGTTAGAATTCCCAGTGCACAGAAGAGCCACCCGAGGCCAGGGAAGAATATAGCTACTTGCCAGTTAGTTCCAGGGAGTAGCAAAGAGGGTCCAGAGCCTAGGATTTTTATGGGACAATCTTCAATGGCTGTGCCCTCCTCCCCGGCTATAGAGTTGCCGCCCCCCATTACTGCAGGCTGCAGGGTGGCTGGAGCACAGCGCGGGCTGGGAGAAGCGTCTCGCAGCCAGTGGAAGCCTGGTGATCCTCAGCTGCCCCGTGGACATAGATCTCTTTTCAGAATCCCTTGCCCTTTAAAACAACGTGCTACAAACAGTGATGCATGACTTGGTCCCAGGCTGGGATCCTGCACCTCTCAGCCACTTTCCCCTCCGCCCCCGGCTAAGTACCAGAAAGACACCATGGCTGAGTGGAAACAATACATGTCTTGAAATCACGTCTCATGGCCCTGTAGTTCTGTGGTGTAGAAGTGGAGTGACCTAGATACTGCTTATGTGAAGCCCTCTTTTCATCCTGGGGTCAGTAGTATGGAAGGCTTAAATCAGTTACATGAGGGGACAGTCCATCTCACAGTTGACTGCATCGTCTGTACTTGTCGAATGCCAACTCTTCCTACCAGCCCAGAGCTAAGGCTGTCTCCTCCCTCTTGAAGCCTTCCTGGAATTCTCCCTCCTCAGGGTTTCCCTCAGCAGTGGTTCTGATGCTATCTGTGGTGCTCAGGTGCTCATCACTTTCTACATATTTTATTTTCTGGAGTCTTCATGCCAGACACGGTGTCTAGTTCATTTTTCTCTCCTTGTCTACACTGAGAACTGAGAATGGCCAAGGGGGTTGCTCAGTTAATTACTCATTGAATAACTCACTTAAATACTCATTGATTATGGCCTAGACATTATGGAGGCATGTAAAAAGACTGGCGGACATGGGATGTCTTTTTACTGCTCATACTTCATACACTGACTCTCTATGTAGAAAAGTCTTATTTGGGTTTCAAGATCAATTAGTTATGATGGAATTATATTTTCTAGCAGTGGTTACTGTGTCAACTCTCATCCTAGGTTCACTTCCTATGCTTATCCTTTCAAATGCAACATCTCTGAAGGTGGAATGATATCCCCAGTTTACAGGTGACCAAAAATATCAGCTCAGGGGCCGGTGGTTCTCTCCCATTGGTTACAAAGCCATTCCTTGGCAGATTAGGACTCATTAAACAGATATTCTTTGATCATCATTCATTCAGTATGTATGTATTTGGTCCTTGTTACATGCTGGACATGGTGGGGAATGTATGGGAGAATAAGATGTGGTCACCTCCCTCCATGGTTTCACAATCTAATGACAGGGACATACACTTGAACGGAAAACCATGCCATGTGGCAAACACCCTAGAAGAAATACTGACCAGAGATGGTGTTGCATGTGTGTCTGTCTTCTCATGGAGACAGACTGCTCTGCATGTCTTCTATATCTCTGATGGAAAGTGGAAATGATGCTTGGGATCCCAGCTAACCAATAAATCAAGTCCTCGGAGGAGAATATTAACAATAGAATGAAAGCTTCAGGCTTAAGCTTCCTTGTAGCTAATTGGGAGCCCGCAAATGACGTGGGGGAAGGGACAGGAGGCTGCCTGTCCTCATGAGATACTGCTCACCTCATGAGAAGATTTCAGTCAGAGAGGAAGTTGGCAGGAAAATCCAGGTCTTCTTGAAGAAGAGGAAGAGAGAGAGGTGTGTCAACTAGAACGAGAAAGGCCCCACCCACAAACCTGTCCCTGACAGGTGGAGCTCCGCCCTGTAAACATCCTCAATCCTTTCATCGGACCCTTTGTTGGAGACAGGGCTCCTAACTTGCAGTCCACTCGGTGAGGCAGGGTTGAGACTCAGGGGGTGACAACCCAAGGGCACCCTTGTGTTGGGCATCAGCTGAGCCAACCACTCTCTGTGCTCTGTCCCCCCCTCATCAAAGAAGAGAAAGAAGAGCCTTGAGGGTCAGCCACAGCCTTGTCAGGTAAGACCAGCTGGCTTGTGCCGGGTTCTGCAAGGAGATGGGAATTTCTCTCTCTGTGTCAATTGCTCCTAGCCCCTTGCCTGGCTTCCTGGTCACTTCCACCACAGACAGGCTGTTCGTCTAGGCTTGCAGCTTACCTCGCCCATAGGAAAGTCCTGCCTTCATCCTTACTGCCCGGGATTGATGAGGTTTGTAGACCAGCATTCTTCCGCCTATAAAATTACTTGACATACTTATCTATATATTGATTTTGATCTCAACTGCCTTATAAAAGCAGTAGAATAGGTATAATTTCCTCTATTCAATGGCTTAGTGAACAGAGGCTTGGTGATTGGAAGTGATTTGTTCCAGGAAGATCAGCAGGCTAAGGCCAAGATTAGATTTGATTCCTCCTTCTCTCTTCCTCTTTTTTATTTATTTAAAGATTTTATTTATTTGACAGACAGAGATCACAAGCAGGCAGAGAGGCAGGCAGGGGTCAGGGGGAAGCAGGCCCTCACTGAGCAGAGAGTCCTACACCAGGCTCCATCCCAGGACGCTAGGATCATGACCTGAGCCGAAGGCAGAGGCTTTAACCCACTGAGCCACCCAGGCGTCCCTCTCTTCCTCTTTTGTATGACCCAGCAGGTCATATGTTATCTCAAAAAGCCACAAAAAGTGAAAGGGCTTCCTGCATGGTCCAATGAGAAACAAAAGGTGTTATTTCCTTACAGGCAGGTTGGGAGGGATATTTTTGAGCTCATCCGAGACAGATCTTATAATGCTATATAGGCTCCATCAGATAAGGCTGCTTCTAGAGAATAAATGAGAATTTGTATATAAAGAGGCCTTGCAAACCAAAAAGCGATATGCAAATGTGGGAAAATGGTTCCGTGGAGCCCGAAATATGCTCTCACTCTCTGTATGAGAAGGCTTGCATCTGGGGCTGGATGACACTCTCCTAATGTCAGCAGGAGCCTTATGAGGCACAGCTCACAAAAGCCCTGGGGAAATATTTAGCTTTTCCATCTTCCTGTGGTATGTGGAAAACAGATCTCAATGAGGGGGGAGGGAACACCCCCAAATCCTTTTCAAATTGACTCCTGCAATTTCCTCTCTTATGACAGCTATCATTATATCTCATTGTTCTATAGTTTTAAGAAAATCTCATCTTCAGTGATTATGTAGTTTATTTTTTAAGATGCTAATTTTAGCTATCATTTTCCCTTCATGCTCAAAAGGTTGTATCATTCTTAGTTGTGGAAGGAAATATTTTGTGCGTGTGTGTGTGTATGTGCGTGTGTTTGAGTTTGTTATGACAGTGCTGATATTCATCCCCATGAGCCCACCACAACACAGTGGGTTGCCATGCTACACCGTCTTTGGCAGACTTCTGTATATTCTTAGTGCCCGGCTGTAAGCATCTGGAAGAGTCACTTAATCAATTACCGTATTCAAAATGGAGAAACTGAAGCCCAGAAAGATGACATGATGTGCACAAGCCCACAAGGCCAGCAATCATTAAAGCTGTCAGTCAAACACACATTCCTACTTTTTCACTGCCCATGATGCATATGAATAGTGCCGGGATCCCTCAGCAGGAGGAGCTGTGTCATTAGGGGGATTGGACCCAGATGTCCTTTAAGATTCCTTTCAATGAAGCATGATACAGAACTTTGGCCTTTTCTTAGGACTTGATGGAAATATTATACCCTATAGAGAGTAGGGAAGTTTTCTAGAGAAGACTCTTTCCTTATTAACTTGGTTCTTTCCCAGTATTTGTTTCAGCCAAATTCCAGAACTGCTTTTTACATGTAGGGTTGGGAAATGTGCAAGGAGTGGCAGCATCTTCATTTTGTTCAGCCAGTCTAGATCTTTGTATCTTTTAGATATGAGAGGTGTCACCCAGTTTAACTGGTTGTCATGCTGATTGATCTTGATTCAGAATTATGGAGTTCAATGGCAGGGTTGAGGTCTAGAGTTCCTGTAATCCAGGGGCTGCAGACCAGTGGTCACAGGTGAGTCCAGCATTCAATTTGTTTTGTTTGTGGTGCAGTGGTAAACCAAACTGAACCTGTTGCAAGTATCTAACATCCAGGGAATTTCTTGTAAAAGTTCAGATATATCATTTTTAAGGAAGATTGGAAGATCTGGTTATAGTGGGTACAAATACCCACGTGGAAAACATATCAGCTGGGTCTGGGCAGCATGTGCTTCTTGTAGACAGAGCATGTATTCCTCAATCATTCACATGTCTGTGGGACCTGATTTTGGCTACCATGTATTTTCATTTGTCAGTGCTGGTCTCTTCTAATCTGTCATGGGCTCAAATCATTCTGTGTATCAGGGGAAACCTAGTTCCACACAATGATAGGCTAGACCACAGATCAATGTCACCAGGGAGGAGGTGAAATTAATTCTTTAGTCCTAACCTCTTATTATTTGTCAGGTAGGAAGAGAAATGATGACTTAGCAGAACATGCCATTGGCCCTGATACCAACCCAAGATATTAAACCAAATGTCAAAGCTCAGTGACTAGGAAGCTTAAGTATTCAGCTACTGACACGGTTGCAGCACAATCTCTGGATGCCCACAAGAGAAAAAAATGAAAAGCACAGGATAATACTCTTTACTCAATAGATCAATGTCACAAAAATAAGAAAAGAAATTATGATGTGTGATAGCACATAGAATACAACACAATGCTCCACATTCCCAAAGAATACAGAACAAATTGCTGAAATTCTGGACACTAGCCCAATAATACATTTTCCATAATCCATTCACTAATAAAATAATCATTTCTTGATCACTTATAGTGTGCATCATCCTAAGCTGGGGGATTTAAGGATAAAGAGCAAAGACGCTTCCCCAAAGGGGCTTACACAAATAACCACAATACAGGATAAAAAATAATAAATGCTACAAGAAGAAGAGTTTTTCTGAGTAAAGAGATATTCATGGAAACTATGTAGGTTGTCACCAGGATGGCTGTAAGGAAGAAATGGTATTTGACCTGGGCTTTGGACAGATAGAGGTAGGAAGAGTTTCTAGCAAAAGAAGAATTTAAATAAACTCATTCAGTGCTATCTGAAGTGTACTTGAGAGAGAGAGTATTCATTGTGGGTACATATAGGGCCAGTGGGAGGAGGGAGATTGAAGCTAGAAAGGTGGGTCTGTACTAGATCTTGGGTGCTGAGTGACAAGCTAAGGGCTTCAGAGGAGGCATAACGTGGTGGATTCAAGGAACATTAAAGGGTAAAGGTCCCCAAACAGACATTTAATCCAAGTACATGGCTACGCAAGTCCATACCTTGGCAGTGACAGAACATCCGTGTAGGTACCACTAAGTTTAGCTTTAGGTTTTTCGAAAAAAAACTAAGAGGCAAAAAACAGAACCGAACACTTTTAAACATGGTAGACCGTATCAGCTGCTTAGGGACCGAGGTATAGTGGTAATATACAGAAGAATTACAAAGATGGACTAAAATATTTTTTTAAATATGTTGAGAACTTGTAAGGAATACTCGGGGGGAAAAGGTAAAGATTTATTTATTTATTTATTTATTTTTTTAGAGCAAGTTTGTTCTTCTGGGTTATCTGAAAGTTGTAAAAGTGATGTGCATAAGTTCTTGTGAGATATAGAGTGTTATTTTTAGCTGATAAGCTTTTCCCTCTGGTCTGAAAAGCAATCACCCCCACCAAGAAGGTTCTTGGAAGTCCTACTCCTCAGCTCTTTCCTTAAAACATTGCTGGAGAACTCCGCAAATATTTGGAGACTTCATTGTGGTTTATAGCATTCCTGATGGTCTGAAGGGAAGGTTCTGGTCTTGTGAAGGACTCCACCAGTCACCAGAACAATGTTTCCACACATACCACAAGGTATTTGTGTAATTGACCAAACTGTTCTAATTTTCATGCACATGTTTGTCTGTGAGATTGGATCAGCATTGTACCCACATCTCAAAGGCCTGTGCTTGAAGGGAAGTACACAGATAATGTGCACAGAGATTCATTTAAAGATATCCGTTGAATATCTGTTCAATACAAACATCACTTCAAGTTTCATTCTTTCAAAACTATTTATTGAATATGGATTCTAGGGTTTGAGAAAACCTCTACAATGAACAAAAAGAAATAATCTCTGCCCCCAAGTAGCTTCCATGTCTCATGAGACAGATGTTGGAGCCTCTGCTTTCGGCTCGGGTCATGATCCCGGGGTCCTGGGATCAAGCCCCACATCGGGCTCTCTGCTCCACAGAGGAGCCTGCTTTCCTTCCTCTCTCTCTGCCTGCCTCTCTGCCTACTTGTGATCTTTGTCTGTCAAATAAAATAAAAAAAAAACACACAATATATGAGATATAGAAAAAAAATAGGGAAAGATACAGGAAGTCTTAGAGAGTTGAGATTTTGGAGAGGGTGCTTGAGGAGAAATAAGTTGTTATTTGAGTAAAGATCCTAATGATACAAGGGAATGTGTCATGTAAATAACTGGGCAAATTGTGGTCCACACATCTAGAGTAGCAAGGGTAAAGGTCCCCAAACAGAAGCATATCTGCCTGTCCCTTTAAAGTATATTGCAGAGAGTAGACTGAGCAGAAAAATCCTTAGAAATAAAGCTAGAAGGATGATGGCAGGGTGGGGAAGGGGACAGCAAAATGCAGGCCCTATAAGACACAATAAGGACTTTGACTTTCACTATGAGTAAAATGAGAGCCATTTGCAGATTTTTGGACAGAGGAATGATATGGTCTAACTTACCTTTCAAAGGAAGTCCTTGGTCTGTGTGTTGAGAATAGATGAGGGTGGGATAGGGAGAAGCCAGGCAGAAACAGGGGGTTCATAAAGGAGTTACTGCTATAATCTGGATAAATGATGTGGAAGCTTAGACAAGTTGGTAGTGGCAGAGATGAGGACATGTGTTTGCATCTTATGGTTGAGATGGATTGAATGGTGAATAATGGGACAGGAAGGAGCCAAGGATGGCTCCAAGGCTTTTTTTTTTATTTTTTTAAAGATTTTATTTATTTATTTGACAGACAAAGATCACAAGCAGGCAGAGAGGCAGGCAGAGAGAGAGAGAGAGGGAAGCAAGCTCCCCGCTGAGCAGAGAGCCCGATGTGGGACTCGATCCCAGGACCCCAAGATCATGACCTGAGCCGAAGGCAGCGGCTTAACGCACTGAGCCACCCAGGCGCCCGGCTCCAAGGCTTTTGATGAGCAACTGGTAGAAAGCTTTGTACCAGTACCAGTACTACTCTGCCTTCTGTCTGAGATGGAGAAGACCGTGGCAGGGACAAGTTTTGAAGGAACACTAGATTACTTTTAGACAGGTTAAGTTGGAGATGTGGATTAGTGAGTTTATATACAAATCTGAGATTCCATGAGGATATCTGAACTGAAGACAAAAGTCACCAATATATACATGATATTTACATCAATGAAATTAAATAAGATTATCAAAGGAGTTAGTATATACACACACACACACACACAAAAAAAAAAAAAAAAAAAGGAAGAAGAAGAGGAAAGAAAGAAACAAAGTAAGTGAGAGATTGAAGGGATGACCTGGATACTGCAAGACTTTGGGTTAGGGAGGTGAGAAGAACCCAGTCAACAGTGTACCAAAGGGAAAGGGGCATGGTGGGGGCAGTTCTAAAACAGTGGAGAGATCTTCACTGAAATTCTTTAGAATCCTCAGCACATGGTAATAATGAAGAGTATTTTTCATTTACATTTGCTATAGACAGTGTGTCCCTTTACCATCTGTACCTGGAGCAGACTACTCCTTCTACTCCCACCACCCACTACTTCTCTCTGGTTCCATGGGAACCAAGACAAAAGATGGAGAAGCAGCAGCTGGAGTGGTGGCCCACACTAAGTGAGCGCCATGCTCTCTGATCCAAGTGCAGAAGATTTTTGAGGAGAAGAGGGAGGCCAGATGGCACAGATGCTACTGAGAGGTGAAGGGAGAGGAGGTCAGAGATCTGAATACACAGAAAGCAGTATGGCTGGGTGGGTTCTGGAGAGAATGGAATAAGAGGAATTGGAGCTGATGAATACATATGTTCTTTCCAAGGAGCTCATTTGTAGAAGGACCCAGAGAAAATGGACACAAAGTGGAGGGGGAAAGAGGGAAGCATTTTCCCCCCCTTAAGGTGGGAGGCAATGATCAAAAAATACTTTTAGAGAGCTTATAAACTAACTGATACACATAAAGTATTTTCTTTTTTCTACCTCTGTGAAGCAGTCTTGGTAAAGGTAATCATCTTACCTTTTTTCAGGGAAGGAGAATAAGGCTCAGGGGGTTGAAGTCATCTGTCCCAAACCTCACAGCAATCTAATAAGAGATGGGACTCAAATATGGGCTCTGAAAATCAAATTCATTGTTCTTTTCTCTGCCACAGCCTCATACTACACAGATAATATCGGAGCCTTAGAATGCTCTATAAAGCTTTACGGAGCTTTGACTTGGTCATTGTTTAAGCCCCTTTCATACATCCCAGGGAATCTGGACTTCACAGCAGTGTGTCCTGAACTATAGGTGTGATTTAACCAGATGCGGGATGTCTGGGGCCTTGGGAGGGAACTCAGCATCTGTATCAGAGCAAGCTTGTCATATTTAGAAAGAATCTTCCAAGGATGGTCAACACAGGAATTTGTGTTGAACCATTTCCATGCTGGATCACAAGAATGCAATTTCTTGTCTTTTTCCTTTTTTTTTTTTGAGAATTCAATATGTAATACATCCTTAATGGTGTCTGCTACTTTCTTTCCACTTGAAGGTCATACATGATTAAAGCTCTTCCTGTTTATATGGAGCTCCAACCACAAGTTTCTGGGTCTTCAACCCTACATGGGTTCCAACTGGGATATTACTACTCTGTAATCAGAGATACATTGAAACCTATATTATTTGATCCATCCCAGAAAAGCACATGTCTGTTTGGTGTTTTGCTTCATATAAGAACTCTTAGATCCATATAGCTTCAGACAGCTCAGCATGACCCTGCACTGCCCCTAGAATTCTTCTTTGCACTTTGAGCAGATGCCTATCTAGATCTTTATCCAGCCATCTTATAATTATCTTTTAGCAGATCTGATTCTTTTATAGACAATTTACTCCTTAAGGGCAGAAATTTTATTTGCAGGTTTTCTTCTACTCTCCATTTGTCTGTCTTCCCCAGCACCATGGTTGGCACAGAAATGGTTCCCCAAAATATGTTTGAATTGATAAATTAAAACGAAGTATTTTGTACCATGCAGAGTTGCACCGTGAAGACTAATTTATATCACACAGGAAAAAAAAAAAGTAGAGTACTCAAGTTCAAGATATTCTTATATGCAGTTAGTAAGTTAGGCAAGTCAAACTTACAACTTTAGAAGCCAACTGGTGTGGTTCATGTGCCCTTTAGTCAGACATACCTAAGCCTGTATAACTGATAAGCCTATACTGAAAATTTTATACCATCATTACACACACCTGTAACTTTTAGTAGTGTTACTATAATCATTAAGAGCTGTTGACATTATGAACATTTGTTTGTTTATGCAATTAGTAAAATGAAGAATTCTTGTGGATCAGTAAGACCAAACACACACATCCCCCCCAACCTTTCAAACTCATAATTAAAAAAAAGCATTGCAAGATAAAGCAAATATAAGACTCATTTAAACCATTAATTGCAAAACATGTATTTTTTAAAATTACAAAATTCTCTCCTGACATGCAGGAAAATTGACTATATATATTTTTAAATTTTTTATTGAAATATAATTGACATGTAGCATTATATTAGTTTCAGGTTACAGTGTAATGAATAGGTACTTGCATATATTGTGAAATGATCACCATAATGCCTCTAGTTAATGTCTATTACGTTACATCAACGATGTAATGTACATCATTACAAGAGTCCTTCTTTCCTTGTGATGAGAACTTTTAAGATCTACCCTCTCAGCACCTTTCAAATATGCAACACAGTATTATTAATTGTAGTTACCATGCTGTATATTACATCCCAAGACTTATTTATCTTATAACTGGAAATCTTTACCTTTTGATCCGTTCCACCATTTTGCCCATCTGCCAATCTCTACCTCTGGCAGCTACCAATCTCTATCTATGAGCTTGTTTTTTTGTTTTCGCTTTAGATTGATTGGTTGATTGATTTCTTTCTCTCTCTCTCTTTCTTAGGTTTTACATATAAATTGTATTCAGATTCTACAGAGACTTAAATTTCACAACATTTCTGGGAGGGGTAACGTGGCCATATCTATCAAACACCTGAAATCTACAAACTCTTTGACCCAGCATTTCCATTTCTGCAATTTATACAAAGGAAAAATGTAAGGATCTTTTTTTTTTTTTTAAAGATTTATTTATTTGACAGACATCACAAGTAGGCAGAGGGGCAGGCAGAGAGAGAGAGAGGAGGAAGCAGGTTCCCAGCTGAGCAGAGAGCCCGACTCGGGGCTCGATCCCAGCACCCTGGGATCATCACCTGAGCCGAAGGCAGAGGCTTTAACCCACTGAGCCACCCAGGTGCCCCAAAATGTAAGGATCTTGAAAAGTTTTACCTGCAAGAATATTCAGTGCATAGTCATTAAAAAAGCAAGGTAAAGAAGCAGCAACACGAATAAGAAACAACACGAATAAGAAACAATAAGCAGCACGAATATTTGTTGAGTTAAATAAATAGTGGCAGAGTTAATAGAGTTAATATAATAGAGTTAAATAAATAGTTAAATATGATGGCATAACAAAGCCTTTATGGCCGCCAATATGCTACTGTGGGAAATTATTTATTAGCTGAATAGTTTAGTGCACTGACAGAAAACAGAGCATGAGGTTTGAGAGAATTTTGATCAACTTAGAGCTCTTATCACTAACTGTGTGACCCTGAGAAAATTCCTCAACTTTTCTGAGAGTCAGTGTCCTAATCTGTAAAATGAGGGTAACTCTGATACCTGGACCACAGGGCTGTGATGTTGAAATCAGCCAATGCAGTTAAAGCCAAGTGTTTGGCACCCAGTGTAATATTCAACATAGCAAGTACATGTACAATATATGCCTCAATATATGAAGCATAAAAGACAGCTTTTGAAACAATATTTACAGCATAACTTCATTTTGGAAGTAAAAAATGATACTATCTACAGATATAAATGGAAATCTTAAAAGACACACATGAAAATTTACTTTCATTTTCACTGCATGGTAGATTTAGGGGAAGATTCCTTTTCCTTTTGCTTTTATGTATGACCTACAATGTAATAAGAAATGTTAAATGGCTCCAAATGGTCATCAGTATCAATCCCTATAAATGAAAGTCTCTCAACACAGGACTTCTTTGCCTGTGTTACCACTGTTCGCCTCACTGTCAAGTCACCAAAATCTCTTCAAATCATTGTCATGGAAGCCATACGGGCTATGGTTGGTAGTGCTAGTCCGATTACCCATGGGTTCCCCTCGCTGCTCTACCCTTGTGCTCTGCCGTACCCCATGGGGTGTATCTAGTAAACATTTAGTAAGCATCCTTCTTTTGGGAGCGCTGGGGATGCTTACTGGGGTGGGGGAGGATACAAAGCAGCACAAAAGTTGGTTTCTGACCTAGAGGAATCTCTAGTGCCTCCAAAGGGAAGCGCACTTAGCTTATGTGCAGGTAATGCTTCATCTTGTTGAGAAGATCCACCTGTCTCAAGGGAGTTTGGATAGCTAGAGAAAGCTGTCTTAAGGTGGTAGGGTGGGGCTACGAGAGGGGCATTAAAAACAAGTGTATTTCCATGGCCTACAGGTAGAATGATCTCTGACTAGGATGGAGCCCTTCTAAGCTCCTTGTGTCACCACTACCTTTGATAAGATTTCTTGTGTGATGGCCTCTTTCTCCACCTGTTTTCTGAGGTCTTAGATGTTGAATCTTATATTTCAGTCAATTCCTTTTGTGCCCACACCGCCATGACTCTGACACGAGTCATCATTTGATAAACATCCTTGAAACATTAGTTTTCACATTTTGGGGGTCCTTGAGCGTAACTATAATGTATGTCTAATGCAAAAATAAAATTTAGAAAAGTTAGAAAAATGTAAAGAAGAAAGTAAAAATCAACCATAAGCCAGTCATGTGGAGATAATCATTCATAACATTTTGGTGCGTGTGTTTCTAATACATGTGTGGGTGATTTTTAATATAATATTTTTAATCTGCATTTCTGTTTCATAATAATATATCTTTTCATGTCAATTAATATTTGACTACAGCCTTATGCTGTGACATCTTTTACAACCTCCCCCTCCTAGAGAGAAGCTCACTTTAATGCTTCTGTATGTTAGTTTCTAGGACTTTTCTGTGCTTATTTAAATATATTTTAGGTTTTAAAAATAAAACCTAAGTCATATATAGCATTGGACCTGCTTTTTCACTTAACATTATTGTGTGAATTTTTATCCATCATGTAACTGTCTTAAAAATATGATTTCTAATGATTCCATTATATTCCACTAAGGGTGTGTACACATAGTTGATACAATAAATATCTTTAATTTTAAACCTATCTAATTTAGGATTGATGCTTAAATCATTACCCCTTCCATTATGGAAGGGGTAATGATATTTATATTTATTCAACTTCATACAAGAAGATCTAGTTTTGTTTCATCTTTGTAGTTATATAGCCAGTTGAAAAAGATGAAATCCTTTATTCTAAGATTAAATCCTCTCAATGGAAGCTTCCATTATGTGAATGGATCCAAGAAGTTATGGCTAGGTCCCTTCAGAGGGTGGAAAGGAGGCCATGAACCACAACATTGTGGTTGGTTGTGGTAGGAGAACAACTTGTCCTTGAATGGGTCAGGTGGGCAGGATGGAGGGCAGGATGAATGCCTAGGAAGGGCATCCTCTCCAAAGTGCCACCCTCACTATTTGGAGGGAACACATAATGAAACCAGGCAAGAAGTTCCCAACATTTGGTGTTTCTTGCTTGTTGAATTAAAAACCAAAACCAAGGGGCACCTGGATGGCTCAGTGGGTTAAAGCCTCTGCCTTCGGCTCAGGTGATGATCCCAGGGTCCTGGGATCGAGCCCCGCATCGGGCTCTCTGCTCTTCAGGGAGCCTTCTTCCTCCTCTCTCTCTGCCAACTTGTGATCTCTGTCTGTCAAGTGAATAAATAAAATCTTAAAAAAGAAAAAAGATTAAAAAAACCAAACAAACTAGTAACTTGTTCTTCTTATTGATTTCATATCCCTGGTTCTCTTAAAGATGCGACTCTATAAATCTATAACCAAGGACTAGTAAGTTTTGATTTGTACTGGGATGAAGATGATAAAAAGAAATGTATTCCATCTTGTTATTTTTGGTAGTTCATCTGCTTTGAAAATGGCCTTTTAGCTCTCTACTTCAGTTTAGAACTACATGCTCTGATCCCAACTGTTCAAGTGTCTCTAACATAGATTCTGTTGATCATTAGACTTCTAGCTTCCTTTTCCTGGAAATCTTTCAATAAAACTCTATTATAGTTTAGGTACTTTGTTAGGTCTTTAAACCATTAATTTCTCTCATTCTTATCCTGTCCTGCAAGGTAAATATTGAATCTATATACATTTGAAAAAATGGAAGCTAAGGATTTTAAAATTGCTACCCAACCTCAGGCAGCTGGTAAGTTGTGGGGTCTGGATTGAAGCCCAAACCTGTCTGACTCCAGAGATTTCTCTACTGTGCCAGTCTCTGTCCTGATACAGGAATTGCTTGCATGAAATAAATCAATTTATGTCTTTACTATTTCTTGTCTATTGTCTTGTGGAAGAGCTGGTTTAATTAACTCTCCAAACATTTGTGCCTTTGAGTTGCGGGTCAGTGATTTTGACACATCCCCCACAAAGCAGCACTTAAATCAAAAGCAAAGACATCTTCCAGGCTCCAGGAGAGGAAGCTAAGTTGTGTAACTTAGCCACTCCTACTGATTGGCCCAGCTCCCAAACAGGATTGCAGCTTGACAACTGAAAACAAACAAAAATGAAAGTTTTATAAATGTTGGGGGAGAATAAAAAGCATAAAAGGAAAAGAAAATAAGAACCTGTTCAATACCACATAAGTGAAGTCATCTCTGCTAAAAGAAATGATGTATTTCAGAGAGATGCACAGAGAATCATTGAGGAGTTAGCAGGTGTGAAGGAAATTCAGGGCTGTGTTTTGGGATATGGATTCCCTTGGCCAGGCATCTTCTCTTGACCTCTTCTCACGCTTTATAGGTTATAGTATGACTTCTAAGTCTGTTTGGCACAATGCAGTGGGTATGAAGAAAAGTATTTTATGCTTGGTTTCAAACTGATGTTTTAAAATCTGACCTATGTCAAGATCAGGTTGGTGTGGAAGGGTTCCCCTCAAGAGGCCCCTCCCTGCCGCTTCCCCAGGACACTCCTCCAAACGAGGGGCCTGCTGCTTCTTCTCCAACTCCACATCCCATGCTGTGACCTTTTGCTGGAAACCTGCAACTTCTGCCAAATTACTCTGTCCAGTCCACTTGTAAATAAGGGCTTTGTTCTCAGAGGATCTGCTTATTGGAAGTGTATTGGACTTATTTCTCTAAGACAAATATTTCTCCCACCTTTTTCCCTTACAGAATTTACATAACCGGTTTGTAACTTGTGGTCCACATAGTGATTTCATAACTCTTTGTGATAAAACTTGCCTAAGAGACAGTATCTTTGTCCATCTCTCACTTTCTTTCGATTTTATTTCCTCAATACAGCCTTTGCGTATCAGTGGGCAGACAAAAGTCATTGTCCAATAGACCAGCTATCTGTGTACAGAAAATAGTCTTTATCTGTGTATGATTTTTGGCCTTCTTCTGACTTTAATTTTGGGGAAATTTCTGAGGGCCAAATTTTGATGCATTTTCTGTAAAAAAACAGAATTTATTTTATCTCTGCCACTGAGTGCTGGAGAATAAGAGATCTGTGATGAAAATGTGTGTGCTTAATGAATCTTGGTGCACTGAGAAAATAAAATAAAGTTAAAAAAATGTGTGTGCTTAAAAAACCATTAAGTATTCAAATGTTTGGGCTAGAACTAATAATTCTTTTTCACTTCATCCTCTTTAAAATATTTTTATTGTAGAAAAATAGAAAATATAATTAAGGAAAAATATCTATAATCCCAGTATTAGAGAAAACCAATGTTAACATGTTTGTGGTTATCCTTGTAAACTTTCTTTTATACATAGCCATATTTTATTTGTATAAAAACTAAGATCACGCTCTGTCCTATTCTATAGTCTTTTTTAAAAAAAATGCCTAGATGTCTTTCTATTATATTTGTACTATGTTTATTATATTAGTTATATAATATTCTATCTAAACTATATTAGATATTATAAATAAATTATAAGTTAAACAGTAGTGCTATTTTAAAAAGGAGTTGGCATTGCCACTAGAACATGATGAATTTAAAATAGAGCTAGAGATATCAGTTATTTTTAAATGATATCTCTCTTTCTTTGTTCAGATATGTCAGCACAGCATCCAAAAATGTGCTTAATCTCAGTTTCTTTACCATGCAATCTAAATCTCTAGATACATACCATTATTAGTGAAACAAAGTAACAGTCTTAGAGACATCTATACTGGGTATGATACCGAACTACCATTAAGTAAGCTGCCTCCTACATTGAAGAGTCTACTTCTAATCACTTCCAAACAAAGAGTTGATTTCAACTACTCTCTAGCATTTTCAAATAATTTTATCCACTGCCTAGGCTTTGGTGCGAAAATTACTGTTTCTTAACAGAATTTCACAGTCCAACATTAATGGAATTTGGATCCTGACTTTCCTTATTTTGGGTGGGATGCAAGAGAAGAAGTGATGAATAATGTCAACAAGGGATGGTACTGGGTCTTAGAGATTGGCGCTAGCTCAATAAGAAGGGAAGACAACTACTCCGGCAACTAATATTGCATTGTAGGTTAACGAAGTACAATTTACATTAAAATAAAAAGAAGGGAAGATAGGACATCCTTCATGGATGTTATATTGAAATATATATTTATTTTGGAAAACGTCAAACAGTTCAGTGATCTCTTTAAACACCATGCAGGGTCATGACTGAAGGTCTAAAATGCAGAGATACTGCCAAACAGTAACACTGTACTCCAACCTACACTAAGTAATACTTACTTCAAAAGAGAAGCTCTCAAAGAGTGGCTACACTTATCCATTGACTTGAATTTCTCCATTCACAAATAGGACATATTATATAAGCCCCAGATGTTCTTTTACCAAGGTGATATTCTGAAGAGATACTCTAGAGGCAGGAAGTGTATATATGGATGACTCTGGCAAGCATCGGCATCAAATTGGGCTTCATTTTCTATCTGGTCTCCTGGCCTAGTTGGAATGGTTGCCTCCTAGGAAGATCTGGCACATCCCTCGTCTAAACACAGTGTCTCCTCACTATCATCCCCCGCATTTTGCCAGTAACTGCCTTCAGCAAGATAGGAGTCGCTTTCCCTAAAGGCTTTGGACATGATCACTTTCCCCTTGGCATCTTTTAGGGAATGGGAAAGCTACTGCTCAGACATTATTTTATTAACTCCTCTTTTTTCTGAGATAATATACTAATGGCTCTTCAAAAGATGTAAGATCAAGGTACTCTCATCATTTGGAAAGGACCTTCAAAACCTTTTCATTTGATCTTCACGAACAATCTCATAGACTAAGCGGGACAGGCATCTATAGGCAGATTTTCACAGATAAAGAAATTGAGAGGTATTATTACAACATATATGTGCACTTAACATATGAAGATGGCATTGCTGACAACACTTACAAATGACAGGCTTTATCCTTCCCTGGTCCATGTTCCTACACCCACTTGATTGCTTTGTGAGTGAAGTCATACATTTGCAGAAGGCTGAACATAACCAAACAGCATTCTTCCCCAGGAAGCCAGCCTTGATATACACCTTCCTAGAACCAAGGAACTGTGAATATCACCAGCAGCATTTTAATTTTCTCAATGCATTTACTAACTACTCTGTGTCATGCTGCTTATTAGTTCAACAGTAGATGTAGCAGAGGCCACACATAAACATACACTTATCCTTACTTTCTAATATTCTGGACTTATTTATGTGCATGTTATTTAGTTATGTACATATATAATTATATTCTCATAGGTACTAACATATTTTGTTTTCTTACTGAAATACAGAAAACAAAAAGGCCTTTTGTGGCAGATGTTATTATTCCTCATCTCCGACTCTTATCTAACTACAGCAAGCTAATATATATATATTTTTTTACTTCTTTTTTTTAAAAGATTTTATTTTATTTTTTGACAGAGAGAGATCACAGGTAGGTAGAGGCAGGCAGAAAGAGAGAGAGAGAAGCAGGCTCCCCGCTGAGCAGAGAGCCTGATGCAGGGCTCGATCCCAGGACCCTGAGATCATGGCCTGAGCTGAAGGCAGTGGCTTAACCTACTGAGCCACCCAGGTGCCCCAGTATGTATGTATATATATATATATATATATATATTTTTTTTTTTTACTTCTTATTCATTAGAATTCTGACCTGTCCACTCTTCTTAAATCATCTTATAAAGAATGTGAAGGTCCTTCTTGAAACAGAAATGTCCTCATTTCTCTATACCTGTATGATGGCCTTCATTATTTGGATAAGGGAATAATGCTTTGCTTTAGTTCTCTTGCCTTTTCGCTCTCTGGGCAGTGTTCTCTGGACCTACTTGGATCTTCTTGGCATCTTGTAGAACAAGCTGAATCCCAGGTGTTAACGTTCTTCCCTAGGAGGAGTGGAATTGGGTCAAAATTGCCTTAGGATGATATTACTCTAACACTTTCTTCTAGCAAGAAAAATATTGTGGCATTTGATGTCTTGTTTAGTATTCATCATTGGACTTCAATGTGTATTTCACTATTAAAACATGGATTGTCAGGGCGCCTGGGTGACTTAGTGGGTTAAAGCCTCTGCCTTTGGCTCAGGTCATGATCCCAGGGTCCTGGGATGGAGCCCTGCATCGGGCTGTCTGTTCAGCAGGGAGCCTGCTTCCCTCTCTCTCTGCCTGCTTCTCTGTCTACATGTAATCTCTGCCTGTCAAATAAATAAAATCTTTAAAAAAAAAATGGATTGTCTTTCAGTTATGGTGACCAACGAGATGAGAAGTTAACAGTATCTGTTTTTAAGACCAGGTTTTTAAGACCAGACTTCCCTATCTGGTCTTGTTCTACCCCTTTCAAGTGTCTGTTTCCAAATATTGCTCTTTGGTTTCAGGAAAAGCTCTCCTCTACTCCTTCCATTCCTAGACCGGCTTTCAGGAAAGGTGGTCATATTTGTCATCTACCTATCAGGGTAGTTTGAGGCAGAAGTGACTTTCTCCTTGCTCTGTCTCTGGTGGTGCAGATGTCTTCTGTGACATCGCTGTGGCTGAGCAAACTCTCCTGAACATAGGGTTAAGTATCCTGTGGGCATCCAAGAGGGCAAATGAGGCCGTGGTTCATTCCCTCCCAGAGCTCACAAACTACTCAGGGAGACCAATTACAGGCAATGACTAAAGAACTGGCTGATAAAAGATCATGGTCACAGGAGAGCACAGGAAAAACTGCATTTCCAAATTGCCGTTCCTGTGAAACTTATGGGAACTGGCAGTTTGGAGCCTGGTTCAGAATAAAGGGCTTCGAATCTTCTCTTTTCAGGTCTGATTCCATCACATCTGAGGAGAAAGACTCTCTAAGCTGAACCTCCTTTGCTTTTCTGTCATGGGTGCTCCATGGAATAAAGATATCTATGACTGATCCATTTGTTCAGCTAACACATGATGAATGTTGATTATGTGCTCTACTTGGTGCTAAGCATATCACAGTAAGAAAACTCTGTCCCCATCAACTATTTTATGTACTATTGAGGATAATGTGAACGTTAAGGGATAGCTGTGATATAGTGTGTCAAGTATTGTCATAATGATAAACACAGTCTACAAGGAGAAACAATGGAAAAGCACATAAGTTATGAGGCAAGATTGGACAGGGAAGCCTCTAGCTGCTTTCTAAGTTGAGACAAGAAAGGCAACGGGAGTTATCAGGGAAAGGAACTGAGAAGGAGCAGGGTGAATTTATGAGTCTAAAGGTAGAGGAGTGTGGCCGAAGCACAGGTTGTGAGTGCTGGGGTATAGCAGGGAAGATGGGAGAAGATGGAAAAGAAAACAGAGGGAAGACACTTGGTGAGACATGAGCCTCTATAGGTGAGTAGGAGTTCAGATCATGCCTGCCATACTCAGGAGCACCTACTTTATTTGGAGTGCCATGAAGAGTCATTGAAACTTAGTCGGCCAGTGACACAATCTGATTTGTATTTTAGAAAGAGTAGTCTTCCTGCTGTATGCTGCATGAATTTGAGAGCAAAGTATTAGAGAGAGAGCAGTTAGTGGACCTTTAAAATGATCCACAAGAGGTGACCATCAGGCCATGGCAATAGCAGTGGAGCATAATAGAGAATTCAGTAGATGTTGAGGAATTAAGAGCTATAGGACTAGAGGCCTGATGGCTAAGTATTGCGGAAGAAGAGAGAATCAGACGGACTTCTGGCCTGGCAGACTTTATAGCTGTGACCTCATTTACTGAGATTGGACTGAAAAGGAGGAATGAGTTTACGGGGGAGATATGAAGATGATGAGTTCCTCTTTGGATAAAATGAGTTTGGGGCACCTGGGTGGCTCAGTGGGTTAAAGCCTCTGCCTTTGGCTCAGGTCATGATCCCAGGGTCCTGGGATTGAGCTCCGCATCGGGCTTTCTGCTCAGTGAGGAGCCTGCTTCTCCCTTTCTCTGTCTCTGCCTGCCTCTCTGCCTACTTGTGATCTCTGTCAAGTAACTAAATAAAAATAAATTTAAAAAAAAAAAACTTTAAAAATGAGTTTGCAGTACCTGTGGATCAACAAAGGTGACCCAGTTGTTTAGATGGATTTGAGCTTGGGAGAGAGATCTGACTGGAGATACAGATTTGGGAGTCATAGACATACAGATTATGGCTAAACAGTAAGAATGATGGAGCTTGCTTACAGAGAACGTCCAGAGTGTGTTCTGGCAAGCACCAGCGTGTGAGACATGGGTGTGTGCTGTGCGTTTGTGGTGGGGTCTCCCTGAAAGAAATACATGCAGTGAACAAGCAAGTAGAAAGAACACTGGGAATGTGCAGTTCCAAGGGTCAGAAGGACACAAGAATTTCTAGAAGGATGATGTCATCAATCAACTGTGCTAAAGATGATCAAGAAGGATAAGGAATGGAAAGTATCTATTGCATTGTCACAAAAGCATCACTGAGAATATTTCAAAGGGACTGAAAAACAGATTTCTATGGGTTCAGGTGTGAATGAGATAAAATTAAATACAGACAGCATGGCTGGACCTTTTTTTTTTTTTTTTTTTAGAAGCTTGGTCATGAAAAACAAGACTCTTCACCTTCCTTATGCTTCTAAGGTCAAACGGAATAAATGTGCTCTTTTCCTCCTGGCTATCTGTTAGATATCTGAAGAGACTGCTTCAGTGTCCTCCATATTTTCTTTCATCTCAACTAAAATTCTCCAGTTCTTTTTATTGTTCCTCATGTTGGGGACCACAGTTGGTGGTCCCTCACTCTCTTCAGCATAAAGGGGAAGGTTATCTCACAGGCCATGGGTCAAGATGACCAGTCTGATCATGGAAATAGGGAGAATTTGAGAAGCATCGGTTGACATGGTAAAGTGTCCCTTTATTATTTCATTTAACAAATATTTTACCATGTGTCAGATAGACACCAGGAGCCCATCAGCGAGGAAACAATAATTTGTGTGGGCTTTAGAGGAGTGTCTTCAGGATAGCTCCTCAGAGATGAGCTTTATGGAGCCAAGAGAGAGTGAACCTCAGACTCTTGGAGAAAGGAGTCATCACAAGGAGTAGGTTTCTTTTCTTCGTAGGCCAGGAGTTGGGGGCAATAAGAACAGGAAAGAGGAGCCTGAAACCTTGCTCTTCCTCTAATTTGCTTTGTGACCTGAACTAAGTCACTCCTCTGAGCATCTGGTTTCTTATTTGTAAAATGAGGGTGTTGTCAGATATCTAAAATGTCTGGCAGTGCTCTTGGATTTCATCATTTGAAACCGACTGAATATTTACTTTGAGAAAAATAAATCCTGTCAATGTGCCATTACTATGGTATTTCTGGACCTATGTGGTAGTTACCTGGGTGTGTTTATTTTATGATCCTTCATTTATGATTTTTTGAATGCATGTCATACTTCAGTAAAAAATGTTTCTAATAAAAATGTCATTAAAATAATAAAGGATGCAGTTTTTTTTTGGGGGGGGGCGGTTGGAGAGAATGCTGTTGTCAGCATTTGGATAAATGTCTTTCCCCAAATTTCACAAAATCTTTATGTGAAAAGTCACAGTTGGCCCAGCAGGAAACCCAGGCTTGGGGGCGACTTCCTTCAACAAAGCTCCCAGCCAGGAACATTTGGTTGTGGAATGTGTGCTAGCACTGCTCCCTGGCACTGAGACTAATGCTGGGCAGGTAGTAATCCTGGTGACATAATCCACACACTCCTCTGGGATATCCCAATAACTGGGAAAGAGACTTGTTCTCATTTCTAAGCCTCATCACCATCTAGTCTCTGAATCAGTGGCTTCAAAATTAGGGAACCTATTTACTTTGGAGAGGGAAGAAAAGAGGCTGCGGTAGGCTGAATTGTTGCCCTTGGTTGATTCTTTTGAGTTCTCTGCTCCTTCCTTTTTCACTAGTATGTGGAAACCATATTTGAGGTCTTATAGTCCCCTTGAAGCACATTGTCCGGACCCGGCGTCTTTATTCTGGTCAAAGAATAAAGATTCTGTTCTTCTGGAGGGGATTGGAAGGTTGGTGATTTAGCCTTAATTATTCTTCTTCCCAGGATGAGAATTCCACCACTTTCTGTCCCCTCCCTGTCCTAAGCTCTTCACCATCAGGTCAATTGCAAATTTAGGACACCTCTGCTACTGTGTGAGATAAGTCATTACATGTGATTCCTGGCTTAATGGTTGGCTTATACGTTGGCCTCCTTCTGCTTTTTTAAGCACATCCCCAGCCATCTCCTCCCCAACTCACAAATCCTTGTACAGGTTTATATTAATAGCTACCTCCAGAATTTATCTTTGTGGGGGAACTCCATTTATTTGGGGTGCTGAAGGGGAGAACCTGAGTGACTTGGCTATGTGGATAAAACAGATATGTCCTGGGATGCCTGGGTGGCTCAGTTGGTTAAGCCACTGCATTCGGCTCAGGTCATGATCCCAGGGTCCTGGGATCAAGTCCCGCATCAGGCCCTCCGCTCAGCAGGAGCCTGCTTCTCTCTCTGTCTCTGCCTGCTTGCGTGCTTGTGCTCTCTCCCTATGACAAATAAATAAATAAAAATCTTAAAAAAAAAAAAAAAGAAAAGACAGATATGTCCTTCAAATAATAAACACACAAGGAAGAAATTGTTACTCTGGAAAGAAAGAAGACACAGATGAATGGTGCAAAGCTGGACTGTATGCAATGTGACTCACCCCTCCAGGACTTCTCTCAGTCCTTGGTGATGTTGTTAATCTCACAAAGCATCTGGGGCGAGTGAAACCACTACAGTGCCAGCCCTGATGCTGCATTTGGGTTGCCTGTGAGGGAGCTGTTCCAGCAGGGATGGAGGTGTGGTGACAGCAGAGAGGAGGTGTGAGGAAGACTTCAGACTCTCATCCTGCCAGAGAGTGGCAATTTTAAGCAAGTGTTACCAACTCCTCAAGGGGTGTGGGCTGGAGGTGGGCAGCTGGCATTTCAGTCACACACACCATATTACCTGCCATCTTTTGAACACAATGCTCTTCACACCTCACAGCTGTGCAAGGACTGGCCTTGCCCATCTCCAACATGCTGTTGGCTCTATGGCGCCTTTCTCTACAACTTTAACTTTCCACACTCTCAGCCCTTCCTCCGCACACCCCTGTTAATCCTGCCTTCTCTTTCCACAGTATTTGTGTGCATTCTCCTAGTGTGACTTGCTCACCAAAGTCTGTAATTATCTGCTAGATTGTGAGCTTCTCTGAGGAAAGACTGTGCAATGTGCTTCTATGTGTGTCTGTGTCTGTGCCTGTCCAGAAGATGTTTCTATCCATGTTGTGCCCAGGGCTTCATTCCTCAGCCCACCAACATTTACTGAGTACTCATGTATGAAGTATGAGGTCATGTGCCAGCAACAATAGATCTGACGGAAGCCTTGTCTTTCAAACTTAGACCTGACAGAGAAACAAGCAGGGTGCCCATTTAAGAACTTGTACTTGGTACCTGCTCTTTGTCATGCCCATGCCAACTTTGGGCTATAAAGATGAGTGCTTGGAGTTGCTCATGGCCCAGGAGTGAGGACAGGGATGTCGTGGGGATGACACAACAGCAAGATAAGTGCTACAAGTCAGGGACGCAAGCCCTACCATAACCTCACCTTGGAGACTAGTGGAAGTGTTTGTGGAATGTGTAAGAAAATTAATCTCAGGGAGTCACAAGGGATCTGTAGCCTCACAAATTTTTCTAGCCAATATCTTTGTCTTTATCAATTCTTTTCCATATACATTTTTGAAGAACCCCCTTTAAAAATTAGTATCTAGTGTGAGGGGCTCAGCAAATCTCTGCATGTTTTCCTTCTTATATGCAAGAAGACTTATTGGGGCCCTAGTGTGTCTCCAGCCCTGGCTTGAGTGAGGTGCCCAGGGTATGTCCCTAGTAGCTCTGGTCAATGTAGATAGCCATTTGCACTAGAGGGAAGTCAGAGGCCAAACACCCCAGAGTCTTCACAATGGGCACCCAAATTCATGACATGGCAATTCTCTTCCTCTGACCCTACAGACTGTGCATCACAGGGGAACTACCATGTTTGTGGGAGTCACATAGTGAAGATGAGATGGGGAAAACCATACATGAGCAACCTCTCCAAACTTAGATCTAGAATATTGTGGGCACTGGAGAAAAGTCCAAATCTTGTAGCACTGTTGAGCTGGAAGGAAACTTGGGTATAATCACTCAAACAGTTTTCAAACTTTCACATAGTGTTCTCTCCACATGAAAGCTTCAGAGAAGATCCAAAACCAGAGAAGTGGAAAATTTTTGATTGAAATGAGTTACTCATGTATGCAAACCATGAAGTCTGGCCGCTCACTTTTGTTGACAAGGACTCTATGGTACAGAAAGAAGAGGGACTTCCCTAGGGTTACCCAGTGAGTGAGTGGGGATGCCTTCTTCATGCCAGACCTGTGTTTCTCCCACCCCCTTGGCCTTGAATGAGCACAAGGCCCTGCCCGCCAGGGGGGCCCAGCTGGGATTGAAGAGACCCTGCATCCATTCAACTTTCCCCCAGGATATAAGCAGACCTGCTGGCACATTATCACTAATGTACAAAATGTGAAATTGTGAAGGCCTGTTTGCCAATTCTCTTATCTCCGCTGGCACAGAGAAGGGCTCGTTGGAGTTCTGCGGTGTTAGAGTATTGTTTCTCCACCTCACATCCCTTGGCTGTTCTCACAGAGACTCAGGAAAGGCTGCGCATATAAATTCACATAAATTACCTTTACAAAATGTCAGAATTAAAAGTGGATTTTTATTTTGGGGATGTGCCTCAAGCTTGTTAACCCCTTCTAGTGGGTACATGTGTCACCATCAGAAAAGCAGCTGATTTCTTCAAAAGCAAGGTAAGCCACAGGAACTTACACCCACGCTCCCTCCCCAGCCGCGCGCTACCTCATTGGCAGAGGTGGCAGTTCTTGTCAGAAAACTATGGACTTTCCTAAGCTCCTGGCTGGCCCACAGATAATCCTCTGGAAATAGTATTTTTAATCTGGTGGCCACCATAACTTCACTCTTTATCACTTCTTTTTTTTTTTTTTTTTGAGTTTATTTTTTTTTTTTTAATTTTTTATTTTTTATAAATATCACTTCTTCTTAATTGACTTGACTGGTCAAGTTCAGAAGAGACACAGAACCCACCTGGGCCTCAATTTCCTCATTGACAAAATGTGGAGGCTAGCACAGATGTGTGTTTCCTAACTAGGCATTGTCTGCCCAAAGATCCAGAAAGGTGGTAAGGGGGATACTTAAATAGCTATTAAAATTTCAAAAGCTTTACGGAAATCACAAGGCACCTGTAATAGGGTTACATAGAGTTAAAATCAATCCCATGGAGACTTCCGGAGTTACATGGGAGAAGCCAGGGCAAGTAAAGAAAGTAAGGGAGAAACAGCTGTGCAGGCTTGCCAGGAGGCAGAGAAGGTGAGGATCCAAGACTTCCTAAAAGAAGATGGAAAAATGGGAAAGATAGTGCTGGAGAGTGGCATGGATGGGCCTTGAAAAAAGGTCTACCATGAAACAGCCTGAGTTTTACTGCTATTTATTTTACTGGTATCTCTGTGATACTTTTTATCATGTCTGTCCTATTATTTATTAAACTTTTGTGAGAAGGAAAAAGTCCCCAAACTCCCCCTTTCTTTGCCTCTGGTTGGAGTTGTGGCCACTCAGTGTGGCCAGCTACTTCTTTCAAGCTGACCAGAAATTTTCAGCATAGTTCTTTATACACTTTTCTAGAAAACTTTATTGGGGTCAACTCTTCAGGATGTCTCTTTGATTTTAATAAAGAAAAAAACAATTATCTTAAGATTGCACAGTTTTTCCACAGGACAGAAAGACAGAAATCTTTCAGTACATAGTGGAGGAGAATCTTCCAGAATAAGGAGTTTGGAGGCACTGGAAAGGGTGGGGAATGTTTCTAGATCTGATAGTTTATTAGAATGGAATGGAATATTTCCAGAAATATTAAGGAGCCAGTGTCAGTAGTAGGATGGAGCTTTGATTCGGGGTCACATTATCATTTCCATGACACTAAAACTCTTTTGTCTTTATGGGCCTCTCCACCATAACATTGTCAATATTAAAACTTACATTTCTATGTCATTAAATAGTGTCGTTAAATCAAAACATTTCTTTTGACCATAAAAACTGTCTTTTCTTTTCTTTTTTTTTTTTAAATATTTTATTTATTTATTTGACAGAGATCACAAGTAGGCAGAGAGGCAGGCAGAGAGAGAGGAGGAAGCAGACCCCCCACAGAGCAGAGAGCCCGATGTGGGGCTCCATCCTAGGACCCTGGGATCATGACCCAAGCCGAAGGCAGAGGCTTTAACCCACTGAGCCACCCAGGCGCTCCTCTTTTCTGATATTAAAATAAATTGACATGTTTCCTGAGCCTCTAAAAGGTTTGTGGACCATAGGCACTGTGCCTGTCATACTTAACAGATAAATCAACCTGATGCGAGGTAGAGGAGAAAGCTTTAGCTCCTGGGGTTGGGTGCTGGGTACCTGCTGGGGATGCAGGAAAAGTTGCTTCCTGGGAGTTTTATCTCCCAGCCCAGAGCAAAGCAGAGATGACTGACTGAGACATTCGGCAAAAGTGTTTCCAATTGATCAACATGTAAATTTGGTAACTGTATCTCGGTTTCTCTTCTAGGTGCTCCAACTTGAAGCAGTGAGCAAGAATCTGAAGTCCTGTTTTGATTCTATTTAGCTACTTGGGTGAGGCCCTCACCTGAGTGTTCCAAAGTTTGCAAAATGAAGGAGTTGCACTAGACATTGATTTTCCAGCCACAATTTATGCCCCATGTGCTTCTGAAATACTATCAGAAAAGATCGTAGAGAGATAGATGAAAGCATGTATATAGTGAGGCAGGTATACTTAGGTGAGGACCCAGAAATAAGTTATTTACTGCAATACTGTATTAAATTTAGCTCTGAATTTGCTGGCAGCTGAAAAATATAGAAGACTTATCATCTAATTGAAGGAAGAATTGCGCAGGTTATTTACTTTAGATATTTACTTGGCATTACATTGAAGGTCATGCAGAAGATATGATCACTAGTTGACCTTCGAGGTAGCTAGCCTCAGGGCAGCTGGAAAATTCTCCCCCATCCCCTGCCCTTGAAATGTACATTCCACCCACTATTCCCACAGTGGGAACCACAGCTGAGGAGAGACAGGACACAGCTGAGAGAGAGAGAAAGGAAAAGAGAGTGAAGGTGTTGCTGAGACCATATTGACCTTATATATGATGGAATCCAAGTATGTCCTGTGTACGAACTTTGAAGATTATGAAAAATCTTCAAAAAAAAAAAAAAAAAGGCAGGGAACCTGGGTGGCTCAGTGGGTTAAGTGTCTGCCTTCAGCTCAGGTCATGATCTCAGGGTCCTGGAATGGAGCCCCATATCGGACTCTCTGCTCAGTGGGGAGCCTGCTTCTAACCCTTTCCCTCTGCATGCTGCTGTCCCTGCTTGTGCTCTCTCTTTGACAAATAAATAAATAAGCAAGCAAATAAATAAATCTATCTTTAAAAAGTAAGTAAACTTTTACGGTTCTAGCGGGCACATGTAGAGAGGTGCCTGTTTTGAAGCACCAAAGACAGCTCACATTAAGTTCTCTTGCCTGTTAAACCGGCCACCTACTGCTCTTTGTCTGATCTCTCCTTGCCCTCTGTGTTGGGGGACGGCTTCATATTATATCAGAACATCTCCAGAATTCGCAAATCAACATATTTACTAAACATTGTATGTTTTATTACAAAAGCAGCACTAACACAATTTAATTTTTTTTAAAGCAAAAAAAAAAAAATCACTTTCAATTCAATTACCTCAATAAATCTAAGTATTTTTCTTATGGTCTTTATCAATGTAAAAAATTATTCAAATCATCCTATCTAGAGAAAATCTTTTTTTGCTTTTTTTTTTTTTTTTCCACCTAGGAAGATACGTCCTTCACTTCCTTGCTCTGGCAGTGGTTATGCATGTTATTTTAAATGTCTGCAGGCTATCAATTGGACAGACTTTGCAACTGTCGGTGTTTACTTGATTTCTATTTCATTACCTCCCACAATAAGCAATTAATATGACTCCCTTTTGCTCATTGGAATGAGATCAGGTCAAAAAGCATGGACTTCTTTTCTAAGCCTTGACCTTACTTCCCTTAGAAATTGTGTGATTTGAGTACTAAATGCTAAAACTTAAGATTCCATGGAGTGTTAGAGAATAAGGATCTTTTTAAATTATAAATGGCCCCGAATGGGTCTGTCACAAGGCATGCTTTATCCATGTGAAGCAGCAAAAACATTTGAATTTGTCTGGATTTGTTTTTAGTATTAATACGCTTTTAATATTTCAATGTCCACTATTCAGGCAGAGATAGAAGAGCTTATCTGTTGCGTTGGGGAGATAAATCGTCTGGGAGGAGGGTGATGAGGAGGGGAACTGGCACCTTTGATGTGGGCGCTCCTCTCATATTGGGGAGGTTGTAGAGGAAGTTACATTTGCTGTCCTTGCAAAGATGTCCCCATGACCAGAGCAGAGCTGGAATCATCCTGGATTAAGGCGGCCAGACTACATTTTCCACGATTCGTGGCTGTTAAGAATTGAATTGGAGCTGAGTTTCCTTCTTTCCTGGATCTCAAACAGCTTGGTCTCAAAGTGCTCTGATTTTCTTCCCAGAGTGTTTCCAGAGAAGACAGCCTGAGGGAGAGGAAGTGGTGCAAATTAAGTCCTCCCCCTGTTTTCCAGGCACAGGAGCCTTCTGCAGATGTCTGTTGTGAGGCATGCGTTCGCAGAGTGTGGCAAATACAGAAGCAGGCTTTTCTTCCCCCAAAGGCACAAACCTTCCTTAACAGGTTACAGGGAACTCCAGAAACACTCTTCCTTCTAACAGCCTGCCGGGTGGTTGAGGCGGCAGACCTGCCAGGGAGGCTGAAGTACTTCACTGATTGTTCTGTCTCTGTCTCTATCTCTCTTTCTCTCTCTCTCTCTCTCTCACACACGCACACACACACACAAGTGCACGCACACACGATTTCTCCTGCTTCTATGGGTGTGCCTTGTATTTCCTACAGGCCAATTGCTGCCTTTTGTGCATTTAACTTAAAAAAAATTACTGAAGACTCAGCAAAGCCATCCTGCTGTAACACAGCGTGCCTCAGGATGGGTGCGCTGGACTGGTCTGGAAGCCCGGTTGGGAGCCCAGGGTGGGCATCGGATGCCCCCACAGCTATCTGAGTGTGCCCTGGGTGGGTCCCTAAATGCTGTGATTCCCATTGAGATACAGGTAAAATCATCTTGTAGGGTTGCTGGGAGGATCCGATGGGGGACCCATCATGTGACCTACAGAGTCCCCTAACCAGCTGTGTTTTCTCCTGCATTCAAACATCACAGGGTGACTGGGTACGTCCACCTCTGTCTGAGAGAATCCCTGTCATAATTGACATAATTGCTAATAGTGCGCTTTTCATGCTCCAAAGGGTCCAGCTTTAGGCAATAGGTTATGTGCTCATACTATTGTTACCTCTCTTAATTCCAATGTTAAGAATGTACACTGGCTGGGGTCGGGGCTGTTTCTCATGGTCTAGTGTTTCACAGGAATTGAGGAGATCGGATTTATCTGATTTAAGAACACTGAAGCAGCTTTGAGAATAAGATGGCATTCCCAGTCACAGTGAAGCAGGGCGCAAAACTCACCTTCTGTGTAGCCTGGACAGTGTACTTACTGCAGGCCAGACTATCTGGCCTCAGCTTGGAAATGGTGACCTGATGTGGGGGCGCTTTTTACTAGAGTAGCGTGTGCTTTCTGTTTATTTTGTTCAATTGTGCTGTGTATTTATAAAATAGATTAAGTTTATTGTGTTTTTACTTAAGTCATATATAATCATTGCAAGCATCCAGAGACTTCTAAATCAAAAAATGAAAATCACCTATCATCCAGAAATAACCATGAATATTCTATTTTATTTCTTTTTAGATGTTTTCTAACCCTGCCACATAATACATGTATATACATATTCAACTTCCAGTTTCCTTTCTTCTTTCTTTTTTGTCTTTTTGAATTATTTTTAACCCATTTGAATCTAATAATTTGTAATTATTCATAATCTTTTTTCATTAACAATATATTTTGGATGGATTTCCATGATAAAAATATGCACTTACATTTTTAATGTATATAATGTAAATTACATTTCACTTTATGATATAATGTATTTAACCAATTTCCTACTGACTGGTTCTTCATTTTACTATATTCTTTTGGTATTAGAAACAGTATTGCATGAGTATCTAATGTGACTGTTAAACACAATGTTTTGCTATTAGACATAAAGTTGTGTATTTTTCTACTATTAGACACATGTGATGAACTACCTTCTATATTGATGTCTTTGGGCATTTGTCTACATTATTTCCTTAGGATAAAATTTTGGAATTGTTGTTTTTTGAGTTAAAATATGCTCAGTTCTAAGTGCTTTTGTGCCCTATTACTACCTAAGCAGAATAGGAAAAGGTGCATTATCATTCCTTTTAAGTGTTAAATTTTAAATTGTCAGGCTGATGGTTTTTTTTAAGCAAAAATTCTATGAAATCTTGAAGATCGATTGCTTGGTAATTATTTCATACTGCCATCTCCATACTCCGCTTCCTGTCCTCTGGGATTCAAGGCTGGCGGGGGGGGGGGGGAAGGATCTACTTACAGCCACCTTTTGTCTGTCTAGAGGGTCTCTGCTTCCCACCCCTCCTACACCCCCCCACCAAATGGCCTAACAGGGTGGTAGTGTCTGCGTTATTGAACTGATTCATTAGTGCCTTTGTTTAGTTAACCTGTGGGTGCTTTTGTCAGTTTCAGGAACATCATTTGCACACTGCCTACTTTTTGCCAGAGCAAAGGACAGAGGTGACTTCTTTCCCCTCTTTTTTTTTTTTTCTACTGAGAAGATTGTTTTTTCCCTTGTTTTAGGTAGAAGAAATGTCAACGATTAGGAGTTTTGAGGGATTCCACCCTGTGTCTCTGAAGCAAGAGGGAGATGACCAACCCTCTGAGACTGACCAGCTGTCCATGGAGGAGAAGGACCCGGAGCCAAGGCAGATTTCAAGGCAGCCAAGTGTGACTGAATCAACACTCTACCCCAATCCTTATCACCGACCTTTTGTCTCACGGAAGTACTTCGCTACACGGGTAAAATTTTTGAGGTTACAGTTTGACCTTCTAAAATACTACACAAGACTACTCTTTAGAATATTCTAATATCATTATACATGCTGCAAGTTTTACCAAGTATTTTCACATTTGTTACCTAACAGTCATAATAAGCATGAAGTAGTTAGCTATCCTTGTCGCATTTTATAGGTGAAGGAGCTAAACTTCAGAGAAGTTAATTGTCTATTTTTGATAATCATGTAGTGTTGAGGAGAAGCTGGTTATCTTGTTTCCATGGATCCTTGGCTCCTCAGTCCTGTGCTCATGTTAACCTTGATCTCCATAGATTAATGACCTATGGAGAGAAAATCCAAGCAGCTGGAATATAAATCTGTGTGCGCAGAGTGGGTATTTGCTGCATGTTTGAAAAAGACGGGGTGATGGAGTAGAAAGCCTTGCTGAGAATAGGTTGAACCTCAGGGTCTACACTGGGATACTGGGATTATAGTGTGGGAGTAGCACTTCGAAATCTCAAACCCTTGCCTGCTGTCTGAACCTGAGCTCTTTCTCCTGAGCATTGGAGCTGAGAGAGCAAATGGAAGAATGAGTATGGATATGGAGTTTGTATGTCTAGATATAAAAAAGAATGGGGCGCCTGGGGGGTTCATTCTGTTGAGCATCTGACTTTTGATTTTGGCTTAGGTCCTGATCTGGGGGGTTTGAGATCAGGCCCCATGTCAGGCTCTGCCCTGGGCATTGAGTCTACTGGAGATTCTCTCTCCTTTTCCCTCTGCCCCTCCCTGCTCACTCTTTCTCTTAAAAAAAAAAAAAAAAAAAAAAAGAAAGAAAAAGAAAAAAAGAAATTTTGAACCTCTAGCATTTAGATCAAGTGGTGATGGCGAGTGCTTCCTGGGTTTGAGTACTTTCTCTCTCTCAAACTCTCCTTCCTACTTATCAGTGCTCTTTCCCAATCCTTCAGGGTTCTTGTTAACACAGTAATTGCTGGCTCACAGGCCACAATCAGTCGGTGGATAAATGCAATTGCACAGTGTGGTAATAGAGACCATCTCATTTTTGAAGCAATACATGGGACACATTTTGAAAAAAAATTTTTTTTTCAACTCAATCTTATGAATAAATTGTGGCTAAGATGTGACAATATATAAAGCTTTAACGAATCCTGATTTGGTAGTTTTTAGAACATCTTTGGTTAAGATAAAAGTTGAACTAAGTTGACTCAGTGTGTGTGGGGTGTGTGTATGTGTGTGTGTGTGTGGTGACATATGCGGAGCATATGGTTTGTTTTCCAAATCCTGTGAACTTTATTGAATAAGCAAAATTAAGTTGTAAGATGCATCTGGGAAGGAAATCAAAGCCCCCCCCCCCTTAAAGTCATCTCATCTTTGGTAATGATGATGTATCAGTCACAGCTTGATGAGATAACAACCATGAGTGGTACAGAATAAGAGAGGCATCATGCTCAGAAGTGGGTGCAGTTATGAAGGCTGGGTGTGTGTGGGGGGGCTCTGCAAAGCTATCATCTTTGCCTCTGCTGATGGGCCTGAAGTTGCCCCATGCTGTCAAGTGAAGAGGCCGAGAACACGAGCTGCCACAGTGGCTGCTGTCCTGCACTTATCTGCAGGGAAATGACCGAGGTGTCCTTCTGCCTTGCAGGCCTGACACTAATATCTCTCATGGCCAACTCTAACTGGGAAACAGATAGAATAGGAAATTCTAGAAAATGCAGTTCTAGCTTAGCTACATCGACAGTGTAAAGCCACCATGGAGTTTTCTTTGTTTGAGTGATGCTTCTATTTGTGTGGCTCTATGTAACTTATTCAGTGAGGCCCCCTGGAGTGACACTGTAAGGTAGGCCGAGGAGGGCTTATCATTCTGGTTTCATTGTGGACATATTACAGCTTCAGGGGAGTGAAGTGACCTGGCCAGGTCGCACGATATTAGTGGAATGCCTATAGCTAGAATCCGTATCTCCTGTCTGTAAGTCCAGTCAGTGGTCTTCCCACCATCGAATACAATCGCATTTACCGCCCTTTCCTAATGGAGCCAGTGACAGACTCCAGTCCATGTGAAGAATATCTTCTTCCTTGGGTATACAGAAACAAGCCCTAAATTCTCAAGAGGTTGGGAGGGAAAGCTTCTAATCTTGTTAATGAATTTAAAGTAGACTTGAGGACTCTTTAGGGGCTGAGAGGGCTACATGCTCAAGGCGCTCAGCATTTGCTCTCCTTCAGACCAAGAAACAGTGTGTGTGTGTGTATTTATATATATATATATAATATTCTGTGAGCATGTGAGTGTAATGAATGTGCTTTATATGTATTTTTATATTTTTTATCTATATCTTTATCTATCTATAAATTTTCTCATTTGCAACGAGTAGATAAAATACCAGTTTTATACAGAGGTTTAAATATTCTTAGTACAATGCGTGGCACTAAATGTTCTAAATATTCTTAGTATAATGCATGGCATGTCTATTAACATTTCATAAGCAGCATCTCATTGCTATAATGAATGCTTTTTTCCTTTCCTGTTGATTTGACATTCCCATTTCTGTATTTGGTCATAGGGAATGACTTCCAGAGGGAGACACAAATGTAGATGTATAGCATTTATAGTAGTAAAGAGGTTTGAGTGAAGGAAACCAATTCACTTCTCAGGGAATAATTCAATAAGACCCTGGCTCTGAATGATTCAGATCTATGAAAGATTCATTGTAAAGTATCACTTCTTAGAGCTGAAACAAGATCGACAGATGATCTGGTCCCCTGGTTCTCCATCTTCATCATGTAGACAAATGACCTGGAAATCTTGTGATAATGCTCATCTGACTCAATAGGCCTAGAGGAAAGCCTCATACATATCTTCTGGCAATAAGATGCAATCTGTCCACAGACCAGACCTGGAGCACCAATGAGCTAGTCAACATTAAGGCTTATAGAGGGATGCTTGTCCAGTGTCATAACCATTAGTGAGCACCAACTTTCCCAAGAGGCTAGTAACAAGTGCTAAAGCTAGGGTTAGAACCCAAGTTTTCCGATTCCCAATTCATAGTTCTGTGATCCCATGAAGCAATTAAAAAGAAATAAGTTTATTACAGTACAAGAATTTAAAGCATATAGGTTGTAAATTCAGAAGAACAGCAAGTAAATGAGTTGAGGAATTCCTTGATCAAGTATTTTGTTTTATTACATGTTTTAAGACCATTTCACAGAATGTGGTTTATTGAAAAAAAAAAAAAGAAAATTGTCAATAAGCAAAGTAAAAGTCACTATAATCTTCCTGTCCAACTTTAACCAAAGTATATTGAGTGTGTGCTTATACGTTTTGGTGTATATTCTCTCTTACTTTCCTCCTCACATGTACAATTGGTTGTATTAAAATATTTCCTATGTCAATAGCTAAACTTCCATAAAATCATTTTTCACCATTCAATAACATTCCACTATAGAGATATGATTTAATTTATTTAACTTTTGATGGACATGTTGTTTCCTACATATATATATATCCATATATATCCATATATATATATGGATATATACTTAAGATTTTATTTTATTTGTTTGTTTGACAGAGAGAAAGAGTGAGAACACAAGCTGGGAGACAGAGGGAGAGGGAGAAGAAGGCTCTTTGCCAAGCAGAGAGCCCAATGCTGGGCTTGATCCCAGGACCCTGGGATCATGACCTGAGCCGAAGGCAGATGCTTAACCACTGAGCCACCCAGACGGCCCTTCCTACTTATATCTTTTAACCCAGAAAGGAGAGTTAGTCTTTGGCTTGCTGTGGCAGAATGTCACTGAGTTTCTTGGGTACTGAGAGCAGATACCCAATGTTATGATAAGAAAGAAGCCAATTATAAAGTTAATTATATGAGTGTCAGACTGCATATGCAAAGATGTGACTGGTCTGGAAGTTTAAATTAATCCAAGGCAAACAAGAGGCTCTATCTCATGACCCTGAGATCATGACCTGAGTCAAAATCAAGAGTCGGACACATAGCCAACTGAACCAGCCTCGCAGCTGTCCCCAAGAGTCATTTTTTAAGCATCATAACCTCATGCATTAGATCATACCTCTAATGCGTTAGAGGAAGTCAATCTGGTTCCTTAAACCTCTCATGTTATTTCATGGGGTATCTGGGATATTGTTTCCTATCCATAGACTTCCAGACTATTATTTATTTCCTGAACTGTGCCCTTCCAACATAGAGACATTCTTGCTCAGAGCCAGAAGGAGCCTTAGAGGAATATCCAGTCCAACCCCTGAAACACACAAAGAAGACATGACTTGTCCAAAGTCAATCAGCAGTTAAGGGCCATGCCAAGACTAAGAGCCAGGACTCCTGACACTTTTTACCACCCCTCCAGAGCCTCTGACCTTGGACAACGAATGAGAGTTCGTAGGAATGAATGTCTGAAGCACTTGCCGTCACTCTGCTTGGATAATTTTTTCTCCTGTTTTTGTTCATTTGCTATTTTATTGCCTAGACATATCTAAAAAAGGCCTAGTGCCTTTTCTGAACAAAAGTACCACTCAAGGCTAATAACTCGAGGTATATTATGATAATCCCTTTAGTTGTGGAGACTGATATTCAAAAGCAACTTCTTATGAAAGGAACAATACTTGATACGCATGGGGAAAGATATTTTTAAACTCCCTGTAGGACTCTATATTTGCAGATACCTTATCAGAAAGTTGAAAGCGATTAGGGATGGGGAATTATCTCTAAATTTATACTTGAGAATGTAAATTACATACAAACTAATGGGACTAAAACTATTTGATCTTTTAATATTTAATTAATGGTTCCCCATGGCCTTTTTATAGCCTGTGTTCTATTGTGAGGAACGAGACTTTAATAAGCAGGTTTGGGACTTCCCATTGTGTAGCAAGATGTCATTGCTTTCATGACACTAATTTGGCTTTCATACTCTCTCCCTTCCCCTCTTCTCTTACTATAGGGTTCCCTGTGTCTTGCTCTTGCATTGGGAACAACTAAATATATTAGTTGTATTGTTATTGTCTGTGTGAGCTTCTTCCTGGTCTAGAAATTACACATCTCACTGGGCAAAAGGTTTCTTGATTCCCCTCCTTACAGTGAAATCCCTTGAAGATTGTAATAAAAGTGGTGTTTCTTTCTGAGGGCAGAGGCACTTACCAATAAAAAAATAAGCAACATTTCCTTTATTTTCAAAGAGAGACAAATTTGCCCTGGACTTTACCAATTGCATCCAATTTAGAGCTGTTTTTCTTCCCGTATGTGTTTACCACGGAGTGATTTCTATCTGGGCATGATGGTATCCACAAGAGAGATCTTATTGTGTGTGAGTCCCTGGGAGCACTCCTTTCTATGCTGCCCTCTACTCTTATGGTCTAAGGATCTAGTACATGGTAAACTATTACCAGCAGATGGGAGTATTATTTGTGTGACAACTGGCCCCTGGCTAGTCCAGCTTCAGGAAAGGTAGGGAACCCCCCCCAACACATGTCTTTGAAATTCCCTTAGTAGGTTTGTTTTGACTGAAGATACTCAGCGCTGAACTATTTAGAACAGATATTGCCTACTCAGCTATATAATAACTTATAAATAAGGATCCCCCTCATAATTTTTCTTCAAATTTAACATTAGAAATATACACATATTGAATGATGGGTACTTATTATTCCATTGTACTTTCCTATTAGTCTTAGGCAGCATGGCGTCTTCAAGCTAATTGTTCCATTTCTGTGACCATTTGACCCCCAAATCCTGGTACGACTATTTTCCCTGTATTTAATATTAACAATAAGAATGAAAATACAATGTTTTATTATTCAATGTTCCCATATGTTTTTGGCATTTCCCAACAGCTCTGTTACAGTTAATATTATCTTACCCACCCAGCAAATGAGTAAACTGATATCTGGAATAATAAGGACATAATATGGGTCTCATGGTGAGCAGAAAGTTTGAGATCTAAACCTTGTCCTGGACACAAGTCAGAGTGTTCACACACTATCTCGTTTTCTACATCGAATGGCAGCAGTTAATTTATTCCAGTTAACTAACAATGGCAAACAGAAGAGAGTAAAATATTAAAATACAGTGATTAACTGTCCCATAAAGGCACAACGACTGTTTCTGCTAAAGGTGATGACACCACACTCAGTGACGACATTCACTGACAGAACCCTAGAGACTTCCCAGCCATTTCATAAAAACCACAGTGATGTCCAATGTTTAGGTTTTGAAAAGGTGTACAGTAGAACATCACCTCTAGCCACTGCCCCATCAAGTGTCTCCCCTTATGGGGACCACAATTAACATTTTCTAGGTATTCTTCTAGAGTTGCCTTAGCATAGATAAGCACATGCAAATATTTATCCTTATCTGTTCTCCTCTCTTTTATAAAAAATGTGGCATATTTGCCCTTTCTTCTGAACATTTTTTCATTCACTTAGTAATACATTTTGAAATCTTTCCGTATTAGCACAGATTTTCTAATTGTTTTTGTACAGTCATCATGCTCCATTGTATGGATGTGTCCCCTATTATATCTAACAAGTCCCCTACAGATAGATATTTGTCTTGTTTCAAAAATTTTGCTATTCACAAATAAATCTGTGGAGAACACTGTCTATACATCTGTCATTTTTCACATATGCAAAAGCAGCCATAGTATGACTTCACAGAAGTGGAATGTGTAGATCAAAGGATAGATCATTTTGATAGATTTTGCCAATTGCTTTCCATAGGGAAGACAAGTAAGGTTTTGAGAAATTCTACAATTTTATATTCATCTTCACATATTCTGGCAAAGTGCCTGGTGCAAAAGCATTCAACAAAATGCTTATTTTAGGATTATTTCATTATTCTCCAATTTCACTTGCAGTTTTTTTTTTCTTCTTGAAAAGTATTAGTTTCACTACTGAGTTATGTTAGCTAGAGGAAGAAATTATGTGGATATAAGAGGAGAGACAGGAAAAATAGCCTGATGAGTCATCAAAGAAAGGATGATTTGGTCTGGTGCAGTCAGGCTGCATCCCGGGGAGCTCAGGTTGGGAGATGGGAGCATTGTCGTGGTATCATAGGGGATTTCTCTCCAGCCTAGTTTGGTCCTGCCAGTGGGTAGAACAGTGATGTTGGGACAACCTTCTCTGTCAGCGGGGGCTCAAGGCCTACTTGATTAATCCTCCAGAACTAACTGATTTTATGACTTATAGTTTCCAGCAGACATAGGCAGCCATGTTAGCTCCCTGACAACCCACAAATTAGCAGCTGAGGATGACAAAGGAGTCAGAAATCATTCAGTCCACTGGCTGACTATTCCATTCAGCAGGAAATGTGTTAAAATGAGGAACTCAGAATGTCTCAGTATCAGGGCTATGATCATATTTTCTTAAAGACTTCCAGGAGGCTTCCATCATCAGCTTGGCTTGGGAAGCATTGGTTCAGTCTCCTCATTTGTCTTTGTAGATAAGGAAATGTAGGCTAAGGAAGCTCAAACCATTAGCTACAGATCACAGAACTGATTTACGACAGATCTGGAGCAGGAGCCCAGGCCACTTGACTCTGTTTAATGGACATTTCCTTGATGCCTTGGGCTCTGTCCAGTGAGTTGGATGGGGAGGGGCAGAGCTAAGTTGGGAAAGCTCCGTGCCATTCCTACCACTTCATCTGAAACAGTGCCTTTCTTTCTTTCTTTCTTTCTTTCTTTCTTTCTTTCTTTCTTTCTTTCTTTCTTTTTGTATTCTCCTATTCTAAGGTCTTTTTCTTGACCAATGGACTCTGTGGCCAAAATGTTCCAAGCCTTTCATCATAGACTGAGAAAGCGAGCAAACCCAAATCTACCACCTCTCTACCTCCAAGAGGAAAAGGCATTTGAATGGGTCCTAGGCCAGGTTAGTGTCCTGGTTTCCTTTCATGAGAGAAGGGTCTCAGGCTGGGGGATTAGGAATGTTAATATTTAGAAAAGATTAGGTGGTTATTATCAAAGTCCTGTTACACAGAGAATATTCAAGAACTGACAACCTACTCGTCAGTAGTTCAGGAATGAGGATGAGGCCAGCACTGCCTTGTAGGTGGGACAATGAAATGTCTGTTTTCTTGTCTTGTCTCTACCCTTCTTAGCTGAATGAACTTGACAACTTACTTCCCCACAACAGCCCCCATTTCCACACCTATAAAATGAAATTGCTCAGGCTAGATAATCCCTGGGCTGTAGTGGTTCTCAAACTTGTCTACACATTAGAGTCATCTGGGACACTTTAAAAAAATCCTGGTGTACTGATATGTGAGTCCCATCCACTGAGAATCTGGATATCATTGCCCTGGTATGCATCTTGGGCATTAGGATTTTTATTTTTAAAGATTTTATTTATTTATTTGAGAGAGAGACAGTGAGAGAGAGCATGAGCGAGGAGAAGGTCAGAGGGAGAAGCAGACTCCCCATGGAGCTGGGAGCCCGATGCGGGACTCGATCCTGGGACTCCGGGATCATGACCTGAGCCAAAGGCAGTCGTCCAACCAACTGAGCCACCCAGGCGCCCCAAGGGCATTAGGATTTTTAAAAGCTCCCCTGGTGATTTTGATGTGTAGCCAAGGTTGAAGATAATGGTCTAGAGAGCAATAGTTCTCATAGTATAGCCCATACCAACAGCACCAACTGGGAACTTGTTGGAAATATAAATTCTCAGGCCCATTCCAGACCTACTAAATCAGAAAAGCTGGAAACAGTGCCCAGACATCTGTGTTTCTGATTCTGATGTGCACTGAAAATTTAGGGATCACTGAGCTAGAGATCTCTGAATATCTTATCAGGAAAAGGGTTAATCAACTTTGAACTAGAGGTAGGCCCATGCGTGGGAGCACCTGTTTGGAGAAGGGTAAAGAATGCAAGATAATGAGACAAAAAAGCTAATTGCCCAGAGCCAGCTAAAGTTATGGTCAAAATATTAGAAAAGGATTTCTCTTAGGTCTTTTATTGCCATGTGCTCTTTGAAGAGAGAAACGTTTGATTTTAAAAATGTATATATTGCTAAATGTTTTGAAATTTCTGTTAAACATGTTTATTGAGGAAAACTGGCCCTCTGAAAATGGCTGACATCATTTCTGTGAGAAAGTATGAGTTGGATCATGGGAGACAGCACTCGGATCCCTTTGGTCCCACTCAAGGAGAACAGCTTTGTAAATACCAGAGTTCAAGACTCAGCTCCCCGGCAGGCTGTGCCTAGAACAAACAGACAAATGCAAGAGCTATCTTTCCCATCGACTTTCCAGAGGAGGCTGTGGGTTATACTCACTAATCATAAGCACACAGAGGGCTCAGTTTCTCTAAACTAGGTATTTTCTTTTTTCCATCCAGCCGGGGGCCATTGAGACTGCCATGGGAGACTTGAAAGGGCACATAGCCGAGACTTCTGGAGAGAAAATTCAAGGCTTCTGGCTCTTGACAGAGTGAGTAGTTATGGCTAAGTGAAGGGCAGTGGAAATCTGGCATTTTCCTTAAGACCACTGTAACAAAATAGGAGACAGACATGTGAAAGAATTTATTCTGGATGCCAGGTAAGATCATTGATTGACATATCCCCCAGTTAGAGAGTAAAGTTTCATGGTGCCCTATGGCTGATGCATGGCGAGGTTGGACTCTTGGTGAGTCGCTTCACTCAGCTATCACTCTGACTTTCTTACAGGCCCTCATCATGGCTCTCAAGGACTATTGCAGGGGCCTCCTCACCCACCTCTTTGGTTATAATCTGTTTCTTATAAATACTTTCCTTCCAGCACATCAGACTACTAACCCATCACACTCTGGGGACAGTGGAAAAGAAGGTTAAAAAGATGAATGAGGTCAATGTATACAGTTTAAATTTTATCTTTTGTGTAATAACCTGGGCCATGAAACTAGGGAAATCATGCAGGATAGAGAAGACAGGCCGCCAGTCCAGAGTTAGGATAAAAACCAAGTCTAACACTTGATTCCTTTCCTTTAATAAATGTTCTATTCATCCTAAGGCCTATCTTAGCTCTAAGGGCTTTAATTGCAAATGACACCAAGTAGATGGTTATCTTTGTGTCTTGCCCTGAGATTCTAGAATCTGTGACTTTTACCAGCAGACTATTAGGAATGCCATGGTATTTACAATGATAAAGGAATATATTCACATATATTCACATAATAATATATTCATATAATAAGAGAAAGAGGCATCTCTTTTCTGCTACAGAATAGCAGTAATATATTCATATAATAGAATTTACATAATAACAGAAAGAAGCACCTCTTTCCTCCTACAGAATCCATAATATTAAATGGAGACTGTACTTAGAACTCCATTTTGGATACTCAGTTGATTCAGTAAGGTTTCCGGCTTCAAAGAGTCCAGAAGAAAAGCTCAGTAATTTGTATGCTTTGAGTAGAGAATCATTTAATCTTTCACCCCTGGGCAGGACATCTTCTTTAACCAAGTTTTTTGGAGGGGAGGGGTGGGGATAAGTGGGGGGATGGGTAACACTTGAATGTTCAACCTTCCTAGCCAACAAAACTCCTTCAGTCAGTGGAATGTAGAATCAGATCACCTGTGGATCCATCTGACTGACCACCATCTTCCATTATTGTTTCAAATGGGTTCTAAGAATTGAGTGAAAATGAGTTTGGAAAACCAACCTGACCATTTCTGAGCATTTGTTTCTTCATGTATACCCTGGAGATAATAATATGCATCTGAGGAATTATTACAAGAGCTAAATAAGATGGCATGGTAAAATTCTTAGCAAAGTCCCCAGCCCACAGTGGATTTTCAACAGATGTCAGTGTCTCTCCTCTGTTCACAAGTTCTAACTATTGGTAAAGGCCTTCTGTTTTTGTTTGTTTGGTTGTCCTTGCCTTGATTCCTGTCCCATCCATCTCTATCTCCTTCATCCCTGGGTTATCTCTAATGAAAAGAAAAATCTATAATTCAGGTTTTTTGCTGATTGACTTTTACCAATGCACATTTCATACCCACCTTCCATCTGCAAAGTAAAATTTGATTTGTGCAAATAAAATGTCTACCTTGATTAGGACTGATGTCTACTTAAAATCTGAAGGTCTAATCAGAAATAGACTCCTATTTTTTCTACAGTGCATTTTATTGATTAGAAAAAAATGTACAAACCCAGTCTTTCAAGATCAGGGGTGGCATTTTGAATTCTCAAATAATAGAATCAGCAATTTCTTTAATAGTATATGTTTGAATTGTCTTATTTGTATAGAAATTTGGCTTTATGTTTGTTTGTTTGTTTAAATGTCTTTGTTCAGTGATTATAAAGGCCTAGGTATATCATTGTCCAAAGATAAATGTGTGATCTGCATTGAGACTTAGCATCATAATTCTGTTTGATTTAACATCAACTAGGATGATTAATAAATCCAGGAGTTTTCAGATAAATATGGACAGTTGTGCCCCAAAGACCCAAGTTTTACACTTAGCTCTGAACCTAATGGGAAGTTCAAAGAGTTGGTAAGGACTATCTGGCAACTGTTTCTCTTTTGCTTTGTGGTATTTCTTTATATCATAGACAGTAATGAGGGATGTATCTTGTTCATGTGGAATTTTAAGCAATTGTTGTTCCCTGTCAGACTTTCTCTCATTTGCACTTTGAAACCATTTCTCCTCTTTTATTATTTTTTAAAAGGATTTTATTTATTTATTTTTAGAGAGAGAGTGCAAGAAAGCAGAGGGGAGGGACAGAGGGGGAAGGAGAGGGAGAGAAAATCCAAAGCAGACTGCATGCTGAGCATGGAGCCTGAGATGGGGCTCAATCCTAAGACCCTAAGATCATGGCCTGAGCTGAAACCAAATGTCAGATGCTTAACCAGCTAAGCCAGCCAGGTGCTCCTCATTTCCCCTCTGTAAATGGTAGTTCCTTTTTATTCTCTTTGGTCTTCCTCTCTGCCAAAATCCTTTTACACCTCTTCCCACACTCCATCTAAAGCTACTTAAAAGAAAAATTATTTATTTGCTTTTATTAACATGAATTATTTGTTTCAGGGGTACAGGTCTTTGATTCATCAGTCTTATGCAATTAAGTCATTTCTACCATAGTAAGAATTTGCTGTTTGCTTTTCTTTGCCTGTTAAGCCTTAAAGTTGGTTCAGACCGCCTTCTTGTCATGGAACGAGCTGCCAGTTGTAAATAAGATGGGTCAGGCATCTGGGCTAAATGAATAGGCTCTGAGTCACTTTGACTGTTCAAGCAGAAGATGGGAGGCATTTGTCAAAGGAAGGGCACGCCTAGACCTTCTGAATGACCTTTCACACTTAAGTTTTCTTAGTGCACCAATGTAGGGAAAGCAAACACAACAATAAAAACAATCAAACATAACCCCAAATCCCCAAAATGACAACAGCAAAGCAAAGCAAAACAAAACAAAACAACATGCCTAAACAAACCTATAAATATTCAGGCCCAGAAAGGTGAGAGCCTGGGGCTACTCTTGCCTCCTTCTCTCTTTTTTTTAATGGGATGAGACCCATCCATTTAGTTCTTATGAGTTGCAGAGACTGTTCTATAGATCAGCTTCCCCAACTGCACCAACCACACAAGGCTCTTGTCAAGTGTAAGGCTTTTGTGTGTGTGGTAGAAATGACTGGGCTTTATGCACATCAACGGTTAGCTCCTTTTATGGAAATGAGAAGCCCCTAGCTACTATCCAGCAATTTTTAAAGAATGTTTGCTTTCAAACAAGTTTTTCAGTTTCAGAATGTAAGAGTGAAGACTCCTTTAAACTATAGGGCACATGACAAGCTAGCTTGGTGTCCATGAACTTGCTTTATGTGCGTGACAGCCTTGCTGGTTTTGTGACTGCCATTTGATAGGTGAGAACTGGAGGTGAAGGAGGAGGAAGTAGGCAGATGAAGAGCATATAACAGATAAAGCAAAGAAGGCAGACTGCATTCTTGCACTAGCTGGGTTCTGATTCTTGCCCAAAGGATGTGATGTGATGTGTAGATGTGGGGTGATTAATGAGCTCAGCTCAACCTTTAAGTGGTGAGTCCCAGAAGTGGTTTGATACAGGAGGGTGATGTGGGTGGGCATGATCGTGAGGGCTAAAGGGCCCTGAGTATCTTGTTTAAGAACTTAGATTCTGCCCTGTAGGCTACGGGGTGGCACTGATGGGTAACCAAAGTGTGACTCTATTTCTACTTTATAAGGCTCTCTAAAGGCTCACAATCCCTTATCTAAAACTTTTGGAACCAGATATGAATCAGATTGAGAATTTTTCAAATTTTTGAAAGGGAAAACAATGCATATGTGTTTTATCTGATGTCCCCAGGAGAGGTCTGGGACAGCCCTCCATAATCAAGCACATGAACATTTTTTTCAGGAAAATACGTGACATTAAAAGTAGAGTGATAGGCTGCATGAGGGTTCAGATCTGGCTTGCATCACAGTCGCCATTTTCAGGGCTTTATTGAATTTGGAATCATGGCTGACAGAGTAGGGTGTGTACATCTTTGACATGTGAAGGATCAGCGTACAGGGGTGGAGGGGCAGGAAGTCTGGCTGATGGATTAGAAACCACGCGGTATCAGCGGAATCCAGTCCAGTGACGGCCTGCACCGGTTCACGCAGGCTTATGACCGGTGAATGTTACCATTTCAGCAATGTTGAGAGCTGATTGTTAATTATTGAAACATAAAATTCCACACCAAGCAAATTCAATATAAAGCAAACATAATGAACTCAAGCCTCTTTACTTTCTGACGTTCTTGATTTCACTTTGTTGTTCCATTTGCTCTTCATGCTTCTGGTATTTGTATCATGGAAATGCTACAGGAAGGGGTATTACCGCACACCTCTTCTTAGCTATACCTTCCATGCCGCCATATTGGTCACTTGGAATCAGCCCTGGTGGCAGTGAGTAAACCATGGAAGTCAGCAAATATGAGAGATTAGAGCTCGATGTTTGGCTCCGTGGACTGTCTGAACTCCAGAAAACAAGAGAGAATGTGGGGATAAAAATATATGTTTATAAAAAATAAAAAATTAAAAAAAAAAAAAATAAAAATAAAAAGCCGATGAAATTCAAAAGTATGTCATGTCTGTGGCTGTGATACTATAATAATATACCAAAAAATTGAAATATTTTTCCAGCATTTAGGGGAAAAAAAAAACCCCAAGAACCTATTATCCTGTTCCATGAAAGTCACTTTTTTCACGGAAAAGGGGGTGAACCCTGAATAGGCAGCTGAGGAAAGCTTACTGCCAAGCAGAGGCTGCAAGGCTGCTGAGGGTCCATGTTCTGGGCCTGAGGCTAGGGCCCAGGCCATTGCTGCTCTCACACCTGACTGCTGACCCCCAGTATGAGCTGGAAATTATAAAAATCCACCTTTTTCTATTTCATCCCTCTTGTGCTCTCTACTGCAAAAGTGTAACATTGGGCACACATTAAAGAAGAAATGCTTCACAGAATTCTGTTCAGCATAGAGCATGTGCTGAAGGGTGCATTTGGGATTGAGAGGTGAACTAATAACCTACAGAGCTGGACTTTGTGGATCTCTGTGTTTAACCATCTGTGAGGGAAGAGTTCAGGGCAGCTGGTGGTCTTTGGCCTGGGAAACAGATGGGTTCACTCTACCGCCGTCCCTGGTTTAGAAGGAAAAGAGAACTCTCCTTTATCGAGAACATGCCATATCCCGAACGTCGCAGAAAGAACTTGGTGCATGTAATCTCGTTTAATTATCCAAACAGTCTTGTCGTTTGCTTTTTTAAGAACTCATTGAGTACAGTTTTGGGGCAAAATGTGTGTGAGGTGTCCATAGAGCATCTGCATGGAGATGTTGAGTGTATGGCTTTACATAGGGATCAGGTACTATCTTAAGTGATCCTCACACATTTATTTCTTACAGTCTTGTCTTCTATAGTCTCTAAGGGCATTAAATAGCATTAAGTCAGTAAAGGCACTTTCCAAGGGCTATCACCCCAATTCAGAGGAGCTGCTTTGTGACGTTCTAAATGTATACAGGTAGATTATTCAGTAAAACTAGAAAAATTAGTTTGAAGGCACTTGTGTGGAGGATATGAGGAGGATGGACAGAGAGGCCAAATGAAGAACTGGAGAGATGCAACCATCAACTCCAGCTAGTTCCCAGTTAGCTGAAACTATTAAGAATAGAATCCTAAGAAGACTCTAGTTAGGACCCAGGCCTCCAGCCCAGCCCATCCTGGAGCTTTATATGTTTCTATAGCTATAAAGACAGGATGGTATTTATCTTAACTTTATCTCCTCCTCTCACTGTCCTTCTTGGCCCTACTGGGAAAGAACTTTTTGAAGAAAATGTGTGTATCGTTTCAGAAGTGATCCATTAAGGCAGCACCAAGGAGAACATCTTGACACTCTGTAAGTCTCAAAAATTGTGTTATAATGGCAATGAAGTAGCTCTTCAGTAGAATGAACTCAAGATGTCTTTGTATATGGTACTTAAGGAGGCAGGAGGAGATGGGATCTTTCTCTCCAACACATTAGTCTGAAGTGGTGGGGCGGATATTCTCATTCCTCTTATTCTTAAATGAGAAGTCTTGCCTCCAGTGGCTGGGGGTCAAGTAACTCCCACTCTTCATTTTTGTGGAATATACAGTGTGTTTTATTGTCTGCCTTCCCCTAAACCCACCAAGGTTTCTATCCTAGCACTTTGGCATAATAAATATATGAAACCCAATTCTCTATGTTGAACATACAGACAATACAAAAGAGGTGAAATCAAGGTGGCAATCTCATGTCATAGAGAGTCTTGGATTTGCAGTCAGAAGACTTGGGTTTGAATCCTTCTTCTGCTACTCACTATCAGTGCAGTGAAGTAAACTTAAGTAGGTTTTGGCATTTGTTTTTTTAATTAGGGTATTTTTTTTAATTATGTTATGCTACTCACCATACGGTACATCATTACTTTTTGATGTAGTGTTCCATGACTCATTGTTTGCGTATAACACCCAATGCTCCATGCAATATGTGCCCTCCTTAATACCCATCACTGGGCTAACTCATCCCCCTCCCCCCTCCCCTCTAAAACCCTCAGTTTGTTTCTCAGTGTCCATAGTCTCTCATGGTTTGCCTCCCCCTCTGATTTTCCTGCCTTCGTTTTTTCTACCTTCTCCTAATGTCCTCCATTCTATTCCTTATGTCACACAAATAGGTGAAACCATATAATAATTTACTTTCTCTGCTTGACTTAATTCACTTAGCATAATCTCCTCCAGTCCCATCTATGTTGATGCAAAAGTTGGGTATTCATCCTTCCTGATGGCTAAGTAATATTCCATTGTATACATGGATCATATCTTCTTTATCCCTTCATCTGTTGAAGGACATCTTGGCTCCTTCCAGTTTGGCTGTTGTGGACATTGCTGCTATGAACATTGGGGTACATGTGGCCCTTCTTTTCACTCATCTGTATCTTCAGGGCAAATACCCAGTAGTGCAATTGCTAAGTCGTAGGATACCTCTATTTTTAAGTTTTTGAGGAACCTCCACATTGTTTTCCAAAGTGGCTGCACCAACTTGCATTCCCACCAACAGTGTAAGAGGGTTCCCCTTTCTCCGCAACCTCTCCAACATTTATTGTTTCTTGTCTTATCAATTTTTGCCATTCTAACTAGTGTAAGGTAGTATCTCAATGTGGTATTGATTTGAATTTCCCTGATGGCTAATGATGATGAACATTTTTTCATGTGTCTGTTAGCCATTTGTATGTTTTCTTTTGAGAACTGACTATTCATGTCTTTTGCCCAGTTTTTGACTTGATTATTTGTTTTTTGGGGTGTTGAGTTTGAGAAGTTCTTTATAGATCTTGGATATCAGCCTTTTGTCTGTAGTGTCATTTGCAAAAATCTTCTCCCATTCCCTGGGTTGCCTCTATGTTTTTTTGACTGTTTCCTTTGCTATGTAGAAATCTTTTATCTTGATAAAGTCCCAAAAGTTCATTTTTGCTTTTGTTTCTCTTGCCTATGGAGATGTATCTTGACAGATACATCTTGCTGTGGCCCATGTCAAAGAGGTTGCTGCCTGTGTTCTCCTCTAGGACATTGATGAATTCCTGCCTCACATTGAGGTTTTTCATCCATTTTGAGTTTATCTTGTTTTAATATATTCTTTAGTCCATTAGGAATTCAATGTTCTTGACAGAAGCACAACTATTGTTAATTTTTGATGTATTTTATTCCTGCTTTTCTTCATGCATCTTTGCTAAAGATCAGAAATAATATTAATAAATAACTTACTGAATGTTTAAATTGTACCACATGTTCTGATAAGTGATTTCCCTGCACTTGCCATTATACTGTTATAATACACATGACTTAGATGATCTCTAAATGGCACTTCCCTTGGGCTCTTCCTCATATTTTCCATGTAGCTTTTATAAAGTTACTTGACCATTCATCTATTACTGGGTGATTAATTCCAAACTATCAGTGGCTACAAAAATTTAAGGATTGATATTATTTCGTTTACGTTGAAGCCCTCAGTAAGAGATATTTACCAGTAGGGCAGAGTGAGACTCCACAGTTGGAAAGAGAAATGAAAATATATAAGACATTCTCCGTTTATGTTTTGATTTTTTTAAAAGTCATGTTCTATAGCACTTTGTAGTTAAAAAGTGCTCTTCTTCATTTAATCCAATCTTCATAGGAAACATTACCTCCAGTTTGGAGGTGAGGAAATCAAGGCTCAGAGAATAAGAGAGCTGGGGCTGTAGTGCATTCTGCAGCCCTGACTTTTGCTAAAATGATCCTTTTGATGTTGTGCCCAGATTCCATTTGCGGCCTTTACTGGGTTGTGGTCTGTCGTTCTTCCAGCAGGAACAGGTTGGATAAAATCAGAATTCTGTTTCTTGGGTGGGGTAAATGGAAGGGTGCTTAACTTAGATTTCCCAGAAGAAAGAGCTATCTTGGAAGCTTAAATAAAAAGAGAGCCATCCTGAGAGAGAACGGGATGTTGAGGAACAGACTACTGGAAAGTATTTCCCAGGCACAGGGTGCCCCAGGCACTAATGGATCCCCAAAGCAGCACTGTGGGTGATCACTTTCTTAACTGCGCTCCCATTTGATCCTCAAACAGACCAATGGGGGGAGGCCAGAAGGAACTATTGACTTTATTTTACAGATGAAGAAACCCAGAGATTAAATGACCTGCCTAAGGGCAACCACTTATTAAGGTCACAGTAGGCTTTAACTTCACAGTGCCCCTCACCCAGCCTCCTTGTCTTCTCATTATGTGGCTCATGCTGCTTTTTATGAGTTTTCATCTCTGGAGACAGTGATCACCACAGTTTAAAATTACTTGAATACTCTTTGTGCCTGGGTCCAGTTTCTTTGTTGATTGTGTGCTGTCTGAAGGGAGGAGGACAGATACTCACTGATCAGGTTCAGAGACATTTTCCTGTTTTCCTCTCCAGATCTTACTCTGCTCCTGTTGTTCATTTGACTTTACTTAGTGTTTTCCCCGAATCAACTAAAAAGTCCAATACCTATAGGAGTGGGTGGATGCCTCAAATGGGCTAAGGCCCATCTACGGCCCATCATCTTTTATCTTGTTCCAGTCTAATTGTAAGGAGTATTGAACTACTTTTTAAATGAAAAATACTGCTACTGATAACTTCGGAAAAGTAGAAAGACCCCAAAGAACTCTGGAACCATGGATTTCTGATATTTTTAGTCCTGAGTAATAAACTTACTGTGCAAATTGAGTTGACATTCTGAAGTGTATCTCCTACTCATCCCCATCTATTTTTACATGCATTCTCTTTTAGACCTTTCTACTGAAAGAGTGGTCTTGGAGTGAGTAGCATCAACACCATCTAGGGATTTATTAACAGGGCTCATGCTCGGGACCCACCCCAGACCTACGGAACATGAACCTGAATCTGTTTTCACAGGTTCCCTAGTTGGCTTGTTTGTACATTAAAATTTAAGAAGTTCTTGTTCAGGTCACTCTTGTGCTTATCATCCGAGGAATTTTGTGGCTCCTCACTGCCTACATACTCTTCTGCTGTATCTTTAAAACCCTGTGTATTATGGATTGAATTTGGCTCCCTAGCCCTATTTACTATGATGTCCCTTTACAAATTCTCAAAGTGAACAAATTCTCAAAGTAAACTCAAAGCACATTGGTTTCCTAAAGTTCCCGACACAGTGCTTTGGCATCATAGCCATGATTGTACTCCCTCACTTTATTTCGTATGCCGTTCCCTCCATTCTGTTTGTTCAGAACTTTCTGGATCTTCAGAGGTGATATGTTTATCAAGCCTGTCCATATAATTCTCTCAAAATGTTCCCTTTCTTCTTTCTGGTCACATTATACTCCATAGCATAGGTTACATACTGTGAAGGATTCATCCCTTGAGGCAGAGCCTGATTCTGATTCACATTTATCCAAGCCCATCTCTGCCCACCTCCCAGTAGTGTCTGGCATGTTGGGGCTCAGAACCCATCAGGAACTTGACTTGAATTTAATTCTGATAGAGTCATCTCCTGTTTGAAGCCCTCCACTGACACTAACACGGTCCATCCATTGAGTCCTGCCTCCATTTCCCTGGGCCTCCTAGAGACCCCTTGCTTCCTCTGGTGAAAGCACTCAAGCTGGAAAGTGCCTCAAATCCATTAAGATGTTAATGACCTGTGGCAGGACTCTGGCAGCAACAACAGCACCTCTGTTGCCAGAAACCATTTATACTGGGTGGGTGTTTTCGACAACCACTTAATTAAACACATTGCCTTTCTCTATAAATTCCCCATGGCAGCAGACGCATCCAGATAGCTAATGGTCCCGGAGTGACCTGAATTATAGGACAGCGAGGGCATTTAGTTACTGCAGTCACAGATGTACTTGGAAATGTTTGTTTTCCCAAGACTGCTACCAATTAGGGAGGAGTCAGAAAGAGCCAAGAGGTGAAAAAGTCTGATGCAGATAAATGCCCAGTTCCATCACTTACTAGCCATGTGACAAATCTCTTATATCCTCCAGGCCTCAGTTTTATAAATAATAAAACTATTATTTCATTATTTATATAAATAACATATAAATTATACATAATATATAATAATATATAATACATAAACAACATATTATTTACATTATTGTTTATATTTATAATACATAATATATATGACATATATACTATATATTATTTATATTTATATTATTATTTATTACTTATAAGATGGGGATGGAAAACAGGTTATTAATTTAAGGATTAAATTACTTAATATATGTAGAACACTCACAATGTTTGTAACACCTACAAGGTGTGTATGTACCACCTGAGAGCTGGCTTTTCTTATTATTATTGTTATTGTTATTATTTATATTGACTCATTCATGCATTCATTTGTGTATTCACCAAGCTCCTCCCATAAGCCAGACTCCACCCTAAGTGATGAAAATACCAAAATAACAAGACAAGATTTTTTGCTCAGGGAGCTCTCAGTCTGGAGGGAAGGAGGATATGTAAATGAAGTCAGCATATAATATATGTTGATATACAGCCCTGCAAATGATCTTTCAGGAGCATAGAACTTTGCATTCGTATTGTTGACTTAGGTAAAGGAGATACCCAAGATTAAAGAAGAAAGAGAAACTTCCAAAAATATATGATGAAGAAGAACTTCCGAGGAAGAGGGAAAGAACATGTGTAGAATAACAGACATAGGCTCTAGGAACCACAAATTGTTCAGTGTATCTGGGTTATAGTGATCCATAGTAAGAGAGAGAGCTAGAAACAAGCTAGGAAGGTAGAAAGGAAGCAGAAAGTCAGGAATTTTGAATGCCAGGGCTAAGGAGTTTGGATTGCATTTTTTTCCTGCATTTTTTTCCATCCATGGAGATCCATTCAAATGCTTTAAATTGATTATGTATTCCCAATTTGCCAACATCATGTCACTCCCCATTACCTCATACTGGCCCCTCTTTATTCCCTTGTTGCAGTGATGGGTGGTGCTCTCTTCCAGTCATGAGCGCCAACAGTAGGCCTCTCATGATCAGTGACCGTAGCTTGGCATCTTGAAATCAGTGTACTAGGAAAATATATACCAAAGAAATGAAATGGGGGCATCATCACTATCATTACTATTATTTTAGAAAGAGTTTACAGTTTACAACACTCCACTGCCGTTATGTTTCCTTCATGACCACCATAGGCATTTCTTTCTTGAGTTACTGAAAGATATCAAACAGGGTCTTGACATTTTTAGAAAGGTAATAGGTTCTGAAAATGATTTACCAATAATCTAAAGTTAATCTTGATTATTTTGGGACCCGCCAATGTGTGTTTCAGTAAAGAAAATAAATAAGACCTCAACTTTAATATTGAGGCTATCAACGCATTTGGGCCTCTACAGCTGTTATACAAACAACTATTAAAGAGTCTTATGAATAAACATGTTGCCTGATTCACAAACAGCAAATTGTGTTTACTCTATGAGGTACCTAGGCTGTCCTCAAATGCCCTGTTTTAGGGAACATAGGGTGAGTCTAAGAAGAGTAATCTGTGTGAAGAAGCGGGAACTTCTGCTTCCACTGGTCTCTTTAGTAGGAAGAACAAAAAAGTTTAAGAAATGAAATGCTGTGCTTTTTGAATTAATAAAAATGTAGACATTTGAGCAAAGACAATTACCCAGGGCAAAGAAAGACTTATATAATGATAAAAGGGTCAATCTACCAAGAAGACAGAACAACCGTAAATGTGCCTACACCAAACAAGAGAACTGTAAAATATGTGAAATGAAAACTAATAGCATGGGAAGAAGAAATGGACTAATCCATGATTCTAGTTAGAGACTTCAATGCCATTCCCTTAATAAACAATATGACAAATACACTGAAAGTTGGCAAGGATTTAGAAGAACTCCCAATACCAACAGAACCCAATAGGCATTTATAGAACACTGCACCCAGAAAAAGCAGAATTAATGTTTTTTTTAAGTACCCAGAGAATATCTACCAAGATCCAACATCTCCTGAGCCATAAAACATACCTCACCAAATTTAAAATAATTGAAATAATTCAGAAAGTATTCTTCTACCACAATGGAATGAAACAAGAAATTAATAACTGGAAGAGAACAGCAAAATCTCCAAACCGTTAGAATCAACACATTTCTAAACAATCCAAGAGTTTCAAAGAAAAAGGAAGTTTCAAAGGAAATCAAAAGTATATTGAAGCTGAGTTCAAGTAAACATATAACATATGTGAGATTCAGATAAAGCAGTCCTGAGAAATTTGTAGCACTAATGGAAGAATGCTAAAGGCAACTGAGGAAAAGTCTCAAACCAATAACCCAAGCTCCTGCATCAAGAAACTAGAAAACAACAACAATAAGAAAACAAACTTAATAGTAAAAGAAGGAAGGAAATAATAAGGATAAGCGTAGAAGTCAATAATAATTTTAAAAAATAGAGAAAATTAATGAAGGAAACGTTGGTTTTCTGAAAAGTTCAATAAAATTGAGAAACTTTTAACAAAGCTGACAAAGAAAAAAAGAAATAGGATACAGATTATTAATATCAGAAGTGAAATGGAATATCCCTACAGACCCTGCAAACAACACAATAATAAGTGCAAGAAATAATAAGTGATCATAGCTAAAAGCTCTACACACATAAATTTGCCAATTTAGAAGAAATGGATCAATTCCTCAAAATACTCTACTGACCACAACTCGCTCAATATGAAGCAGATAACTTCAGTAGCTCTACAACAATTAGGAAATTGAATTTATAATTAAAGATGCTCCCCAAAAAGAAATCCCCCAGCTGAGGTGATTTCACTGGAGAATTCTATGAAATGTTTAGAGACGAATGAGCACCAATTTACATAATCTTCCTCAGAAAATAGAAGAGGAAGAAACAATTCCCAGCTCATTCTGTGAAGACAGTATTAACCTGATACCAAATCCAGACGAAGACAGTCACAACTAAAACTACAAACCTCTATCTGTCATGAATATAAATGCAAAAATTCTTATTGAAATGTTAGCAAATAGAAATTAAGTAACATATAAAAATAATTATATATCATGACAAAGTAGGGTTTATTCGAGGGATATAAAACTGGTTCAGTATTGGAAAATTAATCAGTGTAATCTACCACATTAACTGGCTAAAGAAGAAAAATTACATGATCAGATAAAATGATGCTGAGAAAGCATTTGGCAAAATTAAACACACACATTTCTGATAAAAGACCTCAAAAATATGCAGCAGGAACTTTTTTGATTTGCTGAAGAATATTTATTAACACCTGTAATTAACAGCTGCTAGTGGGAAAAGACTAGTGCTTTCTTTCTCCTTAAGACTGGGAAGAAAGCAAAAGAGTCAACTCTCAACTACCAGTATTTAACTTGGTAGTGGAAGCTCTAGCCAGCACAATAAGGCAAGAAAAGGAAATAAAAGCCACACAGATAAGAAAGGAAGAAATAAAAATTGTCCTTAATTGTAGATGGCATGAAAATCTTTGTAGAAAAACCCAAGAAATCTACAACAAAATTCCCAGAAGTAATAAATTACTTTAGTGAAGTTGCAGGGTACAGGATCATATGAAATCAGCTGTATTTCTATAGGCTAGCATTCAAGAAGTGAAAACAAATTAAAAATACAGTAACATTTATAATTATCCAAAGAAAGAAATATGTAAGTGTAAATATAATAAAATATGTATAGGATTTGGCATGCTGAAAACTACCAAATGCTGATGAACGAAGTCAAAGACCTCAATAAGTGAGAGACATACCATATTCATAGATCTGAAGATGCAGAATAGTCAAGATATCAATTCTCCAATGTTTGACCTGTAGGTTTAACATGATTCCTTTCAAAATCTCAGCAAGGTTTTTTGCAGCTATAAACAATACATTCTAAAATTTTTATAGAGACCTAGGAATCAGAATAGCTGGAACAGTTCTGAAAATGAAGACTAAAGTGCATTTCACTGACCGCTCCTATGTTCTGCTCTGTGACTTCAGTCCCTGGCCATAGCTGATTGGACAAATTGAGGAGCCGATCCATTAACTGGCCCATGATCCAAAAAGATGGCTCAAAGGAAAGCTCAGGACTAAAAGAATTCTAGATCTTGAGCATTTGAACAGGGAGGAACAGCTATCATGGCTATGAAAGTGGGTCTGGAAGTTCATGTCCAGTTAGGAAACAAAGGTCATAGGCAAGATGAAATTAAAGAGGAACAAACACTGGTAGTAAGCAAGGGAACATGGCAATCAAGAGGAAACATGCAATGTGCAGAGAGACCCAGAAATCATGATAGAGACAGCCCCCGAGGGAATAGCTTTTGATCCTTGTGGCTTTCCAGCTTTCATAAAGTCCAACTGCGCAATGGTTCCTGCTCTTGGATTTCTGTGGGATTCCTCAGAGTATTTATATATCTCCTCTTTCTGGGCTCGCCCAATCTGGGCTGTGTCTTCTGTACCCGAAGAGCTGAACTGACATGGTGCAGTAAATAGACATCTCTCCCAGTTAAAAAGAATAATACAATGGAGGTGGCACAAAGTGAGCATTTGCTGTATCTTGTCCCACTGTTCTTTCTTCTCTGCCGCCTTCTCAAAATTAGGCCTTGTTCTCTTGCCAGCTTTTTTGGCTTCTGATCAAGTGAATATCCCCAAAGTCAATTCAGGGGAGGAGAGAGCTCCTCAGGGGGTGGGCCTCCTGTTAGCCCCTGGTGCGCTGGGGGGACTTGAGCTATTCAACAGCTATTCAGTCGTTCTGTGGAGAAGAGAGAAGGATGGGGTGTGCCCAGAGTCTTTTCTTCTGTGTAGCTTTTAAAATACCCTCTTACTGATGGTACTGTGACAGGGAGAGCAAAGTTGCCTGGCTGTATATGAAAAATAAGTGGGAGAAGCAGCTGGATGGGATGTATATTGCCTGGGCTAGGGGTGTCCAAAGAGCTGGATTCTAGTCTTGCCTCTGTTACTCAGTACTAGGTGCATGTTGCTTTATTGGGGCTTGGTTTCTCCATCTGTAAAGTGGAGGATAACAACCGTTTACTATGAAAGACATTCATAAATCACGAAGAAACTGTAGTTGTTCCAGCATGGGATGTGGCTTCCGTTTACCTCTCCCTCCGCTCTCCTCCTTGCTCCCTTCACCTTGGTCATGCCGACTTCCTTGATGTTCTATGAAATGTGCTGGAGCCTGTCTCTGGGCGTTTGCACTAGCTCTTCACTTCACCTAGATATAATTTCCACAGATACCCTCATCTCCCTTTTACCTAGGTCTTCACATTTACGTGTCCATTTCCTTTTGTCTGTGTGCCTTCCTAGAATGTAAGCACGAGAGGAACAGGGGCTTGTTTGGCTCACCACTATACCAGTAGAGCCTGGAGCATAATTATGGCTCAATAAATATTTGTTGGATCATTAAAGGGGATTATGTCTGGACTGGATATCTAGTATTGCTTCTCTAAAGAAAGACCTTCCTTGGGGCATCTGAGTGTCTTAGTTGGTTAAGTGTCTGACTCTTGATTTTGGCTCAGGTCATGACCTCAGCGTCATGAGATCCAGTCCTGCTTTGGGTTTCACACTCAGTGTGGTCTGATTGAGATTCTCTCCTTCTCCCTCTACTCCTCTTCCCTGCCTGCACACACTCTCTCTCTCAAATAAATAGAATCTTAAGCAGGCTTCACATATGGGGCAAAACTCTACTTGGGGCCGCATCTCATGACCCTGGGATCATGCCTGGAGATGAAATCAAGAGTCTGATTCTAAACCAACTAAGTTACCCAGGTGCCCCTGCTGCAAAAGTGTTTAAAGGGAATTTAAAAGAATTCTTTATCATCATTTTCTCCTCCTCCTTCTTCATCACCATCATCATCATCACCATCACCATCACCATCATATTAATAGTCAATGAAAACTAAGTGCATTGGGGCGCCTGGGTGGCTCAGTGGGTTAGGCCGCTGCCTTCGGCTCAGGTCATGATCTCAGGGTCCTGGGATCGAGTCCCACATCGGGCTCTCTGCTCAGCAGGGAGCCTGCTTCCCTCTCTCTCTCTCTCTCTCTCTCTCTCTGCCAGTCTCTCTGCCTACCTGTGATCTCTCTCTGTCAAAAAAAAAAAAAAAATCTTTAAAAAAAAAAACAACTAAGTGCATTATGTGTGCTTTGCATTCTACTAAATGCTGTGTAACACTATTTTAAAAATTCACAACAACCCTATGAAGTATATCTACATTATTATTATTTTCATTTTAGAGATGTGGAAAATGGATTTTAGAAAAGATAAGTAACTTCTGTAAGATCTCACAGCTAGTAAGATTCAGAACTGCATCTCTAACTCTGGTCTGTGTGACAGGAAGCCCACTATTGCTCAGGAATCTAGCACTTGAAATGTACCATGAAATGAAGACCCATTTGTGGTTAAAATGAGTCTAATGCTCACAGGAGTATCGGCAAAACTACTGATCAAGGGCTGTTTGTCTTCAGGACAGGGACATTAAAAAAAAAAAAAATTAACATTCACAAAGCAATTTCTGGTACACCAGGACTAGGTTGGGACTATGACATAATATAATGATCCTTTCTGGTTAGTTATTTTGGCTGGGAGACTAAGAAGCAGAAGAGGTTCACTCCTGGTGGTTAAAGAACTTTTGATAAAGTGATGGTGGTCATGATTAATTATTTGCATTGGTAAAGTAATCTTTAGAAATACTCTGTAGCATTCTACTCTGGAAAGTTGGGTAAATCCACACATCTTCCAGTGCCACCTTTAAATTCTTTGGGTTTAGGCTCAAAATGGTTTCACCTCAGTGCCTGAGGAATCAGCTCCTGACAATGTCTTGACATTTCAAAACCTTGGTTCTGCCTCTGGATGTCTTTTAAAAGGATAGATGCCCAGAGGCACCTGGGTGGCTCAGTTGGTTAAGCCACTGCCTTCAGCTCAGGTCATGATCCCGGAGTCCTGGGATCGACAGGCTCCTGGGATCGACAGGCTCCAGCTCTACGGGGAGTCTGCTTCTCCCTCTGACCTTCTCCTCTCTCATGCTCTCTCTCTCAAATAAATAAATAAAATCTTAAAAAAAAAGGAAGGATAGAGGCCCAGGATTCCAGCTCAGCAACTCTGAATCAGAATCCTCCTGGGTTCTACCTTCTCTTTTTATGGTAAATCTGTTTTCATGAATTTCCTTTACATACTGTGCAAACATGTGTGTTCTAACAAGTCATTCTGTACATGTCATTGTGTGTCTTTGCACCTACTGTTCCCTCTATCTAAAATTAATTAATCCACCTTCTGCATCAAGTTATTTCAAAATAATTCTTCAAGCACACTATATCCAGAGCCTTGCCTCATTTCCTTGGGAGTTTTAAGTACCTTTCAGTAGCAGAGTGGTTCATCAAAAGTATGTTTTCTAGAGTCAGACACCCTCAGTGTGAATTGTAGTTCCAGAATTGGGCAAGTTATTTCACCTCTTTATGTTTTCTTTCCTCATCTATAAAATGGGGATAATGACACATCCTCATGGGTTTTCTGTGAGCATAAATGAAGTAATTTATACAAAGAATTTAGTCCAAAATCTTACAAAGTAAACATTAAATCAATAGTAGGCAGCTGGGATTTCCATAGCGTTGTATACAAGCTTTCACATTATTATTTATCACTCAATACCATAGTACTGATTTATGTTCTCCCACATTAGAATATAAGCTTTTAAGAACAGGAAAAATTGAGGAGGACTTTACAGTGTGAGCACCTACATAATGTCTTTAATAAAACACAACTGACCTTAGAACAATGAAGGGATTTTGGGTACTGAGTCAAAAATCCATCTATAACTTTTGGCTCCCCAAACTTTACCAAGAGCCCACCGTTGACTAGAAAGCTTACTAATAACACACTCAATGAACACCATTTTGAATGTTATATATGTTCTTACAATAAAGTAGGCTAGAGAAAAGAAAATGCTATTAAGAAAATCAAAATACACTTACACTACTGTACTCTGTTTACCAAAAAATCTGCATATAAGTGGACCCACACAGTTAAAACCTACGTTGTTCAAGTATCAAGTGTATAAACACTCAGCAATATTAATTGATTACATGATGAGATTTCATTACCTTCCTAATAAGTGGTGTTTTTGTAGAGAGGAGAGCATAAGGGTTTAAGGTGGAACATACCTTGGATGAATCCAGGCTATATTATTTGGAACAATTTAGCTTCCTTTATTAGTCAACGTGGGTTGCTGTGACAAAATGCCCATAGAGTCTGTTAAATGACAGACATTTATTTCTCACAGTTCTGGGGACTGGGAAGTCTAAGATCAAGATGCCCACAGATTTGGTTCTCAGTGAGAGCTTTTTTTCCTGGCTTGCCTTCTCATTGTATCTTCACATCCTGGAGGGAGAAAATTCTGTCTCTTCCTCTTCTTCTTCTTCTTCTTCTTCTTTTTTTTTTTTTTTTTAAAAAGATTGTATTTATTTGACAGAGAGAGAGAGAGAGAGAGAGATCACAAGTAGGCAGAGAGGCAGGCAGAGAGAGAAGGGGAAGCAGGCTCGCTACGGAGCAGAGAGCCCGATGCGGGCTCGATCCCAGGACCCTGGGATAATGATCTTAGCCGAAGGCAGAGGCTCTTCCTCTTTCTATAAGGCCTATAATCTCATGGGGGGAGCTCCATCTCCATGACGTCATCTACACCTAATCACCTCTGAATGGCCTCACTGCTTAGTACCGTCATTTTGGAAGTTAGAGCTTCAACATCGGAATTTTGAGGGGAAATAAATATTCAGTCTGTTATACCTCCCTGAGTCTCCATTTCCTCACCTGTACTCATCCAGACTGTTCGATGCAGATTAAAACAGGTAATATTTGTGTAATATCTAGCACACTACCTGATCCAGAGAAGACCCCCAATAAATGAAGGCTTTTGATTATAACCTAAGAAAAATGCATGGCAGAATTATTCATATGCGTGTAGATCTCAGAAGCTTTAGAATTGGCATGTATATGGGTGTATATATACACCCATATATATATTTGCATATACACATACACACACATATAAATTATATATGTGTATAATTTCCCAACTAAAAACTGATTGTTTATAGTTTCATTATATCTTTTAGAATTCAAAGACTCCATTGTTTTCTGAGGGAAAAAATGGCCATGTTTTTTCTTACTCGGGAAAAAAAAACAGTCTTTGTGGGTACATGAATGGATGTTTCCAGGTCTATCCTGTCTATGTTTTATGGGGACACTTTGTCTATCCTACAGTGTATACATTAAGGAAGTGTTAAACACACACACACACAACTTATACTCCTGAAAACTTTTTGCATGTGTTTATTCCCAAGAATCATTCCTGCTTTGCAACGTATGTTTTTTCAGCACAAAGATCTTACACCTAACAGCAGGAAATGAAGTGTTGATAAAAGAATGTTCTTCAAGGGCATGAAATAGGTAGATTCCTGGGGTTCCTTTTCCTCAGCCCTGTAAACAGGGGCTGGGAATCTGGAGACCTGAGTCTGTGGACTTGTGTTAATATTATAAAATCTCGTCACAACTTTAGGTGCCATATTAGTTCTTCCATACATGATTTCATCTCATGTCTTAGAAAATTGTGTATTCCTTAAGAGCAGAATATTCTTCTCACTATTCCCAGTAGCTACCACAGAACTTGGAACATGCCTAGCTCTGTGGGGTAGTGGGGAGAAAACCGAACCACAGGAAGTCAGGTTAGGGGATCTGAGAACAAAGAAGGTTTGTGGGCATCGGGTTTTTATTAGAATACCGTGTTTACTTGGAGGGTCCCCTATTTTAAACAAATTGGAGAGTGCCCAGGAAAGAATAACCAAATGATTGAAAGAATTTAATGTGGATTATTTAGCTACAGGTTTTTTAAGACTTCACTTAACCCAGGGGGAGGAAAATTGCTTTGCTTCAATGCCATGCATTTTTCATCTGTTTATGTTTCAAGAGCAAACCCAAATTGGATTCTCTTCAGGGCCTGGAACCCAGTGGGTGCTCAGGGAATATGTGTGGAATGAATGATTCAGTGTTTTCCTCCTGGGTTGCCGATTTCTGGCTAGCCAAGAAACTGTCTTCCTCTTTTAAGGTCTGGGCTGTGCTAAGAGGCTGGAGGGACACACGAAGGAAGATGAATTTGTAAACGAGGTATAGTCAGTCTATTCAGTATTAGGGAAGATGTTTCTACTGAATGGTGTGTGTGTGTGTGTGTGTGTGTGTGTGTGTGTGTGTACATACATGCATGTGTGTAAGTGTGAAGGAATAATGTTAGAAAAAATATTTTGGGACGAAAATCATTTCTAAACCACAAATTAGTGTGACACAGCCTTAAAAGAGCAACTGAAAGTATTGTTGGGGTAGGGCTGGGGCCACAAGGAAAGCATCTGGATGGTTTGAGTGACCACGTAGGGGCTCTGGAAACTTGCTCTGCCGGGTTGCCTGTCATTGCTGGTTCGCTGTTGCCCTCTGCTGGCAAAACTGTTGTCATCCCAGGAAACCACAAATCTGGAGTTCCTAGATTCCCTTTTACACTGGGGTGTCCAGGCCCTTCATCGAATAGGGAAATGACACTAGTGTTGAGGAACAATAGTGGCAACAGGAGATACGGCAAAGCCTCTGCCAGGAGACATTGAGTATCACAACTAAGAGGATGAATCATGGTTTTCGTCTTTCATGCTCTGCTTACTTGCTATGATTTCTATCTCGGCTTTGGTTGGGCATAATGAGGGGACCCAGACAGGACTAAAACACCTCTCTGTACTGGAGGGGGTGGGTGTCGCTCATCAAATGTGGGGAACAGGAGGATATTCTGGAGGTAGACATCACTATAATATAGAGCAGATTGTGACGTGGGCCACAGCTGAGGCTCTGATAAAAAGCTTGTGTGTCTTTTAAAAAAAATTTTTTTTTTAAAGATTTTATTTATTTATTTGACAGAGAGAGAGAGATCACAAGTAGTCAGAGAGGCAGGCAGAGAGGGAGGGGGAAGCAGACTCCCTGCTGAGCAGAGAGCCTAATTCGGGACTCCATCCCAGGACCCTGAGATCAAGACCTGAGCCGAAGGCAGAGGCTTAACCTAGTGAGCCACCCAGGTGCCCCAAGTTTGTGTGTCTTTAATGCAAAGAAAGATGATATCTGCTTTGCAAGAGGTAGGCTGGAGACTGGTGAGGGTGAATCTCCATGAAATAGATAGCATTTAAACTGGGGACTTGAAGGATAGGTGAGGTTATTTTTTTTTAAATATCTTTTTATCATGAAAGTAGAATGTGTTCATTGCCAAAAGAAATTAACTACTGGCTAATAAAAGCATGAAAAACCCCAGCACTCAGAAATAATCAGTTACCATTTTGATCTATGGATTTGTTGTTACAAAGTTGGAAGTATACTGAAAGCAACATTTTGTATCCTCTCTTTCTGATTTTTACACTGCATGAACATTTTCCCAATGTTACTGATTAGTTTTTGAAACTGTGCTATTTTATGGGGGAGTATTTCAATGTGTAAACGTGAGGATAGGATTCCCAAACAGCATGAGCCAAGGCATATGGCTTGTACAGCACAAGGATTGTTCATTCTTTACTAATTCATTTCAGAAATATTTTTTGGACACATGCAACCTCAAAGACACAATGTGCAGAACTCTCTCTATCTTTGTGGTGTTCATAGTATAGGAGAGGAGGCAGACGTTAATTAGGTCATCACAGAAATAACTAAAATTGCATCTGGGGTAAGCACTATGAAGGAGAAGTGTGCGGCATTATGTAAGTGTACATTAGAAAGAGCAGAAGTAGTCACCGAGGTCTGGGAAGGCTTGCCTGAGTAAGGAGTAATTGAGCTCAGCACTATAGCAGATAAGTAAAGAATCCCAGGAGGAGGCAGCAAATGCAAAGTCACTTTAGTAGGAGTGGGGATGTTGAAGACAAGAAACTGAAAGATGGAGAAGAATGAGTGCAGAGACTTGACCTGGGATGAGGCTGAAGAAGTTAAGTAGGGCTTGACCATGGAGAGCATTTCAGACCTGGTGAAGAACTTTTGTCATTTCTTACGAGAACTCCGGAGAACTATTGAAATGTCTGAAGCCAAAGTGGAGAGGTGAGGGCCAAATTCGTTTTTTTCAAAAGGTCTCCCTCAAAATGTGGAGAGGTTAGGAGGGAACAAGAGTAGATGTAGGCAAAATGGGTCTCGGTGGCTAGTAGCCAGACCTAGTCAGAGGATGACTGTGATAGTCTAAGCAGGAGATGAGGGAAGACTTGATCCAGTCAAGAGGAGGTCAAAGTCAAGATGGAGATAAGTGGGTGACATTGAGAAATATTTGGGGCGTCAAATGTTTAGGACCTGGCAGATGAGGTAAGGAAAGGGAGAGTCCAGAATGACTCCCTCCTATGTCTCTGGCTTGCATAACTGGAAGGAGGGTTCTTCACCAAGATTGGGAACACTGGAAGAGGACAACGTTTGAAAGGGACAGTAATGTGTGTTTTCTCAGGAGAAAGGTTTCCCAGAGAGAACAGTCCCCGGAGTGGTATATATCATCACATCAGCTCCTTCCAGAAGTGGGTTTTACAACATTCTCATACCACCTGAAGGACCCTCTCTTTGGAGGTGGATGGTACTAGGAAGAAAGCCAATACCATGGCTGGGTTTTATGTCTCTATTTTGTCTTTAAAATGAAGGTAATAACATCCAGTCCAAAGAGTTGTTGTGAGGATTAATAGGACCATCAATATCCAAGGACTTTGTAAATCTCCACAGTATTTCACTGTTACTCCTATCCCTATATTTGTGGTGGATACTGCTGCCAACCCAACTTCAATTATGTTAATATTGGGGATATGAAATTCAATGTTTTTTCCATGAGTTATTCGGGGAAAAAGGTGCGATTGAAGTCTAAATAAATACATATACCACCCAGGAGCTAGAGATGTGGCCCCAAACTATTTATAAATCTGTGTGTTTACTTGAATTCAGACTTTCCCGACATGTAAATTATGCAAAATCTGTGTCACAGCAGAGCACTCTGTGTTCCTAAAAAGAATTCTCTTTTTTCCCAAATCCTTTACCTTTTAAAATAAATCTCATTATGGAGTGCTGACATTTTCAGTAAAACCATTCAACCAAAAGCTGTGGTTTTTTTAGACTAAAACCAAGTCTGGTTTATTAGGCAACAGCTTTTAACTTGCTGCTAAGTAGATGCAAGCTATTTAGAGAAATTTATGTAGATATCCGATAAGACATTTCAGAGTCCCCAGTCTCTTTCTGATTAAGACTGAGAGTGTTAAACAGATCATCTAGAATTCCTTCCTTTTCCCAGTACGTCAGGAGTTGAGTATGGCAGCGTCGTTGAAGTGGAGGGACACTGAGGAGACAGGATTTAAACCAAATCTCTCAGACTCTGCACCACTGATCCTATTACCATATTCTAGTTGACTGACTTCAGATGAGACTTTCTTCAAAGGGTTGTGGGGGATGTAGAGCTAATACTCTTACCACATTATGGCTACCTTACAACAGGACCTCTATCCATGATCCCAGCCTTCTTGTTTTTCCTTTTTCTCCTTTTCTCTCTTCTCTTCTATCTTTTTTCTCTTTTTTACATGTCTACTTTTCCTTGCACTGATTTAATTCTTGGCTTGCCTTGCCTTTCTGGGTTTAGGTTATGCTGTACTGAGGAAAGGCTTATAACTGGGTTGCCCAAAATTCCTTAGTGACTGAGGTCCCTGCCCCCGATCATAACAGCTGATTTTATAGAGCACTGATTGAGAATAATTTCCCCTAATCCTCTCCCCAAACTTAGGAGATGAGCAGGAGCCAAAGACAGGTTAAATATCCAATCCTACAGAGTCAGTAAGTTATAGAACTGGAAGTTTTACCTCCGCCCTCATCTAGCCCAACAACCTTCAAAATTTTTGATTAGCACTCATTTATTCACTCAACAGGAATTTATTTATTGTAGGCTATTTGACAGGAGCTGGATAGAGTCTCTACCTTTTTCACACACACACACACACACACACACACACACACACTTCTGAGCTCACACTGACTGCCACTGTCTTCCCTCTGTATTTTGGTGTCCTTTCTGATTAGTCAGTGTCCACTTGGTACTTACCTCTAAACGTTTTACATATCATCCCTCCTTACAAAAAGCAATGGGTCCAAAAATGAAGGAGGATCAGGATGCTTTGAGAGAACATAATGGAGTGCCACGTTTGTATAGAAGCTGAAGAAATCCTCTTGCATGAGGCATTTGACCTATAAATCATGGGACAGTTAGGGTTATGAGATAATGCTGCAGTCCGTGGGATTTGCTCCTAACTTGGATTTGCTCCTAAGATCAAAGAGATGCTATTTAATAAAATAAATAGGGGAGTGATGTCATTCTGTTTGTATTTTAAAAATAGCACTGTAGTTACTGTGTGAGAATGGATGGGAGTAGGGTGTCCTTTCTGTCTTTACATTAGACTGATTTTGTGTGGTGAGGATTCAGGTATAAATCAGTCACAGATCACCCTTTTCAAGTTACCTAAGGAAAACAAAACATGTGCTGAAATAAATTTAATAAAAATCGTGAGTGTTATATCCTAAAGACTATAGTAGATAGACAGCAAAATTGCTGTGAGTGAGAGGATTTCCAGACCATGTGCATTTTCTTCTAACCAGACAGCATTGCTTGTATTTCTTTTTGTTTTCTCTGGTGCAGATTCTGTTGGAATCAAAATTTTCCATTCATGCCCTGAAAGGCTCTCAAAGCCAAAGCAAATTAATTTAGTAAACAGTTATCTAGTGTCTACTTTGTCCTTGGCTCACAAGAACACCAGTTCACTTGTTCAAGGATATGATAGGATGAGCAGATGGCTTGTGGGGGCGGGGGTCAGTGCACCTGTCTCCATTTTATCTTCACTCAGCAACATAACTTTTGGGGATTAGAAAAAACTAGTGTGTGGTGAGTAAAGTTTATAGTAAGAACTGACTTGGGGAAAAGAACAATGTTTTGGTGTCCTTGGAGGAAGATGAGGGTTTTCTAGCAAACAGGGAAGATATGAAGGAACATGAATCAGGTGTCTGTCAACACACTACAAGCTTGTCATTACCCTCATAGATCTCTTCATGGTTACTCACCTCTGAAATTGTATTCTTTCTGCAATCTTCTGTCTTCCCTCCTCCCTTGGTCATGGAGCTGGACTGAGAGAGAGAGGATGGCATTAGGTATCCCTCAACCCCTCTTCTGAGGTGATCAAATCTCCCTATTTTCTGTGTTAGTAGAGGCATTTCGGGGAGTGCCATTATTTTTAACTTGGAAAGACCATGCCATTAACTCGTATCCTCTGTGATGATTCCTACAGGATAGACCACTGGAACAATGAGAAGGAGAGGATTTTGCTGGTCACAGACAAGACTCTCTTGATCTGTAAATATGACTTTATCATGCTCAGCTGTGTGCAGTTGCAGCGGATTCCCCTGAGCTCCATCTACAGAATCTGCCTGGGCAAGTTTGTCTTCCCTGGGATGTCACTGGACAAGTGAGTGTGATATCTTAGATTTGGAATACTGGTTCAGTGGGGGCGTGTCACATAGGGAGTCCATCGCAAAGTTCAGGTTAGTATGGTAAGCTTCGTGAATCCATAGGGAAAAAGTGAAGCTCTACAATTGATTTCATCAATTATTGAGTTTCTACTGTGTGTCAAACACCAGGGATACATCTTTAAGTAAATTTGTACTTTAATATGAGAGCATGAGAAACAAGTGGTTGAATGTAAAAGTGGATGGAACTGTGGGAGCATGGAAGAAAGATTCTCAACCTAATTTGTGTGGCAGAGAATCAGAAAGGCTTTTCTGGAGAAGGATTTGAGCCTACATTTGATGTTGGGTGGGGTTAGCCAAAGAAGGAGAACAAAAATTCAACATTCCAAGCTGAAGGAATAGTCGAGGGAGTAGAGGTGGGAAGAGTTTAATGCCTTTGGAAATTGAAATTATTCAGTAAATTGAGCAGACAGAGTCTATGATGGTTAGTAGCTCTTCTTCTTCTTCTTCTTCTTCTTTTTTTTTTTTTAAGATTTTATTTATTTGACAGAGAGAGATCACAAGTAGGCAGAGAGGCAGGCAGAGAGAGAGAGAGAGGAGGAAGCAGGCTCCCTGCTAAGCAGAGAGCCCGATGTGGGACTCGATCCCAGGACCCTGAGATCATGACCTGAGCCGAAGGCAGCGGCTTAACCCACTGAGCCACCCAGGCGCCCCCTTCTTCTTTTTTTTTTAAGATTTTATTTATTTATTTGACACAGAGAGAGATCACAAGTAGGCAGAGAGGCAGGCAGAGAGAGAGGAAAAAGCAGGCTCCCTGCTGAGCAGAGAGCCCCATGCGGGGCTCAATCCCAGGACCCTGAGATTATGACCTGAGCCGAAGGCAGAGGCTTTAACCCACTGAGCCACCCAGACACTCTTAATAGCTCTTCTTAAAAGAAGTCTCTTTGAGCTCTGCCCTGGCAGCTTAGTGGAGATGACATCAACCATCTCAGTATTGTGTTGGCATTCACCATGATACCTGGTGAGATCTGGAGAAAGTTGCTGTACTAAGCTCTTGTTATGGTTTTGGAAGGAACTGTTTTTTCTATATATCTTATATCTAAGTCAGAAGGACAGCAGTCTTCCTCTGAGTCTTTGAATGTGAGGTGCTCCCATTGAATGGTGAACTCCTTGAGGGAAAGTACATTGTTTTTATTTGTTTGTGTAGTTTTGTTTCTCTAAACACCTGGCCTTGGGCCTAACAAATAGTAAGAGCAGGAAAAAAAAAAGTGCAATTCAGTCGAGTGGTTGGTTTCTTTACAAAAAGCACAACATATCAAAGATCTGTTTTTTAATTTACTTTTCATAGATGTAAGATGCAACAAATTGATTTTTTGCTGAGTTTTCAAACTTTTGGATATTTCAATAATATAAGCAGTTGTAAATATATTTTTAAATATGTTAAAATGTTTATTTTCAGGGAATATCTCCCTCAACCCAGACTCTCAGTTCTCAAGCATTATCTCCCTATGTAATAGCCAATAGTTACACATTGTTGTTGTTTTAAAGAAATAGTATGCAAATAAAAAAGAATACAAATGTTTCTGTATGCATTTATGTGTGTTTATACATATTTATAAGTAAATATCTGCACATGTACATTTGTCATAAATTACTTTACACAATGGGAACACATGTCATAAATTGTTTTCCCTTAAGATATTTTACCCAATGATATTATGCCTTGGAGATTTTATTATATAATCATCTATAGATCAATTTCAATCTTTTTAATAGTACAGAATATTTTATTTGAAAGCTAATTTATTTATCCAGCCCTTCATTAATGGATATTTATTTTTACCTTTGCTATTACACACAATGCTACTATAACTATTCTTGTGTAAAGGACTTGGCACAAATGCGAAAATATTCCTATAACGTAAATTCCTATTAGATCAGAAGTCTTGTGAATTTTAACTAATAGATGTTGTCAAATTGCCTTCTACACAGATAACACCAGTTTATACTCTATACGTTATTATGAAGTATATTATAGAGTATATTATAGCATTTATACATTATACAAAGTATACAAGTATCCTTTTCCACACATCTTCACCAATATCACACATTATGAATCTTCTCTTGCTTTGCCAGTGAGATAAAGAAAAACAACCCATTTTTGTTTTAATTTTCATCTCTAGAACTTGAAGGAAGCTGAGGATGTTTTTCTTATGTTAGAAAGCCCTTTTATTTATTTTTCTGTGACCTGCCTAATCACGACAATGACCTATGTTTTTTTCTATTGGGACATTGATTTTTTTCTTATTGATTTGTAAGAGTTCTTTAACTGTAAAAGAATTTGTCCTCTGTTCTGCCTTATATTTTACAAATATTTTTTTTTTCAGCTTTTCTCAGCTCTCTTTATAAGGCTTTTTTTTTTTTTTACTTTCTTTGAATTTTGGGTTGTCAAATGTATCGGTCTTTCAAATCAACTTTCTACATTTACTTCTTTTAGTGAAGCCTTTCTCCACATTGAAATTTTAAAATATATTCCAAATTTTCTTCCAGTGTTTTTATAATTTTATTTTTTTAAATAGTTAAATTAGCATTTCATCTAGCATTTACCTTAAGTGAGAAAAAAGATATGCAATCCGCTTTATTTTTTTTTACCTAAATGGCAGGTTAGATTTCTCAGCACAATTTGTTCAATACTCCATCTTGTCCTCTTTAACATATAACCTTTATCATGTGTATTTCTCTTTATTTCTGGAATCACCATTCCATTTATCTGTTTATTAAGGTACAAAGTGGTTTCCATTATTATAATATTTCATTATGTTTTCATATCTGATAGAGTTAATTCCCTGTTCTTTTTAAGACTTTTTAAAGAATTTATGTTTATTTATGCATATTTATTTTTGTCTGCCAGCTTAATTAAAAATCCTATTTATACTAGGATTCTCAAATATTAAATCAACTTTGAATTTTTAAGATAAACACATTTAGTCATGATGTTTTGTTCTTTTTACACATTGTTGGTTTCAGTGTGCTAATATTTTATTAAGGAGTTTTGTGTCTATGTTAATGAGAGATATTGGTCTGTTATTTCACATTTGCAATATTTTATAAATATTGGGTAACATCATAATTCTTTGATTTTGTGTTAATTTTTGTAAATTTTATTTTTCAAGGAATTTGTTACACTTACCAACATCGTGGTATTTGTTTTTTTTTTTTTTTAAAGATTTTATTTATTTATTTGACAGAGAGAGATCACAAGTAGGCAGAGAGGCAGGCAGAGAGAGAGGAGGAAGCAGGCTCCCTGCTGAGCAGAGAACCTGATGTGGGGCTCGATCTCAGGACCCTGAGATCATGACCTGAGCCGAAGGCAGTGGCTTAACCCACTGAGCCACCCAGGTGCCCCTCGTGGTATTTGAAAATATAAACATGTTAATAACATTCTTTTTTTTACCACATTAATGTATATAAGATATTTAGTGATATCCCTTTTATTTCCTGATTTTGGTGATTTGTGGGTTTTTTTCTTTTTTTCCAATGGACCTTTCAATTTTTTTGGTTTTTAAGAACTTGCTTTTAGTTTTGTTAATTTTCACTCTCATTTGATTTTTATTTTGTTGATTTCTGCTCTTTGATTTATTTTTTCCCCATTCTTGTACTTACTTTTTTGTTTACCTTTCCTTTCCTTTTTTTTTTTTTAACTTCTTAATTTGAAACCCCAAAATATCAATTTTAGCCCTTTCTTCTTTTCTGATATGAGTGGTTAAAGGTCTAGATTTTTTCCTAAGGACTGCCTACACTGGACCTCATAGATTTTGACATATTGTGCTTCTATTATCATTCAGCAAGAAGTAGTCTCTAATTTATTTTGCGATTTCTTCTTTGAGCCATTTCTACTTTAGAAATTGATTTGGCATTTTCCAAATATTTTGAGTTTTCTTAAGATTTTAATATTATTTAATTTTAACTTAGAGAATATGTGGCTTTGATTTTAACCTTTATAAATATATTGAGACTTCTTTTACTGACTGAACAGAATGATCTTGTTCATTGGAAGAGAATTCTGTATATAGTTTTCTATAAATATCATTTAGTTCATTATATTTGACAGCATTGTTTACATTTGACAGATATCATTTAGTTCATTATATGTGCCAGCATTGTAAAAATCTATATTTTTACAGATTTTTGTCTAGCTTTTTATTGGTTATTGAGAAAGGAATGGTGAAATCTATCATCATGGGGGTTTCTTGTTGCTTCTTTAATTTTATTATTCTTTGCTTCATGTATTTTGAGAGTCTTTTATTAAGTACATATACATTTATAATTAATATGACTTCCTGAAAAATTGAGCTTTTCTTATTATGAAATATTTGTTCCTCTTTATCTCTACCAGAATTCTATGTGTTGAAGTTTATTTTTAGTTTATTGAAGTTTATTTAATTTTATTTTATCCACTCCATCATTTTAATACTTTTTTTGCATAGTAAATCTTTTTAAAATCCATTTACTCTCCACATCTTAGTATTTCAGCTATATTTCTTTTTTTTTTTTTTAAGATTTTATTTATTTATTTAACACAGAGAGAAGATCAAGAGAGCACAAGCAGGGGGAATAGCAGGCAGAGCAGGAAGAGGGAGAAGCAGGCTCCCCACCGGGCAAGGAGCCCGATGAGGGACTTGATCTGAGGAACTCAGGATCTCAGGATCATGACCTGAGCTGAAGGCAGCTGCTTAATTGACTGAGCCACCCAGGTGTCCCCAAACCTCATTTCTTATAAAGATCACATAATTGAATCATGCTTTTAATCCATTCTGATAATCTCTGCCTTTTAATTGGAGTGTTAATCCTTTTACATTTTATATAATTTTAATTTGATTGAAGTTGAGTCTACCTATTACTTGTTTTCTGTTTTTCCTTTCTAGTTTTTATTCTTTTATCCTCTTTTCAACAGTCTTTTTAATTATTTGAATCTTCCTAATTCAATTTTAATATTTCTGTTGGCTTTTTAGCTATAACATTTATGTCATTTTGTGATTACTTTAGGCAGAATTTCTTAATATCAGCACTATTTACATTTTGGACAGGATAATTCTTTGGTGTGGAAAGCTGTTCTGTGCATTGTAGGATGCTTAGCAGTAACTCTGGCTTATACCCACTAGATGACAGTAGTACCCTGCTTCTGTTATGACAATCAAAAAATGTCCCCAGACATTGCCAATGTACCCTAAGGGCAAAATCACTCCATATTGAGAACCATTCCTGAAGGAATTATAGTGTATTTAATTTTTCACAGTCTACTTAGAGTTAAATTTTTTTTTTTAAAGATTTTATTTATTTGACAGAGAGAAATCACAAGTAGATGGAGAGGCAGGAAGAGAGAGAGAGAGGGAAGCAGGCTCTCCACTGAGCAGAGAGCCCAATGCGGGACTCGATCCCAGGACTCTGAGATCATGACCTGAGCCGAAGGCAGCGGCTTGACCCACTGAGCCACCCAGGCGCCCTAGAGTTAAATTTTTAATGCTATACTTCAAACATAGAAATCTTGTAAACATTTTGTTCTAGGAATGTAAGTGTTGGATATGGTATGATGAAGTTGGTGTGGTCACAGGCGAAAATAAGAAAGCAGCTTAGAAGAAAGAAGTTTATTATATTCACAGGTCCAAGATAGGAGGTCACCGTATGCCACATAGGGCACAGGGGAATTCACCAGTGGCAGTCAGGAGGCTGAAAGGTCAGGAGCTATGAGAGAACTTTGACCATGGCCTTTACTGGAGTTTCTACAGGAAGGGCAAGGCATGACAAAGTAATTAATTTGGGGATTGGCTAGTTTTAGTAATTTTGGTGGACTTTAAGTCATAGGAGTAATCCACTGTTTCTTAGTACCTGACCCCGGATTAATTAAGGCAGAAGAATGTTGCCTCATAGGGTATATGGACCAGACAGAAGAGGTATGACTCTGGGTTGTTTTATATGCATATCACTGGCGTACTCTGGGTTGGACTATCTCTAAAAATAAACTATTTCCAAGAGTTTATTGCCCAAGAGGGGCTGTCTCTCCCCAGACAGAAAGTCTCCCTTAATATGTAAAAACATCATAATATACATTAAAATATATACCTACCTTCATGCAGACACCTATACAATATGCATGTAGCACTATTTACACCCCTTCCTCACTGAACTTCATGGTGCTGTTGTCATGCATATTACTTGTATGTGCATTTTAAACCCCCCACCATAATGTTATAAACTTTGCTTTAAGAAATTATATGTGGGGCACATGGGTGGCTCAGTTGGTTAAGCATCTGCCTTTGGGTCAGGTCATAATCTCAGGGTCCTGAGATAGAGCCCCACATCAGGCTTCCTGTTCAGCAGGGGTGGGTCTGCTTCTACCTTTCCTTCTGCCCTCCCCCTTCCACACACACACACCTGCGCTTGCTCTCTCTCCTCTCAAATAAATAAATTATTTTTTTAAAGAAATTACATGTATTTCAAAGAGATTAGGATATATAATTGTATCTTGTATTTAAATAGATATTTTCATTTCTGATACTCTTCATTTGTTCCAGATTACTTAGATTTCTTTTTGATGCCATATGCCTTCCATATGAAAAATTAATTTTTTATTCCTTGTACTGCAATCTGGTTATATATATATATATAAAATATATATATATATATATATTTTTTTTAAATCTTTATTTAGCCTTCATTCTTGAATGATATTTTCTCTAGTTAGAGAATTCTGACTTGACATTTTCTTTTCTTTCAGTACTCTCGAGATGTTCCACTGTCTTCTGGCCTCCATAATTTCTGAAGAGAAGTTCATAGTTATTTGAACTGCTATTCTGTGTATTCTTTAGCTGCTTTCACATGTTATTTTTATTTTTATTTTTCAGAAGTTTGACTGTGATGTGCCTAGTTATGTGTGTGTGCATGTATGTATTTGGGATTCCCTGAGCTTCTTGCATTTAAAATTTGTATCTTTCAACAAATTTGGAAATTTGGGGTTTATTACCTTTTAAAACTTTTTTTGTCCCATTCTCTGTGTTTTTTTCTCCCTGATATTTCAATTACATGCATAATAGAAATTTTGATATTACCCTACAGGTATCTGAGTCTCTATTTTTTCCAAGTCTCTTCTCTATCTCATCTTCATATTGGCAATTTCTATTAATATATCTTCACATTTACTGACATTTTTCTTTTTCATTCCATTCTGCTATTAAGTCTATCAAGTATTTTTTTTAACTTCAATTGTTCTTTTTGTTTTAAAACATCCATTTAGTTCTCTTTTATATTTTCTATTTCTCTTAAAATACTTCATATATTTTCTTTTCTTTATGGATATATTTTCCTTTATCTTACTTAGCGTAATTATAATAATTACTTTAAAGTTCTTCCTGATATTTCCAACTTAAGGGTTATTTCAAGCTTATGGGTCATCAATGGATTGCTTCCATTGATGGTCCTTTTTAGGGATAGGTCACACTTTGTTGATTATTTGTATACTGATTACTTTCAAATTTATTCCTTCTGGCATTGTGGAGACTTCCTTTATTTACTCTCTAATGCCATAGGTAGAATATTTATGGGGAGGAAGATGGGTCTTTTGGGTCTTATTTTGTTTTGTTTTTTGGTATTTTGTGTAGAATTTCTAGTTGTTATCTTCAGAAGAACTAGACTTCTGGGAATCTATGCTTAAATATTGAATTTCTACAAATGCTTTTATAGAAAGCATCTTTGGAGATACTATTTTTCTCCAGAGATCTGATTAATATCATGAGTACTGTCACACATTTCTTAATATTGAGACATTTTTATATATTCAAGGTATAAATATTCTATTGAATATTCATTGCAAGTTTTGAAAGTGTTTTTCATATCAATATTCATAAATTTGATTGATATTTAATTATCCTCTATTGGGCTCTCTTTGCAGATTTTGGTAATTATATTAAAAGACAATGTTTCCCCTCCCCTTCTTGATTTTTACCAAATAAAGAAATGACTTTATCTTTTACTAAGATGATTGGTATATTTCACCTATGAACATGACTGGACCTGGTGCTTTTTAAGGGGAAGTAGCACTACAACTTTCTCAATACTCTCTACCATATTGACATGTTTAGACATTCTCTCTATTTATAGCTATTTTCTTTATTTTTTACTAGATAATAATTCCATTTTATTCAGGTTTCTAAATTTTCATTGAAATGAGAGAAGTAAGAATACAGATGATTAAAGTAATAATAAAACATTATTTTATATGTAATGCTTTTTTCCTTACGTAGGTAATTGAGTAGCTAATAGTTGAGTTCAAAATACCACCTCTTGAGTTTACTTGTTCATTTTCCCATTTATAATTTTTTATATTTATTTGTATTTCCTGTTGCTCTATTTGTGTAAATTCTGTTGTGCATTTTGTAACTTTTTCACTTAAAGTTTATTTAGAGTTATTTTGTATTAAATGCATAAATTCTATGAATGTTAAATTTTCTTTAATTATGCTTTTCTAGCTATAATGTTTTATTATATTTCAAATTCCCTTTTGTTTTATCTTTGATTCAAAGATATGACTAAGGTAACTTTTTTTAAAGTTAGAAGGGTTTTTACTCCTTTGTGATATATTATTTATTTCTAGATGTATACATTGGTTTTAGAGCCTGTCTTCTCTATTTCTGTGATTTTGGATTTACTGGATATTTTTACATTTAAATAGTTAATTTTTATCCACATTTCATAAATACTTGAATGTGCAGTCTCTGTTTCTGTGTATAGAACCTGATAACTGGTACTTTGATCCACCATCATTATGTTATATATGTCTTCTCTGTCTTTGACTATTAATTAATTAACCAATTATTATTATTTTTTTTTGGCTACTTGATCTGTCATAGACTGAGAGTTGAGAATTAAATTTTCCTTAATTACTATGTTTTTTTTTCTTTCATGACTTTACATTATGAATATTAATACTGTCTTATTTAAGACAGACGATTGGTATATTTCAATCTGTAAGTATAGGAACACTTACAGAATTTGATATTTATCTTAGATTATAATTTTTTCCTTATAAATTTTATCTTATTTAGTGCCTTGCCTGCTTTTATTCTTGTCTGGTGAATATTGTAAAACTTAAATTGGTTTTCTTTGCATCTTCTTCATATTATTTGCTTAGTTCATACTATAAACCTGAGTCTCTTTGTTTTTCATATGTTCATATACATAACATATGATTGAATTTTGCTTTGTGATCCAACATGGGTGTCTTTTCTTTAAATTGGTAAGATGAACCTACTTACATATAATGATACGACAATGATAATCTTTATTCCACCATCTTGATTTTTGTATTGTTATATTATTTTAAATATATTGCCATATTTTCTAGATTTCCTTTGCTTACAATTGAGTGTATTTTCTCTCTCTTTTTTAAAAAAATATTTTATTTATTTATTTTAGAGAGAGAGATCCCCGCAGGGAGAGGAGAAAAGGGGGAGGGAGATGGAGAGGGAAAGAATCCCAAGCAGACTCTGTGCTGACAGGGCCTGTCAAAGGCTTAATATTCTGATCCTGAGATCATAACCTGAACGGAAATGAAGAGTTGAGTGCTTCACTATATGAGCAACCTAGGTGTTCTGAGTGTATTTTTCTTTTAACAAGAAGGTTTATAGTCTATCTTTTTATGTGGGTGACTAGAGGTGTAACTTAGCACAGTATTTTTATCCTAGCCTTTTTGACTAATATCTAGTGACTTCCTAATATAAACCCATTCACATTAACAAATAAGAACTCATTTCTTTCATCTTCTTTTTGTACTTCTCTGTCATTCACTTTTTAAAAAAAATGCCTATACTGATCATTTTTAGTTACTTGAGTGGTTATTTAAATAATATGTTTCCACTCGATGTGTTATCTTAAATAGCTTACATTGAACCTCCAAGAAATCTGCATATTCATACTATTCCCATATTCTCGCATCTTTCATCTCCCTTCTTTCATTAGTTTTACCAGACAAATTTCATTTTTTTATGGCATATTTTATTTTATTTCCCACGAGGTACCCAATTATTACCACAGAGAGTTGATGTAATTCCCTCCTAATTAACTTGTGTGGCTTTCTCCAGATTTGCATTCTGGGGTTAGGGAGAGAAAGCCTGTGCCAGCAGCTGGCATGTTGGTAAATGTGAAGGGCTTTCCTGAGCCCCAGGTAGTAGGAACACAGTGTGAGGAAGGCGGATGGTATTCTAAGTTCCCCTCAGTTCTCTTGTAAACCTCCATAACAGATTGCTGGACTAGGAGTGGAGCCTGGGTTTCAGCCCTGATCTTATAGCTGTTAACTTTGTTTACTCATTTCTCAAAAAAAGGTGACATTGATCATCATTCTGCTTCATTAATAGTCATATTGTAAGGTTCTAATGAGATAGCTTGAAAGCATTTTGTAATATGCCTCATAGATATCAACTGTTAACGAGTTCTGATTTTTCTCCCAGATAAGAGCTTTTGTTAACATGGAACTAAGTAGGCTGATTTGATTGTTGTCTGTGTTTCCAAGTCAGTTGGCCCTCCTTGGTTGGGCATTAAGTCACCATTATAAGGTCAGAGGTCAGGCAGCAGCTGGCAGAGGAGGAGGAGAGGCGAGGGAAAACCAGTTGCTGAATAATCATAAGCCCATCCCAGAGGAAAGCTTGGACAGAGTCAGAGAAAATTCCCTTCTCATAAGAAAATGCAGTGATTTAATATTAGCCTCCTCTGGCTGTAGGTGGTAATGCTGACCTTGTTTACCAAATAGCTTTAACCCCCTGTGCCATTTGCCCTTCAACCCCCAAGAAGAAATAGGCTGAGTGAATACAGTTTAGAGTTGAGGCAAGACAAAAGAGGCTCTGGGATTGGGGCATGCTCCGCTGTTTAGTATCAGAGCTGGGTTTCGAAATCAATTCTTCCAACTCCCTGTCCAGTATTATTTTTGGATAAATACTATTTTATTTGCTTCTTTCTCTCTCTCCCTTTCGTCCTCCTTCCCTTTTGGTCCAGTCCTTTCTCTTCCTTCCCCCTCGTCTTCTTATGATCTTGCCTCTGTGTTTTTCATCCTGTCCCTTCTCCTTTCCTCTTCTCTATCCCTGTGGGTGAATATAATCTCCCCCTGTTAATGTAGCTCTGCTTCTCTTAAGAAGCCACTAAGAGGACTATTGGAATTTAGTGGAATGTGTGCCAATGAATCCCACATATTGGGGCTTACAAAGCAAAGTTGTTTTGTTTTATCCACTGCTTGCCTTTTGGCTTCATGTGAAGGAGAGGGCAATAGCCAGAGAGGACTAGAGGCTGTGGGTTAGGTATTTGTGAGATGAAGGCCAGTTCCCTTTGGATCAGAACATTAACTAGAGACAAAGTCAGGAAATGGTACAAGACTTGGTTTATGCTCTAGGTCAACTAGTTGCTAGTACATAGTGTTTGTTACTATTTCTTATCTCAAATTGAACCCTACACCTTATTTCTATCATTATTGGATTTATTTTCAGATTTTAATTAGAAACCCATTTTCATGATCCTGTTGTATCTGTAACCTTTCGGAAAAGTAGAGGAGAAGGACACCTCTCAGTGGCTTGGTAGGTTAAGTGTCTATCTGGCTCCATTTTGGCTCAGGTCATGAATTCAGGATCATGAGATGGAACTGCATGTCGGGCTCTATGCACAGCTGGGAGTCTGCTTGAAAAGTCTCTCTCCCTCTCTCTTTGTTCCTATCCCTTACCTCTTTCTGTCTCTCAAATAAATAAATAAATCTTAAAAAAAAAGAAAAAAAGTAGAGGAGAGAGGACTAGGCTTCTGTGAGATTAACCACAGGTTAAAGCTATGACTAATCTCTTTTTTAATAAATATTTTATTTATTTATTTGACAGAGTGAGAGAGAGATCACAAGCAGGCAGAGGGGCAGGCAGAGAGAGAGGGAGGAAGCAGGCTCCCTGCTGAGCAGAGAGCCTCATGCAGGGCTCTATTCCAGGACCCTGAGATCATGACCTGAGCCAAAGGCAGAGGCTTTAACCCACTGAGCCACCCAGGTTCCCCAAAGCTATGACTAATCTTAACCATACCGATTTTCTTGCTGTTCAACTTTGGACAATGTATTTTAATTCCTGGGCTTTCAATTTCTAATCTATAAAATGTGAATAATAAAAATTCCTACCAGGCTAACTCATAGATTACTATCAATTTTAATGATGAATGTGAGAGTGTTTTGTAAATTGAAAGCTGCTAAAATAAAGTAAGTTGTCACAGAATTCTAGAAATCCATACTTACTTGATAATTCTCTCATTTAAAAAAAAAAAAAATATGCCCACAAGAGCTAAGGGTGAGGAAGCTGTGATCTTGAGTGGTCTAGTGACTTGTATGTAAGTAGACAGTGGTGGGGCTGAAAACTTGAGGTCTTCTGATTTCAAATCCTCCCTTTGTCAAGCTCCTGATTCCTACTCGTCCTCAAATTCATTGTCCTTTTTGAGGATAAATGGGCCCCATTTCTTTTCCTCCATTCCTGTATGAACTTTGTAATGGGGAGGTAGAGAACTCTAGAACTTAGCAGGTTCTGAAGTTAGGCTGCCCAGGGAACTGATCCTAGATCTGCTTACGAGTAACATATAGGGCAAGTCCCATAGCAGCCTGTGCTTCAGTCTCCTCATTTATAAACTGAAGAGAGTAATAGTATCTATCTCATTGGTATGTGTGGAGAATTAAATGAGATAATACATTTCCAATGCTCAGAAAAACATCTGGTATAAGTGAGCACTCCGGTATGTGATGCAGCAGAAGCAAACCTATTGCTTCTCTAGTAGATTTGGTGGGAAGATACTTGTTTAGGATTCAGAGACCTAGGTCCTAATGCCTTTCCTGATATGTCTCTGCCCTTTGCTGAGACTCATTTTCTTCATTGATAAAATCTGTAAGGGTTTTTCATTTTTTGGTTTGGGGTCTTTGTTTTTGGTTTGTGTGTGTGTTTTTGATATTGAAATTCTGTACCTTTATGGTACTCTATTGGAATACCGAGTTTTCAAAAGTCATTCATCTTGGAGGGCTAGATGACTTTACCTAATCAATTACTCCTGTGAAAAATGTCTCTAAAGAGGTTTCATGCTGGAAAATACTATTTCTGTCACATTGATATGTCAACAAAAGCAGAGCAGGAAGGTCATGCCTAGAAATGTCTTCCTACAAGAGTAGGTATCACATATTGATCTCTCCATGCTGTTTAAAATTTGCATTTGGCATAATAGAAGGCATAGACTGTGCTGCAGAAGTGAGGCTTGGGAAACTTCCTGTGGAGGACACCACCACTCATTCTGTCTGTAGAGATGCTGGTGGAAGCAGGAGATAGAAGCCGCCCCCTGTTGACTTAGTGTCAGCACATGCAGGGGGCGGCAGGAGGGGATCCCAGACATGACTCCATCAGCTCAGCAGTGTTCCCTTGGATCCAAAGGCCAGTGAGCTGCTCTGTACCCCCAGAGTTCTAATTGGGCTTCTTTTTCCCAGACAAGAGCTTCAAAGTGCCTCTGCTCCGCTCTGGGTGAAACCGGCTCGTGGCCCAGGCCAATTCTGCTGTCTCTGCGTCTGTCAGTGTGTTCTAATCACTGTTATAAGTGTGGTTCTGTGGAACACCTTGTAAAATATTTTCCTATTGCTCCAGCAACATCTCCTGTCTAGACAATCTAATTACGAGCAGCACAGAGCAAACAGCTGAAGTCTATTCCGCCCCCAAGGGTTGCCTAACTCCCAGGAGTGGGGGTGGAGGATGGGGGGCGGTGAAAGGTATTGGTTGCTTTTTGTTGACCTGACCAGAAAATTGAGTGCTCCAGAAGAATCTGGCTAACTTTTAATTAAAAAGAAATGATCTGGTGGAAGCTGGCATTTTGTTGTTTTTCCAAAGTCAGTGGAGGATTAAAGGTACCGATTTATTTCCCTCCAATCGCATCTTTTTCTTGGCTTCAGAGGTGGTTTGTGGTCTTTGCTTTAAAAAAACAAAAAACAAAAAACAAAAAACAAGAAAACACTGATTTAATAATCTGCTCTCCCAACAGCATGTTGCAAATAGAAGGCGGCCCCCTAAAGGCATGCTCTTTCCAAGTAGTAATTCAATTATATTCAGTGAGTGTTTCCTGAGCCCTGGCCAGGTGGCAGGCATTGAGCATGACAAAATAATGAGACATGGACTCTGTCCCCAAGATGTTCACAGTTTCACCAAGAAGGCAGACCCATACACACTCATGCTTTAAGCGGCATTATTTAATGCTTTGATGGAGAGGCAACAGTGTCGTGGGCACCAGAGAGGGGAAAAGAATTTCTACTACGAGGTATGGGGAGGTCTAATGGAGGAGGTGGAATCTGGACAGAACTTTGTAGGATAAATCAAATTTGGGCAGAGAGATGGAGAGGGGCAGTGCGGTCCAGGCATAGGAAAGTGAATGCCCAACTGCTGAGACCACACCAAGTCTTCCATGGGGCTTGGTCCTGGCTGTTGGGGAAGTATAGTGGAAGCTTCTGAATGGTTTTGAATAATAACATGAGGAATTTGGGATTTAGTCATAAAAGCATGTAAAGGGATGAATTTTAGGGCATGGGGAGAAGCCTGAAATCATTGACATTCTGCTCAGGAAGTTAAAGGTGGCAACCATGTAAGAGATGGTTTGGAAGAGACAGAAACTGGAGAAAGGGGCTGGCTAGGGGACAGATTCTCTGGTGGAGAATCTGAACTAGACCAGTGAGTGGCAAAAGGAGGGCATGGGTGTGAGAAGGCTCAGTTGAAGTAGACTCTGATACATGGTGACTGGATTGGGTTTTCTTGAGGTGGCAGAGGGAGATGGTGACCATGAGCCTCCAAGTGGAAGGTACTCTTCATGTTTGTTCCTGGGGAGACTGACTGGTTATGGGGCGATGTTTGGATAAAGTCTTCACATAACTGACATTTATTAAGCACTTGTCATGCCGGTTGCTGGGCTGTGTACTGTGATGCCATTGTGATAGAGTTTCTGCCCCATCAGACAGTAATGAAATCATCATAGCAATAAGATTAAAATTACAACAAGGATATGCTCTGAAGGACATATATGGGACGTGTGAATTATCTATTGCCATGTAATGATTTACCTCAGACCTAAGTAGTGTAAAATGAAAAACATTTATTATCCCTTGGTCAGGGATGTGGGTGAGGCTTAGCTGGATCCTCTCATTCAGGATCTCTCCAATGCTTCAGTCAAGATCACTTGGGCCACAGCATGTCAAGGCTCAATGGGAGAGGATGAGTCTCAAGATTGCTCATGTCATCAGGCTCAGGTCCTAGCTGGCTGTTGGCTAGAGAAATTAGTTCCTACCTTGTGAGCCTTTCCCTAAGGCCACTGACAACATGGCTGCTTGCTTCTGTTAGAGAGCAAGGGAGAAGGTGAGAGAGAGCAAGAGAAGTTGAGCAAGATGGAAGCCACCATCTTTAAGTAACCTAATCTTGGAGGGGACATCTATTACCATTATGTGATTATCTATACCACATTCTGCTCGTTGGAGGCAAGTGAATCCAGCTCACACTCCAGGGGAGGCTGTCGCACAAGGGCATGTGGATCAGGAAGCAGACATTTTTGGAGGCCATCTGAAACACAGGTAGCCTATCATCTGAAGGATACCAGAGCACTTATGACAGGATTTGGACCTAACATTGGAGAGGGAAGAGCAGGGAAGGCTTCTCTGAGGAAGGGATTCTGAAGCCAGGGTTGGAAAAAGATGGATAGGTGTTGACAAAGTGAAGGGGGTTATGGAGAGAGTGTTCCAGGCAGAGAGGAGAATGAATGTGTGCAAAGGAGGAGAGAATTTAGTACCTCTGAAGAACTATGAACCGGCCAGCATGGCCCGCTAGCTAGGAAGGGCTAGAGGGACGCCAACATGGAGATGAGTTCTGTGTTTAGCTGTGGATGAGCTATGTTATTTTGGAGGAGTTAGAGTAATTCTGCTTTTATCTGTCATTTGCGCTGGCATTCACTAGAGAGTGAGGGGGCTCAGAGTTAAAACGAGTTTGAAAGCCCTCGCTCTGAACTGTAGGACTGTCTCTGGACTGCTGGGAAATGGGTCTGATTCAGTGTACAAAATGAATAAAATTGCCCACTTATCTCTTAGGATAATTACTTATTATGTAATGAGATAATGTTCATAAATCTCCCTGGGCTTTTTGGGGGAAGGTGTTATATAAACATACGGCTTTATCAGTGATGATGGAAACAGATTTGGGGGATTAAAATCAGATGTGCATGGTGATGGTATGGCATTTTACTCCAAACCAAGAGACCTGTGAAGTTTTCCAGAGTTCTTGGGAAGGGTTTTAGGTCCAGAAATGGAGGCAGCAGGGTAATCAGAGATTACCCTGAGGCAGGTTGGGGTTGGGGGTGAACTCCTTTTAACCCATTCACCTTAATAAGATAGAGCATGGCTCTTATTAATCTTAGTTAAAGGAGACTTTAAAAATGCAATATGATATCTCTTCTTCTGGGAAAAAGAAAAGTCTGAATTCTTCATCCATATTCTGTCTTCAGTTTGCTGTATATCCTTAAAAGATACGTGTTTCCCCTCTCAGGGCCTTAATTTACCCACATATAACATGAAAGGAGTTAAACTAGATGATCTTTAGGGTCTCTGCCATTTCTTGGGCCAGGGATTAACCAAGTTTTTGTAATATTGTTTCCAGTTTTGCTTCCATGAAATGAGAGAATAAGAATGACTTTAATGTCAGCAGTCAAAAAATGCTCTGGCCAATGACAGTTTTTTGCTTTGGGAAAGTTGAATGTTGGCGGCAGAAGCTAGACATCTGTACATTTACTTTGCTGACCCATGAGAAGGATGGAACAGGTGAAGAGAAAATAGTTCCGAGTTGGTATTTGATCCACTTACCTCCAGCTTGTGCAGATGCATTCTTCTCCTCCCCCCCTCCTCCCCGCCCCGCCTCAGTCCCTGCTTTTCTTAGTCCAGTTTTCTTACTTCAATTTCGGTGGTTATGAACATATTCATATGGTTCATGTTTTCATTTTGTCATTCCTTGTTTCTCTCTTTATTAAAAACACCCAGTCAAGTGTGAAACAGGTTAAGTTCTTCACTTAAATACGTGTGAATATTAGATTATCTATCCAACAGAGCGTTTATCTCACAAGGAGGGTATTTTAAAAAACTCACAAAGCAAATTCTCCTCACTAGGTGTGACTGAGGTACGAGGTGATTGGACCAGAGTCTAGTCTGTTGTTTTCCTGAGAAGTAACTGTCCGGCTCCGGCTTCTCATCCTCTTCTTCCCCAAATACTCCCTAAGTGAATAAGATACTGTAGAACAGTACTTTTCTCCCCAAATTAATCCTTATTTACAGAAGTAGTTCTGCACTCCACAGGACTCAGGATAGGAAGACCGGGGAACAACTGAAATCCCAGAAAAATTATAAATAGCTTCAGATTACACAACAGGCAGACAAGCCTTGGGCGAATGACGACAACGAGGTACAGTCACCAAATGGTGACAGACGCTTAATCCTGGGGTATTCACTCGCCATTGTTAATCTGCAAAGCTTGAAAGAAACTACTTCAATTTCAGTGGTTATGAACATATTCTACTTTTTGATTCTGTGTTGCTTGTATTCTGACTTACACAGGAGTAGAGAAGGCCACAATCTTTACAGTGCTTAAGGTCACAAAATCTTTAGTAGTGCTTTCAGTGTGAATGGAGGCCCTGGAAGCCAAGGGAGTCCTCTCTTCTGAAAAGGGCATCGCGCTGAGAGACCAGACGTGGTTGGTTCATCTGATCCTCCCACTATGGCAAAAAAAAAAAAAAAAGCAACAATTTTTACCTTCTCTTTAGAGTATCTCTAAGCATAAATAAAAATGATCCAATTTTCTTTTTTCTACCTTTTCACAACTGCATGAGAATCTGGCACATTCTGTCTTTAAAACATTAAATTAACCTTCAGAGTAGGAGGAATGTCTGCGAAGTACGAATGTCATTATGCCAGTTCTCAGTAAAGTTCTTCTCTCTCCCCATCTGACAGAATCCCTAAGTTATTGGGGGCGGCCATAGCTCTAACTGAAGCATTACATTTCTCAGACTCTCTGGATGCTAAGTATGTCCGTTTGACCAAGTTCTGGCCAATGAATTGTAACCAGAAGAAATGGGAGGGCCGTTTGGGAAGATTCCTCAAAAGGCAAGGACACACTCTTCTCTGTCCTTTTCTACTTCCCCCTCTTTCTATCTATAACAGGGATGTAACACTCTGGCCCCAGTCCTGGATGGTGGATCCAAGGATCAAACTTAAGGGTGGTGGGGGGAGGGGGGCAGCTGAAAGGAGCCTGGCTTCTGAATGACTCTGTGGAACTTCCCTTCCCCTCCTACACTGCCCACCTCTGATCTTCTTTTACCTAGAGAGAATGTGCATTTCATCCTTAGCTGGTATTTTTTCTGTTACATACAACCAAACCTCTTTCTAACAGAGCATAGGCGATTCTGCCAACTCTTGAAGGCTGATGATGACAGAGATGGCAGTTTCATGTGGTAGAATGTTCAGGATTCCACAGGCTATGGTTCTAATCCCAGATCTGTCACTTGCTGTCTTGGATACATGACTTTTCTCAGGTTAGTGTTCTTATCTCTGAAATGGGGTTAGTAATACCCACCTCATGGAGTTGTGAAGATTAGGGAAGGACACTTGAGAGATGCTGGGCTGGTCACCGCTATAGGTGGGCTCCAAACTATTAGTTCCCTCTCGCTTTCCACTTAACTCTGCTTTTATTAGGGATATGACATGCTACATGTATTTTTCAAGGTATTGGGAGTGCTCATAGACAGCTATCCCCCAAGAGGCTGCTGAGTCACCAAGTGGGGCAGCTGGGACTACAGGTCTGCACTGTAAGTTCAGCAGGAAAGGAGTGTTAATTGTTCACTCAGCTCTAGGCCTGTCCCTCTGTGTCAAGCTAACAGGGAGCTGGGGTCTATTTTCTTGGAGGAATAGCAACTTCATGAGTTGGTTTGGGAGAGTCTGAGCCGTATGAACAGGAGATAAGGGATCTATTTCTGTGAGTAGGGGAAGCACATGTTAAAATGCTCCTAAGAATGAGAACGTAGCTCCCAGTTCAGACCAAGCAGAAGGCGTGTATAGGAAGGAATGACTTTATAGGTATGCACAGAGAAGTGACCCAAATCCAGGGTGTGCCTACCTAAAACACCTTGTGTTATATTTTGTCCCATTTGCTGAAGGCGTGGCAGGTAGAAGAAGTTGGTTCTGGTGCAAAACCCAACTTATAATTAAGAATGATAGGTAATTAATATTACCTTGATTAATATCAATATTACCTTGGTTTTAAATATTCCTTGATTTTTTTTTTTAGTTAAAAATTATTTCAGCTGTTTCATATAGTTACCATCATTGTGCATTTTCCTTGTGTGTTTTTTGTTTTCTTTCATGGCCTATTAGATATTGCTGTACCCAGATCCTGGAAGAAAGATTTAGTTTTGATAGGATTAATGTGGTGATTCAACCAATGAGAATAATGGTGTCATAATTTCTACAGGGGAAAGGAGATGAATTACACATCGGCCGTACTCTCCAAAACCTGAGATCTAATTTGGGCTGGGAGAGTATGTACCTAGAAAACCAATCCTCATATAACACACATGCAGGACAAACCCTGAATGACTGACAGAGGCAGTGCACTATGGGAGCACTGGGAGCACTGATTCGGCAACTGTTTTCCTAAGCATGAAAATTATTGCTAAAGATATAATAGACTAATGGATTTTGGTAGAGAACAGTAAGTGCCTCATGGGCTAGGGAAAGAGTATTATCAAAAGACATGATACAAAGTGTGGAAAGTTGTTTCAGAAGCCATGACTAGCCTCCGAGGCCACTGGAAGGAAAACCCGTTGATCGATGATGTTAAAAGGCAGGATAAGGAGGTTTTCTATATTTTGATTGGTCAAAGGGAGTCATAAAAGTTATAGAGCAAAAAGGCTTTTATGCATCTTGGTGTTTTCGCAGCTGGTAACACAATATTCCGTGTGTATTCAATGGGTGGTAAATAAATGATTAGGACAGGTGGTGGTGTGTGGCGTGGGTTAGAGCACTGAGAAAAGTTTGATCAGATCTTCAAGTCAGTCTTGCTGAGAGATGTTGGATACTTAACCTAGGTGTGGAAAGAAGTTATATGTGAGAGTCTGAGTATCATCTTCTTGTGGGCAACACTGATTAATGGCTCCAGATTCCATGGGAACCAAGTTGCTTGAGATTCGCTTGGATGGAAATAAAGTCTGAATACATTGCCTTGAGGTTTATGGGGCTACCATCCTCTCAGTAAGGATCGCGTTACGTGGCATTCTATGGTGAACCGGGCAGCAGGCAAGGATTTTGTCACGCATGCTCGCCACTTTGCCTTCGGGGGTGTGGGGGGCGGGGTCTGTGCCAAGAATACCCTGGATTGGATGTTGGGTGCGGTGTCGGCCACTCACTTATAATGCCCAGGGAGGCGTGTTGACAAGGATGGGTGGATGGTGGGGGGTGGCTGAGCTATTTCTTGGCAAAGCCCTGGGAGGAGGCGTGCCTCGGATGCCACAATCCTGTTATTTTTGAGTAATTGGCTGAACCCAGGTGCCTGATTGGACAGGGCCACTCCCAATTTCTTCTAGATAAATATTTGGTTGCCAGGAGGTTATAATTAAATGAGCAATACCTCCTTGGGAAGTAGTTGCCTAGGAATTCCTGCAGAGGGCAGGATCCCATCCCTGCTGGGATATGCTTGAAAACTACCCCAAAACTTACTCTGCAAGTACTTACTGTGTACTTACTGTTAGGGCACCCAGTTTGAGGTTCTATTAAAGTCTGTTGCTCCAAATAACAAGAAAACCCATCAGTGTTAGAGGCACAGTGTTTCTTCAGAGAAGCGTTTGTGGTCTTCAGTGGCGTAATGGCCGAATTTTGAAGCACATTTGGAATCCAAGTCAGGGATTTGGTGTTAAAGAGAGAAATAGTAATACGTTATATGTTAATAAAATAGAAAATAAATAAATAAATACATAAATAAATGAAGGGACAAATCAGTTCTCCGAAACAGAGCCTGATTGTTGCTGGAATCCAAAGCACAGAGTCTGGGAAGCTGGAGAATGTGGATCTTTCACACACAGGGCACTCTTGACTTTGTTCTTCTTACTTGTAATCCATATTTAGATGTTAGTTTTTCAGGCCCCATCAGTTTAGCTTTTCTATTCTTTCTGTGGGGAAAATGCTCTTATATTATGTATTTTCCTTCTATTTTCACCAAATGAGAGTCTGAAGAATCAGCAATTAAATCTTAGAACTGGTATTTGGATCATCTATCTTTAGAAATACCCCAGTTAACATCCTCAGTTTTTTTTTTTCCCCCCAAAGGAAAGAACACAGAACAAAACACGAATAAAAACACACGGCAAAAAGCAGGGCATAAGGCAAAAGCACAAATAAAAAGGCCATTATTCTAGCTTTCTGACTCAAAGTTCAGTGTTTCTGATCCTTCTGTCAAGATCCATCTTTAACATACAATTGCCATAAGAACGTGTGACTTCAAGGTCACATGCTGTGACTCTCCCCATGATTTTCTGAATCATATCTTGATCACCAACCATATGTTATTTTTTTTTAACCCCTCAAACTCCTTTTCATTAGGGGCGGCATGAATGTTCACTGACTAATGGATCGCCTCAGAAAAGAGCTCTTACCCATGTGTACAAGCTTACATACAAATAAGAAAAGGCAAGAGTAATTACCAGGTTGGCCTGTGCCCCAGGGCTACATGGGGTATGTCTCAGAGAGAACCCACCTGGAGGAAGGTCATGGAAACTTAGGGACGCTTGGCAGAGAGTCAGAGTTCAGGATTTGTTTCTTTTAATTTCTTGCAGGGGGGGGGCTGTTAACTTTGATGTGTTTAAATTCTTTCAAGGTGCCATTATGATAATTCAGTAAATGAGAGTGAGTGATGAGAAACACAGGCTTTTGGAGCTTGAAGGGATTTTAGAGTGTCTGGTTCAGTCTCCCTTTTTGGAGAGATATAAACTGTGGTTTTAGGGGACTGTGCTCGGGACCCCAATGACAAGGCTGAGAGGAGAACCTACAGAAGGGTAATTAATTAAGAAGGTTGTTCATTGACTAAATCTTTAGTGTTGTTCTCTTTATGTCATCAGGAAACAGGGAATCTACTCTTTAGAAACATCTAGGGAGTGGAGCATCAGCATAAGATAGTAGATGTGGAATGAGTGTTTTGATTTTCTGTAAATGAGCTCCCTGACCCTGGCTCTTGACGATCTTCTCTCTTCTCTTCTCTGATCTTTTTTTTCTTAAACATCTGCAGAGCAATGGGAGCATAGGCTCTGATCTTCCAGGTGTCCTTCAGAACTAAAATTCTGTAATTCAAAATGCTTATCTGGGTACTCTTAAATAATAATAAGAGGAGTAGTAGTAGTAGTAGTAGTAGTAGTATGCTGAGGAGAGAAGAAGCTTCAAGTGGTTCTATAGAAATTATACCTGTCAGGAACGTGAAATTTGACCCAGTCTTAGCATGGAACATCTCCCGCATTTATAAGTTATTGCTGGGGAAGGGGTTTTCAAAATAGGTCTCCCTTCATTGCCTCTTGGACTTTTCAAATAACTACCGCTTTCAATTCAGCATGTATGAAATGCATGCAGTTCCTCTGGGCAGTTGCTGGGTGGCAGCAGACGTACTGAAGTATTAGCCCACGGGAGAAGACAACTGGCCATGTTCCTTTAGCACTGAGTGGCCCCCACAGCAAGTCAGTGACAAAGCCGGAAGGGCTGTGAGGTTTCAGATAGGCAGGTGAGAGTGGGACCGGGATGGGGGGGCGGGCGCTCAATCTTTCCTTTCCCTTGGTTTATCACTGGCCATTTGAAAAGGGTAGTATATCATTACAGTGCCCACCACAATTTATTGAACAGCCACTGTGGACCAGACAGTGTGTTAGGATCTTTCAATATGTCATTGTGAATTCAAATATCACCACTCAAAAGGTATTATTACCCCATTTGACAGATTGGGAACCTGAAGAAAAGAAAGATTAACAAACATACTTAAGGCAACAAAAAGCCAGGCAGTAGTTCAACTGGTTTAAAAACAAAGACACTAAAACCCATGCTTTCCCTACCATAGGAGTGCTTAAATAATAATAATAATAATAAAGAGAAAGCCTACCCCAGAAATCGCATCTCTGTTTTTGAGGTGGGGGAATCAAAGAGAGTGGAAGTGTCAGGCAAAATTTTGGCTGGAGAAAGGAGAATGTCAGCTCTCAGTACTTCAGAGTCTTAGGACCTGCAAGGCCCTGCACTCATTATTTGGACACACACACACATATACACACACACACCCTTCCATAATAAATGCAGGAGGGTGGTTAATTTCAAATTTTGTGAATGATGAAACTGAGGCTCCCTTGAAGGTAAGGCATCTTATCAAAGTCCTTGGAGTACGTGATGCATAGCTAAGTCTAGGACATTTTCACCACAGCACAGTGGCTTGAAGAGATGGGCTGTTTTCTCTACATGATTAGTCCTCTAGGATCTGTAGGCTTAGAGGTGGGGGGACAGTCTTCAGCCTTAGTGCACACAGTTGACTGTCCCCAACTTGAGGGCCCTCTTCTGTCAGCCTGAGCTAATTCCTGCCTACATTTACGATGATGCCTGTTTAAGCTGCAGCTGCTTCCAGATCTCTGCACACAGTAGATGCCTCACTTAAGCTTGCACATCACACATATAAAGAAACTGTGAATACGTTGTGTCTTTACTGAAGGTCTTCATTTGGTGCCAACACTCAGACAAATCCAGCTAAATGTGCCATAGCAGAAAATAGAAAAGAAAGCAATCTAGACATTGTGGAAATTGTGCATTGTATGTTTTACCTTATTTATTTTTGGATAGGACATATACTAGAACTTCATTTCAAATCTTGGATATTTGAGGTTGTGTCGGAGAATGGACCTTCAAGATGACCGAAGACCCCAAGAAGGAAAGTTACTTATGTAAAGTCAAATCCATGTACAGGGCCACAGACAGCTCGGGTGCCCTGATCCCTTGGGGAGGAGCTTGGGCTTGGGAAATGAACAAATGTGGATTTGAATCCTGACTCTGTCATTTACTGGTAGTATAACCACAGGTTAAATACTCGATGTCTCTGAGCTCCAGTCTCATCTTTAAAAATAGAGATAATTATAACTGCTTTGCATGGTAGTTGGCCAGTCTAAATGAGGTAGTATATTCAAAAGCTTCATGTAGTGCTTATATGCTTTGCCTTTCCTATCCACCCTGATGCCCCAATGACCCTGATTTGGTATGGATTCTAATGAAATCATGTGTCTTAGAGTTTACAGCACAGATGACCCACATGATAGAGGAGTACAACTCAGCCTTTGATGGGAAAAATACAGTGCAATCAATCCCTTTATAATTTATTTACGTCATAGGTTAACCATGTTATAGCATGCTTTTCCCATATGTAGTTTTAGCATCTATTATTACATTTGGGATCTGCTTTGACTTGTATTCCTGAACCTGTATAATTAGTGTTATATTATAGTGGGCTTCACAGCACTGGGTAATGAAAAGAATTCTGGCCTTGTAATCAGCGGGATTTTGTGCCAACCCTACCAGGCACTAGGAATGTGGTTAGAAATGTCTCCCTTTGAGGCCTGAATGTGAGCATTTTAGTTCAGGTGATTTATGAGGTTCTGATAAGTTTTCAGATTTGCTTTGTCTATGTTTTCTTCTCCTAGCATATATTGGGACCCAGGTTTATTATGACTTTCATAATGTTTCTTGTGGAGTAGGAGCATGTGTCATTCTAACTCAAATCAACTCAGGAGTGGAAGATTAAGTTAACTTCTCAGCCAGAGACCTCTCCTACTAAAATAAGCATTTTTGTTTGGTTTTGATTTTGCTATTTAACTGCGGAGGCTCCACATGCAATAGAATCAGCAACCCCACTAGTCCGCTCTAGGACAGACCTTTAAAAAGTACCCCAGGTTACAAGAAGGTGGCGCTAGAGACTCTTCTCTCAAATCAGTCATGAGACCTGGGTGCTGGAATGGAATAGTCCTAGAATCACTAAACTGGAGACCACCCAAAGCAGGTTTCTTCTCTCCAGTAACCCTGGCAGGTGATTGCCCAGCTTCTGTTTGCAGGCTTCTGTAAAAAAAGAAATCACTGTTATCTGCCTCTCCTGTCCCACTCTTGGAAGGCTCTGGCAAGAATGACATTTCCTATATTGAGTTGAAATAAGCTCTTCTTGAAGCTGCCATCTATTGGTCCCAGTGTTTTTCACTACAGCTGCATAGAATCAAGAGTCAGTTCATTAATTCAACAACTATTTAGTTCCAACTGTATGTCAAACACTGTGCCTAGCTCTGGAGAGATAAAATAAGACATCTTTCTTTTCAAGGGCTTCAGTATGGTTGGAGAGGTAGACAAGTAAAACGCCAGTCACAGTATGTTGTGACAAGTGCTGCTGTGTGTCAACATGGAGTACTGAGGGGCACAGAGTTCTTCTTAATCAGAAAAGGGGGCAGGAGAGATACCCCAAAGGGTATGAGAAGAAAAGTCTTCATGTCTTCCTTTACTTCTAACCTCCTCAGGCTAACTGTACCTCTAGGAGGTCACAGGCAGTGAAATTTTGGAAGTTATAGAACTCAAGAGACTTGAGTTCTAATCCCAGTTTTGCCGCCATCATCCTTATGAGACACTGAACAAGTCGATTCATTTCTCATAGTAGACGATGTAAATGGCATCTTTTCATGTTATTCATCCTTGATGTTTTAAGACAAATAGCTGATGTCCTTATCTGATGAGTCTGGCCTAGCCTTTGGATGACAGGTTTTTTTTCACCTCTTTATTTCTATTCGTCACTGGTCAGCCTAAAGTAGATGATCAGTACTTACTTCTCCCTGCAGCTGGGCCTTCCCAAATCCCTCTGAGCTCTCTCTTCCATGCTATGGACTGTATTGGGGTGACCCTAAACTTGTACTTGAGATGTTTTCAGCAATCATTAAATTGAAAGCACACTTAGAAAAACCCACAGAAATTTTGGACATGCCCAGGCAAATTGGAAGTTGCCCCTGGGATCTTTCCATTGACCAGCACAAAAAAGATGACTAAGGCAGTGTCTGCCCACTCCTATGTGGAAATAATGTTGTGTTTGTCTGGAAGCCAGTGAAAAAAATGTACCTTGAAAATGGCCTGATGAGAGGTTATTTTGTACCCCCAAGTGCCTTGATACCTTAAGTCCTTTATTTTTTTTTATTTGTGCACTTCATTTTTTTTCTTCACTGATCCTTGGAGAGATTTTGAGGGAAAGAGCTAATGACTCCGACCCAGAGGTGTAAGGAGTCTGTTAGAACTGAAGTAGGCATTACTCCCACCTGCTTCAGCCAAGCTCTGATGATTTTTTTGGAACTAGAGTGAAGGTAAAATATTGGGTCAAAGGGGCATCTCACAATCACTGAAAGGAAAGACCTTCATGATGGGATATAGAATCCAGTCTCCATGTGCTGTTACATGAAATATTCTTTTTCTTGGAATAGGAAAAAATGTAATTGCCATTTGTTTAGCCTGTCCGGATAAATTTCAGTATCAATGCCAATCTCTCTTGGGAGTTTTTATATTATAGAGAAATTAAATCAGTATGTGGACCCGAGAGGACAGTGGGCTCACTGATTTTTGGACTCTGAATGATTCTCATGTGAATGGTGGAGAGACTAGTAATTGAGGCATGGGACCCACATAGTAGCTCTGAGAATCCTCTAAGACTGCTATGTCAGAGTAAAGATTTTTCTAATTTCAGTAAGCTTTCATCATTGATTCAGAATTTTGCAAAGGAATCCCCAGGATTTGCCACCTCCTCTCTTTTCTCTAGGCTAAAAGAAATGAGGCTTGTCCCTCAACTTTACAATAAAAATTCCACACCAATTTAAAAAATTCCGGAGAGTTGGCGATTTTGATCATATCTGAAAGCATATGAATAGGTCCCAATTCTTGCTTTAATTTTGATCTGTGCTTTTTCTTTTTTTTTTTAAAGATTTTATTTATTTATTTGACAGAGAGAGATCACAAGTAGGCAGAGAGGGAAGGAAGCAGGCTCCCTGCCGAGCAGAGAGCCTCGGTCCCAGAACCCTGGGACCATGACCTGAGCTGAAGGCAGAGGCTTGAACCCACTGAGCCACCCAGGTGCCCCCGGATCTGTGCTTTTTCTAAAACAAATAATATCCACGGAGTTTTCCCAAAAGCATACCTTAGCAATTTTGTGAATTTTGAGGGATGGGTAAAAATAAAGTCATAATTGACTGTAATAATTATAAACTACAAAACCACTCATTTATGAAATACTCATTAAGGTTAGGCACTACTCATATTTGTGCCTTTTGATTGCTCTAAGAAGAAGAGAATAGAAAATGCATTGCCTTTGGTGAGGTCTGAGGCCTTTTCCTCTTTGACCGAGCTCTTCTAAGATCAAGCTTGTACTTGACAGTTTGGCTCAGGCACCAAGGAACATGCATAAAGGCACTATTTCAAGCCAGGTTCAAACAATCAGTTCAAATGCAGGAAGCATGCTCTGGATACAAAAATGCACACATCACTGTGTTACGTGTCGTAGTGATACAGAGCTAAGTGACACAGTCCCTGCTGGAAATAGTGCACATTCTAACAGCAGAGAAAATTTAAGTCAAGCATCTGGAGAGCTTTGCTTTAAGGTGCGGTAAGGTTATGTCATTGGTTATACCATTGGTTATGCATAACCATAAGGTTATACGGAGTTGACATGAGAGAGAATATTTATACAACTGTAGCTACATCCGAAGAACAGAAAAAAGGTGGTATGTAACATGGTCTTTGAAGGATGGATCTAGGATATTGGTGGGAGTTAGGATGTAAAGAGCTAGTTAGGGGTAGAGGGTGGTCCACGTAGAAGGTATAGCAAAAATAAAGCCATATGGTCAGGAAAAGAGCAGGGAAGCAGAGACAAAAGTGAGTAGGTGCAGTTTTGCTTGAGTATCATGAAGGCAGGGTGGATGATAAGGCTAGAATGGGACCAAATGAAGAAGGCGGCTTTGAATTTCATTGTAAAGTGCTTGTGCCTTCTTGGTCACTCTGAAACTACTGTTGAATTTTAAATGTGGAAGTGCGTCCATAAATAGATTTTGTTAGTTTCTGACATACTCTCTTCAGGTTGGACTTGTGAACTGTTGAGAATTCAAAGGAAAAAAAATAGATAATTTCATATTATGAACTCTTCACTTCTGGGTGGGAGGAGAGGCAAATACAATTATTTTAATATATTTAACAAATATTGTGGGGGCATCATGCTCGGATAACTAGGCGATCATGGAAAGTTGCTTAATTGGACCTCAAGCATGGGGTAAAGTCTGTCGAGTGGGCGAGAATGAGAAATGCTGGCCCAGAAGACCCTGTCACAGTTTGTGTGATTGCTAACACAAGGCACACGGGGAGGGAGATTTGGCAGGAAGATGGTGTTAGGGGAGACCAGTTATGTGGCTGCTGAAGCAGCATGGGAAAGAGGAAGGGAGCATGAGCTAAAATGGTGGTAAAGATGAAGAGAGGGTGACCTTATCTATAGAAGAGGCAGCATCAGCAGAATCGATTAGATGCTGGAAAGGGGTTTGCAGAAGTAGAGAATTGAACAGGAGCTGAAAGGGTACCACTGGAGGTCTGGGAGGCAAGGAGAGGGTTGCTCTCATTGGTAAGGATGCAGCAGTCAGGAGAAGTTGGTTTCCAAGGAAATGTGTGGAATTCAATGTCGGGTCACTGCTAGAGAGCAAAATAAGCTAATCTCCATAAAACTGGGCAATGAGCAAAATTTCTTAAGCTATGATGTCATAATTTCTCTCTTTTCTCTCCCCCCAAAAATCAAGGCCATAGGAGTGTTGCCCAAACATTGCCTCAAGCACACTTTAAAGTATTGATATCAAAGACAAAAAGATCATGTATATGAACTAGAAAGTGTAACACTAGACATTGTTAAGAATTCTTAGACTCCCTTGGCTTGGCTATGGACATTCTAAATAATACGTTGAAATTACATAGGATTACTGCTTTGGCATTCCTCTGGAACTTACACATACACTTACACTTCAGCAATCTCCTTCCTTGGGAAGAGACCAACAGGGACATGGTTTTGTCAAAACACCTAATTTTCATTTCTTTCTTCTTTCTTTTAATTAGCAGATAAAATTGGTGATTAATGGACCATATATGCATGATGATTATGGAAATATATATATAATATAAAACTATATACATTATATATATTTATACATATAAATATATAATAAATAAATATATAAATATAAATATATAGTATATAAAATAAATATAAATATAAATGTAAATACCATATATAAATAAATATTATATATATATATATATATATATATATATACACACACACACACACACATATATTTGTATTTATTGACCCCACATGCTATCAGCATGAATCATGGTGGTCTCTTCTCTTTGCCTCCTCATTACTTCACTCCCAGCTCCATTTCTGTCTCCACTGTAATTGCAGCACTGGGTGAGATGCTGCTCAGGGAGGAATTAGCTGAACTGTGGTGGTTTGGCAACAGAAGGGTAGAGAGGAAATAACATGGAACAGGAGGTCTGGGTGAAACATGTAGCCTTGTGGCATTCTGCCCAACCAAGGCAGCTTCCTCTATAATCTCCAGCCCTCCTAGCACTCTGAAAGCATGGAGTATGAGATGGGGGTAGGTCTCTATGCTGCATTTGCCCCAGATATAATTCTCCAGCTACAGAGGGGGGACCGTAAACACAACATGCACACACACAACACCTCATAACCTGAGATCCCAGGGGAATTTCAAGACCACATTAGGTATCAGAAAACAGTACATTTGAGGTAAGGATTATTGATTTGAGCAATCTAATAGTTCAGTGGAGAAAAGAATATAGATAGTAGGATGAGTTAAGAATGGGAATATAAGGGCACATATGTGGCTCCATCAGTTAAGCATTTGCCTTCAGTTCAGGTCATGATCCCAGGGTCCTGGGATCAAGTCCCACATTGGGCTCCTTGCTCAGGAGGGAGTCTGCTTCTCCCTATGCTTATTGCTCCTCCTGCTTGTGTGCTGCTCTCTCTCTCTCATTTTGACCAAAAAAAAAAAAAAAAAGGGACTATAACAGGGGCACTTGTGTGGGTCAGTTAAGTTCAGGTCAAAAACTCAGGGTCCTAGGATTAAGTCCTGAATCAGGCTCCTCACTGAGCTGCATCTCCCTTTCCATCTGCCCCTCCTCACTGCTCATTTCTCTCTCTCTCTCATATAAATACATAAAATTTTTAAAAATGTGACTATAACACAGTTCTATTCTATTTGAAACAGTTCTTTTTAAATGTTGTTTTTTTCCATTTGCGACTCAAGTCTCCCCAAATCAAAATGCGTCACTCAGTAGGACTTTGCAGTCAGCAGTGTTTGATCATTGTACAGAATAGAAAAGACTAAATGAAAACTTATGACCTTGAAGTCCTGAATGCCAATGATTCAAGTAGGGAGGTCAGTTGTGGAAAATTATGCAATTAAAGGCCACTTCAAAACACCTCTATGAGCAGCAGGGGTAGCATCAGTCCCTGAACTAGAACTATTTTTCAGCTCTGCTTGTCCAATTCCACATTCTGTATTGGATCACTATTGTATTGTCTGCTGAAGGGGAGAGTGGTGTCTGCTCCAACATGCTCAGAGATGGGGAACTCACTACCTCCTCGGGCAAACTGTTCCGCTCTTTATTGAGGTACAACACTTAGAAGCTTCTTCTGTTTTGCCCAGTCTGCCCCGCTCTGTGCTTTCTTTGCTTTGCCTTTCTTTGCATCAAGAGCCACAGAAAAGTCTAATTCTTCCTATCTATTCACAGGCTTCAGATCTGGGAACATGTGCTTTCTCGGGCTATGTGTCTCCTGGCTAATGGACCCTCTTCATAGAGGACATCCATTCATATTTAAGACTTTTATCATATATGCCTACTCATACCTTTGGTTGCTTGACGTAGGTTTGGTAACTTTTATTTTCATGACATTCTGTCTTTTTTTTTTTTTTTTTAAGTATTTTATTTACTTATTTGACAGAAAGGGAGGAGGAACAGGCAGAGTAGTGGAGGAAGAGGGAGAAGCAGGCTCCCCACCAAGCAGGGAGCCCAGAATGGAGCTAGATCTCAGGGCTCTGGGATCATGATCTCAGCTAAAGGCAGTTGCTTAACCTACTGAGACACCCAGGCATCCCTCTATAACATTGAGTCTTAATGGGTTTAAAATGGTGCGGTGAAGGGTGCTTTGGTGACTCAGGCAGTTGAGCATCTGACTCTTGGTTTTGACTCTGGTTGTGATCTCATGATCGTGGGATCAAACCCCAAGTTCAGCCTTGAGTCAGGCTCTGTGCTCAGTGGGGACCCTGCTTGGTATTCTCTCCCTCTCCTTCTGCCCCTTCCCCTGATCACTCTCTCTCAAATAAAAAGAAATAAGTAAAATCTTAAGAAAAAAATGTACTGTGACTTCCAAGGCTCAGGAGCAGTGAAGGACATGGGGATCTACCACTTGGGTCATCTGTTTGGCTGTTCCCAAGATGAACATTTAGATAATGGTGAGAATTTCCCTGGGTTGGGGAAGAACAGTAAGAGTCCAGAGGTCAGTAGAAGTCTGGACTATCATAGCCCTGATATGTAGGTCTTGTAGACCAGCGGGGGTTGCCAGAAGCTGGTGCTGGGAAGCAGACTGGCTTACAGATGGAGCAGGTAGCTCATCCAGATCCATAATACCTCATCTCAGTACCATGGTAAATGATACTATGAGCAATGCCTCTTTCTCCCGACCTCCCTAGTCCATGTGCTCATTAAATAAGGTTGGTTATGGTTCTCATCATAGAGGGACAAAAGTGCTTAGCATCTATGCTCAGTGTTCTTAGGAAGTTTGTTTGTTTGTTTGTTTAAAGATTTTATTTATTTGACAGACAGAAATCACAAGTAGGTAGAGAGGCAGGCACAGAGAGAGGGGGAGGCAGGCTCCCTGCCGAGCATAGAGCCTGATGTGGGGCTCGATCCCAGGATCCTCAGATCATGACCTGAGCCGAAGGCAGAGGCTTTAACCCACTGAGCCACCCAGGTGCCCCAGTACTTAGGAAGTTTTTACAGAACATAAAATAGTAAAACGTCATAAGTCAAGACTTTTTAGGCTGTATTTGAGGTCAGGGATATTCTAGACTAGAGGTCAACAAACTTTTCTGTCAAGGAATAGATGGTAAATACATTAGACTTTATGAACCATACGGTAAGTGTCACAACTTCTCAATTCTGCTCTTTTAGAGTAAAAGCAACCATAGAAAATATGTAAATGAGTGGACACAGCTCTCTTACAATATAGGTTTGTTGTTGTTGTTGTTGTTGTTGTTTTTAATAATAGGCAGTGGACCAGATCTGGCCACACACCGTCATATGCCAATCCCTGCCCCAGAGGGTGGACAGCTAACAAACTGGAGGACAGAGCTTGGCAGCTTATAGAAAGGGCCCTGTTCTGTCCTGTTCAGCATTCCTGTGCATGACTCAGTGAAAGGCAGAGGGCACACCTGGTAAATCTGTGGATTTCAGAAATCTAGAATGTCCTTTATTATATTTTGCAACATGACTAGGATGCAGAAAGAACCAGATATAACCTAGTGGCCAAAAACACTACCTTTAGAGTTAAATAGACCTACATTCTAACTGCAATTCTACCATTTTCTGTTTAGAACAATTCTTAGTAACTTGTAGAACTTGTATTCAGCCTCTCTGAGCTTTATTTTCTTCATCTGTAAAATGAGCATAATTTTCCTTGTCTCAGTTTATTGTGAAGATTAAACTAGATAACATATATGAAGTATTTAATCCAATGTTTGACACACAGTAAGCCCTCAGTACAAGGTAGTATGAAAAACCTCTCTGGGTCACAACCAAAATGAAGAAAATCACCTGATTTGGAGAACTCACGTAAGCTGATTCCCCTGATGACTGTTCCATATTGTATCTGGAGTATCATTATCAACTTGTGGATTGTGACTTTGGATGGAACAGTACAGAGAGGTGATTCCCTCTCTAGCAAGGTCTTTAAGGAAAGTTACAGAGGGGGAGGGATAAATGAAAGGGAAACTGGGTCTAGTCCTTCAGATGTGCAGAGGAATTACAGGAAGGGGCCTCTCAACATGGAGTGAGAATATTCTGGTAGACCATGGGTATTTATCTGGAAGATCTCTGAGCTAACTCTGTAACCACTTTCTGTTATCTGGGGTTAGCTAAAATTCCTATTGTGGAGGACAGGAGCAGTAGTAATACTATTACACCTTCTCTCTGCTACTCAGAGATTTTGCTGTTAGCATGAATCCCATATCAGCATCAGCCCTTCATAGACCATCAACATGCTACACTAGAAGGTATTTCAGATGATGAACAGGGTCTTTGTCCCTCCAGCCTAACAGACTGTAGAAGATTTGTTTGTTTGTTTTTAAAGTAGGAGTCTCATGAGTGATAGAAGACATAGTTCATTTAAATAAATACATGTATTAGGGGTGCCTGGGGGGGCTCAGTCCTTAAGCATCTGCCTTTGCCTCTGGTCATGATCCCAGGGTCCTGGGATTGAGCCCTGCATTGGGCTCCCTGCCTCTTCCTCTCCCACTCCTCTTGCTTGTGTTCCCCCTCTTCTCTTTCTCTCTGTCAAATAAATAAATAAATACAGAGACATGTCCGCTAAATAAAATACTTCAATTTAAAAAAAAAAATCTTAAAAAATAAAAAAAAATAAACGCATGTATTAGTAATGAGAACTAAAGAACCTGTAGATCTTCTTAACCACTTCCTTTTCCATTTTTTTCTTCCCTAAGCCATAACACAGAGACAAGTATGAATCCTTCCTGCATATGCCTCCGTAAGGCTAAAGGAAAACTCTGCTAATAGAGACTCAGAGAAGCCTTGCATCCTCCATTAAAGTGAAGCTGATTGCCATTATGGAGAGAACATATGACTAGCAAACATTCTGGTTTCTGGTTTCAAGGACCAACCCTACCATTGCTATTTCCATTACCTTTGGCAAGTTCACACTTCTGAGTCTTAAATTTTTCTCTGTAATATGAGGATGATGCCATCTGCATCTCAGAACTATAATCAGGATTCATGTCTATAATACAGGTAGTAACCAATGTTGACTGCCTACCTAACAACCCCTTACCCCCTCCCTCCATTCTAACCCGATCCAGCTGTCCTCAGAGAGGTCATGTGATTCAGGGAAGGTGGATTTCCAGTCCCAGGAGATGAGTGATTGGTTAAGCTCTTTCCCTTGTCAGTTAATGCTTCAGGCATGAGCGTAACCCAGTTCAAGCTCATTAGCTAACATGTAATAGGATTTACTATGAACCAGATGCTGTCATAAAGTCTTTATATACATCAATTCAGTTAATGTCCTATGAGGTAAATATTTTTAACTTCATTTCACAAATGAAACTGAAGATCAGAGAGGTTAAGTAACTGGTCCACGGAAACACAGCTCATCAGTGGTAGAGCCTGTCCCTAAAATCTGATCCTCCTCATTAAGCAAAATGCCTTCTCACATAAGTGAAATTCTGTTAAGGAACTTCAGGGAAAAGTTTTCTTCATTGAAAAGTTTCCTTCATTGATTTAGAAAAAGAGCTCTGCATTGTTAGGTCTGCATGTGAGACCTGCCATAGCTCTAGCCACCCTACTACCATGAAAGAAACTAACATGAAATATATAGGACTGCAAAGCAAACAGATCGTTAGAGCCTGTTTTTTTTTTTTTTTTTTTTTTTTTTAAATGACACTTAGCTCCTGAACCAAACAACCCTGGAGCTGTATCAGAGCAGATTTGCATGTGTATGCATGAGTGTTTATGTGATATTGGGACTATTTTTTGTTATCTACTTATGTGACACATATAACTTTATAAATTCAAAATCAAAAGATAATTGGTATTTTTCATCTTCCTTAATTTTTAAATACAGAATAGATGATTACTGTCATTTCTGGGGTTCACAGGTTTGAGTTCTAGCCGAGTAGGTAAGTTTTGTCCTCAGTGACTTTAGCTTTCCGGTTTGACTCTTTCCGGCTTCGGTACCTCTGAGTTTCATATTTTTTCCTCTTACCCTGGGTCCAAACCAGCACCCAGGAAAGCTCTTGAAAGGCGTCCACGAGAAGATTATAAATGGTTGCAAAAGGCTGAAAGAGTTTCCTAGCTCAAGGCAATGTCAGTGGGCATCATAGCTCTTTCCAAAATAAATGAAGCAGGAAGTGTGGAATCTTCGTCATCAGCCAATGCATAAAGTGCTGTTATTTTGGGCAGTGGGTCATCTAGGTGCACCTGAAGTCATATCTTGTAGGCGTTCCGTCTGTTCTCTTCAGTATGCCAGGATGGCTCTAGGGGCTGCTTCTGCACACTCTTCTAACACCTTTATCTGCCCAGACACGCAGTTTGGAAGGCAGAGAAACTTGGGGAGAGGGCATGAAACACGTGGTTTTGTGTCTCATTCTATTTGGTCTCATTTCTCCTTCCTTCTCCCTCTGCTTTCTTGTTTTTTCCTTGCAGTCCTCTCTGTTAGTCCCCCGGTCCCCAAGCTCAGTCAGTGTCTGTCTTCTTCTCTCCCTCTCCCCTCTTCCTCTCTGACTTTCTTTTGTAGCTGATTTAATGGAATCGCATTTTCTGGGGTTTTCTATAAAATGCCTTGGGGCGGTTCAAGGAATACCTTTCCCAACTCCTTGTTTTGATTACTTGGAGCAGGCATACACAGCTGGCCCCTTTTCTGTTCGAGTAAAACCACAATCCACTCGGCAAATCACTGCTTTTCATTTTGCTGGCTGGAGGGAGAAAGGATCAGATAGGCAAGATGAAGATGTGGGGAGGGGGATGGGAAGATAATGACAGATTTGATGATAATTAATATTTTCTGTGTCTGAATAGTGAAAGTCTCGTCCAAGCCCCCCAGCCAAGCTCAAGTTAAACTCTTGGTGTGTGGGTTTAAGTGCTCTGTAGCCTGGCGTGCTGGGGCTGGTCGAGAGGGAGTGATGCTGTAGAAGTGGAATTTTGTGGTTCTCTTTTATTATGATTACTGAGTAAACCATGCATATCTAAAAAGGAAATTTTAAGTCAACTTCTCTCAAGGTGAATTAATGTATTGGGTCTGAGTTACCTCACCCATAATTTAAATTACCAGAAGTTTTATGTATTAATTATTAAAGGCTTTGGAGTTCCTCCATCATTCATTTTCATTTTTGTATCAAACCTCAGTTATTTGTGCATGATGTTTGTACCTATTTCTTAAAATAATGAGACACCTAAGATCTGATGGACTGGTAACGATTTTCAGATTTTCAGATTCATTAAACTGGTCCTCAACTTCTTTCAGAATTCAGAACTGGGAATGTCTCTTTTGTGACTCCCAGGCTTTATTCTGATTTTTTTTTCAGCAAGCCAAATAACCATTTCCTTAAGATCAGTAGTCATTTCTTTTAGATCAAACTCAAAAACAAAATACAATTTTCTTGCAATACAATTTGTTAGAAATTCTCAGCTCTTTGTTTTTTATGAATATATCTTAGTAGAATGTATCTGAATGCTATTGGATTTGCTTACTACGAGATTGATATTTTTAACAGTGTCCTTAAAAATAAAATTGGAGGGAGTCATAGAAACCAAGGGAGAGGGTATTTTTATGATGGGGGAATGGTCAGCACAACGAGCCATCATTCTACAAACATTTGGTAAAACTGAGCGTGGCAAGGGATTGTCCTACTCATTGTTTCATTTAATATTTATGATAATCTTGAGAGGTAAAAATTATTTTCTTTTTTTTAAAAACAGATAAATTAAGTCATGGGGAAAGTAAATCACTTGTTTAGATCACAGAGCTAGTAACTAGCAGGGCCAGGACCCAAACCCAAATCTCAAGTTAAATAAACTAAAGATGTGGACAGAGGGGTGAACCCTTCAAATTTACTTTGCTGTTTTTGTGTTTGGCAACAGACAAGATGACTGGAGACTTCTCCCTCTTCTCCTGTGATCAGAATTATATTAAAAGTGGGGGCAGATCAAGGACATCTAATAAAAAATGGATGCACAGATGTACTTGAGACAGGCATCCAATGTAGCTCTGCTCATGTTCCCTGACTCTTCGTCAATGTTTCTCCACTAACTTCAAGAAGAAAACTTCCTGCCAGTCCCCTGCCCCATTTTAACTTCAAATTTCCCACATTTTCTTAGGAATGCCCTTGATTATTTTTCTACAGTACAGGATGCTGCCTTGTTGGGAGAGTAAAGGTGTCACACGCAGTTTGCAAAGTGTCAGTGGACTTGACTTGTGAGTCTTTCTTGCCAGGGCCTGCCAGACCTTTGGAAATTGGGCCCACAGCTGTAGCTCACCGAGAGAAAGTACTGTGGCCTTTCTGTATCAGAGAGAACCAGGCCCTTTGAGGACATTAGGTCTAAAGTTCTCCTTGGAATCACACACATCAAAAAGTTGTTCAGTGCTCCAAGTAAATGAAGAGGTATCAGAATGCAGGAGTTAAATAGGTCTCCTAAAAAGGCCCTTCAAGAATGCTGGTAGACTGGGCGCCTGGGTGGCTCAGTGGGTTAAGCTGCTGCCTTCGGCTCGGGTCATGATCTCAGGGTCCTGGGATCGAGTCCCGCATCGGGCTCTCTGCTCAGCGGGGAGCCTGCTTCCTCCTCCTTCTCTCTCTGCCTGCCTCTCTGCCTACTTGTGATCTCTCTCTGTCAAATAAATAAATAATTAATCTTAAAAAAAAAAAAAGAATGCTGGTAGACTAATGTGCATTGTGAATGTCTAAAAGAGTGGTTTTCCCACAAGTTCTTTGATCATAAGAACTCTTTTCTCAAAGCACCTTTCTGCATATAAATAAGCCAGGCATTGCATAATTTAACTTAGTTCTTTCTCACAACAATCTTTGAAGGCATACATTAAATCCCTTTTACTTGGGAATTGAAGAGGCTGATCTCTTGTCCAAGAACTGGCTGTCCTAATGGTCCTGGTAGGATCCGAACTTGGGTCTTTCTGACTCCAAACCCATGATCTTCCCTTATGCAATCCTGCCTTGTACTTTCTCCATACAGACTTCTCTAACTTTCCGCACATGATGATTTCTTTTTCCCAACTATGTACTCTAGCCCCCTTATATCTAGCCCCCAATGTAGTAGGCATTTTTGAGAAATATTTCCCAACCTATCTTAGTCTTGTTTGATCAGGGGCCTACTCTCAAAGGTAGACACCAAGAAGATACAGTCTGACCCCTCACTTGACTTATCTGCTACAACTTTCTCTTTAGTTCAGACTGCTAAAGATGTGTTGGTTCCATGGTGTTTCTTAGAAAATTGTCAAGTAAATAAATTCTCTAGTTTCAGGGTCTTCACATCTGCTCTTTTCTCTGCCTAGAATGTCATCCCCCAGATATCACATAAAATGCTCTCTCATTTTCTACAGATCTCTGTTTAAATGTCACCTTCCTAGAACCCTGACCACCCTATGGAAAAATAGTAATTTTCCCTGTCATATCAGCCTTTTGCTTTACCCTACTTTATTTTTCTCTGTACCACATATTTCCACCACATATTATATGTTGGCTTGTTTCTTGCCTGTGTCCATGGACCAGAAGCAGAACTCCATAACAGCTGGGGCTTGATTTGGTTTCCTGCTGTGTCCCTAGTTTCTACAACAGTACCAGACCAGAGTAGGAGCTTGAGTGGTTTAGTTGTAAGGATTGTAGACAGCTGTTAAGACAAATAGTGGTTTAACACTTGTTTATGAAAAAGTTCAGCACTGGCACCCAGTGATGGCTCCTGAAGCCATCAGGAATTCAGCCCCCTTTCATCTTCCTATTCTGCTGCCCTTCCCCTGAAGACCATGGTATTCATGCTGTCACTTAATGGTTACAAGATGGTGCCATACCTCCCCTACCATCACTTCTGCACATCAAACAGGAAGAAAGGGGAAGGAGACTGAGGTTTTCTTTGCCTTTTCATTTCAGAGAGGTTGTCATCCTATATCTCACTGTCTGGAACAGTGTCCTGACTTTAAGTAATCAAATATTTTAGCTTTTTTGATATTTTTATATGAGGATGGCAAAAGAAAAGAAGGCTTCAAATGGCTCTTGGTTGGCTAGTTCAACAGAATTTATTGTAAACAGCAGCCAAAAGAACCTGCTACATATCCCAGAGTTTATCTCTACTCATTCTCAATTGTTTTCTCTTTCTAGTTTGAATGTACTCTATTTGAAAGGGGGACCATACCTAATGCTGTGGCCTTCAGAACATGCTGAACATACAGGCTCCATCATATGTAGATGATGATTATGGGCTTTAATTTGGTCTTTGAGAATCTTCTTCCTTTTTTTTTTTTTTTTTTAAGATTTCATTTACTTATCTTAGAGAGAGAGTGAGAGAGAAAGATAGCACAATTGGTGGTGGGGAGGGGCAGAGTGAGAGGGAGAAGCAGCCCCAATGTGCATCTTGATCCCAGGACACCAGGATCATGACCTGAACTGAAGACAGGTGCTTAACTGACAGAGCCACCCAGGAATCCCTAAGCATGTTATTTTCTACCAAAGAAGTTTCAGCTCCAACCCATATTAATGGCCAAATTTTTTGACTCCAGTAGCATTTTATGCACAACTGCATGTCTTAAAGATTCCACATCTCCATTGTAAGCACTTGCTGGTTGGGCTGGGCCTTAACTTTCCCATTAAACTCTTAACACAAGTTGTCTCATAGTCAGGACTCAGTGAATCCATAATAAGTGAATCTACGTGTCATTGAATACTACATCTCAGAATTCTGTGTCAGAAGGTGTTATTTACTGATTTATTGGTGATATTTCATTTGTCTGCATATTTTCTAGAACTCAAATAGAAGTAATATGTGTAGTTCCCCTATAAATACTACTGGACACTTAGAATTGTCTAAAAAAGAACAAGACTATAAACTTTGCTGAGAGCTATCAAAGTGCTTGTTTTAAGTTGTAATCTGCAAATGTTGTGACAGATATGAGCCTTGGATATGAGCCCAAAGGAGAGGGGAAGTAGAAGCCAATAGATAACACAAAGGACAGTGGGAGATGGAGAGGAGAAATGAGTTGAGGGAAATTGGAGGGGGAGACAAACCATGAGAGACTGTGGACTCTGAGAAACAAAGTGAGGATTTTGAAGGGGAGAGGGTTGGGTGGTTGGGTGAGCCTGGTATTAAGGAGGGCATGTATTGCATGGAGCATTGGGTGTGGAGCATAAACAATGAATTTTGGAACACTGAAAAAAAAAATGAGAAAAGACACAAGAAATACCTGAGAGCCCCAGGCAGTTCAAAGGGCATTGTGCTTATTTCTAGAAAATGCCTCTAATATCTGAGCAATTTGCTCTGGTGCTGATAATTTCACAGAGGAAGTATTCAGAGATGCTGGTGTTGCTTAATGTTCTAAGTGCTATGGTGCATCATAATATCTGTCAGTACAAATGTTATTTGGGTTCAGGATGCTAAGTTAATGTTGCCCAGAAAAATCACTGGTGATGACTATTTAAAATACTTAATAACTATTATATGTGAAAATATTTAGTGACTATTAAAATTTTTCATTGAAAAGTCAGCTCTAAAAGCATAACTTAAATGCATTTATCTTTGTATGTTGTCCCCCCATTTTATGGTTTGATAAATTTTTAAAAGAAAAAACTTCTGCGGTGGCAGTGTGGGAACAGATTTAGAGAACTGAATCTGTAGTGATAGAACTTTTTTACCCAATACTATAATCATGGAAATTAGCATTTGGATTTTTAACAGAAAGGTTGTATCAAAAACAGCACAATAAGAGAGAGTGAGATAATGTGTGTGTATGTGTGAACACAACCAAAGTTCAGCCTAAAGTAATACAATTCATTTTCAAAATTTTTAAAATTCAGACCAATAATGTATCCCCTTCACTTGTTAAAAAAAATGAAGAATATATTGTCTATAACCAGCAGATGCTGCTATCTGTGAAAAACTGTGAGAGCAAAGTTTCCGTATTCTGTTTGGTTGTTTCTGGAATCTGTAGTGAGACTGCAGTGCAAAGTAAGAACAAGCTCCAGAGGTCAACATATATTGCAGGAGGAAAGGAAAGACTGGTATGGCAGACAGAACTACTATGAAAAGCTCTCTATTACTCACTGTTACTTTTCGGGTGATACGCTTATTTTTAGAAAGACCAATCCCAATTTGTCCTGTGATCCTAAGTCCCTACTTACTGAAACACAAAATTCACTTCTCTTTCTAAGTTTATTTATTTATTTATTTTTAGTAATCTTTATAGCCAGTGTGGACTTGAACTCACAATCCTGAGATCAAGAGTCCCATGTTCTTCTGGCTGAGCCAGTTAGGTGTCCCCCACATCAGCATTTTAAACGACCCAGTGGCTTCTGTGTTCCAAGTCTTCTTTCCTCTGCCAACTTTGGACTCTTCCCTAATGTCCCCTTCTTTCTTTTTTTCTTTCATTTCCTCAGCCTGATTAGGAGCTCTCTTAGACCTCACTCCAGACAAAGGAAATAATTTTGAGCTAAATTGCACTTCTGAAACTTCCAAATAGACTTCATTATCATGCAGGAGCAAATTCACCTTCATAAGGGCAGTTTGCTTCAGGGAAAGAAGGAATTACTCCACTGTTACTGCATCTATCCTCAAGCCACTGATTTGTGTGCCTAATATTTTGAGTTTGGAATATAAGCAGTGTAAGGTGATTTTGCAAAAGTGTCCAGCTTATTATGAGGTGGCTGAATTTATAGGGGTTTTATAGTTTTTTGTTTTTTGTTATTTTCTTTTCCAACTCTGAGCATTTATGGAAAATTCTATCCTGTCACTCACCAATTTTCAGGGTGAGTCTAAGACTGAAAATAGGCTGCAAATAGCTGATTGAAACTTTATCAAGTCTGGGGGCCCAGTGATGGGAAGCACTCCACACCTGCACTCCTTCCCCTTGGCTGTCTCCACCTGTATGCCCCACAGGCATCTCCAACTCAACACATCATCTTCCTCCTATCTCGTGCTTCCCTAACAAACCTGCTTCTCTTCTATAGGCCTTTATTTATGAGGATGGCCTCATTATCGTCCCAATTATCCAGGTTTCACAAATCAGTCATCTCTGACTCCTTATTTTCCCCCAAATCTAACCAGGTTGTCAAATTCTGTCAAGTCTATCTTTGCCACATTACTCAAACCTAACCCTTTCCATGGCTACTGTCATGATGTTACTTTGGGTCTTTATTACCTCTCATTTCAATGAATATGGTGGTCCCCAAAGCACTTCAATGTAGTGTTTAAGAGCCTGGACTCTCTAGACTTGTTCTGGTTTAAGTTCAGTTTCAGCCACATACCAACTTAACAACTCTTCAGAATGTCTCTTATATTCCCTTTCCTTTGGTTTCTTTAAATCTGTGAAATGGAGATGACGATAGTTTGCACTTCATAGGATTATTGGGATTAGCTAAGACTATTTATCTTAAGTGTCTGCTATAGCACTAAATAAATACTAAACATTATGAAGTTATTGCATCTTCCCACCTCCAATGTCCACCAGTCCTCAAATTAATCCAATTTAACACTCTAGGATTATCTTCTTAATTTATCACTTTGATTGATTCATCTCTTTCCTCAAAATTCCATTAGTGATGCTCCATTATCTCTTTATGTTTCACAAGCTGTATTGCAGAAAATCTCAAGTAACAGAGATATGCTGGGGTCTCTGAGAAGCCACAGAATAAATATGCCTTATCCATCTGAAGTCTAAATTTTGATGAGTGTTAAATGGTTAGGATTTTAAAATACTATTTTTTAAATTAAAACCAATCCATGTAAATGAGATATAGCAGGAAACCTAATCATATGGTTTTAAGGATAAAACAAGAGATTGCAAATAAATTTAGTGTTTAAAGCAAGTGGCCTTGCCCTTACAGACTTAGGAATATTCCACAGGCAAATATGAGAAGCAGTAACATACAGTTTCATAGCTTGGCTTACAAAACTTTTGCACTATGATCCCAACCTACTTTTTTAGCCTGTCCATTCTTATATTCTCTTTATATAACTCAAAACCTCATCAATTCAGACATATCAGTGTTTGCCATACATGTACCATCATTCTACTGCCAGTGAATGTTCTCACATAATTTCTTCCTCTTGGGCTGCTCCAAGCTATCCAACTATGACACCTCTCATGCATACTGTATTTACTTTCCTTTGCTCTAAATTCATCCATATCCTAAAGCCCGTGTCTTGGTGATGAACTGATGGAGCTGATGAAGTAAAGAGAAGTGTTAAAGATGACTTGAAAGTCTTGTCCATGGAGTACCCTCACACAGAAAGCTGTGTCTTAAGTCTGTTAGAGATAAATAAAACAGATACTGTTTGTCATCAATGAAATCAGAAATTCAGGATGAGCATTTATTAGAGAGCTGTTGGATCTCTTTGGAAGGAATAAGATTTTGTGGAGGAAAATCTCTGAATGGTTCCAGAACAGAGGCTTGGCTGTGTTTGAGTGTAGACTGTTGTAGTTCATGACACATCTCCAAAGGCAAGAGAAACAAAAGCAAAAATGAAGTTTGGGACTTCAACAAGATAAAAACCTTCTGCACAGCAAAGGAAACAGTCAACAAAACAAAGAGACATCCCATGGAATGGGAGAAGATATTTGCAAATGACACTACAGATAAAGGGCTGATATCCAAGATCTATACAAAACTTCTCAAACTCAACACCAAAAACAAATAATCAAGTCAAAAAATGGGCAGAAGACATGAACAGACACTTCTCCACAGAAGACATACAAATGGCTAACAGACACATGGAAAAATGTGACTCATCACTAGCCATCAGGCAAATTCAAATCAAAAGGACACTGAGATACCACATTATACCAGTTAGAATGGCAAAACTTGACAAGACAAGAAACAACAAATGTTGAAGGGGTTGTGGAGGAAGGGGAACCCTCTTACGCTGTTGGTGGGAATGCAAGGTGGGGACGGCACTTTGGAAAACAGTGTGGAGGTTCCTCAAAACTTAAAAGGAGAGCTACCCTATGACTCAGCAATTGCACTACTGCGCATTTACCCCAAAGATACAGATGCAGTGAAAAGAACCCAACGTTCATAGCAGCAAAGACCACAATAGCCAAACTGTGGAAGGAGCCAAGATGCCCTTCAACAGATGAATGGATAAAGAAGATGTGGTCCATATAGACAATGGAATATTACTCAGTCCTCAGAAAGGATGAATGCCCAACTTTGGCATCAACATGGATGGAACTGGAGGAGATTATGCTGAGTGAAATAAGCCAAGCAGAGAAAATCAATTTATCATATGGTTTCACTTCTTTGTGAAACATAAGGAATAGCATGGAGGACATTAAGAAAAGGAAGGGAAAAATGAAGGCAGGGAAATCCGAGAGGGAGACAAATCATGAGAGTCTGTGGACTCAGAGAATTAAACTGAGGGTTTGGGGGAGTTGGGAATAGGTGAGCCCGGTGATGGCTATTAAGGAGGGCACATATTGCATGGAGCACTGGGTATTGTACACAAATAATGAATCATGGAACACTATATGAAAAACTAATTATGGTGACTAACATAGCAGAACAAAAAATTAAAAAATTAAAATTAAGTAGGAATAAGGAAACAAGAAGAAGAGGAAGAAGAAGGAGGAGGAGGAGGAGGAAAAGGAGAAAATCATGAAGAGGAAGAGGTTTGGCATGAGGCCCATGCTGGAGAACCTCTGCAGGTATCTTTTGAGTTACATAGGCTAGAGTGAAGCCAGGTAAACTCCCTCCCAAAACAGGGATCATATGTATGGACCTTGGGTTATTTGAGGAGTTAACTGGGTGGTGAAGCTTTCTGTGATTATTTGAATACAGAGCCAACAGCAGTTTAGTTTAAAAAAACCCAAGGCAGACCAAGTTTTAGACCAAATCTGCCCTGTGAAAATTTTGTGAACGTGGCAAATTGACTTTCTGATTCATAATTCTATCATCCAACAAAATAAAAAAAACTATTGGGGATATAAGAATCAAATGAGGCAATTGGTTTATATGTAACAACACTTTGTAAACTTCAATGGAGCCTCCTTATCTGTGAAATGAAGATAATATGGCTCCACACTGGGTCAGTGTGAGAATTAAGATGAGAAAGCCATGCAAATCCCTTCCAACGTGTTGAAAATAAGGTGCCAAAGGAAATAAATATTAGCTGTCATCATCATCATCACCAATTATTACTATTCATATACTACATCTATGAAAATGGATTTTTATTACAGTAGCATTTTTATTATGGTTTGGCAACTAATTTATGGTTTAGGGTTATAAACGGATAGCATCATGATTCCCTTTACCCTGTGGCAAAATCTTTATTTCTGAAGTTGGGTCCCTAATTATTAGAGATTTGAGCAGTTATCGTTCATTTGCATACTGCTTTATTTCCAAGTGCTTTCATAAATATTTATCTCATTAACTCCTGAAAACAATCCTGATCACTAGGCAGGGTAAGAGTGATAAACACCACTTGGGAGTTGGACAGACTGAATCTGAGGGCCTCAGCTTTTGTCCATGGTCACAAAACAAGCTTATGGAAAATACCGTGGACCCCTCTGACTGCGACTTTGGAGACCTCCCAGAGTTCTGACCATGCCTTTGTTTATCCATGGCTGCTATTTTAGGGGAGCTTGTGGAGGACAGGTACCAACAGAATAGGAATACCTTCTAATTCTCCAGACTTGATGACTACTTCTCACATTCACTTTTTTAAAACATGAAAATATCTTTCCTGTTTTTTCTTGATGATTCTGAATATGACAAGAAGATGTAATTTGTTCAAAAGCCTTCTATAGCATCAGTGTAGGAGCTCCAAAAAGGGAGTTAAAACTTTTGCAATTGCAGGATTTACAGCAGAATATTAAGAGTGATTATCTCTGGGTGGTGGGATTAGATGCAATTTTTCTTTTCTTTTCTTTTTCTTTTTCTCTTTCTTTCTTTCTTTCTTTTTTTTTTCCCTTGCTTATCCTTACTTGCTAGCTGTTTTCTCTCCCCACTAAATGTTATGTAAAAATAGCAATTATATTAGCTTGGCTACAGTGCCACACTTTGGAGCTGGTATATCTCCCCAACTTGCTACCTTTACCACCTGGAAAACCTCTTTCACCTCCCTGTTTCTCAATTTCTTTTGTATAAAATAGAAATAATCATAATCATAATCATACACAACTCACACGGTTGTGGGAGGATTAAAAACTAATATAAGGATCCTGGCGTGGACTGATCAGCTAATATATGTCTACCACCACCTGTACCTCTTCTTCCCTCCTTTCAAATTTATATTAGTTTCAGGCTAGAAAAAAATCTAAGTGATAACTCTAAATTCTTTAGAATTTAAACATACTCATTTGCAAAAACAAGCAGGTGAAAACTTTAGGGTGACAAGTTATCCCACATCTTAACGCTTTCCCACATGTCCTTTGGTGATGGGCTCTTACAGAATATTGTAATTAAATGCCACATGGCAATGAGCAAAGAAGCCAGGACAGATGATCACAGGAGCGAGATTGGGAAGCATGTTTGTAAAGACATCCTTAAATGTGAGGAGATGGATGAGAGCAGCTTCTACAGCCCAGAGTATTGGGCTGTCTTCCAGGACAGGCCAGAATTCAGGCATCCCAGGGTCCCACATCTGCTTGCGTTGGCCCTCATTCAGATCACTGCACCTATTAAGAACCTGAAGCCTCTGTTGCAGAGTTTGGGCTTGGTTTAGGCAGCTCTCTAATTGGTTTATGTCATTCATTAGGAATTTCTTTTCTTTAAAATTGGCGACTTGAAGCCAGATTGTGAGGAGAGAGTTCATACCACCCATATCTGTTTTGTTATTCCCCAGGATATAAATGAGGAGATGTGGGGGCTCCTCTGGCAGTGTCCTTAACTCCCAGTTTCTAGAGTTGGAGGCCTGGTCTATTTCGATGGGAAGACCTCATCTTGCACCTCCCCCTTCACAAACTGGGCAAAGCCCTGGTGGCAACCTGCCTTGTGGGGGGCAGGGGGGGGGGATGGGGTAGGCACTCTCTTCTTTCCTGCTGCACTTAACACTGAAGGCCTCCTGATCTGGGGTGTGGATAATTAAAGAGCTTTTCACTCCTGGAGAGGGTTTGGCACAGGGAAGGTGGGGTAAGATGTGTCAGGAAAGGGAGCAGGGAAATGTCAAGAATGACTTTGCTACACCACAGACCCCTCAAAACCAGCAGGCCCAGGAATAGACCTCTCTCCTATCCCAACCCCACAGGTTCTGCTCTAGTCAAAGGCACCACTGTCTTCTCACTTACTAGGGATGAAAACCTCAGGACCATAGGATCATTGCAAGAAACATACACTGAACAATTTTTCAAAGAAATTTCCAGGTGGAGATCAAGATTCTATTATCTTTAACCCTGAAGTCTCCCTCAGTCTCCTTTTTATTCTCCTTGGTAACACTCTGCTCTAGGTCTCATGATTTATCCACACTGAGACTCCTAACTGGTCTCGCTTACTCTGTACCCTCCAAATTCATCCTACCCCTCAGATTCTGACCATTTAATTTTAAAGTCAAAGTTATGGTAAAGTTCATATCTCTTCCCTTATTAAAAGCTTTCCTCAGCCCCCAGTTGTTTACAGCATAAAGACAGACTGTGTGGTTGAGTTTTCCTTATCTTTTGTTACCCGACTCAAATCTATTTGTCCAGTCCCTCTGTTGACTTCTTCTTTTACATATGCTAGGTTTAAGTCACACTGGCAAATTCAACAGTTTTGTATGTACTTTATAATTTCTTTTGGGAATACTATATGAAGCTTTAAGATTAAGAATTTATTGGGTACATAAAACAATGTGAATGTCTCCTTATCAGTTTACCTTTCCTACCAGATGGTTTTGTCTATGGGAGACTGACTGGTGATTTTGAAGACTGAAATTTAAGTTTAAAGAGAAGGATAAAAGTGAAGATTTGGGATCCAGTATTCAGAAACTATGTTACCTCTACGGTGGATATATAAGAACCCGTATATGGGAAGAAAGAGAAAAAGTAAACAAACAGAAACAAAGCAAAGCAATAACAAAAACAAGCTATTTCTTGGAATCTATTCTAAATTATGTAATAACCAGGTTGATGGCATAATATCACCCCATAATGTAACAAAATTTGTGTTCCTGCCCAGTTTGCTTTTTAGGTATAAGAGAATGAGCAAAGGCAGAAGTGAAATGATAAACTAACATTATTAAAACACCCTGTATCTTTGAAGATTTTTGTGAGAGCTTTGGCTGAGAAAAAAATACTACTAGCCCACCTGCATCCTCTTTGGAGAGATGGAGAGTGGACTTGTTTATCATAGGAGGAAACACATAGGCCCTAAGGTCAAACAAAACTGAAGAAAATACTTCAATACTTCTAAGTAGGGTTTTTGAATAGTCTGAGTTTCAATTTCTTCATAAATATAGAAAATAATATCTGCCACAAAATTGCTATGAGATGTGTGGTTGAGGAATGTAAAGTGTCTATTTTTTAAAATAAAGATTTTATTTATTTACTTGAGAGAGAGAGAAGGTATGAGCACGTGGGATGGGGTAGATGCACAGAGAGAGAGGGAAAAGCAGACTGCCCAGTCAGCAGACTCCCCAGTGAGCAGGGAGCCAGACTCATGGCTCCATCCCAGGACCCTGGCATCATAACCAGAGCTGAAGAAAGGCTTAACAGACTGAGCCACCCAGGCACCCCTAAAGCATATGATTAATACATAGGAGCTAGGCTTCTTATTATACCAGACTGTGACTTACCAGAGAGGGTCTGCTACCTGCAAACTATGTGCATCCATGTGGAACACGAATGCTCCCCTTTTCTGCATCACCCTCACTTTCTTAATGTGCACACACACGGAGGGGATGGTGGTGAGGGGAGAGAATTTCTCCCTCATTCTAGAACAGGAAGGCACTGGTTAAAGACATTAAGCTCAAGGATAATACCAGAATTTACCTGGCCCAGGGTGAGAAGTAGAAAAACTCCAATACTTCCCCACATTCATGACTTTATGTTATGTTCTTCCATTTGGAGTATCTTCCTCATCGTTGAATGCCCACTGCATTTTATACCTCCATGTTCTGATTGTCACAACTTTCAGGATTCGCTGATCCTCAAATCAGGTGTGGAATCTTCCTGTATGTAACGATAGCTTCTATTCACTGTTTTCTCCTCCTATCTTTCTTTCTCAGGACAGTTAGTCTTTCCTACTGACTGTGAGCAACCTGCATGAAGACCAATTTCGTTGTTTATCTCAGATAAATATTGCCGGGGCAGTGTTTTGAACAGAGTTCCACTGAGCACACATCTCTTGAATGAGTATTGCTTCTAAGATAAATTTCAATACTTTATATCTTTTTTTTAAATTTTTTTATTAAGTTATGCTAGTCATAATACATCATTAGTTTTTGATGTTCCATGATTCATTGTTTGTGTATAACACCCAGTGCTCCATGTAATACATGCCCTCCTTAGTACCCATCACTGAGCTCACCTATTTTCTCCTCCAAAACCCTCAGTTTGATTCTCTGAGTCCACAGACTCTCATTATTCCTCTCCCTCTGATGTACCCTTCCCTTCATTTTTCCCTTCCTTTTCTTAATGTCCTCCATGCTATTCCTTATGTTTCACAAACCGTATGATAATTGATTTTCTGCTTGGCTTATTTCACTCAGCATAATCTCCTCCAGTTCCATCCATGTTGATGCCAAAGTTGGGCATTCATCCTTTCTGAGGACTGAGTAATATTCCATTGTCTATATGGACCACATCTTCTTTATCCATTCATCTGTTGAAGGGCATCTTGGCTCCTTCCACAGTTTGGCTATTGTGGTCTTTGCTGCTATGAACGTTGGGTTCTTTTCACTGCATCTGTATCTTTGGGGTAAATGCGCAGTAGTGCAATTGCTGAGTCATAGGGTAGCTCTCCTTTTAAGTTTTGAGAAACCTCCACACTGTTTTCCAAAGTGCCGTCCCCACCTTGCATTCCCACCAACAGCGTAAGAGGGTTCCCCTTCCTCCACAACCCCTTCAACATTTGTTGTTTCTTGTCTTGTCAAGTTTTGCCATTCTAACTGGTATAATGTGGTATCTCAGTGTCCTTTTGATTTGAATTTGCCTGATGGCTAGTGATGAGTCACATTTTTCCATGTGTCTGTTAGCCATTTGTATGTCTTCTGTGGAGAAGTGTCTGTTCATGTCTTCTGCCCATTTTTTGACTTGATTATTTGTTTTTTGGTGTTGAATTTGAGACGTTCTTTATAGATCCTGGGTATCAGCCCCTTATCTTTGCAAAAGATATTTGCAAATATCTTCTCCCATTCCATGGGTTGTCTCTTTGTTTTGTTGACTGTTTCCTTTGTTGTGCAGAAGGTTTTTATCTTGTTGAAGTCCCAGAAGTTCATTTTTGCTTTTGTTTCCCTTGCCTTTGTAGATGTGTTTTGAAAGAATTTGCTGTGGCCAATGTTGAGAACATTACTGCCTACGTTCTCCTCTAGAATTTGGATGGATTCGTGTTTCACATTGAGGCCTTTCATCAATTTGGAGTTTATCTTTGTGTATGGTGTATATTCTTCTATTTATAGCTGTCCAATTTTATTGAAGAGACTGTCTTTTTTCCATTGTAAGCACCATCCTGGTCAAAATATTAATGGCACTTTTCAAAGTGCTAGAACAAACAATCTTAAAATTTGTATGAAATCAGAAAAGACCCCAAATCATCAAGGAAATATTGAAAAAGAAAAACAAAGTTGGGGACATCACATTGCCTGATTTCAAGCTATATTATGAAACTATGATCACCAGGACAGCATGGTACTGGCACAAAAACCACATAGATCAATGGAACAGAATAGCCCAGATATGGACCCTCAGTTCTATGGTCAATTAAAAGCAGGAAAAAAAAATATCCAGTGGAAAAAGGACTACATCTTTAAATGATATTGTTTCTGTGGTTTTAAATGATAATTAATTTTTGTTTGTCTTCAGGAGTTAGGTAACATACTCTATTGGGCATAACTCAAATTGCAAAAAAACGATCTTCATCTCCTTGACCTTTAAATTATTCTGAAGATGCTTTTTTGATATTCTGAGAATCTTTTCAGCCCTCTGTAGAAATATGAGCAGATATGGTAGAAGAAGACTGTAGTTGTACTCCAAGTATCTTTGGGAGATTGTTTGTATGTGCGAATTTTAATTTCAGTAATCAGCTCCCAAGAGTGAATGCTGCTGTAGTAGGCTTGATGCAGGATTAATTTGAGACTGTGCTCAGCTTTTGTCTTTGTGGCTCCTACAGCCTTTTGGTTAATGCTTATAATGCAAAAAATAGTTGTGGTTACTGAAATGTCCTACCACCTCTTTATTATATTGTGGAAAAATTTATTTATTTGATTTCATTTTTAAATGATTTTTTCCCTTAATTTTTTAAAAACACTTAAACCATTTTTAAGCTTTGGCCAAGAGAGGCAGTTGCTCTATCTATCTATCTACCTACATACCTATCTATCCATCCATCTGTGCATCCGTCCATCCATCCATCCATCCATCCAATCCATTATTTGTTTCAGCTCTACCTCCCTTAATTCAAGAACTAATCTAAAATGGAGGTAACATTTTATGATGAGCTGGTAATTTAATGCCTGCCCTACCAGGATATAACACATTAAATTCCTTTTGTTTTTGCCTTGAGCATTTAGCCTAAATAAGTCATCAGGAGAGTTTGTTTGTTTTGCCTTATAGTTTCTGATCAAAAGTTTCCTTATGAAAGATCAGGTGCCAAAGGTGGGATTTAAGTATGAGCTGTATTTTCCAGGTCTACTTTCTCCAAAGTCAATTTGAAAAGTCAACTCTTCACAATGTAATTTAGCAGCAGCAGGCGTGAAAAAGACTTAGAAATTAGAAACTGTATTTTATGGTGAACTCTAGGTGAGTCAGCAGTGTGGTAAGTCACCTGCACAGTCAATGTTATTGTTGGCTAAATTCACTGATGTACAGCCTCTAGAAGGAGAGACAACTCTCCTCTAGAAGGAGAGTTGTCATGGTATTCCACACTGACTGGATCACTATTGGAGTATTGTTTTCCTTTCTTGGCCATATACCATATACTTTAATTAGGATTCTCAAAAGCTGGAACATTGTATCTATACCTGTATATCTTTATTTATATCTATACCTATACTATCTATCTATCTATCTTTTTGGGAAGAGATTCTATGATTAAAAAAAAATCTTGTATCACTGAACATTTGAGTAATCTTTAAACAAATTTAACACTAGTCTCTTGATGAAAAATAAATTTTTTTCAGGACTTCTGTTAGATAATTCCATTGTATGATAGGAAAACTATCTTGATTGCAGGCTTTGGATTTTGCCTTTAACCACAGATTATCGATAGAACCCTCTTCTTTTAGATTCTTGCCTTGCAATCAGGCACAAACCACTGGGCCTTCCCTTGGTCAACCATGACTCCTGCCCTAGTCCCACATGGTAGATAGCCTTCCTTTGATCCTTATCCATCTGTGACCATTCCCACAGACTAAGGAGGCCACAGGGCCATGGGGATATGCCTAACTCACAGCCTGCACCCTTCCCCCACTAAGCTACTTGTTACTGGGACTGGTGACATCAAGATCACCTGGGAGCTTGTTAGAAGACCAGAGTTTTCTAGATTCTCAGGATACACTACACCAAGTGAATCAGAATCTGTATTTTAACAGGGTCCCTGTGTGATTCAAACACATATTAAAGCTTGTCAGGAATTATTCTAGACCATGCTCTGGGTACCACAGACCCTAGAATTTGCTGCCCAAAATGTCCTACATTGGCCTTCAGGGCCTGTCCTTCCCAGAGCATTCTGTGCTGCCCAGGGACATAGCCTTAAGCCTGAGGGGTAACCAAAGGGTGACCATTTGAGGGTGGAACTTGGAGATATGAGCTGGTTGTTCTCGCTTATGTAAGCAATGCCCCCCACTGAGGGACTGGATACCAGGGCTAAAAAATAAGAGAGAAGATCCCTGGTTTCTGTCTGTATTGTTGCTCTGGGCTTGGATAGTAAAATAAAGCTCTGTGGTAGAAGTAAATCTTAAGTGAAAACAAAAGCATAAAACCCCAATCTCATATGTATGCAAAGCAATATAATTGCAACATGAAGATTAAAAAAAAAATGCACACACAAAAAAACCCACACACACATTTGCTCACATACCGCAAAGCAAATATGCACTGTGGAATGTAGGTAAATCAGTTCTGTTTCATGAAATGTCTGGATTTCTTAACTTTGTATATAGCCTTTATTTCACCCCTTGTTCCTTCTTTGTCCTCCTCTACCACCCACACCCCATATTTATGATTTGGCAGTTTTTGGTGGATGGAAAAGAAACTAGCAAGAGTGCAAGAGAATTCAGAAATGTCTTGCCTTCTGATTGACTTTTCAGAGGTCTGCTAAAGGAGGGCTTGAAACCTCTGATGAGAGGTGACAGGCATAGTATACCCAGCCAGCAACAGTTCTGCTAAATAGGCAATTGTCTCTTCCTTTTGCAAAAGAGAAAACAGACTAGGAGGATTAAAGTGCCTTTTCCAAGGCTACATAATAAATGAAGGCATAGATTCAAACCCAGGTCTGTATCCTCTCTCTAAAATCTAGGACTTCTTTATTATATCAAAGTACCTCATAAATAATATGGATGTTTATGTTGTCTGAATTTTACCTGTGATGGAGTATATCCACTTTGGGCAGGGATGGGAGCAGGCACTGAGCACACCGTTCTTGCTGAACAGTTTGAATAGCTCATGTCAACCGTGACCAGGGAAGAATGTGATGCTGATGGTGGACCACGTCTGTGCGTAGAAGTTAGAGATGGACGAATTTTTATTGCTTATTGGCCGACATAACATACTGTAGGGAATATCATAAATAAACTTCCTCACAAAATGTTTTCTTAAACATCAAGGGGAAAATAAATAGGTATATCACGTATAGTCTCTTGAGATTTGTTTCATTCCAAATTCCTCCAAAGTGGAAAAAGCAAAATGCTTGCTGACTCAGGAGCAGGATCAAGGTGAAGCATTGGTGGGCAGAGCTGAGTTTCTTCTCTCATTCAGAGCTCTCATATGCCCATTGCCTTCCTGGGTGGCCCCGTCTGCTTCCAAAGGACACAGGAGAGCTGGGCCACAAGTTTCTGGTAACTGGTCTCTCTCATTGTCTGTGTATGTATTCCAGACAATCTAATCTCCATCTCCCTTAAGAGGAAATTGAAACAGAGGAGATTCAAAAAAAAAAAAAATGTTTTTCTCAGATGCTTTTCTTTCCTTTAACTTAGCTACTCCGTGCCTGTTGAAACTTGGCTGTTTAGGGTGCTTAAAAGCAACTTCCTGTTGAGAGAGGAGACCAAAACTTACACAAACTCAAGGCTAATGTGATTTGCCAAATATCCCCATTCATAATAGAGGGACATGCCTCAGAATCGTTTCCTTTATTGTGTGGCATTTTCCTGGATTGTAAAAGTTGCCCTCTCCTCTGTACACACAGAAACCTCAGCGCAGGCCTGGCATGCTAGCCCCTGCAGCCAGTGCTCTTAGAGCAGGGTCCTAGACAACCTGCAGGCAAAGGTACAGCCCCTTCCATCCTGGGCCTTTCTCTAAGCATGTCCTTTTAGGTAGACTTCCGCCCCCTCCGCTTAAACCAACAGAAAACAATGGGAGAGCTCAGTTTTAAAGAGTGCAATTCAGAATTGTAGACTAATGAAAGACAAAAGCAGCAGCCTGATCTATCTGGTTTGAGGGAGAGTATTTTTGTTCTGTTTTGATGTGTACTTTTTATAGTAAAGACCATGGGTCTACTTATTTTTAAAAATATCATTTACTGGGTGCCTGGGTGGCTCAGTGGGTTAAGCCGCTGCCTTCGGCTCAGGTCATGATCTCAGGGTCCTGGGATCGAGTCCTGCATCGGACTCCCTGCTTGGCGGGGAGCCTGCTTCTTCCTCTCTCTCTCTCTGCCTGCCTCTCTGCCTACTTGTGATCTCTCTCTGTCAAGTAAATAAATAAAATCTTAAAAAAAAAATTCATTTACTGTAAGATAGTATATCTTATATAAGATATCATATATCTTATATTTAAGTATATCTTATATTATTATATATAATAATAAAATATAATAATGTATTATTATATTATATTATATATCTTATATAAGATCTTGTCGGGGGGACGTATATGATTTATGCATGGACCCTCGTTTTGGACAGCTCGTGGTTCATTTGATGATATGAGACAAATACACAGAATAATATCATGTTAGTGGAATGATCACAAACGCTGTAAGCTGGGCTCAGCAAGTTGCATTGTTTGGTTGGATCATTGAAGAGTTGTGGCTTTGAGTTTTGGAAATGAAAGAATGCTGGAACCATAGTGCAAAAAGTCTCGACTGTGAGGCTGAGAGATTGTTGAATTTTAAAGGCAACTGGAAACCTCTTTAGGTGTCGGAATCAGCATTCTGGAGAAAGGTGTAAGAAGGTGGATTAGTTGAGGTGAACAGAAACTACAAATAAAAATGTGAGCTCTGCATTGATGGGCTTTATTTAGGTTTGTGGGGGAACACGCAGCTGGTTGGCACCAATGTTCATCTTCGTCTCTGACTTTTATATCCAACGGGTTCCATGCATTTGTTGGGGTGTGTGGAACCAGGGAGATCTAAATCTGAATCCCAGTTCTACCACTTACCACTTGGTGGCTTTGGATTTCTCTGTGAAATAGAGATTATAAACCAAACTTGTTTGTGGTAAGGACTAGAGGTAATAGATGCAGAGGTCTTAGCCCACTGCTGGTGCTAATTAGTCGTGGCTCTGGTTGTGATGGATGACATCATCTTAAATATGCAATAGTTCATTTCCATGTAAAAATAATACATTCTCATTACAGAAAGTAGGGAATTTTTTTGAAAATTTTATTTATTTATTTGACAGAGAGAGAGAGAAAGAGAGAGATCCCAAGTAGGCAGAGAGGCAGGCAGAGGGGGAGGGGGAAGCAGATTCCCTGCTGAGCTGAGATCCCCATGCAGGGCTTGATCCCAGGACCCTGAGATCATAGCCTTAGCCAAAGGCTTAAACCACTGAGCCACCCAGGCACCCCGAAAGTAGGGAATTTTAAAAGGAGGAAAGTAATTCTATTGCATCAATATTTTTAATACTCTAGAATGTTTCTTTCAATCCTTTAACCAGAAGGGAAACAAGTTTACTACTGTCCTTCTTGAGACTTGACTGCTTCCTGATTTGCTTTGCTGTTTACAGGAACAGGACCTGGACCAGAGGCTTTAACTGCCTTTCTCTTTCATCACTGTAGACACGGTTCTGATCTAGATCTTTATTCTGAGCACTGCTAGGAGTAGGCAGACTTCCAGAAATGCCACGAAATATCCTCTTTGTCAATCCACCCTCAGATCTCCTAAACATGTACAGAATGAATGAGGCCCTATTTGATACCTTCAAATATAAGGGACTGTTTCTGCAGCTAAATCCCTGTTACATTTTATTTAGAGCATTTTCTCTAGACTATATTTAAGAATACTAGCAGAGATATGCTGATAATTTTGCTACTCAGATTAATCATTAAGTATTATGGGAGCTATACTCTAAACAGTTTGAAGGATGGGTCAGAATATAAGACTTCTTGTACAGAATATGACAGTGCCACTCCTTGTACAGAATATGACAGTGTCAGTCTACCAGAGTATGACCTTAAGGATGACAAAATTTCATGTCAACCCCATTGGTGGAAAGGTGGTTGTCATTATTAATTCTGAGATCAGATTTCATTCTCATAGGCATAGAACTCCAAAAGGACTTTCTAAAACTTGAGGCACTCAGATCCCCATCTAAAAGTTATTCAACATCAACACTATTGAATTGGCTCTCCATTTCAATATCATCTATGAAACTAAAGCATTTGCTATAAATATCCCTTACAGGAAAGGGCATAGAAAAGAGTATCATTTTGTTTAATTATTTGCCCATGACCCCAAAAGTAATGCATTCCTAGATTCCCCCTCAGTAGAAAGTTCAGAAAAAGCAAATTAGAAGGAATCAGGAATGTTGATAGCAGCAAGAAATAACAGAGGTGAAGGAAGAGAGGGCTGATATAAGAACTAAAAAACTTGGCAGTCAAGAATCTTTCAGAGTTTGGGTAAATAACCTTACTCTTCATGTACAGCCATTGGCTTTCATAAAGAGAAGCATTGAAGTGTAGGAAAATATTAGGAGGAGATTGAGCATGAATCCAGGTAATCTTTTAGATTTCAGTCTTTGTTTTAGTAAAATTAAGGGATCAAGAACATAGGACACAAATGGTTAATAATAAATCCCTTTTAGGTCTTAAAATTTGGTTTGTGATGATTTTTATTAAGCCATAAAAATACTCTTTATATTTAATATAATTTGCTTGAGAAAATAAGTATGTATGTTTTAGAATGATTGCTATCTAAATAATCCATTCATGTCAGTTCTGGAAAATAAAATATCTCTGTATATCATTTAAATGAAACCCAGAGGTAGGTAATGATTAAGTCTGGTGAGTCAGGAGTGTTCCACGGGCACACACTTGGAGCGTCCTCTAGAGAATATCTGATCCAAAGCCTCTGTCATCATCATGAGCACACAGCGAAGGCGCACACAGGAGTTGGGTCTTTCCGCAAGGTCAGCTTTGTTCAGTCAGAAAGCAAAGTTAAATCACAATTCTAAAGCAGGTTCAGAATTCCAAACTCAATGACAATCCATCATGTGATTAAATTTGGCTTCCTACACAGCCCACAGAGCAGGAGAGAAGACAAGCCACACAACAAACAAGGTAACAGAAGGAAAAAAACAAAATGAATGCGAACTCGGTCTGTGGGTACACAGTTGAGATAAGGCCTAGGGCTGGTCCGGGTCCGCTCTGGGCACTTAACGCTTCTGATGTTCATGGAGGGAAGGATCTCCGTTCTGTTAGGTGATTGATTGGGCAGATTGTGACAGTTGTCTTTTTAAGTGGTCAGACATAGAGGGGTCATGTCTGAAGAGTCTCACAGTTTGCTGACAAAATCTTTCCTTTTTTTAAGGGATTCAGTCCAGTTTCGGGTCTCTGCAGACCTCCTCGGGTTCTGCTCATTATCAGTCCTGGGGGGAGGTCAGCTGACGTTGGTCCTGGTGAGATCTCCTGACTGCAATACCTTAAATGCTTGCATCACTGCTTGACACAGGCTTCTGCTTGACATGAGAGACTCCATTTTGCTCTCTACAATTATTTTATAAGAGGGATGTCTTGGTCTTCTGAGGCTGCTATAATAAAATACTAGAGACTGTGTAGCTTATAAATAGTATAAATTCCTTCATCATACTTCTGGAGGCTAGGAAGTCCATGATCAATATGCTAGCAGATTCAGTCTCTACGAAGTGTCTGCTTTCTGGTTCACATGTGGCACCTTCTTCCTGTGTCCTCATATAAGAGAAGTGGTGAGGGAACTCTCTGGGGGCTCCTTTATAAAGACATTCATCTCATTCATGAGGACTCTACCTTGTGACCTAATCACCTCCCAAAGTCATCACCTCCTGATTTCATCATCTTGGTCATTAGGATCTCAATATATACATGTTGGTAGGACACAAATAATCAGACTGTAGCAAATGGAAATGGAGGCTCAGTGATGCTGTGCCCAGCTCTAAGACACAAAGAAAGTTAGCATCAGTAATAGGTTTAGACCCATATTTTACTGACTACAAATTCAGGGCTCTTACTACCACAACATATAAGATTTTATGAATGGAATGATATGGCATTCGCATTCACAGGCATCCTAACTGGCTTATGAATTCTGTGAATTTATTTATTCATTCATCTTTATTAAACATGGATTTATGGAGTGATTACTATGTACCGTGCACACTGTAACTTTAGCCTAAACATTAGCTGTGTGTGTATGTATGTAGGCATGCACGTGTGTGCACGCACACACACACAGATATATACACTAACACTGTGAGTCATAAGATCTTAGGTTGGACCTTTGGTTTGGACCTTAGTCTTCTTCACCTCAGCCCTGAACATGGTGCCCTCGAGGACAAGCATTAAGTTTCCCAAGCAAATAAACATTTCTTTTAAGGACTTTCATCCTGAGAGATTCCATAGTCTTTTTCTGTAGCTCTTTTTCTAATTCATCTCACTTTCTCTGGGTTCTGATTCTGGTTTGTTTAATCCTACATCTTTTATTCTGTAGTTTAAGATCCATTCTTCCTCTAGAAGAAGAAAAAGTCTCAGCAGCCCTCTAGGAATTTCTCGATCACTAATTTCTCCTTTGGCTTTTTGTCTAACTGGTAGGATATAAATTATTTTTTTCATAATAGATATTAATTTATCAGGGCATAAAAGGAGATTAGAGGTGATCTAGTTCAACTACTACTTTTATAGATGGTCCCCTGGAACCCAGAGAGAAGAAATGGTTCAAATTACCCAGCAAGTCCGTAGCAGGTTTAGTCTTTGAACCCAGGTCCTACCTGTCATCCAAGGTGTTTGCTATGACACCACATTGCCCTAGAGTTCTTTCTTTAGGGACACTGCTGGTCTGTTTTACTTTATCACTTACTTCTCCCTCATGTAAAATAACCTACGGAATTTTTTGGTTTCCCATGCCAGGAAATGGTTAATCTCACTGAGCCCAAGGGCCTGGAAACTTCTGGGAGGGAGCCAGGTGAGCAAAGAGAGCAGATAAAGGCACCACCTGCCGATGGGTTAGAACCGCCTGGGGACACAGAGAGAATGTAAACACATTCTGCAAATCTTATTGTCTGACACTGTGCCAGCGTCTTTGGGGTTCTTGTCATGGAAAATATTTCATCTGAGGTCATTCAATGAGCAAAAAGAAGCATTGAATACCCTCCAGGGTGCCAACTCTGTCCCCCCACTTTTGTCCAGATTAAATAAGCAAGGGACTGACATTTCATGGTTCTAGAAGGTCTGCTTTTCAACAGTATAGGCTGTAAGGTAGGGAAAAAGGAGACATAAAGAAAATATATTGTGTTGTTCTGAACAGCTCTCTCCCCTGGGCAGCCGCCCTCCTCCCTTGCGGCCTCCCTCTGTTTGCTCACATACTTACAAGCACACGCCCTGCGTTTAGAGCAGGACTTAATGTCTGTGCTTCCTCATAAATCTCGGCTTGGTGCCTGGAGCTATGTTTTTAATTCTGTGGTGGAGCTTTGAGATCTGAGATGAGTAGAAAGGAGGGGCAGCTGATGGAAGTAATAATAGAAGTTGCCATCTCTCCTTCAGGGGACTTGCCTCCTCATTCACATCTTCTCTCAGGTGGTTGAAAGCCTTAGCTCAGCCTCTGTGAAGGCCAGGATGGAAGGAGAGTGGGAAGTCAAGAGAAAGAATAGCTATGTTGTACGACCGCTATGTTGTACTATGCTGAAGGATACATGGCTTCTCTCTGAAGGTAGTAGAATGTGTGGAATGAGCAAATTAACTCAGTCTGGTGACTGGGTGGCATAGTTTTCTGGTTCAGCTAAAAATGACTTCAAGGACAGGAGTCTTTCCTGTCAAAAATAATGTATTGTCTTACGAAAATTGTTATCAAAGAAAGTTTTCCCTCCATTCAACTTGGAGCTCCTTTTTTTGTGGTGTTCATTTATTTTTCATGATTGGTCATTTGGCACTTGGATGATAGTTTCTTCTGTATAAACCTCATCTCTTCAACATGCCTTTGTTTTTTGTGGTGTAGAAGGCAAATCTCTTCAGCTGCTATGATGGTTTAAAGTAGTAATTGCTTAGGTTTCTACCCTGACAACAACTGTGTTTGAGTAGAATTCTAGTCTGAGTCACTGAGTGGAACATGTAATTAACAAGACTAAAGGAAGAACTCTGATCTTTGAAAATTCTGGTCCTCAGTTTATACACCTATAAAATGAAAAAATTGGAAACATATCTCTTAAAAGGCCTCTAACTCAGTCCGGGATCCAAAAAATCTCCAACTGTTATAAGCACTCTTCTTCCACCAAGTTCTTATGAATCCTTATGGAGACTTTCCTCTACTTCTATATCTTTCTAGAAGGTTTTGAAATTTATCAGAAGTGAAGGGTACATTGACTTTCTTGCTTCTACTACTGTGGGAATGGAGGCCACATCCAGATGGTCTTCCTGATGATAGAAAACAGGAATGAAGTAAATTGTAATGGGTGAACTTCTGCTTTTATAAAGAGATCTGTGGGTTTCTATTTGTACCTGTTTGAGGTATGGGAAAGAGATGATAGTAAAACGGATGATGGGCTTCTGGAGTTCAGAGGCTGAGTCTTATTCATTTCTCTACCTGCAACAATACACTGTACTGTACAGAGAATATGCTAATTACATTGTGGGAGTGAAGTTAAACTTCTTGGGACTGTTTCAGGGAATCACCTCTGAGGCAATTAAAAAGATTATTTTTAAATTATTAGAAAAGTTTTACAGAACCATGTTGATTCAGTCTGAAGAAAAAAGAGCTATAGGGGTGTTTTCAGCTGAATGGAAGTCTCTGATGGATTTAATGTAAGTAGGAAGTTATACACATCAAAATATTGATAAAGCAGAAGCTAAACTCGTAAGTATTCAGAGACTCAGAGTCAGGTGGAGGAAGAGATCAATAGGTGAAGAAAAATGTAGAATATTCCAGAACCTTCTGTTTTTCTCTGTTCTAGAGATTTGTTTTTCTGCTTTTGTCGATGTAGGGGTCCTGGTATTTCTCCTCCCCCTTCTTAGTCTGTTCCTTTAGTGGTTCTTGACTTGCGGATCTGATTAAGCCTGGTCATATTCTTTATCATATTTCTTATTAAATTCATTTATTTATACCAAAGATGTTTAGAAAAATTCTGTAACAGTTAAATAAAATTTAAAAATATAAAGTTTCTAACAGTACACTGTAAGCGTTCTGGTATACACTAAGAACTCAAGATTTGCTAGTGGGACAATGCCGTAGGGCATACAAAACACTTTTTCATCTGTTATCCTCTTGTTCCTCATGAAGTTTTTGTTACCTAAAGATTGGAAAGATGGTATATAACGCTCAAAGCCAGGGTTTACACTCAAAGTATGATTTGGAGCAGAAAGCTGGCAAATTTTTCTTTACTTAATAATTTGGGGGGCACCTGGGTGGCTCAGTTGGTTAAAGCCTCTGCCTTCAGCTCAGGTCATGATCCCAGGGTCCTGGGATCGAGCCCCGCATTGGACTCTCTGCTCCACAGGCAGCCTGTTTCCTCCTCTCTCTCTGCCTACTTGTGATCTCTGTCAAATAAATAAATAAAATCTTAAAAAAAAAATTCTCTCTCTCTTAAAAAAAAATAATAATTTGGTGTTGCATTCTTTATCCAGAACTGTACCCCCACTTTGATAAACTTGACCATAGCAGCTCGGTGAGAAAGATCAGTCTTCTACCCTGAAGACATAACTTGTTTGTAATTTCTTAATTTCTCTCTTCACTCCCAGGGCTACCTTATTTTCCTGCAATCTCATAAATAGTATACACACACACACACACGCACACACACACACACATACACGTATACAAATGTGTGTATATATATAATTTATATATATAATTTATTATTATATATTTAATATATATAATAAATATTTATATATATTATTATATAAATATTTTTATATGTGTGTGTGTGTTATAAGCAACTGATGAATTACTGAACACTACATCTGAAACTAGGCTCTTTTGCCTACAGATGATGACAGTCTCCTCAGGGCAAGTCTTTTAACTATATGTCAGTTGGAAATAAGGCTGTGTTGTGCAAAAGCAGGACCTTAACTTGGAATGCTTTTTGTGATTATATCCCAGAACGGTGAAAACACCCCTAAATGATGTCTTGGGAGACCAGGGCTCTCAACAGCTCAGCGGTGTGTGTTATGATGCTTCAAGGAAGCTCTAATCCTTCTGTAGCAGTTTTCTCATATCCAGAAAGAAGGCACTGGGTTTTACCTTCCAAGAGCCCTTCTAGCTATGAAGTTCTCTAGTTTATAAACATTAAGATGCTATTCCATCACCGGTGGCAGATTTGACCTTTTACATGTTTGTGAGGTATCATGGGACAATGCTTGGTGTAGTCTTTGCACCAGAAGAGGTGTACAGGGGGCTAATTTGATGCCTCTAAACTGAAGCCATAATCCAGAGGTTTCTTTCAGATCTTGTATGTCCTGGACTGGATGAATGTCAGTAGCATCATGACCGTAGCTGTCTACACCATTTACATAGTTACTGAGGTCATGAGGTGTCACATGGAAACATGCCAAAGAGCATAAGGTAAAACTGAGATTTAGAAAATGAAATGAGCTCATTCATAGTCACACAGCATTAAGCGTCAGAACAAAGACTTTAACAAAATTATACATGACATCCTATTCTTTGCATTTTTCACTTTATTCTGTTATATCATATGCTATCTTTCATGGTGAGCCTAAGTAACTAATAGAATGCTCCTGGTCATAAAGGCATCTATATTCTCCAGAATTATTCTAATGACATTTGACAGAACAGAAGATGACAGATTTTCATAGGTCTCTCGTACTAAAGTCTTTGCTGAGAAGCGCTGCCTTAGCTTTACCTTTGGAAAGACTTCTTAGTTGCAGATTTATCTTCTTAGATATCACCAGTGGAGCTTAAGAGAGAAGGTTGGCTGAATTTGTATGCCTATTTATTTATTTTCTTTTTAAATTTAAATTCAATCAGCCAACATATAGTATATCACTAGTTTCAGATGTAGTTTTCAGTAATTCATCAGTTGCTTATAACACCCAGTGTTCATCACATCACATGCCCTCCTTAATGTCCATCACCCAATTACCCCATCCCCTCACCCACCACCCCTCTAGCAACTCTCAGTTTGTTTCCTATAGTCGTGTCTTATGGTTTTTCTCACTCTCTGATGACTTCCTATCGAGTTTTCCCTCCCTTCCCCTGTGATCCTCTTTTCTATTTCTTATATTCCATGCATGAGTGAAACCATATGATAATTGTCTTTCTCTGATTGACTTATTTCACTCAGCCTAATACTCTCCAGTTCCATCCAGGTCGATGTAAATGGTAAGTATTCATCCTTTCTGATGGCTGAGTATGAACTTGTATATTTAGAAGTATGCTACATTTCTGAGAAATGTCATTGTCATGCTCAAATTGATTGGTTATTTAGAAATAAGGTCCCTCTTGAATTTCACACTTAAACTTCATTTGAGGTTTCCCTAAGGTAAAAGAATATAAGGTGTACTTATTAGAGAAGCTATCTTGGCAGATTTTCATTGCCTTTGGATAAAAGCAAAATTGCACTGAGCACATAAATTGACATATGAAGCAGTAAATAATTCCATTGTACAAGTTGTTTGAAAGGACTAAAGCCAGAAGGCCCCATTAGCCAGCATGCATAGAATATTCACTGAGCTTAGAGTTTATCACCAGGCCGGGTGGGTGGGGGTTTGGGGGGGGGGAAGAGAGAGAGAAAGAAAGAAAAGAAACAGAATGAAGGAACGAAGGAACCTATGGGGGTGAGGGATGATAATGGGAAGGTAAGAGGTTAGAAAGGGAACTTTAGAGGTATGTACAATATGTTTCTTTTCCTCTCTTCTTTTTTTTTTTTTTTCTTTTGTGGGGAAGGATTAAGTAAAAAAACCAAAATGGTTCAGTGTCAGCTTTCAAACATAATGATCAAAAATCTGAGAACTGGGCAGTAGAATGAACCAGACTCTTTTCTTATTTCCTTTTGAAAACAGAATCTCAGAGATCAGCCAATGGGAAAGAGGGGTGGCATATGTCTATGTGTGAGATTGTGTTTATACACATCTCTACTTGGATAAACACCCAGAAGCCACAATAGCATTCCCAAAGGTATTCTTCCTTAATACAGGAAGTGACAGCTTTGTGAAGGTACCACAATTAAGCTCTGGGTTTTTATTCTAGATCCCAGGATTTAATTTCTAGAAGAAATGAGAGCTCTATGATGTTCCATGGGGCTGTTTAGAATTACAGGCAACTTAGTTTTAAAGCTTGTTGAATGCAAAGCACCTGAGCTTAGCTTAACCTCCAGGGATCTCTTTGCATTTAGAAATGTCTAAAACCACAAACCATAAATTCTGATGGGCACATGTAAAAGAAGAGACCACAGGAATTACAGTTTTGTTATTCAACGTGGCCACACTCTCCTGCCACAACTTCCCTCCCATCACTCCCAAGCTTCCTCTTGTTTTTGCACTTGGGTTTACCAGATGACCAGGCCTCGGTTCTACCAGGTAGTGTGTGAAAAGGCAGGCACAATTCCTTTACGAGCTTTGATATGTTTGTTTCTGCAACTTTGCTGCCTGGAATGTGTGCAGAGAACAGAGAACCAAAGCTGAAGTCACAGATATTTTGAATCGGTCATCATCCCTCTTAAGGATCATATATACGCTACTGATCTTGATGTCCCATGTCTCTTCTCAGTCATTTCCTGCTTGCATTCTTTTTTCTTTTTTGTAGAAACTGGAACTGCTGTCATTCCCCTCCTTCCTGAAACCTCCTGCCACCTCAGCCCTTCAGTTCCTGTCCCACCACCTTGAATCTTCCTGTCCCTTTCCCATTTAACCATTACCATTGGAATATTGGCACGAGATTAATATCCCTATTTCCATCCCTGGCTTCTGTCCTCAGCACCAGAGTCACATTTCCAGCAAGGCATTTCCAGATAGGATTCTCAACAACACCCAGAACTCATCAAGTTTGGAACCGAATTTATCCTTTTATTCTTACCTCCTAAATTTCTGGAATAATCAATTAGTTAGTAGGCAAGTCATTTAGCATTATTATAAAGGTTAACTGAGACACTACCTTACTTTCCCATCCTTTTCTTTATGTGTTAATCTAATGGCAATGGCTAATCTAAAGGAAATTCCTTTCTTGTAGGAGACAAGGAGAAGGCCTTAGGATCTACTGGGGAAGTCTGGAACAGCAGTCCCTCTTTTCCCGCTGGAACCCATGGTCCACTGAGGTGCCTTATGCGACCTTCACTGAGCACCCTATGAAATATTCCAATGAGAAGTTCCTCGAAATTTGTGAGGTAGGCAGTTTGGGCATCACTCTTAGATCACCTTTGATAGTGAAGCTGTTTGTTTCTAAAACATGTAGTGTTCCAAAAAACAACAACAAAAAAAAGGTAAGATACAACCTGGGTTTATACAGATACAAACTTTACAAGGTTTGCAGTACTTTTTTAGTAAACAGTGGAGCTGTTTTATTTATTAAAAGTATAAAATGTCAGGGTGTCTAGGTGGTTCAGTGGATTAAACCCCTGCCTTTGGCTCAGGTCATGAATCAGGGTCCTGGGATCAAGGCCTGCATTGGGCTCTCTGTTCAGCAGGGAGCCTGCTTCCCCCTCTCTCTCTTCTTGCCCCTCTGCCTACTTGTGATCTCTCTCTCTTTCAAATAAATAAATAAAATCTTTTAAAAAATAAAAAATATATATATATAATGTTTATATTAACCATATTGATTCCTCCTTGCTAATTTCTTACCAAAAATTATAGTGTAATATTATTTAAAAATCACAATACTTGTGTCTGACTCTGTTTATTGCTGAGAGGATACATATAATTTTATGTATGTCATTAAATTCTAATTATTTTATTCAGAGAAGGAGTGTGGGATAGTATGAAGCATAAAGTCAGATATGGCGCTTTGGTCATGTTTGTCATTTTTCTTTCTGGACCTTGGTAGTCTCATCTCTAAAATGGACATAATGATGATCACTGCCCTTCCTCCTAACTTCATTGGAGCACTGTAAGGTTAAATGAGATAATGTGTATATAAATGCCCCATACGTGGTAAAGCAATCAGGAATTAATTAAGAGTATTTTTATGTCTTTCCATTTCATCTCCCCAAATCGATTTTACCAGGGAGGGATAGTGGCAGGGAGAGTCTTTCTACTCTTCTTTCATCCCCCCTCGGGAAATTCAGGCAGCGCTAGCACACTAAGTAGGCAGGAAGTGAAACAACTGGAGCTGTAAATGCTGAGAAAGATCATACTTTTATATTTTCAGTAAAATCTATATACACATAGGAGTGCTTATAGGCCAGAGGTAAACCTGGAGACCATACGCCCCTAACTTCATTGGAGCCCTGGAACGTTAAATGGGATAGACGAAGAAATTCTTGCCTTCTCTGTCCTTCCTACATTTACTTTTATATGCTGTGATTCACTTCCAAGCATCACAACTCTCTATTTGGTATAAATTCAAAAATTAGCAACATACATCTAAAGTCCTTCTGTGGAGGGACGGCATGCATTGCATTGCCTGTTTCCAACACACCTATTCATGCAAGTATGCATATGTATAAATATATTTTTGATTGATAAGCCCCCTATTTTAAAAAGGATTTGAGGCAAAAACACATGTGATTATAAGATAGATGGAGTCTTCATTCTCTCTAATATATAGATGGAGCTGGCTTAAATCCCTTCTGCTCTCAGAAAGATCAATGGTCTTTACAAGATTGATGCAAACGTCCTCAGGGGCTTATGGTCTTCAGGTTAACCTCCAGCTAATTCCAGGCACTGAGTTAGTTCATTATGTGGATCATGTAATAGTCCAGTTTCACGATGCTACAAGCCCAAGCTTCAACATCAGCCCCTAATCTGACTCTACTACCCAAAAGCAACAAAACAGAACAGAATGAAAACCAATGAGAACAACAAAAACCATTACACAAAGGCATTGATGTGAGAGTAGACTTGCTGAGGGTTTCAGTGAGATGGAGTGGGAATTTATATCATAATGAGTCCAGACTTCACAGGGAATATCAGGTGTCCCTGTTTTTAAAATCCTTATTAATTATAGTACTCTGATACATTGCTTCACAATCCTTTCTCCTCTCCTCTGGATCCTGTCTTCCTCCTCCCCAAACACTTGTCTTTCCTCTTCCTCTTTCCCTTCTTCTCCTTTCTTTTTCTTTCTCCTTCTCCTTTTTCTTTTTTTCCCCCCTTCTTCTTCTCCGCCTCCTTCTTCTTTTCTTCTTATTAACAGTTCAGATTATTTTGTCTGTTTCTTTTTTTCTAACACCTGCTAATCCAACCCCAAATGCTTAATAATAAATTTTTCCAAAGTAATCTCCCACCTTTAAAGAAAGTCTAGTTCTGGTCATTAAAATAATATGTATTTTGCATTAATAGTAATTGTATTTTATTGTAAGTTAAAATAAATACCAACAGCCTTGGTTTCTACATCCATCACTTTCTGAGCCAGTCTCTTATTCCTCATACCTGATGCATTAACTTCTTACTCCCTGAGTGTCCTTTTCTGGAATACGTTCAGGGTAAGGGATTAAAGAATAAGTTCTATTCACTGCAGAGAAATGACACAACATTACTCTAATTTCTGATGGTACTTTGTTTTATTCTGATACACACACACACACACAATAAAATAATTTTAAAAGGAAGATAAGAAGCAAAATGTCAAATGGAGGGATAGAATAATTGACTCCCAAATACAATGAATGTGGTTAGTAGAATGGAGTATTAATTTTACACAAGCCTTCTTATTAGTCAAGGCTAAAAGGAAAACTCAATATTTATAAAGCTCCTGTTTGATGGGAGTAAGATAGCAGGTGTGTGTGTGTGCACTTGAGCTCACATATGTGGATGTGAGTATAATGAATGGTTGTTTAGTTGGTTGGTTTTCAATCAATCAAACTATTTTGTGGATCTGTCAAGTGTATTTTCTTTAAGGTTTTTCTCTTAATCTACTCTTCCAAAGCTTTTTATTTTTATTTTTTTTTTAAACTTCCTGGCAACAGTCTGGCATTTTCATTTGCCAAACTATTTCTTATTCAAAGGCCACCCCAAGTCCTGATTCTCTATGAAAACAAATTATCTCCATCTGTGATATCAGATGATGAATACTCTGATCCAGTTCTTTGAGTCTCAATTTCTCTTTTGTTGTTGGTTTTATGTCACAATATTATTTGTGCTTAGGATATTTTCCAAGATGGGCCTTGATTAACACTCAGTTATATTAATGTAAATGAGTAAATAAGAAGAAAGATGATTCTGTGGATATATAATTCCTTTTATGTGAGTATTTTGGCATAACATAAGATTTTAAAAGGATGATATAAACTAGTTTTTCCATCCCCCTTATAAATGAAATGGGAAAAAGTGGAAAAATATGGGGAAATTGCATAACTAAATTGAATACCTGAAGTAATTTAACAAGTCCATTGTAGCAGAGAAAAAGGAATCCTATAGAGCTGGGTTACATATAGTCAAAATTTTCAAATTATGTACAATCCAATGGAATAACTTATTTAAGAAATACCTTAAAAAAATCCAAATATATTCTTACTCAGAGTCTTTTCTTATGTGGTACCTGAGATCTCTTTATTCAACAAGTATTTTCTGACATCTACAAAGTATGGGTATTATTGTTCGGGATGCAAACATAAATGAGACAAGATTCATATCTTTGTGGAAGATATTGCTTAACAGAGGAGGCAGATAAAAATGCAAAGATTTTTAAATGAGTATTAAGTTGATTAAACTAGAAGTTTAGATCAAATGAAGAAAAGTGGAGGCACATGAAAGTACAAGTAACATTCGTAGAAACAGGGTAATTTATTTTATCTGGAGTTTATGGAATTTTATCTTATATATTCCTATCATGATTATAATGGCTCAAATAATAGGTATAAGGGCTTAAGTTAAGGTCAGTAAGAATGGAGAGAAAATAAAGAAATTTTGAGATATTCAAGACACAGAATTAATGGAAGCAAGTAACTTACATGATATAGAAGGTGGAGGATAGAAAGAGGTTGAAGATGATGTAGTTTCTGGTTTGGGTAGATGGTGATTCCATCAATTTCAATGGGGAAAACTGAAAGGAGAGTACGTTTGGAGGTTCAGTGTAGGACTTGTTGAGTTTAGAACGTCATGGAACATGGAGTTTAGTTGCTTTCAGGCAGCTAGAAATTTAGGTCTGAAGCTCAAGAGAGAAAGAAAAACTGGTAATAGAGGTCTCAAATCATATAACTTTGGGTCAAAGCTGAGTCATGGGCTTTGCTGGTCAGGCAGTTACCATAGGAAAGATCATCAATGGACACATTAATTATGCTTAAATCCAAATTCATATGATCTCTAAGTCTTTTAACACTTATCTAAAAAATTACTATCAAATTTATGCAATACAGCTTCAAAATATATCATTTTTTTTCTTGTATTCATCTCACTAACTCTATAGCATTCTACATCTGGCAGATACAATGGTCAAATGGCCTCTTTCCAGACATTCTTACTTATCTCTGAGCCTCACCAACCTATGCATCTATGTATGCGTATACTTTGCATTACTCATATAAAACAGATGTAAAAATAGGAAATAATCATTTTTTGGCATTGATTTTCTTGTTACAAGATATAAAAATAATCTCATGTAATATAGTATAATCAGATGATATTTATTGATTACAGTTTGCATGTAATTCAACTAACAAAAATCCTGTGAGGTCAAAATAGCTATCTCTATTTTTAAAATGAGTATACTTAGAGTGATTAAATGAATTGACTAAGGTATTACAATAAAATGCTCTATTGCCAACCTAATCAATTTACTAATAAGCGAGGAAATGGGTATAAACCTGAAGAAATTCTTTGTGCATATGTGTATGTGTGTATTTATTGATATAATGGAATGTGATATATTATACTTATGACAAGACTCAATTATCCTTGATTGTTTCATCCACTTTATATCTGTAATTTGTAGTCTCATTTCCCCTGTTTTTAACTGTTGCCTTTCTGGGCTCTTAGGATGTGTGGACAGTCTTGCTGGGGTGAACTAATGACCTAGTCCAGAGGTGGTGAATAATAGTGAATGGGTCATGAATGATCTATAATCAAATTAAAGGGATCTATAGACCAATCATTTTTACTCTTTTTTGGCATATTTACCCTTCTTTTCAAGGGAAGTATGAAAGTGAACTCATGTTTTGGCAATCAAATGTAACTTTACATCATTAGTTTCTTAGTTTCCCTTCACATCAATTTGACAAATATTCATTGAATTGCCCATCTAGCATTGAATACTACATACTAAACAATGTGCTAGTAAGCTGGGATACTGAGAAGAATAAAACAGATTCTTCCCTCCAGACGCTTAGAGAGTAGAGGGAGAAAGCAAAAAAAAGGTAATTAACAAATTATAATTTAATATGCTAAGACGGTTGATAGAGGGACTCACAAGTTTCTACGGGATCCCAGAAGAGGGAAAAAGTAAATCCAAAAGTTAGCAGATATGATAACATTTGAAGTGAAACTCAAAGTATGAGTGATGTAAGAATCAAAAGATGTGAGAAAAGACATTTTAAAATAAAATAAAGGTGGCTGGAAGCTGAAAATTGCCAAGATATATGAAATGTTCTTGAATAAAGAATAGCTCGTTTTAGCTAGAATTTAGAACAAGTTTGTGTTGATTGGGAAGAATTGGGGGAATGGAATAGGAAGAGGATGAAAATCAGGATGTAGAGGAACCTCTCTTAGAGGACAGAAGCTTCTGTCTCAGCCTCCTTTTTCTCTCTACACACCTGAGCATACCCACAGTGACAGCGACTCCATAAAAATAATTCCAGGTGAAATGTGCCGGGATGATAGAAACATTCTATCCAGCTGTGTGGCTTTTCAATTGGTTTCCAGGATTGGGTGTTGGATGGACTTGCTCTTTATCCCAGCATGCTTCACTTCCTACAGAGGGAAACTTATAGCCTGAAGGTTTGGAAAACCTGCTCAGCTGAGGAATGTGGGCCTGCAGGCCTGAAACCTGGTCTCTTTACCCAGTGTAAACAGGAAGCAAGTTATGGTTGTAATAAGGAAAACTGAGACTCTAGGCAGTGAACTGCTGGCAGACGGCACCTGAAGCACCCCAGGAGCCCAGTCACTCAGCTGGTAAATAATTGCTATAGAGTCAAGAAGAATGTTCCGGGCTCCCACCACCCTCTCTCCCCCCAACCTCCAACACACCCACCCACCCACACACACTGCTATACTTTACCCCAAGCAGCACTCAGCTCCTATGTAATTTGAGTTGTTAAAACTTGACCCTCTGTCTTTAAGACTGGAATAAAAGAAGGAGCCAAGGGTGGGTGTATAAAAGCTTTTAGAGAAAAGAATGTGGCTGGTGGCATTCATATCAGATGACACGGCGTTCCTGTCACACAGATTGAGTTCAGGTGCTTGAGATGCTCAAAAGCCAGCTTGCAGACTTGGCCTTTTGTCTGCCTTTCCTTCAATGTGCTACTTGTCACTTTGTCTTCATGGTCCCTCCTCCTTTTAGAGGGCTCACCAAAATGACTAGAAATGAAGTGCATCTGACACTAATGAAATGCCAGGTTCATGGAGTATGAAATAGTGTCAACTTTTTCTTCTAGCACTTAGATGCTGAGGCCACAGAGGCTTCTCTGAATGAAGCTGATGATGAGGACTGGAGAAGCATCCGGTCATTTAATCTAAAGACATTTATCGAGCTAGGAAAAGATATCCTGACAGTCTAGAGGGTGTTTGCGATGGAAATGTCGAGGTGAATTGCATTTTGGTCTTCAAGAAGTCATAGTTTGATGATGATATTGTCAGTGATTTTTTGACAGTATTTGTTGATTCCTGGTAATAGGCTTCCTTAATGGCCTTTGCAATATGTCTCCATATTCCAGCCTCATCTCATTCCATTTTCCCAGCCCTTCCTAAAATACATGAATATGTGTATCTGTACATGGAGAGCTTATACACAAACCCTTCAGTTATTAAAGTTGGTTTAATCTTCACAGCCACCCTCTTCCTTTGACCCTATTATTATTATTATTTTTAATGGAAAAGGAACGATAAAATTCAGAGAGGTTGAATAACTTGCTCACAGTCATACAGCTCATGAGTGCCTTATTTGCAGCCCAAGACTGGATTGGTTTGATCTCAATACTCATGTTACATCCTGTATACTTCCTTTAGTTCAGTGCTTTCCAACAGGGGATGATTTTTACCTCCTGGGGGACATTTAGCAATGTCTTAAGACATTTTTGGTTCTCACACCTGGGGTGGGGATACTATTGGTATCTGGTAGGGAAGCTATTGAGGATGCTTAACATCCTAAAATATAGAGGACATTGTCCCTCACAGTAAGGAATTATTTGGCACAAAGTATCAATAGTCCCAAGGTAAAGAAACCTTGGTTTACTTATGTAGACAAACAGCCACACTTATGACTCTAATTCTTAGAAAACTGGATGAAATATTTAAGTGGAGATCTAAATGAAATGTGATAGAATAAAATATTAATTTTTACCTTCAGTAGATGGGAGAGCAAGTGGGAGATAGGATTTGCATTTTGTTTTGAAAAATGAATAGGAACATAGACAATATAGATCTTTGTGGACTTGAAAACACTGTCAGAGCTAGAGGTTGCTAGGCAAGCATAGTATAGTGTTTTTTTAAATTTTTTTAGAAGCAAAAGACTTTTTAAAAATAAAATCTTACTTGATATCCCTTTAGCTATTCGAGGTCTTTTCTGGTTCCATATAAATTTTAGAATTATTTGTTCCATTTCTTTGAAAAAGATGGATGGTACTTTGATAGGAATTGCATTAAATGTGTAAATTGCTTTAGGTAGCATAGACATTTTCACAATATTTATTCTTCCAATCCAGGAACATGGAACATTTTTCCATTTCTTTGTGTCTTCCTCAATTTCTTTTATGAGTACTTTATAGTTTTCTGAGTATAGATTCTGTGTCTCTTTGGTTAGGTTTATTCCTAGGTATCTTATAGTTTTGGGTGCAATTGTAAATGGGATTGACTCCTTAATTTCCCTTTCTTCTGTCTTGCTGTTGGTGTAGAGAAATGCAACTGATTTCTGTGCATTGATTTTATATCCTGACACTTTACTGAATTCCTGTATAAGTTCTAGCAGTTTTGGAGTGGAGTCTTTTGGGTTTTCCACATATAGTATCATATCATCTGCGAAGAGTGATAATTTGACTTCTTCTTTGCCGATTTGGATGCCTTTAATTTCCTTTTGTTGTCTGATTGCTGAGGCTAGGACCTCTAGTACTATGTTGAATAGCAGTGGTGATAATGGACATCCCTGCCGTGTTCCTGACCTTAGCGGAAAAGCTTTCAGTTTTTCTCCATTGAGAATGATATTTGCGGTGGGTTTTTCATAGATGGCTTTGATGATATTGAGGTATGTGCCCTCTATCCCTACACTTTGAAGAGTTTTGATCAGGAAGGGATGCTGTACTTTGTCAAATTCTTTTTCAGCATCTATTGAGAGTATCATATGGTTCTTGTTCTTACTTTCATTGATGTGTTGTATCACATTGACTGATTTGCAGATGTTGAACCAACCTTGCAGCCCTGGAATAAATCCCACTTGGTCGTGGTGAATAATCTTTTTAATGTACTGTTGAATCCTATTGGCTAGTATTTTGTTGAGTATTTTCGCATCTGTGTTCATCAAGGATATTGGTCTATAGCTCTCTTTTTTGGTGGGATCCTTGTCTGGTTTTGGGATCAAGGTGATGCTGGCCTCATAAAATGAGTTTGGAAGTTTTCCTTCCATTTCTATTTTTTGGAATAGTTTTAGGAGAATAGGAATTAGTTCTTCTTTAAATGTTTGGTAAAATTCCCCTGGGAAGCCGTCTGGCCCTGGGCTTTTGTTTGTTTGGAGATTTTTAATGACTGTTTCAATCTCCTTACTGGTTATGGGTCTGTTCAGGCTTTCTATTTCTTCCTGGTTCAGTTGTGGTAGTTTATATGTTTCTAGGAATGCATCCATTTCTTCCAGATTGTCAAATTTATTGCCATAGAGTTGCTCATAGTATGTTCTTATAATAGTTTGTATTTCTTTGGTGTTAGTTGTGATCTCTCCTCTTTCATTCATGATTTTATTTATTTGGGTCCTTTCTCTTTTCTTTTTGATAAGTCGGGCCAGGGGTTTATCAATTTTATTAATTCTTTCAAAGAACCAGCTCCTACTTTCGTTGATTTGTTCTATTGTTTTTTTGGTTTCTATTTCATTGATTTCTGCTCTGATCTTTATGATTTCTCTTCTCCTGCTAGGCTTAGGGTTTCTTTCTTGTTCTTTCTCCAGCTCCTTTAGGTGTAGGGTTAGATTGTGTACCTGAGACCTTTCTTGTTTCTTGAGAAAGGCTTGTACCGCTATATATTTTCCTCTCAGGACTGCCTTTGTTGTGTCCCACAGATTTTGAACCGTTGTATTTTCATTATCATTTGTTTCCATGATTTTTTTCAATTCTTCTTTAATTTCCCGGTTGACCCATTCATTCTTTAAGCCAACGTTGGTGGCATCACAATCCCAGACTTCAAGCTCTATTACAAAGCTGTCATCATCAAGACAGCATGGTACTGGCACAAAAACAGACACATAGATCAATGGAACAGAATAGAGAGCCCAGAAATAGACTCTCTACTCTATGGTCAACTAATCTTCGACAAAGCAGGAAAGAATGTCCAATGGAAAAAAGACAGCCTCTTCAATAAATGGTGCTGGGAAAATTGGACAGCCACATGCAGAAAAATGAAATTGGACCATTTCCTTACACCACACACGAAAATAGACTCAAAATGGATGAAGGACCTCAATGTGCGAAAGGAATCCATCAAAATCCTTGAGGAGAACACAGGCAGCAACCTCTTCGACCTCAGCCGCAGCAACATCTTCCTAGGAACAACGCAAAAGGCAAGGGAAGCAAGGGCAAAAATGAACTATTGGGATTTCATCAAGATCAAAAGCTTTTGCACAGCAAAGGAAACAGTTAACAAAATCAAAAGACAACTGACAGAATGGGAGAAGATATTTGCAAACGACATATCAGATAAAGGACTAGTGTCCAGAATCTATAAAGAACTTAGCAAACTCAACACCCAAAGAAGAAATAATCCAATCAAGAAATGGGCAGAGGACATGAGCAGACATTTCTGCAAAGAAGACATCCAGATGGCCAACAGACACATGAAAAAGTGCTCCATATCACTCGGCATCAGGGAAATACAAATCAAAACCACAATGCGATATCACCTCACACCAGTCAGAATGGCTAAAATCAACAAGTCAGGAAATGACAGATGCTGGCGAGGATGCGGAGAAAGGGGAACCCTCCTACACTGTTGGTGGGAATGCAAGCTGGTGCAACCTCTCTGGAAAACAGCATGGAGGTTCCTCAAAATGTTGAAAATAGAACTGCCCTATGACCCAGCAACTGCACTATTGGGTATTTACCCTAAAGATACAAACGTAGTGATCCAAAGGGGCACGTGTACTCGAATGTTTATAGCAGCAATGTCCACAATAGCCAAACTATGGAAAGAACCTAGATGTCCATCAACAGATGAATGGATCAAGAAGATGTGGTATATATACACAATGGAATACTATGCAGCCATCAAAAGAAGTGAAATCTTGCCATTTGCGACAACATGGATGGAACTAGAGCATATCATGCTTAGCAAAATAAGTCAGGCGGAGAAAGACAACTATCATATGATCTCCCTGATATGAGGAAGTGGTGTTGCAACAAGGGGGCTTAAGTGGGTACAAGAAGAATAAATGAAAGAAGATGGGATTGGGAGGGAGACAAACCATAAGTGACTCTTAATCTCACAAAACAAACTGAGGGTTGCTGGGGGGGAGGGGGTTTGGGAGAAGGGGGTGGTATTATGGACATTGGGAGGGTATGTGCTTTGGTGAGTGCTGTGAAGTGTGTAAACCTGGTGATTCACAGACCTGTACCCCTGGGGATAAAAATATATGTTTATAAAAAATAAAAAATTATATTAAAAAAAATAAAATCTTACTTGAAACCCAAATATATAAACCTGTTAAAAATAGAGCAACTCTAATTGATGTGATTGTAGCAACAGGCGTATGTTACTTCCTTGCCTTCCCATATCCCAAACCATCAGGAATATCTGTTATTCCAACATTGTTAATAAGAACACTTCCTTTCTTTCCAAAAGAATCTTGGTTTGGATAATAAATCGTATGGTCATCCAACCTATGAGGAAATATGGTGTTCTAAGGAACATGGTGTGAAAATTCTGAGTATAATTTTTTTTTCTATCCTTTTTGAAAAATAAGGACCATAAATCCTTTGCTAAATATTAGAGTTTTACTGCTCATAATAACAGTATGTTATAGAAGAGAGGAAGGATAAGTCAGGATACTTGGGTCCAAGACTTCGCTCAGTTGCTTATAAGTTATTTATCACTGGAAAAATCTCTGAAACACTTGGACCCTCAGTTTACCTATTAGATCCCCTATGTGTTACCCCCAATGCCTAGCATCTTGCCCAACGAAGCTTTCTGAATGTGTGGATTTATTTTTTTTTTAAAGATTTTATTTATTTATTTGACAGAGAGATAGAGATCACAAGCAGGCAGAGAGGCAGGCAGAGGGGGAGAGGAGAGCAGATTCACTGCTGAGCAGAGAGCCTGATGTGGGTTTGATTCCAGGACCCTGAGACCATGCCCTGAACCAAAGGCAGAGGCTCAACCCACTGAGCCACCTAGGTGCCCCTGAATTTGTAGATTCCTAATCTCTGCCCTATAACCAATCTTGGGTAGGCTATTAACTTCACTTTATGAACATTGCTCTTGACCTCAGGATCTATAATTATTATTTTGGAATCATTGACTATAGACACAGACCTATCATCTCTACATTTCTTCATGCCCCAGACTCATGTATCCAGCTGATATTAGAAATTACTAAGAGGCTTACTGGGTAGACACCTCAAACCACACATCTAAAAGAGAATCCTTGATCCCTATACCTCACCAAGTGCAAGCTCTTCTCTCACCGAGTTTTCCCAACCCAATAATGAAATCATTTTCTATCTTCTCACACCAAAAATCTAAGTGTCTTCTTTGATTCCTCTGGCCTCTTCATCCTCTATATTTCCTTATACTAGTAATTTCTATGACTCTGCATCAGGTAGTATCCTTAAGTCAACCAGTTCTCATGTTCTCCACTGCTCTTTTTGTCCAAGCCACCATAATCTCTTGCCTGGGCTAATGAAGTGATGTACAAATTCCTCTTAATCTTCCTGTTTCCATTCTTGACTCTAACAGTAAATTCTCCATAGAATAGCCAAGATTATTTAAAACAAAACAAAACAAAAAACAAACACACAAAACCCCACCAAAACCCAAAAAACATACATCATTGAACTTATTTTTAAAATCACTTTGGGGCACCTGCCTTTGGCTTAGCTCATGATCTCAGGGTCCTGGGATGAGCCCCACATCGGGCTCTCTGCTCACATCGGGGAGCAGGGGAGCCTGCTTCCCCCTCTCTCTCTGCCTGCCTCTCTGCCTACTTGTGATCTCTCTCTCAAATAAATAAATTTTTATTATTTTATTATTATTATTTTTTAAATCTTTAAAATCACTTCAAAGTCTTTATATGGCTCACAAGATGCTCTCTGCCTAAGATTTCACTTCAATCCCTTTTGTTTAATCACTATATTATAGCTGTATAGGATATTTTTCCCTGTTCCTTGAATAAACTAGGCTCATCCCTACCCCACAGACTGTACAAGTGCTTTTATTTTCTCCCTGGACTACCATATGATTGCCTCTTTTTCATACTTTGGGCCTCAGATGAAGTTTTACTTTCTCAGAAAGATGTGCCCTGAATTCAATATCTAAAATAACCCTCAATCCTATTACTTTGCCCTTTTCCACATTTTATTTTCTCCTAGAATTTATCACCATCAAAATCACCTATATTTACTTTTTCTTATACCACAAGACTGTAATACCCATGGGAATAGGATGGCTGTCTTGCCTATTTAGTCACAGTGCTTAGAAAATGCCTGGTGAATAGTGTAGGTGTTTCATTAATATTTTTTGGATGATTTTAGAGCTTTTTAATCTATTAGTGACATTGAAAGTTAGTTTACAGTATTAATACTGATATAAATAATTCATATATACACAGAAAATTGAAGCATGTTATTTTGACATTAAGATGCAAAATTTGAGGGCGCCTGGGTGGCTCAGTGGGTTAAAGCCGCTGCCTTCGGCTCGGGTCATGGTCTCAGGGTCCTAGGATCGAGTCCCACATCGGGATTTCTGCTCAGCAGGGAGCCTGCTTCCCTCTCTCTCTATCTCTCTGCCTGCTTCTCCATCTACTTGTGATCTCTCTCTGTCAAATAAATAAATAAAGAAAAAATCTTTAAAAAAAAAAAAGATGCAAAATTTGGCCTGAAGAAAGTTAACGTTAGTAGAGTTAAACACAAAATTAAATGACAACTAAAAATACACTCAGGAAAATAATAATATTAAAAGTAATCTTGTCAGAAGAAAACTTAAAAATGACAAATCTTGAAATGGATAAAAATCAACTTTTTTTTTTTAAGATTTTATTTATTTATCAGAGAAAGAGAGGGGGAGAGAGCGAGCACAGGCAGACAGAATGGCAGGCAGAGGCAGAGGGAGAAGCAGGCTCCCTGCTGAGCAAGGAGCCCGATGTGGGACTCGATCCCAGGACGCTGGGATCATGACCTGAGCCGAAGGCAGCTGCTTAACCAACTGAGCCACCCAGGCGTCCCAAAAATCAACTTTTTGATTTAATTTAATGGTATATACATGAATTCATCCAATGGAAATTTTTCAGGAAAAAAAAAATGGAACAGTTTATAAATTATTTCTTTCAGATGGAAAATTCTTCAGTGAACCCAATTGTCTTACTGTAATTCATGTCAGAAAACAGAGTCTTAATAAAAATCAGTAATGCTGGCATAACTTTGGTGTAGGATTATATTAAAAAATATAGAGATAAGAGAAACAAAATGAAAGTGTCATCTTGCACCTGGTTTTCTTTGGAACTTTTCTCCTTGATCAAGTGAAAACTTCAATAATCTTGAGGAACTAATATTTAGGATTTTCTTTCAATTAAGAGTTTAAAGGCTTTTTATTTTGAAATAATTTTAGACTTACAGGAAATTGCAAAGGTGGTAAAGTTTCCATGAACCTGTCATTCAAATTCTTCTAACAACTTACATAATAATATAATATAATATAATATAATATAATATAATAATTAAAACCTGGGAATTCAACAGTGGTACAATAATATTAAGTAAACATTGTTAAAATGTCTATACTGCCTAGAGCAGTCTATACTTTTAATGCCATTCCGATCAAAATTCCACGGGTATTCTTCAAAGAGCTGGAGCAAATAATCCAAAAATTTATATGGAATCAGAAGAGACCCCAAATCGCTAAGGAAGTGTTGAAAAACAAAAATAAAACTGGGGGCATCACGTTACCTGATTTCAAGCTTTACTACAAAGCTGTGATCACCAAGACAGCATGGTACTGGCATAAAAACAGACACATAGACCAGTGGAACACAGTAGAGAGCCCAGATATGGACCCTCAACTCTATGGGCAAATAATCTTCGACAAAACCGGAAAAAATATACAGTGGAAAAGACAGTCTCTTCACTAAATGGTGCTGGGAAAACTGGACAGCTATATGTAGAAGAATGAAACCCGACCATTCTCTTACACCACACAAAGATAAACTCAAAATGGATAAAAGACCTCAATGTGAGACAGGAATCCATCAGAATCCTAGAGGAGGACATAGGCAGGAACCTCTTCTATATCAGCCACAGCAACTTCTTTCAAGATGTGTCTCCAAAGGCAAAGGAAACAAAAGCCAAAATAAACTTTTGGGACTTCATCAAAATCAAAAGCTTCTTCACAGCAAAGGAAACAGTCAAGAAAACAAAGAGGCAACCCACGGAATGGGAGAAGATATTTGCAAATGACAGTACAAACAAAAGGTTGATATCCAGGATCTATAATGAACTCCTCAAAACAGACAATCATATTAAAAAATGGGCAGAAGATATGAAGAGAGACTTCTCCAATGAAGACATACAAATGGCTATCAGACACATGAAAAAATGTTCATCATTACTAGCCATCAGGGAGATTCAAATTAAAACCACATTGAGATATCACCTTACACCAGTTAAGAATGGCCAAAATTAGAGGCCTTACTCAAATTTTACTTTTTTTTGGTTGTTGTTTGTTTGTTTGTTTTATGTTTCCTAACATCCTCTGTTTGTCCCAGGCTTTAGATCAAGATAACAAATTATATTGAGCTGTTCTGTCCCTTTATTCTCCTCCAAACTGTGACAGTCTTTCATTCTTCCTTTTTTTAAAATTTAAATTGAATTAGCCAACATAAAGTAGTTTTGATATAATGTTCAATGATTTATTAGTAACGTATAACACCCAGTATTCATCATATCCTTCACTCCTCCTTTGTTTACATGATCTTAGCACTTCGGGTGAATACTGGTCAGTTGTTTTGTAGAATGTCTCTTGATTTGGGTTTGCCTGATGTTTTTGCGTAATTGAATTGTGTTCTGCTTTTTTGGTGCAGATACTAGAGAGATGACGTTGTTTGTCTTTACTATAGGCTCACAACGTGTATATGCCTTATTACTAGTGATGTTAACCTTGATCACTTGTTTAAAATGGTGTATGCTGGATTTCCCCTCTGCAAAGTCTGTATTTTTCCCTTTATAACTGATAAATAACTTGGGGGAGATACTTTGATGTTCAAGCCATGTTTTTTGAAACCCTGTTTTCTGAGTAGAATTTAATATATCCTTTGGCATCCAGAAAACTCTGTTACCTTTTAAAAGCTCATATCAGAGTTAAAAAACTGTGTTTTGGAGTCTATGATTCATATTAAGAAAATTAGCATTCCACGTATGGAATTGAAGGGAATGGGACTGTGGAAGTCAAAGTCTTCTCTGCCTATAAATAATGAAAATATTTGTGCTTATAAATACTATGCTTTATAAAATATTTTTGAATAATTAACTTAAATTCATAAGCAATCTGTCGAGGTTGGCCTTTAGTATTATTATCCTCATCATTATTATTTTCCCATTTTCAGATTTATAAAGTAAGGCTCAGTGAGATTGTATGGTTTTATGCAAGGTCTAACCATCAGTAACTTCTAGGACAAGGAAACATACCTGGCCTTGTGTATCTAATGCTAAGCATTTTCCCACTATACAGTGATGAAGTAGACATGGTTAGATAGCAGTGAGTTCCATATCATTGGATGTGTCCATAGAAGTGGATGTGGCTTCTTAGTAAGGATGTGGCAAGGCATAACAATAGATGAATGATGACTTGATAAGCTTAAGATCAATTGTGACCTTGAGAATATATGATTATTAAACATAGTGATTAAATGTCCATGTTATTAACTTATTCTTTCTTTTCTACTTTCCTCTTTGGAAGTTGAAGAAAGATTAATTCTTTCTGCTTTTCTTATTCAATCAACTAAAACACTGGTGGAATATGCTGAAAGGAAGGATGTCCTTCCTTTTAGATGTGTGATTGTAGCTTGTATCTTTCAGAAGCAGCAATGTTCAGATCCTTTTTAAGATCTCAAAGAGGATGTTGGAACTGCAAATAGTAATAAGAAGTACCTTCTATCTGTCATTGCTGTTACCATGGAGAACAAGCAAAACCCTACTTCTTTGTTAGTTACATTCTTTAGTCTCAGTGAAGTGAGTCCATTTTTTTAAATTAATGTTTTGGTATTACTCAATTACTTTAACTCTTACTTTAAAGAAAAATAGAGAGACTGAGTTGGGCACTTAGGGGCACCTGAGTGGCTCAGATGGTTAAGTGTCCAACTCTATTTTTTTTTTCCTTTTAAGATTTATTTATTTATTTAATTGAAAGAGAGCAAGTGAGAGAGAGCATGAGAGAGGAGAAGGTTAGAGGGAGAAGCAAACTCTCCATGGAGCTGGGAGCCCGATGTGGGACTCGATCTCAGGTCTCCAGGATCATTACCTGAGCTGAAGGCAGTCACTTAACCACTGAGCCATCCAGGTGCCCTAAGTGCCCAACTTTTAATTTTGGCTCAGGTCACATTCTCTGGGTTGTGGGATTCAGTCCCTCCTCAGCCTCCGTGCTCAATAGGGAGTCTACTTGATATTCTCTCTCTCTCCCTCTGCTCCTCCTCCACTTGCACATGCACTTGGTTTCTCAAATAAATAAATCTTAAAAAAAAAGAAAAGAAAAATAGAGAGACAAATATATCTGTTTATTTGGAAAACCTAGAGATATTGAGGTAGTCTAGAAAACTATGTTGCTTTATCATCATAATCATTTTTTTTAACTTCTGATATTATGATATTATCTAAAATCCATAGATCTCAATGCTTTTCAAAAGAATGAACTAAGGCTCAAAAGGGGAAATGAATTTACAATATTACACAGAAAATTATAGAAGTTTTATTTGCTTGGCTTTTTTTTTTTTTTTTTTTTGCTTATGGGTTAGATTAACTAGCAATAGTAGATACATTCTAAATTTTAAATGTTTTTTTCTTACTGATAAGGAAACTAAGACTAGAATGAAGAAGTGTTTTGCTCAAGGGCAATATAAAATTAAGAACCCAGGATAATATCTATATGGAAAATTGTATTATAGAGAAAGACTACAGGCTTCTCTATCTTCATTGAATCATCAATCTTGGGTTAGTCCCTTAAAGCAAAGATTTGTCTCCTCATGGGCAAATGGGAAGAGCAATGATCACTTTACATAGTATGCTTAATAATTTGAATTGATATAGGAATATACTCTAATAAGAGTCTTAATTTAGATTAGTGGCCAGTTGCATAGGAGACAGATTTGTATCTCACTGTGAATCAGATTTTATTCCCCATGTTCTTTTTCACTGTGATGCAGAAAGTGGAGTTACTGTGGGTAAGTCATTTACCTTACATGAGCCTTGGTTTTCTAAGATGGAAGTCATGATAGCTTCTTTGACTTACCTAATACATTTATATAAGAAAGAAATCATGGAAATAAAAAGAGCTTATTGGAAATACAAAGATATGAGCTTTCCTACTTCATTTCCTTGCTTGTTTCTCTATTTAGAATGCTCCCTGAATTACCTCCTCTTAATCCAATTTATCTTGGCTTGAACAAAAAAAGGAATTTTTCTTTTACTCACTTAACTTAAAAGTTCAGGGTCGACTGATCTAATAACTTGAATGACTTTGTCAAGAATTCATCTTACTCTACATCTTAGTTCTTTCACTTTTGTGGGCTTATTTCTCAGTCAGGTTCTTACTATGTGTGGCAAAATGACCATGAATACCTCCAGGCTCGCATTCTATCAGTTTTATAACAATACTGTTCATGTGCTCATTCTGAACCAATCTCTGTGACTAGAAAAATGGAGTCCTCTGATTGGCTAGTCTGAACCATATGCTAAAGTCAGAGCCACTTAAACTCTGTGGGCTAAATTGGATAGGGTGGTTGTCCAAAGAACAAAGGAGGTACTCTTGTTGGAAGAAGTATCTCCCATGACGGAAAGGATGCTGGGTTGGAAAAAAACAACAGCTGTTGACAAGGCTCTTCCTAACCCCATTTTACCTAATGAAACCCTGTGAACCCTTTAAGGATTGTCTCAAGAATTGCCTTTGAGACAATTTTCTGATCTTCTCATTACATATGATTTCTCCTTCTTTTGTGTTACCTTAGCATCCTGTGCTTCTTTGCTTTTTATTTTCACAAACTTTGTGTAATCGTTACAAGTTCATTTCTTAGGGGCACCTGGGTATCTCTGTCTGTTGAGCACCTGACTCTTGGTTTTGGCTCAGGTCATGCTCTTGGGGTCATAGGATTGAGCCCCACCTAGGGTTGCATGCTTAGCACCAAAGTCTGATTATCCCTCTCCCTCTACTCCTATCCTGCTCTCCCCCTCTATCTCTCAAATAAATAAATAAAATCTTAAAAAATAAAAAAGAACTTCATTTCTTAGATTATTGTAGTATCACTTTTTTTGGAGACAGAGACTCTATGTTACTTGTCATTAAATCTTCAGCAACACCCAACAGGTATCTGATTCATAATAGACTACCAGCAAATATTTATTAAACTGACTTCTTAATGTTGTACAAATTATGAAGGATGAAAAATAAACAGGATGAGGCAGATGATTTCATTATGTACATAACCTTTTGACTGATGAATTTATAAAAGACTAACAGAAGCAATGTTGATAATCTGAGAAACAATTTCTAAATAAATAAGGATAGTTGCAGCCTCAAGAGAGTTGTCCACTTAGGTGAGGACTGGCTGGGGAGGAAGTGTCTCTGGACCTACTTTACATTTACTAACTGTGCCTTCTTTTCCTCTTTAGTTGTCTGGGTTCACGTCTAAGCTTGTTCCAGCTATCCAGAATGCCCACAAGAATTCGACTGGATCTGAAAGAGGAAAGGGACTGATGGTGCTAACTGAACCCATTTTGATTGAAACCTACATGGGGCTGATGTCATTCATTGGAAACCGCAACAAACTTGGCTATTCCCTTGCCCGCGGGAGTATTGGTTTTTGAGATGTTTTTTGATGTATAAGTATGCCATCCACTAATACATATTTATCGAAGATTCTGTTTCAGGCCACCATAGTTTTGGATTGAAACAATTCATTACTTCCTAATACTATAACGTGACTTTGAATACTTAGTGTCTCAGATAATCTAAAAGCTTGACTAGACTGATATGTGTACACTTCAGACCTCGTGTAAGTATAACCAAATTTCCTAAAACCAGAAAATACATTCTCTTAAGCTCATCAAATAATGTTAGAATGCCTGATCATAAACTGAGGGTAGACTCTGGGTTCTTATTCTTCTGTCCTCTAAATGTAGGCATTTTCTGGATCTTGACCTTGAGTCCTTTGATTCCGATCTTCTCTTTCACTGGGGTCTGACACTATCAGGATGAATTACTATATGAGGATGAATTACAAGTCCATATTTATATCCCTGATATTGCTTCAAGATTCAGTTTTGTATTTCTTTCTGCTAATCACATATATCAGTGTTCCAACAGCCACTCACATTCAACATCTTCAAAATCCTAGAGTTCTCTGTGGCATTTTTATGGTTCTAGTCATATTCCCTGAAAGCCATGTTTTGATATACCTAAATTCCTTGCTAAATAATTTCATATAGGATCTTTCTTTGTCTGCTTGGACAGTTATTACAAAATTCCACAGGCTGGGTGGCTTATAAACAACAGAACTGTATTTTTTTGGAGGCTGGAATTTAGAACAGGCTGCCATCATAGGCAGGTGAGGGCCCTCTTCCCAGGTGACAGACTTCTTGTCATATCCTCACATAGTAAGGGGCAAGAGGTTTCTCTTGTGCTTCTTTTATTAATCTTATTCATGAGGGCTCTGCTTTCATGATGGAATCACCTCCCAGAGGCCACTTTTTAATGCCATCACATTGGGTTTTAGGATTTCAGCATATGAATTTTGGGGTGACACAAATGGTCAGACCATAACAATACCAAATTTATGTATGGCTTAGCATTGTACCCCAATGCCCAGATGTCAAACTTAAAGTTCATTCTTCTTTCAACCTTGTTCATGAACTCTTTTGCCTTTCCATTTTCATGGGTGTGTATTATTAGATCAAGTCTCTAATTCTGTTTCCCTGGATAATTTTGCCATTGCCTTTTCCTTGGGATCTTTGATCTGAGGCTGACTCTATTCTAATCCAGCCTGCATTCGGTTGCCAGATTTCTAAAGCACAATTTGACCCTATCACTCCTGGCTTAAGAACTTTTAGTGGTTCATTTCTTCTGCAGTCTTTTGTTCAAACATTTATTTCATTTTATTTTACAATAGCAGACACTTTCTTCTATTGAAATATGTTTTAGACTCTTAATGTGTAGAGCAGAGAGAAGTAAGGCCACTAAGATTGAAGTGGACATGGGAATGCCTCAGATTCCTCTTTTCATTGGTCTTGGAGGTGCCCCCTGTGGAATGTTGATGGGTCCCAGAAGGTTTTGAAGAGCATGTTTTCAAAAATACTGTCCTATCTTATCCTGTTTCCTTTGCTCTTTTCTCTCATGTTTTCTCTCTTCCTTTCCCTGATGAACTACTCAGGAGATTATCTCATCTGTTCTCATCTCTTTGAGTTTTTCTTTTTTCAATTTTACAATTTTATTTTTTTAATATATTTTAAAAAGTTTCTTTGAATGATGAACACCATAAATATTATTACAATCAGCTTTTCAAGTCTGTCTCAAGACTGAAAGTTAAGACACTTTGGTTTGTATTCAAGTTAAAAATTCCAGCTATTTTTTTGGGGGGGGGGGTGGCTTGTGAAGAGTTTATTTTTAAAGGCTTTTCTTCTAAAATTTTATTTCTTCAATTTCAAAGATTTGTCCTCTGATTCATTAACAAACATCAATTTGATGCAGACATTCAAAACCCACACCTTAAATAACCTTCATTTTATTTAGTCTTTGTCATTGTTTACTTCCATTAACATTTCTCTTTTTCTCTCTCTTTCCCCTTCGCAGCACCCACTTCCCCTCAACAGTCCCTGCCTCCCCCCCCACCATGATGGCAAATATTGTTCTAGTCCCCAAGGCAGGGAACTTCTATTCAGACTGTAAAAGGAAATGTTGAAATCCTTAGCTGTCCTGTCAACAGTAGTGGAATGAAAAGTCGTTGGATTGTTTTGGCAGTGGTTCTGAAGCAGGCATAATTGGCAAATTATTATAACACTGTTGCCCGAAAAACTCTGTTTGCCTCAAGATAGTGGCATTTGTTGGCAGAAGCATCTGAAATGTCCAGCACATTCTTTTGAGTTACCATTTAAGGATCAGCTTGACAATAGACTTCTTTCTGCACATTTGTCCCCTTTGTAACTTAGGACAGACTGTTCCCAAGTGACTTTCTAAAGAGCACAGTGAAGTCCCACCAATGCAAAAGATGAGAGGAGGGAGATGTCTCTTAGCCCTGAGGTCTAGCCTCTAACAAATAGGATAAGCATTTAATAACACTGAAACTGTTTGCTATGGGGAAGACTGAACTCAGGGATGATGACATGAGAATGCTTTGCACATTTTACAAAGACTGTCTAGTGTGATATCCCATAAACTGATATGTGGGACCTAAAAAGCAGGCTATGACTAGAGGATGAAAGGATTCAGGAGTCTAGAAAGTCTAGACAGTGCGTTAAGGTAAAAAAGAACTTCTTACAGGTAGGGATGTTGAAGATGGAATGGTTGCCCCTTGGAAGAGGGAGCCTGCTGTCACTCGATGTAGGGCCTAGATGAAGTGGATATTGTGAACAGGATTGACAAATGGGTGACTGATATTACACTTTAAAGCTAGAGACCTTACTATGATCCTCCAAATAATTGTTACTAATGATTAGATAATTAAATCATTTTTTCTTTGAAAAGAATTGAATCAGTCAAATGAGACCCTAGAAAATTACAACTTTCCTAAGATTTAATTTCCTCATCTGTAAAATGGAGACAGTGATAACTTTTCTGCCCACTTCATAAAGATCTTGTAAGAACTGAATGAAATGAGGTTAAATTATTGTATTAAAAAAACAAAAGCAAACAAAAAAACAACCCCCCCAAAAAACATTGAGTACCTGCCTGTAGAATGATAAGATTTAGAAGCAGAAAGTAGGACAACATCCTTGGGAACTATATTTAGTTCCCCCTGGGAATTATTCCCACTATGGACCTACTGACCATCATTCTCCCATTTGATCCTTGGTGTTCTAACTTGGGTTCCTTGTCCATAAGCTCAACAGGAAATACAAACCACAAATCAGGGGACCTACTATATGCCTGGACTGTTCATTCAGACTGTCATCTGAACTATACTAATAAAGTTTCTGAAAGGGACATCATTAATTTGGGAATATGGTTATTTATAAGAGCCATTAAGTATCAGGCACATCATCAAAATAATGTCATGGTTGGCCATCTTCTTTATCTGATCTTTATCCCATTCAGGAAGTCCTTGATAAATCTCCTTTCAAAAACTGCTTGAACATCTTTCTTGACAGATAGTTCAAGGTTTCTTGATAGATCTTGGGTCGTTGTGATGGTTAGAATATTATTCTTCTTTTGTTTAAGACTCTGTAACATCCACCCGCCGAGACTTCAGGAATTTAAAAAAAAAAAAAAAATTCTTTTGCTGGAGTGAGTTTAGCTTCAGTTTTCACACTGGGATACCGGGATGTGGGATACTTGGGTACAGAGGCGAGGTTGGTGGATTCTCTAATGTTTACAAGAAGGGGAGCTGTCAAGAATTGGTGAGCCTGACCTTCAAGTGGGCAATAGGGCCTCCTAGGAGGCCTGACCTTTGGCCATTTTCTAAGGCAGAAAAGAGAAGCCAGTTGATATGCTTTGGATCTTTTGCCTCGAGGCCTGTTCTCCTTGTCCCCTTGCTCAAGCAATACTAAGAAAGCCACGCACAGAACCCTGGGGCTAAGGAGTCAGGAAAATCATCCAACCCCATGCGTTCATTTCACAATGAAGCAAAGGGATAGAAACTGGAAAAAAAATGCTCAAAAAGCAGATGGTACTGGGATTAAACTCTAAAGCTTCCAATTTCCTATTCCTGGCCCACTGCTCTTTGCATAGATCTCTATTCCCAGGGAAAGGCATAGCATCTAAATCAGGGCCTCATAGTTGCCGGGCTGATTCTGAGGTAAGAAAACAATAGGTCATCGTTTTTTGAGGGGAATTTCCAGAAATTACCTGTCTTTTCTTAAAGGCTAAGGTCACTCACAGAACTCTCTGATTTCCTATCTGATCGAAAAGCCCAAACAAAGCTGCGGAAGCCAGCCGAGCCAGCAGATATTTTGTAAGGCGGCTTTACCTCTGCCTGGCATTTGGTGGGGCCAGAGAGGGGAGGGCAAAAGTATTAAATTTAGGCTTAAAAGCTCCTCAGAAATTCTTTACACACAAGAGACCAAGTTGGAGAAAAGAAGATGACTCGTGCCAAGGGGAAGAAAGAGAGACTAATGCCTGTGGTTTTCAAAGGTTAACAGCAAAAAAAAAAAAAAAAAAAAAAAAAAAAAAAGCCCAAGTATTTGCACAGGGATGAATGCTCATTGGCTCCTGGCCAACAGTTATACAAGGGCTTATGCCCACATCCTGTAGCTGTGGTTTAGGGACGCTGCTCATGAGTGACTTCTTGTGCTTAGTGGCAGGAAACTTTAGTCGCTGATGTGTAAACTCACCTTTGGTCTGCACCTCCCACAACGTGCTCCTTAAGCAGTTAGGGGGCCAGGCCTCCTGACTGCCTGGCAGATACCCGTTCCTTGGAGGCTAGGGAAGGACTCCTTCTGAGGCCTTGGAAGTGACTGAGGTTTGATCCATGCTTTTCTTATTCCACTTGACTGCCGCAGCCACAAAGAGGAATCACAGACTCTTCTGCTCACTTCTCGCTTCAGCCTTAAAACCTGGGACAAAAAGTACATGAGCTGGATTTCATTTCAGAGCTGCAGCCAATGTGGAATAATGAGAGGCAAAGTCATGAGGTTGCACCTGAGTCTAGATCTTGTATCTGATGGGCTATTTGTGCTCAGTCTTAAAAGGATCTTAGCAAACATCTCCCAAGCTTCCTCCTGGTGAAGCCACGTGGAATTTGCAAGGAGTTGCTCAAAAAACAGATGGTGATTTTTTGGCAATATCAGGATTAGATCCTACAGCTTCCAATTTCCTGTTTCTGGTCTACTGTTTGTTCCACGTATCTTCCATTCCCAGGGAAAGGCATGACATCTAAATCACTGTATCACCATTGATGGGTTAAATTGAGGTGAGAAAAACGTAGATCCGATGTAATGAACTCATGTTTTTAGGTAGATAGGAAGGATCAGGATGCTACATTATGAATGAGAAATATGTCATGATCAGGTTCTCTGAAATAGGCCCCTTGTGTCTCACATCCTGTCAACAGTGCCCACACCATGCATCTCAGAAATTCCTCTTTGCTTTTACATTCTGCTTACTCTTTAGAAGCTGAGACTGGAAGGGACCTTAAGCGTCATCTACTTTAGCCTCCTACCTATTGCTGGAATTCTGTTAAGCAAAACACGTAGAAGCAGCTGCAGACAGAGCTTCTGCAAAAGCATTTGCAAGGCAGAGAATCCCTGGCTTGCTTGCTTGCTTTTTTTTTTTTTTTTTTTAAGATTTTATTTATTTATTTGACAGACAGAGATCACAAGCAGGCAGAGAGAGGAAGGGAAGCACACTCCCTGCTGAGCAGAGACCCCAATGCAGGGCTTGATACCAAGACCCTGGGATCATGACCTGAGCTGAAGGCAGAGGCTTTAACTCACTGAGCCACTCAGTCACCCCGAATCCGTGGCTTTCTACAACAGCTAATACTATGCTCAGCAGCTGCAGTGAGGAGAAAGTTTTTCTGAACATTGCCCCCAAACCTTCCTCTCTAGAGATTTGTCTATTTGATCCTACATCTTCCTCTGAAGTTACCCCAAATAAATCAGTTTTGTACCCCAGGTGGTCATACTTCAAATAAAGGCGGTTAACTGGTATTCTCCCAACAAAGTAGTTGTGTGGGGGTTTTCCTGTTTGTTTTTGACATGAAAGCCCCAGTTCCTACAACCGTTCTTCATGTGATGGGTTATAGAGAGCCCTTACTGAACTTGTCTCTTACTTGTGGTATTTGCTTTGGTTAACCTTTCTTTGAAAAGATCATATTCAATACAGGCCTGGCAGTTCATATACAGATTAGAATATAGTTTTTCTTCACTTGCCACCACACTACTATTGAGGAAATATGGGTTTTCTTTATCATACTATTTGTTTACAGGAAACTTAGGGTCAGTCTCATACTGTATATAACTTTTTTTTTCTGATTTAGTAATTTCACTTAAGAAACAAATGAAGGGCGCCTAGGTGGCTCAGTCAGTTAAACATCTGACTCTTGATTTTGGCTCAGGTCATGACCTCTGGGTCATGAGATGGAGCCCCAAGTCCGGCTTTGCACTGGGGAAGGAGCCTGCTTAAGATTTTCTCCTTCCCTCTGCAATTCCCAACCCAGCCCCTGCTCATTGATGCATGTGCAGTCATCTCTCTCTCAAAAGCAAACAGACAAATGAGACCAATTTTTTATGTACTCATAATAAACCTGTACTAGTTACTAGTAATTACTGATTTTCTTCCTGACTTTTATATTTATTTTTAAATTGTGTTGTTAAAGAATCTGTTTAATATTTAACCCTAAATCGGTAAGACATTTCCTCTTCTATGGTTTCTGGCACCCAAAATTATTTTTAAGTGGGATTTTTTTTCCCCCGTCTCCAATCTAGAGGACTTGGTGGGCCTGGCTACCATGATGGGAGCTGAACCAAAACAGTAGTCAGCATGGTTGGATCCTTAGAGATACTTGGCATTGGTTAATTGATTGTTTTGTCCCTAGAGCACAAATAAATGGGCAGCCCACTCATGTCTTATTTGATCTGAGCAGAAATGAATGGAAGTGTGTCTCGAGTCAGGACACACCACCCCAGGATACCCTTCTCCCCACTGAATCCAGAATGCCCAATTCAATGGCAGCAGTTCCCACTGCCATTTCTGTCGACAGAGAATAACCACAGTGGGGCTACATCTTAAGCATGTCGAGATTTCCCTCATAAACGTATCTCTCATAGCTTTGGTGAAGGAAGCATCTCTGGACCTTCACAGAAGGGAGGTGGGGTCCTACATAATAATCCACTTTGGCCTTTGGATGCCTTCCTTGGGCAATTCAACTTCACTCAGCATATACTTCTTTTGGCCCCATGTTTTAGGCAATTTATGAAGCAAACTCTTTGAGCTGTTTTTAGTGGCTTATTTGCATCAAAACTAGAATTTTAACTTGGTGCAGTGTAATTAGTAAATTTTGTCTGCTCCAATATTATATTTCTTCCACTCTGCTCTAATATCCTTAGGATTGGTTCCCATTCATGTTCTCCGGTTTTTTGCTAATATAAATTTGCAAAACCTCACAATTATTTTGGGTATATTATACCTTCTCATGAGTCACACTTTTTTACTGACTTGTTAGAAACTGAATTTGGTTATGCGTCTACAAAAAGTGAGAATGGATTATTATGCATTTAATCAAGTGCTGACTCCAGCTCTACCAGGAATGCAGACGTGTGAAAGTTTCTTTTTTGCTTGAGTAAAAAGTACCTTCCCCGACAACTGGTATGCTAGGGTTTTGTTGTTGCTGTTGTTGTTGTTTTGTTTTGTTTTCCTTTTTACCTGTTATTAAAGATCATCATGGGCAGTTTGCTTTCAGATATTGGGACCACTAGTACACTCAGGTTTATGTCAACCTTCCAAACCTATGTCAGAATCTAGTCAAAGGGAAATTGATTACCTCGCTATCCTGTAAGACATCACCGTGGTCTGTTTCACTGATGAGATCATACTGATTTAACCAGGCGAACAGGGAGTAGGAACTATTGTAACACTTGTGTGACACATGTGTGGAAATATACCACCCCCAGATTCTGAGGCCTTTGTCATCAAAAGTCACACAGCTGACTTTTATAAGGGATCAGTGGTCTAGGACATGTCAAGATACATGTCCAAAGGCAAATGGCAAATTTTCCACCCTCTTATTACAAAGAAAGAGTCACAGTGCCTAATGAAGTTCTTTAGATTTTGGAGGTAATGTATACCTCACTTGGGTCTGTTACATGAACCCATTGTGCATTTAGTCCAAGAAGTTGCTAGTTTCAAATGGTGCACAGAATAGAAGAAAGATCTAGAACAGGTCCAGGCTGCAGTGCAGGCTATTTTATCATTTGGGTTATATACACAGCAGATCCAAAGTTGCTTGTAGTATGTGTGGCAGATTGAGATCCTGCATGGGACCTTTGGCCAGCCCCTGTAGGTGAATCACTGGCTAGACGTTAGGATTCTGAACAAAGATATTCCATTCTCTTAGATAACAATTTTCTTTTTGGATCACAACTGGGCAATTTTACAGACTGAGCACTTGGCCATAGGCTGTGGTACAGCCTACATTGCCCAACTCAATGTTGTGTGACCCATCAAGTAAAATATTGAGGTATGCACAGCAGAACTCCATCAATTGGGGTTGATATATACATGCTAAGTCTAAAGTAGGTCCTGAAGTCACATGTAAGTTGCATGAGTAAGTGTCCCAGAGAACCATGATATATATTCCTACTACATTTTCTTCTCTCTCTCGGCCCACATTTATAGCTTTGTGGAGAGTTCCTACAACCAGTGGTTTGGGGGAAATTTTTTGAACCTATTTACAAATGGTTTTAGATGATATAGAAGGCTTTCTATTATTTGGAAGTATCCAGTTATGGTACTTACTCCATTGGGGATCCTGAGACCAGGTAGTAAGGAAAATTCCTCGTAGTGAGCCGAATGAATCAAATGCCCTTTACGAGTACTGCTTTACTACTACCCTCCATTTTATAAATGAAGAAATGGAGACTTGGACTAGTGATATGACCCAGTTACTGCCACGCGGACCTCACACAGCCACCACAGCTTGCTAATGGCGAGAGATGATGGCCCTTCTTCCATCCTGCCTCTATCCCATTTGGATTCAGTTTTACCTCATAGAAACCACTTCACTATCTGAAAGCAAAGTGTTTTAATAGATGGATTTAAGTACTCACAGCATTCTTAGGAAGTCTGGAGGCCCAGGCTCTATGCTGGAGTTCCGGAAGTGATTCCCAGAACAACAGGGCAAAATTGGTCCAACTACGGATTCGTTGTCAATGCCTTATAGGAAGCTAAGCAATCAGGAAGTTGTTCTTCCAACAGCAGGCACCAGGATCACACCCCTGAGTCACCATCCTATGATCAGGGGCTTCCATTAGACCCACCGGGTCCAGAGCTATGTTGTATCTGCTAGATCTGCACCAGCAAAGTAAATGTGACGCTTTCTGTCTCCTTCCTCCTAACTTATCCTGAAGCAGGACGTGAGAAGAATGTTCCAATTCTTCCTCTTAATAATAATTGCAAGAATTTATTGAGTGTTTCTAGGTACCAGGCAGGAGGCTAAGGTTTTTGTATTCACTGTACCAGTGAATCTTATAACTCTGTCGAGAATATATTGTTATAACCTCCATCTTGAAATGAAGAAAGCAGACTACAAAGAGGCAAAGAAACTTGTCCAAGATTGTGTATTTGTAGATAGAAGACTGGATTAAGTTGGAACTTGATGATACCCAAATCTAGCTACAGAGGAATCTGAGGTTATAATATTTAGCTTTCTACCTTCTGTAGTACAAAGGGCCTACTAGAGCAAGGTTGGTTGTTGAACTGGCCATCCTACTGGATCCTCCCTTTTATTAAAGAGAGCTGCTAAAGTGTTTTTTCCTCTGACTTACTGTGAAGTCCTTGAAGGTACCCCAATTTCTCCTTTAACACAGAACCTTACATAATATGTAATTAGTAGATGTGTTTTTTATGACACTGATGCCATAGGCATTTGGGGTTCAACCCATTCCAGTAGTCCATGTTTAAGCTGCCATGGAACCACTGCCTTTCTGCAGTCTGGTTTTACAGAGCAGTGGCCCAGCTTAGGCTTTCTCCTTGATGTTAGGAAAAAAAAATAGTATTTTGATTTTAGCAAAACCCTTTTTATGCTCCAGATATTGTTGTGGTTACATCAAAAACACATAGCAATTCTCAAAACATATCATAATTATGGAAAGTAAGGAATGACATTTCACCGGGGTTTTAAAAAAAAAAAATCATAAGACTAGCTGAGTGATGCCCAGAGGGTCAGTCAGGGGCTTGTTGTAGAAGTATAGACCACATCTAGAATAAACAGAAGGCGATGACCTGGTAGATACTACAGCCAGAAGAGGTGTATCTAAAGGAAGTGATAAGCTAAGGTCTCCCAGACTGCCATTGATTTCAGGGAAAGTGATGTGACCTGCAAGCTGTGGAGACCAGGCATCTGATTCTAGTGACTTCTCACTAAAACTGAGTGACTTCAACACTACAGGTAGGGAGCATAGAGAGTAGAAGTGATTTTCACAGAAAATACAATGTGTCCAGATTTGGATAAGTTGCATTTGAAGGCTATGTGACATCAAGTGAAAATAATTCCTATCTAACCAGCAGGTGCTTATGAAGGTGTGTTGTTCAGGAGAGAGGATCTTTGGCTAGAGATAAAGATCAAGGAGTCATCCAAGAATGAGTGGCAGTTAAAATTGTACGTGTAGATGAGATTGTAGGACTTCCTGTAATAATGGAAACCATAATTCTGTGCTGTCAGACACAGTAGCCATGAGCTATGAAATATGACAGATGAGACTTAGAAACCAAATTTTTATTTTATTTCAATTAATTAAATTCCATATAGCCACATGTGTCTTGTTCTATTGACCAGCACATATAGAATGAAAAAAAGAGATGGCTGAAAACAAATCCTTAAAAACAAAATGTTGAATATCTGAGGTTATCTTGATAACCAGAACACAGGCCTTTCTGAATTATTTATTTTTTTCTTTTATATTTTGTCAAATGTTAAAGAAAATCAAATGATACAGAAGAGCTTCTGTTGGAAACCAACAGCTTCCCCCACTCATCGCCAACTTCCAACTTAGTGTCAACTTATTTTCTAAGCCTTTCTGGTTATGCTGTTAGTCACTTTGAATACTCTGACAAATATGTTTCTATTTCGGTGTATTGATTTATCAACATCAGGGAGGATCTATTGACTTCCTCTATGAAAGAACCAGACTTAGTTCACATATACTATACATCACATTTCCCTTGCTGTCTTAAATGTTCATTATTTTCTTTTCTTTTGACTATATTTCTTACTTAGATGATATGCTTTCACTTTGATTTCTCTATCAACTTTGGTTTTTATCTCATCTCCCCTCAGGGTCAATAAAGACATTGGTGAGATAACTTTAGCTTTTCTCAGCAGCTCTTATTTTTCCCTTTGTCAAATATATCTTAGCTTCTACATAGTTCGTTAACATTCTTTTCTGGAATCATTAAATGTGTCACCCTTATCGTGTACTTAGTAATTCTAAGGTAAGTGGTGATGGGAATCACTTCCTTGTAGAAGGAAGGATGTGAAACAAATTATCTGCTCCTTCACTTCAGTCCTCCATCTCTGTTGGTGCAAACATGGCAACTCATTATCTATATGTCTTCAAATTTACCACGTACTTTATTTTAATGATTCTCTCACAGGCCCATAAATTATTAATATCCTTGTTCTGCAAAGAAAGAAATCCAATAGAAATAAGTAGAATGACTTGACCAAGGTCACATAACTGGGAGGTAAGTACATTGAGAGTTGATTAGGTTTTCTGGTGAGAGAACACCACACAAGTCTGTTCTCAGTAAGGTTCTCTAACCAGTCAAGTTTGCAAAGAAGCTTATGGGTTGGGTTTCTTGATTCAGGTTTACAAACCATGGTTCATGTTGAAGCAGAGAAATTTGAAGCTTGTGTACTGTGACCACATTTTCTTTCAAGGAACTGTAGAAATGCCTCCAGGCATCTGGGTGCTTCATGAACTCAACTTGGCAAATGCTTACCTATGGGTAAAGAATCATCTAACATTAAACTAACATTTACCAAGCACTCATGTCCTAGCATCGGGGCTAGGATAGTTCATATATGTTATCTTATTTAACCCTCAGTAGGGACTATTTCAGAGATAGAATTGAGTAGTTGGAATTTTAATAATTCATCCCTATGATTGAGTCTTCTTTTTCTGTAAAATGGGCTGGAATAGCCTCTCTCCTGGACATGTTTCATGGATGTGCATATTTGGAAGATGAATTGGATTTGGTAAAATCAAAAGAGATTAAGTGGTTTGGTTGCTTGGGAGATAGGCAGTATACAAAGATAATGTCGATGAGTAATAGCAAAGTGTTATAAGGCTTGGTTCCTGTTACCAGCAAGGGAGGTGCTCCAGACTGGCATTGGGAGATGGTTCCTGTGCACAGAGTAAAATACTCTGAACACTCTTCTAAACTGCCCAATTCCCATGAGGATAGTGCTAGAGTTATTGTACAGTAAGGATGAGCTTCTGACCCACAAACCCCACACTGGACAAGTTCTGTCATTTTTAGTGATCCTGTGGTGAATGCAACATTATTAAAGAAGCATCACAGACTGGGGACAGATCCAAATTTCATATAGCTTATATGACATAGGGGCTCTCTTTAAGAAAAAATAATATAAAATTATAAATAGAAAATTAGGCGCAGAAATGAATATTTTTGAATGACAAAATACATCGCAATTACAAAAAATTGTAGCTATTACAAACCTGACAAATACTACAAAAAATAAAAAATCCAGAAAATAGCATACTACCTTTATTATTATCTCACCTATCCATATGTTGTACACTTGAAACTAATATAACATTTTATGTCAATTATACTTTAATTAAAAAACCCCACTCCTTTAATACTTTATTCAAACCTGGTATTGACTGCATATTGGTTGATTGCCTCTTCTTATGACTATGCATTTTTAAAATTATTTTCTGTAAAAAGAGGAGATAATTCAATTTTTCCTCAGTTTATTGAAATGTATTCTTACAAAACTGTTATTTCTAAGCAGATAAGTTTCATTTAGCTTCATGAATTATCACTGATAATGAAAAATGACTATCAAATTTCTTTCACATGTAAGACATGAGATTTGGGGAAAAAAAAAATTATTCGACAGAGAGAGCAAGAGAGTGCAAGCAGGGAGAGCAGGGAGCCCAATGCAGAACTTGATCCCAGGACCCTGGGATCATGACCTGAGCCAAACTGATTGAGCTACCCAGGAGCTCCCTGAATCCATGTGTTTTATTGGCTGATTGATTGATTGATTGATTGATTTAAAGATTTTATTTATTTATATATTAATTTGACAGAGAGAGAAAAAGAGAGAAAGATAGGCACAGAGAAAGCACAAGCAGAGGGAGCAGCAGAGGGAGGGGGAGCAAAAGGCTCCCCGCTGAGCAGAGTGCCCAAAGAGGGGGCTCAACCCCAGGGCCCTGGGATCATGACCTGAGCCAAAGGCAGATGGTTCACCAACTGAGCCACTAGGCGCCCCTGAAACCATGTGTTTTAAACCTTGTTCTTCTTCATTATCCTCATGTTTCCTGTGTTAGATGCCTTAGGGCCTATTAATATCATCAGGGAACAGAACTTTGGCCATGCCCTCCTTTTGAATACTGGTGCTAGTTGTAGAAGTGTTCTCAGAGGCCCATCCTATATCAAGCAAGATAAACAATAATTTCACTCTTCATGAAAGTAACTAAGAACCACATACTAATATCTTACCAGCCCCCAACTAAATGTTAACCTACCTCAACTTTCTCTTAGCCAGATTTCACAAATTCCCATGTCCGTTCTAGTTTCCATCTGAAGGGGAAAGTGACAATGGAGGGCAAAATAGAAAGGAACAGCATTCTTAACCCATTTTAGTTAAAATATCTTACTTTTGAAAGAAGGAAAAGAAGGAAAGATGGGAGGGAGGGAGGAAGGAAGAAAAAGAAAGAGAGAAAGAGAAAGAGAAATAAAAAAGAAAGAAAGAGAAAGAAAAAGAAAGAGAAGCCAAGGGAATACATTGCTAAGATCCCTCTCACAGCCTTGGAAGGGATACCTTAAAGGAAGTATTTTGAATTTAATCTTTACTAGCTTCCCAGTAAAATCTGCTCTGACGCAGGATGGTGGAAGGAGTAACAGATTTGTAGTGCATGACCTTAATTGCAGTCCTGGCTCTCCTACTGATCCACTGTATGGTCCTTGGAAAAGTTATTCAATCCTTGATCCTCAGTTATTCCTTTAAAATAGTTAGTTTGGGCTAGATAACTCCTGAAGTCTTCTTCTCCCTTTGACGTGATATTGTTATCAAATAGAACTGGCTGTAGTAACAAAATCCACACAGATGGGGGCATTTTTGTCTTCACAGGCTCAAGACACATAGCATCTAGGCCTAAGTTCAAGAGACAGGAGCAACCCTAGCCATTCCACCTTGTTCTGGAAGTGGCTGCCTTGTTTCTCAAGAATGCGGTCTGATAGCCCTTTTTAAGGAGAAAGGTGTTGTCTTTCTGGGACTCTAGTCCCCTTTGCATCCCCATGATCTCCTGGTGAGTCACTAAATGATTGATGAGGGGCTTGTTTCCATGGTGACTGCTTCAGTCCTTCCCAGCAGCTGGAGAGCTTAATCCAGGCCTGACACAGCTTCCTCAGTTGGGCTGGGCATCCACTTAAGCCAAACATTCAGGGCAGGACTTGACAGCTCTGCACTGTGGACCTTGGAAGGGATTCCGGAAGGGAGAAGGGTGGGAGCCTGGTGAAACGACTCATCTGTGGTCTCATTTTTTCCATGGGTTAAGGTCTCATGGGCTATGTCTTAACTAGAAAGGAACGTTAATGGCAGAGAAGCCTTGAGAGGCCCTCAATGGCTGAATGAAACATTTCTTCATGGGTGGGGTTGTCCAGTGAGTCTTCCTATTCCATTTGCTTCTGACCTTCCTAGATAATCTTCTCTCTTCCCTGGTTCATTGGGCTAAATTCGCTGCATCTCGATCTCGGTAAAGCCCGCCTCTTTGCCATCAATTGACTTGCTGATGGTTTTTGGATTTGACCTCCTCTAGTTGCCTTTTCCCCAAGGTCTGTCAAAATAAACCTAAAAGCCATCTGCTTGAATGGCAAACCATGCCTAAAAGTTAACAGGCGGTCACAGCTGTGTTAGAGGATTCAGGCGTGAGTACATTCTAAAATAGAACTCGGCCACACGGCCATGGAGACATGCTGTGCTCAACACTGCCAGAGAATGTGGCCCTGAAGCTTGGGTTTTTCACGCCTCAAACTCATTAAACCTCTAGCCTGCATTTCACACATCAGGTCCCTCCAGAATCTCTGGCTTCCTTTCTTTAGACAGAACACCCTTTTCTTCCTTAGGTAGCTTCCACTTGTCCTTTCCCAATTTGTTATTGATATTACTATTCATCCTAAATTTTCTGAATGCCAAGGTTATAAAAGAAGGGAACAGAATATCCCTCTGGAGGAAAGGATTGCTCTAATTATTAGAATTAATGGATTGTAGGCACGTAGGGCTGGAGGGGATCCTAGAAATCATGTAATTCTACCACCATTCTCCTATCACTTGGGCCAAAGGAGAACCAAAGTTCGCACTGTGAGTTTGTCCTATTACCAAGAAAGTGGAAACTAATTCCTTGCCCTGCATTCACTTCCATGAAACCAGTTCAAAATCACTATTCTTAACACCAAGTAATTTGTAAAGGTACTTAAAGTTTATAGAAGTAGGTACCTAATACAATCAACTAGCTAATTGTCTTCATCTTTTTCTTTAGTTTTAGAGTACAGCCTGGTCTAGAAGTGCCAAAGAAATTACCCCATGACATACACAAAAATCCAGGACATTTGTTTTCATTATCCAGATGCCCACGTACTTCTATGATGGTACTAGATGCGTTGATGCATTCACATATTCATTCAACAAGCCATCTGACCGTGAACTACTGACTACTGACTATTGCTTATGCAGGTGCTCTTTCTGGTACTGTGGGGGTGCTGGGAAAGGAAATATGGGAAAGCCTAGGTGGGGTTCCCAGGAAAAAGAGAGCTTAAGTTCCTTTTATTTATGTACTCTGAGATTCTAGAATAAGGTGGGTCAGGATACTTATTTTAAAAAGGTATGTGATTCTTAAGGAAAGAGACAGAATGATTAAACCAGGTTATGCACAGAAGGCTTTTAGGGAAGGTATTTTTTGAACTGGTTTTAAAAGTTGGGTAGGAATTGTGCCTGTGCACATCAGTAGAAGAGCAAGAATCTAAGATGGGGAAATAGTGTGGACATAGCATGGGGCTGGGGGTGGGCATTGAGGGTTTAGGTACCACTTTGTGGTCAGCTGATGCTATATCTCACAGCTGACTAAGAAGGGGGAGGAAGCACAAATGCTACTCAAAGAGTTATACCTAAATTTCTAGGTGTGAATTCCCATATCCAGGAAAAAAAAAAAAAACAGGCAGGATTTTCATATTTTAAGACTTTGTCATTGTAGGCATGTCTCTGTAAAGAAATGTCAATGTGATGGGGCTTGCCTAGTTTCAAATCCTGGCACTACTACTTCTAACTCTGAGACTTTATGCAACCGATCCAATCCTCTCTTACCCTTCCTTCCTATTATAGTAGGGAGTAGACTATCCCTCTAGAGGGAAGAATAATTCTAACTATTAGAATTAGTGGATTATAGGCATGCAGAACTGGAGGGGGTCCTTATATAAATTGCACGTGAGGATTCAAATGACACAAATCATGGAAACTTCTCAGTATGGTACTGGCATGTGTTAATATTTATGCTCTTCCCTCTGACCTCAGTCTACCAAGGGCATGAAGACAAGTATGGCAACCTGACTGACTGGATCACTTCTTAAGGCTCGAGTTTAATTGTTGACATATAAAAGAATGCAGTTATGTGTAATGTGTTCAAGTGTCCTGGTTTCTCCATGGCCAAGGGCTTTCCTGGGATAATCCCAAGCAAATCAGGATGATTGGTCACCCCACTCTTCTATTCAAGAGTGGAGGCTCCAGGGCCAGACCATTTGGGGTAAAATCTTAGTGTTGCCACTGTCAATGCATAATCTTGATCAAGTCACCCAACAGTCTGTGTCTCAGTTTCTTCATCTGTAAAATAAAGATTAAGATAATAATGCTGACCTCATAAAATTGTTATGAAGATTTAATAAGTTAATCTACATAATGTTAGCTATTATTTGTAGTGGAAGATGTCAAAGCCTCTTTGTCTCCACTCACCCAACTCTAATGTCCTTAGACAATAATTTACAAAATAGTTTGTTGAAAGGAATTAAACCAATTTCTACTTGTGTCCTTACACACTCTCTTCACAAGGGATTTGAGGTAGAATGAGACCCTCCTCTAGATGTCCCTGGCACCCTGGGCTTGGTTTGTTTTCACTCTTGTACTGTCTCTCTTTGTCTTTTGCACTGTTAACTGCAAATAGAAATCTGTGAGAGCCCTTAGGGTGGGAGAAGAATGAACCTCATTTCTCAGGTTCTTTCCACCCCTCAACCCCACCCTACAGAGGGCAGTGTCGTGAGGTAGATGGAGCACAGGGTTGGGAGTCAGGACACTGGGTTCTGTCACAGGTTTAACCTTGGCCTGGTCTTCCCCTCTCCGGAGCTCAGTTTCCTAATCCTTTAAATGAGGGTGTTTTGCGGCATGATCCTCCTGGGCCCTTGGAATCTGACTGAAACACTGCATGGATGCATTCTCTTGTGTTCCTTTCTTTAGCTCAGGAAATGGAGAAGGGAGAAGCAGACGAGAGTCTCCTTGCATTTCCCCAAATGTCTCTGGATCCTAAAGAGAGCAGAATTCTGAAGCCTTGCACAAAGGCTAGTAGGCTCTGCCCCCTCTAATTAGGGCCCGTTAAAGCCCCAGATCCCTCCTGTCTGCAGAATGTGCTCTTTAACATTCTCCCTGGCGGTGCCTTGGCCCAGGACGCAAGCCATTGCACTCACTCCTGTTGATGTTTATGTTGAGAAAGTAGATAATCCTCGCTGCAGTGACAAGTTGATTGAAGCAAGTAAAAACCGAACAGGGTTTAGAATTCTAATTGCTGACAGATTCATAATGGTTTGTGAGCCTGGCTGCCTCGCTGTTGAGAACGAAGTGTGAAGTTAAAGAGTATATTGTTTCTGGATGAGATTTCTCAACCCCAGAATTGTTTCTTTTTGAATGGAGGTGTGAGAGAGAAGTGTGGCTTTCTAAAAAAATGAAGAAAAACATTTACAGCACTTACAAGAGGGGGAACAAGACAACCAGGTGGGGTTTTCTAGTGAAAAGGGAACTTAAGACCCAGGTGTAGGGGGAGGGCGTCTGGGTTCTAACTGAAAGACGACACTGTATCACTTGGGGCAAGTCCGGTAACCTCTTTGACGTGTCTATTAAATGGGTGTGTCAGATTGAAATTGTTTACAGTTTTGTTATGTTATGGTAGTTTTCTACTAACTATTTCTAGGAAAAATAATATAGAAGTGGACAGAAGCAGAATAATTGTGACTGAAGGATCCTGAAACCCCTGGAAGTAGTAGAGAATATATATGATCCCTTGATATCAACATGGGCAGATGGAATTTTATACATGGTAGATTATAAGGATTTAAAACATTTTTCACATACTGGCTGTCCCTGGGTTAAAAAGGAAGGCAGGGAGATTTAGGGTTGGGGAAAAAGAATTTCAACAATATCTGCATAATTTTATTTCCTATAATAAAAATGTTTGAAATAAATATGGCAAAATATGAACAGTTGTCAAAGAGGTACGGTGGGAACCACAGGCGTTGTAATAGTTGAGTATTTTTTGTACATCTATTTCTCTGAATTAAACTTCAGATTGACTAAATATCTATTACCCCTTCAAATTCTAATGTTTTGTCATTTTGTTTCTCTCTTTGAACCTCAACTTTCTCATTCATAAGATAAGAAAGTATGTCCAGGCTATGCCTAAGACCTTGTGAATCCCTAAATTCTATCTCTGGTAAGAAAATAACAGGATGGCTAATTGACAGGGAAGGAAGAACCTATGATTTTTAGCCAATAGGCTGGAAGATTGTATTGAGACCCTCTTGAAAAGGAACAGGATAATTTTTTCTTCCTCTCACTTTCTGGTGAGTCTATATAGATACGTAGTTTCCAATTGCTCATTTTAACATCTGACATTTTCAATTCCCTGTGGTATTTCTATGCCTTTGCAGAAATCACCACTTTGATTAAGAGGAAAGTGGTGATTATTTGAGAGGAGGAATGAGCCCTTGTAAGGAAGTGTTGTTTGAGCATTAGAAGATCCAGGATTTTGGTCCTTTCTGTGGTGCTTTCTACTTTGGCGACTTTGAAAGTTTCACTTTAAGCTCTTGGGGACCTGTTTCCTCATTTGTAAAGTGAATGACTTGAACCAGGTAATCTTTAAAGTCTCTTCTGTAAGGGAAAAAAAGAGTGAACATTTTGCTTAAGAATGAAACAGCCCTGGGAAGAGATATGAAACAAATAGCAACAAATTAGGAATCCCATAAGTAGAGCTCTAGTGATTAGACTATCTGTGGCCAGTCTGTAGGTTATCCAGGAGACAAGGACATTGCTATTCTTTAGTCCTTTTTCCCTGGACTTGTTTATGTCATCCTCTCTTTAACATTTGTCCCATTACTGCTTTGGTCTCGTACTATTTTGACTCCTGTATCTTAAATATTATTTTTCTTGATGCTCTGTTGTTCTCATATATATATTTATGGTACACATATATATATATATTTATGGTACACAGATATATATTTATATATGAGGTTTTATTCCACTTAAAGTATAGAATGCTTCTTTTTCTAAATAAAATTTAATTTTCTACTACAATTGTTATATTATTTTGTCTTTTTTATCCTCTCATACCAATCTGACTTTTAGAATCAACTTTTGAATTTAAACTAGTCTTTCTCCAGGAGGATGGTGAGAAGCTTCAGGCACATTACAAGCTAATAAATTGACAGTTTGTAGATTAAAGCAAATGCAGAGACAATGATTAAAGAGCTTCTACACTAGTAAAGTGAATAATAAGCACTCAGAGATTGTCCTTGGATAAAGGCTCCCTGTGGGCATATTTCAAAGTCCATTCAGTGGCCAGTGGTTGGAGAGCTCTTCTACAAGAACATACCATAAATCACTTGCTCTTCAGATTTTTTTCTAGAGAAACAAAGACTGAAGCCATGACTCAAGCTTGCCAAGACTTTAGACCTGTGGTTCCAGGAAGTCTGAGAATTTTGAAGCTGAGACCACTGAGTTATGTTTCCAGCATCAAAAGCCAACTGAAGGGTGATACTGCCTTGACAACCCTAGGAAACTAACATGAGATGGTTCTCTACCCTTTTCTAGATGTTTCTTTCTTCATACCCTTTCTTTCCTTTTTCTCTTCCCCCTCTCCCTCCTCCTCCTTCCCCTTCTCCTTCTTCTTCTTTTCTAGTTATGACTTCTATTCTCTATTATGGATCATGGTATAAACTCAGAAAAAGGCACCTGTTGGCCACTCCAAATTTACCAAACATATTAGCCATTCATAACATAGAATCCTTTGAATCCTTTTGTGAGCTTTTTTTTTTTTTTAAGATTTTATTTATTTATTTGACAGACAGAGATCACAAGCAGGCAGAGAGGCAGGCAGAGAGAGAGGGGGAAGCAGGCTCCCTGCTGAACAGAGAGCCCGATGTGGGGTTCCATCCCAGGACCTCGGTCCCAGGACCCTGGGATCATGACCTGAGCCAAAGGCAGAGGCTTTAACCCAATGAGCCACCCAGGCGCCCCCCTTTTGTTAGCTTTTAACACTTGCCTTTTCAGAGCTGTTCATCTTTCCTTAATGAAATCCCACTCTGATCAGCTTAAAGTGTAATTGCCAGAGAAAACAGAGCTTGGATTATTGTCACTGTTGATGGACCATAAAGAAGACAAAACCTGATGACAGTGACATGGGGGGAGAAGTTCCAGAGATATTATATTTTCTGATCCACTGACAGTCAACATGTGTTTATGGAAATCAGTCTGTCACTGGATTTCCCACCCAACCCTTGGGAAAAAAGACTGAGAAGGTGAGGGAGCGGAGGAGAGATTGGGAATTATCCCTGATAGAGATCATATGTATGCTGTAACATTGATTTCTTGTAAATTTGGTTCTTGCCTTAGGAACAGCAAGAATTAAATTGCTATGCTGAACTCCTCTTTTTCTGCAAACATCTATGAGAAATAAAATACCTTTTTTTGAAAAAAGATTTTATCCATTTATTGGAAAGAGAGAGAGAGAGAAGGAGAACATGAGCAGGGAGGAGGGACAGAGGGAGAGGGAGAAGCAACTCAGTGGGGACCCCAGCTCAGGGCTGGATCCCAGAACCCTGGGATCATGACGTGAGCTGAAGGCAGATGCTCAACCTACTGAGCCACCCAGGCACCATAATAAATGAGATATCTTGATATTAGACTTGAAGTGGGAGATTATTAACCCATCCTTCTCATTTAAATGAAAGGAAGGCTTCAGCCAGCAAAAAAGCCCATGATTGCAGAGTCTCTGAGAGGCAGAGTTGGAAGCTCTGTTTTTTGTTTCTGTTTTTTTAATTCTTGGGCTCATGCTCAGCTTCAGTTTTGGAGGAAGACTGCACTGATTTAAATTCCAGCTTCTTGCCTTAAGAATTGTACATTTTGGAGACACCTGGGTGGCTCAGTGGATTAAAGCCTCTGTCTTCAGCTCAGGTCATGATCTCAGGGTCCTGGGATCCAGCCCCACATCCTGCTCTCTGCTCAGTGGGGAGCCTGCTTCCTCTTCTCTCTCTGCCTGCCTCTCTGCCTCCTTGTGATCTCTGTTTGTGACAAATGAATAAAAAAATATTAAAAAAAAAAAGAATTGTATATTTTGGGAATTGCCTGGTTGGCTCAGTCGATTAAGCATCTGCCTTCAGTTCAGGTCATGTTCTCAGTGTCCTGAGATGGAGCCCCACGTAGGGTTCCCTGCTCAGTGGGGAGACTGCTTCTCCCTCTCCTCTGTCCCCCGCCCCCTGCCCATGCTCATTCTCGCTCTCTTTCTCAAATGAATAAAAAAAAATCTTTAAAAAAGCCCAAACAAACCTGTGCATTTTGGGGCATGTTATTTAACACCTGTGCCTCAATTTCCTTATCTGTCAGAAATACTATTTATTTCACAGGATTATTGTAAGGATTAAAAGATATACATTCAGGTAAAGTGCTTAACACAGTGGCAGGCACATGTTAATACAATTTGTACCAGCTATTATTGTTATTATTTTTATACCATGAAAATGAGGGCACAGTGGGTCAAAATATATAGTCCCTAATGAGGGTCATGAAAAAGAGGCAAATGTCGTTCAATCACCCACTGTCATGAGGAAACTCTCGAGGAAGAGCCCCTGGATGGCTCAGTTGGTTGAGCGTCTGACTCTTGATTTCAGCTAGGGTCATGATCTAGGGTCCTGAGAACTAGACCAGAGTAGGGGTCTGTGCTCAGCTCCCCAGTCGGCTTGTCCTTCTCCCTCTGCTCCAGCTCCTCCCTCACCACTCAGCTCCCACTCTCTCTACCATTCTCCCTCTTTTTCAAACAAAGAAACAAATAAATAAATATAATCTTAAAAAAAAAAAAAAAAAGAAAAACACTCTTGAGGCTCTGCATTGCCTTCAGAGTCTAAGGATGCTTTCCTTATCCTCGGGATAAGGCTCAGTGCTGGGTTTTGACAGATGTTCCCACCCCATCCTTTGCCCTTCTCCCTCCCAATTTACCAGCCTCTGGTTCCCCTCCCCAAGGTTGGATCAGTCCCACCCTAGTTTGTTTTTTTTTTTTTTTTAAGGTTTTACTTATTTATTTGACAGAGAGATAGAGAGCACAAGTAAGCAGAGCAGCAGGCAGAGGGAGAGAGAGAAGCAGGCTCTCTGCTGAACACGAAGCCCGATGTGGGGCTCCATCCCAGGACCCTGGAACCATGGCCTGAGCCGAAGGCAGCTGCTTAACCAACTGAGCCACGCAGGCGCCCCCACCACCCTAGTTTTATAAACAACCCATGATCTCCCTCATCTGCACGGCTTCATGACACACGCCTTCTCCAACCTCTTTTCCAAGTTAATTCCACTTACTCTTCAAATTCGCTCAGCTCCACTAAACAGCCCCTGAATCATCTGTCCTTACTTTTCTTATCTTCTTTATGACACACATTTGATTTTTCGACTTCCTTGTCTATCTGTCTGGATGGAGTAGACATAGCCCTTAAGGTCAGGGACTATCGTTTTCAAGTTTATCCCCAGCTTCCAGAATAACGTCTGCCGTGGGATAGCGGCTCAATAAATATTTGTCAAATTAAGCAAACGACCCACAGGATTCCTTCCCCTACACGAAGAACTTTGAGGCCTGAACATAATGAGAGGTTTTCTTGTGCTCCTAGTGGCTGGTAAGTGGGAGCTTACAGGTCAGTGTCAAAATCACTGAGGCAGCACTTTCCCAAGAGGGAGCCATCCAAACCTCTAACTTCACATGAACAGGCTTTAGGAGACGGCATGGCCTTTCCCTGAGACAGACCTGGAATATCAACAATCAGACCATGGGAAAAAGAGGAGAATAGTGATTAGGTCTCTCTGCTAAGCAAGCGACTTGAAGAAGTATGATTTCCATTGTCTCTCCCGGTAATCCTCCCGTACATTTTCTCATGATTGCCTGCAATAAGATTTCTTAATCGTTCAAGGGGTTTAGAGTGTGATCCCTTGAATGTATAATTATCTCCATTATTCAAAACAAAGAAGACGCGTGCCAGTCGGAAAAAAAAAATAATAAAAATAAAAATGTAGCCTCCAGCAGAAAACCAAGTTTGACTCCCCCCAGCTCCCAGATTCTCCCTTTTGTTTTTCTGGTTTTTTTTGTCTTTTCCCAGTGCTCTGCCTCACATGACACGCTCCACACCCCGGCGTTGGTGGCTCTTAGATCGCAGCCACGAGGTGGAGATGGGTACAAGCAGCAGATGGGTACTCTGACTGTAGAGTGGGCAGTATCCGCTTCAGACCAGAAGGGTCCATATATGGCCATGTCACCCAACAGGACACATGAGAAGACACGATAAATTCACCACAACACCTTCATAACTAGTTTCAGCATTTTGATTTTGTTGTCTATTTTTTTCCTCCTCTCTCTAGGAAACATTCATTGATGCTAAGACCCCCAAAAGTGGGTCTTGTGACCATGGCCCGCTCAGTCACTGGCTTGCACCCTATGGTCCTTGGGACTCCAGGCCACGGAGTATGATGAGAAAAGCCCCTACATGATGAGATTTAAGTGATCCCAGCATCATCACTGCCGCATGCCAGTGCTGGGAGCCTGAGGTACTGCTTGCCTCTGGGTTTGTGTTTCCTTATCCTCAAAAGAGGGCATTGGTTTATGCCAGGGACAGATAATTTTTTCTGTCAGGTGTCACTGGTGCATATTTTGGACCTTGCAGGCTATACGATCTAACGTTGTACTTATGCTGCCCCGTTGCCATGTGCAAAAGCAAGATACAGACCATTCAGGTGAGCATGGTTGGGCTCCAAATGAAACTTTGTTCATGGATGCTGAACCTAGAATTTCATATCATTTTTGGGGGCAGAAGTATGTCATGAAGTATTATTCCTCTTTGGATTTTCTCAACCTTTAAAAAATATAACAGTGATTCTCAGCTCATGGGCCATTTAAAAGCAGGTGGCAAGCTGTATTTTGCTGTTGCCTGATCTACACTTTAGTTATCAAAGGAGGGTCTATAATACGTCAAGGGGAACGTCTGGTATAAATACACAACAGCATACTTTGTTCTGTTGATCTGAATTGCCTTTTTGTCACAATTTTTAATTTACTTTGAATTTCAAATGCAATTAAGTGTGGGTATTTCTCAAAGGGAGTTTGTAAAGAGTGTGGAAGTCTTCTGATTTTGATTTTAAGTTTGATTATCTCCAAGGCCTTCCCATTCACACTCTGTGAGTCTTTGGAATCAGTTGCAGCTGATCTTCAGCTTCTAGGGTGATTGTGGGCCACTGTGGACCAAACAACATTTGTTCAGTTTCATTTATGCATGACCATGACAGGGAACTGAAGCATGAATAATACAGAAGAGTGGATAAAAACATCATTTATACTTCTCGCGACTTTAAAATACATCATGGATATGTTTTTCCTCTGAAGATTTACTTCCCTAATCCCTTTTGCTGATGTGAAAATGAATTTGCATTACCTGAGCTCAGAGCGGGTTATGGTAGAACCCGGGTGCAGAGGAGAAAGGTGCTAGAAATGCAGTAAAAGCAACACCCCTGGCTAAGGCTTCCTCCCTTTTGTCTCTCCCAGACACTGGGATTTTTCTTTTTCACCAGCTCCTTTGTTGCACCCACTTACTGGAGCCCTGATACTGCTTTTCCCATTCTGACTATTCTATTCATCACTGGCTTGCCCCTAGTCCTGGGACGCGCTGATGTTTCCCGATTGGCCACACACTGTCTCACTCATCTGATTTTGAGGCCAGGATTTAGCAAATACCACATAATTTGAGCATCAGTAAAAAAGGAGATGATGAATAATGATGGGTCAATTTCAATATTTTCATATTTTGAAGGCCCTCTTACGGTGGAAATCTGCCTTGCTCACACAGTGATAGAGGTGGACTAGCCTTCTGCTCTGGCCTGTGTTTTTTCATAGCATCCTCATTTTTAATCCAGGAGAATGCCAACACTTTCCAGTTACTCAGACCACTGTAACAAGTGAGTGCCTTTTACACAGACCCAGCCTCCCTCTTCCTCACCACTCTGAGCCTGCCAGGATACGGTCTGAGTGTGGATCCCTAGGACATGCTCTAGCCATATGGTGATACAATTCTATGCAGGGCCAGTAATTACTCTCTGAGATTTTAAGGGCCAAATGAGTTTTTATAACTTACACGTGAGTATCTCAACTCATTCAGACAGGAGGTAGCTCAGAAGGGAGTAATGAATCCTGTAATGTTGCCTGGATGGGAGATGAATGGTACAGGAATAAGGTACTCTGCCAGGTCTTCTGAGAATGTGTCTTGGGATTCTGTAACAGGAGAACCTGGATGATTTAAAGGTTGGGGTTATGGGAATTCTAGATTATAAATGCTTGCTAACCCCTCCTTCCTGGCAAGGGTTCCAAACCTTCCAATTTTCTGGAACACTGAATAAGATCTTAAATATTAATTGATGAGTTCATCCCCTCTGATTTCTTGGATCCTGGGGCTTATTCACTTTAGTCTCATGTCCTCAGGATGAATTGTTACTGCAGAAGCTCAGACACCAGGAAGGAGAAGAGCCTCAATTTTTTGTTTCAAAATAGGTTTTTTGAAGCTGATGACAGAGATTGGAAAAAAAAGGAAGAAGAAGAAGGAGGAGGAGGAGGGGAAAGAAAGAAAGAGATAAAGAAAAACATGTCAGAGAAAATCTTGGGGGACTTGGAAGAGCCTCGGTCTTTTGGAAGTCAGTAATGAGGGTTCTGGCATGGACTGATGTTGGCAGAGTGTTAAGCATAGACTGGTCTCCATATCGACCATGAGGAGTTAAAAATCTGAGGATGAGGAAGAGAGGTAGCCAAACTAGTAAGAGGCTCGGGAAGGTTTCTGAGGACGTGACTCCCCCACTCAGCAGTGAACTTGAACAAGATGAAAGGTGAGTGGGTAAATACTCCACTTCCCTCAGATGAGGTGATCTGCAATTACAGCTGACCAGGAGCCTACTTCCTGAATGGATTCTGGTAGGTTTCAGAGTACTGATCACACTGATAAGGAGTGGTACTGTGTCATGTCTGCACAAAGGAGACAAAAGACAGCTCTGGTGTGGTGTGAGAAGTATCCAGAAATCATCCGTGCATCTCTTTGGAGGGTCCTGAGACCCTGAAAAAGTCACCCGGTCAGCAAAAGTCAATGTCAAAGCAGTATGTGATGTGAAATACATAGCAAGAGACTTGTGGGATTTCAACTGGTGAATATTTATCGAGAGTGCTGACTAAGAGCCAGATACTGTTCTGGCTACTTGGGGTATACTAATGAAAAAAGAAAAAAAAAAAAAGGAAAAGAAAACATTAAAATCTCTGACTTCATGAAGGATTTTGATGATGCGACCAGAGGGAAAGGAAGGGAAAATAAACACAATAGAGGAATATATTTTTAAAGATTTTATTTAATTATTGAACAGAGGAGGAGAGAGAGAGAGAGAGTGAGTGAGCACAAGCAGAGGGAGCAACAGAAGGAAAGGGAGAAATAGGCTTTCTGCTGAGTAGGGAACCTGATGTGCGACTCAATCCCAGGACCCTGGGATCATGACCTGATCTGAAGGCAGATGCTTAATTGGCTGAGCCCACCCCACGTACTCAGTAAAGGAATACTTAAGAAATTGAAAAGTGCAATGGACAAACAACAACAACAACAACAAAAACACAAAAAAGTAAAGTGGGTTGAAGGGTCCTGGAGGGAGATAGTTGATTTTAAATAGGGTAATCAGGGGAGGTCTCATTAGGGCAATGACCTGAAGGGGCAAGAAACTGAACCAGGGGGACACCTGGCAGCACTCAGTACAAAGGCCCTGAGGCAGACATAGGTTTAAAAGTTTTAAAGAACAAAGAGGCCAGTGAGTAGGGAGTGAGTAGGGAAAGTCAAGGTCAGATGAGTGAGGAGTGAGTAGGGAAAGTCAAGGTCAGATGAGTGAGGAGTGAGTAGGGAAAGTCAAGGTCAGATGAGTGAGGAGTGAGTAGGGAAAGTCAAGGTCAGACGAACCACATGTATCCAGATCATGTAGGGCCATGTGGCTTATTGTAAGCATTGGCTCTTACTCTCAGTGAAGTGAGAAGCCTTTTACTGTTTTACACAAAGAGTGACATGGTCGTACTCAATTTTCAACAGGATCACATTGGATACTCTGAGTAAAATAGTTCATAGTGCTCAAGGGGAAGCAGAGGCAGCAGTAAGGAGGCTACTGCGATAATCCGGGTGAAACAGGATTGTGGCTTAGACCAGAGTGTTGCAATGTAGACCAGTATAAGTGGTTGGACTCTGGATGCATTTAGAAGATAAGAACAACAGGGTTTTAGGATAGAATAAATATTGAGTATGAGAAAAAGTCAAAGAGAAGTCCACCATTTTTGGCCTGAGCTACTAGAAGGAGTTTGGAAGAACTGAAGAAGGAGGTTTGAGGCTGTGGCATATCAGGAATTGATGTGAGATATGTTAAGGGTGGGATGTCTATTTTACTTTCTGGTGGAGGTGAGATCTTGTGTACAGGGGGAGAGGTAGAGAGAAGGAAAAGCAGAGAAGCACATGGACATTGATGTTGGCAGGTAGAGACAGACACCTCTTGGTTAATACCAGCTTCCACAACTGATACAGTATAGGCCACAAATGTTTCTGCATGGTGTGATACCAATCTTTTCAGAGCTTCAATGCACTCTTGCAAAGAAGACAGAAGGCAGATTTAAAGTGATGAAAGTTACCCAGAATGGCAAATATGAAGTTGTTTATTTGACCCACAGCAAGGCAGAAGCTCCAGTAAGGATCCTATATGACCATCTTGCAGATTTCATTGCATTGGAATGAAACACCTTATGTTTGGAAACACCTTATGTGCTACACATTTTAAAAGCACGGGTGAGAAAAGGCAATAGGATGAGTGTATGAACTTAAAGAATGAGCTAAAAGGTCAAGTTGAAAGCTGAAGAGAAAATAGAAGATGAAAGAAAGAGATGTGGGGCTCACATTAACGGATGAGGGATGTTCATAATGGTCCTGCTCTTTTGCTTTGTCAGAAAAGATGTGGATGGCTGCTCTCGGATCTAGGGACCAGACTTTTGACCCTGACAGTGAGAGGAATCCTCAGATGAGCATGATTCAAATGACTTCCCGGGAGGGAGTCACTTGCAGAAGACTCAATGGAATTATTGTTACCATCTTCAGGTTTCTGAAGGGCCGGCCAGGAGGACAGATTGTACTTAGGCTCTGTAGCCCTGAGGGATAAGTTAAAACTAGCATTATAGAAGCTCCAGAAAAAATGATTTTACAAGGTGAAATAGCCAGTGTTGTTCAAAGGTGGGTGAGCTGCTCCCCAGAATGACTGAGTGCGTTAGCTGGTTAGTTCTTCATCATAAATTCCACAGCCATTTGGCAGAAAACTACATAGAGAAGATCCAGCATCGAGTTCCTGCCCAAACCTGAGATTCTATTAGCCAATAATGGCACTGTGAAAACACTGCCTGAGACAAACGCTATCTGTGAAGACTCAGCAAGATAGGCAGAAGACCAAAAGTCAGGACAAAACTCATGACATAATTTTCTGTTTATATGTATTTGACAAAGAAGAATAATGAGTGGCTACACAATCGAGCATAGAATTCATTGGCTGGTTCGATATAGAAAGATTTTAGGTTTATTTTAAATACAGAGACTTGAATATTGCCTAAATAAATAGTGGATAATTTGGCAGGTACTGGTAGTTTCAGAAGAGAGTTCTTATTCGCGCCTTTTTATAAACATCCATAAGAAAAGGGAAAAAAAAATTGTTTCTAAAGGAGGTTTTAAAGGATCAGAAGCTGGGATTGAAGAAGAGGCCGCAAAGCTCCATTTGACTGTGGGGTGTCATTTTTCAAATGGCTCCTAATCACATTCTCCAGCCTGTCTGGAAAGGCCAAAATATTAGTGTTCTTAGCAGCAGGCAGTTAAGTGATTACCGTCTCATGCAAATGCACCTCGGTTTCAGCTAAGATCGACACAGCAAAATTACAGTCTCTGCATGCTTCAGTGGGCCTCAGACATTTTTTTGTCAAACAAAAAGACTACAGCGAAGCCACTAGGATGTGCATGAAACTTCACGTAGAACTCAGAAGCATGATCTGCTTTGTGTGCTATCCTTCTCGGAGTTTGCAACCCAGAGTTCGAAGCTGGGCAGTTATTGTTATTATTATTTATTCGGAAATTCCACAGATGGTATGTTAGTACTTACTGCGTATTGGCTTCTTTTGTCGCTGTGGGGTTAGCAGTGAACACGAGCAACGCCCTGGCCTCAGGGGGCTCTTGATGGAAGGGGAAATCGAGGTCAGCAGAGATGCGGGTTATGCCACATGCTGTGATCGAAACGGCAGAAGACGTGGCGGTAGTGGTAGCCTTCAAGGGTGACTTTGAGAGGTAATTAGGTTTTAGGCCAGAAGATGTGATGGAAGAGCGTGTCCAGCAGAAAGCAGAACATGGAAGGTCCAGGACCACGGAAGAAACGTATTCAAACCTATTTCCAAAGCCATTAGTACAAAGATACTTGTCACAGCATTTTTATTTATTTATTTATTTTTTTGGAGTTCTCTACATTTGTTCCTCTAAAAATCTCCATCCATTCTGTATAGGGTTTATATTTTGCGTCCTTACCTTTTACTCTCTCCTGGTATTAAACTTTTTAAGCTAGCCTGCATGGAAATTTAGAAAAGAGTGAGTGTTTTTGAAAAGAGTGAGTGTTTTTATGCAACCCATTTCTTACTCAAAAGGACTAGTTATCTATATATTCTCTGTCTTCAAATACATGTGATAAATACCTGGAAAATTTGATTAACATGTTAGCTGCTAATAGTGACCTTTCTTTTTCGTCTCTGATTCTGAATCTGTACAGAATGTGAAAAAATCACCTGGGAGTTTGTTCAAGTGGCTTATTTGGATTGGTACTGTGTCTTGCAATTCCCTGTGGACCCTTCATTATCCTGCTGGGTTTTAGCCAAATGCCTTTCCAAAGGTTTTTTGCTTTTGTTTTTGCTTTTTGAGTCATTTAATAAGTTCACCCTATTAAGCAGTCACTGTAATTATTCTTATTTTACAGTTAGAATTTTGTTACAGATCAAACATACATCTTCTAGAGAGAAAGGCCAGACTATGTGCAGCACACTAGCTCTTAGGATGTTCTACCCATGTCTTGACACTCTCCAGATGTCTTCCTGAGCACACCTCACCACGACCAGAATGTCTGCTAGCATTTTTTTAAAATATAAAAGCTTTAAGACAGTTATATAGCTCAGTGATGTAAATCCAAGTCGAATCCCAGTAATAGGAAAACTTACATGTGAACTGTTCACTTATGATTAATGAACTCATTCTTTCATTTAAGTGTTTATAGAAATCCTGTTTTTGTGCAAAAACACAATTCTAAATTCTGGGCCTATAGGGTAGAATGAGAAGAGATGGTTCTTTGTTTTTTAGGATACTTATCTAATAAGGGAACTAAAAGAGACAAATAACCAAAACAGGACCATTGGATCCTTATTATGTGCCTAGCACTATGCCAAGTATTTTACCTTCCTTCATTATTTCATCTCACAACAGGTAGTATTAGTATTCCCATTTCATGGGAAGAGGAGCCTGAGGTTTAGAGGCATCAGCCAACTTCTTCAAAGTCTTACAACCAGTAAGTGGCAGGGCTAGCTCTTAAACCCAGGCAACTGGACCAAGGGACTGTGTTTTTAACCTCCTCATAATGCGGCTCTCATAAAGAAGGTGTTCTACGGGGCAGTTTTGAAAATGGGAGTCCTTCTGGAGGCATTGGAAAGGTGTGGTCAACAATCCGTATGTCCTCAAGTCTAGTTTGTCACTGTTTTCCACAAGTTTCACACATATTTTCTCACTTCTTCACACTCTTGCTGCTGCTTTGGCTTCAAGTTGAAATGAGATCACCCCTTAATTATCCCTATCAAAACCTGTCTGTCCCTTATGTCAGGCCCCTAGAGCACTGAGTGCCTGAAGGCCTTTTTTTGAAATCTACAATTGGAATTAATTGTCTGTGTTTTTTCTGCTCCCCATCTCCATCACCTGTTGTACCTGTGTTTTACTTTGCCTGATATGAAAGACGATTTCTTTTACCAGTGTGTTTTCTCTGTGCCTTTCCTGAGTGCAAGATGTATGACTCGTCTTAGGCCTTAAGACAGGGCAATGGTACTTGCTTTCTGAATAAATGAATGACTTCAGTTTGTCCCGAAGTAGGCATACTATGGCCACCTAGAGGGCTTCAGTGCCCCAAAAAAGGAGCTGGGCTTGGAGTGGTTATGTTTTTCTGAAATAATTAGGATCGAGTCACTTGTCTTTAGGTCAAGTACTTCTCCATCCTAGCATGTCTGGAAAAAGAGCATTTTCCTTGGACCTAGCTTTCCTTCTTCTCTCTCCTCAGGGAAGAGAAGCTGCATTGAAGCAGGTTGTGTAAACCCAGATGAGACTTGGTCACAAATACCACAGATCCATTTGTCCCTCCTCCAAGTCTGAAGGCTCAGGAGCCTGCTCAGGGCCTGCTCTGTAAAGGTTCCTTTCTCAATCAGTCTGCTTCTATCACATTAAAGAACAAAGCCACCGAGATTCTTCCTAGTTCTGTGCTCTGTGCCTGGGAGATGCAGAGATCCCCGGAGCTGGAACGTGCAGGACTCACGCAATCTTCCCACTCCACAGGCCTCGTCTTCTCTCCTCCAGACATTCACACAGGCTTAGAGAGGCTAAGTAATTTGTCCAAGATCACAGAGCTACTTATTAGGACTTTTTAAAACTAACTTTCCCAAATCACATGGAGCTAAAATGATATTACCAGGCATTGACAGTTATTTTATAGTTCGAATCATAATCAGTTTCTTCTTTCTCTCATTCAAGAGACCTGAGAGATTATATCTCAACTTCCAAAAAGCAGACTCGGGGTGGGGGGGAAGCAGTGGGGGTAATTTTTATGAACCAAGGGCTTAAGACAATAAAAGAAGACACAGTTTCTGGTTTCCCCATCATCTCAAGCGCTGTTGGATCAGGCTGTATTCCATCCCAGCTAGAGTATCAGGTTCACAGCAAGCTGCTAGGAAAGCTGTATCTATTTCAAGGTCACAGCCCTGGCTGTGCCTTTTTTTTTTTTTTTTTTTTTTTTTTTAAATCTGAACTCTTGAGCCAGGAAGGGGGGTCCAGGAGGGTAGAGAGACAGAGGCAGAAGAGAAGTGGGGGTTATTTCAGGCCTTGCTTCTCTAAGCCTTCAATGTCTGAGCTCCAGGACAGACCTTCCTGTTGTGAAACGCTGGGCCAGTTGTTGCGGTCTGAAGATAAACAACATTCCAGTAGTTCTCCTGGAGGCTACCCGAGGCCTTGTGCTTTTCAACATTTCCCTGGCCCTGTGATGATCCAGAAGCCGGGAATCAGTGCCTTACCTGCTGCGGTATACACGGTGGTAGTTTTGTGGTCTCTGTGCTCTTAAACTGGCTAATGGTAATGAGGTCTGCTTGGTTGTTAAATGGTGAAACACTGGTTCCTTTTGTGTCACTTTGGATGCCCAAGCTATGCTGATTGAAGGTTGGTGAGAACAGGGGCTCTTTGCCCTGATGTGCAAGTTTGCTGTCATTGTTAAAGTTTGAGGCTGATTTAGGACTCACTGGGGTTATGTAAGGGCAGGTCTGGAAACCAGTTGCAAGCCTTTAACAAAATCAACCTGGGCTTATCATGAAAGGGTTGGACCTAAGTGGTATTCCCAATAAAGCAAGCATTTCAAATGAATTTCTCATAAGTTCTTATAAGAACTTCATTCTTATATAGGTAGGCGTGGCTTGAAAGGGCATAAAGCCACAACAAATGAAGGAATAGCCCAGTCTTGTCTTGCACACTGGGACTGAGGGCTTGAGGGATGATTCACGGACTGTGAATGCTCACCCTGGTCCCTGGCTTAGGTCTACCTACAAACGCTACCAGCACCCAAGAATTCACAATACACTCTTTCCCTTCTGGATCACTTTCTACAGTTTATCAATCACACTCCTACCCATTTATACAATTGTTCCCCGTACTCACCCATAAGGTATAATAAAAGGTATTATTAACCTCATCTTAGTGATAAGACACTGAGGCTCAGAGAGAAGAAATGTCTTTCTTTCCCAATATCTTATGGCTGTCACCCTTGTCTAAGTAAAACAATGAAAATTTTTGTTGGCCTTAGATATTGCTTTCCTTTTCGTGTGTATCTATGTGTAATTGCTAATTGAGTAAATTTAAGATGGCTGTTGCAGGCAGAGATATCAAGTGGTCCCAGTGATTCCTGCCTCCTTTATTCTTTGCAAAAGGAAAAATATATATATAATTGATGTGGCAACACATTTATTATCAGGGTCTGGTCTGGGTCTTATAGTATAGGCTACTTGAATAAATATTCAGATGAAAATATTGAATGTGATATTTTCAATAAAAAACATATAAAAACCATAAGTTAATAGAAAGGTGAATGAAAAGGAAAATAACTCTTTTTAATCATTAACAAATAAATACAGTATTATCATCTGCACCTTCTTAATAAAGCTTGGCACCTAGCCTATAATTTTTGAAACAATGACACAGTAAGGTAACTAAGAGAATAAGTGATAATAATAAAAAGACTTGTGCAGTAAAACTAAAGAGTTGCATATTCATAAGACATAAGGCTGGGTTATAGAGAATAATATCCACAATAGGATGGCAAACTCGCATTATGTGAAACAAAGATTGGGGAGGAGGTTAAAAAAGAGAAATAAATGTAGTAAAAATGCCTCACATGTACATGAGCCATATAGTTTTCAAAATTGTGTAATATAAGTGATTCACTCTAATCTTTATAACAATTCTGTGAGATCTTAGAGAAGGCAGGGTAAAAATGGTTATTGCCATTTGAGAGGCATGGAAAATAAGAGCCCGTCATGTTAAAATGTTGCCTGAGCTCTTAACAACAGAAAAGAGAAGAGGTTCATAACAGCCTTTGCATTTGGAGCTTTATATTAGAGCTTATGCGTTTACAACTTAGCATTTTATGACAGTGTGCATATCAAAATGTGTGTGTATGCTTACAAGTATGTAACATATAGAGTTTTGATGGCCAGTAAGTACAGGCATAAGAAAAAAAAAAAAAAAGGAAAAGATGAACTCTAGACATTTTAAGGCAGCAGTGGAGTGATTGCAAAATAATTTTACTTTCCATTAAAAATCAATGAAGACTTTCCAAATAATCAGCATTGGAATAATTCAAGAACTGTGTTCATATAAACCTCCCCCCCTTCATTTAAAATGTTAGGTGTTTGTTTTGTTTTTAGGAATAAGAAATCCAGCATCTGTGACATTTGCTTATAAAAAGGGGACATTTAAAAAAAATCAATGTTGGATAAGGATTAAATTTCCTATAATGATTTATATTCTGTCTTGGAAATGTACTTCAATGTGTGATGTGGACTCATCAGACCACCAGACATATTTTGCCAGAAAACCTGATGAGAACACATTCAGCACAGATGGCGAGGTGTGGCACTTGGTGGAGGGAAACCAACAGGGATGGCAGTCGTCATCTTGTAATGGAGGAGCTTATGAAAAGGGAGAAGCAGAGAAGCCCTGACTTCCCCCCTTTAAACTACCACACAAGGCCAGTGCAACCAGCAAATGTCAGAGCTTAAAGATTCCTTAGTTCATTTATAGATAGAAAAATAAGAAGCCAACGCAGGTTGCCAGGAAGACCAGCCATCTTCTGTGATTTCCATTCTCCTTCCTCCTCTTATATTTAGAGGAATAACTAGGGTCTCTCTGCCTGTGCCAGTCTGCATGGGACGCAGTGGGAAGAGGAGAGTGTATTTAGTATTACACTACGATGACCTCAGAGAACTAGCACGTCTCTTTCCTCAAGGTCAGGGAGTTGGGGGTGGTGTTCAGATAACTCCCTGTGCAGTGACTCTGACTGAGGCTTGACCGTGACGTATCTTCATGATCCCTGCTTCGTTAGCCTAGCCTGTCACTGTGGTGTAAGGAAAAAATGTAGTGTCCCAGGGCTCAGAATTTCTCTTTCTGCACTTTCCACCTAAAACCCAAGACCAGATCCTTAGCCTCACATGGCTTCAGTGTTTTTACCTCCTGCACAGGATTTAACGATTCCTACCATGACATCTTCCCACATTTTTACAGGAATTAAATAGGATGGGGGGTATTAAGATTTATAAACCCCAAAAGACAGCATAAGTATTAACTATCATCACCAGTTCCCAAGGGGAGTACAAAATAGTGGTGAGAAGCTCAGGGTCTAGAATTAAAGTTTGTTCAAATGCTGCTTGGGACACTTATAAGCTGTTTGAATTTGGGTGCGCTGTGTAACTGCTAAATCCCAGGTTCCCCAATCTGAAATGGCCGTGATAATAGTCCCTTGAATGGGTTACTTTGAGGGTTAAGTTAAGCAGTGTCACAGTGCTTGACACATAGTAAGCAATGGGCACATTTTTCTGTCACTGTTATTCTGGGTTTCCAAACTGTGGCTGCTGTGATCCCTGAGTCTGGTAGAGCAAAGCCTTTCTGGAGATCCACTGACATGATGGCCTGGGTGCTCTTTTGAGCTAATCCTTAACTATTTTCAGAGATTTTATTATTCCCCACTTCTAAAATGCAGTTATTTTTATAGAGGGCAGTAGCAGTGGGAAATCAAAAAGGTTTTTTTTTGCTTTTTTTTTCCCCCTTTTAAATTTTTCGCACTTCTGCATCACCTCTAATTTTTCTGGAAGGGTAACAGGCCTTTGGAAGTGAGTGAGTTGAAAGGCGAGGTATATCAGGAAAGGGAACAAAACAGATTGGACTGGGAATCTAGTCCTGAGTCTGCTTCTACATCATCATGTGACCTGTCCCCCTGGTTTTCTTTTCTGAGAATTCTGGTTTCCCATCAGTGAACTAGGAAGAGTAAGCCTAGATATTTTTCAGCAAAGTAAAATAGTCTTGGTAAAGCATGTAACAGTTTCTGACACAGGGTTAGGACCAAGTAGTCATTCTTTCCCACTCTCTTTTTTAAGGAGAGTTCTAACATTCTGTGATTTTAGAATCACATTTTTTGGCAACTTAGTCTTGTTGAGGTATTTGACATAAGGACAGAACCTCCTGGAAAAGGTCAGGATATGGTTTCCTGGGCGTATAAACTCTTTCCTAGTGTACCTCTAAGATAGCTTCTTTGATAATACTTCTGCGGTTTTCTTCCAGTTGAGCCCATTACATTCTTGGGTACAAAGCAGTATGTACAGAAAATGAGTCATTTACCCCCAAGTGGTGACTGATATCTTGTTGCAATGCCATACACTCAATCACCAGAGTCCTTTAGAAAGCAATGTTTATTAAAGGAGGATGGGCCATGCTGAGCCAAACCCTGAAGACCACACAGAGAACTGAACTTAGAACCTTCACCTAATTAATTGCTCTAATTGGCTCTACTACAGCCGGCTCTACTATAAAGATATTATCTGGTAGAGCTGAAAGAAGACCTTAAGTATCCTTTCTAATCAAGCTTCTCATTTTATAGGAGGGGAAAGTCAGAAGAGAGTCACAGTATTGTTCAGGGGTCACAGATAGTAGAAGAGGTAGCCTGAAAAGCTAGATCTCTTGATTCATAGCTACTATATCAGTAACACCTACAAAGAATGTCAAGGGAGTAGAGAATATGTTTTTCTTTATGTTTAACCAAACTTTCTTCTGCTAAATTTTCCAAATCTCTAGACACTGATGTGTTCAAGTTCAGTTAATTAAAGGAAAATATTTTGTGTTCTGTAAACAAAAGGTGCTGCTGAAGGCTATTTAAAATGGCTTTGAGACTGAGGCTGCTGTGTTTGCCCTGGGCCAGTCTCTGGGGGGGGGGGGGTGTTGGGATGCCATTTACTAGATGGAATCTCAATGCATAGATTTCAGGTTTTTATCCTTCGGGTTCAGTTGGTCTGTTGCTCTAGCTGCTGGAGGTACAAGGCGTACAGTCTCATTCCTCTATTGCTTCTATGGGGAAATTGTGCTTGGCGATGTCAGAGCATGGGTCCTGCAGAACCCAGACTGACCAAGGTGCAGGGTCTAGTGGATACATGTTGACTAGGGGTGGTGGGTTTATGGAGAAGCCTGAGAAAGCTAAGCAAAATCATGCGAAGAGAACAAGGGATCTCAATTTTGAGTATGCATCAAAATCACCTGGAAGCTTTGTTAAGACACAAATTTGAGGCCCTACCCCCAGTATTTCTGATTCAGTAGTCTGACTCACCTATTGAATCAGACAGGAAATCTACAATTTTCTGAGTGGTCCCAGGAAATTAGTTTTTCTATCAATTTCTTTAGTGATGCTGATGATACTGGCCTCCGGACCACACTTTGAGATCCCCTGGCTTACAGCATAATGTGTTGATGCACACAGCTGATAGCCAGTATTTGAATGGAATATAAAGAATTCAGGAGGCTTTCTCCTTAATGGGCTCCCTGGGCAAGGACTTCAGCTTTTTCCCTTGGGTCAACTTGGGTCTTTAATGATCTGGCTAGCATTCAGGAAGGCATTTGATATTCTGGTTTTAATGTAAACACTTCCCACCTGTCCCAAGTATGTGCATCCCTTTCCAAGTGCTGCAACATTTCTGACATTGGCAGAACCCTAATCTTCTCTCTCCTCCCTTCTCCCTCTCTCACTCTCTCCTGGCCAGCATCTGTTCTTTTCACAGCTGTGCGCTTTCATTCTGTCTGCCCCTTTCTCTTCTTGTCCCCAGGCTCTCACCACCCCTCCCCCTCCCATTAGGATCAAAATACTCTGTTTTTATTTATTTACTCCACAGCTGTCAGTGTTGTGTCTGGGTCACTGCAGTGCAACTTGCAGGGAAATGCGATCCATAGAGAGTTCTTAAAACTGCAGATACTTGTAGTAACCAATGTACACACACTCCATAACACAGGCCCCTTCCTCGTCCCTGGGTTGGTCTGAAGTGGCTGGCTTAAGGTTGTGTGTCAGGGTGACCCCAGGAGAAATGAACCTCATGGCCCTTGGAATTTGCACCAGGCCATTTAAAGGTATTGAACAATTCTGAGTATTTCAGACTTTAACACTAGAAAAAGAGACAGAATTGTTTCAGTGGAAAGAGCTCTAAATTAGGAGCTGAGAAACTGAAGTTCTAATTTCAGCTTTTCCACTAATAAGCTGAGTGACCTTGAACAATGTCCTTTCTCCCTCTTTCTCTGTCTCCCTTTTCTCTCTCATCCTTACATTGAAAACAGCGGACCTAATAATTTCCAAAGTCCTGTCCTCAGTGGCTCTAAGTTATACTCTGACTCTGTTGAGCATTTGAATCCAGTGTGATGGGTCCACATACTGGACACAGTGATTCCAGTATGGGTTCTAAAAAGCTTCTAATAGTTCACCCCAAAGTAACTGCAAAACTAGAAAGGGCAGGACTTTGAGGCAGACTTGAGGACAATGAAAGCAATATAAGTTAATAAATCAACCAATGAGGATTTATTTGGCAAGTGATATGTCTCAAGGAGATGTCAAAGAGGCAATTTAAACTAATTCCACTAGTGGTGGAGGAGGCACCAAACTGGAACAGATATGGGAAAGGTCAATGTCAGAGAAGGATCAGTGTGATACAGAAGGAAGTGACCAGACTCTGTGAGTCTGTGCTATCTTCTATCCTCCACATCATGTTCTGAGCTAAACCAGCCTGAAGGATAAATTGCACAGTCATGCAGAAAACACACTTAATAATTCACTTTAGAGAGCCAATTACAATTACGGTACACAATCACACTGCCTCTTTCATTTAATTAACACAATAATCCTATGAGGTAGCCGAGTAATCATCGTTACTCTCATTCTTCACGTTCAAGATCTGGGATCAGAGAGGGTGGCGGACTTTGCTAACTTCTCACAGATAGTGGTAATGTCACCAAAATACATAACTTAATTTTCATTCATTAATTGAAAAAGATGTAATATGTCTTGGAAACAGGATTTCCTGGGGTATGTGAAGATGGATGAGATAGTTTCTGTCCTCAAAGGTAATCAAAGGCAAGTGTAGTGGACAAAGTCAAGTGTGTAAATGAGGGGGTACCCTCATGAGTTATAGGGGTTGTGATAAAAGACTTAAACTACCTAAGGTTTGACAGGAAGTCATACTTTTTTCTGTTAATCCCTAAGTTATGAAAGTTTCTGTCTGATATATTTCAACCACATTTTATTCTAACTCTATTTCTTATCATCAAACAATTCAATATGTAAAGTACATATTAATAAGAATTTACGGTAGAAAAAATACCGTCTAGAAATATTGACTGTGATGCTCGTTTCTGTAAAACAAATATGACTTATCATGTCTCATAATTTATAAGTCAAACATGTTTCCATGGTGATAAATATCTCAAAATATGATTTTGAAAAGGATTTGCTGAGGCATGGTGTCTGGGTGGCTCAGCTGGTTAATCATCAACCTTCAGCTCAGGTTGTGATCTCACAGTTCTGGGATCGAGCTCCACGTCGGGCTCTGCTCACTGTGGAATCTGTTTGTCCCTCTCTTTCTGCCCTTCTGCCTGCTTGTGATCACTCTCTCTCTTAAATAAGTAAATAAAATATTTTTAAAAATTTGCTGAAGAACGAGTCAGGAAGGGGATTGTTCAAGATATTCTGTGCAATATTAACATACTTGTCGACAACAGGCAGGTCCCCTTTCCTTCATAGGACTTTGACTACATTGCAGAAACTTTTCAACTTAAGGATTTCCCCAAAATTTTAGTTTTCTGCCTACTTTTATTTCTTACCCTTCCTTTTACGTTTTCCGTGTTGGTAAATGCCCAGCCTAAAAATTTTACTATGAATACAAGCCATTTCAATAAGGGGGTTACTTCTTTTTTATATTGTCTTTCAAGTATTTGATTTTTTCAGCATTAAATGCATATATTTATTATTCCAGAACATTAGGGCATAACCTCACAAAGGTTATCTAGAGTTTGGTTGTTTGTGAAATAAATCAATATGCCTGATTAACATTTCCTTATTAATTTCTTCTAATGAAAGTCATGCTCTGAACTTTATATGATGGAAGAATCTTACACTGACATATGTGCAAAATTTCTCTAATAAGTACTTATTGAGCAAGAACAGCTATGCTGGGAAAAGTAGTGGTGTTCTCAGAGGGGTCTTAGGAATGACTTCATTAAAGCCTTTCATTTTAGAGACGTTCAGTAATTACCATATCTCACCCAGCAATGCAGAGGCAGATATGGTACTAAAACATTGCACTGTTGATTTCCACCCTCAAATGCCATTTTCCTGTAAGGTCAAGGTATTTTTAAGTAGGTCCTTTTCCCTATTCCAACCATTTCACCACAAACTTAATTTAATTATAGGTTCTTCAGAGACTTCTCGTTCACCAGATGTTGAACCAAATCTCATTGAAGCTATCTGGTAACAATGATGCTTGGAAACTTTAATCAGATATTTGTAGAGTTTCTAAGCAATTAAGTGGTAGTGGTATTCTACAGTGCAGAGTCCCCTGGTATGTTAGTCACTAAAGAATCCTACTAATAATTTTCTGGGAGCCCTTAAGCCAGTCCTTTAATTTCTATAGATCCTCATTTTATCTTTAAGATGAGGCTGGTTTAAAGATCTCATTTCCCCCTCCCCTTGACATTCTGGCTCAATAACTCAACTTTGGCTCTCATATAGATATTTGGGGTTATAATGGCCAGATTCCAATATCTTATCAAAATCCCGTATTATGTCACATATATTTTGACTGGAGTCTCATTGTTTGCTAATATTAAAGTACTTTATAATGAATTTTTGTTTAATGTAATTTTTAAAAAAGATTTTATTTATTTATTTGACAGACAGAGATCATAAGTAGGCAGAGAGGCAGGCAGAGAGAGAGGAAGAAGCGGGCTCCCCGCTGAGCAGAAGGCCCGATGCCGGGGCTCAATCCCAGGACTCTGGGACCATGACCTGAGTTGAAGGCAGAGGCTTTAACCCACTGAGCCACCCTGGTGCCCCTGTTTAATTTAATTTTTAACATGTATATATTTTCATCGATACCTGGTGGTTTGGGGTTTTGTTCACCAAAATGTGACTGTACTGTGAAAGAAAATAGCTATAGAAATGTAATCTCTTTCATGGGAAGCAAATCTATATAAATATAATTGTGAATAGTCTGTTCATACCTCTCTGCTTTTGTTTACGAAATTAACAGAATTTTAGTCTTGGGTGAAATCAGTTCCACGCACAGAGAGAGGGGAATGTGGTGGCCTAATCACCATCGGAGAGCGGACTAAAAATTCTTCTGAAGTGGCCTGAAGTTGGAATGGATCGCTTCGTGAATTCTTTCCATATCCAATTCTCATGATTCTGCAATAACTCTACTTCCTGAACATAAAAATAGGCCGTTAGCAGAGCAGTGGAATGGTGACTCCCTTTTACCCTAGGAAGAAAGGTTCTCTGTGAGGAGAGTAACTCTCAAAGTTGGACAGGTCCAATTCCCAGCCAGATTCACCTTCTTTCAACTCAAGTGAAATACCACATCTAACTTTTTTGTTTTTTTAAAACCACCTAAGTTTTGAGGGGCAGATATGACCGAGAATACTGAGAGAGAGTGGACACATTCTTGGAATTGAAAGGTACTCTAAAAATACAGATATCATGGACCTGGCATCAGAAGGTCCTTACTCCAGCTCTTCCTTCCCCTCCCCCACCCTTGCAGCCAACTTCAGTAAAGTCCCATCCAAATATAAAGTAGATGGGTCGTGTCCCATTCCATGGGGTCTTGAAATGTCTGCACTTAAAACAGGATAAAGCTAAAGCTGTGTTTGAAGTGTCCTAAACTAGGGCACCATGAGCAGCTGCTCTTATTTCCAGCTGGATCCTCAGTCTGGCAGTGGTGAAGGGCAAAGCAGGAGTTACCTTGATGGGTTCTCATTTCCAGGCATTTGGAGATTCAGCTGCATGGACTGCTGGGGCAAATAGTTGACAAATTCAAGCAAAACAAAACGAAAGAGCAAGAACCAGAACAACAGTAAACACTATTCTAATGCGATTCCTTTTTCAAAGGAAATGATTCATTTAAAAATGTGAATGATATGCATGGTACCACCTATAGTATTCAAAATAACAAAATTTAATATCATTTTGAGGCTCATTTAACTCTGTTGCTTCTGATTTTTGTGGTTGTTCTTACTTAGGATGAGAAGACAGGTACTCAAAACTTTACAGGTGGATTTTGATGGCCACATTCAGAAATTAGATATCTATATTAGAGGCTTGATCTTTAGTACCATCCTTAAAGTTAAGGGGAATGACTTAACAGTCTGAGAAAACTCATTGTTTGCTTTTCTATTACTACCTACCATTTATGGATATTCTATCTTACATCAGGCGTTATATTAAAACCTTTGCTTATTTTATTTCACTTTTACTTCAGTTTTACAAAACAAAACATGATTAGTGTTAAGATGTAGGAAGCAAATCTCAGAGAAATTAAAATAACCAAGTTCACAGAATTAGAAAATGGTAGATCAAAGATCCAAACTCAATCCAGCTACACTGCAAGCCTGCCTTAAAAAATAACAACATTGCATGGAGGGCAGAATTTTTGAAATTATAACTGATATTATTTTTCCTCAACTCTAGTACTTCCTTTGACACCATGATGTTACCTGGTCAAAGGAGGTAAATGTAAAAAATCTAAGTATATTAACTGGCAAAGAGATAAGAGAGCAGAATAAGAGAAGGAGATAAAAAGTCATTATTTTGGATTTCGCCCTTCTAAAGAATAACCCTTGGAGAAAAGAGAGACTACTTGATTTTAGACTAACCCTATTTCCTTTTTCTCCTGGCACACAACAAAATTTTAAGTGCCAGGCTTCTCTCCGTTCAGAGTGGCTATAGGGTGTGAGTGGAGATGAGGGATTGCATATCCAGGCTGGGTGCATTAAAAATTAAACCACTGCCACAGAGGATAAACCATGCTCCTTTTCCCTCTTCCACTGGTTGGCTGGCTAGAATGAGAAGTCCAGTCGGCAAACTCCAAAGGCAAATGGCACAAGGAGGGACGCAAGATCCTAGGTCCTTCTATCCATCACTGTATGAAGGAGAAGCACTGTTCACATGATCAGCAATGCCTGTTTTAAGCTTTACTTGAAGAAATGAGTTTGTTTTGTGTTAAAACATGCCAGTCCGGGCTTAGGTGTCATGCATAAATACAGGTGGCAATGGTAAGGAGTTTGAAGAGGAGATTAAGGAGGATGTCTGATGAATGTGGGTGGTGGGAGTGGGGGAGTGCCCCACCTAGAGCACAGATAAGGATTTCTTGAAGGTATACAGGGGTAGGGACCCAAACCTTAAGAGACCCTGAACTCCAGGAAACAGATTGAGGGTTGATGGAGGGGAGGTGGGTATAGGATTGGGGTGATGTAATGATGCACATGGGTACATGTGCGCATGATGTAATGAGCATTAGGTGTTGTATGCAACTGATGAACCACTGAATTCTACCTCTGAAACTAATGAAAAAAAAAAGAGGAAAATACATAGGATAAAGGATCTCATTTCTTCAAGCAAATGATTTTTTATTTATTGTTCTTTTTTTCTTGTTTTTGTTGGGAGAGGCACAGAGACTTAAGGAGCAATTACCTGCAGATAAAAATACATCTATAAGACCTATTAATTAATAGCAATGCAATGGTCTTGTTTTGATCCTAATTCAAACCAGCTTTTTAAAAACAAAATAGTTCTCAGATTCTGAAGTGTAAAATATGTGAACACTAAACAGATATTTGATGATAAAATTATTACTGGTATTCTGTAATAATAGTATTGTGTTTTTCTTTTTGAGATAATCCTATCATTGAGAAATTACCTAAATGTTTACAAATGGATCGATATGATACCTGGGATTTTCTTTAAAATGCCACTGGTGGGAACTGGTGGGAGCATAAATGAAACAAGTTTGGCTTGAGTAGTTAACTGTGAAACCTGGGTGACAGGAACATGTGGTTCATTATATTTTCTCTGTTTTTGCTTATGTTTGAAATTTTCTGTAACTAAAAAGTTGAAAAAAGAAAATATTTCTTTTCTTTTCCTTTTGAGTCTCAAAGCAGTGAATATGTAGATATGAGACCTGAAAGAGTCACTCTGCCACTCTCTCTGCCCCAGACTGAAGCCCTGAGGAGGACAGTTGAATCCTCACACAGATTCTTGGGACTGGAGAGTAGAGAGGTCTATGCTTTGCTTTCCAGGAAATCCTGGGCAAGAAGCAAATCCTAATGCAGAAAGAACGGCATCGTGTTTTGCCATTAACATGCTATGAAGGCTCACGCATGAGCTATGTCTTTTCACATGTCAGATTTATTCAGTCATAAAGCAAGGTAAGCATAATGATAAAGCAGGTTTAGGATTCCAAACTCAATGACATTTCATCCTGTGTCTAACTTGGCTTCTTACATGTCACACAAAGCAAAGCAAAAGACAAGTCATACAACAAACTAGAACAGGGGGTAGGAAGATGACAAACCAAACACAAAGCCAGGCTGTGGATGCACAGTTGAGATGAGGCCTCAGTTTGGCCTGGGTTGGCTCCCTGAGCTTACCGTCTATTATGTTCAAGCAGTAGAGGATCTTTGGTCTCTTCCAAGATCAATCGGGCAGAGCTTTTCATGACAGCTGCCTTTTTGAAGTGATCAGAAGTAGAGGGGTCAGTGTCTAAAGATTCTGACAGTTTGGGGCAAAACCCCTCCCTTTTTAGAGGGATTTAATCAGTCTTGGGCCTTTAAGACTTCTTCTGTTTCTGCTGGCTATCAATTCTGAGTGTATCATCAAATGGTGCTGGTTTCAGTGATATCTGGTCTCAGCTGCAGTTTTCTTAGCTGCCATTGCTTGACAAGAGTGGCTCTCTCCATGTATGTAACCAGGACCTTGGCCTCACCAAGTCTTCTATGGCTCCATGTGGCCCAGGAGGAGCTGGGGAGTGGGGACTGAATCTGACATACAGAGAGAATCAGACCTCTTGTCCATGAGAATGAGGGATGACAGGGGTGACTTGTGTGGACCCAGGAACAAGAGTCCAACTCTTGGTGGATGTCTCAGTGGATGGTTAGATGGCAGATAGAACCAGATGTCTCCTGGTGTCACAGCATAAATGGGGTCCTTTGGGGCTTACATGAAAGCCTCAGAAGAGGAGAGAAAAGATGAAAAGTGACCAAGATTACATTTCCACCACCTGGCAGAATGGGAATTCTACATATACAATAGGTTGAACTATATAAAAATAAAGAAAATTAAAAGTCTTGCCCACCTGCATGTTTGAACTACAATTCATATATACTGCAATTATAGTGCCTTTCAAAAACCCGGTGATTACTTCCACCACATTTAAGTACCCCAGATGAAGCTCTAAACACATCCTTGTTTCTTTGTTTTTCCTCTTCATTAACTTCATCTCAGCCCTTTAAGTCAGTTAAATATTTTAATTCTTAGTTCCAATGGAAAAACTCTTCCTGGTTGATGACAGCTCAGGGCTAGAGCCTGCTTGTGTTATGCTAGTAACTATTTGTGTGATGGAAGAAAATAATTTACCTCTTTGGGCCTGAGTTTCTTCTCCAGTGAAAGGAGGCTTTCATTCTAAATCTGCATTCAAAGTCTCTTTAAAAGTGGGTGTCTGGGGGCACCTAGGTGGGTCAGTGGGCTAAGCCTCTGCCTTCAGCTCAGGTCATGATCTCAGGGTCCTGGGATCGAGTCCCGCATCGGGCTTTCTCCTTGGCGGGGAGCCTGCTTCCCACCCCCCTCTCTGCCTGCCTCTCTGCCTACTTGTGATCTTTCTTTCTCTCAAAAAAAAATTAAAAAAGTGGGTGCCTGTTGTTTTGGGTGTTGTTGCGTGTCTTCAGATTGCCAGAAATGCCAGGGAATGTCAGACTGTGCTGTGTAGATACACTAGCTGATCCTGTATGATGAGGCTTCATGGATCTTAGTCTGAGAGTTTCTCAAGCTGGATTGGGAGTTGGGATTGGAAGTAATCAGGATTGTATATGCATCGTATTCGTGGAGAAATAATAAAATAACAAATCCACACAAGGGATCTCAGAAAAGGTCTAAAGCACTCTCCTGTGACTCACAGGAGATACTCACAGACTCACTGTGACTCAGTGACAAAATAATAGTGGCACAGCCAGGCTTTGAACCCAAGTGCCCAAGTGTCATTGTTATTGTTTGTGGTGGTGGTGGTGGTGGTGGTGGTGGTGGTGGTGGTGCTGTGTGTGTGTGTGTGTGTATGTGTGTGTGTGTGTGTGTGTGTGTGTGTGCGCGCGCGCTGTTTTGGTTATATTCTCACTATTCCTGCCAGCCTCAAATATAAAGCTGTACATTTCAACACATCTATTTTGTTTTCCAATTCCAGATACCATTACTGAGCATCTGCTCTATACTGAGCACTGTGAAAGCTTTGGTGCAAATTCCGTGAGTCACTGTTAGGGAGCTCACATTTGGGAAAGTAAGGGGCACCTCTATTAATAGTGCTAATACCAGGTAATGCATTTCCGAGTGGACTTGAATGAACACTTTCATAGGGGTCTTGAAAGGGCATTTTGGATGTAAAGCCGAGAAAGAACACAGTTCCAGGAGAAGAATGGTGTTCGAGCTGGACCTTGCAATTTGGGTAGAATTTTGGAAAATTTGGGGTGGGAAGAATGGGCAAAGGTATTTCAAAGGGACCAAATAAATAAGTAAATAAATAAAAAGCTATGATAAAGTCTGAAAGAAAGAGAATGTACAGTACCTGGGGAGAATCTCCAGTATACTGACAGACCCAGAGTCATGGAAAAGCTGGAAATGAGACTGGGTTTGGCTTTCCCATGGAAGAGGGAGTCCTTGAATTATATGTAAAATGGCCAAATGAAACAGGCAACGGTGTGAGCTCTGGGACACATAGTGTCTTAAAATCAGCTTTGGAATTTAAAGAGTCTTCAGGTTGACAAGTTTAACTAGGTCCCTATTTGGAAAGATACGTTTGCATTTTTCAGTACAGAACACACAAGCATGGGAAGTTGCAGGGAAGAGCTCTTCCTAAGTCCCTAAGGATGTAAATGAAACTGGAATGAGCTTCACTGGGAACATAACATTTAAAATTTGAATTCAACTAGGGACCAAATTAGTACTGGGAAGAGGCTGGCGGCAAGCCAGAACTCGGGAATACACTGGTAAATTAAGTTAAAGTGGTTTAAATAGTTTTAAATAAAACCATTTGCCCAGAAGAGCTTTGGGGCTGTGTAAGGGCTGAAATAATTCACAAGTGTGCATTTACACGGTGACAGGAGCAGCTGACGTTGCCTACTCTGGGCTTTCTCTTGAGGGCTTATTTTAACATTCTCTTTCACAGCACGTAAGGGTTAGCTTTTCATAATGAAAACCAATAATCTACTCTAAAAAAATGACAATAATTTTGCCAGGTTTTAGGGTTCTTGTCAGTTCCCATCTGGGTTGCCTCTGCCTTTGTATTTGGATGGTTCTTGCAAATCACTACTGTCCCAGGGGAGTCATTTGTGCCAAAGAAATGGAAAAATAATGAAATCTGTATGCTTTCCTATGGTAGCAGCTGATCTTGTAAAAATTCCCTCCATATGCAGTTACTTGAAATACTGTGGAGATTTTTAAGAGCTCTGGCTTGAAGCCCAATACCTCGATTTTAATTCTACTTCCACTACTTTCTAGCTCTGGGACTGTGGCAACTGTTCAGCTACTCTGTACTTCAGTTCCTTCGCCTGTAATACGGAGATAGCAGTACCTGTCTCATAGAGTTGTTTTGAGGCTTAAACAAATTATCGTATGTAAAGAATTTAGAAAAGTGCCTGGAGACAGTAAGCATCATAAAAAATGTTAGATAAAATACTATTAATTATTCTTAATTAACTATTTATTTCCACCAATCACGGTTCTTGCTCTGCCCCTCGTTCTCCAACAAAACTGAACAGAGGCGCTTTCCCCTTTCTTCACTTCTGCTCAAATAGTTCATGCTAATGAAAGAAACTTCCCTCACTCCACCTCTCTCTGAAATTTCTTCCCCCCTCCTTTTTTTTTTTTTAAAGATTTTATTTATTTATTTGACAGACAGAGATCACAAGTAGGCAGAGAGGCAGGCAGAGAGAGAGAGAGAGAGTGGAGGAAGCAGGCTCCCTGCTGACCAGAGAGCTGGACATGGGGCTTGATCACGGATCCTGGGATCATGACCTGAGCCAAAGGCAGAGGCTTTAACCCACTGAGCCACCCAGGTGTCCCTGATATTTTTTTCTTATTTAATGTTTGAGTCCTATGACATTCCATTTGTGAGGTCTTTTCCTACCAAGCCCTTTTTCCAGCAACACCTGGTGGGATGAACTCCAAATGCTTCTGTGCTTCTGTACCATTCTCCACATGGTATTACCCTTACTTATTTGTCTTTACTACTAAAATGTGAGCTTCTTAAGTCCACAAAATAGTGCCCTTTACTCTCCTCTTTGGAGAACCTTAGAGAACTTCCTGTTTCAAATAAATACTATATGTATAGTCATTGAACTAATTAATTAGATGTCACTGTGCATATAGATATCAAAAAAAGTAAATTCATGAGAAATCTTGACAACTCCAACAAAGGTATCACTGAAGTTTGTAGAGATTTCTAGAAGTAAGAATTTAAGTAAACTAATACTACATTTTGGGATTATAATGAAAAGGTGTAACTTGGATAAGAAAGGGGCTTTTCAAGAATTTTATCATACTTAATGTCATTAATTGTTATAGACTATGAAAACAATTTTTCCATGATTTACTGCCACAACTATCACAACAATTTTTTTTTCCAAAAATTGTGATGATTTATAGTATGATATCCTCACCATACTTCAAAAGCTTTTAGGTCCACCCAGAAACCTGGGTAGCTCAGTAAGTTGCGTATCTGTCTTCGGCTCAGGTCATGATCCCAGGGTCCGGGATACAGTCCTACATCAGGCTCCTTGCTCAGTGGGGAACCAGCTTCTTCCTCTGCCGGCCACTCCCCCTGCTTGTGCTCTCTCTCTCTCTCCCTGAGAGATAAATAAATAAAATATTTAAAAAAAAATTATGTCTACCAAGTGTTACCTATCTAGTCCTGAATTCTTAAAGTTATATCATATTTATGCACACTTGCACGTGTGTATACACACCAGTAACACCACTGCCACCATCCCATTAATCTGATGCACTTTCTCACAGATTCCCCCAGTTAATTATTTTCATGATTGGGACTGCTGAACAATATAAAATCCTTTATTAACACTTTTGGGAAATACATAAAATAAGAATAATTTTAATACAGATGCATCTGCAATTAGAATATGTCTGATAATTCATCAGATGTTTCCTAAAAGACAAAATGCATTATTGTATTTCAAAAGAAAGGACCAACAATGTAATAACAATAATAATGATAGTGATAAATGCAACAACTGATCAAGAACAGAATGCAGTCATCAACTTGTAGTTCCTAAGCAATGTTGCCTCAAAATAGTTAGTTCACAGGGGAGCTGGACAAATTTATAACCACTGTGGGTGATTTTAATCACACATCTATCAGCAACAAATCTAGCAATCAAAATTTAGCACTAAACATAGCAGATTTGGATACAAAATTAACTAGTTTATATAGACGAGTTCTTCATTCCTAGCCAAGCAGTTGGTCACCAGGGAAGCTATACCAGATTTCTGCACCAGTTTTCACAGAATCAATATCATGTTTTTTGAACCAAAGTAGATTTAAATTAGAAATCATTTAGGTTAGAAAAAGCCCATGCCCACACATAACAGTAAATGAAGAAACACAGTCTGAGATAGGTTATGAGTAATGAGAAAATCACATCCAATTCAAAAGTGACAAAAGAGAAGCAACGTAAAATGTTAAAAAAAAAAATGGAGGAAGAAAAAAACAAATGGCAAAAGTAAAACACACACACACACACACACACACAAACCCCTTTTTTTTTTTTTTTGAGAGAGAGAGAGAGCATGTGTACATGTGCAAACATGCACCTGGGGTAGAAAGGGGCAGAGGGAGAAGGGAGAGAGAGAATCTTAAGCAGGCTCCATCCCCAGCATGGAGCCCAAAATGGGGTTTGATCTCAAAATGCTGAGATCATGACCTGAGCTGAAATTGAGTCTTGTGCTCAACCAACTAAGTCATCCAGGTGCCCCAAAGTCAAAAATAGTTTAAATATGAAAGTAAACAATAGAATTAAAAGTCAATTCTTTAAAAAATAATGAATAATAATGAATGAATAATAGATGATAATAAATGAATCATACTAAATATTCAATAATAAACATTGAGTAATTAGTATTAAGTTGTCAAATATTAAGGTTACAGATAAATGACTATTTTCTAGAAAAATGTTAATTGTAAATTTGAGAAAGAATAAACATGAAACAAGAAAAAAGAATAAACAGGAATTGAATTAATAGCAATGATAATAATTGAATTGACAATCAAATGCCTCCTTATCCCCTTCAGAATATACAAAGTGTGTGTTTTTATGCTGACTTTTTCCAAAATTTGAAGGAATATGTCATACATATATTAACCAGAATATATAGTAAATGTACCTCCCACAGGCCATGAGGTAGATATTACTTCAATCTCAATAACAGTAAAGCCAATGTGACACTTCGCTGCAGGGCAAATACTATTTTAAGAGGAAGTGCTAAAATAGGAATTTTTTTACACTACTGGTGGAAAAATAAGATTATACAACTACTTTAGAGATATCTAATAAGGCTGAAGATAAACATTTTTTTTTTACTTGTCAACATCTTCCCAAGAGATGCTCTTGTATTTGTGCCCTAAGAGACAGGTACTAGAATGTTCATTGTAGCATGATATCAACGAAGAGTTAGAAACAACACAATATTTATCAAAAGAATTACAATAACAGACACATAGACCAATGGAACAGTGTAGAGAGCCCACATATGGACTCTCAACTCTTTGGTCAAATAATCTTCGACAAAGGAGGAAAATATATCCAGGGGAAAAAAGACAGTCTCTTCGATAAATGGTTCTGGGAAACAGCTATGTATAGAAGAGTGAAACTTGACCATTCCCTTACACCATACACAAAGATAAATTCAAAATGGATAAAAGACTTCAACATGAGACAGGAATCTATCAAAATCCTGGAGGAGAACATAGGAAGTAACCTCTTTGACATCTGTCCTATTAATTTTTGGCCATTCTAACTGGTATAAGGTGGTATCTCAATGTGGTTTTGATTTCAAGACATGTCTTCAAAGGCAAAGGAATCAAAAGTGAAAATGAACTTTTGGAACTTCATAAAGACCTAAAGCTTCTGCACATCAAAGGAAACAGTCAACTAAACAAGGAGGCAACCCATGGAATGGAAGAAGATATTCACAAATGACACTACAGACAAAGGGTTGGTATCCAAGGTCTATAATGAATTCCTCAAACTCAACGCCCAAAAAACAGATAACCATGTCAAAAAATGGGCAAAAGAAATGAACAGACACTTCTCCATAGAAGACATACAAATGGCTAACAGATACATGAAAAAATGTTCATCATCATTAGCCATCAGGGAAATTTAAATCAAAACCACATTGAGATACCACCTTATACCAGTTAGAATGGCCAAAAATTAATAGGACAGGAAACAACAAGTGTTGGAGAGGATGTGGAGAAAAGGGAACCCTCTTACACTGTTGGTGGGAATGCAGGTTGGTGCAGCCACTTTGGAAAACAGTGTGGAGATTCCTTAAGAAATTAAAAATAGAGCTACCTTATGACCCTGCAAATGCACTACTGGGTATTTACCCCAAAGATACAGAAGCAGTGAAAAGAAGGGCCATCTGTACCCCAGTGTTCATAGCAGCCATGGCCATAATATCCAAACTGTAGAAAGAGCCAAGATGCCCTTCAACAGATGAATGGATAAAGAAGATATGGTCCATATCTATAATGGAATATTACACAGCCATCAGAAAGGATGAATACCCAACTTTTGTATCAACATGGATGGGACTGGAGGAGATTATGCTGAGTGAAATAAGTCAGGCAGAGTCAATTATCATATGGTTTCACTTACCTGTGGAGCATAAGGAATAACATGGAGGATGTTAGGAGGAAAGGAAACATGAACTGGGGTAAATCAGAGGGAGAGATGAACCATGAAGGACTGTGGACTCTGAGAAACACAGGGTTTTGGAGGAGTGGGGGTTTGGGGGATGGTTGAGCCTGGTGGTGGGTATTAAAGAGGGCATACATTGCATGGAGCACTGGGTGTGGTGCATAAACAATGAATCTTGGAACACTGAAAACATAAAATAAAATTTAAGTTCAGTTAATACTGAAAACCACATACAGTCTTATGGATACATCTCAAAATTTGGGATTTGGATAGTAAGTGTAGAGCAGCCTACAGAGAGGTGATAAACACAAAGTCAAAGTAAGGGTTCTGTAGAGGTAGGGGGTGGAAATAGAATCACAAAAGTAATTATAAGCAGATTCTATGGGTAATATTTTATCTGTAATTGTATCTGTAATATTTTCTCTCTCTGTAAAAGAACAAAGACAGAAAACAATCTGAAGGATAATAATAATGGGATTGTTTCGCATCCAGTTAGAGAAAGCAAATCTACAAGGGATAAAAATCTAGGCCAAAATAAGATATTGTTCCAATGACATTCAATTCTGGACATTCAATTTTAGTGCCTTCAGGTTTCTAAGAGAAGAAACTGTGACTAAAGAATATTCAGTAAGCTGGGGGCACCTATGTAGCAGAGTCAGTTAAGCGTTACTCTTGTTAAGTCAGTTACTCTTGGTTGTGACTCAGGTCACTGAAGATCAACCCTTGCTTCAGGGTCCTTGCTCAGCATAGAGTCTGCTTGAGATTCTTTCTCTCCCACTCCCTCTGTCTTTCCCACTGTTGCTCTCTCTCTCCCTCCCTCTCTCTCTCTCTCTCTCTCTGTAAAATAAATAAATAAATACTAAAAATAAAAGAATATTCTATTAGCCAAGATACCATTCATGTATAAAGACACTAACAGGCTGACATTCTCCACATGAAATGTGAACCCTTTTGGAAAACATTTCTTGACAATATCTAGCCAATTAAAGGAGGACTCAAAGAGCTCAGAAATGAAACAGGCATATTTAAAACAAAACAAAACAAAACAAAACATGACTGCTGGTAAGCAGTGACTCCCCTTAAAAACAGAATGAGTGCCAAACAATTTTGCTAATTATGATAGCAGAACAGAACGTATATTTTATAAACATTAGTGGTGTAAAACTAATAGAAACCACAAGCTGGGAAGAGGAATGATGCACTAATTGTCAGAGTTCTCATATGTTCATCTTTTTTAGCTAAGGGACTCACAATCCTGTCTACATTCAAAGTATGTAGTTAAAACATAATGACTTCACTTCTTTTTTATAATTAAGTTTTTAAACCTAGAATAATCTTTAAAAAAGTAATTCTTATAGCAAAGAAATTTTTCTAAGAAACATCAGCAACTTTTGATTCATTTCACTTTTGCTTCCTTCTGCTAAGTTTAAGTAAGAGCACTCTTCTACTGTTATCACCTTTTATTATTATAAATACATATCATATATTCATGATATATTAATTAATCACTTAAAGACCATATTTTTTTCTAAAAAATATATTTCTCTGTGTTGTGTTCATCTCTTCCTTTCTTTTGGTCAATATCTGTGAATAAAAGAGATGTCTGAAATGGTAGTCATCCAATGTTATCTATAGTCATGGGATCTCAGGTAATTATGTTATTATTCTAGTTTTCTGAATAATTAAGTAAAATAGAACTGCACCAATTTTACAGAAACAACATCATTCTTAAGGATTTTATTCATTCATTCATTCATTCATTCATTCATTCATTCATCATTTATTTATTTACTTACTTAGAGAGCACACCAGTGGGGATGGGCAGAGGGAGTGAGAGGAGCTCAAACAGACTCTACATTCAGTATGGAGCCTGACACAAAAGTTGGAAGCTTAACTGACTGAGTCACCCAGGTGCCCCCAAATAATGTATCTTTATTAAGATGTAGACCTGATCAGCATCTCTACCTTTCCCTTGAGCTACTCAAGAATCCTTGTTTTCTTCCATTTTTTCCCTTTCCCTAGCCCCAACTTTCTTTCACATCTGTTATTGAACATCTCAGGTTTTACTTTCAAATATGGATTAATTTTTATTATAATAAATGGCTTTTTAGATTGTTTTCTGTTCTCTTATGTATTCCTTGTACCTAGCATTTTCCTTTTGGTTTTTATTTTCTTCGAAGACTACATTGACTAATTCTTTTTAGAGAGATTTCATGATGTTAAACTCCCAAGTTCTCACATGCTGGAAGTGAATTTATTTTGTCCTTACACTTAGATAATAGTTTGGTAAGTTATTGAATTAGAAGATCAAAGTGCTTTTTCTCAAGTTGTGAAGACATTACTCAACTGTATTCTTATATTCAGGATTGATGATCTGACTCTTGTTTTTAGGATGGCTGTTTTTCCTCTCTGGAAGCTTTTAAGGTTTTTGTCCACTCTTGCTTTTCATGTGTCTAGATTGGAAACTTCCTTCTACATAAATGGTAGATTTTTCAATATGAAGAATCATATCTTCAGTTCTGGGAATTTTGTCAGTAGTAGTAATAGTGTTGTTATCAAGCTATTATCTCCCTTGTATTTTCTTCCTTTTCTCTTTCTAAATTTCTTTTTTTTAAAGCTTGTTTATTATTATTAAATTTTTAGTAATCTCTGTGCTCAAGGTGGGGCTTGAACTCACAACCCTGAGATCAAGAGTTGCATGCCCTTCTGACTAATTCCTCTCTCTTGATAAATTTCTTTTGAGGTGATTAGTAAAATTTTGTATCTATTCTCTTTATCTTGTAACTTTTCTTATACACCTTGTCATTGACTTTTCCTCTGTGTTTTTGAAGAATTTATCAGATTTATTTTCATCTGTAGCTATTCTACTATTCAATCCATTTATTGGGATTTTGATTTGGGCAATCACATTTTATTTTCAAGACATTTAAGTGGTAGTTTCTCACAACAGAGTTATTGACTCATCAATTACTCTGAAGATACTAATTATAATTTTCAGAGTATGTTTTTGTTTTTGTTATTTTTTCTTACACATTCTTTTTTTTTTAGGATGAGAGGTATTTATTTGTTTATATTGACATACAACATATTATATTTTTGAGGGGTACAGCTCTGTGATTCATCAATCTCACACAATTCATAGCACTTGTCATAGCACATACCCTCCCCAATGTCCATCACCCAGCTCCTCCATGCCTCCCACCCTGTCCCCTCTAAGAACCCTCAGTTTGTTTCCTGAGATTGAGTCTTTTATGGTTTGTCTCCCTGTTTTCATCTTGTTTCATTTTTCCCTCCCTTCCCCTATGATCTTCTATCTTGTTTCTCAAATTCCTTGTATCAGTGAGATCATATGATAATTGTATTTCTCTAATTGACTGATTTCACTTAGCATAAGACTCTCTAGTTCCATCCACATCATTCTAAATGGCAAGATTCAATTTTTTTTTTTTTTTTAGATTTTCTGGTCATTTATTTTTAAGATTTTTTTTAAAAAAATTTTTATAAGCATATAATTTATTTTTATCCTCAGGGGTACAGGTCTGTGAATTGCCTGGTTTACACACTTCATAGCACTCACCATAGCACATACCCTCCCCAATGCCCATAACCCTATCCCCTCTCCCAAATCCCCTCTCCCCAGCAACCCTCAGTTTGTTTTGTGTGATTAAGAGTCACATATGGTTTGTCTCCCTCCCAATCCCATCTTTTTTCATTCATTCTTCTCCTACCCCTTTAACCCCCTATGTTGCATCTCCTCTTCCTCATATCAGGGAGATCGTATGATAGTTGTCTTTCTCCAATTGACTTATTTCACTAAGCATGATACCCTCTAGTTCCATCCACGTCATCGCAAATGGCAAGATTTCATTTCTTTTAATGGCTGCATAGTATTCCATTGTGTATATATACCACATTTTCTTTATTTATTCATCTGTTGATGGACATCTAGGTTCTTTACATAGTTTGGCTATTGTGGACATTGCTGCTATAAACATTCGGATGCACGTGCCCCTTCGGATCACTACGTTTGTATCTTTAGGGTAAATACCAAGTAGGCAAATGCTGGGTCGTAGGGTAGTTCTATATTTAACATTTTGAGGATCCTCCAAGCTGTTTTCCAGAGTGGTTGCACCAGCTTACATTCCCACCAACAGTGTAGGAGGGTTCCCCTTTCTCCGCATCCTCGCCAGCATCTGTCATTTCCTGTCTTGTTAATTTTAGCCATTCTGACTGGTGTGACATGATATCTCATTGTGGTTTTGATTTGTATTTCCCTGATGCCGAGTGATGTGGAGCACTTTTTCATGTGTCTGTTAGCCATGTGAATGTCTTCTTTTCAGAAAAGTCTGTTCATGTCTTCTGCCCATTTCTTGATTGGATTATTTGCTCTTTGGGTGTTGAGTTTGCTAAGCTCTTTATAGATTTTGGACACTAGTCCTTTATCTGATATGTCGTTTGCAAATATCTTCTCCCATTCTGTCAGTTGTCTTTTGGTTTTGTTAACTGTTTCCTTTGCTGTACAAAAGCTTTTGATCTTGATGAAATCCCAATAGTTCATTTTTGTCCTTGCTTCCCTTGCCCTTGGCAATGTTCCTATAAGATATTGCTGTGGCTGAGGTCGAAGAGGTTGCTGCCTGTGTTCTCCTCAAGGATTTTGATGGATTCCTTTCTCACATTGAAGTCCTTTATTCATTTTGAGTCTATTTTAGTGTGTGGTGTAAAGAAATGGTCCAATTTTATTTTTTGCATGTGGCTGTCCAATTTTCCCAACACGATTTATTGAAGAGGCTGTCTTTTTTCCTTTGGACATTCTTTCCTGCTTTGTCGAAGATTAGTTGACCATAGAGTTGAGGGTCTATTTCTGGGCTCTCTATTCGGTTCCATTGATCTATGTGCCTGTTTTTGTGTCAGTACCATGCTGTCTTGATTATGACAGCTTTGTAATAGAGCTTAAAGTCTGGAATTGTGATGCCACCAACTTTGACTTTCTTTTTCAATATTCCTTTGACTATTCAAGGTCTTTTCTGGTTCCATATAAATTTTAGGATTATTTGTTCTATTTCTTTGAAAACAATGGATGGTATTTTTATAGGAATTGCATTAAATATGGAAATTGCTTTAGGTAGCATAGACATTTTCATAATATTTGTTCTTCCAATCCAGGAGCATGGAACATTTTTCCATTTCTTTGTGTCTTCCTCAATTTCTTTCATGAGTATAGTTTTCTGAGTATAGATTCCTTGCCTCTTTGGTTACGTTTATTCCTAGGTCTCTTATAGTTTTGGGTGCAATTGTAAATGGGATTGACTGCTTAATTTCTCTTTCTTGTGTCTTGTTGTTGGTGTAGAGAAATGCAACTGATTTCTGTGCATTGATTTTATATCCTGAAACTTTACTGAATTCCTGTACAAGTTCTAGCAATTTTGGAGTGGAGTCTTTTGGGTTTTCCACATATAGTATCATATCATCTGCAAAGAGTGCCGATTTGGATGACTTTAATTTCCTTTTGTTGTCTGATTGCTGAGGCTAGGACTTCTAGTACTATGTTGAATAGTAGTGGTGATAATGGGCATCCCTGCTGTGTTCCTGACCTTAGCAGAAAAGCTTTCAGTTTTTCTCCATTGAGAATGATATTTGCAGTGGGTTTTTCATAGATGGCTTTGATAATATTGAGGTATGTATCCTCTATCCTTACATTTTGAAGAGTTTTGATCAGGAAGGGATGCTGTACTTTGTCAAATGCTTTTTCAGCATCTATTGAGAGTATCATATGGTTCTTGTTATTTCTTTTATTCATGTATTGTATCACATTGATTGATTTGCAGATGTTGAACCAACCTTGCAGCCCTGGAATAAATCCCACTTGGTTGTGGCGAATAATCCTTTTAAGTTACTGTTGGATCCTATTGGCTAATATTTTGGTGAGAATTTTCACATCTGCGTTCATCAAGGATATTGGTTTGTAATTCTCTTTTTTTTTTATGGGATCCTTTACTGGTTTGGGGATCAAGGTGATGCTGGCCTCATAAAATGAGTTTGGAAGTTTTCCTTCCATTTCTATTTTTTGGAACAGTTTCAGAAGCATAGGAATTAATTCTTCTTTAAATGTTTGGTAGAATTCCCCCGGGAAGCTGTCTGGCTCTTGGCTTTTGTTTGTTTGGAGGTTTTTGATGACTGTTTCAATCTCCTTAGTGGTTACAGGTCTGTTCAGGTTTTCTATTTCTTCTTGGTTCAGTTGTGGTAGTTTATATGTCTCTAGAAATGCATCCATTTCTTCCAGATTGTCAAATTTGTTTGCATAGATTTGCTTGTAGAATGTTCTCATAATTGTTTGTATTTCTTTGGTGTTAGTTGTGATCTCTTTTCTTTCATTCATGATTTTATTTGGGTCCTTTCTCTTTTCTTTTTGATAAGTCTGGCCAGGGGTTTATCAATCTTATTAATTCTTTCAAAGGACCAGCTCTTAGTTTCATTGATTTGTTCTATTGTTTTTTGTTTGTTTGTTTGTTGGTTTTTGGTTTCTATTTCATTGATTTCTGCTCTGATCTTTATTATTTCTCTTCTCCTGCTGGGTTTAGGATTTCTTTCTTGTTCTTTCTCCAGCTCCTTTAGGTGTAGGGTTAGGTTGTGTACCTGAGACCTTTCTTGTGTCTTGAGAAAGGCTTGTACCACTATATATTTTCCTCTCAGGACTGCCTTTGCTGTGTCCCAGTAAAAAACCGTTGTGTTTTCATTATCATTTATTTCCATGAATTTTTTTAATTCTTCTTTAATTTCCTGGTTGACCCATTTATTCTTCAGAAGGATGCTGTTTAGTCTCCATGTATTTGGGTTCTTTCCAAATTTCCTCTTGTGATTGAATTCTAGCTTCAGAGCATTGTGGTCTGAAAATATGCAGGGAATGATCCCAATCTTTTGATACTGGTTGAGACCTGATTTAGGACCCAGGATGTGATCTATTCTGGAGAATGTTCCATGTGCACCAGAGAAGAAGGTGTAGTCTGTTGCTTTGGGATGAAATGTTCTGAACATACCTGTGATGTCCATCTGGTCCAGTGTGTCATTTAAGGCCTTTATCTCCTTGTTGATCTTTTGCTTGGATGATCTGTCCATTTCAGTGAGGGAGTGTTAAAGTCCCCTACTATTATTGTATTATTGTTGTGTTTCTTTGATTTTGTTATTAATTGGTTTATATAGTTGGCTGCTCCCACGTTGGGGGCATAGATATTTAAAATTGTTAAATCTTCTTGTTGGACAGACCCTTTGAGTATGACATAGTGTCCTTTCTCATCTCTTAAAATCTAATTGATCCGATCTAAGAATTACCACCCCTGCTTTCTTCTGATGCCCATTAGCATGGTAAATTTTTTCCACCCCCTTACTTTAAATCTGGAGGCGTCTTCAGGTCTGAAAGGAGTTTCTTGTAGGCAACATATAGATGGGTTTTGTTTTTTTTTATCCATTCTGATACCCTGTGTCTTTTGATTGGGGCATTTAGCCCATTAACATTCAGGGTAACTATTGAGAGATATGAATTTAGTGCCATTGTATTGCCTGTAAGGTGACTGTTACTGTATATTGTCTCTGTTCCTTTCTGATCTACCACTTGTAGGCTCTCTCTTTGCTTAGAGGACCCCTTTCAATATTTCCTGTAGAGCTGGTTTGGTGCTTGCAAATTTTTTCAAATTTGTTTGTCCTGGAAGCTTTTTATCTCTCCTTCTATTTTCAATGATAGCCTAGCTGGATATAGTACTGTTGGCTGCATATTTTTTTTCATTTGTGCTTTGAATATATCATGCCAGTTCTTTCTGGCCTGCCAGGTCTTTGTGGAGAAGTCTGCTGTCAATCTAATATTTTTACCATTGTATGTTACAGACTTCTTTTCCTGAGCTGCTTTCAGGATTTTCTCTTTGTCACTAAGACTTGTAAATTTTACTATTAGGTGACGGGGTGTGGACCTATTCTTGTTGATTTTGAGAGGGGTTCTCTGCACCTCCTGGATTTTGATGCTTGTTCCCTTTGCCATATTAGGGAAATTCTCTCCAATATACCTTCTGCTCCCCTCTCTCTTTCTTCTTCTTCTGGAATCCCAATTATTCTAATGTTGTTTTGTCTTATGGTGTCACTTATCTCTCGAATTCTGCCCTCGTGGTCCAGTAGCTGTTTGTCCCTCTTTTGCTCAGCTTCTTTATTCTCTGTCATTTGGTCTTCTATATCACTAATTCTTTCTTCTGCCTCATTTATCTTAGCAGTGAGAGCCTCCATTTTTGATTGAACCTCATTTATAGCTTTTTTGATTTCAACTTGGTTAGATTTTAGTTCTTTTATTTCTCCAGAAAGGGCTTTTATATCTCCTGAGAGGGTTTCTCTAATATCTTCCATTCAAGCCTGGCTAGAACCTTGAGAATTGTCATTCTGAACTCTATATCTGACATATTACCAATGTCTGGATTGATTAGGTCCCTAGCCTTCGGTACTGCCTCTTGTTCTTTTTTTTGTGGTGAATTTTTCTGCCTTGTTATTTTGTCCAGTTGAGAGTTTATGAAAGAGCAAGTAAAATCCTAAAAGGGTGGCAAAGACCCCAGGAAAATACACTTTAACCAAATCAGAAGAGACCCCAAATCATGGCGGGGGGGGAGAAAGGGAATAAAAAGAGGTTCAGGAAAAAAAAAAAAGAAACAATTTTAAAAAAATAAAACAAATAAAGAAAAAATATATATATATTAGAAAACTAGTTAAAAAACATTAAAAAGGGTAAAAGTTAAAAAAATAGCAGAAGAAGGAAAAAAAGAAGAAAAAGAAAAAAAGAAAAAGGAAAAAAATTGAAAAAAGAAGAAAAAGAAAAAAAATGAAACAAACAAACAAACAACAACAACAAAAAACAAATTAAATTAACTGCAAGACTAATGAATCATGGGGAGAAAGCCATGAGTTCAGTGCTTTGCTTTCTCCTCCTCTGGAATTCCTCTGCTCTCCTTGGCATTGAACCTGTACTCTTTGGTAGGAGAAGTTGGTCCTGGCTGGATTTCTTGTTGATATTCTGAGGGAGGGGCCTGTTCTAGTGATTCTCAAGTGTCTTTGCCTCAGGCAGAATTCCACTGCTCTTACCAGGGGCCGGGCTGTGTAATCCACTCTGGGTCGTTTTCAGGACCTCTTATTCCCTGAACACTTTCTGTAGAGTTCGGGAGGACGGGAATGAAAATGGCGGCCTCCTAGTCTCCGGCCTGGAGGAGCCAAAAGCTCGGGGCCCCACTTCTCAGTGCGCCCTCAGAGAATAGCGCCCAATAACTCCCGCCTCCCTGGCCTCCAGGCATGCTCCGAGCTCACCCAGGTTGCGACCAGTTCAAGGTCATCCTGAGCTTAGAGCTCTCTCCTCGGCTGTTTCTGTAGCCAGCTTCCCTGTTCTAATACCTGCAAGCTCTGCGACACTCAGACACCCCCGATCCTTCTGTGACCCTGCGGGACCTGGGGCCACGCTGACCCCTCATGGGCTTCACCCCGGTTTAGCCTCTGGAGCGATGTACTTCAGTGAAACAGACTTTTAAAAGTCCCGTTTTTGTGCTCCATTGCTCCACCACTTGCCCGGAGCCAGCCCCTCACCTCGCGATCTATATTCCCGTTGCTTTGGATTCACTTCTCCACCAGTCCTACCTTTCAGAAAGTGGTTGATTTTCTGTTTCTAGAATTGCTGTTCTTCTTCTCTTCAATCTACCATTGGATTTGTAGGTGTTTGCAATCTTTAGATAAGCTATCTAGCTGATCTCCTACTACTCAATGTAGCCTCAGCCTGCTACTTCTCTGCCATCTTGACTCCTCCCCCTCAGAGTATGTTTTTGCACTAAGAATTCTATTTCCTTGAGTGTTGGTTATCATGTTTACTGAAGTTGGTGACTCTCATATTATTGGTTTCTCTCAAATACTGATTTTAGCTTGTCTCTTCATTTTTTTTTTTCATTTAAGAATGTTAACCTTTTTGAGAATCTGAATTCTGTGTTCCCTAGCCTATCTCTAGAATTGTAAAAGAGGGGGAAATGTGCTATTTGTCGGATTATGCCAATTTCTGGCATTGAAAGTATGAAGATTTCCTCTTCTTTTAAAATGTAACCAACATCCAATGCCTTACACCCCGTGCTTCATGATTAAGTGTTCATAGCTACTACCTTTGCTGAGAGTAGAAGCCTATTTTATTGCATTATCTATTACCTGGGCAGTGAGAGATGTGGAGAGATCTCTCTACATATTATCCTAGAGTTTGCCTCAGGATACTTCCATTCTTAAGAATCTCTTACCTTCAGATTTGGCAAATACATATCCAGAGCCATTTCTATTATGGTAGTACTTCCTTTTATGTTTACTGAACTGTGATTTTCTCAACAATCAAATCCTGTTAGAGTGTGTATAATATATATATATTTATGTGTTCAACAGAGTGGATCTTCCCCATTTCTTTGGCATTATAACTCATATTTATTGATTCAAAGTCCATATATGTAATAGATATAAGTACTTTGTGTATAATTCTGTGTTTAAATTTTGCATACACACAAACGCACATACACATATAGCAATCTCTAAAGGTGTAAAATGTGAGAAGAAAGTGTACATGCACTAAGTTCCCCATTTGATTCACTCTTCTTCTATAATCAGTTAATTTGAGAACATAATGACTTTTCTGGCTTAAAAAAAATAAATGTTATACTTAACAGAAAAAAAAGAAAGACTTTGTGTATTTGCCATTCGGGGAATTCAAAATAGTGCAGACTAAGCTTATGTGTGTATTTGGGTTAAATATTTAAAATAATCTTTATAGAATAAATATCACTAATTAGTACTCTTTTTATTAAGGAAGTAAAGTTTTGAAATGTATGCCTTACAACTTTTTATCAATATTAGGATAATTGAAACCAGACTTATTTAATTTGTTAGAAGTCCAATTTTTAATTTTAGAAATCTATGAGTTTTGACATTTCATAAACATTTTATGACATGCATATTAATATAGATATAAGTAAACTGTTTAATATCTTATTATCATAGATTCATCTTACAATTTAAAATATTAAATTATCTATTTACTTATTTTTTAAAAATTTTATTTATTTATCTTTCAGAGAGAGAGAGCATAAGCAGGGGGAGCAGCAGGCAGACAGAGAAGCAGATTCCCCTTTGAGCCAGGAGCCAAATGTAGGACTTGATCCCAGGACCTTGGGATCATGACCTGAGCTGAAGGCAGGTGCTTAATCAACTGAGCCACCCAGGCGTCCCTTAAACTACCTATTTAAATCACATTACTGACTATTTCCCATTGACTTTATATCTGGCTTTTTAAAAAGGCACTGTTGTCTGTAGTAGGAGATTATGTGGGTTTTCCCCATAGAAGCACTAGATTTCCCTGAACTCTTGACCTCAGGACTTCTTATGGGAGATAGAAAACCCCTTATTGTTTGAATTGCAGATGGTCAGTTCAACTTGGGATATTTCAACGTTACAATGGTGAAAAAGTGATACACTATTGAGGAGGGACCATACTTCAAATTTTGTATTTTGATATTTTCCCATGCTAGTGTTATGTGGTACAATACTCTTTATGATGCTGGTTGGTGGCAGGGAACCACATCTCCCTGTCCGCCAGGCAGTCATAAGGGTAAACAACCAAGTACACTGACAACCATTCTGTACCTATACAACCATTCTCGTTTTCACTGTCAGCACAGTATTCAGTAAGCTACACTTTAGTATAGAATATGCTTTGTGTCCGGTGATTCTGCCCATTAGCAGGTTAACATAAGTGTTCTGAGCACGTTTCAGGTAGACTAGGTTAAGTTATATGATATTCTGTAGGTAAAGTGTAGTAAGTGCAATTTTGATTTAAGGTATTTTCAATTTTCAATAGGTTTATTAAGACCTAACTAATGCCATTGTGGGTGGAGGACGATCTGTACTTTGGATGGATTATCTGTTATTTGCAAAGAAAAATATCCTAACAAGAAAAGAAAAAAAGAAATAATTTTGTAAGTTACTGAGAAAGATACAGTTTTCCTTTTTCATTTAAAGAAATACGTTTTTAAACCTGTATGTTGATTTTGTTTTATGAAAGTTAAAGGAAGTTCCGTAATTCTGAGAGCAGTTCCAGAATGGAGTTAAATGTTGACCCTCATTAAACAACCTAGCCTGGCTCTCAGTCACACCAGCTGAAACGAACTCCAGTGTTCAGCATTGGTAACATATTTTTGGGGGGGTAACGTATTTTTTTTGCTATCAGATTGATCACATGACCCAGGGAGGTAAAACTGCTGGGCTGTGCGCTTTCATCTGTGACATACAGGACTTGTCCAGAGATATATCTGCTCCGGAAAGAGAATAAATTTACGTGATTGGAACCACAGGGAGAAAAGATCATTTTCTGAACTAAATCAAGTTAAGCATGGACTTTTTAATATCAAATAAAAAAAATACACCAACTAAGGGGAAGGGAATAATGATAATAAAAGAAGTTTAAAAAGGGACAATAAATGAATTGGGAGTTTTAAATAAAATATATTTTTTTCTATCATCTCTTTGTTTTCTTCTTTGTTGTCCAGAGGCATATATGCCAATAGATACATTTCAATTTTTTTTCATTATAATTCATGTGTTTAACTGAGGAACAGATTGAAATTAAGAAGGATATCTGGAAACTTGTATTTGGTAGGAGGAGGAATTTTTTTTTTAAGATTTTATTTATTTATTTGACAGACAGAGATCACAAGCAGGCAGAGAGGCAGGCAGAGAGAGGGGAGGGAAGCAGGCTCCCTGCTGAGCAGAGAGCCCGATGTGGGGCTTGATCCCAGGACCCTGAGATCATGACCTCATGATCAGAAGGCTTAACCCACTGAGCCACCAGGTGCCCTAAGGAGGAGGAATTTTTTGCAGTGATCATTTATTTTTAAGTTCTCATCCTAACCCATGGGTTAAATGTTTTCTGGGGAATCCTACAAGTCCATATTTGTAAGAATTTTAAGCAATCTGGGATCTGTTTATTTAATTATGTGGCTTTAGGCAAATAACCTTAACCAATATGATGTGGGGCAAACTCAGAATTTTGTGACTAATAAATCATGAAGACAATGAGTAAGAAAGGGCTCAGATGACTGCAAAGTTCAGTGGTAGTATAAAGGGACAAGGACAAGCAGGCTAGGGGTTCTAATGCAGAATACAACTCTGGTTACCTTCGTGAACCTGAGCAAACTGGCTTATCTTCATGTGTCTTGGTTTCCTCATTTGCAAGATAAATAAGTTGCACTGGCTCCTCTCTGAGATTTCTCCCAGTATCTATATTGAATTAATCCATAATTCACACCTAAAGAACTGTATCTTAATTTTTTTTAAGTATTCAAACATTTGGGAGAAATGTTAAAGCACAGGATAAATATTTGATTTTGTTATTATCAGACTAGGAAGATAAAACTGGTGAAAGGACAACAACATCATGTCTTTAGTGTTTTTTTTCCCCATCCCCGTTCTCTGTTCCTGAGCATCCAGGACTAGGGTGACAGGATTCCTCAGGAATACACATACAGAGAAGCATCTATGTGCAGATTCTGTCTCACTCTGTTGCTTGTTTTTAGTAAGTTCAAAGTAAATACGAGACAAAACCTACCAAACACTTTTGTGTTGGGCATTAAACTCAGACAAGCCCAAGATCCTTAACCAAAAAAGAACTCCTGGCCTCTCTACAAATAAAAGTGGATCTGATCACACACTTTCTTTAGCTTTCTCCAAAGGATCTGCTTGGAAAAACAAAATGTAAGGGCTATGGGAGGTCGATGGAAAAACTTCAAGTTTTGAGGTGCTTATTTCTGGAGGGAAAGGAACTATGGAACATCAAAGAGAGGAAATCATGGCCATCCTTTGGTGGCATAATGGAAGGGTTTCCTGAAGAAAGAAAGGGACAGGATGATTATAGAGACTGCAGGGCTGAGAGGTATGCTTGGGGAATTTTTTCTGGAAAAGTTACTCTAGCTACACTTTTGGGGGACCTCAGTGTCCTGTGGTTGTATTCTTCCTTTGCGTTCTCACCCCGTCCTCCTGGCCCCTGTAAGTATGATTTGAGACCTCTATATCCCACTTCAGGAGGGGGAGGGGGGTTTCCCGAGCATTCCAAATTGAAGTACATCTTCCCACACACACTTGGTTGCATTTGACAGTCAGTTACTATTACTATTTTAGTACAGTGGTGTAGGTACCTTAGGGATGAATTAGCTTTTTGTGGCACAAACTTGAATTGCTATCCAACATATATGCCATGCTTTCCAAAACAAAACAAGATTCCAGTTCTAAAATACTTGTCCATGTCTAAATTGAGGGATACTTGAAGATAACCCTCTTCAAATATGCCCTTTAGAGCCTTCAGAGCCTAGGATGAGAAGCACAGGACAGATGAATGTCCGGCCCAATCATGGTTTGGTGCTTGGTATCTCCTGAGTCTTGGGAAAGTGGCTTAATCTCCACAAGCTTCCATTTGCTCAACAAAAAAGGCAGATGTAACATTTTTACAATGAGTTGATAGCGACAGGCCAAGTGTCTTCTAACAATCCTTATCTTTGATTCTGTGCTCCACACTTACTGAATTACTAACTCCCCACAACAGCCATCCTGTCTCATACCTCTGATGTTATATTCCTCTATTTTTAAGGACTCATTTCAAAACATCATTTCCAGGAAAGTCTTCCCAAACACTGCACACATGCCCAACACAAACACATGCAACATCATCCCCCCTGGGGCTTCTGCACACCTAGTGCTTTACCACTGTTCCAACACATACCTCACTGTGTAAAATTTGGCTCTCTACTTGCCATCTCTCATTTTTTGAGAAAAGGGATTATGCTATTTACCTTTGTACACCTGAACATTTGTACACCTCCTGACATGTGGCTGGTAATCAATAAATATCTCATGCATAATGAATGAATGCATGAATAATCACAAGAATTTTTCCCTGTGACAGCAAAGCTCTCCTCTACTTCTTTCATACAGGGCGATGCTCCCCTAGTTTACTGCTCAGCTTACCTGGGCCAAACATATCCTCATTTGGGTGAGTAATCAAAGTCACTCCATGTACCAGAACTCATTAGCAGGAGCCCCGCAGGGTGAGATTGTGTTTCTTCCCCCCTGCTACCCCGGCCACTCTGACAAAATTTAGAGCTATGGGGAAGTGCCCAGAGCCCACACCCTCCTTTCAGACTATACCTTGGCCCCTTAGGCGCAAAGTGTTCCGAAGTCTGAGTCAGCCACCCCTACCCATCCGCATGTCTGGCTGCAGTCCAAGACTCAGATAAGAAACCACCCAGGTGCTCAGCCTCCGAAAGCCAACAACAAGGTGGTCTGGGCCAACAGAGACCAAATTAACTGAGTGAAGGACGGAAAGGAAGCAAGTGCTAGCTGAGAGTCAGGAGACCAACCTGGTTACTCTAATGATAAGCAGTACAACCTTAGGAAGTCACTGCTCTCCATACCTAATCTCACCATCTGGGCAGTAAATGGGTAAAGCTGAATGATATCCAGGGGCATGTCCCATTCTCAGGTTCTAGGATCTGAACTCCAGGGCCAAAGCAGTTCCTGCACCTGAAAAGGTGGTGAAACCTGCCTCTAGCAACCCCAACCCAAGGGGAGGTGTCAGAACGGAGACCTCCAGCTCACTGCCACTGAAGGTTGCAAATACACACAGGACACTATCTCAGCCCTCTTTCAAAGTGACCCAATTTTAATAAAACCTAAGCCTCACTGTTTCACCAGATCCTATTATTTAGCAGTGGGTAGTGCTGCACTAGCACCAAGCAAGAGTCATGGCCTGGACTGCACCTACCCCTTAACAAGCAACCCACTACTACAACCACTCATGATGCGGTTGTACTAGCTTCCTGCACCATCTGCCTTTGCAACCTGTAGATAGGCTAGGATTAAATACTGATCGCCTTGGACTGGAGCAGAAGGAGTAATGCTAATAATAGCCTTATTTCTACCAAGAGTAGCATCTTTGATACAGTGTTCAGCGCTGTCATGACTTGTCCAATACACTCCACATGTTTACTCATTTTGTCCTGTAACTTTTCTGCTAAGGCAGTATTTTTATCCTTCTAATGCAGGAGAAGGCACTGAAGTGTGTTCTTGATGTAATTCAGACAAGATGTATATGCTGGCCGAGAAAGATTAGATGACAATTATAATCCCTCACATTTGTATCACATTTTAAGTGCACAAAGACCATTTTATAACATCATTCTATTTGGTTTTCACTATGCGTGTAGTACTGTTGTTAGGGGCTGAGTCATGACTGTTCCCACTTTAAGGAACAGAAACTTGAAGTGAGGCGAGGTTAGGTGATGGTGGTTTGGGTCTCTTGATCCTCAGTCCTGGGAATTTCCAATAAACCACCTATCTGTGAGAGTATTCCTCAGAGGTGGACAGAAACCCAGGGACAGGGAGTTCCCTAAAAAGCAGTGGCCCAACATAGGGTGTGAAGCTGGATTTCCAGAGTTTAGTTGAGATTGTGAATGGGGTCAGGTGATGAACAGATGTAGGGACGGGAGGAAGACACGTGAGGAAAGATCACTTTGTGCATCATATCCTGGACTCGGTGCAAATAATGCCAAGAGTGTGCAGTCATAGGTGTGCTTAGTTCATTTTTGGTAGCACACAGTAAGAACCCCAGGGGGTGGGAAGGGGAGAGAGCCTTTTGGGTGGAGATGTTTCTGTTTCCGCAGGGGATTTTGAGCTCATTCAACCTGAAACTTCTAAAATAACTTATTAAGGGAGGAATGGCAGGTGTTCGCATTCAACACACTGGTTTGGCCTCACCTTCATCTGTTCTGTGGCAATTTCTCATCGTTCGCTTTCCTTCTTTGTTTCTTTACTTTTCTTCTTCTTCTTCTTCTTCTTCTTCTTCTTCTTCTTCTTCTTCTTTTTTTTTTTTTTGCCTGCTGTCAGGTCATTAGTCAGACGGAGTGAATCATGAGCAATGTTTATAAAGGAGTTACATGTCTGAGTCTTGATGACAAAGAAAACTGACATCTCAGGGTCTGGGTAAAACTAGGAATGCTGAAATGCTGAATACACTCAGTGGTGGCCATTCTGCCATTTGGTAAAAGTCAAAGCTGGGGAAAATCCGGAGTTGTTCTATTTTACCAAAGCTTAATTCACAAAAGAAGTGTGGGTGAAAGCTCCATTAAGAAACGAGGGGTTCGACTTCTCTTGGGCTCTGGCCTCTCTTAATTTAGTCATGGAAGTCTATAATTTGAGGGAAGATCAAATCAGTCATCCTTTAGCAGGGCTTATGATCACCCAGCTACAGTGCCCCTGTCTTTGAGTCAGCTCTGTCTCTCCCTTCTGCAGTTCCTGCATGTTCCTGCTCATTTTTGTTCACTCTACCTGCTAAGTATCCTACAATTCACGTTGCAACCCCATTTCTGGGTCTTCAGATTTGGTCCACATCATATTTCCTGTGAACTGCTGCGATAGGTTTTTAAACTGTCACCCAGACCCCAACCTGGGCCTGAGTGTGATCTGCTACTAATAGATCACCCCAATGGTTCCTTACCTTCAGGATAAAACTCTAGATCCTGCACTTTCTGCCTCCTGAACCTCATCACCTTTCCAGCTACCAGCTATGTTTCTTTAGTTATATTGAATTACTTGCAATTCCCTGAACATGCTCTGTCCTTGTAAGCCACCATGTCTCTGATGATAGCAATCCCTGATCCAGAATACATTTATTCTCCTTGCCCTGCTGTTGTTGATTTATCATATTTCCTTCTTAACCATCTTCTGATTGCATCCATCTCTTGACTTGGCTCTTCCCCAGCCCTCCGCACTCCATTTATCCCTTGGCAATTTACAGCCTTCTCTTAGTCCTTATTCACTGTAATTTCAGTTTGGGGCATATACATTTTTCATTCTCTAAACTGTGAATTCCTTAAATGCAATAGCCATGCTTTCATGGTCTTCTCTCCCTATGGGAAGACTCAACAATGTTATTAGAATGAATATTTAATAACACAGTTAATTTGTTTCCCAGAGCAAACAAGGAAATTAATCTTTTTCTTTTTAGTTTTTTTTTTTTCTTACTAATACAGGAAAGCCTCTGGACTAGTCTATTTTCTGAGAATGATCCTTATATAGCAATAAAAGTTGATTCTCTCAAAATTCTTTAATGTAAATTAAATGTAATTCTTTAATATAAATGTGTGGACCCACCTTGCTGGAATGAATGGATGTCTGAGAATGTCCATGTCTATCCTCTTTACTGTATTCACTGCTGGGCATAATCACTTGGCATTTAGTCTAGCCCTAGCAGAATATTTTATTTATATGTTCACATTGTTGTTCAGTCTTCCCGTTAAAGGATTGTTCATGCAACCATTTTGAAAGGCTTTGGAAATATTTTTAGTCTGAATTCTAAAGAGCAAGGTGTCACTTTATGAAGAAACATCAGCTCTTATTTAGAGATCCTGATAATACATTGGAAAGGTGAACATGGTAAGGGTATGGAATGTAAATGCCATTTTTATCTGTTCCTTTTCAATTATGGGTACTATATGAAAACCCTTACTTCATATTCTGGCTCGGTCGTCTAATGGATGTATGAGTTCACACAAGTTACTTAACACAGTGTTTTTACCTGTAAAGCAGAGGTCCTAATCACACTTGTGTCATAGGGTGATGGTGAGAACTAAGAGATATAATACATTCCAAAACCCTAAATAATGCCTGGATCACAGGAAACAGCTACTAATCTTCATTTTTGATTTTCTCTTTTCGACCTTCCTTAATCTGAGTCACTTTGTTATTGTGGTAACTGTCCCTTTCTGATTCAGGAATTTTACAAATGCAACAAGGTAGAAATAAAAAATTGTTCTGGTGATTCGGATCCTTGACATTCCTCTCCAAAGTTTAGAATTGCCATGTCAGTTTCCTCAAAGAGCCTGCTGAGATTTTGATTGGACTTGCAGTGAATTTAGAGATCAGTTTGGGGAGGGAGGGTATGAACAATATTGTCTTCCAAACCACATATGTTGTATATCTTTCCATTATTTTTAGGCTTCATTTATTTTAGCAATATTTCAAGTTTTCAGCAATGATATCTTCCTCATCTTTTGTTAACTTTATTCCAAGATACTTGTTATGCTTGATGATATATCAAATAGTATTTTAAAAGTTTCATTTTTTAAGTATTCATTGTATATAGAATGACAGTTGATTTTGACTCTAAGGTTGTGTCCTGTGAACTCCGTAAATGCATTTATTATAGGAGTATTTTTTGTGAATTTTATTGGGTCTTAAAGTTAATACTTATGTCGGGGCACCTGGGTGATTCAGTGGGTTGGGCCTCTGCCTTCGGCTCAGGTCATGATCTCAGGGTCCTGGGCTCTCTGCTCAGCCAGGAGCCTGCTTCCCCCTCTATCTCTGCCTGCCTCTCTGCCTACTTGTGATCTCTGTCTGTCAAATAAATAAATACATTTTTAAAAAAAACATTTTTTTAAAGTTAATACTTATGGGATCTATGAATAGTAATAGTTTTACTGCCCATTTTTAATCTTTATCTCCCTCTCTCTCTCTCTCTCTTTTTTCTTTTTTTCCCCCTTATTGCCCTGCTTAAGACTCCCACTAAAAAGTTCTAAGGAAGCTTGAGGAGGGACACTATTACTTTGTTCCTACTCTTAGAGAGCAAGCATTCAGTCCTTCACAATTAAGAATAATGCTAACAATAGAGTATTTTGTAGATACCCATGGTCAGATTGAAGAAATTTTCCTTTGTTACTGGTTTATTCAGAATTTTATCCTGAATGATGTTTTGTACCTATTGAGATAATTTCATTATTTTCTCCTTTGTCCTACTTATATGGTAAGTAACATTGATTGACTTTTCATTAAACTAGGCTGTAGGCCTAGGTTATAAACCACTTAGTCATGATATGTTATCTTTTAAAAATATTTCTAGTTTGATTAGCTAATATTCTGTTAGAGATTTTTGGTCATAAGTTATATTGGTCTATAATTTTATTTTCTTATCACATTTTTGTCAGATTTTGGTATCAGGCTTATGCTGATCTCATAAAATAATCTGGGAAGTGTTTTCCCATATTTTATGTTCTGCAATATTGATATTATTTCTTCCTTAGTTGTTTACTAGAATTCACCATGAAGCTATCTGTGACCAGACCTCTGTTTGTGGGAAGGTTTTTGATTAAGAACTCAATTTCCTTAATAGATGTAACAGGCATTCAGATCTTCTATTTCTTCTTATGATCATATTAGTAACTTGTGTTTATCAAGGAATTGTCCTTTTCATCTAATTGTCAAAACTACTGGCATAATATTATTTATAATATCATATAATTACCATTTCACTATCTATAGCGGTATCCCCTCTTTTGTCACTGATACTGCTAATTACTTCTCTCTCTTTCCCTCTCTCTCTCTGAGCTCTCTTGCTAAATTATTTACCAAAGAACTAATTTTTGCTTTTGTTGATTTTTTTCCTGTTTATCCAATTTCTATCTTAAATTAATGTCCACATATTTTTAAGTATTTCCATTCTTCTAATTTGTTATTCTTTTTTAAAAAATTTTCTTTATGATAGAATGTTAATTCTTTGATTTTATGCTTATCTTTTTTCTGATATAGGCATTTAAAATAATAAATAACTTTTTCTGTTATTCCTCTTTCCCTTCCTTTGCTTCTTGAACAATTCAGTCCAAAGATAGTTTGATGTCCGTGTCAGGAACAAGGAAAAATTATGGTGACCCTAAGGGAGATTTCATAGCCTAACTGGTGTGAGAGAGGTGTCCCAGTGCAGAGAGTCTGGAGCCCAGTGTAGGTTGTTGGAACCCAATAAGAGCAAGGAGAGTTCCCGTGTATCTGAAGAGACATAGCTCAATTTGAAATATTGGAGCGTTGGCAGAGGGAGGTGAGTGTGGGCAGCAGGAATGGAAGGAAGATTTTTAACATAAAAGAGGATTAATAAAAAAAAACTAGTAAGTATAATGGAAGTCAAGTGTCTCACTATTAGAAAGGAACTTATAAATATGGAAAGGGAAAATGCAAATTGAAAACTCATATGAATGTGAACTCATGATTTTCAATATAGATAGATATATAGGTAGTTTGACTAATAGATAGACATATAAATAAAGATATAAATGTGATTATTTACATGTGTGTACACGCCCTAGCTCTGTACTAAGAGGGAAGAAGTGATATGCCATATCAATGAGTGTAATTATCACTTAGATTTTAGTTTTGAAATAGAATTCTCCAGTAAAAGGAACCAGAGACTTGAAGTGATAGCTGTTTCCAGAGGTTGGGCAGGGAAAGCTCAAGATTATCTTGGAATATTTTGTTCCAGGAAACAAGTGAAGTTTACTTACTTCTGGAAAGTAAGGAAGTACTCTTAGAGTGATGGGGAACATGTCAAAAGGAGAGAAAAGCCATCTTGAAGGGGTTCCTACTGGGCAAATCTGAGATAACTTAAGCTCCCAAATTAATAATGATAAGAATAGAATAAAACACAAATCAGTGAATGCATGTAAATACTTTAAAAATGATTAAATGGAGCATTTAATGAGTGACATAAAGTATAAATTTTAAAAGTAGGCAAAATATGTTGAAGGAATATGATGAAAGTGTAAATAAAACACTATGGAAAGTGAGTTTGCATCTGGAGCTAGGTAGCCCTGTTAGAACAATGTAGGGACAGCCAGAAAGTGTAATAGGAACCCATGACAATTATTCCAGAAGGCGATGATCTCAATTTGACATAACTTGGATTTTCTTGGTGATCATTCCCTCTGCTCTTGTTTCTCAGGTATCCTGGCTATCTTCTGTGTCTCTTCCTTAACTCAGTCTCTTCAATAATTTAACTCAGTCTCTTCAATGTATGTTTTGGGACTTTTCCTATTTATTGCACAGCATCTAATAGTGATTTTTTCGGGTAATTGATCTTAACCCCTATCCCCATTGTCAACTTTTCAGTCTTGGAACACAAGAGAGACAGATAGGTAGGTAGGTGGGTCGGTAGAGAGATAATCAAAATAGTTATGTGGCTGAGCAGAATGGTAGAAGACATTTTAATGTTAATACATTACAAACATTTTTAATAAAAATATACTACTACTTGAGCACAATGGAAATTAAATATAAGATATTTAAAGTATAAGTGAAGTGAAGTTCAAAATTTACATGGTTCTCTACTGCAATCTTTATTAGCATCATTTTTTAAAAGATAACATTTGTAAAAAATAATTGTGTTTTTCTGTAGACATCAATGTGCTTTCCCAGGCTTTAATATGTTTAAGCTTCCTGTCTTAAACAGAATATCTGTGCTGAAATTATCTGTGCTTCTCCAAGTCCATACCCTACTATTCTTTACCCAGCACTGTGACCTACAGGGCCGACCTTGAAAGTCACTCTCTAGACACCCATGCCTTGCATTTCCCAAATAGGTTTGCCCAATGGGAGACCTTTGTCCTGCGGGCAACATTTCTGTTGGACCATGTCGGGGGCAATATCTCCTATCTATGACTGTATCTCCTTACAGTCACAGCTCCTGCAAGTCCCTCCTCCACAGATATAGGTCACACCAGGTACAGCTAGTTACTTCTTTCTCCTGTCTCTTGGTAGAATCTGGGTGCTTTATCATCCTTCATTGTTTTGCCTAAACATGGTCCACAGATTTGTAAACTGTTTTTCATGAAACTCTTTTCAAAAACAATATGCCATCTGTTTTCTTCTCCTCTTCAACTCACATAGTATCTAATGATTCCCTCCTATAAAGATTATATACTTCCTCTCAACATTGACTCAGGGCAACAGATCTTAATTTTTTATTGCCCTGCTAGATACCTTTTAACTCTAAAAAATATTTTACAATTTCTATTTCTTTATACATTTTAGCTATCTATTAACCTCCCAATAAGAAAGATGAATAATTTAACAGTCCTACAGTTCCTAAGGGAGGGAATCTGTCAGCCAGAAAGGAGTTGTGAATTCTTACAATTATTAATAGAAAAATGACATGTTAAAACTACTTTTGACCTTGGTCCTTTGATCACTGTATCCTCCTTTTTATCTTCTGATTATTTATAGAAGTCTATGATATTTAAAAAATAGTATTCTGGGAGTGTCTATGTGGCTTAATCGGTTAAGCATCTGCCTTCATCTTAGGTCATGATCCTGAAGTCCCAGGATCAAGTCCCGCATCGGGCTCACTGCTGAGAAAGAAGTCTGCTTCTCCCTCTGCCCTTTACCCTGCTCATGATCTCTCTCTCTCTCTCTCAAAAATCTTTAGTACTATATTTAAAAATTAGAAAAAAAGATATTTTCCATCAAGAAAAATATATTAAACAATAAAATAATAAGGAAATGCAAGTACCCTATGGAGTAGAGTCTATCATTTAGGTAACTATGACTCACCTTTCTGCTGGTAATATTATTGTGAGATAAAGAACTTTCTTATAAATAGACTTGGTTCATAATGAAGTATCTCAAGAGGCCACACATAGAAATACAGGATGCCAAAGAATCCAACAAAGCATAGTTTACACGTACCAGGCCTGGGCTAAATAATGGATTGAATAAAATTCTGACTCCTTCAAATTCCAGTGCATGTGCTCAGTGAGCTGGGCATTCTCTGTTGGAAGAGAATCGATCTCAGACCTACTTCCTCCACAGGCTTCTCCGATTCAATTATGGCAACACCATCCTTCCAGACCTTGATGTTATTCCTAATACCTCTCTTTCTCTTACCATTGGGTCCTATTCTGTAAGAAATACTATTTATTTTTCTCCAAAATTTACATCAAATGACAGGTGAGGCAGATATTATTGTTTCAATTTTATTCTGGGACTGAGGGATAAAAGGACCAAATTCATGGAGCAGAAATGTATTCTGAAAAGTTAGAATACGGAAACTGGAAAATAATTGGTCACATAGGTTCCTTCCTGCCCTGTGAATTCTCTTCTATAGTGTCACGACAAAAACATTTGTTATAATAATTTTTGACTGTGCTTCATGCTGATGGAAGAATGTTCTTATTTATATAGAAGAAAAATCCCCTGTTCCTAACCATGGGGATACAACTCTTGTTTTCTCAGGAGCCACGATCATGGTGTTTGAACCTGTTCCTGAGTTTCACTGTTGCTATTTTCACTCACACGTTTACTGTACGTTTACCAAGTACTGAAGCTGAGAATGTTGTGTTTTGTCTCTACATCATGGATTACAAATGGGTGAGGTCTAATTAGAGAAAAATCTTTACAAAAATACTCTAGCATCAGCATCTTATTATTAAGTCGAATATGACGGGGTTGAGAACATATTTCAGGTGTGTCTATGATAAAGCCAGTTCTCACTGTCCTTCCTTTGTCCCATCTATTTAACTAAGCATTGTTGTGTCTTTGTAATTGGAACTGTTTAGGGAAAATTCCTTTGTTATTCTTGAATCACTCCTGCATTTGTTTGTTTTTATCTTTTTAACCTACTTAAGTAAAGGAAGTGATGAGAAAATGAGTCTTTTTCCTTTATTTAGGAATAGGTTGAAACTCTGGCAAAGCAACCAGGTTTTTTTTCCCCTCCTCTTGTCTGAAGAAAATAAAAATGAACAAATGACAAGGAATTGTAAAAATTAAAAAAAAAAAACAACAAAGAATAGCTTTAAAAATATTTTAAAATAACATGTAAATAACTAGATAGTTTTAGAATGCACTGGAAAGAAGAAAAAATACCTGATGGAAACAAGGAATCTACTGACAAGAAGTTTGGGACAGTCAGCCTGTCTCTTGTAATTTATGCTTCATTGGTGTGGAGTGAATCTAAGGAGTTATATAAGGCAATTTACAGTACATTTGACAGTTGATATCAGGTGTAATATGAAGGCAGATGAAGAGTCTGGATTACTTCTAAGTTTGAGGTGTATGTCTCCTAGCTCTTAAATTACAAATGGGACAGAGACCCATTTAAGTGACCTTTGATTTTGAGATTCTAAGCCTTGCTCTACAAGCCTCCATCTGCCACCTTAGGAAAGTCATTTCCCCTCTGTAAGGCTCAGTTTTCTTGTGCACAGGGATGGGGGAAGGTACTAGACATTTTATCTATCTTTCCTCTTCTACTACTTTTCCCTGGTAAATATATTTTTTTAAAGATTTTATTTATTTGTTTATTTGACACAGAGAGAGAGATCACAAGTAGGCAAAGAGACAGGCAGAGAGAGGGGGGAAGCAGGCTCCCTGCTGAGCAGAGAGCCCGATATGGGGCTTGATCCCAGGTCCCTAGGATCATGACCTGAACCAAAGGCAGAGGCTTTAGCCCACTGAGCCACCCAGGTGCCCCTCTGGTAAATATTCTGATTGGTTGAATTATCCTAATGAATATGCCAAAAAATTCTATGTGTAAATATTTCAGTGCTCCTAACTTAAGGCATACATTTTGGAAGTAAATAATAGGAGTTCGAGAGTACTTGGGTTAGACTTGGCTCTTAAGGGATATTTTGTCCTTCAAAATATCATATTATCAAATGTTCATTTATTTAAACATGTAGCTAGCATCTTTCACTGAACATCCATATGATAAGATGCTACTAGAAATATAATATTTACAGTATAACATCATACTACAAGCAAAGATGTGAATTATTGAGCATCTAGTATGTGCCAAATACTTAGGTATTTCGCATACAGTTTAAGTTTATACAGTGTAACATTATACTGACTTATAGGTAACCCATTGAGATATTTAAAGATGATTGTGCATGCTGGTAAATGACACAATTTATTAATTTCATTTCTAACTAATAAAAATCGCTTTCAGATATGAGTGAAAACATGAATTTGACTAACATGAAAGTGTGTATTCTCTTCTGTAAACTAAATTGATAAGACTATGGATTTTTCCCAATAACTTACACTGTCAGATTGAACAAGGCACTTCTTTCCTCTGGATCTTAGTCGTCCCCACTATAAATGTTCATCTCTATAGTCTTAAAATAACAAACTACTAGAGCACAGCTCTGAGTTGTATACCTTTTTTCCCTCTTCATGCATATACAAGTCATACTAAGATAATACTTTTGAAGTTGTGTGATATGAATATTAGTCTTATTATTTTCTCCTCCTCTTTCTCCACCTCCTTCTTGTCCTCCTCTTCCATTCAGGTAGGGAGGCATTATTTGTATGGTGTCAAAGAAAAGAAGACATAGCAGACATGGAAAGAAAAATAGAATTAACCCTTAGTTTTTGAGTCCTGAAAGCCTTAATTTCAGGGGTCTGGGTAGGATTCATATGCTTCAAGTCAGATTTGAGAGGATGTAGTATGGTAAGAGGACAAGAAATGCTTCTGTTTGGGAGACCTGAATAGAAGTCTTGGGTTGCGGGGGAAAAGAGCTGGTCTTAATGGTGAGTGGGAACTCAGAAGCATATGGGAAGAGAGCAGTCTACTTTGAGTGCTGCAGAGTAGCAGCATTAGCAGCTGAAGACCTCCAACTCTGACTGGTGCACACACTTAACATAGAGACTTTGCTGGCTAGGGCTTAAGAACTATGTGGGAATAGAATCAGAGTCACAGCCTCTCACTCAGTTTTCACTGGAATGAGGAATGCACATTGCCTGGGCTGAGGGATTTTTTCCCCTTGTCATCCCTGTTGGCATCTAACTGACAAGATTGTAACCAGCAAGTTGCCTCTTTGGCTTTCCAGCAAAAGTGTTATTCATCACAACCTAACACTTTGCCCAATCCCCATCTGACTTGTTCCATATGGGGACACTCATTTTAATGTGTCAAATAGTTATACACACTCTAGATGGCAAGTTATGTCAAGGCAATTAGAAGGGCAGAATAGTGTGGAAAACAAAGTTCCTTCCCTTCCCAACCAAACACCCATATTTGTATATGGATGGGACTACATGCAACCAATTCTTGGTCTCGTCCACAAAACCAGTTCAGTGATAAAACATATCTCATAAAAAATAAGTCCTGTGTGCGAAACTAGAATAAATTAAACAAGTAGGGAAAATTCTCATTATGGAATGAGATAAAATATTTCAAGCATATTTCCCCATAAAGAAAAATAATTTGAGAGATGGTGAGAAAACTCCCAGGGTACTGTTGACGACCCTGGTAGTTACCTCCAAGACTGAATTTATCATTTATAACTTTCTTTTCTTTCTTTGTTTCTTGAGAGAGAGAGCGCGCGCGCTAGAGAGCTTGTGCAAGCAGGGAGGGCAGAGGGATAGAGATAATCTTAAGCAAGCTCCACACACACAGCATAGAGCCCTGACTTGGGGCTGATCTCAAAACCCTGATGTTATGACCTGAGAGGAAAATAAGAGTTGACACTTAACTGAGCCACCCAGGTGCCCCTATTGTTTATACTTTTAATTACACTACATGTGATCTCAAAATCCAGAAATTTATTAGTTCAGGACTGATTCATTTCCACCCTTTCCCAGAGCAACGTGTGGCAAAAGTTAAGGTTCATTAATTCTTCTCCCCAGTAGAATATGAGATCAGATGAAAATATGAGTCTAAGTCTTATTATTTAATCATGGACTTCAAGAGGGACACCACAGGTAGCTAGGTCTCACTGATTTTTGCCCAAGCACATTTATCCAACAGCCTTTGATTGTGTGTATGTGTGTTTTCAGAAAATATCCCATGGTACATTATTCGCATTTCTAATATCTTGATACCCCGGGTAAGCAAAAATACATGCAATTCCGAACACTAATCACAATCGGCACCAATAAGTATTCAGAGAACTTACTATAGGCATAAATTCTCCTTATTTAGTATGAAGAACTTGCTGGTGATGAGTGTATATGGCACCTTGGAACGAGCAAGATGAGATCTTTGCAAAAGAGGAAATACTGGGACAAGAGAAAAATCTCTTTAACAACACTCTGGAATCAGGATGTTGGCAGCTAAAGAAATTGGATGTCAGCTCCTGGTACAATCTTGTCCATTCAGTGCCTTCCCATTTCAGGCCAGGGTTCACAGTGGCTAGTTGAGGGCTATAGCTTCAATAGGAACCCCAGGCGATATTTATTTTCCAATCAAGAAATATTATCATTACCTTCTTATTTCAGCAACCTGTAAAAAGTAGTCCCTGACTTCATCCAAATTCTTATGTACTACTCCAATATTTACCAGACATTTTTTGAATATCTATGATAACTGTCCTCCTGTGCAAGAATTGGGAGTTAGAACTGTGATATTTTGAGTTGAATAAGATGTAGTCTTGGCACTCAAATTACTCTGCTCCTTTAGGGGCCAGACTTAAGTCCAAATAGAGAACCTGAATCATATGCTGCAGATTACTGAGCTCCAGTATTGATTTTGTGAACTTGATCATTTTCCTTTTAATATTGACAAATTTTATTTTAAAAATGTTTGTGATGACCTACTATGTACAAAACAGCATCTAAGTGCTAGATGTAAAGGCAAAATTAAGCACAGACTCGGCCTTTAATGAGCTAACAGTTCAGTGGCTAAGGAAATCACTAATAATGTGCCATAGACTGGGCATCATTCCCAAGGAGAAATGCTAAATATGTTTTGAATCCTAGTAGCATTATTGACATATCTATAAGCTTCTAAGACTATTGTGACTGGACAAAAATAAATCTACCTATTTGGGGGTATGTGATCTGGGGTCGGTTTTAGAAAAATAAAAGATAAAAACAGTATAACATGGCACAGAAGACCATGGGATCTTGAGGTCTGCCTTCTAGTCCTACCCTTCTGTGTGATCAAGGGAATTCTTCTCCCACTGTGGACCTAACTTAGTTCTAACTTAGTTTTCCTTGTTATAAAATTAAGAAGTTTGCCAGATTGGTCTGTAAAGTCTAGGCTGATCCAATGACAATTCTATAGAAATCACAAACTTGACTTCTTCAATTGCCCGTCTGCAAGGTCAACTTAAAAAAAAAAAAAAAAAAAAAGCTAGCTTTGTCAGTCTAAAATGACAGGGCCAGCTGTATTAAGAGCTTGGTAAAATGAACTGAGAAATGGAACTTAGAAATCAGAGGGACTTCCCAGTGAGCTGGTGAAAATCCCTTCTTCTCCAGAGTCCATTTCCTGGCTTCCATTTCCGAGAGAAGTTTTAATGAAAAGAAGTTTCCTGAAATGAACCTGTTTGTGATGGCAAATATTTTCTTTAGGATCCAGGACATTCTAATCCCTGGACCTAAAGTTGTACTGAATGGAGGGATTGGGGTATTTGATGTGAAAGGTGAGATGTCCTGAGGTTCAAGTTGTAAAGTGATAGGACTGGTTTGGCTCCTTATTCATGAGACCTCTAGCAACTTCTATGCCAATGCAGGGGGAGATTTTCTGCTTATTTTGTCTGTGATAAGAACTGGTCAATCACAACAGTAGATGCTACAAACAGAAGAAGGAGAAAACAAGGTAGCTATTTGTTTGCCAAATATTTTTCCCTGAACCACAATGGGCTATCGCTGAAGGGATGGTGTATATGCATATGGTGCCATTGCTACCAGCTTTCCTGGAGGTAATCATAATCCTAAGAGATGAAGTGCCTTCACTCGGCTAACTATTGATTTTGAGTTAATTATGCTAATTTCTCTTCCAAATGTGCATTATTGAGTTGAAAATTGTATTCCTGATATTTTTATTTCCTTAGAATAAAAAAATATTCCATGGCTGTTTCAACTAGAACCAGTTTTGAAGATAATTATACATAGAATGAATAGAAGAGGGGTTATTTTCATGTATATTTGCACTGGAGATTATCCAATCATATATTTATATGAAACTTCGGTTGATGGTCAGTCTGGTACATTATATTGATGGGTGAGACATCTGACTATTAAGTCCTCAGACACACCAATAAAATGCCTCCTGAGCATTAGTTCCCCCAGTAGAATTGGAATACATGATGAACTTTGCTCCTCTTACAGAGCAACAGTGAGAGACTATTCCTTGAGTTATCAAAGGACTTGTATATTATCTTTTTTATTTACATTTTTTCTAGCCAATTTTTTTTTCATGTGCCACAGGAGACTTTGCACTATGCCAAGGTTTTAGTCGCTAGAGGGAGATGTAATCACAAACTCCCTTTATCAAGTTGGAGTCCAGAGGACAGATGCAAAGGCAAACTAGCCAGGAAATGACATAGTCCTGTGTTCTGCCAGAAATCTCAGTGGTAAGAGAGCTCCAATGGGTATCTTATGTTAAGCTCACTCTCTGGTATTCTGATGGCTACTTACCAGAAAACAGCTCATCCATCCAAACCTGCAAGGACATCTCTACTGAAAAATTGGCAGTCTTAAGGGACCATGATTTCCATCTGTGTTTAAGTAAGCACCTGTTAGTGTTAGATGTCATAGGTTGTTGAAAGACTGTGCTACTTAATAGGATCATGAAATATAAATATTTTAAAGAATATTAATGGATCCCCTAAATGCCTCTCTTTTTCCACAGTGGGAAAGCCAGAATGTCAGAGAAAGCAGCAAACTTCTAGGTCATCTAGTCCCCTCCTATCTATTTGTACACAAGGAGGCTGAGTCTTAGAAGAAATTTTTCCAACAACATTACTTTGGTAACTACTTACTGAACTAGAACCTACATCTCCTTACTCTTAATTGAGTATTCACTTCACCACCTTCCTTTCCACATTTCTTGAGCACCTACTACTTTCTGGAGCAATTAGTGATGTGAAGATTGAGATCTTTCCCTGCTTAAAGAAGTCCGTGGTTTTATGGAAGAGGCAGAAATATGAATGACAATTACTAGGAAGAGTAAGTAAGTTTCTACAGTGGGGACCACATAGAAGCTACATAAAAACAAGGGAGCTAATTGGTGTACTTGGTTTGGGGTGCATGTGTCCCAAATACCATAAAGGAAATAAAAAAGAATAAAGCAGTATAAATATATAAATATTATATCATCTCATGTAACAAAAGAGTACATATTTGTATAAAATAAAACTGGAAATAAATAGGATAAATGTTAATAACACTTGGTTTCTGAGGTCTAAAGTCATGAGTAATCTTCACATTTCTGCTCTATTTTTAAAATAATGGCACTAAGTTTTAATTATCAATGTAAGAAAAATATTTTTACTATACAAATTCAGATATGAAACTTAGAGCTATAAAACTTTAGAAGAAAATGTAGAATATGTTAGTGATAGTGGAATTAGGAAGAATGTCATAAACAAGTCTCCAGAGGCACAAACCATAAAAGAAAAATATTAATTTTGACTTCATTAAAATTTAAAACTTCTTTATGATAGAACACTGTGAATTTAAGAGCAAGTTAAAGACTGGAAGAAGATTCTTGTAACTCAAACAATAATGAATGATGAAAATTGTGTTCAGAATTCATAAAGAACTCCTAAAACCAATGAGAAAATGTCAAATAACCCAGTAGAACTAGGGACAGATATTAAATAAAGGAATTTCAAAGAAAGGGAAATCTGAGAGGCCCCTAAATATAAGAATCAATCAGAGAAATGGTCATCAAAATCACAATGAATTACCATTCACACTCATCAGGCTAGCAAATTAAAAACTTGAAAAATACCAAGATTGATGAAACTGATAGAAAGAATCTCCTATACTATTAGCAATAGGGTAAATTGGGGAAATCACTAAGGAGCACAACTGTAGACAATTCAGGTAAGACTGAAAATGAGATATCCTATGACTGGGAAATCCATTTCTTTTCTTTTTCTTTCTTTCTTTTTTTTTTTTTTAAGATTTTTATTTATTTATTTGACAGAGATCACAAGTAGGCAGAGAGGCAGGCAGAGAGAGAGAGATGGGGAAGCAGGCTCCCTAGCAAGCAGAGAGTCCAAAATGGTTGTCGATCCCAGGGCCCTGGGATCATGACCTAGCCGAAGGCAGAAACTTTAACTCACTGAGCCACCCAGGCGCCCCATTTCTAAGTATATTTATTAGGTAAACTCTCACATATTTACATGAAGATATCTGTTCAAGAACAATCATTATGATAGAAAATGTAAAACTAAAGTTGGGATAATTTAAATGTCCATCAATAGGAGAGTGAATATATAAACATCAAAATTTGAGGCAGTAATTAAAATAAATGAACTTAATCTTCATGTATTAATAAGGATAAATTTCAGAAACATAGTGTTGAGGTTAAAAAAAGTTATAATTGGGTACACACAACATAGTACCATTTAAAACTAAAAAAAAAAAAAAATAAAGTATACTAAGCTCATTAAACAGATGGGAAAGATATATATTAATGCCAGGACAGACATGATCTTTGGCGAAGAAATAGGGGAATTGAATTTAAGGGAGATGTAGGGCAAATTTGTAACATGAACTTTCTATTTCTTATTTTTTTATGTTTCTAAAACATGTTGTATTTCTTTTTTTTTTTTTTAAAGATTTTATTTATTCATTTGACAGGCAGCGATCACAAGTAGGCAGAGAGGCAGGCAGAGAGAGAGGAGGAAGCAGGCTCCCTGCTGAGCAGAGAGCCCGATGCAGGGCTCGATCCCAGGACCCCAAGATCATGACCTGAGCCGAAGACAGAGGCTTTAACCCACTGATCCACCCAGGCGCCCCAAACATGTTGTATTTCTTAAAAAATGATTATACCTTTTCTCCCAAAAATAATGTTTTTGTTTCTTTTGAATTCTGAGGTCAATATGGCAAAATGTTTATAAACAATGTATAAATCTGGCTGATATTTAGATGCATATATGTTAATTATTATCTGTATTTTTGTATATTTTAAATATTTCTTGACACAAATTAAAACATTAGAAAATGAAGATACATTGTACAATGACTTAAACTAACAAAGTGTAGAAAAAGTACTTCTCATGAATTTATTGGGATATTGAATACTGAGTGGATATTTGATGACATTACATAATTATTTTTTAAATCTAGATAGCTGTATATACTACAATATTCACATATATGATGATCTCAGAGATTTTCTTCAAAATTATCTATAGAGGGTAGAAATGTGTAAGGGTTTAGATACAATAAGATTGGCTTTAAAATGATAATTTTTGAAGCTGGGAGATGCATACATAGGGGTTTATTATGCTTGTCTCTCTACTCTCCCAAAACAAAAAGTGTAAAATATATATTGATTTATAAAAACGTTGAAGAAGGAAAAAAAACACAAACAAACGGTAGAATACAGTTTAAATTTCCCTTCATCATTCCATTTAACACTGTTGTCTCCATTCCCTGACGTCCTGTATGCATTTGTACTGTGCAAATAAAAACGTATGTTTTTGTACATTATCACATTGAGCATATTCTACAGCTTTCCTCCCCTCACCAATATTTGTTAGAAATCCACCAATGTCAGAATAATTCTCCCAACATCATTATTGAAAGGCTGCATTAAACTCAATACAAGATATACAACATTCTCTTATTGGTTGATGTATGTTTTCAATCCAATTTAAAACTTAATAATAAAAAAAAAAGAAAATGAACATACTGCAACTAACATCCTTGTGTAAATGTTAGGGATGTATTTCTAACAACTTTCATTTTTAAAAATTTTTGCCATTAATATTATTGATATTTTTTTAGAGTTAAATGCACACCAAGGAAAGTAAAATACCAGAAAATCTTCCAATGAAAATCGTAAGTTCTCTGGCTTATCCTTTCACACTCTCCAGGATATTTACCCACTTATGGCTTTAGTTCATCCGCTGGTTGCCTCAAAAACCCGAAATGATGTGTTCATATCTCTATCATTTTTTTTTAATTTTTTTTAAGATCTTTTAAATTTATTTATCAGAGAGAGAGAGGGGTAGAGAGCGAGCACAGGCAGACAGAATGGCAGGCAGAGAAGGGAGGGAGAAGCAGGCTCCCTGCTGAGCAAGGAGCCCGACGTGGGACTCGATCCCAGGACGCCGGGATCATGACCTGAGCCAAAGGCAGCTTCTTAACCAACTGAGCCACCCAGGTGTCCCCATATCTCTATCATTTTTATTTGTAAGTGTTCTATGACACCTTATGACTCTTTTATAAAATGAGGATTTAACATACACTGTTTCCCATTTCTTCCCAATATTTAAACAGTTTCATTATTATTTTCAGTTCTTCTATTAATAATATTTGTCACTTTCAATATTGGGTATACTACTTAAGATCATATAATACTTGTGCCTCTGTTTCTTATTCTACCAACTTGAGACAGCACTTCATGGCCCCTCACTATGTAAAGTGAGGCTGTAGGTACCCCCATCCTGATTGTCACACCACTTTTCCCTTTCAACTCCAGTTTCTGTCAGCCATACCTATTCACATGCATGTTCAAGGTTCACATTTGTATTATCTTCTCAAACCTATGATAACTGAGTTTTGTACTTGGTATATACCTTTGACAGTACAAGTTGAATAGCACTAAGCAGATGGCATTAATATGATTCTATAAATCTTATTCATTTCAGGACTAAATATGCTAGTGTTTTAGGGTTAATTTCCTTTTCTTAAAAAATCTGATAAAATTGTTTTGTGTTACTTGGTGGATAATGTTCCCAGAATCTGTGTGAACTGGATTCACTTTTCTTATATCCCATCAATCACTCAATATTATGCTCCATTTTAGTTCACTTATATTTTTACCATGACTCTGTATAATTTCTTTTTTTTATTAACATCCTTTTAATTTTGAAAATCAAGTAGCATGGCTTTACTGTCTCCCCACAATTTTGGGGCTCTTGATCACACAGTCAGTTATAGGAAATTCCCTTTTTCTTCTCCCCCCCCCTTGAAATTCTCTCTCCCAGGCTTTCTGACATTTCACTACAGTCAGAAAGAACTCTTGTCTCCATGTCTTCCTGAAAGGGCACCATTGTGGGGTTTCCCTGTAATCCTGAATTGGAACTTTTCTTGGATTCTATGTTTTCTTCTTCATTATTTTGTGGTTTTCTAGAATACGTTATCGGTTGACTTGTTCAGTTAAGATATATGGGAGACAAATTTGGGGGTTGACATATCTGAAAATGTCTTTATTTTGTGGCAATACTAGACTAAAGTAGCATAGTATTGAGTGTTTAAAAATGTCTTATGTACAGTAGGTCTTTAAAAATATTGAATGAAAAAAAATGAATTCATTTATTCAATAAGCATGTAATGCATGCCTACTATGTGCCAAGCATAGCTTAATTTGAATAAAGTACATGAGAGTCAGAGAGGGGAGGTGATTTATCCAAGGTAAATGGATGACAAATGGGTCAAAATTGCCAGAAGTCCAAACTCAGTAAACTTATGTTTTGAAACTATCTGTCACTTACTGTCTACATCTCAAACCTGTCTTCTACTGAATGGGGCTTATAATATTCACTTCACAGATAAAACAATATGTCCTAAAGCATTGTAGAAATAAGAAAATGCAAATCAGGGGTGACTTTTTAATATACGTATTGAATACAAAGTAAATCTAATCTCCCCTGTTTATTCTCTTTAAACACCTTTTTCATAAAAACGTTGGTAAACACCTTTAGAACATATTTTAAAGTATTTTAAACAAACTGGAAGTCAATTTTTGAGTTTTTTAACACTGCCTAGAATAGCGAGTCTAAAAAATTCCAATTTTATATTTTAAGAAAAGTGTTGACAAATAATGACTTTGTTTCACGGTAAAAGCAGGTTCTGTTATTTTAGTTGTTATCAGATCTGTCACACATGTGCTTCCTAGCTGCTTCTCTTCACATCTTTGAGCCAACTTTACATTGCTCCATGACCCCAAAATGTGCTGGCCTCTCACAGAGAGTTGGGAAGCCAAGTGATCAATAGCTCAGAATGTGCAACTTTGAGAAATTTTCATTCTCTTCTTCTAGAGAACTCTGTATTGCTACATGGCTCATTCCTGACCTACCTCGTTACCTTCCTTCACTTAAGACATTCACCCTTTATAAGGCACGTCTCTCTCTTGCACATTCCTTAGGGGCCCAGAACACGATACAGTAACACTGCAGCAAAATTATTTGTATGTCAAGGGCCTAGATAAACATCTTTGTAATGCTTCATAGTGCAGTTAAGCAAACAGTATCTCAATGAGTTCTCAGGAAAATTCTGAATTTGCGATTCTGATAAGTGGATGTTGCTCGAATTTCATAGTGGAAGCCTATGCCAACGTCTCGTAGGCTTTAAGTCATAAAACCCGGATTTTAACTCGAGTTTTGAGGGCAGTTCCAGTATCTGTGCACCTGGTACAAGTGATTCCTAAGAGAGTTGCTGTGGATGAAGCAGAGATAATGTCACACAGATCCTGCACTCAAGATGTTTGCAGACTGTAGGTGATAAGATCTTTTTTTTTTTTTTTTTTAAGATTCATTTATTTGCTTACTTACTTGAGAGAGAGGGAGGGAGAGAGAGAAAGAGAGAGAGTGCACAAGTGGTGGGAAGGGCAGATGGACAAGTAGATTCCCCACTGAACAGGGAGCTTGACACTGGACTTGATCCCAGGGCCCCTGGATCATGACCTGAGCTCAGGGAAGACCTTAACCGATTGAGCCATCCAAGTGCCCAGGTGATAAGATCTTTACCTAAATCACGCTCTCATAAAGTAGAAATTAAAAGCTCTAGGAAGAAAGTATAATAAAAAAAATATGAAAAGCAATCAAAAGAGGGGGGAAATATCAGGGAGGTCAGGAGAGATTCCATGTAGCAGAAAATGTTTGATTTGGACATTAATGGCAAGATTGGTTACTTTTTTTTCTTTACTTTATTTTCCTTTTCTTTTCTTTTCTGTGTGTGTGTATTTTGTCCCATTTTTTCACATTTTATTTCATTTTTAATTGAAATGTTATACATACAAAGGCTCTATATTGTATTTATACAGCTTAAAGAGTAATAATACAATTATGACTCATATATCAATTACATTTTTAACACCTTTGATATTCTCCCAGTGCTCTTCATCTCTTAAATAATCGTCTTCCCCTACTCTCAGAAGTAACCACTCTCCTGAATGTTGTCCTTTGTTCTCTTGCTCCTTGTAGTTTCCACAGACATATGTGGTCCTAATTATATATTGTTTCATTTTGACTCTTTTGATCTTTTTCTAATGAAACCATATAATATATGGTCTTCGGGGCTTCTTTTCTATTCCACATTGTGTTTTTGATATTCACCGATAGTGAACCACGCAGCTGTAGTTCACGCACATGTATGTTTGGGCAGTTTTCTGGTTTGTTCATTTCTATTCCTTACAATGCTGCTACGCACATGTTTATATGGGACTGTTAGTTACACACACGCCATACTTGCATATATATTCAAGAACTTCGTCAAGGTATGGAAATGCTGGGTCCTGAAATAAGAAATCACATCTTTGATTGTAACAACAGCTCAAACTGCTTTTCCCAAATGCATATGCCAGTTTATGCTCCTACCAGCAGTGTGACAATTTCCATTATTTCATATCTCTGAAAGCGGAAGTGATTTTATTCATTTATATGTCCTGATCCCACAGCACAATACTTGCCACGTGGAGAGCACTTGTAAGTCAGATGAATGAATAAGGAGATTGGTTGCTGATGCAAAGCTAGGGGGAAAGGAGGCAGTTTCTTTTAGGGACTTAAAGAACATACAGAACATACATATTTTTTTTCTTCCTGTGGGAGGAAACGAATGACCTTATTGATAAAGAATGCGTTTGTAGGCAAAATTACATTTTTTTGCACCTAACATAATAAATGCTGAGTCGACTTACAGCTGACTCTTTCTTTCCTCCTGGCTTGGACAACTCTCTCTTTTATCATTTTCAATACATAAGGAATGCATGTTTATGAGAGATGAATAAGAAATTACAGTCAAGGATAATTTTTAAAAATTATCATCTGAAATTGCACCATTATGAAATAACTATTATTTCCATTGTATGGATGTCCCATAATCTATTTAATGGTTACTGAGGTCATTTTAATGTTAGTGACTTAAAGCCTGGAGGAAGTAGCTTTTTTAGGGTGTGCTTATTCATACAAAATGGTCAGAATGGTACAACTTTTGGGTTTTAAAAGAAATCAGACATTCAAGGCAGCAGCATGGACTTTCCCAACACCAAAGCCAGGAGAGAATTTATGCTTACATAATTCCGTCATTTTCCATGAGAGGAAACAACAGAATCAGGAATATTAATCCTGACTCTGAAGATTGTACTCCCTTGCTCTGAAACTTTGGTTCGCTCCTGAGGAGTTACAAGGCTGAAGTCCTGGTTGGGAGTGCAAGGACTTCTTCGTCCAGTGCTCTTCCCAGTATACCAGATTCAGAGTCAATAAAAAATGTTTACCACCCACTGCGTGCCACGCTCTGTCAGAGACTTTTTTATGTCAGCCCAATGACAGCACTGGCATAGCTCTTTTTTGCTAACACCAAACACCCCCTGCTTTTGCAAGTAAGGAAACTGAGGCTGACCATTCAGCGATTTTTGGCCCAGATCTCAGAACAAATGCCTTTTCTGAGCCAAATGCCCTAGACCCCTGGGACACCACACTGAGATAATTCTATTCTAGGGAGTATCAATCGCATAACGCATTCTACTTTCATTGAACTAAGGGCAAATGACACCTAGATTTTCCACCTGGCATTATTCTTACCCATTAGGCCTGTCTGCCTTTCAGTTACTTTTGGATGGCTTTGGTTTCTTCCCTTCAGCTTGTCTATTGCCTGCCATGCGCCTGTGACACATGAGACGTAGACGGATGGGGCAGAGGTGGGCAGGCAGTGTGAGGAGGGGGGAGCCAATGAAAAATAGATGACTGGGCACTGTTTTTGCTCTGATATTATTGTCTAGTTAAGATCCAAGACGCTGTCCCTCTCTTGTTGCTGTGTACTCATTGCTTTGTAACTCAGAAGTGTTTATCATGACAAGCTGTGCGCAGATGGACTGGAGAGAGGAGAGAAATTTGACCCAAGAAGATGTCACTGACACAGCTGAGGCTAGTATTTCACCAGATGCCCGAGCATTTAACCCATTAAGAGCTTTATGAAGATCTGTAATGACGCCTTCCCTTGCTGAAATATTAATTGCCTTTCTTCTACTATTTATTTAAGGATAGTAAGTTATCTGCCTGTGATAAAGCACATTTTTTTATTTCAAGGCATTTGTATTTAGTGTCCTTTTTGGTGCATTAATCAATCCAGGGAGATACTCCTGGTTTACAGATGAGGCAGCTGAGACCCACCATTTTCAAAGTCACATGGAAAAGGCAGAGGAAGGGCTAGGGCCACTAGAGGAGTTGGGAAGTGGGGAGAAGCTTCATCAAAGACCTTGTCCAAAACCCACACTCAACAGATGAGAGACTGAGTCTGAAGTGTGAGGGATTTGCGGAGGTCTCCCCAGTGAGTCACGAGTTCTATGGAACTGGAACTCAGGTCCCCTTCTTGAAGCCCCAGTGTTTTCTCTACCCATCTTTCAGTTCCTGCTCATGCACTGTCCCAACATGCCCGCCTTACTAGCTGGCAAAGGAGCAGTCCAGCGTGCTGGCTGAAGATGAAGGGGGAAAGGGACTGCCATGTTCTACCCAGTCATCCTGTACAATTGTGTCAAGCTTCAAAAGCCCTTCTGCCTCTTAATAAGTAAATGGCTTACCTGAAAAGATTGAAATCAGACATTCCTAGTAATTTTAAGAATTGCTTAACTTTCTGGGTTAAAGAAAAATTCATCTCTTTGATATAATCACTCTCCTAACATTGAAGAGAATTGGAAGAAAGAGAAAAAAAAAATCTTATTTTCAATTCTCCCTAAGGGAAAATAGAGAATTGAGAAAACCAGTGTGGAGTGAAGAGAAGAAAAAATGGATCAGTAGTCAAATAACCAGGATCTGAATTTCAGATATGTATTCCTCTGAACATGACTTTGATTTTCAGAACCTGAATTTTTCTTATGGAAAATGAGAATCAGTAACAATCTTATCTGCTTCCTGGGACTATGGCGAGAATCTGTGGCTAATCACTGTGACTGCTTTATGTAAATTTAAAATTACGCTGTACTAATATAAAGTAGTATTAAAAATAGCATTAATGGGTATCTCCTTTGGTATGGCGAGAGAGGCGAGAGAGCTTAGCAGCTCAGAGAACAGACTGGGGAGTCGTACTGTCTGGGCTTGAATTGTGGTTTTGTCACTTATCTCTGCATGACCTTGGGCAAGCTACTTAAGCTCATCAGTAAAATATGGGTAATAAATGAATATTCCTTGCTGGTTTGTTATGAGGATTAAATGAATTAATGGCTGTGCTTCTTAAATCAATGCCTTTTGCATACTAAGTGCTATATAAGTGGTTGTTAAATAAATAAAGTTTTAAAAGATATTGGTTATTTCCAGGTCAATATATGCTCAGGGCAATAGAGGTATTTTCTTGAGGCTCTAGTTTAGCTGTGTTCCTATCACAGTTTCTAGCCACAAACCTTTACTTATATAAGTAAAATGTCACCTTCAGGTACATTAAGTGAATTCATACCCAAACTCCCTGGAAAGTTTCAAGCAGATAACCCTTCTTTTCATTCTCTGGAGAGGTCAGGGTGATTGTGTTCCCAGATGTGTGGTGATGAGACGGTCTTGACAGGGTCTGCTAGATCGCAGTATAGTTCCACGCCACTGTGAACACTGCCTAATGATCTCAACAGTGCTGTCCAGAATTTTCAAGAGAAAGGAGGGCATGCCCTGGGCCACCTGAGTCTCTTTCAGTTTGGGATCCATGATACACCCTATGGACCAAGGCAAACAACATCTGTTCTGGGGTGAAACCTTATATTGCCATTCTTGATGGTTCTAGCCATGCTTATGCCTTCCTAAACTACTGGTCTCCTGACATTGGCTTAAGAATTTATTATGTAATAAATCATTTTTAACTCTTATAAAATTTTTAACACAGATGAGGAAACTGAGGCACAAAGTGTCAGTTAGATAACTTGTTTAAGGTTATATATATTAATAATAAAAATCTAAGCTTTAACATAGAGAATCTGACCAGTATGGGGGGGGGAGTTGGCTTAGATTAATTTTCCCCCCAATCCATTCACTGGAACTTAGCCATATGGCTCTATCTAACTGCAAAAGGGGCTCGGCAGTCACTTCGGAGAAATAACCACACCCAATGGAAAAGGAATATGAATATTGGGTGCAAGGTTAAGTTTCTCTTTAAAAATACACATTTATTAGGAAATTATTTAGGATAATTTTCCCAAAATGCTAAGAACTATGAATGAATATTTTATACATAATTGTAATTTACTTTCCAAGGAGTTTAAACAATAATTGATAAGAGTGCCCATTGCCCTGTACACTGGATGGCATTATGTATTCTCATTCAAATGGTTTTAAATTTGGTAGTTGAAAATCGTATCTCATGATTTTAATTTGTCTTTTCTGAGTACCTGTGAGGTGAACACATTTCTGTCTTTGTGAGCTAACTTTGCTTCCTCTTTAAAGTTTATTTTCCTCTGTGTTTATTTTAGAACTTCATTATTTTTCACATTAATTTTCATAATTCCTTATCAGCAAATACATGTTTTTATCCAATTTTCAGAATCTGATTTTGCCAGATTATCTTTTTTTTGCTGCTGTCAGTTTTTCATTTTAACCATGTGAAAATGGTCGATCAAAAAAAGTTCTGTAATGGTCTATCAGCTATCATCTATCACTATGCATATTCATGGAAGCACATCTTTTATCACTGATAATTTTGGAACATGCTCTCCTGTCCATATGCTTGACCATGATTACTTTTTTTACAAATTTTTTTAATGGTTTGAGTCTAGAAGTAAAGAATGTACAGGATGAGATAAGGTTCTAAGTTGTTTTTAATCCAAATTGTAACCATTAATCCCTACTCTATATATTGATGAGTATTGTCTCTATTTTTGATTTTTAGTGCTTCTCTCTCTGTCTGTAATGGGTTCTACAGGTGGATAACATACTATTTTTACTGAACTACGTATTCTTTTTTTTTTTTAAGATTTTATTTATTTATTTGAGAGAGACAGAGAGCTTGAGAGGGGGAGAAGATCAGAGGGAGAAGCAGACTCCCCATGGAGCTGGGAGCCCCAAGTGGGACTCGATTCTGGGACTCCAGGATCATGAACTGAGCCAAAGGCAGTCACTTAACCAACTGAGTCACCCAGGTGCCCTCAACTATGCATTCTTATGCTGGTATCATATTGTGGCTTTATAATGTATTCTAATAATTGATAGGGATTTTTCCTCTCTCACTGGTTTAATTATTCATAGTTTTAAAAACTATTTCTGATTTTTTTCCTTCTAAACAAGCTTAAGGAAAAACTTTGCCCAAATAAGATATGGGGTTTGGTTTACCATAAGTAATAAACAAATCTATGCAACATAAATATGTGTGCTATAGCTTAAGTTAGTTCTAAAGTAGAAGTAAGCTCTAGTTAGAGAGACCCAAAGAGTAAAGTATCATTTGCAACTTTAAGAATTACCAGGAGTTTCCCAGGCAGAATAGGACACAGTTTTAATGAAAGTCTTTAACATAGCATGTAAGTCTCCAGAACAGTAAGGTATCAAAAATAATGATACAATGCAATTAATTAGGCAGCATTCTTAGATATATATCCAACTTTGATGCAAGAATTAAAATGCTTTATGATGTCTCCAATAATAATTTACAATAATAATAAAAATAATAATTTTTTAAAAGAGAAAGTGTATTATATTAAGCAAATCTAAAATAATAGCACATGGAGAGATGCCTGGGAGGCTTAATCAGTTAAGCACCTGCCTTCGGCTCAGGTCATGATCTTGGGATCCTAGGATTGTGCCCCATTGTTGGGGTCCCAGCTCAGGGGGAGTCTGCTTCTATCCCCATTCCCCCTACTCAGGCCGCGTGTAGGGCCTCTCAAATAAATAAATGAAATAATTTCTTAAAAATAGCATAAAACTCTTACATAATTCAATATTAGGTAAAGGAGAAAGAAGCGATTTATAAAAAAATGAAATTCTACATAACAGTATTTGTCATGTAACCCAAGGTACTCAGTCACACCGCCTGCTCTGTGCGTGTGTGTGTGTAAGCATGGGTGTGGGTGTATATGCTTGAAAGTCTTTATTTCCAAGTTCTTAGAACAAGATTCCTTTTCCCCTTTTGTGACAGAATACTTTCATAACTCCTAAGTGAATTTATTTTTCTATTTGCCGGTCCTTAAGACAAAGAGAAACTTCTGTGGTAAAGAGAAACAAGGTGGTTAATATGTGGGGAAAAAAAAATTAGTATGATTTGACTTTAGTAGTTACAAACATCAGTAATTGGTCGGTTGATTTATGGAGTCAATATATATGAGTAAGAATGAAGAAAATATATGAATGGACAAGAATAAAAATATCAAACAACTTTTGGGGGAAGATTGCTCAGAAACATTTTTCTATATTTTAAAGTGTGTATATACACATTGAGTTGATATGTTGATGTAGTACCAAGGCCTTTTCCAGTTTCAGTATCTTCAAAGTGGAGCAAAGACATTATAAAACCCATGTGAAGTACCCTGAATGGATGAGTTCAAAAGTTATAACATTCTGCTTCCCCACCTCCCACCCCACACTCAGTATTCTCACCTGAGAGGCCACTAACTGGATGATTATTTTATTTTATTTTGTTTACTTATTTGACAGAGAGAGAGAGAGAGCACAAGTAGGCAGAGCAGCAGGCAGAGGCAGAAGGGAGAAGCAGGCTTCCTGGTGAGCAAGGTGGCCAATGTGGGACTCGATCCCAGGACCCTGGGATCATGACCTGAGCCAAAGGCAGACTGCTTAACCAACTGAGCCACCCAGGTATTCCTGGATGAATATTTTGAAGCAAAATTCCTATGGGATATTTCCAAAATATTCCATTTAGTTTTCAGAGAGAAACAGAATAAACTCTTTTGTTTTTGTATTGACTTGTATTTCATTAGTTACCTATTATTTAAATTACATTGAAAAGAAGAGAATCATCAACAGATTGAGGAGCAAACATATCTAATTGCTAACCCCACTGGAGGGAGCTGCTCCATGCTGGTGCTCTAGGAGAGGGGCTCTAAGTGCCAGCAGCAGCCTCCCCTGGGAACTAGAGACGCAGATCTACCAACTCAGGAATTCTGAGGAGACATTCAGGAGTCTCTGTTTAGTTTGCATTTGTATACTTCTACATGCTTTTATTTTTTTATTTTAATATTATCTTTTTGTTGCCTGCCTTTTAAAACTGATTAAGCTCATCCTTGCGTCTTTGTATATGGTTAATTATGAATCCCTACGTGTAATGGATGCATGCTAACATTTGAGAACCAACTGTCCTAGAGTAGCCCAGCAACTGAGAAATCTCAGTGTGTAGCAGACAGGACTGTCTGTGGTCCTGAGGGGAGATCCTGCTTAACCTTCCAGACCTCTCAATCTCCCTGAGAGCTGGCAGACCCCATCCCCCCTTTACAGACTGAAACCAGAGGCCTCAATGTTGTGCATGTGCTTAGTAGAATTCTCCATGTTTGGCAAACGATCACAGAGTATTAGTTCCTATTCTTATCACAAGATGTTTCTCCAGGCTTCCAGGCAAGAGAAAAAGCTTCCTGCCAGGGGTTACTGTTTGCAGAAGGTCTGGGGATGTTTGCAGGGTAACAGTTCTCAGCTTTTGGTCTGCTCTTCATACAGTCCTACCTCCACAGAAGAAGCAAAGGCATCAGGCTCCTTCCCTACTCTTCTACTCATTTTTTTTTTTCTTTTCAGGTTAATCAAGGTTTGTTAGTCTGAAATTGAGATTGCCCCTCCTCCCTGCAGCTAGACAAAGGACACCGACATGCATAGAAAAGGGAGCCTATAGTCTGTTCGCTAGGTCAAGGTGAAGGGCAGTGCCCTGAGGCCGAATGCCCACCTTACTTTGTACTTGCTTCCTGGCTGGGATGGCTCGGTTCAAGGTGGCAGGTAAGATGACTTCACACTAGAATCTCTTGAGGAGCTTTTAAAATATACTAAGGCCCTGGTCCACTAGATCAGCATCTCCAAGCTGAGACCCCATCAAGGGTCTTTCTGAAAGCTTTCCCAAGTGCTTGCGATGGGTGGCTTGGGCTGAGAACCTTATTAAAGGAACACAGAAATCAGATTTCATGAGAGGTCTTGCGTCTCCAATTCATGGATTAGCAAACTGAGACCTGGTGAGGTTCCATTGGCTCAGTCCACTAGCTAGTGGCAAGTTTGCAATTCAAAGTCCCTCTGACTAAAGTGCCCTGTTTCTTGTAATTCACAGGAAGGCTTACTGATTTGTGCATTCACAGTCCTGTGAGTTAAGAGGGATACAGGGATTGGCTGTCAGAAAGTGCTGCATGAGCACTGAGAAAAGAGCAGTTAGCGATAAATACCAAGTCCAAAGGGAAGCTGACATGCGCAGAGGAGAATATATTCAATGCAATGTTTGTAGTGCATCCTGGGCTTTAACTCCAAAGTCTCAAAGGGAATGGGAAAGTATTGTCCATGGGCTAATGTTCCTTAATGGCCGGGAAAATGGAGTCACTTTTAACCGAGGGCCAACTAGCAAGTGCTTGTTTGTGATCTGATTTCATTATTTCTGGAGAGGACTCTCTTAGCTAAATATTGCCCTGGATTTCATGAATTTGTGATTTTTTTTGCAGAACTAAAACCCAGTGTTCCACCTCAGGAGAATTTTCTTGTAGCTTTCCTTGTCCTCTTTTCTTAATGGAAATTCTGGTTCCTGAAACAACTTATTATTGAAATAATTATACCCTGTGCCTTTGTAATCAGGGCCTGGTTTTCCAAAAATCTCCCCTCCCCAGAAAAAAAAAAAAAAAAAAAAGTAAAAAACATTTTCACACTCTCAAAAGTAAAGATTCTCTTCTGTCTCTCTCAAAAAAAAAGTTGGTTCTGAACTTGGAGTATTACACTGGAATTTCTCCAAAAGACTATAAATCTTTTGAAGGTATGGGTTTGTTGTCAAAAGGCTGGTGTTTCTTTCCTGAATGAGGTGAGGACAAGGTATGCGAGAATGAGCATTCTCAGTTCAATTTGCTCAGTGGACAAGGAATCACCTCTTTCTCCTGATTAGCACCCTTTGATGACTTCCTCTTGCCCCCAGGCATCCTTAGGATTAAAGGTTTCTGCTTTGTCCTCTGTCGGCCTCTGCAGCCTAACCTTTTGGCACATTCCTTTCCCTCAAACTCCATTTCACTTACTGAAATCTGTACATCTCCTTGTCTTCAAGTAAGTTTCTCTGCCTTTTGCCTGAATGACTTTCACCTTCACATCTGCATGATTAATTGCTCTCTTTCCTACAAAATCCAATTCAGTCATTATCTCTTCCTGGAATTCTCTCCTGCCTTTTCTAATTCTCTTTTAATCCCTACCTTCCCCCATGCCCAAAAAACAAACAGACAAACAAACAAAACACATCTATCTGACTTAGAAGCCCCTTCTCTGTGCCTTCATAAGACCCTTACTACTATTGTTATTATTTTTTTAAAGATTTTATTTATTTATTTGACAGAGAGAAGCACAGCGCGAGAGGGAACACAAGCAGGAGTTGGGGAGGGAGAACAGACTTCCGCCGAGCAGGGAGCAGGGAACCCTATGTGGGGCTCTATCCCAGAGCCCTGGGATCACTACCTGAGGCAAAGACAGACACTTAAACGACTGAGCCTCCCAGGTTTCCCGACCCTTACTACTATTATTATTACTATTTAACTTTTCTTTTTGTCTCAAATATTGTAAAGAGTGAGAGATGGCACTTGCTTTGTTTACCATTTCTTCCAGATAGCATCTTGTCTGACACTAGCTCTAGACTTACAAAGACTAACATTGTGGAAGTATTAAGCCCATATTCCCAAAGTGTTTCACTGGCAATGATCAAAGAACTAGACCCTTCTTACTTCCACTCCTTTGTTCCTATACCCTAGTATTTTACCTACTGGTGACAGTTCTGTATAATGATCATTCATTTAAGTACACACAGCTTCCTCAAGGATACCATTCCAACCTCACAGATACCATTTCTAACCTGGTACATTAGCTCTGACTTCAAAAAAACCACTTTACGACTCTTCTATGCTAGCAGTGTTTGGGTCATGCAGTATGTCAGAAGACCACAGATTATGTGCCCATTACTGCTTTCCATTTGCTGCAGATTTGGATCCTTGGTTCTTTAATAACTTGATGCTATCTGGGATCCTGTATCTGTGCATCAAATGTTCCATTTAGTCCTTGGTTAGTGATGTGGCCTACAGGAAAGAAAAACATACCTAGAAAATGTGTCAGATCCAACCAATACCAATTTTTGCCTTTTCCAAGATGGAAGGGGTATAATGGAATCAAGTTATCACCAAGTGATGATTTGGTCTTCTCAAGGAGATGCAGTTATATTTGGGTTTAGCTTTGGTGTTTTTTTCTACGATGTTAGGTACTAGACAGTGACAGTAGTTAGATCAGTCTTGGTGAGGGAGAGACCATGGTATTGGGTTTATCCATTGCCTCCAAGATTACTTCCACAGTTGTTGTTGTTGTTGTTCCTTTTCCCCCCAGAATGCTTTTATGCCACTGGGCAGAATTGGAAGGGTACAATGAATGACAGTGGCCTGTATCAACTGGCCAGGTAATTTTATCTACTTGGTTGTTTACTGACTCTTTTGTTATAGGCGCTCTCTGGTATTAACATACAACACAGAATTCTTGATGCTTCTTGCCCTTTCCCCTATGCCTATCTATAAGCTTCTTCTCTAGACCTCCTTGATCTTCTATTCTGTCTCCTTCTAGGCCTTTGTCCAACCAGACAAACTTTTGCCACTGACCATGAATCTCTGTATGTTCTTACTTCAGACCACTTTCTAGCCCTAAGCTCTGTCCTTTAGAAAGACTTTTCTGGGCATCTGGGTGGCTCAGTGGGTTAAGCCTCTGCCTTCGGCTCAGGTCATGATCTCAGGGTCCTGGAATTGAGTCCCGAATCGGGCTCTCTGCTTGGAAGGGAAACTACTTCCTTCTCTCTCTCTCTCTCTCTCTCTCTGCCTGCCTCTCTGCCGCTTTGTGATCTCTCTCTTGCAAATAAATAAATAAAATCTTTAAAAAAAAGAGAGAGAGAGAAGAAAAGAAAAAACTTTCCCTTACAACTATCTTTCAGGGCTACTACTGATTGGAGCTTTAGTACAGTTGCTTTCCATTTTCAGCTTGTATCCACATATGGAGCAAACCTATCCATGACCTAAGCTCAGCTTTTTCTCTTTTCCATCAGATGGTCATATAAGACTCCTGTGCAACCAGAGGTAAGAGTAGAGAATTATTAGTGCAAGAGTAGTAAATGGCATGGACTTCTGAGATACTTGCCAATGCACCTTATTCATGTCCTCTAGTCCTGCTTGTGTCTAGTCACAAGAACAAAATCTATATGTGATGATGGGTCATTACTGAATCTAGTAGGCCATATGATTTGGTGAGTCTGATGGAACCTTGTTCATCATGGGCAGCTCTGGCTGTATAATCACATGATGTTGTATGTTCAGGCATCCCATCTTTGCCAGGCTCTAGAAGTACTACAAGTGTGAGGTTTGGAAAGATAAGTTGTGAATTTATAAAAAGACAATAAAAATGTACTAATACAGTAGCATAAATGTCAAGGGTATGGTGAAAGGAAAATGTTAAGGTCCTAGACTATTCAGGAAGAAGGTCAGGTAAGGGTATTAATTAAATGTAGACCTTGATATGTTAATTGTGTTATACATATCTCAAAAGAACAGAAAAATAATACATTACACTTAGACAAGTAAATGGTGAAGATAATTTAACAAAATTCCAAATGAAAATAAAGAATGAGAGGCAAAGAATTTAGAAGAGTAAACAGAAGTTTACAAATAGAAAGGATGAAGGAAGATATTAAAGTGGATTAGTAAAAATATTAAAATGTAAATGGGTGAAATTATGAAATTACAAAAAAAGGTTGTCATACTAGACAACTAACTAATATTATTTGAAAACTATGCATATAACATAATAATATAGATGGGTTAAAACTAAAAGAATGGGGGCACCTGGGTGGCTCAGCGGGTTAAAGCCTCTGCCTTTGGCCCAGGTCATGATCCCAGGACCCTGGGATCGAGCCCCTCATCGGGCTCTCTGCTCAGTGCAGAGCCTGCTTCTCTTTCTCTCTCTCTGCCTGCCTCTCTGCCTACTTGTGTTCTCTGTCAAATAAATAAATAAAATCTTAAAAAAAAAAAACTAAAAGAATGGAAAAAGATATACTGTAAAATTACCAAATGAAAGACAATGATATTAATATCAGACAATGTATAAGGCAAAAATGATTATTAGAGCAAATGGAATCACCTTATAATGATAAGCCTTTTATTCACTAGGAAGTTATAATTTGCTATTCATATGCAGCTAATAACAGTTTCAAAATCTGTAAAGCAAAAATTCAACAGAATTGCAAGAGAAATAAAAAAAAATTACACAGTCACAATAGGAGATTTTAACATATTTCCTTGTGTAATTGGTAGATCAAGCAGATCAAAACTCAGTAAGGATAGAGTATAGCTAACCAATATTATTACAAACTAGACCTAAGGTACATATAAAACATTGCATTCCAATAACTGCTCAATACTCACTCTTTCTGACTACATATAGATATAGCTCTTTATGAAACTTGACCTGAATTTTGGTAGCAGGTTTTAACAATTGTTGAAGGATTAAACACATGATATATGAACACAAGATAATTGATCTAGGAATAATTACCTTAAAGATAACTGGAAAATATCTACTCAATACTATAAAATAATACGATAAACCTAAGAATAAAGGTAGCAAAAGACATATAAAGTCTCTATGGAGAAAATTTCAAAAATTGTTGAGAGACATGAAGGACAACCTCCACAAAAGGAATAATACACCATACCCTTGGACTAAAATACTCAATATTATAAAGAGTCAATTCTTTAAAACTGATCTGGAGCTTTAATGGGATACAGACAAAATTACAAGTTTACACATATAGAGCTTAAAAAGCAATTTCTAAAATTTGTATGGAAGTAGAATAGATAAGAAAACCTGAGACACTCATGAAAAACAAAGAATAAGTGGGTGAACTTGTTGTACCAGATATTAAAGTCTTAATATCAGAAAAATTAAATCAGAAAGCTATAGTAATTAACACAGTGTGATAATGGTACCTGGTTAGACAGGTAGACCAATGGAACCAATGTGTTGGGAATTCCCACAAAGGAACTAGGAAAAGATTGATTGTTCTACAACCCTGGTAACAAATTGTCATCTGAGCCAGTTTTAAGCTTGCTCAAATAATCAACGGTAACTGGCTGCAGCAAACACAATTTTGCAAACCAATCAATTGGTATCTTCCTTCTTTTCTGAAAGTCACCTAATCCATGCTAGACTCGTTTCAATAAACATAGTTCTAATTCTGAGTGCCAATCAACGAATAACTGTTTTATCTGAATTAACCACATTTCCAGATAATATCATTCAAATTTTTCAAAATGTGTGCTTTCTAAAACCTTAAAGAAAATCTATTCTTCTCAGAGACAGGTCTTGATGAGCAGACTTCTCCCTTATTCTAGTAAACAATAAATAACAGCATTGTCTATTTATTTTATGGTAAGTGGTTATCTCATCATCCTTTAATAAACTGTGTGAGGAATTAAGAAACAGATCTCCACATAAATGGATGCTTGATTTGTAACAGAAATGGTATCAGAGGTAAGTGAGGAATGAATTGTGCTGAGATAGTTGGCTGATCTCTATCACATAACATGTTACAAAATGAATTTCATGTGTATGAAGACCTTAAATGTAGAAGTCAAAATTTTGAAGCTTTTCTAACATAATGTAGAATATCTTCATGATCTCAGCTGAAGGAGGGATTTCTTAAACCAGTACACACAGAAGAAGCTGGCTATCCAGTTTGGACAGAACCTGGCTGGGAGATTTAATAATTACAGACACTGATAGGCCTAGGCATATCCAGAGTCATTGCATTCCCTGCTCAGGACAAACATTCTGTGACTGGTTATCTCTGGATGTGTTAGGAATTCCAGATGCGTACCAAAAAGGATTTCTTAGCTGTGTATCCAGAAAGGCAGCCCATCTGAGCAGGGGTTCTACTCATCTGTGTAACCCTGGGCTTGTTGACAGAAATAGAAGTAATGAAGACTTACTAGAACTGAGGAGGTTAAAAAGATGACAGTTAAGTCATCCATGTCCCCATAAAGAAACTGGGGACTGATTCCCTAGCCTCTTTACTGTGGTCAACTTTCTGATTTCCACTGGAATATGTTAGGACTTTTAAATTCTCCTCATGGAATCTACCTATCCTCAGGCCCTGCCCCAATCCACCACACCTCCCCTTTGTTAGAGATGTATTATAGCTGGCACTGTAACTCAGAGGACCCCTGGGAGTCAGGAACCAGACAGGGAACTGTAAGACCAGGATCTCATTCCATCCCCATCCTAACCCCGACCTTGGCAAGTCAGAGGACCACTCTGCTTTGCTCGCGAAGTAGAAGAAGTGACTGACAAACAGGTTTCTTGTGGGCTACTCTAAGGCTGATACCCAGAGATCCAGCAATTGTTTGTAAACTAAAGCAACTTACACCAAACTGAAGACTATGTTGAACAATAGAACAAATGTTTGCATTCCCCATGTAACATGAGAGTTATCTCTATTTAAAAGAAATTGCCTCTAAAGTAATAGTAACCACACAGGAAAGGATTTGAGTGTATTTGACTATATTAAGTTGGAACCAAATACCATAACAAAAATAAAGGGAAGACACATATATGTAAGAGGATATTTGCACCACAGATTCAGGAGGCAGTACCCAGAATAGATAAGGAATTCCTACAAAAAAGTTTTTTAAAATGGACAACTCAATAAAGGAATGGGCAAAATATTTGAACAGGCAAATCACAAGAAGACAGCCACATTGCTCATAAATATATGAAAAGATCTTCAACTTAATTAGTAAACAGAAAAATGCTAATTAAAACCACAATAAGATTACCTTCTCAATTGTTCAGCAACAATGAAAAAGTCTGACAATATCTAGTGCTGCAGAGAATGTACTACAATGGGTAATCTCATTTATATTTAGTGGGAGTATAAATTGATATGCTGTTTTTTGGAAAAAAAAAAAAAACTTGGCATTTGTAGTAAAGTTGACAATATTCATAGGCTGTGATCCAGAAACTAACTCTGTTTCTAGGTATAGTACCTAAAAAACACTTGGGAAATAGTATTCAGATACCTTTACAAGAATGTGGATGTGAGAATTATATTCTTTGTCCCAAATAAAAAACAACCTAAATACCTACCAAAGTAGTATGGATAAATAAATGGTGGAATATTAAAGCAATTGAAGAGCAGGCAACAATGCAAATGAAATAATGAAATCTTTGCAGGAAAACATGATGGATGTCATACAGAAATTGGCAAAAAGCCTGATTAAAAATACATGAAATATGATTCCATTTATAGAAAGTTCAGAAGTAGGTAAAGCTAACCTATATTGATTAGGGAGACATACTTAGTGGGCAAAGCTATTAAAAAGGCAGAAAGGGTTTATGACAAAATTCTGAAGGGTAGTTATCTCTAGAAGGACACGGATGGATTGTGATTTCGGAGGAGCCTCTGTGTGCGATGCTGTGAATATTTTATTTACTTAATATGGGTAGTGATTTTGGTTTACTTTATTTTTAATTTTAAAATTTTACTTACATGCTTTATGCTCTTTTCTGTGTGTATATCATAACAAGAATTAAAATAAAATAAGATAATTGGTGATCTGTGTCACCGTAGTTGTGAAGTCTGATTGTAGCGGGTCAAAGAAGGAATGCGCAGTGAGTCAGTAGGAGACATGGCTCAGAGGCCACTCTATCAGCAGGGTGAATTTGGATCAAAGTAAACAGAAGAACCTGAGGCAAATTGCCATAAACAATAAGGACATACATTCTCCAATACAGTAGTGGTTGAGTGGCCGCAGCTCCTGGAATCAGGGCTGGTTCCTTTCCTCTGTAGTTTTGTTCCCATGTTTTTACAGGTGTGGTTGTTGTCACCCTCCAGGCTTTGAAGCAAGGTGGCTAAAAGAGTTACAAGCATGACATGTGGCATTCTCTTTCTGATTAATTTATAAAGATCTAGGAAGCCTTCTCCCATACTTCCTCTCACATTGCTTTGGCAAGTTGGGCATCACCATATGCATATTGTAAACCAGTCTTTATCAAAAAAGATTGATATTGAACTGATTCTGTTTGATGGGAGGCATGTTGGTGAATGAGTCACCACTACCACTATTGAGAACTGCAGAGGGTCTGAGATTTACTTGCAAGTGAGCAAATTAGCCTGCCACAGTTTATAGAGATTGCTATAAGACATGAGATTATTCATTAGAGAGGAAGGACAGTTTCTTACTCAAGGTGAGAGAATAGCCTGTGTCAGAAATTTTGCACCAGTTCTCTGAGGCCCAGCCCCTTAATGTACAGTAGAAAGAGGGTCGGTGACACCTGCCCACACAATGAGTACATTACAGGAGAAGGTCTGAGTTTAGGGAATCTGAACATTTTATCTTGGCCTATAGAGCATGCCCTCTCTTCATTAAAACAGAAACACTTGGGACGCCTGGGTGGCTCAGTTGGTTAAGCAGCTGCCTTCGGCTCAGGTCATGATCCCAGCGTCCTGGGATTGAGTCCCACATCGGGCTCCTTGCTCAGCAGGGAGCCTGCTTCTCCCTCTGCCTCTGCCTGCCATTCCACACCCCCCTCTGATAAATTAATAAAATCTTAAGAAAAAAAAAAAATAAAACAGAAACACTATCACTATCTTCCAAGGCTATTAACTCCATGAACTTCCTTGAAAGTATATTCTAAAATAAAGGCTAGTTAGTGTCCTTGCTCAGAGGAAGAACAGAAATGTGGGAGACTCCTGGATAGCAAAGTTGTCTATAAATGAATAAAGCAAATGAAAGCAGTTTGGAAATGCCTGATTTGGCTTAAAGGCAGGCAGTTTCCCTAAACAGTGCCAAGATATTAATCTTGCAAGGGTAAAAGCTTAATGGAGGCTGGAGGAAATCTATAATCATTGGAATTCGGAAGTCTGGATATTTCTAAAATATGTACTTACAGGTTTTGATTTTTAAAATAATACTTAAAATATATATTTACAGACTTAGATTTAAAAAAAATTAATGTTATATCTCATTTGCTTTGAGAGATAGTTTGCCCTGAAAGAGAGTGCTTTTATGGCATAAAACTAAATCTGGAAAGGAATTACCCAGTAAATTAGTACTGTGTACAAATACTCACTGTAGAAATAACAAAACATAAAATAAAACAGAAATCATTAAACAAGTCACTGTCCTAAACATTTTTGAACTTATGAAATATTTATATGACTAATTGTTACTTCTAATTCTTAGTACTTGGCTAGACTATGTGGCCCTACTTCTATCAGTATGCAAGTATGACAAAGCACAATTCTTACTCAGACCTTCCTCTAATGAGCTTTGCTCTTCATCTGTAGAGTGAGGATATGGGACTAAGTTATCTCAGAGACCCTCGTAGCTCTGAACTGCTGTGGCTATGTTATTTGCTGAAACTTCCCCTTCCTAACATTCACTACTCTTTCCCATTTTACCTCTCCAGATATACACCCCAATCTAACATGTGTGAACCTCTTTAAAGGCTGCAAGCATTTTGAATTTCTCAGTCTTCCTAGGGTAAACAAAAGTGGTCACCATTTTCAACTGCAAAACAAAAACAAAAAACCTTGTTGCTCAGAGGGATCAAGTGACATGCGTAGGGTCAGTTTTTTTTTTAGATCAGACATATATTTAGTAAGTAGCAGAGTCAGTACTCTGCTTAGTGCCACAGTCTGAATCCTGGACTTGCTAGTCTCTGATGTGATTGTTTTTAGAGAATCTTCAAAATTTCTTCCTGTATACAAGGAACACAGTCATCAAGGAAAGTCATTCCCTGGTTGTTAGGATGACAAAGGCTATCCCAGAGCGGACCTCTTCATGAGAGTTCAGTTGGCTTCAGAAAGGACCCAGGAATTATGAAACTAAGTGGAAACATTTTTTTCACTAAGGTTTGCTCAAGTTCATCAAGACTTTTACAAACCTCTCATAATATGGACAAAGTTACTGTAAATGAAAACCAACGGGTAAAGATCATTCTTATATCTTCTGTGATAGTTCTTTAATTAACAGTCCTGTGGAGTCTGTCTCTGCTTGAATTTTTCTGCAATTAATTTGGTCACGTATGAGGCTGTATGTATCTGTGTGTGTGTGTATGTCTGTGTGTGTGCACACGCATGCACCATTATGAGAAAAAGGGGGACATATTCATTTGGCTCATAACTAGAAGAGCCATTAGACAAAGACACATGATATTGAATTATTATTATTGGTTTATGTCTCTTTCCCCTACCAGATGATGCAACCCTTGAAGCAGGGATCATAGTCTCACCTGTCTCCAAACATAGGACTTGGCATTTGGTAAATTCCAACAAATGGTGGTTAAGAAACAAATCACGTGGGACGCCTGGGTGGCTCAGTTGGTTAAGCAGCTGCCTTCGGCTCAGGTCATGATCCCAGCGTCCTGGGATCGAGTCCCACATCGGGCTCCTTGCTCAGCAGGGAGCCTGCTTGCCTGCTTCTCCCTCTGCCTCTGCCTGCCATTCTGTCTGCCTGCACTCGCTCTCTCCCACTCTCTCTCTCTGAAAAAAAAAAAAAGAAACAAAGCACGTGAATTAACCTGTCCAGTCTGTTCACTTTATAGATGAGAGAAAATGAAGTCCAGGAAGATGAGAAGCCTGAGTGCATACAACTAGTTAGTAGCAAAGCCATGTAGCAAACCTAGGTTTTGACTCTTATAGTACACTAATAACCTAAACACTTTACCATTTTCAAACTATACAAGAAGTGTTTCTTTAAAACACCATCCCATATGACAGTGATGTTAACTGTATGTAGTTAAATAAGGTGTGGTACACACTAGGTGCCCTTAGTCTGGAAAAATAGAACCACCTCATCTAAGATTAGCCTCTGTGAATAGGATGGGATAGGTTTGTGAGACACACCTCAAACTGATTTTGTATTGCTGTTATCTTCATATTGGACTTGAAACTGAACTGTAGTCTCAATGCTGCTTTGAAAGGATGGTGACTACATCAAAGAAAAGTGAAACTCCTACTCAATTATGAGAGAGATGCCTTAGACAGACCGAGAAAACCTTGTATTTCTGTATGCTTTTAGCAAAATATTCTCACTTGCTTCCCATTAGCTCCTTTGATCTCAAACAGCCTATGGAATGGGCAGGGCAGCTCTTAACAGCCCTCATTTAAAGATGAGGAACTTGAAGATGGGAAAAATTAAGTAATCGTCTTACCTTAAGTTCTTATAAATAGTAAGTGGATCTCTAACCTTAAGATCGGATATTGCACCTGGTTCTACTACTAACTAGTTGTGACTTCGGGCAAATTCCTTCTCAACTAGACTCAGTTTCCATTCCTTGTCTGTGTTGTCTGTGTGCTGATACCCAACTGTGAAGATTAAAAGAGAATTGCCTGAAATGCATAGGGCATGCTCAATAAAATGTCCTCTAGTTTATGTCCTAAGTATTGAGTGAGGTTATATTGTTCTTAATAATGTTTGCAAGAATCTTTTATATTCACCAGAAGAAAGATGCCATTTTATCAATTGATGGTATTATTTGAGATGGAATTCTCACAAGTACCTTCTGTTAGGACAATTGTTTTTGAAACAAGTACATTGTGGGGGTGGAAATGGTAAGAGAGCAGAGGATTGCTGGTGGCCCAGATGATGAGACTACACATTTGCATAAGAACACTTGAAATCAGTTGCAAAGTTAAAGCAAATCCATAAGGAAGAAAAATGAAGTTTGTAGCGCTAGCAATGGCCTTCAAACAGTGTTTTTCATAACGTAGCTCCCAAACTGAGCTCTATGGGCAAACAAGCAGAAGACAGCAAGATTTGCTAACATTTATTCATAGTGGTAGATGGGTCATGGTGACCAACTCAAGCAACACGAGAAAATAATGCCATGGAAGACTCTTTTACTTCACAGGGTGAAAGTAATTCATTTGGCCACATCCTGGTTCTCCGACTTGCCAGATATATGATCTTAGCTGAGCTTATAACTATCTCTGAGAGCATTTCTTCGTTTGTAAAATAGGAACTAGTACTTCAAATTTAGAATCTTTATTTGAGAATTAAATGCAACAAGGTGTGCAAAAGTACCTGAAATCCCTGGTAGACAATAGTTTCTCTAAAACGTTTCCTAAAACTGCCATTGTCTGTCCTTAAATTTTATACCAGTTGCCAAATCTTTGGATATCAGAGATCTTCCTTTTTCATTCATTAGCATAAATATGAAAAGAATATTTATAGTCATTTAATTTCTACCAGATATTAATAAAAATGTAGTTTTAAAAATTACTCATTACTCATTATAACAAATAACATATTATACCAACATATATATTATTGATACTTATTAATTATGGTATATAGTATATAATAACAACATAGCCTTTATATAGTGAAATATATTCCATAAATTTATATTTTATAATATTTTAATAATATAAATTTTATTTACATATTTTAATAATAGATACGTTATTTTGATACATACATTATTTTAATGTCTTTTAATAATACAAATATAATAGAAGATTAAAACTTATCTAAAGTTATAAAATCATGAACGAATAAATTAAAATGAATGTTCCAGTACAAAATTTAATGAAATACATGGAAAATTATGCAGAGCTGACTAATGAGCTAAGCCAACTCCTTGGCTCTTAGTAAATGTCATAGAAAGCAGACAATTTATTCCCAGATGCTGTGATCTCTGTTACTTAATTGTTGGAATAATGAATTTTGAAAATAAGAAAAAGACAAATATCTAAGAAATAAAATATGAAAATGATCAGTGTAATTACTAAGCTGAATAATTAATCATGGGTGATCAAAGATCTAAAGCTTATCTCATTTGTATGAAACATTCTCTGGCAAATAACAATAGTATAGGATAAATAAAATAGTTTAGGGGCACCTGGGTGGCTCAGTGGGTTAAGCCTCTGCCCTCAGCTTAGGTCATGGTCACAGGGTCCTGGATCGAGCCCCTCATCGGGTCCCTGCTCAGCAGGGAGCCTGCTTCCTCCTCTCCCTCCGCCTGCCTCTCTGCCTACTTGTGATCTCTCTCTCTCTCTCTGTCAAATAAATAAATAAAATCTTAAAAAAAAAATAGTTTGGAGCCCTGTGTAATCTAGAGCAAGTGAAAAAGAATCTGACTCAGTTTTGTTTTTGTTTTTTTTTTTTTTTTTTGGTTTTTTTTGGGGGGGGGCATTAGAGGTTTATTAAATCAAGATTTTAAATTATATCCATCTACAGTCTGTAAACAGATAAGTACACATGTGAGTAAAAGGCTCTTAGATTGGAAGTGGTGGAAAAACGAAAAGGAAGAATCATTCCTCACTGGAAGAAAGAGAAGTAGGAAGGGGAGTACAGATCCCTTCGTACACGGGCACCTCATCATTCTGTGGGCCAATGCCATGGGGCCAGGTTTTAAGAGTTAAATGAAACACCAGTTGTCTCTGGTGTGGTTTGGTTTGTTTTTACAGGAAAGCTAGAGAAAGTAATATCAAACTTACCAACTTTTTATTGAGCTTAAAGTACTGTGTATGAATAAGCTGGCAAACTCTTAGTAATTATTGTCTTCTCCTAGAGTAGCTCACACTTCTGTGTCTTATGAATCTCATATCACTAGAATTTGACAAATTTTCTCACTCATTGCTGATACTTACCAAACATCTGTAAAATAAGACCAAGTAGAGTCCAAATTCATTGTTTTAAGTGGTGTTACCTCAAGATTATTATTGTCACTTTAATTCTATATCGCTTAGCAACTTGAAAGAAAGAAAAAGACTTCAAAGCCTAGTATTGTCTCATTTTCTTTCTTGAAACCCTGAAAATTATCTATTTCAAAATATGTTGACCCTTGCTACTTACATAATTCCTTGAACAACTGCTTATTCACCATTTCATGTATCAGTCTATCATTAATCTAACCAGATTTTAATTCCCGGAGTTTTGCTTAAATGGTAAATGTCTTTTCACCCTCCATAAGACTTTGGTTGCCCATGTTTTTTAAATAAATTGTTGTTCATGACAACAAAAATCTGGGTCTTGTCCTTTTCCGACTTTGAATCAACAGAGGCAAGTCACCAGTAACCAATAATCCTTGCTTTCTGTAATAGAAGACCAATCCTCTTGTCAGATAGTTTACTATTTGCCAGCCTCCTTGACTAGTTCTATTTCTCAATAATGGAGATTTTCGTCTTCTATTCAGGAACTAGCACAACAGTGTCTGGCTTGCCCAGCTTCAGTAAATATTTGAGGAATGATTAGGTGAATGGGACAAACATTGCTAACACTCAATTCTTCATCCTGACCTGCCAAATAGAATCCTGTACTCCCCTTCCTACTTCTCTTTCTTCCAGTGAGGAATGATTCTTCCTGCTAGGAAGGAGATTAAGTTGATCTACATACTGAAGAGCCTCCTCCTGTTGGAGTAGCTGCAAGATTAAGGAAAGTGGCTAAAATTTTGTGAAGTGTTGCTGCGTATTGGTTATTCAGGCCTCTTTTAAGTCCATATGGATAAAAATTAAGAATGAAATGCCTGGGGCACCTGGGTGGCTCAGTGGGTTAAGCCGCTGCCTTTGGCTCAGGTCATGATCTCAGGGTCCTGGGATCGAGTCCCAAATCGGGCTCTCTGCTCAGTAGGGAGCCTGCTTCCCTCTCTCTCTCTCTCCTGCCTCTCTGTCTACTGTGATCTCTCTCTGTCAAATAAATAAATAAAATCTTAAAAAAAAAAAAAGAATGAAATACCTGTAATTATTTTCACCTGTTGAACGATGTTGGTGGGCTCATGTACTGATCCACACAGGTCTCTGTGCTTTAAGACTGTAATTAATGGGAGGAATGAAACTATGGATCAATTAAAGTCTGAGAGAATCTTGGGGTCAGTTGTTTAATAAGCAGAGATTTTGACATCAGTAGCCTGTGGATTCTAATGAGCCCCGAGGCTGGGTGGTTGCTGTAGTAGTTCTTTATTTCCCCCCAAGCTGCCCAAACCTCCCACAGTCCAATCTTAGTCTACTGGCTAAATTTGAGAATCCAAACTTGGTGTCATATCTCACAAAGTGGAAAGGGAACTCGGTCTAAGAAAATCAATATGAATATACACAACAGAAAAAAATATTGTACAAGGTATTTATTGCTGTGTTATATATAGCAAACAGGAAATAGACCCTAATGTCTAATAATGTAGAACTAAATACATGTTTTGGTCTATGATGTGTCATTACGTGACCAAGTAATCATGCTGTGAAAGAAAATTTACTAACATAAACAAGTATCTGTACTATAATGTCTAGGTAAGAAGTTATAAATTGTTTTTATCAAATGATCCATTGAATATAAGCTTATTTATATAATGTACACATATACATATATATGTAATATAATTTCCAAAAATTCCACACTGAGCATATTACTTTTGTGTACACACACACACACACACACACACACACCCCTCGGGTTTTTTTAAAGGGAGGGGGGAGAAGCGCCTCATAGCTCAGTTGGTTGAGCTTCCAACTCTTGATTTCAGCTCAGGTCATGAGCTCAGGTTCCTAAGATAGAGCCCCCAGTCGGGCTCTGCACTCAGTGGAACGTCTGTTTGGTATTCTCTCTCCCTCTCTCCCCTTCCCACTGTGCTTTCTCTCTGTGTCTCTCTGTCTCTCTCTCTCTCTCTCTCAAATAAATAAATCTTTTTAAAAAATCAAGGGAGGGGGGATGCACTGCATCTTTATTTCTTAAGATCCAGTGGTGAGAACTTGGTATTGAAGAAAGCCCATGTTATTGACATTAAATCATTGACTCTGTTAACAATCATTTCACCCTCCAGAAAAGAAAACAACCGTGCCTCGGGCCAGGAGAAAGAGCGGTGAAAAGAGGAAAGGAGGCCACTGCTCGTATGTCCTGTTACATGGAATCTGCCTGAGCATGCTGTGTGGAAGCTGCCAAACATCTTTTCTCAGAGAAATATTGATGCCGGCTGCTGGCTGATGAAATCTGCCTGACCCTCTCTTTTTGTCTGCCTTCCTCCTCCGCCTCCAGTGCATTGTGCAAGAGAAAGCTTAAACTATCTTCCTGTCAGGTGGGACTAGAGGGTAAGGACCAGGTGGCCTGCTCCTTTGGCTCAGGTGCAGCTGCTGAGGGAGCGGGCCAGGCCCTGGCCCAGGGCACACACTGTCCCTCAGTAAGGGCTGGCTAGTTAGGCACAGTGTGCTCACTTTATGTCCCCAAGCCAAGAGTTTCAGGGTGGAGGAGCCAGATTCTTCTGCTAGGGGGTTGAATGACTATTGGGAGCATGTGGAGCAGATTAATTCATTTGTAAGGGGAATCTTACCTCACAAGTTCTGATCAGAGACCCTTTAGCAGCTATTACAAAAGCTGGGGCATAGAAAAGAACCGTGGAACAGCAGGAGATTATAGCAATTCAATTGATAACTGACTGGATATTTAATAAGGCAAAGCACTTTCTAGGTGCTATGAGATGAACAGGGCAGTCAGAGTGGCTCCGTCTACCAGAATCTTCCAGTTCCTGCCTGGGTGGAGGAGTCGTATGACTTGTCTATGGTAGGAGACCCTGGGGTGAGCTTTGGAAATCCAACCAGTTATACATTGTCCCAAGATCAATATTACTTAAATATAGACACTCTGGCCTTCTGCATTCTGGTGCAGTTAAGTTGGTAAAAGCTAGTTAGAAGAGAACAGTGGGTAGAGTACAGCCTCGGTAACAGGATGAATGGTTCCAGTCCTAGTTCAGCTGCTTACTGAAATTTGTGGTTTGGAGTAAGCAAACTCTCACCAACTTCATCTTTCCCTAAGTTCCACCAGTTCTAGCGTTTTGTGATTCTCATAAAAACATCATTTCTGTGGAAGTCAGCGAAGGGTACCCGTGTTATAACTGTATCCTTCCAGCGGAAATCATGGTTTCAATCACAGATAAAAGACCACGATGACTCTTGATGACTTTTTTTCCATCTCTTTCTTGTCCCCTATCTTTTTGATTCCTCGCTGCAACCCCACTCAATCAAAACTATATTGTGCTCTTTGCTGTGTCAAATTCCACAGCAGTGCACACTGACATGACACCTGGAGTAACCACAACAGCAACAAAATTTGGAAGTGAACTCCCACACAGATGGCCAGATAACGAGGCAAAATAAGATTAGTGCCTTGTCTTACAAAGAAAAAGACAAAAAGACAGATTCAGAAGACGGAGAGGATACAATCTGGCCTGAGGAAAGGGTAGTAGGAGAGGGGTCATTCCAGCTGCACCTCGAAGAAGGCAGAAACATGGAATTATGTGTTAATGAGAATGGTGGGGAGAAGGAGGGCAGGGCATTCTGATCAACTTTACAACATTACAGAAATATGGGCATGGGAGGGCGTGCATGGAGAAGAGTGCACAATTCACTGAGTCACTGGACCTACGTCTGCAATTGCTGATTACACCAGATGGCAGAAGGCCTGGAACACTAGTGTTGAAAAAAAATCCACTGTGCGGTTGGCACTGGAGGCCCTCTAAGTGTTTCTGATTAAAGGTGTGGCATGATTAGAAATGAGTGTGTGCTGGCTTCATGACCCAGGCAGAATGTTTTAAAAGTTAGGACTTTGTCAAAAATTAAAGAAATAAAATAAAATAAAATTTAAGAATTTGTCTAAGGAAGTAATGAGGAGACCTAAGTAAGATGGCGGTGTTGGGGGGTGAGGTGGTGGCAGCAGACGGTAGATACAACCAGGGAAAAATCTGCCGGACTCTGCCGCTGAGTAACAATAGAAGGACATGAAAGACATCAGAGCTGAAACAGAAATTTTGAGCCATGTTCAGCAGGCAGATGCTGCAGGAGCCATGGAGGTCAGGAACAGAGGCTGACGTGGAAGTCCATGAAGACAGATAGATCACATCGAGCTTCAGGGACACAATACTGAGGTTGATTAGTTAGAAAAGTGGGTCAGGAGCTGAGACCCCAGTCCAGGTTAGCCTTCCAGGGTTGGTGATCATCACTGGTAGGTGCTGACTGAAGCCTTAAGTGTACATGAGAAGTAGGCAGAGAAGACTGAATAAGGGAAAAAGAAGAGAGGAGGGTCTTCTGCCCCATGCCTTCCTGGAGCTCTGGTTGGTGGGTCTGGCCAGTGCACGGAGAAGCACAACTTTGTGGGTTTCTTGGATGCATTCACAGCAGTGCCTAGTCCACTCCAAAGCTCCACCAATTGGTTTGGATCAGAGTGTGACCACAGAAATCTGATCTAGGCCAGACTAAGCTCAGAGGTCAAGTCTGCTTCAAAGAGGGCACGGACCACGGGACTAGGCAGCTTAACTTGCTCCCTCTTCAACAGATATTAGAGAATGATGAATCTACAAATGCTTTATAAGTCTAATATTATCAGACCATGATTATTGCTGCTGCAAATGTGTAGAGAATAGTCATAATTAAAATGATAGATCACTTAAAATAAGTGAGGTCTTGGCAATCAGCCTGCTCAGTCGTGTTGTCTCTCAGCTGAGAAGGTTGAGGCTCAGGGAGGGGAACCACATGCCCACAGGCAGACGGAGTCAGGGCAGAGCTCAGACCCCTGGGCTCTTGCTCAAGTCCTCTTTCCCTTTTTTATCCAAGTTAATTCCTCCCCTCACCCTTGCTTTTTTGCAATCTATTTTACACAATGCAATATTCAGTAGAGAAAGGTCTTCTGTATTCCCTCTCACTTTTAACTCTGTTTGAAGGCATTTTGGAAAAGTTACCAGCAAGTTGGGAAATGGGAAAGAGTTAAAGAAATAGCGGAAGGGTCAGTTCAAGTCAGCTGAACTTGAGTGTTTATTTAATGCAATAAAGATTTCCCTGGGTGCTGTGGGAGCTGAGGTGAGTCAGAGGGCTCTGTCCTCCAGAACCTTATGGTCCCTGTCGGTGAGACAGACCTGCAGACAGCTAAGGCAAGGCTGAATGAGATAAGAACTACCCTGGAAAAGTAAACGAATTTCATATTTTTGGTTTTGTTCACTTCCTGAATGGCTAGGAAATGGGGAGGCTCTAATGTTTGCCACCTCCCTACATGCTTGGAAGAGAAAAGAGACGTCATCTTGAAATAGCTGTTTTTCCACTGGGCCAGGCATTCTAAGATCCTATTTTAAAAAGTAGAACAAACCTCTCTCTCTACCTGTCTTTATTACACTCTCCAATCCAAGGGCCTTCACAGTAGACCCAGGAGAGGCAGGGGAACATCCTATGACCCAGCACACCCAGGACAAGAAGCTACAGGGTTTTGGGACCATTGCCAAGCCGTGAGATGAACCTGATAGGGTTCCTAAATAACAGCATGGCCTCAGCCTCAGGCCTGACTTCATGCTATTCCAGTCGTGTGACCTGTCTCCTCCACTGATCTAAGATAACACTTATCACATTCTGCCTTGGAATCAGGTTACTCATGTGTGTGCCTGCTTCCGCCACCAGACGAGAAAGCAGTGACCATGCCTTACTCAACTCTCTCCCCCAGAGCACTTGGCCCAGACACTGGTACTTTGTGCACACCCACTAAGTGTGCAGGGTTGGCTGGAATTTTGACAGGCCTTGTCATTTTTCATTGGTAAAACTTATGGCTCTTCTTGCCGGGTTTGAGGAGGATAAAACACACATTGTGTCGAAAGCCTGGATCTGATTTCAGAGACCAGCGCTCTGAGAGAAATACTGACTGCAGTTAACTCCCTGTGGAACTCTGGGCCAGCCTTTTCCTTCCACACCTAGGTTTCTGTCAGTAGTGAGAGGGATTCACAGGCGTTGTTCTTATAGTACTTGCTTTTTATGATTCTATGATTTTGTAAGGTAAATTCAAATGGAAACATCCCGTTTGGTTCCGTTTCTCTTTATCTCTGCTGATCGTTGACCTAACAAGATGTATTGCAGTCAGTCAGTCATTCTGATTTGAAAAAAGATTTATTTTATTTTTTAAAAAGATTTTATCTATTTATTCGACAGACAGAGAGACAGCGAGAGAAGGAACACAAGCAGGGGGGAGTGGGAGAGGAAGAAGCAGGCTTCCTGCTGAGCAGGGAGCCCCATGCGGGGCTTGATCCCAGGACCCCAAGATCATGACCTGAGCCGAAGGCAGATACTTAAAGATACCCAGGCACCCCGAAAAAGATTTATTTCAAAGGAAGAGCAAAGGCAATGAGGCTGTAAGAGAGCAAGCAACTGTACCGTCCCTCAATGAGAATAACCATTCATTAACTGAGTGCTCCCTTTCAAGCTTGGAACAAAAACTCCTTTATACAGATTGAAGTATTTATTACAACCCCAAGGTGAACTTTGATTGGCGGGTGAGGAAGCATCTTGGGATATTAGGAAATTCTTGGACATAACAGAACCCCTCAGTGGTAGAGTCAGAATTCCAAATGAGACTGACCTTCTTTATCTACCACTCTGCTCTTTTCCATCCACATCGAGCACATCACTTAAGATATTTGGGTCTCAGTTTGGCTATCACATGGAATTAATAATACCCCATAGCATTCATGGAGAAGTTAAATCCTATATCTAAAATGGAAACAGCTTTGCTTAGGACCTGCAGGACCTAAGCAAATCTAAGAGACTATTGAATGGCCGAGTAGTCACACTAGTAGCCCAGGTGATCAAGCCTGCTTCCTAGTGACACTGGGATCGCAAGCTGTTGATCTCAGTAACAAAAATTTCTTCGTCCTGGTTTTGCTCAGTGCCTCGTCATTTTATATCCCCAGATCAAGGTATTAAATCACGTCTTTCGTGAGTTCAAGTTTATGTGCCTACAGAATTAGAGGTCAGAATTAGAGGTTAGAAAACAAAGGAAATCTAGAGGCGCCTGGGTGGCTCAGTCGTTAAGCGTCTGCCTTTGCCTGCAGTCTCGTCTGGTCATGATCCCAGGGTCCTGGGATTGAGCCCCACATGAGTCTCTCTGCTTGGTGGGAAGCCTGCTTCTCCCTCTCTCACTCCCTCTGCTTGTGTTCTCCCTCTCACTGTGTCTCTCTCTGCCAAATAAATAAATGTTAAAGAAAAAAAAAAGAAAAGAAAAGAAAACTAAGGAAATCTAAGGATTATTCCTTGATTATTTTTTGATTTTAAGGTATCAAAAATTTTCAATATGATATTGCTTACAAGGATACTGTGAAACCAGTACTCTCATTTATAGGGAGTTATTTTATAATTCAGCTTGTCAATATTATCTGATGACGTTCATACATACATACTTTCGACCCACTAATTATTTCTCCAGTAACATATTGTAAGAGGGAGTGATAATTTGGGAGATACATGGATATGCTTGTCTCTTTTGCATTTTTATAGGCCTGACTTCCTTCCAAGTCAGCGCAAGCATTCATTTACTGTTTGGGGGGATGCAGAGTGGGCAAGCAGAAAAAGTAATTAGGATAGGTACAACAGCAATGCAGAGAGAGTAGAAGTTAATATTCGGTTTCTGGCAACCGAAATAGGAATTTTATGTCCACAGGGAAAGAGTGAGACGTAAAGCAGACTCGCAAAGAGAGGGAAAGGTTTCAGCATTCCCTTTTCCCTACTCTAGCATTAAGGCCTGGAAGACTCGGCAACAGATTTTTATTTAAGGATGATAGTGGTCATTTAAAAAGAGAAAGAGGGGAAACCCAACCCTGCCAGCCCCAATGGCTGAAAGAGGAAGAGGGGAACCAAGAGCAGAGCAGATACCAGTCTTCTCTTAACCATCCAGGAGCCAACGGTATTGTCCTATGCAAAGAGTCGTGGGGGATTACTTTAGAAAGGCCCAACTAAGCAGGGGAAGACCCAGAGACAGCTGGAATCCTGGTCTGCTCTCATGTGCAAAGCATCCAGGAGACTAAAGCCCTAGAGATCTCCAGCCCTCAACTTGGTGCCTCTCCCACCACTGTACCCACAGAGAGGTTGAGACGGCCCAGGGAGGTGGAAGTGCCAGAGGAACACAGCCATGAACTTTACACAACTGCTTACATGGTGGAGAAACGTCCACAAAGCTTACATGTCTTATGATGAAGAAATGTTTAGTTGAAGTGCCCCCTCTAGACAGAGAATTTTGTGAGGAAGCTGACATAGAATCTAAAAAAAAAAAATATGGTGGCATGAAAATCTGATCTTTTCTCTTTGCACTGCTTGTTACCTTTTGATTTTTGGAATGTTTACATTTTTAAGAACATTTTTAAGAACTATAGTTTAATAAACTATTAAGTTTATTTTGCAAATAAACTTAAGTGTCCTGCAATGGCATTGAACTTTTTATAAATGAGGCCTATACATTTTTTTTTTTTTTGTACTTCATTCAAAATCAGTTTGAAAATTCCTCATCTAAGTATGCAGGGAGGGAAGCTTTAAAAAACTTCAGCTCTGAAACTTTTGGAATAAAGTAATTACAGAAAATAAAGTTTACAAAGAGGAAGATGTTGAAATTTATCCTTATAAGAGCAAAACAAACCAAAAAAGTACAAACTTTATAAAAAAAAATTGACTCTGGGATTAGGTAATTGTGTTTTAGAATATGTAGACTTGTGGAAAGAGATTTTTATTTTTCAGGAGGCTCTAAATTACGTTAAATACATTTACATTCTGTTTTAGAATAAAATGAAGTCAAGAAGAAACTTTATTTTGTTGTATCTAAGTTTGGTGAAACTTTCAACCAATAAAGAAAGAGGCGACTTTTTAAAAAGTTTTGGCTTGTAAAAATATTTATTGATGAAAGGTATTCTAAATGGGAAAGACAGTATTTTTGAAGGCATATGGCTGAAATGTTAACATATTTTTATATGAAATAGAATAGAATCTGTCTCTTATTTTGTGAGTTTTGCACTGAACTCATGAAATATTTGAAGTGCTATGAAGAGTGTTTTGTCCATAAAAACTTGTCTGTACAGAAGATCAACTAAAAGCCAACAATTTCAACTGTATTAATAGTTAATTGCAACTTTGAAGAAATATTTTAGCTAATTGTTTGAAAAAGTTAAAATGTCATATTGAAAATAATATGTTCTTTAAGAAACACCAGTATCATGTATTAGAAGTAGATATAACTAAAACATTAATAGTTTGTGAACTTGCAGAAACAATAATCAATTATTATTATTTAATTAAGAACCAATAATTAAATGAAAATTAATAATTAATAATAATTATTGCCTTTGGCTCAGGTCATGATCCCAGAGTCCCGGTCTGGAGCCCCACATCAGGCTCCCTGCTTAGCTCCCGCCCACTCTCCCTGCTTGTGTTCCTGCTCTCGCTGTCTCTGTCAACTAAATAAATAAAATCTTAAAAAAAATATATTACATAAGGTTGTTGAATTCAGATAATATGAAGAAATTAAAAAAAAATTTCAATGTAACTTTAAATGCTTCAATGCACATAGATACATGGTACCTAAGTTTTTTAGGGTGAATTTTATTTTTGAAAATAGATTTTGAATAGTACTATTTAAGGTACATATATATCTTAGAACTAATTTCTCTGTCAATAAATAGAAATTTCAAAAATTTGTATAATGAATTTTAGCTCCCTTTTACTCTCAAAATTGTCCTGAATCAAACATTCTATGATCCCTCTAGATATCACATAGACATTTTTCCCTATTGCTATTTCATGTTCAGAACAAAAGCTAGAGGTAAAATAAAATTCAATTTTTAAAAAAAACATAGGGAAAAGACTGTAAGGGATTTTTTTTTTTTTAAAGTGCTAATAGGACTGTGCTAGGTGAGAAAGATGATGGATTTCTTTCTCTTCTTCCATTTGCATTTTAACAATTGAGATCTTGTTATTTTAACAGGGAACAAACTACTCTAGAGGAAAAAAACAACAGAAAGTGTTGGGCACTTCCTGGGGCAAGAGGCACCTGCCAGCAGGCCTGTGAGGGCAGCAAAGGTGAAGATGCAGGCCGGCCAGCATGCCATTTTCTCCACATCTCCAGCACATATGGCTCTCCCGCATCTGTTGGAGCATCAGCTGGTCAAGCTGTTATTTCCTTGCACTCCAGACCCAGCCAAGGTAGCACTGACAAATGAGGTCAGATTTGGGGGCCGAGGTGAGTGAAGCATTTTATATTTATATCCATAGACACACACTCTTGTGTATGTTCCAGTGACTTCAGGGGACTTCCCACAGCCGTGGGTGTCCTGTGTCTAGTGTGAGCTTACTGGCTGGCCCACTGAGTTCCCTGGACACCAATCCCTGGGTGAGGGGGACGTTCCAGGGCTTATGGATTGAGGCGAGAAGTGTATCTTTCTCAATGCCATTTGGCTCTCTTCTGTACTATCTGTTCACTATCATGGTAACATACATGCAGGATTTTTTTGGCAGGATGTTTGTTTTTCCTCTCTCTGATAGTAAGTTCCAAGTTTAAAGACGCACAGAACACAGTGCCTCCACAACATCCAGGCTGGGGCTTTTCTGGGTGATACTCTGACTAATTTAATGCGGGGGTGGGAGGGATAAACATACAGTATAAATAAAATACTTAGGAAAGTGCTTGGTACCAAGTCAGTGCTAGCGCAGTATTGGTTATTACTCTGACACTTTACAGAGGAATCGAGCTTTCTATCTAAACAGGAGAATTTCAGGGGTTCCCGGGGGGGCTCAGTTGTTTAGCATCTTCCTTCGGCTTGGGTCATGATCCTGGGGTTCTGGGACCAAGCTCTATATCCGTCTCCTGCTTGGCAAGAACACTGCTTCTCCCTCCCCCACTCCCCCTGCTTGTGTTCCCTCTCTCCATGTCTCTCTCTGACAAACAAATAAATAAAATCTTTAAAAAAAAATAAAAAGGAGAATTTCAGTGGAAACAAAAAGGAAGTGATGAGAAATGGTAAGAAATAGCAAGATTTAATAGCATAGAAGTCATGCTGAACACATATTACACGCAATACACTGACTGAGGCTCCAGGAATAAAATGATGGAGAGTTTAAACTCACTGCTCTCACAGAATTCACAATCAGTGGATGAAATTCAACCGAGCTAAGAGAGTGTGTATGTCTCCCATTCTTATGCAGAATTCTAGCCTAGCCCTGCTAGTATGTATACAAACTGTTGTGTGTTCAAAGGGGCTTTCAACAAAATTCAAGGAGTTCCAAGGAATGGAGCATATCCTCTCCTCATTAACATTTGCATCATGGATTTTTTTTCCTACCTTACCAGGTCACTTAGCACAAAAGATGAGTTTACGTGGGGCACCTGGGTGGCCCAGTGGGTTAAAGCCTCTGCCTTCCGCTCAGGTCATGATCCCAGGGTCCTGAGATCGAGCCCCGCATTGGGCTCCCTGCTTAGCAGGGAGCCTGTTTCCCCCTCTCTCTCTGCCTGCTTCTCTGCCTACTTGTGATCTCTGTCTGTCAAATAAATAAATAAAATCTTAAAAAAAAAAAAAAAAAGATGAGTTTACATCATTGTGGAGGACACTGTGAGGTGTTCCCCTAAAGGCCATTTCTATTTCTTTATCTGTAAGAGAATTTGTTTTGTTTTGGTTTGAGGTAACAGTGTGCTCAGGAAAAGTGGCTTCCAACATGCAACAGAAAATGGACCTCAATGAGTTCTGAGCTAAGATTTTTGCTAGTGTCTCTCCCTCTTGCCAGTGATTGGTTTGGAGTGGCATACAACCCTGTTCTGGCTAATGAAAGGTGAGGGAATATGTGTTGGGACATTTCACATGAAGGTGTTTGAGAATCAAGGTCAATACAAAAAATGTATTTGATCTCTCCGTGGAGAGAATAACTTGTTCTGTGGCCTTGGGCATTTATCACTTTACCCCAAGGGCTCAGTTTCCCCACCATACGTATCTCATAATAACCTGTGTCCTAGCTAATTAACAGTGTTATTGTTAATGATATAGAAAACCATAGATTTTAACACAATTTTCAAATTCTAAATACCTGTAAGATGTAAATAATTACCATTAATTGTAAATTACTTTGAAATCTTTTTTTTTTTTTTAAGATTTTATTCATTTGAAAGACAGAGATCACAAGTAGGCAGAGAGGCAGGCAGAGAGAAGGAGGAAGCAGGCTCCATGCTGAGCAGAAAGCCAGATGCGGGGCTCGATCCCAGGACCCTGGGATCATGACCTAAGCCTAAGGCAGAGGTTTTAACCCACTGAGCCACCCAGGCGCCCCTTACTTTGAAATCTTTAGATGAAAACTGATAATACAAATACATCAGTAATGCATGAAAGTGTATGCTAATACGCCAACTCTGGGGAAATATGCTTCTTTACTTCAAGAAAATTCAAGTAAATATAATAGTGTGTAAAAGACTTGCAATGCATTCATTTATGCATACATATTTCATTTTCATTGTATTCATTTCTCTCAAAATCTATGTATAATTATAATTATTTAATAAGTCTCAGTGAACTTATGTTTATAAAGAAAAACATTGATACTTTCACCTCTCTCCTTGGAGAGCATAATGGCCAGTGCAGTAAGTAGAGTCAGGTATTTTGTGCCGGGATCCCCAAAAAACATTCAATTCTTTTCATAAAATGTTCAAATATACGGAAAATAACATAATAATCACCAAGAACCCATATTTAACGGAGGTCAATTCTTTGCCATGTTTTCCTCACTTAAGGATGAAGAAAATAATACAGATACACTTAAGGTCCTCGTTTACCCTTTCCCAATTATGGTTTGTGGTGGGTGTGTATTTCTGGATCACGTTTCTACTTTGCCTATGTATCTGTTTATTACATAAGATATTAACTAAGCCGCTCTAACCAAGAGTCCCCAAACACAGTGACTCAAAGGAGATTGGAGCTTATTTCTCCCTCAAAGCAGTTTATAGGATGGTGAAAGGGACAGGGTAGACAGTCTGCTTTGAACTCTGGGATTTGGTTGTTTCACCAGTTTTTAAGGGAATAGTTTTAAAAGTGCAATCTCAGGGCTCCTTGGGTCACTAGGATTCTTTCAAGGTGACTGTAATCACCCCACCCAGCTATATATCTGTTTGAGGACAAATTTTCTTCATGTGCAGCAATAAGAACAATATTAATATGGATTGTTGAAGCAGACGAGACTCCTACTTCTCTTGAATCAAGTCATACATTAAAAAGATTTTCAAAAATGTTTTTTCACCAAATTTATTTTTAAAGTTATTTATCATCAAAGAATATATTTATATAAACATATATTATCCTTTTATAATGAAATTATATTTTTAATGCCTCAACTTTAAATTTGAATTTGATAAATATCAATGGATATTCCAACATAAATAAAAGCTCTTTGGAATTCTAAATAGGGAAAGTAGAAAAATGTAGTGTCTAGTTGGAAGCTATATTCAACTAAAATTCTTTTCACTATGAGGAAAGGAGAATGAATTTGGAGGAACAACTAGCAAATCAGTGCAATCTGTGTGTTCATAAGCAATATATAATGATTGTGTAATTTAAGAATTTACATGAATGATATCTTTCTGCATGAATCCTTCTGCCTGTTACTTTTTTGTAACTCAAAATTATGTTTCCAAGATTTATATATTCTAATACATACAGATCTAGTTCATTCATTTTAACTGTTGAATACTATCATACTGCAGGATTATAGCATAATTTATTTAAATATTTCTTTGATTGGTGAATACATAGAAACTTTCCAATTATTTACAATAAACATCTTTCTGCATGTCTCCTCACATCAATATGAGAGTGTTTCTCTAGAGAATTAAAGATTAATTTGTGTGTTGTAGAATATACATGACTCCAAACTTCTTTATTAAATTCATGTTAAACTGTTCTCCAAATGGTTGTGCCAATGTGTAAACCACCTGCATAGCATGAAAATCCCTTTGCCTTTTCTGCTTCACTCTTTGGAATGATCAAACTTGTGAATGTTGTCAATATGGTGCCAGGGGAATTGAAAGTTACTGTTGTTTAATTTGCACCTCTCTTTTTAGATATTAGGATGGTTAGAAATAGGCATGATGGCAATCAAAAGAATTCTTGATAACAGTGATTACATAATTGAGGTTTTTTTTTTTTTTTTTCTACATAAGAAATGTGGAATTAAGCACTTGCTAGCTTTGGTTTTGCAGATCATTAATGTAATCAGGAAAATTAAGCTCAGAGATCTTTCTACTGCATTATCCTAAGGATGTTGGCTTTTCTTCCTCATGCTTATCATCTTATGGTTGCAAGATGATTGCCACTATATCACTTAAATGTTCAATAGAAAAGGGGGCAAAGGGAGAGATGGTTTATAGGACTCTCCTCTTGAATCTGGTTCCTTTTATCAGCAAAGAAAAAGTGTCTAATCCCCACTCTAGTGACTTCTTCTACCATAGTTTTTGCTCAGAATTGGCTTAATTAACCAATACTAACACATTGTTCTTGCAGCTTTAAATAAGCTAGAAAAAAAGATAGGGTACGTCTTATTTCAAACTGTCATGGTTTTTCAAGGATCTTTATATATATATATATATATATATATATATATATATAATATTTACATATATTTACATTTGGGATAAAATTAAACTTTATAATGTTGTAAACTGAAAACAAGGTATCTTACATTTTAAATTCAATTTGGCAATCTCTGCTTTTTTAAATTAAAGTGTTCATTCCTTTAAATCTAATATAATTATTGATATAGATGTGCTTAAGTCTATTATCTTTGTCATCTGTTCTTGATTTCCTCAATATTTCATGCCTTCTTGGGGAGAAAAAAGTATGTGTTATACAACCTACAATACATTATCATTATTTTGGCTGTATAAGAAATGATAGAAGAGGGCGCCTGGGTGGCTCAGTGGGTTAAGCCGCTGCCTTCGGCTCAGGTCATGATCTCGGGATCCTGGGATCGAGTCCCGTGTCGGGCTCTCTGCTCAGCAGGGAGCCTGCTTCCCTTCCTCTCTCTCTCTGCCTGCCTCTCTGTCTACTTGTGATTTCTCTCTGTCAAATAAATAAATAAAATCTTTAAAAAAAAAAAAAAAAAAAGAAATGATAGAAGAATAAGTTCTCCAGGATAAAAGATTCTTGTGTTAGAGGGAAGCTCAGATCTTCAGGAGGGAATGAAAAACATCAGAAAGTTAAATATCTAGGAAAATATTTCATAAGATCTTTATTATTGTTATTATATAAACATTTATCTTTAAATTTATTAGAGGACTATTAACAGTTTAGACAAAATTTACATATATTGCAGTTTATACAGCATATATATATGTGTGTGTGTGTGTGTGCGTGTGTGGTGTGTGTGTGTTCTCTGGAACCCTTGCCTAATATACTTTTTCCTTATGCTGTTTTATAGAGTGGGAAACTATGTGCTATTCTATATACTTTCATTACCCAAATTCTTTTGTTCCAAGCAAAATCACATAGAATGTCTCTCTTGGTGATTCTTTTAGTTCCTGGACACAATTCCAACATGTGTTGGGTGGATGGTCTTCCCATAACACACTGAACATTTCTTGGACACCAGAAGGGTATCCAAGAATTCAACTCAGTTCTGATACCTATCTACCAGAGATCCCACAGGGTAAGGGTTGCAGGACTACCCTTCCCCCACCCCATCACTCCCTCTTTGTACTTCAGATCTCATTCTCAAGTCCAACTTCTGACCACCTGGCTAGAAATTAAATGTTTCCATGACCCTCTCCTTGGCTTCAGCTAACAGAACTCAGAGACACATTTTACTTACCAGATTGGTGGTTATTATAACAGGATATAAACCAGAAACAGCCAGATGGAAGAGATGCTTAGGGCAAGGTATGTGGGAAGGAGAATGGAGCTTCCATTCTGACTCCAAGCTTGCTGACTCCAAGCTTGCCACTCCACCCCTATCTCCATGTGCTAACCAACCCAGAAGTTCCCTCAACCATCCTTCTGGGTTCCTATGGAGGTTTCATTACTCAAGTATGATTAAATCATTGGCCTTTGGTGATTGAATCTGATCCTGGGCCTCTCCCATTGCCACCCACTCCTCCCTGGAGGTCAGAGTGTGAGACTGAGAGTTCTAACTCTCTAATTACCATTTGCTTGCCTAGCAACCAGCCCCTATCCTTTGATGTGTTCTAAAATCACCTCGTTAACATAACAAAAGACATCTTCATCTTCGTTGTTCTAAACACTTATAAAATACTAAGGGTTTTAGAAACTCTGTGCCAGAAACTAGATGAAGACCAAATGTATGTCTCTTATAAGTCATATTACAGCCACCATTCACCTTCTGAGTGCCATGCCATGATACATTGCAGCTTGTTACCAAAGACAAGAGAGAGTACCCTAGATTTGGTGACTGTTATTTCACTGGCCATTGCCAATATTTAGCAAATAGAATTGGCTTTGCCATAGTTACCAGGGAATCAGTACCTAGGGATATCCATTTTAGGTTGGTACTTGTTATTTACAGCATTTCCTGAATAGCCACCTCATGTAAGATCATTTTTAATTATTTTCTAACTGATTTTTAAGAGAAAACCAGAGAAATGAAGGCTTTCTGGCAGCATACTATTTTTATTTTTCCAATAAAAATTTAAGCAGAGTGAACCCATGAGTAAGTTACCTCAAGGTAGTTTCAATAGACCAAAATACTGGGGCAGGGTGGTGGGGGGAGTTCTGTGCACCAGCTCTTTGCCATTACCTGTGAAGGTAGACTTTCCTCAGACCCTCATTTCCTCTTACACTGTTAGTTACTAATCTTCCTCAAATGTTTAAGGTGTGCATAAAAACCATATTAATCAGTCTTTTCAATAACCCTCTAGTGTAGATGATATTTCCCCCATTTTACCAGTGATAAAACTAAAGATAAGAAAGATTAAGTTATTTCCCCTTAATTATATTGTTAATAGAGTTCAGACTTCCCTTTATATCATTTGATAAGCTTATGGTTATAGGGTATTTTGAATCTGACACTGGCATTTGAATTTAGTTAAATTAGCTATTGTAGGCAAACTATTGTCATAACAATCCCAAATCTCAAAGGATTAAAAGAACAGGAGCTTATTTCTCCTTACATAAAAATTCAAGTCTAGTAATCCTTCTATCTAGTCATTCAGGAATGTAAACTTCTTCCATTTTGCACCTCTACTAGTCTCTATGTCCACAAAGTCCTTCCTTTTAGCGAAATAAGGAAAAGAGGGAGCATGGAATTTATCTGATAAACTTTTATAGGCCAGCCTGGAAGTGGTACACATCACCTTTCATTGACTAGAACTCAGTCATATGGACACACTAACTGCAAAAGAGGCTGAGGATATGATTTAGCTAAGTGACTAGGCAAGAGATGTTTCAAATATCTACATTGATTATGGCTACTTTGAGTTATATACTTCAGTGTAGAAATATTGGGCTTAAAAATATTGAACATTTTAAAAATTGGCAAGTATATTTTGTAGTAGATACCCCTAGCCTATACATGATTCTCAGTCATCTCTGAGTCTTAACATAAATCAGCTAGAATGAAATTCAACGATAAATAACAACAACCACAAAGTAATACTGGCTTAAAAAAGGAAGAAATATATTTCACTCTCTCTCTCTTTTTATGAGAAAAAAATTCAGAATTCAGCTTGGAATTAAGTTCAGAACTGGTGTCTCCACCATCATTAAGAATCCAGACTCTTACTGGCATGCCTTGTACACAGGACCTACTCTCATCAAGGCAGTCTCACAGCCAGTGGAGCTGTGAGTGTTTCCACCTTCCAACCATATTGTAGGCTGGGGGGAAAAAATGGAGAAATATGGGATTTTCACAGATTTCTGTCTTGCTCCCTTTATGGAAACCTCCAAGAAATCTCAATAACTTTTTCTCTCAATAACTTTGACTCATACCTCATTGACTAAAACTTATTCACATAACCACTCCAGCTGTTACGCCAATTGGAAAATTTTATCTTTAGGCTGGGCATATTGTCAGTCCAAATGATATAGGAGTTCTATTAGTGGGGAAGAAAAAACGATATAAGTTAGATATGCAACTAGCTGTCTCCATAACTTCTGCCCCCATATTTCAGACTTACTCCCTTTCTGATTATTTTATTTAGAGCATACTAGAGACAGATGAGGTTCGGGACAAAAGTAAGGACCTAGAGTAGAGTAATGTAAGAAATTGTTCATATTCTTTAGTAATTAGTATTAGGATTTTTGATTTTGGTGAACTTTGCAACTTAGGATTCGTCAAAAAGAGCTATATTAACATGTCCTACTAAACAACTTATACTGCTACATATAGCTCCTACTTTTTCTTCTTTTTTCTATTGTTTCTCTTCTTTCTTAACTTCCTTTAATATATATTTATTGAAAACTGTTATATACCACACATTGCACCTAGGACTTAGTGATGAACAAAACATTCATTGTTTCTGTCCTTGTGGAGCTTATAGTCATATCTTCATATGGCTATATGGCTGTTTAACACCTTTCCAGGACTCTTTATCCTAAAGAGTGAGTTGCATAGTTCTCTCTCACTAAAAAAAAAAAAAAAAGGTAATATTTAGAAATATAATATAATGGTTGAGAACAGACAGGCTTAGATTTGGCTTCCAACTCTGTCCTTCACTAATTGAATAGTCTTGAAAAAAAAATCTTCCTTTCTTTGTATTTCAAATTCCTCAGTGTTAAAATAAAGATGTTTATTTGGTGGAGGTATCATGATCAGAGTTATAAATAGAACAAAATACGTAGACTTTATCCCAGTGAATCATACTGCAGAAGAGCTAGACAACACATACATATCTTCACTGGCATAGAAGTAACTGAACTTGGCATCAAATTAATTAAATTGTCAAGAATGCTATGTTAAAATACAAAGCTATTGTATGTCTTACATGATTTATAATGCCTATGCATGAGACATATCATAAATATCTTCAATTCCAATTATATAATCTTAGACAGACAGTAATTTAAGCATTCTTTCTAGATAACTCAGTGTTTGCTGGAAGGACTGAGGAATATGCTTAGTTCCTCAGATTTCTAGTCTGCCACTCCCACCCCGACTTCTCCCCAAAATGATATGGATGTCTGGTGGGGAAAAAAAGTAGTGTAAGTAGCCTCATGGCTGTAAGGATGATGCAACTTGATGTGACATCTTCTATATATTCCACTGATATGATCAGTGAAGTCAGGTGGCTTCTGCTGCTCCTTTAACAGGTGATAATTGAAGTATAACTTGTTCTGTCTTTTTCTCTCTCAATTGGGAAACAAGCTAGTATCTGAGGATCAGGACTCTCTCCGTTTAATTTTCTTTTGATACTTTTGGGTCCTATTCCCAAGGTAGGCAGATTATTCCCACAGAGACTAAAGAAGCAAGATCATTGCTCAGGACCTTTTTTTCTTCATACTACCAGACCCCAGTTCCATGCCATTGCTCCTATGCCTATATTGCAATTCTGAAAGTGGTGCTTAACTAAAGGCTAGGATTCTTCTAGAGATCTTTAGCCCTCCTTATTCTTTAAAGGCATATCCGAGGAGTTCCTATGTTCTTAGGCTCCTCCACCCGAATGAAATGTTTCTAAAACCTCTAATAATTATCACTAAGTTGCAGGTTCTGATAGAAAGTAAAACCAAAACCAAAACAAAAAAACAAAAACAAAAACAAATAAAAAACCCCAAGAATATTGTCCCCTGAACTCATACATATTCTGCTCTTTCCCCTCTTCTCAAAATTCTTCTGATTGAAAGATTTCTCCATTCTCTACTATCTTTCTGCTCAGTAGGACATTATATCTCAGGAAATGGATGAAAAATTACTTTCCCAGTACTATAGGAAAAAATTGTCTATGCCTAGTCTTGATGTTTGTTGGAACTATCAAATGAATCTTTAAAATTTTAATGTTTTTTTAAAATATGTATAAATTTACTACTATTATCTTGCCTGGAAATTCTATTTTAGAGACTTCTTTTTCCAGCTCCAAAGGTAATTAGTGCATTTGCCCTTCTTTCATAAACAACTATAAAACCAGATAAAAACACATGAAACAACTCTTTCTAGTCATTAGATCTTAAGCAACTCAAGCGTCTAACATAAAGATAGACTTTGTTAAATTAAAAATGTATATTGAAACTGCCGGGACAACTATTAAAGCAAAGAAGTAGAAATGGAGGTATACCTACCAAACTAATAATACAAATAAAAAGGAATACAATTAATCCAAAGGGAAGACACAAATAACAAGGTAGATGTAAAATTATCATATTAATAATGTCATCAAAGCAAATGATGTTAATACTCTAATTAAAAGGCAGTAATTGTCTGATTAACCAGATACAAATATAAGAACCAAGTATATGCTGTCTATAAGAAATACATATTCAATGTAAAGACACATGTAAGTTAAAAATAAAAATATTATAAATGAATAATTACAGATGCATGTGTGTACTTGGGGCAAAAGGTACATATATTTCCTAGCTCTACCTACTGAGATGACCTACAGCCAATGACACCCCAGTAGCAATGAGCATGCCTAGCATTCAGATCTTGGTTTCTAAATAGCTTTCTCAACTTTATGTTTCATTTTTGATATGTAAAGAGCTTGAAAGTTCTCATTCTATCATTACCACAAGAAAAATATATGCAAACTGGACATCAGTAAATATTCTTGGACATATCAGAGAAGTGGGTAAGAAGACAATCTACCACTCTAGTATTTGGAGAGACATGTGCATATTGAGACATACAGCTAAAATCCATTTACTTAAAGGGAGGCTCCTGGAGCCATAAACCTATAAGAACACTTAACTGGTAACTCTGATGAACTGCTAGAAATTGACTGTGGAGTAGCATGAGACTAAGAAACTGCTGAGCTGTGTAGTCTTAAGGAGATTCCTCCCAAATTTGCGAGCTTTACATCCAGAAACTACCAGATCACCATGGTGAAGTTTCAAGTAAGGTTCTTTCATATCAGGGGAGGGGAAGAGTAATTGTTAGTTTTCTAGGGATGCCATAACAAAGTACCATAGATGGGTATGGCTTAAAACAACAAGAATTCCCTCTTTCATACTTCTAAAGGCTGGGAGTTTGAAACTAAGGTGTCAGCAGGGCCATGCTCCCTCTGAAATATGTAGGGAAGAATACTTCCCTGTTTCTTTTTAGCTTCTGATGGTGGCCAGCAGTCCTTAGTACTTCTTGGCTTGTGGCTGCATCCCTCCAATCTCTGCTCTGTCTTCACATGGCACTTTTTATGCATACCTGTGTCCAAATTTCCTTCTTCTATGAGGATACCAGTCATAGAGGATTAAGACTTATGCTAATGATCTTATCTTAATTTGGCTGAATCTACCAAGACCATTTTTTTTTTTTCCCCAAATAAGGTCTATGTTTTCAGGTCCTGAAAGTTAGGAATTCAACATCTAATTGGTAGGAGGGGCAAAATTCAATTCATACCAGTATGAGTATATTCATTGTGGAATATACTCAGAGCCTTTATGACAAAAGACTACTATTCAGAAGAACAGACTTTTCCAGAGTCATATCCCAACTCAGGTAAGAGAATCCCTTCCAATCATTTTCATTCCAGCCTTCTGTCTCAGCTAAGAGAAAAAGTAATAAAACATACTTAACGGGGTTAGGGAAAAGCAAAAACAAAACAAAACAAAACAGAAAGCAATTCTGCTCCTGGAAACATTTGTGGAGCTTACAGTTCTGAGACATAGGTCCACTAAAAGACTGAAAATTTAATCAGAGGGTTATAAACAATTCCTTTAGCACACACTTTACCATCACACCAATAGGGCTCCAGTGTAATAACAGTGGATTAGAGCTATAATGGCTGCAAGACACAGACTCTTTACAGAGGACTTTTGAAGGAAGCATATAGGACACTAAAGGCATTTGAATCTTCTGGCACTTATAGATACAGCAAATATTAAACATAACCCAACTTCTAGCCAAATTAACACAAATTTTCACACTAAAGACCTATTTATGTCAGTCTGTATTATCCAATAAAATATATCTATCTATCAGATCATGCCAAAAGGCAAGAAAAAAACATAGCCTGAAGAGAAAAATCATCTGCAAAACCATCCTCTCCTCAAATATGACCTGGATACTGAAATCAACACATGGGAATTTAAAATAATTATCATTAATATGTTAAGGGATTTAAGCTAAAAATAAATAACTTGTAAGGACAGTTGGGAAAATGTAAGCAGAGAGATGAAGATATGAAGAATCAAAAGGAATTTCTAGAAATTAAAAAAACAAAATCACTGTACCAGAAATGAAGAATGTCTTTGATGAGTCTTCAGTAACTTTGACATTGCTCAAGAATCAGTGAGCTTCAAGATAGGCAAATATACACATTTCCAGCTGAAATCCAAGGGGAAGAAGATTACAAAAGGTTGAAAAAGAAAAAGAAAGAAAAAAAATAGAACAATGAAGAGCTATGGGATATAATCTGGAATATCGGAAAGAAAAGATATGATAGAAAAGAAAGAAAAAAAAGTGAAGGAGTAATGACTGAAAACTGAACCAAATTAATGTCACACAACAGAACCACAGATGCAGGAATGTCAGAGAATGACAAACAGATATATGATAAACAAGCAAACATACATGCATCTATATGTATATCTAAGCATGTTATATGCAAACCCAGAAAACCAAAGAGTAAAAGAAAATCTTGAAAGGAGACAGAGGAAAACAAAACTTTATCTATAGAGGGAAATAGGATAAGAATTACAGCAGACTTGCCATCAAAAACCATAAAAGCTAGAAGACAATTGGATGATATTTTTGTGTTTAAAGGAAAAATGAGACAAAAGAAAATCACCAACTTAAAATTTTATATCTAGAAAAATAAAGCTTCAAATGTGAGGGAGAAATAAATATTTTCCCAGACACACACTGAGGTAATTCACTATCATCAGATCTTCCCTGAAAAACAAAAAAATTAAAAGAAATTCTTTAGGGAGTAAGAAAATGACATTGGTAAGAAACTTGGATCTACAGTAAGAAAGGAACCAAATTTCCTAAGCAGATTGTTAATTCTAGACCTAATTCAGGAACATGAAATAAAACCAGAGCACCTTACAGTACCAGGAAGTAAGAAAGTGCTTAAAAAAGAGGTTGTGGGAGCATTTCTTTTCTTATTTTTTTTATAATATTTTATTTTTTATAAACATATATTTTTATCCCCAGGGGTACAGGTCTGTGAATCACCAGGTTTACACACTTCACAGCACTCACCAAAGCACATACCCTCCCCAATGTCCATAATCCTACCCCCTTCTCCCAAACCCCCTCCCCCCAGCAACCCTCAGTTTGTTTTGTGAGATTAAGAGTCGCTTATGGTTTGTCTCCCTCCCAATCCCATCTTGTTTCATTGATTCTTCTCCTACCCACTTAAGCCCCCATGTTGCATCACCACTTCCTCATATCAGGGAGATCATATGATAGTTGTCTTTCTCTGCTTGACTTATTTCGCTAAGCATGATACGCTCTAGTTCCATCCATGTTGTCGCAAATGGCAAGATTTCATTTCTTTTGATGGCTGCATAGTATTCCATTGTGTATATATACCACATCTTCTTGATCCATTCATCTGTTGATGGACATCTAGGTTCTTTCCATAGTTTGGCTATTGTGGACATTGCTGCTATAAACATTCGGGTGCACGTGCCCCTTTGGATCACTACATTTGTATCTTTAGGGTAAATACCCAATAGTGCAATTGCTGGGTCATAGGGCAGTTCTATTTTCAACATTTTGAGGAACCTCCATGCGGTTTTCCAGAGTGGCTGCACCAGCTTGCATTCCCACCAACAGTGTAGCATTTCAAAGTGACACAGGAGCCAGTATGAGAGAGCTTCCAATGGTCCAAACTAGAATAATATGAGGGGGAAAAAAAACCCACAAATACTGTAATATTGGATTATAACTGAAAGTATAAATTAAAGATGCTGAGTGCATACTGTTATGTATAAATGATTAAACCAATAAATAAATGGGAAAGATGGAACTAATCTTCTTTACAGAATTCCAAGTAATACATGTAGATGCACCTCCTTCTAGAAATTGGAGGTTAATTCCCTTCTTCTTGACTGTGGACAGGACTTAGGAATTTGCTTCCAAATAATAGAGTGTGAAAGGCAAGATATGGTAACTTAATGGGGGGAGTATCTGAAAGACTCTAACTTATTCAAAGTTAACACCACCAGTGATAGGTCATTGCTGTTATTAACCTCCTGATATAATGTGAGGAGAACACTCTAGACCTCTGTGGTATTCCTCCCCAAAACCAATAATCCTTATAATCATAAAAAAATAACAAAATCTTTATAAAAAATTAAAAAAATCATAAAAAAACCATATAACAAATACATATTGAAAGATTTTTTATAAAATACCCAACATGCACTTTTCAAAACTGCCATGGTCATGAAAAACAAAGAGTAAGAAATTTTATACTGCAGAAGAAACAGAAGTGTAATGATTAATAAATTCCATGTAATGGATCAGATGCTGGAATTTAGTTAATAGTAATGTGCCAATGTTAGTTTTTAATTTTGATAAATGTACCATCGTTATATAAGATGTTAATATTGGGGGGAAACTAGGTGAAGGGTGTATAGGAATATTTTCTTCTACTTTTACTACTTTTCTCTATATCTAAAATAGATTCCAAAATTTAAAAAATATCTACAAAAATAAAAGGGTGAAAAAAAGATCATGTAAACACACATCTTAAAATTTTTGAACTGGCTATATTAACTTCAGACAGGCTTTAGGAAAAAGACTATTACCTGGGACAACTGGAATATTTCATAAAGATAAACAGGTAAATGCATCTAGAAGACAGAACAACATAAATGTATATTTACTTAATAACAGACGTTCAAATACAAACAACAAAAAAAAATAGAACTAATGCCAGAAAATAAAACTGCTAGTAGTAATTAGTGTGTAAGTTCATATTCTTGCATGTCTATAATTAATAGTAGATGATTAGCATTCCTGTTCCAATGACTAATAAAAACATAAATAAATAAGGATATAGAAAAACTGAACAAAAATATTATAAATTTATTTGACCTAATTGATGTTTAAATACCTTTCCCAGCAACAGCAGAATACTGACCCATCCACCTTCACACCAGCAAGTATGCATGGAACATTCATCGTGATATACTGGGTCATAAACCAAGTGTCAAAAAATATAAAAGGAACTGAAAGCAAACAAAACATTTTCTTTGGCTACAATAGAACAAAATTAACAATCAGTAACAAAAAAAGAATATATTAAATTTTCCCAACTGTTTAGAAATTAAATTATATACTTCTATACAAACCATTAATTAAAAAGGAATCACAAGGAAAATTAGAAAATATTTTAAATTGAATGAAAATGAAAACAAAACATAAAATGTGTGAGATTTAACTAAAATAGCTCTTAGAGTGAAATTTCTAGCACAAAATGCTTTAATTATAGAAGGAGGAGGAAAGGTCTAAAGGCATGTGTAGGCTTCCAAAAGAAACTGGAAAACAATAGTAGTGAAGCCAAGGCTAAGTAAAAAGTAATAAACAGTGGAAAGCAGTGACATAGAAAACAAACAATAGAAAAAATCAATGAAGACATATTGCCTTTAAAAATATCAATAAAATTGAGCAATTTCTAGTACCAGTGATAAAAAGAAAGAAAAGTTACAGCTTGCAGATATCATTTAATACCAAATACTAATACTAAACATAGGGCAATACTAAGTTAAGGGTACTAAGTTAAGGTAAGAGCAGTCAATTTAATAAGTTAGATGAAATGGACAATTCTGGTTAAAAAGACTTGTAAATACAGTGTTGGTGAGTATATGGAATAACTGGCATTTTCTTATATTGCTTTTGAGAATATAAAATAGTACAGCCTCATTGAAAAACACTATGGTATTACCTTATAAAGTAAAAAAATATATAAATATTATAATTATATGTAATTAATAATTATAATTGCATTGCAATTATCTATTTTATATGTGTGTTTATAAATGTTTATCATGACTCAAGAATTCCACTCCTGGATATATACCAAAGGGAAATAAAATATATATTCACACAAATAACAAATACACATATGCAAATGTTCTTAGCAACGTTATATATAATTGCCTCAAACTGGAAACAACTTAAATTTCCATCAACTGATGAATGAAAAAAACAAATTATGGTATAGCCATACATGGGATACTGTACTCACCGATAGAAAACCAAAATATTAATACATAAAACAGGAATGAATCTTAAAACATTATGCTAACTGAAAGAAGTGAAATATAACACTGTATACTTTATGATTCCATTTTTATAGTATTCTATAAAAGGCACATTTTTAGTCAGGAAAAGCAAGTTAGTAGTTGCTTGAGACCTGCTTGGGTGGGGCAGATGACTTGGCACTAGGGAACTTACAGTTATGTTGGAAATAGTCTGCCTCTTGAGGATGATGGTGGGGTCATGAGACTACACATTTGTCAAAACTCATTGAATGGTGGAGGAAAAATGCATGCGTTATTACTGTTATCAGATTATACCTCAATAAAGTTGGTTTAAATGATTTTATTTTAGAGGTCAGAATGAGAAAACAAAAACAAAAACCTCTCTTTGTTTTACTCTTCTGGTAGTTTCATAACTTCCTGAGGCAAATGAATGTCCCCAACAAACTTGGTAAAAAGATCAGTGCATTAAACAAACAAACAAACAAACAAACAAATAATACCAAAGAAAAAAGCATTTTAGTATATTGGAAAACTATTTCCCCATTACATTACAATTACAATCCCTACTTCTATTTTCAGTTTTACAATAAACTTTGTCTTCTACATGAACAGACATTTCGGCAAAGAAGACATCCAAATGGCCAAAGTGCTGCACATTGCTTGGCATCAGGGAAATATGAATCAAAACTGCAGTGAGATACCATCTCACACCAGTCAGAATGGCTAAAATTAACAAGTCAAGAAATGACAGATGTTGGCGAAGATGTGGAGAAAGGGGAAACCTCCTACACTGTTGGTGGGAAGGCAAGCTGGTGCAGCCACTCTGGAAAACAGCATGGAGGTTCCTCAAAAAGCTGAAAATAGGGCTACCCTACAACCCAGAAATCGCACTACTGGATATTTACCCTAAAGATACAAATGCAGTGATCTGAAGGGGCACGTGCACCCAAATGTTTATGACAGCAATATCCAGAATAGCTAAACTATGGAAAGAACGTGGATGTCCCATCAACAGATGAATGGATAAAGAAGATGTGAGATATCTATATCTATATCTATATCTATATCTATGTATCTATATATAGATATATAAACATCTATAATGGAATACAATGCAGCCATCAAAAAACCACCAACTCTTGCCATTTGCAATGACATGGATGGAACTAGAGGGTATTATGCTAAGTGAAATAAGTCAATCAGATAAAGATAATTATCATATGATCTCTCTGATATGAGGAAGGGCAGGGGGTCATGGGGCCTAGGGAGGGAAAAAATGAAACAAAATTCGGGATCAGGAGGGAGATAAACCATAAGAGACTCTTAATCTCACGAAACTGAGGGTGCTGGAGGTGAGGGGGTAGGGATAAGGTGGCTGGGTTATGGACATTGGGGAAGGTATGTGCTATGGTGAGTGCTGTAAAATGTGTAAGCCGGATGATTCACAGACCTGTACCCTGGTAGCAAATAATAGATAATTTATATTAATAAAAAAACTGAAAAAAACAAAAATAAGAAACTATGTCTTCTACCTAATGCTGATACCTGTTATTGAATTCTTATAGACAATTTAAAAGAAAAATATTTAGAATTCCAGGTACAATGAGTAGTCCAATTTCTGTTCATAGTCTTTTGACTGGAATTGACAAGCCACTTCATCACATAGGTCACAATTATTTTCATCTGCACATGGGGGATGGCTCTTGGTAACATCTAAGATTCTTTCTAGATCTGATTTCCTGCAACTTCATATCAGTGTCCCTATTAAAAACAGTAGAGAGGAAACAACCCTCAGCAAAGTAGCTGAATATAAATTCCTTCTCATATTTACAAGGTGACTAAAGGTGATTGAAATGAACAAGAGCTAAAGCAAATCCTCAAACCTTACATATGATCAATTTTTTTAAGAGAGATTTTTTTGTTTTATTTTATTTAAGTTTTTGCTTTTTTTGTTTGGTTGAAGGGATTCATACCATTTCAAAATCAATCCTGGTATACCTGCCCTCCAAGGTTTTTCTGAAAATGTGGATGACAAAAAAGTGATCAGGGAAGAAGACTATTTTCAAAGGTAGTCACTATGCACATTATTCTGGGAAATCTGTGATTTTGTTATTCTTTGTGCTAAATGTTTCAGTTGTTTCTTTTATGTTGGGGATGAAAGTTTCAAGATACATCCAGTGATGCTACCAGAGATTTCATTTACATGATATAAAATTATACCAACAAATAGGAATGACTCTCACAAACAGTTATTGAGTGAAAGAAGACAGACATAAGAAGGCGTATGGATTATTCCATTAAGTATCCTACAAAAGCAGAGAATACTAACTTCTGCTGTCAGGGAAGTGGTTGTCCTTATGGTAAGGGGCTAGTGACTGGAAGAGAGCTCAATGAGACTTCCAGAATTCTGGCAACATTTTTTTTTCCTTCTGGTCACTGAGTGTTTGTTTTGCTATAGTCCTTGAGTACAGTTATAACACATACACTTATGTGTGTGTCTGCACATTATATATAATAGCACAATAATATATCCCACACAGTATCACAATTATGTATTTTAAAAACATGCTACTAAACACAGGATTTCATCTGAGCCTCATAACAACCTGTTGGGACTAGTGATATAAGGACCACTGTCACCATTTTAGAAATGAAGGAAATGAGGTTTTGAAAATACAGGTCAATTCAACTCAACGAATATTTCTTAAGTTCCTATTGTAATCTAGAAAGAGAAAACATACTGGATAGTAAGATACAAAGAGTGCTTACAGTTAAAAATAAATGAAGTCATTTACTCCCAGAGCACATAGCTAAGAAGGTTCGTGGCATTTTGGACATAGAAGGTACCCCAGACACCAACAGGGTTCCACTCTTAGATGAGGGCGAGGCAAGAGCCTGGACTTTGTCGTGGGCCTGATTTGGGTTGGATTTCTAGTTTCAACACTTCATCACTGGGTAACCTTGGGCAACTTACCTACCCTCTCTCTGCCTCAGTTTGTTGATCTGAAATGTCGTATTAAAAATATCCATCTTAAAAATAGCTCTGAGGTAAATTGTAAAAAATCTGGGAGCAATCCCAGCATACCACTCAGCAACTAGCAGTTCTAAGTTACTATCTGTTCCCTTCAGGTGATTTGAAGTAAGTGGCTTAGAATCCAGGCCCCTTCCTAGCATGCTTTTCCGCTTCTCCAAATATGTACAAATGAGATGTGGAGTGTTAGGTGCACTGGGATGTGAGGCACATGCTGGACCAGCTCTGTCTACTTTCCAGGGAATCTGTGTGGAGCTCCTGGGTTTCATAACCTGTGGTCCGAGGGCCTTTGGCCCAGCGGGGAGGCAGAACCTCTCCCTGGTGTTGATGGCAGGGCTGTGAGAGTGCATATGAGTAATCCTTTCTGGGAGGAAAGCAGATACAGCAGCCTGGAAAGCACACGTTCAGGGAGGCTGAGCAGGAGAATGAGCTGAGATGAGCAAAGACCACCATCCTGGGTGTGTGATGCAAAGCCTCGGGAATGTGTCCGAATCCAATCCAGTGGCCGTCCTCACCGTGCTCTGTAGCCCTCTGAGCCCCAGCAGCTGTCACGGTGACTGATGTACGACACCCTGACCTTTGCTGACACTGTCCTTCCTTCTTGTCTTTCACCCACGTCTGTCCCTGTTTTCCACCTCACGCTGGCTGATGGCAAATAGGTCTGTGGAGCTGCTTGGAGGAAAATCCCATTCTCTGTTATCCTGGTCCTGGGACTCCAATTTCCCATGGGTATAGGTGATTGATGGGAACTCTCATTCCAGTAAAATACTGTCTGCTTCTCTACAAGGGTCCCTCCCCACACCAGCCATTCTCCTGGTTTAAAGGAGGGCCAAACTCTTCAGAATATATTCCCCACCAATGAGAGAGCTCCCATGTATCTTGTGAGGCAACTTCATGTCCAGTACTTCATCTGTTTCTCATTACAGCCCCCTGGGGGGAACCAAGCAAGGGTATTATTTCCTTATCAGTAGTGAAGGAAATGGGGTTCCAAGGGTCCCCTGAATTGTCCCAAGTGAAATGGTAAAGTAGGTGGCCATCAGAATTAGCGTTCAAGTCAACTGAAAACCAGCCTATTGGATATCACTCTATTGGCTCTCAATTCCACGTATGTATTTTAATGGCTGCTACTGCTTAGCAATCTGTTCTTCTCTAATTCGTGTTTGTTCCAGAAAAGCTATGATCAAGAAGAGCTCTCTCCCATATTCACCATATTTTATGAAATAGAAGAAAGAGCATACACAATTCAAATAGACAATCTGAGGTAACTTCAAGAATCAGTTTGTATGTCATCTTCAGGAAGCTATAACCAATAGTCTCAATCTGAGATTGTCCCCCTCTCTTCTTTATGCTTTGACAGCACCTTGCATGCACATTTACAATGCATGTAAATCACCTATTTATGCATTTCTCTCTCTTTCCTATAGACCCTTGAGCTCAGGGACCATGACTTATTCATCTTTGTATTTTCTGGTGCCTGAACATGGCAAAGACAAATGCTCAATTAGATCATTGACTGAATATAAAATAATGTAGTCGATGGTATTGAGAGTCTAAAGGTGATATACCTTGGCCCTCATTTGACTGAGGAGGACACCAAAGAGGACACATTCAAGGTCAGAAAGAGTAAGAAGCAGGAACAAGACCACTTCTCCAAAGGGTGGTCTGTGCTACTCAGGTCCAGGTTTCTACTATAGTGTGCAAGTTCTCTATCCTTTCAAATCATCCTGTTAAATTATAGCTAAAGTTAATAAAGGATGCCCCAATCAGTGGATGAGTCTCCCCCTCCAGAAGTACCTCTGAACATACTTCAGAAAAGCTTCCATTTTCTATTATCCAGACTGGAGCCATCACCAGCTCTTTGGTTCCCTCTCTGCAGTCTCACAGCCTCTTTGGTGCGCTACTTGTTCTTGCTTCTTACTGATTCCCCTGAGCACGGACTCTCCTCTTCTGCCACACCCTGAGCATTGAGCATGAGGTTTAAAAGCATCTATCAAAAACATGAAGATAGCAAAAGGGAATTGCTAAGTCAGAAGGGGAAACCCAAATATTGGCCATTAGGCAGCAATACTTCCTCAAGCCTACCCACTAAATCGCATCACAAGGGAGCTGGAGCGGCTGTGTTCTTCTGTCTCTGGCTTCCCAAGATGCTACATGGGTCTACTCTTCAGAGCTGCTTCGACCAGATCTTTTCCTTGAGTAGCAGTCTTTTACTCCCAACTCTTGTCTTTAGTCTGGCAAGAAAAAAATCCAAAAGGATCTTTTAATATAGAAAGGAAAAATCTTTGAGAAGATAGAGCTCACTCCCTACTTTGATGATTCATTAAGCAGAATCTGTCAAGGCAGGTCTGAGGAATTTGCATTTGAATCCTTTCACTGGGTACTGGCTACCCAAAGGCCAAAGTATAGGTACTTAATGTGCATAACCAGAACATTCCACAGAGTGAACTCTCCCAGAGGAGCAAGTGGTATGCCTCGAAGGAAATTCTTACTTCTTTGTTAAACCATAGGAAGAAAATTCACAGTAAGCTAAGACAACCTATTTTGTTCCAGTGTCTATCAGTCAGACATTCAGGTGTTCAGCCCTAAAGCACTTTTCCCAAAACTTGGGAGCTATCTGATCAGGTACGAATAGCTGATGGCAAATATTTAGAATCTGTGTGTATTATTAACAATAATTAACATTTATTGAGTGGGTACTATATGCCAGGGACTGTGTTTAGCATTTTACATGCATTCTCTTATTTAATCCTTCCAAAATCCTATAAAAAGGACAATGATGCATTCTGGGTGTGGTTTAGGGTGCGGTTGGTTCGTTGCCCAAATCCTTCCACTCAGCCCTCCTCTTCTCCGGAGTGAATATGCCAAAGAGCATATTCACCAAAGGATCAGCAGCCAAATGGGAAAGAAAGTGCTGATATTATTGTCTGGGAAAGCCCACAAAAGAGAACACAACTTAGGCCTGAGGCTTAGGAGAAGCAACCCCAGCATCCACTTATCCAGCCTTCAGCTTGCATAGAGGCTAGGATAAAGAACAGAGAGTGCTTCCTAAAGGGATAGCCAGAGTTTAAAAAAAAAAAAAAAAAAAAAAAAAAGGTGGTTATGGAATCTAACTTTAAGACACTGTTGTTTTTCAAAATCACCCTTTGGGTTCTAGTTAATTAGATTAATAATTCCTATTCCCTTAGAGGGTTCCAATGAGGTCAGAGAGAGGAGTGTGATGGAAAGGGGAAAGCTGAGGTCTCAAGGGGCTCCAGAGGCCTGGAATCTTCTTGTACTAAATTCATGCTGGCTTCTACGCAGAGGTTCAGAGAATCTCTCTCTTACTGTTTCTTTGAGATGGGTTCTAAGGAAGTTTCACAGTGGCTTTAAGAGCTTTAGAAAAATATGTTCCTTCAGTTTCTGTTGCATAGTCAGACACAGCCTATGGGGCAGGTGAGGAGGACCATGCATGAGGAAGTGGACTACTCAGCCACCGCCTTCTATTTTGGTGTCTGACATTTTGAACCAAATGCCCTTGTAATTTATTTCTTGTGCCCAACCCCAAGATTTCAAGATTTCATGAGATATTTTTGAATCCTACGAACAGACCAGCTTTAATTCAACTGGAAGGGCTCATTAAGTATTGAAAACAGTTTTACTTTAGAGAGAGCTACGTGTGTCTTATTATTAATATGCAAGGAAGGGAAAATAAATGCAAAGGAACCACATTGTTACCGGTTCTACAAGTGTTTTCCCCTATATATCATGTCATGGGAGCATGTGAATGAAAGGCAGCCATAAGCAAAAACGCTTCTCTCACATATTTGCTGAGGTTTGGACTTTTGACTTACCTGAGTCTTCTACCACTTATTCCTCTCTAGTCTCTATCACTGGGCTCTGTCCTCTGTCCTTATAATGCTGACATGCTCAGGGTGCCTCTTTGGATATCCTCCTAGTGCATCCTTCCCCCAAACACACAATCAACTCTCCTTCATACTTCTGACTTAGAGATGTCTTCTATCAGTTTTCACCCATACTTCTGACTTAGAGATGTCTTCTATCAGTTTTGGCTTCACAAAATGGACTCAATTCCTCATAGCAGGGAAAGGAGTTTTGTACAATGCTGGTGTTTAAAAGTTCAAATATGCAACTGTTTGCTGAGTAAAACAAAACAAAACAAAACAAAACAAAAACAAAAACAAAAACAAAAACAAAACCAGAGAAGAAAATTAACAAATTAACAACCTAGATTTTTGGTATATAAGAACAGCATGACTTAGAAAAGAAAATAGTTCTTTAATAATTCCTTCCAGTCTTCTCTAGCTAGCACCTACTGTATGCAAGCTTCCACCAGATAATGGTGACAGTGACTCTATACAGCTGGGTAAGATACAGAACTTCAAAGAGTACCAGTAAGGAAATACACATGTACTGAATTCTATTCAAGATAATTTATTTGGATACATAAACATGTACATTAACATAAATGACTACAATCGAAGGCAGTATGAAGTAAAGACCATTAAAAGATATAACAAGTTTACTTATTCCAGTAGAGGTAATTAAGAAGGGCCTAGGAAATTTTTATTACATTTTCATATGAGTGGGTACTGATGTTATTAAAAAACAGGATTATTTTTGCAAGGACTCAAGTCCCTGCAAGCAGAGAGTTGAGTTCAGTATTCATTTTTACCTGAACATAGAATTTGTTTAAAGTAAAAGTGAGTAAAAGCATAGACATACACTCAGAGTCTAGAAAGGCAAAGCTTAGTTGCTGATGTCTAAAATTTCAAATTTCATTTCAGAGGTGGTGAAAATTATTGAAGTGTTCCCATCAGGGTAGACCTGTGATTAGAAAATAATAGAGAGAGATTCTCAGGGACCTGTCAGCAGGGTGGAGAATAGAATGAGAGACAGACAAGGAAAGAAGTGGGAAGAGAAGTTGGAATTTTCTTTGAACAGCCTAGAGGTCATGTGGGCATGTACCAACCAAACAGACAAACAAAAAATCCCCAACAATACTCTGGAGTAAACTTTTATAATGAATAGCATCTACTTCTTGTTTACTTCTTATAAGATTCACTTTATTTCATTGCAGAAAATTAGAAAAATACTGAAGAAAATAAAGTGAATTGATGACTTCCCAATTAAGAACACAGTAGTTTATATTTGTATCTATTTACTTCAATTTTCTATTTGTGTAATTAAATTTTTCAGGGTTAAGTTTATAGCACACATTTAAGTGTTTTTTAAAAAAATTAATGTCATAAACATTTCTCACATATGTTTATTATTATCTTTGTGTTAAAGATTTATTTATTTATTTATAGCATAGGGGCTGGGGAAAGGCCGAGAGGAAGAAACAGAATCTCAGGAGACTTCGTGCTTGAGCATGGATTCAGGATTCAATCCTATGACCTTGACATCATGACCTGAACCAAAACCAAGAGTGACACTTAACCAACTGAGCTACCCAGGTTCCCCTATGTTTATTATTATCTTAACCATCTTTTAGAAACATGATAGAAAATTGAATAGAAAAATGTTCAAAATGAAAATATAAGGCATAAGGAAGAAAACAAAATGCAGCTATAATACCAAGATTTAGAGATAAGTGCAGTGAATATTCTTGAAGTATATTTCAAGCATAAAAGCATTAAAAAGGGGCACCCGAGTGGCTCAATGGGTTAAAGCCTCTGCCTTTGGCTCGGGTCATGATCCCAGGGTCCTGGGATCCAGCCCCATGTGGGGCTTTCTGCTCAGCGGGGAGCTTGCTTCCCTTCCTCTCTCTCTGCCTGTCTCTCTGCCTACTGGCGATCTCTGTCAAATAAATAAATAAAATATTTTTTTAAAAAAAAGCATTAAAATTGGTGCAGTATCATATAACATGCTTTATAAATTTTTTTGCTTGTGATAAAAATCATTTAGAAGTGCTTTAAGTGTAGGGGCACCTGGGTGGCTCAGTGGGTTAAGCCTCTGCCTTCAGCTCAGGTCATGATCTAAAAGGTCCTAGGATTGAGCCCAGCATTGGGCTCTCTGCTCCGCGGGGAGCCTGCTTCCCTCCTCTCCTTCTGCCTGTTTCTCTGCGTACTTGTGATCTCTCTCTTTCTGTGTCAAATTAAAGCTTTTTTAAAAAAAGTATTTTAAGTGTTGCATAATATCATATAGTTATACCGTCACTTATTCATACCTGACAGTAACTATAGTAATTTATTTATGATTTGGAATCAAAACTATACTCAAAGCAGACTATTTCTTAATGTTCTCATTATCAATTAGGAAAGAAAGTCACCAAGCATAAAAGATAAGAAGTTAGAAAGACACCTATAAAATGAACTTGAAAAAAAAGTACAGAATGGATTAAATGAAGGTATAATCAATTACCAATGGATTGGGAAAATATGCAATTTGTCTTGGAGATTAAATAAATATAATGAGCTTTTGCAAAATTAGGATGTTGCTATTTCAACATAAACATGTTTTAAACTAAAGTACATTTTAGGGTAGTCAGATCTCACATATGTGCAAGATATATCTTAAAAACCCAAGAAGACATTCCAGAGTTATAGGTTCTTGAAGAGGCTTTAAGTTTAGTGAAAGGTCTTAAGCTTCCTTCTTCTATCACTTCCATGAGAAACAAAGAAAACAGATGAATAGCCTTGTTTTAAGAGGGAGGCAATGGAAAGCTAGCTTAGATAAGACATCGTAACAAGAGTCCAGTGTCAATCTCCAACGTCAAACTCCTGCTTTCATATTGTTTCTCCACCACTTACTGTTCCTTGGACTTGGGTGAACTAATCTCTCGCACCTGTTTCTTCGACTGTAACATGAAACGCTGAGGATGCTGTACTTCCAAAAGATTCTGAGAGACAGGAGGAGAAAGTACCATTTTTGGAAAACAATTACCAGCAAACACTTTTAATGATTTTACAATCCAAGAAGTTCATCTTTTCTTCATATCTTTGAAAAAATTCTTTACAAGCCTAGCTTACTGAATTTTTAAAATTAGTTTTGGATAAGACACCCAGAACCAGCAGAATTCTAAAAGCCCATTTGGAACCATGAACGTGGTCCATTGTTATGAAGTGATTTCTTGTCTCTTAATGTTTGTGACTTTATGATATTTCCCCACAACCTGACTTGAATCTTCTTTATTGAGATTACACTTGGAGATCAGGAGGTTTTTCTATGCAAAAAAGGCAGCCATGCCTAAATCCTTCTTATGTTTAACTGCAAAAAAAAAAAAAAAAAATCTCATTTGTTCAGTCATTAAGATGTGGTTTCTAACCTTGAGGCTTTTATAATTTGTAACCGGGGAACTCAACACAAAGCACAGAAACAAAAAACAGATAGAGCTATTCAGAAAAAGGTTTCATCTAAATTGAAGCTGGAATGCTTCTTTGGGAAAGTGATAATTGAGGTATACCTTGAAGGATGTAGTCTTATTAAGTGTTTAATGGGATGGGGGAGGGTGTTCAAACTAGAAGTGAGGTAGGCCTTAAAAGCCTCATTTCATTTTCTAGGCAGTGAGTGTGAATTATTTTAGATTCATATGAAAACTTGTGACATGATACAATCCATGTTTTAGAATATGTTTGGGCCCCGACTTGAGAGATAAGCGGCTGGAACTTCAGGGCCGCTGTTGTGGCCTCCTTGCTGGGACAGAGGAGTGACAGTGTCACTTGAGAGCAGTGACATTGTGGAGGGGAACTGCGAGGCCTATGGGCCTCTCTGTATGTAACAAATATTACCAAAAGAAAGCTTTCCCTTTCATTAATGCCATCTCAAAGATGTGAAACATGCTTTGCTGGTGTTGATTTGCTTTTATTTACCTTCTCTAAAATAGCATGCAGTTTCCGTACAAATGATATGTACTTGGCATGTTAAATTGCTGAAGCGTTTTCTTCCCTTGATGCTCACCGTGAAACACACCCAACGCTCTGCCTGGATGTGAGTTCATGCAAGAAAACATCACTATCTATCCTGACAGAAAGACTGCAATTCTATTTTGCTCCAAGATTGGAATACAACTAATGCTGGAGCAATTTAGACAAAATGGCTATTTTTTAACCATGGTATCAGTAGAGATGTTTCTTTTCTTTCTTCTTCTTTCTTCTTCTTCTTCTTCTTCTTCTTCTTCTTCTTCTTCTCCTTCTCTTCATCTTTTACAAGAAAATGTCTGCAGTTTATTTTAGAAGTAATCAGTTTTATTACAGGGAGTACAACGTTTCTGAGTACAAATTAGATATTTTTGAAATATAAGCTCTGCTCTTTTGTAAGTATTCCTTCTCTTCCAACCCCTAGTACTGGGTAATATTTTGTGATTGATTTTGCTACATCCCTCTCAGATCTAAATTTAGACATGAGAATAGTAAAAATAAAATAAAAATTCATTCATTCATTCCAAAAGACATTTAATGAATACCTCCTGTGTTCTAGGCATTGTACTAAATGACAGGTGTGGAGTTAACATGGCCCTTGCCCTCCAGAAGCTTACATTTTCACAGGAGTCTAAGCTATGCACACAAATATCTCTATTATAATTTAAAATATTATGTGTGTCTATAAGCAAAGTACTGGAGTACAGAGAATGTTTATTCCATTAGAAGAAAACAAAGAATATTCACAGAGAATATGACATTTTAGATAGGTCTAAGGAATAAATGGGGAAATGGAAAGAACATTCTAGAATGATGAAAGAGTATGTGCAAAGAAATGAAAGTGCAAACTGTCTCAGGAAGAGAGGATGGGCAAGTTGAAAAAGCACAGAGAGAAAGTCTTGTGTCTGTGACCCGCTCACTCCTCCGAAAAATGAGGAACCTTGGGCAAGTTAGTCAATCTTTCCTGAACACTGGGATACTAATACCTGTCTTGAAGAATATTCTTTGATTAAATGAGCTATTGTACGTAAAAGCACCTGGCTCCTTGAGCATGCTCAGTAAATATGGTCTGATTTTATTCAAGAGAAATACACATTTCCTTGAGGTAGAACACAGAGTGTCTGGGTAAGAACGTTGTGAGGAAACTGAGATCCAAAAGATAAGTTGGGACCAAATTGTGTGAAAGCAAAGCTAAATAGTTTAGGTTTTATTCTGAGGGCAATCAGGTACCATTGACTTTTTTTTTTTTAATTTTGTTTATTTATTTGACAAAGAGAGATGACAAGTAGGCCCACAGGCAGGCAGAGCGAGAGAGAGAGAGAGAGAGAGAGAAGCAGACCCCCCCCCGCTGAGCAGAGAGCCCAATGCAGGCTCGATCCCAGGACCCCGAGACCATGACCTGAGCTGAAGGCAGAAGCTTAGCCCACTGAGCCACCCAGGTTCCCAAACCATTGACTTTTGAAACAGCTCTTAGCTGTGGTCAGATTTTTGCTTTAGAGATTTCACTGGGACAGGGATGAAAATAGACAGAGGAAGAGGGAAGTTAAGTAGAGACTGGAAAGCTATTGTAGTGATTCAGGTCAGGCAGGCTGAGGATTTGAACTCTCATTGTCTGTGTGCTAGAGGGAGGGAGTGAAGCCCCACAAGAAATGTAATGCACAAGCATACACCAAATTGGGAGGGTTTGGGGACTACCAGTATGCGTGGAAGTGAAAAATCCTAAATTATCTCTCAGCCAAACACTGAGGAGTACAGGCGGCTTGGTGTTTTCTTTTGCAGTAGCACAAATACATCTGCTTACCCGTCCAGCTGCTTGGAGTTGGAAGAAGCTAAACCCACATTGAGAGGAACATGGTTATTTTCTGCTGCTAAGTCATTCCTCAGCACGTGGGAGTGTAGAAGGAATTTAATTGTGCTATCTCCTAAACCTTTTGGTGTTTATCGACAGATCCTTGACTTATCGGGAGAGGAGGATGAATTATCTAGTAGATTCCACCTTCTTTTTGCAGATGAAGACAAAACTCAGAATCAGGAAGTGACCTATCTCAGAAACAGAGGGTGTGCGAAACACTAGAGCCAGAATTCAAACCCAGGATTTTCACTGATCACCTAAACACTCTTTTTAAAGAAGTTGTTGAGAATTCAGGCAGGCATCACTAATAGCTACACAGTGAGCAGTAACTTTGTCTACCCCCATCTGCACAGAAATAAAGTGAATTGTTTTAACTTTCCTTTTAAATCTTAAATGGAAGCTGAAGTTCCATCAAATGGAGCTAAATGTGTTTTCTACATAATTTAATAGTAAAAATTAGTTGATTTATGTCATAAAATATAAAAAAAACCTACAAGGGCACATTGCTAGTGTAAACTCAGGTAAAATAATTTTTAGTTTTTTTTAGCTCTGATTAAAATTTTTTTTTTTTTACAAAACAATGAACGACAGGCTACCAATTATTAACCAAAAAATCATTCCTAATGAATAGAAAATGTTAATTCCATCAAATTTGGAATATTTAAACAAAAGAATTATTAACACACATTTAAGGTTAAAATTCTCTGTCCTTTATAGACATTCATCATTTATACTTTTTTCTTGGGAAAAAATATTGTATAGAATGTAATTCTAAATCATTGACACATCTTTTTAAAGAACATTTAAAAAATCAGTTTGGATATAACCATTTTAACCTATTTCCCTTCCATCTTAAACAGTATATTTGGGAACCATTCAAGAATAACTGGGTTGGCATCAAAAGAAATGAAATCTTGCCATTTGCGATGACGTGGATGGAACTAGAAGGTATTATGCTTAGTGAAATAAGTCAATCAGAGAAAGACAACGATCATATGATCTCCCTGATATGAGGAAGTGGAGATGCAACGCGGGGGATTTTGGGGGTAGGAAAAGAATAAATGAAACAAGATGGGATCGGGAGGGAGACAAACCATAAGAGATTCTTAATCTCACAGAACAAACTGAGGGTTGCTGGGGGGTGGGGGGGTTTGGGAGAGGGTGGTGGGGTTATGGACATTGGAGGTGTGTGTGCTGTGGTGAGTGCTGTAAACCTGGTGATTCACAGACCTGTACCCCTGGGGCTAAAAATACATTATATGTTTATTTAAAAAAAAAAAGAATAACTGGGTTGGAATCATCATTAGTAATAAGAATCATAGAATGTAACCTCTGGAAGTGTCTTTGGATAGGATCTGCTGTTTCTGATCCCCCATGTGATGAAATGTCTAGAGTGTGGTCATGAGATCTTCTAGTAGGATAGGTTGAATGAATGCAAATGTACTGGGGGGCCTCTGGTTTAAAGTTGGAGCTATATATTTTATCCTCAGGGACCCAAAAGTATTTAATGTAGAAGGAAATTTTTTAAATGGGCCAGGGGCACCTGGGAGGCTCAGTTGTTTAAGAACTGGACTCTGGATTTTAGTTCAGGTCACGATCTCAGGGTCCTGGGATGGAGAATCCCACATCCTTGGACTACCAGCTCAGCAGGGAGTTTGCTTGTCTCCTTCCTTCTTCCTCTGCTCCTCCACTCATGCACACACATGCATGCTCTCTCTCTCTCTCTCTGAAATAAATCATCTTAAAAAATAAAAAAAATTAAAAATGGGCCAGGTGCAAAGTGCAATAAATATCACTGTCTGGGGCAGAGAAGAAAGCAATGGATTGAGGAAAAATCGATCTGGGTTTAAATTGCTGTCTTTCACTGCCCTGGATTAAGTCTCTCTGTCCCTGCTGATGCTGGTGGTATTTTGCTTTAGTTACCTCATTTGTAACCAGGTGATCACTATGAATGTCCTCTAAGTTCTGACCTTATGATCGTGTGGTTCTTCCATCGAGGGTGAGATATTTGAAGCAGAATTCAAAATAGGCTGAATTATGAGTGGCCCGATGTCACTCAGAAAATCAAACATTCAAATTCACTCTCATTTCAATCTGTTTTTTTCCCCCTCATTTTAAAAATTGACATTTAACGAGTACTTACTAAGTGCCAGAGTATGTGCGAAGCACATTAATAAATGTGTTCACTCATTAAATCTTTCAACTCCATGAAGTAGGTACTATTTGGTCTTAGCAACTTCTTCACATCATAGGATATTTTTGTCTTGTATCTAATAGGAAACTTAAGCAGCCTTGCTAGTGTTACTGTAGGCAGGATGTGAATACAAGACAGCCATCGGAAAGCATTACCAGAGCATCTCTCTTGACAGGAGAGAGCTCATTGGCCATGAATGTTTTTTCCCTGACCAATGATACAACCTCCTGCCCAAAGTTACCAGTATCACTAGGTTGGCAACAAGTCTTTGGAAGTTTACATCATCCCTATATTTTTGAAGTTACTAAATGTGAAAAATATCATGACCTCAGTGTTCCCTTGCTGAGCCAGATTCATAACATTACCACCACCTGCTCTTCCAAAGGTTTCCATTTAATGCAGGTTTAAAAATAAGGACTCTGCTCTCTCTTGCTTTCTTTAGAGAAAAGGTGTAAGTCTGGCTGGAGTGTTTAAGAAATTCCAGGGTGATACAGTGGAAAGAACTTGTCTCAGATCTTCCACGTGACCTTGGGCAAGTCAGCCTTACCAATTTTCAGTTTTCTCCATCTCTGTAACAGAGTGATTGAAGAAAATAATTTGTTCGGAGGAGAAGGGAGCTGAAATGGATTATGTATAAGTCTATTGGTCTTTAAAATCCACACAAAACCTCTAAAAACTAAAATGTAGTAGCTGGTAAAACAGGTCCTGGCTCCTGAAATGTTGAAAGGAATCTTTTAACTCCTTTTTTGATTCTTCTTCCCTTCTTCCTTTGCTCCCTTCCTTCTCCCCTGTCCACCTTTTCTTCCAGCCAGATAGTAGTTTAGGTCCTGGGGGTGGGGGTTGTGAATACAATAGGCAAGTCTTCTTTTGTCATGAAGCACACATTTCCATGGGGGAAAAGAAAAAGGTAGTAACAAATAACCCAATAAATGAAGTAATTTAAAGTGGTAATAGGGGCTGTGGGCAGAATACAGTGGAGAAAGAGCTTTAAAATTGGTAGTTGCAAGCAGAGGCATTTAGATTTTAAAGAGGGTGATTGGGATGGATTTCTCTGAAGAGGAAATATTTTGCTGGAGATTGGAATGACGAACTGGGACTGGCTTTGTTCTGGGGAGAACATCACCAAGAAGACAGGGCATAAGTGAAGGGGCTGCAGGAGGCATGAGTATGGGTTGGTCGAACAAAACAAAACAGAATGAAGGCCTGAGGTCAGGAGTATGGTGAACAGGGAAGAGAGTAGAATAATCTCTTAGCAGAGATCTGGGCATTAGTCAGGTCATCCAGAGCATCTTAAGGAGTTCAGTTTTTATTCTAAGTATATTTGAATATCATTGAAGTGTTTTAAGTAGAGTTATGGTATTATTCACATTTTTATTTATTTTTATTTTTTTAAGTAGGCTCCATGCCCAGTGTGGTGCTCATGACTCTGAGATCAAGAGTCATATTCTCTACCATTGGAGCCAGCCAGGCATTCCTATTGTCACATTTTTAAATGACTGCTCTAACTGCAATGGATTATAAGGGCTAGAGTAGAAGCAGAAAGATGAGTTAGAAAATACAAAATAAGAGATTCAGGGTAATTCAAAGCCTAGGATCCAGGGAATGGGAGTAACCTGAAGTCTGATTAGAAGAAGTGGAACTTGAACATGAATCTGGTTTGAGTGAATCCAGTAGCATCTAACCCATTATCTTTTCAGGTAACCTACTTTATTTTTAGACAATCCTATCTCTGAGAAATTATATGCTATAATCACAGAATATAGTAAGTGCCTAATAAGTGTTACAGATTCCTCCTTTTTGGTCATACTCAAAAGAGCTAATTATAACACCTTGCATGTATGGAAACTGACTGAACATCCTCTTTTCCTTTAATTAGTCTAAGTGTGCACAACTTCATACTTACTTAGTGACAGGACAACAGCCATTGCCCTGCCCCACAGCCTAATTATTGTAGGTGTACAATTCTCATTACACATATGCTGGAACCACATCGTGACTAAAGTGTTATTGGACTTTGCCTAACTAAATGTACCGATAAGGGCCTAGGTGTTGGTGGTGACTTAGGCTAGGTCAGTGCTTTATCAACTATCAAATCCCACTAGCTGTTAGAGAAACAGGTATGTCCCTCAAGCTAACCCAAGTAGGCTACCCCTAAATAGCTTTAGTCACACATTGACCAGAAGAAAGCATAGGCTAGGTGAATGGGGACACGTCCCCGTTCCAGCCATAGGGAGGGATGGGGCTCTGTCTGGAAAGTGAGGAATCAGACAAAAGGCCTAGGAAGTTCCTAAGGACCCACACCTATGATGTAGCCCTTTCAGGAGACTGGTATGCAATAGCTCAGGGCTACAGTTTTTTGAAACCTATTTACTAATAAAATTGTCAGATATTTGTACTGTGTAAGCTAGAATTTTTTCTGCTTCCTTTTTTTTGTTCTCTTCCAGCTGAACTTTAGTATCGATAAAGTAATATTTTAAAGATATTATTTATTTAAACCTGGCAATTCACACACCTGTACCCCTGGGGATAAAATATATGTTTATAAAAAATAAAAAATTAAAAAAATAAAAAAGATATTATTTATTTATTTAATTTTAGAGAGCGAGTGTGCATGAATAAGGGGAGAGAAAAGGGAGAAGGAAAGGGAAAGACTCTCAAGCAGACTCTGCACTGAGGCATGGAGCCCAACATGGGGCATGATCTCACAACCCTGAGATCATGACCTGAGCTGAAACCAAGAGTCCGATGCTTACCAACTAAGCCACTTGGATGCCTCAATTCTGAACAATTCTATCTTATCTCGGCTATTTTCTGGGGAACCAAGAGATGGGGTATGGAGTCACATCTGTCCTAGAATATTAAAGAGTAAGCACTTCTTCTCTGAGATGCAGCATTATGGGCAAAAAAATTAATCAGGAGTCCCCAGGGGGCATGTTGGGCTAAAGGGGAAAGAATCTGGTGATCTTTTCCTCTGTACTTTTTGAGATATTGGTCTTGCTTTGATTTGTATATATTATGTTTTATTTTTGAAATGTGAAGGCATTTCCCTTGCACCCTCACCATCCTGGTCTTTTCTGAACAGGTGCTCTAGTTCAGTTGTTTTCGAAAGTGTGGTCCTCAGCCAGGAACATCAGCAACATCTGGGAATTGTTAGAAATGCAAATACTTAAACTCCAGCCAGACATGTGAATGTGGTACTCTTGGGTTAGGGCCCAGAAATTTCCATTTTAATAAGCCTGTCAGATAATTCTGATACATACTCAAGTTCAGAAATTCCCTGCTCGAACTGGTCCAAAGTGAGGAACTCAGAAGTGTCCCACACTTCACCTAGGTGAGGCAGAGCAAGAACTCCTGCTCCTCCTGTGGGCTGGAGGTCAAGTTAGGGTTAGAAGCCAATTCTCTTGGGTTCTAGGCCACAGCTCTTTATATCCTATCATGCTCTGAAACTCAATCCTGGTAAAGAACCACAATGCTAAAGATCACCACTCACATTATCTTTCTTTTAGTTTTGTAGGTTTACCAAACTAAAAAGGAAATAGTGGATGGTAATTTCATACCTAGAAGTGGAACTTAAGAAAGTAATCAGACATTGAGAGACCACCTTACACCAATTAGAATGGCCAAAATTAGTAAGAACGGTAAACAACCGGTGTCGGAGAGGATGTGGAGAAAGGGGAACCCTCTTACACTGTTGGTGGGAATGCAAGTTGGTGCAGCCACTTTGGAAAACAGTGTGGAGATTCCTTAAGAAATTAAAAATAAAGCTACCCTATGACCCTGCAATTGTGCCACTGGAAATTTACCCCAAAGATACAGATGTAGTGAAAAGAAGGGCCATATGTACCCCAAAGTTCATAGCAGCAATGATCACAGTCGCCAAACTGGAAAGAACCAACACAAGAAAGAACCAACTTTGGCTTAGCCAATGTTGAGAGGAATTTTTTGTTTTCATAACTTTCAAGAAATGGCATGTAAGAATTGTTGTTCAATAACATATAATAAGAATTAGAATAATAGCAATAATAAGCATTATTATCAGGAGAAATGTTAAGGTCTTAAAGCTACGTTTCAGTCATACTCTTATAAACCTCATTAAAGGCAAGGAGAAAAAAATGATAACTATGGGCTACTGGGAATATCATTAATTCGAAAACTACTTATTGAGAGATAGTATTAACTGAGAATTCGAAAGGCAACATGAGTGTGGGACCAGCATCAGGCCCAATGCCCACCTTGCCTCAAAGCCTCCAATTCTAGGGGCTCTTCTCCAATGCCTGAAATTTATGGTCCTGAAGAAAATTATGCATCCTTGCAAATGTCATCAGCTGAAACACCCCACTCAGGGACTATTTCTCTTCTTCCTCCCTCCATGGATCTGCTTATTCAGGCCAGCCCTGATTTTTTCACCAGTCTCAGAGTAAAACTACTACTCTCTTCTATAGAGGAGAGCATGATGAAGCAGAAAGATGCAGCCCAGGGCAAGAAACAGATCAGAACTCTGTTCTCTTGGGGCACCTGGGTGGCTCAGTTAGTTAAGTGTCTGCCTTTGGCTCAGGTCATGATCCTGGGGTTCTGGGATTGAGCCTTGTGTCAGGGTCCCTGCTGAGTGGGGGATCTGCTTCTTCCTCTCCCTCTGCCCCTCCTGCCCTGTTTGTGCTTTTTCTCTCCCCCTCTCTCTGAAATAAATGAAAACAATCTTAAAAAACAAAACAAGCACAAACATGTTCTGTCAGACCCAGCTGTATGTCCTCAATGCTAGATTACAGAAACAGAAATACCTCAGTCTCCAGAAGATGTAAGAACTTTCCAACATTCTGAACCTTAGCGATAAGAAGGTTAAGACCTGGTTCTAGAACCAGAGAATGAAATGTAAAAGGTTGCAGAAAAACAACTAGCCAAAGAATAGCAAGTCTATGACTAAGAACACCTCAGCAACTACAGAATACCCAGGCTTCTGTTCTTCTCACCAGGATACCTGATCAACTCTTCCGGAAACCTTCCAATATAGAGTAGCCAGACCTGGAAACCTTCCAATATGGAGCAACCAGACCTGGAAACTTTCCAATATGGAATAACCAGACCTGGAATAGCCAGTCTTAGAGCAACCATCTCTGGAACAGTCAGACCTGCTGCTCCCAAGCCTGGAAAAACTAGACCTGGAACAATCAGCTCCCCAACTATAGACAGGAATCCCTGCAGCACCAGATCCTGTTCCTGCAAAATTCTGCCAGGGATTTGGATTCCATCTTAGAAACTGCTAGGGATAGCCATAGGATAACAAAATAATCCACTAGCACTTTAGTACCTTGCAAATAATGGATTTATTCCCATATTACTCTGTGAACCTATAGCCTATAGATGTGTGACAATGAGTATATATTTCAATCTCAATTTAGTCAGTGGCTGTAGTACTTCTAGGATTTGTGGTCCCATATCTCTGCCTTGATAGTCTGTTTCTCATTATGTTTCTTGTATCCATGGAGGGGTTAAAATTAGAGTCTAATCAAAGATGTTTCCATAGCATTGACTTCTATGGACAACATGATGAAAGATGTTCTTGGCTAGAGATAACTAGATATAATATTAATTTGGATATCTTTAGGTTTTAGATTCTAACCTCAAGAATAGGAAGTAAAAATATAAGGACTTGTGATGAAGGATTATTTGTATTTTCTGAGACTGTGAATCTTTACTTGTTAATAACCTCAATTTTTATGGTAAAGTGTTAAACTATAATGTGCTTCACTGATTTCCTCTACCCCTGTGCTGATTTACTACAATTGCTCATTTGTTCATCATTCTGGTATTTGTAGAAAGATGTTTTGTATTTTAATGCGTAATGATAATAGTACCAGTTTGGTCAGTTGGTTTGTAGGCTTAAGTACAAAAAAAAAAAAAATACCCACTTAAAGAATATTCATCGAGGACACCTGGGTGGCTCAGTGGGTTAAGCCTCTGCCTTTGTCTCAGGTCATGATCTCAGGGTCCTAGAATCAAGTCCCGTATTGGGCTCTTTGCTCAGCAGGGAGCCTGCTTCCCTTCCTCTCTCTCTCTGCCTGCCTCTCTGTCTACTTGTGATCTCTGTCTGTGAAATAAATAATTAAAATCTTTAAAAAAATTTCATCGAGTACCTGTTATGTGTTCTGTGGTGAACATTGCTATAAAATCACATTATGAAGATTGTAGTATAGTCTAAGAGAACTTATATAACATTATGAGACTTTGGAACTCAAATGAAAGTAAAAAAAGAGATTAGAAATGAAGAGAACTATAGGTCAGTGTTAAGAGCATTTAGAAGAGGAATGTATTCTTATCAAGACTTGAAGTTTTTTTGGAATTCTGGTGATGAAGAGGAAGTCTTTCCAAAGGAAGCATAAGCAAGAATTTGAGGTGGAAAATGATGCCATATACATGGGAAACACGAGTAGTTTTCTTTTGTTAGAGAATATATCCTCCCTTAGAATGTCATTTTGAGGTTTACCAATACAGAGAAGCATGTAGTAAACCCTCAGGAAACTCTTTTAAGTGATTGCTACACTTGGAATTAGTCTGTTTTTGGAGAGAAGAGGAATGTAGTTTGGTTGCCCTAAGGACAGCTTCTGTCCATCCACATATTTCCCCAAACCCCAAACTAACTAACCAACTGAACCAAAAATCCAATGGTGAAGAAAGCTTAAAAAATGATGCAGTTATAGACTACATTCTCTTGAAGAGGACATAGAGGTATTACCATAGCCCATCACTCTCTCACTCTCTTATTTCCCATGTTCTCCTTCTTTCTGTGATGTGGCTCATCCTCACAAAAGAGTGACAGTCAGTGCAGTCAGCTTCCCCCTGTGGAGTAGGAATGTCTCTCTAGGAAACATTCTCTCAGCACTCTGGTGAATAAAAGTATCCATATTCTCTGGGAAAGGATCCAAAAGAGAGGTAGAAGAGGGGGAAAAGGGAAATGAACAAAACAGTTCCTCCTAGAATGTGCTATGTAGGGTCCCATGGGCTTACAGTGTGTTACTCATTCAGTCCTTCCATCATGCGGTGGCTGGTAGGGCTGAGAACCAAACTCACCACCAGCTTCTTGCTGAACACTATTTTTCCTTCATGATATCATTCTGCCTAGTAAATCAGGAGAGGACAGTGTTAAAGTTGAAGAGTAAGAGTTTGGGGGTGGAGAACTTGACAGGAAAAAGCTGTGAAGGAAAAAAGAATTTGCAAACTAATCAATTTTTAAAGATTATTTTAATTAACATATAATGTATTATTTGCCCCAGGGGTACAGGTCTATGAATCATCAGGCTTACACATTTCACAGCATTCACCATAGCACATACCCTCCCCAGTGTTCATAACCCAACCACTCTCTCCCTACCCCCCCAATCCCCAGCAACCCTTACTTTTTTCTGTGAAATTAAGAGTCTCTTATGTTTTTTCTCCCTCCCGATCCCATCTTGTTTCATTTTTTCCTTCCCTACCCCCACAACCTACCCACCCTGCCTCTCAAATTCCTCATTTCAGCGAAATCATATGATAATTGTCTTTCTCTGATTGACTTATTTCACTTAACATAATACCCTCTAGTTCCGTCCATATTGTTGCAAATGACAAGATTTAATTTCTTTTGATGACTGCATAGTATTCCATTGTGTGTGTGTGTGTGTGTGTGTGTGTGTGTATATATATATATATATATATATATATATATATATCACATCTTCTTTATCCATTCATCTGTTGATGGACATCTAGGTTCTTTTCATAGTTTGGCTATTGTGGACATTGCTGCTATAAACATTGGGATACACATGCCCCTTCGGATCACTACATTTGTATCTTTAGGGTAAATACCCAGTAGTGTGATTGCTGGGTCATAGGGTAGCTCTATTTTTTAAAGTGAAATATACTGATATGTGGTAACCTGTAACCTTCCAAAGACCAGTGATGAGAAGGAAGGGTATAGAGGGGTCAAGCAAAGGAGTTAAGGATTATAGTTCTGAATTATAGTTCAAGATTTATAAGCTTCTCCAGGAGTTTTGACCCTTAGGAGAGATTGGTTTGGCCACACAGCAGGTCTGGAAGGAAGGTTTGGCACCACTGTTTTCAGATAGGAAAGATGGGTTCCTTTTGTAAAGGATTCAGTCCCTCTGAAGCAGGGCTTCCTGAACTTAGATGTAAATTAGACTCATCTGGAGAAATTTTAAAAATGCAGATGCCCAGCCCTCTGTCAACTTCTCTAGTAATTAATCAGGGGTGAAGGCTGACCTTCAATTCAATCTGTTGTTGAAACTCCCCAGATGATTCAAATGTATAGTCGGGGATGAGAATCCTACTCTGAAGAGGTTGAAGAATCCAAAGAAAGTGGAAATAATAATAAAAAAATCCAAATATTTATTAGCAAAATAACCAGTAATTTTCTCACATTTATCAGAAATTTCATGCATATCTAAAACACTTGTTTTTATTTTTATTTCAATAGTATTCCTGATGGTAAAAAATTGTTTAAAAGATAAAGTGACAAAATAACAGATGTCTGGGTAATTGTATATAGGTGGAGTTGTTTTTTTCTTTTTTTTCATGTTCCTTTGTATTTTTTGTTCTTCCCAAACAGATTTAGAACACGCTAATTTTATAATTAGAAGATATAAATAAGACCCAGAGCAAATATCTGCATGTTGAATCATTTTATCTATATTATATAGAAATATATACCTATAATTACATGATAATTTGAGAGAGATATTCATATAAGAAAAGATCGCTAAAACATAATAGCAATTCAAACTTTAAGACCATTTTTACCATTGGCTTTAAATATCATTTGCCTTTATTAATAAAGAAAATCCATTCACAGGGTCACCAAATGCTAGTGATCCCTAAGTATTTTGTATTCATCCTTTTCACTCACTATAGCCTCCTTGTATTTTCATTAGCTCCATCTTACAAAGGCACAGATGGGCCAATGAACTTGTTCAAGATCAAGAGACTACAAAATGGCACAGGCAAGATTTGATTTCAGCCTTGCCTTATGACCTAGATAATGTGTCTGGTATTGATGTGCTCACTTGATTTTTGGATCTCACATACATCTAGAAGGTGAGTTCTCATTTCATCAGGAAGCCTTGGTAACTTACTTTAAGGGCCAGGCAGTCCCCAAAGCTATGCTTTTTAGCAGGTACACAGGAATATGGCAAAACTCCTTATTTGAAAGAATCATAAAAAAGCAAAAACAAAAACAAAAACCCCAACCTAAAATATTTAATAAATCTTACACCAATCACACATTGGAGAGTCAATGTAGACGGTGAAGGATTATTCTCCACTGAAAACAACAGTCTCAGGAGGTGGTGGTGATCAGTCCTCATTAGCCCCCACTTTGGTTTAATAGTCATTAGTGACAACAGAGATAAATTTTATAGGTGCTAATTGACCCTGTAGGAAGACTTTGAAGTTCTCCCACTAGCTTAGGGCGTCTTTGAAGTTTAATTTTAGCTAAAGTGCCGGGTCAAAGACCTGAGAAAAATACACAGTGGAGAAAGAATTGCAGGTACCAAATCTTTGCACTGTATGAGTGATCGTCAAACTGTGGTTTAGAGTCTGTGACCAAAACAAACCCAAGTAGTATTGGACAGGAGAAAACAAAACAAAACAAAACACAATGAAAAAAACCCTCACCACATTGCTCTAAAATTTTTCTGAGGAAATATTTAAGAAGATTTTGTATGTGTTGCCACTCTGTTCTCATAACATTACGGGAAAAGGAAAAAATAGCCAACATATTTTTGTACATACAGCTTTCACAATTCATTTGAGTTACTCGTTGAGTAAATTGGAAGCTCAGAGAGATAAAGCAACTTGTCCATATTCTCTCTACCAATGAATAGGGAAATTAGAACTTATCCAGACAAGTAGTGCGGATATCATTCTTGACAGCATAGCTGCCTCTGTTCTTGAGTGGGAGAAACAGAGAAAGGAGATACCAGTCTAATCATGGATGATATAAGGAGGGAATAAAGAATTTTTTAAAAAAAATCTCCCTAGTCCTAAGAGTTTATATTCTGGTGAAGCTCCACCTAGACTAATATCCAATCAAGAGCCAAGCACAATGAGAACAGAATGAAGACCTATGCAAAAGTCTGCAGTAGGACTCGGGAATTATTCCAAGTTTGCTTCCCATCCGTCCGCTGCCTCCACGATCATTAGCTCTATATGGTCTTCACATCAGTCAAAGGGTGTTGAATTTGGAAGATGGCGAAAGAATGAAATCCTAGGGAAGTTGGTATGCTAAGAGATTTACAAAGACCAGGCACAAGACTGGTGACAGGGACTCGGCTTCTGGTGCTGACTGGGTGTCAGGGATGAGACAGAAAGCAAGTTCTAAACATTAAGGGCTCAACGTCAGGGTTAGGTTGACAATGAATCTTCTTTGAGATACTACTCCACGGTATTGAACTAGATTAAATTAACCGCATGGCTAGAGTCAGGCTCAATCCCAGAGCTCTGAGTGAGACTGAATCCATACTTTTCAGGTGGGTGTTGCAGAAGCTAGGGACAGGCTGGGCAAACGTGTGAGTGCAAAACCATTCAGGCAGCCTTTACAGGTGATCTCCTTCCTGCAAATGCCCTTGTCTTTTATTTTGTTTCTTTCTTTATTTTTTCTATTGTCCTTGTCTTTTAAACAACAAAATAATCCTTCATTAAATGGAAAAATGGGATTCTTTTCTGAAACACTTCTTGTAAGGATTCCAAACTTAATCTTGTTTCAATTTTTTCACTATTAAAATTAAGAAAAAAAAGAAGAAGAAGAAGAAGAACAGCCTGAGGGAAAGGAGTGCAGGAACCTACTGAGTTCCATCTAGCTGGGGATGGGGCCGCTCTCTGCATTTCTACAGATGGTAGAGCAGAATCATGTGATCTTGAACAAGAATATCAGAATTATGGGGTAGGGATAGAAATATATATTTTTAAATATCAAGTCTATCTGGGTATTGCTAGGTCTCTAAGGATAACAAGGTACTCTTTCCTAGCATCAAAAGAGTTCACTCTTTAGTGGGATCGTGGGCATTCATGGCAAAGGAGGAAACTGAGTACATGGGAAGAATGGGGAAAAGAGGTGGCCAGGCTGAAGGACTTTAACCTGCCTAAAGCCCACACTGGCACATGAGTGTTGTGTTAAGAGATACTGCGTTACAATTTCATCCCAGCAGAATGATTACCAGTAGGAAGTCCCCTGGAGAAAAACAGAGTGGGTGGAAGATGATACTCCGGAGTGGTGGAGAACTGACGCTGCCAATGGGAGGGAGAGAGGACTTGGTTTCTCTGTAACTGCGCCTGAGCCCAGAAGAAAAGAGTGGATGGCCCCTCACAGCCACTTCTACCTGCCTGACTTTATATGCAGACTCCCTCCTCTTTTATCCCTCAGAATGTTGGAAAACTTTCAAAAGACAGGTGATGTTAGCACATTCTGTGTCTTTTGAGAACTGTGGATGAAAGGGACACATAAATTTCAGTTATTATTACTTACGTGCAGTAATTTTAGTTGGATTTCCCTGACACACCTTCTCCTTTGTAATATTTTTCTGGGAGTATGTGTATGTGTGAGTGTGTGTGTGTGTGTGTGTGTGTCTAAGTGGCTTTGACCCTAGGGCTTTCTTTGATTTATAGGCAGCTCTCTAAGTTGTGCTAAGGTGGTTTCAGAGCCTGTTTGTTCTGGCATCCCAATAAAGCCTTGCTTCCCATGGCAACTCCAGCCTACGAAGCAAGGCCTAAGGGAAAACACAGTTTTCCTTGCCAGAATGAGGCAATAGCACTTTTGGGGTGCTATTTTGCTGGGTGGTGTATTATTTCTCAAGCAACTTCACTCAAGAAAAACTAAAAAAAAAAAAAAAAAAAAAAAGAAAGAAAGAAAGAAAGAAAAGAAAAGAAAACTTTAGGATTTGAATATTACCATGGGAAACAGTAATCTTGGTTTCCCTCAAACACATTAAGTGATCTTTTGAGACTTTAGTTTTAAGGTTTTCAATGATTGGTTGATTGATTATTTGAGAGAGAGAGAGAGAAGGAAGGAGAATGACCAGCAGACTCTATGCTGATCTCAGAACCTGACTCAGGACTCAGCCTCACAACCCTGAGATCATGACCTGAACAAAAATCAAGAGTCAGATGTTTAACCAACTGAGCCACCCAAACGCACCAGTTTTGGGGTTTTCAACTTATCATCTGCCCAGTGGCAAGATTCTGGAGCTTGTTCCCAATGAGTAGGCCCAACAGATGCATGTCCACTTCCAAATATCCTTATTTTTTATATGCTAGAGTTCAAAGTTTAACTCCAAGGTCGATTCTCTCCTGTCACTGATGCCCTCCACTGCTTGCCTTGAGAAGAAACCTGTGCCTCTCAGCCTTGGCTGCACATCAGAATCCCTGGGGAGCCTTCAAAACATACCAGTGCTCAGACCCCACCACCATGGAGTCTGATTTGCTAGGGGTGTGGTGTCAGGGCTGGGGCATCAGCAGTTCTCGGAGGTTCCCAGGGCATTTTAATGTTCAGCACCCCTGGTCTGGTTCAGTCCCTTTGAGACCCTGAAGAAGGAAATAACCTCATCAAGGTCGTTAAGCAAAGAGACTGTCTTTCGACCACACATGCTGACTCGTGGTTGATTAAAATACCTCTGCGTAGTTAATTGTGCTCTGTTATTATCTAAATCATTTTCAGGCTGCTCACATAATAAATAGCTAATCTATGGCAGTTAGGTCCTAAAATACAGGATGCTGACTTCCGTTGCCCTCTACAGCAAATCAGAATGTGCCTGTTTGCCATAAGGAGTGGGATTATGGCTGGGAGAGGAGAAAAAAAAAAAAAATAGTGGAGAAGTAAACTATCCTGCCACACCCTTCTCCATAAAGAACACTTCCCAACAAAATGCATCTTTTATACTGGAACGTGACTTATTCCTGTGCTGAAGAGCACTCCTAGGTAATCTAGTGTATTTATCCTGACTGGTCTGGTGATAAAAATTCTCTTAGTATGCCTCTGCCCCCATTTCTCGATGGTTTGGGTAGGTGTGTATGTGTCACCACGTGTGAGACTGTAGCAACTTTCTAAGCAAACTAACCTATATCAGTGTCGACCTCGTGCCCAAGAGCCCTCAGTTTATCGGTATGTGCTTGTACCGAAGCCAGAGAGCAAGACAAATTTTATTTGTTGCTTTTATGTGATGTTCATTAAGAAATAGAGGGTTTTTTTTGGGTAATAACTTCTTCCACATTTTCAGTGTACTTTAGTGGTTTTCTATTAAAAATTATCTTTCAGGGGCACCTGAGTGGCTCAGTGGGTTAAAGCCTCTGCCTTCGGCTCAGGTCATGATCTCAGAGTCCTGGGATCTAGCCCCGCATCAGGCTCTCTGCTCAGCAGGGAGACTGCTTCCCTTCCTCTCTCTCTGACTGCCTCTCTACCTACTTGTGATCTCTGTCTCTCAAATAAATAAATAAAAACTTTATAAAGAAATTATCTTTCAGTACCACAAAGCTATAATTCAGTGTATAGATACAAGTCTTTACTAGGCTTTCCCTTCTATGTTTTTCCTTTATTAAAAAATCAGGGGCACCTGGGTGGCTCAGTGGGTTAAGACCTCTGCCTTCGGCTCAGGTCATGATTCCGGGGTCCTGGGATCGAGTCCCGCATCGGGCTCTCTGCTCAGCAGGGAGCCTGCTTCCTCCTCTCTCTCTGCCTGCCTCTCTGTCTGCCCGTGATCTCTGTCAAATAAATAAATAAAAATCTAAAAAAAAAAAAAAAATCAATAAGTCATTTAGCTAAAATCACTATTAATGTAAATGAATTAATTTGTTTAAATTATGAGTTCATAATTTTTAAATTCAGGGTTTGTAAAGTTATTGCTAGACCTTAGAAGAATATGGCTTTCTCTGACAGTAATTGTGTTTCAATGAAGAGTACCAACTATGGCTGTCCAGGGGCTTTTTCCCTCTAAAGCAAACCAGATTCAGATTATAGGAGGAGTAAAGCAGAGTCCTAGGAAGAGAAGGTTCACATTAACACTGGCTTCTTTCTGCCTCCATTATGCTCTCCTTGCATTCTCAACAAATACTCATCTTCATCAACCAAGGAGGGAACTCCCTGGAACTTCTGTTGTTACAATCTTCTCTGCTTTTTTTTTTTTTTTTTGTACCTCCACTCTTTGTCTTGATGCCCAAATAGTCTAGATATTTCATATATAAAGACAGGCATATTTAGAGAGTTAGATCAGATTTCACTGAATGGTAGAACTAGAAGGACGTTTGGAGAAATGCAGTATAAAATTTCTCCTCTTTCCCTAGATAGATATACCCTTAGATTGGTACATCTGCTATCATTTCACAGATGAAGTCATTGAAACTTAGTAAAGGTAAGTGACTTGCCTACAGTCATACAGTAAAATTAAATAGAAATGCTAGAATGAAACTAAGACTCAAAATTCTAAATCAGGATTTCTCTTCATTTAACCCTATAGAATAAAATAAATCATAATATAAAATTAATTAAATGTTAAGGCATATGCTTTTAGAGATTATCTCGTGTGCGTAATACATGTGTACTAATCCTGTGTGCATAAATACACTCATTTAACTCTTGTTTATCCATGCCACTAGAGATAACAATCACCTTAATAATTATCAGTCACTGAGAGCATAACCCAGAGAGAATTAATGCTTGAAGGCACATTCAGTATCCCTGCTCCACTGGTCCTATTAACTGAGACATATAGACCTAGAGAAGGCCAGTGCATTCTCAAGATCACACAACTGGTAAGGAAGATTTGCAATATACCCTGAGCAATCAGTTCTGCTTTATCCTAGGCTTAAAATCTCCAAAGTCCATGATATGTATGGTTATTATCATGAATACTAAGCATGACACAAAAGACATAACAATAACAAGAGAAAAAGAGAAGACTAACAAAAGGTGGGTAATGAAACGAGCTTTTTTAATGATAACAGACAAATCTCTTCTCTTTGCTTCTCGCTGCCACCTGTCAAATGTGGCATTTATAACCAGGGCCTTTAAGCTCTTTTTCTGAAGGACCTTCTCTTCTATGAAACCAGCAGCTTGAAGTCTAAGAAATTGACCACAATTATTTAATAAACAGAAGGGAAACTCCTTACCAACCCAGGCTCCATCTCAGCGGCATTTTGTGCCAGGTTGAAAAGGGCCATGAGAGAAGTCAGTTGGAAACAGAGACTGATTCCCTAAATTCCTTGGAAATGTGTGGGCTTCTCCCGGTGCTTCGCTAGATGGAAGATACATGGGTCTCCAAAGTACAGGAAAGCAAAGAGCAAGAGAAGCTTCTGAGGTTAACAAAGTCATACACATTACACACAAGTTAATTTTCTAGGGAATATGTTGTTTCCTTAAAAGGAGATAATCTTAGGAAAGATTTTTGAGTGACTAACTTCTTTGGAGGAAAAGGGTTACAGGAATGCACAAAGTTTCCAAATGAAAAAGTAACCTGGAGACTGTGTTCTCACAGGATCGGCTTACCAAGGTAATGAGGAAATGCTTCCTAATTTTCATCCTAAGGGTGATTTGGACCCAGAGCTCTTGAGACAGGAAGGTAGGTGTAACCTAGTCTGCGTGACTGGTTCTTTGTAGGGTTTTAAATGCTCCAGGGGAGAAAGTGGAGATGGTAGCAGCCCCACCCAGAGTGCCTGAGCCTGCACAGGGCTTATACTCCCCAGTGAATTCTCCAGAAGATCCCCCCCCCCGCCCCTGTAGGGGATCTATAGAGCAGCTCTGAGGGTCAAATCGTCCCTATGATGCCGCTAGCTAATTTTACCGGCATCGATGAAACGTGCTTATAGCATCGAATACAAATACAAATCAAATCCCCCTGTATTGCATTTGTATCAGTATTCAAGAGGATAGGAGGATAGGAAAAAATAGTGGTGTTTTTTTTTTTTTTAATCTCTCCCAGGGGCTGAAAGAGTTTTTGACTCAGGAAGTCAAATTTATTTCCTGGTTGTAGACAGGAGGGTGAATGTAGGTGTGTGCTTTACATTACGATGACAGGTGTTGCATACCTTTCTGAGGCGAGGTTTGGGTGTACTGGGGTGTGCCCCAGAGGAAGTCAATGTTCAGAGCTTGTGTGTGTGTGCGTGTGTGTGTGTGTGTGCGAGAGAGAGAGAGAGAGAGAGAGCGCACGCGCTATTCGGCTTAATTATACCCATGCTGTTAGCTCCCTTTATATCATTACTCTTATTCATTTTAATATCCACTTTTGGCTAAGCATAGAGAAAAGATGCATGTATTATTTGAACAGCTTTGCATTTATGATGCTCTATTCGTTTGCAAACCTAGAGACTCCACTGTAATAATGCTCAGAGAAGACGAGCTCTCAAATCCAGCTTCTAGCTCAGAGTGTAAAGGCACTTCATTGACAAGAGGGGAGGGAAGAATACCAAAGGGCAGCAGTGGGGGAACTGGGCACCAGGAGTGAGATCAGAGAAGTGAGACTGACAGTGCATATGTCTCTGTTCAGTTTTTAGTTGGCAAGAATAACAGATTACCCACTGACATCCTGAGAACAGCAGCTGTCAAAACTGTCAGTCAGGGGGAGATTGATTCCTTTCAATTACTTCTTGAACCAAAAAGGTAAAAGACAGAAAAGATATATGAGGGCATCCGACTCATTTCAAATCCCTCTGCATTAGCAAAGTTACTCACTAAAATCAGCCTTCAAGGGCCAAATAAATGTTTATCATTATTTTGTGTTGATGTCATAGAAAAGACGAGGAAGAACAATGTCTATTCATTCATTCCATCATTTCATTCATTTATTCAACAATCTCCCCTCCCATCCCCACACCTAGAACTCACTCTGTGTCAGGCCAGCTGTCTTGATGATACAAAGATGTGCTGAGGGTTAAGTGCTGCCCCTTCAAAACTCATAAGACGCAACCTCTGTCCTCCAAGAGCACACCATTTTCCCTGGGAAACAGCGCTAAGAGCCAACAATGCCAGTGCAGTGTGATGGGTGCACTCACTCAAAAGGTGTGTGCTGGGTACTGATATGAAACAAAGGAGAATGAGGTCATCTCTCCTTAAGCTATTCAGAGAAGCCACCCCTCTCCAAAGTTGAAGTTGCTGACCTGGGTCTTGGAGGAAGAGAAGGAATGAGTTTCCTATTCCTTTCTCAGGCAGGGCCAGAGCCTTTTCATGACTCTCAAGCCAAAGGTGAGAGAGTAAGGACCAGATCACTTTTTCATTATCTCAGACTTTGGAAGCATCTTGGAGAGATAATCTAACTTTATTGCATTCATCTGAGAAAATTTAGGGATTATGGATTCCAGGACTCCAAACTTCTAGGTTCTGTTTCAGGAGATCCAAAGGGAATTTCAAAAATCTATATTTTTATGTGGTTCAGGAAGTTATTATTCTTTGTGGCCACATTTGAGAATGACTATCAGGCTATATTTTCTCAAAATATAGTCCCCAGACCAGCAATATCACCATTGTTTGGAAACTTGTTAGAGATGAAATTCTTGGGCCTTATTTCAGATCCGTTGAGTCAGAAATTCTGGGGGTGAGGTTTAGTAATCTACTGTTTAACAAGCCCTCCCCATGGTTCCAACAGATTAAAGAGTCCTTTGCTCTGAAGCAACCAACCAGCTCATTGGATGCCATTCCACATGGTAATTGAAGAGTTTACTTGTCTAGATGTAGACAAGTTTAGAAGGACCAGCAAGGAATAAAGGAGCTCAAGATTAGCAACATTTAAAGGAGTTACCCACCCCCCCCCCCACCGGCAAAATCCAAAAGAGGACAGGGATCAAATGCTATTCTAAGGATCTGACAAGATTTGGAATATGGAAGAGGGTCTCTGCAATATGACCCTTGTTAGACCCTCACATATATAGGAGATAGGAGACAGATATGAGATCAAAACATGATGTGCTCTCTTCTCTCCCCCTCTGAATTCTTACCTGTATTTCCCACTTTGCAACCCAATCTGAAGTCAAAAAGCAACTCTCCCCAGGTGATAAGGTTGGGATTTCAATTTCCCAGGGCTCAGAATAAGGCAGGGAATTGAGGAGAACGGATTAGTCCTAATAACAGAAGGCCAAGTGTCACAAGCATGTAATCCAAGCGATTCTCCTCTCCTCCAACTCAACTGCCAGCACTACCTTTCCAACTTTTAATATCCCTTCTACTGTATCAGTCTCCAATCCTCTCCGACTGCACAAACGTCAGTAATTGTAAACTCATGGTTGCTGAGAAGAGTCCTGGTTCTTTGTATCCATTGCTTCATGTTCTAGATGGAAGATCTTCTACTCTTCTGCTGTTTGAATATGGCCATTCCTTTTCCACCAATACCATTTTTTTCCCTTGGATTAAATGTCTTCTATTTCTTTCATTGTTCCCTCTCTGAGTCTGAAATCTCTTCAAGTCTGATTGGCCTGTTCACAGTTCAACTTGCCATGTTCCTTTAGTTACACGTAGCACAGAACACTGTTCTTTGTGTATCCCACAGAAATCTGCATAGACCAATGTGATTCAGTACATATCTGCTCATCACCTACTACATGTCGGGCTATGTTCCTAAAGGAAAGAGGAAATTTCAAAGTCCCTAATCAGGTGCCTTGCTGTAAAACCTGTGCTCATGAAATATTTCTAAATTATATTTTGCTTCTGGTGAATTATAAAAACTTTAGTTTACATTATTTCATGTACCCTTCTATCATTCTAGAGAGGTAGAAACCAGCAACTAATATTACACCAGATTTTACCCAGGGACTGTGAGGTAACAGATAATACCATCTTACTAAGCTCATTAAGTAAATGAGAGAATACCCTTGAGTTCCAGGTCTGCTCATTCTCTCTTTTGGTCAACTCTGTTTAAAAAACCTCAGTTGCAGAAAGAAAGGATAAGTGCATTTTATTTGGGGAGGAGGGGAAGAGAGATATTATACTATACTCGTTCACATCTTGATCCCTATAGACTCTGGAAGCTTGTATCTCAATTTCTCTGCCACTGAAGTAGAGAGAATATTAACACCTACTTTCTTCACAGAACTTGAAAATTGACTAATATAAGCTTCGAAAAGCCCGAAATAGTCTCTCTTTTTAAATATTTAATTAATTTATTTTTTGAGAGAGAGAGTAAGAGAGACAGCACTACAGTGGGGAGGAGCAGAGGGAGAGGGAGAAGCAGGCTCCCCACTGAGTAGGGAGTCCAAGACTGGGCTCCATCCTGGGACCCTGGTATCATGACCTGAGTTGAAGGCAGATGGTGACCCCACTGAGCCACCCAGGCACCCTGAGCCCAAAATATTCTTAAGGTTATCTGGGAGATTCAATTCATGGTGTCAATAACATGATGGTTTTGGAATCTTGGCGATAGAAGGCCTATAGAGAAGTTTTCATCCAGTTGTTCTCAAATTTCAGCAAGCACACCAGAAGCACCTGAAGGCTTCAGAAACTAGATGTCAGGCTCCACCCCTAGCATTTCTGATTCAGCTGGTCAAATATGAGACTTGAGGATTCACATTTTTAGCAAGTTCTGAGATGATGCTGAGTCTACCGGCCTGAGGATCGTACCTTGAGAACTGCTGGTCTAGTCCATTCCTTTATTTTAAAGGTGAGATCACCAAAGCACAATGTAACAGAGAAACTTGCCTGAGGAGACAGGATTCTGACCAAAATCTGAGTCCTGCCTTTTTCATTGCAAGACCCCCTCCATTATAAAACTGCGGCCCACCTTTCCCCAAAAACTGCCCCAAATAAACACACCATCTACTAAAGACTCATGTTTTGTTACACAAAAATGGCTTCAAGACAAATCCTCTTTGAACCAGCTCTGAGCCAATCAGCCTCTCTTAAGAGAGAAAGCCTGGAACCAACACTGTTCCCTTCTTTCAGCTTTAGGAAAGGGCGACTGTGACTTACTTACTTACTCCTGTCCAGTGCCAGATGTCTGAGAAGTGCCTGAAACTTTGAGAAATTCATCTTGTCTCTCCATGTTTCTATTCCTCTCCATCTGTAAAACGGGGTCAGCTGTATTGTACCTCATGTGCAGATCTGTGTGCCGTGAGGTTTAGCGGGGAAGTGGCTGCAAAACATGTTGCAGATGGATGTGTGATGGAGGAATGCTTCATATCAAAGCGAGATGTCATTTTCTTTCACTCTGCATCTGTAGTTTGTAAAACAAATGCTTCTAAATTCACAGTATTTTTCTCACATGTACTATTTTTTCCAGAGTGATATTTTCCCAAAGCCTCATGCTGACTTAAGCTTCTGGAACCTTGTGGGTGGATCTGCTAAATTAAAGGCTTGTATTTAAATTTTCTGCATAACACTGGTGGGCCAAATGCATCCCGGTGGCTGAGGAGAGCAGAAAAGATTTCTAGTCCTGAGGGGCATCGGTGGAACTCCAAGGGCCAGGGGCTCTGTGAGTCCAGCCAAATGCGAGAGGATTACTTTCCCAAAATGGATAAACACCAGCATTGCTAGCATTCTGGGAAAGCCTCAAACAGTAAAATACAAGGCTGGCTATTTAGATTGTAGAGGGATAAATAAGTAAAGTGATTAATTGATAGACAAAAAGATGAATAGGATGCGTAGATGGATAGCTAGCTAGCTACCTAGCTAGCTAGCGAAATACATAGTTATAGATGCAGGTATCAGGATCATGGCAACTTTTCAGAAAGAATTATGATAAAAAATATATGCTGAATTTATGTTGTGATGATCTGGATTTCAGTTCAGTTGTATTACCTTGTGTGTAATAATGATGCGAACCTGAGCTTCCGTTTTTGTTTAAAAATGAATTAGTAACATCTCTCTTACCTACCGGTAAGCCTGTTATGAGGATCATTGCAATGAGATAATGCAAATAAAAGCTCTTATAAAGTATGATCCATATATAAGCTATTTGTACCAAAATTCTATGTTCTTTACCCTACATCAATTTTCTACATAGAGAGAAAACTTGAAAGTTGTAGCCAAGATGATTGAAACTAAAGCGTGAATTAAATTTAAATATGGACATTTGTGGCATCTGTGGGGGGGGGTACATTTGTATTTATGTGTTTGTATGTATGTTCATGTATGTGTATAGTTGTAGTTCAGAAGTAATCTCTAGCCATAGAAATATTTGTGGAGATCTTATCTAAGGAAATCAAAAGAGGAAAGAATGGTCTGTTAAGGAGGGAAGTAGACCTAGTAAGTGCATCTCCCTGAAACACAAATCTGAGCTACTTAGACCCTTCGTCGGTTTTCTATAATTCAGGATTACAGGTTTAAAGAAGTTAACATTTTGAGTAATTGGGCATCTTCTGTGAAGGGTCTTAGAATATATGTTACTGATTCTTGAGAGCAGACATGGGCTCTCAAGTCCTTGTCTCAGTCATTTCTATAACCCACTTTTGACTATGGCTTTATTTACCACTGAGGTGCATATGGTATATTCCAGGAATTTCACCAGAAACATATTCTCACACAGAAATCTACAGCTCTATACAAGAGCTGAATTACATTAAGACAGCCAAAAAGACCCGATAATGCTCCTCTCCGGTCGTTGAGAAATTGCTGGTGATCATGTCTGCATTTATATTTACAACTGCCTGAAACCCCTCCCTTCATGTTTCAGACAGTAGCAGACCTGAACAAATGCAGTGATCAAGTGGGAGAAACAGACCTCCCTCAGCAATTACCTTAGGTTCACAGTCCTCATCTACAGACCGAGGTTAATTATGCTGTTGCAAATGTTATCAAGAGATAAATGACCACAGCACACGTAAGTCACCTGACAAAAACCAGGTGCTGAGTGCCAGCATTTCTTCTGACCTTGAGTTTCATCACAAGCATTTCATTTAGAGCTGGAAGCTTCTTCTCACCCAGAACAGTGGGGTAGAGGGGGTGATTAGACAGAAAACACATAATTCATCACATGCAGATGAACTAAGTTGGTCCAGGGTGGGGGTGAGGGGGTGAAAATTAAACTGCAGAGGAAGAAAGGCTTTGTTTTCTGCTAAAAGAGGAGTAATGATGTAGAATTTGGTTTCTCTTTTTTGTTTTCCTTCCCAGGAAGTTCTGGGTAGCAAGATAGGAAAGCACATGCTTGTAACAACAATCCCAGTATTTAAAACTATCAAACCATTCACTTTGGAGTTGGAAACTTTTCTGGGCAAGATAGCTACTAGTTTAAGAATCTCCAAACACAATTGACTAAACAATAAACAAATGCGTTAATGAACTCTTCTGTATTCAGTTTCCCGTCTTCATTGATAAATAACTATACCTCTCAGGGCACCGAGAATTTTATAGTGCATCTTAAGAAATCAAATTCTTTTTATAGACAGGACTCATAAAATTACGTGACTGAAGCCCTACCGTATCTCTGGTCGTAATTGGTCCCCAAAGTGACAGCTGTGTGCCACACCTGTAATGCAGTAGTAGTAGTCATCGGGAACACTACAGTTTTTGTCATGGCTCATGATATCACAAGGTCTGAGAATGATGGCATTGAGGCACTATGGCATTCATAATGCTTTCTCCACCTTAGTGCTGTCACTGGTCTCAGAAGCCTCAGCCACAGAACTCAGTCTAGCAAAAGAGAAGAAAGCAGAGCCAGGTCCCTGGTCTGAATTCTCCAGCCCACACACTGGTATGCATCTTCCTCTCATATCTTCCGTGATCTTTGTGGCCAAGAAATTAATTTGCCCTAAGCAACATTTTAGAACTGCAGAACTTTCATTTTTTTGAAGTATAGAATCTTTTTTTTTTTACAAAATAAATCTGTAGAAAAATCAGAACATATCAAAAGGTTACAATTGGGAGGATGAGTGCTAGAGTGGAGCCAGGTTATACGGAGCAGAACTACAACAGCCTCTGAGGCTTCTCGAGGGTGAGAGACATAGGAAGACACTGTTTTAATGGGTGTAGCTAAAGATTATTAGAAGCAAATAAAGAGACTCTGGGAATGCTTAAAGATATTCCATCTCTATTTCTTCTTGAATTAGTTGAATCCATGGATGGATTAAGAGAAATTTCATTTTTGGGCAACTGAGTGGCTCAGTGGGTTGAGCCTCTGTCTTGGCTCCGGTCGTGATCTCAGGGTTCTGGGATCGAGCCCCGCATTGGGCTCTCAGCAGGAAGCCTGCTCTCTCTCTGCCTGTCTCCCTGCCTACTTGTGATCTCTCTTTCTCTATCAAATAAATAAATAAAATTTTTTAAAAAGAGAAAAATTTCATTTTTAGGGACTTGGAGAAGGTTTTAGGGATACTTGAGTGGTGCTTTGACATGGGGGCCTTATATAATACTTCATAAATCAATATGATACAAAGCATTTTGATCACCAAGACTGTATTTCTCCCCTCCATGCCCATTAAGTGGCTTTTGGTCCTATTTATCTCCCTTAAGGATCCACTTGTTTCTCAGTTCTATATAAGAACTTTCTTCTGCTCCAAGAATTGGTAACTGTGGGAGGATTGTCTGAAATTCTAAACCAAAGGCCTTGGTCAGTCCAGTGCCTTGCTCCTAGCTCTTTTACCCCTTTCTCCTCTCTGTACATCTGCTAATTTTGTTTCCTCATCCCTGGATCCAGAAATGCATGTCTATCTATGTGTATTTTTTTTTAGGATAAAACTGAAGACAAAAAAATCTTAGAAATCTCTCAATTCTTTTGGGTACTTGTTTGGAAGTAATTCAACAACTTATTTTTAAGGTCAATAGCAACTTATATTTAAGATCAACAGCAAAATGATATCTTTTATAATCTTTTATATCTTCTTTTGACAGACCTCTTGTCTTTGTCAAAGGTTAAATCATACAGCTTTACAATAACCCCATCAACAATCTTTTCTCCTACTTCTACCTTCTCTGAAAGCCTATGCTATCAAGGCACACACACCAAAAATCTAACAATAATAATAATAACTATTATTATTATTAAATAATATTTAATTAACCTTTGAAAAATTACACATATTTATATTAAATATAGTGCTTTCTCATGGTTTCATATGTTTCACTAAGAACAGTGTATCTATTTCCAGTGGTAGCATACTGCTTATATATACAATAAATTTAATGGATTTATAGGTCCATTTTATTGAAAAAAATTTTATACCTATGCATGTATCTCTATCTACCTATTTATCTACCTAACTATGTAGCTATCTATAATATAAAAAAAAAAGTAAGATGGAATCATATGATTTTTGTTTCAGGAGTCTAGGTAAATTATTTTTGAGTTTGTTTTTGGTAGATTAGTAGGCACTGCCTTCTCTCCATACCTATTAAAAGAGAAGCTCAAGCTTGGAGACTAAAAGTTAATTTCTTGTGAGCCTTTTTGTAACCATTAGAGCTGTTTGATGAATTTCTAGTCACATAGTATAATTGTATTTCTTTATCCTCTTAAAATAATACATGCCTTTTTGACTAGCCTTGGTCAGTGGAATATGATCCTATCGGTGTATGATATATGTCACCTCCAAGCAAAAACCTTTACAAATCAGTTCCTGACTCATCATGTTCCTTTCTTTTTGCTATGGTAACTGCTGATGTTCTGGGCAACAAAGGCTCTGTCAGTTTGCCTACTCAAGTCAGAATGATGTAGAGAAGAACCTTCCGTAAATTCACAGTGGACTTGCATTATCAATGAGAGATAAATTTTTGCTATTTTCAGTCGCTGAAATTTAGAATTATTTGTATAGAAGCCTAAGCTAGCTTATCCTGGTTACATAATAAGCAGAATTATTCACTTGTTGCCAAATTTGTTGGACTTCTATGCAGTCCTTTTTAGTCTTGATTTGTGTTGGGTGTTTAAAAATAGGTAAGACAAAAGGGAACAGAGAGGAAGCAAACCAAAAGAGACTTTAAACTCTAGGAAAAAAACTAAGGGTTGCTGGAGGGGAGGTGGGTGAGAAGATGGGGTAATTGGGTGATGGGCATTAAGGAGGGCACGTGATGTAATGAGCACAGCGGGTTATAGGTAATGGATCAGTCACTAAATTCTACCCCTGAAACTAATGATACACTATGTGTTAAGGAACTGAATAGAAATTAAAAATTTCAAAAAATGAGTAAGACAAATCCTGTGCCCCCTAAGCCTTATAGAGAAAGTAGGACAGGTACCAGAAACTATGAAACAGGGCAGCATGTACTAAGAGTCCTAAGTCAGGGACAAGGTGCCAGGAGATTTTGCGTAAGGATTACTGTTACAGAAACTTCCAAGAGGATTTGACTATGAAACAAGCCTTAAAGTAGGAATAGGATTTGGATGTTCAGAGATAGTAGTGATGGAGTCCCACAGTATGCTGTAGGATGAAGAGTCCTAAAGCCAGCAGGGCATGCTCCAGATGGGTGAATGGCATTACCTAGCGAGGTGAAGTGATCTATGTATCTACTGACACCTTAGCGTTGCGTTCCCTGGAGGCTAGGAACAACCTCACATTTGGATAAGGAAGGCTGCTCCTGGAAACAAATCATGTTCTGCTGGATTCTGAGTGACAGAGGTACCCACATATGTGGGTCTGTCTTCCTCTTGTGAGTGGGTGAGGGATTTCACCCAGTGTGACGCAGAGCCAAGACAAGTTATTTCAAATCAAGTGGCTACACACACACACACACACACACACACACACACACACACACACCAAGTGCAGTCAAGTTAGTTTCCTCTTCATCAATTCAGGGTCTAATATAGTATTGTTTTTTACCATTCAGTATAAATTCCCTGTCATTTCTCTTCCCAAAGCCAGAACTGAGCACTTTTATTTACTCTTCTTTCCTTCTTTCCATCCATCATATATTTACTAATAGTTCACCAGTGCTAGATATCATACTACATCTATAAGATTTAATCTATTTCTTGTTGCACTTAGCAGTTTCTACTTTATGTCATCCCTAGGCTAATATTCCTGTCTTTTTCATCTTTCAATTTCCCTTCCACCCACCTTAGAAGTTTCCTGTGTATACCCAATATCTGCTGAGCGACTGGGTTTTCCTCTTTCTTTCTTTGACTGTTCTTTTTGCTCAGGCACAAACTGCCCTCACCCCTCACCCCTCTCCTATCTATCTGACAACTTTTGCCCACAGTGGGAATCCATTGATTATAGGTCTTTCCTTCCCCCTTGTTAACCAGAGGCCCCAGCCATTCCATTTCAGCTGTGTAAACCAAAGTCCGATCTCAAGGCTGCCAGGATATTTGTGGTCAGACCACTTGACCACCTTGGGATTGTAATTCCGTGTTATGGTTTGAGGGAGTGTGTGTGGGTTGGGATTGATTTGATTTCGACCACTCTTTTCTTTTCTTTTCCTTTTTTTTTCAAGAGCTGTAATAGGATAGCATGCTTTGGGTTCACACTGGTAAAACGAAACCAGCAGCTCTGAGGATTGGATTTGTTTGCTTCCTACCACTGCTTGATACAAAACTGGTGCCCAAGCAAGGTGAGAGGCCATGGAAGCATTTTATTTGAAGAGGAGGAGGTAACTTCCTTTCTGGCATCCAGGTTGAATGTAACCTGAAGAGTCTTCTAAATAATGGTGAGAAGAAGGGGGGGGGTTGTCTTCTTTTAGACTTTATGTTTGCCCCAGGATACGCAGATTTCCTGTTAGAAGCAGTTCTGGTGGAAAGGGTAGAGTGGCTACATAAAAGGTGTATTCGGAATCCAGCTGCAGTCGATAGGTTCTTATTTCTCAATAATGCCTTTAGTTTCTTGGGCTTAAATTTATTGACTCAGTCTTGTTGTGAAACTGAACTCTTTGTCTCTTTCTGTCTTTGACATTGTCTTCTTTTAATTGAGAAGTTGTTAAAGATATGGGCATGCTATCCTTTAAAAGGAAAGCCGCCAATGTGCCATTGATGGTAACCTCTGGCAGTATGAATAGATGTACATTTAAATATTCACAAACTCTTATTTTGTAAGACGAATGACTGGATTGAAGCATGAAATCAGTCTAGTGAAGCAGGAGTAAGCTTATGACAGATCCTTGAAATTCTAAGGCTAGAAAGGGCTTTAGAGGTCACCATGTTCAAACCTTTTTATAAATGAAGACAATATCATTCCAGATGGAGAAATTGCCCTCCTAAGACAGCATAGTTATTCATCAAGACCAGAAAAGCCATAGATTGAAATGTGCTGTTTTCAAAAGTATCAAGGTTAGGAGAGCCCAAGAAAGAGGAACTGTTCTAGATTGAAAGAAACAGGGTTGGGGGGAGGTGGGACTAAAGGCAACATGTAGTCCTAGGTTGGATCTTTTTGCAATACAGGAAATTGCTAGAGCAATTGAGTAGAAAGTGAATGGGATTTGATGATTACATGTCATAATGAATAGATGTTCATTTCCCAATTTTAATGATGGTGCCATGGTTATGTATATATTGTTTTGTCTGGGTTATAAGCTAAAGTATTCAGGGGATGTTATGACGTTATGAGAGCAACAGCCTTTCTAATAGTTCAGGGGAAAAAAATCCTTTGAATTACACTTAAAACTTTTAAGATTGAAATTATTTAAAAAAAATAAAAACAGAATAAAAAGAGAAAATGCTTTTAATTTTTTTAAAGATGTGTTTAATTAGTGGTACCTGGGTGGATCTGTCAGTTAAGCCTCTGCCTTCTGCTCAGGTCATAATCTCAGGGTCCTGGAATTGAACCCCACTTTGGGTTCCCTGATCAATGGGGAGTCAGCTTCTCTCTCCTTTTGCTCCTCCCCCCTGCCCATGCTCTCTCTCTCTCACTCTCTCTCTCTCAAGTAAATAAATTAAATCTTAAAAAAGTATTTAATTAGAGTGAGAGAGAGAGTGCATGCACATGCATGAGTGGTGGAGATGGGCACAGGGAAAGGATCTTAAGCAGACTCTACACTGAGTATGGAGCCTGACCTGGGGCTTAACCTCACAACTCTGAGACCATATCCTGAGCTGAAAGCAAGAGTGACATGCTCCACTGACTGAGCCAGCTAGGCATCTTGGAAAGTGCTTTATAAAGATGAATTCCTCTCTTTGAACAGTGGAGAAAAGTGTGTCAAAAGACACCTTTGTGATACGCACTCTGAGTCCTTTGAGTTCCTCTACTTGTAACTATCTATAGCAGTTAGAGATTCAAAGTTTCCTTCTTCAAGATAATAATCTCAGATGGGGACCTTTCCCCTTCTCCTCTCTTTGTCATCTCTCATCCAGAATGGAGTAACAACTCATTAAAATACACCATAACAGGGGCACGTGGGTGGCTCAGTGGGTTAAGCCGCTGCCTTCGGCTCAGGTCATGATCTCAGGGTCCTGGGATCGAGTCCCGAGTTGGGCTCTCTGCTCAGCAGGGAGCCTGCTTCCCTCTCTCTCTCTCTCTCTGCCTGTCTCTCCATCTACTTGTAATTTCTCTCTGTCAAATTAATAAATAAAATCTTTAAAAAAAATACACCATTACACAGGTCGAAACCTATTTTATAAAGTATACCAATGCTATTGGTTTTTATGGGTCTTATGCCTCCTTTAAGCTACTATAGTTTCTCCTTACTAAATTTTTTTTAAATTTTATTTAAGTAATCCCTATACCCCACCCAGAGATCAAGAAGCACAGGCTCTTCCAACCAAGCCAGCCAGACACTCTTCTCATTTTTTATTTTTTTGCCATTTCTTTGGAATAAATCCAGGTCAGTTCTTCTGCAGAATGTCCCTCAATATAGATTTGTTTGCCTGGCTTTGTGTAGACCCCCTTAACACATTCCTCTTAAGGCTCACTTAACATGTTCCTCTGTCTTGCTGTCTCTGAAGATATGAGTGATATGATACCCAGCTCTTATAGTACAAAGCTTATTCAGTAACTCCCCCTTGGTTTGGTAATTCAGTGGCCTGGCATTTTCAAGTTCTGTCCTGGTTCTAGCTTAGAACAGCTGCCTTCCACAGTACAATCTGATGGAGGGGTTAAGAATAATTCTTCACAATTCTTTAAGTCCCATAAACCACTTAAAATTAAGCCTTGGTGGGACGGACGACAGTGAAAGCAGCAGTTTTTCAATCTTTTTACTCCTCCAGACAAAGAGAGGCAGGGAGTTGGGGTTGTGGGGGTAGGGAAGGAAAAAATGAAACAAGATGGGATCAGGGAGGGAGACAAACCATAAGAGACTCTTAATCTCACAAAACAAACTTAGGGTTGCTGTGGGGAGAGGGGATAGAGAGAGGATGGTTGGGTTATGGACATTGGGGAGGGTATGTACTATGGTGAGTGCCATGAAGTGTGTAAGCCTGACGATTCACAGACCTGTACCCCTGGGGCAAATAACACATTATATGTTAATAAAAAAAAATAGAGCAACTAGAGAGCAAAAACAAAGCAAACAGTTAAAACACACACACAGAAAACATGAAAAAATACCATTAAATCAAGTGACAGAAAAATCCTACACATGTCAAAATGTATCAACAACAATCCAACATACACACCTCTGATGGGTGAAAAGAGAGGGAATCTATCTGACATACGTAAAAAGAAGAAAATCCCCACAAAGACTATGAGTATTTATTGTAAATCATTGCAGGCCAGTTTGAAAATAGCGTTGAAACTGGGAGGGGTTTGCCTAATATGGGGTGAAGTCAAGGAGACTGCGCTAAGGAGGGTCAGAAGAGGCTGGAGCAGCCTAGCCCCGTAAGAATTTGTGAACTAACCAGGCATCCTTTCCAGGACAGAACTTTCCATAAAAGACAGGGGAAATGACAGAGGAATAAATGACAATCAAAACTGACCAAGATCCAGACAGGAGAGACATAGAATTAAAAGAAGCAGAAAAATGTGGCGAGGGAATCAGAACGGGGAAGTCCCAGGAGCACGCCAATAATAGTCTTCAAGCCTGCAAGTAAACAATAGAAAATCTGACCAACATCAAACATTTTGACAGCAATGCCTTATGCCAAAAGAGAATGGGGTAGCATATTTTTGGTACTCAAGAATATGTAGCCAAGGATTTTATGCCTGGGAAAACTGAAAAGGCAGACACAAAAGTTATCAATTATTGAAGAACTCGGGAAGTATTTTTCCCATGGACACCTTCTGAAGAATTGCTAGAGTACAAGCTTCAGAAATTCAAAATGATTAGACGTTGTCGTTAAGTTCTGGGGTTGACTATTAAATAGTTACCAAGAGAACTAAGTATAAATAAGTTGAAGGGAGAACATTTGGTAGATAATGGTCATGTGTTCAAAGTAGATATCGAACAATCATAAACATGGGAGAGAATGGGGAAGAATAGGTAAACACATAAGCAAAACATGTTTACCTATCCTCAGTAATTACATTGGTGTTGCAGCATTAGTATTGTTATTCTGAGACTGTTCTGTGTATGATAAAGGAAAAAAGAGATGAATACATGTGAAGTAAACTATTTCTGTCAGCTCCTACATCATTGAGAAGATTCTCCTCTTGGAAGAAAGGAGGCATAGACAATACAAAAGAGGATAAGTAAAAACTTTGTAATCCTGAATTTGAGTTGCAAATATCAGTATGATCTCATGAGGTCATTTGTCTTAAATACATGTATGTTTCCTAGTTCTTTCCACTGAAGAGATCTAGAAACAATGCCCAAATGAAGTAATATTGAACATTACTATTACCCAGATTATGATGCTGAAATGCAATTTCCCGCTAAAGGAAACCAGGAATTTTTAGAGAAATGAGTAATTCCAGGTCTAGGGCAAGAAATGCAGAAAATGAGCTCAGAATATTCTGTCATAGCAAAAAAATCATATTATGTCAAAATCGGGAATTGAATTTGGGTCTCATAACTCCAGTCCTCTAATCATCTTCTATGTACCACATTTAGCTGCTACATTGAGACCATGAACTTCCTCTCTAGGACTTGCCTAGATTACATACAAGTCTTTGTTTAGAAGATCTTTCAGTTTCTAACTTCTCTGGTTCATAGTTATTGCTAATTTTATGGCAAGGACACCTGTTCCTTGGGATCTAGACTCTAATCCATTACAAGCTCCCTTCATATTAGCAGCAGTAATGTCCAGGCCCTATCTGCTTGGGATGGATCCAAACAGGTGTCTTAGAAGCAAAAGTCCCCTAATCACATTACAAAATGCTTTGCCATGTGGTAATGTCCATTAATGAAATCCTTCTTGACTTGGTGCATGATAGATGCCAAGAGAAGATCTCTTGCAATAGGATATTTGAAAAGCTCTTCTTGTTTCATGTTTGTTTTGTTTCGTTGTTTATGCATTAATCAATAAATTAACTTAATAAACTTGATTCAACACCTACCATGAGCCAGAGCCTAAAATGGGAGGCTCTGAAGAGACAGCAAAAGTTAAAACAGATGTGATATTGCTCTGAGAAATTGACAATCTCTTCATCCAGACTTCATCTTCATCATAGGGAAGCTCATAAGGCGAGAAAAGTTGACCCAAGGCTGATGATATGCAGTGTAGGAAAGAGCTATCGTGAGTTTCCTAGGAGTATAGCTCCAAAGTTGGAATTTCAGATTAGCAGCTTTCTCCTGAAACAGGCAGAAAGATCTTGCTTTCTAAAGGATTGTGACCCCCTCACTCATGTGAAGGCAGGGAGTAAACAACATGGGTGGAAGGGAACCAGTTGCTCATTGTACACATTTTTAATCCTTTCATTATATTTAAAGATTCACTAGACAAAATCAGTATATTTAGCACATTGTAAGAGTGTCAAATTCCTGTAAATTGAGTCATATTTTAATAGGCTTTGGAACAACTGCCATGCTCATTCCACACTGATGTTTTTGTTCCTGCTGGATCCCTAGTGTGTATAAGTCATTTGACCTTCTGTATCTGTCCCAATCTGAGTCCTCACAGAGTAAGCTCTGTGAGTTTAATGCTCCACTTAAATCTGGTGTTTCTTTTATTTTTGTATGTCTTCAATTAAAGGTAAGAACAAGAAGCATGTGTGTGTCCATGGAGCTGGGCAGATAACGAATGACAAGAAAAATTGTGCAAGTAATAGTCAATTTGCTTAAGCAGGTCTTTTTAGAAATAATCTGACTTTGAGTCTTTTCATAAAACAAAAAAAGGAAAAGTGTTAAGTGTCTGCTTCATTAGCTAATATTTAATTTTATGCCATGTCTGTTTAAAATTAGAAGTACTAATTCCTTCATGCATATAGTAAGCACAAAACTTACCCACCCATCACCTTTCTATATTTTGTTAAACCAAGTAAAAGATATGTTAATATCACTCACATAAAAACCTCTCTCCTATTTACCTCTGTTTTCTTTCATGACAAAGCAAAGATTTTGTTTTTCTCTCTTTTGGCAGGAAGCAGTAATTAAAAAAAAAAAAAATCTGAGGCCTGTGTCTTTTCTTATATTTACCAAGCTCTAGATTTTTTCACAAAAAAAGACTATTTTCTTCCGTAAAGGATGACCAAGTGTCTCACTTTTTTTGTTGTCTCAAGAGATTACTAAGTATTTTAACATCTTTTGAAAAAAATCAACCTTTATTTCTATACCTAATAGTGTACTTTGGATGATGATGATGATGATAATGGACTTTCTTTGTTAAATAAGAACAACAACTGTATCAATTAGTTTTTAATAGCTTAAAGCTAGGTAAGGTGAAGTTATCCTGTTCCATACCTCAGCTGAATTTAAGAAACCGTGTCAACTTATAGAAAATAAATAAGAACCAAAATATAATGGACATCTAGTGTTTGACTAACATTTCACCCACCACTTTTGAAAATTCTTCTGGGAATGGTTTCTATTAAGAGATATAATTACATTTCCTTTTCCCCTCCTCAGTGTAAGTTTGAGACTTTGGCTTAATTAAAAAACATTGTTATAGTTTCTTCATATGTAATAGGAGCTGAAATATAATATTCCTTAAGTACTAGGAGAGTATTATATTGTGTGATTTAAAGTTTACATACGTGGTCCCATGTTTTCTGTGTCCTTTTGTAGGCTCCTCTTTTGCTCAGCATTATGATTGGTTATGTTTTTATAGTGCATGTTTCCATATTGACTAAAGGTCTTTTCTCAAGGTTTGGGGGGGTGGAACACAATATCAAAAGTTGAAGCATTAATGGAGTCTGCTTCCTTTCCTAGTTGATCAGTCCATGAGTGACATGAGCAGTTGGAATCAGACATCTTAATAGGAGACCAAGGAAGTAGGTTCAGTGCCCCTGCGGTCGTAGAGCAGGAAAATGTGACCTGGGATTTGCCAGCAGCCATATTTCTAACAAAGGGGAAGGGTGTCATGATCTGAGCCAATAGGGCAGCGATTGGAAAGATAGGGTTCTAGTGGTGCTCCAGTTCTTGGTTCTAGGACTTCATATCTGGGGCTCCTGCTTCTCACACAGTTTTAGGATATGAACAATACATGCTCCTTTTTATTCTGCTTGGGTTGTGTTGGGTTTCTGTTACTAGCAATCAAATTTCTTTGTCGGGGACCACCTCCAGCCGGGAAAGTCCCCACCATTACAAGATGGTGCTTGGCTCACTGCCAGCAAAATACGCTGCAAGTATACAATGAACTTTCTGGTGAAGCCCGCCTAAAGGAGGACATAGTTATTGGCTGTTTCAAATTTAATCAGCATAGTAACAAGACTCTCATTGGCTCTCCCCATTTCTTGTCCCCTTATTGGTCACCCTGCATATAAGCTAAGGAAGTTGACGAAATAAACAGAAGGGGATGAAGCATTAAATAAACGGGAAATGAAGCATTAACACCGAACCAGGCTTCTTGTCGTCCTTGCAGGTCGAGGGCGACAAATGGTGCTGAGACCCGGGAAATATTAAGAAAAATAGAAAAACCTTGCAAGGGAGAAGTCCGCAGGTAAGCAGGGTAAAACCACGACAAAGGTGGTGGGAAACTTGTACAAGTCCGCAATAAAAGCGGGGCGGCCTTAGAGCCGGGATTTAGCGGCGAGTATACGTGGAACAGCCATTAGGTTGGGATTCTAATTATGGGATCTGGACTGTCAAAGTCGAGGTTAGAGGGTTTCCTAAAGGACCTTCTAAAGGCCAATGGCATGCCGTTAAAAATGATTTTCTTGATAAAAACGGTCAAGCAGCAGCTGAAAGACATTCAGCCCGTATGGATTCTTCCCCCAAGCCCTTAGTTCTTTGGAAGGATATCCTTACGGGACAATGGAAAGGCCCAGATCCTGTATTAATCTGGAGCAGAGGTTCCGTTTGTGTTTTCCCGCAGGACAAAGAAGTGCCGATTTGGATTCCAGAGAGATTGGTTCGGAAGGCCCCTGAGAACGAGGATGAGGACCTTTAACTAATTACTGAGTGTTGGTTCTATTGTTCCTTTTTCTGTGTTACCCCTGTAAAATTCTCTAACCTTAGTCAGATTAGCAATTCCTCCCAACTGCTCTCCCAGTATTTGCAGGGTGCTTGGTCTGACGATTTTCAAAATTTCACACGAATCCTTCTGGCTGAGATAACTCGACTAAATAGTATGTGTGTGCAACCAGCTTCCCTCCCAGAGCTATTTCAAACATTCAGCAATATGTTCCAGTTCACCAAACAATGGGCTGGTACAATTGGTCTTCTTGTCCTCCTCCTTATTGGCATTCTGCTTCTATTCAGAAAAGTTTGCCAATGGAGAACACAGCAGCGAGAGCAGAGCCGAGCTATAGTACAAGCCTTTATGTCAATAGAGGCTGGGACATCTCCCCAGATATGGCTAAGCATGCTAGATCGGTAGTCAAAGATGGGTAAGATCAGTAGAGAAACATACCAACCTAAGACAGGACAGAGATCATTGATATCTTGTGTCTGATGACAGGTAAGGATGTTTTCTGCTACTGACGACCTAAGACAGGCACGATCTCTGCCATAAAACAAAAAAGGGGGAGATGTCAGGGACCACCTCCGGCCGGAGAAGTCCCCGCCATTACAAGATGGCGCTTGGCTCACTGCCAGCAAAATACGCTGCAAGTATACAATGAACTTTCTGGTGAAGCCCACCTAAAGGAGGACATAGTTATTGGCTGTTTCAAATTTAATCAGCATAGTAACAAGACTCTCATTGGCTCTCCCCATTGTTGGCCCCTTATTGGTCACCCTGCTGCATATAAGCTAAGGAAGTTGATGAAATAAACGGAAGGGGATGAAGCATTAAATAAACGGAAAATGAAGCATTAACACCGAACCAGGCTTCTTGTCGTCCTTGAGGGTCGAGGGCGACACTTGGTTCTAGGACTTCATATCTGGGGCTCCTGCTTCTCGCACAGTTTGAGGATATGAACAATACATGCTCCTTTTTATTCTGCTTGGGTTGTGTTGGGTTTCTGTTACTAGCAATCAAATTTCTTGATATTTTCCTTTCCCTAGAGTGAGAGAGAGAGTATGTACTAGTATTTATTGAAGGCATACTATGTGCTGGTCACTGTACAAAATACTACGTGCATTATTTCAGGTTATCCTTAAGCAGTGCTATGAAGCAAATATTTCCATTTAAAATTAAGGAAATTGTAGCTGAGAAGCTGAGACACAGTGAAGAGAAAGAATTTTCTTAAGCCAAATAGCTAATACATGTCAGAGTGATGATTCCCATAAAGATTTTTTTGACTTTGCAATCTATGCTTCTCTGTTCATGATATATTATATCATGATAATTTGAAGGTAAGCCAGTATCAAATGCCAGTTGCTGAGGAAAGCAGTGTGATTTAGTGAAAATATGTCCCTTGGTCAGGGAATTGCATCCCCACTTTTTCTCTTACTGGCTATGCGACACTGGACAAGCCAAAGTTATCTTCAATTGTCTACCTTGAACCTTGACCTATAGAAATTTATTTTATGCAAAGAATGTACCATTAAAAAATGTACTATATATTCACCATTTGATTCATATAATCTCATTATTTTTTAAACATGATATGGATTTCCAGAGAGTTTTTAATAATCACTGGCTCTGCATCTAGGGCCAAGTATTTATCACACAATGGGGAAGAGTTAATATTTTTATTTGTTTGAAGCCAAGAACAAAGATACACCAAATGACCTATTCAGGGAGTCAGGCCCCCAAACCAAACTCACAATTGATGGAGGACACAGTTGCTAACAATAAACATTTACTTAAAATATCCGCTACTGGTTAGCAGTGGGTTTTAAAAAACTAATTTGCAAAAGTTCTCTTTCTGTCAATAAGTTAAATCCCAATGATCCTTTATTTAGTTTATATCAAAAGTAATATGGTAGTGCCCTATTATGAAATTATATGATATTGCTTGGTTATTTTATGGTTAAAATAGACTTTCCAAAACATCATAACCTCCTACAGTAAATTCTGAGGTCAAATTTAATCTTCAGACCAGGTTTGGTCCCAACCAACAATGTAAGAAACACCTCAAAGTATTTTTAACTCTTAAAAAGAAAACAAAGTTATAGGAATAGGAAAAAAAAAATCTTTCAAAGCATTGCTGTTTGAGTACTTTGTAGGTGTAGTCAGGTTTTTCACACATCCCACATTCACCTAGAATTTAGGAGTGAATATTAATATTTATTCCTTTTTTTCTACTATAAATACTGTGTTTTGAGAGTTTGGATTGGTTGAGCTTTTATAGGTTCTCTTTTTAACCCATTTGAATATTTTCATCATGTCATATTTTCTCCTGCTGACATGATTGTGTTGACATGTACAAGCCTATGTGAAGAAGAAAAGCATGAAGGTGGTTAAACTCAAGCAACTGGCTAGTTACTTATTATGAAAACTGATGCATTGATTGAACTTTAAAGTTTAGCTTCTGTCCCTTTCCAGACTTGTGACAAAAAGCAAGAAATGTTTTTAAATGCCTATCACTTTCTATAGGAAAACAATGTCTTAGGTCAAAATTTCTACTGCCATCCTTTTTATGTAGAAAGTCAACAGAATCTTACACGCTAGGAAACATCACTCTCATCACATAGCCACACAGAAAAATGTAAATCCGTGCTATTTTTTAATTAATAAGGTACTTTTTCCATCTCCACTTGAATTCTCAAAATTTTTTTGCTGGAGGGTATTATGTTATCCCAGATTCTTACTACCTGGTTAGAGATGCTCACATTTCAACTCCATTCTCCCCTATTAGCACCTTTTTATTTATTCTGATTTTCCACTATAAATATTTGTCAAAAGAGAAAATCCAGAAGGAATGATAAGAGAATAGCCATAGATGATTAGAACCTGAGAAAATAGAACAAAATTAAAACCTGGGTTTCCCATCATCTTTTATTCTGTACCCTGGAGGATGACACTTCTAAGATTGCTATCTGGATAATATTTCCTGGAAAATAGACAGTGAGTTTTTTCACTTGTAATATTTCTTATAAGACTTCAAAGAAAGGATTCATTTCTGGAATGGAGGAATTTCTAGGTCATTGCAGCATGCCTATTAACAATGCAACCTCACGTGTTCCTTATTCTTTAGCTTTTAGACTGTTCTCAGTCTCCCTGGGCATCTTCTTCCTCTACTTGCTTCTTAAAATATTCTCAAGGGTTCTGTCTGTAGCACTTTCTCAGTCTGTACACAAATTCAAAATTCCTTATGATTTCAGTATGTTGTTGGCTCCAATATCTTTACTTTTGGCACTGATTTTTCCTTATCTCCCAACCCATGTAACAAAATGCCTCCTGAAAGCTCCTGTGTAGGGATCTCAGACTTAACATTTCTGAAAACTGAATTATACTCTTTCTTGAAGTAGATGTAAATTGAAGTGACTGCCTGGCCCATGGCATTTCTTTTCACTTGAATGAACAAAGTTGATAGGTTGGATTGAGCCAATCATATTCTCTTTTCCAGAGATTTGAAAACTGAATGGAGAAACTAAAAAATGTAAGTGGTTGGATCTCACTCACTTTGAGGCAGTTCCAAGAAAACAAACTCCTTTTACCAGGCAGAGAACCCAGAGCTACCCAAGTTCCTGCCAGAGTCTGTTTTTGTTTCTTGTTAATATATCATTAAAGTTTTCTCCTCTTCTTGCATTCTTTATATTTAATAATGACATCCAGCTGCCCAAGCAAGAACCTAGAAGTCTCACAACTCATCTTTCTCTCTCCATTCGGTCATTTACTCAGGATACAGAGAGGGCATGTTAGACAGGGGTTATATTCTAACATCTGAAATCATCCATAATAAAAACATACCCTGAAAACTCCTATAAGATTGGGGACTAGCTTTCTGTCTTTCAGTAGATCCAATGCATTCACTTTTTCATCCAGGGCTGGAAAAGATTGCTGATCCTTTAATTAAATAGCACATGAATTAGTTAATTTGCACTTAGGGAATAAGTGTCTACAGACTTTAAAACTTAAGTCTCACATTGGGCATGGTAAGATGACCATAGAATCCAGGGCACTCAGGAACTGAAGCTGACCAAAAAAATAGCAGGGGTATGTCTCTCACTTCATGTTCATCACACAAACTTTCTCTTTGTGTATGTCTTCTCCGATTTGGTGACCATGTTATGGGACCCTCCGAGGCCTCCTACCTATCCCAATCTTTCCATCCCCACATTAGTTATTTTGATCCAGCCTAATACTTCTGGATATAGGAGCTATTTACCCCATTTATACATGAGATACTGAAGCCCCAAAGTTATCAAAATTAATCTCTGACATTACACAGATAGGAGGAGGCAGAGCTGAGTTTCAAATCCAAAGATGGTGTACAGTTTACCCAGTATGATACAGAACTATATGGAATACAGAGGTGAACTTTTATGACTGAGATGATCCAAAGTGACTTAATGGATAATAATGACATTTGAGCTGGCCCTTAAAGAATGAGGACAATATGTGACATGAAGAAAGAGAATTCTAAGTTAAAGGAAGATCATGAGCAAAAACCTGGATGGATGAGTTTAGAGCATATTTGAAGAAAGGCAAGACTAGTCCACAATTTTGTAAGAAACACACATGCACAGAAGTAGTGTAAAATAAGTCTGGAATGTAAACTGAGAATGGGAATTGGATGTCATCAAGGAATAAATGAAAAAAAAAAAGAGTGGCGAGATGGAAGGATGAAGAAGGAAGTAAAAAAGAAAAGGAGGGAGGGAAGAAAGAAGGAAAGAAGAGAGAGGATGAGATAAATGCACCTTTTCAGGAACGGGCAAAATTTCTATTGTGTCTTGGGGATCTTGCCATGACATGGAACTACCAAGATCTGGTTTTGACTAGTGTAAGTTCATCTACATTTTAAACAAAACCACACTAAGTAACTGTGGATGGGAACACTTAGTAAAAGAGGATACAGACTGAAAGGATAGCATCTTTACTTTAGATATCTAACTTTAGGATAGTAGTTTCCTCTGCAGAGGAAAGGAGAGAGGACTGACCTTGAGTGAACTCACATGATTTCATTTTTAAATTAATAGAGAGAAAGAGGAGAGAGAGATATGAAACAAATATCAGAAAACCTTAACATTTGAGAATTCTGAATAGAAGGTACCTGGATATTTCATATATTACACTCCTACTTTTCTGTGCACTTTAAATATTTACCAACAACCATAAAAATTAAGATAAACCAACATATCATGTTACTGAAAACAGAAGGAAGAGTAGAACAGAAAATTATAGCAGAAAATCAGAGTGAGTAATGTTGAGTGGAGCAAGGTGAAAAATTCCATCATTTAGAGATGTATGAAAGATTGGTCATCAGAAGAAAGTTGGGCCTCTTGGACTTTATTGTTAGTAACTGGAATCCTATGTGATAGGATAAGTTTGAAAAAGTTAACTTAAGAATAAATCAACATATACTTTCCCTATACTTTCCATTAAGGATTTTCCAGGAGAGGAAATGAAAAAAGACTTTCAAACATACATTCATAGGAGAGTGAAAACCACAGGGAATTATGGTGTAACTAATTCTAGAAATCTTTGGTAACATGAGAATTTCCTCTTCCTCTTTTGAAGAAATGACTGAAATTTTGTGGTCATACAAACTATATTATTCTTCTCTAATACTCTAAATTTAAATATTTAATAAATACTAAAGAATATCAATAACAGAAAAATAAACCAATGAGGCAATAAAAAATCCAAAACTATTTACTTGTATATGTCAGATCTTGGTATATGACAGAACTGTCTTTGCATATCAGTAGGGGAATTAGACTCCCTTCAATAGATTGCAATGAATAAACAGGTTTACTATAAGAGAAATAAATAAATGAATTTAATTCTCTACTTCAAAGCATATGTAAAAACTTCTTTAGTTGATTTAAAATTTAAATATTTGTGGCAGTACTTTAAAAGTTATTGAAGAAAATAGAAGAAGATACATTAAATAAGACAAAAAGTATAAACTATAAAGAAAAATATTGATATATTTCATGACATTAAAGTGACTATTTCTCAGCTTTTGCCTTTTGCTAGAGTCTGAATTTCTTGTGTCATCTGAAACATCAACAACAGACAATATATTTAAAAAACAGTAGCAATCAAGGCACTGGACGTTAGGGAATGAAAAGCCGAGACCCCTGAGGAGAAGAAACACATGAGATGAGACTTATAATTACCCCAGTTTACTGCCTTGAGAGTTTCCAAGCTGGATTGCAGTACAGGGTATCCACATAGAGTTCAGAGGTTTCCTTGAGTTGAGCAGATGGAGTTGGGAGTCTGAGGAAGACAAGGAAGGTAGAGTTCACAGGGGAGAATGCCAGGTGGGAGAAAGCTGAGAACAGCAAGAGAACTTTGGAGAGGTGCAGATGGTTCCCCTTAAGCATCCATGAGAGCTCTGATTAGCATATACATGTAAGGAAACTTTTTGAAGCCATTGGGAAAAACTTTTCAAAGCATTACAGGGAAAAGTTATTAGAACTTACACAGAGGAGTAGTGTCTGTTCCCAAAAGGCAGAATGCAAACCTTATAATTCAGAGGGGTACAAGACTACAAAGAATGGTTCTGCCTCAATAGCTGGGAAAAATTAACCCTAGACTAAATGTTACATTGGTCTCGCCTAACACAGTTTAATAGTAAGATCTGAGAAGATGAAATTGTTTCTTGGTATCTTAACTGTGTATCAGAAGAAAGCCAAAGTATATTTTTTGGAATGCAAAACTATCCAGTACCCAAACAAGGTAAAATTTATAATAAAAAATGACCACATAAGCAAAGAAGAAAAGACAATCCAGAGAGAAGCGAAAATGAGTCAAAACTCACTGAAAAGTGGAACACATGATAGCATTATCACACAAAATATACTAAAATAGTTATCAATATTTACTGTATTTCTTAGCAGTTGATAAAAAAGATAATAAGGATATGGAATATTTGAATAACACTGTGAACCAACTTGATATAAATAACATTTTTAGAACACTCCCAAAAGCATAGCAGAACACATTCTTTTCAAGTGTGATGGAGGGTTTACCAAGGTAGACCATATTCTGAGCCATAAAATAAGGATCAATAAACTTAAAGGATTCAAGTCATATAAAATATATTCTCTGATCATACTTCATTAAATTATAAATCAATAACAGAAAGAACATTGGAAAATCCCAAAACATGTGGAAATTAAATAATACACTTCTAAATAACCCATGGGTCAAAGAATAAATCAAAAGGAAAATTGGAAAGTAGTTTTAACTGAGTAAAATAAAATCACAACAAATCAGAATTTGTGAGATATCACTAAACTGTATTTGACACACAAATGCCTATATATATTTAAAATGAGGAAAGGTCTCAACTCAGTGACGTTGGCATTAACTTTAAGAAACTAGAAAAAGAAGAGCAAATTAAGGTTGAAGTAGAAGAAAGGAGATAATAAAATTAGACAGTAATCAATGAAACAAAAATTAGAATGCAAAAGAAAAACTAATGAAACTGAAAGATGATTCTTGAAAATCAATGAAATGTATAAACATCCTGATCAGATCCGGACTGATCAGGAAAAAGGGAAAGAAAACATAAATTACCAGTATCAGGAATGAGAGAGAGAACATCAGTACAGATCTGGCAGACATTAAAAGGATGACAAGGATTTATTATAAACACCTTAGGCCAATAAATTCAAAATGTAGATGAAATTGACAAATTCCTTGAAAAATATGAACTATCAAAGCTTACTCAAGGAGAAATGCATAACCTGATACATGATACAACCTGAATATATATATATATATATATATATATATATATATATATATATTCAATGAAAAAAATTCCATTTCTAGTGAAAAACATGACCATAAGAAAAAAGAAAAAACATACTCCAAATCCAGATGCATTCACTGGTGAATTTTATCAAACATATAAATATAAATAACATGAATTCTATACAAACTCAGAAATTTGAAAAAGAGGGAATATTTCTTGACCTATTCAACAAGACAAGCATTATTCTGATACAAAAGCAAGGCAGAGATGTTACAAGAGAAACTGTACATCAATACTCTCCCATGAAGATAGATGGAAGAATTCTAAGAAATATTGTTTTGCAATCAAACTCAGCACAACATAAAAAAGGATGATCCATGGCGACAAAGAAGGATTTATATTCCAGAAATGTAAGCCTGGTTTATCAGTCACATATCAATCAACATAATTGATCATATCAACTAACTAAAAAGATACAAACCAAGTGATCATCTTAATACATGCAAAAAGCAATGTCAAAGGTCAGCATCAACTTCTGATGAAAAACTTGCAGCATTGAAGAAATAAAAGAAAACTTGCTAAAGGGCATCTAGAGAAAACATGCAGGTAATACACTTAATGGTGACAATTGACTGGTTTCCCTCTAAGAGTAGGAATAAAACAAGGATCTCTGCTCTCACCGTTTCTATTCAACATTGTTCTACAAGTTCTAGTCAGTGCTATCAAGCAAGAAAACAACAACAGCAACAACTGTAAGTCATTCAGATTAGAAAGGAAGAAGTAAAACTGCCTTTAATCACAAAAAACTAGATAATTTATTTAGAATATTTTATGGACTATACAAAAAGCTGCTACATGAGTTTAGCAATGTTGCAGGATACCTGATAATATATAAAAATAAATCATTTAGTGAGTATATGTATCCAGTAATAATGGACAAATTGAAAATAAGAAAATTATAATAGCTTCAAAAATATTAAATACATAAACATAAGTCTGATAAAAGATGTACAAGACCTATACACTGAAAACTATAAAACTTTGCTGAGAGAAATTTTAAAAGATCTAAATATTTGGAAAGGTATACTATGTTCATATGTCATTAGCCTCCATATTGTCAAAATTTCAATTATTGCCTAACTGATTATAGATTCCAATCAAAATCCTAGGAGAGTTGTGGGGTTTTGGAAATTGGAAAATGGAATCTAAAATTCATTTGGAAATACATAGGACATATAATATCCAAAGTGATCATGAAAAAGAAGGACATTGAAAGGAGGACTAACACAACCAGATCTCAAGGGTCATTATAATGCAATAGCAATGAAAAACCATATGGTATTGGCATAAACATTGATAAACAGATTGCCAAGTTGCCGGATATCAAGGTGGTCAGTTAGGACAATGAGCCAAAGTTGAAGTAACCATCAAGTTTGTATCCACTCTGTGTGACACTGTATCAAGAGGCAAAGGAGAAAAGAGCTGGCTCCCCAGTGTCTGTTTTCCCCACAGATGGCCCTGAGCACAGGTGAGATGATATGCAAAACAAATGCGAGAAATCATATCATTGCTAAGGAGTTCCAAACAAAAGGCTCTTGCCTTTTGTATGGACCTGGAGTATCTAGTGTTGGAAGGTGGGAAGGGCTGGAAATGGAAACATACTAAGTCAGAATGAGGAAATTCCCTCAGCCCAAACTCCTCATACCTCCACACCCTCCTCCATAAATAGGTCTCAGTGAGGTGGAGAAAGTGCCTTTGTCCCAGCTCTGATTAAGGAGGCCTTACAATGGAAGTGCCCAGGGTATAACACAAATATACATATGAGTATGACTGGCCAGGAGAAACCTGGGAGGATTATGTCCTCAACTGCAGCTCCTTCCAGAGACTGAAATAGTGTATCTGTACACCAAGACTGGTATAGGGAGGGAAGTCTCTCTCATAAGGCCTGTTGCACAAATCCTTGTAATTGCCTATGGTTGGGCCTGAACGATCACTCATAGAATTTTGGCCGGGAGTTGAACTTTTAATATGTCAGGTGGAATAAAATAGAGATTCTAGAAACAGACCCATATACATACAGGCAAATGATTTTTGACAAAAATGTAAAGGCAATGTAGTTGCAAAATTATCATCTTTTCAAGAGAGAGTGTTGCAATAACTGGATATCCATATGCAAAAAATGAACTTGGAGCCATCCTTCACACAAAATATAAAAATTAAGTGGAACAAGACCTAAATGTAAAATTTAAATAAAGTCTACAAATCTAAATGTATCTACATACAATCAATATACTAACAATGACCAAATGAATGAAAATCTTGTTAGATAAAACCTAACCCTATAAAACCCTGTAAATCTTATGGAGGAATTCATAGGAGACATTATTTGTTACCTTGGATTAAGCAAACATTTCTTAGTTATCCCATTAAAGCACAATCCTTTAAAAAACTGCAAAAATGGAGGTAAGTTAGACTTAGAATTAAAAACTTCTACCCTCCAAAAGACAAAGGTAAAAGTAGAACGACAAAAAACAGATTGTGAGAAAATAGCTCCAAATCACATATCTTTGGCAAAACATCTCTGGAAAATAGTTTTGCAGTTTCTTAAAGGTTTAATGATTTAAATGTCTGCCTAAAAATCATCTAGCCATTCCGCTACTAGGTATTTATTCACCTATGAGACATGTAAGCATATGTTCATACAAACACTTGTCACAAAACTTCCAGTCAGCTTGATTTCTATATTCAAAATTGGAAATGATGCAACTGTTCTTCAATATGTGAATGAAGAAAAGATAAATTGTAATATATCCATACAATGGAATACTGTTCTGAAAAAAAAAAACTATTGATATATATGTATAGCAACGTGGATGAATCTCAAAGGAATTATGCTGAGTGAAAGAAGCCAGATGAAAAGAGTACATGCGATGTGATCGCATCTCTAGAAGAGTCTAGAAAGTGCAAACTCTACTATCAGAAAACAGATCAATGGTTGCTTAGGGATGACCGTTGAAGGATATGGAAGGTGGGCATGAGGGAGGGATTACAAGGGAACATGAGAAACTTTTCGGTCTGATAGAGATGTGTATTATATTGATTGTGGTGATAGTGTAACAGATGCATATATATGACAAAACTTAACAAAATGTACACTTTAAACATGTATAGTTTATTATACATCAATTATGCCACAATAAAGCTATTTAAAAATGATTAATTTCTGACCATGAAAATACGTCCTCCTTTCTTGCAGATAATTATGGAGACGAGTCCTAAGCTTCACATACTTTTGGATGGCAGAGAAATCAAGTTAATGACAGGCTATTCAGGGAATCCCCTGGGAATGATGACTTGAATAATAAATCTGATCTTTACCCCTTCCTGGGGTCTTGCTCTGGAGTACTACTTTCTTCTTCAGACCAACTCTCCATGTCTCGAAAGCAGCAACATTAGGCAATTACTGTTTACACTGTACCCTTGACTCCCAACTTAGTCATAGAAACTGCTCTCAATTTCCTTCGGTACCAACAAGACTTTTCTGGGACTTTGGGAAAATTGACATAAACTGTGAAACAAAAATCTCAATATCAAATATTTGAGTACTATCAGTGGAGTGCCAGACCTGGCTTCCTTTGGCCGTGAGAAACAATTGTTAAATGCTCAGCAATTTTACAAGCTAGTGGGTAAATACAGCTATTATTAAGATTTAATTATATACTTTAATAATGAAATTATATAAAAACAAAGATAACAAATACTCAAAACTCGTCATTTCCTAATTTCCTGCATTCAGTATTATCTGTGTTCTTGCGGTTTACACATCTTTCAACATCCATATTTAGTGACATCATGCTTATCCCTTGAAATTGGCTAGTTTGGGAGTATTTACAAATACTACAAATCAGGGCTTGATTTATTGTTCAGTTGATGGTTGAGAACAGGGCAAAGAAAGTGTTAAACAGATTAAAGTAAAATGGCAGCATGTTTGTCAATGTTATATTGTGTTATATTGTGAATAGTACAAAAGCTTGAGGAAATATTGTTCTATTATTTGAAACTATTATCTGATTTAGCAAATAAATTGCTTTGGTTCACTGATATACCGAAGTTGTGAGAAATGTTTTTGTTGTTTCACTTTTGTCTTACACACTAACATACACAAAAATATCAACCAATATTCATATTGAAACTATATTGACTCATCAGTTGCTAACATGAGTAGGCATTACAAGATTTAGCAAAAACCGACAAAAATATTGTTATACATTCTACGATCATTTTTACTTTGTGTTATATAAATATTATATCACTAAAATGTATAAAAACAAGTATGTAGATTTGCTTTCATTTCTTTCCCTCGAGAGCCAAACAGACCTCTTTCACAGTTCATAAACCCAGACCTGATTCGAAGGTTTTCCTCAGGGGTATCTTGGCGTTGGCTGCTTCCAGTCATTTTCTGGGGATGCCAGTTCACTTCTCTCCCATGGGAGTTGTCTATCCATGAAATATGAACCATGGACAAGGTGGTTTTAATTACATTTCCATAATTAATAAGTCCCCTGGAGTAATTTTCTCAAAGCAAAGCCATACTTAACTCTCAAAATGACATTTCCTCCGCATGAAGTTTTCAGCTTCAGCAGGTCTTCCGTTAGGGAAGTTAAACACCAAAGGCAGAAACTGCATGCATAAGATACATTTGCTGCATGAACTATCTGTGCTTTTGTGGTATAAGAAATATCATTCACAAAAAATAAAAAACTAAAGATAACTTAGGAAAATAAATTTCAGGGAACACCTGGGTGGCTCAGTCGGCTAAGCATCTGTCTTCTGCACAGGTTTTGATCCCAGGGCCCTGGGAATGCCCTGCATTGGGCTCCTTGCTCTGTGGGGAGTCTGCTTCTCCTTCTGTCTGCCACTCCCCCTCCTTGTGATCTCTCGCTGACAAATAAATAAAATCTTTTTAAAAAAGAAAATAAATACAATGAATACTTCAAAGAGTTATTAGCTTTAATCTATAAATAATCTTTATACATACCATGGTACTTCACTGGGGAAAAATAAAAACAGGTAAAAGTCATGAACAGAAACTTCACTAAGTAATCCAAGTGGCCGATGAAATACAATAATAATCTCATCAATAATAGTAAGAATTAAATTTAAAATAAAGTATCATTTTCACTTTTAAATTTGAAGATTTTAGATATTGGTCTATTCAGGTTGTCGATTTCTTCCTGGTTCAATTTTGGTAGTTTATTTAAGCGATAATCTTGGAGAAGGTGATATAGGGAAATAAAGCGACTCTTAAGTACTCTTTTTTTTTTTTCCTTTTTAAGATTTCATTTATTTATTTGTGTGAGAGAGAGAATGAGAGAGAGCAAGCAAGTGAGGAGGAGGGGCAGAGAGAGACAGAGAAGCAAGCTCCTGGCTGCGTACAGAGCCGGATTGGATATGGGACTTGATCCCAGGATTCAGGGGTCACGACCTGAGCCAAAAGCAGACATTTAACCAACTGAGCCACCCAGGTGCCCTCATGTACTCCTGATCAGAGTAAATTGGCACACTTTCTGAAGGGCTCCTTGGCCATATTCTTCATGTCTCTCTCTCTCTCTCTTTTTTTTTTTTTTTAAGATTTTATTTATTTATTTGATAGAGAGACCACAAGTAGGCAGAGAGGCAGACGGAGAGAGAGGAGGAAGCAGGCTCCCTGCCAAGCAGAGAGCCCGAATGCAGAACTCGATCCCAGGACCTGAGATCATGACCTGAGCCGAAGGCAGAGGCTTTAACCCACTGAGCCACCCAGGTGCCCCGTTCTTCAAATCTCTTGACCCCACAGTTGCACTTCTAGTGATTCATATTAAGAGAGTAGTTAAGGACATATGCAAAGATGTAGCTAAGAGAATGTTTTACATGACTTTGTTTATAATAATAATACATATATATAATATTTAATAATTAAATATAAAATTTGTTTATAATGACAAATTACATGTCTAACAAGAATGAATTTGTTAAACTCTTCACATATATATACATATACATAATATTAAGCAACCATAAAAATTATATAATGAAATACTAATAATTGCCATGGAATGACCTTAATGATATACAACTTTGGTGTGAAACAACATCTTTAAACTATATGCAGTTTTGTCTCTCTTTTGGTGGAAAGACATACGCACACACACACACAATCATTAAGATTGAAGGACATACTCAAAAATATTAACTGACCTTTTATTTCATGTGTTACTTTCTTCCTTTTTTTTTTTTTTTTGCTTATTTGTATTTAATTGTCCTGTATTGAGAATGCATTACTTGTATAATAGAATTGCATCTCCACACTATTTCAGCACTTTATAAATTTCATAATCAGGTGATTCAATGACTTCTTAATTCTCAGATTCCTTGGGATTACAGCTGTTTTGCTTAGGGATGCATTTGCAAGCAGCTTGGTAGGGTGAGCATGACTTGAGAGGGCACTCCTGGAAGGAGGAGAGTTCCTTGTGTTTGCACTTTTCCTGGTTATGCAAATGCTATGCTGACTCTAGCAGCCCGCAGGTGGCTGCTCTCTTTGTGCCTCAGTGTGGAAATGCAGAGAGAGTGACTCATTTTACTGGTGATATGACTCTGGGTTTGGTTACCCACAGGCATTTCTTCTCTGACTGGGTCTCCTGGAGGAGGTTTTATTTTAACATGTTAGCAGAGGCTTTTCCAGCCCAAGTGAAAGGTTGTGAATGACAGAGAGGGAACACACCCTCTCATTTATCTCCATTTACAAGGATTGGGGCAGCCTGACCTCTTGGTTTGTACCCTTCTTTGGCATCTCTGGGCAAAAAGCCTCAGGCTTCTGACTTCAGGGTTGGAATTTTGACTACAGGACAGTGTCTCATAGTTGAACCATTTCTATAGTTCTACACTTTAAATTTATCCTAGAGAGTTCTCTATACGTCTACCATAAAAGATTCAACAGAAAGGTTACTTTTGGAAATAAGGGACTGTGGCATTTACTCTCTAAGAAACTTAAAAGCCTTCTTCTCCACTTAGAAGGGAAGTGATATTTAATAGGATCTGTGTCCTACACAAGAAACAGTCTCCCCATCATTTCTTCTGTTCAGTCTATTGACAAAGCCATCAATAAAAGCCATCAATTTATAATTCAACTTGACAACCTATACTGAATTTCAAAAACAGATCAGAAGCTGTGCTAGATACTAGAATAGAAAAATGAATTAGACAAACCTTAGAGGCCAAGTCTGATAACAGAATCCACAAGCAACTTTGTGTAAATGAATATGGGATGTCCCAAAAGTCCGGAAACATAGGTATATATGTATAATACTTTATGCATAACACCAAGGACTTCTTCAATATATAAAACCAGTAATGTAATACCATCTAGGTCTTCAGACTTAATAGCTATCTTGTTGAATATAGTACAATAAGCACTGGGATGACAGTATAGAGTTAGACCCTAGATGCCAGTGAATAAACAATTTCATCTGGTGGAAATAAGTCATAGAAAGAGACAGAAAGAAAGTTACATTAAATAGGGCTTTGGAGGATGAGTAGATATTCACAAGGTGAAGGAATTGAACAATATTCCATGTAGAGGAAATGACACTGAAAGTTGGATGGACCATTGTCTTGTTTGATGATAGAGCTCACGAGAACTTTCCAAGAAGTAGAAATGCAGAGTATTGTTTGTTTGTGAGGCTGGGGTCTAACTGGAGCGATTATGGGACAAATTTTCTTCCATTCCTGAGCCTTCTGCTGGTAGCCAGTGGTTTGACCATCATCAGGTTGAAATTGGTAGGAAACCTAAGCAACACATGTTTAGGGAGTCAGCAGGGCAGTTAACAGAGGCGGCAACTTCTATTTAGGAAACATTAAGTGTAAATCAGAGATGGTCCTATTTGAAAACTTGTAGTGGCTTCCAATGCTACTACGGGACAAATTTCAGAGCCGATATTCTCTATCAGACCTGGAAACTTGGTCTAGTCAAAGTCCATGTGAACTATTGAGGGTGACAAGGATCAAAGCCCAAGGACAAGGTCTAGGGATAGAAACTTTGTGAGGAATCTGAGAGATGCACCTGGTGCTTTGTGGAAGCCTGTAAGAAATTCAGACTTTCTGTCTGCCCCAGACCTAATAAACCCAAGCTGCATTTTAACAAGATCCTCAGATGACGTACATACTACTGATCACTGATCTGAAGACCACATTTTGAGTAGCCAGCGTCTGAACTGCTGGTTTTCTAACATGGATGCACATTGAAGTTAATTGATGAGTTTTAGGAAATAGTGATGTCTGATCTCTGGGACCTACCTACGGATATTCTGATTTAATTGATGTGGTCAACACACCAAGAGACAGAAAATAGGAGAGGTAATCAGGAAAAATTGCTACCTAGAAATAGGTTCTCAGGGTCAAAAACAAACAAATGTGGATAACATTGATGGATGGATGGATGGATGGACAGACAGATGGATCAATGGATAGATAAGAAGAAGTCAGAGGACTGAGATAAAAATGTACAATACCTAGTTCAAGAGGACCTTGTATCTACTAAATTTTAGTAAGTTCTTGTCTAGATAGAGTCTTGGCTCACTATAGAGAAGCAATCTAAGTTGAAGTATTTCTCATCGGTATTAATTTAGACAGGACAATCTTTATTGTTCAATACTGACCCACTCATTGGCAAACATTTATAATCCCTGGCTCTGAACACTAAGTGTTGGTAATATGCCCTAGTCATTGTGACAACCAAAATATCTTCTCTCACATTTCCAAATGGTTTCTCCAACCTGCAAATTACCAGTTCAAACTCCCAATTTCCCTGCCAGGATCATGTAAGAGATTGATAAAATGTACAGAGCATTGTCTGTGTTTAACACTTGAGTATGTCAGACTGAGTTTGCACACATCAAATCACACCTCTTGAAGCTGTGAATACATGCAAGTGAGGAAATGTGGAGTAGAGTGCAAAGAACACCGAACCTGTAATCAGAGGTTGGGGATTGAGACCACCCTCTAGCTAGGTACCATCACATTACCACTTCTTCTGCCTGGGAGTTTCCAACCTATAAAATAGGAATAAAAATACCTGGGTCAGTCATCTTGCAGGGCTGTTAAGAGATGATGAATACAGAGACCCTTTAGAGATGATAAAATTTTGTTTAAATGAAAGTTAGTATGATTCTAAAATACTACTCTTTTCTCAATGATATAGGAAATCTCTAAGGTGGGTGTCTAACTGTACACACAATGTTGTGTGTTTTAGAAGTTTTCCTACAGCCCTGTCTGTGCCAACCAGCAAGCCCTCCCTTGGGTTGAAATATGTATATCAAGTTGCTCAAATAAAAATAAACTGCAGCTGCAATTTTAAAGTTGTTTTTGACTCTAGCCCCTGCATCCTAAAGTCTCTTAGAATTTCCCCCATACACATTCAAGAGCAGGTGGTCAATGGGAAATTCCCATAAGTCCCCTCCACAGCTTTTTTAAGCTTGCCTTGATACTTATGTTCTGCTCTATCAATTTCTTTTTCTCTTCCTGTGTTTTTTCTTCCTATTATATATATATATATATATATATATTCCTATTATATATATATTCCTATTATATATATATATTCCTATTATATATATTATATTCCTATTATATATAATATACTATATATATATAATATTCCTATTTTATATATATATATATATATATATATATATATATATATATAGCAAAGGATAACGTGTGCCTTTGGGCCAGATATCCTTCATTTCCCTTTCCATATCTGCTCTCCACCTATAATTTGCTCCAGGATCCTGAGTGCATGAATTACATCAACATGGTTCTACCTTTTCATTGGGTTCAGCAAGTAGATAGTCCCTGGAGCAGAGGTGGAAGGAGAGTGAAGTGAGGCCCTTTATTTCTCCAGTTCCTACCACTTGTAAAATCTGCCTGGGCTGGGTGTGGTGCTTCCTAGAAGGTCACCCGCTCTTTTTAAGCAACTGCTATGCAGGCCTTTTGTTTTCCAGGTGAATTTCTCCCACACCTTGGGTCTTGGGATGGAACACTACTCCTGCTACAACTCTCAGTTTGGGTATTATACTTGTGTCTCCCCAAACTCCACTTACCCCTTTATATTTATTTTTGTTGAGGATAAATTGACTTTATCTTATTTTGAGTTGGACATCTGTGTCCTCTTTGGTGCTTTACTGATACAGATGCTCAAAAAGAGCACTGGACTTTAAGGATCAGGACCAAAATTAGCCATGTCTCTGCCAATAATTTCTCAAGACACTTTCCCTATTAAGGTTTTGGTCTTCTCCACATATAATAAAATCAAAATTTGGGACTGTGTGATCTCAGAAGGAACATTTCCTAGGCACTGACCATAGAGTTTCCAATAGGATAAAGTAAGAGGTAGGAAATTCTGTTTTGCTTATCATTAATGGGAATTTGCATACCTGTGTTGTTCTCTTTAGTGTCATTTTGTCAACTAGAACTTGTGGCATGTGTGCAGGTGGAAAGGGAGCTTTCTGATGTTTGAATGACTTTGACACTTATTAATGCATGTGATTCCTGGTAGGCGGTGGTCTTGATTGTTGTTTGTGTATTTGGAAATGGTATGCACATTAAATTTAGAAATGTCTGCTTGTTGGCCTACGTTGTCCAAATTTGAATGGTTTCAAAAAAAGAAACACAGCTTTCTGGTTTTTTAGACAACATTCATCATCGTCCATCAATCAATCAACTAACTATCTTGGAATACTTACTGTCACTCGTGCTGATGCCAGCTTCTTAGTTACCATTGTTTTGACTCTTGGGAAGCAAAGAAAAGCACACTGAGAAAAAGAAATGACAAGGGGCGCTTGCCATGGCAGTCTTTCATTTGGAGCCACCAGTGACGCTGCTGGCTTCCTTCAAAACAGTGGTGTTAGTTTGTTGTGTTATAATTCTTAGTAAACCCTCCTTGAAGAAACTGAACTCAGAAAACCTGTAGTTTCCTATTTGTTGGTTCTGAAGGGTCTACTGAGCTGACAGAGTGATCTGTCAAGACTCATTCAAAAATAAGACCCACTTTCATTTCAATCATTCCTAATGAATCCAAACCTAGGGTTTTGTTGTTCATTTCTTTCTGTTCAACAAAGTCTATTGCATTATATATATATATATATATATATATATAAATTATTTTTAATTAAAAATTTAGAACATAAGAGTTCTAAAGATGAGTGATATTTGTACAATACGTGGCATCTTGCAAATAGTTTTATTCATCATTCTCTTATTTCACACATCAGTTTATGAACTTTGGTTGAGTTGAGATTTCATAAACAGTGACATCAAGTCAGAAAGCGGAGTTTTCTGATGACACAAAACAAAAGCTGTTTGGCACTGGGTCGCGGACTGTGTTTCTTTCCTCTGGGGAGTGTTGCATGCTTAGAGTATAAGCTTTAGCTATTCTTCCCAGCACTGCAGGGCACGAGAAATATACATTGCTGCCTGAGTCAGACAGAAAACAGAAATGAGCAATCACCGGAAATGGCAAATGGAAGGAAAACTCCTCAGTTCTCTGGCAAGAAGTATAGGCCAAGCCAAGAAGATAACTTTCAGTCTAATTCAGATTCAGTTAATCTCTAAATATCATTTACTATCCCACCTCCTTTCAATAGCCAAGTCTGTGAATCCTCACTGCACAATGCCACTAGTTCTTTCTTCCCACATATGCAGCGTCTTCCACTACCTAGACCTTCATCATCTTTCTACTTGACTTTGTAGTAACCTCTATCTTAAATGGTACCTATGTCCATCCTTCCACTGTCCTTAGATGAGTCTTCCTGTAATCATAGTAGATGCTTCCCAAAAGTTTGCTTGAAGGAGAAGTTGACCTGTTTGTTTGGAGAAGCTGATTACAGAACATGATAAAGGCAGCAAAGAAATATTACAGAAGTACTACAAGTTATCCCAATAATAAATCTTTCTGAATAAGATCTAAGGACGCTCTTCAAAGAAACTTCACATTGTAATAGATTGTGTTAATGCAATACTGTTACTCTATACTCAGTATTAAGTTAAGATGCTGTCTGTGTCTTCTAGGACTGCCATAACAACATGCAGCAGTCTGAGTGGTTTAAACAACAGGAATTTTTTTTCTTAAAGTTCTAGAAGCTGAAACTTGAAGATCGGGGTGCCATGATTTTTGGGTTCTGGTAAGTGTTCTCTTCCTGGCTTATAGACCATTTCCTTCTCACTGTGTAAATCCCAGTCTAAGCTTGAAGGCCCAAATAGCAGGAGCCCTAATCTTGGAGGACAGGAGTAAAAGAATATCCTGGCTCAGGCAAAGGGAGAAAAATCCCCCCTTCCTCTGCCTTTTTGGTTTTATTCAGGCCCCCAGTGGACTGGTGATGCCCATGAGCATTAGGAAGGGAGATCTTTCTCCATCTACTGATTCACATGCTAATCTTCTGGAAACATCCTCACAGACACACACAGAAATGCCTTATCTGAGTATCCCCTAACCCAGTCAGACTGACACAGAAAATGACTAAACACTAAACAATGACTAAACCATAAATTGGGTAAGGAGGAGATATTTGTACATTTAAGGGCATTCAAAGGATCAGACCAACACAAATTCCATCAAAAGATGTATTTATAATTTCGAGTATTGACTTTGAGGAGTGAATTAGCAATGACTTGTGCACTATGGTCCATATGCTGGTTCTGGCACTGCACTTCTTTAATTAGCTTAATCTTTATAGCAGTCCTATCAGATAGATATTACTATCCAGTATTCAGATAGCATCACTCTTCCATTCAAAGCCTACTTATGAGTCCCATTTGAACTCTGAGAGAAGAAATCTTTACAATGTTAATAAAGCCTGATGTAATCTCACTCTCTTTTCCCAATTCCCAAGAGCGTTTGTGCTCTTGGGCCCTTCCACATACCCTCTTGCCTCATTGGGTTCCATCCAGCCACATATCTGGGCATTCCTGTTGTTCTTAAATGCTTCAGGCAGACTCCTGGCTTAAATCCCTTGTCCTTATCATTTTTTGCGCCTGGAGTACTCTTCACCCAGATATCTATATGGCTTATTCCAACATCCCTTTCCATCTTGGCCTAAATGTCACTTTCTCAATTAAGCCCAATTCAAGCAATGTAAAAATGCTTCCCTGTCCTGTACCACAGCAATTTTCCCCTTCTTTATTTTTCTATAGCACTGTTACCTGATAACATAGGATAAAATTTACTTAAGATTCTTGTTAACTGAGGGGCGCCTGGGTGGCTCAGTGGGTTGGGCCGCTGCCTTCGGCTCAGGTCATGATCTCAGGGTCCTGGGATCGAGTCCCGCATCGGGCTCTCTGCTCAGCAGGGAGCCTGCTTCCTCCTCTCTCTCTCTCTCTCTGCCTGCCTCTCAGTGTACTTGTAATTTCTCTCTGTCAAATAAATAAATAAAATCTTTAGAAAAAAAAAAAAAAAAAAAAAAAAAAAGATTCTTGTTAACTGAAATGGTCCTTATCTGCTGGCTTACTGCACTATCACGGCCCTTCCTTATTCCATTAAATGGTAGGAGGCTAGAAACCTACAATCTGTATATCCCAGATTTCTTCACCACCTGGATATATTTTGGATATATTTTGCCATTGAGAGGATCAGTTAGGAAATTGGAGGACAAGAGAAGCCATTTTGTGCCTAGCCATACCTCAGCCACACAACTGTTGTGGCTCCAGGTTACCTGCTCAGCTAGTGTGATTCCAACAGAGGCAACAACATTGGCAAGAGCAGCACTGGTGGCATGGCCCTCTTGGAATTTGTCTTAGGGGCAACAATGATAATGGACTTGATGCTTGAGCACCTACTGTGTCAGTAGCATAGAGGCCCTTGACTTCGTGCAAAACAGTATAGCAGAGGTTCCAGTGGGAGTGGTTGCAATGGTGGAGCTCCAGCAGCCTTAGTGACATAGCTAACATGGTACATTTGCTTTAGACAATAGCAGCTTCCTTTTGCTCTTGTAGTTCCTGGGATGTTGTTCCTCATCTCTGGATAAATCCCTTCTTTCTCTTTTAATCATTAAATTATTTCAACTTTTTTTTTTTTTTTTTTTTTTTTTTTTTTACAAACAAATCCTCTAATACATTTTCTCTGTTGGAAATACTTATGGTGGTTCTTATTTTCCTGAATGGGCCTTTGCTGACCCAGGACATTCAAGACTGCTGCCTGAATGTGCATCCAGAAACACACACTTGTTGACATTGTTGTTTCTGCCACATCTGGCATTTCCAAAGACAAGGTAAAGGGACTTTTCTGTTCTCTGCTTAAACAGTCTTCTACCAATGCCTACCATTTAGTACTTAGCCAGATGCCAGCTGACAAAGCAGTAAGGGAAATCTTGGCTTCTAAGTAACTATGTTACTGAAAGGACAGGGATGGAGTAAAGACAATAACATGTAGATTTATTCTTCCCCAACAAAAAAGGGAATTCAATGATGGAAGTGATTTTTGCAGTATTTTCCCTATTGTTTTCTTAGCATTGGGTAATAAATTAATTAATATTCCCTTGGTAAATTTTTGTCTAATAAATTATCATCATTTTTATGTGAAGAAATTGATTCATCAAGGGCTTTAAAAATTCCTTGAGTAACAAGTCAGGAAGACAGAATTCAAATTTATATCCTGTTGACATAAAATTGTACCAATTCTTATTCGTATGGGATAACTACTCTCCTAAAGTTCTATTGCTGATAAATCAGAGGAGTAGAACAGTAGACTTGAAAAGAGCCCTTGAATAAGAGATAAGAAACCTAGGTTCTAGATTCTCCTCTCTCTCCCTTGACCATGTGACCTCACTTCACCTTTCTGGGTCTTAATCATTGAGCCAACAAATTTTTACAGAGTGCCTCGCTTGTGTTACATTACATAGGTTTGGTAATATATGGCAAAGTCATTTTTTCCAATGATCCATTAAGCCCTGGTGATTCAAAATCTATCTCAGATTTCCCAGTGATTCCACATCTCCTCTACCATGACCCCATCCAAGCTACCAGTATCTTCCCTTGGGTTACTGCAATAGCTTCCTTACTCATTACTCTACTGCTAATCTTACCTCTTCCTAATAGGCTTCCACAAAGTAGCCAAAGTTGGAGATAATTTTTAATGCAAATGTGATCATAGTACTCTCATACAAAAACCACTTTTTTTCTCCTCCTGGCATACTACACTTGGTTACTAGAAAGAAGCCAATTCCTTTTTTTTTTTTCCCCCTTCCCAAGACCTTCTCAAGTGTTATTATCCCTTCCACTTCGTATACTCTTACTCCCAGCATTTGCCCAGGATAGCCATCCTTGTAACTTGAATATCTGAATATGGTCCATCCCATTTACACAGCCCTCGTCATTTATAGCAATTCTCTGTAGATTTATAGATATATTTTATAATGCTTTGTTTTAATGCCTTCCTTTCCTAATATAATGAAAGTCCCACAAGAGAAGGAAAAGTATGTTTTGTGCAGAATTAAACCTCCAATATGTTGTCCAGATACTAAATACACATCTCTTGAGTGAGTGAATGGTTAGGAAGTCATTGAAGGATTTTTTAAAAAGTGGTGTGATCTGATTGATGTTCAGTCTTTTTAGAGGAGTACTCTGAATTTTAGTTTCTTCAATGTAAAATGGGAATTAGATTATATATCACATCCCTACCATTTTCACATTCTTTGATTTTGTTCCAAGTCTGCAGCAGAATTCCTAAAATTCACTTATTATGCCTTGCCTGTGACATGGGTAAAAGATCAGTATTAAAGCTATTTTGTTACAAAGAACAAAAATTGATATGGACTTGCTTAGTAGTTCATGGCAAACAAGCTAAAGTCTCTATCACTGAACACAGAATTATGGATGAAAAGTCAAGGGCTAGTAAATATAAATTTGTTGGTTTCCAAAATGGACATTTTTCCCCCTTTGGGATGCCTTTGAGTCAGAATGACTAGCAAGCTTAGAGAGATATCTTAAACTCTTTAAAAATGCCCTTGAGTGTGGGTCCACACATACTCGATTTATATGACTAGACCCCTTTGCATTTTTGTTTAATCTTATTAGCATGGGGACATAAAAATCCATGATTTGTAGGAGTCTGGAGATAAATTTAACTACCTACATTAGATGACATTTTTAGATGATATTAGATTTGCAAGAAAATTAGCTGCCATCCAGTCAAAGTCTATTCAGTTGTTGATTAAGCAAACTATTGTTTATCATACATCAAACATTGTGGAAGAGGTTATGGGCACAGGGCTATACTACATAAGGGGAAACTGAGGGAAAAATAACCTTTCTAGGGTGACATTGGTTGGTGAGAAGAGTTAAGAACACAAATTGTAACCCTCAATTTTTAATCCATTTCCATGATGGCAAGGATGGATAAGCTATGGCCCATTACCCAAATCTGACCAGTTCCCTCTTTTTGTAAATGGAATTTTGTTGGAACATGACATGCCTATTTGGTGAATATTGTCTGTACTACCTTCATGCTCCAATGGCAGAGTTATAACAGGGACCATATGGCCTGAGAAACCAAGAATATTCACTCTCTTACCCTCTATAGAAAGCTTGCTAATTCATTTACTATAGCACTACTGTACATGGACTGTTTCTAAAAATGATTTTCAGGGACTCCTGGGTAATTCAGTTGGTTAAGTGTCTGACTCTTGATTTTGGCTCAAGTCATGATCTCAGAGTTGTGCGATCAGGCCTGTGTTGGAGATTTCTTTTCTCTTTCTCTCTTCCTCTCAGCCCCTCCCCCGGCTCGCATACATGTTCTCTCTCTCTCAAATAAATAAATCAATCTTTAAAGAAAATAAAAATAAATAGAAGTTATTTTCAGGTGGTAAGCTTGGGAGTAGTGAGAAGTATTTTTTTTTTTTTAAAGATTTTATTTATTTATTTGACAGAGAGAGATCACAAGTAGGCAGAGAGACAGGCAGAGAGAGAGAGAGGAGGAAGCAGGCTTCCTGCTGAGCAGAGAGCCTGATGCGGGACTCGATCCCAGGACCCTGAGATCATGACCTGAGCCGAAGGCAGCGGCTTAACCCACTGAGCCACCCAGGCGCCCCAAGGGAGTAGTGAGAAGTATTACCCTTTCTTTTCAGACTGAAATTTCCATAAGTCATTTTCTCTATCGTCTACCAACAGTGATTTAAAAAAAAAAAAAAAAAAGTGTTGGAGTTGAAGAGGGATTAAGGTTGGTTAAAACAAGCCTAGGGAATTTGGGAGATTCCTTTTACACATACAGGAACTATTCTTATCTGAAGAGTTACTTTCCTTCATAGTATGCTAATGTGATTTGGCATCTGGTTTTGATTTCAATTCCATTTGAATCATGTAATAATAAAGCAGTTTTATTTCTCATTTCTGACTATAGAAAGCATAGATGACCTAGGCCTCAGTTGTTGCATTCTGATGCTATCACCACATTTTCACAGAAACTATACCTCCCACAGCTGCTCCTGGCCTAGGACTGAACTCCATGTGGACACTGAGGCAGGCCCAGTCTGGGATGATGAGGGTTCCTTGCTGGGCAACTTTTACTCAAGGATTCCTGACAGCCTTGTCAAACATACCTTATAATTCACACTTCCACATTTCTTTTTCTGCCAACTTTATTGAAGTATAATTGAGAGAATTATAAGATATTTAAAGTGTACATTGTGATGATTTGATAGAGCATATACCTTATAAAGGGATTTATCCCACTTAATCAACACATTCATCACTATATGTATTTGGTGAGGACATTCAGGTTCTACTCTCAGCAGATCTTAATTTATACAATAGTGTTAGCAACTATAGTCACTGTGATATACATTAGATCCCCAGACCCACCTAACCTTTCTTCCTTCTTTTCCTGTCCCTTTCATTTGGCATTGGTAAGAATTGTGCAGGATATCTCCTTTAAAGTAAGAAAAAGAAAATTACTGCATTTTACACGCTATATGACAAAGGAACCATAGCCCATTGCAGGTCCTTTTGGGTTCCAGAGAAAAAACATAAAAGGTTTGGAAATTCTACTCTGGTCCATAATAGTAGGTACCATGGAATTTGCCAGCCTTGAGTGGGGCCTGAAGCAGGAAAGGGTTCTGCAGCAGATTATCTAGTCTATAGTACAGTCAGCCCTGCCATCAGGACCAAATGACTCAGTAGACTCTCTGGTTTGAAGTGCTAGTGGTGGAAAAAGATACAGTGTGGAGCTTAGAGCAAATTCCAGTTAGAGAACTGCAGCACAGGCCCTTTGGATTCTGAAGTAAAACTCTCAGCAGCTGAGAATTATATACCCATTGAAATAGTAGCTCTTTGTATGTTTCTGGTTCCTGATAGAGAAAGTATGTTTGACCATATTATCAATTTACCATGAACCTGGACTATGCATTATGAGCTGGGTTCTCAGGAGTAATCACTATGCATAGTCTGGCTCGATAGTCTATGTATTCAACCACTGTGACAATGATCTCTATGGTAATTGTTAATGTATACATTTTTGTCCCAAATGAGGCTTTTAGCTCATTGTCACTAGTACAGCATTTAGCACATGGTACCCCCAGCAGGGTCATTGGATTAATAAAGAGAAAGGGGAAAGAAGATTTGGACAGTGACAGTAGACTTGTGGACTTCTTGGGGAAAAGAAATAGTTATGGTACCATGACATAAACTTTAGCTTCTGATTTCATTGGAGAAACAAACAGCACATTACCTAGTATTCTAACCCCCTTCTTTCCTATTTATTTATAATTTGGTGGCTAACAAATTATCCCCAAACTAAGTGACTCTAAACATTTCATTAAATCTCCTGTTTTGTGGACTGGGAATTCTGGGGACTTAGCCAAGCAATATTTCTGCTCCACATGGCATTAATTGAGGTCACTGGATAGTATTTTACTGGCAGGTGGCTGGTCTCAAGTTCCTTAGACAGCTTCATTCACATGTCCTGTACCTAGGCGGTGATGGCTGGCTGGCTAGAAATTATTGGGACAATTAAGAAACCCAACACATGTGGCCTTACCAGCATGCTGACTTCTGGATGACTGACCTTCATGGCAACTCCGGGCTCCCAGAGAAATGTTCCGGGAGGCCAAATTGCAAGACTTTTTATGACCTAGATTTGCAAGTCCCAGAATGTTGCCTCTGCCAAATTTATTGGCCCAGCCCAGGTTCAAGGGGAAAGATGGGGAAGAAGTTGGGGGATGATCTAGATCAGTGAAGTTAAAGTGAAGTTAAGTGAACCACTGAAAGTCTTTGAGCTTCAATCTTCTCTTCTGTAACTAAGGGACAATATAACATGCCCAAAGTTCAAAAATCCTTATGATGCTCCAAAATTATTATTAATGCATGAGAAAATCTTATAAATTATAAACTTTCTAAAAAAGTAACCTTCATTAACGTAGCTGTTGAGTCAAGAAAATACGGCATAATCAAAGTGGGATATGACCTAATTATGCAAAAAAACCCAATAAAGAAAAAACCCTAATATGGGTTATGGTGACTGGCTTAAACTAGACTAAACCAAAGTCATGTTGTTTCAAAAGAAAGAAAGATGTATATGCTTGCAATAGCAGGGAATATTTTATTATTATTATTATTCAGTGATTCCACTATAGCAAGTATGCAGGGACTTAAGAGGTGATACCATACTAAAATTCAGTGAAGTCAGAAAAATCTCTTTAGCCCAGCCATAATCGGAATTCTCTGGAATGAAGCTTCACTATGCAAAAATGACTTGGCTTCTGGAAATGCATCTGGACAGTTCAGCACTGTTATTAGATTTTCTCTGTGTCTTTAATGCTAATAATAGGACCTGCAAAAAAAAAAAAAAAAATCTGATGAAGAAAGCTAAGGTATGCAAGATTTCATCAGAGCAGGCTGCACCCATGGCCTCTGGAAATTTTCATCCTGTGGTTGGAGCCCTGGGTGCCTATCTAGAAATCAAGAGCCCCAGAGCCTCAGTCATCAACCCGGCCCCACATGGCAAAAGAGCATGTCTCCTGAATTAAATACACCTTGCTACAGTGAACTGACTCAGATGTGGTATTTTAATTGGCATTAAACAGAATTATTATTTAATTAAAGCAGAGGCTAATTAATTTTCTGAGTCATTGTTTGTGCAAAAGATGCTGTATTCCAGTCAAAACCAATTTAATTGAACAACATCAAATACTCAATTTGGTGCCTTCAGGAGGTCTATTTTGTTTCTTTTATTTTCTTACTTAAGTAGATACTTTTATCAGGAATAATTTAAGATAGGATATTTAGATTCATTAAATGCTATACAGGAAAAGGAATTTACAGAACTTCTCCAGCTTAGAAGCTTTATAAACAATAAAACTGAAACCCATAGAGTAAAAAGAAGTTATCCCAGATTGCACACCTAGTTAGGGCCAGGCCAGTCCTGAGATGAATGGCTCTTGACTCTCATTCCAGTGCTCCTTCTACTAAGAAACATGAGCTTTCTGGAAGGGGACCTATGGCATGCCAGCACTAGAGGCAACCTTACAGATTATCCCCCGTTACATCATTGGGGAAACTGAGGATCAGTGAAGGAAAAAACTTGCTGGGATGATCTCCTTCCCTCTTTGAGTGTCCTGTTGGCCCTTAGGCCAACCTCCATCTCACTACATAATCTGAACCTACTTATGAATTTGTCTTTTTGCATGCAGTCTTCTGTAATTGGTTTTGGAAGCTCTTAAGGAGAAGGTCTCGGCTGTCTTCTACTAGTATCATATCCGCCAAAGCACTTAGTAAGTGCCCAGCACTCAATATACACTGAATATAAAAGCTCAGTTCGATGACTCCCCCAAAATTGGAATACAATAGACTAACAAGGACTAGAGACCTAGAACATGATATGTACTTATTCAGGTGCAATAGTCAAAGACTTTCTTTAGTAAGAAGAATCAGAATTTGAATCCAGACTCTTGCACTTACTGACTTTCTGACATTCTGAATCTGTTTGCTCATCTGAAACCGGTTTTGTAAATATCTCCTTCACTTGTAGCTATAATGATGAAATGAAGCAAACCTATGAGCCACTTGCATAATGCCTTGCAAATAGAATGTAAACAAACAATAAATCCTAGTTTTCATATTGCCGCAGTGTGTCCACAGCCTCATTTATTATTATGGGACAGGACCCCAGCACTCCTGGAAAGGACTGCATGCTTTGCAACTTTGCTGAATACGCTGGACGGGTAGAAAGAACCATGCTCCGTGCTTCTCTTCCATCTCCCTCTTTGTCTGAAATGTCCTCATCAGGATGCAGTTCTCTGAGCTTTTTTGGGGGAGGGAGTGGCTCCTGCAAAACTCAAGAGGTTGTCTCAATCCTAATTCAGATCGCCATTTTTCCCAACCAAACCAAGCCAGGGAAGAAGCTAATGGCAATCTGCAGCCCAAAGCCTGTGGGCAGGCAGATTTCTCTCTCGCACAGAAGAAGGCAGGCCAGTGTGCTCCCGGGAAGGCCCGGGTGGAGCCCGCAGTCTGTCCTTCCGTCATGAACTCAGCGGGAGTGAAGAAACCCAGCCGCGCCTGAAACGGCTGCCTTCATGAGGTACACCCTCAGCCGTGAGTTATCGGTTCTGCATAATCCGCAGCCATGCCCGGGGGAAGGAAGGGTGGTTGCCAAGTTCGCCCTCCAGGAGCACGTGCTTGCTCTTCTGGTCTCCATGTCAGGGCCAAGTGTGGGCGGCTGGGTGCGTGGGGAAGGAAGGTAGGTGAAATCTGTCAGCAGCTGTTGCAAAGAGTTTTATGGGTTTTCCTATACCCAGACCTCCCAAATTTGGGGTTGCTGAATTGCCTGGGCACACCTCAATGATCAGTCTGGATCCGTGGGTCTCCGCCAAGGGTTTAGGGGACATCACAACTGCTGTGCCAGGGGAAACAGCCCTTAATGAACAGTAGCGACAGCTCCATGAGGAAATAGGACTCTTCCTCAAAAAGCCGGAGGGTGATTGCAAAAGCCAGGGTGTTGGGGGGCGGAGAAGGAGCTGTGGATCAATCTGGAAACATGCAAGGGCAAAACTAGAACAAAGAAAAGAACTCCCCTGGAGAAGAGTTTAACTCCTCAGATACCGACTTTGAGAGCAAGGGAGGAACACAACTCTTCCCACGGGAGAGGGCTATAAATCTTGATGTCCCAGGGCAGAGCTACCAGGAAGGATTTCTACACATGAGGCAAGACTGTGAGTCTGTTTCCTGGAAGGGCGAGGCAGCCCTGGCTGTTCTTTGTCCTCTCTGGTCTAGAGTGAGATCTCATCCTCTTCCCGAGCACCCACACTAAAAGGCAGCATTAAAACTTTCCCAAGGACAGAAACCAAGAAAGATCCACTTGTGCAGCAAAACAAAATAGAAAACTTGTGAGTTTGGGAATAAGGAAGAAGCAATTTTGCAAATCACTTCCTCTCCAACTAGTCTAGCCAGTGGGGAGAGAAAATCCTTAGCTTCCATTTTCTTGGCTCTAAGTGGAAGAGGATAGGTCCAAGAAAAGGTGTTGTAAGGAGCAAAAGAGAGTAGACATATGAACATGCACTCTAAAACACATTGCTAATAAAAGAGATCACTCTCTCCTCCTTGGTCAATATCTTCTTTACTTTTTCCAGTGTTTCTAAATATTGAATGATGACTGAATCAAAGGAATGAGGATGAAGAGAGATGTAAGTCATGAAAAACAAAAACAAAAACATCTTCCCCCAAGGAATGCTTAAATCTCCTTTCCTCTGGGGCAAAAAAAATGTTGAGTAGAATTAATAACATCAGGTTTTCCCTTCCCAGATGCTCTGCCTACATTATCTCATTTGATCCTCACAAAAACCCGTTTTGAATGGGTGCGTCCATTCCTATTTTACAGAGGAAGAAACTGAACCTCAGAGAAGTTCAGTGACATACCCAAGTTTGCACAGTCAGCAAGCGGAGAACCCTGAATCCTAACCCCAAGCACTTTGCACTGTGCTCCGTTCAGCAGTCTGGTTCCTTTGGGATGACAAAGCAAGGATATATCACACAGTGTTTCAAGAAGTTGCAAAGGAGCAGGGACAAAGGGACTGGTTTGAGTAGTCTTTCTTCTGGAAGTTTGACGTGGATTTTGAAGACTGTGTGGGATTTGGGGCTAGTGGGAAAAAAGTGGGACTACATTCCAGAGCTGACAAGAAGAACAAACAGGGTCTCAGAAACAGTAAGAGGCAGGGTACATGCAGGGGATTCTGTTTGAATGTGTGCAAACTATATTAATTCCTGAAGGAACTTCCCTGAGTGGCTTTCAAAATTCTCAATCCTTTCCCCGGTTCTGTGAGGTAGGAGATGCTGTGTCACACTGAGAACCGCAGACTATAGGTGCTCAGAGACCACTGGGGAGATGGCTTGTGATCAGTCCATGCTGCTTGGATAATCTAAAAACTCATGTAGAGCCCCAGGGGGCACTTCTTGAGAAGCCTGGGGGAGAAGAGACACCCCATCACTACGGCAACTCAAATGCATTGTAAAAATGTTAAACTTACTTTAATTATATATACTTCTGGGTAAACTTTTATGTTTGAAAACCACAGATCTAAGTATAAACCCATGCCTTTCGCAGAAGGAAAAACAAGCCCAGAGAAGGAAAGCAATTTGTCTCAATTCACAAAACTATTTCATGGAAAACATAAACTAGAACTCTAGTCAGGGACCCATTCTCCTACTCAAGTGAGCCTTGTCTTAAGGCTACTGCTCATCCAAAATTTAAGGTACTATCCTGTTCTGAGATCAAGACTTAGATTTTAAGAATCTATGGAATTGGGGCTGCCTGGGTGGCTCAGTGGGTTCAAGCCTCTGCCCTCAGCTGGGCTCCTGATCCCAGGGTCCTGGGATGGAGCCCCACATCAGGATCTCTGCTCAGCAGGGAGCCTGCTTCCCACCTCTCTTTCTGCCTGCCTCTCTGCTTACTTGTGATCTCTCTCTGTCAAATAAATAAACAAAATCTTTAAAAAATATACTTTAAAAAAAATCTACTGAATTGGCATGTTTACCAGATGCCTGAGTTGTCCTGATAGGATCTCCAACAGTAGACTCTCAGCTTCAAATGCTCTATCATCTGAGATATCCTATTATCCCCACCAGCAGATAGCTCCTACTGATTGGTAAGTGCTTCCTTATATTGAACCTTACTTTGGCTTCGTGGAACCTTCTCCTCTCTGTCCTAGTTCTAATTCCTCTTTTCCAGAAGAGCCATTCACATTTCTGCATGCGCTCTTTCTGATCCAACATGAACATCCTCAAAAACCTTCAATCCACTCTCTTAAGGCATATATTTGTTCTCTTACCAACCTAACCAAATTTCTCCTAAAACTTTCCAGATATTTACTTTCCTTGAAAGCTATCATAGCTACAAGTGTACTCTTGGTAGGATCTGACCATAGCACACTCTACTGCCTCTATTTGAAAACCTCCTACCATGGATGGAGCCAGAATTTGTACTATCTTTCAAATAATCACATCATCCTGGTAGAGGAGAACAAAAAGCCCTAAATCTTTCACCTATGCCTCTGCTAATCACATTCCTCTCCCTTTTGGCTTTTGCATCTCTATGTTATGATCCAAAGGCAGAGAGCAGCTCATTTGCCCCTTTTACGTTCTGAAGCATTAGATGGGGCTTGTTTTCCTACCTTCTTGGTGGGAAGCAGGTAGGGATGCTTCTTGGTGCCCTATGTGTGTCGTTCCCTATGCCGCCCTCTGTTTATCACTGACTTTATGCTTAGACACTTTGTGACTTTACTAGTTTATCTCTTCTCTTTTGAGTCACCAGTAAGCTTGCAGGAGAACTTTCATTTTAGACTTTTAGACAATTAGCAACAAAGGGAGTTAGTGGAGATTGGAGTAGAAAGGGGAAATGTGAAATCAAGATATCCCTTGCCATTCAAATAAAGCACCTGCCAACTGCGGCTTGCTTCTTGATGTTTTGCCTGAATCAAACTGACTTACCAACCCATTTAAGATATGATGACTTGGGGGGCCTGGGTGGCTTAGTTGGTTGAGCATCTGCCTTTGGCTCAGGGACCTGGGATCGGGGCCCACACTGGGCTCCCTGCTCAGCGGAGAGCCTGCTTTTCCCTCTCCCTCTGCCTGCTGCTCCCCCTGCTTGCGCTCTCTCTTTCTCTCTCTCTCTCTGTCTCAAATAAATAAATAAATCTTTAAAAATTAAAAAAAAAAAGGATATGAGGACTTCAGTTTCTCTTCTTTCTTGCTAATTTTTATTCCACCTGTAATGGTGATGATGATGATGATGATGATGTGGTGACCCCTTTCACACCCTTATAATTATCATTTCCTCTCTTGCCATTTCAGACACTCAAGTACCTTTTTTGGGAGAAAATTTCAAGGAACATGATTTTAGGGAATTGGCTTGTTATCTTAAAGTATTTTAAGGGCTTACGAGGGAAAGAATTAAAATATGGCCCGAAGAGGTAATTAAGGATATTATTGGGTGGAAATGGCCATGAAGCATATTTATCTCTAACACATAGAAAAGAACTGTATTAGAGTCGATGCTATTTCTGAATGGAGTTGGTTGCCTTGTGAAGAGGTGAGCTCCACACAAAAGAGAAGGCCCAGGCAAAAGCTGGGTGTTACTTCGAAAAGGGTGTGGAAGATTCTGCCTCAGAAAAAAACATTTAAAATATTTCTCATCAAGTCCTTGTCAATCTGAGATTCCAGAACTCTATAAGGGCAGAATAGCTGGAAAGGAGAAGAAAGAATACTGTTATGTGTTGTAGCATCAGTGAAAACATACTTCCTAGCTTTGAAGCTCCTTCCTTCACAGTAGCAAAATTCTAAAATCAAGGAGAGTCCCATACATTCTCTCAGAAGGGCTGTTAACAAACCACCGTGTTTTGGTACCAACAGGACTGTTCCAGTAATAGCAAATAACGCGCTTAGACTTCCTTTTTTGGCAATCCTTGGGTGGCTCAGTAAGTTAAGTGTCTGCCTTTGGCATGATCTCAGGGTCCTAGGATCGAGTGCCTCATCAGGCTCCCTGCTAAGCGTGGAGTCTGCTTCCCCTTCTTCCTCTATCTGCCACTCTGCCTCTTGTGTTCTCTGCTTGCTTTCATGTTCCTCTCTCAAATAAATAAATAAAACATTAAAAAAAAAATTCTCTTTCCACCTTCCCAAATACCTGGGGCTGGTGGGAGGGCAAGAGAACCAGAGTGGGAGAAACTGAGGCTTGACAGTTCACAGTACTTCATGTTGTCTTGTTTGTTTTCCAATACTTTAGTGCTATAGAATGTTTCTCTCACATGTTATGTGCAATAAGTGGACAAGAGAAGCTTATCACAAAAACTCAGGGACAAAGACTGATGTGGGCTACATTTTGATACATGTTTCCATGATTGCAGAGGCAAGGAAAAAAGAACATCGTGACTCATGTCGTGACTCTTGAAATTTCTATCCAGATTTTGGGAAGATACCAGTGGTGTCATGCTACTTAGTTTTGTAATTCTCTAATTTTTTTTCCTGAAAAGATTACTAAGCATCCAAGAGAGAATATCTTTTATATTTCAAGAGAAATATTATCAACAGAATCTGTTTTCTTTTGTGACTCAGAACCGTAAGACAGCATCCGCCAGAATTTACATTTTCAATACTCACAACCCTTGGAGAGAAGCAATTAATTTCCTCTGTACGTTTTCAGTTATGGATTTTGAATACAAGAAAGTGGTATCTAGAAGTATTCTTAGAGATCATCAGTCTTATTTTACAAGCGTGGGAATCGAGGCTCAGCAACAAAGACTGGCAGAGGAAGAACATGGGAGTTAGCACTGGAACCTTTGTGATGTAGAACACGCAATCCTCTTTCCAGTGCTGTTTGTAAAACATTCATTGTCCATGCTCACCACTACTGGCAGGCCTGGCTCTAGAATGCTTGCTATCTTGTGCACAAAGGTGAGCTGGAACTGAGATCAGTCAAGCAAGCCACAGGTTCCAATAGCTACCCACAGGACAGCCTTTTCTTCTTTTGATAGGGTCTAGATAAGCAGCTAAAGAACAGAAGTAGATATGAACATTAAATGTGGAACAGAGATCAGAAAGAAAAAGTCGAGGACGAAGGACAAGCTACACACTACCACAGGACTATGGGGATCAGTTCTGCTGGCTGTGTGTGCCAAAGTAACAGCTTAATTGGAACATTGTCACTAAGCTGAATGACACATGGTAGCACACTTTGCATGTTTATGAGCTATTGTCAGGGCTGCCAACTTGATTATAAAGGAGCTTTGTTCCAAAGGCTTTGTTAATTGAGGTATCACTGTAATGTTACAGATGGCTTCTAAAAGATGAAATTGGAAAGCAGAGTACCGAGATGTCTGGTTCATCACCCACTAAGCTCTCCAAATTCCACAGCTGGGGTCATTTAACTCCCATCTGTGAGGTGAACACTGTCCCCAAGCATGGGGCCAAAATCCATTCACATTTTCTTCTATTTATTCATTCAGTCATACATCCACTCATTCAATAAGAACAAGTATACTTAAGATAGAAACTTAGCTGCCTCCACTAACAGGACAGTCTTAACACTGGCATGGGATAAGTTTGATCAGACCCCTTCTATATAATCTTTCTGTTAATAATACATTGATATCTTGATGCCAGTCTGCCTATATGTTTGTTTCTGAGTTTATTAAACTAATGTTGAGATAATATCTATATTTATCTATCTATGTATCTATCTATCTATCTATCTATCTATCTGGTAAAATTTCCTCAATGCCTCAATACCTCAATACCTTTAGATATTATTATTAAAAATCAAATGCCTAATGAAGTAAATATGGATTTCCACTTATTATTTATATTTTATTAAAATTTCTATAGTTATAAGAAGGAAATATACAAAAACAAGATCTCAGGAGCTTATATTATTCTTTGGGTTTTGGTAAATGTTTGGCCATTGTCATCTGGTGTTGATGCAAACCAATATATATTTATTCTGTTATTATTTGATGATATAATTTGGGCTTTTAATGTAGAAACTATTTTAGCATTTTAGATAATACATGTATAGAATGCCTCACATAAAATATTTTATTTAAAATACTCCAGACTATAAAAGGTTATATTTTTCTATGTAAGTAGCATGTGTAGCAAAGTAGCATCCCTTTTTGGTAATGAGACTTATATGTTGGATTATGTTTCCTTTTTTCCTAGGCTACCTAGAAACTCAGATCCAAATAGGATGCTTAGTCATAGAACTGTATCAACCCTTATGGTTTATATGTTTGCTTACTTCATTTTTGCTCAAGACTGAATTTTTCATTTCTGTTTAGTAAACAGATTTCACAAAAGTCCTTTTTTTTTTTTCTAAGCCATCTCAAAATCTAATTAAAACTGAAAATAAATTAAAATATATATGGATGATGAAATAATCATTTGTTTACATATTTAAAGTTGCCTAGTAACTTTGGATTTCAGTCATGATAGAACAATTTGTACTGTACTGAAAAATACACCTATCAAAAATATGTGTATTTTATATTTATATATAAAACAAGTATTAGAAGGAATTTAAGAGCAAATCATGCAGGTGTAATTTCGGGGCTATGAATCCTGAAAGAAAAAGAGCATAACTATTGATGTGACATTTTCCCCAAAAAAACTTTCTAGTTTGTACTGCAGGACATCTGGGGATGGGTGGTGGAGAGCTCAAGGAGAAAGCAATAGTCTTAATAGACAGAGAAGTCACAGGTTGGTGTGTGTTACTATCAAATCACTAAGACTTAGGTAAAAAAAAGTCACAGAGAAGTGGAAGCCCTACAAGCAAACTCCAACATATCATCTAATATTTCCTTTGGCTGACCCCAAAACGGGCATGAAATGCAGGACTAGAAATTCAGAAGAAAAGCAAGTGTGGAGATTGAAGGCATGATCAGAGATTTAAATAGCCATGAAATATTGGGAACACAGAGATTAGAGCTCAAACCCCACCAAGATGGGGGAGCCTGGGTAAATACTCGGGCTTTCAGTTGAGACATCAGAGAGTACCAGAGCTGGGAGAAATAATTAGGCATTAAGAGTAAGAGCCATGCCTTTAAAGTATGGGCAAAACAGAAACAGACCTGACCTAACAAAGTTCAAAACCAGCCCTTGACATGATGATGATGATATGCAGAGACTATCTGCCTACCTGAAGAATCTTAATCCTATTTGGAAAAAGACAGCATTATTTAGAATTCCCCAAATTTTTCACCCAAAGTATCTGAAATTAAAATAAGAATTACAAAACATGGCAAAAACAATAGAAATTACTAAAACTTTAGAGGAAAAGGTATATAATTATATATTATTATATATAAGCCGTATGTAGCAGATGGGGTTATAAATAACTAGGATTAACATAGATGAAAACAGAGAAAAAAGATAAATAATTTCACCATAAATTTAAAATTTATAAAAAGTTAAATAGAAATTGTAGAAATATAAAATACTAAACTGAACTTACACATTGAATAGATGGGATTGGTAGTAGATTACAAGGAAAACAACAGAATGTAAGTGAGCTGAATGACAGTTCATTAAAAAATATCCAGATCTTAGCACCAAAGGGGGGAAAAAAGATGAAAAATAAAGATTTTTTTTTATCTTTACGATAAAGATATTGTAAAGATAAAAGATAATGACAAAAATATCTTAAAGATATGTTTTATCTAAATAAATAAGACACAAATAAGACACACATTTTATTTATTTATTTATTTAAGACACAAGTTTTTTTTTTTTACTCTTTTATGTGGAATCTAAAAAAAAATTTTTTTTTTAATTTCTTTTCAGCGTAACAGTATTCATTGTTTTTGCACCACACCCAGTGCTCCATGCAATACATGCCCTCCTTAATACCCACCACCTGTCTCCCCCAACCTCCCACCCCCCCCCACCCCTTCAAAACCCTCAGGTTGTTTTTCAGAGTCCATAGTCTCTCATGGTTCACCTTCCCTTCCAATTTCCCTCAACTCCCTTCTCCTCTCCATCTCCTCATGTCCTCCATGTTATTTGTTATGCTCCACAAATAAGTGAAACCATATGATAATTGACTCTCTCTGCTTGACTTATTTCACTCAACATAATCTCTTCCAGTCCTGTCCATGTTGCTACAAAAGTTGGGTATTCATCCTTTCTAATGGAGGCATAATACTCCATAGTGTATATTTACCACATCTTCCTTATCCATTCATCTGTTGAAGGGCACCTGGATATGAGCCTGGATAATAAACAGCCACAGCAATACCACTAGTAACCATGTCCAGGTAAATTTTGTGTGGTGAGAACCAGAGGGCTAGACATAAACTAGAGTTCCAGAGCCTGGGGTGGGTATTGGTCAAGCCTGACCTGTGGTCTGAGATGTATAAAGTCAAAAAACCCTGATAGACAATATTCAGGGGTAAAGCATCCATCTGTATAACCTGTATAGAGGCAGAGACCAGACACATAGAGCTTCCTGCATCTATGGCGAGGAACCTGGAAGTCCCAAGCTGAGTTAACTATTGGGAGACAACAAATAGATGCTAGATCCAGAAGAGATTTCCCTATATTTTGAGTCATAACTGCTAAGATTTTGTATGGAATACCATCACCTAGACCATAGCAGAGCAGAAACTGAAGAGCTCCAAGTTTGAGTAATTCCAGAACATACCTCTGAGCCCCTCCAGCTCTCTAACCTTCTTTCAGCATTCTCATCTCCAAACTCAGAACTTGCTTCAACATTATATTCACCTCCCCACGTGACTTCTGATCAACATTTTGGCCAATTTCCTGCTGCTATCAACCACATCACCATCTCAACTTCACCTTTGTATCCTTCTGAGCCTGGAAAGGTAATCAATAATCTTGGATTTCAGATTCTGTGAACTCTTTGGACCCATCAATTCCCATAATTTACCAGGGCATCAGGCTTATAACTACAGCCGGATTTCTGTTCTTCTCCACCATCAACCTCTTTTTGAAACAGGGGTACTCTGAGAAAGTAACGAATTAAGAATCTTTCTTTCGGAAGTGGAAGAACACCCAAAGTGAATAATGATAGGAAACCAACATGGTTGATAGCAACAGTAGGACGAGCAGCCATAGTGACAGGAATGTTCAAAGAGGTCTGGCAACTTCTTCCTTAAGAGCTCTTTTTGGGACAGCAGATGTGCTGTTAATCCATATTTTATAGTTCCCTCAGGAGAATTTCCTTTCTCTTGGGACACAGAGCAAGCCCCCATGTCAATCTCTTGACTTGGTCATTGTCGGCATTGAATCCGAAAATTGTTTACACAATTTTTTACTTCATTTGTCTTTTCCTCTTTCTCTTTTCAATGCAAAACAAGATTGAATCATTTGTACATCATACCTATACATAAGTTTTCTGGAATCTTTTCAGTTATTGTTGTTATTGATTTTTTCCTATTTCACAAACAAATGAATAAGATATCATTCCAAAAAGACATAACCAAGAAGTAGTATCATGTTGATGAAGTGAAAACAATTCATCTGGAATCAGATAACAGGTTGCCCAAATCCAGCTTCCAGAAAACGTTCCCTCACATGTTTCCCATGTCCAATCAGAGTGAAGTCACATGCCAAGAACTTGTTTGAAAATTAAATCTGTTATTTATTTTTGTATTTGGGGAAGTGCTCAGAGAATCCTAACTCCCAGAAGAGCTTGACAGTACTTGGTTAACTGAATAAATATAAGTGACCTATTCAGCACTACTGGAGAAGGTGGTGGGACAATGGAAAAGAGGTCCTGGGTTCTAATCCCAATTCTGCCTCTAATTTGCTATACCATTTCAACTGATACATTTAACCTCTCCAGGCTTCAGTTTTTCATCTTGTAAAATGAGGAGGTTAAGTGAGTTAAAAGTCAACATTGATTAGACACTTACTATGTGTCAGGTACTATTCTAAGCACTTTATATTTCTAATTCTTTAACTATTACCATAATCTCAGAAGGAAGGCTGTTCTGTTATAGTACCTATAGTATTGAGAACACTGAATGGCATAAAGTTTAACTAATTTACCCAATGTCTGACAGCTAGTAAGTAGCACAGATAGGGGGCAAATCAAGCTAGTTGGCTCCTGAATCCATTCTTTCAGTAATCACACTCTATGACCTTTTCATGCTGCTCCACACTGCTTTAGATACTCTCTAAAGCCTTTATTCTAATTAATTTCAGATCTAGGAGTACTAAAACTCATCACTGTCAGCATTATACTAACTGAATAAACTTGCCTTTTGGGGACTCTAAAGGTAGATCCAAAGATGGCTGAAAAAAATACATCTGCAGAATCCAGTAATTACATATTAACACTAAATCTTTCTATTGGCTTTGACTAAGTCTTTTTGAGGTCACCACAAATAAATTTTGGAGATCAGCACATATACAAATTCAAATGTCCATTAGGAAGTGTGCATACCCTCGGATGCAGCTGTCTTTGCTATGTAGAGAACCTAATTGAATCTCTAATCAGTATAACATGTGCTGAATTTTAGTGTTGTGCTTCTATTACTTTGTGATTTGAGATTTGCACTAGATGTTTGGTAAAAAGCTTACACTTCATTTTCTGTCTAGAAAGTTGGTTCTTATTTTTGGTTTCATAGTTGATGTTGTAAACTCTTCTTCAGTTCAGGTTTGGTGTGTGTGTTTTAATGGCTTTGCTCTTGGATTTGAACTGCAATCTTGTGAATATCTGAAATTTGTGCTTTTGTGCAGATTTGCACAGATTTGGGATGAGAGGGAAATGAGGAATTTCTAAATTGTTTCTTTTTAACATCCTTGAAAAAGCCACATGTGTTCATTCCCTTTTCTTCAGAAATGCCCAAATCCAGCTTCCAGAAAACATTCCCTCACATGTTTCCCATGTCCAATCAGAGTAAAGTCACATGCCAAGAACCTGTTATTTCCCTGGGGTCCCTGCTTTGGGACTATTGTAAATCTTAAGACTAGCTGGACACCTAAGCTCATTGCTTTTGAAACCATGAAAACTTTTCAAAAATTCTGAATTTACCACTTTGAGTAAGAATACTCTTTTGACTTTCCTATTTTTAGAATATTGAAGGAGTCATGAGAGAAAGTTTAGTTGAGCTTAGCTTTTCCTCATTCATGAGTGGTGTTCGTATGCACATTATTCAAATCCAGAGATAAAGAGATCATTGGGTTCCAAATTATGTTATTTTTCTGTGAATACATAGGCCTTTTTTTCATATTCAGTGGATTCTAGTAAGTGGCTATTACCTGGCTCTGAGAGAAGCAGGGGGAGCTCTGATTTATAACGTGTGCCGATTCTGTACTCCCACCATGGCCAACTTCAAGCTATGGACATGAGTGACTACTTGGAAAGAGTTATATACAGTCTGCTCTTGTGACGCGCCATGAGCTGGCTAGGAAGCACACCTCAGTGATCCCAGTGGGAACTGAAATACCACTTTCAAATGATACATGATAGTGATGAGTGGGAAAGAGTGAAGCCTGATACCTGCAGATGTGATTTCAAGCCACTGACAGACTGTGTCACCTTAAAGAAAATCTTAAGAGGTGTTCCGGTGGCATAGTTGGTTAAGTGTTCTGACTCTTGATTTCGACTTGGGTCATGAACTCAGGGTCCCGAGACTGAGTGCCTTATGGGGCTCTGAGTTCAGCACGGAGTCTGCTTCTCTCTCTCCTCTGTCTCCCATCCCAAATAAATAAATGACATTTTAAAAACAACAACAACAAGACTCTTCTTCTGCCCCTTCCCCTCAAATAAATAAATAAGTATTTAAAAACAACAATAACAAAACCCTTAAAGTCTTGAAATCTCTCCCCTCCACAGAGGGGGGAAAAAAATGAGGATAATAACAGCTCTCTGGTAGGGTTCTCCAAAAGAGTTTGAGATGCTTGAAATGATAGCATTGGAGATAAATAAAGTTAAATACATAAAATAAAAAATTTTAAGTGATCTTTTACGGAGGGGAATGGATATGGAAAAGATATGTCAGAAGTTAACTAGACTTATTATTATGATAATTTCGCAATATATACAAATGTCAAATTATTATGTTATACATCTGAAACTAATATAATGCTGCCTGGGAATTATACCAGGCAAAGAAAGAAAATGGTTAAAGAAAATGGTTAAAATAAAAAATAAAAAGAAAGATATGTGACTAGGAAGTCACATATGACCATGGCATATGGACCTGGCCAACGTGTATATAATAACAGTAGAAGAGAATAATTAATAAATGAAACAAGTTCAGACACTCCAGACCTTCTGACATGATCAGTGAGTGCATCAGAAACTTTCTTGGTCTATTCAAGTGTACCGTTGAAGGGAGAGTCCACAGGCCAAGAAAGGAGGGAGGAGCTCAGAGCAAGTCTGCCATGAAATCCCTCAGATCTTTTTTTATGGGTGGGAGTTGTGAAATGCTTTTTGCATCTATAATTAGGGAATGAAGTAGAGCAGATGGCTAAAACGCAGTTATAATTAAAGTATAATGCACAGTAAAATCACCTTGTGCAGCCAGTGAGGCATCCGCGCCAGAAAATATTAATTCTCTTTGACTGCGCTTTTAAGCCTCCTCTGAGCTGCGGGGAATGGCTGTTGCATCATGACACTGATTTCACACACTCTCTTTCTGTACCAGAAGTTCTGTTCGCAAACTTTGGATTGCCCTATGCTCAATTATATAGCCCATAGAGTCTGCTATTTAATAACGAACACTATGTAGTGAAAATAAGGGCACATGTTTCTCTTTAACAGCAAAGATCCAGTGTGCTGCAATAGATACACTCCTGGGTTAAGAATTCATTTATGCACTTTTCAGCTGCATGAGTAAATAAGCTCTGGAGGATAAACATCTAATGCAAGAGGATAGAGACTCTTTCCCCAGGGTGCAGCTGCTAGGACTATAAGAAGGTTGAAAACCAGTTATATAGGGGGACTGGCCCATATGCAGATTCCTGAAATGCTGAATGTGTATTTCTCTTCCCTTCTACATAAGCAATAATGCAGCAGTAGAACCAACATTTGGACCCGAGGCAGATGACTGCACCACTAATCCCAACTTGGCTTCTAAGCCAAGTCTGTGTGTTCACAGGACATTCACTGTCCATATCTGGGCTTGTCTTTTCTCAACTAGAGGATGAAGAAGTTGTACTATATGATCAATGTAGGTCTTTGAGGCTTTGTTACCTTCTTTTTAATTCAAGTGTAATGTAAGACCTATTTTCTCTTTGGAAAATATAGAATTACTAATTCTAATTTTTCTTGAAAAAAGCATGGGAAGGCAGAGTTTATTCCCTTGAGAGTTTATTTTGTTTTGTCTTCCAAAGGAGGTGAGAGATCAGTGGCTCAAACTGATTTCTGTTTTTCTTTTGCTCGAAACTGTTGGGCATCCGTATAAACAAGAGGTTGTCACTTCTGAGCGTTTTGTTCTAACCTAGTTGTTAACGCCTTCAAGGGCAGCAGGGTCCTGAAGGACCAATATTTTTTCCCCTCCCCACCATCTTCCAACTTCCTTAGGCACTTCACCTACATAGCTTTTCCTTTAAACTACACTTGACGCTCGAACAGCATGGGGTTAAGGGCATCAATTCCCCACATGGTTGAAAATCCATGTAAAACTTTTGACTCTTCAAAAAACTCAACTACTAGTAGTCTAGTACTGACCAGAAGATGTACCAATAATATAAGCAATTGGTTAACACATATTTGGTATGTTACATGCATTATACACTGTATTCTTACCACAAAGTAAGCTTGAGAAAAGTAAATGTTATTAAGAAAACTATAAGGAAGATAAAATACATTATACACACACACACACACACACACACACATTATAGAACAAGAACAAAATCTGCATATAGGTTTACCTGAGCAGTTCAAACCCATGTTGTTCAAGAAAATTTTGTTAGGAAAAGTATACTATAAGCATATATATCACTCGATGATTTAGGACTTCAGGCTTCAACGGGACAATAAGTTTTCCTTTTCATTCTAACCAAAAAGAAGTCAAAGACAAAACAAACAAAAATCCCACTTTTCCATGATCAGCTCCAACATTTCGCTTTTCAGCTTAGTGCCTACAAGAATTTATCTTAAACTATATAGTCAGCTACTGGATACATAGTTTAGTAGAGTGCTTGAAAAAAATAAATCCAATAATAAAATTGATGAAAGTGAACCGTTCACAGTCAAAAGTACAAAAGTAACAAAATAGGCACCTGGGTGGCTCAGCCAATAGAGCATCTGACTTTTGATCTCAGGGTCACGAGTTCAAGCCCCACAGTGGGTATGGAGTCTACTTAAAATATAATGATAGTAGTAGTAATAACAAAATATGCAAGGAAATAAATCATGAGTGAGAAGTAAATTCAACAGAGCATAACCGGGCCTGAAGAGTTTGGATACTGGAATTACGGGGTAAAGTCTATAAAATAGTTCCGAAATTATGGTAGACAGGTCTCTAAAATGGCCCTTGGGACGCCTGGGTTGCTTAGTCGTTAAGTTTCTGCCTTCAGCTCAGGTCATGATCCCAGGGTCCTGGGATCAAGCCCCACACCGGACTCCCTGCTTGGCGGGAAGCCTGCTTCTCCCTCTCCCACTCTCCCTGTTTGTGTTCCCTCTCTCACTGTGTCTCTCTCTGTCAAATAAATAAATAAAATCTTAAAAAAAAATAAAAAAATTAAACACATAGAATGGTCCTTAAGAATTTCCACCTTTTCATATTTACACACTTGCATAATTCTTTTTCCTTGAGTGAGAGGGATGTAGGGACTTGCTCTGATGATAGAAAACACCAGAAGTGATGAATGTCTTTTCGATGATCATGTGTGAGTATGACTTCTGCCTTGCCAGCACCTTCTCATGCCTCCTTAACATGCTTTTTTTAAAGAAGGAAGCTCTGATGTTTAAGAGGCTGATGTGACAAGGAATTGTGTGTGACCTTCAGTCAATGGCCAGTGACAACCGAGGCCCTTGGTCCAACAGCCTGAAAGGACCTGAATCCAGCAAACCACACAAGTCAAGCCTTGGGATACAGATAAAATTCCCTGACTGACAGCTTGATTGAGACCTTGTGAAGTTCCCTGAAGCAGGGATCCCAGCAAGGTTGTGCCTGGGTTCCCGACCCAGAGAGACTGGGAACTGATTAATAAGTGCTGTTTTAGACTGCTGAGTTTAATTAGTTTTGTTAATCTGTTATGCAAAAGATAACTAATATGTTTTGTATTTAAAGAAATGAAAGGAGGGGTGCCTGGGTGTTTCAGTGGGTTAAGGCCTCTGCCTTTGGCTTGGGTCATGATCCCGGGGTCCTGGGATTGAGCCCTGCATCGGGCTCTCTGCTCAGCGAGGAGCCTTCTTCCTCCTCTCTCTCTGCCTGCCTCTCTGCCTACTTGTGATCTCTCTCTGTAAGATAAATAAATAAAATCTTTCAAAAAAAAAAAGAAAAGAAAAGAAAGGAAAGCCTGAAAACTATATGTGGGGATAAACAATTATAAAGAACCGCCACGTTTTGGGGTTTATTTTTAAAAAATGGATTCTCAACACTTCGTAATTTTTTTTTAAAGATTTTATTTATTTATTTATTTATTTATTTGAGAGTGAGAGCATGAACAAGGTGTGGGGAGGAACAGAGAGGGAGGGATAAGCAGACTCCCAGTTTAGCAGGGAGCCTGACGTGGGGCTCAATCCCATGACATGAGCTAAAGGCAGATGCTTAACCTACTGAGCCACCCAAATGCTTTTTTTTTTAAATACCAAATACATTTTTCTAGAAGTAAAAATAAGACAATAATTAAAAAGAAAAGAGAAGGAAAGAAAAAGTAAAAAAGAGAAGAAAAGGAAAAGAAAGGAATCGAGATGAAATGAAATGGGATGAGCTTTACAGCAGATTGATACAGCAGATAAGAGAAAAAAAATTAAAAGGTAAACATGAAGAGAGGAGCCCAAATGAAACCTAGAAGGACAGAAATTGTTTTAAAAAATGTGAACAAGAAGTTAGAAGAAAGGAGTAATGGAGTACAGTCAATATTTTAAAATACACTAACTGACAATTTTCTGTTTCTGATGAAAGAAAGACATCAACCAAAAGTTTCACGAGGGCATTAGTGGAAAAATTGGTGTATCTCTCTAGAGTCTATAGTTTAGTTATTTAATTAATATTGAGTTTTTTTAATCTTGACAAATGTAACAAGATTATGTAATGTTAACATTTGCAGAAGCTGTGTGAAAGGTAGGTGATAACTTTTCTGCTATTTCTACAACTTTTCTGGAAATCAAAATTATTTCAAAATAGAAAGCTTATTTTAAACATTAACTCAATAGAAGAAAGGTTATTTGTGGAAGGTAATTATTATTAAAAAAATAATAATTTTTTCTCAACTGTGAAAAAAAAGCAGAATATATAATAACAGTGTATGTATCATTATGGAGATTTTTTTTTCAAAAAGCCTGTATTTACATAAATTTGTGTGCCTTATACCAAGTCTAGAAGGAAATGCCAAAACGTTAAATAGTGGGTAACAGGATTGTGGTTTTCACCTTAATATGTTTATATAGTGTTTAAGATCAGCATAAAATGTTTTTGAATACCACATACAGGCTCTCAAAACTCACGGTTCTTAGAGGGTATTATGCTAAGCGAAAGAAGACAATTAGAAAAAGATAATTATCATATGATCTCTCTGATATGATGAATTTGAGAGGCAGAGTGGGGGGTCGTTGGGGGAAGGGAGGGAAAAAATGAAACAAGATGGGACCAGGGAGGGAGACAAACCATAACAGACTCTTAATCTCACAAAACAAACAGAGGGCTGCTGGGGGGTGGGGGGAGGGACAGGGTGGCTGGGTTATGGACATTGGAGAGGGTATGTGCTATGGTGAGTGCTGTGAAATGTGTAAGCCTGATGATTCACAGACCTGTACCTATGGGATAAATAATACATTGTATGTTAATTTTTAAAAAACTACATGGTTGTAATATTCTATTATTTTGTGGTAAAAATTAATGAAAGGCTAACAAACACAAAATTTCACTGGACTTGAAGGAAAAAAAAAACAGTGGACATGGGATAGCTAGCCCTTACAAAAAGAAATAACAAGTTTTAAATTGCTTATGATGGAAAGATCTCTTAATTTTCAGGTAATGGGTTAACCACTATAACTGGGCTTTTTAAAATAATATTATTACAGAGGTAATCAAATTTCTAAATAAAATAGAGAAGAAAGAGAGGGGTATGTGTGTGTGTGTGTGTGTGTGTTGGGGTAGATGAGGTGGGTATGCTTGAAAACCCCTGGAAAGTCTTAGGGAGAGACCATTACAAGTACAACATTGGACTGTGGAAAGAGGGTTTGTAAGGCCTTAGAGCAGTTACAGAGCCCACCATAAGAACTTCACTTCCTTAATTGTCATCCTCCCAGCTCACCCGTCTTCCAAATTCTAGAAATGAGTTTTCTTACAATTCGTCCTTTAGTTCAGGGGCCTGAATTCTGGGACATCTGATCAACCGCCATGGTTCAGGCCAGGTTGTCTTTCACAGTGAGAAACACAAGGAGACAAGGCAATGATGAAGGCACTGGACCATGACGGATCAAAATCCCAGAATGCTGGCGATATAAACACATTTTATATATTTTGCTTTCTTGGGCTGTTTATTTAACTTGCGTTGGTTCATTTTGTACCTCATTTCCAAACAAATTTAAGGCAGAACGTGGTTTAAATGTATTATCAGCTGTTTACATAAATCATCCCTGAAGGTATCGTATCCTATGTTTTTTCTTCTTTTCAACTTGAAGCTAGAGCTCCAATCAGTAATGGCACAATTTGTTACCCAAATACTAAGCTCCAATTATTCTGTCAAGATTATAATTAAGAATATTTTAATATCTTCCCAAAGAAACCCACATTCATAGCATTTCAATATTAAAATCAAAAGAGTACATTTTTAAAAATTTCAAACTTTCAGAAATATATGATGGTCTTCCGCCCAAAATTTGGAACATCATGTACAGATTTAATGAATGGGTGGAGCTTGTTTCAATCTTAGGTTTCAGGGGAAAGATACTATGGTTTCATAAAGTCATTTTTTTTTCTTTGCCCTTCTCTTACTAGCTGGTTGAGATACCTCCAGGGTGACTATATTGTTGCACTCTTATATTTTCTAAATTCTTTACCAGATGAATGAAAAATACTCAAACTATAAACAAGAAATTATTTTAATATAAATATTTATCATGTCTTTAGAACTCCCTTTAGAGTTCTTTCTATTCTTGGATAACAGGTATGTTTCATGTAACACAGAACAGATTCTGAGCCTAGTTTATTCATGTGAATGCTTCTCCTTTTCCTTCTTGGAAACCAGACATACTCAAAGTGTTGACATCATTAACAGTAAATAAGAACTGAAGTAAAATGCTTTCATTAGAAAGGATATGTTATGGGCGCCTGGGTGGCTCAGTGGGTTAAAGCCTCTGCCTTCGGCTCAGGTCATGATCCCAGGATCCTGGGATCAAGCCCCACATTGGGCTCCCTGCTTGGCAGGGAGCCTGCTTCCCCTTTTCTCTCTGCCTGCCTCCCTGCCCACTTGTGATCTCTATCTGTCAAATAAATAAAATCTTAAAAAAAAAAAAACAGTTTCCATTAAAAATTAAAAAAAAGAAAAAAAGAAAGGATATGTTACTATCACCCATTGATGTTTTTTCAAAAGAGTAATCTGATGGACTAAACACAGGGTGAAGGGATGTTCTTGAGGTTTCTTTATTCTTTGGGGAAGTTTCTCCCTGTATAGCTAGCACCCCAGGCAACCCCACTGACTCAGCAGGTCCAACTGGGAACTTATTCTTTTCCTTTATTTACTGCATTCAGCCCTTTGAAAGAAATTCCATATATACTGATATATAGAGAGAATTTCTTACAAAGTATGTATGTGTGTGTGTATATATATATGATATATTAAAATATATGATATTATCAAATTTAATTATGATACTAAAATAAAACAAGAGAGTCAAAGTGATGAAGGGAATTACGTTTTATTATATATCATATATCATATGATATATGATATCATATATATATTTATATATTTAAATATATATTTATATATCACATATAAATATATTTATGTATATATGATATATATGTCACATATATGATATATATAAATATAATTATATATATCATTTATATATTTATATATTTTTAAATATGTATTTATTTATATAAATATATATTTATATATTTATAGAAATGTAGATACAAATATAAATATTTATATATTTATATATAAATATAAAATCATATGATATATATAGAAATATATTTAAATATATAAATATATGAATATTTATATTATATAAAATATACAAATGATATATAAATATATGAATATTTATATATATCATATATGTGATATATATACATAAATATATTTACATAAATACATATACATTAATTTATATATTTAAATATATTTATACATATCATATGATTTTATATTTATATATAAATATATTTAAATATATTTTTATATAAATATTTATATTTATATAAAATATATAAATGATATATAAATATATTTGTGTATATATGATATACATATATATGCATTATATATATACATATATATGATATATATCATATATATCATATATGATATGATATATACATATATTTATGTATATAAAACATAATTCCCTTCATCACTTTGACTCTCTTGTTTTATTTTAATATGGACCTGGGGCAAAGGTTCATGTGGAATACATTTAATCAGCAGTTCACTATAGGAGCTGACTTTCAAAAGACAGGATATTAGGAATGATATTTAAGAGGACATATTCAAGAGTCATATTAAGAGTTCATAGCACAGAGGGTAAGCTCTTACTATTGCATGTGTACTGAGTCTGCCAAACTATATGGATGCTATACCACATACATTTTGGAAACTGAGTTGGTCAGAATGTCAGACACTGGAATGCAAGCTGTAAGAGAGAGGCTGTGTCATCCACCCATACAGCCACTTCCCACTCAAGGATAGACAATATAACCCATTCAGATGGTAGACTAGGGCCTGTCTTTATTTGGACTGCTATTAATCTACATGATTCCTCACTAATCTTCCTGGTCCACTCTTGCCCCACCTCCAGAATATTCCCCACAGGCAGGACAGATCAATCTTTTTAAAACTTGTTTTTTTTTTGGATCATGTCACATCTCTGTGTGAAATCTTTCAAAATTTTTTCATTCGTCTTAGAATAAGATCCAACTCCTTTTCTGTCTTGGTATAATGTGACTCTTGAATATGTCACTCTCCTCTCATGCCATCTCCCCCTCTCTCACTCTGACCTAAATGCACTGTCTTCCCTCTATCTCTTGGATATTCCCATCTCTTCCTTATTCAAAGTCATTGTGGGTTGTTTGTGGCTGGAGTCCATGGACAGGCTTTTCCACCTCCTTCAGTTCATCTTGGATGCAAAGTACAGGAAGACTGCTGGTACAACTGCTGTAGGTGTTGGAGAGGGTGCTGGGGTCTGAGTTACCTGTGCATGCAGCTAACCAAGCTCTGGTCCTGCTTGAGCCCAATCTGGAGGTACTGTTTTCATTTTTTGCTTGATAAGTGCTAGGCTGACTTTATAATACAAAACAGAAATAACTATAGACATATGGCCATTTAGTACCCCATGGCCAACTATTCTGTTGTTATAAAGACCCAGTAACATAGAGGGGTTTATTTTACCAAAAGACTTTTTGTCTGCTGCAAGTGGTGTGGACATACTCCAGAATATGAGGCAGTTCATTGTGATTCTCCTCCTAGAGCTTACCATAAGCTCTTTGCTACATATTTTCCCACCAGATCCCTGAAGTCTCCTCTGTTATCCAACATATGGACCAGAGCACCAAGTATATTGGCCACAGTGCTGTTCCTTGGCATGGGAAGTGTTTCCTTAAGAACCCAGAAAGAGCTATCAGGCTCTCTGCTTCCTTCTTCATGTTAGGAGATGCATGATGCAGCATTTTCTTTTCTTTTCTTGTTTTAATTTTGGAAGACATATCTGGCAAACTCCTGACAAGGTGATCCCTAAAGATTCTTACTGAAGTGAAGGACTCTGAATATTTGTAGAGTTTATCTCCTGTGGCTCAGGAGCGCATGTATCTTATCAAGGTTTCCAGCAAGGCTATCTGTTGTTTGTCCTACCTGATCAGCATGATGTTATTCATATAACGGCATCAGTGTGGTGGTCTCTGGGTTGACCAGACAGCCCAGATACCTTCACTCTACAACATGACAAAGAACAGGAGAGTTAACATAACTCTAAAACAAAACTATAAATGAGTATTGTTGCGTGTCCTATGTGAATGTGACCTGTTTGTGACCCTTCTTTATAATCAGAATTGACAAAAATGCATTTACCAAATTGATGGCTACATATCATGTACCTGAGACCTTGTCAATGTGCTTTGGCAAAGATATAATCTCTGGCATAGCAGTTGTAATCAGAGCTCCTACTTAATTGAGCGTTTAAGAGTTTGCACTTAGTCTCCAGGATAGATCTGAGTTTTCAATATGGCAGGGGCCATATTGAGAAATTAATAGAGATATGTTTGGTATATTCTTCACATTCCTGTTCTATATCCTTTAGTTCTTTAATGATGGCACTAATCACCATCCTTCCTGGAATGTGACATTCCTTTCTATTTACTGCCTTGAGAGACTGAGCAGTTTCAGAGGTTTTCATTTAAACTTTCCCACTTTGATCACTCTTTCTCTAAAGGCCAAGAACCCAGTGTGAGCATCAGTCTAATTGCCAAGTATATTAATTCCAATTAAATACTTCATGACTAGAAAAATGGGTGGATCTCCAGACATAGTGAACATACTGTGAGCTGGATTTGAACCAAGATTCTACTTATTACCTAATTACATGAGCTCCCACTCCAACAGGGAGTTTAGTCTTTAAAATTAAGGGAGTAAGTCCAACTTAAAAGTTTCTGGACATGGATGTCAACTCAGACCTTCTGTACCCAATATATAGTTACCCAGGCAATAGCTATGGGTAAGACTGACTATATAATGTGTGGGGTCCAATTCAAATTAAAATGTGAGGCCACTTGTTTAAAATTAAGAATTTTAACAGGGTGACAATACAGTGTTAAGTCAAGTGAGGAGCCCTTCTAAGTTCAGAGCTCAGTCCACACTCTTGATGGTGCCTATAGCTGCAGGTCTCAGAGAGAAAACTGAAAGGGTTGCCATGGCATATATTTGCCATAGTTTCAGATTTCTTTTTCTTAGGAACCCAGCTACCTCTTCACTTAATGGGTTTTAGGTCTAATAATTGACTTAGGTCAACAAATCAAGCAAAGGATTATCTCTTTGTGTTATATGACTACCCTCAGCTCCCTTTTTCCTATTCTTGCTTTTTTCTATGTTTTTAAGAAGAATCCTTGTTGACTGCCCACTTATTTTGCTTCTAGGTGTGCCGTGATCTATTAAACATCTCCACAGCTCCTTGTGGGTCAAGCTCTTTGACTGCACCTCTGACCTTGCTGGTCGTTGTGATAATTATGACCTTCTATTATCTGACAGAAAAAATGGCACCACTTGGCCACCATTACCAGGGGGTAGATGGGCATCATTGCCATGGATATTAATAAGCCCTGCTATGTGTCAATCTTTCTTACCATGAGTCCTGGCCTGCAAAGGAGAGCCAGCACTGAACTTCTAGTGATGCGGCTACTCTTTTCCCCAACACATTTTTGATGGCCCTGGAAAATTATGTGTCATCTTGGCCTTCCCACCTAACATTCCCCTCTTCTGGATTTACATTACATATCCATTCTAGCATGTCCAGTTCTCTTAGCTTCCTTATTCTTTCTCTACCACCTGCTAGAGAAACTCAAGCAATTCCTCTTCAGTCATCACTGTTCATCACTTTTCTCAGACTTTTAAGAGCTTCCTTGGCAGTAAGCTTGCCCCATCCAGGCTGGTCCTTACCAGCGTGTTAAATCCCATGTCATGAGAAAGTGCATAATGACCTCTTTCCTGTATAGTCTTATATTCCAGCCATCTTAATCAAATACCTTCAAAATCCAATCCCAGGGATATTTCTCTGACTTTTGCTGGTATGTGCTAGCTAATTCTGGCAACTTCTTAAGTGAGTAATTGATTTTTCCCTTTATCATTAACAGATGGGTTCCATTATCATAAATAGATGATTTTTAGCCCTATTTAGGAGACTTGCAGCCAAAAGAGGAGATAAAGGCACACCTGAGATGAAATACTTGTTGTTTTTCCAAGAAAGACCTCTGTAGCTTCTTCTAATATGAAGAAAATTCTGGCTCTTCTTCAGAGTGATCCATTTCTCCAAGTTCTGAGGGCTTAGGGAATGCTATGGTCTAAATGTTTTTGCCCTCCCGCCAGATTCGTATATTAACATCCTAATGTCCATTGTGTCGGCATTAGGAGGTGGGGCCTTTGGGAGATGATTAGGTAATGAGTTTGTAACCCTCAAGAATGGGATTCATGCTTTTATAAAAGATGCCACCAAGCTCCCTAGCCCCTTCCACCATGTGAGGATGCAAGTCTACAACTGGAAAGAGGGCCCTTTCTTGACCATACTAGGACCCTGATCTCAGACTTCCAGGCTCCAGACTGTGAAAAATAAATATCTGTTGTTTATATGCCATCCAGTCTGTGATACTTTGCTGTAATGGTCCCAATTGACTAAGACAGACAGTCTACAGAACCAGCTTATCAGGGCATCCACTTAATGTTCTTATCTCACATTTCAGGGTCTCTAGGATTTCTATGCAGACTTGACTGAGCATTCAAATGTCTCTTGAGCTCTGTGACATGATCGGGTTCTCAGTCTGCTGCTTAGCTTTGTTTGCTTTTGCAGAGAGGTCCTCATATCTTTGTAAGCTACCAAAGAGGCCATCTGGCTCTCACACTTAACCTTTAACTGCTTGTTAAGTGCCCTCAATTTCTCAATATCCTCCTGCAGAGAGTCAATACAACCTAGCAGTAACAACACAACTCCACTTTACTTGCAGGAAATGTTCCCCCCATGTCTTCCTAAAAGCCAAAATCATAGAACCTGCAAATCTTCCCACACAGCGGATGTTCTCCAGGTCAACATGATTGAATCTGCATCAAATGAGCTGCAGCTTGAGCTGGAAACTACCTGAGCTCCACATGGCTTTGGATGCCACCCTATTTATTTGTCAGGAGGTATGCAAGTCCATCCTAAAGATCCAGCTTCTGTGTGCATTCAAAGACAACTCTCAGGACTATGGGTATCATTTTGAAACCTTTTGGAACAGACTCCAAGATAGAATTAGATGTGCAAAAGATATACCACGGAGGATGCTTTTGGAGGATAAAGAAGGAGGAAACAGAAGAAGGCCAGGAAGGAAGGATATTACTTCAAAGGGTAATAAGTCCTATCTCTGAAAATCAAGAGGAAGAGGGAAAAAAAGAAGGAGGAGTTAAGAGAAAGAGCCTCAGACTGAAGTACAGTTTTAAGAAAAGTTGGCCAGGCAGTGAGGCATTCTTGAGTCAAAATCACCCATTGGAGATATCCCATGTGTTGCCTTAATGGGCCTGGTTAAGTAGTCTCACCAGGATCAGTCCTTGGCTGGAGGGAGCATGGAGGTAGTGTGGCCTTTCTGAGATAGCAATGTGGCTGGAAGAAAGAGTGCTGTGACTGATAGCTGGTTATATGCTTCATGTCCGGAGAGCTGAGCTGTTTATTTCCAAAGCTGCCACACTCGCATTACAAATGTCTGGTAAGAGCCATTTTTCCCTTCACGATCTAATGTTGTCAATGGAGAGAACTCTGTAAAACATGGCACCCTGTGTGACCATGGGTCACACAATTCCATCCTCATATAACCAGCCCATGTAAACTCTTTGAACTCAATTCAACCTCTAGAACTGCACTTCTGGGCATATTTCAATTGAGGGTGAGTGTAAGTCTTTCCCATTCCTTCACAGAAATTCTCCCTGTAGACCCAGATCCATCAGAGAACTGAGACACGTTCTTTTAGATCCATGTAGTCTGACATAATTTGTGTCACCCTCTTTTAGACACACCTTCTAGAGACAAATTCTGCAGGGAAGTATTTTTGATAGTTGTTTCATATAGGTTATTTCAGAATACAAAAATTATGCATATTCACTGTATAAAGTTTGAAAACTATAGAAAAATATTAGCAAGAAAATATTTCTTCACTCCATTAACCCATCTACCCAGAAATAATTACTGCTTAGAGTTTATGAACTTTCTTTGCTTTGTTTTGCTTTTGTGATAGATTCCATATCAAATTTTCTACACCCTGAGAATGAGCTGCCTGGATTTTTATTTCTTCCATTAGAAGATTTTTTTAAAGTGTTTTATTTTATTTTATTTTTAAAATTTTTAAATTTCTTTTCAGCATAACAGTATTCATTGTTTTTTGCACTACACCCAGTGCTTCATGCAATCCATGCCCTCCCTAATACCCACCACCTGGTTCCCCCAACCTCCCACCCCCTGCCCCTTCAAAACCCTCAGGTTGTTTTTCAGAGTCCATAGTCTCTCATGATTCACCTCCTCTTCCAATTTACCCCAACTCCCTTCTCCTCTCTAACACCCCTTGTCCTCCATGTTATTTGTTATGCTCCACAAATAAGTGAAATCATATGATGATTGACTCTCTCTGCTTGACTTATTTCATTCAACATAATCTCTTCCAGTCCTGTCCATGTTGCTACAAAAGTTGGGTATTCATCCTTTCTGATGGAGGCATAATACTCCATAGTGTATATGGACCACATCTTCCTTATCCATTCGTCCATTGAAGGGCATCTTGGTTCTTTCCACAGTTTGGTGACCGTGGCCATTGCTGCTGTAAACATTGGGGTACAGGTGGCCCTTCTTTTCACTACATCTGTATCTTTGGGGTAAATACCCAGGAGTGCAATTGCAGGGTCATAGGGAAGCTCTATTTTTAATTTCTTGAGGAATCTCCACACTGTTCTCCAAAGTGGCTGCACCAACTTGCATTCCCACCAACAGTGTAAGACGGTTCCCCTTTCTCCACATCCTCTCCAACACATGTTATTTCCTGTCTTTCTAATTTTGGCCATTCTAACTGGTGTAAGGTGGTATCTCAATGTGCATTAGAAGATTTTAAAATAGGGCGCCTGGGTGGCTCAGTGGGTTAAGCCTCTGCCTTCAGCTCAGGTCATGATCTCAGGATTTGGGATCGAGGCCCACATCAGGCTCTCTGCTCAGTGGGGATCCTGTTTCCCCCTCTCTCTCTGCCTGCCTCTCTGCCTACCTCTGACCTCTCTCTCTCTCTCTCTAATAAATAAATAAAATCTTAAAAAAAAAAAGAAAATTTTAAAATAATTTTGAATTGCCTTTTTTTGCCTTGATTATTAGGATAAAATGAAGCAAATTAGAAGAGGATATTAATTAGTAAATATTCTTTCTGCATATAGGTAATGTGCATATATGTTAATATATTTATTATATTCATATACATACATATATACATGTAGTATACATAATATATACACACACACATACATACACTCATATAAATATCATCATTGTATCTACTATCTCTAACTCTTTCCCTCACTCTCTCTTTTCTCTCTCTTCACACACTTCTTGTTATATATGTATGGTCAGGGTCTCATGATCGAAAATGAAAGATGTTTTTATTTTGAAAATGTACTGATGCAATCATTATCATAATACACAGAGTTGTTCCGGTCTATGGAGAAAATGACCTATGCTGTTCAGAAGTATAACATAAGAGATATTGAACAAGAATCCAGATGGTTTAAATGGATCAATGGCTGAGTGGCAGAGTAGTGTGTTACCTACCTAAGAGCAGTCAAAAGGAGTTCCATTTTCAGACTGGGATTATTCCTCCAAGGTTGTACTTTAAATGTACTCCTTAGAAACTTGGCACAGAGATGTTGCTGTAAACAAGACCCATTGAAGGGTCATCCCATGTGGATTCCCCTGTAAGGGTGCCCTGAGAATCACTTCCATCCCACAGAAGCATTTTATCAGTACATCCACTCCCACATGCTTGAGCAGTGTGCACAACCCAGATTTCAAAATAAGCAGAGTTAACATTCTTGACTCCTGGCCCAACTGTGGGTGCTTGTCATGAGCTCATGCCTTTCTTTAAGGGTTGGCATTTGTGGTGCTTATGTTATCACAGGCTAACTGGACCAGGAAAAAAAAAAAAACATTGAGAGACATGTTTTAGAGACCATGCCTGGGACTCCAAGCCATAAAAATGCACACAATGTATTCCGCGTCATTTTGGGGAGGGTTAGAAGTGTGGCAGTAATTTTAGGGAAACAGGTTTAACTGAGTTCAGATCATGGTTCCAACACTGTCTGTCTGAATGATGAAGGCAAGGTGGCCAATTGTTTCTTCCTCTGAGAAATGGAGATAATAGCATCTAACTCCTAGGGCTTTTAGGTTTTTATCCAAATAGCTAGTGGGCATAAAATGTTTAGTAAATGCCAAACACCATAAAAATTCTGGACTTGCACATGTACTATGAGGAGGAAAGAGACTGGGTTTTATTTACCTTTATTTCTCCAGAGCCCTGCACAACACCAGGTATACCATAGGCATCTAATTAATGTTATTCTATTGAACAAATGGGTTCCAGGCTGGAAGTAATAGTTGGGTCTGCTACAGGCTACTGACACTGATGGTTATGTGATTCTGAGTTTTTCTAAGTTGTTTGTGTCTTAGTTTCTTCATGCATATTAAATAGAGGTGATGATACTTCTTGTTCTGGTCCTCACATGGAATTTGGTAGGCTCTGATGAAAGGCTCACTGGGAAAGTGTTTGGTACAATTTAAAGCACTATACACAGGCTTGTTATTTTTAAGTCATTCTGTTTGCTGGGATATTTTCTAAGTAAATGATGTCTAAATTCCCTTTTAACTTTGAGTATAGCTGATTTTTAAAAATGAAAAATTACCAAGTCTTTACAAATGTCCTCAGCCCCTCTTTTGGGATCTGTGCTCCATAGTCAAAGAGTATGTTTCAAGAAACTACACATCAGAAAAGCATCCAGTGGTTTAAGAAATAGGTATGCCTGGGTTGCTGAGTGGGTTAAGCGTCAAACTCTTGATTCTGGTTCAGATCATAAGCTTAGTGTCCTAAATCAAGCCTTGCAAAAGGCTCCGTGCCCATCTTTCTCTCTCTCTTTCACTGTCCATCCCCCACTGGCTCCACAACCCATCTCCCCCACCCCAGGTGCACATACTCTCTATCTCAAAAAAAAAAAAAAAGGTAGGAAGGAAAGAAGGAAGCAAGCTATAGCTTTTGGGATATACAGATTGGCCCTTGTTTTCTTGGCTTGCCTTCATAGCCCTTTCCTCCACAAATGATAGCTTTTATGACTTTCTGATGATTGGTACTCGAACTGTAAGACAGAAATTTGGGAGTGAATGTGTGTCTGAGGGAGATGTTCAGCCACAGCTGACTGTCTTGGGCTCAAACCACACAAAAGTAAATAAGAATGCTACATTATATTCTCTCCTACCTACACATAGGTTACATGAATTCTCGTAAACATATTCTTATCTTATCTGCATTAATCAGGCACCCAAAACCCCAAACCAAAAGCCCGGGTGACAAATTGGTTATCAGTAACTCAGAGACACAACTATACCATAGTCATCCTTTTGTCTAGGAAGCTTAAGATTTCACAAAAAAGAAGAAAATAAAAGAAAGAAAGAAAAGGAAAAGAAAATAGAAAAGAGATAAGAAAAGAAAAGACAAGACAGAAAAGAAAAGAAAAAAGGAGAATCATTTTCAGCTTTACCAAGGTTGAGTTCAGGGACTGAATCAAAGTGACCCACTTGCTACCTACAGTCCCTGGTTCCCTGATGGGTGCTCAGAGCAATCCCTCAAGCAGTATACATATTGAATCTATGAATCAATTGTCTTATCAGTGAGTGCCATAGAGTCTTGAGAGAGAATTATGCTGTAAGTCACTAAAAAGTCAGGCTCCATTACAACATCATCCGCTTCACTTATTTGTAAGAAGCAATTGAACGAATACATTGGATTTACAGACTAGAAACCAAAGGTCGATTTATTTGGAAGACTCAGTATAAGCCATTTTAGTCCCCCTTTTTTTTTTTTTAACAGATCTATTTTGTACCTAGAATGTGCTATGTATAACAAGTCTAAGCTATTATTGTGGATAAAAAAGATGACATATAACTTGGCCTTACATTAGTTTCTTATGAGTTTACAGATAAATTCATGGCCCTTAAGCACAAGTGTAGAAGTTCATGCACTATTTTGTGAACAAATGCTGTCCTTGATTTTCTCCTATTTTTCTTACCCTTGATGTTTATAGTGGTTATTTATTTCCTCATTTACCTGTCTCTAAAATAATTTTTTTTAATTGTGGTAAAAAAAAATGCCTAACTCTGAATTTGCCATCATAGCAATTTAAGTGTAGTTCTGTAGTGTTAGATATACTCACGTTGTTGTAAAATAAACCTCCTGAACTTCCTCATCTTACAAAACTGAAACTCTATACCCATTCAACAAAGCTTCCTATTTTATCTTAATTTTGGCTTCTGGTAATCTTGCATATGTATTCCTTAATATTCTTATAAGTATATGTATTTTATAAGGTACCTCAAATCATTCTGGAACAAAGTAATTTCATATAGATAGATATTTCAATGGATCATATATAAATGTAGCCTGCAAGTTTACAGTCATAGAATCTTGGACTCCTAGATCTATCGCATGTACAACCTTTTTTTAAAAAATTTTATTTATTTATTTGACAGAAAGAAAGACATTCCTACTAGAGGATGAGTAGCAATAGCTGAACACTACACAAAGATAGCGACAAACCACATAAAGAGAGACAGAAAGAGGAATACAAGCATGGGGAGTGGGAGAAGGAGAAGCGGGCTTCCCGCTGAGCAAGGAGCCGAATGCGGGGCTCAATCCCAGGACCCTGGGATCATGACCTGAACCGAAGGCAGACACTTAACAACTGATCCACCCAGGCATCCCTTACATATACAACCTTAATATCACATATATGGCCTCAATCTAAAGCTTGACAAACACACTTGCTACCACACATTTGTGTTCCTACAAACACAAATATAAGGATAGATTCTATTGAATGCATCACCCATCTTAAATGACCAAATAATATATGGTTCATTTATAATTGTATATGTTACATAATAGATAGGAGCGAGCCTGGGTGGGTTTTGGTAAATACTAATATATTGATTCCACTGCTTGCAATTTTACATGCTTGATGAAAAGAAGGAAAATTTTCCATAGGTCAGTTGCTGGCTATGTACATTCCAGACTGTGTTTATCCGCTACTATTCACCCATTTCCCATGGCAGTTATTATAAGGAATATCCTTAAGACTCCTGGCCCCAGACTCAGGTGACACCAAGCCGGAAGCCATTCCTACTAGAGGATGAGTAGCAATAGCTGAACACTACACAAAGATAGCGACAAACCACATAAATGTATCCCCCAAAAAACACAAACTCAGAGAATCCCCTGTCTAACTTGCCCTCGGCTGGATAGTAAAAATCCCACTGCACCTCTACAACCACTCTATGTGAGATGAGGTTGATGAAGGGAAAATTGGAATAGAATGGTGCAAGTAATATTAGAAGACTATAGTTCAAATATTTCACATTCATATATTTTATGGAAACACAATGGTGACATAAAAATATTGCTGAGTAATTCCCAAGATTGTGCAGGTGAGAGGGCTTGACATAACTATATTAGGCTTATAATAAATCTAATTTTGGGAGGAGACTTGGGAAAAACCTTCTCGTGGGCTTGGAAAACTAAGCGATTCTTGAAATGATGTACTAAGAAAACCAGTGTCACCTTTGTGATGTATCTACCCAAAGTACACTAAACTCTAATCATGAGGAAACATCAGCCAAACCTAAATCAAGGTATGTTCTACAAAGTAATTGACCTGCATCTTTCAAAAATATCTATGCCATGAGACATAAAGTTATGTGTGAGACAGGATTTTCTCTTGCTATAAAGGACATTATTGGGATAACTGGGAAAACCTGAATAAGGTATATAGAGAAGATAAAATTTTAACAGTGTTGATCTCTACACTTCGGTTATTGAATTATGATTATGTAAGAGGTTTCCTTATTTTAGAAATTTAACACCAAGACATTCAGAGTAAGGTGCATCATATCTGCGACCGACAAATGGTTCACGAAAAAAAAAATCTGTAAAGTGCCAAATAGGGACTTCCTGTGTCTCCTTATTTATCTCTCACTCACGTGGGCATTAAGCGAAGGAGGGGTAGGAGTGAGGAGCAGCCCTCACACAGCTGTTCAGGGATGTCTGGAAAAGAAGCCCACCCACATTGCTTTTGGACACTGGGTGTGACTTGGAGGATATCAGGTTTGTCTGTTAGGGAAACTGCCAACCTCCTCCCTCCCCATTTGGTCTCTGTGTTTCCTTGCATGCCCTCTGAATAGAGAGGTTTCCCTTTTCCCAGACAACCCTCTGAAGCATCTTCCTTCTCTGTAGATTCAATGACATTAGCTTACCTATGCATTTTTTCCCTATTCGATGAATTCTGGTGACCTGTAAAAGGTGGAGATCATATCAGTCGAGGCACATTGCTAAGCTTGCAATGCATCTGGTTTTTCATTTATAGAAAAAAAAAATTGACCTTAATCCAGCCCACTTAAGTTCTAGGTCCAGCTTTATTTAGCAAATATTAGATTTATAGAGGACAAAGGTGGAAGGGTTAGTAGAATCCTCCCCCAAGCCAGAACTTGGTTTCCATGAAAATAGAGATTGTGGGGTTAATCCGAAGTCCTGTACTACACAGAGTGTTGTAAGACTAAAAATCACCCCACTCCTCAGTTCCTTCAATGTGACCAACACTTGATGAGTTTACTCTATCACCTTATATGCTAAAATGTCCTCTCCTGATTCCCATATTAGAAAAGAGGCACCAGCCAGGATGACTTGGAGAGGACAGGACCAGAGGTTTAGTTACCCAAAAGAAAGACAATTTAGCTTCTCCAATCCCACAGCCACAGACAGCCAGAGCTCTAAGGAATGTGCGAGATCATCCACTTTAAGCCCCTCATGAGGCATCTGTTGTTTTCAATTGTCCTCTACCTACTGCCCTTTTCTTGGTAATAGAAGCTCTATTTTCTTTTGGAAACTCTCTTTGCCCCAGTCTTGGTGGGGCTGTGGATTAGTGTGCTTAGACTTTTCTGAGCCAAACATGGCACCTTACTTCCACAAATTTTAATCTTAAATTAAATGATGCAAGTTTAGAAAAACCTGTTGAGTGTGATTTATTCCTGCTGTGGTATAATGAAGTGCCTCTACTCATTTCTATTACTTAGATCCCTGAAGCTATCCTGCTTCTGACCCTTTCCTGAACTTCATTTTTCAACTTTCTCTTCCACTCTGAATTTTCATGTTTTTTTTTAACATATTTTCATTTAGCCAGAGTGAGTTTCTATTGCTTATAACAAAATAATCTTCATTGATAAATCCTTCCTCTTAAAGATCAAGAATCTAAGGCTCTTTACATATCTGCTGTCTTCTCTAGAGATTTAGCAACCTTGGGGGGGAAAAAAAATAAAAGCAAGCTATTCCACATTACGAAAGTACCCAGTAGGACATATTATTATTGAATTCTTTAAAAGTCCATTGGACTTTTACTTCTGGCCATAACTGAGTATCAGAGACCAGAATTTATTCTTAATAACAAAAAGAAGGGGGAAAAGGAAAAGAATCCACATGTTCAACAGCTATATAAAAAAGAACCAGTTACTCATATGTAACAACATAGGTATATTTCAAAAATAGTGTGCCAAAGAAAAGAACCTAGACAAAAGAATACATACATACTATGCATCTTTATTTATGTGATATTCTATATTTGCACTGCCTGAAATGGTAGCCACTAGTCATATGTGACTATTTAAATTTAAGTTGATTAAAATTCAATAAAAATAAAAACAAAAATCTGTTTCCCCAATCACATTAGTCACATGTGACTAGTGGCTACCATGTCGGACAGTGCAAATATAGAATAGTTCCTTCATCAGAGAAAATTCTATTGGATAATGCTGTTCTAGAAAATATGCAGCTAGTATTTGGAAAAAATACTAATGTAAAATATTAGTATTTAGATCTAGAAAATATGCAAAAAGTCTAGAAAATATGCAACTAGTATTTGGAAAAAATACTAATACAAAAATAATAATGGCAAAAAGCAAGAGAGTGATTGCCCAGAGTCTGTGGTGGAAGAATTAACTTACAAAGGGGCATAAGAGGATTTTAGGGGTAATGGAATATTCTATATTTTGGATGTGGTAGAAGCTATATGGTATATAATGTGTCAAAACTCCTCAAACCGAACACTTTGAACTAGTGAATTTCATTGTGTGTAAATTATACAGCAGTAAATTTGATTCTAAAAGTCAAGTGTTTTATTAAAGTTTTTTTCCAATCACTTGTAATACTTATGATTAGATGATTTTTCTCAATGACATAAACATGTTATTCACCACTGAACTGTATTTTGCTAGTCCCTGAAGACACAGAGACAAATCCACTAGCAAAGTCACCCTCATCCTCTTCGCAATCCAGTACAGAAGATGGGGCTTATGCAAAAATTGCCCACATGCACAAAGAAAGTAGCAGGTACCGTTACACAATAACAGATATGAGTCAGGACATTAAAGGTAGGGGAGTTTCCTTTCACCTGAAGGGATGAGAAAGGCTTTCTGTCCTCTGAAGGATCTGTGAGATGTGGATATATACAGATGGGCCTCGGAAACATTCTGGAAGGGGCAACAAAATATGATCCAGGGCAGGAGAGCAACCAGGAAAGTATGTAACCAGTGGATGGAATGCATAAAGAAGGGCTGCAGTGAAATAATTCACATGTATATAATTCACATTATTTTAAATACCAGAGTTTGGCACGGAGCACACTCTCCGCTGGTAGGAGTTGGGAAGGAAAAAGTGTCCCTTTCTCTTCTGTTATGTCCAGAATTTCAGGTCATAAATGCTGCTGTTTCCCTAAGTCCTTGATGTTCTCTTCCTTTGCACGCATACTTAAAGTCATCACAAACGACATCCTTCAGACTGGTAAGTATTTGTCAGAAAGGCAATTGTCTTCTCCTAGGCTTCTGTGTATCTCATTGTATAGTCTTTGCCTAAGAAACTGGAGTTGCTGGAAAAGCATGCAACTTGTACACCAAAGAAATAACTTATGCATTTGTAACCTGAGACTCCAGGGGGGAAGACAGATGTGATATTAATACAAGTGGCAATTATGTTAATTATAGTATAATTGTCACTTATTTTCCCAGGTTGTAGATGGTTGTATGATATTGGTGTGCTGTTGAATCTTAGAGAGTTTGCCTTTTTGCCCTTGGTCAAGGTAGCTCTCTGCATTTATTTTTGGGATGCAATAGGATCCATTATTTTTCATGATTATTTATGGAAAATTTTCTGCCATTTAATATCTGTCCTTCTTAGCTAAATAAATTCAGGATTTTTTTATAATAGCTATTGATGTCAAGGCATGCAATTTAAATGTTCTGTTCTATAAATTAGGCTATAAACCTTTTGCAATTAAAAACATGCTAGAAATGCTTGCAAATTGATAACTTATTTGGGAATCTAGAGCCTCTCCTGGTAATTTAGAATATGTCGACAAGTTCTACTTACTTCCTAGAAGTAAATAGATATCAGGCCTGAAAAGAGCACCAAGTCTTGCTATTCCAAATGTGATGAAAGGACCAGCAGCATCAGTGTCACGTGGGAGCGTCTCAGGAATACAGAGTCTCAGGCCTTGCCACAGACCTACTGAACCAGAAGATGTGTTAACAAGATTTCTAGGTCACTCACAGATGCATTAACATTTGAGAAGCACTGCACTACCAGATCATTATTTAACCTCTCATTTTATAAATGGGAAAAAAACAAGGCCCTGTGTGATGGAAGAATTTGGCCATGGTGAAAGGAAATTATTTTCAATTTATGAATTTTGTATATTCTTGTCACCTGTATTCCAATAGCAGGAGTAAAGCCAAACACTGTAACACCAATTAACAAATCTATAATTAATTAGTAAAACGATCTTCCCTTCAAGTTTTGCATTTTGTAGAACAAGCTGTTTGATTTGGCTGGGGCTCAGGCCAGCGTGTTTGTGAATTTCACAATTCACAGATGTTAGACACTCTCAGGCTAAGTAAGGGAAGAGAATGTCAAGTTTTAAATAGCTTCTCCCTTCTATCCTGGCTGAAGCAACAAATGAAATATTTTATGAAACACGTTTTGAAAACCAGAATTTCTTTTAAGGAAATGTCAAATTATTCCGAAAAAGATTTTCGATTATCTCACAATTTTGGCTACTGTTGATGTTACCCATTTACAGGTAACCTGTGGTTAGCCGGTGAGTGGAGGATGTAAACTTGCCATGTTAGTGACACTTAGGCACACGAGCTTCTTTTTTTTTTCCCTGCTGGAGTCTATTTTAATTTAGCTTCTGAATCATATTTCATTCAATTTCCAAATCCACAAAACCAGGATAGGTTTACAGCCTGTGTTCAGAAAGGAAGTAAGTGATTCTGTATGTAAACTTTTCTGATATTATACTCACTTTGGGATATATGAAGTATTTAATGTTTTTACTCTAAAGTAGGTCGAGTCAAAGCAGAACCAAAACCAGCAAAAACAATAAACATAATAAGAAAGTAAGACAGAGTGAAAGAGATTTAAGTAAACCAGAATATTTTCAGTAACAGGCAATATAAAATAATTTTTTAAGCTTCAAAATAGTCTGAAATAATTAACTATTATCACTTTAAGAAAATCTTATGTGTGTGTTTGAGGTAGGATATTTGAAAATGAGACACAGCTCGATAAAGGTTATTTTCTTTTATTTGGGGAAGGAAAAACTTCTAAGGGATGTGAATGGATACAAGTTTCTCTTAGTTGAGACGAAGAGTGAGTTCTAGGTTAAATATAATCAAGGAATTTCCCTGTCTTTGCTATTTGAGATTGTGACCACAACAGGCGGTTGGCTGAAAGAGAGAAGGGGGGGGGAGGTGGAAATGAAAAAAAAAAAAAAAAAAAAAAAAAACCCTCCTCCAGAAACAGTTACAGAAGTCCTCAAATCAAATCAGTATGCAGATACATGGAAACGTTAATTAGCTGGGGCAGGATGGACACTCATCAGCTCAGTTCTGTTATAAAAGTCCCGGCTGCTGAAATTAAACTCTGATGCCATTCACGCCAGCATCCAATCACCAGAGAGATCAGAAGTTCAGAGATGCCTCCAAGTTGCCAACAAATGTGACCACTATACCTCCAGGACTCTGAAGCCGTGGTAGAGGGGGGAAGAACAATTTGAGAGAGGATGCCCAGCTGGTAAGAATCAACTGTTTCTGATGTTTGAGTCACTTGACGAATCTCATTGGCTAAAATCAACAAACGCTCCGCCTCTTTGCAAATGTGTACAAAGGGGGAAGTGTCTAAACTTCTATGTCTGATAGCATTTGACCCTATTGCTTTTAGCCTCCTGGCTTTATTATCTATATATACACAGGTACATGTGTATATGTTCTCTAACTGTTCTCCACTTGTTGATTATCAAAGAGAGTTGAAGGAAATGAATTGTGAAACTTCTCGGTGTGCTACCCTACAGTACTGTCCCGATCCATACATCCAGCGGTGAGTTGAAATGTGACGTAACTTCTATCAAAACTTAATTGGAGTGCCTTGTGTATTATGAGTGTTTCTGCTGTCTACAAAGAGCAACCCCTCCTTGTTTGGGAGCACAGTGATATTATTTTGGACTTGCTGTGAACTTAAAGTGGTTTGTGGGCATCTTTTCTAATTTTCTTTTAAGCTCATATCTGGATCTACAAAGTTACAAAGGCAATCTTCCTATGATTTCTTGAAAAAAGTTATCACACATTTGCAGATGTTGGAAATATGTTATTTGCCTTGCTCAATGCTCACCCACCCAAGAAGAAGAAATTTCATTGGTCATGGATATAATAATCAATGGACTATCTTCAAGTGAAAATAAACACAGAATAATTTTGATTTATACATTAAAAATAGATGAATAGCCATTGTTATGCCAACAGATTGTGGCTTGTCATTTTGGCTCTAAGAAATATTTTCTTCTTGATTTGTTTCATAACAAATATCATCTTTTGACAAATCTGACTTAAAATTTATGATTGTATTGAATTTTATTTATATTTATAGGAAGGAACATTTGCCTAGCACTAAGAGAGAATATTAGTGAATGTGCACGATGTGTGTGTATGTGTTTCAAATTAGAGTTTGCTATTTTTAAACTGGTAAATGAAATCTGAACAGTGTTTTTCCAGTCATAAAGTTATGGGAGATATTTAAGTCGTATGTAGCAGTGTGATGTTGTTAATTTAACAGCATGATATTTGATGTTGGAATTTCATACTTTATTTTATAAGACTAATGAGAGAGGTCCTCTGAGTGTTGAAAATGGTGGGGTTCCAAAGGGGTTAACTTGTCATTCACCACCAAGGCTTATTGGAAGCTCATACCAGAAGTGGAGTGGGCTCTCTGGGCAGGGCTCAGTTACTGTCACATTGCCTAGGCAATTACAGAAGATGTGTGATCTTTTTTCATTAATATGACTTGTCACCATGTAGGACACTAATGTTGACAATGTAGACTTTGCTCCTCTTCCTGTGAGGTTTCTGGTGAGCTGTCTGAAAAAGCAGAAGCAGAAATGTAAATGGTGAAGAAAGAAAAGAGAGGGAGAAAAAAGAAAAAAAAAAGAGAGAAAGAGCAAGCAAATTGTGGTCTTCTAGGTTGAAATGAGAAATGTGAATGGTGATCTGATTTTTGCCTTGCTATCTGCCACAAATCACAATGTTAGCAAAAATGAGGGACTCTGGAGTTTATGTTCTTGGATAACTTATTAATTAGATTTCAATGGAGTTGGGGATTGGGTTAATAAAGAGCAAAACACCCAATATTTTCTAGTTCCCAAATTGTTTTCCAGACTCAAAATTTTCTGTTCTACTCAAAATCTTTTGAAATGGTATTCTAAGAGCATAGGTTTGATGAAATATTAGCTGTATCATGCTTCCCTTGAGGACATCTTTTTTAACGTAGGTACTTGGATCTACCTCAGCTCTGGAGGAAACTTTCTTCTATTGACTAGCAACCCACACGTCAACCCTGTACACCCCTGTCTACAGGCATTACCCGTGATTGATGAGAGAAGCCTGGAAATATAAATAAATGAGAAAATTGCTTCTGATATTGTCCCAACAACCTGTTAGTTCATGGAATAAAAATCGCCTGCTTTTGACATATTATAAAATTCAAAGCACTAATAGTACATTAAAGTAGTTTAATAAATTGTGTTCAGCAAGATAGTGTACTCTCCATTTGTAATGAAAACAACTTGCAAATAAAGAGCAGACAGATCCTTGTTGCTGGGCATCTATTCTGTGCAAGGTACTGGAAATAGCGAAATGAGTAAGATGTGGCCGTAATATTTATTTATTTAACTCTATGGTACTTATATAGTTAATAATGTATATTTTCCTCAAATATTTTAACTGTTTTACCACATATTTTAAAGACTGAATTATTACTATTTTCCTGTCCACACTATTTAGTGAAAAAGTGAATAAGTAGATTAACACTGCAAGGTATCTACGATAGCATGTATTGTCAATGTAAGAATAAGTAATATGCTCTTTAATGCCTAGTGAGTGAATGGGTTTAAGTTGCTTTTTCTTAACCGACAAACCTTGTAGTTCTCAGTTTACAAAATCTATTTTAAGGAAGACCAAATTTAATCATTCCACAATTGTAGTCATCTACATAGTTAAATTTGTCTTTTTTCCTGACCTCGTCTTTAGAAAGAAGTCATGAAAGGGAATTTTCAAAAAAAGAAAGAATAGGATATCTTGTTATTTTTAACTCCAAGCTACCCTAATGCATGGTTTCCTTTTATCAAGAATAGAATAAATGAGAGATGCTATTATCATTCATTACTGAATATTAATGTAATTCCCAAAAAGCCACTTTCAAAGTTCTATGCTAATCATTCTCGGTTAAAATTGAGATTTCACCCTCTGTGGTTTTTTTTTTTTCACTTTGCACCTAAACATACTGATATACTATACATTTAGTTGTGTTCCAGGGTTTATGCTAATTTACTTTAGTCTTTGCAAAAACTTTTCTGACAATCAAAAGAGCATGAAAACCATGGAGCTAAGATTTCCTCTTTGATGATTTGGACCATTACAAAGAGGAAGAAAAGGTGGGGAAGAAATCACGAGCCTTGTCATTTTATTGCTAACTTAATTTTAGCACAAATATCAAAGCTTAGATGAAATTATGGCAGATCAATAAAGAAGAGCGCATGGGTAGATTACCATTTCCTTAAAAATGAAAACTATAAACAATGAGTTCTGTTCATTTTTTATTAGGTGATAACTCAAAATGAATCTAAAATGTAGCATTTTAGAATCTAAATCCCTGTTAGTTTATTGTTGGGTAATAATTTGGGGACTTCTTTCACTCTTTAGCCTTTAGAACTGCCATCTAGTTTTTAAAATAGATTTTTAAACTGTGTAATTCTAAAAGATTAAATCCTTTCAAAATATAACTGAAAATAAAGCAGTTAACGTGATAAAAATTAATCAAGATCAAATTTTGAGATAATACGGTAGCTGAGGGCTAAAAATAAGAGAAAACGCAACATATTATCATTTGAGTCACTCGCAAGATGATTTTGTAATTTTTTAATTTTTTTGCCCGTCACCCTCTATTCAAAAAAGTTCCAACTGCTAACGCGGTATGTGAATGAGTAAGAAGCATTTCCTGTGTAAATTGCTATTGATTGTGGATTTTATGCTTTACCAGTTAAAAGGTCAACTTCATTAAGTGTACTTTCTAAATATATCCCAAAAGGAAGTGTGGTGACAGAGAACTTCTAGTGGAACATCATTCCGTTTACAAGAGAATATCACAGAAGGGCAGATGTACTTCTGTGTTGGGTGTCCTCCCCCTGCCTCTCCATTTGCACCCTCCGTTCTTCTCCTTCTCCTTCTGTACCTCTGGAAGCTGACTTCGAAAGACTGCCCTAACTCTTCTTTTCTCCTCTGGTTTACTCTTGGGTTAGAAGCACCCTAGGAGATGCGATGAGCACTGGGTGTTAAACGCAACTGATCAATCACTGAACATTATATCAAATAATAATGGTGTACTGTATGTTGGCTAATTGAATTTTAATTAAAAAAAAAAAGTGCCTAAGGAGGGAAGTTAGGGTATATGTTTCCCTGGCCACTTCCCTGTTGGGTTTTCTACTAAAGGCTGCAGGACGTGTCAGATACCCTTGCCACTGATCCCGATGCCTACCCTCCTTTTCTTTCAAGTGTAAAAGTGGTCAGTATTCCAAGTCATTACGAACTCCAAAACCCCATATCCTATCCCTTATGCCTTGGCAAACAGTCCTTTCATTAAACTCTCTATAGGCAGTCTTTTTTCAAGTACACTTATACCTGTCAGGATCATGGCCAAGTTCAAAAAATAAAATATATACCCATGGTATTGTTTATGCACATCCAATGTCTTTCAAAATTGATATAACATAAAATGATACAACTTCTGCTATGACATAAAGGGTGTATCCACTTACTGCAATGAGCAAACCAGCTTTTAGTGAGGCTAATCCATTCATTTTGGCCATCTCCATAATCACTGTTTCTCGATCTATAACAAGCCAACATGGTACAGTCTGTGTATGTTGTTTCTATCAGTCCTTGAATTGAAGCAAGGCAGAAGGCAGGAAGAATTGGTTCATAAAAAAATATGAAGGTATAATTTATCAACAGGGACTAATATATCCATCAGTTGTAGTGAAGAAAAAAAAAAAAACTGCTTCAAACCCTTACAACTTTCACAAGAATAAATTCTAAAAGCCCTTTATGATCATTTATGGTTAGTCCAAAGTATGATGTATTATAATTCTAGATGTTACCCCTGGGCTGTGAGTGAGTTTAAATGGTAGGGAGGCAGGGAAGTGTGTACACTGAGTACACATAGAACTTGTCAAAAGATCTGAATAATAGGCTTAACTCCACCACTAACTGATTATATGACCTCATGAAATCATTTAAACTATTTAAATAGAAGTTTCCTCATGAAGTATTTAGGGATTAGAACCTCTGATCTACTCTTCACGGTTGGTATGTGAAGCCTTATATAGGACCCCAGCTCAACTCTGAAATGCATTATCCTCGTGTAATTCCTTAGTTTTACCAATGTGAATGCAGCACCCCAGCACACTGGGGATTCCTTTCCAGCAATAATTGTGTCCTCATGTGGGCATACTTTCATTCCCTTTTGCTTGGTATCATCTTAAAATTAAGAATAATTATGAGACTGGGGCACTTAGGTGGCTCAGCAGGTTAAAGCTTCTGCCTTCAGCTTAGGTCATGGTCCCAGGGTCCTGGGATTGAGCCCCGCCTCGGGCTCTCTGCTTGGCAGGGAGCCTGCTTCCCCCTCTCTCTCTGCCTGCCTCTCTGCCTACTTGTGATCTTTGTCTGTCAAATAAATAAATAAAATAAAAAAAAAAAAAGAACCATTATGGGACTTGGTATGTCTTGGCTTATCTCCTCACTTCACAACTGAGGTTGAGAAATCTGAATCCCAGAAGGGTTAAGTGATTTTCTCCAAATCACAGAACAAAATAGTAGCAGAAGCAGATCTAGAATTTAAGACTTGTGATCCAGTTTGAAGTTATTTCTACAACAGAACATATTATCATTTTGTTAAAACTGTATAAAACGTTACCGTTAACAAAGTATTTCCCAGGGCAGCATGTATATGACCCACCTGGGCAGGTGTGGTAGGTGGAAAAATGGCCTGTAAAGATGACCGGGTCCTAATCTCCAGAACCTGTGGATATGTTCTATTACACAGCAACGGGGAGTGAAGGTTTCAGCTGATCAATAAAATAGGTGGATTATCTTGGACTAACCACGTGGGCTCAATGTAATCATTAGAGTCCTTAAAAGTGGAAGTTGGAGGGAGAAAAAGAGCCAGTGATGTGATGTGAGAAAGGACTCAACAGATTTTGAAGTTGGAAGGGGGTCACGAGGCAAGCCAGCCTGGCAGCTCCAGATCCTGGAAAAGGCGAAATAACAAATTTTCCTCGATAGCCTGCAGATGGAATACAGCCCTGCCAACACCTTGATTTCAGTCCAGTGAGACCTGCATCAGGCTTCTGACTTATAGAACTCTAAGATGATGCATTTCTATTGGCTTAAGCCACAAGCTTGGGGGAACTTATTACAGCATCCACAGGAAACTAATTTACCAGGTAAAAAATTTTATCCTCAAATTGTAGACATGAACACTAAAACTATGTTTTGTTTTAACTAAAGGACTCAAGGAACTTATTTTATGTATTTACTTATAATTTCTTGATGCCAAGAGGGTATAGTAGGAGGTGTAAGATACAAAACTAGACTCAAGGAATCCAAAGTAGAATTGCATATGTAGAAATCATACAAGGAGATATGAGGAAGGCTAGGAAGACGCATGCTTGCTGAGGACTGCAAGGTCAAAGTGTCCACCAAGTTAGAAAGGTGACTTTTATTAGTGGCATCTATTAACTTTCCTCAACATGCTTTACATGGAGATATATTTCTTTCTCTCTCTCTCTTTTTATTTTTTTGGTTTTTTTAAATATTTCATTTATTTATTTATTTGACAGAGAGAGGGAGAAGAAGAACAAGCAGGGGACACAGCCCAGGGAGGGGGAGAAGCAGGCTTTCTGCTGTGCAGGGACCCCAATGTGAGGCTCAATCCTAGAACCCCAGGATCATGACCTGAGCTGAAGGCAGACACTTAACCAACTGAGCCACCCAGGGGCCCTGGAGATATACTTCGATTCAAATCGTAGATGGTAACTGATGCCCAAGTTTATAATGCCCAACTTCAGGTTCAGGAAACCACAGTAACCTACATTTTCACTTCTGATGTCAGGAATTCTGAGAGATGTTACATCCACAGCCTGAGACTATGATTTGTATAAATCTAGGTGGAGCCTTGGGATTGCAGTGTAAACAAAAGCAAACTGTTTTGATTCATGGAGTTCTCAGGCCACTACTGAAAAAATAACCCTAGGCTCTCCGAGGTTGTAAGTTAATTTTAGGTTAACAATTACATTGATACCTTTCTCTGGGAAATGGAGGGTGAGGGGGAGGAATGCAAAACTAGCATTTTTTTTTTTTTTTTTAAATCAAGCACCACAGAGGATTCCTTTGTTTGCAGTCAATTTTGAGACCACTACAGTGAGGCAAACTTGAACCCAGGGACCCCATAGAAGCTTTTAAAAAGGGGCATGGAGCACTGGGTGTGATGCAGAAAAAATGCTTGGAACACTGAAAAAAATAAAGTTTAAATAAAAAAAAAATAAGATAAATTAAAAAAAGAGAAGCTTATAAAAAGGTACCCAGTGATATGAACAACAGACACATGTCTTCCTAAAGGGAAACTTCATGTTCTCACTTTACTTAAGAGCCAAATGGATTGTGAGATTAACGTGGCAATTTTCAATCTGTTTCAAGTCAAGAGAGCCAAGTTTCTGATTAGCTGTTTTGCAGCTCAAATTTGTCCTAACAGAGTTCCTATCTCCTTTAAGTAACTCGCCAGGAACAGTCCTCAAGCAACAAGTGATGGATGGATAAAGCACTATAATTACGATCAAAGTCCAAAGACTTCAGTCTATGTAATTATGCACTTCCCAACCTCTGAAAGTCACTTTGTTCCATTTAAAATAGGATGAGAAATGGACATGAGGTGATGTGTACTTATTGGTTAGTCAGGGTTTTGGAAATGACAGTTATTAACATGTCGGTTTTACCTTAAGCCATAATATTTAGGGGATAATTTAAATGAAGAAAATTAATTGTCACTCTGCCCTTATTGTTTGTCTTCTATTCTCCCTTTGTATCTTGAGACTTTGTTAAGAATTAGCCTCTAAGTTCAAAAATCATTACAGGAAAATAAAAATGTAAGGCTCAAAATCCCCTTGCCACTTTCAAATTTCCAGTACCTTTTTCTCTTTTTCAAATGAGCAAGCTTAATTTGTCAGGTTGAACAGAAAACACCCTTTCTCGCTTTCCATAAACTTGGTTAGCTCTCTTATAATTGAGGGGAAAACCAGAATCACAATAATGTTAAAACTGATAAAGCAATTTGACTCAAGAAGTACAAAATTGGATGCTGGTGTGGTAATCTAACCAACCACGTGGTTACCTAGGGTGAATTTTTAATGTAAGCTTTTTTACAAGTGGTGGTGTAGATTGAAATAAATAATAGAAAACACACAAATTCATGAGAAGAGTAACACTGCAACAGACTTTTCCTTGTAAGTTAAATATATTATACCTTAAGGTTATTGACTGCATTTAACCAGCTTACTCTATCATATTCTGACATATCATCATAGAAGTGGTCAATTTTTAGGGCTTCCTTAAAAATTCCAAGCTTTGTGGGGGTGCCTGGGTGATGCAGTCAGTTACTGCATGGGCTCAGGTCATGATCTCAGGGTGTGAGATTGCGCCCTGCACTGTGCTCTGTGCTGGGCATGGAGACTGCTTATAATTCTCCCTCTCCCCTTACGAACTTGCCTCTCCCCTCCTCCCTCTTAAAATAAGAAAAGTTTGGTATTTTCTTTTTCTTCTTTTTTTTTTAACCTGAAATTCATCATTAGTTTTTCTTCTTTATTTTTTTCTGGTTCAACCAAACTTCCATGTTTATGCTTGAATTTAATAATGTCATTTATTTCTTAACTACATAAATAAAATAAATAAATTTCTAAAGCTTTCATTGAGAAAAAGATCTTCCAACTTTTCCATTATATTGCAACCTCCAAATAGAAAGTGCTAATAAGAGGTGTTTCCATTTTCTTTTTCTTTTTCACACTTTTGTTATCTCAGGGAATGAACAAAAACTTTCTGCTAGACAGGGCTTTCAAACTAAATTATGAGCAATCTAAACCCTTCCAGTCAAAATGAATTTTTTCAGCATCTTAATTGATACTCTCTGATGTGATAAATCTTTGCACCTGTGTCAGCGATTTTTTTTTTTAAGTATCCTGTAGAGGCTGATGTGTATCTAATTAAGATTTCGTAACTAAAACTTGGCATATTAATAAATGCCTTATCTTCAAGTTAGTGCTACTGCATGTAGGCCATCCTAGGTGTTGTGTGCCCATTGACATGCTTGCTGCAGAATCTCACGTAGAATCAAGTCTTCTCACTGAGCACAAGCCTTCAGTGCTGCCCTCCCCTGTGAATTCATGAGCAGCCCTTCTATCGGGCACTCCAGGTACCACTGTATCTACATACATACAGTTTATATACAGTTTTTAAAAGATTTTATTTATTTATTTAACACAGAGAGAGTGAGAGCACAAGCAGGGAGACAGAGGGAGAAGCAGGCTTCCTGCTGAGCACGGAGCTGGATGTGGGACTAGATCCCAGGTCCCTGGGTTTGCAACCTGAGCCAAAGGCAGACATTTAACCAACTGAGCCACCCAAGTGCCGCAACAATTTTATCCCTAATAACTCAATCCTGCAGAACCATAAAGTAGAAAGCTTATTTTTTTCCCTCTCTCTACTTTCCTTTTTCCTTTCAGAGAAGCTCTGTATTTCTTTGCTTCTTGGGAAGACAGAATATATATGAAAAAGCTAAAAATACCACAAAGCACTTTTTCTAAAGCAGTCCAAACTTTTCTCTGCAAAAGTGAAATTGGGGTATTTTTTTCAACAAAACAACAGGAAATTATGACAGTAACATATCCAAAATAAAAACAACAAAAAAAACATATATAATTTGGGGTTTTATAAGAATTTTTTTTTTTTAAGTATCTAGTTTATCTGAGTTGTTGGGCATGTTTTTAAAATAAGTTTTGTAAATAAGCTCATATTAAAATAAGATGATAAATACTGCTGGCTAGGGTGACTGGGAATAGAAAGAAAGGATAATGCTTTAAATAGTTCAACACTGTAAACTACGGAACTATTCAATAGTGTTCAGTAAATATTTAATAAGTCCTAGATTTTGGACATATGATAAGAAATTTAAAAATTCAGAGGTTTTTAGTACTGTTTTTACTGAGCAAAACTAGTTCTAGAATCATCAAATTAAGTGTGAGGTAAAGAAAGATCATTGAAGCTCAGGAGGAAACATAAATATGAGAAAACTTCAGGTATTTTCAGATGAACCATTCAGAAAAAGGCACTTGTGATTTTGTACTAATGATATCAAAAATTATTTATTAGTCCAATAACATGTTCCCAACAATAATGGAAGCCAACAAGGGAAAAAAAATCTAGTAAAACAGTTGTTTTTTGGTGCATAATTTTTTATACATGGAAGTTAAAATAAAATAATCAATGTTTTATTCATTATATAAATTATTTAATATTTGTCATGTATTTTTGCACTTAATGTAAGTACTTAACATACTTAACATAAGTAACTGCATAAGGAGCTCATTATCAATTCAACTTAATATATTTATTTCCTTTATTGAAATTTAGGTCAATTTTAATTTTTATTAATTTTTTTTTAAGATTCATTTATTTATTTATTTTAGAGAGAGTGAGAAAGAGAATGCATAAGCATAGAGGGGAGTGACAGAAGGAGAGAGAGAGAGAATTTTTGCTGAACATGAGGCCCTACTCAGGGTTCTATCCCATGACTGTGAAAGCACTACCCAAGCCGACACCAAGAGTCAGCTACTCAACCAACCGTGACACCCAGGCACCACCCAGGCACCACTATAATTTTTATTAAAAATTTAAAATATTATATAATCAACTTTCTTTTGAGTTATTTCCTTGGGATCGTTCCATGGAACAAATATTTAAGGAAGACAAACTAATACATGTTCAATCCATACAAAGTGCCATGTAATTTGCCTGCATTATTTCATATTTTATATATATATATATTTTAAAGATTTTATTTTATTTATTTGACAGACAGAGATCACAAGTAGTCAGAGAGGCAGGCAGAGTGTGTGGGGGGGAAGCAGGCTCCCCGCTGAGCAGAAAGCCAGATGCGGGGCTCCATCCCAGGACCCTGAGACCATGACCTGAGCCGAAGGCAGAACCCTAACCCACTGAGCCACCCAGGCGCCCGCATATAATATGTTTTTTAAGGTAAGTTTGCAGACAAGGGAAAAGAATGCCCAGAGAGAACTAATTTGACCAATGTGATTATTTAGTAATTAGAAGAACCTCTTTGTATTTTCATTCTCATCTGAGTCAGAATTTGAAACCAGGACTATCTGATCAGAAGACTTCATTTCTTCCTTCACAATGTGCTGTCATCGAAGAAGTGAGAGTGTTGACACAAAAGACAATATACTTTTTCAAGTTTCTGGAAAACATTGCTATTTAAAAGGACAAGTCAACGTGTTTTGCCAGAGTCCCAGCTTTGGCTGTCACTATTTTTAAATTTTTCTAACTCGATGGATATAAAATGATGTAGTTTTAATGAGCACTCATTTACTAAGTAGGGCAACAACAGAAACCACAATTACGAATTTTTGAAGATCTCAATTTTTGATTCTGTGGTTTTCGAAAATGAGCATGGGACATAAGGCTGTTGAGTGTCTAATACTTATTAAATTATTACTATGTGCCAGAAACTATTCTAAGCACTTTGCATACTTAATTTTACACATTTAGTCCTCACACCACCTTAAGATTTTCTAGTATTAACTGCTAACTAAGTAGGTAGTATAATGTTTAAGAGACCAGCCTTTGGGGTTGTGTGCCTTGGTGCAGATTCTCTCTCTGCCAATTGTTAGGTCTCCTAACTTAATCTCTGTGCCAGTTTCCTCCTGCAGAGTAGCCTCTACCTGACCGAGGTTGCTTTGAGAATTAAATGAGTTAATTGTGTCAGTGGCTTAAGACAACATCTGGCCTGCAATAAGCACTCTGTAGGTCATAAACCTTATTATTTCAGATTCTGTAGATGAAGAAATTGAGGCATAGAGTAACTTGTCCAAGTTAAAAACAGCTAGACACTGGTGGAGATGATTTAGGTCCTGATTTCTACAGCTTGCTTGCTTTCTTTCTTTCTTTCTTTCTTTCTTTCTTTCTTTCTTTTTAATGGTCAGTGTCTTTGTTAACACTCAGTCAATTCTATGAAGAACTGGTTTTTGTCGTAAGTTTTATCTTTTTTATGCTTAGGTACTGTAAAACTAATCATTTAACATTCTAGAAAAACAGTCTCAATCTAAACAGGGCAAATGTTACCAAGTATCTTTTGTATGATAAATATGACCCTAGAATGCCTAATTTGAGGACAAACTCTTCTACAAATGCATGGTACATGAGTGAATGAAACTTTTGGCTTACCACAAATGTGTTATGTTCCTTTCTGATATACCATAGAATTTTATTTTTATTTTATGGTATTTGCTTAAATGACTAAGCTCTTAGTTATATCTGACTACCTTGAGTCCTCTACATAGTAGGTATTTAATAACATAACTCCGTTGAAATGTTTTTGCTCTATGTGTGTATACACATATGTGTGAATATACACTCTACATGTGCATATGTGCCTTCCCCCTCACTCCTCGTCTGCTTTTCCTTTCCTTGGTACACAGTGTTAGACCAAGTGAAGGACCAAATAGAAGAGGTAGACAAGTGGGAACCCAACTTACAGGAGATTTTCTCCTTATAACAGAAGAAAATCTTGGCGAAAAAGTTGAAAAAGTGAGAAAAGCAAGTGAATCAGGTTTGAGAGTAAAGATGGTTGCTGGCCATGCCCATAATTTACTCCCTGTCAAGATGGTTTTGGTCTCATGTCAAACCATGTGAGAGCGTGTGTAGGGCAGATGTTCCTGGAACCCAGAGCTGTATCAAGTACAGCTTGGGTCTGAAACAGGCTTCTCCAGTCACAAGGGAGTGCCATGATTTTCATTACTCAAGAATTCCGTTCAGTCTGCACCAAGGGGAACCCTGCAATGAAAGCATCATGTTGGGGAACTAATTCTGCCCTTGGCAGCAGCAGTGTATGGGTCCTTTTCATTGAACGAAGAGACAGGCTATAACTAAGAGCATTTGTCTGGTACTTTGTCACTTCCTCCAACCCCAGAAGTCCTAGCAAACAGAAACAAATGTCCCACCCCATCTTGCAGGTGATGGTTTTTAATACCCAATGAGGAGAGTCTCTATAAACAGCAATCTAAATGCTGATGTGGTTTTTCTGTTTTTAGAGTCTATGCTAAAAATGGCTCTTCGGTTATTTTGGACTTTTTAATTAGTCATGCCCTAAAAAGTGGGTCATAGTTGGAGCATAAAAGTTTTCTGAAAATGAGAGTATCGGTGCTAAGACCGTGACTGGTTCGTATGTCTATGTTCTATGATGAGTAGTTGACCAAAGGTACTAAATATAACCTACAAATTCAACAACCTCTCTTTTGGAGGGTCCAATGTAACAGGTTGTCCTCTGTTGGCTTCTTTAGTCACACAATAAATCCAGACACATGGCTTGCTCTCAGGAAGCTGGCCTCCTCTTAACCATCATCCTATTATAAAGTACAACTACCTGGGCAGTGTGTGTGCAGCACCCCCTCGGAAGTTAGAAGCCAAATGAGGGACCATTATCTTAAAAAAGAAAAAAAAAAATGTGCCTCTGTGCTACCTCCACTCCCAAGAATGGACAAGTTAGTACTAAAAATCATGAATTCCCAGATAAGTGGACTAAAGAATACACATGAGTCAGGGCACCTGGGTGGCTCAGTGGGTTAAAGCCTCTGCCTTCGGCTCGGGTCATGATCCCAGGGTCCTGGAATCGAGCCCCATATTGGGCTCTCTGCTCAGCAGGGAGCCTTCTTCCTCCTCTCTCTCTGCCTGCCTCTCTGCCTACTTGTGATCTCTGTCAACTAAATAAATAAAATCTTTTAAAAAAAGAAGAAGAATATGCATGAATCTTGAAGATACGGCTATTTATTTCATTTCCAATGAAAATATTGCTTCTTTTAATTTTTTATTTAAGTTACAGTTAATTAACATACAGCATAATGTTTCAGTTGCACAGTATAATGTTTCAATTTCTTACAGCACCCACTGCTCCTCACAACAAGTGTCCTCCTTAATCCCCATCACCTACTTAACCCATTCCTCCACCCCTCCCATCTGGTAACCATCTGTTTTCAGTTTGTTCTCTATAGTTAAAAGTCCATTTCTTGGTTTGCCTCCCTCTCTCTTTTTTTCCCTTTGCTCACTTTGTGTTGCTTCTTAAATTCCACTCCTGAGTGAAATCAGACGGTATTTGTTTTTCTCTGACTTATTTCACTTAACGTGATACTCTGGCTCCATCTATGTCATTGCAAATGGCAAGAGTTCATTCTTTTTTTGTGGCCAAGTAATATTCCACATCTCCATGGCTAAAAACACCACCACAAGAAATGGCATGTATTGGCAAAGATGCAGAGAGAGGGGAACCCTCTTGCACTGTTGGTGGGAATGCAAAATGGTGCAGCCACTCTAAGAAACAGTATGGAAGTTCCTCAGAAAGTTAAAAATAAAACTACTTCTGTTATCTAGGAATTGAACTACTAGGTATTTACCAAAATAATACAAAAATACTAATTTCAAAGACTATATACACACTGATGTTTGTAGCAGCATTATCTACAATAGCCAGATTATGAAAACAACCCAAGTGTCCATCAGCTGATGAATGGATATAAAATATCACTTCTTTTAAAGAAGTCAATATTAAGAAACCCAGTGAGATCACTTGCATGTCATAATTAAGATGCTTACAGATTTCTGCATGCAAAGATTAAATGACTAATTTCAAAAAGTTTTTTTTATAATATTTCTTCAAAGGTATGCTATTCTAATATGCTACTCAGTGAGAATACATTATCCTATAATTTTAAGTAAAATATATTTATAGTATAGTTTCAATTTTTTTAAAGATTTTATTTATTTATTTGACAGACAGAGATCACAAGTAAGCAGAGAGGCAGGCAGACAGAGAGGAGGAAGCAGGCTCCCTGCTGAGCAGAGAGCCCAATATGGGGCTCGATCCCAGGACCCTGAATCATGACCTGAGCCGAAAGCAGAGGCTTAACTCACTGAGCCACCCAGGTGCCCTAGTTTCAATTATTTATGCTCCTCTATGTTCATTGTAGCATCATTCACAATATCAACAGTTTCAAAGTTTTAAGGAGAAAAATGGTGGGGGCAGGGAGAAGAAGAGGAAAAAAAGTCTTTCAACGATGGTGTGATCAAATATCACGGACCCTTACGTAATTATAACCTGACTTCTTTCCCTTCAGACATCCCTTTCAACAGAGTGAGTCCTAGTTCCTTACCATGCTCTTTTGTCCATGTAACACCTCCTTTCAAAATACTACTTTGTTTACTTGTTGTATGTATTTTTTGTCTGTCCACAGTGGAAGTTGAACTCTATAAAGACAAGGTATTTGTCTCTTTTGTGCCCTGATTTATCCCAAACAGCTAGAACAGGACTAGGCACATGTGGGTATTCACTAAATTACTGTTGGCTGATGAGTTATGGAGAAAGAGCTAATAAAAATTCCTTAGTTACTACTATTTATATTGTTTTTCCTGGTAATATATTATTTCTTTAAAATGAGTGGAAAAAGTCATACTGGAAAAAGTTTCTCCTTCATTGGGAAATAAGGCTTGAAAAGATCAGGAAACTGAGGCAGTGTCACAGAGCTGATCAGTGGAGGAATCAGGACTTACAGTCACCATTACTCACAATACAGCGTTCTTCTTGCTAAACTTGGCCACCACTCCCATTTGTAAACTTGGACATCTTATCTGTCCAAATCCCTCATAGTTGTTTGGTGTTTTATTATGTAAAACCCTTTCACATAGGATTTGGGCCACAGAGCTATTATTTCCATTTTATAGATAAAGGACCTAAAGATAGAGAGCTAGTAACTTGAGGAATGTCACACAGGTGCCTAGTTGAAGGCAAAGGTAGGATTAGAATCCTGGAGTCTAATCAAATAGCCTTTTTGTAACTACATATTTTTCTCTTGCAACTGTTAATTTTAAAAAATGTCCTGAATACTGTTTATGTACCAAGCCCTATTCCACACAATGGTGAGTAAAAACTCGTCACTATTATATTGGAATTTAAATCTTCAGCTCACAAATCAACACATGATATACTGAGGGGTAGCAATTCTCTGTATAAAAGTGAGGCAAGGTAAAGGATATAGAGAGAGAATGACAGGTTTGGAAGAAGTACTGTATTCAATGGGTGGACATCTTTAAATCCTTAAATGAAATGATCTTTGAGTGGAGATCTAACAGGAATAAGAAGGGAATCTGAGGGAGAAGGAGAATCCCAGGCAGGGAGTGCGTGGAGATCAGAGTGACTGGAACAGAGTGAGCAAGAACAGAGTTAAGAGGCGAGACCAATTATCAGAGAGCAGAACTGCAGAAGGTGGATGTAAAGAAGGATTGACGATTCCCTCATGAGGATTTTACTTTTTCTTATATTTTAAAAAAATCACTTTGGCTGTAGGCTCTATGGGAAGAAGAATATAGAGACCAAAGTCTAGGGGCTTTTGTTTCAGAAAACAGTTAAGGATGCTTTGAAGTAAGGTTTTAAGTAGTGGTACCACTATTTAGTGGTATTTTATTTCAAGTGGTGTCATATTTCAAAAGATGACTAATACAATTGTTGAAGTTTATAGATAGGTCCAATTTGGAGTTTGGGTGAAAGGGCATCTCATTTCTACAGCATGGCATTACCTAAGTGAGTGTATGTCCATTCAAAGCTAGTTCTCAACCTTAGAACTTAGAACTCAACATTCTCAAACTTAGAACCTCAACATTAGCTTAGAAACCTGATGTTTCAGCACAAGATCAATTTCTTGGTTAACCACTCTCAGATTGATATGTGAAGTTGAGAAAGTCAGTGTGTTAACTCTTATAATGACTGTCCTGAATAAGCTTCTGTTGACCGATAAGCATATTCTTTTCCTGTATCTTATTATAGGGGATCACAAATTAGATTCAGAATGTTGCTAGATGAGTATGGCATACCAGAAAAAACATAGAGGTAAATGGATAATTTATTAACCTGGTTAGTCCATCTCCATATAACCAACCCCATAAACATACACACACTGAAAGGAACATGTAAATACTCATATTCTTAGGCCTGACTATACAGGTGTCAGAATAGAGTTGGAGACCCAACAGAACATACTTCTTTTCATATTCCTCAGAACTGATGAAGGACCAAGAAATTTTCTACTCCACTCTGACTAGCACATTCTTCTTTTAAATATGTTAATATGTTTGATCAGAGTTAACCCTAGTTTAGGCCTGAGATCATTTCTCTTTAGTCACTTGGCCAATGAGATCCACTATATTTTTGCTTTACTCACAGAAGGCAATGAGTCTTATATCTCAGTTTGTAAGTTGTCCCTAGTATGCATAACTATTATGAACTATTTTACAGAATTGTCCTAAAATTTCTGCTCAATAGTTATCTCCTGAGTTTAGACTGATTGAATTAAAACAGCTACTGTTTTCTTTTTAAACCATGGTATCTGCTGATCATGTTGCTGTTGTTACTTTTATAAATAATAATGCTCAAATATCCTAATTTTTCAAATGTCTCAGTTGAGTCTACCTAAAACTAGACCTTTCTAGATATATGGTAGGCAGGTTTTCATGATCTGTAATTATTAAGCAAAAATTCCTTTGAGCGTTTAAGTTTCTTAAAGCTTTTGCCCTAAACCATGTTTCATTTATAATAAGAAACTTGTCTAGTTGTCTGTAATATTTATATTTTTTAAGGGATTAAATCTAAGCGGATTCTTAGTCTTTGTTATTTTAGCTCTGAAAGAGTATGTTTGGGAGAAGCATCTCAAGTCTTTCATGTGGTCCTTTGTGCTTGGGGGAGAAATGGTTGAATTTCAGCCCACCTTCCACTGGGGCTGACAAGATTAAAGAATCAAATGATGATTAGATCCTCTCTCTATGTGTGTTTATGTTATTCATAGTAAATGCTATATACCTAATCCCCCATTTATTTGTGAGAAAACTTTGTGCTTATTAGCTAAAGCTGGGAAAGTATGAGACCTATTTGCCAGCAAATGTCTTAAAATACAAAACCAGTGGAATTACCCCACTACACATATGAAATAAAGAAATACTTGGGACGCCTGGATGGCTCAGTTGGTTGAGCGGCTGCCTTCGGCTCAGGTCATGATCTCAGCGTCCTGGGATCGAGTCCCACATCGGGACTTACTTGGCGGGAAGACTGCTTCTCCCTCTGCCTCTGCCTGCCACTCTGCCTGTGTGCGCTCGCTCTCTCTCTCTCTCTGACAAAATAAAATAAAATAAAATAAAATAAAATAAAATAAAATAAATATTTAATAAAATAGTGTTTTTGTTAAAAAATGTAATCATGCCAAAGAAACAGATGACAACTATCCATTTGTAACAAAATGAAGTACAGATTATTAAAACAGAAATGTATGTGAAAGGAAGATTAAGTTGGACTTTCTTCTACATGTTATATGGCAAGAAAATCAGTTTAATCTTAGAATCAATTTGTGATTATTTTATTTACTGGCTTTGATATTAGAATCTAAAAGTATCTGAGGTAAATGCTTAGGGAATTTACTAAGAGGTAAAAGTGTACAAAAAAATTTTTTTTAAGATTTTATTTATTTATTTGGCAGATAGAGAGAGATCACAAGTAGGCAGAAAGGCAGGCAGCGAAGAGTGTGGGAAGCAGGCTCTCTGATGAGCAGAGAGCCCTGGGATCATGACCTGAACCAAAGGCAGAGGCTTAACCCACTGATCCACCCAGATGTTCTCAAATTTTTGATTATATATATATATATATATGAATTTACAAAGTATTTTTGGTTGATTTTTTTTTTGTGGGACAGATATAGTATTACTAATGTTTATCTTGCAAGAGACTGACGTTCTCATGCCAATGTTGAATGCCTTCTTATTAAAAAAAAAAAAAAAACTAAATATAAAAAAGTCCTAAAGAAATAACCAATCGAACAACTTGAGAAACCTAGAAATTATAAAGCCTTTCCATATTTGCAATAGTGACCTAGTTATTCAGAAATCTCTCTTGTACTGTGATACCTCACACTCAGATTTCAACAAAAAATTTCTTGGCCCAACTGTTTCGTGCCATGTCCTCTTATATTCCATTGTCACATGCCCTCAATGCAATTTTTGTTCAGCTTGATGAGCTGGAAGGGATCTTAATTGGGTTGGTGGAGAAAAGCCAAATTCTAGCTTTTGCATTCCACTGAGAACACCTGAGTGGGAAGATCATGGGACAGCTCCTGAACTACAGCTCCCTGAAATGAATTTCAGAGTGATTTAAAGCCTTGATCATCAGTTAGGGAAAAAATGCCATAGCTTATCTCCTCAAGGACTCACAGAATTTGCAGAAATGAAAGGGACACTAGTAATATTTTTAAGAGCTATTTTTAGTCTATTGAAATGTAATTAATGGAAACTGAGACATCTGCTTATGCAAGATCTTTAAAAATTAGAGACTTTTGGTTTAACTCCAACATGTAAGTAGCTTAGAGGTTGTCACTCTTTCTTTTAAGATAAAGCTGCACAAAGCAAAAATCAGTTACTTACTTGGACCCTTTATTGAAGTGAAGTTGCAGGACAAAGGCTACCATAAAACCTAAATGATAGGGTTCATCCAGAGACACAGTCGCAATCTGCTTTCCCTGCTGCTGAAGCCGTGAGGTGGCAGGAACATTTAATTGGTAACATTGTTTAATTGCTGGAGATTGTGTCAACTAACTCAGCAGGGACAGACCCCTTGGAACTGTAGTCTTAGGGGAGACCCACACTTCCCTGAGCCTCTGTCAGGAACCCCACCGGGTTCTCAATAAGCAGATTGAGTAAAATCTTCCCCTGAAGGGGAGGGAAAGAGGAAGCATTGTGAAATAAATGACTTTCTCCCCAACACACAAAAAGGACTATTATCCAGAAGAAAATATTTTGTTGGAGACTCTTCTTGTTGGGAATCTATTACTAGGTCCCCATGCAGGCTTGATGTCTTAGTAAGGAGAAAACGTAACATTGTTGACAGTGTCAGGGTTTCAAGGAAATAGGCCAGGAATACTGTAGTCTGAAAGGGAGTAGCGGTCAGGTGGAATTAGAGCCACTTCAGTGAAGAAGCACTAATGGAGACTACGTTCCTGTGATATAAACCCTCTAAAAGACTGAGATTTTTCATTTTTTAAATTTATTTTTATTTTTATTTGTTTATTTGGCAGAGAAAGACACACACACACAGCGAGAGAAGAATCACAAGCAGGGGGAGTGGGAGAGGGAGAAACAGGCTCTCCACCGAGCCTGATGTAGGGCTCTATCTCAGGACCCTGGGATAATGACCTGAGCCGAAGACAGACACTTAACAACTGAGCCACCAAGGTGTCCCAAAGACTGAGTTTGTTGTTGTTGTTGTTTGTTTTGTTTGTTTTGTTTTTTTGTTTTTTTTGCGAAAGAAAGCAAGAGAGCACAAGTCTGTTGGAGCAGCAGAGGGAGAGGGAGACACAGTCTCCCTGCTGACCAGAGAGCCAGACATGGGGCTCATCCCAGAACCTGAGGTTGTGACCTGAGCCCAAGGCAGATGCTTAACAGACTGAGCCAACTAGGCATTCCTGAAAGACTGAGATTTAATTGGAATATTATAGAGCCTTTTCCTTTACAACACTGCTCTACAATAACAGGTGGAATCTAGTATAAGAGCAGCAGGCTGCAACTGAAAGGAATGCAAAGCACAGACCCTCACAGAGGAAACCACCCCCCCAAAAAAATTAAATAAAAAGTTAAAAAAGAAAATAAAAATAAGACAACTAGATGAATTTGAAGCCTCTGACACTGTACCTATAGCAAATTTTAATTTAGCCTGGCTTCTAACAGTATTGACATAAATTATCCCACTAAAGGCAAAATTATTTGTTTCTATCATTCTATTACATGTCCAGTTTTCAACAGATTTCCAAGCATGTAAAGTCACAATATTAAAAACAAAACAATCATCATAACCAGTCTCAGATATGATATGATATAGGTGTTGGGATTATCTAATAGGAGATTAGTATGTTATGGGCTCCATTAGAAAAAGTCAAAACATGCAAGAACTGATTAATTATATTAGAAGAGAAATGGAAAATTTAAGAATCAAAAGAAATGATAGAATCTAAAAATGCTATAACACTACAGTTTGTCCCAGGTATGCAAGACTTAACATTCAAAAAACCAACTAATGTAACCTATCACATCAGTAGGCTAGATAAGAAAAATGACATGATCATATCAACAGATGCAGAGAAAATATTTGACAGAATCCAACACCCATTCAGGATACAAACTCTCAGCAATCTAGGAATGAATGGTACTTTCTCATAATGATTGAACAAAAAAAAATATACAAACAATTTATTGCTAACATATTTATTAATGGAAAACTGGAAGCTTGCCTGCTAGGATTAAGAATAGGCAAGGATGTCCCCTCTCAACGCTGCTTTCAATATTTTATTTGAAGTCCTAACTATCACAATATAAGACAAGAAAAGGAAATTAAAGGTATGTCTTTGGGAAAGAAGATATAAAACTCTTTTGTTTGCAGATGGTATGATTGTCTATGTAGGAAACACAAAAGAATCAATAAAACTTCTGGAACTAATAAGTAATTATCATCAAGGTTGTAGGATAGAAGTTTAATGTACAAAAGTCAATTTCTTTCCTGTACACTAATAGTAAACAAGTGGAATTTGAAATGAAAAACATATTAGCACACAAAAAATAACAAGTATAAATCTAACAAAATATGTACAAGATCTGTATGAGGACAAGTATAAAACACTGATGAAAGAAACCAAAGTACAACTAAATGGAGAGATATTCCATGTTTATGAATAGGAAGATTCAATATTGTCAAGATGTTAGTCCCTCCAAACCTGATCTATACATTCAATATGATCCATATAGAAATACAAGGACATTATTTTGTTGATATTGAACAACCTGATTTTCATAAGAGACAAAAGATCCAGAATAGTAAACACACTATCGAATGAGAAAAACAAAGTTGAAGGGCTGACAGTATACAAGTTCAAGACTGAATATAAAGCTACAGTAATCAGGACAGTGTGATATTGGTGAAACAATAAGTAAATCAATGGAACAGAGTAGAAAGCTCATAAATAGATCCACATAAATAAAACCAGCTGATCTTTTTTTTATTTGAAGTATAGTTGACACATAGTGTTACAGTAATTTCCATGATTCACTTGATTCACAAGTCTGTGTGTTATGCTATGGTGACCACAAGTGTGGCCACCCTGTCACCATATAACACTATTTCAATACCATTGTATAGTCAACTGTTCTCTGACAAAGGAGAAAAGGTAATGCAATGGAGCAAAATAATCTTTTCATCAAGTGGTGCTGGAACAAAGGAACAACCACATGCAAAAACAAAAACAAAACCAAAACAACAGCAACAAAAAAGCTTGACACAGACCTTATACCCTTATAAAAATTAACTTTAAATTCATGCATCATAGACCTAAATATAAAACCCAAAATTATAAATCTCATATAAGACAACAGGAGAAAATCTAGATGACCCCTGAATATGGCGATGACTTTTTAGATATAACACCAAAGTCACAATCTATGGAAAAGTAATTGATAAGCTAAATTTCATTAGAATTATAACTCTTGCTCTGTGAAAGACCCTGTCAAAAAAATAAGAAGACAAGCCACAGACTGGGAGAAAATATTTGCAAAAGACAGATCTGATAAAGGACTGTTACCCAAAATATACAATCTTAAGGTTCAACAATAAGAAAATGAACAATCTGATTAAAAAGTGGGCAAAAGGGACACCTGGGTGGCTCATTTGGTTAGGTGGCTGTCTTGAGCTCAGCTCATGATCCCAGCATCCTGGGATCGAGTCCTACATCGGGCTCCTTGCTGGGCAGGGAGCCTGCTTCTCCCTCTGCCTCTGCCTGCCTCTCTGTCTGCCTGTGCTCACTCGCTCCCTCTCCCTCTATGCCTGACAAATAAATAAATAAAATCTTTTAAAAAAAAAGTGTAAAAAGTGGGCAAAAGACCTAAATAGACACCTCCCCAAGGAAGACATGCTTATGTCAAATAAACATATGAAAAGACACTCAACGTTTTATGGCATTATGGAATTGCAAATCAAAATAATGTGATACCACTACACGCCTATTAGAATGGCCAAAGCCTAAAACACTAACAACACCAAATGTTGGCAAGGATGTGAAGCAGCATAAACCCTTATTCTTTGCTGAATAGGAATGCAAAATAGGACAGCCACTTTGGAGGACAGTTTGGCAGTTTTTAACAAAACTGAATATACTTTTATAACATGATCCAGTAATGGTGCTCCTTCATATTTTCTCAAATGAGTTGAAGACTTATGTTCATACAAAAACCTACTTATGGATGTCAATAGCAGCCTTATTCATTATTTTTAAAAGCTGTGGGCAACTAAGATCTCTTTCAATAGATCACTTGATAAATAAACTGGCATGCCCTAAAAACCAAACAGTAATGTTAAAAAGAAATGAACTTAAGACATAAAGAGCCATGGGAGAACCTTAAATGATTACTACTGAGTAAAGACACATATCTGAAGAGGCTACATAACACATGATCACAACCATGTGACATTGTGGAAAAGACAAAAATAGAAATTATAAAAGGATCAGTGATGGCCAGTGGTTTTTAGGGAAACGGGTGAATAGGCAGAGCACAGAGGATTTTTAAGGGAATAAAACTTCTCCTCTTGATACTATAATAGTGGATACAGGTCATTATATATTTGCCTAAATGCATAGAATGTGCAACACTAGAAGTGAACCCTCATATAAACTCTGTATTTGGTGTGATAATGAAATATCACAAATGTGCAACCCTGGTTAACCGTGGTGGAAATTGTGCTTATGTTTGAGTAGGTGATATATGGGTAATAGCTATAGCTCTGCTCAGCTTTGCTGTGTACCTAACTCTGCTGTAAAAAATAAAGCCTATTCAAAAAACAAAATACTATAACAAGGATGAAAATGCCTTTTATAGGTTCATCAGTAGACTCATGAATTGTCCACAGCTGAGAAAAGAAGCAGTAAACTGTAAGCAGTAAGCAGTAAACTGTAAGCAGTAAGCAGTAAACTGTAAGCAGTAAGCAGTAAAGTCTTCCCAAACTGAAATGCAAGGAGAAAAAAAAGAGTGAGGAAATCAACATATCATCCAAGAACAATATCAAAAAAGTATAACACCCTCGTAATTAGAATACCAGAAAAAGAGAGAAGGGAGCAGAAGAAACATTTGGAGTAATAATGGTTGAAGACGTCCTCAAGTTAATGAAACAACGAACAGCAGATCTCAAAATCTCAGACAACAAAAAGCAGCATAAACGTGAACACTAAACACACACACACACACACACTCACTTATGCATGTACACACGCAGGCACACACCCACCCTTTTGGGAATATCACATTTGAACTATAGAAAACCAAAGACAGAAAAAGTCTTGAAAGAAGCTAAGAGGGAAGAGAGGGAATCACCTTACCTAATGGGAAACAAGGGTAAGAATTACAGCCGACTTCTGAAATTTATTCGGGCAAACGAAGAAAAAGTAGAGTGAAATGATAATGGCACTGTACAACAAATGTACAACTCTACCTCCGATGAAATTATCCTCCAAAAGTGAAAGAAAAAAGAAAAGATTTTTCAGATAAACAAAAACCAGGGAAATTTATTGCCATCACACCTGACTGCAATAAGTCTCCTAAGTCCTTATGGCGAAAGGAAAATAATACAAGTAAGATGCTTGAATAAAAATATCTTTCCTATATAAAAGAAGGAGGAGGATTGGAGGAAGAATAAAGGAAAGTAAAATGAGATTCTTTTTCTCCTCCTCTTCCTCCTTCTCCTCCTCCTCCTCCTCCTTTTTCTTTGTAGAGAGAGGATCTGCGGGGAGAGAGAGAGAATGAATCTTAGCCGGCTCCACACCCATTGCAGAGCCCCCATTGAGGAGTGTGTTGCAGGGCTTGATCTCATGACCCTGAGATCATGACCTGAGCTGAAATCAAGAATCAGATGCTTAACCAACTGAACCACTCAGGGACCCTAAATTTTTTTTATTCTTAATCCATTTAAAGAAAACCATTGAAAACAATAACAATGTATTAGATGGTAGCAGCATATAGCTAAGTGAAATGAATGATAGCAGTGCCCCAAGAGATGAGAAAGAGGAATTGGAAGATTTTTGTTATAAGGTACCTACCCTAGACATGAAGGAATACAGTGTTATTTGAAGGCAGGCTTAGTTTAGTTAAAAATGCATATTGTGAACCACAGGGCAAATGTTTAGATGTAATTGATACACAAAGAAAGGATATAAAATGGTATCATATAATATGTGCAATTAAAACCAAAGCATGCATAAAAAGGGGTAAAGGCAGTGGGATCAAATAACAAACCCAGTGAATAAGAACTAGTTACAAATATGGTCAATATGAACCCACCTAAACCAATAATCACCTTAATGCAAATGGTCCAGAAAAACCAATTAAAAGATAGAGATTGCCTAAATTTATGTTGCCTGCAAGAAACTCAGATAAGTTATACTCAGAGTTATAGATCTTTTAAAAAATCAGTGAAATACTTCAAAACTAGAGAAGATCTTCAAGACTCCCTCATATTGCCTCCCTATTTTCTAAAAGAAAAATTATGCCCCATGATCCACTGCTTCTAGACTGGGACCACAATGGAGCCACGCTGAGGAAACGGACTCAGAATTTGAGACTTCTGGCTCTATCATATATTCAAGATGCCCTTTCAAAGTTTTCTTTTCTTTTGATCAAATATCAGTAAAATGGGACAAGACATTACTATTTAGACTTTTTCATTTAGTTTATAAAATACTGTAATGTTCCCAAGCTTAACCCAATTTTCTGCCTTGAATATTAAATATAACAAAGTTATGTCTACTTTTATAATGAATGAAATAAAAATATGTTTTGTGTACATTGTTTAACAAAAACCTTACTGTTTTATTTGTGTACATGGTACAAGGCTATAAGTTTAATAAAGACAGAAGGGAAATGGCAGGTGGAGGCCAGTAGTGTGCTGAAGCTAGCTCATACTGAACTCAGAACAGCTGGTCATTAAATTTTCAGTAATTCTGCAAACCAGTTGTTAAACACAGCCATTATTTAAAAATAAAGTATATAAGCTCATAACTAAGTAAATAATATTAAAAGTCCAAGTAATAAATAACCAAAACTCATCATTTCTTAATTATTTACCACATTTTACAATTATCTATACTCCTCAGGGTTTATACCAATTGCAATTGTGTGGCAAAATTATTCATTTTTGAAAACTACTCATTTGTGCTGCCACCCATCTCTTTGCAACTCTGCAGTCAAAGTCATCATTTTCAAAGCTTAAAATTGGCCATGATGGGAGCATTTACACTATGAAAATCGACATGCGCAGAATTCAGGGATATATTTTCCCCAGAAGTCTAACCGTTAAACAAGTACCAGCATATCACTGAGACTAGGGGAATACCACAAATTCGATCGACCACTGAAAGCCACATAGTCAAGCCTAGTCTGATATTATTATCTTGTATTTAAGATTAAGTTAAACTGCTTTTGTATAGGATCGGGTCCCAGTTTGGTTTGTTCTGTGGAAAAACTCCAAACAGATCAGCGCCTAATCAACTTGACAAACTTTACTTGAGCAAGTAAATGATACCTGGCGCCATTGCAACTTGCTTGAAACTATGAGGGCATAAGAAAACACGTTGAGGATGGCAGAGGAGGGAGAATAGAAGAACTCCAGTCCTTGATGATGCTGTTGACTCGCTGAATTAATTCTGAGATCATCTTCAGACATCTTGTTATATGCAAAGTATATTATTTTAAAGCCACTTTTAATTGGGATGTCTATTACTTGCAGTAGAAAGTAACCTACCTAATATACCAATTACCCTTTTTATAGATAAAAGTCAGCTAATTTCTACAGCCAAGACATGAAAGTTCATGTAAGGTCTTATTAGCACTTCTATTTTAAAAGCTCCTCTTTTTTTATTTTTAATTTTAAGTTCAACTTTGACTTAATAATAGCCTCCAGTATATGAAAGTATTATTTGAACCAGGGTTCTTTATGTGAAACATAACCAGAAAGAAACTTGAAGTGTGAACTCTCCAAATACATATTCATATAATCATGAGTATTAATGACTATGATGACTATCTGATATCTAACTTGAAATAAATACAGTTCTCCTTAGCAAAGGATGTAAAAAGATAGGTCCATTATTCAAACATTTACTAGGTTTTTCTTCTATTTGGAGGTTGTTTATAGCCATAACATATTTATCAAATATAATCAGTGAGCCTGTATCTAATTATAAACTGATATCATTTCATTAAACATCATTTGTTCAATTCCTTGAGAATTGTAATAAGCATAAAAACCACCTAGTGATCTGATTTTATACTGTTAAAGTTGAAACCCTTTAACAGAGAAACTCCATATGGGCTGAATAAGGAAGAAGTATGCACTCTACTACAACTGAAAACCCCTAACAAGTGTTACACAGAAATAAGAGGGATATAGTTCCTTCTGTGTAATGGAAGGATAGAGAGTAGTAAAATAGATTTTTTTTAAAGATTTTATTTATTTATTTGACAGAGAGAGATCACTAGTAGGCAGAGAGGCAGGCAGAGAGAGAGAGAGGAGGAAGCAGGCTCCCTGCTGAGCAGAGAGCCCAACTCGGGACTCAATCCCAGGACCCTGAGATCATGACCTGAGCCAAAGGCAGCGGCTTACCCACTGAGCCACCCAGGCGCCCAGAGTAGTGAAATAGATTTCTATGGTAAGCATGATGTTGCGTCCTCTAGTGAAAACAATAAAATTGGGAGTGTTCTAAGTCAACCTACAGTCTAAATTTCCACATTCTAGAAATAGAGAAGAGAAAGAAGAATATTAAAAATGATTCAGAATAGGTAAATAGAATAAAACAGTAAGAGCTTATACAATATTGGTTAATCTGCTTGATTTGCCTTGTGAGTATTATGGATCTGGGGGTAGCTGAAGAAATTCTTTGCAACTTCTAAGGAAGAGACTAGACTGATGCATTATCCTAAATTCAAGCTTACTCCATATGGGTAGTTCTCAGGTAACATAATTTATTATAATCTTATAATATATTTTACTATAGTCTTGTAACTGGCTCAATGTATATTAACAGGTAAATGTTTTTATGTGTTTACTCAGTCTTGTAACTGGCTCAATGTATATTAACAGGTAAATGTTTTTATGTGTTTACTCAGTCATGTACATATGCAAAAAATGTAAATTTGGTATTTTAAAGTGACAATAAAAAAACATACTTGTGATCATATATAAACACTCTAACATTAAACAAATGTATAAGAAAAGTGTTTTAAGGCATTAAACAATAACAACAAACAGTGCAGCCTGAAATCCTTGAAAGAAAATCTCACTGTAGATGTTCCACGATTGTGCTGGGTGTCTGCCTGGGATCAATTTTCTAAACTGTGACAGTGAAACAGCCTGAGGAAAGCACGGAGGTTCTATTGAAGTTAGAGCAGAGAGCAGAATTAAAAGTTGCTGAAATATCTGGAATCTGTAGGAGAACACACCAGGAAGGGTAGAGCTGAGCTGAGTAGGGATCCTTAAAGTCGCTCCTATCAAGTCTCTGGCTGAGAACTGAGCTTCCCAAGTTCAGGAGGAGACTGCAGGAAGCTTACAAGCAAGCATACGTTATGGGATGAGAGCAGAACAGAGAGACTGAAGTGTGTGCACTTTTGCAAGACATGAATGTTCCATACCCAGCCAAGGTGAAGAAACCTTGTTGATATCCTGAGCTGTCAGCTGACACACCAGAAAGACCATGCATGAAGAATATGGGGGGCATTGGCTCAGTTGGTAGAGCGTATGACTCTTGATCTCGGTACATTGGGTATAGAGATTACTTAAAAAATAAAATATTAAAAACAGAATATGGATCATGTCCTAGAGCAGGCATCAGGACACTTTTTCTGTAAAGGGCCACAGAGTAAATATTTTACGGTCTCTGGGCCATAAGCTCTCTGTTGTTTTCATGGTGTAAAACATCTATACACAACTCACAAATGAATGAGTGTGTCCATGTTCCAGTAAAGTTTTATTTACAAAAGAACTAAGTACTGGGCCAGGCTTGACTCAGACATAGAGTAGTTCCCTGACTCCTACCTTTAAAGTAAGGCCCCCTACATACCAAAGCCTAAAACTTAGTTTTGGTAATATCCACAAAAGATGCAGGACTTAGATGTTAAATCTCACCAACTTAGAGGGGCTTGAGAAACATTTTAGACTTTACACAGATATGCCCTAGCAAGCATAAAACTAAGTGAATACAGTTTCATGGTAAATAGTAATTGAGCTGATTTACTGAACAAAAATCCACAAACTTTAAAGGAAAATAACAAAATCTAGTGTATTTAAAACATATTGTCCAAATTGCCCAGTATAAAATAACATAGTTACAAGAAAGGCAAAAAAACCAAAACAAAACAAAACAAAAAAAAAAACCCACAAAAATAAAAACAAACCAAAAAAACACACAAACAACAACAACAAAAACAACAAAAAACAAGAAGTTAATATATAGAGACTGAGTGAGCTCTGGAGTTTGATTAAACAAATAAAAATTTTAAGGGAGTTGTTATGGATAATTTCAAGGGCTGAAAGAAGAAAATACCATCTTAATGATAGACAGGTGAAAAATTTAAGTAGAGAAATGAAAAGATATAAAAGGAAATAAAGTAGCAAATCTGTAATTAAAATGTACAATAACTGAGTCTGAAATTTTTAAAATCCACAACATGAGCGTCACAGAAGACTAGAAATGGGGCAGGAAAGTGTCAATGGACTTGAAGCAAATAGAGATTATTCACTATGAAGGAAGAAATAGGTTGAAGAAAAATGAACAGCACCTTAAGGGCATATGGGACAATATTATAGGAAATTACAAATGTTTAATTGAAATTCTAGAAGAAAAAGAAATTGAGAATTGATGGAGAATGTACTTAAGTAATGGCTGAAATTCCCCAAATTTTATGAAAGGCACAACATACAAATCCTTAAGAAACCCAGAAAACCCCAAGCAGAAACATAAAAAGAAAACTACATGTAAGCATATCATAAATACATTTCTAAAAGGCAAAAACAAAGTCTTGAAAGTCAACAGAGAAAGTCGAGAAACTATGCAAGGAACAAACAAAACATATTACAGCTGGTTTCTTATTTGTAAAATGGAAGCCAAAAGACAATGGAATGGCATCTTTTAAATACCTAAACAAAATACAAAACTAAATTAAAAAAAAAATCCTATTAAAACAAGATTCTATATCCTATGAAAATGTCTTTGAAAAACAATGGTGAAATGAAGACATAAAAAAAAAAAAAATGTGGGGAATTTGTTGTTAGCAAACCTGAACTAACAGCACAAAATATTAAAGGAAATTCTTTAAGTCAAAAAAAAAATTATATCAGATAAGAATTCAAATATAGTACATAAGAAATAATAAAGAATATCAGAAATGATAACTAGTATAGCAATGTAGTCAAATTAGTACAGAGGGAAATTTATATATTAAACATCTATATTAGGGAGAAAAAGTTTTAAAATAATGATCTAAGTTCCTGCATTAAGAAGATAGGGAAAAACAGAGCAAATTAAAGCCAAAGTAAAAGGAAAACAAAAAAACACAAACAGAAATTAACATTGAAGTGCTCACTTTGGCAGCACATATACTAAAATTAGAAATTAACATTGGAGAAATTAAGCAAAGCCAACAATTGGTTCTTTGTAGAGCATTAATAAAAACTATTAAACCTCTAGCAAGACTGATCAAGAAAAAAAAGAAAGGAAAAAACTCACAAATGCCAACAGCAGGAGTAAAAGAAGGAGTATCACAGCAGATACTCAAGACAACAAAGGGTAATATGGGAATATCATGAACAACTTTATGCCAGTCATTTTAAGAACTTAATTGAAATTGACATATTCCTTGAAAGAAATATAATTTACCAAAATTGACTCATTGAATTATAAAACTTTGAATAGCTCTAAATTATTAAATAAGTTGAATTTGTTAATCCAAGGCCTTCCCACAGAGAAAACTCTAGGCCCAGATAGTTTCAGTAACTATCCAAATAGTTAAGCAAGAAATTATACCACTCTTATATAAATCTTTCAAAATACAGCAGAGGAGAGAACTCACCTAACTAATTTAAGAAGTCACCATATTCCTGAAGCTAAAATGTGATGAAGACTTTACAAAAAAGATAAAATTTCACACCAATATCTCTCATGAGCATAGGTGCAAACATACTAAAAAAAAAAAAAATTAACATATCAAATCTAAAAGTAGATAAACTAATAGCATATAATAACTAAGTTTTAACCTAGAAATGCATCAAGTTGCTTCTATCAAGTCTCTGGCTGAGAACTGAGCTTCCCAAGTTCAGGAGGAAACTGCGGGAAGCTTACAAGCTTCATCACATCAAGTGCCCTCCTCAATGCCCATCCCCAGTTACCCCATCCCCCCACCTGCCTCCTCTCCAGCAACCCTGTTTGTTTCCTAGAGTTAGGAGTTTCTTATGGTTTGTCTCACTCTCTCATTTTGTCTTTATTTCCCCTCCATTTCCTTACATTCATTTGTTTTGTTTCTTAAATTCCACATATGAGTGAAATCATATGATATTTGACTTTCTCTAACTGGCTTATTTCACTTAGCATATTACCCTCTAGTTCCATCCACCCCAGGTTTGTTCAAAATTTGAAAGTGAATTAAATTCATCGCATTATCAGAATAAAAGGAAAAAAAACCACATAATCTAAATAGATACAGAAAAAGTGCTTCACAGAATTTAATATCCTTTTATAACTCCAGGAACTAAAGAGGCATCATCCTCAATTTGATAAAGGACACCTACAAAGCAAAACAAAGAAAAATAAAAAAACACAAAAAACCACCAGCTAACATCTTGTTGGCTGATAAAACATTGAATCATTTCCTCTTTAAGTGGGGAGAAAAAAAGAAGGTTTCTTCTTGCCAGTGAATATAATTAGCAATTTTCAATATTATTCTGAATGTACCAGTCAGCAATAAATCTAAACAAAGAAAAAAATTGGAAACCTCTAAAGTACACCAAAGGAATCCCTAAGGAATTTATAAAAACAATTTATTAGACTTAATAATTTAGCAAGGTCACATAGTATAAATACAAAACGTATCCATTTTATTTCTGTGCATCAATAATAAAAATAATAAAAAGTAATAAAATATTAAAAATAATAAAATGTTGGAAAACAAACAATATTATTTATAATAGTGTAAAAATAAAACCACAGAATGCTTCAGAATAAATTTGACAAAAGATAGACAAGACATCTGTATTGAAACACTGATGAGAGAAATTTAATCATGTGTTTTAGTATTGACATTTCCTGGAGTGAGAACAACAACAACAACACCACCACAATTCCAGCATCCACAGTTGTTCCACTCCCACAGTTCCCTTAACTTAGCTTAAACTCTCCTTCATTACTAAGATCTACTTTGTAGGTGGGTTGTTAATGGAATTAGAAATATAATATGTGGCACGTATTGCATGAGACACTGGGTGTGGTGCATAAACAACGCATTTTGGAACACTGAAAAAAATTAAATTTAATTTAATTTAAAAGAAAAGAAATATAATATGTGAAATAATTGGCATAGAGCCTGCATCTGACATCAGTTCAGCAAATGGAAATGATTTTGTTATTGTGATTATTATGAGTAATAAGATACAAACTGAGATGCTTGCATTTATTACTTTAGTAATAAAGAAATCATAGGCAAGTCTTTGAATAAAGCCAGCAAATGTAATTGATATCATGAATGAAGATCAATTTTTTTTAAGATTTTATTTATTTATTTATTTATTTGACAGAGAGAGATCACAAGTAGATGGAGAGGCAGAGAGAGAGAGAGGGAAGCAGGCTCCCTGCTGAGCAGAGCGCCCAATGTGGGACTCCATGGGATCATGACCTGAGCTGAAGCCAGTGGCCTAACCCACTGAGCCACCCAGGTGCCCATGAATGAAGATTAATTTTGATAATGGTGAGAAAATGAAGTCTCTTTAGCCTGTATTACTAATAAATTCGGAAGACTGGAAGCTAGAGAAAAATATATGGATGGTGCCTACATTAGTATACCTATTTTACCCCAGATCTCTATAGAATTGGTGAGTGACACAAGACTATGTCAATATGAGGGATTCTTTTCCCTCATATTGAGGAAAATAAGAAATAGGAGGAAAATGAGATAGCATGCTCCAGAACTTCTAACCCAGACCCACTGGATTCTAGAGCATACCACTGAAAACCTGTGTATCTTCAAAAATCACAATTACAGTTACATTTTGGAATGATAATCTCATTCAGGTTCCTTGAAATGCAGACTGAAACAAGGACTTGAGTGCTGGTAGTTTATTTGGATGATGATTCCCCGGAATAAGAGTGAAGGTGCGGAGGAAGTAAGATAGGGAAAGAGTCAATATAAAGTAATTTATCAAGGTTACTACTGTGAGCACTGATAAACATCCAGAATGCCTCCCAGAACTTTCTACTAACAGAAGACTAGATTATTAATCTGCAGCCTCCTTTAATGGAAGATTATTTGAGTGGCATTAAGTCCCTGACACTCTCCATTTATCCAGGCTACGGTTGCCCTAACTAGGCTGAGCAGAGTTTTGCAGCATCAGAGGACACTTTGGAGCAGAATGCAAATAGAAATGTGAAATGAGTTTGAGATGACACTCTATTAACATATGGTGGATCTGAGCTGGTATGGATGGAACTGCCCTCTGTAATGGGGGCTGGAACCAGAGATGAGCTGAGGTGATAATGATCTCCAAGTTGAAGCCCTATTTTATGAAACCAAGTTTGAAAACATAGTATAGGTGTTGTTCACTCAACTAGGGCTGGGAAGTGGATCATATATTTTGGAAGGTTTCATCAAAGGACAGTTGTTAAATTAGAATATATAATTGTTATGTTACATAGAAAAGCTTTTTATGCCTGTAGATTAATTTTCAAAAGTTTGTAAAAATATAGGGAACTCAAAGTTAGATACATACTCTAACTTCATATTCTCTGGAAGTCCAGATTGCCAAGGCGATGTGATTCAGGTTACGTAGCTAGATTTTTCTGCTGCTAAGTAGTAGTCCACAGCCGCATCACCTGCCTGAATGTCTAAATCAGTTTTGACTGGCAAACAAGTTAAATGGATGAATTCCTGGACGAGGCTGTGTCCTCCCTTCGCTCCCTCCGCTCCCTCCCCACACCTTGGAGTTACGTAGGTTGCTTCAAAAGAAATGAAAACAATTGTAGACCTGAGATACGATGTTGCTGAAATCTATCTTATGATCTAAGCAGGACCCCATTTAAGAGCCTCAAGACAGGTTTAACTCTAATGGGAAAGTTCTTCTGATTTGTTATTAGTTCTTCTGATGACCAGAATAAATACGTCTTCCCACAACTCCGTTTCTCTGATGGAGCCAGAAACTTTCCTGCCATTGACTCTTACCAAAACCAAAACCAAAATGAAAACCTTCTGCAACCCTTGAAAATCATTAGTATCAATTTTAAGGTTTGTAATTAGCTAAGTTAAGAAATAATACTTAAATATTTACATATGAACCACTTTCTCATATACCGACAAAATCATGTTTAAATTTTAATGGGAAACTATCTTATTTAGAACAATAGAAAAGGCATCAATTATTTGGAGATAGCGTAACAAGAAGAATGCCAGATGTATATGAAGAACACAAGACTTCAATGAGAAATAGAGAAGACCTGAATAAGTGTAGAAAAAGCAGAATCTTAATGTAAATACTTGATGATATAAAGATGTCAGTTCTGCCCCAAATAAGGTATGCATGAGATGGAATGCCAATCACATTTCTCATTGACTTTTATTGTGTACTGAGAAATTGGCAAAGCTATCTGGAGAAGTAAATGGCCAAGAATCAATTGAAAAAAATATTTTATTATGAATTACTAAAACACATTACAGTATTATAATAATAAAAAAGTATGGTATATTAGGTACAAGAATAGACAAACAAGTCAATCAAACACAACAGAGATCCGAGGAGTGGCTCCTGCTACTTGGATTAAGAATCAAATTATTAGTGCTATTGCCGGTGAGAGAAATAGGAAGGCTTAACAGTTAAGTACCAAAACAACAAAAATGAGTCCCCGAAATTGTATATTTATTAGAATGTGAAGAAGACCTCTCTAAGTATAAAAGCAAAGTTAGGAACCAGAAAGGAAAAGACCCACTGCTCTTGTTATAAAAATTCTAATTGTTTACATTGAAAAAATATTACCATATATAAATTAAAAAGGCAAACTAGGAAAAATATTTCAATATGTGGCACTGTGTTAATATTCTTAATGCGTGTATTCACATGTTGGTGCAAAATAAAAGATCCCAAAGAAAATAATAAAACAAAGACTACAATAAGGGCCAATGCATATGCAAAAAATGCTCAACATTGCTCAAAGAAAGGCAAATTAACAATGAGCTTCCATTTTCGGCTGAATAAGTGGGCACTTTTCTTTTCCTTTTTACATTTAATACCCTGTATTGTAGAGGTTTCTAGGGACTGGTACCTTCCTACCTTGCTTAAAATCATTACATCATCCTGGTGGCAAAGAGAACAATATTTTGCAAAAGCCTTAAGAATGTTTACCATTTGACTTGGCAGTTTCATTTCTGGGAATTGACCTCAAGGGGAAAAAATTAGATATAGACAGTGTACAAAGTTGTTCATGAACATTATTTATAGTAGCAAAAAACAAACCAAAGAAAATCAATACTGAAATGTCAGCTATGGCTTTAAGATCCTTGATTTTTACCTTGAAAGCTTTTTACCTTTGTTCTCCATTGAAAATTTCTACTCAGAAGACAAGGAGTGCTTGGGTGGTTCAGTTGGTTAAGCATCTGCTTTGGGCTCAGGTCACGATTCCAGGGTCCTGCAATCAAGCCCACAAGGACTTCTGCTCAGTGAGAAGCCTGCTTCTCCCTCTCCCTCTACTGCTCCCCCTGCTTGTGTGCTCCTCTTTCTCTCTGTCAAATAAGTAAATAAAATCTTAAAAAAAAAAAAAAAGAAGAAGAAGAAGAAGAAGAGCATCACTCCTGCCTCTGTGACCTTGTGGTCTTCTCTACATACTGCCAGGATTCTCCTTCCCGCACTGCACCAAACCATCCCTCCACTTCCCACACTAGGCTGGGATTCTTAAAGACAATGAATCTGTAACTCCCTGGAGCCTCAGTTCCCAAATGGCACCCAGAGAGAATTATAAATGATACTAATGGGCGCTCAAATACACTAGGAATCATGCTATGAACATCGCACAAGCTACTTCTTTTAATCTTTACAAAAAATCTTATGCTTTAGATGATTTTATCATTTCCATCGCACAGATGAGAAAACTCAGGATTAGCGGTTAATGAACTTGTCACATCCACACAGCTATTAAGTGGTAAAGCTGAGTTACAAGCCCATCGTACTCTATGGCTCAAATCCTTAATGACTATGAAGACATTACCTAAAGAATAGTAATACCTAACTGGTAGATAACCATGTGCTAAGCATTGTATTAAGTCCATTATATCTATATATTCATTTAAGCTTAAAAACAACCCATGAGATAGATACTATTATTATCCCCATTTTACAGATGGAAAAAAATAGGCACAGAGTAATCATATAAATCAGCCAAGGTCTTTTGGCTAGTGAGTAGCAATGCTTGAATGAAGCCACACCCATGGCTCTTTGCTGCCTTGTGAAGCCCCTACCATCTATGCTGTGCTTTGATAGCAATTTATAACATATGCTGAGCCCCTTTAGCTCCTTTAGAGAGAAATCATTCTTTGAAAGCTCGGTTGCTGACCTACGAGATGCCAGAGCAGCAGGAGAAATGCCATTTCTAAAATACAAAGGGCTACATTTCTTTGTTAGTATCTGGGGAATCAGTTCCAAGTCCTATCCCATTTAGCATATTGAATGTCCCGCCATATAGTTGGACAACTTCAGTTCCTTCAGCCAAGATGATGACTTCATCTTCTGTTCCTTCATTGGGAACGCTGTCTCCTCTTTATACTTGAACATGAAGTCATCGCAGTAGCCTGCCAGTCATAGCCCCTGCTCACTGCTTCTGAATTTACAGAATCTCGGTCTTGCATGACCTAGAATAACAACAGTTCAGCACCTGCTCGCGAAGTGTTAAAGCGCCCAATGTTCTCACCAGAAGGAAATCTGTAGAATTTAGACATGTCACCTAAGATGAAATATAGGTTCAGTAAGGTTTTGTATTCAAAGTTTTGGGGACTAATGATATTTGATTACATCCGGGACGTCTGCAGTTTCAACAACTGTAAGAGAGCAGTTGGTGAAACATTATTGTGACTAAATTGGGGTGTGAGTCAGTGAATGAGAGTATACAGCAGGATGTGGTCTTTTTGTAGAATTGCGACAATCTCTCCTGATGACAGGGTCATATGGCTCCAAAGAAATGCTTTTCTTTCATTCTTTATTCTTCCAGTCAGTAATTGAACACTGATTTGGTGCTTACCGTGTGCCAGGTACTTTGTTAGGGGTCGGATATAGAAAGCTGAGCATGACCCATTCTTTGTCTTCAAAAACCAACATGTTGGGTGCCTGTCTGGCTCAGAGGGTTAAAAGCCTCTGCCTTCGGCTCCGGTCATGGTCCTGGGATTGAGCCCCGCACCAGGCTCTCTGCTCAGCAGGAAGCCTGCTTCCTTCCTCTCTCTGGGCCTGCCTCTGCCTACTTGTGATCTCTGTCAAATAAATAAAAAAAAAATCTTAAAAAAAAATCTTGTAAGGAAGAGAGAGAGCTAATCAAACAATTGCTATATGCATTATAAATACTGTGGCAGACCGCTGGACTGCTGGACAGAGAGTTTGGAGGGTAATATAAACAGTAACAAACTCCAATTTAGGAAATGAGCGGGGGGAGAAACAGTAGGAAAGGGAATTTCAGGAAGTGGAAACTGCATATGTATGTTCCATGGAAGAAAAAGGGAAGGACAGAAAAGAGAAAAAAGAAGAAAGAAGGATCTTTCTATCTCAGCTGGTTTTTCTACAGAAGTCATAACTTGATAACAATATTTATTTAATGTATTTGTATCTTCCCGGTCGTCTTCACTTTAAAGTGTTAAAAGGTGACACAGAGGTCATACATTGCTCCTTCAAAAATAACCCTGGCACAATATGCACTAAAAAAAAAAAAAGAAAAGAAAAAAAATCAAATTGACAGGGAGAAAGAGCATGGAGCTCTGAGACTAGAACTGCTTTGAGAATTGGAAACCCCATATTCTAGATTTGACTGTTCACCACAGGGCCTTTCAGCCTTGATAGTTGCACTTCACATTCTGAATCATGGTGCTTCCCCTGTAAAATGAGGACCTTGGCTAGAGGGTGTTTAAGTTATTTTATTTTATTTTGTAATAGAAGGAAAGGAAGAGAGGGTATTAATCTATGGGTGGTCATTCTAGGAGAGAAAAGGAAGTCAGGTAGGAATGCTCTGAACGTCCAGGTCTAGGTCCATCCTAGGCACTGATTTCTGAATTTGTCCTCTGACATATTTTAGAACTAGGCTTTGCAGCTACGTCTCCTCAATATTGCAGATGAGAATGAAAGAGGGTAAGAAGAGATCTAAACAGAACTCTCTTTCAGGCAGAGGGCGATGCCATACAGAGAACTTGAGATAGAGCAGGAGAATGTCCTCAGTTCTCTGAGACCATAGATAATCACATCCTAGATCTCAGAGAATGACTGACAGGTGGCCTTGCCTGTGGCTTTCTTAGAAATAGAGATTCAAAGACTGCTACAGCTAGAGAGGACCTTCGAGTCCACCCACTTAAAAAAAGAGTAAATCAGACAAATTCCAAGAGCTATAAGATAATTACAAAGCTTACTAATTTGTGAGGTAAGGGGAAACACTACCAGTGAAAAAATTCACTGAGAAGTTTATTGAGGGGAAAGTCAGGGATTTTATATACCAGAAAGAGGAGGTCCATGGTGGTTGGATTAATGAAGGACAAAAAATTTGCACTCTTGATAAGATAGAAGCAACTCCATTCACTGGCCAGAAAAGAATCTTTGATTAGGTTCAATAGAGGCTAGAGAATTAGGATCCCTGAAGCCCATGGTCCTTTTTTTTTTTTTCACTTGATTCAACTCAATTGTGGAGAATCATAACTGTCATGATGTTTTCTAGGCCAGTGTTCATGCAAATGCAAAGCTTTTCTTTTACACAATCCAACCCCATCATTCCAGCATTGGGAAAACCAGCACCCAAAAATGGGAACCCACTTGCCTGGTTTGAGTGAGCCCCTCTCTGTGTCAGAAATCAGTTGGTATTTTATCCTTGATACTGGACTCATACTTGATCTTGATGCCTCCTCCCAGCTTCTCCTTTATATCTTTAGGTCCTTTGTATAATGGGAACCCGTTTTGTGCTCTTCTCATGTGATTTCAAAGGACTATGGAATTAGCCATGAAAATGAAGTGGACTGACCCAAGAAAGAGTGAGATACCTGATTATCTGAGTTGCCAAAGACTAGTAAGACAACCACCCGGGAGGGCCACTGTAAAGAAATGTCAGACTTCAAATGGGTTGTTTCACTAAGAGCCCTTCAAGGGACTTCAGATTCTAAAACTATGGGAGAGGACCTGTGAGCATTGTGTTATTCTAACTTCTCCTGTATCCTGGAGCTAGTATGCAAAGCAGAAACAGTGTCTTACTCATTATGTTTTAGAATGTAGCAGGTGTCCAGAAAATGCTTGCTAAAAAATGGAGTGGACACAAAATAACTGAATGAAAGCCAACAATTCTACATCTCTTTGGAAGGTTAGAGTGTGTTTTGCTCTTTACTTCCTTTTCATTTCAAAGAAACCCTCAGCTCAGTGTGGTATGAAAAGTTGCAATGCTTTATCTGTTACAGTTCTGCAATTGCATTAGAGGCCAAGTAAAGCAATGGTTCTATCAAAAAGTCCAGAAATAAGATTCAATGGCTGGTTTCTTAAAAAGAATTGGGGTTTGGGGATGGGGAGCTGAGTTCAAAGAAATATTTTGGTTTTGAGAAAAATACATTAAAAATCTTCAAATGATAAATGCCTTGGGGGGCAAGGTCTTGTCTAATCCTCTCCTCACTCCCCACCCTTGCCCCCCCCCAACAATTGGAAAGTTGAGTAACTTGAGACCTAGCAAAGGGGTATAATTTAACTCAAGTCTCCAGATCTCAAAAATTCAGAAATGTTATCAGTGAATGCTGGTATAGGGTGTGATCTTCCCAAAGATAAGAAAGATTTATACTGATCTTTTTGTGCTTGAGGAAAGCTCTTTGATTTCAAACAGATACTTGATTGCTTAAGAGGATGCAGTTTGCACACTTCTGACACTGTGGGTATTGGCTACAACGCCCCTCTGTCCAAGAAACAGCTGTTTAGTTTCCTCTAATTGTAAAGTTACTTCCTGACCCATTCTCTCCCCAAATCCAAATGAGTCCTTATCAACTGTGCTCTTTAGTGAGTGAAGATATGACTGCTGATAGGGCTCCATCCTCCAGGGGTTTATGGTCACAAAGCTTGGCAGAGGAGCTGATCAAAAAAACTGATATCCCAGCTCCAGCATCCCTACTCACCTGTCACACCACAGGACCTAGCCAGGACCAAGTATGATGTCTTTATATGAATAGTAGCTTGAAAGGTCCAGTACTGTTTCTGTTATAAGCAGATGACTCTGGCTTTGGATGTTTATTAAGCAGATAAAGCTGTTTTCTGCCCTGCATTATTCTTCCTTGAATTAAGAATCTCAAATCTTTAGAGCTGAAAGGTACTTTACAGGTCATCTTTTACTAACTCCTCACTTTACAACTGCAGAGAATAAGCCCCAGAGAGGGGAAATGGACCTCTTTGGATCACACTCTGTGATGACAGATGGGGTTTTCTGACTTCTGAAGTACCTTCCACCGTACTCGGCTGCTTCCATCAGCAACACAGAATGACAAATCTAGAGTACAAATCTACCTTATTAAAGTGGAGAAACTGAGATGCTGAAGTTTGTTTAATTTGTTCAGAGTCATACATCTACTTGGTGGCAGAGCTTGTTCTAAAAAATTTTTCCCTTAAAGGTTTTAAGGTCCACTGATTGGCTTCTGAGATTTCCACGGATTGTTTATAGGTGAAAGTGGGTCAAAGCTGTGTGCATTTGTGTGGATATTTTTCTGAGAGCATTGATAGCTCTCATTAGATTAGCAAAAGGGTCATGACCTTTTAGTATATCCTAGATTACCTGCTCTTTGCAGTAATTGTGATTTTTTTTTTTTTAAGGTCTTGTTGTCATATATGGGAAAAGTTTCTATCTTGGATTATTGGAAAAGTCTTTCCAGTAGTTACCTCCTTGTTACAGTACAGGAGAATTGAAAAATAAACATGTCCCATACAGTATGGGGCAGGGAATTGAAGAAATAGAGGAACGTGAATATTGAAAATAGATGAGGCAGGTCTATTTTCTAATCTTATACCTATTGTATCTTCATGTTTTTATCAGGGGAAGTCCTGTGCTTTTGATCTACCATATGATGGTAAGCCTTGCCTCTTTTCCTCTACCTTATTATTTTTCCCTGGCACACTGAGTAACCCAGTGTGCCAGTATTTTGAACTTGGAAAGAGATGACATTGCTTTAAGTCCAGGCTCTGTCACTTGCTAGCTTTGTGACCTTGGAAACATTGCTTTTTCTTTTCAGACTTCCAATCTCCTGGAAAATCTTTTCAGTATTTCTATATTTCAGTAGAATGAAATATAGTGCTTCCCATTATGTGAGTAAAACCAACCACATATACAGAACACAACAAAGTTCCTACAGGGTAGGTGGAATACGTATTTACTTAATCTGCACATCTACCATCGGTTGAAAGGGGGAGTCAGGCTATCCAGAGAACAGGATTCTGGCTCTGACATTAACTTCTTGTTTGAAATTGGACCAGTCACTCTCCTCCAACTTCCAACTCAGGACCTCTGTTTTCTTGACTGAACATTGATGAAAATAAGCTTTCTCGTACTTCTAGCTCTAACATTCTGTGGTCTCTTTAGCTGTCATTGCAGTGTCATGTGGATCTGTGGACATTCTTGTTATTCTATGGGTCACCCAGGGCTGCACCTTGTAGAACTTCTTACAGACACATTTCTTCAAATTGATGCTGGGTGATACCTTCAGAGCCCAAGAACTGAATATCTCAGGAAGGAATCCAGGCCTGGCTGGAATGAGGGGGTGTGGGGAATGAGGGCTCAGGCCTATTCCTGGCATTCTTAGCTGTTCTGTTACATTCTTTTTTCTCTTTTCTCTAGACCAACCCAATGTAGGTATTAGTCACTTTTGTAGAATCCCTCTATTATTAATGCAGTTGCTGATAATTAACAGAACTATTTTTAGAGGCATATATAATTCTTCTGTGTGATACCTCATATTTTCAACTAGAGTTGAATATGTTTCCAAATGTTTAAAATGTTTCTTGATGATGTTTGTTTGACCAGACACTTATATCCAGTGCATTAGGTAATGGAAAGTTAACTGGAGTTGACACTATCAAGGATTTTCATTCTCTGTTCCATCATGGCTAGCAAAATCCAATGATTTCAGTGATGCACAATATATTTAGTATATTTACTCTTAGAACCATACAAAGCTAACTAGCTTACCTTGTGAAGCAACTTAACCTCCACATTATTTACATGTTGGATTATTCTTTCTTGGGGGAAGGGAAGACTTATCTGTGCATTGTAGAATGTTTAGCAGGATCTCTGGTCCCTTTCCACTAGATGCCAACAGTTTGCCTATTCCTCAAGCACCTTAACAACCAAAAATGCCTCCAAGTATTTCCAAATATTCCTTGGGGGACAAAAATCACCTATAATCAAGAACCACTGCTGTAAGTGATTCATTGCCCAGTTTAAACTTACGGGTTCTCATCTGTAAAAGGAAAGCAACCTTTCCTTTCCTTTCCCATTCAAAGAGTCTTGAGTCTATATTACTGCTCTCTGTTTCCTATAGCGCCAGATGTTCTTTTGTTTTTCTGCTATTGTCCTTTGGTTGTCTATTACTATTTACTCTATATACATACTGGTTATTATTTATTTATTTATTTGTTTGTTTGTTTTCAGTTGAGTGACTAATACAAATGTAGAACACCAGAGCTAGAAGCATTCAAGTAGATTGTCATGCCCAAGACAAGCTCTTTACCACTATGAAAATTCTCTTACCATTTCATTAGCACAAGTTCAAAATGCTTGTCCTTATTCAAATTTTTTTTTTTTTTTTTTTTTTGGCATACATGGTATTCCATGCTTTATAATGTTTTGGTTACTAAAGCAAAACCGTATTTGCATTTAGCTATTATCATTCCCCAAATAAGCAATCATGTTTCAGGTATTTTGTTAAGCTCAATTCATACTAAAAAAAAAAAATGTTACGTTTTATTATTATCTTTCTTGGTTTTAATTAATGTATATTTCCAAGGAAAGCATTTCCTTGGATATCCTCTCCTCAAAATCCAAATTTTTTCTGAAAAATGTAAATGTGTGAAAGAGTAACAAATCTGTAATGGATTATTTCAAGTAATTTGAAGAATTAGTTAAGTAATAAAATATATATGCTTCATATAGCACTTGATTTGTTTCCATTTATGGCCTTTATTATCTTCTCACATCCAAAGAGAGGTTTATCTTGGGTATTTCTGTTGCTTTGTCAAGGAAGCCATGCAAGTGGATGCCTGAGATGGGATTGTAAGTCAGAGTTTGTAGGTAATGGGTGGCTGGAAATAATGATTTCTTGTCTTCTTTGTTTTGAAGAGGAGGGGAAATTCAGGTATTTTCTTTCCTATAATTTTTTCAAACTTTTGGAACTCCATCTATAGAGCATCACTCTTTTGTCCTGATCTCAAGACCATATTAAGTTGGTTCTAATACACCTGCTAAAGGCTGGTGTGCCAGTAATCTAATCTGTACTAGGTTTGCCTGAAGGAGATGGAGAGGATGAGTTTGACATTGGTAGCAGGGCATCCCCTCATAACTCTGAGTAGATTCTGCCCTTTACCCTCAGTGTTTTTGTCTTATGCAAATCTGATTTTTTTTCTGATTCAGTGACTCTGTCGTAGTCATACTCTTTTTCTCCCATTGTTTCATTTTTCATGGAGTCTCTTCTCCCTCTTAAATTCAGAAAGAAGATGCAAGTATATATCATTTATATATTTTCCTGGCTTTCATTTTAGAACAACATTGAATTCATTTTCCTATACAGAATGAGGAAGGGCTCCATTTTTCCACCAAGACCATTGCCTATCTGTAGTCTCTTGCTTTGTAAATATGCCACATTCCTTTTGAAATGTGGTGTAACCTACATTGAAAAGTGAGTATGGAGAGGAAGAGGAAGGTAGGAAAGAAGACAAACTGTAAATAAAAAGAAAGCACAAATATAGTCAAAGGAACTACAAATATTCCTCACCTTTTTGGTGCTAGTATTCATGTGTTTTTGTTTTTGTTTTTAATTTCTAATTCTTCGTTTCTGGTATATAGAAAGATAGCTTTTATACAGTAACCTCATATTCTGTGACTCTGATACATTAACTTTTTAGTTCAGGAGATTTATATAAGCTCTTGGGAATTTTATAAATAAACAACTATGTCACCAGTAAATGAAGGCAGTTTTATTTGTTTCTTCCCTATTTGTATACATTTTATATGCTTTTCTTATCTTACTCCACCAGTACAATTTTGAAAAGAACTGGTGAGAAAGAACATTCTTTTCTCATTCTCAATCTTAGAAAGCATCCAGTTCCTTGCTATTACATATATTGTTAGCTGTACAGATTTTTTTTTTTTTCCAAGTAGACTCCATGCTGGGTGTGAAACCCAATGTGGTGCTTGAACTCACAGCCCTGAGATCAAGACCTGGGCTGAGATCAAAAGTTGGACGCTTAACCAATAGAGCCACCCAGGTGCTCCTTTCTTATAGATATTCTTGATTGAGCTGAGGAAGCTCTCTTCTATTCTTGGTTTCTTTTATGAACATTGGATATTGTCAAATGCTTTTTCTGTATCACTTGTAATGGTTATACGGTTTTTCTTCCTTAGCCTGTTTATACAGTCAAATAATTTTTAGAAGTTTACATCAAAATATCTTTGAGCTTCAATAATCAGTTCTTCCCTCCTTTCTTCCTTATGTTTTACTTTTCTTCATTTTGTTGCATTAGAAGTGGCAGTCATTCCTTCATTTAAGATGGGGCCTCTGGGTTACACCTCATAGAATGGGTGCAGAAAGTAGTTAATGACACTTTCCTAAAGCCAGAGTGCCTGAGTTCAGTCCAGCTTTACTTTTTAATTAGCCATGAAACCATCTGTATATTATTCCTTCACTTTCCCTATCTGTAAAAATAGGCTAATAATAGGATCTATCATACTTTGAAGATTAAAAATACTGACACATGTGAAGTTCTTAGAACAGAACTATCTGCATATAGTAGATTATACAAATTTTTTTATTATTACATCTCTATCACTCACATGTTCAGCCCATTATAAGCGAATGTCTATTGATTTTACTTAAACCAAGTGGTATTTAACTTGCTGCTTGTGATAATTTATTTTTAAAATATTGAATACTTGATATCATGTTCTATTGTAGATGCAGGGCTACAGTATTGTGGAAATGACAGTGGATTATAGGAAGAATAGTATCTACTATACTTGTCTCGACAGATGCAAAAGAATAAAAGGAATAACAGACATTAATACAAGCAGATTCAATTTAACCATTATTGGATTATTCAATTTAACTGTTATTGACCCAGAGATGTGGACTATGGTTAAGTCTTACATACACAATGATAAAACGGCCAAGGTTCCTGCCTTCATCGAACTTACAGTATGACAGGAAAGACTATTTTTCCTGTTTGTTTTTTAACTCATCAATTCTTTCTTTCTGAAAAATACCAGTAAGCTCCTCCTTTGTTTCAAGAGTTCCACCCTCACTGCGTCATTTTAACACTCACAGCAACCCTCTCAATTTCCTCTTAATAACCTTACCTTCATGATGAAGAAACTAAGCCACGTGAGACATGAAAATCTGCCTCGGGTCCCAAGACCAGTAAGTCGCTTGAGCTCACTCATTTCTCTTGATTCAAAGTCATTGCTCTTTTTGTGAAGTCCGCATGTACCAGCTGCTATTTGGTGTTTGGAAAAGAACTCATTTTTATTAACTTTATGCACGTGACATTTGAATAATAAAAAAGAAACCTGAATTTAAAGTTGTAACATAGCCTTCTTATTTTTGTTGGAGTAGGAAAGGAAGCTGGAGACTACATTTCAATGATTCTAAAACACCGAGTTTGGATTTAGATACTACAAATTAATCATCCAGTTGTCCATTGTTTTGTCCACAGAAATGAGGTGAAAAATCCAGAATAACTAAATGATAGGGAAATAGGACTTAGTTATAATTCACCAACATAAATTTGATATTTCTGAGTAAAAAAAAAAATGGTATTATTAATATATGTTAAAAAAATTCTGGAGTTTGCAAAACTATAAATCTGTATTCTAACATAGCTTTTTACACAGCAGCATTGGTTTGTTGAAAGCCACTTTTGTTTATTATATAGAGAATTTTAATCTTCTTTTTTTTTACCTGAAATAAAAGAGAAAAATAAATAAATCCTCATATTTAAAATTTTAAAGCTAAGTAGTTAATTAAGCTTGAATTGTGATACTTTACACATTTTTTTACCAACTAGCTACGAAAGGAATTTATTTAAGTCATCCCAGTCTTGCCCTAGAAAGAGAAGTTTTATGTGCTGATGCTGTTTTGTGACTAGGAGCCACTTGTCTGACCGCAGTACAGCGTGGATAAATCCCCTTGTATCTTTTAGAAGCCTTACTTGCTTAATCTTCATGGACACATGAAGTGTCTGGAGTGAGCCTTGATAAAAGGTGGATCAAAAGGTTGTGCAAGAATTTGAGGTTAAATGCTTGCCCAGAGGCTCCTTTTGGTTGAGGATCCTTTGGTTTTTCTAATTGAGGTTGTTAACTGGCAGCCGTCGAAACAACTATCAGTGATCCGAAACACTAGCAGCAACAGTTTTCTGACTTAGGTAATATGGACTTTATAAAAGAGTGGTGCTATCATTCACAGATTCTGTTTCAATATGCATTTATTGCACACCTTACTCTGACTCAGGCATGGTGTATGGTACTCCCTGTTCTGTCTCATTTTGCTGTCACTACATCACTGCTGTTTAAGCATTATTATTATCTCAAAATTACAGATGAGAATGGAAGTCCCATTAAATAAATAAAGACCAATAAATAGCATAGTGATTTCCTAGTTACAAATGCAGGACCTCCAGCATAGGGTTGGTAGAGAGATAGGTATCATGGCTTGAGTGTTATATTCCCATTCAGTATCAAATATTCATGAGAATTATTGACTGGGGAGCCAATACAGTAGTTGTGACAAAGACATGTTTTATGCCTCAAGGTGAGCCTTTCATTTTCATCTTAACACTGATATACTTGAATGAGAAGTCTTGATACACAGAGAGCTACAAACAGGGTCATCTGGCAGCACTGACTTCTCCACTTCTTGAAGTTAAGAGAGTAAGCTCTCTTACCCCCTCTAAATATTCCACGGATGGTTTTAGGAATGATTATGGTGTGGTGATAATCACAATATACCATTCTAGGAACACAAAAATCCTTGGGTCATATTAATATTTCCAAATCTTTTTGACAGTTAATATAGCACGGAATTAATGAATGCAGTTAGGCAGATTATCAAAGTCCACCCAAACCAAAGAATCTGTGATTTGTGATTTCATAAAGGGTAGTTAAGATTGGTATCAGATTGGTATCCAACTTTCCTAAAAAGAGAATGAGACTTTGAAACAAGAGATGGACCTCTATATAGGTTTTACATGTAATAGCATATCATGTGTTTATATATAATAGCAAAATAAAGTTTGAGGCTATTATCCTTCCATGATTTATGATGAAAGAGATTGAATAACAAAGGCTCTAGAGATTACTTTAAAACTACTTGTTCTCTTCAGCTGCTTGGAGCTAAACAACTCCAGGACTCAGTTTCCTCAACTGTAAAAAGGAGAAAGTAAATTTTACCTGTCTCATATGATGTGAAGATTAAATGAGCAAATGTATATAAAAGTATTTATAGAATCTAGCACAGAGTTGGTCTCAGTAAGTGTTATTATTATCATTGTGCATATTATTGTATTGGCCTTCCAGAAAGCCTTTGTTTTTTGTTTTTGTTTTTAAGACTTTATCAATTTATTTGAGAAAGAGAGGAGAGGGTAAAAGCAGGGAGGGGCAGAAGGAGATGCAGACTCCTGACTGAGCAGGGAGCCAGCGGAGGGGCTGGATTCCAGAAAACCAGGATCATGACCTGAACCGAAGGCAAATGCTTAAGTGACTGAGTCACCCAGATGCCCCTCAAGAAAGCCTTCATATAGCAGGGCGACAACTCCAATAATTGATCCTAAAGAGTTACGTGTGACAAAAGGGAATTAAGAATGTGTCTATTTCTGTGAGATTGTAAAGGCTATGAAAATTCCTCTCTTGGTATTTCTATAAAACTCACAGTTAAAGAAAGAGATAAAACAGAAATTTAAGTGAGGCATACCTGCTACGAGTGAGAGATCATGGGAAAGCCCAACTGATTATGGGAAATGATCCTCCAGGAAGCCAGATAGAGGAGAATGAGAATTGACTTATAGTAATGTGAGGATTTATATAATGTTTAAGCTGAGCAGGGAATGTGAGAAGAATGTGAAACAGTATTTTTTTTTTTTTTTTGGATAACATTTACTTCTATAGAGAATGAAAATGGAAAATTAAAATCACAAGTTCACAAAGCACAATGGAAAGAAGCTAGACTTGAACTTGCCAATATGAGACCAATCCTCTTTCTGTCATTTTCTGGCCAAGTGACCTTGGATGGTTTGCTCATTGTCTCTCTATTCTTTTACATGCAGATCAACATAAATGCACCATTTACTCTTCATAAGTTGGATAAGTGGGTAACTCTTCTTCAGGTTTGAAATTCCTGAGTATGAGTACACCGTTTTATGAGCCCTTGGAGAGATAATCATAATCGTTAATAGTATAAGGGTTTCCAAAGAACTTGCCTCAAATTAGCACTGGTGGACCTATGCTTGTCGGTTAGGGGGACCTGCTGAATTGGCTTTGGGCGCTGCCTGGTTTTGGAGCTGCCTAAGTGAGTTGATTATCAAGCTTCCAAAGGGCATCTGGTTGTTTTAGTAGTTTCCCTGGGGGAATTAAAGGTTTTAACTGGATGTGAAACATCAGACAGAAACTGTGGGGAAGATTTATTGACAATGAATCTCAACTTTCCGAAGGTTCATTTTGAAACTAACTTCCTTCTCACTCAAAAATGATTCAGATTTGAAACCCTCCAGGGGCCTCTTTGTGACTTTAGAGCATTAGGGAGCTTTTTCTTTGCTGTCATAGATTATCTCTCCATTGTTTCTTGACTTGTTGAAGGGGAGATGTGATTGGTAAGTCGCCTCTTCCCTAGGGCCTCACATTCTTTACTCATTCAGAAGATAAGTAGGACTCCACAATGCATTCCACAAAGCTTTCTCCCCTGCCTGGTCCCAAGGCAACCGGCATAAGCCATGCCAAGGGTATAATGAGCAGGGTAAATGCCACAGGGAAAGAGCCAAAAGAGAAGGCTGAGGTTGAGCCTTGCTGAGAGTTGCCATGACTGCTGCACTGTTTTTAACTAAAGAAACAAGACTGAGTGGAACAAAAAAGCACAAACTTGAAATTGAGTCTTAGCTCTGTCCTTTGAAATGTGATCTTGGGAAACTTAACAAACTTTTGTCCCATTCCTTTTTCTCTTCTGTAAAGTATGCACTGAATAATTGGTCTCAAAGTGTTATTGACAGTACTATGTATAGAGGATAGTAGAAAATTAATAAATCACATCATTAACAATAGTTATTAAGACTAACTCGGGCAGTATGTGCCTGGCATTATGCTCAGTACCCCATATGTCTTTTCACATCCATCCTCTTGAAATCTACACATAGATCCCTTGTCACTTCTATTTTGCAGATGAGAAACTCTTCGTGGTTGAGGTTAAATAAGTTCCTCCCAGCCAGTAGGTGAGTGGTGCAGTCAGAACCAGAACAAGGGCTGACTCTAAATCCTACCTTATATCCATAAACAACTTTCACTGTTGTTGTTTTCAGGGGTCCCAATATAGAAGTCTGCCTATATGAACAGGGAAAGAATAGGCAGGTGGCCACTAGTCTGAGAAGTTTATGGTGGGATTGAAAGGAAATGTAGAAGGAATGTTTAGGGGTTTAAATAAAAGTAGTTTTCAGAATCCAGCTCCTTAAATTCTAACACAGAGAAGAGACAGGAAGTGTACCAGGGCTCCATATTTTGGTCACACAGTCGTCAATCATCCACAAGAGAACTTAGAGCTCTGTCACTTGTATTTTTTTCTCAAAACAGAAGGAAACGAAAGCTCAGAAAGTGGTCATGATTTATCCAGAGTTTCACAAGTCAGTTGTTAGAAGAACTAAGGCCGGAACGCAAGTTTCCAGCACACTTTGGGCAACCTCATCTCGGCCTCTAATGGAGGGACCACAATTAATGAGATACCCTCAAAATCTCTAACAAAAATTTTCTCACTGGAGAAAACCTGATAGTAGCCACTTACGCTTTAGTGTGAATTAAAGGTTCTTTGTTGTTACCTATCCTGGAGACCATTTCTCTGGTTTCCTATTTGGACAGCAAAGGCACACACAACTTCTGTCCACTTTCCAACCAGATTTTTACTTATACATTAGGCTAGTCTTGTGCAATAGAGTGAAAGGAAGAAGAGCCTTGATGGTGGCAAAGTGGTCAGTATGCTGGAATGTGTATATGTGTTGCTATATGTGTGCATGGATGTGTGGGCATTTATGTCTTGCTCTGACTCTTCAGAGGTTAAGGAGAGGGGGTCATTTGGCTCATGCTATTTTTCTTCCCCCAGAGCTTTTTCTGGTTCTCTACATGGCGATATTGAATTAACATTTTAAGCTTCAGTTCCCATCACTTCCCTTGTGAAGCCATTCACAGCTTATAAAGTAGTTTCTTCAGCTTTCTAGACAGACCAGTACTTAGATAACATCTATCCACCATTCAGATCTCGGTCTAATTGTCACTCTCAGGGAAACACCTTGACATGAGGCTTGGGGCCCTCTAATGCATGCTTTCACTGTGCCCTGTCTTCTTTTTTTCATGCACTTGTCAGAGTTCTAGGAGAGCAATTACTGTGTCTCCCTGTTGTCTGTTCCCTCACTAGGCTCTAAGTTGAAGGAGAGACAGGTCTCTTTTGTCCAGAACTCCATTTCCTCAGGACCTAGTATAGTGCTTAGCATAGAAGAATCACTCAATAAATATTCCTTGATTGAATGCGTAACATGCGTCACTTTGTACTGTACATAAATTTTTGCACTTCTGGCACTATTATTGCATTTTGCTGCTTTAAAGTTCAGTATGTTGTTGGCACTTAGAAAAATTACACAATACCATTTTTTAAATTTAAATTCCGGTTAGTTAACATACAGTGCAATATTAGCGTCAGGTGTACAATTCAACGTTTCCATACAACATACAGTGCTCATCACAACAACTGCCCTCCTTAATCCCCATCATCTGTTTAACCCATCCTCCCACCACTACCTCCTCTCTGGTAATCGTCAGTTTGTTCTCAGCTATAGCTAAGAGTCTGCTGTTTTGGTTTTGTCTCTCTTTCTTTCTCCCCACCATGCTCATTTGTTTTGTTTGTGTATACAGACACACACACACACACACACACACACACACACAGAAACACATACACAACACGTCTTCTTTATCCATTCAAGAGCTGATGGACATTTGGGCTCTTCCCATAATTTGGCTAGTGTAGATAATGCTGTACAATTGGTGGGTCATAGGGTAGTTTTATTTTTAACTTTTTGAGAAACCTCCATATTGTTTTCCATAGTGGCTTCACCAGTTTGCATTCTTACCAACAGTGCCGGAGGGTTCCCCTTTCTCCACATCCTCTGCAACACCTGTTATTTCTTGTATTGTTGATTTTAATTCTGACAGGTGTGAGGTGGTATCTCATTGTGGTTTTGATTTGTATTTCCCTGTGGATGAGTGATGCTGAGCATCTTCCCATGTGTCTGTTGGCCACCTGGATGTCTTTTTTGAAAAATGTCTATTTATGTCTTCTGCTCATTTTGTAATTGGATTGTTTTTGGGGTGTTGAGTGTTATAAGTTCTTTATATATTTTGGATACTAATCCTTTATCAGATCAAGGACTTGCAAATATCTTCTCCCATCCTGTAGGTTGATGTTTTTAAGACTTTGAGACAAAAGAGAGAGGGCCAGGAAATGAAACAGATGTAAATCACCTATCTCAGGAAGTGTTAAAGACTTAAGTTCTCATTAGTATGCAGAATATATATCTCAGAATGAGCACTATTAACATCAAATAATAAATCATTCCATAAAATTATTCCATATGGTAGCATCCTAATTTGTAACAGAAATATCAATACCACAAGAGTGGTATCATCATTGCTAGGTAGTTGGGTGTGTGAATGCCTATTTATTTCTGTTGAAGAGGAGGAATAATAGCAAGGCACTACTGGGGAGTAGGAAAAACCCTATGACCTAGAAATAAAGAAACAAAGGATTAGCTCTTATCTAGAACATGGTGTCCTTGAGTATGTTCTCTTCCCTGGGGTCTCATGTATGCAAGGAGAAGGTTAGTTGGTCTAGGGTTTTTATCTTAAATAGAACTTTTCTTTTTCCCCAAATAAAATTTTACTGGGAAACAGAGACAACTTCAATGAATACAAGTAGAACTGCTTTTCCTCATGGAAGAGAAGAAATAAACACGGAGGGACAAGCATTGGACAAGATTATCCCAGGACTCTTTCCCTCTAACATTCTGCAATCTGTTAACCCAGGAGGATCCAATCCAGGTACACCTTAGAATTGCCTGGGGAGTTTGTAAAAATCCTGATATCTTTACCTAACCTCTCCAAATTCTGATTTAATGAATCTGGAACCTGTGTACTAGATATGTAATATGTATGTATGTATATATGTATGTATGCAGGTATGTATGTATGTATCTATCTATCTATTATTTACATAGATATTTTACAGCTTCCCAGATCATTCTAATATGCATCTGGGGTTAAACAAATGTATTAATTTTCAGACACACCCCTTCTGCACAACCGCTCCATATAAACTGAAAGATCAAACATTTAAGTGCCAGCATATTTCAGTGATATGAAAACATTTCAAAGTTAACATACTCTTGAAAGTCGTTCTTACAGAGCAAGTGATTGTCGACCTCATAGAAACTTTTGCCATATTTATATAAAATATATTTCAGCATCCTTTATTCTTAGTTATGTTTGGTGTTGCTTAACAGATGTTGCTTACCACCTGATGTGGTACCTTAGCATAAAGCTGCTACCTTTCTCACCTGGAGAGGTCATGCCTCCCACCCTTGAGTTAAATCAAAACCTCCAGTGGTCTAGAGAGTGTGTAGAGTTCAATTAAAAAAAAAAAGGTTTAATATAAGACATAATTTTATATCTGGAAAATTGACAAGGAACCTACTGTTTTCCGACTCTCTTAAAGGAAAATCCTTCTAGGAGTACAGTGTATTCTCCAGGTCTATGAAAGAACTATTTTTATGTGCCAAAACGTAGAGAGGAACACCGGTATAGACTTGGAAGGAGATCATCTGCCACTTTAGATTGTTTCCACAAGGGGGGAAATACTAGTTTGCTTTGGATGAACTCAATGCCAGCAGTCCTTTAACAGTAGTTGTGGAACTTCAGAGCCTAGAACATCTGAAAAAAAAAGGCCAACATTAACCTGGCTTGCAAAACTAAAGAATTTCTTGGGGCACTTAGGTGGCTCAGTCGGTCAAGCATTTAACTCTTGATTTTAGCTCAGGTCATGATCTCAAGGTGGTGATATTGAACCCCACATCAGGCTCCGTTCTCTCTCTCCCTCTGCCCCCACCTCAAAAAAAAAAAAAAAAAAAGGAAAAGAAAAAATCAAAACCGAAGAAGAATTTATTAATTCCATATTCTCCAAGCATGTCTACTAAGACATGGGTTTTCTCTCCTTGCTCTCAAATAAGCTTTTTAAATATGGAGAAATTCTATAGAACACTGTAATATTTCCTAGTCACTCCCTAGTTTCAGCATTACCATCCCCTGATCCAAATAATTTAGCACACAGGATGACAACTGCAGCAAGCATTATTTTGGCAGGAAAATAGATCAGCTTACCACTGTGACCTTAGTCCTTATTTCTAGGTTTGCCCTAGAGACTCTTCCTATCTTCTGCCTGTGGGCTCTCGGCATCTTGTGACATGTCAAACTATACATCTGATGCTGGTGTACTTCTCCATCTAACACCGATAAATCAGACCCAGAATTACCTAGATCCTACTATCAGCCAGGCAAAAGGTAAAACTCTCAAAGACCAAGGAACACAGGTTATCAGCAGCTGTGTTTAATAGATAAGGTAGGTCCACAGAGAGGGCTTGAAATATTGCTGAAAGCAGAGTGGTTCTGACTCCAGAACCCTGTTGCCTCGTGGAAAACCCAAACAGGCCCCCAAACCCAAGCTGCTTCCCAGCTTGCAGAGGGTCACACACACGACAAGATCCTCAACTGTGTATAATATAGGTCTTGCCTCATTTGCTTCATTAGATTACCTTGAAAGCACTCTTACTAGCTCACTTTCATAAGATTTTAGCAATGTGTAAAGAATTTGAAACTTGGGACGCCTGGGTGGCTCAGTTGGTTAAGCAGCTGCCTTTGGCTCAGGTCATGATCCCAAGCGTCCTGGGATCGAGCCCCACATCGGGCTCCTTGCTCAGCAGGGAGCCTGCTTCTGCCTCTGCCTCTGCCTGCCATTCTGTCTGCCTGTACTCGGCGCTCTCTCCCTCTCTCTCTCTGATAAATAAATAAAATCTTTAAAAAAATTTTTTTTAATAAATAAATAAAGTAAATTTAAAAAAAAAAGAAAGAATTTGAAACTTGCTGATAATTGTTGTCAACCTTGGTTATATTTTAGGACCATACTAAGTTATGATAACTTTCTTCAAAGATTTATTTATTTTAGAGAGTGGGGAGAGAGCATAAGCAAGAGGGACAGAGGGAGAGGGAGAGAGAATTCCAAGGCGACTCTTGCTAACACCGAACCCAACACAGGCCTTGATTCTATGACCCTGAGATCACTACCCAAGTCAAAACCAGAGTCAGACACTCAACTGAACATGATACCCAAGTGCCTCAAAATTTTTAATAGCACCGTTTTGTGATAACATTGGCTAAAAACAGAATTTTTTTTTTAAAAATCTGTTAGTTTAGGACTCCAGCAATTTTAACATTTCTATTTTCATGTTTCCTTCCAATATTTAGCTTAGATGCTTGCATAATATTTGAATAGCTATAATTATAGCACAGATAAATATATCATATATATACATTTAATGTACATATTAAAATATGTGCATTAAATAATGTACATAATAAATGTACATAAATATGTATATAATACATAATAATATGTACATTATTAAAATATGTACATTAAATGTATCATATACATACTTTTCTGAATTTCCCAGAGTGATCTTTTTAATGACTGCATGTAATAGTATAAAATGTAGGGGCGCCTCGGTGGCTCAGTGGGTTAAAGCCTTTGCCTTCAGCCCAGGTCATGATCCCAGGATCCTGGGATCGAGCCTGGCATTGGGCTCTCTGCTTTGCAGGGAGCCTGCTGCCTCTGCTTACTTGTGATCTCTGTCTGTCAAATGAATAAATAAAATCTTAAAAAAAAACAAACTTTAATATGTAGAGTTCCTGGTAGATAATGAAAAAAAATAGTCTTTCATGCTGAATTTTAGATGAGTTATATTTTTTGTGATTATTAATAATAGTCATGATCTGTGTACATTCATATATTTTCTTTGCCTCAAAGTTTTTCCTTGGAAATAACTCCAGGCATAGGTTTGCTGTCTCAGAAAGTATGGATGTGTTTATGATGATAGTACATTAAAATTTTTGCTTTTAGGTATTTCATAGTGAAACCTTATTAAGCAGAATGCCATTAATTTAAAATTTAGATAATTTTCCCAGAAAATTATTACTTTTAAAATAAGATGATCATATTATTATAAATATTAAGAATATTAAAATAATATCATAAATATTAATGTTTATATTAAATACTATATAATATTAATATTAAATAATATTATCATAACAATATTATAAATATTAACACTCACATTATAAGCATTGTAACTTAAAAATCAGAAATGCAAATAAAAACAACAATGCCATATCACCTCATAGCTATTAGAATGGCTGTTATCAAAAAGACAAGAAATAACAAGTATTGTTGAGGATGTGGAGAAAAGGGAACACCTGTGCACTGTTGGTGAGGATGTAATTGATGCAGCCACTATGGAAAACAGTATGAAGTTTCCTCAAAAAACTAAAAATAGAACTAGAATAGAATCCAGCAATTCACTTCTGGGTATTTATCTGAACAACAGGAAAACACTAACTCGAAAAGATTTAGGCACGCCTATGTTCATTGCAACATTATTTATAATAACCAAGATATGGAGACTACCTGTACTCACAATGGATGAATGCATAAAGAAGATGTATAAATATATACAATTGAATATTATTCAGCCATTAAAAAAGAATGAAATCTTGACATTTGTGACGACATGCCTGGGCTTTGAGGGCCTTTTGTTAAGTGAAATAAGTCAGACAGAGAAAGAGAAATACTTCTGTAAGAATATTTTTAAAAAGGAAGAAAATAAAAATAGCAGAACTCATAGATACAGAGAATAGATCTGTGGTTACCAATGGTAGGTAGGGAAAGGTAAGCAAAATGAGTGAAAAGAGGCAAAAGCACAAACTACTAGTTATAAAATAAATATATCATGGAGATACATTGAATAGCATGGTGATTATAGTTAATAGTACAGTATTTCAAATTTGAAATTTGTTAAGGGAGTAAATCTTAAAAGTTCTCATCAAGGGAAAAATTCAATAACTATGTATGGTGATAAATGTAAAAGAGATCTGTTGTGGTGATCATTTTATAATCTATATAAGTATCAAATCATGTTGTACACCTGAATTTAATATTTTATCTTATGTAAATTATATCTCAATTAAAAATAAAACTAAAGTAAGTAAAACAAATTTACAACCCATTATATACTTAAAAATTTTTGCTATACAAATGTAAGTAGAAACTTACTGCTAATTAAAAACAGATTTTAGGGGTACCTGACTGACTTAGTCGGTAGAGCATAAGACTCTTGATCTTGGGGTTGTAAGTTCAAGCCCCACGTTGGGTGTTGTGATTACTTAAAAATAACACCTTAAAGAAAAGAAAGAAAAAATATAAATTTAAAAATGTATCTTAACTATTCTGTAGAATGGTCTTTCAGTATCTTTGGTCACTAGTCATAATAAAAGAATGCTGTTTATATAGCATATGTGTACTGTGCACACATAATCATCTATAAGTTGAGCCACAAAATTTCATAAAATGATACTTACCCATACTATGTGCAGGGGGATCTGATATATTCCAGTTATTCCCTTGTGATTTATCCCATTCCAAAGTCATCTCTAGTACTTACATAATTGCTCATTCTCTCTCTCTCATTTCTTAAGTTGGCATTAGCCCTCTAAACTGACTTCATGATCTTGATCAGTAGATTAATAATCTTTGAAAACAGTCTTGACAATAGGTACAATATAAGAAAATGATTTACTGACATTGAACTCCAATAACTCTATGCACTATCTTTAACTATTTCACCAATTTTGGCAAATAATTTCTCTGTCAGTGTTCGTAGTTATGAGAAATATATTCTCATAGTAGTTAATTCGTAGTTATGAGAAATATATTCATTTACAGTTACCAATACAAACTTGTTGTTTTGTGAACAAAGATCTAAAAGAAACCACTATCTTTTGGTTTCCTCTTTCGTTCATTAGCCAGAATCTGTTTTTCATTTCTGTCACTTGTAAATTTGATGCCAAAATCCACACTCTGACCAAGGGCAAATAAAAATCATTTGGTCTGGTTGCTTAATTTCTTCACTGGCCTGAATACATCTAACCTCTGAGGAAAACCTCAAAAGACATAGGCTTGCTGGGGTACGGTATGCCAAGGTGGCTGGGAGTGCCTGACATAGAGCAGATCCTTAGAGTGTGTTTGCTGATCACAGATAAACAGATTACAAAAGGGAGAACTTGCAGGAGTGTGGGGAACAAACAGGCCAATGACCATTATAAAGAACTGTGATGTTCTCCAACTTCTAATCTAAATGGCCTTTTTTCCCCACAAAAGAGTTGAATCTTTTGAGTTAGTGATAGCTTTACTTCACAAGCCTCTGGCTAACATGAAGATTACATTTCTGTCTAATGCTTTCATCGTTCCTGTGTGGTATTATTTTTCTTTTTTCTATTATGGTTATAAAATCTAAAGCTAAAGTATAATTTAAAAGATTAACTTGTCTGTGTTTTAAATTCATCCTTATTTAATAGTGCTTTATGTTATTTATTCTCAATTAAATATAGTGAATAGCACATTGGTTTGTTTTTTCTTTATTTAAGAATCACAGTTGCTTTTTTTATTTATGATGTCTTCAGTAAATATTTCTTGAATTTTCAGTCTTTGATTTATAACTCTGAGGAGGATTTTTTGAGATAATATGGGGAAAGCTACCATAAGGAATGATAAAAGTCAAGGATTATAGGTCTCCTTTAAGGATTTGGGTCATACAACTTAACCCTTGTTCCTGTTTTCTCTATCCATAGGATGGATACTTGTGAACTTATATTGTATAGGAATGCTTTGGAAATGAATAAGCGTATGAATTGATAAATGCTTTGAATTATTAAAATAAAGACATCATTATCATATCATTTACTTAGGAAGATATCTCAGACATCAACTACTTACTCGAATTTATTATGTTTTCAAAAGAAGTCTATTTTTCACTGGACCTACATGCTACTATTAAGTCATGGAGGTGTATGGATGTGTTGGGACAATGGGGTGAAGGAGGAAAGGTAAAGAGAAACCACACTGAATGTCCCTAGGTGTCAGACCTTGTAAACATACTTCCTCAGGTTAACCCTCCAACAGCCCCAGTGGATATAACCTATTATCCCTCTGTCATAGAGGAGGAAAATATAGCTCAAAGAGCCCACATTAACTTGTCTGTTTTTCAAGATATTTAAGTTACTGCCCTAGGATTTGAACCTTACTACAAAACTCAGCTTCACAGGACACCACAGTTTTCTCACCTTTCAGATTGCTGCTTTGGAAACGTCTGTTTGCAGCTAAAATAGGAAAGGGCAGGGCTAATTTAATTAAAAGAAATAATTTATAATATTATCCCAAGAGATTTCTTTTTTCTCTTCCCTCAATGTTTCCATTACAATTTTAGCTGAAGATCTGGATCATTTCTTATTTTATCTTGCAATTTTGGCCACTCTAGTTCCTGGACTTACAAAAATATACTTGCTAAAGTTGAGTTAAAGGGCAAGACTTATACTGCAATTTTTCTGCTTGGTTATTTGTGTAATTAAAATGATTGTTCTGGAGAGTGACTGAAGGTTGAGCCGGAGGAGGGCAAAGGAAGGAGGGGCGGCTTGACAGAGTTAGGGAAATTCCAGAGGACATGATTGCCAGATTTCCTGCTGACCCTTCACTGCCAAACCCCGCCTCCTGCTCTTCTTGCACAGCTGTGCGGTTCATTAAATAGTGATGTCTACAAATCACAGCAGTGGTAAAATGCAAAGCAGGGGGAATTCCTGTGCACGGGTCGCTGCCAAGTTCCTAGAGTTTTAACAGCACACTCACCAAACTGCTTCTCTCTCCCCTCCAAAAACTATAAATAAATTCAATATCAAGAGTGTATTCATCAATTAGAGTGCCTCTCTGTTCTCTTGGAGAGTGTGAAGTATTGTGTAAACACATCAGTAATGGTGGCCAAGTCTAAGGCAACTAAATCTGGGTGGGTCTTATGTTGTCAGAGATAAGGCTTTGACCTTGATGTTGCTACCAGTCTTTTAGTTGAGACAAGGACCATGACCTCATCATTTGAAACATAGATTTTCCTGTCCATAGTTTGGGTGTAGTGCTTTTCAGAAACCTGCCTTATAGAATTTAAAGTCAAGAACCCAGTGGCTACTGTTCAGGAGAAGGATGACACAAAGGTCAGGGTTTAATTCAATGGTATGGACAGGATATATTTGTGTGTCCCTGTCTGGCACAGTGCTGAGGGTGGTGGGGGATGAAAATGTAAGAAAAAACTAATGTGCGCTAGTAGGACTGGCGTGAGCTGTGGCTCTGACAAATGGTAGACAAGTGCTGTTAAAAAGGTATCATGAGAAGGATGGTAAGAAAAAAAAAATCGTAAATTCTACCTGAAGGGATTGGAGAAGATTCAAGGGAGGAAGTAATATTAGCTCCATGTCTTTAAAGATAAATAAAGACAGAGGCACTTCAGGTGGAGGAAAAAAAAATTTTGCAAAGGTACAGAGAGTAGAATTTAGTGAGGATGATAGTGTTGCCTTATGTTAAGGTGGTAACATTATGACTATATTATAAGATGCACAATATTAATTATCTGGCAATTAGAAAAATAATAACCTACTTGCCTTTATGCAGGCATATTGTCTTCAGTTGGGTCCATCTGTTTATTTTATGCCAGTTGGATTCTTCATTGATGTTCTATGTCTTGTGCTTATGGGCATTTGAATTTGTGACCCCTGGGACTGAGTAAAAAGTATGAGTGAAAGAGGTGGGTTGGTGGAATCTCTGTAATAAGAGACCATTGGTCTGGGTTTTAGTAGATGGACAGAGAAAAAAAACAAGAGTATGAAGGATCAAAGTAGAGAGGGTCTGGAGGCCCCAGGAAAAAAAGTGGTAGCTAGCAGGTAGGCAGAACTTGAGTTTTGTTTTTTGTTTTTTTGTTTTTTTGGAGAGTTTTAGGATCCAAGCTGGACAAGGAAAATAGAGAGCAATTCAAATTAATGTGCATTTATTGAAGTCATGCCTTGCACCAACATTACTCATAGGTATGGTGGTGGATATTGAGATATATCAGTACATTGTCCTGATGTTATAAGTTACAAGGAATGGAAACAGACATGTTAGCAACTATTGCACAAAGCAGAAGACAGTAAGAGCTAGTAGTTTGCCATGGAAATATGGAAGATAGATTTATTTTGACTGGAGAGGGTTGGGAAATATTTCTGAAGAATTGTATTGAAGGTGAGATATAAAGATTAGCTAGGCCACTGATATGTAAATGACTATGATTGAAAGAAAGCAAAATAAGCAAAAAAGGAGGCCATAAAATGCAAGAAGTATTTCAGAAATTAAGACTAGGTTATGAATTGTATTTTATTATAAGATTAGATCATCAAGCATCTTCAAAGTTGTGCCCTTGAATTTGGACTTCAAATTTGATAGGGAGCCATTGAAGATATCTGCTATAATGGGGTTGATTTTTAAATTCAGGGGTTCCGGGGGGCTCCATTATTGCCATACCTTATAGCTCCAAGAAAGAGCTAGGTTTGTGAGGAATTCCCCCAGACCATCATACCATAGGATGATAAGTCAGGATTGGAATTCCTTATTATTTGGTTTAAAGATCAGATATGTATTGAGATTCACAGACCTCACTCCTTAATATGAGTTTGATGACCCCTGCATCTCCACCCCTACCCTTGGGCTCTTATATCAGTTGATTCATTCTCTGTGTTTCTGGCACTTAACATGCTGCCTGACAAGTAATAGGTACTCAGTAAATGTTTGCTGAATAAATGAACAAACTACGAACTTGTTCTAACACGTGGAGAAGAGCCTGGTTATCAGTGCTTGGTAAACAGTCTACCCAAGAGCATCTGGTTTTCAGTGGGGCTGAAAGCTAGCCTTTGATACTTCCCCTTTGGTCTCTGAGTTCTTGGACAAATAGCTCATTTTCCTGAGATGAGTCTCCTTCACTTGAAACAAATTTGTCTTATCCCCAACCACTAAGAAGCAGTCTCAGATGTGCTCCCCCACCCCCAGGGGGCTGATCCTGTTGCAACTTCACCAAGTCAAGCTTCCCATCTCCCTGACTTACTTCCTTGTTGAAATTTGAAAGGAGCAGAGATTGAAGGTTGCCATAAAATGACAAAATATATTTCAAATATTTCTCTTATAAATACTAAAAAGGAACAACTAACTTACATATGAACTACAATTTCATGTGCAGAGGTAATTGAGCCATTTTAAAGTTCTAATATTATACCAGATACCTATTTTCTGAAAAAAATTTATATCCCTTTCTATAATTGCTACTGATACTTTCATAATCTTGACAACTGCATATATTAATAAACATGCCAATAAGTACAAACCAGTTTTTAAAGTAATTTTACAAATCACTACTTAGGAAACATTTTATCAAGTGAAAAGATTTTGTCCACAATGGAAAGAGTGGTGAGTGGTTAAAGCTTCGTCTTATATTCTCTCCAAAGTATATTTTTAAAGTTTTCATTTTTGCATAACACAGATGAAATCTAAAAACTATTTGAGTAGAGTTGGGTTCCAGCTCTCCAGTTTATAAGAGATACTCATGAATACTCAGTGGTATGCTGTTGTTACCTGTAATTAAAGTAGAGACACCATGTGCCTGGAATTGTGTGTGTGTGTGTGTGTGTGTGTGATCTATGATAACAGTATTCTCACAAGTTGGAATGCGGAAAAGGACTATTTCTAAATGTATTTTCTTCAAGTTCTGTGCTCATCTTCCTTGCCATGACATTTGAAAAGGTGTTCATGTTCCCGGTGTTCTCTCTTAACCCTGGTGCTCTGCTTGCCCTGAAAGCCTACAGAGACATATGCAAAGAGATTAGGTCTCAGCTTTGGTCCCAGGAGTCATCCCTTCACATAGTGCAGGCTCATTGCAGGGATATCAACATTCAGAGCATAGGTACAGGGTGCCAGGGTGGCTCCGGTTAAGCGTCTGCCTTTGGCTGATCCTGAGGTCCTGGAATTGAGCCTCACCCTTGACTTAGACTCCCCACTCAGCAGTGTCTCCTTCTCTCTCTCTCCCCGTATTCCTGTTCTTGCACCTTCTCTCTCTCTCTTTCAAAAAACAAATAAAATATTTTTTGAAAATACAAGTATAGGAAAACAAACAAGAAAGAAATCTTGCTTTGACAGAGTTATATATTAAGGTATATGTTTGTAAGTCAGGTGCTCAGAAATCTTGAGACGTTTCCTTTATGTAAACTTCAGTGCTGTTCGAGGGACTCCTCTTGTTCTTCAAGTTCTCTTTCAAGATTTTCTGTCTCATTGGTGTACACCACAGTCTTTGATAGTTTTCCCTTGCTTAGAGATCATCTTTACAGCTTTCCAAAGTTCTCTCAAAAACGAGAGGCCTCTAGGTTCTTAGGAGGGAGAATGAAAAAGGGGGGGATGGTAAATAGGCTTCAAAGATCTTACTCAGCATGCATCTCAGAACTGAATCAGCTTTACGCACACACATATACACATATCAAAGTCATCTTTTTAGAAAAACGTGATCTGAAACCCAAAACCAAAGTCAAAAAGAAAGAAAGAAGGGATGAGTGAAAGAAAGAAGGAGAAAAAAAGAAAGAAAGAAAGAGAAGAAGAAAGAAAGAAAGAGAAAAAAACAAAATAACAGAAAGAAGGAAGGAAGGAAGATTTGTTGGTGTGTGTTTACCAAACTGTTTTATTTTCCACAAATGACTATACTTTCCATCTTCTCTTAATGTGTCTATGTAACTTGTTCTAACCAGTGCAATATGGGAGTTCTCCTTGCTACACCTCGACTTCCTAAATTACCATAAATTACCATAAGATCCTTCCTATGCCTTCTCCCTTCCTCTCTTCTCTCCTTTACTCTCCTCCCTTTTTCTCTTCTTCCCTCCTCTCTTAAGGCTGGATAGAAGAGGGACGCCTGGGTGGCTCAGTTGGTTGGACGACGGCCTTCGGCTCAGGTCATGATCCCGGAGTCCTGGGATCAGGTCCCGCATCGGGCTCCCAGCTCCATGCGGAGTCTGCTTCTCCCTCTGATCTTCTCCTTGCTCATGCTCTCTCTCACTGTCTCTCTCTTAAATAAATAAAATCTTTAAAAAAAGAAAGGCTGGATAGAAGAACCCAGAGGAGGTTTTTGAGGCCCTAGAGAATTGCCTGGCCTGGGTGGAAGGATTCTGGATCTTTGAGTCACTGCTTATAGGAAAGCTGCACAGGAGAGTTGCTTGGAAGGAAATGTCCTCCTAAGACTTTGTGTCAATGAGAAGTAAAGTTTGACTGTGACATTGGTTTTGAGATTATGGCATTTATTTTTCCATTGTACTTAGCTTTTACTCTAAAACAAGGATCATGTAGGATATTTTCTGGTCAGCGAGGGAGGATACATTTGGTCTCTCTATGAACACAGTGCTTTTGTTTCAGGGAATGTGCCTTGATCAACACGAAGACCTAGTAGGTATGTTTCTGTCAGCCGAATATAATTGCGATTACATCTGATGCTTACAGCCAGTGACTCTGGACCCTTAACAAGGTCATGAATGCTGAGTCTGAGACCATCCCTGTGGTGGTTTTGGACGCAGTTGTCATGGTATATGAATCCGATGGTAAAAATCTGGTAGCTAACCATGTGAAGAATTCGGGTTCCGTACATATAACACAATGAATCTTAGTGCAAAATTGTGAAGATTTATCACATATAAATTTCTGTGCAGTGGTTTGGGTTGTTTTCCTTTTGTTTAAAAAAAAAATCAAGAGACCATAAAACCATTTGAGAAATAACTGTGAGTATCCAAGGAACTGAAACATTCTCCTCATTATAACCGTTGTGACTCATTATTCTCAGGGGATGTGAATCAGACCACAGTTTAGAATGGTGATAACCATTACCTACATTTTATTGAGTACCTGTCAGGATTTAGACCAGACACTTTACTCTTACTGCAACATACAGCATTAGGTATTTGTATCCCTGTTCTGCAGATGAGAAAGTAAGGTTTAGGAAGCTTGTATATAACTTGCTCAAGGTCAAACATCTGTCCTGTGCAAAAATCAAGATTCTGAAGTTCATGTTCCCAATTGGTTCCCAATGCTCCCATTATGGGCCTCTAGAATCTTTATTTTTAATTATATTAGATATATCCTTTTCATGTATAATGCTCCCTATCATAAAATACATGTTTTTTATTTCTTTTCTTGAGTGAGGTCAAAACCCAAGGGATACCATATTTGTCAAGACAATTGTATTGTAATGAATTTACATCATTACATGAATCTAAGATTTTCTTAGATTCTCTGTCATTGGACATGTCGGGCATCCAGCTTCCCCAGCGATCTGCTTCTTCCTCTTCCTTTCCCTCTGCTTCTTCCTCTGCTTGTGCTCTCTCTGCCTCTCGCTCTCTCAAATGAATGAATAAAATCTTTAAAAATAAATAAATAGGCAAATAAATAAATACCCAATGTAAATGAGGTTAGTCTTGTTAATCAAAAGTCATGCTTGTCCGATTCCTAAATCATTTATTGCTTTCGTAAAATCTGAGAGTTAGTCCCGAGATCTGTTCAGCCCTGGATAAGTCCTGTGCCTTAGAGAAGGTGTCTTCGTTTCCTCTTTCCTTTTAGCCTGAAATCAGATCCACCCTCCAAAAGTCAGTCTTCACACTGAGCTTAGAAAGGGAAGACAGAATTAGTAGTAATGAGGAATAATATATATGTTAAAAGATAGCATTGAGAAATGCATTTATGTGGGAAAAGGAGAAAGCTTGCTGTATGATCTGCTGTTCCCTCTGTCTCTGAGAAGCTAAAATTAAAAATTGATAAAGACAGATAACAACATTAAGGGGATGCTCTGATGGACAGAGGCTGTCTATTAGAAAAACGGAAGTACTTATCTGTAACAGAATCAGCCCCAAGGATGTGTCTCAAGCATCGAGGCGGGGTGAAGTTTGACATCACTGATTACCAAAGGTCTGGAGGGAAATCCCAGGATTCCCACAATGTTGCAGTGACCAGAGAACCATGCTGCTCCTGGTAACCATACTTCCTTTTGCCCTTTCTCATAGGTCCTATGGTTTAGAAGCAGCCTGCAGCACTACCTGGCACAGCTCAGCTCCTTCTGAGCCGTGAACTTCTGAGTTTGTTCCCACAGTAGCCATCACGTCCTGTTTGTCTCCCTGATGCTGCACCCATTCTTTACCCTTCCACAGGTGTTCTTTTGCCACCTAGTTTGTTAGAAATCTTTTTATACGATGAGCATTGGGTGTTATACACAACCAATGAATTGTTGAACACTGCATCTGAAACGAATGATGCGCTATCTGTTGGCTAACTGAATTAAAATTAAGAAAGAAATAAGTAAAATTAAAACCAAAAAGAAAGAAATCTTTTTCTATTCCAAACCATTTTTATAAGCATTCCTCCTGACCCGCCGACACACTTACTCTGGGCCTCCTTTGTCGTTGGAAATATTCATGAACCTGCAGTTAAACTTTTGCTTTTGGGGTCATGGTCAACGAACTTGTTTATAGAAGGTCAAACAGTAAGTATTTCTAGCTTGCTAAGCCATGCAGTCTCGACTCTGCCCCTGTGATATGAGAGCTGCCATTGACTGTCCTGAACCAACACACAAGGCTGCTCCAGAGTGCTTTTCAGAAATAGACAAGAGTAGTTTCCAGAAACTGACAACAGTAGTTTAGGGACTGGTAGTTGATAGAACTTTGTATCACTTGAGGGTCGTGCATTTTTCTTCAGCCAGCTTTCCTTTGAAAGTCTTTCTCTGTGGAATTATGCCTCTCCTGTTCTCTGTGAATAGTTTTGAAATCTCCAGTTTTGAAATGTAGATAAATGTCTCTAATGTCATCACGCTTCCTATCCCTTTGAGACTATGGCCAGTCTAGGTTGGCACTCTAACTGGGATGGATTTTAAGAAGCACAGAACAAGCAAACGCAACTTTAAAGAATTTTCATTTTTTACATTTGTGGAATTCTGTTCTTTTAAATTTCTTTTCTTTTTCTTTTTTGGTCTTTGGAAGGATGTTAAAGAAGAGCCAGTTCATAGCCTTGAGGTACACACTTGTTCCTTTCTTCTTTATTTTTCTCTCCAGTTTTCCACCAAACCCTGCCCCAAACCCATCCTCCCCGGCAAACTCAAGCCACAAATATTTCATCCCCTTACCACCAACCTCTGACTCAAAGGCCTGTATTTTGCAGATTAACTAAAATACTCTTGCTAATTTTTTTTTCTTTCTTTTCCTTTTCTCTTTTCTCCATTCCCAAATTCAAAAGTCAAGGAGCTAGGGCAAAGAGGGAGAGGATATGCCTACTGGAGGGCAGGTCAAAACCCACAAACATGCCTCACTGTAATTTTTCATCTTGTCAAATATTAATTTTAGTATTCTTATTATCATTATGATTTGAGGTATGTTCTAATTTCTTGTGGGGGGGCACATACTCGTACACAGTACCTATACAAGAGATCAGTGTAAGTGGCCTTAGGGAACATTGTCTCCTACACGTTTAGGTGGTACATCTCCCAGCTGAAAGCTGGTAGGGAGGGAAAGGGAGAGACTTGGGCTATGGCATCTCTGCCACACATTGGTCAGCAAGCACCTCCTCACAGACTGGGCCATCTCCCTCTAAGACAAGGTGAGCAAACAGAAGAAGGCATCCAGGGCCGCACTGCAGTTAGCCTGTAACCAGCTCCTGTGTTTCCCTGGGCTGTCTTCCCACAAAAGGCGGGAAGCCTAGAAATGTGGAGAGGGACTGGTGTCCGATGGGGTCACTGTCAGGGGACACTGAAGGGAGGACCTCTGTGATGACCCAGAGGCCTGAACCAAGCCTGGGGCAGCAGTCATTCTTGGTGTGGTGAGAAAGCTTTAAAAAACCTTTGCATCCCTGGTCTTGGCTTGCGGTGGGCCGTCTTCACCAGGGGCTGGGAAGAGGTTTGCCTGATGTCATCATTTGGCATCTGCTGAATGTAGAAAGAACTAGGGCTGGTCGTGTAAGAGTTGAGGAACAGTAGGTTTGGGGCCTTAAAATAGAAGAGTAATAAAACAGGAAGGAAGCTTAGTGATTATCTAGTAATCCAATTACCTTCTTTTACACATAGGGGAAAATGAAGCTTTGACCGGAAAAGGGAATCCTTTTCCCTAGCCAGTTAGTCCAGACAGAGCTCTGCATTACCCATGATGATTAGAAATAATAACTTGGTGCAAGAGAAGCCACAAGTGAGTGAGAGGAAGGTATAGTGTCCATCTTGCTTTGAGAGGTTGAGCTAAAAATTTGTTTTATCAAGGGGTTTCTCCAATCCACCTGGAAGGTGGCTCCTTGATTGCCTCTCATGTCCAGACTTCCCTCCCTGGAAGTAAGGAGGAGCCAGCTGTTCAGGTGATTCCAAATTGCTTATCTCCCCATTAGAGAATCACCAGCACTAGACACCAATGATGCTTAACTATGCCACACATTGGAATCTCCTGTGGGACTTCTAAATTTTTCCATAATGCTCCTTCCCAGATTCTGTTCTTCAAAATTCTGATTTAATTGGTTTGGGGTCACACCCAGGCATCTGTATATTAGCACCCCCGCCCCCCACCGCATGTATCCCAATGGGTAGCCAGATTTGAGAAACACGAAGCTAAAAGAAGCCTGAGAGCTGAAGCATGGAAGGGGATGGCAACACAGAAGTAAAAGCATAAAGAGGACAGTCCAGGAAGATGTCTGAAGAGAACTGTTGCTCAAACGAATAAGAAAGTAGGGACAAGAAGCTGGTGGGCCTCTTTGGGAGAGTAATGAGGTTCGAATAGGCTCAGGTGGAAGCAGTTTAGAAGCCTGATTACTAAAAGAGCAGGACTCGGAAGGAAGTCTGTGGAGACAGATCTCTCCTCTGGTTCTAGACTGAAGTGTCTTTGGTTTTCTCACCAAGAAGAAAGAACAAAGGACCAGCAACTCAGAGGCAAGTTTTTGGAATTGACAGGTAAAGAAAAAAATAATGGGGCAGTTCTAGAAGAGAGAACGTGTCTTACTGTCAGTAATTCTAGAGCCTTGGACCTTCAGATAACAAGGTCAAAAAGCTCCTATAAAATGAACGATAGGATTTTCGGACCAGGGGGCCTAAAAGATCTCTAGGGGCAGCCCCCTCACTTCCTTGAAGGGAACTTGAATCCTAGAGAGGAGCAGGGACTCGACTAAGATCACCTGAAAGCCAGAGTTCTGACCTCCGCTTGTCCCTGGGAGAGTCTGTCCAGTGTGAGAGTTAGAAACAGACTCTGGAACCAGCCTGTGGAGTTTGCTGCCCTCATGTACAGAGTGTGTGCTTTGGGGTAATTACTTACGTTCTTTGTGCCTCGGTTGCCTAATCTATAAAATGAGGTTTAAGAGAGTCAAACTTAATCATGGGTTGTTGGATGGATTAAGTGAGTTAATATCCATAAAGCATTAAGAATGATGCCTAGCGTGGAGGCTGTATTAAAAATATTAACTGTAATTGTTACACCATGCTGTTTTATTTAGCTGATAAAAACACATTTCAGTGAAGACTGTGATAATACCTTGCCTATGTGAGGATGGATATCTGGAGAAAATGTAGATTTATCAAGGTGCTCTGTTTTTTTTTTTTTTTATGACAGTCTTAAAGGGATTAGAATGTAGGTGAATCCCCAAGTTGTATCTTTGCACACACGGTTTCTTTAAAGTGCAGGTTTTGAGCCTCATTCCAGATCGGCTGAAAGAGAATCTTTGGGAGGTAAGGACAGGGAATTTGTATTTTCCGATTGTGGGTCAGGTAGTGCTGTTGAACTTTCAAGCATGACGCCGACTGCCCCTTGCTGAAGAAGTAAGGTGACCTTCCATGGTAAGACACCAAGACCTTCTTTCTTGCCTGAGATAGGTCCTATCCCTTTTTTCACTGTTTCAGATATGGAAATTGAGGTTTAGAGAGGTGGGATAACTTGTACATAGTCATTAACTTTGTAATTAACAGACCTGGAGACTCTGAAACCAAATCCTTTAGACTCCAGGCTGGCCATCCTTCCAGTTACCAGGTGCTCAGGAGGAAGTAACTTGCCACTTGGCTTCAGTTTTCTTATCTGTAAAATGGGATAATATTTGCATTTACATCATAAAGTATGAAAAGTAATGCCTTTCAGGCATATCGTGGAGAAACTTGCCCACAGAAGCAATTGCATAGTAAGTGTTGTTTCTGCTCTGATTATTGGCTTTGTCATATGTACTCTACTTTCCAAATATTTCCTTCTACAAGCGTTTATTTGACACCCACTTGGTGCCTGCTACTGTGTCAGACTACTGAAATAAATAAATGGTAATGTGAACTTTGTCTCCAAGAGCCAACTACTCCGTTAGAAACTATAAGACAAGATATGATCAGAAAGAACAAAGAGCCATACCGTCTTAGTAAAAACAAAACTTGTCTACCAGGAGCCCTTAAGAAATGTGTCATTCTGGGCAGTTCTATTTTCTAGATAAACATGTGCTCTTTAAAGAGTACTTTTAAAAAATATTAGAAGGTAGATATTTCTTAGAATAAGGCATACTTCTCTGTTTTTTTAACCAAGAATAGTATGCTCGATGTGAACTCATCCTAATGATTCAGGATCACATTGTGAACATTTTTATGGGGTTGTCATCCATGAAAGTCCTTAGGATCTTCTGAGGTGTACCTTTCTCTTTATTCTTGTGTTCGTTTTTGCTTTTGTTTTTAATTTTTCTCTTTCATTATTGTAATGACCCATTTCCCCACCAAAGTCACTGTGACCCATCAGAAAGAATAAACACTTGGGAAACAATTTGATCTGTATTTGTACACTAACTCTGCTAGTCTGTGTGAACAAAGGTCATTCATTCATTCATTCATTCATTCAACAAATGTTTGTGAATGTCCCATTATTATGTCAGGAATTCTTTATTTATTAGGATATGAATATATCTTTGCATATCTTACATATATGTAAGTTTTTGTCTTCAGGACTCTGTAATGTGGTACTTTCTTAACTATTCATAGCATAATTTCTTCACATCTTTAAAGTGAAACTGAGGCAATGACTAACATTGCCGTGTTAGGAACTTGGGGTGGGGTGTATTTGGAGACAGAAACAGTTAGACACAGATAGGATTCGAATTCAGGAAATCTCTTAAGCTCTCATTCTGTATTAAAAAGCATTATGGAGCACTTCCAGGCACTGTTCTAGGCCTTGGAGATCCAGCAGTGAACAAGGCAATCTGCTCCTATTGAATTTACATTCTTGTGGAGGAAAACTGACAATGTACAAGTAAATATATAATATAATTTTAAATAAGTGATCTAAAAATATATATAGAAGTCCATAGAGTATGAACCAGAGATAGGAAGGTCTCTCTCTTTTTCTCCTGGTTTCTCTCAAAACAATGTTCATAAATGTGTTGCTTAAGACCTAAATCCTCATGATTGATTAATTAAATATCAAACATTATTGCTAGGTACTAGCCTTTAACATGTATCAGATCCCATTCAAAAAAAAATCTCTAAATTTCAAGATCTCTTATTATATAAAATTTATTTCCTCCCCTCAACCAATTTGTATGTTTAATTTACTTAGAATAAAATTTACCAGGACAAATTATTGAAATAAGCATGGTCCATGGGTGGTAATTTGTCCACAGCTGGTATGTTGAATGTGAAGGGATTACATGAACCTGGTAATGTGACCTTCATACACAAGATAGAACTTGTAAAACCCTTTTGTAAAAAGGGTAAAGCAAGGCCCAAAGGAAGTCGAATGAAGATAACAAAGAAAATGAAGGGACTTGTGAGGATCAGGACTAGCAAAATAATTGATTTTTCATGTTTAAAAACTTCTATTTTTTATATACCCCAAATCTTTTCATTTGTTATGATAAAATAAAATACATCTTAAAATTTTTAAGTTAAGCTTCTTCTGTACTAAGACTTGGAACAAATGGAGCGAGGACAGGTGAAAATAGATGGTGCCCTTACTTTGAAGGGAGCCAGTAAGCTAATTTAGCAAATTGGTGGGGGTGGGGTGCTCTAAAGAGTTTGTTCTTGGGTTCTCAACTTCCTGCCTTAGTTCTTTTTTCAAATTTTATTTTACTGCTAATTCCTCAGCCCATCACATACATAGCCCATAAACATGTAAAATTGTTTTGCTATAAATTATAGATAATATTTAGTATATTTTGTATAGGTTAGACAAATTTATGTTTAAAAAACCCCCCAAATCTCTTATTATTCAATATGAATGTCCCTCACTATTACTTTCTTAGCGGCCATTCATCTAATCACTCCTAAGAATGAGGCTCAAGAGCCGAATGTGCCACTCACTCTTGAAATATATGATATTAACATGTCTTTTAATCAGCTATTTAGCTACAGAATATTAGCAATAATACCCACTCTATGAATTTGAGCTATATATACCTGCTGTATCTCACCATTTTTGACCTCCAAAATAACAATTCAGACAGTACACAGATATAGAGTTCAGACAGTACACAGTTCAGAATATGACTATCAAATGAGACATATGTGGACATCATTTCATATTGAAGTATAACAAATGTGACTCACTATTTCTGTAGCAATAAAATGTTGACCCCCATGTGTGTAAGATATACTCTATGAATTGGATCACCATGAGATATTTAAAATAATAATATATGAACGGAGATGATTACACAAGTATATGAATAATTACAATACAAGGTATGCACTGAAGCAAGAAAAGAGAAGTTTTGACTGGATCTGATGATAATTTATCATCTAGTGTTTGACTATAATAAATGATCAGATAGTAGTCTTAAGCATTCAGGGTGAGAAGCATATCCTTTGGTCTTCTGTTGTTTGTTTTGTTTTGTTTTTGTTTTTGTTTTGCAATTGGTCCAAGATCATTTCTTATTTTTAGATCCACTTCTGATTTTCAAGTTGTTTGCCACTCCATGAGTTCAGTGCTGAGCACATTGTTATTCCTCTTTTATACTCCCCATATGAATGCAATTGACCATGAGAAAGTTTTTCCAACTTCTCTCAATATTAATCAATTTAAGCTATATTTGTTTTAAAATCTCAGAAGATCTTTCATGTATATTAGAGGTTGTCAAGCATTTTTTGTGAAGGGTCAGATAATAAATATATTAGACTTTTGGGGCCATATGCTTGCTATTGAAGTTCTTTCAATTCTGCTGTTGTTGTTCAAAAGCATCCATATATAATACATAAACAAACAAATTTTGCTGTGTCTAAAAATTTGTTTTCCCCAAATACAGGCAGTGGGGGCCAGATTTGGTCTATGGATTGTAATTTGTCCACAGCTGGTCTAGATGAAGGATTACACTGCAGATTCTTAACTTGGCTTCCAGCTATGGGAGGTGGGTTGGAATGTGGAAGAGATTCATAAAATCTTTGAAATTCAAACACAATCATTTATGTATATGTCAGTATGTACATTTCTTTCTTTTGCCTTTTTCTTGCATTTATTGTGTGAGGCTATTGCTATAATCAGATTCCCAAAACAGGTCTATGAGAAAAAATTGAAGGCCACTACAAGTGGAGTATTTTCTGAACGAACCCAATGAAATTCTGGAGGTTTATAGGGAAGTGGACTTTTCTTCAATTTCTGAAAACCACTCAACTTGGAGTTCTCTGACAAAGAATAAAGAACCCCATGTGGTAGTGACATCCTCCTCAGCTGACATTGCAAGATCACCCTCACTGATAGACCTCTGTCTCTATCCACGATCTCTATTTTCCAGGTGGACTAGGTGACCATTAAGGTCCTCCAACCCTGAGATCTTCTGGTCTTCTATTTGCCTCCAAAAGGCCTACTTTTATTTTCCCCCATTTTCTTAAGTTAGTTTTGTTTTTTCTTTTTTTTTTTCTTTTTTCTAAATTCAGTTCAGCACATTACTCAATCCTAAGAAAACTTCTCTGTAGATATGTATTTCCCCATAGTTCTTCCAGAACTCATTGCGTACACATCCAAGTCATGGATGCTACAGGAACTTCTTATCAGGTCCTCACATTGCTGCAAAACCCTACCATATCCAAAGCCTGATGTCATGGTAATTACAGCTATTCAAATGTCTCCTAAATTCTAATTTGGGGGCAGGTTATAGATAAGTTTCCTGTGCATAAGCTTGCATGTGTCTGTATTTGCATGTTGTGATGTTAACATGGCATTAGAGCAAGATGGACTCGAGTTTCTCCTATCATTATCATTTGCCAGATGCCAAATTCTAAACTGAAATGGATCAGACTATTCACTGACCAATTGAATACAGGAGAGAGATGTTGAATGATAACTTTCTTATGTAATATATTCTTACATTTAGAGAGACTGCTCAGTTTACAAAAAGGTTTTGTTTTGTTTTAGGATTTTATTTGTTTATTTATTTAGAGAAAGCGAGAGAGAGAGGGGGAGGAGGGGCAAAGAGAGAGGGAGAGAGAGGATTCCAAGCAGACTCTGTGTGGGCTTGATCTCACGACCCTGTGGTCATGACCTGAGCCGAAATCAAGAGTCCAACACCTAACTCTCTGAGTCACTGAAATACTCCAAAAAAGTTGTAATTGTCCACTTTCTTCAGAGCTTTTCAAGGGATCCAGGGTGCTCTGGGTTTATTACTAGAACTCTGTGGGCTTCCTTGGAACTGTGAATAAAATCCCTGGGAGTCTCATTTATAGAAAGAAAGTGTAGAGGATGAGAAATAAAAAGCTTTCACATTTTCCCCCCTATAACTCTGCTGTAAAGAACCAGGAAAGTAGTAATATGGGGTTTGACTCCCACTTCCTCATTTGTTAGAGGACCTGTGTAGACAAAATGAAAACATCATTTCAATATAGGTAGATTACAGGAGAATCAATGAAGGACAAGAATGCTTAAAACATGCCAAACTGAGGAAGTAAACTCAAACAATAAACAAAAAAGTATAGATATCTTAGTCTATTCCGGCTGCTATAATGAAATACCATAGATTAGGTAGCTTATAAACAACAGAAATTTATTTTTCACCATTCTGATGGCTGGGAAGTCCAAGATCAAGGCGCTGGCAGATTTGGTTCTTGTGAAGTTCTGTTTCCTAGTTCTTAGATGGCAGTCTTCACTCTCTGTAACCTCACATAGTGAAAGGGAGAAAGAACTCTCTGGGGCTCCTTTTATAAGGGCATAAATCCTATTCATAGGGGCTCTACCATCAAGACCTAATTATCTCCCAAAGGCCCCACCTCGAAATACTATCACATTGGGGATTAAATGTCTGTCTATGAATTTTGGACTGGACACAAAATTTTAATGTATTGCAGCATGCTTACTAGCTGAGTTTTGTACTGAATGGTAGCAAAAGTAAAGATTATGACCTGGGGGAAGATGGTGGTGGAGTACAGGAGGTCATAATTTGAAAAGACTCAGGGGTAAAGAGAAACAACCTGTAGGAACAGCTGGCTAAATAATTTGGAATAGGGCGTTTGTCCAAAGGAATAAAAAAGATGAGGGATGAGGTCTGATTAGATTTTGTCCAGGACACAAAGATGAGTGATTGTAAATTCTGAGTCAGGGAAGGAGAAGCATGATAAAAATCCTGTTGAGACAAGACTGATGATCACACATCAGTTGGGAGAGACTGCTGACAAATGAAATGAGGGCAGGAGGAAGGTACAGTGGGCTGAGGGTATAAGAGATGGGGGCTGCAGTCAGAGAAATCATTACTTTTAAGGCACAATTTGTTAGGATAGAGAATGAAACACAAAATATGGGAATTAGAGGATTTGGTACTTGAGACAAGAAAAGATCACTCCCTCAGAGTTAGAAACTGATGAGTTGACACTAGATATATAGACTTTGTTGGGAAGATTGGGAGTTTGGTGTACACAATATAGGGTTATGGCAGAAGCAAGCTGTGGCCAATCAGATCTTTAGACAGGTGGTAATGGGAAGAGAAAAGTCTTCTGAATATGAAAGGGAAGCAAACTAATTATGGCAGAATGAAGGATAAACAGATATTGAAAGATACAAAAGAGACTTTCTTAAGAATTTAGTTCATTAGTTCACTAATAAAATATAAAATGAAATTTCTTGGATACGACACTTCGTTGTTCAAATTGTGGCAAATGAATATTTCAAGATATATTCTATAATGCTTTCTGCCCAAGTAACTTTTCTTTGCCAGGAGTGAAGCTGGCATATGAGTTTGATGATGGGGTGAATAGAGTTAAGGAACAGATTGGTCATTTTTCAGCATGAAGTTGAAAAGGCAAGAATTCCATTTAATGAAGAAAAGTTGTTAATGGACTTGGTTTAGCTTATGTAAGTCGCTTTCTGGAGGTGGACATATCTCAGGTATAGGAATAAATTTACTCCTCCAGGGCTCTTGGGCATAGTTGATTGTAATGATGAAGCAATTCATTAAAAGACATCCAGATGCTCTTTGGCATCCTTAAAATTAAATATGACAATCAATAATCATAATAGTTATCATAATATCAGAGTAAACTGAAAATATAGAAGTGTTTCCAAACTAAAAATAAAAATAGATTTATGTGATTTGGAATGCTCCTGAGGCTAACTGGAAGACTTGTTCTGGGGAAGATCCAAAAAGGTTGGTATAAAAGGCTTTGGCATTAATGTGAGGGATTGAGAAATTTGTTGGAAGGATACAAGGATATACAGAAGAAGTCAGGTTCAGAGTTTTAAATAATTTCTCTCTGAGAACTGAGAGAAATTCCTCTGAGAATTATTCTGAGAATTATTCCTACAGTAATTGAGTATTCAAGTCCCCTTGGAACAATAGGGACCTCAGCTGTCTTTTCTTACACTACATTTGAGAGTCAAATCCTATGAGGAATCTGTAGAATCTCAATATTGAGAATCTGCAGAAAGGACAGATATTCTGTCCATATCATTCACTGACCAGTACTTGCTTTTTTCCACACCATTTCCTATTCATTTGAAGAAAAAATGGTAACTCTTGTGATTGAGACAGAATGAGTAGGAAATTTTATTCTTTTACAGAAAAAAAAAATCCTCTGAACTATGAAAAACACTTCATATTGCTCAAATTTTGAGATGAATGAAAATTAGAACCACGTGTGTATAATATATATATATAATTTAATAAAGCATGAGCTCTGAAGTCCTACAATCTTAAATTTAAAGCCCAGCTCTTTCATAAATAAATAACAAGCCCAACTCTATCATTTACTAGCTGAGTGACCTTGAACAATTTCCTTATCCTCTCTGAGCTTAAAATTGTCATGTGGAAAACTGGAAAAGCAGACCCAGTGAAATGAATTTCTGTCATAATCAATGACAATCCTTTCCTACCAATCACAGACAGATAGAGCACAGACCAATGAATGGCCCATGCTGGCTTTTCTGCTCTTTAGGAGGTCACAGTCCATTGGAAAATTAGGAGCACAAAAGCTTATGACAAAAGGTAAGAATTAGACAAATATTGGAAGTGTTCTATTTCTGACACCAAGCTATGAAAAACTATCAAAGGAGCAAGATAAATGCCTCATTCATCACTAAATCTCCTATATAGCCTTTCATGTAATATTCACGATAGGTATTGTTGAGTCCTTTGCACATAAGCCTTGGACTAAAATATATTATTAGATGAGTACAGCAATAAATTCACAGAGGATTTTTTAATCTGAACAATTTCACTACATTATTTTTTTAAATGGCTTTCAAGAACACAGATAATAGTAAAATAATTAGGAAATGACCAGTTTTGAATATTTATTATCTTTGCTTTTAGTATAATTTAATTTGAAGTTTAATACTTCATAATAAATTATAATAATGGCTATGTTTACAACTGGCTTGGAAAATTCCAGAATATTGAACAGTCTGCTTTCAGTATTCTAGTATGGCAGCATGGCAGTGGATCTAGCCTAAATTTTCTAGTATTCTAGCATGGCAGTGGATCTAGGCTAAATTTTTCAGATTTCAGCCTCAGTTTCCTTGTGAAATAAGGTAACAAGACTAGACAGTCTTTAAAGGCACAACCTACTTTGACATTCTATGTGGTCCTCAAAGATTTAGATTCTTGGTGACACCATCTTTCCAAGTGTGTGCACAGTTACTGAGAGAGCCCTCCAGGTCTGCTTTCCTGGAATTCCCCATGCCTCATTCTCGCTCTTCCAAAAGGAATGACTTCCTGCCAAAGGAGCCTTTCAGTCAGGAAGTTTAGGAACAGCCAGTGAGTTCCTGGTCTACTTCACTATTAAATGCTGCTTTGTTTCTTTAAGGGAATTAGAGGATATCTAATCAAATATGCTTCTACTTTCAGAGTATTGAATTTGGATATCCTAAAGGGGAGTAAGCAGGTTTTAAATACCCAGAAAATGTTAAGTATGGGAACTGTTTCAAGAGGCCAGAGGTTGGGTAATTCATGTCTGATGCATCAGTTTATTCTTCTGGGACTGAGGGGTAAAGATCTATGTTGAATACCATATCGCTGGGGTGAACTGGTTCTTTTTAGATTTTAGTTTTTCCATCTCTTAAATAAGAAAAAAGTAGGCTAGATGGTCTCGGAAGCCTATTAATTCTAAAATCCCTCTATAAAATTAAGGTTGTGTTGAATTATGAAATAGTAGATTTGGAGATTTTGGGGGAGTTCTGAAAGAAACTTAACGTAAGAGATTTGAGTGGTGACTTCTAGGACAGAACAGGAAGAGCAGGAGGGAAGGCAGACTATTAGGAGATACCTTTTGGGGTTTTCAGGTCACATTCTACAGAGTAGGGTTCTCTTTCTTTCTTTCTTTCTTTCTTTCCATTCTGAGTTAATGCAGAGTGTAGGAGAGGTCATCCATAAAAAACAAGCTGGAAAGAAAAAAAAAAAAAAAGAAAAGTGATGACTTCCTATCTCTGGGTGTGACTGATTTGACAAAACCATTTGAACAGAGTGATTGTTCTATGAGTAAATTGATACTGAGATTCACCCAAAGGCAAAGCCTCTGAAGATGGGTAGGCTTTAGCTCACTCTTCCTGCCCTGTGGCACTAGCTGATCTCCTTCCTTCCTTTCTCTCAATGATGGTTGCCATCTTTATTCAGAAACCAAGAATCCATTCTCGGTTTGCACAGGAGACACTTTGAAGGTCTTCTAACTGAGACCACAGATTTTTAAATTGTTAACAGAAACTTTTCTTCAGATAAAATCTTGCTTGGAACACTAATGTACTTAAGACGGGCAAAAGTCAAACTTGCTGGCGTTAAGGAGTGTCTGGAGTCCTACCAGTAGGGACATTTCTTTACATGGGGTGAACCCACTGAGGCACCAGAAACCCTAGAGTTTCGTGAAACCAATTTGAAAGCCGCTAATCTATTCTAAACCCCACTCCCATTTTTTGTAATCAAGTCCCCTTAAAGCATTAGGCTCTGGAGTGGGGGTAGAGGTGGGGAGGGGTTGTTGCCCAATTCAATGTAGCAAACCTGGGATAAAGGTGATCAAGGAGAAAATGAGAGACAAAGGGAATACCGTTTGAGCCTGCAGACACGGAAAAAGAAAGAACAATTTGAACTGCAGAGAAATGAGGGATAATTCAGATTTGATATAATTACTTTTGTGTAACATTTTTACAGCTTTAAGGGGCCTTTCAAATAAATTATTTTGTTAGTTCAATTCAGCAAGTATTTCCTGGTTGCAGATTATATATTTGATCTAATCCAATCAATGTATTGACTACCAGGTATTGTATAGAAAATGTGCAGCACATTATTTCAAGCAGACCTTTCTACCACCCTGTGAAGGAAGCATAGCTGAAGAAAATAAGGTACAAAGAGGTTAAGTAACTTGACCATGACTTTATAATATGTCAGTAGTAGAGCTAAAATTTGAACCCAAGTCTATCTCACTTCAAAACCCGTGTTCCTTTCACTCTAACCTCAAGGAAACAGAAAATTAAGAAATTCGATGGGCTTTGCCTTCAAGTTACTTAAAATCCTCTACACTCAATTGTTGCACAAGTAAAATAGGATTAATTAGCATTGATGAGTCATAATGAAAGGCCAGGAAAGTTTGGAGGAGAAGGATTATTTCAAGTAAGGGACCAGGAAATGCTTTGTGGGGAAGAAATCACTGAGGACTGCGTAGGCATCTGTGAGGCAACTCTATGTCACAAACAAGGAAGCTGAAGTTCAGGGAGCAGGGAGGCTCTTCCACAGTTTTGCAGCTGGTTAGTGGTGACATCAGAAATCCAGGGACTGTCTTTTAGAAGTCAGAGAGAAACAGGAGAGAGAATGTGAACATACCATCAGCGATGTCTGATTTAACCTTCTCTCTGATAAATGAATTAGTCTGCCCTTTCTCCATCCCTACTTCTGCTAGCATCTGATTGTCTTTCCTGGACTGGTATAACCACTTTGCCCATAAAGTGATATGCTTATAAACCTTTCTTCCACACAGCTTCCAGATTTATCAATACGAGAGGTATTCTGTTAGTCTTGTCCTTTAAATCCTTTTTTAATACTGTGGTGGTGGGTAAGCCAACCTACTCGTGTGATCCAAAACTTGTGTAGAACTAGATACATTCACAATACATATGTGTCTGTGTGCGCGCGCGCGTGCGCGCAAATGAGTACAAGTAAAACTGAGAATCTCTGAATAAGATCAGGGGATTGTAGCAGTATCAATATCCTGATAATAATATTCTTAAGGGTTGTGTAAGTTGTGATTTACCATTGGGGGAATGACGGAAAGGGCACATGAATTCTGTGTAATTCATTACAACTGCGTGTGAATCTATATTGATCTCAAAATACAAAGTTCATTTAGAAATGTTTTTGCAAAAACTAGAAATTTTGAAATATTTAAGCTTCTCTGAACGTAGCATATAATTATCTTCTTCACTCCCCAGCTCTATTTTTCTGGCACTCTCTGCCCCAGATCTTAAACTGTGCAAACAGAGTTGCTTGTGACTTTCTCACATACACTAAGTTATTTTCCATTTTAGTATTTTGTTTATGGCTGTTGCCCTAGACTGCTCACTCATATCATTAATCCTTACCTGGCAGAGCTAATTTCTTCAGATTGTTTAAGGCTCTTTCTTTGATCCCTCGGATGAGATGATAGACTCTTACTATATTTATTGGACATTTGGTTTCTTGTCTTACCTTCTGTACCTTCTTAGAGAGTGAGACAGTCTTATTTGTTGTTTATTTTCAATGACCTTTATTCTTGCTAGTAAGTAATAGATTCTATGTGTTTAACTTGAGTAAATGATTGTGCTTCTTCATATAGTTTGGGGATTATCAACAATAAACCCAATGTTACTGTCTTCTATTCTGTAACTAGACCAGAGTATTCATTTGCAAATTGAAGATGATTGACTATCTTAGTACACTATTTATTAACACTTGGTGATATTAACAGTAATGATTAAGAGCTTAGCTGATTTCATCCTGGGGTAAAATGAGTCCACTGATAATCACAGTGAATCATAGACTGAGATGATCTGTGTAGATAATACACAGACTTGGAGACAGCCCCACCTGAGAAAGCTGGCATTTTACTTCACATATAGAGGGATCGAGAGGTTTTTTGTTTGTTTGTTGTTTTTGTTTTATTTTGTTTTAAGTAAAAGCAAACTTGGGGACAGCAACAAAATGGAGCAAACAGAAATAGCATTCATTTACAGCATACTCAGATGTGTACCTATCCTTTAGTCCAACACAGAATTTTACACTCCAGTTAAAAACCACCGGCACACACAGGGATTAAAAAAAGAAAAAAATCTAGGTTCAGAGGTTTGCATTTATTTTCCCTGGGCACCATGTTAAGAAAGGAGTGATGAGAGGGGTGATTTTACTGTGGATGAAGTTTAAATTTTCTGAAATCCTTTCTGTTTTCTGATTCTGCTTTTTACCAGCTGGAGGCAGAATGGACAGATAATCTGTTGAGACGTTTATAAAACAGGTTTAATAATAGGTCACCCTGGCTGTCAGACTTAATGAGGGAATGTTTATTTTCTTTCTGAAATCTTCAGAACATAGATGCTGGGTAGTGGAAGTGTAGAGTGTAACAGCATTTTTAGTTACAAAAGAATTTGATAGAGGATGTGATTATCTGACTTTATGTCCAGGGATCCCTGACACTGCCCAACAAAACACCAACCATGCAACTTTCTGAAATTTGCTTTATATGACTGCATGATTTTGAAGAGTCACCTGAGATGTCTTGATTAAGTATGTTTTAGTTTTAATATTCAATATCCTGAATACAGAAACTATAATTGTAATTTCTTTTTTGTCCTTTTAAGGTTTGTAGAAACCCCAGCTCATTTCTCTTGGAAAGAAAGTTATTACCGATCCACTATGTCACAGAGCACACAGACAAATGAATTCCTCAGTCCAGAGGTCTTCCAGCATATCTGGGATTTTCTGGAACAGTGAGTATCAAAGAAGCCAAAATATGTTGTATTTGAATTACTATAAATAGGTAGAGAGTATAAAAATATTGCTTACGGGGCGCCTGGGTGGCTCAGTGGGTGAAAGCCTCTGCCTTCGGCTCAGGTCCTGATCCCAGGGTCCTGGGATCAAGCCCCGCATTGGGCTTTCTGCTCAGCAGGGAGCATGCTTCCCTTCCTCTTTCTGCCTGCCTCTCTGCCTACTTGTGATCTATCTGTCAAATAAATAAATAAATAAAATCTTTAAAAATATATATATTGCTTACTAGGGCATGTTTCTAAAATCGATAAAATTCAGTCACTATTGTTGGAAAAATTAATTTTCTCCAATAGTATTTCTGGGTTCAAAATTCAGTAGAGGTTTACTCGGTTTACACCAAAAGATCATTATTCCAAGGTGGTATAATTTTGGAGTATCAGAAGGGCTCTCCTCAAACCATAAGAGACTCTTGATCATAGGAAACAAACTGTTGCTGGAAGGGTGGGGGGTTCAGAGAGTAGGGTAACTGGGTGATGGGCATTAAGGAGAGCACGTGATGTAAGGAGGTCTGGGGATTATATGCAACTGATGAATCACTGAACTCTACCTCTGAAACTAATAAGACATTATATGTTAATTAATTGAATTTAAATTTTAAAAAGTTGGGGGCTCTTCTGCCTAACTCTAAGTAACTTCTCCAGTAACTCCCTGGATACCCCAAATCTGTTCCTTTGGCTTAAAAGTTCTTATTTGCTGTTTCAACACAAATACCCGCTGGGAAGGTAAAATATTAAATTTTGTTATCAGTTATGCCTTACTGGGAAAATGATTATTTTCTCCTTTATTAAGATCAAGTTTGGATAAGTAAGTAAATTCAGAGGAAGATAAAAGAGTATAGAGTACTTCATACCCTAAGGGATAGGGTTTAAAATACTCATTTCCTGATGCACCATTTTTCTCCCATGTTCTACCCAGCAATTCTCGGACAAGGTCAGGGATCATGATTCCCACTGTACAAATAGGACTTGAACCACCTGAGATGACTCATTTGACATGTGGTTGAGGCACGCAGTGAACCTAGAGTCTCTGACTCCAACCAACGAACCTTGCCAGCTTTGAAACAGAGAGAGCTCCTTGTTACCAGCCAGGTGCTTGTGTTTTATTTAGTCCCATTCCTTGCCTAACACACTTTCATTTGTCCTTTATGGTAGGCCCATATGTTCTGTTCAGCCCATTGACTTGAACTTTGTGGATGAGCCATCAGAAAATGGTACAAGAAACAAGATCGAGATTAGCATGGACTGTATCCGCATGCAGGATTCGGACCTCAGTGACCCCATGTGGGTGAGTGGTGGGAACTTCTCTAATATGTGGGCCATCCCATCCACATCTCTGTGAAATCTGTGTATTTGATGGCATATGAAAAGGCAGATGGCCCTAAATGGGCAAGGCCATTGGGCAGAGAATCAAGGTGGAGAGCAGAGAGAAACTTAAGTGTTTGTGGATTTTGTGCTCAACTCTTCTTACAGCACATGCTTTCACTGGTGTGGGGAATGTGGGCTGGGAATAATTCTTAAAAAAAAAAAAAAAAAAAAAAGAATGTAAAGATTTTATTTGTTGATGTGACAGAGAGAGAGACAGCGAGAGCAAGAACACAAGCGGGGGTTGTGGTGGGGGAGCAGGCTTCCCGAAGCGGGGCTCGATCCCAGGACCCTGGGATCATGACCTGAGCTGAAGGCAGGGACCCAATGACTGAGCCACCCAGGTGCCCAGTCCTTTACATTCTTTATCTGAGTTTTTCCTTATATCTGTCCCAATTTGGAGAAGGTGGTGCCACTCCAGGGTTTTACAGGAGGTCGAGTTAGAGTCAGAACCACAGTCTAGATCTGAATTCTAACCAAATTCTATCGATACTATAGCGGACTGCCTCTTTCATGGAACTATCCTTCTTAAATAAAGAAAGAGGAAGTAAATTCAGTGTGAATTTAGGTATAGATTTGAGTACCTAGTAATAGAATAAGGGGAAGGAAGGTAAGTAATACATAAAATAGTATTTTTGCAGGGAGGGAGTGCTTTTCCACTGAGTCACTCATGACCTTAGGCTTCAGTTCCTCATCTGTAAAAGGGGTAGACCAGGGGTGTAATGGGTTAATAATAATAAAATACTTTTCTGAAATGTTTAGATGAAATTTTCTGTATTTGTGTAGTGCATAGTGCTAGGGGGCTTTTTGTCTTATTTTTAAAAAAATATTATTCATTCACCATACAAATCCTGCTGCTGCTTTTTTTGTAAAACACACACACACACCCCACCAAACAAACAAATCCTACTAGGAAACAAAGTGGGGATTTCATAGATCACATGTGGAAATGATTTTGGAGATCCCCTTAAAAATACCTTGCCTTTCTTTTCTGGTAGAAGATTTTATTAGAATTTTATATATATATATATATATATATATATATATATATGGATTGTACTTTTCTCTCTCTCTCTCTCTCTCTCTTCTTTTAAATATTGGGCGAAGTTGTGTCAGGAAATGGAACAGGAAACAACCAAAAATATAAAATTGTAACTTTATAAATACACTGATGTTTTGCCACTAAGTTGATGAAAGGAAAATAACTATTTGTCAGTGGACCCTTCCATTCTAATACTGATACGGTTCTCAGATTCGAGCTAGTAAAAGATGAATAAATCCAAGGGGCAGGTCACTCAAGGCCTTGGAATGTATTACAATTAAACCTGAGCAGGGGTAAATTCTGATTTGACAGTGACTTTGAAATTAGTATATCTCTAATTCACTTAATAATATCACCTCTTGATAGTAGCATAAGCCTAGGCAAATCTTTCTTTAGATATTCTCTCCAGCAATTTTCTGTTCCGATTCCTATACTCATAAAAGCAAGTGAATTTATACCAAGCTTGAATGGAGACTCAAGCCTTTTAATTTAAGGTTTCTACTCTTATTTCACACATGTTCGCATACTGAAGCATGTGGTTTCTAAATGTGCCATTCCCTTTCTTATTTTTTTATGTTAGAAATTTTTTCCTTAGACATCTTGGTTTTTTGTTGGTTTGTTTTTATGTTTATTTTGGCTTTGTTTTCCCCCTCTGGCCAACTCCTATCTATCCCTCAACAACTAGCTTATCCTATCTTCTCTGGGAAAACTTCCATATCTCTTTTTGCCACCAGTTTGAGTTAAAGACCATTCCTCTGAAACAACCTAGGTCTATTTTTAGTCCTATTACTTATTGTACAACATTATAATTGCTTATTTCCCTGTGTCTCAAGGGGACAGGGACCATATTTTGTCTTGCTCAGCATTTGTTAGTCACATAATAGACCCTCAGGAAAATTTAAAGTCCTGTGAAATGAGACTTGGACGTTATCTCAAAAAGTCAAAAAGCTCTCTTTTAAGCAGTCCTGTCCAAGAGAACTTTCTTTCAGTGATGTAAATGTTCTTTCTTCTGTATTGTTCAATGCAGTAGTCATTAGCCACATGTACCTTTGGGCATTTGAAATGTGGCTAGTGCAACTGAGGAATTTAATTTTAACTTTAGTTAATTAAAATTGAAATTACCACATGGGTTTAGTTTTGGGAGAGCACAGTTCTAGAATATCTCCAGTCAGGGGACTGTTCTCTTGAACATTCATAACAGCCAAACTTCCTGTCCCCTCTGCCTCTCAAGTTCTTTCCTTTGTGACTATGGTCTGTCAGTGTGGAAAAAGTTATGCTGTTTAGATACTTTATTCTTTACTTCCACTGTTTTCTCAATTCTGTTAGAAAATATCCAGATTTGCTATTTGAAAAAAAACCAAAAAACAAAAAACTTTAGTCATTTAAAGTCCATTTTGGTGCTTTTATAAATCAGCTAAAAGAAACTTTAGAGAAATCCTAGTGGATTATCTGAACGAGAGTCTTGGAAACTCTACAATGGTGTTAGAAAAGGAAAGAATGAAGAAGGAGAGAAAATAAGTCAAGAAAATACATAGATGTCATTGCCCTCCTGATAGGTGTCTAGCTAAGACTGCACTGCTCTATGAGTTGGAAGTTATTGTTATTTAAGAAATACTGATATTTAAAAGGGTTATCCATTTGCAACCTACTTCTCCTGATTGTCAGTTATTACACACACACACACACACACACACACACACACACTTGATTTTGATTCTTTGAAATAGATTTTTAATAATGCCACTAGGAGGACTGACCTGATTGAAAGAGAGCATGTTCAATTTGAAGTTGATTCCTGACTCTCCGGTTATAATTCTAAACTACAAATTTTTAGAAACAACTTTTTCTTAAGCATCAATATTTGGTGGTGATTAACATGTCTGATCTTTTATTTAATCTTCCCAATCACTGTGTGAGGTAGAAATCATTATTGTTCCTTTATAAATTAATAAGTCAAAGGCAAAAAATGAAGGTTAAAAACCTTTTCCAGGATGACATGTGCACACAACATCAGTGTCAGTATCCTACCCATACTACTCAACTCGATCTTCTCTCATTTTTCCTCCAGGATACTGGAGAGGAACTTTCAGAGGAACTTGAGCTCTATTTCTTGTTAAGTACCTGTCTGCTCCGTGAGCATTAGGGATGTCCATGTGGAGAAACCACTCCTCTCCCCATGAGAGAGTCCTATAGTAGAGTCTTAACACTGCCTCCTCTGAAGAGGCACAGGTCACCATCAGTAATAATGGACAATAAAACCATTGTCTCATCACTTATTAGCACCTTCAAGCTTGAAATTGTTTACCAGCTTAAACTGAAGGTAACACAAAGTCAGGAAATAAGACCCAGAAACTTTGAAAAGAATAAGGGATTGAGATGATTCCGAAAAAGATGAAAAACAAAATGAAATGTGATTTTTTTTTTTCTAGTGATGGGTCACTTAGGAACAATGATATTGAAAGAAAGCTACAAGTTGAGGGAAAAGGAACTTGATGGCATAAGCTTGCCTCTCTGTGGCTGTTCTGTTTTTAATATGCAAAGAAGTGAGGTATTGCTAGTAAGTGATAGTTCTGTATGAATCCTGTGTCTTCCCTTGTCTTATGACCATTCCAACATCCTCATCTGTGTCCACATGTGAAGGACACAGAGATGGGAATATGTAACAGTGACAGTCCTCAGCAACAGGAGTCACAAAATGGGGGACATGCTCAGGCTCCTATAACTAGTATTCTGGTTTAGAAAGTAAAAACTGGGATCCACTTAGATTCCTAGTTCTTCCAACAGATAGCTGCTGATGTTTAGTAGCATATTTTCGCTTTTCTTATGTATAAGTTCATAGCTAAATAGTTCTACAACTGCACATAAATTACTTTCCTTTTGCATATAATATCTTAAAAATTTGGGATCTCTGCCAGGCATGTTCTCACTATGCAAGAAATATGAATCTGTAGACATGAAACAACATGTCAGATAATTAAGGACAAAAATCTTGAAATTGAGAATGACATCCCATTTTTATTGATGTTTTTCACATAACCTTTACCTTAGCAATTAGTCATGAAATGGAATCGTAGTGTTTTGCTCTGATTATTAACAAAGGAAATTTGAATTGCAGAGAACGTATGTGCCTTCTTCATTAGAATGATTTTAATGTCACTAAAAAATGAACTACATTGAATTAGAAGAGGAAAGTGAATGAGGTTTTTTTCTCAAAATTTTTTCATAATTTAGCCTATGTTTCCAAGATCCTGTTGGCTTTTGATTCTACTAATATTTCCTTTAAATCTCAGCCTTGCCTTATTTACAAACTGTCTAAACATGCCTGGCACATCTTCAAGAGGGAGATAAGAGCATCAACACTTAAATGTTCTCCTGGAACGATTGATGGAAACTACATAACTTTTCTTTTTTGCATTTATTCATTCTTGGTGCTTTAAAGGAAGCCCTATTTAGTCGAATTGGGTTTTTTCCCTCATAATTTGAGTGGCAATTATCTAAAACCATCCGTTTCCATAAATTCTTATTGTAACATCCCAGATATACATGAAGAGTCTTTACCTCTTCAACTCTGCATTTCCCAAGAGCAGATAGTGTGTTTGTGTTTTGAAAAAGCCTAGGCCACAGAACCAAGCATACTGCCCTATATCTTAAATGATCCAAGATTCCTCTAAGATTTCAAGTATATATACTAGATCTAGTCATATACATATACTAGATTAGTACTTACTGAATGCTATGTTCTTTGTGATACAGATGGATAAATCATGGTGTGTAGCTTTGAGAACACCATAATACAGCAAATGAGTCAATGTGTACAAAATTATTCATATGTGTGTATTTTTAAAGCCACACCCAAAAGAAATGATTTACTGTGCCTGACAAAGACTGGCAAAATGTCATAGAGAAGGTGATTTTTATTTAGGTCTTGAAATAGGAGTCAAATTGATCAAAATATAGAAAGGAAATGAGGTCCAAGTTTTGATAACTATTATGAAAACAATTTATTTAAAAAAAAACTATAAAGTAACATGCAGAAGTTTTAAAAGAGAAGATTCAAACATTTGGCATAGGAGAAATTTCTATAGAAAGAAGGAAAAAATACAAATTTGAAAAATTTATAGCACATGGCAAAGGTTTAATGGCCCTAATAAATATTTAAAAATTAATAAGAGAAAGATGAAGCCATGCTCTTTGGCAAAGAGTCTAAGTAATTCACAGATGTTTAACAGACATAGAATGTTTCATCTCTCTAATAAAAAATATTGTGAATCCCAACAATGAGTTTCATTGGTTATCATTCCAGATTGTGTCATAGACTATCATCAACCTGGTCAGCGAAGATTTAAATGATTGATAATATCCAGTGCTGATGAAAATGTTGGGAAACAAAATCTATTCACTTTGGGCAGAAATATAAATTGATGTATTTGGAGGACAATTTGCCCTTCTAATTTATTTAATTTTAAATTTTCATCCTTAGGTACCTAAAGGTATATACCACTTCTAGGAATTTCCTTCACAAAACAATTTAAAATATGTAAATAAGTACACACACACACACACACTCACACACACACACTCACACACACACACACCCATGCATACTGACATGTACACACACATACACATATATACAGAAATGAAGACTTCATTGTAGCAGTGTTTATCATATCTATAAAATGATTAAGACCAGCTAGAATTTTGTAGGCTTTAAAGGTTTGGACTCAGAGAGGAAAGAAACTATAGTTTAAAGCAAATGAGGGTTAAGCTCACCATTGAGAGCTGGTATTAGCAATTATGAAGCATGGTCATTTTCATCTTGCCAGTTTTATTGTTCATGAACCTCAGGGTGATTTCTGTGTTTGTGCTTTGTGTGAGGTATCTTTATGTTCAGGGAAAGATTATGTAGAATTGATATTTCTTATGAAATGTTTGGAAGAATTTGCTCATGAAACCATCTGGGCCTGGATATTTCTTTTTGGAAAGCTCTTTAATTATAAGTTCAGTTCTGTTAATTGTTACAGAACTACTGAGATGATTTATTTTATCTTGGGCAGGTTTTCATAAATAGTGGTTTGTAGGGGCACCTACCTGGGTGGTGCAGTTGGTTAAGTGCCCGACTCTTGGCTTCGGCTAAGGTCGTGATCTCACCATCATGATCTCACAGTTGTGAGATCGAGCCCCACGTGGGACTCCACATTCATCATGGAGTCTGCTTCAGTCCCTCTCCCTCTTCCTCTGCCTTTCCCACCCATGGATGCGTGTGAGCGCTTTGTCTTACTCTCTAAAATCAATAAATAAATCTTTAAAAAAACATAGTGATTTGTAAGAAATTTGTTGATTGCATCAAAGTTCTGAATTTTTATATGGAGAATTGTTTGTAGTATTCCCTTACTATTCTTTTAATGTCTGTGAGATCTGTAATATCCTTCTGTTTCATTTCTGATATTGGTAACTTGTGTCCTCTCTTTTTCTCTATCAGTCTCACTAGGGATTTATTAATTGTATTGATCTTTCAAAAAGGCGCCTCAGCTTTCTGGTTTCCCTGTTTTTCACTTATGTCTTTCTGTTTTCAACTTCATTATTTCTGGTCTTATTTTCTTCTGCTCCTTTGGGTTTATTTTGCTCTTCTTATTAAAGTTTCTTAAATTAAAAATTTAGATTATTGCATTGAGATCTTTCTTGTCTTCTAATGTTAGTATTTACATTTATAAATTTTCCATGAAACACTGCTTTAGTGGCATCCCCTACATTTTGCTATGTTGTATTTTTATATTGTTCAGTTTAAAATATTTTCTGATTTCTCTTAAGGCTTTTTTTTTGATCTGTGTGTATTTACAAGCATGTTTAATTTCCAAGTATTCCAGTGTTGTCTGTTATCTTTCCATTACTGCATTCTAATTTAATTCTATTATGATCAGAAAACAAACACTGTATGATTTCAAATTTTCAAAATTTTTTATTTCATGAGTTTATTTCATGAGTCAAGATATAGCTTATCTTGATGCATGTCCTGTGGGCACTTAAAAAGACTGTGAAAGATGTTTTTTGGGCTGGAGTATTCTAAAAATGTCAATTAGGACCCATTGGTTGATGATATTATGCAGTTCTTCTCTATGCTGGTTTATTTTCAGTCTACTAGTTCTATTGATTAGTGAGAGATGAATATTGAAGTCTTTAACTCCAATTATGGATTTATCTCTTTCTCCTTTCAAGTCTGTCTGTTGTTGCTTCATATATATTGAAACTCTATTTTGGGGTGTATTGTTTTATCTTCCTGGTGAATTGATCTTTTTGTCATTATATATTTCTCTTTATTCCTTGTGATATACTTCATTCTGAAGTCTACTTTGTTTTTATATTAATGTAGCCAATCTAACATTTAAGTAATATTTTCATGATAAATATTTTCTTCATCCTTTTACTTTTAACCTGTATTTATCATTATATTCAAGGTGAGTGCTTCCACAATGTATAGTTGGTCACTTTTTATCCATTTTGTCAATATCTATTAATTGGTGTATTTGTATCATTTCATATTTAGGTGTATATAATATATACCATTTGAATTTTGTGTGTTTGTTCTCTCCATTGCTCTTTTGTTTTCCTTTTCTCTGCCACTATTTAGATCACTTCACCTATATTTAGTATTTTCTTTTAATTATTCTGTCTTGGTGTTGGCTATATTTCTTTGCATATTTTTTACTTGTTTCCCTAGGCATTGTCATATTCATAGTTTCTCATAGTCTATTATGAATCAATATTTTACCACTTCAAACGGAATATGGAACACTTGCCACAATATTGGTCACATAATCCTCCCCCATGATGTTGTAGCTGTCATATATATTACATCTATGTACATTGAACACTCCATCAGACAGTGTTATAGTTTTTGTTTTCAACTGTCAAATATATTTTTTTAAAAACTCAAGAGAATAAGTATATTTTATTGAATAGGATATTTATCATTGATGTTGTTCTTCCTTCATACTACAGTTACAATTCTGACTGAATACTATCCGGAAGAACAAGAATTCCATGTACGGTTTTGTTCATCAGAATGATTTTTTTCAAAGAGATATAAGTACTTCTGTTTTCTAAGCAGATCATAAGCCATGTCAGATCTCTAATTTGTTGAATTTTTATTGAACATAAATTTATAAACGTTTCTTTCATAAACTCCACCAACCTTTTCTCCCTCCCTGCCTACACACACACCCACTAACACACACACACGCACGCACGCAGACACACACAACTCACTGTAACTCAATTTGAGCCACATCTATAGAAGTTTTCTAAAATTGTAGGATTGTGTCAAAATGGTTTTTGATATGCCAATTGTTTTGTCCTCATTTGATAAATTTCATTCTTCATATGTATATATGTATGAAGCACATACTCTGTGAACAAAGTATTCTTCAGTAATTCACTCTATTCAGGCTACAAGGGGCTGTTTACCAGCAATGCTGTATGAGTCACTCAAAATTCTCAATTTCCTTCCTACATGCCTTCTCCTGACTCAAACGGTGGAAGGGGTACGATCCTTGATATGTCATATAAATAACAACAATTATTTTCTGTATGTTCCTGGTCTCCCAGGCATCTGAAATGCATAAAGTCTGCCAACTTGAAGTCTGATACCAGTATCAAGAGCTCCCTTGAAGGAAGGCCTCTCTGTTTCCCTTCCCTTCCCTTCCTACATGGTCTCTCCCTCAGGCTTCCAGAGCCACCCTCACATCTCCACTACTAAGCTCTTTTGTTCCTCCCACACATTCTCTCATTCCTTTTCAAGTGTCCTATTTCTCTCCCATCTCTACTTTTTCCTTGTTAGGTCTTCCAGAAAAACTCTATAGTTCAGTGTAGGGAAACTCAGAAAAAGGTGTTTTTTTCATTGCTGTTGTTCTTGTTTTTACTTTGATGATTACATTCTATGTAACAGGATTTTACAGGTTATTACTTACTTTAGAATTCTGACATAAGACTTTTAGCCAGATACACTGTGGTTGGAATTCTGTCATTACCAGTTTAAGCTGTGTGAACTTGATTATCTCTATGACCTGCTCTTTCTTCATTTTTACGGATAGACAATAATACCTATCACTGGCCTCAGAGAATTGCAGTGGTTTGTTTCATTATCTGATTTGTTTTCATTCAAAGTTCCTGCCATATAAAACTGTAGTCATTTAAAAATTATTTTTATTATCACTCATCTATTTTCTTAATAAGAACTCTGAGTGGGTAAATATATATTACTTTTCATGATGAAATGCAAATTGATAAATTGCTCATCTCTACTTAGTAATGAGTTATAAAACTATTAGTTTTTTTTTCTGTTTTTTTCCTTGAAGAAATAGATTTTATAATGTACATTTGGATTATGTCATATATAAATTTATAATCTACTTATTTTTTTGCATTCAATGATGAACCTATTTCTCTTATTCATAAGTCTTCACAACAACTTTAATTGCTATGTTATGCCATTACACAGACATATATTGATTTATTTAACTGTTACTTTACTCAGATTTTTTTTAAGAAGAATATTTATATAAAGAATATTTTCTTGCACTAGATGCTTAGAAGTGTGACTATTGAGTAAGATTGTATGAACACCAGTGTTACTGATACTTATTATCAAATTTCTTTTCATGGGTTTGTTTTCTTTTCAATTTGTACTCCTACAACTCTGCGGAAGTGTCTATAAACTTGAATCAATTTTCGTTAAACTGTCTCTTCTTTATTTTGATTTATTTATTTATTTATTTGGCAGAGAGAGATGGAGAGATCACAAGTAGGCAGAGAGTCAGGCAGAGAGAGGAAGGGAAGCAGGCTCCCCGCTGAGCAGAGAGCCCGATGTGGGGCTCAATCCCAGGACCCTGAGATCATGACCTGGGCTGAAGGCAGAGGCTTAACCCACTGAGCCACCCAGGCACCCCATACTATCTCTTCTTTAAAAATGCAAATATATCTAGGAGACTAAAGGAGATTCTAGTCATTTGCACATAGAGGTGAAACAGTCCCTCTTTCTATACCTTTGATTACACTCTGTGGAAGGGATGGTAGTTTTGACTGGAGATGAGGAAGACATCTTGGAGAATGGAGCATCTCTGGCTGGGGAAAGCAGGCCTCACCAGGTTAGGAACAATATGAAGAAAGGGGTGAAGAAAGAAGAGTACACAGAATATATATATATATATATATATATATATATATGCGCCTATATATATTTCTCTCTATATATTCTTATATATATTTCTATATATATATTCCTATATATTTCCTATATAATATATATTATATATATATATTTTCCTATATATTTCCATATTTATTTCCTAGGAAATATCTATATTGCCTGAGATTAGCCCTGAACATGGAGATGCGCATAACACTTTCTACTTTTCTGTGCAGCACTTCTTAACCCTTGCTCTTAGGATCTTTACTACCCTTTCTCCTTGGCTACTACCATTAAAATAATCATTCAACCATAATTTGTACCAAATAAGCTTTTGTTTATTAGTTCTATGAAAACAAATGAAACAGAATATATTCTGTGTAGAAAAAGCCCTCCAATTTTTGGAAGATGGGTTTGTAGTTACTTATGTTGCTTCTGAGATGGCCCAGTATCCACTCAGATTAGACTGAGTTCAGGTGTCCCCAGAAGAGCAGACTGTTTTCCTGTTCTGTTCTTTGTGCAGTGTAGCCAATCAGAAGGCACCACTTTGTTCAAGATTGCCAAGCCAGGGACTTTTACCTTAAACACAAGTATGCATTTCAAACCTTGAACAAACAGTCTGCTTAATAAAATAAGGGAAAGGGTTTTCTTTCTTTCTTTCTTTCTTCTTCTTTTTTTTTTTTTTTTTTCTCTAGAAATTCACAAACATCATTTGACAGGTGACAGCTCCTCCCTTACAAAAGGGGCTGTTTGCTTTTTGCTTTGGTGTTTGGGTAAACTGCAGCGCACACTGGCAGAGAATTTATTGCCTAGGGGAAGGTGTTTGCAGTCGCTGTGTTTAATCTGAAAAGAAACCCTTTCCTTCTATCCCCTCCCTCTGTTTTTGAGGAGGGAGAGTTGGAAATGATAGCCCTAGGGAAATAGTTCCCCTAACACCTGTCTTTGGTGTAACCTCAGCAATGTTACTTAAGACACTGTACTTAGTGTGTATGCATTCAGAATGACAAAGTTGAAGAGGGCAAATAAACAGAAAGGGATTTCAGCAGAAACACAGGAGCTGATTCTGACCTTACATCCTCTTAAAAACCTAAGAGTCTGAAATCCTAGCATGCTGATTTAGAGTGAATCTGATTTGTTTGAAGTAAAATGCTGTGAGTCACCTGTTCATTCCTTCAGTGACCAGTTTATTTAACATTGTTTAATCTATAAAACTTGGAAAATTCTAGAATAGTAGACTTAGGACTACTATTGTAGACATGATATAGTTCTACTCTAGCCTTCCTTTAATAGATGAGACAACTAAGATCCAAGTTGATTAGGGTAGAATTCTCCAGTGTGTCCACTAGGGTTTATGGTTGACTATGGATTAAACCTAACTTTCTGGATTTGTAGACCTGCCTTTCCCTTTCCTGTTAGAGATAGTGTTGATGAGCTCGGGCTCTGGAGTAGCTTGCTGTCTGCATTTGAATTCAGATCTCTCATTCACTACTTGGATGACCTTGGCTAAATCCTGGCTTGTTTCTGAGCTTCAGTTTACCCACTTGCAAAATGAGGATGATGAGATTGGTAACAGACCAGAGAAGAGCTTTTTAGCATATTGAGACCTGACATGTCAAGCAGGTAACAACATCTTATATGAGGTCAGCTCTCAGTGGTGGTGGTCCTTACTGTTACTTCTAGAATATGATAAATCTGGAAACAGGAAATTAGGAATCCCAAGTAGAGCAATTGCTGATGCAGAAAAAAAGCAATATTTGCATGGGTTTGTATTTTTATATTTCAAAAAAAGAAGGTAATATTTGAAGATACACATATAAAATCTGTTAAGCTCCTTCCCCCCCATTTGAAACTACACAGAGTTGAGTTTTCTTCAAATTAAGTTGAATTTTGAAGCAGATTTCTTTTAAAAGCTCTTATATTCTGGCATCCATTCAGTCTCCTAGAACTCACAGAAAATATTTTCAGTTTAATTACTGAAAAGTATTTTATTTCACTTATTTGGGTGTCATTCAGTAATTTAACATAATAAAATACTCTCTATGCCAGAGCCCAGACTTTGGAATTGGATACCCTTATATCCCTGGCTTGAATCTTCATGTGATAAAGTCAGAGCTGTGTGGACTCCAAAACAGTTTAGTTTTTTCAAAATGTGGTCTCTAGCCAACACCATCAGGAACTTTAAAAGATGCAAATAGTTTGGGTTCTACTCCAGATCTGCTCAATCAGAAACTAGAAGAGGGAGGGCAACAATCTTTCAATAAGCCCTCCAGGTGATTCTGATGTTGGAGAAACACTGGTGCAATCCAGTGTTTTAACATACGTATTTTTATAGGCTAAGAAATTCAGGTTCTGAGTGCAGAGTGACTTGCCCAAGGGGACAGAGCCATAATGACAGAGAAGAAACATCTAGGCCAGTCTCTATTTTAAAGTAGACATTTTTAGCTGTGACTCATCTTAAAACATGTGAAAAGTTCTACTGGGTTATGCCACTGAGAAATTAAAAAGGTAGACAGTAACAGTTTAGAAAAAGTAATTAAACGTATTTATTAAGTGGTTGGCTTTCCGTCTTTATCAGTAGACATTGTCAAACAAATTCTCATACCTGATTTTCTCTTAAATTGTAGGTTCATAAGAATCTTTTCCCTGGCAAAAAGACTAAAATTTCAAGCTTGTATTCTTGTCAATTGAACAGGGATTTGCTAATTATTTACTAAGGTCAAGATACTCTGCTAAAGGTATAAAGTTTAAATAAAAGGGCTAAGTCTTTCACTACATCTAACTTAAAATCAGTGGGGGAGACAGTTATGAAGTTAATGAACTAGGTTATAGTTGATCTAAATGATCATAACCAAGAAAATATTTGTTGCTTAACTATTGAGAGATAAATAAACAAGACAACAAATTAGTACCCATGTTAGACAATGGACCAGTTTAGTCATCAGCAATGATGGCTGGGCTTTACAACTTTGGGAACAGTATTCACATCATACTCTAAAAGAATCTTAACTTTTAGGCATTAAGCAACTCAGTGATCCTGCACCTAGCCAACATTTGCTGCTTCATTCTAAGGAATGAATGAATAGGTAAAGAGTATGTTCTATACCTAAGGACCTCACAATTCATTACCTGACAGGGGACGCAAACAATTCTTATCAAGATAGAAAGTGGTAAGCACCAGAGGAGAATACAGACCAACTTCAGCAAGAATTCTGATAATCATGTCTATGTAAAAGCTTAGGAAACATATGGCCGTGTGAAAAAGGAGAAAGAGAAGGTATTTGAGACCTTGAGAATTATCTGAGTTGGGGAACAAGCGTACATGTGTGAAGCATTCAGTGCAGGAGAACAGGAAATGATGATAAATAAGAACTGGAGAATACTTGCCTCACTTAGAGTAATGCAAATTATTCTTATTATCCTAAGTTCCCTGGACTCATAGCACATAATGTGGGCTATCGGTTTGAGACCCCTTGAGTTAAATGTATAAATGACTTCGATAAATTGTGTATCGAAAGGAAGGAAGGTCAATTTGGCTGGAAGCCAACAGGGAAGAGGAGGAATAAGGAAATAGATAAATAGTTGAGTTGGGGTCATGTCAGGGAAAAGAGGGATACATTCTAACCTGGTGGTCTTGGTGAACTGCTTATAGGATTCAGAATGTGGGCAACTAGAGGATGGTGGCTAGCGGTGGGGAGGTACCTGCCTGTGCACGTGACCCCAAACTCTTCAGTGTCATGTGCTTAGTGTTAAGAGAAGTAGGTGTATTAGGATTAAGAGATTGGATCTCTCTATGAGACTATTCTTTTCAGATGAGGACCTGTTCATTATCTCCTTTTTCTCCCACAGCTCTTAAAGTAGGAACATAGATGAAAATGAGAGTGCCTTTACTTTAGGGAATAGGTGAATAGACTACTAACTAGAAAATGAGAATGATGTTGATTTTTAAAAAAATGGAATAGAGATAAAAAACAAAAAGATTTTAAAAAAACATGGCTGATTAAAGCAGTAGCTGGATTGACTATTTCTGATTAGAAGGGTCATGGGGGAATCTTCATCAGGTAAAAGGTAACATCTCAATGTGAGTGCATGTAGTAGGAGAGAGACAGAAAAACAGACAGACTTAGTTTGTAGAGTAAAAGCCTTTTCATTCATTAGCTGAATGGAGTGTCCCTCAGAAGTATATTGTCTGCAGTGATGTGAGCTTCATTTTTATCTTTTTTGTCTATCAAGGTTGATTTTTTTTTTTTAAAGATTTTATTTATTTTGAGAGAGAGAATGTGTGTGTGCATGGGACGAGTGCAGTGGAAGAGGCAGAGGGAGAGAGAAAATCTCAAGCAGACTCCCCGCTGAGTGTTGGGCTCAAAGCTGGGTGGGATGTCACCACCCTGAGATCGTGACCTGAGCCAAAACCAAGAGTCAGGCTCTTAACTGAATGAGCCACCCAGGAGCCCCAGAGTTATTCTTTGTGTTTAGGAAAGACCTATAATTCATCTATAGATTAAGGAGAAAACATACACACACACACACACACACACACCACACAGTTCTTATTTCACTGTATTTACTTATCATCCTCCCAAGAAGCTGAAGAGCTCTTAATGGATGTTATTCAAAGCTTTTCTCACCACACCCTCTTAAAGAGATAGAAAGAGAGCAGGTACTTTCACATCTCAGTTGTGTCCCCCGCATGGCATAGGATAGTGAATCAGAAACTAAATTAGATACAAAACCCACACGATTTGTCTTGGTATCAAATATGCTTCAGTCCAGTGCATGTTACTACCTAATTAGAACTTAGATGACCTTATAAAATATGGCTTTTAAAAATAGCCCTCTCCTTTAGATATCGGGTTTGAGTATCAAGATGTTTTTTCTATAACCTGAACTTTAGTGGAGCATTATGGATTTTGTGATGTTGGCTGCCCTGGACAAAGGGAATAGGCATGAACCACCTCTGCTAGTGAATTAGATACAATCCACTCCCCCCTTAACCAAGGTATTTTCTGTGCTTTCCAGCAATAGCTTAGTTTGAAAAAGAAACAACTCAGCTGCTTGAAGTTGATCAGATAGAAAGAAAACTAAGAAGGCTATGGAAGAAGGGAAAAAAAAAACTATTTTGTGAATCATCAAAAATGGAAAACCACTGTATTCCAGTATGTTCCCTCTTCTTTAGATTCAAGAATTAACACATCATGTCTAAAATTAAGCTCTTTGGAGGTCTTTTGACATAGGCAGATAGATCAGGGTTTATAGTGCAAATTTACTATCTCTGATATCTTGAAAAGCACTTTAGCAATTCTGAGGTTCAGTGAGAAGCCACTGGCCTAGGAGTCAGAAGTCCAGGCTTCTAGTCCTCATGCTGCTGTCACTAATTGGCTTTTTGTTGGTAGATGAATAACTTCCTCTTCCAAGTATTTTCCTTATGTGTAAAAGCATGGAATTAGACTGGTTGCTCACTTCATCCCTTCATCCTTAGTAACCGATAAACCACCAGTCCTTGCCGAAACTCCTTCTGTGTCTTTATGTGACTTTGATGGGAACACAGACAGACACATACATTTTCCAGAACCATTAGTGAAAACATATAAACCAATGTGCCCCGTTGACACACATACACAAAATCTGTCCTAAATCATCACTATGCGGCGTGGCATCTAAAGAGTTTCCTTTCCTTCTATTCTCTAGGTCAAGGGGGAGGTGGGACAAAAATGAGAACACAAAAGCAACATTTTCATTTTTGAGAAAAGGAGTACTTCCTCATCAGTGCTTTTTGTGGAGGTGGGGTGGGTGGTGAGGAACTGTGCTCCTGAAGATTAGTCAGGAATATAAATCCTGTCTGGAGCTGGAGAAAGGAGAAGGGACGGAGTTCTGCTCCTCCACTCCTCCACGGCTACCTCCATCTGCCTCACGAGCCCGGAGGCAGTGTTCCTTCCAAACAACTACTCGCCTAACCAGTTCATTGGAATGTCTTTCTACAGACGGTGTCCTCATTCAGATTTCTTCTGAAAATGAACCTCTCTAAAAGCATAAATCATGTTTAAAAAAACAAGACATGGTGGTAAATTTTACACACACAAAAATCTCTTCTTTGGTTTAAAAAAAAAAATGCACACACCAACCTATCCCCCCCAAACCTGGACACAAACACAGAAATAAGAGCAATTAGGAAAACAGTTGCCTTGCACCTTTTAAAGAGAGGACTTTTTCTCTTGGTTGGATCTGGTCTTTGGGGTGACAGGAATTAAGCGCTCTTGATGTAATCTTCCCTGCTTACCACACACACGCCTTGTCGATCCCTCAACTTGCAGTGTAGGAGAGATTTTATGAAAATATTAAGTATATGTTCTTCTTGTTGGCATTTTAAAATGGACACATAAGACAGCGTGAAGCAAAAGATATGAACTGTGGACTGACACAAATTTTACCATGTAACAATCATGACTTCAGACAGACCAATAAAAAAGGTCATATTCTGTGAGAGAAATTTAATAAATTGTGGAGTAGGTACTTAAAACCCTGTCTTCGTTGTACAATAGCATTAGACAAAAACTGAGGTGTCCATAGGTGGTTTTCTTTCTTTCTTTCTTTCTTTCTTTCTTTCTCTTTCTTTCTCTTTCTTTCTCTTTCTTTCTCTCTCTCTCTTTCTTTCTTTCTTTCTTTCTTTCTTTCTTTCTTTCTTTCTTTCCTGACCCTGTTGCTCATCTGGGTCATACTAAAAAACCTCGAGTGGTAATGATTCACATAATATTTTCTTATTCTGGTTGTAAACAGTTCTTAAATAAATAAGGATAGTTTGTGATTTGAATTCACTGAGAAAAAAAAATAAAAGTGCTGATCTCTTAATTTATACAGTGGTAATGGGATGGTGTTGATAGTGTTATAGAAATTGAGTTTCCTGCTTTATCTGGTGAAAGTCTGAATGGTAGAGGATTAAAAAAGGCATTTGGTTTACTGGGTTTATTCTTATTTTTAATTTTTAAAAGATTTTTTATTTATTTTATTTGACAGGTAGAGATCACAAATAGGCAGAGAGGCAGGCAGAGAGAGAGAAGGAAGCAGGCTCCCTGCCTAGCAGACAGCAGGATGTGGATGGGGGGCTTGATCCTAAGACCCTCGGGATCATGACCCAAGCCGAAGGCAGAGGCTTTAACCCACTGAGCTACCCAGGTGCCCTGGTTGCTGGGTTTATTTTTAAAGGAATTCACATAATCATTTGAGGTTTGGAAAATTTGAAGTTTGGTTTTAACTTCACATTATCCTTCTGTAAGAACAGAATGAAACTAGCCTTATTAATCTATCCAGAGTTTTAGCTAAAGAGTAGTTCATGGTTGGAAAACCATGAGTCACAACTTTTATCTTGCAGAGGCTAGGACACTAAATTGTCTGATGGGTGATAGAACCAAGCCATTATCTTATGACTGGATTTCAAGAAGAAAGAAATGGTGTTATTTTTATTATGTGATTCTTTTCCAAAAATCATCTTGAGTCACAGAGATTCTAAGTAGTTATAAATTATTTTCTAAACTTTCGTTAAAATTTCTAGATAACTGGTCATCAAATTGCTCCCAAATCCAGAAAGACCAATAGTAAATATATATATTAACGTCAAAACACTGTTCTCAAGCGGCTATTTTCATTCTTTATCATAAACAATAAAAAAAATTCTGGCCCCAAATCCCAAATTTAGCATATGCATTAAAAGTACCCATGATACAATAACACCTACTGCACACTGTGGGTTGACTTGTTATTTTAAGGTTGACTCAAGTTAGGCTGTGACAAGGGCATGTACTGAAATTGTATTTGGCAGTGGTATATGGATGCCATAGTGAGAGTTCATATAGATTCAAGTCAGATAATGGATAAAATACAGGCCTAAAAAAACAAAAAACAAAAAAACAAAAAAACCCATTCCCCCAACACACACGCACACAATTTCCTAGTCAGTGACCTCGATGAGAAGTACAAGCATGTGCCCAGAGATGGCCAGAGAACTTCATTCCCTGCTCAGCACAAAGCAAGTTAATGTGGCTGCAGAAATCCTGTTCAAGGCCCACAGCCCATATCTACTCCTGAGCTAGTTATGTGACTTACGGCAAGTTATTTCACCACCCTATGCTTCTTCTCTCATTTGCAAGATGTGAATAATGGCATCTCCTTCATAGTCTAATATAAGTATTAAATCATAAATAAAAATTATGTACATTACAGCATGAAGAATCATACCTAGCCTTAAGAAGTGCTGAATAAATGCTAACTATTATTGTTTTCTTTTTTAAATATTTATTTATTTATTTGACAGAGATCACAAGTAGGCAGAGAGGCAGGCAGAGAGAGAAGGAGAAGCAGGCCTTCTGCTGAGCAGAGAGCCCGATGTGGGGCTCGATCCCAGGACCCTGAGATCATGACCTGAACAGAAAGCAGAGTCTTAACCCACTGAGCCACCCATGCACGCCTTAAAATGCATAAAATTAAAGGTATTATAGTTTCTACCATCCTCCAAAACTTTGATCCTATGTAATGATCAAATTGAATAGAAGAGTAGAAATTTATCCTGGGTAAAAAGAAAAGTGAAATTTTATCTCATGAAGTGTTATCTCTAGTCAGTCCCTTTGAGAATATTGGGTGGAAACCAGTGTTATGGATGTTATGATCTATTCCTCTATTTTAGCTGTAATTTGTATCTGACTATCCAGCTCTCCCATCTGTTTGGGTTAGAGATTATGTGTCCAGTCGTCAGAGGAACCATGTTGATCCTTGCTTTGTACTTTTCCATTTAGTTATTATTCATTTGAAACATAATAACTTGTTTAGAATTAATGGACTAGTAATGTGGTCTTGAGTGAAAATATGATTATGATAAATGCATCCGGTAGATCATTTGTATACCCTAATGGGATGTACAAAAGAGACATAGAGTTTTTTGTTTTAAAGATTTTATTTATTTATTTGACAGACAAGAGATCACAAGTAGGCAGAGAGAGAGAAAGGGAAGCAGGCTCCCCACCCAGCAGGGAGCCCGATGCGGGGCTAGATCCCAGGACCCTGGGATCATGACCCGAGCCAAAGGCAGAGGCTTAACCCACTGAGCCACCCAGGTGCCCCGAGACATAGAGTTTTTTAAATGGCTGTACCCATTTAGACCTTCAAACAGGCTGTCCTTCACAGTGGCCACCTTGGGTAGTTCCATGCTAAATCTTCTCAGTGTCATTCACCTTCAGGGACAGCTGATCAGGAACGAACATAAGAAATTTTGTATCCTTATTTTAAAGCTATTTTTTTCTCAATTAGCATCATCTTATCCAATTTGATCACTCACTTTATATGCTAAATTTTGCAGTGCTAAATACATTTTTTTAAGGCTGAAAATTTGTCACCATTGATTTGATTCCAATAATCAGTCACAAAGTGATTTATAAATTATGACAGATTGTTCATGAAGCTTGATGCCCCATGAAAGTAGGAATCATTACTTTCTTTTCTGTGAAACACATTGCAAAGCCTGGGCCTATTTAGTGCTCAGCAAATGTTTGTTGAATGGTCTGGAGGTCTAGAAGGCCCACCTCTTTAATCAAATTCTTAGCTCCCTAAGGAAGTAATGCAGTGTGAGTCTTTGAATGCCCCCACAGAAACTAAAGGACACTACATAATCACTCTACTGTCATTGTCTTGAAAATTAGATGCAGTCCCTCAATTGTCCCAACAATTTCTTCTCCATCCTCGTTGATTTTTTTTTTTTTTTTTACCGCTTCCATATGCCATCGATTGCTTTTTTTGTTCATCGGGAATGTGTAAATATTAATTTAAAATGCTTCTTTGACATCTATTAAGCAATTTGCAACAGAATCAAGCAACAGAAGTTTTGGCATTTGGGGAATTATCAAAAAGTATTGTGCCTAGAAAGCTGTTCTTTTTTTCTTTGAGGAACATTTTTCTCTGAGTTTATGCAAATTCGAAAAGGCTAATGCAAGTCATCTCTAAAGATTGGTATGCAGGACAAAATGTTTAAGGTCACACGCTTTCTCTTGAAATTAGTCACTTCTGTATAAATCATGTTCTAGGTCAGAGGTTTTCATTTGAATGAATCAAAGCTAATTGCAATAAGGATTTAGAAAATGATACTTATTCATCAAGAACACACAAATAAATAAAATCACTTATGTTTGAACAACCTTCTGCAGTTTAAAAAAAAGTTATTTCATGTCCATTATCACTCTTAATCTTCACAACATGTAATGTATATCTCCTGCCATTATAAGTACATTAACTCTTTGGATTTTTGGTGTAATTAAATGTTATTAAAAGCAATTTAACTTCATTAATGAACAGGTTAGTATGTATTTCTAAATAAAAGGCACCCATAATATTTCATACTGTTAAACAATTGAAAATATGGCTTTTGTTCTGGAGCTCCAAGTTAAAAGAATAAGATCCCAAAGATGCATTCTTTAACATTGTTTCGTACTCTACCTACAGGCAATATTGATAATAAAGCTAACCATGAAAGAGATTTTCAACACTGGTCACCTGATTGGCCTTGAAGAAACCTTTATTTTTTTTTAATTACTCATCTTTGTCTTCTTTTTATTACGGATTCTTTTTTAGACTTCCTGAGTTGAGTATTTGGGCATAGTCAATAGTGTCAGCACTACCTAGGACCGAATAAAGGATTGTTTGGTTGCTTTCTTGGTTATCGGAGAATGAGATCTTGGCTCTCATTCAACTAAAACAGAAAACGTCTGGGCAATGTCTGCTAATGTTGAAAAGTAGGGTCAGTTCTCATTGATATTCAGCAAATTCATCGATTGATTCACTTCTTAAAATGTATTGAAACCTTTCACTGTATAAGACCCCATTTAATATTTGTATGCCCAACCTAAGGTGATAGTGGGAATATTATCCTCAGTAGAATGTGATAGTGTATCAGAAACCTTGTTTGCTGAGCACAGTGAAGTGATAAATTTGTGCCCTTGTTTACATGGCTAATTGTAAGGATTTGGAAATACTCCTTTGATGTAGTAAGAGCAGATAATGAAGACAAGTTAAATGAACCTTTATAATGAATCTAGGAGTTCAAATCAGCTAAGAGTTCAACACTATCTGCTAATTTTCTTTTTGAGCCTGGCCCAAACTTTTATGTATCACCTCCCAGGCAGAAAACCTATTTTGGATATAATGGCAAGCCAGCTTGTTTTTCTTTATAACCTAACACTTTATGCACTCTCTTAAGATGTTGGTGCTGGAACCAGCTATAGAGATCATCTTATAGCTATTTCTTTTTCTTCTTTTTTTTTTTTTTTGGCCAGCAAAGGAAATGAGCTCAGAGAAGTAGTGACAAGCCCTAGATTACATAGCCAGTTGGTGACAAAACCAGCCTAGCATCCGCATGTCCTGATTGTTTGCACTATGTTATGATGTGCTCTGTTGAAAAAGAAGTTCCTATATACTGTCTTTTGAAACTAATTCTGTATTTTCAAATACAGAGCTCTGTGTACCAACTTGAGACTGTTATTTATTTATTTATTTATTTATTTTTTTTTTTTTTTGATAATGTGAAATAGTTGCTCTCACATTGCCATTTTGCCTAACCACAGCTTATTCTTGTTTGGAGAAAGTATCAAGACTCCCTCTAATGTGTTTGGTGCTTATTCAATGCCAAGTTTAGTGCCTAGACTACCATGTTCGATGGAACGGTAGATTGAATTTCTGCATCGTTTCCAAGAATTGTGCTGTAAGAGCATAGCACACCCACCCCCCACATAATCTTGTTCTGCAGCCTTGGTGGTGTAATGAATTAGTCTTGCACGAGTCTGCTGCTTGTGGAGGGCTAAGCAGGGGATCAAATCCTCCCTTTGTAGTGAGACAAGCTGCCGGAGAAGTGATTGATATTGCAGACAGAAGTAGGACTTCAAGGAAGAAATAAGCAGATAAGTGGGGTAATAAGTAGATAATACTGCTACTTTGCACTTAGTGTCTTTTATCTGAGCATCTGAAGGCAGCTGTATCCTCAAACATCAAGGCCTCTCAATGTAAAGAGAGAATGGGGTCTCTTACTTGGTGGCCGCCTCTACAATCCATAAACCAGTGAAAAGATTTCCTAAGGAAGACCAGTGGTGAAGATTTTTTGTTTTTCTTCTTTTCTCTGGGAAGTTAAGCCACCAGGATATGAAGCAATCTCTCTAAAAGTTATCTTGATCTTGATGCAATGATCTGTATGCACTTTCCCCTACAACGTTTGGATCTGAAAAAAGAACCTTCGACTGTACCAACTAAGGCATTTACTGTATTTTTTCAATCCCTTCTGGTCATGTCAGACTCACTCCCTTTGAGTAATTCTCATTCTTGCATTTATATTACTCCTCAAAAATTTCCCTTGTAAATCTTATTTTTAGGTCAAAGTCCTTAGACAGTAAATCTTTCAGACAGCATCAGGCCATTAGGGCTCCAAGAAACTATTGTGAAGCGAAGCTGTGTTTAATGAGGTTGATGGGCTCAGTTAGAGATCTCTTTGAATATGCCTTCATTAATTGTGTACACATCTTGTTAATTCAGACAAAGAGGGTGAGTGGCCAAGCTGAAAGTGTTTCTTTTTAGCAGACTGTGAGTCAAAATTCAGAAGCCAATTCCTAGCAGAGTTAGAGAACAATACTGGCTGTCACAAGTTTTTGTAGGTAACTTTATTCCCTATTTAACAGAGACTACAACTGTTTTCTAGACATTAAATGACCAAACATAAATACTAAGTGCCATTAAAAATAGTGTTGAACATCCTTTCCATTTTTATTGCCAGTTTATGTATGTTGTGGGCTCCTTACATTTTTGTTTCTGTTTGTTTGTTTGTCAGTCATAGAAATCTTATGGTTAGGAGAGATCTTCAGGGTCATCAGATCCCACCACCCACGCAGTCTGGCATTTAGCTTCATAATTACAATATGTAAGTAACTGGCATAAACTTGGGAAGGAACGAGGACATGGATCCATCTAGTCTGTGTCCCCTGAAGATCAAAAAAATTTCACTAGATGTGGAAAAAAAGAGAAAAATCCACTTAATTCATGGCTAACTGTTTCACATTTTTATGGTTTGTCTAAAGACAAATTTGCTTTCTTTTCACAAATAGTATTTCCTTTAGAACAAATTTCATACTTGGCAGAAGATAAAAAAGAACTATGTATATTTAATAGTCTTCTCCAGCCATCTTTCAGTGTGACTGAATTCTTTTGTGAGTTGATGGTTCTCAAGTTGAGATAGTTACAGATAAAATGTGAAAGAGATTGTGCATACATGTGTGTGTTTGGGGAAGGCATATGATAAAGACAACACATGGATATTACACGTATCACTGCTTTAGCGATCCTAACACATTATTGGTTAATTATAATCTCTTCTATTTTTCCCTTCCACTTTATAGTTTATAAAACACTTTATCTTTCTTTCTTTTTATTTTTTTTAAGTAATCTCTACACCCAGTGTGGGGCTCAAACTCACATGCCCGAGATCAAGAGTCACATGTTCACCAACTGAGCCAGCCAGGAGCCCCAACTCTTTTTTTCTTATCTGACAATCCTCACAGGTACCTTATAAGTGAGTAATATGGTCATGATGTCCTCATGTTATAAATGTGGAAATGGAGTTTCAGGGTTTCATCGAGCCCACAGATGTAGCAAGTATCAGAACCAGGACTCTACGGCCCACTTTTTGACTTGGAGCCATTGCTCTCCAAGTCAAGTTCAAAGTGCATTTAGATATAGCATCAGACAGGACATGTTAGTCGGCTACAACGAAATGCTATATAAAATCAGTAAATACTGTCATCAAATATATGCTCAACACCCATTTACTTAATTGACCTTTTTTTTAAAATTTATTTATTTGTCAGAGAGAGAGAGAGAGGGAGCACAGGCAGACAGAATGGCAGGCAGAGGCAGAGGGAGAAGCAGGCTCCCTGCTGAGCAAGGAGCCCGATGTGGGACTCGACCCCAGGATGCTGGGATCATGACCTGAGCCGAAGGCAGCTGCTTAACCAACTGAGCCACCCAGGCATCCCTTAATTAACCATTTTAAGTACAAACCTTTCTACAGAGAGGAAATAGAGTTAAAAACTATGTATAAAGAAATCACTTACCATGACCTGAATCCACTTAATTTAGCTTAATATGTAGGTTAAGTTTTTATGACTCCAACTCATCATTCTCCCCCAAGTCGGTCCCCTCCCTTCCTCCCTTGCTTGCTTCTTTCTTCCTTTCTTCTTTCCTTCCTTCCTTTTCTTATCTATTTTTTTTTTCTTTTTCAACCCCAAACCCAGAGGATGCTGCTCTTGCTAGATTTTACATTATGTTCTTTCAGGGCAGAGTGGAGACTACCTTCTGCGCAGTTACCGAAATCCTAATGTCACTTTTTGTCTCGCCTCATCTCCATTTAGCTTTGTCTACTTGCTTGAGTGCATACTTTGCTTCCAAGTTTTTGTGAGGCGACGGCCCATATCCTTGGCCACTTCTTCCACCTCTCTGCATGTCTGACACTTCTTGGTCTCAGTTTCTACTGCTGTGTCATTCTCCTTTCTCATTTAGGTCACATATTTCTTTTACATTTTAGAAGGCCCAAAATTAATTCTGAAAAATATTTTACCAGAGGGGAAACGGAAGTTGATATTTACTAATAGCTTAAATATATTTATTAGATAAACTGTCTTTGTGGCCCAAACTTAACTGTTTTCAAAGCAGAACTTGAGGTAGCTGAATGGGTATATAAGATGTAATTCTAGTACCCTTAGAGAGTAAGCCATGGCAACAAAGGTAAACACGTAATTTCTCTTAGTTAAACGCAGTGGGCAATGTAATTCTTTCTAACAGGAATGTAAATCTAAGAATATGGAGAGCCATTTCATGTTCACAAAACTGTTGCCAAGCACTGGGACATGTACATTCCATTTGGGGGCTTTATATTGTCAGCCTCTAAAATGAGAAAAGTTTGGCTATATGAGTTCTAGAGTCTCTTAATCATGTCAGATTTTTGAGTTCTGTTTCTACCAGTGCTTAGAATTACTGCTCATATCATTGTCACTGCAAGCCAGGCATTCTCTTTTATCCTTACTTTTGGAATACCACATTTCCCTCCCAGAGAAAATGGCAGAGCTCTTTCTCTTTTCCCTGTTCTTCGTGCTGAGGCACAAGAGAAAGTGGCCCTCGTAATGGGTGTGTCCACTTATAGTGCTAGGAAATAATGGGAAAAGAATTTATGAGCAAATACCTAATTGATTGCTAACTACTGAGACTCATAGACTTAGAGAAGCATATGGAAAAAAAAAAAATGGGTCCTTGTGTTTGAATCCCTAAATTATCCTGAGAACCTAGGGAAGCCCCTACTGGATTAGAGTCCTCCAGGACAGGAGGTCTATTAGGAGAACTAGTTTTGTTTTATAGTTTTAAATGTAAATGTTAGCCCCAGATGGGCAGAACATTGAACTCTCTAATTAGCCTTGCAGGTCCTTCTTTAAAGAAACAAGTGTGTAGCAACTAGCCATTTAAAAAGACATTCTGTGCATTGTTTGCTGAAGGTCAGAGGGCAAATGCTGTTGTGACAGTTGGGTGGACTTGGCAGGCACACTTCTCTGAAGAGGATCAGAAAGAGAAGAGCAGTCGACGTTAATCTTTGGTGATAGCAATGGCAGAAGACAGTTCTGTCTACTAGAATCTTTTTGATATTCATTCAATTCACGTGAAGTTTTCCAATTTTTAATCCAAGGAGTTAGAAAAATAGAGTCATAGGAAATAGGAGATGATCTAGCCAATACCTTTATCTTTAGGGAAGTTAACTTATAAATTATAAGTCATAATAGCTTAGTTGCCTTATGCATGAAAAAGACAAAAATCATTCAAGCTCACCAGTCTTATTCCAGTACATGTTTCCTACTCTACCTCTCACCTCTCAAGTCCATCCATGCTCACCTAACTTCACTTTATTATTCTGACTACAGAATGTTTTGTCTCTGTCTTCTGTCCCTTACTGTTATTTTAATTTAGGAATGCCTTATTTCTCTTTGTCTTCCTTCCAATTCCTACCGAATGGTAATGAGACTCAACTCCCATTTCTCCTCATTGGGAATTAATCATTCCTTCTCCCTTATTTCCATAGAATTGTTACTTATAACTTAACATTTAGCATTTATTTTATTTAGCTTCTGTTTTATATACATTTCCTCCTGACTTTATAAACTTTATTGCTGTTGTTTTGTTTTCTTTTCTTTTCAGAGATGTCCCTTCCATTCTATCAGGCAGTCTGAGGACAGGCACGGAATGTTGTTCTTTTTTGGGTCTTATTGTAACACCATGTACAATGAAGTATTCAGTTAATGTTAGAAATTAAATGTGTATATGTGCAGGTATGCGAGGAGAAATAAAGTCGTTTCTACTGGTGGTCTCTCATATCCTTCTAGCATTAACATGGATCTAGGACTTAATCTTGGACTCAACTAATGTTTAACTATTTAAACTAGCCTTGACTTTTATTTTTCTGTTTGGATTGCCCAGTTAGGAAGGGAGGGGAGGTAAAGCTCAAATTTGACAATTTTCCCAGTGATGTATCCTGATAAGCATTTTTGACTTGTTTCCTTCTAGAATAATAGTGGAGATGGAGAAAGGGAGGTGGTCTGATGTTTGAGGATCATGCATGAGTTTTAGGTATCTGCACAGCCTTCTAGCTATTGACCTTGACTAAGAATTCACTATGGTTGCTAAATAAAAATTGAAAGAATATGGACCATTTCAGGAATTAGTTGGGAGAGAAGATGCTGAATATATCTTTTAAAAACATGCTCAGAAGGAAGCATCAGGGTCCTGGTTTGCTCATGATCTTACAGATTTAGGACACACCATGTATACTATCATTGATTTAGCCTTTCAGCACTGTATCTTAACCCTCTTACCCTGAAGAGAATCAATCTGAATTACAAAGCCTAGTGAGCAAAAAGAAATACTTAAGAGAGCATAAGGAGCTCATTAAGATGGGCTTAGTATACCTGTTTCATTCATTGTCACCTGAATTACAAATAATTCTTCACCTTTAAATTTATTTTGTTGGGACTGCTCCATAGTGTGTGTGTGTGTGTGTGTGTGTGTGTGTGTGTGTGTGTTCAGATTATTTTTAATGGAACCTGACATTGCCACATGTATCTTTCTGTGATCTGAATACAATGATTTGAACTCTTCTGGTTCCCATCTGAAGACTTGTTTCTACATTGTTACTAGGAGGCTATTAATACTTAGTTTCTCTTTACTTTTAAGCTACATATATTTTAATCCTAAAGTAAATTCCTGTCTTTGCTGGAAATTGCCTGTATTTTCTTAGATGCAGCATTCATCCTAAATCTTTCTCTCTCTCTCTCTTTTTAAAATCTTTCTATAACCACTGTTGCAGAGTTCTCCAGGTAAAGATGGATGCAGGTAATGTTTTCTTACAAAATCAAACCAGTGGCCTCTGGAGGCCAGAAGATCTGGCTTAACCACCTGGCTCACAGAGGCACACCTACTTGGTTGCACCACTTTTTAATCGAGTGGTGAATCAGGCTTGGGAAGCTGCAACTAAATCAGTTTATTATGTCTGTAACAGTAAGAAGCTCAGGAGATCAACATTAAGCGAAAAAAGCTGTTAAGTAGGAAAGTATCTTTGGGAGTCATTTGTGGCAACAAGACCTCTTCTTTTTCCTGCAGCGCAGGCAAACAAATTGATTTGCTCAGAGACCAAATCCCTCCCCCTTGTTGGGGGCATGCGCATGAGCAGACAGCCTCTTCTCTGACTGGGCTCCCTGCGTGGCCATGCAGAGTACCTACAGCCTTAGGCACAGTGGGTGTGTGAACTTGAATATAACATTGAAGCCCTCTGAAACCTGGTTTCCTTATCTGAGAATTGGTGGTAAGAAGGCCATGCCTGCTGCCCAGATGTATCTCAGGGATCAAACCAGAGTCGTCATCTGACAAACAGAACTGGAGTGCCTACCATGCATGCTCTCCAAGCTGGAGGAAGTACAGAACTACAAGAGCATCACCCATGTCCTCCAGCTCATATTTTAGTGTGAGATTCATGGAAACAGAACTCGAAAGTAATGAGATGAGATCTACGATCATGCAGGTATTGCCAGGACCAGGTAATTTCGAGCTGGGAATGACTGGGCTGCTTAGAGAAGACAAATGACCCACCGATGCCACCACAATGCTGGGTGTGAAAGAGTCCCTCAAGTGTTGAATCAAACAGAGGAAACCTGTCCTGTGGGTGTTGAACAACATATTGGAGTTTGCCTGGTGGAGAGAACAGAGGAACCGGGTTGCACAGAGCTGCAAAATTATGAAGTACAACATCTATGTGCTCTTAGTCTGCAAAGCATGCTAATACCCAAAGCTCTTATAGTATACTCCAAACTACTGCATCCGTCTTAGTTCATTAATAAGACTGTGTACTCAATTAACACTGTCCTAGACAGAAATATAGGCTATTTTAAAGCCAGAATTTATCATAGGGTTCTTACCACAACATGTTCAGGTCCTCTTAAAGTTGGATTCGGTTTCCCATTTTGGTCAAAAGTCCCTAGGGTTCATATCCAACCTTATTGCCTAGGTTCTGCCTTCCAATACTGTGAGTGCTTCACTTTCTTCTGTACTCAGGGTCCTTGGGACAAAATTGATACCGGGAATTATGTTTTCATCTTTATTTTTAATTATTTTTACTTTATTTTATTTTATTTTATTTTTAAATTTATTTAATTTTTTACAGAGGGCAGAGGGAGAGAGGGAATCTTAAGCAGGCTCCATGCCCCTCACAGGGCTCTATCTCATGACCCTGACATCATGACCTGAACCGAAATCAAGAGTCCAGTCCTCAATAAACTAAGCCACCCAGGTGCCCCTATTCTTCTTTTTTGTAATTTCATTACTATTATTTTTGGATCAAGGCCTCCTACACCCTATACTTAGGATGAATGGAAATGGTTTCCAGAGACAGGTACTCTTTCTCTGATGGCCTGGCACAGAGTGAAGATTACAGCAGCCTGCTGGCATTGGTGTCTAGGAGAGCAGTCAGTACTCGCTGCTTTGCCAGTTTGGAGAAGCACTACAGTTTGTTATACCTAAGTTACCTCCGCCCCTCTGCTGGAGGTGGCAAGGATAGTGATCCAGGGTTCAGCTAGGGCTTCAGGCTTCTGTTTTTTTCTCTTAATCATCCTAACTTCTTATTCTTTTTCTTTTTTTTTTTTTAAGTGTCTTTCTTTGTTTCGTATTGTGGTAAAGAGCTGTTTTCTGCCCAAGAAGACATTGTTTAAACCGTTGTACAGTAAGAGAGAAGTTAGTGTCCCTTAGAAGCCTATGGAGAATTTGAGAGGCCAAGAAAGGACTTTAGAAATCCCCTAGGGCTTGGCCAACACTTTATTGCACTTCTGTGAGGCTGAAAATCAGAGAGGCTTCAAGGTCACACATCAAGTCACAGGGCACATACACTGGAACTTAATATATATGTATAAACCACATATGCATACCTCATATTTTCACACTTAAGATATGGACATAGTGCAAGTATGACTAGTGTAGCATAGAGGATGAGTGGAAAATAGGGCTCCCGGAAGGGTTCAGTCATTTCACTACAGTCCCTGAAGCAAAGATGATGTATGTACTGCAGGGGAGATTCACGAGTGGGATCATCCAAGTTTTCCCAAAGTCACAAACCAGTGATTGTCCATCCTGTTTCCTGAAGCTTTAGTAGTTTTTGCCAGTTGAACACATCCCGTAACGAATGGTAAGTGCAGACGGGTGAGTTGAAACCCTAAAAGGACATTGGAATTCTCTGAGAGTCTGAATTAAAATAGGCAGAGTATGATTTTTTTTTCCCCCCTGGAGTCCATCCAGGATTCCAAAGTGAATGTACCTCCTTTTTATTTTGCCTAGGGATTTTCTTTTTTCCTGGAAAGGGTGGAGAGAATTTATGTAAGAAAGAAAGCTGAGTTGCCTCAAAGCACAGCCTCCAGGAAGAATGAGGCACCCCCCCCCCAACCCAGTATTTTTGCTGAGGATAGACAAATAGAGGAACTAAAAGTAAAGCTTAAAATCTCTAGCACTGAAAACATCGTAGAATTCAGCTGGTCTATAAAATCCACTACCTAATGCTTCTTAGGAAGGAAATACCACAAGGAAAAGATGTGAAATATGAAGTTGATAGGGATGTTGTCTGTCTTCATTAATAGTAAAATTCAGATTATGGTTAAATAGACAAACCCAAACTTCAATACAAGGTGCCAAATGTATAGCAAAACTAAGTCCAGTAAGTAGAATGGAAAACTGCAAAATGGACAAGGAAATATTCTGTTTTATGTAATATAACCCATTTACTCTCAGAGCCAGTGCTTAACCCAAAGCCCATGACTCTTGGAATAATGCCTTTCTTAAAGGCAAGGTAGACTACCTTTCTACAGTTTTAAGTAGGGTAAATCATTTAAAAGCTGGTATTGTATTGAAATATATCTCAGTATGGAACCAGAAGGAAGGGTGATGTGTTGTGCAATTAGCTTGAATGAATATTTGTTCATGATCTATCCATTAAAAACACAGAGGTGAGACCTACACCCCAGGTTTCTGCTGGTGACTCCAGAGCTCTTTCCACTATTCCAAATTGACAGCTGACTACAGACCTCTTCCTTCTGACAGCAGCCATTTGGAGGCTATGACAGGAGAAAAATGAAAGTTAGTGAAACACAAACAAAATCTAGTATTTATGGAATTAAGTATTTATAGAAGGTATCCAGTAGCCATGTGCAGAACTACAGATGTGAATAAATAAAAGGATAAAAGTGTACTTAAATCTATTTAAAACTTACTGTAAGCTAATTAGTGTCCTAGGATTGGTTAGGAAGGTAAATGTTACAAAATGGTGTGATATTTTGATTTTCTAGATGAAGGTTCAAAAAATCTAAGTGAACATACCAGTCTTCAAATACAGCTTACTTTGATTTAAAGACTTACACTTTCCAAAGCAGAGCAATCAATGGGGATGGAGAGGAATATGTTCGTTTTAATGAATAATATATGATAGCAATAGAAGGAAGTTAATTTTGTTTGTGTGCTTTTTCACTAAACTATGAAAAATAATTTTTATTTACTAAAGTAATCAGAGTTCATATTTCAATATATACAATGCTAAAAGAGCAGAGAAACTTGGAAAGTGTGTGACAAAAATGTCAAAGGGTTAATATCTTATTAATGAGGAAAACACTACTCCTCCACTGGGGTAGAGATTGGAGGAGAAAGCATAGGACATTAACACATCATTCAAAAAAGAAACGCAAAGGGCTACTAAACGTATTGAAATATATTTAATCTTACTCATAATCTGGGGGATTCATATTTAAAATAAGAAAACAGTTTCTTTTTATTTGTACAATTGGAAAAGTTAATCTTCAATATTGTGGTCCTCTATCCTCATTACAAATGCAATTTATGCCACCCTTTTGGAAAACAACTTGATTCTACACCCATCAGGAGACTTAAATTATAACCTTTGACCCAGGCTGTTGAGTGGTAGTACTTAACATGGAAAATGCTCATAATAGTATGATAACTAGTTAAATATATATATATATATATACATATATATATATAAATTATGATATGCATGTGTGTGTATGTGTGTGTCTATACATACACACACATAAATGATCCCAACTGTTTATAGAACACATACATTAAGGGAGGAGAAAAAGCATGGAAACTTAACAGTAATTCTGAGAAGTTTGCTTACAAAGGGCATGTAATTTTTTTCACTTTTTGTCTCTAAATATCACATGATTTTATAATCTAAAAATTTAAATGCAAATTAAAGGTAGTGCTAGGAGAGATGATCTTATCTGTGTGTATTTTTGCATCTCTTTACCTGGACCGTTTTGGAGTCCTTCCAAAGTAAAACACTATCTAAATTTGGGGAAGTGGTTAACAATACTGTTATTAAAATAATCATAGAGTGGGGTGCCTGGTAAATGAGCTATGAACATGGCATTGAAGGAGGGATAAATACTGGGGTGGGAGGAGGTATAAAGACATGACCTCCTTGAACAGCACAGGGTTTGTGTGGATTTGGGGGCCAAAATATACAGGTTCTACTCTTGATTTCATCATTTAGTATTTGTCTGCATTTTGGTGTCTTCACCTTTATCTGTAAGATAGGAATGATAACAGTACCCAGTTGATAATTTTGTAAGAGAATTAAACACATTTGATATATGTTAAGTACTTTGAAGAGTGCCTGACACATTAAAAGTACAAAGAGAGAGAGAATCTAAATCTTGTTTCCATTTACCTTCTATTTGACAGTTGACAGAAATAAAAAATGATAGCCTGAGTACATCTGTAAGATTTAGGACAGAACTCAGCTCCCTTTCTATGCCTATGAGACTCATTTTTCAGTCTAGCTAGTGACCCTAAAGTGGATGTCATCTTACATTTTGCTTTGGAACTTAGCTTTAGAATAAAAAGAACATTGATTTGGTGAATTAATTAAGTGGCTCTCAGTAGCTTCTACAAATGCCAATTCTTCTCACCTATCCATAGCAGGAGGGGATGAAATCACTTGGGGAATATTAAAGCTCTAAAAATTAGATGTATGTTCTGTGTTGGCTGTCCTTTATAGTAGCTGGCATCAAAATGATCTAATTGATTTTGTTCTGTGGCAACTTGGAAAGTCCCAACATTTCTTAGCTTTCACACAGGCTCTATAAAACCCCAATCTCTTTTAACTATTGTAGTTGTATTATTCTGACAATTTTCCTTTTGGCAAACAGGTATTAAGAACTTGAGGTACTGTACTTAGATCAAAACCATCATCTTTTTTTCTCTTTTCTATTTTCATTAGATACTGTGCATTGATTCCCACAGGAAAGGCATCAGTGTCCTAATAAATATCTTGAGTAAAAGAATCTACTGATCAACCTTCTAATTGTTTCTTCAGAATTAACTGTTCAATTGAACACATTCATCAGGCATTTAGACACTTAATGTGATATGGTGAACAAAAAAATGGACTCCAGCCCCAAAGTTCGTTGCCCACTGGAGGAGAGAGCCAAGTATACAAAATTTAGCATTGCAAGGTAGTATTATATTGGTTTTTATATACATTCATATAACACAAGAGAAGATTTAATTTCATCTAGGGAATTGGAGAATTTCTCATGAAGGTCGTAGTGTCTGAGGAACCTAAAAATGTTTTCACTGATCAGGTAAAAAGAATGAAGGCATTCCAGACTGAGGGACCAGACTGAGCGGAGAGGCACGGATGATTAGCTAGGGCCAGCATGTGACAAGCAGAGTGGGATATGTGGAAAGTGTGGTTGAGAGCATAGCTTGGAGTCAGACTGTGAAAGGCCCTAAGTGTCTGTGGAAGTACAGTGGACCCTTGAACAGGATGAGGACTGGGGGCATTGACCCCCACCCCACCCCGAGTTGAAAATCTGCATGTAACTTTGACTTCCCCAAAACTTAACTTCTATCCAAAACTTACTCCTATCTTCCTGTTGTTTGGAAGCCTTTCTGTTAATATAACAGTCGATTAACATGTATTTTGTATATTCTTATAAAACAGTAAGCTAGAGAAAATAAAATGTCGTTAAGAAAATCATAAGGAAGAGAAAGAACATTTACTGTAGTATGTTGTAAAAAAAAAATCTGCAAATAAGCGGAACTGTGTAGTTCAAACCCATGTTCAAGGGTCAGCTGTAGTTGGTTTTTTATTCATTGGCATGGAGGCATCCTGAGAAATGACATGGTCAGAGTTGTTCCTGAGGAAAGATAAAGAGATAGGGAGGGGGACTCTCATGGGGAGGAGGGAAAGTAGGGACAACACTGGATATCCATTTTTCTACTTCATTCAGGTAGACCTGTGGTTAAAGAATAAAAAGTTTGATATGTTTAGAATCAGGTATGTATTCTTTCTTGGAGTCTCAACTGCTGCTATTAAAAACAAGTCACCAATCTTTGTTTACTTTAATAAATGTCTACCTAATCTTGGCCAAATTTACCTATGCCTCTTTAACTTCTCTTTTCTTTCAATTAATAGAACTGAGGTCTTCATGAGAGAACACACTGAAACACTGATCTCCAATCTGCAGCCTTTTCTTGAAACCTAAACATTTCCCCATCCTCTATACCTACTTCCAACCATTGGGGGCAGGCAAAAATCCAAGAACACAAAATTGCTTCCTTTTTTTTTTTTTTTTTTTTTTTTTACTTTTTAGAATGTGTAGGTACTATGTTATTCCCTACCTAACTTCACACACATGGATTAAGAAGTTCAAGCAAATGTTTTATGCATGCCAAGGATTTATACACTTGCTTAACTTTTTTACATACAGATATAAAATGGAACCATTGATATTTGGTATATTATAAAGATAACATGTCAAATCAGAGAGAAAAAAAAAATTTGAAAAAATGGTAAACGTGAGGAATATATCCTTGGGAGGGGTGAATCTTCATTTGTTTCTCATACCAATAAAAATTCCAAAGAGTTAAAAGATTTCCATGTTAAAAAATGTTAAAAGCCATAATAATATGAGATGATAGTATGGTTAAAGAATTTTATAATGTTGGGCTGGGACAGGTCTTTCAAGCTATCTTGAAAAGTATAAGGCAGGATGCCTGGGTGACTTGGTCGGTTAAGAATCTGCCTTCAGCTCAGGTCATGGTCCCAGGGTCCTGGAATTGAGTCCCACATTGGGCTCCTTGCTCAGTGAAGAGCCTGCTTCTCCCTCTGCCTGCCGCTCCCCCTACTTGTACTCTCTAGCTCTTGCTCGCTTTCTCTGACAAATAAGTAAATAAAATATTTAAAGAAAAAAGAAAAATATTAACTCATAAGAGAAAAATTATAAATTGGACTATGGAAAACTAGGATTCTTCTACACCAGAAAGCAACCCGTAAAACCATATATACATTTGAAAGCCCAGGCACACACATGCACACAGCAGAGAAATACTTCTAGTTATAATAATGGGTTATTATCAATAAAATATAAAGATCTCCTACAGGAATAACTGTTTAGGAGGATAGCCAACAAAATGTTAGCAGTATTATTTCTGGACATCAGACACAGCGACCCCACATCGTGGATGGCTTCCCTTCCCAGTGCACTGGGTTTACAACAGCTGTATTTTCATGAAGGGGTAGCAGAGACCTCATTGTGACGCCACAAAGCTTTGAGGAGTCTGGGAGAAGGGGCTGAGAACAGAAAGTTGTAAGCTGTTAATAGGGTTGTTCCAACTCCTGAGGACTTGGGAAACCCACTTCAAATCTTTGAGTTTGTTTATTTATCTGCAAAATGGGGTAATAATACTTACATACATCACTAAGTCATTAGGAAAATTAATGCACATTACTAAACCTTTGAGATCCCAGGATAAGCATTATTGCGTGGGGAGTAGAGAATCATGGCTTCTCTTAACCTCCTGCTAAAGTTAATACTTGGTATTTCTATACCAATTCTGAAATGAAACCTTATCAGAGGCACTTTAGTTAACTCACATATGGCAATGTGTTTGAATTTAAATGAACTGGTAACTAGTAGCTCTTTTTTTATCATGAGGATACTAAAAGCAAAAATCACAGATTTCCTCCCCCCAACCCCTCCACAATATAGTGTACCTTTTTCTTTAAGTCATTTAAGCATCTTGGTATCTGTACAACTTGATGGCTCTAACTACACAGTTTGGAGATGAGCAGATTGCTATATAAATACCCAAGTGAAATAAGAAGAATGCAAAAAAAAAAAAAAATCTTCCAACCTGCTTCCATGGATTCTGGACAGACTCTTAGCCTTGTAATCGTCTTTAGAAATCATTTAGTTCTGCCTCTCATTTCACAAATGAGGAACTTGAATCCAGAGTGGTGCGGTGACCTGCCCCAGAGGCACAGAGCTAACTAAAGGCAGAACTGGGATTACAGGCTGTATTTCCTAGTCACTCCTGTACCCCCCAGTCCTGTGCTCTTAGCCTTCAGCTACCCAAAGGACCCAAATAGCAGTGGCAGATAGATAGATAGGACAGACATATGTGTCATAGATTTTGTCCAGAATCTTAGTAGCTATGTTAGACATAGACCATCATCCTCAGATCTGATTGTGCTGAAGGCTGAGCTCGTTCATAGAAAGATTATGGTCTATCACATCCCGCTGGGAATATTTTGATTTTGTAAAAGATGAAATGTGTTCACATTTTGATGGAACATTATCAACATTTGAGTCTGTGAACCCTACACTTAGGGTTCAAAATGTTATGCTACCCCAGTATTATAAAAAAATGATCTAATAGTGGCTTTCTGGGCAGTTGTCTAATGACATTTACTTGACAGCACTGATTCCCAAGCCTGATTATTCAGAACTGCCTCATGGGCTGTACCAAATACAGCTGGGACCAGGTCCACACATCTGTTTTTAAGAAGCACCCTGGACAATTCTCAGGGTCACCCAAGTTTTTAAACCACTGGAATAGAGAGCAGATTAAGGAAGCAACAATCTGTTCTTCCCTGTTGACCTGAAAGCTGTCAGTGGGTATAGAATTTAAATACATGATATAAATAATTATACTGCACTTCATACCCAGAGCTCATTTGGTTAATATTTCAGAGAAAAAAATGCACATTATGTCTGATATAAATTTGTAGTGTTACAGAGCGTTGTCATATTCTTGGACACTTGATATTCAAATGATGTTATTGAAAATTTTTGCAAAAAAAACATTCTTACCAGTGACTCAGGGACTTTAAAATAAATATGCCAATAATCACATTATCCTTTATGCACATGCATTTAATGGATACAAAAATAAAAGTAAAAATGGGGCAAATCTAAGGTCATGAATATATTTGCCAAGCTAATTTCTAAAGTTTATATACCAGCATAGCCTGGCTTCTGATTTTCTTCTAATCTTCTTATCTTTTAAATTTTAGGGGAAAAAAAAAATCTAAGCATCCATTTCTAGCTGTCTCAGCCAGTTGTACCTTTCAGGCGGGACAAAGGGACTTGGCCTTCCAAGTGGGGGTGGGGAGTGATACTTTGATAGAGCTCTAAAGTGAATTACATAGAATACTCAGCAGTAGCAAGAGAATTTTAGTGAATCAAACCATACCATGAGAGTGCATTTCATCTTCACTAAATTGTGGTAACCAAGGCCAGATTCTACAATAATGTTCTTCTATGTTTATGTAAATATAGTCTTAAGGCAAAAGGCAATTGGTTTCTCACACTTTAAGATTTATTCTTTCTATCAGGCTTTCTGCTCCTTGGAGAGCATGCTTCTCTGTCTCTCTCTCTCTCTCTGTCTCTCATGAATAAATAAAAAATTTAAAAAAAAAGATTTATTCTTTCTATTTATAATTTATTAACTGTTTACAGAAAAAGATAATGCTTTTGGGTATTAATGAAAACCAGATATAATAAAGTAAAGAAAATATTCAAATAGATAAGCTATTGTATTGATTCATGTCCCAAGAAATAATGATAGAAAGAAGCGGTACTTTTTTTTTTTTTAAGGCTTAAAAAAAATGGGCACTTTTCCCAGAATTTCTATTTCCTGTACATAATATGGATATTTGTTTTTGCAAGGTAACGGGACCAGTGGTTTAAATTGATCATTGACTATGTCCTGAAAAAGCAAGTGGCTGATATTGGCATAAATTTGTGTTTAACCACTGGCATTTCTCTGTGGAGAATAAGTTGAAAATTTTTCAGCTATCCAGCAGTGGATTTTAATTTTTATATTGAGAAAATATAACTATGATTTGAATATTTAGAAATAGGTTTGAGTATTTAGGATTTAGTTAGAAATTACTAACTTTACATAGTCATTCTTAAAACTCCACATCTAGTTTAAATAAAGGGGGGGGGGGGCCTTCCAAAAGCTCTCCCTGAAGTTTTACTTTTCAGTTGCAAAGTGTAAAATAACCTTCTGAAAAGCCTTCTCTAAGTCCTGGTGGTGGGACGTCTGAGGTTTGTTTGGGGAGATTTTGTTTTGTTTTTAGGAGAGAGCACTTTCTTATGAAAGAGACAAGGGAAAGTTTTACCAGTCTCTCTCCTTTTTTTTTTTTTTCCTTTCTTTCTTTTTCTTTTAAAGATTGGTGATAAGGAATTCTAACTACTTAATGAGATGGGAGAGGCCTCACTCCATTGGAGTGGAGGACTCCAGGTGGAAGTTGATGGATTGGACAGGTAAAGAGAAGAGCCCCGCCCCTCATGCCTATAGTTGGGTATATATTAGGGAACCTAAAATTATGTACAGAGAGAGAAAGAGAGAGAGGGACCTGAGTTCTGTTATCTTCTTAGTAGATTCCTGTTGTCAGGGTCTCAGAGGGGGTGGGGGGGTTGGCAAAATCCTGGAGCCAGAAGAGAGGACAGCGGCATTGATCAATCTTACTGCTAACATGTTGTACCTGGAAAACAATGCCCAGACTCAATTTAGTGAGGTAAGGATTTTAGATTTTAGCACTCCATTTAGAGATGTTTTTTCATTTTTATTTTTTAAATAAAAGTTTACATATTTGTGGTTCTTGGTCACCCAATGTAATGCTTTTGCAAATTGTGTGTAGGAATCTCCTTTTCTTGGTTCATGTTTTCTGTGGTGACTGTAAGATTTTTTTTTTTTTCCTTTAAGTAGGAGATGAAATAATAGGAGAAAAGGGAGGAGAAAAATTTCTGGGTGACGTTATATATTTGAAGAAACCCAATATTCAGGAGTTTGTAAAATCACTTTTTGTAAGAACAGACTGAGAGAGCAGCTCACATTCTGCTACATACATGGAAATGACTCCTGTTGGGTATTCACGTACCAGTAAGACAAATTAGTTGGCTGTGTCTTAACTCAGTTAAGTTCTCAGTTCTATCTCCAGACTTCATCCTAAAAGCAAATGAAGCTTTTTCAAAATAATCCAGGTGAGATTTTTTTTTTTTTTTAAACCATCTTCGTTTTGAATTCTATCAATCCAGAGACCCATCTAAATCCTCAGGGGACTTTACTAATGTCCCTATTGTCTGGTGATTGACTTAAGACTTTCACTGTATAATGACAAAGTTATTTGGGGGCGATGCGTTATTAAATATTTATACATGTGTACATGGCAGTGTGTATCATAGCATATAGGATTTTAGGTAAGGAATTGGTTTGCCTCTCTGATCTCTCCTCAAATTTGTCTCAGGGACTTAAATCACTGAGCAAAGGGATACGGAAACAAAACTCCTAAAGAGACTGCAAGGCTTTGAGGAAGTTTCCTAAGGTTGAGGGAGGTCTAACAACAATATTAGTTTACATTCCTCAGAATAGGGCAGCTGTGTTGACACTAATCAGATCGAGGTTGGGGGAGAAGGCGGGTGCGGGTGGTGAGCGTGAGTTCAGTGTTTCGGATGAAAATGCTTGCAGGCGAATGCTTGGAAAAGTAGAGTGGAGTGCTCAAACTGAGCTCCTTAAAAATCAAAACAAAGTGCATGGGACTCAGGTGCACACGGCGAAAGGAAGAGTCCTGCGAAAGGCAACAAAGCCGGACCCGCGCTGTCATATTGACCGCGCTATTGTCTAGACACCTGAACTGTGTAAATAGAGCAGGGGAAATATCGAGTTATCTACAGAAGGAAAAGGAAGTGCCTGTTTTCCTTTAAAACATTTAAGCAGGCATGCTTGTACTTAGTGGACAAACTTGAGTTTCTTGTTCTGCATTAATATGGCAAGTTAGCTTAAAATGTTACCAAACGGTTAAAAAAAAAAAAAAATGGAGGTGACTTTAAAGATGATCTCATTTCTATGTGACCCTATGTTGGTCAGTTTTAATCACTAGCAACATGGTTTATCAATCATATCATACCAGACTTTGTGTTTGTCCATGAGCTATTTCCCACCTATACTTATAAGCAGGCTGGGATCTGACTTCATGCCTAAGTAGGAAGGGGGAGAAAGGAAAGGTGGTTTAGAAATATCGATAAGAAAAGTTGGAAGTTGATGCAAAGTGGAAAATAAGGGTTATTTCTCATGAAGGGAAAACCTGAATAAATGTTTTGCTTAGAAGATAACTGGTAGGAATTCTTGCCTTTTATGGAGGCAGAAGAATCGTGTCGAATGTGAGCGTATAGCGCCCTTACCATGAGAGAAGATACCTTTCCATGGCTTTGTAGTTTTCAGAACTTTACATAAATGTGTATAGTCAGGTGCTCAAATTGTCTGTTTTCTCTTGGCATGCTGCTAATGTGTAGGGGAGGATATCTATGAAAAAATATGGCTGAATTTCTCTACCTTCCTGCATCTTTTTTAGATATTACCATGGTGAATTTTATATCATTCCACTAATGTGTGTTTTATGTGTGATTTTTATAGCTTCATTTTCATCCTGTTGCTTAAGAATGGCTCTCTTTGCTGTATAGAGTCAACGCTTTAATATCTAGTCCTCTGTAAAAGTGCCGTTCTATATCTGGCTATGTAAAATGTCTGGGACTGCATGGCCCGGAGAATCTGGAATTTAATGCAAAAGTTGTTAACGTTTTAGGATTCCTCCTGAGATAATGTTCATTAGGAATCATCATACAGAAATGGTGATCTATTATTACACAAAAGTTGTCAAAAAAAATGGACAGATTAAGAATAAAGAAATATGTAACTCCCTGTGAGAGGAAAAATGACTTTGAAACTATAACCCGATCCCTGACTTCAGATAATTTTTAGTAACTTCTTCGGGTTAACTCAAAAATGATAGAAGAACACTGATCCTTCTCTACTCCCTGTTCCCCACATTTCCAATTCTTTCCCTCTAAGCAGAGCTGGATTTGGGGAAGATGTTAGTGAACAGGAAGAAGTCCGGAAGGGCAGAGAACATGGGCAGAATGTACCAGGCGTGGCTGAAGGAACCCCCCCTTGGGTGACAATGGAGAGAGGCCTCAAGCAGGCACCATTCCAGTGTACCAGGCTTGGAATGACATGGCCTCTGGGACTAGTCTCAGACTTTGAGAGAGGGACTCAAAAGAAGGGAAGTTCTTCACAGATGAAGCTTTAGTTCAACTTTCTTGCCAAAAACTTGGGCTCTGTGTGCATGTGTATCTGTGCTTGCTCATGCATGTGGGAGACACGGTGGAGGTAGACACTCAGAGACTCTCAAATCCTCCTTCGAGGGACATTTAGGACATTTTTATTTAAAACCTCTATCCGGGTTTCTGTGTGATGATGGAAAGGTACTTGGGTTCCTGTATTCTAGAACTAAACAGGCCTTCAAGGCTCATATACTGAGACACCTCATTTTACAAATCAAGGTTAATGACCTCTTTCTGTAGTCAAGAGAGCCCATAGGTGCAGAAGTCAGTCCCGTTTACTTAATGTAACCCTTTTCTCTTTCATATCAAGAGAGATAGGATGCATCCTGGAAAGCATTGTTGTAATCCCCATTATGCCCCCCAAAAGTTTACGTAAAGAACCGATGTGCCAACCTACTGGAGAGCAAGAAGAGTAATTTGAAGGTGGCAGTACAAGATCTTGGAGTTGAGGATCTTGCCGTTTAATTGACGTGTAGGCCTGCATGGTCAAGGGAAACAGTCTTTCCTATCCTGAAAGAAGACATTTTTCCCATGGGACTGATCTTTCTCTTAATAGTTAATAAATGCCTTGTCTCAAGCTTTCCCATGTTGTGCTTCTGCGACGTTTAGCACCATACGTGAAAGCAGAGTAGGGAAGAAGCAGAAACTGCCGATTTAACTTAGCCGTCAGCCAGGCTGTGCACCTCACTCCATGCTACAGTCTCCAACGGAATTGCTTCTTTTACAATTGGTTGCCCTCAAGCCCAGAGGGGACTGGGAGAAAGAGATCTTAGATCTCAGATCACAGATCATACTTTCTTTTGCTACTATTGGAAAAATGGGTGGTGATAATAAATCACTTATCCTTTACCTAGATAAGGAAAAAGCATGTTTGGTTTGTTTTGTTTTTTAGAAGAGCAGTGATCCTCAACGGTGGTATGGAGCGTACACTAAGAAATATGAATGAATGTCTAGTCAGCTATGGCAACCAAAAAATATTGGTTGTTTTTTCATCATCCCACATGCTTCTTCTGAGTGCAAAGTTACTAAAATTTTCTTAGACAAGGAGTGTATATGGAATTTGGATTCTTTATTCTTTGTATTAAGGGAGTATAAGTCTGAGGTTAGGAGATTTTAGATTTATAGGAAGGATATGGGACAAACAGATGAGAAATATGACACCACAGATGTTCCTGAACTTTCTCTGAGGTGCATATGATTACTTTGGGTGAGCCCCGAGCCTGTGGGATAGAGGAGTATAAGTAAAAGTCCTCCCTTCATAGCAGTATTTTGAAAGTAAACTCCCCCCATTGATTAACTTAATTTATTCTTTTAATTAGTTTATGCCAATAAATAAGGAAGAATGAACACAGATACCAAAAGATACCCCTGTGAAAAATAACTTATTTCCATAAAAGTCTTATTTTGAAGATGAAAGTTTTTCAAGGCCAATGAACTCAGAATTTTCTTTTGAATGTATGATGAAAAAAAAAAAAAAGATGACTGATGGAACATTATTTTTCAGTGCCAATTTGCTGGACTGAGTTACCAATGCAGAACATACAGTAGAGCAATGGGTTTGGGTTCTGGAAGAAAACGGATTGAAGTGTCAGGTAGAGCAGTAGATCCAAGAGTGAAGCTATGAATTTAATTCTTAATCCCTTAAGAACACAATTGGGAGACATAAGAAAATAGTAAAATGAAAAAAAAAAGAAAATAGTAAAATGGAGTTTATTAATGTGCTACCTCTCTCAACATTTTATAATTTTTCACTGGTGCCTTTTCATTAAGTTGAAAGTTGTCAATAGTCATGAATACTAGTATCAAATGGGGGAGAAACTTAGGTTAGAGGAATGACTTACTCTTTTCAAATCAGTGTTTACTGAGCATCCGTTATATAAAAGATGGTGCGTAGGACATGAAGTGAGTAAGAAACAGTTGTTACACCAAGAAGTTTACAGTTCATAGAGGAAATGGACACATGCAGTTATAGTCAGGGAAGATCCTCATTGTCACATGAGAAGTGTGAGCAAGACAATATAAAGGATCAAAGAGAAAGAGAGTACCTCAGAACAGGAGGATCAAGAAAGTCTGTCTGTATGAGTAGGAGGTAGCTGCCCTTGGAAGGTCAGGTAGAAGAACTTCTTAAGTCCTTAAAATATGAGAGGGAAAGAGGATTTTGGGTGAAGAAACAGGCATCAGGAGAGCCCCCAGAGTCGGGGTGAATGCTGATATACTCAGCAATGTCAAAGAGTCCAGATGGAATCAAAAGCATGAAAAAATTAGGAAATAAAGTTTGAGGTGTCAGAGTGGCCCATGGAGGGCCATGTGACATTTAATATTGTGGCAGTGATAAACCATAGGAGGGTTTTGAACAGAGTGGTGGTATAATGGGAGCTGTGCTGGGGCACATTTGGGAAGGATAAATGGCTTTCTTTGCTCCAGCCCACCTAGCAGTATAAAAATGCATTCCTCCATGTTGCATATTGGCTATCTGTTTTGCAGGAATATTCACCACTTCTCTGGAACCTTTGGAAGGGTAGCAGCAGATTGTGTCTAAAGTCTTATATAACTTATGTATTCTTTGTGTGTTGTTTTCTTTAATAGCTATGGTCTCCATGGATAAATTGGAAACCATTGGTTTTGGTTTTTCCTAATTTATGCCTGCTATTTGAATGTAATCATGAATAGAACCACTTTCACTTTCAAAAGGGTTCCACTTAGAAGATAAAGTATATGGTTACCCCACAAATAAAGACATCCTTATTTCATTGTTTTTCCCAACCTCCACTCCAAAATGGAAAAGTAGTATAAATTTGGTTGTAAATAGATACAGTAGTTTTGATATCCCACCCCCAAGCCATTTAGATTATTTCCCCCAGGAAAGAAGCATTTCCTTACAACCCAACATTTAGAGAGAGCTCATTAAGTAGTCACAGGGCTAGGCACTGTAAGGAAAGCAGACATGAATAAGTTGCAGCCACTGGTCTGCAGAATTCACAACTGAGAATTCATAACAGAACTCACGTCTGAGAATTCACAACTCTAGGGCACACGGAAGGTATTACAAATAACTGCAGGAGGAAACAGAATGTGGTGGGAGAATCTAAAGACACTCAAAGACAGTGAAATGGGTTCAAACTGTGTATAACGAAGGTAACATGTCACGTCATCTGAGGACCAGATTTTAGCCAAGGTGGGGAAGAAAGGTCATTCTGCGTAGACGAGAAAATTACTAAAGATACAGGGGAAAATTGCACAGGAGCAGATGAAAGAGCATGAAATATTTACTTGGAAATGGAATGTTGATTTAAACACATCTGTATTTAGTATGTACGTTAAAATGGGAAGCTGTTACAGAAACAGCAACAAAATATGGTGGGGATGTCTATCTTACTAAGAACTTGAACCTATGCATATTTTGAGAGCATGGACAATGTTCAGAATTTGAGATTCAAAACTCTGTCTATATGCCATAGGCATGACAAGTGTCATCCTGCAAGGAAGGAGCAAAATTAGCCCAAATGATGGGGCTGGGTGACATTGAGGTTTCCCTGTTCCCTTTCCTTAGACTTCTACAGAGACAGATAAGGTATCTCACCCTTATATAGACTCAGTAATCACATGTTTATGTTATTGAAGCAAAGAACAAAAATCCAGACTGATTTTTTAAATCTAATTATGATTAGCTTTATTAAATAGTCATCTTAAAACCAGGATGAGAAAACTGTTTCTCTGGTCACTGCTCTAAATGCCAAGAGTAATCCTGGAGCTAAATGTGAGAGAATATACCAAGTATGATATTTGTTGAAGATAAGAATTCCAATTGAGAAATAATGGACCAGAACCAAATATGAATGTCCCATTTAAGCAGCAAACACCTGCCCCCCCCCCGCATTAAGCAAAAAAACAACAATCAAGAAATCAAGATTTTGATATCTCAAGTGAAAAAAATCTTTGCCATAAATTTTTCAATTTATTTTGTACAAGGATACACATCTGCATTTAAGACTTGAATGGAGATAGGGAGGGAAGACCTGTCTCCCCCCATATTAATATCCTTCCCTTCCATACCCTCCTCCATTACTTCCGTCTCACCCAGGAAGAAAATGTGAGCAATGAAGGAGATAATAGAGGGGTAGGTAAGGAAGGGTAGGTTCTTGGGGGAGGTAATTCAGTGACTTGATTTAAATGTCAAGAGGCAGGCAGGAAAAATTGGCCTTTCTGTTAAATAGGGGGAAGTCCAAGCTTGTATCTCATTCCTGTCTCCTCCTTACAAACCTAACCCTCCACTAACATCAAGTGGATTTTGAAAATTTCCAACATTGAAAAGGGATTGTCCTGCTTTCGACGTTGTGCAGACATTCGGGAAAACAGTGACGTTCCAGAAACTACCACATTGCTTGCAACCTCCTTTGCAAAACTAAGTAGTTAAATGAAATGCCTGTAAAGTCTTTTTGGAAACAGTACTTTGTATTTTCCCATCTGACTTGGTCTGATAATATAGCACACCTATCCTATTTCTGAAAAATAATTCTTGGGAAGTTCTCATTTCTAAATTTATTTCTTATTTGATAATGACTAAGTCGATACACCCTGCCTAAGTTTGTTTTCCAAAGACAAAGTAAAATCAGGCTGTCGTGTAGAAGGCAAGACGGCTTCACCAGGCAGTATTTACCTGTCAGTTTAATTCAGTAACTGGTGCTAAGGTAAAGCACACGTTGGTTCTAGGTGAGGGAATATCTGGCAACAATAAAACATTTTTGGAATGTTAGTGGATGCAGGAAGAGTGTAAATTGATATCTCATGCAAACCTGTGATCCGGGGGCACCTGGGTGGCTCAGTGGGTTAAAGCCTCTGCCTTCCTGCTCAGGTCATGATTTCAGGGTCCTGGGATCGAGCTCCGCATTGGGCGCTCTGCTTAGCAGGGAGCCTGCTTTCTCCTCTCTCTCTGCCTGCTTTAGCTCTTGGTCAAATAAATAAATAAAATATATTAAAAAAAAAAAAACAAAACAAAAACAAGAAACAAAAACAAAAAGAGAACCTGTGATCTGAGTTGCATCTTGTCTGTGTTTCTTCAATGGTTTAAAAAAAAAAAAAGATTTCCTATAAAAGCTGAAAGAGGGAATTTTGAGTCAAGCTGTGGTGTGTTGCCAGAGGCGGAAATTTATGAAACACTCTCGTCAGCTCTTCTGGAAACACTACAAAAGAAATAGTTCTACTTTCTTATTGGTGCTAAAGCCACTAATAGGTGCAGTTTAGTATAATACCCTGATGAGAATTACCACCCCCAAACTCTGCCTTGGAAAGAACTTGCCTTGGAAAGAACTCTGTACAGGCGTTTTCTTTTTCCTTTCAAGCCTGCGCAAAAACACCCAAAGGGGCCGTTTCCAATCTAGGCAGTGAGCTTTCTCAAGTTTATTCTTTCTCAGATCACAGAGACAATGGAGAATATGCCCTGTTTACTCAAATCAGTCTGGATTAGTGTCACTCCATTGATGAAATCAGAATTAAAAGGAAAACCATTACCCTCTCAACGGGCAACATCAGATGTTTTGGGAATGGCTTGAGTACTTTTAAATAGACTGTTTGAGACTGTCACCAGACGAAGCTTGAGGACTCCACAAACAGACACAGAGAGAAATGGTGACACTGGGTGAAGTCCAAAGCCCATAATAAGCCTTAGGGTGGGAAATGATTTTAATAAGTCAGTCCCAAAGTGCTTGAAAGGCTGAAAATCACAACAGTAAGTTTCCAGAGAAGGGACTTTTCCTGGCTTCTTTCTATCCTTCAATGCCAACCCTCCAGATATTTATCTTCAGGTCAAATTGTTTCCAGTTTTTAAGGCCCTGTGGGAGACTACTTCACTCTTAAAAAATGTCTCCGTTCTCCCCACCAACACACACACACACACCTTCAGAATAACCCCTCCTTCTTCTGAACTCTTTTGCACTTCTTGCTTTATCCCTCATTTTTCTCCCAGTGGATTAGATCCCTTTTCCCTAGTTCTAGGCTGAAGACCCTTGGTGGGCGGGGGGTGTGTGGTATTTATCTCTGCATCCTCTCCAGGACTACCAAATGGTGTCCCTGGAGGTGATGAAGTCATGTGTCTGTTGCTGTTCCATGAAGGGGCATCTTCAGATAAAAGCATGGCATATTGTATGTACTTTTACAGAAATGACTCTTTGTATCTGACCTGTGCAAAAAGCAAAGTGATTGTGTATATTGTACAAGCCTTGTCTCTGCCTGTATGTGGAGAATGGCATGGTTTTCCTTGACATCTTATAAGTCTTTCTCAGTCTCTCTCTCCTTTTTTTTTTTTTTAATGAGCCTTGATATTTATTTCCATTATACTTCAAGTGGCAAGAAAGTTTTTAAAGGACAGGGAAGTTTCCTGAGTAAGAGCTGACTGGTACTCTAACAGAGGTAAACAGTGTAAAGTGTATGCTGCTTTCATTTAATTGATTACCAAGGAGACAGAGAATGTGTTTGATTAAAAACAAAACAAAACAAAAAAACCCACCCAGATTAGACTTTTTATCTGGCTTTGCAGTCACTTCTTAAAAGCATCTATTTGCTTCCACACTGATTCATTTTGTCCTCTGCATGTCTCTTGATCATCACCAGAGACTTGGGTGGTTTGCTCTGGGTGGATAAGTCTGAAGATTTGCAAACACTTACCTATTTCATTTTCTATGGTGTTACTATTATTAAAGGATGTCTGAGAAATCTTTAAGTCATTTTGGTCTTAAACATGGTGTCCTAGTTTTTTGTTTGTTTTTTCGTGTTCAAGTCAGACACCAAGGAGCTGTTGTAATTATTAAACTGATTGATTGTTACTTTCATAATGGGATAAATAGAGTGAAATGAATAGATGGCTGTCTGAAATTTTCAAAGTAAGACATATCTTCTGCATAGCTGGAAACTTCAGTTTGGTTTTGCAGTGAAAAGTGACAGCTTAAAGGAACACTCCAATGTTACATAAGTCACCATGTCTAATTACAAAGCATAGTAAATCACTGAAAACTTTAATCTCAGATACAATGGAAAATGTAGCAATCAGCAAAGAACTTGACAAGCAAAAGCAAATTAGAATTCATGAAACAGTGTTTCTCATTTGAATACATATAGAATAGTAAAAGTAGTATGCTCCTTGTTTCATGCTTTACTTTTCTATTTGCAAATCAAGGCTGGTGTTTCAACCTCTGTGTGTGTATTATAAAGTCTGTGAAATGAAGTCATGAATTTAGACCATTTGCAAGAAATGGTTTGTAAGTCTGATAAAGTGCAATCTGAGTTCTTCAAAACATACATTGTAAGCCCTTAATTAAGACATTATTCTAAACTGACTTCTAACTAACTGGGTAGAAAATCATGGAAATTAGAGAGGGAGGGACAAATTTTGTGGCCTATCCACCAGAAACTAACGTCTCCCTCTACACTTGTTTCTGAGTAGTTTCTTTAAAAAAAAAAAAAAAAAAAAATCTGCATTTGGCCACAAATACCATCCCTAGGAAGTGAATAATTATATGACCACAAAGATTTGGATTCTTACTACTAACCTAGATGCATTAGAAACAAACTCTAGGCCATTAGGTAAAAAATACTGCCTTGGCACAAAAACGTGTATGTGTTTGTTTTAAGGAAGTAGAAGCTCATTAATAAACTTCCTAGCTAGGTGTGAGCTACCAAGTATTACTCATTGCCTTGTGAGTGACAAGACTGGCTATTCTGCTACTAGTTCCCATAAAAGCTGAAGCTAAAAGCACAGTTCTCACCTACCAAAACAAAGCAAAGCACAGAGTAAAGGTCAGAGAGATTATTTGGGGATGCACCCTAACTTTCATTTGGCAATAGTATGGATAGACATCAATTGGACTTGAAGGCAGACTTCCTTCAGCTTGAGAATCAACACTTAGTTGTGTTAGAATAAAAATAGATATCTTCTGAAAATGATTTTCATTTTGAAGTGATTTTTTAAGGATTTTATTTATTTATTTGACAGACAGAAATTACAAGTAGGCAGAGAGGCAGGGGGTGTGGGGAAGCAGGCTCCCTGCTGAGCAGAGAGCCTGATGCTGGGCTCAATCCCAGGACCCTGAGATCATGACCTGAACAGAAGGCAGAGGCTTTAACCCACTGAGCCACCCAGGTGCCCCATATTTTGAAATGATTTGCACTTATTCTTTCAATAAATATTTCCCAAGCAGCTACTTTGCCTTAGACTCTGTTCCAGACATGAGACTCAGTACTAATTAAACCAGAAAGAATCTCTCATAGGTCTATGGTCATGCAGAAAAGACCAATATTTAAAAATATATATTTGTACAGATAATTCATGTCAGTTATAATTATGTGATGCCAAGGGAAACTTTGAGCAGTATCACTGTGTGAAACAAAGGAGAACACCCACCCACCTGGGCAGAGGACTCCTCCTGGAGGATGACATTGAGCTAACCTTTACAAGGGGAGCTAGGATTCAGGCTGCCTTTGTGAATGCTGTGCACCAAAGGAGCCTGCCTTCGAAAACTGGAAGAGTGCCTATTTACTGGTTCTTTAGTGAGTAAAAAAGAGAGTTTCAAATAGTGTGGCACTGACCACTTTAAAGATTTGGGATTTTTATTCTAAGAAAGTAGGGACCTGCTCAAGGGCTTCAAGCTTCAGAGGGACATGATCTCATCTGCACTGAGTTTCCGGTGGCAGTTCCAAGAAGCTGGGTCTCTCATCTTTGCAATTACAGTTATTATAAGAATGGTTAGTTTTATAACCTGTCTTTAATATGGAAAACTGGTTGTTGAGTTTTTTTTTTTTAAGATATATGTCATTTTTAGCTGAAAATTGAAGGCAGAAATATGAGTGACTCAAATTTGCATGCAGTCAGAATGGAAGATACTGTAAGAACGCAGGTTCTTGAGCCAGATTGACTGGTTTTTCTTTTGGGCTCTGTCACTTACTACCTTGGGCAAGTTCCTTAATCTTGAAGAGCTTCAGTTTCCTCATCTATAAAATATGTATAAAACATGGGATAATAATGCCACCTAGCTCATGAGGATTAAATGAATAAGTGGAACCTGAAGACTAGGAAAGACACAGTGAAGGACTCAAAAAGATTACTCGTCGTAGCAGAAATAGTGGTAGTAGTAGTAGTAATAATACCTAATGATGTTTTATAGAGATAGGATGAGATATGGATGTTTCATATGTTTCTGATTTTCTTTTTTTTTTTTTATCTTGATGGTCACTATTGTAATTGCTGTGTCTTCAGTTTCAGGTCATGGTAAACAAAGCTGTCTCCTGTGATTCAGGGTTCATTGCATTCAGTTGCCCCATCGATTTAAGTCCTAATTTCTGACATGATCTAGATAGATATATTATATCATATATATAATATAAGACGTGTGTGTGTAAAATATGGTCTGACATATATATATTTATACATACACACACATATACATATGTGTGTATACACACACACACACACACACACATATATATATATATTATTGTTAAGTATTTTAATCTCACTTTAAAAACCAATGAGACATTTATTGATGAACCTCTAAAGTCACCATGGTATATTCTCCATAAGGGTGGGTTAATCTTCACTGAAAATTTTCATTACTGTGTACTATCTTCTTTTCGCATTACTATTTCTGCTAAATAAAGCTATTGAAAGAGTGGTTGTTAACAAATTGAAAATGTCCTCAGGGGCACCTGGGTGGCTTAGTGGGTTAAAACCTCTGCCTTTGGCTCAGGTCATGGTCTCAGGGTCCTGGAATCAAGCCCCGCATCAGGCTCTCTGCTCAGCAGGGAGCCTGCTTCCCCCTCTCTCTCTGCCTGCCTCTCTGCCTGCTTGTGATCTCTGTCTGTCAAATAAATAAATAAAATATTTGAAAAAATGTCCTCAAACGTATTTTTGTTCTAACTTTGAAAAAAATTGAAATGGCATATTTTCCCTTCATATTTGTATCTAGAATTATTGAATATTAAAATTACACCTTTCTGCTTTCTGCTCAGCCCATGCACTTCCTTGGAAGCACCGTGATGGTGACCAAAGCTTCTCGCAGAAAGTAGATGCTCATGATTATGATTTTGTTCGTATGTCATTACTAAAAGGGAGTACTGACTGTCATCAGAACGTAAAGTTTAGTTTTCCCTAGCTGAGCTCTACACAGTGTAAAGTAGGTCTATTTTAGTTTTCAACCCATTTCCTTTCTTCAATTTTCAAATGCTGTGGTCTAGTATTTGTGGACATTGTTGCCCACCTGATCAGCCCTTTTTGTATTTGTTCGTCTCACCTGCGGTTGTCTGGCATTAGTTGGGGCTTCTCAGGAGCTCTTTCCCAAGTTACGGGTTCTCAGACCTCTGAGGAATCTCAGCACTTTGTGTCAGAACATAAAACCTTCTAGTAAACTCTCTGCCGGCTGTCAGAAGTCCTATGTGCTTAGGTGCTTTATTCTTACATGTTATTTATGGTTATTAAGGTAGGAGTGTATTTTACCTCCAAATGTCCACTTTGGGGGATCATTTGGAAGATAAAAGAAGGGAAATACTTTACAATTAACAAAATCTGGTCTGGAGAAAAATGTGATGCTGAATAAATTCTTAAGGTTGAAAGATGGTACTTAAACTTGACTTTATAACACAAGTATCTTCTTGGCTCACAAATGGAGCACTTTACCTCAGTTGTGTGCAGTTCTAGCATAAAACAAGCCATCATTCCTTCAGGTGAGGCAGGTGATAGAAAACTAAAACATGACAAGTATTTTTCCCTAAGGCAGTGCTTGTTGAAAAGTCACTCTTCTGCCGATATTTGGGGGATGAAAATGCAGTACTGTCTGCTAGAGCATATTCAAATGAATGCTTTGTCAGTCCAGGGTCATGAGGAAAATTATTTTCTTTTCCCAGGAGGGGCTTTAGAATGTTCTTGAAAGCTCCTTCAAGAAGCCTGAGGTGAGAGGTTCTCCCAGCTGAGGAAAGCATGTCCATGCTGCCTGAATCATTTTCGATTTCTAGGTTTGGTCTGGCTAATCTGTATACGTAAAAAACAGATTAGCAGATTATCTCTCTTGTCTCTCTCTCTTTCTCTCTCTCTCTTTTTTTTAAGTAACCTCATGGCACTTTAAATAGCTTTTTGGATGAGTGTGGTCATCTACCAGAATGTTAGATTGGATGAACTTTTAATATTTGATCATCAGAATCAATCTCCTTATAGAAAACAAAGGTCCAGGCAGTACATGTACCTTATACAAGGTTTTTCAGTACATTAGTGACAGTCCTGGGGCTCAGACTCCACATCATCCAGTCTAAGTTCAGAGTTCTTTTGCCATGTGAGGATCCATTCAGGAATGTAAGTGCCGAAGAATATTTAATTTCCCAGTTTTGTCTCAGAGTGAATCAGAGAGATTAATCTCAGAGAGATTATAAATATAATTTCTTCCAAATAAAATTTAGGTAAGTGATTGTTTCCTGTGACAAGAGGACATTGAAATGGAAGCAAATAAGTTTCGATTCTGTATCTTGCAGCCAGCAAGAACCTCTCCTTCCCCTGATTTGGCTCTCATTTTTTTATTAATTTCTTGCCATAGACTGTTGGCCTTCGTTGCCATGTTTTCATCATTTAGCTATTACAAATAGTAATCTCTGGTAAGTAGAACTTACACAATATCTTTTATACAGATGAATTGGAGGACAAAGATTTACAGAAACACAAATGATGTCTAAGTCCTTCTTTCCGTTGTACTGGTCAAATGCCTTGATGGGGGTCCTTTCTGAGGTTAAATTCTTTTATAAGAAAGTCATTGCGCTGTCAACGTGAAAGGTGAACCCAGGTATTCAATACTGAGTTTTGTTTACAGTAATATATACTGACACATTATTTCTGAGAAGAGGAGAAGAAAATTTAGGTTCACGTTATATGCAGATTTTAAGATCACTTATCAGTGTAATCCAGGAAGGAGAAATAGATGTAGCTAAAAGGGTTTTATTTAGAGGACACTCCAACAGCAGTGACCACTCAAGAAAAAAATGCAGTCTTCCATATTTTAATTCTATGCATCCAAACTGAAGAAATAAATGAGAGCCTGTAGATGGCTATGAGAATAGCAAAGCCCTTAAGCAAAGGGCTTAAGAGAGGAGAAAAACAGGAAAATGCTCTTCTCTATATTTGGGACTAGTTCTTACCTACACTTACTCTTTCCTAATGGTGAAAGCAAGCAGTTTGAGACTCAGCCCCTGGGTGTCCCTACACTTCTCATAACAGCTCCACGTTTCAGAACGCCCCCAGAATGTTCTGTGAGTACCTGGAGTAGAAGTCTCAGGGAGCAATTTGTGTGTTTCATCCTTTCTGTGGTCAGATCAGCTAGTCTGTGATGAACCTGGATATATTCCAGTTACAGAAGTTGGTAAAAAACCTAGGGTCCAAGTGGTGAATCTTCTATTTCAAACCTATTTGATAGGAAATGAAGCACCTGTTTGAATTCAGAAGAAATCAGTTGTTTTACTTTATCAGGTAAATTGTATTCATTTTGCCATTCAGGTTTTGTGGAAAGATGACTGTCTCTTCTTTCAGACAGGATGGGGTAGATCTATAACATTTTTCATTCATTCATTCATTCATTCATTCACTCATTGAGTATCTGTAGGGTATGCTAAGTTTTTTTTTCAAGATCAAGGTAACTTGTGGTTAGAAAGGGACAATCTACTTTTATTTTTGTTTTGTTTTCTTTCAAATTCTAATAGTTTTTCTTACATAAAAAATATATGGGACATAGGCAATGCCAGAGAATTCTTCTGAGGGCAGTTTTTTGGACTGACATTGAAGTGTCAGGTTTTAACTTCTGCGGCTCTTCTACTGGTCTTTGTAAATAGGCATTACATTAGCATCCCAGCAAAACAGAAGTTTCTCCCCTCTGTGCTTATGGGATTATAATAAAGAAGAGGCACAGACATTGCTCCCTTTCCCCCACTATGTTCACTTTGGTGGAACATAGGGATGGTGGAACATGAGGGATGAATATTATCCTCATTGACATGGTTCAGAGCTAGCTTCATCCATAAATACAAAAGAGAACAGTAACAAGGGGCCCTGTATTTGTTTCATGCTCTGCTATCACCTGTTTGAACCATAAACTAGGACGGAGAGGCCCTGCGTTTTCATTTTGCAAAGGGTCACACAAATGATTTTGCTGGTCCTGTCTGCACTGCTCATGTTCCTTTTGGCTCCGCTGATCTGCCTTCAGCCTCCAATCCTCCTCTGTCAACATGTCCCTTCTCCCGTCAAATAAGAAATTGTTGTTGTTCAATGAATGCTTTTTAAATTAACTTCAAAAGTACTGCTTCCTATGGCAGGTTTATGACACTGATTTTTAACAAAGCTCTGCAAAGTATCCAAGTAGATTTCCAATCATGCAATTCTTAACTTTGGTGGGTTGTTGTTGTTTGTTCTAGCTAAATTAAAGAGTAATAGTGTTGGTTTTAGGGTTTTAATTTTTTAGAAGACAATTGAGTACACTACTTGACTTACTTATGGTTCCTTAAAGTAAAATTAGGAAAGTTTGAATTGAAATGTGTTTTCCCATTTTTATCTTGGATAGTAAGCCGCTCTTTGTCTACATCTGAAAATTCCAGCTTTATGATGCATAAGTTGACGCATTAGCATTGGAACCACATTCTGTTATTAAGTAAAATATTTCCCCTGAATTGTATAGAATTAAAAATGCTGCCCTTTAAAAGCTTAGCCATCAGCACCTACAGTGCTCTTCATGCCTGGGAATACAGTCTCTTGTTTCTTTAGTACCACCCAATACCTTCAGTCCTCCTGCTATTCCAGGGGTCTCCTTTGTGCCTCTGGGGTAAATGCATTCTCCATGTCTTTTAAGTCCTTCGAGAAGCACTGAGTGTTTGCTCACTGGCTTTTAACGCTGGTCCCAAAACGTTTCTCTTTACATATATTGAAAAAAAAAAATCAAAGGACGAAGTTTCTTTGTTCTCATCCAAGCCCACAATTAGCCCAAGTTCCATTCTCTGTAGCTGGAAGGAGGAGGAAAGGGGTGACTCCACAGGCATTTTACTGCCTGTGAGAAAGTGCTCAGCCGGTTCCTTTGTCCTTTTTGTCAGGGCCGGCTGCTTCCCTAATTGTACCGCTGTAGGGAAGCACGTGCCTCCAGGAGCATTATCTGATTCCTTCAGGACCTTCAGGAGTGCTTTGCATGCTGACCCTTAACTTGAACACAAATAATATCTTTTCAATCCCATTCCTAGGCTGCTGCTGCAGGCCTGCGTACCTCCTGAGGAGCTGAATTCAGGGGCGGGGGGCAGGGGTGTGGACACTCACCAGCGCCTCAGGTTTTATTCTCTCCACTGACTCACCTGCAGTTTTGCCTCACCTGTCAGGAGGGGAAGCTGAAGCTGGAGGACAGGAAGGAATGGGAGCTGGAGAAGTCAGAGGGGAGAGAAGGCAAGACAAACAGCTGCTCTTGTCAGCATGGGGAGAAGTGTAAAGAGATTAATAGTGATTTAAAGAGCAAATGGGGACGTGGCATCCGGCCGTGGAATGCGAATGTATAAATGTACTGGAATGGACATGCGGCCTTTAGCATTTAGACAGATGCTCTCTGGACTGAATGGAATGGCCGAATTCGTACTTTCTCCCCCCCCCCCCCCGTGTGAAAAACCTAAATTTTAGTTAAATAATCCAGTTTAATGACAATTTTCGTCCAGCTTCTCTTTCTCTGTGAGTCTGTTCTTCCCCGCAGTTTTACTTGGTCAAGGACTCTCAGTTATCCTTCAACGGAAGAGCCAGAGTCCTCCTTTCCTTTATAAAATATGTACCAAAGAGACTACTTTTCTCTCCTGTTTTTGCTTTGTTTTCCCCTTCACGAACTTGAAGAAAGAACGAGATCAATATGAGTCAGAAGTTTTCACACACAAAAAACTATACCATCCGGTGCTTGCCCCTTCTGAAATGTGCCCGTTTTGACTCTAGTTTAGGAAGGACTTGAATTGTCTCAGGTGTGATGGTGCTGGGCAGGGCCTGGACTCAGAGTCAGAAGATTTGGTTTCAGAATTCCCACTCTGTGCTTACTAGCTGATGCTTGAGAAGATCTCTCCCACTCTATGATAGTAATGCATTTTTTTCCCACTCTGTGCTTACTAGCTGATGCTTGAGAAGATCTCTCCCACTCTATGATAGTAATGCATTTTTTTCCCAGATTAAATGACAAGTCAATTCCTTCTTTCCATGTACATCCTATCAAGTGCCTCCTATTGCGTGCCTGTTGGCCCAGAAGACCTACAAGTATCTGGGAGAGGAGCTATATGAACTAATGTACTTCTAAATTATATCAAATATAGAATGTTAATCATAACTAGATGATGTTCCTCTTACACATGTTCTACTCTGGCAAAGAAGAAATGGCTACAAAGAAAACGAAAGAACAGATAAAAAATTAGGTTATGCTTGGATGATATACTAGCATGTTTTCTTTAAAAATATCTAGGTGGCTCTCCCTAACCTTACTACCCATGCTTCTCCAGTCTTGCTGAACTAAGTCCTCAGGGCCCGGGGCAGAGGGCAGTGGGGGGTGGCATTCCTGGTACCCTGGGACAGAATTTAGACAATAAGATTACAGGGAAGTTTGGAGGACCTCTGATTTTGCCCCATATACAACAACTCTATGCTTAAGTCCTCTTTAAAACATTTCTACCCAGTGTTCTTTCTTATTCTGAATACTATGGCGGGAGGGGATAAAAAAGAAATAGTAGGTGGTTTTTATTTATTTTAAAGAACTTCTCTATAACTACTGAGCTCTGGACATTTTTGTCCAGTTTGTTAATGAGCACATATTCTACTTTTTTTTTTTTTAAAATATAGTTGACACACAATGTTACATTAGTTTCAGGTGTATAATGTGATTTCAAGTCTATACCCTATGCTCTCCTCACTACACACACAGTCACTGTCTGTCACTAGACAGTACTACCACAAAATCATTGCGTATATTCTACTATCTGTTTCTCTTCAGGAGACCACAGTCTCCAAAAGCTGCACGTGAAGCTTTGTGATCTCTGTGGGTCATTACAAAACACACGCAGGCCTTAGACTTCCCTTGCTCTTTCTGTGTATCACAAATTAGTCATTTTACCCGGAATGTGAAGTTTCATTTCTGAATGTGAATTTCAATTTCTGTAGAATGCAGGCAGCAAATGATGCCTTCTCAGAGCAATGATCTGCCACCAACATAGCTAACACTGGGGTCTCTGGGTGTCCTGCAGCCACAGTACACGAACCTGGGGCTCCTGAACAGCATGGACCAGCAGATCCAGAACGGCTCCTCGTCCACCAGCCCCTACAACACAGACCACGCGCAGAACAGCGTCACGGCGCCGTCGCCCTACGCGCAGCCCAGCTCCACCTTCGACGCCCTCTCTCCATCCCCCGCCATCCCCTCCAACACCGACTACCCGGGTCCGCACAGCTTCGACGTGTCTTTCCAGCAGTCCAGCACCGCCAAGTCGGCCACCTGGACGGTAAGAGCCCCGGGTCCCTGTGTGCCCTTCAACTTGACCCCTGAATCCGAGGGGCGGGGGGTGGTCTTCACTACCCCTCCCAGCGGCTTCTCCTCTGTCAAAGCTTACAGATCCATTTTGAATGGTGGAATGTTTTCCACTGTCCTCCATGGACATTTTATTTTTAAATATTTAACACAGAACCTGAGAGAGAAAAAGTGCCATTGAATGGGAAAAACCCCAATCTTGGAACCAAAGCCCTATGTTCTGGCAATTTCAGCAGATCTGTTCTCCCCTGCTTTGTGCAGTTGGGGTGGGGGGGAGTCCTCTACCTGAAAGTTTTTGGAAAACTATAAAGCATTATTCTAACAAAAAGTATCATGGGCATAGGATACAGGCTTGCATTTCTAAGAGTTTAGCATAGTTACTATCTCATTACTTTGAAGAAGTAAATGTCATATTAATGTGTGGTTAAAAAAATTAAATTGCAAACATGGAGTGATAGGAAATTAAAATCTCATTTATTATAGAATGGCTAAATTCATTTATACTTGTAGGTTTTATAGCACAAATTGTAACTTATTGATACTTATATATTTGCTATCTTTAGAATTTTTTTCCTCAAAGAAAGCTCTAAAATTTCAATTAGTCCAAAGAGATTCTGGTTAAAAATGGGGGAAAAATGAACTTTGCATATATAACTTTTCCAAGAGTACATGGAAATATTTTCAAAAATTAAAAAGGTACAAGAATGTTTATTCTATTTCAAAGTTTGTTTTCTAATGTATTATAAATAAAGTTCACATATGAGGGAGGAGACTTACAAGACTGGTTTTAACTACTTGAACAAAGGATGCCCAACACCAAAGTGGCAAAATGGTACACATGTTTTTCAAACAACTTACTCTTTGCATGGATTATAGAAGTGCTTCCAGATACTATCATCTTACTGATAAATAGCTTTAGAATTATTTTAGCAGATCTTCCCACCCCCGTTGGCAAATAGATTTCTCTGGAAAGTGTTTTACTTTTTATGTTACAGAGTCTAGTTCACTGTAGCTTTAATCCAGCTCTACATCGTTTATAAAACAATCTGCATTTACGCACTACATCCCAACGTAGTTTCACATGTGTGCCCTCATTCTGTCTTCGCTTCTTTGTGAGCTAGGTAGGACAAGTTTTATAATTCCCATTTTCCTAGTGAGGAAAGCTAAGAATGTGGAGTTGAAGTGACATCCCTGAAGGGACAGAGGCTTCTGTGCTGTTGGACCTATTTCGGATTCTCCCTTCCCGCACTAGATTGTGTTCTTTTTCTACCCTTCCACATCAGGATGTTCAAAAGGGATCAAAATTTTTATTTTGGGGCTTTTCTTTCATGGTTTGAGAAGCGGTTCTGTCATGGTTCATACTTCAAACATAAAGTCTAAGTAAAAGCTTAAAATCTGATCTTCCTCCCATGTGTTATTTACCAATTATGTCCCAGTCTTGAGGGTCTTTTGTAATAATCCTGGAGACAGACACTAAAGGTGAGTAAACGTAGAGTCCCTAGACCTTAAGTAAATATTGGTTGATCAGTCTCAGTAGTAGCATGCTGAAGATCTGCTAGAAGCGCCATTTTATAAATGGCTCATGGTGCGCTTTAGCATAGGGATGACCCACTGGGTGTTCACGGTCCCTGATCTTCCAGGCCAACACTTTCTTGTTTGCACACCGGGGCCAAGCTCCACTGTGTTAGGAATAAGCACACCTGAAGGGCTAATGGGCACAATGAGGCCACTAGATGATGGAGCATTTTCCCTCTAACATGGTTTAAGGATCATAGTGGTGGAGCGTGCTGCAGGTGGAACATGACATTGGTCTCATCAGCTCCTCATACAGAAATACAGAAATCTTAACGTTCTTAAGGTTTCTTCCAGTTTGAACATGATTCTGAACCATCCAAGCCCTTTCCTCAGAGAACTAAATTGTGTCATAGAAAAAAGCCTGGAGAGCTATACCTAAGTGGTAGATTAAGAAAGAGAGAAAATGTCTTCTTGAGTATACTTAGGTTTCCTGACATGGGACAACAGTGAGATCAGTATTCTGAATGACAGGGTAGTCACTGCTATTTATGGGAAGAGCCACTGTTTGGAAATCAGAAAACCTTAATTCTAGATATGATCATCTTTGTGAGTTTTTAGCTGAGTCACTTCATCTTTCTCAAGTTCAGTCAGTACTTCTGATGAGGATAACGATGAGTCTGGTGATACCTACTTTCTTTTCTTACGGTGAGGTTGAAGTAATTAGCAGCATAGAGGTGCTTGGGACATGTGGGTGACTCAGTCAGTTAAGCAGCCTTCTGTTCAAGTCATAACCCAGGTTCTTGAGATCCAGCCCCACAACAGGCTCCCCAGCCTGCTTCTTCCTCTGCTTGCCACTCCCCCTTGTGCTCTCTCTATGTCAAATAAAAATAAAATATTAAACTAGGACATTTTCAGAAGGACTTAGGTTCTCATTAGAAACTTTGCCTACCATTAAAGAACAGCCTTACTTAAGCTGCTTTGCCTTTCTTGGGCTTCTCTTCAGCTGTCTACTATCTACTCTATTGATTTTATAGAACGGGGTGACCTAATTAGATGTCCCTTCTCTCCTGCCAGTGTATCAGATGGTGTTCAGAGCTTCATTTATTTATTTATTTTTAAAAAGATTTTATTTATTTATTTGTCAGAGAGAGAGAGAGAGAGAGAACACAAGCAGGCAGAGGCAGAGAGAGAAGCAGGCTCCCCGCTGAGCAAGGAGCCCGATGTGGGACTCAATCCCAGGACCCTGGGATCACGACCCAAGCCGAAGGCAGTGGCTTAACCAACTGAGCCACCCAGGCATCCCCAGAGTTTTAGTAAGTCCTTTCTTGTTCACCCTCACTTTTATTTTAGTCAGAGGGATATTTCTCCTAAATTTAGGGCCCTCAAACCCTTATCTGTGTAGCTACTGAGATCACCTAAAACAGCCAAGCAGCAGTATCTAACTCTCTGAGCCAATCTGTATGCACTTCCACTTAGACATAGACCTTACATTTGTTTTAAATTATTTTTATTAACATATAATGTATTATTTGCCCCAGGGGTACAGGTCTTTGAATCATTAGGCTTACACATTTCACAGCTCACCTCGCATTTTTAAAAATTATCATCTCACTTGTTTATTTTGACTGAGCCTCACAACGAGGGCTGTCAGCCCCACTTTTATAAATGAGGAAGCTTAGAGGAGTGAAGGTGACAAGGCTGATGACCAGTCGAGGAGGGAGAGGAACCCAGGACCTCCCATTCCCAGCTCACGTCTCTCTGCCGTCCTGTCTAGACAGCTTCTCCTGGAAATGAATAGAAGAAACCATGGAGGGATATCCAGGCCCTGTGTGGTACGGAGCTGAGACTGAGCTGATGGAGGGCTTTTTAAATGTCATATTACACAACACCTATTTCTTTGGCATCTGTGCATGTTAAAGCCACTTTTCAAAATAAAATACTATCATTTAAAACTGCCCACAAACTAGAAGTAGCAGAAGCAGCTGTCAGGAGGAGGAACCACACTTTCTGCATCGTCTCCTGGTAATTTTTTAATAAAAACCTTTTTAGTACCATTTTATCACTTGTCATCATCCTCTCGTGTTTTCTCTTTTCATTCTGGTTTTACTCAGAATTACTGCCAAAATATAATGAATATATTTAAAGCATATATGCATATTTGCTTTCTCTCTTTTTTTAAACAACGAATGTGATTGTATTTCCAGTTCCATAAAAGCAAGGTATTTATTTTAAACTTTTTCCGATGAAATAAAATGAAGTGTGATAACATTTTTCCATATTCCATATCTCACAGACATGTACACATACGTTCAAACCCAAACCCACACTGAACTTAGGACTTCGCTTCAGACTCCTTTCTTCTTTCTAGAGTCTAATTGCTGCTGCTCAGGAAGGCCTCCCCTTTAACATCCTGAGGTGCCAGTCTAGGATCATGGCAAAGAATCAGGAGCCATCAGAAGGTTGACAGAATGGTATTTTAGAAATGGCAAGAGGGACACCTGGGTGGCTCAGTTGGTAGGGTGTCTGCCTTCAGCTTGGGTGTTGAGGTCCTGGGATTGAGCCCCACACTGGGCTCCCTGCTCAGTGAGGAGTCTCCTCCCTCTTCCTCTGCCACTCCTCCTGCTCATGCTCTCCCTTTCAAATAAATAAGTGAAATCTTAAAAAAAAAAAAAAAAAATGGGGCACCTGGGTGGCTCAGTGAGTTAAAGCCTCTGCCTTCGGCTCAGGTCATGATCTCAGGGTCCTGGAATCAAGCCCCACATCAGGCTTTCTGCTCGGTGGGGAGCCTGCTTCCCCCCACCCTTGCCTGCCTCTCTGCCTATTTGTGATCTCTGTCAAATAAATAAATGAAATCTTAAAAAAAAAAAAAAGAAAGAGAGAGAGAAAGAAAGAAAGAAAGAAAGAAAGAAAGAAAGAGAAAGAAAGAGGAAACAAAAAAGACAAATGGCAAGAAACTTAGGTGTGGATTTTGATTCTGAAATTTGCTCACAGCCTATGGGACCTGTCCAAATAGGATGTTAATGCTTATTCCTTATTATGAGGATTGCATGACCTGTGTAATACTAGTTTCTCATAGGAATAGAAATGTTTGCCGAATCTGAATTTTGATCCCTTTGTTTCATGAGTTTATTACAGTTTTGTGAGGGTTCAGTTGTACAACCAGCAATAATTTGAAAGAATGCAAAGCAAAAAGTTTCTGCCTTTTTTTTCCCCCCTTAGTGCTTTGGTGCTATTCGCATGCCCCAAGGAACTGTGATACTATCCACTATCCAAATATATGAATTAGATGATGTAGAATGATAACAGGTCGTCCCATATGCAGACTCCCACAGGACGGCTCTGCTGTTTTCCTATGCCTGCCCAAGCAGACACAGGCCCTCCTACCTAAGACAGGGAAAGGTCCTCTCCAGATTTTAAGAAACTGTTGACTTCAACATGTCTCATTTTTTAATCGGCCACTTTGTTTGTGGCAATGCCTTGTTTTTAGTCGTCCTGGTAAATAAAGGCTAACGGTGGATTTCACTCATGGAAGAGTTGATATATTGACTTGTGGTGGCAGAGTTCTGGAGGGAAGCCACACGCTCACCAGTGGGAACTGTTTCAATGGACTGTGGCATGTCCATGTAACACATTACTCTGTGTCTATTGAAGAGAATCATGTGTACTGACTGGAATGTTTTTGGAGTTATTGCTAAGGAAAAGATAAGCTTTCTGTGGCAGCTACTTGAGAACTGAGAGGTGTGGTGAGAACATCACTTCTGGGGGCAGAGTGTTCCCTTTCCTCAGACTCTAGTGACCAGTCCTCTTGGGAATATAGGTCAGTCTGTCTTGATGATCAGCCTCACACACCTTTATCAGTTTGAGAGCTGTTTTGTCATAACCCATGATGTACAGTATTATCTGTGTGTGAATACTGTGAAAAACTTTCACGTTAGTGATTGTTGTGCTTTGTCTGAGATAAAGACCTGGTCGTTGGCCATACATTTTTTTTTTTTTTCTGTCGTGATTTTTCCCTTCACAGATTTAAAGGTCTTGGAGGGTAGGCCTCCTGACCTAGTGCCCAGCACACTGTCCAGCCTACACAGGCCCGTAATAAATATAAAGAAACTTTGTTTTCTCTTCACGGCTAAAGGAAGCAATTCCAGTTCCAAGCAGTATGCCTCAATTCTGACTTTGTTAACCATCCGTAAAAGGGATGATTTTTGCCTCTACTCATGATTTCAAGAGAGCGTTTTTCCTTTGCCGTTCCTAATCATGCCAGCTTCATGTCCTGTTCAGAGCTTTGAATAGTCTGACTTGAGCAAGTGGAGAGATTAGGGAGGTGGTATTTGAAAGGGGAACAGCCAGTTCCCCAGGGAGAGCTTCATTGATCCCAGCATATCAGTCCTGCATGCTCTCTTACCTTGGCTTCACAGGCGAGCTGAGAGGCATGCCTGTGGCCCACCCTCCCTGTCATCAGGTTACCTGAAATGTAAGACTTCCAGAATCAGGCTGCCAGCTCTGCAGAATTCTAATGCAAGCCAGGCCATTGCGTGGCCCTCTGGAATCTCAGAACTCTTAAGAATAGCCCATCAAAGGACATGGTGTACAGACCAAGTTTTTCATCGTGAAAATGATTTATCAACTGCTTTACACTAAGGAAACACTTTTGTCGTCAAATTTCGAGCTTTAATTGGAGCTGATCTCATCACTGAGTGGCTGTTAGGTTTTATTGCTGAGGGACAGGAGAGAAGACTTGGCTCCTGCTAGTGATACATGTGTTACCCATAACGAGGTTATTTTCACTTCCTGACATAGCTGTCCTATAAGTCTCCGAAGATACATAGAGGAGTGCCTTCGGGTGCCCCTCTCATGAGGAAGGAAACAATAACACTGAGCACAGTCGCCTGTTAGCCAAGCTATTTCTTAGTCCACCAAGCATTGAGGAAGACTCTCCTAAGTAAAGGGCCAGAATATTCTTGGTGATGGTTCCTGTTACTTGGTTGACCCTGGATTGGAATTAAAAATGAATTTCCATCACAAGACACACTGCAGGGCTCTTGGCCCCAGGGCAGGGCAGAATAACTTCATCAGCATGTTTGCCCTAATTTGTTTAGATTGACTCTAGGTCAATGTATGTGGGATAAACCAGTTTCACCTAATGTTTATGCCCCTCCCACACTATTCTGAATGATTTGTTGAATGCGCTTTTTATTTAAAAATAAATATTTTGGGGGTGCCTGGGTGGATCAGTGGGCTAAGCTTCTGCCTTCTGCTTAGGTCATGACCCCAGGGTCCTGGGATTGAGCTCTGCATCTGACTCCCTGCTCTGCAAGAAGCCTGCTTCTTCCTCTCCCTCTGCCTGCTGCTCTGCCTACTTGTCATCTCTCTTTCTCTCGCTCTCAAAAATAAATAAATGAAATCTTTAAAAAAACAAAAGTAAAAATAAAAATCTTGACACTGATTTATTATATCTAATGTGATGAGAACTACCACTTAATTAAAAAGAAATAAATAGCAAATTTAAATAAAGTTGACATTTCTTTTTTCCACTATAAAGTTTTCTTTTTGTTTTTCTCCTTGTTCTTTCTCCCGATCCTCCTCTTCCTCAGTCCTTCCGTCCCTTTCTTCCCTTCCATCTCCTTTTTCTCCATCACTCTGTTGACATTAGTACTGGTCAATTTTTTGTTTTGGTTTTGTAGGAATTCACCAGCCACTCAGTACCTTGTTTTTTCACTGGAGCTTTGCTTTCCTGGAATGGTGGATTAATATTGGGAAGATCATGATATAAATCTGTCACCATAGACAGTTTCATCAAGAATGGGAATCCGATGCAGGGTGCCTGGGTGGCTCAGTGGGTTAAGCTTCTGCCTTTGGCTCAGGTCATGATCTCACGGTCCTGGGATCAAGCCCCACATCAGTCTCTACTCAGCAGGTAGCCTGCTTTCCTCTTTCTGCCTGCCTCTCTGCCTACTTGTGATTTCTGTCAAATAAATAAATAATTTATTTAAAAAAAAAAAAGGAATGGGAATAAGATTATCAGGCCCTTTTGGTTTAACAGATCATGTTGACTAGATATGGGCCACCTGAGGGGTGGCAAACCCAAATATCAGTGGGAATTGAATGATGAGAACAAGGATGGCAGCAAGATGAGATCATGTGCCCTGCCTACAAGGTCTGTCCTTTGCAATCTCAGCCCGTTGTTTTGGGAGAAAGTAGACCTGGCATTAAAAGAATAAATTTTCAGAAACAGCTTGAAAACCTGGATTTGCACATAATATCTGCAGATCTTTAAATGATCGTAATAATTTAGTTTAAAAAAAAATCATAAAACACTCTAGACCAAAGGAAACAATAGACGTACTGAATGTTGACCTTGTCATATATTGAACAGTGACAAGGGAAGATTATGTGAAGTTTACATAATATAACTGGAAACTAGAGCAGGTATCTAAGGGAGAGATTACCAGTAAATATGTTTCATTCATAAATAATTCTCTATCCCTTTAAAAACTTATATAGATTAATCCCTTTCTACAATAAATTAAGCAACATGCTTGTCATTGGAGATTTTTCTGTTTTTTTTCTTGCAGTAAATGACTTTCACCTTCTCATTCCAAGTAGAATTTTATTGTATACAATATGGAATACTGTGCATTGTTGGATCCTTTGTCTAAGGAAAGGATCTTATCTGATTGTTTTTGTTTTTATCGTTGGAGAATTTATGGGACTCTATGACTTACCTCTCTAAAATTGGCCAAACTGCAATCAGAAAAGGGCAGTGAGATTGAAAGAGAGTTGAATCAATTTTCTCAGCTCACTAACTGATGGCTTGTTTTTAATTGGCAAGTAGAGTGTGTGCCAGAAGAAAAATGACTTGAAAATTGAGGTGTAAACAGAGAATAATGTCATAAGAATTTTTAATGACTCAAAAGAAACACAGTATATCGTTAAGCTTGACAAAGATCCCTTCAAATCAGCCCAGAATGATATGTACCATTTATTGAGGGAATGTTGCTCTGAGGGCATTCCCATACCTGAATTCGGCACCTTCTTCCACTCACATCCCAGATAATTAGCCATTTCCATAGTATGACCAAGTCTTGCCATGGCTTCCATCCCCTCTGGTGGAAAAGGGCAGATGTATTTTTCTCATGAAAGGGGTTTAGCAATCACCTGTCACATCATGAGTATAGCATGTGCATAAAATATATCCTCATAGGTTTATATCACTATCAATTACTATGTCTACTCTGGTCACCATGACTGGAAGACGACTTGAGATAACATAGCTTTCTGCTCAACCACTTCCAATTCTCTGAGATTAAAGGAGAGTTTATTGTAAGGGAAAATGTTAGACTCTTTGAAGCCCTGCAGATGTTCTGTAGACATGGAATGGCTTTTAGAACAAGGGGTCCTGTAATTAGACACATGGAGGTCTAAAGGTAATGATCTTGGCAGCAGTCTCTCCTGTGGTTTTTAATAATGATTATGGCCCCATCATCAGGCTGCCCTCAGGTGAAATTTAAAAGAAAATTTGAAAGTAGCCAGAGATCCTAGATCTAATTCATTGTGAGGTAAGTTAGGGAAACATTCTCACTTTACAAATAGAATGAGCATTCTTATTTTAGTTCGAATGTAGTAATGAAGACCCATGATGTCTTAGTGGAAAAGAGAACAGTATAATTTGCCACTCTGTTACTGTATTACTAATGTCCGAAAGCTTGGAATGTAATTTCTGATCATGTTATGCCAAATAGGGAATTTTCAAGTTCACCAGTCATGCAGATGTTCCTTCATGGGTTACTCATTCAGTTTTTATTTTTAGTTTTTATATGGTTTAACAGGTATCATCTACTAAGTCTTGTGAAATATATAATGAAGGCAAATATTCTATTTTAAAGTACTTTGGTTGGGGGAGGGGGGAAAGAGAGAGAATCTTAAGCAGGTCTATGCCAAGTGAGGAAGCCTGATGAGGGGCTTGATCTCGCAAGATCATGACCGGAGCCCAAATCAAGAGTCAGACACTTAACCAACTGAGCTACCCAGGTGCCCCCCAAATACTTATTTTTTTACTTGAATGGTTTCCAAGTTATATTAGGAAGAACAATGATTACTTAGCTTAAGGATCCTCGTTTGAATCTGAAAAGTCATCTGACAGGCTCACAAAGAGCACGGTCCATGAAGTAGAAAACAGGACTCAGAGGGCAGCTTTGGAATACTAACAAGCCTTATGATCTTGGGCAAGTTCTTCGGTGTCTGCCCACCTGTTCAATGGGTCTTATAGTATTTAGTTGGCAAGATTGTTGTGAGGCCTAATTAAAGTTTACAAAGCTCTTTGGAAGCCTGAGAGATCAAGTTCTAAAAACACAGTATGTTACTATCTTACCCTGGATTTTTGTTTTTAGATTTATCTGCTGAATACTGCATCAATTCATGCTTACAATTTAGTTGGTTTCCTGAGGTTTTCCAGTTATAAGCAGAGATTAATAAAGTGGTATAAATATATAAATCCCTAGAAATAAAAGTGGGATGAAAAATACACTATATATAATGTATGTGTGCGGGTGTGTATACATGTATATATATATACATGTATATATATGTACATGTATACATATATACATATATATATACATATATACATATATATACATATATACATATACGTATACATATATATACATATATATACATATATACATATATATATGTACATGTATACATGTACATGTATACATATACAAATGTGTATACATATATATTTTCTTCTAATATAAAATAATTTCTTCTTAAAGCATGTTTAATTGGATCCCACAACTGTTAATCAGTTACTTTCTTTCTTAGGGATTTATTGGTAAGATTTTTTAGAACCAATGATAAAGTTTTAAACTGTGATCACTTTTAAGAGGTCAGTAAAAGAAAAATATTACTATTTTCCTTAAAAATATAAAATTAATATGCATATTTGTATAAATACAAATATGTTACTCTAGTTGAGTAAAAAAGGAATTAATTTCCAATAATTAAAACTTAGACTTGAAAGACATTTCTTTCTTCTCTCTCCCTTGTTTATGTACCTTTTCCTTCTACCCTGGGTGTAAATTTATGATTTTCATATTTATGAATATAGAGCCCTGGTGTTAAACAATATAAATTGCTTCTACTTTTTTTTTTTTTAAGCTATTTTGTATTCCTGGGAAAGCAAATCTCATTTTCCCATAAGAAAAACATTGTTATTATGGATTATATTTCTGACCAAGGACTTGTCATCAAGTAAGTCATAGATGTGATTAACTGTATGTCATAAAAAGCAAAATTCTGACCACTATCAGCCACTGTAATAGTTTAAAATAGCAAAATAATTATCATAGTCCTATAAAACTTGCTTAAATATCTTGAATGTCTTAACATGTGTATTAAGTTTACTCAATGTTTTGTTATTTTTATGAACTTGATTTATCTAAAATTGATATGCTATTATAACAAATACTTTAATTAATATTTTGATATGCCAGAATTTTGATGCACTTAATGTGTAATAATCGGAGATACCTTTGTTTCTCAAAATTTTCTCTAGGAAAATTAGAATGGAGACTTACAAAACATCTTCCTGTTTCTAAGAATTCTATTCAAAAAAGAATTCCGTAGTGTAGACTGGCTTTATTTTAAGAATTTGAATTAATTTTTAAAGGCATTATTAGAGGGGAATAATAATAAAGATATTATTACAGTAAGGGAGAGAAAAAAACTGGATCCTATTGAATTTAAAATCTTAGTTTTTCTGTGTGTTTACTATCCCTGACCACACCACAATCTCCAAAGCAGGACAGTCTTGAGAAGATAAAATGTCCCCAGAAGCAGGTGTTTACAAGAAAAGCTGTGAGCGCTAGTGGGAGCAAGCTCTGTTCCTTTGCCTTAGTGATTGATCACGGAGGTCTTTGAGGACTCAAGTTGTATATCCACTCAGAATTTGGTGCTTACCTTGAAATATTATTTGTTCAAATTATCACCTACACTCACTCTTTTGACCTGTCTGTACAAACCCATAGAATTTGTATGGAAGGTCCATGGGAAATGGCGTTTGATAATTAGATAAAGCAGATTGATCAGTAGGTACACTAGAAAGTATTGTTGTAATAGAACTCTGGAGTAATTTTTTTTATACTTAACAGTTAGGATAGAGGTGTAGAAAGTATCCTATAATGATAATTAAGAATTTCTTCTTGAACTAACCCACATAGCTAAGTAACCTCTTTCTCCCTTGCTTATTCTCGTGTCTAGAATGTATTGAAATTATATAAATCAATACGCACTCATTTAAAATGCTTAAGTTTAACTTTATTTCCTTTGAGTTTAGAAAGGCATCTGACAAATAACTATTTTAATCAGTCTTGGAAAAATATATCATCCACCCCTAAGAGTTACCATAGGTAACTCATTCTTTAGGTTTATATTAATCTTTCATGGTATTCACTGGTAATAGATCGTGTTTGATGTTTACCTTCAAAGACCACAGCTTACACATTTATATTTAGGTGTAACAAAAGCATCTTTTGCAGGTACTTCTATTTTATGTCTGAAGGTCCTTACATGATTCAACAAACAGTAACTCATCTGTGTAATTTTTTGACATAAAAGCTAGAATGGCAAGTGAGGGCCAATTCAAGGTTTAGAGAAAAGATGTCTCACTCAGCAGCAGAAGCTGAAGGAAAAGTAGACTTCTTCCAGGTTACTCACTAGGACCCTCAAGAAGCATTACATATATAGCTCTTTGTAAAAGTTCCTGTAATGTATTCATATTTCAGAAGGGATTTTTTTTTAATTTTATTTATTTATTTGACAGACAGAGATCACAAGTAGGCAGAGAGACAGGCAGAGAGAGGAAGGGAAGCAGGGTCTCTGCTGAGCAGAGAGCCAGATTCAGGGCTCGATCCCAGGACTCTGGGATCATGACCAGTGCCGAAGGCAGGGGCTTAATCCACTGAGGCACCCAGGAGCCCCACAGAAGTGATTTCTTACCTACTGCCATGTGGTTTTCAGCTATGTTTTTCTTCACATAAACATCATAGACATAGGTAGAAGAATCATGCTGAGAAAAGTCCTTTTGTTAAGTTTTTATAGAATCTTCTTTCAGCCTCTATCCAAGTGTATTATCATCTTGGGTATGTGGGAATTAGGAGCAGGGAGGGGAAAGGTGAAGGAATAGGAAGAAGAACAGAGAAGGGAAGGGAACATTGTTCATGCAAAAACAGCAAGTGGATTCTTCTGTAAAAGTATAATGTGGATTCTCTAAGTTTGTTCATTGGATGTTTTCTAAGATGCTTTAATAGTATATTTTCATAATATGGACTTCTAAGAGGAGAAGAGCCAAGCCATTTGAAACTGAATGTTAAATTCAGTTTAAAATCTTGGCTTCTTTGACTAATGTATTCTATAATCTACTGGATGTTTTTGCTACCAAGAGGGAGAATATACCTCTTATTTCCTTCAGTTTTCCTCTTAAGAGTGTTGGCTGAGCTATTTCAGGAAAGGAGAAGAAAGGGGACTTCTTATTTTCTTTTCCTTGGCAAGTCTTGTTCCTTTTTGAGGAATCTGCATTTTATACCCAATACTAAGTGATCTTAGTCAATGAATATAGTAAGCATGCCATTCCATATACTTTCCTTTTCAGTGCTTTGAAATTTCTAGCAAAGAAGGTCTCCATAACCATCTGCCAGTATTTTAGTGAAATAAAGATAAGTGATATAATTTTAAGACCTCTTTCTCTGCTGGTTTGACTTTACTAGGTGTGAACTCATAGTGCCACAATGTAACCAAAGCAGTATTTTAATGTAAATGCATTTTTTTAAAAATTTATATGTTCTTTCTACCTGTTAGAAATAATCTTTTATTATAATTACTTTTAAATCTAAGTTTTCCTTCCTGTTGTCTCAGAATACAATCAAACTTCACAGAGCTTAGATTTGAGTCCAACCTTCACTGTGTCTGCCTTTGAGAGTCCTAGTGGGTATATACAAAGAAATGACCAGAGTTGCTTGGGTATCTTTTGTCCATGATCTCAGTAGAATGTCAGTTGTGCTCAGCACATAGAGAATGCCTCAAGAAAAAACTAATTTAGAAGTGGGAGGGCGTTAGGATGAATATATTTTGCCTGGGTACTGCCCACACTGTTAGATGAGCAGTGTGAGAGGTTACATCCTTCTAAAACTTGCTTACAAGCATTCCCACACTAACAGATTTTCTTTTTAAAAATGGTTTGACAATTTGTTTTGAAGCTGTCACTTGGGCATATGGTTGTGGGGCACAGATTAGCTCCTAATTTATTGCTCTCTGAATGTGTTTGACATCGGAATTTAGACTTCAGAAGCAGAAAATGGAATACTTGAAAACATCTAAGCAGAATAGGGGATCATCTCTTTTCCATCATTTCCTGATTTAAGATGAAAATGTTCTCTCAACTGCTAACTTACAATGAGATGTGATATGGCATATATAATCCTGTAAAATATGGGGGATGCTCACAGTGTATCATTTCTAGTTATCTTGCAGGACTGATGATTACAAATACTGTCACCATCCTATTGGATAGCCAGAATATCTTTGCCTCTTCCTGAAAACAGGGACTGTGGCTCTTTTGCTAAAATGAGGACAAACAAAAGTGCCTAAGGAGGCAGAGTGGTGGGTGGAAAGAATTTAGGCTTTGTGTGTAGATAGACCTGGAGTTGAATTCCTCCGCTCTATCTATGTGGCCTTGGGCAAGACACTATCCCTAGGGCAGCTTCTTCATCCCTAAGATGGGACTAATACATCTTTAGGTGGCACTTTATTAATAGGATTAAACATAATGAATGTAAACTGTTTAACCCTGTGCCTGGCCAATGGTGATTTTTTTTAACTGTATAGATCATAAATTTAGGATTAGAATTCAACCTAACCCCACCACACTCACAGATTCCTTGGGCACTGTAATAAGGAATCCCCTCCTGGGGGAACTTCTAGCTTCTGCTGCCACCATTTTGTGGTGGAAGTTGTATGTTAGAACAGTGCTTTAAAATTTTATCACAGTAAGGAGCAGAGAAAAATGAATCTCTACCTTGGGCATCTCGAGTTGGTCCTGAGTCCTGAGTAGAAGACATACACTTTCTGGGCTTTTGTTTTGTTTTATTTATATAAAACATTTCAGTAAAACATTTTGTTTTGTATACATAAAACTTTTTTTTACTTTAATATATTTATATGAATATTTCTTTTCCCTGTCTAAAAAAATGAGAAGTCTTCAAAATTTTAGTTGCAGGAGGATAAATAGCATTTATCTTGTGGCTTTGAGTTACACCCAGGCATACTGCAATGTCTATTTCTGAGGTACCAGTACCTTAAACAATTGTTTAAGAAGAACAATTTTGAGATAAATTAATGTAGTCTGGAAGACGACACTGAGGAGTAATTATTTTTACAGCCATAACCCAAACCGAGTGAGGACCCCACACTATGAAAGGTTAATATTGTTATTCAGTTGCACAGAGCTCCTTCTATATTGCCCAGCTTTCCTGAAGCTAAGCCGCATTCTAGAGTTGTTTGGGTGAGCCCAGAGGGCCCAATCTCCACAAAACAGAAGTCTCAGGGCAGCAGATTCCAGCTCAAAGTGAAGAATGGTCTGGATTTTATGTGCTGCCTCCAGTGGTAGTGAGCTCAGCCACACAGTGTGTGGGAGTAGGTGGGACCCTTGACTCGTTTCAAATGGGAAAATGTATCAAGTAGCCTCTGAAGATCCTTTGGATTAAAAAAAAACCCTGTGCATCCAGAGGACAAGTCTTTTGTGGCTGGAAAGAAAAAGGACAGCAGTGGATGACCTGCTCTGTGCCAAGCAGCTGGTTAAGTGGGGGAAGAAAGTGGACTTTCTAGGCAGCCAGTGGAGCAGCCAGGGGGAAGCAAGGCAGCTCCGCCCTCCCCAGGACAGTGATCCCAACTGTTCTACCTGAAGCTGTGGTCAGGTATGGGAAACTGCTCAAGTTAAAACTCGGAAGGTAGGATGAGGCCAACCTATGCAGATCAAGGCATTTGGACTTTGTCTCATGGGCAGCGTGCTCATGCTGAACACTTCTTGAGCATAGGAATAATCATGCTCAGATGCCAATATAAAGCCCATTCATACAGCAGTATCAAGCATGGTTGAAGGGGGACTGGAATGAAGAAAGCAGTTTGGAAAATGCTACGATTGTGCAGACACTTGGGGGTGGGGCTGACTACTCACCCAGGATACAGTGCACTTGAGCCAGGAAAGACAGACATGAGAGAGCCCCAGAGTCAGATGTGGAAGTCCCTGCTGCCAGGGGCTCCACGGGAAGAAGGGAGGAGGAACGGAGAACCAGGAAAGTAGCTGAAATGATTAACTGTGTTCCTAGGGGATATATGTTAGTAAAGGATTGGCAGCCATTTTCCAGCTGGGGCTTTTGCTAATCACTTAACGATGTCCCCAGTGCCTCCATTTCCTCGTCTTTAAAATAAAGATAATGATAGCTACACTCCAGGGTTGCTGAGAGGGTCAAGTGAGATAATGAGGTTCCAGTGGTTTTTGAACTTGGAAGTCCATCTTCATCCAAACTGTTACTGCTGCCTTGGGATAGAGGCAGCAGGTAAGGCATGTAGCTTCCTGTCTTGTAAAATTAGCATTCACATCCTTTTACTGAGGCTCAAGCTGAAGGTCCTGCTTGAATGAGATGATTATTATCCAGCCTATTTCAAAACTTCCTACCATGTTTTCTCTCACCCCTGGGAACAAAAGCCAAAAACCTACTAGCCTCCAGACACTTGACCCTTCTGCCTTTCCTTTTTCCCTGCGGAGAAAGCCAAGTAGTCTCTAGAATAGAATTCACACTCTTCTCCAGGCCGATGGAAATGACTGGCTATGGGAGATAAGGACCTTTCTGTAAGGCTCTTCTACCCTGGGTAAGCTGCTTGTGGAGTATTTTCTCATTAGGATGATGGCTGTCATACAGACAGCCTTGCCCCCTTTCACCGTGCTTGGTCCCAGACATACTAACATGTGTGCCTCGGTTGTAAGCCATCCCTTCCAGGGACTGATTTCCCGTGGAAGCACCAGTGAGGGGAGAGGCCTTTGTCAGAATTCTCATGTCTGAATCATTGCCATGAGCTAACGTCTCCAGCTTTATGAGTCACTGCTGGCCCAGGCATCAGTTTTGTAGGTCAGAGAAATGAAGATGCAAGTTAGAGTCTCCTGTTGTCATTAGCTCACATGGGGGAAGGCAAGCAGTCTTCAGATGGTGGCATTCTAGAAACCAGATGTTCGGCCTTCTTTGTAAGGACATAAGTGAGTGGAAGGGTTTAAGAGTTAATAATAATATTTCAAAAATCCTCTAAGTTTTGTGTGTGTTTGTTTTGCTTTAGGCGAAGTAGGTGAAATGATGTGTTTGGGAGATGAATGTTCTCGTAATAGGCAAGATAGAGCTTGTAGGGGGACATCTGTATCCAACCCATTCCGCATGAGATGGGGCCAAGGCTTGCTTGTGTTTTAGTGCCTGTTCAAACATGTCTAATTTTAAAAAAGATTTATGAAGTTTTAGAGGATTCTCCATAAAATATCATTTCTTCATAGAGCAAGTAGAGTCATTAATAGCCTAGTGGTTAAAATATATACCCTCATGGTGCAGAGGCAGTGCCAACATTGGGCCCTATGCTAAAAAAAAGAGTTGCCAATATGAAGATGATATTTAAAGTATTAGGAATATCTGGAATCGTTCATGAATCTTCCTGTTAATCTAGCAAGAGGTGCAAAGAAATGATGCTTTCCAAAGTTTTTTAAAGTTTCTGATAGTGTATAAAACATAATGAGAGACATACTTGGGCATTTGCCCCCAAGTGCTTAGGAGTATAGCTCAAAAGCTGATCCAAAGGAAAGTAACAGAAGAGGGGACAGAAGACATATTTATATAGATATGCTTATATATGTATATATTATACATACATATGTACATACACATATATTCATGCATATACATTACATATACATACTTATATATTATAAATATATATGCACGCGCGCACACACACACACACACACACACACATATATGTGGAATACCCTGTGCGGAGAGAGTGAGAATCTGAGAAACTTACTTGCTTTTTTGTTTTGTTTCTATTTTTTAATAGACAATACTTAAGTACCTGCTTAAATCTTGGTGCTTTAAAAAGTAATGACATTTTATTTCAATGATCTGCTTCTTGACACACCTTTTGGGAAGAAGGTTGGGTGTCTGCTATAATTTATAACAAATCCTCAGAGTTTACAAGAAACAAGTTACTTCTCCGTGACTTCTGCTGCCCCTCCTTTTTTTCCTCATCTTCTTTTTTTCCCCTTCTGGCTCCTTCTCAGTTCTCTCAAGGATATCAGCTGCACAGAGCAAAGGGCAAAGAAAGCAAGGAAAGTACAAGGAGTGGTAAGAAAAATAGTAAGGAAACTTCCTGAACTTACGGAGGATAGTGGTTCTTTTCTGCAAAATGAATCTTTTGAGCTTCTAAAAGAGAAGTTTATGTACTGAACATTTTCTTACCCATAAAACTGATTTTTTTTCATACTGTCTGAGGCATCTATAAATATTATATGCATGAAGGACAGGTGTTGCCCTCTATATTAGAAAATTCAGGGGTGCCTGGGTGGCTCAGTGGGTTAAAGCCTCTGCCTTCGGCTCAGGTCATGATCCCAGGGTCCTGGGATGGAGCTCCACATTGGGCTCTTTGCTTGGCAGGAAGCCTGCTTCCTCCTCTCTCTGCGTACCTCTCTGCCTACCTGTGATCTCTGTTGGTCAAATAAAAAAAAAATCTAAAAAAAAAAAAAAAAAAAGGAAAGAAAATTCAGAAGAAATTTTGTCACTTAAATTTTAATTATGCCTGATCAATTTCTTGGAAAAACATTAGTTCACATTCAGAAGCTCAATTTCTCTTTTGTTTGTATACCAAAATATTAGCAACAGATCTCTCTAAGAAATAAAATTGTGAATATTTTTCATTTAAACTATTTTTCCTTTTTCAATTTTTTTTAACTTCTCTTGGTATATCAAGACAAATTTTTTTTTGAGGGAGAATATTTTTTTTAATATTTTATTTATTTTTTTATTTGAGAGAGAGAAAAATAGTGCACACAAGGGGGCAGAGAGAGAGAAGGAGAAGCAGAATCTCCACTGAGGGGGGGCACCAAACATGGAGCTCGAACCCAGGACCCTGAGATCATGACCTGAGCCAGTGGTCGACACTTAACTGACTCAGCCACCCTGGTGCCTCTTTTTGAGTGGAAATATTAATAAAGGAACTATATGGAAATAAGGATTTGAGTGATGTATCCTAGTAAAAATTTAAAAAAAAATTTTTTCTTTTTCTTTTTACCAGTAAGTTTTAAGAAATACCAGCTATGTGGAGAACTCAGTAATTCTGTGAAAAACAGTGTTGTGGGTTTTTTTTTTTTTTTTTTGTAATACTTAAAATTTTATCTCCTTAGAAGCTTTAGAATACTTTCCCACTTAAACTGGGAGGGCCAAGCATACACTTATCACTGCTGTCCTGGCATTTCCCATCTGATGCTTCATATGTTTTATATCCTATGCATGTGCTCTCATGTCCCCAGGACCTTTGCTGTAGCTAGGTGGAAGGACCCCGTATCAGTAGGTCTCAGTTGTTACAACTCACTGAACCACACCTTTAGTTTCAAAGTGCATTTCTTAAGCACCAGAAGGTACGGTATGGTGAAAAACATACATTCCCCATAGCTTACTAGCTGGGGCAATGAAGCCAGTCACTAGAGCCCTATGAGACTCCGTTTCCTCCTCGTGCAGGTTTACAGAGTCTTGCTGACAAGGTTATTGAGAGTGCAGTACGTGACCCCCATTGGCTAGTGCCTGCCACTGAGCAGGCCCTTGCTAAATCAGCCTTGTTATTCTTAGACCTAGATGCTGTAGGCTAATCATATTAATAGATAGGTAAGTTAGCCTTCTTCAAAGAGCTCATAGTCTACCAGGCAAACTGATAAACCTAGCTGTAATTCAGTGTGACAGGTGCTGTAATCTGTCTGGAATGTCCCCCTATCCACCACCCTCCTTGTCTGCCAGGCAGACTCCTACTCATCCTTTAAAACTCACTGAAAGCTGTGATTGTAGATGAAGCCTTTCCTTGCCGTATCCCACACCCTGACACATGCACACTCGTGTACACACATGCGCACACGCACATGCATACATGCACGCACGCACACTCAGGAGTTCTTTCTCTTATGCTCACTGCACTTTGTACACACCCTCCGAATCATGGTGTCGGGCATGTCTGTCTCACGATTACCACGTGAACTCAGAGGGAGTAGCTTTTCCATCTCTGTCTTAGTGCCGGCACATGTAATGGGTCTCCTCAGACGCTCGTCGGACAGTATTCCTTGGCTGACAAAGTGTGTTATAGCACAGGAAACAGACCAATTTGCCCAGTTTCCCCAAGGAGTTCACATATAAAGTGGGCTCTCCAAAGACGAGCCAGGTCCTGCAGTGGGGGAGAAAGGGAAAGGACATTCCAGATAGGGGATCCCGGTGAGTAAAAGGATGGAGACGGGAACGTGCTGTGTACGTCTCGGAGGAGGAAATAGTGGGGTAGACCCGGACCAGGCAATGTTTGGGAGCATGGGGAGGAGCCGGAAGGGGGGCTGCAGAGAAGAGCCAGGGGCTCTGAGTCATCTTCCGGGGTTTGCCTTCAGTGTCCCAGGCACTGAGGAGACCTGGAAGGACTATGAGTAGGGCAGCAGCGGTGTTGGAGGTGGGGAGACTGGGCAGAGACACTGGTTGGGTGGCTGTTGTAATGAGCAGATAAGAGATAAATGAATGGGGAAATGCAGGTCAGTTGTGGGGTTTGGAGTGGATTGGGAGTATGTATTTCAGAGACAGAAACTCTCTCTCCATAATTGGATTTGTTTGGACTACTAACATAGCATTTTCCACAGAGCTGTTTAAGAGCTACTTTTTTTTTTTTAATAAAGATTTTATTTATTTGTTAGAGAGAGAGAGCACAAGCAGGGGGAACAGCAGAGGGAGAAGCAGGCTCCCCGCTGAACAAGGAGCCCAAGGCGGGACTCGATTCCAGGACCCTGGGATCATGACCAGAGCATTACAGGAGGTTTCAGTGCAATCGTTTACCGTTTTTCTCTTAGAATTAGTCTGGGCTCTTTATCCACTGCTTTGTCTGTGTTAGATAGTACCCACATGTGTATAGTGGCCAGATTAAAACCAAACAAAAAACAAAAACAAAAACCAAAAAACCCAACTTCCTGTTCTCTCTGCTTCTATCTTGCACTGGAAACATCTAGGAGGATGTTTCATTAAATGAAGAAGGAAGAGCTCTGGCCAGGGAGTCAGTGATGGCTTTAACGGCTTTGGCCACACCAAGCTGCTGTTTTGGGCCTCGATTTTCTTACCTATAAAATAAAAACCTCGGACTAAATATTTAAGCCTTATTCCTGTTTCTTATCCTAGATTTAAGAATGAACACTTTTGCTCTTTTACTGGGTAAAAGAATATATTTAACAGTAGCACAAAGAAGCCAGAGGCATCTTTTACTTTAGCTTTGGGCACGGTGGAAAACAAAAAAAAAAGCACGCTATTCAAAAAGTAGTCATGCTATTTTACAAAGTCAATCACTAGAAAAATGTTTGTGCTTTGACCCATGGTTGGCCCTCAACAAACATTCTGTGAATTGAATTATAAAGTCTCTTCATTCCTTTGGCTGACCAAAGAGATCATGAATTTTTTACAAAGGATATTTACTGTTAACGAACTACTTTTATTTTTACCAGTACACAGAAAAATGATTCAAAATTCTTTACAGGTACCATAATTCTAAGTCTAGCTAGGGGAATGGGACCAAAATGGGACCAAAAGAGAAGATTTTATAAATCACCAGCCTAGAGACCCAAGCATCTGAAAAGAGAGAAATCACAAAATCAATTATAGGCTTCTTCCTGTTTTAGTGCCTGGAACATGCTGTTTCTGAGAAGTGTCCTACACATATTGCTCTAATTGATACTAAATATAATGTGAATAAGAGCTTAAGCACTTATTTAGCAAGCTAGATCCATATAAAGAAGTTAGAATCTGACTGTCAGTTTCCAGAGAGCCTGATTTCCCTTCTTCTGTCCCTGATTATTTGATCCAGATATTAAGGAAGGGCTGGAGAAAAGTGCATGTTTATTTTAAAGGTATAATGATAAGTTTTCAGAGCAACTTCTTTGAAAATTAGTTCATTTCACTTCTTAACTAAGTTCAGTACAATAATTTATGCATTTCTCTGACAGTTTTCTTCAAATATTTGTCCTTTTTTTAAAAAAAAAAAAGCTTTTATTTTATTTTTCAGAGAGAGAGAGCACAAACAAGGGGAGCAGCAGGCAGAGGGAGAAGTAGGTTCTCCACTAAGCAAGGAGGCTGATATGGGACTTGATCCCAAACAATTTTCCTTTTTTCTTTTTTTAAAAATATTTTATTTATTTATTTGACAGAGAGAGAAATCACAAGTAGGCAGAGAGGCAGGCAGAGAGAAAGAGGGGGAACCAGGCTCCCTGCTGAGCAGAGAGCTCAATATGGGACTCTATCCCAGGACCCTGAGATCATGACCTGAGCCGAAGGCAGAGGCTTAACCCACTGAACCACCCAGTCATCCCCCAAACTATTTTTCTGGGGTAAATTTTTATTCATTGAGCAGGAATACCTCATCTGATATATAGTCTGCATTATACAGTTCAGGGATTGTCAGTACTGAGCTAAGTATTAGCTACACTATCAACCTTCATTTTCTTGGACTCTGGAAAGAAAGGCAAGTAGTAGGATTTAGTAGGATTAGACTAGGATGGGGGGTGATGAGAGAGTATCAAACTGTTATTGACACTATTATTGACACAAAGAAAGTTCAGCATATCTGAAGTTCAGATTTTAGATCTGGTTGGTGAAAAAAGCCAGACCTTTATAAATTAAAGTTACGAGTGACCCTTTCAACAGTCTACCACAGTTCTTGATACAAAGGATCGAAAACTTATAGGTTTGAAAAACAAAACAAAACAAAAAACCACCTACCGTTCAATTTGATTTACAGTATCTCCCATTTTCATGGAAAAGGTTAGGGACAAAGTTCATTTTATCACATGAAAAAATTATTCTGAAATCATCTGGAAACTGGATATCAGCATTTATTTTTTTGGAGTAAAAAACTTCCAATTTAGTAATAGGGGTTGAAAAATCATTAATACCTTTCCTTTTCATAAGAGTGAGTTTGTATCACAGACCTCAGTGATGTATTATTCATTCTCAAATATACTTGTATTTTTTTTTATATGCATCATTTCCCTTTACATAGCATGCCATTTGGTTCTTGTTTTATTATGATTACCACTTGAGCGAGGGATGGATAAGGTAAGGTCTATGTCTAGAAGTTCATAGTCTTCTGGTTGGGAAGACAAATGAACACCTATAATTATAATAAAAGACAATATGTGTCACAAGAAAAAATAAAGATAATCTTATCTTTATTTGGAATCAGGGAATGTATGGACAATCAGTAATACTGTTGGAATAAAGAAACAGGTGTGTAAAGTAGAATGAACACGACTTGTAAGGTTTGGCACAATTAAAACACAAAACAATCATCTGGAACTCTGTCAGGGTTAAAACAGTGTGTGTAATTATTCTACCACAGTACTAGGGAAATGGAAAAAACCCAACCTGCTTCTGCTGGATGAGATGGGCCAGAAGTGCTCACTCCAAGAGTGGCCTGTCCTTATGCTGTCTGGGTAGTTTCCTTTCGCAGTGCCAAGTCTGCCAGCTCGCCTTGAAATGAAAACGGATAGGGACTTCAGAGCCGAGTTAGGTGAAGACAGTCTTGTATCCCTGTCACAATGAACACAAAAACCCTTATAATTTCAAAATGGAGGATAGTTATTTAAATCTTCTGTTTCAGGTTCCTTGGCTCCTAAATTCTTTCTGTGTCCATTAAATATTTCACCTTGAATTGACTAGTCAGTCACCCTTATTTTTAACTTTCCACCCAGTCGTTGATTTTAATATAAATCTCTTTCAGAGGATACTTTATGTAGGCAGAAAGTTGCACACTTCCCAGAAAGTTCTTTTGGAAGATATTAGATGATTTTTTGAAGTAATGATTTTATTTGTACACTTATAATATATAGATCATTTTCATTTCCACATATCATTTGAGACTCACAACAGCATCCAAGTTCAGTGTTACTATCCTCATCTTCCTGTTGAGAATGAGGACACAGAAGTTCACAGGTACAGTGAGGATACTGAGTCTCCAGGCTGCCAGATGATGGAGTGAAGTCTTCATTTTCGGTCATATGCTAGCTGTAGATGTTAGTCTGTCCTACTCTGCACTGTTTGAGCCCCACCTCCTTCCTAAGCTTCCTTCTATATTACAGGAGCGCTATCATTAAAGAAGTGGGCATTTGGGGCGCCTGGGTGGCTCAATGGGTTAGAGCCTCTGCCTTTGGCTCAGGACATGATCCCAGGGTCCTGGGATCGGGCCCCACATCGGGCTCTCTGCTTAGCAGGGAGCCTGCTTCCCCCCTCACTCTCTGCCTGCCTCTCTGCCTGCTTATCATCTCTGTCAAATAAATAAATAAAATCTTAAAAAAAAAAAAGAGAGAGAAGAAGTGGGCATTTGGCCTGTAAGTGATAGGTTTCAGTTTATAACATATAGGACTGGCATTATAATTTTGGGCCTAGAACTTGGTATGCCATGAACGCGATCATGCTCTCTTGAGGGGAAACAAATCTTTGGAACATGGGAGCATGCACATTTCTTCTTGTCCTTGGATTTTCCTAAGTGAATAGCTAATGGAATTTAGCTTCGACTTCTCTGCAAAGGGCTTGATGGACTGAACTGTTCTTATAGTCAACCCCAGGGACTTGCAGATGGATCACTAATCAAAGTCCTGAATCCAAGAAAGTTGCTCACATCCACCTTTCCCGAGTGTAGAGCTCAGGTACACTAGCTGGAGCTGGAGACAGCTTACCAGCTAAAGTCAGAAGTAGTGACTTAGGGAGGAAGGGTAAAATAAAAGCTCTTTGCTTCTTCTTTCGTTTTCTAATAAAGGATAATGTTTGACTTACGTTTTTACTTCTGGCGGTATAGTTAATTATGCTATTCTCCTGTATAGGGTATTATGGTGTCAGACTTTGGCAACTGACAAGCAGCTTCAAAATTTAGATGATGGGGGTAAAATTGGTAGTTACCTTTTATTGAGCATCGGGCCAAGAACTCCACAAGGCACCTCATATTAGGGTAACTGATTCATGCAACCGTTTTTCAAGGTGAGTAATTAATACTCACATTTTACAGACGCAGTTTTACCTCTCCAGGCTTAGAGTCATCCAGCAAATCAATAGCAAAGCGAGGCTCATAAATTCAGGAATAAATGACCCTTGAATGAAAGGTCCTTTCTACTAGTGTCTTGACTTTCACTCTTCTGCATCTGTTAAATTTTTGCCTGCTCAGATTTAAGTTCTTCTAAAGAGATCAAGAAAGCAAGGGCAAAGGTGAGCTTCCCTTATTCTCTTAAGGACTTTCCCTTATTCCCTGTTGGCCCTATAATAAATAGGATCAGGTTTGCTAAGGCCCTCCTTCATTCCTGGTTCCTTTAGTTTGTGCGCATATCCCTGCCCCTATGGTGGGGAAATGATATGAGCTTCCACTCAGTTCAGGTTCCATATCACTCATTATTTAATTTCCTTTTCATTTCCCTGTTCTCCTATGGCGAGGGAAGCAGAAGAGATGATAGTGATGGCATCAGGAAGAAAACAGGGTAAATGAGAAAAGCAACTAGATACTTCAGACCAGTATGTAAATAAGTTCATCTCTTGTGTAAAAAAGAAAAAAATAAAGCAAAAACAAAAACAAAAAACATGGTGCCTTTGGCTTGAAAACTGCCTTCCCAATTTGTGAGCATGTTTAAGGTTATGTAAGTGCAGTGTCTTAACTACAAGAGCAACACCTCTCACCCAAAGAATGCAAAGTGCTTCACAAACAGTAGAACCTACAATGCCCCTGTGATCTACCCTGTGATCTAGGGACTTTTTTTTTTTAAAGCTCTATTTTATAGACTGGGAAATCAACTCGGGAGATGTACTGATCTGTTCACGTAGACAAAATAGATCTACAACTAAACTCAAACTCCAGCTTCTTGTTTCTTTAGAAATAGCCCACATGGAGAGATTAATCTGACGTCAAAGATAGCAGTGTTCTCTGATTCCCTTTTTGGTATTTTTTTAAGAAGGGAAACACGAATTACAAAGTAGATACAGTTGCATAGAGGGTAGATCTTAAAAACATTGTTTAAGATAATAGTACCTGTTTCCTTAAATGAGAAGGGGCGGGGGAGAGTTAGAGAGAGAGAGAGAGAGAGAGAGAGAGATCGAGAAACCAGATCTCTGCTCCACTGCATTTACATCTACGGCAGTTTTAATAGTTAGAAAAAATTATTCTTTTGCATTCTGCTGCCTGTCTGCACAAGAAGAACCCCTGAATTCAGAGTGGAAAATATTTTATTTTGAAAGGTGCACAGGAAAGAAAGACTTGTTATAAGATGTGCTCTGAATGTATGTCTGTATATATTTAATTACAGGTAAAAGGAAAAAAAACAAATGGATGCGTGTGCACGTGTGTGTGTGTGTGTGTGTGTGTGTGTGTGTGTTGCAGATAAAACAGAATTGGAGGGCTAGGAGACATGACAATACTTGTAAGGTATGAGGAGACAAGACCAGAGGCGCCGGGAAGCTGGACTACTGTGGAGTGCTCGTTGAGACTTGTCTTTGCCCCATGGCCTGCAGCGTTTATGTAGAAATTGGGGACGCTTTTACTCGTTCCAAAGCCTTACCTGATCAGACCTGCCCAGGTTTGAGTTTGGGAAAAAAAGTGTTTGAAGTAAACAGGAAAATTACTCACCTTAATGATGTGTTTTACTGGCACTGATAGTGCTTTGATAGTCTGACAGATTTTTTTTTTTTTTTTTTTAAGTTCTGGAGAGGAGAGACTTGGGGGGAATTTATTAATATTCAATTCGGAAATCATAGATTCTTATGCTTTGGGTAAGGGTGTGGGGGAGGTGGGCTTTGTGCCATTCAGATTTCGTGAGGTTGATCCTCCTCCTCATAATGTCCAAGTCAGGGCTTTTTCCCATTAGGGATTTCTACTGAAAATCAACAAAAATATGTGACCATGTAATCTATCTACATAGTTCCATGCATGTGTCTCCACAGTCCTTCTGCTGTTCTTCCCATAGAAGAGTTTCTTTCTAGTGCTTGGGCTGTGAGTTCATCTATGGTGCTGATTAAGACCATTATCCAGCCGGTTTGATGGGAGAGTTTGGTGCACCAAACAGTAGTGTGCTTCCTCCTCCTTTCTTTGCTTTTCTTTTTCCAATTGGGAACACAATTCTGAAATCTCTGCACCTAAATCTCTGCTCAGGGTAGGTCATTCTCAAGGGAAAGTATGTGTTATGACGTTTTGTCCAGATACAATAATTAAATGTTGACTTCATAAATTTTTCATTGCTATTTGTTTGTTTGGTTGTTTTCTAAACTATTAAAGGATACACATTTCTCAGCTTTGAGGACTAAGAGCAGGGTCATTCATTTCCAAGTATTTTAATCTTGATTGAGATAAAGTTGGGTGGTCTGGTCCCATGAAAGGAGACTTCATCTGCTAGGTCTTTGATTCCTTGAGACCTTGGTGGAATGCAGACTTGTGGCCAGCTTGGGGTCCCACACATGCAGGGTTTGAGAATTAAATTCCTTTGAGCTTCAATTCATTTCTCAGTTTCTGTATAGCCTATGAAGCTATGCACAGGCTGACTTGTATAGTCTGAAAGAAGACAGATAGTTGATTCAAGTTCATAAACTTCAACTTCTAAAGCTAACAGACTAAAAGGGAGAAGAATAAGTTATAGGTTAAAAAAATTTAAAGTTGCCCTTTAAAATCAGAGACCTCTGCCAGCTCTTTCCCCCTGGTTCTCTGACTGGGAATACCCTGAACGTCTTTTCTTCATCTAAGTCCTAATAGGAAATGAATCAGTGGCCAGTCAGGTAAGTGAACAGAAATATTGACTGTGGTGTGTACATACCAGCCTCCTGGTGTATCAGCTATAATGTGCCTGATGAAAACATTGTAGTACATTCTTAAGGCATGCTTAATCCTTGTTCTGTTAGCAGCCATTTGTCTGTAACCAGAGCAAATCTAGGCTTAGACTATGAGGAGATGTTCCATAGAAGTGGGTTAGGGAGGGTTTGGTGTACTAGTCAGATGTTACTATCAGCGTGTCTGTCTTTGAAGCAGGTGCTCAGAATGCACATTCCTTTGGTTGAAAGGATAGTGTTTTGGTGTTTTGTTTTGTTTTGTTTTGTTTCCTATGCGTGTTTGCTATTTTCAAGCAGTTTCACTCTTGGTTCTATCCACATTCCACAGTCAAGAGAATGTCAATTTGGGGAGAAGAGTTTTATTTTGGTTTTTTGTTTGTTTTGTTTGGTTTTCTTGTTTTTTTCTAAGGAGAAAAAAATCAGATGAACTTGTGTGACTTAAAATGTCAAAGTGTCTGGGTGCCTGATTTTCTCTGTCAGTTGAGCATCTGACTCCTGATTCTGGCTCGGGTCATGATCTCAGGATCGTGGGATGGAGCTCCGTGTCAGGCTCTATGCTCAGTGCGGAGTCTGCTTGAGATTCTCTTTTTCTCTCTCCCTCTGCCCATCCCTATTTGTGTGTTCTCCCTCTCTAAATAAATAAAGAAAATCATAAAAAAGCAAAAAGAAGTCAAAGAATCTCTCTTTTAAGAGTATTGTTATTTCATTTGGCAGATAATATGAAACTGAATGAGCCCAAAGTGTCAGAGGTTTATAAGAATCATCAGTGTTTATTAATGACCATCCACATAGGGAGAATGAAATTATTTAAAAAATCTCCAGCATGAGGACAGTTGGAAAGTATACTTCTCCTAGGGTTGGACAAACCAAAAAGTTTTTGCCCTGTGACCTGTAGAAATGACATTGATTAGCCGTTGAGACCACCATCTCTCATCTCATGCCTACTAGAGAGCTAGAGTGGATGGCATCCAGATGATTGGTTTTTTTCAGTATCTCTCTTCCCTATCCTCATGGTGCATGTTCTCCAGTGAGCCCAGATACCTCTGGCTCAGCTGGTGTCTTTGCTCCCATCCCTGATCTGTCCACCCTTCCCTCTTCAGTGTCAGGCAGAGGACTGTCTCTAACACACCACTCAGATCCAGGATCGTCGAGGCCCCTTGCTGGTGACTGCACACTGACCTCTAAGCACATCATGCCCGGAGCAGAGTTGTTCCTTTTTGGCCCAAGCTCCCACCAATAACAATAATCTCTTTCTGTTTATAAAATGTCTTATATTTTTCAATACACGCACATATATATTATCACATTTAATCCTTATAACAAACCTGTCAAGTTGGCAGTTGTTACCCTCAGTTCTTGGATGAAGAGTTATGTAACTTTTCTTGAGATCTGACACCAATTTGATGCCTCGGGAAGCAAGCCTTCCGCCTCTGTGAGTATTGTGTTCCTCACAGCCTGCTGTGATTCCAAAAATATACTCTGTCCCCACCGCCAGCAGTGATATTTCACAGTCATCAGAAGATGGTGTTTGTTTTGTTTTCCTACTCCCGTGCCTAGGCTCCTGCTATGTCTTCAATCTAAAGTACCCCCCTCTCCCTCCCCTCATTCCCATTGGTCACAATCTCCTCTATACTGAAATAAGATTAGCAAAATGTCAGTGAAGGTTGAAGATAGGTGATGGGTTTGATAAATATGAAAATGCCAAGCAGATGTCTGTAGGTCCTTCCCAGGGAGGGCTGTCAGATTTAGGGGAAAAAAAAATCCAAGATATCCAGTTAAATATGAATTTCAGATAAACAACAAAAAATTTAGCATAAGTATATCTCATGTGTTCATGAGATGTACTTATGTTAACAAATAAATCATTGGTTTTGAAATTAAACATTAACTGGTACATCTGGCAGTGCTATTCCCCGTTCAACCAACACCTCTTTAAGCAGAAGTGAATTTATCATCCCTCTCACTGTATTGCATTCAGCATTAGTGAGTCTGCACATGCGTCCAAATACAGGCTGAGCTAGCACACTTGTCTTCCACAGCCTTTGGGGCCTTCTTCCCTCTCTTCCTTCTTCTTTTTCCTTTGTGTCATATCTGTTTCCTTCCTCTTTCCCTTTCCGATACTGTTTCTCATTTGTTCACAAGGACAACTGTTTTTAAGAGATTTTTAAGAGATGTATTCGATTATTTTTCTTGTTTGTGCTAAAAATTCTAATAGGTATACTCTATCTTCACAGCACCACTGAGACAGGTCGATTGCATTCTATTCCTCATTGGGGATACTTAGAATACTAAGTTTATAAGGAATGAAAAAAATTTAAAAAAAAATGCCTGCAAGATGAAGCACGTTTTCATCTTAAACAAATGAACTGTAAAGAAATAGGAAGTAACATTATGATAAGCTCTTAAGAGCTATTGCCAGTAGAGGATGGGGTTTGTTTACCTCTCTCCTCACCCTCCACCTCCTTTCCCCGTCCCCAGCAAACACAGACGCCTATGTATTAGGTGGCCACACAGTCCCTAAGTATCAACCATGGAAATAGACATCTCAAAATTATTTTAGTTCTTACGGATTTATTTAAAAAGAGAAGGAGAACAAAAGTTGAAGACTTGGCTTCAAAGTATTAAATAGCAAATCTGATATAATTTATTGAGTTACTCCTTGCCTTGGCAGTACCCTCCAGTAACCCTAGGATCTCAGTGTTCCAGCATGGTGACTTCCTGTGCTTATCTGGAATTAAGAAAGTCTGCAGTTTACTTATTGGAAAGAAATTCATCTTGTCCTGGTTCACTTAGAACCTTAGGCACCTGTAGTTGAAAGGTCCTATAGGTCCCTTTGACTTTTCACACATTCATTGGAGCCCACATGGCACCTTAAATGGAATCAAAAAGGAAATCAGCCAGTATGGTCTCTGTTTATGTTTTGAATTCCATTTGCTATTCATTTGTCTTCTCTTTCTTTTAAAGATTTATTTATGCGGCACCTGGGTGGCTCAGTCAGTTAAGCATCTGCCTTCGAGTCCCAGGATCGAGGCCTGCATCAGGCTTCCTGCTCAGTGGGGGGTCTGCTTCTATCCTTCTCTCTCTCTCTCTGTCGCTCCCTCTGACCCCCCCTCTCATTCTCTTTCTGTCAAATAAATAAAACCATTAAAAAACAAAATAAATAAAGATTTATTTACTTATTGTAGAGGTGGAGGGAGGGGGAGAGGGAAAGACCATTTTAAGCAGGCTCCAGGCTGAGCACGGAACCCAGTGCAGGGCTTGATATCATGACCCTGAGATCCAGCACCTGAGCTAAAACCAAGAGTCCGGTGTTTAACCGACTGCCACCTAGGCACCTCTACTTATTTCCCTTATTTTTAAATTCCATTATATTTATTCCTGGCATCCATCTCCCTGAGGTAGAAGTAAGGAATGATATAAAATACTAGAGTAATAATGACCCCCAACAGTTGTTGGTCCTCTTTCATGGAGAGAGCTAAACCTCTTGGCCAATCTGACTTCGTATCTATCAGAAGGACAGTGCATTAGCTCTATAGTTTAAATACTGCAGGTAGAAGCACAAAGCAGAGTTATCTATTTTTCCTTCTCATTAACTTGCTCAATAACAAAGCCCTTCAGCACTTTGGTACTCATGTTCCGTCCATTTGATTTGTATCTTCGTTTTATATTCTGTTGTTTGTCGGCAATATTTATTTATATTAATTCTTCCTAAATAGTAAGTTTCTGGAGGGCAGGGACATGCTCTCCAGCCCTCCCTGGGCTAACATGTAGTAGAGAAACTTGAATACAGCCAAGACTCCAGAAATGCACAGGGAGACATCATACAATGTGCCATATGATGGGTATACACGTGCAGTAGGTGGCCTCGATTTGAAAACCTAGATGACAGGCTTGATCTGGTCTTCTGCCCTTCTTTTGTAGAAAGCACGCTAACTTACCTACTTGAGCCTCTGATTCTTCATTGACAAAAAGGGGGGAGGCATGATTTGCTCATAGCGTTAGCTGAGAATTAATAGTGTATTCAAAAGTGCTTTATAAGCTGCTAACGACTTTGCCTCCAACATTTGTTGGAGCAGTGGTTTAAACGTTTGAGTCCCAGTCTCTGCACATGTGAAACAGGAGAGTCCCCTTAATGAGTGTCCTCAGGGCCGTTGTGACTTCAGGAAACATCAAAGGTAACATTGATTGAGCACCTGCTGTATACCAGTCACTCTGACAAATGTCTTCCAGTGTCTGCCTTGTAAAGGTAACTGCAAATGGTATTACTGGTCAGGCAGGGTTGGCAGGGGTGGCCCTGACAGGAGACACTAGATGAAAGGTCATTTTACCCTCCTGGGGAAGGAGATACAGTTGCAAAATTACCAATCAGGTCTGTCAAATCTTTTTAGACTGGCTTTCCAAATTCATACCCTCAGGCAACTAGAAACAGGTTAGCGGGCTCCACCCCCACCCCTTCCCAAGGTCTGTGCCAACACGCTGCCCTCCAGAAAGGGAAGCTGCAGCTGCCTCCCAAGCCAGGCCAGTGCCCAGGGCTAGCCGCAGAGCTGCCTGTGGCTTCCCAAAGAGAGGTCCCAGGGCAAATACCTCTCTACCACGTTTTGCGGCTTTACGATGCAGTCTGAATGTCCCCGTCCCCTCCACCTGCCAGGCCCCGGTGGGCTCCTGGCTGGTCTTCAGGGTAAGCGGGTAACAGACAGCCCACCTGCTTGATGTCAACATCTGTGGGCGCGGCCCTGGGAAGAATGTGCCGCTCCCAGCCTGGGCTCAGGTAATTAATCCCCACAACTGACAGGTGGCAACAGGCGGCCCTTTGGCTGGGGCCATCAGGAAAAGTGCTTGAAGGAAGGATTTTTTTTTTTTTTAAACTATCAAGCATACAATTCGTACATGTCTGGCAGCGAGACAACTGTGGCAGGAAGGGAGACAGGGAGGAGAAGTTGAATAGCTTGCCAGAGGACTTTGGGGCCAATTTGGGGATCTCTTCCTGCCCAATCATGACGATAGATTCAATAGGATATGGTGGCCAGGGATCTGTTTGCAAGCTTACTTTGCAGCTTTCCCCTTCCTTTGAAGTAGATGCACTCCTAAGCGGGATGCCTTAGTTGTGAATGAAGAAGCTGGAGCCCACAAGGGCGAGTGATTTGCCTAAGGTGATGCAGGAAGTCAGTGGGCAAGTGGATAACAAGGATCCTGCCCTCCTGCCTCCCTGTTGGGGATTCTCTGGGCAATCTTTCTGTCCCATTATGTATGTGCCGATTAGAAGCTGGATGACAAAACTGTAGTGTCATCATGGGAAGGATAATCAATTTGTTCTTGAATAAATTGTTCTGGTTTTTCACCTAACTTTTTTCTTTTCTCTGCTTTTCTCTTCTTTCTTTTTTTTTTTTTTTTAAGATTTTATTTATTTATTTGACAGACAGAGATCACAAGTAGACAGAGAGGCAGGCAGAGAGAGAGGAAGGGAAGCAGGCTCCCTGCTGAACAGAGAGCCCCATGCGGGGCTCCATCCCAGGACCCTGAGATCATGACCTGAGCGGAGGACAGAGGCTTTAACCCACTGAGCCACCCAGACACCCCCTATTCTTTTCTTTTTTAAAAGATTTTATTTATTTATTTGATAGAGAGAGCACAAGCAGGGGGAGCAGTAAGAAGAGAAAGAGGGAGAGGGAGAAGGAGGCTCTGCACTGAGCAAGGAGAGTACCAATGCAGGACTTGATCCTAGAACCCTGCGATCATGACCTGAACAGGCAGATGCTTAATGACTGAGCGACCCAGGCACCCCTCCCCTAACCTTTTAAAGTTGGCTTCCCAAGAGAACACCTAACCCTCCCTGAAACCATATATATGCATTTATTTTCTGTTTTTGTTTTTGGTATTTTGATACATCATCCTTCATAGCCATGACAGAGCATTAACCTGATGTTTGTTTAGAGTATGTTTACTTAACTAAAACCCTTAAAGTGATCACATTTTTAATTATTAAAAATGAAAAACATTCTCTTCTTAGAAATGAAATTTATAGTATTTCTCAATTGAATTCATTTATAGAGAATAGACCCATAATATTATATATAATTAACCAATACAATTATGTGTGAAAAGGTTATTCAATTTGTTTCAAGTAGATCACACCAAAGTTGTGTCTGGCTGGCTCCTTCTAGCTAGGACTGTTTTTGCATTTTGGTGAATTAGGTAGTTGTAGCTAATTTTCCAAAGCTTCTTGATCAAAAATTGTTCTTCTATCTAATATTTTTATTTTCAAGCATCTCATTGCTGCCCCTTATTTATCTTTCCCTCTGCCAAATCAGTTGCCAGAATTTTATTTTGTCCTCTGAATACCCCATCTATTTTATATGATTTTCTTTTCTACCAACATCAATTTTTGCTTTTATCATCCTCCTACCCTCATAAGAGGGACTTTTTAATTTGGCAGTTCCCAATACGGTTTAGAAAAGGAAAAATAAATGAAATCAATCACTGAATGTTTTAGAATAACTCTGACTAAATTCAGATTGGCTTTGCACTTGATAATTGCTATATTTGGATGAATGGAGTCATGATAGCTTTGGGGCTTGCCCTTTTCTTTTCTTGTCAATTATTTTAGGTTACTTGAAGTAGGAAAGACCCCACCTTTCACGTCTTGTGTTCTTTGAACTGTCCTCAAATTAAAACCATAAATTAGAAGCACACCTAGAATTTCCTGTTAGTGAATGGTGGTTGTCTTTTAGATTATTTGTAAGTCTCATTATTTTTTCTTTTATCTTACTTTTATCAATCCATATTCATGCAGAAGGCCAGAAACGTTATTGGTACATTTAAGCCTTGGCTTAGATTTTCCTCCTTCTTTAAGACCCAGCCATCCTTGCAATAGATAATTTGCCCTGAGTGTTAACGGACTGTGCTAAGGTTTATTCTGTGGGCTAATGGCCAATAGGTCATCATACATAGGCGTATAGTATTAAATTAGAAAAAGAAAAATTAAGACATTTTCCTCTAGCATGATGGCCCGCCAGATGTGGATTTCCCTGCAAGCGGGCACTGTAGCTAGCGTCATAATGCAGCTAGCTTTGACACTATCCTGTATATCCTACTGCTGTTTCCCTTGAGGATGGATTGAGTAGTGAGGTGGGGTTTGTAATGGTTGATCTATTTATCCTATGGAAATTTATACCTTCCATATTCTTGCAGATTTGTAGGCCAAGTTAGCCTTGCAATTTGGGATTTGCATAGGATCTGGCATTTCTTCTGGGAGAAGTTGAGAGACTAAAGTATTTTGTTTTTCTTCTTGATGGAGTGGGGAGGGAGGCTCTTTGTTGCACCTTAAGGAAAGGGAGCTGTTGAAAAATTACACAGGTGTGTGCTGATATTAGCTGGCATCTCTATGCCTTGGGATACTGAATTACCAGTCTGGCAGCCAAGAGCATGTAATACAGTATGTCTACCGAGGCAGGTGGTGATGGTGGGGTCGTAGTTACTGGAATGCTTTTCTCCCCACTTCTCTTTGCAACATATTATTAGGAAAGGAGCTGAATTTACTCTTGTTTTCCAAAATCCCCTGGAGTTAATTTTATTTGAACATGATATTTGGCTTTGTGCATTTCCCTCCTCAATATGCCAAGCCTCCTCCCCTCCTTCCCAAAACAAAACAGCACTTAGGCAAACCTTGCTTTTCCATTTTGTCGGGGATATTGAATAGCAAGAAAGAGGTTAGTTCATTTGTTAGTTTTGAGGCTCCTCCATTCCATGACACTGTAGAAATACTTTGTTCAGACAGATGCTCAAGACGGTAGAAGAAGAAATTTGGTTGAAGCCCAGCAAAAAATGCAGTTCTTTGTTTTAACTCAGAGGCTATTGATTCCTAGGACTAAACACACTATTGGATGTCGATACAGATACAGCAGTACAGGCATTGATTGCTACTCTTTTTTATATATTTCCGATCAGAAAGATTGTTAACACTCTGCTTTCCAGATTCTTTTTAAAGATTTACCTTGCCAGAATGAACCTGGCAACTGGATTCTTTTAACAGATTTGCAACAGATCATAAAATACTCAAAATAGAAGAAACATAGATCCTCTGATAGAGTTCCCTAGATTTTCCCCTATGGGTGATTATCAGCTCAGTGTTTGGGAAGATCATGTGATTGCCTGAAATTCCCAAGAGTCAGTGACTTTTTTTGTGTGTGAGAAAGATCAATTAATTTATCTTTGGAATTAAATTCTTTCACATATGCTTTCTCTTCTTTCCTTTTTTTTTTCTTTTTCACTATCACAGTATTTCACTTTCTAATTTTATTTATTTTTTAAAATTTAAAAAATTTTTTATTGACTTATAATGTATTATTAGCCCCGTGGGTACAGGTCTGTGAATTGCCAAGTTTACACACTTCACAACACTCACCATAGCACATACCCTCCCCAATGTCCATAACCCAACACCCTCTCCCTACCCCCCTACCCCCAGCAACCGTCAGTTTGTTTTGTGAGATTAAGAGTCTCTTATGGTTTATCTCCCTCCTGATCCCATCTGGTTTCATTTTTTCCTTCCCTACCCCCAAACCTCCCCATGTTGCCTCTCAAATTCTCCATATCAAGGAAATCATATGATAATTGTTTTTCTCTGATTGACTTATTTCGCTCAACATAATACCCTCTAGTTCCATCCACGTTGTTGTAAATGCAAGATTTCATTTCTTTCAATGGCTGCATAGTATTCCATTATATATATATATATATATCACATCTTCTTTATCCATTCATCTGTTGATGGGCAACTAATTTTATATTAAGATTTGCATAAGTTTAAGGGCCACAAGTTCATGCAGTATCTTAACTAGAACCAATTCAACTACTACTGTACAGTCTACTGACCATTGCTAATTTATCAAATCTAGGACCTGAGGGGGTAGAATTGGTTATTAAAACAGCTGGTAGGCATTCATGTTATTCCTTTGTCCAAGATCCCATTCTGAAAATATATGTACAATTTAGGTAAGAAAATCTCAATTTCTAGACAGATTTATTTACTAAACTGAAGAGCATGTGATATCTTTGTCTTGTAGGAAAGTGGTGATGTTATTTTATTTTTTAGATGAGCTCTGAGCCTCATACTTGTTTTCTTAATCCTAGTGCACATTGCTGTAAATTCACTCTGGTACAAAATACTCCAGTTCCACCTGGACCCCATATTAAGAGTGTTAAGACTGCCTGGTGCACGGAGAAAAACTGGCCTATGTGTCAAGATGGTCCTTGTTGCTGAGTATGTTTGAGCAAGTCTCATCTCTTCTCTAGAGCTTGGATCCTTCATCAGTACCTGGAGGAGCTGAACCAAATGATCTCTCAGCTCTTCCTGATCTCACTTTGTAAGCAAAGCTTAGCCACTATATCTTAAACTAAAACTGCCTTGAAACAAGTGATTCCATAATAGAAACATAACTAAGTCCTTGGCTTACAATGTCAGTTTGGTTTTGTATGGAAACTTGGGGTTCAGAGTATGATATCATTATAAAAGTATTGGCTTTCAGAAGTAAGCAAGTCCGAGTTCATCCCCACATTGCCTGGATTTAGTTGTGTAACCTTTAAAAATCATTTCTTCGGGGATGACCTGAAGAACTAAAAGAGCTTCACTAACTACATAGAGCTTCCCATTTTGCCTTTTGTCCCTCTGCTTTTTCTTCTGAACATATATATTGCATTTTAGAAATAATTTATTTATTATCTGTGCTCCCTTTAAGCCAAATCCCTTTAGCCTAAGGGATGTTGCTAGTTCCCTGGAACTCAGAACATAGCCTGCATGAAGTGGGTGTTCAGTAAATACATATTGAATTAATGAACCATCTTCCTTAAGTTTTATAACTGAAAATTGTGGCGAGAAGAAGGCTTGGACAAGATCTGCTATAATGTTCCTTCTGGGTCCTAAAATTTTATTTCTATATTTTCTGCCTTCTAAAATCACAAGTCTGTAACAGTTTTACAAGTGCTGTCCATATTAAATTTATTGATTAAAATTTTTAATTAGGAAATATTTCAAGCCTATAAAAACAGCAAATAAATTTAGATACCTGAGTTACCTACCAAAGTCCTAAAAAAATTCATATTGCTTGAAATACAGTTTTAATTTTTTAATGTATATGTTTATTTATTTTATGATTTATTTATTCAGGAAAAAGAGAGAGGATAAGGGATCCAGGAAGGGGCAGAGAGGGAAAGGAATAGAGGATCTCAAGCTCTCCTAAGCATGGAGCTTGATGCAGGACTTGATCTCACAACACTGAGATCATGACCTGGGCTGAAATTAAGAGTTGGATGTTTAACCTACTGAGCTATCCAGCATCCTTCAAATATATTTTTTAAAAATAAAATGTGGCAGGGGCACCTGGGTGGCTCGGTGGGTTAAGCCTCTGCCTTCAGCTCAGGTCATGATTTCAAGGTCCTGGGATTGAGGCTCACATCAGGCTCTCTGCTTAGCGGGGAGCCTGCTTCTCTCTCTGTCTCTGTCTGCCTCTCTGCCTGTTTGTGATCTCTCTCTGTGTGTCAAATAAATAGAACCTTTAAAAAAATAAAAATAAAAAAATAAAATAAACGGTGACATATAAAGCAAAAGGTCTCCTTCCCTTCTGTCTCATCACCCTCTCTCCTTCCACCTATTAAAATGTAAGAACATGAATAAATGTTGAAACTATGGGAAATGAAAATAGATTGCTAAAATTAAATTTTGAGCAGTGTAAAATAAATTTTAAGGACATATAAAATTGTATTTACTTATGAATCAATGCATGTATATTTTAAAAAATACATGAAAGCAGATACGCCAAATCCATTCATTTCCTTAAATAAGTGAATCTAGTAATTTGACATTATTTAGAACTTTTAGTTAATTAGAACTGATTACTGGTAGATAAATAGTAACTCTGTGATTCATTGTAAATGGTTAATATTCGAACTTCAGGAAATCTTTATTATCTGACAAAAACTACTTCCTGACCAGATTGAGATGCAGTTTTCACAATACTCCCCAAATTACTTAAGCTACATTGAACACTTCATGTGGAAGATCTTAGAAATATGAGGCTTCAGTAATAATCTTAATACATGAATTTATGTTGTTCTTTGCAGTTGATGAAGGCTTCTCATATCCATCCATGATTTTTCTTCTCCATTCTAAATGATGCATGAACACACCAAAACAGATTGAGAACTACTTTTCAGGGCAACAAAAGATGCTTGCAAAAATAATACCAGTTATTTGCTTATCCCTTTTCTATAATCAAAGGATGAATGAGAGTTAGCATAGTGCTCCCTAAAGAATCAGTAGTAAAATGAGACCTGGCTTAGTCAGTGGACTCTTCAACAAATAGAGAAAAGAAAAGATAATTAGTTTTAATTCTGGACAAAGAAAATAAAATACCGTGAGGGAACACTGGGATTAATAAGCCAACTTTGTTGTGAAAGAGGAAAGGGGTTAGTTCTCAATGTTGAGAGCATTAGAGAAGGACTCTTACTCAACACCAACAATTGCAAGCAACAGTTACTGAGGTAGGGGTCAAGAGACAAGATTTAAATTCTATCTCTTATACTCATTCCCTGGGTCCTAATGTGGTCACTTTCATTCTCACCAATATAAAATAGAAAAAAAATGGAACATACATCATGAACAATGCATCATTTAGAACACTGAGTTTTAGGTACTCCCCCAAATTTCCTCCATCTTTCCACCCTTTTAGTAATTTGTATTGCTCTAGTTTGGACCCTCCTTATTTCTTGCCTGAACACCTCCCGATGGGTCTCCTTTCTCTTACTCTGTTGCAGTCTTGCTCCTACCAGCTTTGCTTTACTTAATACATAGAACTGGTTAGGTCTTTCCCCTGCTTTGCAATCCTTAGTGATTTTTTTTGCCTGTTGGTGGAGTCCAAATGTTTCTTGTGACATCCAAGGCTCTTCAGAATCTGGTAGTTGCCTTCCTAGCTGAGCCTCATTGCTCTCTGCTCTGCGCCTTCCCCTCTGGTACCTCCCCTTCCCACCCTGCCCCCACCTATATTTCAGCCATAGTTAAAAGTCTGTCTGCTTATATTCATGATGCTCTGTATCTGTGGGAAGCCATGTCTGTGGAAAGCTCTCCCGTCCTCACGTTTTTGGATACATCATTAGGCTGGTGAATAATTTGCCTGTAAGTCCTAGTTTAAATATCACTACTGCTATGAAATCTTCCTTCTCCAGTGGGATACATTTGCTTTTCTCTTTCTCTCTCATCTCTAAACAATCCATCAGTATATCTGGTTAAAATATATCCAGAAACCCAATTGCTTATTGCCAACTCTACTTCTGGTCCAAGCAATACTCATTTTTTACTTGGATCACTTGCAGTAGCTTCCTTACTGAACTCTCCATTTCCATCTTTGATCTATAAAGTCTGTTTCTCACATAACAGCCAAAATATTATTAAAATCATTAATCAGATCATGTCACCTTCTCAGACCTCTCCAGTGGCTTCTTAGCTCATGCCAAGGAAAGGTGCAGTCTTTCCTGGCCTGTAAAGCCTTCTATGATCTGGGCCCCATATGAGGTCTGATTCAGATCTTATCCCTTGCCACTGTAGCCTTCATTCACTGGTCTCCTTGACAGACATACTCACCCCAGGACCTTTTCATTTGCTGTCTCCGGTATTTGAAATATTATTTCCCTAGGTGTGTGCATGGTTTACCGTGCTTCCTTCACATCTTTCTTTATCAATTTGTCAAAAATCCTTCCCTCATAACCCTTGATAAAATAATAGCTCCCTCACAGCACAACTCCCCAACTCTTGGCTCTTAATTTTCTATCTCCTTTTTTTCCCCCCTGACTTCATTTTCTTTATAGCACTTATCACCATCTAACAGAGTATTTATTTGTTTATTCTAGAATATTAACATCTTCAGAGCCTGGACTTTGCTTTTGTTTATTGCTAAATTTTCTGACTTAAAAGAGAGCCTTGTGTGTAGTACTTGCTCAATAAATGGGATATTTATTAACACATAGTTTATTGCTCTCTGCCCCCAATCCCATAATATGTTATACATATCTCTGCTCTACACAGTGTATTTGTGCTGTTTGTGGGGTTTTTTTGTTTGTTTGTTTGTTTTCTGGCTCTATACTGTGAGCAACTTGAAGGTAAGGGTGAGTAAGCTTTCCTTTCAATTTACTTTATGTTTCAAAGACTGTCCCACAGTGAGGATATGTAAATTCCTGCGTTCTAGGGTTTTTAATCTTATTTCTCTCTGTTCCTCTTACAGAGCCAAGTACTTGACATTGTATAGTATATGCTTAGTAAATGTTTGTTTGATAATTACTGGATGATGTGCAAGTGGCGAGATAAATAGATGTCATGCCTAGTTTACGGTAGCAGCTGATTTGCAGATTCTAATATAGAATCTTCATTTCCCACCAAAATATTATGAATTACAGAAAAATGTGCTACTGAGTTGGACACTCATGCTATTGATAGCACCATGTAACAATTTTTATTTTTTTTTAAAGTCTCATGGAACTGAATTGAAAGTTGTCAAAGAAACATGAGGGATGCAAAAACTAGCTGTAGCTATATCTTGTTACGTTCACAGAAAACTACAAAAGCAATTAGGTACCTATGTCAAAAAACAATGACAACCAAAAAAGAAGGAGAAGAAGAAGAAGAAGAAGGTAAAACTACTAAGTGTAAGGGAACATCATTTTAGTGAATCAAAGGAAGCAAAAACATCCTAGCAACCAGGAAAAAAAAAAGTTTAGAAGATTGCTTCAGTACAAAGCAATAAAACATAAGCACTATAAAGTTAGGAGAAGAAAATAATATATCTAGAACAGCAGAACCTGGTGAAAAGATGACTGGATAAGGTAAAAAGTGAGATTAAGTAGATAGGAGCATTTGAAATGCAGTAGACGAATTACAGTTATTTGTGGTGGAACAGACCAGGACTAACTCTAGAAAACCATACATATGATATGGAAAACGACTTTGATGAGCTTTCCCAGAACGCAGACAAAAGCAATAATGCTAACAGTTAGTGTTTAAGTAAATAAAAGTGTATGCTAGGGAATGCAGAACCAAAGTAAGACTTGGATGTTTCTGAAAATTAATAAGAGTAGAAGAAGCAAAAATAGAGGTGAAACAAGAAAAGAAAAATTATATAGAGCTACATTCAAGCATGTAAGTTGAAAGAGCTCACCAATTCCCAAATGATTTTAAGAAAAAAATCAGAAACATTCTCACATTTTTTTTTTAGAACAAAATAAAGATGGAAACAAAATCCTTTAAGGAGCTTGGGAGAAGTAAGCACCTTATCTAGTTTAAAGCAAGAAAATTAAAATTGATCTTGGACTTCTCTCTAACATTAAAATATGCATTGACTCAATTATCCAGTTTCAAGAGATCTAATTTACATACTAAAATTAATTTATGTCTAAGGATTTGTGAATTAATATATGCTCACCGTGTTATTTTTAATACTTTAAAATTAGAGTTAAATTCACATTCTATAAGACAAGCATAATTAAGTAAATCATGGTATGTCTCTCCAATACTATAATTATAACCGCTTAAACTATATTTTTAAATTAATAGAACACACTCATGATATGTTAAATAAAAAAGATACCAAAATGTTTGTTATGTTCCAGTTTGTATAAGAGTTTGTGTGCTTATAGAGTGTATGTATATATGTATGTATGTGTTTATATGCATAGGAAAAAGTCTATAATGTTAATGGCATTTATCTCTGGGTAGGGATAAGACATCATATATTTCCTTTTTTCTTCAGAATTTCTATGTGTACATGTTGTTATAATTAAGAAAAAGAAACAGAAAACTTTATAGAAAAAAAAGTTGAGAAGAAGTTTATAAGTTTTTAATTCTTTATAGCTGCTTCTAATAGTAACACTATAGGAAGAGATACACTATATCTTCAAACATAAAGATTGAAATATATAATATCCACCCAAAGAACTAATGGAAATTCAGTGCAATGGAATTGCACCACTAAAGAAGTTCTTAGATAGAGGAGATTCTCTTTTCAGATATAGAATCAACTGGCTTTTTCCTTTGATACCTGTAAGTAGAAAAAACCTAGCTAGAGATAAAAATAACCTTAGAACAGCAATAAAAAAAAAATCCATTTAGAAAGATAAGAAAATGGTGCAAAGGGGGAATAAGTTAAGGTCAGAAACAGAACCCATTAAATAAGTATAAGTCTTAGAAAAAGAATTATTTTTCTCAGAAACATAAGTGTGGCCCCTCATGATATTGGATATGAAGACTAATTAATCCAAAAGAAATGCTTCATATGTTCCTCCATATTAAGACTATATTAAAATGTTATAGACACAGTTAAAAGGGTGCATTAAAGGAACCTTTGTAGAATGTAGAATGCTTATATCAGAGAAACATAAAAGTCTAAAATCAATGATCTAAGATATCAATTTAAAAAATAAAAATAAATCAATAGCAATTTGAACCATAGTTCATTTTTGCAGTTAGACAAGAATAAAAATTAAAAATCATGCATATCGGAAAAGAAGGAATAAAACTGTCTTTACTCACAGTAAACATAATCATCTATGTAGAAAATACTAAAACAGATACAAAAAGCTACCAGAACTAGTAAGTTTAGCAAGGTGACAGGATGCATAGTCAATACAAAGATCAATTATGTTTTTATATACCAGAAAAACAATTTTCAGACTTAAAATTTTTCAAGTACTATTTAAACAATTTTTAAAAATACTGAAGGAGTTGTCTAACAAAGTAATGCAAGGTTTGCATACTAAAAACTGAAACATTCCTGAGAAAACTTAAAAGTTCCTAATTAGAGATATATACCATGTTCATGGATTAAAATACATAATGCTACTAGTATATCAGTTCTTTTCAAAATGACCTATATATTCAAAACAATTTTTTCCAAAATTCTATCAGGCATTTCTGTAGTAATCAACAAGTTGCTTGTGAATTTTAAATAGAATTTCAGAGGACCTAAAATAAGCCAAAACAATTTTGGAAGAGAACAAAATTGGAGGATACAGATTCTCTGATTTTGAGACTTCCCATAAAGTTAGTATAATCCATACAGTGTGACAACTGGTATATGAATCGACATACAGGTCAACAGAAAAGGACAGTGTCCAGATAAAGATGTGAACACATGTGGTCAATTAATTTCCAAAAAAATATCTAAACCAATTGAACACAGGGAAAAGATTGAGATAAACTTTTCAACAAGTCTTGCTGGAACAATTAGATAGCTGTTAAAAAGAAGAGGAAGACAAGGAGGAGAATTGACTGAACATAGATATAGGACTAAACACAAGAGCTAAGACTCTAAATTTTATACATGTAAATATATAAATCCTTCTGACATTGGGTTAGACAATGATTTCTTAGGACACAGGAAGCATACACCTTAAAGGGCAAAATACTGATAATTCCTCAGAATTAACTGTTTTGGAAAAGTACAAAAATGGGTAAAAAAAAAAGTTGCAGACTGGGAGAAAATATATTTTTAAAATGTGTATCTGATTAAAAAAAAACTTGTATTTAGACTATATAAAGAATACTTTCAACTCAAATTAAGAACGCAAGCAACCCAATTAAAAAATAGAGATTTAAAAAGTTTAAAAGATTTGAATAAACCCATCCAGAAAGAATAGTATATAAGTATATGAAATAATATAAATGAATATAAATATATTCATGTTTTAATATATTTGATTATAAATATATTAATGTTTATTTGTATGAAATATAAATATACTTATATTTTCAATTTTTATTATGTAAAATATTATAATTGATGAATATGAAATAAGTATATGAAAAGGTACTCCACATCATTAAACATCAGGAAAATGCTAATTTAAACCACAGTGAGAACCATTACATGCTTGCTGGGATGACATTAAAACTGACAATAGCAGGTGCTGACAAGGCTGTGAACGCACATTGCTGGTGGCAGTGTAAAGTGGTGCGACTCTTTGTAAAAAAGCTTGGCAGTTACTCATAAAGTTAATCATATGTTTACTGAGCAATCAGACTTCGAGGTCCCTATCTGGAAAAATGAAAACAGGTGTCCTCACTCAGATTTATATATGTACGTCCCTGAGTCTTATTCACAGTAAGTGCAGACTGGAAATAACTAATGCATCGATAAATGATGGAATTCTACTAAATCATAAATGGAATATAGTACATGCAAAAACATGGATGAACCTCCAAAGCATTATGTGAAATGAAAGAAGCCAGGCACGTAAGATTATACACTGTATCGTTCCGTTTCTGTAAGATTCTAAAGCAGGGTGGTGAGAAAAAAGCAGGTAAATGGTTGCCTAAAAAAGGGTCAGGAAGAGGATTGGTTATAGAAGAGGCAAAGATAATTTTGATGACTGGACTGAGGAGGTGGTTAAAGAACACATCTCCCCTCCCCAAAAAATAGACTATAGATTTAAAAAAATCTCAAGTCAATGTTGGGAGCAGGTTAGAGAGAGATTTTGGGAGTCCCAGAGAGAGAGAGATTAAAAGGAGACAGATGTATTTTGCTTTTCACCCTGTTCCCACTCAAATTACCAGAGTATTCTAAAATCTCAGCTTAAGGGGCTCCTGGGTGGCTCAGTGGGTTAGTTTCTCCCTTTGGCTCAGGTCATGATCTCAGGGTCCTGGGATCGAGCCCCACATCGGGCAGTCTCGCTGCTCAGCGGGGAGCCTGCTTCCTCCTCTCTCTGTGCCTGCCTCTCTGCCTACTTGTGATCTCTGTCTGTCAAATAAATAAATAAAAACTCTTTAATAAATAAATAAATAAATAAATAAATAAAATCTCAGCTTAAATCAAATGACCATTCTTTTGTGATCCTGCAGAAGATTGGAAACTTGGTAGAGATAGTAGTGGCCATTTGGTAGAGGATAAGGGACGCCTCAATTTAGTGCTGGAAAAATAATCAAACATCAGCACAGACCGCCCTTGTGACCAGTGAGGGAAATGAAGTAGGAGAAGCTGGGCCTCTAGTTACTGAGCAGCAGGCCTGGTAGTCTCACCGGAAGCAATAATCAAAATGGATCTCGGCCCTGGTCAGATACTTTGATTCAGTCAATATGAAACTTTCATCCTTAAAATTGGAAAATGTGGTCTACAGTACCAGACGCAGTCCTAGCCCAGGGGGTTATCTGAATTGCCTGGGCTTGGTGAGGAGAACAGAGGAAGAGTGTGAGTCATTGCAGACGGGGAATGGCAGGACTGAATCGTGGGTGATGCATGTATGGTGTTTGGGAGGAGTAAGAGGTTCGCATGGGTAGAATATGCGATGGGAAGGGAGTGTGTTGGGAGGGGGAGGGGAGGGAAGGAGAGAGAGATGGGGTCAGGCCACAAAGGGCCTTAACAAACCATGGGGAAGATCAGGGCCTCGTGCACGACTTACCCTGAACTGTAACCAAGAGTACTGACAGATGGCTGGTACTAGACTCCAAGGTTGGTTTCCTCCCAGTCTGGGATTTTTTCAGTTCTAGCATGTGCTGTTGCTCTCTGCAATTAAATAAGCAAACATTATTACATTGAGAATTAAATAAAGAGGAATTGTTGATGGTGAGTCAACTACTTACAAGCTTGTTTTAATGTTAGAGAAGATTGAATACCTTTGAATTTGCTTCAGAGTATAGCCATGCTGTTGGGAATTAGAGAAAGGTAAAAATACACAAATTTGCACTGCTGAGCCAGGAGAGATCAAGACAAGGGACTCTTGTTACAGGGCTGGGATTAGGACTCTCCTAGACTGGTTGCTAACCAGCTCTTCTCTGTGACCTCAGGCAAGTCCTCTGTAGGCCTCGGCTTTCTTATCTATAAAATGGGGATAATAATGCTGATTCATTATCTGTTATCTGCAATTCTGAGATCCAAAGAACCCTGAAAACCAAAAGTTGGTTTGGTTTGGTTTGGATTTCATGACATTTGTGACAGCTTCATTTGGTAGTGAAATCTGGCCTGAACTTTGAAGCTCTATAGTCATTTCCTAGTTGGTATGAATAGTCATGAATTCTGAAGAAACATTAACGTTTGATTATGGGGTGTTGACCTAAATCCTGCTGGAAGTGTTTATAATATATGCTATATGAGCTCTCCTCCAAGTTATAAAATCAAAATTATTCTGGATTCTAAAATATCTGGCTCCAAGGGTTTCAGATAAGAGACTTTATCCCTGGGGCACCTGGGTGGCTCAGTGGGTTAAAGCCTCTACCTTCAGCCCTGGTCATGATCTCGGGGTCCTGGGATTGAGCCCTACATCAGGCTTTCTGCTCAGCAGGGAGCCTGCTTCCCTTCCTTTCTCTCTCTCTGCCTGCCTCTCTGCCTACTTGTGATCTCTGTTAAATAAAAATCTTAAAAAAAAAGAGAGAGACTTTATCCCTGTAATACCTTCACCATGGGGTTGTGTGAGGATTCTATTTCTGACGGCAGAACTCAGGAAAAGGTAAAACCATTATTATTTATTTAGACTCAAAAATGAGATTCCCCTCTCCCATCCCTCAGAATGAGAGAGGGTACCAACTGATGAAACCTATGTTGGTTTTTAGTGCTTTTACATTTTAGTCTGTCCAGTTTGATTGATAGTATATCAATTATTGAAAAAAGATGTGTTGTTTTTTTTTCTTTGAACTGTCTTACTCTGAACACTTCTCCTGCTCCTCCTCCGCCTCCTCCTCCTTCTTCTTCTTCTTTAATCTTTACCTACTTGGGTAGGGGTCTTATTTGTCTTCAGGTGACAAACTTATTTTTCAGTCATTTTTCCTGAGGTGAATCTTATGGAAACACATGCTTAGGTTATATATCTCCAAACTAAAACACAAACGGCTATGCTTATGTTCTGAGCATTCTCAGTAAAAGTGAGTTCTTAACATGTCCTAAAGCAGTGTCCTTGTTTGTAAAGTCATTGGTTAAAAACACAGCCCAAAAGTACTGTTCTAGTTTTCATTCAGTATTTCCTGAGTAGAGTTTTATTTTTGTGGTCGATTTTTGGCATGCTCTCTGTTTCCTCAAGCGATATAAAACCCGTTTGTTGTGTCTAATCCTTGACCTGTGGGCATGGTTATGCAACACACTTCTTGCATTAGGAAAATTTTAACTGAAAATTTCATATACTAAAATGTTTGGGATGAAAGATTAAATATTTCAAAAGGAAGAAATAAAGCAATCGTTTTCAAATGCGCTTTTTAGTCAGACATTTGTCTTTAGTCAGAGTTGGGTTGAAACATATCATTAATAAATCTTTTTGCCCTTCTGGCTCCTGGTCCCCAGTGTCTTTCCCCTGGAGCACTGTGGCTGCCAATTTAGGGTTGCAGCCTGTGTGTGTATGCGTGTATGCGTGTGTGCGTGTGTGTGTCTGTGTGCACACACACATGTACCTTTGTCTGGGTAAGTGTTACTCGGGGCCCCACTCTTGGCTGGCAGTGCTGATGTCTGGTGGTTTCACTGCAGCAACACAATGAGGAATGCAGGGATTGGGTATTGGCTTAAGAGAACAGGGATGCTAAGGTTTAATAGAATGTAAGGATTAGAATGGAGACTTTCTACATTGGTTCAGAGATGGGGAGGGGAAGAAACACAGGAAAGGAATTTTTTTCTTCTATTTGGTTCTAGGTTGCATGCTTTCTTCCCCTATTTTGCTAGTTCTACAACCAACCAACCAACCAACCAAAGAATCACTGAATTTCCTCTCCCTCAGAAGGAAGTGTGGGGAATAAAAGTTTCAGTCACTTATGAGTGAAGAGATCTATATCTTGATGGATTTTGCCATCATGATTTGTATCATTACAATAGGCTAGTCCTGTTCATGAGCATATAGGAGCAAATGGCCCCTTTCCGCTTTCTCCTTGTCTCAGGCTATGGCATGAGAATATAAGGGCAACAGTTTGGGAAAACTTTTGCTTTGCAGTTTTCTAGTTGGTTGCCCTTGGGTAAAATCTCTTTACTCTCTGCTAGATATTCCATCTTCATTCCCCCCCCCCATATATCCTATTTTCTTTGAGTCTCTCTAAAGTATTATAAGGGCAGGGTAAATTATCATCTGTTTAATATTACTCAAAATATGAAAACATTGTGGGGTTTTTTTTCTACTTAGTTTCTGGATTTCTGTAAAGCTGTTTGGGGTAGGAATTATTTAAACCCTTCCGAGGCTCAATTTCTTCATCCTAATGAGAAGATACCAGAAAATAATGACATAAATGTGTTTTGATAAATGTGAAGTCTTTTATCGACAGGATGTCATTTAAGGGGGGAAAATGGCTAATTTGATTAGTGACTATTATTCCTTCTGGTAAGATTGCTAGCTGTCATCGTTGGCTATGTAGTAGCTGGTTGTAGACATGCATCTGTAGATAGTGGACCTAGTTTCCTTGTTCTGAGTTGGAAAGTAACAATATCTCCTGTCGGTTCTTTCCTCCCACCACCATCGGCCCTTCTCTAAGCAGTATTCCACTGAACTGAAGAAACTGTACTGCCAAATTGCAAAGACATGTCCCATCCAGATCAAGGTGATGACCCCACCTCCACAGGGAGCTGTCATCCGTGCCATGCCTGTCTACAAGAAAGCTGAGCATGTCACTGAGGTGGTGAAACGGTGCCCCAACCACGAGCTGAGCCGTGAATTCAATGAGGGTAAGAATTGGGATCTGGGGCTGCTTGGCTAAACTCCTAAAAGACAGAGATCCTGTGGAGATTTTACTTTGGGGTCCATCTACCTGGTTCTAAACTCTGCAATCTGAGTTCTACCTCTTCATCTAACAGAGTGTCTGAGAATAATGATAACCACATTGATGGCTCCATAACAATTGGACTATTCATAATTTAATGTTGGTAATTACTAGGTGACCTGAACTTGCCTCTTCACTCCCTGCTGTTTCCTTCCTTTTTCTCTTTTCTTTTTTCAAATGAGAGGGTGGAGGAGGGACAACCTGACCTCTGACCCGTTCAGCCCAGATGAGGGTAACCTTCAACTTTAGTGCCTTTCCTAGAGTGGGTGTCTAGGCCATACCAGCCAAGAGCTGGGACGAGCATAAAAGGTGAGAAACACTAGAAAACAGAAGAGGAGAGTGGGAAAAAAAAAAAAAAAAGGTATGAAGATAATTAATGGGCAATGGGAGCAAAGAGAAGATATAGGACATAAGCTTGGATGGGGAACAGCAACATCATGGACTGGGAGTCAGGACGCAGGCATTTTGGGGGCCTCCTTTAAGCTCAGTGTCCCTGGATAAGTCACGCCCCATGTTCTGAGCCTCAGCTACAACAAGAGCTTTACAATAAGGTCACTATTTCCAAGGGTTCTCTTACATTGGACATTCTAAGTTTCTATGAAAGGAGGTTAAGTAAGGAGCAGTGGAAAGTAGAAATGAGGGACAAGAGAACACATAAGTATTCATCAAAAGAGGGATCTGGGTGCAGAAGGCTTGGAAGGTAGGATACTTTATATAGAAAATATATTTTAAAAAAGAAATGTTGGTAGTAGCTAGTGTGATGTAGGAATAAATGGTAGAGAATAATGGTAGAATAAAGGGAGTGGATAGAAATTTCAACAGAGAAAGTAAAAATCCTCCCACCATAACACAACTACTTTTTACACATTAATTTCTAGTCCTTGTCTACACAGCCTCATTTTCAATACTTTTCCATCTTGATTTTCACTTAACAGTATGTCTTAAAGATGATTCCTTATAGCTAGGCTCCATTTTAGGTTTCCACAACTGCCCTTGATCCATCAAGAGGATATAACTGTAGTTTGTTTTGTTTTGATTTTTCACTGTTTGACGTAGCACCTGTTTTTAGTTGTCGCCAAATAAATGATTCTGCAGAGAGCGTTTTCATACTTAACTTTTGACTTTTGCAGAATAACAATTTTTATACAATGATAATATGTACCCAAAGATTAAGAACACCTTTATGGCTCCCACTTTCCAATTCTCAGATCAGCTTCTTTCTTTTGGAGCTCTGTCAAGTGTCCCAATTTTGTGCAATCTGGCCTATGCCCTTTCAAAAGCATGCTTCCGTTTTCTGATCCTTCAGCCTGGAGTTTTTTCAGCACCAGAAAACCAGTACGCTTCTCAGCTTTATAACCAAAGCAGGTGTAAAATCAAAGGTTACTGCCTGGCTCACTCAGTTCAGCATGTGACTCTTGATGTCAGGGTCATGAGTTCGAGCCCCACATTGAGTGTAGATCTTAAAAAAAAAAAAAAAAAAAAAAAAGCAGGTGTAAATATGAAGACTTTATGGCAGAGAAAAGAACAGGCAATGATACATCTATTATCTCTTGTTAGTATTTTTGCTAGTCAGTTTTGGAAATCTATTCTCCAGCTGGGTTTTGGAGTTTTAGGGTTTTTTGTTTGTTTGTTTTTTGTTTTTGTTTTTTGTTTTTTATGAACTAGTTCCTTTTACTTCTCTTTCCCATGGGAGATAGCAGAATCCCTTCTATGGATCAGAGCAGAGACGTAGTCATAGAATTCCTGGAAAGCTTGAATTTTTAACCTTCAGCACAGGAAACAAAGGGACTATTCCCTTAAGTATAGATGAGCATTCCAGGCCTTTCTGTTGTTACAGAGTCACACCTTCATTCATTTGATACCTGCAATGAGTTCTCTTCCTTTCTTCAAGGATGTATGTTTCCTCTATTGAATAAACCGTTTCTTCAGCCACCAATATTTTGCCCATGCAGCTTCATTTCCTTCTCTCTTTCCCTTTCTTTCTTTGAATGCAAAGAACTAGCTATTTTGTCTTTCTTTGTTCTGCAGGACAGATTGCCCCTCCCAGTCATTTGATTCGAGTAGAAGGAAACAGTCATGCACAGTATGTAGAAGACCCCATCACAGGAAGACAGAGTGTGTTGGTACCTTACGAGCCACCGCAGGTAAAAAGACAAGGACTGGGCTGACTTGGGAGAACATGTTTTGGTAATAAAAGGTGTTTTGAGGGTCTCTTTCTGCATCAGTGTTTGTCATGAAATACAATCCTTTTGGTATTTCTCCTCTCCCTCTTTACCACACTGCTTCTCTATCCCCTTCAGAACTCCTACATTTGTACTAGGTTAACTTGATGAAATTGCTGTGTACCCACATTCCCATCTTAAAAGCCTGTGATCATTGAACTTGCAATTGGGTAAATACCAGACCTTTTCTCATCTAGAGAATCTAACTGGCAATTGAACTGGTAGTAGATTTGGACTGGATGCCGATTTATTTCCAGTGGCCTACAAATGGGAGACTCTGAGGGGGGTCTCTTAGCTCAAGTTTGGACGAACAGGTGGCAGATTAGGAAAGCAGACTGGGTCTGTGTTAAGAACACTGGAGTGGTGAAACCAGGCTCATGGTTTGCCCATTTGCTGTATGGGCAGTTCCCTTGTGGCTCTGCCTCCCTAAACTTCAGTTGCCTTGCTCATAAATGATCACTTTGGAATAGCTGATTTAATCCAGAGGACATTTTAGCTCCAGAGTGGTATTTATGGAACTTTACATTTAAATCTGTGTTTTCCTATTTTATTCACATGGGGGAAATATCCTTGGATGTTGCTGCTATTTTAGATAATTCTTTCATTTCTCCCCCTCTTTGAATTAGGTGATAGGGATTAGCTTGCAAATGAATAAGATCAGTAGGATCAAAAAGTTCTACGATTTTGGGGCCCTTGTGTGGCTCAGTTGGTTAAGAGACCAACTCCTGATTTCTGCTCAGGTCATGATCTCATGGTCCTGAGATGGAGCCCTGTGTCAGGCTCTGCGTTGAGCCAGGACCCTGCTTCTCTCTCTCTGCCTCTTCCTGTGCCCCTCCCGCATTCTCTCTCTCTCCCCTTCTCTCTCTCTAAAATAAATCTATTTTTAAAAAAGTATTACGTTTTAGAGTCTTTTTCACCTAATTTAGTGTCCAGTGTTGCAAACATTAAGCTTCCCAAGAGACAAGTCAAAGAGAAATCTACAATGGGTTTTAGAGCTTGTCTTTCTAGAGGAAAGTGTGTCACCTCATTCAGAAGTGAATTAGTTAACTAGAGAGAAGTGAGAAGGAAGAACATCAGTTCAAACCATTGCTAACCCAGAGTCTTTTTCCTCCTGCATTCAGGTTGGCACTGAATTCACGACAGTCCTGTACAATTTCATGTGTAACAGCAGTTGTGTTGGAGGGATGAACCGCCGTCCAATTTTAATCATTGTTACTCTGGAAACCAGAGAGTAAGTGGCATAGGCAGAATTGTCATTCTGCAAAACACCATGGGCAGAGGGCAACGTGAAATTGTGTTTGCTCTATCATTACCTTCCCATGCACAGCAAAGAGCTACCCTTGATTTGTTTCCTTTGTGCTTTAAATCCTGGCTGCAAACACCGACATAAAAGATCTAAGAAGGTGGAGACAGAACAGGGTGCATTAAGGTGGGGGGAAGAAAAGAACTGGGAAGGCATGCAAGTCACTTCATACCTGAATTCCTGACATTTGACTGCAATCGTTTCTGATTAGACAGTGTTTGTTTTCATGCGGCTCCCAAGGCAGTTAACAGTTTCCTTGAGTAAGTCTGGGCTGCCTCAGGGGGTTTTATCCAGAAACATCAACTGGCTTAACTCAACTTTCCTTCAAAATCTGTAGCTAAATACAGCTGTTCAGTTAATGGCTTGGAGGTTCTTTGCAGAACAAATGGAATGTTATTTACTAATATTGTTTGTGACATGTAAGCCCTTTTGTGTTCTGCCAAGTGCTTCTGGGTCCATCCTCAAAGCAGCCATGAGGGAGCCGGTGGTGATGGTGGGTGGGTGATGGCTGGCACTGCATATGGAAATGAGAGAACACCAGGGATTTTTACAGTTCTTTTCCATGTCACCCTTTCTCTCCCTCCTCTCTGATTTGTAGTGGGCAAGTCCTGGGCCGACGCTGCTTTGAGGCCCGGATCTGTGCTTGCCCAGGGAGAGACCGGAAGGCGGATGAAGACAGCATCAGGAAGCAGCAGGTGTCGGACAGCGCAAAGAACGGTGACGGTACGAAGCGCCGTAAGTAGCTGTAGTAGCCAAACGGGGTAGGGCGAAATCGACTCCAGATGTGGGGGCCGGGAGCACTAGTGGGAAGCTGCATAGGAAGACCTCAGGCTTCAGGGGCAAGAATGACTTGAGGTCCCGCAGCCAGTGCGAGCGGCTGTCCCGATAATGGAGGGACTCCCAGATGTGCCTGACAGCTTGGCATAAGCAAATCATCCAGGTGGGGATTTCTTCGTCCAGAGGTCCTCACACTGTGACTTCCAGACCAGTAGCATCAGCATCATCTTGCCACTGGGTAGAAATGCTAATTCTTAGTTCCCAGACCTGCTGAATCAAAAACTAAGCGTATGTGCCCCCGATACCAGTTTATCTTTCTGTAATTGCGCGGAAGGGCTGAAAATAGCATCTACCTTATGAATTCTTGGAAAAAATGAGATTTACAAATATATTTCATGAAGCACCGTCTGGGGAATATGCATATCTGGGTTTCATGGAGTTTTGACACGTATCACCATCTTGGGGCCTCAGTTTCTTCATTAATAATGAGACTAATGATTTAGGGCTATTGTTTTCAAACTCACTTTGTTAGGCAGTGAGATTTTTTTTTTTTTTTAATATGAAATATTGCAAAGAAGATCCCTACGGTGCATATAGATTAAAGTAGAATGGTGCTATTTGAAGGGGACAGGAGTCAGGGGTGGTCTGTGACTCTCAACTGTCTCTTGCCCATGAGGTACAGGGGTTTAGACCTCCAGGTAACAAAGTGTGAAAACCACTGATCCACATGTGCATCTAACTTGTGAGAAGAAGTGGATTCTAGAAGATACCTCGCATAAGCCTGTTATCATTACAAGTATTTTAAAGTATACCATGCTGTGACTTATTTCATGAAAACACGTTTTAATCTTACTATTGGTTAGTATCCAGAAGAAATAGAAATTGTATTGCATTTTACAGAACAACAGAATGTTATAGGAGCTACTCATCATCAACTTCTCACTGTTCCTTATGATTTCCATTCCTGTTAGACTCCTTTTCTCCCTGATTATTCCTCAAAAAAGTGTATATGTATGATTTATCGTACACATACACAAACATACAATACTTAACTATGTATATAAATTTATAGCCCCCCTAATTTTCCTCTTGAGTCTGTCTAGTGGCATCATTTATATATGCTTCCCTAAGTACCTCAGTTACCTACAAATTAATAACTTTGAGTAAGAATAGATCATCCGAACTTTGGCAGAAGAATCCTCTCTATATCCTGGATCCTGGCTGTAGTACCTCCTGTTAGAAACCTAAAGGGTTTATGAGCTGCCTCCGCTCACTTTACCGGAGGGAAAACCAAGGGCCTGGAAGTGAAACGGGCTGTCTGAAGTTACGTGATGTATACATTGTCACAGGAGGGCTGAACCCACAAGCTGAACACATGGGCAAAACAGCTTCTACAACACCCCTTCCTTTACCTCCTTGGAAGATAAATGATCTGAAACATAAAAGACCAAACCCATTTATCTTCCTTCCTCAAACAGCTGTTCACAGTCACAGGCGCCTGAGACTCGAGGATCCCTGCAGCACCACATAGGCCAAAGACTCTCTTTCAGCTTCCCAGCATGTCCTTCTCCTGCTTACTTCTCCCCACCCCCACCCCCCACCTCATCATTGTTAGGCCTACACTCAATGTAAATGCAGTGCTTACCAAGGAAATGGAGGCGTAGGATGGGAAACTCTAATCTCACAGGTTTGCTGAGGCTACTGTTTGTGTAATAAATGTACTAGTGCTTCAGAAATGTTCCCAGGATGAAACTTGCATTTTCCCTCCACCAGCTTTTCGTCAGAACACACATGGCATCCAGATGACATCCATTAAGAAACGGAGGTCCCCAGATGATGAGCTGTTATATTTACCAGTGAGTCTCCCTTGAGTCTTCATGATTACTTTATTTTTACCTTCTCTGTGTTATCTGATTATCTGTGACAATGAGAAAGGGAAGATGGTGACTAGGGAGATAAGACAAGAAAAAAACATTGTTTGAGAAATCAGGAAATGATCCCTCCCCTATTTTGGAATCTGTCAGTAGTGCAGGCGCTCTACTTAAAACTTACCCAGTCAAAGCACCTCCTCTAATATATTTTTTTCTTACCCAAATATTTATAGCTAAGTTGCCGTTCATTGTTTAAGAATGATAAAGTTACCCTAGACAGTGTGGCCATACCATCCCATGACCAAGATTGAGATTGTGTCAGAAGGAGCTCACAGATTCGAGAGTAAAACAATTATAGACTTGACTGCAATTTCTTTTAGAAAGTGCTCTACAGAAAGCCAAGCCAGACAGGATCCTCAGTTATATGTGAATGGCCAGAAGACTCAGCCCAGTTGTGGTATAAGAGCATTGTTCATTCCTACGAGGACAGGACGTAAGTCCTCTCCAAGTCACTAGGGGGTCCCTTTCTAGGCTATGGTTGTAGTCTGTGGGATGCACAGACTACATCCCACAGGTTTTGGCCATCCAGAGCAGTGGCAAAGTCTTGATAACCAGCATAACCCTAGACACCATCTTAGCGTACCTGAGACCCAAGCATGCAGGGCCAGGAGATTGACAGGGAGCTGCCTCCCCTGTATTGAAGCTAAACCAACTGGACAGGTTTGGGTGTGCCACACCTGCTCCCCTGCCTTCTCTGGGCCCTGACCTTCGGGGCAACAGACTGCTTGCTCGTAAAACAATGAGACAGTGAGTTGGCCAAGATTCTCAGTGTCTATTTTCTCAGGCTACATATGTAAATGGACTTGTGAACTTTAAGTTCAACATTATTCTTCTAGACCAAATATTCCAAAAGAACTAATGTGTTTTCAGCTGCTGATGAGATAGGAACCAAGTTGTACTAAGGAAGTCAGTCACATTTCATCTTTAGTGAAGATTTTGCCAAACTGGAATGTGTGAATTAGGGGAGGAGGGGACCTTTTAATTTAACATGCATTTAGTTGATATCTGTTGGATGTCAAATATGCCTGAGCATTTGGAGTAGAATAGAATTTTGACCTTCCAAGGATTTGCCTTCTAGCAAGGAGACAGAACATAATGAAAGAAATCCTTCTGCAGAGCTGGACTTGATGGCATGGGAGCACATAGAAAGGACAGAACATTCACCCAGGTCAGGGAAAGCTTTGCAGAGGTGACCACAGAGCTGGGATAAGTAGGAGCTAACATGACATACGGTAGAGAAACCTTTCCATTTCTGAATTCTGACAATTCTTGCCTCTTAGGGAGGGGGCTAGGAAAATGCCTAGGAAACGGAACTGAAATAGGCACCCACTCATGGGACCCCACAAGTGCTTACGTGCCCTGCTTGTCTCTCTCCAGTCCTGGTCCTGCTCGTGCTTTGAAAAAATTTTAAGAGACTCTCTTAAATAGAGAAGTGTATTTTGCCTCAGCTGAGAATGTCTGTCTTTCCAGAGATTGTCAATAACTGTTAATTCTCATTACTTTCAGTAGTTGTTTCTTGTAAAATCACTGCAGATGCTGTTCTAACAAATACTGAATCATGGGGAAGTTCAGAATTAAGTTCCTGTGAGTCTCAGATCACAATATTTCCTGTGACCAGTCAATACATACCCTTGTTTGATGTGTGTTTCTGTTTAAAGACACCTTATTTCACGTATACTATTGATTCATTTACACTGAACTCATGACCAACAGCACTACAATTCATGCCTAAATGAAGCTTATCAAACACGTTTTCTCCATAAGGCATGTTGTAGCTTTCTGGCACCTGGAATCCTAGACAGCACTTCAACATTAACCTTGGGGAGCAGTTTAAAGAGCAGGTTCACCAAAAAACAAACAAACAAACAAAACAAAACAAAACAAAAACAAAAAACCCCACAAAACCCAAAAAACAAAATAACAATAAAAACACACATACACAAATGTGGAAAATGTGGCGCTGAATAGACCATGGAAAGGACACTTGTTGTGACATGAAAACTGGAACAAGACAGCATGCCCTTGTTCACCAGAGCTGGGCACGTGCCTGAGCAGCTGCGATGTGTCCCCCGTGTGAGTCGTGAAAGGCCACAGAGTGTCGTGAGTCTTGGTTTCTGTGTTATAAATGAATGTTAGCAAGCAGGTGAATTTGGCAATACTGAGTCCACAGATAAGGAGGACTGACAGTACTGCTGACTATTCTAGAGTTCTTCATCGTTCCTTTCTCTCTCCTTACGCTCTGCACGCAGGTGAGGGGCCGCGAGACCTATGAAATGCTGCTCAAGATCAAGGAGTCCCTGGAACTCATGCAGTATCTGCCTCAGCACACGATCGAGACCTACAGGCAGCAGCAGCAGCAGCAACACCAGCATCTACTTCAGAAACAGTGAGTGTGTCGATGTGTCCTTTCAGGAGGCGTGAGTAAGAGTGACTGTTCGTTCCGGTCAGAAATGGGGTGATGGGTGGGTGATGTAGAAGACGAGTAGTGAGACAGTAGAACACCACAGGTGACTCCTTTGGAGTTTCAACAACCTTCTGGGTTTCTTTGCATAGCTTGGAGAAGGTTCCACCTAGCTTCTGAAATTGAAGCTAAAACGTTTCAGGTGAATTACAAAGAGACTAACGCTAACACAGTTTGTTCCCTCTACCCCGCATCCATACACATCTATCCATAGGAGAATTTTGAGCATATGCTCTCCTCTAGTTGTGACGTGTATATTTAACAACATGTGTATTTAACAACATATAACCTTCCCTCATCCCAGTGGATTGTCCTGTACCTTGCCTGGGAGGCACACAATCCACTTTTGGGAAAACCATTGTAGACTGGGGATAGCACACAGGTTTAATTGGAAGTGACTCCTTGGAGTTCTCCATTGAGGGTTCTGAGACCTAGTGCATGCTCATGGGGAGACTGTCTGGATGCCAAATGGCAAAGTAGCATCTTCTTGTTCCATGCTGTCTTCCAGCAATATGTTTTTACATAAATTGGGCCAGATTTTGCAACCATATTATCTCTGTGCAATATATATGTTATATGTTTATATGTTAATTTTTACCTCGACTCTTAGATCTTTGATGATATGAACTGTTTTATGATTAATCAGAACAGAATAGCTCTTATGGGAGAAAGGAAAGTTGTCAAATCAAGACTCTCTTGAGTCTTAACCCTTCTATGCTTAAGAATGATCATTTGTTGGCTTAAGGGTCTATACTGGAAATACTGGCGGAGTCTCTGTAGATAATGTAAAATGTATACATTTTGGGCCCATTTAAGTAATTTGGACATTCAACTCTACTCTTCAGACAAAAAGAAACGAAGCCAAAATCATCTTGCCTTTTACAGTAGAAATGTAAATGAACACTAAGTAATGGTTATTTTCTGATACGTTAATAGCTGCTATAGAGAGATAGCTATGCAAAGTACAAGAAAGAGGGCTCCTCATCCTCTTTTTAATCAGCATAAATGCAGCCAAGGAATTGGACTGCATCTGTGAAACTCTAGAGGCATCCCCTGAGCACCTGCCGGCCCTAGGGTACTGGGTAGGCAGCTGAGGGGTAGAAAAGAAGTTTGCTCTCCCTTAAAGGACTTCAGGCTCATTGAGCATTTAAGACCTCATTTGCCTGGAAGGGATCTCACCATTTACTTTGAGCATGAAAGTTTTGCAAATCATAATTATAAGGTTTTACAGTAAGGTTGAGTGGGAAGTTTAATCAGAAGGTTTCTTGGGGACACAAAGTATTCCAAAGGAGAATGAGAACGCGGGGTTGCAGACAGAATTCCCAATGCAAATCCTATATATTCTTTAGGATATCAGAAGGAAATATATGCTAATATATTCAAGTGTAAAACTTATTTAGTTCTTTGTAAAGTCTTGCAGCAGGGATCGAAGAAACAGACCAGTAATATCATTTACAGACCAAGAGAGGCTAAGTGCCTCTCTCTTAAGAGGGAAATATGCATGTGATGGTATTAAGAAACACTCCCCAAATGCCTCTAGTTCACTCTGGAAATGTCTGGCTCAGCCACAATGACCTCAGAAGGATTACATAGCCACATATCATGCTGAACTAGTTACTCTGTGAAAGTCTTCCCTGTCTTTTTTCCAGCTAACAGGAGAAGTACTGTCAGACCAAATTGATACTTATTAAATGATGTGGCTTAGAAAATCTGACCATTTAGCACAGGGGTTGGCAAAATGTTTTTTCTGTGAAACACCAGTAGTAAACATCTTTGATTTTCGGGTCCATATGTTCTCTTGTAACTTGCTACCTAGTTCTGCCTCTTGGCACAAAAGCAACCACAGTGTGTAAATGAATGAGAGTGGCTGGTGCTTTTTATGGACACTGCAACTTTAATTCCATATCATTTTCGTATCACGAAAGAATTCTTCTTTTGAATTTTCACACTTTTAAAAACATCAATGCTGTTCTTAGCCTGTGGGCCAGGTTTAGTTCATTCACTGTAGTTTGCCAGTTTTTGTTCTAGGTAGATGGGTGGATTTTCCTTCACGGCCTCTGAAGGCTTTGATTTATTTTCAAAGATATATTTATTTTTTGGAAAGAGGAGAGGGAGGGGTAGAAGGAGGGGGAGGGAATCAGACATAGGGCTTAATCTCAAGACCTTGAGATCCTGACTACCTCAACTGAAACCAAGAGTTAGGCACTTAACCGACTGTGTCATCCAGGCACCGCATGGCTTAGCTTTTTTTTTTTTTTTTTTTTTTTTTTTTTAAATAGGAATATTTGGAAGCTAATACGTATATCCTAAAATAGAGAGGCATGGCATGGAGATGTTTTAGGAAAGCACACAGTGATTAATAAAATGGTATTTCTATATCTAACAAAACGACAGCCTTTAACAGAGATCTCTTTTTTCTGAGAAAGTTAGGCATGTCCATCCAGACACCAAGTATGGTTAAAGGTGAAATCGTATCATCACCTAAGACTGCTATGGTTGAGTTGATTCATGTAACAAATTTTTACTGGAGACCTGTTATGGGTGAATTCCTAACCAGACCACATTTTGAATCTTAAGAAAGCTCTGGAAATTCGTTCTGCTCTGTTTAAATTAATAGGACAATTTGAAACAATTCCTCTAGATCACACAATAAAATGAATGGTTTCATGTCATAGTTTTTGAGATTTTTAAGCAGGAAGACCCACTGTAGTCATCGGGGACGTGGGCAATTTGTGTTTGTTGACATGAGATACATAACCCTGTGTTCGCAGGGGATGAGTTATCCAGAGCTCAGTCTGAGTGGCTGACACTGCTCTGAAGGGCAATTATTTTGTATAGCAGTCTATTTCATCAAAGAAGAAAATGCATATTAAAATTGTTATTTTAAAAAGCCTGAGAGATATTAGAAACATATTGTCCCTTTTTTGCAAGTGTAGCTACAGATAAATAGTGAGGGAACAGAACTTCATGGGTCCCTGGAGTATCCATTTAAAAGCAACATTGCATGTTTTCAAGTTGTTACCTCCCAGTATACGAGAGCTAACTTCAGTGTGATGACTTGTGCATAGAAATGTGACAGACTGCAAAAGGAAATCTTTGCAAAATACAGACATTTGTTCTGATTTTGCCTTTGTTACATTTATACGGGACTCCAAAGATTGATAGATGTCTATATAAATTCTCCAGTTGCTATGTTCTTTCCGAGTTTTATTCTCCCTCCCCCCACTCTTATTTTCATGCAAATCTCGAAGAAAGAGCATGAATGACTAGACAAAGAAAAATGGAAATCTGATTCCCTGACAATCATTTGAAAATAATAAATCAGGTTGGAAAATGCCGATAATAGCCTGTGATTTCCTTTCCAAAAATATAGACCGATTTTATGCTGGTAAGGGATCAATTTTGTGTTTCTCTTTTTAGTAGCAGAAAAATTAGTGGGAAGGAAATATACAGTTTCTACTAAGCAGCAAAAAAATATTTTCAGTTGAATTACTTCTTTTAGTTTCTCACTGTGTGTTTTCTCTCTGCTTGCTTTTCATTTATGCATCATTTTCCTTTTTCAAAAATCCCTTCAGTTACCTTCATGATCATAGGCTTTATGGAGGTTAAATTTTACACTGAATTCTATGAATCAAATTGTTACAGATATGACTAGGCTTTATACCATTTACAAAGAAATTTGATTTTAGCTGATTTGCTCACATGGGAATAAACATCTGAAGTTATGTTTATGGAAGCCAGAATCTAATGGGAGACAAACTGGATCCGTTCGTGACACTAGACTGCTTACCTTCGCTCTTTCAAGGGAAAGTAACTCTTAAGACAGCTTTGGAGAAGCTGCTTGAGACCTTTAGAATGATCTTTTGATGTGTGCACTTTGGACCAATAGTATTGCTTTTTCATTTTTTCCTATAGTTTATCCTCCTCCTTGGCTTCCACTCTGATCTTAGGCCAACATCATTTTGTGAAAATTCTACTTAGCCGAACTCTTGTTTTCCCCTGGAAAATTATTTTTTAGTTTCTACCGATGGATTTATTTTAATCATAATACAAATATGTGACATCCCGAGGAGCGCTTCGGGCTTCATTCTCCTTGAGATATCTTGATGATTATAGATAATCAGTAATGGAGGTCAGAGAGGGAGCGTAGTGGGATCTTCAAGGTCATAGTTTTAATCTCATACCACAGCTGGGGAAGCTGAGGCCCAGTGAACTACACCTTTGATTTCATGGCCAGTTTATAATAACACGAAGATGAGAATCAGATTTAGAAGCTCTTTGCAATGTTTCCTCAACTTCATTAGTTAAGAAAGTTATAACAATAACACTAAAGCAAGCGTCTTTGCCCACTTTTAGGTCTCTGCATCACTTGGCATTTATCCTTGTGGTTTCAATATGAAGTTTTACCTCTTTAAGCTCCTTTGGCTATAACTTTCTTCAAGAATATTGATAATTTTTCCTCAGCTTGCACAGCTGCGGGGGAAGCAAGCAGTATTTTCAGCATTATCAATGGAGGAAAGAGCAGAATACATACATCTCTACCTCATCGTTAGGTGTGGTTTAGATCGTATTTCTAGGTTTGATTTAGAAATCCTTCACACGTCCAGGGTATTTGTTTGAAATTGCCAGTTCCGTAGGTAAAAACAGGTGGATCTTGACAGTTTCACTTAGTTCAACCTTACAGGTCGAGGACCTGCACACTTTTTGCAGTTTACACAGTGCTACTTTCTGAATTTCACAGCTACGTTACAAAGTTGTCAGAGCAGAGATTTATTAGCTATGATTTAGTAATGAGGAAAAAAACTGAGAGTAATTAAATTCAGATAGATTAAGTCACTTTTCTAAGTTCTCACGTCTCCTTGCACCACTAATCTCAGTTCTAGGTCTCAAAGTTTGAACCCCTGTGGTCCATATACTCTTACCATAACAAGAACATGATTTCTGCATGTTGTCTCACTGAGCCCTTGCTCCAAGAGAAGCCCCAAAGTGTACTGTCCAAACAAGAAGTCAAAACTGTGGCTCTTTACCCAAGAATAGATTGCTTCCCTGCTAATTTATATGCTGGCACATTCTTCAAGATGATCTCAATTCTTGCTGGTGAGGTTGGTTTCCTGAATTCCAGCCCTAAGCAAGTAAAAATGGCTTTGTTGCTTTGCAAGGAGTAACCGAATGTGACTCCAAAGCCATCTGGGAAAGAATTCCCCAGCAGTTCACGGGGTTGCACAATCTTCAGCAAAATGAGAAGGTTTGTTCCTGGCATCCTTGTGGCATAATTGATTTCTTAATTATGTAAAAGTTGCTTTCATGAGTTTGATATGTGTGTTTGAAGGCCAAGTTTGTGACTGAAAGGATTAAGATATTTATCCATCTCAATCTGGGCACCTACAAAATGCTCATTAATAGTTCTTCACAAATGCATGACGATGCAGCCCCCAGACTGATAAGATCATATTTCTTCATGCTTCGTAGGTAGGCCAGACAGGAGCAATAATGAGCTATCGTAATTGGGCCGATGACATTTTACCAAAGATTAAAATGAGTTCTTGTCTCTGCGTTCTCTTTTTTTTTTTAATTTGTTCAGTCTGGTGTGCCAAGCGGTGTACTAAGCACCATGACGTACCCTGACACAGTAGTCCTCAAATGAATCACTTGTGGAACTTGTTAAAAATATGTATACCTGGGCCCCAACCTGGCCTTTGAGGAATCTGGAAACTTTTATTTTAATTTTTATTTTATTTTATTTTTAAGTTACACAGGTGATTCTGATAGTGCTGATTAAGTACCACGGCTTTCTCTCATTTCTGCCTAAAAATCTTGAGAAGTCCTCTCTGAGAAATTTTAGAAATTTCCTCTGATGAGGAAAGAGTAGAAATAGCTTCCCAGGCATTCTGTCCTGTCTCACTGTGATCATGAAGGTAGGAGGGTGTTTCTGTGTTCAGTTGATGTGAATTTATGAAGTCTGAAGCCTTCACCTCTTCTTTTTCTCTGGTTCCTCTCTGCAGTCTCCTTTCAGCCTGCTTCAGGAATGAGCTTGTGGAGCCCCGGAGAGAAACCCCGAAACAGTCTGACGTCTTCTTTAGACATTCCAGCCCTCCAAACCGATCAGTGTACCCATAGAGCCCCATATCTGTATTTGGAGCGTGTGTTTCTTGTGTTCCCGTGTACGTGTGTGCACGTGCATGCGTGGGTGTGCATGTGCGTGTGTGTTTGTGTGTGTCCAGCCCTTGTAAGCAGGACTTGAAGACACGTTGGCTCAGAGACCTAACTGCTCAAAGGCACATAGCCACTAGTAAGAAAATCTTCTGAAGGGACTCAAAACTTAAAGAAAGGATGTTTCCTGCAGATTCTGCATCTTTAGATCTAGCACTGGGCAGTCAGGAGCCCCCACGTTTGTCTGTGAGCTTTTGTGTTGTTCTTAGAAGGGAGGGGGATCAGATTGGAAAGAGGGGCATTAAGATGTGTATTGGAACCCTTTTCTGTTACCCTCTGTTGTGTTTTTGAAACTCTTAAAGCAACTTTTGAGCAGGTCTCAAACTTAAGATGTCTTTTTAAGAAAAGGAGAAAAAAGTTGTTCTTGTCTGTGCATAAGAAAATTGTAGGCGGCTGAGAGCCTCCGTCAGGCCTTGTTAATGCTGGTCATGCAATAATATTGCAAATAATAACACACTAAGGTGTCAAGTGTACTGCTGGACAGAGAGGTTATAATTACTACAAGTAGCCAATGGGGGGTGTTCTTTTCTTCTTCTTGAGAATTTGCAGTATCAGTCTCCTCCCCTCATGTGTAGATAGAAAGTTCATAAACACTGTCAGATCCTACTGGAGTCACCTTGTTGGTATCTGATATGACAGTCCTTCTTGCTCACAGAAATCCTTGAGCCCCATATCCAAAGCGGTTGTCCTAGACCCCAAGGCAAGGCAAACGAACTTGATTTTGTCATTTTAATAGGAGGGTAAAACCACTCCAGTAATACCGTTCTGGGCAGTTCTGGATCAAAATGGAGTTCAAAGTCTTCTCCACAAGATCTCTGACTAATTTGTTTATTGAAGCCCCTATCTCTCAGCCCCACCACAGAACTGGCCATATGGCTAGCTCTGTTTACACCCTTTTGTTCAGGACACTTCCGTTTTATTTAAGTGATGTCCACACAAACACATGTTCAAATCAACACTCCTGGTCTGAAACTTAAAAAGATAGAAAGGGTGGCTGACTTTCTTTTTCTTTCTTTCTTTTCTTATTTTCTCAAAGAGTTTAAAGAACCTATTTCTTTCCATTTTAAAAACGTATTTTAAAATGATGGTATGAAGACTACAAATTTTACAAATCTTCCCCCACGTCTCCCCACACCAGATCACCAGCCCTTTATTCTGTGTTATCACAGCAATGATTTCTTGTTTTTGAGGCTGTTGCTTTATGGATGTGTGATTTTAATTTTCAATAAACTTTTGCATCTTGGTTCATCTTGCGGTTTTTCTTTTCTGTCTCTCTCTCTCTTTTTTTTTTTTTTTTTAATTCCTTAAATAACGATACTTTCATTTGCGTTTGTGAAGTACTATGTGGAAGTCTAAAGAACAAGAATACTGAACAGTCACACTGGTTCTGTCTCCATTTCTGTCAGTATTTGGTGTTTTTACTGTATTGAGATCATCAGTCCTAGAAATACATTTCAATGCCTACACCAACTTGAAATATATTTTGGCTCTGTGGGTGTTTCATTTCATCATAAGGAACCAGGCATATAGTATCATTTGCCTACTTCTCTGAATAAGACTCAAGCTACATCTTCAGTTGCTAAACTTAAATAAAACCCAAGTTTATTAAATAATTTGTCTTCTGTGACATAGGCCTTGGCAAATATTCATCCAGGAATATGTAATGGAAACTGCTGTCCAATTTTTTTAATTATACCAAGTTTCTATCTTTGAGTAATTGTTTTTAAAATCTTCAGAAACAATTGTTTCTGCATAAAAATAATGAATAGAATAGCTTGAAAAATGCTTAAGAAAAAAACATTTTTATGTTTGACATAAAAACATGTTAATGAAATCAGATGAGCTCATTACATTAGCAAGGTGTTTTCAATTAATCTACTAACTCACTAAATTATTTTTAGAAAGTTTTTTTTTTTTTTTAAAGATTTTATTTATTTATTTATTTGTCAGAGAGAGCACAAGCAGGCTTAGTGGCAGGCAGAGGCCAAGGGAGAAGCGGGCTCTCTGCTGAGCAAGGAGCCCAATGTGGGACTCAATCCCAGAATCCTTGGAAAGTGACCAGAGCCAAAGGCAGCGGCTTAACCAATTGAGCCTCCCAGGTGCCCCTAATCTAGTAACTTTCTAATACCCTTTTAAGGGGTTCACAAATCCCTGAAAGGGTTAATGACTATGCTTCATTTTTTGACATTTGCATTTCTTTCACAAGTTTTTTTTTTTTTTAACCCCATCCTTATGTAAGTTTTTTTATGTGTTTAGAGTGACATATAAATTAATATCTTTAAAATAATGGAAAATATTCTGCAGTTACAGTTGTTTTGTTCTTAGAGGCAAGATTACCCAGCTAGAGAGCAAGGTTACAGGTAGGACAGTAGTGGGCAAACTTTCAAGGAGGAACACCTGCATTTCTGATGTTACATGGCTTCCCTCGTTTTGACCTTCTTCATATAGGGGGTATTTTGCTTTATCTGCAATATCTCTTTCCCCTTTCAGATTCTGCACTACAGAAACTGTTTGCTGAAATAGATTTACCCTGAGAGATCACCACATTCTACTAGAAAGTTACATTTTAACTAGCAATGAAAGATTTAAGACAAAAAAAGGAATCCTTTGATGGGATTGTAGGTATCACCAGCAAGATGGAGACGATGACTTTGAATTTATATCTTTTCAAGAATTTGGATTCTCTGCCACATAGTCACTAGGCTTGGAATCAAGAAAACTGTTTTTTAATCCTGGATAATTTAAAGGTCACTTACAGCTCTAAGATACTGAATTTTATTCACAGAAACCTGAGTCATTAAAGTTAAGAACTGGGACTTGACTTTTTCAGGATTTCTCCTCAGAACTAGAAATACATGAAATATGCACGTCTATAGCTCTGTTATGTTGGATTCCTAGAAAAATCTGGTACTCATCTAGAGAAAACTGCCTGAACTTACACCTGGTTGTTTTTCTGAGGATAGCTATGTTCTCACTTTTTTCAGTTTTGAGGCTGTGTGTTTGTGTATATGGCGGGGAGGGGGGGGAGATAAGAAACCCATAGTGTCACAGATCCTGTTATCCTTAAATATTTTCTCCTCTTCAGAGTCCCCAGTAATCTTTGGGATTGTCTATTCAAGGACTATTACATCATATGTGTAAAGGAAAAAAACAAAACAAAACAACAACAACCAAAAAACCCTTGTTCTTCAGGACCTTTAAATGGTCACAGTTTTATTCATCTTGCTCCCTTTTCCACTGTACATAGAGCTTATCAGAATGTTCTCTGTATTTCAGACATTGCATACTTAATTATAAACAGACTGCCCTGACCTTGTCCTTTTTGGCTTTAACTCTCTCTTCCATATTAAAGGAGAGGCATTCAGAATTTTTTACTTTTTTGAACTCTCTTATCCTCATTCATCCACTCAACCTAATTCCTGGATTTGTTCAAGTAAGAATAGTTGCCACTTCCTCCTGATAATTCTTAAACTGATATCTCTCATCCCCATGACAGAACACTGGAGTATTAAAACATTTGGTCCAGGAGTGTAAGAGTAAAAAGAACCTATGTTTCTTGAGCACCTATAAGTCAAGGACAATGTCCAGGGTTCTTATGTAATCTAATTTAATCTTTTTTTTTTTTTTAAAGGAATGTAGTATATATATATATATATTTTTTATTTTTTGTTATTTTAAGAAATCTATTATTTTTAAAATTGAAGTATAGTTCACATGCAATATTATATTAGTTTTAGGTGTACAGCATAGTGATTTGACGTTTTTATAACAATACAGGATGCTTACCATGATCTAAGTGTAGTTCACCATCTGTCACCACACAAAGTTATGACTATGTTATTGACTATATTTTCTGGGCTGTACTTTACATCTCTGTGATATTTATTTTATAACTGAAGTTGATACCTTTTAATCTTCACCTACTTAGCTCATCCCTTCAACGTTCCTCCCCTCTGGAAGTCACCAGTTTGTTCTCTGTATTTATGATTCTATTTTTGCTTTGTGTTGTTTGTTCATTAATTTTACTTTTAGGTTCCACATATAAGTAAAATCATGCAATATTCATTTTTTTTCTATCTGACTTATTTCACTCTAGATCCATTCATGTTGTCACAAATGGCAAGATCTCCTTTTTATGGCTTAGTAATATTCCACATACATATCACATCTTTAACCATTCACATATCAGAGGACACTTTGATTTTTTCCATATCATTTCCATATTACTTCATGTTAGTCTACACAGCAACTCTTCTAGTATAATATCTGATCTACAGATTAAGAAAATGAAACTCCAGAGATTTTGCATAACATCCAAAGTCAATTAGTTTATGTCAGACCAATTAATTTGTGTCAGTTAAAATCAAACCATCTAAACCTAGGTGCTTTGGTTGACTCCAAAATTCATGTTTCTTCTTTATTCATTTCTGGATTTGGGGCTAATTTCCTAACATAGTTTAGGTTGCTCAAAATAAATGACCTAGTAAAATGGTAAAAAAATAAATACCCACAAAAAAGAAATGGAGAAGGGAAGTGTGACAGGATTTGGAAGAAGGAATGTATTATAATAAAGCTCCAGGAAAATGCAAAGCTCTTAAAAATATTTTTATTTTCCTAGTGGTGGACATCAGTGGTTCAAGTGATGCTTCCATTAACTTTTGCTTTGTATTTGAGTGATTTGGGGGCATGAAAGAGATAGAGACCTCTTTAGGGTTACAGAGGACCAACCTGCCTCTGGAGTCTGCACAGTCTGCCATCTTAGGTACTTTGTTGTGGGCAGAGAGAAAAAGTACTTGTCAAAGCATCGCTTGGCCACCTTACCCTGAGCTTTTTTTATTTACTCTTTTACTCATTTACTCTTCCTTCAGACATGTATTTTGATATGGATTTGCAAATGTTCCTAAGTATATCCAAAGTGCTGACTCTTAACACAAGGCTTCTACATAGGGATGGAGTGGATTTGATGACAGCTGGGGGAACTGCCTTTGCTATATCCCTTGCCCTTGCTCTACCTCGGTCCCCCACATTTCTCTTACCACTTCACCCATTTCTTGACTCTGTGACTTATTGCACACTACTGTCTAATTTCTGGCAAATTGCCACAGAATGAAAGAAAAAACTCTCGGACTAAGAACCAGGAGACCTCTCAACTCATCATTCAGTAATATGGTCATCATTCAGTAATACACATCTTTATTCTTAGAACTTATGTTTACATATCTGTAAAATAGAATAATTTCCACCCACCTCTGCCTTGCCAGACCGTGTTCTCCTCGACGGGAATGCGACGGTCATTCAGTAAATGGATAAAGGAGAGCTTAGTAACCAGAAGTGTCTTACAGTTGGGAGGGCTTATTATAGAAACACCTGTTTATACGACATGGACCTGTAATTGTGAGTTCTTCAGAGGATCAAAAGAGAAAAGTCCGTGCTCTCTTACTTTAAAATCAGTAATTGTAAAATGCAGCTGAATTGTTAATGGTACATCAACTGTCATCCTTATTTATGCAAATGTATACAAGCATATTGTTTGGATTCCTCCAGCCGTGGCTCTGCAGAGACAAGGAATGGAGCCTTCCCCATTTTGTGTAATTATGCAGAATGCTGAGCAGCTGCCACAAAGGCCAAGTGTCGTCCCACAGTCGCACTCAAGTCCTAGAGCTCCCTTTTACTCGTCCTTCAGACATTATTACACCGTGTTTGTCTGGAACCTAGGTACATTTGTAGAGCCCTCAAAATTTTGTATTTTACATACTTATAATAAACTCAGAAAACTTTTTTTTTTCCCTCTCTCTCTCCTCTAACATAAATATGTTATGCAGGGAGGAGAGAGACAGGCACAAAATAATGTCTTTTGTTTGAAGATTGTGAAAGGGAAGCATTTCTCACCATGGGTTAGAAATAGGCTCAAGCCCAATCTTCATTCTGTGGTCACAGTAATTACTCATTGCCAATGCTGTATAGTCTATAAAGTTCTTCCTCCCCTTCTCCTTTCCAGTTCTCTCCATAACCTGACAAGGTAGGTTGGATTATTATCCCCAAGTGTCTACTACACTATGAGCTTCACACACATGGGACTAGTTTTTGCCAGTTTCTCTACCTGTATCATCCAACTCAAGTAAGTGTATATGTGTTCAGTTTATATAGTTTTATAGTGAGAAAAAAAATGCAAGGGTGTTTCGTGGCCTACACAGGACCCATGGTTTCTAATATATTCTAGAGGGAGCCTTAAACTTCGATCTTCTGATGCTATATCCTGTTGCAATTATAGTAGATAGCACCAGTTCTATACTCAGAACAAAAGTGACGAACAGCCCTTGAGTAGGGAATGTCGTATGTAATAACATGCCTAGTATAACAAACCAATCCCAGTAAGTTTTCAAATCGAAATTATGCTAAATGGAATTGTTTGTTTTCCTTTGTCTCCCAGGAGACGTATCAAAAGTCAACAGGGCTCCAGGCTTCTCCTGTGTAGAGAGGCTATGGGTAACCCCAGGGGTTCTCTCATGGCCCATGAACTTCTGTGCTGAGAAAGCAGGGTTCCATGTTGGGGCCTCTGCATGACAGCAGGCTATGCTGATAAATTCCCCCATTTGACTGCGTATCCCAAATGGCCCAGGAAGCTGCCCATGAAGATGCTCAGCTGGTTTGAAATTGGCACCTTCATGTCTTTTGTAAGCCTGTGGGTCTTCACAGGGTTCTTCTCCCTCATTGATTTCCAAGCTTGTTTGACTTGTAGGGCAAGACTGGGTAAAGGGATGGAGAAAAAATAATAGGGAGGCCAAAATAAGATGCAATTATTTTCTCCCTCACAAAAGAGATTCTTTAGGAGGATGTTCAACTCTATACTCTATACATTCAGGAAAAATATGATTTGATGATTGTCCTGCAATCCTTCCCTAGTTAAAAAAAAAAAAAAAAAAAAGTTCTCGGATAGAAACACAAATAACTTCTTGTCATAGGTCCTAGAGGAATATTTTTACAAGTGTATAGCTCAAGGACACGTTTTAATCTGAGACCTGTTGGATATGACTAGTCCTGCTTCTCTAATGTCACATGCTCACCGTCATTCTCATGTTTGTGTTCCTAGGACCTCGATGCAGTCTCAGTCTACATACGGTAACAGCTCCCCACCTCTGAACAAAATGAACAGCATGAACAAGCTGCCTTCCGTGAGCCAGCTTATCAACCCTCAGCAGCGCAACGCCCTCACCCCTACAACCATCCCTGATGGCATGGGAGCCAACAGTAAGAGTTTCTCCCTTTAGCTGCACCTTAGGGGTCAATGGGGTTAGTTTAGGGGAAGACTCTACTCTAGGATGGGGGAGAGGCTTGCTCCTAAACTAAGGAGAGGCACAGCAGGACAGAACACATCACAGTTTCATGGCTTGAGTTTCTTACAGTGAACTTTTTGTCACTTTGGAAGTGTATAGTTCATTACAAAGCACAGTGGTAATGATACAAGAGGTTGTTCCTTCAGTAGAGTAAAGGACCTCTGTGATAACAATCCACTTCCTGTCAACCTGGTTGGGGCCCACCTCCTACCTCCTTTGAGAAAGCAAAAAGGAGATCTATCCACCATGTGAGAAGTAACATGGTGTGATAGACTTAAATTCCAGAGAAATAGATTGTGGCGTCTGGACTCCATAGCAGTATTAGCTGTGCAACTGTGGGCAAGCACCTCTCCGGTCTAAAATGCTGTTTCCATTCATAAAATTATCACTCTGTACATTTAACCTCTTATGATTCTGTGCCCCGATGACCTTGGCCTTCTCAGCTTGTCTACTTCATCTTCTGTACAGTCATTGAGGAATTGGCATAGATAAGGGAGTCTCCCATTTACTTATTCATGCAAAGACTAAGTCTAATTGTAAGAGGTAACATGAGAATCAGGCGTCCAAATGGATGATGATTGCTATATAGCATTGCTGTAAATAGAATTATTCACTAGAACTAAATCCAGCGGAGTGAGTTCCCAAACTAGAGAACACCAGAAGGAGGATAAAATGGAGAAGGATGTCTCCTACCCTCAGGGATGCAGAAGCCCAAACACTGCATTTGTATCCTGCAATGCCCCTCAGACAACAATGCCTCCATCTTGTCCTTTGAAATCCTTTATTATTCTGATCAAGCCTTTCAATGTGCTTTTCAGTATTGCCTTAAAGAGACTAGGGTTTTTTGTTGTTTTTTTTTGTTTTGTTTTGTTTCCATTTTGTTTTGTTTTAAGAAGTTAAGGGAAGCTAGGATTGTGACTCTCTATGATCTGATGGCAAACATTCAGATTTAAATGAGATAGAGTGTATGAGGTATTGTTGCCTGGTCTGGCAACAAATACTTTAGAGCCAGATTGATCTCTCACTTAGGATGCATTCATCCTAAGGCTCAAATCCTCACCCCTTGATAGGTCTGCTGCTTTGACAGTAAAAGGAAAAAGCACCGTGTATATTTTTACCTCATTTTCTTCCTTGTGATATTGTAGAGTCCTTTTGTTCCTTCAGGTTTATAAAAGTTATAGTTTGCCTACTTTTTCTCATTTATACTTCACACTTTTTCTTTAATGTCATTGACAAAGTCAGAGGAAAAACTGATGAGGTATGATAAGCCCATGCTCCTTAGCTGCCCAGTTAGTGGCAGAGGCCTCTCCTTTTTGGTATATTTTATTCAATAATAAAAAAAAAAAGAAAACCAAATTGCATTAATCTTTTTGTAGATATGTTCCTTTGTTCTTTTTTTGACCTGAAGACAAAATTTGCTTCATAAATATTATCAGTATTAACCTTTTCTTCTCTATAGGTGAATGTTTCCAGTTTGTAATTGAGTTTAAAAAAGAGAAAACAAAACAATTGGGGTTGCTGGTATCTCTGAATTCAATCCAGAAATGGACCCTAAGAAAGAGCTGGAATCTTTAATTTCATCCTTCCTTATTAGGCTTATGGCTCCCAAATATTGCAGTAAATCCTCCTATCCCTAGACAAATATTCCAGAGGTCACTGTCTCATTCACAGTTCTCTGCATTTGTTCACTGCTCATCAGTTTACTGAGCATGTGATTGAAGCCAGGCACTGTGCTAGGGTTTGTGGGGATTGAGATATGTACAGGGTCTACTCCAAGCTTGAGGCATTAGCCTAATGAGAGAGACAGAAGTATAACCCACGAAAGACAGATGCAAAGAGGAATATGTTAGCATCAGGAGTAATGAGCATTTAGAGCATTAGAAGTAGGGAAAGAAGTGGGGGGAGATGATTCTATGGGAACATGTGAAGGTCGAAAAGCGTGCATCTAGTTCGGAGTTTGGTGACTGTTCTGTTCTGTTGGATGATATGTAGGGTGCCCGAAGGGGTGCAGTGAGAGAGAGAAGGCTGGCTAGGAAGGCTGGTGAATTCAGCCCTAGGTAACATTAAACCAGGCAAGATGGACCACTGGGAAGCAGGTACTGATGACGGCAGTAACCCTCTCTGTTCCTCCTGCTTCTGTTCAGTTCCTATGATGGGCACCCACATGCCAATGGCTGGAGACATGAATGGACTCAGCCCCACCCAGGCCCTCCCTCCCCCACTCTCCATGCCATCCACCTCCCACTGCACTCCCCCACCTCCGTACCCCACAGATTGCAGCCTTGTCAGGTGAGTCCACAGCATGTGCCCCTGGGGGCCTGTCCTAAGCAACTCTGGGTGGCGGAGGGTGGACAGTCTCAGAGTTCATGACACAGCTGGTAGAAAAAAAAAGGGAAGGAAGCAGCCCTTCCTCTGGTGGCAGTTCAACACTGTTACCTCTGATCTGTGGAGTGGTCAGCAGTGTTGCATCAAGGAAAAGCATAATGATCTGCATGGGAAAAAGTGAAAATGTGAGTTGATAGGCATATCATTTTTCATGCCTGTTTCCCCCCATCTTCACTTACACCCCCCCAAACTTTTACACGGTCAGTTGGGGCCTTCAAATTGGTGCTCAGGGCTGGGGTTCCCAGAAGGGCAGTAAACTTGCTATCTCGCTCCCTTTCCCGTTCTCCAGGACTCATAGCTCTCAGCCACCATGGCCTCGTTATGTCAGAGGGGGATGTGCATTAAAAAGTTTGAATGTATGCAAAAACGACAGAGACTTGCAAGAACTCGATGGTCACTGCTGCTTTGCCATAGGCAGAGAACGCACGTTCTAGGCAAGAGCACACAGATAACCAGAAGAAAGCAAAGCATAAAGCCTCAAAGGCAAGAGTGGGTGCCACGTCTCCTGCCTAGCACGCATTGCCTGCCCCTGCTTCATGTGCAGAATGATCCTCTCATTTGGCTGCTGGAATAATGGGCGTTGGTCCCCCTGTGACTGATGCAACAGTACCAAACAGCGTCAGCCAGACGGATGGCAAAGTGCACAGCTTGTGCCACCCAACCTGTGGTTCGGTGATGGTGGCCTCACCCATCTGAGGCCAGCACACCAAAGGAGGGGTCTGTATTCTGAGCAGGACATAAATGAGAAAGCAGTAATGACATCAGGGTATAGTGGCCTCCAGTTTTTCTTAGCCACATGCATTGTTCTCAGAAACCCACTGGTACAAAGCAATTCTAGCAGAGATGCTCTCTCAGAAGCGAAGAGGCAGGAGGCAAGAGCGCTGGGAACCTGACCCCTGGACCCCTTCCTTTCACCCCCTGCAATGGCTCCTAAGGCACTTACCCATGTAGAGTGCCAAGAATTCCACCAATGACTGCTCTGCAGGAATCCTCCGAGTTGATTTTAATTTCTATAGACCTAAAGTTCAAGTCACTACCTATCCCCAAACCTCAAATCCAAGGCCCACACGGATTGATTTCATCTCCCCCTAGTCTCTCCTGTAGGGCATCCCAGGGCAAAATGTTGGGTTTTCCTTTACCTCGCCAATGCAGTTGGGGTGAACTTTCTTTTTCTGTTTCCTCCTTCCTCTTCCCTCCTCCCTCTGCAGTTTCTTAGCGAGGTTGGGCTGTTCATCATGTCTGGACTATTTCACGACCCAGGGGCTGACCACCATCTATCAGATTGAGCATTACTCCATGGATGTAAGTAACTGTTAGACATTTCGCTTGAGTTTTATTTCTTCCTTTCTTCCCTCTGGTGACATCCACCTGGTAGTTCAGTTCCCCCTGGTTTTAGCACTGGTTTTTAGCATGCCCTCAGTCCTCAATTTCAGTGGAAAGCATTACCAGATTAGAAAGACTCCCAGGTCTCCGCCTACATACCTGAGAAGGATAGCAATCAGTCTTCCTCAGCTCATCAGCTCAGCCAACAGTTGTCTGTTGCACACAAATTCTCTTTAGAGTGGGAAAGAGGAGATCTAATTCCTGCCTCCATGAAATTTACAATCTCTGAAGAACTCCAAGAATTTTCTAGATGTTCTCATTAATCAGTATGAGACTCCAAAGAAACTAGCAGGAAGCAGGTGATATTATTCTCACTTTAAAACATGGAGAGGAGACAGTACAATCATTTGCATCATGAGATGATGACAGAACCAGGAATAGAGCCCTGAGATGGAAGCTTCTGGTCTTTAACTCTATTTACTGGCTTCTTCTACCTTTCCTTAAAGTCAGACTTTAAGGAGGAGTCAGCTGTTTCTCTGTTAGAACTATGTGTTCATTCGTTTTCAATTCTATCAGAATAAGGTCAAGCCATCCCTGATCACTGGCAAAAATCACTGATCATGGTTCAGGTCCCATCCATACTTTTTATAAGAATGAGAACCTGGGGTTATCACTTTGCCTTTCTGAGCCTCAGTTTATCAAATGGGGTTCAAAAGCCCTTCCTTCTGGCTTTGATGTCCCTTGTCTTTTGGAGCAAGCTGGAGAGAAGGGGACTTTTTCTTCCTTCCTACATTGCTTCTTTAACTGCTCACATGGGAGCTTGTGTTGTTCTGGTTTGCAGCAATCTGATTCTCCTCCTAGGCTGCCCTTCATGCTGCTCTCTTTGGGGTTTACTGTCCTCTTTTCCAGCTTCCAGAGGGCCTTTTGAACTGGTGGAAGAAGATACTGTCTGCCTCTGCTGCTGCTTCTCTAGTTGGGATCTCTTCTTTCCCCTCCTTGAGCACCGATGCTAGAGATGCCCCTGCAGCATGAGAATCCCCCAGCCCTATGATGATGAGACTATGCCTTACCGCCCTTCGGCCCACCCCTCGTCCCCGCCCCATAAATCACCCTGGCTGCTATTCTCTGATGGAATGAATTAAGTGGAAACTGTAATGCAAGCTTTAGGAGTAAGTTTTGACAAGTTTCATGTCATTTTACAATAACGTCCATCCGTTGAGGGAAAGAGAGCTGCCCTGTGCTTGACAGCCCTATGTGATAAAAACAGGGAATATGTCCTTTCTTACATTGTAAAAATGATGCCTTCTACTTGCTGACTGTCCCCACTGGGGAGTGTGTCAGGAGGCTCCTCCCTGCATCCCTCTCATCTGCATCTGTAGATGTCCTCCACAAGTCTTTCTCTGCTGCTATTGGCTAGGTTTCACGTCAATGTCTGGGGCCCAGCTTCCTCACCTGTCAGTTCTGAGTTCTGATCTCTCCAGAGAATCACACAGCTTGATGGGGGATAGTGTACAGCGTTCTGGACTTACTGAGAATTTCTGAAGCATAAAGACTTACACTTCCTTATTTATGTGTGGGTTGCCTTTTTATAATGGATCCTTCTGCTAGACTGGGAAATCGGAGGACCCATACTGCAGGTGTCCAAAAGGGGAAGTAACTGGGAGGCTCTCTGAGTTCTGCAACCTCTCCTCAGCTTCTCCCATCTCATAACTGGAAATAGAAACCTTTTCCAGCTCGTCTCTCAACCCCTGTCTGAGTTGCTTGGAATCTCTTCCTGGAAAAAGAATATGGTTCATTTGGGAAGTTGTCCTGAGTATCCCCTCTAAGATGCCAGGATGGGTTCATAAAAATTTAATATAGTAATAATGCAAATGGTTAAGCTTTAGGTAGTGTGCTTCATAACTTCCAAAATACTTTCACATCCATATTTACACCTGAACCAATACTGTGTGTTGACCTAAAATAGGAATTCTGTGCCATTTTACTAAGGAAGAACCTGAGGTGAATAGGGGAAAAGTGACTTGAGGAAGGTCTAGAGCCAGTCAGTGACAGTATAAGAACCTCTGTCAAGAGCTTCGTACTCCAAGCACAGTGTTCTTTCTACCCACCACACTGTTCCATAAAAGAGTACACCATCACTGAAGCCAGTTAATGAAGGGATAGGGTGATAAGTGTGAGAGATGTCACTGCAGTTAGTTAAGAAAGAGCATGCTCGTGATGCCTTCCACTCACATTCATAGAACATGGACACATATTCTGCATTTGGATACCCTGATTTATCCAAACACCAAGTGACCTTCTGGCCATTAGGGCAGTTTTAGGTTCAGAGGCTGTCCTGAGTCCCCAGTTCATTTACTTAATTGGGTAACTTTAGATTTGCCAACCTCTCTGACCTTCTGCTTTTCGACCTATAAAACAGGTATAAGAGTACCTACCACTAATCTGAGCATTAAATGAGATCATGAATGTAAAATAATTAGTTCAGTGCCTGGCATGTAGAAAGTGTTCGTTACCTGTTAGCAATCTTTTCTTCTCATCAACTCACTTGAGCAGTAGTGATGATCCATTAATCTCTCTCTTCTAGGGATGAGAGCCAGGTAGATTTAAGAGTTGGAAGGTACCTTTATCTTCTGTTTTTGTTGCAGGATATTTGCCGTCTGATCTAACTAGTATCCCTCTTTTACCAGCAAAGAAACTGAGACCAGGAGAGAATAAGTGAAGTGTTATCCACAAGCAGAAATGGCACCTCAAGGCTGTACCTTTTGCTTAGTTACATATAATGCCAAAGGTTATCTGAGAACTAATCCTATTTTGTAGAGAGCAGTAAATTCACATGGGTTAAATCAGAACACTGGGAATGACAAAATGATGTGGACTAAATGTCAATTTGTCTCTTTGTCCTAATTCTCCCTGATACCCTTCCTTATTTCGTAGGATTTGGCAAGTCTAAAAATCCCTGAACAGTTCCGACATGCCATCTGGAAGGGCATCCTGGACCACCGGCAGCTCCACGACTTCTCCTCCCCTCCCCACCTCCTGCGGACCCCGAGTGGTGCCTCTACCGTCAGCGTGGGCTCCAGTGAGACCCGGGGCGAGCGCGTTATTGACGCTGTGCGCTTCACCCTGCGCCAGACCATCTCCTTCCCACCCCGTGACGAGTGGAATGACTTCAACTTTGACATGGATGCTCGTCGCAACAAACAACAGCGCATCAAAGAGGAGGGGGAGTGAGCACTACCATATGAACTCCTCCCATGCTCTCCCTGTCTGTCTGTCTGCCTGCCTCCCTACAAGGCACTAGTGCTTGACCTTCAACGTGTCCTCCCTAGCTCCTCTCCTTCCTCTTCTCAGTTTGGCTTCTCAAGGGAAGAAGAAGTAAGAGGTTATCTTTGATCCAATGTCCTACCTGGCACCTGATTCTGATTCTGATTCTGGCTTTAAGCCTTCAAATCTATTGCTTGCAGAACTGAAGTTATCGTGGCTAGGTGGAAGTGAGCAAAAGAGCAGTGGGTATCTCCTTAAGCTGCAAAGATTTCTCATTGACTTTTATAAAGCATTTTCACCCTTATAGTCTAAGACTATATATATAAATATATAAATATACAGTATATATTTTTGGGTGGGGGGCATGGAGTATTGTTTAAATGTAATTTAAAGGAAAGGAAATTGAGTTGCACTTATCAGCTTATTTTTTTAATTTACTGGTTCGGAGGGCTTATCTATGCCCCTCTTTCAAGGGGTATCATGTATGGTAATAGGTATCAAGACATTGATAGCACATATGAATGACAGAAATGTCCTTTCAGTTCTTCTGATGTGAAGCAATTGCCACATCAAAGCTTTGGATGGATCCAGTTGTTTTTACCATTGCATAATGTGTGTATGAGAAAGTCTTCTTATGTACATGGTTCTCTGTGTTGGTGCACCTTATGTCGCTGACATTGCTACTAGTGGTGGCTGTTCACTCTGGGGTTATTTAGTCCAGTTAGAAGAAAAAGCCCATGTTCTCACTATCACACCCTAGAAGAAAGGAAATATCCTCTCTTACTTTGGGTTGGGTGTGGAGAATGTGGGTCATGGCTAAAATTCTTAAAAGTTCCCTGGCAGCTAGTTCAAAAACATCAGGTATCATGTTATCTGGGTATATTAACAACCCCCTTTCATTCATCTAATACCAGATGCCTTATCTTTTGGTTTGTATTTGGAAAATATTTGTGGCTCAGTTTCAATCCTGGACTTAGTCAATGATACATTTGCTTGTTAGAACTGAAATTGTAGTGTCTATTCAGAATATCCAGGAAAAACAGGAATCATACACAAATAGCGAATCTCCATTAAGCAGTGAGAGACATTAGGGAGTCATGAATTGAAATTCTTAAAAGAGCTTTTGAAACATAGCTAATATTATTTGGTGCATGTTTCTTCTGAAAACTCTTCTATTGTATAAAATTCTGCATGTAGAGGCTGGTTTATCATTTTCTCTTCAAATTTTAAAACAGGAGTAGTGATCTGGAAAATCTAAAATGATGAGATCAGTGTTCCTGTGGCATCAGTTGGATCGCCCTATCACTTTTCATTCTTGATCAATAGGAGTTTGACTTTGTTGGAAAATAACTGTGAGAATTCAATTTCCCGTCCATCTCTCTCCCGGACTGTCACAGACATAAAATGTCCCCACAGATCAGGGGATAAGCCAGTGGAGGTGTTGTTGGAACCACATAAACAGATGGTTGTCTTCAGACTTTGGGAAAATGTGTAAATGATAATATTCCTGTAGATCTTTCAGAAAGATGCTTTTTCTTCCAAACTCTAAAACAAATATTTTGTACATAGGCTAATGAGCTCTAAAATCCTTCTGTGCATCCTGATAAAGAGCTGTGATTGCACATAAGCTTCAACTGTCGTTTTAAAGTGCAAAAGAACTAATGTTGCTCAAAGTATAATGTGTGAGTTTCACCAGGAAAGTGTATATGTGTTTTGTGTGTGAAATTGCATACTTTGTCTCTCAATTTTTATTGTCTTCTTGGGCTAGCAGGTTTTCCAGAACCACAGTTGAAACTTTATTTTTTATTATTATTATTGTTTTTATATTTTCATGGAAACATCATTTAGTAAGACTACAATGTCAAACAAGGAAAACAAAAATACCATTACTGTAAGATAGGGGGAAGGGAATGTTGTTTTTTATTATTATTTTTATTTTGTACGTTCAAGAAAGTGAGTCCTTGATTTCAAAGTTTTATTGTGCTTAAATGGTAAAGGGCAAACTGTTAATTTGTGCAGTAAGTATGCAGCTTGGCTTGGAAAACCTACCGAGGGGAAGAGTAAAAGAGGTACATTGGCAATGCTCAGAGGGCAGATAGCTTCCCCCACTGTCCTGAGTGTCTGAACGGAACCTAGGACCTCCTCTGAGCTATTTCGGCACTGTTCAGGTAGCATCAGGGACTCAGAAATTCCTGTACTGTATTGTACGTGTTTGGCACTAGCCAAGGCTAGGCACAATGGCTGGCCTCATGTCTTGGTGGCAGCTAGGATAAAGGGTGAATGAGTATTCAGGACTGACAAGTGGGATTGGACTTAGTGGAGATCTTGGCAGAGTGGGAGGTGTTCAGCTCAATGCAGTCTGCTGAAGAGTGGATGGGTTTTTGTTTGGAAGTGATGAGAAGCAGAACTTTCTTCATTAAATCCATTTGTCTTTTGTTTTCTTGATATCCTCTTAAAGTACATTATGTGGGATGTTGAATGTTAAAGGTTGAATTTTTTTATTATTTTTATAATTGTACAAAAGTTAAATGTCAAATGTTTTATATGCTTTATTAATGTTTTGAAAGTTTCTTTCTTATAGATGTGATACTTTTTTTTTTTTTTTTTAAATCTTCTGTTGCTTGTCTTTGGTATTTTGTGTAGTGGGCTTTTGGTGAGCCAGAGGCAAATCCCCAAGTCACTTATGTTTGCCAGGACATGCAATAAAATTAAAAAATAAATAAAAATGCATTGAGAAATGGTGTTGATGGGATGTGTGTGTGTGTGTGTGTGTCTGTCTTCTGTCTGTCTATCCATCCATCCGTCCTATTTTTATCATTGAGGAAGAAGAAGAGGCACTGAAAGAAGCATTAGAGTTTCAAATATTGATGTTTCTTATCTCAGACCAAGTGATCATTATTTTCTTATTTTAACCAATCTATAAGGAAGGAAAGACTAGGAAGCTGTCCTCCTTTATTACATGGGATACTCCCAGATGTAACACTTTATTTCATTGAAAGCAGAACGAAATTGCTTTGGAACAGGGACTACACTACTGATATTCCTAATGTCTGTTCAGGGACTTTCCCCGTGGCAATGACTTAGCAGTGGGGGGAGTGGGGGGATGCCGATTACCTTATTATATGTGGAAATAGCACTGCAGATGGTGGGCTCTGGGTATGTTTCCCTTTAAACTCAGTGTTACTCTCACCTTTCAATTACATACATTTATTCAGCCAATAAAATACTATCAAAATGGCTTAATGATTTTTACTAAAGAAGTGAAAAAGTTTGTTCTTTTATGAGCTAACATGAGATGACATGAAAACAGCTTAATACCTTGGAGTTATAAATAACTTGACAGAATAGCATTGTATATATAGTACTTAAATATTAATGTGTTTACCTGTTTATAGGACTATAGACTCACATTACAAATATATACATTCTCACAGGCAAAGCAGGTTCAGCTTAAATTAGAGGCACCAAAAGTTTCAGAATTCTTATTCCTTACATTTTATAAGTAGACAGATGCTGAAGGTAAAGTTTATGGAGTAAATTTTCATGCACAGGAGTCATTATACTGTCTCATGTCATTTTAGAAAAACAAGATGGTCAAGTTCTGGTTCCCAACATTAAATGGCAAAAAGTCCACTTGCTGAATAATTAATTGTTATAGTGATCAGGCAAGTTTTTGCATAGACATAAATTTTCAACTCTTGGATCATTCCAAAGAGGGTGGTTGGGGGATTGCATGGTAAGAATATGTTTAGTTTTATAAGAAACTGTCAAATGGTTTTCTAAAGTGGCCGTGCCATGTTGCCTTCCCATCAGCAATGAATGGGACTTCCTCTTGCTTCATATCCTCACCAGCTTTGGTGTTGTTAGTGTTCTGGACTTTGACCACTCTAAAAGGGATACAGTGGTATTTCCTTGTTTTAATATACATTTTTCTGATGACATATATGGAGCATCTTTTCATAAGTTTTTTTCCTTCTGTATATCTCCTTCAGTGAGATGTCTGTTAAACTCTTTGCCCCCACCCTCTTTTTTCAGTTTTATGTTCCCTTATTGTTGTTTTAAAAATTCCAAAACAACTTTTAAAAAACAATAACATAGCATACCTGCATGGCTCAGTGATTTAAGCATCTGCCTTTGGCTCAGGTCATGATCCCAGGGTCCCAGGATTGAGTTTCACATCGTGCTCCTTGCTCAGTGGGAAGTCTGTGTCTTCTTTTGCCTGGTTTTCCCTCTACCTGTTCTGCCTGCTGCTCTCCCTGCTTGTGCGTGCTCTCGCTCTCTGAAAAATAGTTAGATAAATAAAATATTAAAAAAAAAAAAACAATAAATGGGCGCCTGGGTGGCTCAGTGGGTTAGGCCGCTGCCTTCGGCTCAGGTCATGATCTCAGGGTCCTGGGATCGAGGCCCGCATCGGGCTCTCTGCTCAGCAGGGAGCCTGCTTCCTCCTCTCTCTCTGCCTGCCTCTCTGCCTGCTTGTGATTTCTCTCTGTCAAATAAATAAATAAAATCTTTAAAAAAAAAAAAACAATAAAATGTATGTCTTACAATTACCACAGGGTCTGCTAGACCCTCTATAAATCTAAAATGCAATTTGAAAATGTAGTGATTTTACCTTTCCATATCTTGAGACATTTTCTCTCTTTACCATTGTTGAAATTACTTTATTCATACTTCTCGATTCTAATGAACCAAAAATCAAAAGACTAAAATTTTTTAAAAGGGAAGAATGGTGGCATTGTCCAAAGCAGGGTTAATATAGTAGCCACTCACCACATGTGACTCTGATCATTTGAAATATGGCTATTTAAAACTGAGATATGCTTTAAGGGCAAACTACATATTAGATTTCAGAGGCTTAGAATAAAAATAAAGAATATAAAATAGTTCCATATAATTTTTTATGTTGATTCTATGTTAAAAGGTAATACTACAGATTAAGTAAAATATATTATTAGAATTAATTTTATCAGTTTCCTTTTATATTTTATGTGCCCACTAGACAATGTAAAGTATTATACAAATGACTTTCATTACAGTTCCATAGGACAACTGGCCTAGAACAATGATGTAGTGAGAAATCTAGAAGAGTGGCAAGATGAATCTACTGTTGTACAATTATCTAGTTTTTACACTATGTTGCCCAAGACTACTGCATCATCTTTTAAGGAGGTATAACAGTCTTCGCAATCTTTATCTTTGGAGTCCACTTTTAGAGTCTCATAAGAATACCTATTTTTTTTTTTTCATTTTCTCCCCATAATGGCAAGAAATTGACAGAGGAAGAGGTTTTAAAATTGTTAAATCGGAAAATGAACGTGAAGAGAGAGTGCCACCTTGGACCGTAATGAAGATAGTGAAACAGATTGTGTATGTTCAATCTCAGACTGAGTTTTCATATGATGATCTCCTAGATGAATTTTCTCAAACAAAAGGCTAAACGGTTGAGCAATAATATGGTTCTAGAGACACAAAAGGATAAGTGTTACTCATATAGTTAATTTTCAGTCAGGAAAATTTTACCATGTGAAACTTGGGAACAAGAACTTGACTATCCTATCTTTCTAAAATGAAATGAAATAGTATTCTTTAATAATTCCTGTGCACTGAAATCTACCCCAGATGCTTCACAAGTGGACTAATGCTGAAGGTTAGGTGTGTATCAGAGGTAATAAGGAAAAAAAAAATGGATGATGTAAAAACACAACTCATCAATTTGGTCATTCCAATTGGGGTTTGTAAATGTAAAAATAAAAACATTTTGCAATTCTGGAGGAAACAACATGGTCATCCTCTTTTCCTCAAAATCATAAGCCATCAAACGTTCCAAAATTTTTTCAAGTATTACATTTTGGTGATGCAAATGCAAGATGAACAATCAGAAGCAATAATAAGCTAGAACATATCAGAGATGTATTTGAAATCAGTTATTTACAGGATGGGTATGTTCCAGAAGGCATGATAGTTCATGAGAAGTTAATTGCACTCAGACGCTATTTCTCATATTGGGTATATGTACCACTAAAATCGTGAAAACAAAATTTTAGGTTTACTAAAATTCTTACTAAAATTTCTGATGAAGTTTTTATTCTGCCTTTGATTTTTGTATTTCATTCACAAAATAACTAAAATATTTTAAAAGAATTAAACCCATATGATCATGGACAGTGACTTTTTTTTCCGGCTATGATGTTATTCAAATCACTTCCTTGATGTTAATAGTTAAAGAATACAAAAGACCTAATGTCAATTAAGCATTCTTGAATTATCTAAAAATTGCATTGGACGTCTGAGTCCCAAGGACCATATTTCTGCTTCTGGATTATCTAAGAAGGTAACCCAGGAACCCTAGTTGGCAAACAGGGCACTCCTGGTAGCAAAATAAAGGATGGAATAAAGGGTTGTATGTGAGTGATGGGTGCACAATGGAGCCTTCCTGACCCAGAGGAAAACACCCGTCATCTTGGATTTGAGCACCCACAGAATGGCATTCTCCCTTCAATGATTTTTCTCTTTCATATCCTATAGTTCTCTTACTAGATAAACTAGAACATAGGACACTTCCAGGCATAAGCCCAGTTTCCAGCATCCTCTTTGTACCCATAAAAGTCATAGTGTCCATTATTATTTTTCTGAACTTGATTGGCATTGTCTTTTTTCTTGGTGCTTCAGGCTTATGCCAAAAATGATTAGGCAGACATATAGATTTTCATGGAAATACAAAGAGAGTGGAAAGAACATCTCACTGAAAGAAGTCTGGTGACTGGGGCCAGATACTTAACCTTCTGTACCTCAGTTTCAGCATCTGTAATCTGAGGGGTGTGAACCCCTAACATGTAAGTATTTCAGTAATATCCTTTAAAAGAGAGCTGAAGGATGTCATAAAAACAACTCTGCTGAAGCAGATATGAGGTTATACCTTGAAGACAAATTACAGCCTCAAACTTAAAACAAAAAAGATACATATTTTTAGATAAGAATAGTTCATTAGTTTAAAGTATAGTTTTTAAAGCCAATGTTGGGTGTGCACTTGAAATTTATGAGATTTGTAATTCCGCACACTGATCCTGAATTTATGCGCCAAGTGGATGACAAGTACTGACAGGTAGATTTCTCCTTTGCAATTCTGATCGGAATTCTAGGCCTAGGACCTTGGAGGTATAATATTTTGTAATTCGAGCAAAAGTTACATGCTCAGGGTCAAGAGACAGGAAGAGATTTCTAGTAAAGAAAGCTTTGCATAGGGAACAGCAGAAAGTATATTAAGAATTTTATGGCACTTTAACTCCTCTGACATTTGTTCCATAATACAGGGGGATACCACAATTTTGTCAGTAAAAGGAATTATAATGATTTGCAATAATGATTTTATATTTCTAAACTCTGGGTGCTACCTTTTATAAGATGATCATTCTGCCCTACTGTTTTTCAGCTAGGTCCACATCAAACTGTATCTAATTTTTCTTCAACTAACCAATACTTTCGTCAAAGTTAGAGAAAGCACTTGAAAGCACTCCCAATTCCCCGGGGTTCAGAGAAGCCTGGATTTTAACTGAGAGTGAAAAGAGAAAGAACACAAAGATCAACCCATTGTCAGATTCCGGGCTGTGAAACAAATGGGAAATCTGCTGTGTCATTTCTCAGGGCTTCCTGCCAAATGCATTTCGGATATATTCCGGCATCTGTTCTCGAGGATTCTGGAATTAGAGTGCCATCAAGGTAACGGCGTCGCTGGTATATTAGGATGAATGCTGGTATTCATAAATATCCAATATTCTTTTAAAAGAATATTCTAGGAAATTCACTTTTGTGAAACTCTCACGCAGGCAGGAGAAGCTCTAGGAAATATATTTCTAACATCTGGTGTTCAAAATGACTCTCGGATTACTGGGAAGTGTGTGTGTATGTGTGTGTGTGTGTGTGTGTGTATTTTCTCTTACTATTTTGGGGGCTGGGGCATTTTAATGTCCCTTCCCCTTGTTTTTTGTTTCCTCCAAACTGATCTACTCATAAGCAGCACAAACTCAGCAAAATGATGTGGACGTTGTTTTTGGAACATTCCCATTTCTTTGCCTGTCTCCTTTCTTCTCTACCAAAGACATCCACGTGGTATTTCATTCTCCACGGAACCTTGACATTCCTAGGAGAGTGGTAATCCCCCTATGGTGGCTAGGGCTCCAGCATTATTTGGACCTTGCCAGGAGTTTCAAGCCATTCCTTGGAGGCAGTGGCCTGCCACTTGATTCTTATAGATGCCCGCCCTCAGACCTGCGATAGCTTAGAGAGTCCTATGCAGAGCTGGAAGTCATATCTAAGTGAAGTCTCACCAGGACCAGTCAGAAGGCATCATACCGTCCCATGGCTGGCTAGTGTTCAATCAGAATTCAGTAATCAATGGGAGTTCTGTCTTTGTATATACTGCCCTTTTTCTTTTCTCGTATAATATCCTATTCATAAGAACGTAGCTTGGCTGCCTCTCCCCTCTGTCTTTCATCTCCTTAGCCTCATTACTGCTTGTCCTGGGGTACAATACCACAGTCTTTGCTCATCATCACAGCCTCTGTAACAGTTTGACCTCCCTTGGTGAGGGTGGCAGGAGTGGTGAATGTCTGCCTCTCTCCCATGGTTGTAAAGTGTTCTTTCCTTTCCTGAGGAAAAGAGCTCCCCTGTCTCTTGGCTGAGAGACTATGTTCTTATGAACTCCATCCCAATTATTTCCATGGTGCCCTTGTGTAAGAGCCAGTTCTCCTTGTGTTGAATGGGTCATGCATGTTTGTGGCGAGGGAATCAGAGGTGATAAACTTTGTTATGGTCTGAGAATCAGGACAAACTGAACTCATCAAACGTCTACACAGAGGTGGCTCTCGGGCTCTGGTGTTTCCTATCCAAAGGGTTGCTCGGCTTCCCTTGATACTTTCTGGTCTGTTGCAAAGCGCTGCGGAAAATTCAGGGTTAAGAAAGACACAGCACTGTGATCTTAGAGGTACAGACCAAGAGGAACCTGGGAATCATTTAGTCTAATTTCCCCGGTTTCTGGAGTAGGAAACTGAGGTCCAGGGAGGAAACAGGACTATCTAGCATCTCACAGCAGGGCTGCATCCTGCTAGCCAACAACGAGGAAGAAATCTGGGTCCCAACCTTCTTTTCCACTTTGAGTGTGACACAACACAGCCTCTGTTCAGAAGGTCTCTTTTCCATGCCTCAGCAAAAGCCCTTGCTCTGGTTCTGTTTGATTGTCTTTATCAGTGGAACCTGACATTGAATACTTTTGGGCATTCTCTCCCTATTTGCTTTACTGTTGTCCCACCGCCATGCTTTTGTTCAGCCACCAACAGCCCTGGCCTAGAACACTCTCTGGCATTGACACTCCAGGAGTCCTGGAACCAACTGTGGCTTTTATGCTCATGGTGCAGAGCACCTCCCGCTGCCTCTGACACTTGCTTTGATCTTGATCGTTGGGTTTTGGTTTTGAACGCAAAAGAGGATATTCACTGCCATGACTGGATTAAGGATTAACAACATCTCTGCCTACACAAATTTTTTTAAGGAAAAGAAATTTTACAGCTAGTTCCTTTGCCTGTCTTCCAAAAATTCCTTCTGAAAAACCTAGGGGCTCCTTGATCTGAGAAAGTCATCACTCTTACTGTAAACCTTGTACCTCCTAGAGAAACTGAGCCAAGTGTTCTTCCCAGCTGGATAATCTCCCAAAGCCAGAGAATGTCTGAGCCTAATGATGCTCTCTCACCTCTCCCACACTACAGGCAAATTGATGTTGGCCTTGAAAGCATGGGTAGGAAATATGAATGAGAGCTTAGCTCTGCAGTCGGACCTTCTAAGTTCCCACCACCAGCTGGTGACTTTGGAAAAGCTACTTAGCTTCTCCTGCCTACTGGACCTCGTGCGTAAAATGGAGGTAGGGGGACACCTTATAACTTTGTTATGAGAACCAGGTGAGTTAATACCTGCCAAGGATTTTTTTTTTAAGCCAAAAACACAATTTAAACAGTCTCTAGTGGTCAATTTTATTTATTTAATCTATTTGTTTGCTTATTTATTTACTAAGGAAAAGACTTCCACATGTTTGCCATAGAGGAATCCTGAGAAAGGATTAAAGCTCCTAGTCTGAGTTTAAGAGTTTTGTAGAAGGGCTTTCTACGTGAAGAACTCTCTCATACTTCAGAAGGAAAACCTTAGGTTTTCTTTTCCACTTCCTATTCAGAGGCATCAGGAATCCAAATCTGGAATAAAGAAGAGATGACAGGGATAGAAATGAGAGGAGCTGAAGACAGGATTCTAGAGTACAGAGCTCGGACTCTAGTGGTCCCGGTGCTGTGAGCACATGTGAATCCTTGGACAAGACAGATAGCTCTTGGTCTTTTCTGTCCCTAAGGGAGGAGGAGAGCCCCAAGTTTTCTTCTACCATGAGTATTCTAGAATTATGTGCTCTCCATGAGATCCCCCACCATTTGAGGAAGACTATAGGGCTGCATACCGACATTACATAACTATAATTAAGAAGCTGTAGAATTAATACCAATGAGGGGAAAGCCATGGGAGTTGTTAATGGGAATTGCTGGGATAAAAGCAAAGATTTGTGCAACAGTTATAGGTATTTTCAACAACAACATCCTTCCAGAACATGCCTTTCCCAGCTGAAACACCCTTGTCTAGTCTCTCAGGAAATATATATATATATATTCATATATATGCAGAAATCATATACACATGTATATATAATTTTACATGTAGATAGATGTTACATGTATGTACATGTATATAGATGTTACATGTATGTATATGTAAAAGGATATGTATATACATGCATATACATGTAACATCTATATACACACACATATTAAGTCAAGAAAAGCATGGCTAAAGAAAATCTGATCAAGGGCCTTATGACTTTGATTGCATAAATAAGTTTTAAATCCTTCTGTTCTTCATACATACTGATACAAAGTTTTCTAAGAAATCTCATATAACTTATCTTTTTTGGCTTGTATAATCCTGTGTAATAGGCAGAGCAAATATTATTGGCTATAGTTTACAGATAAGAAAGCTGAGGCTCTGAGAGGTCAGGGGTATGTTCAAGTTCATAAAGCAAAATAGGACTAGAATGAGAGGTCCCACCAAGTCATTCATGTATTTCAGAGCTCTTGTCCATGGTCTTACTATCTCTGAATTAGCAAATAATTTTTCAGTGGGTCACTCCCCTTGGGTAGAACACAAACACATGTCCAGAAAACAGAAGCCTGTGGTCTTGTACTAGGGATTTCCAGAATCTGTCATTTCCCAGATTATATCCAGTGTACCCAGACCCCTTAGGGGAGGGAGAACCCTTCACCTGCTGGCCATTGCTAAAAAAATAAAGCCTATCTACAGTCTGCCGTTGGCTTACTCTTCGAGTCTAATGGTGCTCAATCAATTCTGACTACTCAATATTCCCTGCTAATTTCACTAGACAGGCTTCTTTGTTTTGTTCATCGATGAATCTCAATACAGCAGTCCCTCGATGACTATAAAATGAACAGACAGTCCTTGGATTTTCATACTTCTGTGCTTTGCTATACTATTCTCTCCAACACAATGCATTGACCTTACTCTCACCCATCACACCATATATCTTTAAGATCACCCATCTTTCAAGATGAATTTAAACATTCCCTCCACAGCCAAACTTCCTTGATTATCCAGCAGAGGTATGGCTCTACAGCACTAGTTCATATTCCCATTTCCAAGACACGGTATAGATGACATCACTACTCATTTTGATTTTTGGTGGGGGGTTGTCTCTCGGCACTAAAAAGCATTTTAGTTGTTATGATATAGAATATAACACTTTTCTTACTGTCTGGGAGGGAAAAAAGTGAAAAAGAAAACAATAAATAAAATACTTCCAATTACACTGTCAAAAACACCTTTTTAAAACCCAGGCATTCCCTGATGCAAGAAATGAATGTTCTTGCCTCGGAACAGAGCCTCAGAACAGTAAATGTTGATTTTTTAGGGCAGGCCCCCATTCTCAATGGTAAGTGTGTACACCCTGAGGGGTCGATGCCTGTTGTGTATGGGTTGGTAAATTGTTTGACTCTCACTCCCACTTTTATGGAGATCACCACAATGCTTTTGTTGCTATTATGTTTGGGTTTTGGTGGCATAGAGGTAAACAATAATCATAAACATAATCATAGCATCAGCTGCCATTTATTGAGGTTTGTTTTTACATCAGATTCTCTACCCTCACGCAGTTCTGTAAGTTTTAGTGATGATTATTGCCATGTTACAGATTAGATGTGGATTTGTTACAGAACTTTGAATATTTGAAATAATTTGAATAAGGCCAAATAGAGAGTAAATTTACTCTCCAAGTGGAGAGTAAACAGAAGGACCGGAGTGAAACACCACATTTTTTTTTTTTTTTTTAACTTTAAAATCTTTCCTCTGATTCTTGTGTTTTCTAAAATAGTTGAATAAAACCTGTGCCAATACTACTTAACTTGAAAGTCCATAATTTCTAACGTGTTCCAGGCTCTAAGAGATACCTTCAGGAGCAAAATAAGTGCAAGACTTGGCCCTTGACCTTTAGGAGCATATAGTCTAGAGTTGGGGAGAAGGTAGTAGAAGTTACAGAAACATAAACAAATATTTATAAAGCTTTCCAGAGAGAGATTATAGTATGAACTATTTGGGAGAATCTGGAAGAAAGAGAGATGCTTTTGGTTAGAGAAATGTAAGGCATTGCTGGAGAAGAAGCTTGAACAAGCAAAGCCCTAATAGCAGGAGAGTATAAGGATCTAGTCAATCCATGGCTTTCATGACACTAGGGACATGAATGGGTCCCTGCAGTGCTTTTTGTGTATGACCAGGAAAGAGAGGCCACTGAATCTATTTCAGGGAACTTTTGCCTCTGAAAAGATTATAGGATTTCAGAACAAGTTATTCTTCTGGTGCTCCACAGCTCAGTGGAACATTTAAACATTGCTAATGAGGCAGGCATGGGGAACTGGCTGGCTCAGTCAATAGAGCATAGGACTCTTAATCTTGCGGTCATGCGTTCAAGCCCCACATTTACCTAGAGCTTACTTTAAAAAAATGCTAATGGGGCTAGACACCCTTCGAACATTTGGACAATTGGTCAGTTACTCTTGGATCAACTTGACAGTTTTTACTCTTTCCAAGATATGGGGCAAGAAGCAGGGACGCTCTAATGCCCTGAGAAAGCCACATGAGGAATTGCCTGGTCTTCTCTGCTGAGGCTGATACAGAAACCATCCAATGTCCATAAAAACACTGGATACCACTGAATGAAAGACATGATCATAGAAAACTGGCAATGGTTGGTTGATGGGACCACTTCATTCTACAGGTAGGGGCCCTGTTGGCCAGGTAATTTGAGCCAATCTCCCAAGCTCACGCATTCTGTCAGTGATCAGCCTAGAGCAACTTCCCAGCTTCGTCTTCATGTCCACTGTGATACCCTTCACTGGGCAAAGCATGCCCCAATTTGGCTAAAACCAAATAATAGCATGCCAGCAAGATCCGGAGAGTGAAAAATACTCCCCAGGGTGTTAGGTAAGGGCAATCTGCCCTCTGTGTTCAGGTCTTCCAAGGTAAAGAGGCAGCTCTGTTCTCTAAACCTCCCTGATTTTTGGGAACCCCACCTGGGCCTGGCCCAGTTACCTGATCAAGTTAGCTTCTGACACTTTCCCCCATATACTGCTATTAGGCAATCGAAGGCCCAGAGACGATGCAGGGAAAGGTGAGTTCCGTGGGACTGGCTGGGGAGACAGTCCTATTAGAGCTCCAAAATACCCACCTTGTTGAAAGGTTTTAAAGGTTCCTGCTGTTCCAATACAGCCCAAGGCCTGCCTTGAAAGGAGACCCAGAATGCTTTTTTGTTGCAAAGTTAATCCCACTGAATGCTTCTGCAATTAAAGCAAGCTTGAGGGGCAAAGAAATAGACAAGTGATTTAAGCCGCAGTGACTCAGCTCTTCTTTCTTCCCTGCGCTTGTGGACTAGTCAGGAATGTGGGGCGGAAATGAGTTAAGTCAAATCTGGCCTTGAGCTCCAGGAAACCAGGAACTAGAATCTATACACACCCAAGGTGATTCTCCTACAAAATGCTGTTTCTTAACTGTGAACCCTCCCTAGCACTTGGCTCCAGTGAGTAAGAATCTCACATTTATAAGTCTGGGAAGAACGTGAGTGGTGAGACAGGTATGGGCGCCTAGGGAAAGACACTTCAGGTGTGGCCAAATTAGCCTCATTTGTACCAGGGGGGAACAGCGTAGTTTACTCTCTTAGGTTAGATTCCCCACTATAAGGCCCAGAAATAAAGATTCATAATTTACAAGTGAATTGTTGACACTTTTCAAGGGAAAGCAGTAAGAGAGACGTAAAGGACAGGGAAGGGAAGAATGCCAACCAGGCTGGGGTTCAGTGTTAGGCAAAGCCCTGGGCAGAGCAGCTTCAGCGTGAACTTGGAGGTGAACTCTGGAATGTCCGGTTGCCTCAAAGAGGTCCCACTCTGAGGCCATGGAGTTTGAGTTTCATAACCTTGTACCTATCAGTTACGACATTCCAAGGAGTATATAAACTCACAGGCACTTCTCACCATTCATGTTTCCCAGTAAAGGGGCCCCATCACCAAGAGTCATCCTCCAAAAAACAGCCACAATTTCAGACCGTTGGAAGTGAAATATTCCAAAACCCAGGACATATATTTAAGAACAAAAGTATTTTTTTAAGTCTACATACAAATAAACAGAAAACAGCCCTTGAAACCAGGATTGCACTATATGTTAACAAATAGAATTTAAATAAAAATGAAATACAAAAAAAATATAAATAAATACCATCGGTGATGCCAGATGTCAACAAACACAACAACAACAGCAAAAACCATTGTTCTGGGGGCTTCTAGACCTTAAACCAATGGCATGCAACCAATGGCATGCAATCTTCCCTAAAGATTTCTTTGGACATGGACATGGGGATCCATGTTCAAGAGAGTTAGCTATCTTCATTTGCTAATTTGCAGGCACTGTGATATCACTCATGTGTTATGCCATTATACACTGTTTTAGTCCTCATGTATACTTGATGGTAAACCAATACCACTAGAGCTTAGCAGTGTTTAACTCTTTTTTTTTCTTTTTTTTTTTTTAGTGTTTAACTCTTGATTCATCCTTTTGCTAGCTGAGTAACTTCACAAAAGTTGCTTCACTTCTAAGTGACTCAGAGAGTAGGGAAGGGGTTGTGAGGAATAAATGAAATAACCAAGTAACAGCCTTTGATGACCTAGTCATGGCACATGGGTAAAGTCTGAATCAATACTGGTTATTACAAATGATGACGATAGTGCAGAAATGTTGAATCACTAGATTGTATACCTGAAACTAATATAACACGGTACGTTAGCTCTACCGGAATTAAAAATGAAAAAAGAATGATGATACAGCAATAATGATGTATTTTTCATTTACTTCTTCATTTATACAACAAACACTTGCCAAGCTCCTACTAGGTGTCAGAGCCCTTTCCAGGCCGCAACTTACAGAGGTATTAGACAAAGGCCTCACAGAGCTTCCATTTAAGTAAGAGAAATAAATAATAAGCACACAAATTAGTAAATACTACAGTGTCAGTTACTAATAAATGCAATAAAAATACTGAAGCTAGACAAAAAATAAAGAGTTTGTGGTGGGCTTAGAGATGCAGGGATCACTCCAGAGCATGGCCAAGGAGCATCTCTTGGGGAAGAAGAATGGAGCAGAGACCTGGATAAGTCGAGGGTCTGAGTCATGGGAAGATCTGAGGAGTGTTTTGGGAAGAGGTCACAGAGCAAAGACCTGCATGGGAATATACTTGGCTTGTTAAAGAAATGGGAAGAATCCAGTGTGGCTACAGTGGAGTGCAGTGGGCTGGGAGTACAAGGAAATCAAGTCAGAGACCGTGGCATGGACAAAACCAGATCATAGGGAGCCAAAGAATCCACAGTGAGAAGCATGAGTTTTATTTACTCTGACTGTGATAGTAAAACAGTGTAGGGTCACAGTGACGCAGAAGGTGACAAATTGGAGTTACATTTTTGAAAGGATACTCTGTATGCCCATGGAGGGCACAAGAGTATCTCTGCAAATTGCTTCCTAGGGACATCCCTGAGTCTCACATAATCCCCAAGATCAGTGAGCAAACTAAACTTTAATAGTAAACATGGGTTACTCACTCATTCTCATGGCTATACTTTCATTCAGACAGTAAAAGTAAGGATCTGTAATATTTTCAAAGCGAGTCTACAGAGATGGTTTCTAATAGAAACATAAAGCTGCAGGTGTATCATCAGAGTATCTTTCATGTTTAGTTCTTTTTACTTTGCTGGTTTCCAGTCTGTAATTTTTCTGCCTTTTTGGAGTACCATTTCTCTCATCCAGATGCTCTACGTTGATCTTATGTAACAAGACTGTCTGGTTTGCTAGAAGCAAAATTGCACACTTCAAAATTAATTTTTTTTTAAAGATTTTATTTATTTATTTGACAGAGAGAAATTACAAGTACACTGAGAGGCAGGCAGAGAGAGAGAGAAGGAAGCAGGCTCCCTGCTGAGCAGAGATCCCGATGCGGGACTCGATCCCATGACCCTGAGATCATGACCTGAGCCGAAGGCAGCGGCTTAACCCACTGAGCCACCCAGGCGCCCTCAAAATTAATTTTTTGATACATTCCATTTGACAGTATTTCCCCCTATTCAGGCACCTCTGATGGCTCCTCACTGACTATAAATTGGAGTTCAGTCTTCAATGGAGTGTTCCATACCTCCTCTTCTCTGGACCAGGCAGACCTCTCCATCGTGTCTTAGATAACTATGTTCTAACACACCTGCCAAAATACAACTCTATTCCACAGTTTCCCAAACACAATGCACACAGTTTTACTGCCACATCATTGTTTGTATGTTTTATTTGTCTCAGTGTTATACCTCTCTCATGGCCAAAATGAAGTCCCACCTCTTACTGTTGGAGCTTTCCTAACAACTGTTTATTTCTGCATTGGAACTTCTACAGTTGTTACCCTTAGCCTATGATGTGTTGGATGGTTCCTGATTTTCTGAAGGACACATTTATCTCTATGGGCCATCTGTGATCTTCTTGAAGGTCAGGATCACGTTTTACACATCTTGTATGTCAGGCCTTCTGTGTGTATCACTTAACTTTCCCATCAAACTCATTATTTTTCAGTCATGCTAATTTCACACTTCTTTCCACCATCAGCACACCTATTTTTTTTAATTTTCCTTTTGTAGAATGTGTGTATCTCAGTCCAGAAACCTAAATGTATAAGAAATTAATTTTCCCTTATTGTTATTAAACCTTGACTTAATTTCTACTTTAAGCTCTCATTTGCCAATAGGGGAACAGACTCCGTCGATTCTGGTTTTTTGCTTCCTTTGCCTGATGCACAGTCTAAATTGCATTGGTGTGTACATGTCTGTGTGGTGGGGGCTGCTCAGGTACATTCAGTCACTTGTCCAGTCATATATTACTAAGGATTCCATGACCCCGTTTCGCCCTCACTCAACCATCCATGCGTGTTAATGATGAGAAGTTTCTTTCTGCCATGCCAGTGTCCATCTCTGGCCTTCAGATGTCTCTATACCAGGCTTAGAAACATGGTCATCTCGCTCATGCTATTTAGGGCTCCACCTGCCAAGACAAACACCCATTATTCTAACCAAAGGCTTTGCTCTTGAAGTAGGAAGTCCCTCTCCTTTCTTCAGGACCCACCAATGCCTATATTCTCATCTTTTTCACATCATTACCTAGGTCAAGGAAAGTCTCTCAAGGAAGATAAGTAGAATAGATACCTGAGTGAGTTGTAGCACTGAGCCACAGAAAGACCTGAGCAGTGGTGTGTTCTGGGTAGAAGCCATAGTAAGAGCAAAGGGTCTAGACGGGAACATACTCTTGCTCTCTCAGTGAAGAAAACCTCTATGGTTTGAAGGAACCCAAATCTTATTGTTTTTCAAATATTTTGTCTCTGCCCAAATTCTCTGAGTTACCTTTAAGTATTTATAATCAAATCCAGGAAAACACTAGTGCATTGCTTTCTAATTCTACCTTGAAACATCTCTGTCACAAATCAACAAGACTAGAATTAGCTTTTATTTTGATTAGGATGGTTATAGATAAATTGCCAGGAAAAAATAATGATCATGGACATAAATTGTTATGTTACTACAGTTATTTTAATAAGTAGCACCAACCTTTCTTCTCTTCCACTTAATCCATCAATTTGGGAGACAATTTAGACTTTTTTTTTCCTTACCCATCAATATTGGTCCTGTGTGCTTAAAACCAATACCAAAGATAGATCTGTAGTCTAAAATTTGGTCCAATGTTTTTTTTAAATTTTTTTTTAAATTTATTTGAGAGAGAGAGAGAGAGAAAGAGAGAGACAGTGAGAGAGAGCATGAGAGGGGAGAAGAAGACTCCCCACGGAGCTGTGAGCCCGATGCGGGACTTAATCCGGGGACTCCTGGATCATGACCTGAAGGCAGTCGCTTAACCAACTGAGCCACCCAGGTGCTCCAATTTGGTCTAATATTAACACTAAGTCTCAGAACATTCTGCTTGAGAGAAATACATGAATAAACTAATCCAAAAATTCAAAGTAGATAAGATAAACTATAAACAAAGAAGAGATAGTGTGATCTAGATATTCATATGAGAAGACATCAATTCCATTGTATGGTCTCTTGTCTTCCCTAAGGCTGACACAACTGTCTACATAGTCTAGAAATTCTGTAGGCATTTGTTGTTGATGATGATAAGGCCCTTTGTGTCCATTTGAAGATCAATTTTTAATTTTCTATTTTTTCTTAAAGAAGGAATCTTGTATTGTTTATATTAAAAAGTATATTGTCTTGCAAAAAGCCCACTGCATCTTAGAGTAATGTAGATTGAGTGCTGAGCACAGGCACAGAATCTACAGTTGAGACCTTGACTATAGACATCATATACCTGTGAATTCCTTTTTTTTTTTTTTTGAGTTTTTTTTTAAGTTTTTTAAGTTTTTTTAAAAAAATTATTTATTTATTTGACAGGCAGAGATCACAAGGAGGCAGAGAGGCAGGCAGAGAGAGAGAGAGGGAAGCAGGCTCCCTGCTGAGCAGAGAACCCGATGCAGGACTCAATCCCAGGACCCCGAGATCATGACCTGAGCCGAAGGCAGCGGCTTAACCCACTGAGCCACCCAGGTGCCCTACCTGTGCATTTCTTAAAGAGAGACAGAGAGAGAGCATAATAAGGTGGGGAGCAGAGGGAAAGAGAGAGAGAAATTAGGAGTATACTACATCCACCATTTTTCAGGGACCCCCTCACCTTTTCTCTTCTTCCACAATCATATATTAATGTATGCAAACATGATATTAGGTAACCACCCAAAAGGATCCAAAGTAAGATTATATAACTGCATCATACCTTGTGTTCACCTTAGGAAGTTCATTATCTGATTTATGAAATAACCCAAAGATGTGAGGAGAGGAAGAACTGGTGCAAAGTGCCGAGGAAGCACCAGGAAAAAAGTGACTAGCTCTGCCTGAGGGGGAGGAAAAGCTTTGGTATGGAAGCCACATTTGCCCTGGATATTGTGGAACAAGTGGGGACTTTCCAAGTGAGAAGGGAAGGGAATGCTTCCCAGAAGAAGAAAACAGCCTGTCTATCTCAGGGAAGTGAACGTTGCTGCTATAAAATATAACTGAGGCTGGACCTTGAGGTGCGTGGGTGTGGACAAGAGCGATGAAAGGCAAAGCTGGTAAAGCTGGTTGAAGGCTGCGAGGATCACCAAGGAGCCTGTCAGCCGGGACCGAGAAAGGGAGCGAGCAGAATATAATCCTGTAAAAGAGAAGCTTCTTTGGGAGCTGCTGGGGGAGTTAGGCACTCTGGGAGATGAGCTTGAGAAGTGTCCCTCTGACGGTCTTGTGGAGATGGAGCAGAGGAATAGAGAGGACTAGCGGACATACTAGTCGAGGCGGGAGAGGGACGCACCTAACGTCAAGAACTTCCTAGGAACATCTGGTCTTGCAGGACATGGTGGAAAAGCCCTCACTGTTTCGAGAACAAGAATTGAACTCTGACTTCTGTTCTGCCCACGGCATCAAGCAACTCAGGGTACTCATTCCCCATATGTCATTCTCTCCCGATGCTCACAAACATTAGAGATATTTATTGACTATGCCTTTGTTACTGGCTTTTATAGAATTATGCTTTATTCTCCACAGCATTTTCCTCATATTTGGAATTATTGTTTCATATGTATACTTATTTGACCACCATCTGATATTCCTGACTAGACTCTAAACTCTGAAAAATCAGAAACTGTGACGGTCTTTTGTCATCCCTGTCTGTGGAGGCAAGCAGAGGGCCTGGCATATAGTAGAGGCTCAATAATTTGTGGAAGGAATACTGACTGAAATCTTGAGAAACACTTGAAGTGACATTGTTTGGCTTGGGAAACTGTTTAGTTTTCCTTGTTTCTCAAAATGTCAAATAACATATTCAGCCTGTGATTTAATTACTGTTTGATCAAATTTTCCCCTTCGGAGCTCACATTTCTCTCCAACACTGTATGTGAGCACTAGCTCTGTACATTAAATTCCAGATCTGAAACACACTTGCAATGAGAAGTAAATTTGATGAAATTAATTGATTCTCTGGTCTTAAAATTCCCAAATAAAATAAATACCACTGGCTAAGCTTGACTTTGATTATTAGTAATTCTTTTCCTTTTTTAAATTTTGTTTTCTCCCATAACTAAAGAGGGCTTTTTTTTAACCTAAGGCAAGCAATTTTTCAATCATGACTTTAAATTTGATGAGGTTCCATTAAGAAACTCCATGCATGTCCTACATCTAACACATTTATACACATAAAGAGACAGTCAAAGCTCTTCATTAAAGGCATAAAGATTAAGGCAAAAGATTACACAACAAAACCACCCACATTCAGTTTTGCAAGGCTAACAGTCAGCTTGAATCATCACCCTACAGCAACCTGCATTCCGTTCCAACTCGTGGCTTCAGCTTAACATTCAAGACCCAAGAAAGTAAAATATTAGTATTGGTGACCAAAAAGGCAGGTGTGTTTCTCTTTCCTTGGTTACTCGTAGCCCTGGAGGTACCAATTGTTTCTTGTTTTTGATTTAGTGAGCACAGCTCTTGGGAGGTAATTAAAGAACTAGCACAAATCTTAAGATCACCAAAGAAAAACATGCAGTCCTATTCCAAGCAATAGAATCACTGGCTTAAGAATCTCAGAAACTAGTGTTTAAGTCAGCCTTACCCATCCCCCCCCCCCAGCTCCCATTAACAGTGTCTCCCACATTATTCATCCCATCCTTTACCAGACTCTTCTCTCAAATATCAATTTTTTCTCTTCTACCTTTACTCATGTTGTTACCTTAGTAAGGCCCCTCTCTCTCCTGGTAATCCAACTCATTCTTCTCTTGCTTCTTCAAATGTGACCCTCATGGTCTCCATCATCATCCTAAGCAAACTGCCTTATTCCTTTGACTTCTTTGCTACAGTACATGGCTTATATACTGTTAGCTAGTCTTTCTACCCTCACACATTCCACTCATCTGTTTCTTATTTTCCTGCTATTAAGATGGGGAGCCCCTTTAGGTCAGAAACTGTGGAATTCATATGCATGGACCTATCTAGAGCCCAGTTTATGCCCTTAGTAGTATAGACAGGTGATACTAAATGCTGAGTGAATAAATTCCAAAAAGGATTTCAGTATCTGTACATTAATACATAAAGGCACAATAAGAGAACTAAATTAAAAATACAAGAAATATTTATTCATAAGAGTTAAGGATAAAATACAGGGCAAGGTCAATATGGTTATTATACTTGAGCATTAAATTGAATGTGAGCTTCCTGGTGACAAACTGGAAAAGGAAAACTAAAGTTTACATCTCTCACGTGACTTGCTTAGGAGTTGGGGGAAGCTGGAAATAGCCCAGACCTCACAAAGATTGAAAGTGAGCCTCAAGTTATCACAATCCCTTACATAATTGAGATGATTTGCCTGTCATCTCTCTATGAGCTAAAAGAAAATAAATACCAATCAGGAGAAAAAAAAATATACAGAGATGCAATATTTTTAATACACAATGTCAAAAAATCAATTCAAAATTACTAGTTAGGCTAGGAATATGATAAAATAATAAGAAGAGGGGAAAAAGCACTATAAAAAGTTTACCAACAGGTGAATCACATTAAAAAAAAAAAAGTATTTTCCAAAACTAACAAGAGAAGTTATCCACACATTCAAAAAGCTCTTTGCTTCTTAGTCAGGATAAGTATAAAACACAAACATCCTCAGACACATCAGAGGAAAACTACTAAAAAACAAACAAACAAAAATCAAAAAGAAAATTTTAAGAGCATTCAGAAAAATAGACACATTTCTTTCAAAGAAGGGAAAAACCGATAAGGTTGCTCTGCAAAGGAAATGATGAAAACCAAAAGACAAGAGAATAAGATTCTAAAAGTACTAAAAACAAATCTTGCAATCTAAAATTTTATACCAAACAAAAATATCTTGCAAAAGTACATTGAAAATAGAGAAAATTTCAAATAAATATTACAAAAATTCTTTGGCAGCATACATGTACTAAAAGATATACTAACAGGTGTCCTTCGGGCAGAAGGAAACAATCCTAAACTGAAATGCAAAAAGGAAATTATTCCAGACAGAAATGTAAATAGAAGAGAATAATGAAATGAATACCAATAATATGAAACAATACTGGTGATATAAGGCAGGGTTTAAAATATATCAAAATATTTGACAATAATATTAAAAAAGGCTAAATAGGAAAAACAGAATTTAAGTGTCTTCAATTTCTTGCATTTTCTAGAAATGGATAAAACACAAATTTTGAGTAGGCACTAATAATTCAAAAGTTTATGTTGTAATTCCTAGGTTAAACAGTAAAAAAAGAGAAAAATAATGTACAACTCATAAGTCAATAGATGGGAAAATGGAATGATAACTTTAAAAAAGATTAATCAAAAGGAAGACAACTAAAGAGAAAAAAAAGAACAGATGGGGCAAACAAAAAACAAGTAGCAAGATGGTAGATTTAAACTTAAAAATATCAGTGATAAATTGTCTGTAAACAAACTACATATTTCAGATCTGATAAAAATAAAAATGCACATTCAGTTTATGAGTCACACCTTAAACATAAATATGTAGAGAGGTTAAAAAATAAAAGAATGGAAAAAAAATATAGTATGCAAATATTAACCAAAATTTACCTACTCCTTTTCTATTACTATCAGATAAAGCAGACTTTAAGGCAACAAGCATTGTTAGAAATAATAAGAAATAATTTTTGTAACAATTATACATCTGTCTATACCCAATAGCAGTAAGACTACAAACTACAAATTATTGTCAATGTGAAAGATTTAAAACATTCCTTCAATAATTGGTAGAATAAGTAGACAAAGTCAGTACAAATGGAGAAATTTTGAACCATATTATTAACAAACTTTATTTAATATTTCAAAGTATTAATATAGCATATGTTCACTAGAAGAATAGACTACAAAAAAAGTAAAATTCTTAAATGTTTCCATATTAATTGCTGACTTTCTCACATAACGCATGTACTAAATGAATAAATCATGATGTAAATTATAAAATAATTTAATGGTATACAAAAATATGGCACATTAAAATTTATAGTATGCAGCTAAAACTGGCATAAAAGGACATTTGGCTTTACAAGCATATACTAGAAAAGATTTAAGTTTTCATTTTAGGATGCCAGGAAAATAACAGTAAAAGGGGTTTTCCCAGGAATGCAAGATTGGTTCCAAACTCATTTTATGAGGCCAGCATCACCTTGATCCCAAAACCAGACAAGGATCCCACCAAAAAAGAGAGCTATAGACCGATATCCTTGATGAACACAGATGCGAAAATACTCAACAAAATACTAGCCAATAGGATTCAACAGTACATTAAAAAGATTATTCACCACGACCAAGTGGGATTTATTCCAGGGCTGCAAGGATGGTTCAACATCCGCAAATCAGTCAATGTGATACAACACATCAATAAAAGTAAGAACAAGAACCATATGATACTCTCAATAGATGCTGAAAAAGCATTTGACAAAGTGAATTCAAAGCCATCTATGAAAAATCATCAAAGCCATCTATGAAAAACCCACCGCAAATATCATTCTCAATGGAGAAAAACTGAAAGCTTTTCCGCTAAGGTCAGGAACACGACAGGGATGTCCATTATCACCACTGCTATTCAACATCGTACTAGAGGTCCTAGCCTCAGCAATCAGACAACAAAAGGAAATTAAAGGCATCCAAATCGGCAAAGAAGAAGTCAAATTATCACTCTTCGCAGATGATATGATACTATATGTGGAAAACCCAAAAGACTGCACTCCAAAACTGCTAGAACTTATACAGGAATTCAGTAAAGTGTCAGGATATAAAATCAATGCACAGAAATCAGTTGCATTTCTCTACACCAACAGCAAGACAGAAGAAAGAGATATTAAGGAGTCAATCCCATTTACAATTGCATCCAAAACCATAAGATACCTAGGAATAAACCTAACCAAAGAGACACAGAATCTATACTCAGAAAACTATAAAGTACTCATGAAAGAAATTGAGGAAGACACAAAGAAATGGAAAAATGTTCCATGCTCCTGGATCGGAAGAATAAATATTGTGAAAATGTCTATGCTGCCTAAAGCAATCTACACATTTAATGCAATTCCTATCAAAGTACCATCCATCTTTTTCAAAGAAATGGAACAAATAATTCTAAAATTCATATGGAACCAGAAAAGACCTCGAATAGCCAAAGGGATATTGAAAAAGAAAGCCAACGTTGGTGGCATCACAATTCCGGACTTCAAGCTCTATTACAAAGCTGTCATCATCAAGACAGCATGGTACTGGCACAAAAACAGACACATAGATCAATGGAACAGAATAGAGAGCCCAGAAATAGACCCTCAAATCTATGGTCAACTAATCTTCGACAAAGCAGGAAAGAATGTCCAATGGAAAAAAAAGACAGCCTTTTCAATAAATGGTGCTGGGAAAATTGGACAGCCACATGCAGAAAAATGAAATTGGACCATTTCCTTACACCACACACAAAAATAGACTCAAAATGGATGAAGGACCTCAATGTACGAAAGGAATCCATCAAAATCCTTGAGGAGAACACGGGCAGCAACCTCTTCGACCTCTGCCGCAGCAACATCTTCCTAGGAAACAACGCAAAAGGCAAGGGAAGCAAGGGCAAAAATGAACTATTGGGATTTCATCAAGATCAAAAGCTTTTGCACAGCAAAGGAAACAGTTAACAAAATCAAAAGACAACTGACAGAATGGGAGAAGATATTTGCAAACGACATATCAGATAAAGGACTAGTGTCCAGAATCTATAAAGAACTTAGCAAACTCAACACCCAAAGAACAAATAATCCAATCAAGAAATGGGCAGAAGACATGAACAGACATTTCTGCAAAGAAGACATCCAGATGGCCAACAGACACATGAAAAAGTGCTCCATATCACTCGGCATCAGGGAAATACAAATCAAAACCACAATGAGATATCACCTCACACCAGTCAGAATGGCTAAAATCAACAAGTCAGGAAATGACAGATGCTGGCGAGGATGCAGAGAAAGGGGAACCCCTCCTACACTGTTGGTGGGAATGCAAGCTGGTGCAGCCACTCTGGAAAACAGCATGGAGGTTCCTCAAAATGTTGAAAATAGAACTGCCCTATGACCCAGCAATTGCACTATTGGGTATTTACCCTAAAGATACAAATGTAGTGATCCAAAGGGGCACATGCACCCGAATGTTTATAGCAGCAATGTCCACAATAGCCAAACTATGGAAAGAACCTAGATGTCCATCAACAGATGAATGGATCAAGAAGATGTGGTATATATACACAATGGAATACTATGCAGCCATCAAAAGAAATGAAATCTTGCCATTTGCAACAACATGGATGGAACTAGAGCGTATCATGCTTAGCGAAATAAGTCAAGCAGAGAAAGACAACTATCATATGATCTCCCTGATATGAGGAAGTGGTGATGCAACATGGAGGCTTAAGTGGGTAGAAGAATAAATGAAACAAGATGGGATTGGGAGGGAGACAAACCATAAGTGACTCTTAATCTCACAAAACAAACTGAGGGTTGCTGGGGGGAGGGGGTTTGGGAGAAGGGGGTGGGATTATGGACATTGGGGAGGGTATGTGATTTGGTGAGTGCTGTGAAGTGTGTAAACCTGGTGATTCACAGACCTGTACCCCTGGGGATAAAAATATATGTTTATTAAATAAGAAAAAAAAAAAAAAAAAAGATAGCTAACATTTTTCCAGATTCTACCATACTGATAAATATTTTTAAAAGAATTTTCTCCCAAGATTTACACATCCATCTCTATAGAAAAAAAGAAAGGAAGAATATAAAGGAGGAGGAGGAGGGGGAGGAGAGGAAGAAGAAAGGAAGAGGGAGGAAGCATAGAAGGGGGGAAGGAGCAGAGGAAGGAAGGAAGGCAGGCAGGCAGGTAGTCAGTCAGAAAGAAAGAAATCCACTGAGAAGAAAATTTCTAATTCTTCAAGGCCACCAAGGAAGACTCCATAGTGTCTACTATAAAATAATCATATTTTCACAAAAATAATTGTATAGAATTAATTAGCTTACAACACCCTTTTCTACGGAGTGTAACATTTGATATTTACAATAAGCTTGTTACATTGGTGTGGCAGGAATTAATCCCATTTTAGAAATGAAATTACTGAAATCAGACAAGTTAAATGACTCGCCTAAAATCAGATGGATAATTAATGTTGAAAACATGACTCAATTCCTCTGATAATAAATTCAATGTTCTTTTAACTGTATCTTGTGATCTGCCATGGTAATGTTCTATAATAAATAAAAAACATCAAATTGTTTTGCATAAGAAAAATAGAGTATTTCTTGACTATATATAACTAGTACTTGTATATCAGTATGAAGATTTATTTTGGTTTTCTACAGTTCTGGTTTTTACCACATTTGTCTGTCTGATCCTCAGACATATTGAAACTCTAGGGGGAATATTTCTAATGCCTCAACTGTCAGATTTTGAGGAGTGTTCTAGGTTCTTGCTTTACAATAAGCTAAGAAAGCCTTAACAGATTGCTAAGACTTATTCTAAATCCCAGTGCAAGGAGTCAGTAGATTGCCATTGGGACAGTGGGCAGCTCTGTTTGAAAATTATACCGTGCAGTCTACGGCCATACCACCCTGAACGTGCCCGATCTCGTCTGATCTCGGAAGCTAAGCAGGGTCGGGCCTGGTTAGTACTTGGATGGGAAAATTATACTGTGCAACGTTTCTTTAGCTTCACTGAATGTAGGAATCACTGTAAAGAACTTTAAAATGAAGATTCAAATGTACCATCTCTGATTGACCATATCATATTCTCTGGGGTTGGGGTTTAGAATTTACATTTCTTTTTTTTTTTTTTTTTTTTTTTTTTAGATTTTATTTATTAATTTGACAGAGAGAAATCACAAGTAGACAGAGAGGCAGCCAGAAAGAGAGAGAGAGGGAAGCAGGCTCCCTGCTGAGCAGAGAGCCCGATGCGGGACTCGATCCCAGGACCCTGAGATCATGACCTGAGCCGAAGGCAGCGGCTTAACCCACTGAGCCACCCAGGCGCCCAGAATTTACATTTCTTTTAAAGATTTTATTTATTTATTTGAAAGCGAGTGAAAGTGAGAGAGAAAAAAGAGGGAGAGGGAGAGGCAGACTCACTGCTGAGCAGGAAGCCCGATGCCGGTCTTGATCCTGAGACCCTGAGATCATGACTTGAGCCGAAAGCAGCCACTTTACCAACAGAGCTACCTGGGCACTCCTAAAATCTACATTTTAATAAGATCTTCTTATTTCTGGATTTAATACAGGTCATCATTAGAAACAATTCTCTGCTATATTTCTTTTTTGAATATGGAAAATTTAACCAAACAGTAAAAAGGCTTCAGAGTTTGAGTATACTCCCACAAAGAATAATTTTTACAAAATCGAGTCCTTTGAAGCATGAACACCGTTAACTCTTGTCCATCATTCTCCCCGAGGAGAGCATTATCTATTACATAGAAAAAGGTGTCAACTTAGAATGAGGATGTCGGCTGCCAATGAGCTGTGTGACTTTGACACCTTTGGTAAAGCAAAGGGAATAATCTACCTGGACCAGTGCATGTAATAGTTACAGCAATGAAATTGGATAATAGACATGAGAAAGCTTTGAAAACCAATTCTTTCAATGAAAGTGTATTCATTAAATTAGTTCTCAAACTTGACTTCGTATTAGAACCTGAGGAATCTTTCAGTTCCTGTTGCCCAGGCATTAGTAATATTTTAAAACTCCACAGTTGATCTCAAAGTGCAGCCAAGGTAAAGAAGAGTGGATTAGACCAATCTTTGCATTTTTACATTCTTGAGTGGTTCAAATTCATTAAAAATTACCAAGCATTGATAAATTCCTGCTGTCAGATCAATTCATCAGATTCTTGGGATCAACTCCTCTCTCACCACAAATCAGCAATGTTTTATGATGGGCATGAGCACAGCTGCCAAACAGGCCATTTTCTTATTGTCCTTCATCATCATTTTAGGTACTGGCTGAAGTTGGATTAAGGAAATTGGCAACCATGTCAGTAGAGTCTCAGGAAAACAACCGCCATACTGCATATTGCCATAGGGGAAAAGATCAACCCTTCATTTCTGGGAATGCTTAGTCACAAACCACATGTCATCAGACTTACCAACCACTCAGTTCCATTTCCCTTTAGGTGAGACTGAGTCACTTTTCTAGAACGATCACAGCAGTAGAAGATGGCGGAAAGAAGAAATGTGTTACCAACACGGGGATAAGGATAGCTTATCTCACTTAATTTATTCAACGCTCATGCCTCTAGGTACAATTAGTTCAGAAAACCATTAAATTATTCAGGCACCAGCCTAGATAAGGTCCTTTACCTCATAAAAGATTCATTTAAGTTTAAGGGAGGCAATGGTTTGTTTCTGATAGAGATCAACACATAATCCCCAAACCTATCTGAAATTAAGAAGTGCCATGTGACTAAGGGAGCATGTCAAACCAGAATGACCTGGCAGAATTTATCACTCTCAGCCTTCTGATCACTTCAAAGAATTAGGACCTGCAACATTGCTCCAAGTTTCTCCATATTTACCTGCACCTGAGCCTCAAATTTACAATCCATTCCCTTCACTGTTCTGGCAACTTGGAAACATCCCCAAGCCCCAAAACCCCAAAACACCACCACTACCACCATCACCCCCACCACCATTAACTCTCATTGCAACATCACGAAATAGCTGCTCTCTTTTACAGAGTCTTCTCTTAAAATTTAATTCCAGCTGGGAATGCAAAGAACTACAGTTGACTGCAGTCTTAATCTGGCTATATAGTTGTTAGCAGTTTACATATCGTTTCTGAGCCTCATTTTCCTCATCTGTGAAATGGAGCTAGGAATTCTGATTCAATGAGGTGTTGGGAGCCTTCAATGTCAGGAAAATGTGAACGGAGCCACTTTCTACACTATAAACCCATTATGAATGAGATGATTATTATCATTATCGAGATACCCAGTTAGATGCCCAAAGACTTTCTCTCTTCATTTGGAATATTATCCTAACATCCTGTCTCCTAAAGGGGTCCCAGTGTATCAGGATCTGAAAAAGGATGCTTTCTGTGTTTGAAACTCTGTGGTCCCTTTTGTGCAAGGTGAAGACAGGATGACATAGAATAAGAATATTGGATAATTTCAGAAGATCTGTGGTTTACACTTTGTTGTTATTAGTAATTTAAGATTTCTGACTTCCTGTTTTCTTACCTGTGAAAATGGGGAATAAGAGATCTACCCGAAAGACTTGTTTTAGGATTTACATGGGGAAATATACATGAAAGTGTTTATAAGTCATATTTTTAAACTATGTGAACATTGGATGATGATGGATGATAATGGTTCTTAAACATTCTGATCTGGTCTACAATGTCCATACAATTTCTGAGATAATCATTTCAACTATTTGGGGTTGGGTGTTTATAATATTGTATTTTTAGGATCCAGAGATGGGGTGGTGTAGAGTCAAAGTGAATGATCCTTGAATAGTCCCAAACCCACCTTCACATATTCACATTCATGCCACTTACTTCAGCACGAGTCTGGCTTGCTACTTCCCCCCCTGCTTCTAAGACACACCCAGCATTCTCCAACATCTCTGCTAATCCCTTCTTCTCTGACATGACTTTGTTTTGCTCCCTGAAAGTAATTTTTAACACAGCTTTTGTCTTTAACCCTTTTTTTCTTCTCTTTCCACACTTCTTTTTTTTTTTTTTTAATTAGAGATGCTTACTTAGTTTCATAGCTTTGACTAACATGCATTTATCAGAAATGTATCAGCCAACCCTGGTGTTTACACAGGTAACTTCTAAATCTCCATCCTTAGTATTTTAATTTCTCTTCTTTTCTACTTTCATGGTTGAAACTCCATGGTAGACAACACAAATTCCCAAAAGCACTAAAACTAACACATAAATGGAAACATGAAACAACCTGTAGGAGGCCTAACCCAAATCATCTCCCACAATGACTTTTTTTCACCTCCTGCTCTTCTTGTTAGGGGTCCCAGAACTTTCCAGGTTGTAAATGCATTTTTAATTTAAGTGGTTGCCAAATTTTGACAACGTCTCTTCCCTGCTATTTCTCAGACACATTCTCTCCTCTGCATCCCCCTTGAAAAAAAATTTAATTCATATCATCACTCCTTCTGCCCCAGATTACTGTATAGGTGCAGTTAGATCTCCATGATTTCAGAATCTTTTTTTCTTATTCATCCTGCTCAGATGCTGTCAGACCACTGTTCTCAGCCAACTGCGGATGGAAGTATGATGATTCGATTTGCTGATATATTCCTGAAAATTTTTGCATTTGTGTTCATAACTGTTAACTACCTTTCGATACATAGATTTGAAACTGCAGTTGTAACTGCATGATGGAATTATTTCAAGTAGTGTGCAACTCAGTGTGGATTCATTTATCTAGCCTACAAACAACTCAGGAACATTGACTCTCATTTTCGTTTTTGTGTTATCCAGAATGCAGCAAAGTGTGTGACAGATAGTCATACATTAATAAGTGTTCATGCAGTCCGCTGACCAACTGAATGATTAATTGTATGATAACTAAGTGCATTTAGCCCTCATGTACATTATGCCTGGAACTGGGTTGGCTAGTGAGGACTGAAGGTAAATAAACCTGACTCTGTCCAAATGGGCATGGCTGGATATTAAATGAATCACAATAACTTAGAATTGTTATAAATACAGTAAGTACCCTAACTTCAGAGTATTGATAAATGTAAAAATGGATCAATGAGCAAAATCCTTGTTTGAAAGCTAATTCTCTATAATGAAAAACCAGTTTTCCAGTAGATAATCGGGGTTTTCAAAGAGCATCATTTAAAAGTGAAATGTTTACCTAGCTCACAAATAAAAGGGTTAAAAAGGGCAGCTTGTGGGGATTTTTGTGAGTGTGAGTGTGGGACTTTTCTTTACTTCCGTCATCAGTCATTTTAATTTAGTTCTTTCCTCATGTCTCCATTTCACCACCGACATTGATCTAAACTCCATAGTAAACAATGACACGGATACTCAGAGTACGAGCAAAGGTCTGGTAAGAGGTGTTTGCAGTAACAAAGGGACGACAAATGTCTATTGTGGGTTTTACTATTCAAGGGCCACAAAGAGCCTTGTCACAGGAATCTGAAGCATAGAGGCAGATAGAAAGTAGTTATTTAAGAATTAAAAAGGTATTGGGTGGGGTTAGTTGTTTATAAAGATATTCCTTCATTCAGGATGTCATTCACTGAAAAAATGTTTACCAACTTCTTAGTATGTGCTGGCCTCTATGCTAAGCACATCAGAGATGAGTAAACCATGGTGTGTATGCCTTCAAGGAACACACAGTCCATGGGAGAAGGTAGGTATGCACATAGATAAGTAGCAGCGTCTAGCATAACATGGGTGCTCTTCTTCTTTTTTTTTTTTTTTTAAGATTTTATTTATTTATTTGACAGAGAGAGAGAGAGATCACACGTAGGCAGAGAGGCAGGCAGAGAGAGAGGGGGAAACAGGCTCCCCACTGAGCAGAGAGCCTGATGTGGGCCTCGATCCCTGTGATCATGACCTGAACCAAAGGCAGAGACTTTAACCCACTGAGCCACCCAGACGCCCCAACATGCTCTTGTAATTACTTACTTATTGACCAGCCATCTCTTGCCTATCGATACAGTTCTAGGTAATTGAGATATAGCACTGAACCAAGAAAAGACAAAAGTGCCTGACCCCAGATTACTTTTATTCTAATAGGGTAAGAATTTAAAGGTTCTGAGAGAGAGAGAAATTCTAATACAGATAAAATGAGAAATGCAAATAAAATGATACTAGCATCCCAGGAATGAGAGAGCTGTTACATAGGATTGGGGAGGGTCAAGGAAGGTGAGCCATAAGTTACAGTCCCAATTTATGTTGTTCTTTTGTCTCTTCTTTTTTTGGAGATTCAAAAGAAATGCAATTCAAGCAGAAAAGAACAGGTGAGTCATATTCTTCAGTGAGGCAGACGGGTGTGTGTGTACTGGATCATTAAGCCTTTATTGTGGCTGGATGAGCTGAGTATGTGGCTGGTAATATGGAGACACAAAGTTGGAGAGTTACAAGAGAGCCTAAGGACTTCAAGTGCATGACAGTGTAGCTTGGATTTTGTCTTAAAGGCAGAAGAAAACTAGCAGAGATTTTAAAACAGAAGAATGATGTTATTAGGGTGGTGTTTTCAGAACGATGGATATGGTAGTATCACTGAGGACAAGAAGAAGGGATTCGAAGCCAAGACATCTTTCTGTTAATTTAAAATAGCAAATAAATGTGCATCTGGACCTATTTTAGTCTAAGAACTGAAGCTGACATTTGTCTTCATGGGCTATGCATCAAAGTTTGTGATCTTAGAGAAAGCACCAAGATATTAGAGAAGAATATTCTGGAAAGGCTTCACTGACTCCTTTCACATTTATAAAGTTCCTGAGGAAGTTCTGCTTTCTCTAGGGAATAAATAACATTCAGGAGGAGGGTTTCAAAGTCCTCACCACCTGCTGAGTCATGGGTGGCAATGGGTCCAAGCTCAAACAGTGTGTGAACCTGATGGCTTTACCTCGAAGCTCGTATCTGCCTCTGTGAAAAGGGAAGACATTTTGACTTCCCAAGTATTTCACTCCTTTTCATTTAAGAAGTTATTCCTGCCCCTTATTTTTTATCTCTTTGAGCTGAAATGATAAAATGGGGAATGAATAGAAGATACCACGGCTTTGCTTGTCATACTTATTGTCAGGAGAGGGAGAAACTGAGGAGAAACAATACAGACAAGGTAGTAACAGGCATTTAACTGTCTCCCAAGGGTGCCAAACAGGAAAGTTGACACCCTCATACATACCCAAGGCCAGGGTAAGTTGGGAAATAAGAAAAAACAAAATCAAAGCAAAAGATAAGACACAAGGAATAACAACATTAAAAAACACACAAACACCCAGGTGGCTGTTAAGTTGTTCCCAGCCAGCTTAGTGTAAAAATATATCAAGTAACTGAATTGGCAGATGGAGGGGAAGAATCACCTGAAGCCTGCTTAGGCTAGGTCTCTGACACAGCCTTGTAGGGAGAACATCCTGGAGCCTTGTGTGAAAGAGCTTGGCTTTTTCTTTTTCTTTTCTTTTTTTTTTTTCTTTCTTTCTTTCTTTTTTTTTTTCTTTGTTTTTTGGGGGGGGGGGGGTTCCTGATATTGCTCAACTCCCTTCCCCCGCCCTTCCTCTCTATCTATTCACTGGACTACTTTGGGAGTACCAAACTTCCTGTGGGTTTTAGGTATGGAGAAACTTCCAAGACAACTTTATAGAATGATGTGGCTGTGGAGAGCTACAGAATAATTGGGAAATGATACTAATTTTCAAAAGCCGGATTATTTACTCTGCCTTAGTTGTTCTATTTACTTAGGCACATTCGTTGCTCTGGCATGCTTTTCCCTGTGTGGTGAACTTCTGGTCATTCCTGAAGACCCAGTTGGGATTTAGGTCCCAGGTGAAGCTTTCATTTTCCTTCTCAGCCTAAAGCTACTCTTGATTTTGTAATTCCAAGGCTTTTGTATATATTTTCATTTTTAAACATTATAAGGCATTTAATATTTAATATCTGTCTTTCCCTCTAACTAGACCTGAGGGTTAGAGCTGTCTGACTTAACTTTGTTTTCCCCACAGCAAATAACATAGCCCTTGATCCATTAGGGTCTGACAAATAAAATAAACAAATGTGTAAATGAATTGATTGATCTCTTGCCTTCTCTTCCTGTCACTATACCTGTAACTAGTACTTTCTAGAGTACTTTGAGGACCTGCCCCTCCCATGCACCATCTTTGGGGCTCATCCCGTGGGAATTTGCCTGGCCTTTGCCATATAGGTCTTCTCTCTTTTTTTGGCTGGCAAGTGATCAGACCTGGGTGTTGGAAGTCAGGTTTACCACTGAGTCACAGTGCCTCTGGGCACTGTGGTTCTACTCCGTGTGAAAGGTCTTTCTGCAGCATTCTTGCAAGGTGAGCTTTCTAATTAGCTTTCCCTTATAAGGTGCCAGAGGGGACGATTGGTCAGCATTGGGGCCCACAGATGGGGAAACAGTGGCCAGCAGATTTTGCCTAAGGCTCTTGGGTGGGCTGGAGGCTCACGGTTAACATGTGGTGAGAATGGAATGACTCAGTGTTCTATTTCCCACCCTGGGTGTCCTCACCCATCAGCTCTCTTCACTCCGCCAGGCCTAAACCTCAAGAACATGGAACAGAATGACATGAATATGTGAGCTACTGGCTACATTCTGCTTTGATACGAGGACACACAGGTTATGTGACTGTCTTTAAAGGGCTAGAAGAGTAGAGTATCCTTCACTGACTCTCTTAGATTTTTTGCTTGGGATTCTCCCCAGGCAAAGCATACCTGGAGGCCTAAGAATTTACAGAATCTTAGAGAAATGGAGTAATAACTGAATAGCACTAACACTCTCACACACTATGCCTTTTGACTATTAAAAAGACTTGTATTCCACTGTATACAGCCTTATGAAATACAAAGTTTAAATGATACCACTTTAGGTTAAAATTAATATGATTATTTTTTAATTAATTAAATAATTTAATTTAATTTAATTTAATTAATAAAAGTAATTAAAATTACTTTTGTGTTAAAAATGGGAAAACATTAAAAAAAAGTTTACTTGTAATCTTACCATTTAAAAATAACTACTGTTGGTTTTAAGGATTTCTACTCTATGTATTTTCAGCATAGTTCTGCATAGCATAAGGAAAGGATAATCATAATCCTTGACTAATGGGTTACAGGGGTTAAGACTATAAGGTGCCTAGAAGAGTGGTTTAAGAATGGAAGGATTAAGTAGTCTGATCATTTACAATGTGTTACTGGCTCCATCTTAAAATTTCTATTGATCCTCAGTTTTTCTCACCAAAGAAGGCAAGAGAACTCAAAGCCAATGTCAGCGCTATCTCAAAGCCGTGAGATGAAAGCTGATCTTTAAATTCCAAGTATTAGTGTGATGGAAAATTCATGTACATTTAATGGGTAAAGACACCAGCTAAATTAACCTTTAACTTTAAAACATGCTTCCAGGATGAAGTAAGGGACTATTTAATGAATTATTTGCTTGATCCATATCCCTTTCCATTTGGCCCCAAATTTCACAGACTAAGAAGGGAAAGGCCAGGCTGGGAAGTGGGGAAGTAGCTCCAAAGACAGTGAACCGAGTGGATCGGCTATCATTTTGACCCAAAAATAGTCAATGAATGGATCATGACATCAACCAGTCGTGCACTAATAGTTAGCTGTAGCATAAAAGTTAGTTTTCTGCTTTCACGTCTCATGATTTGAACACCCATCTTCTGTGGGACTCACGTCCTCACCTCTGATGCTCAGACATTGTGACAAGGAACAAGGGAACTCCACCTGGAATAGGCAGAGTGTGAGGGAGCTGAGATGATGTCCACTCGTGGTCAGAGGGATGAATGGCCTCCACCTTCAGTACACTCACCTCCGGACTGGGAAAGTGGCTGAGATCAGTGGGTTCTCATCTTTTCATCTCTGGTTTGTGATCTCTTGAGATTTTTTTTTTTAATTACTATGTATTTATTTTGGTTAGAAGTTTCCTTCTATTTAGGAGGAACCTCGATTAGGTTGGGAGATGGGGGGCAGGCAGAGGAACCAGATTAGGGCCTGGAAGAAAAAGGCCCAAGCCAACAGCACTGGCTTAGTCCTGGGCTCTGGGCTCAGGGAGAGAGAGAAATTTCCTATATCTACTACTTGGTGTAGAACCAAGTTTAAGGTGAAAACCAACAGGCTCGCAGGGCAGAAGTTCCATCCAGGAATAAACACGGGGCATGAGCTGGGTCATTCTTCATAGTGTGTCATATTGTGGATTGGCAACAAATGACAGAAGACACCTCTGGTCTGTAATTTATACACATACCTGAACACTGTTGTTTAAACGGAACTCTGTGGAGGGACAGTGACAGAGATGATGGGAGTGACTCTAATTACTCCTAGCCTATGGGGTGTGGTCTGTCTGCCCCTTGACAGGCATCGTCTCCTCTACAACCCTGTAAGATCAGTGTTGTATATTCACTTGTGTGGATGAGAAAGATGATGTTCACATTGAATGTGAACCAGTCTCCCAAGATCACCCAGCTCCTTTGTAACTGGGCCAGAAAATGGGGATTTCCCAGCCTGTGAATGGTCTTTCATTACTTGCTTTCCTGGTTCTAGGTGAGAGTCTTGCATTTGGTCCATTGTCTCTGCTACAGCCCCTCAGCAGAGAATGCAGGGTGCAAAGCCTGGGGTTTCTGGAGACTTCTGCACCTCAAGGGTCAGGGCTGCCGAGACCTCAGGAACAGATCCAGCTTCACCAGGTGGCAGAGCTGGGGGTGTAGTGCAGCACAGGCTGCAGCCCGAAGGAGAGCATGCGCCCTCTTCAATGGCAAATTATTTCCCGAGGTGTCCTTGAAGCAGAGGGGAGGTGGGGGGAGGTGAGGGAAGAAGGGCTGGGGGAGAGGGGCAGCAGGGCGGGGCCTGGGTGGGATGCAGGAGGCCTACAGCTATTTCCTGTCTATGTCAGGGCAGATCAGAGCTCACTTACCTGCCTTCAGCCCCAAACAAGTACTTGTGTTATTATTATTAGAAAAGAGATTACCTTTCAACAAAAGTGGCACCAATATCCCGCCACCCTGAGTAAAAGCAGGATAAAGATGAAACGATTTTTCTCTCCCTTCTGTCCCACGAAGCCGATGCCCCCTCCGCCCCCCCGGAAATGGCCCTCTCCCAGCAGCACTCCAGGAAGGCAGTGGAGCTGAGACCAGGACTGGCTTCCCCATGGGGGGTGAGGAGGGGAGCAAACGTGACAGTTAACTACATCAGCCCGATTAGTGACGGGGCCCTCACCTTGGGACCTGCCTGCCTACCTCTGTCTGGAAAAGGGCCCCTGGGCCTTGGTGGGGAAGCTGGTGAATTGGGAGGTAAATGTCAGCGGTGACCTCCCCTCACAGCCCTCTAGCCTTGGGGATAAGAGCGCGAACTGGAGACGGGACCAATCTGTTCCAGCACCGTCTGCGAAGCGGCCTGCCCATCCTCATGGTTTTTAGATCATTCCATTGGGCGGGAACAACAGTCTTCCCTCAGCACCTCGTGAGGGATCAGAGGTGGTGCCTTATCAGATTGTGCCTTGGGTAATGAGGTTGTGTTGGCCCTATCTCCATGGAACAAGGACGAAGGACAGGGCCCTGTCTGTGGAGGTCGGAGGTGGGCCAGGGAACGGGCAGCTGTTTTCCTTGGCTCCACACTCTCACTTTCCACCCTCACAGGGAATCCGAAGTCTGGGCTCCAAGGCAAAATCTAATGGCCCACTGAACGGCCCACTGAGTGAGCTGCTTAAATTCTCTGAGCTTCGGTTTTGTATTTGTTAAAAAATGTGATTCTGCGAACTTTAGTGATGGAGAACACCCCGTGCTTGGCAGGGTGGTGGGGGAAGGGGGGCGTGGTTACAAAGGGCAGCCTGTGGAGGGTACTCGGTCCGGTGGCAGCCGCGGGGCCTGCTGCCATTGTCAAGACCCACAGAACTGTACCCCGAAAAGGGTGTGTACATTTACAACATAAATCACAAGAGAGTGATGAAAATAACTTTTCCCAAGTCAGTCACAAGGATAAAGAGGATAAACATCTTGAGAGTACCTGGCACAGTGAAGGGCTCGTGTATGTCCCAAATATATAACATGTTTCTTTTTTTTTTTTCTCCTTTCTTTCAGAAGCTTTTTTCCTCTTCCATAAAATGGGCATCAACATATTACTTCTTACAAACCAAACAAGTCTTCACTTCTTCACAAGCATGGTGAAATGATAATATGAGACTATGAATACAAATTCCTTACCAGGGCTCAAGAGGTAGCCGTTCAATCATTCAGGCATGCATTTGTTCATTCACATTTTTAAATGCCTTTGCTGTGTTAGGTCCAGTTGGAAGCCCCACTGGATCAGCATAATGTGAGCCAGTTCCAGTCCTAATGCAGGTCCCAGTCCAGGAAGAGAGTTAGACATGAAAGCAGTATAGTGAATGCTACGTAGGTGAAGCCCCAGAGGCTTTTGAACATTTCTAAGGGCATATTCGGTAACCCCTTACATAAATATGTTCTGAAATGAGGTTTGGAAGACAAGAAGGAGATGGCCCAAGAAGCAGCTGGGAAGAGGAATGGTACTGTAGGTTGAGGAAACTATATGTAGAAAGATCTGGAAGTGAAGAAGACCAAGGCTCATTCCAGAACAGAACATCTTACAGGCTGGTTGTGGTGGGGATGGATCGTTTTGAAGATTCAAGCCTTGGCCCTGGTCTGGACTACGTAACTATTGAGAAGTCTTCTAGTCCCATGAGTATATATTTCCATGACCACCCTTGGCTCCCTCTTGGCACCCACTTGGAGGCAACTGGAGCCTTGATCTTCTTTTCTCTTTAAGTATCTGGGGATAGTTAAGTGAGTATGACCTTGTAGATTCCTTGCATTGGCTTTTGTATATCACCCGGCCTCAGCCTGAGGTTTTCACCACCAGGTGGGAGGTAGCAGGAGTGATGGAAGGGATTCAAATCCTCTAAGGCTGCTAGATGATGTCAACCCAATTACCAGAGACAGCACTATCTGCCTGGTGATGGCCCTCAGGGATTTGCACCTGGGGGATCTGGGTGGAATTCTTTGATGTGACACTTGGCTGGCAGAAGTTCGGTTCCTCCCTGGCTCTTCTTTCCTCTCCTGGAAAGGAAGCAGCATCAGCAGTGGGACGGAGGCCCCATGACCTTAATAGAGTTGCAGCAATTCCAAGGAAATCCTGCAGATGTAGGTATTCTGCTGGATTCATGCTTAAAGGTGAGGTCTCCTGTTCTACCCTGATGTACCACGGTAGATAGACTAGCTACTAAAAGCTTCTGGGCTATTTATAAATAGCCCTTTCCCCAGCCTGGCCCCCCAACCACCCCAAACCCTGCCACCCTAAGCACCTCAATCCCTTTTCTAGAACCTCTGGAATAGCCTCATAATCCAGCAGCTGTTGGGGTAAATCCTGCCATGAAGGACGTTGCTCAGATCTTGCCCCAGCACTTTCTTTGCTCTGATGGTTAAAGGACAATTGTCAATATCACTTCTCTAAAAGACAGAGGACAGGGGCGCCTGGGTGGCTCAGTCTGTTAAGCATCTGCCTTTGCCTCAGGTCATGATGCTGGGGTCCTGGGATCGGATCCCCACAAATCGGGGAGTCTGATTCTCCTTCTGCCCTCTTCCTATTCATGCTCACTCTCTCTCTCACTCTCCAATAACTAAATTTTTAAAAAATAAGTAAAAATAAAAGAGAGAGGACAACTGGTCAACTGACTTCCCTAGGCAAATCATTTCTTCTTTCTGGATTTCTATTAGTCAATAAAAATAAAAATTATTATCATTTTATTAGGGATGTGGGGTTTTTAGACTTGTTGATTTCTCAGATCTTTTCCACCCTTAACATGTACATTTACGAAGAAATTCAGGATCCTATATCTGTGGTCTCGCTGGTTCCAGAACATGTTCCAGGGGAAGGCACTGATAGTCTGCACCTGATATTTGTAGGAACTTCTCAGAATGATAGATTCACAGCCCTTCAAGCTGGGGGCACCCTGGAGTCCACCCAGAAGGCTATTTGGAATGTTCTAGGGAGACCACGGAGGCAAATGAGTGGGGTGAGCAGACGGGGCTCCAACGTCCAGACTCCTGCTTCAACCCAAGCAGCCTGATTTTTCCTAATTTATGCAGTAGTACTTGTCCAAAGATTTTCTTTAAAAATGTTTCTATGTCTAGGGAACAAATCCTTAAATCATGCCTTGGCAAGCTGTTTTCACTATTGTTTTGACAAGATTATTTAACGTCTTGGAGCATCAGTTTCCTTAGCTGTAAAATGGAACCAACGGTACTAAAAAAGCATTTAAAAGGTTTGGTGGCATGACAAAGCATTCTGTCATGAACTAGGGGTTTGTTATTTATTAGCTGGGTCTAAATCCAATCCGTGTTTACTTCCTTGAGGTGGGATCCGAGTTCCCAGAGCTGCTCTGAGAAGACTCAGATGTATGGTAAATGTCCACATACATTGGCACGCATGCGTGCGCGCGCGCGCGCACACACACACACACACACACACACACACACACAGGTACAACTTCTGGAACTGCCAAGAGCTTTTTAAAAATGTAACAATTATATTTGCAATACTTGCTATTGCTGTGTTACCAAACAAGATGACAACAGCAAAAACTTATTCAACCGCAGCTGCAGAGGGCGATCACGCCGATAAGCGCCACAACACAGGGGATTTGGTTACTGCAGAATAACTGGCTGGCGTTCCCGGGCTCAGGTTTGTAGCCACACAGTAGCCGTACAGGGGAAGCTGAATAACCGGTCCGGTCCGGTGCCTCACACGCAGGGTGTGGTGGCTGCAGCACCCGAAGAGTCTGCTTTAAATGGACTCACCCAGCCCTTGCTCCCTCCTTCTAAGTACCCTCTGCAAGACGGTGGCTGCCTTGTTTCTCCCACCTGAGATAGCACGGTAATAGGTAAAAAGTGTGTGCATCTTAATTTCAATTACTTCCCATTTCTGAAGGGCTGATGCATTTCCAAAGGGAACAGCCTAGAACCTCCTAGAATCTCCCTCTATTAAACCCTCTGTTCTCATATGACTAATTCGAGAATCCACCCACTCTGGGGGCCATTTGGTGGGTGTGAAGAAAGATTTGCAAACAGCGTTCTAATCACAAATTGTATCAGTGCAGATCTTTGTAATCTGATGGGGATTGGCCCGCCCTTGGTGTCATTTTCCAGGCTCCTAAGACAATTTATCCCTGGGCTGAGGTTCAATGCTAGCGCTGTAATGAATTGTCTGTGTAAGCTCAGCTCAAGCATCTGCCCTCTTTGCATTTCCTCACGTACAGACTCCTCATGTCTCTTGTATGTATTGTATTTTTTCCCCCAGTTGTAACTTGCACAATGCTTCTTCATCTGTTAATGTTTTCTGGCTTTCAAACCCAGTTTAATAACTTCATAACTTTAATAACTTTAGATTCTGCTTCTTCCCTAATATTGACTGGTGGGCTTGGAGAATACCACTGCCTGTACCGTCCTTAAAGAACACTGAATCCAATGCCTTTACGCCATGGTTGGAGAAAATAAGAGCTGGAGGGCGAAAGAACCCAAATCCAGAGCAGCTAACCTAAAACTCGGATGCTGTGTCAGGTGTTCTGCCTACTATGTGCCTTCACTCCTTCACTTAATCATGTATGCTTGCCTTCAGTAAGTATTTCTTGAGTTCTGCTCTGTACCATGTACAATTTTTAAAGTCTGGAAATAAACAGTAATGCATAAAATTCCTGCCCTAGAAACTACATATGGAGTGGAGGAAGACATGTAGACAAAATAATTTAGGTGAACTGTAAAGAGGTGGTCAGTGTTGCGAAATACTATAGCAGAGAGGGGATGTCAACTGCAAGAGTTCAAGCATAAGGAGAGGTCCCAGAAGACCTCCCGAAGAAGGGGAGCTTTCATCTGATTGCTGGATGACGGTGGGGGGTGGGGTGAGCTGTGTGAACAGCTGAGGGAAGAAAGATACAGGTGTAAACAGCAGTGCCTACAAAGTGCGTGCAAAGGCCCTGAGCCAAGAATATGCTCGGCATGTTCTAGGAGCAGTAAGGACTGTTTTCCAGTGGAAAACAGTAGAAAACCAGGTGGAAAACCAGTGAAAGGTTTTGAGCAGAGGAGTGACATGGGCCGGCTTATGATTTGAAAGGATGACTGGCTTTTGTGTTGAGTGCACTGAACAGTGCACTGAACAGTGGAAGCAGGGAGAGAAGTTAGGAGCCTGCTGCATTCATTCAGGGAGAGACAAAGGTTACTTGGACCTGCGTGGAGAAAGAGGAGGTGGCACTAAGACAGCTAATGTGGAAAGCAGGGAAGATGGACGTGAAGTCAGTAATTAGGAAATCGAGAAATGTCCTGGAAGAGAACAAAAGCTGGAGCCCAACTACGCAGCAGGAAGACTGGACTTAGCTTAGTGCCATAGCAGGTCAGAGGGGGGTTCCTGGAGGAAGAAACATCCAAAACTAGAATGGACATGGGCTGTAGGGTGACGAGCTGTCCAGGTTTGCCTGGGGCCATCCTGTTTTTAACACTCTTAACTCTTTCCCCTCACCTCTTGGGACCTGGGACAGTTGGCTGCACTGCCTGCCTCAGTGAGCTAGTGGAGCCTGGAGAGCCGGAAGCCTGAAAGCTGAGAGTGCTCCAGACAGAGAGAACAGAGGGCAAACACCCGAAAGCCAAGAGAGAACAGAGTGTGGGGTGGATCACCGGGAGGAGAGGCTGTAGACAGGGGCCCTGATGCGTCTGGTTCTGTAAGCCTTGAAAATAAAACAGCCACAGAATTTGTTTTGATGTCAGCAGAAGGGTTTTGTTTTTTGTTTGTTTGTTTTAAAATTTTATTTATTTATTTATTTGAGATAGAGAGAGATTGAGCTAGCCCACAAGCTGAGCGGGGAGAGGCAGAAAAGAACAAGCAGGCTCTCTGCTGAGTGGGGAGCCCGACATGGGGCTCAATCCCAGAACCCTGAGCCTAAGGCAGAGGCTTAACTCCCGGAGCCACCCAGGTGCCCCAGCAGAAGGGTTTTAAACAAGGAGTGGTAACACTAATGATTCGGTAGTTCTCTCTCTCTCATTTTCTTACTTGTAAAAGAGCTATAAAAAAGACCTATATCATTTATAAGTTTTTAATCCCAAGTGAAGAGTAAGAAATCCACAACCAGAGTAGGAAATAAATTTGTATTCCGGCCAAGTGTTCAACAGCAACCAGGAGTCCTCAGGGCCCATCAGGTCACCTTCTCTATGGGACCAGATTATCCCCCCAACCCTTTTCTCTGTTTGCTTTGATAACATTGTTTTTCCTAGGCTCAAAAATCTCAGACTCATGATTTTAATCTTCTTGGTGGCTCTGTGAGCCACCAACTCCTTATTTCTTTTTCTTCAACATGTCTCTCCTTAATCTTTTCCTCTTTGGTCCCATGGCTGCCAGTTGGATTCAGGCTATCCTCACATTGTGTCTGGGCGATAATGGACTAAGGAGTGTGCATGTGTGTGTCACAGAGGACAGCCGGTGTGGGTGTGGTGGAGGGTAATGAGATTAGGCTTCTCTGGGTGCGGGCAATGAGGAGATGTGTAGTCTATAGGGAATTTATTTATTAATTTAAAGATTTTGTTTATTTATTTGAGAGAGAGCACAAGCAGGGGGAGTGGCAGAGGGAGAGAGTGAGTGTACAAGTGGGGGAGGGGGCACAGGGAGAGGGAGAAGCAGGCTCCCCTCTAAGCAGGGAGTCCTACTCTGGTAGATCAGGGGAGCCTGAGACAAAGGCAGACACTTAACTGAATGGGCCACCCAGGTGCCCCATCTATAGGGAATTTAAAAACCAGTCGTTTTAAAAGTCAGTCGGCTTTGTTTCATTCCTACGTGCCAAGAATTAATGACAAACATAAAATCTCCTCCCCACTGGCATAGAGCACTCCCATCTGCTCTCCACCCCTGGCCTTAATTTCTGTAACATTTTCTTCATTGGTCTCCCTGATTCCTGTCCCTATCCTTCCAATCCCGTGTAGGCAGCTGCAGCACCGACACCCATCGTTAGCTTCCCCAAACCTCAGAACCCTCCCTGAGGTTTACAGGATCAGCTCCAACACCACAGTCCAGCCTAGCTCTTGGTCAGGCCCTTGGTAACCTGAAGCCCGCCTGACAGCTGAAACTGATACTGTCACTCTGCGTCCCAAGCTCTCTTCACTGTGACAGCCTGTGTTGTAAGAGCCTCGGTTTCCTGCTTGCGTGAGCTGGGACGAGACTGAGTTCTAGATTCCAGCACTACCAGACACTGCTGGTGTGAACTTACGCAAGTCCCTTTCCGTCTGAAGGCCTCGATGTTCTTATTCATCAAATTAGGACCATCATAGGAGCAAAGCCGACGTCACAGGATAGCGGCAAGGGCCAAATGAGGTCCTGGTTGTGTGACCAGCCACCCATGGGAGGCAGGAGGCTCATGCAAAGCGAGAGAGGTCAGACCCGTCAGAGAGGTGGCCACCAGGAATCGTGTCTATGGCCACAGTGGAGGCCTCTTTGCTTTCACAGTCCATTTTAAGTTCCCGCCTTGCCTTTTCACCATTCCATATTCTACTCAGCCTTTAAAGGAACAGCTCCAGACCAACTTCCTCAAAAATTCCTCCTTTGCTGTTTAAGCCTGCCCCAATCTTGCTCTCTCCAAAGACCACCCGGACATACCTCCTCTGCTGACACAGGTCCCCTGCGGGTCCTCGCATAGCAAGCCTCCTCCCAGCCGGCCCAAGTGCCACCTCTTCTGTTTAGCAACCCTCTCAATGCTGAACACACATTCAGTGTTAAATCGGGACTTATCAGAATGAATGAATGAATGAATGAATGACTCTCTTTTTTTTTTACCCCTTACTGCAAAGTATGCTGATAGTGCCATCTGCTGCTAAGCTCTGATTCTGTGTTTTCTGCACCCTGAAAAGAAAGTGAGAGAACGCTCAGGAAAAGGAACAGGAAAAAAAAAATGTGCCTTCTAAAATGCTGGCTCAGAAAAGCCACTGAAATGTCCCAGTGCGGGAGGTGAGCAGGTCAAAAGGGCCCAGTGACGTGGCTGCAGGAAGGCCAGCATCTCCTTCCAGATTGGTGACAGGCAACTAAATCGGAATTAAAACACCTTTTCAAATTTGTAGAACAAGTTTCCCTTCTCCTGTGCCCCGGCCCCAGCACGAAGGGTGTGGTTTATGGCCAGATATCATTTTTAAATCTAACACTATGAAAATTAACTTTGAAGATTCCAAGATGTTTCAGGGGAGAATGCATTAAAAGAAAAAAAAAAAATCATGAGAGCTGAAAAAGCATTGCTGGAGAAATCATAGTCCTATCCGTTTTTCTTCTTTTTACACATTTTCATGTAGTAAAAATAACAATTGCCTTTTAATGATTGCCTGCTAGATGTTTGACATTTTCCTTCCTTTGGCTCAATTAAATCTTCAGATAACTCAACAGATAAGTATTACTTGCTCTTTTACAAAGACATTGAATATGGGGGGATAAGAAACGTGTCTGTAAGCAGAGAGCCGGGAAAAGGCTGCAGATATTCCCTGTCTGGGGGGCACAAAACCTGCCCTCTTCCTTGCTGCTCTACCCTAACTCTGTGATGGTGACCTGGACCAGGGGTCAGAGGACCTGGATTTAAGTCCAGATTCTACTAGTAACTTTTGTAGAAAGATGGGTCAATAAATTTTTTCCCTGGGCCTTCGTGTCCCCAACTCTAAATTCTATAAGGGGTGTAGGACCAGATGCTCTCCAGACTCCTTCCGGCATGGGAGTCCGCTGTTTGCAGTGGTCTTGATTTGCTGAATTATAAAAACAGAACTTTACTGTGTCTGTGATTTTCCCTTAAGCTTCCAACACTGGCATCATCTTTCTAGTCTAAACAGCTCTGGACAGGTTAGTGAGGACTTCAGATAAACAATAACCAAAAGCACCCTATGCTGAGCTTTGAAGGGCACTCTATCTCTTTTCATTTAATTTCTAAATCATTCTGCATGTAAATGATGCACCCCTCCCCCAACATTCAAAGCATGATGTATACTCTATGCTGATTCTGAAGGCTGTGTGGTTTGAAGATTTCCGTATGCCAGTTTGTCACCTTTGACATCTTTGACAACTGGCCTTTAGTTGTAAGTGCCTTGGTAGGCACTGTGTCCCAGGTTGACGGGTGCACCTCGACAGAGCAGAGTCCCCAGAGACAGAACCTCCACATGGTGCCGAGCTTTTGAAGTGGATCACTGGTGCTTCAAAGCCAAGTTCATGGTACAGAGAACAACATCTGATGTACTTTCATTACCCTTAGAGACAAAAATCATTACACAGATGCCAAATGGCTGAGAAAAAAATCTGTACCCTGTGCTCAGCCCTGCGGCCTGGAAGTTCAGAGGAGGCTCAAAGTGCTCCCCGGGAGGAGACCGGAGCGTGTTTGAACAGACCCATAATCATACCTGGCACACTCAGAGTCCCAGAAGCAACCACCTTGCTGAAGACAGTAGTCTTCTTCTAGATTTCCACTGGGGTGTGCAGAGGGGTGAGTCCTGAGGTCACATAAGTCCGTATGGATTCCTCCTGCCTTCTAACGATTCCTAAAAAAAAATGGTCAGAACTGCAGTGTCCTGACAGAGTCCAAACACTTAGTTTCCACTCAGGAAACTGACAGCTACTGTGACTTTGACCTAAGACAAAGTAATCATCCTCTCCGGGCATCTTCTTCCCTGTATGTGAATCACGACCTTGTCTACTGGAGGGCGGCAAAACACTTAGTGACCACCGTGCCATAAACAATGAAGGGAAATGGATTCCTGTTTCAGGAATCTTGACACTCCCCGGTCAAGAGAGGGCCAACAATGCCTTCATGACTGTTCTTCACTTGTATTAAGTAGCTAAAAGCAGGACACATTTCAAATTATGATTACTCAGAACTAAATTTGCTAGAAAACGTTGTGATAACTTTATCTTGGGATACCGAGAGAAGAAAAAGCTTAACAGGTCTTACTTGCTTACCAATATTCACCTCAAAGAAGTGTAATTCTAACTCCTATTATCTTGTGAGAATAAAGGTCTTGACACTCTGAACTCGAAATCAAGTAGAAATACTGGTGTCTGTTCAGCAAATGTGTGAAACGCTGGAACATCACCAGAGCCCAGGATTCTACTCCAGTGATCAGAAGCCTTGAAGTTGGCTTCTAAGCCTCGGGGCTCTATCATTTATTCTAAATCTAAGCAATGTAATTGCTTAAGACCTTCAAAGGCATTTAAAAAGTTGAACAAACCAAAAACGGGTACAGGGACCAAACAGAGTAAGTGTGATTGTACACATGACATGACGTCCTATTCAGCCCTTTGGCTTGAAATGAGGCAAATGGACCCCATTGACTCCTGCTGGAGATGGTTTACTTCCAAGGATTCCTAAAGCCTCTGAAACCCTATTCCCTGCCCGACCTTAGAAGAGATGTTGTCCCTGAAAGTATTGCCTAGATTCCTGGTTTTACTAAAAGCTTGACTCATTTTCCTAAATGCTTTAGGCTTTTCAGACAACGCACCCGACTATCCTCAGGTGGGCTGGGAAACACTCATTATTCCCATTTCTGAGATGAAAGGTGAAGACTTTGAAAGAGTCGGCTGTTTCCACGGCAGGTGAGATAGGAATTTTCTCAGACTCCCCGGCAACGGATTAGGCCACTGGAAGAAGCCCCTGAAGGATTGCTTTCACGTCTGCTTCCCCTGACACTCGCGGCTCCTCTGCTTTTTAGTAAGAATCATGGTACTCGGCAGCTTCACCCCACCCACTTAAATATACCTCCTCCTGAGGAAATAAAATAAAACTTCCTTTTAAACTGGTATTTATTTGCATTTTCACAGCATTCATTAAAGTGCTTTCCCAGGGCGATCCGCAGTAAAAATCCCACCCCCCCTTCCGGAACACCAGCTTTTATATGAACTCTCTCGCGGACAGCTTAACGTTTCAGAACCCGGGAAATCACCCAGGTCAAATGCCATGCTTTTTCAGTGGAGGACACTGTGGTGGAATGAGAGGTCACATGGTTCGCTTCTGCTTATCGGTTGCAAACCCAGGACTTGAGACCCTGCTGAAGGTCACCTTTTCTGTGACGCTTTCCCTCTTTGCAACCACTCCCTTCTCTCTCCCTTCCCGTGGCTCTTTTTTTTTTTTTTTTTTTTTTGTCCCTGCTTCTATTATAACCCTTTTTCACAGCACTCACCTCATTTTGTATTGTTTCATTTGTTTATATGCATTTCTTTTTTTTTTTTTAAGAGTTAGCATTTTTATTTATTTTATTTTATTATTACGTTAGTCCCCACACAGGACATCATTAGTTTTTGATGTCGTGTTCCACGATTCCCTGTCTGCATATAACACAAACAATCTTATTTCCTTTTCTACTTTGCTTTGAATTCTTCAAACGGGAGGATGGAACCTTGGTCATTTTCGAGTACCTCCTTAAACTCACTGCCACGTAGCCACTCAAAAACCGTCTGATTAACGAATTCATGAGTGACCGGAGCTTCACCAGAACGCTCTGCTGTGACCATTCATTTTCCCTGTTTACAAAATGAAGATTGCTCTGATGTGTCTCTCAAGATAATTGTGCAGTTACGTATGATTGCCAAGTGCTTCGAGACCATAAAAAAGCTTTATAAATGCCAACCATGATTACAACCCTTTGAAACAATGGGATGTATGATTTACAAGTGGAAAAAGATGAGCCATGGCAGGTAATGCCTCTTCCCTGGTTCTCATTTCTATCCCCGCCCACCAGCAGGTTGTAATTCGGAGGCAGACACAGCAACGTGGGAGAAGAAGGGAAGGTTGAACTACAAGCTGGTTCAGGTTTCCAAGGCCTTTGCCATCACATTGCCATCAAGAGGGGAGACGGATGGACGGATGACACCCAGGTCACTGTTGAAGTGGAGACAGCATGAAGAATGCAGGCGGATGGCCCCTCTGAAACAGATGACCGGGGAGGGCCCATAGAGTGGAAAGGCTCTCAAACTCTGCTCTTGTCACCTTATGTTCCCCCTCCTCTCAGGTACATCCTATCAAGTGGCTAGAAGAGCTGTGTTGTATATTGAATGAAAGGACCATTCAGATTGTCCTCCTAGCAATGTGTGGCAGGAAAAGAGAGGGCAGGAACATCTTGCGTGGTTATTTTTCTTGGGAGCCCTTAACCATGACTCGCCATGCCAATCTTTTACACGGCGGATGCCATCCACTGCAGAGCAAGCCAAGATGGATGATCAGATTGTTCCAGACTTGACGCTGTTTGGTCTCACAGGGCAGCAGGAGGTACAGAGAACGTGGTGATTTTCCAGGGGTGGAAGGTAAGGGCGAAGGTCTGACCCCATGAGTCTGCATCTCCAGCTCAGCAGTGAGCTCAAAGAGTGGTTGACGTTACATGTCTCAATATGTCTGAAGAAATCAACCAGGTCCCAAACAAAATAGCCTCTTGTCTCATGTTGAAAACATCAAATTACCTGGGAGTAGGGGATTTGCGGGTGGGCTGTGGGACTAGGTGGGGAGGTCACTTCACATCGTGGGCTTCTTGGCAGGAGGAAGAGGGATCGTAACCAAGGGCCTGAATCTAACTTGTGGTTTAGAGTTTTTGCCAAATGGCTCCCGTACCCCTGGGGAGTTCTGGATGTGGGAACAGTTAAAGTCTTCTCCACTTCTCAGCCATACCACCGTCAGTCACCTCAGAATGTTTCATTACTTGGCATAAGGCATTGGTGAGGTGGCCCCCATTACCTCCTTCCTTGACGTCAGTGAGGGAGTTGTTCCCTGTGGCTGTCTCATGTGAAATATTTCAGCATTTGTACTTCAATTAAAACTCACAGGTATATATTATTAAATGGTAGTGACTCATTCCATGGCTTCTCCTCAACTGAATAAGTGCCAAAAAATGCTTTGTGCCCAGTAATGACGAAGACTGCATTAAAACTAAAATTTCTTGTCAAATAAACTATAATCAGGGCTCTGAAGAAAGTACCCCACATATCCAAGAATATCACTCTGTCCCGCGTCGGTGTTTCCTCAAGAAGAAATTTATGCTCAAGATTCTCTCTGCTTTGAAGGAAGAGGAAAAAGACACCTAACTAGAACCCTCTTTCCTTCTGTGAGCTTCATGAAGGCAGAGTCTGGCACATGGGATTTTTTCCAAAGTGGGGCTGATCTCATTGAATTACACAACCCGTATTCAATACATCTCTGAGGAGAGAAGGGGAAATACGCCTTCACATATCACTCAGCAGGAAGAAGAGAGAGGAGCAAAAGTTCAGATTTTATAAAAAATTGTACTTTTCTCTTCACATTAATGTATTATTTCATATTTAATATGCTTGGAAGCATAGCCAAGGGAGCAAACATCTCTGGTACTTTTTTCCTCCCTCCTGTTCAAAGGGCTATATTCCGATCTCACACAAAAACATTCCAAGCTGAGTGACCACAGGCCGCAGCTTCCTTTCACTGCTGTCCATGTCCTCATCTGGAAAGCGGGCCTCAGGATCTGTACCCAGAACACCTCCCGAGTTCTAGTGCGTGAGCAAGCTCTGGCTTACAAGCACCCAGAGCAGTAAGAGGACAAAAATAAAAGCTTTGTGAAACTGCAGGCTTTTCACCCAATGGTCATCTGACAAGTGGAAGTCCCCCAAGTGCTTTAGCTGAAGAGGACTGGCCTTGAGGTCCTAGAAAGTGGGCCTTTAGGCCCGGGTGGTCTCCAGACAGTGCTGCTGAGTGAATGAGAAAAAGCACCCCCTTCTGCACAGACCCACCTCTCCAGGTCCAGAGGCTGGGGAACAAGCACCTTCTCCAGCCAAATCAAAAAGGCACCCCTTCCTCTAGTGGCCACACCCTGGGCCAGACATTCTCACATAAACTTGACTTGGTAACCCTGGCTCAGATCGGCTTCAAGTCCTCCGATGACACTCCCTAACTCTCTGAACACAATTATGTCTGGTTGGATGGGGAGCTGATTGAAAAGTGCAGAGGGGCACCTGGGTGGCTCAGTTAGTTAAAGCCTCTGCCTTCGATTCAGGTCATGATCCCGGGGTCCTAGGACTGAGCTCCGCATTGGGCTCTCTGCTCAGCAGGGAGTCTGTTTCCCTCTGTCTCTGTCTCTCTCTCTCTGCCTGCCTCTCTGCCTACTTGTGATCGCTATCTGATAAATAAATAAAAATATTAAAAAAAAAAAAAAGTGCAGTGGCACCTGGGTGGCTCAGTGGGTTAAAGCCTCTGCTTTTGCTCAGTTCATGATCTCAGGGTCCAGGGATCAAGCCCCGTGTCAGGCTCTCTGCTCGGCAGGGAGCCTGTTTCCCCTCTCTCTCTGCCTGCTTGTGATCACTCTCTCTCCTCTGTCAAATAAATAAATAAAGTCTTTAAAAAAAGTGGATACACGATGTCCCAGGTGTATAACAGCACGGGCAGCCTGAAAAACAGGAATCACCGCCCTGGGCAGTCAGCCCATGGCACGAGAGGAGACCCATAACACAGCTCTGGAGGCCGGCCTCCACTTTCTGTGGGGCAGAATCCCCACTTTAGTGCCGGAGTCCCAGCCTCTCCTGGAGCTCCCACGGCACCCAGGAAGCGGGAACGACAAGGAGCCAAAGACTGTTTTCTTTGTTGATGCCTCGTTGCCAGAAAACAGAAATTAGATCTTGCCCAGATTCTCCTATCAGCAGATCTGTGTGCCAGCAAACACTTCTCCGTGAGACGGCAAACAGAGATCGGCCTTCCCAAAGCTCGGGGAGTTTTTGCCCTAAAATTGGGTTTAAAGTTTTCAAATCACATAGACGCAGGAAGAACCCCTTCCCAAATCTCAAAACGTTTGCTCAAGTAAATTTGGTGGTAATGGTGCCTATTTCTAAAATCGGCTTTGTTTGTGTTTTTCATTGGCTCGGTGTTGTATTTAAAGCAAGAGGCTGAAGGGCTTGGGAAATAATTATAAGCTGGTATGTCATTTTCAGAAAAGGAAACTGAAACCCAGAAAGGAAAAGACAGTAGCTCCAGGTCACACAGCAGGGCATACTGGACCCAGCTGGGATTATAACCTAACGTTCCTTCCCTTCTCCCAACCGAAGGTTGAGTGGAAAACAGATGGCACATAACTCACTATGACTCAGTTTTTCAGTCTCAAAGGATGAATGTGCTTAACCATCGACCAAGGTCATAAAAGGCAACCAATAAATGTGATTTTCCCTTGAACGTTTACATCTGATGGTTTTCTAAAGAACTACGACCTGTGCCAGTGCCCCTCCCAGAGGCAAGTAATCTCTGCCACTGGTTAGTAGCCTTCCCAAGACTGGAACCACCCCAGTCACCCTGAATAATGTCTTTGCAGGGCTTCCTTAGCATTCTGGCCAGGGACCAGATGTTCTCTGGAGGAACACCTCTGTTAACCATTTCTGTGCCTTCAAAAGTTGTTTCCACTTTCCTTGTGGCCCTGAAACATCAGCAAAACGAGTCATAGCCAGGTGTTGTCTCTGGGCTATCCCCAAAGCCACAAAACCATTACCTAAAGACACACCAAACATTTGGGAGAAGAAAACTAAATGCCAGGTGTTAGGATCAGCCTCCCTGTATTAAACAATCAGACACAAGCATGAATCTGGGAACTGGAGAGCAGCCGAGACAAGGGACACCAAAATACATGCAGCTGAAGATGGGAATCAGTCCGAAATCCACTTGTTACAAAATGTCCCTTCTCACCAATGGGCCCCACACTCGGGCAACATGTCAATGGTGTTCCAATTCAGGCGGGATTGAAGATTTTCTTCCAAAGGTACAAGGGTGAGGAGTCATTCTACTTCAACCCTCCGAACAACCTTTTCTAAAGACACAAGTCTTAAGGCAGTCCTTCCTGGAGCACTGGGGAGGAGGAATCGAAGCTTCCAGTGTAAGTCTGCTCTCCGGGGAAAATACCAGGGCCAGTGACTCCACCAGGAGCCTGGTGATGCTGGGCCTCTCCATCACCTACAGCGCTCTTCCAAGAGGATCAGGGACATGGAGGCAGCATAAACCCTGCTGGGTGCTCCTTGGACTCCAGCTTGTGGCCTCCATACTGGAAGAGGGTGTTGCTGAAGGGCACGGGGTCCGAAAGCCTTCTGAGTCCAGTCACATGCTAACCTTAGAACTGGAGCACGCAGGACAGGTGTAGTGTTGTCAAGAACAAACTTATTCTTTCTGCCAGAGCTTTCGGATCTGCAGCAAAGGACGTGCACATGTGCGTGCGTCAGTGTGTGTGCGGAGGACATGGGGACAGAAGACCCCATGAGAGATGGAGACGGACAGCCTGAGTGAGGCAAAGCGGGCATCCGTAGGCACAGCAGGGGGATCTGGTGACTCGGATTGACCTGTTAATTTATATCATGGCTCTGTACAAAAATAAAGGGGTTTTCATAAGATTAACAATTTAAATAAATATCTGATAGAACTTTTCTTTCCCTCGTTTTTATAGCTCATCCCTGGGGTTGATATTCAGTCCCTGCTTTCCTTGTTGTTCCTGATCCAGGATGGCGATCACTTCATCGGCCTGTATCCGCTCCTGCAAAACAGGTAACCAACACATTTCTGTTACGGGAGCCATGGTCACTCCCACCGGCAGGTGCTTCCCAAACACTTCCAGGTATCTTTGTGTGCAGAGATGGGAGCTAGGTCCGGTTCAGGACCCTCATCTCCATCCCCGCAGTGGTGCCTTCTCCTGACTTCCTTTTGTCTTAAGCAGTAATTTTTCCAAGATTTCTCTCTTGCCCGGAAGTCTTATGCAGTCAACCGACTAGTACCCTTTCTACACTGTGGTTCCACAGGCATCTCTGACTCAGGGCTCCAATCCAGCATTCCAGCCAGAGTCAGTGTTTTCTCCCCCACACACCTATGCCCATCCTGTTCACCAATTCTCTCTCTCAGTCAAGACCGCCTCTGCTCACCGCTTTGCCCTCCAAGCCCAGCCATGACTCCTTGGACCAGATAAATCACCATGTCCTGTCCGTTCTCCTGCCTGTTTCCACCCCCTTTACAGTGCCCGCTATGGCTGCCTGAGTTTAGGGCAGGATTTCTCCACCTTGGCACTCCTGACATTTCCGGCCAGAGAATTCTTTGTTGTTGGGTGTGGTCCTAAACCTAGTAGAATGTTTAGCAACAGCCTTGACCTCTGCCCATTACAGGGACCTGGTAGAGCCACCCTCCAAGTCTTGACAACCAAAAACGTCTCTAGCCCTTGCCGAATGTGCCCTAGGAGGCAAAATCAGTCCCACTAGAGAACGGCAGATTTGGGCTGTCACCACCCCTAAGCCCAACTGCTGCAGCTTCCAGATCGTGCCCCCATTTAACACCCGGCTCGCACGTGCTTCTGAGGGGCCCCTAGCATTTCGGTCCCAACCACGCTACCGTCTGGTTCATGCTTTCAACCCTTGTACGGGTTCCTGTTGTTTGAGGTTCCAGGCTTCCGATATCGTGCATTCTTCAGAGTCTACAATGCTAACTACTCTTTGAGAATTGATACCTTTAAAACAACCTACAACCAGCAGGGAAATCTGCCAGCTTTGCTGACTCCTTCATAGGCTATCCTTGCTCAGGGATTCCATCTGAGAAGAGGTGCCCAGCTCCGGACTCCCAAAGTTTGTTGTACATTCGAATTACCTGGGGAGCTTTTAAAGCTCTCCATGCCTGGGTCACACTCTCTATCAATTTAGCCAGAATGTTTGCGGATGGAGACAGATGTCAGTAGTCTGTAAAACTGCCCTGCTGATCACAATGTGGAGCCTGGGAATCCCATACGCTCATTTTTCCAGTAGTTGATGAGGCTCTGGTCATTCTCTCCTGTGACCACTAGATGCCGCTACTGCCCCGATTCTGGAGAAGTTTCCGAACCCTCTGAATTGGGAAGGAGCCAAGAGAATTTACTTTGTGTTAAGTTTATTCGATGGAAAATATCTTGGAAGAGAGTGTTGGGATACTGAGCAGTGAAACGGACTCCATGGTTGCTGAATTGAACACTAGAGAGAGAAAAGAATGTGGTGATGTTCCAAGAGTTTGTCATCTTCCCCATCTGCTCATTTGCCTAGATTCCCTGGTGCAGGAGCACAGTTGGGGGAGGGAGGTGCTGGTGTTTCCGAGTGGACAAGCACAAGGAAAGAAAGGAATCACAGTTGAGGAAGACTGTTCAGTGCCTCTTGAAGTTCTCAGAACTGAGTGTTCTGCCTGCCACCAGCCCCTCCAGTCAGGACCAGGACACTTGTCCCTTTGGGCACCTGGCTCTCATCTCCCCAGCAGGGAGTGAGCCTCTACAAGTCAGTCTTCCTTGATGCTCCCTACAAAATGTGCACTGCTGTCTTAGATCTACTTCCTTGCAGACCTCTCCAAGCCCCTCATGGTCAGGGACAGTGCTTTGTCACCGTGGTACCCCCATGGCCTACTGAGCAGGGTTGCTCAGGCACAGAGATCTTCCATAAACATCTGTGAAGTACGTAAAAGAATGCTTACAGAATGTGACCTAAAATCTGTGTGAGTTAGATCGCATGGCAAAATGCATGAGACACAGGAATGAATTTTAAACAGTTTCTGACTAAATTGGATCCAATTTAGGTATCCAAAGAGAAAATTGGATCGAATGCTGTTTTAAAGACTAGATTTTCATAACTCATCAGTACCCGGGGCTGAAGGAGACAAAGACACCAGTTTAGCCCCTGCCGTGAAGTTTCAGTTTCAGTTTCAGTGTCAGTATCCCATGCCAAGCTGTTGCTGAGGCTTTGAATGGAGGGACAAGGAACTTGTTAATTCCAGGGCAGACAACTCCACCAAAGGGTAGGAACAATTTTTAAGTAATTTCTATGTTGAGCTGACATTTTCCTTCCACCCATTGGTCTTAACTCCTCCCTCTAAAGCCTGAGAGAGACCATAAGCTCTGGTGGGGGGCATCCAGAAGGATGGGGTCCAGGTTAAGTGTCTACTTCCAGTATAATAAAAACTATATGTTAAATGCAATATTTAAGTTAATAATAGTAAATAAAAACAAACTTTTCAGGTTGACTCACCATCTCCTACACGTGTCTCATAAATTATTCAGTGCTCTTTTTATTTTTTATTTATTTTTGTAAAATGTTTTATTATTTATTTATTTATTTATTTGATAGAGAGGGAGAGAGTCAGCACAAGCAGGGGGAGTGGCAGGCAAAGGGAGAGGGAGAAGCAGCCTTCTCACAAAGCAAGGAGCCCAATGTGGGACTCGATCACAGGATCCTGGGATCATGACCGGAGCAGAAGGCAGACACTTAACTGACTGAGCCACCCAGGCACCCCTCAGTGCTTGTCTTAATGGTTTGTTGAGAAAATAGGTAAGTCTTCCTGGTGCCCTGCAGAAAGTGGTTCTTCTCTCTTGATGCCACAGTTTGGTAATAAGCTCAAGACTAACTAAGGACTGCCATCACTATTTCCTCAAACGTTTTCTTATTAGAACCTCCCTGATCAAGAAATTACCTTCCCAGCCCCTCTTCTTTCTCTCAGACTCACACTACAACAACAGCTGTGTAATTGCTTCATCATGAAAAATATGTTCAACACAACCAGTGTTGGAAACCAGAAAGAAAGGACTCTATAATAGTTTGATTGATTTTATGATCTCTAAAGATCCCTGAAGGGTCATGGAACAATTAATGGACTTTTCAGATAAATCAGTTCACAAAGCAGGTCTTTGGGACATCTGCTTGGCCTTCAGGGGGTGGGGGTTAGACACTCACCAATTCTCTGTAAAGTGGATCCAAGGTAAACCACAGAGCCACGGCACACCTCTGGCCCTTGGTGACTGCCTTCACTCCATGTGGGTTCTCTCCTCCGGAAGAGAAGCTGACCATACGGCCACACTTTGGTTTGATAGAGGCCTGAGGAAGAAGGTGAAAATGAGACCCTCCTTTCCATATCAGGAGAATCTCTACAACCCCTTTCTCCATCCTTCTATGGGATTATTTAGGTCAAGTTTTGAATCAAAGAATAATGGAATCCTGGGGCTGGAGTAGACATCGGTTGGTTCACTTTCCTCACCCGTGAAACCAAGGTAAGCCCGGAATAAGGTGTGATTCAGACATTAAAGTGTTCAGGTAAAATGGCTGGCATAGTCAAGGGCACAAAGTCACTACCCCACACAGGCAACCCTAGGGCCGACAAACTCCATGGAGACAAAGGCTCCTTTTTACTTTATTTCCCGGCCTTTAGCTCTAGCACAGAATCTGGTATATGGCAGCTGCTCATTTAATATCTGGGGAATGACAAAAACAAGTCAAGGAGTGCACAAGAGTGCTGGTACCTTTTATTAATGATCTAGGTAGTGGCTCCATGGGTGCACATTTTTCATGCCTCAGTTGTACATGTCTGCTTTGTGAGCCTTTCATAACACGAAGATTTTTAAAAGTCAAGTCTAATGCCATATGATACTTTAGTTCCCACTATAGTATTCCTGTCCATTGGTCTCAGTGAATTCACTCTCCTCCTTGGAGGGACCTATTCCATGGCCTCCAGGCTCTGCAGTGATGAACACAGTCCTTCCAAGCTTGTGCTCAGGTGAAACTGCTCAGTAATGTTCATGGAAAGAGGGCAGAGACAGAAAAGGAGTGAGGGCAATGACAGTGTCCGATCAAATGAGCGGGTTCTCCAAACTGAGTGAACTGAGCAACAGAATATAAGGGGTCTGGCATCTGTATTTTAAGAAGTGTCTGATGTCATCCAAAATATATAAAGAACTTATCAAACTCAAACCCAAAGAACAAAGAATCCAATCAAGAAATGGGCAGAATACATGAACAGACATTTCTGCAAAGAAGACATCCAGAGGGCCAACAGACACATAAAAAAGTGCTCCACATTACTCGGCATCAGGGAAATACAAATCAAAACCACACTGAGATACCATCTCACACCAGTCAGAATGGCTAAAATTAACAAGTCAGGAAACGACAGATGCTGGTGAGGATGCGGAGAAAGGGGAACCCTCCTACACTGTTGGTGGGAATGCAAGCTGGTGCGGCCACTCTGAAAACAGTATGAAGGTTCCTCAAAAAGTTGAAAATAGAGCTACCCTATGACCCAGCAACTACACTACTAGGTACTTACCCCAAAGATGCAAATGTAGTGATCTGAAGGGGCATGTGCACCTGAATGTTTATAGTAGAAAAATGTCCGCAATAGCCAATCTATGGGAAGAGCCCAGATGTCCATCAAGAGATGAACGGATAAAGAAGATGTGGTGTGTATACACACACACACACACACACACACACACATACACAATGGAATATTATGCAGCCATCAAAAATGAAATCCTGCCATTTGCAATGACATGGATGGAACTAGATGGTAGAGGGACAATTATATAATCTCACTGATTTGAGAATTTTGGGAAATAAGATAGAAAATGAAACAAGATAAAACTGGAGAAGGAGACAAACCATAAGAGACTCTTGGTCTCAGGAAACAAACTGAGGGTTGCTGGAGGGGAGGAAGCCGGAGGAATGGTGTGGCTGGGTGATGGACACTGGGGAAAGTATGTGCTATAGAGAGTGCTGTGAACTGTGTAAGACTGATGAATCACAGACCTATATCTCTGAAACAAATAATACATTATAAGTTAATTTAAAAAAAAATTATTTGATAGACAGAGATCACAAGTAGGCAGAGAGGCAGGCAGAGAAAGAGGAAGGGAAGCCGGCTCCCTGCTGAGCAGAGAGCCGGATGTGGGGCTCGATCCCGGGGACCTGGGATCATGACCTGAGTCGAAGGCAGAGGCTTCAACCCACTGAGACACCCAGGCGCCCCTATAAGTTAATTTTTAAAAAGGCTAAAAAAAAAAAAAAAAAAAAAAAAAAAAAAAAAAGCATCGGATGTCAGTAGAATTCAGTTTTCTGGGAAACACAGAAATAGTACTCATTCCATAGCAGAGCTTAGAAAAGTAGAGTAAAAGAAAAAAAAATCCTACCATTTGATGACATGGGCCCATTTTAAGGAGTTATTTTCTGCATTGACTTGGATTGATACCTGCCCATTAAGAGAACTTTTGGTTTCCTTCACCATAAAAGGAGATGGCTATGTGTTTTCACTGCTGGCTTCAAAGAGAAATATTTAGAAATTTCCTGAGGTCCTTGGATGCTACCTAACATAGGTACCCCTAGACTGTAAGATACACATGGGAGGTCAGAGGGAGGTGGAGAAGGCAAGAAGTCTGAAACCTGTGTGTGTGTGTGTGTGTGTGTGTGAGAGAGAGAGAGAGAGAGATGAGCAGAGAAAAGCAGTCAGCTTCCGGTTACTCTTCTAGTCACAATAATTGAGAAATGATTTGTCTTTGCTGAAGAGAGTTGATTTACTTATGCTGCTTTGTCAAGATGACTTTTCAGATGCAAATCTGGAGTTCACTACTTACGGGTGCCTTTGGTATCAATCTGATTTCATTTCTCTGGAGAAGGAATTTGTTTTACGTTTCCACGTAGAAACAACAAAATTAATGATACTTGAAACACATGAAGTAGGATAGGAAAGCCTTCCCATATACACAGCTTTAAGATCTAGTTTCCGGTTTTCTGGGCGGCTCATTCCTGAGTGCTGGTCTGGGCCCTCTCTACCACATGTGGGCGCCATTGCTTCTATGTGACCATCAAGGGTCAACAGTAACATTTTACAGTATTAAAGATAGGATGTGGGGACTTGATGCCTTATTTCTGATGGAACAGGAGGAATTGAAAGAAGTTTTTACACAGAAGAACTTGGGAAAGTTTAGGAGAAGAGACCATCAGCTGCTGAAGCATTTGAAATTGATTAGAGGTACATAAGTTCACAAAAGTCTCCGTGACCGATCTTATCAAATGGAGAGGGTCACCTGTTACACATTAGCCACGGAAAGGAATAAACAAGCTTCATTTATGACATGACTTTTACAGGAAAATATGTCCTGAAGTTTAGATGATTGTAAACATACTTTTGGAACACAGTTTATATTGAATTTAATTTTTCGTGATGCAAATAGAACTTATTAAATCTCACCTCTCCCAAATTTGCACAGAGGAAACCCAAATCCCCAAATACTTATGTTTCACAAATATGCTGGCATTGAAAATGATCTACATATCTTCCAAGTATGATAAAGGAACATTCCTTTGCTTTCCATCTAACTGATGGTTCAAAGTCAGAGAAGCCTTTGTGCTGTATTCATCTTGAATGAATGTAAATCTTTAGCCACCATTCAGTGAATTGTGTAATTCCCAGATTTTTCCAAAGTAAAGAACTTAGAAGACTATTTTCCTTGTGTAGCTCCAAGTTGGGACATTTCTCTGCTTCATTTGTCCCTTGTGTCAAAGAAAGGAAAGCTGAAAAGTAAAGCTAATCATTTCTCTTTGTCATTAGGACTGATTACCTAAGAATTTTTATTATTTACAAAATGGTCTAAAAACTCCACCATATGAATGAATCTGAAATAGAGCTAAATTGGGAAAAATGAATCTTTCAACTTGGGGCTTTTCAATCAAAACACTGTTTAAATCAATTTTTCTTTTACTTTTTTAGGGGTGGTGGGGGTGAGATTCAGTACGTTTTAAAATACTTACACCTTTCTCTTAAAAGTATAGATATGTAGAAGATCATGATTATATGCTTTCATATCTTTAAACAGCAGAATTACAGTTAATTTGCATTCAACAATTAATGAATTATTGGTTCTCATATGGTATTCCAGGCATCACTTGCTTTCAAACATTGAGCATTTCCAAATATGGCCACTAGATGGTGGAGAAGCAAATAAATCTTTCAACCTGTGATTTTTTTTTTTTTTTCCCTTCTTTCTGTGTGAGCTGCAAGCATTTTAAAATCTGTTATAGTGTTGGAAGAGCTCAGAAATCAAACGCTTTCTCCAAAGAGACTTTTTTTTTTAAATGGTAATTTTGTGTTGGGATTAGAAGCAACCCAGATCATCAATCCTGATTTAATTTTCCAGATCATGAAGCATTAAAATAACGGTTGATACTTAAGCTTTCACAACAAACCAAGAGGCATCATAACTTTTTAGATACACATTATTGCAAGAATGGTATGAAATATTTTTCTTAATTATTCCAATGTTTCTGGACAATTTTAACCAGAATCTCTACAGAGTTCTCTTTCAAAGCCAGTAGTACAGAATTTTTTATGTCATCTGCTTATATCCCAGTGGTATGCCATGAATGATAGATGCGTATTTCACTATTAAGAAAAGGACACAAAATAGGAGAGGGAAAACATAATACTCAGTTTTGCTGTGAAAATAGTATGTATAACCCCAAATCTTTAAAGTTTATCAGATACATGCTTCAACTATTTAGATTCTCTATGGAGGAAAGATGCATCTCATAATCCATTTATATTTAAGTTATATCCTCAATTGGAAAAGGTGTTTTCCCTACCCTGTTGTATTCTCTTTGACTTAAAGTCTAAAGGATGCTGGCTATATGGTCTATAACTCAGTAGACTGGTTTTCCAAAGACATTGGTTTACCTAGTTGAAATTAACTGTTGATTTTTTACTTATGGAGTTGTGTTTAGAATCTCATCTTTAGTGTGTGTGTATGTGTGTGTGTGTGTGTGTGTGTGTAATGTGTATAAATCAATTTTCAGGTACAGGTTTACTTACAGTCACAAGCATATATATACATACACAGTAATTTCGATAACTAGTGGTCTAGAGTGCAATGCTCAATCCAAGCATGGAGAACACCAGATTGTTCAAAAGCTATCCCACTGAATCCATTTGTCTAGTCCTAGGCATGGGTAACTTAGAAATAGGTGTTCTTGTGTTTCCGTCAAAGAATGAGAAGACCCAAGTTCTGATTTCAAGTCTAACACCAACTGGCCATGTAATCATAAGCAAATCCTTCATATACCTATTCTTTAAATTACCTGTCTGTAAAATGGACTGGAAGGTTTCACTGATGAATCCACCCCTAACATTTTATGATGTATACGTTTGCTGGCCAGCTGTGCACCTCTTGAATTCTCAAGCTCAGATATTTGAAGTCCAACAGTCTGAATCCTCAGAAAAATAGCAAGATTGATATGAAGAAATGCAACAAAACTTTGCCTGTATAGTTTTACTTACTGTCACAGTCTTGGCATCCATCTCAGTGAAAATGAATTCTCCTCCTTCAAAGTCATCATTCATATACAGGAGAGCACTATAAGAAAAAAGAGAAAACCATTTGTATGATTATGTGCTCACAACAGCTTCATCAGAACATACTGGAGATGTAATAAACTGACCAGCCTGATTGGTCAAGTTTCCTTTGAACTGGACATTGAAATAACCAACCCTCCCAACCCTAAAGAGTAAGATCAGATATAGTTCAGGTCATACCCCTGAATATTTATTTGTTTTACTTATGCTAACATTTTAATTGTATTTCCAATTTCATGTCCCATTTCACTTTTCCCCCAAGAAAACCTAACTGTATTTAATCTACTCCTTCGAACTTGCCCATGCTACTTATAATTCTCTTCTTCCCTCTTAGGCTTGTAACTCTAAAGGATGTATCCCCCCACCCAACCCCGTAGCTAGAAAGCTCCAAGAGCTGTAGTCTTGCCTTGCAGCTAGGGGGTGTTCAATAAATGTTTTTGTGTGGCACACTCTATGGCAGTAATTAACCACAATTAAATACACGTTGACTTCTCTTTAGACACTAGAACATCATCCAATCTTTCCTCAGAGTTTCCAGTTTCTTATTTCTAGAAGGCAGACATAGCTGAGTGATATTGTAAGACCCCTATGAGCCCTGGGGCAGAAGACCCTTGGGTTCTCAGACTGAGATATATGTCCCACAAGGGATACATTTCAGTGAAAGCCAAATGATCAAATAAGGAAACTCTACTTTTTAATATGAAAACAAAATGGGCATTTTGTGGATTAAGGTATAACAAAACGTGCTTGGATTTTTAAGGTAAAAATCTGAGATGATCAAGTCCCTTCCTGGTTGTGGCTTCAGGAAGGTTATTTGAGAATCTCTGCTTCATTGAGATGAATCTGATCACAAGCCAAACAGATGAATTTTTTAGTTTCCATGGAGAGTTGGTAACTGTTGAGCAAAATCTTCATCAGTGAAGGTGGTGATGCTTGTACCTATAGTCCCGGAACGTGTACGCAGGAGGCTCCTTCCAGCATTCATTGGCCTCAGGATCCAACAGGCAGTTGTCAGCGTGGATGGGGTGACTGAGGTCCGTTCTTCTCTCCTGCTGACCTGCCGGAAAAGGGAACAGGTGAGATGACAGGAGAGCAGGACCCTCCACCAGCCAAGCTGACAACCTGTCTTCTCCCATCACTAGTGCCCTTTGAGAATTTAAGGAGACACAAGAGAGACCCACAGAGATGAACGAAGCGACTAAGCTGTCAAGAGACCGGTCCTGCTTGGGTGCGAACTTGTAAAACTGTGGACAAATCACGCCTCCCTGTTATCCTGTGAAAGTTTCTTGATATGAAGCTACAAAATAAAAATCCCATGCATTCCATGGGTCAGACTTCATGCAGCAAAGACGAAGGAGAGGGGTGAAATGAAGATGCAAAAAGAAAAGATTGATTCAGCTGAAAGTTCACATGTCCAAGTCTCCTCCCATGACATTCTTCCTCCCCTCCCACTCAGCTGGGGGTGGAAGAGAAGATCTAGAAGAGAAATCATGACAACCACAAGTGAGGCAGTCTCTGCCTTTTTAAGAACATTTCTTTGAAAAATGCCTTCATCTTCTATGCAACCACTTAGCACTTCAGGGTGTGACGGGGGACTGTAATTTCCAGGATCCTGGTTCCCAGCAAAGTGAAACCTAAAACAGGACAGTCCTTCTCTGTGTGCCTTTAAGCAAGGAGGGGAAATGGTTCTGAAAGGAAAGACAGGCAAAGCGATGGCCTTCTGGAATTTGGGGGGGGGGGTCAAACAAAAGAGAAACAGAGGGAAGGGGGAGCAAAGAGTGAACAAGCTGCTTCTGTTTGGGCAATTTACAACTTTGCTAAACCATGAGTGTAACATGTAACAGAACTTTGTTTTACATTGTTTCCATTCTCATTTCACCATGGGTAGAAGGGAAAAAGTTCAGGCTCTGGAATCTTACCAGACAGGGCTGTTCGGCAGACCATGTGTGTATAGGAAAAATACAGGGTTGAGTTCAGCATGAAATAGGATTCTACAATCTTTCGAGCCTTCTCGCTGATGTCATAAAACAGACGGGCACTCTTCAGGGGGACTCGGCCTTCGTAACCAAACTGAAGACAAAGAAGAGCATGAGATCGCGCTGGCGCTGGGGTGACCGGAAGGCGGGGGAAAAACAGGTACTAGGTTCCAGTAAGGCAGTGTAAAGAGGATCACATTTGCACTGACCAGTGGAAATACAGCCTCATGCTCTTGAATTTGGGTTAGGAAAATGAGCCACTGAAATTCATCCTTCCTCATCACAGTGGGAACACTGAAACCTAATCTCTTCCTCTTGTCTCTTCTCAGAGAACACTCCTTTCTCCCCAGCAACACTTGGTGTGGGGCAGAATCCTCATGGGGTTCAGTACGTTCTTGCCATTGCTCCAGGATCTCCTTGAGGATGGGGAGGACAGGGGCTGTATATTATTTGTCAGATATGAATTTAGGATCTACAGTGTTTGATAAGTTGATGACCCAATGAAGGGAACCAAGGAGTGATTTAAATCCATGGAGATATCATTTCATGCTTTCTCCCTTCACTTCTCCTGACAGGTCTACCATCTCGACTCTCCTGTTTCCTGTGTCTACATGCACAGAAGGTATTTGATGGACTCTTGGGAACCCAAACCCAAGCTATGGCTTTACTTTGAGTGCTTTCAGGACAGTTGCACCTTCAAACTTCTCATTGGGTGTATGGGGTGAAGTTTTCCCTCTGTATCCATCACCAACAAGCATGATTCCCTGGAAGCAAAATACAAGAAGATGCTTTCTTAATGACAGTGATGACTCCATCAGATCTCTCTTTTTGCCCTGACTGCCAGGAAACTAAGGACCACAGTCAATGCTCAGACCCAATCTTATTTTGTACCAGGATCCTGATATCATTAATTCTTCCCATCCAAAGAGGAATCTTCATTTAAACTTCACTTTCCATGTTCATCATGAAATACTAGATTTGTAGAAACAGATAAGCTATCAATGATCAATATATGGGTTAATTATTGATTAAAATGTAGAGATTCCCAGTGACTTTATTTGGTAGCAGAACACATGCTGAATGGCTATTGTCCTGGGTATAAAGTCACTAACTATTCCAGATCCATGAGTTGTGTCCAGATCTGGACAAAATTCAAATCCTCCCAATGCAGGCTATGGAAATGACCCCACACTGATGTCCTTGTCCTCAAGAAAGTGACATTTCAGGCCTGGCTTCCTGACTCCAAGTGAGACAAGGACCCGAGAGCTCCAGGGCTCCCACCAGGTCAGCATCATCAGGCTCCCCTCCCACACGGGTCCTCACACTGGCCACGCTGTGGAGCTCCCGGCACTGTTCCTCTGACAGGACGTTATCCAGGAGAACCCGCTGAGTCCCGTTCAACTGTTCCGAGTTATAGACAAACGTGATGTTCTCATAGAGCAGAGGGCCACCTGAAGAGACAGAACATACGGTCTTCTCTGTTACCTCTGTTCCCAAGGTGGGGGAAGCACAGAACACCCATCAGTTTTCAATGTGAAATTCATGAGAATCAGTTTGCTCATGAATACTTAAGAATGAGGTGAGCCATGAGAGACTATGGACTCTGAAAAACAATCTGAGGGTTTTGAAGGGGCGGGGGGTGGGAAGTTGGGGGAACCAACTAACCAACCTTGGTGGGAGATTGGGGTATTAGAGAGGGCACGGATTGCATGGAGCATTGGGTGTGGTGCAAAAAAACAATGAATACCCAGAACACATGCTGAATGGCTATTGTCCTGGGTATAAAGTCACTAACTATTCCAGATCCATGAGTTGTGTCCAGATCTGGACAAAATTCAAATCCTCCCAATGCAGGCTATGAAAATGCCCCCACCTTGATTTTTGATTAAGTCCCTTCCTGGTTGTGGCTTCAGGAAGGTTATTTGAGAATCTGTGCTTCATTGAGATGAATCTGATGACAAGCCAAACAGATGAGTTTTTAAAAAAAGGGGTGCCTGGGTGGCTCAGTGGGTTAAGGCCTCTGCCTTCGGCTCAGGTCATGATCCCTGGGTCCTGGGATCGAGCCCCACGTCGGGTTCTCTGCTCCGCGGGGAGCCTGCTTCCTCCTCTCTCTCTGCCTGCCTCTCTGCCTACTTGTGATTTCTCTCTCTCTGTCAAATAAATAAAAAAATTAAAAAGAAAACACTGAAGAACTATGTCAACAAAAGAAAAATTTAAGTTTGTATTTTCATATCAGTTTTTCTATCCAAAAATAATGTATACTTTTCCACATATTTAATTCTAATTCAGTGAGATTGTGAAATTTACTTATTAAATGTATGATTTACCTTCCGTTGCCAAGAAAGCAAAAGAAAAAAAAAATAAGAATGCAAAGACACGTTGGAATCTTTCTATGTACACTATGGATTCAGGAAAAAGACAGATGTCTGACAACCAGGTTTCTCCATAACATCACAATAAGGGTGTCACATTTGTACAGTATTGTGGGTTTGCTACACTATCTTTTCATTTGATTTCAGCAATGATCCTGCAAAGCAGACTAGGAATCTCACAGGATGACGTTCAGAGAACTTCTAGAATTTTCTTGGTAACTGCACACATCCATCCCCACAACACTTGGCTCCTCACTGTGTTACAACATCACATGACTTGATCACATGTTTGTGCCCCCATACGTGACATATATACCGCAGTTTCACTGGTATGGAGAGAAATATCTTCACTCAAAAACTCAGCTGGTAAATGCACCATCAGGACCGCCATACCCAAGCCAGCCAACTCCTTCCTAGTCTCCTTCCCGCCACCTAACTGACTCTAAATGGTCTTGTTTGTGGAATATTTTTTTTCTTTTTTTCTGTTCTCTGGGCAAATCTTTGTATTACTTTCTTTGCATGGGAAGGTTTCCTATAGGCCCTGGCTCTCTCCCTGGATAGGGCCCACAACTTCATGAAATTAGCCCATGTGGGCTTTTCAGAAGGAGATGATTTGGGGTCATGCTTTAGGTGGTTAATGACCAAACTCTAGATCTGACCAGGCTCTTTCCTCACAGAGAACAGAACCGAAGGACGAAGCTTCTGTTGGCAAGGAAATCTTCAGCTGTAACGCAGTGCAAGCAGCTTGAGCTAAAAAACTGAACAGAAAAGGAAAAAAAATGTTCTGGTCTTTATAAACTCCTAAGGGACCTGACATGTGCCTGTCAATAACCACAGTCCACCTGGGAGGGAGGCACGGGGAGGGCTCAGCTGCTCCCTTCTTCTGCAATGGTCCCCAACACATGGGCCTACAGCACATCAGGTGAAGAAGGAAGAAACCAATGGAAATGGATGTCCCCTCTAGTCCTTTAAAATTAATTGGTGAAACTGGGGAACAGCACCACGTTTATCAGTATTCTAGTTATGATGAAAGATTCATTACAGCCCACAATTAGTGGAGTATTAAGATAAAAAGACAGTGTTTCCCAGTCTTTAATAATATACGGTTATCTGTTAAAGGAAAAGTTCCCTAAGGAGAGGCAGTGCTGACACATTATTTTATCTCAATTTTGCTTCCATACTTACAATTATAAAACTGTAAGTGCTGTATCTATTTATCTTTAGAGTTTCATATAACTGTAATACCAAAAGCAATTCACAAGATTAAATAAAAGCAAGACCATAAAACTAACTAAATTCAAGTTAACAACATTAATGAAATGGTTAATGTTATTTTGCAGGAACCAAAAAGCTACATTCCACAGGAATGTTCTACTCACTGATCTGGCCCAGATTCTTTGGAGCCAGCATCCTTTATAGTATTTCTGATGTGTAATGACTCATTGCACTGCAACTTTTCTTGATTGCAATTGCTATGATGTTGTAGTGTACCATGATAAATTTGGGCCTTCGTCTGCTCCTGATACATTATTTATACATTTGTTGGGCTTCATATTTTGTTACTGTTTAGTCACCGAAGTATCACCAACAGGTGCCAGTGGGTTAGTAGCCTCACCCACCACCGCAGTGTGAAGTTTCATGGTGGGACTGGGCTATCAGGTGGTTATTTACATGACCTGCTAGTTGCCCCTATTAATTTTTTTAGATTGTCATAAAAAAATCTATAAATACAGAATTTCTCAGATTCCAGGAATATGACCACAAGGTATAGTTTCAGTACCAATCTTTTGGATGAACAGAGAAAAAAATATATATACACATACATACACAATTCAATGTTTCTCAGCCTTTGTTCTGCAGAAAGCTTTTGATGAAAAAAGGAGTTTCTTGATCAAATATGTTTGGGAAGTACTAGGTTACATAAAATTTAAGAGGACTTCTTAGAACTTTTAATATGGAAATAGGCATGAATATGTGGACTATCAAGATAGCATGAAGCAGTTCTCTCCCTTCACTGAGCACAAAAACCAACCTTCCTTCCTCCCTTCCTTCTTCTCTCCTTCCTCCTTCCTCCCTCCTGCCTTTGTTCCTATGGCAGAGAAACTGTAAGACGGCCCCCTGATGATCACTGCCTCCTGGGATTCATGGGCTTGCGTAATCTGCTTTCCTCGAGTATGAGTGGGGACTGGAACACACTTCCAACAACAGAGTATGGCAAAGGTGATGGGGCATCCCTTCTGGGACTGTATTACATGAGACTGCAACTTCCATCCTGCTGGCAGAGTCTGCCTATTGCCTTCTCAACTTTCATTGTAGACAGACTCATGCAGCAAGGAATGAGGAGGCCTCCTCCAGCCAGTGATCAACTGGGAACTGAGGACCACTGTCCACTAAGACTTTAGGAACCAAATTCTGTCTTCTGAGCTTAGAAGAAGATAGTTCCCCAGTCAAGCGAGATCTCAGAGATGATCAACAATTTGAGGGAAGTCTGTGCCAGACTGGGAAGCAAGGGACTTTGCCAAGCTACCCCCAAATTTCTGACCCCCAAAAACGTGGGATAGTAAATGTATATTATTGTAAGCTGCTACATTTGTGATTTATTTATTCTTCTTCTTCTTTTTTTTTTTTCTGGCAGCAATAAAAGACCAGGAGAACATTCCTTTCCCCAACAGGACCTCTTAACATAAAACACAGGTTGTTTAGGAAAAGTTACTCTAATCTATGTAGCTGTTTAAGATCCACAGCCAAATTAAAGCAGTTTCCCAAATATTTGGAAAAGTAAACTACATATTCCATTCCCACTTAGAAAGGTAAAAGAGGTGTTCCTTCAACAAGAAAGAAAAGCGACTTGCCGGTTCACTGAAAAGCACTTCTAATATAAAAGTCAAAAAGAAATGGATGACAGATCAAGGGTTGAGTGAACCGGGTTGGTTTGTATTATATCATATTTTTTCCTTTCCTCTCTTGAGAGTATATGAACTTTAAACACAATGACCTGATTTTCAAGAGATGACTTTAATCATTTCTAAGTTCTGTAGAAGTATTTGCTATTACAGTGTTGATTATTTAGTATTATAGTAATAAATGCCTGGTCTATTATGTTAAGTTCTAAGTGTGGCATCTTAATAAGAATAAAGGAGTATAATTTGAAAGGGCTAAAGAGACATTGCCAGTTCTTCTAGTCATGCCACATGGAACATACAAAGATCAGGAGAAGGGACAGAGTGCAAAGGAGTCTTAACTACCCGCCCACTCACAGCTTCAGGCAGAATCCATGCTAGAAACCTGCCTTTCATATAGTTACCACAATCACCACTGAGCAGACTTTTATACAGAAACTTCCCACACATGCATTTCACAAGACACAACCAACTACCCACCCACTAGCCAAAAGGGGGGGGGGGATAAATAAATAAATAAATAAAAAGAGGAAGAAGAAGGAAAAACAAACTGTGTCATTGAAACACATACATTCACCAGCCTGCAAATGACTAGTAGCACACCAGACAGAGGAAAACATTAAAATAAAAATAAAACTGTGGTCCAATAAGTTGTGGTTCCTGGGGCCTGATTTGATGGCTTCAGCCAACTCCTAACCACAGCTCAGGGAGATTTAGCTAAACAACTTAATTCTTCTCTCATTCATAAAGTATGTGCCTGGCTTGGATTCTCCAGTTGCAATAAAGAGGGATCATCTAGGAAAATACTCCTTTGTTCTCACCGCCTGTGGCTAACATGGCAAGAAGCAGCATTTTACCATAAATATTACAGCGTTCTACAAGTCACAACAGGGATGTGCTAAGTAACCAGACCTTATGTGAGCACAGCCCTTTACGGTCTACAGAAGACTTTTCACACTGTTCCTCAGCACAAAGTTGCTGTCCTTCTTTTACAGCTGAAGATCACAGAGCCCAAAGACCTCACGTCTCTAGGTGCCCATCACACCACAGCACAACAGACTAACCAATCCTAGAAACTGGGATGCCTGATTCCAAGTTCAATGTTATTTCTACTATACTGATGGGGATGATTATGGAGCAGGACCTTTGGAAACTGGCACTTGGATGGAGAATGGGTAAGGGATGGGTGTTTTTAGTTTGATGATAGGCATATTCCGTGGACTGGAGTCTGTCTGGGACATGATCCTGGGCCACTCCTGTAATGCTTCAGAGATATCCAGTGCGAATACTACTAATTGCTGTTAGGCAACCAAGAGTAGATGACAGTCACTTTGTGGAGGAGGAGAAAAGCTGAAATATAGTCTACTCTGTGAAGCATGCAAGCTTTCTTACCTCCCTGACATGTGCTTGGAGCCAGACTAAGATAGGAAAGTGCTTTCTGGTTGGGAACTTTGCCTCTGTCTACCACTGTTCTTAATTTAGAAGCTATTTAAATCTCTAGTGACTCTACAGAAGTCTTTCCAGTGGTTTCCCAGAGAACATCCTAAGATTCAGTAGCCCATTCAACTAAGCAAACTCTACAGAAGTGATAGATTTTGGTAGCCTGGACAGTCATGGTCTCTCCACCCCTGGGAATAGTCTCCTGATCTACTTTTCATGCTAGCCTTCCTAGACAGCTGCTGTATATCAGAGTCCTGGGGAGCCAGGGGACAAAAAAAAACAAAAAACAAAACAACAACAACAACAACAAAAAAAAAACACCAAAAAAAATCCCACAAAAAAAAAAAAAAACCACACCAAAAAAAACCACTTTGAAGTTTGGCAACCATCCTGGAGTTTCCCAAACCTTTACAGCAAAGTGCTGGCTTCCTGGCACATACTTCCTGGGTGATTTCTCAGCTGAAAAAGCAACACGAACTCTGGCTGACCATGGAACTCTCAGGCATTTGTAGAACAGCTTAGGCTTTGTGGCTACAAACTGAGGGCCAGGTCAGATTAGATGAGTGCTTTATCCTGTTTACTGCCTCAAACTGACTTGGAAGCTGAGGAAGGAAAGGGCTGGGAAATGTGAGAGCTGTGGAGAGCCAGACGTTTTCCAACCAGCTGGAGGAATGTGCTGTCACACTATCTCATGGGGGAAAGGAGTTCTGTACTTCTCAATGCAGGTTTTTAAAGCCTGCTTATCTTGCTGTTATTTAATCAATAAAGGATGCATTTTGGATCTCTAGACCCTTTTATGTTCCACCTCCAGCTAAGTAAGGGAAAATGGGATCTAGATCTGGATTCAAAAACCTGGGTTCGAATGCCTGCTCAACCCAGTATGAACTGTGAGACACTGGACATGCCACTGTATCTCCGTGGGCCTCAGTTTCTTGCCTGGAAAGTGGGGACAGTTGTCTTGTATGAGATGCTTCCAGTATTCAGATGAACTGTGTATAAATTTGCCTGAGAAATTATAAATTATAACAATGTTTAGCTTTGTCTAAAAACTAATTTAACAACACTCTACATGTGTTTCTGTGAATTTTGATCTGACATAAGTATATTACGTTCTGCTCTCTCCATGTCTGTGCCTTTGTTCCATTGTTTTATCCATTAATATGGCTCCCTCCACACCGCTGTCAATGCAACCTAAATTCTACTCACCACTCAGAGTCCTGCTCAAATATATGTACTTCAAGCACTGTAGATGAACTCAGCTGATAGTCCTGTGACCTGTCTCTTCAAGTTCCTCTGATGTGCAGTATACTCTGTACTCTCTGGCACTCACTCACTAGGTGACAGAAGCCCTGTGACCTCTCCAAGCCTCAGGTACTCAACTGATCATTCTGTCCCTGCCTAGTTCACAGGACTCCTGTGGGCAACAGATAAGGGAGTGAATCTGGAAACACTTTTGTTGGAAACCAAAGGTGATGACATACAAATCTGAGACACTGTTTTCAAGTCTTGCTTTCAGAATGTCATAAAATATAGTAGCTTAGAATGTCATAAAATATAGTAGCTTAGTCCTATTCCTTAGTTTCTAGAGAAAGTGGACTCTTCCTTAATTTAAATAACAACGAGCCAAGTCCTACCTCTTCCTTTCCCTCCTGTAAGCAGAAGTGCACAGATACTTACCCTCTCTTAAGTCTCGATCTATCTTGGGCGATTTTTTCCCCATTGATAATCCATGAACTTCTGCCCCTTCCACGTTCACTCCTGAAGGGACCCTGCCCATTAAAAACAATTGAAATGGAATTTCCCACTGATTAAGGATGTTCAAAGACAAAGGGCACCTTACTCTTCTTAGCACTCTTTTTTTTTTTTTTGACAGTTAATTGTATCCATAACTTCACCCCTCTTGAGATTAGACATTAAGTCTCAAAAGAGCAGAAAAATATTAGCACATGCATCTTTGTGATGCTTGGGGCATTGTTATTTTTGTCCTGAGCATAGAGCACACCCCAAACAATAGCTGAACTGAAATAAAGCATGACCTCGTGCAGTGGTTCTCAACTATTCCAAAAAAGAAGACACAAGTTTCAGACTTGGCAAACATACAAATCACAGCATGATATCCTTTCAATATATACAGACTGAACAAATCCAATTGTGCATGTCCACTCTTGGAGCTCTTGTAATCAGAACCTTGATTTCTGAATTTGGAAAATGAACAGGCTAGATCAGGTCAGCTCAAACATGTAACTCCAACATTCTATGATTTCTCAAACTGCTCATAACATGTAAATTGATTTTTCACTTCTATCATTTCAAAAAATGAAGTTTCTTCATTTCTGATTGAGTTAATGACACCTAGTAGTTTAGCTTGCAGTGAAACTTTTTGGGCTTCCTGCTTTCAAATACAGTAAGGGAATTCAGCATTAACAAGAAAAAAACTAAGCTCTACTTTATTAATCAAAAACAGAATCCATAGAAGGTTTCACCTTCAGAGATCACCTGATCCAACCCCTTCCTTGGAGGGAACACAGAAGACTAGAAAGGAAAACAAAGCACCAAGGTCACATGACTGTAGAAAGAGCGAGCTGGGACCAGAAGGCTGAGCTTCTAATTCCCAGTGTAGAATTCGTTTAATTATATCTTTTTGCCAATTTCATTGAGCTAAGATCCTTATAATGGGTATGACTCTAAGTATTTCTTCTCATTAAAAGTAAACGGATCGTGTTCTGAATGAAGAACTCACCGATTCTCATCCTGTCGTCCACCATATCGGATCCAATAATTCTGTTTTAAATTAAAAAAAAAAAATCAATAGCTTTGTCACTAAAATATAATGCATAAAAAGAAAATACAAATTTAAAACACTCAAAAGATGTAAAACATTGGGAAACTTGCATATTGTATTAAGATACAATATTTTTTTAATTAGTAAAAAAAAACCTAAAGGCAATGAAACGTTGGCAAAGATAAAATGATGCACAAATGGATTTTTAAAAATAGCAGGGAATTAGCTTAAGTATTTATATTTTCTATCCAAGAAGTGGATAAAATTTGATGTCAGGAAGACAATTAAGAGATCATTCAGTCCAAATCCCTTATGTTTCATGAATAAAACAAACAAGAAAGGCCAGCTTGATTAATTATCTGTGCAGGATCATAAAGTAACTTTTTCTGAAGTTTCCTGGGAGAATGCAATTAAAAAATAATAAGTAAGGCCGGGTATAAGCATACTTATAAATGTTATTTAGAATTAGTGTACTTAAAAATTTTTCTAATTTTTAAAATATGCCAATAAAAACACAAGAATGAAAAGAATGTTACAAATAGGATATATCACAAATAGTGCTTTTTTATGAATATGTGACAGGTGTATATGTAAAGAACTTATATAGTTAACTAACAGATATATGAAAAAAGGCATGTCGAGATAATTCAGGTCACAGAAAAAGTAATTAATGACAATATGTGAAAACTTAATTTTTGTTAGCCATCAAAGGAATACAAATGAAAACAACAGTGATATATCATTTTGTATATAAGAAATATAAATGATTTTTAATGTTATTTCTCATTGCTGAGATATTCATAGTAACCTGGTACTTTATGCATTTCTAGAACCAGTGAAGGTATCAGAAAATTCCCTTAGAAAAGCAATTTTAAGAACTTTAAAAATTCTCATGTCTTCTTATGGCAGAATAATCCCATTCCTGGTAATTTATTCATAGGGCATAGTTCAATACAGAGGGAAAATGCTTCATGCATTAAACATGGTAGAAAAAAATCAGAAACAAATCAGACTTCCAGTGTCAGGAAAACAGTTAATTTATTGCACATCAGTTCTATTTACATAGCTAAAAATCATCTTAAAGGCTGTAAAAATGTAGAAATTGCTTATGACAACTTAAATAAAAATCAGAACAGAAATCTCTCTGTACTGGCAAAGTTGTATCTTCACATGAAGAATGACTAAAAGTCAACATGGACAAGTGGAGAAAAGTCAGCATGACGAATAGTACAGTTGACACTGATTTTGTTCTGTATGAAGTCTTTCTAGTTTTTAAAATGTGTAGGAGAAATACAAAAGCTTGCATCCAGAATTTAAGACATAAAACAATCCTGAGGCAAATTCATCAGGTGCAAAACACTTCTCTTCCCCCCAAATATATCTGCTTTTGACTTTGGATCTCAGTGATACGGAGATCTATTAAAGTCTTTTAATGTTTATCATACACTGAGTAAACACCCACCCCTGCCTCCCTGGGTTTTGTTAATACAAGACAGGAGATAAGACTCTTCAATAAACTATATGTTGGCTAACTGAACATAATTAAAACATTTAAATTAATAAATAAATAAAATTGGCAAATGGAATTTCAAAAAAAAAAATCTTCAGTAAATCAAGCTGGGAAATAAAATCATGAATAAGAAGTCCACTGAGGGGGCGCCTGGGTGGCTCAGTGGGTTAAGTCTCTGCCTCTGGCTCAGGTCATGATCTCAGGGTCCTGGGATGGAGCCCCGCATCGGGCTCTCTGCTCAGCAGGGAGCCTGCTTCCTCCTCTCTCTCTGCCTGCCTCTCTGCCTACTTGGGATCTCTCTCTCTCTCTGTGTCAAATAAATAAATAAAATCTTTAAAAAAAAAAAAAAGAAGAAGTCAATTGAGTATTCTTTTAAAACACATTTCCTCTTCCTTTTTTGCTCTTACCGGTTCTGTGTATGAAAATCCCAGGCCCTCTGCAGCTGATTTTATTAGTTCTGATTCCATTTTATGACGCTTCACAAACATTGCCAAATCCTAGAGGAAAAAAAAAAAAAGAATGAAAAGTTTATATTTAAGTAACAGTTAAGGAATATGATAAATGTTCAAGTGGAAATATTTTTCAATAGACAGTGACAAGTGAGCTAAAAAAATATTCACAGCTGCACAAAAAGTCTCCTTCTCAATAGATTTTCACAAGCTGTCACATAGGAGAAAAATATGCCTCTGGCATTAGTACTGAAGTACAAAAGAACTGCTTTCTAGAACTTGACTCAATGGCTAGATATCTTCCAGAGCAGTGCTATATTTTTACCATTTCTGCCCAGAGCATCTAGTAGAATGCAGTTTCTTCTCAGGACCTTGGTCTCACCTCTCTGGCCTCAATGGATGCTGGGTCACTGCTGTCATCCAGGAGACTCTCATAGTAATCTACATTGTCTAGGACGTCCTCATCATCTGGATGGAGGAGAAGATAAGCCTTGGCACACTCCAAGGCTTTCACATATTCACCAACTGAAAGACCAAGGAGTTGTAGCATTAGAGTCAGGCTAGGTCCATTGAGGAGGTTTGTAAGAAATACTTCAACATACCTGTGAGAGGTCTGCAGTAAACATGAGTAAGAGGGAGGATAAGGTGAAGCTGAATAGCATATGCAGAAATGGTCACAGACCAAAACAGATTGTCAAATATGGAGAAACAACTGATGGCTGCCAGAGGGGAGGTGCGTGAGGGGATGGCGGAAATTAAGGGGATCGGGAAGTACAAACTTCTAGTTGTAAGATAAATAAGTCACAGAGCTGAAAAGTTTAGCATAGGGAATACAGTAAGACCGTAATAACGTTGTTTGGTGACAGATGGTGACCATGCTTATCATAATGAGCCCTGAGTGATTGTCAAATCACCATGTTGTACACCTGAAACTAATACAACACTGAGAGCTAATCATACTTCAAAAGAGAGCCACAGACAAAAGGAAGGACATGATTTCAGGTGTTTAAAATGGTACTACCTTTGGACTGCTTTGGTGCTAGATGCTTTACATCAATTATTACAAGTTTCCACCTGAAGATGTTTGTTGACAACTTCCATTAGTTAATACAAATAAGCAGAGCAGAATTTTGGCAGTTAATTCTGTTTTTGTCCTGAGTTCGACCACGTGACATCTAAAACCGATTTCAGCAATCCCAATTCTATTAATTGCTTATAAGCGTGAGGAAAGATGTTCAATCTCTCTTTCTCAATTAGAGAAATAGAAATTAAAACTATACTGAGATAAAAATTTTCACCTAGTGGGATTCGGTAATAGTCTAAAATTTCACAATATATTCTGTTGATGAGCAATGAAAAATGTACTATACATGGAAGAAAATTTGGCAACATCTATCAAAATTTAAAATGAATGAATGATTCGACACAGGAATTGTACTTCCAGAAACCCATCCTATAGATATTCACTTGTAGATGTGAACTAACTTACATAAAATATTACACATTTGATCCTTGATTGAAATACCAGTTACTAACAACACAATACCCATTAGTAAGGGGAGGCATGAAATAAATTACAGTACAATGGTATGTGGATGTAAAGAAAAATTAATGAGGAAGATCTCCATGTATCAATACAATTAGGTTAGACCATATAAAATTGCCAAAATTTTGCTTTTACTGACCTAAGCAAATGGTAATTTCATAGATCCAACCTACTAAAAAATACTTTTTATGATTTTATTTTTAAGTAATCTGTACACCCAACAGGGGGCTCGAACCCACAACTCCGTGATCAAGAGTAGCATGCTCTACCAACTAAGCCAGCCAGGCACCCCTGGTACTATTATTATTACTATTATTTTATTATTATTGAGAGAGAGAGAATCTTAAGTAGGCTCTTCGCCCAGCACAGAACCCAATGAGCACAGAACCCAATGAGCTTCATCTCAGGACCTTGAGATCATGACCTAAACTGAAATCAAGAACCAGATGCTTAACCAACTGCACCACCCAGGCGCACCCTCCTTACTTATATACATTCTTAAGTGAAGAAAGCAATGTAAAAAACAGTGTAAATAATATGCCACCTTCTGTGTATAAGAGGGGGAAATAAGTTAGGGGTGTGTGTGCATACGTGTTTTTAAAAAAAACATAAATCGGAAACTGTGTTGTAGGGCATGTAATTGGGCTACAGAAAAAGGAAGAGAGGGAGACTTTTATGATATTTGGTCTTTGAACTTGCAAATATATGACCTTTTAATATTAAATTGAAAATCATGTAAAATATCAGTCTAAGAAAATTTTCAGGACATCATCACAGCATTTGCCCACTTGTGGTATCACCTGCTCTCTTTGGCCTGAGTGGCGGTGATGTGAGATGAGAGAAAAAAAAGCCATTTTTTCCCCCATTGCCTCAATGGTAAAGTGGGAAATACAGAGGAAAATTCAATGTAATGATGAACGACACCCCTTCCCCAAAGGTCTTCCGGGATGATCCATGCTTTACCTCGATAATAGGCAAACTGTAGGTAGTCATAATGAAGGGGAAGAAAGTTCTCAATTGGAGAGAGGCGGCCAGGGCGAGTGGCAAGTTCCCTCACGCATTCGTGCTGACAGACCAGCACCTGCATATAGTGATCTGGAAGACAAGAGTGAGAGGTGGGTCCCTCCCGTTCACTGGCGTGACACACGCACACACACACACACACACACACACGTATATTTGTATGTGTATCTAGATGTTATATTGGGGTGTGGCCAATATTGATCAGGAACCTATTCTACCCAGTTACAGAATAGTCCACCACCTGAACATTGGAAATCCTAATACTGTAGGGACTGCTAAAATATGGAGGAAAGCTCAAGAATTTAGATACACATTCTGCCTCTTTCTCTTTGTTCCCCTTTCTGTGTCCCATACTTCCTGCTATAAACAGCTAAGGATTCTCAAGTGTAGGGTTGTCACACTCCCTTTAGCTCTGGGCTCTCACTCGTCCACACATGGGCTGAGGAAACGAAAGTAGCTAATGTCCCAGAGAAACAAACACTTCTTACATTTTGCCCCAACTTTGATTTTTACAATGAAGATGGAGGTCTTCTCCAGCAAAAAGATTTTATTCATGCTTACGCAGAGCAGGCTCTCTTGAGACTGACGATAAAATCGTCTGACTTCATGACTTCACATTTTAATTTACCACAACTGCCTCCTCTCAACAGAAAACCTCTCAAAGGTTCTCTGTTGGGCAGTTTGGCTTGTCTCCTGATGACTTGAAGAGGGACCCCAGCACACAACAGAAAGGGCGTGTGTCTCTTCTGGTGTGTAGGCAAATGGGCCAGTTCTTGCACGACTTAACTCAACCCAACACAGAACAGCTAACATAATCCCTACAATCCACTGGTTCTTAAATGCAGCAGGAGGATGGGAAGGGAAGAATAAGCTCTGTTTACTTGTGTAATATGTGGAAATAAACAGCTATATAAAGAGCCAACAAATAGCTGTTTTATTTCTTATGAAAATGACAAACAACCTTCAACTGTTTTCTCCTAGTTAGCTGGCCACTGGCATTCCTCTTTACCTTCTAACACACACTCCTCCTAATTCCAAATGACAAGCAAAAGGAAGAGGTGGAAAACACACCCAGTAAGAACCCAAAATCTGAAGGAAGGTAATTTTTCAACACAACATACAAAGATAAACAAAATGAGAGTCACAAAATTATATTTTTTAGGGCTTTAACAAGCATACCTGGAAATAAATAACTACATTGAGAAGCCATTTGTGTTTTTAATGTTCTTCTAACTCTAAAATTAAAATATTCTGGTTTCCTAAATATACCCCATATTTCATTTTTTATTATTTTTTTAAAGATTTTATTTATTTATTTGTCAGAGACAGAGAGAGAACACAAGTTAAAGTGAGTAGCAGGCAGAAGGAGAAGCAGGCTCCCTGCTGAGCAAGGGGCCTGATGCAAGACTCCATCCCAGGACCCTGGGATCATGACCTGAGCCCAAGACAGACACTTAATGACTGAACCACTTATGTGCCCCTACCATTCTGTATTTTTTTTTAAAGATTTTATTTATTTATTTGACAGACAGAGAGAGATCACAGTAGGCAGAGAGGCAGGCAGAGAGAGAAAGGAGGAAGCAGGCTCCCTGCTGAGCAGAGAACCCCATGTGGGGCTCGATCCCAGGGCCCTGGGATCACGACCTGAGCCGAAGGCAGAGGCTTAACCCACTGAGCCACCCAGGTGCCCCATCCATTCTGTATTTTAAAAGCCAGTTTCACTTTTAATTTAGAACAGTTTTTTTTTTTTTAAGAAGATTCTATTTATTTATTTGACAGAGCACAAGCAGGAGGAGGAACAGAGGGAGAGGGAGAAGTAGGCTCCCCACTAAGCAGGGAGATGGCCTTGGGACTAGATCCCAGGACCCTGGGATCAAGACCTGAGCTCAAGGGCAGATGCTTAACTGCCTGAGCCACCCAGGTGCCCCTTAGAACAGTTTTGAACCAGACAAGAATTCACAGAGTTAGGATAACACATAAGTTGTGTTTCTTGTCTCCTTTCTATATCAAGTGCAATTACTATGATTTAATACGTTTGAGATCCAAGACACTTCTGTGGAAATACTGTTTAAAATTCCCTTCTCACAATAAATTGGACATGTGTTGAATTCTCAAGAAGACTTGCCATATTTCTGTAATATATAATATTTGACTGAGTGTCAAGAGCTGTGACTTTTTTAAAAATCACTTTTCTTTACGGGAAGCGGGGATAATGGTGGTGATAGTTGTATTAAGTATTAAGTATTAAGAGCCTGAGTTAAGAGATCTCTATTCTTTTCCAGCAACCAACATGTTATGATGACCTCATGCAAACCATTACACGTTGTTCTGTGGGACTCTGTCTGTCAGTTTTCCTAAATCAGATGTAGGACCTTTGCCAAAGCTGTTCAGTGGCCATTGATGGAGGCAAGTCTGGAGGAGGTGGAGACAGGGTACACATCCTTACACAGCTACAAGGTAATAAACTCTAATAAATGAAAAGCATTCCCAAATAAAAGAGTAAGTGTAAACAAATCCTTAACAATTGAAATGTGAAACACACATAAAACTGACATTCGAATGAGCAGAGCTCACAAAAATGCAAGGAAATGACTGTGCCAGAGGCTTAGCAAAACAAAACCTGGGGCGGGGGGATCCTCAATAATTCAGACACTGGTACTGATTTTAGATGAACTGAGTTGGTTTTGGGTAATTGACTATGAGGCAAATAGTTCATCCAACAAACTGATTTTCAGTCTACTGTTTAATCTAAATTTTGAAAGATGTTTCCCAATTGTCCCTCTCAAAGACCCTGACAATTTAGGACCTACATTTTCAAAACATACAGTATTATTAATCCTTTTAATCTGAAATGTGATTGATGGTTATATCATTTTCTTCCTCCTCCCTTTCTCCCTCCCTCCCTTCCTTCCATCCTTCTCTTCTTTTTTTCCCTTCCACTCATTCATTTAATGAATATTTACTAAGCACCCACTGTTTGCCAGTCAGTATACTAAGGGGCTGAGGATTAAGCACTTAACAAGAGAAGACATTAGGCAAGTGATAGAGGAAAACAACACCTTTCAAAGTCTGTGAGTGGAAATGAACATGGCATTTCCAGGAAATGCCACAGGAGTGGATCAAAGAGACAGGAAGAGAGGAGAGGAAATTATACACAAGGGCACAATCATGAATATCTTTATTAAAGGTCTTGGGTTTTAGTCCAAAATGGAAGGCTTTGGCTAGGGATGGTGGGGGGAGGTTCTGTGAACATATTTTCCTCTTTTTTTAGACTATTCTGTCTGCCTAGAGAGTAAAACCTCATCAGGACACAAGGACCAGCAAGGAGGCTATCACTGTGCCTTTGTTAAAAGATACTGTGGATATGAACCATGGTGGTAGCAAAAGGGATGGAGAGAACCAGGGAATCTCCCACGCTTTTAGGCGGTACCACCTATCAGAGTTTGGTAACAAATAGAGGAGAATAGGAATTAGGGGAATCCCGATTGCTTAGGAGGAATCTAAATAAGGAATTAAGGAAAATAACTTTTGGGGACTTGGTTTGAACTGCTCGGTGAGGGGTGCTTTTCATGGAGACCAAAAACATAAGCATTTGGGAAGAGAAAACTCACTTCCTTAATTTGCCTTTTTACATGTATAGGTGAAGCTGAACATCCTTTTTAAAAATACATATTTATAACTTAGAACACAATATGTACTCAACAGATATTTGTTAAGCATTAATTACTGAATAAGTTATCCTTTGTACATTTTTCATTTATGTAGACATTAAAATATATGTCCTAGACTGAGAAAAGCCTAGATTTGATTCCTAGTTTCCCCTTAATCACATTGCTCTGAGGTATAAGTTCCTCATTTAAAAAAGGGAGAAGATGATAGATACCACTACCATCTACCTACCAGAAGTTGTTTAGAGGATTAAAAGATACATAAATATACAAAATGTTTTGCATACTGTAACTGCTATGTAAATGTTGCTTATTATTATGACTATCCATAAGTCAGAAATAAATTACTACTAATAACAATAATTTACAAGTTCTGCTTAAATATTATAGATATTAACTGTTTGCCTATAAATATTTTGCAACTTTTCTACTTGTCAATTGTAAGTTGGCTTGATTTGTTGTATCTTTTGTATTTAAAATCTTATGTAAAGTCTATCTTTTTCTTCATATATCTTGTCTTTTGTCATGCTAAGAACTGGTTTTCCTCTCCTCCCATTATACACAGATTCTCTTGCATTTGCTTCTTTTTTTAAAGATTTATTCATTTATTTTAAAGACAGAGAGAAAGCATGAACACAAGTGCATGCACGGGTAGGGAGAAGGGCAGAGGGATGGAGAGAATCCTCAAGCAGATTTCCTGCTGAGACCAAGCTCTGAGCCAAAATCACAAGTCAGACGCTTTACCAACTGAGCCACACAGCCACCCCTCTTGCATTTTCTTCTAACAGTTTTATTTTCACACCTATATTATTAACATAAATAGAATTTATTTTTGTATGTTTTTCAAATGCTTCCCACCATAAATGGTTAACTAGCTAATCTCTGTAGTAAATGTATAATTCACATTACCTACTATTTTACATGCCGCTTTGTAATATATTACATTCTCATAGATAATAAAAACCTCTTTTAAGTAACTGAAGAAAACTATACAAAAGCATTCACTACTACATTGCTTATAATAATGAAAACCTATAACTTTCCAATATTCATCAGTAAGGGGACTGGTCAAATTAATTATGTTTTCCACATATATTGGAATATTGCACAATCATTCAAAACCATAAAGTAGATCCACACGTACTACTTACATGAGAAGAAGTCCACACTATATTGTTAAGCATAAAATAAAACGAAAACAAAAATATGCTCAAAATCAGTATTCACAGTATTGTCTCATTTTTTAAAAAAATAATAATTATTATAAATAAATACAGAAACATTTACATATGCATCTGAACAAGTTTGGGAGTACAATCACCAAAATTTAAATGAGGTAGATTTATTTATAGGAGATAGGACAGGTTACTATATCTTTCATTTTTTACAATTTTTAATTCTGTATTGATGGGGTAGATTTACAGACTGCATTTCCTATAGTCAGGAAGTAAATAAGGGGGAAAAATAAGCTTTACCTGCAATGGCTTCATAGAGACCAGCTTTGTACCCTAAGTACTCGTACTCTTCAAATCTCTGAGGCCCCTCGCACAGGGCTCTGCACTCCGTATCTTCACTGTAATATTCTCTTAGAGCTTGCTCAAAGTACTTGATAGCAAGCTCAAAGTCATCAGCCTCATAATGTTTAACTCCTGCACTGTAACTCTCCTGCAAAGAAGCAGAAAAAAAAAAAAATTACACACACACACACCACACACGCACACACACACACGTATTTATTTTTTCCAAAGAGCACCTGTGGAGCACTTGAATAACAGGGTTCAGGGTCAATCGGGATCATCTGGGCAGGGGGACACTGGGTTTTTGGGCTATGGAAGAATAATGTAGGGTTTTACTGGGAGACAAAAAGTAACTTCCTTGGTTTCAGGGAATTATAAATAAGAATGGTATTATTGAGCAAGGTGAATGCTGTGGCACCAGGCAATTCCATATTCTTTCTGAGCACAAACATGCAAGACACCATTTTCTCCCATCCAAGTACTAACCAGGCCCGGCCCTGCTTAGCTTTCGAGATCAGACGAGATCGGGCGCGTTCAGGGTGGTATGGCCGTAGACAAGACACCATTTTCTAACTCCATTTGAATATAGCTATGGGCATGTAACAACATCCAGTAGATTGGTGTGGGTGACCATGACACACCCAATTTCCAGGCCTGGCCCAATTTAATAATAGTAATAATAATAATAATAGTAATAATGCTTCTATTGAAAATCTCTTATACTGTTCTTCAACCATCTTGGAAGTCACCTGTCAAGAATGGTGACATCTCCAATTGAAAAAAAAAAAAAAAGCCTCCCCAACTTACTGTGATTTCAAGTAAGTTTTCATTTAAGTGAAAAATTATATAACTTTAAAATACCAGAATTTGAAAAGTACAGGTACAACAGAAAATCAATGGGCAAGGAGCTGGGAAATCACAGTGTGACCTGAGTAGTTCGTACTGGCTTCAACTTCCATGTGTAAAATTAAAGGTTGGAGGTGGCGCTGAGGTTTAGAGGGGGTGACAGATGTTTATATCATGTTTTACTTTTCGCTATATCATACTATTTTCTAAGGGCATTTTCACCTTCTCTCAATTTTTTCAACCCCAGTAATAACAATATTTCATCTGAGAACTCTAAAAAATAAAACCATTACTGTATTAGGAATCGAGAATCAACCTGAGACACCCATTCACAGGAATCTGCTTGGAGTCCAGTGAAACTCAGGAACACCTAGCTCTTTCCGATTAGGGCAAGGATCCCCGGCGCTCACCAGATGTGGTTTGGCTTCCAGATCTACAAGCTGGAGTGCTTCCACGCCGGCCATTGTTCTGTAATTCTCAATGTTCTGCTGCATTTCCATGTGCTCGGGGTTGGCCATGAAAAATGTGTGGGCTGCTTCCACTGCCTTTTCCAACTGGTTAAGCTATGGAGAAAAGAAGAGGACCACATGAAGGCAAATATTTCTAACCCGGCTAAGTACCAGTCCAAGGGATAACGGCTAAAGCGGCAGGGCCAGCTTCCAGTTCATATTCACTGTATGCAATCTCTATACTATAAAGTGGGAGGTTAACGAACAGGGCTCCTAAAATGATATGTGGCTGTTCAGGCTTTGATGAAAATAGCTACATGTGCTCTACTCCAAGTTCATTCTTTACCCACTGTGACCTGAGCCACCTGCTTTTATGGCAAACTGAATCTTTGCACTTCGATTTGCTTCATGGTTGGTCACAATAAAAAGCTGCCAATGCTGTACCATCTCTAATTCATGTTTTTGACATTTTTATCTTTTATTTTCTCTTTTCTCTTTGTTCCTTTTGCCTTTAATCCTGACAATGGGGTACAAACAAACCTATGCATTTCCAAAGGACGGGAATCAGTCTACCTCCCACTCCATCAAATTTACTGGGCTTTAGAATGTGAAGAATACAGAATTATGATTTTTTAAAACATTTTATCTATTTGACAGATAGAGAGAGAGAGATCACAAGTAGGCAGAGAGAGAAGGGGAAGCAGGCCCCCTGCTGAGCAGAGAACCTGATGTGGGACTCGATCCCGGGACTCCCGAGATCATGACCTGAGCCAAAGGCAGAGGCCTTAACCCACTGAGCTACACATGCGCCCAAGAATACAGAATTAAAAGGAGTAAACTATTCCAATGTGTAAGAAATGCTGAATACGGCACATAAAATGCTTTACCACATTTTTTTTGAAATACCTGATTCCAGCCTTACAACTTTCTCATCAGCACAAAAGGAAGAATTTTTAGTAACCACTACACAGACAGTACAAAATCTTCTCCTAAACCACACAATACATTGTCCTCTGTGTAAGGCAACGATGCATTCTTTAACAAAATAGAATTTACCCAATTTAAGACATTTTTCTCTATGCTTTAGACATAGAGAATGTATATAGACGGATCTGTTTGCTCCATATCAAAAAAGTGAATATTCATATTGGCAATCTTTCTCATGGTAAATTCCAAATTATGTTTGATCTATTTTGTAGTATGAAGACATGAAAACTCATTGTCATTAAGAAGTAAACATAAAATCATGGAACAGCATATCTGACTCAATTGAGTCTGTTTTTGACAGTCTTGCCAGTCAGGTATTAATAAGAAATAGAAGTACTAAGTGCCCAAGTCCCCAATTATTGCCATTTTGTGTTATATAAATAATCTTAACCTTCACCATACTGCCCTATTTTAAGACCTGAAACCCTTAACTTTGTTTAATAATAGTAAAACCTTCCCTTTGAACTTGTATACCCTTAGCTACTGGCCTTCCTTCCATTAAGTTTTTGTCTTGTCAACTGTCCCTGCCATTTTTACCTTTGTCCTCAATTCTATGCTCCCAGAATGATCTTGGCTGTCAAAATCATGAATTTTGGATGTGGTTTCTTTTTTAATTTACATTTTTCAACTTCTTAGTCACTAAATATGAACTGTGTGGACATCTATAGTGTTGAGTATATAGGTATAGAAGAAAAACAATAGGTTCTAAATTAGGTATGTGTCTATACTTATCAAATAAACCTGAAAAAATCATTTAAAAATTTATGACTCAGTTATCCTTTTTTTTAAAAAGATTTTTATTTATTTGACAAAGATCACAAGTAGGCAGAGAGGGGTAAGCAGGCTCCCTGCTGAGCAGAGACCCAATGTGGGGCCTGATCCCAGGACCCTGAGATCATGAACTGAGCAGAGGCTTAACCCACTGAGCCACCCAGGTGCCCCTGACTCAGTTATCCTTAAAGGAAAAAAAAAATGCTTGTAAAAACCCCACACTACTATCTACTATATAGGATTTCAGAAGGTTTTAATTGTGTAATATATATAAATGTGCTTCAGAAATCACTAAAATCCTTAAAAATAAACAACAGAATACAATTTGACCCATCCATTTCAAAGATGTAAATAATGATGGTATAAGATGAGTGGATAAGAAGATGTGGTATACACACACACACACACACACACACACACATACACACACACACAGGAATATTACTCAGCCATCAAAAGGAATGAAATCTTGACATTTGCAATAATATAGATGAAACTAGAGGGTATTGTGCTAAGTGAAATAAGTCAGTCAGAGAAAGACAAATACCGTATAATTTCACCCATGTGGAACTTAAGAAGTAAAACATAGGGGAAGGGAAGGAGAAAATAAAATAACATGAAAACTGGAGAGGAAGGCAAACCACCAGAGACACTGAACTCTAGGAAAAAACTGAGGATGGCTGGAGGGGAAATGGTTGGGGGAAACGGATAATTGGGTGAGAGCATTAAAGAAGGCACTTGACATAACGAGCCCTGGATATTATAGGCAAATGGTGAATCACTAAATTCCACCTATGTAACTAATTTTAAAAAAAGGGGAAAAATGATGATGGTGTAATCTATATGTCCAGAGGAGTTACTAATACACTTTGATATACTCTTGTTAATTAAAATTGACAGAACATAAATTTATTTTTTCACTTTCCTACCTTTGTCTTTTGCTTAGGCTGTTCCACCTAAGAGCCTCTGTCCCTTGGTGTTTTCTTACTGAAATCTAACATATCCCATAAAGCCAACCCTAAATCCTGCCTCTCTAAGGGATCTTTTCTCAACATGATAGCCACAGTTACATACAACCATACCACCTTATCCTTATTCCTCTATGAGCACTTGTCATACTCTGCTGTATATTGTACCTCCCTGAGTATATTCATTTTTTCTAGTAGAGCTCTCTGAGAATAGGGACCATATGACTTCTTTTTCTTGTTTGTTTTCCACCTATTTTACATATGGATTTTGTCTATGATATGTCTGGGGAAGAAAGAGGAAAAAAGAAATTCTAACAAATAAATCTTTTACACACAAATCAAAAAGTATATTACATGTCAGTGTGCTTCATAAGCTCTACTGGCTGAAAAGGATAGTCAGTTTAATAACAACATCTCCAAAGTCACCATTCACACTGAGATCTTGCAATAACGGTTACCAACAAAGAATGTTTCATAGCTCTTGAGCACTGCCAGCCAGCACTGACAAGTTAGTTCCTTTTCTTAAATTTTATCATAGTTTTTAGTTTGTTTTGTTTTGTTTTGTCACATTTGATGTTTTCCCCATTCATTTTCTTTGTTTTCCTCATTTATAACCCAGTATTGAGCATCATATCATCTTCCCCAGTATAAATAATAAGATTCCATGCTTCAAGTTAAACTGTAAAACTTATTCATGAACTGGCCATGGTTTTTAAATCATTGTAAACCAGTTCAGGAAACTGGAACTGGCTGCCAATGTCTATAAAATAAGCCATTATTTTAACTAGAATCTTGTTATCTTTGCACTCTATTTGAGAAATCAGATATACACATTTGAAGCGGTAGGAAAAGTCCGGGTGAACACGTGTATGCTGCATATAATGCCATATTTTGGGATGGAGATTATTATAAGGCCTTGTAAGTACTAGTTTTCAGCTAACCCACCACTTCATTGACACACAAAAAAGCAAACTGTCCTGGAAGGCTCCTCACTGGACTTCCTTTAAGACCAAAATAAAATAGGGGTGCCCAGGTGGCTCAGTGGGTTAAGCCTCTGCCTTCAGTTCAGATCATGCTCTCAGGGTCCTGGGACTGAGCCTACATTGAGTTCTCTGCTCATCAGGAAGCTTGCTTCCCCCTCTCTCTCTGCCTGCCTCTCTGCGTACTTGTGTCTTCTCTCTCTCTCTCTGTCAAATAAATAAAATCCTTAAAAAAAAAAAAAAAAAAAAAAAAAAAGGACCAAAATAAGATAAACCACAGGAGAGGCTAACTCTATACATTAGAAAAATGCATTGCAAAATAAAGAGCAGCTGAGAAAAGGGGAATGATTTGACAAGATGGTATCAAATTTTGAAGGGAGCCAAGTGAACCATCGGCATATGAGAAATACTGGCCAGAAATGCCTTCAAGAAGCACTGGGTGATTTCATCTCAGGCTGTGAAGAACTAAGGCGAACATTTTCTCCTGCCAAACCAGAAGCAGGACTGTACGTGGCAGTCAGACTGCATGGAAAAAGAAGTGAATGCTGATTAAATCAACACCCTGCTGACATTCCCAAGTTACTCTGTCCACTGGTGAGTGAATGAAATTCTTCTGACGCCCTAGTGGTTTTCCATAGCAAGGAATAAAGAAGCATTTCACAAGGACACATGGACGATTTAGAAACCTTCAGTAGCTATCCATTGACCACAAAAGAGAGTCCAGAAACTATGTACTACGACATTCAAAACCTCCAGGATTTAGCCTCAACTCACCTTCTAGCATAACTTCCTCACCTGCCATGACGCAAATTTTTTCCCAAAAAGGTTCTAGAAGATTGTCTCTCTCTCTCTCTCTCTTTTTTAAGAGTTTACTTATTTTTTGAAAGAAAGAGCACTGTGGGGGTAGAGGGAGGGGCGGGGAGGAAGAGGACACACAGACTCCATGCTGGGCAGGGAGCCAGATGCAGGGTGGGCTCCATGACCCTGAGATCATGACCTGAGCCAAAATCAAGAATCAGATGCTTAATCGACAGAACCACTCATGCGTCCCTAGAAGAACTTCTAGATGTTTTTATAATTTACCACATTCCTGTTCAAGAAAATACACACAGTCTCAGTGCTCCAGTCATACCCAAATTCTTCATTTCGCTCATTCACTTATTCAGCAAGTATTTATTTTGTACTGAACTGGTGCCAAACACTGTGATAGTTGATGAGAATACCTAAAACCAAAGACCCTGCTTTCTAGATACTTAGAGCCTCATCAAAGGGGACAAGTCTAAAGTATTTAAATCATTAATGAAATTAATTTCAGACTGTGTGGAATCTATAAAGAAATAAATGAAAACCCAACACTGTAAAATCTGGCTGGGCTGGGGATGGAAGCAGGACTCAATCAGGTAAATTAATCAAAGAAGGTCCCTCTGCTAGGGGATTTTGCAGCTGAGACCTAAATGTTGAGAAGCCAGGCATGAGCAGAATGGGAGGGAGAACATTCCAGGCAAAAGAGAGTCAAGTGAAATGACCCTTTCCTGGCGAAAGAAAGTCAAGTGGAGAAAGTCTTGACATGTTTTAAAAGCAGAGCAGAGACTAAAGAGAGATCTTTGAAAAGCTAGAGACAGACCAAGAGCTCATAGGCTATGGTAAAGTTTATTCTAAGTGCAAGAGGAAACCTTTAAAGAATTTTAAACAATATCTAATACACATTTTAAGATGACAGTTCACGGGCGCCTGGGTGGCTCAGTCGGTTAACCATCCAGCTCTTGATTTCGGGTTAGATCCTGGTCCCTGGGTCCTGGGACTGGACTGTGTCCCAGCTTGCTTGGCATTCTGTCTCTCTCTTTCCTTCTGGCCCGAACCACACTTGCATGTGCTTTCTCTCTGCATAAAATAAAATCAATAAATTTTTAAAATAAATGAATAGGGTTAAGCATCTGCCTTCGGCTCAGGTCATGATCTCTGCATCCTGGAATGGAGTCCCACGTTAGGGGAATACCTGCTCAGCAGGGAATCTGCTTATCCCTCTGTCTTTCCCCCAGCTCTCTCATGGTCTCTCTCTGGGTCAAATAAAACATTCAAATAAATAAATAAATAAATAAATAAATAAATAAATAAAATTTAAAAATGATCATTCAGACTGCTATATGGGAAACAAATCTTTGGTAATAGGCAAGAAAACATGGCAGTAACTCAGTCAGGTAAAAGATGATGCTTTTACTTTTCAAAATAAAAACAGGACAAGCATGGGTCCATACACTGACTTTCTCCCCTCTCTCTTAGATTCTTTTCTGTTTCTCCCGATTTTGCCTATTCTTGCTATAGTGACGTTCTTCAATACAGACACATAATATACAAGAAAACAATTTTAAAATCTCCAAATGTATTTTAAGGGAAATATACAAGTTCCCTGTCTTCTGAAGTAAGAGAAATAGGAAGCTCAAATATTCTGAATACGAAATGTAGGACAGCCTGTAAGACATATGCAAGAAAGGAAATTCTAAAGCACATTTAAAAATAGAAAGAACACCGCACTTCCGAGATAGAGTATTTAAGATTACTTCCTAGCTTCTGAAGTCTTTATATACAATCAGGGTAAAACATCAAGCCCAAATAAGTAATTCCCATTCTCTTCTCCTCAAACATCCACATTTCCAATAAGGAAGGGAATTCTCACTCTGCTTTCACCAGCCTAACTTACGGAATTCATCCGACCTCATGCATTATATTTTGATGAAGTGCTGTATTTTCTGGCCTTGGCTCTTTACTTAAATTTCACAATATAACAACTTCAGGGAAATTGTAACCCCATATGAAGTTTCTTACCAACTGACAAGCATGTAGACACTAAAGACATCCTGTTTCTAGGCCACAGCTGAATTTTTAAGTTTTAGTTAGTAGCATAAACACACTAGCTGGAGGAAAATTCACTAGACTATAACATGTACATCAGGCTTCAACACTGTAAATTCATGGGCTAAAAACTAAACGTTCTTTTATGGAACAGGAAGGATTTTTGTCTTTTGGTGGTTCTTTGTTTTGTAATGGTGACACCACCCATTTTAGTAGCATTTGCTAATGTCTCCAAATTTACCTCAAATGTTTGCCAACTCAGTTACTTTTTCTTTCTTTAAAAACCAAATAAATAATTTAAAAAACCGCACAACATATTAAAAGAATATCCTTAAAATAAAGATCTATTAATTTTTTGGGACTCCTGGGTGGCTCAGTCGGTTGAGCATCTGCTGTCAGTTCAGGGTCCTGGTATCGAGGGTCATGATCTCAGGGTCCTGGTATCGAGTCCTGCATGTGGCTATTTGCTCAGTGGGGAGGCTACGACTCATTCTGCCTGCCTCTTCTCCAGCTTGTGTGCTCTCTCCCTGACAAATAAATAAAATAATAAAATAGAATCTTAAAAAAAATCTAGTAAGTTTTGAAACAGAATTTGAAAGCAATTTTTAAACCATTGGATTAAAATAGTCCTATGAATTAAAATGTTTCAAATGTAAAGACCAGGCTGCTAATGAGAATTCAATTTTATTTTAGAAAAGTCCTACACATTTCCATATAATGTAGTCAGATTTGGAGAGAGTAAAAAAATAGCTATATAAAAAACAACTTTGCATTCTCATTTCACAGTCTCTGGAGAGTTACTTTCCCTTAATGTTATTACTATAGCTTGTAAAAAGACCCACGCATGAAATTATTTTTATAATTCTGTTATAGAAAGCAATCACTTGTTTCTCTTGACAGATTTATAGAATTAATTTTACCAGACACTGAGGACTGCATAATATAGTGCATTGCCCTTTTCATCTTGGCTACTAAGAAGCTCAGAGCTAAATTTTATTCTCATATACAGCAACTGTGTTATGCTGGGTTTCTAGCATACCAAACTGAAGCTGGTATATTTCCCTTTTTCTTTGACTTTCTTTGTTTTTTTATTCCATTTCAAAAATCTAATGATATAAATAATTGTTTTAGCTAAGTAATTCAAAGTCTTTCTGGACACAGGAGAGTTATAATTTATTCACAAAATAAACCCCTGTAGTAAGGGACATTTCTAGTAGTTAAATTCTTTCTTACCTCTTAATGTGGAGTGTTTAGAAGTTTCTAGCTTTAAAGAATAACATATTAATTCACAAGTTAGGTGCTCATGTTAATGAAGAAAATAAACTTATCTTTGCATGTATGGAAAGTTAGTCTAAAGTGTTGTCATGGATATAAGTAAATATTTATAGCTTTCAAAATGCTATTTGTTAAGGATTAGATGGGACATGACTTTTCTAAAGAGTAACATTTTCTCTATGGGGTAAGCTGGAAAGGAAGAATATGTATTTTTAAAGCATTTTCTTCTGCCAAAGTGCTTATACTCTTTCCTTTAATTACTTACAGTCCTGGGACAGATTAATAGACTCTTGCTTGCTCTTTCTAAAAACTGGTAAGTTTCAAGTTGATGTTTACAACTTAATTGTAAATACTAATGATGAGTAGCCACTGTCAAATGAGGTTAACCTTATGAGCTCAGTGCCACAACAGATCCTATCAGCTAAGTCTGCTAGAAGGTTCTTATCTAAATAAAAACCATCTTCTGGGGTAAGGAAAACACTAAAGTGAAGAAGCAGGACTTTGAGCATACCATGTCAGATTAGAGACTACTTAAAACAAAAAGGCCTTGAAGTTTCTGAAAAAGAAGAAAAACTCAGAATATTAGCCAAAAAATACGTGTGTACTTAACTGGACAAAATCACTCAAGCCATCTGTGGACTGTATTGTCTAACTTCCTAACAAGAGGACAGCCAAGACTTGGATGCTCGCTGGTAAGGAGAGAGAACTGTCTCCGTGATGGAATGTAGGCAAGTCATCTCTGCCCCTGAGCCAATGAAACTAACGTGTGGGACTTGCTGGTATGCTACTGTTGTTTTTGGTTCTAAACATTAGGACAGGGTAAGATTGAATATCTGGGCAGGCATCTTAACCTCTACAGTATTGTCCAGAAGTCTCCCTTGAGGTGTCAGAGGATGACTAATCGTTACCGAAAAGAAGGTTCAGGCCAAGATCTCTCTGACATCTGCTTCCTGCTACTGTTTTTGGAAACACAGCTTTAACCTCTTCAGAATTTTCTTTAAAAGGACGATGTCACTCATTTCATATTCTAGTTTTGCCAACATCCCACAACTATGGCAGGGATCATCCCTTTAGCTGGTAAAGAATGTTATTATTTATAATAAATACATAAAAATATTATAAATAATATAAATTATTATTTATCTGATTATAAAAAATAAACACAAATCCAATGTCCCCCTTCTGTGAGCTCAGAACTGTTCTCTCCTGCGTGGCCCCCATGTTGGCGAGCATGATCTTGTTCAAGAGGTTGCTGTTCAGAATTTACCCTGCACATTGTTGTATAGTTTGAAAAGCATTTCATAGTACAACTGATCAAAGTAAGAATAATAACAGTGATCATTTATTGAGTGACTACTCATTTCCTATTTGGAAATTCTTCAAAAACTAGGAGATGAATCCCCTACCTCACCTCAGGCCCAGTGCAGGAGGACTAGATCATTATTCCCAAGGGTTCCTTATGATACAAACAGTAGGATTATGTAGAAGCCAGTGCTGGGATAGACAGAGTAGCCCTTAATGAACTTTACCATATAAAAACAAGTTTTGTTGTTCTAACAGCTCACTCATGCTTTGCTTCTGCCTGGTTTTCATTATGATAAATGGAGATGAATTTTGTCTTTCCCTAGAGAGCCATTAAAAAAAGTTCTAGCTGGCCCTCACTTCCCAGGAGCCAACAGCCAGCTCCCTAATTGCTCACTACCAGAGTGAGGTCTCTGCAGTCATCAGAAGACAGAGCAGGTTCCCCCCTCCCTGAAGTGTACAAAGTTGCAATGGTTTGACTGTATTTGTTAAATATGACTGCAACATGCAACTAACTACAGACTTGGGCTTTCTGTTCTAAGCTATTCTTCAAAAATCAACATGAAATAGCTTCATAAAGATTTGGTACTGATTTTTCTACTCTTGAGAATATGAAAGAGAGAGAGAAAGAAGGGATTTCAAAGCCTTGTGTGCCTGCAACATTGTTTTGTGAAATAAAGTAATGGGCACAAAATGCTTGTCATGGGTAAGAAGGAGCAAAGTGTGGTTTATTTCCTGTTTCTCTCCTAAACACCTACATTTCCTGAGTGGATTGCAGCTGGGGGCACACAGTCAGGGAAGAGAAGTAATACATTGGGCCTTGCTTGTTAAAACAAAGAGTTCTGGAACACTAAAAAGAAATTTAAAAAACATTTTTTTTTAAAGTGTTAAGAGTGCTAGGGTGACATTGGTGATAGCCTGGCAAAACTGATGATCTGGGGAGAGCTTCAGAGGTTAGTGTCCATACAGTAAAACACTGTTGTTATAATTTCCAACATCTCCCTTCTATGTTGTGTTTTTGAAAGAAATTTAACTTTCCACCCAAACCACTCCACTGTAAGCAATATAAGAAAAGCAAACAAGCAAATCAAAGGCTTTTCCACTTGTACCTTTTTGGTATAAATATGCCACATTCCTCTTTGAAGTACAAACTCTCTCTAGCCCCAATAAGGGTGGGGAGATTTACTTCAAAATGTATTTCAAAACATTTACTTCATCTCATGTGAAGGAATGTACCATGGCTACAAGCCAAAGGGAGTTTCACTCCAAAGACCCTTCTCAGAGGGGACTTCAAGGAGAGCCTAAGGTCCCTTCAGGTTTCCAACCCATCAAGCTGACTAATGGGTGTTCCTAACCTGACAGGCCACATGGTCTTATTAAAGAGGTGGTTTTGATGATGGAGTTCTTTCTGCGTTCCCCAAGCTCCTCTGGCATCACACCTGCCCTTCTTAAAGCATTCAGCCACAGCAATAACCTTCAGGCTATATTGTAAATTCAATATCCCCGCCATATACACAAGTTAAATATAAACCCAAGAATTTTCTCTGTACCTCAGCCAACAGACTGTACTGGAAAGAAGTTCCAGTCCATCTGAATATCTGAGGAGATTAAAGCTTGGAGAAAATTCACTTATTTGTTGAACTTACCAGGTGGCATCAAACCTTGGGTTACTTTGTGGCACCTGCATTGATCTGTGAACACTAATTTCCATTAGCCACGGATAATGAGGGCTAGAAAAACCCTTTCAATTATTTAGTCCCATGGCCTCAGGTGGAAAAAGGATGAACACAGAAAATTAATGGTAAGGTTGTGGCTAAAACCTAAGTCTTTTATTAAAATGTTAACACACACACATTAGGGATTTTAATCCCCGTTATTTCAAAGTTGAGGTGAATTCATGTATATCTGGTCCACGTGACGAGTGTTTGTTGATCACCTCTGTCATAGAAAGAACTATGATAGATGTTCTGTGAGGTTATAAAACATTTACAATATGGTCCTTGATCTTTTATTAAATACACTCCAGTAGGTCAAGGAGATGTACACAAATTATTAATATCGAGAACTAAGTTTCTGCAGGATTAGAGGGCAGAGTTAGTGGGTAGCAGGCAACACAATGCTACAGAAATTGAGAGAAATTTGAACCTGAGAGGTTCAGGGAAGGCCTCATTGAGAAAGTGGGACTGAGGCTGAGTCATGAAGAATGAAAAACACGTGGATGTCTCGGATACAGAATTAGGTGAGCAGGGAGAAATAGAATGAGTCATATCTTTATAGAAGAGTCATTTGGCTAACCTGGCTCACATGCAAGGTCTAGATTACAGAGTAATGGGGGAGAAGGATAAACAGGAATATACCGTGGGGCTCTACGAACACTAAACCAAAGTGTTTTCATTCTTGGATAAAGAGAAATAGATACAGCTATGTGTGTATGTGTATGAGTGCAGTCAAGAAAATCTCTCCTGCCTCATTCCAAAAAGGACTGGAGAAATACAAATTTGAGTTAGCTATGGAAAACCTCTTTCTTCAGATTTTATTTATTTATTTGTTTGTTTAGGGTAAGTGTAGGTTCACAGCAAGATTGAAAGGAAAGAAGGGAGGCTTCCTGTATCTCCCTTACCCACATGGACACAATGTCTCCCATTATTAGACCACCAGAGTGGTCAAGTACATTGACCCATTATAACCACCCAAATTCCACAGGTTTCACTCTTGGTATTGTACACTCTGCAGACTATATAATGTATAATGACAGGGATCTATCTGTATCATACAGAGCATTTTTGTGCCCTAAAACCTCTGTTCTCCATCTACTCCTTCCTCCCGCTCCAACCCCTGATTTATGTACTTTCTCCATAGTCTTGCTTTTTTAGAACGTCATATAGTTGCAAGCCATACAGTAGTGTGTCTTTTCAGATTGGTGTCATTCACTTAGTATTATACATTTAAAGTTCCTCCATGTCTTTGCACGGCTTGAAAGCTCATTTCTTTTCAGCATTAAATAACAGTCCATCATCTGGATGTACCACAGTTTATCCATTCATCTACCAAGAACATCTCGGTTACTTCAAAATTTCCATAATTGTGAATAAAGAGCTGCTATGTATAGCTTTTTGTGGGTACACAAGCTTTCAGCTCCTTTGGGTAAATATCAAGGAGCAAGACTGCTAGATGGGTATAGTAATAGCAGTGTAATTTTGTAATAAACTGCCAAATTGTCTTCTGGAATGGCCTTACCATTTTGCATTCTCACCAGCAATGAATGAGTATTATTGCTCCACGTCCTTGGCACCACTGATGTTCTCAGCATTCTGGATTTGGGTCATTTTAAAGGCGTGCTGCAGTGTTGTTTTAATTTTCATTTCCCTGATCACATAGAATGTGGAGGATTCTCTTCATATACTTGTCAACTGTACCTCTTCTTTGGTGATATGTCTGTTAAGATCTTTGGCCCATTTTTAAATTGGCTTGTTTTCTTAATTTTGAATTTTAATAGTTCTTTACATATTGGATAACAACTATTTATCTTAAATGTGCTGTTTCTAAACAATTTTTTCCTTGACTGTTGTTTGTCTTCCAATTTTCTTGACATTGTCTTTTGCAGAACAAAAGTTTTTAATTTATTCCAGCCTTCAATTCTTTCTTTCATGGATGGTACCTTTGATATTGTATCCAAAATCTACTGTCATACCCAAGTTCAGCTACAAGTTTTACAGTTTTACATTTAGGTCCATGATCACTTTTGAGTTATTTTTTGTGAAGGACATACGTTTTCTGTGTAGGCTCATTTGTCCATTTGTTCCTGCATCACTTGGAGACATTATTCCATTGAACTATCTTTGGTCCTTTGTCAAAGATCAGTGGACAATTTGTATATGGATCTATTTCTGGGCTCTTTATTCTCTTCTGTGGATCTATATGTTTATTCCTTTGCCATACTGCACTGTTTTGAATACTGTAACTTTATAGTAAGTTTTGAAGTTGGATAATGGTAGTCTTCCAATTTTGTTCTTCTCTATCAATATTGTGTTGGCTCTTCTGAGTCTTTCCCCCCTCCCTATAAACTTCAGAATAATTTGTGGGTATCTTTCAAAGAAACTAGGATTTTGATTGGGATTATCTTGAAGCTATAGAGCTGACATCTTCCCAATGGACTGCCACCAGTGGGTCTTCCTTTCCTAAGAATATGGAATCTCTACTTATTTCTTTGATTTCATTCATCAGAGTTTGGTACTTCCCCTCATCTATATCTTGTAAATATTTTGTTATAATTACACCAAGGTATTTTATTTTGTGAAATGCTAATGGAAATGTTTTTGTGTTTTTAATTTTATCTTTTTTTAAGATTTTTTTTTAATTTTGTGTTTTTAATTTCAAATATCACTAATTTATTGCTAGTATACAGGATAGTGATTGACTTCTGTATATTAGCTTTGTATAAAAAAAAAGTACTAACTTTGTATCCTATAAACTTGCTATAATCATTTACAGTTCCAAGAAATTGTTTTCAAATCTTTCTTATTTTCTACATAGATTATCATGTCATCTGTGAACAGTTTGATCTCTTCCTTCCCCATCATATACCTTTTATTTCCTTGCCTTGCCTTATTGCATTTGCAAGAACTTCCAGTAAAAAGTTAAAAATAAGTAGTGAGATGGGGCATCCTTGCCTGTGTACCTGATGTCGGTGGGGAAGTTTCAAATTTTTCACTATTAAGAATAATATTAGCTGTTGGTTTTGGTAGATATACTTCAGCCAATCACAGAAATTCCTCTCTCTTCCTAATGTACTGAGAATTTTTATAATGAATTGGTGTTGGATCTTATCTAATTTTTTTTTGTATCTATTATATGATCATGTGATTTTTCTTTTTTAGCCTGCTTATGTGATAGATTACATTAAATGATTTTTGATTGCTGAGCCAGTTTTTCATACCTGAAGTAAATCCCACTTGGTTAAATGACTAAGGTATATTTTATGTCCCAGCATGTGGTCTATCTTGGTGAATCTTCCATAGAGCTTGAGAAGAATGTGGTTTAAAAAACTTGGGCTTTCCGAATTTGACTATGATCCTCTCTCTCTTCAATCCTGCAGGCGGTGCTTTGCCCTGTGTCCTCACCTCCTTTATGGATCCTAGAAGCGTTGTTGATTTTTCAGTCTGTTCAGCTTTTTTGCTTATTGGAGGATATAATGGCAACATTCAAGCTCCTTATATGCAGAACAAGAAACCATAGGTCTGAGATACTTCTCATTTCTCAGAAGGAAAAAGGGTATGAGAATGGAGGTATATTATCAACTCGATATCTTCTCCCTTTTGGAAAGATTAACCTGGTTATTCCAGCATAAATGGGGACTAAGGGGAGAATGAAGAGGCAAAATTCTTGGGGAACATTATAATACTCTCTCAGATAAAGCAGCAGCATGTTGATTATTGTAGTCAGCATAAGTCACTAAAATGAAATACCATAAAATGGGTACTATAGACTATCATATTTGTTTTCTCACAGTTGTGGAGGATGGATGTCTGTGGTCAGTGTGCCAGCATGGTCAGGTTTTCTGAGAGCTCTCTTCCTGGTTGCAGATGACTGCTTTTTTCATTGCGTACTAATATGGCAGAGAGAGTGTGCAAAATCTCTTGTGTCTCTTTATATAAGGGCACTAATTCTATCATGACAGCCCCACCATCATGGCCTCATCTAAACCTAATTACATCCCAAAGTCCCTGTCTCCAAATGACATCACATTGGGACTTAAGGGCTCAACATATTAATTTGGGGGGATATAATTCGGTCTATAGCATTAATCAAGAAAACATATGATCTAATAATTATCTTTAAATCTTTAAAATCTTTAGAATTTTAAATCTTTAAAATTTTGAAGTCAAGCGATTAGGAATATGATAGAAATAGCAATGGAATTCACTATTTCTTAAAGGTGGTTCTGAAATTTGGTTATGGGATAGAGAAAATAATTGATTCATTTTGAACTAGGTTACATTTGATATAATGAGAAAGCTTGCAAAAGAATACATCGTTTTAGCAGAGAAGAACCTTGACTGAAGAGCTGATGGATTGAGTATTGGGCAGAGTCTACACCTGAGGCACACTTGAGGTCTTTGGCCCATAGAAAGTAAGACTTCCAGACTTTCCAGAGTGAGAGTATGAACAATTATTATAATTGGCTCAGAATAATCCAGAGGGACAGGAAAAATGTTTTTATGTTTGTAAGTAACCCTTGCTAGGAAGAATATTCCCCTGGATGATCATAAGACATCCTAAAAGGAAAAAAAAAAAAAGTTCTTATAGTGAATTAAGTAAGATAAAAGTTAAACATATCTATTTAGAATAAGACTTTTGAGGCTTTTAATTACTTTGATAGTTAATTCCCATGAATCGGATATAGTATTCTATATTTTTCAAACTTTTTAAAAAAGGTTTTATTTATTTATTTGACACAGAGAGATCACAAGTTGGCAGAGAGGCGGGCAGAGAGAGAGAGGGAAGCAGGCTCCCTCCTGAGCAGAGAGCCTGATGTGGAGCTCAATCCCAGGACCTGAGATCATGACCTGAGCCAAAGGTAAAGGCTCAAACCACTGAGCCACCCAGGTGCCCCTCAAACTTTTTTGATCAAAGAACCATCCTTCTGCTTCAGAGTGGCTCAAGACTAACCAGATCTCTGAGACTCTACTTTGTTGTGTATATACACATACACCCACAAGACTAACCAGATCTCTGAGACTCTACTTCGTTGTATATATACACATACACCCACACACACGCTTTGGGTAAATTTCATTAACTTTGATGGAAGAGTGGCTTTAGTTGTAAAATCATCATCTAACTGATCTCAGAATCCCAAAATGCTAAGAGAGGAATTTCCCTTAGACATAATATGGTATAAGTCTCCCTCCTCTGTTACACTTATGTAAATAAGATATCTAAAACATAGGGTGAGAAATTTTTCTTAGGGCCACATGGATCCTAGCAGAAGCGCTGGACCCTACAACCTTGTCTTCTAATTCCAAAGCCACTGATTTTTCTAGTAAACCTCATTGTGTCTAAGACTAAGTGGCCAATCCTCCTCATTTGGCAGAAAAATAAAGAGTGGATCATTTTGGAGAAGTGCATATAAAAAACTCAGAACCAGAATAAGTCATAAAGGAAAACCTTTCTCCATACCACCCAGAATAAGGCAACTTGATGTTGCAAAGTGGCTGCTAATGAGTATAGAAGAGAACTATGAGACTGTATGCAAATGAAGATACTGGTTTGAATTGAAACACAGCCTAGAAAAATCATATCAAATAGACTGTACAATTATATTCAGTGGTTTAAAAAACTCAGGCTTTCTGAATTTGACTTTACACATACTGTGAATTTTCATTGGCTTCCTTCCCTTGGAAATGTTATATTGTAGTTTAGCAGCTGGATGTTTGGTCTGCACTAAGAAAAGAGTGCCACTATAATCTTCTATAAATGTAGTCCAATGTTCCCATTTTGTCTGCAGAGGGTACTGTAAGCCTTGTATATCTAGGAGTTCTGAGGCTCAGGTTACTCTGACTTTCAGTTCAACCTGATCAACATTCAATAAGCGTCCTGTTCTGAGTATTGGGGAAGGAGGAATGGTAGAGAAAAAACGGAGACAATCCTTGCTTTTTAATAGCTACTCTGTGGGACAGGGTGGGAAATCAGAAAAATACCTATAATTCAGGGTTGAGTAAGGGACCATAAAAGAAGTTAAAAGCAAAACAAAACAAAACAAAACAAAACAAAACAAAAAAACAGTATAAAGATTCCAAGTAGGAAAGAACACTTCTAAATAGGTGGTTTGGGATCTAGAAAATCTCTGTGGAGATCTTACAAATATGGCATTTGTAATGGAGCATGAAGAATGGATGGGATTTCAACAGGGACAGGTGCCAGGGACAGCATACCAAACAAAGTGTCATCCATGGGAAGATCAGTTTGTTGGGAGTACAAGTGTTGAGAATGGGCTTTGGAGTAGTTGAGAATACTTAAAAAAGGAGGCTGAGACCAGACTCATGTGGGTTTGGAGCTAAGCACATACTGTGTCGTATTTGGGGGAGAATTGAAAAATTCAGAACACTGGAATAAGCTGAATCTTTTGAAACTGCCTTCCAGAAACATCACTGTGTCACTGTAGAGGAGTAAGTCTATGTTTCTAAGTTATACTAGTAACATAGGATGGTCTGGAGTGAGAGAAATAGATTAAATCAATCCTGCTTAGACACAGGTGCCAGCACCCCCTTATTCCCTGGGTCTAATTCCCAACTGGCCTTGGATCCAGAACACTATGGAAGCAGGCCACAGACTCACATACCCAGAGTAGTTGCTTGGGCATGCCAGTAAAATGCTAAACTGCCACATAGCCCATTTCTGGAAGGCCCACTTCTGTTACTCTTGAGCCTTTTATGTTTTACAGATGCCATAGTAGGTTCAGTTTTCAACCAGAAAGAGATCTCAGCCAAGTCATTAAAATGAACACAGTCTTCCATCTGGGAATTACCACCTCTACCCTTTCTACCCAGAGGAATACGTGGTTCCATTACAAAATAATCTAAGCAGCTTTCATCCTTTTCACTTGAAAACACTCCCGTGAGGCACTAGAGGACTTCTCACTTGCCTCTACCTGCAGACAACAAGGCCGAGAGATTCTGTTATACATCCATTCATATTTGCCTCCTCCCTCATGTGAGCAGGTAAATGAATGAGAATGATTTTATGAACTAATAATTATTAACCATGTGCTTTCCTATTTAGGAATTGAGGCTGCTGAGACCTATAAGAATAAAAGGAAGACTTGGGGTGCCCAAAGCAGCTGCCTTCGGCTTAGGTCAGGATCCCAGCATCCTGGGATCAATACCCATTTCAGGCTCCCTGTTCAGTGGGGGGGTCTCCTCCCTCTCCCTGCTCTTGTACCTCACTCTCTCTCTCTCTCTCTCTCCCTCTAAAAAAATTAATTAAATCTTTAAAAAAAGAAGATGATGAAGAAGAAAAGGGAGCCAACGGGAGGCTAAATCCTACTGTTCCTCTTTCCAGCTCTCTCGGAAAAAGAAGCTAAGAGCAAATGTCTACGTCCAATGTGCATATATTCTCAAAGGGAAGAAAGTAAATGTGTATGTGTGTATCTCAAACAAACAACAGTCCTCTACCAGTTACCTTACAAAGAAAATAATAAATTACCTCAGGCCGTCATCACATACAGATTGGGCAAATATTAGTATCTCAATTTTATCATGATAGAAAGGAAGCTCAGAGAAACTAAATACTAATAGTTGGTACTATTATTGATCATATAGCCAGAGACCTGAAATAAATATCTTACATAGATTACCACATGTTATGGGCTAATGTATTCCCTAAAGTTCAGGTGCTGAAAGCCAAACCCCAACTACCTCATGATGAGACTATATTTGGAGATAGGGCCTTTCAAGAAGTAATTAAGTTAAAATGAGACCCTCGGTGTGGGCCCTAATCTAATCTGACTAACGTCTTTATAAGAGGGAATTAGGGCATAGAGAGAGACACCAGGATCACTGGCACAGGGAGGAAAAGACCATGTGAGGACACAGTCAGGAGGCAACCATCTGCAAGCCAAGGAGGGAAAAAAATAATCCTGCAGACTCATTGATCTCGAACTTCTAGCCTCCAGAACTGTGAAAAAAATAAATGCCTGTTGTTTAAGTCACCCGATCGGCAGTATTTTTTTTTTTTTAATAGCAGCCTTAGCAAATGAACACAGCACATTTTAAAAATAAAAGTAAGAGTAAGGTAGAAGTCAATAACTTCATTTACAATTGAGACAATTGAAAACCATAAGTAATTGAATCTGACTCTAAACCCAAAGGTGTCTTATACCAGAACTCAGGACCTTAATCTCTCTGCTGTATTCTCTCAATTGATTAAGTAATCAAGACAGTGCTAGCAACTTAACTAGGGCACACTAACTTTTAATTCAGGTTCGCTCCACTAAACTATCATGACATTACCTCAGTAGGCACTCTGACATTAAAACAGGATGGGAAACAAGATCAAGAAAAAAGAGTTCCAAGTGAAAAAAAAAAAATACCCGCTTTCCTTTTTATTATTTCTTAGGATAGGATTAAACATTTCAGGTCAAATGAATCTTCTCTTCTAAGCATTCTGGAGTGGCACATCTGTTTTTATTTATGGTATTTAAACCTCCCATTTTGGTTTATTACGAAAAGGAGTTTGATCAGGACTCTCTTCCTCTAAGCATCTCCTTTCATTTTATTTCAAGTAAAAAGTTTTCATAACATGAAAAACTCCCAAAGGGAAGATACTTTCCTAGTTTTATTTTAATTAGCTGGTAAAATTCCTGAAAACCCGTAATACCAGAGAAGTCTGCCTGGGAAATGTCATCTTAATCTTGCGAAACAGAATTTCTAAGATTCCACATACAATGATCAGATCGAATTAAAAGTGACGTTTCAAACAACAGGGATGGACTAAATTACAGCACAATCGTATAGTAGGATATTATACGCCAATGGAGAATAATAAGACATGCAAAGATGTTCATAATACACTCTTAAAAGAAAAAAGCAGACTACATACCGCTATGTATGGTATAAATCCATTTATGCAACAGAAATTCACAAAAAATGTTATGCGCCAAATATTCACATTAGCTGTGTTCAAGCACAGTCAGGGGACTTACTTTAGGACTTAATAATTGTTATTTTTTATCTTGTTTTCTAATTTTCAAAAACAAACATATGGTATGTGTGTGTTTTGAAGAAACAGAAATGGAAGCAGAATGAGAAAATAAGCAGAAGTCTAGGTTTACCATGATTTTTTGAATAAATACTCCCATCAGGGAAGGGCTTAATCTTGGAAGAAGATCTGCTAAAGACACCAGTGAATTTGATTTACATAATTTAAATGAGTGAAACTCTAAAAAAGCTCTGGGGTGTGTGTATGTGTGTGTGTGTGTACGTACGCGAATGTACACTAGTGTGCAAGCACACAGTATGCATGAAAGGTCTAACATCTAAATCCAAAAAGGAAAATAGCTGTGGGGAGCTTTCTGGTGAACTCCTGCTCCCCTTAAGCTCTTTACTACACTGAAGCCAGAATGATCTTTCTAAAATACAAATCTGATCTTATCCCTCTCTGATTTAAACTTTCAAAGGCTCCCCTTCTGGTATGAGGAGAAAGTTCAAATTCCTTAAATGACTCACCAATTTCTGCCTGACTGGTCCTGGTTTACCTGTCCAGACTCACTTCTCACTATTCTCTGTTACTTTCTAAATATGCCCTGGTTACATTTTGTCTAGTTCTATCCACTCTCTTCTCTTTGAGTTTATTATATTCCTTTGCTTGGGAAATTCTCCTTTAAAATCTCCGCCTGATTATTTATTTATCTTTAGTAGTTTGTCTAGACATTGTTTCCTCTATTGTGTCTGCCATGAACAACCAAATCTCACATGCCAGATAGACCCCTGAACTTCTCACAGTACTTCCCTCACATTATTAATATATGCATTGAGACACCTGAGTTCTCCACTGGTTCTCTGGAGATCTTAAGACTTTTTTTTTTTTTTTTTTAATCAGCATACAGAGGATTAAGAGATTTTGCAAAAGGAAGAGAGAGGGAAGGAAGGAAGGAAAGAAGATAGGAAGGAAGGAAAGGAGAAGGAAGGAAGGAGTTTGTAGAAAAACAAAAAAAAACCATCTTCTCTTTTTTAATTTCAAGGTACAGTCACCTCACAAAAAGCTGTGTTTCTGTGGCTCTGATTGGTTACTGTACTTGTGGTGATTAACCCTCCTGGGCACATTTTAGGTTCTCAATAAGAACTTGATGAAAAGGTTTTCATGTAGTTTTTCACTCAGGGAACACTGATTGTCACTGTGGGCTAGCCACATGTATACGATGGGCACACAGGGCATGAGTGTGTCTCTCAATATACATCAGTATCATAAGAGATTATAACATTGCAAGAGCTACAACAAGTAAATAAGCAGACAAAAATCAGACAGTGAGTAACGTACAAAAGAGAGTGATGTGATAATACACAGAAAGAACACTTAACTCAAAATGGATGATACTTATTAGGTCACCAAGTTATTAAAATTCTGGTAGCTGGTGAAAAAAATACAGTACTCTCCAGACAACTGTTTTTCCAAAGAGTTTGGTTAAGTTAGAACTACTAGATCATTCTCAATCCTTTCTAAAAAATGAAAATAAACTAATGATAATGTTGAGGCAAACTTTATTTGCTGTTAGCAAATTTTATTAGCCAACTTCGATTAACTGCATCTACTTAAGTAGGCATACCCTTAGCCAGCTACAGAAGGATGGTCTGAATGGAGAGACCAGCAGATCTGTCTTCCAGCCACGTGGAATGGGGCAAGGGTGAGACATGTTAGAAGAGAAAAATAGACAAATCAAATCTGTAAATTCCAGAGAAAACAGATTCTCCCTGTAAATATTTCCCCTTAGGACTTCTGACATCCGTTAGGGAATTGATGGTTTTAACAACCCTGGCTTCGCATGCTGCTGCGTTTTCAAATATCTTTTCCAGAACCAGAGGGTAAACGGAGTGGTTCTGGCTGCCAAACGCTGATGGCTTGAAATCCTTCATGAAGAAGAAAAAAAAAAAAGTCAATTAAATCATCACCTCATAATTTTTGCTTATGAAATATTGCACCAAGACCAAGAATTTGGTGTTAGGTATCAGTAAATCTGATTTGATCCCGTTTAAAAAAGGCAAAAAATTATATGTTATCTTTTCTTCATATTTTTCTCCAAGAAAAAAGACTACTCTGGGAATTTACCTCTCCTGGGGTGGGGGTGTTTGGTGGCAAAATATAGACAATACATAGCAGATTTACGAGAAGCATTTATTACTTAAGGTGAAGAATTAGGGAGGAATTCATGAAGAATAAGATAGTTGTGCTCGTCTTTGAAAAAGATGTGACATGGATATGCAGAGTGGGTGCTCACTAAAGGAGGGGACACTTGGTATCAACCTTGACAGATGGATAAGGGTTGACAGCTGAGGGTGGATAGAAAAATATATTCCAGGTGAAGTAACTACATACAGTAACTACATACAGTAAAAATAGCATGCTGTGCATTGGAAAAGGAGTTTCAGTTGGCTGTAGCTGAGGCTGATGACAAGAAAATAGGAAACTGGGCCAAAGGAGAGGTTTACATTGTGAACATATTTAAATGAACATCAACTTTGACCCACAACATTTTCCATGGCTTGAGTCAAAATAAGGGGCTCACTGTCTTCTCTGTCATTTGTTGGGGGTCTTGTGGCATCTCCAAGGCCTTGGACATAGTATGGGAGTCTTCTTATCTATCTCTCTGATCTATATCACGCTTTCCAATAGACAACATCGTGCCCTCAAGTCGATGTCTTCAGAGCTGTAGAAAATTCTTTTTTTTAAAAAATAAGATTTTATTTATTTATTTGAGAGAGAGAGAAAGAGAGAGTGATCAGGAGCAGGGGAAGAGAAGAGGGAGAAGCAGGCTCCCCGCTGAACAGGGAGCCAGACGTGGGACTTGATCCCAGGACCCCAGGATCATGACCTGAGCTGAAGGCAGAAACTTAACCGACTGAGCCACCCAGGCGCTCCTAACAGTTGCAAAAAACTCTTTACTAAACGTATGAGGAAGGAGCCAGTCATGTAAGGAGGAAAATGGGAAGCAAGAGCCATAGATTCTAGTTCCGGCTCTGCTGGCAACTTGCTGAGTAACCTTAAGCAAGTCAATCAGTATCCCTGAATCTGCTACTGCTAATGATCTTTAAGGGGACTTCCAGCCTGCTACGTTTACATATCTAGATTATATAAATTCTAAGAATGAGAAGTATAAATAGTATAATCAAGTTAACCCATTTTAGATACTAAATTGAACAATTTTTCAAGGATGCGTCAGTATATAACAAGCCTTACCTAGAGACCCTATGGCTGTCCCCATCTTGCTTCACTCACTGAAGAATAATTCACTCCCATCCCAGAATCTTCCTCCCATGTCAATAAGAGATTGTGTTCTACAGTAGAAATAGCAGTGATCCAGAAGTGAACGCTTCAGTCTTTTTTGGGTACTCTTGGAATGAGCTAAGGTTCAACCAGTACCTTTAGAAATCCCTTTCGGCAAGACTATGATTGCTAATTCTTGCCCAGCCTGAAACTCTGCCCCAAGGATAGGGCTAAAGATAAAAAACCCATTCAAAGTAAGCAATTAGAAAAGTTTAGATGGAGAAGTTTGTGTATATGTATGTGTGTGGTGAGGGCAGGAGGGGTATTTGCATTCTATTTCTTGACCGAATATTTTCCCTTAGCGTTCAGGTGTGATAGTAGGTCTCTGTGAAATGCCCTGCTCTTTAGTTTGCTGCCCTTTCAATCCTCCACCTCAATCACTGGTCACTACATCTATGGCTCATTTATCCTGAGGGGAGAAGAAATCCACAACAGATCACGGGGGAGACTTCCTATTCTACTGCTGGCTTGGGTATATGATAAATCCTAATCTGTCTTAATTTAATTACTTCATATATACAGTAGGAATAATAATGATTAATATTTGTATTTTATTTTTAAATCTGGAATGTACTTTGCGGAAAGAATGATAAGTTTGGAAATTATAAATATAAATAAATATTTATTATATTCCACTGCTTTTTCCATTGAATCTTAGAGACGAAAATGACCTTAAGAGTTATTTTGGCCAAACCTCCACCCTCTCTTCTGGTGCTTGAATCTTCTTCAAAGTCCCATCAATGGTCATGTGACTTCTTACTGACTACCTCAGTGGCAGGAAACTCACTATCTTCCAGAGCAGCCCATCCCGGCTTTGGGCAGTTCTAGCCTTTCCAGTGCCCCTTTTTATGCTGACTAGAATGTGTCTTAGAATTTGTAGCAACTGGTCTTCAATCCACTTGTCATGACCATTCCAAATAGGTCTAAGGTAGCCCTTCCGACATAGGTACACTGAATCAATGAGTCCTTTCAGTAGAAAATGTTGTTCCTTTAAGAATAGTTTTATCATGGGCCACAGTTATCATAGATCTGAAGGCAGATAAGGCGGCAACTCTCTCTGTCTCAGGGAAATCTGCCCCATCTTTTCTCCCTGTTCCCTTGCATTTGTTCTTCAGATCCTTTCCAGCTGTCCTGTCAGTCAGGAATGGCCTCTCCATCGTCTACAGGATTTTGTTCAAGGAAGCAGTGTATCATATGGCAATGTCATTTCTTGTTCCTTCATAAATCAGAGAGCCATGACTGAAGCAGTGAAATTCTTCTTAGTAGTATAAATTTAAGCCACCTCAGCTGCTCTCTCAGGAAAGAAAAAAAAAAATTTACTGTTGGTTCTTTAGTTACAAAAAGCCTGGGGATCATCCCAAAAAATATTTCAAAAGGAGGCATTATTTCCAGAGGCTAAATAGCACACACATGGGATGCGAAAGTTTTGTTGACTCCGCGGAGCCAGCAGAGGCATGGTAAATGTATCTGACTCCTGACAATAACCAAAACAAGTCCCTAAGACAGCTTGGATAACGGGAAATAGATTTTAAAAGAAATTATTATCCTCTGGGTTTCTCCTTAGCACCCTCGCTGCCAGCAATACACAGTTCTGTGTTTGTCGTGGAGCCACACCTCTATGCCACGATGCATCGGGCACGTGGGGTCCCAGATGCTGAGTTCTGTGGGAGCTGCGGCCCCTGTCGGTCTTGGAGCAGAAGATGAGTTTTGTTTGTGGATTCACAAGCAAACAATTGAACATTATATCTCTTGACAGTCTACTTCCTGAAAGGTTTCTCTCTTTGACTTGAATGGTCTTGTCTTTGTGATTAAATCCAAATGACTCAGGACATTAGAATGGTGCAGATTGGCCCCAAGAGAGCAGAAAAGTGCTTTAATGCCAGAGAAAACTTGCTAGTGCTGTAGACACATGCAACCCCACGCATACACACACACACGCACGCACGCACACACAAATCTAAGGATAACAGATTAGGACAAATCAGTGAAAAAAAATGTGTTCAGCTTATCTTTGCCATGAGCTGGCAGGTGTGTGAAGGTACAGTGGTCAATTCTACAGATATTTATGAACTGATCCCCTTAGTGTGAAAGCTTCTAGGAATTATATGAATTATCCTGTTCAGGAATTATATAAAACTTCATGAGGAAGTGTTCTGCTCGGCAAAGAGAATTTCTAATAAAGGGGCTGCTACTTTAAATTATGCTCTTAGACATTGTGGTCTGTCTTACTGAATCAACTATTCACAATTTCTCAGTTCAAGATCACTTGCAAACATATGCACATTTCTGCAAAGTAACAATGATAATAATAGTGGTCATCATGTACTGTACCTCTGTGCTCAGCACTTTAAATATGTTGTCTTATTTAGTCTTCTTAACATCACACCAAGGCAGGTGTTAATAATCTCATTTTGGATGGGAAAAACAAAGCTTAGGTAAGTATTTCAGGCCTTTCTAACTATCCCTTCCCACTCCTAGTTTATTTCCATATAAGCATAAGGAGGGGATGAACTCTAAGTGGTTAAGGATGTATATCTGCCTGTATCACTTGGGATTGGATTTAAATTGTTCCTTATTTTAGGGCAGAGTAAATATTTTTAACTTTCCCTCTGAAATAGACATCTGCAAACTTCTTATGTGGTCATGGGCCAGACTACTATAAAAATAGATGCATAAAGCTTCGTGCTACTGTGACTTATGTAGGAAGAAACTACGGGATTCTATACCACTCATCTGGATCCAAAACACACAGGGGAGACTTGGAATCCAGTTTGACCAAGGCCTCCCTGAAGAAAGCCAAGATAGCTGCCATTCATTTCAATAACTGGGAGGATTCAGTCCGGTCACTCCTTCGACCTGGCATTTAAGGAAAGGCAAGTTAGACAAACAGAGGAGAGGAAACCCCAGGGGGACTGGCCCTCCCAGTGTCTCTGAACACAGACTCCTCTCAGGCAAAGGAGATGAATGTTACTTGTAACCACATCTTCCCCTGGAAGAATCTTTATGCCAAAATACAAGGTATTTCTTTCCAGTCTACAAGGACAATGTGAGGATTTCATATTCAGAATACTTGGAGAGGTGAGGCTTTGTTTCCAGAACTGAAAAATTGTCCAAAAAAATATTCATCAGTACTGGTTCAACGATTTGTTCTGCTCCTCTTACAAGAGAATGTCCTTCCATCCCCATGTCCATACATGTCAGGATGCTTACTGTCATTTCCAGTACTTGTAATCTGGCACTTTGCAACAGTACGCAGACAGATGACCTGAGTCTGTCTTCCACTTGAAGAACCTCAGCCAAGTCACTGTGGTGGCCTCTTAGTTTTAGTAACCTCACTGATGAAACAGTATCAAGGATGCCTGCATGGCCTACCTCAGGGAGTTTCTATGAGGAACACAAGGAAAAATCTACATGATATTATTTAGAACAGGGGAGCGCGCACACACACACACACACACACACACACACACAACTGATGTTGGTATAATGATTTCTACTGAAGCCTGCCTTCACTCCTGTAATGACAAGAACCTGTCCTATCTTCCTTGTTATCCTGAGTGTTTGGGAAGGGTAGACATTGAGTGGATGTCCACAACAATGATGAAAATGGAATTTACCACACCTTGCCCCATGGACACAATTCTGCCATGAATCCCAATCACGACCTGAGGACTTTTGATCGGAAAGGTTTGCGGTTAGTCTACTTCTGTAACAGAGTAGAAAGCTACCAAATCAGTTCCAAGTCTTTTCCATTACCTGTGGTAGCTGCCACCTCCAGAAAGGCTATGACATTATACACCAGGCTTCTGGTAAAAACAACGGAAGTGATTTAAGAAAAACTGCATCAGGTATCTTGACAGCCCTGGACACGAAATCAGCACACAAATGTGTTATCTTAATAATGTGAAAGTCAAAGAGATTGAGGAAAAAGTAAACTCGATTAAAATATTCTTCGCGGGGAGAAGACCTGGAAAACTTTCCTAATTAAATGTGCCTCTTCCTCTTTATCTTAACCCAGCCCTTTTCTAAAAGCAGCTTCCTGGATTCCCAAATATAGTATCAGCGGGAACTCCAAAGAAGCCGGGTGAGTCCTTCAAGGACTTTCCCTCATAAGCCTCTTTTTCATGGCTGAACAGGCCTGACCGAAGGTCTCATCTTAAAAGCCAGAGCCTTCCCCTTTCATGAAAGCCTGCTCTGTCTGATGGGTCTCCGATACACAGCAAAAATAAATAAGGTCACAGTTAAGTATGGGTCTCTAGTGTGATGCCCATCCAGGGGTGGGGTGATTTTTCCTCTGCGTGGTCTGGCTGGGCAGCTACTACAGACACATGCTGATTATTTTAAGCCTGCTGAAGTGCCTGAAGCCTAGCTGGCCTTTCAGAAAAGCCTTCTAAGTACTCATTTTCCAAGGAGGAGTGGACTGAGTCAAAAATGCAAAACAAAAAGGAAGCAATGCTACAAAATCCCAGTTAAAATGCTGGAGTGAAAACTGGCTTGTTATAAAGCTTCACAGGGTTTTTAGGGACATCATGGAGTCCAAATCTCTCAATGTTATAAATGGTATTGAAATGAACCTTAGACCCAGAAAGGAAGGATGATTTTCCTAACGTCACTTGGGAAACCTCAGTCCTCAAGACCCTAACCAGCAATCCCTGCTTTACACCAGGCTGGAGTCCTCCAGATGGTTAGCCTAAAATAATGCTAAACTACAGGCATCTGGAAACCCATGCTTGCACAACACCCAATATGAAATGTTTCCAAATCATCAGAAATTTGAATTAGAAAGTTAACATAACAAAAAAACATTTGGGTGATTTCAGAGATTTCACACCATTTTTGTAAATGCTTTAATCTGGTGGAGAAATAATCAGAACGTACAAAAGCGGCTTCTTTTCTTATTCATCTTTGTAGCTCATGAAATAATTTGCCTCTGTCTCCGTTTATTTTTTGGCCTTTCTTAAACCTGGAAAAATGAAATTAAATTGGCTTATTTGACTTTGTTTTTAAAGTCTTCCTTTTAGAATTTTTTTTGTTTTATAATAATTAGATTTTCAATATCATTTTAATGCATAAATCCAAAAAAACACATTTTTTCTTTCCTAATTACCTTTTTTTTAAGTAGCTTTCTCTTCTCTGTAAATGTGTTGTTTCTAGATCATGTAAACTCTTTCTCATCCAGTTTTTAAAAATAAAGTCCAATCTTAAAGTTCAAATTGTGCAAATCTGTAATATTCATTCCAACAAATGCCTATCCCCTGGCTGTCCATCTGTCTGCCCATCATCCATCCACGTATCCATTCATAAATCCAACTGTCATTGATTTCCTTTCACTTCGCTGATTTACTTAAAAATGAGATTTTCTTTTTTTAAGATTTTGTTTATTTATTTGACAGAGAGATAGAAAGTGAACACAAGTAGGCAGAGCAGCAGGCAGAGAGAAAAGGAGAAGCAGGATCTCCGGTGAGCACAGAGCCCAACGTGGGGCTCGATCCCAGGACCCTGCAATCAGAACCTGAGCCAGAGGCAGAGGCTTAAACTACCGAGCCACCCGGCATCCCTTAAAAATAAGATTCTTACAATTCTTTCCTCATAGTATTGTACCGAAATGAGAAGAACTTTGTAAACTGCATGGATCCTATAGACATTAATTGTTCTCTTATCTGGGTACGGATTTGCAATGAAATGCATGTCCTTATCAGCTGAATGAATGTTCGCTGTGTATTGGGACCTGCAAAATGAGAAAGTTTAGGTAAGAAGAGGATGTCTATATTTTTATTTCAAACAACAGTACTTTCTACAAGCCAAGCAGAGTTTCAGGTGATTTATAAGCACTAACTCATTTAATCCACGTAACAGCCTCATAAGAGAGGTACCACTACCAGCAGCTGGTAAATATATATATCCTATCTATTATATATAGAGAGAGATAGATAGATATGGTCCTATCTATTAGTAAATATATAGTCCTATCTATTTGGGGAAACCGAGGTACTGAGCATTAAAAAGAAATTGTCCAAGCTAACGGGTATGGGGATTCACAGTGCCTGGATCGATCAAATCCGACTCCCTCGGTGAGACTAATTGAAAAGCAAAGGAGGGGTGTCGGAACCCTGGGCCTCCTTTGCAGTTTCTTGGCTGAAAGCGACCCGATTCGTACTGTGGCTCAAGGTTCTCATCTAGGGAATAGATGTTTAAAATGCAGACACCTGTAGTGGTCACGTACATGAACTCCTTTCCTTGCACGTAGTGTATGGATTAAACTCACACTAAAAACAGAGACGAAGCTTGGCGTGAGGTCTTTGGTCACTAGAGCATCTGGTCCCCAGATCTCTTCTTTCTCCTACTAAGGGGTCGGGAATAATCCTTTCATTCATGGTCTCAGGGTTTGCTGGCCAAACCCAACAAATGGGGTTAGAAATAACGGAACACGACTCAAACACAGGCAGTCTGGCTTGGAGGCATGTAATTTTTAAGCTATGATACTTAACTAAGTCCTTGCTACTTAGCTCTGGAGAGAGAAACTTCCAAACAGATAATACCTTAACTATGAGCCGGGATGAAATAAACATGCCTCGTGGTATTATCCTTTTGTATTCTTCTATAAGGTCAACCAAAAATAGGGTATCTCAACCTTTTTATCACAGCTAATTCCACCCCTTTGTAAAATACCATAATCCTGGGTACCTGAAAAATATTAGAATAAAATAATTCATTCTGACCTTATACCGTAACATTAGGTTATAGGGAAGGTCAGTGGTTGGCCTGTAAAAGTGCTTGTAAGTATTAGTGATATTTTCACTAAAATAAAATAGATCTCTAAATATAGTAGATACAGTTACTATTTCGTGAATCTTAAATGCATCATAGACCATCTACTATTAATCTCATTCATCATTCCTCTCTGGATCTCACGTTGCTGCTCTCCCCCGTCCCAGTCTGATTCCCACCCACCCCCATGCTGGTCCATGTGTTTTGCACACAGGATGTCTTCTGTGCTGGGTCTGGGCATCCACCCTCCCCTCTGTCCACATTGCTCCGTGAGCCCTCTGTACTCTATTCTTTGGCTTTTCATTTGAGGTGGCTTTTCTATTCCTGTCATTAAGTTCCAACTGTCTGCACACACTTCTAGAAGCGTGATTCATGATTTTCACAATTTCTATGATCTGGAAGCCAAATTTAAAGCACCGTACCTAATAAGAGACAAATGATAAATGTGACCCTTATCCTCAAAGGGATAATTAGCATATTTAGTAAGAGGAATTGGAAAGCCATCGCAGCCAGGATACCCCAAAGTGAAAACAGGTAGGACTGAGACTCCCTTTGAGTCCTATTCTTACAGAATGAAAAATCAGAGTGAAGGACTTATTGTAAAGTCAGGATTTGGAAGAACAAGGAAATTCACATCTGAAGAGCTTTTCCAGTACAGCTCTGGAATCCAGAAACCCTCCATTTCTTCTCTGCAGTTGATACACTTGAAGAGGAATGGTCCCTGTTCCATGTTTCCATGTTGGGATGTTCTCACAGTGGTGCACCCCAGTGAGCAACCACAGCACAACCAAAAGGTCTTTTTTACCTAATCTTCAGAGGTATCTTGAGCTCATCTTTGTGGGGCCCTGCATAGGATTTGCTACTCAGTGAATACTACCACCAGAATTAACTGAAATTCTATGATTCTTCCAATGGAACCTTGTGTTCTATTGTGATTTGATTTCATTGTTATGTTTATTTTTGTTTCATTTTCTTTTAGTTTCCTTACAAAGTCTATTCTTTAAAAGCCCCAACAAATCTCTGCTGATATGAGAGAAGAAAATGATGCTGTATCTGGACCTCGACCAGGGGAGAGGGGAGGGAGGGAAACAGGGAGAGATTTCCAGGAAGCCAAGATGGAGGCAGAAAGCCTGAAATTAACCACTGACTCCCAAAGTCATTCACAGGCCTTTTTAATTTTTCAGGCTCTTGCCAACTCCTGAAGTACTGCCCTGTGTTTCTTGATTAAATATTTGATTATCTCTTAAAAGCTGGAGTGGGGAGTAGTTAATATTTATTGAATATCTATGGTAAATGTGGATATCACAGGTACCTCTTGTACATTTTCTGGTTTAATGGGGCTCCCAATATCCGAATAGAAGTGTCCTAATCCCCACAGATGGGATTCAATTCCCTATTAAGTTCTTATATCAAGGTAGACCTGTTACTTAATCTCTAACTGATAATGACAAGAAATAAAGTTTTAGATCACAGAAATACAGGTATTTTTAGAAACTGCATACTGTTGCCTGTATTTATTCTTAAGTAACCCAACTTGACAATTTTATTTGGTGAGGTCTATATATTAATATGCCAAGTTGAGGTCAGTATCTCACAACTATAATCCTCTAGAAGTGCCAGAGGGCAAAAGGAAATTGGTGACTTCCCTTCTTTCTTTTTTTATTATTAAAGTATCTGATCTATGCCTTACATTCAATATAGTTTCTGACTCAAATTCATAATGACAAATATTAGAGAAATCCTTATCCACAAAGTTATTTAAATCTGTTCTGGAAATAAAGAAACTTGAAACTGTTCAAGAAATAAATAAACTGTTCTGACCAATAAAACAAGATGCAACAAAAAAATATAGAAAAGGAGAGATAAAATTCATCATTACTTGATAATACCAAGAAAATCTGCTGCATTATTAGACTTATTAAAAGTTCAATTAAATACCTGCAAAAATAGTTAATTATATAAAGTGTGTAGCATTCTTCTATTACTTTAATAAACATTTTAAATGTATAATGGGAAAATGTCTGCAGATTACATGGACAAACTTTAAAACTGACCATTATATATGTTATAGCTACATGAAGATAACTATAAAATTTCACTAAGAGAAAAGATCTAAATAATTAGAAGAATAAGGTTCTCTTAGAACTTTACCGAATGATTCTGTTGTTCATATGGAAAAATGGAAAGGCAGAACAAAGTACATTTTGAAAATCAAAAGTAAGCCTCTGCCTTCAGCTCAGGTCATGATTGGGATCGAGCCTCACATCGGGCTCCCTAGTCAGCAAGGAGCCTGCTTCCCCCTCTCTCTCTGCCTGCCTCTCTGCTTACTTGTGATCTTTCTCTGTCAAATAAGTAAATAAAATATTTAAAAAATAAAAAAAAAGAAAATCAAAAGTAATGAGAATGAGTTTGCTATAATAAAGCCAAAGTAATTAAAATAATCAATTCATGAGGGGAAACTGGACGGTATATCAGTGGAACAAACTGGATAGCCCATAAGCAGATCTTAGAATAGAAAGTACTTCATATTAGAAAGGTGAGGTAAAAATGTTCTCAGAAATTGAGAATAGCACATGAAATCAATAAATGATGTTAGAAAGGAATCAATAAATGATGTTAGAAAAAACTGGGTTTAGAAAATACCACTTTGATCTTAGCCCAGTATTATACTACTAATAAATTATAGATGGGTTAGAGTTACATGCCCTAATTTTTTTTCAAATTATATATTTTAAAAAACTGGAATAAAATACATGTGAATATGTCTGATATTCTCAGGCTTAGAAGTGATGGAAGACACTACAAGTAAACTACAGATCAATTAAATTCTAAATGCCTTAAAATAATCAAACTATAAAACAACTATAATTAAATATTTTTGATTTCTAGATAAAAGAGACTTTCTCACATCTAAAACGATAAGAGGACATCACAAGCAAAAAGTTTGTCAATGTAAACACACATAAACTAAGAAGATAAAATCAAATTAACCCTTATATACATCGAATGACATACTTATGATGGCAAAAATATTCTTTAACAAGTATGATTTATGTTATTATCTTAATATAGAAGGGGATTTTGTAACTTTTAAGCCATAACTAATAGATATGATCAGATAATTCAATACAAAGGAACAAATGCAGACTGGTACAAACATTTACAGTTTCAGCTAAAATTTGCAACACAGATTTTATTATTTATTTATTTGAAAGCAAGAGAGAGCATGAGTAGGCAGATGGGCAGAGGGAGAAGCAAACTCCCCCCTGAGCAGGGACTTGGATATGAAACTCAGTCCCAGGATCCTGGGATCATGACCTGAGCAGAAGGCTTAATGGACTAAAGCACCCAGGCACCCCAGGATAAACAAATTTTAAAATTTCAACTAGAAATAACTGACTATTACTCATTACAAACGGCACGGTCATTAAAGACCAAGTGTTGACTGAGAAACTGTCACAGAATTGAGGAGACTGAGGGGCACAACTAAATTCAATGTGAGATCCTACAGCAGAGAAAATGACAATAGTGGAAAAACTGGTGAAACTGGGATAAGTTCTGCAAGTTTAGTTAAAAGTATGGCACTGCAGGTTAACGCCTCGGTTAACATGGGATTTAGCTTCTGTGATTTAGCTTCAAGAGGCTCAGAATAAAAATTCAATATTAAATTTTAAGTAAAATTGCAAAACAGAAAAGAGGAAGGAAGGATGGAAGGAAACAAAGAGCGCCGGCTCAGTCACAGGAAGAGTGGGACACTGACTCAGAAGTCACGGGAAAAGAGCAGCATAACATTAACATTTACATGGCACGTTTGGAGCTTTGGATTTGTAAGGTCAAAACTTTAGGCTTTCTTATTTCCTCCTAGAAACACTGTCTGTAATTACATTAATTGTCACTAGATTATAGAGGGCACCTTATTACCAAGACAGACTCTTAAGTTTTGGCCATTTTTGCAGATGTGACTTAACTGAGCTAGCAGTATTGTGGTGTTTGCCTTTTATTAATTAAAACAACCAAAATGTAAATCTTAAAGTTAATATTAAACTTACAAAGGCTTACAAAGGAATCCATTAAAGAAAGTAAATATCTGGTTCAATTTGGTACTTTTCTCATACTCCTTGACACTAAATTACCTGTTTTTCTTGTTTTTTTTTTTTGTTTGTTTGTTTGTTTGTTTTTAGCTTTTTTGCTATTTATGACCACAAAGAGAAAATCTTAGATGCTTTATCTCACTAGTTGCTGTGGTGTTTTTAGTGTATGTCTACTGCATTGCCTACAGCCATTCTGTCTTGTTCTGGAAGGAACATTTCAATTTTCTTCTGTACACCATGACTTTTTCAATCCATGCTATTTGGATGTGGCATTTGGCTCTAATTCTTGAAATTTCCCAAGGAAGAAAAACTATCCTTATCGAATTACCTGCACCTGGTTTTTCTGCTTTTAATCCCCGCAGTTTAAGCAATTTACCAAAGACTGCAGAAGCCATCTAGCCTGAAATCCCATGTTTTTGATTATTTGTCCAAGCAGAAAGGAGCAGTATTCACATTCTATCACTCCAGATGAAATTCTCTACCTCTCAATGGTTTTGTTAGCTTATAATCAAACACTCAATAAACATAAATTTGCATACAGTGCTTTGGCAAAGAGGAAGCTTATATTTTCTGCTTTTGGATTTACATTCACTTTCCTGATATAGGTATTCCTACAATTTTAAGCTCATGTTCCAAAACACTTTCTAAGACAATATTCAAACTGAACACCATGTTCTATAAAGCTTTAACATGGTCTCCTATCAAGTGACGATACAAGACTCAACAAGATGTGAAGGCATTTAAAAGTAATTGCGCGGAACTCTTTTATAAATAAAATTGTGCAAAAGGCTGATGAAAGAGGGAGGTGATATACCAAATCACATATCAATAATTATCCTCATCATCTCCATTGAAAGCCACATTTGATAATGATGGAGAGACACTCAGAGAAAGTGAGATACTAGCATTCTCAGGGTTGGGTACAGGCTGCAAGTGGTGTAATTTGAATAATGACTCGCCTCCCAAATTTGGACATCAGGTTTCACCATAAACACAGGAGTTCAGCTGTTTCAAGGAGATGGTACAATTCCAGACATAAATTTTTAAAAATAGGAAAATAATCACATATCCTCCATGTGATTCCAATCACTCCCATAACATATTTTGAAAACAGAAAGAAGCCAGATTCCAAAAACTTCATACTGTTTGATTCCATTGATAGATATTATGGAATTGGCAAAAACTGAGGAACAAGGAGATCAATGGCTGTAAAGGGCTAAGGGGAGAGAGGTGTTCACTATAGAAGGGAAGCACAAGGAAATTTTGAGGGGGTGATGGAACTGCTCTGTATCTTAATTTTGGTGCTGATTACACAACTGGTTGTATTGGTCAAAAGTAATAGAACTCTACACCACAAGGTGCATATTGACTCCACGCAAATTAAACATAAATAACTACATCTGAAATATTTGAAAATACCTTGCAGAATGACTATTTTTTCCATTGTTTTTAATTTTTTATTGTGTTATGTTAGTCACCATACAATACATCATTATTTTTTTTTATTTTTATTTTTTTAAAGATTTTATTTATTTGCCAGAGATAGAGAGAGAGAATACACACAAGCAGGCAGAGAGGCAGGCAGAGGCAGCAAGAGAAGCTGGCTCCCTGCCGAGCAAGGAGCCCGATGCGGGATTCCATCCCAGGACCTTGGGATCATGACCTGAGCCGAAGGCAGCAGCTTAACCAACTGAGCCACCCAGGCGTCCCATACATCATTAATTTTTGATGTAGTGTTCCATGATTCATTGTTTGTGTATAACATCCAGTGCTCCTTGTAATATGTGCCCCCCTTAATACCCATCACCGGGCTCCCCTAAGCCCCCCCCCACCTCCCTTCTAAAACTCTCCATTTGTTTCCCAGAGTCCCAAGTCTCTCATGGCTTGACTCCCACTTCAATGTCTCGCCCTACATTTTTCCCTTCTCCTAATGTCCTCCATGCTATTCCTTTATGTTCCACAAATAAGTGGAACCATATGGTAATTGACTTTTTAATGCGGTTCTTTGGCAATTAAGAATAATTGGTAAAACAAAGGACTTGGCACCAGAAGACCAGCATTTGAGCCCTGACTCCTATATTATTTGTTGCATGACTTTAAGAAAACATTTTAGGGGCACCTGGGTGGCAAAGTCAGTTAAACGTCCAACTCTGGTTTTGGTTCAGATCATGATCTCAGGGTTGTGAGATCAAGCCCCATGCCAGGCTTCTCAGTGCTGGGTCTGCTTGAGACTCTCTCTCTCCCTTTGCCCCTGCCCCACTGGCACCCTCTCTCTCTCTCAAATGAATAAACAAATCTTTAAAAAAAAATGTTAACGTCTCTGGGTCATTATATATTAAATAGGTATGAGGATGACTGACACTCTACTCACCCTATTATTATTTGGGAATTGAATAAATTAATGTGTATAACACCCAATCATATATAACATTAAAATGATCAAATATTATATGAACATAAGGTTTATTAAGGAGACGTAAAAAGTTTTAGCTCTCTAAAGACTACACAATCTTAAATCCTTAAAGAATTTGTTTTCTGTTTCGAACCCTTGATTCAATATGCAGGTTATTCATTCTATTGTCGTTCCCTTCTGATCCACCAGCTGTGATCTATATATCAAAATTCTCTGTCACCTGTCAAGGTTCCCATGGGTTTCCCTTTCGTTTCTGCTATTTTACTGATACTGTTATCATACCCTTTACCTCAATTCACACTAAAAGGCAGCAGGATGGGAGTACTGAGCTACCGATAATTCAAAGTTATCCCCTTCTGAACAGAAAGCAAATGACCAAGAACCATCTGTGGAGCTTGAGGGGATTTGGGGAATTAAAGCAAATCCAGATCTCACATTGGAATGTCTTACTGGACTTTTTCTCTCAACATGTGTTGCTAATTAGCAGTAAGATCTGGAGTGGGGGCAGGTACCGAGAGGTACAATCAGAAACCGTGCCCAACTGTTCAGGAGTTTTGCTCAAGTCATACATCGGAAACTTCGGTGAAGAGTCCACGAAGCCGGCAGTTGCATGAATGGTTCCTGTGAATAACTTTACTCTATCGCGATCACCGTCTGCACTGCTCTAATTCTGAATCCGTTGGCGTCCCATTTTTTCCAAGTTCAGAAAAAAGTTACTTCTGGAAGGATTGGTGGCTGCCACCACCTCCCCTCTGCCGCTCTCCAGTACTCCCTGCTAGCTTCTGTCTTTTGACTACAGGACTCTTTTTCTTCCAAATTCTTTCTCACTTTTTATTTTGTCTGATTTCTCATTTGAGAAGTTTGTTCTTCACTAATGATGCATGGGTCCCCAAACAAATTGTAAATGATGCATACGGACCAGACTCCATTTACTGGAATAAATAAAATACCAGTGAAATACCATCCGAATAAACTCCAAGGGAGTGATCCAATTATTTTGCACTTTGGTACTGTGTTGAAATGATTATTCCTTAATGAGTAATAACATTTAAAGTGGTGCATCACTTTAGTCAACAAGCTGCATCTCAGAGATACAAGTATTTCATGTTTAATATAATTTATGATATTATTCTTCTTTATCTTCATTTTAAAAATGGAAACATTGAGTTTCAGAAAGAATATCAGCATGGTTGCATGGAGACAAGATAGAGAATTGAATTCATACTCTAATGTCAAATCACATTCATTTCTGTTCTTTTTTATTTCTCCCTCAATCTCACTCTCTAAACCTACATTTGAGCTTTAGTCAAAGAAAACAAAATCAGTTCTCTCAAATTACCTTTGTAGCCTCTGACACAGGCCAGGGACACCCTCTGCTCTGCCCCAGTGCAATGATCCATCTGCCCCTACCACCTCCACCATGTAGACCAGGCAATGACTATGGTTTTTTAGAGACTTGCACTGATTCACTTAAAAAAAAAAAAAAGGCCTCCAAAGGCATCGCAAATCTATGAACTGAATAACAACCTTAGAAAAACTAAGTTGACGACACTGGCAAGACAGGAAGGGTATATCACTTGGTAATATAATACAATTTTCAACTAACAAAGAAAAGTTATCACAGATTAGCAGTTGCAGAAGCCCAAACAATTTAAGACAAAAGTAATATCCCTGTAGCCCATATCATCCATCTGACTTTCAGAAGGGAAGGAAATATTCACCCATTTTAGAGATAAAGATATTGTAGGTTACACACATGTGGGGTCACACTATTAGAATGGAAAGAATTAAGGGCTAAAATCTGTGCCTTTCTATCCCAGTTCTAGGATCCTTCAACCAAACACTGCCTTCTCTAAAAGGGAAGCAAATTATAACTCAAAATCTGCATTAGTGAATCTTAATATTACTGGATTATTACTTTCAGAACCTACTATAAGCTTTAGATTTCGCCCACATATGATGTTCATATATACACAATTTTGCATATAATTTTGAGGGCTACACAGACCCCTGGGCTACAACAAAAAATAGGGACTCCACGGAAGAATCACTCCTCTGAGTAGAAATTACAGAAAACAATAAGATACTACTTATACTAATACTACTTATACTAAGATTTTAGCAAATGGACTTTTTTACTCTAGATTAGTCTTTATCCCTCAGTCTCCCACAGCCATGCATCCTATTTGCATAATCCTGCTTTCTTCATGTAGCTACTAATCAGCATGCTTTTAAGTTATTTTAGATGGCTGATGCACATTTGAATTACAAATGCGGATTTTACCCTCAGGCATTTTCATAAGACCATGTCCTAAACAATGGAACTATGGACACTATGTCTACACTTTTTTGTATCTATCTTAGTGTCACACGTTACAGACATTCAACGTTTGTTGAACACAATTGTAGTTTTTCTTAAAAATTTACACAGTGTGTGGTCTCCTGCATGGCTCAGGGATTAGGCCTCTGCAGTTGGCTCAGGTCATGATCTCAGGGTCCTGGGATCCGGTCCCGCATCCGGCTCTCTGCTTGGTGGGGGGTCTGCTTCCTTCTCTTTCTCTCTCTCTCTCTGTCTGCCTCTCTGCCTACTTGTGATCTCCCTCTGTCGAATGAACAAATAAATTCTTTAAAAAAAAAAAAAAAAAGATTAACACAGTGTGTTATTCCCATAACAGTGTGAGAGCATCAATGTGTGGGTTCAAATAATAAGGTCTATAAGTGGTTACCATTTATTTTCATGATGAAGCCATATTCCAGTCTGTGCTAAACTTGTACTTCTCTGTGGATCTCAAAGACCTCCAATATAGGGCACCTGGGTGGCTCAGTGGTTAAGCCGCTGCCTTCGGCTCAGGTCATGATCTCAGGGTCCTGGATCAAGTCCCGCGTCGGGCTCTCTGCGAAGCAGGGAGCCTGCTTCCTCCAATCTCTCTCTCTGCCTGCCTCTCTGCCTACTTGTGATTTCTCTCTGTCAAATAAATAAATAAAATCTTTAAAAAAAAAAAAGACCTCCAATATAAAAACATGCCTGAGAATAGCTAGCTCACACTGATGATGGAAACTATCCTTTCGGAAAATAAAAATAAAACTGAATTAAAGTTGGTGTTGATGTATGTCGAAATCCAAGAACAAATTAGAGCTAACTTCTGTTGACCAACACTCCATATTATGAATTTTTAAATTCTGTATTTTCCTAAAGAAAGTAAGAGGAAAACTAAGGGGGAGACAAGCCAGACAAGACTCTTAACTATAAGAAACAAACGGAGGGCTGCTGGAGGGGAGGTGAGTACAGGGACAGGGTAACTGGGGGATGGGCATTAAGGAGGGCATGTGATGTAATCAGCCCTGGGCATTATATGCAAATGATAAATCACTGACCTCTACCTCTGAAACGAATCATATACTATATGTTAATGAAATTGAATTTAAATTAAAAAAAAAAATCACATTTCCCTGCTGTTTCAACGTCACCACTAAGAGGATGTGAACACCTGCCCAGGTGTCCAGGTGCACCAGTGTGATAAGACTGCCTTTGCCTCAAATTCCCCTTCTTGCCTTCCCCGATTGTGATATAGTGACATTACAGTACAGCAATGAAATTCTTTCCTGCTCTCTGCTTTGTATTCCACCCTGACTCACAACAAATGCACTTGCCCATGGGTCCTCTCTCTCTCCCTCTCCTCTCCCCAGCTGCTTAGTGGAGCCAGCTCCCTTGTTGTTCCCTGCTAACGGTCCCCATTTCATGTGGTGACTCTCTCTCTCTAGGACCAGCGAATTAAACACTTTGTTTCCTTGAACCTCTTCCCCATCCCCTCTCGTGGCCGCACCTGACTATACCATCTCATGGAAGAATACAAAACACGGAGTTTCCTAAGATGCTCATCCCCTCTACCGGCAAGACCCGGAACTAACATGGAGTCCTGACTGGCCCCAGGCCTCTTGGAGGCTATGCTGAGCTATCTGGTAAGACACCCAGAACCTGCTGCTGAGGCCTTTCACCTCCTGAGCATCCACTCCACCCCCAAATCCTAGGCATGGCCCTGGAGTATTTCAATCACCACTGGTGTCTTTCTGGATAAAAACCCAGATATGTACAAGAAGAACTCATTCTAGAATGGGGGAAAAGAAAGAAAAAGAGAGAGAAAGAAAAATGTGAAAGACACAAGCAGGAACAGAAGAGGGAAAAGTCATCTAAAGTAAAATCTCCATGTTTTTCAGTTTACATTCCATCTGAAATGCCAAGGATGAAATAAGGATAGTAACTGGCATTGTAGCCTAAAAAGAAAGTTGTTCCTCTAGGATGTGTTAATCACTGAAACCAGAAATGGAAATAGCTCAATAGGCCATTTGTTTTTTCCTCAAGACAAGCCAGAAACATACCTTATAGTTTCCTTCCCAAAGTACACACAGTATTTATCATACACTGAATAGAACCATATGCCACAATAATTCACACTTTATAGACAAGACAGAGGTTAAAATTTTTGAAAAAATGAACTAGACTTACTGTGCTTCATTAAAACTTATTTTTTAAGAAGCGATGCATTATAAGGAAGGAAAATTTTATGGGACATATTATGGTTGAGTTCTCCACTAATAACAAGGCCTCTCAGATTCCGTCAAACATCATTGTCAATTGTAGATCAATGACAACTCACAGTTAGAAGAAAGCACATACTTGATTTTAGTAAGAGTGCTTTTACATATTCCCATAGTGTTTCATAATTTGCAAAATTGGATGCAAATTTTGATATCATAAGTTTATAAGACCTAGCATATATGATCCTCACTTCGATGAGGAAGCAGGACCCACAGATACTAGATTATTAGCTAAAAGTTAAAAGCTTTACAGTGGCAAAACCATTGGATCATTCATTCAGTTTAAAAATATGTCAAGCTCACAGTATGTACTAAGAACTACAATGGGAACAAGGGATACAAAGAAGACATAGTCTTTGCGTTCCAGATGTTCATAGTCTTTGCCTTCCAGATGTTCTAAGTAATACACATAAGACTCTTATATCATGTCAGGTAGACTGCAGTAAATCCCTGCAAAGACTTCCAAAATAGCATGGAACTTATAGGAAAGTGAAAATGATATAAGAAATTATTTGAGCTTTTTCTACTCATAGGGAACTTGTCAAGGATAGAAAATAGGACTTACTCATTCTTATTCCTCTCAGAGCCTAGACAGTCTATAGGTATTCAGCACATGTCGATTGGAAAGAGTAAATAAAGTGAAGGAATTAAGTTGGCTGCCCCCTAGATTCCATTTATATGATGCAGCTAAAATGATTACTATACACTCTAGAAATAAGGAACAGGGATGAAAACTCACTGAGAACTATTCAGAAATGAGAACAGTGACTATAGTTGCATTACATATTTCTGAAAGGGATATTCAGCCTTTTAGTTCTTTCCACATAATGATTCAACATGTGTGTCATAATGTCCATTGGAGCTGGCACTGCAGAAATTCATCTTACACTTTATGGGTAAGGAGACCACCAGTTACAGGACAACTTCACACTTGGCATAGATTTCCGGGGAGATTTGAAAGATCTGGGATAGGATTGTTTGCAAAGCATTGCCAGAACCTTGAAATCGTTTTTACTAGGTCTATCAATGATCATGTTGCTCAAACCTGAGTTACTTCAGGCTTGTAAAAGAGAATGTCAACTAATGGTTCCTTAATCTAGCACCTGCAAAATAATTTTGGAAAATCAGAGTTAAGACACAATGGGGATCATGTTTTCATAAGACACGGTAAAGATTCTGATTCCACTTCTTCTATGTGTGGTGGGGGGAATGAAAGGGTTTCTCCACACCAACAAGCAATATCTGACACCAGTGAGTGTCCTACAAATCAAATGCATCCCACAAGTTAAAGGCTCAATCCCACAATACTGCCCTCACTGTCCCCCATTTGAGGCGTCAAGTCCAGGTTGTTACCTTTGCCTCTGACCCACTGGCTACAGACCAGAGTTTCCAAAGACCCCCTGCTCAGGTTCAATTAATTTGTTAGAGTGGCTCATAGAACTCAGAAAAAAAAAATGTACTTATTAGATTACCAGTTTATTATCAAAGGATAGAACTCAGGAACAGCCAGATGCATAGGCTAAGGTGTGAAGCTTCCAAACTCTCTTGCTCTGTTCCACTCTCCCCAAATTTCCCTGTGTTCATCAACCCAGAAGATCTCCAAATTCCATTCTCTGGATTTTTATGGAGGCTTTATTACAAAGGCATGACTAATTAAGTCACTGGCCACTGATGACTGACTGATTAAACCTCTAGCCCTTCTGTCTTCCCAGAAATCAGGAGGTAGGACTTGTCCCAACCCTCTAATCAAGGCTGATTATTCTGGCAACTGGCCCCTGTCCTTTCATTGACATAATTCCATTTTGGTGGGAAGGGGCTTGTTTCACAAAACAAGACATCCATTTCACCTTTATGGATCTGAAGTGATTATAGGAACTGAGGACAACACACAAAATATTCTTTTTTCTTTTTTTTTTTTTTAAGATTTTATTTATGTGATGGAGAGAGATCACAAGTGGGCAGAGAGGCAGGCAGAGAGAGAGAGAGGAGGAAGCAGACTCCCTACAAGCAGAGAGCCCGATGCGGGACTCGATCCCAGGACCCTGAGATCATGACCTGAGCCGAAGGCAGAGGCTTAACCCACTGAGCCACCCAGGTGCCCCCACACAAAATATTCTAATAAAAGATGCTCCCATTGCCTTTATCAGTCAGGAAATCCCAAGGGTTTGGGGAACTTTAAGACCAAATTTTATTTTATTTTATTTATTTTTTTTTAAAAGATTTTATTTATTTATTTGACAGAGAGAAATCACAAGTAGGCAGAGAGGCAGGCAGAGAGAGAGAGAGATGGAAGCAGGCTCCCTGCCGAGCAGAGAGCCTGATGCGGGACTCGATCCCAGGACCCCGAGATCATGACCCGAGCCGAAGGCAGCGGCTTAAGCCACTGAGCCACCCAGGCGCCCCAAGACCAAATTTTTTTTTTTAAGATTTTTTATTTATTCATTGGAGAGACAGAGATCACAAGTAGGCAGAGAGGCAGGCAGGCAGAGAGAGAGAGAGAGAGGAGGAAACAGGCTCTCTGCAGAGAGCCTGATGTGGGACTTGATCCCAGGTCCCTGGGATCATGACCTGAGCCAAAGGCAGAGGCTTTAACCCCCTGAGCCACCCAGGTGCCCCAAGACCAAATATTTAAGAAATAGACATTTCTTATAAATCATAATATCAGAAGTGGAATCTGATCTGAATGGTCATCAGTGTATGGACTAAAAAAAAGTCTTTCCATTGCTTATGAAGAGTCCAGGCTTTCATCTTTCTGAACATAAATATGTAAAGTAGGATTTTACTAGGAGTGGTGGTGGTTTTGACTTAAGTCATCCACATCTTTTCATTTTTGTCCTTATATAAAGTGACCTTGATTTAGGACAAACTGGTTTATTATCTGTGGAAAGCTACTGGTCTTGTAGATAGACTGAATACATTTCTATTACACTCTACACAAAAACTAGGCTGACCAACATGTGGTCCATCCAACAAATATTTATTGAGCATCTACTACAAAGCTAATATGTAATAGTCATCAGTTAAACTCCATATGGTGGGTTGTGTGACCTTTAGGTAAGTACTAAAATCTGTGCTCAACACAAGTTCTTCATTTCTTATTTTCATATCCTGTTTCCTTTAAGCATTTTAAGAGTATATTTTCACAAAGAGGGTGGGAGTGAAGAGCAGAAAATCTTACTGCCTAATCAGCAAAATATTTAAAATCTCAGCCCAGTAAGGGGTCCTGAGAGGCTCACAGCTGGCTTCAACTTTGTGCAATTACAGAATTAAAACCAGTACTTTTGTCAGAGCCTGCTTAAAAGTTTCCATGCCTGACTTACAAATGCTGAAAGCCAGTAATAGCTATCCTGCAACCTGAAAGGCCCCAAAGACCCAGGTCAACAACTCAACATCTGGCCTGGCCATTGTTTGCCCTCCATTAACATTTTAAAACTTAAATAATTTCTCCCAATTGTTTTTACATGGCTTTAGATGTCCCCAAGGACTGGGAGAGGGACAAACTGCCTTTACTGGCTGCAAGGAAAATTTTTATTTGTTAAGTGGAAAACAGTACTGTAAGCAGAACTTAAAAATTCATGATCACGGGAAGTTCAACTTTTTGATATTTTCCAACATATAAGAAAGCAATTACTTCATTTTTCTTATCTAGTTTGGAATCACGCGTGCACACATGTGTACACACACACACACAAACACACACACACATATTCCCCAGAGGGAAATACCTTAATGATGAAATTCTGTAATTGTCTGGATGTTATTTAGCAATTAGCTGCTTTAAATACCCTAAACTGGCCCCTACTGTCTGAATGCAATGAGAGAGGAGTAGAGAGGGGGATGAAGACATTTATTTATTTTGTTGAAGATCTATCTGGAGTAGGAACTCGTGGTGTACATACTACTAACCTGAGAGAAAGGAATAGGAACCTCAGGTTCTGCACTGTGTTGCTGACTGGGGATCACTGGCACATTTGATGCTTTGTTTTTTAACTGATCCAGTCCATAGTCTGTTGTAAATTTCTATGAAATTGCAATGTAGACAGCAGAAAGAGCATAGTATTTGAAATCAGATGACATGGTTACAAAAATTTTTCCTCATTCATTCTGTATGTCCTTGGTTGGGAAACCCAGAAAATTTCATTTTCTGGTAAGATACACACACACACACATATGCATATATATATATATATATATATATACACACACACATATGCATACACACACACATACACACATATATGTATATGTATATATAAAACTACATATATATATGATATATATATGACAAACCATAAGTGACTCTTAATCTCACAAAACAAACTGAGGGTTGCTGGGGGGAGGGGGGTTGGGAGAAGGGGTTGGGGTTATGGACATTGGGGAGGGTATGTGCTTTGGTGAGTGCTGTGAAGTGTGTAAAGCTGGCGATTCACAGACCTGTACCCCTGGGGATAAAAATACATGTTTATAAAAAATAAAAAATTAAAAAAAAATGAACATCTTCCTTCAGAACAACAGTATGGATAAAAATGCTGGATTTTCTATTTTGTACCATTTGCAGTCCCTACACTAAACCTTTTGGCCCAAATTCAAAGGAATGGTTCTTATTTTACACTGGTGCAGTTACTGTTCCCTTTTAAGGGTAAGTGGGATTCCAGCACGCCGACTGTCTTAGTAACAAGAAGCTGTGAAAATGTGTCCCCAGAGCTCCACATTCTGGAGAAAGTTGGTGAACCCTTGTGTTTGTTTTTCACTCAAGTACAATAACACTTTGGTAGGAAGCCAGAGTAGGAAAGAAGGCTGATCCATTTTAGCACTGACGATGAAGGAAGATAGGTATGTTCATTTGAAATATAACCATTAGAGATGGTCATTTTATTTGTCTTCCTAAAATAATCTCTAGTAAGAGAGCACAGCTGGATAGATGGCCTGTGAGCGAAAGGCGGTGAGAAAGTAAGCAAAAGAAGGTCCTTGGAAATATACAGAATTAAACAGAATTCCAAAAGCATTTTTATTTATTTGTTTATTTGCAAAAAAGACAAGTGAGTGGGGAGAAAGGCAGAGAGGGAGAGAAAGAGAAAGAAAAAGTGTCTCAAGTAGAATCTGCAAGCCTGAAGCGGGCTCCCTGAGACCCTGAGCTCATGACCTGAGCTGAAATCAAGAGTTGGGTGCTTAACGGACTGAGCCATCCAGGTGCCCCTCCAGAACTATTTTTATGTCATCACTATGGTAGAAGAATAAAAATGTGGTGTGTGTGTGTGTGTGTATGTGTGTGCATATGCATTATATGTGTGTTAAGATGCAGTATGGCATTTAGCACATTTCTATTACCGATAGTAAAATCTCATCTGAGGCTTTTTGCAGGCCTTCATGGAAATGCAGGTGGTTTTTCTCCTCTACAAAGTAAAGCAGCAAATCAAAATGAAGGAAGCAGCCTTTCTACCATCCAGAAGGCCACGTGGAACACATTGATGAATGGAGGGGATAAGGATGCTGATCTGCTATGGGCAATTCACCGTTGTGAGCATCTTCTTACTCTCCTTGAGTTAATACTGGAGTTGATGGAAGGGAGGGGGGCAGGGGGCAGGAAACCTGCAAGACTTTGGCACAATTTCATTATGCAGGAATTACCTATTGATATTATTAGGAAAACAGAATGCTTCTCTCAAGCCCTCATCCTGTTCTTGGTATCAAGCAGGTGCTTATATACCATGATTCCGAATGATAATGAGAATACTGTTAATTAATCAGGACAGGCTTGCACAAATTGTCAGCTAGCCATGTCTCCCCGAGGTGGGTGGGGGATACTGGAGTGGCAGGAGGCCCAGTAACTGGGCTGAAAGGTGGCCCAGAGGCCACAGAAGCCCAGACTTCTCAGGGGGACACCGCAGCTCAGGGATGAATGGTGTGAGCGTAGGAAGTTTGTTCAAGGTTCTTGAGGACAGATAGCAGAATTAGAGCTAAAACTCAGGGTTAAATGTTTAGGAAAACATTCCTTCCTCTGCTCTCACAGTCCCCTTTTAGATCTCTAGAAACTGCAGAAGAGGAAGGAGTTAAGGAAATCTAATTAGCTAGATGGCTAAGTCAGCAAGGTCACTTTGAAGGAAGAGGTAATAATTAAAAGAAACAAAACAAGCTTTGAAGCCAACAAGATCTCACCTCGTATCCCAGTTCCATCAACTATTGGGCAAAATACTAAGCCTCTATAATCCTTACTTGCTCATCTAAAGTTTAACTAAAATATAACATATGTATGTGTTCTGTTCCTAGTTTCTTGGATATTTTGCTTTGGTAAATATTCCAGAAATAACAGTGACTGGAGAAGATGTGAAGCCTTAAATCTATGGCTTTAGAAATATTCCCATCAATTTCCTCATGTCTGTATCTCTACTGTCACAGGCCTTTCCAGACTCTGTGGGAACTCCACCAGGGTTGAGGGGCTCATGGAGGAGATCGAACTGTGTGACACTGTGAACCTATAAAATCTTCTCATTTATACTTGTTCTGACTTCCCCAGCCACTTCTAAGAAATCCCATCTCATTTCTACCTTACTCCAGAAATCAAAGACAGTTCTCAAACCACACCACCATCCATCTGAGTTCAATTTTCCCATTCCTTACAGGAAAATGAATTCCCCCTTGGCAATCATTATGGTCTGTGTACTGTTTGGTGTACCTGCCACCGATTAATACAAAGCCAATTCAGCATCCCGTCTGACCAAGGAGATGGGATACTTGGTAAGTAGTCATTAGATGACAATTTTTTTTAATCCTGTCCAAAAGTAATCCAAAAATTTGTATAAATAACATACTTGGATTTGGACCTCCATTTGCAGCATTCCTCTCCTTTACTATTTTAGGTTTATGTTTACTAAACTAACTTCAGCTAGAGAAGACATTCCTTTTGTAATTTATGAGCATTAGCAAAGCTACTGACTGTGGGTCAAGGTCAACCACTTAAATAGTAAGCATATGTAAATAAACATGAATTGCCTGCCTGTAAAATTTTCCAGAAAGAAACAAAACTCAGTCACCTGAATTATTTCATAATTCAAGTAATACTGACAATGTAGGTGGTCTTACTGCATTGAGATACAGACAGAAAGTTATATTCTTATAAGAGTGACTTCATAAAAGCAAATGAGATTTGGGGAAACTTTCTCCTCCTGCACATCTGCAGAAGAGAAATCATAGATCACAAGCATTATTTTTTGATGATCATGGAAAATATGATGAGTTTTGTGTTTGTTTTTTTTTTTTTAATTTCTGTTGTGCTTGGTATCCACTGTCTGGCTTGTTGTACATCTTTTTATGTCTATCAACATAGAGTTGGTGAAGTCTTATGCAGTGCATTTCCAATTCAGAAATATTCTGAAGGACATAATCATTAATCCATTATCAAAAACTACCCTAATGATATCTCAACAAGCCAAGTTAAGTTCATGTTCCTCCAGTTCCTCTTACTGGAGAACAATATAGGGAATAGAGAAAACAAAGTGCAAAATTTTTCATAAAATATCTGCTAGCTCTGGTACTCAAATTTTGAAATTATTAGCTGCTCATAAAATAGTGTTACATTTGGAATACACACAGAGTGGAGTAAAAAACACATCTTAATTTTTTTTTTTTCCCTAGTAAATCTGCCTTAAAATCAGGTCTTTCCTACTAAAATAGGACTTTTAGAATGTTATCTGGATGAATTCCAGGGAGAAATCAAATTAGAACAACAGAAATATCTTGCTTTACTGGACTTCCCTGTTAATAGTAAACACTTTGTAAATAAGTATAAAATAAAAAAATATTGTTTATATTTTATTTTATTTTTAGTTAGCATTTGCACATCTGTTAAAAGATATGCAGGGTCAAACAAGTGTTTACAAAATAAAAGTAGAACAAAAGAACCAACAAAGGAATGAATAGGTGCCCAGCTCCATTCTCAAGATTTTGAAAATAATCAGCTAATATTTCTTCAGAATTAGGCAGAAGTAGAATTTATTCCCCTGATACCCACGGCTTGCTCACTGCACTTCATAATCCTAACATATGACATATTAGTTTCAGCCCAACCAGATGCCAAAAGGGAGATATTTTACAGTACAGAAAAGTCAGGATGGTGGAATGATACAGAAAATTTCAGCCAAGGCACATTCTCTCGGCTCCCAATTCCCTAACAGCTGCCACACCTCTTAGAACTCATCACACGCAGACTATAGTTTTGACATTTGTCTCCCTTGTGGTCCCTATAAGATTTCTAAGGCATTGGTATATTAGTTTCTACTCAGGACTGGAGCACAAGACACTTCACCAAGGACACTTGATTAATTCTGTAAAATCACGTCTTTATCAACAGATCATATACATACAACTTCCAAAAATAATAGTACAAGGTAGCTTCCAATAAATATATATATAACGAGAAAATTCAGTGTCAGAAGGAAAGACAAAGAAAAATATACAGGGACAAGGGAATAATTATATCTGGAAAGGAAACTGGGATTCATCCATTCCTTCTATATGTATGTAAAAACTAAGAAAAGTGTGAAATCATTTAGATTATTATAGATATAACTCATCAAAATAAAAATCAAAATTGGATAGTGAGATAGAGTAATTTGGGGAAGAGGGAACTCCTTGGGATGGCCAGGAAAGTCTCTGAGAGGAGGTACTATTTGATGTGGAACCTCCATAACAAGGCCTGGAGAAAGAAGACTTGGAGAAAGTAGTCAAGGCAAGAGTAAAACAAGTTCTTGGACATCTTTGAGGAAGAAAAAAAAAAACCTTTCTGTTTTTTCTGGAACCCAGTAATATATGGTAAGCCTACGTAAGCCCTAGATCAGCGAAGCCATGTAAGCCAAGGTAAGAAACTTGAATTTATTTCTAAATGATAAGAAAATTAATGCACTGGGCTTCACAATTAGATCTGAGCCTCCTGGAAGTCAAAATCTCTTAACTTGCTTCTATTTCAACAAGGAAAAATAAGGCTGTCACTGTAAGAAAAGGCATCTGGAGGGGGGAAAAAAAAAATCATCTCAAATTTTCTTCTTCCCAGTATCTTGCTTTCCTGTTTACTGGATTTTATCTTTCCCTCACCCTACCCCCAAATTCCTTTATACATTCTAGTTCTAATTACAGTGGACGAAAGGGAGACAGAGAGATCATAAAAATTAAAGGCAAAGGTGTGATGGTCAGTTTCACGTGTAAACTTAGTGAGGCTACAGTCCCCAGTCCAACAGTCACCTGGATGTAGCCATGAAGGTATTCTGTAAATGTGATAAAAGTCCATAACAGTTTAAGTAAATTATCCTAGATAATCCAACTGTGCCTGATTCAATCACTTGCAAGGCCTTAAGAAGATAATTTCTTCTAAGGAAGAATTATTTTCTAAGGAAAAATAAATTCCTTCTGTAGAGAGCAGCTCCACCTCATGGCCAAGAGTTCAAGTCTGCCCTTCCTGATGGTCTGTCCTAAGGATTTCAGTATTGTCAAGACAGCGCCCTAATCCTGGAAGCTGTTCTTTGCAATAAAGATCTCTTTATATATGTGTATAGATAGATAGATATAAATACAGATTTTTATATCTGTATCTATTCCTATATCTATATATATCTGGTTCTGTTTTTCTGGTTGAACCTGACTACACAAGAGGTCACACTTATTTTGAAGTAGTATCTTAAAGATAATCTGTGCCAACACAAAAGGTAATGAGATAATGATAAATATAACTCCTTCACTTCTGTAACCACAACATATGGATTTAATTATCTGGAAGATGGGGAAATGAAGAGTCAGATCAGGTATAATGCAGCCAAATTCCATTCTTCTGGACAAGGCAACCCACGGTAGATGAAGGTGGCAAAAGGATCAGAACTCCAGAGCCCTTTTCCATTTTAGATGACTGGGCTACTATACTCATAGATGCTATTACTGGAATAGCTTACCACAGTCACCAGCAATGGCAAATAATTCAATATAAACATTTCAACATAATAACTGCACAGATTAGAACTCACAGAAACAGTAAGTATGAATATAAAAATTGATATAAAGGGATTTCCCTCAATAAAATTTATAATTAAATAAAAATAATTAAACTAATCAAATTTCCAACATTAGGATGGATTAAAGAAATATTTGGTAATTGGGGCACTTGTGTGGCTCAGTGGGTTAAGCCTCTGTCTTTGGCTCAGGTCATGATCCCAGAGTCCTGGGATCGAGCGCCCATCGGGCTTCCTGCTCAGCAGGGAGCTTGCTTTCTCCTCTCTCTCTGCCTGCCTCTCTCCCTACTTGTGATCTCTCTCTCTCTGTGTCAAATAAATTTAAAAAATCTTAAAAAAAAGAAATATTTGGTAATTTATATCATGAAACTATATTAAGCCACTCTAATTAGTAATATAGAATATATTTAAGAATATTGAAAAACTTTATGATATATTGGAAGTACAAAACATAGGTTACAAATAATTGTAGGAGAGTGATACCAGTTTTGAAACATATGCTCCTAAGCATGGGGAAAAAAAAGATTGAAAAGACACCTCATCACTGCTATCAATTATTATCCTTGGGCTTAAGATTATCTAATGATTTCATTTTTTTCATTTTACTTATCTCTGTCTTATAGTTTTCCTTCTCCCTTTGGCAATGAATGCATATTATTCCTTAAAAAAGCAAAAACTGCTCAAGTTATTTTAAGAAACAAAGAGTCAAAATATATATCTTTCATTTTAAAACAGATACACATTCTTTGAAGTTAAAAATCATTGTGGCTAAGAGTAAGTCATTATGTCATTATCATACATCCAGTCATGTCCTTGCCCATCAAAACGATCAGGCCAAACCCCTGCCTACCATACACTTCCTCATACCCATAGCACCTTCAGTCTTCCCATATTGCCACAATGTCACCAACCCAAGGTCAGTGGAGTGTCCTCATGTCAACTGCATCTACTCTTCATGTTCCCAGACTCCTTCAGCATGAATACAAATCATCCTTCTGTCTAACACAGCCACATCCCATTCATGTTCTTTGCTTATCAGTACACCATCATTCCCAAACATTCACCATCTCCACACGGTGCTTCTGCCCGAGACTTTCAAGAAGTACCCAAACTTGACCACTTGACAGTCACTCTTAAGGATCCTCTCTGCTTCTTCTGGGACTTGAGCTACACCAGCCTACTCATCACCCTCCTAGCACGTGACGAACCTCTGTCCATATTCTAGGCTTCCTCTGCTGTAGACTTCATTCTATATACACCCTCCTTGACACAGCAAAAAAAGAATCTACTCATTCCAAGAACTCAGTTTTCACTTACCCCATGTTCATTTAATACTTTTAGACACAGTCAGTCCACCCCACTGAGTTCTCATAGAGTTGTATTTTCCCTCTCTATGGTACTTATGATAGCCTGTTTTTTGTTCTAGAGAGATGAATACATCTTCCTCTTTAAAGCAAGATTTTGCCTTATTCATTTTTTTAATCTTGTATTTTTTCTTATAATAGAAGCACTGGACACTAGAGCACTGACAGCATCAAGAATGTGAAAAAAATATATAGACATTAGGAATAAAATGGTGGACTAGACCTTCAATCTGTACTCTTTAATATCAGCATCATGCTTTTAATCAAAAGTATTATTTCAGACTAAAGATCCAGTGACTGTACAATTCTGTCTTTTGATGGGGAGGGATAAAAGGCAACCATGAGCAGTAGTTTCTAAACCCAGCAGTACAAAATACTCACCTCCAGGGGTGAGTTAATTAATGAATTAATTTTAAGTTTTTGGATGCAGATGCCAATCCCCCTTGAGAGCTACCAGTTCAGAATGTCTGGGACTGAGCCAGAAACCTGTGTTCTAAAAAGCTCTAGATTATCCTGAGTCATAGCACTGCTTGGGAAATCTAGGCTAAGAATGCATGTTTACATTTCACTGGTTAGGGTTGTAATAACATTAAGAAAAACAAAATATAAGCTAGGCCATATTATTCAAAAACAAGAGGTAATTTTTTTGGTTCTTGATCGAGATTTGCCTTATACTTCATCACACAGAGCCCATTTCATCCTTCCTAATGCATATAAGCCTTCTGATTGCCCATATTCCAGAGCAGTGGTTTCCACAGCAAGCTCCTGGAGGTGCCTCAGAGGTGAATCTAGGACTACAGACACAGTAGAGGCACAAGTTTAACTCCACAGCTCTCTCCATTTATGGCTCTTCTCTTTTTTCTCTTTTCTTTCTCTCCCTGTCTCTTCCCTTCCTTCCTTCCTTCCTTTTTAAAAATCACAATCATTCCTCTCTCTCTCTCAAATAAAGAATTAAGTATTAAAAAAAAAAAAATGGGCTGTGGTGGTGTGTATGCCTGACTGCCACAGTTGGTTAAGGGTCAGACTCTTGGTTTGGTTCAGATCTTGATCTCAGATGCATTTGAGTCCGGCTCCCCACTCAACGAGGAGTCTGCTTGCGTTTCTCTCTCCCTGGCCCTCTCCCCCTCTCCACCCTGCCCGCACTCTTTCTCTTTCCCTCTCTTTTTGAAATAATTAAATATTAAAAAATCACAATCACTCAAATGATTTCATTTGAAAAATGGATTCTGTTAATTTAAGAAAAATGGCTTGAAAATAACATTAGATTTTGTTTAATTTTATTAGAGATCCTTTTTACATGGTAGATTATTGATGGACTCTGACACTAATGCCTAAGTATGTTTAAAAAAAAAAAAAGGCAGACAGAGACAGGAAAAGCTAAAATTTCAGCTTGATATCATGTTTTTGGCCTATTTTAAAGCTATTAATTTTCATCTCTTTGGCTAACTCTATTGAGGTATTATATGTAATATTCACAGAAAATATTCACATAAATATTCTGCTGGAGCAGCTTATCAGACTTGGAAATTTACAGTGTCTAACTGGGCTATGGGGATAAGAGCTGGGAATCACTGCAATGTGTTCTGTATTCTGGAAACAATGTTTCTTCTTGATCAGCATCATATCACTCACAAGTAAAAGCAAACAAAAATTCTGTAGAGAGAGCAAAGGGATTCTCCTGGTTGCTTCATATCTACATGTCCTCCCAGTCCTAGAAGCTTCCAAAGGAATTAAAATAGATAGCTTTGCAGGTGTGTGCATATGTGAGTGGACAGCATTTCAAGAGCCCAACGGCTGCCTGTCACAGATGTACTGGAATTTACTTCAGATTCTGGCTTCAAATTACATAAGACATAAGGGCACGTCCATGACTCAGTCCTCAACCCTTGCCAAAGTAGTAGTTTCTAGAAAGAAAACTACGGGAAAAGAAGGACAGAAAGTCAGAAAAGAGAAGAGGAAAAGAAAGTGCTATGCACGTTCATAATTTCTGCTCCTAACTAAAACCTGATGGGGTGATGAGGAGCACAGGACCAGAGCTCTTAGGAAAGAGAAGTACACATACACAAGGTCTCTACCGAATGCTTCAACAGACACACGGTTATTTTCAGTCACATTAATTAAGTTCTGTGCCTGGTGCTTGCACAAAAATAAAACCAGATGTTTAAGAAGTGATTCAACCCTGGATTCTCTCATATCCATTCCTGCCCTCCCTCACCAATTTCAAGAAATTGGCTCTTTGCCTAAACAGCAGGGGAGGGAAGGGGAGAAGGAAAAAAAATAGTTCTGGGGTTATGGCCTTACTTTTCTGTTGATGAGCAGTTGATGATGTGTGGTGAATATATTTGGCTTTCATGACCTCTCTGAGGGAAAGTTAAGAATTGTAGTTTTCTTGAGGCATTTGGGATCCTTGAAGGATATTTATTCATCATGCCATTAATTTATCAACCCTGATGAAAACTATGTTTCAGAATTGTCAGTTATATATAAACATGCCTTAAAATCCACACTCTGATACATGGACACACATACACATATTAATGAACACACAAATGTGTTAGTAAATATGAAGAAAATGGTTTCATGGAATCAAAGCCACCAGACAGACCTGCTTTAATTATATTCCTCAGTGTGTTTTCTGAAGTCTATGACATGTGGACATTCTCAGGACTTAAACAAATTTGAGACACACTGGGTTAGACCAAGTTAAATAAGGTGTCTTTATCGTGGGAATTTCAGAACCTCTGATATGCTGACATACATTATGAATATTTGTGTGGGCAATATTCCGTGCCGTATCTCTCAGCTAGTTGACTCAGTCTTGTGGAATATGTCACAAGGGTAATGATCTACAGGACATGCTGTGAGAAATGCTAATCTAAATGAACCCAAAGTGTTTGTACAGTCTCTGGTTGGATTTTTCTGGGATGAAGAAAATCACTGCTTTCCAAAGAAGTCCGTTCTGTACTACAAAAGATCTAAGTCAACGCAATTTTCCTAACATTGAACCATCATCTACTTCCCTATCACTATCACCGTGATTTCTGGTTGTGTACTCTGGAAGAATAAAAAAGAGTAACGTAACCTCTTTTTCCTGTGATAGCTCTTCAAGTATTCGAAGGCAATAATTACATTCCCACACAGTCTTCTATTTTGCAGGAAAAAAACACAAAACTACATTCTTAAATGAATCTGTCAAATTACATGTTCTAATCCTATTTGTAGGTCTTCTTTAAGAGAAGGTACCCAGGAGGGTGTCTGGCTGACTCATTCATAGAGCATGTGACTCTTGATCTCTGGGTTGTAAGTTCAAGCCCCATGTTGGGTATAGAGAGTACTTTAAAATAACATATATACTTATTATTACATATATATTTATTATTACATACATACTTAGTTTAAAATAACATATATACTTATTATATAATTATAAATTATATATATTAAGTATATATTATAAATTATATATATATATATATATAAATTTTTTTAAAAGAGAAGGTACCCAGAAATGAACACAGAAATTCTGCTATGCTTCTTCAAACACGGTCCTAGATCTCATTAGTTTTTGTCTGGCAGACATGTCTTGTCATTGATTCCCCCCACTACGTTACTAAAACTTTTGAGTCTTTCTCTGAAGTTGTGTAGCTCCCGTGGTGTATGTGTGAGTTTTCTGAAAAATGTTAGGAGAATAAATCCACAGAGTTTCATTTGCCCTCCATCACAGAGATTCTTTTGTGCAATTGGTTGGATCTCTCTCCTGTTATCTTACAAAGTTATCTCAGTCTTATGCAAATGTTATCACTTTAAGCTACCAGCAAGTCTACCACAGAAGTCCTTCTTCCTGTTTAGTACTGATTCATTTCTTGACTCCTTTCAAGCAGTTACAAACCCAGGAAACATCAATTAGAAACCATTTCTCTAGCTGGCCATGAATCTTAGAATCTATTGAAAAACACTGTCAAATGTCTTTTGAAATTTAGATTATTAATCAGCAGCAGTTTTAATCTGCAGACCCAAGTAGGCAATCTCATAGTTGTGGGTAACACCATTATGTTAACCCACCAACTATGGCATCAGTAATAGTACCATCACGTGATGTGAGATATGATGAACGTTGCAGGTATAGGACAAGGTTAATCAAAACTGACGGAGGTGCAGTTTGGGATCTGAAGTAGGCTGCCAGTAGCTCAGGTCACTCTGAATGATAGAAGATCAAGGACTCAACCAAAGAAAACAATTACCATAGTCTCAATGATAGGCAACCAGTACACAGTAAGGTTTCTGTTTTCTTTCTCTGTAACAGAATGGGAATGGTGGTGGGGGGGGGGAAATGACATACAGTTTTATGGCATTAAAATAAACAATGCCAGTTCAGTCTTTGCTCAAATAATGAAAAATTTAATATAAAATAGGTTAAATAACTTGTTAGACAGACCTTCTGTAACTAGATTAAAATAAAAATAGATATTAACCCTGAACATTTAGTAGCTGCAATAATAAGATGTTAAAGAACTGATTTTGGAAAGTTACAGCTTAGTCTCTTTTCCTTCAAAAAATTAAAAGAAGTAAAAGAAATCTGCCATTTGGTAAATCCAAGTGTCTAATTGTCACTGATAGGCAAAATCCCCAACAATTTAATTGAAACACAGAAAATAACAAAAATGTGCAATAGTTGTTTGTCATTTTAAGAACAAATACTACTTTCAAATCACTTTCCCTCCCAGGATTAAAATCTGCCAGGTTTCAGCCCACAGTGAATTCTTTCAGCTGGGTTAGGATCCCTCAAGAAAGGGTGTTCAAAACAGAAATGCTGAGGGAAGCATTTCAGCCAAGGGAGGCATTTCAGCTGTGGAGGAGGCTGGAAAGTATCTGAACACAGGGTTTTCCCTTCTCAGGCCTGTGAATGGCATTTCAAAGGCTTCCTCACCCCTTTGTTCTACTCAGGCTCCCATAAAAGTCAGGTTTTGCAAACAAACAAGCAAACAAACAAAAACCAAATAAGTAAATGAAAAACTCCAGAAAATAGTTCTTGAATAAGTACAATCTTGTTCCTGGGTAACTGATGCTCTCAAAAATAAAGTAAAAACAGAGAGGCAGAATAAAATCAATAAGCTTAAAATAATCACCACTGGGTAATAGTTTTAGCTAATGTTTATTGAGCTCTTGCTCTGTGCTCAGCACTGTTGTTCTCCACGAGGAAAGTTAACATATCACCTTTTTACACAAAATCCAACTGAGGGCAGGGAGGTTATTAACTTGATGAAGAACACATGGGTGTGCGTGTGTGAGTGTTTATTTGTAATGTGGGTATATATGTGTATATGTGTGCATATGCATGCATACATAGAAGTCTTTTTACTAAGATATAATTGATGACCGATAAGCTGCACAAATTAAAGAGTACAATTTGATGAGTTTGGACAGCTGTATTCATTTATGAAAGCACACCACAGTCAAGACAGTGAATCCATCAAGATAACGAATCCATCTCCACTAAAAGCTTCCTTGCTCCTCTCTGTAATCCGTCTCTTTCCCTTGTTCATTCAGGGGCAACCACAAATCTGCTTCCTATCATTTTATGTTTGAGTATTTCCCAAGAACTATGTAAAGTGAATTAAACAATGTACACTTTTTTATCTGTCTTCTTTCACTCAGCAAATACAGTCTGGGAGTCACCCATGTTGTTCCACGCATCAGTAGTTCATTCCTTTATATTGCTGAGTAGTATTCCATTGTACGTTAATACTATGATTTGTATCACCATGTACTTGTTAATGGACATTTGTGTCTAATTTTTAGCAATTACAATTAAAACTGCTAAGAACATTCATATAAAAGTCATTTATTTCTCTGAGGACAGCAAACATCGTCTCATATACTTGTCATCTATACATCATCTCTGGTGAAGTGTCAATTCAAAACTTTTCTTATTTTTTAAATTGGGTTGTATTTTTACTGCCTTGTAAGCATTCTTTATATGCTGTAAATACATGTCCTTTGTCAGATAATATTTTGCAAATACTTTCCTTCAGTCCATGCTGACTTTTTACTTTTATAAGTATTTTTTTAAAAGATTTTATTTATTTATTTGACAGAGATCACAAGTAGGCAAAGAGGCAGGCAGGGGTGGAGGGAAGCAGGCTCCCCGCTGAGAGAGCCCAATGTAGGGCTCGATCCCAGGACCCTGAGATCATGACCTGAGCTGAAGGCAGAGACTTAAACCACTGAGCCACCCAGGTGCCCCTATAAGTATATTTTGAAGAGAAATCCTTCTAAATTTTGATGGGGTCCAATTTCTTGATTTTTTTTCTTTTATAGTTTGTGCCTTTCATTCCCTATTTAGTAATAATCACCAAATCCAACATTACTAAGATTTTGCTCCTATATTTTCACACTTGTGATTCTTACACTTTGGTCCATAATCCATTTGTATTAATTTCTAGATATGATATGAGATAAATTTTGAGCCTCATTTTTCTTTTGCATATGGCTATCTAACCTATCACCATTTGCTGAAAAAATTACCCCTTCTCCACTGAATTGCCATGATATCTTAACTGAAAATCAACTGACCATGTATGTAGAAGGCTATAAGTGGACTTTATTATGACCTTAACCACTGGTACTACAGGACACTCTGAGGTCACTGGTGTGACAGTGAGGTCACTGAAATAATGCCTAATAAAAGTCCCTCATCCTCATCCACACTTTAGTTTCTAAATGCCTAATTTATTACCAATAAAGCAATTTAGGCAATGAAAGGATCTGGCTTATGTAATTATGGTGGTCTACAGAAATAATAGTCAGAAGAACCTACATCATGAACAATCTTCAAGTAGGCTGGCCTGGTCTCTGAGAATCTGGTGAAATCATCACCTGCTACTCAGACTGACCTGAGAGCTCATCTCAGAAGGGACATCTGGCTAGTTTTGTCTTATTGTTGGGGTATCTGTACAAGGGTGGAGGAAAAATCATGAAAATCTCAGCACTGGGAGAGATATGACTCCCAGTTACAGTTCAGCTGTTGCACTAGGATCTTCTTATCATGTATACTATCTCCCCTCCTCATCAGGCTTTGATTGGGACCCCGACAGAGAGGCCACTATCACGCCCTCCTCTACCCAAAACTGCCCATGCATCTATGAACAATTCTTACTGCTTCAAAGCTCTCTCTCACATTGTGAAATTTCTATGATCCTGAAATTTTCACCTATTAATCCAAGTTTTGTGTCGCCACAAGGATTCTACTCGGCCACCAGTCGTGTGGAGACACTCTCTGGTACTGTTCTAATTTCCCCATCCCTCCCAGCATTATGGGTGAGAACCAGGGGAACTAAGCTTAATAGTCTCCCTTTTTCACACTACAGAGTTGTATACTCCCGTACTATCTCATTCTCCATCCCTGAATAGTTCTCCACCTTCAATACCTACCTTAAATGGTTATCCAAGAACTGAACACAAGTCTCTAAGAATGGTCTCCTGAAAAGTACAGTAGGAAAGTCAGGTCTTATGTTCTTTAGGCATCCCCAAGCTCTCTCCCCTTCCTCAGTGGTGGGGGTGGGATTCATACCTTCCCTGTTCTCTGAAAGAGGGGCCTCAGTCAATCTGGGGACTTCCATGTTCCCCAACAGAAACAGATGTATGACCTGGGCATTGCATGGTTAAAAAGAACACCGACCTCTGTGTTTGTAAACAAGCCTTGGTAGTGCATTTTAGGGTTAGGAATAATAACAAGGTGCACATAATATACAGTCTTATGTTCAGTAGTCTCCTTACTCATCCAAGTTTGTTTGGGTTTGGATCAAAACTAGAAATTTCTCAAGTTGATTTTTCTTTGGCCAAAAAGTGATATTATATTTAATTTTTGTATAACTAAGTCTGAAAAATTGAAATTCACATTAATGTGTTTTTAATTGTACCTTTTTATTTGGATAGCAGGGTTATTTGGATAACTGTGATAACCAAAAGGTTTTTAATTCATATAACCAGGGCCTTTAGATGCTAAGCAAAAAGCAAAATTTGGGGACAGGAACTCTTGCCAGATATGAAATGTTACTTTTCCCTTTCCCGAGTTTCACTAAATATAAAATGCCCAGTACTTAGATATGTAAGACACTATTAATTATATTCCAAGAGTCAGGCAATGGTCATAGTTATATTTCACAAAACAATCATATTCTCTTAAAAGAAGACAAAAATTATTATGTGGACATTTAAGCAAGTATGAATAAAACATACTCTAGGTTTCCAAGAATGAATCCAAAATATACTACCATTCTCAATTTTATCCTTCTAGGTTTACTTATTTATATTTATATTTTGGGAGGATAATAATTCCTTCTTGGCATATGCCGTAGTTTGTAATTAGGTAGTATTATTTGTGGGTTTATATTATGGACTGAATGTTTGTGTACACCACAAAATGCATATGTCGAGGTCCTAACCCGAGTGTGGTGGCTGAATATAGAGATAGGGCCTCTAAGAAAGGAATATTAGTTAAATGAGATCATGAAAGTAGGATCTGATCCATAGGATCCTCTTTTTCTTGCTCTCCGCCCACCTCCTTCTCTCTCTCTCTCTGGTACCTCTATCTTTATCTTCATTTCCATCTCCCCCTTTCTACATGCACTGAGGAAAGCTGTAATGAGAACCAAGGCAAGATATTTGCAAGCCAGGGAGAGGGTTCTCATCAGAAACTGAATGAGCTGAAACCTTGATCTCTGACTTCTATGATCCAGAACTATGAGAAAACAAATGTCCACTGTTTAAGCCACCAGTCTATGGTATTTTGTTATGACAGTCCCCCACACCCAAACAGACTACTATCAATTGTTCCTTGGCTGTCTCCACAACTAAACTATAAGCAGTCCCATGAGGGCTGCTAACACCTCATTTGGTTAACACCTGTATTGCCAAGTACTAAACACAGAGATTCCACAAAGCAAAGTTCTGTAAATACCTACAAAAAAATTATGTAATTTTTTAAAAGACTTTATTTATTTAAAGAGAGAGACATGGCAAGAGAGGGAACACAAGCAGGGAGAGTAGGAGAGGGAGAAACAAGCTTCCCACAAAGCAGGAAACCCAATATGGGGCTTGATCCCAGGATCCTTGGACCAGGACCAGAGCCAAAGGCAGACGCTTAATGACTGAGCCACCCAGGCATGCCCCCATCCCACATAAAAATTATGTACTTTTAACTAATTCTTCTCAAATGAATTCTGGGAAATTTTTAAATACTCTCATTGTATTGAGAATATGTGGAATCGAGACTCAAGTTGCTCTATTGGTTTTGAGACCAACTCTGACATTGAGCTGGGGGGCTCCTGCATACCAATAAGCAATTCTTTGGACACCAACAATTCAACTCAGTTCTGACAGTATCTACCCAAAGATAGCATCAGATTCCACGGGTTAAGGGCTTAGTCCCACAAAACCCCACCACCACCACGTCCCTCCCACCTCAAGCACCAGGCTCAGGTCCAGGTTTACCTGTGCCTCTGACCTACTAGCACTGGATTGGAGGGTCCAACAGTCCCCTTCTTGAGTACGATTAACTTGCTAGAGTAGCTCATAGTCAGTAAGCTTGTTTACTTGCTAGATTGCCAATTTCTTATATAAAAGGATATGACTCAAGTATAGCCAGATGGAAGAGAAGCAAGGAAGTTATGTGGAAATGGGCCCAGACCTTATATGCTCCCCCCAGGTATGACGCTCACCCCACATATCCATGTGTTCACCAACCCAGAAGATCTGGAAAGCCAGTCCATTTTGGGTCTGTATGTAGGCTTCATTATATACGCATGACTGATTAAATCCTTGCCCTTGGCAATTGAACTCAGTCTGCAGTCCCTCTCCCCTCCCAGGGAGGTAAGATTCGAAGTTCCAACCCTCTAATCACTTGGTAGATTCTCCTGGCAACCAGTCCCCATCCTTAGGTTACCTAAGGGCTTCCAAAAGTCATCTCATTAACATAACAGAAGACCTTTTTGGCTCTTATCACAGCATATTCCAAAGTTTTAGGAGCTGTGAGCCAGGAACCTTAGACAAAGACAAAATATATAAGAGAAATATATTCTGGCTTTCAGAATGACCAAATATGTATTTCTTATAAATCACAGTATTACACTCTGAAAGGCCATATCTATTGGGAGCATTAATTTCAAGACGGTGTGGGTGAAAATCTGGCTAATTCATCTTTCTCTAAGAAACTTAAACTCTAAGCCTATAGGTGCCAACTGAAAAGACAGACTTTCTTCTAGCGGCAGGCCACTGGGATGCCTGAAACGTGCCAGCACAGAGTCTATTTGCACAAGTCCAGGAGACTGGATTAGAAAAGCCCATGCAGCTGCTCAGGCCCCCCACTTTCTCTGCCTGGGGAATGTCCTCAAATCCAAGCTCTCCCCAGACTCTGCTCTGTCTTACACAGGCTACACTTCCCAGGCCTCAACTGCTCAGACAGAACTCCACCCCCCCTCCATCCTTCACCACAGACTAGAAACATGTCTTTGGAAAATGTGACCTCATCTCAGGGTAACTTGGGTTCATTTATAGCCAGAGAGGCCTGATGGAGCTGCTGCCAACCTTCAGACAAGGGGGGTGGGGTGGGGAGGGAACTGGAGCAGAAAGAGATGGAATTCGGCACCACCTATAAATCAATTTTTTGAAAAGTCTGGATGGCTTGACTTTAAATATCTTCTTATCCTTCTTCCTTTTACATACTGAAGGGTATGTCCCAGTCTTGCTACTCAGAGTGTGAAGTGATCCTTAGAACAGAATCAAAAACATCACCTGGGAACGTGTTAGACATACCAGTGTCAGGCTTCACCCCAGAGCTCCTGAATGGAAACCACATTCAAACACAATTACCCAGATGATTTGCATGCACAGGAAAGTTTAAGAAGCACGGGTTTTCAGGGTTCAGACACAGCTAGAGGAGGCTAAGTCCCTGGGGACATATCTGAAACCCTAGGAGTCAGGCCCTGAGGAGGCCTTTGCTCCCTCTCTCAGCTCTCTCCTGAGGTCCCCCTCCCTCTGAGCTGCTCCTTCCCTTTCCCCTGGGGAACCCTGCTGCATCCTTCCTTCCTCTGAAGAGAGCACTTGCTCCCTTAGGGGTTTCCTATAGGTGTCCATCTAGACTAATGATGTGGACACCGAGGAGAAGAAAGAAGTTGCCACACTTAATCTCGCAGGCCTCTCCTGCAGGAGACAAAACTCAAAGTTGCAGAAAGCGGGGGACAACTGGAAGTGGTGCAGTATGAGGTCTTTGTTTTAGGCAGAATTTTTAACGCATCTACATTTCAGTGAAAAAAACAAACTGTGAGGAGCATTTTTCCCTTAGAAACTTGAGAGTGAAGAGGAGATGAACTAGGAAAGTACTGGGGGATACAGATGTAGTTTCAGAGTGTGAGGACGATGGTGAGTCCTCTTTCTCAGTCACTCCCAACACTAACACACAGCTGATCTTCAAGCTGAAATACTCACAAATGAGAAAAGAATTTGGGATCTGGCTGTGAAGGATGAGGGTAGCAGAGACAGAGAAGCAGCTGGGGCAGGTCAAATACAGCCTCCGTTCTACCCCCTCACCATGACCCCCCCCAAAAAAAAGAGTACAGGAGAAAACACAGAAATTTCCAACATCACCTCAGTAGTTCCTGACTTAATATCATTCAGAAGAATGCGTATACTTCTACACACACCATTATGGGGCCAGCATAATGTCTGGAACATAGATTTTAGCCCATGTCAGTCAGTCAGCTTGTTGAAGACCTACTCCTTTTCCATTAATAAGAAATTAAGCAATATTCTTCTGTGTACAAGTAGCATGTATCAAATTTCTTAGGGTTTTTTTTTTTTTTTAACCTCACAGTGAAGATCATGGGATACTGATGGCCTACCATCTGGAAGGTAAAAGTATATCCTGAACAGAGGAAAAACTGCAGGGATCCACAGGAAGTGTGGGAAATAGACTTTTGGAGTTCCACACTTGGATCCAAGTTCTGAGGTGGAATGGGGAGTCAATAACCCCGAAGAATATTACAAACGACTTGGCAACAGAGTAGGAATGAGGGGGAGACGGGGAATGGCCAGGAATGGAAAGGGTGATATGTTTACATCAACTTAAAAGAGCAAAAGAGACTTTAATTGCCTTGACAGCTTCAACAACATGCTGGAAGCTGGGAGAAGTACCCTCCACCATCCCCCACCGTACCCACCCCCCTTTGCTGATACAGATATAGGGAGGATGTGAAAAGATCAGCAAAATCCAGCTTTCATTTGAGCTACTTCTGTTATTTTAACCCTGTGCAGGGGGTCATAGTGTTCTTCCCTGACAGTAAAAGGATGTTGGGAAAAGACTAGAGAAGGCACACATACAAAGAAAACTGGCCGAAGGCAGTCTTTTGCAAGTCTTTGTAGGGACATACTGTGGCTTTCTTTTCCTGCTGTGTTATTAGCTTAATGAATTTGGGAAAGAGAACATTCTGATTAGCTTCCAACCATGCACATCCACTTGTGGAATTTCTGCTTTGATAACCACCTTTCTGGATTGCCTCTTGGCACCCACCCCTTCTCTGGGACGAAGGCTGGTCCAGAGAGGAAGCAGGCCCTGGCAGGTAGCACCTGCTTCCCGGCCACTGGCAGGGTTGCAGTGGCTTCCTACCCCGAACTTCTGGAGACATTCCTCTATTACACCCCAGCGCACCACAATAGCATAATTTCCTATCTTCCTGTCAGCCCTTCCCACTCACTGTGTGTCCTTTGAGCAGCAGGCCTGTGTCCTCTACACTTTAACAAAGCTGGTACACAGAGTAAGTGCTCAGTATGTATTTGGTAAGTATATCACGTAAGGATGATCTCCATGGGTCAGGGACTCCCCACACACCTGTACCAGGCAACACCAAAAGCATGTACCATCATCCAACGCTGGAGAACGGAAAATTGAAAAGGTCACTGTTTTTAGTCATGAAGGTCATTTCCTCCCCTTGTATCTCCAGCCATGGTGTCATCACGAAAGTAGCACAGATTACCAAAAGTGGAAAAAGTGACATTTCCTTACTCATTTTTCTATCCTTCCTTCACTGCTCCCCTGCGCTCCCAGGGGAGGTCACCTACACCAGATCCCGCCCTCCGATGACTACACTGTGGCCCATGCTCCTCTGGGGCCACTTGTACGGGCCTCCTCGACCGGCTGGCACTGTAGGATGTGAAAGACAAAAGAAGTCAGGACAAATATATTCTTGAGCTTCCTTGGGTATCTTGCAAGAGGCCTAACCTTGCTCTCTACATCACACACCCTAGTTCACATGCCTAACTGGTTTCTTGTTTTTCACACCACGAAAGTGAAGGTTTCTGCTCATAATCAGATTTTGTAAGGCCATGGAATACCATCATGATTCTAAGTAAGTTACACTGGGAAACCCAAAGAGACATGGTTCTAAAGATATATTTATTCAAAAGAGAAACAAAGAGAGAGTGGGGGGAGCTACAAAGGGAGAGAAGCTTTAAGCAGATCCCCCCACTGAGTGAGGAGCCTGAGGCAGCACACTCCATCTTCTGCCCTTGATCCTGACCAGAGCTGCAATCAAAAGCTGGATGTGCAACCAACTGAGCCACCCAAGCGCCCCAGCGTGGCATAGGTCCATTTTTAAGAGCAAAGATGAAAATATTTGCTTACCAGTTATGATGGATTAATGAAGAAAAAAAATCAAAGTAATAATCTTGGACTACTCAGATATTAAGGCTTCCACCAAAATCAAAGAATTTTCTTTTAAAAACTGGCTATATATAATATGTTTAACTTAAGAGTTATATACAGTTTATTGTGCTTAAATAAAATCCAATACCTGAGAAATATCTGGGGTTTACAATGAATAGCTGGAAATGTTTGCCCTTAAGCAGTCTTTGGAGAGAGGTCCCAAATTCACAGACATTCACTGTTTTAGAGGTTCCCAAAATGCCTGTAGGTTAAGGGAAAGAAGTAGCTTTTTTAAAAGTATAGTTAACTCCCACCACTAATGAACTACATAGCTAAAACATAGCTAAATCCTAACCTAAGGCATCTATTTTTAAATTAGGCTTAGGATGTATAAGGAAGTTCATATCAAACGTGTAAGTCATTCAACAGCCCAAACTGCCAAGTTTCTGGAAGTTACTAGTGAACACAAAACGTATTCGAGCTCACACATGAATTTTGTGGGAATTAGAGGTACCATGAATGCCAAATCAGACTTAACAGAAAAATTTCCTGGATATTTTAAATAGCCAGTGAGTCATGGATGTATTTCCCTCTTACTTGCTCTAATCCCAGCTAGTATTTTTTTTTTTTTTTTTTTGGTAGCTGTGCGTGCTTTTGGTCAAGTCATCATTTCTCTGTTGTTAAGTAACTGAATGATATACAGTGCCTTAGTCACCCTAGCCTAATTTAGGCTATGACCTCTACTTCCTGAGATGAAATATATCCCCGAGGAGCAAAGCAAAGATTTCACATCGAACTATAACTTGTACTATTTTGTTCCATGGTCTCATAAATCGATGAATCCCATTAGGAAAACTTAGTGTTTTTTATTCTGAGTGGATCAGAAACCAAAACCCACCTACTAACACGCTAGCAATGCAGAGAAGGGGAGAGTAGGGATGGCAAGAAAGATGACCTCCCTTGCATTAAATATCGGTTACCTGATGCTACCATGAGAGCAGGCTTCATTCTTCATGATAGGACTCTTGGCGCATCCAGTGCTATTGTTTCTGACCAGGGGGTTTTCATAAAAGAATTGAGCTAGAATCAAAAACAAAACTACAACATCTTCTTTCCCTGTCCTTTCTCCTTCCTTCTTACTTCCCTCACAACTGCCCAACAGTCCCTTATCCAGTTTCTTTTCCCTGGGCCTCAGGACAACACTCACATAGTATGCTGTGTCGGGGACTTTATTGTGTAATAATTTCAACTGAGGAAGAACTGATGTCCCATGAGAACACATATCCCATATGTGATATCCCATAGAGCACAATCCACAGAAAGGTCGATGCAAGGAGCTAAGGGGCAGGTTTTATCTAGTGCAATGTGGCTCTATTTTGTTTGTTTGTTTTGTTTTAAGATTTTATTTATTTATTTGCCAGAGAGAGAGAGAAAGAGAGAGCGAGAGAGCACAGGCAGGCAGAGTGGCAGCAGAGGCAGAGGGAGAAGCAGGCTGCCCGCCGAGCAAGGAGCCCGAAGTGGGACTCAATCCCAGGACCCTGGGATCATGACCTGAGCCCAAGGCAGCCGCTTAACCAACTGAGCCACCCAGGCGTCCCTATGGCTCTATTTTTTTAATAAAATGCTCTGGGGATAAGCTGGAAGGACAGGCAATGGCTCAAGGAAAGGTCAGGAATTACAAAGATCAACAGCAGGAGGGTAAGAATGTAGGTTCAACCACAGAACTCAGAGACAGAAATAGTTTTCACCCAGTTTATGTTCACCAAGCCCTATATATAAACAATACCAAGTCTTGCAGAGTTTAATTCCACCATGCCCAGCAGACCAATTTTTAGTCCCTGTGCTTCTACTTGAAGCCACCACTACCTCTTAGTTTTGCCTCCTTCCCAATCAGTAGGTAAATTAGTGCCTAGGGAGTAAATATACTGATGTATTCTCCTCTTAAGAAATAGTTAAGGATTCTTCATGGCTTTCAGAAGAAACAGAATACGATGGAATGAAAACGACATGTGTTAAAATTCAGGCAAGCCTGGATTTGAATCCTAGCATAATACTAATTGACCTTGAGCAAGATTCTTGGTCTCTCCAGGTTTCAATTCCCCCCCCACCCTTGGCAGAATACAGAAAACAACAGCTATTCATGGTTGTTGTGAGGATTACATGACAAAGAAACACGTCAAATGTCTGGCGTATATTAAGTACTCAATAAATGGCAGATGGACTTTCTTTTTCCTCAAGGTCTTTCACCATATGCCAATTTGCTTTTCCAGTCTCAGCATACTTTCACTTTCCAATGTGCAGAGTTAAAATGATGTTCTTTCCCCCAAAATGTTCCCCCAGTTGCCTGGAATGCCCTCCGTCCCTTTTCACAGACATCCTGTATCAATTGTGTTCAGATGTTGTCCATCCTTCAGAATTCAACTGAAATACTTTCCCTTTACTCTAGAATCCTTATTTTCTTCAGTCCTAATCTTTCCCTGTGAATCTCCCAGTTTCTTAGGTTTATCTGCCTCTTGGCACTTCCTAATTCTGTGCTAGCTCTAGAACTAGCTCTAGCTTTGCATGGAATAACCCATTTAACAAATTCAAATGAATACATAAAGTGATTTCTCAAGAACTAGCACTAGTAACTGAAACCCCATAAACCATATATCACTCATTGCTTTTATCACTCTATGTGGGGTATACATTTATACTTGTATGTTAAGGATTTAATAGGTTTCCAATTAATATGTATTGATTAATAATAACCATGGTACTAGTATCATGTGTGAGCATTCCAATTTAAAGCAAAGCTAGACCCTCTGTGTTGAAATCTCAGTTCTTCTGCTAATTAGCTATGTGACCGTGGACGAGTTACTTAATCACTCCATATCCTGGTTTTAAAATTCGTAAATGGGGCTAATAATAATATCTTGCTTCCAGGTGAGTCCTTATTGCAATTATTAATACAAACATCTCTTCTGTCTGCTAATCCCACCCTCTACCCCAGCCATCACCAAAGACTTCAGTAGGGACAAGACCCAGACGTCATGAAATGATGAGAAGAGGACACTAGCATGGGGGAATACCAGAAGTAGAAGCAAGAATAGAAGTGTGAAGGCAGGGGCCCCTGGGTGGCTCAGTGGGTTAAAGCCTCTGCCTTCGACTCAGGTCATGATCCCAGGGTCCTGGGATCGAGCCCCACATCGCGCTCTCTGCTTCCCCCTCTCTCTCTGCCTGTCTCTCTGTCTACTTGTGGTCTCTGTCCATCAGATAAATAAATAAAATCTTAAAAAAAAAAAAAAAAGAAGTGTGAAGGCAGGGAGTGGTTGAAAACCATGTGCAGATCCTATTGTACAGTTTTAAGTTTTGTTCTGAGCTTCCATTACCAAGATCTTTATTTGTTTAAAGAAGTTATGTCAAGCTATTCTATTAAGGTAATTATTGGGACCAAACCACATTCTCCAATAAATAGGTCCTGAGATGCCTTACTTTAAAGCTAAGAGCACTACATTTACAAATTGGTTCATTACCTATGAAAAATGTGCCAAGTGTAGAACGCAGCTACTGATAAAGGACAGGCTGCATCTAGTCAGTGAAGGATAGTCTGCAGATACCATGAGCTGTGGATTATTAAAATGTCAAACAGTAATCCTGACATGACAAACTCAGAATTAATCATTTCCATGCGTGAGCCCAGGATCCTACTTCCCAGGATGCCAAAGGCAAAAGCAAATAAATGTTTTTGGGATAAAGGCATTTTGCTAAATGCTTACTGTGGTCAGTGCATTTGGCTATTATATTAAGGATAGACTGTAGTATTAATGGCTGTCTTTAAATAAGACAACTGTACCAGACACCGCCATGCAAAAACAAATAAATAAACAAACAAATAAATAAATAAATAAAGTTATTTTTAGAAGTCATATCTACAGTTGCTTCCAGACTTTTGTTTTGCACTTTTAACCTTGAAAGCCTCTGATTACAAATTTAATGTTCTGTTAAATACCAGGTATATGTTTTATTAGGAAGAGATTCAAATAATATTCTAGTAAGGTTTCCAATTTTGGTGTTCAGTGATATATAAATATGTCCAAGTCTCATCTCACCCATTGTCATGATTATTTTTAGAGTCAGTATTATCCTTAGCATGAACAAAGCTTGTGTTGTGACCAGCAGAGACCCTCTGAGTTGTCCCTGAAACTCAAACTGTCACTCCAGGATACTGTAAACAAAGTACTGGAGAGAGAGAGAGGCAGAGGTCTTAAAGAAAGTTTAACTATTTCCTGCCAGGAAGGAAATTGACGAGCCCCCAGTCTTTTTCTGTGATGAGTTAGATTTGAGACTGCTTATACTCAACAACCTATATGAACAGTTAAGTTTAAACCAACCCTAAGTAAACATTAAAACAAAATAATTTGGGAATAAATATTCTCAATAAAAAAAAATATTCTGAAACACGAGGCATTTTGTTTCTGATTCCATCTGAGGAGTGAGTCAGGGGACAAGACAATGCTGATTGGGCAAGTGAATCATGTCAGGATACTGAGACTCGAGACTGGAATGGATGGTTTCAAGCAGGGACGTATTTGGTAGGTTGATATAAATACAATGAACAACTCCTGAATATTTGTTGTCTTTGTACATTCACATTTGTATTTATCTGGCCTCTTCTTACTAAGATTCTGAGTGTGTGAGGCATTCTGACAGGCACTGAGAATAGGCACAGTGCAAAAACTGGCCCAGCCCCAGGCTTCACTGAGGTGACCGTCCTAACGTATAGATTTAAGAAACACAAAGACTGTCCGCAGTTTAAAAAGATGAAACTCTGTACAGTTTTGGAAATCTACAAATTAAATGGTATCTGGAGCATGTTCCTGGCAGGAAGAAGTAACAGGATGTCTGTGCTTCAAAAGCCCTTACCCCAGAATGCAAGATGGCCAGGGTCACCAGAAGAGTTTTATGGCCTCCATTACAGAATCCAGTTTCTCCCAGGGTCAGTGCAGGCCCTGTCAGTAATTCTGAGATTATCCAGTTGTTCGCTCAACTTGCTTTCTTTTGATCTGGACACAGAGCTAGAGTATAATTCTCATCCCCGTCATATTAATTGTGGCTGCAAGACTGAGTTAGATAACGAAATAGGGATCCAGGTGCTGTATACCATTTCCAGACCTGACCCAGAAAAGCCTCCCATGTAATCCTGAACTCTTTTTCCTCTCTTTTCTACCAAATGGCCAAGAGATGTCATAACACCCAAGAAGATCCTGAAAGCCCGTCGTTTAAGATGGCAGAGAACGGAACTCCCCACCACCACCCACGACTTGGGGACTTTATATGTGAGAATAATTCTTACTGTTTTAAACCACTAAGACTTAGGAGTTTCTCTTTTACAAAAGCCAGAGTTATAGTAATAAAGACAGAGAGATTTTTTTTTTCCTGTACCTATGCCATTCTAATCGATGGCTTCCTCATTCTTACACTCTCTTTCTTTCTCTCTCTTCAGCCAAAATGTTGGTCAACATAACATTTGAAAAGAAACATTATTTGGTTTGTGGTGCTACTTCCTTAATTTTACATAAAGTACAATATTAGGCTGTCATATCTGCCTTTGTCACCGTGATGTGAGAAAGCCTTTCTGGGCTACTATGAAAGCCTCTCTGTCCTCCTGCAATGTGTTGTCTACATAGTTTTATGAAACAAATCTGACAATGAAATTCCTCTGCTTAAAATCATTTAAGACTTGCCATCTACAGTATAAATTTCTTAATATGCCATTCAAACTCAGTCCCAATCTGGTTCCAATCTGGTTTTGTCTATGCAGAGTTTCTTTATTAAAAAAAAAAAAAAAAAAAGCTAGAGAGCCCCTCATCTCCCACCTCTGCTTTTGTTCCTGGCACTCCTCCTCTGTACACTGTCTTCTGAATGCTTTCCTTCTTACCTTTGGTTCACATGTCACTTTCTGGATAAAGCACTCTGACAGTCGCTAGCTGAATAATAAGTCTTTCCACAATATTCACAAGTGGTTTGTCTTTACATTTAGCTATAGTCTGTGTGTGTGTGTGTTGGTAGATAGCTCCACTACCAGATTCTTAGCTCTTAGTAGATATGATTGAAATGTGATCTATCTTTTTACATAGTCCAATGCCTAACATATGGCATTCAAGAAATATTTGTTGAACAAAATATAAAGGAAGAGAAAAGAGAAGGAGGAAAAAGAAATATGAATTATTGTGAGATTCTCTTCCACACTCTGGAAACTTGAGCTCCATGTCTCTTCCTTAGAAGCAAAGACAAAAATCCTTGTGTGAATTCCATATCCCTTTCACTAATTATTTCCCTCACCTGTGCAAATAAATAAAAAAGAAATAGTGACACAAAAACTCCCAATGACAGACCCTCAGGCCCTTCCTACCATTCTCTGCCATCTCAATTTCTCTTGGTTTTTCCTTTTGGATAAGTCATGGTTTTGTGTTGCTCGCCGGTACTTAATTTTAGTTTACATATGGGACTGACACATTCACCTACCATAAGCATATACTTAAGATTCTTTCCACCCATAAGGATCTGATAAAGAAATTTTTTAAAGATTATTTATGAAAGCAAAGAAAATTCTATAAATCACTTATAAAATCCTTCCTCAAAGCTTTACAGAGAATACATGGTCAGAAAACATTCTGAAACAACTTTAAGAAGAAAATTAACCTAGTGGAACTGCAACAAACAATGAAAACTAAAACAACAGCTAAATAATGAAACTGGAAAGGAAAACGACAACCATATCCCATCCTCTGAAACATTATAAAACTCCAGATACCGCAACCAACCCCACCGGTGACTCTGTAGGTTCCCCAGTAGTCTGGCCACAGTGGTGTGGGCTGGCCCTGCTGGACACACACAGAGGTTGGTGGGAAGTTAGCCCCATCTTTTTCTCTCACAAAAGCTGAGTCTTAAAAATGCCACATTTCGTACACGGGCTTACTCTAAACTCTAACTGATGTCAAATCTGAACTGGCTCCTATTTTTTAACATTCTCAAAACCTGGCAAAGCCACATAGAGTAACACTATGTAGGAGACTCTTTTCTTTGGAAAGCTATTACTTGATCAATGCATTATTCCTGGAAGATGATGCAGGCACAGCAGGGCAGTTTTATAAAAGCCAAAATTGCAATTACCTGAATGGGAAGGCTTATCTGTTAAAAGGATCACCTACTTTGCTCAGTCTGATATTTACTGATCTGAATAATGTATATTTTTTTCTTAGGCAATAATGTTCAGTTTTCCTACTTATCGATGTTTTCACATCTAAAAATTGAAATTAAAGTATAATTTCTAGGACTTTTATCAAAAAAGAAGTGGCAAATATATATATATTTTTAAATCCACTGATGAAATCCCCTATTATGACGTCTAAACTCTTTCTATCCCATGCCCAGTAGTATCCTGAGAAACCATGAAAAAAGGTATTTCATAGTAAAGAGTTCAGTATTTTCATAGGTAGCACTTTAATTATAATTCCAACAAAAATTATATTCTCTGGTATATTTATCTAAGACAGAATCACCCATCAGTGCCTTCTACATAACAGAAGCTCAATAAATATTTGGCGAATTAAGAAATGAATATCAGCTGCCATGTGGATAGGCCCCAGACCCTAGAATAGTATCCTCTGGAGAAAGTATACCAAGAAGAACAAGAAAGTCTATGGTGACACATTCTTGGCTTCTCTTCTGGGACACTGCTAAGACTTCGGTTTCCAATAAAAGGAAATTGCTACCTTCAATATGGGGCCTAATTAGCTCACCAACCTCACTGAGTTAGCACCCTCTGACTTGTCACTGATGTCAAGGCTAGAAAAAATTGAGGGGTCATAGTCCTAGACATCTGTTCTTAATCTCAATATAGATATTATATACTTGAGGGGACATTTTGAGCTCTTTTCATAAATAAATCTCTTCACCGGACAGAACTTCTTCCCTGTAAAATTTGTAATCAGTCCTCCTTTCGTGCTTCCCCCGTCTTTATCCCTGTGTGTTCTCTCTTCAGTGGCTGAAATGGTGTGGTGCAGCACTCAGGGGTCAGTGAAAAAGGAAGAGACCACGAAGGAAATAAAAAACATCCTGTTAAAAGAAGGAAATCTAGCAAGAATAAGAGAAGGGAAGCCTGGAGAAGGAAGGGTTCCAGATACAATGTCAGGAAACTGATACATGGCTGAGAGGTCAAGAAAGTTGGAGGCAGATAACTGAGCATTGGCTCTGGCAGGCTGTCGACCATGGAGGACTTTTGTGAGCGCCATTGCAGTGCAGAGGTAGAGACAAGAACACGGTTAGCATGAGTTGTGGAGAAAATGAAGGGAGAGGAGGAAAGGCAGCAAGTCTGGACAAGTTTTTGGAGAAATAGCGAGGTCAAAGGAGGCTTATTTGTTTTAAGAGAGGTGTTTAACATAGGTTTTTGTGAGCCAATGGAATCATCCAGTAGCTATAAAGACCCTGATGATGCACAAGTAAAAAAAAAAAAAGAAGGTGAAGAAGGAGAAGAGAAAAAGAATTGCAACCATGAATTTCTTTGGAAAGCTATCGGAGATAAGCTAGACCCAAAGTACTAGTCAAAAATTTTAATATCATATTGATCTTTACATAGTTCTGTTTAACTTTATTGTATTATTTCACATTATTATTGATGTTGTTGAGGTAGAAGAGAAAGAGCAGCATATCTCTATGTCTTCAGAAGCTGGTGGGCTGGAGGAATTGATGGTGAGAATATGAGTGTTCTCATCTGATGACATCGATCCCATTTTCTTGGAAGTCATAATGCATGACAAGGTACGGAAGGGTATCTAGAAGTAATCTGGTTCAACATTTTTCATCTTATGTCACTAAGTTCTAGGAATGTCAAGGAAGTTCCTGAAGGCACACACACTGAATGTGTTCTCAGGAGGAATATGCAGGACTTGCCTTACTCACGCTGCCTATCCCTTTTCCTCTCCGGCGTAATCAAGAGCTGTAAGCAAGGAGGCAAGAGTTTATAGGACAGTAAATCTTGATTAGATACATAGCCAATCTGCTTCCCACATTAAACACTCTTAGTTCTAATAAGCCATACCAACAGCCAGACTTCTCAGAAAGCTATCTTTAGTAAAAACACATTGTCTGCCTGAAGTGGGGTTTTCCATTACCTCAGACTTGCCTCAAATTCCACCTTTTTTGCTATAGCTTTATGTTTCTCGCTTACATGTTGCCCTTACTTCTTTAACTTCTGTTAGTTATGTCTGAAATGCTCATCGTTAATTTGGCTAGAGCAGAACATCACAATCAAATTAAGTATAGACTGCACAAGGTTTTTAAAAGTGATTTAAAGGCAGAATAAATTAAATCAAGGAAAATAATTTATAGAGAAATTTTAGAAAGTAAGATCATTTTGGCTTTCATTCCAGATTCTAGAACATTTTCCCCACTAGCTTCCAAGAGATACATCAAATCTAAGTACCTAATTTCCTCAATAAATTCCAACGTGTTCCAGAATGACATACTTGTACTGAAACTCATGAACTTAGCAAAGTCCCATGACACTGACTCTAGCTATCATGATTTGTTTTAGGCATCCAGACAGAATCCAAATGTTTACTAGGTAAATGCTGAAATAAGAATCCTTTAAAAGGCTTATATTAATTTTGAAGTTTCCTATTCTAAACCACACACACACACACACACACACACACACACAAACAGGTATCAGTCCCTAAAAGGAATCTGACACCTAGAATTATCAAATTAAACTTAAAATATTCAGTAAGTTTTTTTCCTGGCAAACCAGTTAAATCTGCTTGTAGTTCTAGGGACATGCAAGTCCAGTCTACTTCTATAATTCCTAATTAATCCTGCATCACACTAATCAATGGGCAAATGTTGGTTTATAGCTACTATGAATTTTTATTAGAAAATTCAAATGTAGAACAATTTAATTTGTTCCAAATTATCCCAGTGAGAATTTTAAAAGCACTGTTGGGCTATTTCCTACTTTCCATTCCAGGAAAAATTAATTCATTATCTTCTTGTAGTATTCATGGGTCTTTCTAGGCACACACATGTTGAAACAAACAAACCAGCAAGAAGTCGTAAACTTGAAAAAGTCATCTGAGAGTGATTAAAAAGATAACTTACTTTTCTATTATTTAAGATTTGTTTCAGATTAGTTCTGGATAGATCTTCTGATCTCAGGTTTGAGTTTGAAAAATAATTCAAGGAACAACGATGAATTAGGAAAAACATGTAAATGATTAATATCCTTAGCCATAAAATAAATCCTACATAGCAATAAGAAAAACAATACCTCAATAAAGTGGACAAAAGACATAAACAATGATCAATAAATATATTTTTAAAGAAATTTTCATACTGATAACCAATAAAAATGCATGTTGAGACACAATGAATTTTGTACCCATCAAATTATGAGTTTCCTTTACTTGAGTATAATCTAGAAAGCTGGCAGTGATTCTAGAAAACGCGTTTGGTTCTCAGCTTCATCTGTTTGAGGATTAAGCAGTGCCAACTTTCTCAAGGATGATGTGGTCATATATTTCAAATATCTTAAAGTGTGCACTGTTTGATTTAGCAAGTCTACTCCAGGAATGCCTTAAGAAAATGAGGGGAAATGGGTATCATAAAGTGATAGCATCCAGTTGTCTCTAAGAGAGCACAAAACTGTACCCAGTAAAAAGCAGGAGAGCATTTTGTTTGTTAAATAGATTATAATATATCCATAGGGTAGTTACACTATTGCCATCTGAAATGTAAAAGATTTCATTTTATACATTCTTAATTAATAAAAATTACAGAACAATATATACCATATGATTCAAGTTTTGTTTATTATTATTATTTTTTAAAGATTTTATTTACCCATTTGACAGTCAGAGATCACAAGTAGGCAGAAAGGCAGGCAGACTGGACGGGGTGGGGAGAAGCAGGCTCCCCATCAAGCAGAGAGCCTGATGTGGGACTCGATCCCAGGATCCTGGGATCACGACTGAGCCGAAGGCAGCAGCTTAACCCACTGGGCCCAGATTCAAGTTTTATTTAAATGGACATATATGGGGTGCCTGGGTAGCTCAGTCATTAAGCACCAGCCTTCAGCTCAGGTCATGATCCCAGGGTCCTGGGATCAAACCCGCATCAGGCTCCCTGCGCAGGGAGCCTGCTTCTCCCTCTCCCACTCCCGCTCTTTATGTTCCCTCTCTTGCTGTATCTCTGTCAAATAAATAAATAAAATCTAAAAAAAATAAAAATAATATTAAATAAATAAATAAATAGGCATGTATACCTAGTGGGGTATATCTAGCTATATTTATAAAAATATTTATATATTTTATTTATATAAATAAATAAATAAATAGACATGTATACCTAGCAGGGGTGTATCTGAAAAGGTGCACATTAAATTTTGAAAGGTTAGGTCTGGGAGAGGATGTTGAATGAGCACCAGTTGCTTAATTTCCCATCTGTACTTTGCTTCTCTGTAGTTGGCAAATGGTCTGCAACGAACATGTATTATCTCAGAAAAAGTAAATATTATTCCTAAACCACTATTGTAACAGTCTCTCTCATATCAGAGTTACTGTTTTCCTGTACTATTTTTAAACTGCACTTCTATCACTCTGCAAATAGCAAAACCAAAACCACATAGAAAACATGGAGATAATATAAACGGTAGCTTGTTATCAGCCCTATGAAAGCACTGATGATCAGAATTTGGCACTAATGGGCCAAGAGATCTAATCTAGAGTTCGGAACGGACAGCGAGTGATGGTAAGCGGTCCTGGTTAAATAGAAGCATCCACTGCAACCTAGGAGCTGTGTGCTTCTCTGTGTGTACGTGAGGCTTCAGTGAAAAAAGATGAGAAAGATCTGCACCCATCGAATGCTGGCTTTCTCAGTGCAGACTTGCAGCAGAGCTAGAAGGAAGTCCAGGGGGTCATTGGCTTTAACCTCTCCTGCCCACTCCAGGGCTAAACAGAGAAGAGAGACCTCAAGGACTTGGATGCCATTCCACTGTCAAACAGTTTTGATAAAACCTTATTTTTCAAAAGGAACCAAAAACAATCTGCCTTTTTTCAACTTCCAGACAAGTCTGAGCTAATCAACTACAGGCATGCAAGTATAGCTGGTGAGAGGATCGTCAACCACCACAAGCCCACATGCCCTCCTTCATCGGCCCCGGGACCGCAGCTCTGGTGGCCAGGACTGAAGGATGATGGCAGCAGCACTGTTCCCCGCCACGGCAGTGTGGTCCACAGAAGGAGGACAGATGCAAAGAGTGGGGGCAGAGGGCCTGCAGCTGGGCTGATATCAGGCAAGTTGAATCCCTGTTTCAAAGCCGGTGGTGCATAGATGTCCCGCAAATGAGAGCCGAAGGAAGAGATGTTTGTGACAATGGAAACAGACCATTTAAGCACAACCAAAAGCTTTGCTCTATTTGAACTAAGCCCATACCTCACATGAGCTACAAATAAAACCGGGCGGTCAATTGTGTCTGCAGCTGTATGAACCTTACCCGAATTTTTAACACGACACACACAACTTATGAAGAATACTTTTGAGCACAGTTGACTTTCTGTGGAAAGTAAACAGACTATTGAAACAGACTATAAAATTAATGACTTATCACTAAATTAAGAAATACTGCTGCACAAACAGAAGACAGGACACTGAACCTACAAGTCTGGACACTTGGGTTTACTCTTGAATCTCCATAAAAAAAGCTATGTGACTCTAACTAGAACATTCCACTTTGTACTATTTCAATCTATTCATTCAACTGTAATTGGACCGCTTCATCTTTTTTTTTTTTTTAAGATTTTATTTCTTTATTTGACAGAGAGATAGAGAGCATAATTACTTGTGAGCAGAGCAGCAGGCAGAGGGAGAGAGAGAATTAGGCTCTCTGCTGAGGAGGAAGCCCGATGTGGGGCTCGATCCCAGGACCCTGGAACCATGGCCTGAGCCGAAGGCAGCTGCTTAACCAACTGAGCCACGCAGGCACCCCTGGACCGCTTCATCTTAAACCATCATTTATCTAGTGAGTCCAACTCTCCATCTAAGCTCTATGACTCTAAATGCGGAATCTCACAGTGAAGCCTTCTCTGTAAAGAGAAAAGAGGCCTCTCACTTTTCCAAACACGATTTCACTCCCACAATTACAAAAGCTGTGTTTCTAGTATTGCAGAAATAATCCCAAATCCTTACAGTCACAGGGGGAAGAGAACAAGATAGAGAGGGTGGGGCACCAGTGAAGCCAAGTCAGTGTCTCCTTACCCAGCATCTCTTTCAATTGTCAACTATTGTTTCCTGTCTTTTTCTCTCCCTTTCTCATGCACCCTCCGAGGACCCCTCGAAAATGAAAGGGAAAACCTGGGAAGCACAACAGAAGGAATGTACACAGAGACTCCAACTCTTGGACAATCAGAACAGTTCTGACTACCATCACTTCTTTCTAAAACTCTCCTCTAGCTCTGCACAAGCTGCTCTCCACTCCTCCCCAAGGAGGACACCTGGCAAACAGCCCTTCTTCCAGACAGCGCTCACCCACTCTACTATCACTTATTAGTACCTAATGTGGGCAATCCTTTCACCAATGCAAAGGGAGAAGAGAGAGGATCTCGGTTCTCAAGGAGTTCCCAGCCTTGGAGTGACAACCAGAACGTGAAACAAGTTATGGTCCTCCAGGGTAGGAAAAGATAAAGGCACTGGGAGGAACACACAGAGGGAAAGCATCCTTCCAAACTGCAGGGGTCAGGAAAAGCTTCCTGAAAGGCTCCGAAGAAAGGGGGGATGGACACATGTGGAGGTAAAAGGGAAAGGTACCAAGAAAGAGACAAGTAGGAGTGAGTTATGGTCCCTGAAAAGAAGTAGTGGAAGATCGGGCTGAATGATGGGATAGATCAGACAAACCTCGAGAGCCCAGAATTAAGGCTAAGGCAGGCAGGCTCTTCATCCTGTAGAGGGATTGTTACAGATTTTATATCAGAGGGACAATACAATCGAATCTATACTTTGTGATGATTCATAGTTAAATGTTCCAAAACGAAGGTATTTCTTCTGAAGTTGTATCAGGTACGTTTCAGAGAAAATCCCCCAGGAATATTTAATCCCAGCTTGGTCTTGCACTGCTTGTGGTCACATTAACTTCTGCTCTGCATGGTATTAGATGAGAACCAAGCAGATTTCATTTCATCTATTCAGTTCATATTTCTTGAATAACTTTGGGCTTATTCTTCCTGGGCTTAACTTAACCTTCAGTGCCAGCAGTGGCAGCATCTAGCCATTTTAAGATGTGGTATTATGTAGGGGCGACTAGGTGGCTCAGTTGGTTAAACGGCTGCCTTAGGCTGAGGTAATGATTCTAGAGCTTTCTGCTCAGCAGGGAGTCTGGTTCTCCTGACTCTTTCCCCTCTCATGCTCTCTCTCTCTCATTCCCTCTCTCAAATAAATAAATAAATAAATCTTTTGTTTGTTTGTTTGTTTGAAGATGTGGAAGGATACCTGGGTGCCTCAGTGGGTTAAACATCAGGCTTTGGCTCAGGTCATGATCCCAGGGTCCTGCGATCAAACCCCATGTTGGGCTTCCTGCTCAGTGGGAAGCCTGTTTCTCCCACTGCCCCTCCCCCCAGCTCGTTTTCTGTCTGTCTGTCCGTCTCTCTCTCACTTGCTCCCTTTCAAATAAATAAATAAATAATATTTTTTTAAAAAGATGTGAAGATATATATGTGTGTATATATATGCATATAGATAGATAGATAGATAGATATAAACAGAAGTAATTAAGGGCAAGTGTCCTTAATTTTGAGATATTTATGTGCTTTGGCAGGAACACACTCTGGATTTCAAGAGCCAAGTGCTCCCTGCTTCCTGGAATCTTGACAAAAAAGAAGATGTGTTTGACAAAAAACTATCAAAAGCCAGAACATTCCCGGCTGTAGGAAATGAAATGCCGGGCAATTCTAAAATATAGTGACATGTTCCCTTAATTGCAGCTATCATAGTTTCAGCGACACGAACAAGAACATGAAAGAAGCCACTGACCTAGAAGGCAGAAAAGAGTAAATGCACTATAAGTGATAAACTCTTACAAAGTAAGTGTTTTCTCACAGATCCACATAACCTCCTGTTCCAAGTTGAACTTTTGATCCCGGTACATGGGATGAATGTAAGTTGTTCCGAGTGGCTGACATGTGTCTGTGGTCCTGCTCTCAAAAAAAGCTGAATATTTCATAAGGTGCCATCAGGCACAATCCCGTCCTCATTTATCTGAGGAGAAAAGAAAGCCAAAGAAGAAAGACGACAAGTTCAGGGCTGCACCAGCTGCTTGGTGCGAGCACGGAAATCAGCAATGAGGTCTTCCAAGGACAGGTAAGGACAGAACGTGTTGGTCTTCTCCTGTAAACAGTATGAGCAGTCTTAACTTTAACTCAGACATGATGATTCACTTGATCAATAATTCCAACTACCTCAAAGAAGCTCTGAAGAGACGCAAGCTAAAACGCCTATTTGTCTTACTATTTTTGGAGAAAACTTGTCTCATTCTGAATGGTGGCTTGAAACACAGTACCATCTCCCTCAGAGAGGCACTAACATTTTCTAAGCATCCTGTAGCCACTGTGGAATCTTTAACTGGGAGTCTGTATCTGAAAAATAAACAAATATAAAGAAGAGAAAACAAAAAAGAGGTAGGAAAACGTTCTGGACTGTTTTAAGCCCTGGTTGATTCTGACTCAGTCCCATTGGCATGCGTGATTGAACGTTTTGTGTATAACACAAATTCCAGCCCAGTGCCCTCCATCCGACATGTTCTCATTCCTGAGCCTGACAGCACAACTGGTCTCCTAGCAACTCTCAACATTTTCTCTGCCTAGTCATCTGTAGCAATTGGCTCTTGTTCATGGTTGTCCTTCTCTCATCCCCCGTCCAGACAGAGGAAAAGCCTTCTCTGCCAGCAAAGGGGTCTGAGGTCTGAATCCAGATCTGGAAAATCAGTTGAGCTTGAGTTTCTTCTCTCTCATCCCAGGTCTCTCGATCGTACGCTCTTCCTTCCCCACTCTCTTCCTTCTCTTTTCTGTATGTCTCCCTCTCTCTCTCTCTCTCTTTCACACACACACACACACACACACCAGCAAACAGAATGGTCTTGAAATCTATCCTGAGTGATGGCAGTGTTGTCCAGTACAAAAAACACAGAATGTTCCTTGCCTAGTGGTGAACTTGGGAATACAGCTTCACTTTTTGGATACTTGATCACGTAAAGACGGATGGCAAGTATCCGCCTCACATCATTATTGTGAGGCTCAAAGGAGGTAATGAAAGATAAACGGTTTTGAAACAATAAAGATTTTAGTTATTACCTTCACGGTATTAATTTTAACAGTAAATAGAGGAAATACCCTTTAGACACACATTTAGAAAGAAAAACAAAGAGGAAACCTGGAAAAACCAGTGATTATTCACTTAAGACCAAACTCTAGTCATAACAGGATTAGAGTTTATCCTCTGTTCATCCAAATTTCAAGTACCAACTGCAACTTAGGGAAATATGAGACCAGGAAAACCGAAATGTCATTAAATCTAACAATTTTCAGATGACTCAAAAAACTGCTCCTGTTGGCCTAAGGCAAATCAGTCGGGGCCTTTCCAACTGCCTCCGACATGGCTTAAAGCATCATGTAAGGATGGACAGGGAGCTCCTCTAAACCCTTCCAATCCTCTTCCTGAAGACATAATAAAGTATAGCTGGGTTTTGGAGGTAGGCAGAGTAGACAAACACTTAAAGGAGAGAACTTAGCTCTCAAAGCCCCAGGACTGTAAGCTAGCTCCATGAATCCACAGATCACAGCTTCTTTTGTTTGTTTATGCATTTTAGTTTTTTGGTGTTTTTGTTTTTTTCTTTTAGTTATCATTTTGTCTTCTCTGCTTAGAACAGACTTGAGTATTTGGTAACCTTTCAATAAACATTTTTATTGAAACATAGAAAAAGTCTATGATAGTTTGATAGTCAGGGCTATCAAACTGCTCACTTTGGCAGTTTTGATTACATTTATGTTTGACTAAAACTAATATAATTACTACCAATATGAAAACCAGGAAATATGTGTCAATCGTTTGGCCCTCATGAGATCTCAGTAAATGGAAGGTAGTGTTTGCTCTTCCACTACCCAGTGCAACCATCATTCATTATCACCTATTAAAGGCAAGTGGTTTGGGAGAATTGTATACAAGGAGCTTTACAATCTAGCAAAGGAAAGAGACAAGCAGTAATAACCCCACTAACAGGGAGACATAGTTTAAGACCAAATGACATATGTTTTTTCACAAAAACGTAGAAAAGGCTATATCAATTTCAAGTGTTACTCTTACTACTTTTAACTTCATAGAAAGGAAAAAGAAATAGACTCAATTCCCTCCACTCTGAGTGCATGTCCAAACTTTTCATTTGTTTTTTTTTTCTTTATTTATTTATTCTTGATAAGATCATCACTTTCTTCCCACAAACCAAGACTCTGCTCTTCTAGGCAAGCTGCAAAGAAACCAGTAGGCATGCTTTACTTTTATTTTTATTTTTTTTTGTCAAAAGGTACAAGAGTGGTCAGACATGGGCACTTTGCTGGGAGGCACAGGGGTGGGAGGGCTGCCTGCATGGAAGCTCTATGCACAGTGGTGGGAGGACCTGAATGTCCACCATGCTCCAGTCCTAGCTCAGCCACTCACTATCCACGTAACCACGGACATCACCTTAACCCCTCTGTGTCTCAATAATCCGCATCTGTAAAGCGGGACATGATAGTACCTACCACAGGGGATCATTTTGAGAACTGAGTTAATACATAAACAGTAAACCATAAATTGAATGGTAAATAAGCAACTAATGAGGCAATAAACACATTTAAATTTTATTTTTAGTAGAACATGATCTGGCAGCATCCCTTTAGATCCATGTCCACAGCTCATAATACCTTACTTTCTTAATAACGGATATTCCTGAGATTGAGGGTCCACTAATGTTCCAAAGATAAAGACTCAGAACATCTGGGTAGTTCTGTCAATTAACCCACTGACTCTTGACTTTGGCTCTGGTCATGGGTTCGGGGTCGTGAGACTGAGCCCGACGTCAGGCTCCACGCTAGATGTGGAGTCTGTTTAAGGTTCTCTCTTTCCCTCTGCCTCTTCCTGCTTGCACGAACGCTCTGGCGGGCGGGGGGGTGAGGACACAGAAAGATGCTCCCCAGTTTGCATCACACTTTCCACCTGTTTAACTGATCATCCATCAGCCCATACATGGGGCTAGGAACTGGTACACAGAAGTGTATAAGACATTGAACTTCTTTAATTCACTGACTCAAGGGAGTATATTTTAATGGTAAAAAGCCTTGGCTTTAAAGCAGATCGATCTAAATTCAAAATACTGTTTGTTATTTACTAAATGTGTGACCTACAGAGCCAACTTGCCAGTGCTCAGCTTTCTCATCTATGGCAGAAGGTATTAATAGCAATTTCAGAGATATATGCGAGGCCATTAAATGATGCATAAAAAAGTAATTAGGACACTGCTTAGACTATAAAACAATTCAGTAAACAACTTCACAGTGATTGTGACATAGTAGGGAAAAGCAGTTTATATAGTACGCTTATAATAAAGGCAGACAAAACAAATAGATTATTCGCAGGCACACATGGGTCAGGAAAATGACTCTACAGTCTGGTAAATAAGTTCAGGGGTAGCAATGGGACCTGCCAGGCAAAAAAATAAAATAAAATAAAATAAAAAAGAAAGTGAGCAGAATGAATTCAGACAATACCAATATTTTGATTAAAGCTGTAGAAGAAGATACAGGGTGTAAATAGTGGGCAATGTGGCTACAAGTAAGCAAGGCTGCATTGCATGAAGACCCTTGGGTATCAATGATAAGACTTTCAGTCTTTATCTCTTCGTTCCCAGATGATCTTATTGGCAAAGCTGAAAGAGATTGAGATTTGGGCAATTTTTCTAATCCGACTCTAGATGATCTCTGTAAAACTTAAGGGCAAAGCCATTAAAAAAAAAAATGCACTTATCTAGGCAACTTCTGTGATACAATAAAAATAATGGCCTTCCCATCTGTTGAATTCACAGACACCTTCTAGTACCTCTTAATTAAGTAAAAAGAAACATGCTGATATTTCATCCCCACACAAACAATAATTTGCTTCAAAAGAAATTTAGGGTTTAGATTACCAAGCTCACAGCTCTGGTTAACATTTATACCCAGTTGGACAATCCACTGTTTGCAGTGTCTCCAAACAAACAATTGGCACTTCTGTGTCTCAGTTTCTCCACCTGCATAACAGAAAATCCTAAGTATTCCTATCTTTTTCTATAGAAAACTATCAAATAATATGATGAATAAGAAACCATCTGTAAATTATAAAACATTTGTATATTTTATAGTATCATTTATTATTATTAAGTTCATGTCTGTAAGTGCTTTGACACATAAAAGGCTAAAAATAGAGATTACAGTGATACACACTTCCACAGCAGTCTTTAAGATTTTACCTGCCCTATTTTTTCTTACTTTAGTATGTAATTAATATGTAAAAAACATATAGCTATTCAGGCTACCACTGACCCCAAAATAAGTGGCTATAATATAAGGGCTTCTACACTAAGCTGTATATCTTTACAAAATTGAAATTGAACACAAATGGAATAAAAAGAATGATTGGAAGAAAGGGAAAAGGCCTCAATTTTTTTCAGGAAAATGACTGTGACTGCAAAAGTGAACTGTCACCTAGTTTCACCATTTTCTCTTTTTCTGGCCTCCAAGAACAAGGGGCCCCTTCCCCATCCCATGAGTCTAGTCGGGAGGAGAGGCACATTGGCCATATGCCTGGTTTAGGATTTCTTGCCCTGGGCTGTTTGCCTCAAAATCTTAAAAGGACAAATTTAAGCCAACTCTGTCTTAGAACATAAACTGAGTTATAATATGAAATGCAGAAAAGCTGAAGTGACTCAAAAGAGTTAATGACAGGACCAGGGCAGCAGCAAGAATAATATGACAATACTCAGCCACTTACTCATTCTAACAAAATTACGATTCATGGGATATAAAAATGTTCTGAATTGCCAAGGCTTTCGAGACATCCAATTCAAGAAATTCAGCTGCAAGGCCAAACATATTAATGGTTGAAGCGTTGACCTTGTGCGATGAACCTGGATATAAATCTTAAATTTGCCTTCTCCTAACTACACAAATATGCAGAAGGTAGGCTTGGTTTCCTCATCTCTTAAAAGATTATATTAAGAATAATAATGCCACCATCAGGATTTTTTTTTTTTTTTAAGATTTTTTTTAAAGATTTTTTTTAGATTTTTTTAAAGATTTTTTTTTAAGATTTTATTTATTTACTTAACAGAGAGAGATCACAAGCAGGAGGAGAGAGAGGAGGAAGCAGTTTCCCCGCTGAACAGAGAGCCCAATGTGGGGCTCGATCCCAGAACCCTGGGATCATGACCCGAGCTGAAGGCAGAGGCTTTAACCCACTGAGCCACTCAGGCGCCCCCACCATCAGGATTTTTATGAGGGACAAATGAGTTTATACAGGAGATGTGCTTGACAGAGTGCTTTGTATAGAATAAATAATACTCTAGAGTAATTAATTACCACTACTAATATCAATACATCATTAGGATAAATGAAGAATCACTTTTGAGGAAAGATTACATGCACACGCATATTTTTGACAAAAACCGAAGTTTTACTGCCATCATATTTTGGTAAAGGACATAATATTCCAAGTTCAAGTAAGTGAATATGTATATATAACCAGAATCTCATAGCACAGAGAATCATGGAACCTGCAATCACCTGAAGTTATAAAAACTAACTAGTGAATAAGGACATCCAGGTCTTTCTCTTAGGATAAAACTTTTTTCTGAAAATGTGAAAACCCAATTATGAAAATAGTTTTGCAGACTTGCTTCTTCAGCGTCATTTTTCAGAGATGGTAACTGCCATAAGTCATACAAAACACCTTCCATATTTTAAGGGAAAGACAGGAAGAAAAGATGGGATGCTCAGAGTGAAGTCCCAGCAGCAGGAAACACTAAAATCATCAGAAGTGTTAGGGAGGAGGTGTGCTTTGTCCACATCAAAGGAAGAAAACCCACACCCTTTCTATTTTGGATAAGGAAAGGATTCAACTCCCTGGTGTGTCCTTTTCAACTAAAAACTACAGCCTACATAAATCTCCTCAAGACTGGAGGAGAAGAAAAAAATCTGCATGTGCAAAAAGGATCAAACCATTTTTCAAAGGATTTTTAAATGGTTATCTTTCAACTGGGGAAAAGTGAGGGGGTAGAAATTATATCTGTCATCAAAGGATCCACCCTTCTAAAAATGTGTAATTGTGGTGTGGCCTGCGCCATCACAGGCATAAAAGCAGCTCTCAATAAAAGTTCTTTCTAAAATTAACGGAGTATAAAAATTCCCTAGGCATCCATAGAGATCTAATCCATTCTCAAACCATGTATAGCCTTTCAGAAACATTTTGGATTAACATCAAACCTTTCCTCCCCTTTCCCAATTGCACCCAAGAGCAACTCTGGGCTCTGCACAGAGGCCTGCCTTGTGGCTCCCACGGGGCCTTTACAACGTTCAGACAAAATAGCTAACTAGCTTGTTTAAAAATGAACAAACACACAATAACCACAAACTTGGCTGGGTTTTTACAATGAAAATGTGCATGTTTTTGTTAGAGTAACAATTGATAGGTTAAGGGCCTATGTAATGTGCTCCATGCACATTATTTTAAAAAAAGAATTTCTCTCCAATTCTCCAATTCAATAGGTATTTATTTGTCAAAGCAACTTGAATTGTTAATGAAAAGGAGATTTAGAGAGTGTTGTGTTCCCTCAATAACTTAGCCCAGGTCAAACAGCTCTTAAAAAGCAGAGTTCGCATTTGAATCAACCCAAGACAAGGTCAGGACTGGAATGAGCTGATTATGTATACTATGGCATACTGGGTATCAGGCTAGAATTCCTGAATAATCCCTCACCATTCTCCTCCTTCATCCTGCGCCAAGGCCTCCACCAGGTGTTTGTAGCCAGCAAGCTTCAGAATAGGAAGAGGATATAAATAAGAAATCTCTACCACCCAAAGGGAATCTGGATGGCAATTAATCTCATGAGTTTTTAACCAAACTTCCCCATCATCTAAAACAGTGTTTAGGGGCGCCTGGGTGGCTCAGTGGGTTAAAGCCTCTGCCTGCAGCTCAGGTCATGATCCTGGGGGCCTGGGATAGGGCCCCGAGTCAGGCTTTCTGCTCAGCGAAGAGCCTGCTTCCCCCCTCTCTCTGCCTGCCTCTCTGCCTACTTGTGATTTGTGTCAAATAAATAAAATCATTAAAAAAAAAAAAGTGTTTGAACTACATTTCACAAATTCTATGTCTAAATTATTTTACGTCTAAGTCATTCAGAAAGCTGTCTTAATTTTCTCCATCTCTTGGCCAGAAGACCTACCTAGAGTCCTAGTCACAGTATTTGTTAAGTCCTAAAAGCATACTGGAAAGGGTGAAAAGCCCCACTGTTGAAGATGCCATAAAATCCAAATATCAACCAAATAAATGAATAGTTACAGATGCTAAAAGTAAAACTGCCATTATGACCCGTGGCGTGCAGCTTCAAAATCTCATGAAGTGTTAAAAAAATATGAATATATAAAAATATGCCAACGCCATGAAATGCCTTTATTCCATTTCTTTATTTTTCTTTCTATGAGACAATAGGAAACAACACAAAGCACACGAGCTTTGGGATCAGACGAACCTCAGCTCTGATCTTCTCTCAGTTGGACTCTGAGTCACAGTCTCCTCCATTCTAGAACAGAAGTAATACCTCTCACAGTTTTAACTGAGGTTAAAACAACAACAGTATCAACAACAACATAATTTTTGGAGAAAAAGTAGCATTACATTAGCCCTAAAGGTTGAATTAGAGAGTATATGTGGACTTGGCTTAAAGACTTGTTCTTTGGGGTGTCTGGGTGGCTCAGTCGGTGAAACACCTGCCTTTCACTCAGGTCATGATCTTGGAGTCCTGGGACTGAGGTCTGCTTCTGCTCCCTGCTCAGTGAGGAGTCTGCGTCTACCTCTCTGCCTTTCCTCCACTTTCACAGCTCCAGCATTCATCCCTGAGTGTGTGTTTACTGTTGCTCAAATAAATAAATATATTAAATATTTAAAAAAAAAAAAAAGAGAGAGAGAGACTTGCTCTTGGAGTAGATGCTGGATTATTCTTATATTGTACCTGGTGAAATCCCCTCATTTCACAGTTGTAACAACTGAGGCCCAGAGAAGGGTGCTTTTTGCTGGTAAGTCAGGGGGAAGAGAGAGAGCTAGAACCCCGTGCTCTTTCTGCTGCACAGCACTATCTGAAGATGTGGTCATTGTGCTGTCTGCTGTTTTGATCGAGGGTTTTTAGTATAAGCTTGACGTTAATCAAGAGGGTCAACATGAAGACATACTCATGTTTGTTGTTACAAACATCCGTAGAGATAGCTAACACCCTGAGATGCTATAGATCTCTGGATATACGTAGTTAAATACCCAGGCTTTGGAATGAAAAACACAAGTGCTGCCGCAGAAGGAAGATGATTAATTTCCCAACTGCTAGACAGGTGCTTGCACAATTATCTAATCATTTGTAGCTTCACACCATCTAACAGATTATACATGCCCCTTGTCAATGAATGCCTCTGTAGAATTATCACTCTTACTGGAGCAGACTATATTTTTACCTGTTGTAGCAGATTCTTAATTGTGTAAGGGCAATTACTTTTAGCCATTTGTTTGAAAACAGGTTAGAAACCTAGATGGAGAAAATAATAAAAAAATTATTTGCAAAATTAACTTTTGAATTACTGGCATAGTTGACGTTTTGTGAATGTCCGCCTGCATTCATTCCCATAGATGACAGAAAAGCAGTGTACTTTTACTTTGCTAAAACTTCCTCTTTACCTTACTTTCATCTTAAATTTAAAAATACAGAATTTTATATATTCCCAGTATCTGTTGAATACAGCAAAGTATACTGAAAAGATTTGAATAAAAATTGTTATTCATTACTGCTCACTTTTAAAAAGACCTTATTTATTTATTTGAGAGAGACAGAGAGAGAGAAAGAACACAAGCAGAGGGAGTGGCAGGCCTAAGGAGAAGCAGTCTTCCCTCTGAGTAAAGAGTCCAACAAAGGGTTCAATCCGAGGACCCTTGGGATCATGACCTGAGCTGAAGGCATCAATGTTTAACTGATTGAGCCACCCACGTGCCCCTTAAAAATAAGAGTCTTATAATACTTCCCACATAGTTCTGTTGTACTAAATGAGAATAACTTTATATACTGAACGGATCATCACTGCTTAGTCTTAATGTTTGTGCCCCTTCCTGGAAAAAAAAAATCCCTGCAGTGAAACCTAATTACCAATATCATGATACTTGGAAGTAGGGCCTTTGGAAGGTGATTAGGTCTTAACAGTAGAGTCCCTCATCAACAGAATTAGTGGCTTATAAAAGAGACCCCAGAAAGCTCCCTTGTTGTTTCTACCATGTGAGGACACAGCAAGAAGACCAGCATCAAAGAACCAGGAAGTAGGCTCTCACCAGATTCGTAATAGTTCTGTGCCTTGACCTTCGACTTTCCCATCCTCCAAAACTGTCAGAAATAAATGTCTGTTGTTTATAAGCTTCTCAATATATAGAATTCTGTTAGAAAAGCCAAACAGATTAAGACAATTACCAAAACTAGCCTCCCTAAATTAACTCCCAAACTCGTTACAGTATAATGATCATTTTGACCAATGGCAACACTAACGACACCATCACCCAAACAACAAATGTTGAGGTCATCTTGAACCACTCACCCTCCAAATTCAAACAAAATCTATTTGACTCTAACCTTAATGCATCTTGAACTCACTGTTTCCTTTTATTCCTCAAAATCCCTGTCTTATTTTAGTACTTCATTATCTCTGACACAGTGTCAAAATCCTTGAGGACAGCACAGGCAGCAACCTCTTTGACCCTGGCCACAGGAAATTCTTCCTGGACATACCACCAAATGCAAGGGAAGCAAGAGCAAAAAAGGAACTATTGGACCTTCATAAAGATAAAAAGCTTTTGCACAGCAAAGGAAACAGTCAACGAAACCAAAAGACAAGACAGAATGGGAGAAGATATTTGCAAATGACACATCAGATAATGGGCTGGTACCCAAAATCTATAAAAAACTTGTCAAACTCAACACCCGAAGAACAAATAATCCAATCAAGAAATGGGCAGAAGACATAAACAGACACTTCTGCAAAGAAGACATCCAAATGGCCAACAGACACATGAAAAAGTTCTCAATATCATTCAGCATCAGGGAAACATAAATCAAAACCACAATAAGATACCACCTCACACCAGTCAGAATCACTAAAATTAGCAAGTCCTAAAACAATAGATGTTGGCAAGGATGAGGAGAAAGGGGAACCCTCCTACACTGTTGGTGGGAATGCAAACTGGTGTAGCCACTCTGGAAAACAGTATGGAGGTTTCTCAAAAAGTTGAAAATAGGGCGCCTGGGTGGCTCAGTGGGTTAAGCCGCTGCCTTCGGCTCAGGTCATGATCTCAGGGTCCTGGAATCGAGTCCCGCATCGGGCTCTCTGCTCAGCAGGGAGCCTGCTTCCATCTCTCTCTCTCTCTCTGCCTGCCTCTCCATCTACTTGTGATCTCTATCAAATAAATAAATAAAATCTAAAAAAAAAAAAAATTGAAAATAGACCTACCCTATGACCCACGATTTGCGCTACTGGGGTAAAGATACAAAAGATACAAAGATATCCTATAAGATATCTTATAAGATACCTTACAAGGTATTTGTATCTTAAAGATACAAATGTAGTGATCCAAAGGGGAACCTTCTCCCCAATGTTTATAGCAGCAGTGTTCACAATAGCCAAGCTATGGAAAGAGCCCAGATGTCCACTGATGGATGAATGGATAAAGAAGACATAATATATATAATGGAATATTATGCAGCCATCAAAAATGAAATCTTACCATTTGCAATGACGTGGATGGAACTAGAGGGTATTATTATGCTAAGCAAAATAAATCAATCAGAGAAAGACAATTATCATATGATCTTACTGATATGTAGAATTTGAGAAACAAATTTAGGATCATAGGGGAAGAGAGGAAAAAACAAAACAAGAAGAAACCAGATAGGGAGACAAACCACGAGAGGCTTACTTAATCTCTGGAAACAAACTGAGGGTTTCTGGAGGTGGGGGTGGATTGCAACAAATGGTGTTGCAGGGTGATGGACACTGGGGAGGGTATATGTTGTGGTGAGCACTGTGTATTGTGTAAGACTGATGAATCACAGACCTGTACCCCTGAAACAAATAATACATTATATGTTAATTTTTTTAAAAGGGAAAAAAATGTGCTTCTGTGCACACTGCTATCTAAAAAAAAAAAAAAAAGTGGGTCCCCCTTGTGCCTGGATTGTAAACAAAATGAGTCAGAGTTGGAATGGAAGTATAAAAATTATATCTAATAACATATCTTTATCTTGGCTCATATTTGGTATGCAGTTTGGGGGTAAAAATAAACACAACGTAGGAGATCAGATCAGAAGAGAGGTAAAGGGAAATTGGTTTTTCTTCTCTGAATAACATCTATGGACCTGTAAGAACATCAGATTCTGACCTAAAGAAAAATCTCTGGGCTTAGATATCTTCTAACTTAAAAAAAAAAAAAAAATAAGAAACTTAAAAAAATATTAATGAGACTCATTTTTATTAAAATGAAAAATTTCATATAGCATTTTCACATATATGACTGCCATGACAATGGTCCCTGTAATACTTGGGAACGTTCAGGAATGAACCTCCTTCCACCCATGGAATGTGCGATATTTGGCTCTCACCCCTACCACCCTTCAGGTCCTCTACATACAATACCCTGAGTACTCAGCCCACACGAGAGCCAGAGGGATCAAGAATTAGACCTAATTTAGTTAGAATTCTTCCCCACCGCCCCGGCAGTGTTCCTAGGCAGATAATGGGATCCCCCAAATCACAGCACATGCTCTGTCTCTTTAACTTCCAGGACCCCTGCCACCACCACACATACGGAATGACCAAGTTAGCTTCCAACATGGTGAGCCAGAGGTTGAAGTTCATTAAAAGTTCCAAAGTAGCCATTTGAAACATGATCAATACAGGATGGGCCTCCAAGTCCTGAGACCAGATTAAAGAGCTGCCTAATCTCTCCTTCCTTGTGACCTTCTGCTTCTGTCCTCCTAACCAGAAGCAGGACAAGGTGAATGGTCTCTCCTGACTCTAGAAGACTGTCTTGAATTCTCACCTCAGTCCCCATCCTCTACCTGCCTTCTTTCTGTATCTTACCAGTACAGGGACCCAGCACTTACAGGAATAATCCCTGGAGGCTCTGAGACATGTGAGGGGAAGCACGTCAGAAGCTGGGAGACAAGTGCTGGTTGTCATGCTGGGCCTTCCCAGTCCATGGAGTCATAATCATCTGGGCTGAACAAGATGGGTGTCCAATTCGTGAGGTCTGTTAAAAAAGACTTGGAAACCACAAAGCTACCACCCTAGTGCAATTTGGGTTTTCAATCCCATATTTAGCACCAGCATTGCCTGATACCACATCGCACTTCAATCACAGAGTGAAGAAATGATGAATGGGGGCCTTTGTGGGGAAGGCTTTCTGGGCCTGGCAGAGTCTCAATGGTTGGTGAGGTAAAGGTTGTGGTCTGGTGTCTGTGCCATAAAATGGAAAGAATGTGAAGTCATGAATCCTCTCTGTAGGTAGATGCTCTGGGGCCCTGTGCTAAGTTTTGAGAACTGCTGCCTCCTCTGCCTAACAGCATCTTTTCATTTCTCATTATACATCAGGTCAAACAAGTTTTTCACTTAAATAAGCATGGCTACGTCCTCAAATGACTGGGCACTTTTTTTGAGGAGATAGCATGTATTTCCTTTTCTTTTCCCTTCGGGGGTCTACTAGGTCATAGGCACTAAAAAAAAAAAAAAAAAAAAGTTGAATAAAGGGGTACCTGGGTGGCTCAGTTGGTTAAGCCTCCAGCTCTTGATTTGGGCTCAGGTCATGATCTCAGGGTCCCAGGACCCAGCTCCTGGACTGGCTCCCAGCTCAGTGCAGAGTCTGCTGAAGATCATCTCCTTCTCCCTCCCCCCACCCTGTTACTTCCCTTGCTTGCTCTCTCTCTCTGTCTAAAATAAATACATAGAGTCTTTAAAAAATACATGTTGGGCTAAGTGCTTGCTTAAAATGATATACTGATCTGGTAAACAGGCAAACATTTTATTATAGATGAGTTTCTACAATTCACTACAATTCACAGATTATAAACTCAAAAAACCTTTACGAACTATTACCTTAGAAAACGGACTTTACAGCCAGTAGAATTTCCTCACCAAGCACTTAACCAACTACCAAGTCTTTAACCAGGTTACTCAGGATTTGGAGGACCTGGCCCTGCTTCCTCTGGGTGATTTTTGAAAGGCACGACTTCCAATGCCAACCTCCTGGGGAAGTTTTCCTTGACTTACCCTGAGTTGCTCTCTCTCTCGTCAGTGTTTTCATGGTTTTTTTCACAGACTATATTTAAAACTTGGCCTATGTGTCTGCCTACTCTCTCCCAAAACTATGAACCTTGAAGACAGGGATTCTGTCACGTTTCCTACATGATGTTTGTTCCATAAATGAATGAACATTGAAGCAAGTTTTTATAATACAAGTAAAGAGGAATACTGGCTGCAAATAAATTAAAAAATGGGTGATCCAAAAATTATGCCTGATGGCTTTCATTTAATTCTGATTTGAAGACACAAATTTACTTCCTAGGTAAATCAGAGACAACATAAGCTTAAGTTTGCTGAATGCCTTCTGGTTTGAAATAAAGTTTTCAGGTCAATGGAAGTGGTTCAAGGAGTCACAGGTACCTTGTGGAAACACAAAGTGAACATAACTGTGATTTAACTTAACAAAAACATACTCTCAATTCACGCTTCTCCCTAATTCATAGTTAATGCAATAACATAATAGGCTGTCCCAGCCTAATTCCTACTTTAAGAAAAGAAAGGAAATGTGATTATAACGTGTGTGCATCTCCACCGACAACTTGGTTAGGGAAAGATGCACAATTACACAGGTATTTGGCACTGGTTAGTATATGTACCTTATGTTTCCTGATGCCAGAAAGTTTGTTTGTTTGTTTGTTTAATATCAATCTATAAAAGCTTTAAAGGAACAATGGTAGAAGCCAGACCCCTAACAAACAGACTTGGATAGCACTGAAAACAAAGATGCCAAATGAAGTTTTTAGAGAATAGACAGGCTGGCAGAGGAAAACAGCATTCTGAAAGCATGAGAGTAAAGAGATGGTGGAAACTCAGTATCTATTTCTACTCTGTGAAGTGGAGAAGATGAGATACAAAGAGGCTGGAATATTAAGGGGGGGGGCGGTGGGAAACACAGAAAGGGAGGAAAGAACCAAACCTGAGCTTTATGGTAGGAACCACCCAGATCCCTTGGGCTCCTAATTTATCGCCGAGGACGTGCAGTCACGTTTTCCAGGAGGTCTTAGCCAAACTGTATTTCTATCCAAGAGGAAACATTTCAGCTGAAATCCTACACAAGGGCCATGTAGATATTCTGGTCAAGCTGCTATGAACCACGTGTCACTTCCTCACCAACTCTGTCAATCTCTGTCTTGCTAAAAAACAAAACCTTATAGGAGATAGTCAGCTTAGCAAAACAGCCTGTACTTAAGACAAGATAGAAAATCTAGAAAGCAGTCTCATTAACAGATGTTATCTCACTTCCATGTTTTTTTTGTTTTTGGTTTTTTGAGTTTGTTTTTTTGGGGGGGGGAGTTTAGGGTTGTTTTTTTTTTTTTTTTTGTCTTTCAGTTTTTGTTTTTGGGTTTTGGTTTTTTTGAGGAAGGGCAAAGGACTTATGGCATTTTCCCAATCCTAGTTATTTAACATTAGTGGGCTTAAACCTTACTTATTAAGAGGATTATTCTTTCTGGCCTGTTTGCTATTTGGCTTCTGGTATGTGCCCTTTTATTCTGAAAGCTCATTCATTTCAAGTAATAATTTTTTTTCTGTTTTATTTAAGGTAATTAAACACATAGAATTCGCCTTTTAAAGGACAAAGAGGAACAGAAATGGCAAAGAAAATCACATCCTTCCCCTCACTTTCTTTCCTGTATTTCTTATTTTTGTTCATGAATCACAAGCCATCCATCACCTGGGTTCCAAACTGGTGGGTCTATTTTGATCTTGCTCTTTTACCTTTACTTTCTTATCCATAAAAAGATACAAACCTGTATTAATTTCACCCTCATAGGGACTCATACTCATGCTTTCTCTTCTCCTTTCCCATCATACCATCCTAAATTCTGTCCCTTATTAAAACTTGCCTTAATAATGTAGGAAATAAAGTCACATAGAGAACAAAGAATTGCAGATTCAAGGACTCAAATGATTCTGAACATCAACTTTGAGAAAAAATATTGGGGAACAGCAGAAAGCTCCCAAACAACCCTGAACCCCTCTCAATGAGTACATGGTGACAATAAGTGATAGATCCCAAAGGCATGGCTTTGTGACCCTGGTCTGTAATGTTCAGGGCTTAACTACTTCAAAGCTTGATAGGAGAGCAGATTAAGGAAAAGAGAGACACTCAATCTTTATTGCAATGCCAATGTGCACCTGCCTCTATAGCAGTGCAACTCTATAGCTATATAGTACTATAACTCTATAGCAGTTAAAGAGGCTGAGCAGGGAGATGGTTTGGACAGAATGATAAATGAAGACAGGAGGTGAAGGTATCAAGAGAAGTTCTGAAATACTAGATAACTAGCAAGGGTAAAAATCAGATAAAGAAATTTGAGCAGACTAAAGGAAACCTATCAAAGCAATGTCCTCATGGTTGTTGAATTACAGGTTGGGAGTTGGAGAGCTGACACAAAGCCAGGATCATGCTGAAGCTGAAGTCTCAGGAGCCAGAAGCTGAAGTTTTCAAGGAAGGTGTCTGGGGGCCCGGAGGGGGATCAGGAGTGGCACTGGGGAGATGTGACGGGGGATGGGAGTCAGAGTAAGTGGCTATACAAAAAGGAGTGTTTGTCTGCTTTGGTTTGGTTTGGTTTAAGAGCATTGTCTCTAGGATTAACAGTAGATATGTTGGAAATGATTGAAAAGCTTACAGCCTTTGTTTAAGTTTGGCAAAACTTACCATAATAATCTTTAATGAAAATTCCAGAAAAATTGAAGATCAAATGTTGTAAGTTTATATATTGTTTACCAAACGATTCCAAAGAAGTTATTTATGTTTCCTTTTCCATGACAAAAAATGCACATCCTTTCTCCATTTTCAGCTCTACTTCTGAGAAGACAAATGGTACTGGGTAGCACAAGCCAAAATAATTTCGATGCATTCTGAGAATTTCACAAACATTGATACAGAGCAATGGCTAACAATCTGGTATGTTTTATAACCAGACTTGAGAAGGAGCTGATCTGGAAAATTAATCTCTGTTGTACTGCCTGCAACTGTGGGGCTACATTCATTGCAAAAACTGCTAATCAGCAACCTAATACTGATGCTATTCCTTCCACCCAGGAAGGAAAATCAGGGACCACATCCTCACGTCTGTTTCCACATCCGTTTTGAGTTACAAGCAGGAAATCTCAAGCCTCAGGCTACATTTCCTATTTAGCTCTCATCAGCATTGCCATTAGCCTTGGGATTCTTACAAAAAGCATTATTTGAGAAGTTATTTTCCATTTCTCTTGCATATCTGATGTCCTTCAATTCTATGACCCTGGTTGCTGGTGGCAACAAGAACCATTCTAGACAGATATGTCCTAATTTATGAAACAGTAAACCAAATTTAGCAGCCAAGCAAAACAGCCTACTGATTCACATTTTCCCTGCAATATCCCTGGGACCCAGGCACAGTTCCATACGCATTGGGACAATGGTGGCCTCGGAAAGGCTGACTCAAGGTCACCAGCCCTGATGTAACAAACAGTCTGGCTGCACTTGAGTACAATACACCCACCACAATTGCTTGGTTGCATCAGAACAATTCTACCAGCTGGCCCAAACCTAATCCGTATCACAAGTTTGAAAACTTACTAAGAGAATAAAATCAGTATTTCCCAAAGTGTGATCTATTAGTTTTTAACATAAAAGTTAATGTGTACTTCATGCTTATGACTCACTGGACATATTTAAGTACATGAATTAAATGAATAATGAATAAACTCGCTTAATGTTCATACTACTTCTAGAAGCTGCTCATTTTACAGACAAGGCAACCCAGATTTATTATTATACTCATTTTCCGGGTGACAAAACTGACTCATAAAAACATTAAATAACTTGCCCCAAACTACAAAGATATACATAGAAGCCTAAAGTTGAACTGTGTCTCAGGGCACCTGGCTGGCTCAGTTGGTAGAGCATGAGACGCTTGATCTTGGGGTTGTGAGTTTAAGTCCTTACACTAAGTGTAAAGATTACTTAAATAATACCAATAATAATAAATAAAAAACAATAATGAACTGTGTCTCAAAGCCAAACTCCATCAAAGTCCATAAAATATGAAGAATTGTTCCTCAAAAGGATACATTTTGCACATAATTCCTCAACATGAAAGAACAAATTCCATCCAAAAGTTTAAGAGCAGAGATTTAAGTTGAAGTTTCTCTTGGGCCACATAGTAGGAACAAGAAAGGGCTACTAAGTCCATGAAGATATGTCAACTTAGGGGAAAACTCAAAAGCAAAAACAAATCATAATTCTAACTCTGCAAGTCAAGGGGAAAACATGTAAATATAGAATAAAATGCAAAAACCAAAATAACAACAAAAATGTATAATTGTAAATCATCTCTTTCAATGAACTACCTTAGATTCTGAAAACCCTATAGACCTTTAGCTGATCAGAGAAGGAGACAGTACTGTCTATCAGTGCTTATTCCAAACACAAGTAGAATGTTTAGTTCGATTTTAAAAAGGGAACACAAACATACCCCATGAACTACTCTCATAATCTAGGTCTATGTAAAGGTCATTTCATTTATGTGAAATGGATAACTGGGAGTCTTGGCCAAAGGGCTCTAAAGAGCAAGAGAGCTGTATGGATTCCAGAACCGATGGGAAAAACTTTTGGTGATCCCACGTTCATTTGTGCCATCATGCTAGCTCCTGGCTGGAAATAGCATTCTCACACCCAGCCCCTCTCATGCTGTCATAGATCAGTGAGCACAGACACCCAGTGGGGCGAAAAGCTCCCATATGTTCAGGAGAAAGACGATTGAATTACAGTCTCTTTAGCTTGGAAACACCACATATCAGAAAAGATAAAGACACAGAAAGATGGCATCATGAGAGCCTTGAAATGGAAACTTTAATTAGAGTTTATAGCTTTGTGGCTACAAAGAATGCTTCCAATCTGAACAGAGAGCAGCTGTGATATGTTGGCAGGAACACTGGCGTAGGAGCGAGACAACCTCCACTGAGTCACACCACCATTCTCTCAGCGTCTGGACAAACCCAAGAATCTCAGCTTTCTCATAGGGCTCCCACGAGGAAGTGAAGACGTGTGTGTGAATGTACTTCACAAATTTCCAGGCATGATGCAAACGTGAGACGTGATTCTCTTCATTTCCATGGTGATTCACACCACTCAAAGGCAATGACAACCAGTTCAGGAAGCTGAGCCCTGGGACCTGTCATGCATGTCCTGACTCTGTCACAGATAGGCTGCATGCCTTCAAGGAAGGAGGAATTGCTCTGCTAATGGTGCTTGGTTCTCACATACAGACTCAAAAACCAAACAAGCTATGGAAAAAAAAAAAAAAAAAAGCAAGCAAAAAGCCCTAGGAAAGCACAGCACTGACATAACCTCAGCTCAAGGATCATGCCAGTTATGACTTGAAAATTAGTGAGGCAACCCCCCCAAACACACACTTACTAGACCGTTCTCACTAGTCCACATTCTTTCCTTTCTTTCTACCTCATGCATCCTATCTAGAAGTCTAACATGAAGGCCCAATTTTTATTGCTGCTGGATCTCCCACCAATTTCCAGATAATCTTTGGGAGCTGATGTTATCATAGGAATTCAAAACAAAAATCTGCAAATATTCTAACCACTAGCTTTATCAAACAATTCCTGCTCCAAGTATTGTTTTAAGCAAAAGCGTCCACTGCCCACTCCCACCTCCCCCCCCAGGGATAAAGGCATGCATGGTTCTGGAATGTATTAAAGGAAGTCAGAGATCTTAAAAATTTCGAGGACAAAAAGAAAAAAAACTCTACATATGCTCTCTTATAGTTGTCCTATCCATATTTGATTTATGTAAGCTTGAAAGCATTTGGAAAATACTTTTAGGCCATATTATTAAGCTTTATTGGCCAGGATGGATATTGTGATTTTCCATGTAAAAATGAGCAATTTCGTGTGGTTAAAAAATAATGTAAAACTTTTATTAATATAGCAATAGCAATTTTACAAGGTAAAACAATTTTATAAACTGTACATTGTCTCTTAAAAATAAAAGATGACCATGCTTGTACATCTGTATAGAATTTGAACATTTTCAAAATACTTTCTTCAACGTTAACAGTAAATCTGTTCCACAGACAGAATATTAGTAGTATCCCCAATTTATAGAAAAGGAAACTGAGATTCAAATAAGTTAAAGTCTTTTTCAGGAATCTATGGAATTAATCTATTTATAATCAGACTGTGTGCCTTTTAAGGTTTTAAATGATATGGGTCGAGTTAATCTTGGGCTACTAATCATCTGAAAACTTTAAATAAAATAGAATCTTAACTATTAGCTTATAGAATTTCAGGTTCTATATAGAACTGTATAGCAAATAAATAACATTGTTTCTAGTACTGGAGTTAGAGAAGAGAGACACAGTTTCTGACTTGAGTGATAAGGTCAAAATATTTCTTCAGGATGCTGATGCTACTACAAAAACTTTTTTTTTCTATGATTCCAAAGGGTCTTCCCACTTGACTTTACTCTCTAATGTATTCAGTATTCTATATTGCCTAAGCCTACCATCCATTTCAGTGAATAAACATTGAAGTTTTTCATGCTGAGAGTAAGATGCTAGGATTTATTAATACCAAATCAAGGAGCAAACAACTAATTGCTGGAAGTTTCACAGTCTAGAGACATTTAATGACTTTTTTTTTCAATCAGAGGAAATATCTAAATATACTAAAGCTGGCAGAGATTTCAAGGTTATACATTTCAATCACCTCATTTTATAAATGAAGAAACTGAGAGGAAGAAATGGGACGTTCATCATCATCAAACAGCCACGCAGCATCTTATAATGAGAGCCACAGCATTCCAAATCCTTCCTCTACTACTGTTTCCAAAGCATCACACACAGCTTCATGTTATCATCTTTTTTTTACGTCATTAATCTTAAATTGACATATAAAGTTGGACGAAGTACAAAGAATCAAGCAGTGATATCAACTATGCATCAATGTCTAGGTCAGAGACTTCCATGTAACAATCTGTAGAACGAGGGTGGTATTAATTATGGTAGTGTAATATTTACTCTGGGACAATGGGAATGAGAAGAGGGGATCATCACTTAGGAGCATTTTCTTTTCTTATTTTAAGTCCTCCGTAAATTGGTTTCACATATATAATATAGTAGACAAATCTTTATTACGCATCCTATTGGGAGAATAGACCAGGATGATCAAATATTTACATATTTGTGGAGAGTAAAATCAGAGGGGTCTTCTCTAGGGACCTATAAATAAGTGAAAGGGCAGGCTAGTGGCAACTCCCCAGTAGTGCTGGGACTTCTTTATGAGCAGCACTGCTGAAAGCAGGAGTAGGAAGGAATACTAACAATGAACAGTGTCACAGTCCAGTTGATTTACTTCAGTTTGATGCACTGTTGGTAGAAGAAAGTTGACTGAAGCCTTTGGTCAGACATCAGGAAGACTGTTCTGTAGCTTCCTGCAGTAAAGCGCTGGTAACAGCTCTACCAGAGTCTTAGAATCAGGCCCACTCCAAACTGTGCTCACCATCATCATGACAATTTAAAGATTCCTTAAAGAGTCTGCATGGAGACTTCTGGCTCTGAGCAAGATGGAATAAACTCTTTTCTCCATAGGTATCCCCTTATTTTCCCCTAAAAACTCTGGATGTATTATAAAGGACCAACACGGGAAGACTGAAAGAAGGTGGACTGTCTAGGGACCCAGCATTTGAACCTAATAGTGAATTTTCTGGGTTTTCTTTTTATCTCCCAAATATCCCAGATTGGATTTGGGAAAACCCTACAACCTGGAAATGCCAATGGGGGTGGACAAAAAAGGCCCCCCAAATCATGCTCCATCAAATTGTAGGACCAGAAAGGTTAGGCATAACAGAATGGAAGTGTTTGTGACAACAGAATCCTACTTGAGCAAACACAAGGGGAAAGACACCATGCCCTCTCCTCACTGGCCAGCTGGCTCAGCAGAGAGCTTGGGCTTCCACTCCCCGCTTCCCCAGGAGTAGCAGGCATGACTTCCCATCCCATCTAGAGAGTAAGGAAGACATTTCAGAGAGGAAGAAGGCAGATAAAGGGATTCTATAAATATTTAAGAATATTTAACGTATCTTTAAGTATTAAGTGGGCAGTCCTGGGCAGACCCCTCTAGCACCGGACATAGGAAACTGATGAGAATAAACTTTGGCAAAGGTTTGGGAACTGAAAGTACAGTGTGGAATATGGCCAGGTTTTCAGAGAGGCCTCTGGAATGCGTGGAACTGAAGCAAATTAGAATAGCACTGCAGAGCCTCTGTAAATGAAATGGGGTTTTCTGAGTATACTGTGACACATGTGCAAAGACAGGGGTACCCACCTTTACTTCTTATGCATGGACGTTCTGATCCACTGTTATACATCCAATTTAAAAACTTTCCACGGTACTTGGAAACTGCCGCTCAACCCTCTGCAGATGTTACCTCATAGGCACCTGAGCCAGAAACCAGAGAACTGATGTGGAATATACATGTGGATATTGTTATAGCTAAATATCACACAAGTGTGTGTTCCCATGGGTGTTTTAAGGCTTGGCACTGCTTTGTTTTGTTTTGTTTCTCTTCCTTTATACACATTAGGTATGTTATTCATAGGGAATGTGCTGGCAACCCTGGTCTAAGATTTCATTAACCAGAACGAAGGAGGAGGACAGAAAAGGGGATGTAGGACTTTTCTAATGAAAGAAGTATTTAGGGGCTCCTGGGTGGCTCAGTGGGTTAAGCCTCTGCCTTCGGCTCAGGTCATGATCTCAGGGTCCTGGGATTGAGCCCCACATCGGGCTCTCTGCTCGTCTGGGAGCCTGCTTCCCCCTCTCCCTCTGCCTGCCTCTCTGCCTACTTGTGATCTCTGTCAAATAAATAAATTATATATATATATATATATATATATATATATATATATATATGTATTTAGGAGCACCTGCATGGCTCAGTTGGTTGAGCGACTGCCTTCGGCTCAGGTCATGATCCCAGACTTCCAGGATCGAGTCCCACATCCGGCTCCCAGCTCCTTGGGGAATCTGCTTGTCCCTCTGACTTTCTCCTCTCTCATGCTCTCTCTCTCTCTCTCAAATAAGTAAATAAAATCTTTTAAAAATTTTTTCTAAAAAAAAAGTATTTAATGATCACCCATCTGTGGGTGTAAGACAAATTTTCATTTCATAAGATCACAATCTTATTAACTCTGGATGGGGGAAAATACACACACACACACACACACACACACACACACACTAAATCTTATCTACCTCAATATCACTTCTGTGCTTGTTTACCCTTAAAGGCAGCTGTCCTTTGAAGCATTTGTCAGATTCTTGTTCAGACACCTTCTCCTGGGGCTCTCGATTATATCTGAGTAGCTCTTAGTGTTAGGAAAATCTTCCGGATTTGAGCCAAGATCTGGTTCTCTGTAACTTCTGTTATATGGACCTAGTTCTTCAGTTCCTTGGTGCCATAAAGATCAACAATAATGGTCTCAAATAATGATCTTTTTAAAACCATTTTTCTTAAGTCTTTTCATTCCTATTTCAACTTTTCTCTTATAAAACATAGTTTGAGTTTTTTATCTATCCCTGTCCTTCCTGAACATACCCAAGTTTGTCTAATACCTCTTAAAGTCCCACCAAATTAATACTAGCGTGATCTTCTTCCAGGTTCTGCTTTGCGGTGACTGTCCATCTAAAGATGAGAACTAGTATCAGACACAACGGAAGGACTTCCTTTCCTGTGACCTTTCAAACTCATGGTATCTCATTCTACTAGATTCCACAGAATCTCATCACTTTCTTCTTTTCCGCGGGTAGATGGCATCACAGTGCCAGTCCACTGATGCATTTTAGAATCTCTGGCTGGCAGAGAGAAACCGGCTCTTAAAGCCATCCGATGCAATGCTGCTCTTTTCCTAAAGGACACCTCAAGACCTAGAGAGAAACATTAGTGATAAAACCAGAGATAGAGCCAGGGCACCTGAGTTGCTCAGTCATCTGAGCATCTGATTTTGGCTGAGGTCGTGATTTCGGGGTCCTGGGATCTGAGCCCCACAGCAGTCTCTGCCCAGTGGATAGTCTCTGCCTCTCCTCCTGCTTGTGCTCTCTCTCTCACCCTCTCCCCACTTCACTTAAATTTTGAGATTTTAAATAAAATTAAAAAAAAAGAAAAAAACTAGAAATAGAGCCTAAATCGCTTAATGCTAGACTAATCATCCCTCCCATTGCTGAATACTCAACCACTTACCTGACTGCTGCAGAAAAGGCAGTCATATTTTTAGTATCTGTGATAAAGAGATGTTTTTTTGGATTCCCAAACTGAGGCCATCCCCCAAGGGTACTCAAGATCAGGGTGGAGAAGAGGTTTACAGGGGCTTAAAATTCCCAAAATGTGTTGGTCTGTGGGAAGAGATTTTATCTACTAATAAGAAACAGAGAAGGTTTGGAATGTGTTTGAACAGAGTCAATTTTTTTTTTTTGGAAAAATACAAAGAAGAGGCCACAGTCTCAAGGAAATTGTGAAATAGAAGGGTCAGAAAATGTAGTGGGGAAGAGAGCAAAAGGACTTTTTGCAACACAGTCCCAAGTGTCCAGTCACAGGATCATTTTTGTTTTAGCTCGGTGATGAGAGGAGGCTGTGCTCCATTGTGTAGAGAAGTGAACTTGAAGCCAGTAGCTCGGACAGAGTTGATCAGGTTCTGGTATTTTGGGCCTCACAGTTTTCTGAACCTACTACATTGTAATTATTCCCTCAGTTTATCATGATATATTGGCTTAACTTTTCTTTCTTCTTTCACCTTCCCTCACAAGCTTGCCTTCTGCCCAGACACCAAGAAGCAAAGAATAAGTATTTTTGCGTCACCGCCAACCTAAGTGAGCCGACAAACTTTTCATTAATAGATTCTCATAAGAACCCACTGAAGTAGGTATGACTATCCCATTTTCCAGATAAGAAACTTAGGTTCATATAGGTGAGCTTTCCCATGGTGACCCAACGCATAAGAGGCAGGACTTTTTGAATATACGTCCATTTGATGCCAAAATGCCAGCCATGAGAAGTACGTGAGAACTCAGATTTTGTCACCAGAAAAACCTGTGTTCAGATTCTAACTCTGTTATGTTGTACTAAGTGTATGTTCTCAGACATATTATTTAAACTTCTACCTTCACTGTTCCTGTAGCAAAATGAAAATTATACACTTAACCACTGAACAACATAGGTTTGAGTTGTGCAGATCCACTTATACTAAGATTTTTTCCCCAGTAAATATAGCACAGTGCTATAAATGTATTTTCTCTTCCTTATTATTTTTGTTTATAAGATTTATTTATCCGAGAGAGCGATAGAAAGCATGCACACACATGCCAGGCAGGGGGCAGAGGGAGAGGGAGAATCCTGAGTAGACTCCTCATTCAGCAGGAAGCCCCACACGGGCTCAATTTCTGGACCCTGAGATCATGACCTGAGCTGAAACCAAGAGTCGGACGCTTAACCCACTGAGCTACCCCTTAACCCACCCCTCCTCTATATGATTTTAAGAAGATTCTCTCTAGCTTACTTTATTCTACGAATACAGTATATAATACATGTAAACACAAAATATGTGTTTATTGATTATTAAGCTATTAGTAAGTCTTCAGGACAACAGTAAACTACTAGTAGTTAAGTTGTTGGGGGGTTGTTAAAAGTTGTATGAGGATTTTCAACCATGTGGGCGTTGGCGCACTTAACCCCCATGTTGCTCAAAGGTCAACTGACCTAAGATCTGTAGTAGGGTTATTATGAGAATTGAGTGGGGAAAATTTTGTAAAGCTTTTAGCATAATACCTGAAACAAAGTAACAAAATAAATAATATCTATTATTACTACAAATTATAGTTATAAATTATACTGCCTCAGAACTAAGTCTGATGTTTGGTCTTGGTGGGGTTTTTAAAGATGATTTTATTAGCTTTCCACAGAGATAGGCATGGAATCATAAAGACCGTGAATAACTTAGCATAACGTTAAACGGAAGGTTGAACTACTCCTAGGAATTCACAGAAACCTCAAGTGGCAAAGTGACACTGCCCTTAACAAACTTAAAAAGTCAACTGAAGTCACAATCTACTTGGACTTAACTTCGAGGCAGTATATTTATAACTAATTATTAGTAAAATTTCCTAAAAGGAAGCATTTCATATATTACCATAGCTGATTTTTTTCAAGCTTCAGACCAGTACACATTCTTTTAAAACTTACAATCACTTCAATGTACACTTAAAACAACCTTTACTCCGGATGCAATGAATTATCCAGCTTTTCCACCATCTCTGCTTCCAATAGTCTTTCTTTTGTAGTCCTGTTTTCCTATCTTCAAGTTTAAAATTACCAGTGTTTTCTAAATGGTATTCCTCACATGCCACAAATCTTGAAGTTCTTTCTTCCCATCTAATTCTATCGCTCTGATACAGAACATCTCTGACCCCCTACATAATCACGTAGGAGTATTGGATTCATATTATAACTGGATACACACTTACTCCCCTCAATGAACTATGACCCACTTGAAGGTAGAGAAAATGTCTTCTTCATCTTCACGTCTCGTAACAGAGCTTGGAAAATTCCTTAACAGCTGCATTGAGAAAGCAGTGTAGTTTCATGTAAATTTAAAGTGAACATTTTTACTAAGACTCTATCTCTTTTTTGTTTGGTTTCCTGTAGCATTTATTTATTTATTTATTTATTTATTTATTTATTTGAGGTGGGGGGTCATATCATTTGGCGATTTTTCAGGGCTGTGCATGTAGAACCTCCCCCAAAGGGACACCTTCCTTCTCTGTGTCACTGAGGAAATGGAATGGCCCTGCTACCCTAGGCTTTCTCAAAGCAGAAACATCTGTACTGTGAATGGGGCCGACAGCATTATATCACTGAAGAATGACCAACATTTGCTTCCAAAGGAATGGCTCTAGGACAGGCATGTGTGATGCCCACATGTTACTTCCGGCAGCATCCTTTTACATGGGGGAACCGGCTCTTTTGATTTCCTTGCTCTTCTTTTCCTGTACTTAATTGTTTCTATCCTCTCTCCATCTTTCTCCCTTTATCTTCCTGTTTCCCTTTGGTGTCCTCCTGAAATTCCTGTCTTGAAACCTAGTCCCCAAGGGGATGGGATCAGGAGGTGGGCATTTGGGAGTTGGTTAAGTCATGAAGGCAGAGTCCTCATGCATGGGATTAGTGACCTTATATTGCATTAGTGACCCCAGCAACCTTCATAGCCGCTTTTGCCATGTGAAGTCATAGCAAAGCAGGATTCTCACTAGACACCGAATCCAGTGGTGCCACGATCTTGGCCTCACTGCCTCCAGAACTGGGAGAGGGAAATGTTTGCTGTTTACAAGCCACCCAGCTTGGGGTGTTCTGTGATAGTAGCCCAAAAAGACTGAGACACTTTCTGACCCTCTCTCTGTCTCAATCTCTATGCCATTTCTTCTTTCCTCTGACACCCTCCTATTTATGGTCCCCACTTTTCAGACTTCTGTTTAGGGTTAGGTCAAGTTGTTTTCTAAGATTACATGTGACACAGAGCTAACCCCCCCAAAAACTAAGAGTTGCAATGAATTAGTTTTAAACGACTGAGTTTGGGTACACTCTGAATTGAAAGAGACCTAAGTTAATTCTGGAGTTTAGCACTAAAAACCATTAGTTTGTATTGCTACAGCAACCTGTCCTATCACGTTCAGCTGAAAAGTGTAAGTAGAGTGAAGCCAGAGCCTCTGCTCTTTCCCGCAAGCCGAATTAGTGCACCCGCAGGGGAGGACCAGCTGTAGGATATAAGCCCCGGGATTTGCATCTTGGAAAAAACAGCTCTATTTCCAATGAGTTTCCCCCTCATAAAAGTGTCAAATTATCGTTCAACATTTTCGTTTTCATAAATATCATAATTAGTGAACACATTGCTATCTAGCATTCATTGTCCAAGACTTAATTTGTACTTGTCTCACCTTAATGTCCAGTTATCTCAAATACGGCCAAATATTTAAATCAGTGGTTCTCTATGTGAAATGATTTTGAACCTGAAGAGACATTTTTGCAATGTATGAAGACTTTTTTGGGGGGGGGGGTCACAGCTGGGAGAGGTCTTGAATGTGTAGCTACCACTATCTAGTAGGCAAAGACCAGGGGCGCTGCCAACCATCCCCAAATGTACAGGACAGCCCATCACAACAAAGAATTATTCATCCCAAAATATCAATAAGCCAAGACTTGGACACTCCAGCTGAAATGCCTGCTGAAACTGTGCAGACTCCACGGCATAAGTGAGTCTGTGGCAATCCTATAGAAACAATGATTGACTGTGAAGGTCTCTGTCCCTGGTGCCATTTTTAAATGCCACGTACTAAAATCAGATGCTGACTGTTGATTCTGGATTCAATCTAAGAAATATTATTAAGAAATAACTCTTGCTTCAGTGGGGAAATAATTAGTATGGTCTTTTGGGTTAGTCTTTGATACTATAATTTGAGGTCATTCTTTTAAAAACAGCCAAATCTGGTTTTAAGGTAATTCACTGTGTCTGGAGTCCTAATTATGTGTTGATTTCTTCATGCAAGCCTATTGATCTTGGCAGAGTAAGAGCTAAAAATTTAGCATTCAAGCAGGAAAAACAAATCAAAATTGGCTCACTTAACGTTTCTGTGATTGAAGGTTTGTTAACAGTTTCTCTGTTTTGCTTTGGATTTATTTATTTCATTATATTTCTTGTTTTCGCCAGTCCCTTCCTGAGTTCCAGTCTAATTACATTGCAGTCCTCAGCAGTATCCCATTACTTGAACAAAAACCGAATCTACTTTTTGCAGATAATGAATTCCAGTAGGATCATTCTGATACCCCTGAGCTCCTGGAAAATCTGACATCTTGGGTCTCTCTCTCTCTCTCTGGCTCTATTCCTTCACTTCCCTTCCAAAGAAGAGTCTTTGCCTTGTTCATTTGCATTAGGCTTACCGGGGAAGAGCACTAACCCAGGTTCCTATACCTGAGTTTTTCTCAGAAGTGGGCACATAGTAGTTCAGGAAATAACATTGCATAAGGGAGCTTTTATTTTCTGGGCTTATTCCAACTAACAAATGATGTGTTTCACTTTAATTTGGTTGAGTTTTTGTTTTCAGTGTGAATCTTACAAATAGTAGTCATCAGCAAAGTCACGGATGTGGAACTCAGGGTTCTTGGATTCTAATCCTGGCTCTTCCATTAAATTGCTGGATAAATTTGGACAACTTGATACTCCCTCAGGCTCTATTTTCTCATCTGTAAAATGGGATGGTTAGAACACTGATGTTCCATGAATGTGGCAGTGAGCAGCTGCAGAAAGATGGGATCCTGGAAGGGGAGGGGAACATCTCCCCAACATATGCCCAAGCCATGCACAGGGCATCCAGGGGAAAGAACATTAAAAAGTTTCACAGAAGTAGATGCCAATGTCTGTGTATCCAATTAAACAAGAGGCTCTGTGGCCTTCAGTTCATTAGAGCCGGAGACCTGACAATGCCTTTACCACTACCTGCTTTTCTCTTTCCCCTATAAACCCCCTCAACCCTCTCCTTTACAGATGTGATTGCACTGTGGGGACCACAGACAGGACAAGGGATCAGGGAGGAAAAGCAGAAAGAGAGAAGTACAGAAAACAAAGTAAAGCAGAAAGGGGTGGGGCCAAGTGAAACCAGCTTCTTCTGACAAGAGTCTGCAACCCTCTTCAGCCCTGAAAATCAAAAATCATACACTCAGCACTAAAGCGTACCAAATCATTTTTTTTTTTTCTTAAAGATGTGTTTGGGCCATTTGGCAAATGAGGGTTAGCTTTCATGGAAATTACATAGCTAAGAAGTCAGACAGCAGGAAAGGAGGGATGGATAAAAGGACAGAAAAAGAATTATAGGAGAAAAGCTGAATGGAAAAAAAGACAGGAGAAATTATTTTTCCTAATGAGAAATGCAAAATTTTCCACCAGACAACTACGACTCTTGGCTGAGTGGCCTACGTATCATGCGAATGAAAATGCAGGGTGGGCAGACCAGTCTGGGGTCTGTTCTGTCTCCGAAGGCACCGGGTCCACTGCAGGTCTCAGCTGCCCCCAATTCACCAGAGTGCCCTTCAGGAGGTACCCATGCCCACGGCACAGCGTCTGGAAAGAGCACAGGCCGTAAATTACAATACCTACCTTCTGTCCTCAGCTTATTGACTCTTCTTGATTTGTCATGGAAACTGTGAGGCCAGTGTCATCAGCTATTAAGGGACAGGGACAGACTTCAAGATCAATGAGGGTCCTTCATGCTGTAGCATTACATAGTTCTAATCTATAGTACTTGTCACCCTTGCTTTCCCACATTTCTTGAGCAAAATACTGATCCCTCTCTCCCAGCTTGAAGATCTGTAAGGGATTCTAGGAAACCCAGTTTGTTCAATTCCTTGGCAGTAGAAAGAAACCACCATTACAGCAAATTCTAATTTTAGGTGAACCCACCCACCTTTCAGAATGTGTCAACTCCCCCCTCCCCCGCCTCCCCGTGAAGCACGTTGACATTTTATCAGACATTCCCAAAAGAATTCCACCCAGCTATCCCCTTTGGAGTTTAGCAGGGGACAACTGATATTAGTGACAGAACACACTAGATTCTCAGAGATGGGATCTAGGAAGAGAGACAAGCAGTTCACTGCTTTCCTTTATTAAAACCTGCAAAGGAATCCCTGATTCACTAGACTAAGGAGGAGGTAAGTAAGCAGTTGCTACTCTCATCGAACTGAATTTTAAAGCCTTGGTGGCACTAACTATTTGCAATCTCGAGGGAAGACTGATAAAGAGCTGACAGAGCCTCCAAATGGCCTGCCCCCTCTGGGAGATGACTAGGATTCCAATTCCTTGGCTCAGGACCTAAAAGCTGCTAGACAAACAATCTCCCGTGTTTCCTTCCCAAGAAACGGGACAGAAAGATGGTACTAGTGGATTTTGATGACTCAAGCATAAAAAAAAGTCTCAATTGTGAGACCAAAAAAAAAAAAAGGCCTCACCGCACTCCCCCTCCCCCAGAGTAAATAATCCCTAGGACAATTTCAGAACAGCTATTTCAAGAAGATATAAAGTCAACTTCCTATTTGAAATAATTTGGGGACAAAATGTACATAGTCTACATATACGTTTAAAAAAAAGAGAGATTTGAAAATGGGATACACAAAAGGTTTTTCTTCTGAACTAACAGTTGAGACCTAGGGTTTCCATTTTGTGCTTGTGAAGGCATTCATCTAGAAAGAAAAAGAAGTTGATAAAACAGATTAAAAGTGAGAAAGTTCCTTGAGTTTACTCTTCTTTTCTAGAAACCACTAATAAAAGAGATTATGGTCAAGAGAAAGGGAGTTTAGGGAGAGGATTTCAGGAGGGAGATAGGATTGCCTAACTTAATTGCTATTTCCTTTTCTCCCCCCCTTCAATCCTGAGAAGAAAAACAAAGGTCAAATGGCTCAAAGCACCAACTCAGAAACAAAACAGGCAGGGGCAAGCTTGTTTTAAGTAAAAAAATAAAATAAAATAAGCGCCACTAGTTTTTTGCTTTTTGTTTTTTTGCTTTTTTGTTTTTATTGAGTGGCTGGGAACAGTGGGAGAAAAACAGTCCCTGTCAAAACTATTCCTGGTGATCAAGCCCAAAGATAAGGGAAAAAAAAAAACATCTTTCTTACACTTGCTTAAACTCAACAAATGTATGTAAAGCAGGCACAATGTGTCAAGGGTTTCCTAAAGCACAGTTTTAAGTAATAATTAAATTGGGAAAGAAAGATGGAGGGGAAAGGAACAGAGTTCTACAACATTAGCCAGAACTTACAAGTAGGAAAAGAGTGAGAAGTCAAGGAATCTAGTCTTTCTGTGACTTTGTCCCGCATCTGACCAGCCAGGACACCCACCGAGTAACCAGTGTGAGAAAACCCCCTGCCACCATTCAGAGATCTTTCTCCACAATATTTCATACATAAAAAACCAAGCTATTATTCATTCCACAAACATACACTGAGCATTTACATACATCTATGTACATATATCTATTTGTATGTAAATCTATATACATTATAGATGTTTGGGAAGTATAGATGCTGAGGACCAACTCAGACCTACAGTACCTAAATCCCTCATTTTAAATCATATTTTTCATGCCCAGATGATTAATAATAATCCTTTACCTAATAATCATCCCAATCTGGAAACTCCCTCTTTGGGAGATACAAAAGTGACTAAGATAGTTCTTTGATGTCAAGTTCACATCACTGATAGGCAAATACATAAATTCTGAAAGAACAAAGTTCAAAATGAAACATGAGAGGAAGAGATTCCTCGCTGTGGACATTCAAAGGAGGCAGAAAGGGTGTCCCTTTTTTTTTTTTTAAAGATATTATTTTTTTGACAGAGAGAGATCAGAAGTAGGCAGAGCAGCAGGCAGAGAGAGAGGAGGGAGCAGGCTCCCTGCTGAGCAAAGAGCCCGATGTGGGGCTCGATCCCAGGACCCTGAGATCATGACCTGAGCCGAAGGCAGAGGCTTTAACCCACTGAGCCACCCAGGTGCCCCAAAGGGTGTTCTTGTGAGAGTTGAAAGGGTGTGAAGGAGAGCCTCACAGAAACAGGTGTATTTGTGTCACGACAGTTACAATTTGAATATGTTCAGAAGGAGGAGGAAAAAAATCTACTATCAAATTAATAATAAGAAGAAACAGGTCTCCATTGTTTTTTGAGAAACAGGCCCTGTCCTGAGTAGCTTACATAAATCTTCTCTTAAATCTAACCTAAATCAATCAGGTAAGTCCTATTATCTCCATGTTACACATGGAGAAAGCAAACCTCAGAAAGTGTAGGTCATTTGTTCACGGTCAGCCAGAGACTGAAGAGGTAAATTTCAGTTCTAGATCTATCCCAAGCCAGAACCCACCTGCCTCCTAAAGAATAAACAAAACCCAGGTATGCAAAAGTAGCAGATAGAGAAGACCAAGCAGCCATGGTTCCATCTGGCGGGAGGGGGTTGAGTGGGGAAGATATCCCGGGAAGGGTACAGGGGAGGCAGGATCTGGATGCTGCATTCAATTATGTGGGCTGCATAAGGCAGCATGGAGAAACCACTGAAGATTTCTGAGCAGAGCATACCATGATGAAAGTTCTATCTTGGGCTTTGGGCTATGAATCATGAGTTATGTTTTACAATCTGAAATGATAAAAATCGAGGTTTGAAGAGTCTCACCCTGCATTTAAACAGAAAGGCATGTCTAGGAACCCGGTGGAACTACTGCCTCATCGCTGTCCAGACAAATTCCCAACATGCCCATTCTCAAGGAATATTCTACAGAGCAGAGTTAGAGATAAATGCAATGAGTCTCTGTTACGCCACAGGACAAGGACCTACTCATCCCTGGAGCTGTCCAAATCTGGCAGAAGGAGAGCCCTGGGGATTGCAGCATGCCCTGGGACCTGAGGTGACCTGGCGGGGCATTGGGCACAGCACAGACATGGGCATCAGTTATTGGCAAAGGCCAGACTCCCAAATATTAGTCCTGGGCTCCTTTCATCAAATCATGTTGGCTCCGCCATTAAATATGTAACACTGAATAAGCCCCCTTCCCTCACCGGCTCTCCCTTTTCTCATCAATGAAATGAGAAATTGAACTTGTCGGGACTCGGATTTCATAATTCTCAATACGTTTTCCTCTCCGACACACCAGGAGAAAAGATCTGCTTCCATCGGTGGCTCAGTAACTGGGGTCCGGTGGAAGAGCAGCAGCTCCCAAGAGCTTCTACAGCTGGGAGATCCTAACACAGGAGTAACTGTGCTTCCTTATCTCTAGGAAGCCCACTAGTTCTGACCATATTACAGGATTCATAGTTTTCAAACTCTGGCTGCAAACTCCTCACTGAATTCAACGTGGCCCAGGAGCATCTTTTTCAAGTGTAAACTGGATCACAGAGGTCCAAGGTTATTCAACAACATGAGGGGCCGTGCTCATATCTGAGCACATCTGGGGAACTCCACATTCTATCACTGGGGAGTAAACACTTCTGAATTCAGACTTGTCAGAGCCTGACAGCACTTTGTTGTTATTTGAGAGCTTTGTTTTACTCTCAAAGGATGGTGTCTGCGCGCATGGGTGCGTGCACACATGCATGTGTTTATGATTAAGATTCCCAGGAAGCCAAGAAGAGACTGAAATTGTGGAGGTCTTAGGAAAGGGGAGGGGAAGTAGCATGGTACACTTTATTACACGTTCACAGAGACACTCCTACAAACTCAACCATCAAAAGTGAGTTTCCAGGGCGCCTGGGTGGCTCAGTGGGTTAAGCCGCTGCCTTTGGCTCGGGTCATGATCTCAGGGTCCTGGGATCGAGTCCCGCATCGGGCTCTCTGCACAGCAGGGAGCCTGCTTCCCTTTCTCTCTCTCTGCCTGCCTCTCTGCCTACTTGTGATTTCTCTCTTTAAAAAAAAAAAAAAAAAAAAAAAAAAAAAAAGTGAGTTTCCAAAGAAATACAAGTATCTCCTCCTTAAGAGATTATCAATTATATAGATGCAAGAAGCTTTGCTTACTAGAAGATACTCTGTTCTTAGGAACACTGCTGGTCAAACAGAAATTAGGACATGGGTTCAAATATTTTGGGGAGAACTTGCTAAAACTATGTTGCTTCATCAGATCACACCCAAGAGTTCACCCACAAAGGTGCCCATGAGTAACTAATTCCTATAACCAATTCACTGCAAAAATTTGAGGCATCTCAAACCTATAGCTTTACCTTCTTTGACCTCTGATCAGGGGACTGAAGCAGAATGACTGATCTATGTAACATTAACAGTGATGTAAGCTTAATTACAGAACTAGAGAAACCCACATTTTGAGAGTTACCTCATGGTTATTTGTTTTTATAGGACTGGAGAAGAATATTCATTTCTTCTCCAGACATGAGAAAGGAAAATCTCCCCAAAATGTGTGACAGAACTATGAGCAGGAGTGCCAACCTTATACCGGAGACTCTTGGGAAGACCATGCTAACAGGACCAAACTCAACTACCCACATTCTATCCTGGGAACTGGCTCAGGATGTCTTCTGCTGTCAGATACTTAAAGTCTCCTCCATCTCTGCCACTGACTGATTCTCTAAGACCACCGAAAATTAGGCCATTCATCCAAAAAAAGATCAGATTTATACCTAATGCATGGTTTAGCAAATTCATCAAGAAGCAAAAAATATCAGAAGACAAATCCTTGAAAGATTCAGGCTTGATCCTTATTTCTTACCCAAGATATTAGTCTAGCGTACCTTGGACCCTTGGCCCTAGCACTGGGCTTTCAGAGTTCGTCTCAGTTGTAATTTCCTGAACTCCACAAACAACTGCACATGTCCATGGTGTCCTTCCCACAGGAGCACAGACCATGTGGGACGGTGTGCATGTAGATCTGTACCTGGTGTGTATATCCGCCACCCTAGAAATGCAGCCTGGCCTATTGGCTAATGCTAGGGGAGGCCAACCCACAAAGCTGCCACTTTAGCAGGTGTGGAGGAGACACTGACCCATTGGCATAAAACCCAGAAAGTAGACAGTATGAGAGAAAGTATAAGTTCAGAGCAACATGGATTGACAGAGGGGTGTTTCCAGAAGCACAGACTGAATTCTCTCTGTTGAAGCATCCAGATAGATCTTCAAAATTGTAAATGTGGATAAAATACCAATATACACAGAATGCCTCCTGACACTAACTTCAGGTGGGCCGAACACACACACACACCCAAAAGAGAATATTGGGCATCTGATGTCAATTAACTCACTCCAATGCTTACCTCCAGGAATTGGAAGTTGCCTAGTAAAGGAGGCACAGTCAGCACTTTGGGTACTTTTAGGGAGACTGACTCATAGAGATCCACTTCTCCCACCACACCTTCTCTTTAACTTTTGATCTTTACTGCTTTGTAGGCTCAGGGGAGAGTAGAGGATAACAAATTTGTTCCAGAGCAAGTCAACTTTTAATTCTGCTTTATGAGGATGTTTTCTTGTAAACTTCAGAGAAAAGGTGCAGAGTAGAGTGTAGGAGGGATGGGGAGGTGAAGAAGGAAGAGAACCTGGGGTGAGGTTAGACCGAGAAATGAAGCGACATGAGACCTTACACTAAACCCACCTCTGCCCACATCTCAGGAATTAGTGCTGAATGGGTACTTGAAGCATCATTTTATCAATGCAGGCCCCTTTTCAAGAGGCAAGTTGATGCCCAAGGAGCTACAGGCTTGCGCAGGTTCCACCTAGTGTTTGTTACCGAGCCTGGGCCACCAGATACCCAGAAGCACAAACGCGGGACAGGCAGGTCCGAGGAGACCCACCCTGAAAGGTTAATGAGCAGAGCGCGGGCTCCGGGACTGGGGCGGTGGCGAGGGCTCTAGAGAGTGTCCGGAGTCGCAGGGGGTTAGCGGTGCGCTCTGCGTACCTTGATGTAGGCCCGCTGCAGGTAGTTGTAGGGCACTCTGCGCTGGAAGTCGCTGCGCACATCCTCGCTGACGCGGTGGCGGGACACGGGGCCCCCCAGGCGCTGGCTCTGGCAGCTGCGGTAGCAGCGCGCCCGCTCCAGCAGCGCGCGGAAGAACGGCAGCTCGGCCGCGGGGCCGGCGCCTGGGGGCGCGAGCGGGCGGCGCGCGGCGCAGTGGCGGGCGCAGCGCGCTCGGACCTCCCGCAGGCGCCGGTGGCTGCGCAGAGCCGCTTCCAAGTCGCGCACCGCCTGCTCGTAGTCCTCGCTGTAGTAGGCGGCCACGCCGCTGGCGTAGAGCAGGTCGAAGGGCTGCAGAGGCCCGGGCTCACGCTGCTGCTCGGGGCGCGGGCTGTCAGGGGGGCCGCCCCACAGCGGCGGCGGGAGCAGCAGCAGCAGCAGCGGCAGTAGCGGCGGCGGCGGCAGCGGCGCCCAGATGCGCTCCCGCATCCTCCGGCGCGGAGAGGCGCGGGACGGCCACGCTCCCAGACGGCTCCCGGCACCTGGCGTCAGGGTCGCGTCTCCCACCTCCGCGGTGAGAGCGCCGGCCCCGCCGCGATCCGGCTGCCCCGCGAGCCCCAGGTGACCGGCAGCGCTCAGCGGACTGAGAGGCGGAGGCCGGGTCGGCCGGCTGCTCTTAAAGGGACGCCCACAGCTCGCACGCTCCTCCTGCTGCCCGAGCCTCCGCGAGCCGCTCGCCGGCGCTCAGCGCGCCCTGCAGGCCCGGACCGCGCCGCCCGCACGCCGGGCGCAGCACCGCCCTGTGCCAGCCGGAGAGCGGGCGCTGCTTGAGGCCAGCCCAGGGCGAGAGGTTTCCACGTGCCCTCCCTTGCGCGTGGCAGAATGGACGGAAATACTCCCTTTATAAAACCCGACTCAGCGAGGTTAGGAGTCTCGTTAGGACTTTCGTTAGGACTCACACATTTTCTGGAATCGGTGCATGACCTCGCAGTTCGCAGAGCCCTTCACCTTTAGGGGAAGCACTGAAGCTCCATCTCGGGCTGGGAGGAGGGCACCAGGGGCGGAGGCTTGAGGAGAAAGGCAGGCGATGTGTTCAGTGTATAGAACTGTAAAAAGGCGAAAGAAACTACTCAAACCTGGGCCTGTGGAATCAAAAGCTTGCCGCTCCTTCCCTTAGCAAGGGTCCCTCCCTTGCCTTCGCACCCCATTTTGCAGGGGTGTATGTGTCTGCATTGGAGCAGGGGTAGAGGCGTAGACCTGGGCATAGACCCTATCACAGGACCTGGGGAACCTTTGGAAGACGGCGAGACTGTCCTTACAGTCTGCCTGTTAGTGTACCAACTGTGTGCCTTTGTGCAGTGAGTCTCCGTTTCCGCATCCCCTATGAGACAAATACCTCAACACATCAAATGGTTTTCAGATAGAAATTCTTAATCTAAGAGTTAAAGAGGCAATTCAAAATCCCAGTATCCCTGGACGTAAACAATGAGCATCAATCTAGGGATGAGAATGCTGAAAGAAACGCTTGCCAGACTTCAACACAACTTTCGCTGGAGGCTTTCATGTTCTTCTGCTTCTCCTCTCCCATAAATACCATCTGAGCCACGGTGTTCCCCTCTTTCCTGTCCCTTGGCTCCAGACTCTCACAGAGATTCCGGAGAGCTTACTCACTGGACCCTTGACTCTCCAACCTGCCTCCTGAAGGCATTCCTGTGTTCTAGTGCCTGTGGCAATTTCCCCAAAGTCTCCTTGGCCACTGGGATGTTGAGCAAGAGGGGAGGGGGATGGGAAAGAGTCACACATATCAAGTAGTTGGTGTGAATGTTCAAAAAAAGTCTTTCCTGTGGAATCCCTATTATACTAAGGAGGTTGCTGGGGTTTTATGCACATGCTTTCATTCATTTTGTTGGGTTTGACCACTCTGACCATGAACAGCCTTGGCTTTGCAATTTCAAGGGACACCAAAGAATCATGCTGTTATTATTTTTCTCCACCAAACCTCACTCATTCTGGCTCATCTCACTGATGGAATAGCTCCAGTTTGGAGCTGAGCATGTACTGAAAGTTTTGAATGTTCAGTATGCCAGAATTTGTACTTGGGTCATCCGCCCAGACGTTTCCTCTAGAGATTCTCTCTCTTTTCAGATAAGACTCAGAGTCCGGAGTTATCAGTGCACTTGTGGAAGGTTTTGAAGCACACTAGTCTAGGAAGTCTTCCTGTGTGACTGGAGATAAAGTGCCAGGAGGCTTTGCTATAGATATCCCTACATTTGGTGTCATGTCCACATCATTTTATAAAACGTCAGTTAAATTCCTATCTTTGGATGCCTACTCTCAATTAGATATTCTAGGGGAAGGGAGAGATGACTAAGCCAGGGTTCTTTCCCCTGGAAGCTCATAGTGTTGCATAGGAAGGAGACAAATTGCATATAGGTGACTATAGCACAAGGTAGTGAGTAAGGGACAGGCAAGGCGAGGTAAGGAGAGACAGGTAAGGGGCTACATGAACAGCAGGGAACTACTTAAGGAGACTCACAGAAATCCCAAATATGAAGAAATGTTATACATAAGATATTAACCAGAGAGAAGGGAATACCTTGTTTGTTCTCATGACAGTTACAAGTTCACTATGTTGGTTTTAAATAAAGGTAAGAAGTTTTCATGATATTTATAAATGTGACATGATATTGATAAGCAATTTACCAGATTCCTTGGTCAGTTTTCTACACAAGACTGACCATAAAAGACCCCAGTGCCAACACTTTCAGGAGCCCTCTCACTCAAGAGGTTTTTTTTTTTTTTTTCTTTCCTTTCTGTTCATGTCTTCACTTAAGAAACTTTCACTTCACTTTTTTCCCTTCGTGTTCATGAGATTCATTTTTCATATTGGTGAGACAGTAGAATGTGGTACATGTTAGATTCAATTCAAAGTAGTATGGAAATGCAGAAACTGCAAAGATAGCTTCTAATGGAAGAATTTAGGAAAATTGGGGGAAGCTCTAGTATTGGCACAGAGTCAAAAGCTTAAGAGTCTGTAGCCATACCAGACATCCTACTGATCCCCCAAACTGGCCATTTTCAAACTTTGTACATATCTTTCTTCCTTATTTCCCTCTATAAAAATCCTACACGACTTTATAGGAAGCATTTCATTGACATCTCAATATTGCTTGAACACTGGAATCACCTGCAAAGGGCAGAAATACTGCTATCTGGCTCTCAGATTCTGACTTAATTGGTCTGGGGTATGGTCTCAGCATTATATTTTGGGGTTTTTGTTTGTTTGTTTTAAATTCCCTCAGTGACTCTAAGATGAAACCGAGATTCAAAACCACGAGTTTAGTGTAAATACCATAGCCCAAAGAGTAAGCCTATGGGTCAGGACCTCAGGTGCCATGGAGGATTGATGTGTCTGAGACATGCCGCCCCTCAGATACCTCCTCCCCAAGGAGGACAATCTGATCTGCCTTGTAAGGCTGGGTCAAAATAAGTGTTCATGACCATAAGGCAATAAGAGCCACGAAGGATGGAGAAGTTGATTCCAAGCAGTGCTCTGCCCAGTGGCATCAACCTGTATTTGAAAGGCAGTCCTCCCTGGGTCTCTCATACTTCTACACATCTATACGTCTTGCCTGGTGTACCAAGAATGTAATTTCTCTTTACCTGGGCCATTTCTTGGACAATTGAGTTGCACCTCAGCATTTCTGACTCACTAAGTCTGGGATGGATCCTAAATATGTGTGTTTCTAACAAATCCCTTGATGACTGGTTCTTTCCTTCCTTCCTTGAACTCTGAAAGTTCCTGAGGCACTTTGCGCAAAATCCTAGTCACTTCATCAGTACGATTCCTCATGAACAGTGGCTCTCAAATTTTGTTGTGTATCTAAAAACTAGTAAAAGGCACAGAGGCCCTGGCTTCTTAAAGTAGAATCATGTATGGCCCTTCATGTTTCTACCACATTCCCCAGGGCTCCTATAGTCACCCAGATTTGAGAAGCACTGCTTTAGTTAGCAATTCTTCCCTCTACCCTCCAGGAAACCCTATTGGTTGCCACAGCTAGGGAAGAGGAGTACAGGTGTACTAATGGCAGCTAATGGATAAAAGCCGGGCATGATGCTAACCATCCCACAATGAACAGGAGTGTCCCCTACAATAATTATCCAGCCTCAAGTATCAACAGTGCTCAAGTTGAGAAACACTGTGGTAGAATACAGCGTAAGCACTGCAAATCTTAATCAGTTTCCTTATATTACAAATGAGGAAGCTTAGGCCCATGGGTCACACAGATTGACAGTGGCAGGAGGAGATGAATCATTTTACATACTGAAATGTCAAACATGCACGCTTCACGGGCATACATGGAGCACTGGATGATGGTAGCTTTGTGAGATTTTTAGAAAGAGAAAATAAATAAAAATGCAGGAAAGTAATAAAAAAGACAGTGTGGAAAAGGGAGCCATTGGAAGTGGCAGATGTTGGAGTGTCTGCTAAGATGGATATGAACAGGGAGAGTGCAATTTTGCTTTTGTTCCTCATTCCTTACAAAGTCAGAGAACAGCCAAAGCACAAGAGAATCCATCCAAAAGCTTTAAAAGGATTCAATCACTTCCTTTTTTTATTATATTTGGAATGAATCTTGACAGAAGCTTGAATTTCCTTTCGACTTCTGTTTGCAAGTCAACAGCATCATAGTACCCACTTGCTTTAGGGAACCTCCAGCAGGAAGGAATTCAGAAAAGAGGAGATCCTCAGGAGTTTCTTTTTTTCTCTAAATTTTGCATAGTTTTCAAAGCTGACTTCTCTCCTTCCTTCAAAATTTTTGTGGAACAATAAAAAGTGTCCTCAGACTTTAGCAGTAGACTTAATCAACACTTTCCATAAGCAAATCTAATATTTTCTTATTTTGATCATGTGTAACCAGGGGTCTTGTTTTCCCCAAACATTTTTGATTCCTTTAAAATGAAAAGAATAATTCTCACTGTGCAACAACCAAACCCTGTTCAGCTGCTGTTGATGCTGGCGACAAGGGAGCTGTTTGGAAGACTTTTTTCTTAGGCAAATAGGATCATCTGAAGACTTTCTTTTCCCCTCCAAATAAATTAGTGTGAGAGGCAAGCCACCAACAATCTATCAGTGTAAGAAAAAAAAGGGGAGGGGGTACGCCTGGGTGGCTCAGTGGGTTAAAGCCTCTGCCTTCAGCTCAGGTCATGATCCCAGGGTCCTGGGATGGAGCCTGCATGGGGCTCTCTGCTCAGCAGGGAACCTACTTCCTTCCCTTCCTCTCTCTCTCTGCCTACTTGTGATCTCTGTCTGTCAAATAAATAAAATCTTTAAAAAAAAAAAAAAGAAGGGGGTGCTCTGTGGGACTTTTTTTTTAGAAAAATTAATATTTAACTTACATTTAAAATCAAACAGGAGTTGCCACATTCCAGGACTGTCTGTTCCCTTCCAATTCCCTTAATAGCTCTGTCCCTATGCTTACCTTAATTCCTAATTGAGCTCTGCAATTCCAAATCAAACAAAACACTGTAAACACTCAGTCCGCACACTGCTGTCATGGAGGCATTCTAAATTCCTTCCTCTGGAGTCTAGCATTTTAGTTGAACAAGAAAAAAGGGAAATAAGAATGCTAATTATTCTCAAAATAATTTAAGCTAAAAACACAATTCAGACTGAAATCCAGAGAGTTGGGTATATCCTGTGTGCTGGGTGTTAGGCCAGTTCTTTTCACAAACATTTTGACATGTCACTTTCAAGGCTCTTTTTGAGTAAGACATTAGTATTATAATTTTACCAGTGAGAAAAATAAGACTTATAAAAGAAGAATGGCTTGCCAAAGACTGCCAGCTCACAAGTTACAGCACCAGGACCGAAGCCCATTTACTGTCTTTCCTGCTGTATATTGTGTTGCCTCTCCCTACTCCTCAAAAATCTTCATAGTTCCTGTCAAAAATCTGCTTTGGTTAAACTTGTACAAAGCACATTTTTTCTTTAGTCACCAACTTTGTTGTGTTACTCATTCACCTAGAGTCACAGACTCATACAATTTTTTTTTTCCAAAATAAATATGGACATAGATGTGTGTGTTTGTGTAAAATCTAATATATTAGACAGAGGCCGAGTATGACCCTGATGACACAATGCATCTAGTAATAGTCATGACTGTTAAAGTAATTAGGTCATAATTCATTCCTATGGAAGGGTTCCCAGATCACTGTGTGGCACTCCAAGAAAATCCTACTCATGAGAAATTCTGGGAGAGATTACTCTGTATGTATGGGTGATCCATTATTCTGAGATTATCCTCATGTCTTGCCTATCTTTGAGAACCTCTTACCATCTCCTTCTCTGAGTTCTCCATAGAAGGGGCTCCTTGATTCCTCATTTCAGGCTCTGGTCTGCTGTAAACTCTTGAGACTAAGTCTGGGCCCAGTCATGCCTAATCCAGGGGAGGTTTTCTTCTCCAACGAAAAGTCAGCTCACTTTCTCCTACTGTCCTGCTGTGCCCTTGAAATCTAGTTTAGAAACTGAATCTATGTCTTCTGCTGTTGGGATATTAGGATTGATGATTAGTCAATTCTCCAACTTCAGTTTTAGAACCACTTGAGTAGATGCAGAAATGGAAGCAAAAAAATATCCAAATATTACCTTGATCGCTGAAATGCAGGTTTGGAGAATATGGGTTTAATATGCAACAAATGGTCTATTACTTTTGCCACCACACCCTTAAATCAAATTTACCTGCCTACCCCCAGCTAGGGAACTTCTGAAGCATACCCTAAAAGTGTCTGCTACAAGACAGGTGAGGAAAATAGGGACTCACCTCCAACATTCTACTTACCTAATTAGAACAATGATAAGCCAATTTCTCCAACCTTATGGTAGCCTCTGGATCATCTTCTACTGGGATCACAGGGAAAAAAAAAAAAAAAGAGCCAAATATTAAGGCAATAAAGCCTGAGCTATATAGAGCCCCTAATTCTAGAGTTAGGTGCCTGCCTCTCTCATTATTTTAGTCTGTTTTATCTATACGACCATTTACTTCCTTTAGGACATTTCTAACTGGTCTAACCATTATGACTGGTCAGACCTGTGGTACCTTGCATGCTAGCATCCCCACTTCTCTGGATAGCATCTAGATGTGCCTCTACAAGGACTGTTGAGCCTCTTCTGTTCTGTTCTCTAGTATCTGGTTATCTGGTTAAGTACAAGCAGCTCATCTGACCTGCTGTAGGATAAGGCCTCTCCAAATCTCAAGAAGACATATAGTTCCTCCCTGCCTTAGGCCCAGAAATCTCAGCACCTCATTAACAGCCTTGCCGTGGCACATCTAGGATAAATTGCTTGTGAGATAATAAAAGATATCATATATACATTTTTTAGTGTGTGTGTGTGTGTGTGTGTGTGTGTATTAAAATCAGTGCCTCATCTTTTACCAAAATCTCTTTTATAGACACAGAGATTAACAACCCATCTGATTCATTATCAACTATAGAGTAAAAGGAAATTAGATGGAAAGAAAACTGCATATATATATATATATATATATACACACACACACACACACACAAACATATATATGTATATATGTGCATATGTGTATATTTTCTCATATATATATGTATATGACAAGAAGGTTGGAAAGAAAGAAAAATCGTTTTTCTTTATTTTTGGATAAAGAAACTGTTCTTCACAGAAATTTTCAAACTGATCCAAAAAATACTTGGTAGTCAAAATAAAATTATCAAAGCTGAAATACCAAAAGTATATCTTAAAATTGATTTTTTTTTTTTTTTTTGCTTATCATCATGATTTTAAGGGGTTCCTTCAAAAACATTGGCAGTACCCTTATAAAATCAACAATGTGTCTCTGCTGGAGAACATGTCACTCATAATGCCTGAATACTTTAGATTCTGACTTCACTACTCATTTTAACTCCCTTGAAAATAGATTCCAGCTTCCTGATTACCTGACCACCTGTTCCTCCTCACCAGCCTGGCTGAGTTCCTGCCTGTGGTTTCTTTCACCATGCTGTCCTATCTCCAGCCCACTCCCGCTGTGTTCACTTCCAAATTACCTTTCATTTGCAGTAGCTGACCAAGTTCAGATTGTCCAAATGGAAACGTACTCAAAGAGATATCTCATCATCATTCTCTTAGTCTCCTGGGAAGAAAGAGATTTACTAGATCTCAACACCAAGTCTGTGTTTTAGAAAATGCTATTTGGATGAGTGAACAAAATGAATGAACTTGAATTTCAAAACAGACATGCACATAAAATAAGCTGGCACAGGAAATCAGAATATCCTCCATCTCCTTATGACTCTGCCATCAACTAATTGTGCTATTGTGGGCCTCTTTAACCCCCATCAGTGAAGGAAAGTATAGAGCGAGAGCTATGAAATCCCAGAGCTCTAAGTACGCTCTGCTTCTTATTGTAAAAATACAATGTCATCACATTTCTCATAGTCCCTCAAAGCATTCCTTCCCATCTCCCCACATCTATTTCTGAGAGAAACTTAAACTTCGGTTCCCAAGCAAATTTCCAAGCTCCCTGGGGGTCATTAAAAGTCTCAGCTTACTGAGAGCTTGTTGATTTTGCCTAGAAATATCAGCCAGCCTCAGCCAGTAGAGCAGGAGACTGGCGTTATTGTTTTGAGACAACCCGTAGCATAGTAACAACTCCAGGCACCGCAGAGTTGATCCATATGCCCCAGCCTCCTGCGCAACCTCCCGCTCCGTCTGTCTCGCACGTGTATTCCCCTTCTGCCCTCTGTTTTCACCCATAGGAAGGAATCATGAAGAGGATTGAGGAAAAATAAGGAGTAGAGGGAGAGCTACCTTTCATTCCCACCACACTTGGTAAATGCAGAAGGTAAGAAATAGATGCAGCGATAAAGTGGCTCAAGTGGAAAAAAAAAACAAAACAGAACAAAACAATAAATAATTAGTCAAATTGATATCTTAAATCATCTTTTCCACTGAATCTGACTCCTTTACCATGGCGCAGAGTTCAGAATATAAGCAGTTAAGTGACCTGGGTTTATGATTTATTTTCAGCAGAGGACAGGACAATTTATATTTAAAAATTAACATTATCTTCAAACCACTTTCAAACTTTTAATAATTACTTTTAAGGTACAGTAAAAAAACACACATCTATGCTTAAAAACTTTTTGGATAACTCTCCCCTCTTACTTAATGATGGAAGTTGTATAAATAAAATCTATTTATTTTATAAATATACAAAATTTTATATAAATATAAAAATTTATAAATAAAATCTCCATTCCCCCTCCACTTCAATCTCAATATACCCACAAGAAAACTTTTTGGATAACTCTCTCCTCTTACTTGATGATGGAAATTGTATAAATAAAATAAATAAAATCTATAAATAAATAAATAAATAAGACCTATTTATTTTATAAATATATAAAATTTATTTATTTTATAAATATATAAAATTTTATATAAATATAAAAATTTATAAATAAAATCTCCATTTTCCTCCCACTTCAATCTCAATATACCCACAAGAAAACATGGATTGCTAACTTGCATTTGGCATCTGAAAGACTGCCAGACCTTAGGCTCTACCACACAAACTGTAATCCTAGGCTGATTTGTTAAAATAAACATGAAAGAAATTGTATAGTCAACTTCCTTCAAAGGAGGAAGTTGGGATGGCACACGCTGATCCATTTTGACACCAGTGTTTTGGGAAGAACTTGTAAAGATATTTTGCAAATTATTTTATAATAATTTTTAACAAAAAAGAACCTTCCTTAACCTATTTCCCAGAATCAACTTCACGTGACATAGATGTTTCCTGAAGTCAAGTGTACACTCAAAAGATAAAGAATTCCCCTCATTAAAAATATTGCTGTGACTGAAGTCGATCTTCTAAGGAGGCAGAGGTGTTACTTTTGATTCAAGAGTGCTCATTTCAGGATTGCCTGGGTGGCTCAGTCAGTTAAGTGGCTGCCTTTGGCTCAGGTCATGATCCCACTGACATCCAGTCCCACATTGGGTCCCTTGCTCAGCAGGGAGCCTGCTTCTCTTTCTGCCTCTGCCACTGGGCCTGCTTGTGCGTTCGCTTTCTCATTCTCTCTCTCTCTCTCTGACAAATAAATAAATAAAATCTTAAAAAAAAAAAAGTGATCATTTCAGGGCTGTCTGTGTGGCTCAGTCAACTAAACGTCTGCCTTTGGCTCAGGTCATGATCCCAGGGTGCTGATGATGAGGGAGCAGGAGGCTGGCTGAGGAAAAAGCAAAAGCTGGCACCTGCACCCCCCTCCACCTGCTCCTCTTGGTAATATGTGTGACATTCCTCAGGCACCCCTGACTGCCCTAAAAGAAAAACAAATAGTTAACTTGCAGAGATCACAATCCTGCAAGACAGGAGTCTCCCTTGGTTTACCAATGTCCTAGAGATTTATAACAAAGAAGCTATCTTAACAATAGCTCAATTTCCAGAGGCAAATAACTCAGTTCCTCAAGGCCTAAATAAGGTTAAATTTCTTTTAAACCCAAATCTCACTAACAAGGACACTTGATAGGAGAAATATGAAACTTTATCTCTAGATCTCCAAGATAGTGTCGAGAATCATTCCCAAGCATATGGCCTACTGATATATATCTAAAGGGTCTCACAAGAAGATGTTTACTACTAGTAATAAATAACCTTTCTCTCAACAATAGCTAGCCCCTCAAGGTCCTGGAGACCTTGCTTCCAAAATTCCTTAGAGACTAACATCACCCCCCCTTGTTCTCACCTACCCAACTCCTGTGTATATAATCAGCCACTCCTCAGGGTAATGGGGCAGCAGCTCTTCCTGCCCATGGGTCCTGTCCTCATGCTTTAATAAACCACCATTTTGCACCAAAGATATCTCAAGAATTCTTTCTTGGCCATTGGCTCCAGACTTCACCCCACCGAACCTCACCTATGTTCTAGAACTTCATCACTGAGATGAGTCCCACATCTTTCTCCTTGCTCAGTGGGGAGTCTGCTTCTCCCTCTGCCTGCCATTCCCCCTACTTGTGCTCTCTCTCTCTGACAAATAAATCTTTAAAAAAAGTCCTTAAAAAAGCGGTCATTTCATAGACAATAATAATCACTGTTTTTCAGAAAATAACATCACTTCAATTTTTGTAGCACTTCATCATTTTAAAAGCCCTTCCACACATCTAGGATGACAGATATTATCTCCCCACCTGGTCTAGACTCCTGGGTATTCCCTGTATAAGGACTTTGGCTTATACTGCCAAGTGGAAGATTCAAGATCTCATTCATCCACAGAACAGATTTTGGCAAACCAACAACAACTTGCTCACCCATACCCAGAGACTAGATATTTCAAACTTACTGGTCCTTACCCCTTTTCCACAATTCCATCTGATATCCCTCCATATTGAAAACTTTAGCTAGGAAGGAAACAATCTGATTAAAGCAATGCATTTAACTTTCTAGAGGTATTGTTGCACATTGAGAAATAAACTTAACCAAAACATTTCTCAAATTTCAGGATATATGAAATAATTTCTGTTGAATGTACCTTTCCTCTATTTTCCCCCTCATTTCATTCCTCATATACCCACAGGAAAGCAATACCAGCAAACTTCTACACTCTCCGTGGAAAAGACTGCCAGACCTCAGATTCTATCACACAAAATTTGAAATTCTCTAGAGATCTGCTTCTGTATCATTGTAGGCTAACAGATGAAAACAGGAGTTAATCCTTGTATTACATTTGCTGCCTCATTTAATTGGTAAAACCTACATCCCTTTCCTGGGAAATTATATCATATAATACAAAGGCTTTCTGACAAGTCTTGAAGATACTAAGGGCCAGGGTTAATTTTTTTTCTACAGTGGCATCTTCTTAGGAGGGCTTCTTATCTGACATTGTAAGGACAGAAAAATGAGGACAAATTATGTATTTACCCATAATCTCTGTTCTTTTTCCCATGAATGTAGATCAAATCTTCTCAAATTATACTGATAATGAAACAGATCAGAGCCAAGGATTTTCCTTATCCTCAATCCCACAGTTAACCCGGAACTAAGTCAATGAATGAGATTCAGTGCTTAGCTTTCTGATGTTGTGAACCAAATCACACAGCCTCCCACTTCCATGCATATACAAACTAAACACAATGGAAATTCAAAAAAGGTTCAGGGATGGACTCTGAACAATAGTTTTATACCCAGATGGCAAATTGGAGAAACTTGAGACAACAAAGACAGAGCCACTGGATAGATCTGACTGAATTGTTTTTGAAACCCCAGAGATAAGAGGAAGTATCTCTTTATCTCAAGCCTCTCCTCTCAATCTCCTTTGACTTCTCTCATCTTCTATCATTAAATCCACCAATATCCACCTAATTGCTCAAACCAAAAAACTTAAAATTATTCTTGAGATCTACTTTTCTTGGTCTATTCAAAATTAAAAATGTGTCTTTAATTCACCCCTTTGCTCTTTAGTCCAGGTCACCACTCAAGAGCAAACCACCATCATCTCTCATTTGGTAAATTGCAGTGGTCTTCTTTCTGGTCTCCAGCTTTCATGATCGTACACTACCAATTTGTTCTTCATACAACAGCTAAAATGATCTATTAAAATAATGTAAATATGATCATGGCATTACCCAGCTTAATATTCTTCAATGATGTCCCACTGTAGTTGAGATAAAATACAAAATCCTTGATTTTTCTACAGATCAATGCATGATCTAGCCAACCCCAAACTTAACCCTAATGCTCGCAATTTTTTTCCTACTTATTGTTCTATTTTTACAGAACACGTTTTACTTTCTTAACTCTCTCCAGATTTCAGATGTCTTCCCTATAATTCTCTCTTTCAAATTCTCCTCCATTCCTAAGTTATTAACTTAAATGTTTCATTCTTAGATGGATTTTTGCTTCCTTTTTCCCCCATTGCCTGAATGTATTCTTTTTTCTTCACAATAAAATTTATCTTAATTATTTTTTTAATTTAAATTAAATTAGTCAACCTATAGCACATCATTAGTGTTTGGTGTAGTGTTCAATGGTTTATCAGTTGGGCACAATATCCAGTGCTTATCACATTATGTGCTCTCCTCAGTGCCCATCATCATGAATTGGGTATTCATCCTTTCTGATGGCTGAGTACATTATTATTTCATTGTATATATGAACACATCTTCTTTATCCATTTGTCTGTTGAAGGGCATCTTGGCTCTTTCTACTGTCTGGTTATTGTGGACGTTGCTGCTATGAAGACTGGGGTGCATATGGCCCTTTTTTTCACTACATCTATATCTTTGGGGTATATACCCAGTAGAGCAATTGCCAGATCAAAGGGTAGCTTTATTTTTAATTTTTTGAGAAATCTCCACACTTTTCCAAAGTGGTTGGATGAACACCCAACTTTTGCATCAACATGGATGGGACTGGAGGAGATTACGCTGAGTGAAAAAGGTGAAGCAGAGAAAGTCTATTGTTATATGGTTTCATTTACTTGTGGAACATAAGGAATAATATGAAAGACATTAGGAGAAGGAAAGGAAAAGTGAATTGTGGAAAATCTGAGGGGGAGACAAACCATGAGAGATTGTGGACTCTGAGGGATGTTGGGGGAAGGGTGAGCCTGGTGGTGGCATGTAGTGCATGGAACACTGGGTATTGTACATAAACAATGAATCTTGGAACATTGCATTGAAAACTAATGATGTATTCTATGGTGATAAAAATAACACAATTTTAAAAAAGATTTTATTTCTTTATTTGACAGAGAGATCACAGTAGACAGAGAGGCAGACAGCAGGGGAGGAGGGTAGCAGTGTCCCCGCTGAGCAGAGAGCCCAATGCAGGGCTTGATCCCAGGATGCTGAGATCATGACCTGAGCCTAAGGCAGAGGCTTATCCCACTGAGCCACCCAGGTGCCCCAAGAAATAACACAATTTTTTTAAAAAGCCCCTTTTTCAATATCCATGACCCCTGCAACTTCCATCATTTTTTTTAAATCATCCTTATGACTAAAGAAAAAAGTTAAATCCATTTGCTTGACATCTCTGATGATATTTGAAAACAGTTCTCATTGTTTCTGTGTCCTTTTGTCTTTAGTAAGAGTCATAGTAATTACATGGGTTTAATACATACCTCTTATGTGTCTATTGTGCTCAAGGGACTTTCTTGACTTAATGGAGAATGAAAGAATAAATAATAGACCCTGTCCCCCCAAAAAGACAACCTATGAGCATAAAAGCAAACAACTTAAAGCAAAAGATGACTTGTGTTTTTATAAATTCCAAAGAATATTATTATTTCTAGCTTAGGAGTGCCAGAGAACTTTTGGAAAGAGGGAATGTTTGAGCTGAACCGTGTAGGATAGATTAGGATTGTGAGGGAGAGATAACAGCGTTTTTAGAGAGATGAAAGAATATGACAAGATGTACATTTTTAGAAAACATGGAGTATACTTTGGAAATAGAAAGTAGCCCAGTTTTCTTGGACCATACGTTATAAAAAGCATTAAGATAAAGCCAAAAAAGAGACAACAGTAGTTTTTGGAGGCCATTGATTCTCAGGGTTTATATTCTATTTATAGAGAATGGCCATTAACTGAAGCCCTTGCACATTGCAGTTGTTCATTTAAAAGATTAGACTGGAGCATGAAAAACAATTGTATTAAGTAGGGAGACCCTTGACCCCTGGAAGAGGAGATATTACTGAGACAGTGACTGCAATTGCTTAGAAAATGGTACTACAGTAGAATGTGGTGAAGGGAAGGAAAGAAGAGCAAAATTAGCTCTTGGTTGTGCTAAAACTCAGGTACATTCTCCATTCTGTGAGATATCTTCAGAAGAACTGAGCCTCAACTGGCCACCAAAGTAATGTGCCCCAGAACACATCCTTCACTGGCTTCCTTCCCTTTACTATTTCCCTTCCTGACTTCCCTTCCAGTTCTTCCTGGAGTCACCTCTCAAATATGCTCCTTGTACTCACATCTTTGACTCAGAGACTACTTTTGGAAAAAAAATCAATCTAAGTCAGATGATATTAATAATAATAGAAAACACAAAAATTAGGGCAAGCTGAGGGTAGGAACTGGAAGGAAAGGCTCAACACTGATTTTTGACATTTTGTGTGGACTTAGAATTTGTATTATTATCCATACTTAGTTGAATCAAATCCATGTAAAACATAAAGTACAATTTAAATTAAGACACACAAATATTTGTAAATGATACCAAATTGTAAGAATTTTGTATCTGCAAATATTTTATATCTGTGCATTCAGGTTTTGTTGTTGAACATTCTTTTTCCATTTAACAGATTAAAAATCAAATACCTGAAGACTCTGGTTTACACACATACCAATGCAGCCTGAGATTGAATTCCAAAGATCTTCTGAAATAGCTCTACTTTTAATAAGAATATAAAATCCTTCCCTTTTATCAAACATATACCAAATAAAATTTCAACAGAACCAAAGTTAAAAATAAAATCTATAGCCATCAGGGAAACAAGCAAAAATAAAAGTCAATATTTGATCTATAAGTGGGGATGAATTTCAGAAACATAAAAGCAACTAAGTTACAAAGTAAGAGATTAGTAGATTTAATTACATACTTTTAAATATTAAAATTAAATATAAATAATCAACTGTGAAAAAATTTCAATGTCTATCACATACAAATATCTTTAATGTAAAGAGTTCTTGTAAATCAATAAGATGAATGCTTCAACTGTAAAAGAACAAAAGACATAATAGGGATACCAAAAGAAAGACAACGCAAATGAATAGCATTTTAAAAAGTGTTGAAGTGTTTAAAATATTCTGTTTTGCTTATCAAATTGTAAATTTAAATATAATAGTCACTAAAAATTATGTTACTTACTCTTCTCATTAACATTGAAAAGGAGTATAAATTGGTATGGATCTGCAATCGTTTACACTTCCAAAGTTTGAAAGTTTTCATAGCTTTTCATTAGCAGAGCAGATGGAACTGATAAGAGGCTACTTATAGTTTTTATTTTTTCAACTTAATGAGAATAAATGCATTTTGCTTGACTGGATATTGTTATCTATACCTGAGGAAGGATGTTACCTAACATATGGTTAAAGCATTCTAAAATCCCCAAATTTCTAAATTCCAAAACATATAAAACTCTATGGATAAGTGTTATGGACCTGGGCTTTAATTTTTGGGAGAAGAACAATTTGTCAGATATTTCCACAATCTTAGAAAGGTTTTACATTTCCTTAATGATAATACACTTATGAGCTTATTCGAAGGAAAAGTGGCCAATAACATGCAAAACTATTTATAAGTAAGGATATTCATTGGAACGTTATATCTAATATTAAGAAATTGAAAATAACCTGTCTGTTCATCAAGAGAATGTTAGATAAATGACGGTGGCAACATTCACAGGAATATTATAGTAAGAGCATGCTTTCAAGGAAATGCAATGAGAGGTATCAGAGCTGAGGCAAGAACAAAACACATAAACGTGTCTGAAACACTAATACCAACTGTATGTTTACAGAAAAAATACTTGAATATCTCTGAAAAGTGAATTATGGGTTGTTTTAATTTTTTAAAACTTTACTCTTGTATTTTATGAATCATCCACAAATCGTGTGTTACTTTTACTAACAGAAGAAAGGGCATGCTATTTAATTATAACACTTGAAATTTTTTTCATGATTTGAGCTCAGAAGAGCCTTCAAAAATAGAGGTCCATGCTTAGACATTTGGACTAATATTTGCATGGCACAGACTCCCAGACTTGATTAAATTACAGATGCTATATTAGCTTTGCAATTAAAAGAAAATACTTTTCACTCAAATTGTCAACTTGTTCCTTAAGCATGTATTTCAGGGTTTTTCCTCTTCTTTGTTATTTCTTATAATGGAATGTAAAAAGAGCCTTAGACACCATTTAATTCTCAAAATTAAAACTTATGATATGGAGATGAAAAGCACAGTACAAGGAATACAGTCAATGATATTTTAATAACATTACATGATGACAGATGGTGACTATACTTATCATGATTGTACCTACCATGTGTGTATCACTGTGTACCATAAAGAATTATGGGATCACAGTACTGTGCACCTGAAACTAATATAACATTGTGTGTCAACTATACTTACATAAACAACAAATTTTTTTTTTTAAGTTGCAATATATTTGGAACATTATTTTAGGCTTTTAAAGCTTTTTATAGTTTGCCCACCATGTCACATCTGCTTCCTAATTCATTCTTCATGTGTATTTTTGTGGATTTTATTTAAAAAAAAAAAGTTTCCAAAAAATGTAAAAAAAGTACAAAGGGAAACAGAAATTTCTGAGTTCTTGCAGCCTGGTATTAATAACTGTTAACCTTTTGTCATTTTTATAAAATGAAATGAATAGCCTCTTGCTAAAATTAAGTCCTCTCTGACTATTTTCCCTATCCACATCTGCCCATGTACCTTGAATACACGTTCATGTACCATGAATACACATTTATGTATATGCACATATCTCTCCATGAACAATATATAGACAGTGTTCTTTGTGTCAGGGGGTATTTTAATTTATTTACAATTTTATATTCTACATATTGTTCTACTCTTTATATATATTTCAAATTCTGTTTTAAGTTTTATCCACATGGGTGTACACACACATCATTGCATTGTGTAAATACAGAATTTTGTCATTTTCTGTTAAAAATAACCCTCTGAGGTAGGCAAGACAGCAATTTTTGGCCTACTTTACAGATGAAATGTTAAGTGAGTTACCAAGATGTACAACGAGTCTTAACTGAAATTCCTATAATCCTTGTTCAGTGTTCAGTATTCCTTCTCTGATAAAAATAATTTTTAGATAGAAAAGCCAGATTCACAGAAATATGGAAATTAATCAAAAGTTGCCATTTGATCTTGCCCTTATAAACATCTGGAGATCTGTCTCTTTTTCAGGGACCAGGACAGTTGGAAACAATAACTTTAACTTTTACTAGTATCTCTTGTTTGTCGAGCTCATGACATCAATGAACTGTAACTACATGTGTGTCTCCCACGAGTTTTTAAATTAAAATCAGTGGAGTAAGTCTTCCCAGATCTTGGATAAATGTCCATAGGCCCCATGGCTTTAATTCTTAGGTTATAATTTTATGGTTATTTTCAGTATAAACACAGTCTGACTTCAGACACTACAATGTCGGTCCGAGGTACTAGCCAAATTCTTGCACCTGATAGAGCAGCTGATTGCTCTCCTGGCCAAGTTCTGGTCTACTTCAGAGGTCTGGAGTTTTGTAGTGGGAAAGGGGATGAGGGTGACAAGGTCCTTCTGCTCTGGCTTCTTCTCTTACTAGCTGTTTTCAGGTTTTGTTTCCTACTGGAGTCTAAGCCAGAAAAAAAGGAAAAGTGACAAGTAGGACTTTTTTTTTTTTCTTCCTTTACTTAGTTGGGTGTTTTCCTGCTCTCTGGGTATGAATGATAAGATTCAAATCCGTTGATGAAGTTTGTGTGAGTTCTGTTGTGATTCTTTGCTGGATTGCTCTCCTAAATTCCCTGGACATCTTCATTCCAGGTGGTTGTCTGTAATTCTTTTTTCTGCACCTGGTTATCCAGGGTCACACAGGCAATCTTTTTGGACAGGATCTTTTGGACAGACTCTTTGCTGGCTTTCTTTCACATGACCCTTATCTGACCCTTGGAAACATTCAAGCATCCCTTAGCCATTGGGCAGTGATGGATCACAGTGCAGAAGACCTCTCCAGGCCCTAGCCCCAAAGCCAGGCCTGTTTTTGTTCTATAGAACTCCTAGTTTACAGCCTAATTAAGCTTTCTCAGGAGAGAGACAGTCACAGTGCTTTGTAATGCCCATTTTCTGAGAACACATTCTAAAGCTCTTTTAGTTATTGTCTTGAAATCCCTCTCCTTAGGTTTTCAGTAAGACTCTCAAAGCCTCCCTACACAAAACAGATGGGATAAAGATTTAGAGCATATCAACATATTTCCAAAGAAAATTCTCTGCAAATCCCAGGACCACACCTTCTCTTCCAGTATTTTTATTTTTGTTCTGTCCACAAGATTTCAGAGCCTAGGTATCATTTCACGTACAAATAAAATGAATTGATAGGAAGGGGCTTGTTTTGTACTTCAGTAACTAATATGTCTTATTGGCCCCTCTGTCAAAATGAAGTAGGGAAAACCCCATTCTAATTTCCTATGCTGACTGACCAAGTGACAAGAGGCTAATTGTTTAACTACTGTGTGATCTCCCTACATTTAAAATAAAGAGTACATTAGGTAATGGGACAATACTACTACTTAAATCATAGGGTTGTTGAGGTGATTAAATGAGTTAGTGTATGTTAAGTCTTTTTCTTTTTTAAAGACTTTATTTATCTATTTGAAAGAGACCGAATGAGAAAGAGAGCACGAGAGGGGGGAGGATCAGAGGGAGAAGCAGACCCCCTGCTAAGCAGGGAGCCCAATGTTAGACTTGAACCCGGGACACCAGGATCATCACCTGGACAACAGGCAGTTGCGCTTAACCAACTGAACCACCAAGGTGCCCAGTACATGTTAACTCTTAAAACATACCTGGCTTGTCCTAAGAACTCGGTAAATGTTACCTATTATTGCTCTTTCCAAGTTCCAGCTAGAAAATAAATAAGTCATGGGAAAATAATGTATAGCATGGTGATAGATATTTGCAAGACTTACTCTGGTGATCATTTTGCAATATATACAAACATCAAATCATTAGGTTGTAAACATGAAACTAATACAATGTTACATGCTAATTATACCTCAGTAAAAAAAAAGGAAGACACTAGAAAATAAAACAAAAATTCAACTTGACTAACATTCCCCTAATAAGTTTTTATTGATTTATCCTGATAGTATTAAGTATGTCTTCCCCAGTATTTCCAAAATACTGTAGGTGAATTCTGTCTCTTTGTGTTCTCAAATTCATGTATCATGTTCCTATAAATAGCTGTTTATGTGCATGTCTTCCCCTTTAATTCTTCAAGCCAGGGACTTTGCTGTATTTATTCTTGTTTCCCAAGCACATTTGATGGATGAACAAGTGGCCAGGACAGATAGGATGGCTAGACACTCAAAAATAAATAATGTCAGTAGATGATCAACTTTGCTGAGGTAGATGAATGGATGGATAAAGCCTGAATAGTAAAGAAGTCTCTGAGAGTTCTAAGAGGACAGAAATATGCACAGTTTACACATGACTGTGCCAATATTTTCCTATTAAAGCCATAAGAATTTGTAACAAAAACAGACTAAGGAAACATTGGATTCTACTAGATGTTTAATGATACCAGGCTGTGTTCAGAAAGAAAAGCAAATATCTTTATAATCATTCCATGTGGGTAATTTATTGAAACAATATCAGTGTAGAAAATGGAGGTAACCAGGGCCCCCATTGCTGTTAGATAATTCTAGCCAATCATTATGGTTTAAACCTCAAAGAAAGAAAATGGAAATTCACTATGGATCATATTAGCTAGATGATGAAACAGTTGAGTATTAACATTGAAAAGTAAAAAATTAGATATAGTCTCTAATTATAGTTACCTTTTAGTACTTATAATGACTATGGGTAAAAGACTATAATAGAGTTGAATGTAGTGTAATTACATTTTTTTTCTTTTGATTCATAAAGAAGTCTTAGTATTACATTAATTCTTTTAAAAGAAGGTAATTCATTATATTAACATAGTTAACTGGGACTGAAAGGCACCCTAACAGAAAAAAAAAAAATTGCTTTCCTTGACATTCAAAAATAACGGAATTATTTTTTCAAATGGAGACTTTCTGCAGTTGTAGAGACAGCTGCTAAAAACATTAGTAATCATTAAGAGAAAGTAATAGTGAAGAAGTTTTTTGCTTTTTTATTTTATTTTTTTCTTTTTAAGCCAAATATTCCATTTATTTAGTTTCATCAGATCTGAAACTTTCAGTATGTTTTAAGCCATGAAAAATAAAGTTCTATTAACCCTCATAATTCTCTGTGAATTCCTTTCCATAGCACAGCTTTACAAACTACTCTGGAAAGCATGATGGAACTTTGGATATAACCTTTTGTGGAAATGCTATTCTGCCCACCTCAGTCTAGTGAAATGAGCAAAGCTACGAAGGTGTGAATGATAACATGGGGACTGGGGAACTGGTTAGAGTTACTGTACCTTCACCTTGCTATCTGACTTCAAGCAAGTTATTCAAGCTATAAAATGGGACATCCATTTAGTTATTGGTAAATTAGAGACAATTACATTTACTTTCTAAGGTTATTTTTAAGCTTAAGATCAATCTTTATTAAGTGCCTTAGAAATTTCTGCATACCCCATAACAATGAGATTATAATACTAATAATAGATTTTGATTGCAAGGAACAAAAACTAGTTCAAATCAAGTGGTAGGTGGGCAATAGTTTTCATGGTGGAAGGGTTGGTTCCTTTCTTCCCTTTCTAAGCAAGGGATATACTAATGTATTCAGGCCAGCTCAGAGGTACTTACCCATTGACTCAGCAGATATAGGCACACTTGGTTGATATACGAAAACTTGTAACTCTTTGTCATCTGTGAGGAAGAGAGAGGGATATTTTTTTTCCTTTTTGTTACATCAATAACTGACAATTAGGGCTTCTTGGTAAAGCAGGAAAAATCAGTAAATACATGCATGAGTAGTTAACTGTCTTGCCATTATACCACAAGCACTTAACTAGATTTCCAAGTGAGGAACTGAAGTGCTATAGTCATGCCTCGCATATAGCAGCATGCCAGATACTGAGAAGACCACGCCTCAGGGGCCACACTCTTCTTCCCATTGCTTTTGCTATCTGCATATTTTCATTCAGTACTCCTCTTTATGACCAACTTCCTTGGCATATTCATCTTACACATAATCTGTTGTGACCATGATCCTTGGCTATACCTCCTAGGTCTAGCACCTACCTGCAGCTGACCAGATCCTCTGGATCTCTTAGACTGGAGAAAGTGATCTATCTACTGTCCACTGCCTGGAAATACCACCAAGACAATCTGTTGACCACCGAAGTAACCTCTTGAAAAAAGAAATCAGTGTTTATTGCTTAACACGTAAGGGGGGCCCCATATTTTGGCAGTCTCAGTAGCATCTCATAGAGAAAGAAGGCAAGGGTGGGATATATATGAGGATTTAGAGGTCTAGTTTAAGGTAAGTCTTTCAATGATGGAGCTAACTTGAGACTGGTTGAGCTTGTGACATAACAGTTTAGGGTTTGTAGACATAGAGGGGCAAGGGTTTCTAAGAGTCTTGAATAAACAATCTTCTCATACTTTTGATGATGTTACCTATTGTCTTAAGGAGTAAGGAGAGCTAGTTGAGTAATCTGCTGTTCAAATAAATGGATTTGGGGGATAGTTCTTAAAACAAACAATAAAATAATCTAGAACTTCATCTTCCTGGGCTGAACTTCTCTAAAGTTATGTTAATTTAGATGTTAAAGTGTGTGTTCAATTTTTTGTTCTCAGTTCTCAGTACTGGTTGCTTTTAGAATCACTTGGAAGAGGGACATTATTAAATATATATACTTTATTCCACATTGGGACATTAAATATTGATCTTTAGGAATGGTATTGGGGCATTGGTAAATTTTTCTTAAAGATTTTATTTATTTATTTGACAGACAGAGATCACAAATAGGCAGAGAGGCAGGCGGGGGGGGGGGAGGGGAGCAGGTTTCCTGCCAAGCAGGGAGCCTGATGCGGGGCTCCATCCCAGGACCCTGGGATCATGACCTGAGCTGAAGGCAGAGGCTCCAACCCACTGAGCCACCCAGACGCCCTGGAGCACTGGTAAATTTATAAAGTTTCCCAGATGATTCTAATGTTCAGCCAGGATAACAAACCAATGATCTAGATAATCTTTTGAAACCAGGCCACAGAAATTACATGTATCTGGTCACTGGGGGTGGGGGGTGAAAGGAAGAGAGGGGGAAGAAGCTGGGATATGTGAAATGGAAGACTGCTCCTTCTAGAGACTGTGGGTGGGTCAGGTAAATGGAGTCTTCTAGAAGTATTTGTCATCCCTAGGGAGTGCCTGGTCTGAGATGAACCACAGTGTGTGCACTCCACCCACATTACATTTTTTATCCAGGTGTTAAAAGGCCAACACCCCTGGAAGTCATAGGGGGTTAAACTGGCAAGACATGAGTGTCAGGAGCCCCTGTAGGCTGGATACACCAAGAGCCATGGTTGCTGTTGATGACTAAAAGTGGGTGGAGGCAGCAGAGGAAAGCTTGTTGTTCCTGGGCCATGGCCCAGAGGCTCCAAAAAACAGACACTGAAAAGATTATGAATCAGCTAGTCATTGTGGGAGTGCCAGATTATGGTCAGGAAGAGGCTATGGGAAACATCAGGGGAATGGAGAAGTGAGAGAATGGCTAGCAACCTGTTAGGGCACAGAATAAGTATGACAGGAATGTAGATAGGTATCCAATGGTACTCTTGTGGGGAGAGCAAGCAGAGCAGGAGCTGGAGATGAGGCACCAGGGAGAGCATCTGATAGAATCTGGTCACATTTTAGCAGGGAAGAAAAAGAATTCAGTCCAAGGATAGCTGTGGGTGATGTTTGATCTTGGACTACTCGATGGAAGTAGAACTATAAGGGTTATATATGATGACCAACCATGACTAGCCTGGAACAGAGGAGTAATAGCAGCAAATGGGAAAGGATAATTCTTCAGAGTTACCAAGATGAAAAAACAAAAACAAAAACAAAACTTGTTGAAACCAAGTGAATAAAGAATACCTCAGAGAGTCACTGTTCTCAGGGAGGGATCTGATGGCATCAGATCCATGGAGTTACTGCTTAGGAGCCAGGAAAGTCTGAAGGGAAGATAAGCAATAATACTGACCAAAAATAAACAAAACAACAATAAAGAAAATACTGATGTGGAAAATTATAGCAATATGACTATGCCATAACAAATTGCTAGTTCATAAAATTCCCTTGAGGAGCAAATGGGCATCAGAAATGACCTAAGAATTCCATTTCCAGGTAAAACTCCTAGAGAAATCCTTACATAAGTCCACAAGAAGACATTTATAAGGATGTTCATTAAAATGTTGATTGCAAAAGCAAAAAGTTAGAACTAGTCCCAATGTCTCAAGAACTACCAAATTAATTATGGTACATTTGTGTGATGAAATACTGTACATCAAAAATAAACAACTTAGACTCTAAGAATTACCTGTAAATGTAATTTACAGGTAATTGAAAAATCAAGTTGAAAGACGATATATGCAATATGGTAGTATTTATATATGTTTCTAAAAACATGCAGAAGAGTAATATATTTCATTCATTGATACAAGTATGTATTTAGAAAAGATATGAAAAAGTAAATTATGTGTGCACCAAATCCATAAGACAACTGTCTCTGGAGAGAGACTTGAGGTTTGGGATGGTATTACAACTTGATGTGTAATATTTTATTTTTAAAAATCCTAAGCATATAGGATACATTATTATCAGTTTGGTAGGCTCATGGTGTTGTTTATTTTTTCTTCTGCTTTACTGATCTTAAACCAACCAAAAATAAATACGCAAACAAAAAGATCAACCACAAGGTTCTTTTCACAATAGTTGGTGAATTCTATTAATTCACTTTATCTAATACCATATAGGACATTGAGGATATCAAAAACAACAAGATTTAGTTCATGGTCCCAAGGAATCCACAGTATCTAAAGAACACACACATTCATACTTATAAAGGTAACCATAAACACTTACGGAAACACATATGAAAGAAATACTAATTTTGCTAAGGAAAAGGAGTAAAAATACTACTATATAGATAGAACATTTTATTTTTTTAAAGATTTTATTTATTTATTTGGCAGACAGGGATCACAAGTAGGCAGAGAGGCAGGCAGAAAGAGAGGGGGAAGGAGGCTCCCTGCTGAGCAGGGAGCCTGATGTGGGTCTTAATCCCAGAACCCCAAGATCATGACCCAAGCTGAAGGCAGAGGCTTAAACCGCTGAGCCACCCAGGCGCTCCTAGATAGAACATTCTAGATTGGCCGCTAAGTAAAGTAGTTTTTATAGCAGGCAAAAGAAGAAATGTGTGAATCAAAAGACATAGGGGTCTAAAACATGAAGTCATTTTTAGTAACAATGCTTAGTATTGTGTTATTGAATCATATAGCTTGCAGAAAGAAAAGGCAGGAAGTAGACCTAGAAATTAGGGTTACTTAGTAAAGAGTCCAGAATACCTTACTAAGAATTGTGGGGCACAAGGATACATTTCAGTAAAATAATATTGGTGATATGAAAGGTAGATTGAACTGACGTTAATCTGGAGGAAGGATTGTAAGAATCCAAATAATAGATACTCACTATACACTACTGGATGATGGACAGTATTTAGATATATCCATTGCCATGTCAGACACTATAAATATAGCCTCAAAATTTAAAAGGTGAACTGAAGGTCAGAAATAGGAAGATCCGCCTGCTCATGGCAACCCCAGAGAGAGGTCAAGATAGAGGCTTAAAATGACCAGAAAATTAGAGCACAAAGTTGCTCTTCACTCAGTAGAGAAAACTTTCTGTTGACTATTTCTAATTTATAACGAATAAATAAATAAATATTTAATCCACACTCTCTCGGGAAAAGAGTTTTGTTTGTGAAAGTAAAACCAGATTTCTTGAATGGTTCTACTATAAACAGGAGCCCTTTGTAACTGCACCCTTAGGATTCTGGTGAACCTGCCAAAGGGCGGGTCACTTTGGCTGGAGTAGGAACACAGATTGGCTCCTTCACAGGAAAACTGAGGATTTGCAATAAACAATCAAGGACCCTGAAAGCACTTGTTTGAGTGATATTAGTACTTGTTGGAGTGACATTTTGGCTAAGACAGATTTTTTTCTTTGGCCCCTACCCTACTCTCCCCACACTGTAGAAAGAACACTACTCTGGGTGTAGGGGTCTTTGAACTTGCCTTAGTGACATTTTTTAATCCCATGAATTATTTATAAACGTGTTTCACCTCTCTGGATTCTGGGGCCCTCATCTAAAAATAAGTTTTATTTCTCTAATTGTAACTTGGTCTGGGAGCAGGGATTATGGTAAACCTATTTCTTAGCAGCTTGGCTCAACTTATTGACTCAGTGTCCTTCAAATCCCTTCCTTTAATTCAAGCGAAGGGAGTTCCATGTTTTTGAGGTGGTCTCAAAAACATTCCTGTATGCCTTCTAGCCTTTGAGGGGAATGACGATCAAAATGTGGTCTCCCATCTTTACAGGAATTAGCAGAGAGCAGTCATTCAAGGCCCCATTAGATGAAGATGGTTGCAGCCAGACTGATGCCGGTGGATCTGAGAGCATGATGCCAGCAGTGTGTGGTGGACTCTCTGGCGTTTTCAGTCCTCCTGGAATATTCCAGGGACAAGTTATGTGCTTTGCTGTCATCTGTTCTGACATCTGTTTGAATGTATTTCTCCTACAAGAATGGGCACTCAGGGGCATCTGGGTGGCTCAGCTGGTTGAGTGATACGTGATTTTAGCTCAGGTCGTGATGTCAGGTTGTGGGATCAAGCCCCATGTCTGGCTCCCTGCTCAGGGGGGAGCCTGCTTCTTTCTTTCCCTCTGCCCCTCCCTCTAGTCACACACTCACTCTTGTTCTTTCTCTCTCTAAAAATAAATCAATAAATCTTAAAAAAAAAAAAAAAGAAGAAGAGCCTGCAACCCATGAGCAATAGTAACATCATCATTAATTACAAAAAATGGTCTGCTTTATTTTTATTTGGGGCTTCAGATCAGAAACAATTAAAAATAGAATGATTAAGCTATTATTTGTTGTTGCATTAATTGCTTATTTTCAAATGGCATGGGTCAATTACTTGTTAATTCCTACTAAAAAGTTAGGATAAAATGTCCCCTTTGAGAAATAGAAAATAAGAATTTTGGAACACAGATCATTAGAAATGGAGGCATTTTAGATTGACCTGTTTAATTCCCCATTTAACATATGTTTCCTCTATATCCTAGAGAGGTAAATGATTAAGTATCCATTGACATAAATGGAGCCTGAATTGGTTTTCTAAATTTCAGTCTGGTGTTTTTTCTGTTAAGTAATACCTATGCCAACTAGAAGTCTACACATTATTTACACACTAGAATAAGATTGTTTTGTATGGAATTCAGCGTAGGCACCATAAAGGTATAAATATCCATACATTTTTAATTTCTTGAATGCTAGAGCATGTGAGCAACTTGGTCTCTTACGTTGAGTCAAGAATATCTTTTCACAATTTTTGCATTAAACACTAACGAGCAGATCCCTTTGGAAATTTGGCATTGCTTCTTGAATTAGAATTAAAGAAAGTTTTCTCCTGAAATAACTGGAAACATAGCATGTGCTCTATTCATTGCTTCGTACTAAAACCAGCTTCATAATTCCTTTTATGATTTTGTCTGGACAGGTCCAAATTAGCTACTACATGACTAGAGCCCAGACAGCTTTTCATAATCAAAATTGGCTGGCAAACGGCAAGAGCTTTGGCAAAAGTTATGTTTTCCTGTGCACCTAAAAATTGCTTCATTGAGAGGGAAGTGAGAGTTGGACAATTGCTGTTTTTATAATGAAGCTTCTTAGAATCACAAAGTGGTAGAATATGTTAGAACAAAAATGACTTTTGGGGGGACTATTTGGCCCTGTGTTTCTATGGAAAGAACCATATTTTTGGTTGTTTCAACCTACCACCCATTTGTCAAACACTGATACTTTTAGAAAACAAAATCAAAATGAATTTCCAGAAAAAAAAATTAAAAATATAGGTTCCATGCTTTATCATACTTCCAGAAGAAATGAAATACTCAGGCAAAATGCTATGCAATGCCTTTAAACATTTGCTCTCAATTCTTGTATTCATTGTACAGCATTTTGACAAAATAACAATAGCAAAACCCACAATTCTGAAGGCTGTAGACAGCAAAGAGATAGACATCTTAGCCAGGCACCCTAGGTCTTAAACTACTTAATTCCAATTAGCTATAGTTATTTAACAATTGTTCAAAGCTCTGCTTGGTCCCAAAGCCTATGCTCTTGACATTATAAACATCATAAAATATTTTTCATAATAGAGTTGATATGAAATAATATCAAGATTTTTATTTTCTCTTAGCAATTTTGAACATGCAAGAGTCAATAAAGCACTGGATGAAAAGTAATCCATTAGAAAAAGATAAGATGGTGAACAGTAAGAAGCTGCTCAAGAGCTTAGAGCAATCAACAGATGTGGAATAAAAATTCTTCACAAAACTCCATTGGTGAATCTAATTTTATGGATTTTTCAAGCCTTCTTATTTTGACACCTTCCTTCCCTATGTAATAAGGGACAAAATCAACTTTTCAGCAGATCAAGACAGATTTACCATGAAACTTATGAAGGTAAACTTTCTATAGACTCTTTCTGAAGCTTGGGAGGAGGCCATGCATTGTAACCCTATGGTCTTACGATGCTATAAAGTTTGCAAAATTTTATTTTCACTCTATTTCCTTCTAGTACACATCCATTCATGAAGTGTGGCGTTAGAGTTGAATTTGAGTTGGAGATACATTTAGATTGGGTTCCATGGAATATACTTAGGTATCATGCAATTACTTCAGTTAAAGTGTTTAAGTGCTACACACCATTAGCAATGAGCACACCCACCACACAGACCTTGGCCTTTAATAACCATTTCCACTGGTAGGAATAGGGGCTGTCAAAATTATGGATGGACCAGTCTTGGGGCAAGTCAAAGTGAACTGGATGAACAATTTGCTAGTCCTGAAAATAAAGTGCTAAAAAAAGCATAGGGGCATATACAAGGACACAGGAATGTGGAATCAAAAAAATTCATGAGTTCACATGATAATAAATAAGTAAATAATTGGGGAAAAAGAGAGAAAACCTGAAAAACAAAGTAACAGAGGTAAGATATTAACAATAAGGGAATTTGGGAATAGGGTAAATACATTTGGTCTTTTACAAATTTCATTTTTGAAACTTTTCTGTAAATTTAAAGTTGTTTCCAAATTAAAAGTTTTAAAAGAAAAAGTAAGCAAGTGCTAATATTTCCCTTGGAATTATTTTCAGGCATACTCCTACAACCACTATGTCCACCCATCCAACAATGAAGAATAAAGATGCAGAACCAGAACTCATATTGTCATAAAAATGCATCCTGTAATGCCCAGCACATGACATATAGGTTAGTGGAAGGCAAAACAAAGTTTGGAATGCATTGACCCAGAAGAGAGTGAGTAGAAAATTCTTCCAGACATCAGATATGTAAAATGAAACAGATATTTAAGTTCTCATTAACACTGGAACAAAAGGAAATTTCTCCTTACAGAAATATACCTAATATAATAATATATATAAATATATCTAATATTAGAGGATATGTGATTATATACACCATCTTTCTTTAAAAATTTGGTTAGGAACTGTGCAAAAATAGAATGTGTCATATAATATCTGTGTACGGTGGGGTAAATCTCTAACAGTAACACATTAGTGAGTACATCTGTGAGTGAATATTCATGTGATATATCCCAACATATGGGATCATGTCTTAGCATTTCTGGTTCACTTTGCCCTGACAAGTCTGGAGCTTCCAGATGAAACAGAATGCAAAATTGTCTTTGACCCAGAAAAATGGCTTGAAGCAAAAAGTGTTCCTCTGACAAATCTACATTTTTCCATCAGTAAATCAGTATATTAATATAGTACTTATTTGATCACACAATTATGTAACCTAGTGCAACATATCAAGCAATTTCAAATGCCTGATATGTCCTTGAATTGTTCTTCTGTATTGAAGTATCCAATACTGTGTTATAAAGTTGAAAGAAATTTCTTAAAACCCAATTAATTAAAACAAAGTTTGATCACTCACACTAGAGCAAAGCTTGCATTCTGCCTCTGGCAATTGTAGTTACAAAGACTAAAATTTCTTTTCTTCCCTCTACCACATACATCTGAATTAACTAAACATCTGGACAAAATGACAAAAAAAAAAAAAAAAAAAGTGAAATGATTGCGTTCAACACCCTGGACTTTAGGCAACAAGGAGCAGCAATCATTGAGAGGGAAGCAAATAAGTATTACAATTGCCCTAGCTTACTGCTTTGAGAGAGTGGGTTTCCTGACACAGGAACCCACAGACTCAATAACTGGGAAGACCAAGCTGAAAGTCTGGGAAGACATTGTCAGTAGAGTTTTCAGGGCAGAGAGCCAGAAAGCTGACAGCTATACACAGAGATAACCCCAGAGATCTGCAAAGAGTCTCCCTCAAGTATTCAGCAGAGTACTAATGAATGGTTATGTGAAATGGCCTGAGGCCAGGGAAGCAGCCACCTGAAAGGATTAGCAATAATAGTACTTGGAGCACACAGAAGGCAAGAAGAGTGCCATTTTCCACATAGCCAGACTAAGAAAACTCCTAATTTATGGGGCACTGGGTGGAGTGCTCAGAAGACAGGTCTTATCTCAGTAGTAGGGTAAAATTAGCTCTCAAATAAATACTACTCTACTCTCAGAAAAGCTTAAAAGCAAGACTCAAAAAAAAGGTTTAACTATTTCCAAGTAACTTAGCATACTGGAACAAAGCTCAAGAGACACAAAATATTGAGCACTATATTCATTCCTAGAGCTTCCATAACAAAGTGCCAAAGTGTGTGGCTTAAAACAATAGAAGTTTATTGTCTCACATTTCTAGGAGCTAGAAGCTGAAATCAAGGTACCAGCAGGATTGTGCACTCTCTGAAGGTGATGGAGAAGAAATTATTCTCTGCCTCTCTTTTCACTTCTGGTAGCCTTGGGTGTTCTTTGGCTTGAAGATGCATCACTTCAGATCATTGTCTTCATAGTGTTCTCCCTGCATGTCTTCACATTCTTTCTGTATATCTCTGTCTCTGTGTTCAATTCTTCTTTTTCTAAGGACATCAGTCATACTGTATTAAGTTTCATCCCAAAGATCTCATTTTAATTTGATGCCTCTTAAATATTTTTCTAATAAAATCACAACCTGAGTTACTGGGGATTAGAACATAAAGGTATCTTTTTAGAGGAATACAAACTCATAACACATACTCAACAGTGTAAAATTATAAAATTTATGTTGTGATCCAATAAAAAATTACCTGACATGCAAAACAAAACAAAATAAGATAAAAAAGATATGATCTGTAAAGAAGAGAAAAACTCACCAGTCAAAACCAAACAAGAACTGACACAGGTTATAAAATTATTAAAAAGGACATTACGATAATTATAATTGTGTTTTATGTGTTCTAAACCTAGAGGAAATCCTGGTTTTATTAGGTAGAGTCATGCAACTTATTTGTAAAAGACCCAAATTGAATTTCTAGAGATAAAATTAAAATTTTTGAGATGAAAAATACATTATACAGATTAATGACAGATTAGACAAAACAGACGAAATAATAGTGAATCCAACTCCTAAGAATGGACACTATCAAAATGAAATATAAAAAAGAAAAAAAAATTAAAGACACAACATCAGGGGTCTGTAAGAGAATGTCAGGCTACTGAATTTACATATAACTCAAGGCCCTGAAAGAGGGAAAAGGTTGGACAAAAAAGAATATTTGCAGACATAATAACCAAACTTTTTCAAATTCGATGAAAGCTATAAATTTACATATTCAATAAGCTCAGTAAACCTCAAATATAAGAATCATAAAGATAGCTACACCAAGACACATAATAATCAAATTGCTTCAAACCAATAACAAAAGAAAATCTTAAAATCCAGAGGAAAAGGGACACTTGGGTGGCTCAGTTGGTTTAGCATCTGCTTTTGACATAGGTCATGATCCTGGGGTCTTGGGATAGAGTCTCACATGGGGGTCCTTGCTCGGGAGGGATCTGGCATTTCCTTCTGCCTGCTGCCCCCCTGCTTGTGCTCTGTTTCTCCCTCTGACAAATAAGTAAAACTTTTTTAAAAATCCAGAGGAAAAGGACAGGTTATGTACAAAGGAAAAGAAGAAGGATAACAGAAGATTTCTTGTAGGAAACAATGTAAAGAGGACAACAATGTGGTAGCATCTTGAATGTATTCAGAGAAAAATCTGTGAACCTAAAATTTTATAACTAATGAAAATATCCTTCAAAATTAAGGCAAAATTAAGACTTTTTGAAACATACAAAACCTTAAAGAATTTATTGTCAGTAGACTTGGACAAGAAATGTTAAAGTAAGTTCTTAAGAAGAAAAAAAAGATACTAGATAAAAAGAAAGGAATTAAGAAGCCTGGAAATGGTAACTATTTGAGTTAAATACATGTGATTTTGTGAAATTATCTCTTAATTCTAGTTAAAAGATAATTAGCTGTTTAAACAAAAATATCATCAATGTAGACTGCTGTTTATAATATGTATATAAACAATGTGTATGACAGCAATAACATAAATGTCAGGAGAAATGGAAGTATATGTTTATAAAGTGCTCATCTACAAAATGGTATAATATCACTGGGAGGTATAGATTGTGCTAAGGTAAAGAAACTGTTGAAGAGGTGACAGAGAACAAAAAGCGAGATGAAAACTGAAGCCTAAAAATATTAACAATCTCATTAAGTGTAAATAGTCTAAACACATCAACTAAAAGGCAGAGATTGTCAAATTGTATAAAAAATAAGTGCCACCTATATGCTGCTTAAAAGAAACTAATTTTAATATGAAGACAAAATGACAGAGATATATATATATATATATAACTAGCTAATACCAAATCTGAAGAAAGTTGTAATTTCTATATTAACACCAGACGAAGATTTTAGAGCAAAGAATATTACCAGGGAAAATGAAGGCCATTTCATAATGACAAAGGGTTTAATTAATCAAACAGACGTAATCATCCTATACTTTTCTGTGCCTAAAAATATGGCTTTAAAAGGAAAGAAGAAAAAAAGCTGATACAAAGGTAAGGAGAAATCAACAAATTTCATATTTAGTAGAAGATTTTATTTCTCCTCTTTCAATAATTGATGGAATAAGTAGACACAAATTCAGTAAACGTATATAAAACTCAAAGAACACTATTAACCAACTTAATCTGACATTTACAGAACACTCTACTAAAAAGGGAAGAATGCTTTAAGTGTTGTACATAAAAAACTTGACAAGATAGACTATATTCTGGGTCATAAAACAAATATGAACAAATTCATATATGTATATACATGTATATACAAATTCATATATGTATATATGTATATACACATATATGCATATATATATGTGTATATATATACATATACTTACAGTATATATTAATATGGAATAAAATTAAATTTAATATGGAATTAAATTAGATATTGATCAGCAAAAGATATCCGCAAAAGTCTCTTGTATTTAGAAACCAAATTCTATACTTCTAAATAGTCTATAGGAGTCAAAGATTTCAAAAAGGAAATTAGGAAGTATTTTGAATTGAATAAAAATGAAAACATCCTCAACATTTGTAGGATGCCACTAAAGCAGTATTTAAGAAGGGAATTTTATAGCACTAAACATCTAGTTAAAAGGATATATAAACATATAAGTTAGTGATACTAGACAGCCTTGGACAAATTACTAAAAAGATCGCCTACCTTCATACACCATCAGCAATGAGAAGACCACATTGAAATCATCTAGGTGGACATTGATTTTTCTTTTTAAAATTTTTAAGATTTTATTTATTTATTTGTCAGAGAGAGAGAGAACACACACAAGCAGGGAGAGCAGCAAGAAGAAGCAAACTCCTGCTGAGCAAGGAGTCTGATGCGGGACTCGATCCCATGACCCTGGGATCATGACCTAAGCCGAAGGCAGACGCTTAACCTACTGAGCCACCCAGTCATCCCAGACATTGACTTTTCTTAGTAAATGTTTAAATACATGACAGTTTCAAAACTTCCCAAGTGTAGCACATACATACATTTCTTCCAAAATGTTCATAGTGAATCACTGAGATATTACTGTTTCCTTTAACATATGAAAAAATGAACTCAGAGTATTTTTGAGGCCACACATTCTGTGAGTAGTGACCAACGTCTCTGACTTTGGAATTATAAACCAGTGTTTTTTCTTCTCTTAGATATAAGAAGCTCTGTATTACTGTGAAGCATATACATAAGCACAGCATTGCACAGATGGAGAACTGCAAATGGTAGGAACCTGGAAAATTTCCCCTCGGGAATTCCAGGACTACTGTTCCCTTCCTCTTTATTCTCCCCGGAACCTAAATGGAGAGGGAGGGCGGTACATTTACTGAGGGGCTTGACTGGGGATGTGGACGGCGACATTCACAACAGAGGCGTTTTACAAGGCTTGGCCAAGAGACTCCAGCGCATTCTCCATGTGACACATATTTGCACTGAAGATGTGGCTTGAGAATTTAATATCCCTCAGCAGTTTTTGCTCGTTAAACCACTTTATTTTCTCCGTTTGAAGTGCTTGTGGAATTAAGTTGAAGTGACTTGTAGTGAAATACAGGGCAGAGAAAAACAAACCACTCAAAGTGGGATACAGATTGGAGAAAAACACATTTTATTGTTTTAGTCACGAGCGCCATTGGCTGGAAGCAGATGACTTAAATGAGTTGCTGTCTGCCAGACCACAGCATGGGGCAGACAAACAGAAAACAATGAGGTCATGCAGGAGTAACTCATTATCCCGGATACAGTATCAATTTTAATAGAAGCCTGATTGATGCGTGGTGTGATACGTAAAATCACTGGACTAGAAGTCAAGACATGTGGGTTCTAGTCCTGCTTTTACTGGTAACCAGATGTTTGATTTCAGTCGATCCCTCTTTTTTGGTCTCAGTTTTGCTCTTTGTGAACAACTAATACATGGGTGAGTTTAGGTGACACCAGGACCTTTTCCAGCTTGGCGATAAGTCAGCATATATTTAGCAGTAGTATGCTCCAGGAACTTTATTTTTTTTAAGATTTTATTTATTTGCCAGAGAGAGAGAAAGAGAGTACATACAAGCAGGCAGAGAGGCAGGCAGAGGCAGTGACAGAAGCAGGCTCCCTGCTGAGCAGAGAGCCCGATGCGGGGCTCCATTCCAGGACTCTGGGATCATGACCTGAGCCGAGGCAGTGGCTTAATCAACTGAGCCACCCAGGCGTCCCTCCAGGATCTTTATTATGTACTGGGAATATGTTAATAAACAAAATGGATTTGATGTCTCCCTTTATTTCAGCTAGAAGAAAGAGCCAACAGATTGGTTTATAAGGCCTTCGTAGGGCCTGAAATATTCTTAAGGAATGAGAAAACTCCAGAATTTCTATCACTGGCCTGAAGGGGGCTATATATTTGTATTCAGATGGCCATTTTACAACCATTCCCCACTTTATGTTTTTATTACTTCTTGCTGGAGTAATAGCAATCCTTTCCTCACTAGTCTCTGCCTTTATCCTCAGTTCGTCCATATAACCATGCAGATAGATTGCTATTAGAAATTACTGTCAGTGTCCCAGGAAGCTATTAATATTATTCATCTTTAAAAAAAAAAAAAAAAGATCTTGTTTCCTCCATGGCAAACAAAATCATGAACATGTTCCTTAAGACGAGATTTGAAGCCCTTCCTGCTCTGGTCTGAAACTCCCTTTTCTATTTTTGCTCATCATAAACATTAGCCCGTCATATACATTAGCTCATCATATACATCATATACATTAGCCCATGCTCTACTGAAGGCAAACTACATATCTCAACAGCCATAGCCTGTATCAGACTCTCATTAACCTGTATCAGTTTCTCTTGCTACCTTGAAGGCCTTGGAGAGCAGAGATGGCTTCTTATTTATGTCTGAATCCCAGTGTGTAAGCCAGTACTTGGTGGCACGGTAGAAAATAAATGTTTATGGAATTGATTGCATACACCTTTGGCAGGATCTTGTCCTACTAGATGTGTCTCTCACACTGTAAACCCTCAATAAATAACTGTTGATTGTTGCCTAACCAGTTCTAGGCAATGATCTGTGAATTGCTAGCATCTGCTCCCCTTGAGAGCTTGTTAGAAATAAAAATTCATAAGACATAATCCAAGTACCTTTGAGTGTGTGGTCTAGGGAATCTCTAGGCTTCTCCAGAATTCTCATGCCTGATAAAGTTGGAGAAGCATGTCCCTAAACCATTACCAGAAACTTATTTATAGCCTCTGACTCATTTTTCATATAATAAAAATGTGGTTATTTAACTAATGCCAAAACACTTTGGCCTTGGGTTCCACTGGTTGATAACATCTAAAGACAAAGTCAGAGTAAAACCTGAGTATTGGTAAAATTGAGAAAATGCTAAGAATTATTATTATTTTTTTAAGATTTTTATTTTATTTATTTATTTGACACAGAGAGAGAGAGAGCACAAGCAGACAGAGCAGCAGGCAGAGAGGGAGGGGGAAGCAGTCTCCCTGCTGAGCAGAGAGCCTGATGCGGGGCTCGATCCCAGAACCCTGAGACCATGACCTGAGCCGAAGGCAGAGGCTTAACCCATTGAGCCACCCAGGCGCCCTAAGAATTATTTTTAAGCTGCTTTGTTCTTCAGAGTTCCACTGTGGTCTTCAGCTCTACTCCCAATGATAAACAGCAGAAACAAACATTTGCAAAGGTTCTATAATGATGTGGTCAAATTCCCCTATCCTGTGATACTTGTATGTCCCAGGTGAGAGGTAGGGAGGTGTTAGTCTTTCTAGGTATGTGAATTCTCATAGATGATATACATAACTTTAATATAACTTCAATTTACTGAGACCTCTTTGAGATCAATCCTTTACTCATGGGTTAGATCCTTTATTTTTTCAGCTAATATATATTGAAGGTGTACTATGTACAATCATGCTAACTATTGTGGACTTACCCAAAGAAAAGGCACAATCTTTGGACTCAAATTGCTGAGAGTATAATAGAAGAAACAACGTACAACTTTAAGACCATGCCATTTGTATTAATTAGGAATAAACATCAGTTGTCAACCAGCCCAGCACTTGAGCCCTAACTCAGCTTCCAGGGCGTAGCAGGCTTTCTGAAGAAATTGGTACATTAGCTAAGGGCAGAAGCACAAGTAGGAGTCATTCAGGCTAAAGGTACAAGGAGAAGGGATGGGGTGGGGAGTAAAATAAAAGGGTGTTCCTAGTAGAGGATGTTGCTCTTACGCGGGTCAGAGAACAGGACTGGAGAGAGGCAAGTTGCTTGCATGGGACTGTAAGTTGTTCGGTCTGGATGGAGGACAGAATACACAAAGGACTGAGGAAAAATGAAGGTGGTGAGACACAAGGACAAATCATCGAGGCCTCCTGAGCCACATTAAGGTGTCTGAAATTTATCCTGGAGGACAGGTGAAAGAAATTCCAGTGAGGTAGAAGGAGAAGAGGTGAGTGCCAGCCAGAAAGAGCTGAAGAGGTTTAGAGCATGGCTGTGGGGGGTCAGGAGTGGACAGTGGTAGGTGAGAGATCAGTGACAGAGCTTTAATCTCCATGAGGGTGTGGTGTTTGAAGGCTGGGGTCTGTCGCTCTTCAAAGGCATGCCTTGAGAGTACCAGCTCCACTCTGAATGTTGCACAGACATTTCTAAATGAATATGCTCCATTGCACAGAATAAGAGCCTGCAAAGCACTGTGGAGTAAAGAGGAGGCGGAGTCATAAAACAGCTCTTTGTCCCATTATCCAGTTCAGTGAGCCAAGAAAAGGTCGGAACATGAGGACTCTGTCCCTGAGTTGCTCTATAACCTCTGCATTTTTTCCTTAATTTGTGAAGGGGGAGAAATATTAGATTAACCTTCTTTGTACAACTTCCCTAAGGAATTTCCATTTAAAATACAGACAAAATACTATATACACTGAACATAGCCATAAATGCATACCAATAGACTTGCAAAACTTAACAACAACAACCAGATTCCTAATCTATGAATCTTTTCACTAGTCTGGAACTTCTTTGAAGCCACAAGTCCTGAGTTTTACAAACTGAGTGTTTACTACCTCATCCCTCAGCACAAGCTCAGGGGAGAATATACTCTTTCCTCATATGTAAATAAAAGGAAGTAAAATGTTAACCTTAGAAACATTTGCTTTGCGGGGGGGTGGGGGGGACCTGGGTGGCTCAGAGGGTTAAGCCTCTGCCTTTGGCTCAGGTCACGGTCTCAGGGTCCTGGGATGGAGCCCTGCATTGGGCTCTCTGCTCAGCAGGGAGCAGGGAGCCTGCTTCTCTTCCTCTCTCTGCCTACTTGTGATCTCTGTCTGTCAAATAAATAAATAAAATTAAATTAAAAAGAAAAGAAAAGAAAAGAAAAGAAAAGAAAAAAGAAAAGAAACATTTGCTTTGGGAACAGAAACACAGTGTTTCTGTTCATGCCCTGGTTCGGCATGTCTAAGCTTTTGACCACTAGTTCTTTTTTTTTTTTTTTTTTAATTTTTTAGTTTTGATAAACATATATTTTTATCCCCAGGGGTACAGGTCTGTGAATCAACAGGTTTACACACTTCACAGCACTCACCAAATCACATACCCTCCCCAATGTCCATAATCCCACCCCCTTCTCCCAAACCCCCTCCCCCCGGCAACCCTCAGTTTGTTTTGTGAGATTAAGAGTCACTTATGGTTTGTCTCCCTCCCAATCCCATCTTGTTTCATTTATTCTTCTTCTACCCACTTAAGCCTCCATGTTGTATCTTTAGGGCTTCGCTGTTTAAGCATTCTACTATTCCATTTCAATTTGAAGATTGTATTGTGAAGGGAAAAAGGTTGCCAAGATGAGTTTCAGAGACTCTGGACTTGAGTCTAAGATTTGATGTTGCCCTTGGGCAGCCCTCTGTGTCTCTTACATGTTAATACTTCATCCACTTTGTGGAATTAAGGTGATAGTTCTTGTTTTGTTTTCGTCACCAGCATCGCCCAGCATTTATGTAGGAAGGATTTACCTAGGGCTTATGATATGCAGGGCAGTTGGCTAGGTTTGGTGAAGCAGAAGGAATTCGTAGTATTGCTGTGGGGAGGCATATTTAATTGGAAACATTACAAACTAACACGGCACTAACTATTCACTTCTTTAAACAACTGTAGAAGGGCAAAGAGGAGAGTAACTAACAGCCTGAGTGAATCGAGGAAGCCTTCATTAAGGAGGTAGTATTCTAGCTATACCTTGAAGGACCTAGGTGAGTAAACGTGGAGTTGAAGGCCTTTGTTGGCATTTGGAATCCCGTGTGATGAAGTTACAGAGTCATGCTTAGGGATTATGAGAGATAATTACTACTACTAAAAGTCATTGTGAGCTATATATTTGTGTACCGATGAAGAAAAAATGCAAGGCTCAGGTAATCTTTTCCATCAGCAAGGCCTATACCTTTACCTGTCACTCCCTCCTTTGCCCGAACTATCCAGATATACCCTTGCAGCAGCCCAGTGTGACTGCTGCCCATGAACTTGGTGGTCTAAAATAAAGGCAAAGTTATTATGACCCAAAGAATATTACCCAAGGAATCCAAGAGCAGGGAATTGGAAAGGTGGGTATGAGTCAAAGTCTTCAGTGTTCAACAAAGTTCAAAGCCAAGGAATCCAAGTTCCCATGCCAAGTCCAAAGGGCAGAAGAGAGGTCACAAGATGGAAACAAAATCAAGGGTTAAGTGCAGAATGGAAAGTGGCAGAACACCAGATCATGAAAGGAGAAAAGGTCCTGGAATCTAGTACTGGAATATAGTACCTTTCTTTTATTGGTCATCGGGTACATGGAACAAATTATAGACAGTTCATTTGAGAGTTTTTCCTAATTCTACTTTTGTATTTCCTTAATTCTGCTTCTTGTATTACTTTATCATCTGTATGATCTATATCTTGGTTTAATTGAACATAATAATAAAAAAGCAACAAAAAAGTTTACTCTAAGAATATTAAAAATGTAGAATAATAATAATAAAAAAAAATCTGACTTTTAAATTCACTCCAAATTCCTGTCTTGATTTACCTTCGTTCTACTCTCCCAGGAATGAATTCATTCTGCAGATAGGCGAATCCTTTCCCTTTTTATTTCTCATAAGTTAACCTTTAGAAATGTTTATCTCAATTTCATTCAAATAATTTCTTTCCTACTAAGGAAAGAAACTGAATCTTTTTTAAAATTATTTTTATTAACATATAATGTATTATGTGCCCAAGGGGTCCAGGTCTGTGAATCATCAGGCTTACACATTCCACAGCATTCACCATAGCACATACCCTGCCCAGTGTTCACAAACCATTTTTTTTCTTATAAGATTTTCTCTTTAACATTTGAGGTGAATATTGGAAAACATAATACTCAGGTTGCATGAAAACAGACATTTTCACATTATTTGCAAAAGAATGAGAAAAGATTTGTAAATATCTTAGAGGTAAACAATGTGAATACCTACTGACCAAGTAGTTTTATTCACAACATTGAGCAAAATTCTTAAGAATAAAACTCCACTAATTTTCAAAGAAATGGGAAATACAATAGTAAGAATAGTTTACCTTCTCATAGAATTTTAAAGTTTAAGAAAAGACTTGTAATGTTCCGTGTTGGCAAGGCAGTGAAGAAATGGACATTCTCTAGGACTCAAAAGACTTTTTAAAATAGTCAAGGCTTTCTAGTGAGCACTATGACTATGCATGTAAAACTCTAATAAATGTCTCATACCATATGTCTCAGAAGATTCACTTCCAGACATCTAGCTTCTTGATGGAAAATATTATGGGCCGAGGTTCTGCTTATCCCAGAAACCTATTTCACAGTGAAGGAGGTACACTGAATGTACATCCCTGAAATTGAAATGTCTTTTAGAGATAGTTTTAAATACTTTCTGAACTTTAGGCTCTTCCTCTCTCTCTTATTAGAAAAAGGATTCTAAATCCAAACAACACTTTGTGCAAGGACCATACGTTGGGTATTTTTAACCCTGCATTTGCCTTAATATGTAGTGTGAGCCATCAATTCATGCTCCTCTTTTTTTAATTACTAAATTACATTTTTATTTGAGATTTATTATACTGTTCAAATGGCAATTTTCTTTTAATTTTATTGGGAAGAAATTATAGGTGTTTATAATAAAATTTGGGTAGCTTAGAGCCTAAGAAGTTAATGTGCTCCAAATACCAAAAATACATATATACTATTTAAAAAGTTAAAATGAAATCAGTCATTTCCTGTTTCTAATAACATTGTTTATTGAGTTCTCTGGTCTGCAACTTATATTTTATATAATACCTCAAATACACAGAAGTCTTTGAGGATGTAATATTATTCTCTCTCACAACAAGATTGTGGATAAAACTCTAATTTTGTTCCATTTTAAAGATGGTGAAAATAAGTCCCAGGGTGGTGAAATGACTTGTGGAAAACTTTAGCTCATAGTTACTAGCTGGGCCTCAGAAGTATGTGTTCTGCCTGTAGGACCAAGGTTCTTTTTTTTTTTTTTTTTTTTTTTTTTAAGATTTCATTTATTTATTTGACAGACAAAGATCACAAATAAGCAGAGAAGCAGGCAGAGAGAGAGGGGGAAGCAGTCTCCCTGCCAAGCAGACAGCCTGATGTGGGGCTTGATCTCAGGACCCTGGCCAAAGATAGAGGCTTTAACCCACTGTGCCACCCAGGCACCCCAAGACCCAGGTTCTTTATACAACACTAGATGCATTTCTGGTCTCCTGTGACTTCTCAAAACTACCCCCAGAATGTGTGACAATGCCTCTCTCCTGGACTATACATTTTTTTAAGAGGTTTTCCAATCAGATCCTCTGTCTGTGTCTGAGACCAGAACATTCTATAGCCTCTAGGTGTCCCCTCTCTGGGGACTCTTGATTCACAACTGCTTTCTCCATATCTTCACCTATGCTCACCTCAGCATCCTCCATTATATCAGTGCAAATTCATTGAGGCCACATCCTTGGTCCTTGAGTCTCTGGTTGTTATGACCTTCTCACCCCCAACCCCCTGCACCGAAGTGCACACAAGTGGCTTAGCTGGACAACTACATGTCACAGTCTGGAAAATCTTAAAATATTTCTCAATTAACCTATCATTTATATTTCTCTTCCTGCACCTTAGAAATATGATTTCATCTGATAGTTTTCTAGAGCCCAACTTCCAATTAAGCATACTTGGAAACTGAAGAAATATTTATACTGCTTCTGAATCAGCTGTGAAAAATGACAGCATATTATATATTGTTATTTATAAAAGCTTTATAGATACTGCTAGACGCAGTAAAGTTCCCCAGAGAACATTGGCTCTTGCTTCGGTGTCAAAGCAATAAAGGGTAATCATCTACATGGGATAAATTGCCCATTAAATTTAGTAAGCCCTCTGATATTTAAGACCCACAACCAGCCTGACTAAACTTGCTTTTCAGTCTTTTCTTGCATCAAATCTCAAGGTTCCAGCTAATATGAATTATTTGCTTTTACTCAAGCATAACTTTTGTGTTTCAATTTCATGACTTTCCTCATGTTGATCCTTCGACCTGGTAGAATAATAGTCCAGTTATTAATAAAAGCCTACATTTGCAAAAGTATTTCCATGTATATTATTTTATATGGTCTTTACTATAGCCTGTTGTCATTTTATAAGTGAAAATTTCTGAGGCAAATGTCTTACTGAATGCCTCGATGTTACAAATTCTGAGATTTTAATCTAGGCTTCAAAGCTTCATCACGCTGTACTGCTTTTCCTGTTATAATTTAAAGGAAATTCAGAGGAAGGTACTTTCAATAAATACAACCACGTATTTATGTTATATATTAACAAAATGCAATTAATGTCATTAGGTTAAAAGGTTAAAGAAAATAGAAGAATTGAGACTTAAAAAGAATAGCAAAAATAGAGATGCAATATTCAGTCAGATTCAAATATTAATTCCCCTCCCCTTTTTCTGACTTTTACTCATCATTAAGATTTTATCTTAAACATCACTTCCTATACGGAAGCTTTGCTGACCATGTTCCCTTTGGAGACTGGACGAAGTGGTCTTACCACACATTCCTATGGCCCTATGATTTCTCAATGGCAATTAACACACTTTAGTATCTCTTGTTTAATTTTCTACCTTTGCTGTTAGACTGAAAACTCCATAAAGGACAAAGACTGTATCTTTCCATTATCCTAGTGTATACCAGAAGCATACATATCTTCTGGAACATGGCCGCCATTTTTATTTGGTGAATAAAAGAAAGAAGAGAGTGAGGAAAGAAAGAGGTTATAGAGAGTCTTACGATTCCAGAGTCAGACTTACGAGTTTTTTACTTAAATAGTTACTCAATTTCTCTTAATCACAGTTTCTCATCAGTAGAAGGGCCACACTAGCTAGACCTCTTATTTATAAGAGGTCTTACAAAGTGCCTGGAACATAAGAAACAAATGAAAAGAATTTCTTTTTTATACCCAATCACAGGATTTTCTCTGAAAGTTACATTGTGACTCTGGAGAACCTCTGTTCCTAGTCTTTTGGGAGCACTTCCTTTGATAATTCTTTTCACATTCTAACCATGCAGAGAGAGCCCTTAGATATTTCAAAACCAGTACCATGAACTTGAATTTGTTGTTTTTCCTCTCAAGACATTTCTTCCCCTTTTATTCCCTATTTCAGTTCAAGGTTCTACCATTCACATAGATGACAACATCAGAGCCCAGAGCCTTGACTCCTACCCTTACCCGCCCCCAACCCCACCACATTGTTTTTCTTAGTCTGTGCAGTGCTTCTTAGTTAGGCATAATATTGACATCCAGGGGACATACGGTGATGTCTGGAGACATTTTTTGTTATCACAATAGGGAAATGATGGGTGAGGCCAAGGATGCTGCTAAACATTCCATAATACATAGGGCAGCCCCCAACAACGAATAATTTTTTGACTCAAAATATCAACAGCACTGGAGTTGAGAAAACTTTCTGTACAATGAAGGATTAGTACGGTTGCAAAACTGACATTCTAATCATTGGTCTTTGAGACTGCTGGCAGTACTGTGTAATTTGCTGGTGGAAAAAAGGGCTGGCTTCCTCCAGAGAATACTGTAATTGCCCCAGATTTCAGTAGAATTGTGGCAAGTTTGCTGATGAGATCCAAGTTGACTGTTTTGGAAGTAGTTATACAGATTGTCTCTACAAGAGATATCTCATAGTGTCATCCCGGGAACTCTGGAAATCTCAAAGACATTTTCAGGGAGTGTTCAAGATTAAAACCATTTTTACAATAATATTAAGGTGTTATTTGTCTTTTCTCATTCATTATTCTATGGGAGTAGAGTACAGTTTTTCAGAGTCTACATAATGTACAATATTGCCACATAATAAATTCAGAAGCAAGTAGCCAGTACAAGTATCCAGCTGTTTTCTATTAAACCAGGCATTAGAGATTTGCAAAGATGTATAACAATGCTACTCTACTCACAAGTTTTTGATTTTCAAAAAATATGGTTAGTTTTCATTAAAATGTGTTGTTTATGTTAACATATAATAGGTTTTTATTTAAAACTCATGAATAAGTAGGTAATTTCAAAAATACTCAGTATTCATTTCTAGTATAGGAAATATCAATAGACATAACTATATAAACAAAAGTACTTTGAGTTCTACAATAATTTTTAAGAGTGTAAAGCAGTCAATGGAAAAAATTGAGAATTGTTATTACAGTGCAGTGTTTCACATATTTCATTTGTGCATTATATGTATGCATATGCATAATCTATTAAAAAAACACATTCTGATTCAGTAGATGTGATGGTTAATTTTATGTGGCAACTTGATGGGGTCAAGGGGTGGACAGATATTTGATCAAATATAATATTAGGGGTTTCTATGAGGTGTTTCTGGATATAACTAGCACTGGAATTCCTAGACTAGGTAAAGCAGATTGCTCTCCCTTAATGTGGGTGGCCCTCATCCAATCATTTTAAAGTTTGAATAGATCCAAAAGACTGATCATCCCTAAAATAAGAGGGAATTCTTCCAGTCTTGACTGCCTTGAGCTGGGACATTGGTTTTTCCTGTCTTCGGAGTCGAACTGAAACATTTTCCTCCAACACTTGGAATGCTGGTCTTTAGACTAGAACTGTACCATTAGCCTTCCTGTTCTTAGACCTTCAGACCCAGACTGGAACATCATTTGCTCCCCTAGGTCTTGGGAACTCTCAGCCTCTGAAATCACATGAGCTAATTTCTTACAAAGAAATCTCTTTATCTGTATATTTCTCCTGTTGGTTCTGTTTCTTTGGTTAATGCTAATACAGTCGATCTGGGATGGGTCCTGAGATTGTGCATTCTAACATCTTCTAGATAATGCTAATGCTACTGGTCCATGGACCACACTTCTAGTGGTAAGGGTCAAAGCATTAACATAACCTGGGAATTTATTAGAAATATAGAATCCCAGGGGTACCTGGGTGGCTCAGTGGGTAAAGCCTCTGCCTTCAGCTCAGGTCATGATCCCAAGGTCCCGGGATTGAGCCCCACATCAGGCTCTCTGCTCAGCAGGGAGCCTGCTTCCTCCTCTCTCTGACTGCCTCTCTGCATACTTGTAATCTCCGTCTGTCAAATAAATAAATAAAATCTTTTAAAAAAATGAAATCTAGAATTCCAGACACTGCCTCATACCTATAGAATCAGAATCTTCACTTGACCAAGGTTCCTACATAATTTATTTGTACATTAAAATTTAAGAGACTCTGTTCTAGTGTAGGACTCAACTATATAGTAGAATCACTTGAATAATTTTTTTTAAATGCCTGGACTCTACTCTGATTAAATCAGACCAATTAAATCTAGTCTCACAGAATAGGCCACAAATCCTTCTTCTTTTGTTTAAATATTTTTATTTGAGAAAGAGAGAGAGAGAGAGATAGCACATACATGATAGGGGGCAGAATAAGGAGAGTAGAGGAAGAGGGAGAGAGAATCCCAAGCAGACTCTGTGATGAGCAAGGAGCCTGACGCAGGGCTTGATCTCAGGACCCTGACACCATGACCTAAGCCAAAATCAGGAGTCTCAAACAACTGAACCACCCAGATGCCCCCCATACCCGCTAAATCCTTCTGTTTTTAAAGCTGTATAACATTAATGTGCAATCATGAGTGAAAACCACTAGTCTAGAGAGAAAGGTCTGAAGATCAACAATCACAGTCTTTGAGTCTTCTAATAAAATTTAATAATTAATTATCCATTGAAAATAATAATAATTAGTTATTAATGCTAATTAACAAAATTGATTACTCAGGGTGTGAAATGAAAGCAAAAGACGTCAACCTGCTACTTAAAGAGTTTCTGGATAAGGAGTCAATAGTTAACCAAATGCTTGAATAAGACACCAAAGGAAATGATAACAGTATTATCTGTCAGGCGACACTCTACAACTTCTTGTGTGTTTGATGTCTCTTCCTGGAGTGGGGACTTAGCTTTGAGCGTTTACTGAATACTCAAGGTCTAGGGTTGAACGTTATGTGTTGCAGTGGAGGAGTAGAATCACAGAGCTACAAGTGATCTTCAGAGCTGGATACAGAATAGGTTACCTAGATTCATTTATAGATGGGGACTTTGAAGTTCAGAGAGGGTAATTCACTCACCACAGGGGCAGCACAGCATCGTGGAGGTAACCAGCTGGAAATCAACTCGTGGCTCTTATGCCTTCTCTGGAGTCCTCCCCTTATTTCAAAAACAAGTCATATACTACAGCCAGAGCTACCAGAAATTTAGAAGTATAGAGATCAGAATGCTTGCATTGAAATTTTGTTCACTGGTTACTGAGTATTTTACATTATTAAATATATTTTTTCATCATTCAACACTGCTTGTTAAGCTTCTGTGAAGAGGTGTCAGGCACTTATCAGACCTCATTAAAAGTAGTTATTTTGTCATACTATAGTTGTTTGTAGAATTATGCAATAAAGCCAGCTCTCCTGATTTTTACTTCCGTATTTACTTAACGGCATGTCATACTGACCTTCTTGGCAGATGAAGAGGGCTGAAAAATTGAACTATTCACCCAGCTGGGAAAGTGGGCCAGGGGCCTTGATTCTGGACCCACTACAATGATCCCTCTGCAAAGTGTGGGGCCCTAAGAGCAGAATTTGACATTGGAAATCATTAGCCACCAGAACCCCTCCCAGCTAGTCCTCCTTTCTCTGAAAGTAGTGCTTAAAAAGAGAAAGCAATAAAGGGAAGAAAAGAAAAGGCACTCTGTTTGATGCACTGTATGTCGGAGGGTTCTGGAAAAATTTATAATGTGTTCTGAGCTCAGAGACAAAATTTTCCGAAAGGACATTTATACTATTTTCTTCCAAGAGTCTGCATCCTGTTATATTCTGGAAGAAGTGACCTCATGGTGTTTGTATTTGTCTCTCACACAAAACCTCTTTTATAGTATTAATGCATGTGCAGATCTTAGGATATGTAATACATGAAGCCCTGACTTGGGCAGGTCATTCAAAGAACAGGCTGCTGCTTTCATAATGGCGTCATCTTGTTTTATAGCGGCAGAGCGGCTGGGAGGGGGAGAATTGGATAGGAGGAAGTTTCACGCCAAGTTACTTGAAACATATATATGCCACAGCAATCGAAGGAACTTAATAAAAGTGAGAGAATATTAACTAGTGATGCATGTTATTAGTCTCAGAGGAACTGACAGTAATCACTATAATCCTTTACAGCCTATTAGAATTATAAGGTGATTGCTTGCACATTACCTCATTTGTATAATACTTTACAGCTTATAAAGTACTTCCTCATAGTTCATCTTGGTTGTTTCTTCCAACGTCCATGTGAGATATGCAGCACCGGTATTATCCCAAATTTATAGGTAAGAAGACAGGCTTTGAAAGAAATTTAAGATGTATGAATTTTTTTACATAGCACTTGACAAGAAACATCAAATCTCTTCTATATAAATGAATTCCATTGATTTCCATAAGAAGCATCTGGGTAAATAAAATTATTATTAATCCCATTTTGCATGTAGGGAAGCCAAGAGACAGAGTAAATGGCTTAACCCAGATTTCACAGCAAATTAACTGTCAGAAGGAGAGGTTAGATCCACACTGACTCCGTAAAAAGTGCTCTTTCCACTAATGTAAAACTGCCTCTTTATTTACAGAGGCCGGGCTTTGGAATCAGCCAGACTCAAGTCTAAATCCTTGCTCTTACACAGGCAGACTGTAGGGTGAAGCCTGAGAAACCACTTAACTTCTCAAAGCACAGCTCCCTAATCAGCAAACTAGGAAAAGTAATACCTACCTTATGGAATTACTGTGAGGGAAAAAAAAAATGACCTCATGTTTGTAAAATGTTTAGCGTAGCGCTTAACACATAGAAAGGGCTGTTACTGCAATAAATTTTATCTCTGGCTCTTGCCTGTGTACAAGCCCATTCTGTCCCAAATGTAGCCCCACCAGTGCTGCTCAAAAGCTTTGGAAAATGTTATTTTTCCAACTGAAGCTGTGGACTGCTTTCGGAGCAGTGAAGGAAGATCAGCACTGGTATCTGGAATGGAAGTCAAGATTTAAAGAGCCAACGTTTTCATCTCCCTCGTTTCATGGCTCCTAGAACTCCTGCAAGCCCCTTCACTTCCAGCCTCTGTTCCCAGATAAAGTGAGAACTATGGTCAGAAGGAAAACAAACCAGAGCTCTGTCGGAACATCTGGTTAACATTCCAGAGCCCAAGACCCCACACTAAGAGGACCCTGCTCTCTCTCTCTCTCTCTCTCTCTCACACACACACTCTCTCTCTCTCTCTCTCTCTCTCTCTCTCTCTCTCTTTCAGGGACATCTCATCAACCTCAGCTGTCTCGGTTGCCTGTGCCTCCAAGAAATCACCTGAAACTCAAGACAGGTTTGAAGAAAAACAGTGCTTACTGTCAGGAAATAATGAAGACTTATAGAGATCAGCCCTGATCACTTATTTGTTCAACATATTGATAATTCTCATTGGAAACAGGTATTTCTCAAAGCTTCTCCCTCTTCCAGAAGCTTAGTACTGTATTAAGGCAGAGTGATTAGCATGACTGGTCCCAGCCTGACTTTACAGGTTCACGTGCATCTTGCCGCCCCCAGCCCAGCGCTGTGTTCAGTTCCCCAATCACATCTTGCCACTCACATTCAGTGCTTTGGCACAAGTTGTTCTTTTTAAAAAAAAAAATTAGTTAATTAATTTTTTAGAGAGAGAGAGGGAGAGAGCACAAACAGGGGGAGCAGCAGACAGAGGGAGAAGCAGGCTCCCCAATGAGCAAGAGGCCTGATGTGGGACTCGATTCCAGGACCCTGAGATCATGACTCGAGCTGCAGGCAGACCCTTAACCAACTGAGCCACCCAGGCATCCAAGTTGATCTTTTTACCAAGATTTCTCAGTCATTGCCTGAATTGTCGCTGCAACGTGAGTTGCTATTATTCTCAAAGATGTAGCTCAGGAAATCTTTTTTTTTTTTTTTTTAAGATTTTATTAATTTATTTGACAGACCGAGTTCACAAGTAGGCAGAGAGGCAGGCAGAGAGAGAGGAGGAAGCAGGTTCCCCGCTGAGCAGAGAGCCTGATGCGGGGCTCAATCCCTGGACCCAGAGATCATGACCTGAGCTGAAGGCAGAGGCTTTAACCCACTGAGAGCAGGCACCCCAAGAAAACTTTCTTTTAAGAAATGCCTCCTGGAGGGCAGCTGGGTGGCTTAGTTGGTTAAGCATTTGCCTTTGGCTTAGGAAATGATTTCAGGGTCCTCAGATCAAACACCGCTCAGCGTTCAGTAGGGAGTCTGCTTCTCCCTCTCTCTCTGCTCCGGCTCCCCCTGCTGCCTGCCAGCTGGTGTTCTCTCTCTCAATCCCTCAAATAAATAGATAAATAAAATCTTAAAAAAAAAATAATAAGAAAAGAAAAGAAAATGCCTTCTGGTTGCCTCTATTCCTGAGAAGCTGTCTGAGGTAAAGTTGGTGATTTTGTCTTTGACCACCTCCATTAAAACTCCTAAGTACTCTGTGTATGTTTAATGTTCACACAACTATGTCCTTCACAAGTTGCTGAGCTCACTGGGATGAGTTTTTCTGCTGATTCATGAAACCCAATGCTAGGCATAATTACTTTAAAAAAAAATTAAAGATTTTATTTATTTGATAGAGATCACAAGTAGGCAGAGAGGCAGACAGAGAGAGGGTGGAAATCAGGCTTCCTGCTGAGCAGAGAGCCCAATTTGGGACTTGATCCCAGGACCCTGGGATCATGATCTGAGCTGAAGGCAGAGGCTTTAACCAACTGAGGCACCCAGGTGCCCCTATAATGGCTTTTTTAAAAGCCAGGATGGAAATTGTTGAATCTTAATCATTTTTACATGTAGACACCTTTGGCTACCTTGGACATCCAATAATACCATGATTTATTTATTTATTTATTTATTTATTTATTTATTTATTTTTGGTCATCACTTATAGTTGATGACACTATTAAATTTTATTAAATATTAGTATGAAAATGGTGACAATTAATGAACCTTTTGAATTTTGTCTCACATCCCTAAGAACTAGAAAGTTCTGAGTATTTAGAATCAGACTGAGATTCAAATGATTAACATCTCTCTATGGAAAGGAAATTTGAGCTTTTTGAGATCTTATTTCAGATTGTTACAATGCCTAGCTCTGCGGAGGTGGTGTGACAAAGACAGAGGATACCTACAATGATATCTAGCACACAGCCACTGATTTAAAAAGGGCTGAAAGTTTTTAGTTGCTTGAGACTTCATGGAACAATGAAAAAAGCCCCAAATACCCTGGATTTGAATCTTACCCTGCCTCTCATTAATCATGTGATTTGGGCCTCTTACAGTTTACTCATCTGGAATATGGAGCCAAAAATACCTACTATGAAGCCTTTTTTTTTTTTTTTTAAGATTTTATTTATTTACTTGACAGACGGAGATCACAAATAGGCAGAGAGGCAGGCAGAGAGAGATGAGGAAGCAGACTCCCTGAAAGCAGAGAGCCTGATGCAGGGCTCCCCCCCCAGGACCCTGAGATCATGACCTGAGCCGAAGGCAGAGGCTTTAACACACTGAGCCACCTCTATGAAGCCTTTTATTAACAAGTGGTACAGTAACAGATGCACTAGCATGGGCCTGGAAAATAGGAAATGCTCAATAAACAGTAGAGTGATTAAATGATTGACATGTTAAAATATAATTGATTCCACTTTTGTAGTCAAATTTCAGTGTCTACAGAAATTAAAAATTCTCAAATGATGATACTGATTTTACCTACTTATTAGCTACTAAAGTTAATGATAATTTATTGATTTTTTAAATAGAAAAGTTAAAATTTAAAGATGATATCACCTATATTTTTTTACAAACACCTTTTTTACAGAAGCCCGTGATTTTTTAAAAAATCTGAAGAAGGGAGATGGTTGAATAAGCAAAGCATATTTCAGTTAAAAGATCAATGCAATTATACAAAGATAAAGTTTTAAATGATCAGAAATCTTTGCTTCTTAGAAAATAATTTTAGGACTCAAAATATTTTTAACACATAATATAGGAAGCTGTAGTTAAAATAATGGACATAAATACAAGTCAATAAATATTTTGAAAAAGAAACCCAGCTAATGAAATATCTAAACACTTCATGCATGCAAGGACTAAAGATTGATTGAACACAGGTGCCAGCAACATACGGAGAAACCCTTTGATTAACCGTTTGCCATTGCATCTTCCCGTAGTTTCCCATCAGTGCTCCAGAGTCTCAAAGGCCAGGGTGGATGGCAGATGTTGCACGTGAGCTGCGGAATTCCGGCCACCCCAGAGAGCTCTTCCTGAATTTCTAGCTGATGTTTAACATGAGAATAAAACATTAACAGATGCTGTGTCTTAACTTTGCCTGCTTTTCTGGTGGGTCCCTCTTGGGCGATGATCATCTGACACCAACACTGGAAAGCCTTCTGGTGAAGGGAGGGATGGGCAATGAAAGAGAGACAGAAACAGAGAAAGAAAGAAAAGAGTGGGGGAGAGAGGGAGAGGGAGGGACGGAGAGAGGGAGAGAGAGATTGAGGGAAGATTATCTTGTGTTGTCCTGGAATCAAGGTATCTGGAATGTCGTTCCCTCGAAGTTCTTAACTTACTGTGGGATTTTGGGAAAGAGATACATACCCTCACCGATCTGTGCCTCAGTTCCCTCATCTATGAAATAAGCAGTAGGATTAGATGGCCTGAAATCCTTTCTAGAGCTAGCAGTCATATTCAGTGTTTAAACTGCAGTTGATCCTACACATTTATAGTCTTACCCAAACAATAAAACCTCTATTAATAAGACTAACCTGGCCATTAATTTGATCATTCCATCAATAAAAGGAGGAGGAGACTAATGATACGTTTACTATCTGTCATGATGCTAGATAGTAAGGTAGTTACTATCTACGTGATGCTAGACCTGTAAGGTAGTCTTTCCCCATTTTAAGAGAAGTGGAATTACATTCTAGAGGTTAATAACTTGACTGCTGTCAGGATATTAACTAGCAAGTTTAGGATGTGATTACTTTTATTTATTAACTCATTCCTTCAGTAAATATTGTTGAGCACCATGCCAGGAGCTGCTTTAGATGTAGGAATGTCATAGGGAACAAAGTGTCTCCAAAGATTTTATTTCTTTTTTTATGACAATGAAGACGTATTCTTGTCAGAATATCCTGAGAATGTCAAGGAACCAGATGATTTAAATTTTTCATAATACATCAAGTATTTGGAGAAAAAAAAGACTTCTAAGTCACTTGAGAATAGTTTTCCAACATTTAGGCTCTGACACGTCTCATTTTACATTTAAAACATGAACTTCATCGTGAGAAATAGTGGATTTTATTAATCTCATCTTTATAAACACAAGGCAGATATGTATTTCCCCCCTTCTTTTAAAAGGAACAACACCACTACCTCACAAGTTTTACTACAAAATTGTGGAATATAAACAGCACTTTTAGAAAAAAATCATTCTCCAATATAAAAGGCACAAATATGTACTTGAGAAAGATACTATTAAAAGATTAGTTAAAATAAATAGAGATTATTAAAATAAAAAATGCATCATGGGCACACCTTATTACTGAATGCATTCCATGTAGTAGACATTAAGCTACATACTACGCAGGATCAAAAACTCAAAAGAATTCAGATTTTAAAAAAAAGGGAATTCAGATCATACCAAAGCAAATGAAAGAGTCTGTTTAGATTTTTCAGGATTGCTGCTGCTACTGTCATTACTACTACTATTAGAAACAATAATTCACATTTACTCTGTTCTCACTATTTGCCAGACACAGTGTTAAGAGCTTTGAATGCATTATAACATTGGTCTTTTCAACACCCCTATAACAAACAACATCATCGTCGCCAGTGCATCAATGAGGGTGTGGGAGAATTCAGGATGCTGAAAAACTTGCATACAGACACGCAGAGGAAAAAGTGGTAAGCTGATATCCAAAGGCAGATTCTTTAAAGATTTATTTATTTGGAGGGGGCTGAGGAAGGCAGAGATAATCTCAAGAGGACTCCATTTGGAGATCAGAGCACTAAGCCGGAGGCAGGGCTGGATCCCACCACCTGAAAGAGAGCATGACCTGAGCTGAAATCAATCATGACCAATCGCTGAGCTGGCTGAGCCAGTCAGGTGCCCCAAAGACAGATTCTTCTGAGTCCTCAGGTAATGTTCTTACCATCTAACCGAATAGTCATTTTAAGATCTCAAGCCTAAGAGAGCACCAGATAGATGAAGCTATTAATACTGTGAAAATCAAGATAAGAGCTGATATGGGACAATAAAATGAATGAAGATTCAATTGTGTTCATTTTTAAGTGACAGGACAGACAAGTGGATGTCTAATGGAATTGCAGCATGAATAGGATTTAGACCTTTGCAAAATAGTCAGGCAAGGAGATAACCTAGGGCAGCACTTAAAGGACAGCCTGGGAGTGCTCTGAAGCTAATTATGGCAGGACAGATGGGGGAACTTGACAGACCTGAGCACCTATGGAAAGGGGAGGACATTTAAGACTTTTAGAAGGACTTCTAGGTAGATTTCATGGTTTGGGGCACCTGGAGGCATAGTATAGGAGTTTAATATTTGTGCCAAGACTGAGTGGCTAGACATGAAGCGACCTGTTAAAATCCAGAAACTGGATCCTTGACTTCCTCATCAGGTAAGGTAAAGTCTGAGAAATTATAGTAGGGTTTCTTTCTTTTTTTTTTTTTTCTTCAAACATTTTTGACCATGACCCACAGTAAAAAAATGCATTTTTTTATCATCACCCCGTACACATAACTCATATAACATGAACTCAGCTGACACAAGTATCTGATCTGATAGAAGGAACATTTTCCCTTACTATGGTCATTACAATCTAATATTTTTCCACTATATTTCATTTTTTTGTATTGTTAGATACAGTTAACTTAATTAATTTCCCAACCTACTAATGGGATACAACCTACTGCCTAAAAAGTATTAGCCAAGTGATGACTGGGGAAAGAGAAATAGTAGCAACCTATCTGCCTTACAGGAGGAGAAAAGCCCAGGTAGCCTAGAATACATGTTGGTCCATTATTAAAACTATGACACGTGAGGATGGAAGTGCATCCAATGTCATGAACGCAGTTTGGGAGTTCTGGGTACAGAGATGATGGTTGAGACTCCGCAGTAGTTATTTGGAGGAGAAAAAACACCACAATGAAGCAGAAAGTAAAAAAAAAAACTAAACTCTACAAAATACCCACAATTCTGCAGTGGAGTGAGGAAGATGAATTCAATGATTAAAAAAACCACACCGCCACACAATGTTGATTTGAGGACTTTAATAAAGTATAATTTACGGCAATTGTTTTGGAGTCCAGGATCATTGATCTATTTTATATTGGGTTTTTAATAAATCACTAGTGTATGTTGGTGCATTGTGGAATGTGAAGTAATTTATACTCAGTGGAATTGTGAATCCATTTCTTGTCTAAAAGATTTACACAAATCCGGGAAAGACGGCTTATTCTGCCATCTAGTGGTCTCTTTTCTTCCTGTCGGCTGTAAATTGACGACGGGACTAGACAAACCAGAAAATTTACCCTAAGACACATTTTAATTGTTGTAAATGCTAAGTGAATATTGACGGCCAAACAACAGGGCTTGACATATGAAAACCTGAGGTGACTTTCCTCTTACAGTGGGTATTGGGCACCTTTTCAAAATATTCTTCCTCATAAAATTCCAGGAGAACCTACACACTAACTAAGAATAAGCCTAACATTCAATAAATAAGACATTCATGAAGAAAATTCTAGAACCCTAGACATGGGACACGGAAGAATGAAAAGGTATGCTGTGCTTATTGAAGGAAGATCCATTATTATAAATAGGCACGCTTTTCCCAAATTTAGCTACAAATCAAACAAAATCCCAGAAAAATCCCAAAAGATTTTTATTTGTTTGTATATTGGAATGTTCCGAATTGGTTCTAATGTTTAAATGAAAGGGAAAATGTGAAACAATAACCCCAAAAGGTAAAGAACTTGTTTAAAATGTAAAGACACTATATGTTAATTAATTGAATTTAAATTAAAAAATAAAAATTTTAAACGATCACAAAAAGTATCATAAAATAATAGTTATTAAAAGATATAAAATTATGCAGAAATAGATCTATAGGCCAATTGAAGAGCACACAGAGGCCAGAAACAGAATCATGAAAAATATTGAAATGAAACTGATGATTAAAGTGACATTTTGAATCGGAGGGAAAAAGAGAGCAAGTGTTCAATGAATGGTGTTGCCAAAATGTGTTGTGCATTTGGAAAAAGAAAGTAGTTATTTTCAACTTCAACCCATATATCGGCATAAATTCCTTATGGCTTAGAGAGGTAAATGTAAAAAGCAAAACTATAAAAGTGTTAGGGAGAAAATGCAGGGTAATTTTTATAACCAGATGGTGGGGGGAAATCCAAGCAAAACACTACCCTGGAGCCATAAGAAAAGGTTTGACACACTTAACTACATAAAAATTTTCAATTTCTCTGTGATGACAGACACCATAAACAAAGTTAACCAACAAGTGACAGACTGGAAATTACATTCGGGATATAAAAGTGCTTCTACATGTACACATCAATAAGAAAACAAGCCAATAAAAAAAGGCTCACATGATTTGGACCGGGATTCACTGAAGAAATACAAAGGGACAATAGACTGGTAAAAAGATGCTCATGCTTGAAATGGATCAGAAAACAGCAAATCAAAATCAGGTATTTTTACTTCTTTTTAAAGTCTGGAAAGACTAAGAACGTGTAATAACATGCGGAAATGAGCGCTCTCAAACACTCGGGAAGAGTAAGCAACTGGTGAAGCCGATTTGGAAGGCAGTTTGGCAGAATCTATAGAATTTCTAAATGTCCATATTTTTGACATAGCAGTTCTACTTCTGGAATGAATCCTCAGGAAATAGTCACATATGTTCGCAAAGATTTATGTTCATTGCTTCATTTTTTTAAAAATAGTAATGACAAATGGGAAACATGGCAAATCAAACGCATTTCTTTTGTTTTCCAAAACCTGTTGCTCTCCTGAATGTCTTCCTTCCTCCTTGCCCCTGAGATTTCATCCTTTTCATCTCCTCCCCCTCCTTGGGTCACAGTTCCCAGGATTGTGTTCTAAGTCTTCCCTTCCATCTATCTTCATTTCCTTGGTGACCTCCTCTGGCCTCTTGGTTCTGATTCAATATCTGCTACTCTCTACTTGGCAATTTATGCTTCTATCCCGTATACTTCTCTGACCTCCAGATGCCTGCTCACATCTCCCTTTCTGTATCTTGTATGTATCCCACACATAACTTGAAAAACAAACTCTTGATCTTCTCTTCCAAACCTCTTCTTGCCTCCATCTCCTAGATCTCAATAAATAGAAATTTCATCATTCCAGGAGCTCAGGCCAAAATTCTAGAAGCCATATTTGAAACACTTTCTTCATATTCAGTTTGCCAGAAATTCATATAGCCTGACTTTGTAGTCTAAAGATATACGAAGATTCCAAACACTGCTCACCAGTTCCATTCTGAAGACTCCGGTTTGAGCCACTACCATCTCCCACCTGAATGACAGAAAGAGCCTCTGAACTGGTCTCCAGAGTACCATGCCTCGCTGTGGTCTACTTTTAACAGAGCAGATAGCATGATTTTTAAATGAAAAGCAGATCCTGTTTCTCTTCTGATTAGAAGTCTCCACTGGCTTCCCACCTCACTCACAGTAAAAGCCAGCATTTTTGCCAAGTCTTACTAACCTTACCTCAACATCACTTCCTCTCCTCCCAGCACACCCCTTCCTTGACTTTTTCCCCTCTCTGTGAACCCCCACCAACACTGTTTCCTGATTCACCCTACTCAAGACACTCTGCCCTCCTTCCCAATCTTTCAACTCCAGATGTAACCTTGGCATAGGGCCCACCCACTTCCTGTTCCCTCTGCCTGTATTTCTTTACTTAGTCCCTGACCTATTTTAGCCTTTACTCAAATATCACGTTCTCACTGAGCCTCTCCTGACCACCCTATTTAAAATTGCACACTTCGGTTTTTACCATCTGACGTAGCGTATATTTTATGCTTTACAAATTTGTGTATTTATTTTCTGTCTCCTCCAATATTGTTTTTAACTGTTTGTTGTTGTTGTTGTTGTTGTTGTTTGGTTCCTTGGATAATTCTGTTTATTATTATTCACTCATATACCTCCAGATCTTAAAATAGTTGTTGGGCACGCAGTAGGTGTTCCATAAGGATCTGCTGATTGAAGGAATTATGGACGTCTACCGATAGGAGAGTATCATAAGACACTGATCTTTAAAATTTGTTCATCTGTTCCTCAAACGGCCTTTGAGAAACAATGACATTGACTTTATTTTAATAATGATGTTTTATTGTGGGGCACCTGGGTAGCTCAGTCGGGTAAGCATCTGACTCTTGGTTTCATCTCAGGTCATGATCTCAGGGTCCTGAGGCTGAGTCCCTGGTTGGTGCTCAGAGTAGAGTCTGCTGGTGATTCTTTTTTCCTCTCCATCTAAATGAATGAAGAATGGTCTAAAAACAAATGAACAAATACATAAAATCTTTAAAAAATAATGTTTTATTGCAAAATATATGATTTCTGATGTTTTCAAAGTGATGTACATGCTTTAAATATATTTTCATCAAAATCTAGGTGCTAAAAATTTACTCATTCAACTTATGAAAAATATCTGCCATATAATCCAAATAGCAATGACAGTTCTTATATTTGTGTCACAAATATTTTGTTTCATTTTCAATTCAAACAGTATATAAAACCTGGGACAACAATCTCATTTCCAATTCTAAGCTCTTCCAATTGCATGATAAAATTGATATTATCTCCCAATATGGTAAAACATTTTGTTCCTTGTTCCTCCTGACCCCTTCCCCCCAGGAAGCTAAGCATTCTCCAACTGTCTTTTGATTTGTACCCCAAATCATTTCTATCTTGAGGCAATTGCGTCATAGTGAATGATAAGGATTGGTGAGAGTGTGATTCTCTGCTGTTAAACAGGTGAATGGTGATTGATTGATTGATCACAAAAGTGCAGACAGAAGAGGAAGACTTTCAGACAATAGAATCATTCTCAGGCAAATCAATTTTAGGGAAAAGTTCATTTGAAAGTCAAAGATCTGGAAATAGTTTACTTTCTCCATTCCCATCCGTTCTTGGAAAATCTGTGCGCAACCCTGGGTACTCAGACACCCATATTATTCTAAAGATAAATCATATTGTGGAATTCTATGCAATAGTTATTTTAAAAAATGATGAACATATTCAGAAATTTCCAAGAAATCATCATAATTAAACACACACACACACACACACAGACACACTCAAGTTACTTAGCAATGCTTCTCATTGATCTTTTAAAAATGTATTTGACATATTTGTATATGCACATCAATTTATAGAGGGGGACCACAGAATTTGCACAAAGCTATCCATAGTGGGTACCTGTGAGGGGGGGATGGTGGAGTAGTGGCTGGGGGCCATGGAATAAGATTCACACTCTGCTCAGCCAGTTTTACATTCTTAAAATATTGGTTAAATTTCATACATGAGTTAAGGAAAACTAATTGAAATTAATAAAAATTAAGAGAAATACTAGGAGACCCTGATATTGTAGTGCTGGTATCATCTTTTAATTTTTTTTCTTAGAGCAGTTTAAAAATATTATAGAATATTCCCAATAGCTTTACATAATAAAAACCAGTTGCAACAAACTCCTACTTCCCTTTTCTCTTTTACAGCTGCTATTTTCCTACCCCATACTGCTGATAGTCACTTTCAATCTCATCATGTCATGAGTTTTGTTACAGCTCTTTGTACCTATATCAGTTCCTCCCACTAGATGGTTCCATAAAAGACTATGCCATTTTCAACTTTGCAATCCTTACACACTGCCTGGGATAGAGTAGGCTCTCAGTGACATTTTTGAATAAATTAATAAATGAATAAATGAATGGAAGTAAATGATCTGTTCTCTTGTTCTCCCCTTTGTCTCATTGATTAAAAACCAATTTTTTAAAAATTTTATCTTGCATGCCTAATGATCTTCTATACTTATTGGACAGTGAGTTCTAGACATTTAACACACTTACAGACATTATCTCATTTTTCTTCCCCTTTTGTGGTGAAGAGCCATGGGTAGACCTAGACTCAGCTTACACACAGAGAAGTAGAATCCCACAGACTGAAAGTATCTTTCTAAATGCACTGCCACAGCCACTGTGACCATTAGGTTATAAGTGTTGATCTGGCAACATGAAGAGCCATGGGTGACTTTACTACATGACCAGTAGCTCTTTTAATAGAATATCATGATATTTGGTATTTCATAGTTATTCTAAAATAAGTCTGACACTGGCCATTCCTTCTTTAGTAACTTAGATGTCATTTATTAAATCATATGTTAGAAAGTTTCTTAAAGATTACACAAAAAAACCCATACCTGGGGTGCCTCAGTGGCTCAGTGGGTTAAGCTTCTGCCTTTGGCTCAGGTCATGATCCCAGGGTTCTGGACTCAAGCCCTGTATATGGCTCTCTGCTCAGCAGGGAGCCTGCTTCCTCTTCTCTCTCTCTGCCTGCCTCTCTGCCTACTTGTGATCTCTGTCTGACAAATAAATTTAAAAAAAAAAAAAAAAAGATACCCATAGCTAGTTTTTGAAATCTTTTTTTTTTTTTTTTTTTTTTTTTTAATACCGAAGAGATGGGAGCCTGGGTGGCTCAGTCCGTTAAGCATCAGACTCTTTATTTCAGTCAGGTCATGATCTCAACATTGTGAGATCAGCCCCACATTAGGCTCTGTGCTCAGCTGGGAGTCTTCTTGGGATTCTCTTTCTCTTTCTCCCTTGGCAGTTCCCTCTACCCTTCACTGCCACCCCCCCCCAAGTAGATAAATAAATATCCCAACAGATATTATTTGTCAAAGGGCAAAGGAGAATGGCTATTTTTATGATACGATATCTGTTTGTGTGTGCACATTTATCAAAGTACAAAGCAAGATGGAAATTTACAAAAACAGTAAATTTTTATTTGTGTTTGAATTCTGTAGTGCTTTTGGTATTGAATATTAAGAGCAGCAGCAATTAAAATGATGTCAATAAAACAAAATAACAAAGTCAAGGAAGAAAATGGTAAGAAATTTCAGTACCTTTCTCCTTGCGTCCCTGGAGATAGAGAACTTCTGTGGCTTAAAAGCAATAAAGTTGCTTCTGGTTATAAAGAAATTGCTACAAAGTTCTGTGAGGTGCAGTGTTAGGACAGTGTTCCAGGCCCCTAATTGGTACCGTGTTTTCCACATTTATTTCAAGCTGACCCAAATAGAAATGTAGTATTTTCAGAGACAGAAATGAATAGAAGGTAGATTGTTATAACTACAGTATAGAACCTCTGAACTAACAGGTGTGGTCCAGCTCAAAAGCAGTATTATAGTTTTTCTTAAAAGGAGACTGCCTTACTCAACTGAAGCATAATTAATTTCACATTTTCCAGGAATATATATCCACTGCACAAATGGAAATGACACAACAGAAGAAGCCAGAAAATTTGGGGAAAAAAACTTGATAAATGATAATTCCAAACCAGAAATTATACCTCCTTCCACATCAGTCAGATCTTCAGACTAAGTGATATATTAAGGTCTTATAAAAACATCATACTACTCTAATCACTGTAACCTTAAAATGCATCTTAAAAATTATCTTTACTCCTCTTTCACAATTACTTCTGCCTTTACTCTTACAGGATAGAGGAGGTTCTACTAAATATGAAAGTAATACATTGTATCGCCATGTAAAAGTATGACAGATAATTTGGACAGACAATTGAAAGACTGGTAGCAAAACTTCATAGATGACATTAAAAAAGAAAAACACAGGTGAGGAATAAATATTTGAAATACATATGACAGGTGAAATGTCCATATAATCAACACACAAAAAGGTCATTTTTATCAATCTCACTCAATCTCATGACCTTGAGACCATGACCTAAATGGAAATCAAGAGTCAGTCCTGTAACTGACTGAGCCACCCAGGCACCCCAACCACAGAGAAAGCTTTTTTTTTTTTTTTTTTGTAAAGATTTTATTTATTTATTTGACACAGAGAGAGAGTATACAAGCAGGGAGAGCAGCAGGGAGAGGGGGAAGTAGGCTCCCACTGAGCAGAGAGAAAGGAAAGCAGGCTCCATGCTGAGCAGAGAGCCCAATGTGGGGCTCCATCCCAAGACCCTGGGATCATGACCTGAGCCAAAAGCAGAAGCTTAATGACTGAGCCACCCAGGCATCTCCCTGAGAAAGCTCTAAATAAGAGCAATCGTTCTGAAGTTTTCCGAATGGTACACACTTGATCTAATCTCTCTTTTTCTGAAAAATAATCTGGACTAATTCCAATGTATCTCACGTTCTCAACTCTTAAGTGTTTCCTGGGTATGTCTTCTAGGAAACTCAGGTGAAGACAAGTGTTTTCCCTGCCTCCTCCTAAGAACCCTAACTGAAAGATTTTTCTTCTTTCTTTAGGAGTTCAGCTCCTCTCAGGCTCATACCATCTGTCTGTGTCTTTCACAAGTCCTCCACAAAACTATCATCTCCTGGCCTTACTCACACAAAACTCCATCTACAGAATTACTCTCTCCCCCTGCTGATGGTCATCACCACCATCGCATCATGCTCATTTTTATCATTACTGCCACAGATAACACCTGTAACACTTAGTACATAGCAGACACTGTTGTAAGCATTTTACATATTTTAATGCAGTTCCCACAAAACCCAGTGAGGCAGACATCGTTAACATCCCCATTTTGAAAAGGAAAAAAAAAATTCAGATCGAAGGTAACCACTTGCTTTAAGTCTCATAGCGTGTAAGAGGCACACTGGCATCTGAGCTCTGGTAGTCCAGCTCCAGAGCCTATGCTCTACACTGTGCATCCTGTCCTCGATATAAAGATTTATTCTCGAGGCCTTCAATGTCCAAGGAGATATTCAGAAGCTCTCATCTGCCAGTTCTTTGACCTTCTATTACTGGAGAAAACCCATGTTAACTCAAGATAATGGGTTTCTTTTTATATTAATTTCCACATTCTGAGCCTGGGTCCTTCTCAAAGGACCCTGAGAAAAGGTAGATATGATGGCTAATTTTATGTGCCAATTAGGCTAGGCTGTTGTGCCGATTATTTGGTCAAAAACTTGTGTGGATGTTGCTTTTTTTTTTTTTTTAAGAGTTCATTTATTTATTTGATAGGCAGAGATCACAAGTAGGCAGAGAGGCAGGCAGAGAGAGGGGGGAAGCAGACTTCCCTGCCGAGCAGAGAGCCTCACATGGGGCTCCATCCCAGGACCCTGAGATCACTACCTGAGCCAAAGGCAGAGACTTAACCCACTGAGCCACCCAGGCACCCCATGGATATTGCTCTTAAGGTATTTTGTTGATGTGGTTAATTTTATGGTCAGTTGACCTGTGGGTGGGTCTGATCCAATCAGTCGAAGGCCTTGGGAGCAAAAGCTGAGATTTCTGAAGAATTCTGCCTGAGCGTATATAACGTAGAAATCCCGCCTAAGTTTCCAGCCTTCTGGACTGTTCTACAAATTTCAAATTTCCCAACCCGAACAATTACATAAGTGAATCCTTTAAATCTCTACTCCTTTCCCCTTATCCTCCCCCAACTCCACTATGTACACACACACACACACACACACACACACATTTCATTGGCTGTGTTTCTCTCGAGAACATTGATACAGTAGATAGGAAAAAAATGTAAAATGTGAGTTTGTTATCAAGTTGGTTAACCATGTAACAAAGACTTGAAAGATGAAACAGAGGAGAGACAGCTACTATGCAGTGCTTTGTAAATGAAGTAATTAACCTATAATTAATGATACTCCTTTTCATCCCAGTGAAAATTTGGGGCAGCTGACAAATAAGAATGTGTGCCCCTTGCCCACTAGGTAATCACAGAATAAATATAAAGTCAATAACCATCACATATAAATATTAAATGGATAATAAAAGAGGTAGAAGGAAAACGTGGTAGAAATAAAGAATTAAAAAAAAAAAAAGTGTTACTTCCTGAGTCTGAAAATCAGGGGCATATGATGGAAAGGCTGTAATTGATCTGACCCTTGACGTATCATTGTAATTTTCAGAGACAGAAATGGGAGGAGGACCTTTACGCTACTTTCCTGTAGCTAAGGGGACTGATTCTTCAGCAGTGAGTTCTTCAGCTCGGTGTCACGTTAATACTTGAACCTCAGCCACTAATTTGCATCCAAATTAGTGTAATGGTCTCTCCTTGTGTCAGGGTGTTGACATTTATTCATTTGAAAGCATGGCAATGTTGTAATTCTGCCCTATTCAAAGGATTAACTAATAAAAAAATGACTTCATAAAAATATTCATTCTATAAAAGATGTTATTTTGTTATAAATATTTATGGTTATTGGTTATTTCCAGCACAGCTGAAAATGGACTCCAAAGAAATCATAACAAGAATTGTATTTTAATACGGCCTCTAGAGTGTGTGGTCTTGTTACATTTTTATTACAATGTCTCAGTAATACAAGGTCTCTTAATGTAGCTATTAAAAATAAAATCAGTAGTGATTTCACAGATCTCCAATATTTATAAGCTGAGTAGTTCATCTCATTATTCAGAGCCCTGTGCAACACATTTTCCTGGGACAACAGAACCCCCTCAGCTCCGCTTCAAGGCTTAAACTGACAGCAATCAACTGTCACTTGAAAGGCCACAGTGACTAAGGATGGGAAAGACAATCTTCACGCCTATAGGTGGAGCCACGTGAACATAACTTCTAGAATTACTTGATTTAATTATTTATTTAACTTTAAATCATCCCCAGGCAGATACATTTCTCTCTCCCCCTCTCTCCCTCTCATTCTTTTTTCTCTCTCTCACTTTCTTTTTTTCTTAAGATTTTATTTATCTGTTTGACAGATGGAGATCATGAGTAGGCAGAGAGGGAGGCAGAGAGAGGAGGAAGCAGGCTCCCCGCTGGAAAGAGAGTCTGATGCAGGGCTCGATTCCAGGACCCTGGGATCATGACCTGAGCCTAAAGGCAGAGGCTTTAACCCACTGAGCCACCCAGGTGTCCCTGATTCTTTTTTTTTTTAACAGAGAGGCCAATTTTTCTTCACCAATCTTTGGTTATTTCTTTCTTTCAGTTTGTTTCTTTCCTTGTTTCTTTTTCCAAATGTTCCTTCTTTCTCCCTTCTTCCTTCATAATAATAAAAGAAATTACTGAAATATATTTCTTATGTTAAAATACAAATTTGAAGGGATCCTTGTGATAGTCTACTCTGGTCTCTCCTGCCTGGATTTTGAGGACTGAAGTGTTAGGGATTTCAGGGTTCATCAGAAATCTTACTATCCCAGTTGACTAGGCATGTAACAGGAGCCTGAGAAAAAAGTTCACTTCTTTCCGTTATAGCTTTCCTGCTTCTTGCCCTCTCAAGAGAGAGTGCTTTTCTCTTTATATTCAATATCCTAAACCTAGTTTACCTCTCAATGCCATTACACAAGGCTCACCTTTCCTCAAAAAATGTTGAAGGGGGTTGTTTTGGGTGGGGTGCTGGTGATGGCAATTCAGTTCTTTGCTCAGCAAATACTTCCCAAGCACCTTCAAGGTACTATTATTTTGATTAAATACTTCTCCTATTTTCGCCACTAACAGCTACTAAACCAGTAGGAAGGGGAAAAAAGGAACAAAGGGGACTGAAGTAATGAGATAGGATCAAATAAATTTCCACATTTAAAGTAAAAAAAGAGATAAAGTAAGAAAATGACCTTTCCCATAGAAACTGTCCAGACATCAAACCCCCAACTTCCCTTCTACCCTGTTGTCTTAATTACATGGAAATTTGTCACTTAGGTTTCCTGGAGAAGTCATAGATTTCTTCAGATCTCCAAAGAGGAAAATAAACATTTCTGAATTTATACCTCCTGAGGGCTCACACTGCAAAATATGCTGCATTTGAGTCTTAAGGAAGTGGGAAGCATCATTTTTGTTCTTGCAGAATTTGAAACTAACATGAAGGTGGAACTGACCCCTTTGGAAAAACAAAGAAGGTGAGAAGTTGTCATAGAAACATGATGCACATCCTTACGCATCCTGACCACACGGAGACAGGCGCAGCCCATAGTATGCCTTGGAAACCCTTCACGGAAGACACAGTCTTTAGCAGTCTTCAGAAGAAAAGTGATTCCACTCATCGGCCAAGAATGTGGGCAGAGTGCCACACAAGAGAGAAAGACTATGTGTATGCTCTAGAGACAAATCAACTGCTTCATCTGCGTAGGAAGGTAAATAAGTTTTCTGGTCAGAATAAAGGATAGGAGTTGGAGCAAAGCAAGCTCTTTTGGAGATAGTTGGAGGTAAGAGGCTTGAGAAACACTTGCGTTTTTAGAGGATTCAAGTGGTAATTTAGAATTCTATAACAGAAAATCATTCTTTTACATGTTACTAGGGAAATTTTGAAACCTCCATCAGAGTACACTGATATCATGCTTTCTGTGCACCTATTGTATTCTTGCTGATAAATATTCACATTTTGCCAAATGTTGTTATACTGAATGGATGTTATCACTACTGGACATGTAAATTATTTTATCTCCTGTGAGTTGTGGTATGCACTTGAATAGGTTATCAGAAGGGAATTATGGATTTTTAAGCCAGAAAGGGCTAAAACATTCATGGTAATAAATTCTCCTTTTAAATTAGCTGCCTACAGACCAAAAAACAGGGAAAAAATGACAAGTCCTTCAGAAGTTAGGGATTTAGCATGAAGGTCTGGCCAAGGAAGCTAATATAATGTAGAGAGGTCTTCATGGGAACAGTGCCTCTCCAGGAGCATAGAAAGAAGTACAGTTTAAACGTAACCAAAGAAGACAAGCATTCTTGAAGCATGGAACCAGCAACCATAGGCAGAGAGTAACTATGTTTCATATACTCAAAGTGGAAATGACATTTGATAAAAAACTCAACCAAATGCTATGGAAGGTGTCTTACCCATGTTATTCCATTTAAATATCACAAACACCTTTTGCAAAAATTGTTTCCCCATTTTACCTGTAATTAACTAGGGCATAGAGCTGTGAAATCACTTGTTTGTGACACAAGACCACTTAGTGGTAGGACTAGAACTGCAGCCAGCTCAGTATTTGTTCCCTCACAACCAAACAACCAGAAAGAGGAAATGAGGTCTGCCTAGAGACCCAAGGCCAGAATGACGTCAGTGACTTCTGAGAGTGAACCATTTAGGGTGTTCTGACATCCCCGAGAAGACTATGTAGTCCACTTAAGAAAGTATCTTCTTGGAGCCTCTGAGTGGCTCAGTTGGTTAAGCATCTACCTTTGGCTCAGGTCATGATCCTGGAATCCTGGCGTTGAACCCAGCATTGGTGGGCTCTCTGCTCAGTAGGGAGCCTGCCTCTCCCTTTTTCTGACACTCTACCTAATCGTGTTCTCTCCCTCTGTCTAATAAATAAATCTTAAAAAAAAAAAGAAAAAGAAAGAAAAGAAAATATCTCCTTCAAGTAGACTATGGCCAACTAAACCCTTATGCTTTTAGAAGTTACTACCCCCCCAAAATAAAAACCCAAAATAATCAAAACTCTTCAAAGTGTAGGGATAGAGGGCACATACCTCAATATCATCAAAGCCATCTATGAAAAACCCACCGCAAATATCATTCTCAATGGAGAAAAACTGAAAGCTTTTCCGCTAAGGTCAGGAACATGGCAGGGATGTCCATTATCACCACTGCTATTCAACATAGTACTAGAGGTCCTAGCCTCAGCAATCAGACAACAAAAGGAAATTAAAGGCATCCAAATCGGCAAAGAAGAAGTCAAATTATCACTCTTCGCAGATGATATGATACTATATGTGGAAAACCCAAAAGACTCCACTCCAAAACTGCTAGAACTTATACAGGAATTCAGTAAAGTGTCAGGATATAAAATCAATGCACAGAAATCAGTTGCATTTCTCTACACCAACAGCAAGACAGAAGAAAGAGAAATTAAGGAGTCAATCCCATTTACAATTGCACCCAAAACCATAAGATACCTAAGAATAAACCTAACCAAAGAGGCACAGAATCTATACTCAGAAAACTATAAAGTACTCATGAAAGAAATTGAGGAAGACACAAAGAAATGGAAAAATGTTCCATGCTCCTGGATTGGAAGAATAAATATTGTGAAAATGTCTATGCTACCTAAAGCAATCTACACATTTAATGGAATTCCTATCAAAGTACCATCCATCTTTTTCAAAGAAGTGGAACAAATAATTCTGAAATTTATATGGAACCAGAAAAGACCTCGAATAGCCAAAGGGATATTGAAAAAGAAAGCCAACGTTGGTGGCATCACAATTCCGGACTTCAAGCTCTATTACAAAGCTGTCATCATCAAGACAGCATGGTACTGGCACAAAAACAGACACATAGATCAATGGAACAGAATAGAGAGCCCAGAAATAGACCCTCAAATCTATGGTCAACTAATCTTCGACAAAGCAGGAAAGAATGTCCAATGGAAAAAAGACAGCCTCTTCAATCAATGGTGCTGGGAAAATTGGACAGCCACATGCAGAAAAGTGAAATTGGACCATTTCCTTACACCACACAAGAAAATAGACTCAAAATGGATGAAGGACCTCAATGTGCGAAAGGAATCCATCAAAATCCTTGAGGAGAACACAGGCAGCAACCTCTTCTACCTCAGCCGCAGCAACATCTTCCTAGGAACAACGCCAAAGGCAAGGGAAGCAAGGGCAAAAATGAACTATTGGGATTTCATCAAGATCAAAAGCTTTTGCACAGCAAAGGAAACAGTTAACAAAATCAAAAGACAACTGACAGAATGGGAGAAGATATTTGCAAACGACATATCAGATAAAGGACTAGTGTCCAGAATCTATAAAGAACTTAGCAAACTCAACACCCAAAGAACAAATAATCCAATCAAGAAGTGGGCAGAGGACATGAACAGACATTTCTGCAAAGAAGACATCCAGATGGCCAACAGACACATGAAAAAGTGCTCCATATCACTCGGCATCAGGGAAATACAAATCAAAACCACAATGCGATATCACCTCACACCAGTCAGAATGGCTAAAATCAACAAGTCAGGAAATGACAGATGCTGGCAAGGATGCAGAGAAAGGGGAACCCTCCTACACTGTTTGTGGGAATGCAAGCTGGTGCAGCCACTCTGGAAAACAGCATGGAGGTTCCTCAAAATGTTGAAAATAGAACTGCCCTATGACCCAGCAATTGCACTATTGGGTATTTACCCTAAAGATACAAACGTAGTGATCCAAAGGGGCACGTGCACCCGAATGTTTATAGCAGCAATGTCCACAATAGCCAAACTGTGGAAAGAACCTAGATGTCCATCAACAGATGAATGGATCAAGAAGATGTGGTATATATACACAATAGAATACTATGCAGCCATCAAAAGAAATGAAATCTTGCCATTTGCGACAACATGGATGGAACTAGAGCATATCATGCTTAGCGAAATAAGTCAAGCAGAGAAAGACAACTATCATATGATCTCCCTGATATGAGGAAGTGGTGATGCAACATGGGGGCTTAAGTGGGTAGGAGAAGAATAAATGAAACAAGATGGGATTGGGAGGGAGACAAACCATAAATGACTCTTAATCTCACAAAACAAACTGAGGGTTGCTGGGGGAAGGGGGTTTGGGAGAAGGGAGTGGGATTATGGACATTGGGGAGGGTATGTGCTTTGGTGAGTGCTGTGAAGTGTGTAAACCTGGTGATTCACAGACCTGTACCCCTGGGGATAAAAATATATGTTTATAAAAAATAAAAAATTAAAAAAAACCCCAAAAAATAAAGTTACTACTTCATGTGATTTTCTGTCTTTGATGTGTTTGGGCATGAAAGGGAATTGTCCACACACAGAACACAGAAAAGGATTCTGAAAGGTGAGGCTAGATGGTGGCGGAAATTTCCAGAGTGGAGTAGATGGTTGGAGCTGATGAGTTGGAGAGGTGTTGAAAGGAAATCAGAAGGTGGAGAGTGAAGACAGACAGGGCGTGGGCTTCATCCTCCCTGGACTTTCCCTCACAGGTTGCCTATGTCTTCTTGTTTATAAGGACAGGTGTGCTCGTAGGGCACCAACAGTCTTTGGAAAATGTGTTTCTCAAAGTGTGATTTGTAAACAGTTGATGATACATAAAATTTGGGGTATGGGGATAAGCATGTTTAAGTTATATTGTAAGTTTCATGAGTATTAGGGAAAAAAATGGCCCTAAATTTGTGAATTCATGGATATAGTGAAAATTAGAACAAGGACAAAGTATCACAGGGATCTGGTCCTACCTGATCCATGAAGGACTACAAATGAGGTACTTGATTCTTGGGACCTCGATTTCTACAAGACTGGAACAATGAAAACCTTATTGCAAGATTTATTGGACGATTTCAGATATGAAGGTATCAATGTAACTCATGACATCTAGTAGGTATTCAGTAGGCAGCAACTGTTACTACATGAGAGGTGGGATAAGAGAGGAGAGGGAATGCTAGGGAATGATCTCGGCCCCAGAAACAGGAACCATTTTGATACTAACAGTAAGTGCATAAGTAGGAAGGGAAGGTCGGGTTTGGGTTTTTAGAATCACTTCAGAGTGGCTGGCAGGTATATGTATATGTTTATATTAGCATATATTATATTATATATAATATGCTTATATTAACATCCTCATTCTGAAAGTGAATCATTTTTATCCCGTTAGAGGTTTTCACAGTTATGCCATTTCTCTTAATATCCCCACAGAACACTAGGAATCTAAAAGGGAATTTCCAGGGGCCTTTGGGTGGCTTAGTCGGTTAAGTGTCTGACTCTCAATTTGGCTCAGGTCATGATTTCATGGGCCTGAGATTGAGCCCCACATCAGGCACCATGCTTATTGGGGTATCTGCTTGAGGTTCTCTCTCTCCCTCTCCTACTGCCCCTCCCCTCACTCATGAACTCTCTCTCTCTAATAAATAAATAAATCTTTAAAAAATAAAATAAAATAAAATGGAATTTCCTAAGTGAAAGCTGAACTTCTAGGATCTGGGTTCCATGAAGCGACAATGTTGACAGCTCTTAATGAAATTCTTGGTATCTGGATGGTATCAGCTTTCTTTGAATCATAGATCTTTTATCTTTCTCACTTTTGCAAAAGCAAATTAATGGTATTGTTTCCATGTGGCTGTGTTTCTTTACATAGCAGGACATAAAAATGTAAAATCCTCTGGGAGGAAACAAACGTACACCGTGCATGACTGCCAGTGCCAGCAGACTGCTTCTATTTAATGCACATTTTTCTAAAGGTAAGCACAAACACATTCTTTTTTTTTTTTTTTTAAGATTTTATTTATTTATTTGACACAGAGAGAAATCACAACTAGGCAGAGAGGAGGCAGGCCGAGGGACAGGGGGAAGCAGACTCCCTGCTGAGCAGAGAGCCCAGTGTGGGGCTCGATCCCAGGACCCTGAGATCATGACCTGAGCCAAAGGCAGAGGTTTAACCCACTGAGCCACCCAGGTGCCCCACAAACACATTCTTTACATTTGTACAGTTCCTAATGAGATTATGAAGTACTTTCGCACAGATAATTTCACTTACTTTTCATGACAGTAGTATGAAATAGGTACTAATATTCTCATATTCTACAAGAGGCAGCAAAAGCTCAGATTTTGGTGTCTCTTTCAGCATTTCATAGTTAATGAGCAGTTGACCTAGATGATCTGACTCCACATCCAATACAGTTTTCACGATGTATCTCCATTTCTTATTTCCATTATTCAGTATAAGATGAACGTGAAAACATCTGTCCCCGCTCTTAAAGAACTCCCAGTTTCATTTGGCAAGGAAATAGAAACACACACACACCCATGAGTAAAATATCACCACAGGCAGAATACCAGCATATGATGCCAAGTGCCCTGTAGGTGTTACTCACCCCAGAGTTCATATGAACAGGGAAAAAGAGTTTGAGATCACTATGAGCTGGAGTGGTCAGGGCCATATCATAGAGGAGGTAAGAAGAATATTCTGGAAGAGTAGAAAACCAGGCACCATTTGAGATGATTGTAATAATCAAGCTGTCCTCCACCCCCAGGCTCTAACTCTCATCTGTAAACATTCCAAAACGAAAAGGACATTGCATTCTTGGCTGGAAATGAAACAAGCAAATGAATCATCTGAAAATGCAGGGTTGGAATAGATTCTCATGTGATTTGCATGCAAGATATCCATGTTCCCGGGCTCCCTGCTGAAGGTGTACATGCGGTAACCAAATCTGTGATGTCCCGCATCTTTCATGTTCCCTCCCCAGAGCCTGACTCATAAACAGGGTTCAACAAACCAAGCTATAACTTTCCTGGGTCAGGGCGCTAAGTGCTGTGGACAGGGACACAAAGGAGAGAGGTGTGGATTCAGGATCAGAAGAATGGAACTTTGTCCTAGTGTTGGAGCAACTGAGTATAACCTTGAACAAAGCACTTCATTTCTCTGACTTCTAGTTTTGTCATCTGTAAAATGGGCCTAATGATACCCTCCTATCTTACCATTTTGTGAAGAATACAGGAGGCCACATATGAGAAGGTGTCCTGAAAATGGTAAAATTTTATACTTTTACAGTTACTAAATTATACAATTACAAAATTTTACAATTTTACAAATGTATAGACTGTACAAATATACATGATATACAAATAATACAGAATGATTTCTAAGGGATCCTTTTCATAAAATCCCCTCTAAGTCTCCTTAGCAACTTAGCAAGTACTTGTTAAAAAGTGTTTTTGTCAGGGTGCCTGGGTGGCTCAATGTGTTAAAGCCTCTGCCTTTGGCTCAAGTCATGGTCTCAGGGTCCTGGGATCGAGCCCTGCATTGGGCTCTCTGCTCAGCGGGGAGCCCCTCTTGTCTGCCTGCCTCTCTGCCTACTTGTGATCTCTGTCTGCCAAATAAATAAATAAAATCTTTAAAAAAAATGTTTTTGTCCTCATCATAATTCTCGTCAATACCTTGCCCTTCCCAAACTCCATTTTCCAGTGAAACCCTTGAGAAGTTAAGCCAGAATCACACAACTAGGTGTGGTGGCTGAGGGATTTCAACATCAACTTTCTGATTCTAAAGCCTGTGCTGCTTCTGTCACAGACCTCCTCTGTTCCATCTGAGGGTTCCTGAATATTTTGTATGAAGACCTATGGTGAAACCTGATCTGACCTCTGGCAATCCTTTCTGACTCAAAGACCTACTAATAAATCTAAAGTGCCCCACTCACAGAACCCTGCCTGATGAGGGAAGCATTACAGAATTAGAGGAAGAGCTGCTTCCTTTTGTGGCACATTCAGATCTTTGGGGTCTGTGCCAAGGAGCTGACGGGGGAAATTCCCACTTCACATTCTTCTTCTTTTACTTGGATAATTGAGATCTTAAATGACATCAGACTTTCTGGGATCTTTCAGGGAGTTCATTCTGGGCTGATTCCATCATCAGAATACCTCGGTTAGAGGACTCCTCCCCTGGGATTGCTCAAAGCTGGGGCTGACTAGGCTCACTTTCGGTTACCTCAGGGTGGCTACGTGGAACGCAGCAGAGTCTGCTTACGTTGAAGGCCTAATTCAATTGCTTACTAAAGGTTCTTGAAAAATATGACCGGATGTCCTCCTGCTTTATCTTTTATCTTTCTGATCAGATTCCCAGTCCTGTCACAGAAAACACACTTGGGATAGAAGGCAATAGGCAGCGGTTTGAAAAGTTTCAGCAATGGGGGATTTATTTACAGCTGAGAACCCAGGGATTAGCTATATTCCACTTAATGTAATATGCATATGGGAGCAAAAGATTTAAAGAAGAAAACAATCACCAAGGGAAAAATCCAGAGAATAATGAAGACAGTTACGGCTGTGCTTTGACACTTCTTGGCCTTACAAGTATGCAAAATGCAGTCCTACCCAGAGATGAGGCTTTAACTGTGTTCCTTAAGAGTTTCCTCTTAAGGAACTCTGTTCCTCGGTTTCCAGGGCGGAGAGACCCAGCCCTGCCATATCTCACCCCCTTCCTGTCTACCCTAGGGAAGCAGCACAACAGTTTCTAGAGACGCTTAAACCAACATACCCACCAAGATCCTTATTATGTAGCCAGACTCTGAGCTGTTCTTAAAATGAGTGCTAATAGCCAGATGACTACTTCTGTTCAGTTCATGTCAGTGGGAATATCCACTAAGCCTCTGTATCTGTCACTGGAGCCCCAGCAGCTGTTCAAGATGCATTTAACGCCTGCACAGTCTTCAGATACCCAAAGATCTTTGCTCAAGAGTGTTCATTCAGCCTCAGTGTCCGTCACCAGCTCTACCTTTTCAAATCCCAGCACCATTAAGGCAATTCCTTCGTGAAGCCTCCTCTGATTACTCAAATAAAATATAACCACAGGTCATAGCCTGCGTCTACATGAGTCCTTGGTTTTTCTGTCTGTTTCAGAGTTGTTTGTATAATGGTCAGTCTCTCCTACTGGGCACCTGTAGGTCTGCTTCACCGGATGGTGTTTTTCTTGGTGTGATTTTACAAGCTCTTATAATACCTACTTTTCCTCATTCTGAAAAGTGCAAAATAAATCAGCATTAACAGTAAATCAGAACAATAGTAAACAATAATGAATCATCATAATAAATCAAGGTTAAAATAAGGAATGTCAGGCCTCACTCCTGCACTTTGGAGTAGGCAGATCATGATTATAACCCTCAAGCCCTGTGGTCCTTTGAGGTTACCTGTACACCCCAGAGGCTGTCCTCAAACCTGCAAGACTGGTTCTCCCGCCTCTGTGAAAAGAGCTCTTCACTTCAAAAAGAGGTTCCACCCTTTCTCATTTTATGAAACCTAATATCATGCTCTAACCTAACATACATATGTGCATCAGACTTAAAGAAGATTCTTTATCTTTAAGAAATCAGTATTTTGGCCTAAGTGGTATATGAAAAAAAAAAATTAAAGTAAAAAAAAATACAATTATAAATACAATTTATTGTCTCCAAATAACTATATTTTAAGTTCTTTTTTATACTGCTATATAGATGAAAGCATTCCAAACACTTCTGAGCAAAACTAACAATTATTTCATGACCAGGACTTATAAGGGAGAGATGGCTTTCAAGAAAACACTTATGTTCACACATAAGAGCTCTGTAAAGGATTCCAAAAAGGAAGTAGTGGAGGAGTGTTCTTTGAAGAGGTCTCCAATAGCCTGAGACTTACAGGGTAGATGAAAAAAATTAGAAGGGGGAGCTTGAAGTGACAAAATATTGCCAGGAAATGACAAAATTTTGTGGGAAATGACAAAATATTGTTGGTGGAGTAGCTGATAATGGAGGGGTATGCATGTGAGGGGCACGAGTACTGAGAAAAATCTCTACCTTCTATGCAGTTTTGTTGTGAACCTAAAACTGCTCAAAAAAATTAAGTCCTAAAAAAAAAAAAAAATGGCTTCAGTTACTGCCAGATGTCCCCCTGGAAAGCAAAAACCTGGCTGGGAACCACTTCCTTAAATTTGTTAGAAATGCAGACTGTGGGCTCCACCCAAGATCTACTGAATCAGAAGCTAGACGAGATGAACCATGAAAGACTATGGACTCTGAAAAACAATCTGAGGGTTTTGAAGGGGTGGGGGGTGGGAGGTTGGGGAAGCCAGGTGGTGGGTATTAAGGAGGGCACAGATTGCATGGAGCACTGGGTGTGGTGCAAAAACAATGAATTCTGTTATACTGAAAAAAAATGTTTAAAAAATTGTAGTATTAAAAAAAAAAGAAGAAGAAGCAGCAGCAGCAGCAGCTAGGGGAGAGGGTAGGGGAGAGGGGTGTGTTTCAACATGCCTTACAATTCCTTCTGAGGCAGCTTAAGTTTGAGAACAACACTGGTCTTACCTATACTCTTCCAAGCAAGTGTATCCCAGATGATACAGACTAGTATTCCTTAGTGCGTGGACCATGGATTACCTCCATCAGAATCACCTTTATTGTGTGCCAGAGTAGCATCTGGGGACCCACCCTAATGAATGGGGAAGATGAGAGTGATGTGGAAAGCAAGGATCCAGTTTTCCTGGGTTTTTTGTTTGTTTGATTGTTTTTAATGTAAGCATATTCCAATGGCTCTCATGGGCACAGATGTTGAAGTACCACTGACTGGTATTGTCTTTTCAGACTTTCTTTATTCATATCCCTAACATCCCAAATTCTACCTTAATGTTTCCAAAACAACTTTCTGATAACAATTTGGCTTCTGCTTAGACCTACCTACAGCAGTGTTTCCCAGCACTGGTAACATTGTTGAACTACCTTGGGAGGTTTTAAAAAATATCAATGCCCCGTCTTCCAAGTCCAGTTAAATCCGAATCTATGGTGGTAGTATTTTTTGAAGAGTCCTGATGATTCCGATATGCAAGTAGGCTCTGAAACCACTACCAAGAGGGGGAAATGCACTAGTCTTACCGGTGGTAATATTCCAGGAGGTTTCATGCTTACGCATCTCAGTATAAATCATAAAGGTAACATTCTGGTTTGCATTTCATTCCCTTTGTGTGTCTCTTTAAATCCATTCAAGTTCTGAGGACCACAGCTAAATGCCAAATCCTGGAATGCAGTGTATGTATAACTGGGATATTCTCCTCCTTCCCTCACCACCTGCTGGCTTTTCCTGTTATTCTCTGTAAGTCAATTTCAGGGTTTTGTTCAAATGATTATAATAGAGAAGTGACAGCTAATGTGTATCTTCAAAAATAGAGGCACTTTGATGTTAATGTAATGAAGTCTTTAGATGAGCGTTCCAATTCATTAGAAATATGGAGGACAGAAGAACAAATCAAACACCAATAAGGGAGAATTTATATCAACTGAGAGGGTGGACATTTAAAATTTTTTTTTTAATTTTTAGAAGATTTTTTATTTACTTGAAAGAGAGAGCAAGTGAAAGAAGAGCATGAGCAGAGAGGAGGTGCAGAGGGAGAGAGAGAAGCAGGTTCCGTGCTGAGGAAGGAGCCCATGTGGGATCAATCCCAGGACCCCAAGATCATGACCTGAGCCAAAAACTGATGCTTAACGGACTGAGCCACTTGAGGGTGGACATTTTATAGAGTAATTTTTCTGTCTTTTCAACAAGTCAGTATTTTTGAAAATCAAAATAATAAAATGAAATCATATGACATTTAAGAGGGAGACTATTTTAAACTATAAAAGAGTTGAGAAACAGCTATCAGAGACAATGCCTTGTTTGGATCCCAGTTAGACAAACCAGTTATAAATGAAGCTATGGCAGCACTTGGAAGAATTTGAATATCATTTGGGTATTAGATGATGTTAAGGAATTATCCTGAATTTTGTTTGGTAGGACAATGATATTGTGGTTACATAAGAAAACTTCCTGATTTTTAGAAACGTGTCACAGAGATAAAATGTTATGCTATGGATAATTTACTTTAAACCACTTCAGTCAAAAAAAAATTGATGATGTATATATAGCAAAATATTAACAATTGTCCAGTCTAGATTATGGACATAAAAATATTCATTATACTGTTCTTGTTCCTTTTTTCATTTGCTTGAAATTTTTTATACTAAAAAACGGGGAGTCAAAAGGAAAAAAAAAGAATATGTACATTCAGTTTAGATAGTGGAGAAACTTCTGGAATGGGAACAAAACCACTTGAGTCTGGTCTTGACTCTGAGTAGTATCCTCTCCGGGCCTCATTTGCACCTATGCTAAATAAGGTTTTAGATCAACATCCTTCCTGTTGTAATCCTGTGTTGACTCTCCTCATACACATTATTAGAACCAGATACAGTAACTGTCACTTTTAAAAGCAAGATACTGCCCTCGAATACAATTTAAAACATCTCTGGGTAGTGGCAATTATGGATGGAGAGGTTTTATTTCATGAAGATTTTCTATTGCTAATATTTTAATGAAGAATCATATAGCATTTCTCTTTGAACTCTATGGAAAACTAGAGTTCCGTAACCTAAAATGGGAAAGCCCAAGAACAAATTTCTTATGTAGAAATTCATAGCATTAAATACTTGTAGTGCAATTGTGTCTAATGTGTGAAAAAGCTTAGCATTTTGTTTTGTTCCAGACTTGACTATGGAAAGAGGGATAAAATTCTAGTGGGGTGATGGTGCTTTATTAGAAAATCAAGAACAGGCTGTTCTAAAGTTCTGAAGGTGTCAGTTTCCTAAGTGGCAAAGCATGCTAAGAAGTATTTCAGTGCCATTCATTTCAGCAAATCCTTATTAAGCACCCTTGCATGTCAGTGATGCTGGGGGGCACCACAACATATCTTCGCCGGCACCCACCATGTGTCAGGCATTCTTGTTAATATGGCGGCATTTCAAATTCAGGTGTTCCAGGTGCTTATCAAAATAGAATCCCTAGGTACCTGGCTGGCTATGTCTCTGGATGCAGCTCTTGATTTCGGGGTTTTGAGTTTGAGCCTCATATAGGGTGTAGAAATTACATAAAAATAAAATTAAAAAAAAAAGAACCCCTGTTCTCTTGGAGCATACACACATTCTAATGGGGAGAGATATTCTATAAACATGCAGATACCTAAGTAAATAAGAAAATTCTAGCTACTAAGAAGTGTTATTTAAAAAAAGACTAATGTGAAAGAGATGGGAGGGGGCTCTTTTAGGAGGCAATCGGGGAAGGCTTCTTTGAGGAGGTGTTATTTTCATTGAGACCTGAGTAAGAGGAAGTCAGTGAGTGATGCAGAGATAACATCTGAAGATAAGCCTGCTGCCCGCTGTGTGCTAGGACTGTGAGCACTTAACTTTTATTGGCTAACTTAAGCTTCATGGCAGTCCTTACAAGGGAGGTACTATGATTTATTATCTCCATATTACTCACATGAACATACTGAAGCACAGAGACATGAAACACTGGCCAGATGTGACAGAGCTGGAATGTGAGCTAGGGAGCCTAGCCTCAGAGCCTCTACTTTTCTGCTATAGCACCGCTCAGTAAGCTGGGCCAGTAGTATGTTCTAGAAAGAAGAAATAAAGTAGCGAAGGTCTTCACAGACAGTGAGTGTAGTGTGTTTGAGAGACCAAAAGAACGTCAGAGTGGCTGGTGGGGAGCAATCAAAGGGGAGAGAAGAAGCAGCAAAGGAGCTAGGGTCGGGGCGCCTGGGTGGTTCAGCCACTTAAGTGTCTGCCTTCAGCTCAGGTCATGACCCCAGGGTCTGGGGATTGAGACCCGCATGGAGCTTCCTGTTCAGTGGGGAGTCTGCTTCTCCCTCTCCCTCTGCCTGCCTGTGCTCTGTCTGTCAAATAAATAAAATAATGCCTTAAAAAAGAAGAGCTAGGCTGGAACCTGGTGAAGTAGGTCTGCATAAGGTAAGACTTTATTCTGCTTGCGATAGGAAGCCTTGAAGAGGTTTTGAGCAAAGATGGGTGTGATATTATTGGCTTTTCGTTTTTAAATGGTGGCTTTGCTGTGCAGAGGATGGAATCTTGGGGGCAAGTGAGGCAGGGTGAGCTGTTAGAATGTTGCTGTCACAGGACAGGTGGAACTAGGTGTAGCTGGAGTGTAGTTCACAGTGGTATCATGACAAGACAGAATTGGACCAGGCCTTAGCTCCAGAGACCAGTCACAGAACATTCTGATACGTTGCATGTGGGACGTGAGGGTAGGACAGAACTAAGGAACGATTCTTGGGGTCTTCATGTGAGGAACTGGGTGGACGGTAGGATCATTCAGAGGACTACAAAGGGCTATGTTCAGTTTGAATTGGTTGTTAGACATCTGAGTCTAGGATTTGAGTTTAGAAAAAGTTGACTTAGCTTGTTCTAGCCTGAGAGAAAAAGAAACATTTTGATAAGCATAATCTCTTCTGAAATAAATTCAGTCTGGGCAGGAGAAAGAGGCATATGTGGCCAGGAATTTGTAAGTCTACATCAAGATTTGCATTCAGGTGGCCCAAGGATATGTTTTATTTGGAATTCAAAATGTTGTAAAAATTGGATCTCACATAAAAATATTCTGGCTTCTCTTTAAAAATTGGAAGGCCAGGGAATATTGAGCCAACAGTCCTGTGTTTGGAGCTCCCTGCTTTTCCACAGACTTCACTATTCCCAGTTGTATTGCTCCCGTCCAGATTTCATGGGAATTTTAGTTCTTGGCCCTCGAACTAGATTCCAGTCTTCACTCTGCCACTTACGGTGGTTTGAGACTTTGCCGTTGTTTAGCTTTTCTGGACCTCAGGTCCTCAACCATCATATGTGTGCTGTATGAAGTTCACAAGGTTCTTTTGAAAATCACATTACATAATGGATATGAATGCATCGTATCTTGTAATGTATTCTAAAACAGCAGAATATTATTCTCTTCAAAAAAAAAAGTTCAGATTATCAATTTATAATGGTGCAATGAAAGCTGGCAATACCTAGGTTTCATTATTTAGATATTTAGAAAAGTTTAAATTACTTCTAAAATAAAGTCTACTTTTAAAATAAAATGGAAATGGGGGGTATTGGGTGCCCCAAATTGAGGGAAGAAACTCTTTGAGGGAAGACATACCCACACACTACTGAGAATCCAAAACATTTCAGTGGAACAAAGATGAAAAGGACAAGCAGAATGGAAGGGAAGAGAAACTGGAGTAAAAAACCGAAGATTCTGAGGCGCCTGGGTAACTCAGTCATTAAGCGTCTGCCTTTGGCTCATGTCATGGTCCCAGGGTCCTGGGATTGAGCCTTGCATTGGGCTCCCTGCTCAGCAGGAAGCCTGCTTTTCCCTCTCCCGCTCTTCCTGCTTGTGTTCTTTCTCCCACTGCATCTCTCTCTCAAATAAATAAATAAAATCTTAAAAAACACACACACACACACACAGGTTGGGGCACCTGGGTGGCTCAGTGGGTTAAGCCTCTGCCCTCGGCTCAGGTTATGATCCCAGGGTTCTGGGATCAAGCCCCACGTCTGTCTCTCCAATCAGCAGGGAGCCTGCTGCCCCCCTCTCTCTGCCTGCCTCTGTCTACTTGTGATCTCTGTCAAATAAATAAATAAAATCTTTAAAAAAAAAAAAAACAAGAAAGAAACCACAGATTCTTGTTTTAGCTGCACCACTTCTACTCTGTGTGAACTTGGATGCTTAGTGATAAAAGGAACTCATCCCTAAAGAGTGCTCTACACACATTATTTCACTTAGCACAATCTGTGAGGCATTTTACACAGGAGGAAATTAAGACACAGATTAGTTCAGGCATCTGCCCATAGCTGTGTAGCAAGCAAGTGTGAGAACTGGATGCATCATTTCCCTTCTCAGGTTCTTGGAATAAAATGTGAAGAAGTGAAACTTTATTTTATAAGGATTTTCCTAAAGTACTACTGAGGTATATTCTATAGATATCTGGATACATACATACAGAATACATACTTGCATAGAGAAGCTATTATCCATTCCAGTAAGGAACTTCATTTTTGTTTAATTCATTGATTGCCAGTGATGTCTTAGAAGTTCTTTTTTTTTTTTAAAGATTGTATTTATTTATTTATTTGACAGAGATCATCACAAGCAGGCAGAGAGGCAGGCAGAGAGAGAAAGAGGGGGCAAGTAGGCTCCTTGCTGAGCAGAGAGCCCGAAGCACGCTTCAATCCCAGGACCCTGAGATCATGACCTGAGCCAAAGGCAGAGGTTTTAACCCACTGAACCACCCAGGCACCGCTTAGATGCTGTTCTTATGAGATTTATCAAAATTATCACAAACTAAGTCACCAGGTGGCAATTTATGAAAATATACGTGCTGATATTGAGCTGTGTAATATTTTACTTAAAGCTTATTGATATATGCATCCACTCGAAATGTATATTCAAACCATTATTTCACAAGTACTGTGACCTAACACAACCTACAATTTCTATGCCCAGCACAGAGCCACACACTTAGAACCTTATGCACTTTGTGTTGCTGAGGCTCCAAACACGTTGTACAAATGAGATCTCACCTCTCAACCTCCCCAGCAGCCCTGTAATGCTAACATTTTGCTGTTCGTAAATACAATGTGATATTGGGAGATCCTAAACTTGCTCTCCTGCTTACCCACTGAGGGAACTTAGTTCATCCAGCTCTATAATGAGAGAGTTAGGCTAAGTGACCTCTAAGTTCCTTTCCTCTTAAATTCTGGAATTTGAGTCCTAAACTTGCTCTCCTGCTTACCCACTGAGGGAACTTAGTTCATCCAGCTCTATAATGAGAGAGTTAGGCTAAGTGACCTCTAAGTTCCTTTCCTCTTAAATTCTGGAATTTTTGAAATCTAGCTATAAAGTGAAATGGTACCCTTTCATTATTACGAGCTGACTATTAGTTGAACTCCCCATGAAAAATCAATGAATGTCCAAGAGTTTCCAGGAGACTAGGAGAACAAAAATGTATCATAGGCTCATCATTCTTATTCCCGAAGTCGGTGGCTTATGCCTGAATGCAGGTCTTACACATTTTAATCGCCCCGACGCGCTCCACTTGAATTGTGAGGCTGAAAGCAGACTCAGGACTCCGGCTGTGCGGGGTGAACCTTGTCTGACTGCATCAGTGGGGTGGGCTGGGATGCTCGATTCTGTTTGGAGTAGTCATTCAGCAGTTCAGTGACACATACGAGGTCATGGACTTCAAAGAGAATGGTGAATGCAGAGAGGAAGGCCGGTGCAGAATGGTCTGGTTAACGATCACACTTCATAATTTCACGGTGTGCTGACTCTCCCAGACATGGTGTTCAGCCCAACTCATACTGGCTTAGCTTGGGAATCAGGAACCTTCACTCCAAGGTCACTCTCTGACCCCTCAGGGTGTTTAACCAGGTATCCATCTTTCTTAACAGAATTTCTTTAGGCTTAGAGAATTCACCGAAAGAAGTCCTCATCATGCTGGGGTACTTTACTCCATGCTTTGCAAGGCTCTTCTGTCATTAGTCATTTCTTTGAACGTGTGAGGTACATGGGTCATACACAGTAAACTAGTCCTTACAGATGGGGAAACAGAGTCAGAGAGGAACGAGCTTGCCCTGCATCACATTGCTAGTAAGTGGCACATTTCCTCCAATTTAGTGCTCTTTCTTCTCTGACATAGTCCATCTACCTGACATGGAGATGTTTTTAAGGCTTTACATCCTATTTGTATGCTGGAAGAGGGGGTACAGTATCTGCTTTTATATGAAGCACTTAATAACATTTAATAATGACCCCTTCTTCTCCCTCTAGTATGCCTAACGTCGGTACTATGTTAGTACCCATCTGGTATCCCTTTATATACAGTGGTTTTCAAGCAGTGTTCTTGAACAGTGGGTTTAATGGGCCTCTGAAGGATCATCACAGTGTGGGGATGGAGAGAGGGATGAATATATCAGACCACAAGCACCACCCACTCCAACTGGAACATCTTTGCCATTATCTCCTTTATACAGTGTACTGCCGTCTGAAGGGAAACCAATCCCAAAGTAGGTTAGTAAACACTTTCTTTGTTGTCTTACTGAGGAGGCTAGCCCAGGAGACAGTCTTTCTGATTGCTTGGAAGAACTGCTTCAAATCTTGTTAGGTACAGGGGATGACACACAGGAAAAGGGAAAGGGATACAGGTGTTTACAAGCAGTTCTCCAAATACTTGCATATCATAAGAGGATCTAATTTGTTGCAGTTGTAATAATTTGTTCCACCACGTAGACAGGAGAAAGACCCTTATGTCATCTGAACATAGCATTATGTTTCTATCACTTCTGATTATTTAAAAATATTGCTTCTGCTTCTGCTTAACTGGTTTTCTGTTTCTTTCTGGTTTTATTTTCCTCCTTGAGGTCACTGGGGATGGTCACAGGAGGCTGACATCAGTCACCCACTGCAATTTTAGTGCACAGAACTTCTTCATTACACTGTGAACAAAGGCGTCTCCAGACAAAATGTTTGAAAACCACAGGATTATGATGTTCTTTTCAAAGAGGGCCATATTTTATTCAAGCAAGAAGCTCTAACTGGGTGGCAGGGAAAAGTACTGGACTTTGGCTTCAAGCAGGTCTGTGTTCAAGCTCCAACCCACTTGTTAGGAGTGAGCCTGAGTACCTCTTCAAGCTTTAGTTTCCTCTTATGTGAAATGATAACTGGGAGGAAAGGAGGAATAATTTTCTCTGCACTTCAAGTTCCTTCTAGTTGGAATATGAATCAAATTGACATGAAGTAGATTAACAGGAGAAAATAAAATTTACTTTTGTACAAACAAGGAATCCACACAGATGTGGAAATCCCAAAAACAGTCAGGAAAAATGAGCAGGTCCTCTATCTTAATTCCTTTCAGGCAGTTTGTGGGGTAGATGCAGAGCTTTCCCCAAATCTGCTGGGTTTTGACTGTTTTTAACTCAAAATAAACTTTACGCCGAAGTGGCTCATCTTGGGGTGGCCTGACCTTGTCCTCTACACCTCCTGTATTAGTTTGCCAGGCTCGCAATAACAAAGTACCACAAATAGTAGCCTTAACAACAGAGATATACCGCCTCATAATTCTGGAGACAAGAAGTCTACAATCAGGTTATTAGGAGGGTTGGTTTCTTCTGAGGGCTGTGAGGAAATGATTAGTTCCAAGTCTCTCTCTTCTGCTTGTAGATGGTTGTCCTCTCTGTGTGTCACTTCACGTTGTCTTTCTTCCTGGGGAGTCTGGGACCAACTTTCTCCTTTATAGAAGAACACCAGTCATAGTAGATCAGGATATACCCAAATGACTTCATCTTAACTAATTACATCTGCAATAACCCTGTTTCCAAGTAAGGTCCCATTCTGAGGTACTGGGGGTTAGGACTTTAACATATGAACTTGGGGGATGGGTGATATGAAACAATTCAATCTTCCTTGAAAATTATTTATTTGATGCTTAAAGTGCTTTCCCAAGGACCTAAGTCATAATAGCTATTTAGCAGGCATGAGTTTTCTTCCTTGTGTACAATGCTACCCCTATTGTTGACTCTTCTCCCAAAACACTCCCTTCTGTTATTCTTTGCTATGATCTTTTTTTTTTTTCTAAGGGAAAGAGAGAATCTTAAGCAGGCTCCATGCCCAGAATGGAACCCAAGGCTGGGCTCCATCTCACAACCCTGAAATCAAGACCTGAGCTGAAATCAAGAGTCAGACACTTAACTAAGCCACCCAGGTGCTCTTCTATGATCCTTTCTATTTTTACCTTTTCCCTTAGCCTCTTTTATGACCTTTTGAGGCTATTCACCTCTTCTCCCCATTCTCAGGGGAATTTCTGAGCCTAGGGTGAAGTTATGCAGATCCTAAGCTGCACCTTTCATGGGAGAATATCCTAGGAATGAGCCTGAGACTGATCTTTCAAGATCATTATCGTTCCTCCATTTCTCTTTGTAAAAGGTGGAAATTGACCACCTCACCCCAATCACCGCAGCTTCTGAGAGAGGCCTTAGTGGCCAGAAGAGTCGTGAATTTATTCAAGTCTGGCTGCATGGAAAAGCTTCTGACAAAATTTCCCAGAGAGGTAATGTCAGAACTTTCTGAGAAAAGTTCATAAACATGTCTGAGCATGAGGGGGTGGTTTGAACAGCAGATGCCAGATTCTGAAGAAAGAACAGTTCTAATTGAACAAAAGTTCACTGGGGCAAACAAAAGAAGGGAAAATACAACTGCATTTTTTTCAGTCCAAGTTTGTCTAAAACCAGTGTGTCAGAGGTACTTTCACCGGTCTTTGCTTAGTTTTTCCTCACTTGGAATGCTGAAATATGGCTGACTCCCACAGCAACCTGGCATCTCCTCTGGGGACTGCACATTATTTACCAAGAGCATTTCTTTAAAGCAGCACACCGTAAAAGCCCTATAGGTAGTTACTGGTAGAGCCTTTCTCCAAAGAGCTGCATAGACAATAAATTGAAATTTGAAAATTAAGAGTTCAGAAGCTGGGCAGATAGTTCCCAGGCCTGCCTGATCTGTTGAGTATACTTAATGCCTGTCAAATAGCCAGATGTCAGCATATCATGATGAGTGGCAGAATGGTTTTATGGGCTCAGTGCATACAAGGAGTCTCAGGACAGAAAGGCAGAAGTTGGGGTAGATGCAGTTCTGGGATGACTGCATATTCAAGAGAGCAGAACTAACTACCTGAGAAATGTAAATTTTCTGATCCTATGCTCTGGCTGCTGTTTGAGAAACCTGGGTCACTGAATTGTAGGTTCCTTTTGTAAACCTGTCCCTGGTGTCTTGGTATCAGCACACAAACATTTCTAGATGTCTATGGACAGGAGTGGGAGCCTTGGAAAGCCGGGGGAAGCTCGTTTTGATGAAGGGACTGAGTGGGTGGAGTTGAAGCTGGAGGCTAATCTCTATGCAGGTGTGTGTGTTTATGTGCCAGTGTGTGTGTATGTGTGTGCATGTTGACCTGGGCTTGGCTAGCTCAGCTGTTGTTTTGGAAGACAAAACAACAGTTCCTAATTCCCTAGTGCACCATCAGCTAGTTTCAGCTCTGCAGTAGTGGTGGTCTTGGGAATCACAGCAGACCACCCACATGGAAAAGAAAAGAAAACAATACCTAGCCCCGCAAGTAGGTTCTGCACTTTTAATCTCAAAACATTCAGAAGCAGGAAATCTTTTACAGTTTATTATCATGAAGTCCCTGGCACAGGCATCAGCTTTTGAGAGGGAGTGAAGCCAAGTCAACATGGGACATAATAATATCAATAGAGTACAGCAATAACAATGGTAATTTATACTTTCCATCCCACTTTGAAGAATGATTTTTTTCCCCATGGAAGTTTCTTGAAGACAAAAATGCCTTCAGTTTGGAGTGACTTAAATTACTATTTTGACTCTGGCATTAGCTCTGTCACTTTGGGGAGCTACCTTTATTTCTCACAACCATGTTTTCCATTAAAAATGAGGTATATATTGCCTATACAAGGCAGCACTTCTGACTGGATAATCAGATAGATAGATGGATCCATGCATACATACAGAGGACTAATATCTCACTCTGCTCCAACTTTTGATAATCAAGATTCTTCACTTTATATTGAAAACTAATGATGTACTATATATTGGCTAATTGAACGTAATAAAAAAAAGTAAGTGCACTATACCCAAATTACAACTGGGTTTTCATAATCAGATTAACAAAACACCAAATGAATGTATTTCGCTGCATTAGGGCTTGGTGGAATCACAAAGAAGTATGGCAGATGTGCTCCCTGGAGAAGCAGAACCTGCAGGGGCACCTGGGTGGCTCAGTTGGTCAAGTGTCTGCCTTTGGCCCAGGTCATGATGCTGGAATCCTGGGATCTAGTCCCAGGATTGAGCCTTGGTGTCAGACTCCCTGCTCAGGAGGGAGTCTGCTTCTTCCTTTGCCCCTCACCCTGGTTGGACATGCTCTCTCCCTCTCTCTCCCTCTCTCTGTCTCTCTCTCAAATAAATAAAATATCTTTTTTAAAGTTCTTTAAAAAAAAAAAAAGAAAGAAACAGAACCTACACATAAGAGTAAGGCAGGAAGGAGCAATCTTGATGTGCAAACTCATACTGATAATTTAATCATGAAGTCTCCTCATGTACAATATTGGATGGATCTCTAAACCCTGAAGACACTGCGGCATCCTATGTCTCAGCCCATAGACATCTTCTTTAGTACATTTCATAAAGTTCTGAGGAGCTGTGTTCTCTACATGACACCACCTTCCTGACAAATGCAAATGACGATTTTCTTCCTGGCATTTCTTTCTTCAATAAACACTCCTCAGTGGTTCAGTGAGGTATACTCATTCTTTCCACCATTTTTGGAGAAAGCTCTGTGGCAGGAATAGCCCAAGAAGATGAGAACACATGCTTTCTTGTAGAGACTTTGGAACAGGAAGAAGAGATCCTATTTAAAAATGTGTGCAGACTTTCTACAAAACAGAAAAGTTCTGAGATTTTAGGTTTTCATCTATCCTCATTGTCTCTAAACATAAAGGTGGAAAGCAGCAAAAACTTTCTGCTTTCCAATTCCAAATATTTCATTCATGGTATCCTGTGCAGTGTCAAAATAGCCAAGTACCAACCCTTTGGTGGCTATAAATCTGGTAAACACTGGCCACAATCATTACAATGTGGCAGCACTCATGTGTACAACGAAGCCAAAGCTTCTCCACACCCGTTCCTCCCCTTTACGAAAGTGTTTGAGAGGGAGGATAGCAGAATGTAATGATTCCCAAACCTTAGTGTTCCAAGTGAAGATGGCTGGGTCATATCTCCAGAAATTCCCATAGGGTAGCTTTGATTTATTGACAGATACCTCAGGAAATCCAAGGCACATAGTCTCAACAGCACATTGGAAGAAATGCTAACACAGCAACTAGGAGTTCAGGATTTCAGGTTAAAATAGTCTAGATTTAAATCCCAGAACCTGAAGTACCTTGCTATCCACCATTGAGTGAGTTATTCAAACTGTTTAAGCTTTAGTTTTCTCAACTATAAAATAGGATTAATGACACTTAATTCAGAGTGGTCATTCGCTCACCTTGAAGGGAGATCATGTGTACAGAGAATTTGGCACAGCAACTGCCACGTAGTAGGCACTAATGCAACAGTGGCTATTGTTTGATATGACTCCTGGCCTAAACTCTGGCTAGTCTTTATGAGGTTTGGCCTCTTGAAGGATCCACATGTATTTCCAAGTGAAAAATTAATAGTGTTCTTTCTCTCACAATGATGATGAAGCATAATAGCATGAACATATAACTTCTTCCCCCACTAGCCAACTCCATACAACCACACTGAGGGGCATCAAGTTAATTTGAACATAAGGAAATGATACATTTGGCCCTGAGGAATCTGTAATAGCATAAACTGAGGGCTGGTAAAGGTTCTTGAGATAGTCATGTGGGTATTTTGAAAAAGATTTTGACAGTCATCATAGTATGAGGTAGTACACATAAAGAAGGAATGGGACCTAGGTGGCTGTTTTCCTGGTGATATGGTGATAATACTAGTTTTGTCCTCTTTACAGCAATGTAAGAACCATAGGAGGAAATGCAAGTGAAAGCAATTTGAAAATTGTGCAACATTAAGATAATAAGATTGTTATGATGAGGTGTCTGCTCTAAAACCCAGAAAACATAACACACAAAATATTTAATAGGCCATTCTATAAAGAGAGCCCAGTATTAAGGACCGATCCTAAGTCTAGTTACATACCACCCACTGTTGAGTGACTGGAAGGCCAGATGTCCACGTGGTAGAAATGATGACGAGCTGATTCAAGAATCAGATAGGAGGCCCAGATTAGCTCATTTTAAGGTTCACTCCTATGCAGATATTACAAGATTCTAAGAAATTCTGAATCTAATTAGACATTCAAGAAAATAGAGAAGGAAAACATATTCTAAGTTTTGCAGTTAAGCTGGCAGACTTTCTAGAAATAAATTTATAGTAAAAAATGTGCTTTGAAAAGCCTGTATTTTTAGGTAACAGCTCAATTAAGTAAGAAAACAAAACCAAAATTACAGACCAAGTTGTTTACTAAATGAAAATTCTAGCCTTTATTATGGCTGTGGGATTTGGATCTGCCAGAGCTATCACACCTGGCTTGTTGAGCAATAAATACCTGTGGCGCCGTGAGTCAGATGGTACATTAACTGGCAAGTCAAGAAAATCAGGAACATACTCCTAAAATGACGTCTTTCCACCTGTATAGGAACACTTGCTACCCACGACCTGCTATAGCTTAATGTGGACAGGAAGGCAGAGGGGAAAGGGAGCAAGAGACCCAGGACTGGGAGCTTGTCTGAAGAAAATAAAATTTCTGTTGACAGCCTTCAGACAATTCATTTCTGTCTACTGTGTTCTCTCAATACTTCACATTCATGTGCACAAACTCATTGGATATTTGTTGTCATCTTTTCCCCACAAGTCAGGGGTTATGCCTTATTGAATTCTATATTTTTAGTGGCACACATGGCCTTGGGCCTAACACACAGAGCTCAGCCTAAGGCTATTTATTAACTGAATATAATAGCATGAATTAAGAAGTAACCAGGGTCTAGAAAATACTACCAGTCAGTGGTAGAACATGTGGGTCTAGTTGGAAACTTCCAGAAAAAAGAATACACATTAACTTCAGGTATAGCCAAGGATCTTTTAAAATAAAGGGGCCATGCAATCTGGTAGCAGAGAGAAGCATCAAGCTCTATAAACTCTGAAGCTCTATAAACTTCCTTTGAGGTGAAGAGGAGTCATTCCATGCTGGCAGCAGGTCAAGGGTCCTGCTGCAGTCTTCCCAGTTACCCTGTCAAAGAGATGAGTGATAGCACTTGCTAATATGAAAAGCAAGCCTCAATCCCTAATTTACTACCCTGAATTCTGGCATCTGCAGTCACTGTTCTTCTGAAATGACTTCCAAACGTTATTAGGGAACTCGTTTGGTCAATTTCCCTGACCTCTTCCGATGATTGGATTTGTTGACCATTCATTTCTTTTTTTTTTAATTCTCATCCTCCTCATCACTCCTTATTTTTATTTCTTTTTTTAAATTTCTTTTCAGTGTAACAGTATTCATTGTTTTTGCACCACACTGAGTGCTCCATGCAATACGTGCCCTCCCTAATACCCACCACCTTGTTCCCCCAACCTCCCACCCCCCGCCCCTTCAAGATCCTCAGATTGTTTTTCAGAGTCCATAGTCTCTTGTGGTTCACCTCCCCTTCCAATTTCCCTCAACTCCCTTCTCCTCTTCATCTTCCCATGTCCTCCATGTTATTTGTTAAGCTCCACAAATAAGTGAAGCCATATGATAATTGACTCTCTCTGCTTGACTTATTTCACTCAGCATAATCTCTTCCAGTCCTATCCATGTTGCTACAAAAGTTGGGTATTCCTCCTTTCTGATGGAGGCATAATACTCCATAGTGTATATGGACCACATCTTCCTTATCCATTCGTCCATTGAAGGGCATCTTGGTTCTTTCCACAGTTTGGCGACCGTGGCCATTGCTGCTATAAACATTGGGGTACAGATGGCCCTTCTTTTCACGATATCTGTATCTTTGGGGTAAATACCCAGTAGTTCAATTTCAGAGTCATAAGAAAGCTCTATTTTTAATTTCTTGAGGAATCTCCACACTGTTCTCCAAAGTGGTTGCACCAACTTGCATTCCCACCAACAGTGGAAGAGGGTTACCCTTTCTCCACATCCTCTCCAACACATGTTGTTTCCTGTCTTTCTAATTTTGGCCATTCTAACTGGTGTAAGGTGGTATCTCAATGTGGTTTTGATTTGAATCTCCCTGATGGCTAGTGATGATGAACATTTTTTCATGTGTCTGTTAGCCATTTGTATGTCTTCTTCAGAGAAGTGTCTGTTCATGTCTTCTGCCGATTTTTTGACATGATTATCTGTTTTGTGTGTGTTGAGTTTGAGGAGTTCTTTATAGATCCTGGATATCAACCTTTTATCTGTACTGTCATTTACAAATATGTTCTCCCATTCCGTGGGTTGTCTCTTTGTTTTGTTGACTCTTTCCTTTGCTGAGCAGAAGCTTTTGATCTTGATGAAGTCCCAAAAGTTCATTTTCGCTTTTGTTTCCTTTGCCTTTGGAGACATATCTTGAAAGAAGTTGCTGTGGCTGATATCAAAGAGGTCCCTGCTTATGTTCTCCTTTAGGATTCTGATGGATTCCTGTCTCACGTTGAGGTCTTTTATCCATTTCGAGTTTATCTTTGTGTATGGTGTAAGAGAATGGTTGAGTTTCATTCTTCTACATATAGCTTTCCAGTTTTCCCAGCATCATTTATTGAAGAGACTGTGTTTTTTCCACTGTATATTTTCCCCTGTTTTGTCGAAGATGATTTGACCACAGAATTGAGAGTCCATATCTGGGCTCTCTACTCTGTTCCATTGGTCTATGTGTCTGTTTTTATGCCAGTACCATGCTGTCTTGGTGATCACAGCTTTGTAGTAAAGCTTGAAATCAGGTAATGTGATGCCACCAGTTTTATTTTTGTTTTTCCCAACATTTCCTTAGCAATTCGGGGTCTCTTCTGATTCCATACAAATTTTAGGATTATTTGCTCCAGCTCTTTTAAAAATGCCAGTGGAATTTTGATCAGAATCGTATTAAAAGTATAGATTGCTCTAGGCAGTATAGACATTTTAACAATGTTTATTCTTTGGATCCAAGGGCATGGAATGGTCTTCCATCTTTTTGTGTCTTCTTCAATTTCTTTCATGAGTGTTCTCTAGTTCTTCGAGTACAGATCCTTTACCTCTTTGGTTAGGTTTAGTCCCAGGTATCTTATGGTTCTTGGTGCTATAGTAAATGGAATTGATTCTCTAATTTCCCTTTCTGTATTTTCATTGTTAGTGTATAAGAAAGCCGCTGATTTCTGTACATTGACTTTGTATCCTGCCATGTTACTGAATTGCTGTATAAGTTCTAGTAGTTTGGGGGTGGAGTCTTTTGGGTTTTCCATATAAAGTATCATGTCATCTGTGAAGAGAGAGAGTTTGACTTCTTCATTGCCAATTTGGATACCTTTTATTTCTCTTTGTTGTCTGATTGCTGTTGCTAGGACTTCTAATACTATGTTGAACAAGAGTGTTGAAAGTGGACATCCTTGTCATGTTCCTCATCTCAACAGAGAGGCTGCAAGCTTTTTCCCATTGAGGATGATATTTGCTGTGGGTCTTTCGTAGATAGATTTTATGAAGTTCAGGAATGTTCCCTCTATCCCTATACTTTGAAGCGTTTTAATCAGGATCGAATGCTGGATTTTATCAAATGCTTTTTCTGCATCAATTGAGAGGACCATGTGGTTCTTCTCTCTTCTCTTATTGATTTGTTCTATCACATTGATTGATTTGTGAATGTTGAACCATCCTTGTAACCCAGGGATGAATCCCACCTGTGATCATTCATTTCTTTCTGAAACCCTGAGATATGATATCTTTGAAGTTCTATGAAACTATTCTCTTCCCATTTTCCCTTATTTTACAGGCAAGTTGATTTTTCTACTCTGCAAGTTTTTCTTCCTTCTTTCACCAAGCCATGATTATTTGCTATGCAACTCAACCTTTGGCTCTCATCTTCTCTCTCTAAACAATTATCCTGTAGAATTCTAACTCACTGGCAGAACTTGAGCTACCTTGGTGCTCAAGAGATGCCATCCTAACCTTTGTCTGGCTCTGACCTATAACTAGTTGCAGATTTCCAAATGTTTATAATACATCTTTTTGTAGATACCCCATCATCAACTCATTACCTCTTCTTGCTTTGACATACCACCTACACACATTTGGGTGAGTCTCTTCATTGGTCTTGGTTTCAACTTTCTCACAAGTTATATAAGATAGTAGAAGAAATATTTTTATGTGTTCAGTGCAGCTTTCAAATTCATGGTAAGCATTTCACCAAAAGATAATCATAATTCTTTCTAATGTAACTGCAACCATATATTTTCTATCATTTTTATAATTGTATTTTTGTGCTCCAAGTTAAGAACCACAATGGATATCCTTGTCAATATTCAAATTCTTAAAAAAATCTATTATTTTTACCTATTCCAGGATTTGAGTGGCCATTGTTGGTATAAGGCAAGAGAAGTGAACATCAAGAGTCTCAGAATAGAAAGTCTAGGGTCTGTTATTATCAAATTGATTTCGAACTCTGCCCTGAAGTTTATTTATTCATAGGAGTCGGTCTTTCCAATAAAAGTTGAAGTCCTAGAGGGAAAGATTGACAGTTGATTTAACTCATTAGTCTCATCTTCTAACTCAGTGCCTAATATTTGGTGTATGCTCAGTAAGTATTTGTTGAATTATTTTAATTATCAAGTTTTAGGTTTCTTTACATATATCATCCCCAGTTAGTACAGCAGGAAGTTGCTTAATTAGACAAGGATATGGAAGTCTATACTTTTCATAGGGTTGTGATAGAAGACTTAGGATCAAACTCAATGTCCAAGAGACTTGCACAGGGCAAAAAAAAAAAAAAAGAAAAAAAAAAGAAAAAGAAAAGAAAAAAGAAAAAAAGAGGTGAATCCTTATAGCTTGTATGAGAAGCATAGAATAAAGAAAATCAGGCTGCAACCATTGGTGGAAGGGCAGGGTCTTTTTGTGTTCTGTGTTGGTTTAATGATCCCTGATGAGAGTAACAGGGCAATGACTCACGGTTATTAGCCAGAAGCTGGAGAGAGGTTGAGGCAAAGAGTAAATCTTACCCTGCAGTTTGGGCACATTTCATGAAATGACTCTCTGAGCTCCTTGCTATTGGAATTGTTCAAGCAGAGGTTGAACAAGTGTGAGACAAGGATGCTGTAAGGGGAGTCTTAGAGACAGAGTCTCAGGTGGAATTGAACTAGTGTCCTTTATGTCCTCACTTATTATATTTTCTCCCAACTATTATAGTTTTAAAATATAAGCTATATAATTTATTGAGCAGTGCATTAGGTACTGGGCAACATACTCTCTCTATATATAATTATAGCCAACACTTAACATAGCATTTACTGTGCACTGAATGGTGTTCTTTGTGTATATGCATTCCATAAACTTTCACACAAGTCTCTGGAGTAGGTATTGTTTTAAGTTCCATTCTACAAAGGCGGAAGTGGAGGCACATGTGGGTCAACAACTTGTACAGGGATATTCATCCAGTAAGTAGCAGAGAAGGGATTTTAACCCACAAAGTCTGGTTTCTACTGTGTACTCTCATCTATTTGGCTGCACAGCTGCTCTGAGCCTTGCAGTGATGAAGTGACCGTCAGATTGCCACTCACTCATCCTTTAGAGATGAGAAACAGGTCTACAGGTATATGCCAAATACCTTTGATCACTCTGGAGTCTTCTCCAACTTCTCTTTTCCCTCTGCCTGGTTTTGGCGCTGTTCCCTCCAAGCCTGGGACCCTGCAAAGGCTGTTTTTTGGTTTTTGTTTTTTTTCCCCCGCTACTTCCAACCTCCCCTCCTCTTACTCATCTCAAATTGCTGTCTGATGTCATTCAAGCATCTCCATTGGCTCCTTCCTGTCTGTGGCCTCAGGTTCAAATACATCAAACCTGTGTGGCTTTTCATAACCTGCTGCCCTTACATTTGGCAAACTTTTCTCTGACTCTTTAAAATATAGACTTGATTCCCATTAGGCTTACTTCATCATTGTTCCACTCATGTTTGTAAGTCTTGTTTCCTATAAACAATACTACTAATGTGTCTTTGTTAGGGAATACATTTTGTTTACAAAGTCCTCAAACATAAGCTTCTCTTTCTATCTCTGCCCACCGCTCACTCTGTTCCATGGCATCTCTTCCTCATCAGTCTACTCTTTCCCAAGATCACCACTGTCAGTTCAGACCCTGTTCACCTTCACAGGAAATTCCTCTATATTTCCTGCTTGCTCTGCTGCCGGGCTTATCTCCCGAAAAGACACTCTCAACAAGGCTGGTACAAAACCTTTAATTTATGCTAGACAGTAAGTTAGCCTCATGGGCCTTGAAAGCCAGACCAGGGATCTGGATAAGGAATTTTTTTTTTTTTTAATGTGGGATATAATAATATTGGAAAAACTTGTGCTTTCTTCTCAACTCTATAACTAAGGATCGTATTGTATATGCGAAGAATATCAAAAGTGCTTGAGAATGGGCCAAACAAGGCTTTTGTTGGTGTAACTTCTTTTATTCCTCATCCCTGCTATGATTCTGTCTCTGGAGAAGGTTAGTTTGATAGGGAAAAACAAGGGGGAAGCAGAACAGAATGCTATAGATGGCAGGTGTTTTCACAAACAAAGCTGTAAAGCTTTGACCCAACCTACCTGGGCTGACCCTTAAATATTAGGATGAGATCTGATGCTTACTGTAGCAGCCCCTACAGTCACCCAGCTGGAAAAAAAAAAAAATGCAAATTCTGGAATGGATTGAAAAGCAAAGAAATTCTTGTCACATCTGTTTATCCTGTTTCTGATCTGTTATATTTTGTTTCTGTCTCATTATGGCTCTGTGCTTTCCTCATGCCTTCAGAATGGATCTTGACATCTTTCCTCAGACATAAATTAGTCATTATCTCTCTTACTTCTCCTTGAGGTACTGCAGTTAAGCATGTTTTACTGTTTGAAATTGTTCTCAGTTCTTGAATGTTCTGGAGTTTTTGTTTTATTTATTATTATTATTATTATTACCATTATTATTATTTTCTCTTTCCTTTTCAGAGTGGGGAGTTTCTATTGATCTATCTCCAAACTCAAGTGATTCTTTCCTCATCCATGTTCAGTCTCTGGTAGAATCATCAAGGGCATTCTTAATTTCTTAAAGAGATTTTTTACTTCTATTATTTACTTTTGATTCTGTTGAAGAATTTCCATATTTCTGATTATATTACCTATCTGTTTTTCTATGTTGTCCACTTTTTCCATTGAAGTCTAACATATTAATCATAGTTATTTTAAATTCTTTGATACTTTCAACATCTGGGTTATGTCTGAGTCTTGTTTTGATAGTTGTTTTGCCTCTTTAGCCTATACATTTTTTTGCCTTTTGGCATATCTTATAATTTTTTTGCTTAAAGCCAAATATCATGTATCATGTACTAGGAAGTAAGGTAAATAATACCTTCATGTAAGGATTTATGTTAACTTGCTCAAGAATTAGACCATTTTTCTTTTTAAAGATGTTTATTTATTTATTTGACAGAGAGAGATCACAAGTAGACAGAGAGGCAGGCAAAGAGAGAGAGGAAGGGAAGCAGGCTCCCCGCCGAGCAGAGAGCCTGATGTGGGACTCGATCCCAGGACCCTGAGATCATGACCCGAGCCGAAGGCAGTGGCTTAACCCACTGAGCCACCCAGGCGCCCCAAGAATTAGACCATTTTTAATGCCTATTGTAGTTGTTAGTGCCAGAGGCTTCCAATTCCTGTCCTGTCCTTGTTTTGTCTCCTGTCCTGACTTTGGGTTTTCCCCAAGTAATCTTCCCCATAGAAAGTCTATATCTTGTAGCTATTTCATCTCTAAGCCACTATTACTGTGCTAGAGTTTGTTGGTGGTAAAGTGTGGGGGAAGGGAAACATTCTGTAATCCTATGATTAAATCTCAGTCTTTTAATGGGTCTTTGTTTCTGGCCATGACCTTCATGAGAGTGTCTTCAGTGATAAAGCTTTCCCCCACTCAGGTGATACAAGAAGGCTAGAGGAGACTGAAGTGGGAAGAATGACTTCCCTCAACTAGAATAAGGTTCTGGTAGTCTTCTTCCCTTGAGAGTAGGCCTTTGTTACTGGGGAATGTTTGTATATTTCACAATGATTATACTTCTTCTCTTCCTGACAGAGACATAAGAGCATCTTTCCTGGCTCTTCAACTTAAGAAGCTGGTGTGGTACCTGGAAGTAAAACCTACAAAAAAAAGTGGGAATCTCCCTAAGAGTGCAGCCCCCAGGATTTTCTTATTCTTATGCTAGTTTATACTCAGCCTCTAGCAATTCATTTAAATCATCCTTTAAGTGTTCCTACTAGTTTAGTATGTTTCACTTCAGGTAAATGGCTCTGCTGCTTCTCTCTGAATTTATCTGTCCTTTCCCGGATGGTAGCTTTCCTGGTGATCTCACTTTACTGATGAGTCCAAGAAAAATAATTGATTCTCAATTTGTCCATCTTTTTTGTTGTTGTAAGGACAGGAGTGATTATTTCTAAGGGCTTTACATTGTCAGAGCTGAAGCCAGAAGTTGCTGGATGTAGAATGAGTGTCTTTATGAAAAAGGTATATCTGCTATACCTTACTGAACTTTTTATTTAGCTAATGCCCCAAAAAGAGTGGAAGCTCACAAGATTGTAAAGTATTAGTGTTGAGTCAATAGAAAAGGACAAACCATGCCACACATCAAGAAACTGGTATAATTAAGTTAATCACCAGAATCAGTGAATATTCCGAAATGTAATAATTGGATAAGTCATAGAAGACACTTATATAATACAAAAGCATAATAATATTTTGCAGTGTTAGATGTGCATTTTTGAATAAAATTACAACCTTATACCAAGTACATTATTATTCATGCTGCTTATAAATCTAAAACTCAAAAGGGAAATCTATAAAATTTCACCAAACAATAGCACCCACACACTTAATCCACATGGCTATTCATTCCCAGGCACCATGTTTTACACAGCTGTCTGGAATTTTGGCAGAGAACATCCTAGGTGCTGCCAAGATCATGAGCGAGGAAATAGATCTTAACATAGCTGATTCTAACTTTCAGGAAGCAAGAGCATGCATTTCTGAGTGTTCAGAGACTGTAGACTTGGGACATGAGAAAAATACATAAGGAGGAGAGAATTTCTTCATGATGGAGACAGAATTCTTAATAAGGCAAGAAGTACTCATTAAAATGTAGATTTATGTTGGAGTCCTATGTTCAATAATAAATGAAACAGATGTTTTATGTGGGCTTTATTGTGTGGATCTGCCTTATATCAGTACATGTATCAGCCTCACTCTTCCATTCCCTTCCCCGTCTATTGTCAGCACTTTTCACAGCAAGACTCTCCTCTTGCCACCTGGTCCATGTAAAACCTGGCCATGCTTTCAGCAGAGTTAAGGGTTTTGAACCTTTATGTTTTTGTTTGCATTCATATAGAAAGATCCTGTGCTGTCAAAATCTTACCATTTCAGATTAGAATGAAATTTGTGGTGTTGAAATAGGATCAGAGATATTAGCATGGACTCCTGGTGTTCATGCACACACACACACACACACACACACACAGATACAGAAATGTAAACATAGAGGTATGCACATGCTTGGCCTCTCTCTCTCTCTCTCTCTCTCTATATATATATATATATATACATATATATATACATATATATAGTTCTAAGATGTTAACATTAGGGGATGCTGGGTGAAGATATGTGGGAAATCTCCACCTTATTTTTGCAACCTTCCTGTAAGTCCAAAATTATTTCAAAAGCAGAAAAGGAAAATGGAAAATAAAAAGGCTAGAAAAGGTCGTATGATATATTAAAAAGATTAAACAAAGGCACTTTCTATGACTTGAAGGCCTAAGACCGCATGACATCTCCATGAAACCTTCACCAAAACCCTACCAGGAGCCATCTGTCCTTTTAACCGTAAGTCTTTATGGGGAAAATTATATAACAGAGTTTTGAAATTCTATGGTATAATTTCAGGGCTATTTTTCTCACTCCTTATGGGATGAGTTAAGAAGGAGCCCACATAAGAAAGAGAAACCTAGTCACAGTCTACGAAAAGTATGCCTGCTGCATAAATGGGTTAGAATTCCGTTAAGAATCCAGATGAGTTCCAGAGCAATTTTATTATATGACCAGTCTTTCCCAGCAGCTGTGGAGCAGAAAACTCTGGCTATGGGAAATGCACAAATCTGGCATGAGACAGGAATTTAGGAGTAGAGTTTAAGGGGAGTTGGTGCCACCAGGAAAGAATTTTTGTCAGCATAAAACAAGAACCTATCTCCCTGTAGCTGGAATATCCCACACATTTTGTACCCAAACTGCAAGTCCAATAAGTAATTGTGAATTTATCCTAGGAACGGAATATATTCTAGTCAAGGAGTCTGGATTGTGAATGCAGGAAGTCTCACGAACCCTCCAGGCAGGTCAATAAATTACAGATGTTGGCATGCTGCAATCCCCCCATATGTATCTTCCTAGTAATCACAAATACCTATTCCCTGAAAGGAAGAGTCCTCCAGGTTGCTGTCTCTAGTTGTAGTTTGTTCATTGTTCATTACTGTAAGGTTTTCCAATATACAACCATACCACAATGTATTTGTCTTTTATTGATGAACATTTGTCTATTGCAAACTATGTCACAATGAATGCTCTTACACATGTAGCCTATAGTACACATGCAATCATTTCTTAAATCCTACTTTTTATTAACTTTTGTGCAAATAAATGAAGACCAACTAAATAAGAAAAGTGTAACCTATTTACTGATAGTTTGCTATAGGAAGGGAGTCAGTGACCATCACTTGCATCATGATAGAGACTCAAAGACATACAGAGTGGGAAAACTTTATAGCGGAAAAAATGGAAGGTTTCAGGTGTATCATGATTGTAAATAAGTTTTGGCCTAGGGAAGCTATAAGTGGTCTAACTAGAGGCAAGCCATCATATGTTATTGGTTAAGGGTGCATATTTGACTCTCTGGCTGACTGTAAAGTGGAAATAGAAAAAATTAAAGAAGCTGTCAATTAATAATGGAATTTTGGTCACTTGGGACCCATTATTACAGAAGTTATTCTTTAGCTTCCTAGATTATTACTAGGGGTAACAGTCTGGCTTCCTACAAGTCTCCATTGTAGCAGGTTGGCTTCTGGGCTGTTTATTGTAGATAAGGAGTTGATTTCCTGGGCAAGTTCCTGCAGGTTGTGGATCAGGAGGCTGTTTTTACATATGGTCTAGATATTGTCCATCTATATATTTACTCTCTCACTTTCATGATTTAGGTCATCTATGCTCTTGGGCCTAAAGGCATCATCATCATCATCATCATATATTATCACTTTTGTGAAATTTGAATAATATGATAATACATTGAATAACTATCTTACAATGTGACACATATAGATATTTTTTTCTTTATACCTCTTTTAATTTATAGATCCTTAGCCTATCAGTGAACTTCAAGCAACAGTGCTTGAAGTATAGATGTTATAAAAAAAAAAATTCCAGTATCAAAGTATCGAAAGTTATCTTGATGTTCCTTCCAATCCAATGGCAGTGCTTCCACTCATTGCATCTTTGTGTTCCTTATACAAATAAAGGTTCTTGGGTAAGTATATATATTTGCCCAAGGTCATACAGATAGCAAAACTAAAATTAAAGTCTAGGACTCTCATCCCAAAGTGTATGTGTGTGTGTGTGTGTGTGTGTACATACGTAAACATGTATATACTTTTTTTTTCTTTCTTTTCTATATAAATGCTTTCCAATATTTTAGGTACATTTTCCTAATGTATCAGACCACAGAAATACTTTTAATGTTATAACATAATGATAGAAACCCATCAGAGAATCATGAGGTGTAATAAATACTAAAAACACTAAAAATGATTTCACAACAGAATTATTGGAATAAATGATAAGAATTTATTTTCCAATGTGTTCCCTTCAACTTTATAACAAAGGAAAATGAGAATTCATATTATTTTATATTTATTTGAGTACCACTCAATATGAATGTCCTATTTTATAGATATCCATCATAGTAAAAAGAAGAAAATGAAGTACTTAACAATAAGCAGATAGATTTGGGGGTGCTTGGGTGGCTCAGTGGTTTAAAGCCTCTGCATTTGGCTTGGGTCATGACCCCAGGGTCCTGGGATAGAACCCTGCATTGGGATATCTGCTCAGCAAAGAACCTGCTTCCTCTGCTCTCTCTCTCTGCCTACTTGTGATCTCTGCCTGTCAAATAAATAAATAAATAAATAAACTTAAAAAGAAAAAGGCTGATAGATTTGTATTAAGCCTTTTCAAGCATGGTTAGTACTTATATCTTGTAAAGATTATCACTATCTCCACCATCTTTCCCCACCCTCCCACCACCTGGGGCATCATACTTTTTTTTTTCTTCTTCTTTTTTTTTTTAAAACAAAGTCTCTAGTAGCTTAATTTGAATCTGGGGAAATCTGATTTTTGCTTACTCCATTTGGTTACAGTTTGAAAACCTCAAGCTTTTTTTTAAAGATTTCTCCTCTTAGCCACAGAATCTACTTGTGTATAACATAAGTATTCAAGATAAACATAAAATACATTGTATTTTCTAATAATAAAAAGATACAGGAGCACCTGGGTGGCTCAGTTGGTTGAGCATCTGACTCTTGATGTCCGCCATGATCTCAGGGTCCTGAGACTGAGCCCAGAGACAGTCTCCCTAAGATTCTCTCTCTCCCTCTCCTTCTGTCTCTGCCCCACCCCCACTTGTGCTCTCCCACTCTTTCTAAAAAAAAAAAAAAAGCATACAAATTATCTTTTAATATGGTGTTAAAATTTTATAAAAGGAAGATATTTCTCTCATCAAGGACCTTCGAGAAAATATTATTAGAATAGAACTATAGACAACATGCACTCAGAATTAGCAACAATTATGATGCACTGAAATTTTCCAGCTCTGCCATACTTTTTATAGCTAAGATTTCATTTTCTGTATATCTGACCAGTTGTCACAAAGAAGTTGGGTTTTTTAAAATAACACTAAACTAAAAAGGAAGAGGCTTTCAATGCTTTTAAGTCTTCAAATATTCCAACTAAAACATCTGCTTATTTATATGTTCAAAATGGAATAGTACTGAAGTTAGCTGAAATCCATAGCACTGAGAGTTTTCTATACCTCATCACTTTTAGAAAATGATTTTTTGTGTGTGTCTTATCTATAAAAATTATAGTCAGTGGAATTAGGAGAGTCTTTCTGTGTCTTAGTAAAGCTTGTCACCTTGTTACTATCCTTTCAGAAAAGCCAAGGCCAGCTCCTGTCCAACTGCATGGAATAGGCTGGCTGATGCCAGTCTCTCCCTTAAAAGGTTTGACTAAGGCTGCAGCTCAGAAGAGTCCTTTATTTAAAAAATGACATCTGCCTTCTAGGAACTCATTGCCACTCTTCCATACATGCCGGAATACAGTAGAATCAATCAATTGATAGGAATAAAAACTAGAAAATAATATAACTTTATTTTATCTATCTTCAAATAAGTTTAACAAACAATATGTGGCCTCAACTGTGGACAGTGTTATTGAAACAATCATGTTTTTATTTGAATGATGACACTAGATCAGCATATTGTTTTGTTTCATTTTGTTTTAGAGATTTTATTTGTTTATTTGACAGTGAGAGAGAGCAAGAGAGGGAACACAAGAAGGGACAGTGAGAGAGGGAGAGGCAGGCTTCCTGCTGAGCAGGGAGCCTGCCACCCCATTGTGGGGACTGATCCCAGGACTCTGGGACCATGACCTGAGCTGAAGGCAGAGCTTAAGGACAGCCATCCAGAGCCACTAGATCAGCATACTGTTAATGGCATCTAAATGAGAAAGAATGCATTAACAAAAACTACAAAAATAGAACTGAAATTTAGAGCTCAAGGTCAAAGCAAGGTACCGAAATTTTTGGAACAGGGTTTGAGTCTTAGTTCTCTTTATTAAAAAATGGGCATTCCTGTACAAAACGTGCCATTTCTGTGACCAGTTTCTTCTATATAATCAGGTAAGAAGATCTGTCCTGCTTACTTCACAAGATTTTAGGATGAACTTATGGTACAACTTAAAGCAATGTTATAAGAAACTAGTACAGAATGTATTAACACATACTATGTAACAAATATTTTGCTGGATGCTTTCTATATAATGATTAATACAATGCTTATACAAATACATTATAAATTATTAATTACTATACAAATATATAGAAATATTATTGTGTATAAGAGAACACTTATCCTTATACAATAAGTAATTTAGTATTTCCCATATTGAAAGGAGCAGGTGACATTTGAGAACATTTATTTCTTTCCATAGCCCATTGATAATTTAGCATTATGCAGAGATATTGTACCTTTGCAAGAATAAAAAATGTAAGTAGATTAGATTCCTTAGGGAAAAAACAAAGACTCAAAAATAAAATAGGGTGCCTGGGTTGCTCAGTGGGTTAAGCCTCTGCCTTCAGCTCAGGTCATGATCTCAGGGTCCTGGGATCGAGCCCCGCATGGGGCTCTCTGCTCAGCAGGGAGCCTGCTTCCCCTCTCTGCCTGTCTCTCTGCGTACTTGTGATCTCCCTCTCTGTCAAATAAATGAATAAAATCTTTAAAAAATAAAAAATAATGAAATAATAAAATAAAATAAAGTCTAACTATATAAGATACCAACCTAAAGTAAAACTTAGGCACAGGTTAAAAATAAAAGAGTGAAATGATAAATAATCAAAGGCAAATGAGAAAAGGGAGGTGGCAATAATGATAATAAACATATGACGATTCAAGGCAAAAAGAATTATACTGGATCAAAGTCATCATTTTATGTTGAAAAATATTTAATCCACACTAAATAGATAGAACCTTTATGAACAGAATAACATTAGAATGACATAAAAGGAAAAAAATTAAAAATACATAAAACAACATATTGAAAGACTCATAATCTTTGGCAGATACAACAAGCAAAGTTAAATTTAAACTAAATCTAATTGGAGTTTAAGTATTGCAACTAAAAGGAATGACTATTAAACTGGATAAATAAAACTTTTACACTGTTCACAAGAAATACAATTAAAACATAAGGATATAGAAAGAATTAAAGTTGAAGGATAGAAATACATGCCATGTAAATATTAACCAAAAGAAAGCTGGTGTAGTTATTGTGTTATCAGACTTCAAAATGATTAAATATTTAATTCACAAAGATATAATAAATTTAAGTTCATATGCAAATAACACATATTGTACTAAAAGCACAGACAGATTCCAGTTATATAAGATAACATAAAAGCTATTTAACAAAACAGTAAAAATTCCTCTATGAATATTTGAAAAATATAGATAAAAACTTGATCTAATTAACATGCATGAAATACTATACTCCAAATTTTAAGTGATGCATTCTTTTTAATCACTGAGTAATAATTGATTATATTCTAAATCATAAAGTAAATTTTAGCAAATTTCAATAGACTGACATTACAGTGTATATCTTTTGACCAAAATAAAATTAAAATTAAAATTAATGATTTAAAAGACATAAAGCTAAAACAAAAATTGTCACATCTTTTAAAACGTAAAAATGAACTTCATGGTACAGCTATTATGGAAAACAGTATTTCAAAACATTAAAATAGAACTACCTACCACATGATCCAGCAATGCTACTTTTGAGGGTTTTTTTTTTTTTTTAAGATTTTATTTATTTATTTGACAGACAGGGATCGCAAGTAGGCAGAGAGGCAGGCAGAGAGAGAGGAAGGGAAGCAGGTTCCCCACTGAGCAGAGAGCCCAACACGGGACTCAATCCCAGGACCCTGGGATCATGACCTGAACAGAAAGCAGAAGCTTCAACCCACTGAGCCACCCAGGTTCCCCAATTCTTTTGAGTTTTTATTCAAAAGAATTAATCTGGATCTTACAGAGATACTTGTTTTCTGGCAGCAGCACTATTCACAATAGCCAAGGTATGGAAACAGCCCGATTGCCCATTGACAGATGAATGGATCAAGAAAATGTGTACTATACATATGAAGAAATACTGCTTAGTTTTTTAAAAAAAGAAGGAAATCTTGCTATTTGCGACAACATGGATAGATCTGGGTACATTATGTTAAATGAGGCAGACACAGAAAGACAATACTGTATAATCCCACATATGTGTGGAATCTAAGAAAGCCCAATTTATGGAAGCAAGAGAAGAATGATACTTATTAGGAATGGGACGAGTGGAGAGGGAATGGGAGATGTTGGTCAGGGGCACAAAGTTTCTGTTCTATAGGATGACCACCTTCTAGAGAGCCAAAGCACAGCATAGTGACCATAGGTCACGAGAGTGTCCTATACACTTTTTTTCTCAATTAAACTTCTGTTGTAATGGGTCTAAAAAAGAAAAAAAAAACTTCAAATTAACACACAAAGCAGTAAAATAAAAAATGGAAGTTATACCATATGTTTAACTGGATGGTAACAAAAGTACTATGTTTCAAAGCCTAGATGATCCAGAAAAAGCTATGTTTAGAGGGAAATTTTTATCTTTAAATTTATATATTAGAAATAAAGGAAAGCAGGAAATCCATGAACCCTAACTCATCTATCTCAAGAAGTTTTTTTTTTTAATAACTAAGTCCAAATGAAATAAAACAAAAGATAGAAAATACAGAGATCAATGAAATAAGAAATAATTATCTTGTAGAGAGGATAAAAAAAATCAAATGTTGGTTGCTGGAAAAAATTAATAAAATTGCTAATCCTTGACAAGATTAGAAAGGGAAGAGAGAGACAAAAAGGAAAATAGATTTGTTTTACTTTAATGACTGGAAAGAAGGAGGAAATGTAGAATGAAGAAAAGGTTGTTATCATCGACAGAGTCTTTGCAAATATAAGTTAGCAAATGCTGTACTGGTTTTTGCAAAGCAGTTGTTTATACGTGATGGGTTGTTTCCACAGGGATTCACTGTAGCAGCAGGATTTATGACACTCTTCATAACATTTTCAACTGCTGATTAAAAAAATAGGTATTGGGGTGCCTGGGTGGCTCAGTTGTTAAGTGTCTGCCTTTGGCTCTGGTCATGATCCCGGGGTCCTGGCTCCCTGCACGGTGGGGGAGCTTGCTCCTCTCTCTTCCTCTATGGCTCTCCCTACTTGTGCTCTCCCTCTCTCTCTGTCAAATGAATGAATGATTTTTTTTAAATTAAAAAAATTAAAAAAATAGGTTTTTATCTTCCCCGGATATTCCAACCCATAATACAGAACACAATCTTCTTTTCCTCCTTGACGTTCCATAAAAAGACAGAAAATTTCCCAATTCTCTATCAAGTGAATTGAACTAAAACACCTGAATTTCTCTTCATGTTTACAATGGAAAGGAAAATATGACTTGAGCTATTCTGACATGTCTTATGGCTTGTAATGAAACTAAGGAAATGTGCAAACATACAGGTATGAATATATTTATTCTTGTGGCCAAAGAATTGAAAGCACAAAAATACCAGTTGCTTAAATCTCCAAGCACTAATCCAGATGTTCGTATTTTAAGTAAAAAAACTGGCTAGATCTTATTCTTGGAATTCGAGTGTTGCTGTATTTCATGTCTAAGCATTCTAGAATCTGAGCCTAGGCAGCAAAGTTAATGGCAAGATACAAAAGTGCAATAATAAACAGTGCTATCTTGCCTTACAAATTCCTTTATTGACTATCAGATAAGATGCACGTTGTTCATTCTGATGTTCTAAACCTTCCACAAAATGGCCCCAACCCCTTTTTCACTTTTGGGTACTGATCACCTCTACTCAGGAGAAGCCTTAGACAATAGTCTATTCTCAGCTCCCCACAAGTACCTCTGACATTCCTGGGACGTCTGCTGTTCCTGTTTTTAGCTTTTCATGATGAAACCATAATTATCTTCCAAGGCTCCTCCACGAAGTCTTTTCTAAATTTTCTAATAAGTTGTGATCTCATTCAATTATTTGCAACCATGTAAAACATTTCTTATATTTCTTGTGTTTTATTCAAAAAAATAATTGTGCTTCATCATTTGTGAAGCATCTAATCTTGAACTTCTTAAGGACTGGACTGTGTCTTCCAAATATTTATACATACATTTTTCTGAAACACTCAGCTTGAAGATAGGTAGTCATGTAGTCAGAGCCCCAGTGGAGGAAGACCGTGATGTTTCCCACTCATAATTTTCAATCTATAACCATTACATTGAATCTGACTGACTACAGTTTCAGGCCTTTTTGCTTCTTTCCAATTTTGTTGCAATGTGTTTACAGGAAATGAAGTCTGTGAGGAAATAAGACCTAGCCAGGTTCAATGTATGATTTCCATGGGATATAAATATAAAAGCCTATATATTTTTAAAAGCCTGTACATTTTAAAATTATGGAGTGGTCTAAAGTGTTGGAACCATAAACAGGTGTGTTTTTTTTTTTTTAAGATTTTGTTTATTTATTTGACAGAGATCATAAGTAGGCAGAGAGGCAGGCAAAGAGAGAGGGGGAGGCAGGCTCCCTGCCGAGCAGAAAGCCCGATGCGGGGCTTGATCCCAGGGCCCTGAGACCAAGACCTGAGCTGAAGGCAGAGGCTTAACCCACTGAGCCACCCAGGCACCCCTAGTACACAGTGTTTTGACCACCAGCGTCGCTGAGAAACTGCTAAGGCTGCAGAAAGGGGCTTGTGTGCACTGTATAGGAGTCTGGCGATTAAAGATAAGCCCATACTGGTACTCTTTGCTCAGTAATTGTGCAAACTGCAGAACAAAAAAGACCCTGCTCACCAGAGACTTTCATCTGAGCACCATTGTTATACTGCTGCCTCTGCATCTGCCTTCCTGTAGTCTGTCTAGCCAGATGCAAAAGCTCCCTCCAGTCATCATATTCAAAAAGAAAGAGTTAAATGGCTGAGAGAATCCACATGGTAAATAATCATTAGTGGTCTATGTGGGGAGTAAACAGTTCAAAGTCAAGTTGTTGTTGTTGTTGTTGTTGTTTTCTTGGTATGTGGTTGATGATTTTTCCTTCTAACTGGTGACTTTATTCAGTTTCAAAGGTGGGTTTGTAGTCTTGGGTCTTGATACACCTCATTAAAATAGGTTTGTTACTTTGTGCCACTGGAGTTAACAAGTAGGACAACAGTGCTAGACCCTAAAATTGCTTGGTTGTAGTTGTCATATTTCTCTCCTGACAGGTCCAGTCTGGGAAGAATCTGCTGACAGTTTGCAGATGAACTGGTTTAAAAGTCAAAAGGTAATGGGACACCTGTGTGGCTCGGTTGGTTAAGCATCTATGTGGCTCTTGATTTTGGCTCGGGTCATGATGTTAGGATTGTGAGATGGAGTCTCACGCATGCTGGGCATGGAAACAGCTTAAGATTTACTCTTTCTTTCTGCTCCTCCCTGTTCATGTGTTTTCTCTCTTAAAAAAAATAATAATAATTAAAAAATTTTTTTAAAGTCAGCAAGTGACAACAAGGTAACCCAGAGTTAGCAACAGTAGGAGTCTTTAACACACCAAGGCTGAAAGGACCAAGGAAGGAGATGTTATTTAAACTGGTGCCCAGGGTCCAGGGTCTCCTGGCAGAAGCTGGAAGCATGGAAAATGGGAACGAGATCACAGAAGACAGACAGTGCCAGAGAGGCTGCCCATGGTGCGGAAGGAAAAGGGAAATAGCTGGTTTCTTCCTTCCTTCGTCATCCAAACTCCTGCCACTATCTCCTATTGGCAGAACCAGGAGGAAGCCAGCTGACGCATAGCCTAGTTATCATGATCTACGAGTGGAGCGTCAGCCTCCTTCAATGTCAAGCAGTACATGGGAAAAGGGAGGGACTGATCTAAGGGGATTGGCAAAGGAGCTGGGAACAGATGGGTGAGGGGTCACATATTTGTGGGTATTTAAATAGTTCAGTGGCTTAGACTAAGGTAGTGGCAGAGATATTGAAGAAAAATAGATGTTTGAGGTATATTTATGAGGGAAAAAAGCATGACTTAGTGACAGACTAGATTGAAAATTAAGGGGGAAAAAAGTGTTGTGAATGACTTTAACAATGTTCGTTGATTGGGTTTGTTTTGCAGTTTCTGCAGAACTGTAAGGCTCCTACTCAGAAAAACCCCTGAATGCTTAACCACATTGTTCCTTTAATTATTAACATGCAAGAAGAAAAGGTGGTCAGCATTTGGTTGGACCACAGAGAAAGAAGGAGATTGGTTACTGCTAGGGTTACTGTGATTATTGTCGTTGGTGATTGTTATCAGAAGCCACAGAAGCTATATAACTGAGGAACAGAGGATTTGTGGAATAAGACATCTCCTGGATATCTCTTTAGACTGAAAAGCTGTATTGTTTTACTAGTTACAAAGACCAGCTCACTAGAAAAATGAAAAGTATACCATAGCAAGCAGTTATGGTCATTGCTAGGAGTGTGTGTGTGTGTGTGTGTGTGTGTGTGTGTGTGTATTAAGTACTTGAAAGTACCTTGAGAATTTCTATAAAGAGCCAATTAGGCTGTCCAAAAATAAGGTTTTAAATTCAAGGTGTGAAAACAAAGGTAGAGACTAAGGTGTGTCTAAGGAATTCGCAAGTCAAAACACAAATAGCAGCAGACTTGTTCCCTGCAGCTGCCCCTGCATATGAGGGGTGGGGGGTCTGTGAAGTGGAGTGGACAGAAGAGCTCAGTAGTTCCTGGACTCCCTGTCAGCAGCTGTTGCCTGTGAAATCCTCAGCGGAGAGCCAGAATCCAGACACGAGATGCTTCCATTACTACTATTCTATAAATTTTTAACTTTAGTAATGATGTGAGCAAAAGATAATTGAAGCAACTTTATTAGTAATAATCCAAGCATATGATGATAAAGTTAGCTCTAGGGCCCACTAAGGAGACATATTTAAGTGCTTACCCTAGGTAGAGCTTTTTATATATGCTAAATCCTGAAAGGACTACAAAGAGATATAGGACAAATTTCAACACAGTTACAACAAAACCCTTTCATTTTTAACTTTAGTAACATAATTTATTAGTTCGAATAACACTGAATTCCCAGCAAATTCACCCTCCTGGTACATATAGAGATCTCAAATATACTGAAACTTCCATCTATATTCATGGGGAAAAAAAATCTATGACTATGAATTTTTGAATCAAAAAAAGTTAATGTATGTACTTAGGTTGCAGGATTTGAATAGATGATTATAGATATTATAATATTATAGATATTATCCGACTAGAATGAATGAAAAATTTGAGATAGATAAAAGAGATGTTAAATAGTTTGTCATGTCAGAAATGCCCCCAAATGCTATCTTGACCTGTACAGGATCTCTAAAGCCCAACAGGTAATTATTGGAGATACATTTCTGTACCAGGAAAAATAATTTTTAAAAAATGGATGATCTTCAAAGGAAAATCATTGAAAATCAGTTAGGAAATCAGGTGAATTATCGGTGCTGGGAACCTGAAGAGCAGGGTACAAATGTTTTGATAGAAAATATATGAATAACAAGTTGGCCAAACTACTGAGATTGAGATCTTTGATTTGTGGATGGTGTTAACATCTAACTCTCATTCTACAGGTACAAAACCAATAGAACTATATTGGGAGATAATTAAAAGATTTACAGATAGTACCAGGACTTGTCCAAGATACTTGATAGTTACAATCAGAGTCCAGTCAGAAATTTTGACATTCTAAGCAAGCAAGAAGCAGGTCCTCAAATCAAAAGGATTTATTGGACAGTAAGGCAGGAGAGGAAAAGATGAAAGTGAGGCTTCTGAGTAAATTCAGAGTAATGTCCAGTTATCTTTCTCTGAAAATTTCGTTGACTATGGCCCTGGGTTTTCAGCTTTATTCAACTCCAAAAAAGGCTAAAAGATATCATCTGTTTTGGAGCTTTGGCAAACTGGTCAATGGGAGGAGAAAGATAACAGAAAGTAAGGTGTAGAATATTTACCAGGTAAAAGGGGGATTTAGAAAGTTTTGAAAAAACAACATTTCCAAATTTGGAGTCCTCTACCTTGTGATGTCTAGGCCAAAATCTGGCATTTGTGTGTCATCCATTAGATAGCAGTTTGGTAAGACCTATGAAGTACTGTAAAAATAGCCAGTAATCTCATTTATGTCAGCATAGCAAAGAAAATTTAAAAGTAGGAAAACGGCTATATGCAAGAAGAACATCACCAAACTGAAAATGGGAAACAATAAAATGTACAGTTTTAAGAGAATATTTAAGTAAAATATGTCTCATTTTTAGGGAACAACATTAGGTGATAAAACAATGATTATGGAGACTAAGCAGAGCCATGAAAAATATTAATACAATCAGTGTTGAATGAAATAAACAGAACACTAAATTAAAGGTATATTCTGGTAATAGTAATGAAAAGAATTATCTATCTGTGGACAGACACTGGACGATATTACGGTAAGCATCTTTCTTTCTGTTGGCTTGCGGCTGCAGCTCATAAAAGAACTTCTCTCGTGTTGGAATTTTGGGGGGGGGGGATGTCTGCCTTGTCTCCAAAGGTGTAATTGCACATGTAAAATCTAGCCTTTTTTTTTCCTTTCTGAGTCCTGGCCAATGCTCGGGCTTCAGACATTCTTTTCTCCAACATCCTCCTATGGGTTAGCATCCGGGGACAGGCCCTGCCTCTGAAGAGAATTCCTGACATTTTTCAATTCCTCTGCCTATGACTAGGTGCATAAATCAGTTCTATGGGGCTAGAAACAGGATGTTCTTCTGGGCTTAAGATGTTCTTGATTAGATATTTTATAATCAAACTTTATAGCATAAAACTGATATTTTGATTTATACCAGAGGACTGGGACATGACTTTTTTTTTTTTTTTTTTCTGGTCGAGGTAGAACAGTGATATGACTACCACCTTCAAGAAAAACTAGGAAAGACCTCAATGCAAAAATCCTCAATAAAATACTAGCAAACCAAATTCAACAGCACACCAACTGAGATTTATCTGTGAGATGTAAGGATAGCTCAATATATACAAATCCATCAATGTGGCCACCACATTAACAAAAGGAAGGATAAAAATCTTAGATCATCTGCATAGAGGGAGAAAAAAAGAAAACATTTAAGAAAATTCACCACCTTCCATAATATTAAAAAGAAACCTCTCAACAAATTATATATAGAAAGAATGTACCTCAACATGGTAAGGACCATAAACCCAGAGTGAACATCATACTCAATTGCAAAAGGTTGAAAACTTTTCCTCTTAAATCAGGAACAAGGCGTGGACACCCGCTCTCATCCCTTCCATTTAACATACTACTGGAAGACTTAACCCCAGCGATTAGGTCAGAAATTGGAGAAAAGGGAACCCTGACACACTGTTAGTGGGAATGTAAATTGGCACAGTCATGAGGGGAAATACAGTGGTTATGTAGATAACTAAGATCACTAAGTTATGTAGATCTTCTACAGGGAGGGTACATTTCATTCCATGATGTTGACAACTCGTCTTGGTTGATACCACCAGTCTCATCAGGAAAGTCTAAGTATTGGTAAGCTGTCAAGCTCTTGGGTGCAGATGCACATTTTACAATTATAAATGGATATACAATTTTATTTGAAAGTGCAAATGTTATCATTGGCGACAAATACTTAGTTGTTTTCTGTGGAGTGATAGTCTTGCTTCACTTATTTGCAAAAAAAATGGCTGCCTTATATCCACGTTTGATTAACCATAATTTGACCTTCAGTCATCCTTTCCAGTAGAAGTGGTATTCCATGAAAGAAGTAATTAGTTCAGTTTCCAACTCAAATAACCATTCAAATGCTTTTCCTTTAGACAGCTATCATACTTTGGTATGTAACAGAGGTGCCTAATGCATACTTCTCATTTCATCACACAGAATATTAACTAGGCGTGTTGCCAAGGGTTAAGGTTTGACAAAATCAATAATCCCTAGCACTTCGTAAAGGATATTCTGCAATGAATGGAGGAAACTGATGTGGCAGAGAAAAATACAGTGACTATGAGTACAGTTGAATGTCAAAGCCTCGATCCATGCTCATCCACTGGAAGTTTCACACCATTGGCAAAAAAGATACACTAGTTTTGAGTTCAGAAAATTCCTGAACAAGTCTCGAGGTCCTCCAGAAGATTGAACATCAAACTTTGAAAGCCTTCGAATTTGGGTGATTGTGCTGCAGAACTGGAATTTAATTTTATGACTTTCTGCAACATCTTGACAGGACCATACCATTTGTGCAAAAATCCAAACCCACTATATATGAGAGACCCAGAGTTACCATTGAGAGTAAATGTTGATAATAATGACAAGAAAAGATAAATGTCAATGAAAGTTATCAAACTGTTTAAATAATTGAATAAAATGTCTCGTGATTATGATACTACTTATTAAGTGGAATGTCTTCAAGTACTTGGTTACCTTTTAATTTTGGCCTGTGGGCCATGCAGTCTTTTTGTCTTTTTAAGATTTTATTGATGTATTTGACAAAGAGAGAGAAGAAACACAAGCAGGGGGAGTGGGAAAGGAAGTTGAGGCTTTGAGAGGATTAATGACCTCACCAAGGTCACAGAGTAGTAAATGGGAGAGACTTAATCATAAAGCTATGTAAGTGTCATTGTAGATTCCAGAACTGGTTAGAGACAGTTAAGAAAGCTCATGTCCAAGTAGGTGGCTCCTCATCCTTTGAACTGTGACTGGCATTACTATTCACTGGCACTGACAAGCCTCCCATAATCTAGCCCTCATGTATGTTCATGACAAAAGAGTCTCTCCCAGGAGTTTCTCAGACGACAGTGTCTCTTTCTGTGATCTAGGAGCTGAGTCACAGTTACAGAAAGCCTGACAACCTTGCCGCAAGGCCTCGAGGCTGGGCGAAGAGAGAAGGGCCTGTTTTTGAGCTTCAGAAAATGCTGACAGCTTTGACGCTTGATTAAAGATCATGGCTGACAGCAGATCTGGAAGGTAGTTTGGGGCGAGCTTAGCAGGAAGAAAATCTCTAGTGACAAATAGAAGATAACCTCATAATGTACTAAAAGGTACTCCTGAGGGTAGAGCTGAGAAGTTTCTGACTTAATGACATCCATGGCCCTGCACTTCAGTGAGTTTCTTGCCTTTGGAGGTAAAAGGATGATCGCTCCTGTAGGAGCGCGAAGGGAGGATTCAGCCTCTTCTAGATTGTACCACTCGAAGCAGACTTAGGTAAGGGAGAATTTTGACCAAAGAAAACACTGCCTTCCTCCTTATCATTTTCATCTCCCTTCCTGGTAGTCAGGTAGTCAGTTTGTCCCCGGAATTTTACAAACATGTAACTAAGCAGAATATTTCATCTTTTATTCCATACCTCTGCTATCTCACAATGAGTATCTTAAAACAGAAATGTAATACCACACCTTATAAAGGGGTGTGAAAAAAATCAGAAATAAAGAATTATTATAGTTCCTCTTTGTTAAGAATCCATGGAATAAACTATAACATAATGTTAAAGGAAAAGAAGAAAAGTTAATTACTAATTAATCAAGAAGTTATTGAATACCTGCTCTGGGCCAGGCAGAGTTGTAGAAGCCAGAAATAGAACAGTGATGAAAGCAGAAACATCCTCCACGGTTAGGTAGCCCGCATTCTGTTGGGGGAGATGAAAGATATGCACCTGAGTATGTATGTAATATATCTGTTTGTGAAAAGAATTATGGATAAAAAGCGGGTAAGATGTCAGTCAGTGCTGGCGGTCTTGGTTATATGTTGTGTTTAGGTTGGTCAGGAAGGCTTCTTAAACAAGGCGGCATTTGAGCAAAAACCTGAGTGTAATGAGGAATGAGTGAACCACCCTGCTTTCTGAGGGAGGAGCTGTGCTATCGGATGATATGACAAATGCAAAGGTCCTAGGTTGGGAATATGGTTTTTCTATGGGAGGGTTATTTGCGATTCAGAGTGAGCAGGGGGAGGGAATGGTATCAGAAAGGGAAGCAAAGGTCATCTAATGCATGGGGATTTACCGGCAATGGGTCAAGGTATGCGGTTGGAATTTTATTCTGAGTAAGATGTAAAAGCTGCAGAAGGTTTTTTTTTTTTTTTTTTTAAATTTTAATTTAAATTTTAATTTTTTTTTAATTTTTTATTTTTCATAAACATTTATTTTTATCCCCAAGGGTACACGTCTGTGAATCACCAGGTTTACACACTTCACAGCACTCACCAAAGCACATACCTTCCCCAATGTCCATAATCCCACCCCCTTCTCCCAACCCCCCCTCCCCTCAGCAACCCTCAGTTTGTTTTGTGAGATTAAGAGTCACTTATGGTTTGTCTCCCTCCCAATGTTGAAAATAGAACTGCCCTATGACCCAGCAATTGCTCTACTGGGTATTTACCCTAAAGATACAAACGTAGTGATCCAAAGGGGCACGTGCACCCGAATGTTTATAGCAGCAATGTCCACAATAGCCAAACTGTGGAAAGAACCTAGATGTCCATCAACAGATGAATGGATCAAGAAGATGTGGTATATATACACAATGGAATACTATGCAGCCATCAAAAGAAATGAAATCTTGCCATTTGCGACAACATGGATGGAACTAGAGCATATCATGCTTAGCGAAATAAGTCAAGCAGAGAAAGACAACTATCATATGATCTCCCTGATATGAGGAAGTGGTGATGCAACATGGGGGCTTAAGTGGGTAGAAGAAGAATCAACAAAATGCAGAAGGTTTTGAGCAGAAGAATATCATGATATGAACTGGGTTCCAGGATAATCATGCTGCAGCCTAGAAATCAGACCACGAGGGAGTCGATGAGGACTGAAGCCCAGTGAGCAATGAAAGGTCTAACGAAACATCTGTAATCCAAATGAGAGATGATGGGACTTGGAAATGGGTGGTGAGAGAGAGATTTGAGACAGATTTTGACAGGATTCAATGATGGACTGAATGTACTGTGGGAGTAAAAGAACGCAGTCAAAGGTGTAGTTAAGACTTTGGCCCGGAGCACTGAAGAAGCAGTCACATTTAAACTGAAGAGGGAGTGGCAGTCTCAAATTTTCATTTGGATTGCTTTGGTATCAAGAACTTGTTTTTGTCCATGTTTTGTTTGAGATTCCTATTAGACTCCTGGCGGAGATGTTGAGTAAGTAGCTGTATATCAAGTTTGGAGATTTTGAAGAAACTTGAGTCTGGAGTCTTAAATGTCAGATGGTTTTAGTTGTGAGAGTATTGACAACAAATTATGAAGGAGAAACCAAAAGAAGATGAGTAGTTTTCAGAGTTGTTTTCTGTTCAGATTTATCCCACTCTAGAGGATTTTTCAGCGAGCACCGTTATTTTTTTTGTTGTTGTTTTTGTTCTAACAAAAAACACTACCCTCTAAGCTACTTGTAGTTTAAAACCATGTCTCACAATCTTTATAAAGGGAAGTTGTGGCTTTATGACTATTTCAGGGAGACAGCTCAATTAAAAAAAATGGTAATAATTTTATTAGTGTTAGGTAAGTGTTCAGAGTACACCATATACAGTTTGTTGTGGGTACTTAACTTATAATTTTGGTTGAATAAAAGGCTGATTAGTATAAAAGCACAATGTATTAACAAAGTGAATACATGAGCTACAAAATCTCAATCTAGAATGAGAATTAATTCACTAATGTTTTTTTAAAGAGAGTTTAAAAAGCCATGAGTAGTAAAAACATTTCAGCATACCCTGTTTAAACAACTGACTAATCTCCTTCGAGAGTTAAAAAATTGGTATTTTCATACAAATTGGTATATTCATATAAATGATATATTCAATAAACATTACTTTTATGCCTTATTTTAAAATAGTCAACTCTAAAGTCCATCTAAAGAACAACATTCTTTAACCTAATTTTATCCCAACAACCAAGTCATTGGTTCTGACAAATTCCGGTGTTACTTATGATGTTCCTACTATATTAAATACTTGAATATAAACTAGAAACTCCATTATTTATAAAAATTGAATTAAGTAGAGTTTTTGAAAATGTCTTAAAAATCCAATAAGAAAGTAATGAGGATTAAAACATAAAGTCTATCAAATTTCTACAAAAGAATTCTATATAAAATCTACAAAATTTCATGTTTTCTCTTCTCCAGTAAAATCAAAATATAATGTGGGGATTGCTTTTTTCTAGCTTTATTTTAATCGTCTGTTAATATATATTAAAAGCATGGGGCTTCAATAGAAGTGATTATTTCAGAGCTCGAAAATTGCAAAATTTAGGAAAACTGCCCTGCAAACTTTCTCATTACTATGGAAAAGACACATTCGTGTTCATTTTTTATGAACAGAAGTTATCAGTTGCCTACTATGTGCCAGGTACTGGGCTGGACACTTTCTGAGATTCTCTGACCGTCCCGAGGTTGAATTTGTGGGGGTTGGCCGGGCCACAGTAGTGCACAGAAGCAATGATTCAGTTACATTCATCCGGATGCAGGGAATTAAAAGATTTATGACGTGCAATAAAACCAGGGAAAGAAAAAAAAAATGAATGTTACAAGTTTCTGAGGAAACAACAAGTCTTTATAAAAACAATTTTCCTTTCTTTAGAGAACCTATAGCTTAGGTGTTTGTTTGAGAGGATCAATCCTACTACTTTTTTTTTTTTTTCAAGGAATTCTTTTTTCCTTTTTTCTGATCTAAACTCCCCCATGGTGAGGGAGCAGTTTAAATTTTAAAAGATTAAATAACACAAGGAACTTCATCTCAATCTACTTAATTTCCTAGGATTCTTGGCCCAAATACTAGGCTGTTTTATAAATGTCCAATAACCTGAGATCATGAGGAGGGGGAGGTTTGAATCTATTTGTGCAGTCAATTAAGCAAGAGAGTGGAGAAGGACCAGGATTTGGACTCAGACATTCTTCGCCTAAGTCTGAGCTCCAACATTAATTTTGTGAGTTTAGTGAATGTGCCCCCTACCACACCGTGATATATTTGTATATGAAGAGATTGATGATTATATTAGACAAGACTCTTTCAGAAAGAGAATTTAAGTCAAAAGAATTAAGAAAATAAGAAATTTACTAGTGCCCATAACTGAAAAGTGGAGTCACAGCTAACTTCAGGCCTGGCTGCATCTAGGGGCTGAAATTGTGTTATTAGGCACTGTTCCTCTCCATCCTACAGTGTTGCTTTTCTCATAGAGGGGGGCTTATTTATTATTTTTAACTTTTTTGGCTGTAGGTTTTTCTTTCTTCATCTAGCAAATTCTAGAAAAATAAAGGTTTCGCCCACCCCCCAATAATTATAATAAAGAATAAAACAAGAATGAAGTCTCATTGGTCAAACTTGGTTCATAGGTTCTGCCTTAATATAGTCATTCCTCACTTGTTTAATTAATTTATATAGTAATAACTACTTGAGGTCTACTATGGGATAGGCACTATGGTCCTAGACCTCTGTGATATAGTGGTGAACAAGTATGTAAATATATAAACATATAAATTTCCTGCTTTCATCAAGCATTTAATCAGAGGAAGAGGCAGATAATACACTAACACATGAATAAATATACAGTATAACATTCTGCCATTCTTGTCACGTTAGGAAAAATGAAGTAGGACAGGAGACTAGAGAGTGATAGGGCTCTTTTTCATATAGGGTGATTAGACACAACTTTTCCGATGTGGTGATATTTGTGATTCTTTTGGGAGAAACTGGGAGCAAAACAATAAATTGAAGATGCTTGCTTGTGTTGCAGGGCTGGCTAGGAGACCAGAGGTTGGCGCAGAATGATTTAGGGGAACAGTGGTAAGTTATGAGGTTGGGAAGACAGCTAGTGTCAGATTTCATTTTACATTAGTTGGAAATTCTGGAGGATCGTGAAGAATAAAGACAGGGAATTAGCCAACTTACATTTTCAAAAGATCAATCTTTTTGCTGTTTGGGGAATAGACTCTAGGGCATGGGACTGGAACCAGGGAATCATTTGAGAGGTTACCCCACTGGTCTCGGTAGGAGAGGATGTGGTTTGGGCTGCAGTAGCAGATAGAGAGAAATGGTCTGATTTGGGACGAATTTTGAAGGTAGAGTTGACAGGGGTCACTAACGGATTAAATATCTTTCTTCAAGAGAAAGACCAAGAATCATATCTTATGATTCTTCATATAGCCAAGACCAAGAATCATATATTATGATTCTTGGTCTTGGCTATATGAAGAATCTGCCAGACATACCCATCTTCCTAGGGATGAAATGGAGATGGAAAATTAGATATGCATGTCTAAGGGAGTCTTGGCTATTTATCCTCTTTATTCTATAATAATATTCATCATGATTATTACAGCCCACTCAAGAATATCGAATATACTGGTGTTCCAAAAAATTGTAAATATTTATACACATATATAATGTTCCTATACTGCTGGGTGGTAGGACAGGCCATCTGAACCATACTTACAGAGAGTAATGTAGGATATTTCTCTGAAACAAACCATAGTGCCCTTAGTTAAAAGGAGGGAGTAAATACTAGACCTTAAAAAAAATCACTAAAGATGAGTAGTATCAAAAGATGTTTAGTGTAAAATTTTCTTAAACTCTAAAGCTTGTATCTGTCCATTAATTCTCAGAAAAAAAAAAGTTATTTTTGGAGCATAACAAATAGCATGGAGGACATGGGGAGATAGAGAAGAGAAGGGAGTAGGGGGGAATTGGAAGGGGAGGTGAACCATGAGAGACTATGGACTCTGAAAAACAATCAGAAGGGTTTGAAGGGGCGGGGGGTGGGAGGTCGGGGTACCAGGTGGTGGGTATTAGAGACGGCACGGATTGCATGGAGCACTGGGTGTGGTACAAAAATGATGAATACTGTTATGCTGAAAATAAATTAAAAAAACTTTTTAAAAAAGTTATTTAATGTTTGTAGACCTACCCAAATTCCTTCTTCTGAAGTTTGAATCTTTGCATATGCCTCATCTTTATCACATTTTTTCCTCTCTTTTTTAATACTGTTAATTCTTTTTTAAAAATATTTTATTTATTTATTTTACAGACAGAGATCACAAGTTGGCAGAGAGGCAGAGAGAGAGAGGAGGAAGCAGGATCCCTGCTGAGCAGAGAGCCCAATGTAGGGCTTGATCCCAGGACCCTGAGATCATGACCTGAGCCGAAGGCAGGGCTTAACCCACTGAGCCACCCAGGCGTCCCTTTATCACATTTTCTTTTCCGCTTTTGCTTCAAGTGTTCTGGGTCACTTAGCCTAGCTCCTGCATTTCATTCACTGCATTGTGTAAACCTGTGTCTGCCTACCCTGTTCTCCACTGGGACTGCCTTTTTTTCTTCTGTCCATTTGGTATGTTCCTGACCATGCCTAGGTCAGGTGTTTCCCTCTCAGCTTTCTCAGACTCTGTAAAGCTCTTACCTGCTCCCTGCCTCTGGGCTCCTTAGCACTCAGCACCAAGAGTCTCACTTCTACCACACTTGCCACACTGATGTGCATGTACATTTGCTACTCAAGGATTTCCGTCTCAAGTTAGCATTGCTGTATCACAGTGAAAGAATCAATATTCTTAGTATTTTGATATTTGATATTGGTTCTTTATAGTTAGTGATGGACCAGTTTACATTTGTAAATGAGGATGAGAACCCATTTCTTTATATCCTAGCCAACACTTGGTGTTTTAGGTCTTAAGACTTTTATTGCTCTGAAGAATAGGAAACTATCTTTTTCTGATTATTTCTCACAACCTGATTTGTACCCTCATTGACTTTTATTTTTCTCCAGATTTTTGTTTTTGAGGTCCTCGGTGTGGGCTTCTGGACTATCCACGGCACAATCTCTAGGGAACATCATTCATATAGATCACCTTAAGAATAGTGTCATTCTGGGTGTTTGCAAAAAAGGTGACCCTGAGGCAAAGACTGTGTTTTACTCATCTCTGTACTTCCTGTTTGCATCAGGATTTGGCACAGAGTAAGCACTAAATTGAGGAGAGGATAGTTTCACTGATAACATTTCAGCAAAATTGCTTCCCTTCCAACATCTCATGAAGAAGTAAAATAGTAAAGTGGGTGCTTCTAGACAGTTTTATATATGTACATTTCATGTTTTATCATCTTTTTTAAAGTCATATCATCAGGAAATGTGCCTGAAATTGTAACCTGGCATTTTAATTCTGTAATATGAGTCTCTTAATTCTGAGCCTGTGTATTATTCTGGAAAGCACATATGGAGGTAAGTTAATATGAAATCAGAGAAAAGACCCTATCCAATCAACAGTGCACTTGAAATTGTCAAGGTAATGGCTTTCATTTTACCAAGAGAATTATTCCTGAGAACCATAATCCCTTACATTTGTTCAGTGTTTTTGGTTTATAAAGGACATTCACATGTATATGTCATTTGATTTCTGCGAAAACTCTGTGGGTTAAGTCACACACAAATTATTACTGAGGCTGAGACCCATTAGTAAGTTGGCTGAGGTGATATAACTAACGAGACAAGCAAAATCTGATATTGATGGGCAGCAGTGTGCGCATCTGTGCAACTCAACTTCCCGACTTGCTATGGAATGTGGCCATGGGAACACCATTCTATTCAATGAGACATAAAAGTGAAAGCTTACTGACATTTCTTTGTTTTATTACATATTTTTTCTTTGTCTTTTCTGACATACTATTGGATACAAACAAAATGATATATAACACATGCAAGTTTTAAAGAATAATAATTATATATAATGAATACCTGTGAACCCTCTACCTAACCCAGGACTAGAACGCAGCCAACAACATCCACCTGCCTCTGAGTTCTTCACCTCTGCCACTTGTCTTCTTTCATGGGTGACATTGTTCTGAGTTTTGTGTTGATCATTCCTATGCTTTTCTTTTTCCATAGTTTTGTCTCTTATGTCTATATACCTTAACAAGTATTACTTAGTTTTGAGTTTTATAAAAATGGTATTATGTTCATTGTGTCCCTGTGGGACTTGTTTTTTTTTTTTTTTAATGACTCAAAATTACATTTCTAAATAACATAGTCATTGAATGAATAAAATGATTTATTTTATGTATAGCTCTACTTTATTCATTTTCACTCCTACGAGATATTCCATAGTATGAATGCACCACAATTTATTATTCTCTCCTCTCATCAATGGACATTTGGAAGTATTCCGGTTTTCTTGTTGCTATAGTTACTAGAGTGGTCTTTTGTGCTCATGTGTCCTGTTATATATGTAGGAGTTTCTCCAGTAGTGCATTTTATGTCAGGTTGTTTAAATTTACGGTACAGCAATATTTCCAACTTTGTTAGACCAACTGAGGGACCCACTATCATTCATCAACATTCCCTTCCACATTTATATTATCAGACCTCTTGAATTATGCCTATTGTCTAAAGTTACATTTCACTAATTTTATTGATAAGGTTTTATTATTATAGCTATTAATGAAGTTGGACATACTTTTGCATTTTAATGACCTTACATCATTCATCTTTTATGAAATGCCTTTTTTATGACCTTTGCTTATTTTTCTATTGAGTTGTATATTTTAAATTAATTTATCAATGTTCTTTATATATTCTGGGTATTAAATTTTTGTTTATTATATGCTGTGTGGTGATATTGACTCCTAATTATGGACTGTCTTTGTATTTCCCTATTATGTTCTTGGTGAACAGAAGTTCTTCATTTAGATAGGGTTGTATACATCCTTTTTGGAAAATTGCTTCCTTTTGTGTTTTACATTAAAAAAAAATTCTGGGGGTGCCTGGGTAGCTCAATGGGTTAAAGCCTCTGCCTTCAGCTCGGATCATGATCTCGGGGTTCTGGGATCGAGCCCCACATCAGACTCTCTGCTCAGCCGGGAGCCTGCTTTCCTTCATCTCTCTGCCTGCCTCTCTGCCTACTTGTGATCTCTGTCAAATGAATAAATAAAATCTTTAAAAAAAAAAGAAAGAAAAAAATTCTGTAATTCATAATAAAACTTGGTTCTCAGATTTTTTTTTCCTTCTGAAATTTTTTGAATTTTTGTTTTCCTATTAAAGTCCTTAACCCATGTGGAATTAATTTTTGTGCTAAATTTAAAAAAAATAAAAGCTCCTTTGGGAGAATAAAGTGCTTTATTTCAGTTCAACTTAATTAAGAAATACTTGTCCAGTTTTCAGATTTTATCTTTCCCAAACTGAGGTGTGTGTATATGTGTGTGTGTGTGTTCACTTTTTTGGGGGGGGTGGCTGGGAAAGAGAATCAAAACAATTATGTCATAGAGATGATGAAATAAAGGAAGTAAAATCACTAATCAGTTAAAAATAAATGTATTAAGATTATGGTTTAGCTAAGGACTTCCCTGAAAATTTCATATAACAGAGGAAAATAACTCAGACTCTGCTTTATAATCATTTATCCTCTTAAGACAGTATTATTTGTTAAATAGAAGTAAGCTTTTAAAAAAAGAATTTGCAAACAAATAAATAAAAATTAAAAAATTTTAAAAAAAGAGTTTGCCTTGTATTAATGCCCATTTTGGGGGGGTAATTTAAAATTATGGAAAATGACAAGAAAATAGGTTATTTACTAAAAAAGACAACAGTAATCCCTGAAAACCACGTCCCTTTAACTCCTTCTCTCCTCTCACTAAAACAAACTAACAACAACAACAAAAAAGCCAGAAAATAAAACCACAGCATAAGAGGAAGGGTGTAGACAACAGTGTAATCTATAGAGTACTTGGGTATATTCTTTAGCCAGAACAATTTTGAGGCATCACTGATGCTGAAGGATGACACAGCCCAGGGGGTTATAGTCCAGACCATTCATTCTGGAATCTCTTGTGAAGCTACTACCTACGACCTTCCTCTCAGAGGTTCTGATTGCTGTGACCTGGGATAATGCCCTGGAATTGGGAAGTTTCAAAAGTTCACAGGTGATTCTGATTTTGTTATGGTTAAGAACCACCTCATGGGGCCAAACTCCTCATTTTACAGATTGAAAAACAAGGGATGGAGATCTCCACAGCTCACTGTGGCTCACCCATAGCGGAATCAGTGTGGATTCCAGTTAGTTGTCTTCCTACACAACATCATTCACCCTGCGCAGGCCCAGGAGAGGGTCCTACTCGTTTCCTACATCATTTAGCCTTGTCTACGTTTAATAGCACTGGGCCTATCATAGATGTTTAGTAAATATTAAATGAATAAATTCCTATCTCATGTCCAATTGCCAATGCTGGCCATGTTGGAAAAACCTGCCAATGGAAGTCCAGTATACAAAATGGATGAGGTTGCAGAGGCTCAGAGCATTGAGGTTTTTATTATTATTATTATTATTATTATTATTATTATTGAACTCAACGAGCTGTCCCCACACCACCCTAGAATCTGTAGGGACTTCTGACAGTTTCCATGGCACCAGCTAATTGTAGAGATTTTAGGGCAGGTTGGGGGCACATGGAATGTGTCTGGGGTGGGACATGCAAAAAGAAGGGAAAGAATTCACTACCAGATTTTATTAGGATTAGCCACAAGCTTGAAGATGGGAAATATAAAAATGGCATGGAGTTTTCTTTTCCCTGAACTGGGGCACACACCCACATAGGAAGTCCTACGTGAGGAAAGGGGGAACAGTATGGATTGTAGAATAATGGCATCCAATAAGGATGAGCTCACACGAAAGTGTATGCCTACTTGGTATGATTTACAATCCAGGTTTTTCCCTTACAAGTTCTTGTCAGGAGTACCTAGGCATTTTATTTCCTCTCAAATGTCATGGGCCTGGACCCCACCCCCAGAGATTCAAATTCTGCAGAAAGAGTGGGGGATTCTGACGCAACTGCTTAATTAGTTCAGATCAAACTGACCTTTGTCTCTCACCCAACCTGCTGATGCCTGAAATTCCACACAGAGCCATAATCATTTGTTGACAAGCCTATCTCTTTAATATGAAAATTGCCCAGGGAGAGGTTACAATTAAGGGTTTATCAATTAATGATATTTTCAGATAATGAATGAATGTGTTTCATCACTTGCTTTCCTTGGAGGTAGTTTTGATAATAATCTTTACCAAAATGATAATGGATTTCTAGCCTACCGTCTGTCACTCTTCTATCTTCTGAGGAACACACCCTCCTTAAGCTTGGACAATAGTTTCCAGTTGGCTCTTTTACCATTTAGTCATCCTTTGTAGCATATCCCCTGTTTGTGGATGAGGAAAATAAAGCAACTTCTCTTGGCATTCTCTTCTATTACCACCAGCCTTGATGAGGAAGAAACTCCGTTTGAGAGAAATAGGACATTCAAGTGGGCAGAGTCACTCAGTTACTTGACAGATGGCCCAGAAGCACAAGAGTGCATTCCCAGGTTCATAAAGTGAGTCAGATCCTATCCCAAACCACAGCAGCTTTCAAGCATGGTGATCTTGAAATAAATAATTAGAAAAAAAAGCTAAGGTTTTTTTTTTTTTTTATTTAAAAAACACAATTTATTGAAAAAGAGTAATGCTTTATACAAATTCCCATTACAAAACTCCAAAATATCTATTTGTCTGTTTCCAGGCATAGAAGCAGAATACAAAAATATCAAAATTGGATGAATTCTGGTGTACAAATTCTGTTGGCCATTTTGGACTATCAATTTCTCTGTAGAGTTTAGCAACCAGTAACCACCATGCATTTACACTCAGACATGATTAGAATCTTTGTATGTAGCGAAGACTCTTTTGAATTATACCTTCTAAGAACACAGAGGTTCAGGTTTGGAAGACATACTAAGCTTTATGGGTTCATACCTTCATATGATGCAGTCCTTTGGATAACTCCCCTGATGTGGTGTCACTATGAATTACCATTCCCAAACTACCTATTTGAGCAGTGCTCCCTGCCAGCCTAAGCAACACCTCTGATAGCATCACTTAACAGAAACTCACCTTGTATACCCTTGCAAATTATTTTAATTCAAAAAAGTCTTCTGTACCTTGGCTTTGCTGATGCTCACACGTCTACATTCTAAGTGTAAGTCTGCATTACTGAAAGGAGAAAAGCTTAGCCTTAAAAAGCATCAGGCCACACCCACTGAAGAAACTAAGACTTCCTTAGAATCTTTTTCATTTAGTAAGCCAAATTTCACTTCAGTGTCTCATCATATGAGAGATTAAGGCAAGAAAACCATTTCTTAGAATTTCTCTCCTTTCAGGGATTTGAAAAGCAATCCTAAAGCAATACACTTAAATCCTTAATTCTTTCCCCAGAACAGTACACATTTTTTTTTTTTTTTTTTTTTTACCTTTTAAAACCACACTTACATGTATCCCATCTTACTGGATCCCCACAACAGCCCTGTGAGGTAGGCAGGTCAAGAATTTCAATCTCCTTTTTACAGATGAGGCACTGAATCTAGGGCAGCCAAGTGCCTTGCTGAAACCCAAACAGTAATTGATAGCACCAAGACTCCAGTCACCAAAGCCAACACCTTTCCATTACATCATCTTGCTCGAGTGAAGTAACAATTTCTCAGTCAGGAAAACTAAGAGCAATTGTTAAAATGGAGCGGAGAACCAAAAGCATGCTAGACACCGTTCATAGAAAGGAGATGGGCCAATGAAGAAAGGAAGGTGCCAACCAATATAAAAGTGTGTTCATAGGTTTGATTCCGTGACTTAACCGCCAACTGAGCAAATAAAAACACTACTTAAGCATGGTTCATGTTCAAAGAATGAGCATAATATCAACTAATTAATACTCACACCGCCTCTACCAGCTGGCTAAGTGTCATTATCTCAATTTGACAGGTGGGAAAAGAGGAGAAAGACTAAGTGACTTGCTTACAGTTAGAGAGAGAATATCTGTCATCAGATTATCACCACAGGAAGTCTAGTACTTCATTCAGACCAAACAGACAGATGAGCCATTTTCTCTCTAGAAGGGGGTAAACTACACGATAAGTACATCGGAGAAAACAATACAGTTGAGGTGGGTGGGGGAGAAAAAGTTTGAGGGCATACACAACTGTGAATAAGTAGCTTAAAATTCAATCAATAAAATTGTGTTACAACACTTGGGAAAGCAGCACACAGCAACTGAATCAGACAAATATTTTCAAAGCAAACAAGAGCCCTGTAGGTCAGAGTCCAGAAATCGTGTGGAAGGTCAATAGGAACATATCATCTTGGTCTTGCAGAAAGACATGGTCCCAAAGTTCTGAGCTATAAGAGATTCTTCCTGACTCTTGGAATTAAATTGTAGGCTTATGAAATGTGTTATCAGATTCAAGATTTAAGCTCAACCTCTTAAAAAAAAAAAAAAAAGGCATGAAGGAAGATGAAAGCACATGCTATAAGATCATAATTAAAAATAATATAAAAGAAGCACATGAAAAGCCACATGTGAAGAAGTAAAATCCATACTTAGTAAAGCAGGTTAGGTCTTTTGTCAAAGATGGTAAAAGCTGATGAAAGAGGGAAAATAATATTTCACCTATTATATATGTGTCCATATAGAAAAAGAAAAATATAACAGATAAACTGCTTTTTAAATCAATATAGAATTAAATATCTTTTTTATTTTTTTAGATATATTTTAAGTATTCTGGTACCAACATAATAAGAATTTTTGCTATCTAACTTTTAATAGAAAAACATGTATATGTACATATCTATATATATTTAAGGAGCTCCCCTTCCCCACATTTGAGATGATTACTCAGTGGGAAGCAGTAATAAAAATGGAAAAGGCTTCCCTCCTGCATTGAGGAAAGGAGGTAAAATAAGACTAAGCCATTTTTAGCAATGTGCATTTTAAAAAAAATAACTTTTTTTTTGCATTTGTTGTTTTTTTGCAATACCGTAGTTCATACTACAATAGTCAAAAGTCTAAAGTCCTAATGTCAATGACAGTATTTCAATGTCCATTTTCTATTTGTTTCAACAGCTGCTGTCTCCTTTTGCTTCTCTGTCACACATAGTCTTTCCCACTGGAAGGTGCAGGTTTTGGATAGGGCCGCGGTGTTGGGTAAGATGTTGTTTTTCGGGGACAGGAGCAGCAAAGTAGGGCACCTCCCAGAAGGCAGAGAGAGGCAGCAGCCCAGCCAGTAAAGAGAGCCTGACCAAATTCATACCTGAAAAGATAGTACATTACTTTAGTCAATGAATCATTGGGAATTTTGTAATATAATTAAGGAAGGAAATCAACATCATAGTCATTATACTTTTTCCCACTGGGAAAAAATCCTCCATAGTACCCTGAGGGAGGTACTCTAAGGTTCATGAATATGGACACACCAGAATGTTCACACTGCCATTGTAGGCGCCCTGCAATAGTAGCTCAGGCAATACGGTCTGTAACACCAGGGTAAGCACACCAATATATCATAAGACTTCACCACATGTAGGAGACTTGTGAAGTGTGTTTATGTATTTTAGAAGTCGAGTTTGGACCATGATTCCCAGGCGAAAACTTTACAATTATGCTATAGCCAAGTAGCAACCATATCCTATGAAGAAATTGCTGGCAAGTGATGGAGACCAACAAAATTTTCAATAGTTGATCCGAGGTATCTCTATACCCTGAGATCAGAAATCACAAAAGAGACTTCTAAGCAATCCATAGACCATTCTGGATTTAGCTGATACAGGTGGGTGCATGCAGCTGGCCTCCTGTGGAGAGACTCTGTGAATGTTGGCAAGACGATAGGGCAGAGCAGGCAAACTCTCTCATGCTACACTCTTGGCTAGTAACTTCACCTCCCAACCTTACATTTCTGCTTTTCTCTCTCTCTCTCTGTTTTTTTTTTTTTTTTTTTTTAAGATTTTATCTATTTATTTGACAGACAGAGATCACAAGTAGGCAGAGAGGCAGGCAGAAAGAAAGGAGGAAGCAGGCTCCCTGCTGATCCCAGGACCCTGAGATCATGACCTGAGCCGAAGGCAGAGGCTTTGACCCACTGAGCCACCCAGGCGCCCCAATTTCTGCTTCTCTTAAGGCATGACAATCCCTTCTGCCTCACTAGACTGCTTTTAGGATCATGGGAGACAATGTAAATAACACACGGACAAGTGCCAAGCAATTTATAAAGTGCTTTCACATCCATTACTGGTAAAAATTTAGCCTATTGACCGCTTGCAGTTTCAGTTCCTATACTATAAGCCTTACAGATCTAAGGCTCCACCATGATCACGATCACTGCAGTATACGTTCTCCAGTGTAGGTGATTATATGAAGAGAAGCACACCTTCTGCCTCTAACCACAGGGATTCTGCATCCATTCATCCCAGCATGCAACAAATAATAACGCTGCCTTAACATTCTGACTCTTAATGAAGTCATTAGGCTTTAATGATGTGAACACAGTGACACAAAGAGCCTTGGCCCTGATCAAGGAGTGTTGTTACAGGAGAGCCCAGAATCAGCTCTTTTACTTCCACAAATCACAATTTAAATAAAAATGTCTTTTGCAAAGCCAATTTTATAGCTGTGATGGAACATAAAATTTGAAAATGGCATTTCAACATATTTTTTCATAAATAAATTAAATTTTGTTTTCCTACATAAAATTAAACTATTGGGAATGAAGTATTATTCATTAACCTCTACAATAGTACTATCTTTTCAAACAATCATAAACCATGTGTTAAGTTATTTAAAAAAATCACTTAATCAATTAAGTGTTGGAAGTATTGGGACATACCATAAAAAAGAAATTTTAAATATGTTAGCATCTTTATTGATATTTTAAAAAAAATGAACCAGAAAAAGGTCCAGTATACAGTTGGAAAGTACAGAGCTTGGAAATTTACTACTTCTAAGTGCATTTTGTCATAGATATAAGCTGTTAAAGCAATTACCAAGCTCATTTTAACATGAGTCACAGGCCTTTCAGATTATTTTCAAGTTTGACAAAAATTTCACAAAGTTCCAGAAAGCAAATCTGAGAAATTATGGCACTGATTGGAATTTGTAGCACAAAAACAGGGTGTTTTCTAAGAGAATAAACTATTTTACACATGAATAGCATTACCTGGCATTGACTGGGGTCATGGGGTCATAAAATTCTTGAACAATTCTATTGCCATACCATGCTGTGGCAACTAAAACAGCCAGACCTACAGAAATTAAAAACAAAATACTGTTAGTCACTATGAAACAATGAGCATAAATATACAGCCCATGAAATTAATAAGCATTTTACAAGAATTAAAACTCATCAATAGTGCTGACATTTTTAATTTAGTCAGTTTTGATTTAGATAATTTTCACTTAGGGAGATTAGAGATTCAGACACGATTTATTCCAAATACTCTGTTAAGACAGACAAAAATATTAGGCTGAAGTTGGGCATAGTTTATACTCTCGATGTCACCTAATTCACTTACAGTACAAAGCCATGGACAATTATAATGCTTTTTTCAAAACAGTTCAACAGGTTGATGTCAGTTAACAGCTCTTTCAAAGATATTGTTACACACTAGTATACTAAACTACTTTTGATAAAACCAATGTCCTTATTAGTATACAGAGTCACTTGCAAAAGGGAGGGTGAAAACCTGTCTACATTTTTCTTGACCAAAATTCAAAATTTACAGTTCTGCAGAAGCAAAAGGAAAGTAAACACCTAGATAGCAGGGAGAAGCACGAGCTGTCTCAGTATGGACCAGACCACCCAAACCCTACTGCCCTGCTGGCCAGACATGCCAGGTACTGCCTGGAGATTTGCTGAGGTATCACATCAGAGCAGTTTATACAGTATCCTCTCAATTTCCCATGCATTTCATATTTCAGTAATACCCAGGAAACTACTTAGTCAACATAATTACTTCTATCATTTATAAGAAGTATAAAAATATCTCAATATTTCTTATCCAAGGAAACTAAATAACTTCATCGTAGAGTAATTATACAAAAACCATCAATATAAATAGATTAAATATTTCCATGCTACTCCCTCTCCACGTCCCCCCCCCAAAAAAAGTCCAATCTAATTGCCTCTAATACTTGACAGAAAACGCTACTGCTTTGGGCTGCTTAGATACACCATGAGAATATTCTGGAACTTGCCACCCTTACTCTGTAGGAAGTCCCTGAAACAGAAGTGGGGGTGCTGTAGTCACTTATGGGAGTTATAAGAAGGGAAGCAAAGGAAGGGCGCTATACAGTATGTTTATTCACAGCCTTTGGGATCAAACCATTGGGAATGAAATGCTACTCATACTTTTTCTGGCCAAAGCCAATTTGAAAAAACGGAAAGACTGATCCCTTTAACCAAATCTTTAGCAAAGCCATAGGCACTCTTCCTTTATCATTGATTAAATCCACATATGATGCTGGGGTAAAGGCTCCTAAAAAGTCTTTTTCCAAAGAGAAAATGAGAAAATAAATTCTAATTCTAGCTCTTCCCAATGGTCGATTATATCACTGATCTCATTTTCAAAAACAATAGACTGTATATAATATATACTGTATATATGCTTATGTAATGTAAACTCATTTTATGTATTTGCATGCACATACCATTTTATCTGCACACATAATACTATCTTATTTAAGATAATCCTTATTATAGGGTTTTATAATGGAGCTACCCATGTCTTTTCCTGATACTCATTTTTCAAAGGTCACATATGTAACTCCTCAATCAACACTTGAATAAAACAACAAACACATATGTATTTTCTATGGAAAATATAACTTCATTCCTTTATCAAGGTTTTCTCTTTCTTAACTCATCTAACCTAACTTCCTACCATTCCAGCCTCTTCCTTCACTCCAACTGGCCGTCACTTCACTTGTCTATAGTACACCCTGTTTATTCTGGAATCAGATCTGCCTATCTGGAAGGCTGTCCTCATTTTTCTCCAAGAATCCTGAATCCATCCACTCCTCGAAGACCTGTGTGATTCACACATTCTTCACGTTCTCTGTCATAACTCCCCGTCTTTGCCACATAATGTTCATGGAGACACTCGAGAAATTTTCTGAATTTTATAGAATCGTTCCTTAATGCTTGCTAAATAGAAAATATCCCTCTTCACCTGGGAGACTGGTTCTAGCGAATGAGTTGGCACCCGGAACCTCAATGAACAGAGCTGCCCACCGTGAGCACAGATCTCTGATTTTCATTTGGTCCTATTTGAGAATGTGCAAGTCAACTAGACAAGGTTTCTATGTCTTCAAGATCTTAAAGGAACTGAAAAAAAAAAATCAATCAATCCAAGGGCGATGCATCCAACAAAATGTAAGGACACTCATACCTAGAACTTTACCCATGCCAGAGACAGATTAGTAAGGTGAAGGGGGCAGGGCCTCTCTTACCTGCAATAAGAAAGATCACGCCCCCAATGACAGCCATCCGCATCTTCTGCACCTCGTCGTCTTCCAAGCACTTCATACACTTCATGCCAATTGTGGCCACAAAGATGGCTATCAGTCCCAGCAGGATGCCAATCACCATCAAAGCGCGGGTGGCTTGCAATGTACCTGATGGGAAACATTTTAGAACATGTAAAAATCGTGCCTAGGGCAACCAGAGAAGAGTGAGAGAAGGCATGTCTATTTCAATCATGTACGGAAAGATAAAAATGAACTAGGAGACACAAGACCCCAGCTCCAATGATGTTTCCACAGGTAACCAACACAATTTCCACTCCAGAGAAACAAATGCCTGGCTGGCTGATGAATGAGAAGCCTCCAGCTCTCACATTTTATGTTTTTAATATGAACTTCAAATCCTCTGGAAAAATAATTAATGATCTGGTTGAATAGGTTTAGCAGAACTAATACATCTTTAATCCTCACTAACACAGTATTTTAATTCTGAAACAACAATCGTATGTATGATCCTTAATGTTAAACCATTTATAATTAAAATGGCTTACAATATACTTTGGTTAATAGTCAACAGCTTTATACTCCAGTCGTCAAGCCTCAGAAAATAAAAACAAAACAGGTGAATTTGGAAGATAAGTAATGAATTTCTCAAAGATTGTCATGGCTGGATAAGTAACATCTGTGTTTCCAGTGAGTGGCCTAGGGGTGGGGGATATAAATGCCATTTTCTTAGAACAAAACAAAATAACCTTTGAGATGTTACTTTGGAACGTGGCAGTTTCATATTCAGAGATATCACCAGTGTTCAAAACTATTAAACTGTCCTATTGTAAAATAGAAGACAATAATTTAATGTAGTATTTCTCAAGATTACACTAATTTTCTGCTTTCCTGTTATTGTCATTAGTGTACTAAATCACTATATAGTCAGCTTTGGGAGATTATGCCAGTATGTTTAACAAAGAATAAAAACATGATGCTATCATTGTGGTATAAAGGCACAGATTTAAAAAAAAAAAAATGAGCTGAAACTACTCTAGTAAATGAGTTTGATTAATTCTAGATTTATTTCCTCCTTCTGGTAAAGATCATTATCCTATTGACAGTGTTTACAGGTGGCAATTATTTTTCCATGTATAAATGGTATTTACATTGTAACAAGTAACAAACCATGCTATCTTGGGTAAGCTACTTATTATTCTTTGGGACCATGTTTCTATTATGTAAAGTGTGAATGATGATATCTCTAACCAGGAAGTTGGAACAATTTCCTGATGGTCTTCAGAAGAGGCTGACATGGTGGAAAGGTTCTGTATTTCCCAATTAAATTGATATCTAAACTCAGTCTTACGATGTTCAGGATTGCAAACTTACATTACCAATCATTATTAGCTCTAGAGATTTCTAAGACATTCTATTTTAATTTGTTAATATTTATATCCTTGCCATAACCAGGCAATCTCTGCTAAAATCACAATAACCTCTTTCTAAGAGGGATCAAAAGTATTTTTTACTGTATTTGAGAGATATTTTGGAAGCCAAGATACATTTTTACTTGATTTAAGTAAACAGCAAAATGGAGACACTCCCCTCACATACCCAGCTCCTTGTAAACATGTGGGGCACACATGCACCCTACCCACACACTTGTCATAAGATTCCTGGGGAGTGTAAAAACTGCTGAATCAAAACACATGTTCCATGCACTGTGGGTTTCCCAGGAACTGAAGCTGCTTACAAGATTAGTGTAAAACTTCCTTGGATCACAAACAATCCTGTGGCAAGAAGAGGAAAGTACCAAGGAATCCACCGTTATGGCATGCCCTTTCTTCTCATTTACCAAGAGTTTTTGCCAAGACAATCATTACGTGACAGGAAATTGGAAAGTAAAATAACGAAGTTCTAATACACAACACACATCTCAGATTGGGTCCTAAATACCCCTCAGAAGAAAGGCATTTCTGGCTAAAGAATGCTGGAAGGAGAAATACTAAAAATCACAAAAATAATCCACATGCCAGGAGGATAGGCTGAACTGCTGTCTGTTTGCCTGGCACTGTCTCGGTTTTAAAACTACAGGTCCTGCCTCCTAAGAAGGACCTGAATCCTGGACAAATGGGGACATCTGGTCACTCTACTGGAAGGTAACAGAATATGACAAAATGAGGTGCATTTAGCGTGGTGCTCAGAAAGCTTAGATCCTACAGGGCTTTGCAAGCTAGAGAGCTAGAGTAAGGTGTTCAGCATTTATTCTAAGTGTAATCAGAAGTCATTGTAGGGTTTTAAAGAATGGGTGGCAAGATTTTTACCTTCAGCAGAGAGAGACCCATTAGTAAATATTCTTCCTATGCTAACCCTTCAAATACACATAGCCTTCCACATCTCTCAGCCACTCCTGTTGTTTTTCTCATAAACATTGTTTTCCAACCTTTATTAATCACCTTTATTGTTAATCTCTGATCTCTGTCTCCAAGTTTTCCACTTTGTTTGAGTTGTAAGGGCCCCAACCTGACCCAGCTCCTATAATAATCATTCTGATCTGCACTTCATGTAAAAACAGCAGGCCACCAGCCCAGCAGGTCTGAGCACATGGATCACAAGGTATTCTTCACGAGGAGTCTAAGCGGCCTCTCAGTCTCATGAGTCAGACTTGCACAAAACCACCCAGGCAGGGAGCACACACAGATAAACCAGTCCAGGGCTCCATTCTGTGCTCCCTTAGAATGATCTAACATTCAAATTTCCATCTCTGATTTTTTTCCCCTTTGAGTTCTCCAGGAAAGCACACATGATTCATGCCATACCAATTTTATTCTTCCCACCTTGTTCACAAAGTCTCTAAGGGGGAATGAGGCAGATATCTTGTTTTGTTCACTAACAAAACTCCCTATGTTTTCTTTATAGAATGATGACTTATTTGTGTAATGCACAAAAAATAATGGAGGAAATGGGGGGAAAAGTCCTTAGGAATCATATAAGTCATCTAAGCATTCATGCTTCATTTCTAAAAGTATGATAAAGCAAGAGCATTATTTTTTTTTTTAAGATTTTGTTTATTTGTCAGAGAGAAAGAGCACACAAGCAGGGAGAGTAGCAGGCAGAGAAAGAAGCTCCCCTAGAGCAAGGAGCCCAATGCAGGGCTTGATCCCAGGATGCTGGGATCATGACTCAAGCCAAAGGCAGCTGCTTCACTGACTGAGCCACCCAGGTGCCCCAAGCAAGAGCATTATTTTGCAAAGCAATATTTCTCATCTATATCTTAACATCCATTGACTTAAAAATTTCTTTGTATTTTATATTACTGAATGGGCATCAAACACAAAAATCTCATCTTGCTCCACTGGAGACAGTTGGATAAATTCTGAACTATAGTTATATGAAGGGGTGGGGAGGATGTTAAGAAAAAAAAAAAAAAAACAAAACAAAACAGGGTAAGTATCATAACAACATGAAAACTCACTAGTCAGGAATATGTAACAATGGATTACAGAGTCACAATAAGCAAGTGTTGTGTTACAAGTTATGAGGGTTTTATGTGGAGATAGAATCTAAATTGCACAGTTTTAAGCTGGAACCAGATGAATCCTTCAAATTAAGGTATTATGGAAGCCTTTTAAGTCAAAGATCTAAAATATGTAATTGTGAGCTCCTTGATGTCTTGGACCAGATATTTTTCAATCCAAAACACTAAGAACAAAACCTGACAGGCTACATGGGTTATTCAAACTGTTTTCAATTATTTCAAATTAGCACATGTTTTTAATTTTTCAAAACTGCACTAATACTATAGGGAAAAATACTCTCCTGTGATTAGCTTAATCTTTGATATACTACTGAGAAATGCCTCTCTAGTGAACCTGGAGATAATAAAATTTTGCAATATAAAGCCAAACTTAGTTTCAATCATTAAAAGCCAGAAACTTATACAAGGAGGAAAAAATCATACTTTTTAATTTAACTTGATTATTTTCTTTTAATTTTCAAAATCTTAAAATTCTGCATTGAATGAGCTTCCAAGATGAAGTTTTTCTCCTATTGGAATGATGATGAGAAGAGTAGAGAAGTTGAGAAATATTTGAAAGCCACACAATAACATTTTGGACCAGAGAGATACAGGACAGCCTTGAATTATTAAATCTGAGCTAGTCTAATTGGATCAACTCTAGAAGCAAATATGCTCCTTTCCTGGCCCTGTAAATTTAGAGATGCCGCTACAAAATTATCATCACTGACTAAAGTTGTCTGTGGAGAAAATCGTTTGCAAGCATTCAAAAAGTTCCACTATTGTCTCCCATCATTATTCAGCAGTAGAGAGAGGAGGCAGTCTTTTAATTACATTTAGCTAGACCGATAATCTTGAGATTAAAGACCCCCTAAGGAGTTCTCACCACTTTCAACCTGAAAGTATAATTTGAAAAAATACTTACAAAGATCTCTACTTACAAGACAAGAAATGAGTGAGAAGTTACTGATCTACTACAGTTGGGTTAATCAGCGTAAGTGTGGAAAGACAAGAACAGACAAGTATGTCAATTTTTTTTCTAAAGGTTGGTAGAAGCCTAAATATATAAGCAGCAGAATCTGCTATAAATACCTGATGTTGTTTATGCTACTTACTAGCCATATAGTTATATTATTACCCTGTATAGTATGTATCAAACAAAACTGATTTTAATTAAACCTGCATCCTCATGCAGTCCCCCTATACGAGTGGTTCCTTAATAAGTATTAGACAGGCAAATTAACTGACCATCATAACTGACTATGATTAGAACATAGTCTCTTCTCTGCAGTTCAGTGAGCTCATCACAGGCCATCACACAATCATATTCCCATGACTTTTTCACTTGGACTCAAGTTCAAAGTTTCTTAGGAGTTCTCATTGTTAGGATTTCTATTTTCTTGGTGCACAAGCTGTTGGCCCATGGGTATGACCTCAATACACCACCCCAGTCAGTAACTTAAGGGATCTGGGATGAGGTAGGACTTACCACTTTTCAGGATATCCTAGTAGTTTTGCTATCTTTTCTGCTTGTTTCTTAGAGAAGCTGCTTCATGATTGAATTTATGTTTCTCTTTTACCACTTACTCATCACTCCAATGAAGGAAACTTAAACTATGCCACTTGCTTCTTTGTCTTCCATCATGGCAATTAGTAATAAAGAATGTTGACACTGGGAGGAATCAATACTGACACCTTATAAATCATCTTAGCTGCATCCCTGGGAGCAAGAATAGGGCCCGGCTTCCATTTATTGAGTGGATGAGTGAATTGTGGGTTCATCTCCCCATTCCTCTTACTCTGCACTGTTTTACAAGGTTTCTAAAATAAGCTCTATTTTATTTCTCTTCACCCCAGAAAAATCAAGAGGCTTACCATAATATACATAGCTAGTTAGTGCAAAACCAGGGTGAGAATTGAGAACTTCAGACCTCGAACTTGGATTTTTCTTTTTCTAGTTCCATCATTCCAAGTGTCGGAACTAATTCACATTCGAACACCAATGGCTTCTTGAATGCCCTTAGTATGTGGCAGGCATTATGCAGTCTAGGGACGTGTAAGTGGGTGCCTTCCTCTCTGCCTGTGCTTTGAGGACTTTCAAGACTTTCAAATCCAAGTCAGTGATTTTGTCTCTTTGACTGAGCCTGACATCATGGGGAGAGTGCTGGGAAACCTCACTGACAACCAGTACTCATTAAGTACACCTACACACATGTGGATTCATGCAAAGCAAGTTGAACAGGCTAGAGGAGCTTATAAACAAATTACAGAAACTCAAGGTTAGATGAGACTTAGAGAGAGTCTAGCCTAACCTTCCATTTGTCTGGTGCTTGGATTTTCCCTACTGCATTCCTCCAAAATGCTTACTCCTCTGCTTGCACACCTCCCACAATGCAACCTCCCAGAACAGCCCAATCTTCGGACAGCTTTAGCTATTAAAATCAAGCAAGAAGAAACAATTAACTAAGGACCTAAAATAGGCACAAGCTTGCCAAAAGTTTGAGAACTGGATCAACAGAAGGCAAGATGTAGTTTAATCCAGAAAAAGTCTACTGCCGCTGCACCTGGACCACCCTTCGTATGCGCCAGCTCTCAGCTGTCGGAGTCCTCAGTGTCAATAAACATCGCACACTTGGGATGGAATTGAAGTTGTCTCAGCCACAGTAAAACCACAACACACGGTATAATATTTTGCCTCCCAGAGGAGTTTCTCGGTTACATTTTCATAAACTGTTCTGCAAGGACCACCTAAAAGGAGCACTGTTATACCTCATTTCCTATATTGGTTTAAATAACCCATAACCTTTTAGATATTTTATGAACATCATGTTTTTTTATAGCTGACAACTATACACATCTAGTGTTACAAACCTTGATAAATTTCTGTGTCTCCACCCTAAGATGCCAAGTGGGCTCCACTGGCAGAGAGCAAGATACACTTTCAGGAAACTTCTAGCCAAGCTAGAAGCTAAAAGCACTTCCTGGAATGCAGCCCTTTACAAGGAAAGATACTTACATCCAGAATAACCCTGTTTTCTTCTAGACATCACAAAACTGCACCAAAACCAGCCAATGAATCACCACCCCAGGTCTCTACATCAGAGGGGAGTGAGGACCACATCCCAGGCAGAGAAAAGGAGACGGGTTCCCTGGGCTCTGTTCAGAGGCCTCCAGGGAGCCATTGGCAGGTTGGGAGAGCACCTGTGAGTCAACGCTCCCTCCTCTGGGAAACAATTTTGAGAGAAAGGCCTCAGCTCCACCTTGAATAAACCCTGGTTTTAACCAAAACAAAAAGAGGAATCAGATCTGGAGTTAAAAAAAAAAAAAAATCAGTGGGAAGAAATCTCTAAATCTCTAAAATCTGTATGGGGAAGCAGGGTATTGTTTAGTTCTTCTACTATACTTCAAAAAGTGTAACAACTATATAAACTAGGAATAAATGAAAATAAAACATTTTAACACAATGGCCTGTTGGAGCATTTACAACATGGATCAATATGGTCATGCATTCTATTTGGTCACCTAAGGAAGTAAAAGGAAACCTATTTAAACACATTGAAAATAAGCTGCTTTGGTCAGAAGAATCAGAGATGTTTCTGGAATTGCCTTTAAAAACCTCCTCCATCTGCCAAGTCCTCGACATGACGCTCCAAATGCCTGACTCCATTTCCTTACACACATTTATCTTTTCACGGGGAGATTCAATGATGATATAGAGGTGTGTGCTTCATATACTTCTTATATTTGGTATAAATGGATCCTAATATGGGAGCTTTGAAAAGTGGAAGTGACAACGCTCAAACCACCATGCGCATTGACGAACCAAATCCCACAGTTGTGAAAGCTGTTTAAACAGATTCAGAACAGATTTAACAACTCTAAGCTGGGTGGGTATTGACCAAACCACAGGCCGGAAGTGGACAGGGCAGCTGAAGGAAGCTTGAGCAATGGCAACATGGCTCACCCTCAGCACACGAGGTGGGCTGGTGGACAGTCTTGTTTATCCAGCCAAAGACTAAGGAAGCTTTTCTTCAAGTTCGTTTGAGGGCATGACAGACAAAGGTGCAGGACAACTAACATAGTATCTCCAGGAAGGTACTCTGGCCATGAATTATTATGACCTCAGTGAGTGGGAATTTAGTGAGTTTCTAAAAAAGCATTTATAACCTTGTACCTAAAAAAAAAAAAAAAAATAGAAGTATAAAGGCCATCCTATCATCCCTCTTCCCATAATCCCTAGAAATAGCCCTGTCTACATAATTCTTTTCAGCTTGACAGAAGAACGGATATTCCATTACATAGAAATTAAGGAAGATGGAAGCTTGGAAAGACCCACCATTTCTCTCACTACCTTCCTCTAGGGCTGAGCTCTGCCTTCAGCAACTGAGTCTCCCCTGCTTTATTTTCTCCAGTGCCTTCACTCTCCTTCGTATTATGCTGGAGCCTACTTAGAACTTTTCTTCCTTGTCACCCTTTTCCACCTGCCACCCAACTTCATTTTCCAAAATAACACTACACTATCTGCCGCCCCAGCGGATTACTGGCTTGAAAGCTAAACTCTTCAGGGGAATCTCAAGAAGCTTCTTGAAGGAGTCATAGGAGGGGATTCAAAGGAGCCTCCCCATACTTACTGGATCTTAAAAAGCAAATAAGTCAAAAGATTCAAGCTCAAGTGTTAGTAGTAGACACTAGCTTGGGATATTCTGCATAGAAATGTGACTTTTACTATAAAACTCAAGAGTAAAGATATATTTAACAGCCCCTCCCCCAATTTACCTAAAACTTTAGGATTACCTATTAATTACAGAATCCAGAAAAAACTACCAGAGTCCAAACTTTTCAAAGCAACCTGTTTTTTTGTCCAAACCCCACCACTCTTCAATTTATAGAGAATTTTACAATGTCCAGAAAAAACCCCTAAGACCTCAAGTGGGAGGTTGGCCTTCACCCACTCGATCTCCAGACCTCACTCTCATGGGAATTTAAGATGAAACCACACCTAGAGGAAAAGTGTCACCTGGCGAGTTAGAGGAAAAAACAGAGCTGAGGCCAGGGCTTCTCTTTTCCCAAACCACAGTTTTCTCGCTTCCTCACGATAAAAGCACGTGATCAGAAGACTTGATCACCTGAAGTTTCACAACCACGTAATTACACCACAGAATCAATCGGTAGCTACTACTCCAAAGCGGAACCGCTGGGGGCTGGGGTTTCAGGTTCCTGGACTGGACACGGGGATGGGGAAAGCACTCACTGTTCAGATTCAGCAAGGAGTCGAAGACTTTGCACTGAATCTGCCCGGTGCTCTGCGACACGCAGGACATCCACAGCCCCTCGTAGATGGCCTGGGCCGTCACGATGTTGTCCCCCGCATAGGAGTAAATCTTCCACTGGGGCAGTGCCGTGCTGATAATGGAGCCGATCCAGCCCAGGAAGGCCAGGATGAAGCCTAAGAGCTGCAGCCCCGCGTTGGCCATGGCTCGCTTGGGTGCCCGCGCTGGCTCAGGGGTGGCAGGTGCAGAAGGCGGAGTTGGCAGGTGCGCACCGGGGACTGCCCGGAGTGACGGAGCCGCGCGGAAGAAGTTAGTGCGGAGAGCCCTGCTCCCTGAGCTGGCACCGGAGAAGCTTTGAGTCCAGGTCCCGTGTGGGTCCGCGCTGGAGTCGGGACGCGAGAAGCTGCGCGGTTCCCAGGCTCTGGGACTGAGACGCCAACCGTCTGGGCGCGGGATTTAAAGCAGCTCCGCCCCCGACCCGCCGGCTGCCGCGCAGCGCCCCCTGGCGGTTTCAGAGCGACTCGCTGGGAAAGCGACGGGGAGCGGGAGCCGGTGATGGCTAAGGGGTCTTGGGCAGGAAGATCCCACCGGCCCGCGGTGTGGGGACTCCCTGGGCAGGATCATATCTGCGGAGTGCTCCTGTCCCGGACTTCTTATTTCCTTTCTTCCTCTTTTTTCTTCTTGTGAGGTTTCTCAAGCTTTCCATACATTAAATCTACATTTATCTAAAATGACTGAATGTGGAAACACTAAAAATTCCGAAGGATGAAAACTAGAGACCTCAAGAGACCCACGGGTTCATTTGCAACTTTATTTCACTTTCTTATTAAAGGCATTTTCTATCTATTCCCGAGATAACCCCCCCCACACACACACACACACACACTTCTCTTCCTTTTGTTCATCTCTTTCCTCCTTCTGTCCCCTTCTTGCTTTCATGGTCTCTCCTAGAATCGTGTATTTCTGCGCTGCTTGGAAGAAATCTTTGTACTTTATAGATCAGGAAACAGACTCAGAGAGGGAAACAGAGTTTTCATAAGATCACACAGCAAGTTAGTAGCACATCTGTACTTGGTTCTCAGACTACTCTGCTTTCCACTACATCTCAAACTGATCTGAATGTATACCCTTGCTCTATGAACATCTTTTATACAAATGCAACCCACCTCCCCATCCCTACACACACACACACACACTTCTCCACACACTTCTCAGAGGGATTTGGCCAATGGGCACACTCCATGTCCAGAGGGTGTTTTATTAACAAATTATCAGACAACCATTCATCAAATGTGAGAGCATCTAAAAAGTCTTGCCCCAGAGAAAAGAGAACTGGGCTAGGATTTAGGAAGTCAGCGTCCTGGTTCCAGGTTTTGCAGGCACTGGCTGGAGCCACCCCCTCAGGTTTTAGTCTGACTGAGTCTGTAGTTTCCCTCCATGGGTTTCTAAAGCTTCCTGTTTGGTTGTTACTCAGAAGTGAACTTGTGGTTTGGAATAATTGAAATGTTTTCCCAGCTGTTTTTTGTTTGTGGTTTGAGTGTGGTGAGAGGAGAAGCTTCTATGATTTTAGTAAAGATAGAAGCCCATTGGAGGCAGAATAATCATGCTCAGGAGAAAACAAGATATGTTCTCATATTTACTCTGAAAACTGTCCATTTGTAACAAGGAAGAAACTGAAAAAAAAAAAAAAAAGAAAAAGTTTGGAGCACGAGTGAGGGGAACAAAAATAAATAAATAAATAAAAATAAAGCAATTGACACCTAGGAGATGCTGGATGGAGAAAGGCCAGGTAGGCTATGCATATGTGTGTGTGTTGCGGGGAAGGCAGGTGGTGCATGAGAATCTCTGTACCTTTTGCTCAACTTTGCTGTGAACCCCAAGCTGCCCTTAAAGTAAAATCTATATAAAAGTAACAATCCTCCTCCTCAAAAAACCCTAACACCCTACCAATCTCATTTCTACCTGGCTATCTCCAGATAGTGTTGGAAGGCTTAAGTCCAAATTCCGCATGGGAATTTGGGGACTAGCAATGACGAGGGAACACATGAGCCGATAAAGAGGCTTCATTCAGAGTAAGCCAGATTAAAACCATCATTCTGACCCCAGAAATTCTCCCATTCAGCTTTGAAGGATAGGATCCAATCCAGGTTGAGTCCCCAGAGTCTGAACCTGAAGTTAGTAATTCTTTCTAGGTCCCGGTGGATGTTCTCTGAGTACCTGTGGGTGTGGGTGAGGGGTATCATTCACATTTGATTTGTCTATTCCTCAGGAATATTTAGCTCAAAAGAATTTCTCAGAATTTGCTATAGGGCTCGAGCACTACCATGTGAGTCATAATATTTTGGCGGTGGTGTTGTTAAAGTCAATTCAGAATTAAAACTGTTTTAAATTTGTTTTTCTTGGTTGCTCAGATTGGAATAATGAAGGCAAGATTGGTGTTCAACAAATAGACTCATTCTCAGATCCTTTTAATCGGCAGTAGGACCTGTTTCTATCAACCTACAGTTTGCAGGGAGCTGAAAGTATGAATTTTGTGGTCAGTATGGTCCCGTGTTTTTGTTTTTGTTTTATGTCAGGGCTGTGTGAGACTGATTACTTCATTGCCCACAGCCTTGTTTGTGAGGCTGTGGTGGATGTTGTTTACTCCCCTCTGTTCCATGCTCATCTCTGGCATCCCTAATCCTGTCTAGTTTTCTGTCTTTCTCTCAGCACGGGTAGGTGAGATAATGGCTCAGCATAAATCTATCAACTTAAGGGGAAAAACAACCGACAAACATTGGCCTCTAATATATGAAGCATAAATAAATATAAAAAATATATATATATGTATATATATACATATATATATATATATATATATATATATATAGCATAAATAAGCACTGTGACCAAGAAGTTTCTAAAAGGACGGGTGATGGCATGGCAAATGTCCTGGCCTGTTGAGTAGGAAGATCTACTATGTCCCCTTAGACAAATTACTTCCTTTCTCCTCTCAATTTTCCTACCAATCAAAATTAGGAATTAACTTCTAAACGGTCGCCCAAGTGTAAAGCTTTATGACTGTAAGTAATAATAGCTGACCCTTGTGGATAACATGCTATTATGTCCAGGCATTGAGCTCAGACTTTTATATGCCCTATCCTCTACATGAAGGAGACAGAGATACAGAGATGTCAAATCACTCACCCGGGGTCATGGTTGCTAAATGGCAGCTCTGGGATCCCAAACTGCACACCTTGGCCTGGGGCACAAGCCATTAAGCACAGTCCTATAGCAGTTCTCTGTGTGAACCAAATCAACAGAGAACCATCAGTTTTTAGAGCTTAAGCATCCTTAATCATGTGTTCCCACTCAGGGAGGCGCTCCATCCTGTGACTGCTCTCCTGCACCTTCCTGTCCTTTCTCCATCTGTTCTGTTGCCTACTAAGATCCACACCTGGGGAATCCAGATCCTGCAGAGGAAGTGTTGCTGCCAGGGAAGGAGGCATGGATGAAAAGAGCAAAGAGTCCGTTGGTTTACTCCATGTCCATTTGTGGCTGATGCCTGGCCTCAGCCATCATCCCGAGAACCAGGAATAAGTTTGAGAGATATGCCCAGAGAGGAGCGTAGAGGTGAGACGAAGGGTCATAGAGTGAGGCAAAGAAACACACTCCCAAGGGGCAGTGTGACAGTCTCTCAGAAACTAGTGATAAGAGTAAGAAAGACATCGGGAGGTAAATTTTTCCTTCAGTGGCAATGCATGTTTACACTGACTTTTCAGGCTTCTCAGGTAAAAGCAGAATGGATGGACATATTTCTAACTAAAGAGTCTGTTACATAATTATTCAGGGTTCGAGAGACAGATCAGAGTACAGATGGGAAAATTTAGCATGAATTTTAGTGTTCGAACATGACGGTTACCAATACTAAAAACCGCTGGGGAGCACCTATCATTGCTGCTTGAAATAGTCCTTTGACTCACCTTGCAGTTTTTGAGAGGGTACTGGGGTATAAGCTGGTACAGGGACAAACTTTTGGAACTTAGTCTTATCACTTACTAATTGAGTAACAATACACTTGGGCCTTAGATTTTTTTCTCTTTCAAATGAGTAAAACTGGGGCGCCTGGGTGGCTCAGTGGGTTAAGCCGCTGCCTTCAGCTCAGGTCATGATCTCAGGGTCCTGGGATCGAGTCCCGCATCGGGCTCTCTGCTCGGCAGGGAGCCTGCTTCCCTCTCTCTCTCTCTGCCTGCCTCTCCATCTACTTGTGATTTCTCTCTGTCAAATAAATAAATAAAATCTTAAAAAAAAAATAAATAAATAAAAAAAACAAAACAAAACAAAAAAAAAAACAAATGAGTAAAACTCTACTTCATTATGTTATGATTGTTAAGCAAGTTCATACGTGTGGATCACTTAGAAGGTAGTTAGTACATAAGAAGCACATGAAATGGGGGCGCCTGGGTGGGTCTTGGGTTAAAGTGTCTGCCTTTGGCTCGGGTCATGATCCCAGGGTTCTGAGATCGAGCCCTACATTGGCATTGAGCTCTCTGCTCATCAGGGAGCCTGCTTCCCCCTCTCCCTCTGCCTGCTGCTCCCCCTGCTTGTGATCTCTCTGTATCAAACAAATACATAAAATCTTAAAAAAAAAAAAAAGAAACACAGGAAATGGGGTTATTCCTTATTATTATTTTAAGCAGAACAGATATTTCTAATTTGCTAACGCTGCCATTTGCAAATGATCCTCACATGTGTCCAGGAAGTCTCTTTTACTTGCCTGGATTCTATCAGAATCCTACTTAATGTCACAGTTAAATCATGGTGACATGGTATATGGGGTTTCCAGCAGACAGATACAATTTTGTATTCATAAATGGACAAAGCAGCAAGGAAAGGGATGGGGGCTTTAGACAAGATTTTCAAGCCCCTTCTCCCTGCCCTGGACAGCTTTTCCCTCTGTGTAGTTTCCATGGTGATGACTGAAGGCTGAGGGGCTCTGTGGAGGGGTGGGCCAAGAGAGGGAAGATGGAGATGTGGTGCCAAAGAACTCTCTTGCAGATCAGTGTGGCTCTTCAGATGATCAGGCAGAAAAAATCCTTGGTTGAAGATCCTTATTAAGTCTCTCCCTTATCATGTGGATATACCGCTCCCCTTACGTCCTCTCCTCAGCCCCCAGCCTGGCAGTTCTATCTCTTCAGAAAAGGGAAAAACAAAGGAGGGATTTTTGCGAAATCTGGTCTTTGAATTATAGAAATTTATTTTCAAGAAAGGGAAGGATTCTTCCCCTGTTTTATCCCTTTGTTTTAATTCTGTTTGGGGAAAGGTTTCTTTGTAATCATTACAGACACTAGAAACACTCCACTAATTTCATCATCAAGAATCAAGGTCAAATTACTAATGATATTTTACTGATAGTCTCTGTAATGTAAATCCAACTCTATTAGTCAGGCTTCTCCACAGAAACAGAACTAATAGGAGCTATGTATATATCTGTATCTTTATCTATCTCTGTATATCTCTCTTCATCTGTCTCCCTATATATCTCTGCATTTGATAAGCTGTTTGGCATGACATTAAACAGAGACAGAGACAGAGTTATAGAATGAGATAAAGAGCTAGATCAATTTTAAAGAATTGGCTCATACAAGAGCTGTCTAGTCTCAAATTGGTAGAGTCGACCAGCAGGCTGGAGATTCAGGTAAGAGTTGATATCATAGTTTTGAATCTGAAATCTTGCAGTCTTGGGAAAAATTCCTTTTATTTCCCAGAAACTTTCATCTTTGTTCTTAAGGCCTTCAATTATTTGGATGAGGCCCACACACGTTTTGGAGGGTAATTTTCTTTACTCAAAGCCTAGTGATTTATGCTAATTGTGTCTAAAAAATATCTTTACAAAACATCTAGATAGCGTTTGACTAAACAATGGACACTATGGCCTAGTCACCTAGTCACGTCAAGACATATAAAGTTAATCATCACACTAACTAGCGCCTTCCGATTATTTACATTCTAAGGGCTTAATTTCTATGACATCACTTAGTAATCAAAAAGACAGTGAACTAGGTAATGATTACTATAGATAAGGAGACCAAGGCTTAGGTAAGTAAAGTAGTTTACTGAAGTAATACAGTTGGGAAAGGGCAGAGTTGACACCCAAACTCAGTAGGTCTGGCTCCCAAGTACTAACCTGAAGCAGATGTTTCTCTTCCACCTTCTTTGTGACTCCCCAAACCAACCAGAGAGCGCAGTCATAATCACAAGTTGAGCCCTCAACAAGTCCCCAAATCAGAGCCATACCTGAGTGAATAGTAAGTGTTCAGTAAGGGTCGGTAACTAAGTGAATGAGTGCGTGAACAGATGTATGGAGTGTCCACTCTTTATGACAAGGCATCTGAGGCCCACAGCACAGCAGAAAGGAAAAACAGTTTTGATGCTGAAGAATATCCTGGATCTCATGGTGGTGGTGGTGGTCATGGTGGGGAGATCCAACAAAAAGAAATGGCAATATGATAAAGATCACAATTTTTAGTCCTTTGGTCTTTGGGAGAAGACAGACTTGAGGATAAGGTTCTGCTTTCTCCCTGTCATAGTCAAGATACTATGCAAGACTATCTCTCTGGGTCTCTTTTTCCCCATCTGTAACATAAAATACATATACATAACACACAGTGTTATGAAAAATAAACAAAATTGATCGAGGTAAAGCTTATGAAGTGCTGAGCCCTTCATGGAAAGTGTTTGATCAGTGGTAGTTGTACTCTAAGTACCTGGGTGAGTGCTCCATGGTCAAAAGTAAGCAAGGTGTGATTTCATCACATTGACCTCAATATTTGAACTCAACGGCCAGCTAACTAAGGGAGAGAACATTTAAGGGTACTAGTATTATTGTCATTATGGGGTGGTGGAATTTATACTGTAATGTAGAACAAAGGTATAAATTTATGAGCTGCATCTCATATTTGGCCTGAACATGCATTTTGTTTGAACTTCCCAATAATTTTTCAAACACTAAATTAGCTTTAACTTTGAAAATATTGGAAGATTTCTCCTAAAACTGTCTAGATACTCTGGCCAAAAACAGATGGATATGTCATGCAGCTCTAAATGGACTCTCTGGTTTCCCATTTCTCCACAGTGTCTGCTCTTCCTATTCCTTTATGTTACTTCTCTGGATCTTGTAGTCTTTGGGGCCAATATACACATAGGAAGCTCATGGAGTAAATAGTTGAACTGACAGGTCTTGCGTGCCATGTTATGGAATATGGATTTTATCATGCACTAGGCAATAAGAAGTGATCACAGACTTTTAAGCAAGGGCTTGAGTAGATTTGTGTTTTAGATTTTTCTGGGCTGTAGGAGACAAAGAGAGAAATCAGTTAATACAAAGGCTGTCTTAATTGTGTAAGAACAGGTTGGTGAAAAGGTTTGAACAATGTCAAAGCCAGCAGCATTGGAGGCAGAGAAGGAGAGGACCTGCCAGAGATGGGTGGAGAGGAAGCTTGTACACCTTTAGGTGACTTTACATATTTATGCTGAGCTAAGAGTGATAGTAATTTTTGAAAATCCTGGATGGCTTTCTCCACCAGCACAGGGCAGACATGTATGTCCTTGAAGGAGAACATTGGATGGAAAACAGGACTCTCTCTCTCTCTCACTTTTGACCATTTCAAAGATGGTGGAGAAGCTGGACTTTTTGGATTTACACAGGACAATCAGTCTTTAATGTAGCTGCTTACTATGAAATCGTCAAAGTCAATTATACTAGGCATGATTGTGGTCTGTAAATTGCAACACTTCTCTATTGTATGGAGGAATAATAAGACAAGACAAGGAGGGCTGGTGAGGAAGAATGACTGTTAGAGATTATTTCCAACTAATATGTAGATGCAAAGGATGAGTTCCACCTAGGGAAATTTGGATTTTTTTCTTGAGGGCATTAGGGAGGCATGAAAAATTTTTAGGTAAGGACAAGATCTAATAAGGCTTACTTGATAAAGTTTTTAATAATACTGTTCTCAAGAGGGAAGAATGGATTGTGGAGAGGGATTGTGGATTGGTACAATAGTGCACTCCAGCTAGAAGGATGTGACTAAAACTCGGCAGGGGAAGAGGGGAGCGGGGAGCTGGAGGCTAGGATAGGGGGTCCAAAAGGAGAGAAAAATGGGAATAAGCAGTTGAAAAACTATGATGGGATTAGATCATTGGTATGCTGGAGACTAGTTAACTGCCTAAGTAAGGGACTCTTAAAATATTGTAAGACAAGGATCTTAACCTTTTTCCTCTCAATCAACTCTATATGGTAGAATGCTAGATTATATGTAATTTCAGATCCTGGGGCTATACATATTTTCCAATTCAAGAATATAATACCTAACATTTATTAAGTCCTGACTGTATGCTCACTCTTCTAAGTCCTCTTGCTGAGACTTAGAAACATAAAGACCCTCTATTTTTTGAAAATCTGTTTTTTCATTGACGAATATTAGCTCTAAGGAATAAACAAACTATCTATTCATTTATTACATTAACTACATATTTGATAATATTAACAACTGAATTATCATTCATCTTCTAACTGATGCCCAAAGGCTGTGTGTCATAATCAAGTTGTTGATGTCAATGTGGCAAAAATGATAAAGAGCAGGGATTGTATCTCCAGATTTCCTACATTCCAATCCTGGCTTTGCTAATTGCTGGCTATGTAACATTAAGCAAATTGCTTACTATCTTTTGGACCCCTTCATCATCTGAAAAGTAAGGGTACTAGTATTATTGTCATTATGGGGTGGTGGTAAGGAGAGCAATGTTACATGAAACACATGTAGAAAATAGTCTGGTGCGTATTAACTGTTCGATAAATCTTATCTCTAAAAATAGTGGTGTGGGAAGAAGATGATCGGGATCTGAACCAGTACCTAACAGAGATGATGGAGAATGGGGTGGAGGTGAGAGATTTTGCAATGGGAGAAGCTGCCTTATTGTGTCGTAAAATGAGGTTTAAGTAAATAATTAGGACCCCGTAACCCACATAAAAAAATCAAAGCTAACTGAAATTAATTTCCAAAGGCATGTGTGTATGTATGTCCTTTTACCTTCAAATTAGAAACTAAACTATCAAAATAAAGTCTTCCATTGTTTCAACCCTCTCTTCCACCCCATTTTCCCCCAGCTGAGAAAGCCTTTGAAAAGATTGTTTATTTTATGAAAGTTGCACAAGGTAGAGGTTAAATTGGGTGGAAGCAGAGTCAGCGAGTAAACATGAGAAAATGGAAAAGGACAAAGAATGTGGCATTGCAAAAGTCCTCCAGTTAGGAGTGAATTTGAAACTGATTTCCTATAACTCTGACCTGCAGTAACACCCATTTGGGGGGTCAGGGCCACAAGATGTGAACAGTTTGCTGGTTGGATACCCCTGGTCTTACTGTTGCAGAGGTCTAGCCTGCTAGAATTTGTCTGCAAAAAGCTGGTGTCTTTCCCTGAATAACTGTCTCCTCTATGTCCTTCATGTTAAGGGTGATGGCCACCACCGTCCCACAAGTTCTGTTAAATATTTACTGAGCACATTATTTACTAAACAGGACTCCATCCAGTACTTAGAACTGGCAAAGACTTATTTCCGATTTGCTCCATTATTTTTCTGTGAGAATTGTCTTTCGATCCGCTGGCAGGAGATAGGAGAGAAACATTTAATTATAGCTCAGATAAAATAACTGGGCTGTCCAGTTTGATATCCACTAGTCACGTGTCTATTTAAAGCTTAATTAAAATTAAAATTAAAATTAAAAATTAATTTTCTCAGTTGTACTTGCCACATACTGAGCAGCCACACACTGGACAATTGCAGGGGTAGAACATTTCACCATTTCAAGTTTTTCTATCATTTAACACTGTACTACAGTGTTCTGGTCACAGTTCTGCAATACATTTGACAAAAAATACAGGTTCTGCACTTTTAAAAATGTTTTTATATCCATTTAAAAATGAATTATTTTTCTATGAATACTATAACAAATGACCACTAAGTTAGTGGCTTTAATTAATGAACTAAATTAAGGAATTTGTTATCTTACAGTTCTATAACTTGGAAGACTGAACTGCGTCTCAATGGACTAAAATAAGGTTGTCAGCAGGGCTTCGTACGTTTTTGAAGGTTTTGTTCCTTTCCTTTGGAGATGCTGGAGGCTACCTGCATCCCTTGGCTCTTGACTCTCTTCCTCCATCTTCAGAGTCAACAACTTTCGACTAAGTACTTTTCTCACTGCTAACTCTTGACTTCCCTCTCTTTTGCCACTCTCTGCCACTTACAAGCATTCTAGTGATTACATGGTCCCACTGGGATAATGCAAGTTAATCTCATCATCTCCAACTCAGAGGATTAATAAGCTTAATTCCATCTTCAACCTTAATTTTCCTTTTGCCAGGTAGTGTGACCTACTCCCAAGTCTGGGGAATTAAGGCACAGACATCTTTGGAAGAGGCTATTATTATACCTGCCTTGATGAGTAAATGTTTTGAAAAGTACAGTGATTTTCTTAAAAGAGAGAATTATGTAAATATATTATAGGTTATTATTTATATGTTACTGATTTAACAAAAATTATGATTATATATAATGAAATAATTTAATGAAATGATAGTTAGTTACAAGGAAAAGAAGCTTTAAAAGATGCGATGGGCACCAGGCACTAAGTCCAAGATTCTGAGAGCTTATGTGTATGAACGCATGAAAGAATGAGTGAGTCAAGGGATTGATAGTAGTCTAAGAAGTAGTGTGGGATAAATGAAGGAGACTTGGGGAAGATTAATCAGGAAACTGGGGTTCTCTACTTAGGATAGCCACCTTAATTACCTGTGCGATTTCTCGGGATTTAGGTTTTTCATGTAGATAAAAGAAGAAGACCGATAAAATTCTCTGCAAGGTCCCTTCCAACTCTTAAAAATCTCCCTTATGAATTCAGGTAGAAACAAAGATAAGACGGTAAGAAAGGACAACATTGAGCAATGCAGAATTGCTTCATATTACTTCAAAATAAAAAAATAAAACAGTGCGTACAGACAAATTAAGCAGAGTTGATTTAATCAGAGATAGCAGAGCATGGTTTTATTTTTGTTACTGATGAGAAACATTAGGACACAGAAGGCAAGGAAATTGGATAAAAATAGTCAACCCGAGCCTGGGAACTGTGATTGCATACACTCAGCTTTATTAAGAACCAAGATTAGAAGGAGTAACGCCAAAGTAACGTACAGTTGTATTTCCAGTTGGGTTAGACTGACATTAATTATTAGTCTGAAAGATGTATAAACATCTTTTCTCTTTCTTTGTTTTAATCAGGTGTTTTGGAAAGAAGATGGATATTGTTTTTAAGAGCTACAATTCTTCAAACAGTATCAGATTTCACACAAATAAACTTTTGCACTGGTCAAAGTTCATAAATAACTGAGACTCTCTGTGCTAGAGGCATTAACATGTATGTAATGAAAAAAAATGTGTGTAATTCAAGTGCTCACTGAAAGATCATCCCAAGGAATGAGACAAAGACATCCTTCCTATAATTCTGCAAGGAAGTGCTTTTTAATTAAACACATTTTGGGTTTGAGAACCCTGAAGAACCACAACTTTCCGATCAAGTTATTTTAAAACCATTTTGTCTAAAGGGTGTTTGTTCTAGAAATCAATCAGATTCTTAGAAATCTTTGAGCCAGTGACTTTTTAAATGTATTAAATTATAGTGTTGAGTACCTCAAAACACTCTAACTGAAGTGTAACCTTAATCAAAGGGTACAGATGAAATTACATATACTATCAAGTGGAAAATTTCACTTACAAGGATTGAAAACTAATTAGATAAAACTACTATATTCTTATCACCTATTTCTGCATTTCTCTTTCCGTGTAATCTATCATCTGTCTATGATATTCTGTGACATATCATGCAGCCATTGAACATGCCATACTTATTAAAATCCCATTATAATTTGCAATTCTTCCTCTGATTCTAAAAAAAATAAATAAATAAACGTCCTCCCCTGGACCTGGAATGGTTTCTCACTGTCTATTATACTCATTCAACCATTTATTCATCTTTCATATTTTTCAAGGACCTGTTATTTTCCAGGCACTAGAAGTATAATGATGAAAGTCTCATATTACAGTATGGGTGACAGACACCTAACCAAACCATTATAATATCATATTGAAAACTCTATGGAATATGAATATGGAAACAGAGTGGAGAGGGCTCTAAAACTTGATGGAGTAGGAAGCAAGAGTTGGCAATAAAAAGATGGTACTTAAAACTGAAAATTGATGGATATGAATAAATCATTCATTATGTCTTCCATTCATTCACTTTTTGCTGCTCTGTCCCAGAACAATGAAAAAACAAAGACATCCCTTTCCTCAAGTAATTAAAAATCTATCTAAGAAATAGATTTATAAAGAACCATAGTACAAAATAAAGATTGGTGTTAGGATAAAGTTATGTGTATGTGGCACAGTAGTGGAAGGGTAGCAGAAGGGTGTACTGAGATTGGGAAGGGGAACATCAGGCAATAATCAAACTATGTCAGAAATAGAAGTCAGGGAAATTTTGGCCAGAGTATATGTTATATTAGATAGGGAGACAGAAAACAGAAAGCCTTAGGGCTGGTGAGAAGAGACACTGTGAAGATCTTGCACACTGAGGACTTTGGGCTTTATTTGTTAGGTTATGTGGAACTTCTGAATGATTTTCTATATAAGCACCTTTTCTGTGTACTCCTGTACATCCATTCTGCAATCGTCTCCACCCAGCTCTGTGTCCCAGGAGATGAATCTTTATAGTTGCCTCAGTGGACTCTCTTGCCCTCGAGCTTTGACCAATGAGAAACAGATTTAGGAAATCAGAGAGCTGGAGAAGGGTGGCACTGGTGTGGCAGATCCTATTGAGGTCCCTCCCCATTTTCTTTGTCAGGAAGGCACACTCATTTCCCAGATGCTGCAGGTATTGGCTGCCAACAACATATTTTAGCAGCAATGAGGAGAGGTCTTGGACAGTGAGGGCTATTTTGCAAAGATATGCCTAGGAAGTTATGCAACCCTCACATTTAACAGTGGCTAGTAACCCTTGGTTGGCTAATGCAAGGATACTGACAGTCCAGCACCCTTGGATCTGGGCAGTACATCCTCTGTAAATAACTGAGCCTGCAGAACTCTTCATGGGTTCAGGCTGAAGATGAATTTCTCTTCAAGCTACATCTTTGTCTAGTTTTTGCCCTTCCCTTAACCCGTTTCCCTTTCCCCTTTAAAAGTTTATCCTAATAGTATTTCCTAAATAAATCACTTGCCTAAGAGTCTCAGCCTCAGACTCTGCTTGCCAGGAACATAAATTAAGATAATTGGTACCAGAAAATGTCTTGTAAAGCAAACTATAGAATTTTAATTTTGGAGGTGCATCATACACTAGCTGTATGGCAATGAAGACCCTGTCCCTAGTGATAAGTGAAGTATTGATAGTTTCTTGGATTTTGTAGCAGTACAATTACTAAGATGTTGGAGATACATTAGCTTATATAATGTCTCTGGCATTTGAGATACAGGAAAATAATAAAATTAAGGAATGTGGAATTGAGTGGCTATTGGTCAGTGCCCACTGGCACATTCAGAAGGCAAAACAACTAATCCAGTTTAAAACTAACTGTGAAGGTCAGAAGTCCTCTTTGGCAGATTCTTATCTGCAGCTGGAGGGCTTACTGAGCTGGTGAACAGACACAGAACTTAATTGTGAGAATGGGAGAACTTCAGAGAAGGCTGAATTCATAGCCTAGCTAAGACTGTTGGTGCCATGATAAGAGAAGTGTGCTTCAGAGAATGGGAGAGATAAGTCATACAAAAATTAAGTGACTTGGGATATCTGTGGCACTTTTAGGGACCAGCGGTGTAGGACAGAGTGGGATAACCCCTTCCAAGGTAAAAAGGAAATTTTGCATCTTACCCATCCTACCACTTAAAAAGAAGCAAAATGCAGCATATACTGCACTTGGGAATATATCACTGAATGAAGTAGTAAGTGATGTGGAAAGCTGCTAATTTTCAGTGGAAGCCCTGGGCAAGAAAGGGCACATTCAGTTGTGCCACTTGGGTTATATGACCCAGAAGATCCTACAGTGGTGTAAGAGTTGTCTATAGGTGATAAAGATATATGTGGAGTCTCTGGCAAGACCAAAAAGAAGAGTTTCAAAACAAGCAACTGAGATTCTGGAGCAAGGTTATATCATCTGCAGTAGAGAGCACCATTCACAATCCAGCTGCTGGCATGTTTCTTGACATGGTATATCAGTCAGTGTTCTTCAGAGAACCAGAACCAGTAATACATAGAACATATTTATGAGTAAAATACATGAATTTTATTTATATTTATAATATGAATTGGTTCACATAATTATATATAGAGAGAAGTCCTAGGATCTTCCAAAAATAAGGTGGAGACCCAGCAAATCTTGTGGTAAAACTCAATCCAAGTTCAGTGGTCAGAACCAGGTTCATAGAGCAAATTTACCCTTCCTTTGCTTTTTTTATTCTATGTAGGACCTCAGTGTATTGAATGATGCCCTCCTGCATTGATGAAGAGGATCTTCTTTGCCTTTGCTCAGTTAACTGATCAAATGCTAACTTCTTCCAGAGACACCCTCACAGACATACCCATAAATAATGTTTTACCAGCTATCTGGGTATCCCTTAGCTCAATCAAAGTGACACATACAATTAACCATCACAAGTCTACCCCTTGTCAACTTGGCATTTGTATGCATCTTCGTAAATGATACTTAATCTCCAAAATAGACATTAACAAGGTCATAATTCTACTTTATGTGATATAACAATTCTGTATGCAACTGAAAATGCTGAATCTCTTCTCCAGAAGAGGAAGTGAAGTCCTTGAGTGATATATACTCTTCTCCTCAAAACCATAACTTAAATAATACTGTGAAACAAAATTAACAACACTTAAATATTGATATAAAACCAAGAAATTCTATGTTACATGACAAAGAAATATGAGAGGAAAGAAAACAAGGTTTTTGCTTAATATATGGTTATATACACAGAAGCTTATCAATGACAACATTAGAAAGAAATTCTCATGACCGTATATTCCTTGTTTCGGATGCTGGTTATTTGTTCGTAACTGGTATTTATACCTACTTTTTTCTACTACCCATTCTTCATTCCCTTTGCCTTCAGTGAAGGCATGGTGGTCATGGTTCTTTACTGGCAGGGTGACCCAAACCTTCATTCCTGAAGGATCTGGGCTATTAATAATCCTACCTGGAATAGCTTGTAATTTTCTATTGACCTTAATCACAGGCATGATAATACTAATAGATGCCCTAAAGAATCTCATGTATTTTAGGCATACTCTTCCTTACCTCTATTGTGGAGAAGTGGTCCAATTTCCCCTTGGGAGTAGAGATCACAAAGGATTAAATATCTGACCAAAGGACCTCAAGTAACCATGACACCAGAGCTATTCATTATGACTTGTAACTGTCAGGCTCACCAAGATATACATTTTAGCAGCTCCAGCAAAATTATTCTTAAAATGGAAGGATTACATCTTGTATGAGACAAAAGTAGATCCAAAGGGCCTAAGTAAGCTGGACAAACAAGTGTCCCACACTTTCATGTCCCCTAACACAGTCTCAACAGATGCCAATCATGTAGCTCACAATTGTGACCTCTTGGATGAATTCTTAGTAGAAGAAGAACGCAAACCTAGATATTCTGCTTTGTATTTTATTGTGCAGCTCAAAGAAGCTGCTATTACAATACAACCCTACTCAGGGGCAGCCTTGAAAGATAGTAGTGATGAGAAAAAAGTAGATGGAGTTTGGTTCAGTATTACTCATCATCCAATTTTACTGAGCAACACATGTCTCAAAATAAACATATACACAGATTCATGACCATTGGTAAATGTCTTGGTTCATTGGTTGGAGGGATTTAAGGAGAAAAACTGGCATATTCAGGACATGGAAGTCCAGGGAAGAAAAATGCAGATAGATATACGGGAATAGGCACAAAGTAGTAGGAATTTACCATTATATGTTAACACAGTTCAGAGAACATCCACTGTGGAAGAGACATAAAACCACCAGCTCTTGAGGATATCAACTCCTCCTGACAGATTATAAATCAGCCTCTGTGCTTGCTCAAGGGACTCATGAATGGAGTAGTCATGGTGACAGAGATTGAAACTATCATGGACCTAATAACATGGACTCCATTTTTTCTCTAAAGCAGATCCAGCTAGTGCCACAGCTAAATGTTGAACCTATCCAGAAACAAATTCTGATTTTGAGCCCTTGATATGATGTCATTCTTTGAGAGAATCAAGCAGACACTTGATGGCAAGTTCATAACACTGGACCCTTCTCACCCTGACTAGGGCAATAACTTGTCCTGAATAGAGTGACACATATTCCAAGTATGTATTTATCTTACCTGTCAGCAATATCTCAGTCAGCTTCATATACAAGAGCTCATAGAGTGATCTATTGAATGATATTCCATATAATATCAACTCAGACCAAGACCTTTACTGCAAAAGAGGCATGGTAGTGGGAATATGGCAAAAGAATCCTCTGGTAGCACCATATATTTAATCATTTGGAGGCTGATGACTTGATAAAGCATAGAAATGCTCATTTTAAGGCACAGCTTTCACTACTAGCTTGAAGATGATGTCCTGAAATAGGGACATTAGTCTTTAGAGAACACCACATTTTCCCCAAACCAATGGCCATTACATGGTGCTGTGTCCCAAATAGGTAGAATACATGAGTCCAAAAACAAAGAGATGGGGGAAGGCATGACCCTATTTCACCACCACTCCAGAGCCTACCTGGAAGAATTTGTATTTCCTATCTCCTCTACCTTAGACTCTACAGATTTAGAGATCCTTTTTCTAAGAGGAGGAATGTTTCCACTCAGAGACATGGCAGAAGTGCCACTAAGCTTAAGTCATGGTTGATACCTGATCCCTTCGAGTTCTTCAAATAGACTTTCAAATAGCTTCAAATAGACTTCAAATAGCAAAGAAAGGAGTTACTTTACTGGCACATGTTTATATTGGGGTATTTTAACACACACTGGGATATTTTAACCTGATTATCCTAAGGAAACAGGGTGGATGCTACTTAACAAGAGGAATACATTCATGTTTAGGTGAGCTACTGGGTATCACTTGGTACTTCCATGACAAACTTTAATTGTAAAGAAAGGACAGCAATCGTGGTAGAAGAATGGTAACCTGGGCATCAACTCTCAGGGATGAGAATCTGAGTCATCTCACCAAACAAGGCACTTTAAGCCATCTGAAGCTCTAGGTGAGAATAAGGGGGATTTAGAAGGGTAGGAGAAGGAAATGATGACTATCACTTATAAACTTGAAACTAATACCAGCAAAGAGAACAGTAGTTCACCTGCTAATGCTCCTCTTAAAAGTTTTCCTGGAAATGGAGACCAACCCAAACTCTGAAGAGTCTGAGAAGGGATGGGAAGTGCTATTGTGAGAAGCAAATGAATCTGAGCATAGAAATGATGGACTGTGGCAGAAAGTACCGGACTTCTCCTGATGCCCTTTGCTGGTTTGGTGCACCCACATCCCAGTGGCTGCCGGTCTTAGCTGAATTGCTCAAACTGGCATATTAATCTGAGGGATTGCTCAAGGATGGTTAAAGCTGTAACACCCAGAGATTTCTGAGAAGTTAAATAATCTCTTCCTCCTTGGGTCGACAAACAGTTAATGACTGACAAACACACACATATGACAATGCAGCCCTCCTTTCTCTAGGGAAGAAAACCTCTCATTACCATCTATATTCTATGGTTTCCTATGGGATTAGATTGAACCTAACCCTGTTCTGAAACCACATTTTTTTTTTTTTTACAAACTCTGCCCTTAGCCTCCTTAGCTCTCCTTACTCTCTTTCCCTTGAGAACTCCCTCATAAATCACTTGCACAAGACTACTTGTCTTACTTCTGCTTCTTTGCTACCAGATCCAAATCACCTGGGGGTACTGATGGCTTCATCCCTCTGCTGAGGACCACAGTTTTCTCTGGCTGTCATTGCCTGTAGCTGCAGCCTCTTGCTAGGGAGGCAAGTAAAGGCTCTTTCCCCCTTTTTCTTTAGGATGCCTCAGGATAGGGACTTTCTCCTCTTGATAGTCCTGGGGTCTTTACTATTACTTTAATCTTGTTCACCTCTTTGAAGACAGTCCCTTCATCTAATTCCTCTCAATTCTCCCATTTTTTTGACATCGATTTCCTGTCACAATCCTGACTAATAAGGTGAGGACAAGCAGGGAGGGATATGATTAGATTTATGTAGGAAAGAGGCAGCAGTATGGAGGAGAGATGGTAAGAAAGGCAAGTTATAGGTTATTGTAATAATTTAGAAAGTAATTGAAGCAGTTTAACCTTCAATATTCATGGAGATAACAATTTCAGGATAAATTTGAGAGATAGGTAGACAGTAAAACTGGTTTAAGGATAAATATGTCCTAACATACTGAAAGAACTAAAACCTCATATGTTATCTTGTGGATTTGTTAAACAATAATTGTATTCCTACAGATAAATTTATTCTTACCCTCTAGGATCTTGTCTATCTTGATAGTTATTATAAAAGGCAAAACACGGTGCCTAGGTGGTTCAGTTGGTTAAGCTCCTGACTTAGGTTCAGGTTATGATCCCAGGGTCCTCAGATCAAGCCCTACATCTGGCTTCTTCCTCAGCAAGGGGTTTGCTTCTCTCTCTCTGCCCCTCCCACCATTCAAGTACATTCCTGCTCTCTCTGTGTCTCTTTCTCAAATAAATAAATAAAATCTTAAAAAAGAAAAAACAAAGTGAATATTATACTAGAGTTATAAGCAAGAGCTTGTGAAAGCACATAATAAGGAATAGCCATCACTCGAAGGTTATAAAGTACAGAATTGCCTAATTTCTATAACTAAACACATGTCTTAAAAGAAATTGTTACATTATCCAACAGATCTGAATAAGTTCCTAAAATTACCCCAAAAGCCATACATGGATTTTTAGGCATTCATCTCCCAGAGGCCATGTTTAATTATCTTAATCATCATCACTACTTCTGTCAAAAGGATTACAAAGAAGTTGCTTTTAAATATTATTTAAACAGTCATTGCCATTTGATGAGTTTTATATGCATGTAATTGCTAACTCTAAAATTTCACATAAATATAGTGAGGTAATGAATATAAGTTATGTATATAGGCTTCATAATTACACAAGCCATTTACTTTATTACATATTATATATTCTCTATATGTGAAGATATGTTAAAATTACATAATATATTGAAATTGCAGGGGTGCCAGGGTGGCTCAGGTGGTTAAGCATCTGCCTTCAGCTCAGGTCATGATCTCTGGGTCCTGGGTTGGAGCCCCATGTTGGGCTTCCGGCTCAACGGGGAATCTGTTTTTCCTCTCCCTCTGCCTCTCACCCCCTGCTCATGCTCTTTCTCTCTCTCTGTCTCTCTCTTCCTCACATGAATAAATAAAATCTTTTAAAAAAGAAATTGCATATGAATATATCATTTTAGCCCAAATATTTATTTTAGCAAAATTCAGAATTGAGTAAGTAGGTTAACCCTTGCTCTTCTAGGAATAAGTAATGAGCAAAAATATGAAAATGTAAAAAATACCTGAAGATTTCAGAAAACAGGGACGCCTGGGTGGCTCAGTTGGTTAAGCAGCTGCCTTCGGCTCAGGTCATGATCCCAGCATCCTGGGATCGAGTCCCATATCGGGCTCCTTGCTCCGCAGGGAGCCTGCTTCTCCGTCTGACTCTGCCTTCCACTCTGTCTGCCTGTGCTCGCTCTCACTTGCTCTCTCTGACAAATAAATAAAATCTTTAAAAAAAAAAGATTTCAGAAAACAGTTTGGCTCTAGGGTATAGTGTGTATGAGGATAAAGTTCTGGAGAGAGGGTTGGAAGTTAGCTAACAAGTCATGAAAGGTCCTCTCATCCATGCTAGAAATTTAGTTGGGATTTAGGGACTGATTGAATCTAGCAGAGAATCCAGGTATCTGTGACTTTTCCAGTTTGGTTGACTGGATATATTTCTATTTACCCAGAATTATAAGTACAGGGAATAGGAAGACTGGCTTTCGCTCAGAAAAGAATATAGGAAAAATGGGCAAAATTCTGGGACAGAGGAAAAGGTAACCTAACACCAGTGTGGACCCTAAAATTGGTGGATTTGGTGGATAAAAGGATCTGACTACTGGCATCCCTGCTTTACCTCGGTACACTCAGGGCTGCTGTTATCTGTGTGAAACTGCACTGTCAGTTCCTGGCTCTTGTTCTCCTACTAACTCTGTGGGCTCCCAGTGTAGATACTACTAGATAGTAGGTCTTTCATGAATTTTCTGCTCCTTCTGTGGTGGATCTCAATTTAGGGAATTTCTCTTCTCCTCCTCCCCAGATTACATACTTGCTGCACTGCAGGAATGTAATTTCTCCTCCCTTAGTTACACATTCTCTCACTGCACTTAAGGAATTTGAGCTACTTCCTATCATTTTTTAATCACCCTATTTGGCAATCCTGGAGGCTTTTGAGCATACTCTCATCTCCTCCCTATTCCTGTCCTCTATAAATGAGTGTAGTGTTCTCCCCAGGTCCATCCCTTCAGTTCTGCTTTCTCTAATTCGCTTATTTTTTAAATGTCCTGGCCCTGTTCTTTCTTTAGTAAAAGCAGCAAAATGCTCTGGAAGGACTTTTTGGAAAGAAAAAAGCATTTTGGTTCTGGTTTTACCATTGGTGGCTGTTCAGCTTTGGAGCAAATGTTTTACCTCTCTGGGCTTCTGGTTACTCATTTATGAAATATAGGAAGAGGCCAAAATAAATGCATATTAACAACTTTCTTATCCGTAAAGTTCTAGGACTCTTAGTTTGTCCAGGTGATCTGATAGTGGATCTGTCTATTGACCCTTTATGGGTCATGGTTGTATGTTTATTACTATATTTGTGACTTTGGATTTAAATAACCTCATTCACTTCTTTAGGTAATATATGTTTCTTAAGCTAGGGCTGACCCTATGCCAGGTCCTGGCTAAGCACAAAGAGAAGGACAATTGTGGCCAGTCCCTTCAGAGCTTACTGTGTAACTAGGAATACAAATGAACATTCACAAGTGTGATGAAAGTAGCAGATGATACAAGTGGAGGTACTCAGGGATGCAAGACAGAGGAGTGTCTCCTAATCAGGAAAGCCTCCCTGAAAGGACTCCAGACAGAGACCTAAAGGAGAGTATTCTGGAAAGGGAAAGGAAGAATACTCCAGACAGAAGAATAGCATCTTAGAATGCCTGGAGATAAGAGAGATCAAGGATTTGAAAGGGTGTCTGGATAGCTGGAGAAGAAAGAATAAGGAGCAAGAAGCAAACTGAGGTGGGTACATGGTTAGATTTTGTTCAGGGCATTTTGAATGAATTTAAGGTTTTGGACTCTAGCCTGTGAGGAATGAAGAACATCTACAAAGTTTTAAGTAGGGAGGTTCCCTGTTTATGTCTACATTTTAAGAGTCTCAATCTAGATTCATAGTGATGATGCAAACGAAATAATTTTTACTGCATGCTTCCTGCAGGCACAGCTATAAATTATCCTGCTTAATCCTCGAAACAACTATATTAGTTTCCTAGGGCTGCTGCAACAAATCGTCACAAAATGGATGGTTTAGAATAACAGACATCTATTCTGTCACAGTTCTTGGCTAGAAGTCTGAAATCAAGATGTTGACAAGGTCATGCTCGCTGTCTTTGCAGGCTCTAGGGAAGAATCCTTCCTTCACTCTTCCTAACTTTTGGTGGTTGCTGACAATCCTTGGTGTTCCCTCACTTGTAGATCTACCAGTCTGATATCTGCCTTCCTCTTCATATGGCCTTTCCTCATGTATCTCACATTTTCTTTTCTCTATCTATCCCTCTGTCTAAATTTCTTTCTTTTGGGGGGACCTGGGTGGCTCAGTCTGTTGAGCCCCTGACTCTCGGTTTTTGCTCAGGTCATGATCTCAAGGTTGTGGAATCCAGCCTCAGGCTGGATTCCACACTCAGAGGGGAGTCTCCTCCTTTCTCTCTCTCTTTCTCTCCTCCTCTGCTCCCCCCCCTAAAATAAAAAAATAAATAAATATTTTAAAAACAAATAAATAAACGAATAAATACTAATCACACTGTGATCCACTGTGACGTGATCTTGATTACATCAGCAAAGACTATTTCTAAATGATCCCATTCTGAGATTCTAAATCGGTTTTAATTGATTCTATTTAAGCGACCACAATGACTCTAAGAGGTTAACCCAATTTGAGAGATGAGGGAACTGAAGCACTGTGAAGTTAAGAAGTGTGTATAAAGTCACAAATTTAATATGGGACCAAGGTGGGGAGCAGGGAGATCAATAAGAAAACTATTGCAGAGTGATGATGGTGGTAGCAGGCAGTGAGACAGGAAATGTGGATCATTCTGGTAAATAATTTTAAGATTTATTTACTTATTTGAGAGAGAGAGAGCATGAATGTGTGGGAGCAGAGAGGAGAGCCCAACTCAGGGGCCAATCCTACAACCCTGACATCACGACCTGAGCCGAAATCAAGAGTTAGCACTTAACTGACTGAGCCACCAGGAGCCTCATGATACATTTTTAAAATTAAAACAAGTAACACTTGTTAAAAATTTGATGTGAAGGATAAATGAGTGGAAGGAGTCGAGAAAAACTACAGATTTCTGACATGAGCGACTGAATGGAGTTTCTACCATTTACAACCAGAGAGTGCACCGGTCAAAGGGCAGATTTGGAGAGAAAAGGGATCAGTTCAGGGTTGTCAGTGTTGAGTATGATACCCATAGGACACGTGATCATAGATGGATATAATAGCCTAGAGCCCCAGAGAAAGTTGGACTAAATCATCAAAAAATTGAGTCATTCATTCATCATTTATCAAATATTTATGAGTGCCTACCACGTACAGTCACCATTAAGACTGCGAGGACACAGCTAGGACAACAGGCAAAGTTCCTACTCTCATGAAAATGCTATTCTTAATGAGGGAGACAGACAATAAACAACAACAATAAATAAGACAATTTTAAATAGAGGTAAGTAATGTGGAGACAATAAAAACAGGTAATATCAAAATGAATGATTGGCAGAGAGTACTTCTTTCAGTGTAGGTGGTAAGAGTGGATTTCTCTGAAGAGGAGATGTGTAGAAGCTGACTTCATGTCTAAGTGTACAAGAGCCCCGAGGCAGGAGATTCTTCGCAGTTTGCGAGGAACACAAAAAGAAAGAAGGCCAGCATAGGCAGAGCACAGAGAACCTAGGGAGTGGGGGAAGGGGGATAGTGGAGAATGAGGCCAGCATGTCAAGGTCGGTAGGAAGCCTCAAAATTCTGTGTGTGTGTGTGTGTGTGTGTGTGTGTGTGTACCTGTGTGTATCTTTGGGAATAACATGATCAGATTTTTGTTTTTCGAAAGCTATGAGAGTGGAAGGTACCACCCACAGACAGAAGGGAGAGAGAGAAGATTGAGGCAAAAGAGAGACCTACCATTACATAAGTTTCATGAAGAAGAGGTGGTCAGACCATAAAGTAGAAAATAATATACTTTCTTTTCTACTTCCCCTATTAAATTAAAAGCCACCACCTGAATGCCAAAAAAGTGTCTTGCACAAAATTATCTCGATAGTTACTCAACATAATAGTAAAGCAAAGATAAGATAGGACCCCCATTTGTAGTATTTCTCATCAATGGCACCTAGTTCTTTTTTTTTTTCTTGAGTCCACATCTTTGGCTATGTGACTTACCTGTTTTTTGTTTGTTTGTTTGTTTGTTTTCCATGAAAGTAATATAGTATAATTTCCCAGCCTTTGACTTTCACAAGGGTTGTTCGGCTGTGTGACTAGTTTTGACCAGTGGTATGAGCCTGTTCTGAGTGTGGATGTTAAGGGGCTTTGTGTGTCTGCCATCTGCCATCACCTGAGAAAGACATGCCCCAGCTAGACCCAGGAACAAGGAAGAGAGAGGCATAAAGTGCAGCTGCCCTGCTATGCTGCCCCATTGGGCCGGCCCTATAGCAAAGGCCCTTCTCTAAGTGGCAGGTCTATAAATGAGTACAGCCCAGATTAGCCTAGATCAGTAGAGTCAACTCAAAGCATAGAAATTAGAAAATGAAGGTTTGGTATTAAAACTGTTGAATTTGGGGGGTGATTCTGATGCACTACAATCGTTACTGATTCATCAGTCTTCGGAGAGGGTGACCTTGTTAAAAAGCTGTAGGATAATGAGATACTGATGCGTGAGTCAGGGAAGGGCAAAGAGAAAGCAGCCAGTCATCTCCCACACCCACATCGAAATATTTCAGAAAGATTCTAAGAGCCCAGTAGAAATATCTGAAGATTTGGTTTAGAAAGGAGCATAACTTTGCGCTATGATTCATTTTATTCCCTGTGTAAAATCTGCTAAATTGACCCAAAGTCCAGCGTAAAATAATAAAGCTTTTCTATGTGAGAGCGGTGCTTGGGGTTTAAAAACCATCATTTATGATGACAAATAAACTATATTGTAGAGGTTGAACTATATTATTAAATTACTTACCATTCTCAAGATACTGAAAATGATTTACTCACTGTGAAAAAGAAAAATGGCAAAGCATACTTTTTAAAAAGATTTTATTTATTTATTTAACACACAGAGAGAGAAGAGAGAGAATGAGAATGAGAGAGAGAGAGATCATAAGTAGGCAGAGAGGTGGGCAGAGAGAGAGAAGCAGGCTCCCTGCTGAGCAGAGAGCTTGATGAAGGGCTCGATCCCAGGACCCTGAGATCATGACCTGAACAGAAGGCAGAGACTTAAGGCACAGAGCCACCCAGGCACCCCTGCAAAGCATATTTTTAAAAGCAAGCAAAAACTGCTAATTCCAATTTTAAATGTTGAAAAGAGTAGTACCAAAATTGAGAGAACATGCAAAGGTCATAAATGTGGCAACTTTGTAAATTCATCCTCTGCCGTCTACTTGGCTTCCTCCCGTCTTCCCTACCTATTGTGATCGCTTTTACCTATTCTGCGGGAAGACAAACTACCTTGATTTTCAAATTCTCACTTTACCTTGAATCTTTGTGCGTCTGATACCTTAAGAGAAAGCATGTGTGTTTTATAATCATGTATTTGTATCCTTTTTTTTTTTCTTTCTGTATTGGTTGATTCAGAACTATTGCCATATCTGCCTTGTCAATATCAAGATGTTATTTCAAAACATGTGAATATTATTAGGACATATAAAACCCAATACAGATTGTGCAACATGATTTTTAAAGGTCTATAGTGTGATGATTTCATGTATGTACATCTTATGAAATGAATACCACACTTAAGTTAATTCACACATGGATCTCCTCATATAGTTTTCCTTACTTGTGTGCCTGTGTGTGGGGGGGTGGAGAACCCTTAAGATCTTTTCTCTTAACAAATTTCAAGGATGTAATACAGTATTTTTAACCTTAATCCCATTGCTATACAGTGGACCCCAGAACTTTTCGTATAACAAAATTTTATATCCTTGGACTATATGATTTTTTTCATATACAATTTGCCAGTCGTGACTTAATAAAGCTGGGAAAATGTTAAATAAATAAATCAATAAATAAGTCAAGGAAAATTTATATATATATATATAAATATATATATATATATATATATATATATTTATATATATATATATGGCAGTAAAGGGAATGGTGTCTGGAGTCAGGAATGTGCCAGGTTGAATTTCAGCTTCTCTGCTGACGTAGCAGTGGCTGGCATAAGAATTTCACCTCCCAGTACTATAGAGAGCATAACTGACTACTCCGGCCCTGGCTACTGGATTTGAAATCCCTTCCTGTGTTTGGGTTGAGGCCATGCCTTCCACAGCGGCTTAGGCCAATGACTGAAAGTGGCAGACATCTTTAGCTGACCTATTCTCTTTTGTTAATAACTTTGGCTCAAGGGCTCCCCAAAATTTTGCCAAACTTCTTAGACTTCGGGAGTCTACGATGCTTTCATCCACGCACCTCTCCCACCCACCCCTCCTTCATTCTGGGTCTAACTTGGATTGTGGTCTTCCTCCTTCCCCTCCCTTCATCTTTCCTCCCACACAAATGTTTTTTCTAGTAAATTTTTTGCACATTTAATACCACCTTGGAAGCTGCTTCTTTAGAACCCAGAATAATATCCTAGACTTCCCTGAGTCTCAGTCTCTTCATGTGTAAAAGAAACCTATTCCATAGGATTATAACGTTTAAGTGAATTCAAAGCAAAATTGTACAGTGAGGAATTAGTTAATGGAACCCTTCATTATTGATGGTATAATTATAACTGTTAAGGGGATGCTGTTGTTGCCGTTGTTGTTGCTCGGGTCGCAAACATGCAATGCCTTAGCGGATCCTGGACTAAGGATTGTCTGTTATGGAGAAATAGATGTCAAATAAGTGAAAAATGAAATAATAACCAAGAAATGAACTATATACACAATTTATACAAATATAAGATCTTAAAAAAATCACCAAGACCTCAGATTATTTGACCTAGTAGTCATCTGAAGTGAAAGATGGTATTTGATCTCAGGGTGAAGTAACCTGGCCTTGGTGTTACACAGCCACTGGGAACTCAGTTCTCTTTGATTAGGGAAATATTCAAGAGCATTCGGGTTAAACCGACCCATCTTCTCCCAAATATAATCATCATGTTAGGGAGAGGTCTCACAATGCAGCAAAATATTTTTCTTAGCTTGAATTATCCTGGTAATTATATAAATTCTGTATTCTGCTTTAGTTGAGAGCACACAGGTAATTAATGATCTTCATTTGATAGTGGTTACAATGTGGGATCATGATTTACTGAATGTTATTTGTCTGAAACTGAAGATGGAGGGCAGCTGAAGGAGTGAATTTTTTTTTTTTAAGGAAAATAATAAAACTTAATAAAAGAGTTCAGGATCACTTCTTTCTAATGTCAAACATAATTAAATATGTTTAAAGAATAAGAAAGAACTACCAAGGGATTTTTTTTTTTAAGACATCGTGCCTAGCACATTAGTTCTCAATAAATATGCTGTAGTTAATTATGTTGGAATATATCATACATAGGGTACAAGATTAGGATACTCTTCATTCAGATCTGCCCTACAGATCTAGGTAAAAGGATGGAAGTAGAATGATGAACAAGATGAACATTCAAGGTCATTTCTGGCTTTAGGAATATTTATGACACAATTTTAATCCAACAGTGAATTCCATTTTATGTAGCAAAGTGAGGTTTAAATTACTTATCCCAGAAAAAGCAAATCAGGTTAGCTTCTAATCATATAATTAGAAATCAACTTACTATGGTTGAGAAAAGTTGCACAAAAAACTGCTATATTTGAATGTGATGGCCTTTCTTTTTTCCCTTTCTTTTCCTTCCTTTCTTCCTTTCTCCCTCTCTTCCTCCCTCCCTCTCTTTCTCTTTCTTTCTTAGTGGCCCATTAGTATAAGTCAAAGCTATAATTCCAGGATATCCAAAGGACCTTGAAATGCTGCTATTGCTTTCAGAATAGTTTGAGACACCCAATGAACATCTTTTAGAGTTTATCATGGCTTTGTTGCTTTTCTTACATCAAGTGCCTGCAGGCAGTAGGTAGATCATTGATTTAAAGCAGTTATGATAATGCTGTTATTTCGTGACTTGCTTTTCCTTTACTTCTGCTCTTCTCTCTGCTCTTCAAAATTAGGCGTCAGACAGATGTGAGTGTAGTCCCAGCTCAGCCTCTAGAAGTTGCGTGGCCTAGGAAGGGTCCTTGACCCCAACTTCAGCTAGATTTCCTCCTCAATCCTTAATAAAGTATTAAGGCCATAGTAAATGCTCAGTAATATTTGTTGAGTATATAACTTTATAAAATGAGATCAAAACAGCATCTACCCTAGAGAATTACTATAGGATTCCCACAAAGCCACAGAGATTGCCACACACTTGGTTATCCTTTATGTTGCTTAATATATTATTAACAATATTAAACACAAGATGGGCTACATTTTTCCATAACAGTGTGAGTGATGTCGTGGGATTCTCCCTGCTTTCGATCTTCAACCCCTACTTTCCACACTACTACCCCATTTTTTTTTTCCTAAAATCTAAACACTATCATGACAAGCCCACGACCTCCAGGAGCTTCTCATTTTTTATGGATATGGCCTTCAAACTCCTAACAGTAAAAAAATGCTGTGAACTGTGTAAACCTGGCGATTCACAGTCCTGTACCCCTGGGGATAATAATGCATTATATGTTTATAAAAAATAAAAAATTTTTAAAAAATGAAAAAAAAAATTTAAAAATTAAGTATGCATCACAGAAATATGTATATTTAATTACTTATGTGTAATATCCATGGACTGCCAAGTTGTCATATACTACTTACACTATAAACATCTAAAAATAAACTTAAGAAGAGTTTATGATCAAGATGAAATAAATAAAGTTTTGCTGATCAGAGTGGATCTGTTTTGATATTTAGGCTATAATATATACCTAGGGTCAAGTCCATTTTAATAATTGAGGTATCAAACAGTCCTCTTGATATGTCTTTTTTCCCTCTTTTTTGGTCTGACTCTATCACACCTGCTTGCAATCTTCATTTTAATTTACAAAGTTGCTGACAAAGAGCTGGGTCCAATATTGAATGTGACAGCCCTGCTGTTTTGGTCTCTTACGGTTGGTGCAACAAACTACCAGGAATGTGGTGGCTTAAAAGAACAGGACTTTATTTTCTCACAATTCTGGAGGCCAGATGTCTGAAAATACTTTCACCGGGCTGAAATCGAGATGTTGGCAAGATCTGTACTCCCTCTGGAGGCATGCTCTGGAGGACAAGTCCTTTCCCTGCCTCTTCAAGCTTCTGCTGGCTGCTGGCAATACTTGGCTTGAAATCACAAACTCTCTGCTTTCATGATGATGTGGCCTTCTCTTCTGTCTATATCAAATTTTCCTCTAACTCCCTTCTATTAGGACACATGCGGCTGCATTTAGGGCCTACCCTGCTAATCACAGCTAATTTACTTATATTAGAATCCTTAATTTAACCACAGCTACAAAGTCTCCTTTTTTTTGCCATATAAGGGAACAGTCACTGGTTTCAGAGATAAGGACAGAGGTATCTTGGGGGTGAGGAGGGAGCACCTCATTTGGCCTACCACAGTTTCTTTGCAGGAATGTTTAACAAGACTGGGTAGGCAAGAATTATGAAATGGCTCCCAAAATTCCTACTCCCTGGTGCGCATGCCTTGTATAAAATTCCTTCTCTTGGGGGCGCCTGGGTGGCTTAGTGGGTTGAGCCTCTGCCTTTGACTCAGGTCATGATCTCCGGGTCCTGGGATCGAGCCCCGCATCGGGATCTCTCCTCAGTGGGGAGCCTGCTTCTCCCTCTCTCTCTGCCTGCCTTTCTGTCTACTTGTGATCTCTCTCTCTGTGTCAAATAAATTAATAAAATCTTAAAAAAAAAAAATCCCTTCTCTTGAGTGTGGGTGGAACTATGATATGATAGATTTCATTCCTGTGTTTATATTATGTCACATGGCAAATGGATTTTTTAAAAAGATTTTATTTGCTAGAGAGAGAGGGGGAGAGAGAGAGAAAATATGAGTGGAAGGGAAGGGCAAAAGCAGGAGGAAAAAGGGTAAGAAGACTCCCCACTGACCAGGGAGCCCAACGAGGGCTAGACCGCAGGACCCTGAGATCATGACCTGAGCCAAAGGAAGATGCTTAACTGACTGAACCACACCCAGGTGCCCCACATGGCAAATGGATTTTGAAGTTTCCATTAAGGTCCCCAGTCTGATTATTTTAAATTAATCGAAAGGAAGACTATCTGGATAGCCCTGGCTTAATCAGGGAGCAGCCCTTACAGGAAGTTGCTCTGAAGCTTGAGATTTTTCTCTTGCTGGTCTCGAAGAAGACAGAAGCTGCCATGGGTTCTATAACTAAAGGAACATAACTTTGCCAACAACTTGAATGAGTTTGGAAGAAGACAGCAAGGCTCCCATGGGATGAACGTCCCAGCCACCACTTTGCAGCCATCTGAGACCCAAGCAAAAAATCCATCTAAACCATGCACAGACTCCCGACCTGTGAAAACTATGAGATAATAACGAAAAAACTGGTGTTGTTCTGAGCCACCTGCTTGGTCATACACTGTTAGTTAAACAACAACAAGAGGTGCCTGGGTGGCTCAGTTAGTTAAGCCTCTGCCTTCTGCTCAGGTCATGATCTCAGGGTCCTGGGATCGAGCCCCGCATCGGGCTCTCTGCTCAGCAGGGAGCCTGCTTCCCCCTCTCTCTGCCTACCTCTCTGCCTACTTGTGATCTCTCTCTCTCTATGTCAAATAAGTAAATAAGTAATATCTTAAAAACAACAACAACAACAACAACAAATAGTTCATAGAATAATGATAAAAAGACTTGTGAGAATTAGGGTAGCTAAATCTAGACAAAAGTGTGCACTGATATGGATACATGTCCATTGCAATATGTGGCCTTATTCTCAATGTGAATAAATGAGAGGAAGTGCTACTGTCAACCCGTTGGCTTTGTGGGCCTCCCCATTTATTCCTCTTAGGGTACTTGGCTTACCACATGTGTGACATATGACTAGCTGACTGACAGCTAGAATGTCCGGCAGGTCTCACAGTATCTGAAATCATTACCACAACATTTAAGGGCCTCTACAATGTGATTTCAACCTATTTTTAGAATCCTATCCTTCAATTTGCCTCCTATCTTTATCGTCCCTTTATTTAAACAATGCTGGAACACTCCCTGATCTCCAAATGTACAGTTCTATTCTCCATGTTTTCTCAGTCTCTAGTTCAACAACTTTACTGAGAATGACCTCGCTTCCCTTCACATGCTAAGTTCTTTTTAATCAGTCAAGATGCTGTTCTGACCTTTTTGGAAATCCTTCCCAGACAACTACCATCTTTAGTATGGCTGACATTTGTCATGTCTTTGTCCAACAGGCCTTTGCACATCCTTTTGATATAGCACTCATATTACATCATTATAGCTTGTTTTTATTGAATTTAATACTTGATTGTGAGTGCCTCAAGCCTCCTGCATTTGATCATTGCCCCATTTCCCCTTTGTGGTGGGCATCTTCACTTCCGATAATAATATATGTGCTTCTTTGGGAAATTATTATTTCTCCATGTGTTTTGTGTTGACCAGCACAGGCTTCTTGTTCCCGTGATGGCAAGACAGATGGACCAATCATTGTACCCTGGTGCTGAGGTCATAGTCTGTGATAGCATGTGACTAAAACTGGGAAACCAGGAGCATCTCTCTACTTGTTGAATAGGATGCTGCCAAATATATAAATTGCTTAATAAAACCAATGTCATCTTCAAAAACAAACAAACAGAACTGGGAAATGAGAGCCCTTTCTATTTTTTTTTTTTTTTTAATGATGCCATTACAGGATAGCTCTATCCTCTTTGTGAGGTTGTGGAGGATGTAAGCCTTGGACTATTTGAAACAATGAGTTGGTCCTTATGGAGTTTCTGCCATTAAAGCATAAAGGCAATACATAGGGAGGAACAGAGAGAAGAGATGGAACATCTTCAGGGATCTATTACCTGGGACTCAGATGTCTGGAGACTAGATCTATCACTGCCCCTTCTTCTATCCTTACCTTTTCATGTCAACTCATTAAATCCTCTTGGCATGGGTAGTTGGATTTCTATACACTCTACAGAGTTCTGCTTTACACTTCTGGGGTACTAACATGTAGACTGGTTCACAGAAGGTGTTCACAGTAGTTGTTCAAGAAATAAGCATTATTCTAAATGTCTTCTATATTTTGGAGGGAGATACACTATTATTTTTACTTGCATAAAAGAAACTAAAATAAACTTAAACACATGTGAAACATTATGAGGTTATTTTTAGAACTTTTTTGTGTTAACCTTACTCTTCCACACAATAAACCCCTAGTAATCTGGCCTCTCTTTCTCATACCATCATTACATGTTCTGAAGTAATTACACGTCTATGATAAATAGGGATTGCCATGGCTAGACTTGGACTCATTTCTTTTTGACTTGTTGATACCTTTCATTTTGTTTTTATATTTTTATTTTTTACCAGCAATTGATTTCTGTGAACTTTTTTTATCCAACTTCAGCCAAATACTAAAAGACACATTGACTTTGGAAAATTTCAAGTCCTAATTCCCTCTCTTTAAACTTTTGGTTTAGGGGTGCAGGGGTAATGTGCTAATGTGCTTCTGTTTACTTACTGCTTTTTTGAAACTTTTCTTTAAAAAATTATCTGAGAAATGATTTTATAGAAATCTAATCCTTTTCTCTGGGATGCTCTAAAAATAATAAGAATGTTTGTTTATTTGTTCGTTTAAAAGATTTTACTTATTTATTTGACAGAGAGAGAGAGCACAAGCAGGGGGAGCAGCAGGGAGAGAAAGAGGGAGAAGCAGGCTCTCCACTGTGCAGAAAGCCCAATATGGAACTCGATCTCAGGACGCTGGGATTATGACCTGAGCTAAAGGCAGATGCTCAACCAACTGAGTCACCACGTGCCTCCAAAATAATAAGAATTTAAAAGAACATATGAGATCTCAGAGTATTAGAAAAAACATGAATTCGTGGGTTTTACATATCATTATCCCATAATTCCCATAGTAAACATATATAGTGTTATAATTTTTTCAAAAGAAATTTTCCTCACAATCCTGAGGGAATCAATACAGGCCATTTTAATGTAGTGTTCACATTCACTAATATCTCAGTGACATGCAGATCATCAATGCCAGGAGGTCACTCATATAAAGGGAAAATTGAAATATAATGAAATGTTGTATAGCTTAGGTATGAAAAGAAACAAAAAAAGTGGAGCAATATCCAGGTCCATACTAAGATTTTCAAGTCATAATTTTTTTTTACCTTTTTTTTTTTTTTGAGGGTTATCTGGAGTCTCTCAATTTTTATCTTTTATGGTCTTTCACATGAAGACCTTCCAGTCATTAAAGTTAAACTGATCCTCAAAGAAATCAAGAGGGAAGCCAATATGATGTTTGCAGAAAATAGTAACAACCATCATCTTGGTGTGTTGGGTGTATGAAATCTTTTTTCTTTACAAGTTCTTGTATCGAACAAGTGCAAGCAATATACTATTAATTACTTCTTTAGGTTATTGTTATAACTGCAGTTTATGAAATTAACAAACAACAAGCTTGAATGTGTCTTTTCCATTTTTCAGATTTTTCTCCTTTAATGACTAAAAAAATATAGCTATAGTAATACACTATGATCTCGAAGATATACTAACTTTCAAATTTAGATGATTAAATTTGCAACAAAGTGTTGGTATACAGGGAGCATTAGCTACATCATGTCTGTGAATCTGTAAATTTTCAGACTAATGTACCTGTTGATGGAAATTTTTGACCTGCCATGCACAAATAACACTGTAGTAAATTACATATTTGTGATGAACCAAAAGCATGTTTATCCAAAATGACTAGATAACTCTTTCTTAGTCTCCCTGAAACCCAGTGTTATTCATACGTAAACATATAAAATAATTTATTTCATTACAGAGCTGACATTTAAAAGCAGTAGGGATATGATATTACATAAGTGGTATTGAGATGGCTCTCTAATTTGAAGAATATAGTTATACCTTTCCCTTGCACCACAAAGTCTTGCTGAAATATTCAGTGCTATAAAAGAAAACAATAATTATCATTACAACTATGAATCAGTTATATAATTTTGAATTTGAATGATTGCAGGTAACATTCATCATTTAGATTGAAAATATTTTATCATTCGATCAATCACGAAGCGTGTTATGCAATATCACATTCCAGTAGAGAATTTATCCTGTGTGGATTAATACACAAAGGTATTAGTATAATAAGTATATGATTCTCTATACTAAGTTATACAGTCTTGCATTTTATATTCTCAAGAGATAAAAATTAATGTTTCATGTTATAAAATGCCTACTATTATCCAATATATGTAAAGTCATTTTTAATGTACCCACTTTAAAGAGATTCAACCTAATCAATCATCATTATTTTCAACTTAAAAAGAAGTTAGTTGCTTCTGTTTTTACAGAGCATGTTCATATAGAGCAAATATCCTTTAATGGAGTATGTCCTGATATCAAATTTTGGCAGAATTCTGGAAATGTAGTTCTAATACATGAAACTTCTGCAAGACTATGTGGCTCATCAATAGCAGAGTTGGGATAACCTTGACTCTACTTAATCATTAAACCATACTCTTCCTTAACTGAGAACTCTGTATCCAAACAATTTTTTTCACATTCATTGCCTCTTCTTTATTCTCATAGCCAACACTTTGGTTCAAGTGTTCTTTATCTTAAAAAATATTTTAATTGTGGTAAAATACATATAACATACAATTTGCCATCTTAACCATTTTTAAATGTACAATGCAGTAATATTAAATACATTCATAATATTGTGCAACCATCATCATGATCCACTTCCAGAACTCTTCATCTTGTGAAACTGAAACTATACACACTAAATAATAACTGTCCTTCTCACCCACCCCCAGCCCCTAGCAACCACCATTCTACTTTCTGTCTCTGTGATTTATCTCACATAAGGGAAGTCATATTGTGTAAAGGTTCTAAGGTCCAGCTACAGTGTGTGTGTATGTGGGGGGTGGTTTCCCTGCACATCCCACCAAACCTTTTTCTGAGACACCAGCTGGAGGCCCTACAATTTAACTCAATTCTGAGACTGTCTACTGGAGATGGCATCAGATCTCACAGGTAAAGGGCATAGTCCCACAGTACACATCACTCCCCAACACACATATACTTCAGATGCTTATCAAATATGTTTCTAACCAACCAAACAGATTGGAGGTTCCAGTGATGCCTGTCTTGGGTTTAATTAATTTGCTAGAGAATCTCATAGAACTAAGCAAAACATGTGTACCAGTTTATTAAAAATTGTGATAAAGGATACGGATGAACAGCCAGATGAATTGTCACACAGAGCAAGGTTTAGGAGAGTCCCCGGTGCTGGATCTTCTGTCAGCATTGAGTTGGTGCTGATCGCATGGAGGTGCATGTGTCTGCCCACCTTGAAGCTCCCTGAACCCTGTACTGTTGAGATTTCATGGATGCTTTCTCACGTAGACATGATTGGTTATTAATCCCAATTTCAGTCTTTCTTCTGTCTCTGGAGAATGGATGATGGAGCTGAAAATTCCAAGTTTCTAATCATGACATTGTCTTTGTGATGATCAGCACCATTCGGGAGCCATCCAGTGGAGCACCTAGAGCCAACTCATTAAAACAAAAGATGCTCCCAGATGCTCTTATCACTTAAGAATCTACAAGGCTTTGGGACTTCTATGTAAGGGAGGGTCAAAAATGAGTATTAGAACAAGAGATGCTCCTAGTGCTCTTATCACTTAGGATTTTACAAGTGTTTTAGGAACTCCGTACCAGGAATGGCAAATACCAATATGTATATACTTTATTATCTCACATACAGTATCCATCTTTTTTGAGACCGGCTTGTTACATTTAGCATAATGTCCTCAAGGTTCATTTATGTTGTAGCATGTGTCAATTTCTTTCTCATTTTTTAGGCTGAATAGTATTTCATTGTATGTATTGCTACATTTTGTTTACCCATTCATTCCTCAATGGGCATTTGAATTGCTTCCATGTTTTAGCCACTGTGAATAATGTTGCTGTGAACATGGATGAATACTTATTATTCAAGACCCTACTTTCAATTATTTTGGGCATATACCCAGGAATGAAATTGCTGGATCATATAGTAATTCTATTTTTAATGTTTTGAGATGCGTCTGTACTCTTTTCTTTTCTTTTCTTTTCTTTTCTTTTCTTTTTAAGATTTTATTTATTTGACAGACAGAGAACACAAGTAGGCAGAGAGCAGGCAGAGAGAAAGGGGGATGTTTTCCACAGTGCCCACATCATTTTATATTCCCATCAGTAGTAACACGAGGGCTCCAATTTTTCTACATCTTTGCGAACATTTGTTTTCTATATTTTTAATGGTAGCCATCTAATGAATATGAGGTAGCATTTTTTATCTTTTTTTGAGAAATGTATATTCAGGTCATTTACCCTTTTTAAAATTAGATTGTTCATTTTGTTGTTTATTTTTGTTTTTAAGGGCTTTTTATAAAGTCTGGATGTTAATCCTTTGTCAGATATGTAATTTATAAGTATTTTCTCCCATTCTGTGGTTCGCCTTTTCACTCTGATAGTGTCTTTAGATGCATAAATTTTTAAATATCCATGGTGTCCAGTTTGTCTAACTTTTCTTTTGTTACCTATGCCTTTGGTGTCATAGCCAAGAAACTGTCAAATTCAATGTCAGGAAATTTTGTCTTGTGGTTTTTTTTTCTTCAAAAACCTTCTTGTTTTAGTTCTTATATTTAGAACTTAGACCCATTTTGAGTTATTTTTCATATATGGTGTTAGGTAAGGGTCTACCTTCATTCTTTTGCATGTGAGTATCTAGTTTTCCTGAAACCATTTGTTGAAAATACTGCTTTTGGCACCCATGTCAAAAATCACTTGACTTTATATATATGTGAGGGTTTATTTCTGGGCTCTCTATTCTATTCCATCAGTTTATATGTGTCTTTATGCCAGTTCCACATTGCTTTTTTTATTTTTAAGATTATATTTATTTATTTGACAGAGAGAGAGATCACAAGTAGGCAGAGAGGCAGACAGAGAGAGGGAGAAAACAGGCTCCCTGCTGAGCAGAAAGCCCGATGTGGGGCTTGATCCCAGGACCCTGAGATCATGACCTGAGCCAGAGGCAGAGGCTTAACCCACTGAGCTACCCAGGCAGCCCTCCACATTGCTTTAATCACTGTGGTTTTGTAGTCTATTTTGAAATCAGAAGTATGAGTTCTCCAGTTTTGTTCTTTTTCAAGATTGTTTTGGCTATTTGGGGTCCCTTGAGATTCTATATGAATTTTAGGATTTTTTTTCTATTTATACAAAAAATTTTATTGGGATTTTGACGGGGATTGCACTGAATCTGTGGGTGACTTTAGGTAGTATTGACATTTTAATAATATGTTGTTTATTCTATGAACATAGGATGTGTTTCAATTTGTTTATGTCTTCTTTAATTTCTTTCAGCAAAGTTTTGTAGTTTTCATAGTACAAGTCTTTGACCTTCTTGGTTAATATCTAAGTATTTTATTCTTTTTGATACTATTGTAAATGGAATTGTTTTTATAATTTATTTTCAGATTGTTCATTTTGGATGTATAGAAATGCATGTCATTTTTGTGTGCTGACTTTGTGTCCTGTTATTAACAGTTCTAACAATGTGTGTGTGTGTGTGTGTGTGTGTGTGTGTGTGTGTAATCATCAAGGTTTTTTACATATAAGGCATATCGCCTGCAAACAGAAATGATTTTACTTCTTTTCTTCCAATTTGATTATCTTTTATAATTTTTTTTTCTTTCCTACTTTCTCTGGCTAGAATTTCCAGTACTACACAAGTGCTCTTTATGTTTGTTTACTAAAACAACAAGCCCTTATTTTATTTGCCCTCAGTTTATTTTTTTTTCTTTTCTCATTCCAGTTATTTCCCCATACTTTACCCTCTTCTACAGGGATCTTTAAAAATTCCAAGCATGAACTTCAAGGGCCTCTGATTTCCTAAAGGCTAAAGTCCAATTTCTTCACATTACACTCAAAGTTCTTCACAAACATCATTGGAACTTGCTTTTCTTGGTATGTAAATGACAGTTTTCATTTTCCTACTTTGGTGTTTTACTCATGGTTTTCCATCAGCCCAGGTTGCAAGTCTCTCTCTTTCTTGCCATTTGTAATTCCTCAACTGTAAAATCTAGTTCAAACATCTCTATTTGCTCAAAGCCCTCTTTGAGTCTCCCTGACACTTACATTTCCATCTCCATGATCCCACAATATTTTACACTAGTCTCATGCCCCTTATTAAACTTTAATCCATATTGACATTAATTTATATCTCTGCTATAACATTCTCATTCCTGGGCAGGGGCGGGGTGGGGGGCGGGGAGGATGGATTGTTTATTTTACTTTTAAGTTTGCATCTTCTCCAGATCCTAGGAAGCAGCACAGAGGCCTGAAGGCTGTAGGTTAGGAATCAGATTTTGAATTTTGATTCTGGATTCTCTCATCTTTACATTTCTTTTACAAATGATCTTGCATATAATTTTCTTTGTGATATGAGAAGGCAGTATTTAATTCTTGCCAAATTCCTGTTTTGTAAGCCTGCAGTGTTGCTCTGTGAATTTTGTATCGTAATGAGGGCCACAGAGAGGTGTTCTAAAGATAAATCAGAAATAAAGCATAAATTATGAAACATGTTTCCTCTCACAATGTAAGAAGGATGTCTAACCGTGAATGTACTCATTTCTCCAGTTCATCAACTTTCAAATTACAAATGCCACATAGGACTGAATATGTAAGTTAGAATGAAAATCTGGTAACACCCTCCTGAGTACAAACAAATGGATCAGCCAGGCACAGAAACTTACCTATGAATTTTCTACAACATACAAAAGATGGAAAATAGGAGCATCTCCAGGAATAGTAGCATTTGTAATATGATTGCAAGTTTGTGGGATTTTGGAGTGAGAACTAGCTGCTTATTCTCAGCATTCCATAACTGGTCCTCATGGTGAATTTTTCCTGGAAAATTCAGACACAAATCCATTGCTTGAGACTTCAACCAGTTAAGATTGCATTAAATAACAGATGATGGCCTACCCCACTTTCCTGGGCTGCCTGTATTGAAATTCAGTGTGCATACTCTTTTAATTAAATCCAGTTCTGCTGCAGATCATCTTTCTTTGAGTTGTCATTCTTGGAGATACTTCAGTAATTATTGAAATTTATAGTTCAATTTAGTAGGTAAATTTGCTTTATTATGGCCCTTTCTTTGAACAACATTTATGATCCAAGACATTACTGAAACCCAATTTATTATTATTATTTTTTAAAGAATGAATTTAACAAATTGCAGATGGTCTCATTCTGGGCTAACTTTCTAATATTCTGTTGTTTTGATGCATATTATTTACTCAAGTTAATTAATAAACTTGTTGGATAAAAGCCTTTGGAACTTTTCTTATGACACAGTAAGTATAGGAAGTATGATGTGTAATCAAGCTCTCAATTTGCTGAATATAATTGTGTACTTATAAAGTGCTAGAATTTGTTAATTCAAGGGCTTTAAGCACTACTCTCCAACTTGTTTGTACTGAAATTTGCCCTATCTCTGCAAAAATTTTGCTGAATAAAGATTATCAAAATTTTTGCTCTTGAACAAACAGCTCTAACATTTAAGTTCAAACTTCACCCACCTTGCATGAAGGACTTCTAAATCTGACTCTCTCCCTTTATCTATTCAGTGTTATTAGCCATAAGTTCTTTGCACATACTCTTGATCTCTAACGCTATGTAAGTTCTCAGTAAATTCCAATTGGATTAAATGAGTAAATCCAGTGCAGCTTTATTTTAATCCTATAGTTAATTCTAACCAGTGAATGGGTATAGCTCTCCATTCTTCTTCAGATAGGTTACTTGCTGTAGATTGTAATGAACCATATTTTCCCTTAAATATATCACTTAGTCAAAATCTTTTAAATATCAGCATTAGTGGGGGCGCCTGGGTGGCTCAGTGGGTTAGGCCGCTGCCTTCGGCTCAGGTCTTGATCCCAGGGTCCCGGGATCGAGTCCCACATCAGGCTCTCTGCTGGGCAGGGAGCCTGCTTCTTCCTCTCTCTCTTTCAGCCTGCCTCTCCATCTACTTGTGATTTCTCTCTGTCAAATAAATAAATAAAATCTTTAAAAAAAAAATATCAGCATTAGTACTAAGTGCAAAAAGGACACAATGATCTTTTCTTATTTAATTGGTAATTTTTCTCAGTTTTCTTGACAAATAGTTGATATACATTATTGTGTATTTTTAAGGAGTACAACATGGTGGTTTGATATACACAATATGTACATATACATATATGTTTGATATACACACATTGTGAAATTATAACCACGTTCAGCTGACATCTATCTTCGCATATAGATACAACAAAAAGAAAAGAAAGGAAAAAGGAAAAAAATGTTCTCCTTGTGATGAAAATTCTTGGGATTTACTCCCTTAACAATAATCCTATTAACCATATGGCAGTGTTAGCTATAGTCATCATGTTGTATATTATGTCCCTAGTACTTATTTATCCCATGAAGGAGGTTTGTAACTTTTGACCACCTTCCTCCAACTCCTCCTTCCCTTACCCTATGTTTCTGGTAACCTCATGTCTGACCTCTTTTTCTATGAGTTTGTTATGTTTTGTTAGATTCCACATAAAAGTGAGATCATATGGTATTTATCCTTCTCTGACTTACTTCACAGAGCATAATATATTCAAATTTCATGCATGTCATCATAAATGATAGGATTTAGTAATATTTATGGCTGAATAATATTTTATTTTACATTCTTCAATAATATTCCATTTTATATATGGCACAACTTCTTTATCCATTCATCCATCAATGGACACTTAATTGTTTCCATGTCATAGTTATTGTGACATGAACATGGGGGGTGGCAGACATCTTTTCAAGTTAATATTTTTATTTTTGTTTTTTTGGATATATTCCTGGAATTGGAATTGCTTGCTCACATGGTAGCTCTATTTTTAATTTGAGGATCCTCCAGACTGTTTTCTGTAGTGGCTATACCAATTTACAGTCCCACCAACGGTCTACAGGGTTCCCTTTTCTCCACATCCATGCCAGCATTTGTTATCTCTTGTCTTTTTGGTGATGGCCATTCTAATAGGCATGAGGTGATACTTGTCTTAATTTGCACTACTCTAATGACTGGTGATGTTGAATATCCTTTCATATATCTGCTGGCCTTACACTTACCTCCTTTGGAGAAAAGTTCATTCAGATCCTTTGTACACTTTTTAACTCATCATTTGTTTTTTGCTATTGAGTTATATGAGTTCCTTATATATTTTGTATATTAACTCCATCAGGTACGGGATTTGCAAGTATTTTTTCCCATTTTGTAGAACGTCTTTTAATTTTGTTGATGGTTTCTTTTGTTGTGAAGAGGCTTTGTAGCCCCACCTGTTTATTTTTTGTTGTGTTCCATGTGCTTTAGATGTTATAATAAAAAAACCCTTTACTATGATCCATTCCTATGTTTTCTTCTAGGAGTTTCATGGTTTTAGGTCTTATGTTTAAGTCTTAATCCATTTTGAGTCAATTTTTATTAGTGATATAAAATATGGGTCCAGTTTCATTCTCTTGTATGTGAGTAACTAATTATTCCAACGCCATTTAACAAAAAAGGTTGTCTTATCTCTATTGAGTATTCAAGGCTTCCTTGTCAAATATTAGTTGACCATATATTATTGGGTTTATTTCCAGGTTCTTTGTTCTGTCCCATTGGTCCTTTTGCCTATGTTTTTTTTTTTTTTTAATGCCAGTACCATACTGTTTTGATGACTATACCTTTATAATGTAGCTGTGCACTATATGAGGCAAGCATTTTTAAACTAATGTATAGAAGTGGAAAGGATTTTGGAAGTGTAACTCTGTTATTATTTCAATAAAGACTTGACACCTAAAATTTTTTTTTAAAAAATCAGTAATTTTGATGCCTGCTGCTTTCCTCTTCTTTTTTAGAATTTCTTTAGCTATTTAGGATCTTTTGTTGTTCCAAATACATTTTAGGAGTGTTTTTTCTACTTCTATGAAAATGTCACTGTAATATTTACAGGGATTGCATTGAATCTATAGAGAGCTTTGGTAGTGCTGACATTTTATTTTTATTTTTTCTATTTTTATTTTTTTAAAGATTTTATTTATTTACTTGACAGTCGGAGATCACAAGTAGGCAGAGAAACAGGCAGAGAGAGAGGAGGGAGCAGGTTCCCTGCTGAGCAGAGAGCCCGATGTGGTGCTTGATCCCAGGACCCTGGGATCATGACCTGAGCCAAAGGCAGAAGCTTTAACCACTGAGCTACCCAGCGCCCCAGTGCTGACATTTTAACAATGTTGATTCTTCCAATCTGTGAACACAGGATACCTTTTTATTTATTTGTGCCTTCTTGAGGTTTTTTTTTTTTTTCATTAATGTCTTGAAGTTTTCAGAGTATAACTCATTCACCTCCTTGGTTAAATTTATTCCTAAGTGTTTTATTGTTTTTGATGCCATTTTAAATGAGATGAAGTTTTTTTTTTTTCCAGTTCATTGTTATAGTGTAGAAACTCTGCTGATTGTTGTATGTTAATTTTTTATCCTGCAACTTTACTGAATTCATTTATTAGATTTAACATTTTTTTTTTTAGTTTGAATCTTTAGGATTTTCTATATATAAAATCATGTTATCTGCAAATAAATACAATTTTATTTTTTATTTTTTCAAATTCTGTTACCTTTTATGTCTGTCTTTGTTTGGTACTATGTTGAATAAGAGTGAGTGGTCAAGGTGGGCTCCTTTGTCTTATATCTGATCTCAAAGTATAAGCTTTCAATCTTTCACTATTGTGTATGGTATTAGCTGTGGGCTTGTCATATATGGCCTTCGTTATATTGAGCTATGTTTTTTCTATGCCTGATTTGGTTTTTATCAGAAATGGATGTTGAATTTTGTCAGATGTTTTTCTGCATTTTTTGAGATTACCATAAGTCTTTTATTTCATTCTATTAAAGTAATGTATCACATCCTTCGGTTTGCATATATTGAACCATCCTTGTATTTTAAGGATAAATCATATTTAATCATGGTGAATGATCTTTCTAATGTGTTCCTGAGTTGTTAGTTAATACTTTATTGAGCATTTGTGTATCTATATTTGTCAGGGATATCAGCCTATAGTCTTCTTTGTTAGTAGTATTCTTTTTGGGTTTTGCTATCAGAATAATGCTGGGAGTTTGGGAGTGCTCACATGTTGCTTTGCAATCCTACAAACTTTGTTAATTGTTTCCTGGATATTTTGTAGATCTGCTGCTTTTTTTTCTTATCCTGCTATCTTTGTGTGTTTTGGCGTCTTTAGGTATCAGTATGCTTTTAATTCTTTATTGTGTTCTTTTGTGTCATTACTATAGGATTTCCCCTTGAGTTGCAGGGTTGTATTGCTTCCAGGAGTTGTCTCTAGCCCTTCTGGTCACATATGGCCAGAAAACACTCTTTAAAGTTGGTGACAAAACCATCTGGGAAAAATACTAGGGGAGAATGGAAAGCCAGTTGGATTTGTTAAACTATATGTAGGCTGCCATTGATTATTGTAGTACAATTTTAGGTATATGATGGCTAGCATAACTGTGTCATAAATAGTTAGAGAATATTTACACAATCACTTAAATGTAATACATTTCTATTGATAAGGATCACAGGATATATTGACCTAATGCATTATATTTTATTAACTCACTAATAAAGAATAGAGATATTTTGCAGAGTTATAGTCTTTGAAATGGAATAAACTTCCTCACAAATAGACAATAACAATGTCAAATGTCAAATAACAGAAGATAACATCTTAAGAATATGATTTCATTTCCACCAATTATTAAATGCCATTCTACCCAGAGACTCTAACATTAATTTTTGTCTTACTCTAAGCCATTGGGGAGATTAGAACTTTGAGCTCTAGCTTTTCATTATCTTAGGTTATTTTTCTTAGCCTATTTTTCTCCATGGAAGAAACTGAGTGTCAATTTTCTTTTTCCTTTGGCTTGCTGTACATGGATGGACAAACTCTTGTATGGTTCAGTTACAGTGGGGCTATCTCTCAGCTTCCTTGCCTAAGTGGAAGAGAGAAGGATTGCTATTGGCTACTCTCAAGTTTCCAGACAGGATGTCTGGTTAGGTAGTGTCAGGAGCTACCCTCACCTTTGGTTATGAGTTAATTCCCCTACCTGTGCATAACAGGGGAACACTCCATGCCCAGTACTTGGTTTTCTATGGTTATAATCTATTTTGCCTGCTTGCTTCTTGGGTCAAGAACCACTGGGTCACACTGTTTCCAGGAGTTGTGACCAGTCCTGCTGGAGGTAGGAATCACTCTTCATAGCAGGTGAGGCTATGATTTAACTTTTGCCTGGGTGTGGGCAAGCAAACCAAATTCTAAGGTCAGCAAAACTCCTCACTTGAGGATCCAAATTAGGCAGACCTGCACCCTGCTGAGTCTTCTGGTCAAGTATCCTCCTAACTTGGCTCTGCAGATGAATATAACCATTGATTGCCATTACTTGGGCACGGCACGTAAGAACTCAGTCTGCCAAGGTCTGGGTGCTGGTTGTTGCATGCCTTACGCACCAGTTCAATCAAGGTCAGATTCTTAGTGGTTGAGGTCTACAGGTTCCCCTACAATTTCTATGTTATGAGATTAGAATAGGTGCTTCCACTTAACAATACCAATGCTGCAGAGAAGCTATTTGTCCATCACTAAGTTCATCCTTTCTGTAACATCTAAGAAAACATCTTACCTGTGCTCTTTAGGGCAGGAAAGGGCTCTGGCCTAGGTGAGGGGCACTGTGATCAACATGAAGCTACTTCTCTTACCCTTCTAATGCAGTCTCTCTTGGTCCCTGAGGTTCAGGGACATGCTTCACCCTCAGTCTCATGTTTTAGGATTCTCAGTGTTGTCTTGTTCTTAAACAGTTTTTAGTTATTCTTCCTGTGAAGGAGAACAAAGTCAGGAATAACCTATGCCACCAAAGCAGTAAGACAATTTTCTTCCAAAGACAGAATCTTGTTCCTCACAAATAAATGGTTGGAACAGGCAGACAGCATTTAAAACTCACTGTGATCTGTGCTGGTTCAAAGTATTCTGAAGGCACCGAGGAAGAGGATGCAGGCTAATTCTGCTTGGGAAACATTTCTTACAGTCTGTATGAGATTTGAGCCAGATTTTAGAGGATGAATAAGAGTTCTGAAAGCAGAGAAAATAGGTTATTTCAGAAAGAAGAAGGGGGAGCAAAAAGATATCAACAAATGAAGAGAAAAGCATGTCTAGGAAATTTCTGAAATTTTGAGGTAGTTTGTAAACTATGGCTTAAGAAGGAGATACAGCTTTTGATGTGAAGGAAATCTGTGATATTGTGATTTATAAGAAATTTATGTATTTAGCCATGCAAATAAAATATATTTCTTATATATATCTGTGCTACATTTATAGTCCCTAGCTCACAACTCCAAAAAAAAAAAAAAACCTCTTGGAATTTTAGGAACTATAGGAGCAATGGTGACATTTTTTGTTATTATGTTTTCTCTTTTATCCTCAGTTCCTGATGACACATCATAGCCATAAAGTTGAAATAGGTGTCTTCATAACAAGCTCCTTTCCTCAACTACTGGCTTTATGTTAACAAGGTGACTTTTGGAAAGCATATGAGGATGGGGGCTAGTTGCCAGGAGAACCAACTTTGAATAGAGGGTTGGAATTATCGTCCTACTACCTGATTTCTGGAGAGGGGAGAGGGGCTAGAGGTTGAATCAATCTCCTGTGGTCCATGAATTAGTCAATTATATCTACATAATGGATCATACATAAAAACCTAAAAGGAGTTGTCTCAGAGAGCTTCTCAGTTGGGGAAGAAGAATGCTTCCATGTGTCACCATGCTAGGCCCCAAATTCCATGGAACAGATGCTCCTTTGTTCTGGACCTCACTGTATGTATCTCTTCATCTATCTGTTGACTCATAACCTTTAATTTCCTGTGTCACAAATCAGTAATCTAGTGAGTAAACTGGTTTCTTGAGTTCTGTAGGACTTACTAGCAAATTAATCAAACCAAAAGGGGGGTGGGGGGATTGTCAGAACCTTTGATTTATAGCCAGTTCATCGTAAGTGCAGGTGATAACCTGGCCTTGTGAGTGGCATCTGAGGTTGAGGGCAGTCTTGTGAGAAATTTTCCTGATGGTAACTCTGGTTAGAAAGTGTCAGAATTGAGTTGACTTGACACCTCTGGTGTCTGAGAATTACTTGGTAGTGTGGGGAAGCTACACACACACACACACACACACATTGAAATCGGACCCATGAACCAAAAGAAAACCATATGCTCAAGTTTTGACAGTGCAAAGTATTTGAATACTCTTGCTGGCCAAACCAGTGACTAACAAAGGCTGATATTCTTAACTGGGCTAGGCTGACCTACTTTGAATTGGGTTGAGCTGGGATTGAGGCTTGGCTGAACCTTGGCCTCTAAATTCTGAAGCAAAGAAGAAACCAACTACAATATTTAAGACAAAGTAAACAAGAAACAAAGAAACCTTGCAAACCAAATATAGAAGCCTAAGGAGCTAGAGCAGAGAGTCAGAAATCTAGTCCAAGGGAAAGGGCCTGCAAAATTCTCTAATGATATAAGCTGTTTCCAGGGAGGTCAATAGGCACATTTCCTTGGTTCCAGTATTCATCTTCAGGCCCTCTTTTATAGATAAGAGATCTGGAAACTTACATCTAGGTGGAAAAGGAACCAGTAAGGCAATAATAAGGGTTGCATGAGGTGAATTCTTTAGTAAGATTTTATTTGGATTTTACAAACATTTATCTGGTATTGGTGAGGAAGTTGAGGCAGGAAGACCATTTTACACAACCTTCTCAATCATTAAAATGGAGATGGTAAGAAGCTGAACTGGTATAATAGGAAAGAGGAAATGGGGAGAACAGGTAAGGTAAGAACAAAGTGTAGCTAGAGCTTTGAGTCCCTTTACATTTAATGTAATTATTGATTTGGTTGGAATTAAGCCAAGAGCAAACAATTAAGCAGACAATCCTACAATTTGTATGGAACTAAAAGAGACCCCAAATTCCTAAGGAAATGTTGAAAAAGTAAAACAAAACTGGGGGCATCATGTTGCCTGATTTCAAGCTTTACAACAAAGCTGTGATCACCAAGACACCATGGTACTGGTACAAAAACAGATACATAGACCAGTGGAACAGAGTAGAGAGCCCATATATGGACCCTGGACTTTATGGTCAAATAATCTTCAACGAATCAGGAAAAAATGTAAGTGGAAAAAGGACAGTCTCTTCAATAAATGGTGCTGGGGAAATTGGACAGCTGTGTGTAGAAGAATGAAACTTGACCATTCTCTTACACCATATACAAAGTTAAACTTGAATGGATAAAAGACCTCAACATGAGGCAGGAATCCATCAAAATCTTAGAGGAGAACATAGGCAGTAACCACTTCGACATTGGCCACAACAACTTCTTTCAAGATATGTCTCCAAAGGCAAAGGAAACAAAAGTGAAAATGAACTTTTGGGACTTTATGAAGATCAAAAGCTTCTGCACAGCAAAGGAAACAGTCAAAACAAAACAAAGAGGCAACCCACGAAATGGAAGAAGACATTCGCAAATGACAGTACAGATAAAGGGCTGATATAATTTAGTCATTATTTTAACTTCAGTTGTTTTTTTTTTTTTTAAGATTTTTTTATTTGACAGACAGAGAGCATTAGTAGGCAGAGAGGCGGCGGGTGGAGGTGTGGGAAGCTGGCTGTCTTCTGAGCAGAGAGCCTGACGTGGGACTTGATCCCAGGACCCCAGGATCATGACCTGAGCCAAAGGCAGTGACCCCACCCACTGAGCCACCCAGGCACCCTTTAACTTCAGTTTTGAAGGATACTTTCATTGGATATAGAATTATAAGTTGACTTTTTGTTTTGATTTGCTTCCCTTTGTTTTGACTCCTTTAAGTGTCTTTCCATTGTCTTCAAACTTGCATTGTTTCTCATGAGAAGTAAGTCATTCTCTTATTTCCGATTTTCTATACATTACATGCTGTTTTCTGTTTCTTTCTTTATTTGTTTTTCTTTGTCTCTGGCTTCTTTCAAGGTTTCCCCTTTATTTTTGGCTTTCATTGAAAACGTGTCTAGGTGTGCTTTTATGTGTGTTTTTCCTGCCTGGGTTCATTGAAATTTTTGGATGTGTACATGGATATTTTTAATCAAATTGTTAAAAATTGAGCAGCAATTTTTTAAAGATTTTATTCATTTATTTGACAAAGAGAGAGAGATCACAAATAGGCAGAGAGGCAGGCAGAGAGAGAAGATGAAGCAAGCTACCTGCTGAGCAGAGAGCCTGATGTGGGGCTCAATCCCAGGACCCTGAGATCATGACCTGAGCAGAAGGCAGAGGCTTTAACTCACTGAGCCACCCAGGCCCCCTTGAGCAACAATTTTTTAATGTATTGTTTTTCTTCCAATTTCTCTCCCCTTTTCTTCTGAGACTCCAGTTACAACCATGTTACATCACTTTTTATAAACCACAGGTAACTAATTCTCATCCCCACCCCAATCTTTTTTTTTCCTCTCTCTTTCAATCTTAAGTATGCTCGTTGATTATCTTAAACTTAACTTTTTTTTTCTTTTACTGCCCTATTTCCTATTGAGCCCATCCAATTAAACCATAATTTCAGATTTTTTTTCTGTTATAAAATTTCTATTTGGTTCATTTCAGAATTTGTATTTCTCTTTCTCTGTGTTATATCTATCTTTAGCTTTAAATGCTTTACCACATTTCTGATTATTGTTTTAAAGTCTTGCTAATTCCAAAAATTAGTTCTGGGTCATTTGTGGGATTGCTTCTGTAAACTGTGTCTTCTTTTGATTATTAGTCACAAGTTTTTACTTCATTGACTGTTTTATATTTTTAAATTATTTTTATTTATATTTCATATGTTGTGAATGAAAAAGAACAGTGAAGACCAAAGTATAAACTTTTTGTTTTGTTTCTTTCCTATCTGGAAATTAAGGTAAGGTGCTGATGAGTTAGATTAGTCTTAAAAGTTAAGTTGAGCTGGGGCTATATCTGCAAATAAGTTTTACTTACTGGTTGGCTTCAACATTTGTTTGATTGTTTAGTCCTTTTTTTTTAAATTTTAAAAAGATTTTATTTATTTATTTGTTTGTTTGTTTGAAGGAAAGAGTGAATGAAATAGAAAACACAAGCAGGGGGATTGCCAGAGGGAGACGCAGGTTCCCCACTGAGCAGGGAGCTGGATATGGGACTTGGTCTCAGGGTCCTAGGATCGTGACCTGAGCTGAAGGAAGATGCTTAGCCAATTGAGCCACCCAGGTGCCCATCGTTTATTGCTTTTTTAGTAGTGGATGCTCTCTCCTGGGCATTAACATGTGAGCCGAAGACCACTCTTTGTGCCGGGCCCATAGACCTATGTACATGTCTCTTCCCTAGACCTCCTTTTCCCAAATTGAATCTTTGTTCCAGTCTCCTAGCCAAATATTTGTCACTGTCCTTTTTCCTTAGTTTGTGAATATTCTTACTAAGAATTATTTATCTTATCACATACAGTGAGTGATCAGTTGTATCACCTGAAGTTCTGACTGGTAGGAGAATTTTTCCTCACTGCTGTTTTTGTTGTTGTTGTTTAAAGATTTTATTTATTCATTTGACACACAGAGAGAGATCACAAATAGGCAGAGAGACAGGCAGAGAGAGGGGAAAGCAGGCTCCTGGTTGAGCAGGAGCCCAATGCGGGGCTCAATCCCAAGACCCTGGGACCATGATCTGAGCTGAAGGCAGAGGCTTTAACCCACTGAGATACCCAGGCGCCCCTCCTCACTGCTGTGTTTAGTGCTGCCCTGAGTGAGGCTATAGTGTGAAATTGTCCATCTTTAGCTTTCACCACACATTGAGCCAGACTATATATAAACCAAGTGTGTCTTTTTTTTTTTTTTTTGGTCCTGTTTCATCCAGCCAGATATAGTGAAGCCCCCATGTGAGCATAATTTTGGCTAAGAGGGACCTATAGTACAGGCGAGTATGACTTAAGAGTCCAGACCATCTGTTTATGTAATTCTGGCTCTGTTTATTACCATATTAATGTACCTCTTCTATGTAACAACAAATTGTGGACATGCCTAATCTTATGACTTTGTGGTTCTGATAGAATATATTTCATGATGGATAGCTCTGGTCAGATTGTTGTTGTTGTTGTTGTCCTGTGGATAGATACTCCATCTCTACCAGGCCCCAGGGACTGTTTCCCAAATGTTGTTTATTTCTGTGCTGTAGATGACATGTAGGGCCTTTCATTAGAACTTGCTTCATAAATCTAGGGATTTAAATTGTGATTTTTGTACTGGGATTCAATCATACTTTTAGTAACATTAGGATTTACTCGGTCATATGGCTCAAGTGGCAAGGCTGCCTGAATGATAGCGTAGATTATCTACAGAACCCTTTATTGTTCTGGGACCACTCAAAGTTGGCAGCCTTGCATGTCACTTACTAAGCAAGTCAAAGTCTTCTCAAATGTGAAATATGCCACTTTTAAAGAGGCTTGTCAGTATTTGTTGTAAGGAGTCTTAGTAAGTCACACATCACAGAATTCCTCAGAACCTCACTAATGTGACAGGTCTCCAGATATTTTTAGGTTTCTTCCTCATTGAGACCTTGTCTCTCATTTTTCTCCTTTAACCAATGGGTTCAGGTCTTGGAAACTGGCTCATATCTGGAAACCAGTACTTTTACTAGAACACTTAACCCCATATCAACCATACTGATACCTCATTCACCAGTGCATTCTTTGTTGTGTTGGTATATGGAGCATGTTTTGGGCCTTCCATAGAAGATAATTGGCTGTGGCTTTCTGGCCTTAGTTGGTATATCCATTCTGGCCTGCTCACTACTTTGAGCCTTGTGATATCTCCTATTACCATCCTTTACAAGAGTTCTAGTATTTCCACTTCACCTAATATGAGCCATCTCTCTCCCTGAGATACTAAGAGCCATCTAAGAATCTTACTAATACACTCTACCACAATTCTTGATTGAGTATTAAATCTTGTATCACAGAAGAGTGATCCCATATCAGTCAACTCTTCCTTACACAGCTTGATTTCTGTCCCCTTACTTTCATTTAGCACTCTTAGGTCCTAATCCTCTACATACTCTCCCAGCTCCTGCCATTGTATTTTGGCTACATCTAGCAATGTCTTCAACAAGTGTTCATTTCTTCCTTATCAGGTCCAGTTTTCCCTGCTAAGTTATATTATTAGTTAACCCTAACTATTGATCTAGAGGACAAGTATAGCTATATTTAAGGGTGAGGAGGATATATGCTGTCTTGCAAGAAAGAGTCCTTTACATAGTTCTAAAGTAGGGGGAAGACTAGTCGTTAACCTGGAGGAGTGGGGGGATTTATGTTGAGGGGTTAAAGTTTTCAAATGCATCAACACACTTATTCTCATTGCGAGTGGAAAGATACTACTTTCCAATCTGGGCTTTGACCTTGTCGTTGCAGACATGCCAGGCAGGAATTCAACACTTTTTATAGAGCTCTTGAGCCCTGGGACTGCTCCAGCTATGGTAGATAAGAAATTTTTATATAATGGCACTTTTACCTTAAGTGGATAATTTAAAAAGGTAACTATCACTTTGGTTCTTTCCTTTTCTTGTTTCCCTTTATCTGACATATTACACCATCAGGATATTCCATTCCAACATTATTCTCTCCAAATTACTCATCAGTGAAATTTTTAATAATTTCACTAATATAGCACATCAATGGCTATGAATACTCCACTGGTAAATGATCTGGCTTCTAAACTTCCATTTTAAAATCTGTTTCTTAAGCCTACTTTCAATACCAATGGTCTTAAGTCAACTACCCTGGAAAAAAGATTCTGAGATGGAGATCTGGAAACAGATTTACTCAGAAGCGCTCATTAGTACACATCTGTAAGAAGATGAGGAGGCAAGATGGGAGACAATGAGAAGTTGATCTGTGATGTACTTGCAACAAAGATTTGGTCAATTCCATGTAGAGCTTTTGATTTAGAATAACCCTTCAGAGTTGTCCAAAATTAGGGCAGAGAGCCATGACTTTGTTTCTCTATATACTGACATATGAGTTGCTTTCCAGGAGGGAGTCTGTGCTTAGGTGGAAAGTTCCCTATAACTGAAAGCAGTACTTGGAAGAGGATCTCAGCTGTGATCCAACAGTATCCAATACTCCCAGACACTTGGAAGAATGAATGACTTATTCTTCAAGGGAATTTGGACAACACACCACAGCTTCCACTATATTTGATATGATATAAGATGGAGCTTCCAAAAATAAGAATGTCTGAGAGTTGCCAAGGCCTTATAATTGCTTCAGGACAGGATGTGAGAGTGTTCAAGAAACAGGATAAATATAAGCATTCAAAATTATCACTTGAAATCAAAATTTGAAAGCATGGGTTATTTTAAAGTTCTTATCTTTAGTGAATACTATCTTTGATATCCTGCTTCCTTTTGAGTAGAAAGATTCATTTGTCATTCTGAAAGAAAAGATTTTTCTTTTTTATTTTATGATAGAATAATGTTTTTTGTCCTGATAACTACAAAAGTGTGTACTTGATGATGGATATAAAAGTGCATGGTGAAACTGTAGAGTGAGATAGAAAGCAAGATAATATATATAATTAATACTTCCATAAGACAATCTTTCTATCCTGTGACCTTCTGTAAAATTGATGATGCTTAAGACTTGAAATTATAGCATTAATTATTTTCCCTCAGAAATTTAACCACATGATGAAACCTATCGCATAAGGAAATTTGGTCAGTGAACCAGAAACTCAAAACTACTACTCCAGTGTGAATTTCTCCAGTGGGGACATTTAGTGCATGCTTTTAGACTAAGCAAGAAGTCAACATTAGGATTAGAGGAGGATCAAGATGAAAATTTTCTCCAAATGCCAAATTAATATATGTCAGACTATTGCTCAGAAAACAGGACCTACAAAATACTTTGCTGTGAAGGGATTTTATTACCCAAAAAGAAGCCTATTAGTTTTGTTGCCTGAAGTTTTCTGGCCCTCAAACCCACTTCGTTGTGGAATTTTTTATAATTCATTATAAATAATATTACATGGGAACACAGTGGAGTCTAATTTATGTTGGGTTCTCATGCAGTGTTACGGAAGGCGGTACAGCATGTAGCTGCAAAATTGCGAACAAAGCTGTGGTAGCCAGCCTCTAAAATAACCCTCGAAAATCTTGCTCTTCTTGTATTCACACTTTGTGTAGTCCCTTCCCACATTTTGCTGGCATCGATTGGTGTGACCAAAAGAATTTGGCAGGATTAATGATATTTTTCAGATTAGGTTATAAAAAGATTGCAGCTGTTTTCTTGGGAGCTCTTTCTGTCTCTCTGATCATTCAGTCTGTGAGAAGCCAGCAGCCATGTCTGAGGACACTCAGGCAACCAATAATAATATAGGCCCCAATAATAAAGATCTGAAGTGATCAGCCATTAACCAGTGAGGAACTGGGACCCGTCAACACCAGTGTTGTGGAAGTACAAGCTTCCCATCATATGGCATCGTGAGACTGTGGTGCTGGTCAGTGGTTTGATTTCATGAGAGAGCCTGAGTCAGAAACACCCAACTAAACTGACCCTGTGTTCTTGACTCATGGGAACAAACATTTGTTGTTTGAAGGTACTAAGTTTTGGTATAATTATTATACAGCAGTGGATACCTAATGCAATAATTTAAACTGAGCCAATCAGTGCATTTCATTCTTTTTAGCCACAGTAATAAGAATAGAGTAGGACATTTGATCCAAGTGAGTCCATTCAGAATAGCTTCCAGGACTTTTAGTGGGGATTTGAGTACATCGAGAGTCTCCTATCTCCTACATGGTGAACTGTGTATATGTGAGTGTTGGAGCCATTCTGTCAGGATGAGGAAAACCATTTGGAAGACAAAGCTGTCATTTTCGAAGATGGTAAAACTTAGGGCTCAGTGGGTTAAAGCCTCTGCCTTTGGCTCAGGTCATGATCCCAGGGTCCTGGGATTGAGCCTCGAATCGGGCTTTCTGCTTGGCAGGGAGCCTGCTTCCCTTCCTCTCTCTCTGCCTGCCTCTCTGCCTCCCTGTGATCTCTGTCTGTAAAATAAATAAATAAAGTCTTTAAAAAGAAAATGGTAGAACTTAAAGAAGTGTGGAGAACACAACCAGACGCCTCTGTGTCTTTTCACTTAGACATGCCAACCAAACTCTTTTGTTGTTTAAACTAGCTTGATTTGAGTTTTCTGTGACTTGCTACAAAAAAAAAAAAAAAAAAAAAAAAAATCCTTAGCAATCATCTATGCTTATAGTGTATTATTAAAGCATAAAGAGCTGTCTTTTAAAATATCCTTGATTTTATAGCTCTCAAGAACCTGGTCATAGATCTTGACAACCTGATTCTTTTTTCCCTTTCTTTGGATTATATCATCTTGAGTCTTGCTTCTTGAAAGATGAACTCTCTTTTTTATAACACTGTCGTTCTCCTCATTTAGGTTGTCTCTACAGAGTAACACATCCTGCTCCCATATACCACTCTCTAATTTAGACCTTTCCCCAGAGATTGATTGCCTTTGAGGAGCCAGTCCCAAAGTCAGGCTAATACTACTGGCCCATTCTTCCTGACTATACCTTTGCCTTTCTTTCTGGTGATTACCATGAAGTTCCCAGTGTCAGCATATCTTTTTAACTTACTCAAAATTTACGAGGAGCTTCAAGTGAAATTGTGTATAGGTCAGATTTTTATAGTAGTTGCTCAGTAAATGGACGCTAGATGCATAAAAGTGCTCTTTAACTGTAGTTCTACATTTCACGAGGAAACATAAAGTAAAAAAATTCTATTATTTGATCATTCTATAATGCTTATTATACAATAAATATTTATTGAAGAGAAATTAGAAAATCTAGATTAGTAAACTACTTTCTCCATTAAAATAATATAAAATACATCATAGGAAATTCTTGACTATTTAAATTTTGATATAAATTATCCTAGCTTTTTTCTAATAAAAATCACACATACAAAATTAGTCCTTACTACTTAGTAATTAGCTTTTTATCATTTAAAAATTAATTATGAGGGGCAACTGGGTGGCCCAGTGGGTTAAAGCCTCTGCCTTCGGCTTAGGTCATGATCCCAGGGTCCTGGGATCGAGCACCATATGGAACTCTCTGCTCAGCAGGGAGCCTCTTCCCCCTCTCTCTACCTGCTTGTGATCTCTGTCCATCAAATTTAAAAAAATCTTAAAAAATTAATTATGAATGTATCTTCCTATTGATAAAGATAAATATGTTAATTTGTTTATTGAGTTCTATGTTATAATAATCATTCTATCATTTCCTTCTTTCTGCCTGTCTTTTGGGAAAATGGTGACTCAGTCTCGTTATGATAAATAAAATCTTACGAAAGAATGGCTAGATAAATGACTAAGCCATCTTTGGTTTTGTTGAGACTTGTGTGTTCGAAAGAAAAACCAAATGTTATTTTCTGTTGCTCAAATAAATGTAGGTGTGGGTAGGTGAAACCTGTAATGATTCTATGTACTGAGTCAGAATTAGGACAAAGTTTCAAAGCAAATTTTATATCCTGAGAAAACCATGGGCATACAGAGTACATCCCCCTTCACCCTACATAGCTGACATTTCTTCTATATGAAGGAATGACAGTGTGGTGGAAATGGACAGAGCAATAAATGAGCCTTACAGGAAACATGGCTTCCAAATCTAGAGCTGTACTTGTACTTAAATAAGTTTGGAAAGGCTTCTTTCTCTTTTAGAAATCTCTAATGTGATATTCTATCTCTGCTATTTCATAAGTCTTTACAATTAGACTTAAAGATGTGTTAAAAAAAAAACACAGAGAGTCATGTGGAGGTCTTGCTTTGTCTGCTTGAAAGTTCCCCCTTTTAACTAGGAGAAGGGATAATTATGAAATTTTCTCCATGCTCTTTCTTAGCTATTTACTTTTGAACTTGCTAGTTAATTTATATGGGTCATTGTGACTTAGTATTTTGCAAACTTACTTTAATGAATGATTTTAGTGTCAAACATCTTGGTTAACACCACTACCAAGCTAATACCAATCATTAAGGCTCTTGGTAAAAGTTTAGGGTTGCATGGAGGTTCCTCAGAAAGTTGAAAATAGAGCTACCCTATGATCCAGCAATTGCACTACTGGGTATTTACCCTAAAGATACAAATGTAGTGACCCGAAGGGGCATGTGCATCAGAATGTTCATATCAGCAATGTCCACAATAGCTATCCTATGGAAAGAACCTAGATGTCTGTTAACAAATGCTGGATAAAGAAGATGTGGTATATATATACAATAGGATAATATGCAGCCATCAAAACAAATGAAATCTTGCCATTTGCGACGACATGGATGAGACTAGAGGATATTATGCTGAGCGAAATAAGTCAATCTGAGAAAGATAATTATCATATGGTCTCCTTGATATGAGGAAGTTGAGAGGCAAAGTGGGGGGTTTAGGGGGTAGGGAAGGAAAAAATGAAACGCGATGGGATCTGGAGGGAGACAAACCATCGGGGAAGGTATGTGCTATGGTGAGTGGTGTGTAAACCCGATGATTCACAGAACTGTACTCCCGGGGCTAATAATAAATTTATGTCAATAAAAAATTTTTTTAAAAGTTTAGGGATGCTAGATATAGCCATTCAAGCTGTACACTATTATTTGCAGGAACATAATTCACAAAGACTGTGATCTGAATGATAAACGAGATTTGTGTAATGTGGAATCTGCATAGATTTCTGTTGTGGACATACGTATTTTCATATAGGCAATCAGGTAGGTATGAATAAGCTATATATGTATCGGGGGGGTTACATTTGTCCGTAATAATTTCTTTAAAATATCCTCTGACACCACCAGTGACTCTTCTGCTATTCTACCCCTCCAAACTAGAAAATTTGTAGGTTCAGCACTACTCCAGGCTTTGAGAACAAGTGTTTCTTCATTAAGAAGAAAGCTTATAAATCATAAGCTAATAGTTCAGGCAGAAAGATTGAGTCAGACTCTTTGATGTTCTCAATTTGCCTACTAATACCTATTCTTAAAATTATAGTCTTGCCTTGTTTTTTGGTACCCGAATTACTAGCTGGTTTCCCTCTTCTAGTAGAAAGTAAATTATGAAGGTAAGCATTTTTTGCCTGCTGTTTTCAGTGATATAATTTTAGGCCATAACAGAGCCTTAAATTCAGTAGGTGCAAAGGATATAATTGTTAATTTATTAATTACTGGATAGAGCACTCTGCAATTCTGTCCAGCAGGGACAGAATTCAATTGGCAGCAGGGATTTTGCCTACTTTTGAACCCTGGTTCCGTGTCAGGCATCTGCCCTCAACCTTCTACCATTCTCCTTTGTTGTTTATGCTGCCAGCTTCCAGACTTTCTGACACTGGAGCCCATAAACCTGCAGCCCCAGAACATCCACCTGGCTGGGTTGCTGCCTATCTGCGGGCACTGGTCTTTCTTTTCTGTGTTCTACCTCCTGAGGTGTTTGCCTCAATATCTCAGAGTATTTTGTTTGGCTATGAACACCTGCTCTAGTGTGAAATGCATCCATTTCATCTCTAGGTCCCAGGCCCTACATCTCAGCCTTCCTCAATTCCCCATAGATCATACCCTGACAGTACTTACTTGAAGCCTGGTTAATGAAAGATCTTTTATTTGGACAGAATTCAGAGATTTTGTTTTTCCTTTTCAACCCAAAGAATTGAAAAGCTTTACCAAAAAAAAGGCAAGGCTCACTGTCAGCCAAATTGCTCATCACCAGACCTTTTCAGGTTGGATATCAAGCTCCTTCATGGTCTCTAAACCTGGAACAACTTACCAACATTCTCTGAACCTGTTTCCTCAAAAGCAAAGTGGCATTAAAGACTTAGCATTTATGGAAGTGCATAATATGGTCGTTGGCACGCAACAATTATCTGCAAATTAGCTTCCCTCCATTGTTTTCCTTAAAGGGAAACATAAAACCTGGGATTGGCAAAGTTCTGCCGTAGGTATCAAAGTCTACCAGATGCAGGTGGCTTTTATCTATTCAGCCTGCCAGGGCCTGCCTCCTGCCTCCTGCTCCATCCTGCCACCTCCTACTTCCTGGTTATTGGCATCAACCTTCTTACCACTGGTGTTTCCACCAGCATCTCAGATCTTACTGTGCGAGCTGATATCTGCAGGAACCTCAAAATTCAACCCTTGGGTTTGTTCTACCCTGTCATCCCTGACATTACCAGCCCAATAACTCCATTTCTCAGTGTCCTCTGCTTGGCATCCGGAGGGTTTAGGAAATCAGGGACTGGGGATTATGCTGAGTGAAATAAGTCAAGCAGAAAAAGCCAATTATCATATGGTTTCACTTACTTGTGGAGCATAAGGAATAACATGGAGGACATTAGGAGAAGGAAAGGAAAAATGAATTGGGGAAATTGGAGTGGGAGGCGAACCATGAAAGACTGTGGATTCTGAGAAACAAACTAAGGGTTTTGGAAGGGAGCGGTTGGGGAGATGAGTGAGCCTGGTGGTGGGTATTAAGGAAGGCACGTTTTGCATGGAGCACTGGGTGTGATGCATAAACAATCAATCTTGGAACACTGAAAAAATAAAATAAAATTTTAAAAAATAAAATAAAATAGGACTTTCAGGACGCTGAGAGTTCCCTTCCTTTCCTCCCCATGCTTTGGAAATTAGACTAAAAGTAGTGAAATGTTTTTTCCTAAAATAATGACCTGAGTTGGGGCTAAATGGTCTGAAGTTGGGGCTAAACCCTGGGTCTTTGAGAGACTTTATACATCTTGTTCCTTGTTCCTCATCCATAACCTACCTCCATCTCTAGAATGTCACTGAGCCTATTAGCTAGCAAATTCTTACTTCAGAGTTATGATAAAAGAAACAGTTTAAGAATGATTTCATTAAGCATACGGGCATTAGAACATGTTGTTATTTTAGGAGCGACTTATTTAGGAAAAAGAAATGCAGTCCCTGATTTCTAATCTGCTTGACAAGCTTAAGGAAAGAAATGCTGACTGAATTTTGTTTTTTAGTATAAACTTCTAATGGAGACTCTCCTTTTCTGAACTTTTTAGGTAGTAGATGTAAATCCTCAAATGTAGTTGTAATGCCTGGTATTTAACTACTTTACATTGCCCTAAAGCTATTATGCTCCAGATAGATTGTGGACCCCTAGAAAACAGACTCTTAATTGTCTTTGATTGTTCAATATCCAGTACAGTGCTCAGGCAACATGTTTTCTTTATGAATAAATTCTTCAGAATCAAGGAGCAAAATAGAAAATATATTACTGGTTCTTCAGAATCAATCTATGACATAGAACGTACATGACAGACAAAAATGTACCCAAACTTTAAAAACATAAGACAGGCAGAGTATTTCTTTGTTAGTCTGGTATGAGATTTGAGAAATCCTTAAACCCTTCCCCTGCAATTAAAGCCCCACCTTACTTGTTAGGAAAACCTGACTCCCCCTTTTCTTTTTTTTTGTAAGAAGAAACTTCTCATGGGCTGTCTCAGATACTTATCTTCCCTTATGGGTGATAAAAGTAAAAACAGGGATTTTAGGCAGCAGAATTGGAGCTTGTTATGATATATCTCCTAGAATCATGGAACTCGGGCATAAAATGGTTCTAAAGAGACCAAAAAGCAAGTAAAATACTCCAGACACCAAAAATCTAGTCTGGTCTACCATGTGAGGGGTGGGGCCATGAATCACTGGGAACAGCAATAGGAATTTCTTTCTTTATTTTCCCTCCAACACTGAACACTGACAATAGCCTTTTTTGGGGGGGGGATAGTTTCCACTTTGACAGAGTTGGAGAACTTTAATGTGTACAAGGTTAAATGTATAAATTATCAATAAGGATTATGAATTGCTTTAGCTTGGAAAAAACTGGCAGCTTATGGAAGATGCCATCTAAAGGAGTGGCAGGCTGACTGTTTACTTGCTTCTCCTCCTGACCTTTCTAACATCCCAAAGCACTCCATTCTTCATCACTCTGCAGGACTGGACGCGTTGTTGGCCATCTGTTTGGAAAACAATTCTCTTGTGGTTGAACCTAATTCATACAGCACATGGAGTTCAGCATGCAAGATCTAAGAATTCGCTCCACTTTCAGATACTGACTCATCTAGCTAGATCCAGGCACATCACTTACTGGACTTAATTTTTCAGCTGACAATCATTTATTAGACAAACAAAGAAACAAATAATAACAGTTGTTAATAAACAAGAAAGAGTATTTTTTGGTTTAAAAGCAATACATAACAGAATTTTTTAAAATTTTACATATACTATAGGATAAGTTCTAATACTATTATTTGCTCTAATTTTAAGGATCATTAATAGGAATATAAGCACAGATCAATTAGGTCTATCTTAGCATTTGGCTTATTCAAAGAGAAGATAGCAAAGTAGGATGTAGTTAAATAAATTTCAATAGCAGGTCTTTGGACTACACATATATTTATTTTTAAAGAGGGACATATGCTTCCAAAACTTTCAAAGATACCTTATGTCTTATTGTGAAGGACTGTATTTCTGTTTCTTTCCTTCCAACACCTAACCACTGTCGTTTTTATATATTCAGAAAGGTTGCTCAAACTCCAGCTAGTGAGATGCACTTTAAGATAAATGATAAGCAGTCCTACCTTTGCCTTTCACACGCAATTTGTGAAGGTCAAATAAATAGTGTTTGCTTAATAACTTACTGACAGCATTTTTGCAAATGTTAACTGACCAAAGGGATTTAGGCTGTTTCATTTTGTTTTACGGACTTGGCATTTAATTTTGCTTCAACTCCTGGGTTCTTTGGAATGTCAGAGCTATGAGTGTAGCCTCATTGTAGATCTGAGTTGGGTCTTACTAGAGAAAACCATTGGCTATTGCAGGAGCTCAGCTGAAAGACCCACATGGCAGGAGGAAGAGGGAATGTTCTAGACATAAACAGGTCTCGTAAAGGAAGAAACCAGGTGTGTGTGTGTGTGTGTGTGTGTCTCCAACAGGAAGAGCGATGAGGTTTCAGAAGGTGGGAGTAGGACATAACTAGCACAATGATACAAGATTTGTCATCATAAATAAATCTGTAATTGGTTTCTGAAAAAAAACTTATTCTGAAGTCAGTGATGTATATTTGTTTGCAAATTGTGCCTCAATCACCTAATTCCAATGTCCCTTCAGTTTCAAGATCTCTTCTGTAGGACTTATCAGCAAGTGTGTGTGTGTGTGTCCAGATTTTTGTTTGAGAATCAGAAGTCTTTATATATGAGATCAACTGAAGATTATTAGATGTATTTCTGTGGAATGTTGCATTTTATGTAGGCATAAGGATTTTATTCTGGGAACCTCAGTGATAGGAAAGATTAGAAAATTTAGTCTATTAAAGAAATATAAATTTTGCTTTAATTCAACAAGTATGAATGGGGTATGTTGATAATTACTGAAAGAATCACAAAACTGAAAAGATTTACTCTGACTTCAGAAGTTCAGAACTCAGTGGGAGAGAAGCCCAAATACATAAATATAGTTCAAGCTATAAAGTGTTGCAAAAGAAAAACAAAAATATCTACCATAAGGATACCTGATGTGGTGAGCCCTGGGTGTTATACACAACTGATAAATTATCAAAATTAATGATGTACTATAAGTTGAAATTAATTATGTCCTATAAGTATGTTTGAAATTAATGATGTAGTATAAGTTGGCTAACTGAATTTTAAAAATCTACCATGACAATATACAGTAAGAAGAAATCAGCTTTAACCAAGAGGGTTTGAAAAGCTTATCAGAGAATAAAGGAACAAATATGCTTATATTGCAGGCATAGGCAACATTTTGAGAAAAAAAGCTCAACTTTTTCTCAACTGATTTGCCAACTTCAATTATTCATGCAACCATGATTAACAACCTAATACTAGCTGTTGGTAGAGATCTAGAAGGCACGTCTCTGCCAATAAGGAGCTCCCAACCTCGTTAGGAGAAGAGACACAATTACAGTCTGTTAAAGGATGCCATTGGAAAATATAGGCTCTAAGGAGTCTAAGACAGTGTTTTCCCAAAATCTCCCAGAGATCCTGTAAGAAATTATGATGCTGGAAATCACAATCACTCTGGGTATCTGCTTTTTGATAACAACTCTTCAGGTGATTCTGATGATCAGTTTTAAAAGTCAATCACCTATGAAATAATGAAACCTACATCCAGTTGGAGGGAGACTAGTTAGTAAAGCAGTGAGCAAGGGGAAGGGAAGGGATCTCCTAGACAGAGGAAAAGGCTTTGTCCAGATTCCAGAGAGTCTTATTGGATCAAAGAAACTGCATGTATATTAGGGGGTCGTAGTTGGTGAATCTAGAGAAGAAAAGGGTCATATTGGAAAGATCTTACATGCATGATAAATAATTTGCATTTTCTCTTGATAATAATGAGAACCTTTGGTGGTAGAGGAGTGCAATTAAGTAAAGGAGGTATCAATGAATTGTTGCTAATGCATTTGATCTCCAAGGAAATTTTTTTTCACATTTGAATTTTGTGGTTGGAACATTTCATTAAAATGCAAGGTCACATGATTAGTCTCCCAACCATAAGAATTTTTACTCCTAGGCCCCATTTTTAATCATATCACTTTTAGCTAGTTTCATCCAGGTAAATCAGTTTGTCTTAGTAGAACTTGGTTGATCAATGTAGTTGATTTCTGGCAAAAATAAATAAATAAACAAACAAATAAATAAATAATTAAATAAACAAAACATTGCCCACCAATGTTTTGATCATCTATTTAAATCTCCTTACCTATGCAAGAGCATCACTTAATAGTCTGCATTTGATGTATGCCATTAACAACCATAATCTATTCAGATAACTCTGTGCATTCTAATTAGTGATCTTTGATTACAAAATAATACAATAAAATTTAACTTTTAGGCATTTGCTGTGAGAAGGTGTGTGTGCAGGTGAATCTTACAGGCATGGTCGAAAGTGACAAATGGAAACGATTTGGGTCCTATCTACCATTGTGTCACCTTGGTTAAGATACTTTCCTGGAGTCTTATTTTCTTCATCTGCAAAATGAGATGGCTAAAAAGATTATCTCCAAGATAGTCCTCTGATTTTAATCATGGGTTTCTAGTGATCTAGTAGGAAAGAGTCTGGTGCTAATGTAAGACAGAAGTCTACATTACCCAGGGGTACTAACACCTTGTTCTCTTGGGTCAGTCTGACCCAGGATCCCAGCACCATTATGTACTAGCATAAAAACAGGGATAGTCACCTGTTCCCTCACTCATAACATGTGTGTTTATAATAGCAATGGTCTCTTCTGATCATTGGGAGAATGGAAAGACATGATATTTGAAAAGCAATGAGCTCAGTCTATGTCACGTAATAAGCCCTCAATAAATGTTTGCAATGATAATAATAATTATTATCATGATATATATTATTATATTATTATTATTATTATTATAAGCCAAGAGTTAATATTCATTCAAAGCAGAGAGTACATACAAATGTGGGCCTCACAGTGTACTCATAAGAAGATAACATTTGAGACAGTCCTTAAAGACTGAAGAGGATTGCAGTGAGTAGGTCTATGAGAGAGAGGGGAGAGGCCAGAGTGGCAAGAGAAAGTCTTTCTAAAGGAGGGTAGAACTTTACGATGTTTCTACAAATGTGTACAATAGGACACAAAGTACAATAGAGCCTTCCACCTTGCATGAGTGATGTCACTTGATTTTACTGCCTCCCTGAGGGCAGATTGGTTGGAACTATTTCACTGATAAATTCAAATGAGTAAAGTGACTTGCTTCATAGTTTCAGTAGAGAGTTTTTGTAGTACCAAGATGATAATCCAAATGTTTATGAGTGCCAGGCCCTGTGATTCTACCTATGCAATCTTACATTGATCTTACATCTGAATCCCCCATTAAGATTCTATGGAGTCAGGATTTGGACTCCAGGGACCAGGTGGAGCAGAAGCCTACCGCTGAATATTTGCCAGGTGTGAGTGGGCCTTGATCTTCTCAGAAGGACTTCCATTTCCCTGACTCATCTCTGTTGGCTTTTAGAGTTTCCATTGGACACCTGCCTATGTTCCACTTTGACTGTCTGAAATCCAAACTTGGATTCTGCCACTGTCTAGTTCTATCAGTTTGGTTAAACCACTGGACAAATGGTCCTCATTTTCCTCATCTGCAAAATGGTGATATGATGCCTTTCTAATTATGTCTTAAATACAAAATGAAATAATGTAAGTGAAAATATTCATGAAATACAGTTAAATATAATAACTAAGTTGATAGAAAGTTCTTTCCATTAATTCTTTAAAAACTAGTATATAGGGGTGCCTGGATGGATCAGTGGGTTAAAACCTCTGCCTTCGACTCAGGTCATAATCCTGGGGTCCTGGGATCGAGCCCCATATTGGGCTCTCTGCTCCACAGGGAGCCGGCTTCCTCCTCTCTCTCGCTGCCTGCCTCTCTGACTACTTGTCTGTCAAATAAATAAATAAAGTCTTAAAAAAAAAAAAAACTAGTGTATAGAACTTTTATTCATTTGAAGCAGAGGTAAAGAAATTTACTTGAAGTTTTGTTTTGTTTTGTACCTCAGTTACATAAATTGACTATCTACAATGTTTTGTTTTGTACCTCAGTTACATAAATTGACTATCTACAATGGTGAAACTTACTGGGCAATTGTTAAAGCTCCTTCATTATCATACAAGATAAGTGTACTTTGAACTGAGCCAAATATCTGGAATTCTAGCTCAGTATTTTCTACTAAATGTCCTGACTTTTAAATGTAAAATATATTCCAAATAAACTATACTGTTACTGGGCCACTGTAGAAAGATTTATTTAGAATGTACATAGTAAATTTTTATCTTTATCTGCCAGAGAGAAAATATCTATTAAGAGCTAAATATTATTGGGTATCCTTCCCCTACCAGAATATGTTATTCTCTAATGAGTTTCCTGCATGATACCTGACACATGGAACTGATTTATTAATTTATTCATTCACTCAACATATATGTATTGGAATTCAATAAAACTAGGTAGTTTCTATTTCTAGGAAGTTTATATTCTTCAACCAACAAACAGCCCCAATATGTGAGATTTTACAATGATGTAATAATAATCACTGTAGTCAGCATTGTTGAACATTTATTTATTTTTGTTTATTTTTTAAAGATTTTATTTATTTACTTATTTGAGAGGGAGACAGAGAGAGCATGAGCAGGGGGAGGAGCAGAGGGAGAGAAACAGGCAAACTACACTGGGAGCAAAGCCTGATGTGGAACTTAAACTCACAATACTATGATCATGACCCAAGCCAAAACCCAGAGTCTGATGCTTAACCAACTGAGCCATGTGGGTACCCTACATTGAACATTTAAAGCACAGGCAAAATTAAAAAAAAAAAATCCCTGCTCCATTTACTTATAGGATGATTGTCACAAACTCATTCCTGAATAATTGATGTGCCCCTGTGCCTTTGTTCCCTTGAAAGCAACACAATTTTTCCAACTTCTGTGTTCAGCAAATTCTTATCATTTAAGTACCTTATTATTTAAGTACCTTAAGTACCTTATCATTAAGTACTTCCATGAAGACTTAATAATATTGCCTAGAGATGTTAATCGCTCCATCGTTTACGTACCTGAAACATTTTTCAGAAACATATATTTCAATACAAGTTCTATCTTTTCCCATTTGACTGCAAACTTCTTGAATGATGTTCTATTGATTTTTGGATATCAAGCCTAATTTTATGCCTAATGCTTTCTACTGGAGAGTTCTGTTTTGTTAAGCATCATCTGGAGGGCTCCTGGGTGGCTCAATTGGTTAAGCGACCGCCTTCAGCTCAGGTCATGATCCCTGAGTCCTGGGATTGAGTTCTGAATTGGGCTTCCAGCTCCACGGGGAGTCTGTGTGTCCCTCTGACCTTCTCCAGTCTTATGCTCTCTCTCTCAAATAAATAAATAAAATCCTTTAAAAAATTCTTAAAAAAATCATCTGGAGACATCAAACTAACACATAGAACATTTGATAATAACATGCTAACCTATGTGGCTATTGATACAAGTCCAGTGGCGAGGAGAGTGAGCTAACCATATCAAGTCAGACTTCACGTAGTTAGGGAAGATTAGGATTATAATAAAAGGCAAATAAATAAATAAAAAGTATCCCAGTCAGGAGAAAGAGCATAAACATGTGTTCGAGACATAAGTAACCAAAGGTTCAGAAACAATTTGCATAATGACTAGAATAAGAGTTGCATTGATAAGGACTGAGCGAGCAAAGAGGGGGTAATATATAATTGTCTTTGGAGAGGTATATAATAGTCAGGGTCCCAAAGAAACAGAACTAATGGGAGATATATAGAGATAGATAGATAGATGTAAATATATATTCATCCACATATATAGAGAGAGAGATAAATAGCTAAGATGGAGACCCAGAAGAATTGGTCCAAAGTCTGCAGGTCTGAGAACCAGGAGAACGAATGGTATAGTTCCCCTCTAAGGCTGGAAGTCTCCAGATGAAGGAGGAGCAAATGTTTCAGTTCAAGTCTAAAGGGAAGAGAAAAGCTAATGTCCCAATTTAGAGGCAGTCTTATGGGAAGAATTCTGTCTTGCTGGGAGGGAGCTTAGTTTTGTTCTACTCAGGCCTTCAGAGGATTGGATAAGACCCACTCACATTAGGGAGGACAATCTACATTACTTAGTATATGGCTTTAAATAATGATCTCATCCCACACACCTCACAGAAACATCCAGAGCAATGTTTGAGCAAACATCTGGGTACCCTGTGACCCACTCCTGTTGATAACAAAGTTAACCATCATAAGATGGATAGAGAAAATATCAGGAAGGAAAAATTATGTCCCATGTCATTAATAACAGGCTTTCTGTAAAAGGCATCCTGAAAAATAGACAGGTTTGGGATAAGTAGATGCGGGGGTTTCGTGGGGTTCATTCCTGAAGACATAGCAAAAGGAGTGAAGATATAAGTCAGGAAATGTCAGGGTATTTGTGGTTCCAGCAATGGTCATTTACATGGAGCACAGAGTAGGATATGGAGAGGGAATAGCAAAATGTCCCCACTATACTCTTTTGCCCCTGAGCAATCAAGTCCTTTGCATTTCTATTCTCTTTTCACTCCATAGTGCTTCTCCAGCTCAAGACTGACCGTGAAAATAATGCTGGACATATAAAGTGTAGATAGATTATGAAAATTAAAAAAAAATAACTAGGCTGATAAATTTGTTGCTAAATAAGTAGGATTTTAGGTCACGCATCAAAGAAATCAGAGAGCCAATCGAGGCATGGAGTTGTGTCTTCCTGGTGAGTGGAAGAAAACAGGTCTTACAAGCTGACTGATACAAGGCAGGGGCCCTGGAACCAGAGTTGAGCAGGATGGGATGTAGGTTATTCAGACCGGCCAGCAGGGGGAGTACAAGCTGTGTCCTGAGGACAACCGAAGGTAAAATCTAGGGGATCTTGTTAATTGGCAAGTCCAAGGGTCAGTACTGGGATTTTAAATGACAGATAAATTCCAAAGGCTCTGAATCTAGGAAGCCGCTGGAAGACAGAGCACTGGTAAGAGGGGAGGTGGGGCAAAGAGCAAGGGAAAGAGTGAAGGTAATTTCCTAAAAATATAATTAATTGACTAGGCGTTTATATTTGCTTCCCCGGGATACCTGGTTGCTGGAGATCACTCTGGTTAAAGGCTAAGGATTAGGGCAGATAGGAATTAAGTTCACAGGTAGTAATAAAAAGGGATGCCCCTTGGTCTCTCTGCTACTTGATCACTTTTGCTTTCTGGTCTAAAACCTTCACAGACTCGACAATTCGCAAGTTAATCCATGCTCTTCAATCTGGAATTGAATATGTTCCACAATGTGACCATAACCTGCCACTCCAGCTTTACTTTTTCTCTACTGCCCTAAACATATACTGAACCATGGATATACCAGAGCACTCAGTGTTTCTTCATCTTATACTTTCTCCTCCTACCTCTGGGCCTTTAATAACATTGTTTTATCACTGATGTCATTTTAGCACCAGTGTACTGAATGAAACTAGAAGTCAGTACTCCACTCTCTTGATAGGAACTTTCTCTGTGCAGTTGTCATCCCTGAATGCTGACCTAAGAGTACATTAATTGAGCCCACTGGATTGTAAGGGTGGGTCCAGCGGTAGGGACAAGGACGCAGCCTGACAGTTTATAAGAGCATTTCCTACAGCTTCTTGGCAATTTCAGTGTTTCCTTGCCCAGCATGGGTTAAGGATACACTGAACAGCCACCACTCATATCGCCTTTGTCATTTAAAAAGGCGAGCTGAAATGGACTCAGTACGTATGTGGAGAGAAAACAAGGACGAAAGGCAAAATAGTGAAAAAACATTAGTAATGGCAAATTGAATGTGCTGGAGTGAATTGGAAAAAGTTCAGCTTGTGAGATCAAGCCTGATTCTGTTAGATTCACTTAACACCCCTTTAAAACTGAACACAAGGATATATATGCAAGGGCATAGGCCCGTCAAGAGAAAAGTTTCATGTCGGGATGGCTTTTTGAATTACGTGGTAACCTGAAAAGGAGTAAAATATGAACCTTGGATGCCAGGTTTATTCTAGCACGGTTCACCCAAAGCACCCTTGAAGCATGGATTGTACTGTACAGGGATGAAATCTTATTTTTCCAGGTGAAAAAAAAATTACAGAAAAAATACTGGTGCATGCATTGAATGATTCACTGGGCCATCTCTGTCTGAGGCTTGGCTTGAGGAAAACCTCACATTCTATGTAAGGTAGGAGATAAATTAAGAGCATAAAATTTTGAGGGCATCACGCTCTCCCAAGCATTCTCCACATTGGAGAGTTCAAATATTCCATCATGAATGGATTCATGAACTCTCTACCAATGGTGATCCTTCTTCTATTTGAATATCTTCAATGTCAAGAAACTCAGCAGAACAGACCATTTCCTTTCAGTCATTTCTAATTTTTGGAAAATTTTCCCTTAATTGAACCCAATTCTACCTTTCTATGCTTTTAAATATTTTTTAGTTACATTCTCTGAAGCCTCCCAGAAAGATCACCATTTCTTTCCCACACAGCAATCGCCTTATTATTTAAAACCCACTACCATGTTTACTGTCTCCTTTATTTAGACTTAAAATGCTGTCTTCACCCTAATGTTATGCAGCCATACCTAATATGAGATACCTATGAATCTCCTCCTTACTAATTTCACTAACTGGAAGCTTCTCCTCTAGATGGCCTCCAGTTGACCTTAAATGGTGGTACTCAGAATGAAACACAACAAATTCCAGCATGATCTAGCTAGGATGACTACTAGAATTCCATCTAACATCACATAAGCCCATATAATAGGTTTTTCAATTGGATACATTTTAGTCTCAGTTTCAACTGAGGTCACTAGATGATAAGTACCCTATTCCACAATGAGACAAGAGACCCCAGGCAGGGGTTGCAAAAGAGATGTCTTAGAACCCGTGTCACAACTCTTAGTGGCCCAGCTATTTCAGCCCTGCCCATGCATCTCCCAACCCCCACCATCATACGAGGTGAACTTCAAGAAAGTAGATAAATTATTAGGAGATATTTTTGGAGCCTGCTGGTGGTATGTATTGAGTCCCACTTCCCCGTCACTATGAAGAAGGGTGAGACTTCCCAAGTTCACTATATGCCTAGGGAAAGGGGTTTCAACTCATCTGCTCTGATATCATAGTTCATTGGTTGCTTCTTATTTTCCAGACATGGAGATTAAGACCTTGAAAAATGTTACTTATTTCTCACAGCCATCTTAGACAGAATGCATAATTCTCATTTTATTGAGCAGGCAATTAAGTAGCTTGCCCAGGAGCTCACATGTGTTAAGTAGCTTAGCCTGAACTCGAGTTTGCCTGACTCTGAGGTCCAAGCTTTTAACTACTGATTTATTTTGCTATTGGTTATAATCAGCTTGACCCTTTCACCACAGCTACTGATTTTACTGTGTAAGGTTTTCCAGTGGGCTCTGGGAAATTAAAAATGAGTGAGAAGATTATTCACAATTTGTGGTGTAAATCAACTATTCCTTCTAAGGACTTGTACTATTATAAAGAGCTTAGAAGGGACAGTTTGTGACACTAACCGAAACAACGGAGTTAACCTGAAAGCCACTTGCGGTCTTTCTCAACCGAAAATGCAGAGCTGCTTCCACCTAGAGGCCAACAGGAGAGCTGCAGCCTTTCCTGTCCTACAATGCACTGCTTTCATTAACCAGCAGTCCAGCCGCTAGGCTGAGGACGCCACGGCCCACCTCACCGGATGGCTCTAAAGCTTCAGCCAGGAGTAGGGTGGGTCCCAGGGAACACAGTGTATATGAGCGGATCAAAATGTCTTGGGGAGCTGTAAAGATCATAGCACCCCTTCTGCCAGCCTAGGATTGATCCTGGGGGACCCTGCAGGGTTCAGAAAGACCAACTCCAACCTTACTTCCTCTTCTGTGAAATGTGGGAGCTGGGAAGATTCAATTCAATTCAGCTGGTGTTTGTTAAGACCTACTGCATGCCAGGCAGAATTTTCAGCACTTGGGATGCGCTGGTGAACAAAACAAAGCTGTCTTCGTGAGGCTCAGATGAGATAATGCATTTGAAAATATTTTGTAAACACTGCTGTGCCACATGCACAGTGATAATTGTCCTCTGTGTTTCTACTGCATCAGGAAGCTCTGTCTGTTTCTAACTAATGTGCCCGGGATCCAAGAAGGAAAGTGCTATCCTGACTCAGGGTAGGAAAGACTTCATGGTGGAATGTGTGTGCATTTCTAAGGAAGATTTCAGTGTGCAGACACCTATGAGGATGGCAGGTATAGAAGCAGAACAAGTCGCTCAAAAACCTAAACAGACAATTCCGTGCAGCACACATTTATGGACAGATGACTCTGACTTCAGTCCTAGGCTAGGTTCTGGGGACACAGAAAACATGGACGATGAAAGACTTGGTGCCCTTCTGTGAGAAGCTACGGTGAATGGCCCAGAGCCAGGCTCACAGTGTGAAGTGAACAACTCCACTCAGGTGACTCTGGATTCAGACTTACGTTATAAATCCCCTTTCATATTATGGCCTCACCCTAGAAATAACATTGAGAACTGATTCGTCTTGTGTTATTCTCTAAAAGTACCGAGGTTTTTGTTTCTTTGTTTGGTTTGGTTTTGGTAAAGATTTTATTTATTTATTTGACAGAGAGATCACAAGCAGGCAGAGAGGCAGGCAGAGAGTGAGGGAAGCAGGCTCCCTGCTGAGCAGAGAGCCCGATTTGGGACTTGATCCCAAGACCCTGAGATCATGACCTGAGCCGAAGGCAGAGGCTTAACCCACCGAGCCAGCCAGGCACCCCCAAAAGTACCAAGGTTTTGGTTCTGGAACAGTTCTATAGTTGCAGGAATAGTACCACCTCCTTCAACTGTTACGGAGCCTGGACTGGATCCTGGCGGAAGAATGAAGCGGCACTTGGGGACTTTGGAGGATCGTAGGTTTATTTAACACCAGTAGGCTCAGAGGAGGTTGTTCTCCAAAGGTCTGAGTCCCAAGCACAAGCAGGGAAGGGAATTTATACCCTTCTACTTCTGCATGCGTGGTACTTTTGGCGCATGCAGGAAACCGGGTAGGAAAGAAGAACCCAGAAGGTCTGGAACTCCCTTGCTGGTTTGGTCAGCCATCTTAAGAGTACAGTTTTTCCCTATTACAACCATTAACAATGTCCAGTACAACTTGGGGAATTAAACAAATTAAGTTACATTCTGTGTCTTTTCTGTGGAAGAATCTCCCAAGATACATGTGTCCATGTGTGTGTTTACTTGTTGATCATACAACACACTCAGTGTTTTCTCCCTCTCTTCATCTTCTCCATTAAGTCCTGATACCTGGATCTCGGACCTGCTATTGGCTCAGGAGGGAAGTGATGGTACCAAAGATACAATTCCAACATCTCCCTTCCCATACCTTTGTGATCTATAGTATTTGATTCTGAAAAATAGCATGCTGGTTTTAATGCTGATTTTTCTTCTGTTCTTCTTAGTCTCTCAAAGCATGGTCATCTGTTTCAGAATCAGAATTTTATACAAGACATTTGTAATGCATGAACACCTGCCCCCCACCCCGTGCCTGATTTCCTGAATTCAAATCTTTGAGGTTGGAGCCCCCACTTCTGCATTTATAACAAGTGACTTTGGAGATTCTACGGTACACGGAAATTTTAGACCCATTGCCCTGGGTGCACTGTTACAGAAAGAGCTCATTGTGAAAAGTCCCTGGGTGGAAAGCTAGCTACTAAGTCCGGGACTTTTCCTGTAATGTGTTATGTGCTTTTGGAATGGGTTTCTTCTCCCAGATCAATAGAGCGTGAACATTTTAGATTTTAGGGCACAGGGAAAGATTTGTGACTCACCAAAGTAGCATGTGTGCACTGTAGCTGCCTTATACCATAGGTAATTCCATTTTTTGAATGAGTACTTTAAAAACCAAAAATTATTTTTCCCAACTGGTAATCAAAATAAGTCAATAAAATTTAAAGTAAAATTGAAGTCATCCCTAATGCAGCTTATAAATTAATGATTACTGTCAACATATATATCCTTGTTTTCGGTGACAATTGGGTTTATAGTCCAACATACGGTTTTGCATCAACTTTTGCATTTTTTACCTTTAAATTTACATTTATATATTTGAATGCAAGTGAATTAAAATGAGAAAATAACAAGTTTTAGTCATGAAAGCTTACTAGTTTAATGCCCTCAAAGGATATTGTATCAATACTGATTTTAGGCTCTTACTGTAAATAGTATAACCCAGTCACTTATATGTTGGAGAAAAAAAAAAAAAAGAATCCTTCCTTGAGCTGTTCCTGAAATATCTTATTAGCTGATTTTCCCAAAGTAATGACCTATTTGTAATTCTTCTCCTGTTCCTCACCAAGCCCTTCTTTTTCTATGTCCCTCTCTCTCGGATGAAGAACTATGCAAAATAGTTTTTACTATTGTCACTTGAATTTTGTGTTGTAGTTAAGAGAAGTCTCTCTGATGATGATAAAATGGTGTGTGCATGTTCTTTTAAGTATTTTTAAAAGACTACTGGTTATGGAATATTTATACCCAATAAGAACGAACGCCCACACAGGTATAGGTAAAACTGCAGTTGCCTGGGCTGTATCAAACACTTATTTTGAAATCCTTTTTCCTAACATAAACAGGATATTTTTGGACATATATTCAAACAGTGGTCCATGGGAGAAAAGTAATCCTGTAGGAATTCTTGTTCATGTTGATCTTTACCATTTAGCTACTGTTGTCAGATACTCTTCTAAATGATATAGAAACGCAGTATCATTTAATGCACACAATCATCTCATGAAGATGGCATTCATACCTCCAATATTACAGAAACCACAACCCAAGTGCCCTCAGCGTCTGAGCTTCAGAGCCAGGATCTCAGCGCAGAGCCGACTGGATGAAAATGCCCGTGCCCTCCCTCCCACCCTGTGGTGCCCCAAGATTAGGAGCTGTGGCTCCACCTGGGGCCAGGTCCTGGAACCCCTTCAAGGGGCTGTTCTTCCCAGCACTGTGGAATGCAAATTCCCTGGAGCTAACACTTGTTTAGTACAGTTGCACGGGTAACCTAAGGTAGTCAACGCATATTAAAATAGTCCTCATAATAAAATAGCACGCAGTCAACCGTGTAGCCTCCTTACAGGGGGGGAGGAGAATCGCTCACTTTCCCCGGAGGGCCTGAGAAAGATCAGCTTACAGGCGTCAGCATGGGGTGTGACCCTTCTTCCTTCTCTCCGTCTTGGCCCTGGCACGTGCCTCGGGTGACCATCATTTCACATCAGCTCACAGTCTGGGCAGAAAATGTTACCAGGTCTCCTTTTCTCCCCAACCCAAAACACACTCAGCACTTTGACTCACCTGGCTTCTGATTGGAGGCTGGGTGCTTTGGATAATGACCTCCAGGACCCCTCTGTGGGTCACAGCCTGTTCGCATTACTCTGACCACAACTTAAGACGTCTGCAGTGGGGTGTGAGGAAAAGTAAAAGCCTGGTGTTTTCACATTCCCAGGTAGCAGAAGCTCAGAAGCCTGACAACGTTCCAGCCACCTGAGTGGGCCCAGGGCTGGCAGCTGCCCATGTGTCCCTTCCAGATAGGCTGCTCGCTAAAATGAGGGATCTTCTTCAGTACGCCGCCTGCTTCTTTGCCTTTTTCTCTACTGGGTTCTTGGTTGTGGCCACCTGGACAGACTGTTGGATGGTGAATGCTGACGATTCCCTGGAGGTAAGAAGTCAGCACCTTCTTTTTCTGACCCAAGCCTGTCCGAACTTTCTCTCAGTCCCACTGTCTCAGGACACTTCAGGGCTAATGAAAGACATAATAGCCAACATGGATGGACTTTCTCGTTACTGAGTCTTACCTTATAAGCTCATTTAATCATCACAGCTAATGAGGTAGGTAGTGTTGTTATCCCATTTTATAGATGAAGTAACGGAATAATCCCTCTTTTTTTCATCAGGATGAACTCACATAAAGGTAATCACATAACCCCTGTCACTGAACCCTCCAGAAACTCACCTCTTCCACTGCTGCATATACTAAATTGAAAAACATTCCAGTGACACCCTTTCTCACAACCAAACACTTTCTAATCTTGGTGATGGCATTATGAGTAGCATGAGAGCCTCTCTTAAAAAGTGATAATGTAAGAAATTGAGTAATCAAGCTCAAGGTATATAAAACTTACCCAATTACTATGCAAGAGAAGAATGTTATTTCAAGGAGTTTGCAAGTAGGAACAAGTACTCTGAGGGAGAACAAGTCTTTCCTGTGGGTCTCAAAGTACAGCGACAGATATGGATTTATAAAACCCTCTCAAAAACAAGCTGTTCTTGGAAGCCAATTGTTAAGTAAGAAATGAGTGAGTGGTTCACATTTCAAGCATTTTATTTTTCTTACTGGAGAAGCTTGGAAAGAAGCAATTTGGAAGTTTACAATAATTTCCTGTGGCTAGAGGAATCTGAGAGAGGTAGAACTGAGCAAAATCTAATCTTCAAAACCAGCTATGATTCATTAGTAAGGCTTCAAAAAGTGTAGGTAAGAAAAAGAAACAGTATATCAGGAACTCAAAAACTATATAACAACCCAATCTGCTTTCTTATGTACATCCTGAGGGGAACAATTTGTTCTAACAAATGCTATAATGTCACCTCTATGAAGTTTAGGAAAGATACCCAAGAGCTAGTCTCTATATTTTTTTCTTCTAATTTTATTTATTAGACTCTCAAGATGAAGTTAGAAATGGAAAGTAATAATCTTTCTATTTTGATGTGTATTATTTTTGCATTTATTTATTTATTTACTTATTTATTTTGCTTTTAATTTTCTTCTGGCTTCTACGTGGCATTTCAAAACTAACGGGGTTAGTTATAAATACTTTTTTAGAGTCAGAAACTTATGTTTCTGAAAACTATGATAGAATTGAAACACTGCAAAGAATGTCTGCTATATGCGAGTCCAGTGATGTATTTTATCTGGCTGTGCATGTCAGTGGTGAATGAGAAACACAATGCCCTTTGAGCGGTGCTCAGAGAAAAGCGCAGATAAAAATGTCTTCTGCCGTTAGTCCCAGAATCTAGATGGCCAGAAGCAAGAGATTAATTTAGAAATATGCTGACCTAGAGCACATTCAAAAGTAATTTTTTACAAATATGCAAAATCTTATCTAAAAGCACTGTTAAAATATTTTCTAAAACAATTTGAAAATCTTTCTGCTCAAGTTGACAGTATTACTAACTTCACTTGATAAGAAATGGAAGTTTAGAAAGGGTCAGACCTTGCTGAGAGAGATTGAGAGTCCTGGCCTTTAAAGCACCTTCTTGCTCTGATTTCAGTATCCAACCAATTTGCCATCTGCTCTGTGTAAGAACACTGCTAGTTAAAATGAATGGAACGAGCAGCCCAGGTTATGCACCTCAAGTAAATCCTTGCTAATCTTGGAGAAGAGTTAGTATTTTTTAGCTTCTTTCTTTTTCTCATACTTGAGACGTATTACACACACATTTCTCAAAAAGCCTCGACATTAAAACAGAAACAAATGAGGCCTCTTCTCTCCAACAATCTCTTTATTTATCAATATTTTTAAAAGGACATGGCTCTGTGGTAATAATTGCTCCCCCAATTGGCTGGCATATAAAGGCATACAGTTATCCACAGATTTGGGGGTTCCAATCATCGCTGTCTCAATTCTACTGTTCTCTCTCCTTGCTTCCTTTCTTACGGATGTATCATCTTTGGTCCTTATTAACGTCTTACTTTAAGTAACTATTGGACAAAAGTGGACACACAGAAGTGATTAAAAAAAAAACAAAAAACCTACCCATGGAGTATTTAAATACAAAGGAGTACTATGAATTTTGAGCTCCGTTAGCTTTGTTAATCTTCGAGAGTGATGTAGGCGTCAGAGTTGGAAAATAGATTTTACAGTTCAATTCAACATAACGAATATGAAATGGATGGCCTATAAAAAGTATTGCGCTGATTCTACCAGGGGAGGCAGAGATAAAGTGAGAGTGGGTCTTGCCTTCCAGGAGTGGACATTTAGTGTGGAAAAAAAGATAAACACGACACTATAATGAAAGGCATAGGCCAGTTCATGTTTGAGAAAGAAATGAATAATATACCATTGGAGGAAAAAAGATAGAATTATTATTTCCCATTGGGGACATTGAAGCAGGCCTCAGGGAGGAAAAGGCATTTGAGCAAAGCCTCCAAAAGATGCAAAGGATTTCAAAAGGTAGAAATGGCAGCAGGGGACTTGCAGACCAGAGGACACATTGCCAAAGTAAAGAATGAGTAAAAGATCAGGGCTCGTTAGAGGATGAAGGTGAATAACCAAGGCCACGAGGCAGAAAAAGCTCAAATATTTTTTTGTCTTACTACAGAATCCTAAAAATAGCATAAAATATTATTCTGCCTTACTCAGGCCTCCCTTGAAGAAGGAAATTCTTTGCATGAAGTAAAAACATTAGGAACAAAAGAAATGGCCCAGGACTGGCACATTTCACAACCCTAAACCAGGGACAGCAGCAGCCCGAGTCCCCAGCCTGGTCCTTCATTACTGATTTCCCTGTGTTTCTCGGAAGACCCACATGCCGGACAGAACTTGGGCTTTAAGATCATTCCAGCCTGTGTTCGCGTCTTGCCTGTGTTCCACTGAACAAGACTGGACTCCGTCTTCAGCCCAGTTTCTTCGATTAGGAAACAAAGTCAACTGCATTGTTTTAAAGTCCTTTCTCTGTCTTCACATTCTTTAATAACCTCAGGACTCCTTAACTTTGGTCTGCAATCCTGGAGATGTAGCCAGTCACTGAAGGACCGACGGTGTTTACAGCCTCCCCCCGAAACTTCTACTAGGAATCTATCGCGAACATTCTCCATTTCTCTGTCACTTCATATGCCCACCCTTCCTCTCTCCCGTGCTCCTTGTCTCCTTATTTATTTCTTCTTCCTGTCCTTCCCTTCATCCTCTTTTTTCCCCTTCTTCCTCCCTCTGTTTTCCTGTTTCCTTCCCTCTCTCTTCTATTCCGTATGCTCTTCCTCTCCTTACTTACACTTTTTCTTTCCAGTCATTTTCCTTCATCTCTGCTTCCTTCCCTTTCTCTCTCCCTTCATCCCACAAATACTGTTTGATATCTCTGTCCATCCAGTGCTGTGATGGGTACAGGTTAGGAAGGAAGATGTAAGCTAGATCTACATTAGGTTGCTCCCAGCACGCTGGCGGGGACAGGCAAGTGAGCTGACAGTTACAGTATGGTGTGACACATGCCATCATAACTCAGAACTTCGAGTGGCCAGCTCGCCCAATCTCAGATAATGGGTAAAGGCAATCCAGAAGAAGAAATACCTAAACTAGGACTTGAAGAATAGGTGGGTGAGGGAGAAGTCGTAGGGTATCCCCAGCCTAGGAAGGAGGATGGGCAGAGATCCAGATACGAGAGCAACATTTGTGACTTTGGACTGCCTCAGCACCGTAAGAATTTCCAATGTAGGGAGGAGAATATAGGAGCTTGATCCCAAAGGCTTTGTGTTCACATAAAATCAATAGTCTACGGCCATACCACCCTGAACGCGCCCGATCTCGTCACATAAAATCAATATCTTACTCAGTAGAGAAAGGTGCTTCACTGAAAACAAACAGATGCATGTGTTTCACAAAGATCGATTGTTCTGGCTACTTGTTGGGGAATGGCTGGAATAAGTACATAACGTGTAGGGAGACTAACTAGGAGGTCTTCGCCATAGAACAGAAGGGAAGCTATGGTGGTTGGACTAGTGAGACAGCAAGCATAGGGAGGCATGTGAAAACACGGGAAACTAAAGAATTCCCATCGGCAGGATTGATAATTCCATGTGGGGAAAGGAGCTGATTCAAGGGAGAAGTCAAGGCTGAAATCCACTGAATCGTTTTTAGGCAGCTGGAGGAATAATAGGGTTACCAAGAGATTAAATAGAAGAAAACTAGTCTCTATACAAAAGTCATCAAGCAGCAACGTCCCTGGACCATCCCACTATTCTTTTTTTCTTTTTTTTTTTTTTTTTCATTTAGATTATGATACAGCACCTCAAGGGGACCCAGAATACAATGCTTTATAGTGAGGAAGTTATAGGTCCAACTTGATGTTTGAGGACCTGAGATTAAATCCCACACTGCCGGGAAATACCTGCATGCTTTTAAATTGCAGACATTTAAATTGCTATAAAGCACATTTCCTCTTCTGTAAAAGAGTAATAATATGCACATTATAAGTGTCTTGTGAGGATTAAATGAGCTTGTGAACCTAAAGCATTTACCACAGTACCGGGCAAACACAAATCAGTCGATAAACAAGAGATATATTATTGTCTATTTGCAGTTTATTGTCTTGTTTTTTGTTCTGGAGGAGGAGATGACATTTTGTATGATGTTCACTGAAGGGAGAGATATGAGATTTACGTTCTATTCCTGTTTTCACTATTGATTCTCTTGGAGAAATTTTGTTTACTTCTCTGAGCTGTGATTTGCCCATTTTATACTTATGACTGCTCCTTTTTTGTCTAACCAGGGAATAAGGCAGACAATAGAGACAAAATAGGATATGGTACCCATTGAATATATTTTAAAAAGAAAAATAAATTGTGAATTAATTATATTGTTAGTATGTTAACTCAATTAGAAGATAGGTAGTTCTTCATTATCCACATTGAAATTAAAAAAATAGTTTCTTCCAAAGTTACTGGCCTTTCAATTATCAGAGGGAGAGAATGTTTACACAAGATTTATCCATTTTCAGTTACTCTTGTGTTAATTATTTACTGAGAAATTGCTATATACCCAACATTATTATGATTAAAATTTTATTACCTCAAATGAAAGTTTCTTATATTTGTATTTACTTTATCCCCATAACCAGGTTTTCTTTCCTCAGGGGTTTCTGATTACAGGAATAATGCCACAGTTGTTTTAGACGTAAAACAAATATTAAAATTATTATACATGGCATATACTTTGATTTTTTTATGTAGTAGTTTTACTTTTCAACTCATTGTGAACTCCTTCAGCAGACACTGGTGTCTACGCATGTTCTCTTGTTCATCTCACGACCTCCTACTGCACCAACTTCCAAATCATGGGAACTTGTGATTCCTGTGAATTAATTGGGCACATATGAAGATGCTTGGCATATTTGTGAAAAGAATAAATAAATGAAGGAAATGTAATGTCAAGTGATCTTTGGAAATCACACACTGAGCCATAAATGAGAAACATCTCTGTAGGGAGACCACCACCTTTTCCTAGGCAAGATTTTTTTTTTTTTTAACCTTACTACAATTTAAACTTTTTCAAGACAGGGGCTTGGTTCCTCTTTTTTATAAGATAGGAATAAAAATCAAATTCCCTGGGATGTATAATAAGATTGGTGAAGAGTGTATTCTGGCCCAGAGAATAAAACTTTCCTGCCTGGTGTTTCAAATAAAGACAGAAATGAAGAAAAGGAGAGAGAAAAAAGTAAATGAATATTTTATTATCATTACTCAACGTACATTGTGATCTGTCAGGACTGACGTAGCCATCATCTCAAAGTTGTGAAGGCATGCTCTCATAAACATTCTAAAATGATTAAACATGTGACTTAAACAAATTAAACAATAATTGTTAAAATTGAAATATTTAGTAGTTCAAATATGTAAATTAGGTCATATAATCCGGAAGGCCACAAAAATTATATTTTGCCTACTAAGTATGCATTATCTCATTCTTGCCTTTTACACCTTTGGCTAGTCCTCCACCAATAAGTAGGCAGAACTAAACCAAATGTAGGTTAACAGATAAATCCATGGCACCTAAATGGAGAAGAAAAGAAAAGTAACATTTTATGCTTATTTTCTAAAAAGATTTCATTTATTTTTTTGACAGAGAGGGGGAGTGCAAGCACAGGGAGCGGGAGAGGGAGAAGCAGGCCTCCTGCAGAGCAGGGAGCCTGATGCAGGGCTCTATCTCAGGACTCTGGGATCATGACTCAAGCCGAAGGCCGATGCTTAATGACTGAGCCACCCAGGCACCCCTATTATGCTTATTTTAATCTTGTTTCCTTAACATTATGAATACCTGTTTTGAGTTCTTTAAAACCCAATATAGTAAGAAAAATAATATAAAATATTCAAACAAAAGTTCAGAACCATAGTATAAAAAATTCAAATGACTTTCATGCTCAGATTGAAATTGTTTCCAGTCTTAGTAGTAACACCTGCTACTTACTGTAGTATTAAAACTTTTGCATCTTAATAAATATATTTAATTAAATACTAGAAACAGGTAAGTTGCATCTTCAGTGTTCAAGTACATTAGCAGAAGAATGCCACAGTGATGTGAAAAGTATAAATTCCTCTAGTATGTGGATGCAAGATAGTTTTTAAAATAATATATTTTCATGACTTATTCTACTGTTCATACTTCCTCTTCTATGTGTTATATTTACACACGCATCCCACTGGATACGCTTTTATAATCTAACATATTAACAAAGAAAAATCTTATTTGATAGTGGTCAGCCCACAATAAATATTTACTAAGCCTATCATGTGTATGTGTGTGTGTGTGTGTGTGTGTATGTATGTTTGTACATATATATTTTTTTTTCTCCCACGAAGCTGGTGAAAAATATATGCCAGTAAATAAAAATACTTTTAAGTTTCTCTAATTTTCAAATGATAGAGAAAATACTTGGAAGCAAGACAAACACATCCAGAACTACAGGAAACATAAGAAAGTAGGCAAAATTGTGTGTTGCTGCTCGTAAATATTTCTGGAGTGATAAAGAAAGAAAAAATTGGCAAAGAGTAGGATAGAGAAGCCTTAATGGAAGGCTGCTAAGGAGAAAAGAATAAGAAATCCCAGGATTAAGGAGCCAATTTAGGATACCATAAATTCAACAGGGAAGAGGCATTGTCGATATAGGTTCCTAAAGCTTTCTCTGAGCGGTACCCGGCTTATCCTGGGTCCTGTGGTAAACACTTCCCAGAGCGAGTTATGGAGATAGGGTCCAGGCTGACAGCAAGTCAGCATAAACTCTGTTGATAAGTACTAGTTCTTTGACTCTCAGATTCAGCTGTTTTGTCTACTCAGTCAAGCCAAAAGCACAGATTAAGCATCGACAATGCATATGGTGTACCAGGCAGAGTTCAAATGTCAGTAATGTGTGTGGATTTGGAAAATTGACTGACTTTTCTTTTCTCAATAGACATCTATTCAGCATGTCTTATGTTTCCAGCAGGCGGGTCTGTATGCTCCCTGCAACAAGGAGCCACACCTGTCTTGGTCCCTGCTGTATCTCCAGCATTTCGTTAATCTGTTCACTGATACATGACAGACTCAATGAATAAGGTCTGAAAGATGACAACAGACAGACACAGGAGATGGATGTACATAAATGCACATAAAAATAATAATGCCGTATTGTAAATACTACAGAAGGTGGACAAATTATGGCATGGTCTAAGAAGAAATTGACTCCTGCTGGAGAAACTGGGAGAACTTCATGGAAGAAGGAATGTCTTTGAAGTGGGACTTGAAGGATAGGTAGAAATTTGAAAATTTGAAGGCGAAGGGAGATGTTCTCCTTATTATACGCCAGGAGCAGGAAAGTTACATGCTGCTGGGACCTGGGTAGCCAACATCCAGGTTTGTGAGCACAAATCCCACCTAACGGCAGCAGCCACTCAGTTGGTGCTAATTGTTGTTATGTGGGACTGAGGAGTCCGGGTGGCCAGAAGGACCAAGTTTCCAACAGAAGCCAGAAATCTGGACTGTTCCATAAGATCTCTGTGTTTTACTATTGCAAGTAATTAATACTAAGAGATTTATACTGGCCTCATGTTTGTACTTTTATTGTTATATCTTAGATAAATTGAGTTCTCCCCATTGAGGAGATAATCTGCTCTTCACTCCAAGATTAATAGATATTCACTGAAAAAATGTAGAAATTCCTCTTGTACCATTATCTATATTTATTAATGTATAAATTGCATGTTAAAAGAGTAGGCTTAAAATTGGAATCTTCTATTTTGAATGACCCTGTAAGATAAGAATTATTAGCTAACATTTTGCATGTTTGCCCTTTAAGAAAGGTTAACCATAATATTTTAAGCCTCAGTCTGCTTTTTAAACAGCATCTTGTCTTAAAACTTTTAAGAAGTTAGATTTACTTGCCTTTTAGGAAATTCTTAATAAGCCGTTGTGAAACACAGGGATAAGTAAGTGAAGATTATATATTACAGACAAGGGGGGCTTTCCTAAATATGATTAATAATATAAAATCTTTTAACCTTGTCTTTTGTGCACAAAGGCACCTTTAAGGGTGTCTCCAGTAAGTGCTATATTAACACAGAAGTTTAGTTAATTACAGCCCCTATTCTCACGTACCTTAACTGAGTGTGAATACCAAGCAATTGCACAGTGTGCCCCTGAGCATTAATACCTAATGAAATTGGATTCCTTGTTTCCTCTAATGAGCTCATTGCTTTTCTAAATATGGTCATTGCAGGTAAATGATCAATAGCCTTGGAAATGACACCACTGCTGGATTATTTTGCCAAGAGACACTTTTCTTAGTGTAAAATGAGAATTGTCACATATCTATCACAGGTTCCTTTCTAAATAAGCTTACTTATAATGATAAATACCACGTTGGATTGGTTGGCTTGTTTTCATGGCTGTTAGACAGCGGGAACTGTGGATAGTCCGATTGTAGAGCAGTGATTTTTGAATCCACATAACCTAGCTCAGGTTGGAATCAACTGGATGCAGTATGTTCCTGTTAATCGAGACACTGAAGGGCAATAAGCTACGAGAAGGCCTGTTTTCTCGTATGGTCTAGCAGTTCTCTACCAAGCATCTCTAGTGTATTTGTTTCCTAGGGCTGCCATAACAATTTACCACAACTTGGTGGGTTCACACAAGAGAAATTTATTCTCTTCAAGTTCTGGAGGCCACTTTGAAATCAAGGTGTTGACAGGGTTGTACTCCTTCTGAAGACTCTAGGGGAGAATCCATCCCTTATGACTTCCAGCTGCTGGAAGCTGTTGGCATTCCTTGATTTATGGCAACATCACTTCAATTTCTGCTTCTGTGGTCACATTGCCTCCTGCTCTGTGTGTCCCTCATCAAGACACTTGTCATTCAATTTGGGGCCCATTCTTGTACTTCATTACATATGTAATATCCCTCTTTCCAAAAAAGGTCACATCCACAGGTTCTGGGACTTAGGATGTGGTCATCTTTTGGGGGGCCCTCTTTCAACCCATTATGTCAACCTTTCTTCTTTTCTATCACTGTTAGTGAGTAATGTTGCACACAGTCACTACTCAGGTTGTTATAATGTTTAAGTACTTTACTAAGATCATTTATGAGCAAATCATCTATATTATGTATATGTTATTAATTCTTATAGCTATCTTAACACCATCTCCTTTATACACATAAGAAGACCGAGGCTCAAAAAAAGTAAGAAAGATCTTACCCAAGGATCCAACACACCTTATTAGTATCAACTTAGATTTAAAGTCTATACGTTTTTTACCCATAGCTTAACTTGCATGCATATCTAACTTGAGATGCTCACATCCTTCTTTAGAAATTGATATGTTAAACTTCACAAGGTGGACCTTCTTTGTTAAATTTGTAGTCCCTGTGTTTCCTTAGGCATATAATATTCCTAAACTCCAAAATAGCCCTTCAGATTTAACCTTAGGAACAGTAAGCCAAAGTGAGGTTTTGTAGAATAGCCATAGGATGATATTAAAGTTTGGGCTTAACACTTCACTCAAAGCTATCTTCCAATTTCCAATGCCTGCCGGAAAGGGATTTGGCATTTTTTAAAAAATGGGTTTTTAAGTATACCGCAGGGTTTAAGAGCAAACACACAGACTGCTGTATTTGAGTCCTATCTCCTCCACTTATTAACTATATTTTCTTGGGGTTATCACTAACCTTTCCTGTGCCTCATTCTCCTTATTTGTGAAATAGCTGGAAATAATTGATATCTCACAGGATCCTTTGACGAATAAATGAAATCGTAAGATACGTAAGTAGTAACTGCTTCATAGTATAGACTCGATGTAAATTTTTAAATTACCAATTAAGAGTATTTTCCATGGAAAGTGATAATAGAAGCACAACACTGAAATTTGTGGTGGTATGGCAAGCAGTGCGGTTTTATTTGGTTCACAACACAGCTCATGGCTTCAAGGCAGAACATGGAGCAGAGAGGTTCAAAGCACAAATACTCCTGATAAGGTTTGCTTTTGCAGATCAAAGTGTTTTATGTTCCCTTCTTCCTTCTTCGCACCAGTTATGATCTCCCTGCTTTTGCATTTCTTTTCCCACTCTATGGTTTATTCTTTCTTTAAGGAAAAATTTATGTTTTGTTTTCCGAGATAATTCTTGGTTAACTTGTACTAAACTATTCCCAGAATTCCCAGGTAATGTGAATCTGTAATTGAATCAAGACAAACAATCATATTAGCTCTGTTCCATATGCATGAGCTGTGTCAGGAATATTTGAAACTATTTTCCTTTGGCATGTTTACCATTTTAAGAAATCTATTGTGAAAAAGAAAAAAAGAAGAAACCTATTGTGACTTGCAGCCAACAGATAAAGTAAGGAAAGGCTGGGGGCACTGGTATCTTTTAGGTCTAGGTGGACACTTAGAGTCATCTGCAGAGTTTCTAAGTGAAAGTGGCTTATGGCTGTCAGACGGCATGAAATCAAGGCTCAATTGCTCACATCCATCTCATAGCTTAAACGTTTGTAGTGCATCAGTGGAACAAAGAGGAAGCAGTTGTGGCTCTTCATATTTGATTTATTGTTTTCTTAAGTTGTAACTTTCTTTGGCAATTATTGTCAAATTATGAACTTTGTATATCATAACACCTTTCTTCATGGAACTCAGGGTTTATGGTGAGCAAAATTTAATGTACATTCTTAACAGACTGAGGCTGCCAACAGTTAGCAACCATTGTTTGTTTGATTGATTGATTGATTTTTATGTATTTATTTATTTTTTTTGATGAACATGTGTCAGCACAAGAAAGCCAAGAATTGTCTCCCTTTTAAACTACGACTCCATGATGGAACCAGTCATAGACACTTGCATCTATCTAATTGTGATTTTATCTACATTGAGCACCACTCCTCCTGCCCCCCACCTCTGACCCCCCACCCCCATCAGGAAGTGAATTCATTTCCTGGTGGGGAAAGCCTTTAGCTGTTAGTGCTTAATAGAAAATACTCTAAAATACATTGTGCTTGTTGTAAATGAAATTCAGATCACAATTGCAACCACTGTACTGTACTATCAAATGCACAACAGCTAAGGCCTTCCTTTGATGGAGGGGAGCTGAAGGGTGTCTGTGTGAGCTGTTTTGCATGGTGTCTTCTCCAACATTTAGGTGAGCACAAAATGCCGAGGCCTCTGGTGGGAGTGTGTCACTAATGCCTTTGATGGGATCCGCACCTGTGACGAGTATGATTCTATACTTGCTGAACACCCCTGTAAGTATGCCTTAGACAAACCCCTTGCCAGGGAGAGGGTATCAAACAACACTGAACTTGGGTTTCCATTGCGTATTTTTGGTTTTTTTACAGTCTATAGTAAAGTTCTAACTTCAGAAGTTTTGATTAAAACATTTATTTTATTTCAGAAATGTGAATTGAAACATTTTGAGCCTATTTTATCTTTTTCCATGTATTTATACATTCCTTTAGGCTAAAAATATTAACTTTTTCATCTCTGCTGCCCCAAAGGGCCTGGCAGAGCATCTTACACACAGTAGACTTAAAGTATACACTTTTAAAATTGAAATGGATTCTTCAGGGTGCTGTGATTTGAGGATTAGAATCCACAGATTAGATGAAAAGTGTTTCAGAGATGTCTTTTAGGTGTGACTTAAGTCAAATAGGAAGTTTACAGTAATTCAACAGGAAATTTGCTGAGAAAGAGAGAAGGTGGAAGTAGTGGGCAGAGAAAAAGAGGCAGAACAACAGACAGAAATAGATAGGTAAAGAGAAACACACAGGCAGGATCAGGGAATAAAAACATCAGTATACCTGATGATGCACAGTTAGCAGGTAGGGTAAAGTCCTCTCCTTCATCCTCCTGACCCTTAGCTTTAAATTTTGATCAGGTGTTAGCAAGACCCACGTTTCTATGAAATAAAGATTTCAGGGGCGCCTGGGTGGCTCAGTCGGTTAAAGGGCTGCCTTCTGCTCAGGTCATGATCCCAGGATTATGGGATCGAACCGGAACCCGCACTGAGCTTTCTGCTCAGTGGGGAATCTGCTTTTCCCTCTCCCTCTGCCTGCCGCTCTGCCTACTTGTGCTTTCTCTCTCCATCTCTCTGTCAAATAAATATATAAAATCTTAAAAAAAAAAAAAAAAGAAGAAGAAAGAAAGAAAGAGACTTCATAGATTAAGAGGTGTTACCATTGATTCTCAAAGTTTTTCTCCATAGCATTTATTTACTTATTTAGAACATCCAGTCATGCCAAGAAATACCAGAGCTTTTGTTAATGCTAATTGGTTTCGGTCTCTTTCAAAGCAGAGGATGGGGTATAGCAGGGAATGGCAACTTCCTTTTCAAGTTAAATGAAAAGCAAACCCTTGGAATGTGACTTTTCCCCTGGATGGCTATTTCAGTCCAGGGATAAGCACTTAAAAGGAGCAGTGGTCAAAAATATCTTCTTCTGCTATTTAGGATTTGAGTGTTCTTTAACCGAATTCCTAAGGCCCATATTTCACTTTTTTTTTAAGACCTGTTAATTCTTTCTTTTTTCCTCCTTGAGCTAACCTAATTCTACCTACAAAGAATCATGATTTGATCCATAAGAATGCAAGTTTATGTGGACACTAGACTATTCCAGAAATGTAGTGCTATGGTGAAAGCGATTTAAAAAAAAAAGGTAAAATATTTAAAATTTTGAAATACATTATGTACATTTATGCAAGAATAACAGAAAATATTCATAAGAGTACTGCACAGAGAAAACTGCTGTTTATATTTTAATATTTCTTCTTTTAATCATTTGTCTATACCATCTCACCTTTTTAAATATATTCTTACCTATTAATTTCAAATAATATCTTAAATATTCATCACTTTGATTTTAAAAATTCTATCCTATGCTTAGACACAAGATGAAAATGTATTCTAAGAAAATAACATAACTATACCTTCTAAGTTAGGATATTACCTGAGATATTTTATTTTTAGTCTTTGATATCTTTTATAGAATCATAATTAGATAACCTTTTCCATTTTCCTGTAGACCAAGGGTATACAGACTCAGACAATTTTTTTTCAGGACTCCTGTTGAGTACGCCCTCCCCAAATCAGAATATTTAACATTCTCATTTAACCAGCAAGATCTCAGACAATTCCCAGAAAGAAATTCCTGGCTGGTTAGTATTAGCTATCTGCCTGCAGAACTGCCCTCTTAGAACATGGGCTGACACCATGGGCATAAGCTGGGGCGTTCCACAGAGCATCAGAAATCGTACTTTGGAGGCCCCTGGGTGGTGCAGTCAATTAACAGACGGACTCTTGGTTTTGGCTCAGGTCTTGATCTCAGGGTCTTGGGATCGAGCCTCACGTCAGGCTCTGAGCCCAGCAAGGAATCTGCTAAACTTGTTCTTTCCCTTTCTCTCTGCTCTTCCCCATTCTTTCCCTCCCTCCTTCTCTCTCTCTCTCTCTCTAATAAATAAATACAAAAATCTTTGAAAAGAAAGAATGAAAGGAAGAAAGAAAGAAAAAAAAAAGAGAGAGAAAGAAATCATACTCTGTGTGGGATCGAGTGTTAGAGAGGGGAAAACCAGGGCCATGATTTTAGAGCATCCAATCCAGATGGCAATGCTGGCCTTGTTGGACCCAGATTCTAAAAGGAGACTTAAAAATATTTAAGGAAGGCCATCCAAAGTGTGGGACTGCTTGGCTGGGGGTGCTGAATAGGAGACTCACTTGTATATATTATTCAAGATTGTTGAAATATAAAAACTGATACTACCTTGTTAGTTACATCTTTTTCACTTTCCTGAATTTTGAGAAAAATAGACTTTTGATTTGACCTAAATTAGAAATTTAAGTTTAATGTTTTTTTTTTTTTAATAATTCCACCTTTTAAGATCTTAAATATTCACCTATTAATCAGGTAGAAGTTGGGGCTCCTGGGTGGTTCAGTCAATTAATCGACTGACTTTTGATCTCAGCTCAGGTCTTGGTCTCAAGAGGTGAGTTCAAGCCCCATGATGGGTTCAACGCTGGTGTGGAGCCTACTTAAAAAAAAAAAAAAAAATCAAGTAAAATCAAGTAGATGCTGATTTTTTGCATTAATTTCCTTTCTTAGATGGATCATAAAAATATTTTTTTATTTTAAATAAATTGGCCATATTTTATAAGCAACATATTACTAAATAAGCCCTAAATTTATCTCACCATTGAGCAAAAATTATTTAAAATTCCAGGAAACTGCAATCACTATGAAAATGAAACATAATTATTGTACCATCAAAAGAATAAATTGTATCACTTCTCTAAGAGCTAAAATAGCAGTAGCTTTGACATTGTGTAATTAACCCTCCGTTTGTGATAAAATTTTCCTATTTTTATTTTTAAATTTTTTTTTAAAGATTTTGTTTATTTGAGAGAGAGCATGAGAGAGAGAGAGAGATCAGAAGCAGCAGGAAGAGGTAGAGGGAAAAGCAGACTCCCCGCTGAGCAGGGAGACCAATGTGGGACTCAATCCCAGGGTGCTGGGATCATGATCTGAGCTGAATGCTGATGCTTAACTGACTGATCCACCCAGGTGCTCCAAATTCTCCTATTTTAAATCTAGCATAACTATGATTCACAGCTCAACAGTTTTCACAGTTGAGGATGCTTCCATTGCAGATGATGACTACTACTAGTCCATTCTATTTACCTAATATCCTCTTCCCTGGACCTTCTGCCATATACTCTCAAGTGGCTATAGTTTTCAGTTTTGCTCAGTTGACAGTGCAACGTTGACGGCTTCATGTGGAATGTTGGCCAAGAAGGATCACCACCTGAAAATGAAATGAAAAAGAATAAGATCTGACTTCTAGATATAGTGTTCTACTAAATAACAGAAGCTCCTTCTCCTTCTAAAAACCCACTAATGGCTCTCACCAACCTGAATTGACAAGTTAGTTACATGTTGAAGCATTTTATTCTGCTCCCTATACCATATTTTAGCCAGTTATTGAGTACATTTTTAAATAAAACTTCAAACAAATGCAGTGATCATTAATTTCTTAAATATTTACTGGGGTAACTTCTGCAGAATAGATACTCTACTTTCAATCCAGCATTCACCTGTAATATTTGTCAACAAGACTCATTCCAAAACAGGAAATAAGCAAGGAAATAGTTATTTAGTCTACATTATATGCCAGGCATTTTTCTAGGGGGCCAGCAGGACTAAGTAATAATCAGTGCTTAAACAAAAAATAATATCAATAATCTCATTATACTTTTGCATTTTATGATAGCATTCCATGTTCATGCAGATTTAAAGTCTAATTCTTTCAGTGGGCATGTATCAATGTATGTGATTATCTGTTTTGGATGCACCTGTGTGCCTTAACATGTTTCCTTCCTCTGACCACAATGTAACCACCTGTCCTAATCTTCCAGTGAAGCTGGTGGTAACTCGAGCATTGATGATTACAGCAGATATTCTAGCTGGCTTTGGATTTATCACCCTGCTTCTTGGTCTTGACTGTGTGAAATTCCTCCCTGATGAGCCATACATCAAAGTCCGCATCTGCTTTGTTTCCGGAACCATATTGCTAATAGCAGGTACTCTCTGCACTAGTGGTGGGGGTAGGAATGCTTGTCATTGATCTTGAAATGAAGGAGAAGGGTGCTTGTCGTCAAGCAGTTCGTTTGAGGAACATATATGATCTGCTTTTCTAGATTACAGGTAAAAAGAGCACATCCACCAACCCTACTTCTTTTAGCTGTAGAATTAGATAATTAATTTTTGTTAATGTCCCAAAGCAAAGTTTATTGAAGTCCTTAAACTACTTTTTAACCATTTAAAAAGTTAAAATGGTGAAAAAAAGTTACATAATGCTTAAAATCTTTCAAATAATTTATTTTTTATTATTATTTCTGAAATTAAATTCTAAAGTAAGTCTCAAACCATCCCCTCCATACCTGTACTCACTCCCACCAATTTTTTTTTGGTGTGAACTAAATTGTGCCAAGTCCTATGTTAGACTTTTCTCATGTGCCAGGCCATTTGATCATAAATGTAACAATAAAGCAGATTATATCTCCACTTAAGAACCAGATGAATAAATGGAGTCCTGAAGGCTAATAAATCAAGCATGACTAATAAACAGTCAAGAAGCACTTTACATGGTGTTTATTGGTGGAAGAGCAACAGTGATATTTTATGCAGGTCTGTCATTAAATTCAGTTTAGTCTTCCTTTGTCACAACATGATGTCTTCTTAGGATCTTAATGCAAGTTGAGAGAAAATACACTGGTGAAATCAAAGTGCAAGAAGATTGAAAACCACTGGGCACAACCCTCAGAGGGATAACCATCATTTTTTTTTTTTAAGGTAGCAGCCAAAAGCTAGCAAAGCAAATAAATGTATGTGGGAATCTCACCAGGCAGTACAAGTTGAATGGATAGGGATTTGGGAACTAAAAATGCTTGGAGAGGCGCCTGGCTGGCTCAGTCAATAGAGCATGCGATCTTGATCTTAGAATGGTGAGTTGGAGCCCCATGTGGGTGGCAGAGTTTACTTAAAAAGAAAGAAAGAAAGAAAGAAAGAAAGAAAGAAAGAAAGAAAGAAAGAAAAATACTTAGAGATATACATGTGTGATGTGTGAGTTTAGCAACTGGTCGCCTTTTCTTGATTTGCAAAATAAGGTGAAGCCTCAGTCATCATACCTACTCTGAACTGCTGTCTTGAAGATTCAGTGTGGATGGAATAAGCACATAGCAGAGAGCCTAACCCAACACACAGTCAAAACTGTGTGAAGTTTTTCACACACACATTGAGTCAAGGCTGATGATCCTTAGGTTGTATTAAAAAGCCACAAGAACTTAGTAAGTTTTCCTTTTAAAAAACTTTTTTTTTAAAGATTTTTATTTATTTAATAAATCACAAGTAGGCAGAGAGGCAGGCAGAGAGAGAGAGAGGAGGAAGCAGGCTCTCCACGGAGCAGACAGCCAGATGCGGGGCTTGATCCCAGGACCCTGGGATCATGACCTGAGCCGAAGGCAGAGGTTTTAACCCACTGAGCCACCCAGGCGCCCAAGTTTTCCTTTTTAAGACATTTATTCCCAGGTCTAGTCTAGTGATAACATGGAGCCTTTGTATGTAAAAATGTGTTTTACTCAACAAATTAAAAAAAAAATCATTTAATGCTATATAATTTTACTCCAGAATACTTTTTGAAATATCGCTAGATATACCATTTTTATTAAAAAAATAAATGAATAAATGAAAGCAAAGACCAAAACAAAAAAACAATGAATTGATGGGGAAAATCCCTACAGGAATGGCTAAAGGAATGACAAAATTAAATTTTTATAGATGGCCAAAGGCTTGGAAGCATGTAGTATGCCATATATATTGTATATAAAATACTAATTTTATGTCTAAACTACTAATGCCATACACATGATATGTTACATATAAGTATTTATGGCATACTATTTTCATATGAAATTAAATATATACATATTTCATATATACATATCTCTTTGTGTATATGTATAATTTTTCATAATCTGTAAATTTCATAAAGGAATTTCCATATTAAACTTCTAGATTATAATATTATAGAAAATATGTGATAATTTAAACTGTTATCTGAAGGTTACATGTTCATGATCTGGTCCTTCTTAAACTTCTTGCGTTAAATTACTGGGAAAAGAATGCAATGAAATGGTGAACACTTTTCACATAGCTTTTTGTCCCGTAGTTCCTCACCTTTTTCCCTTGCATCTAATCAGTGATGTACAATTTATACCCTTAAAGTGAAAGGACTCTTGTGACATCATTTCAAGCCAGTCCAATTGTCAGATAGACAATTTTGGGTATTAAATTTTGTTTAAAAGGAACAAAATTTCTTTGTGTAGGGGTGGTAGAAAAGAATTTATTTTAAAATAAAAGCAGTTTTTACTGAAGTTATTTGTTTTTGACCCCAACACACTAAAATTATTGACTTCTAAAATATAGTTTCCTTATGGGTGCTGATTATGTAGTTGACATAGCTTTAATTGTAGGTCTTTGTGGTTTGGCAGAGGAGAAATAGAATAGTCTTAAAGATATATACTTTTAATTAAAAATCAATAGACAATGAATATAGGCTATATATTATTTGTCTTTGATTTTGTGTTATTTCTTTTTTTTCATATTTTATTTTATATAACTCTTAAGAAAACATTGGAAAGAAGGAATTAAAGAAAACCACAATGATCATTTTAACTTTACACAGAGGAAGACTGCATTGTTTAAATCTTTGTATTTCTCTTTATGTATAAACTAATATATAGTTGAGAAGAAATGCAAAATAGAAAGCAAAAGGAAGAAATAGAAGAGGTATCCAAACTTTGAGCTGAATCCTTCACATGAATCCTTCACATCATTATTATCTCTCTAAATTATGCCATGCATTTTGGGTAGCAGTCAGATCTCCTTGAATTTAAATTTGGGAAGGCCTGAATTATTCTTAGCAACTTTTCTTTCTTTCAGGTGCCCCAGGAATCATTGGTTCTGTGTGGTATGCTGTTGATGTTTATGTGGAACGTTCTTCTCTGGTTTTGCACAATATATTTCTTGGCATCCAGTATAAATTTGGTTGGTCTTGTTGGCTCGGAATGGCTGGGTCTCTGGGTTGCTTTTTGGCTGGTGCCGTGCTGACATGCTGCTTATACCTCTTCAAAGGTAAGAACAAAATAAAATAACACATTTACATGCCTCCTGTATCAGTCTTCCCAGCCAAATGGAAACAGATCTTACCAGCACAAAATAATGAAGTGGTGAACACTTTTCACATAGCCTTTTGCATACTTGATCCCTACTTATTATAAATGATACATGATCCCTACTTATTATAAATGATACTTTAACAATTAAGGTTGTTTAAGGGCAACTGATTTGCAATATTCATGGCTTATTACCTGGTTAGTGGCATAATGGGTGAAAACAAACAAACCCACAGTTATAGCTATATCCGATATCTAAATATAAAATGATGATTTCAGTGTGCCCATAATCCCATATATCTAATTTCATCTTATCTATTCTATATATATCCAGAGTTAGACTGAGAGCCACGCCAAATAACTGTTGTTAAAAAAATGTAATGTATTTCTAACGGGTCTCTAAAAATATCACTTTAAAAGTAAGAAAAGGGGGCGCCTGGGTGGCTCAGTGGGTTGGGCCACTGCCTTCGGCTCAGGTCACGATCTCAGAGTCCTGGGATCAAGTCCCGCATCGGGCTCTCTGCTCAGCGGGGAGCCTGCTTCCCTCTCTCTCTGCCTGCCTCTCCGTCTACTTGTGATTTCTCTCTGTCAAATAAATAAATAAAATCTTAAAAAAAAAAAAAAGAATTTAAAAATAAATAAATAAATAAATAAATAAATAAAAGTAAGAAAAGTCCATCTCCTCATCAGAAAAAAAGAAAGAGAAAGAAAGAGAAAGGGGGGGGGGAATTACCCAAGTTTTAAATTAAAAAAAAAAAAAAAAAACTTTCCAGATGAAAATCTTCAAATTTCTTCTTGGGTTCTTCGTAGATGATTCTGTCTGAGAATATTTGTATTCTTTCCTCTTTATGAGAAGAATGGGTAAAATGACATTTTCTCCCCCAGATTTACTGAGTCTTATTTATATCACGACATTTATCTCTTTCCAACAGATGTTGGACCTGAAAGGCACTATCCGTATTCCATGAGAAAAGCCTATTCAACAGCAGCTGTTTCGATGGCCAAGTCATATGCAGCCCCTCGGACAGAGACTGCCAAAATGTATGCAGTGGACACGAGGGTCTAGAGTGCCACATGTCTATCTGCATGTATGTTACTGAAATAATCAATCAGGATGTTTGGGTTAATCCAGGAACACTTACTTAAACCTCAATATGTTCAACTAAATTAATTGCTCAGCTTAATCAAGCAGTTTGATTCTCCTATCCTGCTCCTTTTCTGTTACTCTCATATTCTCTCTCCCCCTTTCTACCCTCCTCTTTCACAGGCCCTCATACACTTCCCCTGTATTTCCAGGTAAGGTTGCTAGGATATACAAATGTTTGTTTGTGATTTCTATATTGCTATTAAAGATTGTGACATGGTGATATTCAAGTAAAATTACACTTTAAGACTAGAAAGCAACTTTCTAAAGAGGCCAGAGATTCCAATCTTTGAAGGGATTGACAGCCTCTTAGCAAATTTCCTGGCTTTTGGTTCATTCTTTGTGTTCTCATCTGAGTGAGTTATTTGATAACTTGGAAGAAGATGATCCTTCGAAATGTACACTAGTATATCAAACCCTACCATTACTCTGACTGTTAAAATAGAAAAATAAATCAACAGCTTCATATACCAGCCACTGGTGGAATTTAAAGATAAGAAGTTTCCCTTCCAAGCCTGGCATGTCAAATGTAAGTGCTTAATTAATACTAGAGCAGTGACGATTTATTTCTCATTAATGACATAAGAGATCTGTGTATTATTTTATAACACTATAACTTTGCCTATATATTGCCAAACTATTAGACCACAGCAGCGATAGGTAAACCAGAGAGTTCATTCGTTGATTAATTAGACATCCAAAAATGTTTCATGAATACATTATAATAGAATTCACTGATTCAGGTGTCCTCACACCACTGGATCCTCAGCACCCAGGAAAATATCTGACATGTGATAAAATTTAACATAGTTGTTGATTGGAAGAAATAAAGACTCACAGCTCTTTAGTGAAAATAAGATCAATTTTTCTCATAAATTGTGTACTTATTTGAAAAAATAGAACTATATATTTAATTATACACTTAAAGAAATCAGTGAATGATTGCTAATGGGATTTTATTCATATTCTAATGTAATCATCTTAATTTTTTAAATGCTAGGGTTTTTTAAAAAGTTACATAGTTTAATCTCAGGTTTTCTGATTTCTTATAAATTGCATGAATAGCATTAATACTTTTGCTGTACCTTAAAAGGCTATCCACTGAACTAGAAATTAGTTCTTTGGAAAAATGAAGATTTAGTTGTGAATTTCTGAAGACCCCCCAAAAAGAAGTGTTTTAAATTTAAAAAGCTAAAATTCATGTGAAAATGACATGATGAAAACCTAATACATCTATTTATGTTGTTGTGAATGGTGTTCATGACTTCTTTTTACCAGTATTCTCGGGAGAAATTCTAAGCGAATCTTAGAACTGAAAGCAACTGATTAACTTTTATTTCATAGATATAACTAACCATGTAACTGACACTTAAGAAATTATTTGTAGATCATGTTTACTTGTCATATTGGTGTTATTTTATGCAGCTTAAAACTTATTTTTTGTTGTTCTCTTTTTCACAACTTTGGCTTTTAAAATTTTTACTTCTACTTTTATTTAATGAGGTATTTTCTATCATGTTTTATATAGTCTAATAAGTCTTTTGAAATTCTTCTTGGGAAAGGCAGGATAAAATTAATTAAATGACTCATCAGATTTTAGAAATATAAATTTTTCCACCCTGAAAGACTTCATTTGTATGAGGAAATATTTCAGAGGATTCTGGTGATAACTGACATCTATGAATGATTTGAAATTTTTCTCAATAAAAATGTTTTTTATATCCTGGGACATATATATATATATATTTTTTTTAATTTCTTTGGGAATTAGCCTTTTGTTATTATAGATGTTGTATATGTGCATTGTAGAAAGTTGCAGAACAAAAATAATCAAAAATGTATCTTCCATATTTTACAATATGGCCCTGTGTTCTTTCCACCGAGAGCATCACTCTTCCTAAAACCTCACTGAGTATCTGCATATCCTTCCAGACATTCTACATTTATACACATATATGCAAAGACAATCCCACATATGCATGTATTTCTTTTTAAGAGATAATTTCATATATGTTGCCTTGTAAGCTACTTTTTTTTCCTGTGTAATACTTCTGCTTTTTTATAGCAATACATTTTCATATTATCTAATTCCCTAGACCTATTGAAATTTCCCCAAGTTTTAAAAAATTCATAAGACAACTGGTTTGTCCAAACCAGAATCTGCATTTCCTTTGGTTGGTATGCCCCTTAAATCTCTTTGATTCAAGCCACATGCTTTTTCACTGACTCTGAAAAAAACAAAACAATGGAACCAGTTTTCTTTAATTTTGTCCTATCTTTTGGATTCTGTTTTGATGACAGATTGCTTTTCTATGCCTTCTATTTCTAATAAGTTGAAATTTAAATCTGGAGACTTGATGTAATCAAGTTCAAAAGTTTCTAGAAGACACTAAAAGTGTTGTGATAGCGTATCTGGAGATTTAATGTCTGGTTGATTTAGCCTCAGTTATGCTAAAATGACTCACTGGGTTAGGATGATGACTATCTAATCCATCCGCTCTTCAGTTGTATATATTAGTGACAGAAGCAAGGGATTATTATGAGTTCTTCTGGAAAGTGTAGGAATATTCCATTCTCCATCAACCATAATAATAATTTTAAAATAACACCTTTAACAATTGGTAATCCTTATCTGAATCAATAATTGGTTAGGATTTGTAGAAAGGCGATTTTCTAATTTTATTTTATTTACAACTGTAGTAGAAATTCGTTTATGAAATAAGCCTCCTCTCCCCATCTGAGTCTGTGTAGTTACCATAACCAATCATGTTTCTCCTTTTGCTTAAATGTCTTCCTATTGTCTCTAGGATAAAGGGACAAAAATTTTAACATGATTTTGGGCAGCCAGTTCGTATCAGCCTTGGTTTTGGCTCGGGTGATGGCTTCCATGTCCTGAGAGCAAGGCCTGTGTGGTTCTGGGCTCAGCGCTCCTCTCTCTCTGCCCTTCCCCTCTGTTCTCTCTCAATCTCAAATAAATCAACAAATCTTTAAAGTAGTTCACAAAACTGCAAGCTCCAAAGGAGCAAAACATTTTTTGCTTTGTGTACTGCTCTATTCCCAGCACCCTGCCCCGGGCCTGATGCATCGCAGGCCCTCGGTACCTCTGTTTGAATAAATGAGTGAATGATCATGGTGTGGCCTGCAAAAGCTAAGCAGCCTTTACATGCAACTGACTTGTTGATTGGATTATTCTTACATCATTCATGCATATGTTTGTGCAGTTTGATTAAAAGACCATCTGTGTGTTTTCAAGCATCCTCCAGCATAGAGGGGACAGAGACACAAACAACTAAAGTTAGTGTGCAATAAAATAATTGCTATAGTGTGGGTATGTAGGCAATGGCATAAGAAAGCAATTACTTCCTCCAGAGAGTAAGGGGAGGCTTTGCAGAGGAGGGACATGCTCAAAGGAGACATAAAGAATTTTCTACAAAGAACAACACGCACAGAGAAAGAAGCAAGAGAAAGCAACTAATGTGCTAAAAATTACAAGTATTTTCATGTTCCTAGAGCTTAACTGGGAGAAGGAGGTATTTTGTTGTTGTTGTAAGATTTTATTTATTATTTATTTGAGAGAGAGAGAGAGAGTGAGCGAGCAGGAGCACAAGTAGGGGGAACTGCAGAGGGAAAGGGAGAAGCAGGCTCCCCGTTGAGCCAGGAGCCAGAGCTGGGGCTCCATCCCATCACCTGAGCTGAAAGCAGACACTCAGCCAACTGAGCCACTGAGGCACATCGGAGAAGGTGGTTTTGATATTCACGAGTTATTATTTTTTTTTATTTTTTAAAGTATTTTATTTACTTATTTGACAGAGAGAGATCACAAGTAGGCAAAGAGGCAGGCAGAGAGAGGAAAGCAGGCTCCCTGCTGAGCAGAGAGCCTTATGCAGGGCTCCATTCCAGGACCCTGAGATCATGACCTGAGCTGAAGGCAGAGGCTTAACCCACTGAGCCACCCAGGCGCCCCCACAAATTATTTTAAAATGAAAAATATGAGGAGATGGCATTTTCCCTCTTTCCAAGGTAGTAAAATTCAATAGAAGATATTTGTTAAAAACCCACAATGCCATCGTTAGAAATACAACCCAAGTCCCCGGGGTGCTAGTTTTATTTGGCATGGCAACCATCTTAGTGTTCCTAATGCAGACAGCTTCTTTGTGGAATCCTTTATGCAGCAAAGTATTAAGCTAGTTTTCACCATCACAGACATAATTCTGATTCTCAGTTAATCTTCCGGTGACTTCCTCTCCTTTACACTTTAATCTTCTTTCATATCAGTTGCTTTACTTTTTTGGTTTTGAAGAGAACAGTTCGAATCTTATTTTAAGGGGATGAACTGAGAATTAGGTAGAAAAATAGTTCTTGGAGTAGGTTCTGCAGTTTTTGAGCTCAGAAGTAATTGTTCCCAAGTAAATAATGTTAGCCCCTGATATGCAGTAATCAATTGAAAATAATATAATGCACAGTCCAATATTGGTTAACCTCTTTCCATTCAAAAAAAAGCTTGCAATTTGTCACTTAAAGATTTATTGAAATAATTTTATTTGTTTAAAATAAAAAGGGATAAGGAAAAAGACACACAAAAACCCCACGATTATTCCAGCACCTAGAAGAAAGTTAACATAGAGAAAATTATATATGCATAATGTTTTTCAGAAATTAACAGTACTGAAAATGAATGTTCCTCTTACCCACCTCCATGGACTTCCCTTACAGTCTCTCTCCCAGGAGATGTACTTCTCCCATATTTCTTGTATCCTTTCAAAGAAACAAAAATTAAAATTTATGGCATACAGAGATCCTTTGACAATGTATATACGGCATTCTGTTACTCGATATTTTCCTTTTAAAAATAAAATCAATACTTAAATATATTTATTGATATTTTTCCATACCACCTCATCCATTTTAATGGCTTCATAGTTCATTGTTTATATGAACCATTGTCTATCTAATTTGTCCCTTTTAACATCTTCAGTTTTGCTATTACAAGCAATGTGACAATGAATACTGTCTTAAAAACCCCTTTGTCCTCTTATAGGATTATAACAAATGTATTACTAACTATGTCTAAAAGTATGAAAACTGAATCTATGTGAATATATTAAACTTTTGATACCTATAGCCAAGTTGGCCTCCAAAAAAAAGTACCGATTTACACTTCACCAGCAGAATATAAAAGTGCTTGTTTTCCCACACTGTTGGTAATGCAGGATGTTAGCAATCTTTAATACTGTTACTGAAATTATAGTTAGAAAATGATATCATATTTCTGCTTTGATTTGCATTTATTTAACTAAATTGAGCACAGCTGATCAACTTTTTTAATAATCACTAATTGAATATTTCTGCAGATGGAAATTTTAAGGTTTTTTTGGTTTAGTCCCATGTGGGGTAATCCAAATTTCAAAAGATATATTGAGGAGCTTCTCAAAGTGGATCAAACCTACTAACAAGGGTATTTGACATTTTCAGTGGTACATTAAATCTTTCTATTTTATAGCCTTCTATTTATTTTTATATGGATTTGAAAAAGCCCATTTTCCACTTATGATAAAGTTTCCACTTAACAAACATTTAAGTTTGAAACTGAGTTGATTTAAAATACATTAAATAAAAATAAGTAAAAGCACTTTTCAGGCGATCAAAAATAAGAAAGTTCATATTTAAGAGACTGAATTTTGGTATAGGATGGTTTAGTCAATATATTCTTAAAATAGAATATACTCTAAGCAAAAGGTAAAATAGCTCATTAAATGTTATTGCTCATGCAAAGAAAAGCCACAAACTAGGATTAGAGTTAGCAAATGAAAAATGGACATATGCTCTGTCAAATAACAAAATCCAACCAAATAAGTTTGAAGACCTAATTGGCTTTATTGAACAATTCATGAATCGGGATGCACCCTATCCATCAGGTAGAGAGGCAATCTGGGGAGCTATACAAAATAGAAGGTTTTTATTAATGGGGGGTGAGGTGGGTCAAGGAAGTTACTAGTAAAAGGAAAGGATTGTCCCAGAGGAGGCTACCTGCAAGTTGTCTCATCATGCTAATTATCTCCTCTTTCTTTGGGGAGATAAAGAGGACTCAGGTGACAGCCTTACTGGTGTTGAAAAAAAAGTTCCTGACTGACCTGTTAAGGCTACATTTCTGGGGAGGTTGAAACTGTAAGAAGATTCAGTATTAAGCCCCAGTTTGGGAACTCTGTCTAAGTAACACCATTTTGGGCTGGCAGTTTTTCAGTATATAGGATATTTCTAGAGCCCAAAGAGTAAGAAAATAATATTTATTCACTTTGGTTATTTGAAACACATCTCAGAAATCACATTATGTCACTCATAAATAATTCATTATATATGCATAACATAGACTTTTTAAACATTATAACAACAATGCTATTATCAATCAACAACAGTAACAATTAACTCCTCAGTATCAATTTTTCCAATGTCTATTTTGTTGCAATTGTCTGAAAAATATTTTTTAAATTGGACCCCAAATTCCAAATCAAATATTGTCCACACTTTGCTGTTGATATGATTCAAATCAAATACTGTGATTTCTGTACTGTCCACTTGAACCAAGGTTTAGGAGAAATTTGAAAAATGTAAAGTACTATCAGGTTTCCTCTGCAAAAACTTGACTGGTTCTGATGAGGGACAGAAGGCAGGCTGAAGACAAAGCAAAAGCTGACACCCTGCAACTTTCTCCCACCCTCACTGCTGGGTGGGACATGTGGGATGCTCTTTAGGAATCTCCCAACTATCTTAATGTTAGTACCTTGCTAGAGGAAAAACCTTGTCAATGACAAGGCCTCAAGGCATCAGGTATCTTATAGGTCCTCTATAGTATATGAAAATTCTGTTGAAACCTCCCTTTTTCCTTACCTCCCCCAACCCCATCATAGGTAACCTGCCACCCCTCACAACCCCAGGGCAGCAGCTCTTTCTGCCCATGGGTCCTGTCCCCATGCTTTAATAAGCCACCACTTTGCACCAAAGATATCTCAAGAATTCTTTCTTTGTCATTGGTTCCGGACTCCACCCGAACTATACTCTAAAACTATACTCTAAAACTTCATCAGTTGCAAAAAACCAACAGCTTAAATGTTTGTTGTTAATACTCAGCAGAGGAAAAAAGAAAATCAGAGTAAAAAAGGAAATTGGATGTTTTAAAGAAGGAAAGAGGATGCTTTTTTGATACAGTCTTCACTTCCTACAGATAAAGGAACATGAAGCCCAGTCGACTGGGCTCTTGAATTGTCTTCCTGACTTTGCCAGAGGAGGGGTTGCATGTGGAAGGAAAACTCTGAGGATTGCTGAAATCATCAAACTTTTCTGCTGTCTTATTTATTTTTTTATTATTATGTTATTCTAGGTAAAGCTAAGCCTACATCACCCAGAAACTAGGGGAAGGAGCTGAGATATGCTCTAGTTGTAAAACACAGTTTCTCTCTTACTAAATTAAAACAAACATTATACCATGCCTTTTTTTTTTTTTTAGAGTGATTGATGGGAAATATGGATTAGAAGAGGACATCAGAAGGGGCTCTATTTTATTAGAGAAGGGAAAGGCTTTGAGGTAGTAAATAAAAATTTTAAAAGCTAATTGGTTAATATAGCAGAAGCTGAAGCAGTCAGCCAACCATGTCAGAAACAAAGATGAAGGGCACCTGGGTGGCTCAGTGGGTTAAGCCTCTGCCTTCAGCTCAGGTCATGATCTCAGGGTCCTGAGATGGAGCCCTACATAAGGCTCTCTGCTCAGCAGGGAGCCTGCTTCCTCCTCTCTCTCTCTCTGCTTCTCTGCCTACTTGTGATCTCTCTCTGTCAAATAAATAAATAAAATCTTCAAAAAAAAAATAAAAAAGAAGAAACAATGATGAGGGATACTCAGGAAAAAAAATATGTTATTGGAGAATGAAAATCAGAAGCTAGAATTATAGTGGAGACAATCACATGGGGTTAAATTCCATTAATGGCTGTTCTGAGTATATGTCAGTTCTTGTTACTTCCTTTATGGAATCCTTTACTTATGCTAATAAAATCAGAGTAAAAGAAAATGTATTTTTTAAAGTAAACAAACTCTCTTCTAAAGCCTTATATAGTTGGGTTCTGAACTGAAACAAATATGTATACGCCCAACAGTAGGGTGAAAGCCCTGGGTTTCTCCACCCTTTTTGGTGACCATCTCTTATTATTTGAGTGTGTCCCATGGGTGGCTGTCCCTCACATTTAGCAGCTTATCAGAACATTCCCCAGTAATGCTTTAGAATCGTTAAAAGTTTGGGATCCCATCCCTTCATCCAGCTCTCTTCATATAGCTCTGATCTTTGTTTTGTTTTGGCCAAGTCACAGGCGACAAATACTCTCCACGATATCAGGTAAGTATGTAGTCGTTCACTGATTATTTAAAATGTGTCCTTAGACTTTCTTAGTTTGTGTCTCTTGATATTCTTCAAGAAAAAATAATAGCTAAATCTAGAAAGCAATTAGTTAGTGGTAGCTAAGACTCTTTTAACATTATAAATTTACCCAGATTTAGATAAATAAAAGAAAAAATAATCTGAATTGACACTTCAGTTATCATATGCAACCGGAAAAACAAAAACTACTTATTAAATAGAAAAGCAAACATAACTGTATTAATTGCTAGGGGGAAAAAAAATTTCTCTTAATTTTGCTTGTGGCATCCCACAAAATAGATTTTTCCAAACGGAAGCCTTCCCCAATTAAATAATAAAAATAAGAAACCTGTGTTTATTGATAATTTCAGTGCTTCTGAACAATACCATTTTTCATCTTATTAATATAGAAATCTGCCATCTTGATTGATATATGTTATTTGCTTCAGGAATTAGATAGGTAGAGACTGACATAATTTTAGAAGAAAAGAATAACTCTTGTCTAAACGCACAACTTTAAATTACATTTTTATCACCAAAGGATTCCGTTTTGTAAAGGGATATCACTTTTATTTCATTTTCCTAGAAATGCACTTAGTAGAAATAATAAAGCAATTAACTACACTCTTTCCCAGGATCTAGTATTCAATATGAAAGGCAGAAATAGCCTGGATAGGATTATTTTGCACAAAATCACAAAGCAAAATGAATTTAAAAGTGAAAGATTCCTTTGGGATGTATATATTTGTCTTTTTTGTTGTTGTTCTGATTAAAAAGAAACCATTCTTTATCAAAAGTGGAGTTTCACAGACAACATATTTTCATCGTCTCATTTCCTCTCACACGGTCCTGACATATTTCACATTTTGCCCTAGATATAATATTCTGCTGGAGTTTCATTTCATTGTCCACATGAATGCTATTCAGTTCTATCCCAACTCTATTTCATCTTCGTGAAAGATATTGAATTTTAAAGTTGTCTTTTATAAAAGTTGTGCTCCCAACACAAATGAAACAAATCTGGAACTACAAAACTGAAAATGAAAGGGGAACTTGTGGTCAGGTACAAAAGAAATAGGCTAGACCTGTGGGGTTGGTGATGTAGATTCTCCATACCACGTGGACATCCTGTACGGGCATTAGCCTGCCTTTGTGGGCAACTCAAACTCAGAGATCCCCTCCTCAGAAGTGAGAGTGTATATCAGATTTTCTAGACCTTCCCATGGCAAGTATCTCACCTGATGCTCAGCTTCATTGTGAGCAATATGAGGTAAGGTAATAGATTTCCTCTTTGTAAGCTTGAACATCATTATCATTCCATTCTGCTTGGGTTTGTCAAAAATCTGGTATCAGTAGTAACTCAGCTTTATGGTTTCATTAGCCATTAAATCAAATCTAGCATTGGGTTACAATCATAAGTAGGCTTTCATGCCCTCTGCTGGATGCTCAAAGAAAAAGCTACACCTTTACACAATTAGAAAAGCCTCATTTAAAAAATGAACGCTCTTTAACATAAGAAGAAAAAACTCTAGTCTTACTAGAATTAAAACCTGAAACACCAGGTTAAATAAAAGTTTAACAATGTATAGGTGAACTAAGATGCAAGTAAAGATATTCAGAGATGAGATGACAGAAAATGTACAGGTTTATCATTTTAAATTTCCGTTTTAAATGTTATGATAGTCATATAATCCAAATTACTTTTATTATTTTCAGTAGTTTTCCATGGACCATAAGGAACATCTGCTAGAACTTCTAAGTCTCTGTCTGGAGATCTGAGCAAAGTAATGGAAACTCTAATATTATAAACCATACCAATAAGTTTGGTGGAGAAATATATCCAGAATGTTACATGATAATTAACATATAATGGTCATTTAATGGATATTTTTTAGAGTTAAATGAAAATGTAATCTGGGTTATCTGATAAGACATCTTGTCAAAAAAGTTTTTATGGAAACAAACTTTTTCTATCAGCCCTACTTACCTGCCAACACCTCCCACACTTTCTCCACCCCCCCCCCGCCAAAACCAACCAACCAACCACATGCCAAGCATGCAATTTGGTTAGGCATGCCCTGACACATAAATGCAAGTCACAAAAATAAATTCCAATCACTTCAACCGTGTTTTCACTAACGTCTTTGGCAAACTCCAGCTGCTGAATCGTTAGCCCTGTTTCCAGATGTGCTTGTACTTTTCTAGGTGTCAATTATATCCACTGCTCGTTCTGTAATGGGAATGAATTTTAACATACATAGCTCATAGGATATGAACAAAAACTCTGTAGCATGACTTATTTGAGGTACACTTACTTATAACCCACATTCTCTGATGTTTGTAGCCACTTTTTAAAAAAGATTTATTTATTTTAGAGAGAGAGAAAGAAAGTGCATGCCCATGCACACATGTCGACAGGGGAGAGGCAGAAGGAGAGGAAGAGAATCTCAAGCAGACTCCCTGCTGAGCACAGAGCCAGACCCTGGCTCTATCTCCCAACGTGGAGCGCATGACCTGAGCCAAAATCAAGAGTCTGACATTCAACCAGCTGAGCCAGCCAGGTGCCGCTTGTAGCCACTTTTGAAGTTAAATGATCATTGTGGGGGAAAATATCTAGAATAGGAACTGAAAGATGAAAATGCCTCCTCTCTAGCTTTGTCCCTCATGCTAGTAAACAATGAATGCTGGGCAAGTCAGTAATTTTTCCAGAACCCACGTTTTCTAATCTGTTAAATGAAGGCAGTGATGGATCATGATAGATAAATAGATAGATAGATAGGGTTATAGAAAGAGGGATTGAGAGAGAATTAAAGTAATACATGCATTTAGTTTTAAAACTCAAATTGTATCATAGGCTCAGATAAAAGCCAATACTTCTCAGCTCTAATCCAACCCCACATAGCATTATCTCCAACTTCTTGAGGCAATAATTTTCAACTGTTTTAGTGTTTTGTTTCAGATACTTAGGACCCAATTTCCAAATGACATACTGAATAATTTTTTTAAAAATTTTCTTTTAATTGAATTGATTTATTTTTAAAAAGTATTTTATTTATTCACTTGATAGAGAAAGAGAGAGACAGACAGAGAGAGCAAGAGCAGGGGGAGAGGCAGAGGGAGAGGGAGAAGCAGGCCCACAACTGAGCTGGGAGCCAGACGTGGGGCTCATGATTCCAGAACCTGGAGATCATGACCTGAGCCCAAGGCAGACACCCAACCATCTGAGCCACCTAAGCATCCCTTTCTTTTAATTTTAAATATTATTCACTGACTTCCCACAATCTGATTAGGATTTAGTTTTCTTATTAAATCCTGCCACCTTTCCTTAGACACACTTCCCCCTCTGTTTAGCTTATTGATATAACTAATGCCCAATGTAAAACTCAATACTTACCATTAACATTATTCATAGTTTAACCATTTCAGGGTTGGGGGGTTAATCCTGCTTCTGTTTTTCATAGATATAGAATCGTCTTTTCAGTTCCTTCACTTTCCACTTAACAATTGTTAATTTATCACCACATTTTTTATTATTATGTATTTTTATTATGTATTTTTTTTCTTAATATCCCTCTTATCATTCTACAGCTGTTTGTTGTCATGTCCTGACTGGAACTGGCTCTTAATATGTTCTTAATACTAATTAATTTGCTTAATACTATCTTCCTAGGTGCTCCTGGCTGGCTCGGTGGGTTGAAGCCTTTGCCTTCGGCTCAGGTCATGATCCCAGGGTCCTGGGATCGAGCCCCAAGACGGGCTTTCTGCTCGGTGGGGAGCCTGCTTCCCCCTCTCTCTCTGCCTGCCTCTCTGCCTACTTGTGATCTCTGTCAAATAAATGAATAAAATCTTTTAAAAAAATACTATCTTCCTGTAGATCATGTTCATCATCATTTCCAGAGTTCTCTTCACCTCTCCTACCTCTAATTCTTGGGGAGTCTCTGCATTTCTACAGCATGGATTTGCTTGATTATTTTTAGTTTTGTCCCTGAAGACACTAAAGCCAAGTGGAGAAACTTAAAGCCCCAATGAATTATGATTTATCCATCTGCCTCCATTTCAGATATCTCTCTGTATACCAAAATCTCACTGTTAATGTTCTTTGTCATCTTCTTGCCAATTTTTTTGTTCTTGTGAATTAAAAACATTTTTCCTCTTTTATTGTAATTTTACTACATTTCAGAAGGGAGCAGATATGTTCAATCTACCATGTGTAACTCGAAGTTAGGGGTAGCTAGGTCACAAAATTATCATGAGAATAAAATCTGGAAGCACCTTGTATACACCCTAAACCTTGCTTACCTACCTGAGATTATTAGAGTGTATTAACACAAGTTCTCTGGGCTTCTTTCATCAGTAGATACTAATGAGATTATTTTAGTAGCAATAAGCCATCTGTCCCTGGCTCTTATCCTCATTCACTGTTATAAAGTCTTATCCCTATCAAATCTCATCCATTTACCTTTGGGACTTTCCCAAACTGGGTAAGATGGCTTACAAAATTTGCTAGAATACATACTAAATACCAGACTCCTTTAGACCCTGGGATATAAATTAGTGAATAACACAAAGATCTATCCCCTCATAGATTTACATTCTAGCAAGGGAAGTCCACCAGATTATAAATAGAATTCAATTTTGTAGTAGAGTAGGTGGTTAGTGCTATGAAAAAAAGTGTATCTGAGACAAAGAGGTGGAAGTGCCAGGATGGGGAGAAGTTGCAATTTTTAAAGTAGAATAATCAGCATGGGTCTCATGAAGAAGGTGACATTGGTACAAAGAATTAAAGGAAGTAAAAGAGTGAAACAATGTTGATATTTGGAGGAAGAGTGTTGCAGACAAAAGAAACAGCAAGTGGGGCCCCTGGGTGGCTCAGTGGGTAAAAGCCTCTGTCTTCAGCTCAGGTCATGATCCCAGGGTCCTGGGATGGAGCCCCACATCGGGCTCTCTGCTCAGCGGGGAGCCTGCTTCCCCCTCTCACTCTGACTTCCTCTCTGCCTACTTGTTATCTATGTCTGTCAAAAAAAAAAAAAAAAAAAAAAAAAAAAAAAAAAAAAAAAAAAAGAAGAAGAAGAAAAGAAAAGAAAGGGGAAAAAAGAAACAGCAAGTACTATGGCCCAAACAGACAGATGCAGGAAGGTTAACACCTGATAGGTCTGATAACAGTGTTCCTGGGACAAATAAGTAAGGGCGAAAGTCATGGCAAAGGAGATCCTACAGGGGCCTGGGACAAGGACTTCAGCATTTCCTCTGAGTGAGGTGGAATGTCACTGGAGTTTAGGTAAGGGACATGATTCTCCTTATGTTTTGAAAATATTGCTGTAGCTACTGTGTTGGAAAGAAAATATATAGAAGGACAAAGCTGCAAGCAAAAGGACCAGTCGAGATACTATTACAGTCATCAGGCAATAACTGGTTGTGAGTGGCTCCTACCAGAAATGTAGTAAGAACTGTTTAGAATCTAGGCTTATTCTGAAGTTAAGAGCTGAGCCAAGCCACTTTCTGACAACAGGGATACAGGAAGAAACACAAAGAGAGGACTCAAGAATGACTCCAAGTTCTTTGGTCTAAGCAACTCAAAAGTTGCTGTTACTGTCGCTGGAAATGAGGAAAGTTTGGAAAAACAAGTTTGCGAAAAGATTAGGAGATAAATTTGGTCAAACTTTCTTAAGAGGTATTTTAAATAAACAAGTGGAGCTGTCAGTTGTTTTGTTTGACAGATTTGTCAGCTGAACACCACTGGCTGTTCTAGCATGGATTTCATTTTCTGGCCCCCCATTGCTCATGGTCACTGCAAAAATGCTGAAACTGTCCCATCGCTACTTCTGGAGTCAGTGTTCTCAACAAGAACATTGATATCTAAGCCAAAGATTCTTATCATAGTTCCCCAAGAAATGCCGAGTCTCCAGGTACCAGAGAAAGACTGTGGGCTCTAGAGCCTACATTTACCATCCAAACAGGAGCCTCCTCCTTCTCCACACTGTGTTATTACACATGCTGCACAGCTTTGGGGTCTCCTTCAGCCTCCATCTACACTTTTTCTCTCCTCAGGCTGAGACAGGCACCTTTTCGAACGGGGACTTTTAATCTCCTTCATTCACCCTTCATCCTTCAACTCTGAGTGCCCCTTGTTCCTACTCTCATCTTGTACCCTAATTCAAATATTCTCTTTCTGGTTTGGGTCTGGACATGTCTGAATCTCCGCTTGGACCATCGTTTAATTATGATAACTCTTATTAACTCCATACGAAGGGAGGGGTCGGATGAAAACAGAGAATAAGGCAGAGAGAGCTGTGATGTGTACTGGAGTGGAATCGTACTTAATGGAGACTACTCCATGCGTTAATGGGAGTGTTGATAGAGAGACAATCACTTGGTTGTATAGCATGAAACAGAACACAGCAATGATACATGAAAAGTCCAGTAATTCACTACTGAAACATCTCCCTGACCGAAATTTTTTCTCTACATTCATTCTCTTGTCTTTTTGCAGACTATATTAAATGTCCTTTTTCAGGCTATATTCATTGATTTCTGAAAATTCACACTAAATAAAACAATTGTTCCTACATTTTAAAAAATGTTTCTAATGTTGTCAGTTGATGATCTGGAGCTATCGGCTTGATTTCAGAATTTCTTCATATGGAGGTGGGGGGTCTAAAGTGCCAAAACATGGAGCAGGACACATTTCAGGGTTTGGAGTTTGAAGGTGAATTCCAACAGTTGGTGTCACAGCCACTTCTGTCCCTAGAAAGAGAAAAATGGGGACTTGTAATCTTTCTAGTCAGCATAAAACAGAAGTACATGAACTGCGTAATAAAATCTGGCATTTCTTGGATCACTGGAGCAACAGAAAATTATTTGTGCCCTTGAGAAAAAATTTACAACCATCGTGCTCTCTCTAAAGTGATAGTTTAGTCACTATAGCAAGGAAATTTGCTCTCATGAACAGATGATATCATCACCGACTAACCCATCAAGAAGCATTTACAATTTAGAGGCCGAAAGTAGGGAGAATGCCCTTTTTGGTAGATTGGAAGACAAGATTCCTGTAAATATTAACAGTATTTTAGCTAATGTTTCCATCATGGGAAAGGCAAATTTCAATAGAAATATTTAAGCATAATGTCTGAACTTCATCATTTCATATTTATGCTCTGCAAACTAAACAAATATAATTAAATAAACATTTCTCTATGAGAAATAGTAAAAATGTTAACTTGTGAAAAGTTTGCATCTAAAATACACACGCACAATAATAGAAAAACCTGATCTGGGGCGCCTGGGTGGCTCAGTGGTTTAAGCCGCTGCCTTCGGCTCAGGTCATGATCTCAGGGTCCTGGGATCGGGTCCCGCATCGGGCTCTCTGCTCGGCAGAGAGCCTGCTTCCCTCTCTCTCTCTCTGCCTGTTTCTCCATCTACTTGTGATTTCTCTCTGTCAAATAAATAAATAAAATCTTTAAAAAAAAGAAAAAAAGAAAAACCTGATCACATTTTTAAAAATGCCTCGAAATAAAAATTTTTACTTTAAGATTATGCACACTATAAGGTACTAAATATCAAAAACAAGCATTTTCTTCCTCAAACAGATCACTTGGAGAAATGATGTACTTATTCCCATAGCTCTTTTGGAAATCTCCTGTTAGTATTTCCTTGAAAGACTGCTATTGCTTTTGAGTTACAAGAACCAACAGTAACATTTCATAGCCACAATCCATATATTTTCCCCTACCTTGGTCTTTGTTTTGAAATGGTTTGATTTTTTTCTTTTCTTTCAAAGATTTTATTTATTATTTCTCTGACAGAGATCACAAGTAGGCAGAGAGGCAGGCAGAGAGAGGGGGAAGCCGGTTCCCTGCCAAGCAAAGAGGCCAACGCGGGGCTCCATCCCAGGGATCATGACCTGAGCTGAAGGCAGAAGCCCTAATCTACTGAGCAACCCAGGTGCCCCGATTGCTTCTTTTCAAAACAATTACTACCATAAATTCTAGTAACAACTCTAAATTCACCTTTAAAGAGGAGTGCCTGGTGTCTCAGTGGGTTAAGCCTCTGACTCTCGGTTTCAGCTCAGGTCATGATCTCAGGGTCCCCTGAAGGGGCTCCACACTCAGTGCGGAGTCTGCTTGAGATTTTCTTCTTTTCCTCTTGCCCCTCTCCCTGCTCACATGCTCTCTCTCTGTCTCTTTCATCAATCAATCAATCAATCAGTCAGTCTTTTAAAAAAATACACCTTTAAAGAGAAAAAAAAAGGCCTTTGAACTAGAACTAGTTCTGTGACTGCTTTTGTATATTAAATGTAATTGGAACATAACTATGCCATTCATTTACACAATGTCCCTTTTTGCACTACAATGGCAGAGAAGAGGAGCTCCCTCATCTTTGGAGTATAGAATGACAGTGAACCTGTCTTAGCATTGTAGGGAAGAGTAAATGAGCCTAAAGATGTCAGGTGTTAGCACAGAGCATGGCACATGGTAAGTGCTCAATAAATGTGATCTATTACTACTATTATACTCTGAAACGAAAGTAGGGGAATGAAATGCTCCCTCTTTCCTTACCTAAAACGAGTCACAGAGTATTTACCTAAAGAACATAAAGTTCAGAGAGGTAACATTTCAGAAACAATCCTAAAATAAGACAGGATCTGGGAGAGGAGAGGGAGAGAGGAGCTGGCATGTGAAGCCTGCTTCTTCTCTGTCCTTGTCTACTCCTCCTTCCCTTCCCCAATCCAGAGCCCTTACATTTCATCATTGATGAAAGATTAGTATTTCTATTTACCTGGAGGTACAAAAAAGGGAAGATTATCTCTGAAATTGTGGAAAAAATGGGGTTAGGAAGATTGGATCTCTGAAAGGCAGCATTATCCAGGAGATCAGCCCCTAAGATGAGTGGCCTCAGGAGGGGTGTCTCCGTGGGAACTCACCTCGCTGGCTTCTCAGGAATGGCATGGGACCTGTTTGCTGCCTTGCTGGGACTAACAGGGCCCAAGTCTGATCTACATAGGATGGAGATGGAGTCAATGTAGATGTTACAGTAATTTATTATTTTTAATGAGGAATATGGACAGATAATGGTGGGGATCTTTTCTTTATGCTCTCAAATTCTCTCTTTCCTAATGAATACTAGATTGTTTTTTCTGCCTCAAGCCTTTTGTCCTCTCACCTACCAGACCCCAAACTTTTTTCTTTTCGTTACCCTTAAATGTTTTATTTTCTCATAAATAAGGGCTTTTACTCAGCTTCACAACCTTATTTTCAATGAAAACCTGTTTTCAGTAAATTCACAAACAAACAAACAAAACGTTTTGTTTATGGTCAACGTTACAACTCCTTTGCCATTACTTATTTTTTCAAATACAGATTTAACACATAAACAAAACTATGAAACTAAAAAACTCAAAACTTTTTTCAAGTCACTTGTATTGTCTCCCTATTCACCCTGTCTCACAGAACCAGATCCTTTAAAGTGAGAGCATTGATTCGGATTTGCGGTATAGATGGGTGTGGAGAATTTTTATGATGTTCTCTTCTTTTCCCACCTCTACGAAAAATCTGCATACAGTCCTTTAAAACATCACTTTCTGTGGCCCAGTGTGTGTTCTCTCCATTTATTAATTTGAGGGGGGAAATACCCTTCAAATCTCCCATTTTCTGTGGACTTCTCAGATAAAAGGGATTCCAAAAGCATCATTAAAATAGTTAAGGTAAGGTAAGGCCATAAGAAAATGTTAAAACAAGAAATACTTGCCCCTAACACAGGTGCTGAGTTATTCTAGAACTGTTAGGGTCTGATGGCTGAGGGAAAGGGCAAGAGGCTCCAGAGACCACTTCACAGATCACCCCACAGAGGAAGGTGTAGGGCATTGAACAGGTCCTTTCTGGGGGTGCAACAGTGATGCTAAGGGAAAACTGGATCCATGAGAGGAGCTGGGAGGTGGGAGGGATGCTGGGTGATAACGGAAGAAGAGAAACTATCTGGGGGCTGGGTCCAGGAAGAGGAGGTGGGACTGAGGCAGAAAAAAGTAACATGACCTTAGGGCTTGCATAGAACAAATCATTATTCATTTCATTCCTCAAAATATCTCCAACCTCCAACTGTAGATTCCTTCTCCTCTCCTCTTCATCCTTCCCCTTTCCCTCCACTTTCCTGGCTTCCTTCTGGTCTCCCTTCTTCTTTCTCTAGCAGTTCTCACTCTTTCTTCTTACCTTCCATGGGGGTATTGGAGGGATTCTTTCCCCCTTTTTGGTGCAGGAGGAACTTCATTGTGACATGCTATGGACATAGAAACATAGATCCCATGAGAGAAGAGGAAAGACTGAGGAATCTGAGTACTAGATCAGCAGAGGACTGTGAAAAGGCCTGCCTACTGGCATACAAGATGCAATGGGAGCCTGGGTATTTGTGTGAGATTCCCAAGGACCTTTCCCAGACAGAAATATCATTGTGCATTGGGAGCGTTGGGCTGGCACACTGTTTATGAGGATCCCAAGCCAAGTGTTTGCCTTTGTCTCTTGAATATTTCTAATCAAGATAATTAACAATCTCAGCCATAATACTGCTGTCTGGTATTGTTAGTGGGAGAAATTTCCCATTTTATATATTTTAACAGCAGTAAATTTTAGTCCATCCCAACTTTCCATATTCCATCAAAATTCTCCTCTTGGCTTGTCACGTGAGGACAGCTTCCATGGGATCCTGAGAGTCAAACCTGGGACCCACCGGTCAAAGAGCAGAGCTATTTCAACTAATAGATTCAGCAGATAGTGGCAATAGCATGAGATAATTTTTGAAGAAATAAAGTAAAGGTCTAGGAAGAACCCCAAGGTTAATAAAGAAAATCTAGTCTAGCCATTAAAATGCTTTAAATGAACCATTTCCTACATTCTGTATTCAGGGGGGAATGTCCTATATTCCCCTTCTTCTCAAAGGGTGGCAGGGAGTCCAGAAACCTTATTTCATATTCTAATGTCACTAGTGTCTTTTAAGTGAGTTCTCATTTTCCTCTCCCTTCTGAACTGTGACAATGAGGAAGATCCTGAGGTACCACCCCACAACCATCAGTGTGGATATGTGAATCTGGTAGAGACTGGACTCAACTCAAAGCTACGAGCGCATACTTTGTGCTCGTAGAGTAGCCAAACTCTAAAGAGACTTTGTCTCTTACCTCCTCTGTAGCCATAAAAAGGTCTTGTCGTGATTCCTTCATTTTCCTTTTGGAGAAAACCTCCTTTTACAGAAATATGAGGCAAGAAGAATCATTTGTCAGGAGAAATGAAAGTATAATGGGGATCCAGTGGGGGAAAGAAATCCAGTCAGGGTTTGGGTTTCAGACTGCCTTAAAATATTGACTCCCTGGAATTTACTTTCAGAAATTGCTAGTCAGGAAGATGTCATTAAAGATCACAGAGAAGGGGGCACCTGGGTGGCTCAGTGGGTTAAGCCTCTGCCTTTGGCTCAGGTCATGATCTCAGGGTCCTGAGATGGAGCCCCACATCGGGCTCTCTGCTCAGCAGGGAGCCTGCTTCCTCCTCTCTCTCTCTGCCTGCCTCTCTGCCTACTTGTGATCTCTGTCTGTCAAAAAATAAATAAAATCTTTAAGAAAAAAAAAGAAAAGAAAAACTTATATGTAGCTAAGATCTATACATTTAGAAAAAAAAAAAAAAAAGAGAGAGAGAGATCACAGAGAATACCACTTCCTCAATTACTCCATTGTATTTTGCTTGGGAGGGGGAAGAACAGGAATGCCAGGAAACACAACTCTGGGAGACTCCTCCACATCTAAAACCATGCAAATGGCTGTTCACTGCCTGTAATGCTCTTCCGAGCATCCCTGAGAAAGGGGGGGAGATGGGTAGTGGGTGGGATAACCTAACACCCAACTCGGCAAGGGAAAAAAAAAAAAAAAAGGAATGGGCAACTGAGCCTCTGGCCCTAGAATGGAAAGTAGCAAACAACAAAAATGAGTTTTGTAATATAACTTGAGCTGGAGGAGAGCTTTACAGTGTCTTGAGCAACATAAGATTCAGAGAGATAGCACTGGCATCAGGAAGGATCCAATGGAAGGAGAAAGGGACTGGGGATTCCAGAGAGCAAAACCTACCTTTGAGGACTCACCTAGTGGAAATGCCTGGAGGTTTGAGATACAGGAGCACTTAGAGGAAAGAGTGAAGTGACCTGCCCCAATTTTCACTGGCTCCTTACCCTTAATAGTTGACAATTTGAAGTGTATTAGTTGACTTGCAGTAAAGATCTATGTGGTATATTCATCCAGCAAAGGGAGAAAAGTATATAACATCTTCTGAGAGGAATAATAGTCACTTTCCCAGGTTGGTATTTAGCAATTAGAAATAATATCTGAGAAGCCCCTAATTTAGTGCCTAATACTTGGTAGATGTGAAATAAATTGTGACTATATTTTTTTAAATAATTCCTTCCCAAGTATATTCTTTTCCTGGCCACAATGACTTCAGGGTGACATAGAGAATGCGATTCTAATGCCGTGCATTTGGTATGATTACATGCAGATTACTGCTGTAATCTATCAGGCTTGACACCTTCTCTCCCAATCATACTTGTTCAGACACATTCAGGCAAATCAAGATCATATGCGAAAATCATCAAGCAGGAAATATAAAAACATCAGAAAAATGGGGATATAACTGTGGCACATACACTGCCTTAAAAATGATAACACGACAACTGGGTAGCTTGCTTACAATTAAGTAGAGAAGTTTTTAATAATTCAAGACAGTCTATTAAAAGAGTCTTCTTCAGAGTACATAAAGGGCTAAGAAGACCAGAGTGAATTGTCCTTAAAAATTCAAGTCAAGTTGGAGGTATCATAATTACATTTATTTGTTAAATGCCTCAAGCTAAATAAATAAAAATAGACCAATGTGACCATGTTGACCCCTTTGACTAATACAATTTATTAGAGTGTCGGTGGCCCTATTTCCTCCTACACTCAATAGAAAGTGTTTGATTTTAGGCGAAAGATGATTTTTTCATTGGGGACTCTAATTATCTTTCTGCAAATAACCATTTCTCAAATTGATATGTGTTTCTTTTGTTAAATAATGACTTTTTAGAATAGCCAATAGTTCATATAATCACTAAATCTTGTGTACCAAGTTTTGATATTAAAACATTTAGGTTTATTTTTACTCCACCTTTTATTTAGCTGTTAGTTTTCCCAGGGCTTTCCCTGTTCTATCCATTGAAAATCGTATGCTGGCCCAAGTTCCTGAAGCGCAGCTGTTAATCTCTACGAAGCCCTCTTGAGGCCTCTATGTATGGTGTACAAGACAGCACCTCAGAGGGAGTTTCATGACAGATGGTTTGGTTGAGAACAATGCTTAACACAAAGAAATAATCTATGACCTGTGATCTCTCAGAAACCAGTAAGTGATAATTGTATTACCTACAGCTAAAGCTGCAGTTACAAATAACTCTAAAGTCTGGCTTCCCTATATTGCTTGTTCTCTCATGCAGACTGGAAAATAATAGGATGGGAGTCATTTTGGAGATGGGAGTTGGAAGCAGGCAGGATCAGGGTGCTGCCCCTGTTTCTGAGGAGAAAGGACATGAGCATTGACACCCACCTGCCCAATTCCAAATATTTCAGGCTATCCAGGCTATCCACTGGTAGCAAACAATCTGGAAAGTGTGGTTCAACGTTATTGCAGGTAAGTGAGGCATGGAGAACTTAGTAAATGACACTATAACAACACCAGGGCAGGACAGTTTGATATCAAAGGCTCGAAGAGGTTATTGTGTACCTTACACCTTACCCCTTACTTGGAGTGACCAGTCCTGTGTATCTCTTCTCTTTTGCATGTTGACTGAGCAAAAGGTTGAGGTTCTATTGCCATACTCAACTATGGGTCATTTCCCTAATTCACATTTTTTTTTTTTCTTTTGAGGTCTCCTTTCTTCTGAAATTTTCTTACTTAGACTCTCTCCCCATGGCATGCTGGGGTCTCCAATAAACCATGTCTTGTTCTCAGTTCACATATTTGCTTTTCAAGAGGTTAGTTCTTCAATTCACCACAAACAATTAGGTTTCAAACAGGAAGTTTAGAAGTGTACAGACAGCTCACCATAAACGGGGTCCAAGTCTCCAACAGCAAAAACAGCCATGGTGCGACTTGGGGATTCCATTCGGGGTCTCCTCAGCCAGCACTGGAGGCAGAAGAACATGACTCCACAGAGAAGAGTCATCAGGAAAATCAGCAGCAAGAACCTGATGCCAAGAAGGAGCAGAGAAGGAGTGAGGTGGAGCATGCAGGGAGCTTAGGAACTCCTGCTGCTTCCTGGAAAGGGGACAAGAGGTCCAGGAGACAGGGTGCAAGAAATCTGTGAGGCCAAACACTTTAAGCAATCCCCCACCACCACTCATATACTGTCATTAAACTTGGAACATTTATGGTGCTCAGAGTGGGTCAATCTTGCCAGGGGATGATGATCATTTCCTCTGGAAATTGAAGGTTATTCCAAGAAACAGTGTCTTTGTCCCTTAATTCATTCATCCATTATTCCTATCTTACAGCCATCCATCCATGCATTCAACTAGTAGTTAAGCAAATGAGGCGGTTTTAGATGTTGGGTGGGGTTGGGGATTTAAAGTAGACGTAGAGGAGACAGGATCTAACCAATTAATTGAGAGAACTTATACTGTTTGGTTTAAAAAATACAGAAGTCATGATGCTGAAGGTGTATAACTACTGTCTAACAGTTTCTGAAGGACAGCTTGTAAAAGGTAGAAGTCTTATTTTGAAGGTTATTAAGAATTTTGAAATCAGTACTGGAGTCATTTAGGGAGATTTCAAAAGGAAAAATAATTATTTCATTGTTAAATTTCTTTAATTTAGGAATAAACTATTCCCAAAACAGTTTAAATTCCCTGTCACAGGAAGTACATTAGTAAACACTAACCAAAAATCAGAATGTGATGTTTCCACATATATTTCATGACCTTTAAAATTTCCTTAACTCTATGTTTTTATGTGCCATTTCTATTATTTAGGAAACAGAGTATATATACATCACCAAAGGTATTATAACAAATTGGGGATATCCTTACCAGATATACCAGTCCCTTGTGTATCGATCTTTATAGTTTATGCACCTGGTGGTAAAAGAAGAAGAGTTAATGCCGGACCTCTGGATGGCCAAAACCTATTCTCTTGGACCATAATATTTGTTCTGACTGTACCTATTTTCCCAGAACAATCATGTACTCACTGTGTGCCAAATGAGCACAATGAACCAAATGGTTGCAGTATGCCCAGTTCATCCGGGACACTGAGAATACAGGTGAGTGTGCAACTGTCACACATAGGCACTTTCACGGTCATAAGGTTTGATTCTAGTTATGACGACAGTTGTGTATTGGGAAGATGGAGACTAACTTCAGGGGTAACATGTCATAAATATTAGGTATGAAATTTCTTTAAAATGCAGATTCACCAGGGAAGGTTTATAATTTCTGTTCATCTTTAACATCTTGGTAGAGAATAGCCAGGCTGCAGACTTGATTAGAGGAAGAAATTGGGAAAAGGGGAAATGACTGAAAGTGGCCACACGTGCCATTTACCAAAGAGTGTGACGTTGATTCTTTCAGTCAGGATGGTCAAACCAATTGAGTGTCTAGGCACAATGCAATCAATCCTGGGATAAGTTTTAAAATGTTTCCTCACATGAAAACAAAGTTCATGGTGTGATTTTCGGGAGGCTTAGCTAACTTAAACCACTTCTGTGCTATTTATCGCAGAGTCCGTCGCTATGCCAGACACCGGGAATGTAGGTGTGCCGATGGACTTTTTTCATACTTTGGTAAATGGGCATTGTCGAAGTATTCTGGGATTAAGCGGTGGAAACCTGTTCATCACAGCCCGGTAAGTCTGTGAGTTGGAGCTGTACTTAATCATGGCTATTTCAGTTTTTGTTAAAATAACACTCAGTTCTTTTCAGCTTGAAAGCACTCATAACTGTCAGCTAATTTATTGCTCCCAGCCTCTCCAAGGAGGCAGTGTGTCATGTTTATTATCGTTCTAGTCGGAAGTGACTTTTTAACATATGTGAAGTGTCAACGTAAAAATTTTACCCCAAACATTTAAGAGGAAAGTTAATCACCCAGGGCATATGCTTTTCGTTTTTTGTGTTGTAGGCTGTGTGTGTGTGTGTGTGTGTGTGTGTGTGTGTATTCACATAAAGACACAGGTGCAAACGGCTGGGGAAATATGGCAGTTGAAGTATAATTTTAGAAAGCATCCTAAGACAAGCAATCATCGATAAAGGATTTTAAAAATAATTAATGAGACACCTTTATAAAGGAATGTTATCCAGTCATCAAGAAGATTCATACTTATCATCAAAAGCCTTGTGAAGTAAAATAACAAAGAGGGCTCAGTTCTACTTTGTATATTCTATTACATAAATGCGATGTTTTCACTAATTAGGTATTTTGTAGTAGTATACTTCTATACACTGAGTTACTAACAATGCTTTCTTCTCTTCAGTTGGGTATCATGAGATGCTTTATCTTTCCCACATTTCCATATTTTTTAAATGTATATCACTTTTATAGTCATAAAAAATTTAAGTATTATATTAAAAAAATATAAATCTTAATCATACAGTATCCCACTGTAGACATAGGGACATTCTCTAGGTGTTTTAGCCCAACAAAAGAGTAGAAGTTTCCTATTTGGGAAATTGAAATGTAAGCACATAATCAGGAGTGTGGATTGCTTCATCTCCCTCCATTAAAAATCTTTGCTTACTCTCTCAACATTTAAGAATAGACTTCATTCTTATCAAAATGTCAATTTTAAAGATTAATTACCTCAATTTGTTTCTCAGTTCTTTAAATTTTAAGCCACTCAGTATTTTTTTTTTTTTTTTGCCAGTGATAACAATTATCCAAATTGAATTACTTCTCTTTCTGATCTTGTGCAATCACTGCGGGAGTTTCTGATATGCAATAAATACAATGGTCAAGACGGAGTTAGCTGAACAAATGCAAAGTGATCATGGGATGTCCAAACTGTAGGCACCTTTGGGAGTGTTTAGTTCACTCAGCAATTTACATACTCTACAACTGAAACCCAGAGTAGAGAAGTTGTGGAGATCACTAGCTGGTCAAAGAATTCAAACCTAATTACAAGTCTTCTGACTCTGTGTGCTTCCCTCCTTTCCCCACCATTATTTCCATGTCTTTCGCAAGATCAATTTTTAAAGATTTGTTTTTTAGTTCTTTTTTTTTTTCTTTTAAGTAGACTCCACACCCAACGTGGGGCTTGAATTCAGAACCCTGAGATCAGGAGACGCATGCTCTACCAACTGAGCCAGCCAGTCAGATGCTCCTTAAACAGATTTTTTTTTTTAATTCTTAAAAAAGTTTTAGAACAATAACAATATTCTAATTGTACAAATTTTAAATGGAAGATATTCAGTGTAGGGAAAATTACATTTTTTAAAGTGAAGTAATTACTGAGAGATTTATATATTATTGGTCAAATTGTGATGATGCCAAAAACAAAAAACATTCAGGAGAAAAGAGAACCAGCTATGAAGCTTAAGGAAGACATTTCTGATCATCAGTGTTCTCTCGAAGCGGTTGCTGAAGGATTTTTTTTTTCTGACCTTAGTGTAAAACTACTGCCCCGAATATTATGGAGATGATTTTTCCTCTATAGAGATGATTAGCCTAGTTGACCTTTATTATTCTTCTCAGCGCTGAGATTCTGTGGACCTAAGTCTAACTACAAATTCCTCAATTTGAAAAATTCGAGAAGAAAACTACAGAATTGCTCCGGTGGCTCCTTCTCTGGATTTACCCAGAACTTCCTGTGCCAGGCATTCTTCTAAACTAGTTATATAATTTCAGAGGGGATTAATTCACTTTCAGATTCGTGATGCTATGAGGTAAGGTCACAATATTATAATCCTTATTGTACAATTGGGAAAATTCGGGCATGAAGTAACTTGCCCAAGATAACAAAGCTGCAAGTGGCCGAGTTGGGGTTCACACCCAAATGGTCTGGCTGTGGAGAATGAGTCTTACTACCATGCAGCCCCACCACTGGGAAGAGGAAAAGCCAGCTCTGACTTCGAATTATTATGGGGGGTACTGCCTGAATGTATTCAATATTCTGTGTTCCAAAATGCTTTAAAAATATTAGAAATACAAAAATAATAGAAATGAGAGCATGGAGGGTATCACACAAAGAGAATATGCTAAGAGTGAGATCAGTTTTTAAATTGAATATAGTAAACCCCATATGAAGAATTTAACCCAACTCGGGATCTGGCTTAAGCTTTCTAGAGGTTAATAGGATGAGAGAGAGACTTGGTTATATAGTATCCTCTAAAATTAACAAAATCATGCAGCATTACTCACCAGATGCACAACTATTCCTGGAGTAGACACTAGAGAAGAATTCAAACTATTGGGCTTTATGAAGAGAATTCTGTTGGCAACGGGGACAACATTTTTCCTATGCTCTTAGAATAAACGGAATAACAAATATCATGGATCTTTTTCTTTTTTAAATCATCCCTTAACGTAGGCAAAAGTGCATTTAGCTATAACAATCTGGGAGAGAGATGGGTGCTGTATCATATCACCTGGAGATTGGTGGCTTGACCTCATTAATCCAAGGTAAATTGTATAGTATCTAGAAGAATAGATGAACCATATATCCTCAGGTATTTCACCCAGTGTATAATTTCATTTAACATTGGACATACAATACGGCTTTATGGTGCAAATTTGTAATATATATATAGTGATATAGTAGTACATATAATATTCATGTATGTATGGTACATATACATACTTCGTAGTGTAAAATTCTGGTTCAGGAGTCGGTCCTGGGTCCAAATCCAAACTCTGCTTTTTACTTGCTTACTCTCAAGCAAAACGTTTAACTTCCTCGAGTCAGGTAAGTTGGTGAGATATCCAGAATCTATTAATGCAATTAATTGGCAAAATCTTGTGGATGTATGATCATATTTATGATTTGTAAGTTACTCTACTTATGAATGTATATGTGTATCAGTGTATCAGTGTACTTGCTTATTTTGGGGAGGGAAAAGGATTAGGCTGTAATGGAGAGGCTCTATCTAGTTTTTTTCATATACTAAATTACCTATAATATTTAAATGTTATACAAAGACAGCCTAGCAATGCACTGTTCATACTAAGGAAAAGCCATTATAAAAATAAATTGAGTAGTTCAGATCAGAAAAAATAGTTTGGGTTTGAAAAAAAAAATTAAGAAAACTAATTATCTCTCAAATACCTTGTAGTGGCAAAAGATTTGGCATCTATCTTCGGTACAAATACTTACCTAATATCACCTCTCTGCAATACCAGCTACTTTCTTGCCCTCTCTTTTTATTTTCTGCTAGGCAGAAAATAAATTTATAATGCTAGGCATTATATTTGAGGTGGTCTCTTCTTTTCACTCAAAAGCAGTGGTATTAATGACAAACACAGTAGACACTTGTATGCAAAGTGAGGTAGCTAAACAAAGAATCGTACTTCAGAACTAGCTGAAGCCCTGCAATACTTTGCTACTGTCTTTGGGTCTCAGTTTCTTCCCCTAAAAGGGAGACCAGTAGCCTCAGTGACTGGAAAGTCTGCTTATCAAGGTCATCTGTAGTGTATTTTCCTGTTCTACTGATCAAAGAATGAGATTCAACATTTATGATCATATTGATTGAATAATGAGATTCAACATTTATGACCTTTTCCAGTTATAAATTTCTGTATTCTATTATGCTGGGTCAAAGATAGGAGATGACTGGGCAAGATGAGACAGCTAGGAGGTCCAGAGTTAGGTAAGTACATCAGGCATGAAAAATTCCATCATGTTATAAACACCAGAAGACAGAAAAAGGGGAGTCCAAAATCAACACAAAGAAAGAGCAATGGAGAGCCAGCCATGCCAGAGCTGGAAGAAGAGCACAGACATAAAGCACAGATGATCAATAATGAGATGATCCACCAAAGCAGGTGAATGGTTCCAGGGCCAAGGAAGGCATTCCACACAGCATGGCCTCTTCATCTGGAGGCAGCGCCCAGGCCATGAGACTTTGGCCTTGAGGGTGACAGGTAGTAATAATTGAAAAGAGCCACCTGGTCATCAGGGCTGCACCGAGAAGGCTGTGCTTGGCAGACATGCTTTTCTGACACTTGCATTAAGTCACAGTGCATTACAGCTCTTATTAATCATCATCAGCATTATTAATGGCACCTTCTCCCCAAGTCCGGAATAGAATTCTGGGAACCATTAAGTTGACGGTCCCAAAAGTGAGAAAATTGAGTCAGTTATTCACATAATGCATATCAAATGCATTTTAAATATAAGCAACTTTGTCAGTTGGCTTATATTTAAAACTGAATACCCAGAAAATGGTGGCCCACCAACACTGTGACTTCCAAGTGGGGCTGCAGATGAAGATGACATCTTTGTGAGCCTGAAGAACCCTTGCTACCACTCTGGTGGAGAATACAGTAAGCAAAAATACCTAGAAATCAATGAGGCTCCTTATATTTGCCAAAGTTAATCATAATGAAAGTGCCTCTTTTCCTGCTTTTAGAAAAATTGGGCCATTTGCATTTAAAAACAATTTGCTCTTACTTTTCTTCCATGATTACAATCATCATTTGAGACTCATTTGGGGCTTCTCAAATGACGTGAGCCTTTTTTTATTCTTTGAATTTTTGAAAATGCTAAATAAAAACATGAAGTTTCTTGCTATTTACTTACATTTCATTTTCTTCACATGGTGGGTCCGAGAACACCAACTGAAACACATGTTTAGAACAATAAAATCCAAACATCTCATCAGTCTAATCCTTTACTACAAACAGCGCTTAGAGACAATGTGGGTTTATATCATTCCGTTTGTTTTTTTAATTAAAAGCTCCATAGCAGAGTCCATTATTGGTGCACAGAATTTTAATTGAAAAAAAAATCTCCCGGTAGATTCTCTAGCTCAGCGGTGACAGGAAATACACATTATGAGCCAGATTCCTATCCAACAGTAGACGGATGTGAAAATGCCTTTTGTTCTTTCTATAGGCAGATATTGTTTGCTCTAAAGACCTTCCTTGCACCTTGCATTTTTTTGTTTTCACATTTTAGCTGGAGGAAGAAAGTTCATTATTTGCGGAGTATTATTTTCACACAAAGAAATCAAGTTCCCTACGTGAAAACAGAAGTCCATCCCATTAGCATTAATGGGTGTTAAATACATGCATGAAGGAGTGACTTTAACTAGCTCCAAGGGGGGAAGGTCCATTTAAAATTACAGGACAGTCCTGTTGAGATTTACATGTCTGTCTTCACCAAAGAAGGGAGAAAAGATAATAAACTTGTTTGCTTTGTTTTAAATGACCCAAACCATCAGCATTTCAATGTAATTATCCTAGTTCTTCGTGTTGAGCCTTACCAGTTAAAATAACATATCACAGAGGAAAGAAAGAAAGTACTCTGTTCTAGAGGTTTGGTTTGCAGGTTTGTTTTTCCCTTAACTGAGACACTTTCCGGGGACAATGAGAAAACCTTTACATGTCATTCGTATGTGGCTCTTAAACTTGGGTTAATGAGATCAGTGAAGTATTTATTATCCTAGCGTATGCCATGCAAATATGAATACAAGTAAGAAGTTACAAAATTTAAAATGATAAGCCCAGGGATTTTTGTGAAATATATCTCTTTTCCCTCCTTTAATCCCAAATGCATCTTCTTCAGCACCTTATATTTTACTCCACCAAGTTTATCTAGGCAAAGAGATTTGTCGAGTTGCAGATGGAGCCACGAATTGGCCATCAGAGAGCATGGTAATGAACAATTTATAAGCCCAGAAAATGAGTTGCACTCTCTTTTGCTCGAATGCTGCAAATAGATTTGCATACTAACAGAGAGGAAAATGAACATTCAAATTTTGTCCATAAAGAAAGTTTATTTATGAGTAGACGAAATCATTAGGGATCCAGCTTAACAGATAAATAAAGTCCGCATTTCACTTTCAAGTCACTCCCTAGTCTCCTGTGCTGCGCCCCCCCTAGCGAGGAGTCCATAGCCATCCATTATTTTTACCTCACTGCTGATGGTGTTAGCTGATGGACTTCGCGGTTATCAGGAAATGACGAGCAGGACTGAAATCTTTCAGATACATTGCATTCAAGTAACACAGATACAGAGATGCAGGTATTAGTCTGAATGAGATGCTCAAAAAAGCAGAGGAACCAAAATAAACTCTAAGATGGGTCTGTCTGTGTTGCTCAGCACTGAGAGATGGGGAAGCCTCAAGGATGGTTGTAGGCAACAGTAAACATGTCTTCAATTAATCCTGCCACAGCATTTGGACATATCAGCAGCAATTTTTATTAAAAAAAAAAAATGCACAGCCTAGCAAAGTTAAGCAAAGATTACATTGTGTCATATTACTTCAATGGCAGTAGAACTAATAAAGAAGAAATAAGACTAATGACATGGACCATTTCGTCTTCTGTATTTCTGACCAATAAATATAAGCTGGTGGTAACACCGTCTTAGAGGAAATCTTTTAAATGTGAGAGTAGTTAAGTTACCCAACAATCAAATCTAGAACAAATCAGGTTCTTAGAGTACCCCTGAAAATCTTTTCCCAGAAAGAGAGATGGTTACCTGGAAGAGTGGCAAACACGAGGTTCCTGCTTTTGAGATCACTGAAGTAAAACTAAAAGGTCTGGGTCCCAACATACTTAAGGAACGAGCTGCTCAAAGCCAGTGGTTGGGCTTCTGTATGCATCTCCCTCTTTCCCTGGAACTCGTTAGCCTCTAAGTTATGCTTCTCACCGGAGCGCTCATTAAGGATGCCCCTTGTGACTTTTAATGTGCACACTGGGGGGCAGGCGTGTTGGGTGCATGCTCACAGGTACTCAGAGTTCAAGGAATTTCAGTGTAAGGTCAGAGCCCTGGTACTGTTTGTCAAGCCCTCAGAAGTCAGGGTTATACATGCTGACCTGCAAAACACTAGCTGGCTGCTTAACTAACCTAGGGCATTCAAGAGCATGTTTTATTCTAGGTCATTTCTGGGATTTATACAGTATCTGGCACTGGGAATGTTTAATTTTCTTCCCTTTGTTGGTCCTTTTACCTCTTCTTTTCCTACACATCATTTTCAGTCCCAGGTGTAACTCAACATTGGGCATAAAGCTTTCCTTGTCTCATGATGATCGCGCCCTACTTTTAAACAGTGCATATTTCAATGTTGGATGAAACAACTCAAACACGACAGGCCAAATAAACAAACAAACAAATAAATAAAAGCTTGCAAAATGTCTAGGGAGTTTCTAAAAAAGGATAATTAAGAGGCACAAATTTAATTTGTATTAAAACATTAGAAAAGTATAGAAGTTTACAAAAACTGGTATGGATGCATATAAACAGTAAGATAAATATAACGGAATAGAATTCAGAAACAGATTGAAATAAACAAAGATTTCAGTTTTCATTTCAAGCTAGTGAGGAATAGACATTATTTAAGGAATGATGAAGAACTGAGTGGTTAGGTGGAAAGAATGGAGCAAATGGCTTGTAAGGTGCTTAACCATACTCATAATAAGATACATATTGCTTGCAATTATAATCAGAATGGCAAGTTGATAAAAAGGATAATAGAGCAAAGAGAGAGAGCTATGGGGAGGTAAGTCCTCTCTTACATGGTTGGGAAAACTGTACAGCCTCTTGGGAAGACAATTAGACAATACCTATTAACCTAAAAACTGAATATATCTGTTGCTCAGGAATTCTTCCAGGAATAAATCCTACAGATACTATTACAAGTAGCACAAATTATTACATGCAATGATGTTCACACGGCATTGTTGGTAATAAAATATCAGAAAGAGCACATGTCCATCAAAATGGGGCTTCTTACATAAATACAAAAGGATTATATCTGTTCAACAAAATACTAAGCAGCTGTTCAAAAAGGCATAACAGCAGGTCTGGCTGGCTCAATTGATAGAGCCTGCAACTCTTGATCTCAGGGTTGGGAGTTCAAGCCCCATACTGGATGTAGAACTTACTGAAAATACATAGATAGATATCTAGATATCTAGATAGATAGGTCGATGATAGAAAGGGAGGTGGAATAGGTGCAGCTACTGACAAGGAAATACCTCTAAGAGTCATCATTAAGTGGGGCACCTGGGTCGCTCAGTCTTTAAGCATCTTCCTTCAGCTCAGGTCATGATCCCAGGGTTCTGGGATCCAGCCCAGCATTGGGCTCCCTGCTCAGCAGGAAGCCTGCTTCTCCTTTTCTCATTCCTTCTGCTTGTGTTCCCTCTCTTGCTGCGTCTCTCTCTGTCAAATAAATAAGATCTTAAAAAAAAAAAAAAGAGTTATCATTAAGTATAAGGGACAAATTGTGGGACACTGTGTACACCCTGCTGGTTTTTATGTAATAATCAGGGAAATACAGCTATGGTGTCTTCCCTCTCTATGAAACATACACACATATACTCATATATGCACAAGATATCTCTGCTTAAAACTATTAACAGTGATTTTCTCTGTATAAGGGAAATGAGAGTCTGAGGAAACATGAGTAGGAGGGAAATTTATTTTTCACAGCTTCTTGTATGTTTGATTTTATTCTTAATTCTTTCATTTAATCATCTTGTACATACATACATTTCCAAGGGTCAATTTTGAAGCCAATCATCCAGAATTCAGAACAAGCACGTGGTGGTTCAAGTCCCAGCATAGTTCACCACATCCAAATCAAAGGATAATACATGACTTAATTTATGATGGCTTACCTAGATTGCACTAGAAACAAATCAGCAGTGTCAGTTACCTAAACTACTGCTCTGAACTGGCCGTTAAGGTATGTGGATTAGTTGAGAGGCATCTGGACGGGCTGTGTGGAGGCCTCAGTCTGTTTAGTATGCAGTCACAGACACAGCCATGAATTACAAAGCAGAGGAAGGGCTTGGTGCCAATGCCAACAGGAGATAAGTAAACCCAGCCTACAGTATTATTTGTCCCTAGGACACCCTCCATTTTAAGTGTCTCTGAAGCCTGTAATTAAACAGAAGGAAAAATAGGCTCTTCACTGGTGAACTTATTTATTAGGCGGTCAGAAGTCTGACTTCCGTCAGTGGAGTCAATGATCTTAAGAAATCCTGGGAAGGGGAAGGAAAGCCGGAAGACTAGAAAAGAGATGGAGTGGAAACAAGGACAACATGTTTGATTTAGCTTTGGAAATTGGAGCTATGACCAGCCGGATACATAGATTAAATAATTCTTGTGAAAACAAATACATGATTTTGCAGCAGGTGGCTGACTAGGACTATGGGAGCTGATTGGAGGTGGACTCTATACTAACAGTAATACTGCAAACGCCACAACTATACTTGGTGCTAAAATAAAAACTCATATTCATTGCCACCCCTCTTTTTCCAGACTGCTATTTATCTGTTAGCTTCTGTGACTTTTTTATACCACTTCCAAAAGGCCAACATGCTGGCTTCTGCCTAAGAGCCCAGTTTCTGTTGTGCCTTCCCTTCTCAGCATTATGACAGTTTGAAGGTCTTAGAAAAAGAAGTCTGCCCATGGATGTCCTTTTACCTGTATAAATTTTAAAATTTTATTCTGAGATAATTGTAGATTCCCATACAGTTTTAAGAAGTAAAACAGAGGTCTTAAATACCCTTTGCCCAGTTTTCTCCACTGGTAACATCTTGCCTTATACAATATCACAACCAGGAAACAGATAATGATACAATCCACTGCCTGCCTGGGGTTTGTCATTCATGTTTTATGATCTAAAAGTTGTGATTAATCCAGTATTTTTTTCCAAATGGATGCTTATGTGTGTGAATGGTAATGAATTGACATCACTGAGAAGTCAGCTTGAAGATAGATGTCTGTTGTAAAATGATCTCTTAAGTCATTAAAATACTATGGACTTCTTATGTTTGAATATAAGGGTGGAAAGAAGAAAAACTCTTTGAAAGACTCAGGAACAAGGACAGGAAAAAGGAGAATGAGTATATATTATATGAGATCATACTCACAATATTTACTGAGTACTTGGATGTTGAACTCTATAAATCATTATCTTTGTAACAAAAGAATGGATAGATGTATGTTCAATGGTACAGTGCTGGTCATTTACCCAAACTTTCTCCTGAGCTGGGTAGTAGAAGAAAGTAAATCCTGCAGGAAAGGATGGTCATGAGGTGATATGAAACTATTATCTGGATTTGTAGCCTGGCAGAAGTCCAAATTCCCTGAAGCTCTAAAGTTCTATCGATATTTGTCCTTAAAGGTCATGGCATGCAGGTGTTCAAAAAAATCTAAGGACCCAAATTCAAGGGATTAAGTAAGAGTAAACAGAAGTTATGAAAAGAAGTGGGCAATGCATAAAGGAAAGTCCAAAGAAAAAGGAAGGAGGCATCAATCACTCTCTTAGAAATTAATGGAGCAGGAGAAAGTTCTAGAAGTCAGAAGCCCTGGGCTGAGGTCACCACTTTGCACTTACCAGAAGTGTAACGATAAAACATTTATCTTCTCTTAAAGCTGTATTTCCTAAGAAATAATGATAATAATATTTGTCTCTTTCACATAATTTTTTTAAAGATCAACTTGAAAATACCAATATGAAATCAGACCAGGCATAGACATAAGGAATTGAGTAATGGAGCATCATAGAATAAAATAAATTCCAAAATCCATTCAGCTCCTGGAAACTATGGGATCCAGGGTTATGTAAGGAGGACCTCAAATGAGGCAGCACTTCTGCCTGTCAGATTTCATTTTCTTCTTCTCCCCACTGAGAAGAAATACTGATCACATTGCTAAATCAACGGTCAATTTTCAGTCTTTATCTCATTTGTCCTAATTGGCAACATTTGACATAGGCAATCATTTCTTCCTTTAAACACTTTCTTCACCTGGCTTCCAGAACAATACATTTCCTGATTTGTTTCCCATTTTATTGACTGTCTCTCTCCATCTCCTTTGATGATTTTTCCTTGTCTATCCAGACTTGACATGTTTGAGATTCCCTAAGGCTAAACCTCAGAGCTCTGTCTTTTCTATTTACATGCATAATTTCAGGAAACTCATTCAGTTTCAGAGATTATCAGCCACAAACTGAGGACTCCAGATGTCTTCCCTGAATTTGTATAACCAACTGCCAACTCCACATCAACATTTGGGTCTTGACTACATTTCTGCAAGTAGACTTGCCCCAAATCTATCTTCTGATTTTCCTCCCCTTCCCTCTACTCTTTCATTCCCACTCATCTTTCCTGTATCAGTACGTTACAACTGTTTCCTTTTGGTTGTTCAGGCTAAAAAGATATGTTTTTAAAGATTTTATTTATTTATTTGACAGACAGAGCTCACAAGTAGGCAGAGGCAGGCAGAGAGAGAGGAGGAAGCAGACTCCCCGCTGAGCAGAGAGCCCCATGATGCGAGGCTTGATCCCAGGACCCTGGGATCATGACCTGAGCCGAAGACAGAGGCTTTAACCCACTGAACCACCCAGGTTCCCCCAGGCTAAAAAGATTTGAAAACACTTTTTAGTTCTTTCTTACCCTCTCTAATTAATCAGCAAATCTTGTAGTCTCTGCTTTCAAGATATGTGCAGACCTCTGCTGCTTTCATTACATTCTCCAGCAACTTTTTACTGAAATTACTATCACCTACCACCTGAATTATTTCAATCGCTTTCTAGTAGATTCTTATTTCTTTCTGTTTTTACACTTACCTGTGTACCACCTACTCTTGATACAGCAACCGCAGCGATGTTCTTAACTTTAAGTTGGATGCTGTCACTCATTCTTCTGCACACAACTCTTGAGTGGCTTCTTATTTCCCTCAAAGTGAAAAAAAGAAGTCCATGCAATAATTTACAAAACCTCACGAGGCCTGTTCTCTGTTCTCTTTCTGGTCTCATCTTCTACGGGTCTCCTCTTGCCTCACTCTGTTCCCAGCACACTGCACCGGACAGGATTTTCCTTAAACTTCCCAGGCATTCTCCTGCCTCGGGGTCTTTGCAATAGTGCTTCCCTCAGTCTTTAAGGAATGTCTCTCATTTGCCCATATGGCTTCCTTTCTCACCTCCTTAAACTCTTGGCTCAAATGCCACATTTTTATTGAGGCTTTCCCTGACCACTGTATCCGATACTATGACAACCTCATCCACAGCCAGCACTCCCTTTCTACTCTTTCTGTAATTTATGTTTCCCGAAGAATTTTTGGAAAGGCCTATTTGTCATGCTATTGGTTCTCTCCCTCACCTGAAGAGAAACCATCGTGAGCAAATGTAATGGAACTAACATGAGTTCACTGAGTGGTGGTTACAGGTAGAGACTACACCATGGAAGAGTTGTCACACAAAGGGAACTTGATTTGCGGCAGAAAAGGAGATCCTGAGGATACTTTCCAAAGGCATGTCTTTTTGAGTAGGGGTGAGTGGGGTCCATTTATTTAGGGTTAGGATAAAATATTCAGAAAGGAGAGCTTTGTCATCACATGTAAAGCAGACACAAGGTTGTCTGGACTTACTTAGAAAACGTGCCTTTACGTGCGACCTATGTTATATTAATGAAGTGTGTGCTCCTCCTAGGGCAGAGACTTTAACATTGTAATAAAGCAGAAGTTAACTGTGGACAGAGGAAGGTCTACGGCTGTTCTCCGAGAGCTGGTACCAACTGGATTGGGCCCTGGGTTCCTTATTTCTGGTAAGGAATGCAGGGCCTTGCTTGCTTTTCAAGCAGCCCAGGGAGTTTTTACCACAGATTTATTGTCTCTGATGTGGTTTGGCTAGAGATTTGTTAGTTTGTGTATTTCCTTTGTTCCTTTAAAATCCTGAACTATGGAGGTTTTTGCATTTCTTTGTAATTTGGACACCTTCTAGAAAGTTCTGCAAGAAGTATGCTTGGACAAGAAGAGCTGGTAGCGCCTGGATTACAGAAAGTACTTGGCGGTGGGGTGGGGCCACAAAAATCACATCTTTTATATCAAGAGAGCTATATAAAAAAAAAAAAAAAGAAAAGTGAGAGAGAGCTATATCAGGTCTTTCTTTTACTGGGGATCCATAACTCTTTCTGCTTACAGGAAGGGAAATTTGCCTATTGCTGTTTTGTTCGCTCTGTCTCCCTAGTACCTAAACAACAGCACCTTTCACATGGTAAGCACACAATACATATGTGTTAAATAAATGAGCTAAATGGTTGATTAAGTAATGAATGAGCCAGCTTAGTCCCAAACGGCTGGCTGACCTGAGAGCAAGCTACTTGTGGGAGGAGAGGGAACAGACATTCTTCGACAGTGAAGGCACCCTCCAGATTGTAGGAGAGGTGGGAAAAAAAATAAGCACAAACCAAAAGGCGTTTTTGCGGGAATTTAACTGACCAAGCTAGGGTCACATGACTATAAAAAGGTATTAGCCAGGAAAAAAAAAATGCAGAGGGGGAAAAGAAAATCAGAATTTCTATAAATGCCCTGTTGTTGCATGAATCTAAGTTCAACTTGGAGAGATAATGTCTCCACAGCTTTTTGAATGGAAAAAAACTTGACATTGGTTTGTTCTACATTCATTATTAGATTGTACCAGCAACTAAGAGGCCATGTCTGAAATGGACCATTAAATATAGTCCTTTGCAGATTTAACACAAATTATATCACTCTGAAAAGTGCTTTGACATAACTTGGAGTTAAACATTTGCTGTAAGTGCCACTGTTTATGGTAATAATTGACAAACCATGCTTAGGTTAGATGTGAGTAAGAGTTGTTTTATTAACCGGTAACATTATTGAATTCTTGAATATTGCAAATTCTGGTCGTGTTTTAAAAACAATTGGATAAACATTGCAGTTGCTAAATAGGTGAGTTTATTGCTTTGTAAATGTAATGTGATAGATATTAAACTGTACATCTCAGTTTCTTTCACCAACTTCAGTGGAATTTTTTTTTCTTGTCAGATATTAAAAGTTTAGGACTCTAACTTCCAAATTTGATTTTTAAAAAACATTGCTCAAAACTTTGTGAATGCATGAGGAATAGTCTTTGTTTTCCTTTCAAATTGTAACTGGACTGTGAGTTTGCTCCTTGGTGAGTCACAGATCCTAGATGGAGTAGTCACACCAAAAAAAAAAAAAAAAAAAAAAAAAAAAAACAACTTTATTTGCAGCAAATAAGGAGACCACACAGAGTAGCTTCCAAAGTTGTGACTCTTCTGAGAGGCTGAATGGGTACCTTTTATTTAGGGTTTTGAGTATTTAGATAGTGAAGTCTTGTCATCCTCGGTAGAGGCAGGTGTTAGGTCCACAAGCATCTTAAGGAAACATGCCTGTACTAGGTTGTATGTTATATAAATGAGGCTGAGTCTCCTTCTTGGGTGGAGGTTTTATTTTAATATTATAATGAAGTAAAGGCAATTGCTGAGGTAAAGGCAGTCCAGGGGGTCCCTTCACAGTCTATGTGCAGATGGAAGTCAGAGGTTTATCTCAGAGGTTCTGGGTGGTCTGGGATGGTGGAGGTCTGGTTAGGGCAGTCGCCATCATCTGAGGCATGGTTTTGGGTTTCATTTGCTTGTGTTAACAGGTAAGCCAGAAAGAAGAGTTAAAGGAAAAATGTAAGACAAAGTTTAGTGAATACAAGCAAGTGGGCAAAAGGTCTAGTCTTGGGATCCAGATGGTAACAGTGTCTCATATTACTTACCTCCCTACCTTCATTTTGGGGTGCTTGGTTTTCTCTCTTTTCACATAAGGATTGGAGACAATGCCTCTTTTAAAAGAATTATCAAAAAATAGTTTGAAATGTTGTGTTATTTTAAATCCAGAAAAGGTAATAGGAAAATTCAGAGTTTATCAGTTTTGCTCACTTTGTTGTTGCCATGACAGTTGGTAAAAGTCAAATGTGTCTTGCTAGCCCCAGTTATCTATGTGGAAATTAGCTTGATTTTGTTTATAAAAAGGATACATGTTCTAGGGAATTTATTTTATTTTGATACCCTGCACTGACCAAAATAGCCCTAACTTTGTGATCCATGGAGATTCCTAACTATAGCTACTAGTTACTAAGTCTCTGCCACAGGCCTAAGCAATTTACAAACATTGATTCACTTAAAAAATAAAGTATTTTCATGTAAAATCATTCCATTTTACACATGAAAAAGTAAAGCTATGGAGCTTATGTAACTTGCCAAAGTTCACACAGCTAGGAAGTAAAAGAGATAGAATAGACAACTGTAAGCACCAGCAGTATTTATACACAAATGCTCTTCTTCTTTTAACCTCTAGTTATTGCCTTCTAAACATGGGTACAGTTATCATCCTGTTATTTAGGAAAATCAGCAATGGTCACTTACATAAGATTTACTTCCAAAGAACTTCCTTGGTACCCAATGTGTACTAGATAACCGGGATAAAGAGATGAAGTTTCTAGTCTATTTCTCATCTGTAACACAGGCTGATTGGAACAGGTTTCTTTGGTAACTGTCTAAAGAAAATGCTCTTGGAATTTATAGACATAGCAATTATTTTCACATTGGAAAGAGCTGAAAACAATGACTGTCTACCCCAAATCTTTGCCTCCCTCCTTGTAACACTGGCTTTATTGAACTTTTCATTCCTGTCCCATCCCCATGGATGGCTGGACAATTTGTGACATCCACTCATTAATCTCATTAATGATTAGTATGTGACTCAGGTATAGACAATGAGACATGAAAAGCAATATGCTATAGAGGATATGGATTATAGGAAACACTTCTCCACACTTATAAAATATTAATCCAAGAACAATAAAACCTTTCTGACTTTGGATGTTTTGTGTTTGAAAAATCATGTCCAATTTATAGCAGATTTCATGGAAAAGACAATATTGGAGATAGATTGGGAAGTATGCATAGAGGTAAATAGTACAGGGTATCTCAGTAGAAATAACAGAGTGGACAGATTTTTGTAGTCAAGATTGGGTAAGATACAGTTGGGGATTGACAACCAGAGACTCCAGTAGGGCTAGAACCAGGATGTGGGGCCAGATCATGGAGGCCTTAAATATTAAAGAGACTAGTCAAATTTTTACCTTCAGGAAATATAACTGCTTAGAAGATTTTTGAGCAAGACAACACCATGATCAGTATCTCATCTAGAGATGACTCTGGCTGGAGAAAATGTCAACTGAATTGTTTGTGATTATTAACATCTAGATCCAGAAAATGGCTACATGTACTTAGCATCTTATTAATAATTAATCATGTGTTTAATTAGCTTTGATTCAGAAGTTAGGCAGGCTAATAATTAATCAGATTCCTAACAGGATGAAAATAATTTAGACTATAAATGTACAAAATGTACCAAAATGTCAAAGAAGCAAAATATTCATTTTCCTATCGTGTAATTTTGCCAGAAATTCTCTAGAATGAGGAATGTGAAAGAAAATGAAAGATTGACTACTGCATGCCCTAGGGAACAATTTATGCTCCACGGAGTCTGCATTCCACTGTGGCTGAGGAAAGGAGCACTTTATCTTTATAATTTAGACTATAATTTGGTTGTGATAGGGTGACACTAAGTGGCTGAAAAGGGAAAGGCTTAGTCAATAGAAATCAAAATAAGAACAAAAACTTGCGCTTGTGGTGACATTTATGACTCCCAAGCAACAACATGAGGAAATTATACTCATAGTAACTTGGAATCATTAAAAAAAATCAACAACTAGCAATTTCTTTCCTTCTAAGGAGCTTAAGATCCTTACAAATGGATGATAAAAGCCAACAGAAATTGAATCATCAAAGCCGGATTGTTAAATAAGATATTTTCTTTCAAAATAAAATAAATTTAAAAAAAAAAATAAATAAATAAATAAATAAATTCCCTATTGAACTTCTTGATTCAGAGGTATGTTTATTACAAGACTTTTTTTTTTCCTTTTTTGGTGTTATCGATAACAATAATAACAACAATCATAAAATAGCATTTTGCTGTTCAGTCTATAAAATGGACTTTCAATGCAATATTGCTGAGTACCTTTACTCAAAATTATTCAAATAAGTGTATACATAATACTTAACTAAAATATTGCTTTTGGACCCCTTTAAGAAATATCTATGGGAAGGTGGAAAGGAACATATTTCCTCTGGCACAGTCAATTTGTGTTATTTTCAGGAAATTCTTAGTGTTTATAGAACTGATTTTTTTAAAAGCATCTACATTTCTGTTCACTGAAAATTAAAAAGACTTCCTAGTCCAATATTCATTATTTATTTATTTATTTATTTATTTATTTATTCTATCATTTTTTCATCTAGTAAATACCTGACTGCACTAAATAAAATTATCACTTTTATTGGGTAAATATGGCTAAATATTAGCAATTACATGTTATCAATTCACTGTTTAGTAAGCACTTCTGGATAATGGTGATAGATATATGGCATCTTTCTGGAGTTCTGATCCTCTGACATGTGACAAAAGCATTCTAGTACTAACAACCCCACTGGGGCAGTCCACTTTTTGTTTGGATATTTCTAGCAAAATGCAGAATTTTTTTTTCCCCTAAGTTAAGCTGAGATCTTTTTTTCTGAACCTTCTACACATTGGTTCTACTTCTGACTTTTGAACTCCCCACCCACACAAAAACTATTCCATTTTATGTATCATTAGTCTGTGGATATCAGAAAACCAACTTTGCATTTATTTCTGCTTCTGTCTTGTGGTTTTCTCTTCTCTAGAAGAAACATTTTGGTTACTTCCTCTGAAATGTGATGATCCCAAATTGACATTGGAAAATGGCTGCTGCATCTTCTCATTGTGTTTCCCTTCTAGCTTCTGTAATATCCTTACTTCTCTTCTGGCTTTCTTCTTGCCTTTCAGAATCTCCTTACTTTTCTCTGGATTTTTTTTTTTTTAATACTAACCCCTTCAATATCAGTGTTCCTGGGAGCCCATCTTTAGCCCTTGCCTTGTTCATTAAAGGGGCCCTGGGTACAGTACCCTGTCTTTTGACTTCAACTATCATCCACAAACTAAATGCTTCCAGCTCTAGCAGAAAACTCTGAAGTGCAGACCTTTATATTTGACTGCCTCATAGATGTCTCTACCTGGAAGTTCTATCTATAGTTCCAGATGGACAGATCCACTCTTACTGTATCCACAATACATCATCTTCTATCGAGCTGTTATTTATTCTGAATTGTCTCCATACATTCCATTACTAGAGGCAGAAATAGATGTCCTCAGATACCATAATTCTCATTCCTTGCTTGTCTCCCTCTCTCCCTCTCCCACACATAAGAGGTGACAAAGTTATAGTAAAACTGTTCTTCTTACTCTCTTTAATGCATCTACTCTTGGATTTTTTCCTACACGAGAGCTAGAACCTATCAGCCAGACTCCTATGCTCCCATAAAGTTATTCGCATCTTTTACAATTGGTGTTTCTGTGGGCGTTTGAGGACTAGAATCTCCTATTTTACCTAATCACTCTGTTGTTTGATTTTTGAATGTTATACCAATGTTATTTTTCTGGGATAATCCCTAACTGGTCTTAACATATTATTATTATTATTATTATTATTATTATTTTGGTAACAGTTTTATGGGGAGATAACTCAAATATCATATGTCACCATGTCAATTGTAAAGTTCAATAGGTTTTTTTTTCAATAGTTTTTAATATATTAACAGAGCTGCACAGCTATCATCATGACCGATTTCAGGATATTTTTATTATTCCCAAAAGAAACTGTACTCTTTAGCTATCATTCCCTAACCCTCCAACTCCTCTATTATAGGAAACCACAATCTGCTCTCTGTCCCCATAGATTTCTCTATTCTGAACATATAATATATATGGAATTGTAGCATATATAGTCCTTGTGATTGGCTTCTTTGACTTCACATAATGTTTTCAAAGTTTATGAATATGGTAGCAATATTATCACTTCACTCCTTTTTATGGCCACATAATACTCCATTGTAGAGATATGCCTTATTGTGTTTATCCATTCACCAGTTGATGGACATTTGGATTCTTTCCACCTTTTGGCCCTTATGAATAATGCTGCAAAGAACATTCATATATAGATTCTTCTGTGGACATATGTTTAAATTTCTGTTGGGTATATACATAGGATTGAAATTCTTGGATCAAATGGTAACTCTATATTTAAGTTTTGAGAAAATGTCACACTGTTTTCTAAAGCAGCTATACTATTTTACATTCTTATCAGCAATGAACAAGGGTTCTGACTTTTCCCTATACTTGCCAACATTTGTTATTATCTTACCTTTTGATTCTAACCATTCTACTTTTTGATTCTAATACCACCTCTACTGTGAGGTGGTATTGCCTTGTGATTTTGATTAGTACTTTCCTAATGACCAATGACTTTTGACATCTTTTCTTGTGCTTATTGATCATTTGTGTATCTTCTTGGATATATATATATATATATATATATATATTTGAATCCTTTGCCTGGCCATTAAAAAAATATATATATTTGCCTTTTTTCTGTATGAGCCCTTTATATATTCTGGCTGCTTAGTCCCATATGAGATATATAATTTGCTAGCATATTCTTCTACTGTGTTGGTTGTCTTTTCATTTTCTTGACAGTGTTTTTAAAAGTACAAGAAATTTCTATGGGGTGCTTGGCTGGCTCAGTTGGAGGATTGTGCACCTCTTAACCTCAGTGTTGTGTGCTTGAGCGCCATGTCGGTTGTAGCGATTACTTAAAAATAAAATCTTCAAAAAAATTAAGTACAAAATTTTTAAAACTTTAATGAAGCCCAATTTATCTTTTTTTCCCCTATGGTTAGTTGTGTTTTAGTTGTCATCTCTAAAAAACCCCCCAAAAACCAAAAACACAAAACTGTGCTTAATAAGATACAAAGTTCACACACACACACACACACACACACACATATATATATATATATATATATTTTTTTTTTCCTGAGAGTTTGATAGTTTTAGCTTCTGTACTTTGGTGCAATTCATTTTAAGTTAATTCATCCATATGGTACCAAGAACTCTGCAGAAATTTAAATTGTTATCTTATATGTAATGTGTCATTTTTCTCTGTTTCCAAGATATTCTCACTATCTTTGCTTGTTAGCTTGATTATAATTTCTATTCACATGGGTTTCTTTGTGTTTGTCTTGCGTGGGATTTATGGACCTTATTGAGTCTGTAAATGTATGTGTGTGTGTGTATATATATTCTTTTTCTAAAAATGTAAGGGCTTTGTCATTTCTTTAAATATTTTTTTTTTCTCTCCTTAATCCTCTTTTCCTTCTGGACACCAATTATGCATATGTTAAGCCTTTTTAGATTGTCCCAAGGGTCTCTGAGAACTTACTCATTTTTTCCAATCTTATTTTTTCTCTTCTTCAAATTGGTAATTTCTGTTGATCTATGTTCAAGTTCACTGACATTTTCCTCTCTCATTTCCATTCTGCTAGGTCTAAAATTTCTTTGTTGTTTTCTATTTCTTTACTGAAATTTCCTATCTTTTCTAATTTATTTTCTTTATCCCATAAAGCACAGTATAATAGCTACTTTAAAATCTTATCATATCATTTCAACATCTGTGTCATTTTAGGCTGACATCTGTTGATTGCCTTGCCCTTAGAATAGTTCACAATTTCCTAATTCTGTGTATGTTAATTAATTTTGGATCATGTCAGGAAAATTGTGAATCCTTCATTTTTATACTGTGGATTCTGCTATAATTCTTTGGAAAACAATTTTACTCTCCTTTTAATGGTCAATCAATTCAATTATATATAGATTACAAATTTTATCTTATTTTCTGAGAATGGTGGCTCAAGTCAAAGAACAGTTTCTTAAAACTTTACTCCACTGGTTGAGTCAGTCCTTAGTTGGGCTGGGACTTATGAGAATTTATTACCAGAATTAGCAATTCTTTCCCTAGATCTCTGCCATATGCCTATATCCCCCTACTTCTTTTCTTTCTTTCTATTTTTCTTCTTTTTTTGTTTCCTGTGGCCAGAAAAAAGTTGTTGGAACTTCCACACTATATCAACCTGAAGTTGTGGTTTATTTTCCAATAATTCTAAGGGAAAACAAATAAACAAAGAAACCCTGAAAACTCCCCCATGGTGTTGCTTCTCCATACCAAGACTCCCTTCCATAGTCCAGAGTTGTTTTTGTTTGTTTATTTTGCCTAGATCTTATAACTCTTATCAACAGTAGGGTTGAGCTATTGGCAGCTAATGTAACTATACCAGAACTGGAACTCATTAGTTTTTTTTTGTAAAGTGTTGAGTCCCACTTTTTCCTTTCTTTCTTTCTTTCTTTCTTTTTCTTTCTTTTTTTTTTTTTTTGGTCATATATTCCAGAGGGAATTATATATAGTACTGATTTTAAGGAAGTAGAGAGAGTGTGACAAAAGAAATAGTATTCAATTATTAATCCTACATTTTTGGTATATGAGGAAGCCCATGGTATATAGAAAAAAAAAATCTGAGTTTTATTCTTGTTTGAAATTAATTAGTTGTTTGTAGTTGGGAAAGTCATTTTGCTTTTTAGAGCATCAATTTACTTAGGATCGATTATCAGACCTCTGCAGAAATCCTTTACAAACTCCATATTTCTAGAGAAAATAAGGGGTTACTATACTCAGAATCCTGTCCCAGCTTCCTTAAAAGATATGTTTGATTATCAAGAAGCATTTTAGCACTTTGCCAAAGTCAAAGAGAAACCCAAGAAGTATGCAGAGATTGGGTTTTGATCTGTGACTTAGTTCGCAGTGTTGCAGCCCCAAGAGTCAAGGCTAAAGTAAGCACCATCTGCTGATCCATCATGCCCTCTGAGCATATTTTTCTTTGCTCAGTTTTGAGGCGGGCTTGGAATTAGGGATCTAAATTAGAAATTATCCTATCTGCTTATTAACTTATAGATCAGTTTCATTTTTTTAGAGAAAGCAATTAAGAATATGATGAGCCTGCAGTAAGAGAGGCTGTCTGAAAGCTCTTTATGGTTCTCATCTCTTAGAAGAATAGCTAAGCCATAAAACACATCTGAAATTTATGGATTTAAGACTTAAACCATGGTGACTATAATTTTTGATTTTAATAAGCTTTTTACTCCTCAATAAATGAATTTTTAAATTACATTTGCTCCTTCATGCAGTTACTTTATTTCTGCTTCCTGACAACATACCCATTTGTTCATTACAATTTGTATTCAGATATTACTTGTGACTGGCATATCTATAAAAAGCTATGACGAAAATAATTTAGGATTTCAAGCCTTAAGTTTCACTTCATTTTAGGAAGGAAAAGACAGAGAGGAAGCAAATGCCTTTAAAAAATATAAACGTTGAATTTTTTTTTATCCCATTTTAAAAATATTGGTAGAGTTTTAGACTGGAATTTGAAATTACATGATAATACCTAGCACTTGACATGAAGTGTTAACTGATCAATTTCTTTGGCAAAACCATTTAGCAACTAATACTGAAATATATTCTGCTTTAAGGTATTTTATCAATGAATTCATGCATACTGTATTGGAAATTTCATGTTTGGGTGGTACATATGAATGCAGCATGATAAATATCAAAAATTATTATTATTGAGAACCTCAGAATTTCAATGGCTATGAAAACTTACTTTCTTTTTATTCTAGAGTTTTCAAAGAACCTGTCAATAACTCTAGCTTTAATATAATTTCACCATCTTTATGTTTTACTCATAATTCTTTTCTTAGTAACATCTCTAGAACCACAATATTTGATTTGTTTTATTATTATGACCTAGATGTTCATCTTTGCTCTTTGAAATCGGAAAGTCCTAGAAGTGAAGCCAGAAGAAATGTCTGGGTTTCTGCCGTAAGGTTAGCTGAATGTTTTTAATAAACTAAGTAACCCTCTGCTTTCCTACCACTTAAAAATGGAGGAATCCTGTTGCCATTTCCATCAACAGAAGTTTGAATGAAAAGCTCTTTGAAGGGTGCCTGGGTGGCTCAGTGGGTTAGGTCCCTGCCTTCAGCTCAGGTCATGATTCCAGGGTCCTGGGATCGGGCCCCACATCGGACTTTCTGCTCAGCAGGGAGCCTGCTTTTCTTTTCTTCCTCTCTCTCTGGCTGCCTCTTTGCCTACTTGTGATCTCTGTCTGTCAAATAAATAAATACAATCTTAAAAAAAAAAGCTCTTTGAAAATATTTTTGTACTTTCCTATGATAGCTTGTCCATGGTGAGCATTCCATATACAAATTTTTAGAATTGATAGACAGTGGTAGCCCATCCAATTCTGGTAAAATGGTGGGTGAAAGTAGTATAAAATTCCTCCCGCTATGAACAACTAGAGATGCTGGATTTAAAACAACAATAAATGAAATATGTGACTGAACTAACAAAATGGAATAAAAATCCCCAGGTGGTAAAAATGAAAAGTGGTAAGTTCATGGGCTGAATCTCTGGAAACCATAGGGCACAATAGATAAAAGCATTGAGTGTCAGACTCAGTGTACCTAGTGCTTGGATTTTAATGACCAAACATTAGTTCATTCATGTAAGAAGTTGAAAAAAAGATTGATACGTATAGCTGGAGCCCTAAGAGAATTGAAACCTCGGTGAAAAGTTAAAGTAGAATGAAAACTATACACTGACATGTGAAGCAATTGAACAGCAATGAAGCTTCTCCCTGGCTAGATTCTGGATGGAAAAAAAGAAAAAGGAAAACTTAGAAACCTGAGCTCAAGTCTTTGAATATTAGACTCTAAGTTACCAATAACTACAAGATAGAGAAACTCATGTTTCAATAATTAAGATAAAAATTGATTCCAAATCTGTGACTACTTAATACAGCAAACATGAAAACATTCTAAAGAGACATTCCATCATTGGATCACAAGAAAATCTCACAGAAGGAGGTCTATCGAAATATCATAATAAAAGAGTTTGGGGAAAATTATTAAGAACTAAAGAGTGAACCAGAGAATTGAGAGATAAATTGGAGAAAATCATCTGGAACGCAGCACGCTCCAGCAAAATCCAGTGGAATGCAGCCCTGTCCAGAAACAGTGAGACAGAAATATGGAAGAGAAGTTCAGAGACAGAGGGAATAGACTGAATGAATGCCCAATACACATTTGAGAGGAGTTTGACAGGAGACAATATGGAAAGTAACAACATAGTTTGAACACAACATAGTTGAGAATTTTCAGAATTAAATGTCTTCATTTTCAAGAAGCATAAGCTCCATAAAGAATAAATAATCCACGTTTAGACATGTTTTATTAAAACTTCAGAATATTAAATCAAAGAGAATATGTAAAATACAATAAAAATTGAGAAGACATTACATAAAAAAGAACTGTAATTAGACTAACTATAGATAGCTCAATAAAAACAATAAGGATCAAGATTATGCAATATCTTTACAATGTGGAGAGTAACTGTCAACCTATAATTCTCTGTCCAGCTAATCTCTCAAGAATGAGGGTCATATGAAGAGAATTTCAGATAAACAAAAACTGAGAGAATTTTTCCCTGACAGGCTCCTCCCTCAGGAAGAAAGATTTTAAGTCCTGGAAGAAGTGGGATGCAAGAAAATATTGGAAAATATGTGACTAAATAATCTTATAGTCTTTGTATTGATTGTGTGGAAATCAAAGCTATAGATCAAACTTTAAGTAAATTTTAGAAGTTAAAAGTAACCACAGAAGAGCACCTGGGTGGCTCAGTGGGTTAAGCCGCTGCCTTCCGCTCGGGTCATGATCTTGGGGTTCTGGGATCAAGTCCTGCATCGGGCTCTCTGCTCAGCAGGGAGCCCGATTCCCCTCTCTCTCTGCCTGTCTCTCTGCCTACTTGTGATCTCTCTCTCTCTCTCTCTCTCTGTCAAATAAATAAATAAAATCTTAAAAAAAAAAAGTAAGCACAGAAGAATATAAATGGCCCTGTAAAACTGAAATTGGTAGGGACAAGAATAAGACATACTATCTAAGATTAATCCAATGGAAGAATAGGAAAGGAAAAATGTAAAGAAAGCATAGTATGGAAAGTATAAAATTACATATACAAATAAAGTCATTGACTGCATAAAGTAAAATTAAGCAGCATTGTAAGTGTATTAGATGTGTTTTCACATTTAATTCTTGCAATGGTGTCAGGCAACAAGCATCATAAGTATGTCATTTTATAGATTATGACACTGGCAATGCAAATGATCTAAATAATTTGCTTAAAGTCACATAGCTAGAACTCAGAGAGTCTGGTCCATTCTGTTACCACTATAGTTTCTCTCTATATAAAATTCAGATGGTGAAATAAGTCTGAAGTTATCACTATTTAATATGTAAATATTTTAAGATAGTTAAATATAAACGCTCTAATATAGCCTATTAAAAGACTCTCAGGGGCGCCTGGCTGGCTCAGTGGGTTAAAGTCTCTGCCTTTGTCTCAGGTTCATTATCCCAGGATCCTGAGATGAAACCCTGCATCGGGCTCTCTGCTCAGCATGGATCCTGCTTTCCTTTCTCTCTCTCTCTCCGCCTGCCTCTCTACCTACTTGTGATCACTGTCTGTCAAGTAAATAAATAAAATCTTAAAAAGAAAAAAAAAGAAAGACTCTCAGAGGGATGTCTGGGTGGCTTAGTCAGTTAAGTGGCTGTTGTTGGCTCAGGTCATGATCCCAGCATCCTGGGATCGAGTCCCACATCAGGCTCCTTGCTAGTCAGGGAACCTGCTTCTCCCTCTGCCTCTGCCAGCTACTCTGTCTGCCTGAGCTCACTCTCTCTCTCTCTCTCTGACAAATAAATAAATAAAATCTTTAAAAAGAAATAAAAGACTCTAAGAATAGATTAAAGGAAGAACAACATCAAAATATACTATTTACAAAAGAAAAACCTTACATAATAAAAAATAAGTAATGATGAAATCATGAAGGTGGGAAAAAATATCAAACAATGTCTAACTAAAGAAATGCTTACTTTACTGTAATAACAAAATGGACAGTAAAGCAAAAAAAAAAAACCACTAGAAATTAAGATTGTCATTATACAATGAAACAGGAATTTTATCAAGAAAATATACAATATTACCAAATTACATTTTAAAGATGAGAGCAAAAAAACTGCAAATCTAAAGATTTACTTGGAAAATATACAAAGAAACAGCTTCTTTCCTTCCTTTCTCTCAACCATTTTGACAGCTGCTCTTGGTTGGGGCCATCCTGCACCCAAGGCAGGAAGATGGTGGCTGCAAAGAAGACAAAAAATTCCCTGGAATCGATTAACTCTAGGTTCCATATCATCATGAAAAGTGGAAAGCATGTGGTAAGGTACAAGCAGACTCTGAAAATGATCAGAGATGGCTAAGTCAAACTGGTCATCTTTGCCAACAACTGCCCAGCCTTGAAGAAATCTGAAATAGAATACCATGTCACGTTGGCCAAAGCTAGTATCTACCACCATGGTGTCAATAATATTGAATTGGACACAGTGTGTGGGAAATACTACAGAGTATGATATTGGCTATTGATCGAGGTGATTCTGAGAACATTAGAAGCTTCCAGAACAGACTGGTGAAAAGTAAATCATGTAAAATTTTTCTTTAGTAAAATTAGCCAGAGCTTGTTTTAAACACACATACACACATGATCAGCCAAAGAATAACATTATTTCTTTGATATTTATATATCAGAAAATATTCATAGCATAATTTCCCTTTAGCTTTATAAATACCCTTTGCTAACACTCATGCTCAAATTAACAAATCAAACTTGTCCAGAGCTCAAGGGATGGATATTTTAGCCAAAATTTCAAGCATGCTTGGACATAGTACTAATAATGTTTCATCTTAAACAATTTATTCATGAAAACATTCCTGATTTTCCAACTAGACATGTCTCTCCTTATTTTGAATACCCAAAGTACTTTGCTTATATAACTTTACTGAACATGTCTTACATTAACTTGGTGGTTCTCAGTCAGGCATGTTTTTCCCCATCAGGGAACATTTGGCAATGCCTGGTGACATTTTAGGCTCTCTCAATTGTGGGGAATCTTGTGGTGCGTGGAGGCCAGAAACAACACTCAGCATTTTAAAATATACAGTGCATTTCCCTACAATAAGAAATTATTTGGCCCAAAATATCAACAGTTCTGTGGTTCAGAAGAAGAAACCCAGTTTGAGTTTGTAGCTTGTTAATTTTCTTTTTCATCTTCTCCACTTTCAGTTACTTTGAAAGTATCATGGGGACACCTCGGTGGCTCAGTTGGTTGAGTGTCTGCCTTCTGCTTGGGTTATGATCCCAGGGTCCTGGGAACAAGCCCTGCACTGGGTTCCCTGCTTAGTGGGGAGTCTGCTTCTCCTTCCTCTCCCCTTCCCCCTGCCTGTGTTTGCTCTATCACTTTCTCTCTCTCTCTCTCTCTCTCTCTCTCAAAAAAAAAAAAAAAGGTATCATGGACTGGGTCTTACCTGGGATTCTATATAATTTATAGTGTTGTGCCTGCTACAGGGTAAGGTAACATTTGTGAAACTGAATTTTTATTCAACGTCAATCCTTAGTGTCCCACTACGTGTGGGGTGCTCTCTTCAGAAGGTGTGTGAAAGAGTCTAAGCAGGTAGTGTTTATTCTCTACGAATTCCCAGCTTAATAGTGAAAGAGAGATATAAATAGATACTTCGTACTACAATACATTATATACTTGAACAAGGATATGAGGGAAAAGTATGCAGTGTGAAGCCAAAGTCAGAACTAAGGAGATTTCATATAGTAAATCAAAACAAAGCAGAACCTATTTGGCATACAATAATACCGAAAAGTTGCTTTGCCTATTTTGGTAGGTAAACTAGGATTAGAAAACAAAATGCCAGATATAAAGATGTAACACCAACAAAACCCCTTCCTTCCAAAATAAAGAATGTTACTAGGTTAACATAAAAGTGGGAGACTTCCTTGAAATCATCTTTCAATGCTGTTCTTGAACTGCTTAACTGAGAAGTTATTTTAAAGTCCAAGAACTCTTCTTTTACTTATTTTCCCCTTTTCCCTGGCATTCTGTTTTTGTTTTATTTATGAAATATTTTTTCTAATCTCTCTAAGGCTTCTGATTAGTATTGTTTTTATGTGAACTTTTCCTGGAATTATCTGTGTTAGCTCCAGTGCTATCGTTTCTTTTATGCTTATTTTGTTCTACTCTTCCATTTTGAAAGATTTATTTTGTGTCTGATCATTATTTGTCTTTGTATTTAAGACTGCATTATTATAATTCAGTAAAGTTCCTATGTACAGAATATATAAAAATAACTATTCCTCCTATATTCAAACAAGATCTATGTGAAGATGAATTTGAAACTATTATGCAACTCAAATAAGACGAGATAATGAAAAAGAATTCCAGTTTCTTTAATGGAACTATTACAAAATTTAAGTCTATATAAATTAGAATAAGAGAAAAAATAATTAACAACATGAATGGAATTCTCACTTTTTAATTAGATTAGCTATTTCTACTAAGCATGTGGAAAACTAGACAAGAAAAATATCCAGGATATTTTTGAGAAGGTAGAGAAATGAGAGGTAACTAACATCACCATATATAATTTATATTCTGACAATATAATAATTGAAAATGTATGCTAGAAAATAAAATTAAAGGTGACTACCTACCTACACTAAATGACAGGTAAGTCACGGATTGCCGTGTGAAAATTGAGTTATAAAAGAAGCAAGAAGAAACTCTGAAAGTTATACACACACACACACACACACACACATAAACACATAAACATAAACACATAACACATAAACACACCCATAAATAGAGTGAAGCCTGTCCATTAGAGTATAGTAGACAATTCAAAAGCACAGAGAAAGGGGCACCTGGGTGGCTCAGTGGTTTGGGCCGCTGCCTTCGGCTCGGGTCATGATCTCAGGGTCCTGGGATCGAGCCCCGCATCGGGCTCTCTGCTCCACAGCGAGCCTGCTTCCTCCTCTCTCTCTGCCTGCCTCTCTGCCTGCTTGTGATCTCTCTCTGTCAAATAGATAAATAAAATCTTTAAAAAAAAAAGCACAGAGAAAAAAAGATTATTGAATTTAATTATGTAAATACATTTGAAGAATCTACAGAGCAAAGTAATATAAACATAGTGAAAAGAAGAGGAAAGGCACATTAAATATATATATGACAGAAAATTGGTCTGATTTCTTTAATACAGTGCTTGCACAAATCAGTAAGCAAAAGATAAAGAATATAACTGAAAAAGTACAATAATCATGCACAGAAGTATCAGTACACGTGTACTATTCAAGATTCTTCAGATAAAAAGAGCCAATAGGATAGATAGGCAGGCAGGGAGGTAGGTAGATAGATACAGATGAGAGGAGATTTGTTATTGGCTTACACCATTTTGAAGGCCAAAAGTTCCCACAATTTGCCATCTGCAAGCAGGAGAATCCAGAAAGCAGGTGGTGTACTTCAGTCTGAGTCTGCAGGACAGAGAAGCAGTGGGCCAATGGTGTTAAGTCCTGCTGTGAGTTTGAAAGCCTGAGAGCTAAAAGCTTCGGCGTCTGTGGGCAGAAGATGGCTGTCTCAGTTCAGGAGAAGAGGAAATTCACTCTTCTTCCACCTTTTTGTTCCTTTCAGGCTGTAGGTGGATTGGATGATGCCTACCAGCACTGGTGAGGGAGATATTTACTCAGTCTACCGATGCTAATGCAAGTCGCTTCCAAAGACACCCTCACAGACACACCTAGTCAAGTTTTACCAACTACTCGGGTGTTCCTTCACTCAGTCGCGTTGACACATAAAATTAACCATTACAACATATCATTCCGAAACACATGAAAGTATGTTCAACTACCATCAGAATAGGAGCAAAGCAAACACACTGAAATACAATTTTCCTCATATCAGAACGGCAAGTATTTTTTTTAGAAGGATTGATAATACACCATGTTGGTGAGGATTTGTGGAAATAGATAAGCTCATGCATTCTTGGTTAGTGAATATTGGATCAACCTTATGGGAATACATTTGGCAATATCTGTCAACATAAAAATCCCCGTATATTTTTACTCACAATCGTCATTCTAGGAATTTATGCGTTGCTAAGTTCCTACATGTTTCAGAGAAAGACAACATACTGTGGAGGTTAATAGCATAGAAGCTGGAGTCCACCGGGTTGAACCCTGGTTTTGCATTTACTGAGTGTCGTGTCAGGGAAATTATTTGGTAGTCCTTATACCAGAGTTTTCTAATTTGTCTAATGGGGATAATAATAGCAAATACCTCAAGGGGTTGCCGTGATTATAAAATTTAGTAATATATGTCAAGTGCTTGTCACATTGTAGGTACTGTGGAAGTGGAGGGATGATGTATCTCAGTTCGACTGGGACATAGTCCTGGCTTAGACTTGTTTTGTCCCAATGCAATTACAAACATCCCTACCCTTTCAGGCCTCACTGGATGACATATTATGTAGACATCTTATAGGTAAGCATGAGAGTAATTTTTCTAAGTATATTAATTGTGGATCTGTGAATAATAGCAAAGATTATAAATAATGTCCATCAATTGATTACTTGTTAAATGTGTGTACTTACAATATATGTTTCATCCTTTCAGAGGAACATGCCATAGCTTTCAAAAAGAAAATTAACCACAGCAGTTGTTTCGAACAATGATTTTCAAACTTTTTGATCTCATGATCTCTTAAATTAATTTTTTTTTAAGATTTTTTTTTTTTATTTATTTGACAGACAGGTCACAAGTAGGCAGAGAGGCAGGCAGAGAGAGAGGAGGAAGCAGGCTCCCCACTGAGCAGAGAGCCCGTTGCGGAACTCGATCCCAGGATCCTGGGATCATGACCTGAGCCGAAGGCAGAGGCTTTAACCCACTGAGCCACCCAGGTGCCCCATGATCTCTTAAATTATTAAGAATCATTTGCAATGTGAAACATCATTTGCTTTCATAGATGATATCTAGTGATATTTACCAGATGAGAAATTAGATCGGCAAACATTTATGTATGTATTTATAAGTCATTTTAAAATAACAATAAAAATGTAATAACATGGCAACAACATATTTTTAAGGAAAAACTACATTAAAATTAGCTTGGAAGTACATTGCTTTGCATTTTCACTAGTGTTAAACAGTCCTATAAATAGCAGGTTGTACTACAGCTTCTGAAAACTTCACTTTACACTCAAGAGAGAATAGGAGAAAAAAAGGCAACTGATATTTTAGTGTTATTATAAAAATAGTTTTGACCTCACAGGGTCCCCAAAGGGATCTCTAGTATTTCCAGTGGTCTTAGGTCAAGGTATATTTTGAGAATTTTGAGAACCATTCGTTTAGAACTTGGACCAAAAATCATTTTTTCAAGGAGGAATATTTTATTGCTGACATTTTTTAGAAGTGCCTGCACATGGTGATAATAAAAATCAGACCAAATTATAGTCAGTTTTATTATTTTTTACAAATTCTCTACCAATAATCCTCTATCTTAATGCCTACACTTAGGGTAGACATTCTTGTCACCCCATCATTTATATATCACCGTGTAGCAGAAACCAAACTAGACCAAATCCATCTGATGCCAAAGAGCTTGGGATCTTAACTGTCCCAGTATGTTAAAAAATTATTTTAATGCTTGCATCTTAAGAAGGATACATCACTGATGGTCATCTGCACAAACAACAACAAAAATACTAGTTCCACTGAAGTAATTTCCATCATAGACTACAAGAGCAAGTGGAGAATGAGTGCAAAAATCCTAGGAAGGAAGAGGAAAACAAGTTTTCAATCATCCTTCAGAATCCAAGCAGAACATCCAAACACACTCATATTAAAACAGATACAGTTAGAGCAAAGTGGTAGGCCTTTAAATCTCTGAAAACTTGAAGAAAATAGTTAATTATCATTCTGAGATAATTACTGCTGTAAATTCAGTCATTCGGCCTCTGTTTTTACAACCTGGCATTTTCCACTGAGAAGAAGAATCTGCCCTTCTCAAGAATTTTATTTTCCAGGCTCTTTCAAGGGTTCTGCCAGCACAGCCCTGACTCACCAGCTGGGGCTCCCTGAGGAGAGAGGCGGGAGGGGAAAGATTCCCCAGTGTGTGCACTCCAGCCAACTTCTGGAGGTCCCTGTGCATTTTGTCATGACAATTAGATTGTGTACTTACACAAAATATTCTAAACATCTTAATTAAGTTAGATTGAAGGAAATTAAACTAAAAAGGATCTGAGGTGTGGAGCATTTCTTCAGTAAGAAAATCCCATTATAAACCCAGAGAAGGGGAAGAGCAAATAGACTCCGACTAATGCACAGGTCATGAATTTGGAAGTCTCCATTGTATCTTCAGAGTTGAGGAATAAGAAAAAGTGCAAAGGATATTTTCATGGATGGGGAAATAAAGGGAGAAGAATGACAGAGAATTTCATCGATACTGATTGATCTTGATACTGATAATGAGACATGAAGTCCCTAATATTACAGGATGTCAGAACTGAAAGGTATTTTAGAGACCATCCAGACAATTCAGACAATCCAGACAAACCCCTTTATTTTATAAATGGGAAAATAAGACCCAGAGTAGCTAAGTAATAAAGCTTGATGTTTACAATGTTAACTGATTTATCAAATAAACTATAAGTTATGGCACATAATATCTCTTTGAATCTCCATGGTTTTTTTAAAGATTTTATTTATTTATTTGACAGAGATCACAAGTAGGCAGAGAGGCAGGCAGAGAGAGAGAGAGGAAAGCAGGCTCCCCACTGAGCAGAGAACCCGATACGGGGCTTGAACCCAGGACCCTGAGATCATGACCTGAGCCGAAGGCAGAGGCTTAACCCACTGAGCCACCCAGGCGCCCAAATCTCCATGTTTTTGAAGGAACATTTATTATAGGCATTGTTTTTGTTACTCTTTCTTTTCAAATAATATTATTAAAATACTGTTTAACATTATATATCTGAAACTATGACAGGACAGTGAATTTTAAGTCAGAATCAATGACCAAAATAATGATTTGAACTTTATAAATTTGCATTAGCTACATTGTTAAATAAAATTCAAAAACACTGTTTTGAGGCTTAATGTTTATGGGCACTAAGCTTAACTGTGGAGAGGAACCATCGATGTATACAAGGTACAAAGTTCCTGATCTCCAATGGCTCACACTTATCCAATGAGATTAATTATAAGCAACATATGTAGACCTTAAGTTAAAAAAAAAAAAAAACCACACCCAAAGAACAAACCAAAAAAAAAGCATTTTAGAGGGGTATAAAAAAGTAGATCATGAAGAGCTTAATTCCGCTTAGAGAGTTCAGGCAACCTCCATGAAATTAAATTGAGAAAAAGACCTTGAAGGAATAATAAGACTTCAGTAGGTGTACACTGGAAAATTAGGTCATTTCAGATAGAAAAGAATATACACACAAAGGCAGAGTCTCATATGGTTTTTAGGAAAGATACCTTATGTATTTAGGGTATGGAAAAGAGGGTACAGAGCTTGACCGTATACAACTTCTTCTTTGAGGCCACCCATGTGTCCAGCCATCACTCAGGACTTTCTCTGAGGTAGCCATGATCATTAGCACGCCATCTTGCCTCCAAATGTCGCTCATTGAATTAGAGGTCAGCTACTCAACAGGTTTGTCAGAAACCTATACATTGGCTTGGCCAAAAAGATGAATGAGGCTAATCACATGCCTTCTATGATTATTTGAACTTAGAAACACAAAGTTTCAGTGAGAGATAAAGCTGGAAGAGAAGATATAAAAAGAAGAACTATAAGATTGAATCAAGGTCATGGCAAATTAAAATTTTGAGGGACTAGAAAGCCCATGAAGAGAAACCATAAGGTTGTATAAGAGTCAGAGAGTAGTTTGTCCCTAGAGTTAGCTCAGTTTTAATGTGTCCTTCTTATAAACCTAACCTGGAAGGAATCTTAGATTCTTAAGTCAAAAGAACCTAGCTAATCCAGAGACAAGGAAAACTAGTGGGAAATTAGGCCACATTTTAAACAATATCTTGGGGAAAACTGGGTATTTTACACTCTAAAACCAAGAAGTCTCTACTCTAAGTAAACCTTTGTTACACAATTATTTGTGCCTTGTTTTTAACTTTCATATTTAAAAAATATTTTATTACCACCTCCATTTTCCCCTCCTTTTCCATTCCTTATCTTAGAAGACTTTTAAGAAACCCTTAGTTATTGAAATGATTTCTCAGCAGTAAGATGTAACTCTTTTGTTTTTTAAAATTTTATTTACTTATATATAGAGAGAGAGCATTGTGGGGGGAGGGCAGAGGGAGAGGGAGATAGAGACTCTCCAGTGGAATCAGCACTCTGGGAAGAGCCTCATGTGGGGCTCAGTCTCATGACCCTGAGATCTTGACCTGAGCTGAAACCAAGAGTTGAGCTCTTAATCAGCTGAGCCACCCAGGCGCCTCAAGATGTAAGTCTTCATACTATCTGATCTTCATTCTGGCCAAACCTATTGTCTTCCAGGAGCTCACACTTATCCAATGAAAAATTATAGGCAGCATATATAACCTTATATAATCCAGCTGATTATATATAGACCGTGTATAGACCTTCATCCAGCTGATGGATTAAGAATTACCAATAGGTCTTCTTGGAAAGATACACAGATGCTGACTCACTAGTTTGGAAAGGAGACTAAGAATTTAGACTTGTAAATGATCCTTAATCAAAGAGTTCAAGGATCACACCTTAAAAAAAATAAATTAAAAAAAAAAATAAAACCAAAAAACTTTGACGTAGTTTTGTTGTTGTTGTTGTTGTTGTTGTTGTTGTTTTAGGGAATTTCTAGGGCACCTGGGTGGTTCAGTTGGATAAGCAACTGCCTTCAGCTCAGCTCATAATCCCAGAGTACCGGGATGGAGTCCCGCAGTGGGCTCCCAACTGCACGGGGTGTCTGCTTCTCCCTCTGACCTTCTCCCTTCTCACACTCTCTCTAATTCTTTCTCTCTCTCTCTCTCTCAAATAAATAAATAAATAATCGTAAATAGGGAATTTCTAAAGTAAAGTTTTATTCTGTTTTGTGAAGGACTGAAACCAGGAAGTAAGCTATTAGGATACAGTAGATGAGAGTTAAGGAATTGTGGGGAAAAAAAGGTGACTATTGATATAATAAATAATCCTTCATAAAATTCCTTTATTATAATTTAGAACTACATATACCATATTATATCCTCATCTGTGTTTCCTTTGCCTTCCTCTATGATTTTCCATCTATGTCTTATCTATTCCAGGGGATCTGAACATAGTTCTCTATAGATTGATGTAAGGATTGGTACATCTGATTCCTGGATCTAACAATCTAACCAAAGCTAGCTGAGCAGATGACTAAGAAAATCTATGGAAGAAAACAAATTTGGCCAGAATGAAGATCAGATAGTATGAAAAATTACATCCTGGGGCGCCTCGGTGGCTCAGCTGATTAAGTACCCAGCTCTTGGTTTCAGCTCAGGTCAAGATCTCAGGGTCATGAGATTGAGCCCCACATGAGGCTCTGCCCAGAGTGCTGATTCCACTGGAGATCCTCTATCTCCCTCTCCCTCTGCCCCTCCCCCGCTCACACATGCTCTCTCTCTGAGTAAATAAAATCTAAAAAACAAAATAAAACAACAAAAAAAAGAACTACATCTTACTGCTGATAAATCATTTCAATAACTAGGGGTTTCTTAAAAGTCTTTTAAGATAGAGAACGGAAAAGGAGGGGAAAATGGAGATGGTAATAAAATATTTTTTAAAATACAAAAGCTAAAAACCAGGCACAAATAATTGTGTGACAAAGGCTTACTTAGAGTAGAGACTTCTTGGTTTTATTTATTTTTTATTTTATTTATTTATTTTTTAAGATTTTATTTATTTATTTATTTGACAAACAGAGATCACAAGTAGGCAGAGAGGCAGGCCGAGAGAGAGAGAGAGAGAGAGAGAGAGAGAGAGAGAGAGAAGCAGGCTCCCTGCTGAGCAGAGAGCCCGAGGCAGGGCTGAATTCCAGGACCCTGAGATCATGACCTGAGCTGAAGGCAGAGGCTTTAACCCACTGAGCCACCCACCCTCCCTGACTTCTTGGTTTTAGATAGCAGTGAAATCAAACAAGATTTTGGTGATTGTTGAGAAATGGGGAGTTGATAATGGTCATCCACAAAGAGCGAAGCTCTGAGTCCAGTATTTCTGCTGTATTCCTAGGCTGTTTCTTTCTTTCTTTCTTTTCTTTTCTTTTCTTTTTTTTCCTCAGTTGGGGCCTTTAATACAGGAAAATGACTTTACTGATGAACTGTTGACAGAAAGCCATCTTTGAATTACTATTATGACTTACCTTTGGGCTTTAATTTTTTTTTAAGATTTTATTTATTTGACACACAGAGAGAGAGAGATCACAAGCAAGCAGAGAGGCAGGCAGAGAGAGAAGGGAAAGCAGGCTCCCCGCTGAGCAGAAAGACTGATGCGGGGCTTGATCCCAGGACCCTGAGATCACAACCTGGGCCGAAGGCAGAGGCTTAACCCACTGAGCCACCCAGGCACCCCTGGGCTTTAATTTTTAAGAACACAGTTTCTCTGTATCTCTCTATGTGCCCAAACACATATAATCTTCCAGGTTGTGAATTAATACTGATCTAAAGGAAAGAGAGGGAACTAGAGAGGTAGGAAAACCTCTAAGTTGAGAAGACTCTAGTCCTTCAATTAGAATGTTAATGATAAATTAGAAGACACACAGGAATCCCTCAAAGCATTTTTGGCTTGAATTAGCACTATAACCCCGAATTCCCCACTTTTTATCTTTGTGGGAAAAAAGAGGCTGAGAAACTGGACTCAGATGTGCTTTGAAAGTTATACATAATAGTCAATCTGCACAGATTTCTAATTGCCTTAACTTGAAAACAAAGTACACTTTTTTTAATTTTTTTTTTTTTAAAGAACATAACTCCCTACAAAACCAGACTGATAGCACTGCAGAATAATTACAGCTTCCTCTGGTTGCTATGACACCTCTTCTACCTAAGTCATCCTGTATCATAACGGTTTTTGAGCGCTTGTAAAAGAAGATAGGATAGTGACATAAGACTAAAGGTATGAGGGGAAAAAGATCTCACTGAAGGTGACATTAAGAAATAATTTAACAGGGGCGCCTGGGTGGCTCAGTGAGTTAAAGCCTCTGCCTTTGGCTCGGGTCATGATCCCAGGGTCCTGGGATGGAGCCCCACGTTGGGTTCTCTGCTCAGCAGGGAGCCTGCTTCCCCATCTCTCTCTCTGCCTGCCTCTCTGCCTACTTGTGAGCTCTGTCTGTCAAATAAATAAGTAAAATCTTAAAAAAAAAAAAAAAGAGAGAGAGAGAGAAAGAAAGAAAGAGTTTAACGTCATCCCCCCTCCCCAGTGGCTCAGTCAGTTGAGCATCATTGGACTCTTCTCTCACCTCAGGGCTTGATCTCAGGGTTGTGAGTTCAAGCCCTGCGCTGGGGCTCTATGTTGGGTGTGGATCCTACTTGAAAGAAAGAAAAAAGAAAGAATTTAATGTCAGTGTTTTAGTTAATGGAACCATAATTATCTTCCTAACAAATATTACCACATATGTCTTATGAGGCATTGACTGTAACAGCTTGTACTTGCGGGACAGTTGGAGCAAGAGTTTTAGTTTAAAAGCTTCTTACAAATGTAAAAATAAAATAAATCCAGCCATGACAAAACCAGGAAAATGTTTTAACGTTTCTTTAATTAACCCCTAAGTAGTTTGGAAATAACTTAAGAATAACAGAAAGTGGCCCTGTTTTAGGGGGTGCCTGGGTGGCTCAGTCCGTGGCCTCAGTCCGCATCTAACTCTTGGTTGCAGGGTTGTGAGTTCGAGTCCTGTGTTGGGCTCCATGCTGGGTGTGAAGCCTACTTAAAATGGCCCCATTTTAGGGGGAGGATTCATCAGCAGAGTTCTCAGCAATGAAGAGTCTTTTATCTTTAGCTGAACCATGAACCACCTTCATATGGTAGGATGTCAGAGCAAGGATTCACCCTCTTGGTGTGAAAAAGCAGGCTGGCTCTTGAAGGAAAAGAGAAAGGGAGAGGTCAGGAAGAGGAAGGCGGTGTGGACAGAACAAATGGTAATGAGTTCAGAGGAGCCGCTTAATCATTTGCCTACCGTGGGCTTCTATCTGGATCGGACCAAAAGGGCTTCATTTAATGAGAAGATTTATCTTTGGCGTCTATGAAGCGAGAGTTGATCTGACACTGTTTAAACAGGCAACATGAGAATGCAAGCGTTTAAAGCTGGTATATTACTGAAATGTTCAAGAAATCTCATCACAAATACATTCAAAATACACAATCTAAATCCTTTTTAAAGGGCACCTCACATTAATCCCTCAGCTGGGGTTCCTCGTTTTTATAGCATCATTTATCACTTTAATGTAACGTTAGTTTAGCAGCTAAAAGCCAAGGCAGAAAACCTGCTCCGAATGTTAGAACATTAATGACTTGAGCAAAAAGGAAACACTTGAAAGACCAGCCGACGCTCTAGTTCTTTCCCCTAGGTTATAATCACAGATGTAGGAAGCAATTGCTGCTATATAAATAATACTGCAATGTGGTTAATGTTGGCAAGACAAGACTTATTTGGGACAGAAAGGGTAAATAACAAAAGGTTTGACAAACTGACTCAAGGGAGAAATGTGTGTTTATGTGTGCAGAGAGGGAGGGGTAAGAGGGAGAGAGATGAGCTCAAACCCTTCTTTGATTCCAGTGCATATTTTTCTAGACAGAAAATCTAGGGGTGGAGATGAGATGCAGGGGGTGGAGGGTGGAAATACCAGGGCATCCTAGCAGCACAGATGGCATCGGGACTCATGCCTCCCACTACACCTGAGGCTGTGGAGGCTGCAGGAGAATGCACGGGTATGTGGATGTGGGGAGGGTTGGGGGCGGCACTCCATTTGGGAGGGGAGAATCCCAGTATTTGTGAAACCAAATTCCCCACACTGCTTCAGCAACTCCTTTTTTTGCTTACCTAAAACATACATCTGACATATATCTGACTCTCTCCCTAGCTAAGCAGGATTTGGGGAAAGACATGTACTTTTTCTTGAGTCACCTTGTCCACATTTGTGAAATGCACCAGGGGTCAGATGGTGAGGGTGAGGATGTCTAGATGGACATGTTGAGTCCTTCCAGCACCAATCTCTCATGGATTTACTTTGCTATTATTAATATTGCTGATGACTCTTTTTTTTTTATGCTATCTTTGCTGCTCTGATTATATCATATCAAAGGACTAACTGTAGGCCTATTTTCCAGGTTTCAGAATTTCCCAAAGGCAGAGCCATGTAGGAACTTCCCAGAACCCTTGATGTCACAGGATTTAGTGACAAAGATTTTCTCCTGACCAAACTCCAACCAGGCTCCTCTGAACCGTTTTCTTGACGAGGCCTCAACCTTGGCTTGCAAAGACGTGAACAAAATATTATCACAACAAATTAAGGCTCTATCCCTAGGATGACCCTAGGTCCTCTTAAAGTACCTGCTTAAGGAAACTCAAGGCTGCCAAAGAATTGACTGCTTCTTCCAGTCAACACCTGAAATGGGACCCGTGTCTCCCAGCCTGTACTGGAAACCACGAACCAAGTCTGATGAGCGCCAGTGAAGAAATTCAGGTGGGCAGGGTACCTGGGTGGCTCAGTGGGATAAAGCCCCTGCTTTCGGCTCAAGTCCTGATCCCAGAGTCCTGGGATCGAGCCCACGTCGGTTCTCTGTTCAGCAGGGAGCCTGCTTCCCCCTCTTTCTCTGCCTGCCTCTCTGCCTACTTGTGATTTCTGTCTGTCAAATAAATAAATAAAATATTAAAAAAAAAATCCAGATGGGCTTCACTGGGCATCAACCCCCCCCACCCCTTGCTGCTTTTTGTAATTTTTACTTTCCTGACTGCTGAGCCCCTGCTCACTCCCTTCCTTCTTCCCTCATTCTCCCTTTAAATGCCCAGTCACTTCTGTGCAAATCAAAGTTGAATTCCGTTCACACTGGACGTTTTTCCTCATTGCAATAGTATATTACTGATTAAAATCTGTTCTTACCTCTTTATTATCTAGCCTTTTTTTTTTTTTTTTTGACATTAGACAGCTGAGCACCTCATTTCAAGGTGAATACTTCCCTAACACCCTTTTGGTTCAAAGGGTAAAATACAAGTTTCTTATCATGCATTTTATATAGTCCATGGTGGGCATTTCCTATCCACCCCACCTCTTCTGTCTTTGGGGCCCATCTGGCTTTTGTTTCAATCTCAAACACAGCAGATGATATTCTCTGCCAGTGAATCCTATTTTCAGCTCTTTTGGGGAAGCTACAGAAGCTGAGCTATGCTTCCAAATTTACTGCCAGGTTTAAAACAATAAAAATCTCATGCTTATTATTTACCTCTGACCTAGGACAGGGTCTAAAATGACTGACTCCAGTTCCTCTGCAAAGGTATGAAAGTCTGTTTTAAAAAAGTATTTATATATCAAGTGACTACTTTGGGGTGGCCCTCCGTGGCTTGGGGGTCTCACAGGAGTGCTTCCCTGCAGAACGGAGCCTCTTCCCCAACTGTTAGCAAACAGAGCCTGGGGAGGCTTAGCTTTGTGTTGAGCTCTTTCACTCTGCGTAGCAGAAGCTGGGTGATCCCCACATGCTAGTTTGGACTTTGGAATTTTCAGGAAGGATTCTCACCTAAGACAGTGTTAGGGCTCCCAGTAGCTCATCTGTCCTGACTCTGTTTTGCTTTAGAGCTTTGTTACTCAACAGAGAACCATAAGCATGGTCAAAATCTGAGAGCTTGTTAAGAGCTGCAGGATCCCAGATCCTACCCCAGACCTATTCAATCAGAATCAGCATTTTTGAAAAGACCTCCAGGTGAGTCTAATGCACCTGAAAGTTTGAGAAGCACTGCTGTTGAAAAGCACACTCTGACTCTTGTTTCTTCCTGTAACCATTACAATTCTGAATCCTTGTCTTCCTGATATGCTCAACAGGCTAGAGATAAAGAATTTTCCTTACTCTCTAGATGCTTCCTACATAGACTACAGGTCTGCTCAGTAACCTGCCCCACCCTACAGAGTCTGCCTACCTCTTTGCATCTGCCTACCTCTGAGCATCTCTCATTCATGTCCCATTTCCCTCCAAAAATACAGGACTTGCCACCTGCAGGCTGGTCACTCCCTAGTCCCATTGTAATGTCCATCTTGGTTAACACACCTGGTTCTAGGTCAGCCTGAGCCCATGAGCCTTATACTGTGGAGCATACCCCTTTTGTGCCTAGAGCTGCCCAGAGAACTAAGATCAGATGAAACACAGTGCTGCCCCACAGTGCTGACCGAGGATTCTAGAACACTGGGGACCAAGAGACACAAAATAGGGGATTTAGCTCCATCTAGGAGATAACATAATTTCGCTTATATATCATTGTTGTGGGACTCAAATGATAATGTGTACAGAAGCACTTGGTCTAGTCAAGCACTAAAATACTATTTGATCAAAAGGTAATTGTGGGATTGAATTGTAGATCCATGTTGCATCTCTCTTACAGATATAATTTAGAAAATATTTAGGGACTGTGATAAATGAGGGACAAAAACTTAAGGGGAAAAAAATTCTCATTTAAAATGGGATTATGGGGGCACCTGGGTGGCTCAGTGGGTTAAAGCCTCTGCCCCAGGGTCCTGGGATCAAGCCCCGCATCGGCCTCTCTGCTCAGCACGGAGTCTGCTTCCTCCTCTCTCTCTCTGCCTGCCTCTCTGTTTGCTTTTGGTCTCTGTCTGTCAAATAAATAAATAAAATATTAAAAAAAAAATAAAATAAAATGGGATTATGATTGAATACATTTCCTTTAATTTTATTTTTTGTTCAGGTTGTTGTATGGGTTTAACACATTTTTGAACCTTCTCAAAAAAGACAGAGGGGGAAAGAGCTGAGTAGACACTCCTTACTTTGGCATTCCAGAACCTCTGTGATGTGATCACAACACACCTAAATTTCCCCATTTTTCACTTCACTTCTCCCTTTACCATCACAGATGTCACTCACATAATTATTTTCTCTCAACCTAAAATGCTTCCTTCTCCTTCCATCTGTACTTGTGAAAAGCTAAGGTTTTGTTTGTTTGTATGCCAAAAAGCCTCACATTTCTTTATTATCCTAAATGATGTATATCTGGATTTGTGTCTGTCCAGGAAATGTGAGGGGAAATGTTATCTCAGTCACTGTTGTTAGAGGGGCAGCTCCTTCTTTTAGGGTCATGCAAGAATCCGAAGGGAGAGGGCTTACAGAATCCAGGAAACTTGGACAACAATTTATGTACCTTAATCATGCACATCTTTATGCATGATTTACAGACAAGTTAAAAGATATCTGTGACCAAATTTGGCCCACAGGCTAGAAGTTGATGACCTCAGCCCTAGACTTTAGGATACAAATTCTTACCTATCCACCTAGAATGGTGGAAAGAGAAAAATTTTCAACTGACTTTTCATTTTCATAAATTTCTTACAACTCTGAGAATAAGACAGAATTTGAAGTTGAATAGATGATCCCACTCCATGTATTGAAACTCTGCGAAGTCTTCCCCGCTTAGATCAGATGCCATGACTTTCCTGGAGACAAGGAGTACTTTCTACATTGGAATCAATTAGTATCTCTTATGTATTGGATAACATTTGTATCCTTCCTTTGCTCCCCTCTTCTCTTCCTCCTTCCCTCCAGTTCTTCTTGCTTTCCTCTGACTAGTTTAATGTCTGGGATTCAAATTCAGGGGATAGTATAACTCAAAGACTGGGCTCTTAGTCATGGAACTTACAATATAATGAATGCACTGGTTAATTAGCCAAGGCAATACTCTTCTAAAGAAATTTCATGTGGACTTAAACATGACTGCCTTGTATTAAAATAGTTTATAGATATAAACTTTTCCTCTATCATACCTTATATAATGCTTTTGAAGGGAATATTTATACCTGATTGGTTTTTTGATCTCCTATAGCACCTAACACAGTAATTGTCCCATGAACTTTCCCTCATATTTTATGTAAGCCTAAAAAAACATGTATTGAACTACTTATCCATATCTGAACATTACCAATTCCTTAGGCTCTGGTTTAAACTCATTTAACAATTGCCTCTCTTCCCCTGCTCCCACCTTTGTCCTATCCTACTCCGTATATAAGAAGATTCAGAAAAACATTCCATAGCATCAAGGGGAATCTGATGTCCCTTGTGATTCTGTGTGTTGGAAAATGTAACAGACAAGGAGGCAGGAGACATATACTTGAGCTCTGATTCTGTGAGTCTATGTCATACACATCATTTTTCCTCTCAGAACTATTTCTCCCACAAAATGAGGTGTGGACCAAGTGATACCCAGTCTCCTTTCAACCCTGGCAGTGCAGAAAAGTGGCTTGAGACTCAGGCATGGTAAGATGCAAATCCAACATCTGTATGAATTTAACAAATTATTTAATCTCTAAGACAAGTATAGTGCTTACCATAATACTTGGAAACTAGAGTGCTCTCAGTAATTATTAGTTATTTTAATTATTATACTATGCTCAATTATTATAAATCCTTTACGGTGACTTTATCTAAGGCACCTATCTATATATGGTAGCTCATTTTCTATTATGGGCTGTAACATCTTTCATTGCTTACATTAATACACCTTAAATTGTCTATAGTTACATATCGTGCTTGAGACACTAATATGGACATGGAAACTGAAAAACCGAGTCATGCAAGGAGTTGTTTTATAATTGACATTTCCTTGATTTATTTCCCACTCATTTGATTTGCTTTTCTTTTCAACCTGAATTGACCAGATTTATGGTTTTGTGTAGGCACAACCCATGTCTGAACCTTGGGAACTGATAAAAGAAAAGAAGATCAAGACAGTGAACTCTTTATATCTATGAATCTTTCTGAAAATTCATCAAGGGTTCCACTTTTACCAAGAGCAATCAGCAGAGACAGGCAATACACATGATTTCTCATTGAGAAAATAGTCAACTCCCTCTCCTTTGGGGAGAGTCATAAAATGTTAAGAACTTGTCTTAAAATATGAATCTACTGAAGATCCAGCTTTCATTTAGAGTCATTAGAGTGTTTAGCTTCAACTCCATACAGATCCAAATTTGTGGTTCTTTATTCTATACCGACACATCTATTATTCTTTGCACATTCTGTTATTTGAAAGTTTAACAAATCTTCCCTCTTTGTTTTTAATCCAGAAGCAGAAACATTGAACCAAATTAGACACAAGATGGATTTCTCTGTCACTCCACCAGAATCTTCTCTCCAGTTGAGAGAGATACTTTAGAAGTTCCTAAAAGATAGAAATATCCAGACAGAAACCACCTAAGGGTGGTAAGGGAGTCAACTTTACTCTCAATTGTGCCAATAGCTCCTACCCTTCTTTTTCATTACAGAATGGTTTCACAATATTAAAAATAGGAAAAGAAGGGATAGTTTTTGGAGCAAAACTGAAATGCATTTTTCAGTGACCCAAATTGCTCCTCAAACCTTCCCTAGGGTTGGTTGCTAGACCTGTTTTTTACAATCTTCTCTCCTTACTCTATTCATTCCATTTGTATGACACTGGGATCATTATAAATTGAAAGTTATCTTTCTTTAAACTATGATATTCTCTAAGATGCAATTTTTTTAAAAAACAATTGAGAGCTTTATCCTCTCTACAATAAATACAAACTCGTGCTGAAATGTATGACAATCTTAATTCCACTGATGTAGCGGTTTGGGTCCAGTCAAGAGGGAAATGGAAACCACTTAGATTAAACAGGGGAAGTTGAATATTAAAAAAAAAAAAATTAACCATTATAAGGGAGTAACTGCAAGATATAAAGAAACTCTATATGATGCCCTGGGGCTAATGGAGTGCCAAGAAAGCTCATACTTGAAAGAAGTTCAGACCCCATAGGAGAAGGTATGGTTTAGCCACAGGAAAACAAAGATGGCTAGAACTGGGCTGGAGATCAGGACAAACAATAGATAATCCTCTGACTACAGGTGAACTGCAGGAAGTCAGCAGTCTGTGACACATGGGTACCGTGGAAATGCTGGCAGCTCCCCGCACAGAAGGGCTTCAGAGCCAGGCTGGCCATGCTGAGTTGAAGAAGGGCCGGACAGATGAAACCACTGCCGGGTATGTGACCCCCCAGACCATAGGAGCTTAGCACTCACCCAGAATCTGAGCAGGTAGCTGAGAGGTTATCATCAGAGGCTGTAGGATCCTAGAGAGGCTGTCTTCTGAGCTCGTGGCTGAGGGAGGCTCCACCAGATATTTTCACATCTGCTCGCAGACCTCGAGGAGGCAGAGGGAGCCTCTTCCTTCCACAATGTCCCACTGGTGCACTCTACTGAGCAATCTTGGTGCTCTCTTTTAAGGAGAAATTATTATAAACATTCCAGTGTTGAGGCACCCGGGTAGCTCTGTTGGTTAAGCATCTGCCTTTGGCTCACATCATGATCCCAGCTTACTAGGGTAGAGTCCCACATCGAAGTCCCTGCTCAACAGGGAGCCTGCTTCTCCCTCTCCCTCTGCAGCTCCCCCTGCTTGTGCTTTCTCTGTCAAATAAATAAACAAAATCTTAAAAAAAATAAAATTCCAGTGTTGATCAGAGGATGTTTTGAAGGATACATTTGGAGCAGAAAGACAATAAATTGCTAACTTAGTTTTCTAATTTTATTGTAACTTAGCTGTAATATGGGAGAAAGTTCTCTATCCTTAAGAATCAAATAATCAGAATTAAAATACTAGTTCTACTTATAAATGTTAGTTGTGTGTAATTTAAGGTATACATTTTGCTTTCCCAAGTTTTCTTGTCTGTAAACAATGCACACTACCTTCCTCAAAAGATTATTGGAAGGATTAAATGAGATGTATAAATGAGAGCACCTAGTACTGAAAATGTAGATGTATTTTATTTATTTTATGTCTCTTGAAATCATCACATTTTGCTAATGTAATGCTTTTGCTAATCCTTGCTTCAGGAAGCTAGATTGTTGATAAAAAGTAAGATTAATTCCATCACTCACTTTTAGGTGTCGAAGAGGCTGTGGAGGTCACTGAATCACCTCCCTTGACAGTTGAGGAAAATGGATCCTAGAGTCCAAAAGTGACTTAACCTGGTTTATATGGAGATAAAGTGGCAGGAATAAAATTGAGACTTGGATATACCAGCTGGCTGATCAGAATTAATAATGAAACCCAAAGCAAAAACCCCAAATAAGCAAAGTTCAGTTTTTAATTTGGTTTTAACTTATCTCCGTGGTTGGTGGGTGTGTGGTAATAAGAGCAATGAATCAAGTTAGTCAGGAGGGTTAGGGAGGATTTATGTGCTATGGATCTATTTTGGTTTGTGAAGAACCTTTTGTAATCTGACCCGAGTGTACTCTCTAATTTAGATGATGACAAGGTTTACTGTAAAAAGGGGTCTTTTCATCATTAGATGTCAGGTTCATATTTTTTCTGGAGCAATTGTTCGGAACTCTTTCTGAAAAGCACTCTTCCCTAATTGTTTAATATACTTACTAGTTCCTAAATCCCGTCACAGTTTTAGCCCCAGCATTACTCTGCCCTCTTCGAGGAGAGAGCTCAGTACGAAATGCTGGTTGCTAAGCAGTGCCTATTTTTACTCCACTTGAGCAGAACAGAGAGGCCCACTCAATGAGATGTTATCATTGACACTAGCTGCAAAGCGACTTCTGCAGGTGAAGCATTCATGGGTGTTTCTGTATGAACTCTATGGACTCCATAGTGTGTCATCCAGGATGGGGATGTAAAACTGAGGCCAAAAACCTGCCCAAGGAATGTGTTAATAAAATAATAGGAAAACCTCAAAATATATCAACTCATCAAATACTTATTGAGCTCTAAATATGGCTTGGCATTTGGAACAAATTACTGGACTAAATAAATTATTGACCAGATCTCCTGCCCCTGATTATATAGTTTATAGATTATATGGGATAAGAGACAGAAAAACAAAAGCACCAGAATGACAAATTGGGATAAGAAATAAACATGTAGCTTAGACAGAATAACACTGAGAATGGGAGTGTGTGTGTGTGTGTGTGTGTGTGTGTTTTGTTGTGTTTTTTGTTTTGTTTTGTTTTGTTTTTTCAGACCCATTTAATGGTTAAGACAGAGGGCTGCTGACATTGACCTTCCCATACACATCTTTGTTTTGTTGTTGTTGTTGTTGCTTGTTTGTTCATTTTTAATCTTAAAATTATCTATCTATTTATTTATTTTCTTTGTTAGTCACAGTACAGTACATCATTAGTTTTTGATATAGTGTTCCATAATTCATTGTTTGCGTATAACACCTGTGTTTTAAATAAGAACAAGGAAGACAGCTTTCTGAGGCCAAAGTATAAGGACCAAGTAGGTGCCACTCCTGGGATATGTATTCCAGCTCTAGCAGCTCCTTCTGCAGCAAATGCTCTGGGGGATGCAGGGCAGGTGGGAAGCGGAGAACAGGGCCGGAGGGAGGGATGGAAGGAGCTTGCTATGGAGGAACTGAGAAAAGACCAATCTGAACGGCATTTAGTGAGTTAAAGACAGGAGGTTGAAGTTACAGACAGAAATTTGGTTTCAGCTACAGAGAGTGAAAGAAAATCACTTGGACAGCTTAATGCTGTGAGTGATTTGATCCATTTACATTTTTATTTTTTTATTACTTTTAAAAAGATTTATTTATTTATTTATTTATTTATTTGAAAGCGAGTGAGTAGCAGAGGGAAGGAGCAGATGGATAGGGAAAAGAAAATCTCCGGCAGACGCCTCCTGAGCAGGGAAGCCACTCACAAGGGGCTCTATCTCACGACCCGGAGACCATGACCTGAGCTGAAATCAAGAGTCAGAAGCTTAACTGACTGAGCCATGCAGGCGCCCCAATCCATTTACATTTGGAAAAGATCATATTCATTTCCAGGAAGGAAACTGATAGGAAGAGGATAAGAATGAAGCAGAGAGTCCAGTTAGGAGTCCATGGCAAAAGTCCAGGAGAAAGAATGATGGATATTTGATAAGACAGGTGGCAGTGGAGACAGCAGAAAGACAAATTTGAAAGGTATTTCGGAGGTAGAAGAAAAGTAACTTGATGAGGAAGTTTTGGTCTTCCACCACAAACCTGCTCATTTTACAGTCTTCCCCTTTGAGTTTATGGCCATACATCCTTGTTCCACGGAGTCCTTCCCTCAGACCCTTCTTTCCAACAGTTAGCATTCTATTGGCTTTATGTTAAAAATGTATCTAGAATCAACCACCTCTCGCCATCTCTACCTCTACATCCCTAGCTGAAACCGCTATCATTTCTCATCTAGATCATTGCAACAGACTGCCTGCTTCTGAGCAGTCTGTGATCAGGGCAACACTCAGAAATATCCCATCCCTTGAAAAATGGATCAGATCGTGCTGACCCTCTGCTGAGAATGCACCAGCAGCTTCGCATCTCACTCTGAATGAGAGATAAATACCTTACACTGTGGTTACACTACATGGCGTGGCCAACCATCATATGTCTGATTTCCACTGTAGTACGCACACTGGTGTCCTCACTATTCCTCCGACATGAGAAGTTTGCTCCTACCTGAGCCTTTGCCCTTCTATTCCGTCCTCTTGGAATCTCTTTCTCCAGTTTGCTATGCGATCCCTGCCTCACCTTTTAAGTCTGTTCAAATGCTACCTTCTCCAATAGACCTTCTCTGACTGCCCTGGATAAAATTATACTCTTCCCAGCACCCTCTACTCCATTTCTTCCTTATTCTTTTTCACATAATTTTTTTCATCTGACATACTATATATTTTACTTTTCATTTTGCACTAGATGTTAAACTTCATTAACTGGTGAAAATTTTTAAATATACTTTAATTGTTAGAACAACTTTGTATTTTCAAAAAAATTGAGAAGACAGAAGAGAGTACCCATACACCTGGCACCCGGTTTCTCTTATTATTAAAATATCCCTCTACTATGGTGCCTTTGTCACAATTAATGAACCAATACTGAAACATTACTTTTATTGACGAAAGCCTGTAGTTTAGTCAAATTTCCTTAGTTTCTCTGTAATACCCAACAACACTGAGTTGTTTCCATATGTCCTTAGGCTCCCATTGGCTTGGACAGTTTCTCAGACATTCCTTGTTTTTGATGATTTTGAGAGTTTTTTTTTTTAAAGATTTTATTTATTTATTTGACAGAGAGAAATCACAAGTAGACGGAGAGGCAGGCAGAGGGGGGGGGGAGCAGGCTCCCTGCTGAGCAGAGAGCCCGATGCGGGACTCGATCCCAGGACCCTGAGATCATGACCTGAGCCGAAGGCAGCGGCTCAACCTACCAAGCCACCCAGGTGCCCCTGATTTTGAGAGTTTTAAAGCACACTGGTCAGATACATTGTAGGAGAACACAAAATATCCTCTTTGGGGAATTTTCTGATGTTATTCTCATGATTAGACTGATGTTATGAGTTTTGGACAGGAAGGTCACAGAAGTCAAGTGTCATTTTCATTACATATGGAGTGTCCCTGCTATCATTATGATATCATTATGATCACCTGACTGACGTAGGTTTGTCAGGATTTCTCCAGGGTACTGTTATTTGCCTTCTACCCACTCTTTCGTATTGTAATCTTTGGAAGGAAGTCACTACATTCAGTCCATATTTAAGGAAGAGTGATTACACTCCGACTCCTAGGAGACAAAGTGTCTTATAAATTATTTGGGATTCTTCTGCAAGGGAGATTTGTCTCTTCTCACCAATTTAATAAATTACCATTTATTTTTATCAGTATAAACTTGAGGATATTTTATTTTATACTTTAGGTTAGATTCCAATCCTTATTTATTTATTTATTTATTTTCAGGTTGCCCCAGCTCTGACCAGTGGGAACTCTTTCAGTCACTCTTGTGCCCGTCAGATGTATTACCATCAATTTTTTTTTAAAGAACTTTACTACTTTCTGGTATTAAGAGGTGCTCTATGCTCATCTTGAATATTTCCTGCCCCAGTCCTAGAATCAGCCATTCCTCCAAGAAGCAGTGGTGAATCTTTGTCAGTTCAATTATTTCTATATCCCTAAACCCAGTCAGTACCTGGCATAGAGGATTTCCTTCATAATTTTTTTTGAATGAATGAATGAATGAATGAATCAAGGACTGAATTAGAAGCATCACTGATGAATAGAGCTCTTTGGGTCAGAATCCCCTCCGCATATCTGACTGTTTTCTTACCAGGGAAGGTGGGATCTAGCACTTCGGCAGAAAACCTTCCATGAGCAGGACTGACGGCCTAAATTTGCATCATTCTCAAATATTATTATATTTTAAGCAAAAGTCAACTTGAGCAGGGTGTATGGAAATTTGCAATTCATTTATTTTTAATTACTAAGCATTGCTTTCTTTAGTCAGAATTAATCACTCTCCCCTCAAAACTCCCTGCCTCTTCTGCCCTAATTAGAGAATTTATTTATTCTCCCTCACTTGTCTTATCTTCCTTTCTGTCTCTCAGTTGGCAACAGGGACCATGTCTTATTTTGTGCGGGGCCCATAGCACCAGGGCAGCTGACACACAGGGAGCTCTCAGTAAGCCGTCAAAGAGGATGGGTTGCAGAAAGAGAGATTATGAGAAAAAGATGAACTGTCATTGTTTGAAGGAATTGTTCAAATTACAAAGCAAGTATAGTCAAAGATTACATTTTTAGCCATGGAGAGTTGGCTGAAAATGTGAACAATCGTGGGACAGAGGAAATTAAAAGAAAAAAATAAAGGAAGAAGAAGAAGAATCCATTCTCTGAGGAGGTCAAGTAACTCTCCTTTTTTCCCACTTGTATTTTCTGTTGTTTCTTGTGAATTCAAATAAACAAGAGTCTTTTTCTGTATGCATTATCATCAAACTTAGGATGAGCCTGAGATGTGGTGTAACTAACTCATTTAAAGATAGAGGAATTGTGACTCAGAGGATGGAGAAGCGATCTGTCCATGGTCACAGTCCCTGCAGTCTTGCCTTCATTCTCTTAACTGCCATGCTACCTCGTTAGCGCCTAAGCAGGAGGGCTCACTGAGATTAACAAACCTGGGTAAAAGTGGATGGTCACAGTTAGTTACCTTTTCCATTGGAAGATACATGCTGGCTGCATCACACAGTGGAAAGTATAACTGAACTAATTCAAAGGTCTTACATTTTTATGCATTTAACTTTCCTTTAAGTAGGAGAGGGAGTGCATATTTAAATGTCAGGAAAGACAAAGTTCTTACTTCCAAATATTAAACAGCTGAAACTTAGAACAGAAGAGGAGAAAGCGTGCAACAGGTAGCATGTACTGAGCAGGTACAAGTTGCCTGTAGACAGCTTGTTGTTTAGTTTGCTGTCTCATGCTTCAGCAGGCGTATACTATTAGGAGATGTTAAATTGTCCCCGGTCACAGGGCTCTTCAGTGGCAGAGCTGAGACTCACACCCAGATTCTGTGAATTCCGTGTCTGGGCATATATGTCCTCTTTACAGCGCCATAATACTTAATACTTCCACTCCCCAGGACTTGAACTATTCTAATTATAGTTTAAAGCCAAGTCTCACTGCGCCTGTGATACCCATTCTATCGATATTGCATTGATTTAATTCATTAGTTATAGCATTCACCGTTCAATCCAGTTTAGTTCAAACAATATTTACTAACTGCCGACTGTGTTTTGGGGCACAACATACCATGCGTGGGGTCGAAATAGAGATGGATTCACCTGATCTTAAATTGGAAACACATGTGCACATTTAACTCTCTTGAAGGGAATGTATGGAAACTTCTTAAGCAGATGGACAAAGTGTTATATAAAGTATTGTGCATGTGTGTTTGTGTGTACACACACATATATATAGTAAGAGTACTGCCTGGGCTGTGTGGGCTGTGTGCGTAGGCACTGGTATATACATGCATAAGAAAAATCAGCACTATAAATTTATAGTTGCCCTCTATACATATCATATCTATATATATCATACACATATATAAATGCTATTATTTAATTTTTGTATGTTCTGTAACCCTCTCCTCCACCTTGAGGCCTAAAGTTTAAAATGGAACTTAGTGGTTATGTGCTAGCTTGTATACAACTCAGGAAAAAAATGCACACTCACTTTTAATGTATTTTTTCCATGATGATGACAGTGGTGATGATCTGATTATGGCTCAAGATTTTAGAGACAGAGAAAACAAGAATAACAACAAAAAGATGAAAAGAAAAAAATAGAAAAAGGACTGGCTGGAAAAAAACATTTTCTTAAGAAAAGAGACTTCTTCACAAGGACTTGGGATTTTCTCATAAGTTCATTTGTTATTTCAGTCTTGGCACATTGTATAAGCTTGCCTTATTTGTCAAATTCCAAATTTATAACTCTCCCTTCCTATTCTCTAGTTTCAAATTAATTTTCTCTGTCATACCTCAAAGAAATTCAGAAAAAAAAATGCTCTTAGGCTGCTCCATTTGTCCTGACATACATAAATGGTGAGTTTATAATAGTCATTTTATCCAGCTAATCTCTTCAGAACATTTGTTCTTTAGTCACTGTGAAATTCACATATAAGAGCAGGTCACTTGCAGTCTGACCTTTAAAATTTTTCGTAGTAGTATGCATGTCTTGCTGTCATATGTTGTCTCTCCCTCACTGTCCTTTGTAAGAGATGATCCCAAGAAGGAAGGCGTGTGCTTGAGTCCAGACAATTGGATAATCCCTCTTTCCTATCTCCTTTGAAATTTTAGCTATATGGATGCTAATACTTCTATTAGCAGAAAATAAAACATAGTATTTAAAACCACTTAATGAGCAGAACTAATCTACTTCTCATTAAAACCAAGAGTAGGAATAGCAGGGGCAAAAAGAGACCTTAATTTTTTGGATGGAGATTACTCTAGGAAGAACCAACGTAGGATACAAAGTGAGAATGTGTGATCTTAGATTTTAGCAGAATTGTTTAAAACAAAGGAATATACATGGAGGAGACAGTTTGCCAGATAGAGGAAATTAGGGTGATTTCTTTAATTTTTATTTTTTTCTAAATTTTTTTGCACTCTGTAACTGTTTATAGCTCCCATCTTCTTTCTGTGGTATCTGTTTGTCTACTTTTTTTTTTTAAGCTTTTATTTATTTATTTGTCAGAGAGAGAGAGGTTAAAGCAGGGGAAGCAGCAGGCAGAGGGAGAAGCAGGCTCCCTGCTGAGCAAGGAGCCTGATGCAGAACTTGATCCAGAACCCTGAGATCATGACCTGGGCCAAAGGCAGACACTTAACCCACTGAGCCACCCAGGTTTCCCTGTTTGTCTACTCTCACCCCTTCTGAGATTCTAAAAATTTGTTGAGAGCAGAGAATGGGTCAGATTTAGCATATTCTTCCCCATAATCCTTGCACAGTACTTTGTAAGTAGCGGATGTGTGGTAAACAATGATTTATCGGCTGCAGGCCTGAGAAGGGAAGCAAGGCTAATATGAAGGACACGTATATTATAGCATGTGGTTTCTGTATCCTTGAATTGTGCTGTCAATCAGTTGAATTTTTTGTCCCATATCTTAGATTAAGACAGGCCAATGCAGTGGTAAAGGCAGCCACATTATTTAATATTCCCTAATACACCAGAGCTTCTTAAGTGACCAGATACCAGGTTATCATATCAGCAAGACTGGCCTGTGAAGCCACATCACATGGCACTTGGGCTCATGACAGACAGCTGCTGTCAACAATGCCTGGGAAGGATGCTGGCAGTCTCCCTCTCGAGATGCCAATTTTGCCTAATTAGTTTGCAGACTAGACAATTTTACCCACTCCTTTTACACTAAGATGCTTTTCAAAACCTTAGCTCTGAGTGGTGGGTCTTCAAAGGTAAGGTAGAAAATGTCAAAGGTAATGATTATTTAATGAGAACAGAGTATGAAAACCATTGCTGTAGCAGTCCATATGAAATAATAATGACGGTTACAATAATTTTAATAAAAATCATCTATTATGTGTCTTTCTCAAGGGGAAGTCAGCTTATCTCAATAAATCACAATATAGGACTAGGTGTAGATTCAGAATACTGTGAAGCCAGATGATGAAGAAACTGACTACTTCTGTGGGACTTGGAGATAGGCAAATTATAAGGTCAGGTCTGCAAGGCCATATGAGGGCTTGCGTTGGAACACATCTTGTACTGTGTGAACCAAAGCAGTGCTGTAACGAGAACATGGGGTGGCCAATCTGGATCCAGGTCCCTTTGCTGACAATTTTTATATATTTGCAAGTTACATTACCCAATCTGAGCCTCATGCTAAAATGGGAATAATGATTACTGCTTCTTAGGTTTCTTACATATTGTTTTGAGGATCAGGTTATAGAGCTTAATGCCCTATATGGTACACTGAAGTGCATAAAAATAAAAATTGTAATTGTTACAGCAATTCCAGGAAGGCTCTTTCCCACTTTTTAAACAGTAAGGTAGGAGCTGGGTCCCCAATTACTCTTTGTTTGGTACTTTGCACTCCTTATAATAAATCAGGAGAGAATTTTAAAACCATATGTTTCCGGCTGCAATGTTGACCCAGCAAAAAGTGTTTATTGAATGCTTATGTTAATCAATAAATGTATATCAAATACCTATCACATGGGAAGAATTGTGTTGGACTTTGGGGACAATGAGAATTAGTATCAGCTATGGTTCTCTTACAGTACCTGTAGTTCCTTGGGAACAAGAGACAAATTAGAAATTCATTTTAAGTCAAGGAGTGGGGGCGGAAACTCCCATTTTCTGTTCACAAGTAATGTACTAGACACCTGGTAGGCAATTCAAATGCATAAACCCTTTTCATCCACACCAGTAACTTACCTTTCGAGATAAAGGTTTTTTTAATCTACAGGTATAGAGAGTCACATATCATTCAAGAATCCATCATCGGGCACCTGGGTGGCTCAGTGGGTTGAGCCGCTGCCTTTGGCTCAGGTCATGATCTCAGAGTCCGGGGATCGAGTCCCGCATCGGGCTCTCTGCTCAGCAGAGAGCCTGCTTCCCTCTCTCTCTCTCTCTGGCTGCCTCTCTGTCTACTTGTGATTTCTCTCTGTCAAATTAATAAATAAAATCTTTAAAAAAAAAATTAAAAAAAAAAAAAAAGAATCCATCATCAATTAGTCAGAAAGTTGAACAACAGCCCAAGCTGGGTTTTGGGCAAATAGTAGGAAGGGCCAGTCAAGAATGGTGGGGCCTGTTGCGAGTGTCCCTTACTCTATTGTTTTTAATATGCTCCCACTTTCATGTGCTCACAGAGCCACATTTTGGGGACATAGAGTTTGGCACTATCTTTCCTTCTATCTCTTTTTTCCAGGCTTCTGCTTCATAAAGAACTCTTCATTAAATCTTAACTGTTTTATAGATGGTGGTTTCAATGATTTCACTTAGGCTCACAGAATAGTTGACTATCACAAAGGGAATGAAGGCTCTTACCTCATTTTTACAGCTACAAAAAAAATGTGACATGTTAAATAACCTCTAGAAACATCCGACATGTTTGTGAATTTTAAATATGTTATAAATTATTTTGTGAAGAAAAAATGTATATTTATTGAATGAATAAATACTTAAAGCTGACATTTTAAAGTTTCCTTTAAGAAGTACTTATTATAAAGAATATTTACTGAATTATGTTTTTCTGTTGATGCGCATTACAGAATTGGAGATATAGTAAACAATAGCAAATTGTTTTTGCAGCATTAGATATGAACAAAAACAAAGCTTACTAATCTCATAATACCAAACATCTAAAAGGAAAAAAATTCAATAACAATAATAATAATATTAAAAAAGAATCACAAATTAGATCTGCTAAAACATAAACCATTCAATAATACTCTTAGTTTCTTTGTATCCTTGTGATTTTCTGTAGTTCATGGTTCAAATTCCAGTTTATGCACTGCTCTTATCCCAGACTAAATACATCTTCTGATTTCTCTTTCTAAAAAGGCTTCTCTATGTGGAAGTTACTTATGTGTGCACTTTTCCATGGGGAGGAAGAACATTTGTTTCTATAGGTGAAGGGGCTTAAGGGTGCACGTATCATTTCTTCAATAAAGAAAAGTTTATGAACTTGTATACCTCATGTATATTTGGGAGTAACTCCCCAAGATAGCCTGAACCACCAGCTTAAATGCCATGTTTAGCTAAAGACAAAAATAAAGTGGAGGCAGAGAGGCCACTTATGGGGAGGTTACCAGAAAAACTACAATAAGCAAGAGTGAGTTCTGTGATACGGATTTAAATCCATGCCCTTTCCATTGATAACATTCTCTTAAAAGATTTTCTTTATGTATTTGAAAGAGAAAGAGCATGAGAGGGGGACACAGAGGGAGAAAGAGGAAAGGAAGAAGTGGACTCCCTGCTGAGCAGGGATTCCCAATGCTGGGCCCAATCCCAGTACCCCAGGATCACGACCTAAACTGAAGGCAGCCGCTTAACCAACTGAGCCACCCAGGCACCCCAAAAGTACACTTATCATGATAAGCACTGATAAGCACTGTACAGAAGCACTGAATCACTGTATTGTACACCTGTATGCTAACTATACTGCAATTAAAACAAAAAAAGTTAAAAAGAAAAGAACATTTATTTTTGATTCTTTCCCATAAAAGAAATGATATTAAAACTCTGTTTTTGGAGGAGTGGTATCAATTTATTCTTTCACAAATATTATTGTAGAATAGTATAAATAAAATATCACAAAGTTTATACATATACAGTCCTATACATCTTAATGCTTCACTTATTTTCATTTTTATATTTGATTGCATGTCTATAAATATGAGTTTTGAATTGTTTTCAAATTTAAATATCATAAGATTTTTTAGGTTATTTATAATTATAGCATCTAAGGATACTCTATCACATGACCTGTCAATATGGACTATAATTTTCTTACTTCCTAAATATCAGGTTTCCATTATTTTCTTTAAATTTTTGCTGAAATACACGTAGTATTAAATTTACCATCCTAACCACTTTTAAGTGTACAGTTTAGTAGTAAGTACATTCATGATCTTATGTAACCAACATCCAGAAACATTTTCTTTCTTTTTTTTTCTTCAGAAACCTATTCTTTCTATGGAAAGACCAAAAATCTATACTCATTAGACAATAACTCCCCTTCTCCATATTCTTAACCCTCAGTAACCATCATTTTATTGTCTGTCTCTATGACTTTGACTACTCTGGGTGCCTCATGTAAGTGGGAATCATATAGCATTTGTCTTTTGTGATGGCTTACTTCACTTAGCATGATGTCTTCAAGATTCATTCACATTGTGCATGTATCAGGATGTCCTTCTTTTTTCAGTGAATAATATTGGATTGAATGTATATACCACCTTTAGTTTATCCACTTGTCAGTCAATGAACACTTGGGTTGCTTCTACTTTTTGACTATTGCAAATAATGCTGCTATTAAGAAAGGTTTACAAATACCTATCTGAGACCTTGCTTTCAATTTTTTACGCAAAAGTGGAATTTATGGAATCAAATAGTAATTTTATTTTTTAAAAAATTTTGGAGTAATTACACTGTTTTCCATAGAAGCTGAACCATTTTACATTCCACCAAGAGTGTACAAGGATACCAATTTTTCCATATCTTTGCCAACATCTGCTATTTCCTTTTTCTTTTCTGTTTTTGTTTTATTTTGTTTTTCTATGTGATGGTATTTCATTGTGGCTTTCATTTATATTTACTTGCTGATGAGTGATGTTGAACATGTTCTCATGTGATTGCTGGCCACTTGTATAACTTCTTCAAAAAAATGTCTTTACCTATTTTTTAGTTGAGCTATTTTGTTGTTGTTGTTGTTATTGAGTTGTAGAAGTTCTTTATGTATTCTAGGTATCAACCTTAGATTACTATTGCATTTTCTAATCAATATCTATGTGGATACAGATTCCTCTTTGAATTATTTCTTTAGGTAAATTTTTTCTGACTCAAAGAATATAACATTTTCAAGATCTTGATTTTAATTGCCAAATTACTTCTTCAAAGAGTTGTGGTTATTAACTTTAGCATCATGAGAATATAACAGTGTACCAGTAATCCCAAAATTTCATTAGCAAAATTAGTTTTAAGTCTTTTTCAATAACAAGTGTAAAAATGTTCTTTATTGTTTACATTTGCATTCCTTTGATAACTACTGAGGTTCAATACTGTTCCAAATATGTTTGGAACTATGTTTCCTTATTTATTAATAATTCAGTTACTATTTGTCTATTTAACTACTGGGATGTGATGTTTGTCACATGACTTTTCAAATATTCTGCAATATTAACTCTATACATATATCTCAATTTTAGTAATGTTTTAGTTTTCACAACCAAAAGTTGTGTGTGTATGTGCATAATAATTAAAGCCCCTTGACTTTTTTTTTTGGATTATTTATTTATTTATTTGACAGGCAGAGATCACAAGTAGGCAGAGAGGCAGACAGAGAGGGGAGGGGGAAGCAGGGTCCCCGCTGAGCAGAGAGCCCGATGCAGGGCTGGATCCTAGAACCCTGGGATCATGACCCGAGCCAAAGGCAGAGGCCTAACCCACTGAGCCATACAGGTGCCCTAAGCTCCTTGACTTTTAAAATGTGGTACTAGATTTTACCTTCTATTATATTTTCTACAATTGTATATTTTCTATGATTTTTTTTTTAAAGCAAGGTCAACCTGTACAAAAATTTTTCAAGGTACCTCACAATTGACATGTAGAGCTGTGGAATTTATACAATCTGAGTCTCTCCTGAGTGGTGACCAAAATGTCAGCCTATGTTATTACGTAGCCACCTGAACATATTGGTGGAAGGAAATGCATCTTTTAGAAACATAGCACCAATAAATAAAATGGCCTTCAGGGGCAATGAAAGTGTCTTGGTGTCAGCAGGAGCAATCAAAAGCATATTGGAAGCACTGTGGCCAAGAAAAGAAAGTAGGGTCCTGGTTTGGGGGTGGGAGGAAGGCTGAGAAATGCTATCCCATGAATTTTACAGAACAATAAAATTAAGGTCTGACCACAGAGGGTCTTTACAAGGACCCAGGATGAATGGTGATATTAAATCCTGAGACCTTGGCCAAATTCCAACTTGGGTAATTGCATTTGGTCAATTTTAAATTTAATGCAATGCCCTTCTGTGCTTCCTGTTGCTAACTTGCTGCATGCAACTGATCTACGTAGATAAGTAACTGGGGCTCTCTACCCTGGAGAGCCTTGAAGGTACCAGAGGGAAAGTCATTACAAATGTCATTTTTGTCTTTCACTTTCGTGGAACCCACCTCCCAACACTTAGACTGCTACAGAAAAGTCTTCGAGTGTTTAAGTGTGGGGTATTTGGGATGGGTATTCTTCCATGAGTCTACTGACACCTCTCTGGTAGTTGGGGACAGTGAGAATGATCTTCTGACTTCAGCTCAGACAATGTGAGTTAGCTGACCCTTCTAAATCCCATCACCTGTGTGACCTGAAGCAACTCATTCCTTTACTTGTCAACTTTGAAGGGCTTCCCAAGGTTTCCAAAGACAATGCTTTAATATAGCTAAGCCTGCCATGACCAGATTCCAACTAGCCTTGCTTTACTTATTTTTACCTACTCCCAGCGATAGAGACTAACGTCAAGAAACAAGCGCCATTTCTTTCTTTTCTCCTTGTTGCGAACATTCACACCACCCTGCCTCTGTCCCTGCTGTGTTTATCGCCTAAGTTCCTTCCACCTCCCTCCTTTCTTGACAAATCCAGTCCATCTTTTAAGATGGATCTCAAATACCTTCTCCATGAATCTTCCCTGGAAGTCATCTTGTATTCCATAGTGTGAGTGTGAATGTGTATGGTTGCTCAGTTTTCATAGGCAAAATCTTTTTAAGTTTATTGTGCATTTTCTGTGGGGTACAATACAGGGTTTTACGTGCTCTAGTTGTTTCAATCTCTGAATTGTTTTCATCCTCGTTTTCACATGATAACCTTTCTAAATATCAAAACAGATCTTACATAAGTAAACAATATGATAGTTCATTTGAGATTAATAAGCATATGCAAAAACAATCAAATAATCTCTTAATTGGTCTTCCTTCCTGTGGACTTTATGTGATACCCAACCATGAGAAATGTGCAAATTTTATTAAATGTATTTTGCACTTAATTATCTTAATTACCCTTAATTATCTATTGTGATAAAAACCCTGGGGTCATTCTCTCAGATAAATACATTTTAAATATACAGCTTTGGAGTTAGATTAAATGACTATTTGTGAACTTTTCTAAATTTATGTTTGAACTAAAACATGATCTAATATATGCACTAATATATGACCAGCAAATCCAGTCATTCTCTAATCAGATTTCAATTATTAGAATCACTCTGGAGTGATTAATTTCACTCTATGCCCACAACCCGCAGGCCAGCCTAAGGACTGGGCATCTCTAATTATTAAAGACAAAAGAGCCGTACCAAAAAACCCACTAAAACAAAATTAAAAAGCAAGTTCATGACCATTTTAAAGGTAAAGAATCAGAAGCTCGGCGAGTAGACATGACTGTGTCCAGTGGCACAGAGAATGAACAGTCACACCCAGATGGCAACCCAGGTCATCTTGCCCCAGTTAAGTGTACCATTATGCCTCTTTCCTCTCTGAAGCATCCACTTGTCCTTCTATCTTGCAGGATTTCTCCATATCTTGGCTAACTCTCTGACAACTATGACTTTCACAGGTTATAATTGTAGGAATACGACAAGCCAGTATGCTAATTATGAATAAATTTCCAAATTAGAGAAGTCTCATTGTTGCTTTTCTTTTTCCTGGTTGGTATTTAGACAGAGCCATATTTGCCCCAGGCCCAGCGATCCCAAGGTATGCCTCTGATGCTGTGCTTAATAAAGACAACCTCTGACTTTAGGGAATGTACATGCTCCCTCAAGAGGTGCCCCTGTTGACTGACTCACTCGTTTTCCAGGGAGGTTATCGCTCAATAATTCATGATTTCCCATGAATCGTATGTGCATGAATAAAGACTTTCCGGGGGAGTACTTTACTGCAATGGAAATGAAGATATTGGCTATCATAGAAAGTCAAAGTCTGTCACCTGTGGTAATGGGATTTTCTTGATCTGAGTACTAGTTATATGGCTGTGTTTACTTTGTGAAATTCATTATGCTCTACACATGTGATGAGTGCAAATTTACATATTCATGTTACACTTCCGTAAAGTATTTATCTACAATAATAACAAAAATGCTAACAAGACAGCACTGCCTTAGCCTGGCTTTTAGAGCAGGGCAGAGAGCAAGGGAAAAAATGCCAAGTTGTAGAGTCAAAGCTTAAATCCCGGCATTCTATCTTCTTAGCTCTGTGATATTGTGCAAGCCATATTACTTCACTGGGCCTCACAGATTTCTTCATATTTCTCGAATAGGATTAAAATAATTACCTATGTCCTGGAGATGTCCTATGTCCTGGAGATGACATGATGCTTGTAAAAAAAGCGCCAGGAGTAGAGAGCACCTGGCCCTCGGTAGGCATTAGTAATGCGCGCATTTGTTCAAACACTTTTTATGTCAAGCACCATTCTGGGATGTAAAGCCCAGCAAGTTAGAGTTCTTGCTCTCTAATGGTTCATTTCAAGAGGACTTCCCCCCTTTCTTTCAATATCTAATTAAAATACAGTTTTCCAGCCCTTTCTCCCACTACTTCCCACATGTTCTACAGACAGTAAGAGGATTCACCCCACTCTCCTTTCCCACCTCTCAGGGCCATGTGCAAGCCTCTCCCTCTGGGCTTCCATGAACATTGTGCTGTGCTGTCTCTTTCCAGAAGCACTTACCACCTCATGTTGCAGTTCTTCTATTTATATATGGCATAGAAGGTGGATGGATGAATAAATGAATGTTCCTTGTCCCATATAGTTGCTTACCCCTTCCCTTCTTGTCATCATGAATCTCAGTTCCACCTGTCTTTCCAGTCCCTCCTACTGGCTCCTTCTCCAGTTTCCTTCCTTGATCCCCTCCAAACAGAAGCAACTTTCCTTCCTGCATACTCCAAAAGTATTTTGACCTTTCTCATGGACCTTAGTGTAGCATGGAGAAGTCTGGCCTTCAGAAGGTGTTAAATCTGAGGCTTGCCACTGGATTCAACTCCAACCAGCTATGTGGCCTTAGGCAAGCAAGCTTCTCTGACTTTATTTTCTCCAGACGGAAAGTAAGGAAAACTAGGTCTATCTTTCAAAACCATTGTAAAGTTTAGAAATAATGCATGTCGGAAGGCTATGCCATGTAAGAGTTGTTCGTTGAAGAAGAGATACTATTCCGACCCTGCTCTGCAGAATCTAAGTAGACATTGTGTCTTCTTCTATAATGAAAGATCCATGCCTACCCTACCACAGCATCCCCCACAGGGCCTGCATAGAGCAACTGTTGAACCCATGTTTGAATAAACAAATGAATAGAAGATAAAACAAATTTATTAATGCTGGTGGCAGAGAAAAAATCCCATACAAAGTCTCTGAATCCCAGAGGACTATTTGAAAACTCTTCTCTGGCGATGAATAATATAAGTGCCTGCCTTCTAAGAGATCATTCAGTTTTCCTGCTGCAGCACAGTGGGGGGAAAAAAAGAAGCAGGAGAGGAAGGCTGAATGACATAGTCCTCTTATAGTGTTGTAGGAACAAGCAAATATTAGTATGACTTTACCTGGCACTGATTAGTTGTTACTCACCAGATGGTGAACCACAAAGATTAAGTCTGCTCTAAAGAATATTGCGGTGGTTTGGCTTATGGGATAATATAGGTGATGATATTTCTATAAAGAGAATCCCTTCAATTTGGATTAGATTTTGGAGGCTGGAAGCTGGTAAATGTGTTGTTAACTACATACAAGGCCAAGTGAGCACCATAAAGGTAAGTTTCTCCTTTCTGCATGCAAAGTTCTTGTCTTTACATTTCCTGCTGTAGTGAAGTGTCAACATTGCATAATAACCATCCTCCAAGACTTTATTAAAATCCTGACCTTTACTTCAAAGCTTCTGTTTGGAAGGAGAAAAGCAGGGAGAGAAAATTAGTTCTTTTCTAACAGTCTCCAGGAGCTTTAGGCCATAGGCCAAGAAGACTCAGGCTGTCTTTTGGAAAATATGTCTTTGCCCGTCACCCTGTCACTCATCTAGATATGCTCCTGTGATGGATGGTGCAGGAGGAGCCTGACTATGAACACAAGCATTCCAAGGGAGGTGAAGCTAGCTTTAAAGGAGAAGCAACGGGAAGAATGGGGTTTCTGGTTCTGCGACGATGGGTATCTAGTGGAAGAATCTAGCGGCCTCTGAGCAGGACAGAATTCTTAGCACATAACAACTCCATCCAAATCCCTGTGTTAAGTAAGAGACTGGACCAAACTCTAGCGTGACTTTTAGCAGCATAAGGCTGTGCCCCTGTGATGACCCAGCCTCCCACTAAAATGCCCGTCTGAGAAAGCTCAAGGCTGCCAGGAAAATTTCCTGTCTGTTCTAGTCAACATCTGATGATAGGCTTCTGACCTCCTTTTCTTAGAGCATTTACTAAAAAGGGCTCATGATTGTGAATATGTATCTCAACACTGAAGGAGCTTTCTCAAGGACCTGAGAGCCACTGCTCTGAAATGTCATCATCAGGAAGGCCAGTCTCTGTGGAGGACAAGAGCTTAACTTCAATAACTGCCGACCAGCAGATACAGCTGGCCTAATCGTATTTACATTGGCCAATCTCCTGTAATTTTTTTTTTCTGACTGTCCTGAGCCCTTCTCTTCCTTACTCCCTCATTCTCTTGAAACACTCGAATTTCCTCTGCACAAATCAGAATGAAGCTTAGTTGTTGTTTTTTTCTTTTAATTTACATTTGAAGCATTTCTAGATTTCAAGCTGTCAGTAGTCACAGAAAAATCCATCTTCTTTGGATTTAACTAATGTCCAGCTGTGTTGAACTTTGACACCTCCATACGGAGTCACCTAATCCCGGGGCTCACCTCTACCCCTAGGCTAAGAGAGTTCTGGAAGGGATCCAGGAAATCCCCCCTTCACCTCTCTTCTTCCAGGGCTTCACGTCACATAGCCTGCTAGGTTGAGGGGTAGGAAGGAGGAAAGTCTCCCTCTGCACAGCCAAATTTTCTCTTCCAAACCACTTGACTTTCAATAATATTTGGGCAACCTGAGCACATACCACTGGTGAGATAAGGCTGAGCTCTTAGTAGTCTCAGCTTAACAAAACTATGTTCAACCTGCTTGTCTACCTACACCTAGATGAACCAAACCAAGGGGAGAGGGACTTTCATTAGGGGCAGAGACTCTAAGGAGCAAGAAGGAGCACTGACTTGGAAAACAGGGCACTGCAGAGGCAATGGGAAATGGCATGGTTGAGCCTTGCAAGGGCACAGCCAGAGAGCAGCTATTGGGCTTGGATGGAGACTGAAGGGAAAAGGGCTAAGGAATCTAAAAAGGGGGAACATAAAAGGATAGAGAAGGTGACATCATTAATTGTTTCATTGTTCACATTTTTCCTTTTGGCTCAGTCCTGCTCTTCACCTTCCATCCAAAAACTTAAAGTAGAATGTCTCTGCTCTGTACTTTCTTTCCTCTGCACCCAGCCAAGAAAAGCTATTTATCGTTTTATTTCTTCTCTTCCAATTATTCTGGCAAAAAGATGTAAATCAAAGGAAGGGGCAAGGAACTGGTCACTTAATATCTTTGGGTCTCAGTTGAATCATGAGAGTTTTGGACTGGATTCATAGTTTAGCAAATGTTTAATAAATGAGTAGTATGTCCAGACTACTGTCTATACGCTAGGGAAATATCATATCTCCCTCCTGGAACTTACATAGCAGTGAAGGCAACATCCTAAAGACAATTAAAAAAAACAAAAAACAAAAAACAAAATTCAGATAGGGAAAGAAAGTAGTATTTGATATGGTTGTCAGGAAAGAGTTCCATGAGAAGGTGACACCTGAGCAGGGATGTGAATGAAGTAAGGGAGCAGGCCAGGGGGAAGAGGATTCCAGACAGAGGGAACCGGAAGAGCAAAGGGCCCAGCATGAGAACATGTTAACATGGGCAGGCAGCAGAGAGGAGCACACAGTAAGAGACCTGGAAAAGTAATTCAGTGCCAAATCATGAAGGGTCTTGTGGCTACTGTAAGCACTCTGGAAATTTCTCTAATCATGATGAGAATTCATTGAATATTTGAGAGCAGAAGATGACATTTTATTACTAGTAAAAATAACAATTAATATTATATAGTACTTCATGTGTGCCAGTCTCTTTTCCAATGAATTCATTTAATTTTACAACTCTCTGATGTAGACATTATTAGTTAATTTTACAGATGATAAAACTGAGGCACAAAGAAGTTAGGTAAATTGATCAGTTATATTAATACGTTACAGATTTTGACCTTGAACCCAGGTGGTCTGCCTCCAAGGTCCTTGCCCTCAATGCCTAGTCTGTATTTATTCTGATTTCTATTGCTAAGACCCTCAGAAGTGTGAAAAAAGACCTTGGAGGCAAGAGTTTAAGCAGAGGGCCAATGAAGGGAGAGAAGAAGTGAGATGTGGGGTGTGGTGGTTGTGGTGAAGAGAAGTAGTGGTGAGATTTGAGCTATATTTTGAATGTAGAGGAAACAATATTTGCTGCTGGATTGCAGCAGATGAGCTCTGAGAAAAAGCCAGGGATCCATGGCGAATCCAACTTTCTGGCCTGAGCAACTGAGTAGAAGATGGTGTTGCTTACAAAACTGGGGAAACTGGGAGAAGGGGTGGTTTGGTGAGAGGTGGAAATAGTTTTTTTTTTCCCTAATATGTAAGGTTTGAAATATATATATATATGAAACACCCAAGAAGATATATAAGGAAGCAACAGGGTAAATACGGTCTGGGTTTCAGACTGTAGATATAAATTCGTGGGACATTGTCACACCAATGTTTGAGAATGCCACGTGTCTGGATGTGATCTCCCACGGAGGGAACATAAGCACATCAAGGATAGGCTCTAGGCCATTCTAACCTTCAGAGATGATGAAGAGGTGAAGGATCCAAGAAAAGAGTCTGGAAAGGAGCAGCAGATGAATCAATGGAAAACAAGAAGTCAGGTAAGAAGGAGTTCGAAGGAGAAACTGATAAACTGTGGGAAATGCTGCTGATGGGTCAAGTAAGATGAAGACTGAGAATTAGCTACTGAATTTGGCTAGGAGGAGGTCATTTGGTACCTTGACTCTAAAGTGTTAGAGCCAAGACTGAGCATCAAGCATCTTCTACACACCCAACACTGTTAGGTGCTGACACCAGTGAGATCGTAGTCTCAGCCATTCATTTATTTAGGGGACAATTGTTCACTGAATGCCTAGTATGTGAGTTTGAAGACATTTTTTCTTAATTGTTATAATAACATTTTGACATTAAAGCAAATTTTAAAATTATGCCTATACTCTCATAATCCCAACACATTAACACTTTTCCACATTTCTTTCAATTACTGGACATACATTTCCATAATTATTACACAAAGTTATTAGTTATTTCATAAGCCTTTTTTGTTTGTAGACATATTTTCATAATACCTTAATTTGACAGCAGATATTTTATTGTATGAATATACACCATTAGTTATTTCCTCATTTTCCATTCCCAACCATTTATGTTATCTTCAGACTACAAGAGATATTACAATGATTGTTTTTCTGTATGTCTGTCATCCTCATTAAGCTATGAGCATTCCTTCCAAGTCCAGGATTATATGTGGTTCAGTTTTGAACCACCAACATGTCCCAGGCACTCAGTCTTGACTTCTAGGAGGTATAGTGGAGCCCCTAATAAGAAGAAGACTTACTGCCTTGGTTCTTATCTTGTGTTCTCCACTTGTAGGTTTGTAGCCATGGGCAAGATACAACTTCTCTATAGCTCATTGATAAATTACACATCATAATAGTACACTTGAATGAGCTGATATATGCAATGTGCCTAGTACAATGTAAGCACCTATATAAGTGTTTGATAAGTGTATTATATAAGAACAAGCATCCATGCCCTGAATATGTTCAACAAATGAATAATAAACCAAGGAACAATTTTATTTGTGCTTTGCACAGGTAATTTTAAAATAATCTTTTGGATTATTTGCTTTTGGGCTCAGTAACCATATTGTGAGCATGTACTACGTGTCAGGTATCCAGAGACAAATAATCATTTCTTCGGATTAATTTCCCTAAGTGATATCAGTAAATGCAGGAACAGGAACATTTCCACAGCTTTGTTTATCCTATTATTTTGCCTTGGGGATTTAAGCTCCTTGAAGGCAGGGGCACTGTCTGAATTTCACACTGCTGGCCATTGTTATAGAGACTGCCACCTGCTAGTTCCGACTGCTAGTTCGTTCAGCCCCCTTTCTTTTTTCATATCCTTTTTTTCCCTTTGCTTAATTGCTTTCTCTGGATCTCGATTTCTTGGATAATTTAATAATATTCAATTAGGTAACTCTGAAGGTGGAAGGAAAAAATCGAGGAGGTGGTGGTGGGCAAGGCATGTGTGAAGAGACAAGTCTATGTGGTAGACAGCCTTTGTGAGGAGGGGTCAAAAATGGGGACAGGTGACGACAGGGCACTGCCAGTCAGGAACAAATCACGAGGGACTACCAACAGAAGATTCTTGAACAAAGAACAATGAAGGTCATTATAAACCCTGTTAGGATGATTATGCAGACTGCCATCTAGAATAGGAGAGAGCACTTGAGGTCTCTGGCAGAAATCTGGAGAAACGGGAATGAATGAAAGGAAAGGAACATTTTTTGAGATTAGTTCCTTCTATAACGATTCATTCATTCATTCATTCATTCAATACGCATGTACTGGGGGCCTATTTTGTGCCAGGCACTGTGCTAGGCACTGGGTATCCGCCCGTGGAAAATATAGATTCAGTCCTGCTGTCATGACCATTTGTTTGTCCCACGACTGTCACTTGTGGCGAAGCAAGAGCTCCGGAACACCAAAATTGAGTCTGTTTCTTCCTGTCGCACTCTGTGCTTGGCACATGGTGGGCGCGCTCACATCCTGTAGTCTGAACTGATTCATGGCTTTGGTGCAGCAGGACAGCTAAGTACACAGAGCCGGGGAGAAAAGGCAGGGTGGCATCGATCTCGCCTGGAAGACCAGGACCCTGCAATGAACGCATGTGTGCAAATCTGTGTATAGTGGGGGCGTATCTTCCCAGTGCGCCTGGCAGCGGGCCAATCACCGGGACCCACCCTCTCCTCTGCGGGCGCGCTCAAGCCAGCCCCGGCGGCGGCGGGGCGCAGACGGGGGCAGGCGCAGCCTCGCGTCGGTTCGCAGGCAGGCCCAGCGCGGCTCCTCCTCGCCGCGGGCGGGGCTGCCCTCGGTGCCGCCCCGCGGCCGGGGCTCCGCGAAGCTCGGAGTGCCGGGGGCTGGCGAGCCGGGGCGGCGGGTGGAGCCCGGCAGCGCGGCGGCGACCAATCGCGCCGCGCAGGGGGAGGAGCCCCAAAGGGGGAAAAAGAAAGTGCGGCGGAAAGTAAGAGGCTCATTGGGGGAAGACTAGCCGGATCAGGGTCCCCGGGCTCCGCTTTGGCCAGACTCACCGAAAGAAGCAGTGTCGGGCGACCCTGCCACTCATCCCACTGGTTCTCTGCGCCCGCTCTGCTTCCCGAGAAAGGTGAGTCTCTCGCTGTCGTGAGGGCTCGGAGGAATCACCTACCCACAGAATCTCAGGGTGGAAGGACTCCTGAAAATCGTCTCGTTCAACCCTCCTATTTTCCAGAAGGGCAAACTGAGGCACAGAGCGAGGCAGCAGCTGGGATAGATCACACAGCTAGTTAGTGCTGTGGTCGGGACTCGAACCCAACTGTCCAGAACCCCATCTTTGCTTTGTGCAGATTGAGGTACCGCAGTTTGGGGACGGCTGCGCGTTGCTGCACCCCAGTTCCAGCCCTCTGAGGGATCTACCCTGGCGTACCCCCGCCTGGGTATCGCTAGAGCGTTGCTGCGAGCGGTGAGGATAGAAGAGGGCAGTGTGTCCCAGCGTGTCTCGTGCCAGGAGCTGTGACAGCCCGGGGAAAGGCTGTTTGCAGCCTCGCTCCGTCCTCCCCTGACCTGCTTTCTCAGAAAGATACCCCTGCCGAGGGTGTCTGGCTGGCTCCTGGGGGAGGCGGTGGCGAGGGGAGGGACGTCGGGGCGCGGATGACTGGGGCTGGTACTCACAGCTGTCTCCCAGCGCGGGGAGGAAGCTGGTGGTCCCGTAGGGGATAGGATGCCCCTCGGTTAGGAATGGCTAGCTTCATGGAGCCATGGCCCCCGTCACTTCTGAGTGCCGGGAGGCAACAAGGAAGCTGAGTTGAAGGGAAAAATCACAAGCAGAAAAGCAAACTTCTGCCGTTTTCTTTAAGAACCAGTACCCAGTCAGTCTTCCCTCCACCTCCGGCCGTGAAATTGAGATGCACCGCCGCTGGGAGGGCTTCTGCTGCTCCTTTCCACAGATCTTGGGTTAGCTGCCAGCTGAGGAGGAGTATTTAGACCTGGTTTTGATTCCAGCTCTGCCAACTATTAAGCTGTGTGAACTTGGTGGGGCAAGTTATCTAATCTTCTCGGTACTCAGTTTTTGCCCCTGGCCGCCACTGGGAGATGATAAAGATCACAATGAGCCCTGAGGGTAGTTGGAAGGATGAAATGGGATAATTCAAATGGTGTGTCTAGCGCAGTGCCTGACTTGACATCTGGTTAATTTGAGATTGGTGGACACTATTGTAAATATTGTTACACACTAACCCTGGAGACAGTGGATTTTCAGAACAGTGATTTCATACTACCTTAAAGTGACTTTTTTTTTTTTTTTTTTTAATCTGGAATGCTGTAGCATTTTCTTAATTGGAGTTTGAACAGCTTTTATAGAAAGTGTTTTCTGAGTGCTGTCTCCATGTGACTTTGATCGTGGATGCTTGAGCTGGAAATATCAAATTAATGTTTCTCAGTGATGCCGAGCCCCTCGTTTTTAGGCCAAGCCTCTGTCTGTGAAGCCCTGGTCTGAGGCACCCTTTATTTGCAAAGACGGTCTTGAATTTGATGAGAAGTAGGAAGACAAGAGAAGTTGGAAGTTCCTTTTATGTTACAGACTGTGCTAATCCTTGTTTTCCTGCTGTCTTAGGTCAGACAAGCAACTTTATGTTTTCTTTAATAGAGGAAAACAGCAACACAATTCTCACGTATTTCTTTGGGATTATGCCATGATGTTGCTAAATTCAGTCCCTCTGGACACAGACATACCTTATTTAAACATAAATACTACACATACTTACTCTAGTCATCCTTAATTATTGTTATTTTAAAATGAATAAGTCCCCTCACATATCCCCACGAGGCTCATGAAAATGGATTTTATTCTGATTGACTTTATACAGTTATTTACTAGTGTCTCCTGGCTATGCCGTTAAGTCCCCGAATTGAGTGTTCAGCATTTATAGTTGGCTGCCTGCTTCCCAGTTCCTTCCATTTGCGTGGGGTATTGATGAGTGCATAGGAGGGGGTGTGATACATCTTGAGGGAAGAGAAGAACTTGGCCGTGCCCCTGTAGGTACCTCCTGCACCAAGCGTTTGCAGGGGATGGGATCTCTTGCTTCCATCAGCCTGTTCTGTGTGCATGCATTGTGTGTGATCAGCGGGCCAGGATACGTCTGACCCTGTGCCTGAGAACTAGGGGGCTTGTGGGCAAAAGGAAAATGTTAAAAAATAAGGTCAGAACAAGGGGATGGAAGGGAGATGGGAAGGTAATTTTTTTGGTTCTGGCTCTTTAAAGAAAGGATACCCAGTTATACCTTTCCTCCTTATCCGGATTATTTGTTACAAAATTCATACATATAGATAGATAGAACTTTAAAATTTCCAAAACATATCCCATATATATCTCTTTCTTGCTACTTGCAATAGCCCTGAGGGAAGGACACGGGGGGCATATTAATGGTGGAAGGAGCTTAGGTTTTGTGGTCAAATTCAAATTTCAGCCCTAATTCCTCTGCAGCTAAGTCATACTGAGCAGTTTTTTTCACCATTTAGGGCTTTTGTTTTACTCAGTCCTAAAATGGAAAGGAAAATGCTTACCCTGAGAATTCGTGTGAGGATAAAATTAAGTGGAATAATGTAAAATCTGTGTAGTGAGTAGTTGCTCATTAAGCGGTATCTCTTCTTAGCTGGTCTCAAAAGAGTGAGACTCAGAGAAAGGAGAGGTTGCTAAGAGTCACATGGTTATTATGTTTCGGCCTGGGAGTAGAGCTTACACCTTGTAATTTCCAGTTAAGGGTTTTTCCCTGTCACACCCTACCCCGTCACTGCTCCAATGAGTTCTTTAACAATTTACTCAGTTAAGGTGACCTTATTGGGCTGGTGTAGGGGATCCTTTCTGTCCCAAAGAGGAAATTTCCTTGCCGAAGGAACAGCCCATAAGCATGCTCTGTAGAGGTTGGGCGGGGGGGGTGGGGTGGGTGGGGGTCAGCTCCTAGGAGAGCAAGTTCAAAAGCCCTGGATCTCTAAGGCAACATTCCGACTCTCCTGCCTTTAAATAATGCACCTTCCATTCCTAAGAGGAAGGGGACTGTGAAGACATGAAGTTCAGAATTATATTACGTATTTCTTCCTGTTCTGAGTGTTTTCTTCTATCTGTCATCCTTGTGCTAATTCATAGGGCAGTAAGAAGGCTGTGCAACAAATGTCATGAGTGACCACTGTGTTCTTCACTTCTCTCACTAATGCTGGGGCTACAGGATGGAATGGAGAGCAGTAGGCAGAGGCAGCATTTGCAAAAAAGACCACTCGCTGCTTGTTGACAGTGCTGATCACTGGTCTGGAGCCTCAGTCCTCCCTGTGGAAACTGATGGCTGCAGGCTTATGTAGGAAAATGAACAGATCTGTTTCTGGCCCAGGCAATGGGGCCATTTATCCGCTGAGACTCCCCATAGGCCATCAGGTTTCTCTGCTTTGCAGCAAGCAGACAAGCTTGCAAATGCAGTTCTGGGAGAAACGTTTTTGCTCCTTGCTTTTGGCATTTGGAAGCATATGTTTGCCAAAAGGTGTCCAGTTAGCGTCATCTTACCTGGCACTGTTAGAAAAGCAGAATGTGGCTGGACGAAATCGGACGAGGAGGCAGAAGAGAAAAAAATAATAATAAAAAAAAATAAAGGTTATCTCCAGCATACACATAGTTTCATTTGTTGCTCAACTTTGTCAGGGCTTCTGCTGGTGACACAGATGTAGGATCTGGTGAGTCACTGTTGCTGTGCCCGTGAAATATTAAAGAGAGCCACCTACTGTGCTCTTTGCAAATTTTGGAAATCGCTCTGTGGGTGAAATAAAAACCCCAAAGAATGGAAAAGTTACAGAACATTTGGCATCCGATCTTTTGTGGGATTAATTCGGTTTAGCTACTCATTGGCTCAGGTTTGTTTGTTTGCTTGTTTTCTCTTTTAGAAATTGAGAATGTACCAAGGGGATTGTGGCACTGATGGGGAGACCTCCTGGTAGCCTGACTTGATTCTGCCCAGCTCTGGCACCTGGGGCAGTGTCAGAGTTGTAGAATCTGACAGGGACCTGAGGCAAGTTAGGGTACTGTGGTGAGCCTCTGTCTCCTCAGCCAGGAAACAAGAACACTGATGCCTGCCCAGAAGCTGGAGTCCCTATCCCAGCACCTTATTCACGGGAGGCATTTAATAAATGTGAATTCTGACATTAGTTCTTTCAATTTATTAGTCTGTTAAATTGTGAAAATCAAAACGTAATAGTTATTTGCTACTGAACTCCATTGTGGATTGTACTGTTTTATAAGTATCACCTCATTTAATCCTTGCAGTGACCCTGTGTATTTTTGGAGGCAACTGAGGCTCAGAGATGTTTAGTAGGTTGAAAGGTCTGAGACTGTGTGGCCTCTGGACTAGAAATGAGAGCCTGGACAGGGACCGATGACCCATCCATCCCCATCCTGCCATTCTGAGTCTGGGATTACCTTGCCTGGAACTGAGAAGTCTCTAGCTCTGGGCTTCAAATGGGAGGTTCTTCTGCCCCAATACATTGTTATTTTTCCTTTAAGATTCCCTTCCACTCCAAAATTCTGTCTCCATATCTCATTGTAAAAGTCGAAGCTAGAAGGGGAAAGGGGAATAAAGAGAAAATACCCTTGTGTTTTATGCCAAGAGATCTATTTTCCGGTCAAACAGAGGAGGGCAAAGGAAATCAGCATTCATTGGTGCGTGCACTTCTGTCATTTCACGTAAGCATAAAAATAACTCTCAGATATATATTATTATCTGCCTTTTACCGATGAAAGAACGAAGGCTCAGGGAGACTTACGGACTTGCTCAAGGTTAGTCAATTAGTAAGAACTAGAACTGGTGTGTTTCAGAGCGCAAAGGCATCCGGGCTACCTTACGGTGTTTGCTAGACACCACACCATCAAATCGGAGGACTTGGAGAGTTAGATTCAGGAGTGCCGGCTCCCTGTGTCCACATACCTTCCCATCGCAGTAGGCGTGTCCTTTCCTCCTCTACCTTCTCCTGCTGCTAGAATCCTTGCCTCATTCTTCCCAGTCTGTGGGACCACATGGAATGCTCCTACCGTCTTCTTTCTATCTCTACTGTGAATTTCAAACCTTATTTGTTTGTTTTTACTCTGGGCCAGGAATTTGTCCCCATTGTTTCTTGTCCAAGTCCCTGATTAGTGCCTAAGCAGCGGAAGAACATAGCACAGTGCCTTGTATGTAAAAAGTAGAGTGAAGGGAATGATGGCTTCATACTGTGTCGGGTGGGTCCAGGGTTGACATTCTCGTTTTCTTACACTTCACTCTATTACTAATTATCTCAAAGGCTGTCTATATAAACTTGGAAGGTAGCTTTCATTTCCTTTAATGTTATGGTTACAAAACCAGAAAAAACGCTAAGGAGTCACAGTCTCTAAGAAGGTTGGACATCCCTAGCTCAATGATGGACAAAAAGACATTTTTATCCTAAGAAAAAAGGGCATTTTGCAGCAAACGTAGGGAAGGAAGAGCTTGCTTGCATGTATTGACAGCAAGGCCAGTGTCAAGTGTCATAAATTAATTACCTGAAAGAAAGTAGGAAGTTTCCAGGGAGGTGGGCAGCTGCAATGAACTTCGATCTTAAGATTTCTAAAAACAGTGAAGAATGAGCATCCATCTGGCTATTATTTGATATAATTGGAATAAAGACAGGTGACCTTTTATATCTAGCTTCCATCCAGGAGAAGGCTGTGGTTTCTACCTGTCTGGCACATAAGTCCTTATGATTACACTGGCTTCCTTGTTTCCCAATCAATGCTAAAGGCAACAGAAAAGAGAAATAGTCATTTTATAAACTCTAATATCTGAAAGTGTTCTTTTCATAGGTAACACAGTTCCTTAAGCCAGTTATGGTTAGATGCTATGGTAACTTTGCTCAAGTTATCTGGTCTGTCTTTGCTTTCTTATCTCTTCTTTTCTTTTTTTAAAGAATTTATTTATTTGAGAGAGAAAGAGAGAGGGCGAGAGAGAGAGAGAGCGTCATAGTGGGGAGAGGGAGAAGCAGGCTCCCTGCTGAGCAGGGAGTCAGACACATGGGCATTGATCCCAGGACCCTGGGATCATGAGCTCAGCCGAACGCAGGTGCTTAACAGACTGAGCCACCCAGGTGCCCTCTGTTTTACTTTCATCATCTATAAAACGGGATAATGAAACCCATTTCATCAGGCTTTGATAGGTGCCAATCATATGCCATAACATTTGTTAAGGGCCTGATGCATTGGAATTTTAACCTTTATTATGATTAACAGCTGCCGTGATACTCAGTTGCATGGCCAGATTGATATGGGAACAGAAAGTGTAAGACTTAGGTTCAAATAATAACAGTTTTAGTTATGTAGAACATTAACCACCCAAAATGACTTTTATTACATACACAGGCACATACATTTTTTTTTTTTTTACAATAATCTGAGGTAATTAAGGCATGCGTTGCCAACAACATGTATATCCTGAGTCTGAGAGGTTAAATATTGCTAAGGCCACACAGTTAGCACGTAGTGGATCTGGGGCTTGGACCCCAGCTGTCTAACTCCAAGTTATGTTTTTTCCCCCCCACTTAATGATTCAGTCCAACAGCCCCACTGCTGGTTAATTGCTTTTCCTTCTCAGAGTCCTTTTTCTCACTTCTAAAATGAGAAATTTAGACAAGGTGCCTTCTAAGTATGATATTCTATGAATCTGTGTCTGTGGAATGATGACTTGGGAGATACCATGAAAAGCTAAGAGAAGAACCGCCGTGTTCTTTCCACAGAGGAATCCACACACCATGATGTGGTGGGGGTCCCGAGTCCCAGATACCCAGCAGCCTAATTGTCCTCAGTGAGACCCACAACTTAGCGCCACATTGGGAGTTAGATGCATAAAGACACCTTCCGTGTCCTTCAGGATGTGATTCTACCACATTCCTATGACCTGTTAACTATTTTCCTCCTCAGGATCCAGGTTGGGGGCTGGGAAGAGAGAATAGCTGGCTGGTTTACGCACACTGACATTTATTGTATGGGAAATGAAAAAAGAGAGGCTTTTCATATAAAGCAAGCTCTGTATCACCATTAATCACCATAATCTTCCACAAAGAAGTAAAGAGATAAAATATTTGGCTTTCATTTGAATTTTAGCATTATGAGTGCATATTTTCTGCTTTCTTCTTTTGAGCTAATTTAGTGCCCATGGAAGAAGCTTGGCTCTCATTGAATAAATATAGGAGTTCTTTCAGCTTACAGAAATGATGGATGCTGGAGACTGGAAATACACACTAAATAGCACTTTTCTGGAAGATTAGACTTCGGTTTCCAATTAAAGAATGAAACAATGGCAGGGGTTGGAGACTGAATGGTTAGAGTTGGTGGTGGAAAGTTGGCTGGTTTAGAGTCATTGAATCCTAGATATTGCTTGCTTAGCTTGTGCATACTTAGTTTCCTCATCTGAGAAATGACAATTAGCATACTCTAGCTCTCTCCTAGATATATATTACCAAGGTTAAAATCAGATGAAATGTTTAAAATCCCTAGAACTTAATACCAGGCACCCAAAGCGCCCTCCATAAACATCCATTCCTCTCCTCACTCAGCACTGTTATATACCCCAAAGCCTCAGCCCTATGACACAGATAGATGAAGAGGGGGTGTGTATTGAGTAGATGTTTCCACTGGTCTAAGGAAAATTTCCCCAATTTGATGAACAATGGGGATGGTAAGGATAGGAAGTGAGAGTGATGTTTACCTTAAAATATCTGCAAAATTTTCATGTGGAGGAGGAATTAGACTGGTGAGAAATTGTGGTGCATGGACCATCTCCATCTGAATCATCTGGACAACTCATTAAGGAGTAGGGCCACTGCACTGAAGTCTCAGTATCACTAGATCAGAATTTTCTACATCAAGAGGGAGCATATTGTAGGAGTCTGGAGTCTTGCTACATAGCTTCATATTCTGGCTCCATTTGTATAATTCTGGACAAGTGACTTAATTTCTTTGTGTGAGATGAGATAAACACAATATGTAACTCTTTGGATTGTTAGTGATGACTAAGTTAATACAAATGAAGTTCTCAGAATGGTGACTGGCACAAGAAACCACACATTATCTCGTTCAGTGTGTAAGATGGTCTTTAAAATACCTCGTAAGGCCATGTATGATTTACATTGTTTCCTGTCTACCCCACTCTCTCAGATAACCACGAAGCTAACTCCTTCATCTCCTGAAACTTTTGCTGCAATGTCTTCTCAGCAAAGCCTATTTGGTTGCTTTGAATAAACTTACCTCCTTCCTGCTTCCCATCTCCACCCATGCCAGTGTTCATCTCACTGACCCACTCTGCTTTTCCGTTTTCCATAGCGGTTGTCACCTTTACCAGCTTCCACATATTTAGTCTGTCCATTGTTTATTGTCTAATTCACCCCCTACTAGACCGTAACACCCACAAGGCCAGAGACCCCACTCCTTGCTCTATCCCATGAATAGGGCCTCACGCATAGCAGCTGCTTAGTCATGAGGAAATGATGAGTAAATACATGCATAGACAGGGATATATATATATATATATATATATATATATATATATATATAATTATTTGTCCTCAAGGGGTAGAAAGAAAGAGTTGGAACTGGACAAGAAAATAAATTACATATGTAATACTGAAATTAAAAAAAAAAACAACTTGTTTCATACACATACATATACACACGTGTATACACTAATACACATATGTATGCATATTGCCTTGAGAAAGTGGCATTTAAATTAAGGGAAAAGCCTGTGAAGGAGCCAAGTGGGTCTGAGATCGTGGTTGAGGTGGCAGGGGCCGGGTGAACGGGGGAGAAGGACTGGGAATAAAGTCCCAAGATAAGCTGGGAGGTCACCAAAAGGATTGAAGGAGGGTGGTGACCAGGTGTGCTGTATTTGGAGCCAGAGAGTGAAGGAAAATGGAAGAATTTATGTATAAGATGAGTTAAACTGCTTTGATCTCATATAAGGTCCTATGAACAGAGGAGAAAGAAAGTTGAGTCATTTATAGACTTCCCCATTAGAATGTCTCAAAACAAACACACACACACACAAATAGGTATAAGAGGCAAAACCAGATTCCTTTGCTTTTTCTCAAATGATATCATTCTTATTTCCACATGTACCAAATAATGGGTGAAAATGTATGCACTGTTGCTCAATTCAATTCAGCTGGAAATTTTACAGTTCTTGTGTAGGTGTTTTATGTAATCAGACCCCCCAAAACACTGGACCCAGAGCTATTTCCTTATAAGAGCTATTTCCTTATCTTTTCCTTATAAGATTCTTAGTAGCAGTTTCTGAAATCCAATGTATCAGGGAGTAAGCATATGAAAGGCAAATTTAATTCCACGTAAGATCAATTTCTTCTCTCTGGCTCTCCAAATGTAAATGGTGCCTAACTCTTCAAGAAGTGGAACTCCTCTGTGAAGTCTTTACTGATATGGGTCTGTAGTCTCACATATGCCAGGCATCTTTCAAGTGCTTTACAAATATTAGCTTGTCGAAACCAAAGAATAACAGTCCTCTATTATTTCTCTTTCTAGAACGGAAAACGGAGGCTCGAAGTCACGGAGATTAGTTAGCGGTAGAGCCAGTATTTGAACTCGGGGCAAGTGTAACCATTTGGTTACACAAATGTAACCATTCTGCCCTCTGATTGTAAGTGACCCTGAATATTTTTTTTCGTCTTTATTTGTCCCACTTCATGGTGATTCATTTGAAGGAGTAGTTCAATAAATGTTTTGAATCAGTGAATGCATACGTGACCTATTCTTTCACGTTATATTATTTCATTAGCATATAGTGATAAAACATGGCTTTTAGACTGAGACGGTCAGTATAGGGTCATGCTACTCACTGTCTCTGGGATATGGCAAATTTACTTAACATCTTTAAACTTGTGTCCTCATCTGCATTTTTGGCACAAGAATAAAAGTGTCGTTAGGATTAAGTATGTGCATGAAGTGCTTAGCACAGTGCCTGGAACATAATTAGTGCTCAGTCCATTTGAGCTATTTTTATTATTTTTTGAACTAAAGTAACCTCCCCAAACATGCATACACTTACATACTCAGGCAGTTTTTCAGTTGTGCTTATTTTATTAACTTTCTTTAAAAAGTCAGAGCCAAAGACCCAATCATATAATCAGTGAAACTAATTTTGTTCCAGGAAATTACAGTCCCTTAACCTCAGCAGAAAACTCCTGCAGGTAGAAGGACCAGTCCTAGGGAATGATGTGGGAGCAACAATGCTGCAGGACTGTCCTGTCCATCTCTGACATCTGACATACCTGCAGACAAGTATTTCTCACCCTGCCCACCCTCCTCCTCAGGCTGACCTGGCTTGTGGGAAAGTTATTTTGTACTCCAGTGATGGTTTGAGAACATTCTGGGTGACAAAAAAGGAAACAGAAGAAGACTCATATTTTACCCTAGTTAACACTTAATGAGACTCATTTATAGAATGTACTGGAAGTTTCGGACCTTTTGCTAATTCGTAGTCACTCACATTGAGCCTGTGCTTCTTGTGTGCCAAGAGCTGTGCTGAATGCTTTGTTTTTATTGTCTCACTCAATCCTGTTACAATCTTATTTAAAGTTTAAATTTTAATTTTAAACTGGGGGGGGGAAATGAGAGTGTTAAGAGTTGCCTCCATAGGTGTATCGGGGAGGCTGTGATGATAAAATCGAGTATTTCTTGCCGGTGTTTTGCCACAGCTTTGCTCCAAAACAGACTGTGCAGGGTTGCAGCACCGTCGGACTCTCTGGGGACCTTCCCTGCAGTGAAGAGATGTTTGGCAGAGAAATGAGGCAAAAGTTGTATGGGGAAGGCAAAAAGCTTCATTCTAGTTGACAGTTTATTTTGCCCTGGAAGAAACTACTAACAATGAACTCAGTCCTCTTTTGCTGATTGCATTTGCTTGCTTCTTTGTAAGAAGCCAAAATGGTGCTGACATACAATGACCTTCTTTGTTTTTTTGTTGTGACATACTGAAAAGGTGTAACTTTTATTGTCCCACCTCTCCCAAGTTTGATGATTTCCTTGGAGGAACTGTCCACACACACAACAACGCACGTGCACATGCTCACAAACATGAGGACAGTGCCCCAGTCATAGCTGACACTCTCTATATATTTGCTTAATGAAAGCATGAGAAAAACAAAACAAAACAAAACAAAATCACACACACACACACACTCCCCCGCCCCCAGAATGGTAGGGACTATGGATTTTTTATTTTTTTTTAAATGGTAAGATTCGGTATAACTTTTTCCAAAATTTTTGTTTTAAAAATAATTTCAGAAGAAGATTATTCTAAGATATGTGGTGTTACTTCATCTTGGTGATTCAGGACAGCTTATTGGAGTGGACTGTAATTCCTTTAAAATTTATCGAGATGAGATCATTTACCCATGTACTAAATGGCCCTAGACTGGTATACTTTTAAATTTGTGTAATCTGATTTTCATAAATTTTCTGACCTCTCTCTGTTTCATTGTCTGCTATTTTTTTTCTTGCTTTCAGCATGTCTTGCTGTACAGCTTTCTTTCCATTCCCCATATAATTAGCTCTTTCTGCTTTACTCTAGATTAGGGAGTGGGCTCATGAGTTTTGTTAGAACTGTGTGTACGATAAAAATAAACAGGATTGGATTTGGCTCTTAGGCTCTTCTCTAAGGGAAGGGGGTGGGAAGTGGCTACCAAAGAGTCTCCACACGAGAGAGGCTATGCCATATATAGGAACTCCAGGTTTTAGTTACCTGTGGTATTAAAAAGGGACTGATAGGGGCGCCTGGGTAGCTCAGTGGGTTAAGCCACTGCCTTCGGCTCAGGTCATGATCTCAGAGTCCTGGGATCGAGCCCTGCATCGGGCTCCTCCTCTCTGCCTGCCTCTCTGCCTACTTGTGATCTCTGTCTGTCAAATAAATAAATAAAATCTTTTTTTTTTTTTTAAAAAGGGACTGATAGCATTGATCATTCATTTACTTGTTTGGGCCATAAGCATTTGCTGAAAACCTTTTGTAGGCAAGACACAGGTGGATACAGAGATTAAAATATAGTCACACAAACACAACCCCTGAAGAATAAGAATTTATAGATTATTTTGAAAGATGAGATATTCACAGACAATCAACTTGTATAATATTTAGAAGAGGGTAGGAGTAGATAACATAACTTTAATAGATTATGGAAAAACATGTTTAGTTTTTTTTTTTAATTTTTTATTTTTTATAAACATATATTTTTATCCCCAGGGGTACAGGTCTGTGAATCACCAGGTTTACACACTTCACAGCACTCACCAAAGCACATACCCTCCCCAATGTCCATAATCCCACCCCCTTCCCCCAAACCCCCCCCCCCCCAGCAACCCTCAGTTTGTTTTGTGAGATTAAGAGTCACTTATGGTTTGTCTCCCTCCCAATCCCATCTTGTTTCATTTATTCTTCTCCTACCCACTTAAGCCCCCATGTTGCATCACCACTTCCTCAATATCAGGGAGATCATATGATAGTTGTCTTTCTCTGCTTGACTTATTTCACTAAGCATGATACGCTCTAGTTCCATCCATGTTGTCGCACATGGCAAGATTTCATTTCTTTTGATGGCTGCATAGTATTCCATTGTGTATATATACCACATCTTCTTGATCCATTCATCTGTTGATGGACATCTAGGTTCTTTCCATAGTTTGGCTATTGTGGACATTGCTGCTATAAACATTCGGGTGCATGTGCCCCTTTGGATCACTACGTTTGTATCTTTAGGGTAAATACCCAATAGTGCAATAAAAGCCCTTTCTGGAGAAAACATGTTTAGTTTTAAAGAGACAGCTGTGCCATTCAGGAAGGGGTTTCGAGGACCTGGTGTCTGAAGAGAGTCTTGAATCGATGGGCAGGTTTTGGACCTAGACTAGAGGGGAAGAGCAGTGTACAAGTTAGGGTCCAACGAAGGGAGCATGAATGAAATGGATGGGTGATATGGAATATGGGATTTGTCGTAGGGATTAGACCTACAACTGCGGAAGAAGCTGAAACATTTAAGTCCAAAAGAGGACAATGGGAAATGAGAAAAAGTCACTCACTCAGGACCCTAAGGAGAAGGTGGCCAAGAAGTCTGTGGAAGACCACTTCCACCTCTGGTAGGCAGGCCGTTGGGAAGAAAAAAAGCTGGATGTGAAGGTGAAGAGAAAACCTGGAACCATGAGGACAAGCTGCAACCCTTAACTGTCTCTCACTGTACCTAACCTAGATGATGTGGGTGGCTCGCAGAAGGAGCTTGTGGGCTTAGCCACAGAGCTCTGCACCTGCTGGCCTTGGACTTGGAGAGGTTGGAGGGAGAGATTTGTCAGGAGCTGAAGGCATGGTGGGTGTGGCTGCTGCCCCCTCTTAGGAGGTCAGCCACTAGATCAACAATGATGTATGTAAGAGGCAGTTAGTAGTACCCAGGGGCCTACAAAGGCTCTTGCAAAACAATGGGTACTGCTGCACTTTTCCCATCCAGATCTCATGTACAGTTCCCTGTGGCTATCCCTAAGAATCATACAGAGAATGGGATTCTGGAAAACACAATTCCAATAAAACTAAAGTGACACAGTTTAGTTTGGAAAGGAGTTTAGGAAAGGAATGGGGGGACAACTGAACATTCTATTATCATAACCCAGGCAAGGAAACTTGCTTTCTTCTATTTTCACTTGGGAAAGTGACTCGGAATCATAAGTGATTGTTCAGAACAATACTAAAAATATTAGTGTACAATTGCAAGCCAAGGTGATTTGATGTATGGCTAGTATGTTGACTCTAATATCTTTATGGCAAACCTTGATAATGACTCTTTAAAATTCCCGGATGATTCTGCCTCCAGTATGTGAAAGGCTAGAAAAAGTGTACATGTAGCTGGAACATTGACCAACATGAAACTGGCTTACGCAGCCATGTCAATTCCATTCTGAGAGAAAGATCCTATAAAAATAAATATCACTTACTTAATTGAGTAAATAATGCTTTTTGGCTTTACTGAGTAAAGAGTAAGAGTATTCCTTCTGTTTGTCCAAGTGCTTAACAGTTTGCAATGACTTACATGTCCCTTATCTTATTTGATTTGACAAGGACTCTGTGAGGTCGGTTCAGTCTGAATTCGCCTAAGTGGCAAAACTGAAGCTCAGAGGCTGTGGTAACCATCAAGAGCCCACTTATCCCTTGATTCAAGAGCACTCACTGTACTTGCGTAGATTTAGTGGACACCTTGCTGTGGCTCATCCCTCTATTTCGCACTAGGCACCTCTGCCTGATAATCTTGGGGCACATTCCTGGTTCTTCCATGTTCCTGTTCTAAATCTGCCCATAGTTTTGGGACTTCATTACCTCTAAGGTCTTTTAACACCGTGCAGGCCCTTTGTAACCTTTCTGTGACAGTTCCACCTGTCTCATCCCTGACCCCCTTGTAGGTTTTTTGCTTCTTCACACTAAAGCACAGGACACCAAATGCAGGGTAAAGAAGAACTGCTTTACCAAAGCATACCTGAACAGGTATCTTAACACCCCCAGGAGATCCACACATCTTTGAATTAGGTCATTCTCTAAGTCTTTCCTATCAGCGTTTCCAAGCACATACTCCCATATGTTTATAAAACCTATCTCCTGGCTTCCTACCTGTTGAAACACAGCAGAACTTAACTCATTTGTCTTGACTTATTTAAAACACACACACCTACTGCTCTATCTGCTGAGATGGCAACGGCCAACAGCGAGGGAATACAAAACCTAAAACCTCTATTCAGTGCACCCTGAAGAGTTTCGGCCTCTTAGAGGGGTCCTTAAGGCATACCAAATTGGGGAGACCACCTCAGGTTCTGTGCTTTGGGGTGTGTAGGATTTTTGCAGTTACATCCAGAAATCAAGCCTTATTATCTGTCTTTACACAGACTACTCTTTTTTTTTTTTTTTTTTAAGATTTTAAATATTTATTTGACACAGAAAGAGAGATCATAAGTAGGCAGAGAGGCAGGCAGAGAGAGAGGGAGAAACAGGCTCCCTGCTGAGCAGAGAGCCCGATACAGGACTTGATCCCAGGACCCTGAGATCATGACCTGAGCTGAAGGCAGAGGCTTAACCCTCTGAGCCACCCAGGTGCCCCTATCCAGACTACTCTTAATGGTCCTCCAAGAATGCTACAAAGTTAGGGTCAAAGGCTAAGCTCCTGGTTCTGCCAGTACAACAGAGAGGGATGTGTCTTATTTAGAGTTAGCCGAAACTCTGTAATTCATCTTCTAAGTTCTGGTACAGTGTACTTTCCACTGTAATGTGCTGCTTCTCTTGCTTTCATTCTCCCACGTGAGAACTGACCTCATTTCACCCTACCAGAAATATGGGTTTTCTGCTTCCTGCATTGCTATGCTATGTAAGAAAAAGTTCCGGAGAATTGAAGGCTAGACTTCTGGTGATAATAATAAGAAATGATAGCTGTGAAATCAGAGTGTTTACTATGTGCCAGGTGCTTTATAATATGATCTCACGTAATCGTTATACTTGATTCCATGAGATGCTTGACCCGACCCAATAAGGCAACGGAGAGTCTGTGTGGTTAAGAAGCTTACATAGCTCCAGAGGATTTGAGTTCAGTGTATGTGAGTCTGAAGCCCATGCTGAAACTTTATGCTTTCCTTCACGGTGCTGAGGAATGCCTTCTGTCCTGTGGCCCCATCCAGTTTGCCTACGGGTTCGTGGGCATCTGTGACATATGTTCGGTTACTTGTACACAGATCAGTCTGACAATTCCCTAGAAATCCTGCTTGAGCTAACCCACTGATCATTTTGCTTCCTCAGCTCCTTTTTCAATTTCCTTTTAAGCCTAAATAGCATAGGAAGTGCCTTAATCACTTGACACCAGCTCTTCCTAGTTTAATGATCTTTTCATTTTGTCAGTATCCTTTTCTAACAATTGAGGTTTAGAGCAAGGAAGGGAATAAGTGCTTTGCAAAAGCCTTAGTCGCCCATTTTGGAAAGTGAGGTCAATGGAGATATGACAATGCTGCTTTGAAATGCCAGAACCCCTGGGTTAAATGCCCCCCCCCCCCCCCCCCCCCCCGCCAGTGTCTGTGGAAGAGAGAAGACCTCTGATATGGCACCAGAGACTTCAACCAGGACAAGTAGGTACAAATTCCAGAGGATCTGAGTCCAGCTTAACCTAAGGAGACACTTATTACAGTACAGGCCATATGAAAACTAACTCGGTAATGAGTACATCCTCATTAGAGATATTTAAAGAGGGACTACACATCCACTTGGCAAGGATGTTAGAGAGATATTTGAATTTTGGAAAATGTTTGAATCAAAATGATATTTGAGGGCCTTTCCGGCCTTGGGCTTCTGTGTTGAATTCACTTAGAAACTTCATATTGGGAATAAAGCTTTCCCCTTGTTATAATTAACACCAACTAGTGATGTCGCCTCCTCCCTCCCCCCATGCTTTCCCCTTCGAACAACTGCTCGATTTAAGAAGGGGCCCTAGGATGAGGAAGGATGTGGTTCTTTCCCGCTTGGCAGCACTCCGTGTCAGAATGGAGGACTTGTGTCTGGGCCTGGCACCGATCCGTCGGGGCCTCTCACCAGCCCAGTGGTGTCTGTGACCGGAGCACGTGGGAGGTGCACATCCGTGGAGGAAAACCTCCCACTGGCTGCCGGCTCGGGATTTTAAAATTTTTTTACATCACTAATGAATACAGTCTTGCCCAGGGCAGGCCTCTTGGAGGAATGGAGACACACCCTGAAACAAGCCCTAGTCAGCCCAGACAAGCATCCCCTGAGAAAGAGCCACTCTGAAGCTGGCAGCATATGAGAAAGTGTCTTTGAGAGCAGTTTCTTCTTGCCGTTTCAAAGGAGAGCCGCTTGCAGGCCAGGATATCAGGAGGGCAAAGCTCCTTTTCCCCCCGATTTTCTTTCTTATTTCTTTTTTATTTATTTTTTTTTTTATTTATTTTTTTTTTTAAAGATTTTATTTATTAATTTGACAGAGAGAAATCACAAGTAGACAGAGAGGCAGCCAGAGAGAGAGAGAGAGGGAAGCAGGCTCTCTGCCGAGCAGAGAGCCCGATGCGGGACTCGATCCCAGGACTCTGAGATCATGACCTGAGCCGAAGGCAGCGGCTTAACCCACTGAGCCACCCAGGCGCCCCTCTTATTTCTTTTTTAATTGGCTTACCACTAATCTGAAAGCTGCGCCGTTCGGAAATGATAATCCTTTGATTGAACATCAGAATTGAGACACGGCCTCGGTTCTCGAAGGAAGGAGTGGTACAATGAGAGAAAGTGTCCAAAAGTTGATTAACAGCTTTAAATTAAAAGAAGAAAACGAGGCAAAACTTAACAGCAGGTCATACCGACCAGTGCCATGTGTAAGAATAGACGGTGCTTTCCCATCAAATCCAGTGATCTTTCCCCACAGGATTTACAAAGACCTTACCAATCTCCAACGAGGTCAACTTTTTTTTTTTTTTTTTTCTCAAGGGAAATGTTATAACTAAGTATGTTTTGCACAAATCTTTCATGTGTGGATATCTCAAAGTATGAAGTGCTATTATAGGGAAGCTTCAGGAGCTCACAGCTGTCTTGTCCCCAGCAGATAAACATGTGAAAAACTTCATAGCTGCGAGGACTCCTTTAGGGATCTGGTCCAATACTGCCTGGAGGTAGTTTGGCCAAGATCCCCCATGTACACCATAAATCTTCACAGAGTCGTGGGAAGAGAACAGCGGCTTTTGCTTTGCCGGCAGCTGACTCGCTGTTCCTGCGCTGTCTTCCTTTGACACAGGACCATTGCCTGTTTAGATGTGACTCTTCCTTGGGATATAAATGGGGTGTTATTTTTAGGGGACCTTATATTTCCTAGTAGTTTTTCAAAGTTGGGAGGCAGTGTGGCTTTATCAGAGGAATGTATGAACTGGGAATCAGAAGCAATCCCACATTTTCACGAGCAGGCTCTGGACCTCCTGTGAAAGTCTTGTATCCTTCCTGGGCTCCTATTTCCTAAATAGTGCCCAAATAAATAACACTATTTGACCTCCAAGGCCCTTTCTCGTTTTCTAGAGGTGATCTTCATAAGAAGACAGAAAAACAGGGAGAGAATTAAAAAAACAACACAACAACCAAGTGGAGTATAAGGCTTAGGAAAAGAAGTCCCCCCCTTTTAAACAGAGCTCAGAATGTCTTTGTTGCAATAAGCCTTTGTAGCAAATATGTGAAACTTTGTCTCTATTGCATACTGCGTGGTACTTGGATTTCCCCTATTTGTCTCATTTCTATTTGCTAAAACCTGATTAGAAACATGAATCATAGCCCCGAGGAAACTTTGAGATCTTCAGATTCAGTTCACTCACTTTACCGGTAACAACCCCAAGGCCCCTGCCCAGAGTTACACAGAGCCTCCAATGGATTTCTCCTGCCTCCAAACGCAATTTTCTTTCAAATACACGGCCTACTCAGTTTATTTAGCAATGATGAGTATTCAGAGAAAGAGTCAGGCTAGATTCTCAAAGTCGAATGATCCTCAATAAGACTTTACAGGCTAGTGAGGAGATACACACACACACACACACACACACGACTTGTTTTTTCCCATGCTAAATGTGTTGGATATAGTTCCCTTTTGTGCAGCCTTCTTCCTTGCCAATAAACACTGCCTTGCATTCTCCTGGGCTTAGAACATTTACTTTTCCAAGGAAAACCGTGCCTTACCACTCACTCTCTGTTCTCCAGCGGGACCACTCACTTTCACATTTCTGATCACAGGATTGCTTGAAGGTAGAACCTCAGCTCTCTGAAAAGACTCCAGGATAACTACTTTCTGGGTTGTAGAGCATTATGAAGAGCTAAGGCTGTAGTTCCTCATTGACAATTTTGTAATTGTGTGGAAGCCACAAATACAGTTGCAGAAGATTCAGCTCTCCTGGATCATAGCTCTGATTATTTTGAACAACCAGCCGACCTTGGATCAATCGTGTTATCTTTGTGTTTTTGTTTTTCTGTCTGTCAAGTGAAAAAGTTGACTCAAGGCTTTCCCCAAGTCTTCTATGATCAAGGCTCTTGTTGTAACTGTTTTAACAGCATGTCTTTCTAAAGTGTATTCCATACCACACAGCTGTCTAACAGCGAGTATCCTGAGAAATTATACCTTTAATTAATAATTCAGGGCCATGATTTTGAACATCAGTTATTTTATACTGTGCATAATGATGTCCTCGGGGCCTGTTGAAATATGTAAGACTCTATCACTAAATGGCCCCAGACTGCATATCACTGTTTATTATTATTTTGCTTGTTTTTTTTAGTTTTCTTGAAATAGCTCAACTTTTTCACTGCCATCAACATGCCTGCTTATAAAAGCCTTTTGCCTTCCATCCAAATTTGCTTTTCTTCTGCACTTTGGGATAAGGACTCAGATAAGCAAGTTACTTGAATGAAGATCTGAGAGTACTAGAAGTGAAGTTGTTTTGTTTTGTTTTGTTTTTTTAAGTTGGTACAGAACTCATTCTGGTGAATATTTAGAGCACTGGTTTGCCTAGTTGTTAGCTACTGGGTATTTGCTTGATAATTGACACTGGCTACTAACTGAGTTAACCATTGCTGAGTTATAAACATATGCCTTTGATTCTGTGTATTTTGTTTTTGTCCCTTTTTAGTTGTTATGCTTCTTAGCCACTGGAAGCACTTTGGATTTTTACTGTGTAAATGCTAAGGACTTATGGATTTTTTTTTCTATTTATAAAAATAACCATAAGCCTAAATGTGGTATGAAGAGAGCAAATTTCTGAAAATAGTCAAAATGCCATCAATAGGGAAATGGTTAAATACATGATGGGATAGCTGAATAATGGAACTGTATTTAGCCATTAAGAGGAGTGAAATATAATTGTATGAGCTGGTCTGGATACATGTGAATGAGATATTGTTAAAGAAAGAAGCAACTTGGGGCACCTGGGTGGCTCAGTGGGTTAGCCTCTGCCTTCGGCTCAGGTCATGATCTCAGGGTCCTGGGATGGAGCCCTGCATCGGACTCTCTGCTCAGCAGGGAGCCTGCTTCCTCCTCTCTCTCTCTGCCTGTCTCTCTGCCTGCTTGTGATCTCTCTCTGTCAAATAAATAAATAAAAATCTTTAAAAAAAAAAAAAAAAGAAGCAACTTTTGGATCCATACTTGATTTAATTTTTGTACAAAGAAAAATAAGGAAAAATTATATGCAAAATATGTAAAAATCTAAAACTAGCAGTTATGTTTGATTATATTGGAAGTGGGATTAAGAAATGCTGATAAGAGGGGCACCTGGGTGGCTCAGTGGCATAAGCCTCTGCCTTCAGCTCTGGTCATAATCTCAGGGTCCTGGGATCGAGCCCCATGTCTGGCTCTCTGCTTAGCGGGGAGCCTACTCCCCCCCCCCCCGTTTGCCTCTCTGCCTACTTGTGATCTCTCTCTCTCTCTCTGTCAAATAAGTAAATAAAATCTAAAAAAAAAAAAAAAAGAAAGAAAGAAATGCTGACAAGAGCGGAGAGGGAGATGTAATGTTTTGACTTTCTACCTACTATAATTTTTTTTTTTAAAGATTTTATTTATTTATTTGACAGAGAGAGATCACAGTAGACGAAGAGGCAGGCAGAGAGAGAGAGAGAGAGAAGCAGGCTCCCCGCTGAGCAGAGAGCCGGATACGGGACTCGATCCCAGGACCCTGAGATCATGACCTGAGCCGAAGGCAGCGGCTTAACCCACTGAGCCACCCAGGCGCCCTCTACCTACTATAATTTTTAGAAGGGGGATAATAGGATTGATAATAGGATTATTGGTCATTTTCCTCTAATAATTTAATTATGTACATTTAAAAGCATGCAGCAGAGTTGAAAATCGGTTACAGTGAGCACCCATATAACCCTACCTTGATTCTACTATTTTTTTTTTAAGATTTTATTTATTTGACAGACAGAGATCACAAGTAGGCAGAGAGGCAGGCAGAGAGAGAGGAGGAAGCAGGCTCCCCGCTGAGCAGAGAGCCCGATGTGGGGCTCGATCCCAGGACCCTGGGATCATGACCTGAGCTGAAGGCAGAGGCTTTAACCCGCTGAGCCACCCAGGCGCCCCATACTATTAATGTTATTTAACACCTGCTTTATCACATCCTCATTCATTTATGTATCTTTGGGTGATTCTTAATGTTTTTATGTTTTTGACTACTTCCAGACTTATTTAAGGAGTCCACATGGAGTCTCTTGCTAAGTGAGACTTACATCCTGCCCCAAAGAGCCATAATGACTTTTATGGATTCTACTGATTTGGACAGACACAGAAACAAATACTGATAGAGGATTTATTAGACACCTTTACCTTAGTACCTTAGATGCCTTTTTTTTTTTTTCTTATTATTATTAATGTTGGTAGAGGAGGCAATGAACTTGTCATCTAGGGGTTTGGCAGTTTACTTGAACTTCCCAGGCATCCTCTGAGCTCCTCTGTCCTGTGCCACCATGTGTTGACTGTGCTGTGCCTTTCCATGTTGGCTGCTGTGTAAACCCTATATACTCCTTTAAAAAAAAAATTCAGTTAATTAGCATATAGTGTATTATTAGTTTCAGAGATAGAGTTCAGTGATTTATCAGTCTTTTATAATACCCAGTATAAGCCTCATTTAGCTTCCTTTTCTAGGATAATACATTATGAAATGTTTTGGATATTATCAGATCTTGATGATATGAGATCTTGATTTATGAGAATAAATACAAATGCTTGATGATTCCACTGAGCCACTGTTTGAGTATAGGGTTGCCCATGGCAGCCAGTATAAAAGCTTGGGACTGACCGTATTTGGTTTCAGTCCTGCATGGTCTTGTTTGAAGATAGGTTATTTGGCTGTGGATGGGCTCTGTTTGGGTGAAAGGCAATTATAGTGAAGAACAATAATGACTTTGGGTACTTAGGTAAAATGTCCAAATGTAGACTATGAATCAGTTTAGACCAGACCTGCATCCTAGGATGTTTTATTCTGCTTCATTTATTTTAACAGGAGGACTTTGCTTCCCTCGTTGGAGATGATTTTGAAACTTAGAATGATGAGAAAGTTCTGGAGATGGATGGTCCCATCCTCTCCCCCCAAAAGCGTCAAATCCATATGATCCCCATCATTTCTTCCTTGCTGATCATTCCAGACCTATTTCCTATAAGTTCTCATCACCCCCTTTGCAGATTACACTCTAGTCGCACCAGATATCTTGCTTTACTCTAAATATCTTATGCATTCCTCTGCTTTCAGAACTTTGCTCAACATACTTGCTCTTTTTTCAATTCTTTCTCCTCTTTCCTTGCCTCCTCTCCTCTACCCTCCCCGCTCTCCTCTGTGTGGTCCTTCTGCTCCGCACCTACTTGCACAGACACACACATCTATAACATCTGGAGTTCTGCCTGCTCACAGGCAGAATCTTCTCTGTGGAACCTATCTGAACCTATCACCTGGAAAGAATCACTTCTAACTTAGCATTTCCATAGCCCTTGGCTTGCATCTTATTACTTAGACTGTGGCTTCTCAGTCTGTGGTTTGTGGCATAGCTACAACAGCTTTGTGGGTGACTAGAAATGCAAAATCTTGAATCTTGTCTTGAGTCTAGGGAATCAGAATCTCCCATTTTACCAAGTTCTGCAGATCATCCTTATGCACATTACTATTCAAGAAGCTCCATCTTAGAATGGATATCTAACTTTGCCTTTCACTTGACTGCCTTTGTGTCAGTGGATTCTGATAGACTGTGTCTTGTGATCAGAGCCTGTGTCTTCCTCACCTTTCATCTGCAGGGCAGGGTGGATGGCTTAGCGCATAGTAGAAGCCCTTCAGTGTGTGTTGTTGAATGAAAGCCTCTGCTTTCAATGAGCTTGGATATGTGAGAGAAATCTATGAATAAAAGGCATTTTCATGATTCTTGTCAGCAAGATATCTTTCAGATGGTCTCAGTCGTGCCATTTCTGTGGTCAGGTTTTATAGACCCTGGCACAAAAAGGCTTCCCCCATATCAAATCTGTTTTCTCCTTTCACTTCTTTGAAAAGTACTTCGATGATATGGACTATTTGAGCTTTCAGAAGCTCGTGGGAATTCACTGTCCAAAGGATTGTATTAAAGCACAGAAAAAACATTTTGTACTGATATTTTATTAATAGGATTATAAAAATCTGTACAAATGGCATAGTTGTGTATTTGTTTTAAGAATTGGAAGCCTGATCACAGGGTCAGAGTAATGTCCAGAGTCAGATTTTGGTGCATCTGATCTCAGGAAAATAACATTGTTTTAGTTGATTGTATTTGCTTTTTGAAAACTTGGAAAGGGAGAAGCTTCATAATTTCAAAAGGATTTCTTTGATCTCCTCTTAGACATTCCCTTCAGATTCTTTCCGCCAGCATCTCCGTCTTGCCTACTGTCCCTGGCATTATGTTTTCCTAATTGTCTGGCACTTCTGTCTTCTAGTTTCTACATCTTTGTTTTATAGTTTTCTTATTCATTCCACTCATTTTTCCCATAACCAAACTTCTGGTGATGTTCCTCACCATTCCCCAAACTGCTGAGTTTAATTACTATAATTACCATAAATATAAATAAAAGTAAATACAGTAAATGGATATAGAAGATAAAAAAGATAATTAAACAAAATAAAATTAAAAATAAAAATATCAGCAAATGTGATGATAAATCAAGTAAAATAAATATAATCATATAAATAATATAATTATAAGTAAAATAAAAATAGAGTAAATAAATAAGCAAACAGGTGATTATTTGACCTATATAAGAACAAGGCCAGTGAACACCTGCTATTTTTTCCTGTTATTAAAAACAAATCTTGAATATGTAATGCCCGTTTCATCCATTTTGAAGGGATTATTAAGATTATGAAAATTGTTTGAATACTTCTTTCTAGTTATATTCATTAATTTACTTAGAAGATGTTTTCTAGTCCTGTGCTCTCCATGTGACATTGTCATAGATGTAAAGGAGAATTACAGAAAAAACACAATGTGTTTTGCCTTCCAGCCTTTAAGGTGCTCACAATGAAATAGAAGAGATTGAGACATCTATAGGAATAGCTATAGAACAAGGTAGAAAGGGATAAATACTCACAGCCACGTAACAAAGTTGCACAGAGTTTTTGTTTCCAGAAATCCAGGATGTGCAGACATGGAAGGAAGTTCATCAGAAACTGAAGGACGGAGTTTCTGTGAACTCTGATTACTGTATTCATACCCATATTTTTTCTCTTACTCTCTCCCTCTGTTCCTCCCTCCTTCTCAAGTTCTCTTTGCCTTTCTTCCCTTTTGCCATTCCATTTTTTGTCTTTGCTGAAGGCTTAGAATTCTCCTTTTGGAAGTAATTTCACAAAATTTTTTCATGAGCCTGTCTGTAGGGGAATTTCTTCCTTTCCTGCGTGTATCACTCACTGGCTTTCATAACGATCAGTACTCATTATTTTATTTTATTATTATTTTTTTAAAGATTTTATTTATTTATTTGACAGAGAGAGAAATCACAAGTAGATGGAGAGGCAGGCAGAGAGAGAGAGAGAGGGAAGCAGGCTCCCCGCTGAGCAGAGAGCCCGATGCGGGACTCGATCCCAGGACCCTGAGATCATGACCTGAGCAGAAGGCAGCAGCTTAACCCACTGAGCCACCCAGGCGCCCCAATACTCATTATTTTAAAATTTATTATTCCTTTTCTTCCTCAAGCTCATTGGCCTCTTTCTTTTGGTTTTTCTGCCAGTTTGTAATAACGAGAGTTAGGCTTTTCTTTCATGTGTGTCTGTGTTTTAGTTTTTTTTTTCCCCACTAAAATTGATTTTAGTGAAAATTACAGATTTTATAGAAGAGGTGTTGTAGTTTTATATATAGCTGGGGAAATATAATTAAGAATGAAATTTCTCAGCCCAGAAATCCTTTCCACAAATGTAAGAGAAAATGAAAACACTCTTATGACTAAGTAAGCATTAAACCAGAATATGAAGCATATCACCGGCAACCCCTAAGAGATGGCAAACTCAGAAAGAAATCTTGGCCTTTCCTATGGCCACGCAGCTCTTGGCATACACATTTTCAAGATAAACCACAACTTGTATTCAGCAAATGGCATCCTTTACTTGGGAATTGTTAGTTAATTGGCTTTATCCAAATGAAAAACTTCTCATGTCTTTAATTTTTTAAAATCTTATTTTGTTGTGGTAAGAATACTTAAGATCTGCACTCTTAACCAGTTTGTGTTGTGTACAACACATTATTGTTGACTATACGTACAATGTTGTCCAGCAGATCTCTAGAATTCATCTTTCTTGGCAGTACCAGGGTGGCTCAGTTGTTAAGCCTCTGCTTTTGGCTGGGGGCGTGATCCCAGTGTCCTGGGATCAAGCCCTGCATCAGGCTCCCTGCTCGCAGGATGCCTGCTTCTCCCTCTCCCACTCCCCCTGCTTGTGCTCCCTCTCTCGCTGTCTCTCTGTCCAATAAATAAATAAAATCTTAAAAAAAATAAAATAAACAAAGAGTTGGATGCTCTAGCATTCTTATTTCTTAGCTGAAACCTTATGCCTGTTCATTAGTAGCTCACACTTACCTCTCCCTGCAGCCCCTGGCAACCACCATTCCACTCTGATTCTACGAAGTTGAATATTCTTCTTATACATAGAATCAGGTAGCATTTGTCTTCCCGTCATTGGTTATTTCAGTTAGCGTGATGTCCTCAAAGCTCATCCATCTTTTCCCTTATTTCCTTCTTTTCTGTGACCCTAGAATTTCCTCCTTTTTAAGGCTGAGTGGTGGGTATTATTTTGTATTTATATATCACATTTTCTTTATCCATTCATTTGTGGTTGGGCATTTAGGTTTTCTCCATGTCTTGACTGTTGTGAATAGTGCTGCAATGAGTATGTGAGTGAAGATGCCTCTTTGAGATCCTTATTTCAGTTGCTTTTGGATAAATACCCAGGAGTGAGATTGCTGGATCTGAGGGGAAGTAGTTTTGAAATTTAGAGCAAGGCGCCCCACCAAAGTTAAGTATCTGTTCTCCAACAGAAACTAGAGGCATCCCTTCTATCTTAGATGTTTACCTTTCCAAGAGATGGCCCCTAGGTCTTTGAGAAAGACATTTTTGTGTCACAAAAGTGACAAGAGACCTGCCTAGTCTTCAAAAGGATTTATGTACATAAAGGGAGGGGAAAGTACCTAATAATTGCTAGTTTTCTAAAGTAAATGCTCTGACAAAAAGCGGGGGTGGGTGTGGGTGGGTGTGGGAATCTCTTCCCTTATTTTCAAGGAGAATTAAGCTTTTTAAAAAAATTTGCATTTGTTTTTGCAGACAAAAATTGTATTTGTTTTTATATCTTAATATGTTTAACTAATGCAGTTCAGAATTAAAGTCATTTTTTTCCTGAGTTTTTGATCAACCAGAGATTCAACTGAAGTTTGCGTTTGGCTTTGTATAACAAATTCTATACCTTCATGATGAATCTGATTTGAAAACTCTTGAACTTTTTTTTTGATTTTTATTTTTTGTGGTCAAGTATATGTACAATTTACCATTTTAACCATTTTTAAGTGCACATTTCTGTGGTGGTAAGTATATTCACTGTTACCACCATCCATCTCCAGAACTTTCTCATCATTCCAAGTTTCAACAGAAACAGTACCCATTTAAGCACTAACTTCTTATACACTCCACCTCCAGCCCCTGGCAACCACCATCATTAGCATTTTAACTTACCTATTAAAAACTGTCTGTGAAATTTCAATATCCTGCTTATTGGGGTAAGTAAAGTTCTGTTTGCCCAGGATTTGAAACACAAAGGTGTCTTCTTGGGAAACTGACTGGGAAAAAGGATTCTAAAACCTTTGAATGTGGTACCCCCATTTACACAATTGATGTTGCACTAATTACAAATAATCGAAGTCTGTGCAGTTCCCAGAGATACTTCATTTGTGCCACTCCATTACTTGCAAAGTAATAAAAAATGCTTTTCGAGTGAAATATTTTTTGCTTCTAATTCAGGGATTTTACCAACGTCGCCTGGCATTTTCCATGACCTTTGCTCTGGGGAATCTTTATTGTTTTTAATTGATCTTTTGGGTTGTTCTGTGAAACCCAGCAAGCTACACATTGAACGCTTCCTTCATATACGGAGCTTAGGCTGCCATGGGTGTTGGAGAGAATGATGTAGGAGAATCGGTCAGCAATCTGCGGCAATCAGAGCCTTATTTAAAACCAACTCTGCTATTTGATTGCCGTGATAGCTTGAGTAGGACACTTCACCTTTTTGCACCTAATCTCTTCATCTGTAAAACAGGAAAATTATAATTCTCTCTGAATAAGCGCCATGAATATCAAATAAAATAAGACCTGAAAAGTAGTGCCATGCATGCGGTGAAACCATGACTTACTCCAGTTGAGGTATAAAGGAGGGGTTTGCAAAATAGCGGTTGAATGAACAGATAATTGTTCTCAGAGTTAAGTTGCCTAGGGGTCTCTCCTCTCTCCATATCTTCCTGGCTTGGCTTATTACCTCTCCACTCTCTGTTTCCCTCTGGTTCCTGCTCACACCCTTCTCCCCTGACCCAAATCATGCTTCAGGTAAAAACTCCAGTGTTTGGGGTTTGGGGAGTGATAGGAAGGGGCCAAAAGAATGTCTGTCATTCCTCCCATTCATTGGTCTTCCTGGAATCCAGATGCTTCCTCAGCGGTTCTGAGGAGGTAGAAATGGCAGTTAGAAATACGGTCATCCCCAGGAGCAGGGACAGTTAGGAAGAAGGGAATTTATTTTTGCCTAGCAGCAACAGGCTCAGGGGATTTCACCCTGGCCAAAAAAAGTAATGAGCTGCAATAATGTTGAATCAAATATTGCGAATCCAAATGACGTAATATTTTGGGGCTAGTTTCCTGTGTGGACATTTGGGTGGGAGCTCGCGGGTGTGTCAGTTGTTCAGTGTCTCCCTGCATAGGATAAATGCAAATGTTTGTAGTGGAAGGCATAACCAAGTCCTCCACAGGCAAAGCAGATGGCAGTCCTGATGAAGTCCCAGAACCTAAGTCAGGTTCGGTGGGGTGAGGTTCGGAGCTGATGACTAAAGAAAGAATTCTTAAGACATCTTTGGTGCAAAATGGTGGTTTATTAAAGCACGGGGACAGGACCCGTGGGCAGGAAGAGCTGCTGCTGCCCCGGGTTGTGAGGAGTGGTTGGTTATATACACAGGAGTTGGGTAGGTGAGGACAAAGGGGTGTTCAGAAGGGCTATTGGGGCAAAGAATACTATCAGGATATTGAAGGCTTAGTTGCTATCAAGTAAAGACAATTGAGAGTCTCCTGGTGGAATGTTACATTCCTGCTATCAAGCATCCTTGTTAATGAGATTTAAGTTTAGAAGAAATTTAACTTTATTTACTTTTCCTTCTACCTCCACCTCCTTCGGTTTTTATGGTTTTTAGGCTTGAGGAACTGAGTTCTGTGTCTTTGGAAATTGGGCTATTGATAAGGTTACTTCTTTGTTGTAATCTCAAGGACATTTGTAAACCAAGGGAGACTCCTGTCTTGCAGGATTGTGATCTCAGCAAGTTAACTATTTATCATTTTATGGCAGTCAGGGGTGCCTGAGGAATGCTACACCTATGGAGGGGAGCGGATGAAGGGGGGGGTGCAAGGCGCCAGCTCTTGCTTTGTCCTCAGCCAGCCTCCTACTCCCTCATCAGTCCCAGGCCATTCTTGTAAATTGTCTGACAGATTTTAGTGAGAAAACACCTCCCTAAAGATGATCTGGAGAAAGAAATCAGTGTTGAGAGACCAGAGGTGTAGAAAACAAGTGAGAGAGGAACGATATTTTCCTAGACTGAGAAACAGCCTGTAGAATCACGGTATTCTGAAGACCATAGTCATTCAGACCCAAGGCATGGAGCACATTCTGTATGCCCTGACTTCATGCTAGGCCCTGGGAGACAAGCAGTGTTCAGAGGTAGACCTCTGTCTCCCTCAAGATCTGGTAGATCTTGAGATCGCAAGGATCTCAAGAGGGAAAACACACAGGCTTAATGGTCCTACAAAGTAGAAAATTACATTACTGGAACCATGAGGCAAAGTTGTAGGGAGAAAGGATAAATTAAATCAGGCTAAAAGAGGCAGGGACATTTCATGAAGGAAATGCTTTTGCAAATAGGTCGCAAAGGATGGGTAGGGTTTGTGCATGTGAAGAGGGGAATGCAGGTCACTCTGGACAGAAGGGATGATTGAAAAGTGTGGGAGGCACGACGGTGATTTGTAGCACCATCCGTATGAGCCTGTGGTCTGAGTCTGGGTTCTGTGAGGAGAGTTTTGAAAGAGGGCTGGGTGAGAAGTTGTGGAACCAGATCCTAGAGGATCCACAATATCCTCTGAAGGACATTAGGGAAATAGAATTTAGCTGTGCTGTGTGGGAAAATTGATTTAGTTCTTGTCATCAGTCGCCGGTAGCAGTATCCTCATGGCACTCAAAACTCACCCAAGGCTTCTACCGCCTTCTTCTCTGTGATGTGGTGGTAAGCATGGCTTCTTTTGGCTTTGGAGAACAAGATTTTGATCTGATTTTCAAGTATCAGTGGACAGAAAGAAGTATTTACCTGCAAAAAACAACAACAAAAAATAAAAACAAACAAAAAAACCTACCAGTTTTTAGGTCAGCCTAATGAACATACATATTTTTCTCATCTTTCTCTTTTTCAGTGAAAGGCAGACCAATTAAAAATAATAACACTTTTAATTCTTCTATCATGTATGAAGGTTACAGAGGTGAAAGGGTTATTTGCCAGGTCTCTTTATGTGTTTACTCCTTTTCTAATTGGCGAAACAAGAGCTCTGCTCTGTTTTCTGACTCTTTATCCGTGGTGTCTTATGTTCTGATTTGACAACGGTCTTTAAGCACCCAGAATGCTAGAAGAAGTGAAATCATAATCAACTCCAATTAGCTATACTGGCCGAGCATAGCATTGGCATGCTTACATTCACCAGCATGCCTTATGTCTCATTTTAGCTAGTCATTATGCTATTGCTTCTCCATCAAATTGCCATGGGGATGTCTTAGTAAATTAGAAAATTGATTTGAATTTCCCACTTTTTTCCCCAATTAAGAATTCATGACCCATGCCTCATGAGGAGTTTTTAATAATATGTCCTATGAGAGAATTTATGGGAAATTCTCAAAGCTTGGTCTATTGCTGGGTGCCTTATACAGATGACCCCCCCCCTTTTTTTTTTTTGAAGGAACTTCAGTCTGCATTTCTAAACTGTGCCAAGAATCCTATCCTAGTATTGGAGGTATTTAAAACAAACAAACAAAAAATTTAAAGATCTTATTTATTTATTTGATACAGAGAGAGAGAGAGAGAGAGTGAGCCCAAGCAGGGGGAGCTGCAGTCAGGCAGAGAGGGAGAAGCAGGCTCCCCACTGAATGCGGATCCTGATGTGGGGCTTGATCCTAGGAGCCTCAGAGATCATGACCTGAGCTAAAGGCGGATGCTTAACTGATTGAGCCACCCAGATGCTCCTTAAACAAAAATTTTTAAAAAGTCTCTTAAGTTAGAAGAGCATGGTAAATGATTCCTAAGTAATTCAGTTCAGTGTGCTTTGAGGCTCTGAGAAGGCCTGTTAAAAAAAAAAAAAAAAAAAAGATAACTTTGTAACCTAATTTTTCATCTAATATTAATCACCTAGTATTTTTCTAAAATGAGGACACAGTACCAAAATGTGATTTATTGAAATCATTCTCTAGAAGCCCTAGCTGGACACTATGGATCAATATGTAGCCTTTGGAGGGTTTTGGTGGATCCTAGAATAAAACAAAAATATCAAGAGCCTTGGATTTGGTAGGTGTATTAGAACTATGTATTGAATTCATTCCCTACCTACTAGGATTTAAGTGAGGATTTTTTTGTAACTTGTCTGTGTCAACAGAGCTTCTACATCTGATACTATTTTCCTGAATCTGAAGAAACACCGAAGGGGACTGAAATAATAGGGCATTAATTTCTGCTGCAGAATGCCAATCTTGCTGACCCTGCGGGGTTATTGCAGAGTGAGATTAATTATGCAGATGTAACCCCCTAGGCTTTGGAGTTGAAGTACCCTGTTGTAATTCACTGCAGGATCATTCATGTAGCCCGCATATTGATATGATTATTATTCCACCAAGGTTTTATCCGCCCCTAGACAATTACAGAACCATTTACCAGCATCTCTCATTGACTTCTTATTTAAAATTCCCAGGGCCACAGCAGGCATTCAGGTCCTTTTGTTGGAGACAGCTACAGATCAATAGCAAGAAGCAACATGGGATTTCCTTTAGGACATGACAAATGCTGAGATTGTTTGCTAAGCAGAAGATAGACATTGAGACCCCAGTAGAAATAGTATTTCTGGCCCCATGTCTCTGACACAAACATTTAAAATAATGGCAGCAAGAGAGGGAGCGTATAGTAGAAAGATCACGAGATTTGGGGTCAAGGTATCTGAGTTTGAACATTGGTGTCACCATTTATTATCTGTGGACCTCTAGGGAAAACACTACTTTTTCTGTAAAATGGGCTTTATATTAATTATCAAACTCCTGGCAGTCTTCAGAGGTTTAAGTGAATCTCTCTATATATATATCAATATGTAAGCTTTATGGATGGCAAAGCTTTTTCTGTAAAATGGGGTTTATGTTAATTATCAAACTCCTGGCAGTCTTCAGAGGTTTAAGCGAATCTCTCTCTCTCTGTATATATAAATATGTAAGCTTTGTGGATGGCAAAGTGTTTTAACAATATTTATGTGTGCATGTGTGCTAATGAGAACACCTTCCATTGTTGAACTGGCAGTGTTGGCATAATTGAACAAGAGTTTATGGCTCCATTGCTTGGGTAATGTCCTAGTAACTCTTGTAATCACCCGTACTGCTACCTAGGGTAGAATGTGCTAACCATGCATTGGTATGATTAGCAGCTCCAAGGAGTGTAAGCCCTTGAAATGATGTGCAGAATAAAGTTTGTATTTCTTAAATTTTTTAAAAAAGATTTTATTTATTTATTAACAGAGAGAGATACAGCGAGAATAGGAACAAGAGCAGGGGTAGTGGGAGAGGGAAAGCAGGCTTCCTGCCAAGCAGGGAGCCCGATGCAGGGCTCTATCCCAGGACCCTGGGAGATGCTTAATGACTGAGCCACCCAGGTACCCCAAAGTTTCTATTTCTAATAGTTGTTCTTAGTCTATGGTTTTAGGGACTTCATAATATTTATTTAATTAGAATTTTTCAACAAGTTTTCCTTCATGTTCTCTGCTCAGTGGCAAAAAGTGAGACTCATTTTATTTTGATTTTGCCCTAAATGCCTTTCTTCCTATGCATGGCTACATTTCAGAGTGTTATCTGTCTGTAGAGTCCAGCTATAATGCAGTGTTATTCAGTGTTATTCAAGGAATCTCTCACCATGCCCAATCCCATTTGCCGCCCCTCCCCCCAAAATTAAAATGCAGGAAATTCCATCTTCAGAGCATGTTGGTTGGATTGATTTGTATACTTAATAATAGCATGAGCAAACACAGCTAAACTGCTTTGTACCAGTTAAGGAGATAATAATAGCAAATATTCTTTTGGGCATTTTGTATATGTTAACTCATCTAATTCTGTCATAAAACACATGAAGTATATACTGTTATTCTCCCCCATTTTACAGTTAAAGAAACTAAGGCACAGATGGATTAAGTGGCCTACCAATATTCTACCAGTACTAAGAGTCAGAACCAGGGATTGGAACATTTAACTAAAAAAACAGACTTACCTACAGTTTTGTAATTAGCACCATTCATGTGAGAGATCCCTATTTGGTTGTGAATTTCTGGATGTTCAAATCTGTTTCATACTTTAGCATTTAGTGTAGCCTAGTAGGTGCTCAGTTATCATTTATTAGTTTTGCATTGGAAAAACTAATGGTGCAGCCACAAAATCCCCATTTGTATTCCATATATATATGTGTGTGTGTATATATATATATATATATATATATATATATATATATATAGTGTGTGTGTGTGTGTGTGTGTGTGTGTATGTTCTGATCTCCTATTCAATTTTCTTGTCAAAGCATTTTAAAACCTCATATTAAGCCCTGCTTGAGCGCCTCTCTGTGAGGACACTGTTTTTTTTTTTCTAAGTAGCATATCTGTTGAAAATAGGGTTACTTGAGTTTTTAGTGGTTTATGGATCGGTAGGTAATAGCACTATAAAATTCCAGCTCATTTTCATTCTGATGAAAGGCGAATTGCACAGTCCTACTTTCTTTGCAATAAAGTCACCAAATGTCAAATGCATATGGTAAGAACTGTGGCCTGAGCCCCCCACCCCTTCCCTCCATCCAGAGTGATCTGGTGGACTGAGGTCACATCCCAGACTATGGGACTTGTGGGTGCACATTGCCATCTGTTAGGATGATCCTGGTGTCCAAAAATCCGTGAAAGAAGCCATAGAATTTTCTCAACAGGGACACAGACTCACACAGACTCACACAGTGTTAGTTCATGAGGGGATTTTCTTTAACACTTTAGATCCAGAGAGATGATATTTTCTTTAAGACTCTAATTTTGGCTTATGTGGGTTTCCAGAAAGACTTGGAATATTATCCCTGCATTTCAGCATCCAGACTAGGGGTAGGGATGGAGAGGATGCCTAAGGGCCTGTGTTCTCCAGTAGACAGAATGGCTGAAAGCAGAGGCTGTCTTGAAGGCCCCATGCTTTCTCACAATTAGCAGTATCAGCCTGGTACACGGTAAGTCTTCTGTGAAAGCTCTAAATTAACTTATGGTTTTAACTCTTCTTAGTTAAACTAATTGTGGAAGCTGAGTTACCTGGAGAATAAAGTTCAGTGGCAAAGTCACAAAGCTCATTAATGCAAAAGTCAAGACTAGGACCCACCCCTCTTATTTCTCTGCGTAATTGACAATGAGGAGTCCCTAGGTGCTACAGGGTCTGTTTGAGTTGCTGAAGATACTGAAGCTTCCAGTTTCCTGAACATCAGAGCAGACAAAGCTCTGGTTTGATTGATGATGGCCAGCCAGTCATTTTTTTTTTCTGACAGAAGCAGAGATGACACGGAGATGTCCTCTTGTGAAAGGACAGCTAACTGTGTTTTTAAGACCAAGGGTGGTTGAGACCCATTCAAGTCTAATTTCTGAAGGCACGTTTCACTTTTTAGGCAATGGGTCTTGAGGAGAGCCGCAGGACTCACAGTGACATCTGTCTAGACCCACTCTTGGAGGAGAACACTTCCTCTGGGTAGCCTTGAGCCTCCCTGAAGAATCGAGTTTGCATGTGAATACGGTGTAAAATAAAAGCATCAGCATCTCCTATTTGCATCACATGTCCCTCTTATAAAGCTTTTCCATAAATAGTATCTAGTTTGATCCTTACAGCAGCCTATAAAGTAAATATTTATAATCCTATCTTATCGATAAGAATACCAGAGTCCAGGGGCGCCTGGGTGGCTCAGGGGTTAAAGCCTCTGCCTTCGGCTCAGGTCATGATCTCAGGGTCCTGGGATCGAGGCCCGCATCGGGCTTTCTGCTCAGCAGGGAGCCTGCTTCCTCCTCTCTCTCTGCCTGCCTCTCTGCCTACTCGTGATCTGTCTCTGTCAAATAAATAAATAAAATCTTAAAAAAAAAAAAAAAAGAATACCAGAGTCCACAGTAAATTATCCAAGGGGCACACAGTTAAAGAGTGACCAACAGCAAACTTGAACAGAGGTTGCTTGTGTCCTAGGGGGATGTTCTTTCTGCTTCCCAGAAGTTGCCCTATGCATATATACATGTCTATTTTGTAACAGCATTGGACTGTGAACATAGACTTGGAGTCCTGGTCCAAATGAGAGATGAAAAGAAAAACCTAAATAAAACAGATTGGGATAGAAATTTCTCAGGGCTCTACAGTACAGATACCTGTTTAGAGTTTTTAGAAAGGTGTAGTTTACTTTTAGCCAGCGACATGATGAGAGATTACCAGGAAAGTCTGTAGAGTGAAGAAGCAGCTGTGGGAAAGTTTGGATTCCCTTCCTTTCCCTTGTGGCCAATTTAGTCCCAAATAGGGCAACTTTAAGAAGCATCTGGATCTGATGGATTGAGGATTGATCTGGGAATTAGGGTTTGGGCTCTCCCTTACCTGATTAGATGTTTTTACTATCTATAGAGGTATTTCCAATGGAACCCTAAGAGATGTAACACATAAAAAAGGGGTTCATGGTTAAATAACTTTGGTTAATGCTGCATTGAAACAAGTAAACCAAAATATTTATTTGACAGATGATCAGAGCCTTTAAAATGCTAATATATATGTGAATCTCTAAGAAAGAGCTTTGTGACATGTCACTTTTCAAAATCATTTGGCCCCATGGTCCTTTGGAAGAAGGCTCACTATGGGATGTGATAGTTTGGTAGTTTTTCTCATGTACTTTGGTGTGATTGTGTTACACATGACCATATACCTGTTCTTGTCTCTATTTTTCTCTTTTTATTTAGTGCTTATAAATCTGGACTTTGCTCCCAAACTGAGATCCATGAGTATAAGAACTGTATGTTTGTTTCTCTATGCCACACAGTTTCTATTAAAGTCTATGAAATAGGAGCTCAGTAAATCTTTATCTGAACAAAATTTGATTCTGTAGATGCAGAAGCTAGAGCGTATAGTCTTTATGGAGAAATCAATGGAAACTTGGCCACAGTTTTGTTACCTGTGGCTTCTCTAACAGTGTGTAGATGTTGTCTTTCTCTCTTTCTGTCTTTCGCTCAGGCAGCATCCTGATCTCCAGACCATCCCTTTAAATTACAGGTTATTGGTGGTAGTGTTCTTATATAAAATTAAGGGTTGAAAACCTGAGATGGCAAAGAAGCTGTTCTGTGCTGGGAAAGGTGATGAATTCCCTCACCTGGAGGTTACTGGATCTGAGCCTATAAGGTGATATGACTGTTTTGTGTCTGTGATGCTTGTGATTTCACCTAATTCCCTACTTAAAGTTCAGATGGCATCATATTTCCCCAGGAGATGGTCCCTCCTTCTCATCTGCTGTGAAATGTCTCTGGTATAGCACTGTCCTCTAGGTTCTGGGTGTTTCAGTGTTTCAGGACTGTAAGCTCCAGGAGAACAGGGGCGTTTTCCTTCCCTCATCTGACTTTGGACTGTGTCCAGAGCTTGATAAATATTTGTTGGGTGAATTGGAAGAATCTTAAGTATATTCCTCATAAATATTCCTGCCCTCCAACCTTAAAACACCCTGAAATGATTCTCCATCATATTCTGTGTTGGATTTTAATCTACTTTCTTGATTTAAAAGTTTATAGTGCCACTCTGTACTTTTCTCTAAACTCTCCCTGTTTTATTTATTTATTTTTTTTATTAAAGATTTATTTATTTATTTGAAAGAGAGAGCGGGGTTGGGGGCAGAGAGAATCTTGAGACTATGAGCAGACTCTGAGCTGAGCACAGAGCCCACCGTGAGGCTCGATCTCACAAACGTAAGATCACAACCCTGTGCTGACCTTACATCATAACTTGAGATCATTACATGAGCTGAAACCAAGAGTCAGATGCTTAACCAAGAGTCAGATGCTTAGCCGACTCTGCCACCCAGCTGCCCCTTTCTCCCTGTTATTAAACCACACTTTAACTTCAGTCAAGCAAAATTTTTCTATAATATTTTAAAGAAGCATTACATATTAACAGTAAAATACATAAATAAATACTAAGTGTACAGATTGGTGAATTGTTACAAACTCATCATCATGTAGCCATTACCTAACTACAAAATAGGATATTATCAGATCTTGGAAGACTTATTCTCGCCCCTCTCTGTCAGTATGCCCAAGGCAATCGAGGTTCTGATTTGAATTAAATAATAATTAATAGCTGCAATTTCATAACAAAAACCAACATATAGCACATTATACGAGTATAACCCCATCTAATTATAAAACCTCTGTCTATGTGTTGCATCATTTGTCCTCTGCGACCACCTCATGTGATAGTCATGGCAGAGGCTTTTACTTCCATTGAAAAAAAAAAATGGGATATTATAAGACTAGAGAAGGAAAACCTCCTGGACCATAATTTCTCAACTTCAAATTTAATTGTAGAGGGTATCATAATAATCTTGGCTTTTCCTTAAGTTACAGAGGCTGGATTTAAAACTGCTTTCAGTCAGAAGTTTATCTTCTCTGAAATATCTAGAGAATAGGGCACTAAATTTGGACCTGGTACATGCAAAGGTAGGACATGGCAAATTTTGCCCAGTGGTCAATGGTCAACTTGAACCAAATAAGTTGGGCTCTTCTTTGTAAATAATATTAATGGTAGTTCACATTGGCCTATTGGTCTACAGCTTCTCAAGTTTTTCACATTTGTAATCTGATTTAATAAGAGCTAGTAATATTTAATAAGGGCATTTGCTAAGAGCTTTCTTATATGCCCGGATGGTGCTAATTACCAAGTTTATTCCTCCCAACAAACTAATAAGGTGGGTATTAGTTTCTGTCACTCCCACTATACAAAATTCATACCTCAGTCTCTCTAAGTACAGAATACTTAAGCATCAAATTGTCCACCCTCTAGGAAAAGGGTACAATGGAATACTTTCCTTGTCCCAATTAAGAAGTATCCATGAACAGCTAGCATGTCAGTCTTAAATTAGTCATCAAGGCAGTAACCAGTTGAACATCTAGCATGTCATCAAGGCAGTAACCAGTTTATAACTCTTAAGGGGTGGTTGTGAATCTTTCCCTCCTCTCTCAGGCTGTTCAAGATCAAACGGGCAAACATGAACTCCAAGTGTAATGCTCTTCTTAAGATTTCTTTCACCTTCATCTCACTGAAAACCTAGTTCTAGTTCTCTCTTCTGAAGGATGAAACTTGATCCTATTTCTTCCCTCACCCCACAGAACATGTTGCTATTCAAAATATTTAAGAACAAAAGGAAATCAATCTGTTCCCAATCTATTCCAAGCTTCTAAAGATGGCAGGTGGTATATTATATATGTGCTCTCAGAGTTCCAAACACTTTGAAGCTATTTAGTAACAAAGGGAAAGGCCGTATCTAAGATGAGCGTGCTAATGTTTTCTGGAGCGAACTTTGACTTTGCTGTTGTATCAAGGTTAGCAACACTGGCTTCATATGCTGAAAGTTGGGACATTTCATTGATCTTTCTGTGTGCCTCTACTCCTGGACTTTTCTGGAACATTCAGTACTTAACAACAGGACAGTGTTATTTTCAAAGTAAATGTTGAAAATAGAAACCATATTTAGGTTAAAACAGCTTTCATTTATTTAAACTGTCTGAAAGGGTTCACAAATCATTTGTGGAGCTTTTAAAAAGGAAGACTCATGCCACTTAAAATTTTTTTTAATTAACATACAATAAAATTGACTTTTTTTTTTTTTAAAGCACAGCTCTATGAATAATAACTCATGTATAGACTCATTTAATCACTGACCCAATCAGGGTATGGAACTCTACTATCCCCCAAAGGATGCTTTTGTGCTATGACTTCAGAGTTAACATCTGCCCACTCACTACCTCTAACCCCTGATCTGTTCTCTCTCATTCTAGTTTTGTCTTTTTGGGAATGTCTTTTATTTTATTTTAATTTTTTAATATTTTTTTGAAGATTTTATTTATTTATTCGACAGAGTTCGTGAGTAGGCAGAGAGGCGAGCAGAGAGAGAGGGGGAGTCAGGCTCCTTGCTGAGAAGAGAGCCCCACATGGGACTTGATCCCAAGACCCTAGGATCACTACCTGAGCCAAAGGCAGAGGCTCAACCCACTGAGCCACCCAGGCACCCCACGAATGTCTTTTAAATGGAATTAGACTGTTGGTAATCCATTGAGACTGGCGTTTTTTCCCTTAACATAATGCCTTTGAGATTCTTCCAAGTTGTTGTTATGGACAGCTTATTGTTTTGTTTGACTGAAAAGTAGTCTGTTTTTCAGATGTTTAAGAGTTTATCCATTCGCCTGGTGAAGGACATTGGCTTTGTTTCTAGTTTTTGACAATTAATAACAGAGTTGCAGTAAACATTCATGTACAGGTTTTTGTGTGAACGTAAGTTTCCAGTTCTCCTGGGTGAATACCCAGGAGTGGGATCCTATGGCAAGTGTATGTTTAACTTTATAAGAAGCTGCCAGGTTGTTTTCCAGAGGCTATGCCATTTTATAGTCCCAGCAGGATGGTTTCAGCAGCTCTGTATTATCTTCAGCATTCAGCATTGCTGGTATTTCTTACTTTAGTGATTCTGAAAAGTGTGTAGTGATATCTAATTTTGTTTTTAGATTTTCATTTCCCCTATGGCTAATGATGTTAAACATCCTTTCCTGTGTTAATTTACCTTCTAAATATCCTTTTCCGTAAAATGTCTCTTTAAGACTTTTGACATTTTAGGGGTGCCTGGGTGGCCCAGTCAGTTAGGGATCTGACTTCATCTCAGGTCATGGTCCCAGAGTCCTGGGGTCTAGCCCCATGTCAGGCTCTTTGCTCAGCAGGGAGCCTGCTTCTCTTTCTCCCCCTCTGCCTGCCACTTCCCCTCCTGTGCTCTCTCTCTGCGTCAAATAAATAAATAAAAAATCTTGAAAAAAAAAGACTTTTGACATTTTAAAATTGGGTTCTTTAGATAGGTAAAGAAGAGGTGGAGTTTGTATGCACACCCATAGACAGAATGAAATTTTACCATTCATGACAACATGGATGGATGGAAGAGATATTATGCTAAGTGATGTAAGTCAGACAAAAAAAGGCGGGTACCATCCGAGTTCACTTATATTTGGAATCTAAAATACAAACAAAAAACAGAAATAGATTTATAAATACAGAGAACAAACTAGCGGTTACAAGAGGGAATGGGGGAGTGAGTGAAATAGATGAAGGTGATTAAGAGGCACAAACTTCCAGTTATAAAGTAAATAAGTCACAGGGCTGAAAAGTACAGTATAAGGAATATAGTCAGTATTTTAGTAACTTTGTATGGTGACAGATGGTAACGACACTTAGCATGGCAAACAACTGGTAATATATATAATTGTCACATCATCACGTTGTATACCTGAAACTAATATAATATTCTGTCAACTATAATTCAATTAAAAAAAAAGTTGGGTTGTTTATAGTACAATTCCTACAGTTTTATTATTCCTTTTCAAAATGTTCTTCAATATTGAAGGTGTTTCTCTTTCCATATAAGTTTTAAAATCAGCTCGTCTATATCAATAAATAAATCTTGCTAAGATTTTTTCTTGGAATTTTACTAAGTCTGTCAATAATTTGGGGAGAGAATTGACATCTTTTCTATGTGGAGTCTTTCAGTCTATGAATATGGTATGCCTTCTGCATTATTTTCAGTTACCACTCTAATAAATAGCCAAAAACTTAGTGACTTAAAACAACATTCATTTATTATATCACAGTTTCTGTGAGGCAGAAGTTCAGATAAAATGTTCTCTGCCTGAGTCTTACAAAGTTAAAATTAAAGTGTCTGCAAGGCCGTGTTCCTTTCTGGAGGCTCTGGGGAAGAATACAGTTCCAAAGTTGGGCAGAAGTTTTTTTTTTTTTTTTTTGAAGTTTTTATTTAAATTCCAGTTAGTTAACATACAGTGTAATATTAGTTGCAGGTGTACAATCTAGTGATTCAACAATTCCATACAACACCCAGTGCTCATGGCAAGTGTGCGCCTTAATCCCCATAACCTACTTAACCCATTTCTCTATCTATCTCCCTTTTGGTAACCACCAGTTTGTTCTCTATAGTTGAGTCCATTTCTTAGTTTTTCTCTCTCTTTTTCTTCCCTTTGCCTATTTACTTTGTTTCTTAAACTCCACATATTAGTGAAATCATATAGTATATTTGCCTTTCTCTGACTGAATTATTTCACTCAACGTAATACTATCTAGCTCCATCCATGTCATTGCAAATGGCCAGATTTCATTCTTTTTATGGCTAAATTATATATATATATATATATACATATATATATATATATATACACACACACACACACACACACACATACATACACACACATATGTAATATCCCACATCTTCTTTATCCATCCATCTCCTTCATCAATCTATGGACACTTGTGCTATTTCCATAATTTAGCTATTGTAAATAATGCTGCTGGAAACATTGGGGTGCATATAGCCCTTTGAATAGCATTTTTTTAATAGTATTTTTATATTTTTTGGTAAATACCTTGTAGTGAGACTGCAGGACAGTAAGATAGTTCAATTTTTAACTTCTTGAGGAACCTCAATACTATTTTTTGCAGTGGCTGCACCAGTTTGTATTCCCGTTGACAGTGTAAATGTAAGAGGTTTCCTCTTTCACCACATCCTCAGGTTACTGGGAGCATTTTATTCCCTATGTTGTAGGCAATAGGTACCTTTTGTCTTACTGGCTATCAGGCTGTCAGCTGAAGGTATCTTTCAGCTCTGGAATATCACAGGCATTCCTTGACAGGTTGCTACATTTATCTTTAACATCAAAAGACTTTGGGGTTCTTTTCTTGCTTCACATTTCTTTATCTATCCGTTGTATCTCTCTCACTCTAACCAGAGAAACTTCTTTGCTTCTTAGGGTTGATGTGATCAGATTGGGCCCATGTGGATAATCCAGTATAATTTTCATATTTTGAGGTCCATACCCTTAATTATATTTGCATAGTTCTCTAGCTAAGTAGGTAACAAAACAGGTTGCAGGAATTTAGGGCATGGGGCCATTTTGCCAACCACATATTTCTATTTATTTAGGTTATTTTTAATTTATTTTACCAACATTTTATATATTTCAGCATACAGACCTTCCTCATGTTGGTTAGACTCTTACCCAGCATTTCTTTTTTACTTACTGTGATGAGTATTTTAAAAAGTTTTTCCATTGTTATTGCTAGTATATAGTAATATATTTAATTTTTCTGTGTTGACTATGTACTCTGTGACTTGACTTATTTAGTTCTTTTTTTGTGATAGATTCTTGGGGATTTTCTATGTTGGAAATTGCATCATCTGTGAATAGCCTTATTGTATTAGTTTAGACTTCCAGTATGATGTTGAATAATAATATAAATGAATGTCCTTGCTTTGCTCCGAAGCTGAGTGGAAAAGTATTCAGTTTTCAACATTAGATGTGATATTAGATGTAGGTTTTTTGAAGATACTCTTTATTGCCTTGAGGAGGTTCCCTTCTACTCTTAGTTTGCTAAGGCTTATATCATGAATGGATACTGAATTTTGTCAAATGTTCTTGGATCAATTGACATAATCATGTGGTTTTGGTTTCTTTAGATATTTCAAACACTGAATCCAGACTTGCATATCAGGGATAAACTCTATTTGATTTTGGGATATCTATACAGTTATTTTCTTATGCTATCTATGGCAGAGTTTAGAATCAAAGTGATATTGTGTATCATAGAATGAATTGGTAGCTGTTTAGTCTTTAATTTTATGAAAGAGATTATATAGAATTGATGTTATTTATTTTTTAAATGTTTGATAGAATTCACCAGTGAGATCATCTGGAGCTTGGGAATTTCTTTTTTGTAAGGTTTCTAGCTTCAAATTTAATCTTTGAAAATAATTATAGGCCAATAAGATTGTTCTTTTCATTTTGGATGAGCTTTGATAGCTTGTGGGTTTTGAGATATTGGTACATTTCATTTAAATTGTGTAGTTTATGTGCCCAGATAATTTAGTATTCTCTACTAAATTTAGTATTCTAAATTTAGTATTCTAGTATTCTAAATTTAGTTTATGTGCCCAGATAATTTAGTATTCTCTACTAAATTTAGTATTCTAAATTTAGTATTCTCTACTTGCCCATACAATCAGTAGTGATGTACCCTCTTTCATTTCTGATATTAGTGATATGTATCTTTTTTCCCCTTCTTGGTTCACCTGGCTAGAGTTTTAACAATTTTTGTTGTTGTTGTTTTCAAAGAACTAACTTTTAACTTCTTTGTTTTTTCTCTTTTAAAATTTTTGATCTCTATTCTTTTCTTTTTGCTTGCTTGTTTTATTCTTTTCTTATTTTAGGTTCTTAAGGTAGAAGATTAGATTATTGACTTGAAATTTTTCTTTTCTAATATAAACCTTCTAATACTACAAATTATCCTCTAAGCACTATTTTAACTGCATCCCACACATTTTGGTATGTTGTATTTTCATTTTTGTTCAGTTTAAAATATTTTCTAATAGTTGTCTGTTTTAACCCATCACTTATTTAGACACACAATTGGTCTTTGAACAGCCTAGGTTTGAATTGTGCAGATACACTTAAACACAAATTTTTTTTCAATAAATGTTCTACAGTAATGTAAATGTATTTTCTCTTCTTTATGACTTTCTCAATAAAATTTCTTTTCCTTTTTTTTTTTTAAGATTTTTTATTTATTTATTTGACAGACAGAGATCACAAGTAGGCAGAGGCAGGCAGAGAGGAGGAAGCAGGCTCCTGCTGAGCAGAGAGCCCGATGTGGGACTCGATCCCAGGACCCTGAGATCATGACCTGAGCCGAAGGCAGCGGCTTAACCCACTGAGCCACCCAGGCGCCCCTCAATAACATTTTCTTTTCTCTAGCTTACTTTATTGTAAGAATATACTATATAATACATATACAAAATATACATTAATTGACTTTTTATGTTATTGGTAAGGCTTCCAGTTAAACGTAAGCTCTTAGTAGTTAAGTTTTGGGGAAACTAAAAGTTATGCATGGATTTTTAACTGTGTGAATGGTTGACACCCCTAATCCTGTCTTGTTCAAGGGTCAGCTGTAAATTCCTTAATTTCTAGGTGTTTGAATATTATCCTGCTATTCTTCTTTTATTTATTTCTAGTTTAATTCTATGGTTAGAGAATATATGTTCAATTATTTTAAACTTGTTTAAGGTTTGATTTACGGTACATGACATAGCTGATCTTGCTGAATGTCCTATATATACTTGAAAATAATATTCTATTATTTAATTTTGGAGTCCTCATATAATTGTTTTATCCATTCTACCCAGGTTTATTGCTGCATTCATTGAGAGAAAAAGAGTGGATTATGCTTATGATTATTATTTTAATCAGAATTAGAGTCTTCCATGTCACTTTGCTGACACTATTGATTACTGATAAATATTCTTTTCTGAAGTATTCTTCACAAGGGTCAATTTATGGTTCAAACACTGGATAAAAGATTGATGGTGAAAATAACTTTGATTTCTTAATAAATGCCATCTCTCCTTTTCTGTAAAATAAGATGATTAATAACTTATCCTATGCCCTTTAGAAGCTTGTTTGTCATCTTAGGTGAGCATACATACAAGATCTGCTCAAACTTTATTAATAAGTTAGAGAAGTAAGTTAGATACAGTTACTGACTTTATCAGTTAAGTTAGGACCTGTATGAGTCAGGGCTCAAGAAGGGAATTTGGCTTCAGGGCATGGAGATGACCATCTAGGGTGTGTGGTTTGGTGTTAATGACCAGGTTTTCAGTGGACAGATCAGAGCAAAGGACATCTGTCCACCAGGAATGAAGCAGGTGATAAGAGCATTGTGGTAATAGGAGGCTTATCCAGCTTGGGAAAAACTTACAAATTTCAGGGGACAAATTCAGGCTTTTGTAAGAGTGCTGAAAAGCACCAGGTTAAAGTTCAAAGCCTCAGCTAGGTTGGTGGGCTTCAGAGAGTGACTGGGATCGGGGTATGGGCTATGTGTGGAATCAGGAAACAGGGAGAGATCCAGCCCTGTGGCCTGGAGAAATGTGCAGAAGGAAGGCAAATGTGATTCATAGGTAATTCCAGCCTTGGGGCAGCAGACCTAGTTTCAGCCTGTCACCTGTGGACTGGGTGAGAGAACCACTGGTCAGAGCTGATGCAGAGGTAAGGAGATCCTGAAGCTTATTAAACCTAGAGAATGCAGGCAACGGAATTATTCATAACCAGGAGTTACTGTTAAAGTGGTGACCACACATTAATAGTCATCATTAATATTATTGTGGATTTCATAGAAATGAGTGTATATTTGAAACTCTTTGCCAGGTAGTATAGACATCTGAGTTGATATATCAGGAAACAATGAAACTAAATATGAGAGAAGTACTCAGATCTAAGAGCGGACTATGAAAATGATTATATAGTAGGTATAATGGGTAGCGTGGAAAAGGCCGACTGGGAATTTATTTTTGTAAGTTGCAATCATCTGAAGCAAGGGCAGAATCTTTTAAACACCATGGCAATAATCCAAAGCTAGGTTGTAATTCAGACCATGAGAAACCGTGTGTTATTAGCAGGTTCCTTTGCTTTCTGACAGCTTCTCCATCTCTGAAAATATCCAGCACTCTCTCTCCCCAAGAAACAAGAACGAAAAATGTATGACTAGTCACAATAATAAAATTCTGAGGGAGAATTCAAGACGATGTTAAATGAACCAGCCAACCTCCTCCCACTAACCTTGGTACCTTTAGTCTGTCAAAACCAGCCTGAACAATCACATTTCCTTCTCAGTCTCCTTCATTCTAATTCATCACAGGACAGGACTGACCCTGGATTTGTGTTTGCACACAGGTTATCTTTAGATTGGCTTTACCTTGATGACCTGACTTCTTGCTGCCTCTGACATAATCCAGTTACTCAGGGGAATATCAATTAAGGCCCTCAATCACACTAATTAGAATGTCTTCTAAGTGTTGCCCTAGGAATTCAACAGCTTATAAATAGGCAAATTGGGAAAATCTAGAGGTGTGAGTTTTGTTTTGTTTTGTTTTTATAGCCGAAAGCAATTTAGGAGGTAGAGTGCTTTAGCATAGCTGAGTATTGGAGCTGAAGTTACTGTGCCCTGAATCTGCAATGAAATATCCAGTTGTTTTCCACTGACAATGGATTAATGCGGAATTATTAATTACTTTTATTAATGAGTTGGATGAGGACATAGGTGGCATGCTGATCAAGATTATAAATGACACAAAGCTAGGAATTAAACAATTATTTTGATGACAAGTTCAGGAGACAAAATGATTTTAAGACAGAATATAGTCACAATCCATCCAACACATGCCCAGAAGAAATGATCTCCAGCAGGCACAATTCGATGCTCACATCAGTCTTCTAATCAGAAGCCTTCAGTGGTTCCCTATTTTCTGTTTAAATTAAATTCCAAGTCCTTTGCTATTCAGGGCCTTGCCATATTCTGATCCTAATACTCCCTGCCTTTTTACAATTTATTTTATTTTATTTTTAATTTATTTTTTTTCAATTTATTTATTTTCAGAAAAAAAAATATTCATTATTTTTTCACCACACCCAGTGCTCCATGCTATCCATGCCCTCTATAATACCCACCACCTGGTACCCCAACCTCCCACCCCCCCGCCACTTCAAACCTCTCAGATTGCTTTTCAGAGTCCATAGTCTCTCATGATTCACCTCCCCTTCCAATTTATCCCAACTCCCTTCTCCTCTCTAACACCACTTGTCCTCCATGATATTTGTTATGCTCCACAAATAAGTGAAACCATATGATAATTGACTCTCTCTGCTTGACTTATTTCACTCAGCATAATCTCTTCCAGTCCCGTCCATGTTGCTACAAAAGTTGGGTATTCATCCTTTCTGATGGAGGCATAATACTCCATAGTGTATATGGACCACATTTTCCTTATCCATTCGTCTGTTGAAGGGCATCTTGGTTCTTTCCGTAGTTTGGCAACCATGTCCATTGCTGCTATAAACATTGGGGTACAGATGGCCCTTCTTTTCACGACATCTGTATCTTTGGGGTAAATACCCAGGAGTGCAATTGCAGGGTCATAGGGAAGCTCTATTTTTAATTTCTTGAGGAATCTCCACACTCTTCTCCAAAGAGGCTACAGCAACTTGCATTCCCACCAACAGTGTAAGAGGGTTCCTCTTTCTCCACATCCTCTCCAACACATGTTGTTTCCTGTTTTGTTAATTTTGGCCATTCTAACTGGTGTAAGGTGATATCTCAATGTGGTTTTAATTTGAATCTCCCTGATGGCTAGTGATGATGAACATTTTTTCATGTGTCTGATAGCCATTTGTATGTCTTGATTGTAGTTCTTTTACTAATACCTTGTGCTTGAGCCAAACCGAATTATCTACGGATTATTTCCCTTTTATGTTCCATGCTTTGCCTATCTCTGAACATTATTCCCCCCGGAGTTTCTTTTCCCCACTTTCCTTCTGTTTCAATTCAGTTCTTGCTCAGTCAAAAGCTACTTCTTGTCCTTAGTCTTCTTTCATTGCTTTGGATGGAATAATCTCTTTCTCTTGCTGATCTTCAGTGATACTTATCTGTTCCTCTCTGTGTTTATCACTGTTTAGTTTGTATCGTCATTATTTTGGTACCCATTTTAAGTCTCTTCTAGTGCTTAGTGTTCTACCTTCTGTCTGAGAAATCTTTGCATGTCTTGTAGTGGCCCTGCATGTGTCTTTTTCATAGTTGACGATGATGAAATAGTTTATCTCCTCTCCTGGGGAGAATTGCCTTTAGAGGAGACTTTACATCTTGCTCACCAGAGGCCCCTCCAACTGTATCAAGGAGACATGTAAACAGAAAGTGCCTCACACATATTTAATTGAACAAATGAATGACTGACGAAAGAGTTCCTTAAGTTAACAGTGTAAGAATTGGAAGAAAAGGGTGGTGGTAAGAAAGAAACCTTTAATCTCTTGGATTAAAAATGGCTGTTTAGGATATAATAAATTCACTTGTCACTTTTGAACAGTCATGCTAAAGAAGGAAGTACAATATGAACTACAGATTTGTGGTGATGTGTGGCCAAGAGAGGTGACCGCTTTTGGAAATGTGCATTGTCCTTTAAAGTGATCATACACTCTGGATTGCTTAGGCTGTACCAGTTTATACCTTTTGTTTCAGTGGCACCCTCTTACAGCTGTCTCCTTTTAAGTGCTATTATCTGGCTACCCTATTTATCAAATACCTCTTTGACCTTTTCAGGATGGTGGGTCCCTTTGGTAGTGAAACTTGTGCCATTGCGTTATGTTGGCCGGGGGGTATCAGTCTCATCTCTGGCACTTACTAGAGATGTGATCAGGACAATGACCAAGACGTCTGTAAGCACTCTTATGTGGCTGCTCTGTTCAAAATAGCAACAGTCTTGAATATGGAATTTTTCAGTAATATCCAGGTTTCAGCATTTATAACCCTATCAAGATTCTATCACGGGGAAGATATGTCTAGGGCAGTAGGGAAATAAATATCTCACAGAGTTGTTAAATCTCTAGGTCTTCTGTATTAGAGATCACACAACCAAATGTAAGGGCAGAGTTCTTGCTACTTGGCTGTTCTAGCTGGCTATCAGTAGAAAGGCTGAAGGTCACAAAAACTGGACTCCAGCTTTATCATTTGTCTCTTCCAGGGAGAAGAGGGGAGCGGGCACAGCAGAGAGTGAGGTTTAGATCTTCCCCTTTACTCCAAATTCCAAGTGTGGTGGACTGTAGACCAAGTCTGCATCCAGGGTTTCTAGACCTTCTAGTCATCACTATGAAGGATAAGTGTCTGGATCATAAAATATTAACAGTTGGGAACAGACCACATGAATGCCAAGGAGGGAAAGAAGATCAAATTTATCTGCCAGAAATGTGACTCCTGGTGAAAAAAGTCAAGAGGAATATTTTCCTTAAGTAGGCAGTTGTAGTTGAATGATTAAGAGATAGTTCTGCAGCCAGAGTGCTGAAACTTAATCATTATTCTCCTACTTTCTAGGCAAAAGATGTTGGTTATCTTATTTAAACTTGTCTCAGTTTCCTTATCTGTACTATGGGTGTTAAAAAAAATCTTATTGGTTAGTTCCTGCAATTAAATTAGTTAATATGGTAGACATGCTAGAACAGTTCCTCATCCATCCTTAGCTTGTGTATGTGGTAATTATTACTTAAGCTCTAAAGAGTGGTAAAGTACTCTCCCTTAACTTTGTATTTATGTTGACAGGATGGGACTCCTGTGGTGTGTGATGAGTCTCTACTTCTATGGGATCCTGCAAAGTGATGCCTCAGGTAAACGAATAACTTTTGACAATCTATTAAAATATGAATTATCTATAGGATAATGTGTCAAATTTTTCTGAAAAATGTGTTAAGACTACATAAGATTTATATCCGTTGTCTTCTATGGTACCACAGAATCATAGATGTGACACAATCATCAATTTTGGTGATGATACCTCTAGTCTTCAGGGGACAAAATGTACTTAGGGCAGTGGTCTGGTTTGTATAATATAGGAATTTTCCATCACCTTCACATCCAAACGAACTAGAATCCTGCTTCTCTCCCTTTACCTCAGGTCCAATGGGAAAAGAAATGACAGTGATGGTAGCATGACTCTGTTTTCCAAACTTCAGCCAGTGGTAGAAGAGGCATTGAGGCTAATAGTCTATTAAGACCTTTTAAGAGCAAATGAATAACAATGATTTCTTGTCATACTGCTACAATCTAGGAGAAAAAGGACCTACAGTTACGTTCATCCCCCCACCCCCACCCTTTGGGTGTTGCCCCTTAAGAGAAATCAACCAAACCTTGAGTTTGAATTACCAAGCTCAGTCATCGGGTCTGGATCATATGAAATCAGAGCCAGAAGGGATTTGAAAATTCATCTTTCCAGTACTCCTCTCATCTCCAGAATTACTGCTCAGGACCACTCTGGTAACTCTAACTAGTGATCATCTCATCGCAGTCCATATGTCTTTGGACTGACCAAGTTCTTAGAAAGTTTTTAGTATATATAATTGAAATCTATTTCTGTCATTTCCACATTTTTCTGGTTCAACTCCTTGAATTTCATAGAGGATACTCAGTCCAGTGGTTCTTTAATTTTAATTCAGGGAACCTAGATATCTTCATTTGAAAAGGCTCCTCATGTATAATTCCCCTGAAGACCACAGACAATACTTTAAATATTATAGCTTTAATTTCTCTTCTGCGTGAGAGGTCTTCAGAAATGTTAAAATAATGATTGCATAGCCATGACATTGTTTTCCAATATATTTCTTCAATCTTTCTTCACATGGTATGGATTGGAGCCCTTCTTATTCTGATTATCTTTTCTGGGTATGTGTTTTGATTTCTATACCACTTAAAGAATGTAATAGAAACCAAAAATAAGACTAAAAGGCATATAACTAGGACAGAATGCAGCTCAAAGCCGAGAGAAGTGGAGATAACTTCCAACCTGGTTGACCCTTTTCTCATGGAAAGCATATTTCCTAATCTGGCTGATATTCAGCGGGGGTACGCTAGTACTAGTACACATACAAGAGCTCCTGGCTATTTAAACCAGTGTCTGGCCTGCTTGATTGAGTATCCCATTTGACTGGTCAGTGGTGGTGATGTCCTGATTTTTAAATATGTTAAATAAGACCCCTGATTAGTATTAGTTCTTATTTGATTCGGTTCAGTGCTTGAATATTATCTGCTTACAGAGGCCTTACTTAACTTAACCACTTGAACGAAAATAGCCCTCCCTATCACACCTCTCTGTATCTACCTATAGTTTCCTTCCTGACTCATCTCATCATTTCTCGACACCATGTTAACTTTCTCTTGTCTCCTCCTCCTCTGCTTTTGCTTCTCTCTGTTCTTTTCCTTCCCATCCTCCTCCTTTCCCTTCTTTTTCTCTCTTTCCCTCCTTCCCTTTCTCCTTTCATCCCTATTTCACTACTTGTAAATGGTCCAAGGTCAGGAACGTAGCCTCTTTGTTTTTTACCCAAATACTTGGAATAATGATTGGCACATAGACACATAGTAGGTATGCACTCTCTCTTTCTATCTATACATTATAAATAGATGGATATATATATATATATATATCCATATATATGTGTATATTTATGTGTATGTAAATATATGTATATATGCATACACACACACGCACACACACACACACACACATATTATAAATGGATGGAAAAAAAGTCTTTTCACTTCCCCTTTGCCAAAATTGGCCAATTTTATAATGGGACTTGTTTGGATTAATGCCAGTAATTCATCAATGTAGTTTTATGTCCTGCCTTACCTAGAAGGAGAAGGGAGAGGTGATCATGTTATTCTTGTTGAGATATGAGTGACATCCCAGAAGTTTCTGGGCTCTGGTGTCTCTCCAGCAGTCTTGGCAATATTGCCTTTCTGAATGACCTTTACTGTAATCCATCTAAGGAGGTTTCCTACCCCCACCCCAAATGCTATTGGAAAGTGAGCTTTCTACCCAGGAACTGTGACTCATAATTCTGCCAGGGAAACTGACTTCTTGAATAAGATAAGTTCTCATACCAGTCCCATTGAGTCACCATGGGAGCAGGAAACATGTTGTAATCCCCTCAGCCCATCTGGCACATACTCATTTGCCTTCCTTATGAAAAGGTATATTGTGTCTGTGTCAGTGATGCACTTCCTAGTTGGAGGAAGAGGAACAAAAAGGAAGTGTTGTTGACAAAAATAAAAAGGACGACTAACTCTGGGCTACTAGGGGACAGAAGGGACCGCTGCGTATTCTGAAGGAATCAATGAACCTCTCGCGCATCAAGGTATTACTTCTTACAATGATGTAGATGTTGGCAGACTTGTTGGCCTTTCATGAGGTTCTTCCTGGGCTTCAGGTACCCATATTAATGGAATCACAGATTGATGTGTAGAACAAAGAAGAAATAACCAGAAAACTCTAAAACAATGTACATGCATATGATATTAGTAGGAGTTTTGTCTGGTTGTTCTGGGCCTTTTTACATGGACCCTTTTCTTAAGGGAATGCTCACATTTAAGAAAGAGGCCATATGAACAAAAGAGCTTTAGTTTCATGCAGTTTTTTTTTAATTTATTTTTAAAAATTTTATATATATACATACATATGTATATATATATATGTGTGTGTGTATATATATATATATAATTTTTTTGAGAGAGAAATAGCATGGGCATGAGTAGAGGTGGGGTGGGGGACAAAAAGAGGGAGAGGGAGAGAGAGAATCAAGCAGACTCCCCCATGGAATGCAGAGCCCAATGTAGGGCTTGATCTCGTGACCCTAAGATTATGACCTGAGCCCAAATCAAGAGTTAGCTACTCAAACAACTGAGCTGCCCAGGCACCCCCATGCAGTGTGTTTTAAGTGCAGTGAACTTCACTTTAAGGCCCAGAATTCTGACTCTAGAACACAGTCTTTCTTGTAGCAGTACTGTGATTTCATTATTCATTCAGGAAAGTGGGAGCAACATTTCCATCTCAGGTGTCCATATACGCAAATACTTAAAAACAAGCATTTACTTTTAAGGAATTAAAGCTTGGATAATTATAAAGGAATTAAAGCTTGGATAATTATCACTATAATGTGATAGTTATGTGGTAATAATAAAACTTCCTTTGCTGAGAAAGCACTTTGCATTTTGCTTTTTCAATGTCATTTGACTCTCACACCCAAACTATAGTGTAGTCAGGCTGTTGTAACCCAATTTGGGGGAAAAGAAACTTAGAATCAGAGTAGTTAAGTGAATTACCCAAAGTCACACAGCTAATAAGTAATATAACTGTGAGTTCAACTAGTTCCTCCATTCTCAATATGCATGCTATTTTAGCTAAATATACTCCTCTTGGACTGCACTAGGATATATACCTTTTTTTTTTTTTAAAGATTAAGATCCAAGAGGTCACAGGTTCTGCTAACTGTTAAGGAACCTTTCAGTAATAGATTTCTGTGCTTTTTAGATAAGAAGTATCTTCCCTCCCAACTCCCCTCCTTAGGTGGTTTCTTCAGGAGGAAAATCACTATAATGTAAGCTCAAAATTCAATATTCCCATTTTTGCTTGTTATGGTATTGAATATTTCCAATACTAAACTCAAAGTTCTGTTTTGAAAGAATTATGAAAGCAAACTTGTCACACATTTCTCTTCTGGTGTGTTCCATTGCCAGCATGTTAGAAAGTTGAACTGTTAAAACTGCCTTTACCGTAGAAAGAAATATTTGCAACTTGTGATGCCAAGTCAGGGAGAGGGTGAGAATGATACAACATATAATATGGTGAATTAAAAAAAAATTACCACATCAAAATTATTTGTTACAGATACCACATTAAAAAGAGCAATGCATTTTCTTTCCCAAGTGCACACACACACACACACACACACAGACCTTTGAATATAGCTTTTTATTTCAAAGTCAACAAACAGTTGATAGTGTGCCAGGTGCGGGGCTAAGTTTTACACACATTATCATTAATGTCACAGAAGATGCTGGGGGCTGGGGCTGGGGTGATGAGTAGAGAGTCTTAAACACATTTTATAGTTCAGGAAAAGAAGAACCAGGGAGGTGACCCAAGATAACAGTGCTCATGGTGGCATGTCTGATAGAGCTAGGTTTTGAAGGCTACTTCAACTCCAAAAGAGAGCCCTTTTCTTTAAATGGTATTGCCTTCTTTTAGGACTTTGTTCTGCTAATAGCTGTTAGATCGCATGATTTCATTTCCATTAATTTTGAGGAATTTGCAGTGTAGAAATACTCTTGGCTTATTGAGAGTGAATAACACTATGTAAAACAAACAAATAAGTAAGTAAAAACACTGGTTTACCAAGAATCAAGAGTCGTTGCTTGACATTATGAGTGTTTGACTTTATAGGTATTTAATACATTCAAGAAGTCATTTAATCACCCATCAGTCACTATGACCTTACCTATAAACCCAACCAACCAATCAACAATAGCAAAGCTCTGGCCAATTTTGCTTTCTTGCTTTTTTATTAAAGAACATTCTGGTCATTATTATATATCGTGGACATATACTCTTCCTGTTATTTAATTAAGTGATTTCTAATGGCAAGTGTTTGTCTTACAATGATTTTACTTTAATCTAAAGATCGTGTGTTTGACAGTTTTATATTACAGAATCCAGGGCAAATAAGGGAAGGCTTTTTGGAAACATCTTCCAGTCAAGTCTGACAGAAAGAAGAGAAAATGAATATCAAGCAAAATGCCATGACAGAGCAGAGAATGTTATTGGCCTTGTAGGGAGGTACTGGAGAACACATCTCAGTCCAGGAACAATTGCTCTTTTCCAGGAGAAAATGCCTCTTATTTGGGAATGGAACAGAGCAGTGAGACTAAGGGATAGCGTGAGGGTATTTAGAAGCCAAGCTGGGAGGGCAGGGTGGGGACAGTTTGTGGACGACAGGAATCCCTCCAGGTAAAGAGGACATTTGTGTTGAATATATTTCAGATATAGTTGGCTGGCTCTTTTCCCTTGTTTTATTTTGTCTTAACTTTCATAAGGGTTTATAATATTTCTGATGCTCTGTTTTGGTTCTTTGGTTAGGACTCAATTTGTTGCCAGCCCTGGTGGCCTCATATTTGTTGAATATGCTTTTTGAAAAACTCCATTCTTGGATGTACTTGTGACATTCAGTCCTGTCTCTGTTGCCCATGGCTGGTCATCCTGAACACACTTCGCTTCTATGCAATTTAGTCCAAACATTTTGAGAATGTCTGACGAATACAGTTTCATTTTATTCTTAGACCTAAAGGTCATTGGAATTATAACATTTCACCCTACTGTCCTTTAAATGCTGCCTCTTAGGAGCAGATATCTTCACTCTTTTTATTTTTCTTTTCTTTTCCTTTCTGTTCCCCTTCCTTCCTTCCTTCTTTCCTTCCTTTTTCTCTCTCTTTCTTTCTTTCTTGAAACACACTGGTGCTTATTTTTTAAGTTAACTTATGCTTCCCAAGAGTGAATATTCTGTAACCTGATTGAAAAGAGGTTTGAGTAGCATGATTTATGGGTCTGATGCTGACTTTGCAAATACAAACTCTCCTGAATAGCTTCTTGTATCATAGTGATAATTCTATGTTTAGAAAAATGACCTGATTCTCCCTTCACACGGCTGCGTTAGTTAAGAGAAACCAGGATTTTTGAATGGAATGTATTTTGTGTATAGGGTTACTGGTGACGGTGTCTGGTCTGGTTTTTGAGAATCTGTTCAGGATTAAATCACCTTCATTTCCACGTTCCCGCCTCCCCCACCCCTACCCCCACCCCAGAACATTTTTTTCTGCCTTATTGAGATGAGCTTTATAAAACCAGACCACGGTCTTGATGACCAGTGACTTAGTCTTGGGCCAGTTCTCATTTTTATTCCACTGTTTTAAAAATGTCTTTTCTCCTTAGCTGAGTAACTTTAGGGAGGGGGGAAAAATATATATATATATATATCTTCCCTTTCAAGGTAAAAACACAATGATTGTCTCATTTTTAAATCCACTAAGGGCTAGTGTCTCTCATTATTTATTTTTGAGGGACAAAGAGAAAATGGATCCATTTTACAAATAATCTGAGAACCTCAGTCAATAACCTCAAGTACCTGTTATTGAAATCTATAAAAGCTGATATAGAGAATTGCCTTCTTTTGTCTTGCTCTCTTTTAGAGGCAATAGGAAGATGATAATACAAGATGGCTGAGAAGATGAGAGAAAACAGATCAAATAGTCACACCCTCAATAATCTAGACTTGGCTGAGCTGTGTTTTCATGAATTTTATTTCTCTTTCTGCTATCAGAATCAAAACTCTTGTTATAGCTATACATTAGTGAGAAAGAAATACCACTTTCCTACAGTGTTTGTAGAGTCTGGACTAATGATAATTTAAGTCTCTTTGTTCAGCAGCCCATTGTTTTGTTTTGTTTTGTTTCCTTTTGAGATACTCTTATATTTTTTTGAACTGCTCCTTGAAGTAGGCAGGAGTACGCACTTTGATATGTACATCAAGGAACTGATGTTTGCATTTTTCCCGTAACTTATGTAACAGAATGTTGTGGTCCCTTTAAAGTTTGGACTTGCTGTGTCAGCAAGAGGGAACAAGTGAAAAGTATTTGCCAACTGTGCTTCCGTGGAACTTGTGGGTCCTGCACCATAAATGTAGATACTCAAAAGGAAAAGAAGAGAGAGTGAATCCTTCAGTCCCTAATGGCTTTTCTATGTAAATATAATTCTTTCTTAATATTTTATTGTGAGTTTTGATATTCTAATTACTTAAACTTGCATACAAGTGCAACCATAGCTGGAATATAGGACTGCATTATTGTTAAAGCAAACACAGATATACAAATTATTGTTCCTAAGTGGATCTCAACCATTATTAACCATTATTTATGATAGCTTTGTTTGTCCTTTTTTACTTTGGGGAGAAACCCTTAATCATTTGCTGTGGACTTGTTTGCTGTTTAAACACATTATTCCTAATAGTTTAAATTGATGTGGCTGTGTTAACTTTGTTCTCTAGATCCTTTAGGAGTTCAGACTGCCCCCAAAAGTTGCTTGATGAACTAATTTTTGCTTTTCAGAGAGAAAGCATTAATTTTATCCTCATATTTTTTAATTTGCTTTGAACTTTTTGATCTGTCTGGTCCCCTGGAGAAAACTGAATTTCTCTTATGCAAGACTTTTGACATCTATGCCTTTTCATCCCTTTGACTGTCTACGCAAGGTAAAGGATGATGAAGAGAAGGAGCAGGGATGGGGAGAGAAAAGGAAGGGAAAGGAGGGAGAGAATAGATACAGACAGACATATAGATAGAGACAGAAAGACCGAGAGAAAGGAGAGAGAGGGAGAAAGGGAGAGGAGGAGGAGAAACAGGAAGAGGAGAAAGAGTTAGAGATGCAAAGAGAGAGAGATACAGATTTAGGCTTCCCACAGAGGGCCTCGCTGGATTTGATACAATCTAGGTATATACTTTCTTTCAGATTATTAAAAAAGCCCATTTTTTAGTACCACTCTTAAGTACTCTCCCTTCCCCCCTGAACTTTATATTAGATAGTATTCTTTTTGAATGTTTCATTTTTTCCCTAGGTTTTTAAAATTGTTTTCACATTTTTACTCTTTCTCGTTCTTCCTAATGTGTTAAATGATGAGAGCAAATAGAAGCCTTAAATATGATAGAGATGTCCTTAAATCTAGTCCCCTCCAGGCACAAGAGCCATCAACATATCCAGGGATAATGTTTTGTCAACCACATATTTTGCACAATACTTTTATTCTGACGGAAGTGTATAGCAGACACGGTGAGAGCAAAGAGCTGTACGTAGCCTTCACGATAATGAAGAGGAGACAGCAGTCAGGAATGAATGACTCTGTATCCCCCTTTGCACTCTGCATTCATAAAGTCTAAGGCAGAAACAATCTGCTGTTGTTTGCACTTGACACTGAGCCGTAACACGTCTTTTCTCGTAGCAGTATATTGCTTGAGGCTCAGTAGCATCCCAGCTTGTATTCAGGTTTCAGGAGGAAGGTGTGGCTTGGGAGAATAATGAAATCATGGAGATTATGACTAGAAGAGTTAGTAAGTGAAAGTGTTGGAGGAGTCACTCCCACTGCATGCAGTTTTCTTAGTGAGATATGTAGTGAGGGGCTATCGGGAAGAACTTGAAGCAGGGTCTGTGTTCCTGTTTGCTTTATTAGAGCAAACTCTTAGATATCTCACCTTTATTACTCCAGATATCCTGTTATTAAAAGGGTTGTTTCTATCATCTACAATGCAGTGATAATTGATGACAATAATAATAGTCATGAAGCATTACACACTGTTGAATTTTTTTAATCGCTAAAGGAAGATCATGTTAAGCTAAGCATGGCTTTAAATCTCTTTTATTCTAATTCCCTGTAAATTGGTAATAACTATATAGTGGAGTGTGTGTGTGTAATAGAAGAGGAGGAAGGTGAGGGAAAGAACATTAATTGAACCAGGGAATGATGCAGATATATAATATTACATGCATTTTTATGAACAGCCCCATTAGATAGAGATAGGAATTGTCTTTTCTTTACCAGTAAGGAACTCCAGATTCAGAAAAGTGAATTTAAAAAGTTAACTTAATAACTTACTATAGCTATTAGGTGGGACAGCTTGTATATCTTTTTTTTTTTTAAGATTTTATTTATTTATTTGACAGACAAAGATCACAAGTAGGCAGAGAGGCAGGCAGAGAGAGAGGGGAAGCAGGCTCCCCGCTGAGCAGAGAGCCAGATGAGGGGCTTGATCCCAGGACCCTGAGATCATGACCTGAGCCAAAGGCAGAGGCTTTAACCCACTGAGCCACCCAGGCGCCCCCAACTTGTATACCTGTTTGACTTTAAAACGCACGCACACTCTTTGTGTTATAACATGTTGCCACTGAATTCTTTACAATTAAAACTCTTGGCTTTCAAAATATGCCAACTACAGCTGTCTTTCATTAGTTGATGATATGGAACACACACATTTGAAAAGAAACATTCAACCAATTAAAAAAAAAAAAACATAGGATGTGATTTTTCATGTTGCAGATACTATTTTAAATTGATTTGATCCAAGGTTCCTGAAACATACACAGTGTCCTTCCATTGCGTATGTTCAGATTATACACATGTTCCCAAGGTTATAAAAATGTTTCTAAAGGAAAGAGAGCAGTTCTAAATAAGACTGCAGATGGACAAAGGAATGGTGGTTCAGTGCAGATGCAGTGGATTGAGTGGAGCGGGAGGCCATTACTTTTAATACGCTGCAAGATTGCTTTGGCTCTATTTGACTTCCCATGTGGCTAACTCAGAGAGACTAACTGTAGCTCCCTATCTTTTCCTTCTTACCCAACTACAGCAGCTCTGTCCTTCCTCCTAGGTGTTGAGAGACTTAGTAAATGATGTTTGCATGTGGCTCCAAGAGTTTTTTGGTACCCAGCTGTATAAAGCTCTAGAAAATTCTTCTCAGTCTAAAAATAACAAATTTTTTCTTTTTCTGCTAGGTTTTGGCAGTGATTGGGTGTGAATTTTGAAATTTGTTGATGGTTTCACTCCAAGTTCCATTTTATTCCTGATGGAGCTGGAATGTTTTACCTTTTTCAGAAACTGTCATGTGTGTGTGTGTGTGTGTGTGTGTGTGCAAAACAGCCAGAATAATTGCCACCTAGATTCAACAAATGCGCAGAAGATTGGGCTGGGGGCATTATCACCAATCCATACATAGATATGTTATTTCACTCACTGTAAACTCTCCAGAATTGAATGCCTGATTTTTTTTTTCCAGGTTTAATGCACAAATCCTCTTCAGTCTCAGGGAAATCAATATTTTCCATATGTTAGTTATCTATGTTGAAACATGCAATACTTTAATCATAGGAGGATGGTAAGCACTCCCCTCTTCATTTGAGAATGCACCTTTGTGATTTAAAAGGAACAAATCATAGCTCTATATAACCTTCCCACTTAGCAAAGCTGGTTTTTTATGATTAGATGTGAAACCTAGCACAGTAGATGTTTCCTGCGCGCCTGTTATGGGCAAAATTTTGCAGCACAGGGAATGTAAATGTGAGTAAGACACTTGGCATTCATTCATTCATAGTGTATGGATATGTGCTAGATGCTGTGCTTGCCTATACTTATTTGTAAAGAAGACAGAAATAATCTCTGCTTTCATGGAGCTTACAGTCTTGGCAAGAGTGTGGGAGAAAAAAAAATAAATAAATAAACACAATAAAAAAAAAAAAAACCCTCTTCTTTGAAGATTATCTATAGGGCATTCCTTTGATGGAAAGTAAGAGGATGGGACTCCCTTTGTTGGGTGATGAGGGAATATCCATTTGAGTGGATGATGTTCTCTTGGAAGATGAGAAAGAACCACTATGCAAAGCAAAGAGAAGGCAGTGTGGTGGTGCCTGTGAAGACCCTAAGCTCTGAGGATCCTGATGCCAGTTGTTGCTGCAGTGGCAAGAACTCAGGAGAAAGGGACATGAGCTGTGGGGGAAAGCAGAGGCAAGATCCAGTGTATATTAAGGATGCCATTACATTTTCCTTGGCTGCAACAAAGTCATTGAAAGGATTTGAGCTGGTCCCTGACATCATCTAGTTTTCACATGTTCATGCTAGCTGTTTGTGGGAAATAGATTGGAGGTTTCAGTGTCTCTCAGTATGGTGGACAAGGTTTCCTAAACAAGGCTTCTGCTGTAAAGCAACTAGAAATACTGCATTTAAAAATAAATGTCTTTTAAATTGAATTGCTGAGTTAGTAAGAAATCCTCAGAGGACAAAATTGAAGTGAAACCGGGAATCCAGAAAAGAAAGGAAGCCAGCTCTGCAGCTGGCAGCTGCCCAAGGTAGCATCCAGAATTAGGGGGAAAAGATATATTTAAATGCTAGAACATTTGGATAATTTATTTAAAGATAAAGTTACATTCTTACCTTTTGCCTAACCCCAAAGAAATCTCAGTTGAATGAAATATTTAAATGTGAAAAATGAATTAAATCCTAAAAGTACTAGAAGAAAACGTATGCAAACTTTTTCATAATGCTGAAGTAGAGAATGACTTTCCAGGTTTATCATTAAAGGTAGGGGCCATTAAAGAATTGATATATTTGACTACATAAAGATTGACACAGTTAGTATAGCATTAAAATATTTTAAGTTAAAGGACAAATGAAAAATTGGAAAATATGGGATGTGGCAAAGTTAAGGTGTGTGTTTTGCACACACACCAAAAAAAATCCTTCTGATGTAAAGGAGACTCTATGAAAATTGAGCAAAGATTTTTAACTTGCAGTTCAGGCAATTCAAAAAAAGGTAAAAGCAAATTTATCATAGTAAAAAGCTCAAGATCATGAGTAAGAAGATAGGTGCAAATTAAATCAATAGTTAGGTATCATCTTTCACCCATTACCTTGGCAATGACTGAAGAGAACAAATCCTACATAGCACTGGTCAGGACATGGTGATCTAATGACCAAATGTAGTGTTTGTATACCCTGTGGGTGAGAGTGTAGTTGGAACAGGCATTGTAGAGGGCACTGTGGCTATTTGTTCCAAAGACACCAGAGTGCCTCCCGTTAGTCTTGTAATGAGCTGTCCACACATACATGCTAAGGAAATAATCAGAGAAGTCCATCAAGATGTATTCGCAAGTTCATTTTTCATGAGTTGTTAAAGTGGGTAATATTGTAAACACTGTCAGAATATCCATTGGTAGAGGAAGCTTAAATGATTTGTTCTATCAGTAAAGCAGGAAAACCATTGAGACATTAAAAGTATACTTTTGTATTTATTAATATGGAAGTTGGTTTATAATAGACATTTTCTGTTTAAAAACCGGTATCATACAGCAGGACTCGTCTGCAAACTTTAAAAACAGTGGCAGCAGGATCACACCAGCCTCTCATGAGAGGCTGTTCAGTGTTCAGGAATTGTGTGATCCTGTTGGTAAATTGTGGGTAGTTTGAAATTGAACATAGTGAGAGTATTTGCCCCATGGAAGTTGATAAACAAACTGTACAAAGCAGGTTCCTTCCACCCTGCAGCTGGTTTACTGCACAACACCATGGGCATGTGTGTATGTAGTGTGTGCATATGTGTATAAAGCCTCCAGTAGAATATACCCAAATCTTATTAGTGATTATTTTTAAAAAGTGGAATTAAGTTTGAATTTATTTCCACCCTTTTAAAATAATTTTATGTATATCTGAATATATTACAATCGATTATATTTATAATTACAAATAAAGGATAACTTAATTTTTGGAAGAAAGAATGAAGACCTAAACCATTGGCATTCTTGGGATGGTAAACAAGGAACAATTGCAAGGTACTGTTGGTTAATAAGCTCTTTGTTTCTATTTGTAAATAACATTGTTAATAACTTTACTAGCGCAGTAGTGATTTCAATATTCATGAAATGACCTTGGTAGACTACTAAATTTGGAGACTGGTAAGGGAGAAGAGATACTACTTTTGAATTTCTGCATTATAACTATGGCTGATATTTGTGTTATGTAATTTCAAGAAAGTAAACATTTAGCCACCCAAATTGTTGGAAGTTGAAATCAATTGAGTCCCCATGTCTCTGCTTCAAAGTTTGCTTATGCTCAATACCCAGCGCCCCAAAATACTTATGAATAATAATTTTTGCCAAGTTTGTCAGCTCATTTAAACATTTCTGTTGATTACAGGCAGTTTTCTGTTTTTGTTTTGATTCTGGTTTTTTTTTTTTTAAGTTATCAGTGCTACAGAATGTACTCAGCCAGGTGTCAATATTTCAACATCTGTGGACATGATTACAAATGTGTTAAACAAATGAATGTGTCTTCTTTCACCGGTCAGCTGTCCTTCATTTCTCCATCAGTAAACCTATGTAGTTTTAGGCTTACAATATGTGCCAGGTGCAGTTCACATTGTATCAACTAAACATGATAGTGGTGAATGCATTTACATAGTATTTTAGAGTTTTAAAAAATGCTTACATTATTGGTAATCAGAATAGCAATAAAAAGGGTATCATATTTCTGTTTCACAGATAAGGAAGCAGAGACTTGGAGAAGTTAGAAGACTTAGCCATAGCCACTAAAGACAGTAGACAGAAGAATCAGGACTCCAGCCCTTGTCAGTCCCAAATCCATTATTCTTTTCCCTGGCAGACATAGAGGTTCTCAACCCTTTCACTGCTAAGGATGTGATTTATTTCAAATTTTTTCTAGACTTCATGTTTGAAAGCAATAGAAACCATTCTTGTTACCCTTGCTATCACTGTATCTTAAACCTAAATTAAGAACATACTCATGGGGCGCCTGGGTGGCTCAGTGGGTTGGGCTGCTGCCTTTGGCTGGGGTCATGATCTCAGGGTCCTGGGATTGAGCCCCGCATCGGGCTCTCTGCTCTGCAGGGAGCCTGCTTCTCTCTCTCTCTCTCTAAAAAAAAAAAAAAAGAACATATTCATCATCCAAGAAAGAAACTCTATCCATTGGTTGCCAATCTCCATCTCTTCTCCCGGTTTCCCTCAGCCTCAGGCAACGACTAGTCTCCTTTCTGTCTCTATAGATCTGCCTACTCTGGCCATTTCATAGAAATGGAATTATATGTGGATTTTTGTAACTGTCTTAGCATAATGTCTTCACTTAAGTTTTTAAAATACACCCATGCTGTAGCATGTATCAGTACTTCCTTACTTTTCATTGATGAGTAATATTCCATCATTTATCCACTCATCATTGATGGACATTTGGGTGATTTTCATGTTTTGTCTATTATAAATAGACAAATGCTGTGAACATTTGTCTATAAGTTTTTGTTTGGGTATGTATTTCATTTCTCTTGAGTATATACCTAGAAGGGGAATTGCTGAGTCATAGGGTAATTCTGTTTAACATTTTGAAATACTGCCAAAATATCTTCCATTGTAAAAGCCATTTTAAAGTTTTGAATAGCAGATGAGTTTCAGGTTGGGTGCAATACTTCAGCCACTTTTAGGAATGGCTTCTTAAGATAAAACACATTACATCAAAAAAGATCATGGTCAATTCCCAAGACTTAGGCCATTACTTAGCCCATTACTCTCTGATCCAGGAGAGGAATATCTGAGTATTTTCTTTTTTGTCAGTGTAATGAATTTAAATCTCATTGCTATGGGAGTTCAGAAAATGTCCTGGGTCAGAAATGCCCTGAATAATTCACAATATATGATGCAGAGGGAAAAAAAAAAAAAAGGACTCCTGTCAGATCTTGGCTTCATGTGATTCTTTGTCCTTATCTATAAAATGAAAATGATAATATCACAAAGCTATTGTGGAGATACAATGAGATAACATATTTCAAAGGTTTTTTTGTTTTTGTTTTCTTTTTGTAATTAGCAAAGCAAGTAAGTAAGCAGAAACTCAGTTGATGAACTTTAAATCTGACAACACTTGGCCTATGGGGAAGCACCAATATTTTCTCTGTATTGAGAGATTAGGATTGAGACTTTTACATTCGAAGGTAGGTGTTTACCCCCAAGAATACAACTTCCAAAGCAATTAAACCCTTGCCCAGAAGGGCTTTAATTTTCTCCATATGTTTCTTTACTTATCAATCTTTTAAGAATGCAAAGGCAAATAGTAACATATTCTTCAAAACCAATTGCTTGAAAATTACGCTATGGTACCATGATTCTCTACCACTTATTTTGGCCTTGATGACTCTAAATCAGCTGAGATTTGTATTGTTTTTAATTTATATTTTTCAATATAATTGCAAAAGAAAATGCATTCACTTATTGAGCAGGGATTTATTGAGATACTTTGATGAGCCAGGCGTTTGCTAAGCATTACGATAAAATGGTGAACAAATAGGTCCTGTTCCTATCTTTATGTGATTTACAATCTCCTGTATCTTAGTCTAAATGTCTTAGGGTTGGGGGCCTGGGTGGCTCAGTAGGTTAAAGCCTCTGCCTTTGGATCAGGTCATGATCCCAGAGACATGGGATCGAGCCCCACATCGGGCTCTCTGCTCCACGGGGAGCCTGCTTCTTCCTCTCTCTCTCTCTGCCTGCCTCTCTGCCTACTTGTGATCTCTGTCAAATAAATAAATAAAATCTTTTAAAAAAATTAAAAAAAATAAATGTCTTAGGGTCTCTGTTTTTGACCATGACCCATGGATGGCACCATCTCTGTTCTTGCTTTAAAGGTGAAAAATAATATACTCTGGTTTCTCTTCAGAATAGAGCAGAGGTTGAATTTGGACTTTAAAAAGTATAAATAAGAAATAACACAAAGGACATTAAATGGCTTGATATTGTGGTTTAGCTGTGTTGCTACTTTGTTGGGTAACCTTGGATAAGTTAACCTTTCTGAATCTGTGTTTCCTCATCTGTAAAATTGTCTAGCTCCTTCTGAGTCTAACCTTCCAGGATTCCATAATTGCTATTGTAAATCTGAGGTTCAAGAGCTTCTGAATCAAGTTGACTTTTTTTTTTTTTTGCACTTTTCATCACTCCATCTTAGATCTTTCCTGTGGCTTTGTCCACTTCTAACTACCATCCTTGTCTAAGCCTTGACTTTTCTGTAATAGCTTCATAACTGGCTATTCCTCCTCTACTCTTGTTCCCTATAACTCTTTCTTCCCATGGCAACCAATTTATAATGTTAAATTAAATAACCTATCTCCTCTGATGGAAATTGTGGAAGTGTTTCCCATTATTCTGAGAATAAAATTTCAATTCCTTACAGTGGCCTATATGGCTCCATATGTTTGGGTCCGTACCTACTGATTCAACCTCTTTGTGTTTCGTTTTCTTGATCTTGGCAATGAAGTTTTCTGAGATACTTTCAGACATTCACATAGAGCGTTCCCCTTCTACTCTAAGGCTATCACACTCTCCCCTCAACTTTGTCCCTCACATCCTACAGCACTCTGTATGAAAGTTGTTTCTTCAGAGAGATACAGAACTCCCTGTTATATATTCTTTCATGTTACCCTGCACTTCTTTTTCATTGACCCTGTTATAATAGCATCTAACTTATTAACTGTGTAATTATTTACTTATGTACTTACTTACTTAGTTAATTTGTTATTTAATTTCTGTCTTCTTCCCTGGAGTGAAAGCTCTGTATCTTTAGTGCCTGGTAGAATACTTTACACTTACCAAGTGCTCAGTAAATGCTCAGTGAATGAATGATTTGATGTAGTAATTGGCTAAAATTCTAGTCTTTACATCAGCTATGAGGTCATTTGCATGGGAGACCATAATGCGTAGATCAGGAAGTTGGAGGAAGCATTGACTTTTATTTCTCTGCAGTTATTGGTCTCTGATTTTATTACAGTGGCCTTCCTCATTGCACCTGATTTGAAACAAATATCCACCAAACCATGTGAGCCAGACACCGTGTTGTGTCCTCAGGATGCTAACCTTTGAGTTCACAGTCTAGCAGGAGATCAGCCATAACTCCAGATAACAATTCTGCAAGGTGGGAAGTAGTTTTACAAGAGATAGCCAGCCATATCTAGAGAGGTAGAGACCAAATGGGCCCGGGGGGATCTGTGTGATTGAACTTCTTGGAAAGGGTTGGGAAAAGGCACTGGAATGGGTCCATAAGCGAATTCTTGCCTCCCACTAGTCCTTGCAAATAAAGCAAAATCTCTGATCAAGCAGCTGGAATTATTTAGATCCATTTTTATTCTACACTACTCTGGACCTTTTAGAATTTTTTTTTAAATTTTCTCTTTTATTTACATACAGTATAATTCAGTTTTTAGTGTGAAGAGTCTCTGAATTGGGGCAAATGCATACAGCGGCATAAAAGCTGCTATACTTAAGATACAAAAAAACTCCATTGTGCCCCCAAATTTATCTCATGCTTCTGCTGTACAGTCAACCTTCCCTGACCTCAAGCCCCTAGCAGTCACTGATCTGTTTTATGTTCCTATAATCATGCTTTATCTGGAATGTCATTTATTGTGTTTTTAAAAGATTTTATTTATCTATTTGAGAGAGAGACACAAAGCAAGAGAGAGAGAGAGCACACACAAGTGAGGGGGTGTGGGAAGGACAAGGGAGGGGTAAGGAAGAAGGAGACTCCCCTCCAAGCAGGGAGCTTGGTGTCGGGCCCAGTCTCAGGCCCTGAGATCATGACCTGATCCGAAGGTAGACACTTAACTGACTGAGCCACCGAGGCACCCCCAGAATGTCATTTATTTATTTTTATTATGTTCAATTAGCCAATAAATAACACATCATTTGTTTTTGATGTAGTAATCAACGATTCATTAGTTGTGTCTAACACCCAGCGCTCATTGCCACACGTGCCCTCCTAAATACCCATCAGAATGTCATGTAGGTGGAATCATACGGTACTAGATGTTTTTCGCTTAGCATAATGTATTTGAGATGGGTTCATATTATTGAGTATATCAGAAGTTCATTTCTTGGTTGTTGAGTCGTATTTCATTGAATAGCTGTACCACAGTTTGTTTATGCATTCACTAGCTAAAGTTCATTTGGCTGCCTCAAGGTTTTGACAATTATGATTACGTCTACTATAAACATCTGTGCATAGGCTTTTGTCTGGACATAGGTTTTCATTTCTCTTGGGTAAATATCTAGAGCTAATATTAGTAGGTCGTACTGTAAGTGTATGTTTAACTTAATATGAAAATGTCAAGCTGTTTTCCAAAGTGATTGTACTTCACTGTGCCTTCCCGTCAGCAAAGAGTGGTAAGAGTTTCATCTTCTGCGTATCCTCCCCAAAACTTGGTATTTTCCATTTTTAAAATATTAGCCTTTCTAGTAAGTATGGAGTAGTATCGTGTTTGATTTTTAATTTACAACTAATGACCAATGATTTGGGGTGTGTTTTCATGGGTGCACTTGCTGTCTGTATATCTTCTTTAGTAAACTACTGAAATCTTTTGTCCCTTTTTAAATTTTCTTATTGAATTTTGAGAGCTTCTTATCTAACCTAGATATAAGTTCTTTATCAGATGTGTAATTATAAAATACTTTCTTCTTGTCTGTGGCTTATCTTTGCTGACCTTTAATTTTTCAAGTAATTTTAAAATCCTGTTCCCAGTCCCATCATCAGATCTACTACTCTTCTCTGCTTAGAATATCTACAGACCTTTTTGGCTTTTTTAGGCACAGTGGGGCTGTGGTGATGGAAAGGAGAACTGTCCTGTTAGCAAGGAGCCCTTAGGTAGCTGGAAGGAGAATCTCGGCATTGAAACATCCATAACCATGGAATAGTGTTCTATGTGCCGTAAGGGATGTATAGATCATCTGCTCCATTACAGAACACTGTCATTCATTCATTCATTCATTCATTCATTTCTGGTTATTAAAATACTTTGAGGACAGGCTCAAGAGAGAAACAGTAAAGGTTCTGGATAATTAAATTTAGGAACTCGAATAAAGTAGCCGCCCCTCTATAGCCCCGTGGATCATCAGTGGTGATGATGGGGGTGGGGAGATGGAGAGATGGAGAGAGAACAGCAGTGCCTTTCTCACCTTGAAAAATCTCTGTCCTCCACTCCAGCAACTGCAGAGCAAAAGGACCACCTTAGAAGCGACGAGCTTCGCTGCCTCCCCACTCCCGCCTGCCCAGGTTTCTGTAATGGTCTCTTTTGTCTTCATCTGTGGTTTGTACAAGGAAAGGCAGAGATAACAAGTTGATAGAGACATTCCATACTTGACTCACGTGGAGTTGCACACATGTATGACCTCTCAGACAGCCTCAGGGCACAAATATATTTCCCCATGGAAACATCTCTGCCATGCTTGTAATGAATATGTGTCATTTCATTCTTCCAGAACCACCGGTGACTGCCAGTTGCTACCGAGATAAAGTAGGAACCCCTTCCCCCCTGTATACCCCTAGTGTCCCTCTCTCAGGCTCTGCTCCAACGTCAGTCATCCCGGAGTCCAGCCCCGGCTGACTGACAGGTTCCTCACAGCTCCCGTGCCCTCTAAGCCTTTTCTTATGATGTCCCGTCAGCCCGGATTCCTCCCCTTGTGTCTGTCAGCACACATTCTAGTCATTTTCCAGGCTTAATTCCAATGTCACCTCTTCTGCGAAGGTTTCATTGAACTTCTCACCCCTCACAGTCAGAAATAAGAACGACTTCTGCCTTCTTATGATGTGCCACATCGTTTTCTTTATAGCATTTCCTTCATGTTGTTGACATTATGATTTTCTGCACAGTCTCTCCAGAGAGTGAGATCTTAGAGAGGAGAGACTGTGTCTTCCTTGTGTCTTTATCTCCCCAGTGGAAACGGCACCGTATAAACTTTTGCATGTGGTAGGTTCTCACTGAGGGTTTATTGAATGAAGGACATGCCATAACCCACAGTTCACCTTTCTCTGTGACCCAGACGGAAGAGGTGTCTGAGTGGCTGGTAGCTGTAACTGGAGGTGACAGTGTGATCTTATGTGCTCTAAGCAAAGGCAGTTTGGTTTCCCCATTGGCTGTGATTATGCTCTCCTGTCTAGGATAAGAAAAGCATGATTTGATTTTGAGTAATAAGCAGTGCAGCTCTAATTGTGTACCTTAAATGCCTTCCATATTTCTGCTTAAGGTGATTTTCTACCAGCGTGAAATGTTCTCCTTCGCAGACAGTTGATGGAGGAGCTGAGTCATGCCTGACTATACTTAATAAGACCGAGGCAGCCAATGCCCGAGGGAGCTGCCTTCGAGGACAAGCTGACATTTCTGACTTCCCTGCTTTTTTAAAAAAGTGGGTGGTGTTGTAAGGGAAAGTTGAGCATTGAAGATAGCTTCAGAGTCCCCACTGGAAACATAACTAGATAATGACACTCTAATTCAGACAGATGTGATCTGCCCCATTGCCTCTTGGCTGTGACGTGTGCCTTCTGATGCTGGGAGCAGCTAATCAAGGATTTGATGCTTCTCATTAAAGAGACCCGGTTTGTTCCACTTTATATTAACTAGTGCTGCCCACCCGCCGCAGCTCCACTCTTTTCCCTGAAAAAACTGCCTTGATTTTACAATTTTAAGATTCAGTCTAGAAAACACTCTTGACGTTCACATTTATTCTAAACCCATCATACTGGGGAGGTCGAAGGGGCTAGAAATCATCTGGTTTTACCTCCTTACATATTATACGTGAAAAAGCCGAATGCAAGAAGAAAAGAAATTACTTGGCCACAGTCAGGGTTCAATTTTAGACTCTGGAATGAGGCAGATCTGTGTTAGAATCCTCTCTCACATACTTCCTATGGCTAAAAGATATACGGAGAGGTATGAAACATTTTAAGAGTTTATTTGAGTAAATATCATTTGAAGCAGGCAGCACCAAATTGGAAGTCGTTGGGAGCACTCCACCAACACGAACTGGGGGCAAGACTTTTTTTTTTAAGATTTTATTTATTTATAAAAGATTTTTATTTATTTATTTGACAGACAGAGATCACAACTAGGCAGAGGCAGGCAGAGAGAGAGGAAAGGAAACAGGCTCAGCGGGGAGCCTGTTTCCTTTCCTCTAGCAGAGATGCAGGGCTTGATCCCAGGACCCCAGGATCATGACCTGAGCAGAAGGCGAGGAAACCCACTGAGCCACCCAGGCGCACCAGATTTTATTTATTTATCTGAGAGAGAGAGAGAGAGAGAGAGAGAAAGAAAGGGAGCATGAGTGAGAGCGAGCACAAGTGAGGGGCAGAAGTTGAGGGAGAGGCAAGCTCTCCGCTGAGCAGGGAACCCGATGTGGGGCTCCATCCCAGGACCCTGGGATCTAGACCTGACCCAAAGGGAGACACTTAACTGACTGAGCCGCCCAGGTGCCCCTGGAGCCAAGAGTTTTATAGAGAAGAGGCAGAAGCAAAGCAATAAAATTGTTTAACTACAGCTTAGGCAATTTGCATTAGCTAATAAGGTCTAGTTGGCTGTTTGTGATCAGTTTCCCTGCGTTTTGATTTGCAGACCTTGAGGCATTGCAGCCTTAGGCTTTGGTTTGCTTAGGTAGGCTGCTAAGGCATTAAAATCACCTCAGTCTAATGGCCTTCTTGTTTAATTAATTTAACTCTGTGCAATTGTGTGGATATTCTTTCCCTTACCTAAGACTCACACTCCTCATTTATTATATGGGGGCAATAATAAAACTATCTGAGAGAGTGGTTTTGGGAATTGAAAGAGGTCATAAAATTACATCACTTGATACCTGACATATGGGAAGCATTCACTATTAGGTGGTGGTGGTGGTACTTATAATAATAATAATGGCGGTCACACTGACGGGGTTAGGGCGAGAAATAAGGTCTCCCGATCCCATGGTGTTATTCTCTATGGAGAATACTGCAATTTATACCTCAGGAACTATTTTTAATGTCAAGGAAGTTTAAAAATATCTGTCTGAAATTGCATTCCTTTATTCAAAGAAAGACACATCTGGGTGGCTCAGTTGATTAAGCGACTGCCTTCGGCTCAGGTCATAATCCCGGAGTCCTGGGATTGAGTCCCACATTGGGCTCTCTGCTTGCCAAGGAGTGTTTCTCCCACTGACCTCTCTCCTCTCGTACTCTCTTTCTCTCATTCTGTCTCTCTCTCTCAAATAAATTATTCAAAGAGAGGCTGAGTAACTAGTTTGGTATAAGACAAAAGGAAAGAACATGGTTTGAGATGCCGGTTGACATAAAGAATCAAAGTGAGTGGGAAGAACAGAGGGAAGAGATTACACACAAAGTCTCTAAACTGGAAACCAAAGGACTAAGCATGATACCAGAGAGCCTGAGAGGATTAATGGAGAAAGAACTGGCTCTGGGAGGGTTACTGGTTCTGGATTCAGAAAGCTCCCCTGCCTGCTAGCACTGTGACTTTCCCAAATCATTCCAGAGCCTCTCTTTTCAAACTTCAAAATGGGGCAACAATGCCTCCTTCTGTAACCAATGTGTCTAAAACTGCCAGGTAAAATATAAACTATTATGCATCCAGTTACAGATTTGTAATCTTGGATGTATGGTAGGGAGAACAAGGCAATGATTCTTAACTGATGAGTGTGGAACATATTCCTGCCTCTAAGTGTATGGAAACAGCAAACAGTATTTCTAATCAATGACTTTCTTTATTAGTATCTCCACGAGGCAGGGAACCCTTAGCACTGGGAGGCTGAAAATGCCCAGAGATGAGCATTCTGAGCTGGACAGTTTTGCCTGGGGATTTATACCTGGATAAACACACCCCCAGAGATATATAGACCTGGACCGCTTCACTTGTACCATGAAGCTCCTTGTTCTCGTGACAAGGACAGCACACCCTTTTCCTGATCTTGCACCAATTTCTCATTGTCATTTCATTTTTCTACTTTACAGTAATTATTTTGCTTTTTTTCCTATGGTAGACCATCAGTGTATGGACCATGGTGAATGTGTATAGAGAGGGAACTAGTGTGCCATGAAAAAAAGGGCTCACAATTGGAAGGATAGTATAGAAGACACTCTACACTTTTATATCCTTCGAGTTAAACTGGTTTTACTTCATATATGAGAAGTTCCTCCTCCTGTTTTGCTTCCTAAGTTGTTAAGAGCTCTGGAGTTTAGAAAAGTTGATGTGTCGTTTCCCCTTTCTCTTCAGTACTATGTATAGAAGAGGCAAATGTCCTCCACGTTCAGACTAGAGTGAGTCAAGAAGCTGACTGTATTGTCATAGCGTTGTATGGGGGACAGATGGTGGCGACCCTCGTGGTGAGCAGGGCCTAATGTGCAGAGTGGCTGAATCACTGGTGTACACCTGAAACTAATGTAACCTTGTGGGTCAACTGTACTTAAAAGCACACAAACAAACAGACTGTAAATATACATATAAAAATTCAACCTCTGACACTGGGGAAAAAGAAAAGGAAAGACTGATTGATGTCAGTGTAGTGAAACTCACATAGTTGGTTTCATAGGCGAAAGTTAATGTGATAGGGGGCAAATAACTAGGACTCTGGAAGGTTTCATCCTGCCTCTGCTACTAACCAGTCTTTCCCTCAGGCACTCCTTCATCCCCCTGGGCTCAAAGCCTAATCTGTATAATGTGTCATGTTGCTGGCTGATTCAGAAGGCCTCCTTCCAGTTCCAACATGCAGAGTTTCTAAGGTGCAAAGGGGATTATAGGTGACTTAAATATTTAGAAATGTGGACCATGATTATATCTTGAGATTTGTCTTCCCAAGATCTGTTTCCTCTCCTGAGGAGCCGACACGTCTCTAGCTGAGGGACCACTGAAAACCCAGCCACTAGGAACTCCTCCCTTGTGAATTCTTCCGACCACCCCCTCATCATTCACAGCCAGACATGTCCCCAAACTCCATTGCTTATGCTCTCAGCTTCTAATGTTTCCTTCCCCTGGTTTTCTCTCGAATCTTTTGTCTTCTGCTTGTCACTACCAGCCTCAAGAAAAATCTACATGCTTGACAGATTATTAAAATTGAATGAGACTGCACTGGCATTTCACAGGTGATGCCTCTCTTAAATGCAGTGGCAAGATTGTAGCCTGTGTCTCTTCCTGGCAGGTGATGAAGATCTCAAACGCCCTTTCACTCCAGGCAATTTCCTGAGGATTGCTGGGGAGGTTGCTGCCAAGGCTCACAAGATGCTCTTTCCTTTGGCTTTGTAGTTGTGTGTAGAATATGGTTGCGCATCTTGAGGTGGAGGAACGTATAGCTCCTAATTGAGTACATCCCTTGGGGTGCTTTCACTGAACAAGTCTCCCTGAACCTCCAGTTGAGAAGTCAGATGTGGGGAGGGAGGGCACAAAGACCCATTGGGTAGGTACCCATTGGGTAGGGCTTTACACTTGCATCACACCGTTGAGTGGAAAAGTGATTGTTCAAGCCATCTTTGCTAATTAAGAAGTCAGTCCATGCTTTGCCTGCCTCCCACATTTTAGGACTCAAATCTCAATTTTGTGTTTTCTGTCCCTGGCTCTGGTAAAATGTAATAAAAACTCATGAACAAAGACACACAATAATTCCTTTCCCCTGTCCTCTGCTGTCTTTCTAGTTCTTAATTCCCTCATCAGTAAAAATCAACATAATAGTGGTAGCTAAAATGTATTAAGTTCATACAGGTGCACCCAGGAATGTGGGGGATTTTTTGGTGTATGATCTTTTTTACCCCTGTCAACACTCCTATGTGGTAGGTACTTTCATTCACTTTGTGTTTTGCTTCCTGCACTATTACATATGAGGAAATAGGATCCTTCTTTCCAGGTGCCACATTACGGTCCACATTACCACCTACTTTACTTTCAGCAGCAAAGACAAGATCTGCATATTAGCAGCTACCTGTAGAATGAGAGGGAGGAAAAGAATAAAAGTGTAGCAGAATGCACACAAAGTTAACTCCTACGGCCCACCATTAATGTTATTTGTTCCAATATTCTGAGGGGTTTTGTTTTATTTTGTTTTGTATTTTTGTTTTTTGCCTATTTCATCCTCTGTTTTGAAGCAGAATATAATATTGTACTATTTACATTCCCAATACCAACTGAGATAATTTCTGCAGATACGTATTTGAAATATCTATTTTGCCCAGATGATATAATAGAAAGGACATGACATTTGGGTTGAAAAGAAGTGATTCTGTGCTTGCCACTCACGAGCTCAACATCATTTATTAAGTTAGCTCTCTGGGCTCAGTTGCCCCATTCATAAAATGAAAGAGTTGTTTTGGGGTTCCTGGGTGGCTCAGTGGGTTAAAGCCTCCACCTCCGGCTCAGGTCATGATCTCAGGGTCCTGGGATCAAGCACCGCATCGGGCTCTCTGCTCAGCAGGAAGCCTGCTCTCTCTCTACCTGCTTCTCTGCCTACTTGTGATCTCTGTCTGTCAAATAAATAAAATCTTTAAAAAAAAAAAAGGTTGTTTTAAATGTTTTTTAAATTGCCTTGTGGTCTAATGCCCTCAAACACTTTGTCAGAGGTAAGCCCCCGTAGGCTAAATGTTAACATTTACTGGGTCACTTTCAGTTTGAAATTGGATACACTCAGTTTAGAATTAAGAGAGGAATGTAATATTAATAATAATGAGGACCACTGAACAGTTCTTGCTAAATACTTTAAAAGCACTGTCTCATTTAATCTTCAGATCTGCCTTCTTTGACCGTGGGAATATTTAATTTACTTGCATGTACTCACATGGGAAGCAAGTGACAGGACAAGGGTTTGAACTGGGATTGTCAGACTCCAGAGACCAGCTACTGTGTATGCCACCGGGAAAGTCATTTCAGGATATAAGAGACTTGGTTTGGTCCCTCCCCATCTCTATCCTAGATTGTTGGCCCCATCTCAGACCTGTTTTTATTTTCTCTTAGCTTCCTTCACTCTGCTGTGGGATGGGATATTACCAGCTATTCTTCTGGCCCTGGGAGCTACGACTAGTTCTAAGACCCATATGATTCTATGATAAAGGGTGAAGTAACTTTACCTCCAATGCTGACAATCTGATTCTTGAATGGAAATCTGAAAGCAAGAGACCATGTTTTTTCTTACATTTTGTTGTTTATGGCTGCTGACATTCATAGGACCCTGAATAAATATTATGTAATAATTAAAATAGCGAGTGAAAGGCTGCTTGATTATTATATGAGAATAGTAATTGGATCTTTACATCTTAATCATGGATTAGAAAAAATTGCTTGGGGGGGGCATAAAAACCAGCTAATGACTGCTTAGACTTTCCCCAGTGTACTGTGCCACACTTGACATAAGCCAGTTTATTTATTGTCACAACAGCCCTGCAAAGAAAATCATTCCCTTCAGCCACATGAGGATGCTCATTACAGTGATTTTTTTTTTTTAAAGAAAATAATGGCACCATGATACAGAGGCAGCACACCCGGAATCCATTCTTTAGCCTGCTAACCCCTGCTGCAAGTTTGATGAGAGAAACAGAGATGTTTGTAGGTAGCTATTAGATGATGCTATGCCATGTTCTTCCTCATTGTGTGCAGCAGCAGGAGGGGGGCTGCTGGACCTTCCTTGGACATTAACACATGATGATTAAGGGTGCTTTTGTTGGAGCTCTGAAAACCGGTTGTGGACTGACTTCATGGAGACAAGGAAGAGCCTGCTGACCTTCCGCAGCTCCTCTAGACCCAGGGACTGGAAACCTCTCTGGAGACCCCAGGGTATTTTCCTCAGGTCCTTAGACATGAGGGCAACTTTGTGAAGCATGGCATTCACATTCACAAACTCAGAGAAAAGAACCTCTACATGACAGATTGTGTGAACACCAAACTGTTCAGAGCTCTGGGTGTACTGGTCCTGCAATGATAATTGGGTTCTGAACTACCCCAACTCTCAGATATGCTTTAGATAATTTGATTTTGTACCTTTAAGTAGCACCTACAGTGGTATATATTCTGAATTTAAACTTCATAGATTGTTTTTGTCTATGAAGGTTCATTTTCCTTTTTTTTTTTTAACCTCTTCCTTTTCACTATTTTCTTTGTTTTCATGTTTGCCTGGTAATTATTTTCTCCTCATTTGTTTTTAAACTGGCCAGACTCACCCCATCTTTTTTCTAGAGATTTTATTTATGTATTGGGGTGAGAGCATGCATGTGCAGGGGGGAGGGGCAAAGGGAGAAGGAGAGGGAGAAGCAGACCCCCTTGGTGAGCAGAGAGCCTGATGCTGGACTCAGTCCCAGGACCTTGGGATCATGACCCGAGCCAAAGGCAGACACTTAACTGACTGAGCCACCCAGATGCCCCCAGACTCACCCCTTTCAATTGATATAAAATAGCAGTCTTCAGGTCAGCATCAAGATGAATGTCCTGTGCCGCAGGGAGGAGTGTCACACAGTCGGGAACAAACTCTGATGACACCTGCAAAATTAAGGCTTGTGGATCCCCTACCCCCTGCCCCTGTCAACCAGCTTTCTGAATTTGGCATTCTTTCCTTATCTGGCGAATCTTATCATCTGCTCAGGGCTATTTCTCATTTTCTTCAAATTACTCAATCAAGAAAACTCCCTTTTTTGGTGGGAGTAAGGTATGTCTAATTATCTGGTCCAGGAAAACCATCTGCCGAGTTATTAGCGCAGTGTTGTTGAACAGCACAAGCGACATGAGGATGTCTGATGGATGTTCAGAGCCACTCGGTTTCTTCCTCCCCCACCCCAACTCCTCTCTCTTCTTTTGATAGTTTAGTTGATAACCACAGAACTTCAGAAACACTTTCTAGACCTTTGCTTGAGTAGCTCTCCCTGAATTTAAAAAAAAAAAAAAAAGAAAAGAAAAGGAAAGAAATCTGTTTTAATGGTATTTTTTCTACTTACATCCTACTCTAGGAAATTTTTTTTTAACTGGTTTTTCACTACATAACATTGCTGGAAAATTATCCTGGTATTTTAAAATATTTTTTCCATGGAGAGACAAAAAGCAAATATATGTTTTTACATGTAGTCCATCAAAGAGGTAGACTTACCAGGTGGTCAACAACTTGCTGACTTGAACAGATGAAATAAGATTGTTATCCTTTAGTATGATGACTAGCTGTGAAGAAGGAGACAGAAAATAACAGTGGTTTAAACTAATAAGTAGCTAATGCTAATGGGCTTAGGAATCATCTGAGGATCTTATTCAACTGCAGATTCTGATTCTGTTAGTCTGGGCAGGGCAGAAGATCTGCAGTTCTGACAAGCTCACAAGCTGCTGGTGACACTGGTAGGTTATGGGCATGCTCGAAGGAGCAAGGATATGCAGAAGTTTATTTCTCATGTAAAGTCTAGAGCTAGAAAGCTCAGGGTTGGTGAGGCAGCACCTTATGTAACTCCCTTCACTTTCCCATTCCACCATTTTCCAAGTGTGGCCTTCTTTCTCCTGGTCCATGACGTAACATCCATATTCCAAGCATCAGGATGGGAGAAATGGGATGGGAACAGGAGCATCGGAAACATAGTAAGACATGAGCACCTCTCAAGAAGGGGTTTTAGGATCATGAAATTTCAAACGTATCCCATTAGTCAGAACTATGTCACCTGAACACTTCCAAGTGAGAGGAAAGCTTGGGAAATGTAGCCTTTATCCTGAATGGCTCTGTGCCGAGATAAAAATTCCCATACTTTTGAAAAAGGGTGTGTGTGTGCACATGGTAAATGGGCATGTCTAGCAGTCTCTTCAGTAGACCCGAGTGAGGAAAGTGTTTTCCGTAGAAAATGGCAATCCACAGGTTAATCTTAGGTAATATGTGCATAGACTTTGCAGTTGCTAGGTATAGTACTTTATGTCTTGGACTCATTCAGTTTTCATAACTACTCTACAGAGTAGAGTACATTCAAATAAATTCAAGTATGAACTTGAATTTCTGGTTTGGGAAGTGGAGGTTCATAATGGCTGAGGGACTTACCCTGACTACCCTCTTTAAAACTGCATGCTCCTCCTTCTTTCTTCTTCCCCTTCCGTCATGCCTGATCTGTCTTATCAGGTTTTATGTGTTTCTTTGTTCCATTGACTTACTTCCTGGATACGCTGTGTATTTCTTACTCAGTGTGTCAACTGTTTATCGTCAGTCTCCCTGTGTTATGTGAGCTCCATGCGACCTTGTTTTGTTCCCCAGTGTATTCTGAGCCTCGACTTTAGCATTTGCCGCAGGACAGGATGCTCAGTATGTAGTTTTTAAATGAATTAATAAAGCCAGAAGGTGTCAAAGCCTGCCTCTGAATCCTGTCTGTTATCCTCCATTGTGCTGCTCTCTGGGCTCTGTGCCACACGCCTCTTCTGTCAGGGCTCCTGCTAGTGTTTCTGTGTCTGGCACCCTGTATCTCGCCTCAGAAACTCACCAACTCTTAACCTGTTGCCTTACTCTTTGTCATCCTGCCACTCATGCAACATTGCTTACACCTTGGATTCTCCCTGGATCACAGTCCCAGGCTCAATTTTCCCGAGAAGCCACGCACACCTTTAGAAAAACACAATTAAGCAAAACTGTAAGAATATATTATAAAACCAGCCTTTCCAGGATTCTTAGTCTCTGCCCTCAGGCCTACGTAAGATTCCTAGAATGTACCGACGGGACAGTTTTTAAAGCACACAGAGTTCCGGTTGAGCATGTCAAAAAAGGGACTGTTTCTGATCACAATGCAATCTCAGGACTACCCTTCCCATCCCCCACCCAACAGAATAGAATAGAATCATATAATAGCTGTTGCTCTGCCTAGAAGTCTGTTATAATAGTTGGTTCATTCCACCAGGTATTCGTCTTTCTTTTTTCCCAGGTTGTCAGCTTCCTGACAGGTAGGGACCTACTCAGATTTATTAGGCGAACTTAGCCTAATAGGTACTAAGCTCCTTTCATTCTACTGCGCCCTTTAATCCCCATTCAGCACTATGAGACACATGCAGAAACTGAGTCTGAGAGGGGACAAAATGCTTCCGTCCAAGGTGATATGTCAAATACGGGGCCCATGGCAAATAATTCCTCGTGGAATGTAATTCTACCTCAGGTCTTTCAATATTTAAATCTTTTCCTCTTTCTTTTCTATACCTGAGCTCCCTGAATTTTTAAGTCTACATGTCTCTCTACCCCAGCACCCAGCACAGTTCCTTGCTCACAGCAGGTTCTGAATGAATATTTAATAAATACAAATATATGAATAGCTTTCCTGTGGGAAATATCTTGCTTTGAATGTGTGAGCACAGATTTGGGACAAGCATCCGAGATCTATGTTCAGGCAGCTTTTATTTGTGCTACCACTCAGGCAAAAGTAAGTCAATTAATCTCTCTGTCTCCGTTTCCTGGCATGTAATGTGGGAATGGGCATGAAAGCCCAAGAGGGTGTTGTGAGATTAATTAGTTAAAATGTATACCCTGCTATATAAATGCTAATTGCTGTCAGGAGCGTGGGTTGGATTTTCCAGTGACTTGGCTTTGGGAGGCTTGCACATTCCATTAGTCCTCTGTGCCACCAAGCCTCAGCCTTAAGAAATCCTCTGGCCGAGGGAAACGATGACTTTGTGGCTCCCCATGTTGAAGGCCAATTTAGAGAGGACTTCTACTGTGGAGTCAATGGGGTAAGAAAGGACATTCTAAACAAAAAGGTAATTCTCTCTGCCAATAACTTGCTAAATTCCCTTCGCTGTTATTAGAGACAAATCTATTTGCATCACAGCCTTTTTCCCCAGTCTTTTCTTCGGCTGGTGCCTGCAGTGAATCATATAATTAATTTGGTATTACATGACACTGCAGCCTGTTGCCATAGATTTTATTTTTATTTTGTCATTGAATAATTTGAAATGCTTTGAAAAATACCCTCAGGTGGCCGGTGAGGGAAACTTAAAAACTCACACAACAAATTCCAAATGGGCAAATACCCTATAGGAAAAGCTCAATACCTTTTTTGGCTAATGTTTAGGAATACCGGTATGTGTGTTTTCAGTCCCTAATGGAATGGAGGCTGATTCACTTTATAGATATGTTCATTTGGCCCATGGAACATTCTGTAAAGGAGATACCTACCAGGTGTAATGATCTCTTTTCCACTTTCAGATGAATCACATTTAAATTGATTGAAAAGATATTAAGTCTCAGGAATCAGCCCCAAATCTTGGTGATTGATCTATATTTGAATTTTAGTATGTAAGGTCCTATAACAAACACTGTTTTAAAATGTGTCTGTGCTTGCCTTACTGAATTATGTTATAGAAGGAAAATTCTGCCATCTTTTAATAGTCAAGATAAGAAAAGCTAGTCACTGTAACAACATGCCCCCCCAAGTCTCAGTAATTTACTTATTTATTTTTAAAAAGATTTTATTTATTTCTTTGACAGAAAGAGAGATCACAAGGAGGCAGAGAGGCAGGCAGAGAGAGGAGGGGAAGCAGGCTCCCTGCTAAGCAGAGAGCCTGATGTGGGGCTCAATCCCAGGACCCTGAGATCATGTCCTAAGCTGAAGGCAGAGGCCCAACCGATAGAGCCAACCAGGCGCCCCAGTCTAAGTGATTTAAATCAATACCACAGAAGTTGATTTTTTTGTTCAACTACAGCCCCTTGAGAGAGCAATGGCATCTCTGTGGAGCTCTGCTCTAAGCAGTGGCAGAGATCTAGTCTCCTTCATCCTGTGAGGCTACCATATTCAAACTTTTCTGGCCCTTGGGGTCTCCATGTGAGGGCAGGCGAAAGCGTCAGGGATTATGCTGGGAGTTTGAAGTTAAACCATTTCTGGCCTCATTCATTGGCCAGAACCAAAACAAATGGCCCCAGTTCAGCTGCTGAGGATATCCATGTAGAATCCATACGGATTCTATTCTCCTATCTCTATTCAGATCGCCCCTACTTGGACCAGTAGACAGCAGTCTCGGGCCATGACTCTCTTAACAGGAACACTGGTAAACTGGAGGGAAGAGAAAGCCCTTCTGAGGGTTAATGGTGCTTTGATTAAAGGAGACTTCCTGACACCAATATTACAAATTGTCACTTTGTTTGGTCCCTGGAGGTCTTTACCATCCTGGGAATGATTAATAGTAAGATAGATGATAAGTGACAGGTCAATTTTTCTTCTGTAAAAGTAGGAGAATGCACACTGCGGAAAGGGAGATGAACAGAGAGCTGGTGTGACATCTCAACCACAAGTTAGTGTGACACCTCACCAACTTAGGAAGTATGAAATGGAACTCTGGTGACCACAAGGGCAGAAGTGGCAGAGACTGTCTAAGTATTCATGAGCCCTGGTTTTCCTTGGCCCGTATGGATTCTACATGGATATCCTCAGCAGCTGAACTGGGGCCATTTGTTTTGGTTCTGGCCAATGAATGAGGCCAGAAATGGTTTAACTTCAAACTCCCAGCATAATCCCTGACGCTTTCGCCTGCCCTCACATGGAGACCCCAAGGGCCAGAAAAGTTTGAATACGGTAGCCTCACAGGATGAAGGAGACTAGATCTCTGCCACTGCTTAGGGCAGAGCTCCACAGAGATGCCATTGCTCTCTCAAGGGGCTGTAGTTGAACAAAAATATCAACTTCTGTGGTGTTGATTTAAATCACTTAGCCTGGTTGGCTCTATGGGTTGGGCCTCTGCCTTCAGCTTAGAGAGTAGGATAGCAGGAAAGAGGATAATTTTTCATTTAATCGCCTTGCCTCTACCATCATCCAGATTTGGAAAATTGTGCAGAGCTCTTGAGAGAGGTGCCTTTAGGAACAGTGTAAAGAATGTTTTTATGCAATGCAGAGGGAGATAGCATCTTTGTTATTCAGATAACAAATAATATGGTGAAGTTCCAGACACCATCAGCTGCCCAGCTGCCTATGCTTCTCTTTATTTTTTAAACTATCATCTTATAATTTAAAAATGAAATGACTGTCGTGCCAAAACATACTGATACAAATTTTGGAATTAAAAAATGAAATCAAGGGTTTTTTTCCTAATAGAGAAGAAATACATTAGGATGGTTAAACACTGAGAATGGCTTTGCCAATTTTGTTGCATGATGGATATGCCCTCGTACCTTCCTTTTTTCTTTTCCTAATTATTATTTTAATGATGTTCAAAGGAAATCATTCATGGAGATTTTGTTTTTGAAGACCAGTATATTAAAAGGCTTATAAAAAATACTTTCTGCCTCAACTTTCCTCACATCTGTTAGCTCTCTTCTTCAGAAGCTACCACTTTTAAGTATTTTATTTATTTCTTCTAGCATTTCCTATCTGTATTTTCTTAATCAACTTGTGTATATTACTATTTTTCATTTAGTCAACCCTGGACACTATTTTGTTCACTTTTTAATTATAGTCCATAGTTAATAAACATCTCATTGATGTTTTTCTCTCTTAAATGGCCATCCCCTCTCCCTTCCTTACCCATTCCTCTCCAGCTAATAATACTACAATATTTGGTTAGATCAATAATCATTTAATGAGTATGCCTTCACATATTAATGAACTATGATTATGTTTACTTCCTTATTTTTGGAAGTTATTAAGTGCCTTGACTTCATAAGCTTACTTTAATTTGGACCTTTGGGGTAACTGTTTTCATACTTTATAATTGCCTTTTAGCATAATTTTCCACAGTGCTAATTTCATCAGATAATTTATTAGTCACAATTATTCTTTTTTGAATTGGACATTTCTATTACCTTTTACTTACACTGGTTCACCTCAAACCCTGCTGCATAGCTGTTAGCCTGGGATCTCCTTCATTGTTATTCTGGGGAATTCCTTCCCCTCTCTCTTGAATTGGATCCCCTCTTCCTCAATCCCATAATTTTCTCTCTTCTTCCCCCCCCCCCCCCCATTTTGGGAACATGTCCCTGGGAAGCCTCCTGATAAAGAGCTTATGGGAAGGAAAATTACTGAGTCTTGATGTGTCTGAAAGCATCACCTTCACAGCTGATTGTTTCCTTGGATTTAGATTCATGTTTGGATATAATTTCCCTTCACCTATATTGCTTCATTATCTTCTAGCTTCTAGTCTTGTTTTTTCGAAATTCCCATAGCCATTCTGATTCCTGTCTTTTCTTTTCTTTTTTTTTTTTTTTTAAAGTTTCCAGTCTGGAAACCTTGTGGTAGCCAAGTATTTTTTTTTTTAATTTTATTTATTTATTTGACAGAGATCTCAAGCAGGCAGAGAGGCAGACAGAGAGAGAGAGGAGGAAGCAGGCTCCCTGCTGAGCAGAGAGCCAGATTCGGAGCTCAATCCCAGGACCCTGGGATCATGACCTGAGCCCAAGGCAGAGGCTTTAACCCACTGAGCCACCCAGGCGCCCCATGATTCCTGTCTTTTCTATGTAATCATTTTTTGGTCTCTTTTCTTACTCTTTAACAGTTTTTAGAATCTTCTCTTTTTCCATAATTTTAGAAAATATTTTTGTGGGTTGTCTATTTTCGTCAACTTATTTAATTGACAGATCTCTTCTGTTTTTTTTTTCTTTTTTTTTTCCTTCTTTTGCTGTATGTTATTTACATCAAGGGACCCAAACTAAAGTCTCTGCACTTTTATATTTGTCAGAGCAGAAGAAAAGGGAGCACGGTAAAATATGCTCGAGCCCTTAAGATAGCAACACAAGTGACACTACATCCTATTGGCCAAACTCAGTCACATGGGCTCTCCTCCAAAAGAGCAGGAAAGTAGATTCTTACAATATGCTTAGAAGGAGAACCCAGAGATAATGGGCAAATGGCAATAGTGATTCCTTATTGTGAGGCTGGCAGTTCCTTCTGGGTGTTCCCCATATTCTGAATTGCTCTTTGGTGTGCTCCCCAATTTTCCCCTACAGGTTGAGGATTTATCCATTAATTTTAATTTTTTAAAACAGTTGAGCATTTCTTTTATTTGATAAAAATATATCATTTCTCAGCTCTAGGAGACAGGATGAAAGCCATGGTGTATAAATAGATGAAAAACAAAACAAAGCAAAGTATTTAAATGGGCCGAACTGGTTACAGTTTGTCAATTTTGATGTTGTTACTAGCTTTTCTCCTGCTCTTGCTCTTTCTTGGGGTTAAGTCTTGAAAACATTATTTTGGTTTTCAGAAAGGAGTTTCAGAAAGGAGTGAAAGTGGTTGTATATATTCCATCTAACGTTATGTATCTGAAAAACTGTGGTTGTAATATCCTATAAACCGAATGAACTGATTCTGCAACTTCATATCTTTAATGAAAATGTATTTGAAGAATCTGGTAAGATAGATGTTTTATTTAAAAAATTACTATCACGTTTGTATTGGTGTGAACAACATTTTGATCTTTCCAATTCTTTCTTTGTATATTGGATTGTAAAAGGTGTTTCTTGTTAAAGGCATAGGAATTATAAATAATAGTAATTTGTTGAGTCTCAGAAAAGCCAGTTTGTTAAATTTCTCAGAGATCTATTACTTACGTAGGGATTTATTGCTTGCAAATCCTTCTGCAAGTCATAAAGCTTCCAGTTCTTTGCTTTTATCAAAATTAAATTTCCAAAAATTTAATTGTTCTCTCCATTATCTGCTGCCACAAAAATGTTGTCTTAATATGCAACCATAAACTTTAGTGACAAACTTCATTTTATTTATTACATATATAGTTTTGCTCCTGAGACTATGATGTAGATAGATATCTTTGTCTGGGCAGATCTAGCCCCCAAATCAGGAGACCTGGGAAGAACCGAGAGTCTTGGAGGGTTATCTTTTCAGTTACAATTTTCTCCTCAGAACCTCCTCTGTCTCCAGAGGGCGAAAGAGCACATGATTTCTTTTTCAGGTGAGATTCTCCCCCATACCTTATGGGGCACGACAAGCTCAAGTTATCAGATCAAGTCATTATCTAAGAGGTAATGAAAAGATGCTAAAGGAAGATACAGAAATCATTTCTTCATACCACAGTGCCCGTTCCACGCAATTATTACAGAGAGGTTACTGAACATCACCAGACAGGGGGGTTCCTGGAAAAGATTGGGTGTCCTGAGAAGGCCTTTAACATGAGGTGACTCATTAGCCCTTTCTTTCCTTTTTGATCGTTCCAGAACGCTGTGATGACTGGGGACTAGATACCATGAGGCAGATCCAAGTGTTTGAAGATGAGCCAGCTCGCCTCAAGTGCCCACTCTTTGAACACTTCTTGAAATACAACTACAGCACAGCCCACTCAGCTGGCCTGACTCTGATCTGGTATTGGACGAGGCAGGACCGGGACCTGGAGGAGCCAATTAACTTCCGTCTCCCTGACAACCGCATTAGTAAGGAGAAAGATGTGCTCTGGTTCCGACCCACCCTCCTCAACGACACCGGCAACTACACCTGCATGCTAAGGTAGCCTGATTCTTGGTGGGGACTTTCTCTTTTCCCTTTCGTTCTTGGGCTTTTCTCTGGAGGATGCATCTGCTATGAAGCTATGGCAGGGAAGGAAACATCTAGAAAGAGTTACACCTCACCTCAGTGGATTAGCAGATGTTGCCCAAGAGGTGTGCAGAGAAAACGGTTGCACTCTTGAGCTCTTTCTCCATAACTAGTTCCTTTTCAAACCCTGACATATATCAGGATTATCTAATGATGGAGCCTTGTTTATTTTTTTCCTTTTCCCTGATATTAGAACCTGCCTGCATTTCTGCCTCACCGGAAAGTATCTATTTCCCTACACAATGAGCACAGTAGAGAGCAGAACCCATTCATTTCTGTTGTTCATGGCATCTTCCGATGTCCCTGATACAGAAGAAAGCCTTAGGATGCCTTATGGAAGAAGAATATTTGGGAGATACCAAATGTATTTAGAATAATACCTTTCAAACTTTTTCACCAAAATTGCCTTTCAAAGCAAATAAACACCATATCACTGGGAATCTAAGAATATAATCCAAAGAACCCCACAAATACTGCAAAATTTCTTTCAAATCCACTTTGTTGAATCTTGAAAATTCATATAGATTTTGCATTTTAAACCATAATATACCTATTCTTCTATTACCACAGATTAATACTGTTTTTGTTCTGAAAATAAATGAATAAATAAATAAATAAGCTTTTAAAAACTGAGCCCTGGGGCCCCTGACTGGCTTAGTGGGTTAGCCCTCTGCCTTCAGCTCGGGTCATGATCTCAGAGCCCTGGGTTCAAGCCCCACATCGGGCTCTCTGCTTAGCAGAGAGCCTGCTTCCCCCAACCTCTGCCTGCCTCTCTGTCTACTTGTGCTCTCTCTTTCTCTCTGTCAAATAAATAAATAAAATCTTTAGAAGGAAAAACAACAACAACAACAACTGAGGCCCCTCTAAAGAATAGTCATTTTTAAGGCTTGGATCTTTGGCTACTCTTTTCCCAAGGTCCCCTTTTAGCTTCCAAGACTTACTTTGTCTTTTAAATTCCCATCTGGTTTGTGGATTATGGTTTGTTTTTGTTTTTGTTTTGTTTTTATACAGTTTCTACTGTTTAATAGGTGCAGTATGCACCTATTAGTTTGCTAGGGCTACTAAAACAAAATACCACAGAAAAGTGGCTTAAATACCAGAAATTTGTGTTCTTGCAGTCCTGGAGGCTAGAATTCCAAGATCAAGGTGTTGGCAGGGTTGGTCTCATTTCTCTCTTTGGTTTGTGGACCGCCATCTTCTTTCCGTCTCTTCACATGATTGACCCCCTGCATCATCTCTGTCCTATTCTCCTCTTCTTATAAGCATATCAATCATATTGGATTAGGGCCCACCATACTCATTTTACCTTAATCACCTCTTTCAAGACTTGTCTCCAAATATGGTCACATTCTGAATTACTGGAGGTTAAGGATTCAACATATGAATTTGGGGAACACAATTCGGCCCATAACAATAGGGCTGAATGATGAAACGATACAACAGCATAGAATAACACAAGAATAGATAGTCCCACACGGTCTTCTGAATGTCCTTTGTCTCTCATGGATATTGACCATTTTCTGATAGAGAAATGTGACTACATTTTGATGTATTTAAGCCAAGCTGTGTTACGATTAAGTGAAAAAGGACTTCTCTGTCACAGAATGCATTTTCATTATTGTGGCCTTGGGAGTCCCTTGGAACCTCTGAAGGCCCTTTTGAGGATCTCACCTGATTCTTTAGTTTTATTGGAATGAACTCTAGACTAGTTTGTAGGCTTCCAAAGAGCACTGTCCACTCTTTATGCCCAAGACAGCTTTGTAGGAGAAGTTAAGACAGATTATAGTGGAAAGAGCATGGGAGGAAAGACACAGAAACCAGGCTGGCATCCCAGCCCTTATGCTACTCAGCTGGTGACCTGAGGCACGTCACTCTGTGTCTGAGAGCTTTGGCATCTGTATCCACCCAATGAGAAAAGCAGCCTAAAATCTCCTTTCCATCTTTGGAAATTGTTAATCTGTTACAGGTGGACATCAGAAATAGCTGGGAAAGCGTCATCAGTAGCTTTCTGGATGACCTTGTTCTCTTCTCTGCATTTTAGTGTTTCATTAACTCTATTTCTGTTTCCTACTTATCTAGAGCTCTTCCTCAAACTTTTCTAACCTTTACATTATGGGAGCAGCATGGCTGTTAAAGCCTGAGTATTCCTTTAGTGTGATTTATCAATTTCCAGATGGCCATCTCTTCAGTTTACCTGTCTGCTTATCTTCTCTGTCCCTAAAGAAAATCTAGAAGTGAGCTTGTCTTGTGGAGATACCAGAAGCTTCCCACAGTCCTGAGGCGATTCCTAAGTGGAGAATGTCCTTGAACTGACCCGTGTAAAATCAAAGGCCTGATGTCTTAGGGCCATAATTTAAGATTCATCCTCCAGGATTGTACCACTTATATTCTTGTTTCAATATTCCTCTGAGGATAACATCCAGATTTTACTTTAGAAACCAGAAAAATCAGTCCTACCACTGTTCATTATTTTTTGTAAGTCAGAGAATATATCTTATGAAGCTGAAAATTACCCCCTGTATAATGTCCACCTATAGAATACTTCTTCCACCTGGTCGACCTTTTGCTATTTTTAGGTGGTGATTATAGCTGCCACTGTCCCTTCTCACCTTATTATCATTGTCCTAAGTCATCTTTAAACATCTCTTCTTCCCATCCTGCGAGGGAAATGCATCCCCCATTTCACTGTAGTTAGCCTCAATTAATTACTTAATGAATATCTATATGTATTTGGCACTTTGAATTGAAATCACAAAAAAGGGTAGGCAGTGAACGACCCATTTACCCATAACCCTAAGAAATCAGTTATTTTTATTATCTGTGTTCTCTTTATTGTTTTCCTGTGCACGGACGCATGTTTTACATCCATTCCATTTATTTTTGAAACATTTAGTTAGTGCCTACTGAAAGTTTAGACACTGTACTACATGCAAAGAACAAAAGAAGTTACATGTGACCATGCCCTTGTTTGGACTATGATAAAGTCAATCAAGGAAATGTCTGAGGTACTCAGAGAATGAGAACCCTAATTTAGAAATGGGGTGCATGGAGGATGGCATGGAAAGCCTCCATATGTAAGGTGGACTGATTGATGTCTTAGGGCTATAAATTAAGATTCATCCTCCAGGATTGTACCACTTGTATTCTTGTTTCAATATTCCTCTGAGGATAACATCTAGATTTTACTTTGGAAACCAGAAAAATCAATCCTACCACTGTCCATTATTTTTTTTTTTTTTTAAGTCAGAGAATATATCTTATGAGGCTGAAAATTATCCCCTGTATAAGGGAGGAGAAGAGCCCCCTAGGCAGACTAAATGACCTGTGTGGACATTCAAATGTAAATGCAATTGCCCAGTCATCCTAAAATGTAAATATTTTAATATATCAACAGTAGCTAATTGTGTCTGTTTTTTATTTTGTGACCTCAAATTGGTAGAGGAAATACCTCCATAATGCACTTAATTTCTATGTGAACTCACATAGAAATGAAATCTCAATGTGCAGCATTATTTCACTTAGCTCATTTTCATGTGATTGCTGCATCAAATCCAATGCAAAGGCAATTGCCCATTTATTGGCTATTTCTCTTTTCAGGAACACCACATACTGCAGCAAAGTTGCATTTCCTCTGGAAGTGGTTCAGAAAGACAGCTGCTTCAATTCCTCCATGAAACTCCCACTGCATAAGCTGTATATAGAGTATGGTGTTCAGAAGATCACATGTCCAAATGTAGATGGGTTCTTTCCTTCCACTGTCAAACCAACCATCACTTGGTACATGGTAAGCAAACTCAGGAGCATCTTATGCTCTCTAAAATGGCAATGTCTGTCCTTGACTCTTCAGTTAATGTTGAAACTGAGATTTCTCTCGTCAGATTTTTTATTTCTTCCTTAATAATTTTATGCAAATCTTTTACCACGTCTTTACTTTGTGCCATTTTTATTTATCTGTGCTCCATTTTGAAGAAGTGGTGAAGAATGCTTTGTCTCAACTCACCATTTCCTAAATTACATTCACTGGACAACTAGAACTACCATATTTCTATTAACTCCCTGTGAGATACCATTTGAGAAATGCCTGCTTGCTCTTTTCACTGCTAAGTGAGGTCAGAAGCTGCTCGCTCATCTGGTGAATGTCAGCTCCTTGATTAGTCAGCACTGTATTCTACTATCTGTGTGTGTTCTCATGTTTATCCTCATTTGTGGGCACAGCCCATCTGTGGTCTCTTCCACATCTGAGAGACTTGGCAAGTATTTAGTCAAAAACGAAGATGTTGGAAGATGGCACCTGTGGGAGCAGCCTTATTATTATTTTTTTTAATCTCCTCACATACCCACATATGCCAAAGCTAAAAACTACTGGACAACATTTAGAACAAACTCAGGGATGAGTTAGCCACAAGAATCACTTTCGATGACATAAGTGAAACAAACCACATATAGAATCAGTGTCTAGGGAAGAGGGGCAGATGGAAATCATGTGGTCCCTGCTAGACTGGAGAACAAGGAACCAGCGATCCTTACTGTAAAGTATGGTGGGCCAGTTTGAGAACAAGAGTTGAAGTTAGGAAGAGTTTTACTCTCTAACAGAGAATGAGTCCAAGAGGCCCATAGTAAGAAGTTCTGAAGCAGCAGACTCAACAAATCTCAAGATCGTAGTTTGGAAGAGGGAGCTCTGTGAAGTTAGAAAATCCTGCCAAATTCAAAAGCCCAGAAAAAAAACACATTTAACATAAAAATTAATAACAAAAAGAGCCAGGATACGGGTGTCTGGGGGGCTCAGGTCTTGATCTTGGGGTTCTGAGATCGAGCCCCATGTCGGGCTCCACGCTCAGTATAGAGTCTGCTTTGGATTCTCTTTCTCCCTCTTCTCCTCTCCCTGCTCACATGTGCTCTCTTTCTCTAAACAGATAAAAATAAAACTTTAAAATAAAAGAACCAAGGTAAAATCCCGTTCAAACTTGAGAAGAAAAAGGAGAATATGAAGCAGAATAACATTTCTACCAAAAAAAAAGAAGCATGCCAGAGGAATATAATGTGACTTACTAGTTAAAAAATGAGCTAAAAGATATTAAGAAATGAGATGTGAAATAATAACATAGATCAATAAGAATTAGAAACATCCAAAATTAGAAAGTTAGGAAGATGGAAATAAGTCATTCAGAAAGGAAGCTAAAACTAAGAGGGACATAGCAGCAAATGAACATGATAGATAATGCCTTGAGATGAACAGAAAGTAGAAAGGAGAAGGAATTTAAAATTAAAGATAAATGATGAATAAAAATAGGAAGGTTAGAATGGATATACCAGTAACACATAAAGTAGACTGTAGACAATGAGTATTGCCAGAGATAAAGAGGACTTTTCAGAATAATAAAAGGGTCAATTCATCAGAAAGTCATAAAAATAGTACAAGTATATGTGCCTCGCAGCAGTGTGTCTGACTGCATGAAGCAAAAGTTGACAGATTTAAAAGAAGAAATAGGCAATTCATAATCATAGTTTAAAATGTTAGCATCTAATGGTTTAAGTCATTAATGAAATGACTTAGGAGCCAACTTTAAGAGTTTTCCATTGGCCAATAATGGAACAATTTGAGCTTCAGTAAAGTTATTAATCACAATGGGTTGAATCTTATGAATTAAATTTAAATCCCTAAGTTCATAATGATATTTTTAAATAATTGGTCACATTTAGTGGATGATAGGAAATCAATTTGTTATCTTGAAAATGAGTAAAGGGAAAAAATCAGCTATTTATTCTTCTTTTACTGTAAGAAATGTGCACTGAGTAATGAAATAGTGCAGAGAAATGTGTTTTTATAAAAGTATATAATCATTTGCAGCCCCTAATGAACTAATAAATCTGAGCATGAAGCATCAGTGACTGATACCATCATAAGAAAGGGAATAGCTAGACATACTCCTTCTTATGAAAGAATAAAATATCACTTTTATAATTGTGCCAAATGGATTAAACCTGAGTCTGAAAAACAAAACAAAACAAAACAAAAACAAAACCCAAAACACCCTTTAGATCCTATTGCCATTTTGCAGGATATAGAGAGAACAGAGGAATGTATTGATCTATACCATGAGTTTGCAGTTAGCAAAATCCAGACTGGAAAATTCTATAGGCCAAATGTCCTAGATTATTCAACCAATAAATTACAAGGAAAAGAAAGGCATGATGTGGGAATGTGTAGGTTTTGAGACACGTAAGACACATTTAACATTGGATGAAACTATAGTGTCTAAGGATGGGCATGTAGGTGATAAAATTATAAATGAAAAATAAGAAATTGATTTTACCATGAAAGTGTAAATAGTGGCTACTTTGACGGGGGAGGAAAAGAGCTGTGATTGACATGGGGCATGTGGAAGGCCTTCAGGGGTGACCAATAACAATCTATTCTGGACCCGCGTGGTGCTTACAAAGTATTTGCTTTATAATAATACATGAACTTGTGCATACATTTGAGTGATTTTTGTATATATTTTATGCTAAAGTAAAATGATTAAGAGACAGGGAGGGAAGGAAGAAGAAAGAAAATGAAAGAGAGATAGAAAGACTGACTTAAGATACATAACAGCTAGTTGCAATGTATGGACCTTAATTAGATTGTGTTTTCTTCACACAAGCTATAGAGCAAGTTATGAGAAAACCAGGGAACTCTGAAAACAGAATATTGATAATACAATGAGTTGTCACTTTTTAAATAATAATACTATAGTTATGCTTGCCGAAGACAAGGTCTTGTCATTTGGAGAAATACATAAAAATCTTTACAAGTGAAATTATATAATGTCTGTGATTTGCTTCACAATAATTTTGGGTGGGTGCAGTGAGTGGGTGTAGATGAAATAAGACATAGGTTGAATTTATACTTTTGAGGCTAGGTACAGGTACAGTTGATCATTGTATATTCTATGATCATAATGTTCCATAGCAGACAGCATAAAAAATGATTAAAAGAATAATATTAACAATTTTACATTAATAAGTATAATGCATTTTCCAATTTAAAAAAAATATTCTTCTCTTTACCTGCAATTGAGTTCTCTCATCTCTAACCCTGTTCACTTTTCCTATACTTTGAATACTCAATGGTCTGAAAAAAATTAATTTTATTTCCTTATATATTCTATTTTTTTCCCTTTTTCTTGATGCATACCTAACTGGAAGGCCCCCTCTTCTTTCTTTAGAACAGTTCAAATTCTACCACCTTTATGGAATGTTCTCTCTTCTTTCCAGCTAGAAATATTTTTTTCCCTAATATAATTCCAAAGCAACTTATTTATGCCTATCTCCATGTCACTTTTCACTTTCTTTATTGTTTCACTGTCATCCATGTATACATTCAACAGCTGTTAAAGATCAATTGTATTCGGTGCAATATGTCAGGGGTTTGGGGGAACACAGTGATGAATAAGATATATGTCCTACCCTGCATAGTTCCAAAAAGATCCTACACTTTAATTCAGACAAGTTTATAAATAAGAATTTTTACTCTTATTAAAAAGTGGAATTCTAATTTCCGTATGAGTACCAAAGAGAATTAATTGTTGGTTCTAAGAAGAGGGAGAAATGTACATGTATGTATCCTGTGAGATTGACTATTTCTTGAGGTTGAAGTTATGACTTTCCCATCTCTATGTCCTCAAAGATTTCTAGATTTTTTTTTTTGTTTTTCTGGTTGGATGAATGTTGGTGCTATTAACCAAGGTATGGACAGCAGAGGAGGAGTGGTTTAGGGGCAATGAGATATCTGTGAGATCTCTAGGGAGCAGCAACCTATAGGTCGTGGTTACATGTATATGGGTCTGGAGAGTAGAAGAAAAATCAAAACTGGAGATAAAGAATTGGATGCATCTCTGTGATAGTTGAATCCTTTAAGAAAAAGACAAAATGCAAAATAAAATCATAAAGGATAAGGGCTAAAGTCAAAATCTGGAGAGAATGTTCATAGGGTGAATGAAGACAAGAAACATAGAAAAATCAAGAAAAAAAGTCATAGCAGTGAAAATGCAATGGCACATCCCCAACAATGTTCAGGTGACTAAGAGGACAACCAGTAACAAGACATCCTTCCTATTCTCTGATTCTGGAAAGGTTGTTATTGATGTGCTGCTTTTTATTTCTCCATCCTGGAGTAATCAACTGATACCTTTAATCCTGAGAGTTCTGCAGTCTTGGGAACAAAATCAGGGTTCTTGGCAGGGGGATTCTCCCATCCCTGTATAGCAGGGATGACATTGCTTTCTATTTCCTACCCTCTACAGTCACCTCCTGCATCTGCATGGATATCCTGGCTCTCCTACAGTAGTTCTCTTTCCATTGTTATCAGCTGAATTCCCTACCTTGACATTGGAGAAATAGTTTCTTTTAGTAATAACTGCGAGAGTTAAGACACATTAATCAGTTCCGGCAAATTTGTTTTTCTGTTGGCAGAGGGTGAAAACTGATGAATTGAGAAAAGGGAAAGGAAACTAACATTTCTTGCATTTTCCTAGTAAAATACCTTGTACTGGGTACTTTATATGTTATATGTAATACTCACCACATCCTTCAGAGTCGATATCATTAGGAACCAGAGGCTCAGAGAGGTAAACCGTAATAGCTAACTTTTACTGAGCACAGGAATTCTTCCAAATATTTTGATTATTTTAATTCTCTCAACATTGAGTAGGGTCTGTCATTTTCTCCATTTTATCATTAAGAAGACTCAAGTACAGAGTGGTTGAGAGATTTTTCCTGGTCCCATAGCTTTAAATTATTTTATATAATTTACTGGAAACAGTCCAGCCAGTAATGGGGGAATCTGGGAACACACTTTTGTCGGGTTCCAAAGCTAATACTCTTCAGAAATGACACAGGGAGGGTGCTTCAATCTTTATTTCTGGAGTGTGAGGCGCTTTGAAGGACAGAGCCAGCTTTGCACACAGGCTAGGTCACAAGGGAGACTGGGGGCCATAAGAGAACCAGTGGCTCGATCACTCAGGGAAGTCAGAAGGGGCTCAGAAAACTGGGATTGGTGGGAACAGAAAATCAGAAGTTTCTCTTTAAGAATTGCAGGAGAAATGGGATGGGCTTGAATTTTTCTTCTTTGCATGTCTTCTGTCCTGCTGTTTTCTACATGGCCAAGAGTTCTTCAGTCTGGGCCAGAATTCATAGTCCCTAGTTCGACAATCCTCTGAGTTAAATTGATGTTCTGTAAATGTTTGTCAAATGAGCCAGGTTTTGTTACTAGCCTGGAAACCAAACCATGGTTTGGAAGTGATTTACTGAATTTCAAATAGCCAGCTTATAAAAGAACTTTTGAAACACAACACATGTATAAATTGGAGGCTGCATGTTTATTCACATAGGGTCTTCTGAATGCATAGACATAAAGACACAGGTAAGTGTGATGCCGTTGTTGTTGTTACAATTATTATTGGATTTGCTCAGAGGCAAAAGCTTTAGAATATGGTGAGCCATCCTGACTTTCATACTACTGGATCATTTCTTGTTCTCATTTTTATAACTAGATATTTCAATAGTTTTCTCCAGAGGCACTTGTAAAAACAAAGGCAATTTTCCCCTTCTTACTGAGGATCAGAGGAACCACTTTAGAGGATGTGTTGGATATTACCTTGATAGCAGCTGCTGAAAAGCTCTCAGCTGCCATTTAGCAGGATAGATATCATTCCAGATCTCAATTTGCAAAAAGCTGGTTTTCCTTTTACTCAGTGTGATCATTAAAATTAGAATAATGCCTCCACCTCTAACTTTCAGTGACATGAATCGGAATTGGCCAGATATTGTTTATAAATCTCTCAGAAGGGGGCGCCTGGGTGACTCAGTGAGTTGGGCCTCTGCCTTCGGCTCCAGTCGTGGTCTCAGGGTCCTGGGATCGGGCCACACGTTGAGCTCTCTACTCAGCGGAGAGCCTGCTTCCCCGCCCCCGCCACCTCTCTGTCTGCCTCTCTGCCTACTTGTGATCTCTCTCTGTCAAATAAATAAATGGAATCTTAAAAAAAAACAAAACAAAAAAAAAAAAAAAAAAACCTCTCAGAAAATTGAAAACCTTTGCTTTTTCGGAGATAGTACCATCTCAAACATGTCTGAAACAATGCCAAACTTGGCCTTCTTGTTGGCATGGCATGTATTTTTAGGTTAGTCCAAGGTCTATGTAATCGACTTTATTTTAAGGTGCTTGTTTCAATCTGATCGACATCTTAGTTTGGTTATCTCTTTCCTTTCTCTGTAGTCCCAATGTAGTGATTTTTAACCTTTGGTATAAAGGAAGTATGTATCATATTTTCTTTCCAAGCCATACACGTTGAATTATTTGTATGCATATGTACACATAGCATTTTATGTATAGTCTCTGGACTTCTGAGGATTAAGGTCCATCCTTTAAACTTGAACCCCATTCAAGCATCTGAGAAATCTTGTAGCTGACTTAGGCTGAATGAATCACCCACTCTGTATTGTCAAAGCACTCAAGGTATACCTCATCTTTGTTACTGTAATGATTGCATTTCTCTCTTCTGTACTGGGTAGTGACCTCTTTCTATCCCTTGAATAACAAGCACACAACCCAAAACAAGGCCAATATACTTTGTATTTAAGAACTGATTCAATAATTGAATGAATTGGACTGGATTGGAAAATTACATGAGAATAAGGTTCATTTCTGTTTTTACTGTCTGCAGTATGCCCAGCTCCTAACACAGTACCTGTCACACAGGAGGGATTTTATTAAGTGTTTGTTGTGTAAACACTGGATGATGGATGATGTAATTCTGAAGTTCATTGGAAGTGACTGGTGGATAGAACTCTGAGAAGACTTTGTGAACAAATAAGATGCTTTTCATAGCAACTTAATCTTGGGTGCAAAAATGTCGATAGATATTCGTAACTATTCTAATGTTATATCTCAAACTCATTTTGTATCCTCACCCGGTTTCCCTGTCCATCCTACAACTGCCTCATCCCATGTATTACAATCCTTGTATTCATCTTCTTGTTATCATGTGCATACCTCTTGAACTTCCAACACCATGTCTTGTGTCTTTCCTTCTCTCATATTTCTAACCTACCACACAAATGTACTGAGCATTTCCCATGTGCTAATTATTGGGCAAGTTGCTGCCCATGCAGGTAACAGTACTCATCCACCTCCCACATACCCCTGGGAGTTAGTTTTCTAGAGGAAGAAATAAGCATGGAAAGAGATCATAAAGTTGGTTAAGGCCTAACACAGAGGGTAAAATGCTGTAAAAGTACAGGAGATTTTTAAAAATTTATTTATTTATTTGTCAGGGAGTGAGATAGAGAGAGAGAGCATAAGCCCGGGGAACTGTAGGCAGGGGGAGAAAGAGCTCTCCATTGAACAAGGATCCTGATGCAAGATTGGATCCCAAGACCCTGGGTTCAAGAGCTGGAGGCAGACTCTTCAGCAGCCGAGCCAGGCAGACATCCCATGCAGGGGATTTTTTTCACATTTTCCCCATGTCTAGGGTATCACTTCCCCAAGTCTCCCCTCCTCCCACATAGCTGGTGATATTCTACTTGCCATTTAACAATCAGACCCACATCTTCCTCCTCCAGGAAGTTTTTCTAAATGTTTTGTGTTTAATCTTTTCCCTCACTTCCCCACCCCAATATGCTTCTGATCGTATTTGTAGCAATTCTGCACTAGACCGCATGCCTCTATGTCAGGAACCATACCTTTTCCATTCTTGTGCCCTCCTACAATTCTTTAAAAGTTGTAGGTTTATTGAATGGAAATATCTGTCCTTTTTTAGTCACAACGTCCCCCCACTCACCCCCCCATGCTTCAGCACGCGGTTTATTTCCTCTCAAAGATCTCAGAGTCATTTCTCGTGCTGTTCTTTACCTATATATTGCGGTAGGTTGCTATGGTTACCACTACGTATTAGAAACGTTTATCTCCTGTCGAACTTCTCTCTTTTGAATTCAAAATGAGGAACTGATTGGTCAACTAAGTGGATGACTTATTTTCTACTCAGACGAGTGTTTGCTTCACAGTAGAAATCAACTTACCAGTAATCATTTATTGTATTTGGAAACTTTTTCTTTTTTAATTCTTTGGATATCTAGATTTTTGTTCAAATCTTTTTTTCCCCCTTGATTCCAAAGAAATGATTTTGAAATCTGCAGTATTTATTTTTAGGAATACTTTATTGTGGTTAAAAACATACTGTGTGTCTCAGGTACGTGTGCCGAAGGGTCTAGAGATGCAACTGCTTGTAAGAATTAGAGTTCATCACATGTGATAGGCTAAAGTTAATGGTTATTTATAGTTCACCAATGTCCAGATCTACCCCTGCCATGCACGTGCATGCTTAGAATGTAAAATATTTATTTTATATCCTTTTCCAACATGCTATAGCTCTAATAACTTTGAAGTGGCTTTTTTGTATTTCTTTTCTTTATACTTCTTTTGGTTAAAACTAGTTAATTTACATTTTTTGAGTGGCCAGCTTTTTCTGAATAGTAGATCAGACCTGAAACTTTTCCATTAATTTTTTTGGGAATATTCCTTAATTTGAAAATTTTTTTTTTCTAGACAAAGCAGCTCTTTTTTCCTTTTTGGAAAAAAGAGAAAATCTCACAAGAAAGCATACTTACACCATCGACTCACGGGCCCATTGAATACCCTTAAGCATATCCAGCCCGAATTTCAAGTTCATGCTCATGGGTTTAGTTAAGAGAAAGAAAAAAAAAGAGAGCTAGCAAGAGATCAACACACAGCTATTTTGTACCATTTTCCTTGCTTGCTCTGTTTCTCTGTTCATGATAAGTCCATAAGAGTTGACCCTTTGTTTTACTCAATCCTATATTCTTAGAACCTCAAACAGTGGCCTGGTACATGGCTTATGATTCATAATCAAGGATGAATGAACTAATGAGTGAATGAATGAAAAGGCTTTGAGTTAGGGGTGTTTCTTCATATTTGTAGCACATACTATAAATCTTAAATCAAATGTGTTTAAATAGTTTTCACATAAGTGATACTTGATAAGTCAAAGAAATAAGTTTCTTTTAGTACATTCTTAAGAAGTGCTGTTGACAAGGGCAGTAGTAATTTTTAACTTCTTATCCGGAGCAGTATGTTTTCCAGTTTATCATGAATTGTGGGAATCCACCTCGTCTAAGTGATAGAGACATAGCACACTATTAACACTGGGGCTGGCCTGGGTGTGGGATATGTGCAGGGCCACAGGATAGGGTAGGGAGACAGTGTCAGGTGGACTTAAAACAAGGGCCTCAAAACAGGTAGATCCAGATGTAAATTTTAGCTCTGACACTACCTAGCTCTATGACAGTGGCAATCCCTTAACCTTTCTAGGCCTTGATACCCTCATCTATAAAATGAACATAAAAGCATTCCAGACTTGCTAAGTTTGGAATAAAGGTCAGATGGGATAATGGAGTGCATGTAAATACATGTGCCCATGCAATTTTTCCAGCCCAAGGAGAGGTGTTCATTCTTAGTTAAGAAGCTAGTGTAAAACTTTTGTTCATCTGTCTGGAAAACTGAGCTTTAGCTTTGCTCTGTGTTATCTAGAATATCTCTTTATCTGTCTGTCTCATTATTTTTTTTCACCTGCAAAACTAGAGCATATTTAGTCTGATCTGTCTACTTCATGGGGATTTAAGAACAGCTAAGCTAACAAATGAGAGAAGAAAATAGCTTTGAACTGTTTAAATGAAAGGTGCCACAAAAATCAGATAGAGTTCTATAGATAGTCTAAACTCAATTTAAACCAAATCTGACATAAATTCATTAGAAGAGTACAGGTCTCTGTGGCCTTATACTTTGTGATAACCTACGAGGATTGAAATATTTTGCTGATGTGACAAGTGTCTAGAAACACTGCTTATCAAAACAAGATAAATTGCATTCAGAAAATAACTGAGCATATAACAGCTTCCTCTTGATGATCATCTCCATGAGTCAAAAGTGTAGCGATATTCTTAAAAGACATAGTTCCTATGACAAAGGATTGCAAAATATGCCACTCAGTGTAACTGTCATATTTCAAAACACATGCTACAGGAATTGAAGTAAAAAAACCTTACATATTCAAGAATCAGAGTTACATATGTAGATACAGTAAATCTAAAGTACAAGTCAATAATAACCTTCCTGAATTTTCGAGATCTAAAGGACCTTGGGCATAACCCAGTTCATTTTTGTCATAGATTAATTAATGATTTTAAAAAAAAAGTTTTTCTAAAAGCGAATGTTCCACATGTAATTTTTGGACAGTTGATGTATTTTTTTCTTTGAGAGGAAAAACAACAACAACAAATAAAACAATATAAGCCAATTAGTGAGGCTCAGAGAGCCAGAACAGGATCCCAGTTTTGTTTTGTTTTTTTTAAATTTCTTTTTAAGATTTTATTTATTTATTTGACAGGCAGAGATCACAAGTAGGCAGAGAGGCAGGCAGAGAGAGAGAAAGGGAAGCAGGCTCCCTGCTGAGCAGAGAGCCCGATGCAGGGCTCTATCCCAGGACCCTGAGACCATGACCTAAGCCAAAGGCAGAGGCTTAACCCACTGAGCCACCCAAGTGCCCCGGATCCCAGTTATGATGAGTGAGGTATTTCAATCTCCAAATTTTACAAATCAGTAGAAGTATATAAAAGCATAACTTGGAGTAGAAATAAATAACTGTTGATAAGACTTATAAAATATCTTTTCATTTTAGATTCTGAAGTCTGTAATATTGAATTGTAAAAAGAAAATGAGATAAGTAGAAGGAAATGCCAAAAATGTTTGTCAGTGACCAATAGAGAGATTCAACAGAGCCATCAAGGATGCTGAAACCAGGGGCACCTGGGTGGCTCAGTAGGTTAAGTGGCTGCCTTTGGCTTAGGTCAGGATCCCAGGGTCCTGGAATTGAGCCCTTTGTCTGGATGGCTTCCTGTTCAGCAGGGAGTCTGCTTCTCCCTTTGTCCCTCCCCCTGTTTGTACTCTCTTTCTCTCTCTTTCAAATAAATAAATAAAACCTTAAAAAAAAGAGAGAGAAAAAACAAAATAAAACAAAACAAAACAACAACAACAAACACTGAAACCAGGCACCTAACATGAGACCTCAATTATCAGAGTGGCTGGCTTCCCAAATTAATATAATCACTAAACAAATGTGGAAAAATGAAAAATAAGCATTTCTTAAATAGCAGCACATGAACTTCCTTAAGATGCCTAAGTTGTTTTCCAAAACTTTAACCTTGTTTAACAATTTTTTTTGGTAACCTTGTTTAACTATTAACATGGATTTCCAAAATTCAAATATAGGATCCTGAGACAGGAAGCTTGTACTTTAGAATCCATATTTCAGTTAGAAGTCCTATTTTCCTTTTGTAGAAAGTATAATGAAACTTCACATTTATTCTTCGCAGAAACATCATCAAAAACTCAACCAAAATAGTTTGTAAAAGATACAGCTGGCATAGATATTTGTATGTTCTGTGCAAAATTAGTTGTGTGTGTGTATATGCATTTGTATGTTTTCTGTGCATGTATTTAAATGCTGAACATCTTTTCTTTTACTTCTTCTAGGGCTGTCAGAAAATACAGAACTTTAATAATGTGGTAGCTGAAGGCCTGAACTTGAGTTTTCTCATCGCCTTGGTTTCGAACAATGGAGATTACACATGTGTTGTTACATACCCAGAAAATGGGCGTACCTTCCATCTCACTAGGACTCTGACTGTAAAGGTGGTAGGTAAGCATGATTTTTAAGTGCACACAACAAAAATGCAATAACTCTGTTTTGGCTCTTGATAGTTTATTACAAACAAGTGTGTCCATTCTATGAGGGAAGAGGTTTATCTCTTTTTGTTCCCCGCACTATCCCTAGAGCCACAGTAATTCTGCATACAGAGTAGGGATTCGATAACTGTTGGTCTACTGAATGAAAGAGGATGTGAATGAATGAAGGCAGTTTGGGGAATGAAAAGAGTGCCAGAGGTATCTGTATTCAGCTTGTACTCTTGCCATTTATTTTATTTTATTTTATTTTATAAGATTTTATTTATTTATTTGATAGAGAGAGAGATCATAAGTAGGCAGAGCAGCAGGCAGAGAGAGGGGGAGAAGCAGGCTCCCTGCTGAGCAGAGAATCCGATGGGGCCTTGATCCCAGGACCCTGGGATCATGACCTGAGCCGAAGGCAGGGACTTAACACACTAAGCCACCCAGGTGCCCCTACCCTTGCTATTTATTAGCAATATGACTTTGATCAGGGTCTGAGTCTCCTTATTTGTACTCTGGGACTAGGAGTACTTAACAATCAGTATAGCTGAGAATATTAGAAATAATATACATATTATGTGAGTCCAGTTCCAGGCAAACAGCAGAGACTCAATGAATTAAGTAGTTAAAATTAATGTAAAAAAAAAAAAAGTGTTGTATTTGAATTCAATCAACTCTTCCTGTGGACTGGAATTGGGGTAGCCAAAACTGTTTGCTGGTGGTATTTAATCATTGCTTTGCACTGGTTGAGAGAACAGGGGACGAGAAATTCAGAAAGTAGAAAGACAATGTCCAGACAGAGTCAAAAGACTCCCATCAAACCCAGAAATCGAGAGAACCAGTGTCAGCATTTAGGGGAGAGCCCTAAATACCATTGTACCCATGATACTAAAAATGAGAGCGTATCAGAGTGAGAATTTTTCACACCCCATCTTTTCATAGATGGAAGCGTCAAGACCCAATAACACAAAGTAATCTGTTTAGAGATGCTCTGTGAGTTAGCGTAAGAAGTGATTTCCAGATCTCAAGTTTCTGATTCTGGTGCAGTGCTTTCTCTATTACCCTGATACCAGGTTCGGCATAATTTTTAAGGGCTCTAACATAATAGGGCAAATAAAATTCAAATTGAAAAATTTTGTAATCACCTCTCCTCTTCCTTTGCCTACTTTTAGAATAATGCTGAGCTGGGAATTAATTCAGAAGAAAAACCAGACTAAGTTTAGAACTTAACACAAATGGGCTTTGTAAGCCAAATGAATAATCTAACCTTAAATCTGTCTTGGCAATTGTTTCTGATACAGATACTTAAACACATTTGTTTTGGGGAAGTTGAGAACAGGCATGCTTGCTCACCTTGATTTATAGATAGAGAAGTTGATAGACACTGATGTGTGGTAGGGTTCTAATCCAACTTTCAAGCAACACAAGTTTGTTTTTAAAGCTGTGAAGTACTGAGTACTTACTATATACCAGTAGGATGCTTTAACATGCATTACTTAATTTAATATGCATGACTTAATTTAATTTTTCTAATGAACCTGTGCAGTGAGTTTAATTATCCTCATTTAAGAGGTGAGGAAAATTAGCTTCTCAAAGATTAAGCAAAAAACCAGAGTTGTATGGCTAGTATATGGCCAAGTAAGGATAAGAGCCCTGTTAAATATTTGAAGCTTGTTCTTAAACACTACACTATAAAACCCCTTCAGGGTATTTTTCTTTCAATTTAGAAATACAGAATGTTATAAAGAGCAGCAGTCCTATGAACAAGCAGTCAACTGCCAGAGGCATTGGATAGACTGATGGGCTGGCCTCACAATTGTGGTTTTGAATTTTCCATTTACTTATTCATTCATTTAATATTTACTTCTTTAACCAGGTCCTATACTAGATACCTGGGGCATGTTCTGGAGAAATATTTAGAAAAGAAGCAATTGAGGAAGACGTGAAAAAAATTTATTTTAAAATCCGAGAAGGGGATTTCATGTACTCTTTGGGAAGCAAAAACACTGGTTGAATCTCCATCCAAAAACATGGAGGCTACTTTTCATGTTCTGTTTGTCTCTTTGCTTGTCTGAAATGAATGAAGTGTTGTAAATGACTCTCCATTGAGCTGTGGGCTTTTGCAAGAAGAATTGACAAACTGTGCCAGGAAGTTGGGCAAACTTTACAAAAGAACTGCTCTTGGAAATGGGTTATGAGAGATGAGGGCTACATGATTTAACATCATCTCTCTTTTGTTTCTTCCTCTCTAAAACAGGCTCTCCAAAAGATGCATTGCCTCCTCAGATCTATTCACCCAATGATCTTGTGGTCTATGAGAAAGAACCGGGTAATTATAGCTGTGCCTCTTAATTTCAGTTAGATTCTCTTAATGACAAGGAAGAAAATGTCATTTAAGTTAATGCATGCAAATAGAGGGCTTTGTAAGGAAACACATGAATTGAAACTGAAATGTTGTCAGAAACCAAGGCAGCTCTGGAGATTAGCTCCTCCGTCAGAGATCTCTCAGGCATCTTTAGGACTCTCGGCTTCTCTCTCCATAGCTACTCCCTTCTTCCCCTGGCTCCTCTCTCCTGATTAGTGATTTCTGTCTGATGTACATGTTAGCTCGCACACAGCTTGGTTTTCCAAGGCTGAGATGTGAGCACAAGATATCCTTTAAGCTTCTGCTTCACTGCAGAGAGGCAAGAGTTGGAGCTTGGAGGCGAGACTGTGAGTTTAACAGGTTAACAGCTGGTAGAACTAGTATGCCCTGATTAGAATGCTATGGGGTGTTCCCTATGGCTATCTGGGTCTCCTTTAAAAAAAGGAGGTTTTTTTAGTTTTCATAATTTTCCATTCTGGACAAAAATTATTTGCAACTGACCGAATAAGCCATCGTGTGTTATTCTTCTGGCTTAAAACCTCCCACGGTTAAACTGAAAACCATAGAAAATTTTAAAATTTTCCATATTGTATCCTTTACAATAAACTCTCTCCAAACCCAATGAAAGGTATAAAAGAACATATTTTTTAAATTGTACTAAAGATAACAGAGGTTGTGATCAAATGCAGGTAGAGCACAATGATGCCCTCCTAAAACTAAGATAAGGTTTCAAATAGCAAGCTGCCTGTTAAAAAAAAAAAAAAAAAAAAAAAAAAACCCAAAGGGGTCTGCCAACTCCAAATGGACCAAATTTCCTAGAATTCATTTGTACAGTTTTGTACAGTAAAGTGAACATTCTTCCTGCTATCTGTGTAAACCCTTACTAATGATCTAGTCTACCTGTCATATGGTTACAGACTCTATGTTCATGTTATCTTCTTGCATATTAACATAGAAACCAAAAGGGAAAACATAAGAATCATGCATTAGAAGAGGGGGTGGGGTAGGACCATTCATTGAGACAAACTTGCTTTCAAATTTGGATGACAATATAATTTGTCATCTCAACCTGCACACTTTTTGAGAGTGAAAGCAGTTGATATCAAGAACTAACTAAGAAAGCAAGCATAGAACAGAGCTGTCCTGGGTAACCTGGAATGGAAGTCAGTCTCGGTCGAACTCTGCTCTGCCTCTTAACAGTTTCATCTAGGGAGAGCAGCTAACATCTTGAAGCATCAGTTTTCACATCTATAAAACATGAATTAAAAAAATACCCCATAATATTTTGTTAAAATTGTATAAGGCCGCTAGTAAGTATAAACACTTAGCACCATGAGTATGTGAAGTTCTTACTGAGGGTGCTGCTGCTCTTCTTATTATTATCATTTTCTGCCTGGAGAGCCTCCAGATGGAACCTCATGTTCCATCTCAGGAAGAGAAGATAGATTTGTTATTTATAAATGCTAGTATTTATAAAGATGTAAATTTTTGTTATATATGTATACACATACACACACACACACACACACACACATACACACATTTATATGTAAATTGTCTTTAAACTTATTGACCACATCCTGACAACCTGAGCATTTCAAGATGTGGCCTGCTCCTAAGTGCTGGCACTGCCCCATATTTTCTGGGCTAAGCACCAAAGGTCTGGAGAATCTCTCCTTAGTCACTGTTCGTGAGGGAAATAACAAAGGTTAGGGGTAGTCCATGGAAGTTTCAGGCTAAAAAGGATGTTGTCAGAGCCTCTTTGAACAAATACTGTGGTACAGCATATATGGATTGTATAAAAAAGATGGCCATTCTGGAAAGTTTGCATAAAACTGCTGTATTTCTTTTCTTGGTTTGTTTATTTTGCAATGAGGTATGGTACGGTACTATGGTAGGCCACTTGAAACTTACTCAGAAGTAGAGTTTTAAGTACACTTTTATAGCTTCTGATTAGTCACAGAGTGAAACCAGTATAGCCTTGTGAAGGTTACACACTGATGGGTTAACTTGTTTTTTTAGGAGAGGAGCTGCTCATCCCCTGTACAGTCTATTTTACTTTCCTGAAGGATGCTCGCAATGAGGTTTGGTGGACCATTGACGGAAAAAAGCCAGACGACACCAATATTGATGTAACTGTTAATGAAAGGTACCATTGGCTCAGACAAGGGGTGATCAATGCTTATCCCTCAGTTGAATGCCTTCTGGTGTATACTGATCATTGAAAGTAAAAACTCTGACTTTGGTGCATCATTACCCAAAATCTGCAAGATTCTCATGTCTTTAGTGGCCACATCCCAAAGTAGGATCCCTGGACTTGCAATTCAAGACCCAGATATCTTCTGATGGTCACACATTCATGATTCCCACTTGAAAGTAGATGGGATGCGGGATGCCTGGGCGGCTCAGTCGTTAAGTGTTTGCCTTGGGCTCAGGTCATGATCCCAGGGTCCTGGGATTGAGCCCCGCATTGCGCTCCCTGCTCAGTGGGGAGTCTGCTTCTCCCTCTCACACTCCCCCTGCTTGCATTGACTCTCTCATTCCCTCTCTCACTGTATCTCTCTCTATCAAATAAATAAATAAAATCTTAAAAAAAAAAAGTAGATGGGATGCATAGCGCATATGGATGAGAGGCCACAATACAAGGCTCTGATTACATGAAAGCTCTTGGCGTGGCCCTGTTCTTTTCTTTCTCCAGTCTGGAATCCAGACCTCTGTATTTATGCCTCAGATAAACTGTGTTATTTATCTTGTCTTGCTATCTTCCTCCTCGTTCTTAACTCACATAACAATGTCACGTTTATATATTGACTAAATACATTCACGTTCTTTAAATTTTATTTTTTTTTAAGTGGATGAGGTGGTAATATAGCCCACTCTTAAAATAACAAGCTGGGTCATTTTATTTCTAAATAAATGTAACTTTTTTTAAAGGGTGTTAGGTCGACAAGGAGGAAAATATGGGTCTTTGAAGATAAAAGATCCTTTTGTAAGTGAAGTACACAACTGCAAGACAATTGGTTCACGGCGATAGTAAATAAAAAGCAGCAGCCGACCAACTACTTGACAAAGTGGTTCTAAGACGGGAGCCTTAACATGATATACAAATGGATCTTTAGCTACTTGAACTTGTGGGATTCAAAAGCTAGGTCATTCCTGGTAGTAAACTCAGACTTTGTGCAGAGGTTATAAGATGTCTGCTTTACACTAAGTGCTATGCAAGATACTTCGTCCCTAACGGAGTCGATTTTATCAGAATAAGAGTGATAGAGCAGAAATTTCAATATTTCGTGATAAATGTAGTGCCTGGAGAATATTGGATGTTATCGGAAGCTTGAGTTGAAGATTCCTGTCAGTGTTAGGGGATTAGGCAGTGCTTCTCAGATGGTACAGTACCTAAATAAAGATTTGAAGGATGAATAGAAATAAACTAGGTAAAGAAATAGAAAGAATGTTCCTGGTAAAAGGAACCTCCTGTGTGATGGCTGGAGTTTAGAGAAGCAGCACATATTCAAAGGCACAGAAGGAGCCTCCTGAAACTGGAGCAGTTTTTGCAGAAGGAATAGATTAAAGATGTGGCTGGAGGCACAAAGGGAGAGTTATTGATCCCTTCAGGATTTCTGAATATTTTGGTTCCTATCCTCATAATAATACCGAATGAATGATAATGAAAGTCATGCTGTCCGTCCTCACTGCTGCTGCAACACAGCTCAGTGCCTGGAGTGGAACGGTGCAGTTCAGTTAAGGCTAAACCCATCACAACCCTTGACCAAGTTCTCATGACCGACGGTCTGCCTCACTGGAAGGAGGACCTGGATGTCAGCTATAGGAGATTTTGTTTTCTCTTTGGAACAAGTAGTTCCAAGGGATTTTAAATCTTGGTCTTGGACCCAAAGCACTTGATCTCTGACATGCTGAGATTTGGATGTATTTTCATAAAGCATGCTTGCTTCAAGAAGTCTCTTCTTTTTATATGTTAAGATTTAACCCATGGAGTTTCATCCTTTTTATTATCTACTCTCTTTTCTCTTTTCTATTATTTATTTGTATTCTATGTTCAAAACCCAAGCTTTGGGAATCCCTGAAATGAATGAACTATTGCTGAGGATGGTAGTAATAGCCTATTGAATATGTATTAAGCATTGTTCTAATACTTACACGTTGATGTACTCAGTCGTCAGAGTGCTTGAGTGAGTCAATACATGTGACGTACTGCGTAGGCATTGCTACTTACCTGTATTTCAAAGGAGGAACTCAAGACTTGAAAAGATTAGTTACTGTACCCAAAATATATAGGTAAATGAAATATATAGGTAAATGAAAATATATAGCCAGTAAGTGGCAAAGCTTGGATGAAAACCCAGATGGAAATGGCCTCAGAAGCATCTCTCTACACTGATACAGAATACTGTCTCAGAAGTTTGAGGGAAGGAGACATTTTACTCTGAAGAGAGATCTGCTGTATGTTGCCAGCACTGGGATTTGATCTAGATGCTGGGATTGTGTGTGCTATAGAAGGTAAAGAATGGCACTGGAATCTAGAAGCTATCCTCCCTTTGTAACCATTGGCTCTCAGGCAACACAGCTCATGGATGTTCTGGCTGCCCTCACTTGGGGGCCCTGTGGTTGTCTCCTTATCTGATTCATTCCCAGAACATGGCCCTGTGGTATCACTCATGCTTTGATTTTCTTTCCCCTATTTCTAGTATAAGTTTGACCCAAACCGAAGATGAAACAAGGACTCAGATTTTGAACATCAAAAAAGTTACTGCTGAGGATCTCAAGCGCAACTATGTCTGTCATGCTAGAAATGCCAAAGGGGAGGTTGACAAAGCAGCCAAGGTGAAACAGAAAGGTAATGGATGCCCTCAGCAGATGAATCTGTGAACTCCAAGTGTAACAGTGTGGTGATAAGGAAAATCAGAAGACAGTGCTCCAGCAGCTAGCACATCTGGCACATAGTAATGAATCAAAGGTGAATTGAAAAAATCTTGAGGGATCGTTTCCATCTATGTGAAGACACTCAAAATATTGTTTCTTATACTTTTAGTAACTTAGTTCACAAATGTGGCCCCCCAAAGCCATACGATTATGAAAATAAGGCACAATTTTATATCAGTACAGTCATGAAAAATGAAAAATAAAGAAAATATTTAAAGCTACCAAAGATATAATAAAGCTGGTAGAATCCCATATAATTGGTAGATTGTAAAGACCCTTTTAGAAATCATTGATGGCAGAGTTCAAGGGTCATAAAAATGACCATACTATATGACTTAATACTTTTGGAATTCTTCCTGAACAAATAACAGAAAGAGAATTATGTACCCATTGCTATTCTTAGAAGCATTATCTATAATAATGAAACTTTATAAATAGCAACCATCTAATTATTTTCAAGTAGTTAAGGAAAATATGAAATATTTCTTCTCGAAAATATAATTTTCAAATGATCATTTTAAATACTATGTATCAGTATTCAAACAGATTTATAACATACCACTAGCCACAATTGCTAATATGAAAATTATTTAAACTATGACTTAATGTAAAAGGATTTCTATGTTGATATTACTAAATTTTTTATGAAATAAAAAGTGATAAAGCTCTCTTGTGTGAGCTGTTGCTACTAAAACAGACTGTGTCTAAAATTATCTTTGGGTCTCTCACCTAACACAGAACCCCAGACAATCACTCCCTTCAAGAATGTGTTTCAATGACCTAGAGAAAGATAATGATGATTTATCACACATGTAGTCATGTCATTCAGAATCATTTTGGATCCTTGTGTCAGAGAGAGCCTGTAATATTCATAGCAAAAAAAAAAAAAGCAAAAACAAAAGAAAAAAAAAACTCATAGGTATTACATTTTGCAGTGGAATTTAACCCCACCCCCCCTTTTTTTTAAAGCTGATGCAAAAACAGGCTTCACTTTAACATTTCATTACAATTTAGAAAGTAAAAAGCAAAGTACTGAAGTCTATATGCCACTTAAGAAGTCTTATTGGATTGGTTCTGAAGTGTTCATCACTTCTGCCCCTCAGAAGCCAGTGTCAAGCAGTGAGACTCAACTGAATAATATAAGGAAGTTTCCCAAATTAGTTCGTAAGAACACTACTAGGACTCTTTATAGTACTGTAGTTCATTATTTGTACTCTAGACTCAGATGGCCTGTGCTGGAATCCTGGTTTCGGTACATCCTAGCTCTGTGATCTTGAAAAAAAAAACACTTAACCTCTCTGAGCTTCAAGTTCTTTTTTTTTTTTTTTTTTTTAATTTTTTATTTTTATAAACATATATTTTTATCCCCAGGGGTACAGGTCTGTGAATCACCAGGTTTACACACTTCACAGCACTCACCAAATCACATACCCTCCCCAATGTCCATAATCCCACCCCCTTCTCCCAAACCCCCTCCCCCCAGCAACCCTCAGTTTGTTTTGTGAGATTAAGAGTCACTTATGGTTTGTCTCCCTCCCAATCCCATCTTGTTTCATTTATTCTTCTTCTACCCACTTAAGCCTCCATGTTGCATCACCACTTCCTCATATCAGGGAGATCATATGATAGTTGTCTTTCTCTGCTTGACTTATTTCGCTAAGCATGATACGCTCTAGTTCCATCCATGTTGTTGCAAATGGCAAGATTTCATTTCTTTTGATGGCTGCATAGTATTCCATTGTGTATATATACCACATCTTCTTGATCCATTCATCTGTTGATGGACATCTAGGTTCTTTCCATAGTTTGGCTATTGTGGACATTGCTGCTATAAACATTCGGGTGCATGTGTCCCTTTGGATCACTACATTTGTATCTTTAGGGTAAATACCCAATAGTGCAATTGCTGGGTCATAGGGCAGTTCTATTTTCAACATTTTGAGGAACCTCCATGCTGTTTTCCAGAGTGGCTGCACCAGCTTGCATTCCCACCAACAGTGTAGGAGGGTTCCCCTTTCTCCGCATCCTCGCCAGCATCTGTCATTTCCTGACTTGTTGATTTTAGCCATTCTGACTGGTGTGAGGTGATATCTCATTGTGGTTTTGATTTGTATTTCCCTGATGCCAAGTGATATGGAGCACTTTTTCATGTGTCTGTTCGCCATCTGGATGTCTTCTTTGCAGAAATGTCTGTTCATGTCTTCTGCCCATTTCTTGATTGGATTATTTGTTCTTTGGGTGTTAAGTTTGCTAAGTTCTTTATAGATTCTGGACACTAGTCCTTTATCTGATATGTCGTTTGCAAATATCTTCTCCCATTCTGTCAGTTGTCTTTTGATTTTATTTACTGTTTCCTTTGCTATGCAAAAGCTTTTGATCTTGATGAAATCCCAGTAGTTCATTTTTTCCCTTGCTTCCCTTGCCTTTTGCGTTGTTCCTAGGAAGATGTTGCTGCGGCAGAGGTCGAAGAGGTTGCTGCCCGTGTTCTCCTCAAGGATTTTGATGGATTCCTTTCGCACATTGAGGTCCTTCATCCATTTTGAGTCTATTTTTGTGTGTGGTGTAAGGAAGTGGTCCAATTTCATTTTTCTGCATGTGGCTGTCCAATTTTCCCAGCACCATTTATTGAAAAGGCTGTCTTTTTTCCATTGGACATTCTATCCTGCTTTGTCGAAGATTAGTTGACCATAGATTTGAGGGTCTATTTCTGGGCTCTCTATTCTGTTCCATTGATCTATGTGTCTGTTTTTGTGCCAGTACCATGCTGTCTTGATGATGACAGCTTTGTAATAGAGCTTGAAGTCCGGAATTGTGATGCCACCAACGTTGGCTTTCTTTTTCAATATCCCTTTGACTATTCAAGGTCTTTTCTGGTTCCATATAAATTTTAGAATTATTTGTTCCATTTCTTTGAAAAAGATGGATGGTACTTTGATAGGAATTGCATTAAATGTGTAGATTGCTTTAGGTAGCATAGACATTTTCACAATATTTATTCTTCCAATCCAGGAGCATGGAACATTTTTCCATTTCTTTGTGTCTTCCTCAATTTCTTTCATGAGTACTTTATAGTTTTCTGAGTATAGATTCTGTGTCTCTTTGGTTAGGTTTATTCCTAGGTATCTTATGGTTTTGGATGCATTTGTAAATGGGATTGACTCCTTAATATCTCTTTCTTCTGTCTTGCTGTTGGTGTAGAGAAATGCAACTGATTTCTGTGCATTGATTTTATATCCTGACACTTTACTGAATTCCTGTATAAGTTCTAGCAGTTTTGGAGTGGAGTCTTTTGGGTTTTCCACATATAGTATCATATCATCTGCGAAGAGTGATAATTTGACTTCTTCTTTGCCGATTTGGATGCCTTTAATTTCCTTTTGTTGTCTGATTGCTGAGGCTAGGACCTCTAGTACGATGTTGAATAGCAGTGGTGATAATGGACATCCCTGCCGTGTTCCTGACCTTAGCGGAAAAGCTTTCAGTTTTTCTCCATTGAGAATGATATTTGCGGTGGGTTTTTCATAGATGGCTTTGATGATATTGAGGTATGTGCCCTCTATCCCTACACTTTGAAGAGTTTTGATCAGGAAGGGATGTTGTACTTTGTCAAATGCTTTTTCAGCATCTATTGAGAGTATCATATGGTTCTTGTTCTTTCTTTTATTGATGTGTTGTATCACATTGATTGATTTGCGGATGTTGAACCAACCTTGCAGCCCTGGAATAAATCCCACTTGGTCGTGGTGAATAATCTTTTTAATGTACTGTTGAATCCTATTGGCTAGTATTTTGTTGAGTATTTTCGCATCTGTGTTCATCAAGGATATCGGTCTATAGCTCTCTCTTTTTTGGTGGGATCCTTGTCTGGTTTTGGGATCAAGGTGATGCTGGCCTCATAAAATGAGTTTGGAAGTTTTCCTTCCATTTCTATTTTTTGGAACAGTTTCAGGAGAATAGGAATTAGTTCTTCTTTAAATGTTTGGTAGAATTCCCCCGGGAAGCCGTCTGGCCCTGGGCTTTTGTTTGTTTGGAGATTTTTAATGACTGTTTCAATCTCCTTACTGGTTATGGGTCTGTTCAGGCTTTCTATTTCTTCCTGGTTCAGTTGTGGTAGTTTATATGTTTCTAGGAATGCATCCATTTCTTCCAGATTGTCAAATTTATTGCCGTAGAGTTGCTCATAGTATGTTCTTATAATAGTTTGTATTTCTTTGGTGTTAGTTGTGATCTCTCCTCTTTCATTCATGATTTTATTTATTTGGGTCCTTTCTCTTTTCTTTTTGATAAGTCGGGCCAGGGGTTTATCAATTTTATTAATTCTTTCAAAGAACCAGCTCCTACTTTCGTTGATTTGTTCTATTGTTTTTTTTGGTTTCTATTTCATTGATTTCTGCTCTGATCTTTATGATTTCTCTTCTCCTGCTGGGCTTAGGGTTTCTTTCTTGTTCTTTCTCCAGCTCCTTTAGGTGTAGGGTTAGGTTGTGTACCTGAGACCTTTCTTGTTTCTTGAGAAAGGCTTGTACCGCTATATATTTTCCTCTCAGGACTGCCTTTGTTGTGTCCCACAGATTTTGAACCGTTGTATTTTCATTATCATTTGTTTCCATGATTTTTTTTCAATTCTTCTTTAATTTCCCGGTTTGACCCATTCATTCTTTAGAAGGATACTGTTTAGTCTCCATGTATTTGGGTTCTTTCCAAACTTCCTTTTGTGGTTGAGTTCTAGCTTTAGAGCATTGTGGTCTGAAAATATGCAGGGAATGATCCCAATCTTTTGATACCGGTTGAGTCCTGATTTAGGACCGAGGATGTGATCTATTCTGGAGAATGTTCCATGTGCACTAGAGAAGAATGTGTATTCTGTTGCTTTGGGATGAAATATTCTGAATATATCTGTGATGTCCATCTGGTCCAGTGTGTCATTTAAGGTCTTTATTTCCTTGCTGATCTTTTGCTTGGATGACCTGTCCATTTCCGTGAGGGGAGTGTTAAAGTCCCCTACTATTATTGTATTATTGTTGATGTGTTTCTTTGATTTTGTTATTAATTGGATTATATAGTTGGCTGCTCCCACATTGGGGGCATAGATATTTAAAATTGTTAAATCTTCTTGTTGGACAGACCCTTTGAGTATTATATAGTGTCCTTCCTCATCTCTTATTATAGTCTTTGGCTTAAAATCTAATTGATCTGATATAAGGATTGCCACTCCTGCTTTCTTCTGATGTCCATTAGCATGGTAAATTTACTGTTTAAATAAGGTTTTTGCTTGTTTTGTTAGGTTCCTTAGCATTTTCTATACACTTGATTGTGTCACCATATATAAGCATACTTTTCCTCCTTCCTTTTCAAATGTTATGCCTTTGATTTCTTTTTTCTGCCTCTTTTACTCTCTTGGACCTCCCAGTTCCATGATCAGTAGAAATCAGAGCAGCTTCACTTGCATTGTTCCCTATCTTAAAAGATATGCGTTCAGTTTTTATATATTAAATATGATGTTAATTATAGGTTTTTCGAAGCTGACTTTTATCTATATGAGAGATTAATCTATTTTTGGTTTGTGTAGAGAATTATTTATAATTCTCGTGTGTGTGTGTGTATGAGTATCTGTTGAAATTTCTCAAAGTTTTGGCATAGTTTCATTTGACTATATCTTACTTAGGTTTCTTTAAACTTCTTGTTTCGATGGGTTTATTATATTTTTCATTTAGTTTGAAAAAAACTTCAGCAGTTACTTCTTCAGATATGTTTTTCTCATTCATTCATTCATTAATTCTTTCCTTTTCTTCTAGTAATCCCATTAAATTTAGTATCAATCACTAAAGGATGTTCTACAGGCCACTGAGGTGCTCATTTTCATTTCATTCTTTCTTTGTTCCTGTGTTTCAGTTTAGGTAGTTTCTAGCTTTCCACTAATAATTTCTTTTTTGATGTTTAGTCTGCAGCAATTTTCATTTCAGAATTGTATTTTTCAGTTTTTGGATTTCCATTTCTCCATAAAAACATCCTTATTGATATTTCCTATTTGCTCTTAATGATGTCCATCATCTTCTTTTTTAATTCAACAGGAATATTTATAATACTCATTTTAAAGCGCTTATCTACTAGTTCCATCATCTTTGTCAATTTAGATTTTTTTTTAAGATTGATTTATTTATTTGAGAGAGAGAGCATGCAAGCAGGGTGGGGAGGGGCAGAAGAGAGAGAGAATCTTAGGCAGACTCACTACTGAGAGCAGAACCCAAGGTGGGGCTCCATCTTAGGACCCTGAGATCATGATCTTAGTCAAAGCCAAGAGTGAGACACTTAGCTGATAGAGCTGTCCAGGTGCCCCTCTGATTCATTTTTGTTGGCTGATTTTTCTTCTCAATTTGGGTGGTTTTTTTGTTTTGTTTTGTTTTGTTTTGCTTTTTCTTGTCTTTTTTTTTTTTTTAACATATGCTGGACATTATGTATGTTGCATTATTGAGTGTCTGATTTTTGAAAGTGAGTATTGTTTTGTCCTCACAGGTAGTTATTTTGCTGGCTTAACAGCTTGCTTTTTTGAAGTGTTCTGCTTCCTATTGCTAGAGGACATCTGAAAAATAGCCTTTTCTCCAAGGCTAGATTGGACATATCTAGACTATCTGGGCTGTCTACTAACACATGGGAGCTACCCAAAGTGTCTTTACTCAGGTCTTAACTTAAGTGTCCCCCAACCCAGCATGTGCACCTTGAGCTGTTCAGCTCCCAGTTTCCTGGCAGCTGTTCCTTCCCTGGTAGTTTTTCTTTGACTGGCACCTGTTCTTTGCTTGATCTTATCAAGTGTCATCCAACCTATGCAGAGCTTTATATTTTTCCAAAGATTTGAGATCACCCTTGGAAATTTATAGAGCACTTTTTCCACACAATGTTTTTCTCTCTTTACCCAGCCCTGTGAACTCAGCCCAACTCCGTAGTTCTGAAGTGTGATTTCTGAGTACTTACCTGACCATGATGACTGTACCTGTGGTTTTCTCTGTTCTCTGCCATAGTCTGAAAGTGACTTTAGACAAAAAACCAGGGTCATGGTGGGGCTCAACTTTTTGGTGTCCTTTCTCACATGGATCACACACAAAACAACTACCAGCGCGGTCCACCTTAGGAAAAGGGCACTGTAAATACTACGGAGAGAAAGCCACTCCCATATCCATTCCTTCTCTAAGGCCAGAAACTGAAGGGTAAAATGCACACATTTTAAAATACTATGATAGTCAAACAAAGCAGGTCTGCTGGTTAATTCAGGGATAGGTTTCTGGTTTACCATCATCTAAATAAAGCATTCTAATTGTTTGTAATTCAGAGAAATGGTCATTACGTGGTTCCCCAGATTAAAAGTCTCAGCAATTTAGTGAAGAATAGACACAGGTTCTGTGGCAGGAGATACTTAAAAGTCCAAGCAGCTGGTGTGAAGCTCAGAGCCTCAGTAGACAGCAAGGTCCCGACTCACGAAGAGAAAGAAAATAAGTTAGGTTCCCAAGGAGAAAGAAGATTGGAGACCGATAACTTGAAACAGGGAAAAAGACTGGAGCTAAGGTCCTGGACTGGTTTAACTCAGAGTGGTTAGCTGGAAACATGGACCTTGGCACCTGTTACTACCGTTGAACTGCAAAAGGAGTGGAGGAAATTCTGATCCAGGGAATAACAGCAGAGCAAGTGGCAAAAATTGGCTCTATCCTAAGTCAATTATATGTGAGTTCAAAGAGCGAAGCAGTTTAGGAGTGCAATTTGGTCAAATTGCATCACCCCTTCCTGATTGGAAACCCTTTGGTTTGGGATTGCATCAGAGTAAAATCTGTATGCCAAAACAACAGAGGTTCTGGCTGGGGCAGACAGAAAATGTGGGCTGAGGGTCATCCTTTCCCTGAAAGCCAGCAAAGCTTGCCATTTGCGACAACATGGATGGAACTAGAGCGTATCATGCTTAGCGAAATAAGTCAAGCAGAGAAAGACAACTATCATATGATCTCCCTGATATGAGGAAGTGGTGATGCAACATGGGGGCTTAAGTGGGTAGGAGAAGAATCAATGAAACAAGATGGGATTGGGAGGGAGACAAACCATAATTGACTCTTAATCTCACAAAACAAACTGAGGGTTGCTGGGGGGAGGGGGTTTGGGAGAAGGGGGTGGGATTATGGACATTGGGGAGGGTATGTGCTTTGGTGAGTGCTGTGAAGTGTGTAAACCTGGTGATTCACAGACCTGTACCCCTGGGGATAAAAATCTATGTTTATAAAAAATAAAAAATCCAAAAAAAAAAAAAAAAAAAGGAAAAAAAAGTACATCTGAGAACACTTACAAAAAAAAAAAAAAAAAGCTTTTTTGAACATTTTCTGCATGTGATTCAAGCCATTTAGAAATTCAGGCTTGGGGATTATTTATCTCAAGAGTTCAATTAGTTAAACAGTCTAGGAACTTCTGGATATCATCAAGATGGCCCCCACAAAATACAATCTGTAAATATGACACATGTCATGAAATGACCCAAAACCAAAGTAAAAATCCACACTAAAAATAAAACAGGCAGGAGTAGAATGAATGTTACAGAGGGAAATTTATGAGAGTAATTGATCTCTTGGTCATTAGGCAAGATATCTATTGACATTTTTTCTTATATCCGTTTCAGGTAAGTGCATCCACCAACCTCTTTTTCCCCCCCTCCCTATTACAAAATGTCCAGCCAGAAGGAGCCAAAATAACTGAGCAAATAATGAAGATGACAGTGGGAATTACCCCAGGGTACTGTTAACATAACATGTGCTCAGAAATACCGAGGACGCAGCAGTTTTCATGCCAGCTACCCAAAATGATCTTACTAAATTCTCAACAATTGCACTGAGATAGCTTTTGACATTCGGTGGTGGAGTTTTCTTATTTTAAACACCATTATTCATGGAATGAGCGTGAGAATACCTGGTAATAATTCCGCATTGCTGAGTTCCAGTCTATCTCTGAGATAGGATTAGCATCGGAGTTGAGGATAATGAACTTGAAACTCTAGGAACTTCAGGCTCAGCTCCAGACTGCTTACCATTTTCCCCTTAGGATACATACCTGTTTTAAAAGGGATTTTTTCCCACTAGTATTTGATCTATAATTAAACTCCATAGCAGAGCTCTGCAAAGATCTCTGGACTTTGGAGTCAGAGAGCAGGGATAACAATCCCAGCTTTGAACTAAATTCCTCTGTGCCTCACCTTGGCAAGCACTTAACACAATGCTCAGGTGATCAAAAAGCCTTTTCTCATTACCTGAACCCATATATCTCTTCTGCCCCAGCCAAGCCTCTCAGTACTCCCCATCACATTACCTTGCTTTATTTCCTTTATAGCATTGATCACTACCTAGAATTCGTTGTCCTATTATTTATTTCCTTGCATTAGAATATTAACCCTAACTGGGCAGAAACCCCTTTGGTCTGATCTACTCTTGTATCCCCAGCAGCTTCTGTGAAATAATAGATGTTAATAAGTAATTGTCAATAAGTAATTGTCAACAACTATTACATAATTTAAACCACTCCTGCTTCAGACCCAAATATTCTCTTCCTTCTTCAAACACTTAGACTTCATTATCACAAGCTAATAAAGCAACCAAATGAAGTTGTTGATACATAGTAGTAAAAGATTTCAATGTTTCTGAAGTAGATGATGTTATATCTGGAAACATTCATTGAGATCCTATGTATTCTAGTGGTAGGATAGATGAAGGAGACATAGGCTTCCCCAGAAGACTATAAATTACAGTTTAGTGAGGAGTGAGAGAGTGAGAGAGAATGGAGCAGCAGGCTTGTAGACAAATTACAATATAAAACAAATACTGTATAATAGAATTATAGACAATGAGAAGAGTAGGGATTTCTGTCAGGCAGATGTCAGGTTGCAAAAGTAATTTTATTCTAGGAAAGCTTACACAAAATAATGACGTATGAGCATGGACTTGAAAACTAAAGAAAGAGAAAGAACTATTTTCCCCAGAATTCACAGCATGAACAAAGATACGAAGCAAAATCTTCCTCACGTTTTTGAGGGAAAGGTACTGATAAATGAGACAGTAGGGTGGTTGGTGGTTTGGTCATGACAGACCTTGTTTACAGGACTGAGTTAAAACTTTTCTAGTTTTTGGAAGTCAGGAATTACCTCATTCTATTTATGATAGTTCCAAAGAAATTTCTAAAATATCTGTCATATAAAAGTAAGCAGATAACATGGGAATCTGTCCATACCTGGATATTGCAAGTTAATTTTCAGGAAGTGTGTCCTAGAAGTGTAAGCCTGAGAGATACTTTCAGACCTAAGCATACTCAGCATTTGGTGGATACCCTCTGTTTCTATCCAATGAAAATAAGATTTTTGAGGCTTTTTTCCAAATTTATAAGAAAGGTAATTAATTTTTTTTTCCATATGGCACTGACGAGAGGATGGAATTAAGACTAATGGAAGTACATTAAGATTTTCACTCAATCCAAAGGCTCTAAGAATTAAATTTCCATCGGAATCATGGTCTGGTCTGAGTAGTAGTAGTAAGGATTCCATCCCAAAAGATGGACACATGGGAGATGAAATAACACTTTTCAAAAATAATTTATGGAAATTCGTGTGTCAGATTATGAGTTGAATGAGATGACCTTCTAAATTCTTTCCAATGCTGGTATTGGAAAATACCATTAATATAATATATATATATATATATATATATATATATATATATATACCATTTATAATACCATTTATATACCATTAATATGTATTTATATAACATTAAAGTCTATTCAAGTCATCAAGTAGTTTAAAACACCAATATCAGGTGCTGAAAACGAAAAGATAAATATGACACAGTCTGGCATTAAAACATAATGCTTAAAGCCTATCATGTTAATCTCTGCTTTTCACACATATAAGTCAGGTTCATGGCTCAGCTGCCTGGCTTACCCGGCTATTTGCGGGATGATAGATCACTGTGATCACCACGTAGAAATCAATTGTTTTTTTGTTTGCTCCATTGATAGCTCCAAGATACACAGTGGAATTAGCATGTGGTTTTGGAGCCACAGTCCTGCTGGTAGTGATTCTCATTGTTGTTTACCACGTTTACTGGCTGGAAATGGTCTTATTTTACCGGGCTCATTTTGGAACAGATGAAACCATTTTAGGTGAGTAACAAAAGCTTGATCTAAATACCTTCTTCTACGGTCATTTTCAGAAAACATGTTGCCTCGATAAAAGCTAGAATAACTGGGAGATTTAATCAAACTATCTTTGGTTTCAACCCTTACTATTAAAAATTCTTCTAATATATATTATTTTGCTTTCTTGGTTCAATATTTGTTTAGTCTAGATTAGCCTATCCAAATAGCAATATAATTTAAATTTTATTTTTATAAAATTTATATATACTTATATAATTTAAAAATTTCTAGTGGTCATAGTAAGAAAAGTGAAAACAAAGTGAAATTTACTTTAATCATATATCTTATTTAACCAATGTATTTGACATCTTAGCATATCATGCATATTTAAAAGCTAATGGCGATATTTTAGTCTTATTTTTTTGGTACTCAAAATCTCACAATTTAGCCTGTGTTGTATTTTAAACTGAAAGCTCATCTCCATTCAGACCAGCTGCATTGCAAGCGTCCGAGCGCTACGTGTAGCTGTGTTTGCTGTAACTGGACAGTGCAGGTCCACACTCTTTGTACTTAAAGAGTAGTCCAGGCACCAGCAACGTCGGCATCACATGGGAGCTTGTTAAAAGGAGACTCTTAAGCCTAATGCCTGTGTTCTGAGTCAGGAATCTACATTTTGACATGATTCCCAAGTGATTAAAGGGCACATTGAAGTTTTGGAAGCACGGTACGAGTGTAAATTTGCCTGGTGACAAGGAAGGAACAATTAAACATACTGATTCTTAGACTCCTCCCATAAAGATTTCCAGCCCGTCAGTTTGTGGAAGAGACAAAGAACCTATATTTTTACCGAGAGTGATGTTTATAATTAGGCACCTTTGGGAAAGATGGGTTTATGGAATCTGAGTCTATTTTTAATTGCAGTTATTTTCAGGTATAAATAATTTAGAGCCTTTCTAAAAGTTTTTCTCCATTTATAATTCTAATGTATTAGTAGTGACAAACTAGGGTGGGAACCATAAATTCTCTGTATGGTATTAATTGCCAACATCTATGATTGACTATTTGTGTCCTGATTATGTTAATTCATAGTTGAATGAGCCAAACCTCATTAATTCTCCACTATAAAAACAAAACTTAGTGATGTGAGAGTAGAAGACATATCAGATAAAATTTGCAATTACACCTTAAAATAGTCATTTTGCCTGGAGACCTGTCACAAGTGGGAAATCACACTGGAATCTGTCAGATAATTCATACATGTAAGAAAGTTGAAAATGTCTAATATGCACAAGTTCAATTCAAGAAAAAATGCAGTACAATTAGGAAATTTTTCTAATATATATTGGATCTCTCTTCCTTTTGCTAGATGGGAAGGAATATGATATTTATGTATCTTATGCAAGAAATGCTGAGGAAGAGGAGTTTGTGTTACTGACCCTCCGTGGTGTCTTGGAGAATGAATTTGGATACAAGCTGTGCATCTTTGACCGTGACAGTCTACCTGGAGGAAGTAGGTATTTCTCATGAGTACAGGTGATGCCACCCTTCATGCAAAGGGAATCCTTAGTTTGGGGTCATGTGTGAGAGTCATGGTCGGGTTCTGTGTTGGCATCATTGGATACTGAATGTTCAGGTGTTTGATGTAATGGAGACTTCTTTAGGAATGAAATTAACTTGTGAGTTATAGATGATTGAAGTGCCATTTATGGTACTAGAATAGTTCCCCTTGTAAGCTTTAAGAACTCCAAGACAGAAAAGTGTAGGTGCACGGTGGATTAGGACTCTATAAAATGCCTCAGTTTTAAATGTTCTGCTTAGGGACGCCTGGGTGGCTCAGCTGGTTGAGCAGCTGCCTTCGGCTCAGGTCATGATCCCAGCGTCCTGGGATCGAGTCCCACATCGGGCTCCTTGCTCGGTGGGGAGCCTGCTTCTCCCTCTGCCTCTGCCTGCCATTCTGTCTGCCTGTGCTCACTCTCTCTCCCTCTCTCTCTCTGACAAATAAATTAGATCTTTAAAAAAAATTAAAAAAAAAATAAGTGTTCTGCTTACACACATTGATTTTTAGAAAGTTTAAGCTAACCTGCATTAATTTCCCTTGTGGTTTTTTTTGGGAGGGGGGCGCAAACATTGAGTTTCAACAACACTTAATACAAAGACTGAGGTTTACTTGCTTTTACTAAGAATGAGTTTGTGAAGAGAATGCATGGCATCTTTCTTGATAGTACTCACTGATAATAATTAGATTATTTCCCTGTGACATTTGCTAATTTCCTTTTCCTCACTTTTATTTTCTAGCAAGCCAATGCTATTTAAATCCCCCCTTTTCTTGGGTCTGTTTCCTTTCTACCAGCTCATGCATTTGAGATGTAGTTTAAAATTTTAAAAAAGCCAGTATATTCTAGAAACTTGAGTCGCTGAATGTTTTCAGCAATAAAAGTGCATCTCAAATTTTTAAGTCCACCCGGTAATATACAAAGTGATGTTCCATTTCACTCTGTTTTAATAAATACATCATAGCATTCCTATACTCACTGTTAAACTTTGTGCTGTTGAAATGCATGTAATGTGTTTAATCCTCAGCAAAACAAACTAATTTTCCTCCCCTCCAATCCTTTTTGTGTTCATCATTTCAGATGCTCTAAAAATGTTATATGGATAATGGAGATATAAAATAGACTTAAACGTTTATTCTCATTCTGGATTAGCCGGACCACATATTTTATCTCCTCAGCCATTACCTAGAAGTCCATCATGTTAGTGTTCTACAGTGGCTGTCTCTCACAGTATTATTTTGCCCGGAAATGGTGACATGATTATACAAGTTAAGGGACAAATTCCATTCACTTTAAGACTTAAAATCCTAAGTCACTTATTCATCCATTTACTCGTTCATTCTGCCACTCGACAAATACTTAGTACAGTGTGAAGTTTATAGAAAGACAAACAGTATAACAACAATGACCCTCCAAAAGGGGTTGATAATGCTTTGAAGAATTCAAGTTCTATGTAATCACTCTTGCATCTTGCTTCTGATGGTAGATCCTGGTGATCCGCCTTCTCCCTGCTGCTCTTCGTCCCTCTTTGCCTCTGGGCCTCTGTCCATGCTCACACGTGGTTGGCCTCCAGCAGTACCGCATGGAGCAGGTGGTTACTGATTGCTGGATTCTCCTCCAGGCTGCACATGGAATTTTAATTGCAAGTCTTTCCCCTTTGCCTTTGTACCTGTGAAGAGGGAGGAGCAGAACGACTGCTTTGAGGAGTACTGTAAGCCATGAAATAGCTTTCCACAGCACTAGTGCATTCCCTGGAATTGGCTTCTATTGGAATCCCAGGTAAAAGATTATACCGTCCTGGATAAGCAGCCTTGAGGAGATGGATTATTTCCAAGAATTTGGTGATGGGAACTAACCAGAGCCCATGACAACAGAATAAAATTACACTGAATTTCCATTTTCTCTGTTTCTTCTTCTTCTTTTCTGACCTGAGGAAAGCATTTGCCTGTTAGTGAAGGCAGACATATCAGCTAGCAGCCTACTGAAACACGTGTCTTCATAGTAATGAGAGGAGTTTAAGGAGAAAGATGTAGGAAATAATTTAGGCTCTAGAACAGAGAGCAGAATAGAAAGCTGAGCTGAGAATGTGATGCCAGCCAAAATGCCATTCAGTTGGCTAGATTTTTTTTTTTTTTAAGTTCCTATTCTAAGGACATAGTGATACCAGTCTGAGTCAGGTAGGAGTCCGGCAGCAGAGAGGGACTTTCAGAAAATGAATGTTCCTACTCTTGCTTTCCTCTGTTAGTGAGAAATGAATTTCCATGATTTTGCCTCTATAATGATTATCTTCTTGAATAGTCACTGGCATGAGAGAGTAAATACATGGGTATTTTGGGGGAGAAGGGGCTTAAGAGCTGATTTGGCTGGGTTGCAGCATGCCACGTGGTTTGAGGAAATTGATAGCTGTTCAACCCATCTATTTCTCATAATGATTTTGAGGACCAGGGTTATAGAAGTATACTTGGCTTCATGCCTGTTTGGAATTTTTTGGGGGGGTTAAATATGTGCATACAGTTTTCAGTATCTTGGAGGAGTGTGGCATTTATTTGACAGAGTAAGTGGGTCCAAGGATTACGTCGTTGCAAATGTTCTTGGTAAAAGTTTCATCCCTATTCCCAGGCTGTTACCCTAAGTTTCCTACACTTCCCTACACTACACTCAAGCCCCAGGCTTTTGGGGAGTTCTTGGCCAACACTAATCCCCACGGTGTTTTCTTTCTCAGTTGTCACAGATGAGACCTTGAGCTTCATTCAGAAAAGCAGACGCCTCCTGGTTGTCCTAAGCCCCAACTACGTGCTCCAGGGAACCCAAGCTCTTCTGGAGCTCAAGGCTGGCCTAGAAAACATGGCCTCTCGGGGCAACATCAACGTCATTTTAGTACAGTACAAGGCGGTGAAGGAGACGAAAGTGAAAGAACTGAAGAGGGCTAAGACGGTGCTCACGGTCATTAAATGGAAAGGGGAGAAATCCAAGTACCCACAGGGCAGGTTCTGGAAGCAGCTGCAGGTGGCCATGCCAGTGAAGAAAAGTTCCAGGTGGTCTAGGAGTGGCGAGCAGGGTCTCTCCTATTCATCCTTGAAAAATGTATGAAAGGGACAATGAAATGGGTAAAAAGAACCAAGGGCACTCCGGGAAGGAAGAGTACCCTTTCTTTACTCCCAACTTGATGTTTCACAGACAGAACAGAATTCTGTCAAAGCCTCCCCATAGGGACACATTCAGGGTGACTGTATGACTGGTCGTTCTGCTTCCTCAGGCAATACTATGGTTTAGAATGGCTGCGCCACCAGTCCGTCACCAGGGAATGACATCACTATGTTCTTCGCAGGCAAAGACTTGGTTGATGTGAATTTCCTCTTTCTGCATCCTCTGCCCCTGTTCCCGCATCTCTGTCCCCTCTTTCTCTCTCATTGTTTATAATCTTAACATTGTGGAGCAGTCTTTTGCTGTGGATTTCAAGACCCCTTAAAGATAACTTACCTTTTGACAAGGTCATTATAGGTTTCCGAGTCATTAAAAAGATGATCGGTGCCCAAATTCATTTGAGCTGATGACAATGAGCCCTTCTGCTCATTCTGCTGGGCACTGCCCAGTTGCAGCCAGACTGACACCCACATAGGACGGTACGAAGCAGTGTAACTGAAAGTGTTCCTTATGACGGTTTGAAAGGGGTTACCTGCATTTTCTCCTACCAAATCCCTTATGCCCTCCATCTCGGTCATCCATGTCACATTTGTCAACTTGAAATACATACCGTATTTTTCTTTATTTCAGTAAACTCCTGGATATCTGTAGGTCGACCCGTACTTGTCACTTCATCTTCCCTATCTACTGTACCTCGTATCAACCACTTAGAGTTTGCAGATGGCTCTACACTTGGTTCAGTCTGACAGGAAGCTTCTAATGGTGCTAAGAGAGAGTGAAATAACAGCAAAATGCTTTTAGGGCATTTTCTAGCTTGTGAGAAAAGCACAGAACAGGGCGTTCAGCAATTTGTCTTTTCATCTCAGCCTTGCTAATGTGAATATTAGAAAAGTGATTTCTCCTCACGTGTTCTGTCTCTCCACTGTAAAATGTGGAAGTTAGACTCAGTGACCTTGCAAGTTGCTTTTGGCATTAATACTCTAAGAGAATTAACTGGACCACCCAGTATTTTCCATATTTTATTCACTGGTATAGTTAATACACTCAGTCCAAACATGTCAGTCTGGAAAGTCTCTTCCATGAAACTTGTTTTACTTTAAGTAAAATCTTAAGACTTGGAAAAGTGAAAACTAAGTCCAGAGTTTACAGAGTGCTGAATACCTGCGGTGTACACACACACACACACACACACACACACACACACATATGTGTATGTACATACCAACGAATCTTGTATGTATAAATCTACATTGTATGTAGATCTATACACATGTTGATTGTATATGTTTGTACATATGTATGTATGCATTTGTGTGTGCATATATATATGTGACTTTAAATAGCTATTGGCACAATATCACAAACCACTGGGACTCTCATCCAGTTTTTAAGTTACGTTTTTACTGTAATTCTTTTGTGTTTCCTGTACATTATTTGTAAAATCACAGCTCACAGAGTAGTCGTTGTTAGTTCTCACCTTCCCTAAATTAGTAGGAATAACTTACTGCTGCTACATTTGGTCTGGGTGCCGTGGAATCTGTTGGACACAGAGCTTCTGTGGTCACTGCTGAGCAGTACCAGTCCCCTGGCATTAATTGATCACTACTATGTTGCAAGCATACACTCTTAGAAACTAAACTATGGTAATCTCAGTGTTCAACTACTAGGGAGATAAATCTCTCTTTGGACTGTTAAGTAGTAGAGAAAAGGAAAATAAAATACTTATAAATAAAGCTGAGCATCCTGTGAAACACCATAATTCATAATTTAAGGGAACCCTTATCCCAGCATTATGAATGTTGATAACCAATTCTAAACTATCTCCTTCATTTAAGTGTCCTTCATCAGTGTTAAAGCCTATAATAAATCATTTCTCTATAGTGAAAATATCATTTTAAATTGAAGAAAAGAAAAACTTCATGAATTCCTGACTATAAAACTATGGTATGGAGTCATTCTTGGATTTTTTTTTTTTTTTTGTCTTTGTAATGCTTCTCTTTGCTACAAACCACAATTACTCCTCCTGTTAACTCTTCATCCTCAAGACCAGAGGAGGGCTGACTCCAGATAAGCTTTGAATATCAATTGCATGAGCTTTAGGTAATGCGGAACTGTCCCATCACAAGGCGGACATTCTCTTGCCATTGCTGCATTCTTTTGCACTTTTGGATTCGATATTTATCCCAAATGCTTTTGGGTACCCCTAGAAACTTCTTGATATTCCTTTTCCTATTTATCTATTGATCTTTGATATTGAACTTTTCCAAATGCTAAAATCTAAACATCTCACATCTAAATGATACATTTTGTCTCATTCTTAGAGAATTTTGTTTCAAGGTTTTTTTATTTGTTCTCATTCTTAAGAAAATTTTGTTTCAAGGTATTTTTGTTTGTTTTAAGTCCCAGAAGATACCTGTTACAAAATTTTTGAGGGAGATGAAGAAATATAATTTTGAGAGCAAGGAAAAATTGCTCCATAATATTAAAAAAACTATCTCTAATGCTTAAAAAAAACCTTATTGGTTCCAGGTATATGATATAAAGATCTTCTGCACCCAAGTTAACAAAGAACCATGACATATAAAGTGTCTAATTATACAATCGTATAAAATTTATTTGATTATCTTTTATGTTGTAACGTAGGTGATTCCCTAGGATTCTAATAAACGAGCATTCCATTGTATTGGGAAACAAAAGCATCACTCCACTTGCTAATTATCCATTTATTTCTATAGGTTTTAATATTTTAAGATTATCTTATTATCTTTTTTATTTTATTCATAAACTTTTGTATTTTCCATTTTCCATTTGATTTGTAAATTTGTTTATTTTAAAAATAAACCATTTATTTTCAGATTTGAATTTTATTTTGTGCATGTGTTTTATGTCTTTATTTTCATGTTTGGGCATAAGAAATGAGAGTAAGAAGAATTAATGATACACATAAAAAGAAATGTTAGAAGCTACATTAATTAAATTTCTCTTTCTGACAGAAATCTGAGAAAAAATGGGAATTTTATATCAGAACTTTTTTACATGTGAATAAAAGTTATTTAAATAAAATTAATTTTTCTAGTTTGCCAGATGTGTGTGTGTGCATGTGTGCCTGTGTATGTATGTGTATGTGTGTGTTTGTATGTGTATGGAGACAGGACAAATAACAGAGCAGCTAAAAGAGAGCAATGGGCTAGGAGATTAAATGTTGCAGTAGTATTTTTTATTCACATGTATTTTAAAGTAAACAGACAGAATTTTTAAAATTTATTATTCACTTATAAATCCACTTGTAAATCCATATTAAGGTGATTCTTTAAAGTTACCATGAAGAATCGATTCAAATTCAATTAACATCAGCCCTACATTAGTTTAATATTGTGTTCACTAGATTTAACCAAAGTGATTAATTCAAATGTCTACAATCTGTAGACATTTACATATTGATATTTTTAATTTTTAACCATCCTGTAAGTTTACTCTTATTGTATGCATTTTATGGATGTATGATTTGCTGCCCTTGCATACATCAATAACCTACCAGAGAACAAAACTACAGTTCTAGTTTTCCTCTAGGCAAACTCCAGGAAGATTATGACTTAAAGGCAGGAGTATTCTAGAGCATTGATGAATTCTAGATCAGAAAACATGACTTCAAAATTAATTTAGTGTCACACAAGACATCTGGTCTCATCAGTCTATAGCCACACCTTCCTTTTTTGAACCCAACAGAATAAATGACCCAGTTTATGTCTCCCTCTCTGAATAATCTTCAGTATTGAAACATAACAACTCACATTCTCAACTGCAGTTTTACAATATGAAAAGTATTAAAATAGGCCATAAAGGAGGCAGCTTCCTTCAAAATAATGTGTGAAGATCCCTAGGTATAGCCCATTCCCCCAAATGATAAGCATCTTCTCCATCACATTCCTCAATGTTATTGAATTCCACTACTCATATCTGTTTCTTTAGCATTGCCCTATTTCAAATGAAAATTTTACATTTTCAGGATGGGGTGCCAATAATTAGAAAAACACACACAGAGTCTTTCTTTAGAAGATCTAGGACAGCATTTTATTTTCAACAGTGATATCCCCATTGGACAGAATATACATTGTCTTAATGTGACTATTTTGAAGTAAAATGCACAATACACACAATGAACACACATACAATTTGAGTGCACAAAGTTCCTTTTGGTGAAATCCATCCATGCTGCCTTAAGGTTATATTGTATTTCGCATGAGACAGGAGGAGCAGTAGATATTTTACTTGTACGTTCTCTGGTTTATGAAAGGCCAGTACAAAAGTTCTCAGTAGGATTGGGACAAAGAAGTGTCCAACACACACACACGCACACACACGTGCACACACACACACACACAGGCTTTGAAGATAAATAAAACTTTAGATTTATCTTTTAAGATCAAAGTAAAAATTCTCTAAAACTACTTCACACTTTTGACAAAACTAGTTAAAGGATCCTCAAAATTGAGCACATGTCTCTTCCAATTACCCTTCAAATTCATGTTAAATTTACTAATTGGAAAGAACTAATCTGGCAAGGAGCACAGCTCTTTTACTCTCTCAAATTCATAACGATCCACATTCACTGCAAACTTTCAGCTTGTTTTCACAGACTAGAAGGTCTCTCCATCACTGTTTCATCACTGGCCCCAAAGGAGTAGGTACTCAACCTCCTGGTCTGTCTGCACCTGTTTTCAGCATTGTCAATGGCTGATTTACACATTTGGAAATCCTTTCCTTCAGAAAATCACATTGTTTAATTCCTTAAATCTCGTGATGAGCTAAGAATTACATTTATCTCTGGGACTTTCCATAGTAATCTGACCAAATCCCCCTCCGTACCTATTAAAAGTTAGTGCTTTGTCAGAAGTCTTGTCTTAACTAATTGATACCTGCCCATTGTCTGTTGTTACCCCTTTAATTGATTTTTAATCCAATTTTTTACACTTATACATGAAAAAAAGGAGAGAGATTTTAGTTGATAACAAAATCAGTACTATGAACTGTCTGATGTTGTGTCCAAAATTTTAAGAATCAAAAGATATAACTGTGGTTTTTAGGAGATGGTAATTCCCTATTGCTCTTTGCTGATCAGACTATGTCTGGAGCATTGTGTTGAGGCCAGTTCAAGGTATTACTCTCAGGAAATACTATATAAATTGAATGTTATTCAGAGGAAAATGATAAAAGTGGAGGAAGAGACTTGATACCATGTCTTATGGGAATAAGATAAAAATTCTAAAGTTGATCCTAATCTAAAAATGAGAAGAAAATACAGTGAGGTAAAAATAGTTGTGAAATATTTTAAACATGTGAAAATATCAGATCTAAGACCACCAGGTAAAATTGACAGGGGAGAATATTTCAAAAAATTAATTTACAAACAGGTGAAATTAACTGATTTTAGAGATGGTATATTCCTTATCTATGAAGGTAGCAGAGACTTGGCAATCATTGATAAGAGTGGTGTTTAAGTGAGATTCATTAACTGGGTAGATTACTTAACACTGAGATCCTCTATTCTTAAGTGTTTACTTACTGCTTCTTTGTAGGATGGACAATGATGAACTACAGCTTATGTAAAGTTTCACTAGGCATTGTCCTATCTTTCCATTTTCCTGTAGATACAGTGGAAGCAGTCTTTGACTTCATTCAGAGAAGCCGAAGGATGATTGTTGTCCTGAGCCCAGACTATGTGACAGAAAAAAGCATCAGCATGCTGGAGTTTAAACTGGGTGTCATGTGCCAGAACTCTATTTCCACCAAGCTTATTGTGGTTGAGTACCGTCCCCTTGAGCACCCACACCCAAGCATCCTGCAGCTGAAGGAATCTGTGTCTTTTGTGAGCTGGAAGGGAGAAAAGTCCAAACATTCTGGCTCTAAATTCTGGAAGGCCTTGCGGTTGGCACTTCCCCTGAGAAGTCTGAGTGCCAGCTCTGGCTGGAATGAAAGCTGTTCTTCCCAGTCTGACATCAGTCTGGACCATGTTCAAAGGAGGAGAAGTCGTTTGAAAGAGCCCCCAGAACTCCAGGGCTCAGGGAGAGCATCAGGCACCTCTCCAGCCCCAGACATGATGTCCAAGCACAGAGGGAAGTCCTCTGCAGCCTGTCGCTGCTGTGTCACCTACTGTGAAGGAGAGAGTCACCTTAGGAGCAAGAGCCGGGCAGAGATACATACCCAGCCCCAGTGGGAGACACACCTCTGTAAGCCTGTTCCCCAAGAATCAGAAACTCAATGGATACAAAATGGCACCAGATTGGAGCCCCCTGCTTCCCAGATCTCAGCCCTTGCTCTTCACCATTTTACGGATTTATCCAATAACAATGACTTCTATATCTTATAATTACCGTGTGGTGGGTGGTGGCTGCTCTCTATCTATACCAGCCCTCTTTGTGTTATGAACCTATGGGAGTAATTGACATTTTTATCATCTAATGGACTACCAGACTGTGTCCCCTTTATTGATTTTTAAAAACTATTTATTTCTAGGAGACAAAAGACGTGAGGACCCGAATCCAGAATTATTGCTTCTAATGGCCTCAGAAGAGCACACTCTTCTTGGGCCCTAGAAGGTCAGTATGTGAAAGTTGCCTAAAGTCTGATCCTCTATCTTGCCCAATGGTTTCAAACTGAGCAAAGAATTTAAATATGTTTCCTTTGAGTTTGTTGATCAATGTCATATTATGAGTCAGTCAGGTGTACTTGGGCTATGACACTTACAGGGTATGTGTATCCCAAGAGAGCATTGTGGAAATGAGTTGATTGTGGTGGAAGCTGTAGGAATAAGCTCTACTAAAAACCTACAGCACATTTTTCTTGGAAGAACCAAACGCGCACACACACACACACACAGATACATGGTGTTCTGTCTCACTGTAAACTAGTGTTCTATAAACTGCCTAAAGTTGTTAGCATCAATAAAGTTATATTTTTATGTGATTTTATTTGTACTAACAAATGTTTACCTCTCTCTCCCCTCTTCTTTTTATGGCTCTTGAATTCATATCAGAAGAGTATTCCACTTCAGGAAATCAAGACTTGGTTTAGGTACTAGGAAAGTTCAAGGTGTCTCTTTAGTTTCTTTCTAATGTGTGTGGAGGGGAGATTGGGGAAAGGGCAGAAAGAGAAAGAAAATATTTCAAATGAAATGGAAGTTTACACAAAAATATCTCCTATTTTTAGAACTGAGAGCTGAAAAATTCAGTATTATTAGGGATTCAGTGTAGCATTTGGTGTATGTAACCCTTTTTCACATTCAAGGTTCTAAGAAGGGATAGTCAGTCCAAGTGCCTACAAGAATCAGAAAGTAAGAAAAAAGAGAAAAGGAGGCTAGAAATAAGCATAATACACATGCTGTCCATCTAAGACCCATATGTATAGAGATAGGTATAGGTACATATTTCTTTACTTGAAACATCTTAACACAGTCATAAAAGGCACATGGCATTTGATCTGCCAGTGAGGGAGATAATAGAGATGATTGGACCTGTGGGTAATTGAAGAATATTCCTTAAAAAGGAAGCAACCTCTACCCAGTTCCATCATGATAGCTTTCACTCAGTCCCATTGTTGGCAGATTGTCCAGTTTTTCAGAAGAATCTAAAAAATAAGGTTTGTATATGGGATGTCTTAATCTTAAAACAAAAGAAAAAAAATCACATGAACATGTAGTCAGCCTGAGGGCCACCAGTTTGTAATTTCAGAACTGAAGTATTTACCCAAAGAGTATATATCTGAGTGGGAATTCAAGCATCCTTGGCAATACTGAGACTGGAGAACACAGACAGGACCTAAGGACATAATGGGAGACTTCTATTCCCTTCCCAAATCAAAAACATCTGAATTGTCAAAAATAAGACTGATCTGACCTACCACTTCACCAGAGGAGAAAAAGTTCTGGAAAATAGTGTGCCCTCCATCTTCTCTGATGGAAGAGTGCAGGTCCCCTGAGTGGTGAGGTTGCTATAAGAAAATTAGAAGCACAATCTGCTTCCCCTGGATAAGAGCAGGATGAAAAGAGCAAAGTACCATACCAGACATGAGCAGTCACCTTTAATACGTTAGTGCTGGCTGCTAGTAAGCTGTGGCCCAATGAATGTCAAGATTTTTCAGCCACTAATAGTGAAGGATGGGTGGAGAAAGAAGCCAGACATTCTGTTCCACTACTCCACTTGGAAAGAAAAGCAGAAAATCCCTTCTCTGTTGAAACAAACTATTATACCCCTTTCCTCTTGAAAGAAAAAGAGGTGGGAATAAGGACACCCCAGAGTAAATGTGACTCATCATGGAACTTGTAATTAGAAAATGATAGGACACCTTACCTGAATATCTTGTAGGAAACAATTGAGCACAATAGATATTCTATATTGCATTTCTTTATGAAGAGATTAATCCATCCTTGATGTGTGTTCAAGGATCTTCACTCGGAAGAGAGATAGCAGTTAGTTTCCCAATCTATTTAAATGGAGTAATGTATGTTGCTCCAAATCCTAAAAAGGGAGAGAATTTTTTTACCCATAATCAGTCTTATTCTGTATGAGCTCAGTGTCCCAACTACAAAATATCTTTGGAAAAATTGAGAATTACTTGTGTCATTTATGAATTATTTTTTTGTGTGTGTAAAAAATAAAGGATAAGTGACAACAGCATGGAAATTAAACATGGGTTCTTATGAATGAGTAGCTAGATAACCGTGTTCTCAAAAACTAAGTTAGTTTTGGTCAGTATCAATTTCCATTAACAATATATGGCCAATATAAGCAGTGTAAAGTCATAGCTTTTGGCATTAGCTACCCAGGGGTCAGAAAGATAATGGACCATACTTCTACTGTATGAAGAAAGGCTAGGAGGTTATGTTATTAGTCTCTGACCCAACATTCCATACTTGAGTGTAATATTCATTGCCATATATTTCAATGAGGCAAATGATAAAAAAATTTCCTCAGGGGTCATGCATATTCATAACTAATATGATATGATTGCAGGTTAAATGGATATCATTTACATAGGAATATTGCCTATTTAGGAGCAGGAGTTTTAAGTCAAGTAGAGATGAATGTGAGTATTGCTTCTCTCCTAATTATCTGTTTGACCATGGGCTCTCTGGGCCTCAATCTCCTACAAGTTAAATGGAGTTAATATTATTAACCTCACTGGGTTTTGTGGGCAATAAACAATATAATGCATGTAAGTGCATAGCACAGTGCCTGGAATATTATAAGTGCTTTTGTAAGTGTTGGTCAGTACTATTCCCATAGTGATATCATGCTCATGGTTGCATAAACTTACATTTGTATCATGATTTATGACTCACAAATTGATCTCACATGTATCACTTTTCTTTCCTTATCTTTCTTTTTTTTTTTAACTCTCACAAAATGCACAAAAGCAGTACATAGTAGGAACGTATTATCCAGATTAAGTGACTTTCCTAATGACATTCAGCCAGTTAGCAATATGGTTGGGCCTCTGATCTAGGCTTCTGACACCTGATCCAGTACCAATGCTGGAACTATTCCTATAAAATTAATGTGGAAGTATTTCTAATTGTAACTATTTAATTTGGACCATTATACATTCAAATCAACAAGTCAATTAATGTAAACCTACAAGCAGCTAATTAAATGTCATATCAAGTGTCTGATGTGTCATCTGGCCTTCTCATATTATGATTTTATATAATTAATTTTTAATATTATAACATTTATTTAAGAATTTTAAAAGTAGAACCATTTTTTTGTGTCTTCCAGACTTTATAATCAGGTTATATTTTTTTCCTCTCAAAATAAATTATTTGTATTTGTCTTAATGGAAAATAAAAATGTACCCACAATTTACCTTGAAAAACAAATTTAATCTTTCAGAAGTGATGATATGCACTGTGAGTTCTAGTCACCATCTCTTATAACCAGTAAAACCTTGAATAATGTGTTCACTTCCACTTTGAAAAGTTGAAATGGTCGGTAAAACTAATAAGTGTGAAACTGCCATCATAACAAATTGGCCTAGTTATAAAGATATAAGAACACAGAAGGACAATCAATGGTTTAAAAATTTTGGTGTCTAAAAATTTGGGGGGCATCTTACAGCAGAGATCCTGGGACAAGTTCCTCCCCCAGGGGAGCTGGTTTATTGGGTGCTGAACATTGTCTAGGAATCTGCTTTTTGATATTGTGCCCTTGATAATTCAGATAAGGTATTCCATGGGTCAACTACTACTTACAAGAATTCTTTTAAAGCCTTCCCATATTTTTTATATTATTATTCAGGTTTAAGAGGAGAAAAAGTTTTATTAGAGTCTGGGCCAGGGCTTCTCAAAATGTGTTCTTTGATGCATCCATATTGGAACCACTTTGAGTTCATGTTAAAATGCATATTTCTTGACCCATCCAAGAATAAATAAAATACCTCTAGAGTGGGGCAGATTTGCACTTGGAACAAACTTTCTGGGTGATTCTGATGCACAAAAAGTTTAAGAACCATTAATTTTATTTCTCTTTAACTCCTCTTTTACCCTTGTAGGCTCTGATTTTCTCCAGCCAAGAAGGACTACAAATCATCCTTTTAACAAGGTGTTTGCAGGCAATAGATGAAAATACTAAGGCACGCTTAGCCCTTGAGTTGCCTTGGCACAGTAGACAATTAAGTAGAGGAGTGGTTGATACAGTGTATTTCTAATATATGAAGCATCAAACACTGACATTTGAAATCTAGTATAATTGCTGTAGTCATCACATGTATTAATCAGACTCAGATAAGCTATACTAAGTAACCCCAACACTTTAGTAGGTTTACATAACAAGACCTATTTCTTGTTTATGCTGTATGTCCAGAAGGAGGCTTACATTTTTGTAGTTTTGCCATCTGAAATGTGTAGTAGCTCCCTGCTATTCTACTTCAGCCTAAATATGAGACCACTCTCACTTACAATCCATTGGTCAAAACTAGCTGTGGCACAGATCTAGTCATAGGGAAGGCTGGAAAATCCATTTTTCCTGTGTTCCTGGGAAGAGAAAAATGAAATGGAACTTGGTGAACACATAGCATTGTCTTTGCCTAAGAATGAGATACTGAGATTGCCTGAAGAGGCAAGAGAACTACAACTGGAGTTATGTTACATACTTTGATAATGAAGAAACGGAATGATTCCTGCCAACACCCCACCACCACTTGCCAAGGTGTCAAGTCAGGTACTTATTTTAAAACTGTACAAAAAGGAACAAGGCTTGTCACTAATTTTCATAAAGGAAAATTGTTGAAGTCATACATACATACAGCTCTTGGCTAAAGAAAATGTTTTTAAAAATTGGTAAGTTTCTGTATTTGGTTAATTTCCATTCAGTGGCTTTAGGTAGTTCTCTAAGAATGTGGTGCTCAAACCATCTGTCAATGAGCCATTTCATTTTTGAATATCCAGGGAACCTCAGAAGGATTGAAGACATTTAGAACACAGCAGAGCATGTAACACAGTTATTAGAAAGCCTCCCTTGATATATTTATCTGAAGAGCTAAATGGGGAATTTGAACTGAACATGCTAGAGCCTAGATGAAGGAAGAGACAAATGCTGCTGTGGGTATTATGAAGTCGGCTGCTATCTATGCATCTGCTCTCTCTACGATTTGGATTCTCTCTATTAAAGATTTGCATTTTTATGACTTGTCTAATGTTGTGCAGTATCATTTGGTCATGACGAAATCTCTCTTTGGTTTGGTGAAGATCAGGGCTGAGGGTGCCTTGTTCCATACTAACAAGTTATGATGCTGAACAAAGAAAAAGTTGGATTGCTTAGTTTGGTGAGGAGATTGTTGACAATCAAAATTCTCTAGAGAGTAATTTATGAAGTTTTTCTCTTGGATAATACAAAACACTAATAAATATTTACATGGGGAAAAAATGGTGCTTTGAAATGGGTTCATAGAAAGAAAGCAGAAAGATTCCAAATCTGAACTCAGATCATGAACTATTTTTATCCTACTTTAGGTGATGGTAATTTTAATACTCTATTGCTTTAGTGGAAAAAAAAAGATCAAAGCTATAATGTGTTTATTTTTCATTTAAGACACAAAGCCATACATAATAATTTATTACTTTTCTATTGCCAGAAACTATGCTACATGCTTGCAGTGAGCTTGTAATTCAATACCATGCTTCAAAATACAGGAGGCAAGTGGATCTTTAAAAAAAAAAAAATTGCATGTATTAGAGGCCTTCTTCAGACCACTAAACTCCCCAAATTATTTAGATGTACACTCTTGTAAAGAATATCTAACTTAAGTACCTTTATAATATTTGTAAATAATCCCCTGAAAAATCAGTGATGACATATTATACATTTGGAGAAAAAAGAGTTAAAAGCAAATCCTGATCTTTTAGACAATATTTTGTTTTTCTTAAAGAGGAAACCTTAAAACTTACTGCCAAATTCTGGAATTTGAGTCCTTTATTTTCATATCTTGCCTTGAAAGTGCATAAAGTAGGAGAAAAACAAAATGCAGAAAACAAAATTATAATCAATGTAGTTAATCAACCGAAGAGCCAAAGAAAGCTAGAATGCTAGTATTTATTATATCTATGTCATTGGTCATCTACAACAGACAAAATATTCAAAGCATAACAACTTGGCTATTAGAAAAGACCATTAAATGACTTCTTAGAAGAACCCAAAGAAAAAAAGTGTGAATAAGTGAACCCACTCACTCCTTTACAAACCTTAGTACTATAACATAAAAGAGACACCCAGAACAATTCCCAGAGCTAAAATGTGGAGTAAGTGCCAGGGTTTGGGGAATAAAACTTAAATGGTCACTTCTATAAATAAGGGCTTTTGATATAATGGGATCAGGAAACCTGAACTGGAGTGTCAGTTCTCTTTACTGTGTGACTTTCAGATACTTTTGCTCTCAAATTTTTAATTTCCCCACATATTATATGGGTATAACGTAATATGTACCTCATTAGACTGTTGTAAGGGTAAAATAATAAAAGTGAACCTCTAACATCTGTAAATTATATGCTTGGTAGTGATATTATTATTATTATGACATTATAAATGAAACCTGTGGAAAAGAAAGAGGTTCAAGAGAAAGTTCCTAAACCTGCTGAATATTAGGGAATGGTCCAGAGCACAAAGTCTAACTGTAATCCTGCATCACATAAAAATTAAAGAATAAACACTACAATTTCATATGACTCTAAATGTTGAAGACTATTAAAAAAATCACAGACTCTGAAAAAGTAATTTTTTAAAAAATGCATTTGTTTTGTACTATCATATAATTAGTGTATATATATACACACTAACATATACATATATAACTTCTTAATACCAACTTAAAATAACACATATTGATTATCTCACATTTTCTATGGGTCTGGGTCAGGAATTTGGGAGAGGCTTAACTGGGCGTTTCTCACTCAGAGTTTCTTACTCACTTACTCGTGAGGTTGCTGTCAAACTGTTAACTAGTGCAACGTCCCTCTGAACACCACCGGAACTGGGAGATCCACGTCCAAATGCAGGCACATACGTTTTGGTCAGAAGCCTAAAGTGCCTAAGCACTTCTATAGGCAGGTTGAGCATCCTAGTGGCACATAGCTGGCTCATCCCAGAGCAAGAGATTCCAAATAGAGAGAGCAAGTAGGAAACCACAGTGCCTTCAAGACCCAGTCTCCAAAGTGACATATTATCACTTCTGCAATATTCTGTTGACTAGAAATGATTCCCTAAGTCCCTTCCAAATTCAGGAGGAAGGGAATTCAGCTCTAGCTTTTGAAAAAGTATCAAAAAATTGGGGGACACCTTTTAGAGCCAGAACTGTAACATAGACAACCATTTGTTTTTCAACTGAATAAATTCAAATCCAGAAAAGGAAAATGACTGGTCCTCAGGCTTCCTAACTTTGTCCCTACGATAGTAAGCTAACTAGCTGTAGAGGTGCCACAACTCAAATGAGAACTGTCTTGTTCTAGCTAGTACATTTATTTTTCCTGGTGGAAGATGAAGAATGGGAGGAATTCAGTCATCTGTAGTCCTGGTTACCTCTGTCTGTCTGCTGCACTTTACCCTTTTCTTTCTCCCTTCATTGTCTCTGTCTCTCTCTCTCTCTCAAACTCCTCCTCCCATCCACCCTCCCTCCCTTCTCCCCTTTCCCTCATTTGGGGTTCTAGTCCACGGACTCTGAGAGTTGCCGGAGTATGAGATGAACAAAGTTGGTTAGTCATGTTCTTTCCCTGGGATTTGAGTATTGAAACAAATTTTGGACACCTGGGTGGTTCAGTGGGTTAAGTCTCTGCCTTCGGCTCTGGTCATGATCTCAGGGTGCTAGGATAGAGCACCACATTGGGGGGCTCTCTGCTCAGCAGGGAGCCTGCACCATCCCCCCACTCTCTGCCTGCCTCTCTGCCTACTTGTGATTTCTCTCTCTGTAAAATAAATAAAATCTTAAAAAAAAAAACAACTTTTATTTTAACCTCTAAAAAGATTGAAAGTGACTGTTTATCCCAAAAAGCAGCCACTGAGAGAGGAAAAATGAGGAGGTAATTGCTTTCTCTGAAATAACTCAGTTTCTCATCTTAACTCTGAACAGAAATGGTTATATATATATATATATATATATATATACATATATATATATGTGTGTGTGTGTGTATGTATATATATATATGTAATAAAAGCATTTCTCTTCTGTATCTCACACTTCTGAGACCCCAAAATGGGTGGAATTAGACTAGCAAGTCTGTAGGATCTTATCATTCTATCCTTCTTTGATTCACTGAGTAATGTTTAGATAACACCCTCTCCTCCTCCCGTATCACACACATACATATCAACATTCAAGGTCTTGTGAGATTTGAAAGAATATTTAAAAGGTGCAAGTGCTCTTCTCAAAGAGTCATAAAGAATGCGTCTATTTGTTTAGACCTAGTTTCTGTAATGCCTTTCTCCCTTGTAAAGCTAAACAGCTAACTTCTCTTCTCCTCCCTTACCTACTATCCATCACTGTCTGGGGCTCATGGCTATGAGAAGATAGATCAAGTTTACCAGGAGCCTACTGATAGTTCAACTCTGGTGCCTCCAATTTCTCTAAACCAATTTTAATCATAAGTCTCAAGGTCACTACTTTGTAAATGAGACTGAAGAAATACTACCTTTTGTCTTCTTAACAGCTTTATGCCCTTATTTTTTTACCCAAGCAAGCTTCAAGCAAACTTCTTTTGTGATAAATATCCATATATTTCATGATGCCAAAAAACATAAAGGGACCTAATTTTGAAATCACACAGTGTAGAAACAGCATCAGGAATGAGATCTGAGTTCTAATCCAAATTATATTTATTCTCCCCTCCCCTCCTCCTCCTCCTCCTCCTCCTCTTCCTCCTCCTCCTCCTTCTCCTACCCTACCTCCTCTTCCTCCTTCACTTTTTTTCTTATTCTTCTTATTCTTCTTCTTGCTTTTGTTAAGAGACATTGAGAAAAGCACTAAACTGTGCAGTGTTCCCCCCATCAATACAGTTCAAGGATCACTATGTGTCTTTCCATCTCTGATATTCTATGAATTAGTGTAATAGTAACAATGAGGTACTTTCCTGTGTGTTTGAGGGTATAACCAGGGTTCTTTTCAAGTAATCTGAAGTCAGATATCTAAGAAATTCCATTCTCTGCAAGCGCATAAAATGCTAGGTAAGTTGCACAAAGTGAAACCAAGTCTCAGAGATCTCTTCTCTCCACTCATCCTGAGTCAATTGCTTGCCAAACTGATTCTACTTCCAAAAAGCTTTTCAAAATTCTTCTCTCTTCTTCTCCCCAAGAATTCTATGAATTTAAACTACATGTACTCCAAAGACTGTTTCCTGAATATGCTCTGTACTTTTATGCTCCATGTGCCTCTGCTAATATTTCTTCTGCATGGAATGCTCACTCTTCTCCCCTGCCCTGTAAGTGCTTTTTCAAACCAATGAAACTGTCCCAGGCAGCGTTGAATGTTCCTTCCTTTATACTTGTGCTGCTCATAACACTTCTGTTTTTGAATTATGAATTTCTCTATCTCTCTCACCTGCTGTACTGTAAGCTCCCATGGGCTAATGCTATAGATTGAGTCTCTAATTTGACCACTTAGCGTTGATGACAAGCTCGTAACAGTTTTTCCTTTCATGTTTCCTTAAACAAATTAAGTATCATTGACCACTATCACTGGAAACAAAATAATAGAGTTCTCCTCTTCCTTTCTTCTATTTCCTCTCCATTATAGCTGCAGTGTTATATACAAGGCCCCATTTTAGGCTTTTGTTCATCACTCTGTAAAATGAATTCCAATATTGGAATCCTGGGGCTCCCAACACCACATCCAGTATCACTAAATCTGGCCCTTGGCATTGCTTGAGGGCAGATGATCCATGAATTAGTAGGGGTGGAAAGAGCCCCAGCTGTGCCATGCCTGGTCAGGGTGCCCCCCTCACATTAAGGACGCCCAGCCCTGCCACAGTCTATCTGCAGTAACAGCTGAGGCTGGACTCAGTACCATGTTCATCAGCAGATGTTCCGTTTGTGATATTGCTATTAAATAGACTCAGAATGACAGAACACTGAGCTGTGATAAACATGCTCTACCTATAGTGTACCACAGAGTATTTCTGGCTAAGGAATTCAAGCAGAAAAACATTAAACATCTTTATTGTTTTAAAATCTACATGATAGAACAATGAAATAAAGTGCTGTGTTGATTCAGGGTCAGTTGATAATTATGGCATCCGTTCTTCCAAGCGCCCTGCATAATACATTCTTTTTCTTTGTGGGTCAATGTACTCTCCACAATGTATGTGACAGTCCTCCCCTCCTCACCACTTCCGTGGTTTAAGACTCATTACCTCTCCTAGTGGCTTTTTAATTTATTTGAATGTCCTCAGTCTTCCCTCTCCAAACGTGGATACACTATCACCAAATCAATCTTTCTAGCATACAACTCTGACTGTGATATTTCAAATCTCAAAGAGTATAATTTGGCATCTAATTTCCTACAAGATAAAATTTGTTTTGGTTTGTTTGACTCTGCATTGGAGGCACTCTGTTCTCTGGCCTCAGCCTATCTTCAGCAACTTACTTTTTCTGATTCCCTAGTCACTCAACACACAACCCAACTAAAAGAATTACTGTTTCTTGAATACTTTTTCCATCAATGTGACCTTGTTCAGGAGCTTTACTGTCTGGGGAATCTCTTCTTTTCATCTCACATGTCACTCTCAAGGTGCAATCCAAATTCCATTTTTCTGATACCACCAGCAGACAATATTTTCTTTCTTATTATATGTCCCATAACATTTCTTTTGGGTTTTTTGTTTGTTTACTCACTTACACAACAATAATAATTAAGTGTGTAGTCTGTGCCCAAAGCCACTGTAAAACTCAAAACATATCAATGAATAAAACAGACCAAATTGCTTCCTCTTCTCAAGCTTACATTCTAGTGGCAAGAGACAGAAAATAAATAAGTAAAATTCAGAGCATGTTAAATGATAATAAATTTCAGCAGATTCAGATTCAGCAGAGAGGTGGGATAGAAAGTGTTAAGAGGGGATTTTCAATTTTGAATAGTGTTCATAGAAAGCCCCAAGGAGAAGATGGTTTTTGAGTGAAGGTCTAAGCACTGTGAAGGAGTGAATGAACTTAATAGCAAGTGTAAAAGGCATAAGATGTTTAAAAAAAAAAAAAAGGAAAGAAAAGAGGAGTCCTGTGGTTGGAATATAAGAAGTATGTGAGAGAATAGAAAATGAAATCACTATAGTGAAGTGATAATAATGTATATGCTTATAGACCATTTTAAGGACTTTTCGGTTTACTCTGAATATAATGGCAAATGTATCATCCATAGTTCCAGCAGGAACAGATGGCATACATAAACTAGGAAATTTAATGGTAGTTTAATAAACTCTACTTACAAATGTGTGAATAAGATTTAAGAAATCTAATATGGACTCTTAGAGTACCCAGTACTAGTAGCAGTGGGCAGGCAGCATAATTACCATTGTCCTAAAGTAGCAAGGGGAGGGGAAATGAGGAATCAAGGGTGTCTGTATGGAGTGAGCTACCAGGCAGCCCCTGGGGCTTTTAATAGAGGGAAATATTACACACTTGTTGGCCATTTAGAATTGGAGGAAAACCTACACCTCACACTCCTCCTGCCCACCAATCTCTGTCCAGTGACTTTCATTGCTCAATTCAACCATAGTCTAAATATCAAGGAATATTGTACACATATTCTAAAAGATTCTGTCTCTTTAGCCATAAAACAAGGTAAGGAAAGACTGAAAGGATCTAGGGATCCCAGAAGATATTCAGATCTGGGATCTCTTGGAGGGTTCTGAGCAGAGGGGAACATGATATAACTTTAGCTTATTAAGATAATTGATTCTTTTGAAGAATAATTCTTCTTTTGAAGAATAAACTCTAGGGGAACATGATCACAGATGAGAGGCTACTACAGTAAACAAAATGAGACATTATGGAGATTTGTATTAGCATGACCCAAGGGAGTGGTGAGAAATGGTTGTAAACTATGCTTTTTAAAGAAGTTAAGCTTATAGGGTCGCCTGTGTAGCTCAGTTGGTTGAGCCTCTAACTCTTTATTTTGGCTCAGGTCATGGGTCAGGAGATGGAGCCTAGAGTTGGGATATGCACTCGCAGGAGTCTACTTGAGATTCTCTTTCTCTGCCCCTACTCCAACTTGGACACATGCACTCTTTGTCTCTAAAATTAATAAATAAATATTTTTTTAGAAAGTTAAGCATATAGGAACTTCTGGCATATTAGATAAAATATTTGAAAGTATGAAGTATAAAGTGTAAGCATAAAGTGTAAAGATAAAGATAAAGATAAATTCATTGTTTGGATCTAAGCCACTGTAAAGGAGGAATAACAGTGTTGACCAAGAGGGTATATTAGAGATTCTTTTTTTTTTTTTTTAAGTTCAATAATTTCTAGACTTCAAAGTGATCATGTTTAGGAGACATCCTAGTGCTAGGAAGCCATCATTCAAGAGGAAGGACTGGTAAGGATGCATTCCTTTTGAAATCATCAGAAGCCATTAGGAAAAAAGTGGATGTCTTGAGGAAAAAAAACCTCCAAGTAGTATCCTTGAGGCATCTCATTAATGGAAGGTCAAATGCGGAGTCCAAAAAAAAAAAAAAAGAGCCAGGAAGAATGTAGAACTGTATACATAGTGTACAGTGTACTACAGTGTACATAGTGTACAGTGAGGTAGGTGGAAGACAGGACAACTGGAGAAGAGAACCTCAAAAAATTGAGAGGCTAAGGGGTGCCTGGGTGGCTCAGTGGGTTTAAACTTCTGCCTTCTGCTCATGTCATGATCCCAGGGTCCTGGGATCGAGCCCTGCATTGGGCTCTCTGCTCGTGGGGAGCCTGTCTCCCTCTCTCTCTCCCTCTCTCTCTCTCTGCCTACTTGTGATCTTTGTCTGTCAAATAAATAAATAAAATATTTAAAAAAAGAATTGAGAGGCTAAAATAGTGGGACTAGAATTTATGGGAATATTTTATATCAATAATTAAGACAGTACTATTTAGAGAGTGACAGTGTCACAAAGGGAGGGATCACAATTTGATACATGACTACATTAAAGAGAAAATGTGGGTGGTATACTGGAATTTAAAGCTGGAGAATTTTATAAAGGAGAGAGAGAAAAGGATCTAGAAGCAAAACAAAGGGAAAGGAGAACACTTATTTCATGGCCAGACTGGTTGTATAAGAGGTGTGGGAAGACCACAACCACTACTTGAGCAGGTTAAAGAACAAACAGTATTCTCAAGGTAAACCAGCTTCTACTAGAATAAGAAGAATGGGTAATTTAGAGAGAAGAAACAGAAGATATCAGATATTCTGCTGATGATTGACCATGACTTCCAGGTAGCTTGGTGAAAGTGGTATAGTGCTTGAAGAGGGGAAGGGGAAATGGTCAGAAATGGGGAAAAACAGAAACACATGTGAATTATAATGTAGATCTTTGGACCTTGGGGTTCATAGGTCATCTACGATACAAGTAATCAGATGGATCCAAGCAGACAGATAGATGGGAGATTAGACCAAGTTGGGGGGTAGGGGTCACAAAGAGATCTATGAGGAAGAGAATTTAAATGTTTAGAGATGACGAGAGCATCTTAAGTGTATTATGGTCATAGTTGATGCAAACTTGGACAAAGCATGATAGGATTGATTCCAATATTCTCTAGGGAGAAAAAGTCATGAGGCTGGAGTGCTGGACTTAGAGAGATTCACTGGTTTTTCCAGGAGCACAGACAGTTGTGGTGCTCTCTTTTAACCCAAATTAATGGCAGTGTGAAGGATTTAAAAATTTTGCTCTCCTATATATAGCGATTTGTTTATATATTTTATAGCACCCAATTACAGTTCCTTGAAAGCATGATTATTGCTGTTTCCTTAGTGTTTCTATACTCTTTCCAAGATCTTACACTTGGAAGCTGCTTTAGAAGCCATTTTGAAGTAATAATCTAGCCACCCTCAGTTCCTACTGATCATTCACTTTTCCATTCTACCCCAAATTTTCTCAGTATAACTTTTTAGTGCTTGTCCTTGGAATGTCTAGTGTTTCAAGTGTCCTTCCCCAACAGGATGTGATACTGTATGGATGTGATTGCTATGACATTTAACCACAACAACAACTTAATCCCATTTCTCTAAACTATCACCCTCTTGAACCATCCCTATGTATTTGCTATCCTCTTTGACCCAAATACCCACTACTCTATCTTCCACAACTTACTCACTTTATGAAATTTTATATGTTATTTGAGACACAACACAAATATTACTAACAAACACATGACTAAGACTTTTTTTTTTCCTTTGCAATCCAGTATCCATATTCCATTTTTGGAATAATAACATTCTGATTTTTTTTAGAGTATTCAGCCCTTCTTTCTCTCAATTCTTAATTTCTGGTTGAGATTATATCTGGAAGAAGGCATATAACTTAAACCTACCCAATCAGGAGTATTTTCTCCCAACTCCTATAACTAATTGATAAAAGACATGTGGTCCAAATCAATTCAAAGAAATTGAACTGGGACTACTACCGGAACTTTCAAAAAGGAAAATGATCTTTTGATGAGGTTACTGGGAGAAGAGAAGCTGCTAAGCTGTCATCTGCTGGATAACACCAACAGAGGGAAAAAGAAGAGCCGACAATGAAGAGATAATAACTTCCTGAAGACTATTTTGAGTTCCTGGATCCAGCAATATCTACAACACTTTCTCTCTAAACTTAACAGCCATATGATGCAATATTGTTTTTCTCTTTAAAACAGTTGGATTTCATTTATAAATAAAAGAACCATGACTAATGCAATAATTTAATATGATGGAGCATCAGAAGTCCTGTGTCCATTAATCAAAACCCAAGCTCCTGAGAATTACTGGGCTTTCAGGGACCCCTAACATGACAATGTCTTTGACGTGGAGAGAAAAGCCCTTGTCTAGGACTCTCCCTTCAGCTTTAATTCTCTATTTATACTTCAAGTATGATGAATAACAGCAGTTGGGCCATTAATGCAGAGATAATTAGCCAAAGATAATTAAGAGGAAATTCTTCTTCCTTTTGAAAGCCACCCAAAGTCTACAATTAAAGGTTCACTCAATTATGACTGTGCCTATATTCAACACAAGTCACATACTCTGAAGATAAAACCTGCCCTTGAAAGAAACAAAGAAAAGTTTAAAATCAAACTATCTCAAAGGAAGTCTGCTTCCTATTACATTTTATTGAACTGCTTACCCTTAGGAAGAATTTCAATATATTTTATTCGTGAATTTCAAATTTTTATTCAGAGCTATAAATCAATTAATTAATCAGTTATTGTTAATTCAGCAATCCAGAACAGAACAGAGAAAGGTTACACACCAAAAAGGCAGAGAGAACTTTTCCAAACAGACTGCATAATTACTTGCCAATTTTGAAAAGTAGATCAAAGACATACCATGTTAGTTATTCATGTGAAACACATTATCTTTTGAAAAATTATAAGGGAAAACATAAAATACTCCTCTGGAGTATAACAGAATTACAGTCACAACCTTAATACACTACATTGTTTTGTTACATACACTTTCATCTGAAAAGTCCTAGCCAAATATCTGCATTGAAAACTATTCAAGGAATTACATTAATTGTATAAAACAGGCCATAATTATTGGCCATTAAGTTCAATTAACCGTAGACAGTGACTGTCTCCTGAAGCATATTTCTGATGGCTTACATTGATTAAACTGTATGAAAAAAAAAGGCCAGAGCTTCATACTTTATCAATAGCTGCATTTATAGAGAGTGTTTTCCTTAAAAAAACTAAAATATTTCTTCCAACCATATAGGCCTTTTCTATTTTGCTGACCCTGAAATTTGCTATAAAAGATTGTGTTGGAAGGCAGCAGGGGACTGACTGGAAAGAGACGGAGATGAAGGATTTACCTTCCTTCACTCACATCCTGACATTCAATCATTCTAAGAACAACAAGGAACTGGTATAATTATTCCCATTTCAAAAATCAGATAGGCAAGATTCAGAAAAATTAATTTACTCAGGATCAAGCAGCAATGAAATAGCAGAATGAATATTTGGAAACCAGATATACCTGACTCCAAAGACTAAGCTTTGTCAACAAATCAGGCTGCTTCATAACATTTCAAAGCAACATGATTCTTAAATGATTGTTTAAAAATGTTGGCATATTATTGGCATATTATATAATTGACATAGTATAATAATAAAATACGAAATATGACCAAGAATGGCTTGATGATTAATAAGCTTTATTATTTTGTCATTACAGATCACGGAAAATAATAGAACTACATACATGGTCTTGTGAATCAAAATTTAACTTTCTATTATAATGATAGCAATAACAACAAGTCATAGTTCTATAATGTTTTAGTTTAAAAATATTTGCACATACACTACTTCTTTCTGATTCCAATCTTATAACAACCTGTAAGTAGGCAGAGCCAATTTTATCCTCACTATTTTAAAGTAGCAGAAATTGAGAGACAGAGAAGTGTTTGCTCAGGTCAAATGGATGCAAAACTTAAATGAAAACACAGGCCATTCATCCATTCATTGATGGATTCACTCTTTTAACAAATAATTTTGCATATCTGTTATGTAATACTCTTATTTCTTAAGTAATATCCAGTCTATAATTCATTTCACAACCCTGCACCTTACATTACAGAGTATATGAAATATGTTAATAACAGTGCTTACCAAAGACTAAGTAACATCTTTTCAAGTCCCAACCTAAAATCCCTACTAAAAGAAGTTGACTTAGGTTGTTCTTGGAGTGAGCACATTTAGATTGGCTCAAGAGCAGCAAATCCACACACTGGCTGCTAACATATGGTCTAGCATAAAATATCTGCTCACAGAGACCATGTCTACCGAATAGGAAGACACTCAAAAAGAGACAACCAAGGGAGTAGAAGAGCCAGACTTCGAGTTATAGGGTGAGCTAAATAGGGCATGAGCTCTTGATCTTACTCTGAAAACATAGTAATGTGAGCTAATATATTTTAGATAAATTAAAAACAATTAGACAGGCTATAAAGAAAAAAATGGAAATATCTAGATGTCATAAATGAAAAATAATCCCAGACCCATAGCAATAATCAAGAACTGAAGCCATGTTGTTTCTGGGAAAGTAAGAATATATGTAGTGACTTGAATATTTAATACTGCATGCAAAAATTAATCAATAGAGTCAGAAATGTAGATGGGCTCTTAGTCTAAGCCAGAAGCCAAATACGTGCTACTCTGTGTATGCATAGAGTTCTGAAAATCTCTGAAATCTCTGCTCATTAAGCAATGGCTTCTGAAGCCATAGGCATGAATGGAATCACCAGCAAGAGTTTGAGATCTTAGCCCCATACTCCTATGCAGCCCAAATTAATACTACCTGAAATATTTGGAAGAACCTCAACTGAAAAAAAAAAAAAACACATAAAAATTGGAACCAGACTATCCAGAAGACCTAGGCCAAGGCAATGATAAAATTGCTCCATAGAGAAACTTCCAGCACTACAAACTTGTCTAAGACTCCCTAGGAAGGTGACCATTGAAGATGTTCTTACTTATAGATATGAAAAGTAGAAAGGCAGACCACAGACTTACATAATGTGTATGTATAGGATCACAGGAAAAATTAAATATAAGGAGTATACTTTAAAATTAGTGTGGGGGCACCTGGATGGCTCAGTTGGTTAGGTGTCTGCTTTTGGCTCAGGTCAGGAGCCCAGGGTCCTGGGATCAAGCCCCATATTGGGCTCCCTACTCAGCAAGGAGATGATTCTCCCTCTCCCTCTGCCTGCCACTCTGCCTACTTGTGTTCTCTACCTCTCAGTCAAATAAATAACATCTTAAAAATAAAATAAAATAAAATAAAATAAAATAAAATTAGTGTATTTATTTGTTGACAGTGCTCAAAGTGATTTTAAAAAACCTGATTAAAAAAAAGGACAGAAAATTATGATATAAAAATAAATAGTTTTGACCACCAGTGAACTTCTTATCAGCAAAAATTGAGGCTAGCTGACTTTTGAAATAAGATTATCAAAACTTTGAGGAAAAATAAAGCTTTCACCCTAAAATTATATACCAGCTAAACTATAATTCAAATCTGTGGATGAAATAAACACATTTTCAAAAAGAAATAAATTCCAAGTAAAAGTACTCCCCATGGAATTTATAAGTAGAAAATATGCTCAAGCAAGAAAGAAAGTAAATCCAGAGGAAATGTCATGTAGGGTTGCCTGGGTGGCTCAGGTGGGTAAGCATCTGACTTCAGCTCAGGTCATGATCTCCAGGTCCTGGGATCAAGCCCTCCATCAGGCTCCCAGCTCAGTGGGAAGTCTGCTTCTCCCTTTCCCTCTGCCTTTCCCCCTCGCTTGTGTGTGTGTCTCTCTCTCAAACAAATGAATAAAATCTTAAAAAAAAAAAAAAAAACAACAAAGTACCATGCAAGAAGCAAATAAGAGCAAAGAATTAAATAAATATACTAGTAAATAAACAAAAATATTAAATAGTATTTTTAAATGAAAATCTTTTTGCATATATTAAAAAAAGAAGGTGGAATTAAAATGCTAAACAACATGGGAGAGTGGAAAGGAGTAATTAAGATACTTCCTAAGATAGATATATCTTTTTCTTGTTTAGGAGAAATAAGTGTTAAGTTTAATGTTTTAGAAACACTAAAAAATATTTTGGTCTTATTATAATATAATAGAAGCCATTAAAATAGTATAAATTATAATTTTAAAAGTGGTAGATTGATGAGGCACCTGGGTGGCTCTGTGGGTTAAGGCCTCTGCCTTCGGCTCAGGTCATGATCTCAGGATTCTGGGATCGAGCCTTGCATCGGGCTCTCTGCTCAGGGGGGAACCTGCTTCCTCCTCTCTCTCTGCCTGCCTCTCTGCCTGCCTCTCTGCCTACTTGTGATCTCTGTCTGTCAAGTGAATAAATAAAACCTTTAAAAAAAATGCATGGCAAAGAGATCACACAAATTAAGACGGTAAAAGTAAGTTAAATATACTAGTAATTGATAAAGCTATAATCTCTTCAAAAAACTTCACACCAAAGGAAATACTAAAGGAAATATGAAGGAGTATACTTATCTATATTAGAAGATTGTGCACTCTAAAGTCACATTAACAGATACTTCTATAGAGTAGGGAGAGAAATGTAAATGAGATTTGTTGGAAAGGGGTTCAATTTACCTGTAGCTTTTTGCTTCTTTTAGAAATAGACTTGAAGCAAATATTGTAATGTTATCAATCGTTAAGTCTGAGTTGTGAATATGTGGGTATTTTTAAATACCATGTCAGTGCTTTAATTTTTTAAAATGTCTCCATTTTTCATCAGAAGTCATAAATCATATTAATAGATCACTGAAGTGAAGGTCACAAACTCTGCTTTTGTTGGATGTCAATAGATAATTCCATACCTGGGATTTCTAAGAAAGAGCAACAAATATTCAAGGTCCCTTTGAGCACTTTCATCATTTACTGACACATTGAAATAAACTCACTTTACTTAAAGTAGCTCAGGAGAGTCTTTATTGCTTTTAATTTAAATCTTTTGCCTGGAGCTAAGATGGTAGCTTAGTAGGAGGGCCCTAGGCCTCTCACATCTCTTCAACACAGCTAGATAACCATCAAATCATTCTGAATATCAAGGAAATCCACCTGAGGACTGACAGAACAAACTGCACAACTAGAGGGAGAGAAGAGGCCAGCCGCATCGAGGAAGGGAAGAAGTGTGGAGACATGGTTTGGGGTAAGAACAGATTGTGGCTTCTGTGGAAGGGAGCCCTGGTCATGGACAGTGAAGAGACAGAGCAGAGCACACAGGGGAATACACAAGGAGGACACATCCTCAAAATCATTGACTGGGAAAATGAGAGGTTGATTTCCCTAAGTTTTTGCAGTTGGTGGGGCTTGAAGTCTGGAGTTTTAAAGGCTGGCAGGCCTGGCTGAGATAGAGCCCTCAGGGCACTGTCCTGCTCCTGGAGAGAAGGCGGACAAACAACCCGGGGGCAGATGGCATAGAGGCAGAGATCTGAAGAACGCCAGGGGCACACAGCAGGAAGAGTGTGGGCTCTTCTTGGAGTGGGATATGAGAAAAGACATCCAATAGAGATGTCTCTCTGGGGAAAAAGGAGATGGTGAGTGCCATTTCCCTCCGTAACCCCTCAGGATAGGCTTAGAGACAAATGCTGAGGGCGGCCCCCTGGACACTGGCTACATAGTCTATTTGCTGCAGGTCCCAAGCCCCTATACTCTGGTATGACTGCCCTTCTCAGTCAAAACTGTATTTGTCCCAGTGCACCAAGACCTTCCAGCCCCTGCCAGCACAGACCTCTGCCAACACCACATCCCTAAAGCTTAGAGTTTTAAAAGTTAACAGGCTTGGCTGAAATAGAGCCCAGAGGGCACAACACTGGTCCTGGAGAGAAGGTGGCAGGCAACCCTGAGTCAGAGAGATTGAAAGCAGCAGACTGAAAAATGTCTGGGATGCACAGAGGGAGGTTGTTGGCTCTTCTCAGAGTGATTCCCTAGAAGCAGCAAGCACAGAGAACCCTCTGTGGGGACAAAAGAGCTGGCTGGTGCCATTTGACTTCCTGCCTTTCAGCAAAACCACAGAGCTACCTACATGCCATAAGCAGCACAGCACTGATGCAGGCGGCCTAATGTGTAAAGGGTCCCACACCCGCTGTGTTCTGCCAGTATTACCCTTCTAGGGTACATTTGCCTCAGTCCCAGCATGGTGGGCTCATTCCCCAGAAGACCAGCAAAAGTGACAGCTCACACCACATCTCCCAACCAGAGAGCCCAGCAAGACTTCAGCTGAAGTATTATCAGGTCTCATGTAACAAGCAGACGAAAACACGCCTGGTTAAAACTTGTCACACCCTGGCCTAGGTCGCAATACTCCTCACTGCAGGCAAGGAGAGCCTCTGAAGACAACTGGCTTAAAGCATAGAGCAGCCAAAACACAGCATCAGAGTGCTCTCAGCACACACCAGACACACTCCCTGAAGCACCAGTCACTGGACACTATATGACCGCTTCTTCATAAGGGTATTGCTCTCATGAGAAGGAAACATAATAAGCTTTTCTAATATAGAGAATACAGAGACTTCTTAGACAAAATGCCAAGATGGGGGAATTCATCCTCAGTGAAACAACAAGATAAGGTCATGGCTAGAGATTGAATCAAAACATATAGAAGTAATATGCCTGGCAGAGAATTTAAAGGAACAACCACAAGGATACTTGCTATGCTTGAGGAAAGACTTCAGGGAGGCCCTTACCACACAAATTAAAGTTAAAAAAAAAAGTCAGAGATGAAAAATATGGTAAGTGAGATTTGAAACAATATGGATGCAATGAACCCAAATGGAAGAATCAGAGGAATGAGTAAGTGACACAGAGCATAAATGATGTGAAATAATGAAGCTGAACAAAAGAGAGAAAGAAGAATTATGGAACATGAGAATAGACTTGGGGAATTCACTGGCTACATCAGACATAACAACATTTTTATTATAGGAGTTCCAGAAGAAAAGAGGGAAAGGTGTAGAAAAATTATTTGAGGAAATTCTTAATGTGGGTAAGGAAACAGATGTCCAGATCCAGGAGACACAAAATTCCAGTAAAATCAACCAATGCAGACCAACACCAGGACATATTGCAATCAAATTGGCAAAATATAGTGATAAAGAAAAAATCCTAAAAACAAAAAGATAAAATAAGTCCCTAACTTACCAGGGAAGACCCATAAGTCTAGCTACAGATCTTTCAACAAAAATTTGTCAAGCCAGCAAAATTAACAAGACAAGAAACAACATGTGTTGGAGAGGATGTGGAGAAAGGAGAACCCTCCTACACTGTTGGTGGGAATGCAAGTTGGTGCAGCCACATTGGAAAACAGTGTGGAGGTTTCTCAAGAAATTAAAAATAGAGCTTACCTATGACCCTGCAATTGCACTACTGGGTATTTACCCCAAAGATACAGATGTAGTGAAAAGAAGGGCCATATATACCCCAATGTTTATAGCAACAATGGCCACGGTCACCAAACTGTGGAAAGAACCAAGATGCCCTTCAATGGACAAATGGATAAAGAAGATGTGGTCCCTATACACTATGGAGTATTATGCCTCCATCAGAAAGGATGAATATCCAACTTTTGTAGCAACATGGGCGGGATTGGAAGAGATTATGCTGAGTGAAATAGGTAAAGCAGAGAGAGTCAATTATCATATGGTTTCACTTATTTGTGGAGCATAACAAATAACATGGAGGACAAGGGGAGATGGAGAGGAGAAGGGAGTTGAGGGAAATTGGAAGGGGAGGTGAATCATGAGAGACTATGGACTCTGAAAAATAATCTGAGGGTTTTGAAGGGGCGGGGGGTAGGAGGTTGCGGGAACCAGGTGGTGGGTATTAGAGAGGGCATGGATTGCATGGAGCACTGGGTGTGGTGCAAAAACAATAAATACTGTTACTCTGAAAAACATAAATAAATTAAAAAAAAAACTAATGATGAACTGTACAGTGACTAACATAATAAAAAAAATTTTTTTTTGTCAAGCCAGAAGGGAGTAGCATGATATATTCAATATGCTGAATTGGAAAAATCTACAACCAAGAATACTCTATTCAACAAAGCTGTCATTCAGAAAAAAAGAACAGATAAAGAGCTTCCCAGACAAACAAAAACTTAAGGAGTTCATGACCACTACACCAGCCTTGCAAGAAATGTTAAAAGGGACTCTTTGAGCAGAAAGGAAATACCAAAAGTGACAGACAAGAAAGGAAGAGAGAAAATCTCCAGAAACAATGAAACAAGTAATAAAATTGCACTAAATACATATCTATCAGTAACTACTTTTTGAATGTAAATGGACTAAATGCTCCGATCAAAAGACATGGGGTGGCAGCACCTGGTTGGCTCAGTCAGTGAAACATCTTCCTTTCACTCAGGTCATGATCCCCGGGTCCTGAGATCAAGGCCCACATCAGGTTCCCTGCTCAATGGAAACGCTGCTTCTCCTTCTCTCTCTGCTGCTCCCCCTGCTTCTGCTTACTCTCCCTTGCTCTCTCTCTCTGTCAAACGAATAAATAAAATCTTAAAAAAAAAAAGACATACAGTGTCAGAATGGATTAAAAAAAAAAGACCCATCTATAAAAGACTTATTTTATTTATTTGTTTATTTATTTATATTTAGAGAGAAAGCAGAGGAGATGGGTATAGGGAGAGGGAGATATTTTTTTTTTTTTTTTTTTTTTACTATTTATTTATTTACTTGAAGATAGAAAGAGAGTCAGGTTGGGGAGCAGAAAGAGAAGGAGAGAGAAATCAAAGCAGTCTCCATGCTGAGCATGGAGCCTGATGCAGAGCTTGATCTCACAAACCATCGTATCACAACCTGTTCTGAAACCAAGAGTCAGAGACCTAACCAACTGTGCCACCCAGGTGCTCTGAGAAAGAATCTTAAGGAAGTTCCATAGCTGGTGCACAGCCTGAAGCAGAGTTCCATTTCATGACCCTGAGATCATGACTTGAGCTGAAATCAAGTCAGATGCCTAACCAACTGAGCCACACAGGTGCCTCAAAGACTCATTTTAGACCCAAGTTACCTGCAGATTGAAAGTGAGGGGACAGAGAAATATTTATCATACAAATGACATCAAAACAAAGATGGAGTAGCAGTATTTACATCAAACAAGCTAGATTTTAAACCAGACTATAACAAGAGATGAAGAAAGGCACTATATCATAATAAAGTGGCCTATCCAACAAGAAGATCTAGCAATTATAAATATTTATACCCCTAACATGGGAGCACTCAAATTTCAATGAAACCAGGAGCTGTTAAAAATAATAATAATAATAATAATAATAACAAACATAAAGAACTAATTGGTAATAATAAAATAATAGTATGAGAATTTAACACCCCATTTACAACAATGGAGAGATCATCTAAGCAGAAAATCTTCAAGGAAACAATGGCTTTGAGTGACACACTAGACTAAATGGACTTAACAAATATTTTCAGGACATTTCATCCCAAAGCAGCAGAACACATTTTTTTTCAAGCACAAAAAAGGGTACATGCTCAAGAATAGATCACATACTGAGTCCAAAATCAGGCCTCAATAAATGTGAAAATATTGAGATCATACCACACATATTTTCTTGCCACAATCTTGTGAAAGTTGAAGTTGACCACAGGGAAGAATCTGGAAAGATGACAAATACATGTAGGTTAAAAAACATGCTACTAAATAATGAATGGGTCAACAAGGAAATCAAAGAATAAATAAAAAATACATGGAAACAAATGAAAATGAAAACATGACAGTCCAAAACCTTTGCGATGTTACAAAAACAGTCCTAAGAGGCAGATATAGAGCAATACAGGCCTACCTCAAGAAGCAAGAAAAATCTCAAATGAACAATCTAACCTTACACCAAAAGGAGCTAGAAAAAGAACAAAAAGCTAATCCTAAAACCAGCAGAAGAAGGGAAATAATAAAGATGAGAGCCAAAATATGTGATACAGACACTACAATAAATTTTTAAAAAATATTAATAAAATAAACATATCAATGAAACCAGGAGCTTTTTGTGTTTTTATGAAAAAAAAATCAATGAAATTAATTTACCTCTAGCTAGACTAATCAAGAAAAGGAGAAATGATTCAAATAATTAAATCACAAATGAGAGAGGAGAAATAATTAACAGAACAGAAATACAATCATAAAATAATATTATGAAAAACAATATACCAACAAATTAAATATAGAAGAAATAGATAAATTCCTAAAAACATATAAACTACCAAAATTAAAAGAGGAGGAAATAGAAAATTTGAACAGACCAATAACCAGCAAAGAATTAAATCAGTTAAAAAATAAAAACAAAACTCCTAATAAGCAAAAGTCCAGGATAAGATGTCTTCAAAGGCAAATTCTACCAAGCATTTAAAGAAGAGTTAATACCTATTCTTCTCAAATTTTTCAAAAAATAAAAATCTAAAAAAAAAAAAAAACAAAAACAAAAAACCAAAAACCAAAAACAAAAAAAACTAAAAGGAAACCTATGGAATGGAATGGGAGAAGATATTTGCAAATGACATATCTGTTAAGGGATTAATACCAAATTATATAAAGATTTTACCAAATTCAACATACAGAAAAATTAATAATCCACTTAAAAAATGGGCAGAAGACATGAATAGACTTTTTTTTTTCCCAAAAGAAGGCATATAGATGGCTAACAGACATATGAAAAGATGCACAGCATCACTCATCATTAGGGAAATACAAATTAAAACAACAATGAGATATCACCTCACAGGAAATGAAAGGTATTGACAAGACTGCAGAGAAAGGGGAATCCTCCTGCACTGTTGGTGGGAATGCAATTGTTTTCCAAAATGGCTGCACCATTTTGGAAAACAGGATGAGTTTCCACCAAAATCTAAAAGTGGAACTATTCTACAACCCAGTAATTTTTCTGGAAGATATATACCCAAAGAATACAAAAATACTAATTTGAAGGGATACATGTACCCTGATGTTCATTAGCAGCATTATTAACAATAGCTAAATTATGGAAAGAGCCCAAAAGTCCATTGAAGAAGATGAATGGATAAAGAAAAGCAGTCACACACACACACACTGAAATATTACTCAGCCATAAGACAAAGTAAAATCTTGTCATTTGCAACCATGTGGTTGGAGCTAGAGAGTATAATGCTAAGTGAAATAAGTCAGGCAAAGAGAGATGAATACCAGATTATTTCACTTATATGTGGAATTTTAAAAACAAAACAAACAAACATTGGGAGTGGGGGAGAAGGGAAAACAAAGAAACTTTTTAAAATTATTTTTATTTATTTATTTATTTATTTTTAAGTTATTTATTTTAATTTTTAAAATATTTTTATTAACATATAATGTATTATTTGCCCCAGGGGTACAGGTTTGTGAATCATCAGACTTACACATTTCACAACATTCACCATAACCCATACCCTTCTCAATTTGAATAACCCAAATACCCTATCCCTACACCCTCACCCCCCAGCAATCCTCAGTTTATTTTGTGAGATTAAGAGTCTCTTACAGTTTGTCCTCCCAATCTCATCTTGCTTCATTTTTCCTTCCTTACACCCCAAAACGCACTGCCCTGCCTCTCAAATTCCTGATCAGTGAGATCACAAAATAACTGTCTTTCTCTAATTGACTTACTTCACTCACTTCATGGAACCTCTAGTTCCATCCACATTGTTGCAAATGGAAAGATTTCATTTCTTTTGATGCCTGCATAGTATTCCATTGTGTGTGTGTGCGTGTGTGTGTGTGTGTGTGTGTGTGTGTGTGTGTATCACCTCTTCTTTATCCATTCATCTATTGATGGACATCTAGGTTCTTTCCATAGTTTGGCTATTGTGGACATTGCTGCTATAAACATTTGGGTATATGTGCCCCTTTGAATCACTACATTTGTATCTTTAGGATAAATACCTAGTAGTGCAATTGCTGGGTCCTAGGATAACTCTATTTTCAACTTTTTGAGGAGCCTCCATGCTGTTTTCCAGAGTGGCTGCACCAGTTTGCATTCCAGCAAAGAGTGTAGGAGTATTCCCCTTTCTCTGCATCCTCACCAACATCTGTCCTTTGCTGACTTGTTAATTTTAGCCATTCTGACTGGTGTGAAGTAGTATCTCACGGTGGTTTTGATTTTATTTCCCTGATGCTGAATGATGTTGAGCACTTTTTCATGTGTCTGTTGGCCATTTGGATTTCTTATTTGCAGAAATGTTTCTTCATGTCTTCTGCCCATTTCTTTTTCTTTTTTTTTTTTTTAAGATATTATTTATTTATTTGATAGAGATCACAAGTAGGCGAGGGGTGGAAAGCAGGCTCCCCACTGAACAGAGAGCCCAATGCAGGGCTCAATCCCAGGACTCTGGGATCATGATCTAAGCTGAGGACAGAGGCTTTAACCCACTGAGCCACCCAGGTGCCCAAGCCCATTTCTTAATTGGATTATTTGTTCTTTGGGTATTGAGTTTGACAAGTTCTTCATAGATTTCAGATGCTAGCCCCTTATTTGATATGTCATTTGTGAATATCTTCTCCCATTCTGTCAGTTGTCTTTTGGTTTTGTTGACTGTTTCCGTTGCTATGCAAAAGCTTTTGATCTTGCTGAAGTCCCAGTAGTTCATTTTTTCCCTTGCTTTCCTTGACTTTGGCTATCTTTCTAGGAAGAAGTTGTAGTAGCTGAGGTCGAAGAGGTTGCTGCCTGTGTTCACCTCAAGGATTTTGATGGATTCCTGTCTCACATTGGGGTCTTTCATCCATTTTGAGTCTATTTTTGTATGTGGTATAAGGAAGTGGTCCAATTTCATTTTTCTGCATGTGGCTGTCCAATCTTCCCAACCCCATTTGTTGAAGACAAACCTCATGTCTTTTTTCCACTGGACATTGTTTACTGCTTTGTTGAAGATTAGTTGGCCATAGAGTTGAGAGTCTATTTCTGGTCTCTCTATTCTGTTCCATTGATCTATGTGTCTGTTTTTGTGCCAGTACCATACTATTTTGATGACTGTAGCTTTGTAATAGAGCTTGAAGTCTGGAATTGTGATGCCTCCAACTTTGGCTTTCTTTTTCAACATTCCTCTGGCTATTTAGGTCTTTTCTGGTTCCATATAAATGTCAGGATTATTTGCTCCATTTATTTGAAAAAAAAAAAGGTGGTATTTTGATAGCGATTGCATTAAATGTGTAGATTGCTTTAGGTAGCATAGACTTTTCGCAGTATTTGTTCTTCCAATCCATAAACATGGAATATTTTTCCATTTCTTTGTATCTTCCTCAATTTCTTTCATGAATACTTTATAGTTTTCTGAGTGCAGGTTCTTTACCTCTTTGGTTAGGTTTGTTCCTAGGTATCTTATGGTTTTGGGTGCAATTGTAAATTGATCAACTCCTTAATTTCTCTTTCTTCTGTCTTGCTGTTGATATATAGAAATGCAACTTATTTCTGAGCATTAATTTTATATCCTGACACTTTACTGAATTCCTGTGTGAGTTCTAATAGCTTTGGAGTGGAGGCTTTTGGGTTTTCTACATAAAGTATCGTATCATCTGCAAAGAGTGAGAGTTTGACTTCTTCTTTACTGATTTGGATCCCTTTTATTTCTTTTTGTTGTCTGATTGCTGAGGCTAGGAATTCTAGTACTATGTTGAATAGCAGTGGTGATAGTGGACATCCCTGCCATCTTCCTGAACATAGGGGAAAAGCTCTCAGTTTTCCCCATTGAGAATGATACTCACTGTGGGTTTTTCATGGATGGCTTTGATGGTATTGAGGTATGTACCCTCTATCCCTATACTTTTAAGAGTTTTGATCAAGAAAGGATGTTGTACTTTGGCAGATGCTTTTTCAGCATCTATTGAGAATATCATATGATTCTTATTTTTTCCTTTATTAATGTATTGCTTCACATTGATTGACTTGCAGATGTTGAGCCATCCTTGCAGCCCAGGAATAAATCCCACCTGATTGTTCTGAATAATCCTTTTAATGTACTGTTGGATCGTACTGGCTAGTATATTGGTGAGAATTTTTGCATCTGTGCCCTTCAAGGATATTGGTCTGTAATTCTCCTTTTTGATGGTGTCTTTGGTTTTAGGACCAAGTTAATGCTGGCCTCATAAAATGAGTTTGGAAGTTTCCCTTCCGTTTCTATTTTTTGGAACAGTTTCAGGAGAATAGGTATTAATTCTTCTTTAAATGTTTTGTAGAATTCCCCTGGGAAGCCGTTGGCCCTGGGCTCTTGTTTGCTAGGAGATTTTTGATGACTGCTTCAATCTCCTTACTGGTTATGGGTCTGTTAAGGTTTTCTATTTCTTCCTGGTTCAGTTTTGGTAATTTATATGTCTCTAGCGATGCATCCATTTCTTCCAGATTGTCAAATTTGCGTGTAGTTGCTCATAATATGTTCTCCAAGAAACAGACTCTTAACTACAGAGAACAAACTATTGGTTACCAGAGGGGAGGTGGGTGAAGAAATGGGTTAAATAGGTGATGGGGATTAAGGAGGGCATTTGTGATGAGCACCAGGTGTTGTATGTAAATGTTGAATCACTAAATTGTAACTCTGAAACTAATATTGTATTGTATGCTAACTGGAATTTAAATAAAACTTGAAAAAAAAATAAAAATTTTGTTTTTTACACCAGACACCAGCTTTCTTTTGTTTACTCTTGCATGATGTATTTTTTTAACCTATTATTTTCAGTCAGCCTGTGCTCTGTGTTTAAAATATATTTCTTATAAATAGCATGCGGTCATTGTTGGGCTTCTTTGTTTTTTGTTTTTGTTTTTTTAAATTATTTTTTTAAATTAAGTTTGCCAATCTTTGCCTTTTAATTGAAGAGTTTAGCTCATTTTTATTTAATATAATTATTGATATGATTTAAATTTCCACTTACTCTATTTACTTTTTTGTTTTTGTTTTTGTTTTTGTTTGGAAGGGGAGAGTAAATCATTGTCTTAGTATTCCTTTTTGCCCTCTGAACTGGCTTTTTAATTAAACTAGCTTACACTGTTTTTTTTAATAGTTGGTCTAGAGATTATAATAAACATCTTTAAATATTCACAGTTTACCTTCAAATAATATTATAGAGTTTTACTTCATGTGATCTGAAAGAGTATGATGTCATTTTCAGCCCTTCTCATCTGTTATGTTCTAGTTGTTTCATATTTGACTTCTACATATTATACACATCATAATATATTATTATTTTATTCTACATAGTTAACAGTATTTCACATTTAAAACCACATGTCAAAATAAGAAACTTTTCTAAAAACTATTTTTATATTTGCCCAGATATTTATCTTTTCTCATGTTCTTCATTTCCTCCTGCTGATAGAGAGTTCCATCTGGTATTTAATTTTTTTTAGCCTGAATAATTTCAGTTAGCATTTGAAAAGTTTTTATAGTGCAGGTCAGCTGGAAACAAATTCTATCCAATTTTGTCTGTCTGAAAATGTTTTTATTTTGAAAGATATTTTTGCTGACTATAGAACCCAATGTAAATATTTATGTTTTGTTCAAGTGTGACACTTTAAAGATTTCTAGTGAGAAGTCAGAAGCCATTTATACTTCTGCTATTCTCTATGCAATATGTCTTTCTCCTTGTATGTATTAAAACTAAGTTAATTTTGATACAATTTACATAAATTAATAAAATTCACATGTTATGGGAATACATTGATGACATATGTAAATATGTACACATACATGTATATTTTTAAAATATGTATATTTATTTATTTGAGAGAGAAAGCACAAGTGAGGGGAAGAAGAGAATGGGAAGGAGAGGGACAAGTAACCTCTGCACCCAGTACAAAGCTAGTACAAAGCTTGACATGGGTCTCAATCCCAGGACCAAAGATCATGACCTGAGACAAAACCAAGAGTCTGATCCCTAACAGACTGAGTCACACAGGTGTCCCATATATTTGTATAAGTGTATAATCACCCTCATTATCATGATAAAGAATGTCTCCATCACTCCAGAAAGTTTTCTCTTCCAAATTCCTATGTTTTTGCTAAGTAGTCTGCTATATTTGTTTTGTTTTGCTGTATGCAATGAGTTGCTTTTCTTTGTTTACATTCAAAGTTTCCCCTTTATCTCTGATTTATACTAGTTTGAATACAAGATTACTACGTGTGCTTTCCTTGTTTCTACTATCATCGAGGTTTGCTAACTTCTTTTGAGTTGATTGGATGATTTATCTTGGACTTATAAGTTATATTTTTCAGCAAACAGGAAATTTTGGCCATCATTATTTCAAAATATTTTCTATTCAATTCTCCTTTATTTCATTTTATGAGATTCCAATTACTCATATGGTACACTATTTGTTATGGTCTTATGGGTAACTGAAATTCTGTTCCTTTTGTTTTCTATTATTTTTTTTCCTTTGTTCTTTGACTAGGAATTTTCTATTGACTTATCATCAAGTTTACTTACACAGTATTTTGCCACCTCCAATCTGCTCTTAAGTTCAAGAATTCAAGAGTGAAAATTTCACTTCAGATACTGTAAATTTTAGGTCTAGAATTTCCATTTAGTTTTTCTTTTAAGGTTCCATTTCTCTGCCAATATTCCCCATTTGTTCATTCATTACAGCTGTATTTTCCTTTAAATACTTGAACATATTTATAATATAGTATCTGTTTGAAAGTTCTTGTCTGTTAATTCTAACATTGGATCATCTTGTAGTCTGTATTGTTTTTTCTAAACAATTGATCACATTTTTATTTCTTCATGTCTCATTATTTTTTATATTGTACTGGACAGTTTCTTAATATGTTGTGGAGACACTGAATGCTCTCATCTTCCAATGAAACATAATGATTTTTTTCCCTAGCAGTTGAAAGTAAAATTCTTGTGTCAAAATTCAAACTCCTTTTTCCTGTCTTTGGCAATAGGTGAAATCTCTGCTTAGTTCTTTCATCCTACTGGTTTTTGCCTTCCTTTTGGTTGTCTGGATTCCATCCTGCATTTATGTAGTTCAGGGGTCAGTCAAGGATTTGGGTGGAGTAATATGTAGGTTTTGTAGTTCTCCCTCTCTGGATCCTTCTTTCACAGAATTTCCCTATTCCTTTTACAGGCAGGGCAGTAGCATTCAAACTCCTAACCCTTTCTCTCCAAATAGTGGCTCTATGCCCAAATTCCAGCTGCAGTATGGTGTGCAAACTGGAAAATTTCTTCAGACAAAAAAGGGACATTAATGCAAACTTCATCCTCTTTTAAGGATAGACTCCCCTCCAGTTTGTCTATTTTTTGTCATTCCTCAGTACGTTCTACTGTTTTTTTCTTATTGTGTTCCATGTTTATAATTGTAACCTGTTAGAGGTCCAGATTGATAAAATCTATTCCATCATTACTGGAAGCAGATTTCCCTTCATTCTTATTTTGATTTGTTATGACATAATATGATTATAATTGCTTCAAGTACTTCATAAGAGAAAATGCATATTTTTATGAAATCAAATATTACTAGTGTAGGGACTCAGAGACCACTTTATTAACCTTGCAGCAATTAACTTCAGTTATCAATTGCAATGAGTTAATTTGTAGAAGAGGGGTGGGAATGGAGTTGACCTGCCTTCCCAACAGGAGGAACAGCACATGCCAAAGCTTTGGTGAGAAGAACTCTTGTGTTCTCAGGATTCATGTGAAAATGTCAGTGTGGCAAGAGCAAAAAAAGTGAGGAAAAACTTTGACTGTAGGAATTAGCAGTGGCCAGATCATGTAGAGCCTTATAAACTATGGTAAGTATTTTGATTTTCAGCTTGAGAAAAATGGAGAACTATAAAAGGATTTTTTAACAAAGAAAAGAGATGATAGTACTATTTTGTGAAGACTATCTCCTTCTATAAGAGGAAGAGTGTTTATAGAAAGGGATAAAAATAAAGGAAGGAGACCAGTCATGGGTTATTCTAGTAATGGTACAAATGAGAATTGATAGTAGCTTAGACTACTAAGTACTTATATTGAAAAACAGAGGACAGATTTAAGGAATGATTAGGTGATAAAGGTAGAACTGGATAGAAATGGGTGTAGAAAGGAGAAAAGTGTTTCCCTTCACGTGGAGAGGAATCTGTGTCCGTTTTATTTAATGAAATAATTCTAAACATATAAAACTATGTCTGGCACACAAGAAGTCAAATTAATTGACTTCTTTATTTATTCTGTATAACTGAATGAGTGACATCACTTTTCTTCAAGATAAGGAACACTGTTAAACACTGATAAAACAGGGCTTGGGATTTTGGGGTTTCTTTGTTTGCTTTAAGTTATTGTGGTTTTGTTTTAACCTGGTTGGAAAAAACATTAGCTCAATGTTAGGGATGATGATCTTGGAATAACTTTGATATACCCAAGTAGAAATATCAAGTCGGCAGCTAGATTAAGATTCTAGAGTACAGAAGAAAGCTCTGGGTTAATGTACTATGAATCATCTTATTCAGTGGTAACTGAATCCATGGGTAAAAATTAGATTACTTAAATTGCAAGTTTGGAGTTGGGAAAAAAAAAAAGACTACTTCATGTTAAGTCATATTTTAATTCAAAATTTACATATTGTAAAGAAGAAAGAACCAAGAAGAATAAGAATAAAGGATCATAGAGGTAGGAAAAACAAAGAAACTACAACAACAAAAACAAAAAAACAAACAAAAAACCCAAGAGAATATGGTATTCCAAAGGCCAAAGAACAATGTTTCTACCAGAATGGTTGCTCCTTAGAAGCAAATAAATTAAAGACTGCAAAATATTTATTAGGTTTGGTTATATGGAAGTTGTTGTCAGTAAAAGTCACACCTTTGTGCCCCTATTTCTTCAATTTTTCTCATAGCAGTTTATTTTCCAAGAAGGAACCATGGGTACAGATAAAATAAACACATAGGATACATTTTTTTTAAGACTCTATCTTTGAGGGTAGTTTTATGTTTATTTATTGGTACAGCCTCCTGCTCAGAGATTCTTTTTTGGTATGCCTTGCAACTTTTCTTTATATACCGACATGATGTACCAAGTAAAAGGAATTGCTGTAAATAAGTCTTTAGTAAACTGGTGGTGAGTTGTGGGAGGAGGGGAAGTGTTCTACAGTCTTATGATGAGGTATCATTCTTTTAGCTACCTGGTTATAAGTGTTACTCTACAAGTGTTTCTCAGTGTTTTCCTTTGCCTGAAGTAGATTAGAGTAGGCTTGAGTTAGTTGTTTTCATCCCCAGGTCAGTAGATTCTGATAATGCCCCAGTAGGTTAGGCTCTGGTTTACTAATTCCCCACTGAAGGCAGGCCTTGTTAAGAAGGACAGAGTGCTCTGGCATATTGCAAAATGGCTCCTTTCCTCTTCCCCCTGAGAGAAGCCCCAAGGAATGTTTTTCCTATTTTATTATAAGAACCAGATCAAACTTCTGGAGGTAAATCTCACAACATTGTGTTGACTCACCTAACTGTGCCCCACCCCCTGGAGTTTTTAACTCAAGAATTGTCTGCGCGGAGACAACTCAGGGCTGTCAGAGCCTTCAACAACTCATCAGTCACAGTTCAGGTCTCCCACACTGGCACTGGTTCTGTGAACAGTCTGCATTTATGAGCCTCTGCTCTGGTGAGCTGCAACTCCCCGTTTACACCTGTCAATCTCTCCAATCTTTGGGGCTGTAGGTTTCCCTGAGTCCTTGCCTGTTTTATGGATCTAAGAAGAGTTGTTGATTTTTCAATCTGTTCGTCTTTTTACTTGTTTTGGGGGTAGAGGGGTGACTTCTAAGCTAACCTTAAAGCCATTTAGATGATAAGATTTAAGGCAAGATATTCAAATATACTCCAGTCCTTGATGTAACAGTGAGGCTATAATTGATATTTATCATCATTTTCCTTCTCTCCAACTATTCATTCTAGGGTTTCATTTTCCTTGGTTAGCATGTTGGCTAGTCTGAGTTGCTTTCCTGGTCTACACCTTTATTTGCCTTCTTCAGCTGTGTTTACTGCTGTCATCCAGTAATTATTACTGGTTATAGAAACAACATGGCAGTTCCAAATATACACCTCCTTGCTTGTGTTAGGTGACAGGAAACATCAACTTCTGATAATCTTGGATTATTACATTCTTTTTTATCAATTTCTTACTTTACCTTTTGAACCAATGATGAAAGGAGCCAAATGAAAGCAGTAGATGCAATTTGAAGTTCATGAGAAATCTTACTGTGGCCCTGGTAAAAGTGTTTACTCCTCTAGGAACCGTGGAGTCTAATTTGGCAATGCCGAAGAGTGCAGTGATGAGCAGGATCAATTATGCAATTGAGGTCAGGGAGAAAAGGAGAGAATGGTGGATCTTGTTTTCCCCAATATATGTCTTAAGTCCCAGATAGAGCACTATGCATCAAGTTTTCCTCTTGAAGAAAGAAAGAAAGAAAGAAAGAAAGAAAGAAAGAAAGAAAGAGTACACTATTTTAACTTCCAATTGCATGTACTTTTGTGGCTTCTTTCCTTTTCTTTAGGATTGGAAATCCGAATGAATCTAGTATATATTTTTTCCACCCAAGAAAAGGGCAGGGAACAATATAATATAGGGTGTGTGTGTGTGTGTGTGTGTGTGTGTATCCATCTGTCTAAAAGTTAAGTCATGGGAAGTATCATATTCTCTAAATATTGTGTATCTAGTTATTTCTACCATATTTCAACTTAAAATGTCCTGCAATTCTGTTTTAATCTTCTTTCCCTCTCCACACCCCCATAGCACATATTTGAGATACCATAGTCTAAACTTGCAACCCACCCTTACTATTTAAGGAATCCCCCCCAACACATCTGTGCATTTAGCTTAAGACTAGCTGAAGGGTTTTTTGTTGGTGTGTGCTGTGTGGGTTTCCCAACTGGAGTCCTAATTTGCAACACCTACAGCTTGCTCAGCTCATTCTGATGCTAGGGTGGTTTCCTTCTGTGAATAAATGTCAGTGAGGTGCTCTAGGCAAAGCTATTACCCTCACAGAGCCTATGAATTTAGTTTGTTCCAGGAATAGACTCCCTATTCCAATATGCAAGTGAACATTTAGAGTAGGTATATTAGCTAAGCCAGCTTTAGGAGATTAAAAGGAATGACTCTTGCTGCTGAAGGCTAAAGGACATGCTTTGCTGTACATCATAATGCTTCATCCAAACCAATTATACGCAAACATTTTTTGAGTGCCTACTATAGGCCAAGCACATTTCATATTCTACAAATGCTCATGAGGTCTACTGTGAGCAAGTAAGTCTGCTAGGAATAAGCATAAGGATGTAAAAACTAGTAAGAGTAATAGGACAAGCTTAATAATTTCAAAAAATAAGACAGAGGAAAATAAGATTGTGCTGATGACAGCAAAATGTTGGAGCATGTAATACCAGCCTTCGTCTCCCCACACCAAAAGGAAAAAAAAAAAAAATGGACACCTACTTACAAGTGCAGATAGCCTTGGGAGGGCCAATTAAAAACCGGCAGAACGTACTGAGCAACCAAAACAAAACAAGAAATAGAGAATAACCGCAAAGAAAGGATTGCTGTGGAGATCAGCATAGCTAAGACACCTATACCTGGCTAGGAACAAAGAAGGCAGCAGATGGTACCATGACCCTTAGTGGTCTCCTCTGTGGGGACCACAGCTGTCTTTGCCATCAGATACCTCAACAGCCCCTGTAACAGCCATGGAATCCTTGCAGCTTTCATAATGGAGAGTCCAGTACTGTTCATCAGCACGGAACCTAGTGACCTGCTCAACAGGGGACATCAGCAGATTTTGTCCCCAAGGTAAGCAACAGCCATCTATACCTGAGACCCCCTACTCTCACTGCAAGAAGGTGATGATTTTGTGGCCCCAAGAAGAAGCCACTGTTGCCTACCATGGGACTGGGATCCCATTGACACCAACCCCAATACTTCCTGGACTCGAGAGCTATGACCACTCCATTCAAACCTGTATTCCAGATCCTGGCTCTAGAATTACACTTTCTCTGCACATACACTACTCCAGATGCTGGCTTCACAGTTATACCATGAGTGCCCACACCTGGGACATCACTAGAGCAGTAGTGTAGTAGTTATAGAACACCATCAAGAAGATGAAACACACACCAGAGGAATACCAGAAGGAGGAAATAAAAAAAGAGAGAGAAGAAAACTTCTTTAAGAAATGATGTGGCTAAAAGCTTCCCAAACTGGAGAGAGATATAGATATCCAGGTATAAGGAGCCCAAAGGTCTCCAAACAGGTTCAACCCAAAGAAAATGTCACCAAGTTACATTATAATCAAGCTATCAAAAATCAAAGACAAAGGGAGAATTTTGAAAGGAGCAAGAGAAAAAACAATCAACACATACAAGGGAACCTCCATAAGACTATCAGCAAATTTATCAGCAGAAACCATATGTGCCAAAAGAGAATGAATGATATATTCAAAGTGTTAAAAACAACAACAAAGCTGACCCTCAAGATTTATATACCCAACAAAGCTGTCTTTTAGTGAAGGAGAAATAAAGGCATTCCAGGACAAGCAAATCCAAAAGAGTTCATCACCACTAGACCTGCCTTATAAAAAATGCTAAAGGAAGCTCTTCAAGTTGAAACAAAAAGAAACTAATTAATAAATGAAAGTATAAAAGTAAAAAACTCACTGATAAAAGTTAGTATATAGTCAAATTCAGAATACTCTCTCTAATACTCTAATTGTGGAGTGTCAGTCATTGAACTCTGGTATGAAGAATAGTAATAATATATTAACAACTATAGGTATGATAATTTGTTAATGGGTACATAATATAAAAACAGGTAAATTATGACATCAAAATCAAAATGGTAGAGAAAAGGGATACATTTTTGTATGCAATTAAAATTAAGTCGTTATCAGCTTAAAATAGACAGTTATATCTTATTTATACCTCATGGTAACTACAAAGTAAAAAGTTATAATTACACAGAAGATAAAGAGAAAACAACCAAAAAATACCACTGAAGACATAATCAAACTAAATAAGATAGCAAGAGATGAAGGAAACAAAAGAATCACAACCAGAATCATAAAATACTAATATTAGTATCACAAAATACTAATAGTAAGTACTTACCTACCAATAATCTTTCTTTTTTAAAGATCTTATTTATTCATTCATTCAAGAGAGAGAGCACAGACCAGAGTGAGGGGCAGAAGGAGAAGAAGATGGAGACTCTCATGGAGCAGGGAGCCTGATGTGAGGCTTGATCACTGGACCCTGGGATCATGACCTGAGCCTAAAGGAGATGCTTAATTGACTGAGCCACCCAGGCGCCCCTAAAATGTAAGTGGATTAATATCTCTAATAAAAAGACAGAAGGTGTTTAAATGGATACCACAACAAGATCCAATAATATACTGCCTACAGGAAACTCACTCCAACTTTAAGGGCACACATAGGGATAGAAAAAAAAGGATGTTATTACAGAAGAATGAAACTGGACCATTTTCTTACACCACACACAAAAATAGACTCAAAATGGATGAAAAACCTCAATGTGAGACAGGAATCCATCAAAAGCCTTGAGGTGAACACTGGCAGCAATGGAAACAGCCAACAAAACCAAAAGACAACCAACAGAATGGGAGAAGATAGTCACATATGACATATCAGATAAAGGGCTACTATCCAAAGTCTATGAAGAACTTGTCAAACTCAACACCCGAAGCACAAAAAATCCAATTAAGAAATGAGCAGAAGACATAAAGAGACATTTCTGCAAAGAGGACATCCAAATGGCCAACAGACACATGAAAAAGTGCTCAACATCATTCAGCATCAGGGAAATACAAATCAAAACCACCGTGAGATACTACTTCACACCAGTCAGAATGGCTAAAATTAACAAGTCAGCAAAGGACAGATATTGGTGAGGATGCAGAGAATGGGGGAATACTCTTACGCTCTTGGCTGGAATGCAAACTGGTGCAGCCACTCTGGAAAACAGCATGGAGGCTCCTCAAAAAGTTGAAAATAGAGTTATCCTAGGACCCAGCAATTGCACTGCTAAATCCTTATCCTAAAGATACAAACGTAGTGATCCAAAGGGGCACATACACCCAAATGTTTATAGCAGCAATGTCCACAATAGCCAAACTATGGAAAGAACCTAGATGTCCATCAATAGATGAATGGATAAAGAAGAGGTGATACACACACACACACACACACACACACACACACAATGGAATACTATGCAGCCATTAAAAAAAACCCCAAATCATGCCATTTGCAATGACGTGGATGGAACTAGAGGGTATCATGCTAAGTGAAATCAGTTGATCAGAGAAAGACAATTATCATATGATCTCTCTCACATGATGAATTTGAAAGGCATGGCAGGGGGTCATGGGGGCTGGGGGGGAAATGAAATGAAACATGATGGGATTGGCAGGGAGAAAAACCATAAGAGACCTTTAATCTCAGGAAACAAACTGAGGGTTGCTGGGGGTTGGAGGGTAGGGAGGGCGGCTGTGTTATGGACACTGGGGAGGGTAAGTGCTATGAAATGTGTAATACTGATGATTACAGGATTACACAGGATTACAGGATTATACAGGATTCACAGATCTGTACCCCTGAGGCAAATAATACATTATATGTTAATAAAAAAAAAGAAAGAAAGAAAGAAAGAGAAAGAAAGCAAGCAAGCAAGCAAGCAAAAAGATGTTTCAGGCAAATCCTAACCAAAAGAGACCAGGAATGGATATAACTATCCCAGACAAGACTTGTTTCAAAAATTGTAATGAGGGACAAAGAAGATAATATGAAGAAGGTAATTATGTAATTATAAAGAGATCAATTCATTAAAAGAATATAACAATTATATATGCACTGAACATCAGAGCACCTAAATATATAAATCAAATATTAATAGAACTGAAGAGAGAAATAGATAGCAGTACAATAATAGTAGGGGAGTTCAATACCAAAATTTCAACAATAGATTTATCATCCATATAGAAAATGAATAAGGAAATACTAGATTTGACATTTTAGACTTGCACTCTAGACCAAATGGACCTAAGCAACATATACAGGACATTCCATCCAACAGCAGCAGACTATATGTTCTTCTCAAGTGTACTCAGAACATTCTCCAGGATTGATCATGTTAGGCCACAAAACAAGTTTGGATATATTAAAGAAGATTGAAGTCATATAAGCATCTTTTCTGATCACAGTGTTAGGAATCTAGAAATCAACAATGGAAAGAAAACTGAAAATTGAACAAATATGTGGAAATTACCACACAACTCCTGAACAACCAAGAAGTCAAAGAAGAAATCAAATAAGAGAAATCAAAAGCTTGAAACAAATGAAAGTGGAAACACAACATACCAAAACTATGACATTCAGTAATAGCAGTGCTAAGAGGGAACTTTATAGCAATAAACTCCTATATTGGGACACCTCGGTGGCTCAGGCGGTTGGGCGGCTGCCTTTGACTCAGGTCATGATCCCAGGGTTCTGGGATCGAGCCCGGCATTGGGGTCCCTGCTCAGCAGAGAGCCTGCTTATCTCTCTCCCTCTGCCTGCTGCTCTGCTTACTTGTACTTTCTATGTCTGTGTCAAATAAATAAAAAAAGCCTTAAAAAAATAAACTCCTACTTTAAGAAAAAGAAAAATCTCAAACAAACAATCTAAACTCCATGTAATAGAAGTAGAGAAGGAGGAACAAGCCAAGCCTAAAATTAGTAGCAGAAAACAGTAACACAGACCAGATTCAAAATAAATGAAATAAAGACGGAATAACGAGAAAAGATTGAGGAAACTTGAATCGGTTTCTTGAAAAGATAAACAAAGGAGATAAACCTTTCACTAAACTAACCAAGAAAAAAATGAGACAAGAATCAAATAAACAAGAGGCACTGTAGCTGATATTACGGAAATACAAAGAATCATAAGAGACTACTGTAAATAATTCTAATCAACAAATTGGTGACTTAGAAGAAATAAGAAAAATTCCTAGAAACATACAACCTACCAGGACTGAGTCATGAAAAAATATAAAATCTGAACAGACCGATAATGAGTAATGGGGGTTAATCAGTAAATGTGACACACATGTATTAAAAAGGAAGTTTAAAAGTCCTATGATCATTTCAACAGGAACATTGGAAGTAAATTCAATATGCTTTTATAGGAAACACTCCCAACAAATTAGGTATAGAAGAGATGTATTCAAACATAATAAAGGCTATCCATAACAAGCCCAAAGCTAACAATATATTCATTTGTGAAAAGCTAAAATATTTTTCTTTAAGGTCAAAAAGAAGACAAAAGTTATCCACTCTGATCACTTCTATGCAACATGGTACTGGAAGTCCTAACCAGAGCAATGAGCCAAGAAAAGAAAATAAAAGGCTGCCAAAACAGAAAGATGTGCAATTGCTTCTGTTTGTCAATGACATGATCTTGTATATAGAAAACCCTAAAGAATCTATCAATAAACTGCTGATATTAATAAATAAATTCATAAAAATTGCAGGATATAAAATCAACATGCAAAAACCAGATGCTTTTCTATACACTAACAATAAACTATCTAAAAAAATTTAAATAAAATAATCCTATTTACAATAGCATCAAAAAGAGTAAAATACTCAGGAATACATTTAACCATGTAGGTGAAAGATCTGTACACTAAACCTATGACACACTGATGGAAAAAAATGGAAGATAACACAAATAAATGGAAAAAAAAATCCTGGAGCATAGTCTGGAAGAGTTAATATTGTGAAAATGTCTGTACAACCCAAAGCACTTTACAGATTTTATGCAATCGCTATCAAAATTCCAATGCCAGTTTTCACAGAAACAAATTTTAAAAAATCCTGAAAATCATATGGGACCACCAAGATTTCTAACAGAAAAGTCAGTCTTGAGCAGGAAGAGTAAAACTAACAGACATCAAACTTCCTGATTTCAAGTTACGTAGTTATATTGATCAAAACTGTATGATACTGGTGTAAAAGAACAGACCTGTAGACCAATGGTATATAATAACCTACAAATAAATCCATGCATACATAATCAACTAATATTTGACAAGGGAGCCAAGAATATGCAATGAGGGAAAGTTAGTCTCTTCAATAAATGGTTTGGTGAAAAATCCAAATGCTGGACCCTTATTTTACATCACACATAAAATTGATTCTAAATGGATTAAAGACTTAAGAGTAAGACCCGAAATCATAAAACTCCTGGGAAAATTGTCCTTGATATTGGTCTTAGCAATACTTTTTTTTGTTTCTGATACCAAAAGCACATGCAACAAAAGGATAAACAAGTGAACCTATATCAAACTAAAAAGTTTCTGCACAGCAAAAGAAACAGTCACGGAGTGAAAAGATAAGCTATGGAATAAAAATATTTCCAAACTGTAATCTGAAAGGGGGCAAATATCCAAATTATGTAAAGAACTCAGACAATTCAGTAACAAAAAATAAAAAATAAACAAACAAAAAAACCCCCAATAACCCAATTAAAAAATGAGCAAATAATCCAAATACAGATTTTTCCAAAGAATATATGCAAATGGCCAACAGACACATAAAAAAAAATTCATATGAAATGTTGTACGAGGTACCTGTGTGGCTCAATGTGTTAAGCGTCTGCTTTTGGCTCAGCTCGTGGTCTCAGGGTCCTGGGATCAAGCTCCACACTGGGCTCTCTGAGCGTCAGGGTGCCTGCTTCCCTGTCTCTCTCTGCCTGCTGTTCTGCCTACTTGTGATCTCTCTCCCTCTGTCAAATAAATTTAAAAAAAATCTTAAAAAAAAATGTTGGTCAAAGGTACAAATGTTTGGTTATAAAATAAATAAAGTATGGAGGTCTGATATATAGTATGATGATTATAATTAATAACAGTGTACCTTACACTTGAAATTTGTCAAAAGAGTAAAAAATCCCAAGTGTTTTCACAACACACACATGCAAAGAGTAACTATGTGAGGTGACAGATACATTCATTGGTCTGATTATGGTGATCATTTCACATTATACACACATATCAAAACATAATGTACATCTTTAGTATGTATAATTGGTATTTGCCAGTCATACGTCTAAAAAACTTGAAAAAAGGAGATAAATTAGGATGCATTCCAACAAAGAGTTATGGGTTTTAAATACGATGTAAATGTGAAATCTTTTTCAAACTCTCAAGTACTGGGACACCTGGGTGGCTCAGTCTGTTAAGCGTCTGCCTTCTGCTTAGGTCGTGATTCCAGGGTCCTGAGATCTAGCCCTGAGAAGGCGGGGAATCTGCTTCTCCCTCTTTCCCGACCCGCATTTGCACACGTGTGCACTCTCTCTCTCAAATAAATAAATAAGATATTTTTAAAAATCTCTACAGTATTGTAAAATATATATATATATATATATTTATATTTATATATATAATGCTTTTCCCCCAAAGAGATATCTTTAATGGAAACATACTAAATTAAAAAAATAAAATCGCCTTAGATTGAGCTGGACAAAGTGCCAGAGCCCCAGTCACTCAATCCTCTCTCCACTACCTTTACCTCTTTAGCAAACTCTGTGAGGTTATTATCTCATAACCTATTGTGAAAGCACTGCATTACCAGATTTCTAAGATCACTTACATTTTTGGTATTCATGGGTGTGAGACTAATGTCTACCTGGCCCTATATTTTTTTAGCTAATCAGGCTTATAGTCTGTGGGTTAAGTAACCTAGTGGCAAATTTTCTGATCTTCCAGGTTCCTCTTCATACAGTGTCCTATCTATTCCACTTACCCTCCAGCATCTGCTACTTAAGCCTGCATATGACTTACTTCAGCTTTCTTACATCGAAATTATATGAGGCATTATGAACTTTATATCCCAGAATTCTCCCAGAACTTGGAGTTAGACTTCCCCTTTGTTTCTTCTGGTTCTGGACACCAGCATGGACTAGAAAACCATGCTAGCTTTTTCCCACTCAAAACCACAAATTTGCATGGGTAGTTAATGGACTGGGCTGGCCTTAGTTTCCAGTGGAGAAAATTTAGGCTAAAATCTTGGACAAAGTAGTTATCAGTCCTTGAGTGTTTGTTTTTTTGTCTGTTTGTTTTAACACAACAGGGAAGAAAGCCTTCGTTTGAATTTCTGACATACACAGTTTCAAATTTTAACATTCCAGAGTTGTAGGAGGACTTGGGGAAAACCGAGAAAATTGAATAAATCCCCCAAATATGGCAGGTTACCACCTTTACTGAGATGAATCTACTGGAATTACCAAGAAACAGCCAAAGTAAAGGATTCAAAACAGAAAAATCACTTAATATTTCTCATGCAGGTTTTGAGTGGGGAAAAGAGGAAAAAAGTTTTGTCTAGCTCCCCCTGGTGGTGGATTTCTGAAATGTCAGACTACCTAATAGTTCAGCAACTTTTTTTTCACAATCCTGTGGACCTACTAGGCCCCTCTAAATAAAAATTAACTCAGAAATTGAATTTCAATTCTTTGCAACTTCATACCCCTAGAAAAATACACTGGTGCTTGGTGTTACAGCAAAATACAGTATAGGGAAAAAAAAGAAAAAAACAGTTTCAAAAATTAATTGTAATGATCCCCTGCCTTAAAATCCTAAGAATTATGGATGCCTGAGGAGCAGAAATAATTTGAAACAATAAATGTTATTAATTAATTAATATTTATTTATTCCTGAGGCAAATTGTGAAATGCTTTATATAGCTCTTTTTTCAGTAAGCATAGACGATCTAAGACAAATTTTGAAATGAAATGATGATACTTGTTTCTAATTGATAAATCTGGTGGCAGTATGGGAAATGAGGGGGAGGGGAGAACAGGGAGGATTAAGGGATTGGATGACAAAGGGACTCTGTGACCAAAGACTTGTAGGTGAAAGATGATAAGAAAAGAACTTCAACTAGGGCAGTAGCAGTAAATGTGGAAAGAGCTCAGATCCTGGTGACATTTCTGGAATATAGTTCACAGGGTTTGGTCATTGAGTCAATGAAACTGGCAGAGTGGGAGGAATGGAGGATGGAAACTTCCTGTCCGTGGGCCCATGGAATTTTCCACTGAACTTCAGATCACGTCACTACCTTCCTGCCATTGTACTTACCCATATCTTCCTTCCTTGACGCCATAGTGAAATCCTTATCGAATCTGGATCAGAGTGAGAGAGGGCGAGATGTATGGATGAGTCTGCCTAATCATTTAACCTGAGAACCAGATCATGTAGATTGACTTAAACTGTTGTTTGAGGACAGGCTATAAAACCAAATCTGTTACCTGGTATAAAATTAGGGAAGATAAAAAAGGTGATGAAGGTGCAGGAAATTAGCCATGTCAGTTCTACTTTGCTTATATAATATAGCATCTTTGTTTATTTATAACTTTATTGTTCATATTATAACATCTTCTGTACCAGGCATTTTGTTAGGCACTTAGGATTTAAATGAAAAGCAAAGGAAATCCTAGCTGTCAGTAATTTTTCCACCTGGTGGTTGAAATAGGTAAGCAAGCAGGCAATTCTAACAGTGATATATATATATATATATATGTATATATATATATATATATACATACACACACACATATATACTCACACACACACATATACAATGTATAATATAACACATATACATTATCTAATGTATAATATATACATATTTTTTAATAAAATTAAAGATTATTCAAGGAGGCAGGAGAGGACAAAGGAGGCAAAGCCCAGATTTGGAAAATTCAGGAAGCCTCCCTAAAAATGATAATATCTAAAGTAAAACTTAGAGAATGAGTAAGCAATCCTGAGGGAAGGAGGAAATGACAATCCTTCTAGGTAGAAGAGGAGCCAGTGAAAAGTTCTAGAGAATTAGGAGTATATCAATATGCCTGAAACATTAAAAAAGAGAGAAGGGAAAAAAAATAAGAAGGTTGGGAGAAATGGGCATAGTGAGAGATGAATTTTCAAAAATAACCAGGGACTAGATCATGCACAGTATGCATCTCTTCAGAGTTTGTACAGGGTATTCTTCTGCTTCTAATCCCTACCTTATTATTAGGAAGTTCGCTATGGGTCTTAGCATTTAAATAATGTCCTTTTTGGTTGGCATATGTGGGTCAATTTTTACCTTTTGGGGATTCTCCAAACCAAAAGCCTCAATCTCAGAAATTTTCTCCTGCTAGAAGAAAATCTTTTTGTAACAACATGACTGTGCTGTGCTTCAGCCATAAATAATGCCCCCCGCAAGCAATTTTATAGGAGGCATTGCTGGTCTAGTGTCTAAATGGGAAAGAGAATCAGAGGCTGGTATGTTGCGTTTGAGAAGTGACTCATCTACTACCTTCTCAATTCCAACCAATACTTTTTTTCTATAAATTAATTTTAAATATTTTTCCAAACCACTCAAAATGTAATACCCCCCTCTACCCTCCACAGTATAAGCTTACCTGAAAAGATTCTGCAAAAACTTCCCTCAGACCTAAAAGAAGAAATGAATTGTAAAGTGATCTTTGGGCTGGTATAAAAAGCAACAGAGAAATTGTAGAATAGGTTCTTACCATCATAAGAAATAATGATACTCTACAAAGGGATTGAGATACTGAGGTTATTTATATCACTTCAAGATAAGCTAATGTAGGGAAATAATATACTTGTGTTCTCTATCACTGTTGGCTTTCTTCGACGGATGAGAAGCTTGAAAAGGATTACAGAGATCCACTTCCTAGGCCAAGAACAGGTTTGTCCAACATGATTAACACTCAGGGGCGATAGTGTGAAATGGAGTGAGTATGTAGGTATGTCTGTGGGGAGTAGGCACTTGAAACACATCTTGTGGCTCTTGTTAAGAAGTCCAAAATATGCTAACAAGTTCAGACTTTATATTCAGATGCTACTGAAAAAACACCACAGTGTTTTAAGCAAGACTAATTGTGTAAATATTAGTCAAGCTGTCACACGTGGACTGAGCTGGAGGAAAGCACAGTGAAGGAAGGGATGCCTGTTGGAAATGGACGCCACAGTCTGGGCTAGAAATGGTGGTTGATCTACTGTGGTAGGAGTGTGGAGGTGAAGACATGGGAAGATTTAAGAGATTTTCAGTACGTAAAGCAACAAGACTTGGAAATAAATTGGACATATCAGTTGGTGATGAACAATAGTTTAGAGAAGTTTTTGCCTCAGATTTACTGTGAATACATGCTACTACTGCTTATATGTGGGTTTTTGTTTGTTTTGTTTTGTTTTGTTTTCTTGACTGTGGGAGCATACTGGACCTACACTCAGGGGAGAGTGGAAAGGCCATAGTTATTGTTCCAGAAACAGACCTCAACCAATGACATATGGGCACTTGACATAATCCTCAGCTCCCTTTCTCTCTGAGACATACCCATGAGCTCCTTCTACTAGAGTTCTCTATTTCCTTGGCATGTTCCCTCCAAGCGCCAGTGGTAACTGGCTTTCCCATGTGCCTTTAGTTGACATTCATTCAATTCCTCCTTTACTTCCACACATCTCTCTGTTTCCTGGGATCACTTGAATATTATGTTCAGTGTCTGTTGGGGAGAAACATGAAGGGCAGCTTTCCCTGGAAAGTGATTTATGATGAGATGAAAATGAAGAGTTAAAATTTGGGGAAAGTAAATCTAAAATACTCTACTCAGATTAAGTTTTAGATTAATTTAGTTTCTTAGGGCCTTCTTAGGGGTTATTCCACAAGCCTGCTTCTAGAAGCCCAGTTTTTAAAGATTTGATCTAAGGCCTGGTCCTCTTTTCTTGGCTGATTACTCTTTTTAGAAATTAATCTGCTCTCCCATTGAATGCTGGACTTTTATCCCCATTTATTCTGGATTATGTCACTTATGCTGAATAAAATTTAAATATATTGTCCAAATTGCATTAAACCATATTTTCTCTAATGAGTGGATGTTAACTAAACGTATTGTGATGATCATTTTGCAATAGTTGTTGAATTTTGTTGTATATCTGACACAAATATAATACTATATGCTCAATTATATCTCAATTTTTAAAAAGCACACTGGAATATACATAGGATTATATTTGCCACTGTTTTATACAAAAATATGACTGTCTTATTGGTACATCTCTTCTTCTTGTTTGTTTAACTTTAACCCTTCACATCAACTAGCTCAAATTCATCCTTTTTAAATGGCTATATAATATTCCACAGCATGGACGTACCACATTTGTTCATTCTTTTTTTTTTTAAACTTTTTTTTTTTAAAGATTTTATTTATTTGTCAGAGAGAGAGAGAGAGAGAGCGCAAGCACAGGCAGAGAGAGTGGCAGGCAGAGTCAGAGGGAGAAGCAGGCTCCCTGCAGAGCAAGGAGCCCGATGTGGGACTCGATCCCAGGACGCTGGGATCATGACCTGAGCCGAAGGCAGCTGCTTAACCAACTGAGCCACCCAAGCGTCCCACATTTGTTCATTCATTGCACTGTTAAGGAGCATTCTCTTTGTTTTTCAGTTTTGATTTATTTTATTTTACCACTATGACTAATGCTGCAATAAACATTCTTCCGCATATCCCCCCAAAAGAATAATTTTGATATCTTTTTAAACTTTTTATCTCATTTAGATAGGATAAAATATGGTATTAAGAGCTGAATTGTGTCTCCCAAAGTTTATGTATTGAAGGTTTAATCCCCAATGCGATTGTACTCAGTGATGGAGTCTTTCGGAGGTCATTAAGACTAAATGAGGTCATAAAGTGGGACCCTAATCCAAGAGAGCTGGTGTTCTTGTATGAAGAGGAAGAAATACTATTTTCTCCTGCCCACCGTTTCTCCCTCCCCTCCCCTTTCTCTTTCTCTCTTTCTACATGCTCACAGAAGAAACGCCATGTGGGTACACAGCATGAAAGTGGCAGTCGATAAACCAACAAGAGAGCTCTCACCAGAAATGGAATCAGCCAGCACCTGATTTGGGACTGCCAACCTCCAGAACTGAAAATGTGAATTTCTGTTGATTAAACCACCTGGTTTGTGGTATAATGTTATGGCAGCCTGAGCTGGTTAATATATATGGGTACACTGATTTTTTTAAAAATGTCATCATTATTTCCAAATGTCTATATTGTCTTTCTTTCTTTATTTTATTTTCTTATTTTTTATAATCCTTTTTTGTAAGACAATGGATTTTGAACCTGGATTTTCCTTTACTTTGGTCAAATTCCTTAACTTTCTTTGATTTAATTTTTTTTTTCAAATGTAAAAGGGGAAAAATATTAATACTTGTTTCCTCAGAGGATTTGTTGTGAAGATTAACACATTATTACATAGAAAGTCTTTTAATCATACATGCATTTTTTATTCCGGTTATAAAGTTTCTATCTTATTCCTTTATTTTAAATGAAATAATCATCATTTTCAACAAATTAAATCAAACCTTTCTATTGCTCTCATACTCTCTCTAACATAGCTCTTTCCTGTCCTTGGAAAGACACTCCCCCTCTCAATTTCTTCTTGCCGCAGACTCCTTGCCCCTGGTAGTTAGAGCTTCACAAACTCATCGTTATTCTTCCTCATAAAGGATAGTCAAACAGACCATCTATTGAGTTTCCCACCAGATCAATTGACAATTGATTCCGTTTGGTCACTAGGCAACATATTTTAGGAAAAGAATGTTGTGAATACTGTTTTTGCTTTAATTCTCCAGGAATAAAAAATTCTTCAAATAATCCTCTGCTTTGATCTAGGATCTCTGTGAGCTTAAAAAGCATTCACGCTGTCTGCTGTTACTTGCCTGTTACTCCATAAATTCTTCCAAGGGATATAATCTATATCAAGACATATGGATAGAAGATACATATTTATATGCTCGAAAATAATACCAAGAAAGATAGAGTGTTTGGAAAGAGTATACAGGAAGATAGACTGCCAAAATAAACAAATAAAAAAAAAAAGAAAGGAAAGAAAACTGGTTCGAGCTGAAACACGCTGGCACCAGTGCCTCAGTACCAAATTTCCTTTCGAATTCTCACCATCCTTTGTAGAACTGGGGCATTCTTTTCAGTCTCTTTTTCACAGTGGCCACTGGAGGGCATTGCCCGTCAGCCTTGAGGGAGGTGAGCAGCATGTCTGTAACCCGGGGAAAGGACAAGGTGAGACTTGTCGGTAGGGTCAGAGAGCTAAGCTATAACTGACTATCTCAAGGCAAGATTTTGCGTACCAAGAATGAAGTTTAGAAAAAGAGGTCTTAAAATGTGGTGGGTGTTCGCCCTAGATTTTACTCTCCTCCCACTCACTCTTAACAAAGATGTTGTAATTCACTTGCAGCTTCATGGCTGCATTGCCTTAAATTATATCATCGGTGTGTGACCCAACACTTTGGTATGAATTGAGTTTCTGAAATTCTATTTTAATGATGATGGGTGGTTTCACTATTAAAAGATGGCAGAAGCTGTTTTTTTTCAAATGGAAAGAGGTCCTTTAGGAAAGCAAAATATTACTTTGTAACATTTGAACACACCTGCAAAGTCCTTATTAAGTTGATTTAAAGTGTGACACATTGCTAAGCTACTTGAGGCTTGATTCATTCGACCTACATACTATCTAATTAGACCGCTGGCAAAGCATGACTTTAATTTCCGAATCCCTAAAGCAGTCATTTAGCATGTCCACTGATTCTGCTCGTGGGGTACTGATGCTTCTTCCATGTGCCTTGAAGCTGGATCTTCGCCTGCACCTTGTTAAATTTAAGATCTACCCTCTCATTACCCATGTTGGAATGGTCTGAGTTCAAGACTGCAGGGGGCATGTTTTGAATGCATGTTAATGTGTATATGCGTGGATTGTCTATGTAAACAGCTTTACAATTTAAGGTCTATTCCTGGCCACTCAGTGGCAAGAACTGGTTTTACATTTGGTTTGTCTGAATGAATATTGAGTTCATTTGCCTGAATTACAAAGCACATGAAGCAGGTGTTCTAACCTAATGTATCTACAGAACTTTTCAGTTGACCCTCAGTCCTATGCTCTCCTGCATTGTCTCTCACATCAAAAACTGTTCCTCCTCAATGTCTTTTCTTTTCTTTTTCTCCCTGATGTCAGAACTCTAGCATGCCCAGGGGATAGACATGAAACCTATTTCCTGTGTCTGCTTCATTTCCTTAGTGGTCTCCCCCAGCTTCATGACTTTTAAAACCACCTATAGCCTAGCAATGGATAAATTTGTATCTCCAGGCTATTCCTCTCCCATACACTCCAAATTCTTATATCCAAATGCCTATTTGACATGTCACTTGAGTGGCTAATAAGTACCTCGAACTTATGTCTGATACTGAACTGCTGATATTTCATCCAAATCTTCATTTCTCTCTAAGTTTAAAGCAACTTCTGGCTCCCCAGGTGAAAAAGTCTGGAGTCCCTATGACCCTCTATCTCTCTCCTTAAACCAAATCCATAAGTTATATTTATAAAGACATTTATAGCTTACAAAACATTTTAAAGATAATTGTTTCGTTTGGGCCCCAAACTTCTCCATCTACACAAATAGAAAAAGATAAAGAAATCGGGTCTCTAGTTGGTTAAGAAATTTATTCATAGTCACACAGTTTGGAGTTGAACCTTAAGTTCACATCTTCAGATTAAGTCTTGCTAGTCTTGGAAGTAGTGCTGAACACTAAATTCTCCACTGGTCCATTGAAAAATGAGAATAATAAGAACATTGAAGTACTTTGTCACAAAGCTTAAAGCATTTCACTTAAAGCAGTGTCCTTTCTTCTTAGATATATCCTTTGTGATATCTAATGTCATAATGTCCTCTATTTTATAATAATAGTGATAATATTCATACATGCCTTAATGAATAAAAATAAAAAAATAATTTCTATTTGAAAAATATTATGCTCTGTAATATACAGAGTCTGGAAATCACTGAATATACTCTCATGTCTCAGGTCACAAGATGTGGGGAGCAGGTTACATTCTTAGTAACATATTTTTCTTCTAGTCTATACTTGGGTTTTAGAGTCTGCTTATTTTTATATTCCCTTAATGCAAATTAATCATTCTAAAACAGGAAAGACTAAACAGACATGTTCTATAGGTATGCCTCATGTATGAAGCTCCTTTCTGGTCCTCTGCTTCTATTCAGGAATTGAGATTATAATAATTTGGGAAGTGTACAAAAGTCAAATTACTTTAAGGTGAAAAGTGACATTCATATCACTAAAAAGTTCAAAGACAATGATGATTACATTTAGGGAAATTGTCTCTGAATTCTATAAAATGCTGCTGAATATTTGTGTTTATCTACTTCTTTCTCCCAAACCCTACTGAAATAATGTAACAGATATAAAAATACATGCACAGCATTCTGCATAACTGGAGAAAAGTACCAGCAGTGATCAGAGCAGTGAAGAGTTTCTGGAAGAGTAGATGCATTCAGTTATTCAACAACTAATTATTGAGGGTGTATTGAATGTCAGGCACTCTCCTAGGTATTGGAAATCCTGAAGTGAACATGATATTAAATGTTCTTGTTCTCATAAAGTTTACACTATTGAAAGGTAGATCAGGCAGTTGTTTTTTTTTTTTTTTTTAAGGAATTTATCAGATTGCGATAAGTGCAATGCAAATAATTAAGTTAGTGTGATAGAAAAATTACTGAGTGGTTGATCTCATTTGGATAATTATGAAAGCACTTTTCGAAAAGCTGACATTTTAGTTGAGAGATGAACAAGAAGGAGCCAGCTGTTTAAAGACCAAGGGAAAAACACTCCTGGGAGAGAGGAGAGCTTATGCAAGGGCCCCAAGACAGGAGTAATCCTACCATGTTTGAGGTTCCAAAGGAAGGCAAGAGGATTGAAGGTAAAAAAGTAGGCTATAGAGGGAAGCAGAGGTCAGATCATGTAAGGTTTTGTAGGCAGGTCTCATTCGAAAAAGGATGAGAAGCCGTTGGAGACACATAGTCAGCAAGTAGCATGATGTGATATGGGATTTTGAAAGACTGGTCTGATTAATTTTTGGGAAATGAATTGGAGGAGGTGGTATATGGATTTGGATAATGTTGGCTGTAATTGCTCATAGTGAAAGTGGATATAAAAGTTAAAAAATATACTAACTGATAACATAAGGATTTCATAGATAGGACATCTTCAGCCTTGTTTACTCATTGCCTCAGCAGTGACATCAAAGACTAGAACGCCCTTTCATCTCTTCATTTTGACATCATTGATGTGTTGGCTTTATCTCCTCGGCTTCTCCCCCAGCTGGTTGCTGGCTAGCGGCAGTGGCTCCAGATTGCAAGTGCCAACAAGGCAATGGAAGGAGCAAATGCCTCCCCATAGACCTTCTCTCAGATCTGCCTTTACATTCATGGTAATGAAGATTTCCAGTGGAGTGGGAAAAACCTTCATCTGCTCCCCAAATTTGTCAATCAGACTTCCCAACATGCACATCAAAACATCAGCTAACAAAACTCCAAGTTCTCAATTTATGAACCAGACGAGGGTAAGTTAATTAATGCCTTTAGACAAATTTTTGAGGATACTAAATTCAGAGAAATAAGCAGGTTTTTTTCAAAAAGAACAATTTGACCTCAAAAATAAAAGCCCGATTGCAGAAGCAAGAAACAGATGGCTTAAAATCAGAGTCAACACAACTGACGACAGAACTTCTAAGCTAGAGGACAAAGTCAACAATAAGAGTGCATAGATTTTGTGACCCTCTAAAAGTATTTATAAAATTTCAGTGAATTAAAAAAAGTGAAAAACAAAGTTGACCATAATGTGATAGTAGTAAACATTAGCAGCAAAAGAACAACAAAAGGCCATCTACATGGAAAGTATTTTTTAAAAAAGGCTACTTTAAAAGTATTTTTTTAAAGAAGACAACTAAAAAACAAAAGTACTTTTCTTTTCTTAAAGATTTTATTTAGTTATCTGAGAGAGAGATCACAAGTAGGCAGAGAGGCAGACAGAGTTGGGGAAGCAGTCTCCCCACTGAGAAGAAAGCCTGATGTGGGGCTCAATTTCAGGAGCCTGAGACCATGATCTGAGCCAAAAACAGAGGCTTAACCTACTGAGCCACCCATGTGCCCCACAAAGGTACTTTTAAAGAAAAATTACGAACTAATTACAGCTAATTATATTGCACAACAGCCGCGCTGGTCATCTCACTGAGAGCTGCTACTGATTTACTGAACATTTTATAGCACAATATATGGAAATAAGAAGGAAGAGGTTCAAACAGTATTTAGAGGATAAATATTTTACCATAAATACATGAATTAGAAACTCATTCATGAGTCATTTGAGATGAATCAACTATGCTTTCAACTTTATAAGGAGAAGAACAAATCACACCTAAAAACAAAGATATTTCATTTAGAATTTGATTTTTAGGGAATTTGTCAAAAAAATTGGCCAAATAGAATCACAGGTCTTTATGAAATAACACCTAATTCTCTGTAACTAAAATAACAATAAAAGATTTTCAAGGGAAATACAAATCACTTCATAGTTGTGAATAAAAGAGCTTTTTTAATATTGAGAAGATTCAGGTTTCTAGAATAATCAAAGACCTGGTAAAAACAGCACGAGACATGATAAAACACAATCTTTGTTTTCCAGGCAGATTACTTAAAAATCAAACAAACAGACAAACAAACAAACAAACAAAAAACTTTTCTTAATCTTTTAGCAGTAGTGATGAATAGTCTAAGAAAATTTATAGCTAGCAGTTGAAGGAAAATTAAGTTTCAGTTTTACACAAGTACACAATTGATATTGAAGATTATTTTTTAAAAAGCCCTATCACAAATCCATCCACTTTTAGCCAGCTTCATTATGCAAGGCAAGAATTCTCTTTTCCTCCAAATTTCTGCACCTATTTACATCTATTCAATTCACTTGTTCTTAACAATTATGTTTAGATTATCTCATGAAATTTTCATGAGATATTAAAAAGGTAGCCATCTGCTTAAATTATTTTTCTTGCTGACAAATTTTGTAACAGAGATAATATGAATTTATTTGATAAGTAAGCCCACGTAGAATAAAAGTTTATGCCTGCATTAATTCTAATGTTGATAATTTGAAGACATAACTATTTTAATGAAGCAGACAAACTACTTGAACTTGAAAAGCATTTGTGTTACTTTCTATATTTCTGAGAGTTTTAGGAATACTTAACTTATATATGAGCTTATTTTAAGCTACTTAAGTAGACCTCTTTTACAAATTTTGGCAATACCGTGTGGAGATAGAATTACATGCATAACATACATCTATAGACCCACATAAACACACAAACAGACACAGAGACCTTATAGCTTCCATTCCAAAATTTTATTCATGAATCACATACAGCAATACAAAACTCATTAGTTCATAAATAATTGTTGAATCCAAATTATGTCAAGTTAAGATTACCTGCTCCCATGGCTAAAGTTTTTATGAATTTTTGTTTGCCCTTGACAAGTAGTTTGTGGAGACTATGGACTATATTTTGGGCAAGGGAGCTTCTAAATCCTCTGTATTCTAAAAGCATCTTTCCCCCTATTATTTTTCTTGGTCTCCGTGGGTAGTGTTTTAGTTATCTCCAGGGGTATTTACATTTCAAAGATATGCTAAAATTTACATTTTGAAGGGACAGAGAAAGAATACAAGATTTTTACCTACGAATTTTGAGGTATATTTCCCTATTATCAGAAGTTTTGGGTAATTATTATTTAAAAATTTCCTTTGTATTATAGGTCAGAGGGCATGGGAAGCTTTGTCTGTTTCACTGACAATCATCACAACACACTTCTCTTGGTTCTCCTCACTTTCCCAGAGATTTCACCGTTTTTTGTTCCAATCAGGCTTTGTTACAAACCCCTGGATCTTAATCCAAGGCAGTTCATGCACTCCTAACTTGCAAATTGGCATACTAAAGCCTTCAACATATTATTTTTCTCTTCTGCCACCTTGTCTGACAGCCTGGAAGTTGGTAGAATGGTAGACACTTCCTTTCTAACCTCAGCTCATCTACTAACTTTTTAACTCGAGCTTCTGCCTCTAATTAGACAGTGGTAGCCAGCCAAGCTGTTACATTAAAGGCCATCCCACTGGGGCAGACACGCATTTCCCTTCTTTGCTATGGGTGGTATGCTATGAACAATTCCTCAAACAAATGCATTAGACCAGCCAGCATTTGGGCGGTGTCCCATACTCATACAGTAGTCTACAAGCAACTGCCATTCAGGCCACCCTTTCCCACGTAGATGTTAGTGTCCAACCTGGAGTTTCTCGTAGAGATGCCTCTTTCCCAAGACCTCTTTCTAACATCTCCTGGTGGGTTCACCAATTATTGGCTTGCAACTTTTGAAGTTCCCTGGATGAAATCTGAAGCTGACCCCCATCCACAGAGGGCAAGCAGAGACCAAAGGAAAAGGAAGACCACTATAGACTGGTAGGTGGCAGTATTAATAAACAAGGGAACTTGGGTGGTCATAAGTCAAATAATTCTTGACACCAACCTGCCAGAATCTTAACAGTTTATAGGGAGGGCTTAACAGGGTTCAGTCACATATACAGTCCAGACAGTCTCTACCACATGTTGCTCCTTTGAGGTTGCATCCTTGAAATGGCTCTAGTTATGGGAACAATGGGCAGGGTGTACATTCCAAGGACAGGGGAGGAGTAAGGAGGCTTTGATTGCCCAGCTTCTGCTCATAGGTCAACCAGTGGTCATGTCCTCTTGATGACCTCCTCCAAAAATGATGGAAATGTACATCAAAATGGGGTAAAATAGAAGCAAATATGTCATCAACAAATGAATTTGATCAGGAGGAAATGTCTATGCAAACTACATTGTGTGTTCGCTTATGAAAGCTGTAGATTGGACGTGTGTATCTGACCAAAAGTGAGAACAAATATAGGTCATATTTACTGTGAAAAATCATAAGATGATGATAAGAAGCTTCATTTGACTGTATTCAGGGCCATGATAGTCAGGACCATATCATGGTACCCAACATAGCTTATTTTATCATGATTACTAATAACAACTTAAGTTTTGTAGTACTTCTTCACAGTCCTTTTAGTTTATGAAATATAATTTATACTCTTTGGACCAGGAATGTGTTCCTGTTGATAAAATTACTGTGAAACAAAACTATGTTCAAAATAAAGAGAAACTTTCTAAAAATCTATTACTATTAGGTGGTGAAGCAATTTCCTTGGAAGGTGAGAATTTTCCTATCCTTTGAAATGTTACATAATGGCTGGAAGGTTACTAATAGGTGATACTGGAAAAGAAAGGTATTTGTTGTATCAGATGAGGGTTGGTTTGATCAGGTAGGCCCTAAATTCTCTTCCTGTAGTAATATTCTAGGATTTGTGCTTCTGGTATAGAGCTTTTACTAGGATATATTGTATCAATGGACTCCTATTTGAACTGGTAAATAACTCTTTATCTTTGTATTTTCTAGTCATTGTTAACCCTTTCATGAATCCTATAGTTTTACTGAAAAAGGAGAAAATAAGTAATAAATGCCTTTATTCAGATATGATTGTTCCATAAATTCTGGATTTTCTAGCAATGAATGGTGTTGCTCATTTTGAAGCTGGAACTTCTTAGAGATTCTGTTTGGGCTCTGGTAATGAAGTCAGCGTCACCCTGCACATGTATTCCTCATCTCATCTCCAGTGCTCTTTAAGGATGCCAAGATACTAGTCATGTTGCTATGACTACTGATGGCCAGTCTGATATTATAGTTTGCATCAACATAATGCTTCTTCAGGACTATTTACATAAAAATTGCTAAAATTTACTGAATGCTTCTTATGTATTAGGCATTATTCTCAGGGCTTTACCATATAATCTTCAAAACAGCCCTATGATATTGAAGCTAATTTTATCCTGTTTTTAAGGATGATGAAATTGAGGCACAGAAGAAGTTAATTAATGCATTCAGTATCAACATGAGAGACAGAGAGAGCTCAGATTTAAACTCAGAAAATTTGGATTGCAATCTCCTGAATCTTTAAAATATCTTGCTTTTTATTAAATTTCTACATAAAATAATGTAGTCTATTCTAAAAAAAAAAAGTTTTTGTTTTTAGACAAAACTAATGAATGAGACGCGGTTGAGATTGAATGGGAAGAATATTACAACTAGAAGTGTAGACTTCAGATTTCTGGTCCCGATACACCCCTATTTAATTCTGGGAAAATCAGTTAGTGGCTGTTCCTCATCTGTGTAGTGCAAATTGATTTCATGTTCTTTATTTGTTTCATTCCAGTCCTTTCACAAATAACCTTTACATCCATGAACTCATCTAAGCTTTACAGAATAGTGGTGATCACCCACTTCCATCCCATACACTCTGTGCACAGATAGTAAGGATCACTGGACTCCAAAGCCAATGTCTTTTCCTATTACATCTTGACGGTCTGTTTTATGTACACAAAATCATTTTCTAAAACTGCAATATAATATGCCAATATAAACTTTTATAATTAATGATGCAAACAAAGATTAATTGGTAATGCTTTCAGTGGAAGGATGTAGCAAAGAAAGGATAATTTTGGAAGTGCTTTTAAGACACCAAACTAGTTTGCATGAAAGCCATGTGCATTCTTTTTTTTTAAAAAAACACTTATAACTTTTAATTTGTGATAAATGAACAAGCCATTTAAACAGATTAACATTATACATGAAGCATGATGCATGGTTTTTTTTTTTTTTTGATTTTGCTTAAATCCCAAGACAAATACTAAACTGATGGAAAACTATGTTGTTTCTTTGTGCTTCAGTAAATTCCTTATTTTGTAACATGAAATGAAAAATGTTTGAACAGCTGCAATTATGAAGTTAAGGAACCAGACAACACACACACACACACACACACACACACGTTTTTTATTTTTTTCCTTCAGGGCTATTGATTGGATTTGTGCCACAAAAAAGTAATCCATGAGTGACATAAATATATTTTCATTCATTTTGCTGAATCCCTTGCTTGGTGTAACTTTCTCTGTGGGAGGTTAACCTCAAGAATGAAAAGAAAAGAAAAAAATGTGAACAAACCAGCTCTCATGATTTATTGTCTTAGAATCGTTTCTGAGATATTGTTCTCCTTTACGTACAAGTGAAATACTTTTGCAACAATTGAGGACTAATGGGAAGGAGCTGGGGGTGAGATTCAGCTGTGGCCTTGGCCACTGAACTAATCTTTAGTCTCTATTTTATCTTTGTATACTTAAGAAGTATGAATAGGATTGTTTGTTATTTCTTATTTAATTTCTTTTTTAAGCACTTACGCTCTAAATATATACTATTATGTAGAGGCGAGCCTGTGTGTCTACTTAATCCATATGCAGTCACTGTAAATCCTTTTATTGGTTATACATTTGAAATCTGAGAACTCAATACTCTGCCGGTGTTCTGGGAAGTTATATGCAAGCAGCTTACGATATGCCTTAACTCGCCTGTTGTCTGCTACAAATAGATGAAGAGACTTGAATCTGCCCCAACTGTTTACTGAAATACACGTAGATCATATAATATCATACTGAGAATCCTAGAAAATCATATTTGGAAGGGGCCATAGAACTCATTATCACGTTTCTCAGGGAAACAGAGCCACTTTAAGTATCATTTGAAAGAGGAATTGATAGTAGGAATTAGACCTTACCCAAATGTGGGATGTAGGGAAGAAGTGACAATGTTGGAGGGGAGTTGGAAAATCCATGAAAAGTTCACCAACAGGTCCGTGTTAAGCACTGATGTGAGCAGACAAACAGATGGGACATATGAGTGGACATTCAGGACATCAAACACATTTAGTCTGAATTAAGACCGCAAGGGGGGAAGCTGCTGAGGGGTTGAATGGAAATCTCCCCCTGTCAGGAAATTTGGCCTCCGTAAGACTGCAGCCAAATCTTTACTAGTGGGCCTGGGCTGACAGTGGAGAAGGTGAGCTGTAAGCAGAGTGGAAAGAGATACAACTACAAGCAGAGTGTAAGCTGAGGTCTACTGGATACTTCTGCCTCTGCTCAGCACCATGCAGAACCAGAGATCTGCGGCCCTGGGGAAAGTGACCCTACTAGGTGTAATGACTTAGGAAGTGACACATTCAGAACAAGATTCAAGGTCTCTTGATTGCTTGGGTGGGTTTTTCACTACATCTTTTGTCCATTTTTTAAAAAGATTTTATTTATTTATTCTGAAAGAGAAAGAACATGAGCAGAGGCAGAGGGAGAGAATCTCAAGCAGACTCCACACTGAGCATGGAGCCTGATGTGGGGCTTGATCTCACCACCCTGAGATCATGACCCAAGGCAAACCAAGAGTTGAGTGCTTAACCAATGGAGCCACCCAGGCACCCCCATCTTTTGTCTAGTTAATATCTATGTATATTCTACGTGAACCCAATTATTTGAGTTGGACTAAAATCTTTATATAGGTCATTCATCTAATATTTTTATTAGAATTAACATAAAACTTATTATGAACATTAATATGATTGATATTTTGGGGGGTCATTGTTAACATTTCAAGGAAGTTTGCTTCATTTTCCTTAGTAGTAGGAAAAGGACCTTTTCTATACAAATGTTAGACAATGAAGTCATTATACGACTATTTGAAAGATTTTACACCCAAATGGCATTTCAGAAAAATAACTGATACCAGGGAGTGGACTACATATGGCATTTCAGAAAAATAATTGATACCAGGGAAGGACTACATAAAGTTATAACAATTGTACTTGTGATTTATTAAGAGCTTATTATATATCAGTCACTATGTTAAGCACTTCATCTATCACCACCTTTTCTCAGTGCTTCTTCTTTGTTTTTAAATGATTTTCATATAAATGTGAAAGCATACACATATACAAATTGATTAGGAAGCACAAACAATGCTATAAAAAGAGCCACATCCTCCTAAGAACAATAATCCTAGCAGAAAATAAATAAAGGGGAGTCTGGATCATGGTTTGGTTTTCAGTTTTCTTTTGATGTCAAAGAGTTTCTTTTGGGAAATTCTTTGGAAAAGGCAATTAATGAACCTTGGGAAATAGAGAAAGTTCCATAGTCTGGCATCTGGCAGATCTGTAAAATAAGCTGGATACTGGATATGGGTGGGGAGTGAGATGTTTGATCTTTTCTTCTAGGCTCACAGTGGTCAACTTCCTGTTCTGAGGAAGTGGTGGGGTGAATGTCCTCAGTTGCCACAGTGACTGGAAGTGAGAGTAGGGACTTCATCAACACATGGTCCATGTTGATAAGAATCTGATAGAGGTTCAGCAGAGCAGAAGGCATCTTGCAATGACAGCCATTGATGTGTCTGCTCCTTGGGCCATGTTGCTTGAATCTGGGCTGCTTGTTCTTTATGTCTCTCATGCAGTTGTCTTCCTGGGATTGTTTCTATCTGCCTCCTGAGTTGGATCATCTGAGTCCTATATCCAAGTGGAAGACAATGTCAGAAGATTTCCGAGAATGGTTCATCTGATGTGTGTGTGTGTGTGTATGTGTGTGTGTGTAAAATAAAATGTTTCTATCTTATCTTTAGATTTAATTTTTTATTAGGTTGGATTAAAAATTTAGATTTTTCATTACTAAGAATGTAAAGGCATTGTCCAGTTTTCATCTTGCTGCTTGTGTTGTTTGTTGAGAAAGCCCAAGCCATTCTGAATTCCAGTCTTATGCATAATATATAACTTCATTTTTCTCCTCTCTGAAAGCTTGTAAAATTTTATTCTTTTTGTACCCTGGATTTATTTTCTTCCATTTTATATCAATTCATAGTTCTTATTTCTGGACAAATTTCCCAAATTTCTGTACAATTTTTAAAAACACTACCATCTCCTTGCTCTTTCCTCTTCCCTCTCTCTGGAACTCCTCTCATTTTTATGTTGAACATCCTAAAATCATTGTCTACCTTTTAAAATTGTTTTTTTTTTCTCCATTTTCCTAAGTCTGTTTAACTTTTCTTTTGAGCTCCTCACTTCTGCTATTTCATCTTTTTAATTTCTGATAGTTTTTTTTTTTATGGTTCTGAACATGAAAATTTAAGTTTTTCCTAAATTTATTTCCCTTCACAAGGCTCTATTCCTTTCAAGTTTCTCTTTTCTGTTTATTCTTGTTTCTTTTTCTTTTTTGTTTGAGATTTCCCTCATCCTTCGTGGTTGTGTGTTCATGTTTAAGAAGGGGAACCCTAAAGTGGTTTGGATGGGCCTTATTACATGCAAGGTGATTTACCTGGACCCTTGGCGTGATGTTAGTCATACTCTTTAGGCTGGTCGGTTTGGAAGAAAAGACTCCTTCAATATTGTCATTGTGTGTTTAATGCCTTAAAACATCTTTCTTGTGTATTTTTCATTTTTTTGGAGGTGAGGAGGTATGATTAAAATGCTTTTAAACTAGTATGTTTCATCATCTTATTAAGCCTCAAGCAAACTAAGATGGGGTGGGTAAATGGAAAGTGTTAATCTTACCCCTTGGAAGTGAAGTTACATGGGTTTTGTGAGTTGTCTATATTCTCATAACTTGAATGATTAAGTCAGGATTTGAACACAAGAGAGGCTGATTTCATAGACACTATACTAAAGATGTGTGGACCAGAGCAGTTGCAAGCCTAGAAAACAGCTTCTCTGTCAGTTTATGAGGATCTGGAAGTCATATATATGTATATGGATTATCCATATGTATATCTATATCCATATCCATATATGTACATACATATATATATGGACGAATGGACGAAGAAGGAATCAGTACAAAATGCACTTTGAAATGAGAAACAATATTACTTGATTACATAACTTGGGGCATTTTTAATCCTTTTAAACAGACATGTGCATTCTAAATCTGTTGTTCTACATTCAAACTAAAGTCCAAGTGTGTGCATTTCTCTCCAACTCCATTGCCATCTTTTTGTCACTAATCACTCATGTTTTCCTGGATTACCATGGTAGCTTTCTACCTGATCACCTCACATGTATTCATGTCCACTTTTTACATATAACATATATTGAACCTAGAAAAGATATTTTCTAAAATTTGCATCATGGTCTTTTCTGCTTAACATGTTTTAAATTTTTTCCATAATGACAAAAAAGCAAGATTGAATCCTTAATGTGGTCTACAAGGCCTGCATAGGCTGATCTCTATTCATTTCTCCAACCTTTGCTTTTACTTCACTCATCATGCTCTGTTATGCTTTCATTTCAAATCCTTGAATGTACCTAGAGGTTTCCTGTCTTAAGGATTTTGCTTATGCTGTTCTGTGTTCTAAATGCTCTTCCTATTGCTGCCAACCTGCAGCTACCATATGATCCTCACTCAGCACTCATCTTAAATCAGGTCCTCAAGAGGTGTGGTATACACCCCATGTTAGTTAGGGCCTTTATGCTTCTTAAAATGGTTCAGGCTTTCTACATGTAATATCTAGGCAATCAGGAAAAGGATCTAGAGAATCTGAACAGCCACATCTTTCATTGTGTGTATTTGCTTCTTATACCAACTACAAATGTCAGAAGCATATTTTCAGATAAAAGGGTGCACTTACAAATTTACAGAGTGAGATTTAAACAATCCAGTTGATGTGAGACAGTGAAATGAATTGGGACAGTGAATATCAGGAAACTTGGGGTTTGCTACCAAGTTGATTAGTCACCTCATTCAAGTCAGATTTTCTCTGTGGGGTTCCTCTATTTTTGAGATGAAGGGTTTGAACTGGAACAATTCCTGTAGAACCCTCTGGCTCAACATTCTATGCCCCTCTGTTCTAGTACTTGGGTGTCAAATGATTTTCAAATACTGCCAAGAGCTCTATAAAATTTTTCAAAAATTTAAAATAAATCTTAAAACATGTAATTTTTAAGTTTTACTTTTAACAAGATTATGTCCTTGAGTAGGCTTGGATTTGCTTTCATAAGTTCTGTTGTTTTGTTTTATATATATATATGGGCAATGGAGTGGCTTAGGTGTTTAAGCATCAGACTCATTTTATTTATTTATTTATTTATAGAAGTTTTTATTTTATTTTATTTATTTGAGAGAGAGACTGAGAGACAGCATGAGAGGGGAAAAGGTCAGAGGGAGAAGCAGACTCCCCATGGACCTGGGTTCCCAATGCAGGACTCAATCCTGGGACTGCAGGATCATGACCTGAAGCAAAGGCAGTCACTTAACCAACTGAGTCACCCAGGTACCCTAAGCATCTGACTCTTGATTTCAACTCAGGTCATGATCTCAGGGTTGTGGGGTAGAGCCCTGCTTTGGCTTCTGTAGTCTGTTGTCCCTCTCCCTCTGCTACTCCCCCAGCTCACTCACTCACTCTTTCTCAAATAAATAAATAAATTCTTTAAAAAACATTTTTGTATTAATTTTAATTTTACATTAAAATTAAATCATGTTTCCCGAATGTGTACCAGTTGCTATGAGAGAAGTGATGTGTTAAAATTACCACAGAAAACAAAAATACAAAAAATGGAAACATAGTAATTAAATGTCTGAGGATGAGCCTTACAATGGTTACTGTGAGAAGACCTAAAACTGAAGCATCCTCAAAACTGTGAAAAGAAAAAAGGTGTTTTCTAAATATGCAACTGCCTGAAAATGTTCATGGGGTGGACTCCTGGATGGCCACAAACCAATATTGAAGTAATGACTAGAAGGAGACACTATTGATTAGCCTGTTGCCTCAGCTGTGGTGCTAACACTGAAATCTGAATAAGGACACTAATGAGGAATGTTCAAGTTTTAATTTATAGTGACTGACAGGTTTTTTTTAGTTTTTATTTTTTTTTAAATTTCTTTTCAGTGTTCCAGAATTCATTGTTTATGCACCACACCCAGTTCTCCATGCAATATTTGCCCTCCATAATACCCACCACCAGGCTCACCCAACTACCCAATCCCAGCCCTCCAAAACCTCAGATTGTTTTTCTGAGTCCATAGTCTCTCATGGTTCATCTCCCCCTCCAATTTCTCCCAACTCCCTTCTCCTCTCCAACTCCCCATGTCCTCCATGTTATTTCTTATGCTCCACAAATAAGTGAAACCATATGATAATTGACTGTCTCTGCTTGACTTATTTCACTCAGCATAATCTCCTCCAGTCCTGTCCATGTTGATACAAAAGTTGGGTATTCATCATTTCTGATGGAGACATGATACTCCATAGTATATTATGGACCACATCTTCCTTATGGATTTGCCCACTGAAAGTCATCTTGGTTCTTTCCACTATTTGGCAACTGTGGCCATTGCTGCTATGAACATTGGGATACAGATGGCCCTTCTTTTCACTACATCTGTGTCTTTGGGGTAAATACCCAGTAGTGCAATTGCAGGGTCATAGGGAAGCTCTATTTTTAATTTCTTAAGGGATCTCCACACTGTTTTCCAAAGTGGCTGCACCAACTTGCATTCCCACCAAAAGTGTAAGAGGGTTCCCCTTTCTCCACATCCTCTCCAACATACATTGTTTACTATCTTGTTAATTTTGGCCATTCTAACTGATATAAGGTGGTATCTCAATGTGGTTTTGATTTGAATCTCCCTGATGGCTAGTGATGATGAACATTTTTTCATGTGTCTGTTAGCCATTTGCATGTCTTCATTGGAGAATGTCTGTTCATATCGTCTGCCCATTTTTTGACATGATTATCTGTTTTGTGTGTGTTGAGTTTGAGGAGTTCTTTATAGATCCTGGATATCAGTCCTTTGTCTATATTGTCATTTGCAAATATCTTCTCCCATCCCGTGGGTTGCCTCTTTGTTTTGTTGACTGTTTCCTTTGCTGTGCAAAAGCTTTTGATCTTGACTGACAGTTTTATGGACAGTCAGAGGGCAATGTTTGCTCATTCTAGTCTGCTAAAGACATCTGTCTTCTCCCAGTAACTCACGATGGGATGTTATCCTCAAGGAGAATCCTGGGTGGATCCAGATTCATCACATTTTAACTATGACTGCAGAGAGCTCTTAGGGAAACTCTATAAAACAATGATATTGATTTTAATATTTTACAAAACTAAAAGAGCTTGATCTTCACTACTAGTAATATGTTACTGATTATACCTTTTGGAGAAATTACAACTGAAACTAGAACTAAGCAAAATTATAAGAACTTAAGAAAGCCATGACAAAGGAGACCAATGAGCAATGAATGGGTCTTGTTCGGCAGACTCTTTCAGCAGCAACTCTAAAAGGCAAGTTTTTGACAAACATATGGAAGTTGTTATTACATTAATCTCAAAGGTTAATTAAAGTACTATATGTATTTTATACACTTACAGTGTTGATAATTCCTTATACATGTGAAGCATTTTAGAATTTTCCAAAAGTCTTTCTTATCTACTTTTATCTGCATTATGAGAGCTTAAATAATGCACAACATATCTCAATCATATTTTTTTCTTCTAAGCACAATGCTTGGCATATATAACTATGCTGTAAATGCATGTTGAATAAATTAAAAAATTTGATTCATACAAAAATCTATGTAAGGCATATAAACACAAGTATTATTACACAATTTTACCAATCTTTTTATTTTTTTTAAGATTTCATTTTATTTATTTACTTGATGGAGAGAGAGGAATAGCAAGAGAGAGAATACAAGCAGAGGGAGTGGGAGAAGGAGAAGCAGCAGGCTTTCCGCTGAGCAGGGAGCCCGATGTGGGACTCTATGCCAGGACTCTGGGATCATGACTTGAGGTGAAGGCAGATGCTTAATGACAGAGCTACGCAGGCACCCTGATTTCACTTATTTCACTTAGAAAGAGTTTTAGTGTGTTGTCAGTGTGTCTTATCTAGTTGATGCAAGAAAAAAAAATGAGTTCTAAATACTCTGCTCTTTCAGCCTTAGAAAAACTTTAGATTAACTCTTGAGGAGGAAAAAGGAAGAAAAATAACCAATAAAAAATCTACAGTGATGGAGCTTTTAAAAGAATGCATACTTTGTTTGACTACTATTATGATGTGTGTGTGTGTGTGTGTGTGTGTGTGTGTATGTGTATTATATATGACTAGGTAGGCAACATATATTTCTTACATGTATAGAAAACACCTCAAATCAGAATTTATTTTAATTTATTTGTTCATTTCTCTTACTTTCTGTGCACAGATATATCTTAGTGGTTTTTTGTTTGTTTGTTTTGTCTATAGTGACATCACTACTAAATTTTACCTCACAATTTTTATCTTTGTCATTTAGCAGATAAGGAAGGTATTTGAATCTTTCCTCAGTCCTCTGATGTCTTAAAATAAGGGCAATTTGAATTGAGTCTTAAAAGATCAATGAGTCTGTAGACCAGTTGTAGAGTTCGGTGAAAAGTATACTTAAAATTGAGAAAACCATGTGATGAAATTCCTGAGGTGAGAAACAATTGAAGATACTTGGGAAGATGGGTTTGGCTGAGGCATAAAATACATGAAAAGTAGAGGTTTGGGGTCAGAGTTAGATTATGAAACACCTTAACAGTTAAACAGAGCACTTTGGTCATGAGCAGGAGGAAGCCTTGATAGTTACTTAGCAGAAGATTGGCAGTGTGGGTCACTAAATGTGTTTTGTTTTTGTTTTTAACAGTAATGAAGGCATAGCCCACATCTGTGCTTTAGTATGATCATTTTGGTAGTAACAAAAGAAGAGCTGCATGCGTGTGTGTGTGTGTGTGTGTGTGTGTGTTAGGAGGAAGTACTGGAGCAAGAAGGGGCCAGGGTCAACATCTAAGAAAGACTACTTTAGTAGTCATTTTAAATGGAAAGCATATCTACTTTACTAGATATCTAACACAGAACAAGTTATTTCTTCTCTCCAAGCCTCGCTTTTTTCATCCTGTATCCTATAGGATTGTTGTTAAGACTGAGATTGTATACAATTAAAAACATCATGCCATGTGTATAATAGATACTTAATATGGGTTGATTGCATATTAGGCCTATGAAAATACATTATTTTCATGAATATGTTTCAGTGAAGTATTTTGATCTTTTCTCAGTGAAACATTTCAAAGCTGATACATCCTATTGGACAAAGGCAAAAATGCATAACAACATCTTTCCCAAGGTTGTCCTCTTGACCTCCCTCAGTGAAGAGGGCTTTGCTGAAGGGGCCTATAGGAAGGAGGTCTTGTCACCTGAAGCTTCTGCTCTTTTACACTATACAACAGGAAAGTCAACAAATCCATGAAAGAACATTCTGTCATGCCTGAGAAGCCAAGCATGAGCTCTGGTGTTTGCTATCCTCCCAGAGTAAGTCAAGCATGATGTTTCACTTATCTCAGAGTGATTGTAGACACTTGGTCCTTGTATATGGTTTTGCTTTTCTTCAACCCAACCTTCCTATAAGAGAGAATGGTAGAACTACTTACTCTTCAGTATTTACTGCATTTCTCCTTCCCAATCTTAAATGGCTCAAGCCCTCTTACGATGAATGCCAAGCAGGAGTTCTGTCATATTTCAATGACTGTAAAGGGTTAACCTGCAACAGATGTCTTAAAATAAGGGAAATTTGAATTGAGTCTTAAAAGATCAATGGGTCTGTAGACCAGTTGTAGAGTCTCTTACAATGTTATGGGAATTCAACATGACTATGTAATAGTTTCTTCCCTCAAAATGTTTTTTTAAAGGGATGCCCTATAAGAAATGGGCTGGCTCTATAGCAAAAACTAAGTAATCTTTTTGATCTCTAACTTACCATGTTTAATACTTAAAACAGTCTTCAAGTCTAATTCATCCCATTTTATCTAAGAAGGGTCAGTCATCTGAAATATGCATTTCCATGTTTTGGTTCTTTTTTGGGACACTCATCTCTTACACTGCTGGAAAGATAGAACATCAGTATTTTCCTATCTAAAGACATTCAAACAGTGGTTTCTCCTCATTTCTATATTGATAAATACTGCCTGACACTCAGCTGGATGGCTTTCCTCCTACTATCATGGTTGATCCCTGAGATTTTTAAATGGAGCAAATAAGAAGTGAACATTTACACTAAAGGATCTTAGCAGACTGTAGATTTATGACTTTTTGCCTGAATACTTAGAGAATTATATAAATAATTCCTTTGAACTCAAGTGGTTTTTTTTTTTTTTTTTTTTTTTTTTTTTTTTTTTTTTTCTGTCATGAGATACAACTCCATGTATGTATACATCTTTGTGGTTGGAAGAACATTGTTTGGGAGAGCTAAGGCATTCCTTTCAATGTTTGGCCATTTGAGTCCTTTTGCTGTGAAATATGGTAAACATTCCTCTGTTATTTATGCCAAGTTTTCATCAGTGACATTAAAAGTTATAGATTAGGAAGTAGGGAGAAAGGACTGAGATCTCTATAGTCAATGTGCCGTATTATGTTGGAATAATCATTTGAACATTTCATATTAGCTAAATACTAAGAGAAGCAAAAAAAAAAAAACAAGTAAGTAATTAATCTTTTAAAGTGTCTTCTTGGAACACACAGGGAACTTCTGTGTTTGAGGTTGGTGGTAGCAGTTTAAGATTAGTATTTGTGGGCCTTAATTTCCCAGAGCTGTCTCAAGAAAAGAAAAAGGTAAATTTTCATTTTTGCTTATGATGTGTATTAAAATTCTAGGGTTGAATCTACTTAATTCCTCTACTGAGGGTTTGATGTTGGAATATGTTCTACTTCCTAAGAAAAATCTTCTAAAAATTGTTGCCAAGGTATTATAATTTGACTCCATCATTTAAAAAGCTGGTCTCAAAATAAATAAATAAATTGATTAATTAGTTAATAATAAAAAAATAAAAAGCTGGTCTCCTGATTTCTACCATGAAGTGGAAGGAAAATTGGATCTAAAATTGGATGCTTTAGTAACTACTGAATTTATAGTCCCAGTTAATTTAATCTAAAAGATTGGTATTTTTTTTTGTTCAATCCAACAGAGTATGTTAAGTGCAGCTCAACATTTTGGGCAATCTAAATCTGTTATTAACTCTATGCAGACAAATTTTCCTTCTGTTAAACCACTACTAGTTACTGGTATGAATTTATCACCTGGAAAAGCCAAGTTGATATTTGCACACATACAGACCTCTAATTAACTTAGGTCCAAACTATTCACTGAGAACATCAGCACATTTCTCTTAAGTTGGAGAAAATGGCTGATTTTAGTTCAAAATTCTGTTAGTTGTCAATGGAAAAGAGTCAAACCCGAATCTATATTCCTAATAGAATGCCTTACTAACTTTTTCAGTCAGTAAATACTATTAGAACAATTAATACACTTACATAGACTTGAAAAGTAGAGGATCTCTGATTGTTTATTACTGTTTTAAGAATCTCTGAATGAATTACATATATTTAATCATATATGAAGGACATCCATTAGAACATCTTAAACCCACTGCTTTTGTTTCTTTGACCTCATCTGTCAGAAAACTCCGATAGCTATCTGGTTTCAAGTGTATCTGCCCCAGTGAAGTGGCAAAAATCCTTTCAGAACAAATACATTGCTTCCTTTTCCAAGTTCTGCTACTTGTATGTGCAAGAGTCATCCCTTTAGACAAGACAGACAGATTTGTATTCTCTGGTTCTTTCTGTTAAGGTGAATTTGAGTATTTTCTAAGGCAAGATACGATCTTACCAGTACTAAGAGTGGCCTTTGGCTTTGACATCAGAAAACAGCCCCTAAGACTGTATTTTGTCTTTGCTTCCTGTCCCATCTTGTGTCTGTACAGACGAAGTCTGCTGCTAAAAGCTGATGTCTGAGACTATAGCCGTCATCAAAAGACTACTCTTTGAGATCTCTTTTACCAGGGCCAAAAAACTATTCAAAGGCAAAATAGAGTTTTCCCTGTGCATTTATCCAAACAGCATTTCCTATGAACCAAGTTGTTACATTTTTCTTCCTACTGGATTATTTCTTTACCTATTTCCCCTACAAAATAATGGTTTTATTAAACTGTTCTAAGTGAATTTTTCACCCAAGGGAGTCATTCCTTCAAAAGGAGAGGTGGTGTGTGAGGACAATCTTGTAAGACTAATGTAAACTTTTTTTTTTCCCCTGTGCAGTTATACTATTAAAGAACACTTAATCCCCTGAAAGACACCTAAGATTACTTTGGTACTCAGAAGAGAAAATCACCAGAAGGAGCTCTGATGACCACAACCCAGATTTAGTTACAGAAAGAGGCTGATGACATTTAGAGAACCACAAGCTGATTGGTAGGCATATTCTTTAACAGGATACTCACATATATAAGGCAATCAGTCATATTGTAAAATATCATATTTTAATAGTCAGTGCTTTGTATAATAACAATAATACGACTCATAGATAAAAATACATGGGTATACTATATGTTGGCACTACATTAAATTTTCTACCTACAAAATTTTCTTTAATTATAATATGAGTCTTACGAGGTAGGTGTATTATCTATCTTTCCATTTTATAAATGAGGAAAGTGGGAGGGGGTGTTAAACAAATAATAATAATAATCATAATCATAACAAACTCTTACCCAGTATTTATTATTTATTAGGCCTCAGTTTTAAGAGTTCAATTGTACTAAATTGTTTAACCCACCATAAAACCCACTGAGTAGATATTATAATTAGTCCCAATTTTTAGATATTTTAATTAGTCCCAAATAGAAGCATGGAGAGGTTAAGTAATTGCTCAAAATCTCAGCTAGTAAGAGGTGGAGCTGAGACTGCACTGCTGGTTTCTGGTTCCCAAGCCATCCTCCTACTGCGGTATTGAATACCTCTGCCTCTCAGAGAGTTGATTCCCGGTGATTAATGACTGCTTTGTGTCAGTGATGGGCCTTGATTTCAAAGTCTATGCTCTTAATTGCAGTATTTTGTTCTATTATCTCTCATTTACTAAGCACACAGTCACTGTGGTTAGTGCCATGCCCTCGTGCTTTCGTTGCATATGCGTATAAGAGTGAGTGTACAGAGATCATCTTTGCCCTTAAAATTTTTACTTTTGGGGAGTGAAACAGTTTACCTTTTAGTTAAGGGACCTACTAACCCAACTAAATACCAGAATAATTTCTCCCAGGATCTTTCTGGAGTCATTAGGGATCTCTCCTAATGGCTTCTGTAACTTTGACTACGGAATGAGCCAAGAGTCTCTCAGTCAATACAGTCCTTGAGTTTCTTAAAGGACTTAATAATCAGTAAGAGATAAGCTACTGCTGAAAGTTCTCCCCACTCACTAAGACACAAATGGCTGAACTGACAGCTGGACGGCGAAGAGAGCAAACCACTCTGTGGAAGTATGCCAGCTTCAAAGGGCTTAGCTCCTTGCTTTCTTAGGTGAGAAAGTTATGGTGTGACATGAAGGAATGAATGCTAATGAGTCCAACCTGCAATTCAATTATTTTCTGATCTTCAAATAGTCTCTATAAACCAGATGTAGTGTAGGGAAGAAGATATTATTCTGTTCTGGAGACACAAAATAAAATTGAAAGGAAAGTAGATTTTTTAAGAAAACATGATCCTAAAAGTTTTGCTAAATTTATGACTTTTAAGACCTTAAGTGTTACATGAAATGAGGCTAAACTAGGAGTCTGCTGCCCAAGTTTAAGCCCTCACTTAATCTTAGATTCGGTCTTACAGATAAAATGTTGCTCTATGTAGTAGACTTGGCTTTTATTAAAGGAAGTGGCATATTCTCACAGTCTCTCTCTGGTTAACAGCAACCTCTTCCTTTTCTGAGCTCTTACAGTTGATACAGCTCATCTGGACTGCCATATGTTGTGATGTCATGGATTACCATTTATTATTATAAATGGGCCTCTATATTATATTATTATGTCACATTATTTAGCACCATTGTAAGCTCTTTAAGGGTGAGGTCTATGAATTCCAACCCTTCACAGTCCCTGTTCCAACTTTTCACAGTGCCTATTCCTTGCCAAATGTGGGAGTTTTGTAATTGTTAACGGATTGAGATTAGGTTGCCAGTAGAAAGCTATTCTTTTCAAATTAATGCTTACCAAACATATCAGTGGAATTCAAGCTTAATATTTACTGATTGATAATAATGACTGCATTAAACTAGACATAACTTCATGCAAATAGCTGCAACTAATTATAGCATGTAAATATGATGATGGATACAATGACTAAAACGATTGTCAGCTAATACAAGCTTATCATTTGCAAGTTCATATGTAGTCCTTTCGCTTAAAGATGGCTTTTGAGCATTGACATATCCAACAAATGATGTATTTGCGCTAGTAATCATGTGAGGAAGAACTAGTATTTTTTGGATGACTTCTCATAAAAATAGAGAGTATAAATTCACCCTTCTAGACTCAAATGACCAAAAAGAATAGTAATTTCACTACTGTTTTTCCTGGGAGGTTTTGTTTCTCATCTTAGTTTGAACTGGGCAAGGACATTTTAAATCTAGCCATAGGAGGCTATGGATCAGTGTAATATGAAGATTGCAGTTATATACTAGGCCCGCAGAAAGAGCACTATTCACAGTCTGGATTATCTGATTAGAAGTCCCGGCAGCTTTCTGTGTGACCTTGAGTAAGTAATGTCTGTATTACAGTCCCCTAACAATAGCATACTCTGATTCCCGAAAACAAAAGTTTTAGATTCTTACTCCCACCTTTGGTCCCAAGTCTGCTATTCTTCTTTCATTCTAGGACTTTATCTTGCTATCTAAGAGTTCCTCTCTTTGGAATGAAAACTTCAAGTTCATAAAGAAAACAATCTAAAGGTTGAAATAGGCTTTTGTGTTGTAAAGAGCTCTATAGTCTCAAGAGATATCTAGTTGACTGTGTAATAAATGGTCTTGTCAGTTTGGATGTCAGACAGTTAACTAGGTCAAAGTGGGTGATTTGGATTGATGCTATTTACCTGTTTTCCTATTGTACAACTTTATTTGCTTTGGATAAATTATTCTTAATAAATAAACTCAAGTCAGAAATTGGGTGCCTTTCTCTCACCTCTACTGCTTAACACTGTGTTATAATGGGCAAGGGATGTGTTAGCCTTGAACTGTAGTTCTCTGCATGTAAAGTAAGGATCATAATACCCATCTAACAGAATCTTCATAAATGTTAAATGAGCATTATCTAAAATATTTATACCTTACCAAATATTTTCAAATTCAAGAGATGATAATAATGACACTTTCAGAGAATGAATGAAAGATTTGAGGGAGATGCAGTTATTCCTTTAGATGTTAAATAAATGTACAGTATTCTAAGTAAAATACCAACAGTTTTGAAGTTAAGGTAGCTTTAAAACTGTGTGGGCTTACTCTTAAACTTGAACCTTCGACCAAGATTTGCCTTAACAAAAAGGAATCATTCACCTGAATACAGACTATTTACTTTGTAAAAATAAATAATAATAATATACTATTATAACTGTTATCACTATCATGATAATGATAATAGTAATTTTGATAATGTTGATATCATATTTCCAGAATGATCTACCTCCAATTTCTTTTAAACTGATGAAATATTTTTTTTTCTATGAGTGCAGCTTACTACACATGAGGAATATTTTTTATCTATATCTTTTCTTGGAGATGTTGTGGAGTGGGGTGGAGCAGTTCCTTTTTCCACACAAAGGACATTAAGAGTAACTTAGGACAAATACATACTTACTGGAATGAAAGAAGAAATACAGGTTTTTATGGGAAGAGAGTTCCCTTTTTTGTTTGAACTGAAACTGTTTTCCCTTCAAAAGGAGAATCTAGCCCATGGCCTTGAACAGGAGCTTAGCTCAGAATCTGAAGTGTTGTACTAGATGTTTCAACACCTGCTCAGAAATCCCATTATTTCAAGAATTAAAGTTGAGCCACAGAAGTCCAGGACTGGTAATTTCTTAGCCAGCTTGTGAAAATCCCAATGCTTCTGAACTATGTACAGCCAGAGAGCATGAGTGCATTGCTTGCCTGGAAACGTTAGCAATCACATCATCATAATATAGGGATTTGGCAGCCTGTCTTCATAAGTCACCTTCACAGCTGAAATGCGTGAGTTCATTTTCAAGTCCTTTGAGAAGTAAAGCATTCAAAAATAACTAAGGATATTGAAGGCATTCATTAAGGAACTAATTCTTCCCAACTTTGTTTTGGAGATTAGCTTGGAATGCAGTGGCTACTCTGGGGTTTGTGGTTATGAAGATGAAAATTACCCAGAGCAGGCCCCTGCCAAGAGGTCCCAGAAAATGGAAAGTTACTAACAGTAAGCTAGAGATGACTGGAAGCCCTACTGGGAGCAAGAGATAGCCAGCCATTTCTGCTTCTGTAAACAGGCTTCTGGCCACAGGCTCTCTGCACTACTGTTCTCACCTAAAGCAGTCCCCAGCCCCCAGTTTAAACTCACCCACCAGGAGTCAGCATAGCCCTTGGAACCTATAAAAGCCCTATAACCCCATTGCCTGGGGTCCAGAGCTTCGAGCATGAGCTCATTTGTGTCCATCAGCATAAAATAAATCAGAGTTTTCCTACTTCTCCCAGTGTCCCTTGGTCTCTCATTGGTGTGATTATTTTCTGCAACATTTTGAAGCAGTAGATATACATTAACAGGAGTAAGCAACGTTGAGAGGTACACACTGGGGTCTGTGGTGTGTGTTTATGAGCTATTCAGCTCAAAAAAAAGGGGGACAGAGAAAAACTTACAAGCAGCTTAAAGATATTAAAGAAAAAAATCCAGCTACTTACTGGTAAACAAAATTATCTCATTTTACTGAGGGTATCTCATTTTAAAAAATAGAATGTCCTAATCTCATCAAGTTCTTTGGAGTATTTTTCATATGAGCTAATTAAATGTTATACAAATTATAGATGGCATGAGGGAATTTGCCTTTATATGAAAACTCTAAGTGTGTGATTGATTATCTAGAGTGAGCAAGGGGCAGAATAGTCAGAATTTAAGGAGACACATCCTAGATAATAACTGGCCAGGTAGGTAGACGGCGAATCTTATCTTTGAATTTTGTTTGTTTTAATGGGAAAATGATTCTGTCTCACCTAGGAACTTACTACACTGAATTCTAGTTTTCAGGTAGGTAACATATATCAGGACCATCTATGAAACAAAAATAAATGGAAGAGGAGTTTCTGTCCCCCAAAACTCTGACTTAAACATTCGAGAAGGCCCTAGAGTTGTGCCCATTTAAACCAACTCATTTCACAGACGTACCCATGCAAACATACATTTCTTCTGAATTAATCTTGCCCAGACATTAACTTTTGCTATCTATATTCTTTCAAAATAACCAGTTTTCCCTCCCCTAGTTTCTCTATTAGACAATAAGAAAATTAACTGAGATTAACACCTGAAGTTCTATGTACAACAAGCTTCTCTGTTAATCTATTTGCAAATCATTCCAATTAATAAATATTGTCTGAATGTCAGCTAGGGGCCAGACATTGGGCTAGGTTCAAGAATCTGAAGATGAGTAACACCCAGTTCCTGACCTCAAGCTGCTCACAGTTTAACTACAGAGACAGAGATCCAGTGTATAAGCTGTGAGAATCAACGCCTTTCTCCTTGGGCTACGTCATACTTTATACTGATCCTATTATCTCACTGCATTTTTCCTGTGTCTCTGTGTGCACATACATCATTCCAAGTGGGTTAAAAGTCTGCTGAGGGTAAAGAAATACCTATAGCCCTATAGGTCTGTTCATATCTAGCATATAACAGGAATAAATAAATAAAAATTGATTAAGGGTAAGGAGTGGGTGGTTGGGTTATGGACATTGGAGAGGGTATATGTTATGGTGAGTGCTGTGAAATGTGTAAGCCTGAAGATTTACAGACCTGTACCCCTGGGGCAGTTAATACATTATATGTTCATAAAAATAATTAATTAAAAAAAAACAGAAAATGGAGTAGTGCAGATTTGCTTGTTGACAATCGTTAGTCAAGTTGTCTTAATCTTGAATAATAATGGTGCAGAATCTACCTGTTTCCAAAGTAGAAAATTCAAGGTCATTTGCTTGTTCTTCACAGTCTTTACATCCTTATCCAAAAAGATTTGTACCAAAGAGCACAGAATCCGAGTGATTATATTATATTTTTATTTTCATCGATTTGCTTGGAAAAAAGTGATCATTCTAGGACTTCTGAAAAGGACATGGCATTGAATTTCAGACACTTTTCCCCCACTCTGTCTTCTGCTCTTTCACCAAAGCTATCTTCCTAGAGAGCAGGTTTGATCTCTTTTTTTTTTTTTTAAGATTTTATTTATTTATTTGACAGACAGAGATCACAAGTAGGCAGAGAGGCAGGCAGAGAGAGAGGAGGAAGCAGGCTCCCCACTGAGCAGAGAGCCCGATGTGGGGCTCGATCCCAGGACCCTGAGATCATGACCTGAGCTGAAGGCAGTGGCTTAACCCACTGAGCCACCCAGGCGCCCCATCTTTTTCCTGCCTTTAAAAACCTCTTTTGACACCCCAATGCTTACAAAAGAAAATTCAAACACATCAGCGGATGAACCTCTTCCTTCTTTTTGTCTCAACTTCCGTCTTCAGGCCCATCTGCAAACACTCCCCACTGTACCTCAAATAAATCAGCCACCTCTTCAGACTGCCTCTTGCCACATGCAATAATTTCTCCTGAGGGGGTCTTTCCTCCTTGATATGCCAGATAAAATCCCAGTCAGGTTATAATTCAATCCTCAGTACCATGTTCATGAAGCTTCCCTGAATGATCCTTCTAAAGGTAGTATTTTTCTGCTTTATATAGTGAAGTTCAATTTTCAAGCTTCTACTCAGAGTCCAATTCTAAAAATTTTGCTACTCCAGTCTTGCCCCCAAGTGTAACATTTGTGAATCTGTCAGTCCTTTGAAGTAAGGTCATTACAACTACAGGAATTCTTTCTAAAACACAGATAGCTTCAGAAGAGCTAACACACTAACAATCCCTGGAATTTACCTAACACTTCACAGTTTACAACAAATTTACATATTCAATTTCAGACCAGGAAGACAAATATTTCTACTCAATAATATTCAAACCAGAGAGCTAGCCTTATTTTTTTGTGCAGCTAAATGTTTTGAGAGACCTTTTGAATTTGTCAGGTCTACATATTTCTGGTCAAGGTTTCTCCTGATAATTTCTGCTTTTTTTTTTTAATTTAATTTTATTTTAATATATATTTTTTCAGTTTCAAAACTCATTGTGAAAGACCCGCGGATCCCCTTACCCAAGAATCCAACACTGCCACTGGATGCAATCAGCAAGAGGTTCTTTATTGTTACGCAGGCACCTGCGGGTGGTCAGCAGCTCCTGCTAGCTGAGCACACCCGGCTGTGGTGGCGCCGGGTTTTTATAGACAAGTACAAACAAGTTTTGGGTGGGGCGCAACTGATTGGTTGACAGTTAGAACTTTTGAAAAAGGCATACGTGGAGTTTGCTGATTGGCTCTAAGGACGGGAAGAGAGAGGCGGGAAGGGGGAACAAGCTGATTGGTTCTGAGGGCCCGCGGGAGGAGAGAGGCAGGGAGGGGGAACAAGAAGGGGGAAGGTAGGAGTGCCATCATGGCGTCTTCTATTATTTCTATAAGCCAAGCAGTTACAGAAGGGCAAAAGAGCAATTAATAAGCAATTAATAACCTAATTTACGCCTAAAAGCCAGCGGTTCACAGAAAAGCAAACAAGCGGTTAGTTATCCTATCTTCTAGGGGAGGGGTCTTTCAATTGTTTATGCACCACACCCAGTGTTCCATGCAATACCTGCCCTTCATAATACCCACCAGCAGGCTCACCCCCTACCTCCAAAACCCTCAGTTTGTTTCTCAGGGTTCACAGTTTCTTATGGTTTCTGTTCTTCTGGCTAGTGAATAGACAGTCTTCCCAGAAGAGGCTCAGCTGAAGGTAGCAGAGGACCACATGGAAACTGATGCTGAGAACAGTAGCTTTTCTCAAAAACACTTTGAACCCTCTATTTTTTTCAAAGCATGTACCCCTATGCGCGTGCACACGCGCACACACACACACACATATACATTTTCAAAACACTATACTTTCAAAATAAATTTATGATATGCAGTTAGTTTTTAAAGGAAGAAGTAGATATGACAAAATTTCTATTATCTAAGGCTAAACACTATTCTGATTGTGGTCTTTACTTTTACTGCCTTTTTTATTATTATACAGACATGTGCAGATGACACTTGAAAGTTGTGTTAGTCACTAATAGTGTAATTTGCATATTTTCCTATCTTTGATACTCCTTTGAAGCCAAAATTTATAAAATGTTCATTGCAGTTTGATTGAAAACTCAGAGATTTACACAGAGCTAAGTCCAATCAAAGTTCAGCTGTTTAACCTATTAGAAGAAAAAGTGGAGGATGATACCTACCCAAGGAAGTTTTGGGGAAGACACCATGTCCTAGACATCTCTCTTATAATTCCTTGTGACAGCTATGCTACATGGTATGATTAAGCCTTATTTTCCTATAAAAGATGATGATTTACTCTTAATTCTCTGTGATATATTTCAAAAATGAGAACTTTCCTCTATATACATATATCCTTACACAAAATTCTGTTGGGCCTCAGTTTCTCCCATGTATAAAACAAATGTGTCAGTCAGATAGTTTTTTTTTTTTTTAATAAACATATAATGTATTATTAGCCCCAGAGGTACAGGTCTGTGAATCGCCAGGTTTATACACTTCATAGCACTCACCATGTCACACACCCTCCCCAATGTCCATAATCCCACCACCCTTTCCCTACTCCCACCACCCTGCCCGGCCAGCCTCAGATTGTTTTGTGACATTAAGAGTATCTTATGCTTTGTCTCCCTCCTGATCCCATCTTGTTTCATTTATTCCTTTCCTACCCCCCAAACACCCCACGTTGCCTCTCAAGTTCCTCGTATCAGGGAGATCATATGATAATTGTCTTTCTCTGATTGACTTATTTCCGCTAAGCATAATACCCTCTAGTTCATTCCATCCATGTCCTCACAAATCAGCCAGATAGTTTTAAAAGCTTTATCCCACACTAATATTTCCAGTTTCTGAATCAATTTTCTAGGCTTCCATTTTAAATATAATCAACCTATTATCATTAGAATCAAAACAGTCACTCTATCTTTTTAAAAACTTTATAGTTTCATTCAGTTAAATTCCCAACAGTTTGCTAGGCCTATGATTTTGCAAGCATAGTGGCTAATTTCATGACTTTTAAACAGAGCTTTAAACTCAAAGCAAAGCCTCAAACTATGTGACTTATTAATACACTGTTTCTTTCAACACTAAATTCTTAGACACTGGTTTGTGGCCAAGTGATCTATTCTGATTTTCTCAGCTTCATTGTTAATTCAATTCAAATTGTCATCTGGCTTTGTCCACTTCATTACTATAAAGTAGCTTCTAAACTTTTCAAGCCTATAAACTCAAACCAGGCCTGCATCTCAATTCTCACTTTTGACTGTATGAAAGGATGGAATGCACGATAAGGTAGCTCTCTCGGGGCTTCCAGTTCCCACCTCAGTCCCCTTCCAACAGTATCATGCTGCCTTTGTGAAAGTGTCTCTTTTGATACATACTCAAAAATGTTCCTTTATTTAACACTAAAGGAAATGGTGGTAGGTAATCACGTTGCTACCTTCCATCCTCCTGACCTTTAGATTTTATGCTAAGTGATTTCCTGGAAGTGAATCCTACCACATCAAATGCATTTTTTTTTTCTTCCAAAAGTCATTAACTTGCTCTACCTTCTGAATTCATCATGACTCACAGGTGTAACGGTCCCTTGAGGAATTGCTAAATGTCTCAGACATTTCAGAGATGTTCTGGGTCAAATTACCATTTAGAAAGAGGACACTTAAATTAGAGGTGAATAAAATAGTTGAAAATCAACCGATTTACTCCCTGAAGGAAGCAGGAATGTCTCAATTATATGCAGTATCAGGTCAGGCCTCCCTGGAGATTTTACAGTGATATATGCTTCCAGTGTCCCTGAAAAATCAAGTCTTTATGGATGACCTAATTTAGTTATAAAAATAATTGCCGTAAAGGGTAATATTCACCTTACAGTAGACTAAAACATATGCCTTTTAAAATTCATTAGTGCATTTGATTCACTTAGAAATATTACTTATCTATTATCAGATCTCAATTTCTCTTCCTCATTTGTTTTTCTTCATTCAAACCTGTTCAAATGAGCTTGCAAAATCTTCCTTAGTAAAAGCTGCTCATTCTCATGCAGGAAACTTTATGCCAAGTCCTCTTTTCCTTGTGCCGCCTAGCTTTTGTTTTGAGTGATAATAAATTATGCTTCTTTCTTTTCTCCATTAGTTTGTAAGCAACCTTATGTAAGAAACTAGGCTTATTCTCTTTCCCTAGATAAAGAGGTTTATCCCTCTTTCCCAGCATAGGCCCTGGAGTCTAGTAGGAATTCAACAGATGGATGAATTTTTGCTGAACAAAGCTGGTACGTGTTTTGTTTTACTCACTGTGCCACCCACCGAAATGCCTGGAAATGTACGGGTTAATGATAATTACAAAAATAAGTGTTTTCCTTAAATCTGTGGTAAGAGACTCAGAATTGTTCCATTTGTGTTCAAAAGAATAGTTTTTAGTTTTGAGTTGGAAGCCAAGAGAATAAGCTGATTTTGTATGTGAAGAAAACAAAATTCATAAGCCATTTAAGCCACCCGACCGAAACACAAACAGGAGTGGGTTGTTAGGTGTTTACATTAGATTTAACTTCCATTTTTTTAAATGAGGAACTAGCGTTAACTCCGTTTCCAAAAAGTGATAATTTGCCAGCAAACGATCAGGTTTGTCTGCATGGCAACAGGATTGGCAGCACTCAGAAAAGGGATCCAACAAAGAGAAATGAACAAATTACCCAAAGTGTCAACCCCAACCTATTTATTTGATTTAATCAATCTCACAGCACTTTAGACTTCCTCAACAAATAAAGGCACAAAAGCAGAGTTAGGTCAGTCATCCTTCTTGGGGAATTTATCCTGCTCACAAGCAAAAGAATGTAAAGTTGATATTTCCAACATCTATTACAGCATTTAACAATATGAAGCAAATCCAAAACATCAGCTGGAACTATTAGCTTTAAAAGAAACTCTTTGTTCAAATAAAGGCTGCATTCTCAAAGGATATTCTACATTATAGTTGCAATTTTACATCTGCCAAAAAAAAATCTAGGAAATTAAGAACTGAAGCAATGCAGTCATAGGAATGATTATTTACCATATTTTTTGAAGAGCCCAATAGTATTTATTCCACAGTCAAGATAATCAATATGAAGATTTTGTCTACTTCTAAATGTATTCATCTCACTTATGCACTAAGATTAAGGAAATGACTAGAGTATGTGTCTGAAGACCTATTGCACACATGGTGAGATGTTTCTAGAACATAATTCTGTCTGTCACCTGGCTTCCATAAGTCCTGATCTTAACGAGAAGTGTGTGTATGGGGGGATTGGGCACAATTCATTTCAGAACCTCTGCTTTAGATCAGCTAGGCTTCCTTAAATGCTCTAGAAAGAGCTGAGTATTTCCTTTTCTCCAATGAATTGTTTTATTTTTATTAATGGCGGTTGGTTTCTTTGGAGAAGAATGAAGAAGGTATTTATTTTACATATATGGGGCAGGATTGCAAGGCTTTTTTCTCCACAGGACTCTGCCTCTTTTTCAAAGGATAGATTCTGGATCTAAGAATTTTCTCATATAAGGAAATTGGATAAGGGATCACTATTTTTCTTTGCAGCTGGTACATAAGATTTCTGCACACCTTTTAACTTTTTCTGGTTATACAGTTATAGCCCTACCTCATTCTTGCAATCACTATTGTCAGCTAGTTATCTTCTCAGATTCCTAATGTTCTAGACCCCCTGGTTATCACCCCAACCTTACAGGTATTCCTAGGTCACCTGTGATGATTAAATGCCAACATCTGGCCTTTCCTATTTTCCCCACACCCAATTACCCTTATTGAAACTGAAGACCCTGGCTCCATCATCATCTCCAATAATCAACTCTGGCTTAAAGAGAACAGTCAGCACTAACATTCTCAGTAAGGCAGTGGTCCCCACTCATACTCTCTCTTTGTGAAGAGAGTTTCATCTTGGCCTTCTCACGTAACATGGGGAAGTGACGGGTTCTCTAGTCTCACAAATTATATCCATTCTAACTTGCCCATGTCCTTATGCCTTCTGATTCCTTTTACAACATTCTGACAAAACAGTTCTTGTTCATGTACTATTTGCCATATTTATTGTGTCCAAGATCTAAAGAACCATTCCAGCAATGTTTCAGGACCAACTCTAAATGTCCGTGCTGTAAGGTTAAATCTTGAGTCACAAAAAGTTCTTCTATATCAATAAATATTCTGTTATGCTGCCTTATACTCAACACTTCCACCCTGACCCAGAGCTCTAAGGAGTCCCATACATTCTCTTGGTTTCCTCTTATACACATTTGCTAAAATGTGAAACAACTTTACAATAAAGCTATCTATTATCTGAGCAGAGAGTATATTTCCTGCTCAGCCTATGCTGAAATTTGACTCTAGTTATTAGTCTACAGGCAATCGGGAGAGACTGGGACAGATTTTAAGAAGGAAAAGCATCAGGGCGCCTGGGTGACTGGGTGTGTTAAAGCCTCTGCCTTCGGCTCAGGTCATGGTCCCAAGGTCCTGGCATCCAGCAAAGCCCTGTGTAGGGCTCTGTGCTCAGCAGGGAGCCTGCTTCCCTTCCTCTTTCTCTCTGCCTGCCTCTCTGCCTACTTGTGATCTCTGTTTGTCAAATAAATAAATAAAATCTTAAAAGAAGAAGAAAAAGAAGAAGGAGGAGGAGGAGGAGGAGGAAAAGCATCATTTTGCAAGATCTCCACCTCAGATAAATTGTCATATAGCCTCCAGGCAAACCTCAAGGCCAGTGTCTGTAATCCCAGAAATCTGAAGTGAGGGCCTGGGAAAAGTGAGACAAAGAAGAGGGAAAAGTCAGTTATCATTATGGGGAATTAGGGCTTAATTCTGCTGGGCCCAAATAAGAAGCTATGCTGAACATCGTTCAGAATTGTCCTTAGAATGGGTAAAAATCCTGGGGGCATTGATTTATCCATTCCTATGCTCTGTGTGTTGAGGGTTTCCTCCAGCAGTATTAATTCCTTTATACTTAGAGGTAGTGTCTGAACATGGCAGAGCAGCTTTCAAGGAAAGCCAGGCAGGGAGTCTTTGAGGCATATTCTTGATGGGGAGCATAAGAAGTAAATAGAATATTCCATCAGTCATACTGAAATCAAATGAGCAGAGGGAGGGTATCTTGGCACATCACATGCATTCAGTTAAAAAAGGATGATTATCATGTCAATCCCACTTTGTAAGATCGTTCTTGACTCACAATTTCTGCAGGACAATTTCCATGCTCTTAGCAAGTCATACAATACCCTCTTTAAATTGACTTGTACTTATTCTTCAGGACTCACATACATAGAAATCTACTCTCTAATTACTTCACTATCTATTCATGTAGATCTTGGTGTCTGCAAGCTTCTAAACATTTATAACTTCCTGACTTTGCATCTATTCTGCCTGACATATCATTAAATCTCATCACCCTTTCTATACAGAATAAACTTAAAAGTCCTTAGTGTGACATTCAAAGCTCTACAATGATTGTCTCTACTGCTTTGTAATTGTGATGTCGTTTTCCAAATGCCTTAGAAAATCTTTATTACTTGTTTTTTTAAAGTCTCAATGCAATGGTCACATGCATTGTGAAGCATTGTGAGACTTAACCACACCACCCACCACTCAGGGTGTGGACCTCATCCTCACTTGTTGACTTGATATGCTTAGCATTTTACATCATGATTATTGGTCACCTGCATTAGCATGTAAGCTGCTGGAAATAAGATACATTGTCTCATTTGGATATTTATATCTCCAATACTAGTTGTCCAGTTATTAAGTATTGAATCAATAAAGCAACTGAAGATGCGATTTTTATATCTTTTAAATTTTATATAAAAAGTAAAATCAGCTCTTTGATGGCTACTCTGCTGACTCAACCTTACTTAAAACTAAATAAATACAGATTTTAAATACAATATTTTATTTCCATTTAAACCTTAAGTTAGAGTTAACAAATGTGATTGAGTTACACTTGTATAAAATATCTTAGTGAAAATAGAGATAAAGTCAAATAGACACTTGGAGAATAATATATATAACTGTATTATAATGTTTTAAAGAAGAAAGGAATTAATTTAGGTATTTGAATAAGGAAGCAGTAGACAGAAAGTTAAAATATCTTTAAAAAGTGAAATGCATCCCATCAAAACTCATGTAGAAAATGTTATGAATAATTTAAGCATTTGATCAATAAGGGCTGTTGATATTTTCATAATATCCAAAAGACTCAGTCTCTGTCAAGTGCTAATGTATTGTAGAAACATAAGATTCAGCTGGTGGAGGAATGAAAGCCTTTATTTCCTGAAAGTTAACAACCATTGTTGGCAGCTGAATTACAAAATTATAATAAATCATGTCAACTGTTTAGTCTTTTTTCACATTTGTAAAATAGGGAGATAGAATTTCATAAGCTAAATTTATCATTCTGGCAAATAAAAGTTATCATAATTTTTCTTCCTGCCACTAACCTCAACTCATCTTTTAATTTTTTTTTTCTTTTTAAAGAAAGCTATCAGACTAAGCTCCCTCACCATTTTACTGTCCCTCCTTTTCCCATCAGGGTCTATAAAAAGTTTGAGATAGACTAAGATCAAGGTATAAATGATCTAGAAAGAGAAACCCCCACACCTACTTATATATTTATTTACTTATGATCTATTTCTCCTCCATTAGTCTTTAGGAATCATGAAGTTTGGTACTTGTTTGTATTCACTTCTGAGTTCCTGTTACCTTGAATGTGGTAGGGTGTAAAAATTCAATAAATCCTTGTTGAATCAATGCATAGTTTAACTTTCAGTTTTATCTGGGGTTAGAACGTTTTGTTCTGTTACTTAGGAGTTAATAGATATACACTTAATGATTATCCCAATAAAATAAAACAAAAATGGTTTTTAAAATGCAAATTTTAGGTAGACTTACAATAAAGTAAAACATTATCAAAGGCCCAAACCAAAGTCAAGGCAGGAATCAAAAGATAGGAAAGCTTGGGAGGCAGTTTTCATCCAAAAATCTTTCATCTGCCATTTTAAGGATTGCATACAGTGATGGAGACATAATGTGAATTCTAAGGCCAGCTGAGGTGAATGCCAACTAGAGAACACCAATATAAGGTTAGGATTACAAATGATCATAGCTTTAAAGAAAGAGCAGGTGAGGAAAAAAGGTCGATGTTCAGAAAGTGATAGGCAAAAAGTTTGCTTTTTTATATCTTGGGTTTTGAGAAAGGGGAAAAAAAATCTGGAAAATTGCACAAACATAAATTGACTCTCATATGGTTTTGTAACTCAGAGTTATACACTTATATGAGCCAACAAAACTTAGGTTTTTTTTTGTTTTTTGGTTTTTTTTTTTTTTAGTCTTTATTTTGTTTCTCTTCTCATTTTTATTAGTTCCTTCTTTCTGCTAACTTTGCTAACTTTGTTCAAGTATTGTTTTTCTGATTTTGTTGTGTTGTTTATCTGTGTTCTTTGCAGCTTGGGGAGCTAACCTTAAACTATTATTTTGGTTCTTTTATCAGGCAATTCATAGATCTCCAGTTCTTTGGTGTTGGTTACTGGTCACTTTTTGTGTTCTTTTGATGGTGTCATCCTTCCCTGTCTTCTTGGTTTTTTTGTTTGTTTGTTTGTTTGTTTTCAAATTCCTAATCATTGTTGACTTTGAAATACTATTGTCTTTGAAGAAGTAGCCACCTTCACAGTCTTATATTGACTGCCTTCAGGAGGGAAAAATCTTCACCAGCCAACCCAGCTAGGGATTCTGTGGATCTCAGATCTTTTCTATGACTGTACCTACTCCACTCCCATTCCATTTGGAAAGGAAGTGTTTTCTCAATCCTACCAAGCTAGACTGGTTCTGACATCCCATTTGTTTTCTCTAGGGCAGTGCCCTGAAATATTCATAGCAATACACCTTCTCCCAATTGAGTAAAGTTGAGCCCAATGTTCGTGCTCATATATAATCTGCAGAGGCTTCCATGTGCCATCTACAGGTGGCGTGCAACAGCAGAAGGAGTGCTCAGGTTACTGGGGTGGTATGTGGACTAGTTTGGGGGTCCTCAGGTAATACATACTATGAGGTTCGTCACAGTATCTTGGTGGAGACTGCTAGGCAGTTAGGAGAAACCATATGCCTTTTTTAGTTTACCCTGGCTACTGTGAGACTTTGCCCCCTTTCTCTGTTCCTAACAACCCTCAGACTCTTTAGCTATCCTGATCCCCTAAGTGTTCTATGTGAAGCAAGAAAGGAGTGGGTCTTTTGAGCAGTGTCCCACATAGCTGGGGAAGCCAGGTACGTACTATGTTCTCTACTTTTCCCCATGAGAGAAATCATAGGCCAAAAAGTCTTTCTTGGTACTGAGCTACTTTGGGGGAAGAACGACACAGGTAAAGTAAAACTTCTCTTATTCTCTTCAGTGCATCTATTTTTGGATATTATTGGCTTTAGTAGAGTTCTGGGACCTCTCCACTGTACTTCCAGGCTTCCACTAATTTACTCTTTTGGTGGTTGTCCAAATAAGTGTTTCTGTGTTAAGAATAAGTGCTGAAAACTTTTTCTACAATTTGCTCTACATTCATTCTCTGATGTCATTTTCTGTGCTGGGTTCAGCCCATTGCAGGGATCTATGGAAATGGGAGTATTCAAGTCTCAGCTACCAAGTAAAATTGATAATAGCAATAATGTAGAAAATGGTTGATTTCATTCTTGAAATACCAAAAAAATCTATTTTTAATAGTGAAAACAATATATGTTAAGGATTGAACTTGGGTCAAGCATCAACCACCAAAGTCACAACCAATTTGAACTCTGCAAAGCCGGTTAGATTTCACATGGGAACAATTCTGCCTCTCATTAAAACCAACACATTGACAATTACCCAAGTATTGGCTCGGGAAATCAATGATCCTAGCTTTCAGGCTGAAGTCATGAGAAGAATAAATTCAGAATAAACAAAAAACAGTTTTCTAGGTGTGATGTGTATAATGTTAGACCAAGACAGATGCCTGGATACTAATTCCAACTCTGCTTTGGACAAGTTTCTTCCCCTGCATTGGCCACAATTTATTTCTATGTAAAGTTATTAGGTTAAAATAAAGCTTAGGAATTGAAAATATGACCTAAAGGAAAAATGTAATTTGCTTATCTCGGGGTAGGGAATCATCTGATATTTTTAGCACAACTTAGAAGTCTTAATTTGCTGGTATAGCTCACCTAATATGGGCCTGAATTGATTAGGCACTTAAGTTTTAAATTGCTGCCTCTGGGAAGGGAGAGAAGAAAGAACTGTTGAGTGTTTCCATAGGAATTATCATCTCTGCAATAGGAGATATGTTTTCATCTCTACATGCCATGCCTAATGAGATTTCTCCCATGAAAAGAGGTTTAAAACACCTTTTTCTTTCACAGTGGAAGTAGAACGCTGATTTTGCAGTGAAGAGGCAGACAAGCAGTGGTCAGATGAGAGAACCAAAGAACCACACATCTGAAGTGGTTCTACTAAGGTGACATTATATACTAGTTGAAGTATTTTACCATTTGTAACTTGGACATGAAATTATAAAAGTGAGTGAAAATATTTTATTCATTAAAACAATCAGATTTTTAAAAATCATTTTCCTTGTCATATAGAATAAACCAAAAAAAAAAAAAAAGACACATTCCTAATAATTTTTACTTAAAGTTAAGAAGGTGATTCATTTTGGACACTTGCAAAGCATCTTACATTTTAGTTTTAGAAAGTTAAACTTCTGGATACACTTGTGTCCCCATAAAACTCAGTTGACATCAAAGAAGTCAAAGACTTAAGGGACAACTCGCTCCTTGGGTTTACTTTTTCCTGTTTCTTGTTTGGAACGCAAGCAAGGGCTGGGATTACTTTTGAACCAGCTCATACCAATTTCACAATCTCCTGCTCTGGCGTGTTTAACGCAAATGGTTTTGTTAGATATAAAAAGCTACTCATCTGGGGCGCCTGGGTGGCTCAGTGGGTTAGGCCGCTGCCTTCGGCTCAGGTCATGATCTCAGGGTCCTGGGATCGAGTCCCGCATCGGGCTCTCTGCTGAGCGGGGAGCCTGCTTCCCTCTCTCTCTCTCTGCCTGCCTCTCCATCTACTTGTGATTTCTCTCTGTCAAATAAATAAATAAAATCTTAAAAAAAAAAAAAAAAAAGCTACTCATCCAACGAATCATCTAAGACTTGTTCCTGAAGGGTGTTGGGGGGTGTTGAGTGTGAACTTAAAAAAGATTTTAAACTCCCATAACATTTTAAAATCAGAGAATATTGGTTGAAATGTTGCTGTCCTTAGAGATGCAGCATTGGCGGGGGGGGGGGGGGTCTCGAGGAAAAGCCTTATTTTCCCTCATTTCTTTTGAGTGCCGTTTGGAAAATATTGTACTTTAAAAAAATTTTTTTGGAAAATATTTCAAACTTAAAATTGTTTCAGAAATTAAAACAATACAAAGGACATCTGTATAAATTTTACCCGGACTCATTAGCATTTTGTCTTATTTGCTTGATAATTCTCTCTGTGTATCTGTATCTCGCTCTGTATCTCTTTCTTTCTCTCTCTTGTCTTTTTCCTCATGAAATGGGAACTTTATTCTCTTGCTCAGGTCGACTTATTATGGAGGCATGAAAATGAGACATGGACATTATTGGTTTAAAAAAACAAAAAAACAAAACCCATAATCTGCTAAAGCAACTGCCCCTGGGGTCTTTGCAAAAACTCGAAGGGATAAGACATCTGATGCAAAGGAAAGGAAATGTTTCTGCTGGGCCTGAGGACTCAGAAGAATCTGGAGGTTCAAGGTCCTCAGCTCATTCAATCAAATGTCCCCACTGCAGACCTCAGATTTCATTCATTTCCTATTAGCATTCTGTCTTTGGCATAAAAGACCTATCAAATTTATGCAGTAAGTTGTAACTGGCTACCTTTATAATTAAATCTTGGGCCTCTGCCTTGAAGCTGTAGGAGAGGAGGGTCTTTTTAAATGTTGTCATGGAGGTTTCTTATTTTCAAAGTGTAATTACCTGAGTCTATCACTTTATGTTTTTAAGCTTTTGAAGCTATAAATAAAAGCCAGCAAAATCGCCATCTTTAGAATTACTTTAGCCCTATGTAATTTATTTTCTTCTATTTATTTATTTGCAAGAGAGAGAGTAGGGGTGGGAGACAGAAGGAGAGGGAGAAGCACTCTCTCTGCAGAGCAGGAAACCCAATGGGTTGAGGGCAGACAAGCTATCACAAGACCCTGAGATCATGACCAGAGCTGAAGACAGAAGCTTAACCAACTTGAGACACCAGGTGCCCCTGCCCTATATAATTTAAATGTCAACTCTTAAAACTACCTCAGAAGTTAAATCTTCACCTTCTATATGCCCCCATGCCCATCTAGTGTTGATGAAATCCCTAGTGACTGTAAGCAAGGGTTATTATCACTGGATCACTTACTACCAGCAATGAAGTCTTTACAGCTTTCTGACTGTTGAGAGTTCTAGCTTTACAAAACCTGTTCTGAAGGTGTGATTTACAGGGTCTTTTCTGTTACCAATCAATTTAAGCCAGTTTGCCCAAGAAGCACATGTGAATTCTAAGTCTCCCTGCAGATAATTTAATTTTGAAAGTGATCCTATGAGATAGGAAGGGGAGTGGGTAGAGTATAAAAGGGAATAAAGAAGGCCAGACTAAGAGAAAATTATCATACTGATCACCACAGAGGGAAACTAGAGACCTGTCTTGCTAGATAACTTGGAGGAACCATGTAGAAAGTGTTTATGTACTACTCCTGAATTTCAGAAAAAGGAAGTATTCATTGGCTCCCAATCCTCATTGATTAAAAGTAGCAGGATAGGGTTTAATTCCTTCAAGATTTGAGATTTTCTCTGTGTCAGAATGGCTCACAGTTTTCTGGCCATTGTCCCACAGTACTGTGATAGAGAAGCTCAGGGGAAAAGTTACCTTATTCCACAGAACTGATGTGGGGAATTGGGGATAACACTTGCACACAGTAACTTGGCACTGTAAAAATGAGCAAAAAGGAGGGCTGAAATAATGTGAAGTGAGACACAGGGTAAGTCAGTTACATTTGTCATTTAAACAAGGGGGAAGGTATTATCTAAAAGAACATATGTTAGAACAGGAATATTTTACTTTGGAGGTAAAGTTCTGTATTAGTTTCCTTTGTCTGCTGTAACAAATTTTCACAAGGTTGGTGACTTAAAGTAACATAAATGTATTCTCTTACAGTTCTGGTCACCAGAAATCCAAAATTAGATTCAATGCACTAAATTCAATGTGTCAACACAGCCAACTCCAGTTCCTTCCAGAAGTTGTAGAGAAGAATATATTTCTCTGTTTTTTTCCTGCTTCTAGAGGACCTTTATTTTCTGCAGAAAAACTGATTCAGTGTTAATGTTTGTATCATATATGTATATTATTGTTCCCCAAATAATGATGGTTGACTTAGGATTTTTCAGCTTTACAATGGTGTGTGATATGCATTCTGTAGAAACCATATTTCAAATTTTGAATTTTAATCTTTTCCTGGGCTAGTATATGAAGTACAACATTCTCTTGTGTTGCTGGGCTATACCATTGAGCTACAGTTTCCATTCAGCCATTTGATCATAAACAACTGATACACTTATAACCATTTTGTACTTCACTTTCAATACAGTATTCAATGGATTACATGAGATACTCAACATCTTATTATTAAGTAAGCTTTGTGTTAGATGATTTTGCCCAACTGTAGGCTCATGTAAGTGTTCTGAGCATATTTAAGGTAGACTAGGCTAAGCTATGTTATTCAGTAAGCTGGATGTATTAAATGTATTTTCAACTTACAATATTTTCAACTAATGATGGGATTAGTTTATTGGGATATAACCTTTTCATAAGTCAAGGAAGATCTGGAGATCTATGTATCTATATCTGTCTATCTTATCTATATCTATCTATATCTGGTGGGGGAGAAGATTCATTTTAAAAAATTGGGTGTTGGAATTCTGGAGGCTGGCGAGTTTGAAATTTTCAGAGCAGGCTGGAACGCTAAAACCCCAGCATAATGTTGATGTTATGTTATGTTTGAAGGCAGTCTAAGGGCAGAATTCCTTCTCCTTTTCATATCTCTCAGTCTTTTTTCTTAGATCTTCAACAGATGGGATGAGGCCTACCTCTATTATGGAAGGTGATCTGCTTTACTCAAAGTCTAACTGATTTAAATCTTACTAACAAGTACCTGCCTAGCAATATATGGGCCAGTCTTTGACCCCTCTTCTGGGCACAGTAGCCTAGCCAAGCTGACATATAAAATTTGCCATCAGAGTTCCCTTCCCCATCTTTAAAATGCATTACTCCAATCTCTATTTTCATTATCATATGATTTCCTCTGTTGTTTTGATTCTTCTGGCCCTTTTCTCATAAGGACCCTTTTTATTATATCAGGCCCATAGAGATATTCCAGGATATTTTCTTTATCTCAAGATCATTAATTAGATTATATCTGGAAATTCTCTTTTCCCATATAAAATAATATTTATGGGCTCTGGTGATTAGGGTGTGAATTTAGTGGGATGTTTTTCAGTCTTCCCTGCGGCCCCTGAAGATTTGTGTACATTCCACACACAAAAGATATTCTAAGTCAGGTATAGGTGAGACACTAGGCATGATTTATTTATCCTGTCAAAATTCTACTCCATTTGTGGATGTGTGAAACTAGAAAAGAAGTTATCCGCTCTCAAAATATATTAGTGGGACAGGCATAGGACAACAAGTCACAGATTTTCCCATTATAAAAGGAAGAACATGAAAGGAAGAAAGGTCTTAAGAAATTTTGAAAGCCAGTTGGATCAGCTCCATGAGGTTTCAAGTCCTGCAAATAATCTGTGGCTCCTGGCTTCACTTTTGGAATCATCCTCTTTCTTTTTTAAAAGTAGACTTTTAAAAAAGAACAGTTTTAGTTTCACAGCAAAATTCAATAAAAGCACTGAGAATGCCTATATATTTACTCCCCACAACACATGCATAGCCAGACTTCTCTTACTGGAGTGGTTCCATTAATTAAAATCAATTCACCTACACTGACAATTATTATCACTGAGAATCCATATTTTACAGTAGAGTTTACTGTCGGTAATGTGCATTCTATGGGTTCTGACAAGTATACAATGACATGTATTCATCATTATAGCATTATACAGAGTATTTCCACTAAAGATCTTTCCCTAAAGATCTTTCATCTTCCACCTGTTCATTTCTCCTTTCCTCCTAAGTTTTGACAACTGCAGGTCTTTCTGTTCTTTCCATAGTTTTGCCTTTTCCAGAACATCTTATAGTTGAAATCCACACTAGGTTGCCTTTTTAGATTGGTTTCTTTTGACTTAGCAATATGCATTTAAACTTTCTCTGTGTCTTTTCATGGCTTGCTAGAGCTCTCTTTTTAAAATACTGAATAACATTCCATTGTCTGGATGTGCCACAGTTTATCCATTCACTTACTGAAGGACATCTTCGTTGCTTGCAAGTTTTGGCAATTATGAATAAAACTGCTATAAACATCTGTGTGTAGTTTTTGTGTGTGTGTGTGGACATATATCTTTAGCCAGTTTTAGTAAATACCAAGGAGCCCAACTGCTGGATTGTATGGTAAGGTTATGTTTAGTTTTGTAAGAAATTGCAAAGCTAGACTTCTGGTTTCTGTTCTGCACATGAAGACCTCGGAAATTACCCCTCCATTACAGCAAATAAAAAGCTAAGAGACTTAAAAATCAGTGACCCTTCTTGAAACTGTAAGAGAGTGGAGGACACAGAGCATACTGCTGCTGCCAGAATTGGAGATACCCACAGGAGAATATAGGGGAACATGGCTTCCTAGAGCAGACTTTCAAGAGGAAAGCACTAGGGAAACCAGTGTCAGGGTAGGGAACCTGAACTGTAATTGCCAAATTGCTAGAGGCTCTGTAGAGACAACTCTGAAAGTTAAAAACTACAGGGGGAGATGTCACAGGGGAGTTCCCAAAATATTGTGAGACTTATCTCCAGGAGCTTGATCGGGTTTCCACAGTAAGTATGGGAGGAAAAATCTCTTTGGATTTCCAGCAGTGGAGGGGAAAGGGACCATTTTGAAATACATCAGAACTCTCCTTTCTACTTAACAAGGCCTGCCTGTGGAGGAAACTGGTTAACCAGAGACTACTTAAAATGGTTAATTGGAGTGTTATCAGAACCTGACTGCCTGGTCAGTCCACTCTAACCCACTCTATCTATTATGGCCGCCTAAAGGAGGAGGAAAAAAGGGAGAAACATTTGTGAAATTCATGCTCCCAAGGCACAAGCTCATTATAAGACTGAGACTTAATAATAAGAAAATAAAACTTTTCCCCTAACATACCTCACCACCATATTGCTAAAGGCCTATTTACAGCAGTTCCTTTTCTCAAGTACCTTATACCTGGACATCAAGAAAAAATTACAAGACATACCAAAAGCAAAACAACATAATTTGAAGAGACAAAGCAAGCTTCAGAACTGAAAATGATAGGAATGTTGAAATTATCGGACCAGGAATTTAAAACAACAATGATAAATGTGTTGAGGACTCTAACGGATACAGAAGATAGCATGCAACAGCAGATGGGAAATGTAAGATGAGAGAACTCCTAAGGAAACATCAAAAAGAAATGCCAGAGATTAAAAACATACTGTAATAGAAATGAAGAATGTCTTTAGCTAATTCGTGGACTGGACCCAAGTAAAGAAGGAATCTCTGAGTTAGAAAATATATCAATAGAATCCTCAAAAACCAAAAAATAAGAGAACAGACTTGGAATATACCAGAAGGAAAAGAGAGGAAAAATAGAAGAAATAGCTGAAATAATAATGAGCGAGAATTTGCTTCAGATTAATGTCAGACCACAAGCTACAGATCCAGATAACTCAGAGAACACCAAGCTGCTCCAAACAACAGTAACAATAAAACCCTACACTTCAGCATATCATTTAAATTACAAATACAAATGACACCATGCAGTATTTGTCTTTCTCTGTCTGGCTTATTCCACTTGGTGTAATATCTTTGAGTTTCATCCATGTTGTTTTAAATGGCCAAATTTCCTTCTTTCTCATGGCTGAGTAACAATCTAATACACATACATACATTATGTTTATGCTTTTATATCTATATATACCCCATTATGTGTGTGTATATCCATACTATATCTTCTTTATCCATTCATCTGTTGATAAATAATTAGTTTCCATATCTTGGCTACTGTGAATAATGCTGCAATGATTATGGGAGTGCAGATAATATCTCTTTGACATCCTATTTTCATTTCCTATGGATATAGACTTAGAAGTGGAATTGAGGGATCATATGGTTGTTTTGGTTTTAATTTTTCAGCAAGCTCCATATTGTTTTTCACAGTGGCTGCACCAATTTACACTCTTACTAACACCACATGAAATTTCTCTTTTCTCCACTTCCCTGCCAGCACTTGTTATTTCTTGTCTTTTTAGACAAGAATAGCCATTCTATTGGTTTGTAACAAGCTGTTTTTCTTTTGATTTTAAGATTCTTTCTTTGCCTTTAACTTTGGACAATTTAATTATAATGTGCCATGGTGTGGGTTTCTTTAGATTCACTTTATTTGGAACTCTCTGGGCTTCCCTGGTTGTGGATGTCTGTTTCTTTCCCTAGGGTAAGGAAATTTTCAGCCATTACTTCTTTGAATAATCTTTCTGCCCCTTACTGTTTCTCTTTTCCTTCTGGGACCCCTATAATGCAAATATTTTTCTACTTGATAGTGTTCCATAAGTCTCTTAAGATATTTTTATTCTTTTTCCCTTTTTTTTTCTTGATCCTCTGATTGGATGAATTTCACTGCCCTGCTTCTTGGTTTACTTCGGCTTTAGGGGACCCATGAACCCAATTCTACTGGCCACCAGGGCCAGATAATCAACATATGTATGCTCAGGGTAGCAAACACATAAACCAGAGTGATAGCCATGTATACAAACTCCTTCCTGGGTGATACCAGTGACCAGGAGCAAGCTAAAGGGATAACATGAAGATGGTGCCTGCTGTTTTTCCTGGTTCCCAGGTGGGAATCCAAGGTATCCGCTAGGGGTATGCTGAATTAGAAGCCTACTCTCTGGCAGCAGCTTTTAAAGTATGCAAGTGAGACCTCTTTCAGGAAAAGAGTTGGAGTTAGAGTTTTTGTCTGTAGCCTCTGCACTGAGCTTTGGGTGATAGCCATAGTGGGTCCTCATGAGCCTAAGAACTCTTTATTCCTTTGGTATGGTTTTCTGGGTTAAAGCCCCCATTGATTTTCAAAGCTAGTGTTTTGGGGGTCCAACTCCCAGATGGAAGTCTTAAAATTTGGGATACTTGCTGTTGCCTCCAAACCTTTTGCCATTGGACAGAAGCTGGGAATTATGGATTCTCTCTTGTTTATATATTGCTATGGTGTGGGTGGGGTTTATAGACAATGTGTCAGCCTTTCCTGCACATTTTGAGTAGTTTCTTATTTGTTGGAGGAGTAGTAGTCACTTAGCTAGATTCTGGATTCTTTTTAAAGGAATTGTTCCATATATGACTATATATTTTGTGTGTCCAGAAGAGGAGGTGACTTCAGGAGCCTCCTTTGTAACCATTTTGGACTGGGACTCCTCAAAACACCTAGTACAAGTAATTACCTGTCTACTTATTTTCCATTCTGTAATGTTTTATCTTGTCTTGCTACTTTATTTTTTTACACTAAATGCTTTTGTAAAAAATATGCACTTTTTAAAAACACGCCATAGTTTTATATGAATAAATTGACAATAAAAAGTGATGATGCATTTCTTCTGTAATTACAATTTATCATTTACTTTACAAAGGAAAGTGACTATACAACATTTTTTTAAAAATTAAGGATAGGTTGAAAATACATTTTACATTTTAATAATATATAAAAATTGAATAATGAATTGACAGAGAAATATATAGAGTCTTGTTTCTGGGTTCCACAGAAAGCAGAGCCTGAACTAAAGTGTTTATCTGAGACTGTGTTACAGGGAAGTACAATACCAGAGAGCAGGTGTGAGGGGAAAGGTGAATGAAGCAAAGAAAAGGAAAAGCCAGTTACCAGGACATGTTATTGATTTGGATGCTGCAAAATGCAATTGATTGGTGATATCCTAGCCACCTATTGCTGATATCCTAGCTGCATAAACCTCATCCCTCAACAGCTTATTTTAGGGATGGTGGGGGAGGAGAATTACTCAATAACTGCTGTTTCCCATTCATCAATGTTTCACCCAAGAATGGGTAATTTTCAACTGCATTTCATGGATGTTTGGTTGGGTGTCATTGCTTCCCAAGCCTTTCAGTCAACAGAAAAATCATGGGAGAGGAAACAAGAGATGCATGGCACAGTGAGATGGAATGGTGCTATCATAGTTCATGCAAAGCTGGTATCCATAGCAGACAACACAAACAAAAGACAAATGAGGCCAAGAAACTTCGAAGCAGTACGTGAAGAGTTATCGTTTACAAGTCTCAAAAGCACAAATATTTGTTGTGTAATTTGTTTCTAATTATACAATAAAATATATAAATAATGTTTAGGTGAATATTTCACACGTAGCACACTCAAAATGTGTTTACTTAAATATTTACATCTCCTCACTATTGCCAAAAATCTGGAGACATTTGGTTTGTCCCAAAATTGATCATTAATCTTTTTACTACCAGTTTTCCTCCTGAAGAAAGATAATTAATATTTATGATAAATTATACAAAAGTACTAAGTGAAAGATTTTGGAATTCATCTTTTCCATTTAGATGTCTAGCACCAGACTGTCTTGACATCTGCATAAAGATTAGAAGAAAAGTGGTCTTAGAATTTGTTTAACTAGAAGTGGGCTGAGATTTAATCCCCATAGTGGATGCGTGGGCAAATACTTTGCCATGCAGCAAAGATTATCAATACACCCACCTGAAAAAGCAGTTGATATTTACATTAATGTCCGTACCCTCCTCATTTTTTTCCCCACATCACATACTTTTTGCTGAATATTCAAACAGAAAATACTTCATCTCTGAAAACAAGATTTCAGTTTAACGCTTTTACTTCGTAAATCTTTCAAAGCAGCTTGTTTTCAAAAGTATTTAAACAGATTTGCAGATGGTAGAGATTTAACATTTTGGTAGATGACATATGTAGCTTTTTCAGTAGGAAAATCTTATGACGATATAATTCATTTTACATGTAGCATGTATGAATGTATTCTATAAAACTTGTGTGTGAGAAGCACTACATTTGCATTTTTTTCTCCTAGATTAACTTAAATCTAGCATGAGATCCTATCTCCCAATCTGGGAGAATATCCAATATTACTCATTATGGTGTCTCCCAAGCTTACTTGATGTCAAGATAATGGGAAACTATTTAGTACTTTGCTATTGCCATCACCATGATGTGCTTCTTATCCTATAAAATGCTACTGTGGAGGCTAATCCTTTGCTTGTGTGTGTGTGTGTGTGTGTGTGTGTTCTCTGAAGCTAAGCCCAGAGGCACAATTACTGGTACTCTAAAGGAGTGGTACTGAAAAGCCATCCTGCATGTGTATTGGCCTGGCCTTCCCCCAGTTATCCAGACAGTTCTCTTTGTGGGAGTAGAGGCTAAGATCCTGACACCCATGAGTGCTCTGGTGCTTCCATAACTCTACAGATGGAGTACCCAACTCTCCCTCCAGGTCTGGCTGTCTCTCTCTCTCTTACTTCCCCAATTCTTGTCTCTTTCCTCCCTACCCCTTTAGAGAAAGTAGCTGAATTTCGTCCTCACAGAGCCGGATCAGGTTTTTCTTCCACAATTAAAATCCAGAGAAAGTTATTAATTTTCCCAAAGCAATAAGAAAGAGTCAGACATTATCATTTCAATGGAAATCTTGACACAAATGTAATTCTATGTCTTCCCCATAAAAATGTTTGTGAGCTAAATTTAATGCTTAATTTTAGTGATTGTTAATTTTTTTTCAATAGCTGTATTCTTTCCTTAGACTGAGTTCCTTCCCCCAAATTATTTCAATATTTAACTTCACTGTGTCGTGTGTCCTTTATTATAAGATGCTTCTAACCTCTTCTGTAACAATACTGGGTACAGGGGAGGAAGGAATACTTTAAAATATTTTACAAACAATAGAACATGTTTTACATACATTAAGAAATTTCTCTTCAAGGTAACCTGCCTTGCATGAATGCTCTTGAAGTATGAGTGATAACCTCTTCCGTTATCTACTCAGTAGTTTTTGGCTTCCATTCTCAGTGTGTGTGCACTCACACATGGTCTGTAACACGTACACGAAATGATTGCATGGAACTGCACTAAGATGAGTGGGGCATCCTGCATTTTGGGTAGAGCCTCATGGGGTGAAGAGGAGATCCTTAATTTCAACTTATAGTACATATTTAAGTTTCTGTTTAAGAGTTGTTCCTTTTTCTTTTGATAAAATGTAAAATCCAAGTGAGACTTCTTTGAAGCAAAGAAGGATCATTCACAAAAGGATATAGACCACAGGCACAGACACAGAAAGCTCACGGTAGTAAAATAAAGACGTTCACATCATCTTCAGAGACACAGCACATCACTTAGACACAGCCATTAATGTCAGGGCTTATAGAAGAAAAATAAAGCCTCCCATAGAAATAACATTTCTCCCACAGAATAAAATCTGAGATATTGGTGTTTAGGAGACAATTAATTTATAAACTGACCTTTAACCACTGAACTATCTTTACCTTTAGTACCCTTACTCACTGACAATAAAAGAGAGATTATAGAAATTGTCCAAAGTTACACAGCTAGATGACTGATGGAATAATGATTTAACTTAGAATATTTCTACTCTAAAAAGTATGTCTTTTCCATTTGCAGAACACAGGGCATTTACTTAGTGCTGATATTAATACTGCATCCTTGGGAATATTACAGTTTGGACAGCAGGACAGGATGAGAGTGAACCTAACATCTACAGCTAAGGTTCAGTTATAAATAGAAAATCTTATTTCTGTTGACATTTCGGTTTATTCCATTATTAAGAGAGAAGAAACCTTTGCTTTCTTATTAAATGTTGAGTGTCTTGTGTATAAAATATGGTTAGGTGGGAAAGGAATAAAAAAAATCAGGGAAACACAGAGACCAAAGAGAAAACCCTTAAAAATGGCTTTTCAAAGGGGTAAAATGTATTGCAAAAACATATTCATTTTCCTGCTATGATTTAGAGGGCTACATATTATAATTAAGAGACAATTTACACAAAAATTCTAATCAATTATCTATTCACTGATTTTAACTATAAAAAAACAATTTAATTTAAAATTGCAGAACTTGACTCAATTCTGCCTATTTGAGCTGTTTAGTTTAGTTTTGTTCACTTGTCATTTCCATCTGGGATTGAAATATATGCTGCCAAAGTAGGCCTAGGAAGGAGGCTTGTATGGATTTCCCATCTGGGATCTCTGATATGGGGCCAGAAATCTCCTGGGAGACTTTGCATTGGGTCACAGCCAGATTTAGGGGTTGTTATTTTGGTATTTAATGTTAGCATGGAACCAACAGGATATTAAGTGAGGTGTAGAACATCCAGAGGGAAGGCAGGGCCTTCAGCAGGTAAGCAATAGTGATTAAGAGCAGAGCTTTTAGAGTCAGGCATTTGATGCTGGATTTAGACAGTTATTGCATATTTGATCTTAGGCAAATGACATAATTCCTCTAAATCTCAAGTTTATCATATGCAGTTATTGGAAGGATTATAAGAAGTGTTCGTAAAGCATTTACCATGATACCTGTTACATAAAAGAGCTCAAAAAAACCTAATGCAAATGGTTTGAGTAATCATTAGTCATCATTTATTATTGTTTTTAAGATTTTATTTATTTATTTATTTGAGAGAGAGAGAGATGGAGATAGCGAGAGAGAGGAGAGAGTGTAGGAGTTGGGAGGAGAGAGAGAAGCGGGGTCCCCGCTGAGCAAGGAACTGGAGGCAGGACTTAATCCCAGGACCCTGGGATCATGACCTGAGCCGAAAGCAGACACTTAACCAACTGAGCCACCTAGGTGCCCCAGTCATCATTTATTTTTTTCTAAATGTATTGCCTAAACAATATTGTAGAACTAACACAAATAAAAAGTGAGAAAAAAACAAACAAACGAACACCCAAAATTCTGTTCACTACCTTAAGTGTCAGGCACTAGGTCTTTTTTCCCTTTTTTAAATTATTATCATATACACTAACAATATTTGCATGGTAAAATCACACTATAGATACAGTTTCGTAAGCCAATAAAATTTCAGCTCCCTAAGGACAAGGATAGTACCTGTCTTTTTCACTACTATAGGTCCACAATGTAATACAGATTTATAGAGTTGAATTGAATATGAATTTTAAATGTAGTCTTCATCACTATTATTTCTAATAAGTAGACTATAACTTACCTAAATAAATTAATTGTTGCTGTAACCATGGTTTCTAGTTTTCTAGGGATAGTCCTAATATATAACTGTTACAGATCAATAAGTACTTATTTGTTTTTAGTGCCATCTTTCTCTCTAAATCATGTCCTGATTTGAATGTATTACCTAATTTTGGTTACCAACTTTTTGACTTTATAAATAATGCTGTGATAGGCATCTTTAATATATAGCTTTATACTTCTGTGATGTTATTCCTGTAGGAGGAATTAACAAGATTAGGATTTAGTCAAGTACAGATATTTTAACATAATTGTAAATCCTTCCATTTTTTGTGTGATTGACTCTTCTAAGAAAGATAATTAACATTTTTATGATTTCTTATTATATAAAATTATTTGACTTCATCAAAGTTTTGATGGATTTAACCATATTGTCATTATTACTTCTCTACCAATAGATTTCAGGATTAATAAAAAAACGTAACTCAAAAAACCCTCAAATAAGACAAAAATGTTACCTGTTCTCTATAGAATTTTAAGTATTTTGTACATGATTTCCAAACTGTGGTTTGATTAATTAATTCACTCATTATCTCCAATAGGTATTAAACGTTCTACAGCATTTCCTTATTTTCCTAAATCAAATGATAATTTCCTATATACTCCCAACTTGTTAAGATTGGCAATAACTTGATTATCAATTTTTAATAGAATCTTTACCCCTTTGGAAATTACATGGTCCTTACAAGTGTGTTTATGTGGAGAAGTCTTAAGAGTCTGGTTATTTTGATCAGTATTGTTTTCCTTATGCTTGAGACATCTTTATAGAATACCAAGGTTCTCAACCTTCCTCAGTGCTGAAGTCCTTTGAGCATAGCCTTTGAAGGAACGCACATGGCTATTTTCCATCCATTCCCAAGGAGAATATACCTGGCCGGATTCTAAGGTTACCATGTTTTTTAGTCAACTCCAACTGCTATAACAGATCACCATGGACTGTAACTTGAACAATAAACATTTATTTCTCACAGTTCTGGAAGCTGGGAAATACAAGATCAAAGTGCTGTCAGATCCAGCGAAGGGTGAGGGCATGCTTCCTGGTTTGCAGATGGCCGTCTCCTCATTTGGTGCAGAGCAGAGAGGGAATGAACTCTCCTGTCTCTTCTTATAAAAGCAATAATCACATTCATGAGGTCTCTGCTTTCATGACCAAATTACCTCTCAAAGGCTCCACCTCCTAATACCATCACAATGGGGTTTAGGACTTTAGTGTATAAATTTTGGAGGGTTGAACACAAACATTCAATTCATGACATTCTTCCTTTGTGCATTCTAGGGTTTCCTGTTGGATAACTTGATCTAATTCCCTCAAAGGCCTAAGTCTTCAAAAAACACTGGTTATAAAAATTAATGAGGCAGGAAAGAACAAATGTTGGAAAGGTTGTGGAGAAAGGGGAACTCTCTTACACTGCTTGTGGGAATGCAAGTTGGTGCAGCCACTTTGGAAAACAGTGTGGAGATTCTTTAAGAAACTAAAAATAGAGCTACCCTATGACCCTGCAATTGCACTACTGAGTTTTTACCCCAAAGATACAGATGTAGTGAAAAGAAGGGCTGTATGCACCCCAATGTTCATAGCAGCAATGTCCGCAGTCACCAAACTGAGGAAAGAACCAAGATGCTCTTCAATAGAAGAATGGATGAAGAAGATGTGGTCCATACATACAATGGAATATTACTCAGCCATCAGAAAGGATGAATACCTAACTTTTACATCAACATGAATGGGGCTGGAGGAGATTGCACTGAGTAAAATAAGTCAAGCAGAGAAGATCAATTATCATATCATTTCACTTACTTGTGAAACATAAGAAATAGCATGGAGGACCTTAGGAGAAGGAAAGGAAAAGTGAATTAGGGGAAATCAGAGGGGTAGAATAACCATGAGAGACTGTTAACTCTGAGAAACAAACTAAGGATTTCAGAGGGGAAGGGGGTGGGGTGGGGTGAACCTCGTAGTGGGTATTAAGGAGAGCACATATTGCTTGGAGCTTTGGGTATTATACATAAACAATGAATCTTGGAACACCGTATCAAAAACTAATGATGTGTTTTTTGGTGAATAACATAACACAATTTAAAAAACAACCACAACAAAAAACACTGCTTATGTATATTGAAAATATCTTCAGATCTTCAGAACTACACCTCAAGTTTGAGGGCATGAAACCCAAAATAGTTATTAATTACCTCTTGACAGAAAATAACTTAGAACTAAGAACTCCAAGACCTATTTGGTCTCCATTCCTGGAGGAGAAAGGATAGAAGACATGACGGATGTTTTCATTTTTCTTTGTTGAGGTAATATTAGTTGAACACAGTAGTCCCTCCTTACCCACAGTTTTGCTTTCCATGGTGTTAGTTATCCACAGTCAACTGCAATCTGAAAGTATCATCAAAAGGTCAATAGTAGCCCAATGCTACATCACAGTGCCCATGTCACTTACCTCACTTCATGTCATTACGTATGCACGATATCATCTCACATTATCATAAGGAGAAGGAAGGGTAGGTATAAGATCTTTTGAGAGATAGTGACCACGTTCACATAACTTTTATTCTCTCTCTCTATGTATATGTGTATATATATATATATATATATATATATATATTTGTTGTTATAATTGTTCTACCTTGTCATTAGTTATTGTTAATTTCTTATTGTGCCTAACTTATAAATTACACTTTATCATAGTATCTATTAAGGAAAAAATAAGAGCATAGTATATATTCATTTTCATAGTATATTTTGAGTTTGTACTATCTATAGTTTCAAGGCATCCATTGGGAAGGTCTTAGAACTTCCCCTCCATGAATAAGGGGGGACTATAATAAAAAAAATATATAATAATAATACTATCTTCAAATGATACCAGTTGAAACTTTTTTCTTTTTTCTTTTCCAGAGCTTAACTTATTTACTACCTATATGAAGCTCTGTTAAGTGCTTTGAGGAGTTAGATGTTTATGTGAAGTGGATAAGGATCAAGGTAGAAATTGCTGAACCGATGATAAGGTCATCACCACTCTCAAGTAACTCAGAATCTAGTAGCAAGACAGGTAGCTCACCACTTGTCCAGTGGTTGGGAGCAGGTTCAAATCCCAGATATATGTCATTAGCCCTGGTCAAATCCTTGTTTTCTCTATACCTTAGTTCTTTCATGTCTAGAATGGCTAATAATAATCCTCTTGGGTTGTTGTGAAGATTATATGAGTTAATATATAATATTATAATAATATTAATGTAATAGCAAAAGCAACTTAGAAGAATGCTTGATGCTTCATATTTAACAAATTTTAGCAATAATCATTAAGGTAATTTTGCCTATAATATGGTGTGAAAGAAGCAAATAATGTGTTAAGAAGGAAATGAAAAAAAAATTAGATTCTTCTGGGAAGATCAGTGATGCCCTTACAGAGGAAAAGACTTTAAATTGAGCTTTGAAGAACGAGTAGGAATCCAACAGGCAGAGAGATAAGGAGAAGATAATTTCATGATGAGGAAAGAGTGTGATACTTACAAATGGATGGGATATTATATTTTGGAAATGCCAATTAGGCTCTTGTGTTGCATGCAGGATGCAGGAGGTTTTCAAGTGAGGCAGCTTGTCACTACATTGGAAATATGAGTGAGGCAATACATTAAGATGTCTTAGATACAAGCTAAAATATTAATGTTTTCTTCTCTTAGTAAATGAATTATTATTTTATTATTATTATTATAACAAATAATAATTAATATAATACAATTAATTATATTACAATATAATTAATATAATAATAATCATATAATATAAATATATCAATATAATGAATTGTTAATTATTATTAATAATAAATAATTATTATTTAATAATATTATTTTAATAATTAATAATATAAGTAGACTTTATGTTTCTTAATGTAAACAATTTACAGTAAAGTTAGGTTTGTGTTAGAAGAGACAGAGACTGGAGACCGGTACATTTCTGAAAGGGTTCTTTAGTGATGATGGAGAGGGTAGAGTTAAAGATTATAGTGTTTTTTTCCTGAGTGAGAGACTATTTATGCCATTAACTGAGCTAAGAAAAATGCTGTACATGTTGGGAATAATCAGTAAAGGAAGTCTGGCCTTTAGGGCTGTCAATCCTGGATGTTTCTACCACTCTAAATTTGGCATGCAGATGGTACCCGTTATTATTGTTGTTGTTTAACATTTACTGAGTATCGACAGTGAGCTAAGCCTGGAGTGGAACATTGGCAAGGCATGCACACCTCCACGTTCCCACTCCCACCTCCGTCTGGTCCCTTACTTTGTTATTATCATATTTTCTGGATACTTGTAAATTGGTCACTGGTTATTGACTGAAGAATTATCAATTACATGATAATAGTGAAAAGATCAAAAAGTTTTGGAAGTCCATTCATTTATCAAACAATACCTCATGGGAAATGGGTACATGATCTTGCCTAAAACTTTGTTTAAATAAGGGCTGTATGTCTTATTGTTTAGTGCTTTGCAATTTTATGACAATTTTGCATTTACTGGCTTATTTTGATCCTAAAACATAGAAAGTTCCTGTTTTACTTCAAAATATTTAAAATCACAGAAAATGCTTAGAATGATATAAATATCAGTGTTTCATGCATACACAAACACATACACATATTTTTAATTAAAGAAAGATATTACTATAGATAAATTCAAAATATCTTTTGTTCTCCAGCCCAGTGTCCTTTATCTCTCTCCCTGTCTCTCCTAGAGTAACCACCATGATAAAATTTGATATATTTGAAATCCTTTCCGACCAATGTTGTTGTACTTTTATTACCTAAATGTGCATTTTTATAGAATACGACATTATAGTTTTATCGGTCACATAAAATTAGCCACACACATTCCCCTTTTCTGCTTCTCTGTAATAGTACAAGAAATATTATACAATTGTATTTTATTAATTTATGCTCTTATTTTTACTGTTTTCTCCTCTATGTACTTTTGGCTTAATGTGTGTGTGTGTGTGTGTGTGTGTGTGTGTGTATGTGTGTGTGTATTTTCCCTAGCATCCTGATTCAAATTTTTAGGCTTCTAAGTTTCCATTTTTATTTTTGATCACTGATCACAGGAGGTGTTTTGTCTGCTATTAAGGGTTTGGAAGTTTTTAAAAGAATTTCTTTGGCCTAGTAAAAATAGAATAATAAATACTCCATGTATGTTTAAATGAATTTATGTTATTCTTGGCATATGTATAATTACTAAGTATAATTATATGAACAGTATAAACTTTGTAAGTATTAAATGAACAAAATAACAAATATTTATGTAATTATATATAATGGTTGTATATATATTTTATATCAACATTATTTATTCTTTTTAATCCGCCACAGTGTGGTATTGTCTTAAAGATACATCTGTTATATAATAATAAAGAGCCCAGGGATAGAATTACACATATATGGTTAACTGAGTTTCACTAGAAACATGAACACAGTTTAATGGGGAAAGAATAGTCATTTAGGCAAATAGCGCTGCAACTCTTGGATATTCTAATGCAAAACTCTTCTCATTTCCACCTTGCACCACAAAAAGATGAATTAACTTGAAATGAGTGATAAAAATAAATATCAGACTTAAACTTATGAACTTTAAAAAATTATGAATATTAAAATATGTGAAACTCTAAAAAAATAGAAACATTGAGAATATCAAATACTGGCAAGAATGTGAAGAAACGAATGTTTAGACATATAATAGTGGAAATGCAAAACAGCACAGATATTTTAGAAATCAGTTTGATAATTTCTTATAAAGTTAAACACCTCTTATTTGATCCAGGAATCCCAACCCTGGATATTTACCCCAAAGAAATGAAGTATATGTTTATAAAACAACAACAACAGCAACAAAAATTTGTGTGGGAAAGTTTATTGCAGTGTTTGTTACTGGTCATTGCCCAAAACTAGAAACAACTCAAATGTCAGTCAACTGTTAAATGGAAAAACTAAATATGAGACACTATAGAATGGAATTTTATTCAGCAGTAAGATGGAAGGGATTATTGATGCATGCAACATCAACGATGAATGCAAATGTATGAAGCTAAGTGGAAGAGACTGATAAAAAAAAATCCACAAATTACATTATCCCATTGATATCATATTCTGGAAAATCCAAAACTATAAAGACATTAAAAACAAACAAAATTTTTGATAGCTATGATAGCCATGGACTAGATGTGGGGAAAGTAAATGGACAATGAAATCATGTAGGAATTTTAGGGGGTGATGCAAATGTTCTCTATCTTGATTTTGTTACTGGTTGCATGACTGCGTAAATTTGTTAAAAATTATAGAGCCATACTCAAAACAAAGGTGCTTTTACTCTATATAAATTAAATTATAATTTGAACTTTTTATATTTCTTTTGCATGGAGGTCTTATACATTTGGAGGGGCAGTATTCTTAAACGCCTTATAATTTTGATACTATTTTAGATGGCATGTACTTCTTAAGTTAAGTTGAACTGTTTGTTAAAGCATAAAATTATGGTTAATATTATTATATTGGTCAAGTTCCAACACGCCTGTTTAAAAGTTTTATTAATTTTATTTTTTAAATGTTTTTGATTTTCTCTAAACAAATATCTCATTAGTGGATTATAAACATTTTGCTTATTCCTTTTAAAATGTTCACAGATCTCTTGTCATTTACTCAAGTCTGCAGGGTTTGAAAGTGGCAGAACCATAGCTCCAACAATGCTCTTCTAAATATAAACTCCACAGCATTCTTTGATTCATTTTGCACCTTTATTATTTAATTGCTTTGATTATTTCATGTAAGGTATTTATGTTGGGTATGTATTGTTTGCAGAGCTGCAATGGATATCATTTATGCCAGCCCAGCATCTATTTCCTATTTTCTAGTAAATGAGTCTCAATTTCCATTAAGAAAAAATAAAATAAAAAAAAATCCAATGCCGCCCACCCCTATAAATTTAGGTGGACATCCCATTGAACACCACACGTCTTTCTTTGGTAAATAGACTATGTGGATCAACAATTGACTCACACCAGGTTTGTCATTCAATCCATGAAATATAACTGGATTTATCGGAGGGAGGGGCCTTCTTCCCGTTAGGCTTGCAATCCTGTAGAATATAAGTGTGAGGCTTCCAGGGTCAGCTCTGTGGTGAGAGCCTTACAGGAGATCAGAATGGAGGGGCAGAATTAGAATTCTGATGGTATTTTTGATTCAATTTTTCTAAGACTAAGTTGGTCCCTGGACTTTTCAGTTAATGTGAAACAATAAATTAACTTTTTTTTTTTCTTCTTGAACTGGTTTGAGTGTGAGAGTATCCTCTGATACTGATGCATAAAATAGAGCATGAGTCTCTGAACAGAGAGGCCTTGCAGGTAAGTCAAGGACCTCAAAGACCTTTAAAGAGGGTAACGGGGGTGTCTGGGTGGCTCAGTCACTTGGGCATTGACTCTTGGTTTCAGCTCAGCTCATGATCTCAGGATCCTGAGATGGAGCCCTACATTGGCTGGTGCTCAGCATGGAGTCAGCCTGTCTCTCTCCCTCTGCTCCTCCCCCCACCCCAAACTGTCTGTGTCTCTTTTTCTCATAAATAAATAAAGACTTTTTTTAAAAAAGAAAGAGGATAAGTAATGCACATAAATTTATGATGATAATAACTTTTCTATGTTGCTTCAATATCTGATTACCTCATTTTGAGACCACTTACAAAAATAAATTGAATTAGATAAATGTGAGCCATTCTTTCATGTAAACCAAGAAACTGATAATAATTTCAATTCCACCAAAAACAGATACAGAGAGAGAAAAAACAAAACAATGAAGTAAATCTTTATTTGAGTAGAAATACATAGTCCTAAGAAAGTCACATTTGGATTTTATTTAATGCAATTGGCTGATTTTTGGACTTCATTTCAGAGATCTAGATTCCTTAGTCACTGTGAATTTTGAAGATCAACAGAGAATGATGTGATTCCAAACATTTAAAAATAAAGGTTTTAACATCCATGGAAAAAAAACACATGAAGATGACCTCAAGATTTAATATCAAAAGCTGGGAATAAAACCAAAGAAGTGCTCAGGGCTCACCATTGTCTCCCAACTTGTTAATTATATTATTGTTAAATAAAAAGCTGAATCTCAGAATCTATGCATTAAAAATATTGTTAAATAACATTTTTTCAAATGTAGTAACTAAATTGGAAATCAGTCAAAATCTACAGTCTTTTTAATCCCGAATGATGTTTCATTAACACTTTCAACCTAGCAAAAAATTAATTAAATAATTTTTAGGATATACTAAGGGGAGTAAATATATTGAGATTAATAGAATTAAATCATGAAAGTTTATGTCTATCAATACATATAAAATGTCAATCTCTGTGTGCAGGTACAGTATATAAAGTACCTAATCATCAAGAATGTCTTCAACACACACACCTATTTTTTTTTATAGGATTGCATTAAACTTGTAAAAAATTTAGAGAGAATTGACATCTTTACAATGGTGAGTGCTGCAATCTATGAATACAAATCGATGAATCATGAATCTGTGAAATTTCCCCTTGATTTCTTTCATCAACATTTTGTAATTTTTAGGATATAGTCCTCTATATGTTTTATCAGATTTATACCTAAGAATTACATTTTCTTTGGATCAATTAAAAATGGTATTGCATTTTAAAGTTTGATTTCCATGTGGGGTTTGTTTTAGTATGTGTATATATTTTTTCAGCCTCTCAGGTTTTCAAAGCATTCATATCATACGCAAATAGGGGTAATTTTATTTCTTCCTTTCCAATTTATTTGCCTTTTATTTCTTTTTCTCACTCTACTGCACTGATTAGAACCTCCAGTTTAGGGGTGCCTGGGTGGCTCAGTGGGTTAAAGCCTCTGCCTTCAGCTCAGGTCATGGTCCTGGGGTCCTGGGATCGAGCCCCGCATCGGGCTTTCCGCTCAGCGGGGAGCTTGCTTTCTCCCCTCTCTCTGCCTGCCTCTCTGCCTACTTGTGATCTCTGTCTGTCAAATAAATAAATAAAATCTTAAAAAAAAAAAGAACTTCCAGTTTAATAAAACTAGTAAAAGTAAGGCATCCCTACCTTATTCCCAATCATTCTTTTATTTGACAGAAAGAAAGAGAATGGTGGAAGGGGCAGAGGGAGAGAATATCCAACCAAACGCCGGCTAAGCTGGTCGCCAGGCTGCATCTCAGGAGATGAGGACTTGAACCAAATCCAAGAGCAGGATGCTTAACCAACTGAGCCACCCAGGCACCCCTTATTTCCAATCTGAAAGGTAAAATATTCAGTCTTTCCTTCTTAGATATGATGATAGCAGACATTTTGATAGATAACTTTTTATCAGATTGAGGCAATTCCACTCTATTATAAACATGCTTATAGTTTTTATTATGAATTAATGTTGAATTTTATAAAATGTTTTTTATATAAATTAATACAGTCACCAGATTTTTCTTTTTCATTTTGTTGATATGGTGTATTAAATTGATTGGTTTTTCAAGTGTTTCAATAGTCTTCCATATCTGAAATAAATTCAAGTTGATAATGATGGATTTTTTTGTATACATTGCCGGATTCAATTTTCTAATATTTTGCTGACAGTTTTATGCCTAAGTTCATTAGAGTTATTGATGTGTACTTTTTTTTCCCTTCTTCTTCTTTTTTTATTCTTTTGTACTATCCTTGCCTGCTTTGGGTGGGTATCTTATTAATACTAGTTTCATACAATGTGTTGAAAAATGTTCTCTCCTTTTTTTATATTTTGAAAGAGAGTGTGTAAAATTTGTCTTCAATTCTTTAAATATTTGGTAGAAATCTTCCGTGAAGCCTTTGGTTCTGTTTTTTGTTTTGTTTTGGTTTGGTTTTGAGTTATTATTATTATTATTTTTTTGGTGTTGTTGTTCTGTTTTGTTTTGTGTTGTTTTTCGGAACATGTTTATTTATTTATTTATTTATTTATTTTTATTATAATTATTATTTTTTTTTTAAATTTTTTATTTTTTATAAACATATATTTTTATCCCCAGGGGTACAGGTCTGTGAATCACCAGGTTTACACACTTCACAGCACTCACCAAAGCACATACCCTCCCCAATGTCCATAATCCCACCCCCTTCTCCCAAACCCCCTCCCCCCGGCAACCCTCAGTTTGTTTTGTGAGATTAAGAGTCACTTATGGTTTGTCTCCCTCCCAATCCCATCTTGTTTCATTTATTCTTCTTCTACCCACTTAAGCCTCCATGTTGCATCACCACTTCCTCATATCAGGGAGATCATATGATAGTTGTCTTTCTCTGCTTGACTTATTTCGCTAAGCATGATACGCTCTAGTTCCATCCATGTTGTTGCAAATGGCAAGATTTCATTTCTTTTGATGGCTGCATAGTATTCCATTGTGTATATATACCACATCTTCTTGATCCATTCATCTGTTGATGGACATCTAGGTTCTTTCCATAGTTTGGCTATTGTGGACATTGCTGCTATAAACATTCGGGTGCATGTGTCCCTTTGGATCACTACATTTGTATCTTTAGGGTAAATACCCAATAGTGCAATTGCTGGGTCATAGGGCAGTTCTCCAGATTTAAAGTGAGGGGGTGGAAAAGAATTTACCATGCTAATGGACATCAGAAGAAAGCAGGAGTGGCAATCCTTATATCAGATCAATTAGATTTTAAGCCAAAGACTATAATAAGAGATGAGGAAGGACACTATATCATACTCAAAGGGTCTGTCCAACAAGAAGATTTAACAATTTTAAATATCTATGCCCCCAATGTGGGAGCAGCCAACTATATAAACCAATTAATAACAAAATCAAAGAAACACATCAACAATAATACAATGATAGTAGGGGACTTTAACACTCCCCTCACTGAAATGGACAGGTCATCCAAGCAAAAGATCAACAAGGAAATAAAGGCCTTAAATGACACACTGGACCAGATGGACATCACAGATATATTCAGAATATTTCATCCCAAAGCAACAGAATACACATTCTTCTCTAGTGCACATGGAACATTCTCCAGAATGGATCACATCCTCGGTCCTAAATAAGGACTCAACCGGTATCAAAAGATTGGGATCATTCCCTGCATATTTTCAGACCACAATGCTCTAAAGCTAGAACTCAACCACAAAAGGAAGTTTGGAAAGAACCCAAATACATGGAGACTAAACAGTATCCTTCTAAAGAATGAATGGGTCAACCGGGAAATTAAAGAAGAATTGAAAAAAATCATGGAAACAAATGATAATGAAAATACAACGGTTCAAAATCTGTGGGACACAACAAAGGCAGTCCTGAGAGGAAAATATATAGCGGTACAAGCCTTTCTCAAGAAACAAGAAAGGTCTCAGGTACACAACCTAACCCTACACCTAAAGGAGCTGGAGAAAGAACAAGAAAGAAACCCTAAGCCCAGCAGGAGAAGAGAAATCATAAAGATCAGAGCAGAAATCAATGAAATAGAAACCAAAAAAACAATAGAACAAATCAACGAAACTAGGAGCTGGTTCTTTGAAAGAATTAATAAAATTGATAAACCCCTGGCCCGACTTATCAAAAAGAAAAGAGAAAGGACCCAAATAAATAAAATCATGAATGAAAGAGGAGAGATCACAACTAACACCAAAGAAATACAAACTATTATAAGAACATACTATGAGCAACTCTACGGCAATAAATTTGACAATCTGGAAGAAATGGATGCATTCCTAGAAACATATAAACTACCGCAACTGAACCAGGAGAAGAAATAGAAAGCCTGAACAGACCCATAACCAGTAAGGAGATAGAAACAGTCATTAAAAATCTCCAAACAAACAAAAGCCCAGGGCCAGACGGCTTCCCGGGGGAATTCTACCAAACATTTAAAGAAGAACTAATTCCTATTCTCCTGAAACTGTTCCAAAAAATAGAAATGGAAGGAAAACTTCCAAACTCATTTTATGAGGCCAGCATCACCTTGATCCCAAAACCAGACAAGGATCCCACCAAAAAAGAGAGCTATAGACCGATATCCTTGATGAACACAGATGCGAAAATACTCAACAAAATACTAGCCAATAGGATTCAACAGTACATTAAAAAGATTATTCACCACGACCAAGTGGGATTTATTCCAGGGCTGCAAGGTTGGTTCAACATCCGCAAATCAGTCAATGTGATACAACACATCAATAAAAGAAAGAACAAGAACCATATGATACTCTAAATAGATGCTGAAAAAGCATTTGACAAAGTACAACATCCCTTCCTGATCAAAACTCTTCAAAGTATAGGGATAGAGGGCACATACCTCAATATCATCAAAGCCATCTATGAAAAACCCACCGCAAATATCATTCTCAATGGAGAAAAACTGAAAGCTTTTCCGCTAAGGTCAGGAACACGGCAGGGATGTCCATTATCACCACTGCTATTCAACATAGTACTAGAGGTCCTAGCCTCAGCAATCAGACAACAAAAGGAAATTAAAGGCATCCAAATCGGCAAAGAAGAAGTCAAATTATCACTCTTCGCAGATGATATGATACTATATGTGGAAAACCCAAAAGACTCCACTCCAAAACTGCTAGAACTTATACAGGAATTCAGTAAAGTGTCAGGATATAAAATCAATGCACAGAAATCAGTTGCATTTCTCTACACCAACATCAAGACAGAAGAAAGAGATATTAAGGAGTCAATCCCATTTACAATTGCATCCAAAACCATAAGATACCTAGGAATAAACCTAACCAAAGAGACACAGAATCTATACTCAGAAAACTATAAAGTACTCATGAAAGATATTGAGGAAGACACAAAGAAATGGAAAAATGTTCCATGCTCCTGGATTGGAAGAATAAATATTGTGAAAATGTCTATGCTACCTAAAGCAATCTACACATTTAATGCAATACCTATCAAAGTACCATCCATCTTTTTCAAAGAAATGGAACAAATAATTCTAAAATTTATATGGAACCAGAAAAGACCTCGAATAGCCAAAGGGATATTGAAAAAGAAAGCCAACGTTGGTGGCATCACAATTCCGGACTTCAAGCTCTATTACAAAGCTGTCATCATCAAGACAGCATGGTACTGGCACAAAAACAGACCCATAGATCAATGGAACAGAATAGAGAGCCCAGAAATAGACCCTCAAATCTATGGTCAACTAATCTTCGACAAAGCAGGAAAGAATGTCCAATGGAAAAAAGACAGCCTTTTCAATAAATGGTGCTGGGAAAATTGGACAGCCACATGCAGAAAAATGAAATTGGACCATTTCCTTACACCACACACAAAAATAGACTCAAAATGGATGAAGGACCTCAATGTACGAAAGGAATCCATCAAAATCCTTGAGGAGAACACGGGCAGCAACCTCTTCGACCTCTGCCGCAGCAACATCTTCCTAGGAACAACTCAAAAGGCAAGGGAAGCAAGGGAAAAAATGAACTACTGGGATTTCATCAAGATCAAAAGCTTTTGCACAGCAAAGGAAACAGTTAACAAAATCAAAAGACAACTGACAGAATGGGAGAAGATATTTGCAAACAACATATCAGATAAAGGACTAGTGTCCAGAATCTATAAAGAACTTAGCAAACTCAACACCCAGAGAACAAATAATCCAATCAAGAAATAGGCAGAAGACATGAACAGACATTTCTGCAAAGAAGACATCCAGATGGCCAACAGACACATGAAAAAGTGCTCCATATCACTCGGCATCAGGGAAATACAAATCAAAACCACAATGAGATATCACCTCACACCAGTCAGAATGGCTAAAATCAACAAGTCAGGAAATGACAGATGCTGGCGAGGATGCGGAGAAAGGGGAACCCTCCTACACTGTTGGTGGGAATGCAAGCTGGTGCAGCCACTCTGGAAAACAGCATGGAGGTTCCTCAAAATGTTGAAAATATTTATTTTTTTTTAAGATTTTATTTATTTATTTGACAGAGAGAGATCACAAGTAGGCAGAGAGGCAGACAGAGAGAGAGAGAAGGAAGCAGGCTCCCTGCTGAGCAGAGAGCCCGACGCGGGACTCGATCCCAGGACCCTGAGATCATGACCTGAGCCGAAGGCAGCGGCTTAACCCACTGAGCCACCCAGGCGCCCCAGAACATGTTTAAATTGCATGTTCAACTTTGCTAAAGGTAATGGGAATTTTTAAGTTGACCATTTCATCTTTATTGAGAATTAGTCATTCTTAGGTTTTTGATACTCGTTTATTTCTTTTAAATTGAATTTATGAATGCAAAACTGTAGTATTTTCTTATTATCTTTTTAATGCTATAAGATCTTTAGTGATGTCTCTTGCCTCATTCTTTTTTAGTTGCAATTTTTTATTTTGTTTTTGTTTTTGTCTTATTCTTGATAATGGTAATTTATGTCTTTGCTAGTTTTTTTTTCTTTCCAGTCTAAGTATAGCTTTATCAATTTTATTGTATTCTCCCTCATCTCTCCAAGGAACAAGCATCTTGTTTATTTATTTTTCTCTATTGATTTTCTGTTTTCAATTGTATTGATTTCTGTTTCCCTCTTTATTGTTGTCTTCCTTTTTCTTGCTTTAGGTTTTTCTTTTCTTTCTTCTTCTTTTTTTTTTTTTAAGGTAGAAACAGATCATTGATTTGAGGTTTTAGTTGCATTTCACATACTTTCTTTGTTGTATTTTCATTTTCATTCCTTTCTCTATATTTTTTATTTCTCCTGACACTTCTTCCTTGACCCATGGATTATTAGGCATTTCTCAGTGAAAAGATTTTCCAGTTGTCTTTCTGTTACTGATTTCTAGTGTCATTCCATTATGTTCAGAGAACATACTCTAAAACTTCCCAGTATCTGAAATATGTTGAAGTTTATTTTATGGCTTAGAATATGGTCTCTCTTGGTGAATTTTCCATGGAACTTGAAAATTCTGCTACTGTTGAGTCAATGCACGTTTTTGAGTAACTACTGAGTCTAAAAGATATGACATAAATGTATGCATAGAACTTAGTCTCTATTCTCAAGTGTCTAATAAATTTGTCAAAGAAAATCAGTGTACAAGAATAATTATCAAATGGTGATAATCATATTTCTGATTGAGTTGAGAATTTTTCTAATAGGTAGAGTGTCTTTGTCAGACATTAAAAGATGAGTAAAATTCCAATATATAAGATTTGAAGGACAGATATCTTGACTTTGTTTATATAGTGCATGGAAGCTGAGAGAGGGAAGAAGGGAAGAAATTAGTTTGACTACTACATATTTAAGATCCTCTCAATAGATGCAGATAAAGTTTTTGACAAAATACAACATCCTTTCTTGATAATAGGGATAGAAGGGACATACCTCAATATCATAAAAGTCATATATGAAAAGCCCACTGCAAATATGTTCTTTTTTTTTTGAGATTTTATCTATTAATTTGACAGAGAAAGAGAGAGAGGGAGATAACAAGAGAATATAAGTCGGGGGAGCTGCACAGGGACAGAGAGAAGCAGACTCCCCACCGAGCAGGGAGCCTGATGCAGGGCTTGATCCCAGGACTCTGAGATCATCATCTGAGCTGAAGGCAGATGCTTAACTGACTAAGCAGCCCAGGCACCCTGTGAATATCATTTTCAATGGATAAAAACTAAGAGGTCAGGAACATGGCAGGTATGTCCACTCTCACTATGGTTGCCTCAACACTGTTGTTGAACATATGTTGTTCAACAAAGCCTCAGTAATCAGACAACAGAAAAAAATAAAAGGCATATGAATAAGCAAAGAAGTCAAACTCTCACTCTTTGCAGATGACATGATACACATATGGAAAAAGACTCTACTCCAAAATTGCTAGAACTCATACAGAAATTCAGCAAAATGACAGGGTATGAAATCAATGCACTGAAATTAGTTGTGTTTCTGTACACTAACAATGAAACACAAGGTACAGATATTAAGGAGTCAATTCCACTTATAAGTGCATGCAAACCATGAGATACCTAGGAACAAACCTGACCAAAGATATAAAGAATATGTACTCAGAAAACTATAGAAAACTCATTAAATAAATTGAGGAAGACATAAAGAAATGGAAGACCATCCCATCCTCATGGATTGGAAGAAGAAATATTGTTAAAATGTCTATGCTACCTAGAGCAATCTATACATTCAATGCAATCCCTATCAAAATTCCATCAACCTTTATCATAGAGCTGGAACAAATAATCCTGAAATTTGTATGGAATAGAAAAGATCCTGAATAGTCAAAAGAATGTTTAAAAAGAAAACTAAAGCTGATGGCAACACAATTCTGGATTTCAAGCTATACTACAAAGCTGTAATCAGCCAGACAGTATGGTACTGGCACAAAAACAGACACATAAATCAATGGAACAGAATATACCCTCAACTCTATGGTCAACTAATCTTTGACAAAGCAGGAAAAAATAACCACTGGAAAAATGAGAGTCTTTTCTACAAATGGTGTTGGGAAAATTGGACACAGCCACATGCAGAAGATGAAACTGGATCATTTCCTTATACCATACACAAAAATAGACTCAAAATGGTTGAAAGACCTCAATGTTAGATATGAATCCATCAAAATCCTATAGGAAAACTTAGGTATCAACCTCTTTGACCTCAGTCACAACAGCTTCTTGCTAGACTCATTTCTAAAGGCAAGGGAAACAAAAGCAAAAATGAACTATTAGGAATTTGTCAAGATAAAAAGCTTTTGCCCAGCAAAGAAAACAGTTGACAAAATAAAAAGACAACTGACAGAATGGGAGAAGATATTTACAAATGTCTTATCAGATAAAGAGCTAGTATACAAAAACTATAAAGAACATATCAAACTCAGCACCTAAAGAACAAATAACCTAATCAAGAAATGGGCAGAAGATGCAAACAGACACTTCTGAAAAGAAGACATCCAAATGGCCAACAGACACATGAAAAAATACTCAATATCACTCAACATCAGGGAGATACAAATCAAAACCATAATGAAATATCACCTCACACCAGTCAGAATGGATAAAATTAACTAGTCAGGAAACAACTCTGTACTCTGTTTCCATGTCTCTCCCTCACTCCATCTCATGGGAATGAATAAACTTTTTACTTTTCCAGAGTATCATCCCTATGTGACCTTCCATATTGACTTCTTCCATTTAGCAATATGCATTATGGATCTTCTATGTCTTTTCATGGCTTAATAAATATTTCTTTTATAATGCTAAAAAATATTCCAGTGTCTGGATGTGCTATAGTTTATTCATCCATTCACCTACTGAAGGACATCTTGGTTGCTTTCAGTTTGGGCAATTATGTATGAAGCTGCAATAAATATCCATATTTAAGGTTTTTTATGGACATAAGTTTTTTACGCTTTTAGGGAGATACAAAGAGTGCAATTGATGGATTTTAGAGTAAGAGAATGTTTAGTTTTGCAAGAAACTGCTAACCTGTCTTCCAAAGTGGCTGTGCTATTTTTCATTCCCACCACCAATCAATGATAGTTCCCAGTGCTGCATATTCTCACCAGCATTTTGTGTTGTCAGTATTCTGGATCTGGCCATTCTAATAGGTATGTAGAAATAGCTCATTTGTTTTAATTTACATTTCCCTAATAGTATTTGATATGGAGCATATTTTCATATGCTTATTTGTCTTCTGTTTATCTTCTTTGGTGAGGTGTCTGTTAAGGTCTATGGCTCATTTTTTTTTTCATTCAGGTTTTTTTCTTACTGTTGAGTTTTAAAAGTTCTTTGTATGTTTTGGACAATGGTACTCTATCAGATATGTTTTTTGCAGATTTTTTCTCCTAGTCCATATCTTTTCTTTTCATTCTTCTTGTTGTCTTCAACAGTGCGGAAAATTTTCATTTTAATGAAATCAGGCTTATCAATTCTTCTTTCGTGGATTGTGCCTTTGGCATTGTATCTTAAAAGGTATTTCCAAAGCCAAAGTCTGTGGCTATTTTATCTTCTGAGAGTTTATAGTTTTGTCTTATGTTAACTTTTAAATTGCTGGACTCTGAATAAAGCAGATTGCTTTCTATAATGTGGATGACCCTTATCTAATCAACTGAGGATTTGATTAAAGAAAAGACTGGTCCTCCTCATCAAGAAGGAATTATCAGCCTGAGGACTTGAAGTGCAACATTGGCTCTGTTTGGCCCTATTCTGGGCCTCAAATCCTGCTTACACTCTGCAGATTTTGGGCTTGCCAACCTCCCTAATGCATAAGTCAATTCTTTAAAATAAATCTCTTTTTGTATATCTATCTATCTATCTATCTGTCTGTCTATCATCTAGCCACATGCTATTGGTTCTGTTTCTCCCAAAAATTCTAATACACTCTCCCTACTCTATGATCTGGAAGTTTATAAGACAGAGTGCTTGCTATTATTTCTTTTCTTTCTCTCAAAGACCACAATTCTGTGCTGTCTGTTGTCTAATGTTTAAAAACTGTATTTTATATATTTTACCCAGTTCTCTATATTTTTTTACAGTGTGAAATTTAAATCTAGACCCTGGCACTTTATTATGGCCAGAACATGAATCCTAGTATCAGTTTCCATGATCCTTTTAATCTCTTATTTCTCTGTTCTCTAAATGTCTATTAGTCCTTTCTTAATTTGTCTATTAATAAAAACATGACCAACTTTTTAAAGAGATTTATTTATTTATTTCAATGGGTGGGAGGTAGAGGGAGAGGGGGAGAGAGAATCTCAAGCACAATCCCCACTGAGCAAGGAGTCTAATATGGGTCTCCATCTCACAATCCCAAGATCAGGATCTGAGCCAAAATCAAGAGTCAGATGTTTAACCAACTGAGCCACCCAGGCACCCAAAAACATGACTGATTTTTATTTAACTTGAGCAAAGATAGGAATATTGGTTTCGAGTCAAATAAATGTGAGTTCAAATGATGGTTCCACCACTCAGCAAGTGCCATGAGTAGTTTCTGTCCTTTCCCAGAGCTTTTATTTCTTCGCTTGACAATGTGGATAATAACTGGGACATAAAGCACCTGGAATTGTGTGCCCTCAACTAATTGCTAGTATACAGAACACATTTTTTTTTGGACAGTTCCCTATTCTTCTCCATCCAAACAGAGAAAGTGAAGTCATCCTGCATACCATCTTTGCTCTCCAAGTCACATCCTGCTGAGGGGTAGCAACCTGATGTTTGTAAGATTTAAAACTCAGAAATTGTGGCAGTGATCATGTTTCCTATTTTAAATAACAGAGACAAGGAGAAGAGAGAGAAAGAGAAACAGAGAGAGAGAATTCCCAAGGTGCAAAATAAGTCTCATATTCAATTAGTAGGAGTCACCTGTTTCAAAGACCCATAAGCCAGCTGCATTCTATTCCATGAATTCTATGAAACATCTCACTACTTTTACAATAAACTTTTATTTTGGTTTAAGATAGATTAAATTTCGTTTTTGGCCTTTGCTATCCAAAGATTCCTTACTAATAATATGTATCATCTCTTCAACCTTGATTTTCTTTGTTTCCTTGGAAATTTAACTTACAAGTTTTCCTTTTTGTAATGATCTTTACAATGATTCAGCTTCTCACTCTCTAATATTGGGTAAAATATAAAGGAAGATAGAATTTTTACAAAATATGTTGAGTTTTTTAATGGTTTGCAATGTGGAAGTTAGCATAATTATAAAATGATTAGCAAAACTGTTCCTCAGATGAATATATTTTGTCTTTGAATGTCCCCACTTGTACTGTTTCCTGTAATCCTAAATCTTTAATTATAAGTGACTTTAATTATAGCCCAGCTTTTTGCATGAAGAAAGTAATGAAATATAAATCTTTTTTTGGTCAAACTGATATGAATTCAGAACTTAACAGTCAGTATAAAATATGTAAATAGCAAGCAGATTTTCAATGTAACAAAAAATGTAACAATAAATCACAGAAACAGGTGTCCATCTATCATGCCTAAATAAACACTGTAGGAAGTGCTGCTCAACATTTCTTTGTGTCTTGAATATCTTACTCCAATAACAGAAAGTCCCAGGGAACACTTTTGGCATGCCATGAAGTACTGAAGGAAAAACCTATACTGGTTTATACAGACTCAAAAGTTTAGAAGGAATACCTGATCTAGGATCATGCTTTCAAATGTTGTGATTGTCATCAGCCATTATTTTGCGCATGGGCAAATTTGACTTAAAAATATAAGATATTTTGGTCAAGGTCACAGTATTCTTCAAAAATAAAATAATGCCAAGAATCTATTGCTCATCTGTTCATTCATTTATTCATTTTACATAGTGTCATTTACGTAGTCATTTACATAGTGAATAGTTATGTTTGAGTACTTACTGTGTGCTGGTCACTGTGTTAGTTGCTATGTACAAGTCACAAATCTGATAAATTATCAGACCCCATAATTTTTACTAAAAAATTCTACATGTATCATTTTAAAAGAACATTTCTGTTTTCTTATTCATGTATTTGTAATGGATTCTTAGATTCTTATTTTAATCAATAGTTTATAACTCATTATTATTATTATTATTATTCCTTAATTTAATCCTCAAACTTTCACAGATTTGTCCAGTGAAAGCTTGTTAAAACTGGATTTTGTGTTCTCTTGGCTTGTAGTCATGATTATTTAAGAACTCCCTTACCTTCTGGCATAACAAATTGTTCCAGAGTTACTCTGAATATTTCCAGACCCAGCTCTGAAATTAGGCATTTCTCCAAGGACCCATGGTTCATTTTAGTGGAGAATAGTTTTTGTGAACCAAGATCTAGGTGAGAATAGGTGTGCTGATTACTATGTGTCTCCTAATATGATGCACTGAGATATATACAGTATTACATTTGTAGTATTTCTGCCAAAATGCACATAAATCTAATCATGAGTAAATATCAGACAAGCCCAAATGGAAGACACCTTACAAAACAAATGCCCACATTCTTAAAAATATGTTAAGCCAATGAGAGAAAGGAAAAAGTCTGGGGAACTATACCATCTAAGAAAAACTAAAGAAACTTCATAATTAAATATAACATAATTATGAATTGAATCTTACTACAGAAACAAAGTACATAATTATTTAAGTATAATTATGATTAGTGCTAACATGAGATACAACATTCTAGTGATATTAATATGGAAAAGAAAATAAAGGAAATGTAAGTTATTTACTATATGGAATTTCCTGGAAGTTTGGTATAATATACTAAAATAAAGAAATGAACACAAGTTCAATTCATAACTTTACCAATTTGCCGTATCCCAGCCTCCTTATCTTTGAACAACTCACTTAATTACACTGATGTTCACTTATTATAAGATTATTATGTGAAAGATTTTAAAACCTATGAAGCATTTTACAAATAATAATCATTGTTGGGCGCCTGGGTGGCTCAGTGGGTTAAGCCGCTGCCTTCGGCTCAGGTCATGATCTCAGAGTCCTGGGATCGAGTCCCACATCGGGCTCTCTGCTCAGCAGGGTGCCTGCTTCCTCCTCTCTCTCTGCCTGCCTCTCTGCCTACTTGTGATCTCTCTCTGTCAAATAAATAAATAAAATCTTTAAAAAAAAATAATCATTGTTAAACCTAAATTAATTTATACCTTTTTTCTATTTCTTTGACTTAATCCTGGTATACAGAGGCCACAGTCCCAACCCCCACCTCCACACTGCTGCTCCATACTGACTGGCAAGTATCTTCTTCATGATTTTAGAGCTCTACAAATCTTACATTACGGTGCCTGGTGTGGCTCAGTGGGTTGGGGCCTCTGCCTTCGGCTCAGGTCATGGTCCCGGGGTCCTAGTATTGAGCCCTGCATCAGGCTCTCTGCTCAGCAGAAAGCCTGCTTCCTCCTCTCTCTGCCTGCCTCTCTGCCTACTTGTGATCGCTCTCTGTCAAATAAATAAACAAAGTCTTAAAAAAAAAAAAAGCTTACATTATTTTCTGTTGACAGAAAGGAGTCTATCCTCATTATTCTTATCTCTTCCCAGCAAAAGCACAATATCTGGAATAAAGGATGGAATTGGTAATGTTTGCTGAGTGAATCATGGATAGCTAGAAAACTGCAGTGAATTAGGTCTCACTATCTCACTATCTCACTATCCTATCTTGGGAATATCAACATACCACTGGTTTCTGCTTTCTATAAAATCATGACAATAATATGTGCCCTAAGTGGCTTTTTTTTTTAATTTCTTTTCAGCATAACAGTATTCATTGTTTTTGCACCACACCCAGTGCTCCATGCAATCCGTGCCCTCTCCAACACCCACCACCTGGTTCCCCCAACCTCCTACCCCCCACCCCTTCAAAACCCTCAGATTGTTTTTCAGTCCATAGTCTCTCATGGTTCACCTTCCCTTCCAATTTCCCTCAACTCCATTCTCCTCTCTAACTCCCCATGTCCTCCAGGCTATTTGTGATGCTCCACAAATAAGTGAAACCATATGATAATTGACTCTCTCTGCTTGACCTATTTCACTCAGCATAATCTCTTCCAGTCCCGTCCATGTTGCTACAAAAGTTGGATATTCATCCTTTCTGATGGAGACATAATACTCCATAGTGTATATGGACCACATCTTCCTAAGTGGCTTTTTTGAGCCAATGAAAATAATTGTCTTGAAAGAGCTTAGCAAGGCTAACTTGCCTAATGTGTTAGTTTTCTAGGGCTGCTATAACAAATTACCACAAACCTTAAAATAACAGACATTTATTCTTTTATAGTTCTGGAGTTCAGAAGTCAAAATCAAAGTGTTGGCAGGACTGGTTCCTTCTGGAGGCTCTGTGGGAAAGTCTGTTCCATGTCTCTTGCCTAATTTTTTGAAGTTTCTACAATCTTTGGTGTTTCTTGCTTTGTAGATGCATCACTCCAATCTCTATCTTCATCTTCCATGGCTTTCCCTTTGTGTTTCTCTGTGTCTGTTTGTTTGTTCTTTCTTTCTTTCTTTTTCCTTTCTTTTTATTTGATTTAGAGTATTAAAAAAGCAGGTTGTTGGGGAAATTCTCCCATTTCCTGAATATAATGAAAAGTACCTTCTATGCTTTAGTATTATCTGATGATATTGATAGAGATGCTGTAGGCTTCAATGCCTCTGATGGTACATGTGCCATGTTCTATAAATGATAACAGCTGGTACCCAACTCTGTGTGATAGCAAAATATGGTGAAATTGGTGGCAGCTTTTTGGAATTGCAACAACAACAAAAAAAAATTGTCCACCAGAAGTACTTAAAAATAGAACTACCATAAGATCCAGAATCCTACTTCTGGGTATATATTTTAACATAATGAAATCACTATTCAAAGAGATATCTGCACCCTTGTGTTCAAATAATGGAGGAAAGAAAAAAGGCAGGAAAAAAGGGAGGGAGGAAAAATGAAAAAAGGAAAGGAATAGAGGAAGGAAGGAAATGTAAACATGTGTTGTCAACACACTCATATTTTATGCATTAGGTGTTTTTACTCAAATATTGTAAATTGGAAAATAATACCATTTTACTTAACACACAAAAAAAGATACAATGGACTTTAAGTAGTTTTTGTCTGAAATATCTTTATAAAACTAGGCAAGAGTAATATTATTATCTTTCCCTCATCTTTTAGAGGATTCTATCTTCATGGTTGAAAGAAAAATCAGTGCTATTGCTAAAAGAACTTCATGACATTGAAGAATGAGCTTGGAATGAAAAATCATTCATATTCAATTTCTCTTTCAGTATTTGTGTAACTACATTTCTTGAGAGTTGAGTTACTTTTGTTTTTGATTGATTGATCCTCTCAGAATCCTATATATCCAGTCTATTCATATGAGTACTTTTTAAAAGCTCCATTCATTTGACAGCAAGATATTGTATTAGGCTCCCTCTTTCTCTGAACCCAGTAACTTGTTTCAAGGTCTTAGATGGAGGACAAAAATGTTGTCAGTAAGATTTTCCCCAGACTACTTGCATGTTTTGTGTTTTCTGGCCCAAATGCCGAGCTATACTTGCATAGCTAGCTAGCTAGCTATCTATCTATCTATCTATCTACCTATATCTATATCTATATCTATCTATCTATCTATCTATCCATACACACACATATATGTATATGTGTGTGTGCACATATATATATATATGTGTGTGTGTGTGTATATATATATATACATATATATTTGTAAACATACATACATGCATTTTTTAAAAAGTGACAAAGATTAAGCTTCAGTGACTTATTAAAATTAAGAAAAAAGGGGTACCTGGGTGGCTCAGTGGGTTAAAAACCTCTGCTCTCAGCTCGGGTCATGATCCTAGGGTCCTGGGGTCAAGCCCCGCATCAGGCTTTCTGCTCAGCGGGGACCCTGATTCCCCCTCTCTCTGCCTGCCTCTCTGCCTACTTGTGATCTCTCTCTCTGTCAAATAAATAAATAAATAAATCTTTAAAAATATTTTAAAAAATCTTCCATTAGAAAGAAAAATAATGATTCTAACAATAATTGAAGAGAATACAATAATTACTGATTATGTCTTAAGATTTTTTCCATGTAAAGAAAAAAATTATCTACACAAGATTATTAGTGTTTTATAAAGATAAAGACCACATTCAAAATATTATTTTTTTCTTAAAAAAGACTTTGAGCAGAAATATAGTATTTGAATTCTTAAATCTATACTGGCCATATATTAAGTAATATCTTCAACCATGTTTTCATAGAAGTTTTTCTCCAATTCTGGAATGTTGCTTTACTATCATTTCACATCTGACCTCCAAATTACTAGTACCATAAATAAGTTGAAGGCAACAATGAGGAAATAGCTCCCAAGCCTTTCATCAGTGCCTTTACAAAGACAATATATCTGAAAAGAAAGACCTATTACTAAGGAAACCTGAAATCACTAATGTTTCCATTTCCCAGAATGTACTTGCTAGCCACTACCCACCTTTCAGATTTGGTTACAAAGTAAACTATTGACATTTCCTAATGCAGACTTTTCTTTCAGAACTTTAGTTGGGTTGATATTCACTATTTCTTTTTATATTCCATTTTTCAATTTCCCTCAAGAAATAAATAAAAGATATGTGGATAGAATGAATGATGCTTTTTGATCTGTGTATTTGTAAGAATCCAAATACTCCTTCACCAACAGCACTTCCTTCAAGAACACTTGCTATAATAATATTAGTTACCCAGGTTTGCTACACAGTTTACAGTGCTGAATGCCAAATAAAAGTGTGTTTTCAAAAAGCAGGGGGGGAAGTTGCCATTAAACGTACTGGCATTTTCTTTTCTCCCAGAGTTTTTCTCCTGACTTATCATACATAGTTTTTAATGTGATATTTTTTCATTCTAAGTAAAGAGAAATTAAAACTTTATATTTTTCATCTGCATTTTACTGTACATCTTTATTTCACACAATGCCAATTTTAATGCCAATATAAGAGCATTGAAATTGAATGTAGAATTCATTGAAATTCTATAATTTGTAGTTTATAGTTTGTGTATGCATAAATATTTCATTCTTGCTAGGACAATGACATGCTACACAAAACTAACTCAAATGTTTTTATATTACTTCTTGATTCTTCCATATCCTATCAACACACTCTACTTCCAGCTTACTGAGAAATAGAGATGATTGAAACTGGAAAGAACTATGGGTTGCCTATCTTTCCCTTTTCTTTTATGTCATTATTTTTAGGGTGATTGGCTAGTACAAGGCAACAACGTAAGTAAAAATGGATATGGTAGAGTATTTTGGTCATCTATGTGTCTTAAAACACAATTAACTTCTTTCTTCATTCAAATCAAGATTTGGTTTGATTAGAAAGCATGGTTTCTTAGGGTCATTAGTGTCACCCTTAGTTGTAGACATAGTACATTTATCTTGTACATACTTTGAGTCTTGTTACATTCCCATGTCTCTTGGGTCCAGCAGAATTCTGTGCTCATAGGGCATCACCAACACCCCATGTCTCTGGTAGAGAGGGCATATGTTCTATTAGAACATCACTTAAAGACACAAGTTCAAAGTTCATAGATGATTAAGATTTTCAAGATAGTGATAGCAGAGCAATAAACCAAATATTGGACCATTCTGAGCCTGGGACCTATGCGACTGCATAGTTATGATGTCATCCCTGTAATTAACATTTATTGAATGCCTCCATATGCCCAGTGCTTTAAATACATTTTTTCCCCAATCATGATCAGATTATTGTCTTGTAGATAACAAGGATATTCTAGAGGATGAAATTAATATTTAATAGAAACTGATCAACTTTGTCTGTATGTTCCTGGCTTACAAACAATAAATTCATGATTAAGTCAAAGATCAAGCTATAACACTTGGTAATTTTAACTAACCTTTTCACATTATTATAATGTATAATCAGAATTAATGAAATTAATTTTATTGCTTACAGAAATCAGTTTTTTAACTTTATAATCATACTATAGGCAGTCCTTCCTTTGCATGAAACTTGTGAATATTAGTAAAGTGTCATTGTCCTCTATTACCATGGAACAGTGCAAAGCAAGCATTACTTTATATAATTCATTGTATTTGTAGTGATTAACAGTTCATAAGCTTTTCTTTGTTTTTTGTTAGTTTTTGGTTAATTAAGATGTTATTTACTATGCTATAAGAGTCAATTCCAGCAGACCCAGAATTGACTTGAGCTATATTAGTGAAGTACTTGTACTGACTTATGGTCAAAGCATGGAACATATTTATTAATACCATCATTTTGTAACCATGTGCCCAAAAAATTGGAGGATGGTTTTTAACAGTTTATCAGCGTTGTTTAATCAATAACAATAGACTGATAACTTTAACCTGTTCTTGGTGAAACCCTTAGAGTGTCACCACTGGGTCTGGTTACATAACAAGAATATGGTTATGTGGCCAACAGAATATAAGAAACCCCAGTCAAGACTCAGTTTTGAATTCCATGGTTACAAGGTGTGCTGAGTATACATTGGTAGTGTCTGATTCAAGAGAGAAAGCATCCACACAGCCCTTACACACAGTTTAAGCCCTCACGTGGCTTTTCAGGATTTCTCCTGAGCTACCATCAGTAGTCTGTTGCCTTCATTTCATGGTCACGGTATGCTTGCCACACTCCCAGCCTCACATCTCCTATCAAGGAAGGAAAAAATAAAAAAGTTGAGAGGTGAACTGACAAAGGCATCACAAATTTAAAATGTAAAACAAAACCAACCAACCAAACAAAAAATAAACAAACAACAACAACAACAACAAAAAAACCACCTTTCTTAGAAACTAGTCCAGAAACTTTTTGCATCTCATTATCCAAAAGAGGATTGGTTACATGGTCATGCTTAACTTCAGGAGAGCAAAAGAAATGGAACGTCCCTATTTTCTAGACTTTAAAAAAGAGGAAGATAATTGAAAAGAGATTGAAAGGGGGGCTGTGAATGGCTTTTGAGTGCAAATAAGCAGGAAACTTCAAAATCTTAATATCTCAAAATAGTATTCCACCAAAGGCTATAAGAACTTACTTGCTTCTTAATCTGCTATTTGTAAATTAGCTGCTTTAGTGCAGCATAGGAAAAAGCTACAAAATATTATGTTTCTTTTAAGGGGAAGAAAACACCTAGATTCAGAGTTAGCTGAAATAAATCTTCACTTACGTAAAGGCCCTGTGTCCTGTGGTTGTATTTTCTATCTTCATGTAAAATACTGTTGATTTCAGCAAATATTTGTGGTAAAAATAATCTATGAGGGGAGGAGGGTTAATGTTTGGAGCACTTACTAGAACATTATATAAACAATGCCATACTTAATCAGGCAGCCTACCACATCACACCCCTCTATCTTATTGAATAATCAGTTCTCCTAATACAGAAAATATCAATGGAAACTTGTCTTAATGGACAGTTAATCAACAACTGGAATTGGCTGTGCTAGCTTTGAGGTAACTAATAAATTTAGAAACTATTGACAACTGTCAGAATTTTATGGCCAAATTTAATAATTTATAACTAAAATATTATGAACACACCAAATTTCATAAATACACTGGATGTTTACTTCATTCTTTGGACATTAGATGACATCAAGAAGTAAATTCAAGGCAGTGCTTAGATTTTATGTATTAAGCTTGATGCCCAACATTTTATGGGACCTTTATTATTTTGCTGGATAAATATCTTTTTAAAGTATTTGGAATAAATAGTGTTCATGGGACTCATTGTATGCTAGCAGCACATAGCTGAATAGATCATATAAAAGAGAAAGTGGTAAATAGAGAATGTGCCCAACAGTTACTGTCATTTTTAATACATCAATGATTTTTTTAACATTTCTAAGATATTTAATTTCAATATGGAGTTGGAATGAGTTTAGATATTGAAATGTAAGTAATTCCAAAAATCTTCAAGAGATTTTGAAAGTAAACTTAGATTCTAGTGAACTACATAATGATACATGACCCATCTTCGCAGCTCATTTATTATTCATTTATTATAGTGCTACTGACCCGGATACCTGCATGAAGTTTCAATTCATTCTGTGTCCTTGGAATAATTTAAATACAAGCACTGCAATGGAGTAAATTGGGGAGGGAGAGCTCTTAAAGCACCATATAATCCTATTTCCAAACTCAGACATACTTGAAGATTTCAATAGTAAAGAGTTACCGTTGATGCTGAACCCTGAGACTTGGGGTCCTAGGAAGAAAAAATATATACAGAAATGGAAATCTTATGTCAGGAGAAAGACTGACGTGGTCTGCCATTTCTACCCTCATGAGGTATGGAAAAAAAAAAAAAAAGGAAACAGCTAGATAAGGAGGTCAAACACCAGGATCATTACCTCCCCGCAGTACTTCCCTTGTAGCTAGATAGGAAGAATTTAAAAGTATACAGAAAGGTAGCAGAGAAAATAATACCTGTTGGTGCAGAGTTAGAGCAATAATGTGGAGGTATCAGTATTAGTAAGAGGAGGATAAGTAGATGAGCCTGAGGTGGTAACCTTGTGTTTCATGGCGTATTGCTTGCAAAGTCCCTCATGCCCTGGTGAAAGAGTAGAAAGTTACTGAAAGGATCTGTGGACCAGCAGATACCAGGTTGGAGAAAAGGCAAGGGAACGTATCTTTTTGAGGCTGTGTAAGGTTATGAAAATATTAACTTCTACAGCAGCTCCCTCTGCTATAGGAATTTCCTGCGTTGAAAGATGTATCAAACCATTGTAATGCCGGTCCTGATTTTGCCCCACGTGATTACATTAGGAGCTGTAACCTCAAATACTTAGCCAATAAAATGTCATGTCACTGGGTCTCCTGGAGAGCACATGGTCTTTCGTAAAGGGTTAGAATTAGCTCTAAGGAACAGTTGCTACAGAGGATTGCTGGTTAATGTTGCCAAATTTTCTCATTTTTAAAGACAATGTTAAATTTTCATTTTACTGGAATCTTCTATGTTTTTAAATATGATAAAATAATCCAGGTTTTTGTTTTATTTTTAAGGACGGCAAACAAAACATATGACCCATTATCCATCAGCTTGCTGACACTATAGAATATGCTGGGTTGCTCTTACACAAATAAGCCCTTTACCTATGTGAGGGGAAAAAGAAAATGGATCACCAAGATTAGTGTAATGTGGGCTTTTTTCCCAGACAGGTAAAGTTTCTGGGATAACACTTTTCTCATATTTTTGTTTTCATCTCTTTTTTCAACTACTTCAATTTGGGAATTTTGTGTCTACCCAATCTATGATGAAACGATGTGTTTTTCTACATTACTGATGTAATTTAAGTACCCAGACACATAATCCAAGGCTATCACAGTCATACGCAAATAAACTTATTTAGATCTGCTTGAGATAATTACTGAAGAAGAGGAACTTTTGTTTCCTTCTTCCTGGTTTGTCCATAACATTTTTGTGTTTGTATCTCTGGGATTTTCTTAGTGTCTTTGTTATTTTTCTCTTTCAGTTTTGAGCACTTTATAGGGTATCTTTTTCTCCCCTCAAGAAATAAGGATCTAAAGTAATAAGTACTCTTCACTTTTTATTCATTTAGATAGCCAATATCATAAATATTCTTGAAGATTTCCACGCATGCAAGATGACAATGGCCAGTAGAGGGCGGTTTTACATTTATTTCACTACAAAGGTGCGCATAATATGTGTTTTAATTTTTTTCTTATTTTGTGGCTTGAACAAAACAGTAGTTCAAAAGTATTTTACAAACAACTACAAGCAAAAGCAGGAGCCACATGTTAAATATGCTGCTGTGGCTATTACTCTCCTTTTACTCACATTTAGAAAGAAATTCTTGACACTATCTTATATCTTTTTGATACAACCTTGGGCTCAGTAATAAAATATAAAATCTTCAGGGATACTTGGGTGGCTCAGTTGGTTAAGCCACTGTCTTTAGCTCAGGTCATGATCTTGGAGTTTTGGGATCAAGTCCCGCATCAGGGTCCCAGCTCTGTGGGGAGTCTGCTTTTCCCTCTGACCTTCTCCCCTCTCATGCTCTCTCTCTTTCAAATAAATAAATAAAATATTTTAAAAAAATAAATGAAATCTTCAGGATTAAGAATTAGCAACAACAACAACAAAAACCCCTCAAAGTAATTTTGGTAAATATGAACATACATAGTAGTATCCATGAACTGTTCAGATCAAAATACAAGCCCAGGGAATTGGTGCTCAGGTTCTGGTGTCCACAATGGGGACGGGGGAAAATAGGTATGGCATTGGAATTATTCAAGATGACACAACATTTACTGTAAACATGATAGTATTTAGCTTTTTAAAACAGCAAATATGATAGTGACTACCTAAAATAGTAAATGTAATATGTGATTACTTTTAAATAAATTGAAAGTTAAAATGAGGGTATACAATGCAGTAGGGAGAAAGAGAAATAAAGGGCTCTTAAGGTCCTTGTTACAGATGGAAAGAGGTTAAACTTGTCTTTTAATGTTAGACCTGGTTAGGAATGTATCCTGTGAATTGTGTAAGACCAATGAATCACAGATCTGTACCCCTGAAACAAATGATACATTATATGTTAAAAAAAAAAAAAGGTTAGGGAGGAGGAAAATAAAAAAAAGAATGTATGCTGCACTTTCTAGGGAAAAAAAAAAAACTCAAAACAAGAAATGTACAAGATATAACTGAGAATCAAAAAGGGAGGAAAAATATTTTTCAATATTTAATCATTTCAGAGAAGGCAAAACATAGAAGAAATTTGACAAAGTAGGAACTAGTGGAATAGATATGAATAAAAATTAGATATAATCCCATTACATGCAAAAAGGACGATTGCCCCCATTAATACACACACACACACACACATTATTAAGACTGGATAGAAAACTAAGGCTGATTATATGCTGCTTCAAACACAGACTTAGTGACCTGCAACTTAGATGTGGGGAGATGACTCCCTATATGGATGTGAATGAAATAGAAAATATAGAAAACAAATAAAGATCCATGGGTGACAGAATGAAAAAGCACACCTGATGTTTAAGAGGGTCGCTGAGAAGTGAGCACAGAGAGAATTTGGAAAGAATCTTTGAAGAGATAGCAACCGAGAATTTTCAGAATTGAAAAAGTGCCTGAGTCTTTAGGCTGAGATAGGAACCTCCCCCTACAAGACCTAAGAAAGATAAATAAAAATAAATAAGCATTTAGACACATTGTGGTGCAACTGCAGAATATCACAGAAGTAAAGACAAATAGGCAGATCAAATGAGTTGTCCTGCTCGGAGGAGAGGGAAGGATGAAGAGTCCTGCTCACACCAGACTGCGAGCCCCCAGAGAGGAAGGATCAAACCTCGTTTTTCTTTAAACTACTGTCTCACTTTTAAGTATTCTTTGACCTTGTAGCGCTTACAAGGCAGAATGAAACCCATGTTATGATAGGAGTATAAATTAAAGTGATGTGAGAGCAGAGAGGAGGAAGTAATTCCTTCCAAAGAGGATCACGGAATCAGGACAACCAGGGAAATCGCACGCAGCACAAGTGCGGAGGATTGCAACAGCCGCAACAGCGCTCGGGGCATGGCATGCACAAGACGCGAAGCAGATGCTGGGGTTGGTGGACACCGAGGAGCTCTGTTTGGATGGGTTCTAGAGGGAAAGGAGCATGTGGTGAAGGACTTCACGTGTCGGACAATGCGAGCCTGGGTCGGGCCAGACTGAAGAACGGCAGAGTTGAATTGCTCATCAATGGAATCTGGATTTTATAATTTCTTAGTGGCTACAAACAGATACACTGTTGAATGAAAAAAATACAAAATATAATGTGAAGTGTGTTACAAATTATGGAAACAGTGATTCTGTTTCCAAATATGGTGATTATACATACACACACACACACATACATCACACACATTAAAAAAATCAGAATAATATACACTAAAATGATCATCATGGTCAGAGCTGGGTTTTGGGTTATGAAAGCTTCTTAATTTCTCTCTTAGACACTTTAGATTTTCCAAACTATCTACAAAGATAAGCATGACTTTTTCATTTTTAGACATTAATATTTATATAGCTATTTAGAAAAATAAATAACTCAAGATGATATAGAGAATAAGCAGTAGAATCTGTTGATGTTTCCTGATGTAGAAGCAGTTGAGAGAAGGGAGTTCACCCTTACCTAAGTGCAGAATTTTGAGCTGTTCTTTGTCCCACTTTTTTTCCAGGCAAGTTTCACTGCCATTGATTCAAGGACAAGAAGAAGAAGAATGGCCCATTCTCTTAATGATGACAAATAGCAGCTTTGGTCCTTACCTGAGAGGCTGTGGTAACCTGGACCTGTCTTTTGTGTGTGCCCATGGGTGGCAAGCAGGAATTCAGTGCGGTAGCTAGAACCTGGCTGGGCTTCAATTTGGCGTGTGTCTAACATTGTTCGGGGAACACTTTGTGCTTGCTGAGGCACACTCCTCTCCCAGGGCCTAGAGCTAAGAAAACAGAAGCTCCTGGTGCCAAGGCTACTGGTCTTATCTGTAAATCACTTATTCTTTTTTCCTGTCTCCTCAAGGGTGCTTAGACCTTATCCCAGAGCTTGAGCAGGCACAACTCATCAATTTTTCACTGACAAGTTAAGAGACCAAGTAGATTATCTCACTAATTACTGAATCTGTGTCAGATCTTATATTTGGGTATCTTTTTGACCTACTAGTGACTAGTACTATCAAGAATGTGTGTGTGTGTGTGTGTGTGTGTGTGTGTGTATGTGTGCATATGTTTACAACACATTTACAACTATATATACATGATCATTAATCAAAAATGTGAATATATGAGATTAATTTTACTTGTAGTTTTTTGAAATCATAGTTCCAACCTTAGCTGATTTAATCTTTTCTATGTTTATGCATGCTAGGGTGAAAATATTGAAACAGAGAAAAGATGACAATAAGAACTTTGTTTCTCATGTTTATTTTTAGTGTAAAGGGACATCCCTGATTGTTTTAGCTCTATCTGCAGATTTATAGAGGTGAAAATGAAGACCATGGGGTCTTCAGAGAAGCCCTCAAGGTCAGAAGCTAGTTCACTGCAGGATTAGACTAAAATCTTACTCTCCCAACTTTGATTCAGTAGTCTTTTCACCAAGTCTCTCAGAGATGGCCATCGTGGCATCCAAGGAGCAGTCAGAAAATATTATATATATATATATGTATATGTATATGTATATATATATATGTAAATGAATAGATATAAATATCTAGATATCTACCCATCTATATCTATTTCTCTCTCTCTATGTATATATACATATCATTATAATAATAATTAGTAAAAATAAGAATGTTAAGAGGAATTATCTTTGTGACATGAGAGATGGTGAGTTTATTATCTGTGATGCTATCTGAATTTTCTAAAATTTCTACGTAATATTGTTACCTTAAGGATATGTATTTTAACACGTATATTAGCCAGTGTGTTCTGAGTGCTCTGCTAGGCACTTCTCCCTTCAGTTTTGTCATTTAATTCCTATAGCCCATCTTGAGAAGTATGTTGAGAAAAGGTTCTTATAAATGTCTGTTGAAAAAACACAATCCAAAATTAGCAGTGCCCAGAGGTTACTCTAAAACGGCACCATTTTTCCTTCTAGAATTCTTCTTGGTTTGCTTGTCTGACTTCAAAACCAATGTTATCCTAGTAACAGTGAGTGATTCCAGATCAGGTTCAAGTTTTAATGTTTTCCTAAGAAGCCACTTAACAATCTGAAGAGGAAGGTTTTTACTATGAGTGAGTCAGACTACTCTCAGGTCACTGACCAGGAACATTTACTCCACAAGGTCAACAGACAGGCAGCTGAGTTGCTCACTTTAAAAATCTGTGCAAATAAACAAAGACTTAAAATGATCAATTATATCCATACCCATTAAATATTAAACATTAAAGACTCCAAAATGAATAGCTGAAATAGAGGAATTTTGTTCTGTGCTTCAAGCCTCCTTTTACTTATTATAAGCCCCCTCCTCCTTGGCTTGCTTCCTGACACAGGGCCCAAGGTTGTAATTTAAACAACAGTAGAAATCCACTATGCTTTGTGGGGCCTTGAGCATGCTGCCAATGTTAATAACTAACCATGCAGACTGAGAGTCACTCATACAGACCTTTAGAAGTAATTGTCTTTGATTTGTCTAGGACAGGAAGGCCCAGTACTCCCTGTGTTTCATTCTGCTCAAGCTCATGCTTTGCAGTGGGTTCTTCTGTCTCTAGCAATACATATGCCTTCCTTATTTCCTTGGGTAAAGGAATATGTCTCTGTTGAATACCTTTTTGAAGTTGAATGAGATTTAAGAACACCTGAAAGAAGGCAGTTTCTCTTTGCATCAGTGGCTATCAGGATGCTCAAACTTGAATGCACATGTAGGTTGCCATCTTGTCTCTTCGTCTGATGCTTGACTTTTATAGTCTTTGGGTTCAGAAATGGATCTGGTCATAGGCACTGAGAAATTTAAAAAAAAAAAAAAAAAAGAGAAAAAAGAAAGAAGCAGTGCAGAGACACATGAGATCATTTCCCAAGTACCACATTCTGTTTCCTCTAGCAGTTCAATGAGGGTTTTGCTCATGTTCTCAGAGTTGAGCCCTGACCAAGGAAGGCTACTGTCAACCCTACAAAAGTCTTCCCTGCACCTGATCCCTGAGGATCCCAGCTTCCTTCTGGATCTTGAGTAGACTTCAAAATTCAACAGAATTCCAACTCTGCCCCCAACCAATTCAAGTATAAAGTCAGGGTCCGCCCCCACTGTGGTCATCACTGTCTGGAGTCAGAGACTCTAAGAGTTGCTCCTGAATTGGAATCGAATTTAGTTATTTCACAGACTGGGTGGAGTAGTTTGCAGAGATTAAGAGGAGATGACTCCACCACTGATAAACGGCCAAGATGTCCAGCCTTTCACTGAGAAGCATTGCTAGTTTTAACTTCTGACATCATCATCCTGGTTTTGCTGCCTAACTGCTAAGAATTCCATTACATTCCTGGGCCCAGACTCCTGGCCTGCCAACACACTTAGTCATTAACTGGATTATCTCTTCCCTGACTTTCATGACACCAAATACCTATGTGGGTGGCCCACATTTGCTGGTCTCTGGACCGTGTTTTCAGACTTATGGGTGTTTCTTTATTTTATGGAGCTCAGGTTATCCTTCTCTGCTGCCTCTCTTCTATGGATATCCAAGTACTGACTGGATATTTCAGCACTGACTCAGCTTCTGATCCATGTTTGTGCTCTATGTTTGTAAGCCAAGGGTAGGTATTTGGCCATCAGATGGTATCTTTTTATGATGTTAATATTCAATAATGAGAATCATTCTTGGAGCATATATAAAAAGATTTACAAAGCCAAGATGATACCTGTTCTATAAAACCAAAACAAAGAAAATACCTTTTAGTAATTTAGTATATCCAATATTTTTGTGATGTCAGAAGGAAATCTTTGTTGTTCCTACTTTGGTTATCAGTTTTCTCATCTGAAAGAAAACACCTAGACTCACTATTCTCTAGGGTTTTAAGCACAAATCCTCTCAAAACCTTCATTTTTCAAAAGGACAAAAAGTGCATTAACAGGTAATTCTTATTTTTTATTTATTTTTATTTTTTAATTATTTTTTATTTTTTTTAAAGATTTTATTTATTCATCTGACAGACAGAGATCACAAGTAGGCAGAGAGACAGGCAGAGAGAGAGAGGAAAGGAAGCAGGCTCCCTGCCGAGCAGAGAGCCAACTTGGGGCTCCATCCCAGGACCCTGGGATCATGACCTGAGCTGAAGGCAGAAGCTTTAATCCACTGAACCACCCAGGCACTCCAAGAGGTCATTTTTAAAAGCAGAGTGTGCCAAAACAAAACACGAAACAAACAAACAAAAAATGCAGAGTGTGCAATTTTGGCCTAGAGAATGGAATGAGGAGCTTCCCCTAGACTGTTCTGTGGGTCCTATCTGTGTGGACATGGGGTAAGGGCAGAGGATAAAGCTATCCTGACTGTGTGTGAACCCTCACATAAAATTTTTGATCACTCTATGGTGAAACTACTTTCCAGGGGAGGATTGGTTCTTTATCTGAGATATCACCTACCCTCATTGAATACAGCAACCAAGGGAATGGGAAAATTGTCCTTGGGTCATCAGTTTTTCCCCACAAGACAAAGAAACTTATGAATAATATTTATACTTTTCTCTAGTATGTAAGGCATCATAGCTATAATTCTTGCCTGAAATGATATCAAAGCTCAGACTGAATTGTGTCCTGAAAAATATTCCAATCTAATTTCAATAGCTATGACCATGACTACTAAAACATGTCACTTTATGTGTTTAGCCTTTCACTAACATTTTCACATCAATTTCAGTCACACTTTTTTCCCAGAATGCATTCCAAGACAGGTGGGAGGGATTTTAATAAGGAACCAGAAACTGACAAAGAAGGCACTTGCTCAGGTTCACACAGCTAAAATCCAGGTTTTTATTGACTCCAGATGAGCGCTTTCTCTATAATATCAAATACAGAGATATTTTATGTTATTCCCGATATCAGAGTACCATCAATACCCAGTATTTATTGACCTTATACTGTAAATCTACATACTATAATTCATTATGTATTTGTAGTGGCACCCACAAAAGGAAAGATATCACCTTCTCTATAATCCAAGTCACACAGATATCTGTTTAATAAAGGGGATGGCTTTTTCCACAGTGGTTTTTGCTTGAGTTTCCTAATGTCATTATATCAGTAAAAATCTACCCATAAACTAAACAAGTCTTTCCACAGGAAGTCTCAAATCTTTGTGTAAGTCTGCTGTTGGTTCCAAATTATTGCCAGAAGATGGTGCTGTGCATTAGCAAACATCCTGCTGGGGACATGGGGGGGAAGGTGAATGAGACAAATACTGTCTGAGGGGAAAAAGTTGATCAGTTGATGCAGGAAATAGGCATATTTGTGTGATATAGAAAAATGGCACGAAACTGTAAGTTAACTTTAAATAAGGCATTAAAAAAAAAAAAACTTACGTAGTTAGCTTTTATCTATTAGAAGAGTGCTGGTGAGTCAAGCAAATAGCAATTCTATTCACCCCATTGGAGAGATGTTCACTAATACAGGAGAATGTTTGAAAGCTGTTGACATCAGTCTGGCTCTTAAAATGTTAAATAATTTTCCAGTTATCTCCCATTATGAGAACTTTCTTCTTTTCCTCTTATTCTTCCCCATTTTTATATTCTGTTCCTCATGCATAAAAAAACCTATGTTTCTATTATTTAAGGACCAGATTTACCTCATATTTTTCTTGAAATTACCTCTGACAGGAGTGATGGCTCAAAGAATTCTATTTGTTTTATTTCAACATTCCTAGCATTTAGTTTTTGTTCAATAAATGCTTATTTAGTGTTTTTAAATAATTGATGAATAAATCATACTATGGCATAAGGATAGAGTTTTCTACACACATGTTCAATCACCTTTTAAAAAATATATTTATTGAGTACCTGTTAGGCTCTTGGTCGCAGAGCTTATGATCTAGAACAGGAAATAAGAGACAGTTATATGATTAAAATATGGTGTGTTAGGTATACGACAGTGAGAGGGGGTTGGGTGCTGTGGAAGATGTTTTTAGGAGTTAGGAGAAACTTCCCAAAAGAGATAAAGTCTAATTTTGTATCTGAATAATGAGTAAAGAATTATTGACTCTTTAAGAATATTCCAGGAAAGGGGCACCTGGGTGGCTCAGTGGGTTAAAGCCTCTACTTTCAGCTCAGGTCATGATCCTGAGGTCCTGGGATCAAGCCCCAAGCTCTGTGTCTGGTTCTCTGCTCGGCGGGGAGCCTGCTTCCTCTTCTCTATCTGCTTGCCTCTCTGCCTACTTGTGATCTCTGTCTGTCAAATAAATGAATAAGATCTTAAAAAAAAAAAATTCCAGGAAAAAGGGACCACATGTGAAAAATTCACTGGTTATATGAGTAACAAAAAAAAAAAAATTCATTTCTCCTGAAGAATAGTGCAATGAGAAATGTCAGAAAAATAAAGTTGGAAATTCAGGTCCTGGTAGGTCTTGGAATTTTGTGTAAGAGAAAAAGAAACTCATTATAAAAATTCATTCATGAGAGTGATGTGATTAGATTTGTATTTTTCAGTTATTCTGACTGAAGTAGGAAAACTAAATTGTGTTTGATATAGGTGTGGTAGGTGGTAGAAAGGAGCATGGTGCCATACTGGAAGACAGACCAGTTAGAGAGCTTTTGCAAAACTCCATGTGAAATGCTGATGCTGCTGGGCTTATGGGCAGAGGGGGATAAATGGCTGGACCAGCAAGAAAGTTTTATGTTGGGGGGTGGGGAGGACATGACAACCTAAAAGGCTAAGTAAAATATTCTAGGTAACAAAATATTGCTGGAAATGTAAGAAGATATAGAAATTTATAATAATCAAAACTCCTCCTAGGAGAATGCCATATGTTTTTGGGGAAAATAATAAGCAGGTTAGGATGATGATAGGGATCCTCAGAAAGTAAACTCCAGTGACCACAGATGAAAGGCAACATGCCACTTGAGGATGATAGTTCTTGTATCTGCTAAGGTTTTGTTTTGCTGACCCGTATATGGGTTTGGAGTCAGAGATGATAGTTCAGGAAAATAAAAGAAAGGTAGACCTTTAGCTCCAGTAGTGCTATTTCTCTACTCTCTCCATTTCCAAAATATTATTGAACAGATATATAAGTAATTCCTGTCCAGAGGCTCAAAAAATAACTAGCCTCCATGAAGGGTCCCTCAGTGCTCCACTGAGACTTATTAGCGGTAGAAAGATTAAAGAGAAGTTAATGGCATCATGTTTACAGGGTAGAAATCATAGTTCTCTATAATTATTTGGATGCAAGGACAAGAGAGGAAAAAAGAGTCAATGATGATAATGTCCAGGATGATGTCATTCTTTGTGATGAGAGAAAGAAAAGGGCCAGTGTGAGGTGGAGTGTGGAGAGATTAGATGAAGAATTCAGTTTTGCCTTTTTAATATTTAAAATAGGTGTGACAGTCTAAGTAGACAAATCAAGTAAACAAGTAAGTATGAGGCTTAAGAAAGAGATTTAGTTCAAAGATATGTGTTTGGTAATCAGAAACATGGGAGCAGATTATATCATAAGGGAGAATGTGTAGAATGACATACACCAGAGGATATGTAGATGAGCATATAGAGACATACAATTGTTAACACTGAATCAAGAGCTACATATATTAAGCTTTAAGCCTAAGAAATAAACATATCATGTTTGTGAGTATGTGTGTAGATAGATACAATTTTTCAGTAATTAGAGGCTAGGTCACGAGGCATAGCTTAGTAAATTATCATATCGGAAATTTGGGAAGTTAAGTTCTCTATGTAATGAAATAAAGGATGAGTTCAGGACTCTCCTCCGCAGCAGGATCTGTGGTAAAACACTACAAGACTGCAAGATCTCAAAATTGTAAGACTTTGACCACTTTATAACTTAATATTTCTAAAACATGAGACTGTCAGATTTCAAGGCTGCAAGTCTGTGAGATTAGGAAATTGAGACTGGAGCCTGAAGGCATCTACAAATCCCTGAGATTGAAAATCTTCAAGACTGCAGGGTTTTGCAACTGCAAGACTGAAAGATTGCAAGATGCTTTCTACTTTCCAGTGTCACCTTTAGCTTCTACTTACTTAGCAAATACCCTGTGTAAGAGAATAACTTAGCAGAGAGGATTATCTTTGCTTTGGGAAATCATCCATGATAAATTCTGGCCTACAAGAGGGTAGGTTAATCAAAAGCTTGGCAGATTTCCCTTCATCTACAAGACTGTCCTGTAGCAGGTTAGCTTATTTGCCCAACCTCTTGCTTCCAGCTTAATTCCAGGTGTGAAAGCATCCCCTATCTCTTGAGATCATCCTTTTTAAATTTATTTTTATATTTTAAAAATATTTGGGTCCATTGCTTTTCAATGAATTTAAAGAAAAATTTTGGTTTCTCTTATTTATCTGGGGATTTCAAACACTTTCAGTAATAGTGAAGGGTTTTCACATCTTGTATTTTCATAGTGCTGCTATCTTGTCATTTCCAAAGGCTCACCAAGGTCTTACATCCTGGAGCTCTAGCATTATTATAGTTCCATAATCTCAAGGTCTTTCATTTCTGAAGCTTGCCATTTTGCAGTATTTATTCACAGTCCTGAACAAACTTTCAAATCATTCCTTGAATATGATTAAAACCAGATTGTACACAACCGAAGAAAGCAAACCTTCAAAGCAATTAAAGACAAAGTTGAAAAGAATCTAACTGAAGATGTAACTAAAGAAACCTAATAACATAAAAATGTTGGCCTTTTGCTGACCTAAGGAGTTGAAGTCTGGGCTGAAAAGAGAAAACCTCCTCAATGTCTGGAGATCTAACTTCAAGCTCTTGTAGATTAAAGTCACAACACTTCAATAAACAGTTCAACTTCTGCTTTAAATAACAAACTGAGGGGTGCCTGGGTGGCTCAGGTCATGATCGCTCAGGTCATGATCGAGCCCTGCATCTGGCTCTCTGCTCAGCAGGGAGCCTGCTTCCCCCTCTATCTCTGCCTGCTGCTCTGCCTACTTGTGATCTCGCTTTCTCTCTCTCTTTTAAAGATTTTAAATAAAATCTTTAAAAAAAAAATAACAAACTGATTGGTCTTCGTCTAACTACCTAAGAGAGGAAAGTGCATTATCTTTTGGAGAGGTATATATATATATATTATATATTTGTCTTCTGCACACAGTATCAACATAGAAATTACAAAACTTGTAAATAAACAGGACAATATGACCCATGACATGAGAGCATTCAGTAAATTAAAGCAGAACAACAGAAAATCCATATGTTGGAATTATTAGATAAGAACTTGGAAATAAACTTGATAAATATATTAAAGAATCTACAGGAAAAGATAGGGTGAGTGAAGAAATGAGTGAAATCTTTAAGGAAAGACTTAAAAACTGTACAAAAGAAATAAATGGGATACTTAGAAATGATGAATACAATATCTGTAGTTTTTTTTGAAAAATCATTGAATATGATTAAGAGCAAAGTAGAAACAATGGAAGAAAGTATCAGTGAACTTGAAGATTAATCAGTAAAAACCTGCCAATCTGAAGTACACAGGGAAAAAATTGTAGAAGATAATGGACAAAGTCTCAATGACCACTTAGAAACTATAAATCAGTCAAGCATATGTATAAATGGAATGCCATAAAGAGAGAACAGAGAACTTGAGATAGAGAAATAGTTGACGAAATGATGGGTAATAGTTTTCAAATGTAATGAAGCAAGAAATCTTCAGATCCAGGCAGCTCCAAAAACTCCCAGGACAATGAGTCCATTATTTTTTTTTTTAAAGATTTTATTTATTTACTTGACAGACAGAGACCACAAGTAAGCAGAGAGGCAGGCAGAGAGAGAGGAGGAAGCAGGCTCCCTGCTGAGCAGAGAACCCGATGTGGGGCTCGATCCCAGGATGCTGGGATCATGACCCGAGCCGAAGGCAGAGGCTTTAACCCACTGAGCCACCCAGGCGCCCCCAATGAGTCCATTATTATAACAGAAAAAGTTACCCCTCAGCATTTTGCAGGCAAACTGCTAAAAAAAAAAAAAAAAACTCAAACAAACAAACAAACAACAAAACAAAACCTAAAAATAACATTTACAAGCAACTAGTGGAAAACAAAAACAAAGACTTCCATGCAATGGAACATGAAAATGAGAAATTCTCATCAGAAACCGTGGAAGTCAGAAGACAATGAGAAAATTCTTTAAAATCACACACACACACACACACACACACACACACACAAACAAAAAACAAAAAACAAAAAACCTGTCAAAATAGAACTTTAGGTACAGCAAAAAAATTTTTCAAAAATGAAAGGCATAAACACATTTCATATAAAGCTTAGAGAATAAGCTGCATTAAAATTCACACAAAAAAAACTTAAGAAGACGTTCTTCATGATAAAGAGAAACAATGTCAACTGAATGTGTAGATCAGTAGAAACATGAAAATAATCAGAAAAGATACATATAATACAAATGCAAGTACAATATATGAAAACCAAGCCATAAAACTACTGACTAAATGCTATATTACTCAGTAGAGACTTTAGCAAAAGTGACTTACAGTAATTCTTAGTTTTTCTACATTTAATTTTCAAGTACTTATTTAAATATACTACTATTTTATAAAAACACCCCCTTAATTCCCCTTTATATACAGAAGATGGTCTTTCATAACTCACCAAATAAACTTTAAAGTTGCTGCATGATAGTTTATCTCATTGTTCTCAAGATAAATGAATAAATATTTGCATGAAAATTAAGTGTATAAAAACTAAGAAGTACTTGCAACTTACTTGGGAAAATATATGAAAACCACTTTTTAAACTCTGAAATCTTCTAGTCTCTAAAATTTGCAAGTAATTTTATATTTTATACATAATGCATACAAAATTCATACAGAGCTCTGAATATATTACTTTACTTAACTTTATAAGGATGTTTCACTATCACATTTTTCATTTATTCTGTATTCACACATTAGCAGAATTTTTGCATAACAAAGAATAAAATCACTCAACATTAAATTTTCTTTTCTTCAAAAGCAATGTCATCCGAGATGCAACTCAGAAATGGAATGATCTTTCCCATGTTTTCACCATAGTGTTTAACAGATAGGTTTATGAAAAAGAAATGGAACCTTTAATTAATTGAATTCAGTTCTTCTCTGTCTAGATCTTGTTGGCCCAGTTAGAGGGCAGGAGCTTTAGCATACTAATACAAGTGTGTTCAAGGGTTTGTCTTTATCCATTTTCTCTTTTAAATGATCTTCAGAACCTTGGAAGATTATTAAGACAGCTAGGAAGCATTCAAGTTTCATTCTAAGAATCCTAAAAGAGAGGAAAGAGAAGTAAGTAGTCCCCCTTTATTTGTGAGAGATAAATTTGAAGACCCCTAGAGGTTGCCTGATACTAAAGATACTACTGAACCCTAAATATACTATGCTTTTTTTCCTATACACACACTCATATATGTATATATATGCACATATATATATACACACACACACATATGTGTGTGTGTATAAAGTTTAAGTTATAAATTAGGCACTATAAGAGATTAGCAACTAATAATAAAAGAGAATGATTAAATAAAATTTATGAGATTGTGATCTCATTCTCTTTCAAAATATCTTACTGTACTGTACTCATCCTTTTGTGATGATGTGAGATGGTCCAATGCCCACACAGTGACATGAAGTTGGGTGAATGATTTTAGCAGTGTGATATAGCCTTAGATGCCTGTTGACTTTCTGAGGATATGTCAGGCAAAGGATGGATCCTCTGTTTCCTGACTACAGTTGATGGTAGGCAAAAAGAATCCATAGATATGTTGGGGGTGGGAGGCATTGTGGCCATACACAGAACTTACACATGTAAAATTAAATAAATAAAATTAAATATAAAAGGACAAGATGCTTGCACATGTCCACATTACATGAATGCTCCTGATGTTCTGGAAACACTAAAAGAAGTTAGGGATAAAAATATATGTTTATAAAAAATAAAAAATTATATTTAAAAAAAAAGCAGAGGAAACAAAAGGTCAAGATTGTTGTAATAAAGAAAATTGTAAGTTTGTTCCCATTGCAAGGAAAATATTTTATGTGACTAACAGCTGAAGTTGTTTTCTAAATGACTTAATAGCTCTCACTGCCATATCAATAAATTGGTTATAATTGAAAAAAAAAAAAGAAGTTAGGGATGGCTATTGTGTCCTGGTGAATTAAACATGAAATAAAATGACAGGAAGAGTTTTAGAACTATTATTGATGGCCCATGGAAGGGAATGAATTTCTGTCCATCTCCTTTGGAGCTTCTTTCCATGTTGGTCTCTCCCTTTCTTCATGGCCTGATGATAGACTGTCATGTCTTATATCTCTGTGTATGTAGAATACAAAGAACTCAGGATTTTAGAGACTTGGTTTCTCTAACCCCCACTGCCTTTCTAGATAACTGGGTATTTCCTCCATCTGACCTATCCTAACCATACATCCAGAAATTTAAGTAAATAATACCTAAAAGCAGTATAACCCCCAGATTCTATAAGGAAAAGGAATGATTAAGGGAAGATAGCTTGTGCTAAAGAGAAGGTTGGCTTTGAACTGTGCTTTCCTGGCATGACACATAAAAGAAGAAAAATCAATTATCCACCTCAGAGCGTGAGATGTGTAAATTCCTTTCCTCCAGTATTCCTGTAAAAGCGCCTGCCTTCTGGAGTCTACCAACTCTGTCACTCCATATTTCTAAGGTTGTTTCCCCCATATTTCCTCACCCTGTCCACCAAGCCATGTTTGACTATTACCAATAGCATCTGGGTTAACAGCCTATAAAGAGAAGCAGTTGTGTCCCTACAGAACCCACAGATTCTGTAGTCAGATTTTCTGAGTTCAACTCCTGGATCCACCCTCTTCTACATGTGAACTCTTGGGCAATTTATTTTAGTCTCTCTATGCCCCACTTTCTCATCTGTAAAAAGAGGAAAGCAGTAGTATCTACATCACTTTGTGGTTGTGAAATGCATTCATCAATACATGTAAAATTTTCGGACCAGTGACTTGTCTGCAATAAAGCAGTTACTAACATTTTGCTACTTTTAGTTCATTTTAATTTAATTTATTGTAATTCAATTTGAAATTGTCAAAGATAGATACTTTATATAATTCTGATTTCCTTCCTTCCTTCCTTCCTTCTTTCATCCATCTTTCTTCACTTCTGTCTGCTCCTACTTTTCTCGGTAGGTATTTTAGGAGGCCTGCACTTACTTACTGAATCCCTTGGGCCAGCCTGGGTTGATGAAGCAGACCACAGGCCAGGGGGCTTGCTGGGCCTCTCTAGTGTCTAGGCTATGCTCATTGTAAGCTCCCTTGAGCAACAGAGAGTGCCAGACACAGATTTCATTAATCCTACCATCAGTAGGTCTGAATTCATTGCAACTAATACAATACCTGTTTCTCTAACTATGCCAACATTTTCTTGACACCGTGTTTGACCTCCTACTATTTCTCAACAAAAGTGGGCAAGCATGACCCAGCAGTGAGGTAAAACAGCCCAGCAGGCCACAAACTGCTGAGTGCATCCATGCTGAAATGAACAGCACATTCCAAAGAGATCCACAGCAGCTAAAAAGAAAAGTAAAAGAAAAAGAGAAAGAAAAAGAAAAAAGAAAGAATGCAGAATCACTTAGGGGAGAGATTAATCCCCTAGGTCACCAGACTTCCATGTTTGTATTCCCTACATTGAAAACCAGAGCGACTCCTATCCTAGAACCCCTGACCATTCCAGTTCTAGTGCCATATTTTGCAGTGTCATTCTCAGCTGTCCCCATCCCCTTTATCCTCACACACACGGCACACACACAAATCATATATGTACTCTTGATCTCACAGGTCTCCAAGATCTTTGAATTTTCTATCAGCAACACCAAAAGAGAAAGCAGCATATCATATGTATGAGTAGGTTTAGTTATAGGTTGGATTTGGGATGAATCAGATGGGGAAGATTTCTACATGGTGTAAACATATGTAAGGAAAGCTGGAGTGTGTTTCGTTTCAAAGGCTTTAACTTTAAACTTCTCCCTCATGGCTTTTGTGAGAAATTGCTACATTAAACTAATTGCCCTGTTCTATATCTAACCCTGATGGAGTTTTCATTTTCTTGGCTAAAATACAAGGTCTTCCTTGGATCCCTTCCTAGCCGGTTGTTGTAAGTAATGTTAGCGGAAGGGGAAGTCATTGAGATAAACACTCTGGAAGGTCCATACAGTCATTCAAAACCATTGTTGGACAACAGTATATCCCAGTTTCTGTTACAGGCCCTAACCCAAAAGGAGATGAATAATATTAGGAACTTACTGTCCTCAGAGACTCATATTCTAATAGGATAATAGACATTATCTTATTCACTGTAATGAAGTGAATCATAACAAACTGTCAGGATTGCCATGAAAAAATATTCAAGGTCTTGTGGGAGAGGAAATCAGGAGACTCTAGTTTAATTTGAAAGGCACAAGAAAAAGTTTCTCTAAGGGAAAGGCTGCATCTGGTTGTAATCTGTAGCAAAACATAAGAAGGCCTAAAAATTGAAACTTCCATGTATAATTATTAATAAGTTCATCAGTGATCATATCCCCATATTTTCAAATAAAGTTAGCCGAAAAGATGAAGTAGTTTAATGGAATTGAGCATTTGATCTCCTCAAGGATCAGAGGCACTTATTTACTAAATTACTGAAATGTAACTGCTACCTATTCCTAAATCTCCAGAGGCCAGAGTTTTATTCCAAAATGTGATCCTTCCTGCTATTCCTTAGTGCTGGTAGCATAGAGTCCCATGTAGAGCAGAAAGTAACAAATATCTGAATGATTGTGAGAACCAGTTAGAAAGGCTTGCACAAAGCTAAGAATGTAAATTAAAAGTAGGAACAGACATATGTTGAGACAAGAAGAACAGAGGAAAGAGTAATGATCTGTCCATTGAAGACAGGGTTTGGAAAGGAAGCTTTCTTGGGAACTAATTTCTAAATCTCACCATTCATTTGCCTGTTACTAATGATGCAACTCTCTAGTCAGTGAAGGAAAATCTGGGTATCTGGTCCTTATTTCTTTTTTGAATACAAACCATTCACAGAAGCCTATAATGAGCATTAAAAGAAGAAAAACAGGGGTCTTGAATAAAATGTTAGAATATGATGTTCATAATAAAATACTATCTTCTCTGCTATAACTATATGAACACTGTATGTCCTCAAGGGTTCGTAAAAATGACAAAAATAGGCATTGTTATAAACTACATCCTGGAAACTAGATTTGTAGCTGTGGACTTTGGTCAAGTAACTTAATTTTTCCAGAGGTGAAGATTGTTCATCTTTGATTAGACATTCTAACCCTTGAATTATTTTAATAAAATTTTTTGTTTACATGCAATCTCTTGATTTTTGCTGCAGCACTTGTGGTAGAATCAATTCTATTTACAGATGTGGAAATTAAGACACAGAGTATTTGCTTATTCAAAGCTATCTTAGCAGAAAAAATTATAAAAACAGAACTCTAACCTTAATCCACTCATTCCAAATTCTGTGTGCATTTCAGTACATCATACATCCTTCAAGTATCCAATTATATTGTGTATATTTTGAAAATATTTGATAAATGGTAAGGTGTTGCATACACATGAGGTAATACCTGATCAATAAAGAGTTCATTAATTAATATATTTATTCTTTTGTTATTTTAATAAACCTTTTCTGAATACCTATTAAATGTTTTCATCAATCTCCTAGATGCCAGGGAAATATGAGGACCTACTTTGCTGTCTAGATCTAGCAATACGCCCAGCATATATTTCTTTGTCATATTTTAGCACGCTGACCTAGAGAACAATCATTTGCAAGACAACTATTCTAGAAAAACTACTTTTATAATTTACTGCAGCACAGAAGGACATTAGTAACCTCAGACACTTGTTAGCTTGTGTCTCTCTCTCTCTCTCTTTTTTTTTTTTTAGATTTTATTTATTTATTTATTTGTCAGAGAGAGAGAGAACACACAAGTGGGCAGAGAGTCAGGCAGAGGCAGAGAGAGAAGGTCTCCTGCTGAGCAAGGACCCTGATGCGGGATTCGATCCCAGGACCCCAGGACCATGAGCCGAGCCAAACACAGTGGATTAACCAACTGAGCCACCCAGGTGTCCCCTAAGTGTCTCCTTATTTCACTATTATGCTTGCACCATTGGAATAAAAGTAGATCACCATACACTGGTGTGCCCTGACCTGGCTAGTTAGATACACTGTAAATGACAGATTTTTCAATGGAGTGGCTTCAAGATATGCACCAAGCATGTATATTCATCTAAAATATTATTCCAAAAATGTTAGTAGTGATTCATAAAAATAAGAAGGCTGAGTTAGAGGCTTTGCTTTATTACTGAAGACTATAAATATAACTTTGCCATCTAATACATTTGGAATACTAGAGTCTGTTGAAAGTCTCCAGGTGAAGACTTTCACTTTTGAATGTAGCAGAAGGTTTTCTAATTCAATAAAATCTGACACAGAATTTTTAAGTAACAGGCAAATTGTGGGCTAGATTGGCATTTTGTAATGATTATTAGCCTTACATTTTGACTCGATTTTCAAGTATATTTAATGGTTACAAATGATCTGAATTAGTTGTCAGTTTTGAAATTAAACAGCATTAACTTACAGTCAAGGCAAGAATTCGTAGAAAATAAATATTAATTTCAATTATATGATACCAAATGTGAGGTAGCCACTTCTAGCTCTTTGCTTATATACTTTGTTTACCAGTTTAATTTTCTAAGCACTTTCAGATATTTTTCCATTAAAATACATTACAGATGCTTATTCAGGTAGATTAAATTACATGACATTGCCAATATTAGGCCACATTGGTTCAATAGAAATGGAAATTTCAACTTAATATGTGGTCTTGCAGATGAGAGCAAACTTAGTTATGCCAGCCTCCCCATATCGTATATGAAAACTTTTTTTTCTTAATAGAGCCACTTAAAATAAAATTAATTAAAGAGCTTTTAAAAGCACTCTCTCCTTTTATTCATTTAATGAAATCAATATTCCCCTATTTTTAAGTGTTCTTATCAAACCTCTAAAAGAACTAATTATTCCAACCAAACTATGCAAAAAATTTTTTTTGGATGTGAGATTTATGCTGAAAAGACAACATTGATTTCCTCAAAATGTAGAGATGGGGAATGGCACAGGGGAAGACTATACCCTACGTGATTAAATATGATAGACAAAATGTCAAATTTTGAAAGTCAAAGACATATTTGTATACTTAGATTGCAGTAAAATACAACATTTTGGCCATGGTGTCGACAGTAAGACAAAAACCCTAAAACTCTGACAGTCATTAAAAATCAGCTTAGTCTCTCAGAAGAGATTATCAATTAGTAGTATTTCCTTTTTAACACCTAGTCACAATCTTGCTAATTTCATATGTAAAAGCTATTTTGAAATTGGAAATATATTTTATCCCTGCAATAATTACTGCTTTTCCCTTGTGACTCTATGACCTCGTGGTACTCTAACTTGCCTTGATAAATTAGGTTCCAAGGAGTTCCAATCTTAAATTAACATTTTTTCTGTCTTCCTGCAACCACCTTATTTCTTGCAGTGTAGACTATTTCATCTTAGATAATCCAGGCTTGATATAATTAAATGTTCATCAACTAAAATGGAGGGTAATGGACCAGTGCTAGAAAAGGTGATCCATGACCAGACTGTTCTGATCTTTCATAGTACTGTCTGCTGACCTATTTGGCAAATTGAATTCACTCTTCTCATTCATGCATAACTGGAGACATTTAAACATTAAAAGATTGGAACTTCTCTGCCTCTCATCCCTTGACCTAGGTTAAATCTGTTGTTACTTCTTAGTCCAGGAGGAGGGAGAATGTGTGTGTGTTTGTGTGTATGTGTGTATGTGTGTGTGTGTGTGTGTATATATATATATATGTGTGTATATATATATATATGAATGTGAGTGTGTGTGTGTGCTCAAAGTTGTCCACAATACAAGTGGTGATCTATTGAAAAATGCACCAAGATTTATGTTTCATGTGCCCATGTTCTGTAAACATAAAATATATGTAAATGCAATCATCAAGTTAACCTAGAATGCCAATAGCTAGACATTAAGTCTCAACAGATAATTTTCATTTATAAACCCTCTTCCTATGCCCTGAAAGTCTTGGCTTTTCTCTTAAAATATGCATAAGGATATCATGGGTATATATAGTGAAATGGATCCTAATGTGTTGGGTCAAAGAGGAGCAGAGAGTTGATAAAGGTAAGTGATGCAAGATTTACAATTTAGGAAGAACCATTAATAATGATACAATACACTGTTAAAATGGCTGTTGGATACCGGGGAGAAATGATAGCCTGCATGTAAGTGAAGTAGAAATGCCAGAAATACTAAGGCAGATGGTGAAGGAATGATTAGAGAAGTGGGCATGATATAGTGGATTTACTAAGTGAGACAAGAAAATGCAATAGCTGGTTATGTTACAGAAGAGCCCCCAGGACTTTGTTTACCAACGTCATTAACAATGCACTGATGAGAGTGGAACTAGTACATTTGAAAAGCTCAGTGATGGCCATCCTCTCTCAACCAGGTTAGATGGTAAGAGAAGCTAAGAATTTGGTTCACCAGTAGCAATAGGGATAAGATACTCTTATTTAGGGAAGCCAGATGACAGCAAGTTTGAAGTCATTATAGTCATGAGTTCCCATGTCAATGTGCAGTCCAAGAGCTAGGTAGATATTCAAAGGACACAGTGTTTCTATGGGAAATATATGTAGTCAGCCACCAAGGGCACAAGCAGTCACTCCAATAAAATATTTGGATCCCTTGCCCAGTTTCCAATCTGAGACAGATACCAAGCCCCGTTAATTAACCATTGATTAATGGAGAGGCTGTGTCCACATAAGGAATGATTTTGAATATCATGGCATGTATATATAATTATGATTCCTTCAATCTCCCAAAGGACTTACAGCTATTTAATCAGACAATCATACACTATTAAAATGTGAATGCTGTGGCATTTTGAGAACTGTAGAATACCATTCAAGTTGATGTTAGCACTTAAAATCCTGAGTCATTACCATGGTCTTACTATTAAGGTAGGTGTCTGTGTGTTTGAGAACCTGATAATAAGTGAAGTTCTGGTTCAAGGTTAGCTGATATTAACTCTTTTGGGTTCACAGATATCACAGAAGTTTTTTCTTAGAATGCATAATTGGAATGGACATACTTTGTTCTCAGAAGAACCCCATATTGGTTTCTTGGCTTATGGGACTGGAGCTATTGAGGTAGGGAAAGTAAAGTGGTAACCTCTGATTCTATACCCAATGTTACTTTTAGACATAATATACACAAAAATTCCTTTATTAGAAGGTCTTCTTCTTCTTCTTTTTCTTCTTTTAAGATGTTATTTACTTATTTGAAAGAGAGAGACAACAAGCAGGCAAAGAGGCAGGCAGAGAGAGAGTGGAGAAGCAGGCTCCCTGCTAAGCAGAGAGCCTGATGAGGGACTCAATCCCAGAACCCTGGGATCATGACTTGAGCTGAAGGCAGAGGCTTCGGCTTCACTGAGCCACCCAGGCACCCCTGTGAAGATCTTCTTATTACAACTTAAAACCACCTACCATGGGGAAAGTCCCACTGGCCTGGAGTGCAACACAATGGGCTCCCAAATGGAGCAGCTTTGCTGGTAGAGATGGAGGCTGTGCATACATAAACCTACCAACGTGGTCTTCAGCTACCCAAATCTGATTTGGTGCTTGTCATTGCTTAATATAAACCTGCCTTCAGTAGAGACCAAGATAGAACAGGAGCTCTCCTCAAGGAGACCAATTAGTTAGTTATTTTCAAGATGACTGCATTGGACCACCTTCACCACAAAAAACAAAACAAAACAAACAAACAAACAAAAAACACCAATTCATTTTCACTGAGATAGATACACATTAAAGTTAGAGGCCTGCCTTGTAGTCCTCAGGGCCTTGGCCAATACCACTATCTAAAGGCACATGAAGTTTTAATCTAGCACTCAGAATACTGCACAGTATTACCTCAGAAAAAGGAAACTACCCAAGAGGTATGGAAGTGGACATATGACTCATCCACATACCATCCCACCCCAAATCTGCCAACTTAATAGAGCAGATGCAGATGAGGTACCAACTTGGGGGCGACAACCCACAAGGCTGATATGCTGCCCCTCAAGATGTGGTTTATACCCTAAATCAGTGGCCCATTTGTGGCTCTAGATCCACATTAGATAGAATATATGGGTCCACATCAAAGGAGAGAAAGTAACAGTGGTCTACTTACACTTACTTCCACTGACTCAGAGGATTTGTTCTTTAGTATCTGTTTTCTAGATGCCATCTTCTTAGAAGAGGAACACTTCCAATAATAGAACAGTACAAATCCTATTGAACTTTAAGCTGTTGGGGCTGTTTGAGTTCCTTATGCCAAGAAACTGAGAGATAAGGAAAAGAATCACAACAGTGGCATGGGTAGTTTATCCTGGTCATCAGGAGAAGAGCAGGGGGCTATAACACAGTGCTGATAAGGAAGGAATGCTTGACATCTCCCTCACTCACTATAGCAACTCTTAGTACTCTCTTGACCAATTTAATGGTAAGTGGACAAGTACATCAGTTGTAGTTGACCATGGTGAGAAGATCATGGTGATCAGGGATTCATACTACACAGGGATGACAGGTTGGATCACTGTAAGGTTAGTCACCTAGATATTACAAGTGCTAGCAGAAGTTTAGGTGCATCTATAATGGCTAATAAATAAAAGATATGATGAGTATCAGTTGTAGTCCCAAGATGAGCTTCTATATGTTCATCAGAATTTTAAAACTCTTCTTCTAAGTTTCTCCAGGAAAATATCAACTAGAGTATCATAGGGGATATTTCCAAATGGGATGAACTTACTATTGAGGCAAGTGGATCTAAGCAGTTGCAAGGAGTACATCATAAGGAGTGCTATAGCTGATTCATCACCCAAAATCTCTTTCAGGATCAAGACATTCCTCCCTCAGTTCTCCAGGAACTGACTTCAGCTGAAGGAAGCCATCCCAGGTCAGGCTACAAAATTCAGCTTTTTCTTCAATTCTAAAGGGCCATCTCATCTCTGGACCTCCCATGTATTTGGCTAAGAGTTTGTTTTGACCACATCATCAATTTTTTTTCTCTTTTCCAAGATTTGGATGTATTTTCCTTAGAGGTGTTGCTCCTGAGAACATGCTTATGAAAATCTCCTGCATGCAAAACTCTGTATCAGAATCTAGGTCTTGAAGTAACTGATTTATGGCACAAGTTCACACAAAGTACAAGTGACACCCAGAGTTTGAACTCAGACTTCCAGATTTACTCTAGGGTTCTTCCTTTTATATCATATTGCTAAATCCTCTCAATATGTTTTTAATCTATGCTGTTATATACTGATACATAAGTTTTATATCTATACATTGTGTCCCAAACTAGAATTTCAGGTTATGTATTATGATAACCCTATTTATTCCCTAAATTGAGAAAATTCACTATCATATTAAACCCTCAATTAACATTGTATTTGTTCAATGAACAATTTTTGAGTAACTATGATGATAGATAAATATTTTCTAGTTCATTTGAAAATTATGATCATAATAAATTAACCATCAAGTATGTTCTTTATGAGAATTACAGAGTATTAGAAAAGTTGTTAAGAATTCATGCCATCCTTTCCGAATTTCCTTTCTGTATTGCTGCCAATACAGAGTATGTACATAACTCCTTATTTTTCTAATTCCTCTTCATTGGCCACTACATTTATTGCTATCTTTATCTTCCCAAAACATAATTATGATGATACAATTCTTTCTCAAAAGAGAAAGTGTCTCTGTTTTCAAAAGAATAAGTCTAAGCCTAGTAAATTTTTTTCTAATAGAATCAGAGGCTCTCTAAATTGTATTACCACCTAATTTCTCAGTTTTATTTACCATCACTTTACTTGTGTGCCCTAAATTTCTTCCTGCATAATATTATTTTCACTATTTTTTGTCCTCTCAAATGCTCTTCCAATCTCCATTAGTCAAGATTTTAACAATGCTTTAGGGCCCAGATTAAATGCCACTTCCCCCGTCCTTATTCATATTCTTCCAATAACTACTTCTCCCAAAGTAGAAGTAGTTAATTCCTTTCCATATTTAGTACCCACACCATTTTTTCTCATATGTAATGTACTATTTTAAAACATGTGTATTAAACATATTTGTATTTGTCTTATCCCCCATTCTCACTGTTTTTTTTTTTTTCTTTTTTTCCCTCAATACATAGTCTGGTGTGTGGTGCTAAGTAATTTTTATTGAGTGAATGAAATATAGAGTGATGTTGACAATATTTAATAACTGAATGGCCAGCCATGAAATTGAGTTTTCTCCCTTAAGATATATATGTTGAATGTATTTAATGACACTTAGATGGAAAAATATGTAAATAATGAGGGAAGACTTTAGAAATAGAATGGTTTTCAGTAGAAAAAGAAAAGTGAGAATCCTGGGAGAGCAAAGACATTGGCACAGAAGTGAATCTGGCTTCTCGCCTAAATTTAATACTAAATTCAGAGATAGAGGTGAGAAAATATAATGTTTTCATAAATTCACTGCTTTATTTAGTAATGACATTAAGATTAGAGTAATTCTAATGTATATACTGGAATAGCTATTTGCAACATCTCTTGTGAATATATGTTTGTGATATGGTCTCTTCAATGTGTCACATAAATTTCCTTGTTTTCTAAATATCAGTATTCTTAAATGGGATTTAACATGGCTTTGATATTAATCTTCAGTTATAATTTTGGCTATAGTAACCTGCTTTTCTTTGCCAGGATGGGGCAAGTTTGATATAGAGAATTATTTAGTACCTTACTATATGCTTCATTTGGTTGAGTTAGAAATACAATGGAAAACAATTACCACTTTCTTATGCTTCTTGACAGTTGGGAAGCAATTTCAGGGTCCCATTTCAGCACCTTGGTCAGAGCAATAGGATTAAGAGTATTTTTTTTTCCCAATTGTTTCCTCTATGCCAACAAATGCATATTCAAAAGTTATTGGCAAAGGGATATAATAGCCAGCTATAATCATTCTTTAAACATCCACTTATAGTCTTCAGGCAGCTTTACCTTAATAAACATCTTTGTAAAAAATCAATCATAGAGTCCTCAGGATTAAAAACAAAACAAACAAACAAACAAAAAACCTTGAAGATCATCTATTCCAAAATTTCTACCTCTCTTTGTATATGAAAAAAGATTTCTACCGAAGTTATTTTTAAGTATACAACTTTACATAAGAAAGAAAAGACACACAATCCTTTGTTTTCTTTAAAATAAAGTGTACACATCTGTGTGTAGAAGAAAGAGAAGTATACAGAAATGTGCATAGTGGTTTCAGAGTTGTGCTTGCTCTTTTTTCTTGTCTGTTTTCTGTTATTTCTTTCATAAATGTGTGATTTTAAAAATAATACACATTTTTGATAAAAAAAATAAATCATTAGCTTGCTCTTTCAATGATAAAGTGAACCCAAGAACCTTATCAGTGGTCATAGATTTAAGGAAGTCACATCCCTCAAGGGTCTAACATATGTTGATAGCAGCAGTGACAATAGGTAAAGAGACCAACCTAAGAGCACAATGATACCCTGAAAACGAGACATAGCAATTTAGTTGACCATTCTTCCTAGTCACAGGGTCCTTGTCCATTTCTAAATTACGAACTTTCTGTTTATACTTGTAACAGGAGCTATGTACAGTTGTTCCAGATGGTTTTGAAAGTATCTTCCAGTTCTCATTAAGTTTACTTCCAGGATTTCATATTCTATGCTGATGCTTTTCTTTATAGATGATCATGATAGTGATAGTGATAATTAACATTTCTGTGTACTTACTATGTATCAGAAGCAATTTTAAATATTTCAATATAACTGATTTACTTTTTGCCTCAAAACCCGAGTTAGACACTGTTAATATTATAAATGAGCCAAACTCCTAAAGAGCTTAAGTAATATGTCTAAAGCCACACAACTGTTAAGAAGAAAATGATAATCCATTATAAATTGTGAGGAAATCAGCTTTTTTTTTTTCTTTTTGGAACTTATCAATTAACAGTTTTAAGTTTTAGTTGACTCCCGACATGATGTGAAGATTGCTTTAACTGTTCTTTGTAGAACTGGAGACTCAAAGATCAATAAAACTTATCCAAAATGTCAATATTTCTCAGTGTTGGTTATAGTAAATGCCAAAGCCTATTATTAGGTTACAAAAATCTATGAGATAGTAAAGATGCACTGAGAACTTCCTTAGTTCTTTCAGATTTAAGAAAATATTTTCTAGAGATTAATATGCTTTTTATTTTTATTTTTATAAAGTGTAGAGATGCACTATGTGCATCTCTACAAGCTGAGTCATCTCTCTTTCTGTCTTGGTTGAGGGTCAGAACTGTCATGATAGTAAAACAAAAGGGAAAAAAAGTGTTGAAATTCTGTCGTGACTTTCAAAATAATATTGCAGAAAAATCAAAAGATTGACAGCCACATTTCAAGGAGAAAAAATTATTTCCTTGGCAGGATTTTAGAACTTGATTATAGATAAGTTGGAAGAGAAAGGAGAAGGGGAAAGGAAAGGAAAAACAGATGGCCAGATATTTGTTACAATCTCCTCTTTCAAAAGAAAAGCCATATTAAGAGATGAGGGTGAATGGCAACAACATAAATGGCAAAGGTTTCTGCCCAGTGTTCCCTTTGAGATTCTGGAAGGAAATTGTGTACCAGACCCCCTCCCACACTACAATGTGAACTCTGCTCATTTTCCCACAAGAGGTTGTTTCTTACCACACATTTTTAGAAAAAAATTTTTAAAGATTTTATTGATTTATTTGACAGAGATCACAAGTAGGCAGAGAGGCAGGCAGAGAGAGAGGAGGGGGCAGGCTCCCTGCTGAGCAGAGAGCCCAATAGCTGGATCCCAGGACTTTGGGATCATGACCTGAGCTGAAGGCAGAGGCTTAACTCACTGAGCCACCCAGGCGCCCCTACACATTTTTTTAAATCCATAAACATGCACATATGAATTTTTGATCACTGTACATGAAGACACAGGCTGCTTTTTATTTTAATAAATTAACATAAGAAGTATTTAAAATTTAATAAATAATTCTATTAAATGCAGTTTGGTAATTTAATAATATTAAACTTAGTAGTGGTATTATTTTATTAAAAATTATGAATTCAGGGATTATAATTGGATAGCTAAAAGAGTGATTTAAACAAAAATCTGGAATTCTTCCCTTCCATGGCTTAGAAATCGTTGTCTCATCTAGGAATAAAATAGCTCAAGTATTTTTTTCTTGAATGTCTAACTCAGTCACATAACTTTTTAAATTCCCCCCCCCCCCCACTTTTCATTGCCCCTATTTGATTCACTGCTTTGGGAAGATGGAAATTCATCATATGTTCATCACCATGATCTCTGTTCATTATCTTTGGTTATTAGGTCTCTTTAGCTTTTCTGTAAATTGTTTTGGTTTGGATAGTAACAGAAATATAAATGAGAAAAAAAAAAAAGTCATACAAAATTCTCCTTCCCTCCACTGGTTTTGACCCAAAACACTTAAAAAAAAAAAGATTTATTTATCTATTTGAGAGAGAGAGAGAGAGAGAGAGAGATGTGGAAAGGGCAGGGGAGATGTATAGGATCTCTAGCAAAGTCTTCACTCATCACAGTGCCAGATGTGGGGTTCAATCTCACAACCCTGAGATCATGACCTGCGGTGAAATCAAGAGTTTACTGCTCAGCCAGCTGAGCCACCCAGGTGCTCCCCACACAAAACACTTTTTATTGTTGATCTCATTTCTGTTTCTTGCTGTGTTTATGTATACATTTTTATTAATTTTTTTCATGTAATGAAGTTTCAAATGTGTTTATGCTTTTGTCACTTAGCATATATTTCATGACTCATTTCCTTTGTATATAAAAAGTGGAATTTAAGGCTTATAAATGCATATGAATATATAAAAGTGCAATATATTATTAGGGGATCTTTTATGAAACTATAATTTGATGGTTAATTAAGAGCATCAGAAAAGATATTTATCAATGCAAAAATTTTGCATGGAAGCAATTTTTGGCATTCTGTCTCTTTCATCAAGCTAAAAATATATAATAATCTACAAGTGATGATTGTAGAGTCTTAGAGAAAAACTAATCAACACTGCTTTAGACTTTTACATGATTTTCTAATATTTTAAGCAAATGGAGAAAACACAAAGGGAAACCTTAATATAGTTACATATATAAAGTGAAGTTGAATACATTTAAAATAACAGAAATCACTGCTCTTTACACTTTCTAATATTTTAGAGGAAACAGAAGAAAAAGTGTGGTTGGTAAAATAATTTACTTTGTTACCCACAATATATGAGATTCTTTTTCTTTTTAGAAAGATTTTATTGGTTTGAGAGAGAAAGAGAAAGGATGACAGAGGAAAGGAGCAGAGGGAGAAGCAGAATCAGGCTACCCACTGAGCAGGGAGCGAGATGCAGGGCTTGATCCCAGGACCACGGGTTCATGACCTGAGCCAAAGGCAGATGCTTAATTGACTGAGCCACCCAATCTTCCCAGAGATTCCTTCTTTCATTTTATAATAAATTAACTCATAAAATATGGTCCTTGAAAATGAGCCTGGATTGCATTTATAATAAAAAAAAATAGTGTAGAACCATATGATACTCTCAATAGATGCTGAAAAAGCATTTGACAAAGTACAGCATCCCTTCCTGATCAAAACTCTTCAAAGTGTAGGGATAGAGGGCACATACCTCAATATCATCAAAGCCATCTATGAAAAACCCACCACAAATATCATTCTCAATGGAGAAAAACTGGAAGCTTTTCCGCTAAGGTCTGGAACACGGCAGGGATGTCCATTATCACCACTGCTATTCAACATAGTACTAGAAGTCCTAGCCTCAGCAATCAGACAACAAAAGGAAATTAAAGACATCCAAATCGGCAAAGAAGAAGTCAAATTATCACTCTTTGCAGATGATATGATACTATATGTGGAAAACCCAAAAGACTCCACTCCAAAACTGCTAGAACTTATACAGGAATTCACTAAAGTGTCAGGACATAAAATCAATGCACATAAATCAGTTGCATTTCTCTACACCAACAACAAGACAGAAGAAAGAGAAATTAAGGAGTCCATCCCATTTACAATTGCACCCAAAACCATAAGATACCTAGGAATAAACCTAACCAAAGAGGCACAGAATCTATACTCAGAAAACTATAAAGTACTCATGAAAGAAATTGAGGAAGACACAAAGAAATGGAAAAATGTTCCATGCTCCTGGATTGGAAGAATAAATATTGTGAAAATGTCTATGCTACCTAAAGCAATCTACACATTTAATGCAATTCCTATCAAAGTACCATCCATCTTTTTCCAAGAAATGGAACAAATAATTCTAAAATTTATATGGAACCAGAAAAGACCTCGAATAGCCAAAGGGATATTGAAAAAGAAAGCCAATGTTGGTGGCATCACAATTCCGGACTTCAAGCTCTATTACAAAGCTGTCATCATCAAGACAGCATGGTACTGGCACAAAAACAGACACATAGATCAATGGAACAGACTAGAGAGCCCAGAAATAGACCCTCAACTCTACAGTCAACTAATCTTTGACAAAGCAGGAAAGAATGTCCAATGGAAAAAAGACAGCCTCTTCAATAAATGGTGTTGGGAAAATTGGACAGCCACATGCAGAAAAATGAAATTGGACCATTTCCTTACACCACACACGAAAATAGACTCAAAATGGATGAAGGACCTCAATGTGCAAAAGGAATCCATCAAAATCCTTGAGGAGAACACAGGCAGCAACCTCTTCGACCTCAGCCGCAGCAACATCTTCCTAGGAACATCGCCAAAGGCAAGGGAAGCAAGGGAAAAAATGAACTATTGGGATTTTATCAAGATCAAAAGCTTTTGCACAGCAAAGGAAACAGTTAACAAAATCAAAAGACAACTGACAGAATGGGAGAAGGTATTTGCAAACGACATATCAGATAAAGGACTAGTGTCCAAAATCTGTAAAGAACTTAGCAAACTCAACACCCAAAGAACAAATAATCCAATCAAGAAATGGGCAGAGGACATGAACAGACATTTCTGCAAAGAAGACATCCAGATGGCCAACAGACACATGAAAAAGTGCTCCATATCACTCAGCATCAGGGAAATACAAATCAAAACCACAATGAGATATCACCTCACACCAGTCAGAATGGCTAAAATCAACAAGTCAGGAAATGACAGATGCTGGCGAGGATGCGGAGAAAGGGGAACCCTCCTACACTGTTGGTGGGAATGCAAGCTGGTTCAGCCACGCTGGAAAACAGCATGGAGGTTCCTCAAAATGTTGAAAATAGAACTGCCCTATGACCCAGCAATTGCACTACTGGGTATTTACCCTAAAGGTACAAACGTAGTGGTCCAAAGGGGCACGTGCACCCGAATGTTTATAGCAGCAATGTCCACGATAGCCAAACTATGGAAAGAACCTAGATGTCCATCAACAGATGAATGGATCAAGAAGATGTGGTATATATACACAATGGAATACTATGCAGCCATCAAAAGAAATGAAATCTTGCCATTTGCGACAACATGGATGGAACTAGAGCATATCATGTTTAGCAAAATAAGTCAAGCAGAGAAAGACAACTATCATATTATCTCCCTGATATGAGGAAGTGGTGATGCAACATGGGGGCTTAAGTGGGTAGGAGAAGAATCAATGAAACAAGATGGGATTGGGAGGGAAACAAACCATAAGTGACTCTTAATCTTACAAAACAAACTGAGGGTTACTGGGGGGAGGGGGCTTGGGAGAAGGAGGGGTGGGGTTATGGACATTGGGGAGGGTATGTGCTTTGGTGAGTGCTGTGAAGTGTGTAAACCTGGCGATTCACAGACCTGTACCCCTGGGAATAAAAATACATGTTTATAAAAAAAAATTAAAAAATAAATTAATTAATTTTAAAAAATTGTGTAGATTATTTTAAAAATTTACAGCTCTTGGTTAAGCCTGGTACTCTTGGATCCATGCCTGAAACTAGTTTGTTGTCAGAAGGAGAGTAAATATCTCTATTCCTAAACCATATGAGTACGAAAAAGCCACAGGTGAGGCGATATGATACTTCAATAAAAGAAAAGTCTAAATCCTCCAGAAGAAAATGTAAGTGTAAAGTGGTAGTTTGGAGAGGGTGGGACTGGAGAATTGTGGGGAGGGGGGGTAGTTACTTATTTTCACAATCAACCCCTCATAACTCAAATTTTGAAATTCTTGTCACTTGACAGAATCATCTAGAGGGTTTAAGAGTCTCAATCACAACTTTTAGAAGAAAAAAAAAAGGTGTTGGTTCTATTGATCGAAGTAATTTTATTGAATTATGCTTCTAAGCAATACCTGAAATTTTCATGTCCATCATATATTTGAATGTCCTTTCCATATATGAGGCCCATAACAAATGCAGATATACATGTGTGCAATATTAGATGCAAGACTTTGCCTCATAAGACAACAAATTCTTCATGGGCAATATTCTCAAGAAATTATTTCTGGTCTTTCAAAACTAGAAGACTTAAATAGGTACTTTTTTAGCCACTCTGATTCCAACATAAGTCCTGGAGAATTTTTGCTATTTATTTTCAAATTCTTAAAAGTGTACATATTTTTTCATAAAGCAACTGAAATTCTAAGAAATAAACTGGGAAAATATGTTCCTACAAGAGTGTACACTGTTACATTATAGGTAAAAAATAAAATAGAAAGCAATCTTCATATCTGACAATAAGTAATTAGTTAAATATGTTACAGTATATTCACATAATAGTCATACAAAATATTAACTGAAAATCATATTGTATAAGGTCTTAATAATGAGAAAAAATGCTAGTGCTTCATAAGAAAGGTTATAACATTGCATATATAATATAAAGATCATATAATGTATATATACATAACTTTTTTATATATTTTTCAGTTCATGTTTTTAATGAAATGTATAAATGTGTATACAAACATGTAAGGTGAAGTACTTTGTAGAAATTTAATTTTTTTCTTTTTTGCTCTTTATATATTTGGTAATTTGTAACTTGCTTCTAAACACTTGATCAATGCAAAAGAAGGATACGTTGTAACTTACATTTATTTTACTATACATTTCAATTACCAGCTACAAATGAGTCCCAGTTATTTTCAAAAGGGCCTATAGCATTTCTTTGTTCAATTTAATTTTCACTCCCCACAAACACTTACAAGTGGCTTATTGAGAAACATGAACTCATTGAAGTATTGAGAAGATGTAGCTTATTGTTTTTTTCCTTTTGATGGTTTCAGTCTTATTGCACTGAAATACCTTTTCCATTTGTGGATAGATCTCATCAATTTTAGGTCATTTTTGTCCATGAAAATAAGTCCAAGTTCATGAAAAGTAGGTTAAACTTCAAGGCACTTTAGAATAGGGAGAGCTGCTCCAACTTTCCTCTTTTTTTTTTTTTTTTAAGATTTTATTTATTTATTTGACAGAGAGAGACCACAAGTAGGCAGAGAAGCAGGCAGAGAGAGAGGAGGAAGCAGGCTCCCTGCTGAGCAGAGAGCCCGACACAGGACTTGATCCCAGGACCCTGAGATTATGACCTGAGCCGAAGGCACAGGCTTCAGCCCACCGAGCCATCCAGGCACCCCCAACTTTCCTCTTTTAATTTGAGTACATATCTACATAACCAGATGAGGTTTAGCCTATGATTATTCATAGTTGCTGCTTTCCTGGATCATATGACTGTCTGTTTTCCTCTACATCCTCTACGCAGGCATCTAAATGTTGACTTTTCTGTATATTTTGGATGTATGTCTGGTTTGGTTGTGATAGAGTAAGGTTATAATAAGTGTTGTCCTAAAATTCTTTCCAGGTTAGTATTTATCACTCTAAAGAAGTCACAAATTGAAGAGTAGATTGTATGATCATGGTCCTTGTGGGATTTATTTATGTGAACTTTCTAGGGGAGAAGAACTACATAGCTTTGGCTTAATCCCTTCTAAAAAACTCCCTTCCCCTAACTTCAGCTCACACCACCAATGGTCTACCCTAGAGTCTCTTGCCTCTCATGTCCATTGCCTACGAGACAGAGTTCTCAGATTCAGCAGCTTCTCTCATGTGGATCGGCCACAGGAATCCCTTTCCCTTGAACAACTTTGGGAGTCCAGTTTCTCTACTGCCTCATCTTTCACTTCCCCTGCCATACAAGATCATACTGCTGTGGCCAGGGTCTACTCAAGAAGCAAAAGTTCACATCCTTTGCAGAAATGTCTGTTCATGTATGATCTCCCTGATATGAGGAAGTGGTGATGCAACATGGAGGATTAAGTGGGTAGAAGAATAAATGAAACAAGATGGGATTGGGAGGGAGACAAACCATAAGTGACTCTTAATCTCACAAAACAAACTGAGGGTTGCCGGGGGGAGGGGGTTTGGGAGAAGGGGGTGGGATTATGGACATTGGGGAGGGTATGTGATTTGGTGAGTGCTGTGAAGTGTGTAAACCTGGTGATTCACAGACCTGTACCTCTGGGGATAAAAATATATGTTTATAAAAAATACAAAATTTAAAAAAAAAAAAAAAAAAGTTCACATCCTTTTTCTCACTTGTGTCTTTTAATCTTTATATGATTCCCCCCTCCTATACCTACATTAGCTCCAAAGAAGAAATTCTCTTACCCTAATTTTAATGGGAAAATGCTTGTGGCAGACACTCTTATCAGTGAAGATTCCAAAAATATAATTCCAAAAATATAATTCCAAAAATGCAATGACTGTCACTATATATTCTCCGTAGTCCTCATGTTATATGTGTAGCATATTTAAGATCTTCAAAGAAAATTTAAAATAGCCTGTTAAACAAACAATAAAAAACCTAGGATCCTGAAACAAAACCAGTGATATGAATGAGGGTCAAGTGGTAATTTCTACTATCTACATCCCCTTACCTTTTTGAAGGGTCAGCCTCACTCAGTCTAAAGAAACTGAGAGAATTTTAAAAGGGATGTATAAAAGTTGACACTTACTAGTTACTATTCTAATGTCATTGTCAATAAGCATGAACATATTTAGTGAAATCATTTTAAGGATAGAAATAATTTATCTAAGTTACTGTCCTTACCCTTTGGGTTTTATAGGTTTCACCTTATTTTTATTATTAGCAGAACATTTTTAGAGGTTACAGCATGTTTCATTGTACAGAATTTTTTGCTGTATTCCAAGGGATACTTTATTTTATAGAAGTCTATCCAGCTGTCACCTGGGCTAGTCATCATTCTCTAAATATTCCTCATATTTTGCCTGCTGAGATTTTCTCCTTTTTTCCCCTTCTACCTTTACCTATACTGACGCAATTCTAACTTTATACCCAACGAATGTCTCTGACCTCAAGTGTTCAGTGAATTCTTTCTTAGTTTCCCTCCACTACCAACTTGTGAACTCTTTTAAGGCATGGGCTATGGTACATAGAACATAAAATTATACTTTTATAGTGGGAAAACAGTGAGTATTTACTGAAGTGAATCAGTAGAAATATGTATAAGTGATTTTTAGTGTTGCATTTTATGAAGTATGAAAGTTTCCACTCAAAATTAAATGGAAATGTAATTTTTTTCTGTGTGAAGGTTGTGATAAATGACTGAATCTTAACTTAGACGTGATCTTTTCATAATATAAGATTGTGGGATAGAGCCAACATTACCTCCATTTTACAGCTGAATACAATTTGACCTTAGGACCACATGGGGGTTAGAGGGACTGACCCCCTCCACAGTTGATAATCTATGTACAATGCTTGACCCTTCAAAAACTTTACTAATAGATGACTACTGACCTGAAGTTTTACCAATAACATAGTCATCTAACACCTATTTGTATGTTTTATATATTATGTACATATTCTTACAATATAGTAACTAGAGAAAAGAAAATTTTATTAAGAAAAGCATAAGGATGAGGAAACACATTTTAATACTGTACTGTAGTTTTTAAAAAAATCTGCATACAAGTGGACCAGTGCAGTTCATGCTGTTCAAGGATCAACTGCACATTGAGGCTAAGGAAGATGGAATTAATTTCTGAGGTCATGCACCTGTGAATGAAGGAATCTGACTTGTTGAGCAGAGCTCTTTGTGCATGATATCACTGCACAATAAGAAAGGGGAGTGTGAATCTTTGTCTATATTCTTATCTACTATATGAATAAATTCTAAGAATTATTATAGATATTAAACAATCTCTTAAAAGCTCATTCTAAGGTCCTGAAAAGGATACTATATGCATGTGACAAAGTGCTATTGTATGTCTCCAGTCCTTTTCCTTCTATTGTTGCTAACAGGATGGTTCACAAGAAACCCTATGCATCCTCTATCATTTCAAAAGAAAGCAGCATATTCATTAAAGCTACTGTAGAAGTGTGGAGTGAGGACCCTAGAATGGGTTGGGTGAACTACTTATGATCCTTAAAAGCAAGAGAAAGAAGGGCTAAGGCTCTGGCAGTATGGTGCTCCACTGTCAAAGGAGGCTGAGATTCCTAGGGGGCACGCACAGCTCTAGTAATGGATGGCACCATGGGCTGCACTGTGCAGATGTCACTCCCTTGTTCCACCCATGGCAACTCCCTTGTGTGCCAGGGATGGAAGAAGAATGACTTTGTGGCTTCTGTAAAGTAGCAAATCTCAGGAGACCAAATGAAAAGATGGGTGTTTTTTGGCCTTTTGCCTGACTGAAACAAGAGGTTCTAACCTCTCGTTGCACAGTTATTAGAGGGCTTCTGGTCTCAGGTTCAGAGCAATTGGGGGACCCTAAGGAAACATTACCTTTAGAAAGCTCATGGTTATAGATCTGAAATCCTGGGTCTCATCCCAGGGGGATCAGGCACTGGGTATTAAGAAATCACCTTGAAACACCCTTTCTACAACTTATTATTTCAGATTATAAGCTTGGAAGAGAGATGAAGGGAGAAAAAAAAAAAAAACACATCTGCTGTGTGCCTGAAAAGGTATTATTTAACCCCTGACTTCCAAAGTGAGCATATTGAATGCCTCCTTTGTGTTAGGAGTTGGATCAGCATTGTAAATATGCTTCTTCAGTTACTTTACTGTCCTTTGGAGCTATACTTAAAAGGATTGCTAGGAGGGAGTAAGGTCCTGCCTCAAACAGGTGTAAAATCTGTTTCCTATACAAGTGAAAAAGAGAGAGCCTGCATGAACATTGTTTATGAAGTGCTACATTAAGCTTTTCTATTAGCAGAAGCAATCAGAAGAGATATTTCTCTTTTCATTTATTCAACTTTTTTCATTTAAGAAGCATACTAACGCTTTTTACCATAAGTAGCATATCTTTTCCATCCTACTCTTTTTATCCCAAATTTCTGCAATAATTCTCAATTTATTCACTTCTTTCTTAATGAAATGATAGAGGATGAATTCAGTGTCTTATGAGCAATCCCTTTTAGCAATGATAGGATTAAGAGACCTGGACGCAGGTGAGCCCTCCAATGAATGTAAGCAAAGATGTCAGAGCCCCTCCATACTTTAAGGGCCCTGGTTCTGAGACCTACAATCATTTGTACCAGACAGGACTGTAAGCCCATTTACTGGTACCAAACATCATGACTGTGTGATATAGTAGAGAATTGGACCCAAAATCAGTGCCAGGATTTACCTTGGGTTTCAAATACTTACTAGAACATGATGCATAAAAAAAAAAAAACTTAGAACCAGTTTTCTCATCTGTAAAATGGGAATCAAGATACCTACTTCTTCCTGATGTTTCCAATAACCTGTCCTGATGACATTCAAGGGTCATTTAAAGTGAGTGAGTCATAGATGTAATGGTCTCCAAGAAAAAAAAAATCAATCAAATATCCCTGTAAGGACACTAAATAACAACCAGATTATCCAAGACTGATAATAGGAGAATCTCCATGTAGCAATGGATTCCTGGCCTGACATGTAAGTCTCAAACCATTTTCTATTTATATCAATCTTCCTCTTAGGGATGGATATGGGCCTATCTAGTGAATACAGGGGAAATCTGCCCATGATTACCAGACTGTTCTTTCTAGAACATTTAACTGAGGGTTTATTCATCTTAGGGAATTACAGTGTAAAGAACAAGGAGAAAGTCACAAAACCGGAAAACTTATGGGATATAGCTTGCTACTCTTCAAATTTACATTGCCTATCCCACCCTGGTTTCTGTTATGCTTTTGTGTAACAAGTACTATCTCAACACCCTTCCATAATCTGTCCGTATTCATCAGTCTTATTTTAGATCCCAAACCAAATTCTTGACGATATTCCTTGACCTATAGATCCAGGTATAGCTAAAGCATAGACTTGTCGGTTATGAGAGCTAATTATTCCCTTGCTTTGATTAAGCATGTTTATGTTTCTCTCAATTATAGACAAGTTGGTTTGAGCACCTATTTTATCCTTTATTTCCTAGAGAGCTGGACACAGGCTATTATCCTTTTAATAAGCACCTCTATTATTAATTTTACCACTATTGGGAAATTAAAATATGTATTATTTCAATGCATATTTGTGGCAGAAATGAGAACTGACAACTGTTTTTCATCTGTTCTTCAACTCATTAAAAAACATTTCTAAAATAAGGGCCAAAAGTAGGAGTAAGTTTTTCCCATTACTTTATTTATTAGACATTAATTCATTACAAAATTGACTCACATATAATTAGAAATATTTTAAATCACAAACAAATCAAAGTCATTTAAAATATTAAATGTTAAATTATATTTTACATTTATAGAATATCCACCATAAGAATTATAACTGGATGTCTGGTTTTGCTCATGTAACAAAAAAAATGTAGATAAAATATGACAAATATGTTAAGAAATATACTTACATCATGCAACTTGTAAACCAATTTTATTTGGTTTCATGAAAAATAAAGAAAAAATGAGACATCTAATATTTATGCACATGAATCTTCTGGTAAACTGAAATAAATGTAAATTTGTGTATCCTGACTTTATAGACAAGAAGTAAACTTGTAAAAAATTATCACTGGATGTCTAAACTCTATTGGTTCCTTTGATTCTGTGATATAGGTTGGTTGTTGAATTAATTTGTCACATTGAAAAAAAATCTTTTTTTGAAATAGATAAAATGGAGCAATTTTTTCCCATTGATTCACAGTTTTTTTTTATCCAGTTTTTCAAAATTATGGTTTAGCACCACCACAGTTTTAAATTAATCCCATTCATTGTCACCTACATAACTGAGGTTTTCAAGTGCCTTTATGCTCCAGATATTAGCAAGATACAAATAGGCTTTATTTTCACGTGATCAGAGAACATTGGAAATGTCACCACATTTTAAAAATTGATGCCAGATACTAGTTTTTATGGGAGGTTAGGTTGCACCTGACTTTTTAGACCATTAACATCCGAAGGCCTCGTGAATGTATCCTAGATAAGGAAAAGAACTCTTTGACCCTAAATGCTGAAGATTGGTCTGGCCACATACGTCATACAAAAGAGGTACAGATCAATAGGATTATGGTTAAAACCTAGGAGAAGAAAATCTATTATACTAGAAAATGTTACATACAACATAAAGGTATTATTCATCACAAGCACAAGTTCTTAGTTTTTATTTCTCCTCTTACATTAATAAAATATTACCTGTGGATTACAGGAGTGGCATGGTAAAACCATAACAGAATATATATACTTAGGTGAGAGAAATTTCCAGTTTCTCAAACATCAACAAAAGAACTTTTATACATAATGCAAATGAGTAGCAAATGTCTATAGATATGTAGTCCCAAGAAGATGTGGTAATTTTCTTTCATCCATGGTATAAGCCAGAGCAAGTTACCATAATTTATCACAGGAGTGCTGTAATTTCTTTAAACCAGGCTGAGATCAAGCTTCATTTAAAAATAGTTAAATTTTATAAGGCTCTGTTTTATCTACCAAATGCACTGTGCTAAGCCTGGGTGTTTCCTCACAGTATATAACTTGTGATAAGGCACACAAAAATGCAAAATAAGTATTTGTTGACTGATCAGTTTTGTTTTACAGCTATATCATTTAATCTTTTGAAGTAGTTATGTTGCTTTCTTGATTCCTAGGGTGTTAAAGTACAATCAAATTTAATTAATCTTAATTCTTAAATTTGTTATTTTAAAAAGATAAATTTCACCCACCAGGGGCACAGATACTGCAGTGTTAAGCACTTCTTTGTTACTACTTTTGTTTTGTTTTAGAAAATAGAGTGTGTTCTGCCTCTTCCTAAGTCATGAAAATACTCTGGAGAATAATATTAGTTAATATCTTAGTTTCTGAAACTTCATGGATTATAAAGAAAAGTAGAGGTTAAGAAAACTTTCTAAAACAGATTACTTGCTCACAATCACCAAAATAAAGCAAAAACCAAACAGCAACAGCAATGAAAGTCATGTCTTGGTTACAAAGAATCCCAAAGGGCACAGTCATGTTCTCAGGCACTGATGGTACAACATGTCTTATTGAGAGGTGGGAACAGAAAAACAGGAAAGAAGTTCACCCTGGTGGATCTTATTGCTAACTGACGTTTTCTCCAAAAAACAGAGGTACACGTCGTTGATATGTAAATTATTCTGCAAAAGATAGAGAGCTTGAGGAAAACTAACATAAGCACTAAGAATATATTTTTTTTATTTAGAAAGAGAGAAATCTTTGATGTCAAAATTTACATTATATTTATGCACACTTATTTAAAAATTATTATCTCTATTTGTTAGATGCAAGTTACTCTCACATACTTAGACTGAATTAACCTATAACATGGGCTCATACCAGAAAAAGAATACTGTGATCAGAGCAATGGTTTCTTGTGTCGACTACAAATGGCTCATGTTTAAGAAAAATTGTATGTAAAGCTCATCCAACATACCTATAGTGTCTATCAAAACTAAAGAGAAGAGTGAGCTGGGCTGGCAGTGCTGGAGTAAAGCTGATGGACCTAGCCTCCGTTTATAGAATGTTAGTGATGGTCTCATCTATCTTCTGTATTCTGCAGCCAGGAAAACTGAATCTTCACTGTTGGGAATTAGGTTTCTCAAGGTCACAGCAAATATTGGCTCTGAGTCTCATGAGGGTGGCCACAAGGTCTAACTTGCTCTCATTTATTCCATCACCACCCCATAGGACAGCGCCTGGTACATGGCAGATGTTGTACAAATATTTTGCGTGGGCCAATGAATGGAAAACTGAGTAGATGAGTAAGTGAATGAATGAGGGAGACAACCACAGAGTTTGGCTAGACAATACTGGCAGGACCAGACCCTTGACAGCATCTGGGCGATTAAGATGACAACTTGTTATCAAGCATCCCTTAGCCATGTTCTAGTTTGAGTCATGTTGGTTAAAGAGGCAATGCCAGGTGCATATAGAAGCTGATATACTGTGGCATATCTTGAATTAATTTTAATTATTTTTCATCTTTTAATTTATCAGTGGTATTTCTTATTCAGTAGATTTGCAACTCATTGAAGAGGCTCTTTGTCAACTTCACAGGGCACATAACTTCCTGAACTGCTCTACACGTGGCACTGCTCACATCTACATTATGTCTTTGGGAATGATGATGTCCAGAGACCCTTGTTTCTACCCCACCCCCAAGATCGGAGCACTCAAGAACAAACACTTGGAGCAATAATAGTGTTCACTCTCGAGGCAGTTTTCAGAAATGAAGAAGAACAGGACAGGATAAAAGTGAGAGGGTAGAGACTATGAACATTTAAACTGCTTGACGAAAGGAGAAAAGCTCTTAGACTTGTTATAATTGGAACAGCATATGTAGGCCTCGAAGGAATATTCGGGCAATTGGAAAATACCTTTTCAGGTACAGGGCGAAGGGATGAAGTCAACAGCAGGTGTTGGTGTGTAAACAAGTCAAATTTAGGTGAAAGAAGATCAGGCATGTTTCATTATGGATTCGTGGAAGCTGTTCTCTGCGGATTTAAGTGGGTAATTGAGAGTGACATTTAAAGTGGCAGGAGACAGTCAGGGCAAAAGCTTCTGTGTTCCAAATAGTCAGGTTCAAGTGCAAGAGAGGTCTTTGTAAACAGAGTTTATAGCAGTCTTTCATGATAGAAGGGAGGTCACTAAGACTGCTTAGGGACCCAGGTAAACTTCCAGCCTCCCTCCTCATCTCGACAAACAAAGGCTTGTCCCTGGTGGAAGGAATGAGTTTTCACATTACAGTGAGGGCTCAGGGATGTGGAAAAGGCCATCTCTGTTTTATTGGGTGACACATCAGAAGTATAGTAAGGAGAAGTTTGCAGCCCTCCTGGGGGATTTGAAAGTTGAGGGAGGAAGTGAAAATCTTCCCTGTGCCCAGCAGTGCCATGTGAGGGGGTTGCTGGGTTGCCTCCATAGTCAATTGGCAGATCCTCCCTGGGGACATTTTCATAATCAACTGCATCATCCAGAAATGGAGGAAATGTGCTGGCAATTCTTCTCGGATGAGAGGAGTGGGCACTGTAGTTAGCTGATAAAGTGTCATCGATGGTGTTGAGGTCTTTTAACCCAAGGGTCTGAAGAACCCAAGGGTCCACAGGGGGCCCAGGTTGTCCTTCACAGTTAGCAAATTCACTAGAGAGGTTTCTCTTGGCATTTTTGTGGTGGGGGATCTCAGGAGGAAAGTATCTTTGCTCTTTGGGTTTCCTCTTTCCCTTTCTGAATTGCCCAAATGCTTTGGAGAACTCATCTGATGACAGCAATTTCTAAGGAAGTAGTATTTGGAAAATACACAGTCAGATAGTCAACCAAGATAATTTCTTTACTGCTATCTAATTAAACTTCCTTCACATATTTACTAATGATCTTAATTCCTTAAAAACATGATTAAAATTCTATTCTCTCACACATACACTATGTAAAAGTAATTGGATTCATTTCTGATTCTAAATTAAAATATAGAGTGACAAGTAACTACCTGGAAACCACAATTCATGTTTTTTACTAATCATTTAAAAGTTGAAAGAAATGAATAATTTCTTTAAATTTTCAATTCATGGAAATAATTATCATTATAATAATGACAATAACAGTAACTATCATGTATTGAATGCTGACTACATGTATATTCATCTCATTTTATAAAATCCACTTTAGTGAAGAAACTGAGGCATGGACATATTTGAGTCTTACTAAGGGCCGTGCAGCCTACATTAAATCTAATCATCTGAATCTAGACAGAGCGACTGATTGAAACAATATCTAACACTGATTCTTCTTATTCTGCTAACTGTCAGACCACTTTCACATGATATGTATTATTCCACACTTTGAACAAAAATACTGTCTAATCAATCTCATTTACTAATTTAATGCATGTCCTTTTTTACAAAATGGTGGCTGAAGTTATGAGCCCAAGCTCCTAACTGTGAGATGTGCTCCTTTTCTTAACAAAGCTGACTGGATTGTAAAGGAATTGTAAAGGAATCAGATATGATACCCTTTCTTCTCTCAACTGTTATTTCCAGTGAAGTGGTAAGAAGCATCATCAATTTAAATAAAATAATGTCAAATAATGCAGCTTGTCTAGTGGCAAGGTAAAGATTGATAACAAAGCAATAATGATAACAGAACGGCAAAAAGATAACAAAAATACAAAACACAAAAGAAAAGAAGAAGAACAGAAAGAGACTATGGACAAACTATTTGTCCTTGAGTTAGAAATAGTCCATTCTAAAAGGATAAGATAAAAAGGTTCACTAAAAGATAATGTAATTGGTGATACATAATTGCCAGTCAAAAGATCTGGGCTCCAGCCCTATTCATAACATTTCAGAGCTGGGAGATTCTTAAAGAATCTTTTAGCCCCTACATTTACGGATGAAGGTAAGTGAGGCTGAGTGACAGAGAAATGTACTCAAAGTCAAGCAGGTAATTAAAAAAACCAAGTGTCTTTCAGATCTGATTCCCACTCCAGTGTTCCATCCATTTAACTCTACCTTTTGATTAACCTCTGCTGTCTTAGCGATTCCCTGGACTGGCTTACGATTCTTAAGCAACTCTTTGGGTAATATATGGCTAAAATATGCAGTCTGGATTCTTCCAAGAAATAATACATAAAAATTCTTGAGGAAGTGCTATATTTCTTTCAGAAAAATCCATCTAGCCTATGAATGCCTTTGAAGCCATGCTGTTCAATACACCTCCTACACTTAATCAAGCAGTGTTAGCCAAGTGGTCTCGGTTCTCAAATCACTGCTCGGCTCTTACAAAGGGGGTAGTTACATACCTTGGCCTTTTCCTCAAGACATTTAACCAAAGCAGAATTCAGGTATTGTCTGAGATGGTTATTCTCTTCATGTAACCTAGCAAGTTCTTCTTCCTTCTGCACCAGAGTATCTTGGAGCTGCAAAAAGCATACAATGGTGAAGGCCCCTCTACTATATTGACTTTGTAACCTTATAATAATGCCACTGATCCTTAACCTGCTTAAACTTGATTATTATTCTATTTGTTTTATGAACCAAACCTCAGGGAGCCCTTGTCCTCTAAGGCCTAAATTCAATCTACACCCACCTACCACCCCATTGTTCAGTTTTGTGCTCTGAACTTTTTATTCATTGCAAAGTATTTGAAGAGATTATATGACTTTTAAGATTGTAACCACAAGGGGATCGGGAAGGTCTATAGGAAAATGAGCTGTGTGCAACTGTTTAAATATAGAAAAATGTGTTCAGAAAGGTTTCGCTGGACTCTTTCCTTGAATGTTAAGAAAAGAAGAAAAACAAGGAGGGGGTTTGCTTCCCTCATCTTCAGATTGATCTGTTTGTATATCCACTAGATTAAATTACTCTCTCAGGAACAACAACAAATAAAACATGGAAAATGAAACATTCTTTGCAAAACCTAAATAATCATCATCGCTTCTCCAAGTGAAGGCCTATGTTTATAGATTAAAAATACAAGCACACAGGGTGCCTGGGTGGCTCAGGGGGTTAAAGCCTCTGCCTTCAGCTCAGGTCATGATCCCAGAGTCCTGAGATCGAGCCCTGTGTAGGGCTCTCTGCTCAGCGGGGAGCCTGCTTCCTCCTCCTCTCTCTCTCTCTCTCTCTCTCTGCCTGCCTCTCTGCCTACTGTGATCTCTTTCTGTCAAATAAATAAATAAAATCTTAAAAAAAAATACAATCACACTCAGTATATCATTTGGTCTTGGCAACAACCCTCTCAGGAAGGCATCATAAATCTTTCAATGTCCTAGGTAAGGTAAAAGAGGATTCAAGAGGTCATATAATTACAATGTGTGAAGTCAGGGCCTGACTGTAGGTCCTCCTACAGGGTTTTGGATGTTGTTGTTGACTTTGTCGTTGTTGTTTTTCCCTGTGACACTGATCATCTATCTTCATGTCCATCCTCTGGACATATATCCACTTTGGCTCTAAGCTGAAAGCAATATATGAATTTAACCAGGGAAAAGAAGCAAGGTGACATCAAGAGACTATGTTAAGAATAAACTGCATGCAAAGTGAAGCAAGTCAACCTGAGAATGACAAATGCCGTATGATTTCACTCAAACAAGCCAACAAAAAACAGGATCAGACTTATATAGAGAACAAACTGATGGCTGCCAGAGGGAAGGGGGTGCATGGATGGACCAAATGGGTGAAGAGTAGGGACAGATAAGGGTTTCTAGCTATGGAATGAGTAAGTCATGGGAATAAAAGGCACAGCAAGGAGAATACAGTTAACGTTATTATCGTAGTGTTGTACGGTGACAGATGGTAGCTACGCTTGTGGTGAGGATAATGTATAGAGAAGCTGAATCACTATGTTATACACCTGAAACTAATATAACATTGAGAGTCTGTTAGACTCAAAAATAAATAGATAACCAAATAAATAAATAAGCAAATAAGTAAGTAAAAGTGGGAAAAAAAAAAAAAAGACTACATGGAACATGTCGGTCCAGTCTCAGTATTCTGACGAGCTACACATACCTGCTTGTTTCTGTAGAGCTGAGAGGAAAGCTGAGCTTCTTCCCATGAACACGAGTTAGGAGCAGGGAAACTGGAGTCACAGGATGATTCTTTGTGAAAATACCAAATGGATAAGTGAGAAAACACCCTTGCAGTTTTTGTGTAATACAGAGCTCATTGAAGGATTTCAGACATTTTAATAGATTCAATTACCTTTCTAAAAATAGCTATAGCCTCTACACAGGAAACAACATATTTAAAGCCTTTCAGAAGGGATAACTGTGCTGTGAAAGATAAATATTTATAGACTACATGCCCAAATGGCTGAAAGGGTGAATTTTTAGGAGCTAAGAGGTCCATATTTCTTCTTAATATATAAATTTCCACCAGCTAAATTTATAAAAACCATCCCATCTGTACTACAAATTCACTCAGATATTTATTGATCCTTCCCCAATTCAGCATAACATTGCAATTCCACTATGTTTTCCAAGTTTCTATCTTACTTTCTAAGGTTTCGTGTTTGATAACATAGTGTTTGGTTCTAGAATCAAATGCTATTCTTGATGTTACTATTTCTCCCCAGATGAAAATCTCTGCCTATTTGCATGCCAGTTAAAGCTGATGGAGAGTACTCAGAATTATGAGTGGTAGCATTTCCTACTTTAAAGTAATTTGGATCTTGTTTCTCTGAAGACCTTGATGAAAATCTCCAAACTGTACCCTGAACTCAGTGTAGGAAGTGGTGGCACTTCCTACTTTAAAATAATTTGGATCTTGTTTCTCTGAAGACCTTGATGAAAATCTCCAAACTATACCATGAACTGTCTTTTATGCATTGGTGGAGTTTTTTTTTTTTTTTTCCATATTTGATAGCAAACTATGAGTAAAAACTATGTTTGGGCATTCTATATTGGTTTATTTTTATTTTATTTTCCTCATCTAGTACAGTCTGACTCTTCTCCATCTCTACTGAAACTGACATATTACTGAAATATTTTTTACTGAATTAGAATGATGAGTAGGGAGACAGGAATCAAATTTTATACAGTTTGGTTTCATATTCTTGGGCATTCTGTCTTCTTTGCTGCTTGCAGCAGAAAACTAAAGTTGAACAACTCCCTTCCTGACATATATGTGTGTTTCAATATTTTGGGGCTTTTCTTTTTTTTTTTTTTTTCTCAAATTCACATGCACACAAAATAATGTGGCTGAACCAGGAATTCAGATACTTAATTCTGAAATGTCTACCAGTTTTTCTAGAAACTGATTGTTAATATATAAATTCCTTTAATATTTATAAATACTCCTTACTAAGCCCCAGGTGATAATTAATATACGATTTTCATCACAAAGTTATCTCTCCTTCCAAAGCTGACATCTTCTTTGAGCAAAAGGAATCATTTTTTTTTTTTCCTTTTACAGGATGCTCTTCATAGAATTTCCTTAGGAAATAAAAGAGTAAGTTATTAGTTTTCCTTGTCTCCCTCTTAAACTCAGGGGAACTTTCCTGAATTCCAAAAGAAATGCTCCAACTGGTATCTTGACAGTATTTGTTTATAAAATTTTGACACAACCCTAAATCCCTTAGTGGGTTGGAAGTCTCTAGGAACTGTTAAGTGTGGGGAGAAATACATATTGTATACTGTCCAGTGGACAAAGACAAGACTCCCATTTTCACTATCTGGCAAGTATAGAAAAGCAGCTTGTTTAGGCTGTGAAATTCAGGAGTCTGTGGGCTTTCTTCAACTTCCCATAGCATCTCTTCTTCTACAGGGTTCTGGCCCATGATGCTTTGCAACTATGGGTGCTGGAAAAGGGCTTCAGACCTACCAGGAAAGCAGACGAGCAGAACTTACCCAGTGCCTGTGGTGCTTGTTGGGGCTCTCTGTTGTCCAGGAGACCAGCAGCCCAGAAAGAGACCCAAGTCTCCGTGGAAACGTCAACACTAGATTCTGACGTTGTAGTGGAATACGGGCAATTATAACTCTGACCTCCTACAAAGTACTGGTCTTGGCAAGGCAGAACAGTGTTCTGTGAAAGTCAGTAGGAAGGATCAGAGCAGGGGTGGGGAAGGTCCCAGGAGATGGGGTGATTGGGATTTGGAGGGGAAGAAGGATGGAAGAAAGAGACACGAATTACATGCAATGAATCAAAAATCAGTACAGGTGTTAAGCACTGATTCCAGATTAATTCAAGCAGCCAAAACACATAATCACTAAAAGGGAATCAGCCTCTTGGTTTACCCAGTACTTTCCTGAGGACCTCTCAGCAAAAAAAACAGGTTAGTATTGGATGGACCAAATTTGTAAATATCCAGGAGTACTCTCTGTTTCTATGACTGAGTCATCTTACAGGCTATGCAGGATCTATGTAAAAGGAATTCTACTTACTGATTGAAAGACCTAAGAACTATTTGGCTCTTTCTAATAAATAACTTAATTATATTTCTAATAACCTTGGAAGACACAGAGCCCAGAATGCTAAGGCTGAAATGGACTGAATATAACATATAAGGAAAACTCCTTATTTTAGCTTCTTAGTTTCTCAATTATAAACTTACTCCATTTCTTCCTTCCTCCTTCCTCCGGCTTTAAATGCTGCTGGATCCTATGGTGCTCCAAATGGTTTGAAATGGACTTACTGACATATAGATACATTCCAGAGATAACTAAATACATTTGCTCCTCCAAGCACAAGCACATATAGTCACTCCAAGTAAAAATACCATCAGAGCTGAAATATGTTAGCCGAGACAGCAGGCTCTAGCTCTCTCCAGCACTAGGTCTCTATGCCCTTGCAAAGTTATCTTGCCACTACTAACTGTCTGGCATCTATTCTGCACTGTGTTCTGAGCCAGTGAACAACCTCCTGCCCCCGACTCCTCAAACTTCAAACACACACTCTTTCCAAATATCCAAGCAAGGGCAGATATGCAGCTTTCCTGGGTTAATTTGTACAACAGTCCATTCTGAATTATTTGTCAATGTTTAATCAGGTAAAAAGCCATTCATTTCAGCAGAGCTCAGCTTTGGACAAACCTCTTTTTGACCACTACAAGTCTTTTGTTGACTTGAGGACTTTCTTGGGCATAACATAAACAGAGAGAAAATAAATAATAAGGAGAGAGAGACACACGGAGAAAAGTTAATTAAGTCACAATTTGTTAATATTCCCAGTAAGCTAAGTCTTGAAAAAGTCCAGTCTTGAAGCAAGTCCAGCTTGGGCAGTGCAGACCAAAGAAATTCAGCCCAAAGTTTATCAAGGACTATTTTCTTTTATTCTAAAAGCATGTTTGTAAGCTCTTTCCCTGAGGTTATTATTGAAATCAAAGCTGAACTATTATGCAATTGACACCCGAGAAGAAAACAAATCTCAAACACCCCTAGACTAACTCAAATCCAAATGTTTGCAAATATGCGTCTAATCTAGAGGAAACAGGTGGAAAGAAAAGTGAGTGCAGGTATAGAGGAAGAGAAAGTTTAGGAGAAAGTACAGAAAGTAGAAATAACAGTGGGTAGAAGGATGAGAGAGATGGGGAATGAGAAAGAGAAGATGGGGGGAAATAAGCAGATGACGCAGCAGAAAAGACCCCTTTTCCTGGGCAAGGTAGCCCAGAAATCTTGCATCCAAGGCGGAAGAAATTCTAAATGCAGAGTTTACTAGTTCTCAGAGCCCCCAGGTTTCCCCAGCGCATTACCTAAACGCTGGCTCCTCACTTACCATCTTGCAGTGGAAGAAGGCGCTGCAGAAACTGAGCCTTCAATTTTTCGGAAAGCCGTGGGAGCTTTAAATGGGACTGAGGGGAGGGGCTAGGAGAGGCGAGTTCTAATCTGCGGGAACTCCCAGTGACGCCTGGGACTCCGAGCGAGCACCGCCCTCGGATTTGGTGCGAGGCTGTCAAACTGGTGACGTGGGTCAGCAGACCTGAAGCCAAAGTCACCGGCACTCGGGGCGACGGCCGCGCGGGGACCTTAAGACCTGTGAGCCCTGCCGCGGCGCTCAGTGGCCCGGTGCGCCGCGCGGCTTCAAAACCCGCGCGGTGCCCGCTCCCTGCCAGCTCTCTGCCTGCGGTCGGCGGGGAGTTGGGGTGGGCGGGGACCGCGCCGCCCGCCGGACTGGGCGAACCCGGCTCCCCGAGCGGGGCGGGGTGGACTGTCGGCCCTGTGGCCCGGGGAATCAGGGTCAGAGAAAGCCCAGAGCAGGGTCTCGGGGATCAGAGCAGCACTTGGGGAGCAGGTGCAGCAGCCCCCAGACACAAAACTGCTCCTGTGTATTTCCCGGCCACGTGATCCATACCAATTTACTGAATGACATTGTGAATTGATTGGCTTTTTTCCTACTATTTGATGGATCTCCTTTCCCCCAACTCCTGAAGTGGGTGTGAAATGTGAAGATGATCTATAGCCATTCTAGAATGAAAGTTCCGGGGGAATAGCCGTTCCTGTCCATTTTGTTCAATGTGGTCTCCTGGATGCCTCGAATAATTCCTCACCGGTCATGGGTGCTCAATAAAGCATTAATTAAGCTACAAATTTAAGAACCTAAAGTGTCTGTCTCTGTGTTTGGTCCTATCTTTACAACTACGATTATATAGAATACGTTATTACAATTAAGAAAAATATTTTTCGAAGTATTTGGTTCCTGCCATCTTTCCTCTTGCATTTTACTCTCACGATTCCTATGAGGTTATAATCCACAAGCGATAAAGGGGTAAAGCCATTTTAAAAACCATCCATCTACTACTAATAGCCCACTTTTATTTCAACTGGCAATAACCTAGGGGGCAGGTGTGCTTATTGTCTCTGTTTCTGTGATGAAGCACTGAAGTTAAGAAATTTTTGACCATTGATTATACAATTAGCAAGCAGCAGACTCTGGGTCTGAACCTCTGGCCTAGCATCCATGCTCCTAACTATCACAATTCTGTTTTATTTTTTTTCTCTCTGCACTTATAGCCATTTCTGTAATGGGCATTTGTAAGGACTGAATTGTGTTACCTCAGGATTTGTATGTTGAGTCGCCAACCCTGAATGTGACTGTATTTGGAGATAGGTCCTTTAAAAAGAGAATCAGGGTTAAGAGATCATAAGGCTGGCACCCTAATCTGATAAGACTGGGGCTTATAAGGAGAGGAAGAGACACAGGAGATGGCATGCCTAGAGAAAAGGCCATGTGAGAATAAGGCCGGAAGGTGGCCATTTGCCAGTCAAGGAGAGAGGCCTCATCAGAAACTGATAACCCGGCAACACATTGGTCTTAGACTTCCAGCCTCAGGAAATGTGAGAAAATGTTTAAGCCATCTCATCCCTGATTCTGGAAGCCCTAGCAAACCAATTTGGGCATGGTGTAAGGATTAAGAAAACAGAATCTGGCTTGCACAGTCCTCTCTCTAAACCAGTTTGTTCGCAAGCATTTTTAAGTGAATAATACAAACTTTGGGGATCACTGCCTAGAAAACTCATGGGTCTTACACAGGGTTAAACGACATGATGCATTTCAGTGAGTGACCACTCTCATGGCACAAGGGGTGGGGATACCCTGGCACTATGACCCTGAGATGATGGGGGAAACAGATCAAAACCTGTTTAGGTTATGAGAATCGATGATCTTGTTCAGGGCAAAGAAAACCCTAATCACTTTTTTGATGAGAGCCAGGGGGAGAAAAAGGAGCATTGAGTTGTTTTGTTTTTGGAAACTCATAAATTAGGTATGTGAACCTCTGGATAATATGATTTCTTGACTCTAAAAATGACGCAAAAGGTGAAATTGAATAAATATGGCATGAAACAAAAGGGCATAGGCTTTGGGTACAGATGTAACTGCGGTCTGATTCTTGTTCTACTCTCTGAGCCTGAAACACCTGGGGCTATATTATCATGGTCTCTAAATTCTCAGCTCCCGTGGTAAATTAGGAAAGAAATATGTACCTGAGAGGCTTATTAAAAAGCTGACCACTGGGTACCTGGCTGGCTCAGTGCGTTAAGCCTCTGCCTTCAGCTCAGGTCATGATCTCAGGGTCCTGGGATCGAGCCCCACATCGGGCTCTCTGCTCAGCAGGGAGCCTGCTTCCTCCTCTCTCTCTGCCTGCCTACTTGTGATCTCTCTCAGTCAAATAAATAAAAATAAAATCTTAAAAAAAAAAAAAAGCTGACCACTGTTGCCTTGAAAACTCCAAATTCACTGCCCAAGTCACAAAGAGCAGCTATTATTGTTATGTGTAGAGGACTCTTTGAGCATATATGCTGCTGTGTCTTACCTGTTAAAATAACTGAAAATAAAAGCTACACTTATTAAACAGACTTTTTGAGGGCTAGACATATTTTTTAAAAAGTCTTTGATGGATTTTTAGCACAGAGACATGTCATAAATCATTAGCTGCTTTAGCTTAGTAGGAGTGGGAGTGTATATGGTATTAGTGGATCCCTAAAGTTAAGCCACAAAGAGCTATTGGCAATTGAACATAAATCATAAGATAAAGCTTACCTGAAATCATAAACTGATGGAAAATTTTCCAAATCCTTAAGGTCTGATTTAAGCATATCATTTTATTTACAATGTATTGCTTAGGGGAGCGTCTTGGGGGTCTCAGTTGCAGGAGACCCACCTCAGGCTCCCTGTTCAGTGGGGAGCTTGCTTCTCCCTCTCCCTCTCCTTTTGTCCCTCCCCCCCATCATACACTTTCTCTCTCTCTCAAATAAATAAATAAAATCTTAAAAAAAAGAAAAAGATCTACTGCTTGGGTATAAGCGTTATTTTTTGGTTGTTCGTTTGTAGGTTTTTTTTGTTTGTTTGTTTTTGTTTTTGTTTTTATGAGGCAAGTAAGAATAATGTGAAATCCTTTGGCCATTTCTTAATTCATATTTTTGAAAGAAAGAGGCACAACTTCTTTAGTGATTATTTTTTCTTCTATAGACAATAAGATCAGTAAAAACTGTCTTTTGTATTGTGGCTGAAGAGACGATGTTAAAAGAGAGGTAGCTAATAACAGCCCAATTGTTGACCTGGGGTACTACCTCCTGCCAGGATGAAGAAATAATAAAATCAAAGGTAATTTGACCTGCACACAAACCAAGTCTGCAGACAGGAAAGGGTAGTGTGTGATCAGTGGTGGGCCAAGGAAATAAACAGATTGGCATATGGAATGTTCTTTTATTTCACCCCTGGAGGACACTTTATTTGATTACCTCGTTAGTGAATTCAGTAGCATATATAATAAAAGAACAAGACAGAAATTCTCTTTACAAACATGGCCTCTTCCTATAGCTTCAACAGCTGAATCTCCAGGCAATAAAAAGACTGTATTTCTGCTTTCACATATAAGGAAAGAAAAGCCAAACCCTTAGAGAAAATTCAGTTCGGTAGATGATTTACATTGGGAGACTTAGCCTTTGAATATTTTATTTTAGCAAGTCTGGAGAATGATGATGTGTTTAGTTCATTGAGGCATAGTTTTGAGTTTCACCCTTCCAGAATAATGTGTGGAAATCAATCATGCTGATATGGTCAGTCTTGACTATTCCCTACCACCCACATGTCAGCAGAGCTTCTAGTAACCACACATATACAATAACATGCCATGGTGAATCTGTTCCTATCTGAACAAAGATATTTATACAAAAGAAAGTTAACTGTTAATTCTGGCAAGAGAAAAGGAAAAAGAATAAGTTTGAAAAAATTATATCAGGTTATTAGCCAGAAAAGTGAAGGACCTTGGACAAATTAAAGAGTAAGATGTTTAATTAGGGCCTAGGAAGATTTGTGCAGTTTAAAGCTGTGTGTGTGTATGTGTGTGTGTGTGTGTGTGTGTGTGGTGGGGGAGGGGGGCAAGGAGATAAAAATTTATGATACAACTTTATTGGGTGTTCCAGCCAGAATTTATTTCAATAGTTTTATAACCAGTTTTAACCCTTGTTTTTTGACTCATTAAGTAATTGCTTAATTTTTCAGTTGTACTTTGTTGTATTATGTTAAGGCAGACCATACACTATAATTATATTCACAGATTTGAAGATTCTCAAGTCTAAAGGTATATCTTTCAAATATTATGCCATATTTGAGGGATAACTAGCAAAGGAATAAAGATCTGTATTCATTGTAGAAAGTGAGGCAAGCCTTCCCTGCACTCTGTAACATTGTTTTCTGTCTTTTCTCTTAAAATGACACTTGGAAATAGTATTTGTGGGCATGCTGGAATAAATAGCTGAGGCTTATCTCAATGGGCTTGGGGGTTTCCATTTCTTCTAGATGCTGTCAGGCCACCTGGAGCATGGGGTTTTAACTCATCATGCCTTGGTGCACTGGCAGGGATCTGCTGTGTGAGAATCTATCTGACCAAACTGTAATAAAATAATTTCAACACTACTATAAAAATACATACAAAACAGAGAAATCGATCTTCTTATACAACAAAGGTTAGAGATGTGGAACCCCAAACAAACCAAAAATCAAATACAACTCTACACCTCATTAGTCCAACTACATTAGAAAAAATGAAAATAATGACTTTTATATCAGAGGTATGTTTATCTGACTGTGATTTAAAATATAAGGAATTTTTGGCATACCTGGGTGACTGAGTCAGTTGAGCCTCCAACTCTTGGTTTTGGCTCAGGTCGTGATCTCAGGGCTAGATCAGCCCAGAGTCTGCTTGAGGTTCTTTCTCCCTCTACCCTCCTCCCTATGTTCATGCTGTCTCTCTCTATCACATAAATAAATCTTAAAAAAAATGAAAAAGGAATTTCTGTTTCAGGAGCACTAGTATTTTCATAAACTGGGCTTCACTGCCTTTATTGATCCTAAAATCCCTGTCAAGGATTTTTGATCTAGTGGTTGGTGGATGGATTGCTGATTGAAGCATGAAAAACCAGAAAGGTGAGCTGGCAGCTACAATGATATCCAATTTTATCTGGAAGATAATAGAAATAAGGGTGTCACTTCAAAAAGCTTGATTCAGAATGTAACAGCAAAACAGAACAGCTGGGACTGGATTCCTTCTAGCCCTGGAATTTTCAGAGAATCTGCAATAATGTGACTCTTTCAAGAACGGAAGACAAAGAAATATATTTAGATACAAAATGTTAAGCTACAGTTAATTTAAAATTCCATATTTTTGAAATCCATAATCTATAAAATGTTAATTTGTTTCTTATTAACCCAATAATTTGTGGCAAAATCACTTTCTTTGTAGTCAAATCAAAGTTTGTAATAATAAATTTGGGTGTTTCTAACCCAAATCTATTTTGCATATTTCTCTCTCTCTTTTTTTTTAAGATTGCAATTTTTACTGACAGAGATCACAAGTAGGCAGAGAGGCAGGCAGGGGGCTGGGGTGGGGGTGGGGGGGGAAGCAGGCTCCCTGCTGAGCAGAGAGTCTGATGTGTGGCTGGATCCCAGGACCCTGAGAGCATGACCTTAGCAAAACGCAGAGGCTTAACCCACTGAGCCACTCAGGTGCCCCAGCATATTTCTTTTTCACAACCTAAAAGCATAATGCCAACCTCTAGTGGGTGGAAGAATTTATACATTCAAAAAATATCTGAGACAATACCAAGAATTGTAATTGGTATGAAATTAATAATGCCAAATGCCATTAGAATGAGTATAGAGAAGGATTTGAATATAAATAGAGAACCACACCAGCAATAAAGTAAAACTCCAAAATCCTTAGAGGGCAATGGTGAACACAGTTTTTGCTTCCTCCAATCAGAAATCTTTCTGGCTGCCACCTCTGGAATAACAGGGTTAGAACTGCATGACCAAATCATAGCCAATCTTAAACATACAAACAAATTTTAATAGCTTCATTTATAGGAGAAAAGATACCAAAAAATAAGCAAGCAAATTGACTAAGCTCTTGAAAAAAATAGTTTGTTGTCCTAGCACACACTTAGTAAAAACTCAAGTTGCATAACGTAGAAGTTTCATCTTAAAAAATTTTTCTTAGCAATTATTCTTTGCATATTCTTTAGTCTCGGTCTAGAAGTGTATACATATACATGTTTTTATATTTTCGTACATATCCATGCATGTTTCTGGAGAAATCTATGACACCCACTGCTTTGAAATACTTATAAATGTCAGTGTAAAGATGTTGGGAAACAAAGACTTATTCTCTATTCCTGGCTTTTTTATAAAGGGTCAAGATTTCCATGAAAACAGATTTATTTGATTGATGAAATTGAAAGAAGAAAAGGAAATGTGTTTTCCACAGTGATGTCAACATCCACAGCATCTTCCCCTGAAGGAAGCTTTCAGGGAAAGCTCTGTCCCAGTTAGACAGCATCACCTGTGTGTGGCTGGCCAGTGTCACCTGTGATAGGGCAACCAATCTGTATTATTCAGAAATGCATATTAGGAAGCCTACTAAAACTACAGATGTAAGTCATGTTTGACAAGCAAACATTTTTAAGTGTTAAAGGGAACATTCTTTTCCATGTGCCTGTGTTTTGTGTCTGCTGCTTATTTATTTCTTAACATAGCACAGAAAGAAAGGAGTGTAATTATTATTTTTTTAAAGATTTTATTAATTTACTTGACAGACAGAGATTACAAGTAGGCAGAGAGGCAGGCAGAGAGAGAGGAGGAAGCAGGCTCCCTGCTGAGCAGAGAGCCCGATGTGGGGCTTGATCCCAGGACCCTGAGATCAAGACCTGAGCCAGAGGCAGAGGCTTTAACCCACTGAGCCACCCAGGAGCCCCAGGAGTGTAATTATATGTAAATAAATATATGAAGAAATAATTGTATGGTATGTAATAAAACATAAGTAATCAGGAGAAAAAATATACATGGAATTAAGCCATATGCAAATATATTCTGAGAACTTTAGAATATCCATATATTTTATCAGCAAGCACAGAAAAATTTTATAAAAGCAATATATCTAACAGAAATCATGTACAACTTTATTATATCAGTATAAAAAACACTTGTAAAAACTTTCTAAACATCCAATAATAAGAAACTCTTTCATTAAATTGCAGTATGTCCATATCACGGATTGCATATTCATAGAAAATGTTTTTGGGAAAAGTTAAAGACATGGACCAGCAATATTATATTAAATGTATTAAAAGGTATACAAGTATATTTATATAAACGAAATAAACAAAAGAAAATATACTAACATATTAATGATGTTTGTGGTTTTGTAAGGGAAGTGTGATTATGATTCTATTTACACCTTCCTGCATATTCCTGAAATTTTACAGGAAACATGTTTTGCTTTCATAATCAGAAAAAAGTTATTCAAATATACATGAAATCATACAGATGATTATTAGTGGTATATTTTTGTGGGATAACATCACATTTAAAATTGAAACAACCTGAACAGTAGTGATAATGTCTGTGTATATATTACCTAAAACAAGAATTCCATGTTTCTACTTCTACCCAAATTTGCAGTGTGAGAAATGCTTTATTTTCTTCTTCCCCCAAAACTCAAAACTGTTTTAAAAATTGTGGAACTCTACAGAAAGGAGGAAAAAATATAACAAAATAACTGTTTTATTTAAATACTGCATTGTTCCAAAACACCAGAATCAACAAAGAATTAGTGGGGCTTTGGCACCAAGATAAAAATACAATAAAATACAAGAAGGATTTGGTCCATTTTTTCACATACAGAAGAAAAAATTAACTGGATGTGATTATAATCTTCAAAAGAAAATGTAGTGAAAGATTAAAAAGAAGCAGTGCCAGTAGGTAGAATTAACAAGTTGCCAGATACTAGTTTAAAAAAGAAAGACATTTTGAACACTCAGTGCTATGTAAATATAGAACCTGATACTCTGAGCTGTATGCTCTTGGTCACTAGAGGAATTTGAAAAAAGTTTGGATTACCAGTAACCTCAGACGTTTTCTATTTCTTTCATCCACTGGTAATACCAAGAATATGTGCTCCTTAAAATTATTTCCAAAACTAAGAACTCAAAATTCAACATGATTTTGAGATTAGAAATCTATGTTTGTAATTGATTTTCCATGCATATAAAAAATTAATTCCATGGACAAAGATTTTTGCTTATTAACATATAATGTATTATTAGCCCCAAGGGGTACAGGTGTGTGAATCATCAGGCTTACACACTTCACAGCACTCACCATAGCACATACCCTCCCCAGTGTCTATAACCCAACCACCTTCTCCTTAACCACCCCCCCCCCAACCCTCAGTTTGCTTTGTGAGATTAAGAGGGACAAAGAACTCCTTTCCCTTTCTTATACGGGGGCAGTTTTGCTGAGATTTGGTAAAATTGGGATGAAGGGTGATTTGGAAGGTAGAAAGAGGCAGCAATGGGAAAGAATGTTCATAATAGGGGAGGATCCCTGTTAATTCCCAATCCTAGAGCATCTTTTCCTCCATTCTCAGGGTCACTTAGATCCTTAGAACTAGTTGTGGTAAGTAGGAGGAGCACACTTAGTAAGAGGATATAACGAGTCCAGCCTAGGTCTTAAAGTCTCAAGATTTAGTAAAGGACAAAAAAGGAGAATTTGGAGTACACCACTTTCATGGGTCACGTTACACTAAGTCATAACTTATCAGGGTTCAGTTCAAAGGTAAAGATCACCAAATTGAGCTTCCTCCACATTGATGCCTGTGAAAACTTCAGATTGTGACCAGATCAGGATTTCCAGAAATTTAAAAAAAAAAAAATACACATCTAAAGCAGATGATAATATCATTCATAAAATGTAAAATTTAAAAAATAAATTTAAAGAATATTAGGAGGAAATGGACCAAAATTGGGCAATCAGAAGAGAAGAAGAAGGTGAAAACTGGTTCACTAAATCCTCTATTTTATTGAGGCTAATAAGCCATAACTTAAGTGTATTGCTTTTGTTGTTTGTGGAAAAAAGTTTGTTCTCATCTTTTGTTCTTCAGTTAGCTCTACAGGCATGATGCAAGCATTACTTTTGCATTGGAGCTACAACTATGTTTTGCTGAAAATGTATGTATAGAACAGTGAAAGTCCTACATAGTTGATGATCCTCAAGAATCACTTTTTCAATGGAAAGCCAGAGGTCGAAGCAGAAACATAAAGTAAAAATTACAGGGATATAGCTTTATATTCAATTGTTAAAGCTCCTTCTAGTAGGGTTGTCAAAAAAGAAATTGTTTTTCCTAGGCAGTGGTGGGTTCTCCAACCTTGGAGGTATTCCTTCTAAGGTTGGAAAGCAGGGAGGTTCGTTAGTGAATGCAAGAAAGGATTCACTCAAAAAACAAGTGAGCTTCTCTTCCATTTCCTGCTGCCTTACATAAGTACCGGAGAGAAAGCACTGAACAAAATATACATAGTCTCTGTCTTTATGATGTTTATACCCGAGGAGGAAATACTGTACAAATACTGACATAAATTAAAACAGCAATAAACACACACACACAAGAATTATGAAGTGCTATGTGAGTGTTGAACCATGTCCCTAAACTATTTGTCCTAGGAGGGAAAAGCTGGGAGGAGACTGAGATGTCTAGGTAGGTATATTTTCCTGAGGAAACGATATTTTAGCAAAAACTTGAAGAGTAGGAATTGAACAGGTGGAGAAGGAGCGGCAAATATGCAACCAGAAAGACTCAAGAGCACCTGAGAAAGCCCTAAAACACATACTGGAAACAGAAACGCTGCTGAGTAATGGGGCTGGAGAGATAGGCTGAGACTGGGTCACGTAGGCATCATTCTCTATCCTAACCACAGTGGGAAATTATTGAAAGGTTTTAACTAGGTGAGTGCAGTTAGATTTATTTCCACATCTTCAAATACTGGATAAAAGAATGGCCTTCCTGGGGCTCCTGGGTGGCTCACTGGGTTAAAGCCTCTGCCTTCAGCTCAGGACATGGTCTCAGGGTCCTGAGATCGAGCCTCGCACCGGGCTCTCTTCACGGCAGGCAGCCTGCTTCCTCCCTCTCTCTTTGCCTGCCTCTCTGCCTGCTTGTGATCTCTGTCTGTCAAATAAATAAATAAAAATCTAAAAAAAAAAAAAAATAATAAGGGCCTTCCAAATTTGAGGATCTACAAAATTGAAGTACTTCCTCCAACTGGTTACACCTTAAACAATATAGGTTCCCAAACCCTTGTGTAAAACTAACTCTCATTTAAAAACAATACAAAAATATCCTTTTTCATTCTTCTGTATTATTCCCAAGGTTTAAGATATGGAGATTTAAAATTTTAAGAATAGCAAGGTGCTGTACACCTCATATCATCTGGTTTCTCATCTCCTAAGACATACCCAGGAGCTCTAAGGAGTTGCCCAAAGTTACTTATTGTTTAATGCAAAGTTAAACCAGAACCTGGATCTCCAAAGGTCCTTCCAAACTGGTTATTACTCAGTGTTGTTATTTTATGAATGGTTAGTGATTATAATAATTTTGCAGTGTTTATTAGGAAGTCACATGTTAAAGATGCAGTCTTTAGCTATTGTGTTTTTATTTTATAATAATTCAGAACTGTTAAAAAGCTATTCTAATAAGTATTCTAAATAACATTGGAAAAACTTAAATAATACGAAATTAAAGTGCAGTTACATTAGCCATATTACACTACTTGTTTAAGCATCATTATTTAGGCTATTTCTAACACAAAAAGCACTATATTTTGGGGGGGGGATTTATTTTTTATTATTATTATCTTTTGTTATGTTATGTTAGTCACCATACGGTACATCATTAGTTTTTGATGCAGTGTTCCATGATTCATTGTTTGTGAATAATATCCAGTGCTCCATGCAATATGTGCCCTCCTTAATACCCATCACTGGGCTAACCCATCCCCTGACCCCCTACTCCTCTAAAACCCTCAGTTTGATTCCTTGAGTCCATAGTCTCTCATAGTTTGTCTCCTCCTCTGTTTCCCTCCCTTCATTTTTTCCTTCCTTCTCCTAACGTCCTCCATGCTATTCCCTATGTTCCACAAATAAGTGAAACCATATGATAATTGACCTTTTCTGCTTGACTTATTTCACTTAGCATAATCTCCTCCAGTCCCATCCATGATGATGCAAAAGCTGGGTATTCTTCCTTTCTGATACCTGAGTAATAGTCCCTTGTATATATGGACCACATCTTCTTTACCCATTCATCCGTAGAAGGACGTCTTGGCTCCTTCCACAGTTTAGCTGTTGCGGACATTGTTGCTACGAACACTGGAGTGCATATGGCCCTTCTTTTTATTACATCTGTATCTTTGGCATAAAAACCCAGTAGTGCAATTGCTGGGTCATAGGGTAGCTCTATTTTTAATTTTTCAAGGAATCTATTAATCTGGACTCTGCCTGCAGGAGAACTTTCTAAGCATAAATACATTTTTCCCCTTTTTTAGAACTGTCCTCTTATCAACTTTCAATTATACAATACAGTATTATTAACTATAGTCATCATGCTAGACATTATATCCCCATGATTTACTTGTCATAACTAGAATTTTGACATTTTGACCATCTTCAATCATCTGCCTCCCTTCCCAACCCCTCCAGCCCCCACATCTGACAACCATCAATCTAGTCTCTATGTCTGCGAGTTCGGTTTTTTGTTTCTTTGGTTTTTGATTCCTCAAGTGAGAACATATAGTATTTTACTTTCTCTGACTTATTTCACTTAGTATAATGTCCTCAAAGTCCATTCATATTGTCATAAATGGCAAGATACCCTCCTTTTTATGGCTGAATAATATTTCATAAATAACATTATGAACAAAGAGCAAGGCACACAATATTGGGAAGGTTTGGTTTCCAATTCTGTGTTAAGAGGACCTATGAAGCTTGTCATTTCATTGAAATCATTGTATTTTATTAAATACTATATTCTTTTCTCATGGTTCCCCAACCATCCCTTGGCCAGCTTTGTTTTTTATACTAAAAGAAATATATATATTGAGAATTCGGTCCAGGTTTCCCTTCTTCCATTAGTTGTGTAAGTGTAGAGCCTATAGGAAGGTAAACGTTTTATCACACTAATTTTTACCCTTTTTCTGGTCTTCACTGCTGTCTTTGAATTTCTTTAATTTCTTCTGTCTCTCTTATTTTTTCTATGCCAGCTTCTTGTATTTTTCTATTCCTTTAAGAAGTTTAAATGTTGGGGCGCCTGGGTGGCTCAGTGGGTTAAAGCATCTGCCTTCGGCTCAGGTCATGATCCCAGGGTCCTGGAATCGAGCCCCACATCGGGCTCTCTGCTCAGCAGGGAGCCTGCTTCTTCCTCTCTCTCTGCCTGCCTCTCTGCCTACTTGTGATCTCTGTCTGTCAAATAAACAAATAGAATCTTAAAAAAAAAAAAGAAGTTTAAATGTTTACTGGAGGAGGTGGAAGAAAATTCATAATAAACTATACATACAAATAAATAAGGAAACTCTAAAATCACAATAGAAAAAATGTGCAAAAGACACAAATATTCATTGAAGAAAGTAACAAATGGTTACTGATGTGTAAAATTGTTAATCATATCAGGAATTCTAAAATGTCCACATGCATTTTTACTTTTTACAGAAGTCATTTTTTTCTTATCAGTTTTATTTTTTGTCCCAACTTTTTAAAATTTAATTTTATTTATTTATTTATTTATTTATTTATTTTTTATACTTTAATTTTTTATTTTTTATAAACATATATTTTTATCCCCAGGGGTACAGGTCTGTGAATCACCAGGTTTACACACTTCACAGCACTCACCAAATCACATACCCTCCCCAATGTCCATAATCCCACCCCCTTCTCCCAAACCCCCTCCCCCCGGCAACCCTCAGTTTGTTTTGTGAGATTAAGAGTCACTTATGGTTTGTCTCCCTCCCAATCCCATCTTGTAAGTGGGTAGAAGAAATTTAATTTTATTTTTTCAGTGTTCCAACATTCATTATTTGTACACCCTAATTTTAAAAATATGTATCTTTCTTCGTTGCTTGTATGGCAGATATATTTTTTAAAAATTGGCACAGCAGTATTTCCATTCCCATGTGTGCTTTTAGAAACTTGCCACTCTCATCACAATGTGTGTTTTCCTTCCTTTTGAAATTATATGGGACTTTGGGGCTGCCTCAACCAAATAATCATCTCAAGGTCTTATGACTCTTTCTCAATCTCTCTGTCTCTTCCTCTCAATACTCAACCTTGGAACCTAGCAAAACTGCTATGAGAAAGACCAGGCTGCAGAAGATAGGCATTCCAATTGACAGTCTCAGGTCCCAACACATGGTCACTATCAAAACCAAACCACCTGAGTGAGAGAGGATTCACATGCTTTCAGCCTGGTCTTCTAGCCTGACCCTGGGTAGTACTGCAGTGAACCATTCTCCTGAGCTCTGCCCTGACAAAATTGCAGATTCCTGAGCAAAATAAATATTGTCATTTCTTTAAGCAAGGATTTCTCAGCTTCACCCTCCTGATATTTTGGACAGAACAATTCTTTGTTGTGGAGGGCTGTTCTGTGCCTTGTAGGACATTTAGGAGCATCCCTGGCCTCTTGCCTACAGTAACATGATGAGTAAATGATGACAATCAAAAAATGTCTTTTGGGAGGTGGCAAAATCACCCTCAATCAAGAATCATTGCTCTAAGCCACTAAGTTTTAAGGTTATTTGTTATACAGCCATAGTGATCATTTGTCTCTCCCTGCTCTGGACATTGTCCCCCATTTATTTTTATTTATCCATGCCTGCATAATTAAATAGATAGACATTTATATATAATACATGCCCACGTACCCTGTACAGCTATTTTTAGCATAATTTTACACTTTAACATCGTTTTACAAAAGATTATAAGGATATTATATAGATTTGTCCATATAATATTTTTTCTCACCTTATAGAAATGAAATAAACTGCAATAATTTTATTCTTTTTATTTTGTTGGCTATAAAATAATATAGTAGCTAAAATATTATATTGGCTATATAATATTATATAATATATTCAGTAATTTCTCTCAATGGGTATGCAGATTATTTCCATATTTTTTCCATAAATATCATATAATAAACTTTTCCCATGCATATATCCTTATGTAGGAGTGATTTATTTCTTAGGGATAAGTTTCCAGGAAAGTATTTGCTGGGTCAAAGGGTTTATAATTTTCATAGATATAGCTAGATTGCTTCTTTTAAATTGGCTGTAATATTTCACATTTCAATTAGCAGCTTTCAGCTTCTTTCTTTCAGTTGTTCAGAATATTTTATGTACTTCACAATTTATATATATACATACACACATACATATTTCATATGTAATTTCATATATATTTATTACACATTTCATGTAGGTCCTATTCTACACTGTTAATTTCTAAATATTTTCAGCTGTGTATGTGTGCTATTATGACTCTGAGGTTTTTTTTTCCCTCTTTCCATTCCTATGTGCTTCAAAGCTAAAAAGAAAACCACTGTGGTTTTTTTTTTTTTTTTAAACACATGTCCTGTATCCAGACTTTTTACAAATTCTCATATTAACTTTAATAGATTTTTCTAGAATTTCCTTTGATGGATATGATCACAAAAAACAGCAGAAAGAAGTGAAATTCTCTCTTTTCTAGTATCACTACTACTTTTTTCTTTCTTTACCCTATTGTTTTCAGAACACCTCCAGCCAATATTGAAAACTCATGTTAAAAGCAGGCTTCACTAGGCAGTCTGTTATCTTACAAAAAATGAGGTAAAAAGCGTTGTTATTTATAACAATATGTGTTGTTTTATTTGCATAGTGAAGTATTAAATTTACTAATTTCTTCTAATTTTATTTGGTGTTATTATTAGAAAGACTAATTTTATCAAATTCCTTTTTAATATCTCTAATTTACTCCTTCATTTTTTTTATTAGCAATCATTTAAAAATTTCCACTTCCAGTTTGTTTCCTGAGATTAAGCGTCTATTATGGTTTCTCTCACTCTCTGATTCCATCTTGCTGCTGGAGGGCAGAGAGGTGGGAGGGATAGGGTGGCTGAATGACGGACATTGGGGAGGGTATGTGCTAGGGAGTGCTGTGAATTGTGTAAGACTGGTGAATCACAGACCTGTACCCCTGAAACAAATAATACATTATATGTTAATTTAAAAAAGAAGAAAAAATAAAAATAAATAAAAATTTCCACTTATTTTTTCACTCAGCGGGGGTAATTATATAGCTTGCCAAAGGATCATTCATTTCTTTAGGTTCTCAAATGTGTTGCTATATAATTATGTATCATAACATTTTACTATTTTTAATATCCTCTGCAGTTAAGTCTTATCTTTAATCTTATGTATTTTACTTCCATTCTTTTGTCCTTGAACAGATTAATGAAGGCTTTATCATTTTTTATTGGACTTCTCAAAAAAAGTTTGATTTATTTATCTTTTTTTCTCAAGTATAAACAGAGGTTATGACTGTGTCAATTTCACAAAGATACTATGGTGAAGATTATAAGTGAATAGTCACAAAGTTCTTAGATTTACTCAAATTTCAAATGAAACATATTGCTGGTTCTTATTTTAATATTTTTTCATCAACTTATATATATTATATATGACACATATAATATATATTATATTCTGATATGTACTTCTTATATTTACCTATCATATTATTTGTCATACATAGGTCTTTAACTGCATATCTTCCTCACAAAATGTGTCTTTTTCAAAATATTTTATTTATTTATTTGAGAGAGGGAAAGAGAGCATGGGGGAGGGGGCAGAGGGAGAGCGAGCGGCAGTCTTCTGCACTGAGTCCAGAACCCAATGTGGGTTCTGCAGAACCCAATGTGGGGTTTAATCGCATGACCCTGAGACCATGACTTGAGCCAAAACCAAGAGTCTGTCACTTAACTGACTGAGCGACTCAGGCACCCCGTGTCTTTTGTTAACACATGCCAATCCACTTTATATTTTGTTAGTGCTTTCATCATAAAATCCACTTTCTGACATTGCCATTCTTTTTCTCTGCCTTAATTGCATTGGCTTTAAGATTTTCCTTAATTTTCATCCTGATTCTTATGAATAGCATAGAGCTAGTTTTTTTTAAATCCAGTTTAAAAACACAAGTATTTTTATGAGAGATTTTAGTCCATTTCCAGTTTAAATAGTAATTGATAAAGTATTTTGTATGTTTCATTTTGTTTTATGCTTTTATCAGTTTGCTATTTTTGGCAGAATAATATTCATTTTATTTTCATATTGATGAACATTGATCTTTCTAAGATCCAAGAAATCAGAAGAATTAGTTTTTATTTTTACTTTTTTTTAACTTGCTTGTTCTGTAAAGTTAACCATTTTCTACTCCATAAAGCATTAAGTAACTGTTGTTGCTCACTATTTAGGGTTACAGAACTGATTATATATGTACACATACATACATACATATACATATATATGTATTACTAAGTACATATATATAACTTAAGTGGTTATATATATTACATATAATTATAATTATATATATAATTATATATGTGATTATATGTGTATATGTGTGTTTTTAAAATATAAATTACTGCATATTTAAAAATTATATTTACTGTGGCATATTCTATAGATTTTATAATGATTATATGTAACTTTATAATTAGAAATTTTCTGCCCCTCACCCTTTTATTTTTTTTTAAAGAAAGAGTTTTACACTCATTACATCAAAATTGGATTTAATACTATGTCAGCTAAAACCATACTGCCCTCTATAGGATTTTGGCTGATTCACACTGTACTTAAGTATGTATGTCTATCTGTGGCCCAGAGATTTGTGCAATGGTATTTATTTACATTAAAGAAACTTAAGTATAAGATGTAAATGTGAGAGAAATATACTTTAAAATGGCCAAGATAGTCACATGGGCCACTAAATAATTATCATGGTCCTCCTAATACTGAACTCAATACAATTTAATATGAAACACATGACTGGTAGAAGTGAAACCAAAAGTTCATAGGGAAAAAAAGCACTATGATTTAAATAAATTCAATTCTTTAAAGCATTGACTTAAATATAAATAATCAGTAATTTTGAAAAATATATGGAAAAGAAAAGCATCAGTTGTGACAGATTTGGTTTACTCTGCAATGGCTATGTATGTTCTTTGCCCTATGTGTAGCACGTGGTAGACATACAGAAATTCATTTAATATCAGAGATGCGAAGAACATTTGAGATCCTTTAGTTCATTTCTCTCATTCTGTAGACAAAGAACTTATTAGCAGAGAGATCACAGGACTTTGTCTGGCTCACACTGGAGACCCTAGCACAGCTCTTTCTTGGATACATCTCTCCATATTTCTAGGCTAGCATTGTCTTTCCATTCCACAGAAATACCACTTTTCTATTTCTGGGCTATATAATGTCTTACCACTCACTTCTATGTCTTTTTATATATCAGAGTTTTTCTAGATCTCCTTTTCTTCCGTTTCACTGAAGTTTTCCTTTCTCCTTCTGCATTCCCTTCAGCATTGTCTTAAGCCCACTTAGCTGTTAGATTATTCAAATTTAAGAAACCACTGAGGATAATAGCATAAAAATTATACTCAAATCTCTTTCTATTTAGAATTTAAGATATACTTTACCTGTGAAGTGGGTCATACAGAATATGCACACATTTAGATGTTGAATAAAGTCAACCAAGACACATTATAAAGAATTTGGACCTTGAACTCAGACTGTGGCTTAAATTGTAGCTCTGTCTCCTACTAGAAGTGAGATTGTGAGTAAATTACTAAATCCTTCTTCATAAATATATTTCTTAATTTCTTTATAAATATATTACCACATAGTTTGCATGGTTGTGATTTGGAATAAATGAAATAACATGCATAAAGATTCTAGTATATTGCTCCTATCATTTAGTGGGTACTTAAATGTAATCAAATATTTAATGAGAACTCCAAAATCTATCTATCATACATTAATCCTATTAAAAGTTAATGGAGTATTTGCTTCATTATCAACAAAAGTATCTTCACCTACTTAGTGTTTTAATTCTGCACTCCAATTGATTTTTTCTGATGTCCTGAAATTCTGAACGTTAATGTTATTTAACTGATATTTCCTTTATGATAATTCTTTTGTGTCCTGTTTTTAAAATCTTTGGATACCCCTATATTTTCTTCTGAAGTTTTTTTTTTTTTTTTTAAAGATTTTTATTTATTTATTTGACAGAGAGAGATGACAAGTAGGTAGAGAGGCAGGCAGAGAGAGAGAGGAGGAAGCAGGCTCCCCGCTGAGCAGAGAGCCCGATGCGGGACTCGATCCCAGGACCCTGAGATCATGACCTGAGCCGAAGGCAGCGGCTTAACCCACTGAGCCACCCAGGCGCCCCCTCTTCTGAAGTTTTTGTTGTCTTGCCTTGTGCATTTATATCTGAAATCTATCTGATATAATGTTTTATTGTGTTAGGTTGAGGTTAAGATTCACCTTTCTCCTTTCTCTCACCTTTCTCTATATCAAGAGATATACACCTGACTCAGTATTTTTGTTAAAATGATTGTACTTTTTCTCCATTACACTTCAGTGTTACTACTTTCACAAGTCATAAATCAAGTGATCATATATTTGAGTTTAACTTATACTTCCTATTCTGTTCAACTCATCTTGTTTTTTGTTTGTTTGTTTGTTTGTTTTTTCCCCTCTGGTAATGCACTGTCTTAATCACTATAATTTTATACTAAGTTTTGAAATCTTATCTTCTATTCATTTCAAAAGATATCCAGGCTAGGGGCACCTGGGTTGCTCAGTCTACTAAGGTTCTGACTCTTGACTTCAGCTCAGGTCAGGATCTCAGAGTCAGGAGATCCAGCCCAGCACCGTCCATCTCTGCCCTGGGCATGGAGTCTGCTTAAGATTCTCTCTCCCTCTCCTCCTGCCCCACACCTCTAGCACTCTCACTTTCAATCTCTTTCTTTCTCTTAAAAAAAAAAATCTGGACTATTCTTGGCCATTTGCATTTCAATGTCAGCTTTTCAGTTTCTGCCAAAGACTGCTGGGTTTTGGTTGGGATTATAGTGAATCTATTTATCATTTTTGGAAGAATTATTATCCTAATGACATTATGTCTTATAAACATGAACATAGTCTATCCAAATGCAAAATTTTAATAAAATAAGTATCTTTCAAGACAGAAAGGATATAAGATTCAAAATTCAGAAAAAGCATAGGGGTTAGAACTTCAATAAGAAAAGGGAATAATTAGCGATAAAAAGATGTGGAAAATTGATGTGATGCAACCTTTTTTTTTCCCTAAAGATTTTATTTATTTATTTGACAGAGAGAGACAGCGAGAGAGGGAATACAAGCAGGGGGAGTGGGAGAGGGAGAAGGAGGCTTCCCACTGAGCATGGAGCCCAATGCGGGGCTCAATCCCAGGACTCTGGGATCATGACCTGAGCCCAAGGCAGATGCTTAATGACTGAGCCACCCAGGCTCCCTAGTGTGACATTTGAAAGAAGATTAAGAAAGTATCTACTGGATAATTTCTATTTTTCTCTAAAAAAAAGGAGATAATAAATCCATTGAGAGACAGAGATACAGGCTTGTGGGAAATTATGACGGTTAAAAATTGCCACAGAAGGGAAACAGAGAGGAAACAGTCAGCTCTAGGGTTCAGATAAAGAGAAAGGCCATGAGTGTATAGTAACTAAATTATGTCATCAGTAACATAGGGGTAGAAACAGATCAAAAGGATGTTTGGATTGATCTGTATTTGAGGGTTTGTTGAAAAGTTTTATAGGAACATAGGTATAGTGACAGATTTGAAGGTTTTGGTAAAGGACAAGTAGAAGTATTGGATCACAAAGAAATAATTTCTCAAGAGAGCTGAAATAATTGAGGAAGACAGTCAAGAGACTAGGTGCTTTATGGAAGGAAGAGATCAAGCATAGCAAGAATAAATGAGCAAAGTATTGAAAACATGTGGATTATCATCAGATAATGTGACAAGAAGAAGTTATGAAAGACATCCCAAAGCTAGTTAAATGCATTTTAATCTCTTCCTCTTGAATATAATGTATAACTTAATTTAGCCATCCCTTCTGAGTACTTGGTTGTAGAATAATTTGCCCGACTTGGGTCCCTCTTATGACTGAATGAAAGCTTCTGGGTAGGATGGTGAATGCAGATTAAAAAAGGGAAGCTGTGACAAAGAGTGAAAAGAATCAACTATATTTGATTAATAAGAGCTTGTATTATGTGATTTTAAAATGAGGTAGTTATTCCACCGTGTTTTATAAAGTAAAAAATTGGAGGAGTACCTGGGTGGCTCAGTCAGTTATGCTTCTGACTTCTGCTTGGGTCAAGACCTCTGGGTCCTCATTCAGTGGGGAGTCCTCACTCCCTGTTGGGCTCCCTGTTCTGCACGGAGGGAGTCTGCTTGTCCCTCTCCCTTCGTTCCTCCCCCTGTTCATTTATTCTATCTCTTTCAAATAAATAAAATTAAAAATAAATAAAAAATAGAGGTACCTGGATGACTCAGTGGGTTAAGCCTCTGCCTTCAGCTCAGGGTACTGGGCTCAAGCCCCACATCAGGCTCTCTGCTCAGCAGAGAGCCTGCTTTCCTCCCTCTCTCTGCCTGCCTCTCTGCCTACTTGTGATCTCTGTCAAATAAATAAATAAAGTCTTTAAAAAATTAAAAAAAATTAAAATGTTTAAAAAAATTTAAAAAAATAAGAAATAAGAAAATGGAATCTTGGAGGAAATAGTATTTGCCATAGGGGTAGAATTGCAATTTGAACTTAGATCGCTTGTCTGTCTCATCTTCCACAAGGATGGGTGTACCCATTATACTTTCCTTGTACTTTGCAAGTAGGTATCCTATATCTTGAAGCATGGTAGAATCATTCGCTAGTTGGAAAACATTTAGAGCATTTTTAGTTTTAATGGTATTCCCATGAGATATACAAAATTTTCATAAGTATAACTCTGTGAGATTCACTTCAATGTTTCACACTTAAAAATTATGGGATCAGGGGTACCTGGGTGGCTCGGACAGTTAAGCTTCTGCCTCTGGCTCAGGTCATGATCCCAGGGTCCTGGGATTGAGTCCTGCATCAGGCTCCTCAACAGGGAGTCTGCTTCTCTCTCTCCCTTTGCCCCTACCCCCCCCCCACTCATGCTCTTTCTGGCTAATAAATAAATAAAATATTTTCTAAAATATAGGAATAATAAAATATTGTATATACTAACTTAAATATAGCAACTTGCTGAGAGAGATGGTGGAGATGCTCTGCTGGTAATGCTCTGATGCTTTGACTCTTTCTCTTATACTGATGGACCAATAGGACTGCCCACTGATGAAAGTCTTTTATAAAAATAAGATGAGACAATGCATGTGAAAGTACGCAGAACAGTGCCTGGCACAGGTTTGGCTCTCAGTATATTTTACTTATTTGGTATTTAACTTCATCTATGATAACAATGATGAAAGTTGAAGATGAGGTAGAGAATGAAATTCCCATGAAGCCCTTTTTATTTTTAAAAGGGACTTTACAAAGTGTGATGCAAATGATGAGAGTGGCTATAAATAGATTCAGTAAAGGCAGCCACAGTGCATTTATTTCTAAGTCACTACCGTTGTTCTTATCTGGCACAGACCAGCTCAATTAATGAGTAAAAAGCCAGACTTAAGGAGTTTTATAATTCCGTCCCATGAAATATATTACAGAGACGGAGAAATTCTGACATGCTCTTCCCCAAGCATGTCTAGCACTCTCTTAATTCACTGCTTGCACTGTTTGTTCCATGTGGAGGCCTCATCTCTAAAACGTTTTTATCTGTCTGTCAAGTTGTGATTCAAGCTGTATATTCTTTGTTCATTTACCTCTGCATCTGTATGATGGGTAAGGAGGAACTCCTGTGTAAGGTATCCTTAGTACCTGGCAAGATTAGGAACACATCACAAGAGAGCTCCAGCATCACATTCCATCATTTATAAGGCACAGAAAAGACTGAAATTAAAAGGTACTAGACACAATATGTTCCCACCTTTTCTTTCAAACTTTTGTTTCTCCCCATAAGATTATGAGCTCCCAGCACACACCTCTACCTCTACAGCACACCATCACATTCAATGCCCAGTAACAAGGAAGAGTTAAATATTTTATGCAGACTACTTCCAGCAATAGTGTGCAGACAAAAGTCATACACTCAGGGATAAAGTAACTAGGATGTTTCAAACTGACATTTTTAGAGGTAATTCTTAGAGTATTTTCTAGAGGATCCTTGCCCTTTATACATTTTGAGGGAAAGATGGGGAGACCAAAAACTGCACACTCTATTCAAAGATAATACATGAGGACCGTTTTTAGCTTAGCTCATACCGCCACTGCCAGTCCATCATCATGAACTTGAGTAGAGTGGAAAATCAAGGCTTATTGCTTTGTTATGATATTTGCATGTTCTACATTATCAGTATACTCTACTAAGACAGGTGACAAATAAGATAGGTGCTAGGTAGCACCTATTTTTTTTTTTTAGGTGACAACTTTTAATAAGTGGGAAATGAGTAGCTAAACTTCATTAGTGATCTTATTTTCAGATTCACAAATAAAATATTTTAATATTTTAAAAAAATTTCCAATAACCTATCAGATAAATTCTGACATATGTTAAATCTTAACCCATCATCCTTCTCCCCCATCCCTGGATTCCTGTTCTTTAAAGAACTATGATTCCTTTGCCCTTTTTGTTAACCTTCTCTTTTTCTCTTTTATCCCAATGAATATTTCCTCATTTCTATATCCTTTACATTTTAAAGAAATCCCATATCTTCAAAATTCCTTACTTTTATTTCACTGTGGGCCTACTTGACCCAAATCCAAGTCCACAGGCCAAAATAGAGTTTTCCGTGAACTTGGAGTCAGGAGACCTGAGTTCTACTACTTGATAAATACTGTTGACTTTCAGTGTGACCTTAGACAAAGCACTTTCTTCCTGGACATTTAATTTTCCAATTTTTAAACTGAATGGATATTGGAGTTGATGATTTCCATGGTCCCTTTGAGCCAAATTAGAGGAGACAATCTAAAATTCTCACATCCTTGTCTCTCAAATCCTTCCCCAGTGAGCTGTTGCATCCTTCAGACACTAGAGGGGGCTTCCTGAAGACTTTTCTAATAGAGCCAGATTTAAGTAAGGAATGTGTGTCTCTTAATGATAGTCCACATTCTGATTGAAAAATGTGATTCTACTTTTTATTTTAAAGTAAATGTGAAAAAAAAATATGTTGCATCAAATATGAAAGTTTGTATTAATATGACTTTCTAGCATGAGGCTAATTTCATTTGCTTTAAAAACCAACTGGATTTAGAATCATCTACCTTTTAAATTTATGAACATAGGAGAGAGCACTTTTAGGAGCCAGTGGAAGAGAAATACAATCATGAGTAGGATTCTAAAAGCCATTATTCACAACTAAGATTCTTTTTGTTTGATAGCATTATAAAAGGGGAATTATGATATCCCTTGTACTTTTTGAAGACTATGTTATGAAAAATAAAGAAGTGCAAGTTGATAAAGACATATTTCAAATTAAAATGTTATCTGCTCATTACTTATATCCCCAAAAAGGCAGATTTAGCAAGTTTGTGAACAAATAAGGAGCCACCCATCTTCCTGGGCCCTGGGTGCCACAGTTAGTTGAATAACTGACTCTTGGTTTGGCTCACGTCTGATCTCAAAGTTGTGGGAGCAGCCCACTTCTGGTTCCACGCACTCTGCATGGAGTCTGCTTGGGTTTCTTTCTCCCTCTCCCTCTGCCCCTCACCTCTGCACACTCTCTCTCAAATAAGTAATTAATCTTTAAAAAAAGAGAGATTTATTCATCTTTTTATGGAAATATAGGTTAAGATGAAAAGTTAATTAGTATTTGTATTATTTTTATTAAGAAATAGTTCAACTTATCTGTAGATCAAAAAGAGCTAACATTAATTTAATTCTTTGCTACTTTTATTTTTTTTTTAATTTTAAAGATTTTTATTTATTTAATTGACAGAGCTCACAAGTAGGCAGAGAGGGGCAGAGAGAGAGGGGGGAAGCAGGCTCTCCACTGAGCGGAGAGCCCTATGAAGGGCTCGATTCCAGGACCCCAAGATCATGACCTGAGCAGAAGGCAGAGGCTTTAACCCACTGAGACACCAAGACAACCTGATTCTTTGTTGCTTTTAAAAGTTACTTCTGTGGCACCTGGGTGGCTCAGTGGGTTAAGCCTCTGCCTTTGGCTCAGGTGGTGACCTCAGGGTCATGGGATAAAGACCTATATCGGGCTCTTTGCTCAGCGGGGAGCCTGCTTCCCCCTTTCTGTCTGCCCACCTCTCTGCCTACTTGTGATTTCTCTCTCTCTCTGTATCAAATAAATAAATAAAATCTTTTTTTAAAAAGCTACTTTCTTATTCTCTTAGAATCCTTTAGATTTTATCTTTGATGTCCTTTTTTTTATATTTGATATTCTTATATATCAGCATGCCTTTTTTATTATTATTATGTTATGTTAGTCACCGTACAGTACATCATTAGTTTCTGATGTAGTGTGCTGTGATTCATTTATTATAACACCAGTGCTCCATGCAATCCATGCCCTCCTTAATACCTATCACGTGGCTCACTCATCCCCTCAACCCCCTCCCTCCTAAAACCCTCACTTTGTTTCCCGGAGTCCATAGTCTCTCATAGTTTGTCTCCCACTTTTCTCCCAGTATGTTTTTAAGGTGTTGAGATTTTCTTCTCTTTAAGGCCTGAAACTCTACCAAGCTTTTCAGTCTAAGATCTTATCGCCTTAATATGAGGAATTCTCAGTTATTCTTTTAATTTATTACTTTCTTTGCACTATTTTCCTTTGTTCCTTGCATTCCTGGTATGAAAGTACTGACACGTCTCTGCCTAACATCCATATTAATATTGGGCTGTATCACTCTCTTTTCTAATTCTTTCAGTTTTTCACTTCAGCTATTATATTTTTGACAATCAATATCTCTAATTCTTGCTTCTTGTTTCCCAACATCTTTCCTTAGAATTCTGAGAATATTTATATCCAAGTCTTAAATATTTGTTTTTTTTTCCTGTTCCATTAGCTCTATATTCTCTATAATCAGATATTCCATTTTTGAACTCCTAGGATGTTTACACTCCTCAGAAGTTACATGGATTTTTACTGTGAACTCATTATCAATTGCATGAAGCTAACAGCTACCATTTCTGACTATAATATTTCAAGGCTGAGACAGTTATAGTTCTGTTCTATTTATTAAGTGTGACTCTGCATTTGTCCTCTTTCTCTGTCTTTTTTGATCTGTAAAGGTTTTGATGTCGGAACATCAGCCAGGGACTCATATTTTGATAATGTTTGTATAAAGATGACAAGCCAGTGACTTATTGGATAATATTTCATTTCATATTCAGGTATGGAAATTAGATTAACATTTAATGTTTTTTCTCCCCTCTCTCTCACTCTAGCTCCCATTTTCAAAATGCTATTCCTCTAGTTTGGAGCACTGTTTTTTTTCTGAAATCCATAAAGTCCGTATACTACTGGGTGTTAGTAAAATAAATAGTATGAGTTATTGATGAATACAAATGACAAAGATCTTATATAAGAATGCAAAAAATGCTACATACATTTTTATTAATCAAATTTAACTAATTACATAATGTCAGTGGGAAAGATACAGATTAGGTATAAGAAGACTAAAAGTAAACTGAAAAAATTTAGATATAAATCCTAGGTCTGGTTTTTATGAATAGTTTTACCTTGGTTTAGTTTTAAGACCTCAGGACTTCAGTTTTTAAATTTGCAATACATGAATAATAATTCATTTCTTCTCTTGATTTTACTTGCTAAGGGAATGTATAAACATAAAAAGATAATATACCAATGAGGAAAAGAATGTGTGTGTATCTGTGTGTGTGTGTGCGTGTGCACACACACACTAATTTGGGTGTTCACCTGATAAGCCCCAATACAGGGTACCTCCAGTAAAATATGATGGAAGAATGCACTTAGGAGTGGATGTCTAAGTAAGATTTCTTTAAATCTAGAAGGGCTATTTTGTAGAACAACTTCCACTTATTCAACTAGTCACATGGTTGCTTATAGCTCTTCTCCTTCACCTTGGAGCACAGACAGAAGAAAGAGAGAGTAAATACATGGCTTGCACTGCAAAGTTAGACCCTGACAGTGGCGTGACTAGGTGTGTTTTTCACATGGGAATAGGGAACATAAAGATTTTGACACCTGGTTTCACAAAGGTAAAGAGAAAGCAAGGCATTTGCCTTCTTCTTTCAGAAAAGAAACTTTGCCTACCAGCAAAACATGATTTGATTCATGTCCAGAAGAGTCAATGACCAAACCCTTTTCTTATGGGCAGAAACCTGAAAGGGACTGAAGAAAGAAGTTAGAATTGTCGACAGAAGTGTCCTTCTCTAAGGTTAAGGCAGATATTGAGAAGAGAAGAGAAGAGAAATCTCCTTTTTCTTTCAACAACAGTAACAATTATATGAAGTAATATGGGAAGTACTTGGCAAGGTAGAAATCACAAAACAAAACGGAGATATTTATTATATTAAAGAAAGCATTTATATAAAATCATTTTATGCTCCAGAAATGACAATTTTTCCAAAGTTGCTTTGTGTAAAGTGATTATCATTCTTGTGGAAGCATGGTAGGCACTCATCACAAGGTATTTTGTTATTAGAATTTCTACTAGACTTAAGGATTTAAAAGCTCCATTTAATCCTGTCAACAAAAAGTGTACAATTCATATGAATTTCTTAAATTAAAATCCTTATTAGTAATAGTCAAAATACTACTATTAGTCGTAATTAGTATGTCATAATACTAAGGGTACTTCAGTTTGAAAATCATGGGTTTATAACCCAATTTACTATAATATATTGTAAGCATCAATATAGTTTTCAATTTATTCATCTTAACTTTATTATTAATGGCATCTTTTTGCTCATAATTTTCTTTTTGTCAAAATAACATCATTTTCTTGTGTACCTGGATACCACAAGTTCTCTTCCTCTTCAATTTACCTGTGACTTCAGAGTCTCCATTGCCAACTCCCCTTCTAGGAGACCACTGGAATTGCTCAAGCTGTCAGTCTCATCCCTTTTCTTCTTCTACAAATTTTTCTGGAGCAAACTGATCCACTGCCATAGTTTCAGTGATTTCCTACATCTTGACGACTTCAAAATTTATATATTTAGCCTGAGTGATTCCTGGAATCTCAAGATCTGTGTATTTGTTATATTCTTCCTATCTCCTACTTGCTACCTCCCAAGCAGCATAGGCACAACTTGTCCAAACCTGAACACAATTGTTGCCATCCTTCTCAACCTTCTCCAGGTCAGTAAATGGAACCACCTTTCCTCCAATCCAGGCAGAATCTATCAAGGAAGCCATATTTGACCCCTCCTTCACCCTCTACACCTTTTACAGTCATTCATGAAGTCTCAATCTTAAATGAATTTCCAAGACTCCAATTATTTCCACTTCCATTCCCCACCATGGTGCAAGCTTCTGTCATTTTTTGTCTTGGACAATTCAGTCTTTAGCCTTGTTGAACTCACTCTTTAGCTTTGCTGGACTCAGAGATTAGTGAATAATCTCTAGTAATTTATGGGCCCTTTAAGAAAATTAAGAATCAGGATATAAACCAAAGCCAATACTCCTGAAAAAAGTAAAGTCCATGTCTACATGTTTAATAAATTAGCTAAAGAAAAAAATATCACACGGATATCATAAAAAGTTTAGAATTACATAAAATAATTTTGCATAAAAATGTGTGTGAAATAAAGGTTAAGGATTGTGATTCAAACGCTTAAATGAATATACTGGGAAAAAAGAAAAATCTCACATTAACTAAATCTTTTAATCTAAAACAAAAACCAGAATAAAGTAGAATTTTAAAATGTAGAAGAAAAGAAATTATAAAGAAACGGAGCAATTATAACAAAGAACTGAAAAAAAATCCTAATCAACTACTACTAATTAGTAGTAGTTTTCTGAAAGAAACTAATCCAATAGACATATATAATTCCCTGGTTATGAAAAGAGAGATTTAATTTTTAGAAATAAGGGAGCTATAACTTTAGTATAACTAAGTTTTGTTTGTTTTGTTTTGTTTTTTTGTTTTTGTTTTAAGTTATAACATGCTGGGGCTTCTTGGTGGCTCACTCAGTTAAGTGTCCAACTCTTGATTTTTTGCTCAGGTCCTCATCTCAGGGTCATAAGATTGAGCCCTGGGTCAGGTTCTGTGCTCAGCTGGGAGTCTGCTTAAGATTCTCTCTTTCCAGGGTGCCTGGGTGACTTCAGCTCAGGTCATGCTCTCAGGGTCCTGGGATGGAGCCCTGCATCATTGGTTGGTAAGGGCTCTGCACTCAGCAGGGAGTCTGTTTGTCCCTCTGCCTCTCCCTCCACTCATGTGTTCTCTTTGTCGCTCTATCTCAAATAAATTAAAAAAAAAAGATTCTCTGTGTCTCTCTCTCCCTCTCCCTCTGCCCCTTCTCCCCTACATGCTCTCTCTCCCTCTCTCAAGTAAATAAATAAGTCTTTTAAACTCTTAACATACTATGAATTTATTAATGCAAATATCTTTGAAAACTTAGGATGATCACTCTTAGAAATATGAATTAATAAAATGACTCAAGAGAGAAAAATAACTCAAAATACAGTGATAGCTTTTAAAGAGACTAAATGCATAGTTGAAAACCCCCTTCTAACATACATACTGGGCTCAGATGGTTTCATAGTCCAATTTTTAATACAATTTTCAGAGAACTGATAATCTCAGTTTATTGCAAATAGTCACAGAGAAGAGAAAAAGAGAAAACATACCCCAATTCATCTTATCAAGCTAGTATAACCACTATATCCAAACTAGGATAAGAACAGCATTAAAAAAGGAGAATTACTGACCCATTCCCCTAAAAGCATGGTTATAAACTACTAAGTAATACATTATAAAATCTCGCCTCTCTGTGTACTCCTGACTCCATACCATTTGATTACACTGGCTTTCATATTTGAGAAATGGAATTTGAAAACTTCCAGTGATGTTTAATTGGATTTAACTGGACTTTTAACCATTTTCTTTAAGGCTCCATGAGATGTTTTTATCTTTTTTTAATCTTTAGGATTTGACTAATTCTAGTAGTTTCTGTTCCTCTTTTCAGCTCTTTTTATGTTCTCATTCCTAACTTCTTTCCCTTCTGCCCCTTTATCTTGGGAGTTAACACCTAGGGCCTGACCTATCGCTCCTCTTGGTTTATATCTGCTCCCTTGAAGAGTACACCATCCACATATGTCCAGCAATCCCCATCGTATCAGTAACTCTCAGACTGAAATGTTCCCCTCTGCCGATCAGAATCCAGACCTGCCAGATTCTTATTCCTATTGTGCATAACACTCCTCAAGTTTAATTTGACTAAAACTATACTCACTATTTCCTCTGTCAAAAACTGACTTCCAATATCTTTGTCTTCACATCACTTTTGCAGCTGTCATGGTTTTCACTACGAAGCTTGCCAATCTGGCATTATCATCTTGAATTTCTCCTGTCATTAGCTGTAGTCACCTGATTCATTCCATAATAATATATCTCATATTTGTCTCTTTTCATCTAGTCCTATTTAAGCTGTCCTTGCCCAAGGGCCTGTCACAAATGTAGTGCTCAGCATTTTCAACCACCTCTTGCTTTGCTCCAATCCACACTGCTCTCAGTTTTTTGTTAAAACATCCCATTCATCATTATATCACCGTTCTCTCTTCTTCCAGGGTTCACTATTTCTTATTGTAATCCGGCTGTGAGATGTTAAGATTCCTCAAAATCTGTTCTTAAGATATGATTACCATTATTTCCTATTTCTAATCTGAATATCTCCATGTCCCATTGTACAATAATCATTATAAATTAAACCATTAAAAACTAATCACATTGAAAGCTAAAATAAAGAACTCCTACTTTAGAATCGTAAATACTCTTGGCTATGGAACTAATATTATATTTTTAGTCACATCATGCTTTATTTTGTTTAAAATGCATCAAAATTAAAAATTTGGAGTGATTAAACTGAAAAGGGGGTTTATTAATCAATGGGCAATTTTTAGCAGATTATTTTCTTGTTCTTTTTTCTTTTAAGTGTTAACTTGCCTGACGACAAATAAGTTGCAAAAAAAATTATTTTTAGGGGGATGGTGACTAACTAGTCTTTGAAAATAAACGTTTGGCTGTGATTGTTATTTGTTCCCTAAAGGATAGGGAAGACGCTTGATGTGTCTTGTCTGACATTATCGAAAAGGGTTTATTAAGAAAATTGCCTGTAACTTGTACCAAGCTGTGGTTTCTACATTTTCCCTTTGGCTTATGCTTTCTAATTCCCTGGTCCCAAACCACATCAGTTGTTTCTTAATTTACTTTAAGCCACGTATCATCATGACAATGTCTGTTACTCAAGACCCCTGAGTCCACGGCCAACCTCAGTGGTTATTTAATATAATGGTAGAGATTATGTGATTGACAATGAAATTAGATCTCAAGCTGATACTAAAAACAGTGACCTATTCTAGGTAGTTATCTAGATCATAGGTTTGTTCTGTCCCTGTTCTTTACATTGTCCAAAATTCTTAGATTGCTTTATGAAAGGATTTCCTAATAACATCAGGAACAGCATCAAAATCACAATAATCTAAGAGTAGCATTGCTTAAAATAATAAATTGGTTTCTCTTTTATAATTCATTATTACAGAAAGTATTTAATCTTATTTTTTAAATTTAACTTTTCTATCTTCTTGTATGTTTATATCCACAATTTTGGTCTCATGAGTATTGTTTGTAAAAACATAAATGTTTGTTTGTTTGGCCAATTACATTTTGTCCCTCAATTTTATAGCAATTTTTATTTTAAGTGTATACATTAGGAGTACATATTCTTACTTAACTAATATTTTATTCCAATTTAGATAACTATATTACTTTATATAAATTAAAGTTCATGATATTTAGATTATTTTTAAAAATTGTCCTTAAGATTTTGCAAGTTTAGAGATGTTTTCATTTATTCCCCAAACTCTCGGAAGCTTCAAAACAAGAAATGAGATTGACAAATTTTGGCTATTAAACCTCAGGTTCATATACACCTTCAGTATTAACTTTTAATCCTTTAAGAAAACATATTGATAAATTTATTGTAGTATCTGTATAAATAATTTTGCTGAAAGTAGAGTAAATTCATCAGTGACTCATTTAAATTTAATGAAAGTATACATTTTTATCAAGTATTAGATATTTTTCCTTAGTGGGAAAATATTTCATAATTCTTATTTCCCTAGAACTTTTTGTGTTGTTTGCCAACTCTTTTTCATAAAGAAAATCACACACTCAAACATTTATAGCCTCAAAGAGTAGATTGCAAATATAAGTTTACATGTAGCACTTCTTACCTTGAGATGAGATTTCTTAGCCAGCATCGTACACTGCTGTTTCTAACATTAATTTCTCATTGCCTGGTAACCTCACTACTACCTAAAAATGTGTTCCACTGGCTCATAAACAATTATATCATCGATCCCCTCTGTGTGTAACAAGAGACCTTAACCACAGAACTGGGAAATAAAAGGAAGAATTATGCCAGAAGTAACAAGGGTGCCAGAAACCTGCTTTGCAGTGATTGGCTAAATGGGGCCAACCAGTTGAGTTTCATTCATCAGACTTGTTGAGTTAACCTTTACAAGCATTTTTTTTTTTTTTCATTTTCTCTATTTTTCTTTTCTGAGGTCTCCTTTGATTTCATGCTGGCTTTTTAAATTGAGGATAAAGTTAATTCACTTAACAATGCCACAGCTGGAATTAAGTATGCCTCTTCTCCTACCGCTGAGGGGAGGGGCCGTTGCTGGTTGGTGGTGTCTTATTGGATGCCCAACACCCTTGAGGGCTGTTGCTGAATCAGTGGTGCCTCTAGCGACAGACAAGAAGTTAACTAATTATGAACATATGGTTTGGCAGACACCTTGTTAGCTTGCTGCTGCGTAGGTGTTTGGAAGGAGGTAAAGGGGAAAGTTTGAGGTAGAAGGTGTGGTTAAAAGTCCCACTGACAAGCCTGGGGGAGATTTGATTGATCCTAATCTATTCTTTTTGTCAGGAATCAGCATGCTTCTGGCAGCAACAGCTTGGTAATAACAGAGATTTGTGGCCCTTAAGCTCTTGTGGTGATAGTCCGCACACAACCAGTCAACTGGCTCCTTACATGGCCCCCATTTAATTGGCCACAGTGGTGGGAAGAGAAATGAGATGTTAGGTCAAGGTACAACACATGGCCTACCTGAAATGGTTCACAATGATCTAAAGCACAGATGTCATCTTTTATCGGAGTGAGTCTCTTATGGCTTCATTGCCATAGGAGAAGCCTTGAGAAAAAGGCTAAGGGAGAGCCTTCAGTCAAGCCATGCAAGTACACTATTTATACTTGAATCACTTAGAGAAAAAGGCAAATGGAGAAAGGATAGGGAGCTGACATATTAGACTAAATTGTGACTAAGTCTGATGAAGAATAAAGTGGATTTTCAATTGTATAAAAGGGAAGATTTCTTGGGAAATTAATAGTGGATAGCTTGAAATATTCTTTAAATTGTATGTCTGTCAGATAAATTGGAAAATCACATGTCTGGTATTCAATTGCATAGCTGTAACCAAAAAGATATTTTTTCCATTATCCACAAATTTGTATACCATACTTGTACTTGGTATCCGTCACTTGTACCCAAATATATAGGGTGCTATAGTTTCTGTACCATAAAGGCTCCCACTCAAAGTCAGCCATAATCAATAAGGATATCATCAGCTTTTGTTCATTGTCTCTTAGACCTGTTGTCTGAGGTTTGTCAACTTAATCTAAAACACTAAATTTCCGGATACAGAAAAAAACAAAAAACCTCCATGATATCTATAGAGGTTTAGTTTAGCTAGCAGAAAACACTATTCTTAGAAGATCTGCTAAATATTTTCAAATCTTTGTCCTTTACTTACTGGTTTTCTTATGTTTGTTGTTCAGGATAGTATAGATAATAGAGATGGATGTTTTATAGATCAAATAGTATAGACACTTAAGTAAAATTGATTATGTAGCCTCCCTTACTAGATTGTCACTAACAACTTTATAGCATTTATTAGTGAATTAATAGTTGGGAGAAGATTTACAGATATGACCAAGTAGACTCATTTCTATGCTCTGCCATTACACAAAGTACACATGAACAGCATGTGTGAGTGAATATATGCGTGTATGTGTGTGTGAATATGATTATTGTTTTCCTGAGAATGGTTTATACAGAATTTCTTTTTTAAATTAGCTGTAATTCATTTTAAACACCCAAAACTCTACATCTTGCTGAAAATATAGCCAGGGGAAACTTCAAATAAGAAGGACAAGAAGTGCAACAATGTAGAGCATGGGATCTGTGTTAGCTTGTTTGAGGCAGGGATGTAATACTTAGCAACAATATGGCCTTGAGAAAATTGTTTCCTCATCTGAAAATATCACCTGTCCTACCTGATTTACTACAGGTAGTTGATGTAAGGATGAACGTTAATGTACATAAGTTTTTGTACATAAAGTTTTTAGCATCAGGCCTGGCACAATTTTTGTGCAAATATATGTTCACTAAAAATGAGACATATAATGAGAAGCATTATTCTCACATAATTTTGTCTTCAAGTGGTCTGACACCTCAGGTTTTATTTCACAGAAACAGAGTATTCAAAATGGTGGGGATCAATCAAGTCTAAAAACAGAACTTGTTTAGGTCATTAGGTAAGGAAATTGCACAGACCAAAGAGTTCAATAGGGTCTTTTTGGTGAAGGGAAGGTTGCTAACTGCCTGCCTCACACTGAGAGGTGAACTCACAGATCAGTGCTCTATCTCTGCAGAGCTTCTAATTTTTGAAAAACACTATCAGTAGGGCCAAAAGAGGATGGCTTTTCATTAGACTACTTGTGTGATTGTTCTGATTAACTTACTGGTGTCACTTGATCATTGTGCCTTGCATACAGCAGGTGTTAAATATTTGCTGTGAAAAGAACCCCTTTTTTTAGGGTCTTCATTTCAGTTGATAGAAGTTTATTGAGTATGTCAATAATAAGATCAGACCCCAAAAGATCTAATTCCTTTATATTGAAATACTGCTAAATCCACTTATTTTGTTATGAACTATGCTTATTTTGTTATAAGCTGTGGGCTGAGTCCCTGCAATGTATTATTTTAAGACCTGGGGGCATAAATCAGTTCGCTTTTTCTTATTTATATAAATGTGTATTACTCACCTACATCCTGGTAGTTTGCTTTATTGTTTGATCTTTTAAATTAAGCCATTTCAATCATTAAGATAGTTTATTTTCAAGGACAAAATATCTATTTGACATTTGTATAAAGATAAAGCTTTCTATCAGTATTAAGAATACCTGCGTGTTTCACATGGGATCATTTGTAACATTTGGATTATATATTTTGCTTTTAACAAACAAATTTTAAAAATACCCTCTCCTGAATATTATTTCATGTATTTTTAACTATTTAAAACATATATCCTCGAGGAACCTGGGTGGCTTAACCAGTTAAATGTCCAATTTTTTATTTGGACATGATGTCTGGTCATGATGTCAGGGTTGTGAGATCGAGAGCCCCACGTCAGGCTCCATGCTGGGTGTGGAGCCAGCTTAAGAGTCTCTCTCTCTCTCCCTCTCCCTCTGCCCCCTCCCACATTCTCTCTCCCTCTCTCTAAAAGACACACACACACAAACACACACACACCTTATATCCTTTATTTATCCCCTTAGAAATAACAGCTTATAGATTTAAGATATTTCCAGGATTTACTTTAAACTAGAAGTGGGACTTTTAGGACCAGAAACTATTTGCACAAAAGAGCATTTAGACCATTTAATTCAACAACATATTTTATTTATTTTATGTTTACAAGAGAACCAGATTGATTACAGCGATGTGATTCTCAAGTTCACACAATTGAGACCAAAACCCTGAATGTCTGTCATGTTTCTTATATGAAAACTTCTATCTGTATATTTAAATTTTTAGAATAATTGGATAGAAATATACAGTATACTTATGAGAAAAAATCAAGTTGTTAGTACTGTAATTTTATTTATAAGTAAGAAAACCTTATCTTGCTTAGGGAATGTTCAGTTGTTTTAATGATTAGCATAGGAGCCATTCTTAAATCAAACTTCCTACATTTATCAATTGTCTAAGGATGTCAAGACTTCATGGTTAGTAGAACCTAGGACCTTCTGATTATACTTCAGAAAATATCTAAATGCTTGAAGTCTTTCTCAGTAAAATTTTACCTGAATTTGCAAAAATCGTTAGCTATGTTAACATGGACAAGGAACATGGTCATTTACTTGCAACAGAAACATTTTCTGAATTAAGAATTTTCTATGCTAATAATGGTTTTAAACTCCTTTTTGAGGGAGCCTGGGATTTGTCCAGTGAAAACCTAAAGAGGTAGTGAGGAACAAAGAGGTGACTAAGAACACAGGCAGGCTTCTGAGTTTCTCCACTTAAATTCAAAAGGGCAATGTGGTAGATCAAAAATATGCTCACAACTTCTCTGATACTCATTTCTTCAAGAGATGGAGCCCAGTGCTTCTGTCCTTAAGTGAGGGCTAGACTTACTGACTCTTTTGGAACAAATAGATTATGCCAAACATAATCATGTGGGTTACTATAATACTTCCTCATGAAAACATCATGGCTTCTGCCTTGACATCTCTCTGGGATCACTCATTGTGGAGGAAGCCAACAGCCATGTCTTGGGGACACTCAGCCAGCCATGGGAAGAGACTCCTGTAAAGAAGTACTAAGGCCCTGTGAACAGCCATGTGGAAGCACATCATGCTGTTTCAGTCAAGTTTTAGAAAGACTGCAGCCCTGTCCCTTGGTTCTAACAAAGCAGGGCCACAGGTTCCATAGTTCCATTAAATATTAGTAAATACTTAATGATAAAAATGGCTCAGGGCTCAAATACATGTGAAGAAATCAGAAGAAACAGAGTTCAGAAGACTTCTTTCTTGCAGAATTTCAAAAATTCTTTAATGTGTATGATACATACATTATGATTCTGGATGATTCTAGACCTGAAAGGACTCGACTGCCTTCATTTGATCCTGAATCTTGGTAGGATGTTTTTTCTAAAATTTGTAGGCCTGACTAGTATGAAATAACTCTTTACCACTAATTTGGTACAAGACATTCTTACCAATGGCTAAATGTTAGAGTCAGGTCAGTCTTTCAATATAGTAATGGATTATACACTTGCAAAAAATAGATATAAACAGGGTTGTTGTACAGGTGTTCAGTGTAAGATAGATGTCTTAATCGTGTCTTTTAATAATACATTCTTTCCTATACTATATACTCTCCTAAACACTTCTGAATAATAAAACCTATTTAACAGTCAACAAGCTAAGTTTCATAAGAATGGTTAGTTGCTCGAGGTAGGAAACTCTCAAAATGGCCCAGTGGGGGATTCAGGTTTTTCTCCATTATCCTCCTAAGCTGCCTCCATTATGATCCTGGCATATCTAACTCTATCTGGATTTTCAACTTCTCTATTCACTCCAGTTAGTCATAGCCTCAGACATACCTCTTTCTTTTGTATCCTCTCCTATTCCCCCCACCACCTTTTCAGTGACTATCAACAATTCCTGATCCTCAAAGAATCATTATCTAACTAATATTATTGATCATTTATTACATTTTAAGCACTCTATTTACTGTAACAGCTAATTTACTTGTGAAGAAACTGAAAGACAAGGCATTTCTTTGTATATTTTTGTATATTTTCATGACCTATTTTGTTCTAAGAACTTGCTCCTGCATCTGAATTAATGTAGCTCATATGTTTTCTGTACCATTTGTAGGGTCCTAACATACAGGACCATATTTCACTTATTAATGTTATGTGTCACTTTTTGTTTTATGGAAAATTATATATACTGTGCAGCTTCATTTTAAGCATCACGTATACCTATATATACAAAGTTTTCTTTTAAGTATTTTACATATATACATGTGTGTATATGTGTAATGTCACTTTTCAACTACATTATAGACTAATTAAAAAGTAGGAATCGCATCTTAAGAAAATACCAATGCCTGGCAAATTCAAGTAAGCTGGTTTGTGTGATGTGATGTGGTGGAAACATTGTAAGCAAAAAAGAACCAGAGAAAGCAGTTTTAACGTTTACTAAAGTTTCCATTAAACAGCTTTGAAAGTTATGCTCAGAAAAAGTGAAACCCTGATTACTTTGTAATATGTATGTGGGTCTTCATGATCCTGCTCTCACTTCCTTTTCAAGCCTTGGCTTGTATTTCCATCATTCACAGATGGAGATGCTCCATCCAAACTCCATGCTCTCTAAGCAAAACCACGCTTTCCTCTTTATTATTGCATGTGCAGTGTTTTGCTTTGTTTTGGTTTTGATTTTGCTTTTGGTTTCCTGTCTGGTAACCTTCTACTCATTCTTCAAAACCCAGATCCACAGTTCTCCTTTTGGCAAGAAAGCAGTCATTCCATTTTTTCTGAACTCTTGTTAGCATACTTAAAGCATTGTGCTGGGGGTGGTGGTGCGCGCCTGTAGTCCCAGCTCCTCCGGAGGCTGAGGCAGGAGGATCGCTTGAGCCCAGAAGTTCTGGGATGTAGTGAGCTATGCCGATCAGGTGTCCGCACTAAGTTCGGCATCAATATGGTGACCTCCCGGGAGGGGGGGACCACCAGGTTGCCTAAGGAGGGGTGAACTGGCCCAGGTCGGAAACAGAGCAGGTTAAAACATTGCTTGTTGCTAGCTCTAAGTGCCTCCAAATGGATCCTTAAGGAGGTTCAATAATGTAGGATACAAAATATTTTATAATTATTAAGAACATAAACTTTGAATGTGGAAAAAAATGTATTCAAATTCTGACTCTGTCTCTAAATAACTATAGGACCTTGGTCAAGTTGCTTAACTTTTCATTTTAGTCTCTTTCAACATAAAATAACAATGTTAATAATCTTACAGATTCTTGCAAGAATGATATGATAAAATATATAGAGTGCCATGCACTTATAATTTTATAATATGCAATTATGATTAATATATCTTTATATTTTACTAATTAGCACTGTGTCTGAAGTCTCACTTGATAAATTTCTTGCAGAAGGAACATATGAAAAATAAATACTTGTATATCCATGTTTCCATTATACACCAATAACTGCACAATATGGCCATAATGGATTTTTGCAGAATAAAATTAAAAAGCACAAATCTGAGTGTTCCTGGGTGGCTCAGACAGTTAAGTGTCCAACTTTCAATTTCTGCTCAGGTTATGGTCTCAGAGTCATGAAATGGAGGCCCCTTTGGGGCTCTGTACTTAGTGGGGAGTCTGCTTGAGATTCTCTTTCCCTCTTCCCCTGTTTGCTCTCTCTCTCAAAGAATTAAATAAATATATTTGAAAAAGTACAAGTTAGCAACAAATGTCTAAATTTTGAAACCTGAAGAATACAATTAATAAGTTATAGAAAGTCAGTGGTGGAAAGAACATTAGAAATTCAAGTGACTCAGATTATCATACCAAATTAGTGACTAAACCCACATTTCCTGATGGTCTTGTCCAAAGTGCTTTTCAAGTTAGCAAGATATTCAAATAAGACTGAAGATAAAGTGTGGCAGCAATAGAGTAGCCATACTTCACAGCCAGCTAAAACTTAAGACTTAGCCACTTAAAACCCACATGGCTACAGATTTTTTAAGTTAAGACCTAGAAATTCCAGATTTATCTCCTTCCTTCTCCCCATTTACTTCCAACACACTTTCTCAATAAAAAAGAGACATCTAAGATCATAAAAAACTCTCTCATTCCCATTTGTCTTCTGCCTAGGATTTTCTTGAGTGAAACAAAGTCTAGAGAGGTATCTTCTTGACTTGACCAAAAGACTATTTGATGAATCTCTCAGGGGTGGAACACTTCCTTTAAGGAGGTATATATCTGTTCTCAGTTTGAGGAAGTATATGCTGGCTTTTAGATGTTTCAGTATTTATCTAGCATGGAGTAGTGCTGAGAGATAGTATAAAGTGCCCAAATTCTAGAGTAGATTTCTCAGGTCAAAGTCTGCCTATACCACTCACTAACTATGAATCCCAGGACATATTTCTTACATTTTCACTTCCCCTCTTTATTTCTCATATAATATCTCTCACCAACAACTGGTACTTAAATCTCAAACCTATCACATCTTTTCACCTCTGTCACAACCATACCACTGACAACTACCGCTAAACCTGCCCAACCTACAATAATCTTCATCTGCTAGTAGATTCCAAACTGGGTCTTCCCATATCCTTTGAGACCTTCTTCCAATCCAAACTCCACAATGTTACAAAAATAATATTTTAGGAATGCAAATTTCATCTCATTATCCATCTTTGTTTAAAACCATCTAATATTTTCACATTGTCCTGATGCTCAACATCAGGACACCTGTGTTTTATTTACATCTAGTACTTTTGGACTCTCACTTCTGCATTTCTCTCTCTCTCTCTCTTTCTATCCCTCAGAGACTGAGACATGACCATTGTGACATGTATAGCTGGAGGTCATTTTCAATTGTCATTCACAGCCCAGAACTTGTTGAAGTCTGTTATGTTCTCTTTACCAAACTTAGCAGGAAGGTTGGAAGAGAAGGCTCTTGGCTGGCACTATACCTGCCACTAGTTTTACATAGGTGCTGATATGGTTGATCTAGATAACTAACTAGTCATGTGGGAAAGACATAGAATACAGACTAAATAGTAAGAGAAATGATTTTAGTAAGCAATGAGTTCCTTAGGTGTAAGATGAAGTAACAGTGGTACCAATAGGTATAGAGCACAATAGTAGGAAATCCATATTTACAGCACTAGAAGCCTAAACAAGCATGTATTATGTGTCATGCACTACACTATATATTGGCCATTTCTTTAGTGAAGAAGTATTAAAAGGAAGCTAGTTGTGATATACCACTATAGGACAATTTAAAAATTCTTGTAGGAACTCTTCAAAGAGCTACTCCTTCCCGAGGAATTCAAGAAAGATTTCACAGAGATGATATTTTATGTGGGGCCTGGGGTAAGACAGTAGTTTGCCAAATGGAGAAGGGCAGATGGAATTTTAACTGGAGGGAGGAAAACACAGATGGAGTTTAGATTTAACCATATTTGTAGTTGGGGGAAGAAAAAAAAAAGTCTTCAAACCTGAAATTTTATCTTAAAAGTACACAATTGTCTACCATTATATAACATTGAGAACAGTTTTGCAATAAAATATTACCATTTATATTATTTATAATAAAAAAGCTAAGTCCATTGGTCCCTTTCCCACCAAACAGGATGTTGCCATTAGGGTGACTTGCATCCTGCTGAAAGCAGTATGTCTGATGTTTAAGGCACAAAGACATTGTTTAAAGAAGCCTTATGATTTTGAACAAACTGGCCCAGCAGGGGGATTTTAACCTGCCCTCCCTAACAGGCACAACAGCCTGTGTTTGTAAACAGAGCCTTATTGCACTAGTGAGAGCGGACACAGAACAGTGTCAGCTCATTAATTGGGTGTCAGCTTCCTGCAGGGAAGAAAGCTTAATGAGTCATCTCATCATAAAGAACTGGAGCTCACGGGAGGGGCGAATGGCTTAGAGAAAGGGAGAAAGATTTGTCTGCAATAACTACGTGTATAGAAAAGCCTGAAGCCCACCTGTTGGGATAAAGAGAGAGCAGCATTTGGGAACGGATGGTTTCTCTGTATTCTGCTATTCAAAAGGAAACCTGAGTTTATGAACTTACAAATGCAGCAATTACCAGTGTGCATATCCATGTGTTCTGTGAATGTAATAAATTAAAATTATTTGAAACATATTTTTGTATAAAGTTTATGAAATTCTTCTCTCATTCTGTTCATAGTAAAATTATCCTCCAACTTTTCCACACAAAATCTTCTATAACAAAGACACGCTACACTCAAGACGTGTTTGAAACTCAAATATGTACCTGATGCCTTCAGCAAACATGATGAAAAAATGTCAAATTTCTCTTATGCTTCATAGTCATCATTTAAAAACTACTTTAAAAAATTCTTAAACCTGAAAAAGAATTTCTTTTTTGAATTTTTTTTTTCTTTTTTTTTTTTTTTTTTTAATTTTTTATTTTTATAAACATATATTTTTATCCCCAGGGGTACAGGTCTGTGAATCACCAGGTTTACACAGAGGGAGACAAACCATAAGTGACTCTTTTTTGAATTTTTACTTGTTAATCTAACCTAATAATTATATAAGAAGTTATGCCCAATTTTCACATAATGCTGCGGGCTTACATCTCATGTTAGTTCATTATTAGAACACTATGTTCTTCTCCCTTGGGCTGTTGGTCTTATTAACTTGTGAAATCATTAAAATATTAAATAAATGGTATTTTTACCATTATTAAAGTATTAAAATAAATTTTAGTATTTAAATAAATGGTATTTTATAATTAAAATACCATTAAAATAAATTTATTTTATTAAATATTAATATATTAAATGGTAATTTAATTATTGCAATACTAATATTATTTTATCATTAATTAATATTAAAATACTATGGTATTAAATATTAAATATTACTTAAATATTTGGTGTTTAATATTTTTATTAAAATATTAAATATTTTTATTTTTAATAAATAAAATATTAAAATATTAAATAAATGGTAAATACAATGTGTTTACCATTTATTAAATGGTATTAAATATTATTAAATTATTAAATTTAATAATTTTAGTATTAAAATAAATGGTAAATACAATGGTAAATACATTGTTCTGTATTTCCCCCAATTTGTTTACATTTTTACTTTACTAATGGCATTTTCTCCATGAAATTGATTAATAAATTGAATTTTAAACTTCTTTCTCATTTCACTATTTTTCTCAGTCCCGTATTTCCCCCAATTTGTTTACATTTTTACTTTACTAATGGCATTTTCTCCATGAAATTGATTAATAAATTGAATTTTAAACTTCCTTCTCATTTCACTATTTTTCTCAGTCCCAGAATAATCCCAAAATCCGCAATCTTTGCTGATTGATTTCTCAAACATTGTGGCTTTTCCAGAATTTTCCTTCTCATATCAAATCACTAGTTCTTTTTTTTTCATCTTCATCTACTCCTTGACCCCATGCATGTTTCTCTAAAATTAATCTCTCATTGTGGTTTTAGGTAGGTAACTATGTTCCCTCCCCTTAAATCTGGATGGGCTTGTGACTGTTGACAAATTAGGTGGAAGTGGTGCTAAGTAAGCATAAATTTAAAAAAGCTATGAAGCTTCCATCTTGTTCGTTGAAACATTCCCTCTTGGAGTTTGCAGTGTTAGAAACCCTACTACACTGAGGCCACCATCCCTGGACAGGTGATATAGAGAGGCCGGCTACATGGAGAGGCTCTAAGATTATATGGAAGGAGGAAGTCATTTGAGTTATCACTGTGCAAGCATGTTACATGTAAGCAAAGAAGTCTCCAGATGATTCCAACACCCAGCATTCCAAATCTTCCCAGCTGAGGCTCTAAACTTTGTGGAACACAAAGATAAACCATGTGTTCTGAGTCCAATCTTAATTCCTTATACACAGAATCTATAAGTATGATAAAATAATTTTGTTTGGGGGTGGTTTGTTTTATAGTAAATAGATAACTGGATCATCTGCCTACTATAAACCTGTCTTTCAATAAGTAGGGAACCTTTCTACACACACTCCAGCACTTGTTATCTCTCCCCATTAATCGCCCTTTCCTTGTCTTCAGGTATTTGGTGGGGATTATATTGAACCAGCAGATTGCTTTGAGTAGTATGGAGATTTTAATAATATTAATTCTTCCTATCCATGAACATATATATCTTTCCATCTTCTGTATCATTTTCAATTTCTTTCTTCAAAGTCTTACAGTTTTCAGAATACAGGTCTTTCACCTCCTTGGTTAAATTTATTTCTAGGATTTTTTTTTTATTCTTTTTGATGCAATTATAAATGGTATTGTTTCCTAATATATTCTTGTTTTGCTATGATTATGTTAATGATTTATGCATGTATGTGCACAAATGTTATTTATCTGTATTTTTTTTTATTAATGAGCTTGTTACCTAGTTTTGATATCAGAGTAATACTGGCTTATACAATGAGTTAGAAATTGCGCTTTCTCTGTTTTCTGAAACAGTTTGTCAAATCTTGTTATTACTTTTTACTTAATATTTGATTGAATTCATTTTGAAGCCATGTAAGCTTGAGATTTTATTTGTGGGAAGATTTTTAATTACTTATTTTTTTTGTCTGTTATAGATGTATTCAGACTTTCTATTTCCTCTTGAGTCAGTTTTGCTAATTTTTGCTTTTGTAGGAGTTAGTCTATCTTGTCAAAATTGTCCAATTTGTTAAAAATGTTCATTATTTTTCTTAAAATTTTAAAAATTTATTTTGGTCAGTAATGATGTCTTTTCTTGATTCCTGATTTGTACAATTTAAATCGTCATTCTTTTTGTATGATTTATATGACTTCCATATGAGAATATAAAACTTCTTATATAGTATAAGAACTTTCCAACAGTGTTCTTCCTTTTTTTCTGTTGAGGATTTTTGCTATTTTTCAATTATTTTTGCCAATTATTTTTTAAAGAGATTTTAACTAAAAACATTATATTTTGCTGAGTAGTTACCATTTTGGGTGATTGTCATTCTGCTTGCAGATGTAGATTCTCATCTGATATGAAGCACTTCCCTTACATTTTTGCTGTGCTTGTTTTCTGGTGACATATTCCTTTAGCTTTCTATGTCTAAAGTAAGCCTTTCTTTCACCTTCATTTTTTATAAATATTTTTGATAGGTAAAAAATTTTGTGGTTACAGTATTTTTCTTTCAGTTCTTTATTATATTGGTGTTTTTGTTCTTGTTCTTGTTAGATTTTATTTATTTATTTGAGAGACAGAGAGCATGATCTGGGGGGGAAAGGCAGAGGGAGAGGGAGAAGCAGACTCTCACTTGAGCAGGGAGTCCAATATGGGACTGGATCTGAGGACCCTGAGATCATGACCTGAGCGGAAGGCAGATGCTTAACCGACTGTGGCACCCAGGCACTCTTTCAGTTTTTAAAGATGTTGCTCCACTGTCTTTGGCTTCAGTTGTTTCTAGCATTATATTTGCTGTTATTCTCATTTTTCTTCCTCTATATGCAATGTGCTTTCTCCTAATTTAACCATTTTTAAAATGACTTTATCACTAGTTTTAAGTAAGTTAGTTATGAAGTATGTTGGTGTGGTTTTTTTGTGTGTGTGTGTCATTTTGTGTTTTGTTGTTGTTGTTGTTGTTATTTATTATGATTTAGGTTTATGGAGCATCTTGCATCTGTGGGTTTATAACCCTGCTATGTCTTCAATTCACTAATATATTCTCTCCTGTAGTATCTATTTGCCATTTATCAAATTCCACATATTTTTTTTCTCAAACACTGTAGTTTCTATTCTTACAAATTTGATTTATGTGTTTTTATATCTTCCATATTTCTGTTTAGTATACTCATTTTTTCCCTCTAGATTATTGTGTATATGGAATGCAGTTGTAATAACTGTTTTTATGCCCTTGTCTACTAATTTCATCATTTGTGTCATTTCTAGATCTGTTTCATTTTATTTTTTCCCCTTATAAATTGTAATTTATAATTATTTATAATAAATTTATAATTTATTATTATAAATACAATTATAAATAGTAATTCCTATTTCTTTTCATGCCTGGGAATGTTTGGTTGAGTTCCAGAGATGATTAATTTTACCTTTTTGAGGAGTGCCTTTAAAATATTTTGCTGGGACGCCTGGGTGGCTCAGTTGATTAAGCGGCTGCCCTTGGCTCAGGTCATGATCCTAGCATCCTGGGATCGAGTCCCACATCGGGCTCCTTGCTCGGCAGGAAGCCTGCTTTTCCCTCTGCCTGCCACTCTGTCTGCCTATGCTCACTATCTCTGACCAAAAAAAAAAGTAAAATATTTTGTTTCTGTAAAGGTCTTTGATTTTTTTTTTTTTTGAGGATACAGTTAAGTTACTTGGAAACTATTTGATCCTTTTCATTCTTATTCTTAAGATTTGACAAACAAAACCACAGCATGTTTAACATAGAACTTGTTTTTCACAACTACTAAGGAAAAAAAAAAAAAACACTGAATACCCTCTTCAATGACCTATGGATTATGAGGTTTTCTACTCTGATTGATAGGAATAGGAACAGAAACATTATGTGCCCTTTGTGAATTTCAGAGATTGTTTCTCTTATCTCTTTCAGGTGGTTCTTTCAATGACCTTGGATAGCTTCCTCAATCAAATACTGTTTAATCAGTACTCATTACACACCTGAGTCCTCAAGAGGGCCCCTTTTCTATATCCAGAGTTTTTACCCTGTGTAGTTTTCTTTTCTCCCTGTCTCTGCACTGTGAACTCTAGCTACCTTGATCTTTCTGGATTTTGAGTTCTATTTTCTAATGCATGGAGACTACCTGGCTCCACCTGGGTTCCCCTTTCCTGCATTGTTGCTTGGAAACATTCAGACATTAAGCTAGAACGACTGTAGGGCTTAACCTATTTTGTTTCTCATATTAAAGATTGCTATCCTTTATTCCCTGATGTTCAAATATCTTTAGAAACATTTTTAAAAATATATTTTATCTGGTGCCTGAATTGTTTTAGTCATGATGTCTGTCTGGCCCCTTTTGATCCATCTTGGCCAGAAGTGGAAATCTTTCAAAATGTCTTGCTCATTTTTATGAACTTTAAGTTAGTTTTCTCATTATGCCATTATTCTGTTTTTAATCTTGCTGCAACACAGATCTTTATTTTTAATTTGTCTCCTTTGTACAAAACACCAGGATAGACCTTGGAAATACAACATAAATTAAATAAAGATGTTACCTTGAGGGAGTGACAGCCTGAGGGATGGGTATTAAGCATGTATGAACATGAGTAAATGAGTGTGAAATAGAAAGCAAGAAGATCTCTTGATTTGAATCCTAGCAGGACAACTTATTTCCTGTGTAATTTAGAGCAGGTTGCTTAATTTCTTCCAATCTAAATTTCCTCAGATGAAAATGGAAATTATAATAATATACTAAAGCACACAATATCCTATAGTGTTTTGTGAGGACTCAATGAGATAAATTTTATAATGTAACAAACATGGTGTGTCATGCAAATAAATGATTAATGAATATTTACAAAGTACTATGAAATGAAATTAAAGAGAAGTATGGGAATGTATAGTGAGGGGCCCACATTTTGATAGAGTATAGACAAACAGCAAGAAATCAAAGTTTGAGAACCCCAAAGTGAAGGAGATATTCTGGAAAATAAAACTGGAGACCTGTACTTCTTTTCATTCTCACTATGAATATTTTCTTCCAGAACTCTTTTTGGCTCAGATATTTCTTTAATGGTTTTTGACTTAGCAAGGGTATTTCTTTGTAGATTTTAACTACTCTATTTCCATTTCTGAAACAACCATGACATGAAATTATTCACATAGTTAAAAATAAGGACCAGCTGAAGGAAAAGAAAATGTCTAGCCTTAGAACTTTTTTTTTTTTTAAAGATTTTATTTATTTATTTGACAGAGAGAGAGATCACAAGTAGGCAGAGGGGCAGGCAGAGAGAGAGAGAGGGGGAAGCAGGCTCTCTGCTGAGCAGAGAGCCCGATGCAGGTCTCGATCCCAGGACCCTGGGATCATGACCTGAGCTGAAGGCCGAGGCTTTAACCCACTGAGCCACTCAGGCGCCCCTAGCCTTAGAACTTTGCACAATTTGTAAAATGATAACAGCCTGATTCTCCTGGAGGAGACATTAAACTGTACCCTCAGATTCCAACAGAAAATAAATTTTAGAACTTTAGTTAGAGGTATCCATCATGGCACCCAACTGGCATGCATATGCACTATTGTCCAATTATTTCATGAATACAAGTCAGTTTTTCAGAGAGGAAGCCTTGATCCTAAAATCAGGGGCTATATCTGAAATTTCTATGTCTCCCAGGACACTGAATATAGCACTAAACATATTAGATAGAAAATTTCTTTCAATATTTCCCTTGAATTGGCACTCCCTTTCCTTACTTTCATTTTCAAATACCCATATTTGGCTTAAATAGTAATGCCTTGAAAAATCTTCATTTGCCCTCGTTACATAAGACCTGTACCTCCTCAGAATACTGTGGTACATTCTCTTGTTCCTCCCCACTTTCTCTTCACACTTTACTACCTGGAGCAAACTTTATCTACTAGATTGCATGCTTAGTCCTGTTAATACAGGATAATAGTAGTGTTGTTTCATGCTTTCTTATTTGCACAGTTTATTCAGACACATTGTTTTTATTTAATTCTTATAATCTATGGAATAGCAATTTTATTATTTCTCTCTGAAAATCCTATTTAAAATTAATTGTCATTCAAAAAGGCTGCCTTCACACCCAGATACACCTTTATCTAATAAAGTATACACATAGATAATTACCTAGTTTCTCTGAACTTTAGTTTCTTTACTTGTTCAACAAATGATAAATGTGTTTTGTTTAATGGTTGGTCTGTAGTTATACCTAGTAAATTATAGTCATTATTAACAATGGCAACAATAACAGTTAAGTATATTCAACTTGGGTTGTCAATACATCTTAAATCCAGCATCTTGTGTTTGCTTCTTTCCCCCCCCCCACTCCATAATTCTAAATAAGGGAAATAACCAGAAAAAGTGGAACGTATAAAATAATATCCTAATCCTATTTTAATTTCTTATTTGTCTCTGAATGTCTAGTTCAAAGTTTATCTATGGTGTCTTCTACATGTATGTGTCATTTTACATATTAGATTACATCGATATCATTTAAATAATCAGATTAATTGAATTTACTGCCTTCCTTTGATAAAGACAGTATTTTTAATGTACTATCCGAAATCCTTGCACTTTGAATTTTTGTTCTGGCTTCTTGCCACAAAAATATCACCTTCTTAACTAGCCTACATTTTAGACTATAGAATTTGGGAGAAACCAGCAGCCACCGGTAGGGTCAAATCTGTGACACTGAACTTTGAGTATCACATTGTGTCTGAGGCCATTCTCTCAGTGTTAATTGTACTTTCTAGAACCAGCGTGCCCTATTGACTTCAACTCCTTGACAAGCTAATGATAAAGCAAAAGTCTCAGCTTGAGTCTAAGGATTTGTGTCTGAGTCCCTGCTGGTATTTTGCTCATCTGGAAAGCTTCAACATGTAAGATGGTTGTGAGGAAGCACAATATAAATTAAAAGAACTCTCCTTGAGAGGATTTTATATTTTCAGCATTTTTAAAAAAGATTTTCTTTATTTATTTTTTGACAGAGAGGGACACAGAGAGAGAGGGAATAAAAGCAGGGGGAGTGGGAGAGGAACAACTTCCTGTGGAGCAGAGAGCCCGATGTGGGGCGGGATCCCAAGATCCTGGGATCACGACCTGAGCCAAAGGCGAACACTTAATGTCTAAGCCACTCAGATGCTCCTATTTTCAATATTTTTAAGGATCCTCTCAACTTTATTTACATAATTCATAAAACTTTTTTTCTTCAGAAAATTGAAAAGGAACATTTACCCACACAGTATTGCAGGGGTGTAAATGACCATACTTTAAGAGAGAATATTGTGTGTAAAATGACAACATTTTATAAATATAGGTCAGGCCCTTTCATGCCTCTTTTTCAAAAGTTTTGACTTGGGATTCAACTTTAAGAGTTATAAGAGGCAGCATATTTGTAAATTCCTGCTAAGTAAGTTATAATTACAGTCCAGATTCCAATTAGGAAATTTCAGCATTGCTAAGCTGAGGAATGAAGCTTAAAGATACAATTAATATGAGCTTATATTAAAGGCTTTAGTGGAATTAATAAACTCTGTAACAATAGTTTATTACTCAACCTTGAACACAGACAACAGGCTCTTGCTGTCAATAACCAGCAAAGCAGCCTACCTTCTATTTGCTGCTTTTGAATAGTGTTATTTTATCAAATAAAACCCTCTAACCAATGTAATTATAAAGAACTTGGGGATGATTTTAATGGAAAACAATGAAAAAAAGCACTTGGAGTCCCACAGAGTAAAGTTTCCATTTAACCCTCAAACGGGAATAATCCAGCACTGATTCTGAAGGATACAATAGGAAAGAAAGAATAATGGAAAAGACAAAAGAGAGAGGGGAAAAAAAAAAGATGCTTTTCTTAGAAAGACTACGAAGATGTAGAGATACAGGTATGTTAAGAAGACAAGACATAAGACCTCGATTTTGGTTAGAAAGGTAGTCACAATGTATTGGCTACATTGTATACTTGGGCCTCTTCTTATCAATATTGGGATAAATTGGTTGCTACACTGAGGGGACAATTAGTGGTTCCACTCAGTGACTTATTTTTTAACAGAATTTATCCAGTCAGTTCATTGGCATAAAGTCAATCAAAGGTCTTTTTTAAAAGCCCCAGCATCACAATACTTCTGGCACTAATAAAAATATATTTTACTTACCTCTAAAACTGCCTTTCTCTGTGAATATCACATAACAAATGTAGCAGCCCCATTGTTTAATTAGACAGTGTATTTTCTAATTAAATATGGTTATTTTCCACTCTTCCTGTCAAATAACTGTGTTGAACTTCTTGTTGAACTTTTCTTTCCAAAGCACTGAAGATGGAGGAGGAGAAGGAGGAGGCGGAGGATGAAGGGAAGAAAGATCATTTATTCCTTAAGAATTGCATTTGGGGGCGCCTGGGTGGCTCAGTGGGTTAAAGCCTCTGCCTTCGATTCAGGTCGTGATCCCAGGGTCCTGAGATCAAGCACATCGGGCTCTCTGCTCAGCAGGGAGCCTGCTTCCTCCTCTCTCTGCCTGCCTCTCTGCCTACTTTTGATCTCTGTCTGCCAAATAAATAAATAAAATCTTAAAAAAAAAAAAAAAGAATTGCATTTTGAGGGCACCTGGATGGCTAGGTCAGTTAAGGGACTACCTTTGGCTCAGGTCATGATCTTGGGGTCTGGGATTGAGCCCTATCTTGGGCTCCCTCCTCAGCAAGGAGTCTGTTTCTTCCTCTCCCTCTGCCCCTCCCCCTGCCTGTAGTCTCTCTCTTCTCTCTGAGAAATAAATAAAATCCTTATTAAAGATTGCATTTTGGAGAGTAATTGGCTAAGTATGTGAAAAATATTATTTACTTACGAATCCTTTGGAAATAAGGCATTAGACAAAGTAAGCTATAATCAAGTGCTTCTCCCTCCCTCATCTGTCCATGCACAGCCCCCAGTTCTCCATTCAAACACAACAAATATTAAGTTCAAAAGACCTGGGCCAAGAGTATATTTTTTGTCCAAGTTTGGGTTACTTCAAAAGTGGAAACTTAGATAAAGGATAGAGTGAAAGTGGAAATTGAAGAAAACATTGATAGGAGCTGAGAAGTAAGGTAGAGAAGAGACTTCAACCAACAAAGGATAAATCTTCAAGTCCTTTGTAGGCACATGACTGAAGGTCAGTCTCAGTGTGGATAACAAGAACTGACATGTGAGGAACACACAATTCAGAGTTATCCCACCCAAGGAACTGTTTCAGACTGATAATGCAGATACCAGCGTTGGTGGTTTAAACATTAGAAATTTATTTCTCACAGCTCTGGACACTGGAGAGGCCAAGGTTCAGGCAGGATCTTGTTTCTGATGAGAGCTTTCTTCCTAGCTTGAAGTTGGCTCCAGTGTTCCCATATGGTCTTTCTTCTGAGCCCAAGCTGAGAGAGATCTCTGGAGCTCTTCCTCTCTTCACTATAACACCACCGTATTGGATTAGATCCCCACACCCATGACTTCATTTAACCTCTATCACCTCTCCACAGGTTCTGTCTCCAAATATGTCACATTGGCATTTTGGCCTTCAACATATGAATTTTGGAAGGACACAGACATGCAGTCTCTTATCAGGAGCTGAGGAATTTATATATCAATTCCCATCACTTCCAGCACTTCTAGACTACCATATGGGTGAACTAAAGAGCTTTAGCAATTGGAGAAGGAAGTGCGAGCACTAGAAGGGGGGCAGGTATACTGCAGTGGTAAAGAAAAGGGAATATGAATGGGGTGTCAAGAACAGCTGCTTTACTTCCTTAATTATTTCTGAATAGACTCCTGTAATTTCCCCAACTAAATGAAATTAGCCATGTAGTTGAGAACACAGAAATTCTAGACTCACTTCAAATCACCAATGGAAATGTATAACAAGGATCTGTTTTACTGAATCTGTTTTATCATTTTATTTTTCTTAGTATTTGTGTTTTCTTCCAATTGTGTAAAAATGAGACAATAGACACGAACTCTAGAATCAGTTTCAAGTTTTGTTTTTTTATGAAAACATAGAAAATTGTTTTCATTTACTCATATTTTTAAAGTGCATCTTAATTTTTATTACACTTTTATTGCTTTCTGTACTGAATTTCTTAGCACTTATAATAAGAATTGTTGTTTTGAGTTCTGTACTTCAGCATCTTATTCTTAGGTAATACGGTCCTTTGTAGTTATTTATTGTTTGGGAATTTTGTTTATAAATTCACTAGAAGAAATGGTAACTTAGCAATATAAACTTACTTATTCTCCTTCCTGAGACCACACTATACAGTCACAAATGTATGGACACATATCTATGTACACTTTCAACATAAATAGGAAAGCCATTAGCAAATTACACATTTCAAATATTTCAATGAATTTCCAAATGATAAAATGAAGATGAAAGAGTGGTTATGGACATAATATGAATTTGGAAACAAAAGGTTAAATTGCATGGATAAGTTTGTCTCACACACAGAGGGTAATGGCAACAAGAAGGGAATCATTTTTTTTTTTTTAAGGGGATTACTTTTTAATGAAGAATCCCAGAGAGATTCAGCTCTCTGGAGAAGCTGATTGGGAAACATACTTGCAGGAGAAGTTTGGATGAAGTTAGGGATATATATCTTGGATATAATGCAGTAAAGCAAACAAAATAGAATTAAAACTAACGTGGATGTGATCACTGGCTCTGCACGACCCATATTCAAACAATCAAAGTCATCTAAGTATTATATCGACATTGAATCTTCAGAATCAACCTATAGATGTAGAAAAGAAATCACACTTAAGATGATACAAAATACAAGTATTGTCAGACCAGAGAGGATATGAGTTAGAAGTGCAAGGTTGAGAAAAGTACCAGGAGTGGAGGGATGCTGGTAACCTCGTTTCAGAGTGGAGTGTGGAATGGTTTCTGTGATAACAATAAGGAAGAAATACATCCTTTAATACAATCCCGCAATTTATTATCTATAATTCCAAAATCCTAAGAGCTCTGAAAATCAGGAATTTGTTTTCTCTTAAATCAATTGGCTGCAAAAGTTTACCTGATCTTACTCATTTGGTGATAAAATATATCAAGATATGATTAAAATAACATGAAACTATTCATAAATATTGTTTATCACATTTGTTGTGGATATCCATACTTTTTGCTGTAGAAATACAGTAAAAGATTTTAATTGTGGGGTCTTCTCTAGACCATGACAGGGGTGTAATAGAATATACAATATCTGTAAAGTAACACTTTTCTTAAATCTGAAACCTGATTTCCAAAATACATATGACCACATAGGGTTTGAATAAGAGGTGATAGCCAGGCACAGAAAAATAAAGAATTGTATAGGGATCACAAATGCCAAATTTAAGGGGGGAACCTTAGGCGGAAAGACCTCAATATAATGGCAATACTTTAGGGTGCCTGGGTTGCTCAGTGGGTTAAGCCTCTGCCTTCGGCTCAGGTCATGATCTCAGGGTCCTGAGATCGAGCCCCACATTGGACTCTCTGCTCAGCAGGAAGCCTGCTTCCCCTTCTCTTTCTGCCTATCTCTCTGCCTGCTTGTGATCTCTCTCTCTGTGTCAAATAAAATCTTTAAAAAAAAATAATGGCAATACTTTATGAAGCTGAATAGTGGCCACATTCATATTTTTTATATTAATTTACAGTCTTTTTTCCCTTGTAAGTTATAAGTGATAATGATAAAATAGGTAATAGAGATAAAAATGTAGCAAAAGGAAAACGTAAAAATAGTGATAATAGCCATATTGGCAGTGCATGGAAAGAAGAAATGAGAAAATAATTTAAATGTACTAAGTTCTTTTGGTCACACCAGGAAGACAATAGACAATAAATATATTTTCATAAGTTAAAGAATAGTTGTACATGCATATTATTTAGAGATATGGAGGTAGTTCATATAATAACAAAATTAAGTCATTGCCTTTAGAAATTAGGATTGGGAATGGGTGAGCGGTGTTGCTTTTAATCATGCCTATATGCTACTTTGATGGTAACTTTATTTGTTTTGTTTTATTTTATTTTATAATTTAATATTATTTTTTTCAGTGTACCAATATTCGTTGTTTATGCACCACACATGCAATATGTGCCGTCCATAATACCCACCATCAGGCTCACCCATTCCTTCACCCTCTTCCCTCCAAAACCCTCAGTTTGTTTCTCATAGTCTACAGTCTTTCATGCTTCATGTCCCTCTCCAATTTATCCCAATTCACTTTTCCTTTCCTTCTTCTAAGGTCCTTTATGTTATTCCTTACGCTCCACAAGTAAGTGAAAGCATATGATAATTGACCTTCTTTGCTTGATTTATTTCACTCAGCATAATCTCCTCCAGTTCAATCCATGTTGATATAAAAGTTGGATATTCATCCTTTCTTGATGGAGACATAATACTCCATTGTATATGTGGACCATATCTTCTTTATCCATTCGTCCATTGAAGAGCATCTTGGTTCTTTCCAGAGTTTAATGACTGTGGCCATTGCTGCTATGAACATTGGGGTACAGATGGCCCTTCTTTTCACTACATCTGTATCTTTGGTGCAAACACCAGTAGTGCAATTTCAGGGTCATAGGGTAGCTCTATTTTTAATTCCCTAAGGAATCTCCACACTGTTTTGCAAAGTTGTTGCACCAACTTGCATTCCCACCAATAGTGTAAGAGGGTTCTCCTTTCTCCACATCCTCTCCAACACTTGTTGTTTCCTGTCCTGTTATTTTGGCTATTCTAACTGGTATAAGGTGGTATCTCAATGTGGTTTTGATTTGAATATCTCTGATGGCTAATGATGATGAACATTTTTTCATGTGTCTGTTAGTCATTTGTATGTCTTCTTTGGAGAAGTGTTTACCCATTCTTCTGCCCATTTTTTGTCATGATTATCTGTTTAGGGGTATTGAGTTTGAGGAGTTCTTTATAGATCTTGAATATCAGCCCTTTGTAGTGTCATTTGCCAATATCTTCTCCAATTCTGTGGGTTGCCTCTTTGTTTTGTTGAGTGTTTCCTTTGCTGTGCAGAAGCTTTTGATCTTGGTGAAGTCCTAAAAGTTCATTTTCACTTTTGTTTCCTTTGCCTTTGGAGAAGTGTCTTGAAAGAATTTGCTGTGGCCAATTCAAAGAGATTACTGCCTATGTTCTCCTCTAGGACTTTGATAGATTCCTGCCTCACACTGAGGTCTTTCATCCATTTTGAGTTTATCTTTGATGGTAAATTTAAAAATCAATGAACATTGATGCATTTCAAAGAGATCACATGGGTGAAAAACTTCAGTTTTTGCTGTTTTTGTAAAATGCAGTTCTGCTCTTTTATAATAAAATGGAATTTATTAGAGAGTCATAATTTCAGGAAGATTATTATTGTAGAAATAAAACGTAGTGAATATTAAATTGCTATACAACCTGTGCATCCATATATATACATATATATGTGTGTGGGTGTATATATATGTGTGTGTGGTGTGTGTGTGTGTGTCTATTTACAAATAAAAGACAAACCGTTCCCCTTTAATAAAATATAAACTCCTTCAATCTACTCTTCAATATTTTCTAGGAAACTTAGATGCATACCACTAAATATTACTACAAAAATACATATATAAATATTACCATAAAGCCTATTGGTGATGGGTACATCTTTCTGATTGTTATTCGTGTCCTTTTCTTTCATCATCAGAAATCATCCAGCTTCTTCCAAATCATCACTTCCAGGATTTGTTGATCTCTCACTCAGAAATCCTTCTGGAATTATCACTAATTTGACATTTATGTTTCAGGGACCCTCTATGTTGTACTTTCAGGAAGGACTTATAAACAAAATTGGTTATCATACCATTCTGCATTGTACCCTTGGACACATCCTGGTATTTTTCTCCTTTATGCTATGTCACTTAAAAATATGTACTGACCTAGAATATCTATTTCCCTCCATTCTTGGTGTCCCAAAACTCTAAGGCCCAGGTCAGATGACATTTTTCTCACAATGCTTTTCTTGACCACACTAAAAAATTTGTTTGGAGGTTTGTTAAAATTTAAAATGAGAGAAGAAAATCTGATTTGGTCTCTGAGGTCCATGCCTGGAAGTACTCCCAATTACATAAGTGTCAGATGACAGTTATGAGGTATCATTTATTGGCTGATTCATTCATTCATTCATTCAACAAATATCTCAGAGCAACTATTATGTGCCAGGAGTAACACTATTTCACTTTCCAGGTTTCTTCTAAGAAAAGTAGAATATGCCTCACGGTGGAAACAGCCAAACATTTTGATGAGGGTCAGATCACAGAACCATAAAAATAGTAAATATTTAAGCTTTTTAAATCTATTTTATTTATTTATTGAGAGAGAGAGAGAGAGTGAACATGGGTGGGGGCAGGGATGGAGAAGCAGACTCCCCACTGAGCAGGGAGCCTGAGGTGGGGCTCTATCCCTGGACCCATGAGATCATGACCTGAGCTAAAGGCAGCTACTTAACTGACTGAGCCACTCAGGTGCCCATAAATATTTTAGTTTTAACTAAAATTAAATTTCACTTTTAACTAAAACATATTTTAACTATGATGTAATAGAAGATGAGGTGTAGTTCATTGAAGGTTTCAAGATCTCAGAAAAAAGGAAGACAGTCCTGCACTTGGGTCATGAGGCATAGATTTGCCCTTTCTTAATCAATTCTTTCCTTGTCTGGAGAATATTTTATTTTATATAAAAACTATTCTCTTAAATGTTTCAGTGTATAATACAGTATTTTTAACTACAGATGCAATATTGTATAGTAAATCTCTAGAATTTAATCATCTTGCATAATTGAACTCTTACACTCATGGAATGTACTCTGAGTTTGAACAAAAGTTTATGGCATCAAAAAGGTTAATTACTAAAAACAAATGGCAGTTTTAGTGTTCTGGAAATATTTCTTGCTAGTTGTGAACACCATAGAAAAACACATTTTTCTTTACCCATGAATTATACAATGGCTAGTACTATCTATGATTATCTCTGTGTCTCTTATAGTATTTGTGTGGGAACATTACACTGTACATGTTAGGTGCTCTTTCTTAATAGAAGGAGAAAAAAGAAATAAAATATTCCTCTTCTGTATCTTGATTTCCAAACCCGACACTTCTATAACTTGACATTCCAATCCTAACTCTAATTCCTATAATCACTCATTATAATAGGAATACTGATAAAGAAAATTTGAAATTATTATAAATGATTTTAAAATAATATAATTAAGAGATATAGTCTTTTTTTGGAGGGCATAGCACTCTAATTCAGCTTTTCCTTTTCCTCTGTGAATAACTTATGTATTTGACCTCTTCAATATTTAAAGAATGACAACAATGTTCTTGTTTTTTAATGGAAGTATATCTGAACAAATTTGTGGCTATATTTTCATGAGTGAGAAACAAAAGACTATATGTAAACATATTCCTTGTTTTAGTTTATTTTTGCAAATGCCTTCATTTTAACGCTGTGAATACAAGAATATGCCTAATCTTAACATTAGTCTTCACATTACCATACATAGATAGATAACAGGTAAATAGATGATAGGTAGATAGATTGATACATAAAGAGATAAGAGATACATGGAAAGAAGGAAGGAAGGAAGGTAAGCAGGCAGGAAGGAAAAGGAATAGAAGGAAGGAACTAATGGCCATCATTCAATCACTCTATCATTTCCATGGTTCCTTACTTAAATTTTAGTACTTAATTGTCCCCATGTCTCAGCCTTCCTTTAATGTTTTCAAACAGTTCTTAAAGTATTTCGATTTTTTCTTCCCCATTTTGTTATTTCATACACAGGATATTATCTAATCCTAATTTTCTCCTGGTTGGGTATCAGAACAGTCACCTCTTGAATAAATCCATTTCTTTTCCTAATATTGCTAATCTAGAGCAATTTCTCATTTTTTCCAAAATTTTAAAATCTCAATGCCTTCATACCTCATTTTTGAGGAGCACTTGAAATAATTATTTTAATGGAAGAAGCCATATAAAGTAAAATCTCATGATAATTATGTATCTATAATTTTGTGTTAAATTTACTCCTATATGTACAGTTCTATATAATTACCGAAGTGTACAAAGTGCAGATAGATTATCATGTAGCATCTGATGGCTGCCCTTATGCTGCAAAGTGTGTTTTCAGAAATAATTTCCTGCCACATTCCTGACTGTATTTGCAGCCTGAGTTGATCCCCTTCCCTGCTGTTTTCTGATCTGCCCCTGGGTTACGAACAGCCCCAACAGACAGACTGGCTCATGCTACCTGCTGCTCAGACACAGATTAACTCACTACCAGCCATATGGGCTAGCGACTTCGTAAATTCCTCTCCTTTTGCTTTTGGCTCTTAGGAAAGCTAATGGACAGTTTTCTGGTGGAGAGAAAAACAACCTGGTGGCGTGCAGGCTGGGCAGTAATCACCTGCGTCCCGCACAACTGGCACCTCCATCTGCCTTTCAGCAGCTATTTGTGTGAAGGGAACAGATTACTGCTTTCGGTGCTACTCCCGCCCTGTTGGCCATGGCCATTTGCCTTAATTAGAAAGTCAAATGATTAAACACCTAATTCATATTTATATTATTTACGATAATTACTGGTTGCATATATGGTTTAAAAGGGTCTCAAAGTGTTTCTAGAGCTAAAAGAAATATAAATTATTTTGATCTATTGGCAAGTGTATTCAAACATCTATGCTGATTTTTATAAATGTAAATATAAGTTCGAACAAACCATGTAATGAAGTTGGAAGAGGAGAGTCTGTTAAGTTTTCTGGTCTGGGTTCATCATGACTTAGCTTCCTTTCTGCGCCTTACTCCCCTCTGAAATATCTGAGTTGGTGAAAGTAAACTGTAGTAAAGCATAATCATGAAACATAGTCATTTCAGCTTAAATACCATTGTTAAATATTGGCTTTTTGGAACTCCAAAACAAAGGTTAACAAAAAATCTATTCTAAATCTAAAAAATATTAAGTATTTTTCACTAGCAAGAGATTAATAACATGATCATAATGTTAATAAATCCAAGTGGTTTGCATTGCATCAGTCTTCAACTGATCTTGATCTCTGTTCCCCCAAATTAGCCTTTTGTTGGTTTTACAGATAGAATAATAGAAATCAAAGAACTGGCTTTAGAGTAATAACTGATTAAAAATCTTTTATTTCATAAAAAAATTTTCCTCAGGTAGAGGTATAACTTTCTCAATCTTTTGATGACATAGTATGTTATAAACTTAGATATTTAATTTTTAGTGTTTTGTGAGGGTGATAATCTGAAAGTGATATAAATAAATTATTTCTAATAGTTAACCTTTCATTAAATCTCTCTTTTCCTCTACTCTCAAGAATTCCATGAACGAAGTTTTTTAAAAAGATGAATATTCTGTTATGTTACTAAAATAATCTGTCAGCTTGAATGCTTTTTACATGAACATATATAAAACTGTTTAAAATTATTTTTAAAGTTTATTTTGTCTTTTATTTGAATAATGCTGCCTATTAAGACTTTGTAGAAGTACCATTAATGTTAATTTGATACTGATTTCCATAGGCAAAACTAATATTATAATATCTATAATTTATTTGTTATATAATGCATATGATTTTACCTATGTTATATGTTGTATGATGTTTGTTAAATTATATGCATGGTGTGTCTAAATGTGTGTGTGTATAACAGTGCATTTTTGGCCAGTACACAGTCCTTCAAAAAGAGTGGTATATACTCAAAATCAATCATGCATTGTGTCTAATGAAAATGTATTTTGCTATTCTCTCTACTCTTTATTTTTAAATATTTAATAAAGATGGGAAGCACATCTTAATTGACTTTGTATACCAATGTCTATTGGAACATTGGGTTATTAATTACAATTATAAATCTTTAATTGTTGTATGATTGAATGGGAGCAACCAAGAACAAAGGACACTTTAGGGTCATCTTATTATAATATGAGGAATTATTACACTTGCCTAGTACATTAGAATTTAGAACAAGTGAATTAATTAGTGAGAGAATAAATGAACTGAAAATACTTATTAAAGATGGACCACAGTGAATTTTATGAACAGTAATCCAAGCTAAAATTTATTGGGTCTGTATTTATTTTAAACTATATACGATATTTTCACTAAATTGCAAGGAGATGTCATTGGTTAAAATTTGAAATTGACTACTGACTATATATTAAGAAATATTGATATTAAAAAATAATCTACAACTTTTCTGTGTGTGTGTGTGTTTGTGTGTGTGTGTGTGTATCTTTGAAAAGGCAAGCACAGGTTCCAAAGGCATCACTTAAGCCAAGTCACCAATTCTGGACTTAATATCTAACCTAAATGCATTTTCAACCTCCTGCGAAAAAACTAGTCAGTTAGGAATTTTCTGATCAAGCTCAATTAGGTCATCTGTCACAGGGACCCTCTCTACCACCCAAAGGAAGACAAGGTAATTTGCAAAAAAGATCCCTGCTCTTTCCTATAGGGAAGGTGACCTTGCCTGGAGCAAGCCTTTGTTTCTTTTGCTCATAACTTCTTGCCCCATCTTCCTTCCCATAAAAACCTTCCATTTTGTACAATTCCTTGGAGCTCCCGTCTACTTGTTGGATGGAATGTTTCTCAATTCATGAGCCACTTAATAAAAACCAAATAAATATGCATATATATATTAAATAATAAAATTGTAATATACATATAATCTCCTACTGGTTCTGTTTTTCTAGAGAATTCTGACTCATGAGAACTTATAATTACCCCAAGGCTGGAATGACCAGCCTCGTGTTAATTCTGAGAAAAGGAGAATGAGCTTTTTTAAATTCAGTTTGTTTTTTTTTTTTAAGATTTTATTTATTTATTTGTCAGAGAGAGAGAGAGAGCAAAAGCAGGGTGAGAGGTAGGCAGAGGGAGAAGAAGGCAGAGAGATAGGCTCCCTACTGAGCAAGGAGCCCAATGTGGGAATTGATCCCAGGACCCTGGGATCATGACCTGAGCTAAAGGCAAATGCTTAACTGACTGAGTCACCCAGATGTCCCCACTTTTTGTTTTCTGTCTAAAAACTGTTAAGTGATGGAGTGCCTGGGGAGTGCATTTGGTTAAGAGTCGGACCCTTGGTTTCTACTCAAGGGTTGTGGTCTCAGGATCCTGAAATCCAGCCCCTGTGTCTGGCTCTGTGCTCAGCATGGAATCTGCTTAACAGTCTCTGCCTCTCCTGTTCTTGCTCTCTCTCTTTCATAAGTTTTTTTTTCTTTCTTTTTTAAAGATTTATTTATTTATTTGACACAGAGAGATCACAAGTAGGCACAGAGGCAGGCAGAGAGGCAGGGAAGCAGGCTTCTTGCCGAGCAGAGAGCCTGATGGGGGCTTGATCCTCGGACCCTGAGACCATCTCCTGAGCTGAAGGCAGAGGTTTAACCCTCTGAGCCACCCAGGTGCCTCTCTCTCTTTCAAATAAAATAAATAAATCTTTAAAAAAATTAAAAAAACAAAACTAAAAATTGTTAGTGATCTACTGCTTAAACTTAGCCAGTTTATTGGTTCTCAAGATATTTTTACTTTGCTTTATTGATTAATACCTTAGGTCAAAAAACACTGCATTTTCTGGTTTAAATAAGAAGCTCAGATCACTTTCTGTTTGGAAATCTTTCGTCACTTTCCAGGAGATTTTTCTGATAGCAGCCATCACGTTCTTACTTTTGCAAGCAGCTTGCTAAGGAGCTGGTTACCCTAACAGCTTGCCCTGGAGCACACTACTATAAGCTTCATAAGCTGTCTCACTTGCATCTTTTGTGCCCCTTTGTGCATGGACTTTCACAAAATTAATACCAGAGAATTTGTAGTAGCTAAAAGCTAGACTTCATTCTTGTGTGTCAGAAAAAAAAAAAAAAAAAGAAAAGAAAAGAAAAAGAAAAAAGAAAAAAAGAAAGAAAAAGAAAAAAGCCAGATAACAAAAATAGAGGACTTAAATGTTTGTTCTTAATAAGTACTCAAAAGAAAAGAAAAAAAATAGTGCTCAGAAATATTCAATAGAGGAGTATGAATAAAGTCATAAAAAGGTAAATATTTTTATCTGGCCAAAAAAGATTCCCTCTTTCAACCCATCTTTGCTGTGATAAAAGAGCTCTTAAGTAAATAAATCCTTAACTTGAGCTTCAAACATTTATGTGGGAAGCTATGGATGGAAGGAAGGAAGACAGATCACAGAAAATCATATAATACAAGACTTTCATGATTAAAGAGAATACTATAATGAAAGGCTGTCAGTTCAGCTTGGGGTACTGGATGGGTTGATAGTGTCCATGGGTAGATTGGGCTTGCTACTGGGGTCTCTAGTAGATGAGGTTGCTGACTGCTCTGAAGGGGCCTTCAGCTCTATCTTGCAGTAGGGTGGAGCTAGGGACTGTGCTCTGCATTCCCAAAAGGCCACTACCCAGCCTCTCTCAGTGGGTGGAGCTGCAGGTGATGCTTCATGATGGGTGGAGTCACTGGCTCTGCTCTTCAACTGAGGAACCCAGCCAGTGACTTCACCCATCCTGAAGAGACAATAGACTTTGTTCAGCAACTGAACAAGACCATAGCCTGGGTTCTGATACTGGGCAGGATGGTAGGCTGGGCTCTGAGGCTACCCAGGGTCATGATTCAAGCTATTTGCTAATGCAAGGCCAGAGGCTATACTTAACAGTTGGCTAGGGCTGCTGGCTTGGCTTTTTGCCCAGCTGGGGCTTTAGGATGGGTTCTATGGCTGCCTGTGTTCTCTGGCCAGGCTTTCTGGTTGGGAAGGACTAAAGACTATACTGAAGAGTTAAATGGAGGGGCAAATTTGCTTCCCTACCCAGGTAAGCCATGGTACAGTCTCCATGGCTAATTCAGCTTGTTAGCTGAAGACACAAATAAGATAGTACTATCAATCTTGCTGTCTGGCCAGATGGGATCAGCAGTTTGACTCTGAAGATGGGCAGATTCACTCTTGGGAACTGCTGCTATAAGCAGGAATGGATTAGGCCAAGATCTGAGCCCTGGATGTTATAAGCCCATCTCCCTTCTCCATCTCTATCTGATCCCCACTGGTCAAATCCCACAGATTCCCTAATCCACATGGAGTAAGACCTGATTGGCCTTCATGGAAAGCATCCCACAATTCTGGGGGAACTGGTTGTCCACTCTGGGCTCTCTTATCCCTTTGGATAAACCAGAGTTTTCAGAGGGGCTTCTTGGTCAGTCCTACGCTGGCCTGGGGATGAGGGGAGTGATACGATCAGAGTATAGCCACTTCTCTAACCCTTCTAATATCGTCCTTCCCTGTCCTTGTGACCCAAAAAATGCTTCAGCTTCTTCTCCAGTTTCTGGGATCTTCATAGTGGTGACTTATCTATGAGCGGTTGTTAGTTAGTCTTAGAGGGACTGAAGTCAGAGACCTATGTTGTCATCTTGATGATGTCACTCATCTTCCTAGAATTTATATGTGATTAATCATTTATATGAAGCATTACAGTTTCACAGAGCTATTTTCTGAAGAAGAACTATGAAAAATGAATAATAGGTAGCCTGGATGTTGTTTCCTTGCTATTAATCTCCACATTGTACTGGCTACTGATGAAGTAAAGTAAGGCATTGTTTGGATTGATATACCCTCCTATTACTGAATATGGTACTGATTTTAAGAACAAGAGAAGTGTCTACAATTCTATCCTGAGTGAGACCGACATCCCAAGAGTAAATAGTGGTGATCGTGGATCAATATTTAGCTATCTTCTTTTCTTAATTAAGGCAAACACTCTGCTATAATTATATAAAAATATTTCTGTACCCAGAACTAGCTGCTAAAAATAAGTTAGAGAAAAAATGTTCTATTTCACTGTAAAACTTAAAGTAAAATTCTTTTTAGTCATTTCTGGATGGGCTGCTAATCAACAAAGAAGTTCCTTAATTTTACTTTATTAAGAAGTTTTTAAGTTTTTATTTAAACTTCTCCATGCAATTAACAAGGAATAATGCAGAATTCATTCTTTTCAAGTACACATTAAACATTCATCATGATAGACAAAACAAACCAAACAAAAAACAATCAAACAAAAATCAATACATTTAAAAGGGTATGTTCTCCAATCAAAATTAAATTAGTTTAGAATCAACAAAAGAAAAATATTAAATAAAAAAATCCTCCAGCTTAAAAATTAGAAAATATATTTGCAACTGAATGAAAATGAAAATAACCTAGCAAAAAAAAGAAAGAAAGAAAGTGATCTCAGTTTCCACCTTAAGCAGTTGAAGACCTAATTAAACTGAAAGTAAATCGAAGAAGAAAAAATAATAAAGATAATAGTAGAAATTATTCAAAGAGAACATGGAAAAAAATCAATCAAATAAAGTCTGGTTTGTTTTTAAAGAGATACGAAATTGACATATGTTTAGGGAGACTGATAAGGAAACTAGAGAAGCTCAGGTTACCAATACTAGGAATGGCTGATGTATATCACTATAGATTCTCAGACATGAGGATACCAAGAGAACATTATGAACATCTTTATGTCAGTAGATTTGACAACTACAATGGACTGAATATTTGTGTCCCCCCAGATTCATATGTTGAAATTCTCATTCCCCAATGTGACCATATTAGGAAGTGGGTCTTTTAGGTGGTGGTCACGTTCAACCACTTTGAGCCCTTATGAATGGAATTATTGACTTTATGAGAGGGAACCCAGAGAGCTCTTACCTTCTTTTTCCATCACGTGAGGTAAGAAGATCATAGCCTAAACTCTGAAGAGGTCTCTCGTCAAAACCCAACCATGCTGGCACTCTGATCTCAGACTTTCTAGAACTGTGAGAAATAAGTGTATATATGTTTATCAACTATCCAGGCTGGGGTAATTTGTCTTAGGAACCTGACTTGACAAAGATAACAACTTAAATGAAATAGACAAATTCCTCAAATATATGTATGTGTGTGTGTGTGTGTGTGTGTGTGTGTGTATACATATAAATATATATATAAAACATAAAAAGGTTTAGAAAACCTATATGGTTAAAGAATTAAAGAAACTCGGTTCATAATAAAAAATATAAATATATTTCAGGCCCAAATCGCATCATTGGTGAATTCTATTAATCTTTCAGGGTAGGAATAATACAAATCCTTTACAAATTCTTTCAGGAAATGGGGGAGGAATGGAAATATTCCAAGTCATCTTATGATACTAAAATGAGACAAAAACATTATCAGAAAACTATAAACTGATATCCTAGAATAAATAAACAAGATAACTGAAGTTTAATCCAAAAATGCAGACCTGGTTTAACATTCAGAAATAAATCAATGCTATTTAAATAGTGACAGAAAAGAAGGAAGAAAAAACATAGACTCATCTCAATATATGCAAGTGTATACTCCTGTATTTCCAGTAGAACTACTAAATTATACAACAAATTTGGAAAATAGTTTGGTAATCACTTATTAAGTGAGAAATACACAAACTGGGGGGTGCCTGGGTGGCTCAGTTGGTTAAGTATCCGACTCTTGATTTTGACTTAAGTGTGATCTCAGTCATGAGATGAGCCCTGCACTGGGTGTGGGGCCTGCTTTCCTCTTTCCCTTTCTCTCTGCCCTTCCCTCACCGCCTGCTGGTGTGTGTGTGAGCCAGAGCACACTATCTCTCAAAAAAACCAAAAAAAAGAAAAGAAAAGAAAAGAAAAGATACACATAGTGTATAACCTAGCAATTCCTTTCCTCTGTTTTCACCCCAAAAAAGACTTAATAAGTTCCCTCAAAGACCCACACAAATGTACATGGCAACTTTATTTAATAGCCAAAATTGGGAATGACCACGTATTAGAAGCCAAGTCATCAGCTAAGCAAATTTAGTATATACATAATGGAATAGTGCTCACCGTGAAAACAAATGAACAATGAACTATTACTACATGGAACCACATGCAGGAATCACAAAACATTATGTTTAGAAAAATAGCCAGGCACAGAGTATATACTGGATAATTCTATTCATATGTACTCCTAGAAAATATAAAACTAAACTATTGTGATCAAAAGTAGATCAATGGTTATTTCGGGTTTGCAGTGAGGGTCGACTACAAAGCAGCAGGAAAAAAACTGTTTAGGATGTTGCAAATATGATATATCTTGCTTGTGATGGAATGTATACCAAAGATGCATATATTTGCCCAAACTCTACCCTTAAAATGGTTCTTTTTAAATTTTATCTTAATAAAATTTATTTTAAAGAACAACCTCTAGAAAGCTCTTTGAGGATTTTTAGTGTCCAAAGCTTCATGGTCAAGGTTGTACATGGCTCCTCCCTTTCCACAGTATAATAAAGCTCTTCTCATTCAGGTGCCAAACAGCCCAGCTAGTTCTCCACCCAGGGAGCTGAGCTCTTAATGAAACAAAGGCTAAAAGGTGAGCCCAAACTGCCCCACAACTGCTTACTCTGGGGAAAAAAGGCACCAATATCCCTCCAGAGGTAATCCTCTTAAAGATGTAAATTCACAGGAAACATTTTTTAAAGCCCCTTCACTGCTCAGGCATTCTTGTAGTGTCTACTTTTTTTTTCTTATTCTGAGGTTTTGTTTTGTTTTTAATCCTTCTCAGTATGATGATAGATTTATAGGCTGGTAGGGCGGGAAAGTAGCTAGATTAATGAATTAGTTCATTCAGTACTTAACAAACTTGATCAAGCCTGGAACACTGTGTGGTCAAAGAGTATTAAATGGACAAATGAGGCTCCTAAGAGATGAAAACAATGCAAAGTGGAAGTAAACCTGGTGCCCTATCTTAATATCACTCTTTCTTCTTCAACTCTCTTTAAACCAACTTTCAAAGCATAGGGACCTGGAAAAGAAAGGGTTCTTTGTAAAGCGTTGGTGCTCAAACGAGAATATTTGCATGAGGAGATGGTGATTTGGGCTATGTCAGAATTGGTGTAGCAGAAAGACAACAGGGTTTTATGCTATATTAAACCAGTTTTTTAGGAAGGAGGAAAAATATTTTTTCCTTTACCCTTCTAGATTCTTGACTGAAATCCCTCTGTAATAAAAGATAGATTCACAGGAGAAAAACAGAAGTTTAATAAAATGTATACAGGGGAGATACCCAGGAAAACTGAATAGCTGCCAGAAATGGCCCAAGGCACACCTTAAATAACATCTCCAGCTAAGGACAAAGAAGATGTTGGAGGTGGGTATTCAGTTGCAGAAGGTTAAGGGGAAAAGCACAGTAACAAGGGTAAGGTTGTTAGGAAGACCGAAGACCTTGCCTTCTTCATTGGTAAGTTTCTAGAGATTTAGAATCATCTTTCTCTTCCTGGTACAGAGATAGACACACCCTCCTTGTTATTTTTATTTATTTATTTTTAAATTTTATTTATTGATTTGACACAGAGAGAGTTCATAAGCAGGGGGAGCAGCAGGCAGAGGGAGAGGGAAAGCAGGCTCCCCACTGAACAGGAATCCTGATGCAGGGCTCTGTTTCAGGACCCTGGGATCATGACTGGAGTCAAAAGCAGCTGCTTAACTGAGCCACCCAGGTGCCCTGAGATACCTCCTTTCAAACACGAATGTCTATATCATGATACACTGGCCATGGGGCACTTTTGTCTATTTATCTCACAGTTTTTCATTTGCAAAAAAAAAAAAAACTCTATGGTAGGAGCTGTACCCAAAGAATATCTGCTCCACCCTGACAGAATTTAAGCTTTGAACTAATGCTATAAAAAGATAGGACTTTGGTGGGGGAAGGGGACGATCATGAGGAGGCATATGCTTACCTTTCATGTAAGATGAACATTAACAATTTATAACCAGAGGGTAAATTGTAGTCCACAAATTTGCATCCACAAAATTGCGTCTACAAATTATTTGATATTGCTCCTTTCGAAGGGCAAAGTTCAACCCATTCCTCTTGAGTGTCAGCTGGATTTAATGACTCATTTCTTACTAATAACATGTGGCAGAAGTGATGGTGTATAAGTTAGGTCATTAAAGACATTGTGAAGTCAGCTTCTCTCTTAGATGGCTCATACTGGGGGAAGTCAACGCTCATACTGTGAGCACTGAGACTGCCCTATGGGACGGACTTCATGGTGAACTGAGGCCTCTGCCCAACAGCCAGCAAGAAGGTGAGACTACTTTTCATAGTCACATGAATGAGCACTAAATGGATCCTGTAGCCCTAGTCAGATCTTCAGATAATTACAATAGTGGCCTACATCCATTTTGCAACTTCATGAGAGACCTCTTGCCAAAAAGCACTTCCAAATTTCTGACTCACAGAAACTATGATATAGTAAATGTTTGCTGTTGTTTTTAAGATTTTATTTATTTATTTGACACACAGAGAGAGAGAGAGATCACAAGTAGGCAGAGCAACAGGCAGAGAGAGAGAGAAGGAAGCAGGCTCCCTGCTGAGCAGAGAGCCCGATGGGGGGCTCGATCCCATGACCCTGAGATCATGACCTGAGCCAAAGACAGAGGCTTAACCCACTGAGCCACCCAGGTGCCCCAAATGTTTGTTGTTTTAATCCATTAAGTTTTGGAGCAACGTGTTACGCAGTGGTAGATAACTAACAATACCATTCATAACCTAGAAGAGTGATGCTTTAGTTTAATAGTGTGCAAAGTTTGAGGAGTTTATAATTAGCAAGAGGAAGGAGAGAGTACTAATATTCTTTCAGTGCCAAACTTTTACACAAATTAAGTAAAATGTTTTAGTAAATAAAAGCCACATTTTCCTAACTTGAATTATTACCAAATTCATATCCATCTGGCACTCAAAATTGTTTGAACTTCTTCAACGCAATCATGGAAAATCAAGGGTTTAAACTCAGGTATCATATACCTAATTAACACATTCAAAAAAGAAAACAAACAAACAAATTCATAAAAAAATGCCACAGGTCTTGAAGATATTTTGGGGCAGAAGACAATTTACCTTCTACATATTTAATTAAACCAAAGAGGAGATTATGAATTTTCAATTATTATCTTAGTATTCATTTCCAAATGATACATTTCACCATTTTCAGCATGATTTTGAAATGCCACAAATTAAAGTAAAATGTTGAAATCTCTGATTCTTTTTAGAATTTATGTACCACCAACATCCAAAGAACTTATCCAATTAAAAAGAAGAAAAATTAATGATAAATTGTGAAACAGAAGGATTATATGAAAAAAAAAGTAAGAACTTTTTAATGAAATTATTAAGCACCTGAAATGACTTTTGTATGATTAATCTTTAATTACTGGGAACTGAAGGACAAAAAAAAGAAAACCATTTTAATATTTTTCTTGTCAGATAGAGAAGGAAAGGTAAGGCCTTCATCGTAATAAATGTGTTTTTCTTATAACAAATACAAACTAGAATATATCTAAAGATCTCTTGTATATGGGATGGAATGAGTAATGGCTTTTTTGTCCTATGCAGGAGCTGAATTGAAAGAATAATTCTGATCCAAACCATCTGTATAGGCTGAAGGGGCAAAGACATTTTTCCCCCTAGGGATTGAGATCAAGGGGCCTAAACGGTTCAGTTCCAATTCTAATTGTTTTACAGTATAGGAATGAAACTTGGAGTCTGCAGACATATTAGCATAGCCATTTGTTCATCTGCCTGAAACAGCAGGTGTCGTATGCAAACCCTCACAGGTGCTGTATTAGCTGTCAGTTCACAGCAGAATTATCCATCACGTGATTGTTGCGCTGATAGTCCGTGTGATTGCTTCAATTAAAGTTTGAGTCTGTGCATTTGAGGGAAATAAAATTATCACTCTCTCTTTTTAAGAAAGATTTCTTATTTATCTGAGAGAGAGAGAGAGAGAGCAAGTGGGAGGGACAAATGGAGAGAGAGAATCTCAAGCAGACTCCACCCTGAGTGGAGAACCTAACATGAGGCTTGATCTCACAACCCTGAGATCATGACCTGAGCTGAAACCAAGAGTCAATTGCTTAACTGACTGCACCACCCAGGAACCCCATCACTCTCTTTTAAATTTTAAGAGAAAGATTTGCATTCTCACAGTAGTAAAATGGTTCTCCTTGTTTTCATTACTCAATGATGCCATAATATCTTTTAAAATACTTTAGACCATAAAGATTATATTGAAAAATAGCATATATGACCTGTATGTGTTTTGTGTGTGTGCGCACCCGTGTGTACATGTACTTGAGTTCATGAGTGTGTGTCTGTATTCCAAATCCACCTAACATGTTATTCTATTTTATGAAACTAAAGTCCAGAGTATAATTTTCCCCAGAGTATAGGTTTGGGAAAAAGAAAACTATGAAGAATGGCTAATTTATTAGCAAATCAGAATATGTGGAGAGAAAACAAGTACTCTTTCCCCAGTCCCCATAGCTCATAGCCCTAGAGAACAAGATATAGGTCCTCCAGTAACAGTTTATAAGAGACTCTTCCCACTGAGATTCTCTTCTAAACTACATACATACAGATATACAATGTATAGATGTAGTATCCAGGAGTTATTAATGCTTTTTATATGTAGACACAGTCTTAAAACTTTAATGTGTGTTTATTCATTTCATGTCTATAACATTCCCATGAGGAAGATATTATTATCTGCATATTTACCTATGAGGAAACAGGAGCACATGAAGTTTAAGTAAGTTATCCAAGATCATTACACCTAGTGAGTGACAGAGCCAGGCTTTTTTCATCTTTAATCTACTACATCATATTGCATACTTTTTGTAGAACATGCTATACTTTATACCATAATAATATTTTATATTTTTTCTTCATAATTTAAAATAGCAGGGATTCTGGGGAAATAGTCGTAATAAGTCTACCAAGATTATCTCCAGTTTGAGTTCAGTTTTTAAGAACACACATATATACACTCATAAAAATTTCATGTCTTGGGGCACCTGGATGGCTCAGTGGGTTAAGTGTCTGCCTTTGGCTCAGGTCATGATCTCAGGGTCCTCGGATCAGCCCCACATTGGGCTCTCTGCTCAGCAAGGAGCCTGCTTCTCCCTCTCTCTCTGCCTGCCTCTCTGACTACTTGTGATCTCTTTCTTTCTGTCAAATAAGTAAATGAAATCTTAAAAAATAATTTCATGACTATATAACAGTTATACAGCTTTATCATCTTTGCCCATGATTATTTTCTATGATAAATAATTTCTGACCCTGGAAAATGTGTTTAGTTTATTTAAAAAACATACGCTTTACATCTTTTTTTTTTTTTAAAGGTGTTAGGAGCACCTAACATCTGGTTAGGTGGTGCAGTCCATTAGGTGTCCAGCTCTTGGTTTTGGGTCATGTCATGATCTCTCAGGAACATGAGATCAAGACCTATGTTGGGCTCTGTAAGTATGCTTAAGTTTCTCACTCCCTCTGCCCCTGCACCCAGCTCACTCTCTCTTTCCCCCTAAAATCAATCAATCTTTAAAAAGATCAGATATTAAAAGGAGCAAAATTTGCACATAAAGGGAGTTGGAAAAGTTAAACACCCTGAATCAAAGATTTAACTCCAGGTTTTGTTTAGGACCCTATGACTGAAAAGAAACATAGTTGGGGTTTGGGGAGGGAGAGGGGCTGTTCCACACTGACTGTGTCATTCCTTATCTTGCACTAGTCCTTCAGGTTTCTTAAGCATCTGTGACAAATTTAATATATTACATTGGGAAAGAGGGATTTGTTTTCTATCCAAGAGTAAAACAAACACCTTTCTTGACAGTATCATGGTACATAGGTTGCATGGTGCAATGAATAAAGCCTGAGTCTTCATACCATATAACTGGAATTTAGACAATCACCATCCTGCTTCTAAGTCATGTACACCGGATCAAGTCTTATCAATAATTTTATCTTGGTTTCCGCATCCCCATCAGGATCAAACTTCTGATAATAACTGTGTAATATCTGAAATTTAACTTCATCCCCATACAGGGAATAGCAATCTATTACTGATTTATCTTTTACAGAGTTAAAGGATAAGTTTAATTTTCTTGAAGTAAATTTTTATTTTCCATCATATTATTAGGCCACTATCTTAGATGAAGCAAGTATTCTCAACTCAAATAAGAAAAATATTTACATGTTGTTCAAATAAATTGGTATTTAAGTTATTTCCCTGAGCCAAGAGAAGTTCTTTACTGAAATATAAACAGTCAGCAGATTTTAGTAATATATTGTGAATCCAAGAAAAAAAAATTGGATTAGAAGTTCTTAAGGCAGTTTTAATTAAACAGAGTAGGGACAACTTCAGAAACCCAAAGTCTGTGTTATACTCCCCTTAGATTTTATCTGGAAGAGTCTTGATTCTAAGAAGGATGGATAAGTCTAAACATATAACACCAGTAGCACCCAATCTAGGGAGGCCCCTCCGGGAGTACAGAACTTTATATACTGGTCATTATATTGACCCATCATTCTATCAGAATGATGGAATGAGGAAGGATCAGTCTGTAGCACCTGGCCAGACTCTGGCTTATGCTGAGCTCAGGATATAGGTATAAGATTCCCAAACTCCTAGAAAATTGTCCAGGAAGGTTACATGCATGACACAGAGTCAAGCTGGTAACCATCCTGGATCTCCACCAGGTGGGGGCAATGTGCTTTTCCACTGATCCTTTCTAGAGCTTGATCTTTACAAAAAATTTTAAAGAGGTTGGAGGAAAACTGATTCTTTCCCCCTTTTCTTGTACACTTTCAATGACCATAAGATTCTCATCCACTAAGGTAGCCACTCTAAAATAGGGCTGTCCTGTTATTTAAAGGGCACTTCTTTATTCTGAGACTCTCTGTATTTAGGTGTGGGTTCTAAACTCTGGAAGCCCTAAGAGTATGGTAAAAAGCCTGTGAATAGGAGTAAGGATGTTTGGGCATTCGATTCACAGAAAAAGGAGGGAAGGTTTTTAAGGGGTAAAGAAAACATTTAAAAATGGAAGTTGTGTACTTAGAAACACTAAAATTTTTTTAATCTAACTCATTTTATCAAGAATAATCTCCACAAGGTAGCCTCATAAAGAATGTTTTTTTGCCTCCACATTTCACACCTCTCCAGCAGCTCACCCCTAAATTATTATATATTATAAATGTATTTCATGTTCGTACTGTGGTTACATCATAGAAGCATAATAATATAGCATAAAAGCATAAAATAATAATAAAAAAATCAAAAATATTCCTTGAAATTTTAATGAGTATCCTGGTAAATTACTGAAATTTCCTGACATAAGGGAAGACAAGGAAAACAAGCCAGGTTATATCAGAAAGAAAAAAAAAAGTGTGATATAGCAGAAAGAGGACAAGATCTGGAATTAAGAGATCTAGGTCCTCAATGCAGTTCTTCTACTTACCACTTGTGTGATCTCATCAGGTTTCCTTACTGCTCTGAGTCTCAGTTGCCTTACTTGTAAAATGGGGTACCAGTTCACACAGGGTTGGTAAAAGCATCATCAGGTGGGGTAGGTAAGCAAAAGCTCACCATAACCTACAAAACTGTGCAAACGTTAGGGTTTTTGTATTTTCTCCTTTTTTTTTTTTTTTGTATTTCTATATTTCTTTACGACTTTTTTCTTACTTCTTTATCTGGCTATATCTAATAGAAAAAATGTGTCCATGGATTGGATCTTTCTTATTAATAGGTATTGTTACATGCAAATAAAGCAAACAAAATTATCTGATTGACTCATGGGATAGTAGGGAAATATTTAGTTTAAAACACAGAAAACTGAACTGAAATCTGAAATCTTTTAATTATGTATTTATTTATTTACTGAAGTGTAAGTGACACACAATGTACATTAGTTTCAAGTATATAACATAGTAATTTGACTTGTCTACATCTTACGCTATGTTCCCGACCTGTGTAGTTATCACCTATTACCATACAATGCTATTACAATACAAATGATTATACTCTTATGCTTTATCTTTTATCCCCACTACTTATTCATCCCATAATTAGGAGCCTGTACCACCTACTCCTCTTCATCCATTTTGCTCATCCCCCAGCCCCTCCCTCTGAGAACCATCAGTTTATTATCTGTATTTGTGGGCCTGTTTCTGCCTTTTGTTTGCTTTTTATTCATTTGCTTATTTAGATTATACATAAAAGTAATATATGATATTTATCTTTCTCCGTCTGACTTATTTCATTCAGAATAACACCCTCTATGTCTATATATGTGTGTGTGTATACAATCTCACACTTTCTTTATCCATTCACCTATAAATGGGCTCTTGGGTTACATCTATATCTTAGCCACCCTCTAAACATAGGAATGCATGTATCTTTTTGAATTAGTGTTTTCATTTTCTTTGGGTCAATGCCCAGTAGCGGAATTACTGGATCACCTACTTATAAAATGTGATAAAATTTACCTCAGCAAATTGTTATAAGTTTAATATTAAACGACACGTAAACTATAAGTTTAAATAACATGTAACTAATATTTAACATATAGTACATTTGTTGTTTCAGTTTCTTTCTTTTTCAATTGACTTAATAAAGATTAATATAATTGTTTTTCCTTCAAGAATCAAATAGATTTCTAGTCAAGTTTTTATTTTTTGGTTTATAGCCATTTCCTCACTCTTCAAATTTTAAATACATAGCAAGGATATATAAAATGTAAAATGAAACTTTAAAAAGATATGGTCACATTAGAAACAATAAACGTTCTATGACACAAATCAATACAGTTGAAGCTTTCCCTGGGTCTAGGTCAAAAATCAGAATCAACCAGAATTTTTTTTTAAAGATTTTATTTATTTATTTGACAGAGAGATCATGAGTAGGCAGAGAGACAGGCAGAGAGTGAGGAGGAAACAGGCTCCCTGACGAGCAGAGAGCCCGATGTGGGGCTCAATCCCAGGGCCCTGAAATCAATACCCTAGCCTAAGGCAGAGGCTTTAACCCACTGAGACACGCAGGTACCCCTCAACCAGAATTTTTGTCCTCAGAGGAATAAAAGTTCTGTACTTGAGGTGTGGCACTGACACCCAGGACACAGTTTAAAGCTAGGAGTTCTGCAAAACTCTCCCATTCAATAAACTGAAAAAAAACATCTCTTGGAGCTCTTTGGGGCTCACGTGGAGATGTGTGCCATGGGCTGCAGGAGGCAGCGACACGGGCTCAGGTAGAAAACCTGGAGCAAGTCTGAGAAATTGTCCGTATTACCATCTCGGGAGAGGATTTGGGATACACGTGGAAGATGATGTTCTAGTTTAGAGGCTACATAATAACAACACAGCACAACAACACTATTAGATAGGAAAAATGTCGGGACAGAGAGACTGAGAGACCTCCCATTCAAAATGAGCCTTAGAATCAACATGCCAATACCTACCCAGTACACTAAAGTTATTTCTAAAAATCAATAATTAGAGATAGGTTTACTATAAATAATATGAAAATACTACCACAGTATGAAAATAACTATAAAAGTATATGGTTGGGTGCTTTGAATAAATAATGAAATAATAATATCAAGAATTGAATAAGGTATTATGAAACAAAAAGAACCACAAATGAAAGAAAAAGATGAAAAAATTAAAAAAACATACTGATCCCCTTAAAAAAATGATTGATAGAATAAACTCTGAAATGGATACAGAAGTTGAGCAGATTGAAGAAGCAGGATATAACACCAAAGAATTTACCCACAAAGCAAAGGTAAGAGAGATTATAGAAAATAGACCATTTAAGAAACATGTAAGCAAGATTGAGTCTCTAACAGATATGTAGAAATAATATCCCACACTATCTATGCAGTACTAAATTGTAATTGAACAAATCACATTACTAACTTAAAATAGAAGGGAATTTCTTTAATATGACAAAAGAATCTATCAAAGAAAAAAAAAGCGCAACAAACATGTAGTAGTAAAACTTTAGAACATTTACTTCAAAGATAAGGTCACCCACTGTGCTTCCCACTTTCCTTCAGTTTTACTGTAGGAGATCACAATTCATAAAACAATAATAATTGCAGAGATAGAAATAAAAGTAAACTTATTTGATATGGATATAAAGAGGTATATAAAAACAAGAAAGTATACAGTGATGGGGTTAAGGTAGTAAATAGCAGAGTTTAGCAAGTTTGCTCAAAACTATATCAACTCACCCGAATCAATAATCCATTGGAAAATGTAATAAAAAAGTGAGATAATAAAGTAAGAAACATTTCAAAGAGTAATAAAATTAGAAACTTCTTAGGAATAAATCTTACCAAAAGATACTCAAAATATTTATTGATATAATCTAATGGAAACAAAATAACACCTCAAGAAAGTATATCACGTTCATGGATGAGAAAACTCCATTTCATAATATTATGTTGATTCTTTTAAGATAAAAGAATCAATTCTTTTAAAAGGAATTATTTTATCTTTTAAGATAAAAGAATTTACTGATATAAATTCAGTAAGTTATAAAAAAGAATAATAATGGAATTTATATGGAGGAGAAAAAATCAGCATGTGTCAGGAAAATTTCAAGTAACAAAAATGATGCAAGGAAGTTTTATAATATTTTGTAAAATAATTAAAATAGTGTGGGCTATTGGTACAGATATAGAAAATAAATATTGGAAGAAAATACATCAACCAGAAATACATATATATATATATATATATATATATATATATATATGACATATGATAGAAGTGTCATTTTTAGGCTAAGGGGAAGAGAATATGTAATTTTGGGAAAAATTTGCTATTCATACTAAAAAAATAGATTTATACCACATACCACACACACACACACACACACACACATGCATGCACACTTCTAAAATATATTAAGTAGGTGTATATTAAAAACAAAGATTTAAGCATTTAAAAGGAAATTAAAAGGTACTCATCATTAATTGTTCCATGGAAGTTTTCTTATAGTAAATTTATAAGCCATTAATAATAAGGGAAATTATTTGATATATTTGAATGCATTAAAATCTGTACCTTTTATATGACAAAGTAATCCATAAGAAAACTTGGAAAGAAATTCAGATGAGGAAAAGTTATTTGCACTAGTATCTAAAGTATCTAAAGTAGATGAAAAAAACTTCAGAAAATCAATTAGAGAAAGAAAAATAATCTAATATAAAGTCGAGAAAGAGTAAAAACTAAAAAAGTCTCTGATGAGGATGCTTCAAAAGCTGTATTGGTGCATATCAAATTACCCCAAAACTTAGTTTTTTATTTATTTTTTTTGAAAGATTTTGTTTATTTATTTGACAGTCAGAGATCACAAGTAGGCAGAGAGGCAGGCAGAAGGAGAGGAGGGAAGCAGGCTCCCTGCTGAGCAGAGAGCCCGATGTAGGGTTCGATCCCAGGACCCTGGGATCATGACCTGAGCGGAAGGCAGAGGCTTCAACCCACTGATCCACTCAGGCACTCCAAAACTTAGTTTTTAAAAGCAATAAAAATATTACTGCTTGGTCTAGAGTTTGAGAGTGGGTTAGATGGGTGGTTCTGGCTCAGTGTTTCTCACGAGGTCTAAGGCAAGTTATCAGCCAAGATTTTAGAAGGTTGACTGGATCTAGAAGGACCATTTCCAAGATGGCTCACTCTCAGAAGAAGGCCTTAGTTCCTTGCTAGTTGTTGGCAGGGGGTGTCAGTTGTTTGCTGCCTGTAGTCAAGAGGCCTCAGTTTCCTACTACCCAGACTTTTTCATAGGTTCCTTGGGTGTACTCACGAAGTGGCTCTGCACTCCCCCACGCCGAGCATATAGGCAGGAAGCCACAGTGACTTTTATGCTTGGTCTCTGAAGCAGCATAATTTTCTTTTTTTCTTTTTCTATCAATTATATGTGGGTCACAGAGTCTATACCACACTCAAGAGGAAGAAAATTAAGCTCCATCTTTTACAGGTGTGTCAAAAAATTGTCCACATATTTTTTTAAAGATTTTATTTATTTATTTGACAGAAAGATCACAAGCAGGCAGAGAGGCAGGCAGAGAGAGGGGGAAGCAGGCTCCCAGCTGAGCAGATAGCCCGATGTGGGGCTCGATCCCAGGACCCTGAGATCATGAGCTGAGCCGAAGGCAGAGGCGTAACCCACTGACTATAGTTAAAACAATCAAAACTGTGCATACATATATATGTATATTATACTTATGTGCAATGTATTCTTCCACATGTATAGTACAATTCATATATATTATATATAATATGATATATGAAAACACTGATGGGAATGATAGATTTCAACTTCAGGACACTGGTTCCTTCTAGAAAGAGGGACATTAATGGAATCAGTCAGTGAAGTTTACCAACAGATTTCAGAACTATCTGAAGTGGTTCCTTTCTTTAAAAATTAAATCCTAAAGATATCAAATATAATAAATGTTGAAATTGGTAGATTTCAATTGCTTTATTCAGCTGTCTATAGTTTTTAATATTTATAATGCAAATATTTTCAGAAGAAAGTTGAAATGGTAAACCAGAATATCTCACCAGTCATACTGTAGATTCGATAAAGGTAGAATTGGAATCCTGGATCTGTTACCATGAAGCTGTACAAACAAGGGAACATCATGCCTTCTCTTCAAGTTATAGGCTTTTTATTTTTAATACAGGATTGTGAAATGACATCATATTTTCAGATTACTCAACGCATATAAATATGAAGTGTTTGCTATTTTTAATTTAACTCAAGGGTCAGTTTTTCCCTCCCCTTTAAGGATTATATTCTTTTGTCATATATTGGCAAAGATTCAGTTGGAATTTATAGTCATCTAGCTGACAGTTGCATCTCAGCATTGTGGGGTTTACTAATCACATCACTTCTCTTAATTATCTTAGACTCACTAATATAATCACTGCCATAAATGGCTTCTCCCTCTGCACAAGCATCTTTCCTCCACAAAACCATCACATTCTGTTGCGTAGGTATACTAAATTTTGTTGAATGGTTGGGATAGCTAAATCACATAAATGAGGTTAACAATTATAATTGTGCTGTATATGACTTTCCCATAATCAGAATGAAAATTTTCAAGGGGAATTTTTTTACTAGGGGAATCTCATAGCTGTCTTGATCTGACTTCAGATACTTACCATTTGTAAAGAATCCAAACTCACAACTGTTTCTGACCTTCACTTTATAAATCTTCCTCATTTTAAAAAATATTTTATTTATTTTTCAGAAAGAGAGAGCACACACTCAAGCGGGAGGAATAGGGACAAGCAGACTCTGCTGAGAGCAGGGCCCACCTTGGGGCTCCATCTCAGAACCCTGAGATCATGACCTGAAACCAAATCGAGAGTCTGACACTGAACCTACTGAGCCACCCAGGCTCCCCAGTCTCCCTCATTTTTTAAGGAAGTCTTCTATGCACCCAATAGAATTGGTTTCCCTCTAGGACCCATTCTTCTTTCTTTAGTTATGTTATTCATTAAGGAACACACCCCATGAATGTCACCAGAACAGTCTGTGGTAGCTTTTGGCATTCCTAGACCCAGAAAATAGTTTAAGGTTGTGAGGTTGCTTAGCTACCCCAAGACTTGGAGAGCATTCCAGAGCAAGCATGAACATATCAAGTCTGCTCCTTTTGGCTGTGTGAACTGTACACAGCTTTGGGTTTCTTCATGTTCACCAGGTAATCCACTGATCCCTTATAAACACATATAGACTTATGTATGTGTTCTTCATTTCTCAAAGACATATAAAAATAGTATCTAAACATATTTTGTGGAAAACATTTTCTCTCAAGTCCCCCAAGTATGTAAGACCATTTGCATCACAATAAAGTTAGCATTTCATATAATTATTTTAAAAATTGTGCAATTCTCTCATCCTTCCTCATTATCAAGTTGCACACTAATGCCAGAATTAAGAAATAAGCTTTTTCTTGGGCCAAATACTACCTGATGATTTCTATTTTAGTTGTGAAAACACCAAGCTAAAGATTTTAAAATGCCACTTATAAGAGATTAAGTTGTTAGATAAGACTTCATCACTCTCGTAGCTTCTGCTGGTGATGAGGTAGGGAGGGATGTTTGAGGACAAAACTTGCTTTTTAGTTAATTGTTATTGCTGTTATTGTTGTCATGATGGCTGTCACTCATAAAATCAGTACACTTTCCATTTGGCTTTATGGACAGACTTACTATAAGTTTTTAAGCAATGGTTTACATTCAGGTTAACACTTTATGTTTGTGGGTTTTTTTTTTCTTCCTTTCATATGTTTTACATATATGAGGACCTAAAAATCTGTATATGCTGATTACTAAGTGGGATTCAAGAGATTCACATTTGTATTACTTGGCTTGGTAAGTCAATAAAGGAACACATATTCTATAATCCTCATGTCCCTAGACATTAAATATGACAAAGAGCTTGGGGGATAGAATGAGAGAGACAAAGAGAAAGAGTGAGCAAGAGAATTAAAGGTGAAGATTTGATGGAAAACAATGAGGCATTCATTTTCAATTGAGCCAAGATCTGCTGTCAGTCTTAAAGCAAATTGTTATCAGCAAAGAGAATCTGTTCACCAAAAGGCAAACCAATGAAAATCAAATGGATTACATTGGATGCAATCCATTTTCACTTGGATACTTCAAGTGAGATTATTCAGGCTTTTGCATTGCAGGTACACTACTAAAAATATTGTGGCATGAGAAGAAGCAAGAGCCAAAAAATTAGTCTCTGCTTCTAGAAACTTTGGCACCCAATCATCCCTTTAAAAAAAAAAAAAGTTAGGTTTTAGCCTACATAAAATCTATTTTATTGCAATTTGCAAAACAGCAAAACAGCCATCCCTTTAAATTAAATCATTGTCTATCAAGGGAAAGTTAATTGAAAAACATGTTTTTCTAACTAAATGGAAGACTGCATCATGCAGGCAATAAACATTCTTGCTTGAAAGGAATTCTTGCTCCTTCTTCTAAGACTTCCATGGAAATAAAACAGAAAAAGGGAAAAAAAAAAAAGGAGAGAAAAAGCCCCACACAGTTCTGAAGTTGTGTCTGGCTTAGGAACCAAATGGGATTGTGTAGTCCACAAGTTTTCTATTCACTTCTAAATTTAGCACCCACAAATTTCCCTTTTGGCAAATTGTGCTCCCCAAACCCAAGTGCAAGCCATTTTTGAGGAATGCTTGTGTCAGTTGCTCCTTGTTAACATCCTTAGCTAATCTGCCTTACTAGACATCTGGCAAAAGTCGGTTTTATAGCTCCTGGATGCCCATACAAGTAGGATAAAAGTGAAAGCAGCAGTGGTGTATAACACCAGCACATGAAATGAGGAATGGAAATACTTTCAAATGCAAAGTTTCTGTGGGTCAGGACTCTGGGAAAGGTAGCCTCTCTGACATAAGCCTGTCCCTAAATAGGACACTGTTTTTGGATTATTTGCTTCTTCTTTTGGTAATAGGGAATATTCCTGCAGATACATTTTTACATACCCTTCTATGTGCTCTTATGGCTTTTTTTTTTTTTTTGAACCCTATAGCAGTAGATTATCAAGCCTTGCCTTTTAAGGTTGTTTGCTTTTTATGTCTGTCCAATTAACTTTTTAGTGAACTCTTGGCTTTATTAATTCCTAAAATCTTCACAGGGCCTAAATGAAGCTTGACCTATAGTATATATGTTTTGGAAATACTTGATAATGATATTATTATGATATGATAATGTTATTAATAATAATGATAATGACTATTTTCTTCTTTCTACTATTTATCAATCTCCTAAAACCCCCAAGGATTTGGTATTTCGAATAGAGAAAGTGGTTCACAGGTGTCTATTCACGAATCTTTATCACGATCTCTGTGCTTGGAGCAAAATACGGCTGGAAAAATTACAGATTCACATTTTTTAGTGTCTCCTTCGTGCTAGACCCATTATCTCATTAATCTTCCACCAGATCTTGGAAATATATACTGTTATCTCCATTATTTCAAATGAAGAAACCAAAGTTCAAAGAGACAGAATGATTTGCCCCAAGCATACAATTCTTTTAGACTAGGTATAAGATTCAAGCCTAGGCACATAGCTCCAAAGTGTGTTATTGTCCACTAAACATAGGGTATGACCATTGACAGACAAACAGAGTCGGTCCATTTTAAAGGGAAAATTGTATGGAAATAAATTTATCCTGAATGAGACTCTTCCTTGAATTCTTTCCATATTAGAACACCTTTGTAATATTCGAATGCAGAGACTGCATTAGAGTGGAAACCAGATTTTACACATTTAATTGTTTAGCATTTAAGAAAATGAAATTTGTCTTACTTTTTTTCATGGAGTTATTCTTTTTAACACTTAATCAACAAAATAACTATCTGGTGGCATCTAATTACTTAGTACATGTTTGGTAGAGGGTTTTTAAAAAAATATTTCAGGGGGCACCTGGGTGGCTCAGTGGGTTAAGCCTCTGCCTTCGACTCAGGTCATGATCCCAGGGTCCTGGGATCGAGCCCTGCATCGGGCTCTCTGCTCAACGGGGAGCCTGCTTTCCTCCTCTCTCTCTCTGCCTGCCTTTCTGCCTGCTTGTGATCTCTGTCTGTCAAATAAATAAATAATAAAATATTTTAAAAAAAATTTTTCAGAAATAATCAAGTCAGTATAAGAACACTCCTCATAAATTCCCTCACTTACGTAGGATTGAGGAGGGGCTCTTTACTCATCAATTCTAAATCTTCTATGCAAAGAGAGTCTGCCTCTCAGTTTTTGAACTAGGATTTTACAGACTAGCAATGATTTCTTACATAATCCAACTAGGTGACTAGAAATAAGTCCGTAATTAAAATATTTGTATGAACTATGAGAAAAATATACTTATTCTTCCACTCACATACATGCAGACAGTCCTCGATAAAGGACTGGTAGGGAAATGAAACCTTATTCAGAGAAAGTCATAGAGAAAATGCTAGAAACTTAAAGCTGCCAGGATAGTGGCCAAAGCTTGTGCTCATTCAGGCCACATTTCTTCAAAATGCAATCTGTATAATCTTACACTCGTGTAAATCATAATATCTTATAATAATATCTCTGCGAATTAGAGTAATTTCACCTTTTATAAATTTGATGCCTAAAGTTCATCAAAGTTTAGTGCTTTTTTTCTTTTGGAAGAAAGTGAAAGACATATCAATGGAAGAATAGATGGATGATAGATAGATAGATCAATCTAACATTCATGAATTCCCAACAAGGCAATATCTCAACTCTCCCCCAGTGCAAAAAACTAATTTTTAAAGGATAAAAAAAATCTTACTTTTTAATAAACTTAGATAGATATACATACAGTATACAATGTATCTATGGTATTACAATTTCATGGAGGACAACTTGAAAAAAATCTAAAAAGACTCCTTATGGAGGAAATAAATTATTTTAAATGGTTAAAAAACACTGAGAGAGAAGAGGAGAGAGAGAGAGAGAGAGAGAGAGAGAGAGGGAGAGAGAGATGGATTCCATGTGTGATATGCACATTCGGATGGTTTACTATGGATATTATTTTGTCTTCCCATTCTTTGAGATGCAATATTTTTCCTTTAGCTTTGATGTAGGGTTGAAGATTAAATGTACTTTGGGCTTAAGGATGGGAAAATGAATTTCTAGTTATTATGGATTCATACTCTGGTCCCAGTGAACTACCACGGTCTATTATGAAAGATTAATAAGAATATTAGGTTTGAGAAGAGAATTACCTCTGAAACAAAAAGGAAGGCAAAAGAAGGTCAGAAGATGGAATGAAGAAATAAATGAAAGCATGACCGAAAGGGAGCTTCAGAAGGTCGGAAGCTGAACTGAGAACATTTGTTCAAAATGGGAGCAGATCTGCATTCCCTTAAGAGCCAAGTAAAAGGATCTAGTAAAAGAGCTTTATAAGAGATGACATTGAAGAAGCCAGGAGCCAAAGGGAATTGGGCTTCCTATTTGAAACACATTATATTTCATTTGTCTGGCATTTTCTTCTTCTCTACTTTACCTCTTATTTATTCTTCAAGAATGATCTTAAACCTTTCTCTATGGAACATCCTTAGATCCCCACAGTGGACCCTAACTTCTGTCTAATATGTGATCACTCTGTTATCTTCACCCAAGGGAGCACTTATCACATCTTATGACCATTGTTTATGCCCAAAGAGAGTGATATCCTTAATATGTGAACTGTTTTGATTTTTTTTTTTCATTCATCTTGGATCGTTTGTTGACTACTTATATAAATTGCATAAAGTGGATGAACAAGACATGTTCTACTTGGCACCTAAGCAAGTTAAATCAGTTTTTGGACAGGAGGCATTATGATTAGCCCCAAACTCTCTACCTTATGCATGGTAGCCAGTTGAGTATTTGGGGGGTTTTTGGATGGTGCAAACAGCACAACAAATAGGGGCACCAATTCCCTGCCCACTCATGCAGTACACTTACAGTCTAGGAGTTCTCCTAAGGAATAAAAATAGCTGGCGATAGAGACAATATGAAGGCTTTCTCCTGGACCATGTGCTACTGAGTCCCCATTTTTAGTTGCATATGTAAAAGGAAGAGCATAAGAATTCAGTTGGATTTCAAAGCATCATCCTGATGGCAGTGTTCTATATAACAAAATTTGACTTAGTTGATCTGTTATTCCTGATGCTCCCACATGCAATAGGGACATGTTATTCACTGAAGTGTTTCTTTAAATTTTTAAGATCCCAAGTGGAAGATTATTTATCATTGACTACTTGCTTCTGAAAAATAATTTCTAGTAAAATGCAGTCCTAATTTTTACTGTTTTTTATTCTTTTCTTTCTTTCTTTCTTTCTTTTTTTTTTTTTTTTTTTTTTGGCCTAATGAAGCCTGATGAAGCAAATTAGGACCACAAGGAACCAAAACCCTGTAGTCAGAAATTCTTGGAAATATAATATTATTTTTTGTCTTTTCCCTACAAGCTTAATGCTTTTCTATTTTCTTTACTAAGGGAGGAAAATCACAAATGAATTTTAGAGCTCTTGAAAGTACATAAATATGTAGCATAAATATGAAGGTAAGCATGAGAAAAGAAATAAGGAATTCCAGTTAGTGGTCATTGATGGCGAAGAAGAGAAGGAACTCTAATCAAGGCTGTGTACAGAGGGGATCACAAATATATATATAGTTTTCTCCTTCAATGAAAATCTGAACAAATGTTAGTACATAAGCTGAGTGATTGGGTCACAGATGTTGGCTATGTTACTATCAATTTTTGTCCATGTGTGTAAAATATTTAACCATAAAAAAACCCACAAACTTTTGAATAAAAGAAATACCCTAGGGATTTCACTGTGGCCAGTACTGATATTTGTCTGTGCAATGGCTATTCCCTCATCTTCTTTCTAATAGATCTCTAATTTTTTTCAGCTTCTCCAAGCAATCTTTTCCTTCAGGTGGGCTGAGACTCTCCCTATCTGTAGGGAATGAATTTAATGATTTTTTTCTTTTCTTTTCTTTTCTTTCTTTCTTTTTTTTTTTTTTTTGCCAATGATTGTTGTAAGCAAAGGAGTGTAGCACAATTCTGGCCAATGAGAGGGAAAGGGGATGTGAGGGAATTCTGGGAAGTTTTCTGGGTTTAAATAAAGATGCATGAAGAGAATCCTTTCCTTTCTGCTTTAGGCATTACTACACCTACATGTGATTCCCTGGAGCTACTACAGGCATTCTGATACCTTGGGAACCCAACCTGAAGTGTTAAGTAAATATATGGAGAATCAAAGCTGAGAAGTGGAGGCAGCAATAAATTAATTACTGAATTAATGAACTGTGCAACTCTTGGCTTTATATTTAATGTAATGTGAGATGAAAAATATTCTTTTACTTTTCTTAAAAATTTTATTTATTTATTTCAAAGAGAGAAAGAGGGAGAGCCCAGAGAGAGAGTGAGAAAGAAGCAGACTCCCCGCTAAGCAGGGAATCCAATGTGACGCTCCATCCTCGGACCCTGAGATCATGACCTGAGTCAAAGGTAAACACTTAACTGACTGAACTACCCAGGTGCCCTGACAAATATTTTTTTCCTAAAGCTATTTTTTGAGGCCACTAAAAACTTTCTGATACAGACTTGTTGTTGATTTATTTTTATATTTGATTCTTAGAATAAATTCCTGAGTATAGTTTTTAATCTCTCCTGAAATGTATTTTAATATCACTTTCCAACATAATAACTTCAAAATTCAACTATCTAAAATGCAAAAACTGAAAAATAATGACCATAATATTAACCATTACGGTTAACCATGGTAACTAACCATGTTAAAAACTTTTGAGCTGTGGATCTTCCATTCAGAAAAAAGTGTTTCAGATGGGCCTAAACCTATAATATTGTCTAAAATTTCAGAGGCAGCTAGGCTTCCTGGATCCATTTCATTTTCTGTGAATTATAGATTAGGAATCCCAGATACATCTTTAAATTTTATAATACTTCCACATTAGTTATATCATTTAATGAACATGCTGATTTCTACAAAAATTCCATGCCAACTCCTAGTTTTATTTATAAATATTTTTCTTTCCCAACAACAGGTTGGGTTTTGAAGTTGATGTAATACACTTCCATCCTCAGAATCCTAAACCGTGTTATCCCTCTGCACCAGCCCTTCCAAACTTCTCTGAACTCATCACACAAAAATTTCTTATGTGGAGTCTCTTCTTAGATTTCCCCCTTGCTCTTGTTTTTTTTAAGTCAAGGAAGGTGGCTCTGGCATTGTTGGCAAACACCAAGCATTTTTAATTATCATTAGCAAGTTGTTGCAAACGAAGCGGATAAAGGAGCCTCTGGTTGTCAGAGCCATGAATGCTGATTAAAATAGGCTGCCTTGGGTCCATGGTGCAAGTTTGTTTGTTTTGAAGCATTCACACTGTAAGGAATCCAGGCCAGCCTTCCCCATTGCCATGGCAATATCTCGGTCTTGGTGTGTATATGGTGGGTAGAGTGTGCTCTGACAACTAAAACATAAGCCTGGCCCAAATTTGTACTCGGATAAATAAAAGAGGGCAAAAATGAAAAGGCATGTGTATTTGTGAACATTTAACCCAATCTAGTCCCTTTGTAGCCATTGAAACAGACATATAGACATCCCCATCCTCACCTCTGTTTATTTATTCTCATGGCATGAATATTAATAAAATATTCAACCTTATGTTTGATCAAGCTCTTTCAGTCTTTTCCTGTGAATGTCTATACTGGTAAAGACCTTTTATCCTCCTCAGTGACTCTTTTTATTGTTAATATAGAGGTTTTTAATTAAGAGAGACAGACAAAAAAAACAGTGAACCAGCCTCAAAGTATCAAAAACCAATTGAGCATTTATGTTCACAATGCAGTGCTGAACCCTTTATATGATATCATTTAAGCATTTAAGTAAGTCTGAGGTAAGAATTATTGTACTTATTTTACATAGGAGATTGTAACTTAGAGACACTAATTAGTGCAAACACACAACTATATACAATAACACTAAGATTTAAATCCAGTTCCACAGTATATTGCTGTGTTTCTGTATTTAAATATAGACATGTGTGTATTCCACACCATACATCTATTAAATGAATAGATACGTGTTTATATATTTGTTTCAGCTCATCTTTCACACCAAAGCTCTTTATTGTGGTATAATTGGCTAGAATATTAGTCTCAGGCGTACAACATACTGATTTGCCATGTATACATGTTATGAGATGATCACAGTAAGTCTAGTTAATCTCTATCATTATACATAGCCCCCCAAAACACACACATTTTTTAGAGCTTGATTCACAGACCTGTACCCCTGGGGATAAAAATATATGTTTATAAAAAATTAAAAATTAAAAAAAAAAAGTAAAAATAAAAAAAAATTTACTCTTTTTTTATTAAATGTTTATTTTTTATAAACATATAATATATTTTTATCCCAGTGGTACAGGTCTGTGAATTTCCAGGTTTACACACTTCACAGCACTCACCATAGCCTCACCATACCCTCCCCAATGTCCATAACCCCATAAAATTTACTCTTTTAGCAACTCACAGAAATGCAATATAGTATTATTAATGATAGTCACCATGCTGTACATCACATCTTTTAAAACATAATTCATACAAATGAATATTCAACTTTAATATGTATATCTGTGATTGAGTCACTCTAAATTTCATAGAATGCTTTGTCTCATAGAATACAAGGTATAAGGAAAAAATTGCTCTTACAAACTCTTAAGAACATAAACCGTAGTCTACTCAAAATTAAAAATGACTCTTTTCCTTTCAATCTCGACTCTAAAAGCCAGAACGCATACAAGTATTGTATTTTAAAAACTAACACTGACATTTTGACATACTAAGTTAATGTGGATTGTATATACTTGCTTTTTTTTCTTCTGTGGTTTTTTTTTTCACCAGGAGTCAAAGGAAATCTGTCTCCATTTCTGTCACCACCTATTACAACTTAATGAGAAATGAGTTTCTTCACAAACACATAACTATCTCCTTTCAACATTTTGTTCTTACATCAGAGATTCAGATTGTCAAAGGGGATTTTCACTGAGATTGTTTGGATTCAGATGACCAAAGGAGGTTCTAGTTCAAATAAAATATCAAAACCCTGACGGTGGTGGATCCTAAGTACCAGGAGCCCACACCAGCTAGCTGCCCCTGTACAGCAGAGACCGCAGGAGGACCCGGAAGTCATCACTTGAAGACATTGGTGTTCTTTACCATGCCTTCCAATGCAGTTTAGGCTGGATATTCTACAGAATGTATGTCTTTTCACTTTTCATGAATTTGATATTTTAAAAAACTCTCCCTTAACAGAATCTCTTTCCTCTAGGAAAAAGAAAAAAAGCCGTACTTCTTCAGTTTCTTGGATGTTTCTTCTCTCTTTCAAAACATTCAGGTTACAGAGAAGGAGTTGTCCTCTCCTTTCTCTAACGTATACCACTCGAAGCCAGAAATAATGCTATTTTCTGCTTGAATGCAAACCAATCATTTATCTGGACCTCCCTGAAAGGACTTAATTTGTCTAACTAGTCAGTATTCTGCGTCCGTTTCAGGATTCCAGACTCACACTTGGACTTTTCTTTTAACTCACGTTTCTCCCCCTGCTCACCCCAAACTCTACCTCCTCAGGCTTCCCCAACTGAGAACTGGCTGCCAACCCCTCCCCTTCACGTCTCTGAAGCTATTATTCTATGCTCTAGTTACCACCAGCACTCTGTCTCAAGCCTAGGGACTCACATTTGCCTAAAATAAATAATAAGCAGAGGGAACAGACAACCAGCTTGTTTTGCCACCTTTTCTGTGAGCATGAAGTAACGCTGACCTATTCAGCAAGTGCCACAACTGGCTGACAGACATTTAGAGAATCTCAGTGGTGAGAGATGAGGAATGTCCCAGTGAGGCCTGGCAGCAGCATCCAGACTAACACACAAGAGGCTTTTTAAAGGCACAGTGGGAAAAATTTTTAAAGTTTCTATTCAGAGGGGGATTTAACCGCACATTGACAAACCACCTAGACATGCTTGGAGCTAGAATGTGTCTTTTCTTTCCCTTGGACCCTTTACACTATTCTACATAACTTTGAATAGGATCAATACTATTAAAGCTCCGCTTGTTCTATTGGCATTTCTTATTTTCTAGCCTGATTAAAAAGAAAGAAGAAAGAGTTTGAAGGAGGACATGTACATTTAATAATATTCTATTTTCCAAGAATGATTGGCAGATATTATCTATTTATAGTCTGGCGGTCTCTGTAGAGTGTTGCAAAGGTCTTCTTTATATCAATTCATCTGATCCATACATAAGATCATATTTTAGGACCCAGAGCGATAATAAAACGTTCAAGATGATGACCGATTCAGAGGATGGATTACATACCTAAGTTTATATAAACATGCATATGTGTATATATGTAACAAACATATATTTAATGTATATGTGTGTTAAATATACATATTTAAACAACATATAAAATGTGAAATTTCATGTCATTCCCATTTATATCACTTCTGCATCTTGGACTCCCTTCTATAAAATCGGATTGGCAAGCTAAAGGTTTCCAAGTTACTTTTCTAGCTTTATAATGTATCTGTAAGCTTTGAAGATTTTAAGTTACACAGATTTCCAAGGAAAAGAAGCCAATATGGGGTGGCAGATAGAATGTGCTAGAAACAGCAGAATCTGTGGAAATAGACTTTTGTGAGTTTAACTTTTTAGAATTTTCATCTATAATTGACAAATTATATAAGTGACAAATTTATCATTCAAAATTTCAGTGGTTAATGGAATTGGTAAAGCAAATGATTGCCTTGGTTAAGGAGAGGACCTGCTCTCTGCCCTTTGTTTTAAAACCTAGGACACTACAGAATTTCTTTGAGAATGGGTTCTAAATCCTAAATTGCCCCAAAGAATAAGTTATGACCACAAATTTGTGCACTTGGTAGAGACGTGTGAGAAGTTAGAATTGTTTTTCAGCTGATGATTTTGTTCTGGGCTAGAGAATCAGGGCTGGTAGAGTTCATAGGGCTTTGTGTCCAAGAATCACTCTATGGACTTCAGGGATCAGCTGAACAATTCTTCCCACCAGCTTTGAGATATAATTAACATAGAGTGTTGTGTAAATTTTAAGGTATTGATCTGATATATTTATATATTGCAAAATAACTACCGACATAGGGTTAACTAACACCTCCATCATGTCATATAATTACCATTTCTTTTCTTTTCTTTTCTTTTCTTTTTTTGTGGGGAGAACATTTAAGGTTTACTTTACTCCCTTAGCAACTTTCATGTATATAATACAGTGTTATTAACTACAATTGTCATGCTGCATATTCGATTCCAAGAACTTGTTTGCTTTCTAACTGGAAGTTTGTACCCTTTCACCAACATCTCCCATTCTCCACCTCCCAAACCCTTGCAACCACCATTCTACTTTCTCGTTAATAAAGTTGTCTTTAACTCCACTGGATGTCTCCAGATTGAATCTCTGTAGTAAGTGGTTGCTCTCTTTGTTCTATGGCTCATCAAATCCTCTCAATTCAGAGCCATTAGGAGATTTATCTTAGAAGAGAAAATCAGGAAAGAACGATTGGTGGTCATCAGTTATTTCACCCACAAATGATGTTCATGATATATATTTGAAGTGAAAATGAACAGGTTAAGAAGACAGAGTACTCTATTGTTATGTATTGTTAGAGATCCCACAAACTACTAATGTGAACTGGAAATTGATCTTTGTCAGGATTATAGAAGGGAAATTCGTAACAGGATAGCATGAGATTTCCCAGAATTAGGACATTGTGATAATGAAGAGGAACAAGGATACATTAGTTTTACCAGCTAAATTTCAGTTTTTCTCATAGGATTGTCAACTTTGAAGATCTGAGACAGAACGGAAGCATAGAATGTTAGGCCTAACTAGGAATCCAGGTGGATTATCATTTAAGATGTTGACCGAACAGGTGTTATATCTGGAAGCTTTAACAACATCAAATGAACAAAGATATTCCAGTCTGTCAAAAATAAATAAATAAATAAAACGTCAAATTGACAGACTAAATGTATTCCCAGAAACCTGTGAGAGTGGAGATTAAAGCTAGTGGGAAGAGAGTGGAGATAATTTCCATACAGAAAAGGCTGCTGAGATAATTCTCTCAGATACCCTGGCACAGCTTCTGCCTATTCCTGAATGTTCATGTGCAAATACTTTAAAAGTTCTCACCTAGCTTCTGGCAAAGGAATAGTTAGTAATCATCTTTCCAAAATTTGGTAAACATTTTATGCTATACTTGAAACAAGCTAGAGAAATGAGGGCTACATGAAAATTCATATGATGAATCAATAATTAATTGAGTGAACTTATTCAGGAAGTGGCTATTGACTCTTGACATTAACCTGGAGGAAGCTTCCCTAACAGTATTCCTGGTAATCTATGTTTGCTTCTGCCCTGTTCAATATTTCTAATAATAACTTAAATGGAATTATTAGAGGGCAGAACTAAAATGCAAAAGTGGCTGCAGTGACAAGCAAAATAAAATGTTTAAGGTGAAGAAAAAATGTCTAAGATCTGTACAAAGATTCAATTTTGAGAGAAATTAGGAGTCTAAATGACAAGAAGGGTATGCTATATCCATTGATTGAAAGACTCAATATCATAACGATATCCTTTCTGTTCAAATTCATCTATAGACTTGATCCCAATCCAAATGCCAGAAAAATTTTTCTTATGTTTCTCTTATAAATTGAGAAGTGATTCCCAAAATATATATGGAAATTAAGGGAAAAATAGCCCCAAAAAATCTTGATTAAAAACAAAATGTGCTACACTATATAAAATAAATATTTATTAAATATAAGACTGCGTGTGTGTGTGCATGACAGTGCCAAAACAATGAGGAGAGATATGGTCTTTCCATACATGTTGCTGGTTCAATTGAATACCTGTGTTTGTTTAAGATTTTATTTATTTATTTTACAGAGAAAGGGAGCTTGGAAGAGGAGCAGAGGGAGAGGGAGAATCTCAAGCAGTTTCCTTGCTAAGTACAGAACCTGACAAGGGTTTCAGTCCCAAGCCCCTGAGATCATGACTTGAGCTAAAATCAAGAGTTAGATGCTGAAATTACTGAGCTACCTAGGCTACCCTGAATACCATATTTTTAAAATACGTGAATATTGAACATCACCTCATACTATACTCAAAATTCAACTCCAGAAAAATTGTAGATCTAAAAGTAAGCCATAAAACAAGAAAAAGTCTTCTAGAAGATAACACAGAAGAGAAACTCATGTCTTTGGAGTAGTCAAAATCTTAAACAGATTTCTTAATCACTAACCATAAATTATTAACAAATTAGGCTTTGTTAGAACTGAGAATTGTGATTCATCAAAAGATATTGAGGGTGAGGAAAATCAGATGAAAGACTGGGAAAATATTTGTGGTATACATGTCTTACTTGTATCAAAACAACCCCCTACAAATAACAAAAGGATATAAAACTCATTTAAGGAATGGGCAAAATACTAAATATTCACTTCAGAAAACTGGATATACAAATGCCCATAAGTATATGAAAATGTCTTCAAATCTTCAGTTATCAGGAAAATGCAAATTAGAACTACAATAAGCTGGGATACGTGGGTGGTTCAGCTGGTTAAGCAGTCTTCTTGTAGCACAGGTCATTATCTTGGGGTCTTGGAATGGAGCCCTGCATTGGGGGGTCTCTGCTCAATGGAGAATCTGCTTCTCCCTCTTTGCTCTCTCTTTCTATCTCTCTTTCTCAAGTAAATAAATAAAAACCTTTAAGAAAACACACACACACACACACACACACACACACACACACACACACTACATTAAGCTACCACTACCCTCCCATTACAATGGCGATGATCTAGATTAAAGAAAAAAAAAAGGCACCAAGGTTAAGATGGGTATAAAGGATTAAAGCAAATAGACTTCTCATACTTTTCTGTTGTGAACTTTAATGGATACATCCATCTTGAATATCTTTAAGTAGTATTTATTAATTCTGAGTATATAGTGCCCTGGGATTTAATCATTCTACAACTATGTATAAACACAATAGAAATGAGTGCATCCATGCACCAAAAGGTATGTATGAAAATTGGATAGCAGCTTCATTCATGGTCTGTAAATTTTGCATATTTGTATACTTTTGTATATTTGTATAGATTTGTATGTTATACTTCAGTATAAGAAAACTTAAACTTTTAAAAACTTAAAAAAAATAAATCCATGAGTATACATTGGAGGGTAAGAGTTTAACCAAAAGATGTTTGTTTCAGTTTAAGGTAGGCTTAATTTTTGAAAAATCGTCAATATCATCAATGTTATTAATTGGGTATAGCTCAAACCTATTTATGATTTAAAAAGAAGACACACATATGCACACAATTATAATTGTCAAGGAGGCATCAAGAGATACTCCCAGTGAATTTCTAGGATCACTCCTTTCTTGCTACTTGTATAGCAACAAACTAAGCACCCTTGTATAATCTAGGTCAATCATCTCTGGCAGGATGGTAACCTCTTTTTACCTGTTGTTCTTTAGGCATAAGAAACCCCAAACATTGAATGCATAATAGGCAGGTTTATAAGAACTTGCTATATCCTCTGGTAAAAGCACCACCTCTTTTCCTTTCCCTAGCAAAGAGAAGTTCCAAACCTAAGTCCTTAAAGTTGAGTAAATGTACAACTCACGGTTCTGTCTGAGATTTTCTCTTAAGGCCAACACTATAAGTGCAATCAATCTGTGAACCAGGCATAAATATTTTCTGTTAATTATATATAGGGAGTCGCCAATGAAGTCACAAGGATAAGTTGAGGGAATAACCTCAGGCAACAGAGGTAGAGAATATGGGAGTCTGTACCCTCTGGATATACTCAGACCTAATTTCAAATGCACTATTTCCATTCAACAGTGCATTGTTGTAACATTCACTTGACCTTATGTCATGACGGGTCTGATAGTGTTGTTCGTCAAGACTGGTCTACTTCTACAATCAGTTGCTCAATTTCTATAGGGCCTGGCCATACCCATAACTTGTGTCCAATGACAAATTGTCCTCTGTTACAGAGTCATGCTTGTTCCAGAAACCCAGAGTCTGTACTGTAATCTCCTATTGGGGCTCTCTAGAGCCTCCATAAATAATCCTTATGTAGTATGATGGGATATGCTGGGTCATATGGCCCAACAGAAAGGGCAGGTTTCATTACAGCTTGGGGAACATGGTTCTTTATTCTACTCAAAAAAGTAAGCCGAGTCACTCAATACTTAGTTACAACCATAATACCAAATGTAATATATGCTTCTTCTAGAATCCAAATAAATGTGTCCCAATGGACATCAGGTCATTGGACCCCTAAATACATCCTGATATACTTCCTGAGTCTTCATGGAGAGTATCTCCTACCCATATGTGACTTGCAAAGGCCTCTAGAATATTGTATGCAAAGTCTGATTGAGATAGCATTAATATAGTTGTACAGCTTAACATTTTGTAGAAAGCCAACATAACCCAAATCTCCACAGACTAGTATGGTGTGACAACAGGAGGCAAAATAATGACTGTATATCCCTCTTTTCCTCACATCAACGATTTTTAATAACAAGTAATGTATTATTTGCCCCAGGGGTACAGGTTTGTGAATCGTCAGCCTTACACATTTACAGCACTCACCATAGCACATACCCTCCCCAGAGTCCATAATTCAGCCACCCTATCCTTACCACCCCACCTCCGAGCAACCCTCAGTTTGTTTCATGAGATTAAGAGTCTCTTATGGTTTGTCTCCCTCCCAATCCCATCTTGTTTCATTTTTTTCCCCTTCCCTACTACCCAGGACCCCCTGCCCTGCCTCTCAAATTCCTCATATCAGAGAGATAATATGATAATTGTCTTTCTCTGATTGACTTTTTCATTTAGCATAATACCCTCTAGTTCCATACATACACAATCGCAAATGGCAAGATTTCATTTTTTTGATGGCTGCATAGTATTACATAGTATATATATCTATGTATATATAGATATCACATCTTCTTTATCCATTCATTTGTTGATGGACTTCTAGGTTATTTCCATAGTTTAGCTATTGTGCACATGGCTACTATAAACATTTAGGTGCATGTGTCCCCTTGGATCAGTACATTTGTATCTTTAGGGTAAATACCCAGTAGTGCAAGTGCTGGGTTGGGTTGTAGGATAGCTCTATTTTCAGCTTTTTGAGGACCCTCCATACTGTTTTCCAGAGTGACTCTACCAGTTTGCATTCCTACCAACAGTCCACATAAACTATATTTGAGCTTCTTTGCTGATGAATACTGAGAATAATGCCTTCCCCAGACCAACAGTCACAGACCAAGTCCCAAATATTTTGTAGATCCGTTTCAGTGAAGAACACCACATCTATCAGAGCAGCCACATTTGAGACTTTCAGTTAAGTATATAGTAGTTTACCATGATCTACCCCAAAAACCACCTGGAGTAAACACGTAAATTGAATAGGGAATAATAAGAACTCCAACACCTGTTTCCTTCAAGTCTTTGTGGAACTAATATCTTCAATTATTCCAGGATATATTGCTTCTGTTTTACTATTGTGGCTAGATACCAAGGTCTGGAGGAACCGGTTTCAGGGACTTTCACTTGATTCTAACATAATCTAACCAGATCAAGGAACTTAAAGCAAGTGAGGGAACAAGCTATACAGAACCTGGGGACAAAAGCACTTCAAGCTACTTCAAAAACAAAGACCTTAACTTTTGACCATGTGCAGAGTGTTTAAGAAAAGTAGGGTGCTGGGTGGCTCTGTCAGTTAAGCCTTTGCTTCTGGCTTGGGTCATGATCCAGAGTCCTAGGATGAGCCCAGCATCAGGCTCTCTGCACAGCAGGGAGCTGGCTTCTCCCTCTTCCTCCTCCTGCTTGTGTTCTTCCTTTCCCACTCTCTCTGTCAAATAAATAAATAAAATCTTAAATAATTTATATAAAAAAAAGAAATTCAAGAGATCTAGTTTGGCTGAGTAAGCAAGGAGAGCATGACAGTGAAGCTTATATCACCTATCTCACAGAATTTGTTAGGTTATGCAGTTTAAAAAAAGATAAATATTATAAATTCTATTATTCACATATATTGTCTTAAACTGAGCAATCAATGAAAGTACATTGAATTTAAGGCAAATATAGAGCATTCTATAAAAACTGATGACCAAATGGGCCATAAAGCAAGCTTTTATAAAAATATCATAGAGCTCATATTCTACAAAATTAAGTTAGAAATATAAAATATCAAAGACAAATTCATCAATATATACCAATAATAAACCAAATATATCAATATATACCAATAATATACCAAAAAGTATATTTGGAACTTAAAAAAGTATTTTAAGTAACCAGTGGATCAATTAATAGATTAATTAATTAATAGATTAAAGAGTGCTTAAAACTGAATGATAATCAAGACTAATGAAACCTGTAGAAATAAAGCAGTGTTGTGGAAAGACAAATGTAAAGGAAAAATGTGAAGTTTCAATAATTAGTTTTGGGGGAAAAAGGCTAAATATTAGTAAGCTATGCATTCAAGATAAATAGACTGAAAAAATAATAGAATAAACAAAATAATAAAGATAAGAGAAAATAATGAATTAGAGAACTAGTCGACATTTAAGAAAGTGAACAAATAAAGTGATTTCTTGGGAAAAACTTACACAATTGACAAAACTCTGAAAATAAACATGAAGAAAAAAAATCAGATTGGCAAATCGTTTGTTGCATTACCTCTGATCAAGGAGTAAATCCTCAAAAAAGCAAAAACATTTAGCTTTTTGAACAGTTACAAAAGCATATTCAATATTTCCAATAGTTCACCCCTTTAATGGATATTAACTAGATCTCATAAAGTATGAATTAATTTTTTTTCTAATGAACTAATTCATTAAGAAACCAAAAATATGGGGCACCTGGGTGGCTCAGTGGTTTAAAGCCTCTGCCTTAGGCTCAGGTCATGATCTCAGGGTCCTGGGATGGAGCCCCGCATCAGGCTCTCTGCTCAGCAGGGAGCCTGCTTCCCCCCTCTCTCTGCCTGCCTCTCTGCGTGCTTGTGATCTCTAACAAATAAATAAATAAAATCGCAAAAAAAAAAAAGAAACCAAAAATATGCAGGAAAATTATCCAAAATACCAGTTTACAAATTTGTATTTAAACCTTTAGCATTTGTACACATAAAGCATAAGTGTATGACTTACAATTAATAGGAAAATTTAGAAAACAAAAATTCCATAAACATCTCCATTTTGTACCCTCTTTAGTGTTACATCATCTTGGGAGAGTATCTAATTACTTTTTTCAGACTGAGAATAAAGCTAAGTCTTTTTAATGTATTTACTATTATCCAAGTTCAAAATTGAATACTGCAGAGTGCTTTAAAAATTACCAAGACCTATTGTCTATAAAAGAAAGCATACCTCCTTCACTAGAAAAATTCCATCATTTACTTTTTGGGGCAGAAAAAAACAAAAATTTATATACATTAAAATTATAAAATACATAAATATTATATATATTAAATTTTGGTATAATTATATGTCAAAATTTTAAATCAGTGAATTTACTCTAAGTATATAAACCAGATCTGTCTCATGTATATCCAGATACAGTGGTGGCAATGATAATACTATATATTTCTCTGGCACAGTAGAGTTCTTTGGTGTCGCAAACAAAGTTTAGGTTTTGTGTTGCAAACCTTGTCTAGTCCAATTTATTTAATCTTGATAAAGAAGAGAGGAGAAGTTAGGAATTCTGTGTAAAAATTTTACAGTGATCCCCACAGAGGTCATCTTTAGGGTGGATAAGGTATAGTAATGCAGGTGAGTCAAATATCAAATCAGTCCCTCTGCCCTCTTCCAATCTAGAAGCTCCTCTATTTTCTCCTTCTCTGTGTTCCACATTTGTGGATTCCAATCACCCTTCTCTCCCCCACCTGCCCCTCACTTTCTTTCCCTCTCATTTGTGCCTGCCCGACTCCCCGAGCTTGGAGACCCTCCAAGTCCAGTGAAATCAAGATCACCACCGTCACTCCAGGTTAACTCTTATTCATCATCACTGTGCTCCCCCTTCCCTCCTCATCCCCCCTTCTCCTCACTATTCAAATTTAGTTCTGAGATGAAATCAACCTTGGCATTGGTCATCAGCAACCTTTCTTTTCCTGCCTGCCCCATTTCACCACTGCTCCTCCTCTACCCCAGCCTTTCCCAGTGCTTAGAAGCTTCTGAGAGGAGATTAGACTAATCCCATCCACCAACAAGCTCACTAAGCAGTTCCTGAGTAAAGTCCAAAATTCCTGCCAAGCAATAGAGCTGGGGGAAAAATTAATGTAACAATCAGCACATTATAGCAATAGTTTTTCTATGAAAATTCTTTCCCTTTTAATAATCCTATGCAAAGTCAAAAGAGTATGAAACATGGAGTGTGTTGTAGGGAGGGGAATACGGAGACAATTAGTTTTTCTTTTCTTTCTTTCTTTTTTTTTTTTTCTTAAATATAAATTAAACAACTAAGTATGTTGGCACCACCACACTTTTTTTTTTAAAGGTAATTTAACCTATCCCTTTTCTTCAAAAAACAGGAATGAGTGTGTAAATAGCCAACATTTAAGTGGTTTTGGATTGGTTCATTTGCTAATTAATACTTAAGAAAGTAGGCTTAGAAAAACTGGGCAGGAATAGGCTATTTGAGAGTGTTTTGCCTGCAGCATATTGATGCCCTTGCCTGTGGCTCCAGCTCCAAAGAGGAAAGCCAGATTCCTCACTCCATCTTTGGGATGAGGAATCTTGACGTTCTCACCCAGTGCACAAAAGTTTCTCTAGAATAAAAGAAATACCTTCAGATAGGCAATATTTAAATCAGTATCTCAAATCCCTCCAGTTTTTTCAGCATCAGAACGCTATTTTTATTTTCTTGAAGGAACTGATTTGAAATAAACACAAACCTCAAAAGCTGAGGTACGCAGAGCCTGTCATTGCCAATGGCTGTGTAGGGGGTAAGAAATTTCTATTCAAATAAGGGTGAATGCAACTGGTAATGTCTAAAAAAAAAAAAAAATGTGTTGGGGGGTTGTTCAGGGGAAAGTTTAGCCTCAAGGGTAAATCCATGGTTTTATTCTTGGTATTCATAATGCCAAAGAATTCCATGTTAAAACAAAATGGAAGAGAGTTTTAAAAAAATAAAAGAAGTGAACAGAGCTCCAAAGACACAATTGAAAGGTTGAAGCCACATTGAGAGTAACACCAATAGAGATATTAAATGTGTCTTCCAGAACAAGCAGAGGAAGGTCCTAACAAAGTCCTCTAGCTTTTAGGTGCTTCTAAATGCCAAAAGGGAAAAGTGTTCACAAAGCCATTTAAACCACAGTTATACAATGCCCAGCTTCCCAAAGCAATGGATCTTTTCCAAATACCCTCATGGTTTCCTGAGAAACTTTAGAAAGAGAGAAAACACCCAGACACCTAATTTGGTGTTCACTTCATTTTATATATATATATATATATATATATATATATATATATATTTTAATGAAAAATTTTATATAAAAATAGGCCATTGTGAATCCTTGATTTCTCTTGGCTACTGATAGGAACAATAACAAAATTAGCCATTTCAACAAAAGTTTACTAGTCACTTACTCTTACAAAATCACTATGTTTGACACAAAGCTCTGAACCCACAAAGTACAACTATATAAATACTTTTGTGTTATAATATTTTTATGGTTACCTTTCTTAAATGTAAATATATACACACAAACACTTCAAATTGAGGTTGTATGGAGGTAAATGATATCATACTCAATAGATTATTTCAGGCATAGTTCTTATTATAAATACATGGAAGGGATAACCTGTTCTTTATTTCCCTGTAGAAAATTTTTATTAATATTCTAGTTTTGAAATTTCAAGTAATATTGGCTACATGAATTTACTTGGAACAGTACAATATATGATGTGCTTTTGCATGCAGTGTCTGTATTAATTCTGGAATAGGAAGAGCAGGTAATGAGAATGCTGATAGACAGAACATTGCATGTTTTTCTATGTCCTATGACCTGATCACAACCTACTAAATAAGGACTGAAAACTGGATTGTCTTGCTTCTGTCATATTGATCTTTCTAATACATATTGTTGTCTCTAATCCCACTGAATATACCAGGCTTAGCAGACTGCATTGGCAGCTTAACTTTGGGTGTGTTTCCTAAGAAGGAGCAAGAGGGGTATCAGAAAAATACACTCACTAATTTCTATCCTTCATTTCAAATGACGCTGCTGGTTTAATCTTGCTCCCTCTCTCTCTCTCTCTCTCTCTTTTTTTTTTTACAAATATTGTTTTGACTTATAAGAAGCTGGACAGGAGAGAGAACAATGAATACAAAAACTTCCTCCCTGAGAGAATGTATAAATGTAGACAAGAAGCAGATGGACTAACTTATAAATGCATAATATATTAGTGCAAATATTATGGAAGGAAATTACTAGGAAAGCACTAGGATCATGCCATCTTACAGTGGTCAGGAAAGGCCCTTCTGCTGAGGAGACATTTACATTTGAGCAGAGATTCCATGGAAAGGAAGGAAGGAGTCATGCAGATATCTGCACAAGAGAATTGCAGACAGAAGGAATAGACTGAGCATGCCAAAAAGAAGCATGTTTCCTGTTTTTGAGGAATAAGAGGAGGCTAGAATGGGCAAAGGGGATTTAGAGACAGGGCAGAGGTGTGAGGGATGTGGTCTGCCCGTGCGCAGAAATATAGCAGAAGGCAAGATTATCAACAGTCTTGTAGGACATTGTAAGGACCATAACTTTTAATCCAACTGAGATGGGGCGCCACTGGAGGATTCTAAACAAAGTTGAGACATTTGACGTATACTTTTCACAGATCACTAGGGTTGTGGCCTAGAAAATAGTTTGCAGGTAAGTTGGAAGCCTATCAAGTGGCTACTGTAATACTCAGATGGGAAATGATGGTGACTTGAACCAAGAGAGTAGTGGTAGAGATAGAGGTGCTTTGACTCTGGATGTATGTTATTAAAAAAAAAAAAAAAAAAAAGTGGATTCCTTGTCTGCTATCTCAATCAGTGCACTTTTGCTTTTCTATGAATCAGTTGAATTACTTGCCACAATCTGGAAACCTAGAGACTCATGAGATGTATTTTCATATATAGGGATTTGATATTTTCTTTGAAAGATTTTATTTATTTATTTGAGAGAGAGCATCAACCCAAGCAGGGGGAGCGGCAGGTAAAAGGAGAAGCAGAAACAGGGTACTGCTGAGCAATGGGCCTGATACAGGGCTGGATTCCAGGACCCTGGGACCATGACTTGAGCTGAAGGCAGATGCTGAGCCACCAGGTGCCTCTGAGCCACCAGGTGCCTCTGAGCCACCCAGGTGCCTCTGAGCCACCCAGGTGCCTCTGGATTTGACATTTTTTAGCAAATTGTACCACATACTTTTCCTTTCCATATTCTTTCTCCTCTATTCTTCCTGTGGATTGATGTTGTCATTACCTCATTTTTTAGGCTTTTTGCAATAGTCTTTTCTCCTTGCACAGAAATACTTCCATACATCCCTCACTACAAAGAAATCTATCCCCTCATTTTCTTCCTAATGCATTATTTTATTATATACTTCCCGCTTCCAATCTTTCAGAGACTCCCAAATGGCAAAGATACTGTGAGGATTCATTTTATGTATCAACTTGATTGGACCACACGGTGCTCAGATATTTAGTAAGGTATCATTCCAGGAGTTTCTGTATTTGGGGATAATACTGACATTGAATCTATAGACAGAGTAAAGCAGATTGCTCTTCCTCATGCAGTTAGTTGAAGGTCTGACTAGAACAAGGATGACCAACCGTTTCCCCAACCAATAAGATAATTTTTCTGTTTTGACTGTCTTCAAAGTAGAACACTGACTTTTTTCTGTCTTTGGATTCACTGAAAAATGGGCTTTTCCAAGGTTTGGAGCCTGCCAGCCTTTGCGATGAAAACACCACAATAGACCTTCCTGGTTCTGAAGCATTTGACTCAGACTAGAGCTCCACTATCAGCTCTCCTGATCTCCAGCTCGCTGAGTCATCCTCCAGATCCTGGGTTTGTCACTTCCCACAATGGCATAAACCAATTCCTTAGATTAAATCTCTCTCTTTCTTTATATATCCTATTGATTCTGTTTCTCTGAAAAACCATAATACAAAGTCCAAAATCCTCATCAGAAATTCAGAACTATCACTACCCTCTCAATTTATTTCTAATAAACCATTTTCAATACTGTTTCTCACTACCCTCTCACCCCTGAGAATTTTCCACTCTGATCAAAATATATATTTCACCATTATACACCCTGTGAGTCCTCTCTCATTCCTGCTGCTGCTGTCTCTGTTATAATGAAATACACTAACTCATCTTTATTTGCTGAAATGAAGCCCACTTTCTCTTTGAAATCTCCCTGTGTTTTTTTGTTTTGTTTTGTTTTGTTTTGTTTTGTTTTCTCTTCAGTCCTTGTGAGGTATATGTTTGTGTATGCACATTCATTATTTGCTGTGCTTGTTACGAGTTGTTTTAGAAGTTTTTTACTTTTTTTCTTTCCCAATCAATGAAAGGCAAATTTTTATTGAGTAATCATCATGCCCCTGCTCCTACATAGAGTTTTGAATGCATTAGTTAGACACGATTATTATTGCTATTTTATAGATGAGTAATCTGAGCTTCAAGCCTGTCAACTAATCTTTGTCCAAAGTGAACGGTGGAGCCAGGACTCAGCTGCAATTATGCTTGACTCTAAAGCTCCTTCTCGATACCACCATTCTGTAGTGGGACTGATACTTTTACCTTAATTTACTATAGCTCTTGTATATAGCAGAAGCATAATAAATGTGGTGGTTTTTTTTTTGTTTGTCTGTTTTAGGATTTCTTTATCTTTTGGGAGGCAGTACAGATGGAGAGAGAGCCTTAAGCAGACTCCATGCAGAGCTCAGAACCCAACACATGGCCCAGTCTCAGGACCCTGAGATTACTACCTGTGCTGAAACCAAGAGTCAGGCGCTTAACTTACTACACCAACCAGGTGCTCCATAAATGTTAATTTCTTGATCATCAAAATAAGATTCTGGTTTAAAATGGCATCTGGTGAGCATTCCATGGTAGATTCTCCTAGCTTTGTTGCAAAATAACCACAAAGACAAAAAAACAGACAGAGCCTTCCAGAGCTTGGATACAAAGTCGGGATATTACTATTGTTCCCCCTAACTGTGAGAACTGTGAAGACGAATTGTGAATCATGATTTGCACCTTGAAGAAATGCTAATCATGTTAGGAAGGAAGTTGAGGTTGCTTATAGGTTTTCATTTGAACTTAGCATTGGTGTTAAACCTCTCAACATAGACTTCCCTATCTGTTAAAAGCTAGGAAGCTGAAAGGGAATTTGCCCCAGGATGGATTATACCTTGGTCTCTCTTACATTTGATTTAGAAGATACTTTAAGTGAGATTTTGGACACAGACTTTAATGTTGATGGTGCAACAAGTTAAGATTTTAGAAGCTACTCAGAATGAATACATTTTGAATGTGGAAAGAAGATGAATTTTGGAGAATCAGAAGTGGAATACTATAGACTGAATGTTTGTTCCTCCACTCCCCACCCCCAAACTCATATGCTGGAAACTAATCCCCAAAGTGGTGTTATCTAGAATTGAGACCTGTGGAGGTGATTAGGTCATGATAGTGGAATACTCATAAACAAGATCAGTCCCTATTTGAAAGAGAACACACAAAGTTTCTTTGCCCCTTAAACCATGTGAAGACACAGAGGGAAGACAGCCATCTGTGAATCCAGAAGCAGCTCTCACCAGACACTAAATCTGCCAGTACCTTGCTTGATCTTTGACTTCCCAGCCTCCAGAACTGAAAGAAATTAGTTTTGTTGTTATAAGCCAAACAATCTGCAGTATTCTGTTATTGCAACCCAAGTGACTAAGACACAAGGCTCTGAGATGACTCTTCATACAGTACCCTTAAGTTTATATCTCCAACTGGACCTTTTTCAAATATATCCAACTGCCTATTTGATATCTTTATTTGAATATCTAATAAGCATATCAAACTTAACATATTAAAATTAACTTAATTGTTCTCTAAAATCCATCCTCTGGCAGTCTTCTTATCTTAAATAAGATTCTTCCATTTCCATTCAAGTAAAAAACCTTGCGATTAACCTTGATGTGCTTTGTTTTCTCGCTTAGTAGTTTCAATCCATTCCAAGATACTTTTGGCATAACAACTAAATATTATGTGGACTCATATGAAATTGCTAACTTTTCAATATTTTTTTACCTATAAAAACAAATTTCAAATGGTTCAAAATAACAAAATATTTTTTTGCTGTAGCTATTAAAACTAGACATGCATATACTTTATCTAGCAATTTTACCAAGTATATTTGCATTTGTTCACCAAAAGACATGTCCTAAAATTTTTGAGGCAAAATTATTTAATTAAAATTTTTTTAAACTACTTAAATATCTATTAACAGCAGAATGAATTTTAAAAATCAGTATATTCAAACAATAAAATATTATACTAAATGAGAATGAACTATAACTACATGGAAAATTGATGAATCTCACTAATATAGTGATGAATGAAATAAGCCAAATAAAATATAGCCATACACTAATATATAAAAAACAAATTGATATTTGCTATTAGAAGTTAGAATAGTGATAGAGCTTGAAGTCTGGAATTGTGATGCCACCAACTTTGGCTTTCTTTTTCAATATTCCTTTGGCTATTTGAGGTCTTTTCTGGTACCATATAAATTTTAGGATTATTTGTTCCATTTCTTTGAAAAAAATGGGTGGGATTTTGATAGGGATTGCATTAAATGTGTAGATTGCTTTAGGTAGCATAGACATTTTCACAATATTTGTTCTTCCAATCCAGGAGCATGGAATATTTTTCCATTTCTTTGTGTCTTCCTTAATTTCTTTCAGGAGTACCTTATAGTTTTCTGAGTATAGCTACTTAGCCTCTTTGGTTAGATTTATTCCTAGGTATCTTATAGTTTTGACTCAAAATGGATGAAGGACCTCAATGTGAGAAAGGAATCCATCAAAATCCTTGAGGAAAACACAGTCAGTAACCTCTTCAACCTCAGCCGCAGCAACATCTTCCTAGGAACATCACCAAAGGCAAGGGAAGCAAGGGCAAAAATCAACTATTGGGATTTTATCAAGATCAAACCTTTTGCACAGCACAGGAAACAGTTAACAAAACCAAAAGGCAACTGACAGAATGGGAGAAGATATTTGCAAATAACATATCAGATAAAGGACTAGTGCTCCACATCACTCGGCATCAGGGAAATAAAATTCAAAACCAGTCAGAATGGCTAAAATTAACAAGTCAGGAAATGACAGATGGCGGGGAGGATGTGGAAAAAGGGGAACCCTCCTACACTGTTGGTGGGAATGCAAGCTGGTGCAACCACACTGGAAAACAGCATGGAGGTTCCTCAAAAAGTTGAAAATAGAACTACCCTATGACCCAGTAATTGCACTACTGGGTCTTTACCCTAAAGATACAAACATAGTGATCCGAAGGGGCACATGCACCCGAATGTTTATAACAGCAATGTCTGCAATAGCCTAACTATAAAAAGAACCTAGAGGTCCATGAACAGATGAATGGATAAAGAAGACATGGTATATATACACAATGGAATACTATGCAGCCATCAAAAGTAATGAAATCTTGTCATTTGCGATGACGTGGATGGAACTAAAGGTATCATTCTTAATGAAATAAGTCAATTGGAGAAAGACAACTATCATCTGATCTCCCTGATATGAGGAAGTGGAGATGCAACATGGGGGGCTTGGTGGGTAGAAAAAGAATAAATGAAATAAGATGGTATCGGAGAGAGACAAACCATAAGTGACTCTTAATCTCACAAAATAAACTGATGGTTGCTGGGGGGAGGGTGGGAGAGGGAAGTGGGATTATGGACATTGGGGAGGGTATGTGCTTTGGTGAGTGCTGTGAAGTGTGTAAACCTGGCGATTCACAGACCTTTACCTCTGGGGATAAAAATACACTATATGTTTATTTAAAAAATTTAAAGAATTAAATAAAATAATAATAATAATAAAAAAAGAAGTTAGAATAATGGTCTAGTTAAGGGTTGTGGGAATGACCATAATTAGGTAGATATGGGGCAGGTGGACTTCGTGCTTGCTGGGAGCAGATTTCACAGAACTTTTTATGAAAATCTATTGAACTCTATATCATATGTATTAGAGTTCTCTAGAGAAACGATTAATGGGATATATAGAGAGGGAGATATTTAAAGATTTAAGTCACGCAGTTGTGGCAAGTCTGAAATCTGCAGGGAGGAGGATCTGGAGGCTAGAGACACAGGAGAGAGCTGATGTTGCAGTTTTGATTCCAAGGACAGTATTCTTTCTTCCTCGGGATACCAAAGTCTTTTAAGGCCTTCAACTGATTGGATAGGTTCACTCCCTTAATAGGGATAATCTACTTTACCCATGTTCTATTGATTTAAACATTAGCTACATGTAACAAAATACTTTCACAGCAATATCCAGACTAAGGTTTGGCCAAACAATGGGATACCATATTCTAGCTAATTTAACACATAAAATTAACCACTGCAGGTTACCTCTTGTCAGCTTAGCTCCCATATCTCTTTAAATCATATATAATCTCCAAATAAAGACAGTAGGAAAGTCATAATTCCACCTAATATGACATAGTTCTCCTCTGTATAATCGAAAACATAAACCCTTTCCCCAGAAGATGATGGGAAGGCCTTGGGCGATGTCACTCTTCTTGATATCCAGTAGCTTTAATACTATAGTATAAGGTCAATACATCTTATATGAGTGAGTAAGAGAGGAAAGAAAATATATTTGCTATACATATACACCTGAACATGTAACAGAATAAGGAACAAATACTCACAACAAATTACAGTTATTGGTTCTGTAACTGTTCACAAGGCTAGAGCTAGTATGTACCTTCTGTTACACAGTTTATATTCCCTTTGCCCTCAGCAAGCACCAGAGCTGGTCAACATTCTTTACCTAAACTTCCTAAGGGGGTCTAGGCCATTGATGATGTTGCCTGAGTTGGGTTGTTGTAGTTTTCCATTGAGTTTAATCATGATATGATATTGCTAACAAATGTCCTCAGAGATAGCCTCTATTCCAGACATACTTTATTACCTCCTGTTGTAGAACAGCAGTTCAGTTTTCTCCAAGTATTCAAGATCAATCACTCAAAGTAGTCATGTGTCAGTCTTGACTTCCAGTTCACTGAAACCATTGTTGTGTCACCTGGTAGAAGCATTCTTCACTTTAGAATTAAGACCTCTAAAGCAGCAGAGCATGAGGTCATGAGAAAGGAATAAAAAAAATTTGGTGGGCTGCTAGGTTATAGAGAGTGGTATAAACTCTCATTTCTACCCCTTGATTTCTAGTTCCATGAATCCTGGCCATGGGAGAAATAACACCATACACTGTGTGCTGATTTAGCATATATGCATCCTTCTGAAGAACCTTGCTTCAGCCCCTCAAGATATTGCCACCCATACTAAGTATTCAAAAAATATGATTCTACCATTGTTTCAAACCAGATGCTTGATTATCCAGTTATCCATAGAAAGTAACAGGGCTTTGCTCCAAGATCTTAAGGGTCAGCACTGTGATTGACCTCTAAGGGCCAGCCTAAGATACAAACAGTACCCCTACCTGACACTGACACTTCAAATACCACTAGCTTTGCTGGACCATATAACACAGCTGGTGAAACTGCTGGCACAGCAGCCTGAACATGTCACAGAACCTTCTCTTGTTTGAGTCCTGTTCAAAACAAGTCAATCTTTGGGTCACTAGGTAAATGAACTGGAGTAGCATACTCCAGGGGGAATGCTGGCTCCAAAATCCAAAGAGTTCCACTAGGCAATGTGCTTCTTTTTTGGTTGTAGGAGGGGACAGATGCAAGAATTCATTATTTACTTAGAAAGGTTATCTCCACATGTCCCACACGAATATTCCACATGTCCCCCAGAAATATCACTGAGGTAGAGGCCTCTGAAATTTTTTCAAATTTATTTCCTACCCTTTGATACACAAGTATCTTACTAATAGATCTACAGTGGTTTCTACTTCTTGTTTACTAGGTCCAATCATCCTGTCATCAATATGATGGGTCAGTAAAAGTGAAAGGGTAACCAAGATCCATGTGAGCTAAATTATGACCTAGGACTAGAGAGTGGGTAGACCCCTGAGGGAGGATCTTGAGAATGTATTGCTGGCATTGCTAGCTGAAATCAAACAGCTTCTGGTGGTATACTGACAGGTATAATAAAAAGGAGCATTTTCTTTATTAATAGTTGAATACCAGCTACCAGAGTATGTGTTAATGAAAGCAATGAAACTGCTTCTGGTACAGTAGCAATTGAAGTCACCATCTGGTAAAGCTTATGACCATCCATTGTCATTCTCCAAGATCCACCTGTTTTCTGCACAAGCAAAATAGGCAAGTTGAATAGAAATGTGGTGGAAATCATGTTCAAGTCTTTGATGACAGCACTAATGTTTACAATCCCCCTGAGAATGCAGTATTGGTTTTGGTTTACTATTTTCCTAGATAGAGGCAGTTCTAGTGGCTTCCACTTGGTCTTTCTCACTATTATACCCCTCCCTCCATGAGTTAAGAAACATGTGTGGGTTGTGCTAGTTGCTGAGTACATCTATTCACTTATGAATTCCAGAATTGGGAAGAAGACTACAAAATCAGTTTTGGGACTCACTGTGTGACAAATCTGAACTAAGAAGTCCATTAATGACCTGATCTCCATAAGCCCTATGAGTGGTACAACACCCTGAAATTTAGGTCTCCTTGAATTAGTGTCAGTTCAGAGCCAGTGTCCAATAATCCTTGATTCTTTTCTTTTCCCTAAGGTACAGTCACTTTGGTAAAAGGCTAGAGGTACCTTTGGAGAAGGCTGAAAGAAAAATTAACCATACAAATTTTTGACTGTGTAAGAGGGTTCTTCCTCAAGTGGACCCACCTTCCCCTTCACTCATGAATTTCTGGATCTGTGCACTGACTCAAATCTGGGAATTGATTGACCATGACTCAATTATTCAGGTTAGACTTTAGTTCACTTTACCTAGGTCTTTTCTGCTTATACAAATCAAGTAAGCATTTAATAAACTGTGCATCTATTAATTCCTAGGAAACCATGCTTAACCAGCCAACATCATATATTCTAGTTACACTATTCTTTCATATATATATATATATATATATATATATATATATTTTTTTTTTTTTTTTTTTTTTTACAGAGAGAAAGAGGGAGAGAACACAAGCAAGGCAGAGTAGCAAGTAGCGGGAGGGGAAAAGGCAGGCTCTCCACTGAGCAAGGAGCCAGATGTGGGGCTCGATTCCAGGACCCTGGGATCATGACCCGAGTGGAAGGCAGTCATTTAACAAACTGAGCCACCCAGGCACCTCTAGTTACACTATTCTGATTGCTTCTTTGGTTCTGTTCTTCCTAGGACAACCACACTTAACTTTGCCTTTGATTAAGTAGTTTCACTTGGCCTCTGTCACCCTGAAATCCAATTATCCTCTTTGTGTCTCCTTGATTTAGTGGTAGGAGCTTCCAGTAGAATTTCTAAGCTAGAGAAGAGTGAATACAAAGCTCTTCAAGGATGTTGGGGCTCCCCTAATAAACTTATCTCTCATAGTCATGTTGTAAGCAGCAAACTCTGGACCCTGCAAGGGTGAGAAGAAGCTTTTACATGATAAATACACTTTAACATTCTGATTTCCCTAAGCCTGTGTATCTTTTTACCAAGGCAGATTTGGCATTAATATAGGGTAGGTCACGTTTTGTTCTGTTTCAGCCAACCAACCAGGGTCCTTTTTTAACCCTCTATACTATATTACATTACATTCAGAGTCCCTGCTTAGAGAGCTAATATCAATAAATTAAGCCTGAGTAAATGTTATGTCCCTTCTACCATTATCCCATATCCCATATCCCATATCCCATATCCTCAGTGTAGTTATTTTGGAGTACAGAACACCTCTTCATAGGCCACACTTTGTAACTCAGTTTGCAGGGCCTGCTGGGACTTGAGTCTATTTGTAGGTATAGAAACCAAGAGCATGAAAGTGGGGGAACCTGAATAGAATTAGGAGTGTTATAGTTATTTCAGGGGAGACCATTATAGTTTTTTCAGGCAAAGAAGGGTTAATCTTAGATGGGGATATAATGGTAGTTTTCACAGGCAAAGACAATTCACCAGAATTTAGAGGTTTAATGTCTCCAGCGACATCAGGAACTTCCCACATGTTTCCATTCCTATTTTGAGAATCATATTATATCCCAATCAGTGCCCTTATTTTAACATTAGCTCTCGGAGATTGGGAATTCAACTTACATTATAATTCAGCCCCTCTCAGAACTAGGCTCTGGGTTTGGTTTTCAACATTTTCCGCTCTGCAGTTGCAGGAGATAAGGGTTTCTTTTAGGGCAGACTCAGAAAACTTCAGTTCCTTTATGAGATGAGATTTGGAATCCCAGGCTTATCCTTTTCTTTCTCCACTTTGTCCAGCACAATTAAGAGTAACCAACCAATTTTATTATACACAGTTTGACCAAAGTATTCTAAGGTATCAAACATATTCTTACATTTGTATGTGTGTGTGTGTGTGTGTGTGTGTGTGTGTGTATACTTCCCCCCTCTTTCTGTACCTATATATTAATAAAAAATGTTTTCAATTCTTGTATATTTTTAAAAGATTTTATTATTTATTTGACAGAGAGAGACAGTGAGAGATGGAACACAAGTGGGGGGAGTGGGAGAGGAAGAAGTGGCCTCCCACTGAGCAAGGAGCCTGATGAGGGCAGGATCCCAGGACCACGGGATCATGACTGAGCTGAAGGCAGACGCTTCATGGCTGAGCCACCCAAGCACCCCTCAATTCTTATATTTTTTAAAAGACATAAGAAAATCACTTTGGTTCTTGAGCATTGTGTGTGAAAGCTTAGTTTTTTAAATGCTGCAGCCATCACATAACAAGGAGGGGATAAGACTTTCCAGATGAAAAAAACCTGGACCCTTCATGACATTGTTGATTCAATGAATCAAATAACCATCAAATGCCCGATCACAAGACTTCATCTGGTATGAAATTATAAATATTTCTATTATGTATATTTCTTCAAGGTACATCTGCTACTTGCATTAGATTATTTTAATTAATATACATATTGTGGAGGGTGCCTGGGTGGCTCAGTGGGTTAAGCCGCTGCCTTTGGCTCAGGTCATGATCTCAGGGTCCTAGGATCGAGTCCTATATTGGGCTCTCTGCTCGGCAGGTAGCCTGCTTCCTCCTCTCTCTCTCTCTTTGCCTGCCTCTATGCCTACTTGTGATCTCTCTCTGTCAAATAAATAAATAAAATCTTAAAAAATATATATATATATATATACATATTGTGGAGAGTTGACAAAAAATATTTGAGTCAATATATCTTAGTGCAGGAGAAAACACTTTCACATCTTATACCTTCTATATGATATATGGTAATGAAGCAAGCTCATGGCAGTACCAAAACTAGAATCCAGATAATCCTGATTCAAGCTCATGTTTTTTTCCTCTGTTTTATTCAGTGCATGCATATCCTAACTATCCTTCTTTATTCTGATGTCAAAGTCTATTATCCATATCAGTCTTGCCTTAAAGATGACCTGAAATTTTAAAACATTTTTTTTCTAATTAGTACCTAGTAGTTTCTAATATGATATTGTCTTGTACCAAAAAGGTTATTTTCCCTCCATATTCTAACATTATATAAAATAAAAATTCTTAGTGAACTCATACTCTCTTACCTATCCAAATCACAGATGGGTTGTCCAAAACTATCATCAGTTTCACATGGACCACATCCATCTAGTTCTGTGAACGTTTCCAGTAACCCAAACTGAACCAAAATTAGTTCTTTGTCACAGCCTTCTAGTATGTCAAATGCGCAGAATGAAAAGTGATTGACAAAGAGTGGGGCTTGTCAACCCCTCAATCAAGCACAGTAAAATCTGGAAAGATAGATACTATGATGACCAACATTTTCATGTACTATGTTTTACTTACACACAAACACTGAAAAGTTTAAAAAGTCATAAATACTCAGCATAATTATATAAATGTCAGAAATTTTAAATTTTTTGTTCTATTGAATTTTCTTATTTAGAATCTTACACGAAAGGAGTTATAGAATATTGGACATGATTTGCATGTTAGACCTCACCGAATCCAAGTCCACAATTTTTAAAAAAATGAAGAACTTATGTCTGACAAGGTCCATAATTAAAGAAGTGGTCAGAGGTAGAGTTGTAACTTGACACTTTTTTAAATCAATGCTAAGTAGAATATCAAGGTATTATGTAATTTGTCTAAGTTCTTCCAGTTAAGACATGAGGAAGACAGTATTCAATTACAAGTTTCTCTGACTCCCAAGTTCAAGTTCATACTCTCAGCCGTACACATACTTTAACACAAAATTGTAAAGTTTCATTACTTAGTATCAGTTCAGTTTGCCATTTAGAATTCCTTTATAAAATCATTGAGAACCTTTTAAGTTCCAGACACTGGACTAAACACTAGTTATACAATGGTGAATAAATAATCATGTTCTTTACATTAAATAGAGAAAGTATGTAGATGGCAGGGAGAAGGCGAACATAGTGGAAATTGAAAACAAGAGAGGGTTACCTGAAATGCCCACGTTAAGTGATATTTTATGACACAGCAGGATTAAGCAAGGAGAATCTTGGCTTTGGTTTGGAGAAGAGATGAGAGAAAGGCAAACGATGGAATGCAATATATTGAGAGGGAATGGTGTGTGTAAAATGCTCTGAATTAAGAAAGAGCTAGCTATAGGTGTTGAATAATCTGTGTCTGGTGCATAGTGAGCAATTAAGCAGTGGCATGGAATGAGGTTGGAAGCTAAGAAACAAAAACTTCATGTGTAGACTCAGTCTTAAGCTAAGAGAGAAGTTTAGAAGAGACCATTTGGAAGAGTTGAGAGAGCAGATGTAATTACCTTGAAGAGTCAGCTGATACAGTAAAACAGCTAGACAATATAAGCATCTACTTGAATTTTGAGATCATGAATTTAAAGTTTAATTATTTGTGGTAGTTTAAAAAATGTTCCCCCAAATGTATCAGATCATCAACCCTAGAAACTGTATGTTTATTTACATAGTAAAGTTTTTACAAGATGTGATTAAGGATGTTGAATTAAGGAAATTACTCCAGAATGTCCAGGTAGGTGATGGCATAATAATGAAGCAGAGGAACCTTATACACAGAAGAAAAGAAGGAAATGTGATTCCAGAGATAGAAATTGAAGTAGCCTGCCACATGGTAAATAATGCCAACAGTCACTAGAAGCTGGAAAAGCCAAAGAACCTCTTCTCTACAATAGAATCTGGAAAGGGGATGGCCCTGACAACATCTTGATTTCAGTCCAGTGATAATGATTTCAGACTTCTGACTTCCAGAAATGTGAGGGAATGGTTTTCTGTTGTTTTAGGCCAACAAATTTGTAATGATTTGTTGCAGCAGTTCTAGGAAATAATATACTGTTCTTACCTGGTTGCATGACTCTTTCTAGCTACTCTGGCATATTCATACGAATGATGGGTGGTTGCGTTATTCGTATACGGATGATGGAGGCAGAAAGGAGAACAGAATCCTGGGTGTTTTCAAAGTAATTGTTATAGTAATGAAATATGGATTCTGAGCTGGTCGTGAGGGAAAATGAAGATAAAACGGGGCTGATGGATAATGAAAGTGTGAAGGCATTAAAGACTAGAGGTCATGAATTGGTTAGGAATTATTGTAAGTGTACCTGTTAGCAGTCATTAAATGTTGAATGAAATGAAATCAGATATCAAGTTTAGGGTTCTTGTGTATTGCAAAGCTCAAAATTTAGCACTAAATTACAATTAGTGGATATTGAAAAGAGTGTTGCAAATTGCAAATTGGAGTCTTGACCAAGAAAGCCATGTCCCAGAACATTAGAAACCTCACCCTGTACAATGGAAAATGAAATATTAGAATCACAAGGATATCTATTTTAGATATCCTTGTGATTGTAAGATATCAGATTCAAGAATTCATTGAGAAATTAATGGAAGAATGAAACACTTCAAATATTTCTCCATGAGAAAATTAGTGAAAATTTTAATGTTCTCTGATTAAAAAAAAAAAAAAAAGTGTTCTCAAAAGTAAAAGTCGAACAGCGTTAACCAGGTAGCATCCCTAGCAAAAGGTAAAATGCTCAAAATGCATATAAAGAAAAGAAACTTTATATTTGGAAAGAGTTGTGTTCTTAATATTTAGTTGGAGCCTTCTAATTGTTTTCCATAAAATAAATGAAGTTGTAATTTAGGTATAAATATGTGTCAGTAGGATCCCTCCTATATAAAATGTTTAGACAGTATGCTCACAAATATGAGGCCATCAAGTTACTTTTGTTCATAAACATTTATTCTAAATACATTATCTCTGATACTTAAATCATTTTTAGTGCAAAGTACTGGACTTAATTCTATGCCAGGTAATTCAGCTCAACTCAATTTAATATGACATCTGTATATAGTATTTACTGAGCATCTATTCTGTGCAAGGCCTGTGCTTGACCTCAAGAAGTTTTCAAGAAGGGTTGATCTTCTGCCCACAATAATCTTATACTTCAGTAATGGCAAAGCTTAAAGGAATATTATGTTCTCTGGACTAATGATCTCATAAATGTATGCTCCATCCAGGCCAGCCATTTTTATTCTCCATATTATTCCACAGGATCAGCCAGAGGAAAGAATTTACTATAGAACCAATCTAGTAATATCTTTCAGAACTAGGAACTATAATGAGTAATCATCTTAACCAAGTGTATTAAGAAATTCTTATTCCAAAATACCTTGGAATGGAAGTTTTAGGTTGGGGTGTGGAGTCAGGGTCCTATATTATATCCATATCTGAATCCCTTATTCTGTCCTCTGAATACTTTTCCCCACTCCCAAACTCCCCAAATCTTTTACTGTTTGTCATCTTTTCATTCACAGTGCATAGCTATAAAGAGCCAAATCTTGCTGCTTTGCTAAAAGGCATAGTACCTTGAAATCTAGAATTTCTTTCTACAATTAATGATATACTAAATATTTAACAACCAGCTCTGCAATAAGGGATTGGGCCTTATTTGTAATATTTGCCAAGCTCCATGGTATGGCTCTCTCTATATGGCTAATTTCAAACTACCATCCTGAAGTCACTGAAGGCAGAGTTGGAAAGAGATGTGTAATAGTTCATTATTGTCCAGAATGCCTGCCATAAAGGTACAATAGATGTAAGTAATCTTGGGCATAGGCAGTAAGAAAATGTAATAAAATAACAAGGAAGTGAGTATTATCTGTTTTTTAATATAACTTAATTATATATTTATTTAATTTTTAATATTGACCATTTTTAACAACTGGCCTGAAAACTTCTTAAAATGTTAACAATCAGCTCTTGTGGTATGGTATGAGCTTACCTCAGAGGTCACTGATTGCAACACAATCAAAATGACATGAGATGTATGCCCCTTCTTGTATCAAAACTCCCTCTTCTTTTTTTTTTTTTTAACCATGTTTTGTAAGAGTGTATCTGATATCACTTTCTCTGAAAAGGCATAAGAAGGATAAACTTTCTGAAACTTACACCTGTATGGAAGAAGGGATTCCAAGATGACCTTCAGGGGTGCCTGGGTGACTCAGTTGTTAAGCATCTGCCTTCAGCTCAGGTCATGATTCCAGGGTCCTGGGATCCAGCCTTGCATAGGGCTCCCTGCTCAGTGGGAAGCCTGCTTCTCCCTCTCCCACTCTCCTTGCTTGTCCCCCCCCCTTCTCAGTCTCTTGCTCTCTCAATCTGTGTCGAATAAATAAACAAAATCTTAAAAAAAAAAATAAGATGACCTTCAAATGAGTCAAATTCTTGTATAGTGCCCTCCCCTTCTTTGTGAGTGAGGAACTGTGACTGACTTCTAGTAAAGGTGATGGAATAGTCACTCCCATGATTAAAAGATGACACCTTAAATGACTAGGGAGGAGAATATCCTGACTTGGATGAAGCAGGCTGCTGTGTTGTAAGAGGCTCTCTGAGAGTCACAGGGCAAGGATCTGAGGGGTGTGGAAGAGATAAAGTTAGCGATTTGAAAGCAGAAAGAAAGTGGGGTCTTCATCCTATAACCATGAGGAACCCAATTCTTCCAACAACCCTGTAAGATTGGAGAGGACCTAGAGCTCTAGCCAATATACCTAATTGCTGCTGTGTGAGATCCTGAGCAGAGAACCCAGTTAAACTGGACCTGAGCTTCTGACACAGAGAAGTTGCTCAGTGTAGATGGTTTTAAACTAAGTTTGTGGTAATTTGCTATGCAGCATTAGAAAACTAATGCATTATTTATACTTGAATGAGAATGTTTTTAGCATGGAAATCAAATGGAAAATTAAACTTTTCTCCAGGATTTTGAAATCTTCACTCTTTCCTCTGTGCCTAAGTTTTTTGAATATCATGCTGACTACTAATCCTTTACAGGTAACTTTTTTTTTTCCTCTAAAAGTTTTTAGAAGTTTGTTATTCTCATTTTCATGAAATTCCATGAGTACATGTCACTTAAAAAAAAATAACTAATAGCTTTTTTGAGATACAAATCACAAACCAACTCAGATTTAATGTGTAAAACCTATGGTTTTAGTTATTCATAGAATGATGCCACCATAACCTCAATACATTTTAGAGCACTTCATCACCTCAAAAAGAAACCCTATCTTACCGGCATCGCTCTTTACGTTCCCCAAATCCCTCCAGCCTTAGACAGCCACAATTTTACTACCTTAGAGACTTGCCTCTTCTGGATATCTCCTATAAATGGGATCAAACATGGTGTCGTCTTTTGTGACTGGATTCATTTTGCATAGTGCATTCAAGGTCTAAATTAATTCTTTTGAATGTGGCTATCTAGTAATCCTGGTATCATTTGTTAAAAAGGCTATTCTTTCCTAATTGTCATCAAATTTGGGAGATTTTAGCCAAATATTTTCTAATTTTTTTAAGCTCTGTTAATTTTTCTTCATTCTTTATTCCCACTGTTTTTTCAAATTGAATATTTCCTCTGGTTCTATTTTACAGTTCACTGTTCCAATTCAAACCTACTCTACTCAAATCTACTTTTAGAACTATTTCATTTTGGTTATTGAACTATACATGAAATTAATTTGATAACCTCAATAATTTCTATTTGCTTCTTTTTTTATAATTTCTACCTCTTTATGAGTATCCACTATTTGATGAGATACTGTCATCTTAGCTTCCTTTAAGCATTGCTTCTTTTAGTTATTTGAATGTAATTATAGTCTTTGAAGTTTGAAGTCTTTGTCCATTAAGTTCTGTATTTGCATCTTTTCCTTGTCCTATCCTGGGTACCTGCTTTTTTGTATATCTATGGGTCATAACTTCCTGTTTTATTTCATGTCTCATAATTTTTTTGGAAGTTTGATATTTTAGGTAATATAGTAATCCTGGATGCTGATTCTCCTTATCCCTTTCTGGCCCTTGTTTTGTTGTATGGGCTCATTAATTTGTTTAGTGAATTGGTTAGATTATTTTAGTGAGGGCTCTCTCTCTGTCAGCATGAACCGTTTGATATTACTCCTCTAAGAGTATAGATTTGGGCATGCACACAGTCACTGGGATAACAGTGATTTTAGCAGGTTTCTCTTTGGCCAATGTTCTCTGATCTCTCTGTTAAATTTGCTGCTAACTTTAATATCCCACTCAATTTTAGCATCCTCTAACTGCCTGCTGATGGCTCTATTGTTTTCAATAATACCCTAGAGGCACAAGTGGAATTACAGCCTATTACAAATAAATCCAATCAGAGGCGATTTTGAGACTGGTCTTTAAGTTTTGTTCTGACTATAGGAGGGCTCTTCTTAACTGTCTTTTTCCATTGTTCTTTCTGGTAAGATAATTGGCCTACAGTTTAGCTTTTGATTTATCATAAAGCTGCCAACCTTATCATCATTGTTGACACCCCAAAATTCCATTTTTTTTTCTTTTTTTCCTTTTTGCCCCTCTTTATTCTCCTTGCCAAGCCATACCTCCAGAACTTCCTAAGAGTTTTGCAGGGAATGTCAGATCCTGTCTTCAAGGCTAACTCTTAATGTGGTGTTCTTTGAAGCAGGTTTTTCAACTACTTCTGTATGTATGCTCCCATCCACTACCCATTTAAAAAATATAGATCTTGGCTATAGATAATCTTCTCCTAAGCTTTTGTAAGGCTTTTAAAGAAGAGAGAAGTTTATTTCAGCAATGTCAAATTGTGCACATGCACACACACACACACACACACACACACACACACACACACTTTCTCATCATCCTCCATTTCTCCTCTAAATGGAATTTGTTGAGTTTGCAAACCCTTGAGAAGGTTAAAAAGATCTACTGATGGAATGGATGGTCTAACATAATACTATGAGTTGTTGAGAAAATGTTGTTTTCATATGATTGCATAAAGGAACTTTTTTTGTTTTTTAATTTGAGGCATCACTTACTAGATTGATACAGCAAGATTTTTGAATGTGTACCTTAGACATTTGAATAAAAAAGGAGGCTACATGAGGACCTTGAAGGTTTGGTAGAATAAAAAGAGGAGGTAAGGTTGTATGACTGGCACTTAGAAGAGGTAATTAAAGAGAGCCAAAGAAGATCTCCAAAATAGAATCTATGCCCTATTACCTGTCCAAGGACTGTCTTTATGTTTCTTTCCACTTGCCTGTCACAGATAGTTTATAGGGGAATGTAGTTTCAAGATCTACCCCAGGTGGTTTGGAATTCAAGGTAGATCTGTCTTGGAACAATTCAGAATAGTGGGCTTTCTATCAGGTAACTTAAATGAAAGAAAAAGTGGATAAAAGTCACTTACACAGAGATGTATGTGGGAAGCAGTATTTTAGTAGCCAAAATATCAATAGTAACGTGAAACCTAGGGTACTACACAGAGGATGAGGCCAGTGACCATAGTTGAGAAAAGGACGTATGGGGTGTGTGTTTGCGTGTGTATGTGTGTGTGCATGTAAAAAGAACATGTGTGTATTGGAGGTAGGGTGAATGTGCAGAGAGAGTTTGAAAACATTAGAAAGAAAACCAGAAAGTCAGCTCTCAAATAGTGTTGAGTAGGGTTGCTGTTGGGACTCTCCTATATTTCCCCTTCCCTGTTATTGAATGTGAAAACTAAAATAAATGAGAGTCCCCTTCTTCTTAGAACTGGTGCTATTAGACTTCGTAACTGTCCTTCCCTATAGCTCTACCACCTAAGCCCACTTACAAAGTTTGATTTCCTACCTCTTAGTTTCCAGTTCTTTGATTTACCTTAATGTGTGAGAAAATGTAGAAATCTGGGGAAACTCTAGCTTTTATTGTTTATCCTTCTGAGATCTTTGTAGCTCACATGTCAACACCTTTATAGACCAAGTGGGATCTTCATCCTGATTTCGCTGTTTTGTGAATGCTTCTGTCAGTCCCAGTGGTGCTTACTGACCAATAGAGAGCTGTAGTATAGTGCCTACCAGCTACCAAGTAAATGTCATTTGGATTAAGACATTCTCTGAACTAAAACAATGTAAGTAAAAACTGCTCATATGCAGCATTTCTGTCCTCTATCAGTAATTCAAAGATTCTGGCCATTGTACCTTTTACGGATTTCTAAATAAGTAGATTTGCCAGATAAATTATTTAAATAACTCCATATCCTGAATTTAAATAACTTTACCAAAGAAAAGGTAGTATGTTGGGTTATTTGGTTTCTTCTGAATTGAATTTTTCAAATAAACTATAAAATGGCTCCACCATGTGGTTGAAATATGTATTTGTTCTCAGAAATTTAGCCCAGTAGCAATTCATTGAGTCAGAACAATTAATGTCCTTAATTTATTCAACAAATATTTATTGAGACCCTACCGTGTGTTGGGTATGTTCTTGGCACTGGAAAACCGTAAACAAAGCAAATGCAACCTGTGACCCCTTAAATTTCACATTCACTGTTCACTTTTTCATTGGTTGAGCAAACTAGATCAAACATTAAATACAACAGCATATTTTTAAAATTATTTTTTACTGAAGAAAAAGACAAAAATGCATTTTACTTCTGGCTTTGTCACTGACTAGCTGTGTGAAAATAGTCACTTTTCTATATGGGACCAAGCTTTTTATATGTTGTCCCAGGTAAATGGCTCCTAATTCTTATAATACCATAAAAACTGAGGATACTTTTCTTGGGGGAGGTGGGTAGACAGCAACCAACCTATACTAACACATTACAAAGCTTGCCTACAAGCTTGGGGGAAGGTTATAGCCTCTTTGAATATTACTTATGGTCTCAGTGGGTCCACCTACAAGTAAAGTTAAAATTCGATTAGATTGGATTAGATTAGATTATTTCTGCTGCCCCTACTAGCTATATTTGGCTCCTATAATCATAAATAATTCATAAAAGAACTGATTTCAAGGTAGGGATAGGACCTATATTCAAGACTCTCCTGTCTTCTGAACCTTTCCTGTACAACCACTTAACACTGTGGTTGCTGAATTACAGCACCTATCAAAATTCCTCTCACCTTTGAATGTCAGCTTGGCATTTAAGGATTTCAGGCTCTTCTATATAGATAACATCAGACAGAAATTTGCCCTTTTTTCCTCTATTTTATTAATTATATTAATATTAGTTTTCATTTATTAAACTCACTTTTAGAGTTAGGCACTTTTCTAAGTCAGTTCCTTATTTTTTTTTTTTTTAACTTTTTGTTTGTTTGTTTGTTTCAGGGGTCCTTCGACATTTCTTTTTTTTTTAAGATTTTATTTATTTATTTGACAGACAGAGATCACAAGTAGGCAGACAGGCAAGCAGAGAGAGAGGTAAGCAGGCTCCCAGTCAAGCAGAGAGCCCAATGCGAGGCTCGATCTCAGGACCCTGAGATCATGACCTGAGTGGAAGTTCTTCATTATGGCCTTATAAATTTAAATGAAGAAATCCAGCTAGATGATGCAGATTCATAAAGGTGTGTATATCTTTATTTTCAAATCTAGCCTCAATAACAAGTCGTTTGGGTCAAGAATAGAGTACAGTATGATGTATAAAGAAATAAGAAATATTATACATGCTTCTAAGGGAATCAGTTAAGCTAAAAAAATGAGGTAACATATTTAGATCATGAAAATAAACTAAAAAGACACCTGCAGGAGGCATCCCAGCTGTACTTTCTGATACAGATTTTCTAGCCTAACTCTTAGAGCACATCAAGCAAGTCAAACACTTACCATTTGCTCTAGGAGCAGCAACACAACTCACAATGAAAAATAAACACTCTGAATTACCTTCCACTACTAGGAATTAAAGAAGACTTTTCCTGAAAGAGAAGGTTCTCTTGCATATTTCTTTAAACAGTTCTTGGTTCCTTGAGTGGAATCTCTAACAGGTTCACAGGTAGGTATTTTCTCTGGCATTGATTTTTATAATTTAAAATTAGCTTTACTGGGGTCTAACTTATAATAAAACTCAGAAATTTTAAGTATATAATTCAGTGAATTTTGATAAATGTTCTTAGTTCTGTAATCACCACCCAAGTTATTATAAAGAGTCTTTCCAAACATTCCTTTATAGTTGTTTTCAGCCATACCCTTTTCTCATAGATGGCTTATGGCAACTACTGATCTGTTTTTAGTCACTATAGCTTTGAGTGTTCTGGAATTTCATATAAATGGAAACATAGAGTACATAATAGTTTGTGTTCAGGTTCTTTCACCTAGCATAAGGCTTTTACAAGTAAGGGGTGTTGCATGTATCAGTAACCCATTTTCATACTGAGTGGTATTTTATCACATGCATACCCCACAATTTGTTTATACATCTGTGAGTTCATAAGATAAATGGATTGTTTCTAGTCTAAGATTATTATGAATAAAGCTGCAATGAGAATTTCAATGAAATCTCTAATAATGCCAATGATGATTTTTTTTTTTTTACTCCTGGATTATATAGAATGTCATTGTTTAATCTCCAAATATTTGGGTGCTATGATAGATATCTTTCTGATATAGATTTCTACTTCAGTTTCACTGTGGTTAGAGAATATATTTTCTATCACTTAAGGCTCATTAATTTACTATGGCTTTTTTGTAGCCAGAAATAAATCTGACTCAGTGAATATTCCACGTGCACATGAAATTCCTGATATTCTATGAAGTTTGGACAGTGTGATCTATGAAGGACGTTTAGGTCAAGTTGTTCAAATCCTCTATCAACCATTTTACTGCTTGCTTTCTGTTTTTCCTATTCATTCATTCTTTTTATTCTTTTTCCTACCTCCTTTAGGATTGAGTATTTTTAATGATCCCTCTTCATACCCATTACAGGCTTATTATCTATAACTGTTTTATTTTTAGGTAGTTCCTCTGTGGATTAAGATATTCATCTTTGGGGCTACTGGGTGGCTCAGTGGGTTAAGCATCTGCCTTTGGCTGAGGTCATGGTCTAAGGGTCCTGGGATTGAGCCCCACATCAGGCTCTCTGCTCAAAAGGGAGCCTGCTTCCTCCTGTCTCTCTGCCTGCCTCTCTGCCTACTTGTGATCTCTGTCTGTCAAATAAATAAATAAAATAAGTAAAAAAAAAAAATATATATATATATATATATATCACCACCATACTATTATCACACCTGATAAAATTAATTTAAAAAAGATATTCATCTTTATCTTCTCAGAGTCTATAGTCAATAATATTTTATATCATGTATAATATAAACATTTTCTATCAGTGTGTTTCCATTTTCCCCTCTGTTCTTTGCGCTATTGTTTTTACAAAATTTACCTCTGTTATAATCTCCACAATTCCTTGTTACTATTTTTTATAGGTTGTTGTAGGTATATGTTTCCAAGAGATTAATCATCTCTTGGAATCTCTAAGATATCTTTTACATTTATATACATATTTACCATTTCTGATGCCTTTCATTGTGTCTGTGCACGTATGTGTGTGCACAGATATAAATTTCCAGCTGGTATGGTATCACTATACTGCTGCCTGGAAAACCTCTTAAACATTTTTTTTTCCTTATTCAGGTATAATGACAATTATCTCAGTGTCTGAAAAAGTTATTTCACCACTGGTTTTAATATTTTACTGTTTTATTTTTCCTTTATTACTCCAAAGATATTTCTATATTATCTTCAGGCTTTCATAGTTCTTATGAAAGCCATCTATCATTCTTATATTTGTTCTTCTGTATGTAATGCATTTTGTCTGGCTGCATTTATGATTTTCTCTGTATCACTGGTTTTTATCAAATCATTATATGCCTTGGAGTGAGTTTCTTTTTGTTTATTTTTACTTAGGATTAATTGAACTGCTCTGATCTCTGAGTTTATAGTTTTCGTTAAATTTGGAAGACTTGGGGCCAATATTTCTTTAAATACTTTTTCTTTCCCTCCCACTCTTATACTTCTGGATGTCCAGTTAGCTATATTTCATTTATTTATTTTTTTCTCATTAATAGTAAAATAGCAGGCTTTATTGGATGCTTACTTTGGGTCAGGCACCAACAAAGATTAAATACATTGTCCTAATTATTATTTATATTTGATTTACTTAAACTAAGAACAAAAACACTTCACCATTTTTCCCATGCCCCTCCCCACTCCCTACCTTCAGAAATCACCAATTTTTTCTCTGTATCTGTGAGCTTTTAAAAAAGATGTATTTATTTTTATAGTCCACATCTATCATACGTTATTTTTTAATTCTTGTCTAACTTACTGCACTTAGCATAATGGCCTTAAGGTTGTTGTAAATGGCAAGATTTCATACTTTTTTAAATCACTGAATAATTTTTTATGACTGAATAATACTCCAAATATTGGAGTGGATATGGCTGAATAATATATATACTGCAATTTCTTTATGCATCCATTGATGGACACTTAAGTTGTTTCAATATATTGGTTATCATAAATAACGCTGCAATGAACATGAAGGCACATGTATCTTTATGAGTTAGTGTTTTAGTTTTCTTCAGATAAATATTCAGTAGTAAAATTGTTAGATCCTATGACAGTTCTAGTTTTAATTTTTTGAGGAAATTTCATACTGATTTCCATAGTGGTTACACCAATTTACAAACCCACCAATAGCACACAAGGATTCCTTTTACTTCTCATCCTTGCCAACTCTTGTCATTTCTTCCTTGTGATAAAAGCCATTCTAACAGCTGTGAGGTAATGTTTCATTTTGATTTTGATTTGTATTTACTTGATGACTAATGATGTAGACCATCTTTTCATACCAGTTTTCCATCTCTATGTCGTCTTTGGGAAAATGTCTATGCAAATCTTCTGCCCATTTTTTAATCAAAATTGTTTTTCTACTGAGTTTCATTAGTTCTTTATACTTTTTGTGTATTAGTCCTTTATCAGGTATGACTTGCAAATACTTTCTCTTATTCATTGGAATATCATGTTAGTTTACTTTGATGTGCATTTTGTTGGTTTCCTTTGTAGTTGGATATAATCCCACCTATTTATTTTTATTTTGTTGTTTTGTTTTTGGTGTCAGATACAAAATATCAATGCCAAGACTATGTCAAAGAGCTCACCATCTATGTTTTTTCCCAAGAGTTTTATAGTTTCTGGTATTACATTCTGTTCTTTAATCTATTTTAGTTGATTCTCATGTATAGTGTCAGATAGTGGTTTGGTTTCATTCTTTTGCATGCAGCTGTCCAGTTTTTCCTAATACGTTTTATTGGAAAGATTCTCCTTTCCCCATTGTATATTTTTGGCTCCTTTGTCATAAATTAATTGACCATATATGCATTGGTTTATTTCTGGGCTCTCTATTCTGTTCTATCAATCTATATGTCTGTTTTTATGCTGGTATTATGTGTTTTAGTTACTATATCTTTGTAATATAGTTTGAAATTAGGAAGCATGATGCCTTAAGCTTGGTTTTTCTCAAGGTTCTGTTGGATACTCTGGGTCTTTTATAGTTCCATACAAATTTTGGGATTGTTTTATTTCTGTGAAAGATTATATTGGACTTTGGTTAAGTGTAGCATTGAGTCTATATATAATGTTGGATAATATGGACATTTTAACAATTTACTTTCAATCTACAAACACAGAATATATTTCCATTAACTTGTGTCTTTAATGCCTTATAGATTTCAGACCATAAATCTTTCACCTCCTTGGGTAAATTTATTCCTAGATATTTTATTCTTTTTGAATCCATAGTAAATGGGATTATTTTCTTAAATTCTCATTCAGATAATATATCATTAGTGTATAGAAATGCAAAAGATAGGGTGCTAAGTTGGTTAACCCTCTGCCTTTGGCTCAGATCATGCATGATCCCAGGACCCTGGGATTGAGCAGAGCATTGGGCTCCATGCTCAGTGGGTAGTCTACTTCTTCCTCTCCACCCGTCTGCCACTCCCCCCTGCTTGCACACTCTCTGTCTCTCTCTTCCTCTGTCAAATAAATAAATAAAATCCTTAAAAAAATGCAAAATATATTGTTATATTGATTTTATGTCTTATAGCTTTATCAAATTTATTTATTCTAACAGTTTTTATGGCATCTTTAAGGTTTTCTATATATAATATTGTATCATCTATAAATAATGACAATTATACTTCCTTTTCAATTTGGATACATTTCATTTCTTTTTCTTTTCTAATTGTTCTGGATAGGAATTCCAACACTATGTTGAATAAAAGTAGCAAGAATGGACATCCTTGTCCTATTCCTGATCTTGTAGGAAAAGCTTTCTGCTTTTCATCATAGAGTATAATGTTAGCTGTGGGTTTGTCATACATTGTCTTTATTATGTTGAAACACATTCCCTCTATTCCTACTTTGTTGAGACGTTTTAATCAAAAACAGATGTTGAATTTTGTTAAATGAATTTACTGCATTTATTTGAAATGATCCCATGTTTCTATTCTTCATTTCGTTATTGTGGTGCATAACATTGACTGATTTGTGGATGTTGAACAATCTTTGCATTTTTGGAATAAATACTACTTGATCATGATGTGTGATCTTCTCAATGTATATTGAAATTGGTTTGCTGATATTTTAATGAGGAATTTTTTTGCTACTATGCTCATTAGGAATATTGGCCTATAATTTTATTTTCTTGTGGTATCTTTGTCTGGTTTTGGTGTCAGGGTAATTCTGGCCTTGTAAAATTAGTTTGGAAGAGTTCCCTCTTCTTCTATTTTTCAGAAGAGTTTGAAAAAGATTTATATTAATTTTTCTTTGAATGTTCAGTAGAATTCAATAGTGAAGCCACGTGCTCCTGGAGTTTGGTCAATAATCAAAAACCTCCCAAATATTTCCTTTCCAGTATTCAGGCTGTTCAGATTTTCTAATTCATTATGATTCAGTCTTGGTAGGTTGTATGTATAATAAAGGAATTTATCATTTCTTCAAGAGTGACTTAATTTTTTATAGTTTATAATTGTTTATAATTGTTTATAGAATTTATCATTTCTTCAAGAATGTCCAATTAGTTGACATTGTTGTATATTATATGTAGCAGTCACTTAGGATCCTTTGTATTTCTGTGGTATGAGCTGTAACATCACCTCTTTAATTTCTGATTTTATTTGAGCTCTTTTTTTTTTTTTAACTTGGTGAGTCTAGCTAAAAGCTTGTCAATTTTGTTTATCAGCTCTTAGCTTCAATGATATTTTTCTATTGTCCCTTTAATCTATATTTAATTTATTTCCACAATAATCTTTGTTATTTCTTTCCTCCTTCTAACTTTGGCCTTTGTTCTTTTTCTAGTTACTTGAGGTATAAAGTTAGGCTGCTTATTTGAGACTTGTCTTGTTTCTTAAAATAGACATTACCATGGACTTCTCCCTTAGAACCCCTTTTATTGCATTCCGTAAAGTTTGGTATGTTAGTGGTGTGTTACATTTCCATTTTCATTGGTTTCAAGGTATTTTAGTTCTCTTTTGATTTCTTCTTTGACCCATCAGTTGTTCAGTCTGGTTTTTAATCTTCACATATTTGTGAATTTTCCAGTTTTTTTCATGTATTTCTAACTTCATAACATCACGATCAGGAAATATTCTTGATATTATTTTAGCCCTCTTAAATTTATCAAGACTTGTCACCTGATGTATAAGCTATTCAAGAGAATATTCCATGTACACTTGAGAAAAATTATATTCTGTTGAATTTTGGTGAAATTTCTGTAAATATCTGTTAAGTCCATCTGGTCTAACATGTTGTTTATGACCGAAGTTTCCTTTATCAGTTTTCTGTCTGAATGATCTATCCATTGATGTAAGTGGGAAATACATGATATTATTATATAAATCATAGTGTTTTCCTCTTTTTTAAATATTTTTATCCTGAGTGTGTGTTATCTTTGACAGCTTTGCATGTGCATACGTCCATGTGCATATGTATATGTATCAATTTTTCTATAATATTTAAGCTCTTATTCTGTCTAATATAACTGTCACATCAGATACTTTTTCTTCTCTAGTAGTTTCCTTTAGTGTTTTTAAAGATAGTTTTACTTTTTCTTCTAAATACAGTTATATTCTTTTACATGCTTAAACATTTGGAGCATATTTATAACATCTCTCTTAACATCCTTGTTTGTGAATTTCATTAAGCCTATTTCTGAATTTTTCTATTGATTTATTTTTATTATGATTTTAGTAATATTTTCATACTTTGTGCATGTCAGCTAAGTTTCAGTTCAATGTCTGACATTATAAATGTTGTTGATAGTACTTTTCTCCATTCCTTTAAAAACTTGGATTTTTCAGACACTTAGTTAAGTTACTAGAAATAAATTGGAAACTTTTTGATGTTTTCTTTTAACTTTCTTGGGGGGAGATCCAGAGAAGGTTTTAGTCTGAATGTAACCTAGCTGTACTACTAAGGTGACACCCTCCTGAGGATGCTATCCATTTCCATGTGTAAAATCTTCCTGTCAGTCTGGTGGGAGGATGAATTACTGAATTATTCCCAGCCAGTTATGGGATCTTGTTATTGTTGTGTTTTTTTTCTGTTGGTTTCCCCCTAACTTCTGTTTGTTTCCTTTTGTGTGTACAAGGAATACTCAGCTGAAGACTTAAAGGACCTCTCAAAAAATCTCCGGAGCTGTGCATTTTTGCAGTTCCCCTTTCTCTGCCCCAAAGTCTAACAATTTTGACGTTTTTAAACTTTGACTTCCGTTTGAAAATTGGATTCTGTCCCTAATTCATTAGGAACACTGAGTCTGTTTAGTTATTCTTCAGTTTAGCCTAGGCATTAAGCTGGTGAAATTTTATGGCTTACCTTGAATCCATTCTTTCAGGGATCACAGTCATGTGCTGCTTCACAAAATTTGTTCAATTATTTATTGTTTACGTATAAAGATAAATCTGTTCCCTGTTGTTCTATCATAGCTCAAATGGGAGTTTCCATTACTACTTTATAAACTTTAAAAAATACTAAACAGTTTTAATGTTTTATTTATGGATTTTTCCTTATTTTTAAATTCATATAGTTTGCTTCGTGCTGGTCAGTTGACTTGTAATTTTGTAAGGGTGTGCAATCCCACTCTGTATTAAGCTTTAGGGTTGTTTTGTGGCTTTTTGTGTGTGTGTGTTATGTTTTATTTTATCTTGTTATAAACGTGAAACAACATAACACAGAAAACAAAGTCCAAAGATAGATCTTTCTCAACCTTGGGTTGAGTAACAGTCATTCCTGTTTTTCCAGTTGAAAGAGTAGGGAGATACAATGAATTTAACTATTGAAATAGAAAAAGAAGAGATAGCTTAGAAGATAAAGATATAGGTATGAGATAATATACTGTGAGCTAAGAAAAAGCAGAAAACTAATTCTATATCCTTCACATTGCCTACCATAATGCTTTTGTGTAACAGATGATCAAACTGAATTAAAATATGGAAAAAGATCTATTTATGATCTTGAGAGATTTAGGCCAAGAGTTCCATGATTTTAATAAATGTTTTAAAATGGGGATGATAATCATGTCTTATTAGGAATGAAATAAGATTGATCACACTTATAGCTTGTTTTGAAATGCTTTTCTAGCATTTGACCAAAAGTATGTGTTTTGAAAAATTCTAATTATGAAACTTAAGAAGGAACTTTAATTGAAGTTCCTTAGAAGGAACTTTGCATTTTGAAAAAAATGCAAGAGGCATAGTATTTAGGAAATACATATCTTAGTTTACATGCTTCAGATTATTAAGTATTAAATAATAAATATCAATGGCAAATCTCTGAAATATCCCCTTCTTATGAGCTACTTGATCTCTGGTTTTGAGGTTTGTAATTTACACATAATCCAAAGAACAAGTATAGCTATGTGCTTACATTTTACCATTTTTAAAAACTCTTTATTGTTCTAATTTAAACTTTTCACATATACAAAACGTTTATAATCCCATAGCAGAGAATGTTTTCTCTATAGCACTCTTGGTTTTCACAAAGGAAACTATGTTTTGCCTTGAAAATATGCATGGCAAATATCCTAAACTGTTAATATCACGGTCTTTGAGTGAATGATTCACTCTTGCTTTGAGTTAATATCTTTAATCATCATAAGGCACTTACCCCTCTGCCAACAAAATAGAATGGCATGGAACAAATTCAAAACAAATTACTTTTCCTAAAACATTAATATTTCTGATGAAAGGGGTGAATAAAATGTGGAGCTTGATATGAATCTATAAGAAGAACATGAAACATTTACTTCTACTTTTCCACTTCAACTTCTCAAGCAATGAGAGTAACTCTTTTTATAGACTTATTAATGCTTTCATACCACAAATTTCACACCTTTTATAAAAAGAATCATAAATACAGAGAGAAAAATTGTGATCATAAACATTTAAAATACTATTGTCTCTTTCATTTATTCATTTGTTAAACTCTTATTTGGTGCTTACTATTTGTAGGCATAAGCTAGATGGCTACAGCACAATGTTCCACAAAAGCCATGCAAAACATGCTTTTAGCTTCTCTTCTCTAGATTTTAAATCTTCAAGGTCACAGATCTTTGGCTGATGCATTGGATGCCCCTCATAATATCTGGCATAGGGCTCTGAAATTATTTACTTATTTATTTGCCTTTGGTTTTCTTTAAGTTATTCTCCTTTTAGAGGAGACTGTATCATCCTTGTGGACAAGAAACGTGTGTATTGTGTTTGCTTTTGCAGACACAATACTTAGAACAGAGGTAAAAACAATGGAGGCATGTTTCAGGCACTCATATTCCTATTAAATAAATAAATAAATGTAGTTCTTATAAAAATTACTTTAATATGTGTGCCTCACCTATTTTAATCTTTCCTCTTACAATGAAGATGTTGAAGTCAAGGTAAATAAGGCCATACCGTTGGTTAGTTGTTTTGAAATAGAATCTATGCCTCTTATTCCTAGGAGTAAACACTAACTAGGAGGTTAATAACTTTTCAATAAGTTTTTGCTCTCTTTGGTATCTACTCTAGTCAGAAGAACCCGTAGTCCTATGAAACAACTACTTCTGCCAACTGTTAAAAGATGAATAAAGTATGCTAATTTTGCATGTGACTATGGGCCAGCCACTTCCCCTCTCTAGACTGATATCTTCAAAAGAGATGATTTGAATAAATTATCTTGGAAGCCTCTTTCTGTTTTAAGAGTCTATGGCTGTTTGATCCATTTTATTTAATTTATAGTAAGGAAACAGTGTATGATGTTTAGAAGAGACCTTAAAGATAATCTTGTCTAGGGGTGCCTGGGTGGTTCAGTCATTAAGCATCTGCCTTCATCTCAGGTCATGATCCCAGGATCCTGGGATGGAGCCCCTCCTCAGGCTCCCTATTTGGCAGGAAGCCTACTTCTTCCTCTTCTACTCTCCCTGCTTGTGTTTCTTCTCTTGCTGTGTTTCTCTCAGTCAAATAAATAAATAAAATCTTAAAACAATAAAAGATAATCTTGTCTAGAACTAAGGAGAGAAAATTACCTCTGTGAGGGTCACATGGTAAGTGGAAGGAATCTGGCATGAGCCCCATTCTTTTACCAATCAGACCAAGATTTTTCTCTCCTAGTACAGAACCATCCCAGTAATCACCTTGTTAGTTTTAGAGGTTATATTTCATTAAATGAGATTTTAACTTATTTAATATTCCCTTCAAGGAAAATTGTTCTGTAAGGTTACTTTATTTTTAAAGTGAAACATAGATAATTGATTTTTTGGACACTGTATTAGGAAAGACAAAATCCCATCCAATTGCAGCTGTTTCTGAATGTTTAATTGAATATAAGCTTTTGGAATTAAACACATTTTCTTTTTGGAAAAATCCAACTTATAAGGCACAACAAGCATTAGACTTAGAGTCAGTGGAGCTTGGTTCTAATCATTGAGATACATGAGTTATCATTTATTTGAACTTAGGCTTCATTTGTAGTGTTCTCTCTTCATAAACAGAGGTAGGGCAAAGGAGGAGTTACCTTATGGGCCTTATATGATATAGTGAATGGGAAAGCAATTTTTAAACTCTGAAGTCTTTTAGAAAAATTTTCAGGAATAAAGTCATTTTTTTGAAATTAAACCAAAGTCTTAGAAACATTTGATATTTTTGTTTATTTTATTTTCAAAGTTAACATATAGTATATTATTAATTTGGGGGTAGAATTTAGTGACTCATCAGTTGCATATAACACCCAGTGCTCATTACATCACATGCCCTCCTTAATGTCCATCACCCAGTTACCTCACCCACACCCCCTCTTCTACAGCAACCCTCTTTATTCCCTAGAGTTCAGCATCTCTTATGCGTTGTCTCCCTCTCTATTTTTATCCTATTTTAGTTTTCCTTTCCTTCCCCTATATTCATCAGTTTTATTTCTTAAATTCCACATATGGGTGAAATCCTATGGTATTTGTCTTTCTTTGACTTATTTTGCTTAGCATAATACGCTCTAGATCCATTCCAGATCATTGAAAATGGCAAGACTTCATTCTTTTTGATAGCTGAATAATATCTGTGTGTGTATACACACAGCATCTTCTTTCTCCATTCCTCTATCAATGGACATCTGGGCTTTTTCTAGAGTTTGGCTGTTGTGGACATTGCTGCTATAAACATTGGCATGCATATGCCCCTTTGAATCACTATTTTTGTATTTTTTTTTAATTTTAGATTCATGAGCAGGAGAGAGAGGCAGGGAGAGAGAGGGAGAGAGAGAGAGATAGAGAGAGAGAGAGAAGTGGACTCTGCACTGAGCCGGAACCCAGGGCTTGATTCGAGGACCCAGAGATCATTACCTGAGCTGAAGGCAGATGCTCAACCAACTGAGCCACCCACTATTTTTATATCCTTTGGATAAAGTGCAGTTGCTGGGTGGTAGGGTAGTTTTATTTTTAACTTTTTGAGGAATTTCCATACTGTTTTCCAGAGTAATTACACCGGTTTGCATTCTCACCAACAGTGTAGGAGGATCCCCTTTCTCTGCATTCTTGCCAACATCTTTTCTTTCCTGAGTTGTTAATTTTAGCCATTTTGACCAGTTTGAGGTGTTATCTCATTGTGGTTTTGATGTTTATTTCCCTGATGCCAAGTGATGTTGAGCATTTTTTCATGTCTGTTAGCCATTTGCATGTCTTCCTTGGTGAATTGTCTGTTCATGTCTTCTGCCCATTTCTTTACTGGATTATTTGTTTTATGAGTGTTGAGTTTGATAAGTTCTTTATAGATTTTGGATACTAGCCCTTAATCTGATAAGTCATTTGCAGATATATTCTCCCATTCTGAAGGTTGCCTTTTAGTTTTGTCAATTGTTTCCTTTTCTGTGAAAAGCTTTTTATCCTGATGAATTCTCAAAAGTTCATTTTTTGCTTTTGTTTCCCTTGCCTCTGGAGACATGCCTAGCAAAAAACTGCCATGGCTAAGGCCAAAGAAGTTGCAACCTGTTTTTTCCTCAAGGATTTTTATGGATTCCTGTCTCACATTTAGGTCCTTCATCCATTTTGTGTCTATTTTTGTGTATGGTAGAAGAAAGTGGTCAAGTTTTATTCTTCTGCATGTGACTGTCCAATTTTCCCAGCACCACTTGTTGACAAGACTATTGCCCCCCCATTGGATATTCTTTTCTGCTTTTTTGAAGATTACTTGAACATAGAGTTAGGGGCCCATTTCTGGGTTGTCTATTCTGTTCCACTGATCTATGTGTCCGTTTTTGTGCCAGTACGGTCTTGATGATTACAGATTTGTAATGGAACTTGAAGTCTGGAATCGTGATGCCTCCAGGTTTGGTTTTCTTTTTCAACATTCTTCTGGCTATTTGGTGTCTCTTCTGGTTCCATACAAATTTTAGAATTGTTCATCCCAGCCCTATGAAAAATGCTAGTGTTATTTGGTAGGGATTGAATTAAACATGTAGATTGCTTTCAGGAATGTCGACATTTTAACAATATTTGTTTTTCCAATTCGTGAGTGCAGAATGGTCTCCCATTTCTTTGTGGCTTTTTCATTTTCTTTCAGAAGTGTTCTCTCATTTTAAGAGTACAGATCTTTTACCTCTTTGGTTAAGTTTATTCACAGGTATCTTATGGCCTTTGGTGCAATTGTAAAAGGGTCAATTCCTTGATTTCTCTTTTTGCAGCTTAGTTGTTGGTATATAAAAATGCAGCAGACTTCTGTGCATTGATTTTATTTCCTGTGACTTTGCTGAATTCCTATATCAGTTCTAGCAATTTTTTGACACTCAAATGAAAAATTATATACCTCTGTAAAGGCAAATTTGTTGCAAATAGTCTGTCACATGGGTTAGGTTTTCTGAACAGTGTAAATGTAAATTTTAAGGAAAAGACTTATGTCCAAAAAAATAAAAAATTATTCTTGCCATCTGTTGTTACTCAATAAATTCAAAATATAAATTCAAAATACAGAACATATAAAAACATTTTTTTCAATATCAATCAAGTCAGTAATTTTTAGTATCCTATAAGATTTTCACATTTTATTCTTAATGGAAATATATTATGTCTATAAATTTTCACTTTTGTTCCATATTTATTAATTACTACATATAAGAAATATATCACTTTGGTATGATTCCATTGCAGTTTGTATCTCTATAAATTAATTCATTCTGCCTTGATTTAGAGTTAGAGATTTCAATGATCTTTAAAGAAAATATCTCTGTAGTTTTCTTAAATTAGTATATTTAGATTAGTATTTAAGAAGCCTTAGATATAATTTAAACTAGGTCTTTATTTACTAAAGTAAGAAACTTTAAAAAATGAAATTTCAAAAGTGGCAGATACTGCCTACAAAGCAGCAATTCTATCTTTCAAACTGTTTTTGTTTTGTTTTGCTTGTTTTTCCTCCATTTACCAGATAGCAACATGCTGGGAAAAGATTAGCCTCTTTACTGCCCCAAGAAGTGACTGTGGGTCTATAGGAATCCTTATAATTCCATTTCCTTTGCCAGTGATTTATTTGGATACATACAGAAGACATAGTCCTGGTCAATGATTTATAAGGAAAGTCTGCTGGAATGTTCTACAAAATAATTTTCTTCCAATAAGAGGTAAGAAGATAAGTGCCATGAAACTGTCCTCTTTTCTCTTTTTCCCAAATCATTGTGTTACTTAATTAACAAACAGTTTTATCTCCAGACTTATTGTTGTATAATTTTATAAATTCATATATATATATATATTTTTTTTTCCAATTGAGTCCTGCTCTTTGTTGTTCATAGCCAAAAGAAACCTAACTTAAAATGTAATTTAGATCGATGATGGAGCATAAGTCCATTGTCTGTTGTATAATGAATAGATGCATTAAGGTAGATGGGATATTTTTATTGTTTTGGAAAAGGATGTACCCTGACTTTGGACAATTAAAAAAGGATATCTAAAGTGGATATTTACTATTTTTTTTCTACTCAGAATCATATATCCTTTCCAGTCTTATTTCCGCCCTCTTATAACATGGAGATGTTCTGCCATAGAAGCCAAAAAAATCTCAAAGACTGATTTCCTCAGCTTCTCTTTATTAAAGAAATGAAAATATGTGTACCTGACCTTGTACACTGATTCAAGTCTAGACTTAAGAACTAATTGTTTTAAAAAGATAAGAAATCCATTTTTGCAAGGGAGGTATTCTACCAGCAGTACATGCTTTGTCCAGTATTGAAGGTGTTAATCTTTGAATCTGTGATCTTTTTCAGTATATTCATGAAAACCATTCTAGAACATAATCCAGGCTTGTTTTAGCACCTTAAGCCTATCACTGTATCTTCAGTTTTCTGGAAGCTGTGAAATATCCTTGTATCATTTCCTTTTTCAGCCTAAATTAGTCCTATTTAATTTCTGTTGCTTACAAAGCACCTGGAATGATACATTAAAAGAACTTCTGAGAGCCTCACAGATACATTAAATGAACTTCTATGATTCATAGAAATCAGATACTCAGATGAGAACCTGGCTCCTACTTTAATGTAACTGAACCCAGGGATTTAAAAACAAACAAATAATCCCCCCTCTCAGTATTTAAAGAACTGATTCTGTAGAAGAATTCAAATCATTCATACCAGTATCAATAAAGCACTGTGGTATGGTAAGTGTGTCAAAAGAGAAGTATAGACTATGGCTTGCCAGAGTTTTGAGTGAGAAATCACATCCCTGGGGACATTAGAGGTGGTTTCCAGACAGAACTGGAATTATACTTTGAAAGCTTTTTTTCAAATGCCTAATTGTACAGGTTTTTTAGTGAGATAAAATAACTATTGTAAAGGGACAAATTAAATTCAGGTGAAGACTGATTTACACTGGCTGGATTGAGACATCTGCATATTATTAGAAATATAAAAAATTACCCCAAATTCTGAAAATTACTTTGTTTTGTCCTTTTTCAGATTATCCCATCTCATTTCTAATGTGTAAGACCATGAATATAAAGCACATGAACCTTGAAAGTATTCACTAAAATGAACCAGCACAGCATTAACTAGATACAGTGACTAAAAACTTCAGAAGAGCTTTCCAATTATTATTTTCAAACTTATACTTTATAAGTACTGTGAGATACTTCTTTCAAAATACTTTAATACCCAGAAAAGCTTGCAATCCCCCATTGAAAGGGACCTCACAAACTGGTATATCACAGTAAGAGAATAATTTTACATCTTAAAATGAACTTTATCATAGGCTAAGAGTTTAAGATCATAAAAACTTAGAACTGGAAAGGAACCTAAAAGTCTTCCAGCCTATTGGTTCCCATGACTTTCTGTACATCAGAATCACATCAGGAGCATAAAACACTCTAGGTTTCACCCTAGAGTAATGCCCCCAGATTTAGGAACCACTAATCCATTTAGATAGTTCCAGACACACAACCTTTTTGGAATTACCAAGATACATACTAGGTTAAAAATAACAGGTATTAGTTGCTCATATTAAAGTATATGGGAAAGATAATTTTTGGTAAGTTCATGTTTACTGTTTTGATGAGTTCATAACTAGCAACATAAAAAGAGAAAGGAAGACAGAAGGCAGTAGGTAAACAGCTGGGAAGTTTGAAGGACTTGGAACATTCAAGTTTTCTTCTTAACAAAATAATAAGAGCAACCAACTCTAACACAGTTTAGTCTTTGTTGCGTGCAATATACATTTAAGATCCTGAGAGAACAAGCTGTGAACGTTAAGAGCAAAACATCTAAGCTACTTTTTGCTACTCTGAAAAAAAGCATATCATATTACTGTAACAGACCGAATCAGCTGTGGAAAAGAACAGGAGATCCAAAGTGAATTGCAGAATTGTCTCAGCAAACACCATAGTTGAATTGATGAAAAATGGTCAAGATGGAAGGAAGAGAATATGGTAAAAATGCCAGCCACACCCTTTCTCCTTGTGTAGACAGTCCTCTGACTATTATTTCATTGTTGATTTTTTTCAGCCATTTCATGTGGTACACATTTCCAAGACTTCATGGTAGATATCTGTACAGTTACTAGAATAGAGGAGAATCTGAAATACACATTAAAGGTCAACGCATTTCTTTCCAGCAGTGAATCAGTGGCAGAATGCTAAGCTCATTTTCAGAAAACATTCAGAGTATTAATATTGAATTTATCAACTATAACATTTAGAGTGAGATGGTAAGGGATAAAATTACTCATTCCAGTTTACTGTTCTAAATTCATGAACATGAATGGATAGGAAAATTATTCCATTTCAACATTTGCATACAATGGCTGGGGGTTTTCTGGCTGAACCACACACCAAAAAGCCCTTATTAGTCAGAGGAAAGGCTTGTGGAAACATTACCAAGTAGTGTTCTCAGAGGTTGACTTTGCTGTGTGATTATCAACTGCTGCATACATTCCAAAACTGAATTGAATTGGAAAACATAGATTGCATAACAAAGAATGGAATAATTTATTGAATACCTACTATGTATCCCACAATGACTTGAAACTCCTAAAACTTATTGTAGTAGAGGTCAAAAATTTTAACATAGTCTACATATTCCTCCCCTGCTGTCTACTCTTCAGACATCATTTTGGATCCCACCACCTTGCTCTCAACCTTAGTAACAATGGCATTTTTTTTTCTTTCTCAAATTCCTCCCACTGTATGGTCTTTGGATGTTTTATTCCCTCACAGTAATAAAGTCCTCTTCACTACCTCATTTCATCAGTAAACTCCTAATTACCCATTGGATACCAGGTCAGATTTCTTTTTAGGGAAACAGTCTATAAACATGTTGGGTTTCTGTATTAGACGTTTTATTCCTTTTTGGTCTTTCCTTCACCTACCCAGCTACCATAACTGGAATTTTGCACATGATTTTGGTGATTAAGTAATGTCTGTCTCTTCTATTAGATTTTAGTCTTTGGGGAAGAAGATCCATATGTATTTTTTCCTCCATGTTATCACAAATATTTAGAACAAAATCTGGCATATAGCTGACTCAATAAGTCTTGTGTGAATAATGGATTAACCACATTATTCTCCATGTAATATTATACTCTTGAATAGATTAAGATACTAACAATGAGAGAAAATTAACAACTGGCCAAAATACTGGACAAATGACATAAAGCCAGAATTTCTAATTTAATTTCACTGGTCTTTCTATCATACAAAAGTCTCTCTTCTAAGGACACGTATTATCAGTTTAGATTTGGGCATTAGTAGACATAAAGAAATTACCCATTGTCCGCCCTCTTCAGACAAAGGCTACCAGGAACATATTTTTATTGAACAAATTGTTTTTTATTATTCATTACTATGAAGGAGAATACGCACCATGATTTTCCATGGTGGTAGAAAGAATCTTAAATTATAGGGTTTAGGGTATGGTTTGGAGGAGAATTTGGGGGAATAGTTGGAAGAAGTATGAGTTTTAGTTAAAAGGAAAATTACCCAGAGAGGGCCCAGGCCCTCAGACCCCAGTACATGGGAAGTTACTAACAATAGGTAGAAATAACCAGAAGCCCCAATGGGAGCAAGAGATACAAACTGAAGATTTTATAGAGGAGGAGGGAGGGGGTCAGGTGAGCCTGGTGGTGGGTATTAAGGAGGGCACGTTTTGCATGGAGCACTGAGTGTGGTGCATAAACAATGACACTTGGAACACTGAGAAAGTAAAATGGAAAAAAGGAGAGAGAGATAGCCAGCCTCTGTAAAGAGGCTCTCCACCTAAAGCAACAGCCCCACCCCATCCAGTTTAAACCCAGCTACCAGCAGTCTGCTGGTAACATACTAACCCTTGTAACCTGACCCCTGAAATCCCATGTAACACCTCCATAATCCCATGCCCTAGGTCCAGAATTTCCAGTAAGAGCTCTTTTGGGTCCAGAGGCTTAAAATAAACTTGAGTTCTCCCACTTCTCCCATGCCCTTGGTTTCTCACCAGTCTGCTTTTTATTCTCCACAACATTGGAAAGCAGGATAATTCTAGGATTGTGTATCTTAATAAATCTTATCTACATGGAAAGGAGTCTAGACTGAGAAAACTGACTGGGAAAAGCAGCAGCAGTTATTAATTTAGACCAAGAAAGGGAGAGTTTGGCATTTTGTAGGTGGCACACTGGCCTTATTTTTTTTGCACTTGTATAAAATTATGAAGTAAATTTGCTTTTTCTCATTCCATCATGGTTTCGGTGTACCCTTCTCTGGGATTTGTGTTCTGTGAAATCGCTTATGTTTAAGAGGAGAATAGCATGGTTAGTGGGGAGCCTGCATATCAGCCACTTAACCCAGGCACCCTGTGTCTTCCTTCATTCCTTCCTCTTCTTCTCTTCTCTTCTTTCTCTCTTTCTTTCTCTCTCTTTCTTTCTTCCTTCCTTCCTTCCTTTCTTTCACCAGTATGAAAAAGCTCAACACAGTTGGAGATACCCGCTTGTCACTCTGAACCAAAGATATGGTTCAAAGATGGAAACAGAAATACATGACTCAGCACTTAAAACAGGGAGGAGTCAAGATGGCAGAGAAGTAGCAGGCTGAGACTACTTCAGCTAGCCGGAGATCAGCTAGATAGCTTATCTAAAGATTGCAAACACCTGAAAATCCACCGGCAGATCGAAGACAAGAAGAACAGCAATTCTGGAAACAGAAAAACAACCACTTTCTGAAAGGTAGGACCGGCGGAGAAGTGAATCTAAAGCGACGGGAAGATAGACCCGGGGGGAGGGGCCGGCTCCCGGCAAGCGGCGGAGCAACCGCGCACAAAATCAGGACTTTTAAAAGTCTGTTCCACTGAGGGACATCGCTCCAGAGGCTAAACCGGAGCGAAGCCCACGCGGGGTCAGCGTGGCCTCAGGTCCTGCAGGGTCACAGAAGGATCGGGGGTGTCTGAGTGTCACAGAGCTTGCAGGTATTGGAACCGGAAAGCCAGCTACAGAGACAGAGCCGACAGTAAGCTCGCAGCTCCGTGTTACCTTGAACCGGTCGCAGGCTCGGTGAGCTCGGAGCGCGGCCGGAGGTCAGGCAGACGGGAGTAACTGGGCGCTGTTCTCTGAGGGCACACTGAGGAGTGGGGCCCTGGGCTCTCGGCTCCTCCAGGCCGGAGACCAGGAGGCCGCCATTTATATTCCCGTCCTCCGGAACTCTACGGAAAGCGCTCAGGGAACAAAAGCTCCTGAAAGCAAACCCGAGCGGATTACTCACCCCGGCCCCTGGTAAGGGCGGTGTAATTCCGCCTGGGGCAAAGACACTTGAGAATCACTACAACAGGCCCCTCCCCCAGAAGATCAACAGGAAATCCAGCCGAGACCAAGTTCACCTACCAAGGAGTGCGGTTTCAATACCAAGGAGAACAGCAGAATTCCAGAGGAGGAGAAGCCAAGCACGGAACTCATGGCTTTTTACCTGTGATTTTTTTTTTTGGTCTTGCAGTTAATTTAATTTTTTTCTTTTTCATTTTTTGTTGTTTTTTTCTCGCCTTCGGGTAAAATTTTTTTTTTATTAACTGTTAACTGTTTCTTTTTTAATGATTTTTTACTAGTTTATCTAATATACATATTTTTTCTTTTTTACATTTTTCTTAGGTGTTTTCTTTTTTTAAATTCTTTTCTTTTCTTTTTTTTCTTTTTTCGTTTTTTTTTCTTTCTTCCTTTTTGAACCTCTTTTTATCCCCTTTCTTCCCCCTCACGATTTTGGATCTCTTCTAATTTGGTTAAAGCATATTTTCCTGGGGTTGTTGCCAACCTTTTAGTATTTTACTTACCCCTTCATATACCCTTATCTGGACAAAATGACAAGACGGAAAAATTCAACACAAAAAAAAGAACAAAAGACAGTACCGAAGGCTAGGGACCTAATCAATACAGACATTGGTAATATGTCAGATCTAGAGTTCAGAATGACAATTCTCAAGGTTCTAGCTGGGCTCGAAAAAGGCATGGAAGATATGAGAGAAACCCTCTCGAGAGATATAAAAGCCCTTTCTGAAGAAATAAAAGAACTAAAATCTAACCAAGTTGAAATCAAAAAAGCTATTAATGAGGTGCAATCAAAAATGGAGGCTCTCACTGCTAGGATAAATGAGGCAGAAGAAAGAATTAGTGATATAGAAGACCAAATGACAGAGAATAAAGAAGCTGAGCAAAAGAGGGACAAACAGCCACTGGACCACGAGGGGAGAATTCGAGAGATAAGTGACACCATAAGACGAAACAACATTAGAATAATTGGGATTCCAGAAGAAGAAGAAAGAGAGAGGGGAGCAGAAGGTATACTGGAGAAAATTATTGGGGAGAATTTCCCCAATATGGCAAAGGGAACGAGCATCAAAATTCAGGAGGTTCAGAGAACACCCCTCAAAATCAATAAGAATAGGCCCACACCCCGTAACCTAATAGTAAAATTTACAAGTCTCAGTGACAAAGAGAAAATCCTGAAAGCAGCCCGGGAAAAGAAGTCTGTAACATACAATGGTAAACATATTAGATTGGCAGCTGACTTATCCACAGAGACCTGGCAGGCCAGAAAGAGCTGGCATGATATTTTCAGAGCACTAAACGAGAAAAACATGCAGCCAAGAATACTATATCCAGCTAGGCTATCATTGAAAATAGAAGGAGAGATTAAAATCTTCCAGGACAAACAAAAACTGAAAGAATTTGCAAACACCAAACCAGCTCTACAGGAAATCTTGAAAGGGGTCCTCTAAGCAAAGAGAGAGCCTACAAGTGGTAGATCAGAAAGGAACACAGACCATATACAGTAACAGTCACCTTACAGGCAATACAATGGCACTAAATTTATATCTCTCAATAGTTACCCTGAATGTTAATGGGCTAAATGCCCCTGTCAAAAGACACAGGGTATCAGAATGGATAAAAAAACAAAATCCATCTATATGTTGCCTCCAAGAAACCCATTTTAAGCCCGAAGACACCTCCAGATTTAAAGTGAGAAGGTGGAAAATAATTTACCATGCTAATGGTCATCAGAAGAAAGCAGGAGTGGCAATCCTTATATCAGATCAATTAGATTTTAAGCCAAAGACTATAATAAGAGATGAGGAAGGACACTATATCATACTCAAAGGTCTGTCCAACAGAAGATTTAACAATTTTAAATATCTATGCCACCAACGTGGGAGCAGCCAACTATATAAACCAATTAATAACAAAATCAAAGAAACACATCAACAATAATACAATAATAGTAGGGGACTTTAACACTCCCCTCACTGAAATGGACAGATCATCCAAGTTAAAGATCAGCAAGGAAATAAAGGCCTTAAACAACACACTGGACCAGATGGACATCACAGATATATTCAGAATATTTCATCCCCAAGCAACAGAACACATTCTTCCCTAGTGCACATGGAACATTCTCCAGAATAGATCACATCCTCGGTCCTAAATCAGGACTCAACTGGTATCAAAAGATTGGGATCATTCCCTGCATATTTTCAGACCACAATGCTCTAAAGCTAGAACTCAACCACAAAAGGAAGTTTGGAAAGGACCCAAGTACATGGAGACTAAACAGCATCCTTCTAAAGAATGAATGGGTCAACCCGGAAATTAAAGAAGAATTGAAAAAAATCATGGAAACAAATGATAATGAAAATACAACAGCTCAAAATCTGTGGGACACAACAAAGGCAGTCCTGAGAGGAAAATATATAGCGGTACAAGCCTTTCTCAAGAAACAAGAAAGGTCTCAGGTATACAACCTAACCCTACACCTAAAGGAGCTGGAGAAAGAACAAGAAAGAAACCCTAAGCCCAGCAGGAGAAGAGAAATCATAAAGATCAGAGCAGAAATCAATGAAATAGAAACCAAAAAAACAATAGAACAAATCAACAAAACTAGGAGCTGGTTCTTTGAAAGAATTAATAAAATTGATAAACCCCTGGCCCGACTTATCAAAAAGAAAAGAGAAAGGACCCAAATAAATAAAATCATGAATGAAAGAGGAGAGATCACAACTAACACCAAAGAAATACAAACTATTATAAGAACATACTATGAGCAACTCTACACCAATAAATTTGACAATCTGGAAGAAATGGATGCATTCCTAGAAACATATAAACTACCAGAACTGAACCAGGAAGAAATAGAAAGCCTGAACAGACCCATAACCAGTAAGGAGATTGAAACAGTCATTAAAAATCTCCAAACAAACAAAAGCCCAGGGCCAGACGGCTTCCCGGGGGAATTCTACCAAACATTTAAAGAAGAACTAATTCCTATTCTCCTGAAACTGTTCCAAAAAATAGAAATGGAAGGAAAACTTCCAAACTCATTTTATGAGGCCAGCATCATCTTGATCCAAAACCAGACAAGGATCCCACCAAAAAAGAGAGCTATAGACCAATATCCTTGATGAACACAGATGCGAAAATACTCAACAAAATACTAGCCAATAGGATTCAACAGTACATTAAAAGGATTATTCACCACGACCAAGTGGGATTTATTCCAGAGCTGCAAGGTTGGTTCAACATCTGCAAATCAGTCAATGTGATCCAACACATCAATAAAAGAAAGAACAAGAACCATATGATACTCTCAATAGATGCTGAAAAAGCATTTGACAAAGTACCGCATCCCTTCCTGATCAAAACTCTTCAAAGTGTAGGGATAGAGGGCACATACCTCAATATCATCAAAGCCATCTATGAAAAACCCACCGCAAATATCATTCTCAATGGAGAAAAACTGAAAGCTTTTCCGCTAAGGTCAGGAACACGGCAGGGATGTCCATTATCACCACTGCTATTCAACATAGTACTAGAGGTCCTAGCCTCAGCAATCAGACAACAAAAGGAAATTAAAGGCATCCAAATCGGCAAAGAAGAAGTCAAATTATCACTCTTCACAGATGATATGATACTATATGTGGAAAACCCAAAAGACTCCACTCCAAAACTGCTAGAACTTATACAGGAATTCAGTAAAGTGTCAGGATATAAAATCAATGCACAGAAATCAGTTGCATTTCTCTACACCAACAGCAAGACAGAAGAAAGAGAAATTAAGGAGTCAATCCCATTTACAATTGCATCCAAAACCATAAGATACCTAGGAATAAACCTAACCAAAGAGACACAGAATCTATACTCAGAAAACTATAAAGTACTCATGAAAGAAATTGAGGAAGACACAAAGAAATGGAAAAATGTTCCATGCTCCTGGATTGGAAGAATAAATATTGTGAAAATGTCTATGCTACCTAAAGCAATCTACACATTTAATGCAATTCCTATCAAAGTACCATCCATCTTTTTCAAAGAAATGGAACAAATAATGCTAAAATTTATATGGAACCAGAAAAGACCTCGAATAGCCAAAGGGATATTGAAAAAGAAAGCCAATGTTGGTGGCATCACAATTCCGGACTTCAAGCTCTATTACAAAGCTGTCATCATCAAGACAGCATGGTACTGGCACAAAAACAGACACATAGATCAATGGAACAGAATAGAGAGCCCAGAAATAGACCCTCAACTCTACAGTCAACTAAACTTTGACAAAGCAGGAAAGAATGTCCAATGGAAAAAAGACAGCCTCTTCAATAAATGGTACTGGGAAAATTGGACAGCCACATGCAGAAAAATGAAATTGGACCATTTCCTTACACCACACACAAAAATAGACTCAAAATGGATGAAGGACCTCAATGTGCAAAAGGAATCCATCAAAATCCTTGAGGAGAACACAGGCAGCAACCTCTTCGACCTCAGCCGCGGCAACATCTTCCTAGGAACAACGCAAAAGGCAAGGGAAGCAAGGGAAAAAATGAACTATTGGGATTTCATCAAGATCAAAAGCTTTTGCACAGCAAAGGAAACAGTTCACAAAATCAAAAGACAACTGACCGAATGGGAGAAGATATTTGCAAATGACATATCAGATAAAGGACTAGTGTCCAGAATCTATAAAGAACTTAGCAAACTCAACACCCAGAGAACAAATAATCCAATCAAGAAATGGGCAGAGGACATGAGCAGACATTTCTGCAAAGAAGACATCCAGATGGCCAACAGACACATGAAAAAGTGCTCCATATCACTCGGCATCAGGGAAATACAAATCAAAACCACAATGAGATATCACCTCACACCAGTCAGAATGGCTAAAATCAACAAGTCAGGAAATGACAGATGCTGGCGAGGATGCGGAGAAAGGGGAACCCTCCTACACTGTTGGTGGGAATGCAAGCTGGTGCAGCCACTCTGGAAAGCAGCATGGAGGTTCCTCAAAATATTGAAAATAGAACTGCCCTATGACCCAGCAATTGCACTATTGGGTATTTACCCTAAAGATACAAACGTAGTGATCCAAAGTGGCTCGTGCACCTGAATGTTTATAGCAGCAATGTCCACAGTAGCCAAACTATGGAAAGAACCTAGATGTCCATCAACAGATGAATGGATCAAGAAGATGTGGTATATATACACAATGGAATACTATGCAGCCATCAAAAGAAATGAAATCTTGCCATTTGCGACAACGTGGATGGAACTAGAGCGTATCATGCTTAGCGAAATAAGTCAAGCAGAGAAAGACAACTATCATATGATCTCCCTGATATGAGGAAGTGGTGATGCAACATGGGTGCTTAAGTGGGTAGGAGAAGAATCAATGAAACAAGATGGGATTGGGAGGGAGACAAACCATAAGTGACTCTTAATCTCACAAAACCAACTGAGGGTTGCTGGGGGGAGGGGGTTTGGGAGAAGGGGGTGGGATTATGGACATTGGGGAGGGTATGTGCTTGGGTGAGTGCTGTGAAGTGTGTAAACCTGGTGATTCACAGACCTGTACCCCTGGGGATAAAAATATATGTTTATAAAAAATAAAAAATTAAAAAGAAAGCACTTAAAACAGTGCCTTACACATAAAAAAAAAAAAAAGGAAAGAAATACATGACTAATCAGCACAGAGCTGGAGTCTCCAAGTGGGCCCCTTCCTATCCTGAGGAAGAGAGAGAAAAGTAAATAGAAGGCAGGAAAGGCGTGTTGAACGGGATCTGCCTTTAATAAAGGAAAAAGACTAAGGAAAAACAATGATGTCATCTTAGGTATCAAAAAAGTTGTTTTAATATTTTTCCTTTGTCTCAGAACAAGTTTAAAGGGAAATAGTAGGGATGCCTGGGTGGCTCAGTTGGTTAAGCGGCTGCCTTTGGCTCAGGTCATGATCCCAGTGTCCTGGGATCGAGTCCCACATCGGGCTCCTTGCTTGGTAGGGAGCCTGCTTCTCCCTCTGCCTCTATCTCTCTCTCTCTCGGTCACTCTCTCTCTAACAAATAAATAAAATCTTAAAAAAAAAAATAAAGGGAAATAGCATCATTATTTACTAAGGTACCTAAGACAATGACTGCAATAAATATAGTGATTCACAGCCTTGATGTCCTTTCAAGAAATTTGCACTTACTCCTCCAACTTCTGGAAATACTGCCAGGAGAAATTCTCTAGACCTTAAAGAGATTGCCTAGGCTGAAAAGTGTCAACCAGCCCAAAGTCCTGAGCCCTTCTTTGCATAGTGTTTTTTCAATAACCAATCAACAGTTGAGTATCAATTCTGCCTCCCTTACATCCATCTCAGGACAACTGAATGTTCATGCCAGCTTTAGAATTGAGCATTTTGGCTGTTGTCTCTGTTGAGACTATCAAAGTTCATCTTCTCCCTCTGCTCAATCCTACTTCCTTTCCTTCCCATCCAGGAGGCTGATTTCAGGAACACTTCCTAATAAGCCTGCATACTAATCTCAGTATCAGAGCATGTGTCCCAGGGAACCCAAGGTGAAACTGTTAATATCAAAAGTGATCTGAGAAAGTAGGCTAAGGTGTAGTATCTTAAAGCTGGATACAACGACTCACTGCCGAGCTAGTAACCATGATGCCATCCTTGGTGGTTGGTAGTACACAGGGAACCCTGACGTACAGTAGCAGTGTAATTGTTAAAACTGCCACCTCATCTACTAATATATTATACCAGTGGAAGGGAATGCATTAGCACCAGATTTCCCAGCATCAGCACTACTGATATTTTGGGCCAGATAATTATTTACTGTGGAGGACTGTCCTATGCATTGTAGGATGTTGAGCAGAATCACAGGTCTTTATCCATTGGACACTAGTGGCATACTCCCACCCCTATGTATCCCATCCATGAGCTTTGACAATCAAAGAGGCTTCCAGATATTCTCAAATGTCTTTTCTGCTTTTCATGTCCATGCCTTTACTTATTTAAGACTTTTATTATGTCTCCTTTCTTTCTTCCTGTCAATTTCCTACTTTTTTTTTTTTTTTTAAGTTTCTTGATCCAGTGCCATCTTTACCTACAGTCTTTTTTCAGGTATCTAATGTATGATAATTCTTCTTTGCCACTTACCATTTATTCTAATCGCTATATAATCTGAATGGATCATGCTTCACTACTACTAATATAACCTCACTTATATTAATGCCCATTTTGCTATGACCCTTAGCTTCCTTCTACTTTACACGCAGGAAATCCAGTGTTCTACAGATTTCTACTTGGTGAATATTCCATGAAATTCAAGGTTGCTTATGTCTGTGTTGGTCATCTCTCACTGTTAGTGAGATGCTACTGGCCTCTGAATTAGGAACTCCTCTCCTCTGATAGCCCTGAGTTGAACAGCTAAGTTTCAAATAATGATCATTTGCCCACATGCGATCCCAGCAATTTTGGTTTCATAATGTCTGTCAGGCTGATTTCTCCTTGCTTTCGCGGTGCAAATACTTACCAGTGTGCTGAAGCCTGTGTTGCTCTTGTGACAGGAAAACATTTCACCCTTTTATCTGCCTGAATGTCTTCCAGCAAAGCTTGGGCAAATGTTTGGGTACTCATGTGTTATAGCTCTCTCTGGTGTAAGTCTTTCAAATTACTACATGACTATTATTTAGAAATTAAATAGAATTATTTAGGAAGAACTCTCCAAAGACATCTGAGACAGACATTATCTGTCAGCATTCTCCTGAGCACAAAACCATTACTCCTTCTTGATCCTTCTGGCTGGTATTCATTGGCCATGCACTTTTCCTCTATAGAGAATTCCAATTCTGTTGTTGCACCTTGAATTTGTCCTTCTTCAGGGCTGTCCTAATGCATCAGTCAAGTGCAAATATCTGTGAAGCTCCCAGCTGGTAGGGAGAGCAGAGAGAGGATTTAGCCTCTGAGTGTCCAGACTATTGGACTCAGTCTCTTCTTTTCCTGAGGAGATGTTTTTCTTCTAAACAAGGTGGTAATGCAGATGAGGCTCTGTGAGGATGGGTTCCTTCTAATTCTTCTTGGAGAAATAGGACATCCCAGTTCACACTGGATGATAATAGTGGCATGGTCTCCATGACATTTTCTTACCCACTGTAAAAGTTACTGTAAAAATTTTTGTCTAGGGGTGAAACTCTTAACAATACTGAGCATATTGAGTTTTATTTTCTGGCATTCAGTAAACATATTGATTATACTATCATTAATTATACTTAGGGTATAGGCCTTTTAACATGAGTATTATGACTTAGAGAAGATATTTCATAGTTGTAGAGCTCAAAGTATCCTTAAGATAATCTTGGTAGGACTCCTTTTATGGAATATAAACTGCTACTAACCCCAAAAGTTAAGGAATAATTTACCTAAGATTGACTTATTGCCAGATGTAGAGCAGAATCCAAGTTTCCTGATGCCTAGCCCAGGGCTTTTGTCTCTGCACTGGGCATTTCTCTTTTTTAGTACGGCCACATAGAAAGCTCTAATTTCAATCTTTTCCCACACTTGGGCTGTTAGAAAAGTTAGTGGTCAAAGTAAGATTTTACCATTCAAACGAAAAACCCTCTCTTCAGATTTGGACCAACTAGCTGATCCTAAAATTATTATAGACAAGAAATGTAACAAATAAAGTGGAAAACATTGCTCTCAGTAAGACTCCATAGTACAGTGATTTATAAATAGCAGAATATATTTATCCTTCCCTTGGATTTTCATGCCATTTCATTTATTTTACTGTTATAAATTTTTCTTCATTTCCCATGCTATGTGAGCCTCTTGAGAGCAAGCATATTCGTTATGATAAATACAATGGATGTTATATAATTATTTTTGGATGTCAACAAATAAATTACATATTATAGGGGATAGTTGGTAGACCTTATTTCAATTCTTCTAATTTAAAACATGATATCCAAGAATACTTACTTGAATAAATATGTCTATTATCACATCTAAACTCCCACAATCGATTTAATGATTTTCAGAAGAGAACTAGGAAGAAACCTATAATGATTTAGGCACATTACAAATGTCCTTTTTAAAGATAAGGATTTAATAGGGTAAAACACAATCATTTCTGAAAATGCTAGCAAGCAAATGCAGCTACTAATAAATAAGATTTATAACAACAACAAAAAACAAACAAACAAACAAAAAACAGCTGATGGAGACTTTTTAATCACGTTTCATCTATAAAAGATCAGGACCCAAAACTTTCCCCCAACTGCTTAAGTCTGGCCATGTACATGAGAATATTAGTTAGACTGCCAGGTCCTTTGTTATTAAAGTATTGGCTCCTTGGGTGCATCAGTACATCGCTAGCCTGGAGAAATTATTCTGCCCATTCGAGAACACTGAGAAAATTCTGCCATATGGAAAGATTTTAGTTTTTTATTATCTTTAAAAAGGAGCATTTCTGGGCTCAGTGGGTTAAGCCTCTCCCTTCGGCTCAGGTCATGATCTCAGGGTCCTGGAATCAAGCCCTGTATTGGGCTCTCTGCTCAGCAGGAGTCTGCTTCCCCCTCTTTCTCTGCCTGCCTCTCTGCCTACTTGTGACCTCCCTAAATCTGTCATATAAAAAAATAAAATATTAAAAAAAATAAAAAATAAAAAGTAGCATTCCCCAGCTAGTGGTCCTTATTAAGAGTACATAACCTAGTTTTGTTGGAACAGTTATTAAAAATCTGAAATTCCAGCTCTTGTTAAAAAAACAAAACAGAACTTTCCACTTGGGAAAGGTGATATATATGAAATAATCATGGAAGACCAATGTCAAATCTTCTTGCATAGATTCTATAGTATTTGTAAGATTGTGCAAAATCTTGAGAGCCCAGCAAACAATTTCTTTAGATTTTTTTTTCAGTTTTATTTATTTATTTTAAAGACTATTAATTTATTTGACACAGAGAGAGAGACAGCAGGAGAGGGAATACAAGCAGATGGAGTGGGAGAAGGAGAAGTATTGAACAGGGACCCTGATGTGGGGCTCCATTCCAAGACCCTGGGGACATAACGTGAGCTGAAAGCAAACGCCTAAGGGCTGAGCCACCCAGGTGCTCCTTTCTTGAGGTTTTAAACTATGGTTCATTTAGGTATATTTTTCAGTAGATCTCCAAAATATCTAATTTCTAATTCACTGACTCACAGAATCTAAGACCTGAAAAAGACCTTATCATAGCATTTTATAGTTTAGGACTATGTCTCTCTATATTGAGAAAGAATGAGTCCACAATTTATTCATGGCTTTGACTTTGAACCCAGGTCTTTGCTTGGCCAGAAAAATTTCTGAGTAGAGAGAACACAGAGCTGAGAGAACAAGGTATGCCTGTCTCATTTTACAGATGTAAGAAAGGTCTGAATATTTATTTGTTGACAAGTATATGCTTTATCACCATCGCAGGCTGACGGAACACTGTGACATGCCCTGTTTGGCAATTTGTTTTGGTCTCTAATCTCCTTATTTGATTTTGGAGTCTACTTGAATTTACCGGTGATATAATGTATCCCCTGCACTGGGTCATAAGGAGTTAACGGATTTAAAAAAAAAAAGGCAATGCTGAGGGGAAACATCTGTTTTCATAAATTTGCTTTTGAATAAAGGGAGATTTGAAATAAATGAGTTCTTTTTAAAAAGTGTCATCTTAAAACTCAAGTTGATTCATATCTGAGGATATTGTTAAATATGGCACTGTTTTTAACTATGTTTTTCCATGTTGCCATGGATCCTAGAGATGAATTAATTCTACATGTATTTTGGGCCTTTGTTGTGTATCTGAAATATACCTGATGGACTTGAAACAGTGTATTGTTTTACTAATTTTAGAAATAAGAAACAGAAAAACTATAGTGTCTTTAGAGTCCACTCACTAACATAAATCCAGACATCTGGACCTATGAAATAACTTGTATTTATTTATTTGGGAAAGCAAATATAATGAGACATAAAACATATTTTTTCCCTCAGAGTGAGAAGGGACTTCTTTAAGAAAAAAATGAAAAGATTTTATTCAGTCATTCCTTTATCCTACTGAGAATTTGTTGGGTGCTCAATAATAAGTATCAGGAGTCTATTGAAGAACTTTAAAAAAAAAGAAAGAAAGAAAGAAAGAAAGAAAGAAAGAAAGACAGAAAAAGAAAAAGAAAAAGAGAAAGAAAGAAAAACTCTTATATAATGATATTTCCAAATTAATACAATAAAGATCAAATGTATATTGAAATATAAATAAGGTGACCCAACCTCAGCAAGTCTTATATTCATAATAAATGGCATCTTTGAAACAATGTACTTAGTTTTTTTTTTTTTTTAATAACTTCTGCCAATAGACTCTTGGGGAGGATGCTGCTTTAGAAAAACCTGACATATAATAAATCTTACATTGAAAATCAAGGAGGGGTTCCTGGCTGACTCAGTCAATAGAGCATTGGACTCTTGACCTCAGGGTTGTGAGTTCTAGCCCCACACTGGGTGTAGAGACTACATTAAAAGAAAGAAAGAAAAAAAGAAAGAAAGAAGGAAAGAAAGAAAGAGAGAGAAAGAAAGAAAGAAAAAGAAAGAAGGAAAGGAAGGAAGGAAGGAAGAAAGGAAGGAAGGAAGAAAAGAAAGAAAAAGAAAGAAAGAGAAAGAAAGAAAAAGAAAGAAAGAAAGAAAGAAAGAAAGAAAGAAAGAAAGAAAGAAAGAAAGAAAGAAAAAAATGGGCACCTGGGTGGCTCAGTTGGTTAAGCAACTGCCTTCTGCTCAGGTCATGATCCTGGAGTCCTAGGATCCAGTTCTACATCAGGCTCCCAGCTCCATGGGGAGTCCACTTCTCCTTTTGACCTTCTCAGCTCTCATGCTCTCTCTCTTTCTCTCTCTCTCAAAAAAATAAATAAAATCTTAAAAAAAAAAAAAACCTGTCCTTTTAGGAGCACCTGGCTGGCTCAGTCAGTAGGGCATGAAATCCTTAATCTCGGGGTTGTAAATTTGAACCCCATGTTGGGTGTAGAGATTACTTGAAAAATAAAAATAAAAAATCAAGGAGATCTGGCAGATCACATGTATTCATATTCTTGTTCTTTTTACCCAAATTATCTTCTCCCTTTATTTTGAGGTTTGAGTTGAGATAAGCTTATCTCTCAGAAGGAAGAGCTCAGTGAAGATTACAATATATGACACAGAAGCCCCCTGACAATTTTTGTTTCATAATAAATGCAGAAGCAGCCTTTCTGGAATAGTCAAAATCAATAGAAAATTGGAATTCTTTTTATAGAACAATACATATTTTCAAGTTTTAGCTGATATGTTAGAAATATACTTTTAGGATCTTAAAAAATAAGGTAAAATGTGTTATGAATCTGATTGCATTAAAAAATAAAATTGCAGTTTTTCTGAAAGACAAGTTACTGAGAATATGGTTTACACAGTACAGACACCTATTTTGCAGGAAAAAAGCAACATGTGTTCTCTCCGACTCTTTGTTGATGTCTGCCATTCTTCATCAATGTGCTTTGAGAATGAAGTTATTAGTCAAGTTTGATTAGCTTCATTTGATGGATAAAGAGACCTTAAAGGGAGAAGGAGTATATCTGATTCTTCTATGATGAATTTGCCTGACACAGAGCCCAAGAGCCAGACTCTATTACTCTTATCATCTCTCTGCTTTTCTTTCCTCAGCTAAAACTGATATTCTTTGGAAATAGCAAAATTATTCAAAACACTTTAATGAGATTTTAAATGAATGTGTAATTTATTATGTAATTCAGTTTATATTCTTTAGAGAAGGCACTGTATATTTCAGGCTGCCAACTTCTCTGTCATCTGTGCCAGTTTGTGGAGGTAGAGAGGCTCTGTGTCAGCTTGGTGGCAGCAGGTCATCCATCTTGATGTCCCTGCAGCAGTTTGGGGTTTTGGAAAACACCACAGAATTAGAGATGGGAAACTTGGTTTCTTTGCAACATGGGGAAGATCACTTAACTTCAGTGAAACAGGAATGATAATCTTCCTTGCTTTCCTCATAGTGCAGTTATAAGGAGTATTTAATATAATAAGAATAAAAATAATTTATGAACTTAGCACACTTTTTAAGTGAGTTTGAGGCAGGATTACTTTTACAGGTATCAAAGCTAAAATGAGGAGTTGGTATTTAAGCAGCAGGTCCAGAAGTCCTGTGAATGACTAAGGATATATGCAGCCCCTGCCTTGCAGACCAAAGATCCCCATCTTATCTAATTGAATGAAAGGTCCATTTGAAGTTAAAGAATTTGATTCAATTCACAAGTGGTAAGACTACTGGATTCTGAGTCTGAATGTCTGGTCTCTGCTATCAACTCCTTGGCTTGGAACAAGGTAATGTCTGTTATTAACCCTCTCTGAAAGACAGTAAGTGAGCAAAATAATTTCTAATTAACATTTTTAGCTTTTTGACATGCCTCAAACTCCTACCCCCCAAATTTGTGTAATGTAATATTATTAATGCAGGCAATTTATTTTTATGTTTGTCTTCTCCCTAGTTTCCGCTTCTGAATTGTATAAATAGAAGTATCTAAATCCAATAGTAGTATCTAAATCTATTACACTTATTTTGATGCTCTTAAGTTTCAACTACATAAATTAATGGTCTTCATTTTAAAAATAATTCCATTAAAGCCTACTGTGATGAAGCTACAGTGTAACTATTGTTCATTTGTACTCTCTTCCGATTATTTCTCACTGACAAAAATTTGTGATAATTAAGCAGTTGCTACTCAGATATTTATATAAATGTATAGCAAAAAGGTCTGAAGCTATTGATCCCAAATGTGTATCCAGGTGATATTTGGATTTGATAGAACTTCTGGCTTGCCATTTAAAATTGCTTTAGATTTAGATATGACATTTGAAGTCCCTGGTGTTTTTAAAATGATTACTCAGACTTGCAGAGTAAATTAACTGCCTATCCCATTGGAAAGAAGGTTCAGAAGAAAGAGCTTAGATAAACTGAGATCATCTCTCATGAAATGCATACTAATGAACAATAATGAGCTTCACTGTCAGGTTTGTTTTCTTTAGTGATAGTTCTCAATAGTCAATGGAAAAGCCAGAATACACTGCAAAGGAGTTTAGTTTTTGGTGTTTCTTTTTGTGAAAAGACACTGATATAAATGTTGACAAGTGGGTAAATTTCAGGGCATTTGTAATGGAAAACACATCAGGAGCTTCACAGGCTTTGGCGCTGTTTCTTTCTCCCCATCTCACCCTGCCCATCCACGTTTGCTCTTGAAAGGAGAAAGAAAAGGTTTATGGAGAGATGTATTACATGTGGAATTCCTGGTCTTCCTGGAGAATTGTGTGAAGTAATTCTTGTCATTCTATTTCCCTTGTTTGGGCTCCGCTTTCCCACCTCTTTGTGTTCTTTCTCTTTTTCAGTTGATTAGAAGGATGTTGTCTTCATTTAATCATTTCCATTTCTGTTGCTCAAGACCTTAAAGATTAACATTTCTTTTTCTGGAAAAGAGAGTATCCAGCAAAAGCCTTTCTGATTTTTTAAAAGATTTTTATTTATTTATCTGACAGAGAGCGAGCACAAGTAGGCAGAAAGGCAGGCAGAGAGAGAGAGAGGAGGAAGCAGGCTCCCCGCAGAGCAGAGAGCCCAACACGGGGCTCCATCCCAGGACCCTGAAACCAAGACCTGAGCCAAAGGCAGAAGCTTAACCCACTGAGTCACCCAGGTGCCCCAGCCTTCCTGATTATTAGCATGAAAGCCACCTTGCTACTATGCTTGATTCCTGAAAGAATAGTCACTTCCCTATCTTTGACTTCATTTACCTTTTCTCACATTAACCCTCCTGTTCCTGATCTTTAGCAGAGCATCTACTGTGGGCTGAAAGGCTATGCTTACTGTGGCTTGGACTCTGAGCCACTTTGACTGGTGCCATGTATATATAAAACCTCACTACTCCTTCGGTAAACTTCTGCTATTATTTGCCCCAGTTTATAGATAATAAGTGAATCTTACAGATTTTAATTTTCTTAAAGACATTTATTAGATGAAAGACAGACACAAACATCATATTTAGTGTTATTTCATCATATTGGAAGAAACAAAACTACCTTCTCTTCTGTCTACACTCAACCGGATAGGTGATATTCCAGGATTTTAAATATTCTTTTAAAATTTATTTGGGTGAGGGGAAGCAGGCCCCAAACAAAACAAAGCAAAACAAACAAACAAAAACAGAGAACAAGACAGCAAGAAAACATGAACTGTGTTTTTTCTTTTCAATTTCCCTAGATATCTATCATCGCATAGATTTCACACCAGTTCAAGAAGTCAAGCATAAAACTAAACATGTATGGTAGAAAACAGCAGTATTGTATGAGTTGAAGGGGGTTGGGTGAGCTTGGTGGTGCATATTATGGAGGGTACATATTGCATGGAACTCTGGGTGTGGTGCATAAACAATGAATTCTGGAACACTGAAATGAAATAAATAAATAAATAAATAAACAATAAACAAAGACCGGAGGAAATGTTCACAAATGAGATTCTTAGAGAGAGGAAAATAGTTTGATTTTTAAGTTCTGTGGTTGAAGAAGAGAAAGACAAATAGTCATTAATGGACAATTTAAGAAGTATGAGTTATTTATTAAATGACATTCTTCGATATAAATTAAATTGTTATTAAGGCAGTTTTGTGGAATAGTTACCATCACATTGTATTTCTTAAACTACTTTCATTGTTGGGTATTGACTCTGGTCATCTACAGAAGGGGAATTTCTATACAGATGAACTAAAAGGAAAACTTAAGAATTAGGCTCAAAGCACAAAACCAAGGCAGTCCCAGTGGTCTAGCTAGTAGAAACTGATGAAAAAATTTTGTAGAAAACACAGGCCAGTAGTTCAGCTCCAAAATTTTCAGGCATTTGAGCCCTCTGTTCAAGAGACATATTCCAGAGAAAGTATTCAGTATACTTTGGGTTGTATGCCTATATCTTGAGTGAATAAGCATGGGACACTTTGATATTCTCACCAGACTTAGTTCTGTGGGGGAACAATTCCTACACCAAGGCAAAAGCAGACTACTGTTACACAAAAAAAAGATGCTAGTCAATTAAACAAAAAAGTCCTTTTATATTTATAGTTTATACTTATATATTCCCAGGAGTACTGAATACTGAGTAGGAAGTACTGAGAAGGAACTAGATGAACAGCGACCTTATTTCCTGAAACCAGTTATTTAGGAAATTTATTTTGGTATACTGAAGTATGTGTTACTTCCATATCTCTAATACCTAGCCATGCCTGTATTCAGTTGAATGTATAGATGCATGCATGGATGGATAAATTAATGAATTTTCTAGATCTATCAGGTGTAGCCTACCACAGAAGAGAAATTCTGAGTGTTCTGGATGGTCACAGATCATGAACTAAATTTCCATGTTAGTTAAATTCAATTTCGAAGTCCTTTAGAGAAATATATATTTTTTCAAAACATCACAATTTATTGTACAGGAAAAGTATAACATGTCATCAATATTTATATTTTTAAAGGAGAGTGTATATAGCACAATTATACTAGAATAAACAGAGAAAACCTATTCTTAAACTTAGTTATAAGCTGTGATTTTTTTTTCCCTAATGCTACTGCTTCAAAAGCTTAGTCAACTTCCCCTTTCCCCCATTGCATGAGGTTTCTTACCAAGTGAAATTTCAATTGCATATTTCTAGAAGCACCACATCCTCCAGTTCCTTTTCAATGAGTGCATGGTATTTCTAAATTGGAGATTATATATGTTAATAAAAAAATTGAGGTCTGCCTCATATGTATATGTCATATTTTTCAAAATTATTATTTCCTGCTTTCCTATATAAACCTGGTGTGCAAGTAAAACTATTCTTCAAAGAACATGTCAATAATCTATTCACATTGTTTTTTAATATCTTTTCTTCCTGGAAAGCCTTATTCTATTCTATTCCATTGTTAATCTAGTGCACTTATGTCCATATCTCATTCATCCTCTACATTCTAAGAGAACTGTGCTAAACAGAACACAAAAACTCTACCAATTAGTTATTCACAGGACCTGGGCTCATAATCATTTATCCCTTAACTCATTGCTTCTCTCCAAAATGAGGTTAAGACAGTGGGACTGGAAGGTCCTTGGCTACAAATGCTTGAAGGATGCAGATCTGAAATTACTTTCTGTGCATATATTTCTACAATTGCTCACTAAATTCTCCAAAAACTATTATCCATAACAGATGCTGTAATTAAAGAAATATGGAACATAAACACAAAGAATTTAGAGATCTGATATTTCCTAAAGTTGAAGAGATGTTCTGAAAAAAGAAATGAGTTTAAGGTAGAAAACACTATTTCATTTTTATTCAGCTTATTTTTATACACAGTTTAAGCTAATATTTGACTATCATTTTATTGACATTCAAATGTTTGAATGTCATTTTAATTCACATACATTATAAAGCTTCACTATTGTACTACAGGAAGACAATCTGTTACATGATCCCTGTGCTTGCCAAAGCCAAACATTATTTATAAGAACAAAAATGCATGGAATTGATCAGATTACTATTTTTCTCTCTAAAGTTTACAGTTTCCCAACTGGAATAAAATTTAAAAAATCTAACCTCAGGAATTATACATCAAATTTAAGGGTAACAAAACTTTAAAATTGGCACAATTTTAAAAACTGTATTCTTGCGATGCCTGGGTGGCTCCGTGGGTTAAGTTTTCAGCAGGTCATGATCTCATGGTTCTGAGATCTAGCCTCACTGGGGCTCTCCGCTCAGTGGGGGAGTCTGCTTGAGATTCCCTTTCTCCCTTTGGCCTTCCCCCCACATGTATATGTACTCTCTCTATCTCTGAAATAAATAAATAAATCTTAAAAATGAAACCCTATATTCTACCTTCATATTGTGGCAAAGGAAGTAGATTCTAATTCACCAACTGTGAATCCTGGGTTAAATCTCTTGTCCTAATCTCTTGTCAGGGAACCTATTTGGGATTTTATGCTATGACATGTGATTCTTTAAGGACTTATGACATTTATTTCATCTATACTAACTCTTCCTTTTTGTCTTATTTTAAAGGAAAACCCAGATTTTTTTATTTTACCCCCATATCCATCAACATATACACTTCTCTAAAAATAATCTGGATATTTTCCTATATAACCAAATTCCCCCAATTGTCTCACAATATTTATTTTTCCAATTGATTTTTTCAAGTAGGGTACACACCTTCCAATTGGTTGTTATGTTGCTTAACTCTCTTTGTATCCATAACAGTCATCCATTCCTTTTATCTATTTGTTTCATACTGCTGATCTGATAAAGATACCACAGTTAAGTTGTCATTTAATATTTCCTATCCTCTAAACTTACTTGCTGTTCATTTTGTGATTCTAATTTCTCTACCACTAGTATCTTTTATATGCTAATTTGACCCTAAAAATATGGTAAAATTTGGGATTATTTCTTTTTGAAAGAATACCTTCTAAATGGTGCCACTTATTTTATTGTGCATCATATTTAGAGATTTATAATGTCTGGTTATCTATTCTTAGTGATGATAGGATTGACTGAGTAGTAAATTTAGGTCAGAATAACCTGCACATCAGAATCTTGACTCAATACAAACCTCTGATTTGGGGCCACAAGTAGTGTAAATCCCTACAGCTAGTGACTTCAAGATGGATTAAACAACTGTGTATAATCCCTTTCTTGGGTTCTTAGCTAGGTGAATAAAAATCCAGGAAATTAATTTAGATGTGCAAGTGTGTTTTAATGCAGGCATATTAAACAAATTTTAGAAGTAAAACACCGACTCACAGAACCTGAGGCCCCCTTCCCCCAACATCTCTCCCAAATTTCCATGAAAGTACCCTAGAAAGAATATAGATAGGAAGGAAAGAGCAACAGTAATTCAAGAAACTAAGCATAAAAACGGGGTAGTGTTGAAATGCTAGAAGAGTATCTTTAAACTTTGATGACATTACATAAATGTCAACTAGAAGAGCACTGACACAATTTGGAGCAAATCCTGTTATATGTTTATATCCCCTAAATAATGGATGTGAAATTTAATTTTACATAAATCTGAGTTTAGTTCTTGGATTGTTGCCACTTATCTGTTTTGTAGTTCTGAAAAAGTTATTTCATCTCTGTAAATTCCCATATCTTTATCTATGAAATATGGAGATTTCAGTACTTTCCTCCTCCTTAAAGTAAGAAACCAGAGAAGATTATATCTATATCTTCTCTGGTTTCTATATATAGATATCGATATATATATATATCGATATCTATATATCTATATATATCAGTATCATGTTGTTTTAACCTGATATATATATAGATTGTTTTAACATGTGTTATTATTTATAGTAAGGCTAACAGAGAGAGCTGCCCTTGAAAAGGTAGTTTGTTATTTAGAGATGCCAAGAGAAAGGGCACACCATACCTGGTGGGAAGCCACAGGGGGAAGCACCAGCATCAGTCAGGGGGTAGAGAAGAGGAAATAGTGGACAAGAGCCTTTCTGGTGATTTCCATAGGAAGGAGCAGGCAAGACAGGTTAAACAAGTTTAGGATTGGCTAGTTTGAATAATTCCTGTGGCTCTGAGAGATCAGGGGTATCTCTCTGGTTGTCTGGTGCCTGACCCTGGTGTGATTATTGCAGGTGAATAGTGACCCAGAGTATGAGAAACCAATGGAGAGGTTAGTTGGGTGTGGGCTCTGGGTTGGTTGGTTTGCACTTAAAAGGCACATGGACAAATCATTTATTAAATTGTTCATCACTTCAGTGATATGAAATAATTCTCTTTTCTTATATCAATTTCTCCTATATTCTTCAATCTGTTTTTTGTCTGTGAATTCTTTCCTTGTGTCCCTTTTACACAGTCTGAACTGTAATTATTTTTAAATACATAATGGGGTGCCTGGGTGGCTCAGTGGGTTAGGCCTCTGACTTCAGCTCAGGTTATGATCTCAGGGTCCTGGGATTGAGCTTCGCATCAGGCTCTCTGCTTAGCAGGGAGCCTGCTTCCCTCTCTCTCTCTGCCTGCCTCTCTGCCTACTTGGGATCTCTCTGTCAAATAAATACAATCTTTAAAAAAATAAAATAAAATAAATAAATACATAATGATTTCTAAGCTTTCTGTTTTGAAATAATTCTAGACTTGCAGAAGAGTTGAAGAGAGTTCATGTATGTTTCAGGCAGTTTCCCATGATAACATCTTTGATAAACATAACACAATGATCAAAATAAGAAACTAAAAATGCTATGACATTATTAACTAAACAACAGACCTTTTTCATATTAAACTAGTCCTCCCCCCGCCAGTGTCCTTTTCTTTTTCAGATCCCATTTAGGATCTTCTATTGTATCTTGTTTTGTCTCCACCTTCTCCAGTCTGTGGTTGTTCCTCCCTTCTCTCATTTTTCCATGTCTTTTATGATGTTGGAATTTTGATGAGTGCTGCTCAATTATTTTGAAAAGTAATTTCTCAATTTAGGTTTGATGTTTTCTCATCATTAGATTGAAGTTACACTTTAACAAAATAATACACAGAAGTAATATTATGTCCTTCTCAGTGTATCATATCAATATATTTTCTTACTGATGTTAACATTTATCACTTGGTTAAGGTAGTGTCTGCCAGGTTTCTCCACTGTAAAATCACTATCTTTTCCCTTCATTATAAATACACTGATCTTAAGTACAGAGTTCAACGGATTCTGACAAATGCATAGACTAAGTAACCCAGACACCTGTCATGATATGGAACATTTCCATCCTTCCACAACATTCACTTATGCGCATCCTAGCAACCATTCCGTAGTAACACCCCCAAAAGCAAACCTTCTGACTTCAATTTGGCATATGTTCTACTAGTTCTTTACAAATTTATAAAGCTATTCTATAGAAACAATCATCTTGTCTGTGAATTTCATTTCAGTCTTTGTCTTTTATTATTGAATTGGCCAGAACCTCCATTAAAATGCTGGATAAAAATAGTGGTTAAAAACAAGCATTGTGTTGTTCCAATTATGAGGAAAGTATTCTGACCTCTGCCATTAATTAAGATGCTAGTTGGATATTTTTCACAAATGTCCTTTACTGGGCTGAGAAAGTTTTCTTCTCTTCCTGGTTTGTTGAGAGCTGTTATCCAGAATGGGTGTTGAATTTTGACAAATAATCTTCATTTTTTTAAGTCCTCATGTGATTTTTAGTCTTTTTTTCCCTATTGATGAGTATAAGTATACCAATTGATTTTTCACATCACAAATCAGCTGTAATTCTTGGGATGTACCTAAATCCATCACTATCAATTATCTCCATAATTAATCAAAATTATTGCTGGGTTGTTTCTACTAAAATTTAAGGCTATTTAAGTCTGTGCTCATGAATGATATTGATCTATAATTAACCTTCCCTTTAATGTGCTTGTCATGATGTCAGGTCTTCAAGAATAAGTTGAAAAATCTTTCCTTTTTGTTTCCTGAATGAGTTTGTGTAATAATGGTATTACCTCTTTCCTAAGTATTTGAAAAGATCCATCAGCAAAGCTATCTGCACCTACAATTTTGATGGTGAGTAGATTTGTAGCAATGAATTAACATTGTTTAATAGATAGAAAGTTACTGACATTTTCTATTCTTTTGTGCATCTGCTTTAATAGTTCATGTCTTTCAAGAAATTTGCCATCTAAATTCTCAAATTTATTGGTAGAGAATTGTCCATAATATTGCCTTTTTATATTTTGATGAGTGCTGCTCAATTATTTTGAAAAATAATTTCTCAATTTAGGTTTGATGTTTTCTCATCATTAGATTGAAGTTACACTTTAACAAAATAATACACAGAAGTAATATTATGTCCTTCTCAATGTATCATATCAATATTAATATTTGTAGGTAGAATCAGTAGTGATGTTCCCTCCTTTGTTCCTAACATGGTAGAATGCATTTTTCCTTTTTTGTCTTAATTTATGTAGATATGATTTTATCCAAATTTTTTATCTTTTCAAAGAACTAATACATGATTTTGCTAAGTTTCTCTTTTGCTAATGTATTTTCAATTTCTCTCATTTCTACTCTTTATTACTTTCCTCCTCTTCTATTTAGGTTTCCTGCTTCTGAAGGTAAGAGCTTAGAGTATTTAAAAATTTTATTTATTTGTTTTTAAAGACTTTATTCATTTATTGAAGTGAAAGAGGGCAGGAGCAGGTAAGAGAGGTAAAGGGAGAGGGAGAGAGAGAGAGAGAAGCAGATTCCCCATTGAGTAGGGAGCCAGATGTAGGGCTCAATCCCAGGACCCTGAGATCATGACCTGAGCCAAAGGAAGATGTTTAACTGACTGAGCCACTCAGATGCTCCTATTTATTAATGTAAGTATTTAAAGAGTATAAAGTTCTCTTAAAACACCAATTAGTTCTATCCCCCAGATTTTGTTATATTGTGTCTATGCATTGTTTCATAACACTCCACATGCTCTTCTGCTATCTTACTATTTACTCTACTCTTAAGGAGGAACAACTCATGTTAAGTGTCAAAACCAGACACAAATACTGATTCAATAATCTGCTAACATTGTATCCTTGTATTCTTCTGAGAATTTCATTGGAGTGCATACCCAGGAGCAGAATTTTCTTCATATATTCAGCTACCTTCCTTCACTCCATTAATTCTAACAATTTATATTCAGGGTTTCTTTTGGAGGGAGAAGGGGATTTCCAGGAAATAATAATGTTTAATTTGTGCTAATGAAATATTTTTCTTTTTCAACCTACATACCATAGTTTTTCTTGTCTTTTGTGTCCACTACAATTTTGAATATAAATGTTATAGTATGCATCTTTGTCTTACTACTACTATGAAGACTGTATTTTAGAAATTTAAAGTATTTCATAGTGTTCTGTTTTCAGAATAAGGTCTCTCCTAATACACCAATGGTTTTCATCATTAATGAATATTTAGTTTTAACAAAACATTTGTAAATATAAGGAGATGATTATATAGTTTTTGTTTTTTGATGTATTTATTGTAATGATTTTTCTAAATTGAATCCAATGTACATAATTAAACATAATTTTATCAAATTAAAATATATTGCTTTACATATTTGTTCTTTTTTGAATATATATTCATAAGTGAGATTAGTTTGTTATATATTTTATCCTATTACATACCTTGTTTGGACATTAAAGTTATACTAGTCTCATAAAAGTATGGCAAAATCACTTAGAGTTTGTTCTCTGGAAAAGTTTGTAATTCTGTTCCTTGAATCTTTGGCATACTTGAACTCTAAAAATAGCTGGATAATCTAAGAGTGTGCATGTGTCTTTATTTAGTGGTAATATGACTAATTTTTTCTTTGTTTTTGATTCAGTTTTTGTAAATTATATTTCTCTAGAAGTTTCATTTTGTTTAAAATTTTAAAACAGGTACATAAGTTGCTCATTGTGTCTCTTATTTTTATCTATGTTTAATCTAGAGTTCTACTCCTTTTATTCCTGATATTTTTAGTGGGTCTCTCTTCTTGTCCTAAACATTTCATTTTCTCTCAAAGAAATCTCTTACATTTTCTGTAGTTTTTTCTATTTTACTATTTCTTAATTTACTGTTTCAATTTTATGTAATATTCAACTTAAATATTTTATCATTGTATTAATCATATAAGAACGACTGCCATAATGCCATAAAAAAAAAAATCTGTGTGTCAACTATTCACAGTATAGAAGGCCACTTTTCCCTCCCTTTTCATTTAATTAACATATTCTGCAAGTTGATTTTCAATACTCAAACCCCTTTGATTATGTAGAATATAAGGCTTCAGAGTCCTCACAGGATAATGGCTTCCTGCTGTTCCTGATCACAGGATGGTTGTATCCAGGCTTCAGCTAAAGGATGTAAAAAGTACTTAACTCCCGAGGGAAGACATTCATTATATACACTCACTTTCACTGATGGGACCTACTGCTTGGTCACAGCTCTCTGCTATATGGTTAGGGCATGTAGTCTAGCCATGGACCAACCAAAAAGAGAACACAGATATTGGTTAGCATTGGCTTAGTGGTGCCAGAGTCCATAGTGACAGCCACCAAGTTTCCATTTTCTCCACTATGACGACATACCCATGAAAACCATCCCAAGGACCTGTCCTATCACTGTCTACTACTCAAAGTCCAAGATCTTCAGGTGACTTGCTGTCCTCTTCAGATCCAAACATGGCTCCTGTTTCAATGACCTACCAAGTAATAAAACTAGCTATCTGTTCCCTCCACACATTTTGCATAGTGTGAAACCAGGGACATAATAATCACTGTACAGGCTATGATTCAGAAAGGAAAAGAATAGGAGATTATTCTGTATTTAAAAATCTGCTTAGATGGTCTTAATATAGATATTATCTGGAGACTGGAGACTGGAGAAGTTCTTTGCATTCTCAGAATCAACTGGGCTTTCTTTTTACTCTGGTGCGAACTCTTCTGTCTGTTGTTCTCTGGGACCCCAGACTCTAATCTCTATTAAATTATTCCTTTGCCCATCACTTGTCCCACATTCTTTTCTATTCCCTCAGTGTCCCTCAGGTGAGGTAGAAAAGTCCTCTTTTGACTTTTTCAGCTGCTGCTGAGCTCCACCATGTTCCTGTGTCCTTCGTCACCCATCCCAACTACAGGTTAGTAAGTGGAGCATTGTCAGGATTTGTTCCCATTAACAACCTTCTAACCTGGTGGGGCTCTGGCTTCTGGATAGGACAGGCTTTACTTCCTCGCCCAGTGGACTTCTCCCACCTGTGCGTGGTAGGTGGTGTGGTAACTTTCCCTTAGATCGCTCCCTGCTAGGTTGCGGTGGTTTAGCTTTTTTCCTGTTCAAAAAAGCCACAGATTTTGAAAGGTTGCTCTCTCCCTATAGCTACAGTCTCAGATCTTGTTGGTTACTCCTTCCCCTCACTCTTCAGTTCAGGAGTGGTAATGGCTTCCTGCTGTTCCTGATCCCAGGGTAGGGTTACCATCCCTCTCTGAATTTTCTTAACCCTATCTACAGTTTGGGAAGTTTCTCATTTATCAAAATCTCCTCCACTGCCTTATTTGTTCTTACTGTGACATAAAGGGTGATATAAACAAATTTTGAATTCCAGCCCGGACACTTACTTGCTGTAAGGACAAGTTTTCTGACACAACTAATGCAAAATTATTTTGCATAATATAATTCTAACAGTATTTCTTGTAGTTGAGCTAAACTAAAAATATATGTAACGTGAGTTTCTTGTAGTAGGAAGAGTATCTTACACCTCCTTAAATAATGTTTAGTTTTGGTTCTCCCAAAAAGCAGAGCTCTAGATGAAGTTCTACATGTAGGAGTGATCTCAGGGAACAGGAACAGTGGAATTGGGAGAGCAAAGTAGGAAAAGAAAGAAAGACTAATCCAAAGGTGCATTGATTTGTTGTGCTACAATCAGAACTAAATTCCCCTGCAGAATTTCTGAAGAGCACAAAAAATGTGTCCGAGAGCTGTCAGCCCCAGAAACTCAAAAGAGGGACCCTTATCCCCTGACTCCTCCTCACAAGTTAAGCAGGATGTGACCTTTCTAGCTATTCCAGAAAGGCTGTGTCAGCTCCCACAGCATACTACATGGAGACACTAGAGAAGCCCTAGGGCAAACACCAAGAGACTATGATACACCAAAGTGAGACACTGTTAGGATCTTTCTGCATATATCTGATTGCCATAGCAATGGCCAGAGCCAAGAGGTGTGGCAATTTATAAAACTGGGCCTAAAGTTGTTAGGCTGATTACTTGCCCATCCCTGACTTGGTAATTTACATATAGTGGAGATCAATAAATGTTAAATGAGAACATGCAAACCATTCTCTTATAGTCACTTTAGATTTTATTCCTCTTAATAAACACAAAATTGACAAACTTTTATTCCAATGAAAATGCTGATTTTTGAGCTAAGAACCTTGAGGCTGGAGCAGACTATAAAGATTATCTTCTAGGACCCAAGATATATATTGTTCACATAAACTGTGACAATCATGTTGCCCTAAATGCCATTTCTAAACTTTATGACTCCCATTCATTTTCTGTATTGATCCAGACCTGCATTTTCCATTTGTTTATCATATTTTCTGTTGAGTTTGTGAAAACACCTATAACACTTACAGCACTGCAGAGCAATTGAGAATTTTTTTTAATGAAAAATGTTTATATGTGAATTTCCTTTGCATTAGTTTATATCTAAATTCTAGGACTAACATATAATCCAGTAGTGTCTCTTCAGTGTCTCTAGTGTCTCTTCAGTTTTATCTAGATTCTTAAATCTCTCTCTCTCTAATCCATCTTAATCCTTAGTAGGATTTATGTGAACTCTAATATAGAAGGAAGTCTCTTAAAAGAAGATACACTTGTCTTTTGTATCAATATTTAAAGTAAAATATTTAAAAGTAAAACTTCACATTTGTGAAGGACATATATATTTTTAAAATACAACTTATTTAGTAAAAGTGGACAATAAAAATAACCTTTCTTTACAGTTTTATAGCATGACTTGTAGATTCATTGTGCTTTGTTGCAAGTAATAAGAATCCACTATTTACAGGCTAATTTCCATTTTAATGTTTAAGAACTGCAGTTGTTTAATTCAATACTGGAAATCAGAAATGCAGAAATAATTGAATGTTTAAGACATTGGGAATAATTTAACTCACTTCAGATTAAGTATTTTTCATGGTTTTTTAAATTTTCAATAAACAAAAACTATACGACACATGCCTATAATTGATAGCAAATACACATTTCTAGACTCTTATTTTATCTCCCTTCCCATCATTGGTCACAGGAATATGGGTGTTTTTAATTGTCTTCTCTTTCCTCTCCCTCTTCTGCTCAAGGCATGTTTTATTTTAGTTAACAAAATACCAAAACTACTATAAGAAAATCTGAATAACCCTGTATATGTTAAATAAATTAAATTTATAATTATGAAATTTCTCATATAAAGAACTCCAGGCCCAGATAACTTCATTGGTAAATTCTATCATTTATTTTAAATTCCTAGAATATACATTTTTTTTTTTAAATCTTAGAAACTAGAGAAATAGAGTGCATTCCCCCATCTCTCTTTATGAACTGGCATATCTCTGGTACCAAAATCAGTCAGAAGCTTACTTGAAAATTATATTACATATAAGCAAAGACATAAGCTGATAGAGAACAAAATGTTAAGTGTATTGTTGGTAAAGCTGTTTGACATCTCTCATGTCTTTTCCTAGAAGCACATACAAATTTATTTTAGTTAAAGCAAGTCTGTTTTTACATATTATTATAATTTTTATGAACTTTTGTATTATGAACATTTTCTCATGTCATTAAATATCCATTGTTAGCATAATTTTTAATTCTTAAAGTAATACCTATCTATGTAACCAGTCTTGATTGGCTTTGTTGAAGTACTGCTTCTGAGTATTTCATAGGTTCTTTCTATTGTATATTAAAATACGCCAAACTGTGGAAAGAACCAAGATGCCCTTCAACGGATGAATGGATAAGGAAGATGTGGTCCATGTACACTATGGAGTATTATGCCTCCATCAGAAAGGACGAATACCCAACTATTGTAGCAACATGGACGGGACTGGAAGAGATTATGCTGAGTGAAATAAGTCAAGCAGAGAGAGTCAATTATCATATGGTTTCACTTATTTGTGGAGCATAACAAAAATCATGGAGGACATGGGGAGTTAGAGAGAAAGGGTTTGGGGTAAATTGGAAGGGGAGGTGAATCATGAGAGACTATGGACTCTGAAAAACAATCTGAGGGGTTTGAAGTGGCAGGGGTGGGAGGTCGGGGTACCAGGTGGTGGGTATTATAGAGGGCATGGATTGCATGGAGCACTGGGTGTGGTGAAAAAATAATGATACTGTTATGCTGAAAATAAATAAATGAGAAAAAAAAAAAAAACAGGTAATGGAGCACCTGGGTGGCCCAGTCAATTAAGCATCTGACTCTTGATTTTCACTTAGGTCATGATCTCAGGGTCCTGATAATGGAGGCTTGCATCAGGCTCTGGGTCCAGCTGGGAGTCGGCTTGAGATTCGGTCTCTTTCACTCTCCCTATGCACTTCTCCCCCACACCCCCACCCCACAACGTATATGAAAACTCCCTTTATCATTCAGCATAACATTCTTTCAAAAGTTATTTTGATATATTTCAAGTTAATTTCCTTATATCCTTTTTAACAGAATATTAACTTTAAAATGGTTTTAATAAGTGGTGCCTGCATGGCTGTGTAGGTTAAGCATCAGACTCTTGGTTTTGGCTCAGGTCATGACCTCAGGGTCCTGAGATCAAGCCCCATGTTGGGTTCTGTGCTCATAGGTGAGTTTGCTTCCCTTCTCTTTCTCCTCCTCTGCCCAACCCCCCACTCATGCACACTCTCTCTCTAAGAATATATGAATAAATCTTTAAAATAAAAGTTTTAACAATTTTTAACAAAAGGGCTTTTATAATGCAAAAAAGTTATGATAAATATTTCGATAAAGTAATAGGTAGATCAAAACTCCTGTGGGGGGGACACCTGGGTGGCTCAGTGGGTTAAAGCCTCTGCCTTCAGCTTAGGTCATGATCCCAGGGTCCTGGGATTGAGCCCCGGATCGGGCTCTCTGCTCAGCAGGGAGCCTGCTTCCCCTCCTCTCTCTCTCTGCCTACTTGTGATCCGATCTCCCTCTATCTCTCTTTCATATAAATAAATAAAAAATCTTTAAAAAAAAATAAAAAACCTCCTGGGGAAAAATGAATGCCTAATAAAACACTTCACCTTGTGAATGTTATACATAGCACCAATATTTGAAAATTCCCAGATGTTGTTCAAGAGATGTCTATGTTTTTAAGCATAAGGTGTAAAATTTGAGGAAAGCACTCTCTCTCTGTCTTCCTGTCCCTGTCCTTTCTAAGGAGAAATCTGTGTGGCTAAATAACTCCTTTAAAATTGTGGTATGTCAAAGAATCTTACAGGTCTTACACATGTGTTATCAATTTATGCAAAATTATGGGGTGTGGAGGGAGGAAGCCTCCTCAGATTTTTATTAGATATAATTGTTAAGAGAAGTCAAAACTTTACACTTTTAAAAAGTAAGGGAGATGCCATTGACCATGACTGGAAACAGATTTTTTTTTTTTTTTGAGGAGAGGAAATGAAATTTTTGTTCAGATATAGTTAGTGTAAAGTAACTAAAGTGCTCTGACTAAAGATGTTCAAGAAGTTTAGGAGTGAACATTAGATTGGGGGTCAGCTGAGGAGAGCATTTGAAGAATTTTCTTTATCATTTAAGAAAAAACTTTAATAAAAAATTTCCCCAGAAAAATAAATACTAGTTTATTACCATATTATTCATATTTTTAGAAGGTAGAAAGTTTTCTATTCCTAACAGACTTCTTGAATGTCTACCATCGAAACTTCTAAGGGCAATTGCTTATTGAGGATACACTTAGTTCCCCAACTTTGAAGCAACTTTTAACATTTTTAAATTTTTAATAAAATTTATAAATTTTTAAAAAGTTTTGACAACTCTATATAAAACGTCCAGCTTCTATGTGAGTATATATTGCCCATGGACAAATAAAAGAACAGATCCTAAAGATAACCTACTTTTTCAAACATATCTCCATTTCCACCATAATCCAGGGAGCCTGTGAAATAGCTACCTTGATGGACTTTCTGAAATAAGGACTGTTTAGCATCAAGAATGGCACATGTATATAAAAAATTTCCCAAGTAAATTCATTCAGTGTAGACTTGTAATATCCTTTTATTCTTAATATTGACATAAACTGCTAATCAGGGAAACTGACATTAGATTTCCTAATTTGAGTTCTATTTTGCTCATGAATTCCATAAACCATTTGTCTTTCTTTATCGTTGACTGTACATGAATACTGTATATTTAAGAAAATTTAATAAAAGTTAACTTTAAAATGGACCACAAAGGAGAAACTGCTATAAATGCCAAGGTTTGCACTGACTAATGTAATGGTAGTCTGTAATCACGGACTCCAATCTACCCCCAAACAAATTACACTGACAAAAACTGTCTCCAAAAGAAACGTTAAAATGAATAGAATATTGGAATCAGCTTCAGTGGTGTGATCCAACAGAAGAGTCATTGAGGATTAAAATGGGATCTGACAACAAGGCAAGATACGATTCCTGGATCCAGAATGCAGAAGTTTATTGCAAATGCTGAGCTGGAATCCTGGCCTGGAAAGGGGGGGATGTCCAGAAGGAAGCCACACTGGGATTGGAAAGCAGCTTTGACCCATAAGGATTAGTGATGTTGAAACTTGTTCGTGATGTTGAAACCTCAGAAACCTCGGAGGTTCAAACTGGGTAAATCAGTATTTCAGAGTAGCAGGGTGGGGTGACCAGCAGGGTTCTGCTGAGTAGTGAACTCCACATACTGGAGCAAGGCACTTGGGGCTCTGTTCCCAGCCCTGGCTCTCAGTCTCTTGAGAAATCAGTGTTAGCCACTTAACGTTCTCTGCCCCAGTTTTCTTCTAAGTATAATCAGATGAATACATTTACCACATACTGAATTTAGCAGGATGTTACCAGTTAATGTTTTAAAATAGAAGAGAATAAAATAGAACAGAACTGAAATTATAGAGCTGTAAAAGATTTTACAGATCCACTAATCCAATCCTTTCAACACCCTGGCTTAGGAGAGGAGAGACATACCCCAAATCACACATATAGTCAGTGCTTTGAAAACTTCTCTCTTTCAAAGTGGAATTGAAAACTAGAATATGTCCTTTGAATATTGTATCCTATCTGGGGCTGGACAGATAAATATTGCCTTTTGGGGACTGAGAAGCTACACTGTAGATATTTAATGACAAAAATATTAATGATACCTACCTTAACGAAAAAAATACTATAAAAAAAATGTGCCTTCCTGGCTTGTTTCTATAAAACTTAAGGAGATATGCATATGTCTCCAGGAGAGAGACCTGAGATACATATCAAATAGTAACAGTGTTTAATTCTGCGGTGGAACTGTATGTGATTTTCATTTTCTCCTTTTGGCTTGTCAATGATTTGTAACATTGTTAACACATATTTTGTTTATAGTAAAATAAAAACAAAATAAACAGAAAACTACATTCTGTGACCTAAACTGCACAATATTCCAAAATCTGAAAAATTCGATTTTGAAACTTGCATAGATTTCATTTGATCTCCTATATTGGGATGAATCTCACATCTGTACTGGCAACTCAGACCTCACTTTTCAGCTCCAGACCCATTTTTCCAAATTTCCTGCCTGGAGTTTAACCCCACTGCTCTCCAGCTATGCATTCTCCCCTGAGACATTAGCTCTCAACAAGTCATACTACTATGTCACTTTTGGAGGCACAAATGGGTACTTGACATCAGGGCCTCAGGCCGCCAGTCCATAACAAGGAAAATGAATAGCTATTTTCCAAAGTGCAAACCTTCTCTGGTCAGCACCTAAGCTATTCCGCCTGTCAGACAAATAATAACGAAATCTCAGATTCTGACCAGTCTCTGCCTATAAATTCCAGCTTATTGGTTCGTTCACCCTTAGAACAGCTGAGCTTCAGCCTCAGTGTTATCATTTATTGATTTTAATCCCCTGCCTGCTTCCATCTATCAGCTCTGTATGCTCCTTCTACTGGGTCATTCCTGCCACCACTCTTTTCCCTAAATGCCCTGTCCATTCCCCTTTCTTTCCATTTTGCCAACTGTTCTGTGCCTGAGCCCAAGGTACAATGCACTATTGAAGGAAAAAAAAAAAATCACAGCTGGACTAATGGATTTCCTTATAAATTAACAAACACTGGTCTTAACACTGCCAGAGAATTACCGCACCCTCGGCGGTCTGATTCTCCCCTTACATTCCACCAAAACTGCCTCACCATTATTTTCAATGTCTTCTATTTTACCAAATCCAGGAGAAACTTTTCATTCCTTAGCTTATTAAGATCACTCTGTCATCTCCAAAATGGTCACTTTCTCCTCCTGAAAACATTTTGTTCCTTTAGCTGCTAAAACTTAGAAATTTCTAGATTTCTTTTCCATGGCTGCCTATTGTAGCCTTACTTGAAGGCTCATCTTTCTTTATTGAACTGTAAAATTTCTTTATGTCTCTGTCCTAGGCCTTCCTGTCCTCTATCCTCCAACCTCTATCTAGGACTGTATCACCAGCTTCACTCCTCTGGCTTCAATGACCACTGACATTTTAATGAATAACAAATCTATACCACTAATCCAAACGTTTTTTTTTTTTGTTTTGTTTTGTTTTTTTTAAGACCTAGGCCATTTATCCATCTATTTCACAACTATATTTAGATGCTTCATAGGCACCGTGAACTCAATACTCGTTTAAAACTCACTTGGTATCTTTCCCCTCTCCCAATAACACTTGCTCTTCATTTAGTGCTGCTCAGTGTGGCCTAGTCCTTTGACTCCACTTCTTACCACCTGTTCAAAGCCACATCCACTCATCCTCTTTGACTCCTCCCATTCTCTTTCCTCCTAACCAGCTTCACCAGTTAGTGTTATCTCCACGATAGTTCTCAGTCTACACATTGCTCAATTCCCAGTGCCTGTACCTCTAATGGGGCCACTGTTGTTGTTTACTATAATGGGCTCTGATATGGCATCCTTCATCTACTTTTACTTTCCTCCAACACATGCTCCATATTGCTTGTCAGCATGGTCTTTGAAAAACTAATATTTAGTCATTTTCTCTCTCCTACTGGAAAATCCTCACATAGCTTTCCATTGTCTGTGGGATGAAGACCAAATCCTTAACACCATCTGCATGACCTTACCTGGTCTGCTTCCTTCTTACTTTTCTTGTCTCAGTCAATGACAGTGACTAAAGTCTAGGAAATTAGAACAGTGAAGCAGGACAAGTATCATCCCCACTCTACAGATAAGGAGATGATTCTCTGAGAATTTAAATTATTTCTTTTGTTGTCAAATAATTAGTAGAGCCAAGATTCTGGCCTAATCAAGCTGGTTCCTATTTTCCTTTTCAGAATATAACCTTATCTCTACAGCTCCAGTTCCTTTAAAGTAATACTAAATCACAAAGGAGGATAGTATTGAAATCAAAAGTTTCACATTAAAGAATTCTTCCAGAAATAAGACTAAAAGTCACTAAAATAAAATATGAATTTATTTGGTACTACTAGATGTAATGTTAATAGCCATTATGTGAGTAAAACACTTACTCAACATAAACATACTAATTACATATTCCCCATAAGAACTGAATGAAGCCTATATTATCTTTATCCCATTTGACTACTGTCTAACCAGAGGCATGGTAAGAAAAGTATTTGTCCAAAGTTACATATGAAGTAGAGAAATCACATTTTGAACCCAGGGTATCTACCTCCAGAGTTTTATCTTTTCCAAAGCTCCTTTAATATATTTTTAAAGATGGTGAAGACAGGCAGTAGGATTCATAGGGTAGAATAAGATTCAAGCTCTTCAATTACTCTTCTAGGTTCATTTTCACCAGAAGACCACCTGCCACCACTTCACAGACTTTGGGCACAAGATGTCACAAATCCCTGAGCTCCTCTTGCATTTTCCAGTCCATGTGCACATGCTCTGCATACATGTTACTGCATTTTTCTTCTTTACAACCTTAATTGTCCCTAGGTGTAGGTAGCACATTCTAAAGTAGCACTAGATAAATGTGTATTGAATTGGCTTGGTTTTCCAAGGACAAGAAATGCAGATTTCCTTAAACTCACATGTTGGTGTCATGAAGAGCTAAAATTCCCCATCAACATTTCAACTTTTGCCATGAAAGTGGATCAAAAGAGTGATCAATATCACTATCAGTTGAAAGAAAACTAGCAAAAATATTATTAAACACTTAAATGTTAGCAATGCATGATATATAGAAATCTAAGAACAAAAAAATGAAGCTGATTATCATAGTTAATGCATTTGTATGCAAACTGATTTATAATGTGCACCCATAAAGAGGGACCTCATGTCTCATAGTCACACTTACCATGCTACCTTTAGAATGAATATAACAAGATTTTCTTATATTTTTTCTATATATCAAGATGATTTAAGCAATTAGTCTTCCTGTCTTATATGCTATGTATACACACAACTTAATTTTTTGGCATTTTTCCCATTTGAGATTTTTAGAAGGAAAGAAACTTATATTGGAATATTTACTATATAACTTTGTATTTGGTATCTAGTTTAATCAACTAGCTCTGATTTCTGGGCTCTTTCTTCTAAAAGAGACTCCTTTATTATAGTAGCCAGACACTTAGTCACAGCCTTTGGAACTCCATGGAGCTGAGAACATGTCTTATGAATAAGCAGGGTGTGGCTGGTAAAGCCCCAGGCAAGGAATAAAGAGGCTTGCTTGTATGTTCAATCACTCACTCAACATTTTAGGGGAAATATTTGTTCAATTATAAACTGGGGGATTTGTACTTCATTCGTCAGCTCTTGTCTCCACCATTGTTTGATGGGAAATCTAGAAAACTCAATAGTACTAAAATTCCAGTCTGTAAAACCAGAGTGGTAATAACATTTTGATACTGGTCATTTCTTACATATAATTGTAGCTTGTGTTTTGGTGGATCAGCAGTTTATCCAGGAATCTGAAAGCACACGCACATGGCAGGAGCCCATAGTGTTAATAAGGACATGCGTTCAAGCTTTTCTTCTTTTAAGAAATGTGAAGAGTGATAAAGGGTGCTCTGAATTATTTAGTGGAAGCACCCAGGTGGGAAATGGTTCTGGTCAAATCCCTTAGAAAGGAAAATAAAGCTTACTTTCTCTCTGGGTACCTTCAGAGGTACCCTATGACAGGCTAGTTCTAAAGCTGACTTCAGTCCAGAGTCCAGTATTTATGGCCCAAGAAAGCCAAGAAAAGGCCCTTTACTCAAAGCTGCAAGAAGAAGGAAAATAAGAAACCCAGAGTTAAGCATGACCATCCAGCTGGCACAAGTGCCCGAGCCACAACTGGCTTTGGCAAGTCCTCATCTTCGAGGTCTCCAATGGCTCTGAGGCACTCACCACAAGAAAATCATGGGTTTTAAAATACAAGAATTAAAGAACACATTGATGTAATTTTGGTGCAGGAGCATTTAGAGAAATGTGTGTTTGTCTTTGAAGGTTGGCTAACCTTGGGAATGCTTCAGACCTGTGATGGGACTATTTGCCTAGGAGTTGATTCTACCATCCCTGAAAAGATCTGCGATATTAACCATCCCAAAAGGGAAGCCTTGAGCCTTTGCCCTTTTCCTGCCCCAGGTCCAGGAGGAATAGTCTGTGCCCACACTTCTTTTTTAAATCATATATTACGCATATTAACTGATCATATTAACTGATCACCTAGGCTCTTGGAGTAACTAGAAAATGGAACTAGTTCTTGAACTTACTTGGAAGAATTTCTCTTAAGTGATTATAATCTATTTGACTCCTTTATGAGGGAATTTTAAGAATGTCAACCTTGTAAAACAGCCATTTGTTTTGTGAAAAAAAATGGGTTAGTTGGGAATAGCACAGAAATTATAATTTGGGACATGCAAGCTATGGCAAACCATAAGCAAGTTTGGAGATCAAAGGAGGGGAGCATTGCTTTATAGAGAAGAGGGTGGGATTGGCAGCACTTGTTTGAACAAACGTCCATTGGAGGAATGTGAGAGCAGGGTGATGCCAGTTTCTCACTGGCTGGGTTGCCGTATTATTGCCTGAGCTGTTTCTGGGTGAGGAGAAATTCTTCCTTTTTTCTAGCTGGAGTACTAGAGTAAGTTTCTTCCGATTGGGAATGCAAGTTATGTCTCTTCCTGTTTGCATCTGCAACTGATGAAGAGTTGTAGGGCATGAGAACTCCCCTTTCTGGCCTCTGGACTCCATTTTAAATGAGATTTTCTCTATTCAGTTTCACAAGTTCTTTCAGATAATGAGTCAAATAGTTCCCTTTAGTCCTACTAATCCATTCTTGTTCTTCCCCTAAGGGCCACAAAGAATAATCTATCTTCTTTGCTACATACCCTCCTTCAATCTCTTTTCCAGAACAAATATCTGAGTTATTTCACCTAACATCATGGTGTCAAGTACTTCACCATCTTAACTATTCTTTCCTTCATGTGCCCAGTTTAATTTTCATCTTTTTTTTTAAAGATTTCATTTATTTATTTCAGAGAGTGAGAGAGAGAGAGGTGGTGAGCAAGTGGTAGGGTAGAGGGAGAAGCAAACTCCCCACCAAGCAAGGAACCAGACATGGGACTCCATCCCAGGACCCTGGGATCATGACCTGAGCCGAAGGCATATGCTTAACCAACTGAGACACCCAGGCACCCTAATTTTCATCTTTTTAAAATACTTGTTGTAACTTAAAAGAATATTTTGTCTAGGTTGCCTTGAAATATTTGTATAAAATAAAACAGAATCTTGGTGCCTTGTAATGTGGATTTAATCATAGAACTCTGGTTCATTTCTAGGCTTTAAAATTAATTTCTAGATCAAAGAGGTTCATCACCTAATCTCAGTCATGACAGTGCTTTATCCAGTAACTATCATCTGAAATCACACCAATTAGCTTTTAGAAATCTAAGACCTATTTATAATCCTTCCTTGTGTTATGGAACATGTTGAAGAGGTAAATTACAACAAACATTGTCTAAAATACTGTGGTTTTGTACTTTAAGTCCAGATTCTTAAGATTTGATTAGATGGCAATTTCAACATCAACAGCTCTCTCATCTCTGTTTGTAAATGAGGAATGAGGGACTCGGAGGAGTACAACACTTACCAAAGCACTAGCCTACAACCTTAAATCATTGAGAGAACTAGGATCTTTTCCTCCAGTTCAAAATTTCTTCTCCGGAAACCTTTGTGTCCAGACTGCCATACATTGCAATTAGATTCAAATGCTTACTTAGTTTGTTAAATGACCCTCCTTACATCCTGTGCAGAAATAGAACATAATCGTAAAACACATTGTTATGTTATTAATAAACATGACAATACCACACAAGCAAAATGTTATTAAGAAATAGCACATAAGAGGGGCGCCTGGGTGGCTCAGTGGGTTAAGCTGCTGCCCTCGGCTCAGGTCATGATCTCAGGGTCCTGGGATCAAGTTCACATCGGGCTCTCTGCTCAGCAGGGAGCCTGCTTCCTCCTCTCTCTCTGCCTGCCTCTCTGCCTACTTGTGATCTCTCTCTGTCAAATAAATAAATAAAATCTTTAAAAAAAATAAATAGCACATAAGACAATAGTTTATGGTCAAAATCTTATAAGAAGTAGTATATATAGAAATAACACATATAGAAAAATGGCATTTCATTACATGTCTAGAGAATCTGCCTTTGAAAGAGTGACCTTTCCCAGTGACCAGTTCTAGGTACTGAATTATGTTTCTAGATGCTAATTTTCTAGTTCAAAAGTAGCTTATGAGGTACTAATGTTTCATACTACACAGGAGGTAATCTTGTTTCTGTTAACTATGCTGCATAATTAACTCAGAGGTTGGTGGCTTAAAATAACAATCATTTCTTTCCTTTGTGAGTAAGATATTTGAGGATCCTGGGGACAGCTTACTTCTTCCACATGGTGACAGGTAGGTCCTTTCTCAATTGCTTTTATCTAGAACATCAGTTCAACTAGAAAACTAATTGTGTCATTTTTTTTCATGTTATGTTATGTTAGTCACCACACAGTACATTATTAGTTTTAGATGTAATGTTCCATGATTCATTATCTGTATATTACACCCAGTTCTCATTACAATACAGGCCCTCTTTAATACCCATCACCAGGCTAACCCATCCCCTCCTCACCCGAAACCCTCAGCAAGTTTCCTGGAGTCCATAGTTTCTCATGGTTTGTCTCCCTCTTTAATTTCGCTCCCTTCAGTTTTCCCTTCCTTCCCCTAATATCTTCTGTGCTATTCCTTATGTTCCACAAATAAGTGAAACCATATGATAATTGTCTTTCTCTGCTGGACTTATTTCATTTAACATAATCCCCTTCAGGGGTGCCTGGGTGGCTCAGTGGGTTAAGCCTCTGCCTTCAGTTCAGGTCATGATCCCAGGGTCCTGGGATTGAGCCCTGCATCAGGCTCTCTGCTGGGCGGGGAGCCTCCTTCCCCCTCTCTCTCTGCCTGCCTCTGCCTACTTGTGATCTCTCGTTCTCTGTCAAATAAATAAATAAAATCGTAAAAAAAAATAATAATCCCTTCCAGTTCCATCCATGCTGATGCAAATGCTGGGTATCCATCCTTTCCAATGGCTGAGTAATATTCCATTGTATATATGGACCATATCTTCTTCACCCATTCATCTGTCAAAGGGCATCTCAGCTCCTTCCACAGTTGGCTATTGTGGACATTGTTATTATGAACATTGGGGTGCATATGGCCCTTCTTTTCACTACATCTGCATCTTTGGGGTAAATACCCAGTAGTGCAATTGCTGGGTCTTAGAGTACTCTATTTTTAACTTTTTGAGGAACATCCATACTGTTTTCCAAAGTGGCTGCACCAACTTGCATTCCCACCAACAGTGTAAGAGAGTTCTCCTTTCTCCACATCCTCTCCAACATTTGTTGTTTTCTGCCTTGTTAATTTTGGCCATTCTAACTGGTGTAAATTGGTATTTCAATGTAGTTTTGATTTGGATTTCCCTGACGGCTAATGATGTTCAACATTTTTTCATGTCTGTTAGCCATTTGTATCTTTGGAGAAGTGTCTGTTCATGTCTTCTGCCCAGTTTTTGACTTCATTATTTGTCTTTTGGGTGTTGAGTTTGAGAAGTTCTTTATAGGTCTTAGATACCTGTCCTTTATCTGTAATGTCATTTATAAATATCTTCTCCCATTCCATGGGTTGCCTCTTGTTTTATTGATTGTTTCCTTTTTTATGCAAAAGCTTTTTATCTTGATTAAGTCCCAAAAATTCATTTTACTTTTGTTTTCCTTGCCTTTGGAGATGTGTCTTTAAATAAGTCACTGTAGCTGATGTCAAAGAGATTACTGCCTATGTTGTCCTTTAGAATTTTGATGAATTCCTGTCTCACATTGAGTTCTTTCATCCATTTAGAGTTTATCTTTGTGTATGGTATAGGAGAATTGTCATGTTTCATTCTTCTGTATGTAGCTGTGTCACTTCTAATTTGTTGAAAAATTTCATTTTTTTAAATGTATTTCTTTGATTATTAACAGGTTTATTTTCATTAGTTTCCAAGGCATAAAATAAAAATATTTCTTTAAAGTGGGCATTTAATCACCACTAACATATACACATACCACATTTATATGTCTATATACACATATGTTTACACATAAAACCAGAATTCTAGCAATAGTCAATTTAGGTCCTTGTTGGTAAGTTATGAGTGATTATTACTTGTATTCTTTCTTACATATTTCTAAAAATTCTCTATGATTAAGATTATACATAGGTAAATTCTAAAAATTGTCTATGATATAAGATTATTGTATAAAATTATACAATAGGGGTGCCTGGGTGGCTGAGCTGGTTAGCAGCCAACTTTTTTTTTTTTTTTTTTTTTTTTTTTTTAGCAGCCAACTCGGGTCATGATCTCTGGGTCTTGGTATCAAGCTTCACATGGGGATTAGTGGGGAGTCTGGTTCAGTATTCTCTCTCTCCCTCTGCCTCCACCCCTACTCTCTCTCTCCCTCTATTTCAAATAAATAAACTTTTAACGAACAAAAATTATACAATAGAATATTGCTGTCCTTAGAATTCATTCTTAGGATCATATCTCAGTGATTTGTTCTCAATTTGAAAACTTCATTAGAAAAAAAAATCTCAAATAAATAGGGCCCAAATGGGACCTGTCTGTACTCATTATTAGTTGGATTTGATAGGCATGGTACAGTGTGTCTGTTGTCTCATGGAAAACAGAAGTATAGACTTCTTTGATGATCACTGAATGCTGCCTCCCCACTTCAAATATAAGTACCCCGAATAGGGTATAGTGCCGTATAGAGCCTGTCACTTATTTTCAAATAAAGAAGGTTGGGATCAAGTTCTTTTATTCTGACACTATCTCAGCTGTAACATTCCTGGGTTGTAGCTGTGGTGAACTGGTTCTTTTCCTTTTCCTTTTCCTTCTCTTAGTTAGGTACTTTATCAACTGTCTTTCTCAGCTAGGCTCTAGTATCTGCTTCCTATAATCGCTTCCGCTCCATCCTTGACCTGCCAGCTTGCCTTGGCAATTTGCTCTGTTTCCACTCCTTCCCAGGGAGACACTTTGAATCCTAGCCAGTATTTCATCTTTGAAGCTTGATCTTCAAACCCTCATATACTACATGAGATATAATCTTTACTAATTGCCTATAAAATGGATCCTTCAAAAATTGTAGCATAAATATCACATCAGATATTTGTATCTATTTCTTATCTCCTCTTACTAGATGATGAACTTTTGATGATAATAAGGGTGGTAAACACATTTTAACCATCCCTCTGTGACTCATCACTCCCAGCTGTACTTTGGACATAGAAGTTGCTCAGCATATATTTGGCTGAAAGAATAAGTGATGTGGCTATGTATCAAAAATTAGATGGTCCATCCTAGAAAAAAATGTGCTTCTTACAAATCACAAGTAATTCTTAGTAAGCTTGGATGACTAAGAGAAGGTAATTAATAAGATAGGTTTCAGAGGCAGAAGTGGTAGAAGGTGCATCCTGATTTATAGAAGAAAATCATTTCATTTTTCCATGATTCTGAAGTTACTTACCCTGATGTTCATGAAAAGTCACTTTCCCTTTCCAGAACTCAGTTTCCATATCTATAAAAAGAAAGTGATCGACAAGCCAATCTTCATGACCTCTTGTAGTTGGGGCATTTTTTATTTCCATTCTTAGATTTCATTCAGTCTTGACCTAAAAGGAACCTGAACATCTGGATCATCCTTAGAGCCAAATGAGATTTAGAGCCAGGAGTTAGATTGGATTTAAAGAGGTCTCAATTGCTCTTTCCTGGATCTGCACACTTGAGCCCATGTAAGAAGAAATTGCACTCTACAGCTGTTAAGCTCAAATTAACTTTTTTTGAAATGATCTCCTTACATTCACCCTGTTGATTTTTCTTTTTTAATATCTACTAGATTTAATATTTCAGTGACATCCTGCTATTGTAAAAAAAATTGTCCTAAAGTGTGCAAAATAAATGTATATAAATTAAATGCATTTTCTAATGAATCACATTGCAATTTTCAAGATTAGATCATTTTATTACTGATTAATATTCAAGAGAAATATTTTTGAAGCCAAGTTTCTTTGATAGCCAGCCTCTCTGTGAAGTAGTTACATCTGTTAAAACAAAGAGGCAAATATATTAAACATCTTTAAACATCTTTCCTTAGAATAATTCTTAAGGGAAAATCTCTCATTATTGGGAAGCAACTCCTAAGTAATCAAGTCTATAAATTTGAAAGTTAATATTTCTCTCAGATATAGACAGAAAGAAATACTTCTTTAAAGTAGAAGCTATTAGAACATCTGTTATAATTGCTCCGAATGAATCTTTTCTACAATCCTGAAATAAAAACATTTGGTCTCAGGGGCACCAGGGTGGCCCAGTCCATTAAAATCTGACTCTTACTCTCAGCTCAGGTCTTGATCTCAGGGTAATGAGTTCAAGCCTTGTGTTGGGCTTCATGCTGGGCTTGGAGCCTACTTAAAAAAAGAGAAAACTTCTGTTTGCAGAGTTCAGGCAATGTCTAAAATATTCTTAAAATGCATCACTTTTTGTCATTTAGCTGTAAGTTAATTAAACTGAGTTGAAAACTGTCATTAATTTTTTCAAATCTCTGATTTTACATTAGATTATCAAGATTATTTTTATAAAATTATTAAAATTTATTAGGACTAGTAGCAGTAGCCTAGAATGAAAACAGAATACATGATTAGGATACATCTGAAGAACATATCTTATGGATTTTTTGAAGTATTTAATATTTAGAGTCTTCATATTTTGTCTTTTACATCCCACAGTTACATGATGCTATCACTAGGAAGAATATAGTGTGAATTTACTAGTGAGTTTTCCTCTGATGGGACTATCTTGAACAATGGAGATATTTAACCCTATGTCGAAAATACCTGTTTGGGTAAATGTTGTAAATCAAACATGTTTGATTCTTACTGTTTGTTTTTAGTGGTCTTTTATAACTCTAACTTCTGGGCTTGGTCAGGAGTGGCCCTGGTTTTAGCCATATACTGTAGATCAGTACTACTTCATGAGTGGATCCAGGACAAGATAAAAAGCTTGCATCAGGGCGTAAGCTAACATTCATTTCTTCAGCAAGTTAGCCCAGGGAAAAAAGAAAACTATCAGCTAAAATAGCATGCTTAATGATCTTGTTTATTTACAATCTGGTTAAGTTCTTTATTTCATCGTGAACCAATAATAAGTAGTTCATGGTGTTAGTTGGTGTACCACTCTCGGAGTAGCAATGGTTTAGAAGTTCTCCACTCTGGCCCTCCTCTGGCTGTGTTCCTCCTACTAGGTGAGGAATCTGAGTAAGCTAAGAGACATGACTAACCAGAACCATACCCCACATTCCAGACCATAGACTGGGGACTCAAGATCTTGGGATTCTTTGCTCAAGCTGTCTGATTGAACCTGGGACTCCTTGCAGTCCTTCCTCCCAAAATGAACCACACCACTAGATGCCTTTTTGTGGATATAAAAAGATAACCTGAATATGTGGACTGGGGTGTCCACATTTGCAAATGGCCCCTCACAGTACAGGTCAATGGAATTAGGGACAGAATGGCAGGGTGTGCTCTTCTTGAGCCAGGGCTAGTTCTTCATGAACTGCCAATTTTCTAACAATTAGATAATTCTAAGCTTGGACCTTGCCTTCTAGATCAGTGTAAGAGGATATTTCCATGGTATGGTATGGTATCTGAGAATCATTTGCACACTTGCCCCAGACCCTGCAAATGTTAGGGAAAGCCTCCTTCCATCTACACATTTCACTGAAAAAACACAAAAAGGTTTTTAAAATGTGTAACTCTTAAAAATATTCAATCCCTGCTCTTCTAATAGTGTTCGCTTACAATTTTTGAAGTTTTTAGAATGTAAAACAATTGTACAGTAAGTTTTTTTATATTTACATACAATTTACAATTTTTTTATGTCTTCATTTTCTTGGAGGAAACCATGTTTTTCTCCTATTATTCTGTTTACCAGAAGTTTCTTTTCTTCTGCCATTCCCTAGTGAATTGTATGCATCCTTCAGATAGTTTTGCACCAGGGACCTTCTCCTCATGCCTCACACCTTTTACTATCCCAGCTTAGTAACAAGATCTCTTATCCTGAGTTCAAGAAATCCCTCAGAATGCTGACTTTCCTTTCACCTTCTTTCTGTTATAGGATACTGTTTGAAGTTCTATTCCTTAATAACTTTTTTCAACTTAATTTTTTTCTCCCATCTCTATCTAGAGTATGCATATATTCATGTATTTTATATGCCTGCATATTGAGCTATTTATACATATGTAATTTATCTTTATATTTTTTTCTTCCCGTTTGGTTGTAAGTTTCCTTCAGGAAAGTGACTAAATCTAATTATTCTATTTTTCACAGAACCTAATAAATATCTGACATGTAGACACTGAATAATTTATTATTTAAAGAAATCAAACAAAATAAGATCATTATATATTATTAGAATGGAGTTCGGGGAAATTGGAAGGGGAGGTGAACCATGAAAGACTATGGACTCCGAAAAACAAAATCTGAGGGTTTTGAAGGGGCGGGGGGTAGGAGGTTGGGGTACCAGGTGGTGGGTATTATAGAGGGCACGGATTGCATGGAGCACTGGGTGTGGTGCAAAAATAATGAATACTGTTACACTGAAAATAAATAAAAAATAAATTTAAAAAAAAGAATATAATTTGCAGAGAAAAGGAGCTATTGGATATGTAAAATTTTGAACTATGTTCCAATAATAAAAGTAGAACATAGAATGGTATATGAGAACTAACAGCCTCCTGTAAAGTCGAATGTCAAATTAAGGATTCAATAAAAAAGCCAATAGACAAATAATGCTCTAACTCTGGAAGGGCCTCAGAATGGGGAAATCATTTTTTATTGCTTTGTCATTGTATTTCAATAATGGTTGTCTTCATTTTTAATGTATTATTTCAAGGAAACAGAGGGTTTACATTTGGCTTCCTATTGAAACCATTTATTTATTCGGGTTCCATAAAACCCCTAATAGCTGTTTAATTTCTTTTTTGCCTGTTCTTGGCTCTTCTCTAAATCATAAATACAGTTTTAAAACTAAATATGATTTCAGTTCAATAAATTTCCCTCTCTGTGACCATCCGCAGGAATAACTAAGGAACTGCAATTATGTCCGTCAGTTTTTTTTATGATAGGCTCATATCTTTTTTTTTAGGAAATGGGTAGTCTGCTATAGATCAGATGATGCAGAATCATTAAAACTATATTTTCTCCAAGTTAAAGTAATGCAAATTTAAAAGTGAGGGAAATTTTGCTTTTTAATTGAGAGAATCGAATGAAGTTTTCAAATGACTGTATTATGTTATTTGTTTTTAATATCAGTAGTTAAATATCTATAGCTGATCTGAAAACAATTCAAAGCAAATTAAACAAATAATACAACAACTTTTAGTTCATTTTACTTATTAAATATGTCACCTTTTACAATAGATACAAGTACATTTTTTTATTATAAAAACACTTTTTTAAAGTTTATGCTTATAATCGTTGTGTCCTTGAGAGTTTGTTTTCAAAATTTGATTTTTTTTATATATAATTTTTTATTTTTTATAAACATATATTTTTATCCCCAGGGGTACAGGTCTGTGAATCACCAGGTTTACACACTTCACAGCACTCACCAAAGCACATACTCTCCCCAGTGTCCATAATCCCACCCCCTTCTCCCAAACCCCCTCCCCCCAGCAACCCTCAGTTTGTTTTGTGAGATTAAGAGTCACTTATGGTTTGTCTCCCTCCCAATCCCATCTTCTTTCATTTATTCTTCTCGTACCCACTTAAGCCCCCATGTTGCATCACCACTTCCTCATATCAGGGAGATCATATGATAGTTGTCTTTGATTTTTTATTTTAAGAGGGGAAGAGAGAAAGAGAGGTGAGGGGAGGGAGAGGGAGAAAAGGAATGTTAAGCAGGCTCCATGCCCAGTGCAGAGCCCTACACAGGGCTCCATATCACAACCCTGAAATATGACCTGAGCCTAAATCAAGAGTAAGCCACTTAACTGATTGAGCCACCCAAGTGTCCCCAAAATTTGATCTTAACAAGATATATTATCTATTCTTCTAGAAAATGACCTAGACAATATCCAGTGCTCATCACTGTAAGTGTACTTTTAATCCCTTTTATCTGTTTCAGCCATCGTCTCACCCATCTGCTCTCTGGTAACCACCAGTCCACTCTATTTGAGAGTCTAGGGGCTTTTAGTGTGTCTTTGTTGTTGTTTGTTTTGTTTCTTAAATTCCATAAATGAGTGAAATCATATGGTATTTTTTTTCTCTGACTGGCTTATTTCGCTTATCAGTATACCTTTTAGATCCATCTGTGTTGTTGCAAATGGCAAGGTTTCATTCTTTTTATGGCTGAGTAATATTTCATTTTATATACATACCACATCTTCTTTATGCATTTATCTCACAATGAACACTTGAGCTGCTTCCATATCTTGGCTCTTGTAAATAATGATGCAATAAATGAAAGGGTGCATGTATCTTTTCAAGTTATTGTTTTCATTTCCTTTGGGTAAATACCCAGTAGTCGAATTACTAGAACATATGGTATTTCTGTTTTTGATTTTTTGAGGAAATTCCATATTGTTTTCTACAGTGGCTATGCTAGTTTGCATTTCCACTAACAGTGCACGAGGATTCTTTCTTTTTAATCCACATCCTCACTTACACTTGTTTTTTGTGTTTTTTATTTTAGCCATTCTGACAGGTGGGAAAGGATAGCTTTTGGTTTTGATTTGCAGTTGCCTGATAATTAGTGATATTGAGCATCTTTTCATGAGTCTATTGGCCATTTGTGTATATTCTTTGGAGAAATTTCTATTTATGTCTTCTGCCCATTTTTAATTGGATTATTTGGGGGGTTAGTGTTCGCTTGTATAAATTCTTTATATATTTTTGATATAAGCCCCTTATCAGATGAATCATTTGAAAATATCTTTTCCCATTCATTAGATTGCTTTGTCATTTTTCTGATGGTTTCCATCACTGTGAAAAAGCTTTTTTATTTTGCTGTAGTACCAGTAGTTTAATTTTGCTTTTGTTTCCTTTGCCTCAGGAGACATACCTTGAAAAAAGTTTCTTTGGCAGATGTCAAAGAAATTGATGCCTATGTTTTTTTCTAGGGGTTTTAGGGTTTCAGGTCTCAATTTAGATTTTAAATCCATTTTGAGTTTATTTTTGTGTGTGGCATGAGAAGGTGGTCCAGTACCATTCTTTTGCATGCTTTCTCAGCATTATTTGTTGAAGAGATTTTTTTTTTCTCCATTATATATTCTTGCTTCCTCTGACATGGATTAATTGACCATATATGTGTGGGTTTATTTCTGGGTTTTCTATTCTGCTCCATTGATCTATGAGTACATTTTTGTGCCTGTACCATTCTTTTACAATTAGTATAGCTTTGTAGTATATCTTGAATTCTGGGACTACGATATCTCCAGCTTTGTTTTTCTTTCTCAAGATTGCTTTGGCTATACAGGGTCTTTTGTGGTTCCACACAAATTTCATAATTATTTGTTCTAGTTCTGTGAAAAAATGTTGTTGGTATTTTGATAGAGATTGCATTAAATCTGTATGTTATTGTGGGTAATAGGGACATTTTATAACAATGCTTGCCCTCAATTTAATTTATAATTATTTCAGTCCATGACCTTAGCAACAAATTTTAGATAAATATATTAAAATCTCTGTTTAATTTAGCCTAAAATTCTTCCTGGGGAAAAGAGAACACTTTTTTTTTTTTTAATCATGTATTCTTGGCATGCTTAGGGTAGTCAGGATAAATCTATTGAAATATGGTATTTTCATTTATTTCTTTTTTAGATTTTATAAATTTTTCTTTAAAAAAAGGACTATTTTTAAGGACTGTTTTATAAGGTTTCCCTGGTCATTAAGAAAATATTTAAAATACTGACTATGAATATTTGCAACAATAATATTTACATATATTATTATTTAAATATATACTTTTATCCTATGCTACATATACCAGGCTGAGAACCAAATCTATACAAATATGGTCTACACTATAAGATAGTTATCGCCATTTTCCATATTATCTAGATCCAGAAGTTAAGACTTAAGGAGATATAAATGGCCTCATACAGTCTCTAAATAATAAGTATATTTGTCTAATGACTATCTACTACTTCAGAAGGCTGAAAATACTTCATGAAATTTAGAGCTACCAAATTATTGAACATAGTTACATCTTATAATACATAGGATTATATGTCTAAAATTAAATTCACAATTAAGCTAATACTAAGTACACTTGCATTTGGGTAATTCCAAAAGCTGAAGAAGAGTTCATGATTTGTGCTACATCATGAAAATTGTTTACATAAACTTCCCATTCAACTTGTATTAAGGACCATGTGCCATGCCAGATATAAAACCAGAATTCTAAACCAAGGAAACTCCCAAAGTCTCATTTTCTAACCCCAATCTGGGGGGGGGGGCGCTTACATTTTAAGCCACCTATATTGCTGCTCTTCTACAAATATTTGTTATTATCTGTTTTCTTAAAAACTCTAAGGGAAGTTTTTTTCTTCATAACAAAAATCTATTTTAGGGCTTAATTGCTTTAGAACTTTCTAATTTCTGATATAAATCTCTTCTTCCTAGGGTTAGCATTTTCTCTCTGAGCCTACAAAATTCATCAATTAATCTACCTCTCTGCCATCTTTATAATAATTTTAATCTGCTCTGTTTTAAATGTCTCCAGAATCAACTACTTAGATCACAGTTGGATTAAATGATAATAAATAATTGTCACTGTCCACTTCATGTCACTGAGGTGCCATAAAAATAAAATTATGACCCAGAGTTAAAGACTTGAGATTAAGAATGCTTTTTTACTATTTTTATTTTGAGAGACCAAGAAGTTATTTAAAACAAAATTAAAATAAAATTTTATGGTACTTTTTTATACTGTTATAACTTTATTATATTTTTGGATAGAATTAAACTCTTTATCCTGACCAATCACCAGAAAAATTAGTAATAAATGCAAAAGGAATGTGTACCAAATAAAACACTTCCATTCATAAAATTCCCTACAATGTTACTAAAGGAACTGAAAGTTGTTTATTAAACATTTATAATAAGCCAAGTCATGTTCTAGGCACTTAGGTTCCAGAAGCGAATGAAACAGGTAAAATCCTCTGTTATCATGTTTAAACTTTAGAAAAATATATATGGCAATCAGATAGCATGTAAATCACTAGACATTCCCTATATATAAAGTTCAGCTTTAACTGAGACTACCAGAGTTATGAAAGTAGTTATCACCATATGCAACCACTGGCAATTCATAAGAATTCCAGTTGCTCCACATCCTTGTCCAACAGTTGATATTATCTATCTTTTCTTTTTATTTATTCTGATCAGTGTAGTATTTTAGAGTAGTATTTTATTTTGACTCTAATTTATATTTTTCAGATGACTCTTTAAGTTGAGTACTTTACTGACTATTTTAAAATCCTTCTCTAAAGTGCTTGCCCGGGATTTGTGTTGAGTAGTCCTGTCTTTTCTTACTGAATGGCAGGAATTTTTAACATATTCTGAATATAAACTTTGTTATATGAATTTCAAATATCTTATCCAACTTCATGGCTTTCCTTTTCACTCTAGTAGTATCTTTTCATGAGCAGAAGCCTTAAATTTTAACAAAGTCCAATTTTCAAATTTTCCTTTAATGGCTAGAACTTTATTGTGTCCTATTTAAAATACCTTTATCCTGAAATAATGAAGATATTCTCCTGTTTTTCTCTATTATATGTATTTTTTATCTTTCAGATTTGTGTCTACAGTCCATTTGGAATTGGTAAATATAAAGTATAAGATACAGGTCAAAATTACTTCTAAATAGATACCCAACTGACCCAACATCAATTATTGGGGGGAAAAATGAACAAAAAAACACCTTGTCCCCAGGACTGGGTCAAGAAAGATTTGTTAAGGTGGGCAAAATCTCAGCCAGTCTGAATGTTTTTTTAGTAAAATCCAGGAGAGAAGAAACAATGGATGGGGAGCCTGGGTAGCTTCGCCCGTTAAGAGTCTGACTCTTGACTTCAGTTTAGGTGGTAATCTCAGAGTCATGGGATGGAACCCCAAATGGAGCCCTGATTCAGGCTCCATGCTCACGGGGAGTCTGCTTGAGATTCTCACCCTCTCCCTTTCCCCCTCCTCCCATTCACACCCTCTCTACCTCTCTAAAATAAATAAATTAATTTTTAAAAAAAGAAGAAGAAGGAAAAACTGATGAAGTGGGAAAAAGCAGACCATGAACTGGGATAGGCTACGGTGGATGAAATTCAGTCCAAAAAGATGGTGGCCTTGGCTAAATGCTTAGACAGTCATTAATAATATCAATACTAGTGATGACAATTGGTAACACATTATTTATCATGAACCAGGTACTTACTGTTCATTTATCATGAACAAGTTACTCTATATACCAGGTACTCTCCAAGTAGAAGGTGTTCAAAGCATTGTGTATATGTACATATATGAACTCCTGTATATGTCAGTATACATTTTTATGTTTAATTGTATACAAACTTATATATATTATATTTATATAAATTAACCAATTTCATTTTCTTACAACACTATATATGTGTAAATATTTTATGCACCTATATAGTATTGTTAGAGAATACATATAAGAATGCAATTAGTTGATATGTTCTATACTGTGTTTACTTAAAAATACTATGAACTATTGATTTTATGCAAGAAGTTTCAGAGGCAGAGAATACTTAAATAATTTGGCTTGACTGATAAAGATGGAGTTTAAATACAGGTAAACATATCCAAAATCTGTAGGCTTAAACTATTATGCTCTATTTACACATAGATAGTTTAGTTAATAGTGAGTTAAATTATAAGTATATAAATAACAGTCATTTAAGCACATATCTTATTCACATATTTTCCTGTCTTTTAGGACATGTCCTACTAGCCAATCTTAAAATAAATAAAAAGAAATTATCTTATTTCTTGTGTGGTTTTCATAAATTTAGCTGCTAAAATTAAGATGAGAAATAAATTTGATCACTCTGAATTTCCTATGTGATATATCTAAAGGAAAAGGAGACCATTCCTCCTCTATCTGAAGCCTATCATTCAGAAAATCACATGACAATAAGAGATTCAGCTTTCAAAATTCCATTTTGGGTCACATCCTGCTACACTTTTAAGATGTGAATTGAAAACTGCATGGGATGAGTCCAAACACTGCAATGATTTCCTCCTAACACATGCAGGGTTGCACTTGTGCTATTTATTTAATATATTTGGATGGAACATATACATGGTATTTTAAATGCTCAGTTTAGTCAAATTGTAGGCTTTGCCGTCAGCATATTTGTGTGGTTTTACAACAACAAAGTCCAAATAAGCTCGTCAGCCCTGGAGCCTCTGGAAAACAAACTTCAACATGATACACATCAAACATCACATTTCTCTGTTGCTCATTAAAATGCTGGCATATATCAGTTCAGTGAAATCAGGGCCAATGCAATCAGAATGAAACTTGAACTTGTGTTTAATGTCACATAGGTTTGCTTCATTTCCCCTAGATGCCCTTGCAGTTTTTTCTGAGGCTTTTCGTCGATATGTCTTTTAAAAATATATACATGGATCCTTGTATTTCATGATTTAAAAAATACTGCTGTAAATAGAGATTTGCTAAATATACCACGGGTACACTGCCAATTTTCAAAGCAGGGAGCTAACATTCCAAGTAAGAGAAAAGCCCAAAAGTAAGAGTGAGCATGTCACAGCATGTTTGGGAAACAAGAGGGAATGTGCTTAGCTGGTGTATAAAAAATAAGGGGAAAAAGGAAGTAGGACTTTTGGGGAGTCAGATTATAAAATCTTGGAAATTAAACTGAGGTGTTTAATTAATTGTTTAGTTCTAATAATTCATTAAGGCCTTAATTTAGCAGGGACATTGCTATGTACTGATAATTCAGATTTGATCAAGGTACAATACCTGCTCTCAGGGAGCTCTGAATTTCATAGGGAGAAGGTCTGAAGAAACAATCAATATAATAAGACAGCTCTAAATAAGACCCATGGAAAATGTGGTGAAGCCTTAAGGGTAAGGCTTATTCATTCATCCTAGGAAATTGAGAGGAGAAAAGCTTCACAAAACAGGTTTCAATTTGGGTGTTGAAGAATAAGTCACAGTTTATTGTGAATTTCATTAAAAGAATCAGCAGTTACAAAAATCCAGAGGCAGATATTTTAATTCAGGTAACAGATTGTCAGATTATGCTTTTGGCTGCACCCTTCTCTCTAAATAATGCAATGACAGATAAGATAGATTTTTGAAAATACCATTTCAGACAGAAACATGTTCATGTTTAACCAGAACAAAAATTTGTAGAGGCAACTGTTGGTTTCAATCAATGACTTCTAGACTCTGATACCAGAAGCAGACTGAGACAATCAGTTTCTCTACTAGAGGGTAGGTATGTATGCATGGTAGGTGACATATTTATTATATTAAGTCAGAAGCCAGATTAGTTGTTCTAACTTATAAAAGAAGATTAGAATTTATGACTACTTGTTGGGATTACTCCTTAAGTGGAATTGTACATCTGAGATGGTGAGAGAAAGAATACAAAGCCATATACACCCTCCTGGGTCAGGCCAGGAGGGATTCATTGAATGAACAAATCTTTCCATAGTTTTGTCACAGGAGAACAACACCCAGTTTTAAGTATTAGATCCGGTTCTGAATTGAGAGATGAGGATACAGGAGTGCACCTGCAAAATAACTATACTGGTTACAATGAGTACAAAGATCAAGAGAAAAATAAACCACAGACACAAACCTCTCCCTCAAAATTAGCCTAAAACAAAACAAAACAAAACAAAAGTCTAAAGCATAGAGCAAAATTGAAACTAAGAGAGTCACTTCCTTCCTGTAGTCTAGTAGATAGCCAGCTACCCTCTTGATTAAAACTCTAATAAGGCTTGATAAAAGGTGTTTGAAATGCATGTGCACTCACACACATGCACATACACATTTCCTAAGACGATTTTAAGGGGACATGAAATAGGGGTATGTTGAGTAGACTAAACAAAATGGTAACCCTGAGAAACATAAGGTTGCACAGCCAGTCTTCACTCGAGGGTGTTGGCTCACTTTAAAGAAAACACTTTGATCACTATGTGTGATACAGGCAAGGGCAGAAGATGAAGTTTGAGAAACTCCCAAGTTGGCAACCATCTGATAAAAACTGGGACCTCAATGGATTCTACAGAGAGTAAGGGTGAATGAAAAAAAACATCACAATGACTTTCTTATTTTTAGCACTTTGTAGAAAGGGAGAAAAATAGTGCTCTCCACCTAGAAATCTTTTAGAAATATTTTTAACTGAGGGTAACTTATATATATTAAAGTTCACAAAACTTTAAAGCATACAGATATTTAAATTTTGCATTTGACCACAGCAGAGATAAGAATACAGAACATTTCCATGACCCCCCAAAATAACTTTGTGCTCCTTTTCAATTAATATAGCCCCTATTCCTGGGATAACTATTATTCTGGCTTCTAGCATTATAGATTAGTTTTGCTTGTCCTTGAACTTCATATAAATGAAATCATACAGTGCATCCTATATATGTCTGACTTCCTCTGCTCACTGTAAAAGGCAGAAAGATGGACCACAGGAGGCATCATCAATCACTTCAGCTTAGGTCAGGAACAAACTTCTTATCAGCACTTCCAACTGAATTGAAATTTGGAAGAGCCATATGAGGCCATTTTTCTTTATGAGGTATACTCTAGAGGTAGGTCTTCTATACTCTAGAGGTATGGTCATTAATATACCTCTTCCTGAACCCCTGAGGGTTTACATTGTTCCTTCCACAGGTGCCCGGGTTATTATTCTACCTCTATTGCCACAAAATTGGTGTAAACCATTAATATTTTTTTCAACAATTCCCTGCTTACCCTAAGACCTGGCATCTAAAAAGTCAAGTACATAACTCCCTAACTAGGTCTGTTGATAGAGCATGAGACTCCTAGAAAGGTCACGTGGAGAGGGACAAAGGCATTTTTATAAAACATAGCAGAGATCCATTATGTCCCTGACTTTGGCTCTTATGTTACTTAGGGATATTTAGTGAGCATCTTATACAACCAAATAGTAATCATCCTTCTGATTTAGGCCCATGTCAATACAACAAAAGGTTATAAGTGGTTGAACCACAATTAGGTTTGAATTCTTAAGCCTCCTTTTGGCTGGATGGCCACTTGAACGCTGTACTAGACAATCTGGCCTGCATTGCTGTTGGGGGAAAGAAAGAAGCATTATGTCCAAGAATAGATCAGGTAGGGTCTAGAATTTTCAAAATAAAAAGTGAGCAAAAGACGATCCCTGAGAAATGATCCATATTTAGTGATCTATAAATAGTCACTGAGAAATAGTCATATTTAGTGATCCAAACTGATCATAAGAAGTTGATAAAAACACAGTCAGAAATGTTTTTTAGTCTACATTTGAGGAAGGTATTCCAATGTTCATTCTTACCAAATGGCTGTGAGTAGATAGTAGGTAGAATGGAAGGTACATTAATTCGCTTTAGTATAGGTTCATTTTTGAGTGGCTTTTGCAATTTAAGGTACAGATGGCCAGACTGTAGAAAAACCAGAAATCTAGAAACATGACAATGATTAATTTCGAGGGTCATAATAATATTGCTAGAATCAGCTGATCAAACTGGAGCATCAAGATGTATCACAGTGAGGCACTGCCCACTGCCCTGAGAGAGTATCAGTGGTATGATGTAGTCAGACTTTTGAAACCAGCAAAGGGCCACTTTTCCTGCAAGGTTGGCTCCCTTAACCACAAATCAAATGGAGATATCAGGTAAAACTAACACATGCAGTGAGATCTTCTGCATTAGAAATACTGGATTCCTATGATCCAGTAATTGCACTACTGGGTATTTACTCCAAAAATATAAAAACACTAATTCAAAGGGATACATGCACCCTGATGTTCATTGCAGCATTATTTACAATAATGTTTACATTATTTACAATTATTTACAACATAGCCAAACTATGGAAACAGCCCAAATGTCCATCAACAGATGAATATTGTTTGTGTGTGTATCTGTATATGTATAGACACACACACACACACATACACACTTTATATGTACATACATATACATACATATATATATAATGGAATATTACTCATCCATTAAAAAGAATGAAATTTTGCCACTTGCAACAACATAGACAAAGCTAGAGAGTTTAAAGTTAAGTGAAATAAGAGACAAATTCCATAGGATTTCACTCATATGTGGAATTTAAGAAACAAAGAACCCAGCAAAGGAAAAAGAGAGAGAGAGAGAGAGAGACAAACCAAGTAACAAACCAAGTTAACTATAGAGAACATTGATGATTACCAGAGAAGAGGTGGTTTGGGTGGATAAGGGAAACAGGTGATAGGGATTTAAAGAGTATGCTTATCATATGAGAAAAAAAATAAAAATGAATATTTTTATTTAAAAAGAAAAAAAGGAAATACTGATTCCTGTAATGTGTGCTCAGTCTATGAGGGTAAATGTGTTGTCATGTCTAATAAAATGATGGATCCAGATAGTAATCTGGCAGGGAAATTCATTCAGCAGCTTGATCTAGTCCTTCTCTAAAACTGGGCTCTTTTGGGAGCATCCATGAGTGACCCAGATAGTTCAATCAGCAGCTACAAATCATCTCCACAGATCATGGCCCCAAAGAAGAGTATCTTAAAGCTTCTTATCCATAGCCTTCCAAGTGGAAGACCAAATTGATAGGTCATGAGGGTGGAGCTCCCATGAATGAAATTGGTGCCCTTATGAAAGAGACCCCAGAAAAATTCCCTCACTTCTTTCACCATGTGAGGACACAGTGGGAAAATAGTTGTTTGTGAACCAGAAGCAGATCCTCACCAGACACTGGGTCTACCAGCAATTTGTTCTTGAACTTCCCAGTTTGCAGAACTGGGAGAAATATATTTCTGCTGTTTATAAAATTGCAAATCCCAGTCTGTGGTATTCTGTTATAGCAGCCCAAATGGACTAAGACAACAGGAAAGTGCAGTAACAGCCTGTTCTTACTCATGCATGAACACAAAATTATTAGCTGTGATTCTGCCTAACAGAGGTGGAGAATGTGGGGGGGGGGGCATAATAAATCATGGTAAAATTTGATTAATCCCAGAAATATTGCCTCAGAGCTATTGAAGAAAAAAATCACTGCAAATCTAGAATTATGTATTTCACCTTATTAAAAAAAAAAAAAAAAACCCTGAGGTAAGATTTGCAACTTTTGTGGAGAAACTATTCCAAATCTTTTCATTTTGTTCATGTTAAACAATCAATCAAGAATTAGGCCTCCAAAATAAATATCTCTAGACACACAAAAATATAAGAATGATTATCATTATTATGTAATGCCTAAAAATAGTAAACTGACATGTTTTATTTTTTAAATAATTATGTTGAGAGAGAGTGCATGCACAAGAGGTGGGGTGCAGATGAAGAGGAAGAGAGAGAATCTCAAGCAGACTTCCTGCTCAATGTGGGGCTCGGTCCCACAATCCTGAGATCATGACCTTCGTTAAAATGAGGAGTTGAATGCTCAAACAACTGAGCCAGCCAGGCGCCCCTTGAGAGAGATTTTTTAAAAACCATGAAATGATGATAAGCCAAAATGATCATTAGTGCCTGTTGGTTACAATAATAAACCACTGATCGAAGAATAATAAAATTAACTATAAATTTGTATTTAAAATGTATAGGTAAAATTATAGAAAATAATAAAAAACGAAGGAGGAATGGATAGTGCTCAATTATTCTAAGGATATCAATGTTTTCCTAGAAAGCAGATAGATAACCTAGATTTTGTTATTAAAAATAAAGTAATGTTTGTGTGTATAAGTAAAGGATAACTAATATAGAAAAGAAAAAGAAAGAAAGAGGGAGAGGGAGAAAGAAGGAAAAATTCATAGCATTGAAACTGAAAGCAGAAAAGGAGGCTATATGGGGGATTTTCTTCATATTGCCTCAATTCTTTCTGTATTTTTTTTCATAAGTGCACCACAGACATGCATGTGCTACATGTCAATAAAGGATATGTGCTGAATTATTATTGTACAACAAAGAGGGAACAATAAACTAGTAATACAGCTTGGAGCAAATTATGGAATGCCTGGTGTGATCATGTTAAGAAGATGGAACTTTCATCGAGAGTCAATAGATTGCTATACCAGGATTACCAAGTAGGAAGTAATTTTAACAGATTTCCAACTTTGAAAGATAATTCTGGTGACAGCGGTGGTGATAGATTGGAGATATATTCAAGTCGGAGAAAGGAAGACAAATTACAAGGATATGAGAAGGTTTTTGGCAACATATGATATAGACCTAAATTAAAATGTTAAGAATGAGTTAAGCAAAGGGGACAAAAGTCAAAATTTACTTTCAATGTCTTACTTTCTTCATTTCTCTCTTACATGACAGCATTTCCAGACAGCTTCATAGCACAGTGGTCATCCCCTATGCACTTACTGCTTTGTAGTCTAAAGCATCATATTTGATTATTATCCATAATACACCTAAATATATCAAACTTCCAGACACCTTTCTAGAAAGCTGAGTCTTATAGTTGGCAAAAGAAAGACAGGAGCTAACTGATTTTCCAGAATAGATTCCTATCCTTTGAGATGTACAGGGTCTTCTTCTCAAGAGCCTGAAACTTTTCTACCACATAGAGGAGCAATTGCTGTAAAGCTTTCCATTAAGTTTGCTTCATCTAGTATCAATAGAACTTTATGATATAAAGTAACTCTCTTGGCTGAAATCCATCCAATTTTATTTTCCATCCAAATATGTGTTGTAATTAACACATCAAAATGGTATACAAATAATAAATTTGAAATCTGGTTAAATTCATGTAAGAAACACTGAATGAAAACACAGGCTTCACAAATAGGCTTGGAGAATAAATTTATTTTGTAAACCAAATGTAGCAAATGTTTCTTTTTCCTCTTCAGTAGGAAGTTATTATTATAATCCAATTATAATAAGATTCTTTTCTATATAAGTTTCCAGTGGTGTGTACTAGAGGAGAAAAGAAAATCACGCACCTGTTAAAGAAAAAAAAAAAAGAGAGAGAAATGTGCTAAATTAATTAGAATTAAAAATAAGGAGGACTAATCAGATTGTCTGATCCTTTCTTTTTACAACTGAATCCAGGGATATTTTAAGTCCATATCTATTTGCACAGCAATCATAAATTCTGCATAATATTTTACAAATATTTCCTTAAACTCATTTTAAAAAGCATATAAGGTCTTTATTTTGGACTCTTGAAAAATCATATTGTCCTGTAGTTTGTCTTTGAGAAGCTGCAGGAGTCAAAACGTTGATCAACAACTTGGATATACATATTTAAAAGACATTCTCTGAGATGGCTAATAAATGCATTATTTATTACATTGAACTTTATAATTAATAGACCATCAAACTCTCGGTGACAGACTCTTATTAACTAAATTCACAAGGTTGGTCAATAAGATAATTTGTTAAGTTGTATAATTTCTGGTAAAGCATTTTAAGTAGCTAGTTTATATTTAGACTCAAGACTAGCTTATAGATGGTGCTGAATTAATTGTAACATATTCAGGGAATCTGTTTTCCTTGTAGGGAGGGAGGTGAGTATCTGTGCCCAAACTCTGCATCTACTTTCATGGATGTGCATGTGAGTGTGTGCATATGTGTGTGTGCATGCACTTGTGCACACACACACACACACACACTAGCCATGCTTGATTCAATCTCTTTTGTCCCTTTGCTCTTTCTCTTTTCTGCATGACATTACTTTCATGGTCTCATAAAACTTGCTTCTCTAAATACTATTTTGTTGTGTTACCCCTGGGGCTTACTTTAATGTAGTATTTATTCAGAATTTTTAATAACACTGGTTAAACCTGTGAGACATTCAGCCCTCATCCAATAAATGTGGAATTAGTTAAAGCTGAAGAACTGCTTTCTTTTCCTTATCTCCAAACCCTTGATGGGAGGGATCATCTATCATCATAGAAATCTCTGTTCTATGATAATTAGAAAAAAAGAGAGAGAGAGACCAAGACTAAGAAGGGATCAGAGTCGTAGGAAATAGAACTATGACAAATCTTTCCCTATTAGGTGTCAATGTTATTGACAGCTTCCTTGAATATCATGTTCTCTGTGCTAACTTTGTAATGATGTAAAATTTTGACACCATGTCAATTTCCCAAGCACACATACCTGTTAAAAAGAGAATGCACTCACTGGTTAATCCAGATATACACACACATTTTTAAACTCCAAGTCCTAGATTCTTCCTATTGCACGAGTGATTAAACGCATATACCAAGAGTTTTCTGTATTCAAAAATATATGTTTATAATAAATAACAAATTAAAAAATATATATATACATTAATACACTGTATGCTTTTGCGTATTACTTTTCAAATGTACTTGGATGCTACTGTAATTAATAGAATAAAAATTGCTTAGAGCATTGCTGATTACACACTGTTTAACTGTATGTTTTAAAAAGTAATGCAGTCTATGGAGGAGTCAAGATGGCAGAGAAGTAGCAGGCTGAGACTACTTCAGCTAGCCGGAGATCAGCTAGATCGCTTATCTAAAGATTGCAAACACCTGAAAATCCATCGGCAGATCGAAGACAAGAAGAACAGCAATTCTGGAAACAGAAAAACAACCACTTTCTGAAAGGTAGGACCGGCGGAGAAGTGAATCCAAAGCGACGGGAAGATAGACCCCGGGGGAGGGGCCGGCTCCCGGCAAGCGGCGGAGCAACCGCGCACAAAATCAGGACTTTTAAAAGTCCGTTCCACTGAGGGACATCGCTCCAGAGGCTAAACCGGGACGAAGCCCACGCGGGGACCGCGTGGCCTCAGGTCCCGCAGGGTCACAGAAGGATTGGGGGTGTCTGAGTGTCGCAGAGCTTGCGGGTATTGGAACGGGAAAGCCGGCTACAGAGACAGAGCCGACAGTAAGCTCGCAGCTCCGTGTTACCTTGAACCGGTCGCAGGCTCGGTGAGCTCGGAGCGCGGCCAGAGGTCAGGCAGACGGGAGTAACTGGGCGCTGTTCTCTGAGGGCACACTGAGGAGTGGGGCCCTGGGCTCTCGGCTCCTCCGGGCCGGAGACCAGGAGGCCACCATTTGTATTCCCGTCCTCCCGAACTCTACGGAAAGCGCTCAGGGAACAAAAGCTCCTGAAAGCAAACCCGAGCGGATTACTCACCCCGGCCCCTGGTAAGGGCGGTGTAATTCCGCCTGGGGCAAAGACACTTGAGAATCACTACAACAGGCCCCTCCCCCAGAAGATCAACAAGAAATCCAGTGGAGACCAAGTTCACCTACCAAGGAATGCGGTTTCAATACCAAGGAGAGCAACAGAATTCCAGAGGAAGAGAAAGCCAAGCACGGAACTCATGGCTTTTTCCCTGTGATTTTTTTTAGTCTTGCAGTTAATTTAATTTTTTTCTTTTTCATTTTTTGTTTTATTTTTTCTCTCGCCTTCGGGTAAAATTCTTTTTTTTTAACTGTTACCTTTTTCTTTTTTAATGATTTTTTACTAGTTTATCTAATATATATATTTTTTCTTTTTTACATTTTTCTTAAGTGTTTTCTTTTTTTTTAACTCTTTTTTCTTTTTTTTTTCTTTTTTCTTTTTTTTTTCTTTCTTCCTTTTTGAACCTCTTATTATCCCCTTTCTCCCCCCTCACGATTTTGGAACTCTTCTAATTTGGTTAAAGCCTATTTTACTGGGGTTGTTGCCACACTTTTAGTATTTTACTTGCCCCTTCATATACTCTTATCTGGACAAAATGACAAGACGGAAAAATTCAACACAAAAAAAAGAACAAGAGGCAGTACCGAAGGCTAGGGACCTAATCAATACAGACATTGGTAAATGTCAGATCTAGAATTCAGAATGACAATTCTCAAGGTTCTAGCCGGGCTCGAAAAAGGCATGGAAGACATTAGAGAAACCCTCTCAAGAGATATAAAAGCCCTTTCTGGAGAAATAAAAGAACTAAAATCTAACCAAGTTGAAATCAAAAAAGCTATTAATGAGGTGCAATCAAAAATGGAGGCTCTCACTGCTAGGATAAATGAGGCAGAAGAAAGAATTAGTGATCTAGAAGACCAAATGACAGAGAATAAAGAAGCTGAGCAAAAGAGGGACAAACAGCTACTGGACCACGAGGGGAGAATTCGAGAGATAAGTGACACCATAAGACGAAACAACATTAGAATAATTGGGATTCCAGAAGAAGAAGAAAGAGAGAGGGGAGCAGAAGGTATACTGGAGAGAATTATTGGGGAGAATTTTCCCAAGATGGCAAAGGGAACGAGCATCAAAATTCAGGAGGTTCAGAGAACGCCCCTCCAAATCAATAAGAATAGGCCCACACCCCGTCACCTAATAGTAAAATTTACAAGTCTCAGTGACAAAGAGAAAATCCTGAAAGCAGCCCGGGAAAAGAAGTCTGTAACATACAATGGTAAACATATTAGATTGGCAGCTGACTTATCCACAGAGACCTGGCAGGCCAGAAAGAGCTGGCATGATATTTTCAGAGCACTAAACGAGAAAAACAGGCAGCCAAGAATACTATATCCAGCTAGGCTATCATTGAAAATAGAAGGAGAGATTAAAAGCTTCCAGGACAAACAAAAACTGAAAGAATTTGCAAATACCAAACCAGCTCTACAGGAAATCTTGAAAGGGGTCCTCTAAGCAAAGAGAGAGCCTACAAGTGGTAGATCAGAAAGGAACAGAGACCATATACAGTAACAGTCACCTTACAGGCAATACAATGGCCCCAAATTCATATCTCTCAATAGTTACCCTGAATGTTAATGGGCTAAAAGCCCCTGTCCAAAGACACAGGGTATCAGAATGGATAAAAAAACAAAACCCATCTATATGTTGCCTCCAAGAAACCCATTTTAAGCCCGAAGACACCTCCATATTTAAAGTGAGGGGGTTGAAAAGAATTTACCATGCTAATGGACATCAGAAGAAAGCAGGAGTGGCAATCCTTATATCAGATCAATTAGATTTTAAGCCAAAGACTATAATAAGAGATGAGGAAGGACACTATATCATACTCAAAGGGTCTGTCCAACAAGAAGATCTAACAATTTTAAATATCTATGCCCCCAACGTGGGAGCAGCCAACTATATAAACCAATTAATAACAAAATCAAAGAAGCACATCAACAATAATACAATAATAGTAGGGGACTTTAACACTCCCCTCACTGAAATGGACAGATCATCCAAGTTAAAGATCAGCAAGGAAATAAAGGCCTTAAACGACACACTGGACCACATGGACATCACAGATATATTCAGAATATTTCATCCCCAAGCAACAGAACACATTCTTCTCTAGTGCACATGGAACATTCTCCAGAATAGATCACATCCTCGGTCCTAAATCAGGACTCAACCGGTATCAAAGATTGGGATCATTCCGTGCATATTTTCAGACCACAATGCTCTAAAGCTAGAACTCAACCACAAAAGGAAGTTTGGAAAGAACCCAAATACATGGAGACTAAACAGCATCCTTCTACAGAATGAATGGGTCAACAGGGAAATTAAAGAAGAATTGAAAAAAATCATGGAAACAAATGATAATGAAAATACAACGGCTCAAAATCTGTGGGACACAACAAAGGCAGTCCTGAGAGGAAAATATATAGCGGTACAAGCCTTTCTCAAGAAACAAGAAAGGTCTCAGGTACACAACCTAACCCTACAGCTAAAGGAGCTGGAGAAAGAACAAGAAAGAAACCCTAAGCCCAGCAGGAGAAGAGAAATCATAAAGATCAGAGCAGAAATCAATGAAATAGAAACCAAAAAAACAATAGAACAAATCAATGAAACTAGGAGCTGGTTCTTTGAAAGAATTAATAAAATTGATAAACCCCTGGCCCAACTTATCAAAAAGAAAACAGAAAGGACCCAAATAAATAAAATCATGAATGAAAGAGGAGAGATCACAACTAACACCAAAGAAATACAAACTATTATAAGAACATACTATGGCAAACTCTACGGCAATAAATTTGACAATCTGGAAGAAATGGATGCATTCCTAGAAACATTTAAACTACCACAACTGAACCAGGAAGAAATAGAAAGCCTGAACAGACCCATAACCAGTAAGGAGATTGAAACAGTCATTAAAAATCTCCAAACAAACAAAAGCCCAGGGCCAGACGGCTTCCCGGGGGAATTCTACCAAACATTTAAAGAAGAACTAATTCCTATTCTCCTGAAACTGTTCCAAAAAATAGAAATGGAAGGAAAACTTCCAAACTCATTTTATGAGGCCAGCATCACCTTGATCCCAAAACCAGACAAGGATCCCACCAAAAAAGAGAGCTATAGACCAATATCCTTGATGAACACAGATGCGAAAATACTCAACAAAATACTAAACAATAGGATTCAACAGTACATTAAAAGGATTATTCACCACGACCAAGTGGGATTTATTCCAGGGCTGCAAGGTTGGTTCAACATCCGCAAATCAGTCAATGTGATCCAACACATCAATAAAAGAAAGAACAAGAACCATATGATACTCTCAATAGATGCTGAAAAAGCATTTGACAAAGTACAGCATCCCTTCCTGATCAAAACTCTTCAAAGTGTAGGGATAGAGGGCACATACCTCAATATCATCAAAGCCATCTATGAAAAACCCACCGCAAATATCATTCTCAATGGAGAAAAACTGAAAGCTTTTCCGCTAAGGTCAGGAACACGGCAGGGATGTCCATTATCACCACTGCTATTCAACATAGTACTAGAGGTCCTAGCCTCAGCAATCAGACAACAAAAGGAAATTAAAGGCATGCAAATCGGCAAAGAAGAAGTCAAATTATCACTCTTCGCAGATGATATGATACTATATGTGGAAAACCCAAAAGACTCCACTCCAAAACTGCTAGAACTTATACAGGAATTCAGTAAAGTGTCAGGATATAAAATCAATGCACAGAAATCAGTTGCATTTCTCTACACCAACAGCAAGACAGAAGAAAGAAAAATTAAGGAGTCAATCCCATTTACAATTGCATCCAAAACCATAAGATACCTAGGAATAAACCTAACCAAAGAGACACAGAATCTATACTCAGAAAACTATAAAGTACTCATGAAAGAAATTGAGGAAGACACAAAGAAATGGAAAAATGTTCCATGCTCCTGGATTGGAAGAATAAATATTGTGAAAATGTCTATGCTACCTAAAGCAATCTACACATTTAATGCAATTCCTATCAAAGTACCATCCATCTTTTTCAAAGAAATGGAACAAATAATGCTAAAATTTATATGGAACCAGAAAAGACCTCGAATAGCCAAAGGGATATTGAAAAAGAAAGCCAACGTTGGTGGCATCACAATTCCGGACTTCAAGCTCTATTACAAAGCTGTCATCATCAAGACAGCATGGTACTGGCACAAAAACAGACACATAGATCAATGGAACAGAATAGAGAGCCCAGAAATAGACCCTCAACTCTATGGTCAACTAATCTTCGACAAAGCAGGAAAGAATGTCCAATGGAAAAAAGACAGCCTCTTCAATAAATGGTGCTGGGAAAATTGGACAGCCACATGCAGAAAAATGAAATTGGACCATTTCCTTACACCACACACAAAAATAGACTCAAAATGGATGAAGGTCCTCAATGTGAGAAAGGAATCCATCAAAATCCTTGAGGAGAACACAGGCAGCAACCTCTTCGACCTCAGCCGCGGCAACATCTTCCTAGGAACAACGCAAAAGGCAAGGGAAGCAAGGGCAAAAATGAACTATTGGGATTTCATCAAGATCAAAAGCTTTTGCACAGCAAAGGAAACAGTTAACAAAATCAAAAGACAACTGACAGAATGGGAGAAGATATTTGCAAACAACATATCAGATAAAGGACTAGTGTCCAGAATCTCTAAAGAACTTAGCAAACTCAACACCCAGAGAACAAATAATCCAATCAAGAAATGGGCACAGGACATGAGCAGACATTTCTGCAAAGAAGACATCCAGATGGCCAACAGACACATGAAAAAGTGCTCCATATCACTCGGCATCAGGGAAATACAAATCAAAACCACAATGAGATATCACCTCACACCAGTCAGAATGGCTAAAATCAATAAGTCAGGAAATGACAGATGCTGGCGAGGATGCGGAGAAAGGGGAACACTCCTACACTGTTGGTGGGAATGCAAGCTGGTGCAGCCACTCTGGAAAACAGCATGGAGGTTCCTCAAAATGTTGAAAATAGAACTGCCCTATGACCCAGCAATTGCACTATTGGGTATTTACCCTAAAGATACAAACGTAGTGATCCAAAGGGGCACGTGCACCTGAATGTTTATAGCAACAATGTCCACAATAGCCAAACTATGGAAAGAACCTAGATGTCCATCAACAGATGAATGGATCAAGAAGATGTGGTATATATACACAATGGAATACTATGCAGCCATCAAAAGAAATGAAATCTTGCCATTTGCGACAATATGGATGGAACTAGAGCATATAATGCTTAGCGAAATAAGTCAAGCGGAGAAAGACAACTATCATATGATCTCCCTGATATGAGGAAGTGGTGATGCAACATGGGTGCTTAAGTGGGTAGGAGAAGAATCAATGAAACAAGATGGGATTGGGAGGGAGACAAACCATAAGTGACTCTTAATCTCACAAAACAAACTGAGGGTTGCTTGGGGGAGGGGGTTTGGGAGAAGGGGGTGGGATTATGGACATTGGGGAGGGTATGTGCTTTGGTGAGTGCTGTGAAATGTGTAAACCTGGTGATTCACAGACCTGTACCCCTGGGGATAAAAATATATGTTTATAAAAAATAAAAAATTAATAAAAAAAAAATCTAAAAAGTAATGCAGTCTAAAAGTACAACTTTTTTTAGGATTTGAATAATATTTTAATTCAAAAATCATCTTTTGCCTTTAAACACTTGAAATAATTGCCAGATAACCATTTTATAATAGTACTTAACACTATTTTTCAGCTTTTAGTTGACCATTTCTTAGTGTTGTCCCACCAAGAGCCACATATCCCATTTAACTACATTTATTTACTAACAAACATTTCCTCTAATCTCAGAATAAGCAAAAACTTTAACCTGAGTCATTCTATCTTTAAAAAATTTTCTTTTAAGAACTGATCCCTAGGATATAGGATTTTTGTCCAAAAGCAGCATCTTTACTGTTGTATCCCAAAGCATGTGACAGAGAGTAGACTAATGACTGATTAGCAGCTTTTCAGGGACTCCTTCAAATATATATGCACCTTGAAATCTTTGAAACAGAAAGTCAGAATATTGTACTGTTAATCTGTCCCTGTTACTAGCTCACAGACTTTACTCTCAAGCTCAGTATTCCCATCTGTAAAATAATAATAAAAATAATAATAATAGTATAAAATTAATATTTTTGAGCATTTACAACATGGCAGTCATGGTTATAGTATTTTTCTTAATTTATACGTGAAGTTCATATCTGCTCTCTTGCCAAAACAAGTGGCCTCAAGAGGGGTGAGATTTGGTAACCTGTGAACAGGACTTCTTTAGTTTCCCAAAGCTTACCTTACAAAGATTAGGTCCATATTTTTCCTATGACAATAACCTCTAGGAAGCTATATACAAAAGGCAAATCTTTGGCTCAAGTATGAAGGATCACTAATGTGGCAGAGCTAAATAAAATCAAGTACCAATAAAAGTAACTCAGAGAGCTGGAAATCTCAATGTTCAGGCAGTTAACTCTAAACCACCCTGTCCTCAGAAGTCACTCTGCAGCTTCTAGAATATTACTACTAGGACTTTTGTTCAGCCATTTGAATAGCTTGACCCTTCCTGGTTCTGAGGCTAATGTACATAAGAAATAAATTCATGGTATAACAAACCGATCAAAGCAGCCAATTGATATGTTAATTTTAAAGAGAGATGTACTTATTATACATTTTAAAACAATTTGAAAAGGGATAAAGTGAAAAGGAGAAGTACCACCCACTGGACCTCTTATCCTACTTCCTTGAAGTCACCATTTTATTCAAGATGTTCTCTCTCATTTGCACTCCATTCACATATATGAAAAATATATAAATATACACAAAGGGAAGTCAAGTACTAAATTTTAAAACATGTTTTATTTATTTAAAATATGTGTTGGCTCTTTTTCTATGTCAGTATATATCGATTTACCTAATTGTTTAAGACTGCATGATATTACTTTGCATGGATGGATCATCAATGCCAAATTAAATTTATCAATCTAATGCTGAAAGACATTAGTGCTGTTTCCAGCACAACATTAGGACAGCACAATGTAAAAGATACAATTTATACATGTATATTTTTCAGCAAGTGTATTCAGGTGATAAGTTCCTGAAAATGGAATTGCTGGGTTAAAATCAATTCATCAGTGAATACTATCAAACTTTAAAAATTTTACCTATCAACAGAAGTTAAAACATGTTCTTATTATAGTTTCAACTTTTTTTAGTTGTTAATGTTGATGAAGTATATTTTAATATTCCATCGTGAAGAATCATACAGTTCATGCATGTTCCTTATTGTAACAACTCACATAATAAAAAGTTGCAGCTTTAACAGAAGAGGGCAAGAGTAAGCCAGCTCATGCCACATTTTCACCAACTTAAAATTGTCTGCTCTCAAAGATGTCATTAATGAACTTCTTTTCCTATAATTTCTTAGATGAGGACAATATCATGAAGTCATATTATATACATATATATCCCTATATATGATAGTGGTATCATAAGTCATATGATAAGGTAAAAGTATTTTCCAGAAAGAGACAAATAAAAGAGAAATAGGTAAACAGTGGATTTTGTGCTATTTCATCCCTGAAGCAGTGTGCCCAGAATGGCTCATCCCAGATATAATTAAATACACTTTATGTATTAAGTTGAACCACAAGAAACTGCCATAGTCATCGTCATAGGTCAAAATGGTCACAGTGCAGCAATTGTAAATGACCCAGCCTGATAAAAATCAATGATGCCAGACCCTATAGTAGTGGCCAGGGTATTCTAAAAGGCATTTGAAAATTCTGCCAACTAAAATCCTATGGTTTGGGTACTAGAGCTGCCTTGCGTTGTGCCATAATTCATAGTACCTCTGTGACATTACTCTTGATGCTTCCTGCTTAGTATTCCAACTTAGTTCTCATTAGGCCAGGTGCTACACTTCCTTCAAGGTTTAGTTCAAAACCCACTTCATCTGTGGGATCTTCTGCACTATGTCTCTCCTGTAGTCCCAAATCTCTCTTCTAATCCCATGTGTACTCACTTTCTGTAATGGTAGATTAACTATGAATACCCAGCTTACTAAAGAGGTATCTCATAAATAAATATGACATTTTTTTTTCTCGTGCATATCGTTAGATGTGTCTTCAATTTCAGCTACTCCCTGTGATTTTTTTTTTTATTTTGAATGACTTCTTCATAGTATGAGTTATAAACCATCTAAGAATAAAATTTCTGGGAGCAGGGAATGTAAGTGGACAGTAGTCAAGTGACCTGGAACTCCTTTGATTGTGTCTTCACATAGATTCCAACAAATGGGTCTACTCTCAGTGTACTCACATTGGGCACAAAAGATCACAGCTGTACCTGGGTAAGTCTGGGAGAACCCTCATGCCTATATCATGAGAATGGCCTATCCCCATGTTCCTAGGCAAACTGAAATACTTAGATACTTCATTTTCTTAAGAGGATATGTTCTTCCAGATTCATCCTCTATATTTCTTGTCTAGCCATATGCCCTAGGAAGCTGATAACTATGGGCTCTATTTATGGACGTCCTTGCCCCCTAGCTTCTGGTTGAATTGAGCAAATAGGAGGTACCCACATGAGAGCAGAGTATAGGAGGATACACAGATTTGTATATTTATGTTCCTACCTCCCACACATCTGCACTCTGGGTGATGGTTTATCCATTCCTAAGTTCTCTACCAGCTTCTGTCATGGAGCTGCTTTTCCACTGCTGTCTTTCTAGATTCTGGCAGTAATATTTTCTCTCCTGGCTTCTTCAGGCTAAGAGAATTTTAACATATCCCTGCTGTTGTAGTATCTGGGTACTTTACCACCCTTATCAGGTCCTTCATTCATGCACACACCTCTGTAAGGTAAATGTTCCCTTTATTAGGCTCCTTTCAGTTCAACTCTTTGAATGTGCTATTGGCTTCTTTCTTGGACTCTTATTGACAAATCAGTATTTGGTATAAGTGTATGATCTAACTGTTATTTTCAAATGCTTGGGCCAAGACACTATCAGTGTTACTCTAACTCTTCTCATCCACAGTCATCTTGTTGTCATTAAAGCATACATTTTCCTGAACTATATTATGATTTTCTTGGTGGCAGGTATTCTGCCTTACAGCTATTTGTCCTTCTGATTCAGAGCATAATTGTCACTTCAATGTATTAAATTCAAATTATATTAAAATAATGTTAACAAGAAAAAATAAGGCAGTGAATTAATTCATACTATATTTTGAAACATACCCAAATATGTCATTACTCTTAAATAGGCAGACTATGAACATAGTGACACTGGCCTTTGGAGCAGAAAAGAATAGTGACTGACATAGTTCAAAGAAATTCCACTATATAATTGAAAACATTTTTTCTTCTGGAAGTCCCATTTGTTTTAAGATAATTTGTGTAAATTTAAGTTCAGAAAACTTCAAAGAGTCTTTTAAATAGATTTTACAAAGTTGGTTTATTGCTTTCTAAATATCTAAGAGCTATTTATAATGTTAAGATTGTATTCAATTTTCTTTGGATCACTAATTATTGCTTAAGTTTAAACATCATCCCCACTGCAGTATGCCAACATTTTACAAGCTCCTCTTTAGCTCTCAGTGCTATGTCAAGCATTGGAAATTCAAAAAGTAAGTCTCAGTCCTGACATCAAGATGTCCTAAACCTTATGGCCAGGATAAAAGCAGGAGCCCCAACATAGGCTGAAATGGTCCTTGTAGAACATTTCCTGTGTTCTAGAAGAGACCTCCATTCATATTTGAAGCATAAATAGAAGTTGGTCTTCAGAATAGGCTAATAAATTGGGTGGCCGTTCAAGCTAATAACCTTGAAATATGTGATGACGTTTACTGTCAAATTGCGGAGTGGTTAGGACTCCAGAGACAAGGCTCAGATTTTCCAGGTTCAAACTGTGACTCTGCTCTTACTAGCTGTGCGACTTTAGGCAAGTTATTTAAACTCTATGGGTTTAAGTAAAACCATCAGTTTCCTTATCTATAAAATAGGGAATATAGTAATAGCTCCAACCTCACAGATATTTTTATGAGGATTGAAATAATTAATACATGTAACAATTTAGAACAGTTACTGCCACAAAATAAGTGCTAATCAGCGCTGGCTGTTACCATTTATTTCTAGAAGCTGGCTAGATACTGTCTGTGTGATGGTCCTAGAAGCATCCAACCACTCCTCTGTTGGCTGAACAATCCAGCTCTGCTCCAAGTTTTCTTTCACACAGAAAATCAAAATCCTTGCATTTTCTTGGGCTCATTGTTTTTAGAAAGTAGTTTAGAACTCCTGATTTTAGACATTGCCCCTGAGGAGCCTCACTCTTACTCCCATCTCCAGTGTTTCAGTTTTTCTTTGGACTATATTATTCTCTCTGGTAAATCCATTTTTTTTTCTTCTTCCATATTCCAGTTTTAGTGATGATCTCTAGTTCCATATAGGTTGGGATGCTAGTGACAATCTGACAGGTCTGATCATCAGGAGTTAGGCAAATCCCATAGTGTGTGACCATGAGTGAGAGAAGTGAGAAGGGCTGTGGGAATGTCATGAACGAGGAAGTGGGTAGGATGAAGGGAAGGGTCTTAACATGAGAAAGAGAGGGCGCTGATTTTTTTTTTAATAAAGTTCTTTAAGTGGTACTCAATAATCTCTTTACGTTTGCTTTTTAGTCCTAAGACACTGACAAATTTCTGTTTGCTTACAAGACAGTAGCCCCATGTAAATGTGGGGTAAATTGACCCTTGAGCACATAATTGCCCTACTCTAACTCCCTAATTCATTTCTGCATCACGTTGAAATCCTGGAGGTATTTTGTCTGACTGACCTTAGAAGTCATGTATTTGTATGCATCTGGCAAGGCACATGATGGAATAAGCAAATCTCCTTCACCAAAATAAATTATTCAAAAGAAAAGCTTTCATAATTCCTATTCATCTCCTCAACTTTTGTACTCAAGAGAGGTCCAGAGCAGACATTGAAAACATGCTTGCTAAAAGACTGACTGAATGAATGAGTTAATCATTTCCCTCTCCCAAAAAGTGAGCCAGCCTCCCATTTTTTAGTTTATACGGAAAATTAATCTTTTACCAAAGCCTCCAACTCAGACTGTATTTAACATTCTATTAAACAAGGGAAAGAAAGCCTTGTCATTGCCAGATTGTTTGCAAACTTTCTCTTCCTGCAAAGAGGAAAGTAATCAGAAACAGCAAAAGGTGGAAAATGTAGGTAATTATTTGTCCCACACAGGTTGTTATTCTCCACCTTGAAGAGAGCAGCATGTCCTCTAGCCACAAAGTAGCTGAGAACCAACTTCTCAAAGCAAATACTGTCCCATCAATCAGCAGCATTTTGTTGAGATGTGCATGCATATTCCAGGCCTCACAATGTGAAGCAGCAGAGTAGATATTCATCAAGAAAAATGAGGACTGGGTGTGGTGCAAAAATAATGAATACTGTTATGCTGAAAATTAAAAATAAATAAAAAAAAAGAATTGTTGAATCACAATTATTTTTAGAAAGTTAACTACAAGTATATAAGCAGCATTATTGCTATGAAAAAAATATCTAAGTGAAATCTGCACAAGAAGCGTCTAGTCTTTTCTAAAGATGTCTAGAAGAAATTAATAACTTATAATAGCAATACATGTTGTTAACCATTTACCACATGATATTCTAACAACTTTACAAATATTGTTATTTATTTTTCATAAGACATGAGGAGGTTCTATTATTACCACCACCACCTCTTTATACATTATAAAACTGAAACAAAAATGTTTAGAAACTCTCTCAGGGTCTCACAGCTAGTGAGCAGCTGTCTCTATACAAACCCAGGCATATTTGCCCTAGGTCTATGTGCTTAAGTACTGTACTATAGAGGAGATCTATATGATATGATACTTAACAAATTAGTAAATCATCATAAACATAATAAATACTTAAGTTTTAGAAACCAGAATTTACCACTGAAGCTTCCCAACTAAATCCATTGATAATGTTGAGCCCCTAGCAAATCAATTTAATAAATATAAGCAGTCAGTGTATTTGGCATTGTGGAATTTCACAGTGATGGATAGGGAGCTAACTCTGGGTCCAAAGATGCACAGTGAAGCATAAGAGGCAGGTGCATTTAATCAATAGTAACAAGAGTCAGATTAAATAATGCCACAAGAAAAATATTTTGTGATGTAGGAGGGAGGTCATATAGGTCCCAACCTATATGGAACTAGAGATCATCACTAAAACTGGAATATGGAAGAAGAAAAAAAATGGATTTATCAGAGAGAATAATATAGTCCAAAGAAAAACTGAAACACTGGAGATGGGAGTAAGAGTGAGGCTCCTCAGGGGCAATGTCTAAAATCAGGAGTTCTAAACTACTTTCTAAAAACAGTGAGCCCAAGAAAATGCAAGGATTTTGATTTTCTGTGTGAAAGAAAACTTGGAGCAGAGCTGGATTGTTCAGCCAACAGAGGAGTGTTTGGAGTGGAGTGTTAGAAACAATACTGGCAGGTTCAGAGACATTTTACTGAAAATAAAGATATTTAAGACTCATTATTTTTTTACTAACTAGCAATCTGAGTTTCTGAATATATAAAATTCTTTCTCCCATATTTTTGTTTACTTTTTTCAGTTTTGTTGTTGTTTTTGTTTATTTTAGGTGAGATGCAGGTAAGGCAATGTATGAGAATCAACATAGCAATATGTAAAGTAATGTGATATTATCAGGATCATCATGATCCTTGGATTTTTTTCATTTTATTTATTGTCATACAACAATATTCCCTGTAACTACTTGGTTTGGACACTATGTATAACTTTAAGTTAGAATTTATGTGATCAAAAGAGGAAGGGGATTATTAATTTTTTTTAAGATTTATTTATTCATGAGATAGCAAGAGAACATGTGCAGGGGGGTGGTGCAGAAGGAGAGTGTGAGAGAATACAAGCAGAACCCCCTGTTTGTGGAGCCTAATGACGTGGGGCTTGCTCAGTCTTGAGACCCTGAGATGGTGATCTGAGCCAGAACCAGCAGTAAGATGCTTAACTGGCTGAGCCTCCAAGGTGCCCCAAGAAGGGATTATTTCTATTTTACCCAATGCCCAGGCATTTTATATTCAGGTTTCTTCTTAAATTAAATTTTATTCTTATTATTTCATCACTTAATTACTTCCTTCCAATGATACTCAACTGTCTTGTGTTGTTGTATTATTGTGATTTTATAAGCTTCCAGAAACTACCAATGTTGCCATACCTATGGCAGACTGTATTTTCCAAAAATGGCTTTAACAGTATCTCCCATGCCACACTCTCTTTTTATAATGTGATTTTGAAGCTCTTTCCTCTGAGATGTGGAACTGGTCTGTAACTATGGCAGAAGCAATGACCTGTGACCCCCAAGACCAGGTCATAAGAGACAATACAATTTTATCCTGGTTCTCTTAGGATGTCATGTCTAATGAAGTTCAGTCAGCTCACAGAAAGATCCACAAGGAGTTTAACTGAACCCACAGCCCAGTCCTTGGGGGAGCTGACCAATGAAAGATCAAGACAATGGTAGAAAGGCCTAGTTGCTTCTGCCAGATAATGTACTCCTATCACCCTTTGTGGCTGCCAAATCAACAAAAGCTTTATAATCTCTAATAATGAGTTTTGGTTTTTCTCTTATAAGTCAGTAATCTATAGATTATTTTTTATTTTAAAACATCTATTAATCAATAAGTTTTATATATACCCTCAATATATGCTGATATGTATTTATGACATAGATAGGCAGATAAACTGGTAGATTTTATAAGTGTACAAAAGATATAAATTTTTAAGAGTTAAAAATACAAATAGATTATAAATATATTCACATTTCTTCTTGGTACCCAATAAATCTGTCTTATTAATTCTCTGGAACATATGTGGCCCACGTTGGAGATTACTATTTCGACAATGAGGTCCCTAGATGTTTTATATAAGAATCTAAACCACTTAGTTTTGAAAAAAACAAATAAATAAATAAATAAAGCACTTAGATTTGTATTTTGCAAAAGTCATTCTGGTGAGACTGGAGAATGGATAAATTAAGGTCAGTTAAGGTAAGGAGGGAGCAATCACACAAAAGATTACCACCCATGAAAAAAGAAGGATGTTGTATGGATTAAAAAAAAAAAGAAAAAGATGTGGTCATTTTGAGAAATATACATGAGGTAGGGTAAAGAAAATTTAATGCCTGAAAGAATGTAGGTGCAAGGAATCCCAAGTTTTTTTTTTTTTTTAAAGATTTTATTTATTTGACAGACAGATCACAAGTAGTCAGAGAAGCAGGCAGAGAGAGAGGAAGGGAAGCAGGCTCCCCACTGAGCAGAGAGCCGGAAGCCAGGCTCCATTCCAGTACCCTGGGATCATGACCTGAGAGGAAGGCAGAGGCTTAACCCACTGAGCCAGCCAGGCACCCCAGGAATCCCAAGTTTTAAAAAAAACTCTTAGATATGGAGCCTGGAAAAAAGATGAATGGGTAGAAGCTACCACGAAACTAAGTTCAATAACATAAAGAATGTCCTTTTTATTTTTTTTTTTTAAGAAAGAATGCACTTTTTAAAAGATATAATAAATGTAAAAAATTCAATTTGGGTAGTTAGGTTTTAAGTTGTCAAGAAACATCCAGATGGAAAGAAAGTGTCTTGAATATGCAACATATATTACTGCTGGAAACATTAATTAACAGAATGCGTGTCTTTTGAAACAGTGATGGTGAATTACCAATTAGATCAACTAGAGAAGGTTCATGGATTGAGAAACTTTGTTTAAATCACTGTTATTTATACAGAAATGATAATGATAGTACTTTCATTATTATGTCACTGATATTTATTTTGAAATGTTCTGATTGTTTTAAATTATTTTTCTTATAAGATAAATACTACTGAATCCCAAATAAAGGGATTAAGGAAATAAAGGAATAACTGTGTGATTCCATAGTTTTCGCTGAGAAATGAAGGAAAGACCCTTTGAAAAGGAAATATTTTTACCATTAAAGTAGAAAAAAATCCTCTGCAGAATCAGTTCCTATTACCAAACAAGTAACTGTTTCATAACATTTTTGTTTAGACGATGTCAGAGTCTTCCAAAGAAAGGACTAGAAGCTCCCTATTAAAGTATATTTAAAAATATGCCATTGACAAAGGAAACAAAAGGGAAAATAAACCTTTGGGATTTCATCAAAATCAAAAGCTTCTGCACAGCAAAGGAAACAGTAAAAAAAAACAACAACAACAAAAAAAAAAAAAAAACAAAGAGGCAACCCATGGAATGGGAGAATATATTTGCAAATGACAGTACAGACAAAAGATTGATATCCAGGATCTATAAAGAACTCCTCAAACTCAACACACACAAAACAGATGATCATATCAAAAAATGGGCAGAAGATATGAACAGACACTTCTCCAATGAAGACATACAAATGGCTATCAGACACACTCTTCATCATCACTAGCCATCAGGGAGATTCAAATTAAAACCACATTGTGATACCACCTTATACCAGTTAGAATGGCCAAAATTAACAAGACAGGAAACAACATGTGTTGGAGAGGATGTGGAGAAAGGGGAACCCTCCTACACTATTGGTGGGAATGCAAGTTGGTGCAGCCACTTTGGAGAACAGTGTGGAGATTCCTCAAGAAATTAAAAATAGAGCTACCCTGTGACCCTGCAATTGCACTACTGGGTATTTACCCCCAAAGACACAGATGTAGTGCAAATAAGGGCCATCTGTACCCCAATGTTTATAGCAGCAATGGCCATGGTCATCAAACTGTGGAAAGAACCAAGATGCCCTTCAACGATGAATGGATAAGGAAGATGTGGCTCATATACACTATGGAGTATTATGCCTCCATCAGAAAGGATGAATACCCAACTTTTGTAGCAACATGGACGGGAATGGAAGACATTATGCTGAGTGAAATAAGCCAAGCAGAGAGAGTCAATTATCATATGGTTTCACTTATTTGTGGAGCATAACAAATAGCATGGAAGACAAGGGGAGTTAGAAAGGAGAAGGCAGTTGGGGGAAATTGGAAGGGGAGGTGAACCATTAGACTATGGACTCTGAAAAACAATCTGAGGAGTTTGAAGCGGGGAGGGGTGGGAGGTTGGGGGAACCAGGTGGTGGGTATTATAGAGGGCACGGATTGCATGGAGCACTGGATGTGGTGCAAAAACAATGAAAACTGTTATGCTGAAAATTAATTAATTAATTAATTAATTAGTTTTTAAAATTAGAAAAAAAGAAACAAAAATAAAATTTAAAAAATGAAAAAATAATGCCATTGACCTTTGTACAGCATGAGTTTGAACTGTACAGCTCCACCTACACATGGATTTCTTCCAATACAAGACAGGACTATAAATGTGTTTTCTCAGGGCCCCTGGTTGGCTCAGCAGGTTAAAGCCTCTGCCTTCAGCTCAGGTCATGACCCCAGGGTCCTGGGATCAAGCCCCACATCAGGCTCTCTGCTCTGGAGGGAGCCTGCTCCCTCCTCTCTGTCTATGCCAGCCACTCTGCCTACTTCTGATTTCTGTCTGCCAAATAAATAAATAAAATCTTAAAGTAAATAAATAAATAAATGTGTTTTCTCATCCTTGTGGTTTTCTTTTTTCTCTCTCTCTATTTTTTAAACTTTTATTTCTTTGTTTGACAGAGATCACAAGTAGGCAGAGAGGAAGGCAGAGAGATAAATAAAATCTTAAAATAAATAAATAAATGTGTTTTCTCATCCTTGTGGTTTTCCTTTTTCTCTCTCTCTCTATTTTTTAAACTTTAATTTCTTTGTTTGACAGAGATTACAAGTAGGCAGAGAGGAAGGCAGAGAGAGAGTAGGAAGCAGGCTCCCTCCTGAGCAGGGAGCCCAGTGCAGGGCTTTATCCCAGGACCCTGAGACCATGACCTGAGTTGAAGGCAGAGGCTTAACACATTGAAATACCCAGGAATCCATTCTTGTGATTTTTTTAATAACACCCTTTGCTCTAGTTTACTTTATTATAAGAATACAGTATATAATATATATAACATACAAAATATGTGTTGACGGTTTAGTAAGTTTCTTGGTCAACAGGAGACTATACAAATAAGTTAAGCTTTAGGGAATTCAAGAGTTATATATGGATTTCCACTGGTTGGGAGTGGGTATTCCTGACCCATGCATTTTTCAATGGTTAACTATATAGAATAAAACAGATGACTCCTAAAACTCTTTTATAAGAAGCAAAACTTCCTTGGCAGAAATATGGTTAATCAGGTCTACATCACCAATTAGAATTCAATAAATTTAACTTTCTTTTGCATTAATCCCACCTCTAATTTCCACAAGGTATATACCATAACCATCAAACAGAACTTGAATTTTTTAGGTCTATACAATATTCAGAATACATAAGCTTTTCAGAGTCTTCTTTTTCCTTAGTCAAGATTACTTCTTCCCATTAACTAGAAGCTGTTACTAGGATTAAAACAAACAAAAATGTTGCAGTTTTTTACTTAAGAATCATTGACGGGGCGCGTGGGTGGCTCAGTTGCTTAAGCATTTGCCTTTGGCTCAGGTCATGATCCCAGGGTCCTGGGATGGAGACCTGCATCAGGCTCCCTGCTCAGCAGGAAGTCTGCTTCTCTCTCTCCCTCTGTCTACCACTTGGCCTGTTTCTCCCTCTCCTCTCTCTGTCAAATAAATCAATAAAATCTTTTTAAAAATCATAAATATACATCAAAATGTAATGTTTTGCTCTTCTAGAAATTTGGCAACTATCTGACATTTCAAGAACTTACCTAGACCCATTTATTATTTTTCTCATTTTAAAATCAATTTAATAATATTGAAAACTTACAAATGGCCATAACAAACATTTGGAACATTAGAAATGAGGAAATGCTCCTCAATGAGCAAACTCATACTTTTTTCAACCAAGAAAAAACAATAATGAGAATAATTATATTTCATTTTTTAGATAGACATTTATCATCTAGAAAATATTTACACTTGCCTGGTTTCATATTTTTAGTGGATTAGGCATAGTAGGTATTATTACTCCAATTTACAAAAGAAGAAACTGAGGCACTGAAAGAGTTAGTGTTCAAGCTTATGCAAAGAATGAAAGATACCAAAATAGGACCAAAATGAACATCTGTCACCTCTTCTTGTTCTCTTTTCACTATATCATGAAATCACCACTAAACTGAAAATGAGACCAACAAACATTTATGATTGTTTTGCCTATCCCCTAGCAATATGGGATGGGACCAAACCTTAAATTTACTTCTGTTATATTTATCATTTTATGCAAATTCATCTTGCCAGGAATGCTAGATAAATGTTCTGTGGAAATAACTAATCAATAAAGCAATGTGAACAATAAACAAGAGAACTGGCACTTTGTGCACTCACTGAAGTAAGTGGAAAGCTGGAGCACACATAGACACACTGCCAATGCCCAGGAATGTATGTGAAGTACTTGGATAGTGAACTGTCAAGGCACCAACTCTCTGAGAATTATGGTATGCCCAGTAGGTGCTCTTGGGGAGCCTACTGAAGACATTTCTTAGGATGTGAATGAAGGAAAGTTTCAAGGACAGAGAACAGAATCAGGAGATGAAGACTAATTGTCTTGGCCCTTTTCCACCTGAAGAACTCCTTATAAAATGTATCCTTAAACTGTAAATCTGGTCTTATCTCTGCAATGGTGGTCTCCCTCCCACCAAAGATTCTGCCTTACTCTTCAAAGTTTAAAGTCTATCAAAGATAGACTTTTGAGAAGTCTATCACAATTATCTTTAGCATTGCTCATATAATTCAAATATCACAGAGGATTATATAAAAAAAAATTTGACAAACTTGTACCAGAAAACTAAAATTTTCATTTCTAAGATTAGAGAAGATGTCTTCTATGTGATTGTACATTACTATGTCTCCATTCAGTGTTTCACCCCGAGGAGGAGGAAAACTTAGAGGGATCCTGTATAAGCATGATTATTTTGCTACTTAACCTTTGAGTCTTGTCCTCAGTCAGAATTCCCACAAATGGATTCCAAGGAAGAGATTTGCATGCAGGAAGTTTATTTGGAAAGAATCTAGGGAATGACAGCAAGGGAAAAAGAGGAAGCCGCACTCAACAGCAGGTTTGTGATGAAGTTTCAAAAGAGCTACATAGGGCTTGGAGCTAAAATAACACTTCAGAATTGTTCCAAATTGAGGCAAGGAGGCCAGGCTTTTGTCACTCCCCATCTAGTTGTTGGCTGAATTTCCCCAAGAAGGAGTCATAACTCTGGAGAAATAGACCACATCTGGAAATAGCTTTGTCAATGATGTAGTTAGTATTATTATCTGGGGAAACTTTCAAGAGAAAGGAGTGGGGAACAAATTACAGAACTCACTGTTGCCATTACTCCTAAGGCTGCAACTGAAATTCATGATCTCAGGGGGAGGAGTCAAGATGGTCGAGAAGTAGCAGGCTGAGACAACAACAGGTAGCAGGATATCAGCTAGATAGCTTATCAAACCATTCTGAACACCTATAAATCCAATGGGAGATTGAAGAAAAGAAGAGCAACAATTCTAGAAACAGAAAATCAACCACTTTCTGAAAGGTAGGAAAGGCAGAAAAGTGAATCCAAAGCGATGGGAAGATAGACTGCCGGGGGAGGGGCCGGCTCCTGGCAAGCAGCAGAGCAATGGAGCACAAAATGAGAACTTTTAAATAAAAGTCTGCTGCGCTGAGGGACATCACTCCAGAGGCTAACCGAGGTAAAGCCCATACAGAGGCAGCATGACCTCAGGTCCTGCGGGGTCACAGAAAGATCAGGGGTGTCTTGAGTGTCACAGAGCTCACAGGTATTAGAGCAGGGAAGCCAGCTATACAGATGGAGCCAAGGAGTGAGCTCTCAACTCAGGGTTACTTTGAAGCATAATCCATGGCACAGGCCACTGCTCTGTGAGTGGGGTCCCCACAAGATCCGGAGAGACAACCCTGGAATAGCCCAGGGATATGTGGGGTTCAGAGACTCCAGGCAGAGCTGTGAGTCAAAGACAGAGATGCTTGGTCATGGGTTGGGTGAGCTTGGAGCGCAGCCAGAGGCCAGGGAGACAGGAGTGATTGAGTGCTTTTCTCCGAGGGCACACTGAGGAGTGGGGCCCCAAGCTCTCAGCTCCTCTGGACCAGAGATTGGGAGGCCGCGATTTTTGTTCCCATCCTCCAGAACTCTACAGAAAGCATTCAGGGAACAAAAGCTCCCAAAAGCGAACCTGAGCAGATTACTTAGCCTGGTCCCTGGTAAGGGCAGTGCAATTCTGCCTCGGGCAAGGACACTTGAGAATCACTACAACAGGGCCCTCCCCCAGAAGATCAACAAGAAATCCAGCCAAGACCAAGTTCACTTACAAAGGAGAACTGTGGAATTCCAGAGGAGAAAGCAAAGCATGGAATTCATGGCTTTCTCCCCATGATTCTTTAGTCTTGCAAAGTTAATTATTTTATTTTATTTTATTCTGCTAATTTTTTTTAACTTTCACCCTTTCCTCCTTTAGCGTTTTTTAACTAGTTTATCTTAACAATATCTTTCATTTAAAAAAAAATATTTTTTGAAGCTTCATTATTTTGGTCATATTTTATCCTTCATTGTATCTAAGTTTATTTTTGTATACACATAGGGTTTTTTCTTCTAAAAAATTTGGGGAACAACTTCTTCTTATAGATCAAAATACACCCTAAATCTAACACCAGGCTTGTTCTAGTCTCCACCCCAAGCAAATTCTCTCCACTTTCTTTTTCTTTATTATCCCAACCAACTTATTTTATCAACTCCTTTATTAGAAATTAAAAAAAAATTTTTTTTCAATCTTTATAGTCATAATTTCATCCCTTCATTGTGTTGACCCTTATATATGTTTTTCATTCTTTAAAATTTTGGGAGGTAGTTTCTTCTAAGAGACCAAAATACTCCCAAAATTGAGTGGGTGACCCTGTTCTAGTCACCAGTTTAATATATATATATATATATATATATATATATATATGTATATATATATATATATTCTTTTTTATATTTTTTCTTTCTTTATTTTTTTTAATTTTTTTCCTGAACTTCTTTTTATCCTCTCCCCCCCACACACACAGTTTGAGGGTCTCTTCTGATTTGGTTAAAGTGAATTTTCTTGGGGGTCTTTGCCACCCTTTTTTTTTTTTTAATTTATTTTCAGCATAACAGTATTCATTGTTTTTGCACCACACCCAGTGCTCCATGCAATCTGTGCCCTCTCTAATACCCACCACCTGGTTCCCCCAACCTCCCAACCCCCCGCCCCTTCAAATCCCTCATATTGTTTTTCAGAGTCCATAGTCTCCCATGGTTCACCTCCCCTTTGCCACCTTTTTAGTATTTTATTTGCTACTTCATATATTCTTATCTGGATAAAATGACAAGATGGAAAAAGTCACCACAAGAAAAAGAACAAGAGGCAGTACTGAAGGCTAGGGACCTAATCAATATGGAAATTGGTAATATGTCAGATCTAGAGTCCAGAATGATGATTCTCAAGGTGCTAGCTGGGCTCAAAAAAAGGCACAGAAGATATTAAAGAAACACTGTCTGGAGAAATAAAAGCCCTTTCTGGAGAAATAAAAGAAATAAAATCTAACCAAGTTGAAATTTTAAAAAAGCTATTAATGAAGTACAATCAAAAAGGGAGTCTCTTACTGCTAGGATAAATGAGGCAGAAGAAAGAATTAGTGATATAGAAGATCAAATGACAGAGAATAAAGAAGCTGAGCAAAAGAGAGACAAACAACTACCAGATCACGAGGGGAGAATTTGAGAAATAGTGATACCATAAGATGAAACAACATTAGAATAATTAGGATTACAGAAGAAGAAGAAAGAGAGAGGGGAACAGAAGGTATATTGGATAGAATTTTTGTAGAGAATTGTCCTGATATGGCAAAGGGAACAAGCATCAAAATCCATGAGGTGCAGAGAACCCCCCTCAAAATCAATAAGAATAGGTCCACACCCCATCACCTAATAGTAAAATTTACAAGTCTTAGTGACAAAGAGAAAATCCTGAAAGCAACCCATGAAAAGAGGTCTGTAATGTACAATGGTAAAAATATTAGATTGGCAGCAGACTTATCCACAGAGACCTGGCAGGACAGAAAGAGCTGGCATGATATATTCAGAGCACTAAACGAGGAAAACATGCAGCCAAGAATACAATATCCAGCTAGGCTATCATTGAAAATAGAAGGAGAGATAAAAAGCTTCCAGGACAAATAAAAACTGAAATAATTTGCAAACACCAAACCAAGCTCTACAGGAAATATTGAAAGGGATCCTTTAAGCAAAGAGAGACCCTAAAAGTAGCAGATCAGAAAGAAACAGAGACAAAATACAGTAACAGTCACCTTACAGGCAATACAATGGCACTAAATTCATATCTCTTGATAGTTACCCTGAATGTAAATGGCCTAATGCCCCAATCAAAATACACAGGGTGTCAGAAAGGATTAAAAAAACAAAACCCATAAACTGAGGGAGAAGGCGGGAACACTGCAGATGCGAGCAGTGAGGAGGAAGGCAATCGAGTAGAAGAAGATGGAAAAGGCAAAAGAAAGAATGAAAAAGCAGGCTCAAAACGGAAAAAGTCCTACACTTCAAAGAAATCCTCTAAACAGTCCTGGAAATCTCCAGGAGATGAAGATGACAAGGAATGCAAAGAAGAGGAAAACAAAAGCAGCTCTGAGGGTGGAGACGCCGGCAATGACACAAGGAACACGACTTCAGACTTGCAGAAAACCAGTGAAGGGACCTAACTACCATAATGAATGCTGCATATTAAGAAAAACCATAAGAAGGTTATACATTTGGTTGTCTAATAATCTTGGATTTGATATGAACCAACACATATTCCTTGTTGTCACTGACAGAACCCCAGTTTGTATGTACATTATTCACATTCCTCTCTGTTGTGTTTGGGGGAAAAAAGACATTTTAGCCTTTTTTAAGGTTATTGATTTAATTTCATGTTATTTGGTTGCATGAAGTTGCCCTTAACCACTAAGGATTATCAAGATTTTTGCACAGACTTATACATGTCTAGGATCCTTTTATCAAGGCAGTTACGTTCATCATTCTCCTGCCTTTACTCCACTGTCACCAGACACTCCATTAAATATAAATTAGCACTTTCTAAAAATGACCACTCAACATAATGCTTACGGGATTTCCTCTCTGTGACAGAACCCAGGAACCAGTTCCTAAACACATAATGTTGGCATATTGAAGATGAAATTAAATTGTCCTTCAGTTTTGAGGCCATGTGTAAAGTTTAATCACATTGTAAAATATCTACTCTGCATTAGAAATAGCTAGTCGACAGCTTATACTTCTCAAAACTCATTGTTACGTACAAAAACTCAGTTTTTATATGTGAAGTTAGTGAGTCTTTTGTGTTACTCCAAAATAAAGGCAATGATTTATTTTTTCCCCAATGCCAATACAATTTGAGCTAATCACTCAAGGTGGATAATTTACATTTTAAAGCTGGAATCAGCAGTAGCCCTATGGGAAACCAGACCAAGCATTGACTTTTAAATGAACCATTGTTTTCTTTTGGAACTAGAATCAGAATAGTTGATATTCATCCACAAACCATTATTATGTGTACATTATTGTTGCTATTGTGATAATAGAGAATTTTATTTATTTTTATGCCAGCTTATATTGTGAGAACACATTTAGTCAGTTTGGGTTTTATCAATCCTGTTATGCTTGTCCTTGGAACATCTTTCACGTATTCGAGGTTTGTAGTTGAAAAGTTTACTGTAAAAAAAAAATCAAAAACAAAAAAATGTATTGTTTTTACAGAATAAATTTATTGGAATGTGAAAAAAAAAACATTAATATGCTGTCTACAAGAAACTCATTTGAGACCCAAGGACACCTCCGGATTTAAAGTGAGAGGGTGGAAAATAATTTACCATGCTAATGGACACCAAAAGAAAGCTGGGGTGGCAATCCTTATATCAGAACAATTAGATTTTAAGCCAAAGATTATAATACGAGATGAGGAAGGAAACTATATCATACTCAAAGGGTCTGTCCAACAAGAAGATCTAACAATTTAAAATATCTATGCCCCCAAGATGGGAGCAGCCAACTATATAAACCAATTAATAACAAAATCAAAGAAACACATCGACAATAATACAATAACAGTAAGGGACATTAACACTTCCCTCACTGAAATGGACAGATCATCTAAGCAAAAGATCAACAAGGAAATAAAGGCCTTAAATGACACACTGGGCCAGATGGACATCACAGATATATTCAGAACATTCCACCCAAAGCAACAGAATACACATTCTTCTCTAGTGCACATGGAACATTCTCCAGAATAGATCACATCCTGGGTCATCAGGTCTCAACTGGTGTCAAAAGATTGAGATCATTCCTTGCATATTTTCAGACCACAATGCTCTGAAGCTAGAACTCAATCAAAGAGGAAATTTGGAAGAACCCAAATACATGGAGACTAAACAATATCCTTCTAAAGAATGAATGGGTCAACCAGGAAATTAAAGAAAAATTGAAAAAAAAATTCATGGAAACAAATGATAATGAAAACACAACAGTTCAAAATCTGTGGGACACAGCAAAGGCAGTTCTGAGAGGAAAATATATAGTGATACAAGCCTTTCTCAAGAAACAAGAAAGGTCTCAAGTACACAACCTAACCCTACGCCTAAAGGAGCTGGAGAAAGAACAAAAAAGAAAGCTTAATTCCAGCAGGAGAAGAGAAATAATAAAAATCAGAGCAGAAATCAATGAAATAGAAACCAAAAGAACAGTAGAACAAATCAACAAAACTAGGAGCTGGTTCTTTGAAAGAATTAATAAGATTGATAAACCCCTGGCCAGACTTATCAAAAAGAAAAGAGAAAGGACCCAAATAAATAAAATCATGAATGAAAGAGGAGAGATCACAACCAACACCAAAGAAATACAAACAACTGTAAAAACGTATTATGAGCAACTCTATGCCAACAAATTTGGCAATCTGGAAGAAATGGATGCATTCCTAGAGACACATAAACTACCATTATTGAACCAGGAAGAAATAGAAAACCTGAACAGACCCATAACCAGTAAGGAGATTGAAACAGTCATCAAAAATCTCCAAACAAAAGCCCAGGGCCAGACGGCTCCCCAGGGGAATTCTACCAAACATTTAAAGAATAATTAGTTCCTATTCTTCTGAAACTGTTCCAAAAAATAGAAATGGAAGGAAAACTTACAAACTCATTTTATGAGGCCAGCATCACCTTGATCCCAAAACCAGACAAGGATCCCACCAAAAAAGAGAATTATAGGCCAATATCCTTGATGAACACAGACACGAAAATTCTCACCAAAATACTAGCCAATAGGATCCAACAGTATGTTAAAAGGATTATTCACCACGACCAAGTGATATTTATTCCAGGGCTGCAAGTTTGGTTCAACATCCGCAAATCAATCAGTATGATACAATACATTAATAAAAGAAAGAACAAGAACCATATAATACTCTCAAAGGATGCTAAAAAGGCATTTGACAAAGTACAGATTCCCTTCCTGATCAAAACTCTTCAAAGTATAGGGATAGAGGGCACATACCTCAATATTACCAAAGCCATCTATGAAAAACCCACCGCAAATATCATTCTCAATGGAGAAAAACTGAGAGCTTTTCTGCTAAGGTCAGGAACATGGCAGGGGCTGTCCATTATCACCACTGCTATTCAACATAGTACTAGAAGTCCTAGCCTCAGCAATCAGACAACAAAAGGAAATTAAAGGCATCCAAATCAGCACAGAAGAAGTCAAAGTATCCCTCTTTGCAGATGATATGATACCATATGTGGAAAACCCAAAAGACTCCAAATCTGCTAGAACTTGTACAGGAATTCAGTAAAGTGTCAGGATATAAAATCAATGCACAGAAATCAGTTGCATTTCTCTACACCAACAACAAGACAGAAGAAAGAGAAATTAAGGAGTCAATCCCATTTACAATTGCACCCAAAACCATAAGATATCTAGGCATAAACCTAACCAAAGAGACACAGAATCTATACTCAGAAAACTATAAAGTACTCATGAAAGAAATTGAGGCAGATACAAAGAAATGGAAAAATATTCCATGCTCATGGATTAGAAGAAAAAATATTGTGAAAATGTCTATGCTATCTAAAGCAATCTACACACTTAATGCAATCCCTATCAAAATCCCATCCATTTGTTTTTCAAAGAAATGGAACAAATAATTCTAAAATTTATATGGAACCAGAAAAGACCTCAAATAGCCAAAGGAATATTGAAAAAGAAAGCCAAAGTTGGTGGCATCACGATTCCAGACTTCAAGCTCTATTACAAAGCTGTCGTCATCAAGACAGAATGGTACTGGCACAAAAACAGACACATAGATCAATGGAACAGAATAGAGAGCCCAGAAATAGACCCTCAATTCTATGGTCAACTAATCTTTGACAAAGCAGGAAAGAATGTCTAATGGAAAAATGAAAGTCTCTTCAACAAATGGTGTTGGGAAAACTGGACAACCACATGCGGAAAAATGAAATTGGACCATTTCCTTACACCACACATGAAAATAGACTCAAAATGGAGGAAGGACCTCAATGTGAGAAAAGAATCCATCTAAATCCTTGAGGAGAACACAGGCAGCATCCTCTTCAATTTCAGCTGCAGCAACTTCTTCCTAGGAACATCACCAAAGGCAAGGGAAGCAAGGGCAAAGATCAACTATTGGGACTTCAAAAGCAAAAGCTTTTGCACAGCAAAGAAAACAATCAACAAAACCAAAAGACAACTGACAGAATGGGAGAAGATATTTGCAAATGACATATCAGATAAAGAGCTAATATCCAAAATCTATAAAGAACTTAGCAAACTCAACACCCAAAGAACAAATAACCCAATCAAGAAATGGACAGAAGACATGAACAGACATTTCTGCAAAGAAGACATCCAGACGGCCAATAGACACATGAAAAAGTGCTCCACATCACTCGGCATCAGGGAAATACAAATCAAAACCACAATGAGATACCACTTCACACCAGTCAGAATGGCTAAAATTAACAAGTCAGGAAATGACAGATGCTGGCGAGGATGCAGAGAAAGGAGAACCCTCCTACATTGTTGCTGGGAATGCAAGCTGGTGCCACCACACTGGAAAACAGCATGGAGGTTCCTCAAAATGTTGAAAATAGAGCTACCCTATGACCCAGCAATTGCACTACTGGGTATTTACCCTAAAGATACAAACGTAGTGATCCGAAGGGGCACATGCACCCAAATGTTTATAGCAGCAATGTCCACAATAGCCAAACTATAGAAAGAACCTAGATGTCCATCAATAGATGAATGGATAAAGAAGAGGTGGTATATATACACAATGGAATACTATGCAGCCATCAAAAGAAATGAAATCTTGCCATTTGTGATGATGTGAATGGAACTAGAGGTTATTATGCTTAGAGAAATAAGTCAATCAGAGAAAGACAACTATCATATGATCTCCCTGATATGAGGAAGTGGAGATGCAATGTGGGGGTTTGGGGGTAGGAAAAGAATAAATGAAATAAGATGGGATTGGGAGGGAGACAAACCATAAGAGACTCTTAATCTCATAAAACAAACTGAGGGTTGCTGGGGGGAGAGGGCAAGGGAGAGGGTGGTGGGGTTATAGACACTGGGGAGGGTATGTGTTGTGAGTGCTATGAAGTATGTAAACCTGGCAATTCACAGACCTATACCCCTGGGGCTAATAATACATTATATGTTTCTAAATAATAAAAAATTACTTAAAAAAATAAAATTCATGATCTCCAGGGGCATCTGGATAGTTCATTTGGTTGAGCTTCCTTGAGCTTCCAACTGTTGGTTTTGGCTCAGGTCAGGATCTCATGGGTGGAATAAAGCCCCTTAACAGGCTCCTCGTTCAGCAGGGAATCTGCTTTAGGATTCTCTCTCTCCCTCTGCTCCTCTTCCTTTCTCCTCTTTCTCTCTAATATATAAATCTTTAAAAAAAAAAAAAAAGTAAATTTCATGATCTCCATATCTCATTTAGACATTGTTTCCTAAGACTACTAATAGCTGTCCAAGTCTGGGTTCCCTGGACATAGGAATAAGACAGAGATTTGCATGTGGAAGTTTTATTGAGAAATGCTCTTGGCTAAAACATCAGAAAGAACTATGTATGATTAATAGAAATACCTCATCCAGTACGAAGACTGAAAGAAAGGATAATTCAGAAGAGGCGACCCATGACCTGAAAAGAATTTTCTTAGTGACAGAGAAAAAATGGGAACAAGTAACACATCTCAAGAAGAGTAAACTCCACACTAGTACATGTAGTAGATGTGTATGGGAATCTCAAACATTGGATATTCCTGGAATGTAAAGTGGGAGACAAAAGTAGTAAAAGATGAGGTTGGATGTTGGTATAGGGGTCAGCATGATAAAATTAAAAGCTTGTAGGTAATGGGGCAGGAAAAGAAATGACTAAAATTGCATGTTGATCATTCTGGCAACTTAGAAAGAAGAGATTTGAGAGAAACTATATCAGATGCAAGTAAAATGAGAGAAATTATATCAGATGCAAGGAAATTAATTAGGAGGCATAAATGCATTCTCACCTCTACACATGTAACTATAAGTAATTAGTTTTATCACTTCCTCACTCTTCCATCATTCCCATCACCCTGAGTCCGGGACCAGATCTAATATTTTTAACAGGAGCTATTAAAAGAGACAGAGTCAAAGAGAGAGGAAGGAGGGAACAAGACAGGCAAACAGAGGCAGAGGAAAGAAGAGATGGGGAAAGGGGGGGGAGGGAAGAGAAAAACATATATTAGCTGCTAAGTGACTATACTTTTCTAATGATACTTTTCTATTTTTACCATGGGTTTTAATAAATTTCTCATTAGATTTAATACTGGTTTGTATAAAAACAAAGGTTTTGGGGCACCTAGGTGGCTCAGTGGGTTAAAACCTCTGCCTTCTGCTCTGGTCATGATCCCAGGGTCCTGGGATCGAGCTCTGCTTTGGGCTCTCTGCTCAGCAGGGAACCTGCTTCCTTCTCCCTCTCTCTGCCTGCCTCTCTGCCTACTTGTGACCTCTGTCTGTCAAATAAATAAAATCTTTAAAAAAAAAAAGTTTTTTTCTTACTGAAATTTAATTTAAATTTTAACAGATTTTATCTCTTTTCATTATCTGTTTAGTAATTTTTTCCCAAAACTTTTCACAATTTTTAATAACAGCACTTTATTTTGCCATCTACAAAAACAGCTGTTACTTATTTATACTCTGAATGTCTTAAATTAAAGTTCTATTTGGAAGTTAATTAGAATGAAATGTTAGAGGGGCACCTGAGTGGCTCAGTCAGTTGAGCATCCAAATCTTGATTTTGGCTCAAGTCATGATCTCTGGGTGGTAAGATCAAGCCCATCATGGAGTTCTGCACTCAGCATGGAGTCTGCTTGAGATTCTCACCCTCTCCCTCTCCCTATTTACTTGCACTCTTTCTTGCTGAAACAAAACAAAACAAAACCTCTTACGTGTTCTAAATTTTGTGGAAGTTTAAATGAAATCAGATGCTGTTTTAGCCTATTGAATGATGAAATCAGATGCTGTTTTAACCTACTGAAAATTCATTATTAGATTCTCTTTTTTTAAATATTTTATTTATCTACTTGAGAGATAGAGAGAGAGCATGAGCCCAGGTAGGGTGTAAGGCAGGGGGAGAGGGATAAGCAGACTCCTCACTGAGCAGGGAGCCAACACAAGGCTAGATTCCAGGCCCCTGAGACCATGAACTGAGCCACAGACAGACACTTAACAATTTGAGCCACCCAGGCACCCCCCTCACTATTAGATTCTAACTGACTTTGGCTGATAGCTAAAGTAACAGGAATGCTCAAGGATTGGAATGTAAGAGGTATTTAGAACTCAAAATCTAGAGGCTGTTTGTTACTTATGATGGTCCAGTTATAAATGATTAGTATGGTAGAAGGCTCACTGAGAAACCCCAAAGAGATGTGCCTAAGAGAAATATTTAAAGAACTGGACTGATGTGGCTCGCTACTTAAAGACCTAGGTGGAAGACAATCCAAAGGAAAGCCTGTTATCTAATAAATGGGACCAGCGAAACATCATTTGGGAATTGCCTCAGGCTGACATCAATATTGGACACAGAAAGGTTGTTCCTGCCTGGGAACTACCTTTGCTGAGGAGAGCAACTCTCAAACCCATGAGAACAACTGGAAACACTGTCAGTACAGTCAGGACCAACACAAGTCACTTCTTTTTTTTTTTTTTTAATATTTTATTTATTTATTTGACAAACAGAGATCACAAGTAGACAGAGAGGCAGGCAGAGAGAGAGAGAGAGAGAGAGAAGCAGGCTCCCTGCTGAGCAGAGAGCCCGATGCAGGACTCGATCCCAGGACCCTGAGATCATGACCTGAGCCGAAGGGAGTGGCTTAACCCACTGAGCCACCCAGGCGCCCCACAAGTCACTTCTTAGCAGAATGACTAGAGCCAAAATAGTTCGTCTTTTCAGTACACTTTTGCCATGAAGGGAAGCTAACAAGTTTTTCCAGGAAATGTGATAGTGTTGAAAGACTACAAAGTGAGCATTATTTTACATGACCTTTAATTATAATTATATTCAGACCCAGTGGATGTTTTGCTCTGACAGAATTCACTAGGTCCAGAATGACCCTATATGAAGTCTATTTTGCTTCATATGAGTCCTGTGATACAAAATTAATTTATTTAATGTTTATATGAGGAAACAGTGGCCTGTGACTTACCTAAAAACTGTGAGTCCAAGAAGTGACTGAGTCAGGGCATGAACCAGTTCTTCCAAATCCAGTTCTAGTGGTTTATGTGGTATGAACAAGAAGAAAAAAATTGTGAAAATATATTATTAGCTATATGACGTTAGGAGAGTTACTGCACATCTCTGGATGTGAAAGGGAGAGAAGGAGAGAAAGAGAAGAGGAGAGACGGAAAAGGTGGAAGAAAGGGAAAGGAGAGGAGAGAGAAGGAAAAGGAGGGGGAGGGAGGGAGGGAGAAGAAAGGAAAAGGAAAGGGAGAAGAGGGAGGAAAGCAAAGGTTAAAGGGAAGAGGGAAGAAGGAAGGAAGGAAAGGGACGAGAAGAGAGAGGGCAGGAGACAGAATAACATTGGAAAATATGCATCCTAACTCTTAGCTACTATCCTGGAAGATAGTATGGAAAACCAGTTCAAGAGGTCTTGGGCCTCCTGGGTAGCTCAGTTAGCTAAGCAACAGACTTGACTTCTCCGCAGGTCATGATCTCATGGTCATGAGATGGAGCCCTACACTGGGCTCTACACTGAGTGTGGAGCCTTTTTGAGAATTTCTCTCCCTTTTCCCCTCCCTACCCCCTGCCCACGCTCTCTCTCTCTCTCTTGCTCTCAAAAAGAAAAAAAAAAGGAACGCAGTCTCTAGAGCATGACTTGCTGGAATTTACATATCAAACTGCACAATCTTGGGGAACATACTTCACCTCCCTGTGAATCATTTCCTACAAGAAAGTGGGGATAGACTGTTAACCTTATAGAGTTACAAAGATTAAATGAGTTCATTGCATGAAACAAATAGAAAAGCACCTGATGCATGGCAAATGTTCTGTACATATTATTATTATTATTATTATTATGGAAGAAACTGATAATTTTATAATCAACCATAAAAAGAATATGACTTTTATTCTTTATGTGTAAAGTAAAAGTAATGGCTTATTTTAAAACATTATATTGAACTTCCCAGATTATAGTATAGCTTACAATGTGTCACAAGTAGTACACAGGCAATATTCTCATCTGAAAGAATGATCTGAATGAGAGCAAGAGAAGCAATTTCTCAAATGTCTGTCATAAGGGTAAATCATCAAGTGTCTCCATATTTTGGATAAAATAGCCTATGAGCATATACACTTCTATTTGATCTGATTTTGTACTCACAAAGCAAAATGCTGGTTATTGATTCTATTCCACATGTTGATTGAAAACGAAAAAGTAACATCCTGGGTAATAGATAAGAATTTTTCCAGGTACTGGAGTATTTTTTGTTGGTGGTGGGTTTTTCCCTCTTATGGTTTATAATTACTTAGCGTTTGACTTATCAGTCATTCTTCTAGAAGTTGGTTCAGTCTGATTCAGCCCTCTAGATTCTGATCCCTGTGAGTGAATTTTGGACCAGCAGAGTAGACACCACATCTGGAACATAGTCATCTCATTAAATGCCATCAATCTGTCTGGCTTATACACACACACACACACACACACACACACACACACAGATATCTCTCTATCTATCTATATATATATATATATATATATATAATGAAAATTAGAAGTATTTAAAAGTTTTAAAAGTCAGGATCAAAGAATGAAGGGCAATTTACATGGCCTCCCCCCTCCACCAAAGTAGTAAAAAGCAAAGAAATAAGCTAATATTGATTGGTACATACACTGAGGAGACAAAAAAAAAAAAAAAAAAAACACATCTACCAGCTTAAACCAGAAATCTATGACTTCTCCCCTTGTGTCTTCACCATTGGCAAGATTTATTTTGTACTTTATACCCAACAAGGGCTCAGAATGTACTAGTGATTCAATAAGAGTTTAATAAGGAGTTACTCCTAGGTACCTGGGTCTCTGCTTTGTGCTGTAAAATAACTAAAATCTTGTAATTTGTCTTGTCTTGTAATATGGTGATCCTTTCAGATGATTTTCAAGTATTATCACCCTGGATATGGTAGAGTTAATTTGTATTGTTAACTAAATTTTTCCCGCTACCTGCTTTCTTCTGATAGTAGGATCTTTAAAAAAAAAGATGTGGAAATCTGTTATTCTGATAGTAAACATCACATTCACTGTAGCCACATAATGTTAAATTAGAAATTATTTTAGATCAATTGCCATTAGTAAATTTATAATGGAAGTTCCTAAAAAAAATCAGATGAAATTTAAAATTTATTTTGTGACCAGGGCTCTGAGTCACAGGATCTAATAAAACAAACAAACAAAAACCCATTCTGATATTGATACTGAGGATCTAAATCTGAAACACTGCCTGATATAGTATATAAATCTAAACAGCAATATTTCTCACAAAAAATATATGCATAAATAGAGAAAAATTACACATATGTGACCCATTCATTTTCTGATCATCCTTTTCATCTTAGGTGTCAAGAAGCAACAAAATTTCAGTTTACATATGTTCCCATAGGAAAAAAATTACTTAGAATACCGCCCCAGCTTCTGAAAAGACCTCATCCAAACAGTCCAGGACTTCCATCCAATCTGCAAATTTTTTCTCAAACTGTCTTGCATTCTAATTCTTTATTCGGCGTCCCCTCCAAATAGAACTACCAACCTGTCATTCTTGAAGAAGCACCCGAATTTCCAATACCTAGACCTAGTCACTCTACCTGACTGAATATAACCCTATGTATCTAAATTCCACTCTTCTACACGCCATACACTATAATCATCTTGCTTAGTATCATACTAGAGTATAAGAGGATCTATATTATAGTGTCTTTCTACCATTTGATTATAATTTAATACTACATACTCTATGGTATTTATTAAAAGCATACAAATAGGAAGAAAGAAAGACATTTCAGCTGCCTAAGAATCTGGAAATCTATATTCTACACAATTCTATGTATGTGAATCTTTCCGGAAGTAAAAAAAGCTTAATGAAAAAAAAATCAATCATTGTCAGTTTGTTCCTCTAGAAATTTTGATCCGGAAAGAGTAAAAAGAAACTGTGTATATAAAATATTGTTGTTTGTTTATTCCACAAACACTTATTGAATACCATGTATATACCTAAAATTATAGAAGGCAATGGAAGTGATGGAAAAATACAGAGGTCAGTTATGAATTCCATTCTTTAGGAGTAAAGAGGCATAACCATAATAAAAGGTCAAAAGTGACACATTGTAAAAAGAGAGATGGCTGTGCAGCTAAAAGGAAGAAGAGAGGTTGTGTCAGCTAGGAGGATCTCAGAAAGTTTCATGTTCAAGTTTCATGTTAAAACAAGATGTTTCCATTTGTCTTCAGCAAATGTCAACCACAATGGAAACACATTAAGACAGCTAAGTATAAAACCCTTCAGCATGAATCTGTTTCCATGGTGCCAATTCTATATGTTTATATAGATCTTTTTCTTGGTCTCATGAAAAACATTTTAATAAATCTATGCAAACAAAAGCAGTGAAAGCCACATTTGCCACAAAGCACTCATGTTCTTAGATATTAGTGATTTGGAAGGTCATAGTGTATATTCCCACCCCGAACTACCTCTTTCTTAGAGACTTGGGGAATTATTTTCAGACTATTCCTCCTTGGAAACTACTGATGCTGTATGATTTCATCAGCACAAAATAGTTTCATGAGTAGGAAGGTGCTTATTTCAGGAGCTAAGTTTTGTCTTTCACAAATTAGAAGGCCTAGAGGTCAGTTTATGAACCAATTGCAGTTTATTTCAGGATGTTTCCTGCCTTTGGGTATCTCTGAAAAGACATACTCCAGAAGCTGTACTTTCCTTTTTTAGATGAATGTATGGATTCTTGTGGTGAAGACAAAGCAACAAAGAAATCCTGTTCAATTAATAAATCCTGGAATGCTATTATTAATAAATATAGTAGTTATTTTAAAAGTGAAGCTAAGCAATTAATTTTTTAAAAATTAATATATGTTTATTTAGTTTCTATAAGTCTCCACAGTTTGAGGCTCAGTGGACACAGCCATGAAAAAGGCAAACAATGTCTTTGTTCTCCATGCATCTCATGTTCTAGATATGTGAGATATGGGTTATGGGCAGAGGGCATACAACAGGTAGGAGAGGAGGTAAAATACATTTGATTAACAAGTAAACAAATTTTAAAACATAATTTCAAATAGTGATAAGTGCTATGAAGACAGTAATGGAAGGTGACTTGATAAAGAATTGGAAGGAACTTTAGGTGGGCAAGGAAAGGAGGCATATATAAAAGGTGATATTTGACCTGATTTGTAGGTTTTCAATTTACAAAACAACAAGCTATGTAAAAATCTAAGCAGAAAAGCAATTAGGGGAAAGATCCTGAGGTAGAAACAGTTTGGAAGATTCTAGAAGGAAAAAAAAAAAAAGAAGGCTAAGATAAGAGAGGAATGGTGACTGAGGCTTTGGATACTACAAATTGAATCTGTAGGGTTAAGGAAGATCATTTAGGTTTGTGTAGTGTATATAAGTATTCTGGATTTTATTTCTCAAAGCCCTGATTTGAAACCATGGTAAGGATTTCTGTATACCTTTGTATGTATTAGTGAAATGACTATTTCATTTTTATATTTATTCAAAAAGCCATCCATTTTTGAGGAACACATACATGCTAGAGTCTGGAGTTCGGGGAGAGAAAGTAAACAAGAGGACAGACTTGATACTTACTGTGTAAGAATGTATACAGTGATAGAAGAGAAAGCCCTGGAAGCCCTGGGTATATTACATTTATAAAATACTGTAGATATTTTAAGGACTGATCTATTTTCTAGTTGGTAATATCCTTGCATATAGCATAGCATGTAAATTGAGCCTGGAAATATAGTTATGAATTAAGTGTGTGGAAATAGAAGGTGGAAGATGCTTAAAAATGGGATTAAGACAGAAAGAAAAATACAGGGCACCTGTGTGGCTCAGTGGGTTAAGCCTCTGCCTTCGGCTCAGGTCATGATCCCAGGGTCCTGGGATGGAGAACCGCATTAGGTTCTCTGCTCAGCGGGGAGCCTGCTTCCCTTCCTCTCTCTCTGCCTGCCTCTCTGCCTACTTGTGATCTCTGTCTGTCAAATAAATAATAAAACCTAAAAAAAAAAAAAAAAAGAAAGGAAGAGAAAAATACAGAACCTTTTCTGGAACACAGCGAACAGCAATTACAATAAAGTTGTTGATACAGTGCCCATATATGAAGCAATGAGGGGAAATCCATCCATTCATTTATTCAGAGAATATTTATTGAGCAAGTACAATGTGGGAGGTTCCAAACTAGGTACTGGTGAACAGTAGTGAAGAGAGTCGTTGTTTTTATGGAGCAGTCCAGTAGGGGGCGACAGACATTAAACAAGTGAAGTACAGACCACAAAGCTGTGATGAGTGCTTTGGAGGAAAATAAAACTGAGACAAAGGAAAGGCAGTTCAATAAACGGTTAAACTTGCACAAAGAGTGATCAAGAAAGGCCTCTCTAAAAAGTGACATTATAGCAGAGACCTGAAGGACACAGGAGAGTAACTCATGCAAACATCTCAGTAAGAGTCATCACAGCAGAAGAGGCTATAGGCAGAAAACCCCAGAAGGAAGAGTGAAATATTCAAGAAAGAAAAAGTATAGAGATTGGGATAACTGAAATACTGTGAATGAGCTGTAAAGGGTTAGGAGATGAGGTCAGAAAGGTGAGGGGGAAGGGACAGGATCCAGACATGGGCTATATAGCACCTCAAAGATGATAACAAGTTGAGAAGCCCCAGGAGGATAATGAATAGTAGAATATTTCATTTTCAAGAGACACTGTGACTGTTGTGTTGAGAAGAACCAAAAATGGTAGAACAGAATCAAATGGCGCACATAGGAGGCTATTGCAGTAATCAAGGTGAGTGATGGTGGCCTGCGGCTGGGTCTTTATGGAAGAAGTGATAAGAATGGAACAAATTCTGAAAACACTAAACTGATAGGATTTGATAATGCAAAAAGAGAAGTCAAACTGACACCAATATTTTTTCGCCCAAGTAACTGGAAGAAAAGGGTTGACATTCATTCAGATGAAGAAGACTCTAGGAAGAACAAGTATTTATTAGAATGTCTAGATGTCATTTTCAGACATATTAAGTTTTGAGATGCCTATCTGTAACAAGATAGCTGAATCTATTCATCTAGAGTTCAGGGAAGATGGGCTGCAAATAAAAATTCGGGAGTCATCAGGAGTTACATGATATTTAATAAGCCTTGTGACTGGAGTATAATAACCACAGAGTTGGGGCACCTGGGTGGCTCAGTGGGTTAAAGCCTCTACCTTTGGCTCAGGTCATGATCCCAGGTTCCTGGGATCTAGCCCCACTTCGGGCTCTCTGCTTAGCAGGGAGCCTGCTTTCTCCTCTCTCTCTCTCTGCCTGCCTCTCTACCTACTTGCAATCTCTTTTTGTCAAATAAATAAATAAAAATCTTTAAAAAAAAAAAAGAAAGAAAGAAAGAAAACCACAGGGTAAGTCTACATGAGAAAAAAAGGTCAAAGACTGAAACCTGAAGCAGTGCAAAATTAAGAGTCCAGGGAGAGGAGATAGAAAGCAGCCAAGGAGAGAGTGCTAATGAGGAAGAAAATAAGAGAGTCAAAAGGAATTAGTGCCCCAATAACTAAATGAAGCAAAGAAAGAGTAATCAACTGTGACAAATACTTTCAAATAATTTGAGAACTAAAAAGTGACAATTGTTGTGCCTGAGTGGCTCAGTAGGTTAGGCCTCTGCCTTTGGCTCAGTTCATGATCTCAGGGTCCTGGGATTGAGCCCTGCATTAGGCTCCCTGCTCCGCCTGCCTCTCTGCCTTCTTGTGATATCTCTCTCTCTCTCTCTGTCAAATAAATAAATAAATAAATCTTTAAAATATAGAATAAAATAGAACGTGACAATTGGATTTAGCAATGGGGAGTAATTAGTAACCTTGACAAGAGCAGTTTGAGTAGATTGGAAATAATTAAAACCTCATCAAAGTAGGATCAAGAGAGGAAAAGATGGAAAAGAATTAGCAAAGGTTAACTCCTCTGAGAAGTTCTGTTGTGAAAGGTGGCAAAGAAACAGAACAGCAGCAGGAGGATGACATAGGGCCAAAAAAAGGTTTGCCTGAGACGGGAGAAAATTTAGTCTAGCTGTGTGCTGCTGGGCCATGGTCCAGATGAGAAAGAGAAATTGATGAGATAGAACAGAGAAAGAAAACCACAGAAATGATGCATTTGAGTTCTCCAGAGAGTTGGCGTCTAGGGCCTTGATGGTTTATCCATACTAGTAGGAAGGAAAGCCAAGTATATTGATACTAATATTTATAAGGGAGTAGACGTGGTAGTAGAAACCTATAGAAAGTCTTTATTTTAAGATTTGCTCATTTACTTATTTAGAGAGACAGTCAGCAGAGGGAGGGGAAGAGCAAAAGGGGAAAGAATCCTGGAGCAGATCCCCCACTGAGCCGGGCTAGATCCCATGACACAAGATCGTGGCCTGAGCGGAAATCAGGATTTGGCCCCTCAATCCACTGAGCCACGCAGGTACCCCTCGAAAGTCTTTTTTAATTGCTTTGTTCTTCTCAGTGAAATAGAAATCAATTTAATTGGCTGAAAGTACAGGAAAGAAGGTGATTGTAGTGGTTGGAGAAGAGATTTAAAAGTGTAAGAGATTAGGAGAGAAAATAATCGCTAAATGGATTAGGAGTCAGGATAAAATGTCTGCTTGGGATTAGCAGGTATGCATTTAAAAGTGGTATCATTGAGTAAAGTGTGTGTTTTTCTCCAGGATGATGGCAGGTCTGTGTAAGGGCCACGTTTGCAGGATGGCATATTTGATAACTCCAAATCTCATTCCAGGTCTGTGACTGTGTTAAGAAATAAAAAAGCAAACTGTAACGAAAATGCCACTGTGAACATTTGTATATCAAAAAATAAAAGTGGCTCTCCTCTTTTATCAGCTCAGGAATAAAATCTAAAGTCTGATTGCCCAAAACTACAGTTGGTCGATATACTAGTAGCTCAACACCTAGTAAGGGAACAATGGTGTTGACTGCTGGTACATCTATACTCATTTTCAAGGATAACATGGAACATTGCCATCTGGTCTGGTTAGCATTTTTTTTTTTAATATTCAATTCTTACTGAATGTGTTTCATTTGAATCCAAGGGAATAAACCAAAATGTTAAGACAAAGCCAGAAAGTCTTCCCTCTGTTTATATGTTTATGTAATTCTTGTGACAAAATGTTGTGACAAACCCATGGCTCGAAGTGGGTGCATGAGGTTTAAGTGGTTTCATCTCAAACTGGAAGCAGCTGTGAGGACGGGTGAGGTGACCAAATGCTGTATTACAAAACCAAACCAAAACCACTGTCACTGTCTTCGTCTCTGCAGAACACCAAAATGATGTGTTTCAAGGATCAGCAAAGGTCCGTTTGAAACTTGTCTTCATTGCGAATTGGAATTGAATCCTGGACCAGCAAAGAATTCAGTCATTGAGGGATTAGCATGAAGCATTAGCACTTTAGGTTCTAGAGGACACTGTTAGGTATTGACCAAAACACACAGAGCCTGGTGATTAACCGTGCTGAGATCTCTTCATCTTCTACAAACACTGTACTCATAAGCATTTTCATATTCTGCCCCTTTTATATCCCCCACGAGTCTATCTTCTCTTTCTCCTCTTTAGTTTCATTTCTGCCTATCACTCCTGATTCAGCTCATATTCATTTATGAAATCACACTTGCCATGATCTTTAGAGATCATGTAATGCTCCTCTAACCCCCTTACTTTATAAATGTGGAAATATGTCCCAGAGATATGTTTATTATATTATTCTATATAAAAATGTAAATGTGGAAATATATCCCAGAGATATGTTTATTATATTATTCTATATAAAAATGTGACTATAATGTGCTTTGGTGAGTGCTGATTCACAGACCTGTACCCCTGGGGATAAAAATACATGTTTATAAAAAGTAAAAAATTAAATTAAAAAAATGTGACTATATAAAGATTTGGCAGGCATACCATTTACTGGCAGTTTCTAACTCCTCTAAGTTCCTACAGTTTAATTACAGCACAAATAACACTTATCTTAACGAGAGAAAGACAACATTCCGTTTGTACACAACAGAATCCCATGTTGCGTCTTGGGGAAGCTACCTAGGCTTTCTTCATAGATTCAGAAAGATGGGAGAGAGCAGCACCACTGTCAGGGTTTTTAAATCTTCCAAGATCTGAAACTAGCACTTTGATTTGATAGATTCTCTACTATAGCACCATACATTACCTTTATTCTTGTGTTATTCAAACACCTCAGATTTTCCAACTCCTTATCAATGATAGCAAGATAGCAAGGATAGCAAGATAAAATCTACTGTTTCCTTGATAGGAATGAAGATTTCAACATAGGTAATGTCAGGTCACTTGGAATGGAGTAGTGATCTAGGATAGAAAATAACCCAGTGGTCTACAATTTCCACGTGTGTATGTGTGTGTGTGTGTGTGTATCTCACATATCATATAAACTAACAACTAAAACTCAAAAAGGTAGAGTAAAAAATCCTAGAAGACCATCTTGCACACAAGCTGAGGTCAGAAAGCCAGCTTTTCCAGTCTGAAACCACCGATGTTCCCTCTCCTCCTCCAAGTGTGACAAGCATTGCCGATAGTTGCAGTTTCCCAGCCAAAAACTGACCAGCATCTCCTCCGTCTCCTCTCTACAGTGGTGACAAGTTCCTTTTAAGGTTGTAATCAGTGAAGAGCTCTGAGAAATAGAACACAGTTTTGGTTTCCTTTCCTGAAAGACATAAAAGCCTATGGGACATAGCATGGAATTAGGACATCTAAGCAGCATCTAAACATCCCTAAACGAGCCAGCTTTCTTACTTCCTTTAAAAGACGTGTTGTCGTATATTCAGGAAGTGCAGATCTCAAGCACTTTCTAACCCAAACTCCGAAAAAGCTCCCAAGTGATTGGCTTCCTGACTTCCCTAAGGATGATTGGCTTCCATGCATAGCCCTTCATTAAATCAGCAGATTTAAATAAACGCCAAGATTGGCACCCGTTGGGATCTCAGGACTTAAGGTAATAAGATCATCAACACTGAGGAAAGGTCACATAAGAGGCCTTTGGAAGCAAGGATTATTATTTCAGTGAACTGACTTCTCATTTCTTCCATGATGATTTTTCCATTCTCTGAATTTTTAATTTTAATAGGTACCAGTATTACCACTTGTATTTGCTAGTACTCTCAACAAATATGGAATCAGACCTGAATCAACAACTTTGACTCAAATAGTAAACATGTATTGATCACCTAATATATGCCAGTAACCGAGCTAGGTTCTAAGAATATAAAAATGAAAAAAAAATTTTTTCTTTTAAGGGTTGGCATAACAGCAATTCCAGAATACTCAGTGAACCAAAGAATAGAATTTTAACTTGCACTCATTAATCTATAAGCAAAGCAGAAAATAAATAAATAAATAAATAAATAAAACCTTATTTCCATAAGGCAAAAATTCAGTTGCTATGATCAAATGCTCCCTGAATAAAGATTTCATAAATTAGTTGATTTATATAAAATTCCAAATCCCAAGGATAGCAAGTGAAATGAAATGAAAATACATAAATTATCATTCTTCCATTTCTCTAAGGAGAGGTACAATTTGTTCTTTAGAATACAGGTTCTATATGAAATTACAAATGGACAAATGAGGCATTGGTCCTTTAAACTTGATTCTAATGCACCTTAAAATCTAGAAAAATAGATTTTGAAACTATATTAATAGTGATCTTTTATATATATATTTAAGCATATGTAGATATAAATCAGTGTATATACAAGAAAAGGTTATAAACAAAACTAACACTATAGAAGAAATGGGAAAGTATATTCAAAGATCTATTCTGATACAGACGAACAAATATTTCCTATGTCATGCAAAATCCTCAAAAGCATAAGATGTAGACGGAAAACGTCTCAATTTGCTGTAGGAAACTAGACACCAAAACTGCCCTCTGGAACACACACACTCTAAAAAAAGTTTATATGCTGATTCAAAATCTCCTAAATAATATATTTAAAAATCTGACAATAAACTGAAAGAGTAATATATTCTGAAAAAATGAAAAACTTCCCAAGAATACAATAAAAATCTTTGCCTCACTTGCTGTTTATTTATTTTGCTAGAATTTGTTTAGAATTTGTTATGATTTGCTTGATATATTTCAACTTCATTTTCAACTCTTAAAGTTTTAAATGATCAGAGCCCAGCTAGCTGAGTTATTAGAGGATGAGACTCTTAAAAGCTTTTTTCTTTTTTGTAAAGATTTTATTTATTTATTTATTTATTTATTTGACAGACAGAGATCACAAGTAGGCAGAGAGGCAGACAGAGAGAGGAAGGGAATCAGGCTCCCTGCTGAGCAGAGAGCTCAATGAGGGGCTCATCCCAGGACCCTGGGATCATGACCTGAGCCAAAGGCAGAGGCTTTAACCCACTGAGCTACCCAGGCACCCCTAGGCTCTTAAAAGTTTTAAATGTCTCTTCAGTATAGTATTAAACTGAATCGTTTTGTTAGCTTTTTAAAAATAATTTGTTAGTTTTATTTTACCTAATTTGAAAGTATGTATCTTTTAGAGGGGAGAATTCTTCCTTTATATTTATTGTGATCCTTACCTGTTGGTACTATTACTCCCACCTTTTCCCCTCTAATTGTATGGTAAATTGGGTAGGACATTATGTGTTTTTTTCCCCCTATGTTTTGTTGAAGTTAGAATTTTATTTTTAATATTTTTACCTCTCATTATTTAAAATTTGTTTTTCCTGTTTTAATATTTCAAATTAAATTTAAACATGTCTTATAAGCATCTATATTTGCTTAATATCTATATCCACTTGGTGAACAAAAGAAACCTGAGCCCTATTTTACTTTCCTTCCCCCTTCACCCCAACTCAGTTATCTCTCATTCTAGAGAATCTGGAAATTTAATTGCAGATTTTTATTTATATCTCAATTTTTACAATGTTCATCAGCATTTATATAAACCGTGGTGTTAGTGCTTTCTTCACTAGTGTGTTGTATCCTACATCTTCCCTTTTTTGCATTCGTATTTTATATCATTAAAATATAATTTCAATCAAATCTTTTAAAATTGTCTGAATCCTGAACCCAAAAATATTATCTGAAAGTGTGTGTTTGTTTGTTTTGCCTCTCCTCTAGGTTGCTAGTTGATGTGAATGATTTCCATTTCAAAAGCATAGCTTTTCATAATGTTAAAGATATGTGTCAAATGTCAAACGTTAAAAACCAATGCCAATCTGCTTCTTCTGTAGGCAGCGTACCGTTACTGCCGTCGCCGTGATTGCTATTGTGTTTTTCCACACACTCTGGGGCTTCCTGCCAAGCTTAATAAATGAACTCAAGAGTGAAACTGGGGAAGTGCTTGGCATTTACCATCTGTGTCATCAACCGTGTTGTTGTTTTTCTCTTTTTCTCACTATTAATGATTTTCTCTTCTACATTATCTCTACTCTCTCCTTACAAAACTCCATGTGGCTGATGTTGAAATATCAGGATGGATGCTCCATGTATTCTAATTTTTCTCTTTAGCTCTCAGGGTTTTTGGTGTTTAGTGTGGAGGCCCAATGTTGTGGTTATTGTTTTGTTTTTTTAAATTGTGTCTATTCTGAAAATCAGCTTAGTTTTAAGATCTTGATTTTTTTATGTAACTATAGAAAAGTTAAAAGAAAATAAAAATTAGCACTAATATTCTCACCAAACACAAAATATTTTCTCACATTTTCCTGCATTTCTCTTTCACAGATAGACTTGAAGTCGTTTCTACTCACCTTCTTCATTCTCTTCCTTCATTTACTGAGGCAACTACTATCATACTATCATGAGATGGTATGGCACTCAAGTTATTTTTTTTTAAAGATTTGTTTATTTATTTGAGAGAGAGAGAGTGTGTGTGTTTGTGGGAGAGCATGAGTAGGAGTGGCAGAGAGAGAGAGATGGAGAATCTCAAGCAGGCTCCATGCTGAGCACAGCGCCTGACACAGGACTCATTCTCCCAACCCTGTGATCATGACCTGAACCAAAACCAAGATTCCAAAGCTTGATTGACTGGGTCACCCAAATGCCCCTTCTTCAAGCCACTTTTAGTTACTTTTACCTAGGTGTATATCCATAAATAATATATAGTGTGTCTTTTAAATTATACAACTATCATTTTACAATATATATTGTTTGCATCTTTTTTTATTCAATATTGCATTTCAATATCTAGCTATTTTATATACATCAGTCATTTTAAATATTATATGCTATTCCATGATATAAATATACATTATTGTCCAAATATATTTTCTTTTGAGTGGACAACTAGGCTTTTCCAACAGATTTTGCTACTATACAAAATATTTAAAGTATTCTTACACAGAGTAGGGATATTGTTTTGTATTGCCTCCATGTTAGTAAGTGTACATTAAAGTGAGCACTCTATAAAACTATTCAGTGTCTAATTTACCAGAATATACCCAACTTCCGACTGCCTCGAAATTATCCTCTTACATGTTTTGGGGTTATGATTTTCTCTAGTCTCATTTCAATGACATTTCTTTTCCTCCTTTTCATAATTCTTCAACTATTATGTTGAATATTATGTTCCCTATTTCTGATGTTATAATGGGTTGCTTTACTCATATAGAAACATACTGTGTATTTTTTGTGAATATCATCATATATTGTTTTCAACACATTCACTTCTGTCTTTTGAACCTACTGTAAGCCTTTCACCAGGACTTACACAACGACCTCCTAAGGGTTGATCCCTCTTCTATTTCCCATCCTTTTTATCAATTTTCTGCAACATTGGGGCTTATCTTTTAAAATTACAAGTGATCTCCTATCACTACTCTATATTCTTAAAGCCCTTGATATTTTTCCATCTCATTTAAGCTAAAATATAAACCGTTACTCTTTCTACAAGGCTCTGAATGATGCTGTATACTATTGACCTTGTATACTATTCCTCTAATCTTACTTCCTTCTAACTTGCCCTCACTTTCCCTGATTTAACCATTTGTAGATTCCTTTTTGCTTCTCACATACTAGTCTTAGAGTTTTCACATATACCATTCCCTGTGCTTGGAAAGACTTCCTTGTTCTCTACAATTTGCTAATTCCTTATCATTGTATCTCAGCCTAGTTTTGTATTTGCAGAGGAGGAGATCATGAAAGAAATTATCTTTCTCTTCTCCTCAGAGAAAAGATATGTTGTTGTGTTTCTAAGGACTGGTGCTCCTTTACTTCAGCACGAAGGCAAATTATTTTTATGAGGTGTTAAGAGCTGAGCCCTCTCCTGATGATGGACAATAAGCTGAAAGCTCTCTTTAGTTAGGACATAAGTGAGAAGGATCAACCTAGAGGAGATTTGGAAAAGGACATGGGTAAATCTACTAAATTTGGATACCTGAGTCCCATCCAAAGAGAAATTCAGAGATTAGCTAGTGACCTGAAAGCACCAGGACAATGGGCTGGAAGGAATAACAGGACCACATGCATTTGTCCAGGTCTATGCAAGTCTTAGGCAATGACTCCTATTATAGGGGCCCTGCAATGCCTCATCAAAGCAAGATAAAATTACAACTCTGATTATTAAACTTAGTGTTTAACTTTAAGCATGCCACTTTGTCCTTATATGCATCATCAATTAAAGTGATACTCTCAAAGATTTAATAATTGTCTAGAACCTCTACAAAGCCCAAATTAAAAAAAAAAAAAAACAACTAAAAACCCAAAAAACAAAAAAAAAACTGGAAAGGGGGCCAGTTTTTTTCACGTTATTGTCTAGGTTTGTTTTACCTTATAATTCTGTCCCATATTTGGGAAACAAGAAAGTAACTGGTATAGTACTCATTCTTTCTGATTCCCCTCAGGACTCTGAAATGACTGTACCATACACAGATTACAGATCATGCATAAGCTTTCAAACAATAAAAATGTAATTTCAGGAATAGCAGAGAAGTTACCTGGTTCTTGTTCTTCAATTAGTTGGAATGTTTTGGGCTGGATATCTTTTTGGAACAATCCTTAACACCTAGTTAGTCTTGCTTGTCAGTTTATACGGTAGGTCTCTGGGTGCCAGAACATGTCAACCCTAGAAATGATTTTATGAGGAAACCCATTTAACTTTTATGTCTTCGCCAGGACAGTCATTATTTCTGCTAGTTAAAGATTTCTAAATTGGCTTATAATGTCAAGCACAACATTTAGGATGCAAGTGTTTTGGTGGTCTGAACAGTGAATAAAAAGGGTTAATAACAGTTCTGTGCATGCTGTTGTCCATTGAGCTGACTGGCTTGTGAGCATCGCATACTTATGAATGTCAACTCAACTTGTAAAAATAACTTGGACTCTTAAACACTTAGGTCTGTATAATAATTTATGGACATCAGATTAGAATCCCATAGAGTGATTTGGAAATTTATTTAAGCAGATTTTATTCCAGGAAAATCTCACCATGTATATTTGATAGCTAAAACAGTGTGCTAAATGTTCCAGGCAATTGCCTGCTAACTTTAAATCTTGTATATTCAATATAAAATTATGCCGACTGAATTTTCAAGGAAACAAAATCAAATCTTATTTGATCATTTTTCTTGCAATTCCACAGTATAATTATATAGAGTTAAGAGCAGGAATGGATTCAGATACCACCTGACCCACTCTCTATTTTTCATGTGAGAAAACTGAGACCTAAGGAGGAAGTGGATAATATGGTTATAAAGAAATTGACCGCAGAGCTAAGAATAGAACACAACTTTCCTATACCCGGTGTTCTTTCAACTGCACCCCAGATCATACCAAGCTTAATGACACATACATGTACCTATATAAATGTGTGGATCTATAAGAATATAGCATCTCAACCTCTAGTTCTGGTATAGCAACTATTAAATGAGGCAAATTCTTTTTTTTTTTTTTTTTGGTCAAGTGTAAGGTAAATAAACTTTTGAAAGAAAACTGTGAATAATTTCTAACACATATTTAATCATTTAATCATTAATATTCTCACTGATTAAGAAAAAAGCAACCAAATTATTTGAATTCTAATAAAATCATTTTACAGTGATAGATTTCTTTTTTTAATTTTTTATTTAAATTCAATTAGCCAACATAGAGTACATCATTAGTTTCAGATGTAGAGTTCAGTAGTTCATCAGTTGTGTTTAACACCCTTAATGTATTTCAAGTATGAGAGGAAAATACGGAAGGAATAAAATGAATCAAGTAGCCTTCTAGGGATATTTATTCAAATGTAAACAGGCACCTTTTACAAGCCCTGTCTATGTATGTACCTAGAAATGATAGAAAAACTTGGAAGGAAATGGCTTCACACTGAGTTTCCCAGCTTACTAGCTTCTACTATTTCGCTTCGTGGATTTAAAATGCCATGTTGAACAATAAATGAGGCAAAGATTGTTTTGATAATTTATAGCTAAATAAGTCAAATTTTAGATTCACTCAATTATTTGACCATGTATTATCCAGCTTGATTTGGATTCGAACTTACTCAAAGTCAAATCAATTTCTTATCTTGGAAGGATTGAGATGAGGAGCAAGTCACAGCAATAAATACCACAGAGGATGATTTTTTTTTTTTTACCAACTAGAGTATAATCCTATTTTTATTTGTTCTTTTATAATCTGCTAAAGTTATAAATTGCCCGTTTGAAATGGTAAATACTTATTGCAAATTTAATCTTTTCTCTTCCTTTCTCTTCCCTTTTTTTTTTTTTTTTTTTTTTGCACTTATGTTCAAGCCATCTGTATGGCTACATTTTTCAAAATAATGAGCCTGAAAAGTTTTGTTCTGTTTTTTTAAACTTGAAACATAAATTCCCATGAGAATTTTCAGAAAAACCTGAGACTGTTTAAGAATATGTTGCTTCAGAGTAATGATTCCACAGAGAAGGGACTTTTCCTCATAGCAAGAGCAGTTGATAGAGAGGTAGCTACTCTTATTGTGGTATTTTGTAATGTATATATTTGTTAAATCACTATATTGTGCACCTGAAACTAACATAATTGCACTTGAATTAAAAATAAAAGCCAATTAAAGAGGATATCTTGGGATGACTGGATGCCTCTGTCATTTAAGCATCTGCCTTTGACTCAGGTCATGATCCTGGGATCCTGAGATGGAACCCGGTGTCAGGTTCTTGACTGTAGGGAGCCTGCTTCTCCTGCTCCTTCCCACTCGTGCTCTCCTTTGCTCTCTCTCTCTCTAATAAATAAAATCTGTAAGAAATTAAAAAATAAAGAGGATAATATGTTTTTCTAAAGTACAAACACACAAAGACAGTAAGTTTCTTATCATGGCTGTGCTAAATTAGAGTAAGAGGTAAGTTCTGTAGTTCCATTTTCCACAATAGAGGATACTAAGGAGTAAAATAAAGAAATTAATTCAGAGTTTTTCTAATTCTTTTATTCATTTTGAATTTTTCTAATTGAAAGTCATTCATACTCCGAATTCTATAGCTTCATCTGAAATCAAATTAACTCTTAAAGAATCATACCTAAATTTTAAGATTTGTGTATTATTTGCATATTAATTTATGCAGATCAGAAAGCAATTTTTAAACATGTTCCTTTTTTCTTTGTTCTTTGAATCTTTCTTCCTGCCCATGCAACAACTTACTGTTGTTGACATAAGTGTTTTCTGTTATTTTTTTTAAAGAAATGAATTAATAAATTCACATATACTCAAGCTTAATCTTGGAGAACATTTTTGTTGAAATCTTCATTACTAAGTTATTTTTCAATTTATCCCATAAAATTAACTCTCAACCCATATTCCTACAAGCAAATATAAAGTCATGGAAACAGATAGAGCTAGGAAAAGACTAATAATGTAAAAAATGTTTGGTGGGATCAGAGTGAAAAACAACACAGCAACTGACCAGCACCCTTTATTGCGTATTTTTCTGCATTAAATTCTTTGTTAAAAATCCTTCCATAGAGTCTTTAATCATCAAAGCAACCTTAATAAGTGGGTACTATTAATTATATCCATAAGGAACCTGAAAAAACTTAAGTAACTTGAAAAATGTTATGGAACTGGCCAGAGGCAAAGCTGGCAAATAATACTGGGATTTAAACTTAAATGGTATGATTTTGGTGCCCTAGGCCAGACTATATCAGACTATATTTTAGGGCAGAGGAACCAATCTATTTAGAAGTGGTGGCACAGGACATAGCAGCTCAAAGTAAATGTCCTTTACATAAAATTCCGAGTTCCCTTCTCTTACATAGGTTTGGAATGTGCAGAATATACCGAACTATATTCCAGTGAGGTTTAATGAGAATTAGAAGGCAATAAGCAGTGTCTAGTTAAAACAGTTATTTTGTTCAGCTTGACTTGATTGTCCATTTACAATTTGTGACTTTATAGTCTTGAATGCTGTTCTGTCAAACAATTTGATTTCCTTTCTTATTCTCATATCTTCTTCTCCAAACAGCAATAGAGTGATCTTTTAAACACATGAATCATACCATTTCCAGGCTTATAATGCTCTAGGGCTTCAGTCACATTTAGAATGTGTCCCTCTCCTTGTGAAGTTCTGCTAAGCTCTGTGTGAGCTAGCCCTTACCCTTCCCTCTCCTTGCAAGGAGAGGGAATGTATCCCCCTCCTTGTGAGGTTCTGCTAAGCTCTATGTGAGCTAGCTAGAGATATGATAGCATCTCCCCCCATCGCCCTCATGATGACTTCAGTTTCCACCCACTTCAATCACTGCTCCCCCTCAAATTCGCCCAGCTGATGCTCTGCCTGAAAAGCTCTTCCCTTGGATTGTTCAATGTTTCAATTCATCATTTCACTGAAGTCTCCATATAGACCTCCTTAGAGAGGCCTCTCCTCACTAACTCACTTAAAAACCACGACTAGCCTCATCACTCCATTCCCTTCCTGGCCCTCCCTGCATGCTTTTTATTAAATCTTAGTTTATTTCCTTTTATATCTGCAAATTCCATGGGGGCTGAGCCTTAAAAGCAGCACTGTTCACTGCTGTGAGTTAGTCCTTTGACAATGCCTGGAACTTAGCATGCATTAACTATATACAGAAGAGAAAAAAATTATGATCCTGAATTATATTAAAAATTTTATTTCTTGGTCTAGGCAGGCACGCTTGCTCACTTTAAATCATATTAAAAAAGTTTTGGAGTATACAGATATTTAGGAGATAGCAAATTATTTTATGAAAGTACATTTAGACTACACATTAGGTCAAAATTATCTCCTGATTTTTACATATACCATCTAGCCGACGTTTTTATTACAGTGTTTAAAGGAGGAGGAAAGATGGATGGATGGACGGACAGATGGATTTTATTTCTCAACACTTATGTATCTCAAAGTGATTCACAAATTGCAGAAGCTTTGATTATCTCAAAGAACCACAGATGGAGTAGCAAGGATAGATGGTTCAGCACCCAAGACAGGGATCTCTGGCTTGTTTCCCTCACTTGCAAAATCAAGGAACTGGGTCTGACGGTTTCTAAGATGCATTCTTGCTGATTGTCTACAAATTGGTGATTGTAATTTAAAAAAAAATCATTGGAACTCTGAAATATTGAAAATAAGAATGCAATTATACTAATTTAAGTTTATAAATTATAGCTGTAAATGCCAATAACCAGCAAGAATCCTTCTTGATTAGCAAATATTATCACCCAGGTACTTTGCTTATTAACTGTGTGACATTAAGGGAATAGCTTCATCTTTCTATGCCTTAATTTCTTCACTTGTAAATTGGAATTAACTACAGTATACACCTTATGAGGTAGTTGTTAAAATTAAATAAGCTGATGTGTGATGCACCATTAATGTAGTTTGCAGCATATTATAAGTGCTAAAGAATTGTCAGCTAGTAAACACAAACACAGTTAATTAACTTAAAGTTTTAAGAAAAAGTTAAAGTGAAATATGGTACCGAATCTTCCTAAAACTATTAATAAACTTCTACACTCATTTTTGGAATGAAAAAGGGGACGTGGGGGGTAATTAAAAAGGCAAATTTGAAAGTAGATCTGATTTAATTAATATAAATTCTGAATCCTCTCAGTTCAGACAAAAATATTTATGCAGATATACTAGTGCTGTTTTTTTTATATTAAGAATATGTTATAAGAAAATACACAAAGGAATTCAACCCTTACCACAAAAAGAAATGCATATGTCTCTTCTTTAATAAAACCAGGAAGTGATGATTTTGCCAAACCACACGCTAGGAAGAACCCTTGCAAAATGTTTCAGTATTTGAACCAAATCAGAAGAAAACAACAGAAGAGATACTCACATTTAGAATTAGGCAATGTACAGATTTCACTAAAAGTTTGTGAGAACTTCCTAAATAACATAATCAAGATTCTTTTGTTTGAGTAATGAAAACATAGATAGATGTCTATATATCTATATATTTATATCTATATATATATTATATATACAGATATATAACATATAACATATATATCAGTGAGCCTCAAAAGAAGAAAATCGATTTCCTACTCACTCCCTACTCAGTAGAGAATTAGGGAAGGTGAAGCCAAAGGAGAGAAAAGATAAACATCTTCAGCTTAACTCAGCTACGTCACTCTGAGCTAAGATATTCATTAAATAAATGAGAGAACTCTGAACTAGGATACTTCGTTGAAAAATAATGTCCTTACTAACAATCTGCATACCTAGAGAGGACTCAAATGAAACATATTCAGAGTAGAATACATCACAAATAACATGAAAACATATTCTAAAAATGTGCATTAGCTCTCACTGACTATCAAACCCACTTTCAGCCCTTTGCTATGCCACTGAGTGAATAATCTGGAAGGTATTGCCAACATTGAGACATCACAATAAGTATGAAGTATGCAACATAGGATTTACATTTTTTAAAAAAGGTAATAAAACAAGTAAATAACATGAAATAAAGAATGCTGCTGGAAAATGAACTTTTCTAAAATAAATTTCTGAGTTCATTATAATAAAAGAAAACATAAATAATTTGCAAAGAGACTTTAAAGAATAACACAAGAGAAAGAAAAAAAGTTAAGACAGTGGAAGATGAAAGGTAAGCCAGAAGAGATCAGGAAGACCATTCAAAAATCCCAATGAAAAGCATTACTAAAATTTGAAAATACATTAATATTTGCAAGCCATATGATTGATATCATGAAAACTGAAGTAAGGAAGTAGGGGGCAGATGTAGACATGCAATACTAAATGGGCAAGACAGTGAATAAAATGCTGAAAGACACAGCAATGAAAAGCAAATCCAATCTAGATATAACTGGTATTCCTGAAGAAGAGAAAAATACACCCATGGAAAGAAAAATATCTACATTAAGAGAGATGTTGCTCAATGTGGCAAATTGACAAGGATCCCTGGCTCCCTTTAACACATTAAAGTTACAGATTAAACAGGGAAGGGGGTAAGAAAATTTACAAATCCCAAATGATAAAATAAGGAAAAAAGATAATGAATGTTGTCATAGCAGATATATACAGGACATTAAAGGTTTTATAAATAAATATAAATCTCAAAGATAAATATAAATTTTAACATAAAAAATGTAATAATGGAAACATAAAAGCAAAATATTCCTGATAATTTTATTATTTTATATGTTAGTAAAGGAATATCATCAATAATATGATAATAGGTTTCAATGAAAATTTGCAAAATTTAAAAACCTAGATGGACATAATAGAAAGCTATACAATGGAAAAATTGACACAAAATCTAAAAACCTGCCACAACCAATAATCATTTTAAAAAACTAAAATGGGAATCATAGGACAACTCTTCCCCATCCTCCAAAAAACCTCTCCAAATGAAAATAGTATAATTAATTCTCATAAACTTGCTTTAGCACACTGTATAAAAAAAATAAAAATAGAGGGAAAGCTAATGAGGCCATATAAAACTAAGCCCCAAACTAGAATAAGAATAGCACAAAAATCATAGGTATCTTTCATATATGAATATAGTTGTCAAAGTCCTAAATAAAATGTCTGGTAATCAAAAGCAAAAGTGTCTTACAAATAACATACTTTGTTCAGTAGATTTAATTCAGAAATTCAGATGATCTATCACATTAGTGAAGGAAAAAAATCAAACAGTTGATAGATACAAACAAAGCATTTGATAAATATTGACAAGCATTTATATTTGGAAATAGAACAAAAAGCTAGAACTAGACTGGAACTTCCTTAATTTGATCAAAAACTTATGGGAAATTTCATGACTCATGAAATATCTTTAGTTAGACATATTATCTTAAAGATCAGAAATATAATGAAAAGGCCTGGTTACACAGGCCTATGATTGAAAAAAACTAATAGGTGATTTAAGGAAAAGAAGAGAGACTAAGCTGTCTTTATGTACAGATGATAGAATTAAGTACATAGAAAACTCAGTATAATAAAAAAAAATAAGAGAGTTCACTTGGGATTCTAAATACAGGGTCAACATACAAAATATAAGCATTTATCTATATGGTAATATCTAACTGGAGTATACATTAGAAGCAATTCACAGTAGTGGGGAAGGGGGAGATAGGAATTCATCTAACAAAGAATTTACCTTGCACAAGAAACTTATGGAGAAAAAATTTTAGTTATATTAAAGGATATAAAGGACATAAAACATGAGCTAAATTCAGAGATTAATTTCATGTTTATGGATGGAAATTTTAACATTACAAAGATCTATAATGCCTCCTCTGATTAATCTATAAATCCAACACAAATTTGGATCAAACTCCAAAAATGTTTTTTGTTGTTGTTTTGTTTTGTTTTTGTTTTGAGAAACTAAGGAAAACTACTGAAAATTTTATCTTGAAGAATAATGTCCACGGATGGTTATTTCAGTTTGGAAAGTGAACAAAGACTCAACCTGCTAGATTATAAAATACACTGCGAGACACAGTAACAAAAAAATATTGTGGGACCACTACAAATACAAATAACTACCCCACCAAACAAACAAACAAAAAACCCAAACAAAACACCCGGAGAGCTTCGAGTAATACTCCTGCACATACGGAGTAAAAATGAGTGTAATGGAGGGGCTAAAAGTATGGAAAATGAAAACCCATTGCCTGCAACCAAAACATGGTTCTGGTACTTAATAGGTATGTGACCTTGACCTAGTTGTTTACCTTTCTATGCCTGAGTTTCTTCTTCTGTAAAATAGGAAATTAAAATAGTACATTTATTTATTTATTTATCTATTCATTTACTTTAGTGAAAACATTTAAATTCTCTCTTAACAAATTCCAATTATGTAATACAGTGTTATCAACCATAGACACTGTGTTACACATTAGATCCCCAAACATTATTAATCTTAGAGCTGAAAGTTTATACCCTTTTATCAAATGGTCCCTAATTCCCCCACCCCCAAAGCCCCTGACAACTACTTTTCTATTCTGACCTTTTTTTTAAAATTTTAGATTCCATAGATAAAATATATCATTCAGTATTTGTCTTTTTTTTTTTAAGATTTTATTTATTTATTTGACAGAGAGAGAGAGAGATGACAAGTAGGCAGAGAGGCAGGCAGAGAGGGGGGTGGGAAGCAGGCTCCCTGCTGAGCAGAGAGCTCTATGGAAGGCTCCATGCCAGGACCGTGAGACCATGACCTGAGCCAAAGGCAGATGCTCAATCCACTGAGCCACCCAGGTGCTCCAGTATTTGTCTTTCTTTGTCTGACTTATTTCACTTAGCCTAATGTTCCTAAGGTAACTTAATGCAAGGCGGTGGATGTGTGTGGTAAAAGATGGGAGGAATCCTTCCACAGTGTATGTGTGTATCAGATCACCACAGTGAACATTTTTATAAACCTTATAAACTGTACATGTTAATTATACCCCAGTAAAATTTTAAAAATAGATATTTTAAACCCAAAAAAGTATCTCCTTAATAGGGTTGTTGTAAAGATTAGTTGAGTAAAGCACTCAGAACACAATGGGCATTGGGTAAGTACTCAATAAAGATTAGTTATTAAAGTCAAGCAGAGAAAGACAACTATCATATGATCTCCCTGATATGAGGAAGTGGTGATACAACATGGAGGCTTAAGTGGGCAGAAGAAGAATAAATGAAACAAGATGGGATTGGGAGGGAGACAAACCATAAGTGACTCTTAATCTCACAAAACAAACTGAGGGTTGCCGGGGGCAGGGGGTTTGGGAGAAGGGGGTGGGATTATGGACATTGGGGAGGGTATGTGATTTGGTGAGTGCTGTGAAGTGTGTAAACCTGGTGATTCACAGACCTGTACCCCTGGGGATAAAAATATATGTTTATCAAAAATAAAAAATTAAAAAAAAAAAAGATTAGTTATTAACACAAAGCAGAAAGGAAAACATGCTCTCCTTAGTAGGGTTGTGGATACTGGTTCACCATCTGGTAAAAAATACTCTCAGAACTCCAGGTGTGTTTTTAAGTATTAAACATGAAAAATAAAATTATAAAACTAATAAAAAGGATCTTTTCTAATTTTTAAAGTATAAATCATAGGATAAGCAGTTGATAAAGTTGATTACATTGAAATTTGAAATTTGTGTTTATGATACACAAATCTTTAACAAAAAGTTAAAAGCAAGGAGATATTTGCAATACCCAATACTAAAAGGTATCTTTAGACTATAAAAAGAACATGTAAAAGTTATTAATATCAAAACCCACCAAAATAAGCAATGACCCAAAATAACTCTAAATGGCAGAAGTTATGCTATAAAAGAAAATTCTGTGAACACTAAATCATTTTAAATATAAATAACATTAAACCATTTTGAAAATTATGGTTACTGAGGAGAATGTAAAGTTGTAAATCTTTACACTGTATAAATACCACACAATAAAAATTGAAATAATGGAAACCAGCAGAGGAAGTAGGAAGACATATGTACACAAATTTCTTATTCTTTATAGCAAGGAGACAATAGATAATATGCCAAGTTTATAAACTGAGAAACATTATTAGGTAAAGAAATGATTGTGATCATTTGCAATCATAACAAACATAGCTCTCTAAATTACCAGACTATGAAAACAAAAGTGCATAAAACAAACCAAATGTAGACTACATGAAGAATTCAAAAGAAATGTTGAAAATAAAATCAAATATAAAATTAGAAATCATAAAAATGGTGTATGTGTTAATTTTCCAAAGCCTGTTATCCACGTTTCTAATATGCTCTGTGTTTTCTTTTCATGGCCAGCACCTTGAAAGTTGACTTAGTGTTTGATTCATCTCTGTGCCCAGTTCCATGCACACATTAGGCACTAAAAAATAAATTCTCAATTATAAGGAATGTATACATTTAGAATCCTAACTACAAGGTTATAGAAGACTTTAACAGAATCATTTAAGGTTGATTAAATCCTACTTCTGATGCCAATATTTTGAGAAAGATTGAAGAACAATTAATCATGTATTAACCTTTGCTTGAGGGGTTCAGTTTAGAGTCTCTGCAGGGAAAAAATGGCACAAATTGAGTAACCGGCAAGGGGGTTTCAAAAGTGGATTCCTGGCAAAGCTGTGAGTCTGGTATAGGGAAACCATAAGAGCTAGCTCAGTACCCTAGGTATAGTAACAGCAGAGTACTGCCACCGTCCCAAGTCCTGAAGGAGTAAAGAGCAGTTTTGGGTAGAGGGAGAAAGGCCACCTGACAGAAGCTAAGACCTGCCATATGGAGAGCCCTAACAACCTCTGAGGAAGAGTGATTGGGAAAATAAAACCCTGACTTGACTTCCCTCTCACAGAATCTCCTGGAAGTGCCTTCTATTGGTCAAAACCAAGTGAATGCTAGAAGACAAGGAGCCAGCTGATGGAGCACTTAAGGTCATTCTCCTGGAAAGAGCACAGGTTGTGAAAGGGCAGCAGAAGCTCTAGAGGGGCAAACAGATAATCTGGCACAGAAACTCTCTATTTCCCAAAACTGTATGAATATAGCCTATGTCAATTCTTTCCTGCGGTAGGCAGATAAATATTTTTTGTATTAATAAATGCCATGTGGTTGATTCTGAGCTTCTGTTCGACCCATAATTATATTCTCTATCTTCGGTGGATCTAATATCTTCTCAAATAAACTGGAAAATCTACATTCTGTTCACTCAAGTATTCTCAGCCACAAGTCTTACTTGGTTTTCCCTGCATTAGAGAATTGGATCTATAATTTTGCTTCTGGTCAATAAAAAATAAGTCATGAGTGACAGATAGTTTTCTATTCAGCAACAATTTTTCTGACCAGGCAATTTTCAGCACAGCAAAGATGGATTTATTTCTCTGCAAAGCAGATCCAAAGAAGCACCTAAAGAGTGTCTTATTTGTTGGCTTTTATGATAGCCAATCATTTGATGCCAAATCTTACATGATCCTTTTTACCACATCATTAATAAGGACAGATGTTTTGAATTGAGGATCACACAAAAGCCAAACTGTGCTCTTGACCTTAAAAGACAGGATTAAACTTCCACTCTACTATAATATTTTTTTCATCCAGAGATATTTATTTTAAGAATCATTCTTTTTGTTAGATTTCTGTCAAATGTGCTGAAATACTTTCATAATCCCTCTTAACTGGTTAAATTTGAGCTCTGCAGAAACATTTTCAGCTGATCCCAAGACAGGCAGAGAGTGTAGCATAGAAAATATCCTCACCAACAAATTGAACTTTATGTTTCATGTTAAAAAGTAGCATACCGTGATACCGTTTCTTAACTCCTTTCTTTTTTATAAGAATTCATGCAAAACATGTGTTGAATTATGGTTCCTCACAGAAGAGTTTAGAGCTTATATTTCCATAGTCTAGTCTATTTATTTTCCCACCTACTCAGTCATGATTTCAAACACTCTAGTCAATTCTTTAATTCCCTTACCTACTCCCTTTTTTCCTCAACCTCTATGGTTCATCTTCCAGGATGCAAATCTGAGAAATTCAGAGATACCTGAATAGCTTCACTTACGTGTCACATTGACACATACAACTTCTTACTGCTTAAAATATGCTATCCCTCTGGGATTCCCTATCTTTATTACCCAGTTTTCAAGACATAAGCCTAGTAGTCTATGAATTATCATTCTTCATTACACGCACCAAGTACTTAGCCAACCACTACAGATTGGGTTCCCTGGGAATGAAACTCTGAGGCAGTAATCAGTGCTCACAAGTTTAGTAGGAAGTGCTCTTGGGATCAACAGCTGTGGAAGGGAAGAGATGGAAACAGGATTGTGTAGAGGGAAAAGCTGGGTTGAGATGTAGGACCCCTCAGCCGATATCCTATGGTTATTCTTGAATGAACATTTGCATATTCAGATTGATTGATCATTAGATGAGGGCCACCCTAGGAAGGGGTACAGCCTTGGTCAAGGGAGCTCTTCCCAGCTAGAGCAGGGGTAATACTCCCTAAAAAGTGAATTCAGGAGTCTCTGCTGCACCAATAAAACACCTCATCCTGTCATTCCATTTCTTAAATAGCTCTCAGGTCAATCCACTCTTTTGTGTTCCATTCCAATACCCTCACCTATCACTAACATGTGCCCCCTGTATACCAGCTTTATAAGGGTACATTTCTATCCAGTACATTTCTTCTCATTTATTTTTCAACCAGCTGTGCAGTCTTTATAAATCACGTATGGTACCATCTCTTTCCTCTGCTTAAAAACTTCCAATAGATTCCTATTACCTTAATAATAAATACCAATTTCTTTTTTTAAAAAAGATTTTATTTATTTGAGAGACAGAGAAAGCAGGAGCAGAGAGAGCAGCAGAGGGAGAGGGAGAAGCAGGCTTCTCGCTGAGCAGGGAGCTGGATACGGGGATACAGGGCTCGATCCCAGGATCCTGGGATCATGACCTGAGCCAGAGGCAGATGCTTAAGTGACTGAGCCACCTGGGTGGCTAAATACCAATTTCTTAGACCAATAAGGCTCCAATGATCTTTCCTCTGCAAGTCTCTTTAACATCTTAAAGTCACTCATCCCTCCTCGCTCCCCATCCTCTGGCAATGTCTGAGTATATACCAAGCTCCTCAAATTTCCTATACTCTCATCAGTCCAATTTTCTATACATTACCTCTGCTGCTAGGAATGCATATCACCCACCTCTCACTTTATAGCTGACTTAACCTGGACTTTTTTAGGGAGACATTTCAAGAATAGGTTAGATCCTTCTCTTCTGCTTCCTTAGCACTTTTCATCTCTCCAATCATAAAACTTCCTTAATATAAAAATATTTTATAGTTTTCTATCATTATTATTTTAACTTTTAATCATCAGCTGCTAAATAGCCTCATGAAGACAGAACTTGTGCTTATCTTAATAACCAACATGGCCCAGTATCTGACATATAGCAAGTCTTAAAAAAATATTTGTTTGAATACATGTGGCTCATCTAAAGTGACTGTCTCAGTTGATCCAGGCAAATACTTCAAAATTCCTGAAACTTTGAGAAGTAATTTAATACCAATGCTATCTTAATTTGATAGAATTGGATGAGATTTTTTTTCAAGATTTTATTTATTTATTTGACAGACAGAGATCACAAGCAGGCAGAGAGGCAGGCAGAGAGAGGAGGCAGTAGGCTCCCTGCTGAGCAGAGAGCCTGACACGGGGCTGGATTCCAGGACCCTGGGATCATGATCTCAGAAGAAGGCAGAGAGAGTTTAACCCACTGAGCCACCCAGGCACCTCTGGATGGGATTTTTTAACTTTTTCTTTCTTTCTTTTTTTCTTTTTTTTTCATAAAAATTAAACCAATCTATATCGATGACTTATGATAAAATATGTCCTCATGTAGATTCCATCTGTTTGCACATCGGTGTGTTACCTACTATTTAGGGTTTGGGGAGAATCAAATGAACTCATCTATAAAGCATTTAGTATAGTACTGGACACAGTATTATTTTATACTTAATGAATTATTTTATACTTAATGAGTGCAATAAACTGTTTTACCTAGTATTCTATTATGTAGAGTTGCCTATTTTTTAACTGGTATGTCACAAAAACCTTAGAATCACATAATCCCTTACAATTTACCAAGCACTGTCATATCTACGATCTTTGTTATTTTCACAACAACCCTGTAAGTCATGTAGAATATGGACTGTTGACTTGGCTGTGTCTCAGTTCTTAACTCATTCAAATAAATGATTGGCCTGGGCAGACAGATAGTAGGTCGGAGAATGGTAATTAAAACTTAAAACAAGTCTTTTTATGTATATATAATGTTAACTTACATATATGTATAAATAAGGTAATTACTGGAAATGCCTATACCAATCCTTCCATCTATACTTCTGGCCTATAAATGACAGCTATAGTTAGACCTTTGTAGCTTATTCCTGAGGTCTTTTCTCCATCTCCCACAGACTCAGCAATATGGTTTTAGAATTTCTAATTTATTCTGATTTTTGGATTTTTTTTCTTGGAAATGAAATGAGATGTCTGTATATTATGTGTATGATTGATAAAATAACTGGAACATTTGATTAACCAAAGCACTGGAGACTATACTGTGTTTGGAAGATTTACACTTATGTTCTAACATTCTTTAGTTACTGAAATAGACTCTCTAAAGAATTTTGGTTCTGTTTTTGTTTTTTGTTTTTTATTAATAACATATGTGATAAATTGTGCAGAAGCAAATATAAGCTTAATGGAGCCTAGATGCACAGCCTTACTCATATAGCATTTGACTCTTATGCAGTCCAGTCTCAAATGTTAGAAGAATAATAATTAAAATAGAAAAAAAGGGGTGCCTGGATGGCTCAGTGGGTTAAAGTCTCTGCCTTCAGCTCAGGTCATGATTCCAAGGTCCTGGGATCAAGCCCCACATCAGGCTCTCTGCTTAGCAGGGAGCCTGCTTCCTCCTCTCTCCCTCTCTGCCTGCCTCTCTGCCTACTTGTGATCTCTGTCTGTCAAATAAATAAATAAAATCTTTAAAAAAAAAAAAAAAGGTCAATTACATTTAAAAAAATAAAATAGAAAAAAAATTAAAAAACAAATCAAAACCGAAACATAACTCTTAAAATATTTTGAAATAAACAGGCTTTTATTGAGTATTTTTGAGGGGTGGGGAGACAAAGAAAAGGAATGAAATTGTGCATACCTCAATGAAACTTTCTTGACATTTCTCTCCTGTGGCCTGGCAGCTACTGTTAAATCAACATTCTCTTCCTGTCTTTCTCCCTCTCTCTCTCTCTTCCTTTCAGGTAACTTGAGCCCTGGTTTTTTATAGGATAATTTAGTCCTGTTCATGGCCTTTCTTAAGAAAGAAAATTATATCTGCCTTCTAATCTATCCACCTTAAATAGAAAGTGCAGGTATTCAAAATACTGTAAATATATTTGAAAAGCCTTATAATAATATGCAATTTCTGCAATTATTGATTGAAATTAAAGCAAATGAAAAAGCTGTTTGTGTAATTCCTAGAGCCCCATCTCTTCCTCAAGTACTGAAGAAAGTGCACTGAAATGCTTATGAGTGTGCATGAGATCATTTATTCATTCAAAAAAAAAAAATATGTGCCCTTTGTGTGCCAGGCACTATTCCAGTTTGGTGAATACAGAAGTAAGCAAGAGATGCATGATCCCACATTTTGTGGAGATTTCTTTCTAGTAAGAAGAGAGAAAATACATAAACTGAAAAATAAATTTAAAAGTCAGTGCTAATACAGAAAAAATCCAAGAAGAAAATTAAACTACATAAGTATGGCCAAGTAACTATTAGATTGACTGGCCATGGGAAGCCTCCTTGAGTATGGTCCATTTGAGCCAGAAAGCTAAAGGGTAAGAAGGATTCAACTTGCAAAGATCTGAAGAAATAGTCTTCCATGCCTCTAAATAGTGAATGCAAAAGCTCTAAGGTGGGAGATGGGTTAGGCCATTTTAGTTGAAACAAAGTAATCAAGAGAAGTATGAGATAGGCAGATAACAGATAATGTATCCATGGTCAGCAGTTCAAATTCAGTTCTATGTGAGTTGTGAAGTCTCTAAAGGATTTTGATCAAGAATTTAAAATGAAGGAAGGTAGTATGAGGTAGGTGTTAAAAGCCTGACTTTTTGGAGCCATAAGCACCAAAAACTATTAGCTGTGTTATCTTAGACAACTCACTTAAATTTCTAGCCTCACTTTCCATCAAATAGAGTTAAGTATAACATGATCTATTTACTTTATATGAGTGCAGACTATTGGTAGCTACCTTATTTCTTTTTAAAAAGATCACACGCAGGGCACCTGGATGGCTCAGTGGGTCAAGCCTCTGCCTTCGGCTCGGGTCATGATTCCAGGGTCTTGGGATGGAGCCCTGCATCTGGTTCCCTGCTCAGTGGGGAGCCTGCTTCCCCCTCCCTCTCTGTCTCTGCCTACCATGCCCCAGGCTTGACTCCCTCTAATAAATAATTAAAAATCTAAAAAAAAAAAAAAAATCACATGGGAGCAATATAAAGAAATAATTGCATGAAAGAAAGTAGAAATGTTGGGGCACCCGGGTGGCTCAGTAGATTAAATCTCTGCCTTCAGCTCAGGTCATGATCCCAGGGTACTGGGATCAAGCCCCTCATCGGGCTCTCTGCTGGGTGGGGAGCCTGCTTCCTCCTCTCTCTCTCTCTCTCTCTGCCTGCCTCTTTGCCTACTTGTGATCCCTGTCAAATAAATAAATAAAATCTTAAAAAAAAAAAAAAAGAAATGTTGAACTCCTCTGGAGGTTGCATTAGTGTCTATTGGTAGCATAACAAGCTACCACAAACATAGTGATTTGAAACAACACAATTATTATATTTTCATTCTGTAGATCAGAAGTCAAACATAGGTTTCACTGGGCTAAAAATCAAGGTGTTTGGCAGGGCTGCTTTCCCTTCTAGAAACTCTAGGAGAAAATTCACTCCCTTGCTATTTCCAATTTCTAGATGCCACCTGCATTCCTGCAGTCTGTGGCTCATGGCCCCCTTCTGCCTTCAAAGGCAGCAAGAAAAGTTCATGCCTTCTCACATTATATCTCTCTAACTATAGCTGGGAAAGATGCTCTACGTTCAAGGACTCATATAATTAGTTTGGACTCTCCCAGATAATGCAGATCAATCTCTTCAAGGTCTGTGCTTTTATTTATATTTACAAGGTCCCTTTTCCCATGTAAGGTAGCACATTTATGGGTTTCAAAGAATTATGGCATGGGCACCTTTGATTATTATTCTGCTTAACACTGCCTAATACAGGGTGGTTTTAGGAAGATATTTTAGTAGTATTTAGTAATTTTATAACTTTTAATTTAGTGCTATTTAAACAAATCTTCAAAGTAATAATTAAACAAGTCCTTTGTAAATGTTATGCCTAAAAATATAGTGTTGGCTTCAAATCATAGAAGTTTCTCATTATCCTAAGACACCTTAAATCTTCTTAAAAGGGGAACAATATCTTAGTAAATAACAAAAAATCAATTATTAACAAAAAATAATTTAAGTTTACCTTATTTCAAAGTTAATAGTTTAAGCTGTATTAACAATTACATGGTTATTTTTAGAATTAAAAAATTAAACGAGAATAATTCTTCTTAAAAATAATTTTTTCACAAAATAGTGTGATAGCATAACAGAACATTTTAAAATTGACCTTTCAAAGAAAAATAGTAAACAAAGGCATTTTGGCAATTAAGGGCCCATTTTTGATTAAGTATACTTGGTTAATTTAGACCAACCCTTCTACTAAAGATAACTAGAGTCACTGGGATAAATAAGTGATAAAGACTATATAGATATATGATGATAGATAGATAGATAGATAGATAGATATGGATAGATAATTTTTTGGAGAGTCTTTGAAGAGCTAGTAAGGCAGTGAAGAATTTCCTATTCACTGTGACTATGAAAAAGAGAAGGAAATGTGGCTCTGGAAGGTGAGCCTAGAATTTTAGACACTTTGACCCTAGAGGTATCTACCAGTACTGTTAAAGACTTCTAAGAAGAATACAATTGGAGTCATATTTTTGACAACCTTACAGAATTGGGTGGATAAAAATTGGACTTAAGGATCAGCTAAGGTAGCAGTTCTCTGATAAACTTCTGTATATTTTTAGTTGAAATTTAAAAGGCATATATACTAGGAGAAAATGTGTACTGAATATAAACTGTCACTTTCAGAGACTACAGCCCCACTCTTCAAATCATATCAAAAATTTACAAATATACTTAATCAAAAACAATCAGGAACACATGGTGACAAGAATACATGAATTAAATCCAGCAGAAACAAAATACAACAGAAGTCAATTCAATGGAATGCTAGATATTGAAGTTGCCAGACTAAGCTTCAAAGTAATTATGTTTACTATATTTAAGTAAATAAAAGACTGAAAACCTATAGGGTAGAAATTCTGCAACTGAAAGATTTTAAAACTGAAATTGATAATTTAATGATAGGATTTAACAGCTTAGATGTAGTAGAAGAGAGAATCAGTGACATTGAAAATGGGTCAGAAGAAAACTCTTAATGAATCATGGAAGAAAATGAATGAAAAAAAACAGAACAGTTGGATAAGATACATGAAAAATACAGCAAGACAGACAAATCTATTTATTTATTTATTTATTTATTTATTTTAGACGAATATATTTATAATTGGAGTCTCAGAAGAGAGGGAAAGAAGTAGTAGCAATATGTGAATAGATATTGGATGAAATGTATCCAATGATAAAATACATTAAATTTAAGGAAGTATATGAGATCCAAGCAAATTATTACCAAATTATTTTACTGATAACCCTAAAAACTTGGAACAATAGTAACATGTAAAATAAGCTAAAATCACATAGAATATTTTTAAAGAAACAACATTTGGAATGAGAGCTGGATCCTTAACAGAAATTAAAAAAATAAAACCTGCAAGTGTATCTTTATAGTGCTTAAACAAAGTACATACAAACCTAGAATGCTATACCCAGAAAAACAAAATGGTAAACATCGTCAAGAGTTCATGTGATATAAAATTACATTCATATAAATAAAGATTAACATAATCTTTCCCAACAGACAAGATGAATTATAAGGAGCATTTTTCAAGAAAAAGGAAAGGATCTCAGATGTAAGATTAGATCAGATGCAAGATTAGAAAAGCAAGAAAGATAGTCAATATCAAGGTGAATCTAAATAAATGTTAATTTTATCAAATGATAATAATTACTATGTCAAATCACAATGTCTTAGGATATGTGTGTATGTACGCATTCACATATCAAAAGAAAGAGAATTAAAATATACAAAATTGCAGATATCTGGAAATGTAGTGGTAAAAATGTAGAATTTTAAATACTTAAACTTCTTTAAGGTAAAGCACGAATTAATATTAGACTAAGTCAAGAAAATTGTATTCATGAAAAAGAGCATGTATAAAAAAAGTAAATGAATTTCATCCAATAAAGGAAAAAATGTAATGAAATAATATGCAATGTACCCTCCAAAAAAGCAAATGGTGAGAATTAAACGAGAGATGAGAGATAAATAGAAAGCAAATAGAGAGATGAGAGTTTAATAAAACTATACCAATAGTTATAGTACTTATGACTGAACTAAGAGCTCTAATTAAAGGAAATATAAAGAACAAAAAGGTAACATACTGCCTACAAAAAAACATTCTAAAATATAAGAGTACAACGTGGTTGAAGTTAAAAATTTGGGAATGGAAATGTTAACATTAACAGAAAGTTTTTAGGTTCTATCAGTATCACACAAAGAAAACCTTGGTACAAAAAATTCATCTTTGGGAATAAGGACAAACCCATCAGCTGGTCAAAGAAACATACCTTATGACAAGAATTTTGCTTAGTATTACATATGCAAAAAAGTCATAGATATATGAACCTGAAGACACATATAATTATTCATAGCAGTGTTTTATAATAACCCCAAACTCAGAAAAACCCAATAGCAGAAGAACGGATGTTTAACTGACAATATATTTATTATTTATACACCGGAATATTGTGTGGTCTGAAAATGAAAAAGACTACAGCTGAAGTGAATGAAATATTTGATTATGCTAAGTCAAATAAGTCAAACAGAGAAAGTCAATTATCATCTGGTTTCACTTATTTGTGAAACATAAAGAATAGCATGGAGGATATTAGGAGAGGGAAAAAAATGAAGAGGGAGAAATGGGAGTGGAAGACAAACCATGAGAGACTATGAACTCCAGGAAACAAATGGAGAGTTTTAGAAGGGATTGGGGGATGAGTGAGCCCAGTGACAGGTATTAAGGAGGCCATGGATTGCATGGAGCACTGGGTGTTATATGAAAGCAATGAATCATGGAATGCTACACCAAAAATTAATAATGTAATGTATGGTGACTAACTTAACACAATAAAAAAAAAAGAAAAAAAATATTTGATTATCACTAACCTAACATTGATCAAAAGAACTGAGTCAAGGATAATAGATGCTGTATGTTTCCATTTATATGAAATTTAAGGAGTAAAGGATAATAAAAACAAAACTAAAGGGTAATAATAGAAATTGGTATTATCATTATGTTTGTTAGGAAGGAAGAAATAGTGAGCAGGAGGAGAATGAGTGCAAGCCATATCCCACTTCTGGAACTGTGTGATGATTACAGAGATGTTCTCTTTGTGGTAATAAAGAAAAATCTGCAGATGTGTTTTCTTTATATTTTTCTCCATATATGTGTTACACATTACATATTTATTGTATATTATAATATTTGCATAATTATATATAAGAAAGCATAATTGTATATGCATATACAAGCACACATAAATATATGTGTATACATAATTAAAAATTGGAGTATGAGTAAACATTATGTTCTCTAATTGAAGTTAACTTTATAACTCCTATAATCATTCATAATGGCAGAACTGGGACTTGACAAATAAAGGTAACTCAGCCTCTTCTTTTTTAAAGTAGTCTATTTTGGGTAGCTAGACTGGATATAACAGCAGCTGTCCTCTCTTCTTTGACCCAGATTCCTCCCCTGACACAGTGGTTAGCATCTCCTCTAAATTAATAGTAAGCAATTATTTAAAGGATATAATATTTAACAACTGCTAAAACAGTAGACTTTATAATATACTACATGACTTAGTTGGGTCTTTATATAAACTATCCTCATGCTTCAGTTTTATTCCCCAAATCACTATTATTTCCATCAAAAGTAGCCTTCTAAGTTTCATTTTGTTTCTCTTTTTGCTTCCTCTGCCCAAAATAATGTACTCCAAAACCAGGAATTCATTAAATTATTGTGTCACATTCACCATTATCATATACTTTTAAGGTAAAATATTAATATCTCCATGTTGTATTAGAAGAAAATAAAGTTTACAGAGAGAAATTGAACTACTCATGGGTTCACAAGTAGAAAATGACAGAGGTCATATTCAAAGTCTGATTTAATAGCTAAAGACTCTGTCTACCAAATTTGTACCCTTTCTAAATAAAAAATCATTTTAGATAAGCCTGAAGGTCAATTCAACTCTTTACATTTTTTTTCTATAATGCTATGGCTTTAAAATAAGAATAATACATTTCACAGATCATATTTTTAGTATGTGATATTTTTACTGTGTATCAGTGTTCTGACATTATTGTCTAAAGAAGTAGTTGGCAAACGACTGTCTGAAGGCCAAATCTGGCCAGATGCCTGTTTTTGTAAATGAAGTTTTACTGGAACATAATCACTCCCCTTAATTTTTGTTTTATTTTGGTTGGTTAAGCAGCACAACAGCAGTTTAGCACTACAACAGCAACAGACACCATATGACCCACAAAGCCAAATTCTTTACTCTCTGGCTCTTTATAGAAAAAAAAAATTGCTAACTCTAGTATAAGGATCCATTATTTTCTAATAATGTATATTGTATTCTCTGAGTTTCCTGTACACCAAAATAAAAAGTAAAACATGGATTTTTATTATATATTAAAGGGAAAAGTAACTATTTTTAGAACTGATGTTTGCCATTTTTATATTTCTGTTCCTTTCTTTTTTTCTTTACAAGTATATTCCCATTTTTTTAACATCTTAATTTAATTTTATTGTTTTCAGTGTTCCAAGATTCATTGTTTATGCACCACACCCAGTGTTCCATGCAATACATGCCCTTTTTAATACCCATCACCAGGCTCACCAATACCCCCACTCTGAGTTTGTTTCTCAGAGTCCACAGTCTCTCATGCTTCATCTCCCCCTCTGATTTATACCAACTCACTTCTCCTTTCCTTCTCCTAACATCCTCTGTGTTATTCCTTATGCTCCACAAGTAAGTGAAACTATATGATAATTTAGATAATTTATATAATTATCATAAACTATATGATAATCTGCTTGAATTATTTCACTCAGCATCATCTCCTCCAGTCCTGTCCATGTTGATACAAAAGTTGGGTATTCATCCTTTCTGACTGTTGTGTAATATTCCATTGTATATATGGACCACATCTTCTTTATCCGTTGGTCTATTGAAGGGCATCTTTGCTCTTTCCAGTTTGGTGATTGTGGCCATTGCTGCTATGAACATTGGGGTACAGAGGGCCCTTCTTTTCACTACATCTGTATCTTTGGGGTAAATACCCAGTAGTGCAATTGCAGGGTCATAGGGTCGCTCTATTTTTAATTTCTTAAGGAATCTCCACACTGTTTTCCAAAGTGGCTGCACCAACTTGCATTCCCACTAACAGTGTATGAGAGGTCCCCTTTCTCTACATCCTCTTCAACACTTGTTGTTTCCTGTCCTGTTAATTTTGGTCATTCTAACTGGTGTAAGCTGGCATCTCAATGTGGTTTTGATTTGATTTCCCTGATGGCTAATGATGATGAACATTTTTTCCTGTGTCTGTTAGCCATTTCCATGTCTTCTTTGGAGAAGTGTCTGTTCAGGTCTTCTGCCCATTTTTTGACATGATTATCTGTTTTTTGGGTGTTGAGATTGAGGAGTTCTTTATAGATCTTGGATATCAACCCTTTGTCTGTAGTGTTTTTGCAAATATCTCTCCCATTCTGTGGGTTGCCTCTTTGTTTTATTGACTGTTTCCTTTGTTGTGCAGAAGCTTTTGATCTTGTTGAAGTCCCAAAAGTTCACTTTAGCTTTTGTTTCCTTTGCCTTTGGAGACATAACTTGAAAGAAGTTGCTGTGGCAGATGCTGAAGAGGTTACTGCCTATGCTCTCCTCAAGGATTTTGATAGATACCTGCCTCACATTGAGGTCTTTCATCTATTTTGAGTTTAATCTTTGTGTGCAGTGTGAGAGAATGGTCAAGTTTCATTCCTCTCTATATAGCAGTTCAATTTTCCCAGCACCATTTATTGAAGAGACCATCTTTTCTCCACTGGATATCTTTTCTGCTTTGTCGAAGATTATTTGACTATAGAGTTGAGGATCCATATTTGGCCTCTCTACTGTGTTCCATTGGTCTATGTGTCTGTTTTTGTGTAAGTACCATGCTGTCTTGGTGATCACACCTTTGTAGTAAAGCTTGAAGTCAAGCAACATGCTGCCCCCAGCTTTCTTTTTCTTTTTCAACATTTCCTTATCAATTCAGGGTCTTTTATGGTTCCAAACAAATTTTGGATTGTTTACTCCCACACTTTGAAAAATGTTGGTGGAATTTTGATCGGGATGGCATTGGAAGTATCGATTGCTCTGGGCAGTACAGACATTTTAACAATGTTTATTCTTCCAATCCACGAGCATGGAATGCTTTTCGATCTTTTTGTGTCTTCTTCAATTTCTTTCATGAGTGTTCTGTAGTTTCTTGAGTCAGATCCTTTATCTCTTTGGTCAGGTTTATTCCAGATATCTTATGGTTCTTGGTGCTATAGTAAATGGAATCAATTCTCTAATTTCCCTTTCTATATTTTCATTGTTAGTGTATAAGAAAGCAACTGACTTCTGTGCATTGAGTTTGTATCTTGCCACATTACTGAATTACTGTGAGTTCTAGTAGCTTTACTTTAAAAAAAATTTTTTTTTAAGATTTTATTTACTTATTTGTCAGAGAAAGAGAGAAAGCAAGCATTCACAAGCAGGGGGAGGTACAGAGGGAGAAGCAGGCTCCTTCTAAGAAGAGCCTTATGTGGGACTCGATCTCAAGACCCTAGGATCATGACCTGAGCCAAAGGCAGATGCTTAACTGACTGAGCCACCCAGGTGCCCATTTTTGTTACTTTCAATAATAAGATAGAAAAAGGCATATTATCAATCAAGGGCCAATCAAGGTAAATATCATATCAGTCATTTAAACAGGGAAAATTAATATGAAGGATTTTCCATCTGTAGAAGGTAATTAACTAATAAAAGAATCATATTGCAGACAATGGGTATGGCAGGCCCGAGCTGCTTGCAAGTGATTGATTCTAAGGAAGTAGGGCTGAGGATGGAACTAATTCTCTCTCACTGAATAGTAATCATAATAGAGAACAGGTAGGGATCCAATAGAGAGAGTCTTCCTGCCTCCATCACCTTGCATTTCACTCCTGTGCCCTTTGTTGATGAAGGTTTACATTCTCTATCTCCCAAGATCCCCACAATCCAGTAGGGCAAAGAAGGGTAGGTGTGAAACTGAGAAACAGGAAGTGGGACACTGGCACCTGTATGGAAGTACAAGTTTACAGAACGTACATAAGTGTCTTGTATGGGTCTTTTAAAAATAGACTCAATTAACATTTGTCATAAGATTATATCAGATTCAGTAAAGGCATTTTTCTATCAGAAAGCTAAATTTTTGAGACACAGGCTAGCTGCTTCTTACTGATCAAAGTTGATAATAGGATGCTGTCTAGAGGATATAGAAGAGTGAGTTGGAAGCATGTTTAGAATAAATATTGCTTTAATTGTAGACCATTTTTTCTCTAGAGAAAAGTTACCTAAAATAAGAAATTTAAAATGAGCTCCAGTTGGTATTAAAATAACAATACCAAATGATGCTCTCTATTCTGTTTTTAGCCAGTATTGTAAGTACTTCTAGATCCCTTCAAATTCTACCAACTTATTTTTCTGTTCCCAAAACATGTCAAACATTTGCTCACAAATAATTCCTCTCAGTATTATCTGCCATTTTTCTCCTGTACTTCTCCAGACCAATGTAAAGGAAAGGGCTGCTGAGAATGTTGAAATCACCAGAAGCCAGAGAGGCACTACGAAGGCAGCTAGTGCACTAGTGCCCACGCCAAAATTGCTGATGCCTAGACAGAAGATGGTATGATGTCTATGCTGTAGTCAGAGTTGCCAATATATATGCCAAAGCATAGCATCTTCCCTCACTTTTACTCTCCATTACTGGAGGGCGTTGCCCACTTAAACTACTGTGTCCACCACCACCATTATTTTTTACATGCATGCTATACACCACATGCCTTTAACAGAAAGTTAGAGACTCACATCTTTTTTTTTTTTCTGTTCTCATTAGGACTCAAGGACATGTCCACAAGAGAAGGGCTGAAGAAAAATCCCCTCTTCCAATGATCTATGAACTTTTTTTTTTTTAATGAGAATACATTTTTTATGTACCTTAACCTACTCTGCTACTCAGAGTTCATTCCCATAAAGTTTTTTGGTTTCTCATGCAAAGAAATTCCAGGTGAGCCCCTACTCTTAAACTTCCAGACATGTCTTAAACATATCTAAAACCTATAGTTACAGTGAGTCCCTAAGGCATAAAAATTAAGTTTGTTTTTCCACTCCCAAAAATGGAGATTTAACATTTGTCATGTGAATTTTGCTATTACCAAAAAATAATCTTAAGTGTTTCTCCCTCTAGCTGGTGAATTTCTCAGAGACAGAATTGTTATTCTGATTTTCTAGTCATTTTGTAAGCACTTAACACAGTGCCTAGCACAAATAGGCATTCAACTAATATTTGTTGTTCAAGTTTGCATAGCAATGGACTGAATTAACAAATTAAGTGAAAAATCCAATGTTGTCTCCATATTTTTAAGGTTCATTGTTTTGGCTTAGTTTACATTTACTGATTCTCATCTGCTTTTCATATATCAACATGTTAAAAAAAAAAGATTAGAAAAGATTACCCTTGGTAATATGTGTGGAACTATTTCCTTAAGCAATTATATTTGGATGTTTTTTCCACTTTTACACCAAGATTTGGAAACCAATGGAAAAGAAGGGCCCAGTAATAGCTGTTGCTAATGGTAACATATCCTGAGGATAAACAGGAGGGAAATCCTGGGAAGCAACATGGAGAAAACTGTAGAGTTATAGGGAGGATATCAAAGTAAAAATAGAATAATTTAGAAATCACCATCTTTCTTTGAATGGATATCCTGGCAGTCAAAATCCCCAAACAGAAGCTACTTGAGCCAAGAGTTCCTTTGAAACCACTTCTATTTCATGGAAACTAATTTTTAAAATGCTCAGTGGTTTAGGAACATAAAGAGTCAGTTTACAAATCATCATCCACTTCATGAAAAGAAAAAGAAAAGAAATCATCAAGAACCCAGATTTGAAAACCATATAACGGAGTTAAACATTAAGTCATGTGACAAATTAGAGGGACACCGAGTAATTTCAACACAGTCAAATCATCAGCCTTCAGTCCTCATAGTGATTATGCTCTCAGCTTACATACATCTCTGCATTACTGTGGTGTCCTAATAACATCTGTTAAAAATCCTGACATGTTGGTAATGTGAGGAGAGGACATCCTTCAGTGTACCTATGCCAATAAGCAAATGTCTGTTCTAGTTACAGAAGTTTTTAGTTCTTCTGACTATATATAGCTCATACTTCTCTAATCTCCTTACTTCAGAACAGAATAAATATAATAGCTCAATGAAAACAAGAAAACTGTGATTATTAAATAGTTCATATGTTCGTTTGAAAACCCAGGTCTATGCCAATATGCTCTGATAACAGGCATAAGGTGAATATGTGTTAAATCTGGACTTGATAGAAGAGCTGTACTTAATGTAATTTAAATATGAAACTATCACCTTGTTATTCAGATTTATAAAATTTTCCATATCTAAGATTAAAAGGACATCCCTAATTACTATGTATTCTGGCCCCAATTTAATATTCACTTTTCCCAGAGCACACATTTTAATCCATGAATGACTTTACATACAGTGTTTCCTCATCACTTAGTATTTTCACACATTCTTCAAATCTTAATTCAAATATCTCCCCCAGGCAGAGGCAACTAGGTTACTTCCTTCCTGTATGTTCCCACTGAAGTTACTGTAGCCCACTTAACTTGTTTTTCAATCTCCTGTCTGAGAATGAGTTTTTCAAGCACAGGAGTAGCATGTCTTGCCTCTTTAGGCCTCTGTTATTTAGTCCAGTTCTGGAACATAATTGAGAAAAATGATAACTTGTTAAATGAGTTTATCTGCCTTCTGGATCTTCTCTGCTCTAATACCTCATCCCACTAATATATAGGCGTTTTGTTATGTTTCAGACACAGAGGACTGTTTACCATTTTAAAATCTTTCATAATTTCTGTTACAATGGCCTTGTTCAACGATTTGTATCAATCTACATGGGCCATCTCTTGGTTGAAACAGAAGACTTTCACAGATACCCAACACAGCAACCTGTCACTGTGTTCTCTGTCATGTCTTAAGGGGCTCCTGAGAACTTCCTCAACTGTCAAAACCTCTAGCATCAGAGTATCTTCACTTATATCACTGCTCAGTCCTATCTGAACCTCCAAATACTTCTGAAAAAGATCTACTATTAATCTCTCTTCATGTTAGTGTGCTGATATTCTCCAATGTGCCAATTATCTGAGAATTAGAGGTTCAGCACAACCCCTAGAGTGTACCTGATATGGATTTGGAGGCTGTCACTTAACATCTGTTTGTTGTAAGTTCTCAACTGAAAAATTGTAATAATGATCATAAACACTTTGAAATATCACTATTTTATAAAATTCAATCGAATGTGAAACTATAATGATGGTCAACATTTATTGAATACATATTAAGCATTTACACTTGCTTTACATACATTATTAAATTTAATCATCCCTACAGCATTACACAATAGGCATTAGTGTCCCTTTCTACAAGAAATTTGCCCAAATGTCTGTGTGTGTGTGTGTGTGTGTGTTGCAGAGAACATATCTAGTGCAGTAATCTGATGAGAGTTATTTGAAATGCAAAAAGTGAACAGCTAGAACAAGAAAATAAGACTGTTCAGTTAATATGGATGCTCATGAAGTTTAATGAGATTATTAAGACATAAACCAGCAATCAGCTTTCAAAAAGGAACTGGTATTTCTAACAAAAATTTTAAAATCTAAGAATATTTTTGCAAATAACCAAAAAGGGCTCATGAGATGAAATTTCTGAAGAGGCCATATGATCCTGATAAAGCTAAAACAAATTGTCAGCTCAGTTAAAGGAAAACTTACCACTGCCCAACACAAGTCAGATATCAAGCTAGACCTCTATGCTAGAAGCGAAGGTGATTATGTGCTATTGTTACTGTCAAAGACCTTACAGTCCAGTGGGAGAATCTGAGATGCAATCAAATTTTAAATTAATAGTGAAGGAAAGGGCACTTGTATTATGGAATGTCACAGAAAGAGAAAAATTAACCCAACTGGAGAGATTAGGAAAGGGTTTGCAGAAGAGTTATCATTTTTGTGGTCTTTGGAAGCTAAGTAACAGTTGAAAGATGGGGAAGAAAGGATATTTAACATAAGGGTATCATGTACTATTTAGAAAGATTACCTTGAGGGTCTAGTTTATTTGGAAAATATTGAGATGTTCTATTTTAGTTAACAAGTATCCAAAAGACATGTGTCCCAAAAATGGAAGCTAAATTCTGAGCAAGTTTTGTCATATGACCAATACACATTAATCATCAGAATTCAAACAATAATATAAAACACTGGTTTATAATTTATGTCCCCAGATAGTATGTCCACAGACAGCAGCAAAACCTGTAAAGATAGAAATTAGCTCATGTTTTCCATTTCTTCCTGAAATTTAGCCAAATCTGAATGCAAAACAATCATACTTCATTCCTCTTTGAAAAAATCTATGCAATAGGAAATGAGAAGAGTGTCTTTGAAAATAAACTAATTATGGAATTGAATGAAATTTCATTATTCTAATTAAAGTCTATAATTCTAATTTAATACTTAGTAAATTATACTTTCATATCATTTCTATGAATATTTCTTTTTCTAATCACAATTTCCCTACTTTCTCTCCATATCTCACTTCATCTTCATAAAGGAAAATAGTAATTTCTACCCCTGGTCAGGAGGAGTATTCTGAATGAAAAGCAATTCCTATTTAGGATGTGTTCTGAAATAGAGCTCAGAAGTGGGGACATAGATTGGAAATAGAGAACAGATGTCAGAAGCTATGCATCAAATATTAAATCAAATGGAAATTTTAAAAATCAGATAGTCAAATTAAATGATGAGGTGATCAGTAGGAGTCAGTATATAAAACTAACTGGTTTGAGAAACCAGAAAAACTAAGCATCAAAGTCATGGAGTGAACAGGAAAGGAAGTATAGAAAGGAATTTGTAGAAAGGAAGTGGTCTACAAATGTTCCTGAAATGGATAAAAAATAACTCCAGTAAGCCAAACACAGGTTTGGTCAGGTTTGTATATCAGGAGTATCTGATAGAGACTGAAATGAAAGAGCAGCCATCCCTTTACACCAGAGGATATGAATGATGCATACTTTTAAAACTCTAGTTTTCAAATAGTAGCTGAAGTCTATCTGGTCTGTCCACAAGGTCCCTAGATGCAAATCTCCTAATAGCAGAGATAAACCTCTCTGAAGAGAAACATTTGGAAAATCAAAGTTTTCTCTCTGCCCCAATAATAATGAGTTGATAAGGAAGAGAAAATGAGGCCTTTGAGAAAATGAAAGCTAATTTCTAAAGATTGTCTAAATCAGATGAGATGATAATAGAATTGTACTGCTTTTCATCTTTAATTCATTTATAATGCTCTTGAATTTAAGTACAAAATTGTGTACTAGGTATCCAGAATCAATATTTTAAAATCAACTCAAAAAATAGAGTTAAATAAATCAATTTGGCTTGCATTTATAAATGGATAGTACTTTAATTTTAAGTCATTAGATCTAGAAAAACATTTCCAAAAGACATTTCAGAATAGTTTGATACATCAATAGCATTGCATTCTAAATCCCTAGTTCACACGGAGCCTTCTCCCTGGGATCTGGAATTCTCTGGACTAAGGGAACAAAGGCTGGGCCAGAGTCTATAGCCCTGCATCTGATTATTCCTTTCTTAATCTACCTAGCCCTACTTCTAAAGAGAAAAGTTTCTTCTTTTTTTAATAGACATGTGGTTAGTATAACTTGTTCCATACGCTTTCTCTGAATTTTCCCAAATACTTTCTTTACCTAGCAAGGTTCCAGGGGAAAAAACAAAAGAAAAGAAAGAATGAAAAGAGAGGTGTGTAAGTCAAGGTCACTAGCTCTAATTAAAGGGTGAACAGAAATTACTTATATTCAGAAGGCACATGGTATATAGTTGGAATGGTGGGCTCTGAACACATCAGGTTGAAAACCCACCGCTATCACTTCCACTTGGGTGACCTATCTTAAGTCATGGAAACACTTCTGCCTAAGTCACTTCTTTTTAAACTTATGGTTAATAATAATGCCTGATTCTTAGTATTACCGTGAAGATTAGACAAGAGGGCTGGCACTGAGGAAGCACTGAGTGAATGTTAGCAGGTATTGTTATTATTAGATCTCACATTAGTAATGTGGCCCATTCTTTGTTCCAATTTCCTTTACCTTCACATAAATATCACCCGTCTTCATTCCTACCTTCATAGGAATGCAAGCCTATCTAGTTGTTTAGATCAGTTAATCACAAATAATAAAAAATGAAATAGGTGCTTTTTCCTCAATGAGAAAAGTTTCAATATGTCCTAATTACCTAATATCATTAAGCCAAAGAAGCTGCAAATAAAATAATTAAGGGAAACAATTTATTGGGAGTTTTGTTGCTTAATGAACTCGGAGTCTTTGAACAGTGACTTATTAAGTTTTAAAACACCTTATCCTTTATAATTTTTAATTAAGCAATTAAGTACTTCAATATTTGAACTTCAATGTTTCTCTTTTTCTGTGATTTTTTAGTTCATTCTGTTTCTTTTATAAAATAATGAAATCTTTTCCAATAATTTAATGCGTTTTTGTTGCTATTTCATGCTAGGCTTTAAACATGAAGGAAAAATTAACACAATAGCAACACCCCACTGCTGCTCTGAGATGGCCCGATGAAACTAGAGAGTATCATGGGGCAGACTGTGAAAAGGATGGCTTTGCTCACACCCACAGAACTTCTATTTGTTAACTCCGCACAAAATTAAACCCCAACTTCACATTCAACTTCATATTACCATACCCACATTTATAATTAGATTCATGGCTAAAATATACATTTTAATGAGAGGTATCTGGTTTTGATTCCGTTTGGCAGGTCAGTGAATTCTAGTAACTTGGCAGACAAATGAGTGAGAGTTTATTTCAGGTAATGAGCAGTCAGTGTAAATGCTGAAACAGAGACTCAATGTGAAGTGAAAAAAACAGCATTCTTTTATATTCTAAGAAATATAGAGAAACAAGCATGTATGATACCTACTAGAGGAAATAATTCATGGTGATTGCTGTAGGTAAGATAATTTTAAGCCTGCACTTTGATAACTGCTTTTTTCTTATATACATTCATGGAAACTGAAAGAAGATGTGAATGTTGGATGTAAAAAAAAAAAGTTACTTTTGTGCATTTATGATTTTAAGTGTGGACCTTAAAGGTCACTTCTCTAATGTTGGCCTGTGAATGGTAAGATACCTCCTTATACAAAACACATGTGCTCACATATTTAATGTTAGGGTGAGATCCGTCAGCCACTCTTCAGGCATCCTGGCAACTAAAACAATATGACAGAAGGTAAACCTCTCAAATCATGTTTAAAGTAGGCTTCCATAAAGTCTTTTGGTCATACCATTTGTATAGTACCAATTGCATTGAAATGTCACTATTTTTTAAAAATTAACCTCTTCTCTGTAAGACCTTAAGTTCCTGGAAGACAAGGACTATGTTTTACAAACTCTTTTTCCTGCATGATGACTTTCTTGGGACCTGATACATAGAAGATTCTCCAGAAATATTTATGGAAATGAAAGCTGACAACAGTGTAGATGATGTAGACACAGGGTCAAATAGGCAATTGCCTCATTTAGTAAATGGGAGTCTGGAAGACTGGAAAAGTACTTAGCGATCATTTGAATAAGCTCCTTATTTCACTGATAAAGAACCCAGGAATTCAAAAATGTGATACTTGTTCAAAACCAGTTTAGGATAGTAAAGATCCAGTTGGCACTTCTGAATCCCAATTACACCAGGTCATGGAGGCAAAAATGGTGCCAGGGGGTCATTGTTCCAATGAGTATCTGACTTTTAAACCACAAAGGGAAAAACTGTGGGATACTTCTAAATTAAATCATGCCTGGCCATCAGAAGTCCAGTTTTGCAGAAGGCTGTGGGACATGAAGATTCTGCATGAAGAAAAAGGTAGTTTGCTTGCCTCTGATGAATATCTGTTCACCTATAGTACACAAAATCTTAAAGACATTGTAAATGCTAGTGTGGGTACTTACGCATTTAAGAGGAAGAATGGATAGCAAGAGAGTAGGCTTTGAATAAGAAAGTATTGCCAAAGAAGTATTAATTATATGAAAATATAAAAATACATATAGCATTCAGATATAAATTTTGACTTGCTAAAAAAAAGTTGAAAGGAAAACATTATCTTTACTAACTCGTTTTTTTTTTAATTTTTATGTATTTATTTGACAGAGATCACAAGTAGACAGAGAGGCAGGCAGAGAGAGGGGGGAAGCACACTCCCCACTGAGCAGAGAGCCCAATATGGGGCTCGATCCCAGGACCCTGGGATCATGACCCAAGCTGAAGACAGAGGCTTTGACCCACTGAGCCACCCAGGTACCCCTAGGTTATGTGTTTTATATTTTAAAACTTTCATATATATATATGAGATATATATCTCTCATATATATATATAATATATACATATAAAGATTGTATTTATTTATTAGAGAGAGAGAGCATGTGTGAGCAGGGGGTAGGGGGAGGAGGGGAGAGAGAATCTCAAGTAGATTCCCCATTGAATGCAGAGCCTGACGTGAGGCTCAATCTCATGATCCTGAGATCATGACCTGAGCCAAAATCAAGAGTTGAACCAAGTGAGTCACTCAGGTACCTCTCATATGTATGAATTTTGATCACTACATAGAAGATTATCTAAGCAAGCCTTTCTCTCATCTATTTAAACATAAGTTTAAATCAAAGCCAAAATCAAGAGTTGAACCAAGTGAGTCACTCAGGTACCTCTCATATGTATAAATTTTTTTTTTAAAGATTTTATTTATTTATTTGACAGACAGAGATCACAAGTAGGCAGAGAGGCAGGCAGAGAGAGAAGAGGAAGCAGGCTCCCTGCTGAGCAGATAGCCCAATGTGGGACTCGATCCCAGGACCCTGAGATCATGACCTGAGCCGAAGGCAGCGGCTTAACCCACTAAGCCACCCAGGCGCCCTAAATTTTGATCACTATATAGAAGATTATCTAAACAAGCCTTTCTCTCATCTATTTAAACATAAGTATATATTCATTTTTCATTTTTGTTTATTGAATCATAAAGCTTAGAAGAAACTTCCTAATCTCACCTCCCTTTTGATATGATAATCCTTTCTTCAGCACATCTGATATTTCCGTTTCTTCCAAGTAGCTTTTGATGTGGGGGCTGTTTTTTGAAAGGAATAGTTTTATTGTCAAAAAGTATTAAATAAAAATGTTACTGATAAATAATCCATTGTTCCCTACTGAATTCAAATCTATCTTCCTGTATTTTCTATTCAAGATAATTATAATGATTTTTTTTTTTAGATTTATTTGTCCTAAAAAAATCCATACTTCTAATGATCCTTAGATCCAACCGTATGGTGGGCCCCCATTAGAACATTCTACTTTCTTTGTATCTCTGTTAAAGTATGGTACAATCTTACCAACATAGAATAAGACTATTACCTCCATCCTTTAGATATCATATCCACGTTTAAAAATTTTCTTAACACTTTTAGGCATCTATATCATAGTGCTTATTTACACTGGGTATGTTTACTTAGGGTAAAGCCTTGTTTTACTAGTTACTTCAAGAATTGGATCACTTTATGGGTGACACTTCCTACTTATTTGAGAGGTCCCAGTGTAAATACTGAACAAAATTTACTTATTTTGATACGTCTGGGGATCCTTCCCAGTGTGCATTCACAGAAACAAGTTTGAGGGATGCATAATTCACAGAGACATTACCTCTTCACAGTGATGGAAGTTGATGGCCTAAATAGATGCATAACAGGAAAGGCTGGGATGCCCAGAGCTATCATTGGTGTTGTACAGTGTCATTGGTGTAGTGCAGTGGAAAACCGTCTTGAGTAGGGTTTAGAGGAAAGGTTTTGGAGTAGTCTTCCAGACACACAAATCCCAAGTCTCACATTTATACCTGTAGGACTTTGAACATATTCCAAACCAAGTTTCCCCATGATTTAATTTTGGATAATACCTACCTTGTTAAGGTATTCTTTAGGATGACATAGAGAGACACTACAGAGTAGTTGTTAGAAACAAAAACTTTACAATTAGAAAAGTTTGACTGAAATCTTGTCTTTACTATTAACTAGTTTCTTGACTTCAGCTAAGTTTTGGTTTCTTCTGTAAAATGAAGATAATCATAATGTCTCCTTCACCGTATAGAATTGGAGATTTAAAAACAACACTGTCACATAGTAAGTTTTCAGTTAATGTTGATTTTATAATGACCTCAAAAACATAATGTCTATATCAAAAAGATAATCAATAAATTATTCTTATTAATCAGTGTCTACCCCTATAATTGTCTATAACTTTTAGAGAAAGAATGCCTGACTCAACATGAGAAAACATGAGAAAAACATTTCATATAATGTTGGAAAATGTTCCAGAGTATCAGGTGACCCTTTAGGGAATTACCTTATAAAAATAGTGTAAATAAGCTAAAAAAAAAAAAAAAAGAGCTGAATTATTCGCAAAGTAATATGGAGACCATCCTGGAGTTATCTGAATTTCAATTTTGTCTTCTCCATTCAAATATAGGTGCCTTGAGAACAGGGTCAGGACTTCCACAAACCCAGCAAAACTACCTGAATATTAATGCAACAGGTAAATATAATTCTTTAAACTTCAAGTTTTTTTTCAAGTGTATAATGGTGTTAATAACAATAATTGCCTATTATCTAGGAGTATTGTCATATCCATAAGAGAACAGTTATAATAGCAGTAATATAAATTACATAACAACTTGTAAATACTGAAGTGCAATATGCTGACAGGTCATTATATCATTCTATGTTTAGGTACTGTGTGTGCATGAGAGAGAGAGAGAAAACTAGTATATATATTAGTTGGTCTTCTAGTGGATTTCTGGTGTCCCAGCATTTCCATGTCCTTAAATTGACTAAGTTAGTGGTCTAAACTGCTAGAAGACAGAATTGCTAGCAGACAGAATCCTGTAATTAACATAACCAGTGGGAGGGATCTTAATGGGGAAGGGTGTAATGAGCAGAGTACCAAACAGCAAAGGTACTCCATCAGCCTCAGCAAATGGTGTGGCTGTAAAAACTATTTTGAAATACAGCCAATCAGACCAATTGAAGTTTTAGCCCTATAAAATAAAGTTAATGTGCTTTCCTCAAAGGGGGTCTGTAAAGCTCTCGACTGTTGTAGAAGACTATACAGAAAGTATATAGGTGCAGTGTGCCCTAGGTGTGGAATAAATCAAAAATTTAGACAAACCAGAGTGACACGGAGAGTTCTACAGGGGGCAGAGGTAGCGTTCAGTCTTCTGACCCTGCAGATGATATGAAATGAAAATGTGACTTGCTGGAGTTCACTTCAAGATAAATATCAATGGAAATATGAGAAGCTCGTGAAAGCAGTTCTCCCACTTACGAATTTTGTTACAGGCACGCTTTATACAGATGGTAAATGCAGTAGAAAAGGAAGAACCTAGCTGGAAGACATGCTTTGCATCTCTCATGCAATCTTGCATGCATCTTGTCTGCATTTCGACAAAAACATGCATCTTGTCTGCATCTCCACAAAATTGGGATGATAAAAACAATATTGTTAGAAAAAATAAACAGAAAGAGATTATCAAAATATTCCTATACTGCAAAACACACAAAGAATGTAAGGAAGAAGACTTGTGTTTCCACTTAGCATATAGGAAGCCACATGACAATGTCACTTTCCCAACATCAAATAAAACCACAGTTTTTTTCAGTGCATCAGGAGCCCGAGGTCAATAGACAACCAGGGGTAGATATTCCAAATAGTTACAGCCCCTCTTAGAGAAAAGAGGGTGCACAAATTATTTAACCTTTGGTAGAACACCTAAGGAAGCGGTCACCATAAAAGTGGTTAAAAAAATGATATTTTAATATTTTTAAGTAAATATGTAGGCTACATGAGAATTTATTTCTTAGAAGCTTAAGCCATAGCGAAATCCTCATTTATTTGCTAGGCCTATGACGTGCTAAAATTAAAAACAAAAAGTATCAGGGACTGGATTCAGCATAGGAAACAGTAAACAAATTTGAAGTTAGATCTATAGAAAATATTTTTACTGAAGTACAGAGAAGAAAAAGAATTAAAAAAAAAATTCAGACCTTCCAGGAGATAGAAGATGTCAAAGGATCTAATATATGTGTAACTAGAATAACAGAAGAAGAAAAGAGAATGGAACAAAATAAATATTTGAAGAGATAATGGTCAACTTTCTCCCTAATTTAATGAAAGAAACCAACCAGAAACTCGGAGACCTTCAGGATAAATATAAATAAAACTATAATCAAACACATCATAGACAAACAGATGATAGTAGACTTTTCATCAGACATGATACAATCCAAAAGAAAATAGAACATGAACATTAAAGTACTGAAAGAAGAAAAGCAATCACCTCAGAATTCTATCCTGAGCAATAGTAACATTTAAAAATAAAAATGAATTAAGCACTTCCTTGGACAAAATGCTATAAGAAATGTTAAAGGAAGTTCTTCAAGCAAAAAGAAAATGGAACTGCATGGAACTGTAAATCTAAACACACACAGAGCAGCATCAACAACAGTAAATATAGTTAATATGAATTTTTAAACATTGTAAAAATCATTAAAAATAATTAACTGTACAAAACAAAAAAAGAAAAAAAATTGTGGGGCTCATAACAGGTAAAATTAAGATGCATGACAGTAATACCCTAAAGAATGAGAGGATAAAGAGGAAGGCTACTGCTGAAAGATTGTTACATTATGTATGAAGTGGAAAAACATTTGAGGAAGACTGTAGCAACATAATGATGCAAATTGTAAGCCTGTAGCAACAATGTAAATAATTAACAAGAGGTGTAAATTATAATCCAAAATAAGGCAGAATGAGAGGCAACAGGGAACAGATGAAACAAAACAAAATACTTTTTTTTTAAAGATTTTATTCGTTTATTCGACAGACAGAGACCACAAGTAGGCAGAAGCAGGCAGAGAGAAAGAGGAGGTAGCCGGCTGCCTGCGTAGCAGAGAACCCGATGTGGGGCTCGATCCCAGGACCCTGGGATCATGACCTGAGCTAAAGTCAGAGGCTTTAGCCACGCAGGTGCCCCTAAAACAAAATAATTTTAAAGACTGGGGTTTTAAATATATCAATAACTACATTAAACGCAAAGGTCAAAACACACCAGTTGAAATTTAGAGATTGTCAGAGTGTCAGTGGGATAGATTGACTAAAGGTGGAAGGAGGTAGGGAAGAGATACCCCAAGCCATCAGTAATCAAAAGAAAGCTCTAGTGAATTTATATCTGTCTAAATAATGTCAGAAAAAGTAAACTTCCAAACAAAGATTTTTGCCAAGGATACAGAGGTAAGTTACATAATGATAAAGGGATATAAAAGGCATAAACATGAAAGGCAAAAGCTGATAGAACTAAAAAGAAAAACAGAGAAATTTTAGACTTGGAGACATTGGCAATCTTTCCTCAGTAATTGGAAGAACAAGCAGACAAAAATCATTAAAAGTGTAGATTTGAACATTATCAGCCAAATTAGCTGAGATTTAGAATATTCCAGCCAATAATAATAGAATATACATTCTTTTTTCTTTTTTTTTTTTAAAGATTTTATTTATTTGTCAGAGAGAGCGAGCGAGAGCGAGCACAGGCAGACAGAGTGGCAGGCAGAGTCAGACGGAGAAGCAGGCTCCCTGCGGAGCAAGGAGCCCGATATGGGACTCGATCCCAGGACCTGAGCCGAAGGCAGCCGCTTAACCAACTGAGCCACCCAGGCGTCCCCTATACATTCTTTTAAAGTACACACGAACCCTCACCAAGGCCAACAATTATATTACTGGCGATTAGACAAATCTTGACAAATTCAGAGGACTTAAAATAATGCAAAATACGTTTCCTTAATAGAAAACAAACTAGCAGTCAATAACTAAAAAAAATGAAAATAAGCAAATATTTTGAAATTAACTGACATACATTCTAAAAAGTCAGTAGTCAAAATTTTAAAGAAAATTAGAAAATATTCTGAATTACATAAAACATGAAAACAAAGCATATCAGAATGTATAGGCTATAACTAGAGCAGTGCCTAGAGGAAAATATATTGTACTACATGCCTATGTTAGAAGAAAATAAGTATCTATATTCAATAATCTAATCATCCATATTAAGAAAATTGAAAATGATGAGCAAATTAAACACAAATTAGGAAAAAGGAAGAAAACAATACAAAGTAGCAATCATTAAAATAAAATGACCAAATTATGATTCTTTTAATAGATAAATAAAATTTATAGAATTTTAGAATGACTAATTTAAAAAAAAGACTGACAAAATAAAAATAAAAAGAATACCAGAGTTAAGAATCAAATAGGGGAACATCACCACAGATTGCACAAATATCAAAAGGAAAAAAGAAGTATAAATAACTTCAATAATTTCATGAAATGAATATATTATTTGGAAGATGAAAGCCAAGAGAGTACACTCAGGAAAATTAGTTACAATGATTAGTCCTATACTTATTAAAGAATTCGAAATTTTACTTAAAATCCTTCCCACGAAGGCATCTATTGGCACAGATATCCTCACTTGGAGAATTCTACCAAACATTTCAGTAGGAAATAATATAAATCTCACACAAACTCTTCCAGCAAATAGATGAAGGTTGTTAGTGACTGATTGTCTATGTCCCTGAAAAATTCGTGTATTGAAACTCTAACCCCCAATGTGATGTTATTTGAAGGTGGAGCCTTTGGGAGGTGATTGGGTCATGAAAGTAGAGCCCTCATGAATGAAATATTGTCTTTATCAGGGAGCTTCCAGAGAGCTTTCTCACTCTTCCTGTCATGGGAGGACACGTTATGAAGACAATTTAGGGGCGCCTGGGTGGCTCAGTGGGTTAAAGCCGCTGCCTTCAGCTCAGGCCATGATCTCAGGGTCCTGGGATCAAGCCCTGCATCGGGCTCTCTGCTCAGTGGGGAGCCTGCTTCCCTTCCTCCTCTCTCTGCCTGCCTCTCTGCCTGCTTGTGATCTCTGTCAAATAAATAAATAAATAAATAAATCTTAAAAAAAAAAGAAGACCACAATTTAGGAACCAGAAATTAGGTACCCACCAGACACCAAATCTGCAGACCCCTTAATCTTGGATTTTCCAGAACATGGAAACTAATGTTTGCTGGTTAAGCCACCTAGTCTACGATTATTTGTGTTACAGCAGTCTGAATGGACTAAGGCAGCATGTAGTTCTTCCCAATCATTTTATGAGAATTGTTACCAAACTTGAAAAATATATTTTAAAAAGATAAAGGACATATACCCCTCATCAATAAAGATCCTTAAAAAGTAGTATCACATCAAATCCAGAAAAGGATAATATGTCATGACCAAGTAGAATCAAGGTTATAATTCACTAGGGAGTAAGGGGTTGAAGGTGGATAAAACTGGTAAAGCAGGTCAAAGGGTCAAGAGGTACAAACTTCTAGTTATAAAATAAATAAGTTATGGGGATGTAATATACAGCAGGGGACTATAGTTAATAGTACTGTACTGCATATTTGGAAGTTGCCAAGAAAGTAACTCTTGAAAATCTCATCAAAACAAAAAAATTGTGATTTTGTGTGGAGATCAATAATAACTATTGTGATCATTTCATACTGTACACAAATATCAAATCATTACATTGCACACTTGAAACTAATATATGTCAATTATACCTCAATAAAAAAACTAAACAGGAATAAATATAACAAAATATGTGCAAGATTTATATGCTTTTAAAAATTAAAAAATTGCCAGGGGAAATTAAAGCTCTACATAAAAGGGATCAGAATGATTTCTTAGAACACAAAAAGCATGATCAATTAAAAATGCTTAATTGGACTTTATCAAATTAAAAATACCTACTCTGTGGGAGAAAATGTCATGACAATGAAAAGAAAAGTCACAGAGTGAAAAAAATTGCGAAACAAATCTTATAAAATTCTTGTGTCCAGATAGCTCAAGAACTCTTACAACTGAATATTAAGCAAAAGATTTGAACATTCAGGAATATACAAATAGGAAATAAGTACATGAAAAGATTCTCAGCAGCATTAGTCATTAAGAAAATACAAATGAAAACCCAGTGAGATACCAGGATGCATTTATTACAATGGCTTAATTTTTGAAAATGGTAATGAATATCGGATGGTAGCAAGGGTGCTGAGCAAATGCAACTCTCACACATATCTCGTAAGAATGAAAACGATAAAAATATATGTTTATAAAAAATAAAAAAATTAAAAAAAAAAAAGAATGAAAACGATAGAACCACTTTGGAAATCAGGTTCACTATTTCCTATGAAGTTAAACATACACTCCCAACATGATTTAGGAATCCAGTATCTGTATTTGTCCAGGTTGTCCAGGTGAAATGAAAACATAAATATCAACAACTCAAGGACTTCTACATTAATGTTTACGGCAACTTTATTCATAATCACCCCAAAGTGGAAACTACCCAAATTTTCACCAGCTCATGAATGAATAAGTAAATTGTGGTACACCCAATCCAATAGCACACACTCTTGTTAAGAAGAAAAATGTGTTGATACATTTAGCAGCATGGATAAATCACAGAAGCTTTATTCTAACTGAAATAAGCCAGACACCAATGACTACACACTGTATAATTTCCTACAGCCTTCTCGAAAAGGCAAAATTACAGGGACAGAATCAAATCGGTGGTGACCAGGACCTGGAGGTTGGGTATCAGTATGACTGTAAAGAGACAGAAAGGAAATTTGGTGGGGGTCATATAGACAAAGTCTATATCTTGATTTTAGTGGAGGTTACATAATGTTTACATTTGTCAAAACTCCTAAAACTGCACATTTTAAAAGGTCAGATTTTGTGTGTATAAATCGCATCTCAATAAACTCGACTTGCAAAAAATGTTAAGAAGTATCAGGTTTTAATTCAGGTAAATCGAGGCTTTTGCAGTCACGCTGCTCTTCACAAAGGAACTCATTTTGAATGTCTTTTAAGACAGTTTTGAGGTTAAATAATGTGCTGCTTCTTTCATCTACCCCCATTCAATCCCTTTTCCATTTGGGTTTGACTGAAGGTAAACAAAACAGGAGATTATACTGAGAAAGCAGAGTGAAATTCTGGTGTTTATTTCTTAAGTTCCCTCCCCTGTAGTTTGCTCCTGACTGGCTGTGTCCCTTGAGGAAAGGTCACATTTCTACCAAACAACTTTGTCTACCCATATCTGTCTACTTACCTTTAAGCCTTCAAGACTAGGGATACCTGCTGTTATTGGTTCTGTGTACTCTGCTATCGTCTTTGATTCCTCTACACCTTGCCCACATTAAATTCTCCTCAAAGTATTCCATTTCAACATGCCATCCCTTTACTGTCACAATCCTGACGGATACAGAGGTGAGGTTCAACTCCTGATTCCATCATTTTGTAGCTGTGAGCCCTTGGGCTATGCATTTCACATATTTGAGCGTTAGTTTCTTTTGTCTGTTAAATATGAATAGTAATACCTCTTTGGCAAGGTTTTTATACAAATTAAATAATGATACACTAGCTGAAATTTTTTCATTAATATTTTCTCCCTTTCTCATCTTAGTCTTTCCCCTCTATCCCTGGATGCATATTCTCTTTCAGTTTCTTCATATGCTCCTGTTTCTATGCTGTCTTTCAAGGTAACAGAATTTCCCTATCATGTATAAATTTATAAGCAATTTACATAGGGATATATAATGTGCAGAACCCTGTATGAATGGCTTAAATGTACCATGGTTATGTTCCTGGAATAAACTTGCTATTTCTACTACTGCAGAACAGTTAAGTCAAACTTTTGAATTAGGTCAACAAAATCCACAAATAGGGTGGAATCTTTGGACTGTCTAAGCAGGGACAGATCTGGAATAAATCAGCCGCAGATATCACTTGTCAGCAAGCTGAGAGAGGCATTTCAAATAAGGGTAGAAGGTACGTCAAGAATATTGGCTTCTTGTAGCATTATGATGCATCCGTTAAATCTATACTGAGAGTTTTCCATCATGTGGATTCAAGCTCACATAATCGTTTTATGGCAGTAATGTTTAAACAAGGGTCCACAATTAGGCTGTATTTTTATCTTGACTTGTGAACTATCACTGCCAACTACTCAAATTTCAAGCTTGTTGAGACATATGTTATCCCTGGAAACCCTTCAAAAAAAAAAAAAGTATTTTACTGTCCCACCAATTCAGTGTGCTCTGGTCAGTTCCCCATCTAGATCCAAATTAACCATGTAATAGTTTCTACACCGGTGACTAGTATTTTAAATGGCTTTTAAAGCAAAACCAAAAAGAGCAATTTTATTTCTATTTGCACAAAACATAATCTGGCTTGGATTCCTTTTCTAGCTTTTTAAAAAGTGAGACAGGATGAAGCTGCGGAACAAGCACTGGATATGGAATTAAGATATGTATTTGAAATCTGGTTCTACTACTAGTTCCTAGCTGTGGCCTTATAAAGTCACTTAATGTATCTAGCCTCAGTTTCCTTTTCTGTCAGATGGAGACCTAGCATTGAATCAAATATGATAATAATGATCTAACAGCATAATACCTCTAGGACTTAATAACTTATCTTTTTACAATCTGTGTGGGTAAGGTTGCAAATGTGCTTAGTAGGAAATGGGAAAGTAGAAAACTTTCAGACAGAGGCAGGAATGTTTTGGTGAAAAGGAAATTAAAATACTGGAGAGCTGGGAAAGATAAGAATGATTACAACATCTGCATTTATAGCCCACATGTCACAGTTCAGTATTTATAGGTTTGTTAGTGACAACCTTCCCAGTATAGCAATGTTAATTCTGAAGTCGCTGTCAGTTTCACTGACACAGCACTGTGCACCTGACCGAGGCTGAAACCACTCACCATTTCCATAGATGATCATTGCACTTAAAAGTCCAAAAAATACACCAGTAAATCAGTTTGGGTTTCTGATTATAATCTCCCTAAATCTTACTTTGAAATACCCTAGTGAGTTTCTTTCTGACAAATCCGAGTGCATTTTTGGTTCCCAAATATGATTTGTAATTATCCAAGCTAGACTAAAACCTCAGGGAGAAGTGATGTGTCTAGGGCTGAACACGATAATAAATGTATACTTAAATTTTCCAGAACCCAAGATCCTGTGCTACTTAGATACCGTGATCAAAGCAATAGATAAAATAAATATGGAGAAGAGTAGGAGAGGGAAAGGGAAAGACTGAGAGAAATAAAATAAGAGAGTGGGGGAGAGATTGAAGAGAGGCTTGGGAAAATGTTCAGTGGAAAATCTAGAAATGATGTAAGAGAAAGCAAAGGCAGGGATTGGAGTAAGGGGTGTATAACTGAAACTATAAAAACTCAGAGAAAGCTCACCATCAGGGCTGAGTTTGGGAGAAACTGCACAGAGAGGATTTAAAGTTAGAATCTCCTGATTTTTCACAAGGTAAGTTAAATTTAAAAGCTATGAGAAAAATTTAAGGTTTTTTTTTTCTTTGAGCTAGTTTTTTTTTTTTTATTTTCACATACTTCTTAAATGTTTTGATTATATCTTGATTTTGAATGTTTTTGGTAATATTTCCCTCTCTAAAATGAGTAGAAAATCTAAGAAGATAATTTTTAATACAAAATTAAGGAGGAGCTAATTGTTCAGACATTTGTTATTTATTAGATTATTCATTGCTTTTCTTTACCATTTCAAAACAAAAAGAAGGACAACTCAAGATAATGATTCTCTATATATGCTAATAGTCTTAAGTTTTCTTTCATTGAAGATGTCCAATTTAGTAAATGTTTAAATGTATAAAAGTGGTCTACTTTTAAAAGCCTAGGTAGAAAAGAAAGGTTTCTCTCATCTTTATTTCTATCAAAGTTGGAGCTTAAGATATAGCCCTAAATTAATCAAATTATAAAGTCAATATTCTATATTCTTCAAACCTAAAGTATCCTCTGTTTTTCTTCTTGTGAAACTCAAATACACAAGCATGATAGTAATAACAGTTTAGAGTGGACTGAAATCATGTCTACCCTTTTGTATTTGAAGTGCTTTTGCTATTGAATGATTGAATTGAGAGTTAATCTGACACATATATTTGAGCTGTGTTTAACAACAAATTTAAAACTTTATTTCAAGTTTTGATCTGTGGGATTAGTGTATACTCAATTAATTCAGTTTTGCCAATGCAAAATATTGTTCCTTCAAATTACAATGATAGACTATAGGTTTAGGAATGTGGTAATTATTTGTTTCTAAGTTACCTTTCTAGAAGTTAAATAATTTTAACAATAATTTATGATGATTTTAATGCCCATATAAGCTACAAATCGAGAGGTCTCCCCAAAAACTTCAGGCACAGTGTGTGTCATTTTACTGTAATACTACTCTTTATCACTCTTATGGAATTTTTCTAAAGAAACTCTCCCGAGGTTATGAATTCAAGTCTCCTCTTTGTAAGTGAATTGCACTTTGGTATCATTCAATAAGGCATTTGAAGTTGACATTTTTTTCTCCCCTTTTTTTCTTAGAGTTTTGAAGTGATTCCTATATAACAAATCATGGGTAGTAGAGAAGCAGATATATTTAGCAGACTAGATTTAGGGTCCTCAGAAATATAATTTTAACTTCTTATTCAAATACTTTCAATGACTTGAACTTTTGATTAATAAAATTAGATTAATTGAACTTGTCCCAAAGGAATAGAACTCAAAGTAAGCAGTACCAAAACACTGTCCCAACTTTGTCACTATGTGGTTTATAACTTCAGGCAAGACTTAAGCCCAGAGCTGGGCTCAATAATATCCTGTTAACTAAGGAAAGAGACAAAAGAGCTGGAAGTACCAGGGCTATTGAGTGGGAGAATGACCAAGGGAAGCTCCCACATCATCCTGTTTTCCTATAATAGAGAATGAAGCCTCAGTTTCACAGTATCTTGGGCTTCATCTTTACATACCACTCAATTTAATCTTCTTGCCTGTATTTCATCTACTGGCATCTCTACCTACTGGACAACTTGTGCTTCGAGACTCTGCTGGCCTCAGAGGAACATAGTTTTGGGGTTAGGAAACAGACTTCTAATCCCAGTCCTGACTTCAGCACCTTTGACTCAGCCTTCCCAGTGCTTCTTTTCCCCTGGATACTGGGAGGTAATAAAGGTGAGCCCTAAGTTCTTTCTTAGCCCTGGATACCTCTCTACATAGGCCAACTTCTCTGTAGCTGAGTTCTCTCTCCTTTGGAGGTCTCTTTTAACTGAGCCTTCCCTCTTCTTTTGCCAGATAGTTGTCAGGGTACCTCTCTGAAGCAGTAGTTAGCATCACCTGCCAGTAATTGCCCAGTGCCTTGGTGGGCTTGAACTGGCTATCGCCCAGCCTTACCCTTTTCAGTGTCTCAACAACTCAGTTCTCCACAGGATGCTGCTCCCACAGGAAGAGTTCCTCCACTAAGCTTCACCATGCTCCCTCCTCTTTTTTGTCCATCTTAAATCTTACCTTCATCTCTTCCCTCTTGGCCAACTTAACTGCCTCTGAGCCTTGCTCTCTCATTGTTGAGAGTGTTAAATTCAACAGTTTCCAAAGAGCATCCCCTCCCTTCTGAAATTCTATGTTCCCATGACACATAAGGCTGTAACCATGTAGAAAAGCCACTTTTATTTCTTTTTATTTTTAAAATTTTTTTTTTACATTTATTTGACAGAGAGAGTGCACAAGCAGGGAAGTGGCAGACAGATGGGAGAGGGAGAAGCAGGCTCCCCGCTGAGCAAGGCACTCAATGTGGGGCTCTATTCCAGGACCTTGGGATCATGAACTAAGCAGGAGGCAGACATTTAACCAATGGAGCACCCAGTTGTCCTTAAAAAAATGAACTTTTAAAATATCATCCATGCAACTAATGGCAACCTGGCTGTTGACCTACCAAGTCAGAACTGTGGTTCCCATGGGACCACTTTGGTGGTTGCATTTCCCTGTGAATGCTGACTTGTCTATCTACACCAGAGCTCTAGGAGGCATGCTCTCTTCCTCTGTCTTCTCTGTGGTCCATTCCTTCCCAGCTCTTCCCTGCGAAGTCTGGTTCCAATGATAAGATCCTTCATTCCCATAATATCCATAATGGGTTTGCTTTCATGACACAGATAACTATGCTATAATATCAATATCACAAAAACCACAAAAATCATCATCTTAACAACATAGAATTTTTTTAAAAAGTCAATAAAGATTTCTTATGAACTATAAAACAAAAATATGTATCATATAAAATTATATTAAAATTCAATTAAAAATTTACTTTTGTTACTGTAATTAGAAATTGAATAATTATGTTTTGAGTATAACTGAGTTAATTCCCTTTGTTTTCTTCTCGTTATGATATTCTGTTGTATGCTAATATTTTCACAGATACATTTCATTAAAATATTATTGCTGAAATTAATGATAATGCATAATATTCTGTAACACCAAATGATGGAATGGTTGTCATTTATAACGCTGGTGAAATTTCTTCCCTCATTCAGTATTACTTTGTTAAAAATTTATTTTCTACCATCTTGTCGTAATTCTAGATTTCAAGTAACTTTGTTTCTTAAAATGAACAAGGATAAAGAAAATATTTTTCATAACAAAAAAGTAGCATGGACATATTTTGTTAAGTGGCCAGATTTAGAAGGCAATATCAAGATAATGATAGCTATTATTTTTACATAATTAATCTGTGCTAGTCACTTGTACTATTTGTAATCCTTATAATAAAACCACAGAGTAAATCTGTGCCCCATTTTCCTGATGAAAATATTAAGATAGAGAAGCTAAGTAGCATGCCCAGTCAAGAATCATAACCATATCTATGTAACTTAAGGACCGACCTCTTTCTACTAATTGACTTCATTGTGTTAGAAAGTATATATATAGGACGCCTGAGTAGCTGTCAGTTGAATGTGTATCCTCAGCTCAGGTCATGATCCCCGCCCTGGGATCCAGTCTAGCCTCAGGCTGCCTCCTCAGTGGGGAGTCCACTGCTCAGTGGGGAGTCCCCTTCTCCTTCTGCCTACCCCCTGCCCCGCTTTGTGCACTCTCTCCTTCTGACAAATAAATAAATAAAATATTTAAAAAAAAGAAAGTGTACACGCTGGACAAGGAATTAGGATACCAGTATTCTAAAGTAACTACCAGTATTCTAAAGTAACTCAGCTTATCTTATTACATCTATTTTAAAAAGTACAATTTTTCATATAGATCAAGCATGATTGATGTGGTGATGAAAGGAGATAAATTAATTTCAAAATAATAAAGTGCTATGCAAATGTTTAAAAATGGTTACTTACAACAATTGTGCTAGAAAGAAATGGAAACATTCGAGGAAGAGTCCGGTGTTGCAGGAAGAAATTCCAGGGCAGAGCTCGCAGTCCAGGGGTCTCTACTTTGACAAGGCTGGGAGCAGCTAGAAGGCAGGGAGGGTGTCTTACTCACTTTTATATTTCTGGAGCTTGATATATAGTATATACCTAATAAGTGCATCCTTTGGAATATGGTAATAATTATATTTTTGCCCTTCATGTACATTTTAGACAGTATTTTTTAATTGATTATATTGGTTAGTTTGATGTAATTAAATTGTTAGTTAATATTTTAATTAAATATTATACATAGGTACAAAATGGGGTAAAAGGTAAAAGAGGTGGTAATGTTCCACAATATCCTGAGGCTCATGTGTGCCATCTTTAATCACATTTATCCGTTGAAAGTCTTTTCATGACAGATAAAAAATTCCCCATGTATCAAATGACCAAGCAGCACGTTTATGTACAACTCTACCAGATCATCCATAATTTTAACGACTCTTGTTTTTCTCATTATAAAGCATTAGAATTAAACCACAAATCCCCTTAGCAGAATTGTATATAATCACACACTAAAATTTTTTTCTATTTCCGGTGCAATCATTTTATTTCAAGAAACTTGCATTAATTCAGGGATCTAAGCACAAATTAAGTTTTGATAAGGAGAAATCTTAAACACAGCTGGGAAAATTATTGGAGAATATTGATTCACGTCCCTTTTGTTAGAATGAGAATCTGAGATGTGAAACATTAATGGACTTACTGGACTTACTGGAATTCTGGCATGAACTTCACCACATATTACTGTGATTGTGCAATTTGGGCAAATTTCTTCCCTTATCCAAGCCTTAGTTTCCATATTAATAAAGCTGGAATGTTAATATCTGCTCTGCATTCCTATTTACCTCCCACATGAAGCTACTTCATTCATTCATTCATTCAGCACATCATGTTGAATCTAAATACCTTGTTAAATATATTTACGTGAGCTTTTTAGTGATGCAATCTTCCTTCCTTTAAAGTGTCATTATAGATTTCCTTCTTAAATTTTTGCAAGAAAGAGATTAGTAGTATGATTAAGAATTCTAACTAAGCAAAAAAGAAATTTAACAACAGAATTCTGAAATTTTCGAAGGTTATAGTGTCAAAAAAACAAAAGGATGAAAAGGGTGCCAAATAGAGTAAAATCAATTAACACATGTATAGTAGTAAGTAAATTGTCATTCTTCTTGATTCACAGCATTCAGAGAAAGTCCTTTTAAAATGCAGGTGCCTGCCACATGAAGAACACGTCATTCATAAACATTTTACTTTATAAGTAAAATTTACTTTATAAGCAGTTTGTTTTGGAGATGGAAAAATATTTTAGACTTTTACAAATCGTTTATACTTGAAGGAGCATGAAACTGAGAATCTGAAAACGTAAGTTGCTTTTCTGGCTCTTCTAACCGGCTCTGTGATTTTGGAAAACTTACTATTGGTGACTGAAAAGCAATGAAAAATGAGAAAGAACATGTTCCTAATATTTTAATTAAAAACGAACAAACAAAAAAGGAAATGTTAAACTGCTGTCTCAATTTGCGTCTTTCTTTCAGGATCATACTGGAAACAGAAAGCAAAATACCCACCACACAATTTACTGAAAATAACAAATTTTACAGAAAGAATTTTAAATAAACTTCTCAGCAACATGAGCATTTTTCTCTGAAATATATTTGTGAGGATGATATAGATTATATATGTTTATACTATTTCATTCATTCATACTAATTCAAATTGTTTTGGGGCAAAAATCCTTAGTGATTTTAAGTCTTTTATTTATGAGGATTCAAAAGCAATTCCCCACTCCTAAAGTTCTAAGTGCCACAGCTACACTGGGTTCTCTTGTTTGTGGGGCTAAATTGGCCAGAGGCAGGGGAATTGAAGCTACAGGAAGGAAGAGACCTCCAGCTCATCTGGTCTGAGTCTCTGCCTTCCAGCTAACAAGTGTCTCAAACACCTGGCTATTCCACTCTTCAAAGAAAACTAGTAGCAGCCTTCTTAACATTCTGTTCAAATATCGCCACTCATTGAAATACCAGAATTATCTGTATTATGTCAAACTGTAAAATGGCTCTTGGTTGTTTAACATAAATGTTGCACCTCTGGATTGTTTAAAATAAGTGTTGCAGGTTGTCTTTATGAATGCTCCCAAATTTTCAGTTCCCTATTGGGTTGTTGAGTACAAGCTTTATGTTCCCTGGAAGGATTTGGCTTCAAAGATCTACCTTCAGCCTAATTATAACCCTCTTGATACCCTATAATTAATTTTTTCACATTATCTTATAGTTTGCAAAGCTATTCATGGACAATTTAAAATTCCCATTGAAAATTTTTTACCTATCATAAAATAAGAATAAAAGTGATAAGGGTTTTTTAAATAAATAATTATATCTTTATACATTTTCAGTAAATAATATTAAATATACGATTAAAGGCACTTATTGCTGTATGTGACAATCCTAAAAACCACCTCTGTAACATTTATGCTATTTGTAATTTAATTAAATAATTTTCAATTAACTGAAATTGAAATATGAATTCATAAAGTGAGTTTTATTAGATAATTTTGACAATTTAAGCATCTTGTTCAGGGTCACCAAACCAATATATAACACAACAAAGACACCTCTCTCTATCCTTCAAATCTAATTCTGAGCTTTTTCCTCATCATCACAGAAATATTTTTCTGATGTTATTGAATACTTATTTATTGACTGAAAGAGTTATATTTTTAAAAATACTCAGCATAATGACTTAAGCATGATTAAAAAAAAACACTTAAGCGTTTGAAAGTACATTAGATGTATCATATTTCATCCATTCTGATGCACATTTTAACATCTCAGAAATTGGAATGAGTCTTACACTTGATAGCATGTCATAATATAATTCACAGCATTTTTTTTCCTCCTAAAATACATGCATAAAATGGGATTTTTTTTTTTTTTTACTATAAATGACATTTAAAATGAAAACTTTGGAGGCCCTCCCCCTTTCCAGCTGGAAATACTTTAAATTCAAGAGGAACATGTTCATGTCGAAGCCTAGAGACAATCTTATGCATAGACTGGCTGATTTGAGGGACAGAAGAAAGGCCTTTCTAGATAAAGCTGCACCAACTGTTATCATTATGTATAATGTCTGCATTTACACCAGAAAAGAGCCAGATACACCAACAGACTTTTAAAAAGTTGGAAGCAACATTAGAAGTCATTTAGACCAAGCACATTTCACTCAGCCTAGAAAGGAAAGGGTTTGCCTAAGCGATATGGTCAAGTCAAGGCAGAGCCTGAGTCTCTCCAGACCTGGAGCAGGTCTTTCTATTGACAGTGAGCCACAAGAACTTTGTGTTAAGCATTGTCCCTATTAGGTCCTCTTTTGAAATTAACAACAACAACAAAAAAAAGTCACTCTGTTATCTACTCTTCCTGAAGCTTTCCTTTGTTAATAAGAAGACCTGGGTGACTTATGGAGCTTGGTGCCGGGCACACTGAACTTACTGTTTTATAGATTTACTCAGAGCCAAGCTGACACCGATTGCTTAGATACCCACCATCATTTTCTAAGAAGACAGTGAGTAGTGTGTGTGTGGAGGGGGTGGGGGCAAGGCACATAGGGTCATTTCATAGTGTCGGAACAGGGACACTTTACATGTCCTATTAAATCACACTTAAAAAATATAAAGTTTTAATTACTCTGTAAGTCTTTTATCCTTTATCTTTAAGCCCTTTATTTTTAGTTTTTTGTTGAAAAAAGGGTGCAGTAAAGTCTATTTTGAGTATTTCCAATCAAGTAACTAGGGTAAATTTAAAAATCCCAAAAGTTACTGGAGTAAACTAAAAATTCCCAAACTCAGTACTCTTGAGACTTTCTAATAGATCTACCATCCATTAGTCAGACAATAATGACAAGGTCTCAGATTGAAGGGAAATCTTCTAAATCACCAGAGGAGTTTGTGTTTTTTCAACACCAACCTTCAAGACAGATAGTTTAAAAGTGTGTTTAAAAATGTAAACCTGGTGATTCACACACCTGTACCCCTGGGGATAAAAATATATGTTTATAAAAAATAAAAAATTAATTTAAAAAAATAATAAAATTTTAAAAATTGCATGCAATCGGATATTGGCTCACACTCTTTCTCTTTTCAGTTTAACTTCTTACTCTATCACCTCCTCTCATTCCTGTTTGCTCTCTCTTTTAGATCTGTAGTTCTTGATCTTTTCTTTCTTTTCTGCCCATGAGAGATTTCTTTTAGTAAGAACAATGACTCATTACCTCATTGATTCTTTTTTTTTTTTAATATTTATTTATTTATTTGACAGACAGAGATCACAAAGAGGCAGAGAGGCAAGCAGAGAGAGAGGAGGAAGCAGGCTCCCTGTTGAGCAGAGAGTCCGATGTGGGGCTCGATCCCAGGACCCTGGGATCATGAACTGAGCGGGAGGTGGAGGCTTTAACCCACTGAGCCACCCAGGCGCCCCTACCTCACTGATTCTTAACAATGCAAACATCTTTCCTCATTTTAACAGAATTCTCATTTAATTCTAGAATAAATATAATTAAATAATTTCTTTGCTACTGTACTTTCAGAGCGTTTAATATGCCAGTATGCATGTTCAATGTTCCTCTAAGGGGTATACAATATGCGTTGCTTCCAAAACTTAAATGACAAAACTTCTCACGCACACACACACACACGCACACACACACCAACAACCTTGCTCTCCTCACTGCCATTCCAGCTAGAGTTTGGAGGATCCCTTTGGGTTATAATTCTGACATGTGGAAAGGTCTTTAAAACAAAGGTTAAGAAGTTACACAACGTGAATATTTGAATTATTCAGCAATATTATTTAAAAAGTGAAAATGCAAGAACATAGTAAACCAGTTGGCTAACAACAAGTAGAAGAAGTGCCTAATTCTGTAAGGCAGATTCCATGCCCACTGTCTCTGTTGAAGCTCCTCACTAGCCAGAGGAATATTATTCAAAAATCACTCAATCCAAATTACTGATGTCCTGAAAACTTTGCAAACATCGTCACTCTGGTGTATTCCTATAATGAACATCCTTCAGTGTTCTTTCTGTGATTTGGAGTGTACATGGGGCCAACTAGATTTTAAATCATAGGCTATATTTATCCAGTATCAACAAAATAGGGAAATGGAGCTGAACCTACTCTTTCCCTTCCCTCCCTATAATTTCCTCTGTTTCTAATTTTGCGGCAATCAAGTTTCAACGAGTTAATCAAATGTCTTTTGTGTGGCAGGTGCCAGGGTGTTTGTTTTCATTAGTGTACCAACTGCCATATTTAGGAACTTGGCCTTTTGGTTAACTGGCTACAGGCATGGGTTTAAACCATTAAATGTGTGTATTTAAACTCGGCACTTATTTTTACATCCCCCTATCCAAATAATCAGGATGTGGTTATCTGTAAGATGATACATTACAACTTTTTTCCTGTATACACCCAAGCACAAAAATATATGCCTCAAACATAATCATCAATATTATAAATGTCCATCATCCTGTGCCATTTATAATATTGAAGAAATGAAGAGAAACCTGGTTTGTGAAACATACATAAAAATAGTTAAAGGAAATCCGCATGGCAAGGCTTATAAAACTGGGCAGTTTTACACTTTGTAAACTGTTTTCAACGTGATAAAAAAAATTGAGGGAGGAAAACATCACAATTGTACTTTATCTTTGAATGAAAGAGCTATTTTTAAGAAATAAAGATATGCCAGAAATATGAAATCATTTTAAAAATAATTAAAGTTTTGATAGATCTTCCTTTACATTGAAGAAAGTTAAAGAGACATCAGCATAATCAGAAGGGAAAAAAATATAATTCTGTGACACATGTTCTAAAGAATAGGTAATGCACTTTTTGTTCATCTTTTTACCAGATAACTGTTGTATTCTTTCTTGTTATTTTTCTACTCTCTCAATATAGAGTCATCTACATGATTTATTACTTTTTGATACTTATAAGAATACTCAGCTCATTTATCAATTTGTCTGAAAGAGAACAGAGAATTTACTGCACCCTTCTAGAAAGGGTGGCATATAGAGAAGTAACTAGTGATTGACATTACAAGAGCCCAAAATATTTATTGGTGGCATACTGAAGAACTAAGTTTAGACAACATAACATGAAAACTGAAATTATATTTGATAAATGTTATCAACATCGCTAAAATACATTTTTATTTTAAACTTTAATAGAGACCGTTCACACAGATGCAACCCTGTCTATAAGAAAACACTTATTTGTCTATATTCTAGCAGATAGTCTTTATTGCTACAATGTTACAACATTTTACAATTTTACAACAATTTTTGTTTACAACAAATTTACAATGTTACAACATTTTATTGCCAAATCTACAATGAGATTTCACAGTAACAGAATTATAAGGAAGTCATAAAAAAATCTTGGGTCACACCAAAGCAAATGTAGTTACTAAAGAAATACTTAGTAATACCTCATCAGTGTTCTTTCACTTAAAATGATAAATATATTACAAGCTAAATAAGTTTACACAAATCAGTAGAATCCTATCAAAGTTCTTTGGAGGTGAGAATTACTCTTTGCTTCATGAATACTAAAAACAAAGCTCAGTTAGATGAAGTATCGCACATCCAATACCACTAATACTAAAGCCACAAGGAGACTCAAATCCAGTTCCTCAGATCCATCTAAGCAGCCCATCCTTTTTGATCCCAGCAGCTTTCCAAATGACTTTTTTTTTGGAAATAAAAGTTTCCTGAAACTTCTAATTCATAATGTATGACCTGGTTGGCAGGTTGTGGGGGGAGACTTTTTCCATACCATGTACCAAGTGGTGACGTCAAGCCTATTGTATTGTAACCCACAGCCTGAGATCTTCCCTAAACAGGGCAACGCCTCCCCTTTCCAGCAGTCAAACTGGCATCTAGCAGACCCAATACAGACCATAGATTCACTTTAATTATCTATATAGTGATTTTTAATATAAAAAATCATAAATGTATGGATTACATATCTTTGTGATTAGTACACGGAAGTAACAAATGTGTTATTTAGACATAACTGCTTTAAAATATATCTATAGATTTATATCTATCTATCATCTATCTATCTATATCTATAGAGATATAGATAGATATCTATAGATAGAGATATAGATATATCTATAGATATAGATCTATAGATATAGATATAGATATCTGGGCCACCCAGGTGCCCCGGGACTTAGTTTTTATCTATCTAACTATCATCTATCGATAGATAGATAGAGATATAGGTAAAGATATATATATAGCTCCATAAAAACATGTAAGAGTTCCTTTGGAGTATATATCAAGAAGTAAAATAAATAGGTTATAAGTAGAACATTATTATTTTCAACTTTTCTGGATATTGTCTAATTTTTTCCAAATGATTGCATTCATTTCCAACCCCACCAGCATCACTTGTGTTTTTCTGTTTCCAAACACCATTTTAACATTCACAACGTTCACTTTGAATTTTTGCCAATCCGATGTATGTCTCTCTTTTTTTGCATTAAATAATTGTATGTGATTTTGGATGATGTCTTTTTGGATGCTTATTTTTCCATGAGGTTATTTTCTTTTCCATGAAAAACCTATTCATAACTTTGTCCTGTTTTTAATTAATCGTTAATTCACTCTTATTTTTAAAATTGTATATATCAGTTTTTAAGTATTTCAAATGGTAATCTCTCATTTATATATTATGTTGAAAATATATTCCTTTTTGAACCATTTGAATCTAAAAAATCCTTATATAACACAAGAACATAAATATATTTGCCTATTGGATATGTGGTGTTTTTGAATTTGTGAATGTAAATGCTTTTAGACACAGTGCATTTTCTCAGATTCACACAGACCTCACTGGACCTTATTTTCTAATACCTGGTCAATTTCATACATTTCCCCTGGATATATGAGGTTATAATTCTTGGATTAGTTAAAGAATAAGATTATACAAACCAGATTTCTCAGACTTTGGCTAGTTCAAATTATGATTATAGTTATACAACCCCAGCCTAGGTTTCCATGGAAATGAAGCCTTAATAGAATTCATTCCAGGAGACTGACAGTTTCTATTAAGTATTATTTAAGTTTTGCAGAGATGTACTCCAGCACCTAGAAGCTGAATAATTTGGTTTATCACCTGCAACTAACAAGCTTTACTGGAGCTTTTGTTTTCTATCTTTATATGCCAAAGTAATAAATGTTGACCTGATGTATGTGACCCTCAGATGCCGGACTGGAGATTGGCAAACGCACATTTTATTCTGGCTGTGACGTTGATGCTGTGGAGTTCAGGAAAAGTACACTCAGTGGATGTAGCAACAGAGGTAATGAAAATTAGCTTAAGGGACCATGTATTTTTTATGAACATAAGCCATTTCTACTAGTGTCAGAAGTAGGTGTTGCTGACAAATAGAGAGATGCCTTGATAACACAAAATCAAGGAAATAGATACATTTTTATTCTATTGATTTGACCTCCCTATAAATTCAGTGAAGGCCAGTTATCTGAATATCAAAAAATAAGCTGGAAGCAATAAAGATGTGTATTCCGTGAACGAAAAAGCATTACAAGAAAATTCATGATCATTTCAACCATATATTTAATTAAATCAGTTGCTTTGGCCAAACTTTGTATGACTATACAAATGTTTTCTTGCTGCCATGACTAAAGTACAAAGAAAAATAAATACCCGGACTTCTCTAGACAGAGAAATGTTAATTTGGCTCATTTGATCTTGTTAGAAAGTATTCTCTGTATTTCACAAAAAACAAGTAAGAATCTGAAGTGTGTTTTACTTGAGTTCCATGATTTTACCCCCAGAGGATTAAGATTATCTTTAAAAGGGATCAAACTCGATTTTCTATGTGCAGGAGTTGGAAGAATGGAAGCAGACATTTTGGAGGATGTGCTGAGAGATAATAAAAGATCTCCCATCTTTGCTCTTTGAAAATTGTCTGCTGCTCTTTAAAGTTTCTTTCTCATGACTACAGCGTCTTTCCCTTCCCCAATTTCATTGTTGTCAAGCATAGGTAGGAGAGTGATAGACGTTGAGGTTTTAAGAGGAGTTTGTGGACCCTGTGGAGTCTACATTTTAAATAACAAGAGCTATGCGAGATTTCTGATTTTCGTTCTACTGGATGAGAGTGTGTTGGGGATAATTAGCTTCCGGCAAAAGAGAAAAGGGACGATGGGGTAGAGAAGCAGGTTATGAGGTCATTAAGAGTGTACATGCACTAAGCAGCAAAGGGGAGCTCATATGACTCACTACTGAAGGGAATCAGAAAGAGCAAGAGAGGTTTACTGGGAAGAACTGACCAGACTTAGCACAAGTTTGATTGGTTTAGGGAACATTAGACTCCATCGCTTTGGGTCTCCGTGTCAGACTGTATGTATTTCACAAGAGAGTTGCTGAAGCCCATGATGAAAAGGTCTGGAAATGCCACTCTTTCATTTTACTGGGGAAAATGAAGAACATAGAAATAGAATGGAAGAAATAATCCAAGAAGAAAGACAGGAAGTGAAGAAAAAGAGTCTTTCCAAGACTAAGAGTCTGGCTCGAGGAGGAATGTGACTAACAGGGAAGCAGGGAGGAGGTCCCTGGAGCAAGTTTCTTCCCACAGGGCCATATTCTCACTTTCTTAGGAAAGAAGCAAGAGCCCCCAGACTCCACAATGACTAGAGACCGTTAATAGGAACTTTTTTTTTTAATGCTGTGATCAGGCTTAGAAAAGGAAAAAAACAGACTTCATAAGTGACACCTACACTTTTATGTCCTGAATGAAGTGCGAAGTGGCAATATCTGTAACAAACAAGAAATTTTATGTGGGAGGACAGTCGTTGGGATAGTTCTGACTCACTGTAGACACTCATTAACGTTTGGTAATACATCACATGGAGAGATGGTAAGCTTCCTAAGGGCAGAGCCTGGATTTTGTTCATTTTTGTATCCCTCAGGTCTAATGCAGAACCTGGTACACAGTGGGTACTTAATGGCTTGAATCAATAAGGTGTGAATTACTGGTGAAAGATAACTGACATTTGCATTTTCAAAATTCATTCAGTAAATATTCAGAAATTTACTGAGTACTAACTGTGAGCAAAATACTGGCTTAAAAGATTAATTAGACATAGGTATTGCCCTCAGGTTACTCACAATCTAATAAGTAATACAAATATATTGTAACTAATCTAATATAAGGGAAAATGTAATGTATACAATGATGAAAGAGAGGTAAAGTGCTATGGGAATGTTAAGGAAAAATGCAGCTGTTACTGGGAAAGAATCTAAAAGAATGATTAGTTAATGTACTAAATTTTAGAGGCAGGTCTGTGGTTTTTCCCTTTCTCTTGGATGTTTGCGTGGGTGTGTGCATCTGTGTCTATGTGTGTTGTTTTAATTGTGTTTAGATATACCTCATCCGAACACATTTTTGTCCTCAGAAGTTTTTTCTTGGGACATAAATCTACAAAAAATCAAGTTTCATGACAGGCATGTCAGCTAAAGATAGCAAAACCCAAATGCAGATGATATACATTTTGAGGATTTTTCCTGAACAAATGGAATCACCTTTCTTGCCCTATAGGCTTTTGATTCTGGAGTCATAAATGTGCAGTCACCATCCACAGTCAGGAAAGAGAAATCAGCTACTAATCTGGCAGCAAAACTCTTGCTTCTTGATGAACTTGTGTCTTTGGAGAATGATGTAATTGAAACAAAGAAGAAAAGGAGCTTCTCGGGTTTTGGGTCTCCCCTGGACAGACTCTCTGCTGGCTCTGTCGATCATAAAGGTAAACAGAGGTAAGTGAACTCTTGGATGAAGAATATTTTTATTTTTTTTTATTTTTTTATTTTTTTAAGATTTTATTTATTTATTTGACAGACAGAGATCACAAGCAGGCAGAGAGAGAGGAAGAAGCAGACTCCCCACAGAGCAGAGAGCCCAACATGGGGCTCGAACCCAGGACCCCGGGGACCATGACCCGAGGGCAGAGGTTTTTAACCCACTGAGCCACCCAGGTGCCCCGAATATTTTTATTTTTTAATTCTTCTGCTATAACTTCAGAAACAGAATTCCACATTAAAAATATAATGAAAACTTTGTAGGTAAACATATTTGACAGGATTTTAGCTAACTTGTGAATTTAAAAGTATGATTTTGAAAATAATGATTTAGGAAGGAAAATGACTGCTACAGTATGCATTAATATTTTGTCATACCTTCCTAAGGAAGCTTCCATTGCATGCAAATGTGAAATAGTCATTATAAGACGTTACCGCATTGGGAGATGAGGGGGAAATGTGTGTATTATGGGATAAATGTTATAGCCACTCGAGTCCTCAATTTAACAGAGGTAACCAAAATTCCATTTCTATTTTCACCTATGATACAAAGCTGTCAAATATGTGAATGAGCCCACTCTCAAATACTGAGACGTAGTGAAGTTCTCTCAGGACTTGGAGTCAGAAAACGTGCATTTAAATCAAATTTCTGATCATTTCTAGCCATATGACTTGTATAAAAATCTTACTCTCTGTGATCCTCAGCCTATTCATCTGTAAAACGGGGATAATTATTTAACCTCTATAAAAACTCAAATGAGTACTTTGTAAGCTGTTATTATAATAGAATTAGAGTAATTAAATCTCCCTTTAATCATTGTGTAACTATCAGCAACTTAAAGCAGTTGTTTTGATCTTGATTCATCTTCTGCCTCCTTAGTCTTTGTTCCTAATGCCATACATTTGATATTAGCAAAGGCACAAGAGACCACCCAACGACCAAGGCCAGGAATCTGAGGAATTTACTAGGAATCCTTTTGCTTACTTTAAACATCCCATTTTTCATGAAATTCTTCATATCCTATTTGCTTTGTATTTCAAATATCTCCAAAATATATTTTCCCTTTAAGGCTTTCCTAATTCTGGCCTACATTTTCTTTTTCACATTTGTTTTGTCATCCAGTCTTTCTTCATCTCCACTTCTACCATCATGATTACCTCTTTAGCACCAATGTATCCTCTGCTCTGCTACCAGGGGGATCATTTAACACTATAATCTTTTGGTGAAATGTTCCTATTGTTTACAAGATGAAAGAAAACTCCTCAGCAAACCCTACAAAGAATTCCAACATCTGGCACCCCATTTTGTCATGCACTTGCGTCCATGTCTTCGCCCCAGTCTCACCTCTTACTTGGAGCTCTGGGACTTGCCATGGTGTGTTCATAGTCCCTTGACTTCTCTGGGCTCCAAGATTCCTCATACTGGATGCAATTTGCTAGATTTCTCTTTTGAGAGTCTCCAAGCTACCTGAGGAAATAAAATCACCACTTGGAGACTATAATTTATCACACCTATACTTGAAAAATAATCCTTTGCCTGTATTTTGAAATTCAGGCCCTGTTTCAATTAAACACATACAAATCAGATCCACTTATTAATCTAGGCATTGTGTTGGGCTCTGGTGGAAAAACAGGAGGAAAGTGTAATCTCTTTCTCTCGAAGAAATCACACTCCAATAAGAAATATCAAAATATTTTAATGAATTATAATGCAAAGCAAGAAGAGATATGTTTATAGGTACAGTATCTAAAGAAGGCAAGACAATTCCAAGGAATCAGTGGAATTTTAGAGGAAAAAATATTGTGTCTTCTAATAAATGTGATTTCTTTGACTCCTGGGTCTTCTAACATAGTCTATTAAATAACTGAAAAGTCAACATGTAGATCTTATATGTAAATATTTAAATATAAATTTATAATAGCATAAATACATAGCATATTTACCAAGTACACAAGCATTAATATCATAAATACGTATCATCTACACTGAGGTTTCATCCTTACAACTTCTTACAATCATAAGGGGAGACCATATTAGGAGATATAATCTATCTGACATAGCTCAGTTTGTAAGAAAAAAGGGAGATTGGCAAGCATTTAATAACCGTGTAAACAGATTTTCACAAATAAAGGCTATGAATAAGCTGTTATAAGCATTTAAAAATTAGGGAATATTGTTCCCATGAGCACTTCTTGAGAAAGCTGCTAGATGAGTTTCTTGAACGAAATGACTGGAGAGATACCATTATAAGAATTGGGGTGAGTGTAACTGAGGAATTAAAGTGAAATGACAATTGCAAAGAAGAGTACAGCATGCTATGATTACACAGATCCATCTGGCAACACAGTTCCATCAAATTTCTAACAGTTAAGGAACAATAGTGAGAACATTTACAATTTAGAATGAGTCTTGATTGTTTCATGGTTACTAACTGGGAATCATAGTTATCACTACAAATAGTTGCTTGGAGACATGGAGAAGAAGGAAAGAAAAAGATTACAAACTAAACTTACTGAATATTTTACTAAAGAATAAAAGAAAACAACTGAAAAGAACAAAGACCAAGGTTTTCATATAAAATATCAGTATAAAAATCATTAGAACAAAAAACAAAACTTTCCTATAAAAGCATAAAAATGACATATGAAAAACTTCATATAAAATATCAGCATATATAAATATAACATATTATATATATATAACATATATAAATAACATATAACATATTATATATATAACATATATAAATATAACACTTAAAATATGATAGAGTCCAAAAAATACTGATTATATTAATAAATGTAAATAGATATAACTAGCCTATTAAAATGCCAGTATTTTCAGATTGTCTGATAAAGTAAACCCAACACTTTTCTGTGTTTAAAATATAGAACTACAAATAAAGATATTTAGAAAAGCTGGCAATAAAAGAATGGACAAATTGTATCAGGAAAATTAAATTAAAATAGATTATAAATAAACAATAAATTAAATTAAAAAATTTAAAAGACTGCACCAATATTTATCAAAGAGAAACTGCAGGGAGTGCTAGAAAAATAGAAACATATTAAAAATATACTTAATTCATTTCTTAAAATCCAAGGCAGATTATATATTTAAAATTTATAGAAGACATATATAATGTAATCCTTAAAATAGAATTTGTAAATATACTTTGAAATCTGAATTTCAATAATAAAAAAATATAGATTCTTCTCAAGTACGTATGATGTATTTACAAAATTTACTGTATCTGAGATGATAAACCTTCTAGAAATTCTAAAGAACAGATACACTAAAAAATCATTCACTAACTGAAATATAATAAACTAGAACTTAGTAACAAAACCAGAAAACAAGAAGCGCTTTTATCTAGGAAGTATAAACTGTATCGTTAAATAGCGGTTGAGTCAAAGAAGAATACAAAATAAAATTACATACTTTATTGAAAATAATAATAATGAAAATGTAACATTAGGGGCTGATAAAGAAAATACCAGATAAAAACCATTATTATACCGATAAAAATAAAAAGTTAAGATAAAGCAAATGACACACAAAAAAATCTAGAAAGAACAACAAAATAAGTCAAGAAAAGCCAGGGGAGAAAAAAAAAGAGCAGAAACTAGGAACAATGACAAAAGTTGAAATCAAAGTTTGTGAAGCAAAACACAGGATAAAAGAAATCAAATGTAAAGCCATGTTTCTTAAATCAAGAAAAATATAAGCCACTAGTTAACCTAATCTAATTAAGAAAAAAGTAGAAAGCAAATTCACAAAATTAGAAATGACAAGATGGAAAAACCAAAATAGAGAATCTTTAAAAAAGAGAACAACTTTGCTCAACTGTATATAAATAAATTGAAGACCTGGACAAAAAGGATAAAATTTTGGAAAAATATCATTTATAAACATTGACTCCCAAAAAGATAAATAGCTTAATTATCATGGAGATTTTTTTTTTTTTTAAGAGCTTGCTAAGAGAAAGCAGACCTAAATATTTCCATGGAAGAATTTTACCAAATCTTAAGTTATCAAATACCCCTAAGGTTATTTTCCCTTTTCAGATCTTAGTAAACCAAGTAAACTTTCCAAGTACATTTCCTGATATAAATATAATATTAATCCCTAAATCACAACATTACATTTTAAAAATGAAATTTTAGGCTCATCTCATATATGAATATCAATGCAAAAACTATAGATATGAAGTTAATAAACAGAATCCGCTAAAAAGAATCTGCAGAAAAGGCATTTGACAAAATCTAACATTTATTATATTTTTTAAAGTACCACAAAATGAGAACTGATGGATAGTTCCTTAATATGGTGTGTGTATGTGTGTATGTGTATACCTCAACCCAAAGCCAATGTCTAACCTAATGGTGACATATACTGGAAGTTTAAAGTGAGGAATAGGAAAATCATACCTATTATTTTTGCTACAATTCAAAAATGCGTTAAGATAGGAGAAAACATTTGGAGACATAAGAATTGCAAAGAAAGAAGTAAAACTATGTTTATTTACAAATGACAAGTTGGGAGCACTTGGGCGGCTCAGTTGGTTAAGTGTCTGATTTTGCTTAAGTCAGGATCTCAGGGCCCTGGGATTGAGGGAGCCACCATGGCTCCTCACTCAGTGGGGAGTCTGCTTGTGCTTCCGCCCCTCCCCTCACTCGTTTTCTCTTCAGAGACACTGTAAGGAGTCAGCAAGAGTCAGACTATACGAAATTGCAAGATGAATAATACAGCTTCTTCAATAAATGAATTACAAGGTTTTGAAGAAAAAGAAAGGGATGGAGGGGAAAGGACATCCTAAAGATTAAAGCAGAATAAAGCATTTATTAACCAGTCACATTAAAAAAATAATAATAATTTTGTAAGACACAATTGTGAATGTGAAGAAGGGCTATTTGACAACTTGAAGTAATTATAGTGTAATTTTAAATATGAAAATGGTACTGTGGTCACATTAAAAATGAGAGAGATTCTCATTTAAAAGTTTAATTGAAAGTATTTACCTTGGACTTGCTTCAAAATAGTATAGGAATGAAAATGGAAAGGAGGAAGCAAGATTTGCCTAACTGATGACTGTTGACGTAGAATGAGGGATATTTGGGAGCTTTTTATACAATTCTATTTGGCAGATGTCTGAAATATCCCATGATAAAATGAAGGAGAAAAACAAAACACTATGCAATGAGAGAAATAGCAGATTAGATCTGGCCAAACAGTAAATGAATTCATCATATAAGAAGAATATATCAAAAGAGATGGAGGACAGAATGAGAGATTATAATATATATATTAATCTAATGAAAGTTCAGTGGGAACAAATAGAACAGAGGGAAGCACTATTTGAGTAGATGATGTGTGTTTTTCAATAATTTTCTAGAAGAAAAAAAAGATAGTTTTTCATATTCAGCAATAATAATAAATTTTGACTGAAATAACTAGTACTGCTTTTGAAAGGTTAAGTGGATTAAGAACAACTATTCTGTGGAGAGGAACTCATCAAAGAGATGGTTCACAGGCTTGAATGTTCTTGTGAGGCACATTCTTGCAAGGGCTTAATAGCATGGTGTGGGCTTAGTATCAGATACAGATAAGAAGCAGGATAAGAAGTGAACTTGGGAAGGAGATTTGGGGTCCCACAGGAAAGCTGTGTTCAAAAGCCATGTTCAAAAACTGCCATTTCAAAACTATGGAAAACCCATATAAACTCGATCAGTATCTCTCAAGCTAGACAATGACTGCTACATCCAATGTGTATAAAGCAAGAAAGGATTTTAGTTGAGTAACTGATGATCTTAGAAGGTCAAATATCGTAGTTTTCAATTTGTTCTACCTTTTTGTTCTACCTTTACTTCTGACTACTTCCAGAAGTTAGAAATGAGTTAAGTAGAACTAATACATTTGTACAGTAGTTTCCCCATGAGCTTGAAAAATTGAGGATTTCCCTTAAGCTAGACTGTTTAATCTTGCTTCACCTCTGAAATTAGAATACAGAGACTAGGCTTTTCTGTACTCACTGGCATAGCAACAAAGGTGAGCTCCAATGTCAGGATTGTTCTATTTAGAATTTATTTAGAATGATGTATACATATTAATAATTTTCTTATGTAGATATGTTACTTTTGCATTTTATATTTTTATTTTCAATAGCTCATGTTTTAATCTTTCAAATTAAATTCAAAGGGCACATCTTGTGGGAAGTTTTTTACAAGATTTTTTTTTTTTTAATAAGGGTTCCATTCTTGGCCTCAAAGTAAATATTAAATTTGGTTTGTATATTAGGAAGGTGGGAAATAATGGAAAATAAATATATTCTTGCATAAAATATTTCTCTACACCTTCTTGAGTTTTAATTGGAAAACAATTTTAGGTTTTTCAAGACATAATGATAACTCAAGATTGAAGATTAAAATTTCAATCATCTGTTACAAAAACATCTTTGTATCATTGAAATGTGTATAATAAAGTGACAGGACAAAAATATGTATTTTTCCATATTTTGTATAAAAAGACATAGGTTAGAGTTTTGCACCAATTTATAAAAAGTGCATAAAAATTATAGCAATTTTGCTCGGGAGAGTCATATGTAAGGTTATTTGCTGCTCTGTTATCATATTTGAGACAATTGCCTTGGTCCACTAATACAGGGACCTTTAACCTCTTTCCTATTTATTTTTGGAATTTTCACAAAATTAAGAATTATCATATTACTTTAACATGAGTTTGCATGAGTGTTCACACTTTCTTTGTGGCTTTTAAACATCCATGGTTTTCATGTGTATCCCTTCAAATTGTATCCTTCTCAGGCATGCATTCTCTACTTTCTCGTAATCACCCACAGAAGAGCATAGGTCCAAGATCCATTTTCATACTGAAGCCCCAAGATTTCATCCATCCCCTAATCCAGGGACTCATAAACTTCTTTGGGTCATGGACCACTTTGGTAGCTTGGTGAAACCTATGGACTACTTCTCATATTATTGTTCTTAAGTGGATAATATTCATTAAAAAAAAGAATTCAAAGATTACCAATATATAGAAATAGAATTATCAAAAAATGTAAAGTTAATTAGTATATAATAACATATATGCTTACTTGTTAATCCATAGAATAATAAGTTCTAAGAGACAAGTCCAAAAAACAATCATTTCAAGTAGTGCTGAACATAAAAGCAATTTCAAAATATCTACAACAAATGAAATCTGAATATATCCGTGATTTCTATTTGTAACAAAGGTCTAGGTACTCCTGATATTATTGTGATTTGTTCCCTGCATTCATAAGTGAAGGAATTGCTATATTTCAGTTAGAGGGTAATGAAACCAAAGATGTAACATTTTCGCATCACACGTATGGATCCCTGAATTATATTGGCATACAATTCCATATTTAAAAACTCTAACATTCAAGCAAATGACACACATTATTTTATTTTCAATTACTGTAAAGTATTCAGAAAAGAAAATTTTACACTTTGTTTTTGAAAAACTTCCTAAGAGATGGAAATGGAAAGATGAATTGTTGGGGGAAAATAAAAACAAAAACAATCATGAAAAAGATAAAACAGAACAAAGTCTATTTCAGATCATATTAAAATGATGCAAGGAACCACCTATTGGTTCCTATTTTGTATGGTGCTTAACTTTTTTTCTATCTCAATTTGACACCAGCTTCTTAATCAAATGGATGTGCAAATTAATTCTCAGGGCAAAGTTAACCATGCTTTGAAGTCCAAAGTATTTTCCTCATTCAGTTCATTTGTTTAAAGCCTGCAGTTAATGAATGGTTTTCTCATTTATGCAAATAAAATGAGCAGCTCTGATTATATCCTGGGCAAAATAGCATCTACTATATGAATGGCCTTTTAATATTGGAGGATGCTAATAACTGGCCTGGAATTTCTCTAAAAACTTTTTTCCCTCACTCCTTCATGCAATGCTGAGAATACCTTGTGGAAAAGAAAACAATACTCATTATTTGTATTTACTTACTATAAACATCTTCATAACTCTTACTGCTTGAATTCTCTCATTAATATCTTGAGGTCAGCATTATTTTGTCAGTTAGGATTTCTGCAGGAAACAGGCAGCACATTTAAAAATGGAAAATTTGAGAAGAGTTTGCTCACAACAGGATTTTTTACAAAAGACTGAGTAGAGGGGAATTGTAATAGAAGGTGCAACAGCCTGAGACCTGGGTCTAAAGAGACAAGGAAGAGAGGTTTGCAGAAGTCCAAGAGACAGTCCTGAACAGTTAAATGGGTTGAGAGAAGGCGTGACCTTCACTGGGGGACGTGACTTGGCAAGGCGGGCGGCAGGGGGAATTATCCCGATCTCACTTCCTCTGTTCTTCTAGTCTCTTTCCAAGGTTGCCCATTGCCTGACCCAAACTGAAGCCAGAGACCAGAGGAATTTTTATCTTTTCCAAACAGGTTAGCCTCCTGGACTAAAAGTCAAATGAGAAAAGGCAGAGATTGACTCTGGCAAGCGAGACGGAAGTGTAATTACATTCATTGTAATTATGCACATTGTACAGATTCAGGTCAATAAACTTTGCTCCAGTACACTGTTATTATAACCACTTACTTCAAAGAGAAGGACTGCATGAGACATACTCAGAAAAACAGTTTTAATCCCCACCTACATGCATTCTAACCCATTCAGTAGGAGCTGCTTCCTACCTCTTAGATAAAAATAAGGGCAGGTACTATGGCTCCACTGGTCCCACTGAAATAAGAAAGACCCCTCTTGCCGTTTTTATTACAAAACAACCATATATCAATCATTCAAATAACTATTCTTACATCTTAGCCCAAACCATAAATATAATTAAAGTTTCTCTTCTTCCCTGCTTAGGCCCCATTCAAGTTGTGAGGTTGCAATGGGAAGGGGGTTGCTTGTAGTCAATTTCTTCTTGCCCCTTCCCCTAGGACAGTGGGCTGCCTCCTGCTTCCCTGGTCTTGAGGATGGCAGTGCAGAGAGGTAAAGAAAACTCTGACTCGAATGAGACTTATACCCTGGCTTTACTGCTCTCTGGCCTCAGCAAATGTTCAAAGCTGATTCCTTATCATGGGCTATTTTGGGGGGAGGAGCAGTCATCACATAACCCCCATCAGGAACATCCATATAAATATCCTTCCTTCTTGCAATGCTCTCCCCTGGTAGGTCAGCTTGCCCCTCATCCTCATCTTCCCTTCCCAACTTCTTCAAATGACATCACCACCAGCACCCTGATGAGGTCACCTCACCATCACCCCTGGCAGCAAGGCCCTCAGGGAAGGTGTTTTTTATAGTGAACATAAGGCCAACTCTATCCACAAGCTTGCTCTGCCTCTGCTCCACAGAAAACCCACTGCTTTGGTTCCAGTCACAAACTGAAATGGTTCCTTATGTTACCATCTCTTCATTCTTTTTTTTTTTTTTTTTTTTCCCATCTCTTCATTCTTGTCTGGAGCGAACTCTCACAGCTTCTTGCCCTTGAGATTTCACTGACGCTGTTCTTTCAGGCCTGCCCTCTTCCATGGGCATATGTCAAGGCATCTAAATTGTTTTTTCGAAGTCTCCCCCACACCCTAGAAGAGGAAAGAGGAGGAAAATTATCACTGTTCTCCAATAATTCATTCCACAGAAATTCTCCTTCTTCACCTACTCTATCTACATCTATCCTCTTATTGGATTCAATTTGGGATAATCAGTATTTAGGAAACCCCTTTTCAACAACTGCAAGAGTCTAGTGTTTCACTTTGGAATGCAAGAAGAAATGCTTGCCACCTACTTCTGTTTTTCCTCAGCTTTTTGAGGTCACAGCCAAAACTAAGATAGAAAAAAAAATCCCATTTTAACATCCTGGTATATATTTTTTTTCTAATCCCTATAACTCCCTAAGAAGATATTATTATCCTCATTTTATTTGCATATTTTCAGGCAGAAAAAAATGATTTTCCTGAGATTATCAGCTAGAATGTTAGATGTTTAAGTCCAAGTCCATTGACTTTCCAGATAAATAGTTCTTCTGATGAAGAAATTAAAGTTCTGCATCAAAAAGGCACCTATCCAAGAACTGGAACAGCAAGGTTCACTTAGAATGTATGCATTAAATAAATAGTTTTAGAAAATTTATACCAATGATAGATGGGTTTCTATCCTAAGCCAGACATTAAATTCAGAGTACAGTTGAGAATTGCAAATGCAGTTTCATGTCAGATATGATTGCCCTTCTTGATGACAGTCCCAAAGATTAAAGATAAAAATCCTAACATTTCACATTCCTTCCTAATTAATTGAGAAGCAATGCTACAGACCTAAGCCAATCTAGAAATCTTATGGTTTTTGCTATTCCTTTCCAGCTCTTATTTGGTGATGCCCAAAAGATATAGTTCAAAATGGGCTCCATTTCAGAGAAGAAATTCAAGAAAATGATTCAAAGAATGGTGTGTCATTTCCCTACTTCCTTCCTCCTACTTGAAAAGCCTGGCTATGTAATAGAAGATGCTCTCAAGCATAATGATCCAGGGCCATTGTTCATAACTGTTCTCTGTTGCTGGCCTCTCATCACTGCAGCTCAATACCACAGACTGAGATTGTCCCTTTGCCTTTGCTCCCTACCCTAACTAGTATCTGAATGAGTTTAAAACCTTCTCCAATATTGATTCTCAGCAATATTGATTCCATGGATAGGCTTTGATGTGTACCTTATCTACTCCCATCCCCAAAAGAAGATTCTAGAAGATATTTTTGTGTAAATCTATTTGCTGGGTAGAAGTTCTGAAAGTTTCATTAGACCTCCACAGAGGTTCATGAGCCAAGCAAATGAAGACCCCCTACGCCTTATCCTAGTGCTTTACGGCAATTTCCAAATCAAGCATGCCTATGTTACCTTACAAAAACCTCAATCTCGTTATTTATTCCAGTGCTCATGGTTTGTTTCCACCCATTCCTTGGGATAATACTTTAGAAGGTGACATTATGCTTAGTAAGCACCATCATCATAAATTTAACAGAATCCATTTAAAATTGAATTACTACTTTGAAATAGAATTCCAAGTCATACATCAACTTTCTGCTAAGCAAAGAGTAGCACTTTCTTCCATCTTCCTAAACAGATCCCATTTATTAAGCCACAAATTTACATGTACAGGAACTCCAGGTAGGGAAAGACTAACTTCTTGTCTTACCCTTGATTCACTCCCTTCTGGAAGAGAAAGCAGTCATTTATCTAACAGGCAAGTTATTGTGGAAGAGTCAAGCATATTTCATTGATTGCCTTTCTTCCTGTTGCTACATGATAACCATGACTAGTGATATAAATTGGTCTAATCCATGCAGGAAATAGAAAGAAGCCCTTTCAAATGCAAGTGGTAAAACCACATCCTATGTTCAGTCGGATCACTAATAAAAATGACATCATGATTCTCATGCATTGATCATAGCTTATTTCTTTATTGTTTCTGAATGTGGACTCTGTGGTGGAGGGGACATTGTATATTGGCCCCTAAAAACTACATCATCATTCAGACTTATTGTGGTCCCTCATCCTGATATTCTGGAATTGAATTTAAAAGGCTAATTTTCTGTTTTAAACACAACTCTTTGGACTTTGATGATAATGCTTTTTCATTCTTTACAGGGCTTTGCTGAGTCCTTCATTTTAGCTTGTCCTCATACATCAGTCCTCCTTTCCAAGTTCATATAGTTATAGCTGTCCTCCTATAGTGATTTCTTCTTTTTTTTTTTTTTAAGTTTATGTATTTATTTAAGTAATCTCTATCTCTAGTGCGTGGCTTGAACTCAAGACGCTGAAATCTAGAGTCATATGTTCTTCTAACTGAGCCAGCCAGGTGCCCCCTCGTTCAGTCATTACTTAATTCTATGCCTTAATTATAAATTGCAATAACCAAGATTGGGACCATCATTTGTTTTACTGTTTCCACATTTTCCATAAATTCTTCCAGGAACCCCCAAACTAGATGTGATCTCTTCTCTTGTGGAATTCCAGAGCATTTCGAATTTCACAGTATTAGATATCTTAAAACACTAATCAACATTGATGTTCTCACATAATTTCTGTGCATCAGAATCCGGAAAACTTTTGTCTGAATGCATCTGGCTAAAGGTCTCTCTAAGGGTTTCCGTGAAGAAGCTGGCTAGGGCTGCAGTCATCTGGAGGCTATACCAGGGCTGGATTAATCATTTCCAAAATGACCCACTCAACATGGCTGATGGCAGGAAGTCTTAGTTCTTCACTGGCAGTTGGCAGGAGGCTTTTAGTTAATTGCTACATAAACCTCTCTATAGGGCTCTTAGAGTGTCTTCTGGAAAAGGCAGATGACTTCGCTAATGTAAGTGATCCAAAATAGCAGGGCAAGCTACAATATTTTCATGACTTAGCTTTGGAGTCACACATCAGTCACAATATACTGCTGGCTACAGAGGTCAACCCTGCTCGGTATAGAGGGAAACTGTATTATAGTGATATTATTGGGGTTCGTGTTGGAGCCTGGCTACTGTACTCATCTAAGCTTATAGTATAATAATTTAATAATATGTTTTACTAATCTAGATTATGGAACTATTTAAGGGGCGCTTGGGTGACTCAGTCAGTTAAACATCTGCATTCAGCTCAGCTCATGATCCCACGGTCTCGGGATCAAGCCCTGTGTTGGGCTCCCTGCTCAGCAGGGAGCTTGCTAATCCCTCTCCCTCTGCCCTTCTCCTGAGTTTGTCCTCCCTCTATCTCTCTCTCAGATAAATAAATGAAATCTTTAAAAATATAAAATAAAATAAATTACTGAACTACTTAAAAGAACATCCTCTATTAACCATTACCGTATCTTCCCTTTCCACATATTACTCAAAGCTGCTGGAGGGGCAGGCCCTTGTTGACAGGGCCTAGCATTTTATTGCCCATTTAAGATGTACTGGCAAATCAGACTGTTGTTTTTAAGGAACATTCTCCACACTCTGATTCTTAGGTTTCTTTCCTTGGAACTCAAAGTCATAAGCAGGATCAGTAAAAGTTGTAGTTGTAACCAACAATTGGGGAAAAAAATTTACATTCACATGAAATAACTATTAAAATCAATGAAGTTCCAGTCCACAAAATAAGCCTTAAAATTTTTAAAGTTCTGGTTACCATATGCAACATATTTTCACACCATGATATAATTAAATAACAATAAGATAACCAAAAAAGAAGGTGCAATCCTCAACTCACTTCATGAGAATGCATTATCTGATCACCAAAACCGTATATGGAGAGAACAAGAAAAAAAATTATAGGACAATTTCATTAATGAGAGCAGATACAAATTCCTACAAAAAAAAATTAACAAAACAATTCAAGTAATGTATTAAAAGAAGAATACAGCATTATCCTGTCCAATTCATCACAAAAACACAATATAAGGTTGATTTGCTTTGGAAGGTCAATTAACAACGTTAATAGATTGAAGAAATAAAGCCACATCACTCAATAGATGCAGAAAAAGCACTCAATAAAATTAAGCATCTATTCATGATCAAAATCACTGATAAACTAATAAAAGAAATATAAGGAAACTTTTTTTTTTTAACCAAGTAAAGGACACCTATTAAAAAACCTACAGCACATGTTTTTAAATGGTGTCACAACAACAACAAATCCAATAAACTATGGAAAGTCTTTATGAAGAAAATTGCAATTATTCTTGAGAAGGCATGACAGATAACCTAAAGAAAAGATCTTAGATAGAAAGATTCGATAGCATTAAGATTTCAAATCTCTCCAGACCTGTTTATACCTTAGATTCAAAACAATCCAAAGTAAAATTGCAAAAGGATATTCCATGAGACTTAATAAGCTGAATCTAACATTTATAAATAATTGAATATGAATATAAAAAAGACCTTTGTTTCATTCCATAAATAAAAATACAATTTCAAAAGAATTAAGAACATAAATGTGAAAAACAAAACTACAAAAAGAATTTAGTATGAAATAGGAGAATATCCTCATAACATTAGAGCAGAAGTCATTAATAAACAAAAAGTAAAAATACCACTAAATTTAAAAATAGTGAAGATTTTCATAAAAGACACAATAAAGAGTAACCACAAACGGACAAGGATATTTGCATGTAACTGACAAAATCTAACATTCTGAGTATTTGTAACTCTCCTACAAATCAAAATTTAAAAGATAAACTAACGAGGGTAACTGGGTGGCTCATTTTGTGAAGTATCCCAATTTTGATTTTGGCTCAAGTCGTGATTTTAGGGTCCTCAAATTGAGCCCTGGGCGTGGAAGCAGCTTAAGAGTCTCTTCCTTGCCTGCTGCCGTCCCCCACCATGTTTCTCCCTCTCTCACTTCTAAAAAAACAAAGCACAGAACAAAACAACACAAAAACTAAACAATAGAAAACAGGCAACAGACTTGAACAGACACTTCCAAAAGAAGAAATCCAAGTAATCAGTAAACAAAGGAGAAGAGGAGAAACTTATTCAGAAACAGCAAATTAAAACCACAGTGAGACAAAATTACAAATGCTTGAGATTTTGCCATTTGCAGCAATGTGATTGGACCTAGAGGGTATTACACTAATCGAAGTAAATTAGAGGAAGGCAAATTTCATATGATCTCACACAATTGTGGAATTTAAGAAACAAAACAGATGAACATAGGGGAAGGGAAGGAAAAACAAAAACCGCACATTGCAAGGGCTGGCCTAGATTTGAAACAATAGGAACTGCCATACTCTGCTCTTGGATATGTAAATTGGTACAACTTTGGAACAGTCTGGCACAATGTAATATAATTAAGTGTAGGCATAGCTGACGATTGTACTTCTAAAAACACACTTGAGAGAAATCCTTAAATGTGCACTAAAGGCAACCCTAAGAAAATTTTCATCTGAAGAATATTTAACACCATAAAAGAAAATAACTCAAATTTCCCTCTATGGCAAAATGTCTAAATAAGGTATTGTATATAAATACAATAAAATATCATATAGCGGAGAAAATAAAGAAATGCAACTGTATATGTCAACATGGACAAATATCAAAACAAAATATTTGCTGAAAGAAGTCAAGAAGAATTCATACATGGTTTTTTAAAAAATAAAATTACAGAACCATTTACACTAAAACAAGAGAGTTTTGAATAATACATAGAGATTATAAGGAAAAGCAAGGGGATAGATAATTAGACCAGAATTCAGTCTACAGATTACTTCTGGGACTGAGGCATAAAAAGGATGCAATTTGGGAGCAAGAACACTGGAGAGTTCTATAGTGTCGCTAATATTCTATTTATTCATCTGGTGCCAAAGGAATGTTCATTTCATTTTTCATTTAACTGATCATAGATAAATCTATAGGCTATTTTGTATGTGTGACGTGATTCTCAATAAAACATTTAAATACACATTTCCTAACTCTTGTTTTAGAATGTAAGAATTTTTTCAGAATCTGGGTTATCAAAGGATATAAATGCTTAAAAAATCCTATCAACACAAGAAGTGTATTTAAGTGGAAAGTTTAAGGTAGTATTTGAAATAACCAATGCATTCTCTTTATTAGTTTGGCAGGTATTTTGTATCCTTAACCTATTTCAGAATCTTTTAAAATGTAAAAGGTAACATTGACATATCATATAAGCCATGTCATACCATTATTTTGTCACAAGAGGGACTAGATAGTCAGAAAGTAGTTTTCCCCTTTGGTCTTAAGAATATTTCACTGTCTTAACATTTATGTTTTACACACTGTTTATTCCTATAAGGGTATGTGTTACAGAGTATAGGACTGTGATATATATTTCATATCAGCAAAAACCTTAAGATAAGTACTAGTATGCCATTTTACTTCTAAATGGATGGAGACTGCATAGAAATTATTTAACTTACAGAGCTATGGTCTTTTTTTTTTTTAACTGCTTTACAGGAATAATTGTTTTCATTTTGTATTAGTGCTAAATATTTTAAATACTGAATGGCTTTTCACATTTATTTGTTTATTTACTTTTCTTATTTGATATCAAGATACATGTGAGCATTTGAAACCAGTTCCAAATTTTAGAAAATGAATCAAAGTAATTATGGATCTATGGTTAGGACAAAAACGTTCATATCCACGTGACCAGTGGTTTTCAAACTCTGCTCTAAGCACTCTTAAGTGTTTTTGGAAGCTCTTACAGAGTCCACAATATAGGAGAAGGTGGGGCATTTCTTTATAGGGACGGCTCTTCACTGAACATTTTAGGTACTGAACCCTTTTATAAAGCTTTTGTTTGTAGACATAATAAACTACAAATAGTTTTAAAACCAGTGGACAGGACTGTTAGGAAATAATAGTAGAATCGGTTAAAATGTGTAGAATGATTTCAGGTGTGTTACCTCATTAGCTTTTATCAGGTAATGTATGTCTTATTCACCACTGTATCCCCAGTACAGAGAAAAAATATCAATGATTGTACATAAAGCAATCAAATTTACTTAAGGAATGTGTTAAATAAACAAACTGGCCTGAAAGATAGGCAGAGCAGGTATTATCTAAATCTCATCAAAAAAGAAAGAGAAGATCAGAATGACAACAGTCCTACAAATGCTTACAGTAGAAGAATCAGGTAGAATCTGTCTTTCATATCCTGGTTCTTAATCAAATTTAGGGGGAACAATGGAAGGAAGGAAGATAGAATGAGGGAAAAAATAATTTATTTTGCTTTCCACCACTACAGCTGCCTCTTAGTTGCTTGAGCAAAAAAGATCCATTGTAGAAAAGAAAGAAAAAATGCTGTTTTCATTTATTTTACCTTTATTTTTGAAAAAAATGCATTGGTACTCTTTTTTTATTTACATTCAATTAGCCAAGATGTAGTACCTCATTAGTGTGCATTAGTACTCTTAACCAGTAAATGTTCTGTTCTAATTTATAATGATGCATGAGACCATCATACTTTCCTCTAAAGAAGCAGAAGTGTGACTGTTCCTGCCACCATCCAACCCGCAGGTGCTTTGGGAGGTTAGTTCACATGTGCGGCACTACTCTTTATCCCAGCTGCATTTCCTTCCCCTTCACACCAGTCCTTGAAACACCCAAAGGGGTTGGTTTCTCACTTCCTCTTCTTACTTGTCTGGAACTTCTCCTGAGCACTCTCCTCCACCCTGAGGCGGCTTCTATCTTACCCTTTTCCTGGACTTACGATGGAGGTAGTCAGTATAGGAATTGAAAGGTTCAAGGAATAAAAAATCCTATCAAGTCTGATTTTTTAAAAATATATATCAACAATGTTACCCTCAGACGTAAGCTCTAAATTACACAGATATATTCATAAGTTATTGCTATGGTAATAAATTACCTTAAGCTTCTGGACTTAGAACAACACAAATTTACTGTCTCACAATTCTTTTTTTTTTTTTAATTTTTTATTTTTTATAAACATATATTTTTATCCCCAGGGGTACAGGTCTGTGAATAACCAGGTTTACACACTTCACAGCACTCATCAAAGCACATACCCTCCCCAATGTCCATAATCCCACCCTCTTCTCCCAACCCCCTTCCCCCCAGCAACCCTCAGTTTGTTTTGTGAGATTAAGAGTCACTTATGGTTTGTCTCCCTCCTAATCCCATCTTGTTTCATTGATTCTTCTCCTACCCACTTAAGCCCCCATGTTGCTTCACCACTTCCTCATATCAGGGAGATCATATGATAGTTGTCTTTCTCTGCTTGACTTATTTCGCTAAGCATGATACACTCTAGTTCCATTCATGTTGTCGCAAATGGCAAGATTTCATTTCTTTTGATGGCTGCATAGTATTCCATTGTGTATATATACCATCAACAGATGAATGGATCAAGAAGATGTGGTATACTGTCTCACAATTCTATAGGCTGGACGTCCATATACCAATATGGTATATGGTAGTCGCCATATACTAATCTATACAACTTTTCTCCTTTCCAATTAGGGACAGCCATGTGATTGATTGTTAGGCACTTTGTAGCCTCTAAAATTGTCCCTGCTAGCTGCTCTGTGCTTTCTTTTGCCTGATTTGCCAGCTAGCTATGGAAGAAGTCAAGAGGTCACTGGGCTGCTCTCCTTGGAGGTTCTAGAGGAGAATCCAGTTCCTACTCATTCAGGTTGTTGGAAGACTTCAGTCTGTTTTGGTTATAGGACAGGATTCCATCTGTTTTGGTTCTCTTTTGAGAACTTCTAGCAGTCACAGCATTTCTTTCTTTTTTTTTTTTAAGATTTGTTTATTTGAGAGAGAGAGCATATACAAGAAGAGGGGAAGGGGCTGAAGGAAAGGGAGAGAGAGAATTCTCAAGCAACTGCCCACTGAGGGCAGAACAGACACAGGGACCCTGAGATCATGACCTGAGCAGAAATCAAGAGTCAGAGGCCAAACTGACTGAGCCACCCTGGCGCTCCTACCTACCATTCCTTGGTTCTTGATTCTTTCCTTCATCCTCAAGGCCAGGGATGGTGGGTTAAGTCCTTCTCAGAGTGCAGCTCTCCAACCAACCCACTCTTCTTCAGTCATCTTCCACTGTTACAGAGACTGGACTAGATTGGACCTACCTAGACAACCCAGCATAATCTTTTCATCTCAAGGTCCTTTTTAATTCTATCGGTAAAGTCTCTTTTGCTGTGTAAAGTGACATACTTGTGGATTCTGTGGATTATGGTGTGGACATCCTTGAGGAGACCTTATTCTTACTACCACAAAGAAAATAACTGTTTAAAATAAAAGTCTATAAATTATATGAATAAAAATAAAAAGTATGAGTTTTTTTCTTTTTCCAGTAATAATTATTTATAATTACATCAGCATACTTAAGCACTGGTGATATACATATTTCCTCTGTCTCATCAACATTTAATTTTTTATTTTTTATAAACATATATTTTTATCCCCAGGGGTACAGGTCTGTGAATCACCAGGTTTACACATTTATTTTACACTAATTTTACTAATCCCCATTGATTATCAAGTTGAAAAATTTGTAGTGCATATCGTATCCAAAAATCCAGAAGTACAAATGATGGACCTCACTGAAGAAGGTATGTTTTTCAGAAATGTGAAGAGTAGGAGCACCTGGGTGGCTCACTGGGTTAAGCCTCTGCCTTCCGCTCAGGTCATGATCTTGGAGTCCTGGAATCGAGGCCCACATCCAGCTCTCTGCTCATCGGGGAGCCTGCTTCCTCCTCTCTCTCTCTGCCTGCCTCTCTGCCTACTTGTGATCTCTCTCTGTCAAATAAATAAATTTTAAAAAATTAAAAAAAAAAGAAATGTGAAGAGTAGCAGAGGTATGACTAAGTTAAGGATAAACACTAAATATTTTTTTCCTGGATTTTCCTCTATTGATCAAACTGTTGTTTAACAGACAGCCTTATAAAATCATATATATGATGCTATCTGCATTGACTTGCAAAACCAAGAGCCAGCGTGTAAAGGCAGATGGATATGAATCAACAGAAAAGAATGCTGAATTAAGTAAAAACAAACAAACAATCAAACAAATAAAAAACATAACATGACCCTGTGCCTGGTTCCTGCAGTATCATTGAGGGATAAGTTCCATATCAGGTTCTTGCCTATTTTTATCATCATTGTATACACAGTACTAAGCACAGTGCCTGGCATATATAAAGCATTAAGTAAATATTAATAACCATCAAATTTATTAGTTTGAGTACAGTCAAACTGTGTTTATGGAATGTTCTATGTGTAAGATACAGTAATAAAAATATTCCATGCTTCCATTTTTCTCTATATTTCTCAAAGCTTTTAAATCAATTATTTACCTAATAGTGATATGAGGAACACTGATTAGACCTGGTAGTTAAGGTAAAAACTTGGTGTCAGTAAAAATGAGAGCTTTTTTCCCCTCTACCTATTTACATCAAATCATCACTTATCTGAGAGGACTAGGATTTTGACTTGGTAGAACGAAGGGATGACAATAGCAAATCAAAAGAATATGTTTCTTCTTTCTAAAGGGAGATTTTACAAAACATAAAAGCCAGAAATCCTCCCATCTTAATAATGAAACTAATTTTTTCCAAATAATATTTGACACAGAAAATATGTGACAGACAGAGACCATTGTGTACAAAGCTTCCCTGGGTAAAATCCAAGTGAAGACCTGAGAAGCACACTTCGTCTACAGTCAGTCTTGGCATCAGCACTTTCTCCTCCCCCACCACCATTCTTGCCAAGAAGAACCATTTTGAGTCAGAGATTGGGGAAAACCACTGAGCTAGTGTAGTTGTCATCCATCACCAGAGGAATACACCAACATTTGAAGAGAGAAAGGGACTTACCCAAGCTAAACACTTAACAGATTGGTATGCTAATAAGACCCCGCTTTTCATCTGCACTGTTTGATTTTGGATAAGTAACTTAATTTCTCAAAGCTTCAGATTCCTCAGATATAAAATGGAGGCAGTTAGACCCACTTTGACCGATATCCAAAGAATAAGAGATACTGTCTGGCACATAGTGGGTGGTAGTGAATGAAAACTATCATGTGTATTCCAACTCCCAAATAAAACACCTAAATCTGCAAGAAATAAAAGAGCAAAACTCATTAATTGATAACTTGGAGTTTAGCTTAAAAATAATCTCCTTGGTTTGTTTCAGGAAAGTAGTAGATCATCCAAAAAGACGATTTGGTATTCCTGTGGATCGGATTGGTGGAAGCCGTCTCTCAAATTCCAGAGGCTAATTGATTCTAACCATGAGTACAATTTGGGTATGTAACAGTATATTCAAGCTTCTGATTAACATTTCACAATGAGTTCATTGATCCATCTTGATTTATAAATTTCCCTTTTAATTTCCTAGCTTATAAATTCACTGTTTCAGCTTTTCTGTACTCAATTAGTATATTGATGCAAGTAACTTAAATGACATTTAAAAAGCAAAGGAATGTCCTAGATCTACTTCACCATTAAAAAGAAGATTCAATTATCCCCACAGATTCTTATACAATTAGGGGATACTAATATATGAACAATGGTTAAAATTCTAACTGATGTATTAATCACCTTCATACATGCACATAACTGTGTAGTAACCCCTCTATTATAAGGAAGACACATTTCAGTGTCACACAGCATTTTGTTGCCAATAACTACATTCCCAGATTTATGATAACACAGAACACAGGAGAGAGAATGGTGTAGCAAGAAGAGTATTGGTCATGGAATCATAACACCTACTCCAAATCCTGGCTCTGTCACTCATTTGTTCATTATCTTGTTTCCATATCTTATTTCTCTACATCTTGTTCATTTAAATAGTAACACACTAGTATCGTGAGAATTAAATTAGATGTGTATTGGGCACACAGGACATGCCAGTAATCTTAGATTTATAGTTCTGAAAATTTACTCTGGGCTAGGCCCTATACTTTGTGCTATGTACATACTGCTTCATTTAATCATCCTTTTCCCTAAAGTAGATCCTGTTGCTGTCTCCAGTATCTTGAGAAGTAGTACAGTGTAAGGGGTAAAAGTGACAGCAGGAGAGGCCAGTGTTGTGGGTCAAATCCCGGTTGTTCTACCTGTTAGCCGTGGGACCTTGGTTAAATTCTAAAATTCCCCTCCATAAACGGATGATAATAATGAAGTTCCATCACACTACATTGTCCAGAGAACTAAATGCATTGATACGTATTAAACATTTAGAATAGTGTCTGACATGTAAATATTCAATAATCATCATTATTATTATACTATATTATATAATATTAGTATTATACAATAATAGAAAGCGTAGATATATTAACTCACAATGCCATATAGCTAGTGACATAAGTAGCATTTAAATCCAGAAAGGTCAAATTCTGAGTTTATATTTTTAAAAGTATATTTAGCCATACATATTATATATTTTAGATTTTTTTTTAATTTGTCACAGAGAGAGATCACAAGTAGTCAGAGAGTCAGGTAGAGAGAGAGGGGGAAGCAGGCTCCCCGCTGAGCAGAGAGCCAGATGCAAGGCTCGATCTCAGGACCCTGGGATCATGACCTGAGCCAAAGACAGAGGCTTAACCCACTGAGCCACCCAGGCACCCCCATATTATATATTTTAAACATGAAATGCTAAACATAAATTCTAGGCAATGTATTTTTTCTCAGTAAAGCTTACAAGAGGATGCATCCTCCATCCCAGGCAGATGAGACAAATGGGAACTGTTTTGACAGTTTCAAGCATGACTTTCATGCTTTTTATTTCTCTCCAGATGATCCTTTGACCAAGGATGCAGAGTCCCCCAAAACATCACATTAACCCTGAACCTCTCAGTTTAGGTCATGCCTGTTTGTTCTCTTCATCAAATGCCCTAAACCACAGTGAGAAGTGAATATTTTACTTCAACTTTCTTATTCTCAGAATGACTTAGTTAGAAGAATTTTTTTTCACCATGGAGCTCTTGATCAATGAAGTTATGAAGTTACTGATATAAGAGGACTTACTTAGTATGTGAAGAACAATGTATTTTGAGTAGTGCCATCTTCAAAATGCGGACTGAACTTTCTTTTTGTCTAGAGATATACCAAGTATGGTTACTCTTTAGTATTGTTAAAAATCACCACATTATATTTGAGTAGGATCTAATTAATTGTTATTAAAAACTGAGTAATTCCTTGAAATCAGGATCACAATCCTCCAGTTTCTTGATGTGTTGAGAACATTCTGACACTGAGATTAAAACAATTAGGTTTGATTAGTTTCCATAGGAACTCTACCACCTTGGATACCCTGGATTATCACCATTCTAGTATTTCTGAATTAAACCAAAACAGGTTATGATTTAAAAAAATACATGCAGGAAACTCCTTTTCATTTACATTTTCATATGAAGTTTCAGACCATGTAAACTCCTGATAGCCACTGAACTACGGCAAGGTATTTGAATTAATATAATGTCTCCTGGATCACTATGGGCAAAATCCAAATTCATATATTATATCCTTCATCTAATAGGCTTTGGTAAGTATGATGACAACCACTGTCCTTATTACTGAAGTTTCAAGATAGTCATACCACAACATAATAGATTTAGAATAAAACCTAACACCATGTATTTTTTTCTTTCCCTTTGTCGATCATTGCAGGGGCACCCATCAACCATTAGGTTTCTAGTCATTATTTCCTGCCACTGTCACCGAGGTTTTTCAGACGCTTTCTTACTTTCTCATATGAAGTTTTAGGTTTTCAGTTTATGAATAATAAAAATAAATAAATAAATATGTCTAATTTCCATTTAACTTTTCAAAATCATTTTCTGATACACTGTTTTTTATTCTTAATGACTGATAAAATCACTAAGAGATTCAAGAACATAGTCTCATTTAATCCTACCCTTTTGTTTTGTTTTGTTTTTTAATAAATGAGAACACTGAGTCTGTGAGAGGAAAACGATTTGCTCAAAATTTTACACTCTCAGACAGGCAAGATCCAGAGCCCAGGTCTCTGGACTTCTAAGTCAGCATTCTCTTCATGACCTAGGAGGTCTTCGGGAGGTTAAGTTGTCATTGCTGGATGCCAACTTCTCGGCTTACGCATTTCTAAAACAAACAGAAGCAGTGTGTCAGACTTTGTGAAAATCTTTGTTCCACTTCTGTGGGAGTTAATGTATACTCTTTTAAAGAAGGTTTATTTGTGGGTTTTCACCTTCTGGGTTTCACAAGTCTTCACACTAAAAGTGAAACTGGTTCTAATCGTGGAAGTTTTGTGTGGTTTGAGTTTAGATCTAGATACAGCTGCTGTATGCTACCTCGTTTTCGGAACAAATGTTAACCTCTTCTCAATATGTGTTTTGGAAAAGAAGATAACCTGGTATTTACAACAATGTCTTCCTCAAATCATTAATGTATTTGACCACAATTTTGAGTTTTTTTATAGATGTCAGCTCTAAGCAACTCAAATTCAGAGAGGGATTTTGTCTAAGATTTTGCAGCTTGTCTAAACGCGGTTAACAAGTTCTAAGTCTCTACAATTGAAAACAGGATACCTTCCTGACGAAATTGGGTAGAAATAGGACTACTAATTATGCTACCTCTTGCTACCATATGCGCTAAGATTTTTAATAATACAAGGCACATGTTGATGTATTATACTGATAATTTTTTTAAATTTTAGACCAATATTGACGCACTATCATTCAAACATATTAACAGAACTCTTGAAGAGCAGAAAAAATTATGTTTAAATGCCAGCATTATACTTGGTTCCTTTAAGGAGAGCAAAATATATAAAATTATCAATGTGTTATAGCAATAAACAAAGTAATAGTTAGATTTTCTTTATTTCCTTTTTATGTCATGGCAACATCCCTGAACCAAGATTTAAAACTGAAAAGAAATAGAATATAGCAGTTACCCAAAGAAAGGAACCATGGCTTGAGAATAGTAAATGGCTTATACATTGAAGATGGTGTTTTTAATGTGTTTTGATCTGAAATGATCACTTTGCACTATTGTCTTTGCAATTAAAATATGTCCCAGGAAAAAAATCTATAATGAAACATCATTTAGAGTTTCAGCTCTTCTCAACTGAAGTTGATGGTATTCCCCTTATCTATGGAGTTTCCCGTAGCTGTAACAATTTCAACTTTCCTTTTTACAGACACAGCCTCTCCGGTGAAATGTCACAGAAACATGGAAGATGCTTCAGTGAAGTTCTTTACACTCAGTAATGATTCAACATTCAAAGAACTGACCTTCTGCAAAACTTTCCACAGTCAGAACTTCAGTCAGTCATATCACAGTATTGTTATAACTTCAATTAAATTATGCAGACCACTTCAATGCATGGATTTTTTTTAAATATATATTTTAATTAACGGGAATGGCTCCCTAGCTCCAAACCTTGCTTTTCTAAGAAACAGTCAAAACACACTATACATGAAATGCTTTCTATATGCATTTACCATTTACATTTATGCAGTTGAAGAATAATAACTGAAGACTGATTTTTTTTTTCTGTACAACTTAGGTACAGTCTGTTTGCTCATTACTGAGAGATGAGGAAAGACAATGTTGTGTATGTTCTCTTATATATTTGATTTCTTTTGTATACTTTGTCAGTGAGCCTCTTGGGTAATGATTATGAAATTAGGCTTGTCTTCGCATATTCACATTTCAGTGAGGTTCCGGCACATAAAACATAGCTCCAGTTCAAGAAATAAAAGAAGAATGATTTATAAGCAAGGAAAAAAAAACCCAGCTAGTAATTAAACCCATCAATGTTATTCTTTGAAACAATTGAGAAAATACTTGAAGGTCAGAGCATATTGACCAAATTAGGAAGTGAAGGATATCATTCATTTGTCAAGTTTGGAGATCTCATGTCCTCTAACAACTTTTCTTTTCTCTAAATTACAACTGGTAGTTAATTAAGAGCAGCAGCGGCTAATTACGAGAACAGCAGATTGTAAAGAACACAGGAGTAACAGATAAAATTATTGGGGAAAAGCAAAGAATCACTCAGTAGTAAACCACTAGAATAGTCTGGAACGCAATTAAATACATATAATTTTAGCATGGTACTTTTTGGTATAGTACAATAAGCCGTCATCTTGATGGTACTGACTCACTCAAGAAACTGATTGGTTTCATATACTCTGTTTAATAAGGCATTGCAAAGTATAATGTGTTTGGGGGAAAATTCTTCCAACTACTGAAAATCTTCAAATTTAAGTTTACAAAAAAACACAATAAATGAACAATTCTGTTAACTGTAATAGATGGGCTATAGCAAAGAGAAATGAATTTTGAGAGCGCTAACTAATTCTGTTTTTCATAAACTATAAACTTAGCAGGAGCACAGGGACAAATATCCTGTAGAACTCATTATTTGAAAACTATTTAAGAAGTTAGAATGTCTCTTGACACTTTTCCCCAAACTTTATTGAATTATAGAAATATGTTATATTCCTTGGAAGTTCTTTCTTCCCTTTTTCTCCATCTGGATATTTGTAAGGTTCTAATCCAACTGGATGCTGCTGCTTCCTGCAATGACAAAAGGTATTAAAGCCTACTTCAGCCTAAAATTTTATCATGGTGAAGATTTAAAGTCAAATTAAATAAATTGATTTCCTCTCATCTTTATTTTTTAATAAAGTTATAGTTATGGCATTCAGTCTAATTAAAATCAGAGGTCACACTATATGGATTTATACTCTATTCTAATCTATAACGCATTTATCTCATAATATATACTCAAGTCTCCAATGAACAAAATGAGAAAAATGTTTTCTCCCCTTAAGACCATTTAATTTCATATTTTAATTTTTACCACTACTTTATACAAAGTAGAAAATAAGTCAACAGTACCCTTGTTTGAAATAAGGCATTCTTTTAACACTGCAAGAAATTAAAACATAATTTCGATTAAGGATATGATGAGTCATCTCATTCATTTGTGAAGCTCACAGAACACATTGTAAACATGGATTTCCGTGTTCTGGCATCAATCACATAACTAATTTTTCATGAGGGATTTCTTTCCTGGTTACATCGTCTTAAAATCTTCACTACAAAAAGTCTAGCAACACCTTTAATCTACAGATAGTTTTAGGGAATTAAGTTTCTCAAAGCAAACTATTAAAAGTTGATTTAATGGATTCTTCTAAAAGGAAGAAGTAGCAAAAGCTTTTTTGAGTGACCTTACCCTTGAAGGTTCAAAATGCCTGCATATTGTTTAACTGTTCCAAAGTTAATAAACATGAGATGGTGAACACAGGAGTTTTTGTCTTTCTTTATAACAATATTATATTTGTGTTTACAACAAATGTAAATATATAAGAATAATTAGATATTACTGAGCAACTGGTATTTATGCACATTTGAGTGGCTCTTAACAAGTATATAAATAGCACTATAGAGATATGACTCAACTTGGTTTGTTTTATTTTTTTTAACTTAATATTGTTCATCCTCTCTTATGAGATAGTTTTCTCTTTAAGCACCACAAAATTAGAATTATGTAGACAAGCTGCATTTCCCCCATACTGTGTATTAAGGAACTGTGTATAGGCTCATCTGACCATCTATTCTAGCCCTTAATATTCTTTCAAGTTACTTTGGCGATGTTTCTGTGCTATCACAGTTAACAGACAAGATTGAAGTTGAACTCCCAGCCTTGAGTTGATTAAATAAGCTTGTGCAGATGAAAGCACGAGCAGTTTGATGCACAGATGTGAAAAAGAAGAAAAAAAAAAGAATCAAGAGAAAGCCAATGAGTTTTTGCTTTGTTTTATTTTTTACCACAATGAGTGTCATCTCTTCCAGACATGCTGTGTCTCAAATAGTTCATGATGCTGTGGAGGCAAAGAAGAGAATTAAGAAATGAAAAGGCAAATTGCTTTGTAAGAAAGTTTTCTTAATATCTATCTCTGAGACATCTAATATTACTTTCTCTCAGAGTCCAATAAACCATATATTACTGCCTGCTAGTAATATATTCATTTGGTTGTAGTAGTTTCAGTGACAGTTGTCCAAATGAACAGAAAAGAAATAATAGCTAGCAAAATCACAAGAAAGAGAAAGGACAATGATGCATATTTTTCCATAAATTGAGACAATATAATTTATTTTAATTTTCCAAGATGCTTTTTAAAATACTTTGTTCATTCAATAACATAGTTATCACCAGACAAAATCAGATGTAGAGGATGAATCTATAGACAGCATACAATAATAGATACAACACTGCCAACTTGAGCGCTACAAGGCCATTTGGTAGCCCATGCCAGGCAAAAGTGCAACTGATTTGTCATTGTTCACACCTTAAACCTCAAGTATATAACAGGCAGAATAAATGCCACTGTTTCTTTATGCTTAAAATAGCTATAACCCTTAAGCAGTAGGGAATGTTTGTATCTCTTTTTTTCTAGTGTTCTCTTTTTGTATCCAGAGGAAAAAACTTCAGACACAGTATTTCCAAAAGCATGCTAAAAAAGAAAGCAAAATACATTCTTTATTAGGAGGATATTTGATGAAACATTACATTTGAATAAAATAGGTTATGTGTGCCTCAGCATGAGAGAGTTTTGTAAAAGGAACATTCAATACAGTTGTTATCAGCCTCATGGGAATCTATAAATTGATAAATATTAAATAAAACCTGAAAATTCACCTTCTCCATCACACTAGCCACATTTAGATTACTCATTAGTAATTTGTAGCCAGTGACTACCATAATGAGCCCTGCATTACAGAGTAGTCACCTCATCACAGAAAGTTCTATTGGATAGTACTCTTCTACATGATAATGTGTGTAATACAGTTCAGATAATGCGTGTAATACAGTTGTCCTATTAGATACAACCCTCTGTTTTATATCTGGGGTAACTGAAATCCCAAAAAGGAAGTCACATGAGTAAAAACTGTGATAAATATGTTTCAACTTACTGGGGGAGGAAAAGTAGGGAGAGAGTTTAAAGTTCACTTTGCAGGTCATTTGTTATTTAAGTAATTTAATTGTCACATTCAGTCTTCACATTCTGATCATAGAAATGATGCTTCAGAAAAATCAAACCAATTCTAACATTATTTTAATCTTCAAATGCAGGACTGAGTCATTTTAAATCTTCTGTAGGTTATTCCCAATCGCCTGACTTAAAGTAACTTCATAGACTCATTATAAATTTCTTTAATTTCCTTCAGTCTAAGTGGTTTATAAAATTAAGACCTCAGAGAGACAGGTTTTTGATTTACTATTGATGAAAAAGACTTAAAAAAAAAAGATACTCATTGAAATCCTCTTTGAAATAAACGGTAAAAGTCTGTCTGCTGGCCAGGTTTCCCTCCCTCTCTATTCACTCTGTAAACTGTAACCCTCAAGCTCATCACCCCTTACACATCCAGTGTTGTGACAGCACTCAGAGTCTACTTTTCATTTCTACAAGAGCCACAGCTTCCTTTAAATGAAACCATATTCAAATCCTATGAAAGGAGTTTATTTTCAGACATTAAACTGAGGAGCCTGGCCCATTAATCCAATCTTCTTTTTATAGTGTGCTTTGGAAAGTTACCATCACTACCTTTTCTGGCCCTTCAGATATCATTGAGTATCTGTCAGGAAAATAGAAATGCACACATATCCAAAAATTACTCATGAGTGGCTCGATTAAGTATGCAATGGAATATAGTTTGGGAAACTTTCTGGAACTGGATGAAAGGAAGTGTCATGAATTATATCCCTAGTAGAGCTTAATTCTTCAATGCTTATCTATTCTATATTTAGTCTGTTTGAAGGAAACTTCTTGCTAGCATTCTGGTGTCATTTGACGTCTCTCCGGTTCACTCTTGTAACCCTGTTTTCAGCAGGATGCTATGTGTTAGACAGCTATATGTTTATTTTTCACCTCCCATCCCCAGGTTTCTTCAAATGAGCTGCTTCTATCCTACATCAGCTTATGAATCCAAAAAACTAAAGTCCTTAGGAGTACAACTAAGTAAATAGACCAGAGTGAGAGCTAAGGAGACTTTTTTTTCTTCCTTTTTAAAAAATTTAATAAATTTGACATTATATTTCATAAATTTAAGGTATACAGGTATACAGTGTGTTACTTTGATAAATTTATGTTTTGTAATATGATTGCCATTGAAGTAGTCTATGTCAGATTACATCATTAGAGTACAATATTATTGTCCCCTTTCATTGCATTGTGCATTAGATTTCTGTAACTTATTTACTGTATATTACAAGTTTGTATACTTTAACTCCATCAATCTTATCCAAGCCCCTTGCCTCCATGATCTACTGATTACCACCATTTTACTCCATTTTTTCATGCGTTTCACCTTTTTAGATCCACGTATACGTGATATCATACGGTTCTTGTCTTTCTCTGTCTGACTTATCTTGCTTACCATAATGGGCTCAGATGTCATCTGTGTCGTTGCAGAAGACAGGATATCCTCCTTTCTCATGGCTGAAAAAAAATATATATATATATATATAAATTTTATCCATTCATCCATTGATCCACCTGGAAGTGGAATTGCTGGATCATATGGTACATATATTTTTACTTTTTTGAGGAACTCTCATATTGTTTTCCATAGCAGTTGGATGAATTTACATTCCTATCAACAGTGTATAAGAGCTCCCTTTTACCATGTTCTCAACTTCACTCAGTGTCTCTTGTCTTCTTGACGATAGCCATACTAACAGGTGTGAGATGACATTTCATTGTGGTTCTGATTTGCATTTCCTGCTGATTAGTGATGTTGAACATCTTTTATGTGCTTTTTTTGGGTATTTTGATATCCTTTTTAGAAAAAAAATCTAGTTCTGTCCATTTTTCAATTAGATGCTTTTAGGGGTTTTCTGTTGTTATTAAGTTATATTTTTTATTAAGTTGTATTCTTTATATTTTTTGGATGTTAACCTCTTATCCAATATACAATTTGACAAAATTTTCTTCCATTTCTTCCATATTTGCAAGAAAATAAAATTTTCTTCCATTCTATAATTTGTCATTTCATTGCATTGTTTCTTTTGTTGTGCAGGGACTTTTGAGTTTGATGTGGTCCCATTTGTTAATTTTTCCTTTTGTTGCTTGTGTTTTTGGTGTCATGTGCAAAAAGTCATTACTGAGACCAATATTTATAAGCCTCTGATCTATATTTTCTTCTAGGAGTTTTATGTTATCAAGTCTATGTTGAAGTCTTTTATCCATTTCAAGTGAATTTTTGTGAGTGATGTGATATAAGGGTCCAATTTCATTGTTCTGCATGTTTTTCCCAGCATTATTTGTGGAAGGACTATCCTTCCCCCCAGAGGTGTTCATGGCTCCCTTGTTGAATATTAGTTGACTGTACATACCGAGATTTAATTCTGGGCTTTCTGTTCTGTTTCATTGGTCTATATGTATATTTTTGTGTCAGTACCACATAGTTTTTATTACTATGGCTTTACAGTTTAATTTAAAATCAGGTTTTGTTCTTTTATGCTCAGAATATTTTTTGGCTATTTGGTGTCTTTTATGGTTCCACATAAACTTTAGATTCTTTCTTCTATTTCTGCGAAGAATGCCTTTGATATTTTGGTGAGAATTGCATTGAGCCTGTAGAGGGCTAAGGGGAATATGGCCATTTTAACAATATTTATTATTCCAGTCCATGAGCACAGATTTCTTCCCATTTGTTTGTGTCTTCTTCAATTTCTTTCAGCACAGTTTTATAGTTGTCATTGTGCAGATCCTTCACTCCCTTGATTAAATTTTTTCCTAAGTAAATGGGCAGAGGACCTGAGTAAACATTTCTCCAAAGAAGTAATACAAATGGCCAACAGATATATGAAGAGATGTTCAACATCACTAATAATCCAAAAAATGCAAATCAAAACCACAATGAGATATCACCTCATACCTGTCAGAATGGCTGTTATCAAAATAAATAAATAAATAACAACTGTTGGCAAAGATGTGGAGAAAAAGGAATCTTTGTACATTATAGGTGGGAATGCAAAATGGTGTAGCCAGTACTGAAAAAGTATGGATGTTCCTCAAAAATTAAAAATAGAACTACAATATGGTACAACAATTCTACTTCTGAGTATTTAACTGAAGAAAATGGAAGCAGTAATTTGAAAAGGTACATGCATTCCTATGTTGACTGTAGCCTTATTTACAATAGCAAAGATATAGAAACAACCTGTGTCCATCAATAGATGAATAAATAAAGAAGATTGATTATACACACACACAATGGAATATCTATTAAAAATTAAATTTTGCCATTCATGACAACATGGATGGACCTAAACGGTATTATGCCAAATAAAATAAGTTAGACAAAGACCATATGATTTTACTTATATGTAGACTCTAAAAAATAAAACAAATGAATAAATAAAAGAAAACAAAAACTGACCCTTAGATGCAGAGAATAATCTGGCAGTTGTTAGAGGGGAGGGAGTGAAATAGAGGAAGGGAGTTAAAATGTACAAACTTCCAGTTATAAAATAAGTAAGACATGGGGATACAGTGTACAAAATAAGGAATGTAGTTAAAAATATTTAAACACTTTATATGGTAACAGATGGTAGGTAGATTTATTTTGGTGACCACTTCCTAATGTTGTATTATAATGCTGCATACATGAAATTAAAATAATATTGTATATCAACTCTAATTCAATAACATTTTATTAACTAGGTATTTTATTATTTTTGATGCTATTGTGATTGGGATTTTTTTTCCCAATGCTTCATCATTAGCATAAGGGGATGCCACTGATTTCTGTAAGCTGATTCTTTAATCTGCCACTTCATTGAAATCATTAATTAATTTCAACAAGTTTTTGATTGACTTTTTAGGATTTTATATACATACGATCATACCATCAGCAATTAGTGACAGTTTTACTTCTTCCTTCCTGATTTGGATGCCTTTTATTTCTTTGTCTTTTCTAATTGCTCTAGCTGGGACTTCCAGTACTATACCTAATAGAAGTAGTGAGAGTGGGTAACCTTGTCTTGTTCTCAAACTCAGAGAAATCCCTTTCTATTTTTCTTCATTGAATATGATATTAGCTGTGGGTTGGTTATATATGGCCTTTACTAAGTTCAGGCATGTTCCTTCAATACCCAATATTGTTAAGGGTTTTTATCATGAAAAGATGTTGTATTTTATCACATTAGACAGCACCATTCTTAGTGAATTTGGCAGGTGTCTATCAATTATATATTAAATGATTAAAGCAAATTATAATATTCCCGGTAAGTATAATTTACTTTAGCATTAGCTGGATCTCTGTGTCCATTTTACCTTCACACAAGGGAATTCATAGTAGAACAACTTCTAGTTACACAATAGAACAACACTTTAACTATAAGGTGGGTTGTTTCTGTGACTTAACCTGGGCATCTACTTCATGTTTATCACCACAAATATTTATTTTATTCCTACTACATACAAATATATTTTAATATATCCTTGCTTAAAAACAAAGAAGATTCTTTGATCAGACTTCAAAGTGCTCTAGCTAATATTCTAATTTTTTATACCCTTTAGAACAAAATTTCTCAAAAGTGGTGTCTATTGTCAGTGGTACCAGAGAAATGATAAAAATATTGCTTTATCATATTCTCTTTAGCCAAAGTCCACAAAACAATTCTTGTCAAAGCCGTTATCTTTTATTGCTGTTCAGAAGGAAAGTTGAAGTCATCAACTAATGGGCCTATTATAGCTTTAAATACACTTACACTACTTCCTAGAAACTGTGAAGTCTTCTTTATTGACTTTCTTCCTTGGTAGCCACTCTATTAAGCCTCCTTTGCTGATTCTCTCTTCTTCCCAACCTCTAACCTTGGAATCACCTGAGCTGTCTTCTCTTTTTTTTTTTTTTTTTTAAGATTTTATTTATTCATTTGACAGAGAGAAATCACAAGTAGATGGAGAGGCAGGCAGAGAGAGAAAGAGAGGGAAGCAGGCTCCCTGCTGAGCAGAGAGCCCGATGTGGGACTCGATCCCAGGACCCTGAGATCATGACCTGAGCCGAAGGCAGCAGCCCAACCCACTGAGCCACCCAGGCGCCCCTGTCTTCTCTTTTATACCTAGAGTCATTTCTTAGATGGTTTGATCACAATAGCAAGCAATATTGATATGCTGATAACTGTCAAATTTATATCTCCAATATGAGCTGCTTCCTTAAACTTCAAATTTATATATTCAATGGTCTACTCAGATCACTAAAGAAGTCCCCCCTTATCTGTGGGAGACATGTTTCAAGACCCCCAGTGGATGTCTGAAACTGCAGATAGTATTGCAGTTTCTATACTGCAGAATGCTATAAATACTATGTTTTTTGCTAAGCATATATACTACAATAAAGTTCAGTTTATAAACTGGGCACAATGAGATTAATAACAATAGCTAATAACTAATAACTAGAACAATTATAACAATACACTGCAATAAAAGTTATGTGAATGTGGCCTCTTTCTCTCAAAATATCTTATTATACTCTAGTCGCCCTTCTTCTGATGATGATGTAGATAATACAATGCCTACATGATGACATGAAGTGAGGTGAATGACACAGGCTCTATGGCATAATATCAGGCTACTACTGACCAAAATGCTGCTGACATATCAGAGGAGGATTGTTTGCTTCTGAACCATGGCTGAGCACAGGTAACTGAAACTACAAAACATGCATGAGGAGGCTACTATACTGTCGAGATACTGTTATGCATGGTAATGACAAGCTCAAGATGTCTGTGGTAGAAATATGATTCTCCAAATAACCCTTGTGCTTTTTTTTTTTTTTTTTTACATTTTCCAGGTGCTTTCCTGACCCTGTTCAGTTAAATTAAGATCATGTGCCTAATTTTAGCAGTTAAGAGTGTGTTTACCTCCATCTCTCTCCCGTTCTACCTCGGGAACACATAAAGTAGATACAGAGTAAAGGAAAATGACCAACATATGCGAGGCTTCATGTAATCAAAACATAAATCTTAAAGTAGCTTCATTACTGAAATCGTAAGGTTAGTTTGCTAATGGAGTTTGCCTAATTTATCCCCAAATACAATTTGACAACAAATACAATGGGAATAAAGAGAGTCCAGAAAACAAAATCTCAAAATGTTGAAAGAACTAACTTCTTCTAAGTCCCAAACACTATGAGATTTAAAAACACTCTAAGTGATAGAGCCTCTGTAAATAGCAGTTGGAATAAAGAACTCAGGACAAAAATCAGACTGATAATGTAGTCTTTAAGGTATGTTCCAGATACTTTGAAGGCAACTGCTACTAAATTGGGGGTGAGAACGCAGAATAATTAAAATTGATTTTTTAAAAAGTGTGTGCATGGAGCAAGTACATGAGAAGCTTTCTAATTTTTGAAGGAACATCAATGTCAAAGAAACCATAGATCCTAAAATAAAAATATCTTCAACACGTAAAGACAAAATAATCCTTATGCCTCCAACTTTGCAAAAGTAGGACGAGACCTGAGAAAACTGTGCCATCTGGAGAAAGGAATAATCCCCGAGTGGCACATAAAATGGGTCCGAGATAAAAACGAAAAAGCAAAAATTTCAAACAGTGCAGCCAGTGGAAACATCACAATAGGCAAATGACTCCTCTTAGATAATACAGGCTCCAGTCAAGACACCTTTTTCCAACCCCAGGGTAGGAGACCTTTATAATATTTGCCCAGTGGGATTTCAGAATTGCTGGAGGATAGCATTCTGTGTGTCTCTTGGTTTCCTTTATGAAAGGGATTATCAGTTCTCATTATCCTGTCCTGGTTCTGCCAGTTTTTGGATTTGTCTTTTCAGCCAACAGGTCTGTGAATGAAGAAGAAGAAGCCACACTGTAGCTGATGAAGGCTGGTACGTATCTCCTCCTGGAGAGCCTGTTCACTGACTTCTGGGTTCAGTCACTGAAAGAGATCTGGGATTGTCTCTAAAGGGAAGGCATTGAGTATAGTCTATGTGGTTAAGGGGAGATCAAAGGATTGACCGCGTGTGGTACAGGCAGAGCTTTCCAAGTATTATACGTACTTCCTAAAATGTCTCAGCCTGTCTTGCCAATATTTTGGTGGCAGTCCACATGACTAATTCTACCCAACAGACTTCAGGAGAACTGATACCTGTCACTGAACTGAGTTCTGAACTCAGGGAATTTAGAGCTGGGATGTATCCTCTATCCCTTTCCTGTGTCTTGGAAATATTAGGGGCAGTCAAGCTATAACAACCTTCTAGATGATATAGCCAGAAAATAGAAGTGGGCTGTGCAACATGCATTGGACTTTATTATAAAATAAGCCTCTGAGATTTGGATTAAAACTGATACCACAAGATAACCTAAACTATGCTAATTGTGGGAAGGCCTAATAAATGTCTATCCCAGTGCTTCTATACCACCAAACGTTCTCCTCTTCCAGCGATCTCTGACTCAATAAATAGAAATTACCCTCTTTTCCTAGTTGATTAAAAAAAAACTTTGAAATCACTTTTGGTGTCTTCCTTTAAAAAACCAAACAAACATGCAATTCTACAACAAATTTTGTTGATTTTTTTGTTCAACTTCTATCCAGAATCAGACCCCTTCTTACCAATTCACTACTGCCACCCTAATCCAAGCTACTACCACTTACCATCTGAATGACTAAATTTTCCTCATTAATGGTTTCTCTGCTTCTGCCTTTGCCCATCTTTTGCAGTGTATTCTCCACGAAGCATCAGAGTGGCTCTGTTAAAACTTATCTCATATTTCTATTTTGCTACAAGTTTCCAATGATATTCCATATGATACTCAATAAAAGCTAAAGTCCTTAAAAATCCTGAAGTTTCTCTCCTTTACATCTTCAATTCATCTTCTACTACACTTTCCTTTGAGTCACTTAGCAGTTGGGTTATTTTTGGCATGTAATTTCACCTCTCTGAGATATAATTTCCTCATCTATAAAATAAGCATAGTAATAGTTATCCTATGGTGTTTATGATGAAAATAAAATAATAATTATAGTATTGATCAAAACCATAAAAAACAAGTTAGGCTTACTTAGTACTTACTATATACCAGGCGTTATTCTAAATGTCTTTCCTATATTTACCTATCAAATCTTCCCGACAATCTCATAAAGATAATTATTATTATAATTTGCAATTGGGGGGAAAGAAAATGAGGCACAAGATGTTTTATAATTGCTCAAGTTCAAACAGGTAGGAAATGTCAATGCTGATTTGAACCCAGGCAGTTTATCTCTAGAGCCTGTGTATTTAACCACAATATTTTGACATATTAAAGTACAAAATGTCTTGAATATGTTAAGTGTTTAAATAATACCAGTGCATCCTCTTCCCACTTACTAGCATTGTGAAATAGGTTTTTGTACAAGTTAAAGACAAATCTGGAAGGAGGGGAGAAATGTAGATAAATAAAAGGAGTCTTAGGAAGGACTAAGGAGAAATATATACAAAGTTTTTTCAAATATAACTAATTCAGCAAGAAACAAGAATTTCCCAAGAAATGTTATGAAAAAACAAGAAGGATATAAAAGACAAATCTTTCTAAAATTAAATGTTATGATTCAAAACTTGAACCAAGTGTTAGAGCAATGAAGGTTCACCTTACTTCAATAAAGATCTTCTAAAATTTGAATTGACTTAAAACTTGATTGCTTCTATTTATGATTCTCCCAACTCCAGTCTTTAACCAGAATAACAAGGGTAGGTTACAATTTTTAGCAATAAGGGCCTATTTTACATATGACCTTACTATCCACTTCTGTAAACATGACAGAGCTCAGATATATTCACAAAGGAACATATTCATTGGCATCTTTTTAAAAAATATGAACCTCAATCTTAATAATCACCATAGGATTAAGAAATGACAAGTTACTCTTTTCCCTTTTAGTAATAATTGTGAAAGTAATCTATCAGATGCCAATTTTAGAACTTTGAAATTAAAATTTACCTTGCTTGCTTGGAGGGGAAGAAGATGGACCATCTATGGCATAGGATAGCTCAACATCTTTTGCCTCCGTAAACTGCTCTTTTAGCTTTTCCAACTGTTAAAAATCAAATATAAAAATTATAAATATTTAATGAGAATGATGCTGCTTTCTATTGAAAAAGAGGAATAATTAGAAAAAGAAAAGAAAAAGCATGGAAAAAAATGGAAGAAGGCAGTAAGAAAGGAGGGAAAAAAGGAATGGAAAAGGAGAAAAATAATAAAGAAAATAAACAAAAATAATTAAATAGAAAATCCAAGGAAACTTGTAGTTAGAGACTGGTTTGGAAAGGTACATGACTCAACAGGAGATAGGAAAAAACAGGTTTATAGTGAAGGAAGTCAACTCCAGGTGTTAATTAATGGGGAGCTTATAAACACAGCCTGTGTTGCTGGACTGGATTTTATGTCACCCATAATGAGCATTCCTTTTCAAGGAGTTTCAAAGAGTTATGTAAATGTTTGAATTTCCTGAAATATTTCTCCTTTCCAGAAGGAAAGGGGAGGTATTTTGAGGCCTTAGGACTTTTACCTGGTATTCAACCCATGTTAATTTTTAGCAAGCTCTCTGATTGCCCATGCCCTGAAGACCTAACTCTACCAAAATAGAGTTCAGCCTGGCTACTGAAGGTGTCCATGTCCAGCCTGCTCAAAATGATGGGGTACAATTCTCTCTCCCAAACAGCCACACAGTTTTTACAATAATGAATTTGCATGCATGTATGCGGACAAGTTTTGAAATCATCTAATCTGGTGATTTTCGAATTTTCTTCCCAACCTGTCAAGCAGTGGAGAAATAAGGCTGCTAAGGGGTTCCCAATCAGAAGGGCTGAAAGCAGGTCAGGAAGGTGACACTTCAGGCCTGCAACCAGGTGATTGAAGCAGAAGAGCTCCACCTTCATGTGCTTCACTTACTAGCACCACATCCGATTTATTTGGGAAAAAGTATTTTCACTTTTTAAAATAATAACTATGTTATTAAAAATCACCAATCTCAGTATAGCCTCCCATTTTACAGATAAGATTTAAATCCAGAGAATTTTAATTTATCCATGTCTTATAGTTAGGTCATTGAAGAGCTGGGATGCATTTCATCTCAAGATCTCTTCAGCTATAGTTTCATTTTGGTTTTCTTTTCTTTTCTTTTCTTTTCTTTTTTAGCTTAAGTGTAATTTGACTATTTTTTCCCTAGTGAATTACTTCACTTTTTCTCTAGCAGGAATAAAAAAATTTAAGAGTATAGCACTAATAATTTTTCAAAACTGTACCCAAAAAAAAATGCCTTATAATTATTATTAAAATTGAAATGTAAGTATTGCACATTCTCACCTGCTTAAGTTCTTCCAATTTGCTAGCCAGTTGTCTATCTGCAAGATACATTTTTCATATGAAAAATTTCATTGCAAGTAATATTTTATTCACTTCAGGACACGCATTAGGATCTTATCTGGAAGGCAAAGTCTTTTTTCATATGATTTAAGACCACCCATCATTCCTAATATAAAACCCAAATACTTTCTCAATGTCTATAACATTGACTTGTAACCAGTTATGTAATGAGAAAATATCTGATTTCTAGTAATAAACATAAAGCTTTCTAAAAAAGACCATAGTTCTAACACGTGCTATTATTTAGAAATAAACTATTTTACTGATATGAGGAAATCTTAGAAAACAATTTTAAGCAAAAAGAGCAGGACACAAGCATCTATGTAATTCAACTGATAAACACCTAAAATATGAATAATAACTCCCCCCGTTAAAATTTGAGTATAAGTTTTTCTCTTGTATAATTTCATTCATTTTTTCAAAGAGAATATCTTACTTCTAATTTTAAAACCTTGTATTTTAAAAATATTTATTAAAATATTGTTGTAGTCAGCACATTGTCCCATGAATAGACATTTTCTTTAGAAGACCAGATGTTTTCTGAGAGTATACCACATTGACATATTGTCACATTTTCTCTCAGGCTAGACTTACCAAGTTTCTGACAGTATTTGTCATTTCTTGGAGAACATTCTGATACATAAATTAGATTCTTCTGTTCTTTAAAGAAAGAAAAAATCTCAGTTGGTGTAGACTAAACTTCCCAATGGTCTCTACTTTAACCATTTCTCACACTGGGAGAATTTGATTGCAAAATATGCTAACTTAACTGCTATGAGACTTCTGTTAATTTGTGAAATTTCTAATGGAAACCTATGAATGGATGTGAAGCATTTAGCTAAAATATATATATATATATATACACATATATATATATATATCTGTGTATGTGTGTGTGTATGTGTGTGTATATATATATATATATATATATATATATATCTGTGTAGTGTGTGTGTGTGTGTGTATAAACTATACCAATAAGAAGTTGCATAGATATGAAAATATGAGTAAAGATCACTATGGTGTAACTACATGGTTACCGATACCACTAGGACCTTCTAATTGAAGAAAATAGGATTTTAATATTTGTTAATAATGCCATTGCTTTTACATGAATATGAAATAATAAAAACACTTAAGCCATCAGTGCAGCATAAAAGGGAGTAGTTATTATTTTATTTAATATAAATAAATATTTAGAAAGAAAGATCAGAAGACAGAATAAATTCTTTTTGTATGATTTTTTTATTTTTATTTTTTATAAACATATATTTTTTATCCTCAGGGGTACAGGTCTGTGAATTGTGAGGTTTACACATTTCACATAACTCACCATAGCACATACCCCCCCTCAATGTCCATAACTCCACCCCCTTCTCCCAACCCCAGTCCCCCCAGCAGCCCTCAGTTTGTTTTGTGAGATTAAGAGTCACTTATGGTTTGTCTCCCTCCCAATCCCATCTTGTTTCATTTATTCTTCTCCTACCCCCTTAACCCTTCATGCTGCTTCTCCACTTCCTCATATCAGGGAGATCATATGATAGTTGCCTTTCTCCAATTGACTTATTTTGCTAAGCATGATACCCTCTAGTTCTAGTAGACAGAATAAATTCTTGACTCACCAATGTTGGAAGGTCTTTGGAAATCAAAATGTTTATTTAGTAGAGCCAGCAGTAGTTCCTCATGATTTGTATCTTCCTTATCTGGAAATAGTTCATTTCCTGTAATAATCACCTTAATGTAATAAAACTCCCATTTTCTATCTGTATCACTGGAAGTATTTCTAATTAAATACATTTTACTGGTAACTATCAATGCATATAGTCATCATTAAAAGGCATGTGGAGAAAGGTGTGTAATCAAAAAAAACAGGCTGTTAAAAAAAATCAATGAATGAATTGGAGCACTCAAAGACAGACTGTGAGAGAGGGAGAAGGAAAGACAGAGAGTATGTCTGAAAGGTGAAATCCTAAAATTTACCTGCCTTCATTCCTAGGTAGTAGAATTACAGGTAAATTTCTTATTTTTTACCTGCATTATTGAAATTTTCTACTCTTGTATTTAATATGAAAAACATAAAAGGTATGTTTTTAAAGAAAAAATCTATATATTTTTTTAATTTTAAGATTTTTATGAGCTATACACATTAAAATATGAGCCATTTTGTGTTCTGGAGATTGCATTTAAATTATCTAAGGAACCCTGTGGATGAGGTTGCATGATGTCTATTTTCTCCCTATTGACATCCTCTATCTTTGTCAGTTTCCCTCCCATTCCATTCACTGACCAGATGCCCAACTCTTTCAGCACCTTAAAAACAGAAATATCACCCAATTTTTTGTAAATATTTTTATTTTATTAAATATTTTTAATCAGGACAATAACCTTTACTCAAGTTATAAAACACGTAGACCCAATAAGATAGCTATGAACAAATAACACAATTGAAATAATAACTAGTGTATTACAAATAAAATAAACTTTTGTGAGGTGGCATAAAAAATCAAACCTTTATCATAGAACTTATTTGGATCATTTTTCTCTACTTTTTATTTCCTCAGACAAGCTGACAGTGTGAGCAGAAGCTAGATTTGTAAGTTTGAAGTTTAGAAGCGAGAGTATTGTGGTTTTAGCTACAGAAATGGCTCATGACTTGACTATATTATTCCATAAAACCATCTGCCTTTTCTGTGTCTAGAAAATGTTTATTGATGAACTCAAAGGACTGAGAGGCTAATGAAGGAAATAAAAAGCCTTGGTGAGGAAGCAAATGGATGACTTGGGGCAAGTGACAGCATTGTTTCCACACTGACCAAACATAGATCATTGGTGCTCAGCTCTTCAATTTTCTTTACATCATAAACATGGAAATTATCTGTGACATTGTGGGTTTTTTCTATTGATTAATTAAAACACTAATAAAATACCAATGGAAATTTTGCTTACTATTAATTAAATGAAGACCCTCAGAGAGAGTTTAGTTTAAGACGTGGCCATGCAATACAATAATTGTTACTACAGTTGTTTATGAAAACATTAAATAATAAACTTTAAAATGTTTCTGTTTGAAAAAGACATAAGGTACATTTTATAGCCAGATGATAATGGTTACTTGTGTCAGAGAACTGTGATAAGAGCAACTGTTTCATTGCCTTAACTAGAGAAAGTATAAGACAAGAAGGAAGTAAGGAGGAAAAGTAGAGCTGAAGATTTTATATGCTTAATTCACAATCCACTTCTGCATATTTAAGTGGAACATTTTTCACAAAAGAAAATTAACCTATTTGCCTTTCTTTACCACTTTTGCTTGCGGTAACTACACTTGCATAAGTGTCCTCAAAAAGTCTTGTCACTACCTGTTAAGGCAACCACTGTTTACAGGACTCTCTGAAGAAAAAAGTTTTCTCAAAAATTTTTTAAAATAGGGGCGCCTGGGTGACTCAGTGGGTTAAAAGCCTCTGCCTTCGGCTCAGGTCATGATCCCAGGGTCCTGGGATCGAGCCCCACATTGGGCTCTCTGCTCTGTGGGGAGCCTGCTTCCTCCTTTCTCTCTCTGCCGGCCTCTCTGCCTACTTGTGATCTCTGTCAAGTAAATAAATAAAATCTTTAAAAAAAATTTTTTTTAATATTTTTTATTCTTAAAGTTAAGAAAGTATTGTCTAAGATATATAATAGGAAATGAACCTTTTTTATTCTTGTTTTCTGTAACCATCCCTCAGAATAAGATACTGCTTAAAATATAACAACTAATGAGGAGTTGTACTGGTCACACAAGCATGCCCAAGATGACCTTGAGAAAAACATGTACTAGCAGCAGGCCTCTGGTGGAGGGGATGATAAATGTCCTTGAAGCCGAGCAGCTGGGGATGCCTGGCTCACCCAGAGTGGGACATCGCCTGCTTCATGGAAGCGGGGCAGCTGGGAATGCCAGGCCCACTCAGGGTGGAATGGCTGCCTGCTTCCCTGTTTCCTGGTCTCCCCTGCCTCAGAGAAAGCCTGCTGTTAAGGCAATCCCTTTAAGTGCACTTGCTCAACTACAATTCCCTGCTGCTGGACCCCACACACCTTACTCCTCTTCTTGTCTACCTCATTTACCTCTAAGACTTGGGACCAACTTGTGACTCACATTCCTTCTTGTTTACCTACTAGACGTATGGCTATTGTATAGCCTTATTTTCTTCTCCTTTGTTGCTATCTTGTATCTAATAAATACAGGACTGAGAAGTTGTTCCCGTGACAGTCCTTTCAGCTGTGGTCCTCTGCTCCCCTCTCTCTTACTGCTGACTTTTTTGTGCCTCATTATTCTCCCGTTCACTGTTAGGAAATCAGCAGTTTTCATTTTTAGTTTTAAAACAGCTACAGTTTTAAAAGAAAAAAAAAACACATATTTTGACTATGTTTCTGTCTTTGAGCTACAGTTATTTTTAAAAAAATGAATTATAAAGGTTAATATTGATAAAGGAAATGTTTGAATAAAAACTCCCTGAGTGTAGATGCACCCTTAGCACAAAGGATGGCAAAGTTACCCAGACGTGACTGAGTAAATGCTTTTGCAAAGACACAGATAATATTGATTCATTACTACTTAAGATAGACTTAAAAGATTTTGTTGTCTCCTTGCTTTTTGTTCAAATTTGAAGCATTTTAGTGGAGACAGATGAGAAATTTTTACCAGAAAGAAACCTGAACCCCCCCCCCCATAATGATAATACCAAAAATTCATAAATTTTCCATAGTCTTCCGGGTCATGGTAGTCACTCTTCCATCTTTTGTGGTAGGTAGTTTGCTCATTGTCAGGTTTACCCATGGAGCCAGGCTTTTCTGTAACCCCCACCAAATTAAAGCTGGCAGACCGTGACATTTGTCTTGAATATTGTCTAACACAGAGCAAGAGATGATTAATCCCAACTTTGTTCTCTGTCAGTGGACAAATGCTTATTTGAAAAATGTGTCAAAAAACCACAATAAGTCAAATGTTTGGCTGCTTTGACAAATGTGGGCATGGAGAGAGGCATACTCTAATCACATACAATTTAGTTCAGAAAATAACCTTACTAGTAATTTCATCTTTTCCATTTACATACAAGGCAACAGATCCAAGGGAGTCCCAGAGAGAAACCTTTCCAATGCGCTGCCAGTGATAGAAGGACATCAATGTGTGGTATTCTGGGGTCAGAGGTGTTATGCAATTTTAATCTAGAAAAATGCTTTAGAGTTGGATTCTGCTGTATCCCACGTGCATATGAAATCAGAAGGTACATTTACCACTAACATCCTAATTTTGCAAAGTCCTCATGAATGGTCTCATTTTTCCACACGTTTGTGCTATGATAAGAACATTGAAAATTTCATTATTTCACAGGAAGAGCAATAGAGGCCTACCAAGTGTAATGATTTTGACCTGCCAAAGACAAACTGTGAGCCATGGATAAAATCTAGTCTTTTTGATTCCCAAGTTTCTGTTTATGTCTCTGGGACAATTTTTTTTTTCAATGGAAAAATCCCTATAAATAAATAACAAGGATTTATGCAATTTTAGTTTCTTTACCAAAAGAACTGCTTTTTCATTGACTTTTAAAACTGCATTTGAAGCAACATGGTCAAATACAATTGAATTCCTTCTGAAAGGGAGAGAAACTTGAGCCCCCTTCTCAGTCCAATATTATATAAACCAAATGTATAATGTTCTGATTTGGTTGCACACCCAGTAGGACAAAAGGCTCTTTCCAGCCCATCAAGAGGGTCAGTTAGATGACAGTAACCTCAAAATCCCAAGCTGGAAGGGAAAATAGAGAGCACTATTTTAAGTTACTATTTTTCAAACATAAAGAATTATGTAAAAGTTTCAATGAGGTTGTTTGCCTAATGAATCAACATTAAATTTAGCTTTACTGATTCTCAGATGAAGAGTTATTTCCACTACAAAATGCATTGAAAATTTTAAAGAAAGATCAGTATAAGTTACAATACTACAAAAGCAGGAACTTATTTTCTCCAACTTTACATGGTAAATATTTGTAGATGTCATAGATTACATTATTTCATTTAACGTAAGTACCCTAAATATGTTAGAAATCTGATAAATACAGTCAATGCATAATGTAGGTGTTAGCATCATCCTCCTGAAAATACTGTGTAGATTTCCCCGTGCATTATTACTTCCAAATCTCTGCAAACACAAATTTCCACCTTAATGAGTTCTTCTCTGAGCCGTTCTTCTTTCACAAGTAACTTATTTATAGTCTTATTGGGTAAAACTATTATTTTTCTTTCCCCAAATGTATTTTAAAAATATGCACATGTTAGTTAATTGATTGTGTTAATATTTATACATTCACTACCTTTGGTCATAGAGTAGATGTAAGAAAAAGGTGCCCCATGATTAGAAAAAAAAATAATACAATGTAATCAAAATAAATTTAGTACGGTGGTGGTTACAATTAATTTACTTGAGCAGAACAACACCACAGATTACATTTAATTTAAAACAGTAGCTTTTGAAGGGATGTTTAATGATTACATCATAGTAATGCCTTACAGCATTATTTTAATAATGTCAGAAAAATTAAGACAATGCAAACAGGAAGATAGGGATTATTTACCCATCTATAGGATTTTAGATTCATCTGTACATACCTTGGGTAAGATATGGCTGTCCATGCACCAATTCGAAAAAAATCATTACAGTTAACAAAGTTAGGAGTCCAAAGCAAAGAGTGGTTGAAAGGACCTTGTTCATGTTAAAAATCTTCTTCTGTGCTAGCAGAGAAACTGGACTATCCAAGTCAAGATAAATACTTCAGTGGCTCTGGAATGCTGCAGAGATCACTTTTAAAAGATGCCAAATGTGCTTCAACTACAAATGATGTGGACAAAGACAAAAACTTATAAAATGTAATGAATTCTGTCAACATGATTCACTACTTGGAGAAGTGACAGGTTTGCTACTCAGTCAATTACAGGAAGAACCCAATCAATACATCTCATACCTGCCCATTTCACTAAAAGCACGCATTCCTATGCATGTTCACGCACTCAGACCCATGCACAAGCACAGAGCAAAACCTGGCAATGTAGAACTTGTTGGTTACATTTTCGTAACAGTGAAATGGGAGCAATGCCTTTCACTTGACTAATTTAGAATCCCATGGAGGTCTTCCTAATAGCCCAGGTTATTTGCAACCACCGCTTCATTTTTAACCAACCAGATAGATTAGAGTTGGGAAGAGCTCAATCTGTAAATGAATCATAATGGGAACATTAATGTCTTACAACATTGAAGAAGGATGGTTTCATTTTGCTGCAACCAGCACTTCTAGAGATTAAAGCTAAATCTAATTAATTCAAAGTTGGCAAATGTCCCGTCAATTACACTCTTTAATACTTGCTTTAATTGTAACTGCTTTCTTTTTAAGTCAAAGTCTTTCAGTAGATCCACAATTCCAATTTTATGGCTCTGAAGATGTGCTAATGACCTCTGGCCTTGGCATTTACTTCTCTGTCAGAAGAACATTCCATGCATTCGCTCTAAAACTGACTCAGTTCCCCATGCATAAAGGGCAGCACGTGATAATGTGAAAGAAATGCGATTATCCAACTTTTCACGAACCCATTGCTTTAATAAATTCCCTGAATAAAGTCTCAACTACTTAGTTTGGTATTCAGGCTTGTTTTTCCTCCACAGGCTCATTGCCACTGCATGTTCTTCTGCACCAATCACAATAGGCTTTCAATTCCTGGACATGCCTTGCACTTCCTCACTTCAGAGTGTCCCTGACACATTCCCAAGTAATGTTTTTAGACTTTATATTTGGATATCAAGCTAAGTGAATGGAAAGAATAATTGCACCTCCTTAAGTGTGTTTTCTCCTGAGACTAAAAATTCAAGAACAGTGTCTTTGCAAGTTGATCCTTAAAGTTCATCCTACCACAGTATTTCAAAACATTCCATCATTCAAACATACCTCGAAACCATCATTACTTATTTAATAAGTTATTTGTATTAGGTTTTTAAACTCTATTATTTTTATAGTATGTCAATATGGAAAATAGCAAATGAGTATTACTTAGTAGACAAAGAATATACAACCATGATGAAAAATAGTATAATTGCAAATAATTAGTAAAGAAAAAAGTAAAAACAAAGTATAAAATTCACTGATAATAAATCTGATCAATTGTATATAAAATATGTGGATAATAAATCTAATAATCCAAAATGAAGGCATGGCAAAAAATAACAAATAAAATGCAAGTTAAATATGAGTCAATATTAAAAACATGTTCAGATCATGGCTCCCTAACTTAAAAAAAAAAGTTTTTAAATATAAAAAAAGATTGTTTGGATTTTTAAAAAATTTGATGTTAAATAGCAGCACAAGGAACCCAATTCCCATAGGGTTTGCTTCTTAAAAGAGGCAACTTAATTTAACTGCCTTCTGTGATAAGGTTGGGTACTGATGACTCATTTCCTTTTTTTTTTTTTAAGTGACTGAAAGAGAACTTTTTATTACTTTTCTGTAAAGAAAATTCAACAGCATCCACTCAGGCCAGTTTGGTGGGTAGTTCTTTAGCCTTTGTCTTCTCCAACTTGGCAATGTGAGCCACAGACTTTGGACACAGGACATTGCTCCTCTCTCCCCCCACCACCGTGATGGTGGATCTCATCATATCTGTCATTGTACTTGGTCCTGGTGGCTTCTACCAGCTTAGCCAGAGCTCCCCTGTCTTCTGAATTAACCTGTGAGAAGGCAACAGTGGTGCAGGTCTTCCCATGAACCAGATGCCCCAGCCTAGCCTTCCCCTTGGTAATGCGTAGGGAAGCCCACAGCTTAGGACACAGTGCAGGCAGGAAGACAACCAGTTCAATGGGATCCACATCATGTGTAATCACTACCAGCTGAGACTTCTTGTTTCCCACCAAGGTGGTGACAAGATTAACTCCAGCTTGAAGGGCAGGAGGCCTTTTAGTGGGGATATCCCCTTTGCCAGCAGCTTTCTTCTCAGCCCAGAACCACAATCTCTGCTTCTTCTTTTGCTTTGTCTCTGGTCTGTATATGTGGGCCAGTTTAGGCAGCTGAGTAGCTGTTGGTGATCCAAGGCCTGGGTGAACTGGTTAATCATGAGAGGCACTTTTAGACATTTATAGAAAATAACCCTTTGCCGTTGCAGCCGGATGTAGTAGGACTATTTGTCAAATGAGGTCTCTTTTGGGCAGGATGTTCTGTCTGATGCTAAAATTCTTGGGTCTTATCTCAGACAAGGGATTGACCATCTTCTTGGTCTCCTGCTTCTTTACAATAGCAGGGGCTTGAGCCAGCTTCTTCCTCTTAGTCTTCTGTCCTTTCAGCATCTCAGATGGCTGGAAGAGAGAGCTCTGATGATTCATTTCTAAACAAAATCTTATGTATGACTTTTGCTCCCCAAACATTTGCATCAGGAAATCTCATGTAACCTCCTGAATCTCCTGTCATATTTTATCTGATATTGAGGAAGTGATGAAAAATAACTTCCTTATCTGTGACCATTCTATCCACTTTGGGAAAAAAGCCTACAGAGATCCTTAACTAAATCATTCTCTCTTAATAATCAAAATACTTTACTAAACTCTGCTAAGTATATAATCTAATTTGTTGTTTAAATGAAAACAAATTTTCAAGATTGATTGTATTAAACAGATAAATGAAATTAGAATATTTGTTTCTGGAGTCATTAGTATACACAGTAATAGTACATAGCAAGGTTATTGTTGCCACTAATTGAGCAATCATCTAAGCCAGGCTCTGTTCTAAACATTTCACATATTTATTTTTTTAATTCTTACAGTAGTGCCTCAAAAATTATAAAGTTGTTTTGATTTTTCACCTTTTACAGCAAAGGAAGAAAGTAATGGAGCCAAAAGGAAACCTAGATCTACCTCAGAGTCATACCCTTATCCACGTTGTCTCTTGTCCACAACTGAGAAAACCTAGAAATGGAAAGTGATTGGTCATTCCAATCAGAGAGATCCCAAATTTTAAAGGAAATTTACAACATTTTGCTTCAAATTTTCTTTTTTTCCCTTTTTTTAAATTTATTTTCAGCATAACAATATTCATTATTTTTCACCACAACCAGTGCTCCATGTAATCCGTGCCCTCTATAATACCCACCACCTGGTACTCCAACCTCCCACCTCCCCCACCCCTTGAAAACCCTCAGATTGTTTTTCAGAGTCCATAATCTCTCGTGGTTCACCTCCCCTTGCAATTTCCCCCAACTCCCTTCTCCTCTCTAACTCCCCATGTCCTCCATGCTATTGGTTATGCTCCACGAATAATTTGCTTCAAATTTTCAAAAGCAATCCTCTTGATCACTTAGTCTGTATCTCAGTCATTACTTCTAAATAACATTTCTATTTTGTCAATGAAGACACTGTCATTATATTACAATGTATAGATAACTCTAAGATTCATTTACATCTTAACTATTCTCATAATGAGTGACAGGAAAAGCACAGATAATCAGAGTCCATATGGTGACTCAAATACATTTGAATAATTACTTTCTGACTCTATTAAACAGTTGGGCTTTTTTTCCAGTGAGTAAAAAAATTAAACAATTTTATTTTGACCCTCCTCTGACCCCATTATTTCTTAGTAGAATTCCTAACATACAGTTAAATGAGTGAAAGAAAACAGCAGACAGAAGAAAGAAGGCAAAAGTAGAGGCTGTGATAAGTGTGTGCATTGATTTTTTTTTTCATTTTAAAGAGTTCAGAAAGACTTTATTTGTCAAAATAAAGTAGAGATGTCTATTCCAATAGCTTTATTACTTTTTAAATTGGATTATTATTTTTTTTGTTATTAGTTGTAAGAGTTCCTTATATTCTGGATGCCAGTCCCTTATTAAGTATAAAATTTGCAAATATATTTCCACATTCTATAGGCTGTCTTTTCCCTTTCTTGATATGGCCTCTGAAGCACGGTTTTTATTTGGATAAACTGCAATTTGTTTATTTTCTTTTCTTTGTGTGTGTGTATTTTTAGTATATCTAAAAATCATTACCTAATTCAAAGTCATGAAGACTCACGACTGCATTTTCTTTTAGAGTTTTATGCCTTTAGCTTTAAAATGTAGGACTTTGACACATTTTGCACTAAATTTAATATATGGTGTGCCACATGGGTCCTACTTTATTCTTTTAAATGTGGGTATCTAATTGTCCCATCACCTTTCGTTGATATGTGGTTTTATTTCTGGACTCTCAATTTCTTTCCATTGATCAGTCTGTCTATCCTTATGTCACCATGTTACCTTTTTAAAAAAATATATTTTATTTTTAAGTAATCTCTATACCCAACTTGGGACTTGAACTTACAACCCTGAGATCAAGAGTTGTATGTTCTACTAACTAAGCTAGCTAGGTGCCCCTACCATATTATCTTGATTAATGTAGCTCTGTAGTAAGCCTTGAAATCAGGACATGTGAGACTTCCAACTTTGTCCTTTTTTCTGGATCTCTTTCATTTTCATATTAATTTTATAATGAGCTTATCAATTTCTATACAAAGGGCAACTGGGATTTTGATAGGGATTACATTAAATTTTAGATCAATTTGGGAAATATTACAACCTTAAAAATATTAACTCTTCCAATCCATGAACATAGTCCTTCTGTTTATGTGTTTAATTTCTTTCAAAACTGTTTTATAGTTTTTAGTAAACAAGTAATATTGCCAACCCATGGAATTTGTTTATTTATTATTTGCTATAGAAATAAAACACTGAGATATTTTGTCACTTCTTTACTAAGGACCATGAGAAATAAAGACATCTCTGGCAGAATCCAGGGAAGAGTAATAATCCTAATAACATATACGCCTAATATTGAACACCAGTAAGAGTTAACATACAGAAAGGGCTTTACACCAGTAGATGGGCAAGGCAACAGAAATTTCCAGGCATAGACATACTATAATATAGGAGTTTAGTGTGTTTTCACGTAGCACTTTTGATAATAGTTGAAAGCATAGAAGGTTTCTTAGTAAAAGTGAATAGAGGTTTAGATTCTGGTCAGAATGGAGGCTTAAAAATCAAGGTTTAAATATAAAGTTCTTCCCTTGCAACACATGATACAAAACAGAACATCTTTAAAAAATGTAACCGAAGTGAAAAAAACCACAGTCCATGGGAACAGAAAGAGAGGAAAATATAGATTGCTCTAGACAGTATAGACATTTTAACAATGTTTATTCTTCTGATCCATCAGCATGGAATGGTCTTCCATCTTTATGGGTCTTCTTCAGTTTCTTTCATGAGTGTTCTGTAGTTCCTAGAGTACAGATCCTTTACCTCTTTGGTTAGGTTTATTCCCAGGTATCTTATGGTTCTTGGTGCTATAGTAAACAGAATCAATTCTCTAATTTCTCTTTCTATATTTTCATTGTTAGTGGATAAGAAAGCAACTGATTTCTGTGCACTGGTTTTGTATCCTGCCACATTACTAAATCACTGTATGAGCTCTAGTAGTTTGGGGTGGAGTCTTTTGGGTTTTCCATTTTAAGTATCATGTCTTCTGTGAAGAGAGAGGGTTTGATTTCTTCTTTGCCAATTGGAATACATTTTGCTTCTTTTTGTTGTCTGATTGCTATTACTAGGACTTCTAGTACTGTGTTGAACAACAGTGGTGAGAGTGGGCATCCTTGTCATGTTCCTGATCTCAAAGGGAAGGCTGTCAACTTTTCCACATTGAGGGTGATATTCGCTGTGGGTTTTTCATAAACAGATTTTATGAAGTTGAGGAATGTTCCCTCTAACCCTATACTTTGAATAGTTTTAATCAGGAATGGATGCTATCTATACTTTCAATGCCATCCTGATCAAAATTCCACCAGCATTTTTCAAAGAGCTAGAATAAACAATCCTAAAACTTGTATGGAACCAGAAGAGATGCAGAATTTCTAAGGAAATGATGAAAAAGCAAAACAAAACTGGGGGCATCATGTTGCCTGATTTCAAGCTTTACTACAAAGCTGTAATCACCAAGACTGCATGGCACTGGCACAAAAACAGATACAGACACCAGTGGAACAGAGTAGAAAGCCCAGATATAGACCTTCAGCTCTGTGGTCAAATAATCTTCGCCAAAGCAGGAATAAATATACAGTGGAAAAAAGACAGTCTCTCCAATAAATGGTGCTGGAAAAATTAGGCAGCTATGTGTAGAAGAATGAGACTCAACCATTCTCTTATACCATACACAAAGAGAAACTTGAAATGAATAAAAGACCTCAATGTGAGGCAGGCATCTATCAAAATCCTCGAGGAGAATATAAGCAGTAACCTCTTCAACATCAGTCATAGCAATTTCTTTCAAGTTACATCTCCAAAGGCAAAGGAAACAAAAGCAAAAACGAACTTTTGGGACTTCATCAAGATCAAAAGCTTCTGTACAGCAAAGGAAATAGTCAACAAAACAAAGAGGCAACCCACAGAATGGGAGAAGATATTCGCAAATGACACTACAGATGAAGGGCTGATACCTAAGATCTATAAAGAACTCCTCAAACTCAACACACAGGAAACAGAAAATCACGTCAAAAAAAATGGGCAGAAGACATGAACAGACACTTCTCCAAAGAAGACATACAAATGGCTAACAGACACATGCAAAAATGTTCATCATCATTAGCCACCAGGGAGATTCAAATCAAGAGATACCACCTTACACCAGTTTGAATGACCCAAATTAACAAGACAGTAAACAACAAGTGTTGGAGAGGTTGTGGAGAAAAGGAAACCCTCTTACACTATTGATGGGAATGCAACTCGGTGCAGCAACTTTGGAAAACAGTGTAGAGATTCCTTAAGAAATTAAAAATAGAGCTACCCTATGACCCTGCAATTGTACTACTGGGTATTTACCCCAAAGATACAGATGTAGTGAAAAGAAGGGCCACCTGTACCCCAATGTTCATAGTAGCAGTGGCCACACTCGCCAAACTCTGGAAAGAGCCAAGATGCCCTTCAGTGGACGAATGGATAAAGAAGATATGGTCCATTTATGCAATGGAGTATTATGCCTCCATCAGAAAGGATGAATACCTAACTATTGTATCAACATGGATGGGACTGGAGGAGATTATGGTGATGAAATAAGTCAAACAGAGAGAGTCAATTATCATATGGTCTCTTATTTGTGGAGCATAAGAAATCACACAGAGGACATTGGGAGATGAAGAGGAGAAGTGAGTTGGAGAAAATTGGAGGGGGAGGCAAATGAGAGAGTGTGGACTCTGAGAAACAAACTGAGGGTTTTGGAGGGGAGGAGGGGGTAGAGTGAGGATGGTGGTGAGTATTATGGAGGACACATATTGCATGGAGCACTGGGTGTGGTGCATAAACAATGAATTCTGGAACACTGAAAAGAAATAAAATAAAATAAAATAAAATAAAAAGAAAAGAAAAAAAGAGAGAAAGAGAGAGAGAGAGGAAAAACTAGATTAAAAATCCAGGATATATTAGCACTGTCTGTGTTAAAAAAAAAAAAAAAAAGAAAAAGAAAAGAAAAAAAAAGATTCTCTAAGCCTACAGATGTTAAGCAGCAAGAAACAAGACTCTCAGAATTGCATTCAAAGGAAGAAACTGTCAAGAAAACGGCTTAGGTCTCAGTTTAATGGATAGATTCGCTGGCCATCAGCAAATGGCTCTAAACTCACCCTCTTCCTTCAGCTACTATGGTGATAATAGTTGTAAAGATGATCTATCTTCACATCAAGAATCAGAACTTCTCTTTGCCACTATCATTTAAACAAAGGTATTTCTCTAATCTTAAGTAAACTTCACTGGACTACTTATAGTGTCTTCTAACCACTGTCACTGCTTTCTCTCTCCATCAGGGCCAAACTTCCAGAAATAATTTCCTTCCTCTAGTTCTTTCCCACATATTTTCTTCAAACAATTTCAATTTTGGTTTTACCATTCTGTTCCCAGCTCTACAAAACAAAACAGCCCTCTCCAAAAATCTCATTGCTGCCAAACTCAATGAACCCTTTCTGGTTCTCCTCTCCTGGCTATCTTTTTCAGAGTCTTCTTGGTTCACCATAGCCTTCTCATCGAAAAACTTCCTGGTTTCCTCCTAGTTTGCTAGCTATTTCTTTTCAGTTTCTTTTAACATTTCCTCCTCCTCTGACCTTTGAAAAATGAAATTTGTCAGAGTTTTGTTCTAGATTCTCTTTTCTTATCATGCTTCAATCTCTTCCAGGAAATGCATAACTTTAATCACTACCTACATGCCAGTGACTCCGAAATGTTTTCCTCTCTCCTTACCCCTTTTTTGAATACCATTTTTTACGGGGTTCTCAACCACATCCAAAAGTGAAAAATGAACCCTTCATTTTCACTCTAATGTTTCACTTATCTTCAAAGTTTACTACCTGAGTGAGCAGCATGGCCACTTATTCTTCCTCTCCCTTACTCCCCAAACTTTTCTACCCAACTGCAAAGTTCTGACATTAAACCTCTTAGGTATTTTTCAGTCTTTCCATGTCTATCTTTTTGGCACCTTCCTAGACTAGGAAGCCAATGTCTCACACCTACACTACTGACTTACCATTATTACCAAATTTCCTTATACCCACCATTGCTCCTCTTTAATCTATTCCCACAAAGCTCATAGAGTACTCTTCTGGAAATGCAAATATCAATCTGTAATATTCCTACTTAAAACCCTTCAACTTCTTTTTGTTACACTTAAGATAAAGATCAAATGTATTAACACGGTCTATAAGGTCCTGCATTATCTGCCCCTACCCACATCTTCAATTTGTCCAGATCCATCTTTCCCTTACCACAGTTCAGCCACAATATTCTTTAATTCTTCAAAAATGTCAAGCTACTTTCTCCCACAAAGACTGGAATTCCCTCTCCCTACTTACACACACACACACACACACACACACACACACACATTCCATTTTAAGTCTCAATTAAAATTCTTCAGCAAAACCTCTGGTTTTTCCAGACTAGGTTAGTCTGCCTGTCATAGCTCTCACTGTGCTATACATTTCCTGATTGGCCCATGTCTCAACTCTGAAAAATTACTATGTTGCTTTTTTGTGCATTATCTGTCTTTATTGCACTATCAGATTCAATATGTTATGGTTTCTGTTTGCCATATTTATAACCACATTGTCAGCAACCACAAGAGGACCTGGTACATAATAAACCCTAGCAAAATATCTAATGATTAACAAAATGAATAAAAAAGTAGAGTAAGAGTCCATTTGTGGTGCTGTTTTTGCTTGGGTACCTCCTATTAGTTTGACTATTTCAAATCCACCTGCTAAAAGAAAGAAGGCTACTGACTCTTCTCGATGCAGAATAAGGCCCTCTGAAGGAAGATGACAAGACAAATGTTTCTGAGATAGGAAGAGCTGAGATTTACAAAGTCAGAGTCTCATGTTCAGAGGAGAAGAGGGCAAGAAAAGGCAAAGCCTGACATATTTCTGTTGTTGTTTTTCTCCCAAATAGAAGAAATAGGAGATGTTGAGCAAGTGAGGGAAAGGGGAAGCAAACATGACTCTGATGTAATAGGCAAATTAACTAATATGTGAACTAAAATGTGCATAGGCCATACAATATACTGTAAGGATGCTCATTATGCTTGAGAGAGAATGTGATATCTGTGAGGAAAAACAATGTTGAAGGCAAGAGATGTCAGAAAAGGAAACTGGCAGGCATCCTGCAGATTCACTGAAGGACTGAATTAAGGCTTCTTCCAGAAGAGGTTGGGAGCAAACAGATTTTTTTTTTTTTAATGAGAATCTCTTCAAATGAAGAGGTTCCCTGTAACTTCTGTTCCTTTTCTCCTTGAACGTGACTCTTGGACTTGAACTACAGATTAAAGGGTTTGTCCCTTAGAAGTGTCTAACTCATAGAAGAATACATCTGTGTTTGACCACTTTCCTGACTTGACTCGTTTTAGGAACTAATCCCAGGAGTCCTGTTAGCTCTTCCCTGACCCTAATTTCAGTTTTTTTCCTTTCTCTTACTCTGAAAGCTGATTTAGAACTTGCCTCACTATGCAGTGGAGACATGAAATTATTTTCAAGAGACCATTCTATTGTTCACATAGTTCCCCTGGCTTGAAAGATCCTTATCCTTTCGCTTGACTTATTTCGCGAAGGATAAGGATCTTTCAAGCCAGGGGAACTATGTGAACAATAGAATGGTCTCTTGAAAATAATTTCATGTCTCCACTGCATAGTGAGGCAAGTTCTAAATCAGCTTTCAGAGTAAGAGAAAGGAAAAAAACTGAAATTAGGGTCAGGGAAGAGCTAACAGGACTCCTGGGATTAGTTCCTAAAACGAGTCAAGTCAGGAAAGTGGTCAAACACAGATGTATTCTTCTATGAGTTAGACACTTCTAAGGGACAAACCCTTTAATCTGTAGTTCAAGTCTGATCTCCCTGATATGAGGAAGTGGTGATGCAACATGGGGGCTTAAGTGGGTACAAGAAGAATAAATGAAAGAAAATGGGATTGGGAGGGAGACAAACCATAAGTGACTCTTAATCTCACAAAACAAACTGAGGGTTGCTGGGCGGAGGGGGTTTGGGAGAAGGGGGTGGGATTATGGACATTGGGGAGGGTATGTGCTTTGGTGAGTGCTGTGAAGTGTGTAAACCTGGTGATTCACAGACCTGTACCCCTGGGGATAAAAATATATGTTTATAAAAAATAAAAAATTATATATTAAAAAAAAAAAGATCCTTATCCTTCATTATTCTACCCAGGAAACTCATTAAAAAGGAAAAAGTCAGAGGTCCAAGATTATATTTTCTAATTAAGAATTTCTTGATCTTTTTTTGGGCAGAATTGATTGATTCTTCTTCCATATACTTAAAGACATAATATACTTGTGTTACTCTACTTGTTGCATTATGTTTATTACTAATTAGGTCTGTGTGTGGGTCTCTCTCTAAATCTGAATTGCTTAAGCATAAGGATAATAATTCCTTATTGTTCATCATAACATATATCTTCCATCCTGTGGTAGGAATTAAATGAAAAAATAGATGTAAAATATTTAGCATGGCTCCTGGGACATAGGTTGTGATCACAAATGCTAGTTAAAGTGAATAGTAATTGCACCATGGATTATTCTCATTTAAATAATCTCTATTTACTAAGAAAATTAATTTTAAGAAAAAATTATTCATCATAATAATGCATTTAATATTTTCATTGTCATCTAGCCAAGCTAAATGTTCTTTGGTCACCTAGTTAAGAAAAAAAGTTAACACCTTCTGCCTCTGTCATGTAACATTGGTACTTCCAAGCTCTGGGCTTCAATCTCTCATGTAAAATGTTGAGGTTAATTATATCCAACATCTCTTCCCCTTGAACATTCCATGGCAATATTCTGCTGAATACTTTCTTAACCTATGCTTCTCTATTTGTAGTATGTATAATCACCTATATTTTAAAAAAAGAAAAATATAATTCAAGATTGTTTCTATACATTAGCACACCAACATAATATCTTGCCCAATAAGGGAACTCACAAAAAATTCATTGATGAATTATGAAAAAGTCACTGCTTTAACTCCGAATGAGTGCTCTTTTTGCTTAGTAAATCTATTTTTTGTATGTACTTGAGTTTATCACTTCCTTTCCTTTTATTTATAAGAGTGATTTCCTGATTACCCATAATATGTCAGCTTCCTCTCCTTGACTGAGCCACCTCCTCTTTTTTAGGTGAATTCCATCAAGTCATTTTGAGTGACCAGACATATTTATGAATTTACATAAGTCTTAGTCAAACCAGCAGGAGAACTTGTCTCATTCTAGCTGATGGCCTAAAGATTTGAATGAAAAGCCATAAATTCCCATATCCTTGGCTTTGCATAATCCATTTTGCATGGTCCTATATGATTCACAATGCTACCTCGTCCTCCACAAATTTCCTTTCATTTCTCACCACAATATTTTTCAAGATTTCACTCCTAGAAACCTTTTATATTATCAATACATTAGATAATGAGTAAAGATAGATATTCAACAATTCAGCTTTATTAACTAAATTCTTGTTGATATTGATACATTTATAGAACTTCAGTCCAAAGAGCAGTGCTTTAGGGAGAAGATGCCATTATCATAATGAGATTTCTTCCTCTGACACAAACCATTAGATGGAGTCAATATTGATGAAGCTTTTATCCTGACTTGGATAATTTGTAACTCCTGCCTGGGTATGACTTTTCAGCTCAGTTGTTCTTAAGTCCATTAACTGCTATAACAGGATGAACTCAGATTTATTGTCCCTGGAGCTTTGCAAAGAGTTGTGAGTTAAGAGGAAGAAGAGTCCTTGAAAATTGGAGGACACAGAAAAAATCAGTTTTGTTGGCTGCTGAGATTCAGCCCCATAGATAGTTTTGGTACAAGATACCCCCATCAGGTACAAGTTACATCCCTTGAACAGATGCCCATTCCCTCTAAGACGGAAGAATTTAAGACAAGATTTGGACAGGAGTATCTAAGAATACATTCCCTTCCAAAATCCCTCACAGTTGATTCACAAGTGTCTATTGATCCCCAATATTATGACCATCAGTGAGGTAAGTGATATGAGGAACACAATCATTCAAGAAGCTATGCTCCATAATAGAAAGGACCCATCAAGAAGATTCATAAGACCTAAAATTCAATCTCTGATACACTACCCATGAGTGTCATGACAACTGATGATTCCTGATTTCTTTTTCTTCAGCTGCATCCAGTGTTCTTTCTAATATTTCAAGCTGATGGTTCAGTGAGCAGTTGTCAATGGAGAACTTGTGTGCATGACCCTGACCCACATCCAAGCCATTTGTAGTTAAGTTTTCACTCTAGCAAGACATAAGACTAAGCTGAGCATACTTGTTTAGATGCAAGTTGGTACCAGATCCTTCACTGGAAAATTGCAAAAAAGAGAAATGGTTGATGGTTTTAAAAGGAAATCTAGTAGAGCTCCCTGAAACAGACTTCATCCAGTGAAAGACGGGGATGTAGAAAATAAATATGCTAGCTTCCTTGACCTTTCCTGGGACAACTATAAAGTTGTGCTTCACTGCCACCCCAAGTTCCCCAGTGGATTACACTCTGGTTGCACATTGTGGTAGCTTACTTGATGACATACAGTTTGGGTTTTCTTTCTTTCCCAGTCTCACTTCTCCTCTCCCTATCAGATCTTTTCTGACATTTCCTCCCAAATACACTGCTTTCATTTGAATCCTTGTCTCAAGGTATACTTCTGCAGAAATCAAATCAAGAAATCACTAACACAATGTGAATATAATATTCCTATTTCATTTTAACCTTGATAAGGAAACTCACCAAACATAAAATATATTTATATCATTTATGTTTGCCCTCATTACCACATAAGATAGACTACATTGTGTAAAACATAAGGAGTGCAAGTTAACTTTAGAGATAAAATCAACCTGTTCACTGATTTCATTGTCTGTTAACAGTCTGTTTGTCATGTATTTTGTTAGTTTATAACTGTTCTTGCTTTATCCCCAAAACACTTACATCAGAAACGTAAACAACAACAGGTTTCCACGATAGCTTCGGAAATTGCCCAAAGTCCCGTAGAGATACAGATAATGATATGGAAGACATGCTTGGGGGTCCTTAGGGTGTTTGAGCACTAAAACGTCTCTTCTGGTCAGGTAGAGACATTTTCATGCTTACGGTTGCTGCAGAATCCCTACTAATTCCCTGAAGAAGCTCCAGTTCACTCCTGGCAGGCCTTTACTCCTCAGCACATGAGAGATGGGCTGCTGACAGGAAGCAGAGTACACCCCACATAATTAAGCAAAAGAGAGATTCCTAGGAATTACGTGACAAGAAAGAATCAGCAATCTCTGCTGCCCAGTTTAATTAGCTAATGAATGCCTAGAGAGGCACTAAGTCACTTTATTGATGCAGAATTCTGTTCTGACCACTCTTTGTGAATACACAATCATAGATTCTTGAAACCTGAGCTTCTTTTGAATCCCTAGTTTGACTTTGAAGGTGCTCCATGCACTGGCCTCAACCTGCCTCTACAGTCTCCCTGCTGACCATGGCTCCATATGCCCTCCATACTTCTTTTTTTTTTTTTTTTAAGATTTTATTTATTTATTTGACAGATCACAGGTAGGCAGAGAGGCAGGCAGAGAGAGAGGAGGAAGCAGGCTCCCTGCTGAGTAGACAGCTCGATGCGGGGCTTGATCCCAAGACCCTGGGATCACAACTCGAGCCGAAGGCAGAGGCTTTAACCCACTGAGCCACCCAGGAGCCCCTGCCCTCATACTTCTAATACAGTGTGTTTTAGTGCAAGTTTTTCCAAAAAAGAAACCCTGAGACAAAATTATATCTGATGCTTTACTGGAGGGTACTAATGGATGGCAGAATACACCACCTCAAAATGTACCACTTTGACATAAGGATTATTTAGAGTTCAAGACCCTTGAAAATCAGCAGGTGCAAGACGGGTGCTGTGACTCTTCCTACTTGAAAGCAGATTAAACCCCAGATAGGAAGTATCCTTCCAGCATCAGGAGAAAACTTACATTCTTACCACTGAAATAAATCTATAAAAATAAATCTTGTTAAACTAAAACCTCTATCTCTAGTCACTTCTTTACCTAATTAACTATCCTAGCCCAAGCCCATATGCATTGCCACAGTTTCACAACTTATTACTCTGTTCAATTCAGTGTAGACACACATTCAAATCTAACTGCTTCTTGGGGTCTTCATTTACTTATGAGGGCTCTCTGTCATGCAAAACTTTAATTAAATACATCTTTATGCTTTTCCCTAGTTAACGTGAATATGTCAGTCCAATTCTGAGTCCCAGTCAAAAGCCCTAAAAGAGTTAGAGCTTCAATTTTGCCTCCTCTGCGTACAAGGAAGCACAAGATGAAAAAGAAAAGTAAGGCATGAAAGAGGGAAACCAAATACAGAGTGATGTGTTTCTGTGCTGGCTATCATATCACCCAAAAATGTGTTTGACTGCTGAGTCCTGCAGGATAAATCTGGGTTGACATCAAGGAATCACAGTACCTTAAAACAGTCCACCATGAATCAGAAGGGCAAGGAGATTTTCTCCTGCCTCCATCTCATCTTGTATATCTTCATTCTTCCCCCTGGAGGGTCAACACCCCTGTACTTTCGGGCTCTATTTTTCCCCTCTTGGCTCTCAAGGCATCCAGTTGGGAAGATAGAACATTCTCAACTTCATTGCACCAATAGACTTATTGCCTATTAATAGGCTTATTGCAGTGGTCTCTCCTTGTCAGTCAATACCTTGCACAGGTCCTTTTTTGTTTGCATTGGTGGGACAAGCAGGAATAGTTGGGCCCTTATCACCTTGGTAATGGCAAGAGCTATTGCTAAAACATTTATGGCTCAGAAGGAAAGCAAGTGCTAGAGCCAGGGATAAAAGTAGAGTTGAGCCACATGAATATGTTGCACGTGGTAGGGAGCTGGCACTACAGTATGGGCCCAACTGTGGAACCCCCTCTTGTACAGGACTACACTAGAAATGCACAGCCTCAAAGTCACTTCAGTGACCAGTGCCCTTAAATGTTAACTCTAAAATTCAGAGCTAAAATCCACATACACAATATCCTTCTTTCTTGCATAGAATCTGCAAAGGGCAACATCATAATTATTATTTTAAAACAGAGTTTATCAATCTTGGTACCATTGAGATTTGGGGTTAGATCATTCTTTAGTGAGAGGGGTTTTCCTGCACATTGTAGGACATTTGGTAGCTTCTCTGGCCTCTACCCGTTTTTGCTGTTACCCTGACTTCAACCCCCGGTTTACTGTCCACTCGATGCACACCCTCTCACTGATTTTTGAACACCAAAATGTCTCCAGACATTGCCTAATGTCTTCTGAAGGGAAAATCATCCCCAGTTACTAACCATTGCTTTTAGGTATGACTAAGTTTGCCCCAGGGTCCTAGACCCTAAGAACGTTACCCCTTAAATTTTAGTGGGTTTTATTTCCACTTTCTGACACACGTCTTACGAGAGTATTAAGGATATTTGTCACCTCTTGCTTATGAAACCAATCAGAATGATACCGTCTACAGAATTGACCAGCAGGATATCATGCAGATTGTGAGAATGATCATCATGGTCAGGATACCTGAGGATTGAGGTACATCCTGGGGATGATATTGCAAAAATAGGACAGTGACATAGCCATGAAAAGGCAAGCTGTATTCGATCCTCCATGCTAAAGGGATCACTTATTTGATAATAGCATACCAAATGTCAGAGGTTGGTGAATGTGCTTCAATAAAGATAATGCATCTGCTATTGGGAGTCAATTCTCAGTGGGCACCCCACATTTTGCATATCCTATGAGTAGAGGTACTGACTTTCTTTGTTCTAGACTATTTTTTTAAAGAATGTTTTATAACAAACAGCTTTGAAGGATAGGAACACCATATCCCTTCAGAACAAATGGTAGGTTTATTTACATTCTAATATAAGAAAAATAATATCTCCCATCAAGGCAAAGGATAAGCAGGCTTACTTCCCATTACAAAAGATTCAGGATCCCAAAGATTGAGATTCCTCTCATAACGTGCCCCACTGAGTGTGAAGAAACACCTGGCCCTCTTTGCATCACCTTGTGTGGGTTGAGCCTGATGTTCTGCCTATTCCTATTTCTGTGAGTAATAAACTTCATTTGTCTCCAACTCAGGAATCTCAAGTTTTCTGCCAGCATCCATGAAGCTGTGGCAGGCTAACTTCTTAGCTTGCCAGTGGAGTCAAATCTCAGAGCTTTCCCAGTTCTTGACATCCAGCAAGACAGCAGTGATCAGAGTTATAATTTGGCTAAGGCTATAGCAGTCTCCATAATCCAGTATGATCCAAGTGGTTTTTCAGAGGCCAGAGATGAAATGATGAAGAACATGCTGGTATTTAACTTTGCTGGTTAAGTCTTTGATGGTGGCTAAAATCTCTTCGATTAATTTAGAATGTCCTATTGCTTCATATTTTCTACCTTTGATGTAAGGAAGGGTAGTTGTGGAAACATCCAACTGGCACTTCTCCATGTGTCTTATTCCAAAGGTCAGAGAATGAATCTGAGTTCTGTCACCTGTTACATATATCCATCCTTTGTCTATCCTTGTTGACTTTGGAAATAACTATAAGCTTATTCTATAGATGCACTGGGCCCACTGAGAGACAGACTTGGATCAAAACTATACTTAACAACTGTCCTCTATAAGATCCTTCTTTTGGGACACCTGGGTGGCTCAGTTGGTTAAGTGTCTGCCTTTGGCTTCGGCCATGATCCTGGGGCGCTGGGATCAGGCTCACTGCTCAGAGGGGATTCTGATTCTCCCTCTCCCTCTTCCTCTCCCTCCCAACTTGTGCGCTCGCTCTCTCTCTCTCTCTCTCTCTCCCTCTTCCTCTCGCTCACTAGCTCTGAAATAAATAAATAAAATCTTAAAAAAAAAATCCCTCTCCCATCATGGTTTAATATGGCATTTCAGGTTCCCTATGAGTTAGTTCAAATTGCATATAAGTCTTTAAAAAATCATGTAGGACAAGCTATCTTGTCCAATAGCTGCAAGTCCCTTAGGAAAAGGTCAGAAGACATTTACTATACAGGCCCTCAGGTCTCCAGCCTCTCTTTCAATCAGTTGGACCTAGCTCTGTGATGAGACTTAGATATAGAAAGTGAAAGAAAGACTCTGACTTTCCAATGTGGCATTCAATGTCAGACATCCCCCACCTACCTTCCTTCCTTCTTTCCTTCCTTCTTCCTCCCTCCCTCCCTCTCTCTTTCTTTCTTTCTTCCTTTCTCTCTCTCTCTCTTTCTCCTATATGTATGTATGTATGTATGTGTGTGTGTATGTGTGTAAATATATATATATATATACATATATATATAGAGATTATTGTTTTCCTCAAGGGTAACAAAGATGGCAGTTGTTTTATATATATATATATATATATTATATATATATATAAAAGTTGTTATATATATAAATAATTTTATATATATATATATAAATATATATATATATGTAAAACAACTGCCATCTTTGTTACCCTTGAGGAAAACAATAATCTATTAGCCCTCAGCATAGTTCTCTGGCAGTTAAACTTCTCTCACCACCAATCCAAAATTTCTAAATATTAACTTTGTACTTGGCCATTCCAGAATCCCATTTTCTTCATGTGTATTTAATTAGCCCAGTTTCATAGCATCTTCTCCCACTGATGAAGGAAGTGACCCCTGAGCTTTTTAAAGATGTCAATGCCTTTCTCACCTGTGCATTCATTATTGCTTCGGTAAAGGTAGTATTCTTCCAGCTTTAGGTAGTAATTCTCAGGTGTTGTCTTTCCAACCTCTCTACTTCCCTGAGATTTCTGACAAATTCCTCAATAACAAAGCATGGACACTTGGGCATCTTGACTTCATTTACCGAAGGCTGTTAACATTGTCAGGTTTCAAGAAACAACACCCGCAAATTCTTAGGCTCATACTTCCCTACTCAGGTTGTACTAAAATCTGATTCTCGGTATCAGCCCTGAAGACCATGAGGAATGGTAAGGATGAATCCTGAGGATGCCAGTAGTAATATGGTAAGTCACTATTTTGAGTAGTTATTGCATGGTCTTTAGGCTATGCTCTTTTCCTCTGGCAAGTAGGAAGGCATGATTCTGCTGGCCCTGAAAGATCAGAGAATTTAGGAGGCTCACATTCCCAAATATCCTCGTTTCTGTCTTCAGAGACCCCAATTTCTTTCATTTGTCCTAAGAGACCCATCAAGTCTGCACTTCCTTCTTTTTGCAGCTCTTGCAACTTTGTAATTACAATTGTCTCTATCCTAATCAAGCGTAATAGCCACTTGATCTCTCTCTCTCTCTTTTTTTTTAAGATTTATTTATTTATTTGAGAGAGACAGAAAGCTCAAGTGAGGAGTGGGGAAAATGGGCCAATGGAGAGGGAGGTTGATTAGCTTCAAAACTGTTAGACTATTCTAACCATTGCATTTCTATATTAGATTTAGAAACAGATTGTTAATTTTTACAAAAAAAAAATCTGTTGGAATTTTAGACAGAATTGAATTATGTCAATACATTGATTTTGAGACAACTGGCCTCTTAAAATATTAATTCTTCCAACTCATGAACACAGGATGATTCTCTACTCTAGATCATCTTTAATTTGTATGAGCCAATAGTTCATAGTATTCAGACTAGAATACTATATACTTGCATATATTTGTTAAACTTATTTCTAAGATTTTATGTGTCTTGATGCTATAGTAAATAGATTTTTTAAATGTGTATTTCCTAATCGTTATTAGTACATAGAAATACAATTGATTTTTATATATCGAATTTCTACTCTGTCCCTTTGCTAAACTTATTAGTTCAAGCAGTTCCTTTGCACATTTCTTAGAGTTTTCTATTTAAACAATCATATAATACACAAAATTACTTCTTTCCCAATATAAGTGTAGTTTACTTTCTTTCCTTCTTATTGTACTGTGGAATATTGCACAGTAAGATCTTGAATAAAAGTAAAGAGACCTCCTATCCTATTATTGTTCCCAATTGTGGAAGGAAACAGTGCTATAATTCACCAGCTTGTATGTTCTTCATAGACACATCTTGTGATATTAAGGAAGCTTCCTTCTATTTCTGGTCTTCTGAGAGTTTTTTTTAAAGATTTTTTTTTTAATTTAACATAGAGAGAGAAAGAGAAAGAGAGAGAGAGAAAGAGCACAAGCGGGGTAACAGCAGGCAGAGCAGGTAGAGGGAGAAGCAGGCTTCCTGCCCAGTGAGGAGGCCGATGCAGGACTCGGTTGTAGGACTCCAGGATCATGACGCGAACTGAAGGCAGCCGCTCAACAGACTGAGTCACCCAGGCATCCCAAGAGGTTTTTTTTGTTTTTTGTTTCTATTTTTTTTAATAAATTTTTTAATATAATTTTTTATTTTTTATAAACATAAATTTTTAAATAAATTTAAAAAAATTTAATAAATTTTTGTTTTTTTAATAAATTATTTTTTAATAAATTTAATGCATTTTACCAAAATTGTTTTTGATAATATCTATTTAGATGATTAAGACATTGAATCCCATTGGCAGATTCTTGAATCAATTTTGCATTCATATTCCTGGGAGTAACTTCAATTGGTGCTCATGTGTTATTCCTTTTGTATACTTCTATAATTAATTTACTAATATGTTGTGGAGAATTTTTGCATCTATCTTCATAAGGGATATTGCTCTATATTGTTCTTTTCATATCTCTGTTAGTTTTTGTATTGGGTGCTATGTTGGACACATAAATAAATTGGTTCATGTCTCTCTTAATTTATCTGAGTCTTTTATATCTCAATAGCACAGCAATTTAATTTCATTTATCCACCCATGACTTTGCATTTCTGTGGTCATGAATTTTACCTCTACATACTTTACAAACACTAACTTACAATTTTATTGATTCACCTTTCTGCTTTAAAAAATAAATGATCTTGGGCACCTGGGTGGCTCAGTGGGTTAAGCCGCTGCCTTCGGCTCAGGTCATGATCTCAGGGTCCTGGGATCGAGTCCCGCATCGAGCTCTCTGCTCAGCAGGGAGCCTGCTTCCCTCTCTCTCTCTGCCTGCCTCTCTGTCTACTTGTGATCTCTCTCTGTTAAATAAATTAATAAAATCTTTAATAATAATAATAATAAAAATAAATGATCTTTTAGGAAAACAAAGTGGAAAGATATAAGAAAACAGATTTTTGAAAACTTATCCTCATATTTAGACTTCTTTCTTTAGATCTGAAATTCTATTTGCTATTCTTTCTTTCAGCCTCTTGAACTTCTTTTTGTAATGCGTATAGTTTAGGTATGGTGGTTACCACTTTTCTGAGTTTTCATTTATTAGAAAATAACTTTTTTTTTTTGAAGGACTCTTTTGTTACATATTGAATACTAATTTGATAGGCATTTTTTTATTGTTGTCACTTTAAAGCTGTAATTTTATTACTTTTCTGGCCTGTATTGTTTCTGATTAGGAGACAGTTATCATTTTTATGTGTTTTCTTATATATCCCATTTTTCTTGGATGCTTTGAAGATTATCTTTTCACCTGGGGTTATCAGCCCTTTGACTAGAATGGCCTAGTTGTTTTTCTTTGTATTTCTCCTTTTTCAGATTTTCTGAGCTACTTGGATCCATAGGTTGATGTTTTCAAATTAAATCTGGGAAACCATCAACTATTATTTGCATAAGTATTCCTCTCCTGGGTCTCTAAGTACATGTATCATAAACAGAATGATATTATATCAAAGGTATCTGAGGCTTCTCTTTAAAAAATCAGTTTTTTGTTTTTTCAGGTTAAATAATTTTTATTGATCTGTTCAAGTTCACAGTCTTTATTATACCATCTCCATTCTATTATCAGGCCCATTCAGTGATTTTTTTTTTCTTTTCTTCAGGTACTATATTTTTTTTGCTTTCAGAAATTCCATTTATTTTCAGATTTCATCAGAAAATTTTCTAGGTCTGTTCACTGATTTTTGTATAGTTTCTATTGTCCACTGAGATTCCCCAGCTATTCATTCCTTTTGAACATATATTTTGCTTTAAATCTTTGAAAATACGTATAATAATTGATAACAAAAGCTTGTTTTGTGTCCTTGCCTTTTTTTTTTTTTTTTTTTTTTTTTTTTTTTTTTTTTTTATAATTTTTTATTTTTATAAACATATATTTTTATCCCCAGGGGTACAGGTCTGTGAATCACCAGGTTTACACACTTCACAGCACTCACCAAATCACATACCCTCCCCAATGTCCATAATCCCACCCCCTTCTCCCAAACCCCCTCCCCCCGGCAACCCTCAGTTTGTTTTGTGAGATTAAGAGTCACTTATGGTTTGTCTCCCTCCCAATCCCATCTTGTTTCATTTATTCTTCTTCTACCCACTTAAGCCTCCATGTTGCATCACCACTTCCTCATATCAGGGAGATCATATGATAGTTGTCTTTCTCTGCTTGACTTATTTCGCTAAGCATGATACGCTCTAGTTCCATCCATGTTGTTGCAAATGGCAAGATTTCATTTCTTTTGATGGCTGCATAGTATTCCATTGTGTATATATACCACATCTTCTTGATCCATTCATCTGTTGATGGACATCTAGGTTCTTTCTAATTCCAACATCTAGGTCATCTTGGCATCTGTGATCTCTGGTGCCTTTTTGTCTTAATTATTCACCACATCTCCTGAACTCCTTTGCAAGTCTAGTAATTTTTGGTAGATGATTTTTTTTTTTCAGAACATTTTGAAGATGCATTTTTAATCTAATTTGGATTAGATTGAGTTTTTGTTTTTGTTTAAAATAAATCTATTGTTGACTTTGTCCTGGCAGATCATTATTTACTAGAAGCTCCCTTTCCTTCTGTGAAGGTTCGGTTATAGACTTTATTTGATTAGCTAAAAAGTAACCTTTGCAAGTAAGCTATCCATATAACTTATGATCTCTTTGGTAACTTCTCTGAATACTGGATGTATTAATGAGTTCTCTTCATTCTGAGTGGGTCTTTAATCTGACATTTCTATCATCTAGTGACCTCTTGAATTACCATCCCATTCTCTATTACAGGGATACTGCTCTCTGTTAGGCCTCACAGAGTTTCATCTTGCATATATATAAGCTTTGTCAAGTACTTGAGGAATCCTATATGCAGCAAACTCTTCAGTACCCTACCTCATAGGTTCCAATTGTGTCAGCAGCTCTGCACCCAATTCTGTGCCTCCCCAGAGAGGATCTGCTTGGATTATACCCCCCTTAATTAATTAATTAATTAATTAACTTATTTATTTATTTTTATATAGAAAGAGTATGCACATGAATGGCGGCAGGGAGCCAGAGAGAGAGGGAGAGAGTATTTCAAGCAGGTTCCATGCCCAGCATGGAGCCGCATGTGTGGCTCTGTCCCATAACACTGAGATCATGGCCTGAGCAGAAATCAAGAGTTGGATACTTAACCAACTGAGCCACCCAGGAGCCTACACCCTCTCTATAAAACATTAGAAAATTGTACCAAGCTATAGAACTGTCAAGAGACTGGGAGGCTCTTTCCATGTGTCTTTCTTTCCTCAGGAATCCTACAACCTATTGCTCAGTTCTTGAAAACAGTTGCAATGTGTTTTCTCTAGCTGTATAGTTGCTCATGGAGGGAGGATGTGTTTAGAACTATTTACTCTATTTTAACCATAAATGAAAGCCTAAATCAGTTTTAAAATTTTGAGTTATGCAATACATATTTCCTATGCGAAGAAAAAAATGGAAAATAATATAGTCACCAATGTGCCACACTCAGATTCAAGGTCAACATTTTTCCAGATTTTTCTCAAATATGTGTCCCTTTCTCAAAGAATTGAATCGCCACAGATACATTTGAAGTGTCCTCTTTTGGTTATCTGTGGATACATGATATACCACTCTATAGCTTATAGCTTTAAACAATAACATTCATTTGTTTGTTTAACATTCTACAAACTGAGCAAGATCAATGAGGACATGGTCCCACATGCTTCTACCTAGAAAGTCTCAACTGGGTTTTGAAGAGAATGCTTGGCAATCATCTTGGTGTTAGCTGTCAATTGAGCGCTCCACTAGAGATGTTGGCTGGGCTGCTTTCATCCCTTTCACCTAGCCTCTCCATGTAACTCGTTGAGTTTCTCATAACGTAGAGATATTAGGACAGTCAGATTTCTTACAAGTCCACTGACCTCTTTCAGAGCATGAAAGCAGAAGTTGCCTAGTCTTTTTTTTTATTTTATTTTTTAATTTTTAATTTTTAATTTTTTATAAACATATACTTTTATCCCCAGGCATAGAGGTCTGTGAATCAAAAAAAAAAAAAAAAAAAAAAGAAGAAGAAGAAGTTGCCTAGTCTTCTTAGTGCCAGGACTTACAAGTCTCAAATGCCACTTCTGTTGCATGTCATTGATCAGTGTCATCACAGGTCCAGCCCAGATTCAACGGGAGGAGAATTCAACTCCACACTTTGATGGAGGCTACAAAGCTGTTTTGAAGGAGGGCATATGTGATAGGAAATGATGCTGTGGTCACTCCTGCAGATACAACTTTTGGCACATTTACCTCACATCTCCTACTTCTTTTCCTCACACGTAGGCACTGTAACTGATATGTCTTCTTCTTATTTATATTTTTATACCGTTAGTATAACTCTCTCTAACACTGAATCCCTTTTACACATCAAGCACTGTCCACATAGAGCCAAACAAAACACTGAGGAAATTTCACAAATGTGTGCTAGAACAGGGATTTCCTTGATGTCTTTAGCCCAAAATCTGCTAAGGCCATCACATTGCTGCTGACTTAAGCTTCACAGATTCATCCTTTTTCTTTCCTCTCAACTTGAACTTATAAACCTTCCCTTCTAGTTACAAATATGATGGGGAAAATCACATGTAGAAAAAGTTTCCTAAATTATGGGTCTCCTGCAGAAAAAGAGACAGTGTGGTTCATCCTTTCAAGGTAGATTCCAGTCTCTTCCAGTTTGAAGCTCTGCTCTTAATTAAGACCTTTCTCCATACATAATTTTCTTGTTGTTGTAACTCCAGCACACTAAGCCCTGAGGTTAGGCACATTTTACCATACCTCATACTACTGAAATTTGCTTTCTCAGTGTTATTTCATGTTTCTCCTTATGTTATGCTCCTTGCACTAATCAGTACTTGTGCCGGTATGCTTAACATCCCTGTATGTGAAAGTGGTTGACATTCTACCCTAGGCCCTGCCAAGTCTTCTGGATGAGATTCTCCTTCCTCACTGTTTCTTGGCTGCACTCTTATGGCAGCCGTGGAAACACCTCCTAAATGACAATGGTGTCATAATTGTTTTCCACATTAGAAATGTATTTATCTGCAGTAAATGAAAGGACTTTAAACAAAAAATAGGCTTCAGGATACAATGGTATATAAGCTAAAGATTTCTCTTGCAAAGTAAGATTTCTGTCTTTTTTGTTTGTTTGTTTGTTTTAAATTTTTTTATTTTTTATAAACATATATTTTTATCCCCAGGGGTACAGGTCTGTGAATCACCAGGTTTACACACTTCACAGCACTCACCAAAGCACATACCCTCCCCAATGTCCATAATCCCACCCCCTTCTCCCAAACCCCCTCCGCCCAGCAACCCTCAGTTTGTTTTGTGAGATAAAGAGTCACTTATGGTTTGTCTCCCTCCCAATCCCATCTTGTTTGCAAACACCCGAAGATTTCTGTCTTTTAAACCCAGTTGTTTCTCTAAAAAATTTTAGTTACATCTACTGTCTATTAAGATCTTGTTTTTTTCCTTAAAACTCATTTCCAAAAAACACATTTTTCTTTCTTTCTTTTTTTATATATATTTTTAAAAGATTTTTATTTATTTATTTGACAGACAGAGATCACAAGTAGGCAGAGAGGCAGGCAGAGAGAGAGGAGGAAGCAGGCTCCCTGCTGAGCAGAGAGCCTGATGCGGGGCTAGATCCCAGGACCCTGAGACCATGACCTGAGCCAAAGGCAGAGGCTTTAACCCACTGAGCCACCCAGGCATCCCCAAAAAACACATTTTTCTTAAAAAACTTACAACTTACTTTTTAGGGGCGCCTGGGTGGCTCAGTTGATTAAACATCTGCCTTCAGCTCCGGTCATGATCTCGGGGTCCTGGGATCAAGCCCCCTGTCGGGTTCCCTCCCACCCTCCTCTTGCATGTGTGTGCATGCTCTATGTCTCTCTCTCTCTCTCTTTCTCTCTCTCCAATAAACAAAATCTTTTTTTAAACTTACTTTTTAAAAGATATTGTTTGATTAGCATAGTCAGGATCTGCTTTAATAATCCTTTACTAAATGCTTTATCTGTTTATTCAACACATATGTTACGAGCAGATACTGTGTGCCAACACTATTCTGAGGATATAGTAGTGATTCATATAGACAAAGTTCCACTTTGATAGATTGGATGGACACAACAGATATTTAAACATACAAGATCTGCAGAGATAACTGATTTGGAGAGAAAAGAGAGTGGATAAGATATGGAATGACAGAGATTAAGTTATTATTTTAGATAAAGTCCAGGAGGTCTCTCTGAGAAAATGGCATTTGAGCAGCTACCTGAATAAAAATGGAGAAGCACATCCTGTAGTTTTTTGGCAGGGGGTGGGGCAAGGGTAAGGAGCTTTCCAGGAAGAGGGGCTGGTTAAGTGAAAAGGCCTTTGGGAGGAAATGAAATAAGAAAAATCCCAAAAATGAAACAACAAAAACATTTCAAAAAGCAAAGTAGGATCATATCTATTAAATAGTAGCAATAGGTTAGTTAAAAAAGAACTGAAAACTGAGCTCAGGATCTGTCATCATTAAGGTCATTGTTTACATAATAAAAAAATACTTTGGGGATCATGGGCCTAAAAAACTCTGACTGGAATGGGTTTAAGGAAGGATGGGGAAGTAGCAAGAGGAGATCACTGAACAGTTGAATGTTTCAAAGAGGTTCTCTATAAACAGGTACAGAAAAATGTAGTAATAGGTGAAGGGGAATTTTAAGTCAAAGAAAGTTTTTGTTAAGGTGCAGTAGTACACTTGAATCTTGTAAAGTATTTACCAGAGAGGAAAAGTGATTACTGTTGGAGAGTAATACCTGTGAACAAGTGAGAGGATGGGATGTAATCAAGACTGATATTCAACAGATGTGAATAACTACAGACATAATGATTGCCAAAATAGTAAGCCTTTCCGGCTGGTTTATAATTTAATGCTGTCTTAAACCCCCTGACTACCCCCACCCCCACCTGGGCCACATCTTCTTTTCCTTGGGACCCCCTAGCTCTTCTCATTATCCAGAAACCAAAGGGTGACAGCTGGCACAGGGTAACTATCAACACCTGCTCTGTTGTCATGTTTGTACTTTTGTCATTCTGGTTATTAAATGTTTTGAATATGGGGTGCCTGGGTGGCTCAGTGGGTTAAAGCCTCTGCCTTCAGCTCGGGTCATGATCCCAGGGTCTGGGGATCGAGCCCCGCATCGGGCTCTCAGCTCAGTGGGAGCCTGCTTCCCCCCTTCTCTCTGCCTGCCTCTCTGCCTACTTACAATCTCTCTCTCTCTGTCAAATAAATAAACAAAATCTTTAAAAAAATAAAAATAAATAAATGTTTTGAATATCACCCAAGGATCCAGGGCACAATGGAGTTGTTAATCTTATACAGGAGAAATAGACTGATGGATTGATAGATTTGGAAAGGGTGAGGTTGAAAGTCCTCTTTTCACTGCTTTTATTTTCTCAGTAGTCTAAGAAATTAAGAGTAAAGAGGGACAAGGGTCCTTATAGGTAGGAGAAAAGAAGATGTACAATTAGTGTCTAACGGCATAAGAAATAAACTGACCTGGGAAACACACAGAATTTATAGTCAATTAGCCATGGTTGGGTTATTGCCATGCAAATAAGAATGAGGAAGACAGAGGTAAGGGAAGTGAGAGTGTCTTGTAGGGAGTGATTACAAAAATAGGCCATAAACTAGTTAAAACGGAACTAGGAGTATAGGGGCAAGTGAGAATCAATACCAAGCTGGTAGGGCAAAGAGATAATAAGTTCTGCTGCTGTTGAAGAATTGTAGGAGATGAGGTATTAGTAGGAGGGAATTGGGGAGGTAGAGATGGTAGGTGGAGAATGGCTGTTCAAGATTGATGAAGGAGAACAGTTTTTAGTAATGCCAAATTCTAATGAATGACCCTGGGAGTTTGGGGCTGAGGTGGGGTGGATTAAAAAATCGCTGGGCATAAGGAGGTTAAGAAAAGAGATCAGGTTGGGAGAAGGGCTATCTTTGTATACACTGAAATCACCAAGTTGCATGGTGATGGCCACAATGAGAAAGAAGCTCTCATCTTGAAGGATTAAGAAGTTACCAAGGATTAAGAAGTTACTATGGGAGATGCAGGGGGTCTGAGGGTATGAGCTTCAAAGATGCTAGACATAGTTAAGAATAGGGAATAAATATGTTCCAGGAGAGGCAATAACATAAAAAGGATACAACCATAGCACCACCAGGCCCAGTGGGGGTATAGGGCATTCGAAAAGAGACCCATTAATTTTGAGGGCTGCTGGAAAAACAATGTTCTTAGGTGACAATTAGGTTTCAGTGAGAAGGTGGCCATGTGTGAGCCAAGGAGAGTCCTCAGAAGAAACCAAACCTGCCAACACCTTGTTCTTGGACTTCTAATCTCCAGAACCACGAGAAAATAAACTGTTGTTTCAAGCACTCGGGCGGTGGTATTTTGTTATGACAGTGCTAGCGCACTAACACTGTCTGCTTAGTGGAAGTCACATAATTAGTTCTAATTACAGCCTTTTTGGTGGGGAACTACTTTCTTAGGGAGTTTGTGGTGGTGAGGTAGAAGCACTGGATGCCAAGAAGAAGGGGTCTCTCTAGGAGCATGTGTAACATTGTGGGTCCCCTTTCTTGTTGTATCAAGGTCCAATGTGACTCATTTATTTGACCATATTGCTTTCCTTTAGTCTTCCTTTAATTTGGGATTCTTATTAATAATACAACTGGGTAGATATATTCATTATTTATTTAACAAATATTTATTGAGTGTCTCTTGTGTGCCAGGCACTGTTGTAGGTATTAGGGATAGTAGTGAATAAAACAGATAAAAAATCCCTGCCCTTATGGAGTTCACCATCTGGTACCACTTGGCTGTAATGTTCTAGTTTTCCAATGTGACTTCTTGTGGCTAAGCTCTCCCTATTCCAATCCACGTGTTCCTTATTCCCAAATTAACCCTCTTCATGTAGAAAATGTTTTATATGACTTTCCTTTAAAATAATCTACTCAATTACCTTATAAATAAGGTATTTTATTACCTTATTAATAAATCTTTATTTCTACCTGTGGCTTTTGAGTTGCAATTTAGCCCTGAATTGCATGTTTGAGATCTGCTTAAAATTAGGGATTTGTACATCTTCTGGGAAGCCCATCTTTTGCTACTTTTTACTGTAAAATTGACATTTCAGGACATTAAAATACATAAACTCTTTATAGGAATTCAATATACATTCATTTCCTTTCATTTATTTTATCTCATTTTTTTTATTAACATGTATTATTAGTTTCAGGGGTACAGGTCTGTGATTCATCAGTCTTATACAATCCACAGCGCTCACCTAGCACATAGCCTCACCAGTGTCCATCACGCAGCTACCCCATCACTCCCATACACCTCCATTCCAAATTCCCTTAGTCTGTTTCCTGAGATTGAGTCTCTTATGGTTTGTCTCCCTCTCTGATTTTGTATAGTTTAATTCTTTCCCCTCTTCCTCTATGATCCTCTGCCTTGCTTCTCAAATTCCATGTATCAGTGAGATCATATGATAATTGTCTTTTTCTCTGATTGGCTTATTTTGCTTAGCATAATACCCTCTAGTTCTATCCACATCATTGCAAATGGCAAGATTTCATTTTCTAATGGCTGCATAATATTCCATTGTATATATATACTACATCTTTTTAATCCATTCATCTGTTGATAGACATCTGGGCTCTTTCCATAGTTTGGTTATTGTGGACATTGCTTCTATAAACATTTGGGTGCATGTGCCCCTTCAAATTGCTTACATTTGCATTTTTGGGGTAAATATCCAGTATTGTGTTTGCTGGACTGTAGGGTAGCTCCATTTTCAACTTTTTGAGGAACCTCCATACTGTTTCCAGAGTGGCTGCACCAGCTTGCATTCCCACCAACAGTGTAGGAGGGTTCCCCTTTCTCTGTATTCTTGCTAACATCTGTCGTTTTCTGACTTGTTAAGTTTAGCCATTCTGACTGGTGTGTGGTGGTATCTCACTGTGGTTTTCATTTGTATTTCCCTGATGCCAAGTGTTGTTGAGCACTTTTTCATGTGTCTGTTGGCCATTTGGATGTCTTCTTCGCACAAATATCTGTTCATGGCTTCTGCCCATTTCCTGATTGGATTATTTGTTCTTTGGGTGTTGAGTTTGATAAGTTCTTTATAGATTTTGGATACTAGCCCTTTATCTGATATGTCATTTGCAAATATCTTCTCCCATTCTGTCCATTGTCTTTTGGTTTCACTGTTTCTTTTGCTGTACAAAAGCTTTTATCTTGAAGAAGTCCCAATAGTTCATTTTTGCCCTTGTTTCCCTTGCCTTTGGCGATGTGTCTAGGAAGAATTTGCTGCAGCTGAAGTCTAAGAGGCGTTCTCCTCTAGGATTTTTGATGGATTCCTGCCTCACATTTAGGTCTTTCATCCATTTTGAGTCTATTTTTGTGTGTGGTGTAAAGAAATGGTCCAGTCTCATTCTTCTGTACGTGGTTGTCCAATTTTCCCAACACCATTAGTTGAAGCTATCACAAAGCTATAATCATCAAGACAGTATGGTACTGGCACAAAAACAGACACATAGATCAATGGAACAGAATAGAGAACCCAGAAATGGACCCTATCTCAACTCTATGGTGAACTAATCTTCGACAAAGCAGGAAAGAACGTCTAACGGAAAAAAAAAAAAGTCCATTCATTTCCTTTTAAATCATCAGAAGATATTTAGTCATTTCACTCCTGTGCTAGAAGGTGCTGACCCCATAACGTGAGCTCTAATTGCTCAGGTTGAGGGTAGATACAGAGTAAGGGTGGAGGTGGGGAAGGATAGCCTGACTTTTGGGAGGATTTTAGGGTCATTTGGTCCAGCAACAGAAAGGGGCTTCTGGTCACTTTTCATTACTTTTCCTGCTGAAGGCAGCTGATTCCTGAAACATAAACATGACTTCGTATATGTTTGTTTTTCTCTAGGACAGATATGTGGATGTTTTTGAGGAAAACAAATCAGTGACCCTTGGCCATATCTTAGTCAGAATCTAGGCAGAAAACCAGACACATTCTAAATGGTTTAATTGAAAAGAATATAATGAAGGACTATTACAGAGGTGTGGGTGTGGTTCAAGGAACTAATAATAGTAGTAAGCCTTTACAACCCTAGGCCTGAAGGGCACTGGAAGAGAATGGTATTATTAGAGACCCATGAGAGCTGTAGCCATGGAAAAGAGGCTTTGGTAGAGGCGGTATAATCTGAAGGCCAGGATATGGCCCCAACTTTGGCCTAGTTCAAGCGGGAGAGGAGTGTAATTCATAGGCTGGTATTTCTTTCCTCCCTTCTTTTGATCTTATGACAGTGCTTCCCATTGGTCCAACTCAACAGGAAGCACAAGGCAAGGAGGTCCTGGTGATGTACTCATAAATGTCAGCTCCTAGGGCAGAGCATGGCAGAGAAGTGGAGAGAATGGATTTGTAGAGGGAAACCAAAAATATCTATTACAAACATTCTCTATGACCATAAATTTAGAAAAAGTCAGTAGAAGATAAGGAACTTAAAAATCACCATAAAATTACCTTTCTAATATTATCACCTTCCTATTCCAACATTTAACTTACTGAGTGTTCTTTCTGCCTAGTACTACTGGTTAGCAAACTTTTTTGGAAAAGGGTCTAATAGTAAATATTTTAGATTTTGAAACATAAGAGGCAAAACTGAATGTGTTACATTATATTGACATAACCACTTAAAATGTAATCATTTAAGCATATAAAATGCAGTCATTAAAATCCAGTGGGCTTGGGGCTCCTGGGTGGCTCAGTCAGTTGAGGGGCAGGATTCTTGATTCTGGCTCAAATCATGATATCAGGGTGGAGGGATCCTATCCCACTTCAGGATCCATGCTGGGAACCTGCTTGGGATTCCCTCTGCCTCTCCCCACTTCTCTCCTCTCCCTCTCTTAAAAAAGAAAAAAGAAAAAAAAATCCTGTGGCCATAGTTGTTCACCCTTTGGCCTAGAAAGTCCTAGAAATCCTTCTCCTAAATTTTTGTTAGCCTACATTTTGTTACCCTATTTTTTTTTTTTAATGTCCTGTCCATATAAAACCTCTTCTATGTGGCCTGTCAGACTGAGACTCTTTGAGTTATGAATGGAGGAAAATCCATTTTTACACGCTTGAGAGAGTAAAATTACCAGCTTAAATTTGAGGGAATGTTGGAGGTAGATCCCAGAATCCAGGAGCGGTAGGCATAGCAGCTATTCTGGGGACCTGGTTTGCTCTCATATCAGAACATGCCCTCTTTATCTCTCTTTGTCTTATCTTTGCTCGGTCTGCAGTTTGGTTTCATTGTTTACTAGTGAGCACAAAGCTTCCCCATAGAAAACATAAAGTACCTGTCCCTCTTTAGGCAAGAATCCCAGGGAAGTATACTGCTTGACCTGTATTGGTCACACACCCATCCTTAAACAGGTGTGGGTGGTGGTGGGTGTGGTGGCTATAGGGAGGTTCTAAGATTGCACACTCTTAGGAGAGGAGCCCACTGCTGAGGACGGAGTCCCGAAGAGAGGGAGAATTCTGTTGCCAGAAGATGCAGACAGGATGTCTATTTTTGGGAGAATAAAATGTCACAATTATAGTCCAATATGTGATAATGTCTGGAACGTCTGAAACACCCCCAGTACGTAACATCGCATTTGGTAGACAGTCATGCGTTTTTTGATGAATGAATGACTCAGTTCCTCCAGCTGGTTGTGAACGCTCTCTTCTCTAAACTGGCCCAGATATCAGCTGTTGTCTAGTTCTGTAGGTTGAATTAGAGGTTTTCCGAGTCCATATATAATCTTTCCACTAATCCCGGGAGGCAAGGAACGCCTGAGAGAGCCAGGCAGCAGGGAATCTCAGCCCGGAACCAGGGCACAGAATGCTGTAGACTCTGGTGACAATACCGGTCATATTCTGGGTAACCCATGTGGCCCTTTTGTTGAGGCCTTCAGGACACAAAGGCCCCGCCAACAGACGCGACCCTCCGAGGATAAGGGAGGCAGGGCCCGGGGGCGGGGGCACAGGGGGGGCCCCAGCCTCGGGGGCGTCGCGCGGCACAAAGGAGACAGCAGGGAGGCGGCCGCGGGCGCCGATCTTCGCTCGCCAGCCACTCGCAGTTGCGGTTACAGACCTGCAGCTCCCCTCCCCCTCCCCACCCAGGCCCGCCCGCCTGCCCGCCTGCCCGCCCGCCTTTCTGTCTCCTCTCTCCCTCCGTACTGGACGGCCCGGGTCCATTTCCGGGCTCCGGAGATTTGGTATCGGTCGGTGCCGGGGGCGCGGGAGCAGGTGGCTGCGGCGGGGTGGCTGGGCTGCCAGCCTGGGACGCCGGGCCGGGTCTCCGGTCGCCTTTGTCGCCAGCCCTTCCGCGGAGGCCGCTCCTCCCCCCGGTCGGCGCGCTGCCGGCCGGACTTTGCGCCGCGTCGGGCGCTGCTGCTGCGCGCGGGGCCGCGCTTGTGGCCAGCGGCGGCAAGGTAGCGGGCGGGGAAGAGGGCGGCGAGGGCCGGCCGGGACCCCGGCCCAACATGGCTGAAGTCACCATCGACCAGTCCAAGCTGCCGGGAGTCAAGGAAGGTAGGGGCCGGGGCGCGAGGCGCGCGGGGCCCCTCCCCTCTCCCAGCCTGGCTCTCTCCGGGCGGGGAACGTCGTCCTTTTGGCCCCCGAGGCCCTCGCGCGGGCGCCTCCGGTGCCCTGGCCCTGGCGCCTTGGTCGGGGACAGAATTGACTTGAGGCTCTACTGTGGTACCTTGGGCGAGTCACTACTTAATGAGCCCGATTTCTTCCCCCGTGCAAGTGGGGGGAGAGAGGACGGCACCACCCTCAGCAAGTGGTTGTGCAGAATGTTTTACCGCAGAGCAAAGCGTTGGTGAACGCTCGAGAGCTGGGTAAATCTGACTTATTTGTGTCCTTAAAAATCAAGGCTCAGCCTAGCTGGCTTGAAGGCTAGAAATTGGGGAGGGGTTGACATTCAGTTCCTTGTGGAGCCTTTGTTTTGAAACTTGACTCTTTCCCTCCTTCTCTCCGCTTTAACTAGCCCAGCGGCTGGCTGGCTGACTTTCCCACCTCCCTCAAGGTTTAAAAGTTTAGTCTTGGCACGGCCCAGTGCGGGCAGGCTGATGGGAAGTTGCTATAAGCATTTTTTCTTAGGAAAAGCAGGGGCAAGGGGGAACAGGGGACTGACTGGCGACCTTGATTTTTAAGGGCTCTTTATTCTGATGTCCTGGGAAATTATGGTTGATTAGTACGGGTCTGATTTAGCCACTGGCAAGTAGCCTTTTGACTTCCCTCCTCTGCTCTTGATTGTCTGCTCCAGGATCTAGCATTTTTTGTTGAAATTGTAGGTGCTGGATCACCTTAACCTTTAGTTATCTTTGGCTCTTCTTTGGCCCCGGAAGTGTGGAAATCAGAGTGCTATCCAGGCTTGCAAAGGTTGTCTTTGTTGTGAATGTCAATTGTTTCAGCTGAACAATGTGGCCTGGGGTGTCCTGGAAATGTGGAATTGAAAATAAGAATTTTTGCTTTCTTGGAACTGCATGTTTCAGTGACAGCTTGATTTGACTCTGATGGTCTTGTGCGTGTTCAGGCCCACCCCAAAATACCAAGTAGGCTTCACTGCTTTCTTTCCCAGAGTTCGGAACACTAGGAGATAGAGTCACTGGTTTTACGTAGAGTTTTTAATGGGGCCAGGCTTGCCCTATTGTTCCTGAAGGGTCTGAGAGTTTAGGCCTGAGATCTTTCAACCTTTCAATTTCCAGCTCGGCTTTGGTGACTATTCAGGTATTCTCATGTAAATGTAGTTTTCACAGCAGTGTCAGGTCTGTTGCTTGAGTGGGAGGAAAGGCAGATTAGACTTTGAAAGTACTAGTCTCTGAGATTGGTTGTATTTAGACTTTTGGGTTGGAGTTTTATGGACAGATATCAGTGTGTTGGATATCTCTAAAGAAAAAGTGACCCTATGTGATGTGTTGTGCTTTTTTGGGGGTGGACGATGGGTAGAGTGAACACTGGAATTCAAACACAACCTTAACAGGTTAAGTATTAATCATGTAGTGCTGTGATTTTACCCAGCCCCCTGTACCTGTTTGTGACCTGGAACAAACTTGAAACTCACTTTTTGAATATGCATTTGTATGACTCTTAGGTCTTCTGGTTTCTAACCAAAACATGAATGATGAATGATTTATTCTAGTACTTTCTTTCTCAAGGGATTCTAAAAAACACTTTCCATCTAAAAATGCAAGATGTTTCTATTCCTAAACTCTGGAATTTTAGCACATTCAAATTGGCTTTCACTTTGCATAATGTGTTGTTTGACGATCCAGTTTGCATGATAGGGTAAAGTGGGAAGGAAATTTGGTGTGGCTCTTTGATTAAGTTAGAATTAAATACTGATTGATTTCGAAGGTGGTCAGAAATTGTAGAGATCATTGTCTTTGTAAGCATCTGACTTTTCTGGTTCTAGGATCCTCAAAGGAAATGCTGTATTAGGCTAGGAACCTCCTAATGGGTGTAGTTTTTGACCTGGGATGCATTGAAGTCTAATAAAGGGTATCTTTTTGTAATATAAATCTTAATTATGGCCCAGTAATTCCCTAACAATGTCTTTGAACCCTAATTTAAAGAGAATAAAGCTGGTGCCCATGTTTCGGTAAATACACACAGTTCTCAATACTGTTCTCAATACTGAAACTCCAACTCAGTTTGTAAAGGAAGTTTAGTGGTAAGTTGCTTAATATCCTGGCATAGATTTTTAAGCTGTTTTTAAAATCCGTCCCCTCCACTTCTCTTTTCAATCTAAACTTTGGTAGATTCATATACAATTACGATTTGGGGTCATAGGGTGGATTCCAATGGAGATTAAGAATAATGCAATGGATGTCTGTGGCTTCACACTGCCTTTTCTTTGGGAGGGGTTGGGGAGTCCTGTGACCTTTGTTGTGAACATCTCAACAGAGGTCATGGGTAACAGCTGACATCAGGGAATATTTTAAAATTTTCTGTTCTATGTTAAAATCCAGTGCTTGCTTACTTACTTTTAAGGTGGTTGAAGATTTCATCATTTGGACAGACCTTTAAAAAAAAAATTAACAGTAGTATTTTTACCTTAGGAAATCTCTTAAAGTAGGAGACAAAGGGACACATTTGAATTCATACGTAGATGAAAGGAATTAAGTCTAGCTAAATGTCAACACACATCATTATTTCTGGTTTAAAAGCGAATTTGGAACACACATACTTTTTGTAATGCAATTACTGTTGCCAATGTTTAGGAATAGTCCTTTATTTCTCCTGAAACATTTGAGCTTCTACCCAACAAGATTTGAAATAATTCCAGCCATTGTTTTCTTAAATCAGTAGATGTATAATTCAAATGCATCATGCAATTTGCAAATGTTAGACAAAGGTATAGTCAGGTCAGGTTCCAACAGTATTCTTTAAGTTTCTTAGTTTAGATCGGAACTGGGAGTATATTTTTCTAAAAAATGAATGCTTGTCTTCAGTTGGCAGACTTAGGTTTTTGGTCAGTTTTGGCTTCTTTCCTGAATTTTCTTTCTGACACAATAGTCCAGACCCCTCACTTTCCTATTTGCCCCCTCCACTTAGATTCCCATATTGCTACTTAATTGGAGTGGCTCACTTATCATCATAATCTTGCTCCTTCTGTCTAACAGAGTTTTAACTCTTAAAATGTTGCTCTAAAAACTAATATTAGCCTGTCCATGAAAGCCATTTCTAGACTCTTAAATTTTTACCAACTCCTTTGTAATTATATAGGCTTTTGAGTTTTTCCATTTATAGCCATTTAGCACAACACATCAGTTGCTACTGCCAGGCTTCTTATTTCTTCTCTTACAGTAGTAAGAAATGCATTATGTATTACGTGTTTGTACTACTCTTCAGATGGAAAGTTCCACCATCTCCAGAGTTCGTTAACTCTGTGTGTGTGCTTGTGTGTCTGAATCAATATACCTAGTGACTTATTTCTTGAAGTAAAAGCAGCTAGCTATTCTGAAAGAAAATCTTTTTCTTTTGTGAAAGATAAAGTTTAATAAATTTTCAGAAATATGTCTCGAAAGCACTGATTCATTTTAGGTTCAGAACACCCCAGTGGTATAATGAGGTAAATTAAATTAATGGCACACATCCAGAATTTTAAGGGGAAAGATACAAAATTAGGTCTGGTGCAGTAAATTAAGCAAGTTTTCCCAGAGATCTAAAGCGTACCATGCGCACGCTAGGCATGTAATGTGAAGGAAGTATCTGTTAGACATACAGCATCTGGCTCCAGGGCAAACTCATTTTCTCTCTTCTTCAGAATTATACAGCAGGTTTTTGTTGTTGTTGTTGCTGTTTTTTAAGGAGACAATGGCTGGATCTACCTGAGTTGGGAGATCTGTATCTTATTTATCTTTCTTTACCCTCATCTGGCTTCAGGTCTTTCACATAGCCAGAAAATATTTAGCAAATATTTGCATATGTGAATGAATGAATGAATGAATATATTACTAAATGCTCCCTGTTGGTTCAGGAATCATACCTCTGGTGTAGTATATTATTATTATATATTAAAAATAATATCTTATATTCCTTTTCAGAGTCTAGGCTCTTAAAGGGCAGGGATAATGCCTTTTATCCATAGGGATTACAGATCATAGTGCCAGAATTAAATTTATTAAAGAAATACTTTTTTTTTTTGTATAAAAACTTCTAATCTTTTTTTCCTAATGTTTATTTTCTCATAGGTGAATCTTAAAAATAGATTTTATTCTATGTAGATATGTATAACAAAAAGTGAAAAGAAAAAGAAAAAAGAATTCTATGCTTTTCTTCTGTCCTTGGAGGTAATCATTATTAAGAATAAAATTTTAGTGAAAACACCTAACAAATGCTCTTTTGTGGTTTTGATTTTTCTTTGAGTAATGGGTTTAAAGCACTTATCTCACAATTTGGAAGTTAGAAAGAATCTTAGATACATATTTTTTAAAAAGTGTTTATCTACTGGGGCGCCTGGGTGGCTCAGTGGGTTAAAGCCTCTGCCTTCCGCCCAGGTCATGATCCCAGGGTCCTGGGATCGAGCCCCACATCTGGCTCTCTGATCAGCGGGGAGTCTGCTTCCCTTCCTCTCTCTCTGCCTGCCTCTCTGCCTACTTGTGACCTCTGTCTGTCAAATAAATAAAGAAAATCTTAAAAAAAAAAAAAGTATTTATCTACTGTGTGCCACCTGTTATGCAAGGGTAGTTTCACAATAAAGCATGCCCTGTGGCGCATGGACATGATCTTCATTCACTGTAGTGGAGAGGCAGTTGTGTAGAGTTCAAGGAGTTGCTGTAAAGAACCCTCTAAATTTATACTGCACCCCAAGTGCCTCTAACATAAAGGAAAAAGGAAAACTCTTCCAGTTTGTTGCTATGTGCAAAGATGCAATGCTTTCTTGTTTGAATTAATTTTTAAAAATGGATATAACTATCATTTGTAAATTATGATTTTTAATAAACTATTTTTAAGTCATTGAATTTTTTTAAACTAATAGATACCTAAAGAACAACTTCTTCTATGTGTCAACTGTAAAATTAATTGATATTTAATCAAAGGATCTCAGAGTAGAAAGCATTAAAAACCACTGATCCCAACCAACCTCCTTATTTTCCAGAGGAAAGTCTTAGGGATAGAACGGGGAAGTGAGTGTACTGAACTGCTGAGGTTAAGTAGCTAGGAATTAGCACATTGGGGCTAGAATTAGAAACATTTAAAGCTGCAAATATTCTCTCCTATCTTACCTTCTCCCTCCTCCCCCATTTTCTTTTTTTTTCCTACCACCTTTTCCCTTTTTCTTTCTTTTCCTCCTTCCCCTTGTCATCTCTCTCTTTTAAATTACTCTACAGATACATCAGATTAATTTTTACTGTTTTTCATTAATACTATCTTATGTTTAGAACAGTTGAATGAAAATAATGAGAACAATTTCAGTGATGTTTTGGCATTACTTTAGGGATAATTTTTGATATGAATGAGATAATATAGGCTTTATTTTTTAATTAAACCTTTTTTTAGGTTTTATTTTTGATTCATCAAATGAATTATTGAGTGAAGTGTGGGAAGTCGCACTCTTGCCTCAATGCTGTATTTAAAAAACAAACAAACAAACAAACTGTGAATGTTCTCTGCTGTATTCTACCTGATGGGGCTAAACTTTAAAGGCTTGGACACTTTGAACATATAGGGAAATAAACTCAAAGAAAGCTATAGGCCATGGTTTTTCCACAGTCCTTGCCAGGGGTATAGGAGTTTTTATTGCAATAAATGAATTTGCCTTAGTGATAAAAAGCTATGTGATATTCTGCTAATAAAGAAAGCATTTATAGATACCACAAAACTTTAGGGAACTCTGCTTGAAATCCTAGTTTTCTAAGTACAACGAGCATATTTTTAAAATGAATCACTCTGAGTCATGGGGGAAAAACAAACCTATCCTAGCTGTATTTGCAGTTTCAGAAGTAGCTATGGAAGGTCTGTTGAATTAATATTTTTAACTGATGACCCACTTAAAGGTGACCTGTGCTTCAAAAGGTAAAATTAGGATACCCTAGATCTTGAATAAGACCTACAAAGGATAATTGGCTTATATATGCAGAAGGATCTTAGGGATTATTTAGTCCATTTATCCCCAGATGTTTGAATTTAGAAACCAGTGCAAAAGAGTTCCCAGATATTACCATTAGAAGTCATGACAAATGTGCACAAACATACATACACCCATTTATTTTTATATCATTTCATTTACAAAAAATCCTCCACATACATTAAAGTATGTATGTATGCATATGATGGTTGGTAACCATGTACACTAACATTAAAACAGAGAAAAGTTTCTCATAAACCAGAACAAGGTGTAATCAGTTTTGTTTAAATATCAGTATTTTTTTTCCTTTTTAGTCAGATTTACTGAGGTATAATTTATTTGCAGTAAAAACTCATCCTTAATTTACAGTTCTGAATTGTAACAAATGCATAGTCTTGTAATTATTGCGACAGTCAAGATCAGTACAGTTACATAACCCCCAAACTTCTCTACCATTTTTCCCTGTCTCCCATTAGCCATTGATTTGTTTTCTGCCACTATAATTTTTTCCTTTGCAAAAATGTCATATCATTTGGCTCATACAGTAAGTATTTTTTTGAGTTTAGCTTCTTTCAGTTAGCCTAATGTATCTGATAGAATGTTGTTTGTATTAGTAATTCTGGTTGTTCTCATTGTTGAGTTCCAGTGTTTGGCTGTACCACAGTTAGCTTATCCATTCACTTGTTGAAGAACATTTGGGTTGTTTTCACTTTTGGTGGTTATAAAGTCCCTGTAAACATTTGCATAGAGAGGTTTTTTTGGTGAAAGAAAATTTTCTTTTCTTTTGGGTAAGCACTTATGGTGGGATTGCTGGGTCATATGGTGAGTGTACAGCTTTATAAGAAACTGCCAGACTGTTTTTCGAAGTGGCTGTACCATTTTGCATTCCCACCAGCTCTACTTGCTCTACTTGCTCTGCATCCTTGTCCACAGTTTGCATTTTGCATTGTCAAGGGTTTTTTGTTGTTGTTTTTGTTTTTTACTTTTAGCTATTTTAATAGGTGTATAATAATACATGTGGCTTTAGTTTGCATTTCTCTAATAACTAATGATATTAAGCCTCTTATCTTATGCTTATTTGCCAGTCTTACATATTTGTTGAAGTGTGTGTTCTAAGCTTTTGGCCCCTCTTAAAAAAATTATGCTGTTTTCTTTTTATTGAGTTTTGAGGGTTCTTTATACATTGTGGAGTCAGGTCTTATATCAGATATATATTTTGCAAATGTCAATGGTTTTTAAACTTTGGTGCAACATTAGACTGTTCATGATGGGAGCTTCACTATAAACACATTGCTGGCCCTACTAGATACCAGCTAAATCTCTTGGATGTGGTCCCAGGAGTCTGTAGTTTTTATACCCAGATTATACATTTGGATTTTCCCAATGCAGTATACTGACGAGAATACCGTGGTCACCCTAGTGCAGGAATCCTCTCTACTCTATAATTTCTCAAGTTTTTGTAGTGGCAACTCATTTCTCTGTCAGTGTTCAAGAATGTTGAGCAGGCTTTTTTTTTTTTAAAATCCCCCTCTCTAGTAATTGGAATTTGTTCCTCTAGGGTAGGGGTCTGTAAACTATGGACCATGGACAAATGCAGCCTACCTACTTCTTTGTTTTCACACAGCAGGTGAGCTGAGGATGGGTTTTATATTTTTTAATGGTTGAAAAAAAAGAGAAAGATTGATGACATATGAAAATGCTTTGAAATTCATATTTTAGTTTCTATAAGTAAAGTTTTATTGGAACAAAACCATGTTCATTGTTTACATATTGCCTGTGTCTGCTTTCACGCTACGAAGGCTGAGATGAGTAATTGCGGCAGGGACCATATGACCAGCAAAGCTTAAACTTTTTATTATCTGGTACTTTATAGGAACAAATAGTAGGTTTTGCGGGACCATTTTTGATGAAACTTTAAAAAACATCCTTATTTAACTTTTTTTTTTTTTTTTGATATTCATTTGTCACCATGAGCATCCATTACAACTTTTCTTTAATATGTCGGTGTCGTTGACTATTGCTGACTGTATTCCTATGATAGTGTGTTTTAGATTGATAGTGACTTTTAAAAATATAGACAAATCCTGATTTTTCTTTTTTTTTTTTTTGGAAGAATATATTTACACTCTCTATATATTTCTAGGTACTTAAAAATTGATTCTCTAGATAGAAGCCATGTGTAAAGAGTATTTCGTATGTCAGCTCTGAGTAAGGGTCTGTGGGCTTTCATGAATGAATTGGATGAGTAAACAGATTCAGTTTTTTAAATAATTTGATTTTTAGCTTACTGCTTATCACTGGCTCTCTTCAAAATGTGTTACTGACTTTTGCATGAAGGAAGTGTTACTTAGTCTTCTTAGAAACTTCTATCAGAAGTACCTAGGTTGACCATTAGGCTTCGAAAGTTTAGTGTGTGAGGAGTGTTTCCAGTCTCAACACAGCTCCTCAGTGACCAAATATCAGGGGAGTCTCCACTGGACTTTTTTGGCTTTTATTTTTCTAATGAGTCATAAAAGCTGAGTCACTTAATCCATTAACTTTACTCCGGGATTTTTAACTGCAAATAGAAAAAGTGTGAGTGGCTTATAAGGGTATCTTTCCTTCTTCACTGCCCCTCAATCAACAACATTTTTTTTCCTGTCTTTTTTTTTTTTTTTAATTGACTGTGTAGAGGAGTCCGTAGTTTATTGCATTAATTACATTAATGTTTTAGGAGCACTTTCCTATCAAATGCTTTAAAATATTGTTTTTTTTTTCCTTTAATATTATGAGGGTCTGTAAAATACAGAATGTTAGGGTTTGACAAATACTTTCAAAAAGACTTTGTTGTCTAGATGGGAAACCTGAAGTAGAGAAAGAGAAAGACTTGATTAAGATTGCTATCATCCCATCTGTACTACTTGAGCTTGCTCTAACATCTGGGCCAACAGCTATTTGGAAAGAACTGCCCATTCTCAATATCTGTATTTACAGATCACTTTCTGGCTTTGCCTACAAAAGGTCCCTTATCTTATCCCTGATGGCTGGATTTTAACTGGACTTGTCTGCTTCTCTTGTTTTCCTAGGTTTCCATGGTCAGACCTTATTTCAAATAGGGCTTTAGTGGACCCACAAAGCATTTCTTCGTATCTTTTTATAGTTATCTCATTAGAGCTTCACAGAGCCGATCTTCAAAAGGTCATCTTGGCTATGTGTGTATGTTGGAGAGGAGAGATTGGAGGTTTAGAAATGATTAGGGAGTTATGGGTAGACCCCAGTTTACTGTGCTTTTAACATCCCCGAAGTCCAGGAACTTCGTGTCAGTGACTCTCAAGCTTCCCATACTAGGAAAACTACTAGGCTTAAGACAGGGTTGCCACAGAATTTATAGGCAAACCCAGACACTTTGTGAGTAAAAAGGAGGATTCTAATAAATTCATCAGAGTAAATGGATACTGGTGATCACGCAGCTAAAGAGACATTGCTGAAATACCATGGGCAGTTGGATGTGACTACTGAGTGAAGTCCTTACTACAAAGCCTCTTCTGGATATGTGAAGTTTTCATTGGCACTTAAAACCTGAAGGGTACCTGTCTACCACAGATTGTCTCCAGATTCTAAATTTGTTTTCTGTTTCATAATTGATTACTGTGTAAAACATGAAAACTTGCTCTCTAGATTGTAGAACAGAAATCACTAGGGTGTTATTCAGCTATTCATATTTGGGTTAATCAACATTTTTCTTTTAAGTTTACTTTCTCTTCCCTATTTTTTAAAAATATTTTATTTATTTATGTGACAGAGATCACAAGTAGGCAGAGAGGCAGGCAGAGAGAGAGGAGGAAGCAGGCTCCCTGCTGAGCAGAGAGCCCAATGTGGGGCTTGATCCCAGGACCCTGGGACCATGACCTGAGCTGAAGGCAGAGGCTTTAACCCACTGAGCCACCCCAAATTTCTCTTCCCTATTTATGGGTTCTCTCCCTATGTTCCCCACAAAATGTGGGGAACAGATGTTGAAAAGATTTATGCCAATTGAAGGTAGGTAAGAAATGCAGATGTTTCTAATCCCTGTTTACTTGGCAATATGTGATATGTCTCTCATTTTCTTTTTCATTTTAAATATAGAAGGAGGCTACATTTTTACTCTATACACCTCTGCCAAGCATCTTTTTAGTAATTGAGCTCCTCCTATAATTATTTTGCAGTATTTGCTCTAGTTTACTGAAATAGTAAATAATTCTTCCTCATTGAAATCAGACTTACAGTATAAAATTTAACTTCAGCAGACTGACTTCTTTCTAAAAGGAAATACCCTCAACCTAGACTTGTAAGACCTGGTTTCACATCTCCTATTTACCACCTATTAGGTTTAAGAACTCAGAGATAATACTCCGTATCTCTAAGCTTTGGTTTTATTATCAGCTTATTGGAGATAATGTATACTGTGCCTAATACATGGGCTTGTGATGACAGTTAACTGAAGAAATGGATATGAAAACTTTCTGTAAAATGTAGTGGTATGCAATCAAGCTTGACATTACTATTCAAGTCGCCTTGTAATACTTTGAGTTTTTCACTTCTTCCAGACTGTTGTTCCTGTGAGCCCTGTTGCCCTGCCTGGAGTTTCCTTCTACACTATCCAAATCTGCCTATTTCAACACCCCACCAGGCCTCTCTCAAGTGCTCATTTTCTGTTAAGTCTGTCCTGCTTCTTTTTGTAATTTCTTCAAGCCTCTTTGAACTACTTATTTCCGTAAGCAATGTGTATCATTCTCTGTATTAATTTACTCCCTTTCTCTTAACATGAGACTGGTTGCTGACGAATTTCAATTTCCTTTTTGGATCCTTACATATAAGAGATACTCCAGAAAACTTATCAGACTGTCTGACAGCTTGTGCTCAGTGGGCAGACTGACCTGAGCTAACTGACTAATGACACTAGATTAAGACCTATTATTTGCGTGAATTCACTAGGGGTAGGAATAGAGGACAAGGAACAAGTCGCTTTTACTTTTTATTGTCTTTTTTTCCATTTTTCAAATTTCCATAAGATGTTGATTGGTATCAAAGTTAAATCAAGGCCTAAACACACAGTAATTTCCTTTGCAGACAGTGAGCTTACTTGTTTATGGATTGACTTTAGTTTTGTAAGATAATGCTGATATTTGCATATATTCCAGGAATGTTATATAGTATCATTTTGTCACTGTTACTAGAGCGTCCAGTTAAGTTTAATAGATGATGTTAGGTTCCATTCAGAATTTTTGTTTGCTATTTTCTCTCAGATTTATTTTGACATAAAGGGAGCAAGGTTCTTATAAATCTTTAACTAAACAGATAAGCATAATATGTATTCTTAAAGTTTTTGAATATAAGGGGAGCTAACTGAAAAATCTGAAAGTTTTGGGTTGGAGACTAAAGAGATGGATGTACAGATTGCAAACTCGGAGTGGTTTATGATCAAAAGAAGGTGGGAAAGCACGAGCAAGAAAGAGCTCAAAGAGTTTTTGCTTTGGGCATGGATATGTCCAATTGTGCTTAATTTGGAATGGTTGTCTGACTTAAGGTACACTGTTTAGCCTCTTTCAGCTTCATATGATATATTAGGAGGTAACACTGCTTTCAAAACAGGCAGTGCTGTAAAAAACACATTTATGCTTAGAGGCAGCTATTATTTCAATTAAAAAACAAACAAACAAAATAATTTTGACTCCTTAAAAAAACCATGAAGCAAGTAAATCCTGTAGAGCAGAAAGGATTTGGAGAAGCTGTCTTCCTGTTCACAAATGCAGGCAGCTCCTGATTTTCTTTAACTTCCTCTACAGGGGAATGACATGATAACCAAGTACACTGTAGAATGTACTGAAGCCAGTTTCAGTAGCATTGCAGAGAGAAATCCAAGATATTTTAAGAACATATTCCACTTGAACTTGAAACATTTGGTGATCTTTCAGAAGCATGATGAATATGGAAAGTGCTCACTTTCCCTGGTTGTACTGTGATCATCTGGCCCTGCATAAACCTTTTAGTTAATGGCACAGTTCACATTCATATTCGTTGGACAATAAATGACTGATAACATGGTCTAATTTTACGCTGATACTGAACATTTTGTGAGAATTGCTAGTTGAAATAGGAAAAGAGTCAAAATGGCAGAAAGTCTTCAGTAGAGCAACTTAAAGAAGTTAGGAAAATCCATCTAGTTTTAGGCATGCACTGTTTTAAATTTGTATGTTAGTGTGTTTATATTTTGACAACTATACCTCTACTTAACAGTCTACCCTCCTATCATTCTTGATGTTGATTAAACTCTTAATTACATGACTTTCTTATATAATTCTACTTTGCTTTCTAACTCTGGACATTCAATTGAAAAAAAAAGTTTGAAGTGATGGAGATTTTTCAACATTTTATACATACTGATTTTCCTTTGACTCAGGCCCACAATATGTGTAGGAAACATCCTCCTTCAGTTGGACATAGTTTAGAAAGAGCTATAGAAATGTAGTAAGCTGTTGATTACAGTTTAATTCTTTGCCAGTAAACATTTCTACACACCATAAGGTGAAGCAATGATTGCATATTCTATAATGGATTGTATGCTAGACAAGTGACTAGATCTTTGTTAATCAGTGACTTAGTTAAGGGACCTGATTGGAAGAAAAATACTTAATGGAAAATAACTATGGTACATAAGAATTCCTTAATTCTGATGCTGCCAATAATAATAGGTTCCATGGGGTGCCTGGGTGGCTCAGTGTGTTAAGCCACTGCCTTCGGCTCAGGTCATGATCTCAGGGTCCTGGGATCGAGTCCCGCATCAGGCTCTCTGCTCAGCGGGGAGCCTGCTTCCCTCTCTCTCTCTCTCTCTGCCTGCCTCTCCATCTACTTGTGATTTCTCTCTGTCAAATAAATAAATAAAAATCTTAAAAAAAAAAAAATAGGTTCCATGTATTGAGTGACAGGTGTGGTGTATTCCTTGGCCCCTCATGTATCTAATTTAGTTCTCAAGACATTTATTCTCATTTTACAGAGAAGGAACCCTAGGCTCAAAGAGATTAAATAACTTGCCCAGAGTTTTATAGCCATTTAAGTAAGTCATATTTGAATCCTGATCTCTATAGCTCCAAAGTTGAGGTTTTTTTTTTCCCCCTCTGAAATACTCTTCACACAGTAGGAAAAGTCCAAAATGGAATAATGTTGCCACTTTATATATTCTTTATTTTTGTGTTAAGGAAGAAATCTCAGCTTTCTGCTTATTGGAATTTACCTTTATGCTTCAGGTTTTGCTTTCTTCCCATAGTAGTGGCTGTGTTTCCAGCTTTTTTTAGTGAACTTTCAAAAGTTCACATCTAACTTTTAAATACCACTAAAGTGAATACAGGTTTTTCTCAATATAATGATAATAATAATGATGATGATGATGATAATGGTGGGGGCTCCTAGGTGGTACAGTTGGTTAAGTGTCCGACTCTTGGTTTTGGCTCAGGTTGCGATCTCAGGGTCTTGAGATCAAGCCCTACACCAGGCTCTGTGCTCGGGGAGTCTGCTTGAGATTCTCTCGCCTTCTCCCTCTGCCACTCCTTCTTGTGTGCACAGGCTCTCTCTAAAATAAATAAATAAATCTTTAAAAAATAAAGTAAAATATTCCCTCTGATGAACTGCATAGAGAGCCAAAGTGGTTGACAGAATTACTTTTTAAACTCTTGGCACAACTCCCTGTTATCAGGATAGGGATTTTCTAGGAGTGCTTTGAAACATAGGCTAACTTCTTTCAGTTTACTCTTGGGTTGCTTCCTTCTGTACAGACAGTATTTCTAGGAAATCTGATTTAAATGTAAGCCTACTTGTATTATTATTAGGAAGATAAATCTCTTGATCTTCTGGGGAGGCATTCCGCTAAATTCTAAAAAGGTACCCATGATCTCAAGATAACTTGAAGAAAACACATGTCTGGTTAGTAAAGGCGACCAATTATTGAGCATATGGCAGCCTATCAGAGTAAAATTCCAAAAATCTCAAGATTTACCTATTTGTTTTTTGTTCATACTTTTGGATTTATATGGTCTAAGATTACTGGAGTCATGCGTAGAGTTCTGACAAATGGTTACAGAGTGGAACTGCAAGTAGTACAGTTTGCTTTAAGGGAACAAGATTTAGGAGAATCTTTTCACCATGCCTGCTTACCCCATGGCTGTTAATTGAAACAGAATTTTGTGTGCGGGGGGGGGATTTGGAGTATTACTCTTGATTTTGTTTTAAATTTTACTTTTTTAGCGAGATGGAGTGAGAAGGGTAGAGGGAGAAGGAGAGAATCTGAAGCAGACTCCATGCTGAGCAGAGCCCTCTCGGGGCTTGGTCTCATGATCTGAAATCAGGAGTCAGAGGGTTAACCAACTGAGTCACCAAGGTGCCCCTTACTCTTGATTTTTTGAAATTGAAATGTGTTTGCTAATCCTAACAGGAGAGAAAGTGCCAGCTAAAGTATCTCCTTGCAGAAGAGAAGTTGAAAGTGGAAATATCTGACTCAGGGTAAATAGAATTTGCAGTAGCTAGTACTTAAGGAAACTCTCTTGTCATATGAAGCCAATAAACCAAAATGGTTTTCTTTCCTTGGTGTAAACTTGTACTTAAGTTGGGTTGGATATGATCTTTTGGGTTTTTAATGGGCATGACTGGGTTTATCCTACTAGGGTTTAAGGAGATGGGTGGCTTTTCTTTCTAGGCTAAGGCAAACAGAGAAACCAAAACCATTTGAGGGCTGCCAAACCATTTGAGGGCTTGCTTAAGTGCCAGGAAGAGTGCCATTCAAGTAGTGGAACAACAGAAGGTTGAAGTTTCTTTAGGGATACATGCAATCAAAATAAAAGCAATAAATTCTTACAATCTGGATATTCTTAGTGGAAAATTGCTTTGAAAAATTCTGTCTGCTGCTGGCTAATCTAAGGGTATTTAAGTATTTTGGGTATCGTGAGTTCTTCTTGTGGTTATGAAAGGTCTGTCGTTTTCTACATAGAAATTCTGACTATCTTCATCAGAATAACTTGTGAATACTTTTTTTTTTAATGTATAAATTTCCTGTAGTACTGAAGTACTTATAGTGGTTGCTGTCACACCCATATTTCAGGTAGGCAAATGGAAGTTATATTAATTTGTTCAAGATTATTCATCTAGTGAGTGTTAGAGCCAAGACTGTAATCTGAGTGAGAGTACTTAGTTATACTGTACTGCATTTTTATGAAGTGAGTATTCACTGAATACAAGCGCTCTATGTAGTATATTGCAGAAAACACTTCATTTTCTAAATATAATTTTTTAAAAGATTTTATTTATTTGGGGGTTTGCTGGGGAGGAGCAGATTGGGAGGGAGAGGGACAAGCTGACTCTGTGCTGAACAGAGAGCCCGATGCACTGCTGAATCCAGGACACTGAGATCATGACCTGAGCCAAAACCAAGACTCCAAAGCTTAGTGGACTGAGCCACCCAGGTACCCTTTTAAGTGTAATTTGGTAGTCCTCTTTTTATGTTCAATTAGGAAACTTTAAATCCATTTAAAAAATAAACTGAATCATTTTAAAGCAGGAATGATTTCTTTTAAATATTTAGCTGCTGTGTAAATTCATGTTATTTCTGAATTGTTCTGAAGTGGAATGTCCACTTAAAGTGTAATTGTTCTTTAAGGAGTGCACTAAAGACAGTAAACTTAGGAGAATCTTCACCACCTTTCAACAGTTTAATTTTACAAGTTCATTTGAGAGTCACAAATGTACATTTGCTTATCAGAATGTGAAGTTCTTCAGTGTTTGGTAAGTATATATTAGTGATCTGGTGGGTTTATTCAGTAGCAGGTTTATTTCCCAGAATTGAATTCCTTTAAATGTATTATCCTTTCTGAGTGGAGATTTGCTTACTTTGTTTCTGTGACATATTATCTACAGAGTAGTTGTTTGATAAATGTAGAATAACTTTTGATTTTTTTCACTCTGCTGAAGTTAGCAAAACCACTGTTACTTCATAGCTGAAGAAAAAGAGAAATGCCGTACAAGGATTTTGAAGATAAATCAGTGGCTAACACAAAACCAATAATATATTCAAAATCTTTGGTTGCCCATACTGGTAAAGTAAGCTCCATCTGTTGTTTTAAATAGAAGTGCCTATGCACGTGTGTGTACATATACCATGAATGATTAAAATGGCCTTGAATGCTACTGAATGATCCGGTTGTCTAAGTTAGCAATAACTTATCTATCACACTGTGATTATTGTTTAGTGCTGTCCAATAGACTTTCTGTGATGGTGGAAGTGTTCTACATTCCACATTGTCCAAAATGGTAGGCATAAGCCCCATATAGTTATTTAGCACTGAAAATGCGGCTGGTAAGATGAACTAAATTTTTTAAATTTAATTTTAGTTAATTTGAAAAAATAGCTACATATGAGTAGTGTGTACCATATACAGTATAGGGAAAAGATTGTAACCCTAGTGGGTAGAATAATGATGGATCAGTAGAACATACAGATTTGGTCTAGTTTGAGGAAATACTTTCTAACATGGGTTCCAACATTGGATGATGTAGATGTATATCATATGGGGTTTTGAAGAGAACTTCACTTATGATCACTTGGTGAGAATGTAAAGACAGAACCCAAACACCAGTTTGTTGGGAAGGCAGACCAAGTGACCTCTGGGTTGAGCTCATTTTGAGAATATGGGTTGCTTCTTAAGAAGAAAGGAAGCTCAGTTTCAGTGATTTGCATTAGTATTTAGATCTTCTTTTTCTGAAAATAGACAAGGTCTGAGTTGTAACTTTTCTTGAGTAGCTTTTTTTGTTACTTCCAACACAAAAGTTTGATTCAGAGTACCAATCCTTAAAGCTGATGCCTGCAAACATAGGAAACTTGTAAGGTTGCCTGTTTGTGGATATTTTTATCCTTTATGATAACTTGAGTCAGATATTTCCTTATGGGAAGTCTTACCCGACAGTTCTATAAGGATGGGTAAATATTGCTCTGTTTGTACCCTGCTACCTTCCCTCCTCCCACTTTCTCACTATTCCTCTCATTCTCAGTCTTTTGCTCTGTCAGATGGAAATTTCTGACTCAGCCATTTTCACTTTTCCAATAAGTTACCCAGTTACTCTGTGGTCTCTGATAATGATGTAGATGGTTTGTGATATTAAAGTAGTACTTCTCGTTTGAGGACTTCTATTATCTCAGCATTTTCAAAACCCACTTGCCTGCAATCTAGTGTGTCTGTGGTTAACTATAATATAACTACTTGCCAAGCAAGTGGTTTGGATTACTAGGGTTTTCATTTAACTTTGAATTTGGGGGATTAGGAAAAAGAAAAAAAAAAGTCAGGAACCGATTTTAATAAGTTACATCAGAGTGAAATGTTGGGATTAAATAAGTTGTTTTCCTTTTTAAAATGTCTCTTTACTATGCTCAGTCCTGTGCTTTTGTTGAAGATGGGTGTGTGTGTGTTTGTAGGCACATGTTTAAAAACTCATGCTTGAATTATTGATGATGTCCATTATATAATTTAGTGCTTCCTATTTAAGTTCTAGCATTACAACACTTTAGTTTCATGTTTGCTGCCAGGAAAACATTTCTATTTGGTGAAGAACTGGTGTTCTTTCTTTTTTAGACGATGAAAACTGAGCAACTTTCATAGTTCTCTGCTTGCTTTGGTTCTCAGGAAGAACAGATACAAATTGGGGGTCTATGTAGAGTTTATATTTGCTAACATACTTTTTTCCTTAATAGTAACAAAAAAAAAATTTTGATTCTGTAACCGTAAGGAAACAGTATAATTAAACTGAATCAAGAAAACATTGCTAGTGCAGCTCATTTTTTTCCTAGTTAATATTTGTTTCAATGTTTAGAGCTGAAAGCTAGATTAAAAACATATATTTTATTATAAAATACTTTTAAAAGGATTATAAATAATAAGACTTCCCTTCATGGTAGGTAAATTGGAGAATATAGAAATGCTTAAAAATGGGGTGCCTGGGTGGCTCAGTGGGTTAAAGCCTCTGCCTTCGGCTCAGGTCATGATCTCAGGGTCCTGGGATCGAGTCCCTCATCAGGCTTTCTGCTCAGCAGGGAGCCTGCTTCCTCCTCTTTCTCTGCCTGCCTCTCTGCCTGCTTGTGATCTCTCTCTCTGTCAAATAAATAAAATCTTAAAAAAAAAAATCTAGAAATGCTTAAAAAATAAAATGAATGATATTATAATTCTGTAGTACATAATCAGTACTGGGATTTTGATGTTTACCCTTCCTAATATTTTATGAAGTTGAAAAGACTGGTATGTCACCTATAGTCAGAAAGGCTCACAGGATTAGTCCATATAATGGAGAGTATCTTTACTTGTGCCTAGTTCCTATGATAAGCTGCATGAGTAGTCATCTATCTATAGGGTGTGTAAAACAACAATTTTCAAAGTGCCATTGTTTATACAAATCACACCCATCTACCCAAAGCTGGAAATAAGATCAGTGGATAAATTCTATAGATTGGCAGGCTTTATCCATCTGAAGACTATTTTACTTATAGTTATTTACAGGGGGACTGCATTGAAAGGGAATGGGGGACTTTGTTGAATGGAAGTGGGCATCTTGGGGCTGAAATATTTAAGAGGATGGTTATTTGGGCAGGATAAGGCTGGACTCAACAACTGCTAAAGCCCTTTCTGATAATCAGTTTCTATAATTTTAAGAAAGTGATGAATCAGCACATTTTTTGAACAGTGTTTGAAGTTTAGAAATATTTGAAGAAGTTGGGGAACCTGGCCTGTCATCCAGGGCCTTTATTATTTTTAGAGATATTCATATGAAATTAAGATTCTTTTTTTTTTTTTAAAGATTTTATTTATTTATTTGACAGAGAGAAATCACAAGTAGTCAGAGAGGCAGGCAGAGAGAGAGAGAGGGAAGCAGGCTCCCTGCTGAGCAGAGAGCCCGATGCGGGACTCGATCCCAGGACCCTGAGATCATGACCTGAGCTGAAGGCAGCGGCTTAACCCACTGAGCCACCCAGGCGCCCCCTGAAATTAAGATTCTTGATACTGTAAGACAGTTTGGTGCTGTCACCGAAGCGGTAGCTTTAGCAGACAAGGTATTTGGTAGAACTTTTCAGAAGATCTTGAGTTACTCTATTCTGGTTGTTGTAGAGGTTTTTATGGGAAGGGTAGCTCTCTTTCTTTCAGTAATGTTTGTGGCAGGATAATTCACCTGGAAGACGTTTTCCTTTTACAAAGATCCCTCATGTTTCTTCTTCTTCTTTTTCTTCTTCTTCTTCCTTCTTCCTTCTTGCTTCTTGCTTCTTGCTTCTTCCGATGTTGACATGTTCTTCATTTACCTTGATTTACTAACATTTTCTAATTTTCAGGACTGTTTGGCAGTCTGCTACTATAGAGGATTTCTGAAGACATGAGGAAGTTTTTCTCAAATATTTGACTCAGGACACTAGCTCTAAGATCAGAATCAGCACCTTAGTACAGATTGCATTCTCTGCTTCAAAATGCCGTGTACATCCTATGCATTCTGTTGGGTTATTTAGCCTAACACATATCCTCCTGTATGGACACATTTTTCATAGTCTTGGGGTCTAGTCTTAGAAATAACACTTATTTGTGTGATCCTTGGCATTGTTCTTCCAGCTGTCATCATTTCTCCATTAATTGAATTATGTGTTAATTGTGATCTAAAGGGACCAACAGTTGACCGTTTGTCTGAGTGTACTACCTACTTAGACTATAGTGTAGGATTTCTAGATATTCTAAGTTTCTACCAGCTTCTGTCCATTATAATGCATACAATGTATCTGAAATTTGGGTGATGGAAGCAGAAACCCTTTACTGTTATTTCACTTTATTTTTAAGATTTATTTATTTATTTTAGAGAGTGAGCAAGAGAAGGGCAGGGGGAGAGGAGCAGACTCCCCGCTGAGTGGGGAGACCGGCACAGGCCCGATCTCAGAATCTCTGAGATCATGACATGAGCCGAAATCAAGAGTCCTACACTTTACTGACTGAACCATCATGCACCCCCCTCCGCCTTTACTGTCATTTTGAGTAATGTGGGTAGCCATGCTCCTACTCAGCCTTTTTTCAGGTGAGCTGGAAGGTGAGGATGGCTCACACCTGCAAAAATTACAGTATTTTATTGTACATCATTATTTATATAAGTCATCATTTTTCTTCAAGCCCTCATTTCCACAGGTATTTATTTGAAAATAATCATCTCAGGCATTGCGATAAATGTTGGAGAGAAAATGATCCATAATATTTTTCCTGCCTTGCAGGATCTTGAACGTATACTGGGGAAACAGATGGGTAAGATAATTATGATTAGTGCCATAGTACTGTATTTACTGTATGCTGTGAAATCACTGCAGGGGAGAGGGGGAAGCCTAGGTGGATCTACTGGGTGTATGAGAGTCAGTTGTGATGGTTTTGGTTTTATTCTGTATGATTGGATAAATAGAGAAATGACTTTTGAATGAGGGTTTTGAAAGTTGATTATGAATTTTTTAGACAGTGGAGAGGTGCCTCAGGCAGACACACACACAATCTGTGTTATGACTAAGCTTGCCTTCAGACTTGCTAAACTTTCCCATTCTTGGTGTTCCATACCCACACCAACCAACTAAAACATAAACCCAAACTAATAATCATTAAAAATCCCCAAACGGTTGAAAGGTTGGTTAATAGTACTTGATTCAATCATTTGTACAAAATGTGGATAAAAGTCTTTGTCTTTCATAAAGCAATTACAGAAATCTATGTGCACTCTGCAGGTTAGTAAGAGGGGCAGTTATACTAAGGATAAATATTACAGAAAAGTGTACCTGCCTTAATTATATCATGGGTCTCTTCTCAGAAAGATCCTCTGTCTTCCAGACAGATGGAATTACCATAGTATATGGGATAGGACAGGAGATTTGGAGACTTGGTAGGAAAAGTAGTTCTGCCATAGGCTACTTTGACTAGGAACAAAGTAAATGAGGACAGAACACCAGTGTCATTTACTAGTTTTTCAGTAGTCAAAATTAGGTGCCACGAACCTCCTTCTGTCATATCGTACTTAGATTTTGTTAATTTCAATAGGTTGGACATCTAGGGACACTAAAAATCAGAAAGAACAAAGGTTTCAGTTACCCTCTATTCGCTAGTAAATTAATTGCTTAAACATCACCGAGATTTTATTCTCATTGTTTTAACCTTCTGCCTGAAATATAGACTCATTATTTCTCCACAGGAGTTCTTTGAGCAGAAATATTTAGGGTCAGAGGAACTTGGTTTGGTTTCCAGTTCTTTTGTTTATTTGTTGGGCTATCTTAGTCAAGTTGCTTTATTTCTCTGAGCCTTAAGTTTCCCCATAAATGAAATGAGAACACTGATAAAGCCTTTACCTTCAAGTGGTTAGGAGGAATAAATGTGAAAGTACATTGTCATGAACAGAGTGCTCCATAGCATCAACTGTGGCTGCTTGTTGTTACCAAACTTTTCAAGACAAAATGTGTGTCTGGGATATCGTCATTCATAGAAGCTGTTTTTATGTGTACAGAACAAAGGAAAGTAAGTATCATCCCTGCTTTCAGTGTAATGAGTATGTATTCCATCTGTTGCTAATAGCATTTACGCAAAAATAACTCACAAGCTGTACCAGAACATAAAAGGCAATCCAGACACAGTTGAAAGAAGTAGTTTCTAGTGAATGTATTATTAACCCAGGCATTTCTGTGTGGGTGGGAGCTTGTAAAGATTGACTCACTGGAATTGTATTTTCAGAAAGTTTTGGGATTTGGGTAAAAGGACAGAAGGGAAATGACTTCTTCACTCTTTCTCTGGTTTGTAAGAGTTAATTGGCCTCTTCACTGAGAATGCCTACCCCTTTTGCCCTTAAGAATTTTAATCTTCCTTTGAAATTTGTTTTGTATTTTAGCTACTTTAAGGTTCCTTGATACTTCTGCCTGAGTCACTGTCATTCCTTATACTTACCTCCAATTCATAATAAGCATAACTCCTCCATATTTATGGCCTTAAAGAATATTCAATAGGTCTTTATAACATTTATTAAATTATATTATGTTTATGTACTTTTTGTCATCTCCACCTTCTTGATAGCTTGGAGATGATTTACTTATCCTAAAAGAGAACTCAGCAAATGTTTGTTGAATGAGTATGTTTACTAGATACATTTATTTATTTAGGGAGATTCATGAATGAATGAAAATCTCTTCAAGGAAAATGGATGAGGGGGAGTGTGTGTGTGTGTGTGTGTGTGTGTGTGTATTTATATATGTAAAAATCCCACATATTTCTGAGATTTGCTTGGCTTAATGTAAACTAATTCGTTGTATACTTACATGTATGTATCTGGATTAAAAGAATCACTAAGGCTATTTTTTTTTTTTAATGGGAATGGGAAAGATTTCTAGTTTTTTTTTTTTTTTATTACTCTTTTTTTTTTTAATTCAATTTAGTTAGCATACAATGTATTATTAGCTTCAGAGGTAGAATTTAGTGATTTCAGTCGCATACAACATCCAGTGCTCATTCCATCCCTTGCCTTCCTTTTTTTTTTTTTTTTTTTTTTTTTAATTTTTATTTTTTATAAACATATATTTTTATCCCCAGGGGTACAGGTCTGTGAATCACCAGGTTTACACACTTCACAACACTCACCAAAGCACATACCCTCCCCAATGTCCATAATCCTAGTTTTTATTTGAAAATTTGGAATTTGAAAATTTTACAAGTCTCTGTGATGCTCTCACAACAAGCTGTTGTGTTTTTTTACTTTGTTGACCAGTGTTTCTTCATTTTTTTTTTTTTTTCTGTTAATATCTCTTGAAGTGTTACTGCATGCTACATCCAGTGCTAATTTTGTGGAAGGTGCAAAGATTAGTCCCACAAGGTCCCTCCCCTGAAGAGTTTGCAGCTGGTCAGGGAGGCAGCTGTGTATTTGAGTTGAGGGATAAATGTGTTTCTTTCTGTTGGTCCACTTCAGAAGCAAGGAGGCAGAGTTACATGGTTATTAGTTTTCAAACGAGACTTAGTTACGATGCCCTAATTGTGGGGAAAATGTTTCGGGTTAGAGAGAAGAGGCCGGAGGACCATTTAAGTATGAGTAGGAATGAAGGGGAGTGATGGTGTTGCTTTACTGGCAAGATCAGCATGAAATTTGGATGAGTGAAAGTGAACATAGGAGGGAGGAAGTTTGAGAAGTGGGAGGGTAAGAGTTCAAGGCCAAGTTGTACATCTTAAATATGCCTGCAGGGGGAAGGTAGTGTGGTGAATTTATGCTGTTTACCCTCAGTACATGTATACTATTTTCTTCAAAGTACATTAATGAAGGAGCAAAGATCTAGGCTCTGAACTTGTCCTGGCTGTGAAATTTTTCTGTAATTGCCCATCTGATTACTGATTTACAAAGGTGGCTAGATGTGTGGTTGTTTTCCAGCTTGTAGTAGAATTATGGTGCAGAGAATACAGAGGCACATCTTGGAAGGAACCAGAGTGGATGCAGAAGAAACTGTACTGAACACACAATACTTGGTATAAATGAGATTGTATACTTGGAAGTTTTTAGCAAACTCTGAAGTGCTAAGTCATTGTATTGACAGGACAATTCTGTGTATATGTGTGTGTGCACTTCCTTGTAGTCTTTGAAGATCTTCTAGATTCTCTTCTAACTCAAGCCATAACCCATATATGCTGTAAGAAGATTTAGGATCAAATCATAATGACTGAATAGACTTTGTACTTTTTGTTTAAATATCAAGAAATCATTGAGAAGAGTCATTGTTACAGTAACCAGTAATTCATAAACCCCTTGTACCTGTTATGTCGGTGTGTCTCCATGTTTATGATTTAGCAGTATATGCTGTTGATGGAATTAAAGATCTAGATTTTTTTTTTTAAGATTTTATTTATTTATTTGACAGACAGATACCACAAGTAGGCAGAGGCAGGCAGAGAGAGAGAGGAGAAAGCAGGCTCCCCGCAGAGCAGAGAGCCCTATGTGGGGCTCGATTCCAGGAACCTGGGATCCCGACCTGAGCTGAAGGCAGAGGCTTTAACCCACTGAGCCACCCAGGCGCCCCAAAGATCTAGATTTTTTTAAAGTTTGTATTTAATTATAGAATTTAAAATGTAATACATAAAAAATTACAAAAAGCAAAAGAAATACAGAAACCGACAACCTATTGTTCAAATTGAATGGATGTTAATATTTGCCTTAATTTGCTCTAGTCTTCTCTGTTTTGTTCATAAAGCAATAGAACTCCATCTGATATAGTAGAGATACTTCTGCCTTTGCCTCTCTCTGTAGGTGACCATGATTCTAAATTTAGTATGTGGAAAATGTATATTTTTATTACAGGGGTTTATATCCATAAACATTATGTTTTTACTGTTGCACTGACTAAAAGAAAAAATGTGAAATTATTTCAGTTCTTCACGTGGTTATCCCCATGGAAAACTGTAATAATTTTATAATTTATAATTTTATTCAGCATGACATTAAAAATATATAAAATATATTGTTTGATATAACTTTCTGCCCTGCTCACATAAATTAAAGTGGCTTTTAAGTTTTTTTGACCGTAACCTACAGAATGACACGTTTTACATTATGACTTAATGCATATCATGTCTATATAATGTATCTGTGTGTGTGTATGTGTGTGTTATGTGTGTAAAACTGAAAAAGTTTCTCTATACCATAGTTTCCCTTACTCTGTATGCTATTATACTCTATTTTCTAGCATATTCATTTTTAAATGCTTGTTTTAGACTTAGTAAATTGTTTTATGACCTAATAATAAGTTGCCATCCTTGATATGAAAAATAATAAACTTAATAATTAATCTAATCTTAATCTAAAATTAATTCTGATTCTATATACTAAAATTAATTTAGTATATAGACATAAACTTTCATAGTATGATAAAAGCACTTCAGATAATAAGGCAGCATATTAAAATAGCATTCTTTTGCACAGGATTTGATTACATTCATTTGGCTGATTCTGAATATTTGTTTTCTGTGAACTAAATCATGCATGTTTTGGGCAGTTAATCAATTAATATTAATTAGCTAAGCATTTTAGGGACTGCGTTTATTAGTCAGTGTTGAATATCTCCTTTGGTCTGTTCCAGCCTCCCGGTTTGTCTGAAGTCCAGGAGGGCTGTCATAGTGTCAGGAAAGGAAAGAGCTCTTGCTGGCACAGTCACTGACTTCTCGCCTTGTCACCAACAAATTGCATATGGCCTTAATAAGTCCTTTGTTCCCTCTGACCTTCATTTTCCTCACCTATTAATTGAAAGGGTTAACTAGCTCATTTTGAAAGCACTTTCATTCTGTGAAACACAGACTAGGATCTGGGCCACAGTTAGAATTTGCTGAGACTATATCTGATGTGAAAGAACAGGACTTTGTACTGGAAATTAATAGTTTGGCAGTTGCGTTTGAACAAGGGGTAAGCAGCTCATATGTAGCTTAAGTGGTTCTGAGATAGAAATGATTTATAAAACCATTTTGGAGTAACCTTAATGTCCAGGACCTATCTCCTTTTTTTATTGCATTATTTCTCAGGGACAGAGCTACGTGAATGTGTATGTCAGCATATGTAAGTGCTAAGAATGGCAAAGACGTATTACTTTATTTTTTGTCCTCATAGGCAAATCCAAAGCTGCAGAAAGAAATCTATAGCTTCTGGTATTCCTCTGGTAGTTTTCTGAGTCCTACATATTGTAGTAGTTTATGGCTGTGAGGAATTTTCCTTTTTCATGTGAGTTGTGTGTTTGGAATAGAGTAAGAAGGTATCACCTAAACTACTGCCCTTCAAATAGACAAATAAAAAGCACATTTCATGATAAGAGTCCTTCATAAGTATTGTTTTATGTATATGCTTATGTTAGGAAACAGGAGTTTGAATTGCAGTTTGGGGTAGAATGGACCTTGGAGACAGACCATCTCTTCCTGTTTGCTTCTACAAAGATAGGCCAGTGAATGCTCCCGCCTGGATCTCCAAATCAAGACAACATTAGGGGTAGATTTCTGTATCCCCTAAAGTTCCCATTTTCTTTTGGTGTACAGATCCATTCTAGGAAGCTCTACATTTAGAGAGATCTAGGGAACCAGTTCTAACTCATGTCTGAGGGTATGGACCCTTTAAAGAATGTGATTATCCTTGACTTAGAGATCTGTTTCTACCCGAGGGACTAATACAGATATGTTTTTTCCTTTGGGAACCAGGATGTCAGTCTCTGGGAGAGGATCCCCTCAACCCCAGATGACTGTTGCAAAGGCTAGATTGCTCTTAACTTCTCTGACCATGCGAGAACTCAGTTTTCTCTCAGCTGCAGTACTCAGAACGTTCTTGACTCTTGTATTGTGGTAACAGTTCTTGCCCTCTCTTAATAGATGTGGATTAGAATATCTGGACCTCTGGGTTCTGATTCTGTGGTTAGTATAGTTAGGCCAGGGACCAGAGCTAACCATTATTTTGTGACACCCTGTGCTTGGCACTGAGCAGGTACTATGTGGATTTTTGTGAATGAAGACTTGATACTAACTAGTCACTCTTTTGCATTGCATGATATAAACTTGATCATCCTAAAATATTTGAATTAATTTTTGAAGTAAACACGGTTCTTTTTTTAAGATATATTAAAATATTACCAATGCGTCTTGTTTGCTTTTCTTCCTTCATCCTCTGCAGTGTGCCGAGACTTTGCTGTCTTAGAGGACCACACCCTGGCCCACAGCCTGCAGGAACAAGAAAGTGAGTAATGGCCTCATTCTGTTCTTCTGTCTGCTTTTTTAGTGGTAGCTTGAGGCAGGTTTCTTAGGGTGAGGCAGGAGAGAACAGAGTCACCAGGCCACACTGCCTTTCCATCTTGAGGAATTTATCTAGGCAAATGTCACTGGTGGAGAGTGAAGTTCTGGGTATTTTGAAGCGTGACAGCTACCAGGGAGGAGAAGACTGTTGGTTATGTGGGAGTAGAGGGACTTGAACCTTTTCTTTTACCTTAATGTTACTGGAGAGAGACACTATCTGGCATCTGTTCCTTCCCCTAGAATAGGGGCCTAAACATCTTTCCAGGCACTGGCAATATCTAGATTGTGAATTTTTCTTAATATTTATGTAGCGGAGAGAGTCAATTATCCTATGGTTTCACTTACTTGTGGAACATAAGGTATTACACAGAGGAAATTAGGAGAAGGAGAGGAGAAGTGAGTTGGGGGAAATTGGAGGGGGAGACAAACCATGAGAGACTCTGGACTATGAGAAACAGACTGAGGGTTTTGGAGGGAAGGGGAGTAGGGGGTTGGGTGAGCCTGGTGGTGGGTATTAAGGAGGGCATGTATTGGGGGGGGCACCTGGGTGGCTCAGTGGGTTAAGCCTCTGCATTCGGCTCAGGTCATGATCTCGGGGTCCTGGGATCGAGCCTGGCATCGGGCTCTCTGCTGAGCACAGAGCCTGCTTCCCCCACTCTCTCTGCCTCCCTCTCTACCTACTTGTGATCTCTCTCTGTCAAATAAACAAATATAATCTCAAAAAAAAAAAAAAAGGGCATGTATTGCTTGGAGCATTGGGTGAGGTGCGTAAACAATGGATTTTGGAACACACACAAAAAATAAAATTAAATTAAAAAAATTATGTATCTATAGAAGCTAGATCTAAGTTATCTGTGTTGTACTACAGTATGTAATTTGAGAATCATTTACATGTCAATATAAAAATTAAGTATTGAAAAATGTAGTTTATAAAGAGAGTATCAACTGGTGGAGCAGAAGGAGCCTTGGCCTTGGCCTTAGAGTATGTGTGGAAGTCCTGGTACTACGACTGTTTCACCATTTGACCAAAGGCAAATTACTTAACCTTTGTGGTCCTCACTTTACTTAATGGAAAGATGAGAAGAGGAATTCTTCTTTCCCTGTTATATAGCATTATTGAGAGCATACAGTGAAGTTGTGGATGTGAAGCTCTTTTTTTTTTTTTATAAATGAAGTTTTTTTTTTTTTAGATTTTATTTATTTATTTGGCAGAGAGATAGAGAGCACAAATAGGCAGAGCAGCAAGCAGAAGGAGAAGCAGCCTCTCCCCTGAGCAGGGAGCCTGATTCGGGACTTGATCCCAGGACCCTGGGATCAAGACCTGAGCTGAAGGCAGCCACTTAACTGTCTGAGCCACCCAGGCGCCCTGTGAAGCTCTTTTTAATGCAAAAGCTCTTCTTAAATTATTCTGAGGCATAGTATTAATAAGCCAAAAAAAATGACATTGTCATTCCTCTCTTCAATCTTTCTGTCCAGTCGAGCATCATTTGGCATCGAACATTCAGCGGAACCGCTTGGTCCAACATGATCTCCAGGTGGCTAAGCAGCTTCAGGAGGAAGATCTGAAAGCTCAGGCTCAGCTCCAGAAGCGCTACAAAGACCTGTGAGGATTTGGGGGATGGGAGGGAGTCATGCTGGGAGTGGTTTTCTCTGTGGAGTTAGCAACCAGCACAGGGAAGAAGACTGGGTCTATCCCTCTTATGCCTTTCACTATTAGATTATAAATCCTGTAGTGGCTATCTCATAGTTTTCTTTGATTTGAAAATGTTTGTTCATTGTTGGAACTCTTTCTTGGTTTTGGGACATGTGACTTCTGGTATGAACTCTTAACACTTGTAACTGTATGACTTCGAGGCATTTGGCCCACCTCTCTGAGTGTATATCCCTTCCCTATAGCATATGGAACATAATCTCTGTCCCTAAACATAATCTGAACATAATCTGAACATAATCTCTGTCCCTGAACATAATCTGAACATAATCTCTGTCCCAGGTTGTTTGGGGGAGTCCAGTGAAATACTGGCTATCGAAGAACTTCAGGAATTATTTGGATTCCTTTACTCTTTTTTCTCGTGATGTTTGCTGCTCTTATTTTCCTTAAACCTCGTCCTTTTCAGAGAGAGGGAGAATCTTCTGGAAAGCTCTGAATTATACCCTTAGTTCTTTTTATAACTTCTGCATCTAACAAAAGTTCTTTCTCAGTCTCCTCCTTTAAGAGTTATATAAATGTAAAGATCACATCTAGAATCTCTTCCAGCACAAGCTCACAGAGTGCATTTCTTGTCAGTGGCCCCTAACCCTAAATCGCAAATGGTGGGTTTTACTGCATGGTTTTGTTTTGAGGAGGAAAGGTTAAGGAAGAAGTGAAGGGACCTTTAATTTACTGTAGTTCATGTTCAAAGAAACAGGAAAACCCATCAATTTTGCCATTTTGAGGAATGGTTTATCGTTTTGTTCTAATACTCGTAGAAAGAATTTTAGTCATCATTTTATTAGCTTACTTATTTTCGAAATAAACACTCTTATTGACTCTTGCTATACCTGTCACCATGAAAGGCACTGAAGACCACAGATAGGAATAAAATGTAGACACTGCCCTTAAGGGCCTCAGAATAAAACTCTGAGTATTATAAATCTACAGATAATCTGCACAAGCCCCAGGGAATTGGAGAATACATTTCATGCCTTTGAAGAGGGGAGAGACTGGGAAAACCATCCCAATTGCAGATGATACAATTAATCTGAACCTTGATGGTTAATTAGAAGTATGTAGTCATAGCTGGGGAAAATGATTCTAGCCAGAGGAAGTAAAAAGGAAGACAGGAGGTCAAAGAACTTGGAATCTCATGGTAGCTGCACGATGTTCAGTCCTGCTGGACTGCAGAGTGTGAGTAAGAGCCTGGGTAGGGGATGAGGCCAGAAAAGTAGTCAAAAGTTGGACCAAAAGGTTACTTAAGTTATATTTTTAGGAATTTAGATTTTATATTATAAACAACAGATAACCTGTTGGGGTTTTTATTTTGGGGCCTTCTCTGGGTGCTGCTAGGTTGGTGAAGAATTGTGGAGGCAACTGTTAAGCAGTGGTCAAATGAAGAGATGACAGGGCTTGATTTGAGGCAATGGAATTAGATTTGACAGGCGCTTGGGTGGCTCTGTCAGTTAAGCGACCAACTCTTGATTTCAGCTAAAGCCCTGATCCTAGGGGCAGGAGATTGAGCCCTGCATTGAGCTCTGTGCTTAGGGCAGAGTCTGGGACTATCTCTTCCTCTGCCCATCCCCCCTGCTCTCTCACTCACTCTCTAAAATAAATAATTCTTAAAAAAAAAAAAAAAAGAGAGAGACTTGAGATGTGTGGAGGTTCAGGGTGACAACCAGAGGGAAGATCAGACCCAGAGCTAGAATAATATTCTAGAGTTCTCATTTATTGCCCTTTACAGGATTCACAGTGCTTTACTCTGAAGGGCAGTTCTGAGGCTGATGCAGAGGTTTAAGATCCTAAGTTAGGGTAATAATAGTGAGTATAAAGAGATTATTCAGAGATTATCAAGATAAAACACTAAATATAAATGAGGATTCAGACAGTGATGGATTATAGGTCTTAAATTAGAGGAGAGCCAGGTGTTATATTTCTGCCTGGGACTTCGGGATTTTGGAGGTATTCCTAACTGAAATAAGTAAGTTAGAAAGGACGTTTTTCTGATTTTCACACCCTGGTAATTTTGACATTGCACATCAGTGGATGGATGAAATGCTGTAAATATTAATGAATTGGAACATCTCACTCCATCTGCATCCTGGGGTCCCTGTCCAATGTCAGGTTTGGTGGTTGTTGACTACTCCTTTCCCACTTGATTTTTCTTCTTGGGATTCTGTATAATTGGCTGGATCTGGTCCTTTATGGAAGTAGGATTTGAAGTTACTAGGCTCAGCTTAAGCCTCACTTCTTTATATATTTTTAAGTTATTTTTAAAAAATTATTTAAATTCACTTTAGTTAACATATAGTGTATTAGTTTCAGCGGCAGAATTTAGTGAATCATCAATTATATATAACACCCAGGGCTCATCACATCAGGTGCCTTCCTTAATGTCCATCACCTAGTTACCTCATTCCCCCCAACCAGCTCCCCTCTAGCAACCTTCAATTTGTTTCATATAGTTAAAAGTCCCTTATGGTTTGCCTTCCTTTTTGTTTTTGTCTTATTTTTTCTTCTCTTCCCCTATATTCATCTGTTTTGTTTCTTAAGTTCGACATATGAGTGATTTCCTGTGGTATTTGTCTTTCTCTGATTGACTTATTTAGCTTAGCATAATACCTTCTAGTTCCATCCAAGTCATTGCAAATGGCAAGATTTCATTCTTTTTAATTACTGAGTAGTCTTCCTGTGCCTTTGTGTGTGTGTGTGTGTGTGTCTGTGTGAGTGTGTGAGTGTGTTATGTGTACACCACATCTTCTTTATCCATTCTTCTGACAGTGGACATCTGGGCTCTTTCCATATTTTGGCTGTTGTCCATATTAGGAGGTACATCTGTGTCACTTGGTACCTTTAACATTTGATTTGGCCTTGTCTTCTTTGCTGAGCTTCTGCTTTCTTCCCATCTGTTATCATCTGCATATAATTAATAGTTGCTAACTTCTGTACAGATTTTACATGAGTTTGGGAGATCCTAGTAGAGAAATCTTTGAAAACTAAGACCATGATTTTATATATGATCCTTAATTATTAGAAGTGAGTAAATGAAAAGACGATATATAAATAAAAATTGTTCTGAGTAGGTTTTTATTTCTTTTCAGTTCTTTGATTTGAGTGGTTAAGAATCCTAAAATATTAGACCTATAAGATGAAGTCATTAAGTCCAAATACTTTTATAGCTGATAAATTGCCATGAGAAGATATGTTTCTCTTCCCTCTGTTTCTGTCTTGTATGTGCACACCACATGTGTACAAACCTGCATCTGTGCACACATCTTCCTCCTACAGCTATTTCCAGGTATGTTGAAAGTGACCCATTTCCATATAGAATAGTCAGAATAATTTTTATCCTCTGTTTCGTCAGAAGAGAGTATATGGATTTTAATTCCTCAATGGCAGCAGGATTATTGCCCTCTGTAACACTTTTGAATTAGAAAATGCTATTTGTTAAACACAGAGTATACCACCAAGGCTGAGACTCACTGAGTGTGTGTTTTTTTTTTTTTTTTTTTTAAAGTAGACTCCATACCCAGCATGGACTCCAATGCAGGGCTTGAACTCAGGACCCTGAGATCAAGACCTGAGTTGAGATCAGGAGTCAGACACTTAACCAACTAAGCCACCAAGGCTCCCCTACTGAATATTTTAAGTTTACTTGGCAGGGGACAATGAAAGGATATATTTGTTTAGGAAAAAAACTGTACCCATGAGTCACAAATATAAGTTTATTCCAGCATCTTTTTAAATAGTAAACTCTATGCATGTTTCTGGTCTTTATTCCTCACAACACTTTTGTATAAAGGTTGGTGTCCAGAGCCATCACATTCAGGAGTTTTGAGCTGTCCATTTACTTTTCTTGAAACCTAAAGCCAGATGACATGTACACTTGTACCCACCTCTGAGAGATTAAAGCCTCATTTTGTGTTTGAACTGCTAGTTTATAGGTGCTGTTTTAAAGGATCTGTTTCTCCCACCAAAGTCATTCTCTTGTTTCTTTCACCAAAAAGTATTGTGACTCTCTGAGTGCAGAGTAAAGATTTCCTCATGTTTGTATCCGCAGTGTTGAGCATAGGCCCTGGACCATAGCAGGTGTTATTTAAATCTTTGTTGAATGCATGAATACCCAAACAAAATCCGTGCTGGCCATGGTATTACATTTTATTTTCTTAGGGGCCTGAGTATTAAGGAAACTGGCATCAGCCAAAGAGGTGTCTATTGGGAACTGAAGCAGGGTAGGAATTTTAAGTATTAGTGAAACTGAAAAATACATCTAATTTAAAAATTTATAGAAATAATTTTAAAGTCATACCAGTACCCCAGGTGATTACAGTGACATTTAGTGAGCTATCTCCCAAGTTTTTTCTATGTGTTCCATATCTGTATTTGGATATTTGTGGACATTAATCTCAGTCTTTGTCTCCTTTACATGTTCTTGAGAAAACCTGCTTCTCTGTTGGGTGGCCCCAGTATGGTGAGGTGATTTAGGAATGTAGAAAAAGCATGGGACTTTCCATTGTAGTGTCTGAGCACTGGATTCTTATTCTGCCACTTATTTTCTCTGATCTTAGAGAAATGGTTTCACTATTCTGGGCCCTGCCTTTTTTGTCTGTAAAATGTGGTGATATCAACCTCTTTCATCACTCTCGTGAGGTTTAAGTAAAATAAAAAGTGTGCATGGGCTCAAAGTGAGTATTAATAAATTATGTTATTTTTAGGAAAAATCATGCCTTAGTTTCTTTATTCATACTGTTTTCACCTTTGTTTTTTAGTGAACAGCAAGACTGTGAAATTGCTCAGGAAATCCAGGAGAAGCTGGCTATCGAGGCAGAGAGACGACGCATTCAGGAGAAGAAGGATGAGGTACAACTTAGATAACGCCCCTCCACCCCAGTGCAGAGGAAGGGCTGCTTTCAGTATTCACAGGCCCAGGGTAGGGTTGCTGGATGGGCAGCAGAGCTCTCGTCTTTGGGGTGCATAGTCCACGTATTCCCTTCCATAGACCACTGTTTATTACCCCTTGATAACCCAGTGAAATTTTAAAAAATGATGATAATTCAACCTAAGGTATGGATTAGTTTCCTAGGACTGCTTTAACAAATTACCAAAAACTTGATGGCTTGAGGCAGCAGGAATATTTTCTCTCAAAGTTCTAGAGGCCAGAAATCTGAAATCAGGGTTTTGGTGGGGCCCTGCTACCTTCTGGGAAAGATGCGTCTTTGCCTCTTCCTAGCTTCTGGTGGCTCCTGACCATCACTGGCATTCCTTGACATGTCACTGCATCCCTTTAGTCTCTGCCTCTATTGTCACATAGCCTTCCTTGTATCTTTGTGTCCTCTTGTTTTCTTATAAGGGGACCAGTCATTGGATTGAGGACCTGCCCTAGTCTAGTATGATCTTCTCTTAACTAATTACATCTGTGAAGACCATTTTCCTGAATAAGGTCCTATTCTGAGGTTCTTGGTAAGAATGAATTTGTGGGGACATTATTCGACCCAGTACAGGCTCTATATCTATGGGCTATTCTTATAGTCTTGAGAGAGAGAGAGAGAAAGAGAAAGAGAGAAAGCAGATCCGAGTGCAGGCTGAACATGAGTCAGGGGTGTCATTGTGAGAATCTGGGAGCCACTGTTACTGTCACTCTACGTCATTCATGGCTTCACCCTCCTATGAGTGCTGCCTCAAACAACCAACCCATCCTTTTGAGTCTGTAGGTATTTTTAAATTGTATTGTTTTCCAGCTGAAAAATGACTAAAAGTAGCAATAGCGTTTTGTTGGTAAGAAGTCTTAAATTTGCAGTTAATGGTTACTTGACTTTGTGTTGGACTTTTAGCATTTCTTACAGACAATTCCTTTTCAGTGTGTATTGATTCTGTGTCTGCCTTGTGCTGTTCTTGGCCACAGATTAAGATTATGTTAAGGAAGAAAATGATTTATAATTTTAAGAGTAGAATGGCCATATGATTTATTATATGTATACTCAACTACTTCTCTGGGCTAAAAGGGGGCACTATTAATAATTACATAAACGGGGCCTGTCCTGGGTACTAGAACATGTGATCACCCTGTTAAATAGGTGGGATGAGGGCCACCAGTAAACCAGCCTGCATATACTGCTGCTCCCACAGAGCCATCTTTGTTCCTGTAAGACCCCTTGTTCTGTGCCAGGTGAGCATGAGACACCTGGTATGTGTGTATTTAGCTGTTTCTTTAAGAAACAAACCATGATTTTACGATAATCAGAACTGCAAGTAAGATTTAAGGATTGCTTTTTATCCTTCCTGTTATCAACACAGGAACTCTTTCTTATTACAGGATGTGTTACTTCTCTATAGTCAAGACTTTGCTTTGGGGATGAAACTGGGAACTGAAAGAAGTGATTATATTTTCTAAACAGGAAAACTTCTATTTGAAAAATAAGAGTAATGAAGTTGGCTTCTTATAAATGCTACTGGTGTCCTGTGGTCCACCCCCCCACACCCCCCACCCATTCAGGAAAAATAGGAAAGAAAGAGAAACCAAAACATTTTATTTAGGCATGTAGAATCTAAACAGCAATCACAATAAATAGTCCTGTGGTAATACTAGATAAAGTAAGCAGTTTAGTAATTAACTTTTTCAGATGAAGAAACAGACTTGAAGAAATCAATGAGTTGTCCCCAGCTGTAGTAAGATGCCAGAGAAAGGTCTGTATAGTTCAGGTTCCCTGACTGACCACTTCTGACACAGATATCCTGTGACACAACAGAAAACAAGTAAACTTTGGAGTTAGAGTGCTTTGGGTCTGAATCTTAGCTCTTTAACTTTTAGCCGTGACTTTCAGAATCTCACTTCACGATGTGGAACCTCAGGTTTCAAATTGGAAAAGCCGTGATAATGGTACACACTCTGGAGGGCTGTTGTGAGGTTTAAGTGAGATCGTGTATGTAAGGCCTCTGGGACATAGTAAGTTAATAATTTCTCTTTCTTTTTTACTTTCTTGCCAGTCGTTTCCACACCACTTGGCCCTTTATAACAAAAATTTCTCTTATAAAAAGAGATGTGTGTTAAATTAGAAAGGGGGAGAGTAAACAGGCTTAAGTGTATTCCAGTCTGGTATGATCTGAACAATCTTCAAGCATCTTTGCCTTAATAGATCTCCCAGCTAGGTTGCCTTCCAGTGCCGTTTTACCTGCTCTGATGCCCCCATTCCCCAGTGCAGTGGAGAGATTAAAGGAGAAATCCAGTTGGGAGATTTCTTAAGACTAGCCTTAAATACTCCATTCAGCTTCTTTGATTTTCCAGCTGATGCCGTAGATTAGAAGATACCTACCATGCCGAGATTTTCTCTTATCAAAAAATAGGACTGTCAGCTGACTGGCATGTTATTAATATTAAATGAATAAAATGTGCAGTAGTAAAGCTTGTCATTGAAGGATCTATGATAGTGCATATTTGTTTATTTTCGTCCCTGTGCCTCGCAGAGGAGACTGAGACTGAGATGGGATAATAGTGGAAGGTTTCTGCCCAACTCTTAAAAAAACATTGCCTGTTACTCATGAACTGTCCTAATTCTTTTTGAATTTTTTCTCTGTCTGTGCTCTTCTATTTCCTTGTGGAGTCTGCTTAACTAGTAAGCTCTTACTAAATGTAAGCAGGGCTGTGGAAAATTCCTCTCTGATTTTCATCCAGATCTCATTTTCAGATTTTTTGGGTTCAACTCTCTTCCGTAGTTTATAACCCCCCAAACAACCAGATGTAGAATCCAAGGCCTCTTTCCTCTTGGGGCAGAGGATTTTTCCTGAACAGCATTGTACATGAGAAGTTACACAACTCCATGTAGGTGAATTACCATATCTGGCTTTGTTTGGTATAGTTTTATTGTGCTTTTTAACAGAGCACAGATGTAAGGAAAATAGCATTTCCATGCAGGAAGACAGATGTACAAAATTAAAAAAAAAAAAAAAAAAAAGAAGGAATGAAAGAAAGGAAAAAAAAATCTTTAGTATTCTTACCAGTATTGTAGCCTCCCTCTCCTGCTTCTCCCCTACTTTCCCCCTTCTCTTTCTTTTTTGCTCTTGTCCTTCCTCCCTCCCTCCCTTCTTTCCTTTCCCCCTTTCTTCTTTTTTCTTTTTTAAACTTTTTTACATAGTGTCACTATAGTAGTTGCATTTCTCCTTAGGCCCCTGTTGAAGCAGGGTTGTAGCCTTCGGGAATACTGGACCGCATGAGTTTGTAACTAAGAAAAAGTGAGCTAATTCCATTGGGATCATTCTCTTTGGTTACAACATAAGCATTTGTCATTTCATAAAGCTAAAGAATGTGTGTTTGGTTGATTGAAGTTATTTTTAAATAAAACTCTTAAGCATATGTGTGTGTTTGTGTGTGTGTATCTATAGATATACATATGTGTCTTTTGAACTTAGGTCCAAATATATGTTAATGTGCAATATTTTAGGGCAAAACTTTTTTTTTGTTTGTTTGCTTAAGTAAACATTAGCATGACCATGTTATGAAAAGTCTGTGGCACTACTCCAACAGTTTGAAACCATTTATAATATGAACTGTTCAGAGACAGACTAAGTAACCAATGTACATTAAAAATTAATCTAGTGTGAACCATGGTACTTTTTCGTAACATAGAATTTCATGTTCTAAAAGAGTATTTATGTAAGCTGCTAATATTTAGAGCATAGCTCAAATAGCAGTACATTTTAGCTACTTAAAAAAAAAAAAAAGCCCTATGTTTTGGTACTTTAAAAATAAGATTATACAGGGTGCCTGGGTGGCTCAGTGGGTTAAGCCACTGCCTTTGGCTCAGGTCATGATCTCAGGGTTCTGGGATCGAGTCCTGCATCGGGCTCTCTGCTTAGCAGGGAGCCTGCTTCTCTCTCTCTCTCTCTCTCTCTCTCTCTCTCTGCCTGCCTCTCTTCTTGTGATCTCTCTCTGTGAAATAAATAAATAAAATCTTTAAAAAAAATAAAAATAAGATTATACATATATGCCCAGAAAGGGGGGAGTGAGTGGAAGGTTTTTAGTTGAGAAAATTCTTCTCTCTTATCTTGGTCATACGGATATTTTTACTTAATAGAATTGGTATGTTGTTTTCCAGTCTTACACCTTCTAAAGATTATATGTATGATGAGTTCCCTACTGAATTAGATGATAATTGCTAGTTGATAAAGAAGTATAGCAGTATAATAGAATGGTTTTCTTTCTTCTTTTTTTTCTTTCCACTGATCATTTGACAATCACATTTTTAGATTTCTTCAGTTGATTTTATGCCAAAGATTTCCTCAGTTTGAAACCTACTACCATTGAGGAATGGAAGTGGAAGCTTTCAGGGAGAAGTGATGCCAATATAAAGTCATATAAACCAAAAAAATAGCCTAAGGAATCCAACATAATAGTTTAGTAATTTAAGAAAATATATATATTTATTTGAGAGAGAGAGACAGAATACGAACAGAGGGGAGGAGCAGAAGGAAGGGAGAGGGAGAACCCCAAGCAGACTCCCCACTGAGTGTGGAACCTGCAGGGCTCAATCTCAGGACCTGGAGATCATTACATGAGCCAAAATCAAGAGTTGAACACTCAACTCACTGAGCCACCCAAGTGCCCCAGTAATTTAGTAATTTGTCATCTACTTGGGAAAGATGTGTTAGGCTCCTCTGGGCTCCACTATACCTCGTTTGTGATAATGCTTCTCTTAGGTCACTCACCTTTGCATGTTTTAAATTATGCTAATAATTTTGCTTCTAAAACTTAATAGGTAAGAACTTTGAGAATATTGGCCATATATGCTGTTTTTCTACAGGTCTGTAGGAGAATATTAAGCCCATCGAAGGCAGTCAGTAAAACTGTGTTTTTAGTCTTCATAAGCTTTTTAGCAGGTATATGTTGAACACCTTTGTTCATGGTTAAGGCAGAATCAGAGGCCATGCATACTGACAACTGATTTGTCTGTTTTCCTCTGTCTTTTTCCATGACTATATCCACTGCCTTGTCTTGATTTATAAACAAAACCTGGAAAGCCTACAAAAATAAGTGTTTTGTGCTTTATCTAGGAATAATACAAAAAATATTGCTGTTATTTTTGGTGAGGAAAATCTATTTTGTATAGTTTATTTCAACTTAAATAAAATGTGAATTTTGTTATTAAAAAAAAACTATGCTTTTATTAAAATGACTTTTTTCCTAGCATCTAGAGATCCTTAATTGTGTTTTGTCTTGTACTCACAGTTTCACATTTTCAAGATTTGGATACAGTGGAGAATTTTTATTCCAATAAATGTATTTACCAGGAAATCTAATTATGGAGTGTTTTTTTTTTTTTTTGATACATTAGTGCAAATTAAGCCTACCTGATTAATATGATAATTAAAAAATAATTGAAGCTGACTTCAGAAGGGCTTATAAGTTCTTTTAGGTTTGTTTTATCAAGTTATATTTTGTGAAACAGTAAATCCATAAAGTTTATGCTTTTTATGTTAAAGTCGTCTTTCTCAAAATAAGTTTGAGTATATTTGGTTATATTTGAGTATATTTGAGTATATTTGGGTTGTTATAGGAAGATAACAGGCTTCTTTTACCAAAGTTTTAAAGTAGGTGAAGGTGCATTTTAAAGAGTTAGATGTAATGTATGCTTTCTACTCAGTGCCTTGTGTTTTCTGGAGAACCTTTAGAGACTGGTGTTCTCTGAAACAGAGCTTTGGAAATGCTCTTCTAGACCAGCCTTTAACAGGAAGGAAGCTGAGGAGGACCAAGGAGGTTGTTTATGTCATGGGTGACTAAGCTGCACACAGCATTGTGACTAATTGTCATCTTCAGTTTGTTTCAGGGGAAGTTCTTTCTCCTGAAATCACCTTCCTGAAGGCAGGGCACAGTAATGCTAGAATGTGGGGAGGGACACGCACTTGGTGAAGCTGTAGCTCTTCACACAGCAGTCACTTGTCAGTGGGGCCCTGATCTTTTCCCTCATCAAGTATGGGCAGCCTTTCCTCTCACCCAGTCGAAGCTTACTCAAAAAAGAGCTGAGAGCTTAGAACAACAGGTTTGGGTGCTAAGGCCCATAACTGTTATTTTCCTTGATGAAGAGCACTTTCTTTGACTAGATAATGCAAGGCAAGAAGTGGCATCATCTCATTTCTTTCCTGGTTCTTTACACTGAGAACATGGCTTATTACTGTGTATCCATTAGGACAAAATTCAGTAGCGGGAGGGCAACTATAAGGTCTCTAAAGCATAGTTTAACTTAATCATTTCTGCTGGACCTGGTAATTTTCCCTTATATTTTTACTCCGTTACAACAAGGGAAATTTCTGTAAAGCAAACCATTTATAGTGTTAGGTGCTTAGTAAACATGATAACTCAGGAAAATTTTGCATTTTCTTCCTATTTTGCAATAAGCATAGAGATTTGGGAAACTCTACTATAATAATACTAGCTTTGGGAGAGCAAGATATCTGTCCTACTTCTCTCTCCCTCGAACTGATTGATATATTACTTTATAAGACACCAAATACAATGAACCTGGCACAGGGCTTATATCTGGTAACAGATTTATTAAAATGATGCATTAGGGAATCAAGCAAGACATTTGACTTTAAGACTGACTGGTAATGTGTGTAATATGTATATAAATTGACATCTATATGTATATATAGACTATGTAGATATAAATATGTATGTATATCTATAGATAAGTACATATGTGTTTGTGGATACATGACCATATATATAGAGACAATCAAGTAGTTGATTGGTAGAAAGGTATGTATATCTTGCACAAAATTTATGAGACACTTCCAGCATAGAAATCCATTAAAGACAGTATGTTAATTAGTATATTCATGAGTTTGAATTTAGGTATTCATTTAACATACGGTCAGATTTGTAAGGCCATTTTGATGAACATTAAAAGCTGAGTATGTGGATAGTCACTGCTGATTTACCTAGCTGCCACATCCATAATGTTCTACACTGACCTGAAAGTAATTCATTTATTCAGATGAATTTTTTTGAAGTTTGCCTTCCAGTCTTAGTATATTCTTCATTTTGACTTATTTAAAAAATTGCAAAAGGCAGAGTAGTAATGAATTCTTGGTTCAAAATTTATATCAACATCTGAGCACTTCTTATATTCCCTATTATAAATATAAAGTAGGCACCTCAAACTTCTTGGGATTATTATTTTTCACAAGTGAATGCTGTTGCATATTTGGTCTGTAAGAATCTGGCAGCCCCGGGGCGCCTGGGTGGCTCAGTGGGTTAGGCCGCTGCCTTCGGCCCAGGTCATGATCCCAGAGTCCTGGGATCGAGCCCCGCATTAGGCTCTCTGCTCCATGGGGAGCCTGCTTCCTCCTCTCTCTCTGTCTGCCTCTCTGCCTACTACTTGTGATCTGTCAAATAAATAAATAAAATCTGAAAGAAAAAAAAAAAAAAGAATCTGGCAACTCCTAGGGACCTTCTGTCCAAAAAAGTGTACATGGAACAAAGTTTATGTGCTATTTTGTGGGTCTTTCATAGAAATAAGCTTCAGATTCAGAACACTGTAACTTTCTAGCTCAAACATTTAGTAAGCCTTCATCCCATGCAGTGTGGACTCCAGAGTCCACACACACTGAGATTGTGTGTAAGAAGACCTGTGATCCAGTCTCAGACTGTTTATCTAACCTTACCTTTCTCTTTAACACCCCACTTCCTGTGTTCTAAGTGGACTGTTGTTTGTTCCCAATACAACATTCATATTTTTTTCTGAGGTGGTTCTCCCTCCTTACTTTGCCTATTGGAATCCAGTTCTTTATTCAAAACCTAACACAAATACAAAGACTTGCAGTAATTAACTTAAGCAGAAATAAGACTTGCCTCTTATATACTCACATTGGTATTTTTACCCTCTTATTGAGGCATTTATGATTTAATTGTATTATAATTATTTACACATACCTTTGTTTTCAGATGATGATGGTAGTCTTTTAGGGGCAGGGTCAGAATGTTATTTATCACTCAGTAACCGCTAAAAACTTGCCTGGAGATGAAGCAAGAGGGAGACAGAAAGAATACCGTTTTCTCTTCTTCAGTTATGACAGTAGTACTCTTAATGCAAAGCTAAATCAGAATCAACAGAAAAATTCTTTTATAAAATTTTAAAATTAAATTATACATACAGTTTATAAAGTTTCATAGATTACCACACTCTTCTCCATCCAGACTTACTGAATTATCAGCTTGGAAAAAGGGCCCGCAAATAAGTATTTTAAAAATTATATTGTATAGCCAGCTTTAGGAAAGCTAGGTTTGTATGTCTTCAGATTGCATTAGATTTAAATTTAGTTGAAAACAAAAAAAAAAGAAAAGTCTTTCTTGTTCATCTGGATCATGCACCACTCCTGTTGGGCTATTATGGATGGCATTTGAATAGCATGAGCTTAATACCTGAAAGTCTGGAAAGCTATGGACAGAGCCCACAAAAGCTTGGCAATGGAAGATCAAACTACTGACTTGTAGGGCCACTGGGTGGAACCTGTTCCACTGTAAAAGGTTTGTTCATTCTCTCGTCATACTGATTAGCATTCTCTCTGTACTTGTAGGACATAGCTCGCCTTTTGCAAGAAAAGGAGTTACAGGAAGAGAAAAAGCGGAAGAAACACTTTCCAGAATCCTCTGGATCCAATGTTTATGGAGATAGTTACTATTACGAAAGTGGAGGTAACAATATGATTTACTCTGTCCTTAGACTCAACCATAAGACACCCCTTTAAATTTGTAAAGTGAGCTCAGGGGCTGTGTGGATTTGTGGCCAGAGCCTCTCTGAATCTAATGAATTCAACTGTTCTTAGTTGAATGATCAGAGCTATTTTTATGGCTGTTAAAACAACTGTGGTTTTGTAAGATTTGACATGCATTCTGTTGTGCTGTAGCCATTTGGAAGGCCATACTACATTCTAAGCACATAAACTGGGGTGTAGAAAATGGGGTGAGTCTCTGGGCTTGGCCTTTCTCAAAGAGTGTGGGCAGAATGTCCGAAGTAGCAGAGAGACACGGATAATGAAGATGGTACGTCCTACATCAGTTGGTAACAAAGCTTCTTTCTCTGCCTCTTGCCTATTCAAACGTTTACCAATGAGTATGTGTGCTGATGACAAAATTAAATTCTAAGACACTCTGTTCATTATTTGTCCTTGATGCTTCCTTGCTGTTTGACTGCCGTATAGAAAAATTCCTGAGGATGAGAAGTCCCTTCTCAATTTCTCTTCTCTAGTGCCTGCTTTTGCACTGTAGTGGTGGCAATTGTGGTTCCGGTGATTCTTTACCTTAAAAGTGTGTTGGGAAAGGAGTATTTGCAAGTATTGTTCCATCTTCTTTAAAGATCTGTCAAAGGGAAGACATTTCTTATAATTCTAGTATCAGTATTTTTTGTAGTTCAACTTGGAGACCAGACTTAGGTTAACAAGTAAGTAAAACCTAAAACATCTCCTAAGGAGTAAAGATATTAAAGTCAATGATCCCCAATGCCCTTGTGAGATAATTATCAGTACTTATCTATAATTTCATTGGAAAGGAGAAGCAGGTATTTATTTGTCTTTGATGGGTAGAATGAAAGGAATGCATATGTAGATACTAGGATTATTATAGTTGAGTACAATCTTACCCAGTCATGCTCTAAATTTATTGTTATCAGTAGAGCTTAGCTCTACTGCAGTTAATAAGCAGGTTGATTATTTATTGTTTGTGCTCTTCTTCCATATGCAAAATGCTCAGCTCTTTTTTTATAGTCATTTTCCCTATGCTGGTTTTTTTAATGAAATCATGTAGTACATCATTTAAGAAGAAAAAAAAAAATATTGCCATATATTTCTGTAGCTAGAGACCAGAAGGCAAAGAGTTTATTCTTCAGCTTTAATTAAAAGCTTAGAAATGTGCTATGGCGTTTTTCATTTGTTTTTTATTTCTGCTCCGCAATCATGTTCACTGCAAATAAAAACAACCATTTGAAACTATGAAGTCTATAAAAACATTAGGATGGCAAGTAACTAAGTATACTAAAGTATTAATTTTGGCCTTCCTCTGTTAAAACCTTTGGCTAATTTCAGTCGGGACTCAAATCTGGTTGATTTAACTAGAGTGCTGTCATCCTCTAGGGCAGGAGACTATGTTAAGAATTCAGTGTTTTTTCTTAAAGTTAAAAAAAAAAAATCATGACGTTGTGACCTCCTGAGCATATGCATATAAATATTAGAGTTCCTCTTCAATTGTGTTGTTTCTGCGAGTTTATAGTTTGCGGAACATGTGTGATCCTCATTCATTTGCCTTTGAGTTGGACCAAGATGAGTTCCACAGAAACCACATTATAATTCAGCTCACATGCACAAAGTGTAAAGTGTAATCCTTATTCCTTTGCAGTGGTCTTTTCCCAACACATAGGGATATTATTTAATCGTACTTCTCTATCTTTATGTATACTATGATTTTTGCCTTAATTATATAATAATTAAAGTAGACATTATAGAAGTGGTTTTCTTTTTAGCTTTTATTTTCTTAAGCTTAAATCTTAAAAATGATCATTTGTAGATTTTCTGCAAATTTGAAATTATCTAAAATGTATGTCAGATTGATATCAGCTGAAATGCTATGTCTTGTTCTTTTGTGAATCCATGTTTTTCTTTCAAAGCCATACCAGTATCATAGGCATATGGATCATTTTTTTTTTTTAAATCAGGCTTTTGAAGTCACAAGACCTTAGTTCAAGTTTCATCCCTTCTATAGAACAATTGTAGTGTTGGGAAGTCATCTACTGTAATCACAGTAAGCCTTTTTCTTATTGATAAAATGGAGATTTTAAAAATAAATCCTTCACATGGATTTTGAGAAGATCAAATAATGTAATTTTGGTGAGGACTTAAACTCTTAAGTACTATTGTTTATGCATATATCAGTATTATGTGTATACAACAATATCTTGCGTATCTATACAAAAATCATCTTATTTTGAAAGACAAACATGGAAGCACACAAATGTTTATATATATATATATGTATGTATGCATATAAATATATATGCATTGGCTATAAGTAAGTTAATTATATTTGCCAAATAACCTAGTCTCAAGAAATATACAAGTCTCAGTCCTTAAACTGGATAGGGTTTCAAAAGATTCAAGCAGATTCCCCCACCTCAGTCTTTTTTCTTTCTGAGGTTTAAAGTTATCACAAGTGAACTAGACAACATGTATTTTTCCTGTCAACTCTGTGAAAATATAGTGACAGCTCTGTTCTAATTCTTGGAGCACACTTACCTAAAGTAGAAGTACTAATATTAGTTAACTTTTTAGGAGTTAAAAACAACAACAAAACAATCATAGTCTCACATATCCATGTCAGAAACAAAGCCCTTCTTGTTTTGGTGGGCTGGAAGGCAGACTTCATTCATGTAGCTCTCTGTGGGAACACTGGTATTAACACTAAACCATTGTTCCCTGGATGTGGTCATCATTTAAGTAGCGAGTCAATATTATATTAATAATTCACAGCAGTAGTCAATTGATTCTTTCTCAATTGTCAAGATATACTTAAAATAATAGTTTGGTAAAAGAATAGATACCTCTATCATAGAGAATAATTGTTCTCTTTCGCTTTTATGTAAAAAATAAATTTAATCAAAAGTTCTGTTGTTTATAAAAAATAAAAAATTAAAAGTCAAAAAAAAAGTTCTGTAGATAATTTTGTAAACTTTTTGGAAGACAGCTTTTAATTTAGATATCTATGAAGCAGATTTTCTTTTCTTCTGGAAAACTCAAGAGGAAATGATTAAGGTTTTGAGAACCCTGATGACATCAGTGATACATTTAGTGTGTATCTCCCCTTCCTTTCTGTTCCTTTATTTGATTAGCAATAACAAACTTAAAAAAAAAAAGAAACAAAACCCCCCAAAATTAAGAAAATATATAGTTCATTATTTCCTCTATGTCCCATCAAATTGGGGTAGCTGTTTCAAAAGGAATTCATGCAAGTGGGTAATTTCAATAGGAAAGGTATTTTAGCTAATCTAGCAGTTTTCTGTGGAATTAGGATGTCTTTTTATTCTAGATTGTATTGAGTCTTAGAAAACGTTAAATATGCCTTGCAAAGTGCACAGTACTATCTTTCCTTCATTTTCATAGTATCTTCCTGCCTCAGTGAGATCTAACAAAAGCACCCCTCTATGTGCTATTTTGTATTACATTTAGGGACTTGTATAGTTAGCACACACTGTATTTTTATACAAAGAATACAGTATCGACTCATTTTTTGAAATGAATACAGGGGTGGAAGTGACTCCTTTTCCTGTATTCTGTTATGGCATCCCATTTTAATTTTTTCCTCTGGCAAAGTTAAGGAAGTTTGGGAGCAGAGTTGTCTAAAGATAACAGGGTCGTTTACTCACTTAAAATTGTCTATTCCATCCTCTTCCACATTGAACTGCATGGCTGGGAGAGAGTAGGGAAATACTAAAATCTGGGTCATGTCTCCAAATGAAATGGAAACTAGCAGCATTCTGATAGAGATTTATTGTCATTTCCAATAAGAATATTTGAAAGTCTCTTCCTGGAATGCTTAGTTATCACCAGGCTTAGTTGTTTTCTGTTTTATAAGACTCTCTCAATCCCTATTTTCTCCCCACAGTAGTTCCAAATTGGTTTTATAAGTAGACTTTAACATTTAATGACTGTGGTTTTTGTTATTGGCAAATATCAAAGTACTATACTAACTCCCTATTCATAATCAAGCTCTTCTTTCAGATTTATTTAACATAATTTTATTTTAGTCTTTTACGTTTTTGACTGAATACCCAGAATCCTTCATGTATACATGGACCATTCCAATAAATGCCTGTCCCCTATTTTCAGTTAAGTTGAAAGAGTAGTCTTCTCCATTTTAAAATACATTAAACTTGGGCCCTGTCTTTCCTGCATAGTGAGTTCATACTCTCATTAAGTTAACCTGCATTTCTATTTTTCACATCCCTCCACTTTCACTCAGACCAGCCACAGTCCAGGAGGGCAAGGGAATTGGGTTCTGGAGTCTCAAGGTCATGTAGACTCCAAAGTGATGGAAACACTGTGAAGCAAAGGAACAAGAAACCCAAACATCCAATGGAGAAGTTGGAAGAACTAGAAGATCATTGTTCATCAGGGAAATGTCTGTCATCCTATAGCTTGGGCAAAGTGAGGGCCAGTTCCCAAATTGACACAGAGCAGCGTGAAAGGAAACGGTCTGATCATGAGAGACTTCGGAGACCTCCACTTCCCAAGATCAGTGGTGAGGTGTTTCTGAGTACCGGATTTGATGATGGGGAGGCTAACAGTATCCATCGAACTTGGAATTGGGAAAAGCAGTCCAGACACCAAGACCAACTTTCACCCAAGTCTTCACAGAAAGCAGGGCTTCATTGCAAGGAAGCTGTTTATGGGAGGGACCATGGGAAAGGTGAGCACAGACAAAGGAAACACAGGCCCAGGACTCCTCCCTTCTCAGAGAGTGAGGAACAGCTCCAGCTCCATGACACAGGTAATAAAGGACAGTCACTTTGAAAGTCCTGGTATCCTGTATATTTATACAAGCGAATGTATTTAATAAGCATCTTAAGCAACCTATTCTTTATCTTTAGTTTATACTCATGGCTTTAAAATAAATCCTGGAGCCAAATATTATAAAAGGTATCTACTTAAAATCAAGTTTATAGTAAGAGGAAAAATATTTGTACCTTTCTCCTACTGCTTTCTAAGAAAATACACCAGTTCCTTACAAAGGTCTTTTAGCCCCAGATTGCAGTGGAGGTGCCCGTCCTGGATACAGTTCTTCATTTGCCAAGACCGTATACCAGAGATCAGAGACCAAATCAAAGCTCCTGAATTTCTGGTTGTAAGTAAGAGGTATTGACACTGTCTTCATAGTATTTGCCAAACTAGATAACCAATGAGTCTGGAAGTACCAGCTTCTCTTGGTCTCATCTTTCCCATTTGTAAAGTGAGAGATTGAATAGGCAGTCTGTTATAACAGCATATTTCTAATTGTGGGCCTTGGGCTATTTTTGTCAGAATCAGCTGGGCTGTTTCCTAAAGAGGCAGCTTTCTGGATCTCATATGATCATTTCTGTACTTTCTTCTGGTGGGGTGGATTTGTTTTTGACCTGTACTTAAAGTTGGAAGGCCATTGCCTTAAGTTTCTTTCTAAGCTAGACTCTAAGACTGCAGTTGGTGTTCTGAAATGTCAGTATTGGGTACGTTCTGTTCTTGGGGTTTGTTTGGAATGAGGTGAATGTTAGACTTGAGCCTCAAATTTTCTGGCATCTTTGAGGCTCTGACATCCTTCATTGACACAGTAATGGTTTTCTCTGTTCTTATCTGGAAACTGCTGTGGTGATGTTTTCCTTGTGGCTATACCACTATCAGTCATAATCAGGCCATACTCCTCTTCCTCATTCTATTTTACTCTTCCTGAAGTTTTACAGAGACACGAGGGTTACTGGGGAGTTCCATGGAGGCATCTGTTCTTATTTTCTTCCTTCTCACTGCCCAGCCAACCACTTTTTCTGGGTCTGGAACTGGTTTCTACGTTGCAGATTCAGGTGGATTTGGTAGGTTTCTTCTACATGTTATCTCTTCCTATGATGTTAGTCATTTAAGCTATTAAAAGACGAGGTTGTAAAGAAAATGAAACTTCAGTTCAGCAACCACATTGAGTATCTGCTGAAAATATTCTGCCTCAGGCTTTATGTTCTGGGATATATGCTTGGATCTGAGCCCCAGAGGTATAAGTCAAGCTAGAAAGTAGAATAAATGTAAACAATTACAAATTAGATTTACTTTGAACAAAGAGCTATGTGGGAGTAGAGGAGGCAGTGATATGATCTCTCTATAACAAGTTATACTATCTATATCCAAATGTAGAAAGGTATGTTGGAGTCATAACATGGTGAAGGATTGCTCCTATCTCTATATTTCTGATTCTGTGATTCTGCTTTTTAAGTATGCTTTGAGAGCCGGTTATGGTTTTTCATTATACTTGAGGCTTTCTTAAACAGGCTTGAGAAAGGTAAAACTAATAGGAAATAAAACACTGATTCACAACCCTCCTACTGGAATTGTGGGTAAACTCCCTCTTCCCTGCTACCCCCCCACCCCCCAGTAGTTTAAAAAAACAATGTGGCTAGGTAGCTACTAAAATGGCTACAGTGTAGCTGCTGATCTGTCATTCTGTACTCATCTTTACAAATTTTACCTTCCTAGAGATTTGAGGTATTTGATTTTGTGACCCTCTAGAATAGAAGATTACTTAAAATGCAATTATTAAATACTGGTGTCTATTCTTGTTTTTATAAAAGCACAGTTCTTAAAGTTGTTAGCGTAAGCCAAAGTTTTGTTTAAGTTAGTAATGAAGAAACTACCAGGATGACAAAGAGCTAGGTCTAACAGAATTTGCATAGTCAGTTGAAAAAGGAATGCAAAATACAATTGCTAAATTAAATATAAGATCAGTTAACTTTCTAAAGGACTTTAAAACCCTATCTCCTATGAGGGTAAGTTCTCTAATGAACTTTTAAGTTATAACAGCTTATTACTTCCTGCTGGTTAACTTCCAGCCTCTGAGGACCATAAGACATTTATATCTTTCTGCTGTGACATTCCCTAAGATTCAGACTGGCTTATTAAAAAATATTCTTGCATGATATTCAAGAATCTATCAGTCCTCATCTTACTTTATCCCAAATTTGGGATAAATGTGTCTTCAGTATTAATACTTCTAATAATTTTAGCCTATTGTGCGAGAATTTAAAGGTAAGCTTGATTTTGTGTTTGTTCAGGAAGGTTCTTGTGTCCTAAACTGGAGAATGATGAACAAAAGACAAGCAAGAATTAAATTAAGAATTGAATGTGCAGGGGCATTTGGGTGGCTCAGTCAGTTAAGTGTCCAACTCTTGATTTTGACTGCAGTCATGATCTTTGGATCATGAGATTGAGTCTCCTTTCAGGCTCTGCACTGAGTATGGGGCCTGCTCAGAATTCTCTCTCTTCTCCTCCCTCTCTCAATCTCTCTCTGTCAATAAATAAATAAATAAACAAACAAACAAATAAATAAATAAAAGAATGTGCAGCCATTAAGTATGGCTCACCTGATCTTTTTTTTTTTTTTTTTAAAGAGTTTATTTATTTATTTGAGAGTTAAGAGAGAGTAGGGTAGGGGACAGAGGGAGAAGCCAACTCCCCACTGAGCAAGGAGCTTAGTGGGGAGTTGATCCCAGGACCCTGGGATCATGACCTGAACCTGAAGGCAGATGCTTAACTGACTGAGTCACCTAGGCAGCCCTCACCTGATCTTTTGGAAGCTAGTTTTTGGATTGTTAAGTCTACTGAGATAAGAGCAGCCATTCTGTTAATTTCCTTCAATTAACTCCGCTTTTAACATTTTTAAAGCATCTCCGTTTTCTATAATGAAATGTGTAGACTTCCAATGTAGTGTCTGAAGTTTGTCTTATATACTTAAAAAAGCTCTTTTTACTTCTGGTACTGAGCATACTGCATGCAGTCACCAGTCCTTCCAGAAATCTAATAATTGAGTTTTTTTTGCTTGTGAGACATGTACATTTCAATGACATATCAATAGTTCAAATAAACTGTTTCTCCACTAGATATTTGAGACTTAGAGAGATATTACCTCAAATACTTACTCAATAACTATTCTGTTCATTCATTCATGCATTCATTTATATTGAGGTATAATTAACATACTATTTTAGTTTCAGGTATACAGTGAAATGATTCAATATTTGTGTATATTGTAAAATGTTCATAAATCTGGTTAATATTCATCACCATATACAAGCACAAATGTTTTTCGTGTGATGAGAACTTTTAAGATGTACTCTCTTAACAAAAAAAATATGTATTCTCTAACACCTTTAAAATACGCAGTACAGTATTACCAATAGCTAAACCATATTTACTTATTTTATAACTGGAAGTTTGTACCTTTTGACCCCCTTCAACCATTTTGCCCACTCCTTACCCTCTGCCTCTGGCAACTCCCAGTCTGTTCTATGTATCTATGAGTGCTTTGTTTTTTTTTATGATTCTCTATAAAGTAAGGTCATAAAGTATTTGTTTCTTTATGGCTGATTTAGTTGACTTAGCATAATGCTGTCAGAGTCCTTCCATGTTGTTGCAAATGGCTAGATGTTCTTTCTCATAACTGAATAATATTCCATTGTATATATACCGTATTTTTTTTATCTGTTCATATGTTGATGGACCCTTAGGTTGTTCCCATTCTTAGCTTTTGTAAATAATGCTACAGTGAACATGGGGGTACATATATCTTTTTGAGTTAGTGTTTTGGTTTCTTTCAGAAAAATATCCAAAAATGGAATTTACTGGATCCCATGGTAGTCCTATTTTTAATTTTTTGAGGAACCTCCATACTGTTTTCCATAGTGGCTGTTCCAGTTTACATTCTCACCAACAGTGCACAAAGTGTTCCCTTTTCTCCACATCCTCACCAACACTCTTTATTTCTTGTCTTTTTGATAATAGCCATTCTAACTGGTGCAAAGTGAAATTTCATTGTGGTTTTGATTTGTATTTCCCTGATGATTAATGATGTGGAGCACCTTTTCATGTACCCGTTGGCCATCCTTATGTCTTTGGAAAAATATTTATTCAGAACATCTGCCCATTTTTAAGGCAGATTGTTTTTTTGCTATTGAGTTGGTGAGTTCTTCATAGATTTTGGATAGTAATTTCTTACTAAATTTGTAACTATTTACTCCCATTCCATAGGTTGTCTTTTCATTTTGTTAATGGTTTCCTTTGCTGTGTAGAAGCATTTCAGTTTGACATAGTACCAGTTGTTTAGTTTTGGTCTTGTTGCTTTTACTTTTGGTGTCAAATAAAAAAAAAAAAATCATTTCTAAGAGCTTATGTTTCCTTCTTAAGAGTTTTATGGTTTCAGGTCTTATGTTCAGGTCTGTAATCCACTTGAGTTATTTTTTTTTTTTTAAGATTTTATTTATTTATTTGACAAAGAGAGATCACAAGTAGGCAGAGAGGCAGGCAGAGAAAAAGAGAGGAAGCAGGTTCCCGGCTGAGCAGAGAGCCCGATGCAGAGCTTGATGAGGGGCTTGATCCCATGACCCTGGGATCATGACCCAAGCCAAGGGTAGAGGTTTTAACCCATTGAGCCACCCAGCCACCCCCATTTGAGTTATTTTTTTATAGTATAAGTCCAGTTTCATTCTTTTGCATGGAGCTGTCCAGTTCTACCCATACCACTTATTGAAGAGACTGTATTTTCCCCATTGTATATTCTTGGCTTCCTTGTCATAGATCAATCGAACATATATGCATGGATTTATTTCTGGGCTCTCTATTCTGTTCCATTGACCTGTGTATCATTTTCTTTTAAACTGCCTGGAAGTGACCGTCTTACCACCCTGTCAAACCAATTAAGTTTGTTCATTTGACTATTTCACTTGAATGTCTTCTAAGTGTCTTTGAAAGATACTAAGACAAAATGTTTTCTTAGTGAATTCTGTGGTGTAGAGTAAGAGTGGAGAGGGTTTAGTGTGTTAAAATCTGAACACATCCCACTCTGTTGTTTTTTTCACTGGTGGCAAAATGGGAGGAAAAAGGCCTAACTATAATCTTGGTTGTGAGACTCAGCTGCTTAGAGAAGTATCAGTTTCCTATAGATAGGAGAATAATATCACAACCTCTTTTCCACTAACTTTGTTCAATTCCAGCTCCCTATATAATTTCATTTATTTTCCCTGAAATACTGTTTTCCAGTTATGACCAAACTAATGATAACTCAGGGAGGTTTACTATTTCATTTAAATATGATTCACTCTTGAGAATATCTCTGTTTCCTGACTGTCCCAAACCACTCAGAAATCTGTTTTAAAGCCAGCCCAGCCCAGCCTAGCCCAGAATGTAAGATTCAGTAGCTCTAGAGATGATGAGAAACTGAAGTGAATTCTGTATTCTGAATAAACAGGTGCTAATAGGCCTGAAGTTAAGAAATCCAGGTTTAATAGTCTGTATTTGTGGGGGAAGACATATGAATACATGGCTTGTGGATTTACCACAAAACTAGGTGTAAAGCTCTACAAAGGGAGACTTCTCCAAGTAATTTAAATTTCTTCATGTGCCCAGAATTTAGTTGTATTTTTTCCTTTACTTTTTGTCAAGTGCAGTGAGGCATTTTGATAAACATTATTTTAATGTATGGTTATTTTGATGGATATAATATAGTAAACTAATAGTTTCAATGCCATTTTCAAGCAAGCATCAACTATTAGGATTAAAACAACCAGATCTCATCCAGGCTACCTAAGTTAGAATCCTTGAGGTTTGAGTTGAAGATTTTTATGTTTATTTAAAGCATCCCAAGTGAGTTTAATATATAGCTAGAGTTGACAACCACTGATACAACGAAGTAGGCAGTTAGTAGTAAATTTTCTTTCTCCCTTCAGTAGTCCCTTTATTGGAAGTTACTATTCCAGATGGTTAATCATGTTCATGGCACTGAAAATTGTTATTACTTCTGTATCCAATACATTTACAATGTTGAATAATTGTAATTAATACAAGATACAAAGAGGGAAATATCTGCAATTTTGAAATAAACATTAGCAGCTACCACTTGATTAAAAGTTATAAAAGGACTACATGTTGTTTATAACATTTCAAAGTAAAATGCCACAATTCCCCATCAGTCCCCCATGTTCCTTTTCCCTCAGAGGAGTAGAAATCAAAGTCATTCATTTTGTTCTCTGGTATTTCCCTTATGTTATATCTTCCCTAAAATTTGGCAACAACACTGAACTAATCAAAGCTACAGGAAGGATCTAAAGCAAGTGGGTTTGTTGACCCATCAGAGCGGAAACTATGGTAGGGCCTCTTGTGGGCTCACAGGTACTGTCACATAGCTCCCCGGTGATACTGTTTCTGTTCCCCCTGAGGTAAAGTATGCAAGGCTGAGTTAAATAGAAGGAAGAGCCTCATTTCCTCCAGTCTTGACTCCTCAGCCTCTTTAAAACTCCCGACTCTTCTAACTCTCCTTACTCTATTTTTTTTTTTTTTTAAACTTCAGTGACTTCACCTTTTTTTCACTAGCTCTTTTTGCAAAAGCCTCACTTACAGTTCATTGTGCGATTTTCTGCTGTTGAAGAAACTATATGAAAGGGGAGTTTTGCCTGGTGATTTTGTGTGGGTAACTTTGTTTCAATGTGTGGATAATCTGCATTGCCACTTCTGTGCCTAAGGGAAAAACTTATTTCACGTGCACCCTACACGGAATTCTATAGTGGTGGCAGTGTTGTCAGTGTTAGATACTAAAGAAGAACTTTAACTTTTGCACCTTTTCAGAAAACAAATGCAGTTGCCTTATTACATTGAGTTTTTTCTAGGAATGAAGCCAAGAGGGATGAAAGAAGCTCTCTCTACTCCCTCACGAGTGGCGCACAGAGATCAGGAATGGTATGATGCTGAAATTGCCAGAAAACTGCAAGAAGAAGAAATTTTGGTGAGTAAATTTTCACGTAGAACTTTAGGTGATAATCACTAGGTTTTCTTGAATTGAATCATTCTTGAGATTATGTAATAGGCTTAATGAACCTCTATGAGTTGAGAAGCTGGTACCTTTTTATCGGTGGGAAAATCAAGACAATGGGAATAGATTGTTCAGTTCTACTTACTGAGTAAACATTAGCAACAAGATTCCATATCCCTTTCTCTCTTTCATTGAGTCCTGATAATCCTTTAGCAATCTGGTGTGGAATTTGATAAGAATAGCCCCTGCTCTGGCTGGTGAAAGTACACTAATCAAACTTCAGGGATGTTGATTACAGCTGGTTTGAAATACCAGCTTACTTTTATGGAAGATTTTTTTAAAATGGACAACACAGATTCTAGTTAAACGACTCAATTTTGTGTATTCCTGTACTGTAGGCTACCCAGGTGGACATGAGAGCAGCTCAGGTAGCCCAGGATGAGGTGAGTTCGTATCGTTCGGCCGGGACTCTTTAGAGATATCCAGTAGCTTTTGCCCACGACTCTGCGGTCACTGGTATTGACTGGATTTTGTTTAGGAGATCGCTAGACTTCTCATGGCTGAAGAAAAGAAAGCTTATAAGAAGGCCAAGGAGCGGGAGAAATCATCTTTGGACAAAAGGAAGCACGACCCTGATCGGAAGGTAAGTTCTGTTTATTGTTTCTCTGATTTTTGTAACGGGGACTCTAATTTTAGGGTAAATTCTGCAACTGTATTTAGTGTTTACAAATTATCTGTATTGCATATATGGATCTGATTTGTAAAAGTGACTTCATTACAAAGAAACTTAATTCTTCAAAGTGACTGTGAAAAGATTACTGCTAAGATTGAAAACTCATTCCATTGATTTTAAGATCAGTTGAGGTGCAGGTGCCTCTGGTCATAAGCAACCTTAGTTTTACTAATATTTACCTTACAGGAGAATGTAGTATTTTCTCATGCTTTCCTATTTCACCAGTGACCTTTTCTTTTTCTCTCTCTGCTTTTTCTGTGTGCTTATATTGTCCATCCATGATCATGTGCCCATAATTTTTCTTTCCTCTGACATAACTTGATCTGTGGCAAACCGACAGATACCACTAGCAACCAAGGCTTAGGTCAGAGTGGAGGAACCGTCTAGCATGAGCTTGAACTATCATCTTCCCCTCATCAGTCAGAAACACTAGACAGAGTAGTGGCTGCCATCTCTTCTCCTGTAAAGTAATGTCATTGTTGTTCATGGTAGTTGCAGGTCCAGGTTCACAAACATTACTCAGTAGTTACTGTGTGCAGTGCACTGCTCTGCACTTAACAGGGAAGGGCAAACATACAGTTTCCTCATCATACTGTAAAATGTAGGAGGGTAAAGAGGACAATGTAGACTGCGAACAGATACAAGGTCAAGCTGGCTGAAGAAAGCAGAGTAGAAGAACAGCAGAGTTGCAGGGAGGAAGAATTCCCAAGGTAAAGGTTTTTCAGAGAGGGAGTTTGTACTAGGCCTGAGAAGATTCAGCTCAGGTGTGTATCCAAGCCGTAGTGATGTTTAGCACTGTCCTTTCTCTCTCGAACAAATTCCTCCCTTGGGTCTCTGGTTTCAGCACCGATTAGGAGGAAAAAGAAGACAGAAACCGTGATAACAGCATTGCTCTACTGTTTCCTCTTGCTCAGTTATTCAGTTGTCAGTTTGAAATCAAATGAAAGCATTATTAATTATGTATAGGTCTTTCTTTCTTTTACCCTTTTAGTGATTCAGGATTTTCCTAACAAATGTATTTCATTTTAGTAGAAGGGCTCCCAAATGCTTCTGCTCTATAAGTTAAGCTACAAATAATTGCCCAGGAGTTACTTGGATTCTTTGTTAGCTCAACTGTGAAGAAGTGAGTATTTTTAAAGATCACAAATCAAGCAATAAAAGGGGAAGGCCACACTTCTAGCAAGTATCAAGACTTCTTTAGTTCCTAGATTCTGTAATTGGTGCTGGCATCATTCTTCTGATAGAAAGGTTGAATTGAATGTTCCTTAGTTTCCTGGCTTGAAAATCACCATCCCCAAGTCACATGTTCAGAAATAAGTTTAAGAGCACAGACCTACATTCCACAGACTCGGGAAGTTCTTGTCAGCTGTTGTGCAGCTTTATGTTAATAATGGGTGACCAGGCACACTGCTGTCAGGGAGCGTGTTGATGTGTAGTTAGCCCACTCATCTCTCATCTACTGACCACTTCCAGCATAGGTTTGTGACTATAATTTTTTTTTATCTGAGTGACTGTATGTAAAAATATCTTACTGTTGTTCATGTGAACGTAAGTTGAAATTGCTATAGTTTGATATGATTTAGATATTTTCTAAACCTAACAATCTTACCATTTGCTGTTTTCTATATGTATGTTTTTTCTTTTGCTTTTCTTTTCCTTTCTCTTTTTTTCTCTTTTTTTCTTCCTTTTTTTTTTTTTCTTTTTTCCTATCCTTAGCCAAAAACAACTAAATCAGCACACTCAAAGTCGAAAGAGAGTGATGACCCTCACCGTTCTAAGAATGACAGGCCAGCACGGTAAGATGCCACCTGGAAAGGGGAGTGAGGAACTTGACCTTGGGGTGAGTAAGGAGATGTGGATAGTCTGAGAAGAGTGTTCTTTGGAGAGGAGATCCAGAAATTGGCAGTTGTGAGGTGGTATCAAGTCTTGCGGGATTATTCTCAAACTTTGTTTCTTAAACTGGGTCGATCAAGTCAAATCAGGAAGATCATAATTTTACAGAAACTAGGGCATATAAAGAATGATGTGTTTTTTGTTAGGACAAGTTCTTGTCTTTGGATTCACAGCCCTCAGCTAAAATCTCAGCTTTTGAAGTTTTACTGAGTTTCATGGTCATACTGGTGTGTGCTTGATCTTTACACATACTTAAGTTCATTTCTGCGTGAATCTCAAAGTCTTGGCACCTACTTGAGACATGGCAGACTATTCTAAATCCAACTATATCAAATAGCTGTGGCTATAGTAGATGTACTTTTGGACTTCTCTCAAACAGCCTTGGGTCATAGTTCAAGGAGTATATGCAATCTTTCTACCTCCTACCTCAAGTTAGCAATATTTAAGTCTCCGAGGAAGCAACCTTTTTTTGTTCTCTTTGTCCTTTATTGCTTCCTGTGGCTTAAAAAAAAAAAAGACAACCTATTTGGAATAGAAAGAATATTATATACAGAAAGACAGAATTAACACTAAATTTCACATTTTGAAAATTCTTTTAAAACTTTGAATATTGATCCTAATTATTAATATATGTATTAGCTTTATCACATTGAAAAATATACACTACTGTTGCTACTAACTGCCCACACTTAAGCTGCTAGACTTTTTGGCTTAAAGAGAATATGTTTAGTGTCCTTAGAATGCCAAATTGTTTTGGGATGTCTGAGTCTCTCAGTCAGTTAAACATCTGACTGTTGATCTCAGCTCAGGTCTTCATCTCAGGGTCATGAGTTCAAGCCCCATGTTGGCTCAACACCTACCTACTTTAAAAAAAAAATTAAAAAAAAAAAAAGGCTGTATTCTATTTTTAAAACCCATGGGCTCTTAGAAGATAATATCCTTCAGAAAACTACCTCAGGTTTGTAAGGCTCTTGGGGCAACAGTAGTATATTCTATCAATTGTTTAAAGTTAATTCTTCTTATATATTTTAAGTAAGCACATGCCAAAGGTTTTTGTTTTTGTTTTTGTTTTAATTTTTTTTGTTAACATATAATGTATTATTTGCCCCAGGGGTACAGGTCTGTGAATCGTCAGGCTTACACACTTCACAGCACTCACCATAGCACATACCCTCTGCAATGCCCGTTACCCAACCATCTTCTCCATACCCCTCTCTCCCCAGCAGCCAAAGGTTTTTTTAAGGCAGACTTTATTTTCATCCCTGCAATATCCAAGTAAAATAAGAAGTAATTAATGTCTTCTCAGTAGGTAAATAAGTGGTTTATTACATTTTCTTTACTCAACTGAATTAAAACATCTTTTGGGTTTTTCTGTAGTCTCCTAAATTTGGGGGCACTTTAAACACTAATAATTTTGACATCAGATATGATAGAGTAGTCTGGAATGTCTATTTAAAAAGATGTATTGAAGTTGAAAACAAGTTTCTGAAATGTAAGTTACTTTAAAAATATTTGGTATATTGAAGATGAATAAACAAATGATCCAGTATTAAAATAGCTATTTTAAATGAGTGAAAGTGACCTGTGACTCATAGAACTGAAGTCTTTTATTGACTTGAAGGGAACATTTGTCTTTAAGTGTCAGTTATAGAAAGATCATATGTATAGATATAGATCTAGATATAGGTGACAAAATAAAAATGAGAATTTTATGAAATTTGTATTTCATAGTTAAAAAGTAAGCATACTACCACAGATCTTGTACAACTAATATTAGAATATATGCTTTCTGGTTAGTCTGTGGTTTCCTCTTTCACATTTTCTATTTCCTCCTTCATGTTTAAGTATGGTGGATTTACTTACCTGTTTGTACAGAAAGAGATGGATTTAAGGATCACGGAACATCCTAGGTCTAGAAGTTTACTTCAGTATAGTGATAATAGTAGTAGAGGGAAAACAAATTATCATGAGAGCTTGTAACACTCATGGTCCAAAATCAGTTTCTTTGTCCATTACAAGATTTTCTATCCTCTCTAAGGAAATGCAAAGTCAGTTGGCGATCTGACTTAATTTAGACACTCTATAACTGAGAAAAGTTTCAACCAAGTTCCAAAATCTTATAAAGTGTAGGATTTTATACTCATCATACTCCTGGTATTTTATTTGCATTCTTCCCTTAGAAAAACATAAGCATTTAAAAAATCTCATTTAGCATTCTTATGAGTATGAAATATATTTATCTCTACTTATTCATTAGATATTTGTTGAGTGTCCTAATAATTGCCCATAGTTAGAGTAAGCAGCAGTTAACAAGAAAGAACTGTTTTTTGTTCTGATGAAATGTATCATCTGAACAATAGTATAAATAACTATTACCATGTTAAATGCTTTGGATGAAAAGTACATGGTATTATAAGAGAATAAGGAGATTGCCTGGTCCAGGTATCTTGGAGGGCCTCTTAAAGAAATGACTTATTTAATTTAATTTTATTTATTTGAAAGAGAGAGCATGAGTGGGGGTATGGGTGGGGAGAGAGAGAGAGGGAGAAGCAGACTCCACTGAGCAGGGAGCCTTACTTGGGACTTGATCCCAGGACTCTTGTCATCATAACCTGAGCCAAAACCAAGAGTTGGATGCTTACCAGGCTGAGCCACCCAGGCACCTGAAGAAATGATTTTTGAGTGAATTCTGAAAGGTATTTGGCTGTGTTGCTGACTTAAACATTTAAATTATTTTGTGAGAACAATAGGAAACAGTATTCCTAATACTTCTAAAATTATGAAACAGACTATTGGTTAGCAAGCTTTTCCTGATTTTGAATATGAATATCCTTAGCTTTACAACAATGTCTCCAGTGCGGCAGATAGCTTGATAGGACTACTGGAAGCCATAAGCCAAGATTTGTTTGGTGTGTAATAAAAAACTGGGCAGACGTAGGGTGGCTGGGCCGCTCAGTCAGTTAAGCCGTGGACTCTTGGTTCTGCATTGAGTGGAGAGTCTGTTTGAGACTCTGTCTCTCCCTCTCCTTCTGCCCTTCCCCTGCTTGTGTGCATGTGTTCTGTTCCTCTCTAAAATCTTAAACAACAACAACAACAAAAACCAGAAAACAAACTAAGCAGACAGGATACGAAGAAAATAGAGAATTGATTTCTTTAGCCCGTGGAGACCCTAGCCCATGGAAGTTCCTTGTGTTGTTTCACACGTTAGCATCCTTTTCCTTGATAGGTTGATGGTAAGGCAGTAATCATGGGTTTTTGTTTGTTGTGTTTTTGTTTGGTTTGTTTTTGAGAGTTACACTTGGCTTTTGTTTTTCTGGCTTTTGATCACCTAATATGAGAGTTTAATGGAGGAGTGGAGATGAGACTCTGCCGTCCTGATGACCAGTACTGTTTTCTTGGGCCTAAGCTACTTCTTGAACCACCTTCTTTTTGAAGTTGAGTTTCTTAATTCTAGAGTCTGATTGTTTGTCTCAACTCTTCCTGCTAACTCCTAACACTGCTTTTTAAGGCACTTGTTATAAACTGTTAGTCAATAATGAAAGAAAAACACTATGTTTCATTTCTAGCATTTGAAAACAAGTAGTTAAAGTGAAAAATAAGAAAAATTAAAAATACTGTATCATTTTATGCTCAATTATATTATATATTAGTTATATATGCAGAACAAAGGCATGAAAATATAAAAATATAAGCCAAATACCATCTGAAAGTGTAAGATACATACGGCTGTGTATAGTCTTGAATGCAGATACTGCTGCTGATAAAAAGACACATGTGTGTAGCACAGCGGAGTGTAGTGAAGAGCACACTGGTTTTGAAGAGGAGTCAAGTTTGAGCCCCACCCCTGCCATTTAACAACTGTGTGAGTTTGGACAGATCACTTGCCTCCTCTAATCCAGTGTAACTCTGAAGTATGTATGTGATAGCTGCCCTGCAGACTGGTCCTGAAAATTCATTGAGATCATCTGAGGAGAGCCCATAGCACAGTCCTCAAGCTTACATCCTGTGCTGACCTGTGGCAGACTCCAAATACTCAGAGACCTGCTGCTTAGAGACCGATGGAGAAATTTAAAATCACTTGTCTTTATTCTTGCATGACAGAGCCGTTTGTATCAAATTCATCATACCTTTCTGAACTGCAGTATAATGGTGCCTTCCAGATTGCATATATGGTTACAAACAACGTCCTTCGGCGTGCTCATTTATTTGACATACTCTGTTACCTCTTCTGGTTCCATGCTCTAGTGCAGCATTTAATACACCTCTGATGAGAGATTTTGTTCCTTATCTTCATCAATGCCAAGAGTTTGCAAAAAAAAAAAAACAAACCCAAAAAACAACAACAACAAAAAAACACTATGTCACGTGAATTTTAAAATAATTACAGTTTTGGAGTAATAAAAATTCCCCAGTGTTTTTACATTTTGTCTCCTTTTGACATGAAAAGTTGCCGGTGTGTGACTGTGCTTTCCTTCTCTAAGCTCTGCTTTGCCACCTAGTGGACTGAGGAACTTTGCTCTAGATTTTACAGGCTGAGCCATATCCTCGCCCTCCCCTTTCCTTTTTTCCTGTCCTCCCTCCTGACCCGCCACCCTCACCCTCTCTTTTTCCTTCTTCCTTGTTTAACTTTATTACTTCTTTTCTATCCTTTACTTTTTTTTCTTCTTTTTCTTCTTAAAATCTACCAAAAGAAAGTCAATTTCTCAATGGCAGTAGTCATACATGTAATTGTTTTTTCTCTCGTCCTTAGCACAATGCTTCCTACTTACTAGGTGCTCAGAAAATATTTGTTTTTATTGAATTATGTATATGAAAGCAAAGGCACAGTAAGATAAAATAATTTATTCGAGGTTATGCAACAGGCAAGGAACTAAGACGAGAATTCTACTACAGTGTGGCTTTGCATTTCTACTAAAATGTTTTTACCATGTATTCCAATCAGAGGTGGAGTTGTAGTCACCACTAATTAGAGTATCTCTTTAAATTCGGACTTCCCTTCAGGCCACCGCCACCTATCGTGACGGATGCTGAAGATTTGGATCACACTCATTTTACAAACCAGCATAATTCCACACGTCATTTCTCAAAATCAGAATCCACTCATAAAGGTAAGAAAAATATATATGTGATCAAGCTTAGGATTTTTTTTTTTTTTTTAACAATCCTCATGGTATGGTGGAAAAATTAAATGATGTCTTATAGATCGCTAGAGTGGCAGAATAAGTTATCGTTTCTTTTGGAACATCATTATAGTATTCTTCATTTGTTAAAAAATATAAAAGATAAAACAGAAAACAGAACACCCTAATTTGAATGCCAGATGGTCTATGTATGTGCATTTTCCCGTAGGGAGAATTTGTAGCTTTTATCAGATTGTTAAAGGGTGACTGTAAACAAAACAAAGAGCAAAGGGAAAAGAAAAAAAAAAGAGAGAGAGAGAAACCAAGAAAACAGACTCTTAACTGCAGAGGACAAAGTGATGGTTATCAGAAAGGAGGGCAAAGGGAGGGTGGGTGAATAGGGGGTTGGGGTGAAGGAGGCCCTTGTGAGGAGCACCAGGGGCTGTGTGGGAAGTGTTGAGTCGCTCTATTGTGCACCTGAAACTAATATTACAGTGTATGTCAACTAACTAGGATTTAATAAAAAGTTAAAAAAAGGAAAGAAATTAAAATTAATAAAGTATACACATATATATGTACAATTCACACAAAACTTCTGTCACACAAAAGAAAATCTGGGCAAAGGAAATGAAAGAATATGAAGTCTAAGTTGGACCAGATCTTCATTTTATTTATTTATTTATTTTTGTGCCAAATCTTTAAAAAGAAAAGAATGGTTGCATGTAGCTGTTCTACCAAGCATACACATTCACTCATAAAATGAAATAATGAAAAGGTGGTAATTCTTATATTAATTTTCTCATCTAAGAATGGAAGTGATTTTAATAGTGTCAGTGTTGTCAGGATCATATAAATAAAATACATGAAAGCACATTGCAATAGTCTTTATAAATATTAAGTCCTGTAAATTGATACCTGTTATTTGGTACAGCTTTGAAGATTTCTTAGGTCATGCTTTTATTATCCTTTAACAAATCTAATGGTCATGCCTTCCCAAACTTCTTTAATTTTTTTTCCCCCCTGTGATCATCACAAAATACCAGTATACAGGTGCTGCTCCAGACAAATTAAATGAGAATTTCAGGGAGCAGGAGGTTGCCAAGCACTTATATCTTTTTAGAAAGGTCTCCTAACCCCAACCCTCTCCATTCGGACATTCATACAGGGTTGATCAGACAAAGGACATTATGTAAAAGGCAGAATTAGTTGGACATTACCAAAACAACCCTTACACTTTAATTTCCATCCTTTGGCAGACTTTCCAATGTGGCTGGCTTAACTGGAAGTAGCTCATGATTTTTTTTTTCCCCTCAAATTAATGCACTGCTTTTTTAGGGGAGGTCTATCTTTGACATACATTTGATATACAATACTAAGATAGCACATTGACTCTGTATGTAAATATTTTACAATCAAGAACAAAGAAGACATGCATAGAAATGAAGATAAGTGATTTTGCCCGAGCAGGGAGAAAGCAGAGCATTTCCAAGGTTTTGTCCTTAATGGTGTTTCTTCTTTTTTCCTCCTTTCCAAGGTTTCCATCATAAGCAGTAAAACCCTAGGAATCTGCCTTGAGAACGGACTCATTGTAGCAAACATTACTGGATGATACAGAATGCATTCCACACTCATTTTTTTCCTCCTGGGTTTGTATTCCTGGGATTTATCTTCAAGTGTTCTGACCATAAATAATTTTAATTCGTTTAAAATGTTTGTTTATTCCTGATCACTTGGGCAGTACAGGAAAATCTAGCTTCTGAATATTGGCCACCTCTCTGCTACATATGCTTCCTGGGATATAATGTCTAAAAGCTCTGTGAAATATCCTTTTTGTTAGGAATGGAGTACTGGTATCTAGAGACTAGGCTTTACTTAGCAGTTAGAATTTTGTGGAGATTATGATCAGAATAAAACATAATGTCTGGAAGCAATACAGAATAAAAGAATATAAGAAATAGCTTTTTTCGTGCATTAGTGTATGGTATATTAAAGAACCTTTTACTTTTTGTATTCTTCAGGAAAATTAAAAAAAAAAATCGCAACCATAAAGTATTAAAAAAAAAAAAAGTAGAAAACCTGGAACAGTTGGAACATGTTATGCTGACCACCAGGACTGTAGCAGTTTTATCCTTATAAGCTGTCCTGGGAGAATTGGCCCAGATGTCATTCTCTGACACTTTCCCTCTTCTTCAGCTTAATACCAAGTCTTTATGAGGCCTCTGGGCATTGGGCTATTTATTAGTATTTATTGGCAAAAGTTTAATTCTATGAAATATTAACTCAGGTCTGTGCAAATTCAGCTGAAAGTGAAAAAGTAAAAAAGGGTTGTATCTCTTCTCTTCTTTTACATTTACAGATAGAGCCAAGGGAAGTAGAATTGGAAAAATGTTTATGTAAGTGGTGATGCCGTCATTCTCTGTGGACATAGATTGATAAGTTTTCCACTTGCTTAAAAAATGATGGTATTTGTTGGCAACCGCTCAAAGAGTATTTTATCTATCAGTCAGTAGTCAGATGAACTCAACATGAAGTTGAAGTGGATACAGTGATTCTTTATCCAGGTATTTAGCTCCACATATTCGGTAGTGATTCATGGCATTGGATTCCTTTGTACAGGACCTTTAAAGCCTTCTTTGAGAAACCTAGTCTTTGCCCAGTTTCTAACCTTGTGGAAATGCTTATTTTCCCATACTAGTTAGTTAATATAAATGGCAATCATGGTGTGTATATATATATATATTCTATATAGAATATATATATATATATATAAAATTTCCCTTCAGCTTAACTTTCCATTATTTTTTCATTATATGAATCTGACATTTTTGACATTCCAGTATAGTGTTTGTTCAGGAAAGAAATATGGAGGTGAGTAGAGGAAAAAGTGGTTAGTCCATTCTTTTCCCACTGGAAACTGCCTATTTTTTGCCTTATCTTTCCGGATAGTCTTTGAAGTCAGGCAGTATTCAGGAAGCTATTTAGAATTCTGAGTGGATTTAGGTCCTTTCATTTTGAAAAAGATCTTTAGTTCAAAAAGTTTTTGGATTGCGGAAGTGTGGGTGAAAGGTAGCTAAGAGTCAAGTTTAGGGAAATGATAATCTAGAAAGAAAGAAACACTAAAATATGAGTCAAGAAATGGGGAAAGAGAAAAACAAATAGGACTTTGAATGACCCTGATGAAATGAATGAAGCAGTTTTCAATTCAGTAGGCAAGGGCAGATGAAATGGGGGTCCTAGCCTTAGTCAAATTCTAGAGGGTGCTTTCAGTATCCAAAACTTAGGCCTTGTTGACTTCTATTAATGCTGTACTTTTCTTTGTCTGCCCTGTGATTTTGTTTCATGTTTTAAATTTTTTTGTGTGTGGTAACTTTTAAAAAAAGAAAACAATGTATTTTTATTTTGATAGGCAAATGGGCAACATCATTTGCCATATTTTTATTTCATAAATGTTTATTTTTCTATCTCATACAATGATCAGATTTACTTTAGGAATTCTGCATTTGTCTTGTTTCTTATGTACTCTAGCCAATCATATTTATTACTGTAAAATGCTGTCTGGAGATCTTTTCATTCAAAAAAATGTTAGTCCACTTAACACTTAACCCTTGGATATTAGTGTTTCAGCTGTCTTAGTGCCCAGAGGTGATAATTCCCTGTGACACGTAACTCAACATCTGTATTGAAAATTAGTTAACTTTTTTTTTAGGTTTTTAAAAAATTAGAATTTTAAAATATTTTTATTTTTTGTAAAGCAGACACTTTCAAAGAATATCAGAGTGATTCTTTTCTTCATATTAGTTAAATCCTCTTATTCTCATTCAAATATTATTATCTTTAAGATTATATTATCTTTAAGATTAATTATTACCTTTGACTATAGAAGTAACAACTATATTAAAAGGAACTAACAAACATTCTTCACTGTGTTCTCTGCTTTTCACTTTGTTATATTTATATAAATATGGAAACATTTTGTTCCTCTTTCTACCACTGGACCACAGGCAATTTAATTTTTAGGCCCACAGTGTATTATGCTCTAATGTGGTGATGTAAACTAATATGCTGGCCTCGGAAATCTGTTTCTGTACTTCTTTTCCCTGAAGGCCCCATTAACACTGGTATTGCTGAATGAGCACAGTATGTTATAGAGCCTTATCATAAGGCTACTGGATGTGTATACCCTCTTCCCCCAGCCTAACTTTTTGTAATTCATTGCCTGGAAGCAAAGTCAGACAAGGGTCAGATTAAATGTTCTGAATTGAAGAAATCTGTAGTGTGAAACTGTTGTTAGACATAATTATTTTACAGGAGACTGGACAGTTGCTACATATGCTTCAAAAGAACATTGCGATTTTTAGAAAGTGACTTTGCATACCTTTGAGTTACTTTTTCTCAAGTGACTTTCTAGCAACCAGCAACAGACTAATGAACTGCAAAAAACGACTTCACAGTTTTTGATCATAGAGAAACATCTAAATTAGAAAAGAAAGATATGGATAGATATTTCTCAGGAGGAAAACCTTTTCAAATTTTCAGTGGCCACTTGGATCTCAATCAACATAGTCCAAGGTGTGTGACCTTGGGCCTTGTGTTCCCCTGAACTCTAGAACATTGTGAACTGGACTCATTTTCCCCTTTTCTTCTCTACTGTGGTCTGCAGCTGAACTGGATGGTGACTAAATTCATTGCTGACTCTGTCCACACCTTTCCATCGATGTCAGGACTTTTCAGTATAAATATAGTTAACTTTTAATGGATAATTATTCTTCCTCAATACTGTCAAATACTCTCTAATTTTTGTGTTGTGCCAAATTGTTCTTTGGAAACACCTGCTATATAATATGGTGCATTCAGTTTACCACATCTGTGGTTAACATTTTAGGGCCTTGATTTTTAAGGGGTGTTGCCTTTGTATAAAAATCACTTCGGGGAAAATCGGGATTATTCATTGATTCAGTGATGGTTATCTTGAAAGGTAACTGGTGACTGGATATAAGATCTTCCCTCTAAATAAAGGGAGTGAGACCCCAGTGTAATCAGCTTTCCAAGGGACTGAGAACAGAATAGAATTGGCACTGAAAGGCTTTTTTCCCTTTTGATAAAACAGTACTACTGTGAAAGAGAACAACATTCAGGTTGATTTCACCAGATGTGGTGTGCCATATTCTCATAATGTTGGCTTTTTAGAAACAATCTTAAAATTACCAAAACCTGTTCTCTCGGCCAAAAGGAAAAAACAAAACAAAACAGATTTTTAAAGTACTTTGTCCCTTACCCACTGCTCATAGCTAGAGAAGTGACTAGATAAAGTGGTGCCATTTTCTCCTCACATCTGGTGGTGCCTGTGAGTCTTAAAGCTGAAACTGCTTATCTTCCTGTTGATAAAATCCTGTTTTTCTCCTTTAGCTTGTAACAGGGACTGTGGTCAGGGGGAGCAAACTGGAGACTGTTCTGATAATGCTGCATGGGCACAGTGTCATCCAGATTCCTGGTCAAAGAGTCTCCTTTACCCCTGAAGATACTAAGGCTTATTAAAGGGAAAGTCAAGGCTGTTGTTGCTCCTGCCATTTAATTGTTGGAAATGCTGAAATTTACTTCCAGAGAAGTAAAAAAAGAAGGGGTAAACTGGGAAATTTTTACTTCTTACAGAGTCACTTTCTGATGAGGCTTGCCCTTTTTGCCAGCAATGTCTCAAGGAGCAGTATTGCCTTAAATTAGTTTGATTCTGACGAAGGTCAGAGTACTGTACTTCCGATATGTGAATGACTGTCAACTTGCCTTTGAGATCTGAAATTCACAGGTGATCCGCAAACATCCTTGCCATCAGAAACTCTGGATTTCCCCCCGCTGAGCTATGCATGACCTGTGTACTGATGTATACATCATTTCATTGAATTGCCTCTCAGTTTGTGAACGAGCAGCGGCATGACCAAAACAGGCTGGTGGTAGGAGAGTGAGAGTTTTCCTCATCAGATTCTCTAAGTTATTCTATGTAATTGAGAGTTGACTGCCTTTCTGTTACATGGTATGTGGAAGATACTTCCAAAGGTTGTATTTTGTAGCAAAGTCAATTATTACTGTTTTGTAGGATTTCACCAACACTCTTGTGTTTTTAAATGCATACCATTGACCAAAAGAAAAAAAAAAAGAGAAAACCAAACAAAACAGAGATATTTACTTGAAATGGGAGCTCCTTTGACATGAAGAGTATTTCTATTTTATTACTTTTAGGAGAAAATTAACCAGGAAAACTTTTGCTGGTAAGGAAGACATCAGAGTGTTTTTATAAGGTTGTGTTTGATGCCGTAAATTGACAGAATCATTTAAGTAATTGTGTTGATTTGTTGGAAATATCTAGTGCTGGAAACCATCTTCTTCCCTTCTATATTTGTGAATACTGCCTAGAAACATGTTCCTAATGCATTTCATATGCTGTTGTTTATTCTCAGCAAATTAGAGGATGGTTTTCTCCTTTTGAATAACTCTTGATAGCATAGCAAGCCAGTATTGTGCTGGTTTCAGCATTTCAGATGAGGACAGAATTAATTGTGCATCTTAGTTAGTGCCCTATTATTCATTGCTGAGGTTCATATATAAAGAACAGGAGACTTGAAAGACAGGGTTTTTGAGGGACATGTCCTTCACAAAAGAGCAAGGACTAAGAGCAGCTATATACAGCTAAGAGAATATACCATTACACATTGCATACTTAGGCTGTATTTTTGTTGCACTGAATTTCAGACCATAATTCCTGAAATAGTTTCTAGCTATTAAATTTAGTAAGAGGGTTTTTGATGTCAGAATTTTTTTTTTTAAATTTCTGATTGAATTAGCCCCTGAAATCATGGTAGGCTATAACTTACGCTCTTGCTATAAGCAGAAAGCCAAATGCCCTTTCTCAGAAGTAGCTATATTTTTCACCTGCCTCTTAAAAGCAGTCCAATATTTGTTTCATGAAGTATTATAAATAATGAGGAGATACAGGGGGAAGGTAGCATATAAAAATGGTGTTCCACAATGAGAATTCTCTATAAGGGGGTTTTCCTTAAAAAGAATCCATCCCAGAACAGCATTATATTTTAAAAAGGTGCTGGATTATAGAGTTTCATGAGGACATATAAATCAGTTGCTCAGGAAATGAGAGGTGGTGCTGTCATTTGTCTTATAATTCAGAAAAGTGCTTTCCTGAGAGAGAAACTGCATAGTGCCCAGGCAGTTTTGGATTCTTTGGTAAGGAGTCCTTTGACACCTGGAATGTGGATATGTTTAAAAAATGAGTGAGCTGTTAACCCAGGTGCCTATCAACTTGTCGCCAAGCCCCAGAAGGAAAGGCAGCTTTGAAATAGCTACTTCATAGAACTGAACAGAACCTTAATGGAATCCAGTTGTCTGTCTGAGGACAGAAAACAAAAGAGGCCACCTCAAACCACATGCCATTTTAGAGATTAAATGAAACTGTGAGGGACACTCTGTGGATGCCTTAAAGGTGACTGGTGTTGAGTACTGGTGGGTATGTGTGCACCCATCTGGGCTAGGCTGACGGAATCATCTATTTCCATTCACCTTCACACAGCGCAAGTTGTTCCTGTTCATGACCTCATTGAGGAACACGAGAAACATGGTGCTGGTGACTTCCGTGTGTCTTGGGAGGTTGAGGTGGTCTAGTCAGTCAGCACTCTCCAGTGCTCATGCCTCCCTTAAATGCCAGTTCTACATCTACATTAATTCATCTATGCAAACTTAAATTGTTATGGTTTGTTTTCTACACTTATGTCCCATTTGATTCTTTAAATATCAGGTTTAACATTAATATTATGAATAATTTTTAAACCAAAGTATGTATATGTCAGTGTGCTTGTTTTCCTGGATGGTTTGAGGCAAACACCAGTCTTGTCCTTCTCTCTTAATAAAGTCATCCATTTGTTAAGTCCATGGTCTCATGTTTTCTTTTTTGCAATCAAGGACTTGGGAAGTTCTGGGAGGAAGAGTATTTTTTTTTTTAAATGACATAACCCTAATTTGTATTCATTTAAAAGCATTAGAATTTTCTCTCATTCCAGTTCCATCCATGTTCTATAACCGTGTATAGCCCTCATGATAATATCTAGTACATTGAAATTGTCAACAAATACTCCCAAATCTGATGTTGATACCTAGTACATTGAAGTCCGCAATAAACACTCCTAAATCTAAAGTTGCCTAAAGAAGTGTGTGTGGTGGTTGGTGACTTAGTTTGATGTATGTGGGAGAAAAACAGTTAAGTGGATATTCACAGAATAATCTGAATGAAGACTCCATGAGTGCAACAATTCAAGTCTATCGTTGGTCCTCTGTGGATTTTGAGAAAATAGATAGAAACAACTACCACTTAGCGTTTTATCTTTTTTTTTTTTTTTTTTAAGATTTTATTTGTCAGAGAGTGAGCACAAGCTGAGGGAGCAGTAGGCAGAGGGAGAAGCAGGCTCCCTGCTGAGCTGGGTGGGTGGGTGGGGGCTTCATCCCAGGACCCTGGGATCATGATCTGAGCTGAAGTTGGTAGTTTAACCAAACTAAGCCACCCTGGTGTCCCTGACTTTTTATCTTAAAAGCTTGTTTCTTTTTCTTTTTTTCTTTTTCTTTTTCTTTTTTTTTTTTGGTAGACAAGCCATAGTAATGGAAACTGATGGCTGCAGAAATTAGGAGGTATCTTGAAAATAAGATCCTATTTTTCATAACTACTAAACAATTTTTAAAGTGATAATTAGTACATTCTCTAGGCCTTAGTTTCTTCTCTAGCAAATGTAACACGAAATCTAAATGATCTCTGTTAATATATCTATACTGATACCCTACTGATGTATAGGCACACCGGTGATGCGCAATGTTGAAGAAAGTCGGTATGTCGATTTCAACCTTCCTTTTCTAAAGAGTTATGGATGAAAGCTGACAGTGAAAGAAGTAGACATATCCACAGGCCAATTTAAAAAAATTGAATATGCAATTAAGGTAGCTCCTTTACTCTGTGGGAGGACATACCTGGTATGATTGGTTGGATTTTGTGTAATATGGCTGAGTTGGATGTTAAACTGTGCCCTTGTGCAGAGAGCTGTGGCACGCTAGAAAGCCCCTTCCTAAAAGGCAGCCAGGAGAACATTCATCTCCTACAACTTGGAAATCAGGTGACGTCTTTAAGAATTTTGGGATTACTACAAGTCATGGGGTAAGGGTAGGGATTTGAAGATTGTTTTTTGGCTCCCCATTATATATGGGTTACATGCTTAAGGACATGAAGGCTGTGTGACATAGTGTACTAAATGCATTAACAGGAATAAGGAGACCTGGGTGCTAGTCCTGGCTTTGAACTTGCTTCAGGACCTTTGGGACACCACTTAACCATTGCTAACTCAGTTCTTTTACATAGAGTAATAAGCACATTGCAGCAGAGTTGGTGATCTCCATCTAAGTACTCTGTAAGTCCAACATTCTGGAATTCCTGCTGTCAACGGCTGCTGGGTTCCTTCAAGGTGCCTCAGAAAGAAAGTACCCTCATACAGTACTGAGGGCCTGGAAAGTCACAAAGACTTCCTAAACACTTGGCTGAAAGGCTCCATTCCTGATCATTTTTTTTTTAATTTCTTTTTTATTTTTGACAAAACTTTATTGTGTACAGTGTGATGTTCTGATGTATGTATACATTGTGAAATGATGACCACTATGAAACTAACACAGCCATCACCTCTCTCATCAGCTTCCATAGGTGTGTGCGTGTGTGTGTGTGTGTGTGTGTGTGTATATGTGGTGAGAGTTCTTGAGATCTACTCTTAGCAGATTTCAAGTATACAGTACCTGATGACTAACCATAGTCTCCAGGTTATATATTCGATCCCCCAAACCTAAATTGAATGTCTATACCCTTTGCTGACCATGTGTTCTGGATTGCACTATCCTGTGGCTCCTAGTTCCACACTCAGAAGACTACCAAGAACCAATTTTGGTTTTGCTGATTCTATTGTCCTCCTGTTCTCTATTTCATTCATCTCCATTTGAATCTTTATGATTGTCTTCTTTCTAATAATCTTCAATATAGTGTTTTTTCTTTTTTTTTTTTTTTCCTAGCTCCACAAGATATAAAGTTAGGTTATTGATTTGAGATATTTGTTTTTAATACATGCATTTAATACATGTTTAATACATGTTTTTAATACATGTATTTGTTTTTAATACATACATTTACATTGAGTATTGCCTTTGTAGCATCCATAAGTTTTGATATGTTGTGTTTTTTTTTTTCTTTTCTCTCTAAGTATACTCTAATTTCCCTTTTGATCTTTGTTTTGACCAATTGGTTGTCTAAAGATGCTTGGCTTAATTTCCACATACTTGTAAATATTCTTTCTTCTCTTGATTTTCAGCTTTATTACTTTGTAGTCAGAGAAAATACTTTGTATGATTTCAATCTTTTAAAATTTCTGTAGACTTTCATGGTCTAACAGTTTCTCCTGGACAGCATTCCATGTGCACTTGAGAAGAATAGTAAATGTGGTTGTTGCATTGGGTGTTCTAAATATTAGGTCTACAAAGATTTACAGTGTTGTACAAGTGCACTCTTTCCTTCTTGATCTTCTGTCTAGCTGTTGTATTCAGAGTGGTGTATTGAAGTCTCCAACTATATATTTCCCCTTCAATTCCGTTAATGTTTGCTGTGTTTATTTTGAGACTCCGTTTGTTGCACATGTGTTTGTTATGTTTTCTAGATGAAATTAACCCTCCTATGTAATGTCCTTTGCCTTTTGTAGCAATTTTTGACTTGAAGACTATTTTTTCTGGTATTAGTATAGCCACTCAGTTCATTTTCCCCATCTTTTCACTTTCAGCCTATTCATGCCATTATATTTACAGTGAGTCTCTTGTAGATAGCATATAATTTCTTGTGAGTTTGTATGTCCTGTGAAAACTGGACCGTTGAATACTGTAATATGGTAACGCTGGAGGCCAGGTTCTTCCTTTTACCTGGAGTTTTTGTTTTTATTTTACATTTTGATTGCTGAAGGTTGTAGCAGTTAATTTATCTAGTGACTTTTCCAAGTTGTTTTTTGGGTTGATGTTGACGTTTTGTTTTTTTGTTTTGTTTTGTTTGTGTGTGTGTGTGTGTTTACAGAGATTGTATTCCTTTTATTTGTGGTCTCTGTAGTCTCTGTTTCTTAGCTTTTGTTCATCTTGTGTTTAATGGACATTTTCTTGAACACTAGAGGTAAGAAAAGGAATCTCTTTTAGTCTTTGCAGATTGGCTTTGTTCTGAAGGCTTCCTTTAACACTTAACTGGATTTTCACTGAGGTCAAAGCTAAAGGTCTTCTGAAATCTTTTCTGAGTATTCATTTTGCCTTGAACTTGTGCATGGCTTTCTAAATTCCTGCACAAATATGGTGGGTTTTTTTTTAATTGTTCCTGTTTCACAAATTTTCTCCAAGTTTCCCTCCTAAGACTTAAGCTGTCTATGTCTCAACTGTAATGTCTTGTCTCAGGTGTCTGCAAATTGTCCATCCACTTTTGCAATGTTTTCAAATAATACCCACTGCTTTTCTGTCCTCAGTGAGTTCCAAGTTAGAGAAAATAGAATGAGAACCTTGCACCTCACCTTCAACTAGTCCCCCAGTCAGGTTAGAATAGACATATACAATAATTTTGCAAATAAATTCTGCTCTGCTTCCTCTGGCACCAAAAATAAGGTCCCCTGCTGGAAAGACAGGCTGCTGTCTTCAAGACTGCTGCCCAGCAAGAAAAACACTGAATGGTTTTCTATTTCCAAGTTAAATTTTCATGAATCCATGTTTACTTGGTTACTATAAGCCCTTGATTAATTTCCAGAGTTCTGACAATGTTGGTTCTGACAATTTCTGCTTGTGTTTTTGATATTTCTCTGGGGGAATGGGAGCTTGAGGCTATGTACTTGGTCACTTTGCTTACATCACTCTTGGCAATTTCTTAAAAAGCAAATTGTCATTTTATAGATCAATGTTGGAAAATTTATTTTGTTTTCATAAATAGCTAGGGACTAATGAATCGTGGAGTACTAGTTAGACAGCAAAAGAAGTGAGGGAAATCTCAGCCATAGGCTGGTCTCCAGAATATATTTTTAAATGAGAAAAGCAAGGTAGAGAAAGCATTAAAGTTTTCTACCATGTAGCTGGAAAAGGAGAGGAGGGGAAATGATACTTATGTGTATGCATTTTTTATAACAAGTAAAATGGAATGTCAACATTTTTGAAGTTAGCTCTAAGGAGGGCAGAGAAATACATGTGTAGGGGAGATGTGGAACCCAGGCATAGTGGCATATACCTGATTTTGTAGATCTGAGGTTAGAACCAGATACTTTAAATAATTTCAAAACAAAATTGTATACATTAAAAGGAAACTATAAAAGTCAAAGTAAAATGAAACAATGGACTTAACTATACCCAGGTGGTACATAATCATACAGAGGGAACTATTTCAAATGGTTTTATCTATATATGAAATTATATCTTCTCTCTCTCTTTCTATACACACACATATACATATTATATATTTATATATATTTTATATATATATATATATATATATATTTTTTTTTTTTTTTGGAGAGGGAGGGGTTGAGGGTTAGAGGGAGAGGGAGAAAGAGAATCTTAAGCAGGCTTCATGTTCAGTACAGAGCCTTACATGGTGCTTAATCTCACAACCCTGAGATAATGACCTAGGCCAAAATCAAGAGTCAGATACCTAACCAACCAAGCCACTCAGACGTCCCTACATATACATATTTTTAACAATATTTTCCACCATTTTTGTTCACTGGAAAGGCCAAGAAACCTAGAAGAATGGACACCCTAGTAGAAATGAACATTTTTTTCATACTCAAATTGTATGAAATATAATTGGAAATATTATTATTTCACAGTATGTTTAATATTAATGAAATACATTTCATAATATTAATACTAATATTAATATTTTGTAATGTTAACATTAATATTTCATAATATTAATAATACTATTTCATAACATTAAAAATATTATGAAATAATATTTCAAATACTTGAAATATTTTCTACCAAAAGAAAACAGACTTAATAGAGATGCCACTCTCTCATGCAGATTAGAACTTGCATTTTAGTTTAAGTATGAGCTTACATTTACAAGATAAAACTGGAATATCTTTATTACCAAAAAGCAAAGAAGTTATCAAAGACTACTAGGGTCATATCAAAAGGTCCAACTAGCCATACATAGGAGGTTGTGCATCAATAAAGATAATAACTGAAATTAATAGAAGCATATCAAATATGTTTATATCCATGTCTTTATAAGCATCTTTATCCTCTTAAAATAACCCTTACTGCTTACCTATGACAGATGTTATGGGCCAATTCATTATTTTTGAAAACTGGTGAATAAGGGTAATAACTGGGGATTTATCCTGCCTGGTATTTTTTATATATAAGATGGGTACCTTATTGATGAATAAATGAATAGTTGATGATACTACGTTATCCTGCCTGGTATTTTTTATATATAAGATGGGTACCTTATTGATGAATAAATGAATAGTTGATGATACTACGTTTCCCTTTATAGAACATTTTAACTGGTAGTCAAATTAAAAAAATGATAGAATGAGATTATGATCATTTTGCAACCCTCAATTAATAGCTCTAGGTAATGATCACCAACATTTGGTATCATAAAAGGAGAGAGAATTGGATATTATATACCTCTAAATAGAATTAATACTAACAACAAAATTGCCAAGTTTCTAGATTTATCTACCAAACTGTAGGAAGTAGAGGGCATTAAAGAACACTTTAAGTAGGAAATAAGGTTGCAATCTACAAAATCGGACTGTGAGAAACTTTATTAAACAAATAGCAAAAATTCTCCAAAATGAAATATACTTATGAGGAAACTGGAGAGAAGGAGGAGTATAAGATGCAAGGAATATTTTAACTAACTGCAAATGAACTGAAAACAGAATTCATAAGGTGATGGGGGAGATGTGCACTCTGGCTGGATATTTGATGATATTGAGGATTTAGTGTTGAGTTTTTAGGTGTGATGATTTTGGGGTCAGACTGTAAACAAAAAAAGCCCCTATGTATCAGGGATATACACTGACAAAATGATATGATGTTAGGGGGTATGAAGCGAATGAGATATAGGTAAGAAAAGATCAGCCATATATCAATCATTAGGAATGGGACAATCAGGTATATTATAATGTTCTCTCTACTCATATATGTTCAAGTTGCCCATTAGTAAAGTTTTTTAAATGGCTGAGAAAATTTTCAAACTAAAACTATGGAAAGTCATACTCTAACTATGTATGTGTTCTCGAGGCAAAAGGAAAATGATCATGGATGAAAGGTCAGAAATATAAAAATGAATGACTATTAAGTAGGAAATCTATATATTTGTAGTGACAAGGAACAAGGCAATGAGTATAGAGTGCATAGCTGGCTTGGCATTTGGGGATTGGCTGAATGGATATACTGCATTTCGGACCAAGTGGAGCACCTAGAGGGCTGTGAAAGTTACCTACATTTTGGTTTGCTGACATGGCACCCAGGGCACGTGCAGCACTATTTGGGGCCTAGAAAGTTATTTCAACAAGAGTCTTATTCAAAATCTAATGAATAAATTAATGAATGTTAGGAAGACTCTAGCATAAGGATTAAAGAGACCACTTGGTGAGTGTGCTTTTTGGTTGTTTATTAGTGTATTCAATTAGCCAACAATATAGTACATCTTTAGTTTCTGATGCAGTATTCAACGATTCGTTAGTTGCTTTCAGCATAATACCCTGCAGTTCATCCATATCCATGCAAATCATAGGTATTCATCCTTTCTGATGGCTGAGTAATATTCCATTGTATACATGAACTACATCTTCTTTATCCATTCATCTGTTGAAGGACATCTCGGCTCCTTCCAACAGTTTGGCGATTGTGGACATTGCTGCTATGAACACTGGGGTGCATGTGTCCCTTATTTTCACTACGTCTGTATCTTTGGGTAAATACCCAGTAGTGCAATTGCTGAGTCATAGGGTAGCTCTATTTCTAACATCTTGAGGAACCTCAATACTATTTTCAAGAGTGGCTGCACCAGCTTGCATTCCCCTCAACAGTGTAAAAGAGTCCCCTTTCGGGGCACCTGGGTGAATCAGTGGGTTAAGCCTCTGCCTTCAGGTCGGGTCATGATCTCAGGGTCCTGAGATTGAGCCCCGCATCGGGCTCTCTGCTCAGCAGGGAGCCTGCTTCCCCCTCTCTCTCTGCCTGCTGCTCTGCCTACTTGTGATCTCTCTCTCTGTCAAATAAATAAATAAAATCTTTTTTAAAGGGGGGTTCCCCTTTCTCCACATCCTTGCCAACATTTGTTGTTCCCTGTCTTGTTAATTTTTGCCATTCTAACTGGTTTAAGGTGATATCTCATTGTGGTTTTGATTTGTATTTCCCTGATGGTCATTGTGTTTTTGACTTATCAGTTGCTTATAACTGATGTTTGCAAAAATGAATATTTCAAATGAATGCCACACATCTCATGTTCAGAGATTTGTCAAAGAGATTTTTTTTTTTTTTTTGCAGTTTTGTTAAGCTAGGACGTGGGGGAGAGCAGACCCACTCAAAAGGGCAGAGAGTGTCACATGGCATATGTGCTCCCCTCTCCTTTCACCCCTTCACTGCCCTTTACTCATAGGGAATTCCCAGCAGTCACAAGCCCAACTCCAACTCCAACTCCCACTCACTGAGTGAAATCAGTCAAGCAGAGAGAGTCAATTATCATATAGTTTCACTTATTTGTGGAGCATAACAAATATCATGGAGGACAAGGGGAGTTAGAGAGGAGAAGGGAGTTGGGGTAAATTTGAAGGGGAGGTGAACCATGAGAGACTATGGACTCTGAAAAACAATCTGAGGGGTTTGAAGTGGCGGGGGGGTAGTGGGAGGTCGGGGGAACCAGGTGGTGAGTATTATAGAGGGCACGGATTGCATGGAGCACTGGGTGTGGTGAAAAAATAATGAATACTGTTTTTCTGAAAATAAATAAATTAATAATCTTTAAAAAAGTGAAAAATGAAGAGATGAAATTAATTTTTAAAAGATATTTGATTTAACCCAATACAGCCAAAATATTATCGTTTTAACAAGTAATCACTATAATTATTAATTGGATGCCTTAAATTCTTTTTTCCTATTTTAACGCTTGAACTGTGGTGTGTATTTTACACTTACAAGACAGTCAATTCAAACGAGATATGTTTAAAGCACTCACAATTCACCTGTGGCTAAAGTCTACTGTTTTAGACAGCACAGAATTATTATATACAAATCACATGGAGACAGGGAGAGCCCTATTTGTAACATATTAATTAGCCATTATACAATAATGGAAGTGAAACCATAACCTGCAAAGTGATTGATAAATGCGAAGTGGTGGTTTTCTTTTAACTCACTTTAACTGTCTTTCTGTTATATGCACTTTCGCCAGAAGAGGGCGCTCAGAGCTGGCAAGACAGCCTAAACTTTGCAGTACTCAGACTGGGCACTCTTCCAACTGGATTGGCTGTATATAAAAACCGATGCACTGGTTTAGTTAGGGAAAAAAAAAAATCATACTTTTACAGAAACAACACTTTATCTGTAAAAGTATTAGATGATAATTAAAGGAATTTTTAGAATATCAGTAAGTAAAATCTAAACCAATTAATACATCATCCATGGACCCAACAGAAACACAATTACAAACCCTTTTCACCACATTCTGTTCCAAGCCCTTTTCTGTACAGAGGATTTAATTCCATGTAATTGTAGTCATATTAAAGAAAATGTGGAGTTCATGGATCTTTGCGCACGTTTAAATGCTGATGGGAATGATGAACTAGAGAGAAGAGCTTAACCATGGAGAGAAATTGACCAATGATAGAATAAAGTTCCTGTTAAAGAGAGGAGCCAGGGACACATGGTCATACCCACGCTGAATGTGCAGCAGACCTACACAGAGGAGGGGCTGGCCAGGTAGATCACATTGGAGAATGACCTCTTCTACATGACCTGTTCATGCATGACCACGTGTGATATGATGGCAGGAGGAAAGCTTGGGAGATGTCCTGGACCTGGGGATGGGAAGTGGATGAAGTTTTCATAATTTCTTTGTTTTGGGTCCTAGAAGGGGACTGATTCTCAGTGCTGAGAATGAGGGGGCAAGGTTGGGAGCTCAAGGCATGCGAAATAAAATGCAAGTTCTAATCTGCATGAGAGAGTGGCATTTAGATGCTTATGGAAAAGGTGATGGTCTGGAAGAGGTCTGGAAGAATCCCAAGGGCCAGGGTGGAGGGCCTGGCCAGGAAGCACTGAGTACCATAGACTGAGTGGGCAGCTGTACCGGGTTCTACGCATTTTTGGCAGCATCAGTCTTCATGGCTACTTGGCTTGTGGTAGCTGCATGAGCAGCTTATGTGTGGAAGCAGAAGACAGGGCTGGTTGGAAGGGATCCATTGTTGATGTGTGGGTGTGCTTGTGAAGCAACATCGAAGGGCCAGAAGGAAAGAAAGAGGTTGAGGAGAGGCAGCATGAGCTCTTGGAACGAGGCCCCGGGGCAGGGTGACAGCTGAGAGAAGAGGAAAGGGCTCTCTGAGAGATCACTGGGCTCAGAGTGCTGGGGTCAGGAAACAAGGGCATGTGAAAGATGAACTGTTTGGGTCAGAAGAAGGGTATCTTAGATACAGAAAAGGGAGTTAAGCCCAAGGACCAAATGATTGCGGTGGAGTGCAAAGAAAGATGACTGTAGTTTAAGGTCAAGCACATGGGATTCTAGGTTGCCTCAAGGGTGATTTACGTGGGTACCGAGTCTCAGAACCTGAAAGAAGGAGCTGTCGCGGAGGCTTGCTTCAAAAGCAAAGAAAACAGATCCGGGAAGGACAATTTCGTGATGCTGATCTCCAAGGTAACCCTGGGGTCACCAGGAATTTGTGTCGATTTCTAGGCATAGAACTTGGCAGTGAAACCAAGGCTGCTAGAATAAAATAAGAATACTTTCGAGATAGTAAATTTGGACTGTTTTCAGGCCTGGGATTCAAAAGCATGGGACAGATTTGGATTTGAAATCGGTTTTTGACACTCTTGCTAGCTGTGGCGCTTGGCCAAAATACATATCAGCTCTGAAGCTGAATTTCCTTATCTATAAAACAGGGGATGACAATATAATCTACTTCTAAATTTTATAGTGCCTTTTTCATAGAAAATATTCAATAAGTAAGTTATCATAAGCAAAATTAAGAAAAACTAGGTCTGTTTACTGATAGAATCCAGAACATAATCAAATAAAATGGGTCCTCTGAGTTTATCATATATCAAGCTTCAATTGGGGGCCCAAGGAAACAGAGAAAGAAACCAGGAGCTGTTCAAGATCCTTTGGTAGGGTTATCAGGATCTCTAGCTCCTCGCTTGAATGAACCCAGGGCATTCTCTTTCCTTTTGTTAGCTATCTGGCCTAAGCCCTTTCTGGTGTGGGTGTTGCTTCCTGAAGAACATTTACCTGGCTTCTCTTTAAATATTTCTCAGTGCAGGGAAATCATCACGGCTTACCAAAAAACTGCTCTTTTTCTTTCCTCTTCTCTCTCTTTCTCTCTCTTTATTTTAATTTTCTCTTGACTGCTTTAAAGAGTTAAGAGGTTTTCTTCTTTGTAGCATCAATCTGTTTTTCTTTATTTCCAATCATTTGACTCTCTTATGCCCTCTGGCTATTCTATTTTCTCTTCCATGTGACAGCTCCTCAGACCTCTGAAGCCAGTGACTGTGTCCCCCCTGACTTTCCACTCCACTAAACCGAGACACCCCTAGGTCTTCAGTGTCCTCTCACAGCACAGCCAGGCCTTTGCACTTCTCAGTGCCTCTCTGCCTGTTTCCCTCCGTCTCTGCCGCTCCTCGCACCTCACCTCCAGGCAGGGTCTGAATTCCACAGAACTGAGCAGGGCCCTCACCATCCTAAGTTTGGACACAGTTCATGCAATTAGAGCCCACATAGATCTTCTGTTAAGTTTTCCATCTGTTTCCTAGTGCACCACTCTTACAGACTTCTCCAGAAATGCAGATGAATTTTGCAACAGAGGGCAAGGCTGGCTCTTTTTCCAGGTTCCATTTCATTTTGCAGATTTGCCTACTGTCTACCTTTGATGATATTGGGTGGTGGGGGGGCGCTGATTCTGGAAAATTGGATGTACGTGTAGATTTGAAGAACACTGGCCAAGACTTGGGAGATTGGCAGCTGCTTCACTGAGAGACTTGGAAATTATCCTCACAGTAAAGGCCCCTGAGCCTTGCCTCTCCGGACTCACATGGGAAGGCAGGAGGGAAGGGGCCCCACACAGCCTCTGGCAGTGTGTGTCTTCTTTGGAGAAGACGAGCTGGAGACCAAGCTTGCAAAGTGCGGTGTTTGTACGGACTCTGGCCCATGGCAGCGTTTTTCTCATCAGAAGCAAGCAGTATTGTTCCTTTTTGAGAAGGATTACTTTTTACTTTTCCAATTATCCCCTTTCCAAAATTTTAGTGTTCTTTAGTTTACAAGATAGATGTGCTAGTAAGTAGATTTTTTTTTTTTTAATTTGCTTACTCGGAAAACAAATTTTGGCAATCTGCTGATCTACCAAATTAAGAACCATTGTTTTCTAACTTATTCAGATACATGAAATAAATTGAATGAATAACAAATGTTTCACTCTATAAGGAAGGAAAAAGTTATCCCTTACCTTCTTCGGGTCCTTCACTGGTTCCAAAAAGATAGATTTAGCAGAGAAAAGCATACATTTTTACTGAATCTTTACATGGACTTGGAAGCCTTCACAGGAGTATAAAGACCTGAAGAAAGGATCAGAGCAGGAACCCTTTATGCCTTTTAGACAAATTATAAATCTGTGAAGAACCGACCAGAGGAGTTAAGCTATTAAGGCATAGTGGATGGTGAAGGGGCAGCTAGAGAGATCAGGGTTAATTCAACAAGGTTAGTTTGTACGGATCTCTCAACCCCCAAATCCCATCATGAGTGAGGAGAGCATCCCCTCCTTGCTTCCGGTCAGGGAGAGTGCCTTTCTCCTGGTAGCCTCCTGACCCTTTGCGGGGAGGAAAGGAAAGAGAGGATGTCAGAGTGAATGTCCTAATTCTGCCATTTTCTCAGACTCCTGCAGCTAAAGATACTCAGTATGCCAAGATGGTTTATTTTGGGGGGCAGTGCTTCCTGAACCCCTCAGCTTCCTTTGAACACTAATTTCTACTTAAGAAATAGTCCAGGGCACCTGAGTGTCTCAGTTGTTAAGCGTCTGCCTTCGGATCAGGTCATGATCCCAGGGTCCTTGGATCGAGCCCCCAGTGGCGTCTCATTGGGCTCCCTGCTCAGCAGGAAGCCTGCTTCTCCCTCTCCCACTCCCCCTGCTTGTGTTCCCTCTCTCCATCAAATAAATAAATAAAATCTTTTTTAAAAAGTCCATAAATTGGAACTTACTGTTGTTAGGAAAAAAGAGCTTTGCCAACCCTAACAATTTTACTGCTGACACGAAATCCATGAAGGAGTTTTCATGCTTCAGGGGAGGGGCCCGTAAGTGGCAGGGCCAAGGAGGCATGGTAAGGGTTAGCTTCTAACCCCCACGTTGCCTGATGATTGCCTCTCCAGGTCTTAGACTGGGTTCTTGAAATATGGCTGGTTGGCCACATGGCTCTGCAATGGAAGCAGGCGTCTGCTAGAAAGTAAATTAGCAAGTAGAGCTTCTGTGCAACCTCGGGCAAGCCCCTTCACCTTTCTGGACCTTACTTTGCTCATCTGTGAGACTAGGTAGTGAAGTCCTGTTCCAGCTCTAAAAAACTATGTTTTTAGCCATGTTGATGGAATATAATAGGAAAATATAAAGGACTGATAATAGGTGAATGAGAAGAAATGAGGCCACTTCCTTCACATCCGGGTGTGAGGCTTGAGGCTTCTCTTCTGATGGAAATATGCAGTAGCTCTAAGAACAAACCGTTTTTCTACAGAGGGGAATGGATAGAAATGGATGGAATAAGAATGGATAGAAATGGATAGGAAAGAAAAAGTCATCAAGGAAGGTAAATAAGACAGACCCTGAAATCCCTTGCTGTGTTCCTGGTGTTGGTGGAGAAGTGACTGGCCTGTCAACCAAGTAGGACTGAGGCATAAAGGAAGCCACCCACCCAGCAGGAAATGGGTTATCTCCATAAATGCCAAGATCGCTCTGTCTTCCTCTGCTCTCTTCGACTCTTTTAATTGACATGTTCGGAGCTTTTGATCTACAGCCATTAGAGGCAGTTTGTGCTGATGGAAGCCAGTCAGGACTTTAAATCTGACACCAGGACCAGAGGGACAGCTGCAGCTGCGCTGGGGATCTGGAGGGGCTCTGTCAGGAGGGCCTGCTCTTCCGGGGCGAGTGGGCCTCTGGCAAGACTAAGTGCTCTCACCCAGAGGCGGTCGTGCCAGTGAGATGAGAGCAGGGTGCCCTGAGTGAGCATACTCAGAGGAACGAGCTGGCAGAATGAATCACATCACATCTGCCTACAAGAGTGATCCGAAGCAACAGGACTCAGGCAGCTGGCAAAAGGTGACCCCAGATAATGCAGCTTCTCCAAAGGCACAGCTGATCCCGAAGACTGTGGAAGAGAATGGATGAGGCTCTGGCAAATTAAATGACCTCTCTGTCATTTCTCTCTCTCTCTCTCTTCAAGAATCCATTTTTTTCCAGTTTACCACCTGCAGATTATTAAGAAATAATGTTCTGGACACTGTCTATACATTTTGGAATTTGGGCCATTCCAATTGCTTCCCACTTATTTCTTGGGGAGCAGCGCCACGGCTCATCTGAAAGCTTCTTCAAGCAAGGGATGTTTCTTTTGCCTTCCCTCATTTTCAGAGCCAGATGTTGAAATGAAATGAAAAACCACTTCATTCCAAATTCAAAGAGTCTATTTTGCTAAAAGCCATGCCTGAGGCAGAAAAGCAGTGTATCTGTTTCTATATGGGAAGGGATATTTTAATCTCCTGAATCATGACTCTTTGGCCAGATTCTCTGTTTACTGTCTCATTTGGCCTGTGACTTCATAAAGAGAAAGGGTCACTTTCTCAGTAAGGTAATTTTGCTTTCCATTTTCTTTCTAATCACATGGTAGCTATTTGGGATTGTGCTCTCAGCAGGAAAACATTTAACATTTTTAAGTAAATATGTTTGCTGCAATTAAACCAACTCAAGCTTGTTCATTCTGAAGTTTTGAATTTTGCTAAATTTTTAAAAAAGATTTTATTTATTTGTTTTTGAGAGAGAGAGCATGTGCCAGTGAGCACGAGTTGGGGCAGGAGCAGAGGGAAAAGGAGAAGAGATTTTCCACAGAGCAGGGACCCCGACAACATGGGGCTCGATCCCAGGACCCTGGGATCATGACCTGAGCCAAAGCTTAACCAGCTGAGCCACCCAGGTGTCCCCCACCTTTTTTTTTTTTTCCAAAGATTTTATTTATTTATTTGACAGAGAGAGATCACAAGTAGGCAGAGAGGCAGGCAGAGAGAGATAGAGAGGGGGAAGCTGGCTCCCCGCTGAGCAGAGAGCCCGATGTGGGACTCAATCCCAGGACCCCGATATCATGACCTGAGCCGAAGGCAGCGGCTTAACCCACTGAGCCACTCAGGCACCCCTGCTCCCCACCTTTTTAAAAGATTTTATGTATTTATTTTTGAGAGAGAGAGAGAGAGAGAAAGAGAGCATGAGTAGGGGGAGGGGGATTTTGCTAAATTTGTTCTAAAAAACATACCTTATGTCCTAAAAACTCAGTCTTCTGTTGCAGATGTCAACATTGTGGAAACTGAGGCCTGAAATGATCACAGGAACTGCCTGGAGTCACCTGGTTTGTTGGTGGCAAACAAGTCACAGCTTCCTGATCTTGACTCCACCCCGGCATTCTTCCTAAATGGCAGTACCACCTCTATTTCCAAGTAAAAACCCAGTATCCAGTGATAGATGATTTCTACATACAGCTTATTCAGAATGTGGTCTGAGGATAGTGGGATGAGTCCCTCCCCCCACCAGGGGTAGGGGAGGCAGAATTTTAAAATGCAGAATCTTAGACCCCCATCCCAAACCCAGGGAAAAAGAATCTGCATTTCAAATCGGTTCCCAGAAGATAGAGGTGCAAACTGAAATGTGTAGCATGGGAAGTTTTCAGGCAAGACTTTAAAATTTAATTGATGGATATATTTTGTTAAGGTAGGCTCTTTTGGTTCTATGGGATTGTAACATCACATCTTGTGCATATGTTTTCACTTCCATTTAATAGACTGTTGATTATTCTTTAATTTATCTTTAATTTGACAAAAGTTTAGCATTGGAGATGACTAAAGAGATGGTTACTTGAAATCAAGTACAAATTGGGGAATGTTCTCTAACATTACACTGAGTTAAAGTGAAGACTTTTCAAGGCCTGTCTTAGTTTGCTGTAGAGCAATAGGGGACTGTGGCAGTAGAAAAAGACTCAGAAATGAAATGGGCAGACGTGAGACGGGGCTCTCAACTTCTGAGAACTAAGATTCAGTTAAAACATACTTTGCAAACATCGGTTGAAAGCAGGGAACATTTCATGTTCTTTTTTTTTTTTTTTCTTTTAAGATTCTATTAATTTATTTGAAGGAGAAAGCACAGGAGCAGGGGGTTGGGAGAGATGTAGAGGGAGAAGCCGTCTGTATGCTGAGCAGGGAGCTCAACATGGGGCTCCATCTGTGGACCCCAGAATCATGACCTGAGCTGAAGGCGGATGCTTAATCAGCTGAGTTACCCAGGTGCCCCTCGTGTCCTCTTTCTTTCATGAGTTTTCATGTAAGTGGTAAGAGGTCTGACATCACAAACCTAAACCTTTTTAGTCCTTCTGTGGAGCTTGGAGCAGGGGCCACTTTCATGCTGGACCTGGATCTCTGTTATTTCTTCTCCTCCCCAACCCCAGTCTTCGCCTTATCCTCTCTCCTCTCACCATTCCAGGAATTTACTAAAGCACCTTCTTCAAAACCATTTTCTGTAATGCCAAGGAAATGATTTTTTTTTTAAGATTTTATTTATTTGACAGAGAGAGATCACAAGTAGGCAGAGAGGCAAGCAGAGAGAGAGAGAGAGAGAGGAGGAAGCAGGCTCCCTGCCGAGCAGAGAGCCCGATGTGGGACTTGATCCTAGAACCCTGAGATCATGACCTGAGCTGAAGGCAGAGGCTTAACCCACTGAGCAACCCAGGCGCCCAAGGAAATGATTTTTAAAACAAAACAAAATAAAATAAAATCTGAGAATCTTATGCCCTGCTTAAAACCCACAATGTCTTCTATTTTTTTAGGGTTACGTAAGAACTTTTTAATTGACCTACATCTTTCTTTTTTTTTTTTTCCCCAAGAGAAACACTGACTTTAATTCAACAGAAGGGAAACTCTAGGCAACTGTCTTCTTTCCACCTAAAAATGAGCACAACTGTTGAAACGAGGCAGATGTTTCCCCTATCCATGTTACATGGCTCAGGTTACCCCCCCCCCAAAAAAAAACCCACAAAATTATGAAAATGCTAAAACATAAAAATGGAAGTTTTATTTTTAAGTGTATTAAAAAACTCCCACAGAACCTATCAATGTTGTTCCTTGTTCTACAAAATAGCACCAGTAAGAAGAGCAAAAGGAATTGAAAACCGTTATGATAGCATTTCTGATTCAGCTTTCAGACCTCCCCATTCACCCTAAAAACGAACAGAAAAGGACCCTAAAATTTCCAGAGAGAGAATCTGAACGTTCCCTGTGTTTTGACTCTTAAACACAATTCACCGGTGTAATGTGTGATCCTTGATTGGGTCCTGGAAAGAAAAGAAAATTCCTATAAAGGACATTAATGGAACAATTAGAAAAATATGAGTGAAATGTGTAATCTATATCAGGAGCAGCAGCCCATCAATGTTAATTTCTTGATTTTAATAATTGTAAGATATCAAAAGATAATGTCCTGCATTTTAGAAAGTTGCAGTCAACTTAGAAGGAAAGGGAGCATTTTCCTATCTGCAGCTTACTTTTAAATATATTATACTTTTTTTCAAAAAAGTATAATACCCGCACCCATAAACAGAGACAGGGTGAAAGACAAACTCAAACAGATAAACAGGTACAGTAAAATGTTAACATTTAGGGAATTTAGGTGAAAGGACTTTAGGATCTCTTTGTATTAGTACTGCAATCATTCTGTGAATCTAAATTTTCAAAAGAAATATAAAATTTTGTCAGCTTGTCAGGTAGATCATCCTGCTGCCTTTAAATTTACGCTATAAGAAAGTAATCCATGAAATATATGCATGACTCATTTTTGACTAAGATGAAGGCTCATCAAATCATAGGCACACTGTGATTCAAGTTATATAAGCCATGTGTACATGCATATTTTAGAATAAAAAATAGAATGGAACAATAACCTTATAAATGTTAAAGACAGTCATTCCATAGCAGCAGGATTCTGGGTGATTTTAATATATTTTCCTTTTGCTTGTATTTTTTCTTAATTTATTCAAATGGCTATTATTTATTAACATGAGAAAACAAAAATTATTATACTTGTACATTTAAGTGGTTTTCCTTGTATTTGGTTTCTCTTGGTTGTTAACATGGGAAAAAAATGGAAAAAAAACCCTCTTCTTTCTCAAACTTTAACCAATAGTTGTCACCTACTTTAACACTGGAATCTAAACTGTAGTTACTAAAAATGGATAAACCAAGTGGTTTGAATAAAGTGTACATACATTTGCCTGAAACCCAGGATTCTAGAAAGTTCCAGAAAGTGCACAAGTCAGGCACAGGGAAACTCTAAGGAAACAAATGTTCTATATTCTGTCTCCATTTAAAGGACACGAGTAGTTACATATTTATTTAATGAAAATTAATCTCCAAATAAATTGACCTTGCCCATAATAGGATAATCATAGTGCATGAAAAAGTACTTGCTAACTTGGAGTTTTCATCTAAAAACAAGAATTGTAGAATTGTAAAAGGCAAGATGACTTTTTCCTTAGACTTCACCTGTATCTCTTCTATCATCAACCTTGAGAGAAAGACCCTGTATTTTTGAAGATTTTTGAAAGATTTATTTAAAAATTTTTTGATTTATTTTTTTAAAGATTTATTTTTTTAAATACTTTTAAAATACTTTTTTCAAAAGATTTATGTATTTGAGGGAGAGAGCACAAGCAGGAGGGGCAAGAAGGAGACAGAGAATCTCAAGCAGACTCCACACTCAGCATGGAGCCCAACATGCTGTTTGATCTCAGGACTCTTGAGATCAGGACCTGAGCCAAAACCAAGGGTTGGACACTTAACTGACTGTGCCACACAGGCATCCGAACAATACTTTTTTTTTTCCCCTTAATCTTTTCTAGTTAAAAGGCACAAAAATGTAAATAAGTTAGAAAATACAGAAAAGAAAACAGAAGGGGAAATGTAATTCCAGAGCAAAAAATAACAACTCATCTACATTCTTCTCAAGCCAAACACACACCTAAATGCACATATTTATTTTACTAAAATGTGATATTATTTTGTAACACATTCTTTACAATTAATTTGTGTGAATATCTTTCTATGTAAATGTTCTACTATATGGTTTTGCCATAAGCAATTTAAACTAGTTCATATTTATTTGATATTTATGTCATTTCGATTTTTTTTCTTTCCTAATTAGAGACAACAACTTGGTAACTATCCCTGTAGCTATGTATCTGTATACATTATTAAATATTTTCTTAGGACAAATTTCTGAAAATATAATTACTGTGCATTTTAAAAGAATTTTGATAACTGTTTCTTCCTTCAGAATGGGGACAATGCTGTATACTCCCACTTTGAGAGATAACTTTATCCTGAGTACCCCAGACATGATTTTTTTTTAAAGATTTTATTTATTTATTTATTTGACAGAGACATCACCAGTAGGCAAAGAGGCAGGCAGAGAGAGAGAGAGGGGTAGCAGGCTCCTGGCTGAGCAGAGAGCCTGATGCGGGGCTCGATCCTAGGACCCTGAGATCATGACCTGAGCTGAAGGCAGAGACTTAACCCACTGAGCCACCCAGGTGCCCCTGGACATGATATTTAATCTTGTCAACTTGATTGCAGAAAAATACTATCTGTTCTTTTTTTTTTTTCCTCCTTTTTAAAAATTTAAATTCAATTTAGTTAACATAAACTGTGTTATTAGTTTAAGGGATAGAATTTAGTGATTCATCAGTTGCTCATTATATCACTAGTGTTCATTACAACACGTGCCCTCCTTAATGTCCATCACCCAGTTATCCATACCTTCTCCACTCACCTCCCCTCCAGCAACCCTCCATTTATTCCCTATCATTTAGAGTTTATTATGGTTTGCCTTGCTCTCTGTTCTCATCAGACTTTATTTTTAATTCCCTTTCCCTATGTTTCTGTTTTGTTTCTTAAATTCCACATATGAGTGAAATCCTATGTTATTTGTCTTTCTCTGATTGATTTATTTGTCTTAGCCTAATACCCTGTTGTTCCATCCACCTTGTTGCAAAGGGCAAGATTTCATTCCCTTTAATGGCTTAGTAATAGTCCATTGTAAATATATATACCACATCTTCTTTTTCCAATCATCTGTTGATGGACATTTGAGCTCTTTCCATAGTGTGGCCTCTGTGAACATTGCTGCCATAATTATTGGGGTGCATGTGCCCCTTCAAGTCACTATGTTTGTATCCTTTGGAAAAATACCTAGTAGTGCAATTGCTGAGTCATAGAGTAGTTCTATTTTTAACTTTTCTTTTTAAGATTTTATGTATTAATTTGTGTATGTAGGAGAGAGAGAGAGAGAGAGCACAAGAAGGGGAGGATCAGAGGGAGAAGCAGATTCCCCGCTGAGCACAGAGCCCAGTGCAGGACTCAATCCCAGGACTCCAGGATCATGACTGAGCCGAAGGCAGTCGCTTAACCAACTGAGCCACCCAGGTGCCCCTATTTTTAACTTTTTGAGGAACATCCATATTATTCTCCAGAGTGGTTGCACCAGCTTGCATTCCCACCAACACAGTATGAGAGGATTCCCCTTTCTCTACACCCTCACCAATTTAGATCATTTCCCAGTTTGTTAATTTTAGCCATTCTGACTGGTGCGAGGTTGTAGCTCGTTGTGGTTTTGATTTGTGTTCCCCTGATGCCCAGCAATGTGAAACATTTTTTCATGTGTCTGTTGGCCATTTGGATGTCTTCTTTGGAGAATGTCTGTTCATGTCTTCTGACCATTGCTTAACTGAATTTTTAATTTTGGGAGGTATTTAGTTTGATAATGTTCTTTATAGATTTTGGATTCTAGCCTTTTATCTGATATGTCATTTGCAAGTATCTTCTCCCATTCCACAGGCTGGCCTTTTAGTTTTGTTGATTATTTCCTTTGCTGTGCAAAAGCTTTTTATCTTGATGAAGTTCTAGTAGTTCAGTTTTGCTTTGGTTTCCCTTGCCTTTGATATGTCTACTAAGAAGTTGCTAAGGCTGAGGTTAAGGAGGTTGCTGCCTGTGTCTTCCAGGATTTTGTTGGATGCTTGTCTCACATTTAGATCTTTCATCCATTTTGAGTTTATTTTTGTGTATGGTATAAGAAAGTGGTCTAGTTTCATTCTCTGCATGTGGCTGTCCAATTAAATACAATCTGTTCTAAGTCACAATTCATGATTACTAGAGAGACTAACCTTTTTTCCTATGCTTATTGGCTATTTATAGTTCTGTGAATCATCTTTCATTTTCTAACTAATATTAAAATATGAGAATGCCACAAATCAATGAGCTTTTCTTTCTTTCTTTTTCTTTCTTTCTTTCTTTCTTTCTTTCTTCTTTCTTTCTTGTTATTTCTTTCTTTCTCCTTTCTTTCTTTTTCTTTTTTAAACAGGGAACCTATTTTCAAATGCAGTTTTGGAAGCAAACTTATGTAAAATAGATAAGGTGTAACTGTATAGGTTGGAGCAGGGCTGTAGGAGCTGGAGGACTAAAGTTAACTAAAGATTTTTGATCAATAGAGTAGAAATTTGCAGAAAGAGTGGAAGGGAGAAAAAACTGGAAACAGAAGACCAGGTAGAAGACATACAATCATGCAAATGAGAGAGATAAGCCATATATATTTATCATGGACTAGGAAAATTATGAGACAACCTGATCATTGCTTTTTCTCTTTCCTTCTTATTAACTCTACAAAAGGTCTTAAACTGGGGCACCTGGGTGGCTCAGTGTGTTAAAGTCTCTGCCTTTGGCTCAGGTCATGATCCCAGAGTCCTGGGATCAAGCCCCACAAGAGGCTCTCTGCTTAGCGGGGGGTTTGCTTCCCCCACTCTCTCTCTGCCTGCCTCTCTGCCTACTTGTGATCTCTGTCTGTCAAATAAATAAATAAAATCTTAAAAAAACAAAACAAAACAAAAAAGGTCTTAAACCTTGGAGAGTGTTCCCAGATTCAATTTAGTTGGACATACAGAAAAACCAGGAAAACCAGGTTATAACTTAATTATTGACTTCTAGGATCTTTGATTTTTAAGGATACAACAGAACACTTAGTTCTGTGCTTTTCCAGCTGGTATATGCAAATGAAACACCTAAGGGTCTTATTAAAAATGCGTGTCTGGAGTGAAGACCTAGGTTCTGCCTAGGTTCTAGGCCTAGGTTCTCTTAATCTCCCAAGGGATCACCACGCCACTGCTTTAGGGAGCGCCCTAAGAAGCAAAATCTCTCTCAACTCCTGTATTTACTAGGGACTAAGAGATATGGGGAACTCCGTCCTATTTACCTGTATGGCCAAATAAATGGCTAGAACTCTCTCCGCACAACATGCACGTGTGCACACTCACGCACATGCACATGCACACACACGCAGGCGCACAGCTACTCGGGATACTGGATGAAAGATAATTGATATTCTACTCAAAGCACAACTGAGGTTTTAATAGGACATCACTTACAAGGTCGGAAATCTCCAGGAACACTAAGTAGAGAACTGAAAAGGAGGGTGTAAGTACGTGAACTGCCGTGGAACACACTGAGAACTACTCATCTTATTTTCTAAGTGAGTTCCAGAGAGGGTAAATAAGTGACTTGTTCAAAATTATATTCTTGTAAACCCGGCGTAAGCTCTTGCATGATTACCCAACAGAAACTAAAGACGATATTGATGAATAAAAATGGAGGAAGACCTGCATACCAAGACTATAATGTTATTATTATTTTAAAAAGAAACAACAGGAATAGACAAATATATCAGAGATCAGGGTAGAGAGTAGTAGGAAACAGAATTGAATGTAAATGTAAATGTGTATTTTCTTAGTATCTGAGTAGGTTGTATTTTAGTTCAAGGGAAAAGGAAAAGGATGGATTATTTAATAAATGATAATGGGATAACTGACTTTCTTTTGAAAGAAATCAAGTTAGGTGTACAAGATATAATGGCACATTGCAGTCTAAGTGAAAAAAATAAATTATGTGATAAATGTAAAATTTGACTGTGAAGGGAAGAGACAAGATGGCGGAGAAGTAGGAGGAGGTGCCTTTTCAACCTATACCCTAAAGTGAGCTGATTACCTACCAAAGAACTCCTATCACCCATGAAATCAGCCTGAGATCAGAATTATACACGTCTGGATCTCTACAGGGGCAGAAGACACCAGTGGGCAGGTTAAGTAGAATGGGAACATTGGAATGATATCGGAAGATAAACAAAAAGGGGAGGGAGCCACCAGAGACGACCAATTGGAAAGTAATACCCCTAATACGAGAGTGCCCTGCATCTGGGGACCAGTATTAACTTGGAGACTGGTTGAAATCACTCAAAAAGAGCAAAGGATTGTGGGGGGGGGGATTGTGGGAACCAGGGCAACTAGGGACAGGGGCTTAAGTCCCCGGACCCAGGACAGCCTCCCCTGGCTCTGAGCCAGAAAGAGTGAGGCAGAGAAACCAGGTCTTGGTCTCTGCCGCCAGCGAGCCCGAGATTGTGTGGGATCTGGCTCCTGTGAGGGTCTGGGAGCCATGCCAGATGGCAGAAGGCCGAGCCCTGCTACAGAGCCTGAGACATGCGCGCCCCTCACCCTCCCTGAGAGAGGTGCACAAAGGCCCACCCGGCGCTCTTAGACCCGTGCCATTGTTTCAGACCCTGAGACATGCACCCCAAACTCTCCCCTGAGACAGGTACGCAAAGGCCCAGCCTGGTGCTTTCAGACCTGTGCCCTGCTCTCAGAGCCTGAGATGCGCACATGACCCATAGCCTCCCCTGAGAGAGGTGTGCACAAGTTGGGCACTCTGAGACCCAGAAAGACCAGGCACTTTCAGCCTGGGCCAGCGGGAAAATCTCAGTGTGCGATCACTGCTTGGAACCTCTCTGGTGGTCTGGAGCTGCCCAGACAGCTGCCGCTGCTGTGATTTTGAGTACAAGCAGAAGATCCTGCCTCCCCAGGGACCGCGACTCAGAATCTGCTCTGCCAGTGGCCAAGGGGGAATTTATATGGGCTCTGCAACACCCACAGAAGAGCAGACTGAGGTTTCTGTCTGAGAGGGAGGTCAGGGTGCAGTTTGCTTTCCTCTAAACCTACAAAAACCATCAAAAGCACTCAAGGCAAGAGAAAAAAAAAAAAGTGAACAAACATAAAAACCTCCAGAGAATAAAAGCCTGAAAAAAACCGTTTCCTCAGAGCCCACCCCCTTGAGGGGTGCGGGAGGACTTAACTCAGGGAACATCATTGCTGGAAAACTCACGTGGCAGGCCCCTCCCCCAGAAAACCAAGCAGGAAAGAAAAAAAAAAAGACTACAAGCGAACAACCACCACTACTTCATAGGACAACTATTATTTTTAATTTGTTCCCACTATTCTGGCTCATTTTTTTTATATAGCTAATTTTTTAACCTATTTACCATCACAGTGAGCTGTCCAGTACATCAAATTCCATAATAACCTTCTAACCTGAACTTTTTGATACATACACCTGTGTCTTTATTTTGCATTTGTATTTTTTAAATTTTTTTTTAAAAATTTTAGTTTAGTTTAGTCTAGTTTATTCCTTTTTTATTTTTATTGTCTAATATTCATATAGAGTTAAACTTCAAAGTAATCCCCTTTGCCCAATCAATACTACCCCTATAGGTAAACCAATTTTTAATCCCCCTTTATCGTAGGAAAGTTGAGTCCTTTAACAAAGATATCAAGATACATCCAAGAAGAATCAAAACAACCTTCCTCGCCCACACTGAGAATTTATAACCACTCTCCCATCTTTTTCTTCCACCAGTGTTTCTGTGTTTTTGTGTTTGTCCTGATAGTATATAAATCTTACACTTAGGGTTCTTTTTGACGAGGTTCTTCCTTTATTTGCTTATATATATATATTTTTCTCTTGTCATGTACTTTTATTAGTCTTTTTGTTTGTCTGTTTTTGTTTGTATACTTCATAAATCTTACCTCGGGGACCATTTGGGCTGAACCTTCTCTTTTATCTTCCCTTTCTTTCCTGTCTCTCTCTCTTTTTTTCTTTTTCTTTTCTTTTTTCTCTAATTTGAGTGGGGAATCCTGATTTCTCAGAAGTGTTCCAGGGTGCACCTTGACTGCACCACGCTTGATACATCCAGCTACATCTGTTCAGTTATCTCTCACCAAAATGACTAGGAGGAGGAATGCCCAACAAAAGAAAAATACAGAGGATGGACCTTCTGCAACAGAGCTAATGGCTATCAACATAGACAATATGTTGGAAAGAGAATTCAGGCTAACAATTATCCAGACAATAGTTAGGTTGGAGAAGGCCATGGGTGACCAAACAGAATTGATTAGGGCCGAACTGAAAGCGACCAGAGATGATGTTTACAGTGTTAGGGCAGAGCTAAAAGCTACCAGGGATGAAGTTCACAATGCTCTCAATGAGTTCCAAACTAATCTAAATTTTCTCAAAGCTACGGTAACTGAGATAGAAGATAGAATTAGTGATCTGGAGGACAAACAGATAGAGAGAGAGGATCAGGAGGAAGCCTGGAAAAAACAGCTTAGAAGCCATGAAAACAGAATCAGGGAAATAAATGATGCCATGAAACGTTCCAACGTCAGAATTATTGGAATCCCTGAAGGGGAGGAGAAAGAAAGAAGTCTAGAAGATAAAGTGGAACAAGTTCTTCATGAAAATTTTCCCAATCTCATGAATGGAACCATCGTTCATGTACTAGAGGCCGAACGGTCTCCACCCAAGATTATAGATTCCAAAAAAAAATCATGGCACCTGATAGTCAAATTGAGGGGTATAATTGTAGATATAATGTCTTGAAAGCCGCTAGGACAAAGAGGCTCCTTACTTATGGAGGAAAGCCCATCAGAATAACGTCAGACCTGTCCACAAAGACATGGCAAGCCAGAAAGGGCTGGCAAGATATATTCAGGGCACTAAATGAGAAGAACATGCAGCCAAGAATACTGTATCCAGCAAGACTGACATTCAAAATGGATGGAGAGATAAAGAGTTTCCAAGACCGGCAAGGCTTAAAAGACTATGCAACCACCAAGCCGACACTGCAGGAAATATTAAGGGGGGTTCTATAAACGAGGAAAAATTCTAAGAATAGCATTGAACAGAAATATAGAGACAATCTACAGAAAGAAAGACTTCAAAGGTAAAACAATGTCAATAAAAATGTATCTATCAATAATCACTCTCAATGTGAATGGCCTAAATGTGCCTATAAAATGGCACAGGGTTGCAGATTGGATAAAATGAAAGGACCCATCCATATGTTGTCTACAAGAGACCCATTTTGAACCTAAAGATAAACCCAGACTGAAAGTGAAGGGATGGAGAAGCATCTTTCATGCCAATGGACCTCAAAAGAAGGCCGGGGTAGCGATTTAGATTTTAAACTAAAGACTGTAGTCAGAGATACAGAAGGACACTACATAATTCTTAAAGGGACTATCCACCAAGATTATCTAACAATTGTAAATATCTATGCCCCCAATATGGGAGCAGCCAATTACATAAGAAAACTGTTAATCAAGATAGTCATATTGATATGAATACATTAATAGTAGGAGATCTTAACACATCTCTCTCAGAAATAGATTATCAAAGCAGAAAATCAATAAAGAAACAAGAGCATTGAATGACACATTGGACCAGATGGACCTCATAGATATATACAGAACATTCCACCCTAAAACAACAGAATACTCATTCTTCTCAAGTGCACATGGAACCTTCTCAAGAATAGACTACATACTGGGTCACAAATCAGGACTCAACCGATACCAAAAGACTGAGATTATTCCCTGCATATTCTCAGATCACAATGCTTTGAAACAAGCTCAATCATAAGGAAAAGTTCAGAAGGAACTCAAACACGTGGAAGCTAATCTTGCTTAAGAATGCTAGGATCAACCAGAAGATCAAAGAAGAACTGAAACAATTCATGGAAACCAGTGAGAATGAAGACACTTTGGTCCAAAACCTATGGGATACAGCAAAGGTGGTCCTAAGGGAGAAATACATAGCTATCCAAGCCTCCCTCAAAAAAATTGAAAAATCCAGTACACAGCAGCTGTCTCTATACCTTAAAGAACTGGAGAATCAACAGCAAATCAAACCAACTCCATACATAAGAAGGGAAATAATCAAGATTAGAGCTGAGATCAATAAGGTAGAAACCAGAGATACAGCAGAACGTATCAATGAAACTAGAAGCTGGGTTTTTGAAAGAATCAATAATATTGATAAACCATTGGCCACACTAATCCAAAAGAAAAGAGAGAAAGCCCAAATTCATAAAATTATGAATGAAAAGAGAGAGATCACAACTAACACCAAGGAAGTAGAAACAATCATCAGAAATTTTTATCAACAGTTATATGCCAATAAGGTAAGCAACCTAGATGAAATGGATGCATTCCTGGAAAACTATAAACTCCCAAAATTGAACCAGGAAGAAATTGACAACCTGAATAGACCGATATCTAGTAACGAGATTGAAGCAGTGATCAAAGGGGACCTCCCAAAAAACAAGAGCCCAGGACCTGACGGAGTCCCTGGGGAATTCTACCAAACTTTCAAAGAAGAAATAACACCTATTCTCCTGAAGCTGTTTCAAAAAATTGAAGCAGAAGGAAAACTTCCAGACTCTTTCTATGAAACCAGCATTACCCTGATCCCCAAACCAGGCAAAGACCCTATCAAAAGGAGAATTTCAGACCAATATCACTGATGAATATGGATACTAAGATTCTCAACAAGATCCTAGCAAACAGGATCCAACAGCACCTTAAAAAGATTATCCACCATGACCAGGTGGGATTCATTCCCGGGCTACAAGGATGGTTCAACATTTGCAAATCAATCAATGTGATAGAACAAATTAATATGAGAAGAGAGAAGAACTACATGGTCCTCTCAATTGATGCAGAAAAAGCATTTGACAAAATCCAGAATCCGTTCCTGATTAAAACACTTCAAAGTATAGGGATAGAGGGAATATTCCTGAACTTCATAAAATCTATCTACAAAAGACCCACAGCAAATATCATCCTCAATGGGAAAAAGCTTGTAGCCTTCCCGTTGAGATCAGGAACATGACAAGGATACCCACTCTCACCACTTCTGTTCAATATAGTATTAGAAGTCCTAGCAACAGGAATCAGACAACAAAGAGAAATAAAAGGTATCTAAATCGGCAATGAAGAAGTCAAACTCTCTCTCTTCACAGATGACATGATACTTTATATGGAAAACCCAAAAGACTCCATCCCCAAACTACTAGAACTCATACAGCAATTCAGTAACGTGGCAGGATACAAAGTCAATGTACAGAAATCAGTGGCTTTCTTATACACTAACAATGAAAATACAGAAAGGGAAATTAGAGAATCGATTCCATTTACTATAACACCAAGAACCATAAGATACCTGGGAATAAACCTAACCAAAGAGGTAAAGGATCTGTATTCGAGGAACTACAGAACACTCATGAAAGAAATTGAAGAAGATACAAAAAGATGGATGACCATTCCATGCTCTTGGATTGGAAGAATAAACATTGTTAAAGTGTCTATACTGCCCAAGCAATCTATACTTTTAATGCCATTCCGATCAAAATTCCACCAGTATTTTTTAAAGAGCTGGAGCAAATAATCCTAAAATTTGTATGGAATCAGAAGAGACCCCAAATCGCTAAGGAAATGTTGAAAAACAAAAATAAAGCTGGGGGCATCACATTATCTGATTTCAAGCTTTACTTCCAAGCTGTGATCACCAAGACAGCATGGTACTGGCATAAAAACAGACACATAGACCAGTGGAACAGAGTAGAGAGCCCAGATATGGACCCTCAACTCTGTGGTCAAATAATCTTCGACACAACAGGAAAAAATACACGGTGGAAAAAAGACAGCCTCTTCAATAAATGGTGCTGGGAAAACTGGACAGCTATATATAGAAGAATGAAACTCGACCATTCTCTTACACCGTACACAAAGATAAACTCAAAATGGATAAAAGACCTCAACGTGAGACAGGAATCCATCAGAATCCTAGAGGAGAACATAGGCAGTAATCTCTTCGATATCAGCCAAAGCAACTTCTTTCAAGATATGTCTCCAAAGGCAAAGGAAACAAAAGCAAAAATAAACTTTTGGGACTTCATCAAAATCAAAAGCTTCTGCACAGCAAAGGAAACAGTCAAGAAAACAAAGAGGCAACCCATGGAATGGGAGAAGATATTTGCAAATGATGTTACAGACAAAAGGTTGATATCCAGGATCTATAAAGAACTCCTGAAACTCAACACACACAAAACAGACAATCATATCAAAAAATGGGCAGAAGATATGAACAGACACTTCTCCAATGAAGACATACAAATGGCTATCAGACACATGATAAAATGTTCATCATCATTAGCCATCAGGGAGATTCAAATTAAAACCACATTGAGATATCACCTTACACCAGTTAGAATGGCCAAAATTAGCAAGACAGGAAACAACATGTGTTGGAGGGGATGTGGAGAAAGGGGAACCCTCTTACACTGTTGGTGGGAATGCAAGTTGGTGCAGCCTCTTTGGAGAACAGTGTGGAGATTCCTCAAGAAATTAAAAACAGAGCTTCCCTATGACCCTGCAATTGCACTCTTAGGTATTTACACCAAAGATGCAGATGTAGTGAAAAGAAGGGCTGTCTGTACCCCAATGTTTATACCAGCAAAGGCCACGGTCGCCAAACTGTGGAAAGAACCAAGATGCCCTTCAACGGATGAATGGATAAGAAGCTGTGGTCCATATACACTATGGAGTATTATGCCTCCATCAGAAAGGATGAATACCCAACTTCTGTAGCAACATGGGGGGGAGTGGAAGAGATTATGCTGAGTGAAATAAGTCAAGCAGAGAGAGTCAATTATCATATGGTTTCACTTATTTGTGGAGCATAACAAATAGCATGGAGGACAAGGGGAGTTAGAGAGGAGAAGGGAGTTGGGGGAAATTGGAAGGGAAGGTGAACCATGAGAGACTATGGACTCTGAAAAACAATCTGAGGCATTTGAAGTGGCAGGGGGTGGGAGGTTGGGGAAACAAGGTGGTGGGTATTAGAGAGGGGATGGATTGCATGGAGCACTGGGTGTGGTACAAAAACAATGAATACTGTTATGCTGAAAAAAAAATTTTTGACCGTGAGAAGAAAATAAAGGATTTTTTTTTTTTTTTATAAATTAGGTACTATACTGGGCGCCTGGGTGGCTCAGTGGGTTAAGCCGCTGCCTTCGGCTCAGGTCATGATCTCAGAGTCCTGGGATCGAGTCCCGCATCGGGCTCTCTGCTCAGCAGAGAGCCTGCTTCCCTCTCTCTCTCTGCCTGCCTCTCCATCTACTTGTGATTTCTCTCTGTCAAATAAATAAAAAAATAAAATCTTTAAAAAAAAAATTAGGTACTATACCTAGTGTGTAAAGTCTTCCAACAAAGTAATAAGAAAAACACAAACAACCCATAGAAAAAAGTGTAAAACTTATAAGCAGATTGTTCAGAGAAGATGTGGAGATGGGAAACCTAATCGTAGTCAGGAAAATTCAAATTAATGCTGCAGTGCCCACTCTGCTTGACCAGTGACAATTGATCTTCGGTTTGATTGATAAACTCATGAGGGAAAGAATGGACTTTACTCAGCACCATTTCATTTCATTTAATGATGGGATAAATTAAAGGCAGCCACAAATCATGCATGACACCAATACAGTGGAGTCTTTTGACTATTAAGCACACCTTGTGAAGTCTCCAAGTCATTACACAGTCAGAACATGTGTGGTAACAATGAACAAAGCTGAGTTCTAGCCATGTGTGGTAACAATGAACAAAGCTGAGTTCTATCCATCAGCCCTGGATTCTCCACAGTTCCACATACCTTGCTAGTTGTAGCTCTGGTATAGCAGCTTCTCATCAATATCATTTACTTAATACTTGGAAAATCACTTTGATGATAATGTGCAGGTGCTTGGCCCAGCATATTATTTATTTATTAATAATGTTATTATTTATCTTGGATCTGCTATAGCTATAATTCCAGTTGTTAGTTTCACAAGGAAGATTTAACCAGCAATTAAATATATATATATATATATATTTAATTCATACTCTTTATACATATATACATTTAATTCATACTCTTTCCTATGATAAATATACATCTATCATAGGAAAGAGTATGAATGCATGTATACCAGATTGTTTCAGAAAAACTGGAAGAAGGAAGAAACAATTTTATTTTATAAGCTCTTACAATTTCCTTTAAATTGTTAAAGCAAACATGTATCACTTTGGGGCTTTATTTTAAAAAGTGGTTGGTTTCAGGAACTTTGTTAAGGAAATACAGTGTCAGTTAATGCTAAGTCTGACCCAAAGGTTAATGATCTGTGAAAGTGACCACAGGATGGCTCAGCAGAATCCCAGGTTTTCAGAGGATATTTGGTTCTTACTAAATGAAAGTCATTGGTACAATTATAGGGCTTCTCTGCCTTGCAAAATTATTTCTTCTATGGGTGTCCCACTTCGAACTGAATGAGATTTTGCAGTAACTGTCAGACTTCCCCTAGCCTCTAAACACTTGGATTAGCCTGAGGTTTTTTTGGTAGTAAAAATCTCTAACTTCAGGCTCCTGAGACTGAGAGAGATAATCAGTTATATAACGTCTCTTCACATGAAGTCAAAATTCCCCCAAGAATATGGTCAAGTTCACCTCGAAGGCTTCTCTGGTACAGCAATATTAACTGTCCAAATGTAGAATATGTTTCCAGGGGTCTCAGAATTGAGGTCCTCTGGCTGTGACCAGAATGTGATCTCTAACAGCAGATTGATTTTAGCCCAGTTCTTGATGGCATCAACCTCACCAAAGTTGACTGGTCATTTTGCTCACTTTGAGACCTTCACAGTCAGCTCTGAAAAGCTTTCAACAGACTGCATCTAGAATACTCACTAATGACTGCTGGCTTTTGCTGAGGACAAATGACATCCCCAGAATGTTCCAGAAGATGTGAGAGTCTTTATGCTCTTTATCTTGGATTCCAATGTTCTCAGTGGCCTTTAGGGCCTTGTTCTTCCTGGGGGTCTGCTTCATGAGAAAGTGAGGAAAAAGATTTCTGGGTGTTATCAGGGCATGGTGAGCTCAAGGAGCAACCTGGGCATCTTTGCTGGACCTGAAAATACTTTATGTGCCAGGATCTGGTTCCAGAGGACCATATACGACTGTGGGTTCAGGCGAGGACTTTAGACAGTTCTTGGCTAACCTGGATTCCACAGAGGGATCTAGGATAATGATTGGGTGTTCTCATACCTACTGTGAGCTACAGAAACAGTCCTAGGCTCCCTCAGGATTTACATGTTATCTAGAATTCCATAATCTTGGAGCTTTTCAGAGATGGTCTGACGAAGTTCCAAGTGGATACCCAGATTCTGGGACCTTTGGGGATACTACAGCCAAATTCTGCAGCCCTAGTTCTTTTAAGGCCAGAGAGGTCGGTCTTAGGTTTAGAGCGCTATAAATGAAAGCAGAGTGTTTTTAAGAACTCACTGGAATCTTCTTAAAAGAGAAGGAGGCTACTTATCTCAGCCATTTGATCTCTTGGGAGCCATTAAGCCAGGAGATTCCTGGTCTAGAAAAAGTATCTGTGTTCCCCACCCCCACTGTGGTAAGAAAAAAATCACTTAAACTCAGCCATATGGAATTAGGGTGACTAGTTGAAATTGTGTTCATGAGGTTCTGAAAAGCTAGCTTTGTAAAGCTAGACACTTCCTAGATTAGATCTGTTCTGGAAGCATTTAGGGGAAGACCCATGGGGAGGTTTGGAGGCCCTCCAGACACAGTGGGAAGAAAATAAGAAAATCCCCCATTTCCAGGGATGAGATTAGTCCTGGAATGCCTGCCATTCCATTACTGGCTCTCAGTAAAGAACAGCTTTTGCTGCTGGGCATTGCTGTCTTTCTTTGGCAAATTTTCACAGTGTTTGGCCTATTTAAAAGGACAATCCTAATACTTAGAAGATCCGTGGGTATTTAGGTAAATTATTTATGGCCTGAAATCTTGTACATTCACCCTTCAAAGGAGCAATGCAAAATGGATGAGGACTGAGTTCTGCCTCAATGCATAAACCATGCTCAGCATTCTTACAGAATGGTCTTCTCCATGTGGAGTCTTTGGCAACCTCTGTGGTTTTTAAACTTTTATGACCCAAGCATTCTCAAGGTGAAGCAGGTGTCCATGGAATTTTATTTTGGTTGTAACTTCTTTGTGGAGTGGTTGTTTGGTTCTCTTATTAGCATGTATCTGGGCTCATTTTTCACCATAACACTGGCTATTATGATTATTTTAAATTCTAAAATAATACAACAAAGAGGTGTTATTTTCATTTTGGTGGAAAATACATTTAGGCTATGAAAAACCGAATCATTCAGCTTAGATGACACGGTAGACAGCCAAATCTGTTTACAAGTTCAAATGTGACCTTAAATTGAATTCTTCAATTAGCTCTGATGTTCTGGAACTTTAGCATGTATCAGAATTACCTGGAGGATTTGTAAAAGGTAGATTTCTGGATGCCACCCCAAAAGTTTATGATTCAGTAAGGACCCCAAATTTGCTTTTCTAACAAGTTCTCAGATGATATTGATGTTCTTGGTCCAGGGATCATATTGTGAAAACTACTGCTTTAGACTATGCCAAGGTTTTGACAACTTTTGGAAGCTCATCTACTATAGTTATATGTTAGAAGTTTATATTGCTTTTTAGCTTGTAGAGTGTCATCAACATTTTTTGTATTGTTATATACATGTGAGTAATCTAAGGATGGTATTAGGTCGTTTTAGACATTTTCATTTTTAAGATTCTTTCAAAACAGAGACTTTAGCTCCAAAGGAATGCAGGTAACTCAATAATTTGGTTTTGTTTTCCTGTGGATACAGGACATCATCTTGCTTGGGTATGGCCGAAATAATTTATCCTCTGAAATCTCTGAACGGATCTGAAATAAAACAACATTATTTTCTTCTTTGAAAAGAATGAAGTATGACCTCTGTGTTTGAGAATAGTGAGGACCATATTTCCCAGCTTTCTGATATTTCTGACTGCTTATTCTGGACTCCTAGCTCAGTATCTGTGTGAGCAGGTCTAAGACCCCACCTCTGGAACATTCTTGTTTTTCATCTCTCAAGTTGGAGGGATGTTTCTGTGTGGATCAGATTAGATAAGATACGTGGCAAGGATCCATACATTTTTCTGTAACTGTGAAATGGCATTATTGTATTTTTAGAAGACTGAAATGAGCAGGAGTAAAACTACTTTACTAGGATAAATAATCTTCCTCTGGAAACATTGATACAATGAACTACTTGTTCTATTGGAATACTCACAGATGAGTGGGAAAGCTCTGCTAACATTCTTAACCCCTGTGGGCTACATGTGTTCCCCCATTTACGAGGTCTTGATGACACTTGATTGCTCTTAAGGGGTTATATGTAACTTCTGCTGGCAGCACTCAGTGGGATTTCAAAATGACCGTTCTTGTTAGAATCCTTAGAACAATTCTGTTAGGATTCACATATCAAAGGCTTCATTTGAGTGTGGCCATAAAATTACGTCTCAGGTATACCTTACTGGGTGGCCTATTAGTATTCTTTCTTTCTTTCTTTCTTTCTTTCTTTGAGACACTTAAGCACCATGCTGTTTTCTGAAACTAAAATATTTAACATTTAAAATAACATTACCTTTACCCTTAAGGTAACATTAAAATGGTGCTCAGTTTTCATTTAATTATTCACTAAATGAGAGTGTGAGTAGCTGAGAGAGATCAACATTTCTGGGGGGCCTTTTGAGAAGCATCAGAAATTGGCTGCTAATGGAGGAAATCCCTGAACTTAGAAACTCATTGTATATTCTGTATCTTTTTGCAGAAAATACTTAAATTACTCATAAAACTTTAATGAAGAAGGCAATTTTTGAAGCTGAAAAGCATAAAATAATGTTGAAGCTCTCCAAGCGAAGATAAAATTATTCCTCAATGCCCCCTTTCCTTTTTTTTTTTTTTTTTTTGGCCCAGTTTCTAGTGGAAAGCTCTTCTAAAATTGCTGCCCTTTCACTTCCTCTTTTCTGAGTGACTGATGTGTAGAGAGTTTTGTTTTTCCCTGATCACTCCTGAGAATATAGCTTTTGCTCACTGGATTGGGCACATGTTTGTGTCTGTACTATTTTCTTTCTCCAAAGGGCAGGACACTGTCATTGGATTTTTTTCACTTTCTCATCATACACATTCTGTGGTCATGTGGCAAAGTGTATACAGACTGACATTCAATTGGATATCCTTTATAGCCTTAGTCAGAATCCTGATGGGACATGGAAGCCATATTAGTCATTTAAAATAGAGTTGACTTGATTCGGGCTATCATTACATAGTCACTGAAGAGCTGAGAGAGCGTAAAGGGAGTACCGGTGACCTAGAATAGGAGTTACAGCAGGAGCCTGGGATGAAGAGGAAGCATAGAAGAAAAGGGACACAGTGTGTGTGTGGCTGGCTTGGGGAATGCAGTAGGAAGCTACCAGCTTGACCGGGTGTCATCACTGCTACAGCAGCTACTGAGGCTGGCTTGGAGGTGAGGCAGGCAGTTCACTCTCCACCTGCCACACTTCCAGTATCAATGAGTGCAGCCTATTGACCAAATTTCTCAGTCAGCCAGCTGGCATGGGAGTCTGGGAAAGATAGTTTGCGTATTTTGAATCCCAGTGTTTCAGAACAGAGTATAGAATCGATTTGGAGGTAGAAGCAAATGGATAACTAATCAGTATAATCACAATAAATTTTAATACAAAGAAAGTAATTTCTCAGTGTACTTACTCTTTACAGATGTACTACCATCACTGCAGGGGTCTGTAATTAAATATATAATAGAGTTTTATCAAAACATTTGAAATGACTAATTTTAAACTCTGTATGTTTTTCATTGTATAATTCAAGAGTCTATCTGTCTCTCTGTGTCTTTGGTAAGCACTATTTTAAATTACCATAGTATGACAAATACTTACACATACATATAGGCACATATAGGGTAATTTGGAAGGTGGGATTTTCACCTTCTGTCCTGCTTTTAGAATTTAGTTAATCTCTGCATAAGGGAGAACTGCACAGTCTCTAATAATCTAGGATACAAATAAAAATACAGTTAGGCAATTTAAGTAGAACCAAATATATAAGAATTATTTTTCTCTAAAGAAAAATTTGAGAACATAAAATAGAAATTTTAGAGAAGGACTTCAGTGCTCATCTAACCAGTGAAAATTACATTTCTTAAGTTGTTTCTACAGAATAATCAATTTTTCTCTCAAAGATTTTTGTGCTGGACTCAGCCATTAATGAAAAGGATCAAATAAACTTACTCTTGACACACGTGACTTAATTTACTCAGTTTTCTTGAACTGCATGCATTGGAATGGATGCATAAACGGTACTCAGAGAAGTGGGAATGGATGAAATCCACACATTAACTCAGCCCATTGAAAGATATAATTATATCTCTCCCAAGCTAAACAAAAACCAAATATACTTTGAGGTATACTCTACCTATATACTTAGGAGAAAGTACTGAGTTTCTTCAATGGAAGAAATGACTAAATTATTTATGACAGTGAGGCAGAAAGCATACCTAGTAGCACAAGTATTTATTGAGGATTTCTTTCTTTTTTTTAAATTTTTTATTTTTGATAAACATATATTTTTATCCCCAGGGGTACAGGTCTGTGAATCACCAGGTTTACACACTTCACAGCACTCACCAAAGCACATACCCTCCCCAATGTCCATAATCCCACCCCCTTCTCCCAAACCCCCTTCCCCCAGCAACCCTCAGTTTGTTTTGTGAGATTAAGAGTCACTTATGGTTTGTCTCCCTCCCAATCCCATCTTGTTTCATTGATTCTTCTCCTACCCACTTAAGCCCCCATGTTGCATCACCACTTCCTCATATCAGGGAGATCATATGATAGCTGTCTTTCTCTGCTTGACTTATTTCGCTAAACATGATATGCTCTAGTTCCATCCATGTTGTCGCAAATGGCAAGATTTCATTTCTTTTGATGGCTGCATAGTATTCCATTGTGTATATATACCACATCTTCTTGAACCATTCATCTGTTGATCTGTTGATGGACATCTAGGTTCTTTCCATAGTTTGGCTATTGTGGACACTGCTGCTATAAACATTCGGGTGCACGTGCCCCATTGGATCACTACGTTTGTATCTTTAGGGTAAATACCCAATAGTGCAATTGCTGGGTCATAGGGCAGTTCTATTTTCAACATTTTGAGGAACCTCCATGCTTGTTTTCCAGAGTGGCTGCACCAGCTTGCATTCCCACCAACAGTGTAGGAGGGTTCCCCTTTCTCCGCATCCTCGCCAGCATCTGTCATTTCCTGACTTGTTTATTTTAGCCATTCTGACTGGTGTGAGGTGATATCTCATTGTGGTTTTGATTTGTATTTCCCTGATGCCGAGTGATATGGAGCACTTTTACATGTGTCTGTTGGCCATCTGGATGTCTTCTTTGCAGAAATGTCTGTTCATGTCCTCTGCCCATTTCTTGATTGGATTATTTGTTCTTTGGGTGTTGAGTTTGCTAAGTTCTTTATAGATTCTGGACACCAGTCCATTAGCTGATATGTCATTTGCAAATATCTTCTCCCATTCTGTCAGTTGTATTTTGATTTTGTTAACTGTTCCCTTTGCTGTGCAAAAGCTTTTGATCTTGATGAAATCCCAATGGTTCATTTTTTCCCTTGCTTCCCTTGCCTTTTGCGTTGTTCCTAGGAAGATGTTGCTGCGGCTGACGTTGAAGAGGTTGCTGCCTGTGTTCTCCTCAAGGATTTTGATGGATTCCTTTCGCACATTGAGGTCCTTCATCCATTTTGAGTCTATTTTTGTGTGTGGTGTAAGGAAATGGTCCAATTTCATTTTTCTGCATGTGGCTGTCCAATTTTCCCAACACCATTTATTGAAGAGGCTGTCTTTTTTCCATTGGGCATTCTTTCCTGCTTTGTCAAAGATTAGTTGACCGTAGAGTTGAGGGTCTATTTCTGGGCTCTCTATTCTGTTCCATTGATCTAGGTGTCTGTTTTTGTGCCAGTACCATGCTGTCTTGATAATGACAGCTTTGTAATAGAGCTTGAAGTCCGGAATTGTGATGCCACCAACTTTGGCTTTCTTTTTCAATATCCCTTTGGCTATTCAAGGTCTTTTCTGGTTCCTCATAAATTTTAGAATTATTTGTTCCATTTCTTTGAAAAAGATGGATGGTACTTTGATAGGAATTGCATTAAATGTGTAGATTGCTTTAGGTAGCATAGACATTTTCACAATATTTATTCTTCCAATCCAGGAGCATGGAACATTTTTCCATTTCTTTGTGTCTTCCTCAATTTCTTTCATGAGTACTTTATAGTTTTCTGAGTATAGATTCTGTGCCTCTTTGGTTAGGTTTATTCCTAGGTATCTTATGGTTTTGGGTGCAATTGTAAATGGGATTGACTCCTTAATTTCTCTTTCTTCTGTCTTGCTGTTGGTGTAGAGAAATGAAACTGATTTCTGTGCATTGATTTTATATCCTGACACTTTAGTGAATTCCTGTATAAGTTCTAGCAGTTTTGGAGTGGAGTCTTCTGGATTTTCCACATATAGTATCATATCATCTGCAAAGAGTGATAATTTGACTTCTTCTTTGCCGATTTGGATGCCTTTAATTTCCTGTTGTTGTCTGATTGCTGAGGCTAGGACCTCTAGTACTATGTTGAATAGCAGTGGTGATAATCGACATCCCTGCCGTGTTCCTGACCTTAGCGGAAAAGCTTTCAGTTTTTCTCCATTGAGAATGATATTTGCGGTGGGTTTTTCATAGATGGCTTTGATGATATTGAGGTATGTGCCTTCTATCCCTCCACTTTGAAGAGTTTTGATCAGGAAGGGATGCTGTACTTTGTCAAATGCTTTTTCAGCATCTATTGAGAGTATCATATGGTTCTTGTTCTTTCTTTTATTGATGTGTTGTATCACATTGACTGATTTGCGGATGTTGAACCAACCTTGCAGCCCTGGAATAAATCCCACTTGGTCGTGGTGAATAATCTTTTTAAAGTACTGTTGAATCCTATTGGCTAGTATTTTGTTGAGTATTTTCGCATCTGTGTTCATCAAGGATATTGGTCTATAGCTCTCTTTTTTGTTGGGATCCTTGTCTGGTTTTGGGATCAAGGTGATACTGGCCTCATAAAATGAGTTTGGAAGTTGTCCTTCCATTTCTATTTTTTGGAACAGTTTCAGGAGAATAGGAATTAGTTCTTCTTTAAATGTTTGGTAGAATTCCCCCGGGAAGCTGTCTGGCGATGGGCTTTTGTTTGTTTGGAGATTTTTGATGACTGCTTCAATCTCGTTACTGGTTATGGGTCTGTTCAGGCTTTCTATTTCTTCCTGGTTCAGTTCTGGTAGTTTATATGTTTCGAGGAATGCATCCATTTCTTCCAGATTGTCAAATTTATTGCCGTAGAGTTGCTCATAGTATGTTCTTATAATAGTTTGTATTTCTTTGGTGTTAGTTGTGATCTCTCCTCTTTCATTCATGATTTTATTTATTTGGGTCCTTTCTCTTTTCTTTTTGTTAAGTCGGGCCAGGGGTTTATCAATTTTATTAATTCTTTCAAAGAACCAGCTCCTAGTTTTGTTGATTTGTTCTATTGTTTTTTTGATTTCTATTTCATTGATTTCTGCTCTAATCTTGATGATTTCTCTTCTCCTGCTGGGCTGAGGGTTTCTTTCTTGTTCTTTCTCCAGCTCCTTTAGGTGTAGGGTTAGGTTGTGTACCTGAGACCTTTCTTGTTTCTTGAGAAAGGGTTGTACCGCTATATATTTTCCTCTCAGGACTGCCTTTGTTGTGTCCCACAGATTTTGAACCGTTGTATTTTCATTATCATTTGTTTCCATGCTTTTTTTCAATTCTTCTTTAATTTCCCAGTTGACCCATTCATTCTTTAGAAGGATGCTGTTTAGTCTCCATGTATTTGGGTTCTTTTCAAACTTCCTTTTGTGGTTGAGTTCTAGCTTTAGAGCATTGTGGTCTGAAAATATGCAGGGAATGATGCCAATCCTTTGATACCGGTTGAGTCCTGATTTAGGACCGAGGATGTGATCTATTCTGGAGAATGTTCCATGTGCACTAGAGAAGAATGTGTATTCTGTTGCTTTGGGATGAACTGTGCTAAATATATCTGTGATGTCCATCTGGTCCAGTGTGTCGTTTAAGGCCTTTATTTCCTTGCTGATCTTTTGCTTGGATGATCTGTCCATTTCAGTGAGGGGAGTGTTAAAGTCCCCTACTATTATTGTATTATTGTTGATGTGTTTCTTTGATTTTGTTACTAATTGGTTTATATAGCTGGCTGCTCCCACGTTGGGGGCATAGATATTTAAAATTGTTAAATCTTCTTGTTGGACAGACCCTTTGAGTATGATATAGTGTCCTTCCTCATCTCTTATTATAGTCTTTGGCTTAAAATCTAATTGATCTGATATAAGGATTGCCACTCCTGCTTTCTTCTGATGTCCATTAGCATGGTAAATTCTTTTCCACCCCCTCACTTTAAATCTGGAGGTGTCTTCGGGCTTAAAATGAGTTTCTTGGAGGCAACATATAGTTGGGTTTTATTTTTTTATCCATTCTCATAGCCTCTGTCTTTTGACAGGGGCATTTAGCCCTTAACATTCAGGGTAACTATTGAGAGATATGAATTTAGGGCCATTGTATTGCCTGTAAGGTGACTGTTACTGTATATGGTCTCTGCTCCTTTCTTATATACCACTTGTAGGCTCTCTCTTTGCTTAGAGGACGACTTTCAAGATTTCCTGTAGAGCTGGTTTGGTGTTTGCAAATTCTTTCAGTTTTTGTTTGTCCTGGAAGCTTTTAATCTCTCCTTCTATTTTCAATGATAGCTTAGCTGGATATAGTTTTCTTGGCTGCATGTTTTTCTCGTTTAGTGCTCTGAAAATATCATGCCAGCTCTTTCTGGCCTGCCAGGTCTCTGTGGATAAGTCAGCTGCCAATCTAATATGTTTACCATTGTATGTTACAGACTTCTTTTCCCGGGCTGCTTTCAGGATTTTCTCTTTGTCACTGAGACTTGTAAATTTTACTATTAGGTGACCTGGTGTGGGCCTATTCTTATTGATTTTGAGGGGCGTTCTCTGAACCTCCTGAATTTTGATGCTTGTTCCCTTTGCCATATTGGGGAAATTTTCCCCAATAATTCTCTCCAGTATACCTTCCGCTCCCCTCTCTCTTTCTTCTTCTTCTGGAATCCCAATTATTCTAATGTTGTTTCGTCTTATGGTGTCACTTATCTCTCGAATTCTCCCCTCGTGGTCCAATAGCTGTTTGTCCCTCTTTTGCTCAGCTTCTTTATTCTCTGTCATTTGGTCTTCTAGATCACTAATTCTTTCTTCTGCCTCATTTATCCTAGCAGTGAGAGCCTCCATTTTTGATTGCACCTCATTAATAGCTTTTTTGATTTCAACTTGGTTAGATTTTAGTTCTTTTATTTCTCCAGAAAGGGCTTTTATATCTCTTGAGAGGGTTTCTCTAATATCTTCCATGCCTTTTTCGAGCCCGGCTAGAACCTTGAGAATTGTCATTCTGAACTCTAGATCTGATATATTACCAATGTCTGTATTGATTAGGTCCCTAGCCTTCGGTACTGCCTCTTGTTCTTTTTTTTGTGTTGAATTTTTCCTTCTTGTCATTTTGTCCAGATAAGAGTATATGAAGGAGCAAGTAAAATACTAAAAGGGTGGCAACAACCCCAGGAATATATGCTTTAACCAAATTAGAAGAGATCCCAAATCGTGAGGGGTGAGAAAGGGGATAAAAAGAGTTTCAAAAAGGAAGAAAGAAAGAAAAAAAGAAAAAAAAAAAAGAAAAGAATTAAAAAAAGAAAACTCATAAGAAAATTATAAAAATGAAAAAATATATATATTAGATAAACTAGTTAAAAAACGTTAAAAAAGAAAAAGGTAAAAGTTAAAAAAAAATTTTTACCAGAAGGCGAGAAAAAAAAACAAAAAATGAAAAAGAAAAAAATTAAATTAACTGCAAGACTAAAAAACATCACAGGGAAAAAGCCACGAGTTCCGTGCTTGGCTTTCTCCTTCTCTGGAATTCTGCTGCTCTCCTTGGTAGGTGAACTTGGTCTCGGCTGGATTTCTTGTTGATCTTCTGGGGCCTGTTGTAGTGATACTCAAGTGTCTTTGCCCCAGGCAGAATTACACCGCCCTTACCCAGGGCCGGGGTGAGTAATCCGTTCGGGTTTGCTTTCAGGAGCTTTTGTTCCCTGATCTCTTTCCATAGAGTTCCGGAGGACGGGAATACAAATGGCGGCCTCCTGGTGTCCGGCCTGGAGGAGCGAGAGCCCAGGGCCCCACCTCTCAGTGCACCCTCAGAGAACAGTGCCCAGTTACTCCCGTCTGCCTGACCTCCGGCCGCGCTTCGAGCTCACCGAGCCTGCGACCAGTTCAAGGTAACCCCGAGCTGTGAGCGTACTGTCAGCTCTGTCTCTGTAGCCGGCTTTCCGGTTCCAATACCCGCAAGGTCTGCGACACTCAGACTCCCTGGATCCTTCTGTGACCCTGCGGGACCTGAGGCCACGCTGACCCCGCATAGGCTTCGCCCCGGGTAGCCTCTGGAGCGATGTCCCTCAGTGGAACAGACTTTTAAAAGTCCTGATTTTGTGCTCCGCTGCTCCGCCACTTGCCGGGAGCCGGCCCATCCCCCCAGGGTATTATCTTCCCGTCGCTTTGGATTCACTTCTCTGCTGGTTCTACCTTTCAGAAAGTGGTTGTTTTTCTGTTTCCAGAATTGCTGTTGTTCTTCTCTTCAATCTGCCGATGGATTTTCAGGTGTTTGCAATCTTTAGATAAGCTATCTAGCTGATCTCCGGCTAGCTGAAGTAGTCTCAGCCTGCTACTTCTCTGCCATCTTGACTCCTCCTCTTATTGAGGATTTCTAAAATGGAATATAACTACAGCCTCGCCTTCATGTAAAAGAGCTGAAAGAAAGCCCAGAGCTGGAAAGCAGGTTTAAGACTTAAGTTTCTCCTTTGTAAAATAAACACAGGAAAACAAATGGTGTTTTCTAGCTCACATGTTCTGGTGTTGCTTTTCTTACTGAAAATAACAGACACTGCTTTCAAAGGAGAAAATGTATTTGTTTTCAGTTCAGTGCCCCTTCATTTAGCACTCAGATCCCCGATGAACACTTAAGCACAATCTAAGATCTAGTTAGGTGGCAGCATCTGTACCTCCCAAACGAGTATGTGTGTGTGTGTGTGTGTGTTTGCTCCTACATTTCTGTCTCTCTTTTTTAATTTTTAATTTTTTATTAACATATAGTATATTATTTGCCCCAGGGGTACAGGTTTGTGAATCACCAGGTTTACACACTTCCCAGCACTCACTATAACACAAACCCTTTGCAATGTCCATATCCCAACCACCCTCTTCATACCTCCCCCTCTCTGGCAACCCTCAGTTTGTTTTGTGAGATCAAGAATCGATTATGGTTTGTCTCTTTCCTGATCCCATCTTGTTTCATTTTTTCCTTCCCTACCCCTGAAACCCCCCATGTTGCCTCTCAAATTCCTCATATCAGGGAGATAATATGATAATTGTTTTTCTCAGATTGACTTATTTCACTCAGCAATATACCCTCTGGTTCCAACCATATTGTTGCAAATGGCAAGATTTCATTTCTTTTTATGGCTGCATAGTATTTCATTATATATATATAATGAAATATATCTTCATCCATTTATCTGTTAATGGACATCTAGGGTCTTTCCATAGTTTGGCTATTGTGGACATTGCTGCTATAAGCATTTGGGTGCACATGCCCCTTCAGATCACACATTTGTATCTTTAGGGTAAATACCTAGTAGTGCAATTGCTGGGTCATAGGGCAGTTCTATTTTCAACATTTTGAGGAACCTCCATGCTGTTTTCCAGCGTGGCTGCACCAGCTTGCATTCCCACCAACAGTGTAGGAGGGTTCCCCTTTCTCCACATCCTAGCCAGCATCTGTCATTTCCTGACTTGTTAATTTTTAGCCATTCTGACTGGTGTGAGGTGGTATCTTATTGTGGTTTTGATTTGTATTTCCCTGATGCCGAATGATGTGGAGCAATTTTTCATGTGTCTGTTGGCCATTTGGATGTCTTTTTTGCAGAAATGTCTGTTCATGTTCTCTGCCCATTTCTTGATTGGATTCTTTGTTCTTTGGGGGTTGAGTTTGATAAGTTCTTTATACATTTTTGATACTAGCCCTTTATCTGATATGTCGTTTGCAAATATCTTCTCCCATTCTGTCAGTTGTCTTTTGGTTTTGTTTACCATTTCCTTTGCTGTGCAAAAAATTTGATCTTGATAAAGTCCTAATAGTTCATTTTTGCCCTTGCTTCCCTTCCCTTTGGCGATGTTTCTAGGAGGAATTTGCTGGAGCTGAGGTCGAAGTGGTTGCTGCCTGTGTTCTCCTCAAGGATTTTGATGGATTCCTGTCTCACTTTGAGTTCTTTCATCCATTTTGAATCTATTTTTCTGTGTGGTGTAAGGAAATGGTCCAGTTCTATTCTCTGCATGTGGCTGTCTAATTTTCCTAATACAATTTGTTGAAAAGACTATTTTTTTTCCATTGGACATTATTACCTGCTTTGTCAAAGATTAGTTGACCATAGAGCTAAAGGTCTATTTCTGGGTTCTCTATTCTATTCCATCAATCCATGTGTCTGTTTTTCTGCCAACACCATCTTGTCTTGATGATAACAGCTTTGTAATAGAGCTTGAAGTCTGGAATTGTGATGCCATGAACTTTGGCTTTCTTTTTCAATGTTCCTCTGGCTTTTGGGGGTCTTTTCTGGTTCCGTATAAATTTTAGGATTATTTGTTCCATTTCTTTGAAAAAAATTGATGGTATTTTGATAGGGATTGCATTAAATGTGTAGATTGCCTTAGGTAGCATAGACATTTGCACAATATTTGTTCTTCCAATCCATGAGCATGGAACTGTTTTCCATTTCTTTGTGTCGTCTTCAATTTCTTTCATGAGTACTTTATAGTTCTATTAGTACAGATTCTCTGCCTCTTTGGTTAGGTTTATTCCTAGATATCTTATGGTTTTGGGTGCAATTGTAAATGGGATTGACTCCTTTATTTCCCTTCCTTCTGTCTTGTTGTTGGTGTAGAGAAATGCAACTGATTTCTGTGCATTGATTTTATATCCTGACACTTTACTGAATTCCTGTACAAGTTCCAGCATATTTGAAGTGGAATCTTTTGGGTTTCCCACATATAGTATCATATCATCTGCTAAGAGTGATATGATAGTTTGACTTCTTCTTTGCCAATTTAGATGACTTTAATTTCTTTTGTTGTCTGATTGCTGAGGCTAGGACTTCTAGTACTATGTTGAATAGCACTGGTGATAGTGGATGTCCCTGCTGTGTTCCTGATCTTAGCGGAAAAGCTCTCAGTTTTTCTCCATTGATAATGATATTCACTGTGGGGTTTTCATAGATGGTTTTGAGGATATTGAGGTATGTATCTTCTATCCCTACACTTTAAAGAGTTTTGATCAAGAAAGGATGCTGTACTTTGTCAAATGCTTTTTCAGCAACTATTGAGAGTATCATATGATTCTTATTCTTTCTTTTATTAATGTATTGTATCACATTGTTTTTGTGGATGTTGAAGCAGACTTGCAGCCCTGAAATAAATCCCACTTGGTCGTGGTGAATAATCCTTTTAATGTACTGTTGGATCCTACTGGCTAGCATTTTGGTGAGAGTTTTTGCATCTGTGTTCATGAAGGATATTGATCAGTAATTCTCTTTTTTAGTATGATCTTTGTCTTGTTTTAAGATCAAGGTAATGTTGGCCTCATAAAATGAGTTTGGAAATTTTCCTTCCATTTCTATTTTTTGGAACAGTTTCAGGAGAGTAAGAATTAATTCTTCTTTAAATCTTTGGTAGAATTCCTCTGGGAAGCCGTCTGGCCCTGGGCTCTTGTTTGTTGTGAGATTTTTGATGACTGCTTCAATCTCCTTACTGGCTATGTGTCTGTTCAGGTTTTCTATTTCTTTCTGGTTCAGTTCGGGTAGTTTATATGTCTCTAGAAATGCATCCAGTTCCTCCAGATTGTCAAATTTGTTGGCATGTAGTCGCTCATAATTTGTTTTTATAATTGTATTTCTTTGGTGTTGGTTGCGATCTTTCCTCTTTCATTAATGATTTCATTTATTTGGGAACTCTCTCTTTTCTTTTTGATAAGTCTGGCCAGGGGTTTATCAATCTTATTAATTCTTTCAAAGAACCAGCTCCTGGTTTCATTGATTTGTTCTGTTGTTTTTTTTGGTTTCTATTTCATTGATTTCTTCTCTTATCTTTATTATTTCTCTTCTCCTGCTGGGTTTAGGTTTTCTTTGCTGTTTTTTCTCCAGTTCCTTCAGGTGTAGGGTTAGGTTGTATATTTGAGACCTTGCTTGTTTCTTGAGAAAGGTTTGTATTGCTATATACTTTCCTCTCAGGACTGCCTTTGCTGTGTCCCACAGATTTTGAACCATTGCGTTTTCTTTTTTTTTTTTTTAAAGATTTTATTTATTTATTTGACAGAGAGAGATCACAATTAGTCGGAGAGGGAGGCAGAGAGAGAGAGAGGGAAGCAGGCTCCCTGCTGAGCAGAGAGCCCGATGCGGGACTCGATCCCAGGACCCTGAGATCATGACCTGAGCCGAAGGCAGCGGCTTAACCACTGAGCCACCCAGGCGCCCCCATTGCGTTTTCATTATCATTTATTTCCATGATTTTTTTTCAATTCTTTAATTTCCTGGTTGACCCATTCATTTTTTAGTAGGATGCTCTTTAGCCTCCATGTATTTGGGTTCTTTCCAAATTTCCTCTTGTGATTGAGTTTTAGCTTCAGAGCATTATGGTCTGAAAATATTAAGGGAATGATCCCAATCTTTTGGTATCTGTTAAGACCTGATTTGTGACCTAGGTTGTAGTCTATTCTGGAGAATGTTCCATGTGCATTGGAGAAAGATGTGTATTCTGTTGCTCTGGGGTGGGAAGTTCTGAATATATCTGTGATGTCCATCTGGTCTAGTGTGTCATTTAAGGCCCTTATTTCCTTGTTATCTTTTGCTTGGATGATCTGTCCATTTCAGTGATGAGGGTGTTAAAGTCCTCTACTATTATTGTAGTATTATTGATGTGTTTCTTTGATTTTGTTATTAATAGGTTTATATAGTTGGCTGCTCCCATGTTAGGGACATAGACATTTAAGATTTTTAGATCTTCTTGTTGGATAGATGCTTTGAGTGTGATATAGTGTCCTTTCTCATTTCTTATTACAGTCTTTGGCTTAAAATCTAATGTATCTCATTTAACATTTGCCACCCCAGCTTTCTTTTGATGTCCATTAGCATGGTAAACTGTTTTCCACCCTCTCACTTTAAATCTGGAAGTGTCTTTAGGTCTAAAATGAGTTCTTTATAGACAGCATATTGATTTTTTAAAAATTCATTCTGATACCCTGTGTCTTTTGATTGGGGCATTTAGCCTATTTACATTCAGGGTAACTATTGAGAGATATGAATTTAGTGCCATTGTATTGCCTGGAGGGTGACTGTTGCTGTGTATTGTCTCTGTTCCTTTCTGGTCTACTACTTTTAGGCTCTCTCTTTGCTTATAGGACCCCTTTCAATATTTCCTGTAAGGCTGGTTTGGTGTTTACAAATTCTTTTAGTTTTTGTTTGTCCTGGAAGCTTTTTATCTCTCCTTCTGTTTTCAGTGATAGCCTACCTGGATATAGTATTCTTGGCCGCATGTTTTTCTCATTTAGTGCTCTAAATATATCATGCCAGTTCTTTCTGGCCTTCCAGGTCTCTGTGGGTAAGTCTGCTGCCAGTCTAAGAGTTTTACAATTGTATGTTACAGACTTCTTGTCTCGGGCTGCTTTAAGAATTTTTTCTTTGTCACTAAGACTTCTAAGTTTTACTATTAGATCATGGGCTGTGGACCTATTCTTACTGATTTTGAGAGGGATTCTCTGCACCTCCTGGATTTTGATGCTTGTTCCCTTTGCCATAATAGGGAGATTCTCTACTATAATTTTCTCCAATATACATTCTACCCCCCTCTCTCTTTCTTCTTCTGAATCCCAATTATTCTAATATTGTTTTGTTTTATGGTATCACTTAGCTCTTGAATTCTCCCTTCGTGGTCAGGTAGTTGTTTATCTCTCTTTTGTTCAGTTTCTCTATTCTTTGTCATTTGGTCTTCTATATCACTAATTCTCTCTTCTGCTTCATTTATCCTAGCAGTAAGAGCCTCTATTTTTTTTATTGCACCTCATTAATAGCTTTTTAAATTTCAATTTGGTTAGATTTTAGTTCTTTTATTTCTCCAGAAAGGGCTTTTATTTCTCCAGACAGGGTTTCTCTAATATCTTCCATGCTAGTGCAGATAGCACCTTGAGAATCATCATTATGAACTCTAGATCTGACATATTACCAATGTCTGTTTTGATTAGGTACCTGCCCTTTGGTATGGCCTCTTGTTCTTTCTTTTGTGGTCTGTTTATCTGCCTTGTCATTTTATCCAGATAAGAATATATGAATGAGAGAATAAAATACTAAAAAAGGTGGCAAAGACCCCAGAGAAATGTGTGCTAAACAAATCAGAAGAGACCCCAAATCATGGGGAAAAGAAAGGGGGTAAAAATTTCAAGTAAAAAATTAAAATTAAAAAAATATATATATATATGTGTGTGTATATATATATATATATATATATATGTATTAGAATGGTGAATAGAACAGAGCCACCCACTTGATTTTGGTTATATTTCTGTCTCTGAGAAAAAACTACCTCCCACAAGTTTGAAAACTTATGCATATATACAGAAATAAGAGTAAGCATGATGAAGGAATGTGATATGACTATAAAGATGAAAATTTTTAAGAAATCTAAAAAAGGAGTTGATAAGATAAGTTGGTTGGGTAAGAAAGAAAAAGAAAGTGGAGAGAATTGCTCACCTGGAGACTAGAACAAAGCCCTGTGCTAGATTTGGGGTATATTTTGATCTATTAGAATAAGTTGTATCCCAAAATTTTTTAGAAGAAAAAACCCTATGTGTATGCAAAATATAAAGTTAGATACAATGAAAGATAAAATATGACTATAATAATGAATGTTCAAAAAGATTTTTTAAAGAAATGTATTATTAAGATAAACCATTTGTAAAACTAACAGAGTAAAGTGTAAAAGTTAAAAAAAAATTTATTAACTTTGCAAGTCTAAAGAATCATGGGTAGAAAGCCTTGAATTCCATGTTTTGCTTTCCCCTCCTCTGGAATTCTGCTGTTCTTCTTGATCAGTAAGCTTGGTCTTAGCTGAATGTTCTTGCTTTTCTTCTGGGGGAGAGGCCTGTTGTAATTATTATCAACTGTGTTTGCCCCAGGCAGAATTGCACCGCCCTTGCCAGAGGCCGGGCTAATAATCTGTTCAGGTTCACTCCTCAGAGCTCTGTTCCCTGAATGCTTTCTGTAGAGCTCTGGAGGACAGGAATGAAAATAGCAGCCTCCCATCTTCAGCTGAGAGGAGCCAAGAGCTCGGGGCCCCACTCCTCAGTGCACCCTCAGAGAAAAGCTCTCAATCACTCCTGTCACCCTGGCCTCTGGCTGCTCCAAGCTCACCCGGTCTATGACTGAGTGTTTCTGTCTCTGGTACACAGTCCCATCTGGAGTCTCCAAATCCAGCAGATTCCTGCCTCCAGAGAAGGAAGGTGAGTCTTCCCAGATCTGCCACTTGTGGGGTCCCTGCTCAGAGAGCAGTGGTCCAACTGTGCCATGGATCACAGTTTAAGGTAACCCTGAGCTGAGAGCTCACTCCTTGGCTCTGTCTCTATAGCTGTCTTCCCCCCTCTAATGAGTGAGCTCTGTTACACTCAGACACCCCTGATCTTTCTGTGACCCCACGGGATCTGAGACCACTCTGTCCCTATGAGGGCTCCACCCCTGCTTAGCCTCTGGAGCAATGTCCCTCAATAGAGCAGACTTTTAAAAGTTCTGATTTTGTGTTCCATTGCTCTGCCGCTTGCTGGGAGCTGGCCCCTCCCCCTGCGGTCTATCTTCTCATTGCTTCAGATTCACTTCTCCGCAGGTACTACCTTTCAGAAAGTGATTGATTTCTGTTTCAAGAATTGCTGCTCTTCTTCTCTTTGATCTCCTGTTGGACTTGTAGGTGTTTGGAATGATTTGATAACTATCTAAATGAATTCCTGTGACCTGATGTCATCTTAACCTGCTACTCCCTCTACCATCTTGATTCCTCTCCTCCTACCTTTCTCTTAACAGGAAATGCCCTCTCCTCTTTTCCCTTCCTATCAAACAAAATTAAACCTATCTTTCAAGACCCAGTATAGATTTTGTGAGGACCCTCCAAGATTTTTTTAAATGTATTCAGTTTTTAAAAATTTATTCAGTTGCTTTTTCTTATCCCTGAACATTTTGTCCTTCTATTTTTTGTCTCCTACACAAATAGTTTCTTTTTCATTTGAGGATTCTATAGTGGACTGCAGTAGATGAAAACGTTACATTCTTTTCCCCAGAAAATCATGCATATTTGCATACAAGGAATTTTACCTAGAATTTGCTAAGAGCTAAAGGTTATTAAAAGTAGATTGTTTTAGATATCTAGCACACCATTTCTTTTCTTGAAAATGACATGCCTGATCTCCCCTCCCCCACTTTCCTTCTTTTCTTCTTTCTACCCTCCCTTTCTTCATCTCTTCAACTTATTTATCCTTTAATAATAGTTTCTATTTTTTATTTAGGGAATTAAAAGTTTGGGTACTCTTCTTAAGATGGAAGCATATCTTTACAAGGCAGATAAAATTGAAACCCTAAACTGGAGGACCCTGGATGATGCAGTCATTTGAGCATCAAACTCTTGGTTTCAGCTCAGGTCTTGATCTCAGGGTCTTGAGATGGAGCCCCGCATCCCTCCATCCAAACAGCTAAGACCTCAGTGAAGAGTCTTGTAAAGTTTCTGTTTCCCTCTCCCTCTGCCTCTCTACATGTGCTCTCTTTCTCACACACACATAAATAACCTTCCAAAGCCTAAACTGATAGAGTTACTCTGAATAATTTTGTTGAAGAAAAAAAAATACATTACTGTCTTTTTAATATTGTGTGCTTAACAACATTGCAGAATTAAGTAGTGGAAAGAACACTGGACTTGGTGCCCAAACTCACGGGATCAGTGTTAGGACCTCCCATTTAGTTTGTATGTGAATTTTCAAATTAATGTGATATTGCTTACTCTAATACAGCTCTAAAATTTAAAAAAAAATCTTAAAAAGGCCTATATAGAGGTCAATGAAACATATATGGGAGCATTTTATGAACCATACATAGAAGTAGTTAAACTGTAGAAGTTGTTTTTATTATCATGAATAAATAAGAATTCTTAGAACCCAAAATCATATTTAAACATGAATATCAGATTTCTCCTGGAGTATGAAACATTTCTGATAATTAAAGAAGAACAGTTAGTGACCTAAGTCAGGGAACTTAATCTAATATATTTCACATATTGCTCATTGTATATTGTCTCATTTTTTATAAAGAGTGAGCTTCACAGGCATTGAATTGATAGTTATGAAAAGAAACTACAATGCAGTAAAGTGTAGTAGGGGTCAGTAGTCTTACTGTAGATACATTCATGTCATCTTCTTCCTGTCTCTTGGTCTAGCTTTTGTGTGTCAGATGGGTGGTGTCACCAGGTTGTTGGGAGTGAGCCCTCATAATGGCAAGGTTAGACATGGAAGGGGAGCCTTTGCTTTTCTGGGTACTTTTTCTTGTTACCTGGTGGTTTAGTTCTCCTCAGAATGGTTAAGCCATTGCTGACATTACCTAACTGTAGATTTCTATTTTATTAAGGGCCCCTGATGGTTTAATGGCACATAAGTTGTATTCCCTGGGATTCTACTTGACAGGAGTTTAAGGCTGGAAGCAGATGAAGTGTAAACTGCCCCTATGGTACCCATTAAACTAACATAAAAAAGTCTTATCATGAATGGGTACCACATAGAATCCCTATTTTTATTTTGTCTTATAAGTCTAAGTGAGGCTTTAAAATTACAGAAAAAATCCTAGAGGCGACAATATATTAAGTTAAACTTATTTCCAATAAAGTAGCGAGATGGATTTAATTCTTAAAATTTTAGTATCTTATGACTTTTCCATTTACATGCAAGGTATTTTTCACAGAGTTCCAATATTTTAATATTCTTTGAAACCTCAAAGATGCATTTGGTTAATAATGTCCTTAAAGACATATATGTAGAATATATGTTTACACATTATACGTTTATAAGAATATTATTAAAAAAGGAATTATGATCTCAAAAATGTTCATTGAATACTGTTTACTTACGTATGAATTTTTTATCTGCATGTTCCACTTTCATGTACCTTATTATAATAACTGTCTTCCTGGTTCATAAAGCATTTTAATAATTTTGTCAGAGCTTCCAAAAATAATATTTTGCATTTCTACAGAATAAGAAACTTTTCTGCATGTGTGTTTGTGTATGGGAACACATAAAATTATGGGCAAAAATGTTAATGTCTATAGTGGGAAGGACCAGACTACAAATTCCCAATTTAATTTTCATTTATACATCTATCAGTACATCCATAAGAAGTAAAATATTTGTACAGTTTGGTAAATCATATGTATTTATCACATGACTAATGACAAAGGAATATAGTAAGTAGAGCTTATATTCATTTTTTCACCATTGATGGAGTATACAGTATGTGTCAGTCATTGAGAAAAAATGGGAATATAAAGAAGATAGGATCCATGTCATCAAGGTACACTGAATCCACTTGCCCAGAGAGTGCACTGGTAAATACATACATACACTCTCATAAAACAGTAAGATGATCTTATAGCTAAGATTAGTTCAATGAGCTATGAGAATATACAACAGGAGAATTTCCCCTGTCTCTTAGGAGAGGACAAAGCTTCCTGGGTGCTGCTGAATCTGAGTCATGCGAGAAGGATGTGCAGAGGTGCAAATGTTTGAAAGAGCATGGTTTTTCAGGGATTCATTCAGAGCATTTATTTCAATATGATTGAAATGTCAGTATTTGGTATATATATACATTTCAGTAGGATAAAATGTAGGCTGCAAGGCAAATGTGGTAAAAGACAAGAATTCAGAGATTGGCAGTGCCAGACTGTGGAGGACCATGCCTAGGAGTTGATATTTTATTTTGTAGACTGTAGGAAGCCTATGAGCTGTTTTAAGCACTAGTGGAAATGAGAAATAGCTTGATCAGCTCTGCATTTCAGAAAGATCATTCTGGTAGTGTTATGGTAGAAATAGTAAAGGTAAGTATAAACTGTAGGCAGGGAGAAGAGCTGGGCAGGGGATGTAAATGGCAAGGTTCTGAAGCTTCAGGACCTGTGCAGGGGAATCGCGTCTGAGAGAACTCTGGGACCTTTTGTGGAGAGACTCCACAGGACTTGGTGACCAATCATATGTGAGGAGTAGGGAAGTGGGAAGTATCGAGCATACTTCTTGTGATTTGATTTGGATTAGGTGAGGTGTTGGTTCTATTGGCTAAAAAGGGAGGAGGTTTGGAGAGATGGTACAAAGTATTGAGTGATCCTGTGCGGCCTAACGTGGTCCCTGAATAAGTAGATCAAGAAGTTATGAAGGGCATTTGGTGGGGCTAGGTACCTTGGAGAGACATCTAGGTTAGCAGAATAGTTCTGTGTTTTGTCAGGACAGTGGTAACTAAAATCAAAAGAGTAGATGCGGCCACCCAGGAGGATCAAATACTGTAAGAGGAAAAGAGGAACAAAGGTGGAACTCCGAGAAACGCTGTCTTTTAAGGGGTAGCTGAGAGAAGTCAAATCCTGGCAGGAGGTTAAGAAGTGGCCACGGATGTAGATGGAAAAATAGGCAAGAATTGTATCATGGGAAACTTCCAGGAGACAATTTCTTTCTTTCTTTTTTTTTGTTTTTGTTTTTTTAAGATTTTATTTATTTATTTGACAGAGAGAGATGACAAGCAGGCAGAGAGGCAGGCAGAGAGAGAGGAGGAAGCGGGCTCCCTGCTGAGCAGAGAGCCTGATTTGGGGCTCGATCCCAGGACCCTGGGATCATGACCTGAGCCGAAGACAGTGGCTTAACCCACTGAGCCACCCAGGCGTCCCCAGGAGACAATTTCAAGAGAAGTTTGGTCCAGACTTCTTTATACCTCAGAGAAATAAAGTAAGATCAAGGCTGAAATATATTCCTTTTATTAGGAATGATGAGGTAACTGATCACCCTTGTGAGAAAAATTTCCCTGGAGAGTTAGGGACAGGCTCATATAGCAGTGGGGTAAGGGCAGAATGGGAAGGAGAAAATGTCAGCTACTTCTAATGAAGTTGGTTACAGAGAAAATCAGGGGGATTTAAAAAACAAAACAAAACAAAACAAAACCCTAAAAATTAGAACATTTGTTTTCTAATAATAAGAGAAAGACTGAAAGATTTATGTGTGAAGAGAAAGGAAGCAGTTCTGCTGTTAAGGATGCAGAAAAGAAAATGATGTGAGGTTTCTAAGGAAGAAGAGTAAGATTTAAGGCACAGTTTGAAGGATTATGTTTAGACTTGATATAAGATAAACACTCTTGTGAGACTGAAGTGAGATGATAAGAGTGAGTTGGAATCAGTTGTTTATAGATGGACAGGGATGGGCTCAAAGCAGGAAATTGGATCATGACCTATACCTTGCCAAGTAAGAGACATTTCTTTTGTGAATTAAAAAAAAAATGATAAAATGCCAATATTTCTGAAGATTTTCAAACTGTAATTTATTTTCCTGTGAATTCCAATGTGAATTTCTTCACAAAATTGAAATGGTATACTAAGATATAAAATGATTTCTACAGGGGTGCTGAGGTGGCTCAGTCAGTGAAGCATCTTGACTTCAGCTCAGGTCACGATCTCTGGGTCCTGGCATCAAGCCCCAACTGTTGGCTCCCAGCTCAGCAGGGAGTCTGCTTCTCCCTCTTCTTCTGCCTCCCCCTCCACCCCACACTCAGGTTCTCTCCTCTCAAATAAATAAATACATAAATAAATGACATTAAATAAAGAAAGAAATATAATGATTTGTCCTATCAAAAGTTTTGTGGAAAAAGATATGCAGCCCAGCGCAGTGGTGTGTGCCTGTAGTCCCAGCTACTGGGGAGGCTAAGGCAGGAAGATCACTTGAGCCCAGTAATTTTGGGCTATAGTGCGCTATGCAATGGGGGGTTCTCACTAAGTTCAGCATCATTATGGTGACCTTCCCGGAGTGGGGGACCACTAGATTGCCTAAGGAGTGGTTAATCAGCCCAGGTCAAAAACTGAACAGGTCATAACTCCCGTGCTGATCAGTAGTGGGATCGCGCCTATGAAGAGCCACTGCACTCCAGACTGGGCAACATAGCGAGACCCCATCTCTTAAAAAAAAAAAAAAAAAGATACTCATGCAAATATCCCAATGATTTTTTAATGCTGTGGATGCTATTATGTCAATGTTTGGTACTTTGCTGTGGCAAATGTTTACATAGAAATTGACACCAGTTGGGGTGCCTGGGTGGCTCAGTGGGTTAAGCCGCTGCCTTCAGCTCAGGTCATGATCTCAGGGTCCTGGGATCGAGTCCGCATCGGGCTCTCTGCTCAGCAGGGATCCTGCTTCTCTCTCTCTCTCTCTCTCTGCCTGCCTCTCTGTCTACTTGTGATCTCTATCTGTCAAATAAATAAAATCTTAAAAAAAAAAAAAAAGAAATTGACACCAGTTATATATAGTAAGTAGTTGAGAATAGTGTATTTTGGAGGTGAAGATGATAGGGGAATCAAAAATTGATGTATTTAATGACGTGAATGTATGTCTGGCAGGACTTTTGAGACACCAGCAATTCAAAAGTGACTGGAGAGTCCATGGTCCCTTGTAATGTTGGGCCTCCAAAATGTATTTTTGATGTCATCTCCAAGATATTGCATGTATAATTACTGAATTTTCTGGAGCATAAACATAAGTAATTTGATAAATGCAAACCTTTACATAAATCAGTTTTGTAGCCCTATTTTGGCATTTTTAAGAAAATTCTGCAACTGAGAACCTAAAAAAAATAGAAATGGCCTGATTTTACTTGCTCACTGAGATACCCTGATATTTAGGTAGTAAGATTAACTCTTAGAACCATAACTGAAGAAGCTTCCATTCTGGGATCACATATTTGAATTTTTTAAATTATTATTTTGGGTGCATAGTAGAAACAGAAGAAAGGAGAATGTTTGTTGATGGAATTTATCCATTTATTTAAAAACATATCAGTTGAGGACGCCTGGGTAGCTCAGTGGGTTGGGCCTCTGCCTTTGGCTCGGGTCGTGGTCTCGGGGTCCTGGGATCGAGTCCTGCATCGGGCTCTCTGCTCATCAGAGGGCCTGCTTCCCCCTCTCTCTCTGCCTGCCTCTCTGACTACTTGTGATTTCTCTCTCTGTCAAATAAATAAATAAATAAAATCCTTACAATTAAAAAAAAATTTAAAAAACATATCAGTTGAACTGTGAAACTAATGTGGTAAATCTGTATAAACATTTGATGGGGCATTGTGTTAAATCAATGCTTAGACATTACTGTCTGTTGTATTTTTCTGGGTTTGCTTATTGTTTACTATCAGCTGAATAAGGAATGATTTTTATCTGTAGAAAAACTCTACTCATTCAGAATGCTGCTGTCTAGATGTCTTATGGAAAACCCTACTGAGAGTTAGAAACAGACAAAAATATTCTTTCAAAACACCTTAAAATAGAATATACAACTGGTGTGAGGTGATATTTCACTGTGGTTTTTATTTGCATTTCCCTGATGATAAGTGATGTTGAACATATTTTCATGTGCCTGTTGGCCATCTGAATGTCTTCTTTGGATGTCTATTCAACATACTTTCAGCACTCGGGTTACAAGACAAGTTTATTTAAATATTCTGACACATTTGATGGAAAATTATTCAGCCAATAATGTTTGGTATGGTAGCTTTGATAATCTCCGCTCTACTTTATTATTACTTTATTGTGTGGCTTTTGGCTGTCCTTCCCCCCCATCTCATTTTTTGGCTTCAACATAAATAAAAGCATAATAACTAATGTACTATGATCACTTCCTATGGTCTTAAACATTCAGTTTTTTTGTTCTTTAATCCATACGTTTCCCTCAAGTCTGTGTTTATTTTTGTCATACCAGCACTAAGTCGTTTTATATAGTAATAGAAAAACAAGTTCTTTGTAGAAAAAAGAATCATTCATCAAATAATTCTGTTTTTCCAAGATGCAAACATCATCTTCAAAATACCAATTCATAGCCAAAGAAAATATGAAGGGAGCCATTTTCAAAGTGGCAATAAGACATTTGGAATATTTCATCACAATAAGGAGGTTATACAATTAGTGAAACTTGAAACACTCATGGGACATTACAGAGAACATTCAAAAGGCAATGCTTCTGCAGATACCTGAAAGTTCTGATGAACGCATGTACTGCTCCAGAAACAACTGAGTTAGTTTCTTAACAGCAACCTGGTCCCACCGCAAGAACTGAACTTTTGTTTATTCTTACCTCTGAAAGATTAAGAAACTCAGTAAAAGAAAATAATATAGATTCCAGATAGGCAAGTCTTTAAATAAGTCTTCTAAGAATTTCATATCTTAAGCAATTATGTAAGATATAAACAGGGTGAAATAAAATGAAGAGCCATGCCTTAAAAGATGGGGGTGGGGTGTGGAGTTGGGGGTTAAAAGAAAAATAAATTTGTCCCTGCTGAGTAGTTTGGTACACAGTGCTAATAATAACAGTTTAGTCAAAGGCAAGACATGAAACTTGATTGGCTGCTGGTTAAAAAAAAACATCTTAAGGGACATTGAACAACTGGGGAAGTTTGAATATGCACTGGGTATGAGATAGCATTATGGAAGTATTGCTCTTTTTCTGAGATGTAGTTCATTTTCTGCAATGTAGTAATAGTGCCTCAAGTCTATAAAAGAATGCCTTATTCCTAAGACAGCATTCTGAAGTATTTAGGATAACAGGAGAGTGAATAAAACAAAACGGAACAGAACAGAACAACTGGATATCACTCAGTTTCATTATATCAGACACCATTGACTGTAAGATGCTGCATTATCATTTAATAACTAACAGAGAAAAATATTGCCCCCAAAATAATACATGTCTTCCTATCACTTTGCATTTTATTTTATACAATTTTTGTTGGAGGTTTTTAAGCCTTTTATGACAGCTTATAAAATTGTATATCCCATTGTTCATATCTAAGAAGTGAAAACATTAATAAGATAATTGGTTCAGTTTTCCTGAAGCATCTCTCCATTTGGAGTTTTTCTGGATCATGTTTGGACTCAGAGTCATCCACACCTATGATGTGTGTTGCAATATCAGCCTCTGTACCTTTAGGAGATTGTTGTTGCATTTCTTTCTTTCTTTCTTTTTTTTTTTTTAAATGATTTTATTTATTTATTTGACAGACAGAGATCACAAGCAGGCAGAGAGGCAGGCAGAAGCAGCCTCCCTGCTGAGCAGAGAGCCCAATGTGGGGTTCGATCCCAGGACACTGAAATCATGGCCTGAGCAGAAGGCAGAGGCTTAATCCAGTGAGCCACCCATGCACCCCTGTTGTTGCATTTCTTTGGAGCACTTCAACCTTCACTCTAGGACTTTCTTCAGAGCTGTAGACACCGTTCTGTGAAGGTTGAATATGATTACTTTTGTTGCTTGTACTTATGTTGTTTGGTGGCAGCATTACAAGATACCATCAGTTAAGGACACATCCTAAATTTAGAAATGTTGACTGTGGAAAAATACGTATGTCTTTGAATAAATGAAACTTAATGTCTTTAGTTCAGTTCAGACCTCTGTAGACACTAAAGCTCATTTACTAGATTTTATTTTCACCCTTAATTATGCTAAATATATTTACCTGGTTTTTAAAGTCTTAGCTTATAAAAAGGTACAACTTTAGAACTGAAAAGAATAAAATAATTTGCATCTTGATTCATGATTAACTAATTTAATTTCCCAACAAACTAAATACTTCTCATTGGGTACTACTGGATATGATATACTAGTTGGATTGCTGGGTACTGTACTGTTATTTTTTCCGATGCCCACTTTACAGATGAGGAAACTGAAATTTTGACATGCTAAATGGTTAGACCATGAACACTAGAAAATGCCTGCATCTGAATTCAGGTGCACTACCAGTGAGGGGGAAGTGGGGACATGTGAAAGCATCACCAGCATTATGGAGTAAGGAGCACAACTGCACAGTTCCACAGTAATGCAGAGCCCTGGACAGCATGCAGCTAAAAGAGTTCAGAAATAGAGGTATAGAGACATTAAGTGTGATGGTCAGCAATATGTGCACCATGTTGCGTTAAGGCTTTGAGTTAACCACGGTTTCTTAATATTGCTGTGCCTTTTTAATAAAGAAGCAGTCCAGTTTAGAAAGTTCAACTTCTCAAATAGTTAATTAAATTATTATTTGTAAAAATAAGTTTTTTGGGGGATGGCTAGATGACTCAGTCAGTTAAGTGTCTAACTCTTGATTTTGGCTTAGGTCATGATCTCAGGATCACGAGATCAGGCCCCATGTGGGGCTTTGCACTCAGTGTAGTCTCCTTGAGATGCACTCTCTCCCTGTCTCCCCTCTGCCTCTCCCTGTCACATACACATGCTCCCTTTTCACTCTAAAATAAATAAACAAACAAATAAATAAATATATATATATATTTTTTTTTTTAAAGATTTTATTTATTTATTTGACAGATAGAGATCACAAGTAGGCAGAGGCAGAGAGAGAGAGAGGAGGAAGCAGGCTCCCTGCTGAGCAGAGAGCCTGATGTGGGGTTCTATCCCAGGACCCTGGGATCATGACCTGAGCCAAAGGCAGAGGCTTTAACCCACTGAGCCACCCAGGCACCCCATAAATAAATAAATCTTAAAAAATTAAAAAAAATACGTTTTGGGGAATTATATATATTCAAGAGATTAATAAACTATCTTGTATCCTACATTGCACTCAAGTACTTGTGACTAACACACTAAACTAAGGCTTCACTATTACTTTTCTGATTACTAATGTAATATATATGCATTATAGATGATTTAGAATATCCAGCATGATATAGAGAAATTGAGAGTAAAAATCAAAAGAATCCAAACAGCTAAATAAAATCATTGTTAAAATTTGACATATCTTTACAGCTTTTTCTCCTGTGTATTAAAAAATATAACTCATATATTAGAGATATTTAATATCCTACATTCCTCCATAGATATTTCATAGTATTCATTTTATTTATATATATATATATATATATATTTATTTGTTTATTTATTTTTAAGAGGCTTTATTTTTAAGTAATCTCTACACCTAACATGGATCTTGAACTCACAACCACAAGACAAAGGGTTGCTTGCTATACTGATGGAGCCAGCCAGGTGCCCTTTATAGTATTCATTTTAATAGTCATATTTAAATATTTATATTTATATTACATTGTTTATGTTAAATATTCATATCTAAATAATTTTAAAATAATTATTATGTAGTGTTCCATTTAAAATAATAATACCTGATATTCTATTTCACTGAATATTTTTCAGAAAATAGTAAAATTAGTAAATATATATGTTTACTATCCAGAAAGCAAGAGTATGGTTTGTTTTCCTATGGTCTCTTTTAAACCCAAATATGTAAAAGCTTAAAGGCACTAGGAGCAGACCGCGGGAAGCGTCCACCTGGAAGTTAATAGTTCCTTCTGGAAGGCACAGGCTGGAGCCTTAGAAAGTACTGTTCTGCAATTGTATCCTGTGGCCTGGTGTCACATACCTCCCCAGAGGACATTGTAATCATGAAACTGGCCTCTCCTTTGGTAGACTGACTCTTTTCTGTAATGTTCTGCTTTTGTGTGTTAAAAGTGGAGATGAAAGCTTTCTTTTGAGCCAGCTCAATGCGGCTCAGAGCTATCATTTTTCAGTACTTTGAGAATCCCTTCGGGATGTAGAGTGTAAACTGATGGATGCCTCATCATTAGACTTTTAGATGTTCATCTTACATTGTGGAGTTTTTGTTTTTATACTTACCAAGCTATTTCAGTACCCTTGGATTCAATTTAGAATTTGACAGCTATGAGTCTGATGTTGGAGACCATGGTGGGACAAGTTGCCTTTTAGGATTATTGCCTCTATATAACTACCTTGAAAGCTTCTAAAATTTTTGCTGCACAATTGCTTTATCTGAAGTATCCATGGAGGAGAGAGCAAAGGGATGTGCAAGCCTTTTGTAAGGGGACTGGAGTCATGAGAGGGCTGGGAGCATGCCTTTGCTGCTGAATCTCTGCCTCTAGCCCAGGCATTCTCCGTCATGGAAGTGGCCTTTCTGTCACTTCTTCCTTCAGAAGAATCTTTTTTATAAATCACTATGTAATATTTCTTGCTGAAAATTTCCCCTTGTATTTCCTCTAATCTATTTTGTAGACATGCCCATGCTTAGAAAATGTCAGGGACCCTTAATATCCTTCCTGTGTTTGAGGACTTTCCCTCTATTTGTGTGTCACTATTCTCAAAGTCAGGATCCAGAAATTTGTCCTCCCAGTGCTCCTTGCAGTGGGAATATAGGCATGTGGTCTAGACTATCCCATCCAGAATCTTCCTCACAAGACAGCAAGGTCAGAAAGCAGTCACCCCCAGGAGAGTCATTCTCCTGCACGCCTAGTGGCCAAAGTGTCTGGCCTTTGGGAACAGCAGTGTTTGAGATTCTGGCATGGAGTCTAGGACAGCTGCAGTAGGCGTCCCCATGGGTAGTAATGGTGAGGTCTGCACAAGCAGTGCCTGGACTTGGGCATAGTTGCACACATTTAACGCTGACTCTTTCTGCACCTCAGGAGGATTTGGAGCCACCTAATATCCAAAACCCATTCTTTTTCTCTTTTGAAAACAGAAGGAGTTTTGTGGATTGCAATTCTAAATCCCCAAGAAATATAACCTATCCCCCTCCCCACTATGCTACACTCTTTGTCTCCCCAGGTGGGGGCTTCTTCTTCTTCTTCTTGACCATTTTCTTTATTGTTATCCACCATAACAGCATAGCACCCATTCACAGAGTTTACAAGTGCATCAACTCTGTAAATGGCTTTTGAGTCAAAGTAAATTATGTTAAAGCAGCCCCAGGCAGCTCTGTAAGAATTGTTTACTCTCCTTCAGTGAATGGAAGAGGTTTTCCCCTATACTCTTCATAAATAATACTTTAAAAATTATCTCTTTTAAATTGGTGAGAAAATCAATATCTCTGTATAATGCGAACACATTTTCTGAAAAGGGCTGGTAAAGGAAAAGTGGAATAGAAAAATTCATTGGTTTGCAAATGTACAAGAAAATCCATATGATTTCCAGAACCCAAGTGAAAATGAAAAGTTGCAATTTAGATTAAATCCTTCAATTTAACAGTCAGATTTTGTTTGTCCTTATCTAAGTCATGTGGTGTAATAGACCTACAAAAAACAAATTGGGATCCTTGTGTTCAATACCTGCTCCCTTCCTTATCTTTGTGATTTTGGATAAATGATGACTTTTGAAACTTAATTTTGTTCCTTTTCAAAATGACAGTATTAACACGGTGACCATCTTAAAGCTTGTTATGGAGGTAGGAAGATGAAGTTGTTAACATTATGACATTGGTTTGTAAGTTGGAAAGAAGAATATTAGAATTGTTATTCCTTGTGTTTGTCTGCATGTTTTTTTTCCTCTAGAGTATTGTTTTTCTATCAAATATCTTCTAAGTGCTCCAGAGAATTTGGGATTAATTCATGTTGAATATCTGCTTCCTGAAGCATAATCTTTTCATTTTCATGGAGATTATATTAGAAAGAATAAATAATACATTGTTACTTTGGAGAGCATTAAAACTAATAAAAGGTATCTGTATCTCATAATCAAATTTCTCTGTTAGGATATCTGAGTTGCAGGAAATAGATACTCAAATCTGACCTAAATAACCACCCGAAACTGAATCTTATTTTTCTTTTTCATAGATCTGTGGAGTTCAATAGATGAATTTTCAGACATAGCTGGATTTAGGTACTTGAACGCTCTTAGGACTCTTTCAGATTCTAATCTCTCTATGTTGGTTTGCATTTGTACTCTTTACTTGGTCAAGTAAAGTTGACTACTGCAGTCTCTAGACTTACATTCTTTGAGTTTATCAGCCCCAAAGGAAGTTGGGGCTTTTCATGATAGTGCCAGCAAAGTCCACGTGCAGTTACTGGCTTAGGCTGAGTCACATGCCTATCTCGTATCAGCCCCAAAGGAAGTTGGGGCTTTTCATGATAGTGCCAGCAAAGTCCACGTGCAGTCACTGACTTAGGCTGAGTCACATGCCTATCTCGTATCCAAGCACTGTATTTGGTGGATGGGGCATTCTGCTTGGTCATGCCTGGATCACATGCCCAATCCTATAGCTGGTGCATTCAGCAATCTTTGAACTTCAGAGACTAAGAATAGGTGGGAGGAAAGATTCTTAAGGAGCAGAGAACAATGAATGCTCCCTTCAACATTTTGAGAAATAGCCAGGGCCAGTGTATTAAGAAATATTTGTAGAAAGTGCTTAAACTTGCCACAGTGGAATCTTGTTCTCTATAGCTCTGAATAAGTAATGGACTACTTAGGTACCATCCCTATTCTTTCTAGAGGAGGTTGTTTTGTGGCAACCTCATTGCGGCAATGAGGTTAGGGTGTCCATCCTATCATGAAGGTGGACAGATGCACAGAGAGAATTTTTCTAAGATGGCCCTTTGGAAAACAATAATAACAATAAAGTGGTTGCAAGAAGACAATGCTGGAGAATGTGGCCACTTGGGTGACTTTTTTAATAAAGGGCTCCTAGCACATAGAACTGTCATGCCTTTATTAGGGGTGATGTAGAGGCTGCTACCAAGCAGGCCACACATTCCAGGTGGCCATAGGATACCACAGATCAGAAAGGGCTCAGAATATATTAGTTTTCAGTATGAGGCTTCCTTCCCATGGAGCATAGTGAAAGTCAAATACAAATGCCCTAATATCAAAAGTGGATATGCAGATGTAGGCAGAGACCTGATTTAGAATTTGGAACATTTGAGTCCTAACATCAATTCTGCCAAGAACTTCCTGTGTATCCTAGGGCAAATCATTCAAGTTTTTATTTAAATTCCAGTTAACATACAGAGTAATATTAGTTTCAGATGTCAAATTTAGTGATTCATCACTTACATAAAAAAGCCAGTGCTCATCACAGAGGCAAACCATAAAACAGACTCTTTAACTATAGAGAATAAACTGAGGGTTGCCCGAGGGGAAGATGGGGGTTGGGCTAAATGGGTGCTGGTGATTAAGGAGAGCACTTGTGGCAAGTTTCTTTTCCTATCATGACCTTCATTTTTTCATCTGTAATTTCAAAGATTTTAATATGATAATAACAAAGGTCACTTGGTGCCCAGTAACTTGATCCTACTAGAAATTCTGCATTTTGATTATATTTTAAATTTAATTTTTTAATACAAGTAATACATTTGTGTGACTCAAAGTGCAAAATAATGTCAAAGGAACACTGTGAAATCTCGTTCTTACCCCTGCCCATATCTACCATGTTCTGTACTGATTTCTACCTTCATTGATTTCTTTATTTCCACAGTTTATGGAAATTTGAGTAAATATAATATATATTCATTGTCTCAATTCCTCACATAGAAGTTAGTGTACACCTTTTTTTCCTGCTGAATATATTATGGAACTCTTTTTTTTTTTTATCACTGTATATAAATCACTTCTTCATTCTTTATTTAGCCTCTTGTATTCCATTATTTCCAATATTTTGCTCTTAAAAATAATGCTATGCAACATAAATTCCAGAAGTAGAGCTGCCAGGTCAAAGGGTAAACCTTTTGTAATTTATATTTTCAGGACTGCCTTCTCTAGGGATCATACAGATTCATATGCAACTTGAATTGTGTAGGAGGGCCTGTTTCTTTACAGTGTCACCAACAAAGTAGGTTGAAACACACTTAGATTTTGCTTGTCTGAAAGATTAAAAATGGTATTTTGGCACAGTTTTCCATTTTAATTTTCTTATTAAGAGTACATGTTTAGCAAACTGTCTTCTGTCATGTCAGTGTGAGGAACTCCATTGACTTGTTTACCTGTGTAACTATAAAAATGATTAAACAATAACAACAACAACAACAACAACAAAAACACACACAACCATTTAAAGTCTTTGGAAATGGTCTTGGGGCAAGTAGTAAATGAAACATTTATTTAAGAAAATATACAAAAATTAGGTAAGAATGGCCAGATTCTCTGGTGTTTGAATTTCCCTCTCTACCTTCCCAGCTTAATGAGGTGGAGAATTTATTTCAGATTGCTCCAGCTAAGAACATAGGGCTCCCTCTCCCCTCCACTCTCAGTAAGAGAATTTTTTTCTAGAAGGAGCAGGACTTCTGCAGTTCTCATTCTGCCTTGATACCTACTGTTGAATCCAAGTTCTGGGCAAGTCTAAGTGAGAGGTAGGGATCTTCATTTTATGTTTAGTCCCCACTTGTGAAAAGGAGCTTCTGCCTTTGGTGCATTGTGCTAATACTAAGGTCCTGATTGCCCTCGTCCTGGTTTACTAAGTGGTGGTTATGTGCCAGAAGAGGGAAACCAACAGATTTCAGGCTACCAGCTGCCCCTTACCTCCCCACTAAGGATTCAGCTACTATTGTGGGATTTTCTCTCAGAGAGAAGCTGCCTACCTTCAACTCCAGAGCCTTGACACAGAGATTATGCCTGGGAGGAGAAGCAGGTCATAAAACAGGTAGTTGCTAGTCAATTCCTAAAGGAACTGACTCCATTTGCAATAGAGCATGCAGAAGTTCAAGCCTTAGGGCATTCTCAAGAATAGTGGAGGCTGTGGTGAAAGGCAACTGGGAGGAGATAATGTGGGTTTAATGAAGATACAACCTAGATCGAAGGCTGGTTGGTCTGTAGGAGAGAATGTTGGAATAAGAACAGGGAAGAGAGCTCCTGGGGTCAGAACACATATCAGCACTAACTTCGGAAACTATTCCTTCAAAGGAGACACATTTTGATTGGATTAATTTGTAGAGCAATTTATACAAGGACATTGTTGAAAACAATAGAACAATAGGTGGGTAGTTGGTGGAGTTTAACATCTGGCCAGGGATAAAGGAAGAGAGTCCTACTAATAGCACTCTGTGAGCATACACAAAGCTGTGCCTCCCTGAGGAGGAACATCAGAGGCTTAATGTTGTGAGGGAGGGGGGATAGGGACAAGATAACCTAACCAGTCACTTTTCAAATAAATGTCAGAGGGGAGAGACCACTACTCAGAGTTGCTATAATATATATTTAAAATGTTCAATTTCTGATAAAAATTATGTGGCATGCAAAGAAACAGGAAAGTTTCCAACCTGCTGCCCTAGATATTTAAAATTCAATATTAGAACCATCAGCTCTTTCTTGAGTTTCTGGCCTGATAGCCTTGCCATGCCGCACAATCACTTGAGCCAATCATTTAAAATAAATCTCTCTTTGTCTCTCTGTCCCTATCTCTATCTGTCTGTCTCTCTCTATCCCTGGAGAAACTTCACTAATAAAGGGCAAAGAAGAAATCTAATGGGAATTCAGAAAATAATTTGAAATGAATTAAAATGAAGATACACATACAAAACATAGGGGATAAAGGTAAAAAATTGTTTAAAGGGGCATGTGCAACTGTTAATGCTTATATTAAAAAATGTCTGATTTACTGATTTAATTATATAACTTTTAATCTTTAGACACTGAAAAAAGAAGAGAAAACTAAATCAAAATTAAGCAAAAGGAAGATAATAATAAATATTAGCATGGAAATTAATGAAATAGAGAATAGAAAACAACAGAGAAAAACAATGAAACCAGATGCTGATTCTTTGAAAAGATCAGTAAACTTTAGAAGCATTTAACTGGATAGACCAGGAAAGGGAGAGAAGATTTAAGTTACTAGAATCATAAAATTAAGGTGAGGACATTATTATAGACCTTACAAAATTAAAAAGGGTCATAAAATGATACTATGAACAAGTTGGATGAACTTAGATGAAATAAACAAATTTCTAGAATGATACAAGCTATTGAAACTGATTCAGGAAGAGACAGATAATCTCTGTAGACCCATAAAATCAGAGAGATTGAATTAGTAACTAAAAAAAGAAAACAAAAAAAACCTCACAAAGAAAATGTGAGGCCCAGATGGCTTTATTGCTGAACTCTACCAAACTTTAAAGAACTCATACAAATTTTTCACAAACTCTTCTCAAAAAATAAAAGGCGGGGACGCCTGGGTGGCTCAGTTGTTTAATCAGCTGCCTTCGGCTCAGGTCATGATCCCAGCATCCTGGGATCGAGTCCCGCATTGGGCTCCTTGCTCAGCGGGGAGCCTGCTTCTCCCTCTGCCTCTGCCTGTCATTCTGTCTGCCTGTGCTCGCTCTCTCTGCCCCCCTCTCTCTGATAAATAAATAAAATCTTTAAAAAAAAATAAATAAAAGGCGGCTAGACACTTTCCAGCCCCTTTTATGAGGCTAGTATTATACTGAAAACAAACCAAACAAATATTTCACAAGAGAACTACAGATCAATATCTCTTTTGGTCCACAGATAAAAGACCCTCCAAAACATACTCACAAATTGAACACTATAACATTATACACACACACACACACACACACACACACACACAAACATGACTAACTAGATTTACCCCAGGAATGCAAGGTTGATTTAACATCTGAAAATCAATTGATGTAATTCATTATGTCAATAGAATAAAAATAAAAAATGATATGATCATCTCAGTAAACAGAGAAAAATCATTTGACAAAATAGAGTATCCATTCATGATAAAAGCAAACAAACAAACAAACAAATAAAAACACCCAACAAAATAGAAATGAAAGGGAATTTCCTAAATCTGGTAAAAATCCTCTACGAAAACCCTGCATCTAACATCATAATTAATAGTGAAAGACTGGATACCTTTCTCCTAAGATAAGGACAATGGAAAGTCTGTCTGCTCTTACCACTTCCATACACCAGTGTATTGCAGGTTCTAACTAGGGCAATTCGGTAAGAAAAAGAAATGAAAGTCATCCAGATTGAAATAGAAGAAGTAAAACTATCTCTATTTGCAGATGACATGATCTTATACATAGGAAATCCTAAGGAATCCACTAAAAAGCTTTTAAAACTTATAAATGAATTCAGCCAAGTTTCAGGACACAAAAATCAACAGCTAAAAATCAATTTTACTTCCATGTATTTGCAATGAGCAATCCAAAATGAAATTAAGAAAATGATTCCATTCACAATTATGTCAAAAAGAACAAAATACTAAGGAAAAACAAGAAGTGCAAAAATTATACTCTCTAAACTATAGAATGTTGTTGAGAGAAATTAAAGAACTAAGTAGGTGGAAAAATATCCTATGTTCATGGATTGGAAGGCTTAACATTATTAAGATGGAATAGAACTGAAAATCAAGAAATAATACACCTACAGTCAACTGAATGACAAAGATGCCAAGACCATACAATAGGGAAAGACAAAAGACAAATGGAGTTCCAAAAGCAGAAGAATAAAGTTGGGCACCTACTTCATATTATATAAAAAAATTAACTTGAAAAGGACTAAAAGCATAAATATGAGAGCTAAAACCATAAACTCTTACATAAGAAAACATAGGGGAATATCTTCATGACCTCAGATTTGACAAAGGATTCTTAGATATAATATCAAAAGCACAAGCAACAAGAAAAAGAATAAATTGGATTTTATCAAAACTAAAAAGTCTTACTTTTATTTAAAAAATGCTTCAAAGAACATCATTGGTAAGATGAAAACACAATGCATAGAATGGGAAAAAATACTTCCAAATCATATGTCTGTTAAGGGACTTGTATTTACAATATATAGAGGGCTCTCACAACTCAACAACAAAAAGGCAAGTAACCCAGTTACAAAGTAGGGCAGTGTTTTGAATAGACATTTCTTCAAGGAAGCTATACAAATATATATTTCTTGGTACATGAAAAGAGGTTCACCAGCATTAGTCATCAGGAAAATGCAAATCAAAGCCACAATGGTATACTACTTCATAATTACTAGGATGGCTAGAATCAAGAAATCACATAATAACAATATTGGCAGACATATGAAAACATTGGAACCTTTACATGCTGCTTGTGGGAATGTGAAATGGTGCAGCCATTTTGGAAAACAGAGTGGCTGTTCCTTAAATAATTAAATGTAACGTTATCATATGCTCCAGTATTCCACTTTTAGGTACATACTCACAGAAAATAAAAATATACAAATGTAAATGTTCATAGCACACTTGTTTATACTAGGCAAAATGTGGAAACCACCCAATGTCCATCAGTAAACAAAAAATAAACAAAGCGATCTATCCATACAATGGAATATTATTTGATCATAAAAATGAAGTATATGCTACATCATAGATGAACCTTGAAAACATTATGCCAAGAGAAGGAAGTCAGTCACGAAAGACTTCTTATTGTATAGTATAACAGGTATTCTGTGATTCCATTCATATGAAAGTCCAGAATGGCTAAATTTACAGAGTCCAAAAGTAGACTAGTTGTTGCTTAGGGCTAGGGTGGGTGTTGGCAGATTGGGGAGTAGAGGATGGTAGCTAAAGCATATGGAGTTCCTTTTTGAGATGATGAAAATATTATAAATATCAACTGAGGTGATGGTTGTCATATGCTAAAAACTATTGAATCATATGCTTTAAATGGCTGAATTGTGTGTTGTGTGAATTATATCTCGATAAAGTTGTTAAAATGCAAAAAAAAAGGATGAGTACTTAGCATCTTTTCTTATGTTTGAGGACCATTAATAAATACATTTAGAGAACTCTTTATTCATACCTATGACCATTTTTCATTTTTTGTTGTTTCCACCACCCCTTTCCCCTTCTAAGAACTCCTTTTATATCTGGGAGAGTAACCCTATATGGATATGAGCTGCAAAATTTTTCTGTTTGTCATGACTTTTGACTTTGTTTATGTTTTCCCCTTCAGGCAAGAGCCTGTAATTTTATATAGGTATATTAATCTATTGCTACTTTTATGTCTTCTAGATTAAAATCATAGAAAGGCCTTTCCCATTCCTACTTAATAAAATAATTCAATGATTACTCCAGGTTCATTTGCAGTTAACGTTTCAAATTTTGCCTTTAAATCTTTAATCTATTTAGTGTTTCCCTAACAAAAGTACGAAGTATGCATCCAACATTCTTTTTCTTTTTCTTTTGTTTTCTTTTAGGCAGCCAGCCTTTACCACAAATTTCAACTTTGCTCTCCTGACTTGAAATGCTATTTTCATTATATAGTAAACGTCCTAAAATATTTGGCTTTTTTTTCTTGGCTACCTATTTTATAGCATTGTTCTGTTTCATCACTTACCAGAGCACACCTTTTTAAATATAAATCTATAAAATATATATTAATATCTGTCAACAGAGACACTCTTTATTACTTTCTTTTAAAGGGCTCTATTAATGCTTGTTTATTTATGAACTTTAAAATTAGCTTTATAGTCCCAGTACACAAACAAAAACATACAAACTGTTAAAATAAGATAGTATCAACACAAAAACATAAATAACGAAAGTTTGTTAGTTATTTTTTAAATATCATGTACAGTGTAAAAAACTTAGGGGACTTGATATCTTTGTGATGTTAGTTCTTCCTATTTAAGACAGGATCTCTTCTAATTTGTTCAGTTCTTTTGAAACCCTCAGTAGTGTTCTAAAGTTTTCCTTGTATGAGATATGAAAATTTAAGTCTTTCACAAGAATTGTATTTTATTTATTTATTTATTTATTGCTGCTATTATAGAAATGTGTTTTCCCTGCACTTAATCTTCTAGCTTATTTTCCGTGTACAGAGGTTCTTTCAATTTCCGAGTCATAGCTTGGTAACCTGCTACATTACTGAATTCTCTGGCTTTCAAGTTACTTGGGTCAAAGAATATAATCATATCATTTTCAAGTATAATGTATTTTGGTGGAAGAAGATATGGAAAGGGCATGACCACTGGCAGACCTCCAAGCTGATCCCCAGAACTGAAGGCTTTACGCCCATCTTTGTCCTTGGAATGTACAGTCGCCCCCCATTTCAACAGTGGGAGCTATTTGAAGACATAGCCTTGAGGTGGCTAAGTCTTGAGGGGATGAGGTGTTGCTGAAATCCTCTGAACCCTGTGTGTAATTGAACTCCAGTAAGGCCTCTTTGTCAACTTGTAAGATTTCTGGCGGTGAGTGTGGCAATCTATGTATGTCTTGCTTCTCCAGAAAGGAGCCTGGTATGTAAGTGCCTGCTTGTTAAAGCTGTCACCTACCAAGTAAAGCTGTCGCCTACCAAAAAGGCAAGTGGCTTGCCTCTTTCTTCAATCTCTCCTTGTCCTATGAGAGAGAGGCTGATGTGCAAACCAGCACATGTTCTCATTTCCAAATTTTAGTCTTATAATTTATTTTTCTTTTTTGTGTTAATATAATGTTAAGTGAAAATACCTCTGCCAAGAATGTTTGTTTTGCCTTGAGTTTAATACAAATTCCTTTTGTGTGACACTCTTAAGCATGATGGTGGCTTTTGTGCTGAAATCTATATCCCTCATAATTATGGTTATGCAATGCTATGTCATCTTACCTTACATTATGTGACATTATATTACGTTATATTAGATCCTATTAGATGCACCAATTCATCTTTTATTTAGTGTTTTTTTTTAATTAACATATAATGTATTATTTGCCCCAGGGGTACAGGTCTGTGAATCATCAGGCTCACACACTTCACAGCACTCTATTTAGTGTTTTTTAATGAATTTGTTCAAATGTTTAACTAAATATCATCAATTGATCTTTTTTCTTAGATCTATCAACATAATATTAAGATAGCTGTTGATAATTAAAGAACTTTGTATTTCTGGAATAAATTCTCTTTGATAATGATATGTTATATTTTTTAATGTACAGGTAATTAAAATAAATTTTTGCAGCTATTCTCTTGAATTATTATACTAAAATTAGAAAATGTGCTTTGAATTATTTCTGCTTTGAAGAATTACTGACATTCTCTATATGTCTTCTTAGTTTCCTTGAATAAAACCTGAACAATTAAAGTTTTAGCCTTATTTTTTAGGAACAAAGTTTAGTATATATCGATCAGATACCCCTTTGATTATGTTACTTAGGTCTTCAATACTCATCTGTCTTGGATTAAAAGACAGAAATTAAAGTCTCTTACTTTAAGTGTGTTTTAATCCAATTCTGTATTATCCGCAATTTCCACTTTATGAAAGCTATAATATTATTTGACCTATGGATATTCATAGCTGAATTCATAGTAATTTTTACTCTTTAGCATCACATACTGATCTGCTATGACAAGTTTTCTACTCTTTGACCTAAAGTCACCTTTGTCTGATGTAAACCCATATTTTTCTTCTCTGCTTTTGTTCAATATACCTTTGTGTCTTCATTATTTTAAACTTTTCTGAATCACTTTCTTTAGGCGTGACTCTGTATGTGCATGTGCTCACAGGCTTCAGTGTGAAATCTTTTTATTTAAATGGGTGAATAAGCTTATTTACATTCATTGGTATTACAGATTGGTTTTAGTTTTGTAATAATTTTATATTATGTTTTGTTACATATTTTTAAGTCTTTTGAACTGTTTCCTGTTTTTTAATTATAACTCTCCTATTTAAGATGGTTGTGATTATTTTTCTCATAATTGCCTTTGTAACTATATACTGTAAAACACTCCTAATTCTTTAAGTGTCTACAAAGTATATATTATAGTTTGCATTCTCTTTCTCCCAACTATAGTCAATAAAGAAAGTGAACTTTCTTAGTTTTTGACTTTGTATTGGAAAAAATGCCTATTCTCTTGCTTTTCTTGTCACTTTATTTTTATGATTATTATTTTTTTAGATAGATAGATAGAGAGAGAGAGAGAGAGAGATAGGTTGGGGTCGGGGGAGGCAGAGGGAGAAGGAGAGAGAATCCTAAGTAAGCTCCATGTCCAGCATGGAGCCCAAGGCGGGCTCGATCTCATAATCCAGAGATCATGACCTGAGCCGAAATCAAGAGTTGGATGCTTAATTGAATGAGCCACCCTGTGTCACTTTAGTTGTTCTCTCTTGAGTCCCAGCTGCTGCTGGAGAGGCCACCTCCTATCCTTGCTCAAATTCTATTTTCCTTCCTACCTTCCTCCTCTCAAGTTATGTCATTGCATTTTTTTTTCCCCTACATCATCAGCTTTTATAATGATCTTCTGCTACCAACTCCTAACACTTTAAAACTGTCTTTGTTTTGCAGTCAAATATCTTCTGTTTCACTGACACTCCTTTTACATTTCTCTTGCCCTCTCTTGATCACCTAAAGGTTTTCCTTCAGTTGTTTTGTTTTGCTTTGTTCCTGTTTCCCCTAGGAAGTCTCTTAGGATCAGCTGTTAGTCTGTTTCCTTTATACAGGAAACTCAGCTTAGTCAGATGGATTGAAATTCCTTTGGTCACATTTCATTTCCTTGCATTAGAGTGTTTCTTCATCTTCTGCTCTTGAATGTAGCTATGGAGTAATCTGAGACCAACGTTTCTTTTTCACTTTATTAGCAACTTGAGCTTTTTGCCTGACTGCCCAAATGTTTAAAGTCAAATAGTTTCTTTAGGAAATAGCTCAGTGTGGACTTTCTGAATCACTTTTCCTTGGAACATGATTTACTCTCTTAATATGTAAATCGAAGCCCTCTTTTATGCCAGAAAAATGTCCTTTCATTGTATTTTAAAATTTTTGTTCTGTGTCATTGTTTCAATTTTTCCTTTGGAGACTAAGTTATTTTTATATTGAATTTACTTTACCAGTCTTCTAAATCTGTTATTTTTACTCTGTTCCATGTTTCTTTATTCCATCCTCATCCCATTCTATACCTATCATTTTTCACTCATTATTTTAATCCCATTTCTTTATTTGATTTTTTTCTATTCACAATTTCTCTACTGTGTTTTCCACAGTGTCCTTGTTCCTTGTGCTTCTGCCCATCTGGCAGCTTCTATTTCCCTTCTTCCTCTTATCTTGCAGCTTTCCTTAATTCTTCTATTTCCATTTTGTGATCTTCCTTAGTAGCCACAATTGCTTTATTAAAGTTTTGAATTTATTGATAGATTTTGGTTATAATTTTCATATGTTACATGACCATATACCTTCTGTGTACCTCCTTTATTTATTTATTTATTTATTTATTTTCTGACATTATAGTATCTTTTATCAAGGCTCTGTCAGATCCTCTTCTTAGGATATATGGTTGAATGAGTTGAAATTTCCTGGTGTAGCTCTTTGCAAAGGTTTGGGAAGGGGGAAAGAGAATACTGCAACCTTCCATGATTTGTCTCTCAAACTCTCCATCCTCAACTGCAAATGATACCAACTGTTTTCTTCAGGTGGAGCTCCCTGCGGTTTTGCTGTGAGGCTATAGCTCCTTGACTTCTCTTAACGAAACTGGTGGGCCGAGGAGGGCTTCTTCCTGTCCTGGGCCCCCCAGCTCCCTTGCTGGTTAATGCAACCAGGGGACACAGTTTTTGTCTAAGGGACATGACTGACCCACCTACTGTAAGAAGCTGTGTTTTTGTGGAACTTTCTGAATTATAAAGGCTAAACTGTTATTATCCCTTTACCTTTTTCCACTTTCTCACTGCATTTCACCCCATATGTAGGTTCAGTCTGATCAATTTCATCTCATCCCTGCTTAAAATATCTACCTCTCCAAATCTTTCCCATGGGCTTCTGACCACCAGGAATTGCATTTTCTTCTGACTCTCTCTGCTAATTTCCAGCCCATCTGGAAACTTGGTTTCTCTTTAATGTCCCACGGCTTCTTATGCCACTCTGTCCCATGGAGCTAAGGCCAGTTTCAGCTGCTTTAGACTATATTTTTGAATTTGTCCATGTTTTCTGTGTCCTCGTTAAACTAAAAATGGGATTTGCTTGATCCTTCTTCCTCTGTCCCTCCCTGACTTTATCTTCCTTCCTCCTTTCCTTCTTCCCTTCCTTTCTTCCTTCCTTTGTTCCTCCCTTCCTTCCCTCCTTCTCTCTCTCTCTTGTTCTTTCTTGAAATAGGTTTAAGATGAGAAGGGAGAAATATTCAGGTTAAAGCTAGTTCCATATTCGTAGTTTGGTGTCCAGTGATTCAGTATAAACGCAAATTAAATCTGGAAGTTTTAAATGGCCTTTCACTATTCAGCACATGCAAATGTAGCCTTTACATCAACCCTAGAGATTTATTACTATTTTTAGAAGGGCTTCATAAGCCTGCAACTAGTGCAGCTGCACAGGGTCCTGTGCTCAGAAAGCCCTGCCCTTAATGTTTAATGTTCTGAAGTTGGTTCCCATCTTGAAATTCTTGATAATTTGATATTTGTATTTGTGTTTGGGACAATGGAACTTATGCAGCAGGATTGGGGTCTGGACACATGCACTGCCCTGCTCCCCAGCACTTCCCCAGCCTCTCTAGGGCAGGTTCTTGGCTGCTTCCTTCTGCCTCAGACAAACCACTGCCCTTTGCCCAAAGACCCCCTGTTGCTCGGGGGGCTGCATTCCACCATTGCTTGCCACTAATAGAGCATTGGACAGGCAACTTATTAAATTCATCCCAATGTAAAAGTTTCGGTTCTTTTGGGGATCAGCCATTCACCACGGGTTGAGTAACAAGTCCATGGGAAGAAGAGACAAATCAGCCCCTCCCTCCAACCTAAGGATCTTGCAGTTGCATTTTGTGCCAACCTTCCAAACGATGTAGCCAGCCCTATTTACCTTTTGCAGCTCAGAACGCACATCCAATAAGGTCCTGGGCTAGGATTCTGCAGCTCTTAGCCTCTGTACTTGACTTCTCTCTAAAGCTACCAGACAGTTTACACAATCGTGATAGAGCACTTGCAAGACAAATGCAGAAATTTCATTGAATTTGCTCACTGCAAATGATGTGTTTTAGATCTGTCAATGTTTATTGATCTACAATTGTGTACTTGGTGATATATCACCAAGGTATATATTGGTGCTTGAAACACAGTTGCCTTTTGTTCTTGAAAAAGAGACTAGATATTGTGTATGTGGAGGGCTGAAGGAGGTAGAGGTGTGGCAGATGGTTAGGGAAGAAGAGTTGGTGAAGGTAGTAGAGATGAGGTTAACTCTACTACTGGAAAAGTTAAGTTAACACAAAGTGCTAATCAAAGTTCAAAAAAAGTAGAATTAAATCTTTTAAAGAAATTAGATATGGCATCCTTCAGACATTTGACCTAGCTTTTTACAGATAGCGAAGATTTTGACATACAGAGAAGGAAAGCATAAGAACCAGCAGCGAGAAGAGTGTGCATATGGATGCAGGAATAAGACATTCTGGAATGTGTTCAGTTACAATGTCTTTCTGATCAAGTGAAGAAGGTACCTTTAGCTAGAACAATTGTATTTTCATTGAAGCATCATGAGGGATCATCAGCTGAATAAAATTTACAGCACATTATAGTCATAAGAAAAACATGAGCAGACCTCTTGGGTGATTCTCAGAAATACTGAGGTAAAAAAGACTCTCTCTGCAGGGCATGGAATTTCCTGTAGATATTAGATCCTCAGAACTAATAAGATTCAGTTATTACATAATAGGATCTTGGTTTTACCAGAAACATGGTGAAAACTGAGACAGTCAGTACCATTTAAATTTAATAATCTATACCCATTCATTTGACACATATTAATTAGTATGTGCCAGATTTTTTGGAAAATACTATAATGACCACATCTTGCCATCAAACGACTATAATCTAAAAAGGCAGATAAAAAGGTACATAAGCATCAAGAAGAAAAGTTTTAAGTCTCTTCTAAGATATGGATAAATGGCTACATAATTCTAGAGAATGAAGACATTCGAGACTTCAAGAACATCAAATAAATCTTCATCCAGTGTTTGGCACTTAAATTGGACTTTGAAGGATGGAGATTTCACCATGCAACTATTGAAGGAAAGGATCCCGATGTGCAGGAACATCATGAGCAGAAATAGATAAGTGAGGGACAATAGAGTGGATGTGAGAAATTCAGTTTGATTAGGATAGCAGTAGAGATTATATATAGGGAAGAGTTTTGTATGGCGAGAGAAATCTCAGGGGAGATGGTTTTACAGAGTATTCATCATAGAAATCTTTTCTAGTGATGTCAAATTTACAAACATGAACAACGGCAGAAGAACAGAACAATGGAGAGCCCTACATAAGAAAGCATGAAGCTGCTTCAGAATGGCTGTGGGCTCTGGAGAGAAAATACCACTTCTTTTCTCAGAAGACACTAGTGTGACACTGCTCTGAAGAAAAAAGGAAAGGCACTGATTCCGATGACTAAAATTGCATTTTGTCACTTTTCCTTTATTTCAGTGGCCATACTGCTGGCTTTAGATACAGACTTAGGGGATAACTGATCCAAATTCTCAACTATTCATGTTCTTGTCTAGAAAGAAAATTCCTGAGAGATAACATGTCCATATGGGTAAAGAAATAAGAAATAATCAATCCAAACAAATTAGGTTATAATTACAACCTCTATCTCTAATATTTGGTTAGAGGTTAAAAATACTATCTTGGGCAAATGAAGTCAATAGTGTTTTTTAAAAAAAGTATTATTATGCAACTATATGAATTAATAAGACGCATATATTTTGTTAGTCTTTTATGGTTTTCAAAGTAGGTTCACATCCATATGCTCAATTACATCCTCAAAGCTTCTGAGATTATCAGGGCCTGGAATTTCAGCACCCCCCCCTTTTTTTTAATATGAGGAGACTGAGAATGAAATATTAAATAGCTTTTTAAGGAATCAAAGGCTTTTGAAGAGACCAAACAGCTAGTCCTATCTTTTCTGTTGCAGATACGGAAACAGATCTATAGAGGTGGTTGACCCTCCCAAAGACTCTGAGCTGGAAGTGATGAAGTTGGGTCTCATCCCTGCCTTCTAACTCTTAGACCAGGAAGCTTCCTGCCACACGTTACTGCTTCTTAAGTAAGAGCTTTTCTTTTGATCATTGCCTCCATATGACTCAGCAAATACTCAGGTTCTATTTCACAAGAATGTAGTCCATTCTATTAAACTTCCTGTAGCCAGCGTGCATCTGCACGGTTTGTTCCATTCTGCACTCTCCTAAATGAATAAATTCTTCACCTACAGAGGAGTGACATTTAAAATAAAGCCAAATAATTTTCTGATTTTGAAAATGTCAAAGATGATCAGGGATCACTTCCAGGCTTGGAGCTATGGTAGCAGTTTTTTCTCGAATGACTCTGCAATTTAAACACATACGGGTTGATACAATCTCTGGGCCTCTTCTGGTCAGTTGCAGTTTTGAAATTCAGTTACTCCATTGCTATCTTAGAATCAGTATCATGCCCTAGATGGGCCATCCAAAGTTTAGTGTTTATGGTTATATATATATATAAATCATTGCAGGCTACAAATCAGCAGTGTACCCAAGTGCTATCTAACTGCTGGGAGAATTATTTCACAGGATGAAAGAAACAAGGGAAAAGAACACTTTGGTGCTTTAGAGGCTTTAGATAGTCCAGATAATTTTGAAAATTCTTCCAACAGGGTAAAATAACATTCAGTTACAGACTTAAAGAAAGGGCTTATGACTAATTATTTATGATACACAAAATGTTCTATTTCCTAATAGGCATCACATGTAGACTATAATTTGGATATAGAAAAGATATGTTCTGTATTTCTGCCTTCCAGAGAAGATAGTAAGGGCCTTAAGGGCAATTGGAGCCATAGTTTCTTTTTCCACCCTCATTTTGTGTGCTTTTGGTAAAATAGATAAATAAGTAAATAATCTTTATGGTGCTTCAGTTTACCATCTTTTTAAAAAGGTTTATTTATTTATTTAGAGAGAGACCAAGCAAGCATTTGAGCAGAGGGAAGGGCAGAAAGAAAGAGAAAATCCCCCCAGCCAACTCCCTGCTGAGCACAGCACCTGACCCCAGGGCTCATTCCAGGACCCTGAGATCCCAGGAGACCTGAGCTGAAATCAAGGGTTGTACATTCAGCTGACTGAGCCAGTCAGGTGACCCTTAACATTTTTTATTGTCTTTATATATATATATGTATATACATACATACACACACACACACACACACACACATACATATGCATATATACATACATATATAATATATATAATTTTATTGTATAATTGTATAAAATAACATATTTTTATTGTGTAATTTCTGTTTTCAACAAAAGTTTCTTCAGGATCTGCCAGATGTTGTGTTATAAAAACTTTACATCTACTCTTTGGTTAACAAACACTTCCCTTATGATTTTGGAAGATAGCAAGTTTTCTCTTTTATACTGTTTTATATATGTGCACAACTGCTCCGAAATGCAAGTCAGTCCTCTAAGTGACAAGATAAGTTTGTAGGCAGGCTCACATAGTACAGGACTAAAAGCCAGTCAGCAGAAAATGGTTGAAGGCAGCACCCTTTCCTCAAACCCAATGTTTGCATATTCCCTCATCAGGCTTATAATGTATTTTAGCTTATCGGTTTATGAAATTTTCTTTTGTGGGGAGCATGGGATTTTGCCTTCATTTCATGAAAGCATATCTATAAATAATTGAGAAACTTCAGTATTTAGAAATCACAAGCTTTCTTCAAAGGACCTGGCATCAGGGTCTGGCCTATAGATAGCATGGCTCACAGAGGCGGAGGACTATCGTGGCAAAGTCCAAGTCAGACAAGGATTTGTTTCTTTGAGGTTTTAGGACCCTCATAGTGGCAAGTGATTGGCCCTTATCTAGAAGACAGCTGGAGTGAGAAAACTTTTGGGGGTCATTTGTAATAGGCTGGTGCTCTTCAACTTATAGCTCATGGATATTCCTTAGAGCAGATGAATTCCATGGAATGTTAAAAAAAGAAATTTATTCAAGTAAATTCAAAGACTTGATCTCCCAAATAGTCTCATACTATGGCAGAGCATAGCATAAAAATAAAATTTCCTCACCTCAACTCACCTCCTCCCTGCAAATCCACAGCAAGAGGCAATCTCTTTTACCTTTCTTTGATTTACAGTTTTCTGGTGGATACCTGGTATCTACCCATAACCATAGTAACTCATATAGTAACATAACATAGTAACCATAATGTTAAGTGACCATAAACATAGTAACTCCATTTTTTGATTCATCAATGTTTAACAGTAGCAGTTGATTCCAAAAACAAAAGATGCATTTGGCTCATATATAAATTATTCTTAACCGTCTCCCCTTCTTCTATCCCCATTTTCTAAGGAGTTTGCCACAACTTTCCATGGTTTATACACTTGAAAACTGTATGGTTTGTTTATAAAGTTGTAAAAAATAAAAATAGTGTTTACATTATTAGGGTTATATAAATATTACTACTGCGGAACTAAGTTATGTGATTGGATCTGTAGAGAAAAGGGAATGTAATCCTAAAACAAATCTGAGTCACTTTCAAGAGAATTTTCTGCAAGTCAAAGCCAAATGAGTTCTCTTTTCTCACAGCCTATTAATTGCTCAAAGTCATGCCATATTTTAGATCAATTCATGTCTGAACCATGAGAAAATAAGTCTTTCAGAAATCTGCCTGGGAGACTGAGGAACCTTTTTTAGATTTAAGGGGAAAGTGAATAGGTCAGCACAGTTTGAGCAATGAGGTTTTAGATGTCGGAGCAAAGAGGTCTCCTATAGACTTCATCTAGCTCCTAGAGAGGATGTGTACAAGTAAAATCTAAGATAATTATTTTTACAATTTCTTTAAGACAGTGTATAGGGGAGCATTGCTTTGTTAGTTTGATAACTGAATAATATACAAAAAGAGTACTGAATATTTATAGAACTCTGACCCAAAGTGATATCTCTAGGACTTTAATAATACTTAGTAATATTGGCAATAAAACCTAATGGAAATTGTGTGATTTGATGGACATCACAGTCTGTAAAAATAGTTGGTACATGACAGAATGTAGTGAAAACAGCTACAACATAAGCTGCAGATGTGGACCCAGCAAAGGTGGTGGTGAACAGAAAGAGCTATAGCATCTACTAAAAGCAATTCATGCCGGGAGAAATGGGTAGCACTCACTAAAGTGGTTGTGCTCAACAGATAGTAACAGTTCCCAGAAAAGACACTTTAGTTTACAGGATGGAGAAGAAATGGTGGGATTTGTATGGAAGATGAACAGTTTGCTCATGAGATCTACCTGAGGACATAATTAAGAAAGAGGAGGTAGGGAAAAAGGCTAGTCAAAAATCAGTTATGTTCATTTGTTGTCTTTTATAGGCTCTTGATAAATATCATAACATCTGAATTTATATTTATATGAAGATATTTATCTATAGCAATATGACATCATGGATAATATTTGGTCAAAAAAAACTGTATTTGAGGGGATCCTGCACAATCTCTGTAAGATGATCAGAGCTTCATGTATTACTATATAGTCCACACTGTCTTGGCAGAATGTTCTGCGGTGAGAGTTCAAACCCCTCACTCTCAACCCCTAAGTGAATGTAGATAACCTAGATTCGTTAATAAACCTCTGGGAATTGTTGAGAAGTTTGAAAGGAAATTCGTGTTTGTTACTCTGAATTATCATTTGTATTTTTCCAATATTTTCTTATTGGGCTTTTGTGGGGTTATAAATGTGAGTTATAAATGCAAGGAAAAGCACTAGAGTAGCATTCATAAAAAGAGGAGCTCTTTCTCTTTCTGTCTGCATAATTTTGAGGACCCATCTGCCCCTCTGTGAGCCTTAGATAGCATCTCAAATAAATTATTTTCTGTTTCTACTAAGGACTTGTGGTATGGGGGACAGATGCAACTAAGTGGCAAGATTGCAGCATCGTGAGTCAGGATCTAAGCTTGCCGTTTCCTCTGGGATTTTGGGCAAGACTTTCATCCTTTCTGAATATCAGGATTTTGTTTGTTTGTTTCAATTGCATAAGGAGGGGATCTTTGTAATCATTCTAGAATACTTGGTGTTCTTATATTTTAACTAATGTAAGCATCTGTGCTGGGTAGAGGAATGGTGCCCCAGAGATATATCTGTCTTAATCCCCGGAATCTGCAACTATGTACTTTTTAGGGCATAGGTAACTTTACAGGTGTATTAAAGACTTTGAGATGGGGATATTATCTGTGTTTATCCAAATCAACTCAATCTAATCACATAGGTCCTTAAAATCAGAGCACCTTTCCCAGCTGAGTCAGAATGAAAAGGGGTGCTTATAGAAGAAAGACACAGACAAAGGACATGGATTCTCTCCTAGAGGCTCCAGAAAAGAATACCACTCTGCTGACATCTTGGTTTTTGCCCAGCGAAACCTGGGTTAGACTTCCCATCTACAGATATGTAAAATAATAAATTTATGTTTTATGCCACCTATTTTCCCATAATTTGAAAAGGCAGCTATAGAAAATGAACATAGCATATGTATCACTCATGTTATTAGCATCTATTTAGCTCCAATATGTACTAGGTGCTGTAGAGGACCTGGTGAAGGTTCAGACATGCCCAAGGATCTTTAGTTAAGCAGAAGACATGCATATTATGCAAAACTGTGATTCAAGGGTAGGGGGAAATCCAAGTGTGAAAAGATAGCAAATGAAAGCTCCTTGGAAATTTGGAGAAAGGGGAAGAGATCCCTGTCTGGGGGAGGGCAGAAGAAGAGATGATTAGAAAAACTTCCACTGAAGTCATACTTTTAGAACTCAACCTTTAAGAATACATAGAATTTGAACATGCAAAGATGGGGCTACATTTGAAGTCACAGGAATAGCACATGCAAAGATTCTGAGGCCAAAAATCACGGCCTGGGTGTAAGAAATGGTGAATAAGTACCATTTGGCTTAGTTTGAGCCTGAGAAATTGAATGTTAAGCGGCCATTTTACATTATAATGACTATAAGGCAGAATGAGAAATGTTTCCTATTATGCAATGTAAAAAAGCCAAATGTAAAATTATATCTGAGCTGCACTTCAGCTTTGTAAATTATGTCTGCACATGAGCAAAGGCTGGAAAGAAATACCAACCACACCAACATTTATTAATAGGTGATATTAGGGTAAAAATGTTCCAGTTAATTTTTCTTCTTTTTTAATTATTATTATGATTATTATGTGAGCAATACTTAGAAATGCATGCAAGTAGTTTGTGGAGGGTTATATTTTGCAAATGTAAGGGTTTGGGATGCATATACATAGCTTAAAATAGAAATAACTTCCACATTAAACTTGGTGGTCATTGTGCCATCTTTAATTTCTAGGAACTCTGCAAAACAAAGACAGTCAACAGGTCTCTTTTCCCTTCTCATAATTATTAGCATTTGAAAGGAGGCATGAAATATATATGCAAGGTGTTCTTACCCACAGAAAAAGACTTATCTAAGAGGCAACCATCTGATAGGAAGGACTGATTTTGCAGCAGGACATTGTGATGACAAAGCTTAGCTATCTGCAGAATAAGTAAAATATGGGTTATTATTTAAATTAAAGGGATGAAATGCAAAGATTAAATAACATTTCATACAAGCCAACTTGTATTCAAGGGACTCACTTATTAGGCAGTCTTGTGATAGAAAGTAAAATATATCCATCTCTCTGAAAAGCAATTTATTGCCCACCTCACTGTCTTGCCAACCTCAGCATTCTCTCAAGGTAGCTGGAAGCAGAATTAGTTACAATAATACCTATAGGTGTATCCACCTCTATCTTATTGCCAAGATGAACTAGATCTGTTTGCCTAAAAAAAAGGAGATGTTATTAGTTGGCATGATTTATTCTAAAGCTACGTACTCATTTGGAGTTTTTATTAAATTAGCTTTTCTAATCATCAAAATGTGTGTGTGTGTTTGTGTATTAATATCTACTGATATTAATTCATTCACAGATGCCACAAACATTAATTAGAGTGCCTTACTTGACTAAAACATTAAATCCTACATCAGAATGAGAAAGATACTCAAAATCATTTATCAAACCAACTTATTTTATGGACTGGGAAACTGGGGACCAGAAAGGGCAATGTTTTCATGAAATTTCATAGGAAAAGTTAGTGGTAATGCAAGACTAGCAATAAGTCTTCCAATTCCTTGTTTCATAGGATTTCTAAGTAACATACCACATTCCCTTTGGAAACATAAGATTGGGTTAAAGGAAAACGATTATAAGCATGTTCTAGAATGTTCAAATGGGAAACTAAGTTTGACTTTGGCGAGGGAAGAAATTAGGTTTACCTCCCTTTTAGGTGGGTGGTAATTAGCATCTTGCCAGATGGTGGAAACAGGGGGCACTGTTGGAGAGTGATATTTGGCTGGTGGCGTCTTCCTTTTTCTTATGGTGCTTAGAACAAACCATAGCACGTGGAAGTTACTCACTCATGTTTACTGAAATGATGGAGTCAATTAATAGTTAATACTGATATCATCTATTGCCTTTCTGAGGACACTGAGCCTGGCCAGAGGCTCTGATGGGCTATGACACCATGGGAGGTCCTTATCCTTCCAGAAATTGATATCTAGTTGGAAGAAGAGAATTTATAAATCAGCAACAGATACTGATGAGAAGAATTCATTTAATTGCAAGCTTATCTAGGATAGTTACTAAGAAAAGGGATCAGAGACCAGAATGATGGTAATGACCAAGAGTCATGATTTCAAAGAAAATGGGAGAGCTGAGCTGGATTTTAAAGACAAGAAGGCCTGGGGGGTGGGTGGGTGGGTGTTGAATCAAAGAAGATAATGAATCTCTTGGAGTTTTTTATACCATTTACTTCTGGAGTTCTTTTTACATTATTGCCTGTTTTCTTGTTTCCTTTCGGGCCCCTTAAATGTTGGTGTTAATAGGATCTCATTTCTAGAGGTTCTATAAATTCCCTTATTTCTTTAGTTTGATTTAGGTTAACTGTCATTTGTAACAGAACAATTGCTAACTCATCCATTGAGTTTGTCTTTCTCTCTCTCTCTCTTTTCTTTTCTTTTTTTTTTTTTTGTAACTTTAAACATGGTTTTCCACTGTTAAGATTTTACAATTACCTAAAAGGTGATCCCCAAATCTATTTCTTGAGTCTGTACTTTATTCCTAGACATTTGGCTCTGTCTAGAGACATTTTTGGTGAGCAGGAGAGGGGGATGCTATGGCATCTAGTGGGTTGAGGACAGAGATGCTGCTAAGCTTCCCTCAAGACACAGGATACCCCCTTATCTACCACTTCCAACACAGAATGAGGCAGTCCAAGCCATCACTAGTGATGAGGTAGGAAAACACTGTCGTAGAGCCTTTGACTGCTCCAGCTACATCATACTACACCTTGGAGATCATCAACTCACCCGTTATGTTCTATAGTTGAGAAGCTGGAAACTTGAGAGACCTGAAGTAGCTAAGCTGAAGTCACATGGGAAATTTATGCCAGGGCCAGAACAAAATCCCACATCATGAAATTCCCATTTCAGTACTGCTTTACTTGTAGAAAAAGACCCAGAACCTGGCCATGGTGTGCTGGAGTGGTCTTATACTGATTTATGAGAGTCAATTTTTAAATATTCAGAAAGTGTTCCCCTCATCAATCACAATGACTTCCTGTGCAAGCATCAAATACTGATACTATCAGGAAAATGTAGTAAAAATTTAAAATTGCATTGCTATAAATGAGTTTTCTTTTTCTATCAGTTTTTTCTATTACAGATTCAATTTTGAGTCTGCATTCTTCTCTGAAACAACTGTTAAGTTGGGTTGAAACAATTCCTCGTTTTTATTAGTTTGTTTTTTCCTTCATCATTTGTGCTTTCTCCAGTAAATAAAACATTCCTGTACCACTAATTTTTATATAATTAATCTGTTTCTAAAAATGGCCAATTTTTTCTTGATTTGATCTCTGTGGTATTTTGGCAATGCAGCATGAGTTTGATGATGTCACATCTGTGAGATTTCATGAAGTGGCAATCAGTGTAGGAAGTGAAGAATGTACTTTTTTATGCTGTTTTATCTAAATAGACATATGCTCCTATTCTTTATGCCATAAATAATTTGCTGGCATCCGTGACATTCAGATATTACCCTAAAGCCTTTTTTTTGGGTGAAGTATAATGAAGCCAAAGGAATAAGCCAACTATATGTACCCTCTTTCTGGTCAAATATAAATTTTCTGCTTAAAAGACAATTTTTCAGGAGAGACCCCGAATTGCTAAGGAAATGTTGAAAAACAAAAATAAAGCTGGGGGCACCACGTTATCGGATTTCAAGCTTTATTACAAAGCTGTGATCACCAAGACAGCATGGTACTGGCATAAAAACAGACACATAGACCAGTGGAACAGAGTAGAGAGCCCAGATATGGACCCTCAACTCTATGGTCAATTAATCTTCGACAAAACAGGAAAAAATATACAGTGGAAAAAAGTCTCTTCAATAAACGGTGCTGAGAAAACTGGACAGCTATAAGTAGAAGAATGAAACTCAACCATTCTCTTACACCGTACACAAAAATAAACTCAAAATGGATAAAAGACCTCAACATGAGACAGGAATCCATCAGAATCCTAGAGGAGAACATAGGCAGTAATCTCTTCGATATCAGCCACAGCAACTTCTTTCAAGATATGTCTCCAAAGGCAAAGGAAACAAAAGCGAAAATAAACTTTTGGGAGTTCATCAAAATCAAAAGCTTCTGCACAGCAAAGGAAACAGTCAAAAAAACAAAGAGGCAACCCATGGAATGGGAGAAGATATTTGCAAATGACAGTACAGACAAAAGGTTGATATCCAGGATCTATAATGAACTCCTCAAACTCAACACACACGAAACAGGCAAACATATCAAAAAATGGGAAGAAGGTATAAACAGACACTTCTCCCATCAAGACATACAAATGGCTATCAGACACATGAAAAAATGTTCATCATCATTAGCCATCAGGGAGATTCAAATTAAAACCACATTGAGATATCACCTTACACCAGTTAGAATGGCCGAAATTAACAAAACTGGAAACAACATGTGTTGGAGGGGATGTGGAGAAAGGGGAACCCTCTTACACTGTTGGTGGGAATGCAAGTTGGTGCAGCCTCTTTGGAGAACAGTGTGGAGATTCCTCAAGAAATTAAAAATAGAACTTCCCTATGACCCTGCAATTGCACTCCTGCCCTGCAATTGCACTCCTGGGTATTTACCCCAAAGATACAGATGTCGTGAAAAGAAGGGCCATCTGTACCCCAATGTTTACAGTAGCAATGGCCACGGTCGACAAAGTATGGAAAGAACCAAGATGCCCTTCAACAGACGAATGGATAAGGAAGATGTGGCCCATATATACTATGGAGTATTATGCCTCCATCAGAAAGGATGAATACCCAACTTTTGTAGAAACATGGACGGACTGGAAGAGATTATGCTGAGTGAAATAAGTCAAGCAGAGAGAGTCAATTATCATATGGTTTCACTTATTTGTGGAGCATAACAAATATCATGGAGGACAAGGGGTGTTGGAGAGGAGAAGGGAGTTGGGGTAAATTGGAAGGGGAGGTGAATCATAAGAGACTATGGACTCTGAAAAACAATCTGAGGGGTTTGAAGTGGCGGGGCTGTGGGAGGTTGGGGTACCAGGTGGTGGGTATTTTTGAGGGCACGGATTGCATGGAGCACTGGGTGTGGTGAAAAAATAATGAATACTGTTTTTCTGAAAATAAATAAATTTAAAAAATTAAAAAAAATAAAAGACAGATTTTCCATTATCAAAAGATGAATGAAATGGGGGCGCCTGGGTGGCTCAGTGCGTTAAGCCACTGCCTTCGGCTTGGGTCGTGATCTCAGGGTCCTGGGATCGAGCCCCGCATCGGGCTCTCTGCTCGGTGGGGAGCCTGCTTCCTCCTCTCTCTCTGCCTGCCTCTCTGCCTACTTGTGATCTCTCTCTGTCAAATAAATAAATAAAATCTTTAAAAAAAAAAAAGATGAATGAAATGGCATTGGATTTCATTTTGTTCCTTCTTTTTTAAAAGTAGGAAATACTGTAACAATATGCAGTGGGCCATTTTCCTTGATTATGAATTTGACACTCACAAAAGTTAAAATGAATTAATTTTACTAAAACTATCGGTTTCTTCTTAATTTCCTTTGTCGTGTAGCCCATGACAGAACCATACTTATGCATCCTAGAAGGCCAGAGCTGAGTCACCTTTTAGGTGTTATAATTGAATTTTTTGATTAAGTATTTGGAAAAACAAACTCAAAGCTAGCAAACGACTTGACCAAAATAGTATAGGAAGGGTCATGCTGCTCTTCCCACTCAGTCCCTGGACTTTTTCGGACTTATGGTATTCGCTTTTTTGATAACAGCAACATAAAACTAAAAAGCATTCTCATCCACCTTGCATACCCCATATGCCTTCCTTTTTTTTTTTTTTTTTTACCTGTTTATACTGAAGAGCCACCTGTCTCACCTTTTCTTTTCAGCAAACTTCATGTGAAAATTTGATCACACTCCTCTCTGTTTAGATTTAAATGACTTAAGATATAAGTGACTGGTAACAGATAAAGGAATACACCTTCTAAGCAGCATTTGGATTTTCACAGATATTTGAGAGACCTTTAGATTTTACTAATAAACTTTTTATTTTAGAAGGGTTTTAGATTTACAGATACATTATGAAGATAATAGAGAGTTCTCATACCTCCACGCCCACTCCCTTCTATAGTTAGCCCCTTCCATTGGTATAGTGCATTTATCAAAATTAATAAATCAATACCAATATGTTATTATAAACTGAAGTCTATTATTTATTTTTATTTCCTTAGTTTTTACCTAATCCCCCCCCTTTTTTTTCTGTTCCAAAATTCCATGCTGGATAATATGCTACACTTCTGTGGCATGTCTTCTTAGATTCTTATTGGTTAAGAGTTTCTCAAACTTTGTTTTTGAGGGCTATTATAGTTTTGAGGATTAGTAGTCAGGTACTTTCTAAAACATCTCTTAATTGCTGTTTGTCATGTTGTTTTTCTCAAGATTAGACTGAAGTAATGGGTTTGGGGAGGAAGAATGCAGAGGTAAAGTGTCATCCTCATCACATCATAGCAAGGATATATATTCTTAATTTGACATCACCATTGACATTAAACTTGAGCACTTGCTAAAGTAGTTTTTATCAGGTTCCTCCACTGTATTGTTACCCTTTGTTTCCACACAGTACCCTTTGCAAGGAAATCACTATGTGCAATGCACATTTAAGTAATAGGCACATGCCTCATCTCCCTTAAGATAGAGTATCAGCATAAGTCTGCACACAGATTTCTTCATTCACTCATTCATTATTCATTTATTGTGTCATATAGACTCATGGGGTATAATTGAACTTCACTAATTTTGTTGTTCAGATTATCCCAGAATTGGCCACTGGGAGTTCTGTTGGCTTCTGGGTACATTTGACATTCTCCCATTATTGTGTATTTTGAGCATTTCCTTATTTTCTAGCAAAAGTAGTTGCTCCAAGTTCATCTTATGTATCCCCCTTCCCAGTCCTAGAATCAATGATTTCTTGAAGGAACCCTGGTATCTTTTATTGGAAAATGGCATTTAAAACCTTTTAAATTTGTCATTTAAATAATATTTAAGACCATTTAAATTATTTAAAATTTTGTATTTATTTACTTATTTATGTATTCATTTATTTATTTACTTTAAAGTAGATTCTGTGCCCAACATGAGGCTTGAATTCATGACCTTAAGATCAAGAGTCACATGCTCTGTTGACTGAGCCAGCCAGACACCCATTAGACTTGATATTAAAACCAAGGTCTGTGCACTAATTGTGTTTATTGCTACGAGGCCATCATTGATTCTAGGTTCTCTTACCTGACAAAGAAAGGAAATATGTATGTGTGTGCTAACCAATATACATCTTTATAAATATTACTGTGTATAACCAGCTGTGTCTATATAAAGCTAAACATGAGTTCATAGCATTGTCTCCAACTCTATTCTACTGTCAATGGATCATTCTAGCCTCCTACTCCTGATTATCTATAACTTCCCACTCTAAGAGTAAGACACTTGGCTCTCACCATCCATTATCCATATACTTAATTGTTAAATTGCAGTATATATGTGCGATGGTTTCAGAACTGCTAATCCAACCCATGTAAGAAATGACTTTTGGAATAGAGTACAGTGCTTATGGACAGTTCCTTCTGACTTTTTCTTACAGAGCACACTCATTTCCAGAGTTACTCAGGTCAGCACCTTTCCTCCAGCCCCATCAGTGAGGTTATTTCATTAATTTGTAGCCCAGTTAGATTTTAGTCAGAGTCTGCACTCTGTCTTGTTATTCTTCAACCTCATAAATGCTTTTCTTGAAATTTCACACATTGATTCACACTTTCTAAATTTCCTTTGGTTTTGACAAATGCATAATGCCATGTATCCACCATTACAATATCCTACAGAATATTTTCATTACCTTAAAAAATTGCTTCTGCTTTACCTACTCAATCTTCTTCATCTTGCCACTCTACAAAACCCTGTCAACCACTGATCTTTTACAAACATCTTCTAGTTTTATTTTTTTTTTTCCAGAATGTCATGTAGTTAGAATCATAAAAAATGTAGACTTTTCAGACTGGCTTCTCCCACTTAGAAATAGACATTTTAAATTCATCTGTGTTTTTGCATGGCTTGATAGGTCATTTTTTTAATCACTGTATAGTATTCCATTGCATGGATGTACCACAGTTTGTTTATTCTTTTGCCTTTTGAAGGACATCTTAGTTGCTTCCAGCTCTTGGCAATTACGAATAATGCTGCTATAAACATTTGTGTGCAGGTCTTTGTATGAGCATAAGTTTTTAAATCAGTTGGGTAAATGCTTCAGAGTGAAATTGCTGAATAATATCTTAAGACTATATTTAGCTCTGTAGGAACCTGACAAACTGTCTTACAAAGTGGCTGTACCCTTTTGCATTCCTATCAGCAATGAATGAGAGTTCCTATTACTTTGTCAGCAATTGGCATTGTCATTTTTTAGGTGTTAGCTATTTTAATAGGATGTAGTTGTATCTCTTAGTTGTTTTAATTTGCATTTCCCTGAGGAGGAATTATTTATGCAGCTCTTTATATGTATAATTTCCATGTGTATATCCTCTTTGGTGAGGTATCTGCTGAAGTTTTTGCCCAGTTTTTTAATTGGGTTGTTTGTTACTGTTGAGTTTTAAGAGTTCTTTGCATGTTTTGGATAATAGCCCTTTATCAAATGTGTCTATTACAAATATTTTCTCCCAGTCAGTGACTAGTTTTCTCATTATCTTGACATTGTCTTTCACAGAGCAGGAGATTTTGTTTTAATGAAGTTCTAATTTATCAATTGTTTTCTTCATGGATCATGCCGTTGGTGCTCTATCTAAAAACTCATTGCCATAACCAAGGTCAAATAACTGTTTCCTCTATTATCTTCTAGAAGTTCCGTAGTTTTGCATTTTTACTAAGTCTATGATCCATTTTGTGCTAATTTTTGTGAAGGGTATAATATCTAGATTTATTTTTTTACATGTGATTGTCCAGTTGTTCTGGCACCTTTGTCAAAGAAAGTCTGTGCTTCATTGGTGCCTTTGGTGCCTCTGTCAAAGATCAGTCAACTGTATTTATGGGGGTCTATTTCTGGGCTCTCTATTCTCTTCCCTCATTTTCTATTCTTTTGCCAGTACTACATTGTCTTGATTACGGTAGCTTTATAGTAAGCCTTAAAATCCAGGATGGAGAGCCTGGGTGGCTCAGTGGGTTAAGCCTCTGTCTTTAGCTCAGGTCATGATCTCAGGGTCCTGGAATCGAGGCCTGCATCAGACTCTCTGCTCAGCAGGGAGTCTGCTTTTCCCCTCTCTCTCTGCCTGCCTCTTGCCTACTTGTTATCTCTTTCTCTGTCAAATAAATAAATAGAGTCTTAAAAAAAAAAAAATCCAGGAGTGTCAGTCCTCCAGCTTTGTTCTCTAATATTGTGCTAGCTCTCCGGGTCTTTTGCTTCTTCAGAGTCAGTTTGTTGATATCTAGAACTCCATTAATCTGTGAGGATTAGTTCACATATTAGTATGAGGATTTATTTAAAACTGGCCAGGAGTTGAGCTGTGTTTAATGTTTGTTTTTGTTGTAGGTACCAGAGGTTTTAAATGCCTCATGTGTCCTTGTGTTTGTCTCTCCTCCTTACTTTGTGGTTTCCCCGTGCACTCTTCTAAAGGGACAGCTTGTGTTTCATAGGTTTTTCTGTTGTGACCACTATTATTACACAGAGCCTTGTTGGTGTGGCAGTAAGGTATGGTGGTGGGGGAGTGTCCTATAATGATCCAATTTAGATACACTTTTTTAGTTGGCCTATGCACTTGGTTATGACCTCTATAGGTGATTTTTCAGTTGGGCTTTTCTTTTCCTCCAACTTCAACTCCTTTCCTTGGCTGCAGAGTTTACAATCTATTCCTTTGAAGCCTGTCATTACTGACTGATTTCTGCCCCCCCTTGGATTGGGTAGGAATTCTAGAGAGGATTTGAGTGGAGAGAAAGTCCATTTCCCCAGCTTGGATATGGTTTCAGAACTGTGCTTAGGCAAAATAAATTCTCCTGACATGTAGGACTTTGTTACAGAGATAACTATGGGTATGGTTCCTAATGGTTCTTCTCCCTTTCCCTTACCAAGACCCAATATTTTCTGGAATCCTCACTGTTAGAATTTTCTGGCTTTCCTGGAGGAAAAGCCCAAGACAGCATGGAGCTCCCATAGGACTGCATTCCTCAGATTTCCTCACTGTCATGTTGGTTCACAGTCAGCTTCCAGTCGTTTATCAACATGACCATTTAGGGCTTTCTACCAGCTTAGGGTCCAGTGGCTTTGGTTCCAAGTAATCAGAATTGGTTGCTATTACTTTATGGATTTGCCATCTCTCCAGATTTTAGGGGTAGCAATTTGCTCTATAACGTCAGTTATCTGGTAAATTTCAAGAGAAGTCTTTTTTTTTTTTTTTTTTCAGTTTGTCCAGCTTTTTTCTTATTGACAGCTTCTAAAGGCTTAGCATGTCAAAGCTGATCCCAGATGATCTCTCTAGTATATTTTTGGAACTCTTGGTCATCAACTAATAGAGTTGCTATTTGAGAGTGAGCAGGGCTTTAGGGTATGCCAATGATTAATGTTACTGATCCATTCGTGTTTAAATTATTCTCAGAGGGAAAACAATGTCTCTAAGTCCTCATTTCCACAAGTTAGAATGAGAGTTGCAATTTTCTACCATTAAGGGGGCTCTTGTCTTACATATTAAATCCTCAGATTCAGAATTCTCCTCTGAAGACTCAAAGTCATATGATAATTCATTGTTTCTCTCTAATGTTTGGTTCTGCCCAGAATTTTCAGGTATAAACAGGCCCTATACTGGTCCTTCACCATCAGGCTTTTTACTGGCCAGGAACAACATCCAGTCCAGCTTCAAGGGACAGGTTTCTATTGCTTTGGAGTCAGACAATGGTATTATATCCCACTGAGCTGGAGGAAGCCTGAACAATATTCCAGTCCATATTCCTTTGGGAGACTCAAGAACCCTGTCCTTCAAGGATACCACTTGGAAAAGAATCAGCTGCTTTTCCAATCTGGCTCTTATAAATGTTTTATGGCTTTACTACCATGACCGTTACAAGCTATTATTTCTTGAGCTCATGCCATGTATAAAGCAGCATTATATGCTTTACTTACATTAACTCATTTATTCTGCATATCAACCCTCTAAGTTAGATGGATATTTAGTTTATTCATGGGCTGGTTATCATTTTGAGAGAATAACTGGCTCACCTTTCTACTGATTGTATTTACGTGACCTGGGATTTAGACTCAGGTCTGTGTCACTACCAGGCTTGGGTTCTTTCTCTTTAGTAAGTCATATGTGTTTTTCTTGTAGGCTTAAATTTGCATGTTTGATTATTTCCTAACTTCAACCAGACCATTTCTTTTCGTGATCTTGCATTCACATTTCACAACTCGGAGGGTTTGTTTGGTGGAAATATCATCCTTTATAACTAAATAAATAGAATGTCCTTCTGCTGGGTATTGCATAATGATACTGAAATAAAGTGTCAAGAGATATGAGTTGTGATTTAGATCTTCTAATTACCTGTGTGACCTTGAGAAAGTCACTTTTTTGTATTACCCACCACTTGCCAGATATTGTTCTAAGTGCTTTATATATTTTAGCTAATTTCCTTCTGTCTCAACAACCCTGTAAGACATATAGTGTTCCTAATGCAATTTTACAGTTGAGAAAACTGAGGTACAGAGAAGTTAAACAACTTGCCCAAGGCACATCACTTGGTGGCATTGCCAGGATGTCACCCTGGCTAGGATGGTTCCAGGATCCAAATTTCTAACCATTGTGTAATGCTGTCTTATTTATGGACCAATTCATTATTTCCACAAAACTTTATTAAAAACCTACTGCACTGATGTTGTGTTAAATGCTGGGAACATAGCAAAAAAATGAGTCTTGGTCTGCCCTAATGGAGCTGATGGTCTTCTAGACCCTTGCTACTGGAAATGCTGATAACCACCAGCAGCCCAGCTGCACTTGGGAACTTTTCAGAAATGCATACGCTTGGGCCCCACCTCAGACCTACTGAATCTCGTGCTCATTAAAATTGAAAAAACACTGAGGTAGAATCTTTGGACACTCTATAGTAGGCTGTGGCCTTCTGTGTCTTCTTCTGGGCTTTGGTTTCTTCACTTATAAAAGGAGGATGGGCCTGGGCTCTCATATTCCTTCATGACACCCTCCAGGTCATAGGACAGACTGCTGCAAAGAGACAGTGACCTGGGAGAGGGATGCCAGTTGAGTATCACTCTGTGTGTGTGGGCTTCTACCTGGGCGATGGAGTGGGTGCCTTTTGCAATAGAGATCAAATATTGATCCTGGGTTTCCATCTTTCTCCTTGTTTCTGTAGGCGGATGAGGAGATTAGATTGTGTCCCAGCAAGCTGGGTATGGCCTCCAGACCCATTTATATGGCTTTCCTATTTATTTAGAGAGCAGGAAGCCTCGCCCAGCTCCTGCTGTATGAGGCAGTGACATGAGAATTTAGAATGGCTGTTTCATTAATTTTGGAGGGAATTTATTGCCGACAAAAGACTGCATTATTGATGGTGGGAGGACAGCACCGCCTGGTCTCCAGCGAGCTGCGGGAAAGCCGCCCCCTCTCCCTCCCGCAGCCTCCCCGGCGCTGCAGCCGGCGAGGGAAGCCCTGCGCGGGAGGAGGGAGTCCTGCTGGCGCCCAGCCCACCGGGCTGCGAGGGCACAGCCTCCCTCGGGCTGCACTGCTGCTGTCGCTGAACGGGAAGGACAGTTAGAGGTCGCCCAGCTTCATCCCCACCCTGCACAGCCCGGGGGACGACACCCAGAGAGGGCAAGCTGATTGCCCCACATACCAAGTCAGAACTCAGGTAGAAATCAGGTACAGCTGCATAGCTTTGTCTCTTTGCATTATTTTGTGGAATTAAAACTGCTTCCTAAATGACAGGGACAGGATGTGCGTGGGCAGCTTCCTATGTATTCTTTGCACAGTGCTTAACTTTGTTTCTAAAAGAATGACAATAACATTATATTTTTACATACTTCAAATCATGTAAAATGGGATTTATCTCTCACCCATCTCTTTGAAATTTGAGGAATGGAAAGGGCCTCCTGGACATTTTAAGAATATCTTGGCACTTGTGATAGTCCATGCTCTGGGGTAGATACTTGGTACCTCATCATCTTTGATAAGGACCCTGCCCACATATGTGTGGGGTGGACCTTACAGTCTTCCTTTACAGAGGCTCAGTAAGATTGGGGAGCTTCCTCAAGAGCTTAAAGATGGGAGGTTTGGGAGGGAGAGACTTCAACCAGCTGTATTTTTGTTTGTTTGTTTCTTTCTTTCTTTTTTAAGATTTTATTTATTGGGAGAAAGAGAGAGGGTAAGAGCATGAAGAAGCAGGGGGATGGGCAGCAGAAGGAAAGGGAGAAGCAGACTCCCCACTGAGCAAGGAGCCTGATGGGGGACTGGGTCCCAGGACCTTGGGATCATGACCTGAGCTGAAGGCAGATGCTGAACCAAATGAGGGACTGACAGGTGCCCCCAACTGTATCTTTTTAACAGACTCATGAGCCTTTGGCAGTTCACCTTCAAGGATGGCAGAATGAGGTGTTGTAATAGGTGTCCATGCTGAGTTCTTGAAGGTGGGATGGTGGGTCTCTGTTGGGAACAGAGCAGGTATGGTAGCAACTGCCGTGACACCAAGGGATGCCCCCCGTGTGTGTGGGAACTAGATCAGCTCTGGAAACATCCAAGCAGTCTTCACTGATCTGGCATCTCGGGCTGAGAATGAGTGTGGGAGATGAGAGGAATAGGCTTGGCTGAGTGAGTAATGACAGAAGCCACCGCCTCCTTCCAACTTTCCGCTGCCAGGACAGAACCTGTCAGGGCTGACTAGCAGTGGTCTGGCAGTAGAATTGTGGTTTCATCTTTCCTTGGGTGCAAATCACTTCCTAGCTTTAAGATTTTCTGATTAAATCATTTAGAAAGTGAGTGATTTGCCTACTCTGGGACTTAAGCTCTCTAAGATATTGTGTCTGGAGGGAATCTTAGACCTCCAAATTCAAACATTTGATTTGGAAGATGAGGACTGAGCCCAGAGAAGGAAGGGAACACTGCAAAAGTTAATGGCAGAGTCAAGACCTAGATTCATGTTGCCAAAAACTATTGTAAAGTTCTGGGTACCACAACATGAGTTTTCCTTTTCATATTTTATATGTGTGTATGTATATTGTATATTTATGTACACTTACAATGTATACATACATCGTACATATACATGTGTGTATACACACACACACACACACACACTTATTCCCCTCACCACCCGCACATTTATTTCACAAACTATGGTGATTTTACACCTACCTTGAATGCTTGAATGTGGTAAAAACAAAATTACCACACATACTCTGCAAACGCTCTACTGTAGAAACTTTAATTAGAAAAGCTATAATGATTGTAGTCAATAAAGCTGTACTTAGAGTGCAGCTGTGCCTGTTTTTTCCCCATTAAGGATTTTACCCAAGGAGATTTTGAAGTTGGAGATAATTAGATTTTGGAGGTTGAAGGTCAGCGAAGAGGAGAGGAGAGATATCAACCCTCAGAACTCCTAAGCATTTTAGGAAAAGCAGTCTGGTTGGAACTGAACATTAGTTACCAACAACAACTAAATTACCACGAGGTTGTTTTGAGAAGACACCAGGATAATCTGCTTTAGTAGTAGGGGGATAATTTCACTGGGAGTCAGAAGACTTGGGTCTTATTTCCTTAAGTGACTTGTTGGAGGCAGATGCCTTAGAAGGTCTTCTGTGTACCCATCTGTAAAATGAGGAAGTTGGCATCAATGATTTTATGGGCCAATGTCAAGAACTAACTACTAGTATAGTCATTTCAAGCTGAATTTTTTTTTCACTGTGTTTATTTGTTTAATAAATATTTATTGACTGTCTAATATGTGGGAGATACTATGCTAGGTCATGGGAATACTGTGGAGGATAGAACATAAAATTCCATTAGGAACTCAAAAGTCTTGTCAGGATATTCTTAATTGTTATGCTTTTAAGTGTTCCTTTTGTTCTAGACACTAACACACTGTCCTCTCATCTAAAGTCAGACAGTGGGTAATAAATGAATATTGTACTGAGGTATTCAGAAGACTGAGCAACATACAAATAAAAGAACAGCAGATCCAGGGCCAAGATGTTACAGGGAAAATATGATAAAAGAGGAAAATTAACTGATTAAATGGAGCTGGGTATAAGCACACATCAAAGGTCTCATGAAGGCCAAAATACTTAAATGGTAAAATGAAATGGTACAGTCAGGCCAGTGTTCTCAGAGTGTGGCCATAGATTAGCTACTTTAGAATTATCGAGGGGCTGGTTGAAATGCATGTTGCAAGAATCTAGCTTTTCTCTGGAATCAGAATCTGGGGTTGGGAAAGATAATCTGGTTGGTAACAAATAGCAAATACTTAGATGTTTCTCATGCACACTACACTCTGAAAACTGCTGGAGTAGGTAATTGTACATATTACAAATAATTAGAACAAGAAATGACATTTGGCAGAATATAATTAGCATTGATGAGTCTTACTCCTAAAATTCAGAAAACCAACTTCAAAATAAGTAACACAACATCCGTAAATTTTCCACTTTCAATTTGTAGAACAAGTATTGATTGGGATACTAGATAATACACGAACAATTTATGTTGCTCTGATTTATGCCTGACTATGGGAGACTATTAGAAATGAATTCCCTGACCTTCATTTTCTCCATTCATTTGCAGAAAAAAATACTATCCTTGTATCTTAGAAGAGGCAAGACAAGAGCTTAAAAGAATACTGAGAGATAGAAAAAGAAGATAAATATTTTGTCTGAATATAAAATTATATTTAAGTATAATACATAGATTTCTGTTTCACGTGGCCTTCATGATTAATATCAAGATGATTTAATTATGCTGAGAGGAAAATATTGAAAATGAGAAGAAAAATTCTCCAAATTGAGTTGCCTATAAACATACATATATATTGTGAAGGAATGATCTACTAAAAAGAGATTAATTTTTAAAACAATTTTCTTTAACGAGCTTAGAAAAGCTGGTTTTATGCTTGTTACTTTGGCAAGCCAGTTCCCTATTCTCTCACAAGATGGTGCTGTAAAATGTGACTTCCCTTTACTGCTTGAAATACAAGGTGCCTTTGGTAAATTTTGGAATAATTGCAAATTTAGCTGCCAAACCCTCTGGTTACTTGCCAATTAACAATAAAGTATTTGTCGGTGACTTTCTGATCACTTGTTATTGACCACAACAGAATGTGTAGGAAATGAGAAAAATATGACATCTATTTTACTCAAAAGACAGGGAGTGAAATCCTTACTGTTGATGTCTGTGTATCCTGAAGTGACAACTCTCTAGTTACAATTCCCGCAAGCACAACAGTGTGGCACAAACATGAGGACAGAAATCCTCACTGTGCTTGACTCATCAGGACCAAAGCCAGATTGTTTCTTGTCTTTTTTTCTTCTCCTTTCTATAGTTTTGAATATTATAATAAAAATATATAAAATCTCTCAGAACCAAAGGCTAATATTGTGTTAGATTTGTAAAAATCTAGCTTAATGTGGTGCTTTGGGAATTTGTGTTTGTAGCTGTGACTAAATTGTTGTGATAGTATATCATTATATACTTTTTGCTCATGAATATGTATATATATTTCTGATTGTTTAATTACCTTCAATGCATTTTTGTTAGTCCTCTCAAAAAATATGTTTATTCTATTTATTTGAATTACCCATGGGAAAACATTTGCTATTATTTGCACTTTAAGATAGAGTAAAGTCTACAGAGAAGTCAGAATTAATGAGATTTATAGTTATTTTTGTTTCTATTTCTCTTTCTTTCTACCTAATCTTGGGAAATTGCATTAACATTGAGAATCTTTTCTTTTTGTGATAATGGTAAGGAATGGAGCCTAACCATTTTTATGCCATTTTTGTGTTGAGATTCATATAGCCCTCAAACATCTATACCAAAGTAGTTTTGTATTCAGTGGTACAGAACTTGACTTTAAAAACTGAAGTATAAAGGGTGCCTGGGTAGCTCAGTTGTTAAGCATCTGCCTTTGGCTCAGGTCATGGTCCCAGGGTCCTGGGACGGAGCCCCAGCATTGGGCTCTGTGCTCAGCAGGAAACACCTCCCGCTTGTGTTCCCTCTCTCACTATCTTTGTCTCAGTTAAATAAATAAATAAATTCTTCTTTAAAAAGATACAGAAACTGAAGTATAAATAAAACTTAAGCAATAGCAGAATGTTTAGAACTAAAAGGAACATAGAGATAATCAAATTGATTGCCCTTTCTGATACAACAAAAATACATGTATTTATATTTTGTCCCTGGGTCCTGGCACAGAGCTCCTAAAACACTTGGAATTCCCTAGTGATAGGAGTTTCTTATTATGTATAGGAACAGCTTCTGACCATATCTGAGTTTATGCTGATGAAGTGAGTCTTGGGAGGCACTCACAGAGCTTCAGGATGGGGCTGGTTGCTGAAAGAAAAGCCAACCACTAGAATAGAGGATTAGAACTTTGAGGTCCACCTCCAACCTCTCAGGAGGGAAGAGGGGCTAGAGATTGAGATGAATCATCATTGGCCAATGATTTGATCAATCATGTCTACATAATGAAACTTGGATAAAAACTTTGAAACAACGAGGCTACGGGAACTTCCTAGAGAACACACGGATGTGCTGGAAGGCTGGTATGTTGGAGACAACATGGAAACTCTGCATACCCCTACTTTACTAATACTTTCCCCTTTGCACCTCTTCCTTGTGGCTGGTTCCTGAATTGTAGCCTGCAGTGACTCTTGAAAAATTGCAGGGGTTTGCGGGACCAACCCCCTGCACAGCTAAGAATTGGCATACAACTTTTGATTCCTCCAAAACTGAACTACTAATAGCCTACTCTGGATAGGAAACCTTACCAATAACATAGTCAATCAATCTACCATATTTTCTATGGTAGATGTATTATATACTGTATTTTTCTAATAATATAAGCTAGAGAAAAGAATAGGGTGAGAAAATCATAAGGAAAAGGAAAAACATTTATAGTACTGTACTGTTAAAAAAAAAAAAATATCTGTGTTCAGATCCACACAGGCCAAACCCATGTTGTTCAATGACCAAACATATAGTGTTTTCCTAAATTTTGTTGAGTCATTCTAGGAAATTTTTGAACTCTGATGAGTGCATTATAGGAACCCTCCTGAATTTATAGTTAGCTATGGTGAAATGCAGGTAATCTAGGGACCCTCTCTGTAGCTAGCATCTGAAGTGCAGGCAGTCTTTGGGACCAAGCCCTTTACCTGTGGGGTCAGCACTAGCTCCAGGTAGTCAGTTCCAACACTGAACTGGACTGTGGGGCATACAGTTGGTATCAGAGAAATATTTGTTGTTGGAAAACCAAGCACCTTTTTTCTAGTCTCATCAATGATAGTGGAATGCTTCAAACCAAGACATGGTGGGTGGCACCTGAATTCATGCTGCAGACTGCACTGGGAAGTGGCAAAACCAACAGGAGCCTCTAGGTCTGCCACCTGTGGGTGCAGTGATCTTTTCTGTACATCAAACTACCTCTCTCTCCTACACACTTATTTCTGTATCTACTTTGATACATCAGTAGTGCCCAGGCTTCTACAGGAGGTAAGAGTTAAGATAATTGGGAAATTTATAAGGCGGAAGGAATTATCTCTACTTTTTAAACCACCTATGACAACAGAGGGTTGAAAGAATCAAATGATTATTCTGGATCCCCAAATTATCAGCAGATCTCCTAGGATTCTCAAAGAAACTTCTAGTGAGTTCTAATTTGGGAGGGGAGGATGCTCTCTTATAAAAAAAAGGCAAGTGTTTAAGAAAAGAGAGGAACTGGGTGCCTGGGTGGCTCAGTGGGTTAAGCCGCTGCCTTCGGCCTCAGGTCATGATCTCAGGGTACTGGGATCGAGTCCCGCATCGGGCTCTCTGCTCGGCGGGGAGCCTGCTTCCCTCTCTCTCTCTCTCTGCCTGCCTCTCCATCTACTTGTGATCTCTCTCTGTCAAATAAATAAATAAAATCTTTAAAAAAAAAAGAGAGAGAGAGAGAAGATAGGAACTGACAAAAATGCCTAATGATTCAAGAAATGTAATTTTATGAGGCTCTATGTTATCCATTACCTACTTTGTTATTAAGAAAACCATGAGATGAATGAGTGGCATCTACTTTGAGGAAACTGAGGCCTGGGGGATGTTTAGTGAAACAGTCTACCCAAGGTGAAGAGCTTTGAGTCCTCCACCGTAGTATTATATTTCATACCATCAGCATTTCCTGAGTCAGCTCTGCACTGGATGGTGGGGGCTAGGGAGATGAGTAAGATGTAGTCTCATTCTTCAAATGGTTTGTTGTTCAGTGTAGGTCACTGACCCGTATAATAGTAGAATCTCATACAGTGTGATAATTCTGTGGTAGAGGTTCATTCAGAGGGCTGCAGGAACAACGTGACAGTGGCTCTGTTTCAGTTTGATTCAAGCCCCCAGGAGCTGGTACCTGAGCTACTAGCCTAACTTTCTGTCTCTTTCCCCTTCTTTGCTGTGGCTCTGCCACTCTCCATTCTCCTTACAGAAATTGGAGTCATCCTCTAAAATGTAAATTAGATTGTGTCAGTCCTCTATTTAAAATCCTTAAAAGGCTTCCCATTACTGAATTTGGAATAAAATTCAACCCCCTTTCTGGAACCTACAATATCCTGTAATATCTGACCTCTGCTTCTCATTCCAGCTTTCTATATTAGCACTTTCTACTCTGTTCACTATGATCCAGCCACATTGGCTTTCTTTGCACTTGTCAAATATAACAAGCTTATTCCAACTAATTTCCATCTTAGAGCCTCTGTGCCAGAAATATTCTGGGCCATTTGCTTTGGAATGCTCTGGGTTCATATTTTTGCCCAATTGTGTTCTCTCTCTTACTCTGTCTCTCTTCTCTCAATTTATTTTTGTCATTCAGGTCACAATTCAAAAATCCTTTTTTCAGAGAACTCCTCCCCAATGACCTTAATTACAGTACCCTGCAAACCTGAAAGTCTTCTATTGCATCACTTTATTTTCTTTATATCACTTAGCATTCTCTAAAATTATCTGCATTATTTATGTTTATTCATTTCTTTCCTCCCCACACTTTACCAACTGGTCCTTGCTCCCTTTACTGAAATAAAAGCTCCACAGGATTTGAGGACAAAACATCTTATATTGACAGTTGTATCCCCAGTGTTTCAAGTTCTGCCTGGCACATAGTAAGTGCTTGATGTGTATTTTATAAATACATATTTTTCCTAGGAGGGTTGGGGGAAAGTTTTAATTAGGAGGTAACATTTTGAAAACATGTTCCAGCCAGAGAGGCTTCCAAGAAGAAAAAGAGTTCGCCTTGTATATTGAATTTAAAATTAGATATTCTTAGGACATTATTCATCTAATCCCCAAATCTGGGACGGAAATCCCCTTTTCCGGTAAACAAGCCACCTAAGTATAAAGTAAGTTTTCCACTTTGGCTTCTCATTATTTTACTTTCTTCTGCTTGAGATGTAAACGAGAGTCTGTTCAAATAGGACATCTTTTAAACCTTTGAAGGAATTGTTGCTGATTTCACAACTAAGTGTTCAGTGGAGGAGTGGGCTTGCTGTACTCTGTTCTACCTCTGGGTTGCTTTCTCCCAGCTTCCTGATTCTCCTTCCATTCATCTCATCCTGCCCACCCCTCCCACCACAGCTCAGGTTGGCCAGAGACACCTAGAGGCTATCACTCCTGGAAGCTTTCAAGGACTATGCCTTTGTTGCTGTTACTGAAGGAGCCCACACACTGCAATTGTACCTGCCGGGTCACCTAAGTTAAAGCTAAACAGAGGGTAGAGGCTATTATTCAGGCAATTCAAATGAAATAAAGTGTTTTATTGCCAGGCAATTTTGTTTCTTTCACTGCTTTGTTCTGGCTATGGGGACAGTTTGAACTGAGCTTCTGAGAGAGCCCAAGGTACCACTGTGGAACTACCAGCTGTTCTTCCATTTTCTCTCCTATGCCATCTGTGACTTGGTAAAAAGAAAATAAAAAAAAAAAGTCCCTAGGTATATGATGGGGTGGGAATGAGGGTGATGTGAATGAAAGTATTCACTGCACCAAGCTGGCCCATATTTCTGACCTTGCATTAATGAAGTCAGGCAGTTTTATTACTGTAGAAAAGCACTGTAGCATATGCTCCTAAGTGTATTGGTATGAAAATACTGAGGCATCTTTTTAAGGTTTTATAGAGGTTTTGAAGCAACACTTATTGAGTACTTGTTATTATTAAAACCCCATGCTATGAGGAATGTGGAAATGAGTAATTGAATCTAGAAGAGATATGCAGAGCGTGTGTGTGTGTGTGTGTGTGTGTGTGTGAGAGAGAGAGAGAGAGAGAGAAAGAGAGAGAGAGAGAGATACATAATATGGCAATATTTTAAGTAATCTCCTATAAGGAATTTAAAAGAGATAAAGATCTCAATATGGTAGTTGTTGCAAAATAAGAAATCAGCAGCTTCGGGACTGAAGATTCACTTGAGGTCGGTCTTATGTGATTCACTGAAGTTAAATAGGATAACCCTGGATTGGGAAAATCATTGTAGCCTTATGGTAATGGCCTGAAGGTGAGAAAATTTGGGGCATGTTCCAAAAATTGATTGTGGTACCAGTTCAGAATTGTGTGAAACGAGAATGAGATATTGCTGAGTTCTGTAAAATACAAGGAAATGACTATCTTATAGATAATGGGGAATCCAAGAGTTTTTGAGTAGGCAGTTGACATATTCAGAGGGAATGCTAAATAGATTAGTTTAGTACACTCTGCAGGCTGCCCTAGAAATGGAGAAGCCAGAATAAGACAGTGAAACCACAGAGGGTGTTTTACTTATGTAAAAGTAAAGTATTTACTTAGGTAATAATACTTTGGCTCTGGACCGGACATGAGAAAGAGAGTGGATCAGGAGGACCCAATCTTACAGAGACACTGCCTACGCAGGCTGCCCAATTTATGGTATTTAGAGAGGGAGGGGCCTCTCTGGAATCTCTGGATGGTGATAGCAACCAGAGAAAGGCAGAAATCATGACAAGGTGCTCATCTGAGGGTAAAATGGCAAATCCACTAAAAACAAAGACCCCTGGTAACTTGCTGATGTTCCATCTTGTCCTGAGACCCTTTCTACTGAGTAAGTAATTTTAAAAAGACTGTAACCAGTTTTTGAGACACGACCTTGTGCTCTGGGTTGCATAATTAGATCATACTGCAACCCAAATGGTAAATTTAGTGAGAAAATTCATTGACTTGGGATGGAATTCATTGTTTGTTCTACCTCTCAGGCAGATCTTAGTACTAATGAAACTAATAAAAAGTGCATGTGCTTTCGAGTCATGGACCTGAGTTTGAATCTTGGACCTGCTACTCAGTTGTGGTGTGACCATGAGAAAATCAAAGAAAGTATGTGAGCCAAGGCTCTTAAGAGTTTACTGCATATGATGTCTTTCTCCATTTATTTCACAAGATATTGATAATCTTCAGTTTTAAGTATAGTAGACTTTAGGTAGAATGTTTTATTTTTGTTTTTAGTCAGGCTTTTATTGCATGTGGGCTTTTTTTCCTGCATTTTGTTTCCAAAGGATATGTTCTTGAGATGCCAAGATGGTCTTGCTATAAGACTATCTTCCCTGGAGCAGCCTTATAGCTGATAACTACTTTTACCAAAAGTGACCCATGTGAGAAAACATTGTCTAATCATGGCACCTAAAGAAATCAGAGTTAATGAAAATCAGGCTGATGGTTTGATACATTTACTAAAATGCTGAAATACTTCATTGAAGCCTTTGTTGTTGGAACCTGGAGATAATGTGTGTGTTGGAGGAATTGGAATGTGGTGCAAAGTTATCACTGACTCATAGACTGCTCTTACGAAATATGGATACTAGGTTTACAATTTAAGAAGGAACCTGGTATTTATAGAGAGCTGGGTATTTGTTCATATGGGTATTTGTTCAAATGAACATTGTTCAGGTACTTGGGACTGATGTAATAGCTTTATCACATGAGTGTCACAATTTAAGACTAATAGCAAGAGTTCTATCTAACAAATGATGCCTTGATTGAACAAAAATATCTAACTATGGCAGCTTCCCAGACTTAGAATGAAATGTCTAAAAAGATGCTGACTCACATTTAGTTCATTTGCTGGTTTGGTTGTAAAAGAAAGTGTGTATTTAGTAAAAGAAGGACTAATAGACTTCTAAGGACCTTTTCATGAATCGCTTGAGGAAACTGAGTTGCTAGTAAGACTTGAATGATAGGAAAAGGCTGGTCCTTATCCTTAATCATCTGTTTGTGCTTAAATTTACCTTTAAACTTCAACTAAAAAAAGTTGTTAGGTCTTATGGTTTAACAACTTTAGGAGATAGTCAATAAAATTATCTACTGTTAGGTTAATAAATGCCAATACATCTATTTGAAGTTAATCAGTTCACATTTACTTAATATTCCCTGTCTCATTAGATATAAATTAAATGCAGAGTTGGGAAACTAAGCTGAAAACATTTTCCAGAATTTATACAAAGCATGAATACAAAATATGTTAATGGCAGCTGGAGGCAGAGCAACTTCAATACTGTGATGTTTAGTAAAAAACATGTTTCTATGTTGGTGAGCAAAAACCAGAGTGAAAGACAATTAGACAACTCTATTAAATGTACATTTTGTTATTCTGTGAAGAAAACATCAAAGGCATGTGTGGCATTGTCATGGCAACGATGGGATTTTTTTCCATCTATAATCACTACATGCAGATTTAGTAACATTGATTTCATTTTGCCTATTTCTGGGGCTATAGTTCAGGATATTTCTGCCTGGTTAGTTCAGAGATCATTAATGTAAGTAATTGAAGATACAATATTCAGAACTGAATTGTGGCTAAAAAAAATCCTAAAGCTAAGAAAATATGGTGGCTAATTTTCAGAAAAGGAAAGAACAATCAACACATGTATACCATTTATTTCTAAACTTGGAATTTGAATTTAAGTGATATGTTTTGTCATGAACATGGCATTTTTGTGACCATAAATAAGTGCAGTCTGTTGGAAATTTATTAGGGTTCTTATTTCATACTAAGTACCTCTGCAAAACAGTCAAGTATGACTTCTTCAACACATGTAAAGATTTTCTTCTAAATTTTCTTTTTAAATAAAGAAACAGTTTAGCAAAATGGTTCCTCCTTACTTGGTCTATAAGATTTACCCAGTAATTCCCTATGTTTTCGCTACCATGATTCTCTTTTTCTCCCTCCTGGTTTTCCAGGATTCCCAGAGGAGTGGGCGGCAAAACTGATAGCAGGATATTTCCTGCTTTCCTCATAGACATGCTCATCCTTTGTATAAAGGAGTTTTCCTTAGAAATTTTGAGAATTCTTCATTTGAAGAATTGAAGAACACAAAAGATTTAATTTGTCATCAACCTCCCATGTTGAACTCATTATTCAGTAGGTTTTCTTTTTTTTTTTTTTTTTACATTCTATTTACTTATTTTAGAGAGAGAGAGAAAGAAAGCACGCGAGCGAGCTGGGGGCGGGGGAAGTAGCAGAGAGAGAGCGAAGATCAGACTCCTCACTGAGCACAAAGCCCGAAGTGGGGCTCAATCCTATGACCCTGAGATCATGAAATCAAGAGTCAGATGGTTAACCTACTGAGCCACTCAGGTGCCCCTATTCAGTATGTTTTATATTAGTTTATTTTTTAAAGATTCATGCTATTTATTTTTAGAGAGACAGAGCATGTGAGCATGGGGGCGGAAGGGGACAGAGTGAGAGAGAAGCCCCAAGCAGGCTCTGTGTTGAGCATAGAGCACAACTTGGGACTCCATCCCATGACCCTGAGATCATGAACTGAGACAAAACCAAGAGTCTGATACTCAACTGACTGTACCACCTAGCACCCCTATTCAGCAACTTTTAGAAACATGCTGGGACAACAGGTAAGAAACAGAATAATTTTAATATTGAAGGATTAATTTCACTTGGGGTTCTTATTTTAAGAATATTGCAGTCACGAATAGGCTACAGAGTCATCGTGAACTAATACAATTTCTGGGACTAAAAATAGGTCCCCAGTAAATTTGACTTAGCATTTATAAATATGATAAAGATTCTGGATTTTAGATCAACAAGAATCATCAGGTGATAATGATCATACCAGTTTCAATGATTAGATGGCATGCCCTTGGTCTTATCACATGAGAAGATTGTTGCTTATCTATTTTCTAGATTAAAGTCATGACCTGGATTCAAAAAGGAAAACCAAACGAGGGATCAGGATAGAATAATAATAGAGTTCAGAGACTGGGCTTCTCTTCTGAGGGTACAGTCAATATTTTTTAAAAATATTCCTATATGTAGAATTATTGTGGATGTAGGTATTGACTTATGTGAGTAAAGAGTAGTAGATAAGAAATGGCGATAATTTGAAGCATTGAAATCTTTCCCTCATTTTTCCCCTCCTTTATTCCAGTTTAGAGGTCATTTGAAAGTACAAAAGAAGATGAACCAATGTTAGTAAGTATGCACAATGGGGGTTTATGAAGGCAGCTTGGGAAAAAAAAGTATTTTGTCAGTAAGTTAGCAATTTGATTTTTAAAAATATTTTATTTATTTATTTTACAAAGGGAAAGAGAGAGATAACACAAGCACAGGTGAGCTGCAGTCAGAAGGAGAGGAAGAAGCAGGCTCCCTACTGTGCAGGGAGCCTGATGTGGGGTTGGATCTGAGGATTCTGGGATCATGACCCAAGCTGAAGGCAGATGCCTAACTGACTGAGCCACCAAGGTGTCCCAGCATTTTGATTTTATCTACCATTTTTATAACAAGAAACTCATTCAAGACCATCTTTTAGCATCAGCTTCTCTGAAGGGAAGAGTAGAGCACAGAGACTAAAGCAGCCACCTGGGGGATGTAATACAAATCTCCAAAGTCCTCAGATAGAAGTGTGAACACCTGAGTTTTTGTCCCTTATCTGTTCAAGTTGAGTTATATGAACTTGGGTAAGATCTCTTTACATCTCTCTCTTTCTTTTTAATATTTTATTTATTTATTAGAGTGAGAGAGGGAGAGAGAGAGCACAAGCAGGAGGAGCTGCAAATAGAGGGAGAGGGAGAAGCAGGCTCCCCGCCCTGACACAGGGGCTCAATCCCAGGGCCCTGGGATCATGACCTGAGCAGAAGGCATGATTCTTAACCCACTAAGTCACCCAGGTTCCCCAAATCTCTTTACATTTCTGGTTCTTGGGCTTCATGTGTATGAAATGGTTTAGTTGGAAATGTCAGATGATTTGGTTGGAAGTGTCACCCACTCTGGAAACACAGATGACTATAGTACATAGGTTTTGATGTGTCTTTGCTTTCTTTCATTTCAAGGGAACTCGTTTGTATTACATTTTATAAAAGTATCAATCTTTGATTCTTGAGAAACCCTTACAAATGCTGGCTTTACTGTAGATTCATTGAGAAGCATTATTCTAGATGATAATGAACCAGCATTATTTTGAGTTCATGCACATTTAAACAAATGATGTTTCTTCTTAGTAGAGCCTTTCAGGCTTCCCCAAGTCTGGAATGTCAGAGGACACCTGCCATATTTGACTAACGTAATTTATCTTTTTTGTACTCACCAGTCCCTGCTACTGGACCCCAGGTTCCTCAAGGGCAGGATCATCTCTAAATGTCCCCCTTTCAGTAGTGTCGATCATTAAAGAGACATATAATTTGATGCATAAATCTCTTCTTAGTGATTTATTAGACACTTGCCTTACCTAGAAAAGAATAGGAACGATGAAGATCTGGGATATCTAGTACTAGATGAATTGGCAAAGACAATGAGTCATTTAAATTTTCAAATTCCCTCACCAGGGGAAGGCAGCTCCCTTCCACATCCACTTAGCAGATGCTCAGTTGCCCTTCTTTGTGCTCTGACTTTGATGAGGGTTGCATGGTGTCTAAATTTAAATCTCCAATGTGTCAGTTATTTAACTTACAAGGTGGGGGGAAGTATCACTCCCATGACAGAAATATTTTGAGGAGCAGCATTTATAAGTGCAAGATTCTGAAGTACTTAACTTGGAAATGCCCTTATTTTGAATGTTTATTCTTGTATTTTCTTGTTTATTCTTGAATAACTTGTTTATTCTTGTTTATTCTTGTATTTTCTCCCCATTGTGTGGGGGCAGAAGAGACAAACAGGAGAGAATTGGAATAGTTAGTATTGTAGATAGAGAAGATGAGAAGACCCAGAGAGAGCCAGTAATTTGCGTGAGGTCATCCACAAAATCAATCATAGAACTGACACCGGCCATAAGTCAGTCTCCTTCCAGTTGTGAAGTTCTTTGCTCTATGCTACCCTATTTATCTGAAGTAGTTTCAAGCCTCTACTTAGCATGCTGTGTCTAGTGTTCACATGATCCTTTTCTTAGAAATAGCTGGGAATAAAAAATTATTTGATCTATTATCAGAATTGGAACAGTTTGTTTGTGATACAGGGACTGAAGATCACCATATAGATGAGAGCACTGTGTCACGCTCTGGGTAAGCAGCATCAGAACTGAAGATGCATCTTTGAAAGATAATCACTATCTGTTATAAAGTGATGCATTTATGCCAGCATTGTTTTAATTCCTTTACCTACTTTACCTTATACTCACAACCATCTTATGGCAATTACTATTATTGTCATCATCCCTACTTTGCAAATGAGGAAACTTACAGGGGGTAAGTAATCTGGGTAAGGTCACACAGCTGGCAGCAGCTTAAACTAGAGTTAGAACCAGGTGGTCTGGCCCCAGTAGCTCTGCTCCTTCCCACTATGCCCTGCTGTCTCTCAATAGAAATGTTTTCTCTCTCTTTCTTTCTTTCTTTCTTTCCTTCCTTCCTTCCTTCCTTCCTTCCTTCCTTCCTTCCTTCTTCTCTTTCTGTTGTTAGGAAATATTTAAAATACAAAAAAAGTACAAAGAAAATAAAGTTCATTCTATCCTACCCCCCAGATGTAATTGCTGTTAACAATACTCCACAGCAAATCAAGGGACAGGAAGATATGAGGTAATACATTTCAGCAGCCCTATAATTGAATGCTTGAAGCTCCTTTTGAGTTCTTGTCATTGAATTGTTAATATATCCCGGAGCAAGGCTGCCTCAGATGGGTTTGGGCACTGTAAGGAGCTTCAGTTTGAAGGCTTACTTCCTCTTACCTTAGCCCCACACCGAAGTGCTTCTGGCCCCTTTGGTGTGCTGACAGTACAGATGGAAGTGGGCCTCCTAAATGAAGTCCTTACCACTAGATACATGGAAGCTTCCTATTACCTGGTCCCCCTTCAACCATTATTTAGGATAAAGGCAGGTGGGGATTGATGCGTCAGAGCTGGGGACACCCTAAATTAATGTGTCTGATGTTGACAAACATAAAGTTCTCTAGAATTTGTAATCAAAGTGGCTTTCCGTACATTAGCAGTAATGTCATTGTTAACTAATATCATGGTGATAGTAAGTCCAAAAGGAAGCATTTAAAACATAGACAGCCTTTTCTAATAATATAACACAAGCAGCTTCAAACACGTTAGGCTCACTCTTCTGAGTTAGCTCAGTAAGGTATCTGTTGATGGGAATCAAAGGAGCTCAGAATAACATCAATTCTTAGTTATGCAGGAAACAGGCATTTCTAGGATCTGGCTTGAGCATCTGAATGTTAAGTGTGGGCTTCCTTACCAATATTCAGTGGCCTTGCGTCGTTGTGTCACTAAGGAGAAAGTTTTGGGGCACACAAACAAAATTTATTGTGCTTTTTTTTCTTTTTGTCTCAGGAAAGAATGTAATATAAATATGTATAATCTCATGAGGAAGTAAAAAGGGGAAAGAGAGTTCTGATTTCAAATGCCAAAATCTTTTGGAGTCCAAGAAAATACACGTGGCCTAAACATTACAAATCAAATTTCTTTGCTGAAATTGTGATATTTGTGATTCACACATTGTCTTTTACTAGTTTATTATACAACCTGTTTTTGAGGAGATACTACTGAATTCTGTGGAATAAATTCAGTGTGTGTAGAGTGTATGTATGTGTAGAATCCTAATATAATCCTTTTCACTTTAGCTTTCTGTAAATTTCTAAATAATCTGAGAGGTAGAATTTTTTTTTTTTTAATTATATGCAAGTAGACAAACTTCTGGCATTTATTCTCTAATTAAATCATAATTCTTACAGCCAAGTGATGATGCAGTCATTGTGAGTTACATAAGAAAAAAGGAAAACGAAGTAAACTAACCACAAATTTAATAAGATATTTCTAAATGGTAATTCTGGCAAGTTAAAAATGCCAAAAAAGGGACGCCTGGGTGGCTCAGTTGGTTAAGCAGCTGCCTTCGGCTCAGGTCATGATCCCGGCATCCTGGGATCGAGTCCCACATCGGGCTCCTTGCTCGGCAGGGAGCCTGCTTCTCCCTCTGCCTCTGCCTGCCATTCTGTCTTCCTGTGCTCGCTCTCTCCCCCTCTCTCTCTCTGATAAATAAATAAAATCTTTAAAAAAAAAATGCCAAAAAAAAAATCTATTAAAATGTTTTTGGAGAAGGCCAGAGCTTGTGCTGGAAGTGGAGAGGAAACAGACTTCCATGAGGTAACGACATGGAACTCCTGCCCTGTTTGGATAATGAAAAATAAACACATAAGAGAGAAGGCTAAACTCATAAATTACAGTTCTCATAAAATATAATTTTATGCATACAAGGTAAATTTCCTTGCTATATGATTTTAATTTTTATTATTGCCTTCAGTTATGAAAGGATCTCAAAGAATTTTATAATTTGAAACTAGTATTCCCATTTTGGGGACTGGGAAATTTCAGGTGTTAACAAATTGAATAACTTGCCTTATCAATGATGAAGAGAATAAATTTCCTGAGATTTAGGCCTCAAGTTTTCATTTACTTTCCCATCATTTGCCAGTCTAAATAGCACACTTTATTTATCACAAAATCACAAGGCCACAGTCCACCCTACTTGACACCTGTGGAGTCACCTGACCCTTCTTGATAGAGGGAAAGCATTAATGCATGACTCTAAATTAAGGCAATAAAATCATTTCCATACTCGAAAATGAAGGAATATATGATGTAGAGATACTGTAGAACATATTTTCCTGTGGGGAGCTATACAAAGAAAGAGACTATGTAGACTTTTAATGTAGATACAAAATTCACTGGAAGATGGGGAAATGGAACTGGCTGGAAGACATTCAAACCACTTTTCAACCTTTCATGTTTGTGGTTTCTTTAAGTCTCCTCTATAGTTCCACGAGTCTGTGAGCTAATAGAATACTACTATGTGGATAGAAACAGAATTTTTTTCCTTGGCAAATCTTTATGAAGGTGAGCCTTTTGAAAATGATATGATTTGTTCACAATATTCTTTGCCAGTGGTTATGACATGTAATGCTGTCTTGCAACAAAGGCCGGATTTCAACCCTGGAAAGGACACAGCTAGAATAGAACTTCAGCTGACATTGTTTGATAGTCCTGTCCCAAGAGGAATGGTTACCAGTGAGGCCCTGAGTTGGAGGAAGAGGAGAAATATAAAAATAAAAGTCTTTAGCTATCTTTTTGAAGGCTTATTGTCTACCCACTTTGGTGTAGATGCCCAGTGCTTGAACCAAACTCTTACTTACAGATCTATGCCATCTTCCTTCTTCACCCCCATAATATGTATTCTTATCAAATTCTTTTTTTTTAATTAATATAATTTTTTATTTTTTATAAACATATATTTTATCCCCAGGGGTACAGGTCTGTGAATCACCAGGTTTACACACTTCACAGCACTCACCAAAGCACATACCCTCCCCAATGTCCATAACCCCACCCCCTTCTCCCAAACCCCCTCCCCCTAGCAACCCTCAGTTTGTTTTGTGAGATTAAGAGTCACTTATGGTTTGTCTCCCTCCCAATCCCATCTTCTTTCATTGATTCTTCTCGTACCCACTTAAGGATTCTTATCAAATTCTTAACTTCTTATCAAAATCTTATCTATTTTAAAGACATTTTCCAAATGTCATCTCCTTTTAAAGTCCATTCTGATTAGGATCCAATCTCCCTTCAGTTGAGCCTGTAAAGCACTCAGCATTTTCTGTATACCTTGCATTTCTCTGACTTGCATTAAAGTCACTTATGTTTGGCTTTCTTCATTCTTCTAGGCCCTGAACTTTATGTGCAGAAGCTATCTCCTACTTCTTCTATGTCTTTCTGTATCTTCTCAGTTGCCTAGCAGAATACCTGGATCCTGGCAGATGCTCAGAAGTGAAAAGTGAAGATTTTTTTTTGCATTGAATTAAGTATAATTCTAATGAAATCTATCTCCATTTTGAACTTAAGGGATGGTTCACTTAACAGGCTAATAAATATAAGTAAGTATATATTATTTACCACAAAACATAGTGTTGTAGGTTATTAAGAACTCAGGCTTTGGAATTAGACAAAATACAATAAAAATCTTACCTCTACAACTCAAATTACTTGAATCAATCATGCAGTCTCTCTTTTCCTTAATTTTCTCATTTGTAAAAATGGGATAACGATTGTACCTCTCTCAAAGGTGGTTGTCAGATAATCCTGGTAATATTTAAGGTATAATTTTAAACAAGATAATTCATGGAACAGATTTTATTTTCATTGTGTCACATGCCAGGGATATATTGGTATAAAAATAGCAATTAGTGTCCTCCAGGATCTTGCAGTTTGGTTGAGAGGACAGAGAAGACCAGAGACAGTTGGGTTCCATTGCGATAGGTCTGTGTTTAAGTGGTTTGCTGACAACAAGCATTTTCTCTTTAGCTGCCAGTCTCATATATGCTTGCCAATATAAGCTGATCAGTCGGATAAGGAAGATACCTGGTTTTCTGCCCATCAGTTTAACAGCAGTCTAAACTTTCAAAGAGGAGCTCTGTAGAGGCTCTGAATTTATATTAGCACTAAATGAGTGTAACATATAATCCCATGGTCAGAGAAAACCATTTCCCCTAGACTTTTAATGTATTTTATGAGCAAGGGGAGTCATAAAAGTGTTTTACTTAGCAGTTCAAGAGTCAAACTTCTGTTAAAAATTTTCCTTAAATAAAGCAATCTGAAGGAAAGTGATAGTCATAGAACCATAACAACTTTAAAGCTTAGGGTTAATATTATCCATGTCTCACTCTGCAGATGATGACAGCATAACCTTTAGAAGGAAAGTAACTTGCCCCAAATTCTACAGTTCCTAGCTGGGAGAGCTGAGGCTCTGAGGACAACTTATATGGACTTTTACAATGTCTTAAGGTAAAATCTATACCTTTAGTTTGTTAAACTTAAGAAAATTGCATTTGTTTAACTTCTTATACAAGAATAAATTGCTTCAGGCACCTGCAGTGGATAGCACCTATCTTATGATTTATCATGTACAGTGGAGGGGAACTTACTACTTTTCTAGACCACTTTCACGATTAGACAGCTTTAAATGGTAAAAGTTATTTTTTACTTGTTCAACCCCTTCCCACCTCCACGTACTTAGAAGCAATAAAAATAAAATATTGTACTGTTCAAAATGACACTGGGAGCCTGGCAAGAAAGGGAAATTTTCAAGTGTCAGGGAGGAAGATTGAATGCATAGCTCTAAAATGAGTCGGGATAGTAACTTCATTTCACGAAGTATACAGGATCACAACCACGTGACTAGTAGCATATTAAAGTCCGCACAGAGACCACAGCCATGCCCATTAGAAAGTTTCAAACTGGGCTCCCTTCATATATCAGGAATCTATAAAAGATGCCTATAATAATAATAATTATTATTATATTGAATTATATTATTATAATTTATATATAATTAAATTATTATAGTAAACATAATAACAATTATTATTATTATTATTACTACTACAATTGTTACTAGTAGTATATCATTATTATTTACTGGTACTAGAAAAACTGAGCCAAATGGGCTAAAGATAGATTCCTGGCCTGTCAAATAATCAAAAATAATTATTTGAGGGGTATTTGGAGCCTCAAGCTTGCATTGAATGAAGATATAGGGCAAGAATTCCACTAACTATACATGATGAGAACAACAGAGAGAAAAATAGAAATTGAAAATTTAAAAGATGTTATAGAACTAGGGATGGTTAGAAACAATTACAAACCACCCTTCAATGTGGAAAATTTAAAAGATGTTATAGAACTAGGGATGGTTAGAAACAATTACAAACCACCCTTCAATGTGGAAGATCACTACAAATAACATTATAGGCAAACATTTTAACATAAAGAGACCATACATAGTTGTGAAAAGCAGCCAGTGTATATAACAGGTATATTAATATGCAAAGGACCAGAGAATATGGATTGATCTGACAGGAATTTTAATTAAGTAGGTTTAAATACTGAAAAATTAAAGAAAAAAAGAAGGGAATCCATGAATCATAAAGATTTCAAGGAGTGAATGGACTTACGAAATAAATTTGAGTAAGCCTAATAGGAATCCTAGGAATGACAAATGTAACTGTCAAAGTAAAGATAAATGGAACAAAGCAAAAAATCCTTATTAATAATTTGATAATAAAATTACCAAAAGTTAAATAAGCAATAAGAAAAATCCCTTCTATGTAATTCCTGATTATAATAATTCTTGATATATTTGGGCCAAAAGATATAGTACATTCATAATTCAAACCTCCTGGGCTCCAAACATTTAGCAACAGAATTGTATATAATAGGTAGATAGATAGATAGGTAGATAGATAAGTGATAGGGACAGAAAGACATGAGAGAGAGAGACATAGAGATAGAGACGGAGATAGAAGAAAGAAAATAAGACACACAGAACAATGAATAACATCACTATCTCATGGATCAGACTCAGAGATATGCAAAATTAACGGTAGAGCAGCTATAGCAAATATTATCTTATATAAAAGCAAACAGTAACTGAGGGCGTGGTTCCTGAATGGTAAAAAGGAATAAGTCTTCCATGCAAATTGGGAATTTGGAGCCATCTTGCTATTTGTAACCCAGAGATGGGGTGTGATATTCTTTCCTTATCTAAGTATGTTGTATCTAACAATTGTCCATGGCTGCCTGGGTCCATATCTTATATGGAATCCAAACTTGGGTGGTGAAGGGTGGATTACATATATCACTGTGAGAATAGGAACTGAATCAAGCCACTTTGTGTCTGAATGTTCTGCAGAGTGCCTATATCCTTGCAGGCTTGGATCTGGGACATGCTATCATAATGTGGTTCTAGACTGATGTGATAGAAGATACAAGAAGAAATTGCTGGATAGTGAGATGTGAGTTCAGAGGGATAATAGGGAAGTCAGAGAAAAATAAACCAACCATTTCCCTTAAAATGAACCTGGAGTTTCTAATTGCATTAAGTTATTTAATGCTAAGAATTACAGCAAGGAAATTTTAAAAATTTGATTATTAATTTGCTCTACATGAAATTAATTTTATCAAGCATTTTTGACAAAGGCTAACATAAGCATCCTATTTAGTTCTAAAAATTCATTATGATAGTACTAATACATTCATTCAAAATAGAGCTGATTAAGAAAGAGGTAAAAAAAAAAAAGAGTGATTGATGATAGATTGAGAGGATCCAATATATATTTAATCAAAGTTCCAAAAGAATAAAGAAAATATTACTGAAGCCACTTTAAAGAGAGATTGAGATTCTGGCTGAGAATTTCTGAGGATTGAAGAAACCTATGATTCATGAGGTTTAAAGGACAATAACAGCCAAATAAGATAAATAGAAATACAAATAAATATACAAACTAGGTTTTCTGCTCAGGGTCTTATTAGATTGAAATTAAAATATTGACCCGAGCTGAGATTTCATCTGATGCTGAGTTCTCTTCCAAACTCAACAGTCATTGGTAGAATTCAGTTCTTCATAATTATAGGGCCAAGAATTTCCATCTTTTTCTGGTTGTCAACTGAGAGTTGTTGCTCTTTGAAGCCACCATTTAATACCCTGACAGTTGGCCTTCTCTACAGCTTGGCAGTTTGCTGTTTCCAGGTCAGCATTAAAGTCTCTCATCCTTCCCGTCTCTTTGTTCAGGAAGGGCCCAGTCCCTTTTAAGGATTAGGTCAGGAGAGTCTCAAGTCAGGATAATCCCCCTTTTGATTAACTCAAAATCAGCTGATTTGGGAACTTAATTACAGCAGTAAAATTCCTTAACCTCTGCATATAACAACCTAATTCTGGACTTGAAATCATCATTCACATAGTCTTGCCCGGATTCTGTTGGTGGTCTAACTCTTAAAAATAATGCTTCTATATATTAAGGACAACCAATTAGAAACCTTCACAGAAAATAAAAGTTACTATTCACCATACCTATAGAAAATATGAAATGCTGTGTTGGTCAGGATTCTAAGACATCCCCCCGTATTTTCCTACTCCAGTATACATGCCCAGATCATGAAAATTTAAAATTTTACTTTTGTAATTAGATAAGGTAATATGGCACAGCTGATCTGGTCTGGGTGGGCTTGATCTAATCCTATGAGCCCCGTAAAAGTAGAGTTTTCTCCAGGTGGTAGGGGAAGAGAAAGTTAGAGAATCACACTCTACATGACCTGAAATAATATAAACAAACACACATGCTATGGACTGTCAGTAGAGAGGGGCAGCCTTAAGGAGCTGCAAACTGTCCAGCACCAACAACCAGCAGGAGAATGGAAATATAAGGCCTAAAACCCCAAGGAAATGAATTCTACCAACAACCTGTATAATCTTGAAACAATCACAGGTGACTTAATTTAGAGAGTCAGAATTAGAGCAGTCTTTCCAAACTTGAAATAACCTGCTTGTTTAACAGAAGACAATCAGGGCACGAGGCTGTAAAGCCACCATTTGCTGGCAGGCTATAGGAGAATCAGGCTATGCATCCCACAATGTTGGCCATTTATTATTTTGAACTTTTGCTATTGATATAGCGTAGAAGCTTGTTTCCATACTTGCAAAACAGAGACAGGGATGTGCAGTCTCTCAGAGCACCTCTACTTTAATATGGGAGTTTATAAGGAGTACAAACAAATTATCTGACTTTTCTATAACCCACCAAATCAGTCTGCCTTTTAATATCTGAATCTACAAAGCAGCACTTAGGCTAGGTAGAGGACAAAAAGTGATGTCTAGAAGTAAACAAATAAGATGCACTGTGTAAACAATTCCAGATGGATCTCAGGAAAACAGCTTGAAGGGCAGCCTTATAGAATCACACCTCTGCAGCAGGAACAAGCACTTGATAATGGGACAGGCTTTATTTGCCTGCACACTCTGCATTTGCTTTCAATCAGATGAGAAGGTGAAGTTTCTGTCAGCCCAACAGAACAAAACTCTGCCTCTGTTTATGTTTTAGTCCCCTAGGTAGAAGCTTAACTTTGGGGATGACAGATGAAATGCTTTGGTTTGTCATTTATACCACTGTGCACAGATGGCTCTCAGGCATCTATATGATCTTTCTCCATACTATTTACTGCTCCTCCATCCGGTCCCAGGAGACCAGGTGTGAAATCCAGCACTAAGCAGTTTTTGCTAGCTGTGAATTGCATTGAGCCAAAGAGGCCATGTGGCTGGACTTTGGAATGTAAAATAACGTCATTACTTATACCATGAAATTAAACTGCATGTTAACCAAACTCCTAAAATATGCTCCAGGGAGAAATTTTGCTCTTTTTTAAAGATGATATCACCAACTTGGCTTATCATATAAAAAATATGACAACTTACACATTTTAATTCTCTTGGTAGAAATATGAATATTTTTAAAATTTCTTTTTCTTATTTGCTAATGTAATTCTCGAGTAATGTGTTTTATTTCAACCCATTAGATATTTGTGGATATCTTACTATATATAGGTAATGCTTAAAGAACTACTAAGGATTCTGTGATGGAAAGTTACAGTTACCATTTCCAAGCATCCCACAGTTCTTGGGAAGGAATATGGCATGAATGGAAAAAACTGTATAAGAAATGCATGAAGTGCCTCTTTGGAAGGTAAGAGGATGGAGAGATGGTTAGTTGAGTGATATCAGGAATAGTTTTGGGTGAATTGTATTAAGTCTGCTCAGCCTTAAAAGATGGTAAGAATTTCAACAAATAGAGATGGGAGAGAAGGTCATTTCATATTCATGAAAGTCAGCTTGACTGGGGAAGGTATAATGTACAGAGCAAGACATGGCATATAGTTCTATATAGCTGAAACCTTCAAATTGGAAGAGTTTAAAAAAAATTGTTGCATGGAAACCATTCATCTTTCAAATAGAACTATATTCCCCATTTCACAGAAAGTGGAACTGACAATGCAGATATTAAAAACTGTAATTAACACTTTGCTGGGGCATCATGTGCCAGACACTGTTCTCAGATGCTTTCCAAGGGTTCCTTCACTTAATCTGTAAAACAGCCTTATGAGGTAGTGCTCTAGTAACTTCACTTTACTGCTGGGGAGCTTAGATACAGAGAAGTTAAAACATTTTTCCAGAGTTACAGACCTACTCATCATAAACTGAGCACTGGCTTTCCCAGTCTGTATTTACTGTTTACTTCTTACCATTTCTGAGGGGAGAAAGTGGAAAAAAAAAAAAAGTTAGGCTCAGAAACTGGAAATTAATCAGACCATGAATGAGGCATTAAAATTTTTGAACAGAAAGATGCTCAAAGCTAGGTTCAGGCAAAATTGGAAAAAAGAGAGAAATAATAGAAGAAATGATTTAGAAAGCCATTACAAAAGTCAAGGTTTTTGTGGATGAGGTCTGTATTCGAGCTGTTCTAGAAAAACCTCTAGCATGGCCAGGCTATGGATGGCTGACTCCTGAAAGAATCTGAAGGTACTCTCAGAAGTTTGCTCTTTATTCATCAGGTCAAAGTTGGGCACAGATCCAAGGTTCTTCATGTGATTGATAGACTTGTGGCATTTTCTGAGTATTTTAATTTGTTTCTATTATTAGTTTTAAAGAGATTTATTGGCATGATTTTGCTTCTGTGGCCAACTGAGTGCATTAACAGATTTACTTTGCCAGAGATAGCAACTACAAAATCTGGAAAAAAAATACAAAAATGTAACAACTTAAAGGAGAGTGAGAATGAGGAGAATCAAAACTTGGAGGAAGGGGTTTGCACTTGGTGAGTTTTTGCTAGTTTAACTTGAGAACAGGGCAGCTGACATTTGGTGTCACACATCAGAAATAAAGCTCTAATAATTTGCAGACTTTCTGACCTGAAGAATTAGAGAAGAGAGTTCAAGGTGATTGATTACTGGTTCAAAACGGTAAGGACTGAACCTTGAAACAGATACAGCCAGAGAAGAGGACCCCAAATCTTTGTATAAACTTTTCTCAAATCTCTGGCTGGCCCTGAACTGTTTACATGTGGGAAAACTCTAAGCAACCTTATCTAGATAGGACAAAATAAATAAACAAAAAACCAAACTGAAATTTGACCTACTGCCTAGGAGACAAGGTTGCTGTTTGTAGTCAACAAATTATTGCCTATTAACCAAAACTATTGCCTACTCACCATTCTTTGGAAGAACAAATGTGACCCATTGTCAAGAGAAAAAGCAATGGAGGCCAAATCTGAGAAGACCCGAATGTTATAAGTAGATAAGTCCTCTGTCAATTAATAAACTATGCTCAATGAAATGTAGGAAAATATACTCACAATAAATGAAAAGATAGGATATCTCAGTGGAGAAAAAGAAGTTCTAAGAAAGGACCAATGGAGATTCTTGAACTAGTCATTATGCACTTCATCCTATAGTGGGGGACAGACCCAAAATACGATGAGAACAGAGTAGACTAGATGAGGACAGAGCAGAGTAGACTTGAGAATTATGTTTTCAGAAATGCCTAGAAGACCTAGTAACTATAAAACCTCTCAGACTTACTCCAGTATGCCTACAAAACAGTGCGGACAAAGTTGTAGCCCAATTTCAATGGTAGAAGAAATTCTCGAGTGTTTCCTAATGAAATCTACTGTTGGAAATTTCACCATTAGCAAAATAATTCTAGGGGCTCCTTTGCCTCAGGTCATAATCTCAGGGTCTTGGGATCTGCCCGCATCTGGCTCTCTGCTCAGCAGGGAGCCTGCTTCCCTCTCTCTCTCTGCCTGCCTCTCTACTTGTGATCTCTCTCTCTCTGTGTCAAATAAATAATAAAATAAAATCTTAAAAAAAAAAGAAAGTAACTCTAAAAAGCTGTTGTCTTTTGTACCATATTTTGAAAGCAAAGCACATGTCACTAGAATAAAATGAGAATAAGGTAGAACAGGATGGTGTACCACCAAAGACCATGCATATTTTGAGAGCAAAGCACATGTCACTAGAATAAAATGAAAGTATGGGAGAACAGGAAGGTGTACCACCGTCAGATAAGGACAATAGAATGAATAATGATTCACTCATTTCTGCCTGTCACCGCCTTTGTCCCTCACCTAGAACAAACTCCAAGCATGTGATCTTTAGGATATGTCCATTTGCTTGCTTATCTCATTTAATTATATGCATCCTCCATACTTTCAGGGATAATACTTAATTATCTTAATACTTAAATTAGCACATATTAATAAGAATGAGGTATAGATATCAATATAGTTTTCAGAATTCATGCAGAGAAATAAAACAAAATAGTAAATACTCCCATAATCTGTGGTACAGTGGTTTTAAAATTGTATATTATATTTTCTTTTGATTAAAATTTAAGGGCAAGCTTCATGGGTAATAATAAATGGTAATAATAAATAATTATTTTTGTCATTAAAATCCTAATTATGAAGACTTTGAAGTAATATGGAAAATGCTTTTGCTATGACTGACATGCAAATTACAAAACAGTTTGTGTACTTTAATTATAACTAAGTTAAGATCATCCTTGTTAGGCAAGATATAGAAAACAAAGAAAAAAAGAGGAATTTCAGAACTGAGGAAATAAAATTAGAATAGGTTTTTCCCAATTTCTGTCATAACTATGTATATGTAATAAATAAACTTCAGCTTTGCCCTCTAGAAACTAAGAATATACAGGAAACAGCTCTGGTTTTATTTTAATCATTAGGTAAGTGGCAATCTCTGAATAAAAGAAGCTATTAAAATCATAAGAGTTAAAACAGCAACAACAACAAAAATATAAGGGTTTTAGAATTCTTCTGGACCGAGAGGATCCTTGAGATTCACAGTGTGTGGATGAAGCTACCCTGAGGTGCTCTGATGACACACATGGGTTTGGAAGCCCCACATGCCCCTATCCCTTCAGCTTCTGGAGAACTAAAGACCTCAAGATGGATGTAGAATACTTGAACTGTTGTGTTGTTGGATGAAGCTAATGAGACCTGGAACTTTTGTTTTGTTTCTTTCAAGATGTTCTTAAAAAAAGATTTCTCATGAAATCATCTCTTGTGAGATGATTCTCATCTCACAAACCACTTCAGCACAAAGGCAATTTAAATTGCATTTTTAATCAATAATGCAAATCAAGTGTTCCTTTTCAAGCTCGAGAGTAGGAAGATAGCACACTATAAATGACGTCTCAAGTCTCCGCTGGAATCTGCAGATTTTTGCAGTTCTTGGAGAATATGAGAGGATGGCAATTCCCACAGTAACTTCTTTTCTTCTCACTAAGTGTGTGTAAGTCCCAAAGGCAGTGCCACACTCATAATTCAATTGGTAATTTGACTAGCATAAGAGAGAGCTTGAGGAGATTGAACAAAAAACCCCTAAGACACAGGAACTTGATGGTACTTTTATAATAGTTTGGTTTACATCGTCTGAGATACTACTTGTTTTTTAAAGACTTCTATGAATCTGTACCAAAGAGGTCTCTCTCATCTTGTGATCCAACAGTTCTTAATTTTCCACATTCTTATGGTGCTTATCATGTTCTGAATGCCATTATTCTTGTGCAAGGCAATAGGGAAGACATCAACTTTGCTAATAGTTGGATATCATATGGCCTCAATCCTCTGATTAATATTTATATGATGTGAAATCATATAAAATCAGAATATTTCTCATTAATAAAATAGAGATACCAGAACTCCTATGTTTTCATGAGGATTACATAAAACAATATACGGAAAGTGTTTAGCGGAGACCTGAAAAGGAGTACATGCTCAATGAAATGTAAGCATACACTTTTCTTATTTCTTTTACTGACTTTTAGCTTCTTGAGAGTCAATCTTTTTCTGCACAATAATATTGGAGAAAGTGAAGAAATAATACTGACACAGTTTCGTAAAAGAACATTCCTGAATCATAAGCACACATTATAAAAAGAACTTGTTAACTGCCCTCTATGACATCTAATCTCTCTGTCTCCATGAGTATTATGGTTAAAGATTTTATTTATTTATTTGAGAGAGTGAGCAAGTGAGCACAAGTTGGGGGGGTGGGGAGCATAGAGAGTAGAAGACTTCCCACTAAGCAGGGAGCCTGACAAGAGGTTTGATCCCAGGTCCGTAGGATCAGGACCTGAGCTGAAGGCAGATGTTTAACCAGCTGAGCCACCCAGGCACCCTCTATCTCCATGCATGTTGATCATGGAAAAGTTCTTCATCTTTTCTGTTGGATCATTGGTTTGTTTGCTTCCTGGGTTTTGCTCTGGTACATCTGATAGATGAGCCTGTGTGACTCCTAGGAAGCAATTTGTCTCCTACACAACAGAATAAGCAGAAAGGCTAGAAAGTGTGACTGGGTTATTGAAAGGAGCACTTGATATCTGTTCCAATTTGTATATATATAAAAAAAGAAGCACATCATTAAAGACTACTCATACTTTATTATTGTGCCTAAATTATTTGTAATGTACTTCACAACTGATCAAAAATCAGGAATGTGTCAAGACTCAGTGGTTGAAAGCTGCTTTAATGGTTTCCTCACTTCCCTCTATTATTCTTTTTAGAACATTCTAGTAATTACTTTGATTATCCAGTAAGATCTCTTTCCTTTTCTAATTCTTATAATCATATTTGAGGATGTTTCCTCCATGGTTAACACACTCGCATTAATTGTGAACTTTTAAAAATTTCCGTATTTTAAATGTTTTGTTTTTTCTACATGTTATTACAACTGCTTAGGTCAACCACCTCTTCTTTATATTCATTCTCCTTATAGGAAGAACCTATTTATTTTATCACTTTTCCTCTTATAGTCTCCTACATAGTAACCTTTATTTCATAGTATTCAAAAGTTGATAGATGGAAGATTATCCAGGAAGGTCAATCAGGCATTGAGAATTTACCAGAGACTCACATCCAGTCAAAGGTATTGTTCCTTACACAAAAGCTGAAACCTTTCTCTTTAGTACAGCGGAATGATTCAAAACTCCAGAAAAATTAAAAATTTCATAAATTGGATAGTTTCCATCATTTTGTTAACTTATCTAGCTGTTAAGTTGCCTGTGTATTTACTCACAGTGGAAATTTGGCTCATTCATCCTTCAAGGATAGATCTAGTAGCCCGAATTTCAAGATGTAAAACAATGCAAGAACTGAGCCAGAAAATAATGTCTTTTTCTGTAGTCAGTGCATTCTTCTTCAGGGGCGACAAAACAGTATACATCGCTGAGAAGGTGACTTTGAAATCCAACTCTGAAGGAAAAAAAAAAAACAAAACTGCTTTAACAGGAAATATATCTAGAGACTGCAGGAACTGCAGCGTCAAAACCCGGCCCACATCCTTTGCCTAACAACTCCAGCCCACGGACAAACTCTGATAACCACACAGGGGGATTTAATGATCCACACTCTGTGTCCATCTATAGTGTTTCCAAGGAACAGACTCTCTGCTGAGAGAGAAATCTACCCAGTCCAGATGATGGACAAAACTGTGGGAGGTACAATTAGCTTCACAAATTGTCAGGGGCTTTTAAGACTTATTCACTCTTAAAATACTTTAATGATTAGGTATCTCAGGATTCAGAGCCTTTATGGAGGCAAAAATAAATGTCAGTTTTAATCTCCCAATCAGTGATTTCTCAAAATGAGTCTGGCAAACCACCTCCCATCTATCTTCCGCCTTGCCTGTGAGGAAGAAACTGGAGCAAATAAGATGGAAATCCCAGCAAGGTAGATGAGTAATGATGATTGCCTCTTTCCCATTTATCTTTTCTCTCACAAAATAAGTGCCTGGAATTTGAGATTACCATGGAGCTGTTTGTTAGTGGTGACAGCTGTATGGTCTTGGTGTAGAAAATGTGTTCTGTACTGGCTTGTTGATTCATGTAGGTCACTTGCAGTGTTTTTTCTTTAAAAAAATATGACAGAATGATCATTTAATTTCTGAAGTCTGATGGCTACCGAGAACTTAATGACCAGTTCTGCCTAGATTTTCCCTTTTGTTGGACAAAAATATCAAGTCATAATTTTTTGAGTTTTTATTTAAATTTCAGTTAGTTAATGTACAGTGTATATTACTTTCAAGTATGCAATCTAGTGATTCAACACTTCCATACAATACCCATTGGTCATCATTTAAGTTCCATCCCCTCACCTACCTGGACTTAGGTGCGACAGCCTTAGGATACTGCACAAAAAGCATCTTGCACAGCTAGAAAGAGGGGACAATTAAGCATAGGAATAGAGGATCTATATTGGCAGCAGTGATTACCATAGTTCATAATTATGTATCTATTTCAGTACAGAACCTATCCCTGATTGATGGCTTTTCTCCATTTTTGAGATGTTTTTCAACAATTGAAAGTTATTTCCTGGCAAATACAATTGTTTCTTATAAGATATTTTCCATGTAGTATATAATACAGCCAATATTTCATTGGAGAGCACATGGAGTCCAAAAGGAGAAGCTACATGAATGTCACGATGAGCAAATCAATGTTGGCATTAATTTACATTGCTTATACAGTAATTTTTATTCATAAGACTTCTAAAAAGTTTTTACAATTTGAGTCACAAGCTCATGCTCTCATTGATCATAATTTATTTAAAATCAGCTATTATTGTGACTTCCATAGAAATAAACCATGACAAAGAAAAAAGAAAATGTGAATCAGTCTTTGTATGTTATAGGACAAGTAGTAGTGTCTGCAATTAGTGGAGGGTAAAAGTGGCTATTAGAACTGTATTCGGACACCTGGGTGATTCAGTTGGTTAAACCGCTGCCTTCAGCTCAGGTCGTGATCCCAGGGTCCTGGAATCAAGTCCCACATTGGGCTCCTTGCTCAGTGGGGAGTCCACTTCTCCTTCTACCTCTGCCTGCCTCTCTGCCTGCTTGTGCTCTTTCTCTGACAAATAAAATAAAATAAAGTAAAATAATAAAATAAAATAAAATAAAATAACTATATTCACTGAGGCAGGGAACAAACAGTCAGCATTCCAGATGGCTGTAAGAGGTAATGGGGGTAGCACCTTAAGTGGTGGTAACTGTGTATTTGTTTCCTTCCCTTCTTGAAATGTTTTGTTTGTTTGTTTGTTTTAATTTGCCAGAGAGAGAGAGCAAGCATAAGCAGGGGGAGTGGCAGACAGATGGAGAAGCAGGCTCCCTCCTGAGCAGAGAACCCAATGCAGGACTCTATTTCAGGACCCTGGGATTATGACCTGAGCCAAAGGCAGATGCTTAGCTGACTGAGCCACCCAGGCATCCCTGGAATGGGCTTTTATAGGACATTTATTAACTATTATGTATCAGTGCCCTGTTAAGTAGGTCATCTGTATGCAGATTTAGTGTCTGATGTCCAGGAGAATTTCCTGAACTTGGAGAATATCTAATAGAAAAACCTGAAATAAAAAAAAAAAAAAAATGGTGAAGCAGAGATTAGGCTTTGTGACAATAGTACACCAAGGTTTAAAAGGTATATTGAAATTCATTGTTGAGCCATTTGATTGAAATTGCTATTGTTCAACCTTGTCTGCATCTTAAAAATATGTAAGAAAATTTAAAAAATTATTGATTCCCAGGTGACATACAAGACTAATTACATCTTTGACAGTGGGATCTAGGCATTGATATTTTATAAGGTAATTTCAGTGTATATCTTGAAACGCTGGTCTAAATGATAACAAAAATGTTGTTAAATCCTCTGACAGTTCAATTGGCAAAGATATTTATGAGTAATTAAAACAAATGAAAAATAAAGGCTTATGGCTAGTGAAAGTTGTATGATAGGTGAAATTTTTCAGTGTCATTGTAACCAATGATTTAGAGGTAGTGAAGTCTTATTTCAAAAACATCTGAAAAGACAAAGTAAGACAGTATGAAACATTTCTATACTAAGAATCTTTATCATTTTAGTCCATGTGTTTCTGGAATCATCAATATAAAAGCTTCCAGAAATATCTTTTTAGCCTTTCATGGGGAGCAGGAACAAAGGATATAGTCATTGGGATTGTCTGGAATATGCAGTCAATAGAGATAAATGTAGATATCAGAAAGACATAAATATATCTGACCTCTTTTTCGTAACCTTTAGCTATAGAGACTAAGCTGCTTATTCCCTCCATTCCCTTTGTCCTCCATTCTAAAGTCATCTAATAGGAAATGGAGGGACACTTTTTCAATAGCTTTGACAAAGGCCTGTCATTGCTGCGAAATAATAACAAATTAGTGTCTACATCTCTATGTCTTTTTCTTTTAGATTTTTCAACATTTATTAAAATAGTATGGAATATCCTAACATATTTATGAAAGTAGTTTTAGAACAACTGATCAGAAGTATCTTTGCAAATAGCCAGTCAACTTTGACATGGTTTCTAATGAATTCTGAGACACTAATTAGTACCATCTGTTACTGCAAGCTCTGCAGCTTTCTTTGTTGTTGTTTCTCATAAACAGAAGCTTCTAAGACTTTGGAGGTGATGAAAGTATTTTTCTAATTACTTCCTCTTTTCTCTTTTATTTCATATTTCTCAAGGAAGAAGAGTAAGATACATTACATTCAAGACCATGATGAATGCAAGTTTTTCCTAGGATAATTTAAATTCAATAAGTACTTTTTAATTTCTTTTATTTCTTTTTTATTTCTCAGATATAACTGATAGTATGCTCCTTAACTTCTTAGTTAATCCACCTGGAGCACAGGAGCCTCCTGAGTAATATGTATTCCAGCCTTTTTGTTGTTATTTTCTTGTTTTCTTCCTGTGATGATGTCTGGTCTCAAATTTTCACCCAATCATCCTGAGGTCATACTGTTGTGATATTCTGATCTTCTGGCCAGGACTTCCATGTTCTCCCTGGAAAGGAAGAGATATTGCTATGTCTACGTAAACATTGAAAGCCTGAATAGTCCTAAATTTATCTTGGATGGCACAGGATTCATTCGCTGTTATTAAAAATATCCCATAATGTACACAGACCTGTACCCCTGGGGATAAAAATACCCTATATATTTATAAAAAAAATTTAAAAATAAAAATATATCCCATAATGTGTCGTGTAGAGCAAAGAATGCTCATAAGAAGAAGTTCCTTAAAGAAGATATTTGGGTGCATATGCCTGGGTGGCTCAGTTGGTTAAGCATCTGCCTTCAGCTTGGGTCATGATCTCGGGGTCCTGGGACAGACCCAGTGCAGGGCTACTTGCTCAGCAGGAAGCCTGCTTCTCCCTCAGCCTGACTCTCTCTCTCTCTGACAAATAACTAATTTTTTTTTTTTTTTTAGAAAGGTGGTTGAGTGAATAAAATTCTCAGACCGCCCTCATACATTATCTTTCATAGAGATTCATAAATCCAAATTCACACTCTGCAAAGACCGCACTGTGAAATGCTAATCCATTCACGGCAGACCTGGTGAGCAAAGCGAAGCAAATGCTTTTTAAGTTCAGAGGGAAAGGCAGATGACACTGTCTGTACTAGAAAACTGGCCTGAATTGGTTAAGCATAAAAAAATTGTCAGGAGAAAGACAAAAAAAGTTCCTACTATACATATAGCTCTGAGAAAGGTAGTGTGAATTTTATGGAAGTGAATTATACATGCAGTCTTTCCTTACATAACTTATCATCTAATAGAAGATATAAAACATGTCTGGAAAGGGACATGAAGTGTGTAAAATGGGCCACAAGAGAGGTACAGGATACTATGGATATTCTGTGCTAGTAGAGATTATTACTACCTGGGGATAGAATGGAATTACAGAAATCTTCATGGAGCAATGGCCTTAACTGAGCATTAAAGGATGTACTTTAAAATGGAATGTGGGAATGAGTACAGAGGTAGGAGGCTAGAAGGCTTGGACCATGGTTGGGGGTGGGAATAGATGGTGAAGTGTTAGCAAGAAAGTGGTTATATTATTTTCAATTTTATGCAAAGAGTCCTAAATTTCAAGCTCAGGAGTTGGCTTAGGAGAAAGTAATTTAATGAAAATTAGGTCTAAAAAAACAAAAAATTTTTTTTTCTCTCTGTGTAACAATTAAGTATACACGGTAGGCAATTTACTCTGGTTTTATACTCTGGTGCTTTTCACGTGAAACTTGAGAGCAATGAAGAAATGAAGAATTGGGGATAGTTAACAATGCCCTCCAGTCTTTAGAAGAGCAATCTACAACCAGGCTCCTCACACTTTGGTGCACATGCTGATTACCTGGGATCTTGTTAAAATGTAGATTTTGGAATGGTATATGTATGGAGTCTGAAACTAAATTTTAGCAAACTTTCAGGTATTAGGATCTGTTCAGTTTTTGTTTTGTTTTTGTTTCTTGTGGGGAGGAGGCAACTCTATAGACCACATATCGAGTTGTGAAGATTTCAGACCAGTGAACACCCAAACTGGGCTACACAGCAAAATCACCTGTGGAGCCTTAAAAACTACCCAATGCCCGGGCCCTACTTACAGAGATTCTGATTTAATTGGGTCTTAGGTGGGGTCTTGGCTTCAGTATTGTTAAAAGTCCTCCAGGGAATTCTAATGTGAGGCCTCTATTGAGGAGTACTGCTCTAGGCTACATCTTAAGTTAGGGTTTCTCAACCCTGGCTGCACTTTAGAATCACCCAAGGAGGTTTTAAAAATCCCAGTATTCAGGCAGCGTGCCAGACCAATTAAATCTGACTCTCTGGGGGAGGGACCTGGGCATTGGTACTTTTCCAAAGCTCCCTAGGTGATTCTGAGGTGCACAAGGTTCAGAATCAATGACCTGGAGGAATATAGGAATTTCTCTCCTCTATCCCTGGCCAGAAGCCTGAGCCTCTGTTGCTGTTTATAGAGCAAAGAGCACATGATAATCTGTTGTTAAATCTATCAAGTATTTACCATCTGTATGTAGCTCATTAATGCAAATAAGACCAGTTGTCTAGAGATCTTAGTTTGGGGGTGAAGAAACAAAGCTGATTTTTTCTGAAATGAAAAATGTTGAGGAATAAATAGAACAATGAGGAGTTGAGCCCATTACTTTGTCAAGAGCCAGTGGGCTTAGTGCAGGGGTCTCTGACTGTGCAGGTCTGCATTATTAACACATGGCTCCAGATAGTCTCACTGAAAACCCAGAAGAGACACATAAAATCACTGTAAAGTGGTGAAACAAAAGTGGGTGTTTGATTAGCAGGACAGGACTAGGCAGAGAGGGGGAAGGGTAGAAATGTGCAGAAAGGGACTCAGAGGGTTTGGCCCTAGCCCTATTACTGGCTCTGTTATGAGCACCTCAGCTTCACAGTTCACCGACTAGAAAAAACTGACACCTATTTATGGGGTTATTATAAGGCCGTAATAACACAAGTATTTTGCTGTAAACTGAAATGTACAACCAAATGTCAATAATGAAAGGCACAATATCTCCAGAACCACAGGAATGAGGATGAATAACATTCGTGTTGTTCAATTCTCTTTTTTCCCCCCCTGGAATTATTGCTCTCAAGCATGCAGGTGCTCTGTATTGGCACTTAAAACTCTCGATGTTTGTTTGGGGTTTGATAAACAGTTCTCAACATGAAATGATCATTTGGGAGGAAATGAGAAACAAAAGAAAAGTTGGAAAAAAAATTCCTGTCCTGATCCAACTATATTTTTTAGACAACATAAAATGATGTTATTTTTAGGGCTATAGGACATCATTGTGTCATTAATAATAAAAAATTGAAGTTATTATTCAAACATGGGTTAGCAAGAGCAAATCTGTGCTATTTATACTGAATAGGTAGGTTAAAACTTAAATCCTAAGTTGTTTGTGAATGTCGACACAGACTGACTAGGAAATCCATCTGGACTCAGATTTAACAAACATAAGAAGTATTTAACCTTGAAATATCATTATAAAGTCTCAGAGCGACTAAGAGAAATAAAGGTATGCACTTGAATTATCCATGGTAGGTAATTATGTACTAAGTTGTCATTTCAACTGCTTAGTCAGACATAGAAAAGTCACTGATGACATTGAATTCATAGAAAAACAATATAAAATGTGGGAAAGATGCTACAGATTCATGGTGGAGAGTCTTCTTAATTTCTTTTTGCTTTTGATTCAACACTTTTCTTATTCTGCTAATTATAACATTCAAAGAATAGTCAGAATAAGAATGATATACTGTATAGCCCACATTTACTCAAATGACTGGAATCACTGAGGTGCCCAATCAGGGGTAGGAGAAAAGACTTGAATGTTAGACTTCTGATCTACAACCATTTTCTAGATAGAATCAAATGATATAATTTGTGTAAAAATCCATTGCATTGTGCTTGACACTTGTTATGCAACCCATTTTGGGATTCTTTCCCTATAGTAATAGGTCAAACATTTTTGAGCTTTTATTATGTGCCAGGTAATGCTCTTAGCTCTTCAGAGATATTGGTTTGTGTGATAGTTATAAAAACTACATGAAGAACATATAATCATTTCCATTTATTTTATGGGGAAATTCAAGTACAGTGTTTAAGCATTTGCCTATAGTCACATAGCTAACAGGTGACAGAGCTAGGACTTGAGCCCAGGCAGTTGGTCTCTAGAGTCCAGATGCTTTCCAGTAAACACACTATCCTTTCTTGATTCACATATTTTGCTGACAATCCCTCACCCCATCCCTAGTCCACATGTTACTAATGAGGAAAATAAGGTCCAGAGAAAGAAATGTACCAAACTATAAATTAAACAGAGCTCTCGGAGCTTCTATTAGCTTAAAGTGTTACAGCCACTCACAGAGTCAAGTGTCCTTTGCTCCAAGATCACATCCATGTTCTGTGTTTTAGTGAACTTATCTGAAATCCCACCTCTTTTGCTCTTTGGATCTCTGAGAATTCCAGATTTCAGAAACTCAAAAGGATTTCGGAACTTCTACTTTTGATAGTGTTGTTTTTTTTTTTTTTTTTTTTTTTTTTTTTTTTTTTTTTTTCAATTTCTTATTCACTTGACTTTTTCTTTAGTCTTGTTTCTGGAAAACCACATATCCTTGGCATCTCTCCTGGTTAGCGTTTGGCACCACATATCTATTTCTTGCTTTTATTATCTATATTTTGTAAACCAAACCTTGTTAACTATTTTCTGAATTACTACTTGGTTAGGTTTAGTGCAAGTTACTGGGGATGAGTGTAGCAGACTGTCATAGTTAACATCCTCACAGGGCTTGTAGTTTAACAAGACACTCAAGCAATTAAACAGGAAGCTATCACTTAGGGAGATAAGTCTATGATGGGGGATGTAGACCCAGGTGAACTGGATCCAGAGAAGTCTTCATAAGGGAGATCTCTGAGATGAAACATAAGGGAGGAGTAGCAGTCATCCAAGTTCCATAATGTCAGGGACAGACATGTCTAATTGATCTTAACAGAGTGTCTGCCATATATTTAGAATTCTGTAAATATTTTTGAATGAAGAGATGAATGCAAAGTGAAGAAGTTGAGAGAGACTCCTTCTTTGATCAAACTTGATTCAGGTTCCCTTGAGCCCTCTCTTTTTGGCTAGGCTTCATCCATGGGCCTAGCACTTGGCCTACTGAGTGCAGTTTTAGCAAGAAAAAGCCAGTTTATTGAGAATACCCCTATCCTTGGTATCTAATGACCTTAACTTGTCTTTATCAGGAATCCAATTTAGCAGGAATCCTCCTATCCTTGATAAATAATCAAATTCCTCTTAATTTTTCCTTCACTGACCTCTCCTCCTCCCCCTTCTCTGCTCATTGGATATAAATCCCCAGCTGTCTTTGCTGGGTTTGGGATTAAATTTAACCTCTGTCCCTCACTGCAACAGTCTCAAGTAAAATGGTTAACATTTGAACAAGTGTCAGAATAATTTGTCTTTAACAAGAGTAAATATACTATGAAGGCTGAGATACAAGCACACTTAGTTCATTTACTTTCCTCCTGTTCTTTGGCAGTTTTTCTGCAAAAGAAGACATTTTTTAATAACACGGATTATTATGGAGATTAAAGGAAATACTGTATGAAAGTGATTATGCAAAATATTAAAATAATGCTAGGCATATAATAGATGTGAAATAAGTAGTAGATACCATCTTTTTTTTTAAAAGATTTTATTTATTGATTTGACAGAGAGAGATCACAAGGAGGAAGAGAGGCAGGCAGAGAGAGAAGGGGAAGCAGGCTCCCTGTTGAGCAGAGAACCCGATGTGGGGCTCGATCCCAGGACCCTAAGATCATGACATGAGCCGAAGGCAGAGGCTTTAAGCCATTGAGCCACCCAGGCCTTTTTTCTACTGGCATTTCTTCATGCCATTAGTTATCCAAAGTAAGTTTTGCTTCCCTCAGTTTACATAGAATCAATCAAGTCTGAGCATCTCCTAAAATTATGTGCAATATGGTGTATACACTCTCCCCCTTATGTAATACCCCTAATCCTTTCATATCTCCTGTCTCAACACCTGCCCCCAATTGGCTTCTCTTTCTCTGTGGTATTATTTTCCCCTTAGTCTTTCAAGGTACACACCTTGTAATAAACTTTGATGGTTCTCTCTACTTTACCCTTTTCCAGTAGTTCTGCAATTAAATGTCAACAGTGTTTCTCTTAAAATGCTATGTTTAGTCATTTTTTTCCTACTCTCACTTTGGACCATCTTCACTTTGTGCTGGGATTTCTGTAAGATCCTTCTAGCTGGTCTCCTGGCTTCTAGCTCTTCTTCACAGGGAGTCCAGCCTTCATAGCATTGCCATATTTTACAATTAATGGATTATTCCTGTACTCCTAACTCCATATTGTTTCTTGGGTGAAGCCCCTTACGCACTATGATGGCCCTTCTGACACATGCTTTATTGTTCAGTGCATTTGCTATACTCTGTCATCAAGAGTAAAATTAATTTTCCTGATGGATCCTCTTCCCAGTAATTAATAATTATTAATAAGTACTTAATCCAGGCAACAAATGATCCGAGCATATTCTGCTTGTTTTTCCCAAGAACGTCCTTCCACTTTCTCTTCTGCCTCTCCAAATCCTAGCCATCTTTCAGGCTTTAGTTCAAGTCTTGCCTATTTCACAGAAGAAGTCCCTAATTTTCAATATTTTTCTGTTCTAACCTCTGACTGCATAGATTGTTAGTTTCATACCATTTAGCCCTTTGTACTTACTGTATAATGTCTGTGCACTTGAGCACGCAGACATATGCACCACTTTCTCTTCCTGTGCTCATGACTGGAACAGGACTTGTTTTATATTTCTCAGTGTTGCCACCACCAGACTACTTTAAAATGGTAAAATGTACCAAATAATTGTAGTTGATAAGCAATTTTAACCATATACATAGATAAAATTTTAAACCTAATTTCTTAAATATTTTCAAAAGTAGAAAAAATGTAACCATATAAATTTTAGTTCTTTAGAGTAACAGTGTACTCTGAACCATTGCTTAACAAGTAGTCAATTCTCCTAAGTATGGAAAAAGATACATAAATCAATAAGGAATCTGTTATTTTCAAGCTATGTGCTCCTGTAAGACATTGTTTATGAATAAGTTTCACATTAAATCAGAAGTCACATCACTCCTTTTGATTATGTCACAAGTTATTATCTGACTCTGCAGTCTTGGCTGTTATTTCTCCAAAGGCAAGGATCTGAGCTTAGTGCTTTGCAAGGGTCTTTGCCATCTGAAAATTTCTTTATTTTTTTTAAAGATTTTATATATTTATTTGACAGAAAGAGACACAAGAGAGGGAACACAAGCAGGGGGAGTGAGAGAGGGAGAAGCAGGCTTTGTGCTGAGCAGCAAGCCTGATGCGGGGCTCCATCCCAGGACACTGGGATCATGCCCTGAGCTGAAGGCAGACGCTTAATGACTGAGCCACTCAGGCACCCCTGAAAATTTCTTTAAATAGTTCTACAGAGATACACTTTCACACATGCATTGAAGGTCTTGAAGGTTATTTTCCTTCCTGAAATTTATATGCAAAGTGTACTGTAGGCTAAATGAAACATAGACAAAAATGCACACACTATTTTTCCATTTCCTAATTCAGAGAAATGACTGAGTAAATTTAATTTTAATCTTTAACAACATCTTACCTAAGAGAAATGACAGACAAATAGCTAAAGCAGTGATCATTTTAGACTGTTTGAGAGAAAGAAAGCAATGAGCCAAAGTGAAATAATAATAATAATAATAATAATAATAATATAATAAATATTTATTTATTGCTTACTATGTTCCCAGCTTTGGTACACAATTGATATCAACTTTTTGTTCTTCAATTCCAAAGTGAAAGATCTTCTGAGCCCATATAAATAATAAAATGTGAAACTTTATGGGACCTTAGAGATCACCTAGTCTACCTTCTAATTTTATGGATAAGGACACTGAAGTGAGGAAAAGGGAGTTAAATTGTCCAAGGTCACAGGGCAGTTTAAAGATAGTCTTACTAGAATTAAAAATACAGTTTTCATGACCTTCTCCCACCTGATAATTTTATCTTAATCCTTCCTGATGTAAAGGGATGAATTTTACAAATATAGACTTACCTCACATTGAAGTCTGATCTCATATCGATAAGGATTCACTATACAGCCTTGCATCCGCTCTACAATATAGTGTAGGATGCAATGTTGTGTACTTAAGAACTTTTTAAGAGGGTAGATCTCAGGTTAAGTATTCTTTAGAAGAAAAAAAAAAAGGAAAAGGAAAAATAAGCAAGGAGACATAAATCCTTTGGAGATGATGGATGCATTTATAACCTTGAGTGTGGTGATGGTATCACAGGTATATGAATACATCCAAACCCATCAAAATGCATATACAGTAAAAAGGTATGATTTTTTGCATATGAAGTATACTTCCATAAAGCTAGGAAATGTCTTGCTCAAAAAATAAAAAAAAAAACATATATATTTGTATTAAATGTTAAACAAGTATTAATTCATTCAAATTATTAAATAAAAAAAATTGGGAGTTTTTACATAAGACCTTGTTTTCTGGGTGCTTGTTTCCTGTGTCTGAACAGAAGCAGTAGCTGAAGTTTTGCTGAGGTATGTGCTCTGCAGTTCAACCTGCCAATCTCACATTATGTGACCTTTCTGTTACCAGTGGGTCTTTGAATTTCAGATATTCATTCTCAAGCTTTTTTTTGTATGTACGTACCCAGGATTCTTCAATCCTACTTTTTTCTTCCCTTTTGTCTCTGCCATCCTTCAGGCCTTCAGCACTTGTTCTTTGGACTAGTTAGAAAACTGGTTTTCTTGTCTCTCCTGACATTTATTTGATAGTTAGCTTTCAAGGCTCATTAATCGACCTCCTGCCTTCAGAAGTAGCAACGAGTGGAGCCACAGAGAAGTAAGAAACAATCGCTCACTTTCTTGTTAAGGGATCATTTAAAATTCTTTTTCTAGGTAATGTGATGTGATACCCATTCAGTTGGTGAGACACAGAGAAGGCTCACACTGGCCAAAAGCATGGCTGCCCACCTGCCTCTCCGGGGCTTACTCTGGCTCCTGTTCTCTGTCTCTGTCCTGCAACCCAGTTACACATCACAGTACCGGGCTTTTCTTCTCACTGTCTTTTCTAGTCAGTAGGTCTGCAATTACGTTTTCCCTGTGCCTCTAATGCCTTTCCCTTCCTATCCCCCCCCCATTATTTATATCTGTACCTTGAGCTTGGGAAGATCAATAAAAAGATGTTTCAGGTTTTTAAATGTTTTTCTTATCAATGAATTTATCCTGGGCATAGTATTTCAATTTCAATTTCACAAATGATCTAGGAGTATCTCTCCATGGAAATGATCTCAGGCATTGAACTGAAAGTATAAAATATATGCTAATGATGAAAAGAAAGGGCAAAAGGGACATTACAGGCAGAAATATTTTATGACCAATATAATGGCATAGCAAACCATTTTTAGAGTAACTAAGCATTTCTGTTAAAAACATATAAGGTCAAATAGCATATTTTAAATTGCTGAAGAAATTCATTCAATTTTAAAGTTGTTCTTGCATTACCCAAAGTTACTTAGAGGACAAAATAACTGAGGTTAATAGACTTTAATATATCACCAGCCTAAGTGGCTCATCAAAATATAAATTTAAAGGAACAAGGCAGATATTTCAAGCCTATAAAGAATGTCATCAATCTCCAAAATGATTTTTGTTTCCAGTTAGTCCTAATACGATGACAGTTTTAATCCTGCATATTTTCCCATCAAAGGTGCAACTTTCAGTTTCTTTATTATTTTAACTTTGCCATCATCCTCGTAAATAGTGAAACCCTATTCAGCACTGACTTCTTTAAAATCAGTAATTTCGGATGCCGCTTGCTGGAGTTTGAGGCAGGCAGGAGTTTGATTCTGAGGGACAGCTACTGGCCTGACTCCATTAACTAGTTTCATCCCTCACTTAAGGGAGGATTTGCTCACTTGGAACTGGCAAATAATCAGTGTTCTGGGCCACTATTAACTCTCTCATCATATAGCACTTGGTTCTTTTTTATTTTATTATTTCATTTTTCTACAATTTCACATTAGATTGCTATATTGTTTTTTAATTTTTATTTATTTATTTTTATTTATTTTATTTTTTTTAATCTTTTTTTTTAAATTTTTATTTTTTATAAACATATATTTTTATCCCCAGGGGTACAGGTCTGTGAATCACCAGGTTTACACACTTCACAGCACTCACCAAAGCACATACCCTCCCCAATGTCCATAATCCCACCCCCTTCTCCCAACCCCCCTCCCCCCAGCAACCCTCAGTTTGTTTTGTGAGATTAAGAGTCACTTATGGTTTGTCTCCCTCCCAGTTTTGTTTAAGAGGAAGATAGCTAACAGTGAGTGAGCAAGATACCTAAAAGGAAGTTTACTCTTTTCAAAGCTCTTACTAACAGTACAGTATTACTGGTCTAAACAAATGTCTTCTTGGAGACTTTCAGAACAACAGCAACAACCAACAAACAAACAAAAAAAAGAAAAAAAGAAAAAAGAAAGGGTTTCTTTCATGATGAAAACATGGAGATTCTGATTACTTGAGACAGAAGCTGTTATTGTGCACCAACTCTTTTGACAATTTTTCCCCATCAGGTGAATTGAGGTAATTTGTAGGGAATTTCTGGTAAAACAGTATAAAAGTCTTCACATGTGCTATTCCCTTTGCCAGGAAAGCTCTTCCCCAGATGTTCCTCCTCTGCTCTTGTGTTACCTCATCAGAGACATTTTTCTTTTGGCTAACTGATCTAAAGTAGCACAGTAGTTCTCTTTCTTCCCTTGCATTGATCTATTTTTCATCATAATCATTGTCACCTACATATAAGTCATACATTTCTTTGTAGATTATCTACTTAGCACATTAATTAAATGAGGGCAAGGATGTCATCCCTTTTGTTCATGGCTCTATTCTCAGAGCCTAAGACAGAGGTCTGGCACAAAGCAGGTTCTCAGTAATTATTTGTTGAAATTATTAATTAGTAAAATATGGGTCCTGTACAAAAGATTATTTTATTTTAGGACTATGCACTGTGTGATTACACCATCATGATGAATATCCAATCTTCCGTCTTTCTTGAAGTTCCAACACATTTGTACAAATATATACTCTAGTTCATCAGATATATTTGCACAAGTAACAAGTTATAAAAAAACAAACAATACAACATGGTTAAGCCAAGAAGTCAATTGGAAAACAACAACATCCTTTATCTAACTTTATTTCAATTCAATTAATTTAATTTATTATATTTAAATTTAATTAATAAATTTAATAAATTTAAAATCTGTTGTTTGTTTTGTTTTGGTTTGGTTTTAGTGACAAAGAAATGGAGACAGGAGGGCAACAGTATTCAGGGAAGTGGTTTTAGAGCAAGAGATGGTCAGTTGCCATTAGCATAACATGCTCCTCTTATTTTTACCCTTTTTCTCTAGCATGAGAACTTAAAATATATTTGATATATAGAATACCTGCAGTTGGTCTATTTGATGACACTGAGAAGAACCTTGAGAAATGTTCTTGTTTATCTGTATAGTCAGAATAACATTTTATTGATATTGAAATGCATATAAATTTTCTTTTCAATAAGTGTTTCAGTTAAGATGGAAATGCCAATTTAGTTGTGTCAGAGTGTCCAAAAGTACGCTGAAAGAAAAGTTACAGTTTGATTTTTAAACTGAGCTGGATCGAGCACTTGCCATATGCCATCTCTTCTGCTACCTTCTGGGATAGCAGAGGTCACCCCATGATGGGGGCTCTCTCAAGGATTGCACAGAACAACGTGAGAGATTATTTCTTTGTTTATTCACACATTTATTGATTTATATATACTTCATCTTGCTATGAAAATGATTTACGCTAATCTATAAAAGGTTAAATGCTGGGATGCCTGGGTAGATCAGTTGGTTAAGGTCTGCCTTCAGCTCAGGTCATAAACCCAGGGTCTTGGAACCGAGTCCTACATCAGGCTCCTTGCTCAGCAGGGAGCTTCTTTTCCTTGTCCCTCTGCCTTATATCCCCCATGCTTGTGCTTGTTCTCTCTTTCTGACAAATAAATAAATAAAATCTTATAAAAAAATGGTTATATGCTACGAAACAATAGGAGTTGGAAGCATGACAGAAATATAAGATGAAGAATAAATAAGGAGAGGACAATAAAATATGGCTATGGAATATTATATCCTTGTGAGGGATGTATATGAATGGATAATTATGTCTCAGTGTGTGAATAAGTGTACACTGTAAGTATGTACATGGTACAGTTTTAACAGATAAGGGAATGAACAACTGTCTAAATATTTCTCAGGAGATTTTGATGAATCAGAGAAGATGCCCTAGAATTAATGGAAAGCCTGAATTCCTGAGGAGGAATAATAATTGTTCAGACAGATTGAGTGGGGCGTTACAGTACTCTAGGCAAAGAGAAGAGCATGTGGCATGTGCAAAATTATAGAAGCATGCATAATTAAAACAGCATGGGACGTTTGGGAAATTATAAGGATAAAAATGAAATGGGAGAAGCCAGCGATGAGGGTAAAATGGAAGGATGGCTTCCAGCCAGTTCTTATGCTGCATTAATTTGGTGTCAGAAAAACACAGGTTATGGAGCACCTCAGTGAACACAGTTTTGGATGGTGGTTCCGTTGTTTTTTGAGGAGGAGATGTTGTTACTCATTCAATTTTTAAGTATGCTGTCATGTTGACTGTTGGCCAGAGAGGTGAGCTGATGGTTCAGCTGTGCTCACCTGTGGATAAAATGAAGGTATTCCCAGCAGAGCTGTGTGTACTCTGTGTGAGGATCAGGAAGTGATCCTCCAAATGCAAATCCTTTGGAGCCGAAATGATGGGGCTAAGGCTCAAAGGGTACTTACAGAATCCCATTTCTTTTGTGGTTGCCTTAAACATTTTTTCTCAGCAGCAATATTTCAAAAAGATGCTGCCACACAAATATTCCTGACACCTTACTTCTTTTTTTGGGGGGGGGGCAGGGGAACATACTTCCTGTCAGATGGGAACCAGTAATGATTTAAGAAGGACAGAGGCCCGACAACACAGTGTCTTTATTTTATTCTATGTTGTCTGCATCTCACATCCATTCCTTTATTGGGCCATGGTTTCCACCCAAGGTGAGTCTTTTCCCCTTGTATGGCATTACCACAAGCCAGGTGTCTTCCTCTGGCCCCATGGTTGACAGAACAATCCTTTAAGCTCTACTCTGTATCATTAGTCCTGGTCACATGACTCACTTTTGCTCATTAGGTAAGTTTTAACTGAGTAGGTGGACATTGATAGCCTTGCACTACCTGGGAGGTCCACAAGCCAAGTTCTAAAGCTATCCTGGTCCCTAATCTCAGGGTTCTTTCAGACATAATCTCTCTCCTCTGCCCTGTGTCACATCTTTAACACACATATCTCACTCCTACTTAATGAAATTCTGAACATTTTTCAAGGTCCAGGTAAAGCATATCTTTCTTCATCATGCCTTTCATCCTCATTGCCCTGGAACCAAAATCCTCATTATTTTGGCTTCAATAACAATTTTTATTTGTTTGTTTGTTTGTTTTGTTTTTTCAGTGCTCCAAGATCCATTTTTTATGCACCATACCCCGTGCTCCATTCAGTACATGCCCTCCTTAGTACCCACCACCAGGCTTACCCAACCTCCCGTCCCCACCCCTCCAAAACCCTGTTTGTTTCTGAGTCTCTCATGGTTCATCTCCTCCTCCAATTTTCCCCAACTCACTTCTCTCCAACTCCCAATGTCCTCTGCGTTATTTCCTTATGCTCCACAAGTAAGTGAAACCATATGATAATTGACTCTCTCTGCTTGACTTATTTCACTCAGTATAATCTCCTTTAGTCTCATCCATTTTGATACAAAAGTTGGGTATTCATTCTTTCTGACAGAGGCATAATATTCCATTGTATATATGGACCATATCTTATCTATTCGTCTCTTGAAGAGCATCTTGGTTCTTTCCACAGTTTGGCAACTTGCTGCTATGAACATTGGGGTACAGATGGCCCTTCCTTTCACTACATCTGTATCTTTGGGGCAAATACTCAGTAGTGCAATTGCAGGGTCATAGGGTACCTCTATTTTTAATTTCTTAAGGAATCTCCACACTGTTGGCTGCACCAACTTGCATTCCTAAAATTTGGATGGAACCAGAAGAGACCCTGAATTGCTAAGGAAATGTTAAAAAGAAAAACAAAATTGGGGCCATCACATTGCCTGATTTCAAGCTTTACTATAAAGCTGTGATCACCAAGACAGCATGGTATAGGCTCTAGTAACAATTTATTTCTCTTATCTCATTTGTGGTATTGTGTGTTTTTTTCTTACTAGACTCTGAGTTTTATAGACAGCAAATTATGTGGCCCTCTTTGTTTCTTCTCATTTCAACAGTCACCTTCACTTCAGACTTCATCCACAGTGGTTGGCCTAGTGCCTGGTGTGTGTGTGTATGCTTTCAAATTTGTGAAAGAATTCCCTCCACACCCTCAACTAGTTAATTAATATCTATCACCTCATATATATATATATTAAGATTTTATTTATTTATTTGATAGACAGAGATCACAAGTAGGCAGAGAGGCAGGCAGAGAGAGAGGGGGAAGCAGGCTCCCCGTCAAGCAGAGAGCCTGATGAGGGGCTCGATCCCAGGACCCTGGGATCATGACCTGAGCTGAAGGCAGAGGCTTAACCCACTGAGCCACCCAGGTGCCCCTCATATATATTTTTAGTAAGTATATTTAAGTTTTACTCTTTTAGCAAATTTCAATTATATAATAAAATATTGTCAACTATAGTCACCACATTATAAATTAGATTCTCAGACTTCATTAATCTTAAAGCTGAAAGTTTTTAACTTTTGCTAACCTCTCCCTTGCACCCCCCGCCTCCCTGGCAACCCATTTTTTCTATTCCCTTTCTATGAGCTTGACTTCTTTTTTTTTTTTTTTTTTTTTTAAAGATTCCACATGCTAGTGACACAAGACAGTATTTGTCTTTCTCTGACTTATTTCACTTAGCATAATGCCTTCAAGGTCCACTCCTATTGTCTTAAAGAGCAGTATTTTCTTCTTTCTCAAGGATGAATACTCTCCCTGTCTCTGTCCCTGTCTCTCTCTCTCTCTCTCTCCACACACACACACACACACACACACACACTGAATCTTCTTTATCCATTCACCTGTTGACAGATACTCAGGTTGTTTCCATGTCTTGGCTATTGAACATGAGAGTGCTCCAAAAGTGGGATTGCTAGATCACATGGTAGTTCTTTTTTTAATATTTTGAGGAACCTGCATACTGTTTTCCATAGTGGCCACCAATTTACATTCCTACCAGCAGTGCCTGAGAGTTCTTTCTTCTACATCCTCACCAACACTGGGTTGTCTCTTGTCTTTTTGATGATAGCTATCCTGAAGTGATATCTCACTGTGGTTTTGATTTGCATTTCCTTGATGATTAATGATGTCAAACATCTTTTCGTGTACCTGTTGACCACATGTCTTCTTTGTGGAAGTGTCTATTTGGTTCCTCTGCCCATTTTTTAACATTTTTTGTATTTCTTTTTTTGTTTGTTTGTTTTGCTATTGAGTTATGTATTTTTTATACATTTTGGATATTAACTTCTTTTCAGATTTTTGATTTACAAATCAAAAATTATAGGTTGCTTTTTCACTTTGTTGAGGCTTTCCTTTGTTGCATGGATGATTTTTAGTTTGATGTAGTCCCACTTGTTTGTTTTTGCTATTGTTGTCTTTGCTTTTGGTATAAATCCAAAAAATCATTGCCAAGATTGATATCAAGGAGTTTACCTCCTGTATGTTTTTTCCTAGGATTTTTCTTTATTTTATGATTTTTTTCATTAAAGTATAGGAGGATACTAATCAATAAAATAAAAGCAAATAGCCTCTTTGGAAACAGCTGCTTTGGTAACAGGTAACATGCAAGAGTCACACTGCATTGCACCAGGGAGATCATTAAGAGGGTAGCAAAGGCCCAGCTAAATGACAGTTCAAACAAATTAGCCCCCTACATGGGGCTATAATGGACTTCATTTCCTCCTGCTTGTCACATGGAAAGAAAGTGCCTCACAAGTAAAGCCAACAGCTTGTTGAAATGTTGGAAAAATGTTGTAAGGACATGGGTTGAGGCTACATAGGAATTAAGAACAATTATATAATCTGCAGTTCTGATGACATCATCTGTCTTTATTCACAAAAAAGAAAACATAGCTAAGAATTTTTTTCTGTGTATGTTACTCTTTATAAATTAGAGAATATTTCAACATCTGTTATCTCATTAGAGATATCTGATTATCTCACTTCTATCAACAAATCAGTGAATGAAGAGAGATTACATTTACTTGTCCCAATTACAGGTAGAGAAGCAGAACCTTAGAGTTCTGAAGTAAGTTACTAAATTTCACAAATTCACTGACTTGCAAAGCTAAGTCCAGAGTGCCAAATTTTCACTTCTAAGATAGTGTCCTTCCTTTCTAAATAGGAAGAATATCTCTGATTTGGGAGGAAAAAACAACACTGGGATAGAATTCTAGAAGATAAGAAATCTCTTACATTCTAATCCAGAATGAATTTTTCTTTTTCTGCTTGCCTTAGAATATGTGGTGAATTCATATGTACCAATTTAGTTAAGCCCAGAGTATGTTTTCCAGAATTCCCTTCTATGCATAGTTCTCAGCTAGCACAGCTCACCTGGATCATCCTTTGGTTTCTTTAACTCCTCAGTCAGGTGTATATTTAGCTCCAGTTTGAAGGGCATCTGCATGTCTTGGAGAAGACCTGCAGTGTCAACGTTGGTGGCTAGGAGATGGTGAGGGGCTAATTTGAGTTCCCCTTTATCCTCATGGGATCTAGCTTGTGTTCGTGGGTTCCACTTTGTCGCTGTTTGCACTAACCTCACATCCACCTGCCCTTCCTTGCTGCCTGTTGTATAAACAGCCCTTTCATTGACTATTTAACCAGCTCCCACAAATTCTTATACCTAATCCTTTGTTTGATGGCATGGATGTATGTATGCATGTGTATTCATTATATATGATAAAATTATATATACACATATATGATTTTATATGCTGCTACTACACCATGGGGATGAGAAGAATATGTCTATAATAATCTAGAGCAATCTGCTGGGATGCCTCTCTATACTTGCATATCCTGTGATCAAATTCTGAAAAACATTGATGTCCTGACACAGGCAGTTCTGCTAATGGTTCAGACCCTTTGAGAATGAAGGTATGGGACCTATCCAGCAAGTAACTTACCAGCTGACATGCTTGCTGAGGATAAAGGGAACATGGAACAGGTAGTGGAAAAAGGCAGTTGTAGATACCAGTTAGGATGATGTGACCAGTTATAGAAATGGTCACTGTATTACCCATGCACATTTCTTCTTTACTTTGATACAGATTTGTATACATAGTAACTGTTTTTTATCTTCACTTGCTCCATTTCCCTACTGTCTATGGTAAAATGTATTAGTAGTAGTAAATTTTATATCTCAGTGTTTATATTTCAGAATATCAAAGGGGGAATGTGACTCAGCTAGAAAAGTTATGGATAAGCATCACTCCAAAATAGATTAAGGCAATTTATAGTCTATTTTAAGGAGATAGTTAGCATGTTTTTGGCTTTGTGTGGAATTGTTGCATTATGTTAGGTGGAAGCATGATTGTCTTTGTTTGTAAGTTCAGTTCAGTATGGCTAAAAGAACTGTAAACGGATGCCAACTTGACCAGGGGTGGACTATGGCAGATTTGTGTATTCTTTCAATTTAGCAAAGCTGAAATTTCATTTCCAAGAATCCCCTTCACTATAGAATTCCAAGTTAGTGGGACAAAAAAGTTATTTGTATTAAACTTAGTGAATCAACAGGCAGTTGGCAATGGAAGATGGATGGGAAATGGTGACAGTGAGGGCAAACCATGAGTAGTGACTGGATCTAGGATGGACTGAGTCTGCACTGGTCTGGTCTCTTACTACCTTCCAATTTCCAAGCCGAGTGATACGGCTGTTCTTTCCCAGGTAAGTAAACAGTACCTGAGACAGAAATCAGAAAAACTGCAGGAGGACCTGGTGAGAACGATGGCAGCCATTGGCCAGCTCCTGACCTATATTAACAAGGTAGGACTGGCCATCAGCAGCAGTGTGAACCAGCTACAAACCTACATGGGGGCCCTGTGCCAACCTTCCCAGTCTAACAAATATGTCTCTTGCATCACTTCCCTTTCCCAGCTTAGGCTCTGGCCCCAACACAAAGGTGACAGCCTTCCATGCACATTGAATCAGCTCCCACAAGTTTATATACTATGAAATACTTATATACTTACCATCAGTCAATTTGCACATGTGCATGTGTGCGTGTGTGTGAATGAGATCCCTGGTGGTACAGTTTCTTCTTCAAACTACACTGATTTATTACTCAAACACTGTTAGATTCATACAAACAGATACTGTACTTTAATGGGCAGAAGTCTTTTCGTTGAGGTTATGGCTAATAATGGTGATCATAACAATAGCTAAAATTTACTATGTCCTTACAGTGTGATAAGACTAGCTTTTTTTTTTTTTTTAATGATATCACAATAGCCTTGGAGATAGGTACTTTCCCTATCATCATTCTTTTTATACAAATCAGACAACTGAGATATATGGCATCTGCATTGTGTGATCAGAAACCCGGAGTAGGGCATAAAGGACCTGCTCTAACTATTGTGGTATGGGGCCATTTGTCCAACTCTCTAAATGATGCTCATTATGAATGATCTGATCTGATTCACCTGTGTGTCTGATAGTGGGATAGAGGATGGGGAAGTAAGATAATGGAATTATCTGTCTAGTTAACTGGGTTTAGGGATTCTGGTAAAAGGAAAGGAAAAGATGTAAAAGAGGAGGAAGTGGGAGCAACTCTTGTACTGTGAACACACAGCTGTTTTGAACCACTTTGATAGTCATCTACTGTCTTGGGGCAAATCAAACCTTTCCTCCAGTGTGCATAGTATTTTATCAAATAACACTCCTGTTTAGTGTGCCAGACATCTGGCAAAAGATGCTATGTTCTAACTTTCGTTGTCCTTGATCTTGCCAGAATTTCAGAGTCATCAATTTTCATTCCATATTTAGTATAATAAAATGATCATAACCTATATTTAAACTTATAATCAAATTGTTTTCTGCTTTTATGGTAGAATTTAACTTAAGTGAACAATAGTTTCAGTGATCAAATTAACAGGATTTTTTCATCTAGTATATTTGAATTTTTTATTGAGGAACATTTTATATAACATAAAATTAACTATTTAGAAAATTTATTATTTGAGAGAGAGAGCATGAATGAGAGAGCTGAGCAGGGGAAGGAGAGGGGAAGAGAGAGAGGGAGAAGCAGACTCCCCGCTAAGCTGGGAGCTCCATGAAGGACTGGATCCCAGGACTCCAGGATCATGACTTGAGCCAAAGGCAGATGCTTAGCTGAGCCACCCAGGTGCCCCCAAATTAACCATTTTAAAGTGAACAATTCATTGGCATTTAGTACATTTACAATGATATACCACAACTATTCTTATGTAGTTCTGAAACAGTTTTATCACCACAAAAAGAAACCTCATATTTATTAAGCAGAGTAACTATTTTCTTAATTAAAAAAAAAAAATTTGTGTGGATGTTGTTGTTGTTGTTGTTATTGTCATTGTTTTTAAGTAGCTCCATGCCCAGAGTGGAGCCCAACTCAGGGCTACTCTGAGCATAAGACCTGAGCTGAGATCAAGAGTCATACACTTAGCTAACTAAGCCAACCAGACACCCCAAATCCTAGTTGTTTTTTGAAATCTATCAAAAATGTCTCTCATTCTGCATTGGTTTTTGTCTTTTATTTATTGACACTAGTCTATTCTCTTAATCTCTGACATTTTAAAAATTTGTTGTGTGTGTGTATAATATGTATGCCATGGATACCTATTAATATATTTACATATTTATATTCTATTTAATTTAAGATACTTTAATGTTTTATATATTTATATCTGAATATCTGAATATATTATGTTTTCAATTGTAATTTTAGACAAATCCACCTGTCTTTTTTTAAGTTCTAGATTTCTCCAATTTCCATTTTAAAAAATCTCTTCTCTTATTGAGATAATAGAAAACATTTTCTTCTAAAATGTTAAGCCTGGGGCTCCTGGATGGCTCAGTGGGTTAAAGTCTCTGCCTTTGGCTCAGGTCATGATCCCAGGATCCTGGGATCGAGCCCCACATCGGGCTTTCTGCTCAGTGGGGAGCCTGCTTCCCCTTCTCTCTCTGCCTGCCTCTCTGCCTACTTGTGATCTCTCTCTGTCAAATAAATAAATAAAATCTTTAAAAAAACTATAAAATGTTAAGGCTTCCTTTTCAAGGCTTTACTCTTGAATTAATGTTGTGTATAGTGTAAAATAGGAATTACTGTTTTATATGTGGAGAGCCATTTGACTGAGGATCAGTTTCCGATAGCCAGTTCCTTTCTATCTGATGTGTTGTGCCACCTCTTTCCTTTATAAGCTGCTGTCCAAGTGTAAGTTTAGAGAGATATGTAAATTATCTAGCCTACCCCTCTTATTTTATAGGATAAACTAATAGGACTAAAGCCAGAGCACGTAGTACAGAAATAGAAAACTCATTCTTGTCCATGGAAAGAGGTTAGGCAAATGCCCGAGTAACAGCCTAGATTGTGTTACTGTACTTGCTACATGTATTTTGTACATAAAAATTATGTCTATGTTTCTAAAAAGTTTTGAAAAAATATGTAAGACCTCATTAATGCTGTAAAATATTGTGAAGTATATTAAAAAGAATATCTATGATTTGCTGTACTTTATAGGTAAGGCAACCCTGTAATGCTCTATATTTTCTCTTATGTTTTAAATAATCTATGAAGTGATGAATAGCAATGGTTGGTTACCTTTTATATTTGACCTTGAATCTAAGAGACCTATGTTTGAATTCTACTCTTCACACTTATTAGCCAAATGACCATTGAGAATTCCTTAAATTGCTGAATCACATTCTACTCATCTGCCTTACTACATAAATAAGATTGTTTTGAGTATTACTTAAGATGATACATATAAAATACTCAGCTCAGAATATAAGTCAAACTAATGCCTATTCAATGATATTCGTTGTTATTATTATTATTAGTGTTCAAACACCCCAAATTTCAGAAATATATTTAGATGAATCTCAGTGTGGCACATGACCGGAGTGGCACAAGAACTACAGAATTAGATACTAAACAAGTAACACTAGTACATGTAACAATCTATTACATGATAAATGCTCCATTATCTACCAATGTAGAGACATAAATCTAATAAGTTGTTAGCCAATTATTTCATCTAAAATATTTTGGAGCCTTACTCTCCACAGTGTTAAATATATATATATATATATATATATATATTTTTTTTTTTTTTTTTTTGAAAGTCAGATGAAAAATACCCAGAATACAATTCAGGTGAGTGTGTAAACCAAACCCAAATAAATAAATAAAATCTTTAAAAAACTATAATCTATAAAATCTATATTTATTCATATATATATATCACTTATATAACATTACTTTTGATGATGAGTTTCTCACAGCATTTCTTTTAAAGTCAGGAGGAGGTCAAATAGAATGACATGTCTACATTTAATTAACTTTGCTCTGGCAATTATAAATAATGCAAGAAAAAGCCAAAGGAAAAGGAGAGATCTACATATTGGAAAAGAGGTGGCAAAATCAGCATCTTTTCCAAATGTTGATTTTTCACATGAAAAGTTTGTGGGACTATATGATAAAACAATTAGAACTAAGCATTCAAAATTTAAAACTTTCTATCCAATCAATAAAAGGTTGGAGAATAGACAATGGAAGATTTAATTCACTCTAAGAATCAAATATATAAACTATTTGAATAAACTCAAGAACAAATCATTTGAAATCAATATGACTTTAACTATAAGTCATTTTTTTCTTAAAATAAACATAAAAGCTGATTAAAATTTGAAAGTGTTAACTCTCTCCAACTTTGTTTATTAAGTACAAGTCCAAACAGGATCAATCAAATAAGCCCAAAATGGATTTGAGAAAATAACCCAGTAAGAATAATAAATATTATATATTTTGTATATATAGATGTTACAAGCACATGAAAAGTTCCTATCCAATATCAAAACATGTTAAAGCTACAGTGACTTGTGTGGCATTGTTCAGGAGTAGGTAAATAGCATTGCAAAAGAAAGTTTTGCAACAAAAAAACATATTTGACAAAGAAGAAGTCACCACCCTGGAGTCAAAGAGAAGTGACCAGTCCCTACACTTAACCCACTATGATAATTCTTACTAAAAAAAAATTAGTTCTTTGAGAAGAAGGAAATTGGTCTCAGAAAAGGGAAAAGCAAGAGACATTAGGGAGAAAAGAAACTGGTAACCATGTAAATAAATATAAATCAATGTGTGTGTGAGTGTGTGTGCACATTCACTTTAGAAATATAAAAATAGGTTGTACTGAATACAAGAAAACAAAAAGTACTAAGATGGTAGAGACAATTAGATTTATGGTTTACTAAGGTCTTTTATTGTAGGATAAAGTAAGAGATACTGATATTGACTTAAAATTCATCAAATAAAATGTGCTCCAAAAACTTTTTTAAATTTTTATTTATTTTTTTAAATTTCTTTTTAGTGTTCCAGAATTCATGGTTTATGCACCACACCCAGTGCTCCATGCAATAATGCCCTCCTTAATACCAACCACCAGGCTCACACAACCTCCCACACCCCTGCCCCTCCAAAACCCCCAGATTGTTGTGCTCAGTAAATTTTAAGTAAAAATCCTAGTTATGTATAACATATATTTTATATATCTAATATATAACTTCCAGAAAGTTATATTGATGGAGAGAAACAAAATAAATGAAACTTGATCATTCCAATCAAATGTAAGAATATTTATTTCAATATAGGCAAGGTTATCACTCTTTTCTTTTAGGGTTTGCATTTGTGTGTGTGTGTGTGTGTGTGTGTGTGTGTGAATTCTACTTTTTTTTTTTAATTTAAAATTTTAAATTTTTTATAAACATATAATATATTTTTATCCCCAAGAGTACAGGTCTGTGAATTGCCAGGTTTACACACTTCACAGCACTCACCAAAGCACATACCCTCCCTAATGTCCATAACCCCACCCCTCTTCTCCAAACCCCCTCCCCCCAGCAACCCTTAGTTTGTTTTGTGAGATTAAGAGTCACTTATGATTTGTCTCCCTCCCAATCCCATCTTTTTCATTTATTCTTCTCCTACCCCCTTAAGCCCCCATGTTGCATCATCACTTCCTCATAACCACATGATACTCTCAATAGATGCTGAAAAAGCATTCGACAAAGTACAGCATCCCTTCCTGATTAAAACTCTTCAAAGTGTAGGGATAGAGGGCACATACCTCAATATTATCAAAGCCATCTATGAAAAACGCACCGCAAATATTATTCTCAATGGAGAAAAACTGAAAGGTTTTCCGCTAAGGTCAGGAACACGGCAGGGATGTCCATTATCACCCCTGCTATTCAACATAGTACTAGACATACTAGCCTCAGCAATCAGACAACAAAAGGAAATTAAAGGTATCCAAATTGGCAAAGAAGAAGTCAAATTATCACTCTTCACAGATGATATGATACTATATGTGGAAAACCCAAAAAACTCCACTCCAAAACTGCTAGAACTTGTACAGGAATTCAGTAAAGTGTCAGGATATAAAATCAATGCACAGAAATCAGTTTCATTTCTCTACACCAACAGCAAGACAGAAGAAAGAGAAATTAAGGAGTCAATCCCATTTACAATTGCACCCAAAACCATAAGATACCTAGGAATAAACCTAACCAAAGAGGCACAGAATCTATACTCAGAAAACTATAAAGTACTCATGAAAGAAATTGAGGAAGACACAAAGAAATGGAAAAATGTTCCATGCTCCTGGATTGGAAGAATAAATATTGTGAAAACGTCTATGCTACCTAAAGCAATCTACACACTTAATGCAATTCCTATCAAAGTACCATCCATTTTTTTCAAAGAATGGAACAAATAATCCTCAAATTTATATGGAATCAGAAAAGACCTCGAATAGCCAAAGGAATATTGAAAAAGAAAGCAAAAGTAGATGGCATCACAATTCGGACTTCAAGCTCTATTACAAAGCTGTCATCATCAAGACAGCATGGCACTGGCACAAAAACAGACACTTAGATCAATGGAACAGAATAGAAAGCCCAGAAATAGACCCTGAACTCCATGGTCAACTAATCTTCGACAAAGCAGGAAAGAATGTCCAATAGAAAAAAGACAGCGTCTTCAATAAATGGTGTTGGGAAAATTGGACAGCCACATGCAGAAAAATGAAATTGGACCATTTCCTTACACCACACACGAAAATAGACTCAAAATGGATGAAGGACCTCAATGTGAGAAAGGAATCCATCAAAATCCTTGAGGAGAACACAGGCAGCAACCTCTTCCACCTCAGCAATAGCAACATCTTCCTAGGAACATCGCCAAAGGCAAGGGAAGCAAGGGCAAAAATGAACTATTGAGATTTCATCAAGATCAAAAGCTTTTGTACAGCAAAGGAAACAGTTAACAAAACCAAAAGACAACTGACAGAATGGGAGAAGATATTTGCAAACGACATATCAGATAAAGGACTAGTGTCCAAAATCTATAAAGAACTTAGCAAACTCAACACCCAAAGAGCAAATAATCCAATCAAGAAATGGGCAGAGGACATGAACAGACATTTCTGCAAAGAAGACATCCAGATGGCCAACAGACACATGAAAAAGTGCTCCATATCACTCGGCATCAGGGAAATACAAATCAAAACCACAATGAGATATCACCTCACACCAGTCAGAATGGCTAAAATCAACAAGTCAGGAAATGACAGATGCTGGCGAGGATGCGGAGAAAGGGAAACCCTCCTACACTGTTGGTGGGAATGCAAGCTGGTGCAACCACTCTGGAAAACAGCATGGAGGTTCCTCAAAATGTTGAAAATGACCCAGCAATTGCACTAATGGGTAATTACCCTAAAGATACAAACGTAGTGGTCTGAAGGGGCACGGGCACCCAAATGTTTATAGCAGCAATGTCTACAATAGCTCAACTATGGAAAGAACCTAGATGTCCATCAACAGATGAATGGATAAAGAAGAGGTGGTATATATGCACAATGGAATACTATGCAGTCATCAAAAGAAATAAAATCTTGCCATTTGCGACAACGTGGATGGAACTAGTGTGTAGCATGCTTAGTGAAATAAGTCAAGCGGAGAAAGACAACTATCATAGGGTTTGCATTTTTATATAGATAAAAGGAACCATTCCATATTCAATATCCTAGTCTCCATTTTTTCCTATGGATGTTTAAATATTTGCTTTTCGTATTCAGGTCTTTCATTAAAAAAAAACAAAACACTTTTATCTATGATGTAAGGAAGCATTTTTTCCTTTATGGTAAACAATTGCGGGGCCCCTCAGTAGCTCAGTGGGTTAAGCCTTTGCTTTGGCTCAGGTCATAGTCTCAGGGTCTTGGGATCAAGCCCCACATCCCTGATGAGCAGAGAGTCTGCTTCCCTCCTTTCTCTCTGCCTACTTGTGATCTCTCTCTCGCTCTGCCAAATAAATAAACAAGTAAATCTTAAAAAAAAAAAAACTTGCTTCCTCATAATTTATTAAATAATATGTCTTTTCCCCAGTAATTTATGACATTTCTATATAATTTATTAAATTTCTTTTTATGTGTGGATTTTTTTAAAGTCATTCTAGTCCATCCTTTTGGTGTGCTTGTCATTGCCCACACCAGTCAGATTGTCTTAGCCATAGCTTTGTGATAACCTTGGCTATCTTACAGACCAGTTGCTGTGTCTTATTATGGGTTTCCCAAGAAGCAGAGCCTAAAGTGGAAAGCTTGTATCCTACAACTTTGCTGGGGAATGCGAGCCCTTGGAGGAGAAGTAAGGGACAAGTGACATGATGCAAGGAAGGAGGGTGAGCCCTTAGGTGTAACTGATAGATGGATATATGGGACTGTTCTCAATAAGCAGAATACATTGAGTCTCATTGAGTCTCTACAGTCCATTCCAAGGGAAAGGGGAAATAAATTTATTCATCTAGAATTTATTCTTGTACTTCTTCATGTTGTCTGTGTATCAGAGCTGAACAAAGTTGACATGAACAGGGAATCACTGAGGCAGGAGACAAGAAGGATAATGCAAGTCCTGATTTGAGGTGTGGTCAGGTTGGAACACATGCACAGTGAGATGCCTCAGAAGTAGCTACAACAAGAGTGGGAGGCCACAAGGACCTGGAGTGATGCATGGATGGTGGCTGATACACTTTCCCAGCTTGAGTTCCTTCTGCAGAAAGTTCCTGGCTATTTTTGATTCTTCATGTTCAATATGAATTTTAGAATCAGATTATCAAGTATCATTTTAAAAATACTATTTAGATTTTGATTGGAATTACATTGAATTGATAGATTCTCTAGAGAAAATTGACACTTTTATGATGCTTAGTCTTTCATACCGTTCAAAGAATTATCTTTCCAAACATATTTGCCTTATTTAATGTATTTAAGGTTTTATATTTATCACAAAAGATTTGCACACTTCTGTATATTTATTCCCAAAAGTCTATTAGCTTTTGTTGCCACTCAATATTTTACTCAGAATATATTTATATCTTAGAAATCTATAAGAAAAATAAAAACAATCTAAGAGAAGATGATAAAGATCCTATCGGAGGACAGCTATTTGGTCAAAAAATACAGAAAGCTTATGTTTCTTAGAAAATAGGATAATTTATACTTAACAAGATAATATACATCATGCAAAAATTAAAACCTGACAATAATATGTGTAGTTAAGAATGAAACCAAACAGGGCACCTGGGTAGATCAGTAGGGTAAATGTCTGCTTTCAGCTCAGGTCATCATCCCAGAGTCTTGGGATTGAACCCTCCATTGGGCTCCCTGCTCAGTGGGGAGTCTGTAGCTCCTGCTGTTTGTTTTGCTCTCTCTCTCTCTCTGTCCCTCTCTCTCTGTGTCAAATAAATTAAAAAGAAAATATAAAAAAAAACAAGAAAGTGAAACCAAACAAATGATCATTCTTTTGATGAAGTATATAGTAGTAAATGCATTTAGATCAATTTGACAATATCTAGTAAAGGTAAATGTGAAAACAATTTCCAGAGAAACATGCATATGGTTAAAAAAACTAAACAGAAGGAAACATTGTTGAATTATGATAGAAGAACATCTTAATATTTGCCAATCGGTGAATTGATAAACACATTATAATATATCCATAATGTGATATACTACAGGGAATTTAAATGAATGAACTGTATTTACATATATCAACAAAGGTGAATATCAAAGAACACAAAATCATGGCAAAAAAAAAACAAGTTGCAAAAAAAATTGTGTATAGCAGGATAGCATTTATGTAAAACTTAAAGCATATAAAATAATACAATTCATCCCTAATAGAAGTAGAGATAGAGGTAAACATATACAACCATAAATGCTGTTGACATATGCAAAATTAAGCATATTTGATATCTTTTGAAAAGGAGAGCAAAGGAATGCAAGAAGAATTTCTAGGAAACTCGACCTTACTTATGATGTTATGTTTCATAATAAAGATTACTTTTATATAACACGATAAGCTGGCTAAATTTTAGTAGAGTGGTGTCTACACAGGTGTTTGTTAAATATTATCTTCACAATTAATATTCTTTGAGATCAAACATCCTTAAGCTTGTACCCAGACCCAAGAATTACTTAAATTTTGAATTATTTTGTAGGCTTTCTATTGCAGATAATTCTGATATCCATAGAAAATAAGGAAGCCATGCCTTGTGCTAATCCTTAGATAAATTTTAAGCAACATTATTAAGCAACCAAGTAGGTGCTCTGATTCCATTCAGTCAGAGAACGTATCAACATATGCCATTTCCAAATGGGACAGTCCTTTTATAATTAACAGGACATTTTATTCTGTCTAAACCTTTTCACCTATAGATGGATGCTTGCTTTGACATTTATATAGTTAATTGGAAGCATCTGCTCACAACGACTTCTTCACAAAGCTTTCCAGCTTCTCAGTTGCATACAAGCAGTACTTTCAAATGAGAATCTAAATATTTTTCCAGTATAAACTATTTCCCATCATAGGAGCTTTAAATAATATTCTAATATAAAATATTCAATTTAAATAGGGATATACAAAGTAATGTGTATATAAATCCTATAGTGAATGTTTTTGAAAAGTTAAATTCTTTTTGTTAGGGGAATACTTTTTAAGTATAAACCGTAATTAACTGTTTTTAACTACTTTGCTTTCTTCAGTAAATGTGAATATTTATATTTATCCTTAAATTATGTTTTGAATTTGTTTTTAATTAATATTTTATTAAAACTACTTTATTGAGTTGTAGCTGACATGTAAAAAGCTGTACTTAGTTAATGTATACAATTCAGTTAGTTTGAGGTTAAGCAAACACCCATGAAACCATTATCAGCATTAAGACCACAAACATATCCATCACTTCCCTAAATTTTCTTGTGCTCTCCTTTTTTATTTACATATGGTAAGAATACTTAAGATCTACCCTTTTTAGCAAAATTTAGTGTACAGTACAGTATTGTTAGCTCTCCTAGGGCTATTTTTATAAGTTTGTTTTTCAGAAAGGGAATCAATAGGTGTGGCTAGAATTTCTTTTGCATGCACCATCTTGTGGAATGGCTAGTTCTGGTTAGGATTTCTTAAAGTGTAGTTTCCTGCAAACACTTTTCAGACCTTCAAAGAAAATTAAGTCTCTGTTCAGAACAAAGTGGGACCCGAAGAACAAATTCAAGTGTGTTTGGTAAAAATAAAAGGCTGCTCAGGTCCACGAAACAGTAACTAAAAAGGACAATTCGTGTTGTCACAGTGATCAGATGCAATGTCCACAGTTAATTAAACAGGAAAATTCACTTAAATACAATTTAGTAGATAGTCTTTCTGGGGGGAGCTTAAGGGAATAATATCTTCTGTATCAAACAGCCTGTGAGTAAATACTTGAGCCATTTCCTTGGAAACTGACAGTTCTTTTACTTCCACTAGCATTAGGAACTCATTCCCTCTTTCTGGCTAGATCTTTCCCAATTCTGTCTTCAGAAGAATAAGTTACTAAAAAATACTTAACCATCAATTTCTTTTTTTTCAGGTGGCTAAAAGAAGTGGGAGCATTAGTGTTCACAATAGCGAAGTACTAAAGTTGTGTTTCCACATGTTGACATGACCCTTTTCCGGAATAGCTACACGGCCATGTAAGAAGGGCTCTTGCTCACCCAGATTTCACATAGAAATATCTCCTGTCGTGGGGAAGCAAAAATCCACCCCCGCCCCACCACACACCCATAACTGGATGGAAGTCTTGTAGTAGGTTTTCAGCATAGTTGCCTTCTGTCACATTGTAGGATCTCAAGTATAGACATCTGACCTCCAGTAATGACTCCATGGGATCTACCCTGTTTGTGTCCATGCTTCAAAGCTCGTCTGCAAGGGGGATGGCTTTCTTCTGCAAAGTCCTAACCTCTGGGCTGCTGAAGTCCCCAAGCACTAGATGATATAGTTGTTAGATCACCTCCACTGTGATCTGGCAGCTTTCCTGAAGATTTCTACCTTGGAGGTGAAGCCCTGTTCCCACCCTCACCAGCCAGTTGGCTGAAAGGCCCAGTCACCTATGACTTTATTTTTTTAGAACAGTTTTAGGTACACAGCAAAATTGAAAGAAAAGTACAGAAATTTCCCATATACACATGCCTAATCTCCCATTATCAGCATCCCCCACCAAAGTGGAACATTTGTTACAATTGGTGAACCTACCTTGACACATCATAATCATCCATAGTCTATAGTTTATATCATAGTTCATTCTTGCTGTTGTACATTCTGTGGATTTGGACAAATGTATAACTACATTATGGTATCATACAGAGTATTTTCACTCTTCTATAAATCCTTTGTGCTCTGCCTATTTATTCCTTCCTTTTTCTAGTCCCTGAAAACATTTTTATTATTATCCTTGAAGAAACCTTGGATTAAGGGTTTGAATTTTGTGAAAGTTACATAACCACTGTCAAATGAAAGCGTTTTGTAAGTGCTTACAAAATCAATAATCTGGTAACATAAATAGATATGTGAAGAGATACTAAGATTAAAGAATAATTATTTGCTGCTTGTTAACATTCTAGCTCGCCTAACATTTTATGCCAACTGTTATCCTGAAAAATAAAGAGCCACAATGAGAGGCAAATGTGCATTTATTTGGGATCAAAGAAACGCAATTTGAGGAACAGATTCAGATGGAAACCCCAATAGTGTTTCTGCTTGTAGGTGAAAACAGGTTTGTTTGTTTGTTTTTTTTTTTTAAGAAAGAAAACAAAAGGGGCACAATTTAATGACTTGGATAACAGAAAAAAAAATGTCAGTTAGCAGTAACAGACTGAGCTGCTTTGAGTTACACACTGATTGACTGTTCTATTGGTGTTAACAAGTGAAACTATTCGTGGCAAGTATTATTTAACTATTCTACAACCAAAGTCTTTTGCTCAGGTTGCTCCTTGTCCAACTGAATTCTCAAACAATTGCTTGAAACAACTTCTCTTTTACCCAGTCCAAAAGGTTTTTTGTTTGTTTTTGAGAGGGATGGGGAAGGGGACAGGGAGAGGGAGAGAAAGAATCTTAAACAGGCTCCACATCCAGTGTGAGGCATAATAACGGGCTCAATCTCAGAATCCTCAGATCATGACTAGAGAGGAAATCAAGAGTCAGACACTTAACCTACTGAGCCACCCAGGTGACCCCAGTCCAAAAATCTGGCCCAGTTCAAACAAAGGTAGGTAAGACAGTTTCTCTACAGAAGCCTCTCCAACTCTATTTTAAAATGGCTCCAGTCAGGTGCGCCTGGGTGGCTCAGTGGGTTAAAGCCTCTGACTTTGGCTCAGGTCATGGTCCCAGGGTCCTGGGATTGAGCCCCATGTCGAACTCTCTGCTCAGTGGGGAGCCTGCTTTCCCCCCTCTCTCCTGCCTGCCTCTCTGCCTACTTGTGATCTCTGTCTGTCAAATAAATAAAATAAAATCTTTAAAAAAAAGGCTCCAGTCATGTAAATTTTTCACAGAACCAAGAACATAAACATTAACTAATATATCAGAATATACTTTGTGATTTATGACTAAACAATATAAACACTAGCTCAGAATATTTTAGAACACCAACTATATTATCTCTAAACATAGCATCAGATTTAGTTACACAAGAATCAGTCTTTGAATGTGTAATTACACAGCACTGGAGCAACCCAAGGATTTCTTTTAGAGTGATGGATGTCTAGGTCTTCAGCACGCTTCAAGCCTCCAGGGTCAGTGAATGAATAAGAAGCTGGATGGTATTCCTAACTTCTAAAATGAGGGAACTGATCTAAATATTTTAGTGTTTGCTCAATTTAACAAAACAAGAATCTCTTACATATTTGATTGTCTCCATTCTCCAGGTAATTTCACTTGGAACTTACCATCTTTGTGATCTTGTACCTATTTCTTTTTTACTGAATGCTACAAGACCTTTCTCTTGGCCATTGTTGGTGCATAATTTCTTAAATAGCTTTAGAAACTTTCAAGAGGAAAGGAACTAAATGAATAGATTAATGAGGGGCTGTTTGTGAAATTCTTAGGCTCCTTCGATGGCAGGTGTGATAAATTACACACATTATCATTGTGATGATCATGCAGCAAACCATTATTAGAGCTTAATGTAGACTAGCTCATTACACAAGCACTACTAAAGTTTGAACATACTTTAGCAGAAAATGTAAACTGTTCACATTATTCCAACTAAATAGGTATTTCTCGAGATTGAAAATATACTTTCATTTAAAAGCATTAGCCATGTTTACTATCAAATGGCTCAGCTACATTTTACTCATGGACAAAGAAACCTAAGTCTCATGGACATGGGAAGTAAGTCAAATCAAACACTTCTGTACTTATAATGGCCTAAATTTATAGCAATTTATATTTTTGACACAATCCTTAAATAAAACATCTGCTAAAATAATAGCAACTCAATGAGTTTAAAAGCAGATATATGATAGAATAGGACAGTAAGTAGCTTTTATAAGGAATAGATCACATAAATGAAAATTGTTTGGTGTGTTATATTGTCAATATTTTTTATGAGTAAAATGACTATTAATGTCTAAAGGAAATTTTGTGTATTGTGTATTGCATAGAAAAATTTTAGTTTTTAACTGTATTTTACTTTTTCAAGTTAATCATTATTCAAAAACACCTCAGATTATTTTTTTACTTTTCTAAAATGGAAGAAAATCTGTGCAACATGGGCCAACTCAAAATGAGTTTAGAGCTATAAACTCCATTGTTAAAGCATTTGACTGGTCTCCTGCTTCTACCCCTGCTCCCTAAATTCATTAACCACAGAGTCATCAGAATATTCTTTTAGAAATATATATTAGAGCTGTTACTCTCTCGAATAAGACACTCCAATGCATTTCTACTGTAAATAGAAAATAAGATTTCCCCCACGGGCTCCAAGGCAAGTGTGATCATGTTTCTGCTGGTCTTTACAGTGTCCTCTCTCATTGCTTCTGTCACTTCTTTCACACTGGGCTTTTCTACCCATTGGAAAATTCCAGGCTTATCCTGGCCTCAGAATCATTACTCTTAGTAACTTTGGAATCCTCTCTCTCCTGCTTTTAATATGGCTGTCTCCTTCACTCATTTCTTAGGTCCAAGATAGCATTTTCTTAGCTAGATATTCACTTGCTAAGAGTCATTATCATGCTAGATTACCACTGATTTAGAGCTGGTAGGGTCTTTGCAAACCCAAAATAAAAGATGTCAGCAGTTTTGACTATATATTCTGAGATAATAGAATTCATTATTTCTCTATTTCTGTTATCTATCTCCCTCTCTCTATATATATCAGAATATGTTTTATGCTATATATATGTATATATATAATGCTTTGTAATATATATATATACATATATATATAAATTAAAACAATGACATAAAATACCCAGAATATCCACATATTGATAAAGCTATATGAGAACAATGAAGGCACTACCTACATTCACAAATAAGGAAATTCAAGAAATCCAAATTCATGATGAGAGCTAACTAAAAATGTATAGTTTAGTTCTAAGAGCATTATCATTCTAGAGATTACCTTGTTTTTAGCCTAGAAAAACCAAATAAAACTAAATAAACTAACAAAAAGTTTTCCTCTTCACTATGTTATTATTAGCTGGCCTTTTTATTTTTTGCACTTTCCATTTTACAAGAAAACAGATGTTTCTGAACAGGTGTAAGTGGGTGGATTTGGAAACCTACAAACACTGAAAGCTTTTATGTCTCTTTTTTAAGAAGGATAGAGAAGCAAAGAAAAAAAAATACAGTGCCCATTTCTTTTAAAAGTCTTTCTTGGCACCTGCTTTTACATTTGACTGCTATTTTCATTTTTCTTCCCTTAAGCTAGTTGACCAAATAAATAAATAATAATGGAATGCAATTTACTTTTATTTCCTTCTTCAAAATTGAACTACCCCAGAGGGAAAATACCCAGTTGTCCAGTGGTCTGTGTAATAACCTCATACTACCTATCCCATCTGTCCTTGCATTTCCATTCCTCTGTTCTGGTTCAGGCCCTCATTATTTCATTATTTCATCCCCCTCCATCATTTTTTTTTTCTTTTGCAGAAGATTCCTAAATGAATTCCATAACTGGATTTTTTTTCTCATTAAACTCTCGTAAATAATGCCTCCAAAATAATGTTGCAAACTGAAGATTTATTCAGGGTAGGCAGAATGGAATAAACCCTAAACCCCATATCAGAAGATTTGTTTTAAAACTATTCTGTGCACCTATGAGCCGTTTTACCCTTTCAGATTATTTATCTTTTCTGAGAATTTGTTTCCTCAATCCTACAATCTTATTCTCAACATATTGAGAGGATTAAATAACATGTCAATTTTTTTCAGACAATGACTGATGTTACATAAACACTACAAAATTACTGTTTCATGTTTCTCCCTTGGGCAAAATCATCAATGGCATCACATTAGCAAGAAACTAAACTCCAAATGTCTATGAATGGTACTCAAATACTGCCAAAAGTTACCACTAACATATTCATTCAGTGAACTTGCCTCCACATATTTAGTCTTTTAGGAACTCGGACATTGTTTCTCTATCAGGAATGTTTTTCTTCTTTCTTCTCTACTCATTTAAAGAATGCTCATTGATCTCTTCCAAAATCCCTTGTGCCAAACTTTCCAGATCTCTTTTCAAGATGTTGTAAGGCACAACCTTGTTATCTCTGTAATAGCTTTTACAAAATTCTGTCATCAAACACCATAGAGTTAAGCAGTCAATGAAGGTGAGCCTGCATCAGAGGAAGTTTTCTGCTCCTTCATTATACCCAGGCAGCAGATTCTCTGAAGGCAAAGAGCATGTCTTCAGCCATTTTCCTTTCATAACATACTGTACCCAAATGAGCAGAACCTGGTGCAAATCTTGATACTTAATATTTGCTGAATTAAATAAAGACAAACATTATTATGTATGTGTGCCATTGTACATGTGTGTTAGTGTAGGTATTGTATGTATGTGCTTACATGCATAAGGACATATGGAAATGGTGTTAGAGTACGCTATTACAAACAGTGACCTTTATGAGATACTCAGAAAACTCAACTACCCATCACCTTCAGCAATATCGTCACTGATTGTTTAAATCTGAGTGAGCCACTGTTGTAAAGGGCCAAGGATACAGCTGGGAGTATGACAAAGTCCCTGCCTTTCCATAACACTTAAACATCCTAGAGGGAGATATAGAAAATTAACAGGTCGACAAATAAATACAACTATGATGTTAGGATGTGATAAGTGTTATGAAGAAAGTAATATGGGATAAAGGGATAGAAAGGGACAGAAGCTGTTATTTTGAAATGGGTGTTAGGGAGGCCCACTTAGGAAGTAACATTTGTTGAGCAAAGACATGAATGAAGTGAGGTATTACGTAGGTATCTAAGAAAGGATATTTCTAGACAGAAAAACAGCAACTGCAGGTTTTAGAAAAACAAAATGAGTATAACTCAGGCTCACCTCTCCTGTGGAACCTAGATGAATCTGTCCCTCTTAGAAGTGAAATCACTATTAGTGTTTCTGCAGCAGAGAGAGCATTTTCATCATTTCAGTAATGCGACAATATTTATTATTTCCCTCAAGCTTCTTTCTTTATTTTTGAAGTAAGGTTCAACTAGGGGAACGTTAAGATTACTTCTAATTCCAGACTGGAATACTTTATGACTGGAATGCTTCTCTGTTCACTTAGCTTCATGTTGTTCATATGGATAATGAGTGAAATATTTTTATCTCATGAATTTATAGAAATGATTAGGATACTATGAAATAAAAAGTGTTGTTTGTAGTAGTGGCATTTTCTACTTATTTGTTTTTTAAAAAGATTTTATTCACTTAGAGAGAGAGAGACCATGAGAGCAGGGGGTAGGGTAAGGGAGGGGCAGAGGGAGAAGCTGGATTCCCGCTGAGCAGGGAGCCCAAGGTAGGGCTTGATCCCAGGACTCCATGATCATAACCTGAGCCAAAGGCAATGTTTAAATGATTGAGCCACCCAGGCACCCCTCTCTTTACTTCTTGTTTGTGAAGTAATGACTATCTGGCCCTTTCTGTTTCAGTCATGACTCTAATTTTGAGGCAACAAACAAGTGGTCAGGAATATGCTGCAGAGTCAGATTCTCTCTTCTTTATTAACTCCAGCACATCCAGAAAAGAGGACTTTTGAGGGCACATTAAGAGGGATTCACAAGGTGCATCCAGACATTTAGTCTGCTGAGCAATCATGGTATGGAATCCAAGGACAGTTTATATTTTTTGTTGGAAGAGGTCCTGGATGTGACCATAGGACCATCCAATTGACAGGTAAGCTGGATCCCAGCCAATCAGAGGCTCCTCACCCAATCTGTCCTTGACATGTATGTTTCGCCCACTATTCCCAGCATAGGAGCATAGGAGAAGCTGTTTGAAGGATACGGCTTTGAGAGAAGGAGGTGTTGTTGACAACTTCGGGATCTTATGTGTGACCAAACCCAGTTAAGGCCTCTGCATAAACTTCTAAGACTCCAGCAGCTGATAGGGAGACCTTCTTGCCTTGTGTCACTGAAGAAAAGCCTCCTGTGCAAGTTCCTTCCTAGTTAAACTTGCTACCTATGGATCTGAGGCAGTCTGCTCTTCCTGGGACAGTTTCCAGTTTCACCCTGGGACTCCCGAGGTTGTGAACCAACACACTAGCTATGAGTTTGGAGGCTGAAAGGAGAACCTAGAGCAATTAGCCACGTTTACTTAAGCATCTGGCTGGAAGACTGGTTTGGGAAGACAGTGGCTCAGCTGGGATGTTGCATATGGCTGGTCCCCAAACCCGAATCACAGCAGGAATTTCACACACAGAGGCACAAATGAACACTTGTGAAAATCCATATGAAATAGCTGCTAATACTGTCCAAACTGACTTTCAGCTTGTAGCCAGTCTTCTGGCTAACTGTCAAGTTAACTGGATAATTAGTTAACCATGAACCTAGTGGGCAGTGTTAAGTATTTGGGAGGCAGATTTATTTTTCTTTAAACTGTGTTGTCTTCATAATTATATAGAGATGTTGTTTACCTTAGATTCTGAGAAGTACTCAGACAGATAAAGCACTAAACAAAACGGGCTGTTTCTTCCTCTCTCACTCCTCCCCTCCCTTCCTTCACCTCATTGTACCTACTGTGCACCAAGCATTATGCTGGGTGCTGTGGAATAAAAAAAAAGAAAAGTTAACATACATTCTTTTGATAGTTAACTGACAACCTAGTGGAGCATGTAGGCATACAAGGGTTAAATGTAAAATATAATAACCTTGCTGTCACAGGAATACCGACAGAGTGTTTTTGAAAACACAGCCAGCCAGGAATGTGTGTCTTGGCTGCTGCTGTAAAACTCCATTGCTCAGCAAGGTGATGAAACATAGAAGGCGTTTACAAAGGAGGAGGGAATACTTTGTCTAGCTTTGTAGAAGAAACTGGTGGCCGATGAATGAAAAATTAACAGAAGAGGTCATATTTGTACTAGGATATAAACATATTTCTTTTTTTAACTTGTCTCTGTGAAGAGCCTAGAGCTTCAAACATTTCCTCCTTCTACAATGACCACCGTTTTGTCTTTCTGGGGCAACACAAATACAGTGACTGCTTGGTCTGTGATTGGCTTTAATTTCACCAGCACTGGGCACCTGGGTGGCTCAGTGGGTTAAACCTCTGCCTTCCTCAGCCTTTGGCTCATGTCATGATGTCAGGGTCCTGGACTGAGTCCTACATCAGGCTCTCTGCTTAGCAGGAAGCCAGCTTCCCCCCTCCTCTATCTGCCTGCCTCTCTATTTGTGATCTCTCTCTGTGTCAAATAAATAAAATTTAAAAAGAAAAAAAAAAGAATGGGTTTAATTTTCATTTAATACATTTAATTAAATTTCATTTAATATGTTTAATACAGCCCTAGGCAAGTATTCTGGTTGCTCTACAAACTTACCACCACCAGTTTTCAGTCTTTATTTCCTTATCAGTCTTTTAAAAATATATGCAGTGTCATTTCTTTGTAATTTTAATTTGTTTTTCACTGACGACTAAGGATTTTGAGCATATTTTTTAAGTGTTTCTTGACCATTTGCAGATCATTTTTGCCTATGTGGTTCTTCAAAACCTTTGCCTGTTTCCATTTTTACAAAAATTGTTTACTTATTTATTTGACAGAGAGATACAGAGACAACAAGTAGAGCAGTAGAGAGGGGAGAGGGTGAAGCAGGCTCTCCGCTGAGCTGGGAGTCCAATGTCAGGCTCAATCCTAGGACCCTGGGATCATTACCTGAGCTGAAGGCAGCCGCTTAACCGACTGAGCCATCCAGGTGCCCCAAACATTTGCCTGTTTCTATTGGGTTGTTTATATTTTCTTTTTTTTCCTTAAGATTTTATTTATTTGTGTGTGTGTGTGTGTGTGTGTGTGTGTGAAAAAGAGAGAGAGAGAGAGAGAAAATGAACAGGGGGAAGGGCCAGAGGGAGAAGCAGACCCCCTGCTAAGCAGGGAGTCCATCGGGGGCTCTATCCCAAGACCCTGGGTTCAGACCCAAGCTGAAAGCAAATGTTTAACTGACTAAGCCACCCAGGTGCCCATACATCTTCATTTTTTAATTATGAGACTTCTTTATATCCTCTGGATCCATGTCTTTTGTCTCATGCTGTGATTATCTCCCAGTCTGGGGGTTGCCTTTGGGTAAATTAACAGTGATTTCCTGGAAGAAAATTTTAAGTTTTGATTAAATTTGTAAAAAAGAAATTCACAGGCCCAAATGGTCACTTAAGACTTAATACCTAACCTAACTATGATTTTAACCCCCAGGAATATAACCTTTAATCACTCAAAACAATATATTCTCTGCTAATAATTTCCTCTCCCCACCTTTAAAACCTTTCCTTTTCTTGCAGCTCTATGTCACTCCCTTCTATTTGCTAGAGGGGATGCTGTCCATTTCATGAATGTTTAATAAAGTCAATTAGATCTTCAAATTTACTCAATTGAATTTTATTTTTTAACAGGTTCAACTTACCAATGTTTTCTTAATCATTCATATTTTGTGTTCTATGAAACTTAACCTCTTGCTTAATCCCTCTAGAAATGTTATTTTACATTATACATTAGGTCTATGTACAATATCCAGTGTGTGTTATAAGATAAGAATTTTTTTATCTAATTTTAAAAAATCTGTATGGAAATTTAATCCAGTAATATTTATTAAAAATAATTTTCCTTATGCATTTAATTGCTTTGGTAATTTTGTCAAAAATCAACCTATGTTTGTGTGGATCTATTTCTGAACCCCTTGATTTTGTTCTGTTTTTCTGTATGCCTAAACTTGTGCCACTCCCACTCTTTCTGTAGTTTTATTTTTTTGTTTATTTATTTATTCATTTGTTAATTCATTTATTTTGGGTGGGTGGAGAAGAGGGGGAGAGGTTGAGGAAGAGAGAGATTCTTATATATTTTTTTAAGATTTTATTTATTTATTTGACAGACAGAGATCACAAGTAGGCAGAGAGGCAGGCAGAGAGAGAGAGAGGGAGGAAAGCAGGCTCCCCGCTGAGCAGAGAGCCCAATATGGGGCTCGATTCCAGGACCCTGAGATCATGACCTGAGCCGAAGGCAGAGGCTTAACCCATTGAGCCGCTCAGGTGCCCCAAGAGAGAGATTCTTAAGCAGGCTCCATGACCACGGCAGAGCGGGATGTGTCGCTTCATCCTACAACCCTGAGATCATGACCTGAGCTTAAATCAAGAGTCAGATGCCTAACTAATTGAGTCACTTAGGCACCCCATCTGTAGCTTTCTTTTGAATCTTAAAATCAAGTATGGTAGTTATTATAACCTCGTTCTTTGTAAGAAAGTGCTTAACAAGGTAATGTTAAGGTAATTACCTTAACAGGGTAATACATCTTTGTAGGTGTATACAAATTTTAGAACCAGCTTGTATGAAAGATTGTGTAGAACCACATTCTACAAAAAAACTGCCATATTTTTGTTGGAACTGCATTGAATATGTAGCTCATTTTGTGGAGAATTGACATTTTAACAATATTGAGTGTTCCAATCCATTAACAAAATATATCACTCCATTTATTTAGACCTTCTTTAATTTCTCTCAATAAGATTTTATAATTTTTATTGTGGAGACTTTGGTTTTCCTTGTCATGTTTTTCTATGTAAATGGATTTTAAAAACTTGTATTTTGGGGCGCCTGGGTGGCTCAGAGGGTTAAGCCTCTGCCTTCAGCTCAGGTCATGATATCAGGGTCCTGGGATGGAGCCTGGCATTGGACTCTGCTCAGCAGGGAAATTGCTTCCCCCCCCCCCCTCTCTGCCTACTTCTCTGCCTACTTGTGATCTCTCTCTATCAAATAAATAAATAAATCTTTTTAAAAAGATTGATTGATTGATTAATTAACTTTACAGAAAAAAAGCTTAGTCAACACTTTCCATGAGCAAATCAAAATTTTTTTTTTAATTTTGGTCATGTGTAACCAGGGCTCTTGTTTGCCCCAAACATTTTTGATTCCTTTAAAATGAAGAGTAATTCTCACTATGCAACAACCGAACCCTGTTCAGCTGCTGTTGATGCTGGTGACAAGGGAGCTGTTTGGAAGACTTTTTTATTACACAAACAGGATCATATGAAGACTTTCTTTTCCCCCCAAATAAGTTAGTGTGAGATGAAGCCACCAACAATCTTTCAGCTTAAGAAAAGTAAAAAAGGGGGTGCCTGGGTGACTCAGTGGGTTAAAGCCTCTGCCTTCAGCTCAGGTCATGATCCCAGGGTCCTGGGATCCAGCCCACATAGGGCTCTCTGCTCTGCATACTTGTAATCTCTGTCAAATAAATAAATAAAATCTTTTAAAAAATAAAATAAATAAAAACATATTTTACATCTATTTGTTTCAGTATATTCAAATGCAAAATATTGTTATATTCACTCTGTCCTATAATCCTGGAAAGTTTACTTACTAATTCTAATAGTCGTTTTATAAATTAATTGATTTTTTTCACATGTAAGCAAAGACAGCATTTCCCAAAAAGGCTGTTCTACTTCTTTATTTATGAACTTTATATGTTTTATTGCTTCTACTCTCCATATTCCAAATGATAGGACCTCTGATACAAGTGTTGAATAGAAATGGAGGATGTGGGCTTCTTCACTTTGCTCTTGATCTTAACCAGAAATTTAGTCTGTCACTATTAAATATAATGTTAGTAATACATTTTGGATGATATGCTTACTATTTCTATTTTGCTGAGAGTTTTATTATGAATGGGTATTGAATTTTGTCAAAAGCATATATTGAAGTAGTCACTTTTTTCAAATTCTGTTAATATAGTGAATTACATGGGTTGATATTTATTAGACCAATATTGTATTTGGGGGAGGAAATTTAATTATTTATATTATGTTATAGTTTCTATATTATTTAGTTTTATAATATTTTCCTAGAAATTTTTGTGTCTATGTTTATGAGGGATATTGGGCCATGATTATTCATTGTTCTCAATATCTTTGTCATGTTTTACTCTTAGATTTATGTTAACCTTATAAAATGATTTTGTCAGGGGTGCCTGGGTGGCTCAGTGGGTTAAGCCTCTGCCTTCAGCTCAGGTCATGGGATTGAGCCCTGCAACGGGCTCTCTCCTCAGCGGAAAGCCTTCCTCCCCCTCTCTCTCTGCCTGCCTCTCTGCCTACTTGTGATCTGTCAAATAAATAAAATGTTTAAAAAATGGTTTTGTCAGTGCCTTTTTTATTTTCTGAAGAAGTTTATATAATGCTGATATTATTTCTTTCTTGGATCTTCAATAGAATTAATACTTGAAACAATTTGGGCTTGGAGTTTTGTGTGAAGATTCTTGATAATGTGATTTAAAAATGTATGTATCAGACTATTCAGGTTTTCTTATTGCTATTGTGTTAACTTTTGTGAGTTGCATTTTTTAGGGCTAATTTCCATTTCATATAAACTGCCAAATTTGTTGGCATAATGGTATTCATATTATTATATAGACATTACTTTTAATGTCTATAGAGTCAGTAGCAAAAACCCTTCCTTCATTTTTGGTATTTGTTATTTTTTCCTTTTTCTTTTTCTTAGTGTATTTAGGAGATTGTTTATTTATTTTTGCAAAAAATTAGGTTTTGGTTTTGTTAATGTCTTATTATTTGTCTCTTTTTTATTTTCATTTACTTCTACTCTTTATTACTCCTATCCTTCTACCTACCTTCATTTTAATTTGGTATTCTTTTTCCACCTTTCTAAGATCAAACCTTGGATCACTGATTTTTTTTTCTTTTTACATATGCCTTTCTTCCTTTCTAAGATAAGCATTTGCATTTTTAGTTGTATGTCATTTTTTGTAAATTAAAATAAAATGTAATGGCTTTACATTTAATAGTTTGGGATATAATTATAAATTCACATGCAGTTGTCAGGAATAACATGAAGACATGGATGAACATGGAGGGAATAACACTAAGTGAAATAAACCAGACAGAGGAATGTGAATACTATATGATCTCACTTATATATGGAATCTAAAAACAACAACAACATAAACAAAAAACAAACAAACAAACAAAAACAAAAACTAACCCCGTCAAGTTCAGAGAAACAGAGAGTAGAAGAGTGGAATGGTGGTTGACAGGAGCTGAGTGCAGAGGGAATGGGGAGATGTTAGTCAAATGGTACAAAAATTTTAGTTATAAGATGAATATGTTCTGGGGATCTAGTGTACATCATGATGACTATAGTAAATAATCCTGTATTATATTTCCTTGAAATGTGCTAGGAGAGAAGATAGATCTTAAGTATTGTCTCCTCACACACATAGGAGTTAACTATGTGAGATATTAGATGTGTTAATCAACTTGATTTTGGCAAATATTTTATAATACATACATATATCAATCATCACACTGTATACTTTAAATATACACAATTTTATACCTCAAGAAATCTAGAAAAAATTAAATATCATCCAAAAAAGAAGAAATAATTAAAAGAGATCCCATGTCCCCTTCATCAGTCTTCCTCAATGGTAAAGTCATACAAAAATTATAGTAAAATATCACAACCAGGATATAAATATCAATACACCCCAGAGAGAAAACATTACTACTATCTCAAGTATCCTTATATTGTCCTTTAATAACCACACTCTTATCCCTCCTGTCTCACCTCGCTAATCTCATTCTTAAACCCCAGGAAGCTAACATGCTTCCCATTTATATAATTTTGAAATTTTAGCAATATTGTATAAATAGAATCATTCAGTATATTACTTTTGGGATTGTTTTTTTTTACTCAGCTTAATTCTCTGGAGATTCATCCAAATTGTTATGTGTATCAATAGGTCATTCTGTTTCATCCTTTCTTTCTTCCTTCCTTTCTTTCTTTTTTTTTTTAATGAGTAAAATTCCATGGTATAGATTACCACAGTTTTTAAACTATCCATCCATTGAAACATATCTGGGTTGTTTATGTTTTGTCCTGTGATGAGTAAAGCTCCTATACACATTTCTTTACTGGCAATTTCTGTGTGTGTGTGTGTGTGTGTGTGTGTGCGCGCGTGTGTGTGCATGCACGTGTGTGTTTTGTGTGTGTTAACACGTGTCTTTGTTTCTCTGGGATATATGCCCAGGATAGCAACTGCATGTTTATTTTAACTTCCAAACTGTTTTCCAGAATGAATGTACCATTTAATATTTTAATCAGCAGTGTATGAGTATACAGTTTCTCCAAATCATCACCAGAATTTAGTGTATCACCATTATATTTTAGTTATTCTGATGGGTATGTTGTGGTATCTCATTGTGATTTTAATTTACATTTCCCTAATGACCAATGATGATGAATTAATTCATAAGCTTATTTGCTATCTGTCTATCCTGTTTGTTGAAATGTCTGTTCATGTCTTTTGACCATTTCTAAATGGATTGACTGGAGGTTTAACCATTGAGGTGTCAGAATAATTTTTAATTTACAGAAAAATTATAAACATTGTATAATTTCCAATATACTTTGTACTCACTTTCCCCTGTTAAAATCTTACATAATATGGTACTTTTATTATAAGTAATGAGCCAATTTAATATATATGCTGAAGTCCTTAGGTTATTCTGATTTTCTTAATTTTTACCTAATGTCCCTTTTCAATTCCAGGATCCTATTCCTTATCATGTCTTACAATTAGTCATAATGTCTCCTTTGACTATTCTTGGCTGTAACTATTCCTTAAACTTTCCTGTTCTTAATGACTTTGACAGTTTTGAGGAATACTGGTTAGATATTTTTGAAGAATGTCCTTCAGTGGTGTTTGTCTGAATATGTTTCTCACAGTTGGGCTTAAATTATCAGATTTTTGAGAATATTACAGAGTTAAAATAAAAAATGGTGTAGGATTCTGTTCTCATCACATAGTATCATGGGTATATTGACAATTTGACTAGTCACTTTTGATGTTAATCTTGTTCATTGGCTAAAGTAGTGACTGTCCAACGTATCCATTGTAAAGTTATTCTCTTTCCTCCTTTTCAAACACTACTTTAGAAAACAGTCACTATGTAGAGTACACGCCTAGGAAGTGGAGATTATTGTTCACCTGTTATAAGATAGAGTTTCTGTATATATTATTTGGAGTTCTGTGCAGGAGAGTTGTCTATTTTCTATTTATTTAATCATTTATTTATACCAATATTGACTCATGGATAATTACATTATAGTTTTGGTTATAATCCAATACTACTTAATTTTGTTGTTCAACTTTTCTCAGTATTGGCTATTGGGAAATCTTTTTTTTATGTTCATATATAAAGTATTGTTTCTACCCAAGAAGTACAGGTCTGTGAATCATCAGGCTTACACATTTCACAGCACACACCATAGCACATACCCTCCCCAAGGTCCATAACCCAGTCACTATATCCCTGACCCCTCCACCACAACAACCTTCAATTTGATTCATGAGATTAAGAGTCTTATGGTTTGTCTCCCTCCTGATCCCATCTTGTTTCATTTTTTCGCTCCCTACCCCCATCAGTATGCTGCCCTGCCTCTCAAATTCCTCATATCAGAGAGATCATATGATAATTTTCTTTCTCTGACTTATTTCACTTAGCATGACACCCACTACTTCCAACCATGTCATTGCAAATGACAACGACATATATATATTTATATGTATGTATATATATATACATATACACACACACATATATACATACATATATACATATAAATATATACATATACACACACACACACACACACATATATATATATATATTCACATCTTCTTTATCCATTCATCTGTTGATGGACATTTAGGTTCTTTCCATAGTTTGGCTATTGTGGACATTGCTGCTATAAACATTCAGGTACACATGCCTCTTTGGATCACTACATTTGTATCTTTAGGGTAAATACCTGATAGTTCAATTGCTAAGTCATAGGGTAGCTCTATTTTCAACTTTTTGAGGAACCTCCCATACTGTTCTCCAGAATGACTGCACCAGATTGAGTTCCCACCAACAGTGTAGGATGGTTCCCCTTTCTCCACATTCTCACCAACATCTGTCATTTCCTGACTTGTTAATTTTAGCCATTCTGAATGGTGTGAGGTGGTATCTCACTATGGTTTTGATTTGTATTTCCCTGATGCCAAGTGATGTTGAGCAGTTTTTCATATGTCTGTTGGCCATTTGGATGTATTATTTGCAGAAATGTCTGCTCATATTTTCTGCCCATTTCTTGATTGGATTTTTTGTTCTTTGGGTGTTGAGTTTGATAAGTTCTTTATAGATTTTGGATACTAGCCCTTTATCTGGTATGTCATTTGCAAATATCTTCTCCCATCTGTCAGTTGTCTTTTGGTTTTGTTGACTGTGTCCTTTGCTGTGCAAAAGATTTTGATCTTATGAAGTCCTAATAGTTCATTTTTACCCTTGTTTCCCTTGCTTTTGGTGATAGGAAGAAGTTATCGCAGCTGAGGTCCAAGAATTTCCTACCTGTGTTCTCCTCCAGGATTTTGATGGATTCCTGTCTCACACTGAGATTTTTCACCCACTATGAGTGTATTTTTGTGTGTGGTATAAGGAAATGGTCCAGTTTCATTCTTCTGCATGTGGTTGTCCAATTTTCCCAATACAATTTGTTGAAGAGACTGTCTTTTTTCCATTGTACATTCTTCCCTGCTTTGTCAAAGATTAGTTGACCATAAAGCTAAGGATCTATTTCTGGGCTCTCTTCTGTTCCATTGATCTATGTGTCTGTTTTTGTGTCAGTACCATCTTGTCTTGATGATTATAGCTTTGTAATAGCTGTTGTAATAGAGCTTGAAGTCTGGAATTGTGATGCCACCAACTTTGGCTTTCTTTTTCAAGATTCCTCTGGATATCCAGGGTCTTTTCTGGTTCCATACATTTTAGGATTATTTGTTCAATTACTTTGAAAATAAAAATGATGGTATTTTGATAGGGATTGCTTTGAATATGTAGGTTGCTTTAGGTAGCATCAGCATTTTCTATGAATAAAGAAATCTTTATTTATAGAAATAAATGCATAAGCATAGAATGTTTTTTTTCTATTTCTTTGTGTCTTCCTCAATTGTTTTCATGAGTACTTTATAGTTTTCTGAGTGCAGATTCTTTGCCTCTTTGGTTAGGTTTATTTCTAGGTATCTTATGGTTTTGGGTGCAATTGTAAGTGGGACTGACTCCTTAATTTCTTTCTTCTGTCTTGCTGTTGGTGTATAGAAATGCAACTGATTTCTGTGCATTGATTTTATATCTTGACAGTTTACTGAATTCCTGTATACGTTCTAGTAGTTTTAGAGTGGAGTCTTTTGGGTTTTCCACATAAAGTGTCATATCATCTGCAAAGAGTGAGAGTTTGACTTCTTTGATGATTCAGATGCCTTTTATTTCTTTTTGTTTTTTGATTGCCAAGACTAGGACTTCTAGTCTATGTTGAAAAAAAGTGATGAGAGTGAACATCCCTGCTGTGTTCCTGACCTTAGGGGGAATGCTCTCCGGGTGTTTCTCCATTGAGAATGATATTTTTTGTGGGTTTTTCATAGATGGCTTTGATGATATTGATGTCTGTACCCTTTATCCCGACACTGTGAAGAGTTTTGATCAAGAAAGGATGCTGTACTTTGTCAAATGCTTTTCCAGCATCTATTGAGAGTATCATATGGTTGTTTCTTTCATTATTGTACTGTATCACATTGATTTATTTGCAAGTGTTGAACCACCCTTGCAGCCCAGGAATAAATCCCACTTGGTCGTAGTGAATAATCCTTTTAGTGTACTGTTGGATCCTGTTGGCTAGTATTTTGGTGAGGATTTTTGCATTTGTGCTCATGAAGGATATTGGTCTGTAATTCTCCTTGTTGATGGGATCTTTGGTTTTGAGATCAAGGTAATTTTGGCCTCACAAAATGAGTTTGGAAGTTTTCCTTCCATTTCCATTTTTGGGACAGTTTCAGGAGAACAGGAATTAATTCTTCTTTAAATGTTTTGTAGAATTCCCCTAGGAGGCTGTCTTCCCCAGGGCTCTTGTTTGTTGGGAGATTTTTGATGACTACTTCCATCTCCTTACTGTTTATGGGTCTATTCAGGTTTTCTATGTCTTCCCTGTTCAGTTTTGGTAGTTTATATGTCTCTAGGAATGCATCTATTTCTTCCAGTTTGTGAAATTTGCTGGTGTATAGTTGTTCATATGTGTTCTTGTAATTGTTTATATTTCCTTGGTGTTGGTTGTGATCTCTCTCCTCTTTCATTTATGATTTTATTAATTTCGGTCCTTTCTCATTTCTTTTTGATAAGTATGACCAGGCATTTATCAATATTATTAATTCTTTCAAAGAACCAGATTCTAGTTTAATTCTACTGTTGGTTTCTATTTCATTGATTTCTGCCCTGATCTTTATGATTTCTCTTCTCCTGCTGGGTTTAGGCTTTCTTTGCTGTTCTTTCTCCAGCCCCTTTAGGTGCAGGGTTAGATTGTGTACTTGAGACCTTTCTTATTTCTAGAGAAAGGCTTGTATTGCTGTATACTTTCCTCTCAGGACTGCCTTTCCTGTGTTTCAAAGATTTTAAACAGTTGTGTTTCATTTTCATTTGTTTCCATGAATTTTTAAAATTCTTTAATTTCCTGGTTGGCCCATTTACCCTTTAGTAGGATGCTTTTCCAACTCCATGTATGTGAGTTCTTTCCAACCTTCTTGTAGTTGAGTTCTAGTTTCAAATCATTGTGGTCTTAAAATATGCAGGGAATGATCCCAATCTTTTGGTACCAGTTGAGACCTGATTGGTGACTCAGAATGTGATCTATTTGGAGAATATTCCATGTCCACTAGAGAAGAATGTGCATTCTATTGCTTTGGAATGAAATGTTCTGAATATACCTGTGATGCCCATGTGGTCCAGTGTGTCATTTAAAGACTTTATTTTCTTTTTGATCTTTTGCTTAGATGATCTGTCCATTTCATGAGGGGGGTGTTAATGTCCCCTACTATTACTGTCTTATTTTCAATGTGTTTCTTTGATTTTGTTATTAATTGGGTTATATAATTGGCTGCTCCCATGTTAGGGGCATAGATATTTAAAATTTTTAGATCTTCTTCTTGGATAGACCCATTAAGTGTGATACAGTGTCCTTCCTCATTTCTTATTATAGTCTTTGGCTTAAAATCGAAATTGTCTGATAGAAGGATTACCACCCAGCTTTCTTTTTATGTCCATTAGCATGATAATTATTTTTCTACCCCCTCACTTTAAATCTGGAGGGTTTTTTTTTTTTTTTTTGTCTAAAATGAGTTTCTTGGGGCACCTGGGTGGTTCAGTGGGCTAATGCCTCTGCCTTTGGCTCAGGTCATGATCCCAGGGTACTGGGATCGAGCCTCACATCCGGCTCTCTGCTCAGCGGGGAGCCTGCTTCCTCCTCTCTCTCTGCCTGCTTCTCTGCCTACTTGTGATCTCTCTCTGTCAAATAAATAAATAAAATCTTTAAAAAAAATAAAATGAGTTTCTTGTTGACAGCATATCAATAAGTCTTGTTTATTTTTGTTTTGTTTTGTTTTTATCTATTCTGATACCCTGTTTCTTTTGATTGGGACATTTAGCCCCTTTACATTCAGGGTAACTATTGAAAGATATTAATTTAGTGCCATTGTATTGCCTGTAAGGTGACTGTTACTGTATGTTGTCTCTGTTCCTTTCTGGTCTACTACTTTTAGGCTCTCTCTTTGCTTAGAGGACTCCTTTAATATTTCCTATAGGGCTGGTTTGTTGTTTGCAAATTATTTTAGTTTTTGTTTGTCCTGAAAGCTTTTTATCTCTCCTTCTATTTTCAACGACAGCCTAGCTGGATATAGTACTCTTGCCTGCCTAATTTTCTCATTTAGTGCTCTGAATATATCATGCCAGTCCTTTCTAGCCTGTCAGGTCTCCGTGGATATGTCTGCTGCCAAATAATATTTCTACCATTATATGTTACAGAGTTCTTGTCCCAAGCTTCTTTCTGGATTTTCTTTTTGTCACTAAGAGTTGTAAGTTTTAATATTAGATGATGGGCTGTGGACCTATTTTTTTTTTAAAGATTTTATTTATTTATTTGACAGACAGAAATCACAAGTAGACAGAGAGGCAGGCAGAGAGAGAGGGGAAGCAGGCTCCCCGCTGAGCAGAGAGCCTGATGCGGGGCTCGATTCCACAACCCTGGGATCATGACCTGAGCTGAAGGCAGAGGCTTTAACCCACTGAGCCACCCAGGCGCCCCCCCTATTTTTTTTTAAAGATTTTATTTATTTATTTGACAGATCACAAGTAGGCAGAGAGAGAGAGAGAGAGAGGAGGAAGCTGGCTCCCTGCTGAGCAGAGAACCAGATATGGGGCTCGATCCCAGGACCCTGGGATCATGACCTGAGCTGAAGGCAGAAGCTTTAACACACTGAGCCACCCAGGCACCCCTGGACCTATTTTTATTGATTTTTATGAGTGTCCCTGTGCCTCCTATATTTTGATGCTTGTTCTCTTTCCCAAATTAGGGAACTTGTCTGCTATAATTTGCCCCAATTTATCTTTTGCCCTTTTCTCTCTTTTTTCTCCTGGGATCCCAATTATTCTAATATTGTTTCATTTTATGGTATCACTTATCTCTCAAATTCTTGCCTTGTGATTCAGAAGTTGTTTGTATCTTTTTGCTCAGCTTCCTATTCTTCATCATTTGGTCTTCTATATCACTAATTATCTCCTCTGCCTCATTTTTCATAGGTGTAAAAGCATCCATTTTTTATTGTACCTCATTAATAGCTTTATAAATTTCAATTTGTTTAGATTTTAGTTCTTTTATTTCTCCAGAAAGGAACTCTCTAATATCTTCCATGCTTTTTGTGAGCCCAGCTAGTCCCTTGATAGTCATTATTCTGAACTCTAGTTGACATCTTACTAATGTCTGTATTGATTAAGTCTCTAGCCATTAGTACTGCCTCTTATTTATTTATTTATTTATTGAGGTGACTTTTTCTGCTCTTATTTTATCCAAATAAGAATAGATGAATGAGAGAACAAAATATTAAAATGCAGCAATGGCACTAGAAAAATATACACTATCCAAATCAGAAGAGACCTGAAATGGGGGGGGGGGCGGTTAAGAAAGGGGAAGGAAGAAAGGAAGGAAAAAAAATTATATATATATATATATATATATATGTTAGGCTGGTGAATAGAACAGAGCCACTCACTAGATTTTGGATGCATTTTGGTCTGTTAGAAGAAACAACCTCCCAAAATTTTAAAGAAAGAGAAATCTAGATCTAGATTTAGATTTCTCTTTCTTTAAAACAATATATACAAAAATAAGGGTAAACACAATGAAGGGATGGAATATGATTGTAAAGATTAAAATTTAAAAAGTTTCTAAAAAGGAATTGTTAAGATAAGGAGTTCACCGAAAAAAGAAAAGAAAAAAAAAAATAGGAAGGAATGTGATCAGGCTGAAGACTAAACAAAGCCATGCACTAGAGTTAGGGTATATTTTGATGTATTAGAAGAAATTGTATTCCAAAATTTTAAAGAAAAAAAAACCTATATGTATACAAAAAATAAGTTTAAATAAAATGAAGGGATAGAATATGGTTATAACAATGAGAATTAAAAAGTGTTTTTAAAAAGATATTAATAAAATAGTTTAAAAATGTTAAAATATGTAAGAGGAAAAAAATTAAAATAATACAATAAGAAATAAAATAAATTAACTTTAAAAGATGACAAGATCATGGGAAAAAAGCCATGAATTCTATGTGTTGCTTTCCCCTAGCTCTGGAGTTCTGCAATTCTCATTGATCAGTGAATTTGGTCTTGGCTGTATGCTCTTGCTGATCTTCTGGGGAGGGTCCTGCTGAAGTGATTCTCAAACGTTCTTACCTGAGGCAGAATTGCACCACCATTGATAGGGACGAGGCTAAGTAATCTGCTCAGTTTTGGTCTCGGGAACTTTTGTTCCCTGAATGCTTTTTGTACAGCTTTGGAGGACAGGAATGAAAATGTCAGCCTCCTAATCTCTGGCCCCATAGGATCTGAGATCTTGGGGCCCCACTCCTCAGTGCACCCTCAGTGAAAAGCAATCATTCCTGTCTCTCTCATTTACTGTTGTGCTCCAAGCTCACCCAGCTTATGGCCAAGCATTTCTAGCCCTGGTGTATGGCCCTATTTGGAATCTCCAAACCAAGCTGATTACTGCAGCATTCTCCCATGCCACTCCTCCTGGAGGAGGAAGGTGAGACTCTCTGGATCTGCTGCTTTTTGAGTCCTTGCCCGATGAGCATGGCCCCATTGTGACTTTGATCATGGTTTAAGGTAATCCTGAGTTGACAGCCCACTCCTCAGCTCCATTTCTGTAGTTGGCTTCCCCACTGTGATACTTGGCAGCTTTGCTACACTCAAACACTCCCAGTCTTTCTGTGACTCGTGCGTCCTGAGACCACACTGTCCCTGAAAGGCCTCCACACATCCCCTCCCCTGCTTAGCCTCTGGAGCAATGCCCCTCAGTGGAGCAGACTTCTAAATGTTCTGATTTTGTGCTCTGCGGCTCTAGCACTTGCCAGTAGCCAGCTCCACCCTTTGCGGTCTATCTTCCCATATGTCACCTCAGATTCAATTCTCCACACATTCTATCTTCTGGAAAGTGGTTGATCTTCTATTCCTAGAATTTCTGCTCTTCTTCTCATCTCTCTCCTGTTGAGTTTGTAGCTGTTCAGCATGGTCTGATAACTATCTAGCTGGACTGGGACCTGATAATATTTAGGTCTCATACTCATCTTTCTCCTCCAGCTATTTGGAAATCTTTCAGTTGACCTCTATATCTGTTGACCTATCTCCATCTTTGTGCTTGTTTAAGCATTTATTTTTTGGCCTGCCAGGGTTCCAAGCTCATTTTGTATATTTTCTTCCCTAGTCCTAGAAATAGCCATTCATCCAGGGAGGCCTAGTTTCTTTTATTGGGAAATAGAATTGGAAATGATACAAGAAACCTAGATCTGGGTGCTAAGTGTTGTCATTGTATCAGGATTTCATTGACTCTGGGTCCTCTCAGCTAACAGAACAATGATATATACTAACCTGTTTTTGTGTGTGTGGGCAGTATAACTTATATAATAAGATATATGGGCATATACAGATAATGATATATATTACCATATCTATACTTAGCTAAATATATCTGTACTTAGCTAAATATAAGCTTATAATGATATCTCCACCTCTAATCAGTTACTGTGTGGCTTCCTATTCAAGTTTATCTGTAACTTTCCTCATACTCCCCACATTGGCACACCAAGTTTTCACTATCTGCCATCTAATAAATTGGTTATTTTTATTTCAGTTTAGGTGCAAGTACATTTAAGAATTTTTAACCTGTACTCTTGTGGGAAATAACTTTATCAACTAGAGTATAGTACTTATGTTTAGTTCTTTCTAACCTTAGTCTTATAAATTCCACTTGTCAAAGCATCGTCTTTCTTCCTACTCTACTAAACGTGGTTATTTCAGAAATTTTGATTCAGGTCTTCACTCTATTTTAGATTCTCCAAACTCTTATATGATTTTTTAAATTGCATAAATTAAGAGTTTTTTTTTTCATTCTTTTGTAAAATTTTATGGGTTTTGTCCAAATGCATGGTGTTATGTAAACAATAAAATTGTACAGAATAGTTTCACCACCTTAAAAAAATTCCTGGTGCTTTTCCTAATCAGTCTTCCATTGCACCTTGAATCCTTGTCAAGCACTGATCTTTTAAATAGCTCCATAATTTTGCTTTTTCCAGAATGTCCTATAGTTTTAACCACACATTGTCTTTCTAGACTCAGTTCCTCTACTGAGCAATATGCATTTGAGATTCATCTATATTATTGCATGGCTTAATAGAGCATGCCTTTTAACTACCAAATAATATTCTATCTATGGATATCCTATAGCTTGTTTATTCACTTTTTCAAGAGAATCTTGATTGTCTCTGGTTTTTAGTAATTATTCATAAAACTATTATAAACATTTTATGCAAACTTAAGTTTTTAAATCAGTTGGATAAATACCTGGATTATATTTAGTTTTGCAAATGACTTCTAAACTGTCAAACTTCCAAACTGTCGGTGCCATTCTGCACCACTGTCTTAATGTATATTTCCTTAGTAATAATTTCCATCTGCATATTTTTTGGTGAGGTGTCTGTTAAGAACTTTTGCCCATTTTTCTTTTTTTTTTCAAAAAAAATTTTTTTGCAATGTTCCATAATTGATTTATGCATCCAGGTTGTTCATTTTCTTATTGAGTTTTAAGTGTTCTTTGAATGTTTTGTGTAAAAGTCTTTTATCAGATGTGTTTTGCAATCCCCCAGTCTGTGGTTTATGTTTTCAGTATTAACAATGGCTTTCACAGGGCAGAAAATTTTAATTTAAATAAATTCAATCAATCAACATTTTTCTTTCACGGATTGTGATTTTTGTTCACTGATATTTTAGGCCTTAAGTATACCAAAAATATGATTGTATTTTTGGTTTTTCTTTGTTCAGTTTTTCCACTTTTTTTTCTTCCTCTGCCTTCCTGTAGACTACTTGAACAACTTTGCAAATTCTATTTTGATTTATCGCTAGTGATTTTAAGCATATCTCTTATCTATAGATATTTATATTTATTTATTACAGTAAAATATATACATATAACAAAATTTACTGCTTTAATCATATTTAATGGTACAGTTCAGTAGAATTAAATACATTCACAGTGTTATGAGTGTAAATATCACTATCCTCCACCTCCAGAATTTTTTCATCTTCCCAACAGATAAATTAGTACCAGGTAAATAGTAACTCCTTGTTCTTCCCTTTATTCAGTGCCTGACAACCATTATTCTACTTCTTATCTATATGAATTGGACCACTCTAGAAAGTCTAGCTTTTTGTACAGCCTTTGTAGTGGTTTCTTTAGGTTGTTATAATATATCACATAATTTATCACAGTCTCCTGGTGTTGGGATTTTATAAGTTCAAGCGAAGTGTAGAAACTGTATTTCCTTTTAGGGCTCTTTATCCTCTGCCATTTATAATATAATTATCTTGGGTATTTTCTCCATTTAAGTTGAGAACCATACCAGATAGTATTATACATTTTGCTGTATTGTTAAACATAGAGTAGAAATTCAAAAAGAGAATACAAATATATTTTATCTTTTTTTTTTACTCTTCCCATTGTTTTTTCTCCTTTATGAAGTTCAGATAGCTTGTTACTACTTTTATCATTCTTGTTTTTTGACATGTTATGTTTTCATTATCATTTGGTTAAAATATTTTCTAATTTTCCTTGTGATTTCTTTGGTAACCCATGAGTTCATTATAAATGCATGATTTAGTTTCCAAATATTTGACATTTTCCAGGATATTTCATTGTTACTGATTTCTAATTTTGTTTCAAGTTTTATTTCTTTTATTAATTATGTTAACTATGGTTCTTTATGTTATTGGTCTTAAAATTCTATTATCCTGGTCCTTTTCAGGTATGATTTTCTTTCCTTACATCTACATTGAATCCCCATTGTTTTCCACATGTAACTTGTATTTTTAGACTGTAGTTTATTTTTGAATTATTTTTTCAGCTTCCATAGCACTACATAGTTCTATTTTTAAACCTCACTAGGTTCAATCTTTTAAAAACTCTTTAGGAGTACTTCTCCTTCTATGACTTTTTCAAATGTTAGATTACCTATATCCTTTGCTTTACAATAAAATTTCCTATCTAAAATGAGCATTTTTACTTCCAATACTTTATGCTGATATCTTCCAAATTTTCATCTCCTTTTCTGAGCTCCAGACTCATATCCAATGGGTCACTAACATTTCTACTTATATTTAAATTATATATTCCATTTATATATATTAAGCATATTATATACATTCCATTTACATATAAAATACATATTATATATAAATGCAAAATAGAATTTTCTAATTCTATTCCTTTTGCATCAGGCTGTCTCCTTTTTGTAAAAAGAACTTTTATGGCCATCAAATATTTGCTTTAGACAAAAAAACTAGTATCAAATTGATTCCTCTTTTGCTTCATGTTCCACATAAATCCAGAAAAATTTCTGGGTGTCTCTGCATTCTTAAATCATTCCAGTTCTATTTATTTCTACAACTACCACCTAAGTCCATGGCTACAATCTTTTTATATTTGTTCAATTAAAAATCATTTACTAAATGGTCTTCTTGCCTCTACTTTTAATCTCCAACACACACAGCAAAGAGAAAAGGCTCTTCTTAAAAATGTTTGTAGTATCATGCTTACTAGCTTTCAGGCTATCCCATTAAACTATCATTGTACATTACTTACCACTGTGCTCAATAATAATTTTCCCATAGTTATTCTTTATCTCATTAAGCTGGTTATTCCCTCCAGAGCATTTATCACAATCCAAAATAATCTTTTTATTATTGTTTTTCACTGGTCTTGCTTCTATTATTAGAATAAAAGGGCTCTTGTCATTTTGGATTATTGGTATATTCACAGTGTTTTAAATGATGCTTGATACATAGTAAAAATCAATGCTTGTGTATTGAATGAATAAATGAATGAATAAATATTCCTAAAGAAAGAGTCTAAGCTTTTGCTAAATTCTTAATGGGAAACTTAAGAACTACTGCTTTTAAAGTACAAAATACAAAGATTTGTTCTGTTTTGTTACAAAACATTAAAAACAGTAACATTAATCAAAGGTAGGAATACAGATTATATAGACCTCTGTATCAGTTTATTTCTATCAACTGATTAAATCTTAAACAGATAAGATAGTCTATAAGAGGTTCATTGGTAGTTTTTCAGTATTTGCTCTGAGATGTGCTATGTATTAGCATCTTTGATTGCTTTAGATTGCACTGGTATATTTTTCATGGGGTTAAAATGTTGTCCTGGCTGTGTGTGTGTGTGTTTTTTTTCAGTTCCATACAAACTTTAGGACTGCTTTTTCTATTTATGTTTAAAAATGGCCTTGAAAGTTTTATAGGGATTGTATTGAATCTGCAGATTTCTTTGGGTGGAATAGACATTTTAACAATATTAATCAGTGCAATCCATGAACATGAGATTTAGTTCCATTTGTTTGTATCTTCTTCAATTTTTTTCATCAATGTCTAATAGTTTTCAACATACAGGTCTTTAACTGCCTTAGTTAAATTTGATTTTAAGTATTTTATTCTTTCTGGTGCTATTGTACATGAGATTACTATCTTAATTTCTTTTTCAGATAGTTTGTGGTTAGTATATAGAAGTGCAGCTTGTTTTTTGTATGCTGATTTTGAATCCCACAACTTTACTGAATTCATTTATTAGTTCTAATAGCTTTTGGGTAGAGTCTTTACTGTTTTTTCTTTATAAGATCATGCCATCTACAAATAGAGACTATTTAAATTCTTCCTCTCTGGTTTAGATTTATTATTATTATTATTATTTCTTTCTCTTGCCTGATTGCTCTGGCTAGGACCTTAGCTACTTTGTTGAATAGAAGTGTAAGAGTGGGCACTCTTGTCTTTTTCCTGATCTCTCAGGAATAATTTAGCTTTCCACCACACATATGATATTAGCTATGAACTTGACATATATGAACTTTTTTAATGTTAGGTCACATTCTTTGTATACTTAATTGGTTGAAAGCTTTTAACATAAAGTGAGATTAAATTTTGTCAGTGATTTTTGCATTTATTGAGATGGTCATGATTTTTATTTTTTCATTCTGCTAATGCAATATATTACATTTGTTGATTTGTGTATACAGAACCATCCTTACATCTCAGGGATAGATCCCACTGATGGTAATATATGATCCTTTTAGTGTGATGTTCAAATTGTTTTGTTGAGGATTTTTGCATCTATATGCAGAAGAAATACTGACTTATAGCTTTATTTTTATACTGACTTGGATATTAGGGTAATGCTGGACTCAAAAATGAATTGGAAGTATCTGTTCAGATACTTCTGTTCAGATATATATACACACACACACATATATATACTGTTAAGATAATAAAAAAGTATCTGCTTTTTAAATTTAGCTATCTTAAGAAAGAAAAACAAAGCTAGAGCCATTAGACTTATTTATTTCAAACTGTATTACAAAACTATGGTAATCAAAAGAGTATGCCACTGGCATAAAAATAGATATACAGACCAGTGGAACACATTAAAAAGCCCTGAGATAAAACACCCATGTATGGTTAACTGATCTTTCTTTCTTTTTAAGATTTTATTTATTTGAGAGAGAGAGAGAGAGAATGAGATAGAGCCCAAGCAGAAGGAAGGGCAGAGGGAGAGGGAGAAGCAGACTCTCTACTGAGCAGGGAGCCCAAAGCAAGGCTTCATCTCAGAACCCAAGGATCATGACCTGAGCAGAAGGCAGATGCTTAACTGATTGAGCCATCCAGGTGACCTGGTCAACTAATCTTTGAAAAGGATATTAAGAATATTATGTTTAATAAATGGTGTTAAGAGAACTGGATACCCACATGCAAATTAATGTAATTAGACACTTAAACCATACACAAAAATTAATGTTAAAGACTTAAATGTAAAATCTGAATCCAAAGTGTTAGAAGAAAACATTGGTTTTGACAATTATTTTTTTGTATATGGCACCAATATGAGAGACAACAAAATAAAAAATAAACAAGTGGGACTGCATCAAACTAAAAAACTTCACCACAAAAGAAGCAATCAGCAAAATGAAAAGACAGTCTGTAGAATAGGAGAAAATAATTTCAGGCCATATATATAAAAAGGGGTTAATACCCAGAATGTATAATAACTGATACCACTCAATAGCCAAAAAAAAAGAAGAAAATAATAATATAAGAAATAGTCTCATTAAAAATTGATAAAAAACCTGAATAGACATTTTCCCAAAGAAGAGATATAAATAGCCAACAGATACATGGAAAAATTCTCAACATTGCTAATCATTAAGGAAATGTGAGTCAAAACCACAATGAGATAATGCCTCGCACTTTTAGGGTGGCTACTTTAAAAAAGACATAGGTAACAAGTGTTGGTGAGGGTGTGGAAAAGAGGGAACCCTTAATACTGTTGTTAGTAATGTAAATTGGTATAACCATTATGAAAAACAAACAAACAAAACCAGAGTGTTTCTTTGAAAAATAAAGAATAGAACTGGCATATAATCTAACGTTCCCACTTCTGGGTTTGTATAAAGGAAATGAAATCAGGATCTTCAGGAGATAGCACATGTTTATTACAGCATTATTTACCATAGACAAAATAATGGAAACAGTTTAATTCTTGAATAATGAATAAATAAAAAAGGTCTCTCTCTCTCTCTCTCTCTCTCACACACACACACACACACACAATTTGTAATATTATTCACCCACAAAAAAGAAACAAACCCTGTCATTTGTGACAGCATTGATGAACCTGGAGGACATTATGTTAAATGAATATGCCTGATAAGGAAAAGTAAATACTGTGTGGTCTCACTTGTACGTGGAATCTCAAAAAATCAGACCCACAGAAGTGGAGAGTAGAATGATTGCCAGAGGTTAGGGGTGGGGAGAATAGGGAGATGTTATTCAAAATGTACAAACTTGGGATGCCTCAGTAGCTCAGTCAATTAAGCATCTGACTTTTCATTATTTTGGCTCAGGTCATGATCTTAGGGTCCTGAGATCAAGCCCCATGTTGGGCTTCACACTCAGTGTGGAGTCTGCTTGAGATCCTTTCCTCCTTTCTCCTCCTCTGCTCTTCCCCTCACTCATGCTTTTTCTCTCTCTATTTTTCTTTCTCTCTACAATAAATAAATAGAATCTTCAAAGGGCACAAACTATCATAATGTGAATAATTTCTGAAGATCTAATGTGCAAAATGTTTGCTGTACTTAATAATACTATATTGTATTCTTGAAATTTGCTAAGAAAGTACATTTTAAATGTTTTCAACTCCCCCTTAAAAAAGGTAATTGTGTGAGGTGATGTATGTGTTAATTAGCTTGATTGTGACAATCATTTTACATTCTATACATATATTGCCTCTTTGTTTTGTTGACTGTTTTCTTTGCTATGCAGAAATTTTTGATCTTGATGAAGTCTCAAAAGTTCATTTTCACTTTTGTTTCCTTTGCCTTTAGAGACATTTCTTGTAATAAGTTGCTGTGGCCAATGTCAAAGAGGTTACTGACCATGTTCTTCTCTATGATTTTGATAGATTCCTGGCTCACATTGAGGTCTTTTATCCATTTCAAGTTTATCTTTGTGTATGGTGTGAGATAATGTTGAGTTTCATTCTTCTACACATAGCTGTCCAATTTTCCCAGCACCATTTATTGAAAATAAAATAATTTATTGAAAATAATTTATTGAAAATAAAATAATATCTTTTTTCCACTGTATATTTTTCCCTGCTGTATCAAAGATGATTTGACCATAGAGTTGAGGGTTCATATCTGGGCTCTCTACTCTGTTCCACTGGTCTATGTGTCTATTTTTTGCCAGTATCATGCTGTCTTGGTGATCACAGCTTTGTAGTAAAGCTTGAAATCAGGCAATGTGATGCTCCCAGTTTTGTTTTGCTTTTTCACTATTTCCTTAGCAATTCCGGGTCTCTTTTGGTTCCATACAAATTTTAGGATTGTTTATTCCAACACGTTGAAAAATGCTGGTGGAATTTTGATTGGGATGGCATTGAATGTATAGCTTGCTCTAGGCAGTATAGACATTTTAACAATGTTTATTCTTCCCATCCAAGAGCATGGAATGGTCTTCCATCTTTTTGTGTCTTCTTCAGTTTCTTCCATGAGTGTTCTGTAGTTCCTCAAGTACAGATCCTTTACCTCTTTGGTTAGGTTTATGCCCAGGTATCTTATGGTTCTTGTTGCTATAGTAAATGGAATTGACTCTCTAATTTCCCTTTCTATATTTTCATTGTTAGTGTATAAAAAAGCAACTGATTTCTGTGCATTTATTTTGTATCCAGCCACTTTACTGAATTGCTATATAAGTTCTAGTAGTTTGGGGATGGAGTCTCTTGGGTTTTCCATATAAAGTGTCATGTCATCTACAAAGAGAGTTTGACTTCTTCTCTGCCCATTTGAATACCTTTTATTTCTTTTTGTTGTCTGAAGGCTGTTGCTAGGCCTTCTAGAACTATGTTGAACAGAAGTGGCGAGAGTGGGCATCCTTGTCATTCATGTCATGTTCTTGATCTGAAAGGGAAGGCTGTCAGCTTTTCCCCATTAGAATGATATTCACTGTGGGTTTTTCATAGATAGATTTTATGAAATTGAGTAATTTTCCCTCTATCCCTAAACTTTGAAGAGTTTTAATCAGAAATGGATGCTGTAGCTTATCAAATGCTTTATCTGCATCGATTGAGAGGACCATGTGGCTCTTCTCTCTTCTCTCATTTTGTTCTATCACATTGATTAATTTGTGAACATTGAACCACCTATGCATCTCAGCAATAAATCCCACCTGGTTATGGTGCATAATCTTTTTAATGTACTGTTGGGTCCTATTAGTTAGGATCTTGTTGTGAATCTTGGCAGCTGTATTCATCAGGCATATTGGTCTGAAATTCTGTGGGATCTTTGTCTGGTTTGGGGATCAGGGTAATGCTGTTTTTGTAGAAAGAGTCTGTAATTTTTCCTTCTGTTCCTATTTTTTGAAACAGCTTCAAGAGAATAGGTATTACTTCTTTTTTGAATGTTTGGTAGAATTCCCTAGGAAATCTGTCTTGTTTTTTGGGAGGTTTCTGATCACTGCTTCAATCTTGTTATTAGATATTGGTCTTTTCAGGTTGTCAATTTCTTCCTGTTTCAGTTTGGACGTTTATAGGTTTCTAGGAATGCATCCATTTCTTCTATGTTGCTTAACTTATTAACATATTAGCATATAACTGTTGGTAATAATTTCTGATGATTGTTTCTATTTCCATGGTGTTAGTCATGATCTCTCCCTTTTCATTCATAAAAATTTATTAACATATTAGCATATAACTGTTGGTAATAATTTCTGATGATTGTTTCTATTTCCATGGTGTTAGTCATGATCTCTCCCTTTTCATTCATAAAAATTTTGTTAATTTGGGTCCACTCTATTTTTTTTTTATTGGTTTGGCCAGTGGTCTATCTTATTGATTCTTTCAAAAAAACCCGCTTCTAGTTTCATTGATGTGTTCTACTGTATCTTTAGTTTCTATCTCATTGATCTCTGCTCTAATCTTGATCATTTTCCTTCTTGTGCATTAGGTTGGTTAAATTTGTTGTTGATTTTCCAGTTCTTTATGGTCTAAAGAGAGCTGATGTGTTCTATATTTTTCATTTTTTTGGAGGGAGGCTTGAATGGCTATGTATTTCCCCCTAAGGACTGCCTTTGCCATATCTCAGAGGTTTTGGACCAATGTATCTTCATTCTCATCGGTTTCCATGAATTGTTTAAGTTCTTTGATTTCCTGGTTGATCCAAACATTCTTAAGCAGGGTGGTCTTTAGCTTCCAAGTGTTTAAATTCCTTCCAAACTTTTTCTTTTGGTTGAATCCCAGTTTCAAAGCACTGTGGTCTGAGAATATGCAGGGAATAATCTCAGTCTTTTGGTATTGGTTGAGTCCTGATCTGTGAACCAGTATGTGGTCTATCCTTGGAGAAAGTTCCATGTGCGCTTGAGAAGAATGAGTATTCCGTTGTTTTAGGATGGAATGTTCTGTATATATTTATGATGTCCATCTGCTCCAATGTGTCATTCAATGTTCTTGTTTTTTTATTGATTATCTGCTTGGATGATCTGTTTATTACTAAGAGTGGTGTGTTAAGATTCCTTACTATTAATGTATTCATATCAATATGACTCTTTATTTTGATTAACAATTGGCTTATGTAGTTGGCCGCTCCCATATTGGGAGCATAAATATTTACAGTTGTTAGATCTTCTCAGTGGATAGACCCTTTAAGAATGATGTAGTACCTACTGTATCTCTGACTGCAGTCTTTAGTTTAAAATCTAATTTATCTGATATGAGAACCACTATCCCAACTTTCTTGATGCTTCTCCATTCCTTCACTTTCAGTCTAGATATATATTTAGGTTCCAAATGGGTCTCTTGTAGACAGCATATGGATGGCTCCTATTGTTTTCTCTTATCTGCAACCCTGTGCTGTTTTATGGGAGCATTTAGGCCATTCACATTGAGAATGATTATTGAAAGATACATTTTTATTGACATGATGTTGCCTGTGAAATCTTTGTTTCTATAGTTTGTCTCTGTAAATTCCTGTTCTATGTCACTCTTGGGTTCTCCCTTCTTCTACAGCACCACCTTAATATTTCTTGTGGTGCTGGCTTGGTGGTCACATACTCTTTTATACCTTACCAGTCTTGGAAGCTTTTTATCTCTCCATCCATTTAGAATGTCAGCCTTGTTGGATAAAGTATTCTTGGCCACTTGTTCTTCTCATTTAGTGCCCTGAATATGTCTTGCCATCCCCTGCTGGCTTGCCAGTTTTCCGTGGACAGGTTTGATGTTATTCTGATGGACCTTCCTCTTTATATAAGAAATATCTTCCCCCTAGCTGCCTTCAGGAGCTCTTGTCTAAAATTATGATTCATGACTTTCACAAGCAAGTGTCTCAAGGTCTTTTTTAGATTCGTTGATCTTGGTGGATGTCCTTTCTGCCTCTAGGACACGAACGTTTGTTCCATTCCCCAGATTTGAAAAATTTTCATCCAGAATTTGTTCAACAATATCTTCTAGTCTTCTTTCTTTCTCCATCCCCTCAGATATCCCAATAATTCTGGCATTGGAACATTTCATGGCATCATTTATTTCCCTAATTCTGTTTTCATGGCTTCTAAGCTGTTTGTTTCAGGCCTCCTCCTGATTCTTTTTTCCTATCAGTTTGTCCTCTAGATCAACATTTCTATCTTCTGCTTTGGTTACCCTAGATGTTAGAATATTTGGATTAGATTGGATCTCATTGATAGCACTTCTACTTCTGCCAGGTTGGCTCTCATTTCTGCCCTTAGAGATACTATGTTATCATTAATGGTTCTCTCCAACCTAGCCATTGCCTAGATAATTGTTACCCAGAATTTTCTTTCTGACATACTGTTTATATCCATATCCAATAGTTCTGAGGGAGAGGGCACAGTCTCTTAATTTTTCCTTTGTTGGATCTTCCTCCTCTTAGTCATTTTGATGAGATGTAGTTGAGGGGTGTATAGCTGAATATATCAACCACAATCCAAGCAAGGTGCACCTTGGAAAGTTTTGGAGCAATTGGATGTCACCACCAAAAATAAAGAAAAAAGGAAAACAGAGAGAGAGAGAATGAATAAACCAGCCAAACTGAGCCCCCAAAGTAAGATGTAGATAAACAAAAATGAATGAACAAAAGAACTGACAAAAGAAAATGACAAGAAAAGAAAGAAGAACCTAGCCAAAATGAACCCCAAGAGTAAGATTTATAGTGTACCAGAACAAAAACAAATACACAGAAACAATGACAGAATAAAAAGATGGGAGGGTGGTTATAAATCCTTGATGTGGGTGAAGAAGGTTATTTTTGTTCTTCTGCAGTGTATCTTGATATCTTTGTTAAAGGACTCAACTTTCCAGAGATAGAAGGTGATTAATACTGGTTTATATATAGGGGTAGTATTGAATAGGGAAAAAGTATTACCTTGAAGCTTATCTCTATATGTATATTTAAAAGGAAAGAAAAACAGGTATATGTATGAAAAAAGTTCAAGTTAAAACATATGGAATATGTTGTATTAAAATGCTAGTTGTAATGGTAAGTAGATTTAAAAAATGAAAAGAACAAGAATTCTGAGAATGAATTTAAAAAAAAGCTGTATCTATGAAATATATAGGTTTTAGGGCAATACTGTAAGCTTAATATATTTTTTCCCTGGTGTTGAGTTTTTATCATTTTATGGGAACCCTATGGTGGTTGTCCTTATGTTCTTTTGGCTTGCCTTCTGGGGGAGAGCTCTGCTGCATTGTTCTCCCATCAGTCTTGCTTGGGTTGAGTCGCCCTGTAGGCTACCAAGGGGCTGGGCTCTGTGGAAACCATTTTTTCAGGCTTTTGTTCTCTGGAAGTTTTTGTTCTTTGGTGGCTTTTTGTGACTTTTCTGAGGTTAGTGGAAAGCAAACTGTAGTCAGACCTCCACCTCAGAGAGAAGCCTCAGTCTCTTCCCTTCTGGGTAGGTCCGAATGCACAGATTCCCCCTCTGCAATCTCTGCTGAACAGTACAAACTGCCACAGGCCATGCACACCCCCAACCCCTGTCTCAGGGGTTGCCCAAGGAGCCACTTGTTTCTGCACCCCTGTGCCACTAAAACTGAGAGCAATATTGGTTCAGGGAGGCTACTTCTGGTGGCTGCCTTCCAGGATTGCTGTCTGGAGTCCAGGCCCATGCAGAGTGCATTCAGACCCTATGGTTGCACAGGTTACGAAAGATTGCCACCAAGGGATCCTGACCAGACATTGTGCTGGGTTCTCTCAGGCCAGGCTGGGAGCATTCACACCCCATGACTGGAAGGCTGTGGTCCTAGAGACCAGCTGGTGCCCACACCAAGCTCTCTGTGGCATGGGCAGGATGGACTCAGCCAAGCGGTGGTGCGAACAGTGGAAAGCTGGTGGCTCAGGGACCATGGACTGGAGGCTCCACTGCACTCTCTCTGGCTCAGGAGGTCACCATCCTGGGTCCATGGGCTTAGGCCTGTGCCCATGATGGCCCAATCCCACCAGTTGCCCTTTAATATCTTTTTCTCTTTTTGAGTGCTTTTAAGCAGACTCCAAGTTAATGCTGGTCCCCAACAACACAGCACATTTGTATTGGGGTATTACTTTCCAATGGGTCACTTCTGGTGACTCTCTTCCCCTTCTGTTTATCTTCAGGTATCAGTTTGAGCATTCACACTCCACTTTAACTCTCCAATGATGTCTTCTTCCCCTTTAGAGATCCAGAAAAGTATAATCTTACATCTCAGGATGATGTCCTGCATGTTCAGAATGTTCTGGTAGCTATTTAGCTCACTTTAGGAAACCTATTGAAACAGGGTTTCCTACTTTTCTGCCATCTTGCCCCTCCTATCTATGATATTTAATATAAACTTTTTGTTTATTTTTCCACACTGATTATATTGTAAGCTTCTTGGTTTTAAATGTGCCACAATACTGAGTTAAGCATTCTGATTTTAAATGTGCCACAATACTTAGAACACAATAGCTGCTTGTTGAATTTAACTATTTGTGTTGGTCAAAGATCTTCAGAGAAACAGTACCAATAAGATGAGAGAGAGAGAGAGAGAGAGAGAGAGAGAGAGAGATGATATGGATATAGATATGTAAGAGATTTATTATGAGAATTGTTTTATACCATTGTGGACACCAAGATATGACATGATATGCCATCTGCAGGCTGGAAAATCAGGAAGACCATTTGTATAATTCAGACCTCCCAGCATAAGAAAAGAAAGAGAATTCATTTTGCCTTTGTCTTTTTGTTCTATTCAGGCTTTCAACAGATAGGATGATTTCTCTTCTCATCAAATGGATCTTTTTTACTAGTCTACTGATTCAAATGCAAATCTCTTCCGGAAACATCTTTAGTGACATAGCCTCAAATGATGTTTTACCAGCTTCTGGGCATACCTTAGCCCAGTCAAGTTAACACATAAAATTAATCATCATATGCATATTAATTGGTCATTCTTCATGAATTGCTTATTAAACACTTGTATGTTCATATGGACAGACAAGTAATAAAATATGGATATTTATATTTCAATATTACAATGTCTCTATGTATTAAAGGCATTTAATTCTGACTATTATGTATGTTATAAATATTTTCCAGCTCTTCACTTGCACAGGTAGAAAAATCTGAACTATAATTAATGAGTTGCTGTATGCTCAGTGTGGACAACTCTGAGAGTTAAAAACTCCAGGCGCACCCCGACATAGCAAGCCCACATATGTTTGCGAGATTTATGTTTAGGAGCTTGGCCAGATTTCCACAGCCAATATCAGAGAAAAATCCCCTCTTGCTTCTAGCAGAGGGAGAAAGAAAGGAACCATGTTCAAATGCATCAAAGCATTCTATTCTTCTTAAAAGGGACTACCCTCAGGGGACATTAATTAACCAGAACCTAACCTACTGGGGTATGATCAGAGCCTCACTGACCTGGGGGAGGGAAATAACAACTTCAGCCCACTTTAGCCATCCTGTCTGACCTAAACAAAGAGAGAGAAAGGAAAGAAAAAAAAAAAGAGAGAAATGTTTGTGAAGTTTACAGTCCAAATAGGTTAATTAGAAGACTGAGACCTATTCATGACACTGTAGAATGTTTCTCTCCCCGCTACATCTCACCACCAAATTACTAAAGGCCTATTTTTGGAAGTTCCTGTTACCTGATACATCACACCTGACTATCTGGAAAAAATTACAATTCATACCAAAAGGCAAAAAACACAATTTGAAGAGACAGAGCAAACATGACCATACATAGCAAGGATGTTGGAATTATCACACTAGGAATTTAAACCAAAATGACTAACATCCTGAAGGCTCTAATAGATAAAGTAGACAGCATATAAGAACAGATGGGTAGTTTAAGTAGAGAGATAGAAATTCTAAGAAAGATATGCTTAAGATAGAAAACAGTGTAACAAAAAATGAAGAATGCCTTAAATGGGTTTGTTAATATATTGGACACAGCTCAGGAAAGAATTTATGAGCTAGAGGATAGATCAATAGAATCTTCAAAAAAAAAATGAAAAAGCAAGACTGAATCCCTATCATGTAATATCTTCTCTGAAAGATTGAAAAAAAAAAAGAACAAAATGTGAGGACTGTAAAACAATTGCAAAATTACACATGAACATTATAGGAATATTATCAGAAGAAAGAGAGAAAAGAAGAGGAGAAATATTTGAAACAATAGTGACTGAAAATATCCCCAAATTAATGTCAAACACTAAACCATATATCCAGGGAGCCTAAAAAATACCAAATAGGATAAATACCAAATAATAACTTCAGCATATTATTTTTAAATTGCATAAGATGAAAGTTAAAAAAAAGAAGTCACAGAGGGAAAGGAAAATCACTTTAGTTAGAGAGGAACAATGATAAGAATTACATCTGTCTGCTCATCAGAAACATCACAATGAAGAAAAGAGTGGTGCTAAATATTTTAAAAATTAAGAGAAAAAAACTACATCAGCCTGGAATTGTCTACCCTGTGAATATCCATCAAAAATGAAGGAAAAATAAAAAATTTCCTAAACAAAAATCAAATTTGATGCCAATATACCTGCCTTCCAAGAAATGTTAAAAGAAATTGTTTAGACATAAGGAAAAAGAAAACTCAGATATATATAAAGAAAGGGTTAGCATTGATGTGTTTGAATGGCTCAGTAAGTTAAGTGTCTGACACTTGTCAACTCACTTCTTGATCTCAGGGCCATGAGTTCAAGCTCCATGTGGGTCCTCCATGTAAACAGCGGAGCCTACAAAAAAAAAAAAAAAAAGGAAGAGCATCCAAGAAGGAATACATAAAAGTAAAATGAAACTTTCTTTTTCTTTTTTTAAAAGATTTTATTTATTTATTTAAGAGAGAGATAGGAGAGAGGAGGAGTCAAGATGGCGGAGAAGTAGCAGGCTGAGACTACTTCAGCTAGCCGGAGATCAGCTAGATAGCTTATCTAAAGATTGCAAACACCTGAAAATCCATCGGCAGATAGAAGAGAAGAACAGCAATTCTGGAAACAGAAAAACAACCACTTTCTGAAAAGTAACACCGGTGAAGTGAATCCAAAGCGACGGGAAGATAGACCCCGGGGGGAGGGGCCGGCTCCCGGCAAGCGCGGAGCAATGGCGCACAAAATCAGGACTTTTAAAAGTCTGTTCCACTGAGGGACATCGCTCCAGAGGCTAAACTGGGGTGAAGCCCACACGGGGTCAGCATGGCCTCAGGTCCCGCAGGGTCACAGAAGGATCGGGGGTGTCTGAGTGTCGCAGAGCTTGCGGGTATTGGAATGGGAAAGCCGGCTACAGAGACAGAGCCGACAGTAAGCTCTCAGCCCGGGGTGACCTTGAACCGGGCACAGGCTCGGTGAGCTTGGAGCGCAGCCGGAGGTCAGGCAGAGGAGAAAAACTGGGCGTTGTTCTCTGAGGGCGCACTGAAAGGTGGGGCCCTGGGCTCTCGCCTCCTCCGGCCGGAGACCAGGAGACCGCCATTTGTATTCCCGACCGCCAGAACTCTATGGAAAGCGCTCAGGGAACAAAAGCTCCTGAAAGCAAACCCGAGCGAGCGGATTACTCAACCCGGGCCCTGGTAAGGGCGGTGCAATTCTGCCTGGGGCAAAGACACTTGAGAATCACTACACCAGGCCCCTCTCCCAGAAGATCAACAAGAAATCCAGCCGAGACCAAGTTCACTTACCAAAGAATGCGGTTTCAATACCAAGGAGAGCAGCAGAATTCCAGAGGAGGAGAAAGCAAAGCACGGAACTCATGGCTTTTTCCCTGTGATTTTTTTTTAGTCTTGCAGTTAATTTAATTTTTTTCTTTTTCATTTTTTGATTTTTTTTTCTCGTCTTCTGGTAAAATTTTTTTTTAACTTTTACCTTTTTCTTTTTTAACGTTTTTTAACTAGTTTAATATATAATTTTTTTCTTTTTTATATTTTTCTTATTTGTTTTTTTTCTCTCTTTTTTTTTTTCATTCTTCCTTTTTGAACTTCTTTTTATCCCCTTTCTACCCCCTCACGATTTGGGATCTCTTCTAATTTGGCTAAAGCATATTTTCCTGGGGTTGTTGACACCATTTTAGTATTTTACTTGCTCCTTCATATACTCTTGTCTGGACAAAATGACAAGACGGAAAAATTCAACACAAAAAAAGAACAAGAGGCATTACCGAAGGCTAGGGACCTAATCAATACAGACATTGGTAATATGTCAGATTTAGAGTTCAGAATGACAATTCTCAAGGTCCTAGCACGGCTCGAAAAAGGCATGGAAGATATTAGAGAAGCCCTCTCAAGAGATATAAAAGCCCTTTCTGGAGAAATAAAAGAACTAAAATCTAACCAAGTTGAAATAAAAAAAGCTATTAATGAGGTGCAATCAAAAATGGAGGCTCTCACTGCTAGGATAAATGAGGCAGAAGAAAGAATTAGTGATATAGAAGACCAAATGACAGAGAATAAAGAAGCTGAGCAAAAGAGGGACAAACAGCTACTGGACCACGAGGGGAGAATTCAAGAGATAAGTGACACCATAAGACAAAACAACATTAGAATAATTGGGATTCCAGAAGAAGAAGAAAGAGAGAGGGGAGCAGAAGGTATACTGGAGAGAATTATTGGAGAGAATTTCCCCAATATGGCAAAGGGAATGAGCATCAAAATTCAGGAGGTTCAGAGAATGCCCCTCAAAATCAATAAGAATAGGCCCACACCCCGTCACCTAATAGTAAAATTTACAAGTCTCAGTGACAAAGAGAAAATCCTGAAAGCAGCCCGGAAAAGAAGTCTGTAACATACAATGGTAAACATATTAGATTGGCAGCTGACTTATCCACAGAGACCTGGCAGGCCAGAAAGAGCTGGCATGATATTTTCAGAGCACTAAACAAGAAAAACATGCAGCCAAGAATACTATATCCAGCTAGGCTACCATTGAAAATAGAAGGAGAGATTAAAAGCTTCCAGGACAAACAAAAACTGAAAGAATTTGCAAACACCAAACCAGATCTACAGGAAATATTGAAAGGGGTCCTCTAAGCAAAGAGAGAGCCTACAAGTGGTAGATTAGAAAGGAACAGAGACCATATACAGTAACAGTCACCTTACAGGCAATAAAATGGCCCTAAATTCATATCTCTCAATAGTTACCCTGAATGATAAGGGCTAAATGCCCCTGTCAAAAGACAGAGGCTATCAGAATGGATAAAAAAACAAAACCGATCTATATGTTGCCTCCAAGAAACTCATTTAAAGCCCGAAGACACCTCCAGATTTAAAGTGAGGGGGTGGAAAAGAATTTACCATGCTAATGGACATCAGAAGAAAGCAGGAGTGGCAATCCTTATATCAGATCAATTAGATTTTAAGCCAAAGACTATAATAAGAGATGAGGAAGGACACTATATCATACTCAAAGGGTCAGTCCAACAAGAAGATTTAACAATTTTAAATATCTATGCCCCCAATGTGGGAGCAGCCAACTATATAAACCAATTAATAACAAAATCAAAGAAACACATCAACAATAATACAATTATAGTAGGGGACTTTAACACTCCCCTCACTGAAATGGACAGATCATCCAAGCAACAGATCAGCAAGGAAATAAAGGCCTTAAACGACACACTGGACCAGATGGACATCACAGATATATTCAGAACATTTCATCCCAAAGCAACAGAATACACATTCTTCTCTAGTGCACATGGAATATTCTCCAGAATAGATCACATCCTCGGTCCTAAGTCAGGACTCAACCGGTATCAAAAGATTGGGATCATTCCCTGCATATTTTCAGACCACAATGCTCTAAAGCTAGAACTCAACCACAAAAGGAAGTTTGAAAAGAACCCAAATACATGGAGACTAAACAGCATCCTTCTAAAGAATGAATGGCTCAACCGGGAAATTAAAGAAGAATTGAAAAAAACCATGGAAACAAATGATAATGAAAATAGAATGGTTCAAAATCTGTGGGACACAACAAAGGCAGTCCTGAGAGGAAAATATATAGCGGTACAACCCTTTCTCAAGAAACAAGAAAGGTCTCAGGTACACAACCTAACCCTACACCTAAAGGAGCTGGAGAAAGAACAAGAAAGAAACCCTAAGCCCAGCAGGAGAAGAGAAATCATCAAGATCAGAACAGAAATCAATGAAATAGAAACCAAAAAGACAATAGAACAAATCAACGAAACTAGGAGCTGGTTCTTTGAAAGAATTAATAAAATTGATAAACCCCTGGCCCAACTTATCAAAAAGAAAAGAGAAAGGACCCAAATAAATAAAATCATGAATGAAAGAGGAGAGATCACAACTAACACCAAAGAAATACAAACTATTATAAGAACATACTATGAGCAACTCTACGCCAATAAATTTGACAATCTGGAAGAAATGGATGCATTCCTAGAAACATATAAACTACCACAACTGAACCAGGAAGAAGTAGAAAGCCTGAACAGACCCATAACCAGTAAGGGGATTGAAACAGTCATTAAAAATCTCCAAACAAACAAAAGCCCATTGCCAGACAGCTTCCCAGGGGAATTCTACCAAACATTTAAACAAGAACTAATTCCTATTCTCCTGAAACTGTTCCAAAAAATAGAAATGGAAAGAAAACTTCCAAACTCATTTTATGAGGCCAGCATCACCTTGATCCCCAAACCAGACAAGGATCCCATCAAAAAAGAGAACTACAGGCCAATATCCTTGATGAAGACAGATGTGAAAATTCTCACCAAAATACTAGCCAATAGGATTCAACAGTACATTAAAAGGATTATTCACCACGACCAAGTGGGATTTATTCCAGGGCTGCAAGGTTGGTTCAACATCTGCAAATCAGTCAATGTGATACAACACATCAATAAAAGAAAGAACAAGAACCACATGATACTCTCAATAGATGCTGAAAAAGCATTTGACAAAGTACAGCATCCCTTCCTGATCAAAACTCTTCAAAGTGTAGGGATAGAGGGCACATACCTCAATATCATCAAAGCCATCTATGAAAAACCCACCGCAAATATTCTCAATGGAGAAAAACTGAAAGCTTTTCCGCTAAGGTCAGGAACACGGCAGGGATGTCCATTATCACCACTGCTATTCAACATAGTACTAGAGGTCCTAGCCTCAGCAATCAGACAACAAAAGGAAATTAAAGCATCCAAATCGGCAAAGAAGAAGTCAAATTATCACTCTTCACAGATGATATGATACTATATGTGGAAAACCCAAAAGACTCTACTCCAAAACTGCTAGAACTTGTACAGGAATTCAGTAAAGTGTCAGGATATAAAATCAATGCACAGAAATCAGTTGCATTTCTCTACACCAACAGCAAGACAGAAGAAAGAGAAATTAAGGAGTCAATCCCATTTACAATTGCACCCAAAACCATAAGATACCTAGGAATAAACCTAACCAAAGAGGCACAGAATCTATACTCAGAAAACTATAAAGTACTCATGAAAGAAATTGAGGAAGACACAAAGAAATGGAAAAATGTTCCATGCTCCTGGATTGGAAGAATAAATATTGTGAAAATGTCTATGCTACCTAAAGTAATCTACACATTTAATGCAATTCCTATCAAAGTACCATCCATCTTTTTCAAAGAAATGGAACAAATAATTCTAAAATTTATATGGAACCAGAAAAGACCTTGAATAGCCAAAGGGATATTGAAAAAGAAAGCCAACGTTGGTGGCATCACAATTCCGGACTTCAAGCTCTATTACAAAGCTGTCATCGTCAAGACAGCATGGTACTGGCACAAAAACAGACACCTAGATCAATGGAACAGAATAGAGAGCCCAGAAATAGACCCTCAACTCTACAGTCAACTAATCTTCGACAAATTTACACAGCAAAGGAAACAGTTAACTAAATCAAAAGACAACTGACAGAATGGGAGAAGATATTTGCAAACGTCATATCAGACAAAGGACTATTGTCCAGAATCTATAAAGAACTTAGCAAACTCAACACCCAAAGAACAAATAATCCAATCAGGAAATGGGCAGAGGACATGAACAGACATTTCTGCAAAGAAGACATCCAGATGTCCAACAGGCACATGAAAAAGTGCTCCATATCACTCGGCATCAGGGAAATACAAATCAAAACCACAATGAGATATCACCTCACACCAGTCAGAATGGCTAAAATCAACAAGTCAGGAAATGACAGATGCTGGCGAGGATGCGGAGAAAGGGGAACCCTCCTACACTGTTGGTGGGAATGCAAGCTGGTGCAGCCACTTTGGAAAACAGCATGGAGGTTCCTCAAAATGTTGAAAATAGAACTGCCCTATGACCCAGCAATTGCACTATTGGGTATTTACCCTAAAGATACAAACGTTGTGATCCAAAGGGGCACGTGCACCCGAATGTTTATAGCAGCAGTGTCCACAATAGCCAAACTATGGAAAGAACCTAGATGTCCATCAACAGATGAATGGATCAATAAGGTGTTGTATATATACACAATGGAATACTATGCAGCCATCAAAAGAAATGAAATCTTGCCATTTGCGACAACATGGATGGAACTAGAGCGTATCATGCTTAGCGAAATAAGTCAAGCAGAGAAAGACAACTATCATATGATCTCCCTGATATGAGGAAGTGGTGATGTGATGCAACATGGGGGCTTAAGTGGTACGAGAAGAATCAATGAAACAAGATGGGATTGGGAGGGAGACAAAACATAAGTGACTCTTAATCTCACAAAACAAACTGAGGGTTGCTGGGGTGAGGGGGTTTGGGAGAAGGGGGTGGGGTTATGGACATTGGGGAGGGTATGTGCTTTGGTGAGTGCTGTGAAGTGTGTAAACCTGGTGATTCACAGACCTGTACCCCTGGGGATAAAAATTTATGTTTATAAAAAATAAAAAATTATAAAAAAAGAAACACATTGAGATATCACCTTACACCAGTTTTAATGGCCAAAATTAACAAAACAGGAAACCACATGTGTTGGAGAAGATGTGGAGAAAGGGGAACCCTCTTCCACTGTTGGTGGGAATGCAAGTTGGTGCAGCCTCTTTGGAGAACAGTGTGGAGATTCCTCAAGAAATTAAAAATAGAACTTCCCTATGACCCTGCAATTGCACTCCTGAGTATTTACCCCAAAGATACAGATGTCGTGAAAAGAAGGTCCATCCATACCCCAATGTTTATAGTAGCAATGGCCATGGTTGCCAAACTATGGAAAGAACCAAGATGCCCTTCAACGGATGAATGGCTAAGGAAGATGTGTCCATATACACTATGGAGTATTATGCCTCCATCAGAAAGGATGAATACCCAACTTTTGTAGCAACATGGACAGGACTGGTAGAGATTATACTGAGTGAAATAAGTCAAGCAGAGAGAGGCAATTATCATATGGTTTCACTTATTTGTGGAGCACAACAAATATCATGGAGGACAAGGGGTGTTAGAAAGGAGAAGGGAGGTGGGGTAAATTGGAAGGGGAAGTGAATCATAAGAGACTATGGACTCTGAAAAACAATCTGAGGGGTTTTAAGTGGCGGGGGTGTGGGAGGTTGGAGTACCAGGTGGTGGGTATTATAGAGGGCATGGATTGTATGGAGCACTGGGTGTGTTAAAAAAATAATGAATACTGTTATTTCTGAAAATAAATTAATTTTTAAAAAAAGAGAGAGAGAGAGAGAGGAGCCCAGATTTGAAGGGAGAAGCAGATTCCTCACTGAGCAGGGAGTGCAACATGAGGCTCCATTCCAGTACCCTGAGATTTTTACCTGAACTAAAGGCAGACACTCAACCTAATGAGCCACCTAGGAGACCCCAATTGTTTTAGATTAGTACCTAGAAATGGGATTGGTGCATCATGTGGTCATTTTATATATTGACCACATGATGCACCAATATAGATATGTATATATATTTTATTAACATATAATGTATTATTAGCCTCAGGGGTACATAATGTATTATTAGCGCCAGGGTCTGTGAATCATCAGGCTTACACATTTCACAGCACTCACCATAGCACATACCCTCCCCAATGTCCATAACCCAGCCACCATATCCCTAAATAACCCCCCCAGCAACCCTCAGTTTGTTTTGTGAGATTAGGAGTCTCTTATGATTTGTCTCCCTCCTGATCCTATATTGTTTTGTTTGTTCCTTTCCTACCCCCCACAACCCCCTATTCTTCCTCTCAAATTCCTCATATTGGAGAGGTCAATGATGATTGTCTTTCTCTGATTGACCTTTTTTTCACATAGTGTAATAGTTCCACCCATATCATTGCAAATGGCAATATTTCATTTTTTGATGGCTGCATAGTGTTACACACACACACACACACACACACACGCATACACATATATACCATATCTTCTTTATCCATTCATCTGTTGTGGACATTTATGTTCTTTCTATAGTTTGGCTATTGTGGACATTGCTGCTGTAAACATTTGTTTGCATGCCCCTTTGGATCACTACATTTGTATCTTCAGGGTAAATACCCAGTAGTATGATTTCTGGATCAAAAGGTAGATCTATGGGGCGCCTAGGTGGCTCAGTGGATTAAATCCACTGCCTTCGGCTCAGGTCATGATCCCAGAGTCCTGGGATCGAGCCCCACATTGGGCTCCCTGCTCAGTGGAGAGCCTGCTTCCTCCTCTCTCTCTGCCTGCCTCTCTGCCTACTTGTGATCTCTGCCTGTCAAATAAATAAATAAAATCTTAAAAAAAAATAGATCTATTTTTAACTTTTTGAGGAACCTCCATACAGTTTTCCAGAGTGGCTGCACCAGCTCGTGTTCCCCCTAAAAGTGTAGGAGGGTTCCCCTTTCTCCACATCCTCACCAACATCTGTCATTTCCTGACTTGTTAATTTTAGCCATTCTGACTGTTTTGATGTGTTATCTCACTATGGTTTTGATTTGTATTTCCCTGATGCCAAGTGATGTTGAGCACTTTTTCATGTGTCTGTTGGCCATCTGGAGGTCTTCTTTGAAGAAATGTCTGTTCATGTCCTCTGTCCATTTCTTGATTGGATTATTTGTTCTTTGGGTGTTGAGTTTGATAAGTTCTTTATAGACTTTGGATACTAGCCCTTTATCTGATATATTTTCTCCCATTCTGTCAGTTGTCTTTTGGTTTTGTTGACTGCGTTCTTTGCTGTGCAAAAACTTTTTATCTAGATGCAGTCCCAATAGTTCATTTTTGCCCTTGCTTCCCTTGCCTTTGGTGGGAAGAAATTGCTGCAGCTGAGATCAAAGAGGTTGCTACCTGTGTTCGCCTCCAGGATTTTGATGGATTCCTGTTTCACATTGAGATCTTTCATCCATTTTAAGTCTATTTTTGTGTGTGGCATAAGGAAATGGTCCAGTTTCATTCTTCTACATGTGGCTGTCCAATTTTCCCAATAGGATTTGTTGAAGAGACTCTTTTTTCCATTGGACATTCCTGCTTTGTCAAAGATTAGTTGACCATAAAGCTAAGGACCTATTTCTGGGCTCTCTATTCTGCTCCATTGATCTATTATGTCTATTTTTGTGCCAGTACCATCTTGTCTTGATGATGACAGCTTTGTATTAGAGCTTGAAGTATGGAATTTTGATGCCACCAACTTTGGCTTTCTTTTTCAATATTCCTCTGGCTTTTTGGGGTCTTTTCTGGTTTCATATAAATTTTAGGATTATTTGTTCAATTTCTTTGAAAAAAATTGATGATATTTTGATAGGGATTACATTGAGTATGTAGACTGCTTTAGGTACCATCGGCATTTTCTCTGAATAAAGAAATCTTTATTCATAGAAATAAATGCATGAGCATGGAATGTTTCTTATATTTATATTTTTTTCTATTTCTATTTTTTTCTATTTCTTTGTGTCTTCCTCAATTGCTTTCATGTGTACTTTATAGTTTTGCCTCTTTTGTTAGGTTTATTCTTAGGTATTTTATGGTTTTGGGTGCAGTTGTAAGTGGGACTGACTCCTTAATTTCTCTTTCTTCTGTCTTGCTGTTGGTGTATAGAAATGCAACTGATTTCTGTGCATTGATTTTATATTTTGACAGTTTACTGAATTCCTGTATATGTTCTAGAAGTTTTAGAGTGGAGTCTTTTGGGTTTTCCACATAAAATATAATATCATCTGCAAAGAGTGAGAGTTTGACTTCTTCTTTGATGATTCAGATGCCTTATATTTCTTTTTGTTTTCTGATTGTATAGGCTATGACTTCTAGTACTACATTGAAAGGAGTGATGAGAGTGGACATCCCTGCTGTGTTCCTGACCTTAGGGGGAATGCTTTCTGTGCTTCTCCATCGAGAATGATATTCACTGTGGGTTTTTCATCAATGGCTTTGGTGATATTGAGGTATGCACCCTCTATCCCTACACTGTGAAGAGTTTTGATCAAGAAAGGATGCTGGGGGCACCGGGTGGCTCTGTGGGTTAAGCCTCTGCCTTCAGCTCAGGTCATGATCTCAGGGTCCTAGGATCAAGACCCACATTGGGCTCTCTGCTCGGTGGGGAGCCTGCTTCCCCCCCTTTCTCTGCCTGCTTCTCTGCCTATTCGTGATCTCTCTCTGTCAAATAAATAAAATATTTTTTAAAAAAGGAAAGAAAGGATGCTGTACTTTGTCAAATATTTTTCCAGCATCTATTGAGAGTATCATATGGTTCTTGTTCTTTCTTTTACTAATGTATTGTATCACACTGATTGATTTGCAAATGTTGTACCAACCTTGCAGACCTGGAATATATCCCTCTTGGTCATTGTGAATAATCTTTTTAATGTACTTTTGGATTCTATTGGCTAGCATTTTGTTGAGAATTTTTGCATCTGTGTTTTAAAAGGATATTGGTCTGCAATACTTCTTTTTGATGGGGTCTTTGACTGGTTTTGGTATCAAAGTAATGCTGGCCTCATAAAATGAGTTTGGAAGTTTTCCTTCCATTACTGTTTTTTGGAACAGTTTCAGGAGAATAGGTATTAATTCTTCTTTAAATGTTTTGTAAAATTCCCCTGGGAAGACTCTGCCCCTGGGCTCTTGTTAGTTGGGAGATTTTTGATGACTGCTTCAATCTCCTTACTGGTTATGGGTCTGTTCAGGTTTTCTTTGTCTTCTTGGTTCAGTTTTGGTAGTTTATAAGTCTCTAGGAAAGCATCCGTTTCTTCCAAATTGTCAAATTTGGTGTTGTATAGTTGCTTATAATATGTTCTTGTAATTGTTTATATTTCCTTGGTGTTGGTTGTGATGTTTTCTCTTTCATTCATGATTTTATTAATTTGGGTCCTTTCTCTTTTCCTTTTCATAAGTCTGGCAAAGGATTTGTCAATCTATTAATTCTTTCAAAGAACCAACTACTAGTTTCATTGATTTGTTCTATTGTTTTGTTGTTGTTGTTTGTTTCTATTTCATTGATTTATGCTCTGATCTATATTTTTTCTCTTTTCCTGCTGGGCTTAGGGTTTCTTTGTTATTCTTTCTCTAACTTTATCCAACTTCTTAGGTTGTGTTCTTGGGACCTTTGTTGTTCCTTTTTTTTTTTTTTTTAAAGATTATTTATTTATTTATTTGACAGACAGAGATCACAAGTAGGCAGAGAGGCAGGCAGAGAGAGAGGAGGAAGCAGGCTCCCTGCTGAGCAGAGAGCCTGATGTGGGACTCGATCCCAGGACCCTGAGATCATGACCTGAGCTGAAGGCAGCGGCTTAACCCACTGAGCCACCCAGGCGCCCCACCTTTGTCTTTTCTTGAGAAAAACTTGTATTACTGTATACTTTCCTCTCAGGACTGTCTTTGCTGTGTTCCAAAGATTCTGAACTGTTGTGTTTTCATTTTCATTTATTTCCATAATTTTAAAAAAAAAAATTAATTTCCTCATTGACCCATTCATTCTGCTCTTCAGTCTCCATATATATGTGTTCTTTCCAACTTTTTTCTTGTGATTGAGTTTTAGTTTCAGAGCATTGTGGTCCAAAAATATGCATGATCCCAATCCCAATCTTTTGGTTCTGGTTGAGACTTGATTGGTGATTCAGAATGTTATCCATTCTGGAGAATTTTCCATGTCCATTAGAGAAGAATGTGCATTCTGCTGCTTTGGGATGAAATATTCTGAATATACTTGTAATACCCATGTGGTCCAGTGTGTCATTTAAAGACTTTATTTTCTTGTTGATCTTTTGCTTAGATGATCTGTCCATTTCAGTGAGGAGGGTGTTAAATTCCCCTACTATTACTGTCTTATTGTTGATGTGTTTGTTTGATTTTGTTATTAATTGGGTTATATAATTGGCTGCTCCCATGTTAGGGGCAAAGATATTTAAATTTTTTAGATCTTCTTGTTGGACAGACCCTTTAAGTATGATATAGTGTCCTTCCCCATCTCTTATTATAGTCTTTGACTGAAAATCGAATTTATCTGACATAAGGATTGCCACCCAGCTTTCTTTTGATGTCCAATAGCATGGCAAATTTTTTTCCACCCCCTCACTTTAAATCTGGAGGTTTCTTTTGTCTAAAATGAGTATCTTGTTGACCGCGTATCGATATCGATAAGTCTTGTTTTTTTAATCCATTCTGATACCCTGTTACTTTGATTGGGAATTTAGCCCATTTACATTCAGGATAACTATGAAAGTTAGAATTTAGTGCCATTGTATTGTCTGTAAGGTGACTGTTACTGTGTATTGTCTCTGTTCCTTTCTGGTCTATGACTTTTAGGCTCTCTCATTGCTTAGATAACCTCTTTCAATATTTCCTATAGGGATGGTTTGGTGTATGCAAATTATTTTAGTTTATTTATTTATTTATTTTATTTTATTTCTTTTTTGGTCCTGGAAGCTTTTTATCTCTCCTCCCATTTTCAATGATAGCCTAGTTGGATATAGTACTCTTGTCTGCCTAATTTTCTCATTTAATGTTCTGAATATATCATCCCAGTCCTTTCTGGCTTGCCAGACCTCTGTGGATTAGTCTGCTGCCAATCTAATATTTCTACCATTGTATGTTACAGACTTCTTGTCCCAAACTGATTTTTGGATTTTCTCTTTGTCACTAAGGGTTGTAAGGTTTTCTATTAGATGATGGGGCGTGGATTTATATTTATTGAATTTGGGGAGTATCCCTGTGCCTCCTAGATTTTGATGCTTGTTACCTTTGCCAAATTAGGGAAATTGTATGCTATAATTCATTCCAATATAACTTCTACCTCCCCTCTCTCTCTCTTCTACTCCTGGGATCCCAATTATTCTAATATTGTTTTATTTTGTGGTATCACTTATATCTCAAAACTCCCTTCATGGTCTAGTAGTTGTTTTTCTCTCTTTTGTTCAGCTTCTTTATTTTCCATTATTTGGTCTTATCACTAATTTTTTCTTCTGCCTCATTTATCCTAGCAGCAAGAGCCTTCACTGTTTATTGTACCTAATTCATAGCTTTTTAAATTTTAACTTCGTTAGATTTTAGTTATTTTATTTCTCCAGAAAAGGATTCTCTAATATCTTCCATGCTTTTTTTGAGCCCAGCTAGCCCCTTGATAGTCATCATTCTGAACTCTACTTCTGACATCTTACTAATGTCTGTATTGATTAGGTCTCTAGGTATCGGTACTGCCTTTTGTTCTTTTTTTTTTTTGTGGCGAGTTTTTCTGCCTTGTCATTTTATCCAGATAAGAATATATGAGTGAGAGAATAAAATACTAAAAGGATGGCAAAGACCACAGTCAAAGATACACTAACCAAATCAGAAGATATATATATATATATATATATATATATATATATATATATATTATATATATATTCTATACACACACACACACACACACACACACACACACAAATAAGGGCAAACATGATGCAAGGATGGAATAAGACCCTAAGATGAAAATTTAAAAAGATTCTAAAAAATGAATTGATAAGGTATGTTGTTTGGAAAAGAAACAAAGAGAGAGAATTTTATCAGGCTATAGACTAGAACAAAGCTGTGCACTAGATTTAGGGTATATTTTGATCTATTAGAAGAAATTTTATCCTGGGGTGCCTGGGTGGCTCAGTGGGTTAAAGCCTCTGCCTTCAGCTTAGGTCATGATCCCAGGGTCCTGGGATCGAGCCCCACATTGGGCTCTGTGCTTGGTAGGGAGCTTGCTTTCTCCTTTCTCTCTCTGCCTGCCTCTTTGCCTACTTGTGATTTCTCTATGTCAAATAAATAAATAAAATCTTAAAAAATATATATATACATATATCACTTTGACCTTGGTTAGAAGTCACCCAAGATGTCTAAGGGCTACATCTCTATCTCTTACTTGGCAACTGTCATTTCTCTGTTATTATAATCTTTAACACACACAAATGACCATGAGAAGTTCCTTAGCTTCACTCAATTTCTTCATATGTAAAATGGAAAATATTTTATTGAAAATTAACCGAGATGACATACACAAGAAATTTAGAATCAGTCAGACATATATTAAGCAATTAAAATGTTTCAGTTTAAAAATAGTAGCTTAAATTTTACATAGAAATTTTAAGAAAGTAACTATCTTTAGACTATATGGTTTATATCTACTGAATTAAAGTAATTATTTAACTTACTAAAATGTTACATAACTATAAAAATTATTCTTACTAAAATGTAATGCATACTCACTGGTGAAAAATTAGAAAATGTAGAAAAATTTTAGAAATATACTTATTTCAATCATTAACTTTCTTTTGTATTGATCAAAATCCTATAATGTAAATATTAAATAAAATAAGAAATATTTATAATTTTTCCCTCAATAATTGTTAGTTATGTTCTAGGCACTGTTCTATAGGTTCAGGATATAATGCTGATTAAGACAGATCAAGTACCAGGCTCCTATTATACCTCATTCCATTTGAGGACAGTACAATAAATAAAAATCAAGTTATATTTTTGATAATATGTTATACTTTATAACTGAATAGATTATTTGGGCTGAAGTCAATTGCACTTACTAGATAAGTTCACCCCTCTAAAAATACAGGATATCTCATAGGAAATTTGGGAATTCTGATAGTAGGAACTTTGTGCCTAAATAGAAGACTGAAACAGGCCTTTGCCTGATGACATTTGGCAAATCAAAGAGAACTGACCTTTGGTTTTCATGACCTCAAGAAGTACAGAGGACAACAGAGAAATCTGCAAGAAGTGGAGAATTCAGTAGTGACCTGTAAGAGAGATTTATTTATGTCTCAAAATTTGACATTGGATGGAAAGAGAAAACAACTTTTTAAATAATTTATTGCCACATGAAATCAAATTTGTTAAAAGCATTTTTAAAAAATGAAAAAGAATAGCAAGATTGCAAAAATGACCAAGCAGATTTTAAAAATAATAATATTTCTAAAAATAAAAAGTAAAATAACTGAAATAATTAAATATATGAAATTATCAGTAGTTTAGACACAACTGGGAGAGAACTGATATATTGGAATTAGATTCAAGAACTTAATCAGATCATAAAAAGAAAAATAAAGAGGGGCACCCAGGTGGTTCTGTTGGTTAAGCATCCGACTCTTCATTTCTACTCAAGTCAGGATCTCATGGGTTGTGAGATTCAGCCCCTCAGCAAGACATTCCCTGGGTTCCATGCTCAGCAGGGAGTCTGCTTGACAATTGTCTCCTTTACCCTCCTCACTAACTCAAGTCTAACAGGTGCACACATGCCCTCACATGCCTGCTCTCTCTCTCTCCTCTCTCTCTCAAATAAATAAATAAGTAAATCTTTAAAAAAAGAAAAATGAGGAAATAGAAAGAATGAAAGATAGGAAACATAAAAGAGAAATGAGAAAAATCTGATACACTTGAATTACCTGAAGAAAACAATAGGAGAAATGGGGAGATCTATAGTTGAAGAAAAAAATGGCAGAAAATTTGTCTATAAATTCTTACAAAGTACCAAATTTTTTGATTCAGGAAGTCAAATGAATTTCAGTAGAATATATGCCAAGTAATTCTCACTTGTTCACATTGTAGTGAAATTACACAATGCTAAAGAAAAAGATCTTGTAAGTGGATGATGGGGAAAAAAGGGAGATTGTTATTGCCAAGTAATAATTTGGCTGATAGGTGACTTCCAGTAAGGAACAAAGGAAACCCAAATATAGGAGAAACACATTTTGAGAATTTTGAAAGAATTAAAGAAATCTAAAGTGTCATACCAAGAGTAACTAATGTTTATTTAAAAAAAATCAGACAAATAGAACAAGGTATTTCTTACCAAAAGATTCTTATCATCCCTATGTCACTATTCCAGCTGAGTTGCAGTGATCTTAGGTAGAAGATTTGAGAGCAGAGGAAGAAATAAAAAAATTAATAAGAATTTAGATAATTCTATACAAATATTGATACAGAAAATAGTAATAAAATGACTGTAGTCTTAAAATATAGAATTAAAATATAAGGAATAACAAATGATTGAGAGAGGTGAATCAGAATGGATGCCTCATAAATAAGTTTCCAGTGTTGATCTGCAAAAGGATGATGGTCAATGATGATTGACAGACTGCCAATGAAATCCAAGCCAGGCCACCTATTTAGTAATCCTGAAAATTTTCCCTAATCTGTGATTTTAAGGCAAAAACCAGTCTAAAACACAAGGAATATATAAGAATTTGACATATATTTCAAAATATGTAAAGCCAACATATACAAATAACTACAAGGACAAATACACAAATATGCTATCACAATAAGGGGTTTTAGGATGCCTTATAAGCAATTGGTCCTACTGACAAAACTCAAAGATATTTGTACACTCCAATTAACAAACTTGATTTAATAGACATATGTAAATAACCGTATAGTTTACACCTAATGACTGTTCAGTAAATTCCATTCTGTTTCTCATCTTTTTTTCTTTTTTTAACTTCTTATATTGTCATACTGGATAAGATACCTAGAAGAAAAAAAGTTAAATAGAAGGAATGATACTGGATACCTTTGTCAGTCAGGAAGGTGTGTAGAGAACAGAAACTACTCCATGTACTTTTAAGAAAGAAGAGGTTTGATTAAAGAAGGAGACCGTGACAAAGTCACAGGAGGGGCCTAAGGACTATGTTGTAGGCTAAACCTCCAAGAATGACATTCAGCACTATGCAAGATTGCTTCAACCTAGCAGTACTATTTCTAAAACCACAACTGAGCAAAACGATGCCACTAGATACTTCCCATACGTCTTAATACGTGCACACAGGAAAGAGAAACATAGTTCTCCTTAGCTGAGATACAGGGATACAAATTCTGGAGTAAGAAACTCCCACTGATATAAATGCTACTGTTCTCATTACTGTAACTGTCGCTTGATACTCTGGGACACTGTTGCAGAATATTTTTACTTTTTCATGTCAACATTTGCTTGCAGAAGAGCCAAAAGGGGAAGAAAGATGGTCTCTTACTCATCATTTGTGTCTTCTAACTTTATGGGAGTACACCTAATTGGAAGATTTTATTTTGCATTCATATTACTAGCTACAAGGAAGTACCAAAAATTTTATGCCTCGGCATATCATGCTTAAAAAGAGAAAAGGATAGGTTGTATGAGTTATACAGTATCCCAAATAGTACCTGTGTTTTGTTCCTTATTTTAATGAAATGTCACTAAATCATCAGTGTGTCATTTACTGTATGCTTTTTGGCATATCATTTATTATGATAATTATTCCTAAATTAATGGTGGAAATAATTTACAGTTAAACATCTGATGGAAGATTATTTTTTAAACTCAGGGCCAGGTTTTCTCAGGTAGTCTTTAAATTAACTTGCAGTTTTCTTTTTTTTTTTTTTTAAGATTTTATTTATTTATTTGACAGAGAGAGAGAGATCACAAGTAGGCAGAGAGGCAGGCAGGGGAGAGGGGAAGCAGGCTCCCTACTGAGCAGAGAGCCCGATGTGGGGCTTGATCCCAGGACCCTGAGATCATGACCTGAGCCAAAGGCAGAGGTTTAACCCACTGAGCCATCCAAGCACCCCAACTTGCAGTTTTCTGAGGGAACTTTTGTGTACCTGTATACTTTCCAATTTGGACATCTTTGGGTTCCTGCCTAGAAAATCCTTTTCCTCCTATTGCATTTTCTTTTATATATATTTTATCCTGTTACTACTGCTATTCTCTTTCTTCTACTACTTTCATAATTCTGTCTTCCAGAAGTTTTTACAACAAATCTTGTTGTTAGATGTAAATGTATAATCTTTCTGTTGAACTGAATCTTTTCTCAATAGCTGATTATTTTGTTTACTGTTCTCTTTCTTTGGTGTATATTTTATCTAATATTAATGTAGATATGCCCAATCTACTTATTCTGCTTGACTTTGGCATACTTTTTTATTTTCCTAGACTATCCATGCTTTGTTCCCCATACAATGTTTAAAAATTTTTAAAGATTTATTTTAAATTTTTAAATTTTTAATTCAATTAGCCAACATATAGAATATTATTAATTTCTGATGTAGAGTTCAGTAATTCATAGTTGCAGATAACACCCAGTGCTCCTCACGTCACATGCCCTCCTTAATGCTCATCACACAGTTATCCCTTCTCCTTTCCCACCTCCCATACAGCAACCCTCAGTTTCTTTCCCATAATTAAGAGTCTCTCATTGTTTGTCTCCATCACTGATTTCTTTCCATTCCATTTTCCCTTCCCTTATGAACATCTCCACTGTTTCTTATATTCCACATATGACTGAAACCATATGATAATTGTCTTTCTCCACTTATTTCCCTCAGCATAACAATCTCTACTTTTGTCTACATCAGTGTAAATGGTATGATTTCATCCTTGCTGATGACTGAGTATTATTCCATATATATATGTACAACACATCTTCTTTATCAATTTATCCATCTCTTCTTTGTCCATTGATGGACATCCTGGCTCTTTCCACAGTTTGGCTATTGTGGACATTACTGCTATAAACATTCAGGTGCACATGCCCCTTCAGAGCACTGCATTTGATATCTTTGGAATAAATACCTAGTAGTACAATTGCTAATCATTGGGTAGCTCTTCATAAGTAACCTCTATACTGTTTTCCAGAATGGCTATACCAGCTTGCATCCCACCAACAGTGTAAGAGGGTCTCCCTTTCTCTGCATCCTCACCAGCATCTGTCATTTCCTGACTTGTTAATTTTAGCCATTCTGACTGGTGTGAGGTGATATCTCATTGTGGTTTTGATTTGTATTTCCCTGATGCCCAGTTATGTGGAGCATTTTTTAATGTCTGTTGGTGAGGTCAGCATGGTCAACATTAAAGACTTTGCATGTCTTCTGCCCATTTCTTAACTGGATTATTTTTTTGTGGGGGGGGGTTGTTGAGTTTTATAAGTTCTTTGTAGGTCTTGGATACTAGCTTTTTATCTCATATGTCATTTGCAAATATCTTCTCCCATGCCATACGTTGCCTTTTAGTTTTGTTGACTATTTTCTTTGCTGTGCAAAAACTTTTTATCTTGATGAAGTCCCAAAAGTTCATTTTTGCTTTTGTTTCCCTTGCCTTTGGAGATGTGTCTAGCAAGAAGTTGCTTCAGCCAAGGTCAAAGAGCTTGCTGTCTGTGTTCTCTAGGATTTGTTCCTCATATATTTATGGAAAAATATAGTCTGACAACTTACTTTTAGCCCTACATTGGCTATGATTTGATTGTATGTTCTTTAGGTTCATTTAAATTTGTTTATTTATTTCTCCTTTTCTGTTTTTTTCAGTCATAATTTTTCTACCTACTGCTTTAGAACTTATCTAAACTTTACCTAACATTTAGTGGTTTTTCTATACTTTGTAAAATTCACATGTGTATATGTATGTGGTTGGGTATTTAGTAATAAATCTTAATGCTAATATCTTTTCAAATAATGCAAAGAATTGATTATGTCTACTTCTCTACCACCATGAATCCTCTCATATATCATTTTTTCCCACTTACTGGCCAAAATCTATTTTTACTTTAATTGATTAATTTTATAAACTCAATACTATTTTTGTTGTTTGATGTATTTAATTTGTTAATTTTAGTGACCTGTATAATTTTATTTTCTCAAAATTTCCACTTGCACCTTAGACTTTACCTTAAAATTAATTTTATTTCTTAATAAAAAATATGCTACAGAGGTATCGTCAATTAAAGTCTACAACATGCTTTCAGTTTGCATCTGTCTGGAAATACTTCTATTTTATCTCATTTCTGAAAGTTAATTTCACCAGGTGTAGATTTCCAGGATTTTTTTTTAAGTCACCTATGTAAAGATAGAAAAACACTGTCTTCTGGATTTCAGTGTTGCCAATATTTATTTATAGACCTCTTATACTTAGTCTATATTTTCTTATGAAGTGCTTTTAATTTTGTCTTTGGTATTTTACTATGATGTTCCTAGTTTGGGTTTTCAAATATGTATTCTTCTTGGGGTTAATTATGTTTATAAATGTGTGAGGAGTAATGGTTTACTTCAGCTACCCACAAATATCAGCAGTATATTTTTTAAGGATTGCTTTGTCTCCATTCTTCATGTTATCTCCTTCTGGAATTCTAGGTCATGTAAGATGTTCTTACCCCATCCAACCTTGTTATATTATATTATATTATATTATATTATATTATATTAGCCTATTACAACACTAGGTTATAATTTCTCTTATTTATTATTCATGTATGTCCTTCATGTTCTGTTGTGGGTTTAATTTCTTTGTTTCTGTTCTCCATTTTGCTAATGGAAGATGAATATACAGATGTTCTTACTGTATTGCATTTTGTCCATTAAATTTATAAATTCATTATAGACATTCATGTATAGAGTTTATATTTATTCTTATCAAATCTACTTGGCCATACTTTCTAAAGCATTTTATTTCTTTGAACATAGTAAGCATACTAACATATTCTGGTCAGACAATAAAATAACTACAGCTTTTATGCGATTGCTATTTTGGTTCTTTTTTCTTGCTGGTTGTTTCTCATGGAGATAAACATATAAATATTTTCCCTTTATTTGTTTATCTATATTGCCTTTTATTTATTTTCATCATATTATTAGAATTACATGTGAATTCCTTGATATTTTATTTTAAAGTGCATTCTACTGAGATGCTTATGTGGTGAAATTAGTTAAGCTCCAACTCTTGGTTTTAGCTCAGTTCATGATCTCAAAGTCATGAGATTGAGGCCCACAATAGGCTCCACGCCCAATGTGGAGTCTGCTTAAGTTTCTCTATTTCCATCTCTCCCTGACATTCCACTCTCCCATGCTCTCTCTCTCTAATAAATAAATAAATAAATCTTAAAAAGAAAATCGAGTGCATTTTACTTTTTTTTTTTTTTTCTAGGAGTCTGAAGGTAATACTGGCCTGGCACCAGGCTACAGGAAATTTCCAGTTTGGGGGTTGTTTACGAGAAGTGGTGGGAAATCTGTCCCCAAACTTATATAAATGCAGTTTTGCTGTTAGTAATTCTCAAAGGAGACTATTTTGCCTTTTTGTTCAGTTTCACTTGCAATCCAATAGAGTCAGGTAAAAGTTTCTGCTAAGTCTCTCCAGTCAGATTTTAACCTACTTTGAATTATGATTGTTCCAAAGTTCTAGTCTTCTCTAAATTTCTTTTTTACTGAACTGCCATCCTTCTAGCACCCTAGTGATTGTCTACCCTCTCCAGTGTGTTTGGCTGATTATAATAGAAGCTTTAGGCTGTCAGTGATGGACAGTTGGCCCCAGGTTAATGCAAGCTCCAGTGCACACAAAATCCTCTTCTTTTTGCTGGATAGGATTTTTGTATCTGCATTTTATTCATCAACTTTAGTTGTGCTGTTGTGGAAGGTGTTTCAGTTAATGTTTAATCTGCCTAAAATTACAAAAAAGTGGGAGTTCTTATGTATTTCTATGACTAGTTTTTAATTGTTAAATTTAATCTGTGTGTCATAGAAATGGTAAAAGTACATTAAAAACATGATATTACATGCCTGTATATGATGGAATATCTGACGTTGGAGAAATCATTTATTTTAACCAAAAGGAAATACTGTGTTATGACTCAGGTTAGTTGTTTTGAAGAAGGACCAAATCATTATCAACTTTCTTTACAATAACAATGGCTATTATATCCTCTACTCAATTTTACTTTTGAAGTGAATAAAAAAAGTTCAGCAATTTTGTTGGGCTGGTATCTTATCCTAATAACTAGCACAGCCAATGCTCCAAAGGTTAGGGCAGGAAACCACCAAGTATAACTTTATTTGCTAGTTAAATATGGTATGCAATTAATAATATCTGCATATTAGAATTAAAGAAGTTATTTAATTCTTCTCAAAATGTCTTAAGATGTGTCTAGGTCTCATTTATTTATTTTGCTGGAAGATAATGATTTCTAAAGTAGAAATAGTAATTATGCATGCCTGATGAAAAGTTTTGTAAGCTAAGAGTAGAGATGCTTACAGCAATGCAGCCATATGAGTCAAAGAAGACCCAGATCTGTCTCATTGAAAAGATAATTATAATATACATTACACTCAGTTGGAACATACACCATTGGCCACATTTTGGCACTTCTTTTGGAGGATGTTCGGATTCTATATGTTTTTACTACTGTCCCTATTATATTCTCCTTTTTAGTAGTAACTTACAGTATGGTAGTATGCTATTTCTTTCAAAGTATCCCTCTAGTCTATCTCATGCAAGAATAGAAGACATTTTTTAAAAATTATTTATTTATTTATTTGACAGACAGAGATCACAAGTAGGCAAAATGGCAGGGAGAGAGAGAGAGGGAGAGAGAGAGAGAAGAAAGTAGACTCCCTGCTGAGCAGAGAGCCCAAAGTGGGGCCCAATCCCAGAACCCTGAGATCATAACCTGAGCCAAAGACAGAGGCTTAACCCATTAAGCCACCCAGGTGCCCCAAGAACAGACAAATTAAATTAATTTCTCTTCACTCCACAAGTTAAAAAAAAAAAAATGGATGAGCACGGAAAAAGTGAAGTGATTTACTTAAGGTCATGCAAGGAAAGACTTGTTGAGCAAGTATTCCTAATTACATCACACAGTTTCTAGTTCTGACAGTTGAAACTGCTATGTTCTTCTGGGAGAGATTTATGAAGACATCGTTCTCCTAATAACGAAAGCCCAGAAACTCACAAAGTGTCAAGGTCCTATATCTATCTCTAAGTTCAAGGACAAAGTTAAGAGAAAAATCTTGTGGCCTAAACAGAATAGTGGTAGGTGGTCTTTTTTTTTCCAAGATTTTACTTTAGGCATCTGGATCTTTTAAAGCCACACTTTGGGGTAATCATCTCAAATGTCAGCATGAAGTGATCAAAGTGCTACCCTGGCTATCCTGGCTTTGGACCTCCTTGCTTTATAAGAGGGTGAGTAGCAACGTTCTTCATAGTGAAAGACAGGCAATTTGATTCCAGGAATAAAAGTGGGTGGTTCAGTTGGTTAAGTGTCTGATTTGGCTCAGGTCATGATCCCAGGGTTCTGGGATTGAGTCCCACATCAGGGTCCCTGCTCAGCAGGGATCCTGCTTCTCCCTCTCCCCCTGCCTGCTTCTCTGCCTACTTGTGATCTCTCTCTCTTTCTCTCTGTCAAATAGATAAATAGAATCTTTTAAAAAATTAAAAAAAATAAAGGTGGAAAGCTATTAGGAACTTAAAATATATTTAAAAAAATCAGAATATACTTGAAATGAGTAAGTTACAGTGTGGTTGGCTGTTGAACTAAAATGTGTCAACATGTTGGCATTTTGGAAGGAAGCTGAAGATGGCATCCAAAATGTTTTTCTTAGAATCAAACCATCAGCATATATAACAATTGTGATGAAAAGAATTCAGACAAATTAAAGTGAAGTGAAATGTGGATGGATTACATCAACTCTGCAGGACACGTGTCAGATTTATTGAACCCAGCAAGGACACTGTGTGAGATACCACTGTCTGACTGAGAGAATTAGGCACACTGTCTCATTTCTTCAAAAACAAACATTTGAGAAAGCATCATAAATATTTTAAAATTTGAAAGTTTTATTTCATTTTGGGAGCAATGTGTATTACCTACTTAATGGTCTTTTGCTCTCAATGAGGAGTACTATATTTAAAAGAAATATTACTTGTAACCTCCCCAACATTAGTTTCTTAAAAAAGAAAGCTTCCCAAATTGCTCTTTTTTTCTCCTACCTGGTTAGTGATTCTGAAACAAAATAGTTAAGATTAAAAATTCAAAACAGATATTTGTAAGTCACCCAGAAGAATCTAAACTGGGATCTGATTTTAAAAAGGGAGTTTGGGAGATAGTTCAAGATAGCAGAGGACTAAAAGCCCTCATTTTGCCTGGTCCCAGGAATTCAGCTAGGTAGCTATCAAATCATTCTGAACAACTTAAACTCAATTAATATTCTAAGAAAAGAATTGGTGCAATTCTATAAATAGAAAAGCAACCACTTTCTGCAAGAATGAAAAGACAGAAAAACTCATGTCAAAAAAGAGTATGAGAGACAGTACTGACTGCCAGGGACATAATCAGTATGGATATAAGGAAGATGCCAGAACTAGATTTCAAAACAATGATTTTAAAGATACTACCTGAGCTTGAAAAAAGGCATAGAAGACACTGGAGAATCCCTTTCTGGATAAATAAAAGAACTAAATTCTAATCAAGTCAAAATCAAAAAGGCCATTAATGAGATGCAATAAAAAGAAATAGATGTTCTACCCTGGCTTTCCGCTGCTTGCACCACCACTCAGCTAGGTGCACTCTGGCCCACACATGTGAGGGAGTCTGGTGTGTGCGCCAGCCAGTGCTCTCTAGAACCATAGCATCTGTGTGCACTGCATGACCACAACCAGGGTCTGAACTGTGTTCCCAATGTGCCCCTGAGAAAGCTCCATGGGGGCGCTAGCTGGTGGTCTCTAGGACTGACCAAGAGACTGAACACTCCCAGCCTGGGCTTGAAAAATTCAGGTTGGGATCTTGAGGGGAGGGCAAGACCTGTGAACCCTGAGGTCTGGACCCCAAACAGCAGTCCCAGCAAAGGCAGCCACCGGAAGCAGTCTCCTTGGACCAATATCGCTCAAGGTTTTAGTGGCATGGGGGTGCAGAGACAAGCAGGCACTTTGGGTGACCCTTGAGACAGTGGCTGGGGACATGCACTGTCTGTGGGAAGTTGCACAGCTCAGCGGAGTTTGCAGAGGGGAAGTCTGTGTGTTCTGGACAATCCAGAGGGGAGCCGACTGAGGCTTCTCTGTGAGATGGAGGTCTGGGTGCAGTTTGCTTTCCACTAATCCTCCGAAAAGCCACAGAAAGCTGAAAAAGAACAAAAACCTCCAGAAAACAAAAGCCTGAAAAAACAGATTCCACAGAGCCCAGCCCCTTGCTAGGGAGAAGGAGGACTCAACCCAAGCAAGAGTGACTGAAAAACAACATGGCAGGTCCCTTCCCCAGAAAGACAGCCAAAAGAATGAGAGGATAACTGTAAAACCCCAATATCAGGGTAAAACAATATATTAAGCTGCTGGTATTACCCTAATACCTCTATATTTCATAGATACAACTTTTATTTTTAATTCCTTCTACTATTCTTGTACTTTAAATTTTTTTAATCTACTTACCATTACAACTAAAATTCAATACAACATATTCTTGAACTTTTTTTCCTACATATATCTGTGTTTTTCTTTTGCATTTTTATTTTTTTAATATACATATAGATATAAGTTTCAAGGTAATCCTCTTACACTCCTCAATACTATCCTTATATATAAACCAGTTTTAATCTTGCTTTATCTCTGGAAAGTTGAGTCCTTTAACAAAGATAGCAAGACACCTTGGAAGAATCAAAATAACCAGGAAGAGTCGAAATAACCTTCCTTTCCCACTTAGAGGATTTATAACCACCCTCCCATCTTTTTCTTCTGTCAGTGTTTCTGTGTATTTGTTTTTGTTTTGGTATTATGTAAATCTTATCTTTGGGGTTCCTTTTGGCTGTTTTTTTTTTTTCCTTGTCATTTACTTTTGTTAGTCTTTTTGTTTGTCCATTTTTGTTTGTATACCTTATAAATCTTACCTTTGGGGCCCATTCTGACAGGGTCTTCTCTTTTATCTCCCCCCCCTCTCTTTTTTCTTTTCTCTCTTTTTAGTGGTGACTTCTGATTACTCAGAAACATTCCAGGGTGCACCATTCCTGGATCATGGTTGATATATTCAGCTATACATCCCCTCAACCACTTCTCACCAAAAGGAATAGAGGGAGGAGCATCCAACAGAGGAAAATTCAGAGACTGTGCCCTCTCCTCAGAACTATTGGATATGGACATTATGTCAGAAAGGGAATTCAGGTAACAATTATCCAGGCAATGGCTAAGATGAAGAAAACGATTAGTGACAACATGTAATTTCTAAGGACAGAATTGAAAATCACCCAGGAAGTAGTTAAAAATGCTATCAATGAGATCCAATCCAATCTAAATACTCTAACAGCTAGGGTAAATAAGGCAGAAGATAGAATTAGCAATCTAGAAGACAAACTGAGAGAGAGAAAGGATCAAGAGGAGGCCTGGAAGAAACAGTTTAGAAGCCATGAAAACAGAATTAGGGAAATAAATGACACCATGAAACATTCCAAAGTCAGAATTATTGGGATCCCTGAGGGGGAAGAGAAAGAAAGAAGACAGAGTTAAGCAAATTCTCAACTTCAAGTAGAACAAGATAGAGTTGAACAAATTCTGCATGAAAAATTTTCCAATCTGGGGAATGGAAACAGTGTTCATGTCTTAGAGGCAGAAAGAGTATCCCCCCAAGAACAATGAATCTAGAAAGACCTCAAGACACTTGAATGAGAGACTCATGAATCATAATTTTAGACAGGAGCTCCTGAAGGCGGCTTAGGGGAAGAGATTCCTTACATAAAGAATAATGTCAGGGCGCCTGGGTGGCTCAGTGGGTTAAGCCGCTGCCTTCGGCTCAGGTCATGATCTCAGGGTCCTGGGATCGAGTCCCGCATCGGGCTCTCTGCTCAGCAGGGAGCCTGCTTCCTCCTCTCTCTCTCTCTGCCTGCCTCTCTGTCTACTTGTGATCTCTCTCTGTCAAATAAATAAATAAAATCTTTAAAAAAAAAAAAAAAAAAAAAAAAAGAATAATGTCAGACCTGTCCACAGAAACCTGGCAAGTCAGAAGGGGCTGGCAAGACATATTCAGGGCACCGAATGAGAAGAGCATGCAGCTAAGAAAACTTTATCTAGCAAGGTTGACATTCAAAATACATGGAGAGATAAAGAGCTTCCGAGACTGACTAAGTTTAAAAGAGTATGTGACCACCAAGATGGCACTACAAGAACTATTACGGGGGGTTCTGTAGAAGAAGGAAGAACCCAAGAGTGACATAAAACAAAAATTTACAGAGACAATCTATAGAAACAAGGACTTCACAGGCAACATGATGTCAATAAAATCGTTATCTTTCAATAATTACTCTCAATGTGAATGGTCTAAACACTCCCATAAAACGACACAGTGTTGCAGATTAGACAAAATGATGGGACTCATCCATATGTTGTCTAGAGGAGACCCATTTGGAACCTTCACAAATCAATCAATGTGATAGAACAAATCAGTAAGAGAAGTGAGAAGAAACATATACTCCTCTCAATTGATGCAGAAAAGTATTTGACAAGAGACAGCATCCATTCCTGATTAAACCCTTCAAAGTATAGGGATAGAGGGAACATTCCTCAAATTCATAAAATCTGTCTATGAAAAACCCACAGCAAATATCATTCTCAATGGGGAAAAGCTGACAGCATTCCCTTTCAGATCAGGAACACAGCAAAGATGCCCACTCTCACCACTCTTGTTCAACATAGTGTTAGAAGTCCTAGCAACAGTAATCAGACAACAAAGAGAAATAAAAGATATTCAAATTGGCAATGAAGAAGTCAAACTCTCTTTCTTCCCAGAAGGCATGATACTTTATAAGGAAAACCCAAAAGACTCCACCCCCAAACTACTAGAACCTATATAGCAATTCAGTAAAGTGGCTGGATACAAAATAAATGCATAGAAATCAGTTGCTTTTTTATACACTAACAATGAAAATATAGAAAGGGAAATTAGAGAATCAATTCCATTTACTATAGTACAAAAAAACATAAGATACTTGGGAATAAACCTAACTGAAGAGGTAAAGGATCTGTACTTGAGGAACTACTGAACACTCATGAAAGAAACTGAAGACACAAGGATGGAAGAACATTCTATGCTCATGGATCAGAAGAATAAACATTGTCAAAATTTCTGTACTGCCTAGAGCAAGTTAAATGTTCAATGCCATCCCAATCAAAATTCTACCGTATTTTTCAATGTGCTGGAATAAACAATCCTAAAATTTATTTTGGTTAGTATGAAATCTAACTACATGAAGTAGTGTAAGATTGTGATTGTGTATTAAAAACCTTTTTTTTTTCTCTTAAGCTATATTGAAGTTAGTAAGCAATAATTTTTCCATATTTAGTAAATACATATTGATGAGTTTGGGTATATGCATATTTACATGATGCCACTACCACAATCAAGTTAATAAACATATCCATTGCCTCCATAAGATTATTTCCTCTCAGTTAAGAAGTCTCTAACGAAATTGAGAACTTCTTTATTCCAGGTTCTATCAAAATTAAAGAAGATCTTGAATTGGCACAGTTAAGGGAGGTTGGCCACAATGAGAGATTGGGGAATTCTATGGCAGGATGATATAACTGATATCTTCACCAGAACTACATGCAACTGAGCAAGAGTGATTTCCCCCAAAGAAAGGTTAGTAGAATAAAATATATATATACCCACCTTGAGGATTTTTTTGAAATTGGTATCTGCTGTTCTAACCTCTATAAGTTAGTTGTTTCAAAAGTAGCATTATCAATTTCCAGTATTTACCTTACTCACTTATAAATTTGCAAAGAGTAAAACATGGTAAAACCAAGCATTGATAAAAGCTCAGTAAGATGGGTCCCCGATAACTCTGGTGGAAGTGTAAATTGGTAAAAGCCTTTTGTAAAGGAAATTGATGTATTAAGAATCTTAAAATATATCACACTATTAGATCTGTAATTTTACTTCCAAACGTGAATTCTAATAAAATAATAAAACATATACATACATGTGAAACATGTGAAACATTATGTGAAACATTTTAAATAATTCAGAGTATTGGAAGCAAGTGTTGAGCAAAGTTGGTTTAGTTAAATATAACTATATAATGGGCTAATATGCAGATTACACTATAAGCTTGATTTTGCTTGTATATTGTGTTTGCAAGATTAAAAGGAAACAAATGTTCTTCTAAACTGTTGGTAAGAACATAAACTGATGCAAATTCATTGGAAGGAAGTTTTTTATATATCCATACATTATAAATATATATATATCAAAATTAAAAATGCAAATACAGCCTAACTATTTCATTCTAGGAATTTGTCCCCTAGATATTTTTTATGTATTCTAAAATGTTCAATTGCAATATTGTTAGCAATAGAAAATATGTGGAAACATGTTAAATGTCCACCAATACAGAACATATTAAATAAATGTACAGTTAAAAAGAAATAATGTATCCATATCTTAATCCTGCAAAATACGTTAAGTAAAAAAAAGCAAGAGATAAACACTATTTTTAGTAGACCCTCATTGTTCTAATATTGTATGAAGATGTCTGCACGTGAATAGAATTTTTGGTAAGATTCAGAAGAAATAGCAGCTGTGTGGCCAACATGCCTAGTATTCACTCATATTCAGTTCTCTTTTCCTTCTTGGACATACAGAAGATTATCTTTTCCAAACTTCTTGCAGCTACCTAGAGCCATGAAACTAGTTCAGGCAAATAAAATGTGACTGGCAGTGAGTTTTCAGCTGACAAAAATGAAAATCCTTTTCAAACTCTCTGATTTCTCTCTATGTTCCTGCAGGTCTTGTGTTGAAAAGGTGTAGTAAAAAGATAAGAGCAGTCTAGATGGCTGTCTCATACATAAGACAGCTGTCCATGGGTCACCACGACTGTCAAGGACTTTGCAGGAAGAAGTATAATTTTACTGTGTTAAACCATTATGGATTTTGTTTACCACAGAATAAACCTAGTCTATTCTAATTATAATAAAAAGTAAATATGGGAAGCCAACTATGTTTAAAATTATCTTACTCTTGTAGTATATGGACTCCAAGTTGTATAATAGCTCAAATGCTCTGGAAGTCCACTTTTTGCCCATTTATCCATCTATGGAGATTCTGTATTAATTGTAAAGATAGAGATGGGTGTGTCTTTATACAGGAACTCAAGGTGATCCAGTTTGTAGCATCTCTTCCCTGTGGCTTTCAAAGGTTTCCTGGATATTAAAGTTCAACTAGAAGAAGGGTAAAGATCATGAAACATTCCATGTGGGAGGTCTTTATGGAGGGACTTGGAGGTGATATATTACACTTAAATACTTATTGGCCAGGAAACTCACATGGCCTACTGAACTATCAGTGAGGATGAAAATGTAATAATTTGGTTGTGTGTCCAGGAGAAAGAGGAAATGAATTTTTCTGAACATAATTTTTCTGCCCCAGACAGAAGAGCTTTTATTATGTAACCAGTAATTATTGCTGAATTTAGAACAAGGCTCTATATTATTTTTGCATAAAAATAATCAGAAAAATGACACGAAAATGGTGCTCATGATGTATCTTTTTGCTTTAGTTTTGTGAGTTTTTTGGTTATAATTTAAGTAAATACATGCTCTTTGTAGAAACTTAGAAAGTAAGGTGAAGGTAAGTAAACAGAAATAGTCATTCAATAACCTCCATGATCCCACCATAATAATCTTATTAGGATAAGTGAAATTACCATCCTTATTTTACAACTGGAGATGATAACCTCCAGGGAATTTAAGAAACTGGTCAAATTTAGGAAGTGGTAGAGCTTAGAGGAGAAAAGAACTAGAGAATCTTTCACAAAGGTTGCTACAAGGATAGAAAATGAATTATTAATAAAGAAACTCAATTTACAAGTTATTTTAGAATTTTGCATTTCAATTACACTGAGAGGGAATAAAACAGGAGAAGTATGTCAAGGCAGGGAAGTAATGAAATCAGCTTTAAGTATATTGTGTCTGAGGTATAAATTAGATACCCATAGGCAGTATGAACCCGGGTCTTAGAAAGATAAATGGTTGGGATACTGGGATTAATATCTCACAGTGGCAGTAGTTCACAGCACTGGTATTAAGGTTGAGAAGAAGCAGAATCCTGAGCCTCAGTACAATTTTAGAGTTAGATGTTTTAAGGATTGTTGGAAGCTGGAATTGGTTTTGGTTATTTTCCTAATGCCCTAGTGTGTTTCACTGAAGTCCTGCCCCTCTGGATCAGTCAGAGTTTGATGCAGTGTGAGGTTGGCCAAAATTGTAAATGGTGAACATGGCAACTAGTTAGCTGCCTGACAATAAATACATCCAGGTGTTTACTTTTCCTCAAGGCTGTTAATTTTTTTTGATTGAAGTATAATTAACACACACTATTATATTAGTTTCAGATGTACAATATAATGATTCAGCAGTTCTATACATTACTCAGTTCTTAAATCAGTAAATGTAGTCTTAATCCCCTTTATCTGTTTCAACCATTCCCCCTCCTAGCTTCCCTCAGGCAACCACCTGTTTGTTCTCTGTTAAGAGTTTAGGTTTTTGTTTGTTTGTTTGCCTCTTTTTTTCTTTGTTCATTTTTTAGTTTCTTAAAATTAAATTATATGAATTATATGAAATTATATGGTATTTGTCTTTCTCCATCTGACTTATTTCACTTAGCATTATACCCTTTAGGTTTGTTCATGTTGTTGCAAATGGAAAGATCTCATTCTTTTTTATGGTTGGGTAATATTCCATTATATATATATATGTGTGATATGTGTGTGTGTGTGTGTGTGTGTGTGTATATAATTGATATCACATCTTCTTTATACATTCATCTATGGATGGAAATTTGGGTTGCTTCCATATCTTAGCTATTGTAAATAATGCTAAAATGAACATAGGTATTCATATATCTTTTTGAATTAATGTTTTCATTTTCTTTGAGTAAATACCCAGTAGTGGAATCACTGGATCATGCTATAATTATATTTTTAACTTTTTTGAGGAACTTCCATGCTGTTTTCCAGAGTGGCTATGCCAATTTGCTTTCCCACTAATAATGCAGAGAATTCCTTTTGCTTTATGTTCTTGCCAACACTACTTGTTTCTTGTCTTTTTGGTTCTAGCCGTTTTGATGTAAGATGATATCTCATTGTGATTTTGATTGGCATTTCCATGATTAGAGATGTTGAATATCTTTTTCTGTGTCTGTTGGCCATTAAGATTTCTTCTTTTGACAAATGTCTATTCAGGACCTCTCCCCATCTTTTCCCCCCCCAATATTTTTTATTTACTTATTTGACAGAGAGAGAGATCACAAATAGGCAGGCAGAGGGAGAAGGGGAAGCAGGCTCCCTGCTGAGCAGAGAGCCTGATGCTGCGCTTGATCCCAGGACCCATGAACTGAGCCGAAGGCAGAGGCTTAGCCCACTGAGCCATCCAGGTGCCCCTCTCCCCATCTCTTTAGTTGGATTATTTGTTTTTGTATGTTTTTTGAGCTATGTAAGTTCTTTATATATTTGGGGTATTAACACCTTATCAGATATATCATTTGCAAATATCTTCTCCAATTTAGTAGGTTGCCTTCTCATTTTGTTGATGGTTTTTTTCACTGTGCAAAAGCTTTTTATTTTGGTGTAGTCCCAGTAGTTTAATTTTGCTTTTGTTTCCCTTGACAAGGCTGTATTTCCATTGTAAACATCCATCCCTCTAAGTATCAAAAGACAGGGAATGTTGAAAACTTACTTTCCTTCTGGGTCTGTTACTAATTAGTTGTACGAGCTAGGATAAATTACTTTTCCACCCAGAGCTCTGATTTCCTCATATCAAAAATAAAGACAATAAACTAAATAATTTTTATCTTCAGATTAAAACTCAGAATGTAAGATATGAGTCATCATTCTTCCAAATTCCATAAACTTGGTACTTTTTTCTCCTTTGACAGAAATTTTTACTTTATCTTCATGCTGTGTATATCTACATAAATGTCTCATCACTCCTACTAGACCATAACCACCACGATAGAAAACAACACTCTATGTCTTCCTCAGTATCAGATACAAAATCTCAAATATAGTAGGAATCAATAGGTATTTAAATAATGAAAAGACATACATTTTTTAACTGAAGATTTTGTGTGGTGTGCTGATTTATCTGATAATAACGTGCTAAGTTTTGAATACATGATTATGAAAAGGGTATTCTAGGATCATTTTACATATAGCACTATTCTTACTGAACAATTGTGGAATAAAGTTTGAGTAACCCCACAATATTTCTCATGTCTGGAGTACTAATGTATTAACAATTCTCTGAAGTATATACCTTAGGGATTTATGACCTGGAGAAATCTCCTGATTGGATATTTCCTCCTTGGAACCTTGTCCCTATATTGCTTTGACAGCTTGTCAAACACAAGCTGTTTTTTTCCTTTGGAAAGGGTTTTTTTCCTTTGGAAAACTTGATGCAATTTGTCCTGCTAGTGAAGAAGAAAAAAAAAAGAAAAGAAAAGAAAGAAAACATAGTTAGTTTGTTTCCTCCAATTAACAAATATGTAAGGTTATCTTGTGCAGCTGGGCAATTGGTAATGGAAGAAATTAATAATATGGCCTTTTAGAACCTCTCATTTGTGATGGGGAACTCAGGAACCTAAAGATTATTGTTAACTTTCTCAAAACTATTTTTTTAAATTTTTATTTATTTCTTTGATAGACCACAAGTAGGCAGAGAAGCAGGCAGAGAAAGAGAGGAGGAAGCAGGCTCCCCACTGAGCAGAGAGCCCGATGCAAGGCTCGATCCCAGGACCCTGGCATCATGACCTGAGCCAAAGGCAGAGGCTTTAACCCACTGAGCCACCCAGGTGCCCCTCTCAAAACTATTTTGTAGTTTCTTTGCTTTTATAACTGTAGCAATGAAAAAAGTTATCTTTCTTTATGTAAGCAGGAATGGTTCAATATTTTTATCAACCCATTAGATATTACTGAATAATTCATCTTAACTACAGATTTAAACCTGTTATATGGTGCTATGCAAAATGTTCTAAACTATTAGTTTAAAAAATTTTGTAACATGTACAAAATTTAATACTTGTAGGCTATAAATGCAAGTTATTTCACTGTTGAGGGCATCAGTTTTGTCATACACAAATAATTACAATAGAACTATATCTTTTATGCTACCATAAAATAATTTTGAGGATCACTGTATACCCATTTGCAAAATTACAAAATCCAAAGCATCATATCAATTCAGGTGTATATATGGTTTTACCATATCACATCATCAGACAAATACTGATCTCAAATATTTATAATCGCTCATAAAATAGAATCTAACATTTTTACTGTTGTGCAGTTAATGAGCCATTTTCATGCTGACCTGTCCTCAGAATTTTGCCATACAATGTGATCATGCATTATTTTTTCTCACTTGACTGATGAGGGAAGTGAGATGCAAAAATATTCAGTGATTTTTCTCATTAATATGGGTCAATTCTGGAGGCCATAGGGGCTGGGCTGCTGCTGCTGAAGGGGGACAGTTGGGAGCACAGAACTCAGGCAAACCTGGGTGCCAAGCCCTGGGAAAACATAGGAGTGGGAGCTGAAGACTTGGGAGATTAAGTGGATGCACAGATGGGCTGCACTGGACCAGACTGGACTGGACCAGGCTGGACCAGGCTGGACACAGGGGGAGGCAAGAGGAGCTGAACTTGCTGACCTCCAGCAGACTTGCAGCTTTTATCTGCTAGGTGCAGGCTGATTGGCTTACCCAGGCCAGCAACCATGAGCCCATGGGGAGGCCAAGCTGTGCACATAAACAGCCTATGGAGGGCTTTATGATAATGAGTTTCTTGTCAACACTGAGACACTGAAAATCACATTCCTGCCTGCACTAGTGCAAAGCACAGTGGGTCATCTAAATTCAGTCTCCCACCCCTGCCAACACCTAAGATGGCCTCACAGACATCCCTTTAGGGCATTCTGGACAGAATCTTAAAGTCAGTTAATTCTCAAAGCCTTTCCCAGTCATCCTTTTCCTGTCCCAAAATCTCAGGACACCTCTGTAGTGTTCTGTAACACACAAGCACACACTCAGTGGCCCTCTGGACCTCAGCTATGGACCAGCAAGCACGCTCAGGTCCTCAACTCTGCTTGGCTTCACTAAGCTTGAACAAACCCCCAGGTCCTAGAGTCCCGCAGGAGGAAGGACTGGCTATTCCTCTCCAGAGAGGTGGGGGGGACATTCTTTTGGCTCCTTGCTGCACTGTCAGAGCCATTACTCTGTGTCCATCCTTTAAAAGCACAGATCTGATTCCTAATGAAGAAAAAGGCATGATTTGTTTTCAATATCTTGGAATGCAAATGTTCATAATCATAACAAACACTAACAGTTCTGCATGAAATTAATACTTTTAAAAAAATCAAATAATGAAAGACAAGGAAGCAATATAAATGACAATCAACAGGGTACTTTCCTGAATATGTGAATCCATAAGAAAAGGACAAATAACACACTAGGAAAGTGAGCAACAGACTTGGATGAGATGAGCTAGTGCTTGCAGAGCACTTACTCTACAGGTGGCCAGTGCTCTTCTAAACACTTTGCACTTATTAACCAGGGAAGATCTCCCAATAGCGCCTCAGCTCAGTGTGTGTTGTTCTTCCTATTTTAGGAGAGGAGATGGAAGCACAACAAATTTAGGTAAATGGCCCAAGGTCACACAGCTAGAATGTAGAAAAGTTAGGATTTCAACTTTGACAGTTTGACATACAAAAAAATTTAAAAATAAATAAATAAATAAATAAAAAGAAAGAAAAAGAAAAAAAGAAAGAAAATCAAATAGCAAATATGAAAAAAAATGTTCAACCCCACTCAAAAATATACAAGAATAACAATGAAAAGCCATTTTCACCTATCAGGTTGTCAGACTAGGAAGTTTGATAGCAGTGATACCAAGTGAGTGGGTATTGTCCTTTGTTCATGGGATCATCTATTGACACATCCTCTTCGGAGAGCCAGTTGGCATAGTTATTAAAATTAAAGACATTGGCTCACACCTCAATAAATGAAACAATAAAATTAACACACTTGTCCTTGACCAAGTATGTCCACTGCCATCTTATCCTACAGATGTTCTCACCAAAATGGCACACATCTGTGTGGTTTCTGCTGTCATTCTTTTATATCAGTGAAAAACAGGCAACAACACAAATACCCAGTAGTGGGAAAAGGTCCAATTATTTGAGTTACATACATATAAGGAGTGTTATTTATTAAAAAATAAATAAATAAAATCTTTCCTATGCTTAAAAAATAACTAATCAAAATTTCAACATTTTGTGGTATTTTAATCCAAGTTTACTATAGTCTGCGTCTACCATCCTATTTTAAATCGGGCCATTGAGGGACAATATTTGTTGAAATGATATTTTGACAGATTCTGGAATGAAGGGAGGCAGTAAGCCATACCAAAGTGTGGGCAAAGGGCACTTCAGGGTAAGGAAACAACAAGTGCAAAGGCTCTGAATCAGGGAAGATTTGTTGTCTCCAAGGAATACTAATAAGTCCAGTGTAGCTGAAGTCAGATTAATGAGAGAGAAAACATGGAAGAAGAGAAAGTAAAAAACATGGACAGCTATCTCACTATGTCATCCCTCTGACCATGATAAGTGCGTGAACTATATTCCAAGAGCAGTGAAATGGCATTGAAGTCTGAATAGGGAAGCAATATGATCTGATTTTTTATTTCAGTGGATCATTCTAGCTCCTGTGTGGAACATGTAATTTAGCATAAAAAAAGTGAAAGTAGGTACAATATTGCAGGCATGGAGATAGATACAGTAGAGGTTTGAATGAGGTGACAGCAGTCAGGATACTGGAGTATAATCAGATTTGGGTGGATTATTAGGGCCATTCCAACAATTATATTGATCTATAAGTATTTTCATCTCGAGTAATAAAAACAGCAACAGAGAAAAAATTATATAGCCTTTATGTATGCCAGGCATAGGTCTAAATGCTCTTCAAATATCAAACCACATAATGGATTAATAATGCTTTATCTAAGGGGCACCTGGATGGTTCAGTTGGTTATGTGTCTAATTCTTAATTTCCACTCAGATGAAGACCTTAGAATCACGAGATTGAACACCACGTCAGCCTTCTTGCTGATTGTGGAGCTTGCCTAAGATTCCTTTCTCTCATCTTCCTCTGCCCCTCCCTGTCACTCTAAATAATAATAATAATAATAATAATAATAATAATAAATGTTTTGTTTAGGATGTGTCTAGGACATTTAGACTGCAGGGTCAGACTACCTGAGATACTATAGTTTAAGCAAATAAACAGTTATAACTTTTGTTATTCACATATTGTTGACTTCATATAATAAAATATTTTCAAGTAGTTGGTTTTAGTCTGGATTACCTTTGATAGTACCAAGTATCTGGACTTTTATTAATTTTCTACTTTGCCATGCTAAGGATATTGACTTTTTCCTTTATGTTTATTGCCAGATGGCTGGATCAGCTTCAAGGAGTAGGAGTTTACAGATTTGCATTCAAGGCAGGATCCATGGACCAAGCCAATTAAGCAGGGGTATTGGAGGCCATGGCATGGTTGGAGTCATGGATCAAACCAGGCCCTGACTTGTGTCTCCTTTAAAGTCTGGACTCCTTGATAAGGGATTAAGGACAGGAAAGTTGAGTAACACTGAGAAAGGGTCTGTGCTACCTGAAGTGTGCTCGCCAACATGACTTCCCACACACTCTCCCTACAGAAGGGAACAATGCGGTCAGGGTCATGAATTCTTAGTTAGTCAATGTTGTTCCTGTACTTCCCATAACCCACTCCCTGGTTGATTGTAACTTCTTGTATCAATAGTAGCTAAAGGTATTAGCTGTGACTACCTGGCATCACGAGATTTGTTTGTAGTTAATGTAAACTTGTTATAGGAACTTGCGGTTATCTGACTAGATACTGATGCATTACTCCTTCTTTTGTGGTCTGCCTTATAAATGCTTGTAAGATGTGGAATAAAATCAGCACTGTTGGACATCCTCCTCAGTGTTCCTCTTGCCCCCATCTCTTTGTCTCTTAATTTCTTTTCACCATCCTCTTACCCTCACGTTCCTGGTCGATTTGTTGTGCCGGCCACGACACAGGGGTTTTTCTTCATCAGACAGAAAAATCTTCCCTAAGGAAGATCCAGTCAGACTGATTACTTCTTATTGGATCATTTATTTCTCTCAAAGGAGTTAATAAAAGAAATTATCTTTTTGCATTTTCCTTCCACAACTTTTAATTGGGGATTTTCAGTTGATGTCTTATGGGAGGCAACTAAGAGGGAAATTATGTTTTTGGGTAAAACATAAAAAAATGAAAATACTAAAAAAAATAAAATGACAATCACAATCTCTTACGAATCCCTAAGTGGTATATTTGTGACTGGTAGAGATGCGTATATGGATATGTGTGTTTACATGTATTTATTACTAACCCTTAGAAATTATTTGTAATGAAATGCCTTAAAATTCTGGAAACTTGAAATCAGAATAAGCCACATCCTATAGCTCAAGATTCATATCACACAATTGATCTTTGCTCAGGGATTCAAGGGATTCAGGAAAAGTTCCCTGTCACAGGAGAATATTAACAGCAGAAAATCTATAGATAGCAAGTGCCTAAGAAGGGATGTGGGATTAGTTTTGTATACAATACAGAAATACCAGGAGAAATTTTTTTTTTTCCTAGAGATAATCATTATTGGTTGTAATTTGTGTTTTTTTTTCTTTTTCTTTAAATTTCTTTTCAGTGTTCCAGAATTCATTGTTTATGCACCACACCCAGTGCTCTATGCAATACATGCCCTCCATAATACCCATCAACAGGCTCACCAAAACTCCCACCCTCCTCCACTTCAAAACCCTTAGTTTGCTTCTCAGAGTCCATAGTCTCTCATGGTTTATCTCCCCCTCTAATATCCCCCAACTCACTTTTTCTGTCTCCCCATGTCCTCCATGTTATTCTTATGCTTCACAAATAAGTGAAACCATATGATAATTGACTTTCTCTGCTTGATTTATTTTACTCAGCATAATTTCCTCTAGTCCTGTCCATGTTGATACAAAAGTTGGGTATCCATCCTTTCTGAGGGAGGCATAATACTCCATAGTATATATGGACCATATTTTCTTTATTCATTTGTCTGTTGAAGGGCATCTTGGTTCTTTCCAAAGTTTGGTGACTGAGACCATTGCTGCTATGAACATTGGGGTAGAGATGTCCCTTATTTTCACTACATTTGTATCTCCAGGTATTTACCCCAAAAGTGCAATTGTAGGGTCCTAGGGAAGCTCTATTTTTAATTTCTTAAGGACTCTCCCCACTGTTTTCCAAAGTGGTTGCACCAACTTGCATTCCCACCAACAGTGTAAGAGGGTTCCCCTTTCTCCACATCCTCTCCAACACATGCTGTTTACTGTCTTGCTAATTTTGATCATTCTAACTGGTGTAAGGTGGTATCTCAATGTGGTTTTGATTTGAATCTCCCTGATGCCTAGTGATGATGAACATTTTTTCATGTGTCTGTTACCCATTTGTCTTCTTTGGAGAAGTGTATATTCATGTCTTCTGAGTTAAGGGATCTATACTCAAGGAACCACAGAACAATCATGAAAGAAATTGAAGAAGACCCAAAAAGATGGAAGACAATTCCATGCTCATGGATTGGAAGAACAGGCATTCTTAAAATGTCTATACCGCCTAGAGCAAGTTATATGTTCAATGCCATTCCAATCAAAATTCCAGAGAATTAGAGAATTAGAGAATCGATTTCTTTACTATAGAACCAAAAACCATTAGACACCTGGGAATAAACCTAACCAAAGAGGTAAAGGATCTGTACTCCAGGAACTATGAAACACTCATGAAAGAAATTGAAGACACAAAAAAGATGGAAGACCATTCAATGCTCATGGATCAGAAGAATAAACATTGCTAAAGTGTCTAAACTAGCTAGAGCAATCTATACTTTCAATGTCATTCCAAGCAAAATTCCATGGGCATTTTTCAAAGAGCTAGAGCAAACAATCCTAAAATTTGTATGGAACCAGAAAAGACCCTGAATTGCTAAGGAAATATTGAAAAAGAAAAACAAAACTGGGGGCATCACGTTTCCTGATTTCAAGCTTTACTACAAAGATGTGATCACCAAGACAGCATGATACTGGCATAAAAACAGACACATTGACCAGTGTAACAAAGTAGGGAGCCCAGATATGGACCCTCAACTCTATGGTCAAATTATCTTTGACAAAGCAGGAAAAAAATATACAGTGGAAAAAAGACATTATTTTCAATAAATGGTTCTGGGAAAATTGGACAACTATGTGTAGAAGAATGAAACTTGACCATTCTCTTACATCATACACAAAGATAAACTTGAAATGGATAAAATATCTCAACATGAGGCAAGAATCCATCAGAATCCTAGAGGAGAACATAGGCAGTAACCTCTACAACATTGGCCACAGCAGCTTCTTTCAAGAAATGCCTCCAAAGGCAAAGGAAACAAAAGCAAAAGTGAACTTTTGGGAGTTCAGGAAGATCAAAACCTTCTGCATAGTAAAGGAAACAGTCAACAGAACAAAAAGGCAACCCATGGAATGGGAGAAGATATTTGCAAATGACAGTACAGACAAAGGGCTGATATCCAAGATCTATAAAGATATCCTCAAACTCAACACACACAAAACAGACAATCATGTCTAAAAATGGGCAGAAGACATGAACAGACACTTCTCCAATGAAGACATACAAATTACTAACAGACACATGTAATTTATTTTAATTGTATGCATCTTTTGCCTTTCAAGTTAGACATTTTAAAAACAAATTGATCCTGTAAAACTCATTACCATACCTTAAATGCGGCCCTTCTGCCTCAGCTGATTTTATATCAGGGAAGGAAATAGCTAGGTTAATGATAAGTTTAAGAAGGAGGGAAACTTCCAAAGAAAAGTAATGAACAGTTCCCTTTGGACATGTTCCTAATGTTTAATACAGAAAGCCTTCGGCGATCTTTTAAGATTTGCAGGAAATATTATGATGTAGGCAGTGTTTCTGGGTAACTCCTTAATAATATCATACTTAGTATGGAACTTTTCACATAGTAGGTAGAATGTAGGTTATGTTTTTTATTGCAATCATCATGGTATAGAGCAAATAGGTTGATTGGCATTTGAATATTTCTTTTGTTATGTTAGGCATTCATGGCCTGCTATCGTAGCCTGATGACTTTGTCAGAACCTGAAGCTTGGAGAGGTGAAATAAATGGTCAAGATCATATATCAGCAAAACAAAAACAAAACGTCCTTTTTGACCTTAAAGTTCAGCACTGAGTTTGGAAAGAGCAGGTAATGACTTTTTTCCTGCTCAGTGTTTACCTAAAAATTAGATCATTTTGAAGAATGATGTTTTTATTTGTTTGGGGGAGGCAAATTAATGCTTGGAAACTGAGATTTCCTTTGCCTTGCCAATAGCTTATTTAACAGAGATACACTATGGAAATTTCATAAGCCAATAGCCTACATGATAATGTCTCTTAATAAATCAATAAAGAGGTAACATATTCCAAATCAATGATAGATTAACAACACTATGGCTCCAGGCAAGGGGAGATAAAAGGAGTAAAGTCTAAATTTTGTTGAGGTGTATCTTTATAAGATTTGATACAAGAGACAACTTAGTCAACCAAGAGTTGCTATCTAGCTGCCAGCCCAGAAGTAGAATTCCCTTGTTGCTACAGCATGTTCCTAGGAAGCAATTATGCCAATGTTGAGGGATAAGATGACCTTTACAGGGCCACTGCATGGTTTTCACTATTGTCAGTAAAAGAGTTGCCCTTACTGTGGCAGAACTTAATTTCTGGTCTTCAGAAAGCTATTTAGATCAGCAAAATGTAGTCTTGCCCAGAATGAACACTCTTGGATAGTATTCACAGACTCTCAGTATTTAGAGTTGAAGTGTCTTTTAGACTAGAAATTGTTACTTCTTTATGTGTTTTTATTCACATACCCCTGTGGAATCCCTGAGCAGCTGAGATACTGAGTTCTTATCCATGATAACAGATTACAGGATGACATCTGTACAGATTTTACTTTATTCATATATTAAAACAACTTTATTTCCAAAAACAATTTTTTAATTAACATATAATGTATTATTTGCTATAGGAGTACAGGTTTGTGAATCATCAATCTTACACAATTCACAGCACTCACCATAGCACATACCCTCTCTAATGTCCAGCCACCATATCATAACCTGTCCCCCATGCCCCAAAAAATGCTCAGTTTGTTTCCTGAGATTAAGTGTCTCTTATGGTTTTTCTCCCTCGCCGGTACAATCTTGTTTCATTTTTTCTCCCCTCCCTTCCCCCCATTGGCCCCCATGCCCTGACTCTCAAATTCCTAATATCAGAGAGATCATATGATAATTGCTTTTCTCTGATTAACTTATTTTGCTTAGCATAATATCCTCTAGTTCCACACAGGTCATCATAAATGACAAAATTATGGTTTTTTTATGGCTGCATAGTATTCCACTGTATATATATACACCATATACACCATACACCTCTTCTTTATCCATTCTTCTGTTGATGGACATCTAGGTTCTTTCCATAGTTTGGCTATTGTGGATGTTGCTGCTATAAACATGCAGGTACATGTGCCCCTTTGGATCCCTACATTTGCATTTTTAGGGCAAATACCTGGTAGTGCAATTGCTAAGTCATAGGGTAGCTCTATTTTCAACTATTTGAGGAACCTCCATTCAGTTTTCCAGAGTGCCTAAACCAGCTTGCATTCTCACCAACAGTACAAGAGGGTTCCCTTTTCTCTACATCCTCACCAACATCTGTCATTTTCTGACTTGTTAATTTTAGCCATTCTGACTGGTGTGAGGTGGTATCTCACTGTGGTTTTGATTTGTATTTCCCTGATGCCAAGTGATGTTGAGCACTTCTTCATGTGTCTGTTGGCCATTGGGATGTCTTCTTTACAGAAATGTCTGTTTATGTCCTCTTCTGATTTCTTGATTGGATTCTTTGTTCTTTGGGTGTAGAGTTTCATAAGTTCTTTATAGATTTTGGATTCTAGCCCTTTGTCTGATATGTCATTTGCAAATTCCTTCTTCCATTCTGTCAGTTGTCTTTTGATTTCATTGACTGTTTCCTTTGCTGTGCAAAAGCTTTTGATATTGATCATGTCCTAATAGTTTACTTTTGCCCTTGCTTCCCTTGCCTTTGGCGATGTTTTTAGGAATAAATTGCCAAGGCTGAGATCGAAGAGGTTGCTGCCTGTGTTCTTCACAAGGATTTTGATGGATTCTTGTCTCACACTGAGGTCTTTAATCCATTTTGAGTCTATTTTTGTGTGTGGTGTAAGAAAATAGTCCAGTTTCATTCTTCTGCATGAGGCTGTCCAATTTTCCCAACATCATTTGTTGAACAGACTGTCTTTTTTCCATTAGACATTCTTTCTGGCTTTGTTGAAGATTAGTTGACCATAGAGTTGAGGGTCCATTTCTGGGCTATCTATTCTGTTTCATTGATATATGTGTCTGTTTTTCTGCCAGTACCATACTGTCTTGATGATTACAGGTTTGTAATAGAGCTTGAAGTCTGGAATTGTGATGCTGCCAACTGTGCTTTTCTTTTTCAATATCCCTCTGGCTATTCGGGGTCTTTTCCAGTTCCACATAAATTTTAGAATTATTTGTTCCATTTCTGGGCGCCTAAGTGGATCAGTGGGTTAAGCCTCTGCCTTCAGCTTGGGTCATGGTCTCAGGGTCCTGGGATTGAGCCCTGCATCGGCCTCTCTGCTCAGCAGGGAGCCTGCTTCTCTGCTTGCCTCTCTACCTGCCTCTCTGCCTACTTGTGATCTCTGTCTGTCAAATAAAGAAAAGAAAAGAAAAGAAAATAATTATTTGTTCCATTTCTTTGAAAAAAAATTAATGGTTTTTTGATAGGGATTGCATTAAATTTGTAGATTGCTCTAGGTAGCATAGACATTTGCACAATATTTGTTTTCCAATCCATGAACATGGAACGTTTTTCCATTTCTTTGTGTCTTCCTCAATTGCTTTCATGACTTTATAGTTTTCTGAGTATACATTCTTTGCCTCTTTGGTTAGGTTTATTCTTAGGTATCTTATGGTTTTGGATGCAATTGTAAATGGGATCAGCTCCTTAATTTCTCTTCCTTTTGTCTTGCTGTTGGCATTTAAAAATGCAACTGATTTCTGTGCATTGATTTTATATCTTGAAAGTTTACTGAATTCCTGTATGAGCTTTAGTAGTTTTAAAGTGGAGTCTGTTGGGTTTTCCACATAAAGTAATACATCATCTACAAAGAGTGAGAGTTTGACTTGTTCTTTGCCAATTCAGATGACTTTTTTTTCTCTTTTTGTTGTATGTTTGCCAAAACTAGGACTTCTAGTACTATGTTAAAAGGAGTGATGAGAGTGCACATCCCTGCTGTGTTCCTGACCTTAGGGGAGAATGTTTTCAGTGCTTCCCCATTGAGAATGATATTCGCTGTGGGTTTTTCATAGATGGCTTTGATGATATTGAGGTCTGTACCCTATATCCCTACACTGTGAAGAGCTTTGATCAAGAAAGGATGCTGTACTTTGTCAAATGCTTTTTCAGCACCTATTGAGAGTATCATATGGTTCTTTTTCTTTCTTTCATTAATGTACTGTATCACACCAATTGATTTGCAAATGTTGAACCAACCTTGCATCCCAGGAATAAATTCTACTTTGTTGTGGTGAATAATCTCTTTAATGTACTGTTGGATCCTATTGGCTAATATTCTGATAAGAATCTTTGCACCTGTGTTCATGAAGGATATTGGTCTGTAATTTTCCTTCTTGATGGGGTTTTTGTCTGGTTTGGGGATCAAAGTAATGCTGGCCTCATAAAATGAGTTTGGAAGTTTTCCTTCCATTTCTATTTTTTGGAACAGTTTCAGGAGAATAGATACTAATTGTTCTTTAAATGTTTTGTAGAATTCCCCTGTGAAGCCGTCTGGCCCTGGGTTCTTGTTTCTTGGGAGATTTTTTATAATTATTTCAATATCCTTACTGTTCATGGGTCTGTTCAGGTTTTCTATGTCTTCCTGGTTCAGTTTTGGTAGTTTATACATCTCTAGAAATGCATCCATTTTTTCCAGATTGTCAAATTTGCTGGTGTATGTTTGCTCATAATATGTTCTTATAATTATTTGTATTTCTTTGGCATTGGTTGCGATCTCTTCTCTTTCATTTATGATTTTATTAACTTCGGTCCTTTCTCTCTCTCTCTCTAAGTATGGCCAGGGGTTTTTCAATCTCGTTAATTCTTTCAAAGAACCAGCTCCTTGCTCCATTGATTTGTTCTACTGTTCTTTTGGTTTCTATTTCATTAATTTCTGCCCTGATCTTTATGATTTCTCTTCTCCTGCTGCATTTAGGCTTTCTTTGCTGTTCTTTCTCCAGCTCCTTTAGGTGTAGGGTTAGGTTGTGTACTTGAGACCTTTCTTGTTTCTTGAGAAAGGGCTTGTATTGCTGCATACTTCCCTCTTAGGACCACCTTTGCTGTGTCCCAAAGATTTTGAACCGATATGTTTTCATTTTCACTTGTTTCCATGAATTTATTTTTAATTCTTCTTTAATTTCCTGGTTGACCCATTCATTCTTTAGTAGGATGCTCTTCAGACTCTGTGCATTTAAGTTCTTTCCAGCTTTCCTCTTATAGTTCTAGTTTTAAATCACTGTGGTCTGAAAATATGTAGGGAATTATCCCAGGTTGACTTTTTGTTTGTTTGTTTGTTTTTTGTTTTTTTTGTGTGGTTTTTATTTATTTATTTATTTTTTTTTGGTACTTGTTGAGACCTGATTTATGAATGACCCATTATGTGATCTATTCTGGAGAATGTTCCATGTGCACTAGGGAAGAATGTGTATTCTTTGCTTTGGGATGGAATGTTCTGAATATATCTGTGATGTCCATCTGGTCCAGTGTGTCATTTGAAGACTTTATTTCCTTGTTGATCTTTTGCTTAGATGATCTGTCCATTTCAGTGAGGGGGAGTGTTAATGTTCCCTACTATTACTGTATTATTGTCGATGTGTTCCTTTGATTTTGTTATTAATTGGGTTATATAATTGGCTGCTCCCATGTTAGGGCCATAGATATTTAAAATTGTTAGATCTTCTTGTTGGACAGACACCTTAAGTATGACATAGTGTCCTTCCTCATTTCTTTTTATTGTCTTTGGCTTAAAATAAAATTTATCTGATATAAGGATTGCCACCCAGCTTTCTTTTGATGTCCACTAGCCATGGCAAATTTTTTTCACCCCCTCACTTTAAATTTGGTTTTTTTTTTTTTTTTTTTTTTTTGTCTAAAATGAGTTTCTTATTGACAGCATATCAGTGAGTATTTTTTAAAAAAATCTATTCTTATACCCTGTGTCTTTTGATTGGGGCATTTAGCTCATTTACATTGAGGGTAACTATTGAAAGCTATGAATTTAGTGCCATTGTATTGCCTATAAGGTGACTGTTACTGTATATTATCTCTGTTCCTTTCTTGTCTTTTACTTTTAGGCTATCTCTTTTCTTAGAGGACCCCTTTCAATATTTCCTATAGGGCTGGTTTGGTGTTTGCAAATTCTTTTAGTTTTGGGTTTTTGTTTTTGTTTTTTTTTTTTTTTTAGAAGTTTTTTGTTTATTTGTCTGTTTGTTTTTTTAATCTCTCCTATTTTCAGTGACAGCCTAGCTGGATATAATATTCTTGACTGCATATTTTTCTCATTTAGTGCTTTCCATACATCATGCCAGACCTTTCTAGCCTGCCAGGTCTCTGTGGATAGGTCTACTGCCAGTCTAAGATTTCTACCATTGTATGTTACAGGGATCTTGTTCTGAGCTGTTTTCAGGATTTTCTCTTGGTTACTGAGACTTGTAAGTTCTATTTTTAGATGATGGTGTGTGGAGCTATTTTTATTGATTTTGAGGGTGATTCTCTATGCCTCCTGGATTTTGATGCTTGTTCCCTTTGCCAAAATAAGGAAATTCTCTGCTACAATTTGCTCCAATATATCTTCTGACCCTCTCTCTCATTCTTCTTCTTCTGGGATACCAATTATTCTAATATTGTTTCATCTTATGGTATCACTTATCTCTCAAATTCTCCCCTTGTGGTCCAGTAGTTGTTTATCTCTTGTTTTTCTCAGTTTATCATTTGGTCTTCTATATCACTAATTCTCTCTTCTGCCTCATTTATCCTAGAAGTAAGAGCCTCCATTTTTTATTGTACCTTATTAATAGCTTTTTTGACTTCAACTTGGTTAGATTTTAGTTCTTTTATTTCTCCAGAAAGGAATTTTCTAATAACTTCCATGCTTTTTTTCAAGCCCAACTAGCATCTTAATAATTGTCATTCTGAACTCTAGTTCTGATATCTTACTAATGTTCATATTGATTAGGTCTCTAGTCATTGGTACTCCCTCTTGTTCCTTTTTTTTTTTTTTTTTTAGGTGAGTTTTTACACCTTGTCATTTTATCCAGATAGGAATAGATGAATGAGATAAAAAAAAAATACTAAAAGTGTAGCTATAACCCCAGACAAATATACACTAACCAAATAGGAAGAGCCCTGAAACTGGGGGGGGGGGGGGGATGAAAGGAGAAAAAAAAATATATTAGACTGGTGAAGAGAACAGAGCCACATGTTTGATTTTAGATGTATTTTGGTCTGTTAGGAGAAACTGACTCCCAAAACTTTAAAGAAAGAAACACACACACACACACACACACACACACACATATACAAAAAATAAATAAATAAATAAGGGTAAACACAATGAAGGGAAGGAATATGACTGTAAAGATGAAAGTTTAAAAAGATTGTAAAGAAGAAATTGATAAGACGGAAGTTGGTTGAGAAAGGAAAAAAAAAAAAAAGAGGAAAGAATTTGACCAGTCTGGAAACTAGAACAAAGCCATGAACTAGACTTAAGGTGTATTTTGATCTATTAGAAGAAACTCTATCTCAAATTAAAAAAAAAAAAATATATATATATATATATATGTATATACATATACCAAAAATGTTAAATACAATGAAAGGATAAAATATGACTATAATAATGAAAATTTTAAAAGATTTTTTCTTTTTTTAATTTTTTAAAAAAATTTATTTATTTATAGAGCACAAGTGGATAAAGAGGCAGGCAGAGAGAGAGGGGGAAGCAGGATCTTTGCTGAGCAGAGAGCCCAATGTGGGTCTCAATCCCAGGACCCTGGGATCATGACCTGAGCCAAAGGCAGAGGCTTAACCCACTGAGCCACCCAGTTGCCCCTAAAAAGATTAAAAAAAAATGGTATTGTAAAAATAAAATAGCTTTAAAACATTAAAAGAGGAAAGAGTAAATGTTAAAAACACAGAATAAGGGGAAAATAAAATTTAAAAAAAATTTAACTTTGGAAGTCTAAAGAGTCATGGGGAAAAGAGCAATGAATTCTATGTGTTGCATTTCCCTATTTATGGAGTTCTGCAGTTCTTATTGATCAGTGAACTTTGTCTTGGCTGGATTTTCTTGCTGATCTTCTGGGGGAAGGGCCTATTGTAGAGATTCTCAAATGTCTTTGCCCAAGATGTAATTGCATTACCCTTGCTAGGGGCCAAGCTAACTAATCTGTTTGGTTTTGGTCTCAGGAGATTTTGTTCCCGGAATGCTTTACATACAAATTTGGAGGACAAGAATGAAAATGTTGGCCTCCCAATCTCCAGCTCAGAGGAGCCAACAGCTCAGGGCCCCACTCCTCAGTGAGCCCTCAGAGAAAAGCAGTCAATCACTGTTATCTCCTTGGTGTCTGGCCACACTCCATGCTCACCTGTCTTGTGACCATATTTCTATCTCTGGTGCATGGCCCCATTTGGAGTTTCCAAACCCAGTAGATTCCTGCAGCATGCTGCCATGCTGCTCCCCCTGGAGGGGGAGGAAGGAGATCTTCATTGATCTGCCACTTGTGGAGTCCCTGCTTGAAAAGCAGTAGTCCAGCTGTTCCTTGGATCATGGCTTAAGGTAACCCCCCCTGCTGACAACCAACTCCTTGGCTCCATCTCTGTAGCTGGCTTCCCTGCTCTGATACCTAGGAACTCTGCCACACTCAGACACCCCTGCTGGAATGAGGGTTCCAGCTCCTGCTTAGCCTCTGGAGTGACGACCCTCAGCGAAGCAGACTTATAAAGTTTCTAATTTTGTGCTCTGCTGCTCTCCACTTGCCTGGAGTCAGCCCCTTCCCACCCAATCTATCTTCCCATATATCACCTTGGATTCACTTTTCTGCATGTCCTACCTTCCAGGAATTGGTCACCTTTTGTTCCTAGAATTGCTGCTCTTCTTTTCTTTGATCTCCTGTTGAGTAGGTAAGTATTCAGAATGGTTTGATAATTACCTAGCTGAATTCCTGGGACCTGATGATATTTAGGGTTTGTACTCCTCTGCCATCTTTCTCCTCATCAGACAAAACAACCTTTTAATCTTTGTCATAAACAGTGGATTAAAATAACTTCACTTACGACAAAAATAATTTGAAATTGTATCAAACCAATACATAATAGATATTAAGAAGAAAGAGTGTCTCAAAAAGGGGTGCTCAATCTCTTGGTGTTTAAAATTACATACTGATTCGTTATTATGCATTGAAAATGGCAGTCTGTAAGACTTACTCTGCTTCTGGAAGAGTGTAGATTATCTATGGTAAAGAAACTGAGTAAGCAGAGATTCATTATCTCTTCCGAGAAAAGGGTAGAACCTCCTCTCAGTCACTTCCTAAACCTCCTTGTTGTCTGTCCTCCTGCTGTGTGCTGAAAGAAGGAAGCTCTCTGAGAAGCCACATGAAAGCCTTATTTATTATGCATTCTGTGTAGAGATATCATCTCTATAACTCCAGTGCAAAAAATACAACTCATCTTCAAAGCTTAGCATCAATATCACCTATTATATGTGATTTTCCCTCCAAGTAGAATTATTGCTTCTTCCTCAAAACTGTCATTTTTGCCATCTCTCTACATGGAAATTGTCCTGCAAAATAAGCAAAACAAGAGTGGTTACCAGAGACCTATCTGGTGGTTCCTTCCCCTGCCCTCCCCCAAAGAGGGATAGTCCCACTGGACTGGCTCAACCTCCAGGAATAGCTTGTAAATCAACACATTCCATAAGAAAAAAAACTCAGTGTGCTGAATGCTGTGTCCACCCTTTCTGGGCTTTTCTCCTTTATGATATGTTGGAACTGCAAATCTAATAACTCAAAAGATATTAGTGATACCTTCAAGTAGATCCTTTTAAATATCGTTTTCATGTTTTCTAACTATATGGAAGAACTGTTGATATTTAAAAATCTAGGCTGCCATTACCAGGAACAGAAATTATTACTCTTGGGCTTTATGGTAGCAAAACAAAGCAAAAATTAATGGTATAAATATATTTTTCATATTGGCTTTCTTAAGAAAAAAGTTTATACAAGAAACTATATTCATTTAAAATGCATATCAATGGGTATTGACACCTATATGCACTCATAAAACTACCATTCTCATCAAGATACATAACATTTTCATTATCCCCAAAAGATCTTTCCTGTACTTTTGCAGTAAGTACTTCGCCTAACCCTCAGCTACAAGCGGCTGCTTACCTGATATTTGTCCCCACGAATTAGTTTGAATTTTTATATAGGGAATCATATCATACTGTCATCTTTTGTGTCTGACATGTTTCTGCAAAATTATTTTGGGATTTGTTCACATCGTTGTATTTATCAGTAGTTTGTTCCTTCCTATCATTAAGTATTACTCCATTACTCCATGGAGTAATGGGGAAAGAGCAATGAATTACTCCATGGAGTAATACTTAATGATAGGAAGGAACAAACAGTTAATTTATATTGGATATATAAATGGATAACAGTTGATTTATACTTTGAATGGATAACAGTTAATTTATACTTTATTGATTCATCTAATGGTGAATATTTGGGTTATTTCAATTTTAGGGTATTGCAAATGAAGATATTATGAATACTTGTGTGCTTGGACATCTGATTTTATTGCCTTATGCAAATATCTGGGAGTGAAATGGTTGAGTCATATGGCCAGTATATTATTAACTTTATAAGAAGCTGATAAACTGTTTTTGTCAGTTGCATCATTTTACATTTCTATCAGAAATTTATGAGACTGTCAGTTGTTCCACATCTTAGCCAACAGTTGGTATTGTCATTCTTTTTAATTTTAGCTATTTTTATGGGTGGTGTAGGAGTCCTGATAACACTGACTCCATCTTTGCCCTTCCATTGTGTTCATGCCCACACAATGACCTCCCCCTGGGCTGTATGTTCCAGACCACATGAAGGTTAATGTTTGCCCTGACTCAGAATGCAGGGAGGCTTGTTCTGATCTTCTCTAAAGTGGCTCACAGAAGGCACCACTTTGAGAACTACCAGAGATGATTGTCACACAGATGGTGCCACTTTAGGTAACTAGTAAAAGATCTTCTGATCCTTTGGCGCATTGTGATCTCACCATAATGCTGTTCACTCAATGAAAGCTGTGGATTAAGATCCAAATGGGGGCAGAGAATGGCTGCATAGCACCTGGGTCATTGCCGGCTTGATCCTGTTGTCAGTAAGTTATCTGAACAAAATTCTGTAAATGGCATAGAGTGACTTGCTACATTTTTCAGTCTCAAAGTTCCTTCTCAGTCTGGACAACACTTTACTGTCCCTCCTCCACCTTTTAATTGCTGGTAAGTGGTAGCTCATTTTGTGTGTGTGTGTGTGTGTTTTTTTTTTTTTTAAGATTTTATTCATTTATATGACAGAGAGATATCACAAGTAGTCAGAGCAGCAGGCAGAGAAAGAGGGGAAAGCAGGCACCCTACTGAGCAGAGAGCCCGATGCAATGTGGGGCTCAATCCCAGGACCCTGAGCTGAAGGCAGAGGCTTAACCCAATGAACCACTTAGGCACCCCTTTTTATGTTTAATTTGCATTTTTCTGATTTTTCTAATGATGTTGAGTATCTTTTTATGTATTGTCTTGTAATATATCTTCTTTTGTAAATTGCCCTTTCAGATCTTTTGAACATTGTATGAATGGATTGTCTTCTACTGAATTGTAAGAGTTGTTTATACTATCTAGATGACAGTTCTTTTAGGTATATATTTCATATATATATAATATTCTTTATATATATTATATATTCTTTGCTAATATATATATTCTCATATATATATATATATTTCCTCTATAATTATGTCATACATGTTCTACCTTTAAATCTTCAAGACTATGGTTTGTTTTGTTTATTACAGGTGTTTTATAGTTTTTAGCAGTTGTATTTAGTTATATATTTAGGTCTATAATCCTAAATTGGATTCAGTTTGTGTAAGGTAAGGTTGAAATTATTTGAAATTTTTTTTCAAACTAATATCAATCTCTTCAGTGCCATTTCTGGAAAATAGATTTTCCCACCATTAAATTGGTTTGTCATTGGGTCTCTTCCTGTATACTCTAATCTGTTCTATTGATTTATATATCTATCCTTAGGCCAATACTGTGTTGTTTTGATTCTTAGTGTTATTGTAATTTCTAAGATTTTAGAGTGTAGGTCTTCCAGGTTTTCTTTTGACTAACATTGCTTTCTCCATTCTTGGTCATTTGCATTTCTATATACATTTTAAAATCCACTTGTAAATTTCTATAAAACAATTTCTGGACTTTTTATTGAAATTTTACTGAACTTATAGGTCACTTTGGAGAGATTTTACATAAAAATATCTTCCAATTTATAAATGTGTAAATCCATTTATTTAAATTTTTGTTAATTTCTCTCATTTTTTTGTAGTTCACAGTGTAAAGGTCGTACACATATTTTGTTAAGTTTTAATTTAAGAAATGTATTGTTTGGGGTGAATGCAAATGAATTTTTAAAATTTCATTTTCCATGGGTTTACTGCAAGTATGTAAAATTAATTTAATAGTCTACTCTAACCTTGTGTATTAAGGAAATTGAGAGAACTGTTATTTATAAATTTATACATTTACTATTTTTTCATCTTTATTCATTTAAATTTTATTCATTCCCAAAGATCTAAGTTTCCTTCTGATATCAATTCTCCTTGACCCTGAAGAATTTTCTTTGCGTTTTCTGTAGTTTTTGCTGTATCCGAAAATGTTCTTTAAAAACAAAACAAAACTCCATTCCAGTTTTACTCAATATAGAATAATGGGTTAACCACTAGGTTTTTTTTTTCTACACTTTAAATATGTTTTTCCTCATTGTCTCTCCTTTGTGGTTGCAATCTCATATCCACAATAATTTGGATTATCATTCCCCTATATGTAAAGTTCTTATTTTGTGGGTATTTTTGAAATTTTCTCCATATATTTGACTATGATGATGTGCCTAAGTATGATTATTTTCAAATTTGTCTTCTTGGGGGGGTTGCTGATCTTCTGGAATCTGTAAAGGTATGTCTTTTACATTTGGGGAAAATTCAAGGTCACTATTTTTTAAAAAACTTTATGCTTCAAACTTGCTCCTTTTTTTTTTTTTTTCTGTGACTCCTTTTGAAATTACCCATAGCTCTCTGAGGGCCAGGTTGTATTTTTTCACAACTTTTATTCTCTCTTCTTCAAACTGTATGATTTCTGTCAATTTATATTCAGGCTCACATAGATTCTTTTGTCCTCCTGGCCGCTTAATCCAAGGAATTCAAGAAATCTGTATTTCTGGTATTTTCATTTTTTTATTCTGTTATGTTTTCTGTGTCTATGCTGAGAATTCCTATCTTTTATATCTCGCAAGTGTAAATTTTATTTTTTATCTCACTGAGCATAGTTATAATAACTGCATTTAAAGTTTTTATTTGATAATTCTAAAATCTGGTCATCTTCGGTTTGGCATCTGTTGATTTTCGTTTTCTTTCAAGATGGGTCATTGTTTCTGGCTCTCTGAATATGAAATGATTTTGGGTGGGATTTGGAGCATTATGAATATTATCTTGTGTAAATTCTTCATTTTGTTATAGTGCTTTAAAAACTGTTGGTGCTTTTGTTTAGAAGAAAATTAACTTAGTTTCAAACTAAAGACTACACAGCTGTAGTATCTCTGTCTGTACTTCAGTTCTTTTAGCTCCTACTTGCTTTCAGCTTGCCCATGCATGCATACTTCAAGTGTTAGTGATTCAGGTTTTCTGTATTCTTCTCTGGATTTTTCCTTTCAGGAGGCCCTTCATTCTCTACCTGATTCCTCTGCTTAAAAAAGGGTGAGGTTTTTGTTTTTTTGTTTTGTTTTGTTTTATCAGAGTTATACCTACCCTATGGCCAGTACTGCTGCTGTGATTTCTTTTTGTGCAGAACAGCTAAAAAGAGAATGTACATCCTTCTTGCATGCTCCAGGTTTCAATTCCCCTTCCAAGGATGTTTGCTTAGCTTCCATCTCCAGGGCCTTCAGTAGTTGCTTTTGGGAATCAATAGCTCTTATTTGTGGGAAGATTGGTTTATTAGGAGCTTGCTCCTCTATGTTGGAAGCAGAATCCTGGTATACATCTTGTGATAAAGCCAACAAGCTCCATTTTCCACATATTTTCAGCTCCTTTTCAATCAAACATCCTTTAAAATCTATCCTTTAAAATCTAAATCAAGCAATAAAGAAAGATAAATTAGTTTTCTCTGAGATATTGTACATGCATGTAAATTGAACCACAGTCAAAATATTCCCTGCCCTTCCTTCTACTCTGAAACTTCATTTATGGAAAGACTATTTTATCAATCTCATCAACAACAGCCCTAGCCAATGATACTTAGGCAAAGTTATTTGGATAACTTTGCAATAAAAAAATTAGAGCTATTGCATGGCTCTGCCAACTTCCTTACTGTCATGGGATAATTACACCACACCCTAAAATGCACATGACTATGAGGGAGCAATAAGTCTTTTGCTTTAAACCTAAAATTTCAGAGTCGTTTGTTAATACAACATAATTCCTCATAAAATAACTGATATAGACATACTATGTAATTTAGCCCAAGCTGATAGTATATGAATATGAGACTGAAAAAAAGGGTGAGGAAGATATAATCCTTCATTATATACATTAGTAACAACAAACAGCAATAATTACAAAATTACAAAATAATTACAACATCAAAACAAAACAAATTAAATGAATTCCTGGTTCCTCAGGAGAAAGAAGCATAAGGTAGGGGGCAAAACTGCACTAAGAGTGAGAGGAGCTAGTCTGTCCCTTGTTTAGACATCCACTTGTATTATCCTTTGAAGGGCCCTCTTTACCCTTCAGTGTTGCCTTTTGTATAATAATAAGATTACCTACTTATCTTCTGGGGTCTGCTAGCTCTAACACATCTAAGAGTTGATGAATAGCAGCAAAACAAAGCTCACAGTCACTATTCCAGAGCCCCTCTATAGTAGAGTACTCAGAGTAATACCATAAGGACTTTGTTATTGCACATTATAAAAAAAAAAAAAAGAAATAGAAAAAGAAAAAAAAATCTGATATTCTAACTCACATACTAAGACATTCATTTCTGTTTAAAATACCATAATACTTCTTGCCTTTTTTCCTCTGCCATGAGAATGGATATATAGGGACTATTTGTAATGTGAAACAATAATTGGTTTTTAAAATAAGACATATAATGGGTTGAAAAACTACTCAACTCCAAAGGAGGTCCTGTTCTTCTAGACAAAAGCTGTTTCTACAGCCTGTTTCATGGGAGGAAAATTCAAACAGAACCAAGACAAGCAAAGCCATAGCAGCCAGAGTCAATCTACATGTAATATAAATAAGGAAGTTTATAATTGTAAACCACTGAGGTTTTGGTGTTCTTTGTAAAACAGCAAGCTGAGTGGTATACAAATAAAGCGGTACTAGAAATAGGTACTGCCCTAATTAAATACCCCAAACTATATCATTAGAAATGTGTAGTGGGCCAGTGATGGAACTTTTTCTGGAGAGTGGAAAAAAATCTCAGTAGATATCAGCAGTGGTAAACATTTGGCACTGAAGGTATATTCAATATATATATTGAAGTTCTCAATACCTTCGGTATTGCAAGGTATTGAGAACTTGAAAGGCGAATAGTATAACCAATAAATTTGTGGATTTTAGTATATTAAAATGATACAAAATTTTACTACAAATTGTATTTATTAGCTGCATTAGGCAAGTAAAACAACACAAGTACAACTACATTTGCTTACAAAAGAATTGGCCCATTTGGAAGCAGGGATATAAGGAAAAAGAGAGAATCCAGAAATTCTTTATCTTGCCAGGCTAAGATTTACAACTCCTACTCATGTCCGATAGGTAAAAGAACAAGTTGTTCAAATAATCAAACCCCATTTCAAGGCATAAATCAAAGCAAGGATACAACCATGATTCCCTTTAATATATCTCTATGATTAGTATTGACCCCTTTTTACATATTTTTAGTTAGATATAATCACTCAGGAAGAGGAGCTTAACAGTGTTCTCCCAAAGAACATTTTGGGGTAGGGAGATGCAGTATTTGAAAAGTACTGTGGATGTGGATAGTAGCATAAGTGTTTGACTGAAATCAAGCCTGTATTAAAAAATATTGTGACTGTTTCTGATATGAAATTGGATTTCAAAATATCTATAGGCATACAGTATACTGAGAAAACTCAATTTTTTAAAAAGATATTTAAATTTAATTTAGTTGACATATACTGTATTATTAGTTTCAGGGATAGAATTTAGTGATTCATCACTTGCATATAACACCCAGTGCCTACCAAGTGCCCTCCTTAATGCCTATTAGCCAATTACCCATTCCCCCACCCACTTTCCCTCCAGCAACTCTCAGTTTGTTTTCTAGAGTTCAGCATCTCTTATGGTTTGCCTCTCTATTTTCATCTTATTTTATTTTTTCTTCCCTTTCCCATGTACATCTGTTTTGTTTCTTTAGTTCCACCTATGAGTGAAATCATATGATATTTGTCTTTCTCTCGCTGACTTATTTCATTTAGCATAATACCTCCTAGTTCTATCCATGTTGTCACAAAGGGCAAAATGTCATTCTTTATGATGGCTGAGTAATATTCCTGTGTGTGTGTGTGTGTGTGTGTGTGTGTTTTATTCATGCATCTGCCAATAAACCAAAAATTATAAAACCACTCAATTTCTAAGGAAGTCATATTTTTCATTACTTTCTTCTGATTTGGAGAGGGAAGATAATGGAAAATAAAGAAACTCTCAGAAGGCAGAATAAGGACTCATGGAGAATAATGAACTGTGGTCTGTTAGCAAAATAGAACATGAGTCCAGTCAAAGCATATTACCAACCTTCAGTGTAAGGGATTTAGTAATATTTGCTCAGTGGAATTTAAGAATTTTCATAAGGCAAAGATTTGTGGATATTTTCCTTCTTCTATGACAAAATATGGTGTACATTAGTGTATTGGAGAGAGGAATTTTTTTTTTTAATTCATAGGTCTCTGGACCAAAAGGAGCTATATCTGGATCTGATGTAAAGACCACAATGAGACCCTAGACTTCAAGGCTAAGAGTATAATAAGATGAAATTTTAGGGTATTTTTAGGGGGGCGTGGATAAATAGAATATTTTATCTCTCAGAAAAAAAAAAGAAAAGAAAATATTGTGATCAAGAGAGGTCTTTGATAGATCACATTATTTTTCTCAATCATTTACTTCTCTGGAAGACAATATTACAAGTTTACCAATTGTGTTAATTTCCAATACTTCTTATGGGAGGAGTTTACAGCAATAGTACAGTGACATAGCTTTATCCATGTAGTTGCTTTGGCCATACAGCAAATATGATGTACTCTACAGATAAACAGAAGCTCTTAGAAGTATCCCAAGCTCCTGCCAGCCCTTTTGTTCTTTGATCCACTAGCACATGGTTGTACATGGCCTGCATGGAGAAACACCATCAGCCTGGAACCCAAAATAAGACAACTTAAAGGGCAGAGATGAAGCATATCTGCAGAGTGAGCAAAGCCACAGATGAACCGCAGCCTACATATAAGTGGAAGGAAAAATAAATATTTAGTTTTGTAAAAGCTACAAAAAGAAAATACTTCTACCACAAAACCACCATTTTCCTCCTATATTTCAGAAGAAAACGAGATTTTTAAAAAACACCCACCTTTATTAAAGAAGGGGATTTATATATGTACATATTTATAATTTGTAATACAATTTGGAACATATATCATGGAGCAGAAAATAGAACTTTACCTTTCAACCTTACATTCAGTACTGCAAAACAATCTTTTGCTGATCAGTCTCTCTGGGGATTCAATTTGTCATATGTCAAATAGAAATAGAAATATGTATCCTGTCCCACAATCTTTGATCCAAAAAAATCAGAGATCCAAAAGGATGAGTGTCAAAATACTTTAAAGACTTACATTAATATTAAGATTTTGTTGTATGAATCTGAAAAGATATACTCTTTTTTTTTTTAAGATTTATTTATTTATTTATTTGACAGAGAGAGATCACAAGCAGGCAGAGAGGCAGGCAGAGAGAGAGGAGGAAGCAGGCTCCCCAGGCAGAGAGCCTGACGCAGGGCTCAATCCCAGGACACTGGGATCATGACCTGAGCCGAAGGCAGAGGCTTTAACCCCATGAGCCACCCAGTTGCCCAATGAAAAGATATACTCTTAAACATTACTGATATTAGGGAGAGCTATTATCTCTATGGAAATAAAATAATTGTCTGCATTTAATGTAGAGAATGTGTTTATAGCATACACATTCAATTATACAGTTTCCCAAGAAAATCAGAGAGAAACATGTATTCACATTAATGAAACCCTGAAGCTCTGTGCAGTCTTTAGCACATGCCTTCAGTAGAGAAAAATTAAATGTAAACAACAAACTGGTGGATTAGATCATCTTTAAAAATAGTGGAAATTGACATTCATACAAAAATTGTTTGCTGAAATTGTTCTCTGATTCTGAAAACCAAAATTCTGATGTTCATCACTTTCTGAATATGACTTCAGCTTTTTGGAGAAAAAATATTGTAAAAGAAGTGAATGTTTTAAATTATTCCTTCCTAAATCCTTTACCAACAGCCCTTTATATCCAATTACAATGAAAAGAGGGACTACTTTATTATGTTACATTACATATGTGTGAGAGAAAATGTTACACTGTGTGAGAGAAAATGACTCAGAAGTGATGAAAAGTGAATTTCAATAATGTGCTGGAAACTGAACCAATCTAGGTGTTTACACATATTAGTCATTACATTTGCCAGTGAGCTTTGTGAAAGCAAGTGTGCAAATTTTGGCAGTATATTGGCCTACTGTATATTTTTGTAATGAGAAAATAGAAAGTATGGCAATCTTTTTCTCATCAGGTAATAATTTCCTTACTTGCAAGTAATTAAAACAACTTATTTAAACAGGGTTTATCAAATGGCTGGTATCTCAGATGTTCTACTAGCTACTGGAGTGTCTAGAAAAAAGATTTGATTTCTTGTCAAGGAAAAATTAACATGCCTCCACGGATTTTAGGTTTTATGGTAGATGATGAATATTAATTTTTAAAAATTACATAGATATGTATGATTAGAAAATGTAATAACCACTATGCAGAAAAACTATAGAATGCTTTGTTAACATGGAACAGAGTCCCTGTTCCAATATGGGAATGAATTTGAGGAGATTTTCCCCAAGGACGAAATGTGAAATGAGTCTTGATATATATAGAAGTTAAGTAGGTGAAAAATGGAGAAAAGAAACATACTTCTATGCATATGTGGAAAGCTGGAGGTGACAAAGAACTTGGTGCATACAAGAGTATGAAGTGGGTTGATGTGGCTAGAACTAGAGGGCAGGAAGAGTAAGTTGAGATGAGACTGGAGAGTTGGGCAGGAGTTAGTGAAAATTTTGTATTCTATTCTACTTCACTCCAGCTTCAATGGGGGAACAAGTAGAAAATGCAGGAAATGTTTCAGACAAAAATAGTTGTCTGCATCAAGGCCCAGGGGCATGACAAAGCATGACCTGATGTGAAACTACACAATGCATGAAACTGGAGGAAGAGGACTTAAGTGGAAAAGATAAGGTTAGATGCTTAGAGCATGTAGGCTTTGTAGTCTGTGTTAGGGGTCCAGGCTTTAACTCCTAAACAGTGAGAAGACTTTGGAGAATTTGAACATGATCTGTTATATTAATGACATCATCTCTCAACCATTTTAAGTGTCCCTTGTTGCAGTGTGGATTGTGTATCACAGAGGAAGAGGCAGAGGGAAAGAGACTGAACAAGAAAGATGCAACAATCTAGACATAATTTTTAAAAGGTACAATAGTTATTGAGCATTTTTACCTGAATGTTTCATAATAGAAACATGGTGGGGGGAGGGTGGAGATGATCTTTAAATAGGTGTAGAGGCTTTATTAAGCTATTGCATTTGAAAATATTTCACTCTCTCCCTAATGGCTAATGATGATGAACATTTTTTCATGTGTCTGTTAGCCATTTGTATGTCTTCATTGGAGAAGTGTCTGTTCATGTCTTCAGTCCATGATTTTCTGTTCTGTGTGTGTTGAGTTTGAGGAGTTCTTTATAGATCTTGGATATCAGCCCTTTGTCTGTATTGTTACTTGCAAATACCTTCTCCCATTCCATGGGTTGCCTCTTTGTTTCATTGACTGTTTCCTCGGCTGTGCAGAAGCTTTTGATCTTGCTGGAGTCCCAAAAGTTCATTTTTGTTTTTGTTTCCTTTGCCTTTGGAAACATATCTTGAAAGAAATTGCTGTGGTGATGTCAAAGTGGTTACTGCCTATGATCTCCTCTAGGATTCTGATGGATCCCTGCCTCACATTGAGGTCTTTGATCCATTTTGAATTTATCTTTGTGCATGGTGTAAGAGAATGGTTGAGTTTCATTCTTCTACACATAGGTGTCCAATTTTCCCAGAACCATTTATTGAAGAAACTGTCTTTTCTCCATTGGATATTTTTTCTTGCTTTGTTGGAGATTATTTGACCATAATGTTGAGGGTCCATATCTGGGCTCTCTATTCTGTTCCACTGGTATATATGTCTGTTTTTGTGCCAGTGCCATGCTGTCTTGGTGATCACAGCTTTGTAGTAAAGCTTGAAATCAGGAAACGTGATGCCCCCAGTTTTGTTTTTCTTTTTCAATATTTCCTTAGCAATTCAGGGTCTCTTCTGGTTCCATACAAATTTTAGGATTGTTTGCTCTAGCTCTTTGAAAAATGCCCATGGAATTTTGATTGGAATGACATTGAAAGTATAGATTGTTCTAGCTAGTTTAGACACTTTAGCAATGTTTATTCTTCTGATCCATGAGCATGGAATGGTCTTCCATCTTTTTTGTGTCTTCAATTTCTTTCATGAGTGTTTCATAGTTCCTCGAGTACAGATCCTTTACCTCTTTGGTTAGGTTTATTCCCAGGTGTCTAATGGTTTTTGGTTCTATAGTAAAGAAATCGATTCTCTAATTTCCCTTTCTATGTTTTCATTGTTAGTGTATAAGAAAGCAACTTATTTCTGTACATTGATTTTGTATCCTGCCACATTACTGAATTGCTGCGTGAGTTCTAGTACTTTGGGGGTGGAGTCCTTTGGGTTTTCTGTATAAAGTTTCATGTCATCTGAGAAGAGAGAGTTTGCCTTCTTCATTGCCAATTTGAATACATTTTATTTCTCATTGTCATCTGATTGTTGTTGCTAGGACTTCTAACACTATGTTGAACAAGAATGGAGAGAGTGGGCATCCTTGTTGTGTTCCTGATCTGAAAGGGAAGGCTGTCAGCTTTTCCCCATTGAGAATGATATTCACTTTGGGTTTTCCATAGATAGATTTTATGAAGTTGAGGAATGTTCCTTCTATCCTTATACTTTGGAGCATTTTAATCAGGAACAGATTCTGTATCTTGTCAAATGCTTTCTCTGCATCAATTGAGAGTACATGGAGAAAGGGGAACCCTCTTATACTGTTGGTGGGAATGCAAGTTGGTGCAGCCACTTTGGAAAAAAGTCGGTAGAGTCCTTAAGAAATTAAAAGTAGAGCTACCCTATGACCCTGCAATTGCTCTACTGGCTGTTTATCCCAAAGATACAGATGTAGTGAAAAGAAGGGTTATCTGTACCCCAATGTTCATAGCAGCAAAGGCCACAGTCACCAAACTGTGGAAAGAACCAAGATGCCCTTCAACAGATGAATGGATAAAGAAGATGTGGTCCATATATACTAAGGAGTATTAAGCCTCCATCAGAAAGGATGAATACCCAACTTTTGTATCAACATGGACAGGACTGGTAGAGATTATACTGAGTGAAATAAGTCAAGCAGAGAGAGTCAATTATCATGTGTTTTTGCTTATTTGTAGAGCATAAGAATAACACAGAGGACATGGGGAGACAGAGAGAAGGGATTTGGGGGAAATTGGAAAGGGGAGATGAACCATGAGAGACTGTGGACTCTGAGGAACTAACTGAGGGTTTTGGAGGTAAGTGGGGTAGAAGGTTGAGTGAGCCTGGTGGTGGGTATAGTGGTGGGCACATATTGCATGGAGCACTGGGTGTGGTGCATAAACAATGAATTCTGGAATGCTCAAAATAAATTTGAAAAATGAATAAAAATTTAAAAAATTCACTCTCATACTTGCTTTGAAGCCATTTTTTTTTTTTTTGTCTAGTATGGATAATGAGAAATTTAACTCAAATTATATTTAACATTGAAGAAGGCATTGTTGTTCACTAATTAATTTCATTTCACCTTTCAAAACAATTGTTTTTAAAACCTTCTAAAAATTTCCAAGAGTTATTGGATTTCTGGTATCCTTCTTTCTTAATCTCAGCCCATTTATGGGTTTATTTCCTTTTTTATATTTTTGTTATCATATTAGTGGGTTTCTGAATTCTAAACTAACATCAACTTCTACTTTGAAATTTTGCTAATTGGCCATTAGAAATTTCTTGATTAATATCATACCTAAATTAGTTGGTTTTAAAATACATTTTAATATCATGTAGGGAGAAGTTACTATCAAAATGACTTACAAAATGGTATAGCAAAAGAAGAAATCTCAGATGATACCAAGTCCATATTTTCTGAATGAAAATTTGAGTGAGAGGACTAAAAATATAATATTCAAGAAAACAGATGTGATCACTACACTGAGCAACCTTTAATCCAACTTCTTCACCTTCCAGTCTCAATTTAAAGACTGAACTGAATTTTTAAAGTTTGGGTTTTCCTTGTTTAAACAAGTCTTTTTAGTAAATGTGGGATATTAGGACTAGTTGATTAATTTCTTAATTCTATTTTAAAGGCTGTGGCTCCTTTAAATTATATTCTTGATTTCAAAATGTATGTTCCAAATTCAGAAAGGATGATTTTGGAATAGTAATATTCAGGCTATAATATCGGGGGACCAATAAATGAAATATCTGGGTTGGAGAAAGAGCACCTAAGTGATATCATTTTAGTGTCGCTTGGAAAGTCCTGGGTTGATAGGGAGAGGGAGAGACAGCATGAGGGTAAATTTCTTTTCCCTGTTTATAATGAAAGAGAACAATTTTAGTGGGAAATGTTACACTTTGTGAGCTGTAAAGAATTAATAATACTTTAAACAAATGAAGGAGCAAGTTTCATCTGAGGAGTGAGGGAGGAAGTAGAAAGCTATTAGGAACATAGGGGAAGTACCATGGGAGAATCTCTCTCAAATGCAGAGAGACAATAAAAAATATGAGTCTGAGAATTACCATTTCCTGATTTGCCTATGTTTCATTCATATTAGAACAGGCTCTATTTTTTCAACTGGACTTTGTAGCTGGTCTATCTGCACATCTTTTTACTCTAGTGCTGATTTCTTCTTCATTACCAAGGAGCAGACTGTTACCCTAGCAACCTAAGTGTCAAATCTCACATTCAAACACCTGTACTCTTCAAGGAGAAGATCACACATTTCTTGTTGATAATAATGTGATCAGAAAAGATGATTTCTTTTCAAGTGTCTTTTTAAAGGGCATGTACACTTGACAGGAAAAAATAAAACCACCAAAGTTTGTAGGTAAAAAAAAATAACTTTTATTAAATTAATGAATACATGCTAACTTGCCAAGTTTTTTATTAAATAACTTGTTAATATAAGTATATGCCTACATATGTGCTTATTTGCCAATTTTATATAAATAATAGCATATTACACACATTTTCTCTACCTTTATTTATCCACTTATAATATATTCTAGAGATCTATGAAGTATATAAAGATAGTCTTCATTTTTTAATGGAATATATGCTTTTTAAAGGCTTTTTGAATGTTCACATTTTATTTAGTCATGGAATAAAACTATATCTATTGTTGTGCTGTCCCAATCTTTTCACTGTAAGCTTATTTTCACAATATATTGCTTTATTCAGCAATTTCTTTCAGATAACTTATTAAAAAAAAGAAAGAAAGAAAGTGAAAGGCCTGCCTCTGAAATCTCTATAGTCTTCCTCCTACTGTTATAAGAAAATTGCCCTCCATTCCAATCAATAATTGCAGTGTGTCTACTCTGTTTTGGTTCCTTGGTTAGGTACTAAGTATTCCATAGTGATAATCATGTTTGAAGCATTCAAAGTCCTCAAAGTCTAGTATAGAACAACAGATATGCTCACAGAGAAGACTGATAATGTACTAAATTTCTGTTAAAGAAGCATAGTATTTGAGGATGATAATGTGTAAACTGAAGTAAACAAAAGGGTATTTTTATGAGCTGAATGATTGTATCCCCAAAACTCATATGTTGATGTCCTAATGCCCAATGTATTGCTATCTGGAGATGGAGCGTTTGGAAGGAGATTGGTCGTTAGGGTAGAGGCCTCCTGAATAGGATTTCTGCCCTTAATAAAAGAGGCCCTGCAGAGCTCCTTTGTTCTTTCCTCCATGTGAGGGTAGAGCTAGAAGCATGTCGGTGATCCAGAAAGTGATCAACAGACACTGAATATTCTGGCACCTTAATATTGGACTTTCTGGCTTCTAGAACTGTGAGAAATAAATTTCTGTTATCCATAAGCCATTACTCTATAGTAATTTACTACAGCATCTTCAATTGACTAAGATGGGAATCAACCTGTCTTTCATAACTGGTTAAGATTTATTAGAGAATGGAGCTAGGTTCTGATATGAAAATGTGCTTCTTAACTACCAACCTACTAAATGAATTGATTTATCCAGAAACTCACAGTCTAAGAAGTGCTCTAGAAAGAAGCTAAAAACTTTTTTTTTTTCCTTACAAGTCAGAAAAGACCTATTCTTATGAGTGGACCCCACCAGAGTAGTGTTCTGTGCAAGAAGGGTGATCTGAGAGGTAGTTAGCATAAAGGCTGTGGCTCTTTATCCAACTTAATGATCAGATAAGGCATGGATATATCTTGGAGAAAAGTACATGAGAGATGAAGACTAGATGCTCTATGTTATGGAGAACTGAGAAGGGCATGGAACAAACCATGAAGGTATAAAAGAGCATGATGTGTTTGTAGAAATGGAAGTGTTTTCACATGACTTGAACCCTAGCTTGTGGAATGCCAGTGTTACAATAAATCACACAGAAGTGAATATGATTAATTGGCATAACAAATTTATGATCTCCCCTCTTACTATATTCTCAGAGTCAAGAAACATTCTCTGAATCCTTAGGTTTCTTCTTCCACCCTCCACATTTGTTCTTTCAATGTGTCTCCATATTTTTAAAGAATTTATTCTACCACTGCCAACCTTTTCTATATTCCATGCACAGAGAAAATATATCTATGATAAAAACTTCTTTTTTTTTTAAAGATTTTATTTATTAATTTGACAGAGAGAAATCACAAGTAGATGGAGAGGCAGGCAGAGAGAGAGAGAGGGAAGCAGGCTCCCCGCTGAGCAGAGAGCCCGATGCGGGACTCGATCCCAGGACTCTGAGATCATGACCTGAGCCGAAGGCAGCGGCTTAACCCACTGAGCCACCCAGGCGCCCAATAAAAACTTCTTTAACTACTTGCCTCCTCAATCCTAGGCTTCCTGGAATGCTGCCATTGCTATTTCTATTATTTCTTTCCTTTTCAGTAGAAGGGTTGGCTTTTTTCCTGACCGAGAGTTATGTCATCATCTTTGTTATGGATTTCCTCTCTTACTACCACCCGGGACTTTGTAAAACTACATTTTTTTATTCCAGATCTTCAAATCATCTCACTTTACCAAATTCTTGCCATCATTTTAAAAAAGTGTTTTTACCCTTTTGTCCAATATTGTGTATGGAATTCATATAAGAAGACACCTTTTTCATCTAAAATACATGGACTTTTAGTTTAAAAGATAAATTTTTTAAAAAATAAGAAAAACAATAATATAAAAACCCTTCTACCTTGAAACTAATCAACTGAATCTCTACCTTGAAGAAAATCCTAAAATGAAGAAATGTAAAATTAGCAGATAGACCCTAAAGGAAAAAAGCATATGGGAAATCTAGATTAGATATAGCCATGGCTATATATAAACTGAAATTTTACTTTTTAAAAGATTTAGTTAATTATCTATCTGAGAGAGAAAGAGAGAGCATGAGTGGGAGGGCAGAGTGTGAAAGCAGGGGAATCTCAAGCAAACTCTGTGCTCAGTACTGAGAGAGACGTGAGGCTTGATCTCACAGTCCTGAGAGCCTGACTTGAGCTAAAACTAAGAGTTAGGCGCCCAACATACCGAGCCACACAAGTGCCCCAGAAATTAGGATTTTACATCATATCAGACATAGAAGTACTCTAGAATGGCAGATTAAGGACCTCAGAAAATCTGCTTCTTTATAAAAGCAATGAGAACACTGGCACTATCTGTTGAAATCACTGTTTCAGAACTCCGGAAATTAACCAAATCCTTGAAACATTTTAAAAAGCATTATTAAAATTTAAAAAAAAAAAACTGTATCTCAGTAATAACACTGAGTTTTGTGGTGTTTTCACAGATATATTCAGAATATTTCATCCCAAAGCAACAGAATACACATTCTTCTCTAGTGCACATGGAACATTCTCCAGAATAGATCACATCCTCGGTTTTAACTTGCCCTAATTCTATCCTCTTTCTCCATATCTATGGCAACATTGAAAACCAACAGCATTACCTGCAGCCTAGCAGCTGCTGGAAGGAACAGAACAGGTTTGAAGATCCCCAGAGAAGTGTCACTATTTGACCTGCCTGGAAGCTCATGAAAAGCTTCGTTTCCAGGTATTTTCTCCTTATTTGACCTCAGTTAGAGCACACTCTGTATGAATAGCCTTATTCCCAGGGCATTTTTCACAAACAATTAGTGGCGGTTTTTCAACATTGCAGCTGCCTGTGGTGGTACTACCAGTTGGGGCTGACAAGAGGTTGACTGAAAATAGAAAAAAAAAAAAGCTAAATAATGAGATGTCCATAACATGCTTTGAAAACCTTTGCCATATTCTTGGGAGCCCTGAAGGTCATTTGCATGATTAGGATCTTCTCAGGAAAGGAGTGAGAAAAGACTAACCTCACACCTTATAAGGAAATGCAAAGGTTCCAGAATAGTTGTCAATATTAAAAAAGAACATTAAAGACTCACATTTCCTGATTTCAAAACTTAACTACAAAGCTGCAGTAATCAAGACTGTAGAATACTGACAAAAGGCCAGACATATGGACCAATGGAATATAAATTAAAATCCAGAAATAAAGTTATACTTTATGGTCAATTGTTTTTTGACAAGGGTTCCAACAATTCAATTTTGGATGAAATAACCTTTTCAACAAATGGTGATAGAAAAATTGGGTATACACTTTGAAAAGAAGTAATTGAGACCCCTATCTCATACTGTGTACAAAAAGTAACTTAAAATGGGTTGTAGACCCAAATATAAAGCTGAAACTCTTAGAATGAAACACAAGAGTAAATATTGTGTGACCTTGGATCAGGTAGTGGTTTCTTAGATATGATTCGAAAAGTACAAGTGATACATAATAATTAAATAAATAAAAACAAAAGATAAATTTGGCTACATCAAAATGGAAAACTTCTGTGTTTTGTATGACCTTATCAAAAAAAGTAGAAAGTCCACAGAAAAGGGAAAGATTATTTGCAAATCTTAGATCTAATAAGGGACTTATATCTAGAATGGTTAAAGAGCTATTACAACTCAGTTACCTGTTTAACTCCCAGAATGAGGGGTAACACTTGCATTAAAGAAGGAAGTACTAGGTTATCACATTTAAAAAAAAAAAAAGGGAATTAGAGAAAGAGAAATGGTGAGGGAGAAGAAAACAGAAGAGGGAGAGACTTGGAAAAGAATCATCAGTCAAATCTGGATCACAGGCCTCCAGTGATCCATGAGGGTAAAGTCCAAATGCATGCTATTCGCATGCTATTCACATACTCACTTAAATTTCAAACTTAAAAAATGGATGTAACTATATGAATAAAATTAATAGTAACCCAACAAAAGCACATATGAAATGTTGGTCTTAGTATGTTACTGAAATACCACACATCCAAACCTCAAGGTATGTGGAATTCCTATTTAAAACAAAAAAAAAATAGTAGTAAGAAGGACTGATTATATGAATTACTATCAATAGGGAAAGTTACACATATTGAATACAAAAAAAATTGCACTTAAAGATACAGGGAAAATATAACTGTCTGAAAGAGACAGAGCCCAACAGGTCCCCTGAGTTGGGCAGGGAGAGCAGAGTGTCCAGGGAGATCAAGGCTGTTCGTTTATGGGACAGCGTACCAGAGAGGAGAATGCCTCACATAGAGAGAAACTTGGAGATCTGAAAAAGGTTCCCATCAAATATTAGGCAGAGTATTAGCACATGTGTGTGAGAAAACTACTCAGACTGGGGAAAAATATATATTAAAGATTAGATGGATTGATGCCCAGCATTCAAGGTAGGAAGAGGCTCTTTTCTCACCTACCAGAAAATCAAAATTACTGAGAATTAGGTAGAGTGCTGAGGAAGGTATTGCCTCAATTTGGGGCAAATTTAGCCCTAGATTGAACCTAATTTTGGACATGCCTCATATTATCAAAGCAAGACCTGAAAGGACAGTCAGTTTGAAAGTGATTTAACAGCATCCCAGATCAATATCTAGAATATTTATAGAAATACAAAACTGTTACTGCTCAATAAGGTGACATTCCCAAAGTCTGGATGCTGGTTAAAGAGAGCAAAAATAAACAACCCATAATGATAAAGAACTTTATCAAGTGAAACCCAAGAAACCCATTTGGAAGCAACACATGTTAGGATTAGAAGACAAGGAAATTAAAATGTTTTTTATTTTTTATAAACATATAATATATTTTTATCCCCAGGGGTACAGGTCTGTGAATCGCCAGGTTTAATTTACACACTTCACAGCACTCACCATAGCACATACCCTCCTCAATGTCCATAACCCCAACCCCCTTCTCCCAACCCTTCTCCCCACAGCAACCCTCAGTTGGTTTTGTGAGATAAAGAGTCACTTATGGTTTGTCTCCCTCCTAATCCTATCTTGTTTCATTTATTCTTCTCCTACCCCCTTAACCCTCCATGTTGCAACTCCACTTCCTCATATCAGGGAGATCATATGATAGCTGTCTTTCTCCGGTTGACTTATTTCACTAAGCATGATACCCTCTAGTTCCATCCATGTCATCGCAAATGGCAAGATTTCATTTCTTTTGATGGCTGCATAGAATTCCATCGTGTATATATATCACATCTTCTTTATCCATTCATCTGTTGATGGACATCTAGGTACTTTCCAGAGTTTGTCTATTTTAGAAATTGCTGCTATAAACATTTGGGCGCACGTGCCCCTTCGGATCACTACGTTTGTACCTTTAGGGTAAATACCCAGTAGTGCAATTGCTGGGTCATAGGGTAGTTCTATTTTCAACATTTTGAGGAACCTCCATGTTGTTTTCCAGAGTGGTTGCACCAGCTTGCATTCCCACCAACAGTGTAGGAGGATTCCCCTTTCTCCACATCCTCGCCAGCATCTGTCATTTCCTGACTTGTTAATTTTAGCCATTCTGACTGGTGTGAGGTGATATCTCATTGTGGTTTTGATTTGTATTTCCCTGATGCCGAGTGATATGGAGCACTTTTTCATGTGTCTGTTGGCCATCTGGATGTCTTCTTTGCAGAAATGTCTGTTCATGTCTTCCGCCCATTTCTTGATTGTATTATTTGTACTTTGGAGTTTGAGTTTGCTAAGTTCTTTATAGAGTTTGGACACTAGCCCTTTATCTGATATGTCGTTTGCAAATATCCTCTCCCATTCTGTCAGTTGTCTTTTGGTTTTGATAACTGTTTCCTTTGCTGTGAAAAAGCTTTTGATCTTGATAAAACTCCAATAGTTCATTTTTGCCCTTGCTTCCCTTGCCTTTGGCAGTGTTCCTAGGAAGATGTTGCTGCAGCTGAGGTCAAAGAGATTGCTGACTGTGTTTTCCTCAAGGGTTTTGATGGATTCCTTTCTAACATTGAGGTCCTTCATGCATTTTGAGTCTATTTTCGTGTGTGGTATAAGGAAATAGTCCAATTTCATTTTTCTGCATGTGGCTGTCCAATTTTCCCAACAGCAATTATTGAAGAGGCTGTCTTTTTTCCATTGGACATTCTTTCCTGCTTTGTTGAATATTAGTTGACCATAGAGCTGAGGGTCTATTTCCGGGCTCTCTATTCTGTTCCATTGATCTATGTGTCTGTTCTTGTGCCAGTACCATGCTGTCTTCATGATGATAGCTTTGTAATAGAGCTTGAAGTCTGGATGCCACCAACTTTGGCTTTCTTTTTCAATATTCCTCTGGCTATTCGAGGTCTTTTCTGATTCCATATAAATTTGAGGATTATTTGTTCCATTTCTTTGAAAAAGATGGATGATACTTTGATAGGAATTGCATTAAATGTGTAGATTGCTTTAGGTAGCATAGACATTTTCACAATATTTATTTTTCCAATCCATGAGCATGGAACATTTTTCCATTTCTTTGTGTCTTCCTCAATTTCTTTCATGAGTACTTTATAGTTTTCTGAGTATAGATTCTGTGCCTCTTTGGTTAGGTTTATTCCTAAGTATCTTATGGTTTTGGGTGCAATTGTAAATGGGATTGACTCCTTAATTTCTCTTTCTTCTGTCTTGTTGTTGGTGTAGAGAAATGCAACTGATTTCTGTGCATTGATTTTATATCCTGACACTTTACTGAATTCCTGTACAAGTTCTAGCAGTTTTGGAGTGGAGTTTTTTGGGTTTTCCACATATAGTATCATATCATCTGTGAAGAGTGATAACTTGACTTCTTCTTTGCAAATTTGGATGCCTTTAATTTCCTTTTGTTGTCTGATTGCTGAGGCTAGGACTTCTAGTACTATGTTGAATAGCAGTGGTGATAATGGACATGCCTGCTGTGTTCTTGACCTTAGTGGAAAAGCTTTCAGTTTTTCTCCATTGAGAATGATATTTGCGGTGGGTTTTTCATAGATGGCTTTGATGATATTGAGGTATGTGCCCTCTATCCCTACACTTTGAAGAGTTTTGATCAGGAAGGGATGCTGTACTTTGTCAAATGCTTTTTCAGCATCTATTGAGAGTATCATATGGTTCTTGTTCTTTCTTTTATTAATGTGTTGTATCACATTGATTGATTTGCAGATGTTGAACCAAACTTGCAGCCCTGGAATAAATCCCACTTGGTCGTGGTGAATAATCCTTTTAATGTACTGTTGAATCCTATTGGCTAGTATTTTGGTGAGAATTTTCACATCTGTTTTCATCAAGGATATTGGCCTGTAGTTCTCTTTTTTGATGGGATCCTTGTCTGGTTTGGGGATCAAGGTGATGCTGGCCTCATAAAATGAGTTTGGAAGTTTTCTTTCCATTTCTATTTTTTGGAACAGTTTCAGGAGAATAGGAATTAGTTCTTCTTTAAATGTTTGGTAGAATTCCCCTGGGAAGCTGTCTGTCCCTGGGCTTTTGTTTGTTTGGATATTTTTAATGACTGTTTCAATATCCTTACTGGTTATGGGTCTGTTCAGGCTTTCTATTTCTTCCCGGTTCAGTTGTGGTAGTTTATATATGTCTCTAGGAATGCACCCATCTCTTCCAGAATGTCAGATTTGTTGGCATAGAGTTGCTCGTATTATGTTCATATAATTATTTGTATTTCTTTGGTGTTAGTTGTGATCTCTCCTCTTACATTCATGATTTTATTTATTTGGGTCCTTTCTCTTTTCTTTTTGATAAGTCTGACCAGGGGTTTATCAATCTTATTAATTCTTTCAAAGAACCAGCTCCTAGTTTCGTTGATTTGTTCTATTGTTTTTTTGGTTTCTATTTCATTGATTTCTGCTCTGATCTTTATGATTTCTCTTCTCCTCCTGGGCTTAGGGTTTCTTTCTTGTTCTTTCTCCAGCTCCTTTAGGTGTAGGGTTAGGTTGTGTACCTGAGTCCTTTCTTGTTTCTTGAGAAAGGCTTGTACCACTATGTATTTTCCTCTCAAGACTGCTTTTGTTGTTTCCCACAGGTTTTGAACTGTTGTGTTTTCTTTATAATTTGTTTCCATGAATTTTTTCAATTCTTCTTTAATTTCCTGGTTGACCTATTCATTCTTTAGAAGGATGCTGTTTAGTCTCCATGTATTTGGGTTCTTTCCAAATTTCCTCTTGTGATTGAGTTCTCGCTTCAGAGCATTGTGGTCTGAAAATATGCAGTGAATGGTCCCAATCTTTTGATACCAGTTGAGACCTGATTTAGGACCAAGGATGTGATCTATTCTGGAGAATGTTCCGTGTGCACTAGAGAGGAATGTGTATTCTGTTGCTTTGGGATGAAGTGTTCTGAATATATCTGTGATGTCCATCTGGTCTAGTGTGTCATTTAAGGCTTTTATTTCCTTGTTGATCTTTTGCCTGGATGATCTGTCCATTTCAGTGAGGGGAGTGTTAAAGTCCCCTACTATTATGGTATTATTTAGATGTGTTTCTTTGATTTTGTTATTAATTGGTTTATATAGTTGGCTGCTCCCATGTTGACGGCATAGATATTTAAAATTGTTAGATCTTCTTGTTGGACAGACCGTTTGTGTATGATATAGTGTCCTTCCTCATCTCTTATTATAGTCTTTGGCTTAAAATCTAATTGTTCTGATATAAGGATTGCCACTCCTACTTTCTTTTGTTGTCCATTAGCATGGTAAATTATTTTCCATCCCCTCACTTTAAATCTGGAGGTGTCTTCGGGTTTAAAATGAGTTTCTTGTAGGCAACATTTAGATGGGTTTTGTTTTTTTATCCATTCTGATATCCTGTGTCTTGATTGGGGCATTGAGCCCATTAACATTCAGGGTAACTATTGAGAGATATGAATTTAGTGCCATTGTATTGCCTGTAAGGTGAATGTTCCTGTGTATTGTCTTTGTTCCTTTCTGATCTACTACTTTTAGGCTCTCTCTTTGCTTAGAGGACCCCTTTCAAGATTTCCTGTAGAGCTGGTTTGGTGTTTGCAAATTCTTTCAGTTTTTGTTTGTCCTGGAAGCTTTTAATCTCTCCTTCTATTTTCAATGATAGCCTAGCTGGATATAGTATTCTTGGCTGCATGTTTTTCTCGTTTAGTGCTCTGAAAATATCATGCCAGCTCTTTCTGGCCTGCCAGGTCTCTGTGGATAAGTCAGCTGCCAATCTAATATTTTTACCATTGTATGTTACAGACTTCTTTTCCCGGGCTGCTTTCAGGATTTTCTCTTTGTCACTAAGACTTGTAAATTTTACTATTAGGTGACAGGGTGTGGACCTATTCTTATTGATTTTGCGGGGGGTTCTCTGCACCTCCTAGATTTTGATGCTTGTTCCCTTTGCCATATTGGGGAAATTCTCTCCAATATTTCTCTCCAGTATACCTTCCGCTCCCCTCTCTCTTTCTTCTTCTTCTGGAATCCCAATTATTCTAATGTTGTTTCGTCTTATGGTGTCACTTATCTCTCGAATTCTCCCCTCGTGGTCCAGTAGCTGTTTGTCCCTCTTTTGCTCAGCTTCTTTATTCTCTGTCATTTGGTCTTCTATATCATTAATTCTTTCTTCTGCCTCATTTATCCTAGCAGTGAGAGCCTCCATTTTTTATTGCACCTTATTAATAGCTTTTTAAATTTCAACTTGATTAGATTTTAGTTCTTTTATTTCTCCAGAAATGGCCTTTATATCTCCCTAGAGGGTTTCTCTAATATCTTCCATGCCTTTTTCGAGCCCGGCTAGAACCTTGAGAATTGTTATTCTGAACTCTAGATCTGACATATTACCAATGTCTGTATTGATTAGGTCCCTAGCATTCAGTACTACCTCTTGTTCTTTTTTTGTGGTGAATTTTTCAGCCTTGTCATTTTGTCCCGTTAAGAGTATATGAAGGAGCTCGTAAAATACTAAAAGAGTGGCAACAACCCCAGGAAAATATGCTTTAACTAAGTCAGAAGAGATCCCAAATCATGAGGGGGGAGAAAGGGAATAAAAAGAGGTTCAGAAAGAAAAAAAGAAAAAAAGAAAGAAAAGAAACAATTAAAAAAAGAAAAGGTAAAAACAAAAAGTATAAAAAAGAAAAAAATATATATATATATATTTTAGATAAACTATTTAAAAATGTTTAAGAAGAAAAGGGTAAAAGTTTAAAAAAATTTAGCAGAAGAAGAGAAAAATAATTGAAAAAGAAAAAAAATTAAATTTACTACAAGACTAAAGAACCATGGGGAGAAAGCCATGAGTTCCGTGCTTTGCTTTCTCCTCCTCTGGAATTCCGCTGCTCTCCTTGGTATTGAAACTGCACTCCTTTGTAGGTGAACTTGGTCCTGGCTGGATTTCTTGTTGATCTTCTGGGGGAGGGGCCTGTTGTAGTGATTCTCAAGTGTCTTTGCCCCAGGCGGAATTGCACAGCCCTTACCAGGGGTGGGCTGGGTAATCCCTTCGGGTTTGCTTTCATGAGCTTTTGTTCCCTGAGCGCTTTCTGTAGAGTTCTGGAGGAAGAGAAACAAAATGGCAGCCTCCTGATCTCCAGCACCAAGGAGGTGAAAGCCTGGGGCCCCATTCCTCAGTGCGCCCTCAGAGAACAGTGCCCAATTACTCCTGTCTCTGTGGCCTCCAGCCATGCTCCAAGCTCACCAACCCTGTGACTGGTTCAAGGTAACCCCAAGCTGGCAGCTCACTCCTCAACTCTGTCTCTGTAAGCTCTGTGACACTCAGACACCCCCAATCATTCTGTGACCCTGTGGGACCTGAGGCCATGCTGACCCCAGGTGGTCTTCACCCCGGTTTAGCCTCTGGAGTGATGTCCCTCAGTGGAAAATACTTTTAAAGTCCTGATTTTGTGCTCTGTTGCTCTCCTGCTTGCCAGGAGCCAGTCCCTCCCCCCGGGATCTATCTTCCCATCGCCTTGGATTCACTTCTCTGCCAGTCCTACCTTTCAGAAAGTGGTTGATTTTCTGTTTCTAGAATTGCTCTTCTTCTTCTCTTCGAAATTCCATTGGATTTGTAGGTATTTGCAATCTTTAGATAAGCTATCTAGCTGATCTCCTGCTACCTGAAGTACTCTCTGCCTGCTACTTCTCCGCCATCTTGACTCCTCCCCTCTAAAATGTTTTTTGTAAGAGTATTCTACGTGTTCAAAAAGTTAAGTAGAAACATAAAAGGCTCTTTTTTTGAGATTTTATTTATTTATTTGAGAGAAAGAGAGAGAGAGAGAAAGAGCACGCACAAGCCAGGAGAAGGGGAGAGCGAGTGGGAGAGGGAGGAGCAAACTACCCACTGAGCAGGAGGCCCTATTTGGGACTCCATCCCAGGACCTTGGGATCATGACCTGAGCTGAAGGCAGACACTTAACTGACTGAGTTACCCAGGCACCGTTTTGTTGTTGTTGTTGTTGTTGTTGTTGTTTTTAAAGAGCCAAATCAAACTTCTGGAGATGTTGGAGGGTACTTATTATGTCATTGTGGCACTATAGCTCCTAGAAATTTATACTGGAGAGAATTAACAGCTGATAGGACATTGTGAAAAAAAAAGTATCACTGAACTTGAAGACATAGCATTAACAATAGAAGCTATCAATTATATACACACAGAATAGTGATAATAAAAATAGAGCACTGGTAAGATGTTGGATAATTTCAATTAGCTTAACATACATTTAATCTAAATCCCTGAATGTGAGGAATAGAAACTGGAGAAAGAAAAAAATACTTGAAGGAAGAAATAATGGCTAAACAGATTCAAAATCTGATGAAAATAATAAGCCCCAAATCCAAGAATTTCAAGAAACTCTTTAAGGGGAAAATGGAACATCATAATCTAATTATCCAAAACCATTAATGAAGACAAAAATCTTAAAAACATCCAGAAAAGAAACATGGTTACTTTAGTTACAAAAGAACAAGATAAGGATGATAGCAAATTTCATATTAGAAATAAAACAGATGAAAAGACCATGGACCACTGTCTTTTAACTAGTGAAAGAAAAAAGCCATCAATCTGAAAGTCTATATCTAGCAAAATGTGCTTAAGGAAGACAAAATAAGGATTTTTTCAGACATTTAAAAATTGAAAGAACTCATTACTAGCAAATCCACACTACACAAAATATTAGTCCTCTGAAAGAAGGAAGTGGTTGGTAATTTTTATTTTCAAGTTCAGTGACTCTTTTCTCTCTAATCTACATTCTGCTAATGAGATAATCTATTCTTTTATATCAAATACTATATTTTCCATTTGGTTCCTTAGTTTTCTATTTCTCTGCTAATATGGTCTATCTTTTCATTTATTTCAAGTGTATTTTCTCTTACTTCTTGGAGCACATTTATAATAGCTGCTTTAAAGTTTTCGATCATTCCAACCTCTAGTCATCTCTCTGTTGACATTTGCTGATTGTCTTTTTGTCTTCAGAATGGATCATATTTGTCTGGGTTTTTTTGTTGAATATTGGGATTGGTCTTGAACATTGTAAATATGTGGTGGATAGAATCCTCTGGAGAATGTTCTGTTTTCATTTTAGGCAGTTGTTTAGGGGTCGTGATTTCTACCTTCCTTCTTGTGGCACAAAACTGGGTTCAGTTTTTAAGACTTTGCTTCGTTGGATTGTGAGTGTTCCATGCCCCTAAAACCCAAAGGGATAGACTGATAACTGGATGGGTTGATACCCACAATTAGGGTCTCTCGTTTTCTAGTTCTCTTTCCCTGGGACTCTCTCCTCACTTTCTGGCCTGCAGGAACTCCTTTCCCCATTTCCCCTGGACAGGAAGTTAGGTTTCTATCTGAATTTTGCTTTAGTGCCAACAAACAGCTTTGCATAGTGACTCAAATGGGAGTAAAACAAAATGAATCAAAACAAGAAAGTCCTTTGATGCAGGTGACTTCTTCAAATTTTGCCCTTATTCTATAGTCAGCCTGTTTTTATTTTTCCTCATTCTAAATTAGCTAATTTTACATTTATTTTTCCTAGAGTTTCTGGCTGTATTTAGCAAGAGAGTTGGGTTGGAGGGTGCTTATTATGTCATTGTTGCACTAGAGCTCCTAGAAATTTAGATACCTTGATTGAGACTTTCGTGAATAAAAACCACTGGAAGAGTTAGTTTTCATGGTGTCACCAGAATTATTACAGATAAAGAAAGCACAATTACAGAATGATCACAGGAAATCAAAGGATGCGGAAATATTAGCTCCGTATATATTTTGTGAAAACTTTTACTTAATATAAATTAATAATGTAAAATTGTAAATTGTTTCTATAAAATATACCTGTGACCTTAATATAAAAGAACATGAATTGAATACACACCCATCTGGATATGGCTCAGATGAACCTGAGATAAAATGAGAGTGAGTGTATACCTATCAGATGATAAACATGATAGTTAATAACCTCTAAAATCCAAAGGGAAGAGAGAATAAAACACCTAGTCCATTCAGACATAAGCCAAAAATTGAAAGTCAAAGGGGCTAGTGTTTTGAATTACATTCTATGATTTGCAATTAAGCAGCTGCTCACAAAGGCAGATCTATGTCATTTGCTGAAAGGTGAGTAACAGCTGTATTTTATTTAATCCTGTTGAATCACTCTCTTGGGTAATGCTGATTAGGGGCTAATGCTAATACAGAAAGTGTTATTGAGCATGAGGGCGAGGAGAAAAGTTGTAACTCACATATATGTAGTTAAACAATGTAAAAACCATACAGGAAAGTGATAAACCAAAAGCAATCTGATAAGCAAACAATTTGGTATCATGGGTACATTCATTGCTGAGGAAGGGTACTGGGATAAGGAAGAATACACAGGAAAGATAACTTATTTTTCTTTAAAGTGTACCAGTGTCCATTGTATTGGTATCCTTTGTATCTTGGGTGTATCATTTACATAGTATTTTGTACTATCAACATTTAATAAGAAATGATTAAGAATGAGCTTAAGACATGAGGAGGGCATTTCACAGAAAGTAAATATAAATGAACAATGAATAAAAAGGAAATATTCTTAACCTCACTGGTAACTGGGAAAACACAAAGCAAAATCTGAAAAAATTATTTCAAGTCAATCATAGCCACAAAAATTGAGAAGATGAGTTAGTTATATCTTGAATTTTAAGAATGTAATATAAAATGAAGGCACATCTACTTCAGATGGGAATGCAAATAGATACAAGCTCCTTAGTAGGGAATTACTTAGTATATTTTAAATGTATGTACTTTAGGGGCGCCTGGGTGGCTCAGTGGGTTAAGCCGCTGCCTTCGGCTCAGGTCATGATCTCAGGGTCCTGGGATCGAGTCCCGCATCGGGCCCTCTGCTCAGCGGGGAGCCTGCTTCCTCCTCTCTCTCTCTCTCTGCCTGCCTCTCTGCCTACTTGTGATCTCTCTCTGTCAAATAAATAAATAAAATCTTTTAAAAAAATAAAATAAAATAAAAATAAATGTATGTACTTTAAAAAATAAATAAATAAAAATAAATGTATGTACATTTGATGCAGTGATTTCACTCCTAGGAGTAAAATCTAGATGACATCTTACCCTTATACACCAAAGAGACATGGATAACAATGCTCTTAGTAAAACTATTTCAAGCAAAGAAATAAAATACTTGATATAACCCAAATGTTTGTGACCATTAAAATAGATATTACAATAGCATGTTTATACAATGGAACTCTAAAAAGCAGAAAATATTAATTAATTACATCTATAGATATCACAATTGAAAAATCCTAATATGAGGTTGAAAAAAAGAAGCAAATCATGAAGATTTAAGTATATTATAATTCCACAAATTTAAATTTCAAAAACAAGTAAACTAGACCCTCATATTTTCACTTAGGGAATATAGCCATGGATGTAGAACTCTGAAGAAGACCAAGCGAGTAATTAACACAAATTTCAGAATTATGATTGACTTTGAGTAAAAGGCAAGGAGGTGTGAGCAAGGAGGTTTCAGAGTAGGCCCCCAATGAATTCATTGTTTCATAATGTGGGAATGCATAAAAACTATTATTATTTTTAGACTATACATATAAATCTATAAAACCTTTTACATGTGCATTTCACTTACTTGTCTTAAGAATACACTACTTCTTATATTGACCATAGTGTTTTATACAGTTGCAGAACTATTTTGACATGAGCTGTGATGGGACAAAGAAATATTACTAACAATTTTGTGCATAATAAAATAATTTATCTCATTATTATAGTAGTTTTTTAGTTTGCAAACCAGATTTGCAATTTGATCATCTTTTTTTCTTTTAAAATATTATTTATTTATTTGACAGAGAGGCAGAGAGATCAAGAGGGGGAGCAGCAGAGGGAGAGGGAGAAACAGTCTCTCTGCTCAGCAAGGAGCCTGATGTGGGGTTCATCCCAGGACCCCAGGATCACGGCCTGAATTGAATGCAGACACTCAAGCCACTGAACATGTTTATCATCTGACATAGAGGTATAACAGAGCTAACTCACCATTTTATAAATGGGAAGTCAGGTGATTACAGACTTTAAGTCAGTTTAATATGATTATATAATAGTTACATTAACCCAATGGAATGAGATAGCGCATAAAACCTATCTAGTGTTCTTGTGATAAATACAGCTCGTTCTTAATGTATTAACTTTTTAGTACATTGTTGGATTCAGTTTGCTAATATCTTTTTTAAAGGATTTTGCTTCCATGCTCATGAATAAGATTGGCTAAGTGTGTTAGATTTTTTCCTAGTTTTGTTTATGTTATTGATTTCTGTCTTAATTGCATTGTGGTCAGAAAATATTATCTGAAATTTGCCAAGTTTTGGAAATGTGTAGCCTAACACATGTTCAATTTTTATTATGTTTAATATAAACTTGACAAGAATGCATAATTTCCAGCTTGTTTGGTGCAACATTATATATAAGTGAATTATATAAAGTTTAATTTTTGTGCACTTTCAAATCTTCTGTTGCTTTACTAAATTGGTCTCTGTCTGATGTATATATTACTGAAATGTCTGTGTTACAAATCTTGCCTTATGATGCTGGGATTTTACATTTCACAGTGTAGTCTATAAATTATTATTTCTTTTAGATATGACCATTATTTATCAGTACGTTTGTCTTCTTTTTAAGAAATTTTACTTTTCTCTGTCTAGGGATGGATTTTATTTATGTATCTTCCTTCAGGCTCTTGAATCTGTGGACTGATATTTTACATTAGTAGAAAATTATCAGCCATTTATTTTTCAAAAACTGACTCTTCCCAATTCCCTCATTTATCTTCTGAAATGAAACTGATTATATATATTAGTCTCAACACTTTAATATATTTATCTCTTAATCTTTCATATTTCCCATCTCAATTTTTGCTCTCTGCCTGCAATCTGTATCCTTTCTTTGGATCTATTTTTTTTTAGTTCACTAATTCTGTCTTCAACTTCATCTAATATTCTGGTTAACCTACCCAATAAATTTAAAAATTATGTTTATTATATACATTTAACTTCTAGAAATTCTGAATTATTATTTTTCAAAACTTCTTTTATCTGTTCATGTTTTTGATCTTTCTTTTCAAGTCTTTAATCATATTTTTTTACTTGTGCTGTGGTCCATATCTGAAAAAAAAATCCAAAGTTCTCTGGGTTTAACTTCTGTTGCTACTTGTTACTGGTTTTATTGGCTTTATTGGCTTTATTCCCAGATGTCTATAGCCTGAAAAATTATATGAGTAAAAACTCAATTCTGTGGAGTTATACAGATGTACTCAAGGTAGACAGAAACTTTGGTACCTGCTTCTTTTCTAGCAATATATATCACATACAGAAATAAGTACATATCTTCAATACGTCAGTATTTTAGTTGCTTTAGTTGAGAGAACTTTTTCTCTGTCTTCCAAATTGCAGATTGAAACTGAATGGTGGGTCATGCAATCAATTTAAGGGGTGATAACCAACACTTTGAAAATAGAGTCCAAGAGAATGAATGGAGTGAAATAGTATAGAAAATATCAGGGTACATTACATATAATGGTAGTATTGTTTTATGAAATAAAATTATTTCTCCTCTCTACCTTCTCTTCCTTCCTCTTCCTGCCTCTTTCCACCTTCCCTTGCTCTCTCTCTGTTTTTCCTGTTTAAATGTATGGTGATTTTTATTTTTCGTGTTTATATTTTTATTTTTTTTTCTCTGTGTTGCAATCAATACATTTAAAAACACATTTAAGATATACAATCTGCCTTTGGGTAGTTAGTATATTATAGGACCTTTTTCTGATGTACTTTGTTTGCATCATCTCAGAATATAAGTATTTCTTTAAAACACTATAAAACAATCCACTGTGCTTGAGCAAACTGAACTTCTGTAAGTTCCTATAAAATACCCATAAGGATATTTTCATGGAATTATAAATTTTGTTATTTGGACTCAAATGCATTTTTTTTCCAAATATATGTTTTTGGAAAGGCAATTTCCTTTAGGAGAAGTAACAAAATCACAATAATCACAAAAAGTAATATCTACAGCAATATTTGAGCAAGTATCATGAACATTGATTGTATTACTGAAGTTGTTTTGAAAGACTGCATCAGACTTACAGGCAAAGCAAATGATGAGAATCAGAGGCAAAAAGCCCTGTGTTAAACACTAATTCCATCATCTCTGCAAGGCTTTGCTCCTATTGCTGAGCAGAAACTACCAAAGATTGTGTTGAGGGGGCCTAGGGCTTCCCCCTTTGGAGGGTGTTGTAGTCTCTGTGACTCTGTGCAGTTATAGTGTCTTGTGACAAGGCAGTGTGGGAGGCCTTTCCCTGGAGTGCAACCTATTCTGGGCAGCCACCCACATCCTCATGAATTTTTAAAATCTGGCTCTGGCTCTGCTGGCTGATCTGTGTCCTACTCTGGGAAACAATGCATAATGAATCACAATTTTTACCTCCCTCCCTTCCCTTCCACAAACAAACACAGGATGCCTCTCTGATTTATTTATTTCTAGATTGCATGCCAGCAAGGGAAAGCACTGCAGACTGCATCCTTCAGCAATTCTCTAGGATTTTACAATCACATTTTATTAGTTTTTCCTGACTAAATCCCATGACATTGACCTAGCTGCCTTTCTTAATGGGAAAAGCAGATTTCTAGATATTATAGCTTAATGTTGTGGAAAAAGAAAGACTTAAACTATTTACTTAGGACTCTTGATTTCTGGCTCTGCCAGTAACTACCTGGGGGAGGAAGGGCGATACTGTTCTCCAAAATATGTTTTCATTTTCTTAGCCATAAAATGGGAATAAATCTGCTTTGATTCCCTTAAGGGATGTTGCAAGGATTATGGGAAAATATTTTTGTGAATTTATATATATTTATATATTAGAAAATATACAAAATGAGAAAAATCTAATTAGAAAATCTGTTAGGAAATATGGCACAGTAGTTAGGAGTTAAGAGAGTAAAAAATTCACCTTTTTAAACTTCAGTGTCTTCATCCATAATCCAGAGGTAATAATATTCCTACATATAAGGGTTGCTTTAGGATTAAATGGGTTAGTGTGTTTATGATATTTTTTAAAAATTTTCATATGTATTAGACTTTCCGTAGCTGCTAGTTTTTATTAAAGAAACATACAAACATTCAGCATTATAATTGTTTTGGGACCTCCAGTGGGTTATGAAGATGTAAGCTTCTAGAAGACAGAGATGTTTCTATACAAAGCATAGAACATTTTGACAGTGGGAACATGAAAGTTCCTAAGCTTAAAATAGAATCTTAAGCCTAAAGGATAAAATGTGACCCATATTTCTTTTCACTCCTCAGCAAACTTTTATTTTTGTTCTTCTCTCAGGAAAGCCCTCTATGATTAGTGTTTGATGATCTGTCTGTAGATCTGCCTGCAACCTTGTGACACATTCACTTTAAGATTTCTTTAACAAAGTAGCCTACTAACTTCTGTTATACTTGATAATTCCCTTGAGAAGACTCTTCCTGGGGATATTGTCAGGTAGCATAGTTCCCTCTTTCTCTAAATAAGCTCACTTAACTCAGTGATATAATAATTTTGATGAAAGGAAAAGACACAAATACCGACTTTAATTATGTAGTTTGTGTATATGCACAGTAAAGATTCAGGGTACACTTGGGGTATAAATCCATTTACCTAACCCATAGTACTATAATTTTATTTATTTGCTTTATATGGCACATAAAGTTTTGGGATGAACTAGCTCTAGAGTTTAGGCTTTCTACATTTTCTTCAGGATTTCTTGCTTTGTGATGTAATGAGGAAAGAGGTAGGATGTGACTTTCAGCTCTGTTTCAGTCAAATAATCAATTCTTCCTCCACCTTTTTGTTTCCTAGACTATCTTTGATGCATTTTTTCACCTTGTAAAAGCTACCAGCTATCAGTAAATACCTAGTTATCTCTGTTTCTCCAAGACATATCAATATTACGTTCAATAGAATACTAATCCTCTTGAAACGTAAAATAAAAGATGGTCCTTTCACCAGTGACTGCCATCTTAACATGGTCATTAATTCTGTTTTCTTTCCTCAGCCCCTGTCCTTGATTCGAAATGCTTTTTATCTCCATTTTATCTCTTGTGATCTTGCTTTCTCTTGGTCTCCTTACTCTTTATACTATGGTGTTGGTTAGATTTATTATGAAAACAATGATAAAATGGAATAAGCATGATAACTATGGAAAAAATGATGAACAGTAGAAAGTATTTCCACAATTATAGAATTTCAGAGCTGAATTAATTGCAGAGTGAATGGGTGTAGAAAAGGCACTGCCATTACCTGATGTCTCATTATATAAATAGGAAACACTTATAAAATGTCAGAGCCAAAGAAAACCTTAGAGGTTACTCTGCTCCCTTAATGAATCAAAAATAGACATTGATTTCCTACTGTATGTTGGACAGTGTTCCTTATCTCTGGGATGTAGTAGTGAACAAGACAGAAATTTATAACCCAAATAGAACATATATTTCAAACAATTTTAAAAAATTGAGGGATAATTAACATATACCATGTTAGTTGCAGGTGCATGATGTAATGCTTTGCTCTTTGTGTATATTGCAAATGATCATGACAATAAGTCTAGTTAACATCCAGCACCATCCATGGTTGCATCAATTTTTTTCTTGCTATGAGAACTTTTAAGATCTACTCTCTTAGTAACTTTCAAATATGCAGTTTAGTATTAGCTGTAGTCTGTATGTGGTATCTTACATTCTGTAGTCCATATGCTATACCTTACATCCCCATGAGTTAACTTTATATTTTTTATATACATACATACTATGATAAAGTTTAATTTATATATTAGGCACAGCAAGAGTTTAACAACAATAATAATAAAATAGAACAATTGTAACAATATACCATAATAAGTTATGCTAATGTGGTCTCTCCATATATTTCAAAATAACTTATTGTGCAATGCTCACACTTTCTCTGAAGATGATGTGAGCTGAAAAATTCCCATGTGAGGAGATAAAGTAAGGTGAATTATAAGCATTGTGATGTAATGTTAGGTTATTAATGTCCTTCTGATGTATAGTTGGAAGGAGGAGCATCTGCATTGAGATCTCCATTGACTGAGGGTAACTAAAGCCAAAGAAAGTAAAACCATGGATAAGGAGGTCTACTATAATTCTCATAACCGATGAAGGGAGAGAGCTTTAAAAAGGAAGTAGTTTACCATAATATTCTTTTTAATATTATTAATATTAAATATTAATGATATTAAATATATTATTAAGTATTAATAAATATTAGTATTTTTCATAAATGAAAAAGGGCTGTAAATGGGGCCCCCTAGCATTCAGTCCTATTCTTTTCCCAGCACTATCCTCATTATGAGTGACTCAGATATGACCATAATTTTCTTAGATCTCTCCCCTGTGCTCCCTGGCTCTTACCCTCTGCTGTGCCTCACTGACAGGGAGCACATGTATGTTTAAAATTGCAGAAAATAGGGGTTCCTGGGTGGCTCAGTCAGTGAAGTGCCTGCCTTAACTTCTGGTCATGATCCCAGGGTCAGGGGTTGGAACCCCACATTGAGCTCTGCCCCTCCTCCCCACACCAGCTTGTGTTCTGGCTCTCCTTCAAATAAATAAATAAATTCTTTTTAAAAAAATAAAAAATAAAATTGCAGAAAATAAATGATCTAATTACCAATCTGCTTTGCTCATCTTGGATTTTCAGTAGACTTCACTGTGATATCATTTCTTTTCTTTCCACATTATAGGATATTCACTAAAAATTAGGCAGCATTATTTGGACCTATTTGGACCTATGTACATGAGAAAAAATTTACCCCAGTTCTGGTATGAAACTGTCCCCTTGGGAAAGACACACGTCTTTCAACTGCAATCTGAATGTTATCCACAGTTGAGCCAAAATTGTATAGTGAAAATAATTACCCATTTGACTGACTGAAACCATTCACCATTTTAAAAATATTCTCTTTTACCATCTGATGCTGAGCTCTGTGTTAAATCAGGGGCTTAAACTAAAAAAATATGCGCAGTGTGGGAAATATGGGGCTCCTTTAAAATGTCTCATTAAAAACAATTAAGAGGCTATTAGCTTTTGCACAAGAAAAATAATGCAACTATTAATCTTCATGCTTAAGTACTGACAGGTGGAAAAAAATAAAAACCTACTGAAGGAAGGAAAAAACTCTTTCTTCTGCATTTTCATACATAATCTATGCAGAATAATTGTAAGTGTTTTGTATACATTCCCACAAACATTTTAGAATCCTAGAAGGTAAGAGTAAAACTTAGAAATTTAATTCACTTTAAAACTCACTTAATTTAAAATCATTGATTTCAAACTGCCCATTTCACAAATGAGACAACTAATCTTCAGAAATGAGAGGGTCTTCTTAAGCTCATATAGCAAGTTGGTGTATGTCTGGTTAAGAATCAGTTCTGAGGTTGTTCATAAGGTTTATTTTCCCTGATTTCTCTTTGTTTCCTTAGAAAGTCTACATTCTCTTTGAAATCTGATCTAGAATATCATAGTTTGCTCTTCAGTAAAGGAAGTGATGCTTAGAAATCTTCTAAGGAAATTAATACTATTAAAAGTATAGATATTAGTTATTCCTTTGATAACAAATTTTATCTCATGAGACAAGAAAAACTCCTTTCCTTGAAAAGTAGTGACTAGAACACATAACACTGGCCATCTCTGCAAAACCTATCCTGGTTAGGGAGGGAGGGACCCAGCCCTCTTTTGTGCTACTAATTCTTACAGTCTAGGTTTGCATATGTCTGTGGTATTGCAATGTTGTAGTGAATCATTAGGCATCTCTTTGTGCCTGAGCTTGAATAGGAAATTTCCATTTAAAAATATATTTTCAGGGATGTCTGGGTGGCTTAGTCAGTTAAGCATCTGACCTTTGATTTTGGCTCAGGTCATAATCTCAGGATCATGAGATCAGTCTCTGCCCTAGGAATGGAACCTGCTTAAGATCCTCTTTCTCCCTCTCCCCCTCCCCTGCCTCTCTCTTTCTTACTTTCTCTCTCTCTCAAAAAATGAAAAAGCTCTGTCAAAAAATTAACTGATGTATTAACCATATTAATGGTCACTGCAGAGCAGCTGGATAAAAAGAGCATGAATGCAGACCCAGAAAATTATAATTTTATAATTGCCTTTGGGCATCATGAATTAGAAAGGGAGATGATAAATCAAGTTTGGCTTACAATAGGTGCTTTTGTTTATCTTTTAGTTTTCTTTAATGGAAAACACTTTAAACCCAGATGGGGGGGGAAAATCTACTGATGAAACAGTCACTATTCATTTGTATTATTGCCTACAAGACAATAGTTCATCATACTGCTGGAGAAGAATAACTTTTATACACATTTCAAGATTCTTCTAGGTGTTTTAATAATTAAATTGACATGAGGCAGATTAAAAGGAGAAAATAACCAAAGTTTAATTATTTAATCACAGAGGCCCAATAATAAAATCAAAACCCAAAGAAGTGACCAAAACAGGCTGTATTTATACTATTTAGGCAAAGAGACATAAAGGAATGTCAGGACATAGGACAAAGAGAACTTATGTTCAGGAGCTTCAGTAAGTAAGGAATTCTAAACAGAATTTGGGCTGGAGTAGTAAATTAGTAAAAGTAACAATGTTTGTTTATACAGTTGTCTCAGCTCTGATTCCCCTATCTCTGGGGATAAGGAAGCTCTTAACGTCCTGATACTGAGAGGGTACTTTTCACACAAGAGATTTATTTCCTGTTTTTTTGGAGACATAGTGGTGAGGCGGGGATCAGAATGTTCTTAACACTGGCTGTTTCTTAGGTTAACTTTAATCCAAAATAATCAAAGTATTAAAGTGGTACATTTTAGGGTGGCCCTGTTCTTCATCCCCAACAATATTTAGGTAGTGTTTGCTAACTGTATAAGATTTATTCATATAATAGCTTGTTTGTTTTTTTAAATCTTTTAATAATCCTGTCAAGCAGATAAAGCAGGGATTCTTATTCCCATTATACAGGTAAGGTAAAAAATACAGAGAATAAAAAAGTGACTTGTCATAAGTAAATGAAGAAGTTGAGACTTGACTAGACCTTCTTCTCCTGCTCAAATTACCTCTCTTTGGAGTCCCATAGGATTTGAGGTTTTAAATATAAGTTGCTCAGAATCCCAGTGTGTTAGATCTCTGTTTCCAACTCAGAGGACTTTTCTGGACAAAAGTAGCAAAGTTCAAATGAAAGAATATTGGATGAGGATATCTCCTTTTTTTTATTTTTTAAGATTTTATTTATTTATTTATTTGACAGAAAGAAATCACAAGTAGGCAGAGAGGCAGGCAGAGAGAGAGAGAGAGAGAGGAGGAAGCAGGCTCCCTGCTGAGCAGAGAGCCCGATGCGGGACTCGATCCCAGGACCCTGAGATCATGACCTGAGCCGAAGGCAGTGGCTTAACCACTGAGCCACCCAGGCACCCTGGATGAGGATATCTTGATTCCAGTTCAAATTTAACTTTGGGAAAAATTATCAAACTCTAGGGGTCATTGATCCTTTAAAAGAGTGACATCCTTCAGGAAGTTTCTAGTATCTCTGTCACTAACAGGCTGAGTCTCCTCTCAAAGACTGGCAGAAAACTAACACATTCTTAACCACGTAAAGCACAATAAAGGAATACAACCAAATCCTCACTTTTTTTTTTCCATCCAGAATACATAGAGGTAAACTTTTTTCCATCCAGAATACATAGAGATAAACTTAAAAAAAATTTTTTTAATTTAAATTCAATTAGCCAACATATAGCACATCATAGTACATCATTAGTTTCAGAGGTAGAGTTCGATAATTCATCAGTTGCATATAACACCCAGTGCTCATCCCATCACATGCTGTCTTTAATGCCTATCACCCAATTACTCCACCTCCCTCACTGACCTCCTCTCTAGCAAACTTCAGTTTGTTTCAATAGTTAATTTTCTCTCATAGTTTTTCTCCCTCTCTGAGTATTTCCCATTCATTTTCCCTCCCTTCCCCTATGATCCTCTGCACTGTTTTTTATATTCCACATATGAGTGAAACCATATGGTAATTGTCTTTCTCTGACTGACTTATTTTGCTTGGCATAATAAGTTCCTCCAGTTCCATACACATTGATAAAAATCATAAGTATTCATCCTATCTGATGGCTGAGTTCATATATATATATAATTTCTTTATCTATTCATCTGTTGATGGATATTTCAGCTCTTTCCACTGTTCCACTGTTTGGCTGTTATGGACATGGCTACTATAAACATTGGGGCAGGTGGTCCCTCAGATCAATATATTTGTATCTTTGGAGTAAATACCCAGTAGTGCAATTGCTGGGTTGTAGGATAGCTCTATTGTTAACTTCTTGAGGAAACTCCATACCGTTTTCCAGAGTGGCTGCACTAGCTTACATTCCCACCAACAGTGTAAGAGGGTTCCCCTTTTTCTGCATCCTCACCAACATTTGTTGTTTCCTGACTTGTTAATTTTAGCCATTCTGACTGGTGTGAGGTGGTATCTCATTGTGCCTTTTTTTTAATTTAAGATTTTTATTTATTTATTTGACGGACAGAGATCACAAGTGGGCAGAGAAGCAGGCAGAGAGAGAGGAGAAAGCAGGCATCCCGCTGAGCAGAGAGCCCGATGTGGGGCTTGATCCTGGGACCCTGGGATCATGACTTGAGCCAAAGGCAGAGGCTTTAACCCAGTGAGCCACCCAGGCGCCCCTCATTGTGGCTTTGATTTGTATGTCCCTGATGTAAAGTGACATGAAACATTTGCTCATGTGTCTGTTGGCCATTTGTATGTCTTTTTTGGAGAAATGTCTATTAATGTCTTCTGTCCATTTCTTCACTGAATTGTTTGTTTCTTGGGTGTTGAGCTTGATAAGTTTATTATAGATCTTGGATACTAGCCCTTTTTCTGATATGTCATTTGTAAATATCTTCTCCTATTCCATAGGCTGCCTTTTAGTTTTGTTAACTATTTCCTTTGCTTGCAGAAGCTTTTTATCTTGAAGAAGTCCCAATAGTTTATTTAGACTGGTGGATGCTACTCTCTTTTCTGAAAAGAATATTCTAGGCCTCATGTTAGAAAGTGATCATGATTTCTACCAGAAGCATTAGAACCAGCAAAGCTGAGTGGAGCTTTATAGCCAGAAAGACATTCTATCAGAAGTGTTTATAGGAAGGGGGGCATAATATTTATTTGTTCCATCACTGGTTGGAATACCTTATATTCCACCATTGGTATACCTTGTACATTGATGATCCATACAGAGAGTTTCTGTGTCTTTCTTACATATTGTTAATAATGACAACAGTAATTTGAACCAGTCCTATTTTGCTTCCTCAAATTATGCTGCCATCATTGAAAAAGCTTATGTGATGATGTCTTTTGTGCAAAGGTATGTATGGTAAGTGCTGGATGGCTAGTTTAGGCCAGCATACCCTAAATGCCCCTTTTAATCACTATTTTGAGAATGTAGAGATCCCATCCTTCCTCTATATTACCACCAAGCATTATATGTAAAAGAATGTACTCTTCAACATTTCAAGGTTAGGGGCTATGAGGTGGCCAACCTGGATCATGTGCTTATAAGAGTGTCAGAATGGCAGGACTTGATCTCCTTAGAGTGCAGGTCTTAAAAGAGGAAAAGACTACATACAGTTGCTAGGATAAGTTGCTATGCTATGAAGTCTTGTTGCATGTAGATTCCAGCAGTGGCTGCCTTTTCCAGTTGGCTGCTTCTAGACTCCCTGTCTGTAAGTTGCCTCAATGAATCTACATCTCAATTGCTGTCTGGGTCTTTTCTCATCTTCACTAGATCATCACCCACCCTTGGCTCAGAGTCTGCCAGGGTGCAACTACACAAGGTAAAACTCAGAAGGTAAACTGGAATCCTGGATCACCCAAGAGGGAACATGATCAGATATAGATGTTAAGGGGTATATAAATACGTATATGTATACATACAGACACACTGAGCATGTCTTCTCAACTACCCATAAAGGCTATTTGTTAGAAGGAAGGGCAGGATGTATCAATAAAGTGTAATTATTAACATTTCTGCATACAATTCATTGTTTTGTTTTTTAATCAGATTTATATGCTCTGGTAAGGTGATACACTATAATTATTCTATTGGTTTAAGGCTAATTGTTTGGGTTTTTGAAAGCTGTTTGTGCTAAGAGAGTCCATTCAAGATGATAATACCAACTAAAACGATCAAACCATTAAATTGAAAAGAAATCAATATTAATATCCTCTACTCTTTAGTGGCAGATAAACAGTGGTCAAAATGTTGGCCACATTGATCATTCATTAAGTTTTAGGAAACTGTGCATTTATTCAGTAGACATTACCTGTGGAATTAAATATGAAAGATATTTGTTATGTATTATAGTTGATGCGCCAAAGAAGAAAATCTTCTTGCTGTACAAGTAATTAGAAATTTAGACTTATTGTTCCCCTACCCTTACCCAGCCCCAACTGTAAGGGTCAAGCAGAATGTGATTCACAATGAAACAAGGACAATTCCTATTTGGTTTTCTGGGCAGTCATCCAAGCAATCTCACTTCACTGCAGCTTTGAAGTATGACAAAGAAATAGCTGCCCCAGGTGGTGTAGCAGCAAGATGCCTTCACACTGTAGGAGAATCTCATCAAGAGGAATCAGCTTGGTGAGAAATATTACTGAAGTGATTTGGAGTGACCGTGTTTCATAAGGGAATTGCTAAATAGAACTCAAGAGATTACCTAGGTTGATAGTTGTGATGAAGAGAGAGTCTTTCTTCTGATAAAATCTCCTCATCTTTCTCTTAGCTCTCCACTGCCATGCTTGTGATTTAGAAATTCAATGTAGTTTATTGTACTATGTGTTAGTTAAACAAAATAGTATACTAGATCAGAGTAGATATTCTCTTGTATCAGCAAATTTTGCAAAATAGATAAAGATACTGCTTTCTTTTTTTGTCTTGATATTTTAGTCATCAAAGTGGAAATACTACAGTTTTTTTTTTTTAAGATTTTATTTATTTATTTGACAGAGATCACAAGCAGGCAGAGAGAGAGGAGGAAGCAGGCTCCCTGCTGAGCAGAGAGCCCGATGCGGGCCTCGATCCCAGGACCCTGAGATCATGACCTGAGCCGAAGGCAGCAGCTTAACCCACTGAGCCACCCAGGCGCCCAATACTACAGTTTTTAATTTAGACTTCTATTAAAGAGAGGGATGGTAAAATCAAGTCTATTTTTGTAAAGTTTAAAAGGAAAGAATGCATTGTATATGCACATGAAATATTTTATGTGTAACAAAATTCTTACAATCACCTCAACCAAGTGTATCATTCTTATGTCAAAAGTTTTTGAATTGTTAAAGACCTACAAAAGGGAAATTTAATGAATTTTATTAAAAATGTTTTGTTGGTAGTATGATAAGTAAATATAATAATGACTTAATGTTTCTAAAGCAGATTTATTACTGCTTTATTACTGCTAATTATTCTCCAATTGTGGAGAAGAATGCCATTGATATGAGATGTATAGAATGGAATATGAATGTTAACATGATGCAAAATGAGAATTTACAGAGATCTGTATCCTTCTGACTTTATGAAATATAGTTCAAAAAGTGGAGGGTTATAGCATCATGAGAAAGTCCAGCCTCATTTCAATCAGGGACTCTTAATATTATTATTTCTGTGACTGAAAGAAGAGCTTATTTTATTCCATATAAATTAATATTCTATATCTAAAAAATAAAATAAAATAATAAATTAATATTCTATATCTAAAGGTAGAAACTCCCACATTGGGACTTACTAAAAGAATTCTAATGATTTTAATATTATTATTAAGGAAGTTATATATCTTACCTACTTAAATGGAAGCTGCTTATGGATGGAAATGATCAATCTGTGCCTCTTTCCTTGAATATTACTGGAGACATGATTCACACATAGCCTGAGACCAAAATATCCCCTTCTCCAAAAATTTACTCAAGAAACATTTTAGGGGTGCTGAGGTGGCTGAGTCACTTGAGTGTCCAACTCTTGATTTTAGCTCAGGTCATGATCTCAGGGTGATGGGATGGAGCTCTGCATCAGGATCCACACTTAGTGCAGAGTGGGCTTTGGATTCTCTCTTTCTCTCCTCTCTCTCAAATATTAATAAATAAATAAATATCTAGTAAACAGATAAATAAGAAATCATAAAATGTTAAAAAAATAAAAAGAAACATTTTAGACATCTATACCCTCCCACCATTCCTAAAATTCTATAATGAGGGACCCTATTATTTTTGACTTAAGCATCTCTACTCACCGGAATTACTGAGTGGATAAGTTCTAATTATTAAATGAGATTGATTTAAAATATCAGATTTTACATCTATTCTTTGTTTTGGTAGATAGTTTCTTGGTAATATAATCAATTGATTTTACAAACTGGCATTTTGAATACAATGATTTTAAAAGGAGGTTGATATATGAGTTAAAGTCTAGTTACTGCATTGATAGCTGCCAGTTCCACCTGATATCTTCATTAGCTATGATTCAAGATGTTATAACTAAACAGATGAATATAGAGAAAAGCTCACTGCTCTCTCAGGTGCTTTTCTTCTGTGAGGTCATCATGGATCAGAGTTTTATCTTTAGTTTTGGAAGTATAAGCAGTTGGTTTATAGGCTCCTTCAACTTTTGGAGAAAACTACTTGAAAGTAAGAGAAACCATATGCATGTGGTAAAATTAATTTTCTAATGATTGAAAGATCTTTTTGCTTTGGTATTTAAGATTTTGTATTCAAGATCCATGGAAAATAAGAATAGTCATCATAATATTAGTTTTTTGAATGTGGATTAGAGTATTTGGATGGTGATGGCTTGAAGATTGCCCTTGGTCTGACAGATTGAGAAGAATGAAACCGAGCAAAGTACGAAGTATGTAGATGCTTTTTTTAAAAAATATTTTATTTATATATTTGACAGAGAGAAATCACAAGTAGGCAGAGAGGCAGGCAGAGAGAGAGAGAGAGAGGAAAGCAGGCTCTCTGCTGAGAGTCCCTATGCGGGACTCGATCCCAGGACCCTGGGATCATGACCTGAGCCGAAGGCAGCGGCTTAACCCACTGAGCCACCCAGGCACCCCAAGTGTAGATGCTTTTTTTAAGTGCACGCAGTTTATTACATGCATTTCTAAATATAATTTTGTGTTTTGCTTTTGTTAAAAAATGATTTGGCAGAGCTTACTCTATGTCATGTAAAATCAGGTGAAATTTTAAGTACCTTGTACTAGTGTCTAGAGTTATTGAAACCACTTGACAACTATAAATAAATAAAATCCATTTCCAGTATGTATGTGTATGTAAGGAAATATGTATGTGAACACACACACACACACACACACATGCACACACAAATACATACCTGCATTTGTCAAAACCACAGTGAAATACTCCAATCTAGTTCATTGGGGAGGTATAATGTTCACCTTGCTTGCCTGTTTGACCCTAGCTCATAATATGGGATCAGGGATTAGACTGAAATTCAGCTTCCAAGAACATCTAATTCCCTTTTGCTGAATAATTCAACCCCAGGTTCAGTTATTTGTTTTTTCAAATGTTTAAAGATCAAGCTGGTACACCTGATATAGGATCTATGAAAAAATTCTACAGTCAAAAAGAATGACATGCATATAATACTAAAGTTAGAACAAGAACATTTATTTGTAGATTTATATTAGGAAACAAATCAATTTAACAGAGCTTCTGGTATTTGCTCTCAATCTAATTCAATAAAACATAGAAACTACAAAATAAGTTTAAAGATGAGATAAAACAACAATTTGAGACAACAGACTGAGATGAAAAGGCAGCTGGCTTAGAGGCAGAAATAATGAGAGAAACACATGAGATAAGAAACTGTGTGAAGAAACTGAAATTGCTATTATAAAGGTGGTTAGTAACCCTGGTTTGAAGATGTCATCTGGCTAGAATAACCTAATATATTTTGCTCAAGTTATTTTTCTAAAAAAGTCATAAAGAAATGCCTTTCATAATATTGAAAACAAAGATTGATAGAAAGCTAAACAGAGACAAAATAATTAAGAGATGCTTTTACTGAGATTAAAAAAGTGCTACATAGATTTCTGCTCCAACCTGCCTCAGGACCTTTGCATTTGTTTCTTCTTCTGCTTAATATATTCATCTACTCACTTTTAGCAACTCAGTGGGTTGACTCCCATTGGTTCTTCATATCTCCCTATAAATGTAACATCCTCAGAGAAGACTTTGCTGAAGACTATATTAGGTCAGATTCCTTTTTATATTTTCCCTTGACAATACCCTAGCCCACCAGAAAAAACTGATCTATCTACTCTTAACTGATCTATCTACAGAATCTGGAAAAGAGGCTGGTACAAAGAAGGTGTTCAGTCAATGCTTACTGACTAAATGTATTAATTATTAAATGTCATTCATCAGAATCTGTTATACTTTTTATGTGTTTTTTAGTTTCTATTTCTTTATTTGATCAGTAAAGCTGGAGACATGTGGTCTGGGTCTATTTTGGTCTCCTCTACCTCTTGGCACAAAGCAGAAGCATTAGCATATCTTACACAATTAAATATTTGTGGAATATTTATTGGGTATTGAACGAGCACTGTGGGCAGAGGCAAATATATGAAAAGCGCCAGTAGAACTGACCACTAGGAATTATAGGTATTCAAGAGTAATAGATAGTTATGTTGTGAAGAAAAGAGGAAGAGAGTACTGCCAAAGAGCAGACATATCCTGCATCAAGACCTAATGGAAAACTTGGGGGTATACATTTTAATCTATTCTCCACCTGAGGTCTGTAGATGGCACTTAACAGTAACATCAATAGAGAATGAGATGAAAGCAATCCACTATCCTCTGTTAACAAATCCAAGTTTATGGAGATGCCATGTTGTCTGTAGATAAAGATTGTATGGCAGGGCCAACTGAAAATTTCTACAGAAAAGAGAAAATAATATTGAGAGGTACAGAATTCCTTTGAAAATAGTTTATGAGAGAGTAGAAATTTTTTAGATTATTTGAACTCCTCAGAATAATGCACAAAGATATGGAACTCCATGGATTAGAAGCAGAGTCATAAAGAAGAGCTTGAGATAAAAAGTCAACCAAATGCTATACAGAATGGAAATGGGTAAGAAGAAAAATATTTTTTTAAGAGTTTATTTATTCAACAGAGAAAGAGAGAGAGAGAGAGATCACAAGTAGGCAGAGAGGCAAGCGAGCCAGGGTCAAGGGGTGGTGGTGAAGTAGGCTCCCTGCTGCGCAGAAAGCCGAGTGTGGGGCTCGATCCCAGGACACTGATATCTGGGATCATGACCTGAGCCAAAGGCAGAGGCTTAACCCACTGAGCCACCCAGACAGAAAAATAATTTAAATAAATTAAAGTGCCATGGCAGAAATAAATCATCACTGGACATAATAAAAATCAGAACTTATTCTGAGGACATACATATCAGTAACATGAGATAAAAATTTGAGAATATCTTCTAAAATATTCTTTTTTTATTCCAGCTTTAGATTTTATTTATTTATTTATTTATTTTTTAATATAATTTTTTATTTTTTATAAACATATATTTTTATCCCCAGGGGTACAGGTCTGTGAATCACCAGGTTTACACACTTCACAGCACTCACCAAAACACATACCCTCCCCAATGTCCATAATAACACCCCCTTCTCCCAAACCCCCTCCTCCCAACAACACTCAGTTTGTTTTGTGAGATTAAGAGTCACTAATGGTTTGTCTCCCTCCCAATCCCATCTTCTTTCATTTATTCTTCTCGTACCCACTTAAGCCCCCATGTTGCATCACCACTTCCTCATATCAGGGAGATCATATGATAGTTGTCTTTCTCCGTTTGACTTATTTCGCTAAGCATGATACGCTCTAGTTCCATCCATGTTGTCGCAAATGGCAAGATTTCATTTCTTTTGATGGCTGCATAGTATTCCATTGTGTATATATACCACATCTTCTTGATCCATTCATCTGTTGATGGACATCTAGGTTCTTTCCATAGTTTGGCTATTGTGGACATTGCTGCTATAAACATTCGAGTACACGTGCCCCTTTGGATCACTACGTTTGTATCTTTAGGGTAAATGCCCAATGGTGCAATTGCTGGGTCATAGGGCAGTTCTATTTTCAACATTTTGAGGAACCTCCATGCTGTTTTCCAGAGAGGTTGCACCAGCTTGCATTCCCACCAACAGTGTAGGAGGGTTCCCCTTTCTCCGCATCCTCGCCAGCATCTGTCATTTCCTGACTTGTTGATTTTAGCCATTCTGACTGGTGTGAGGTGATATCTCATTGTGGTTTTGATTTGTATTTCCCTGATGCCGAGTGATATGGAGCACTTTTTCATGTGTCTGTTGGCCATCTGGATGTCTTCTTTGCAGAAATGTCTGTTCATGTCCTCTGCCCATTTCTTGATTGGATTATTTGTTCTTTGGGTGTTGAGTTTGCTAAGTTCTTTATAGATTCTGGACACTAGTCCTTTATCTGATATGTCGTTTGCAAATATCTTCTCCCATTCTGTCAGTTGTCTTTTGATTTTGTTAACTGTTTCCTTTGCTTTGCAAAAGCTTTTGATCTTGATGAAATCCCAATAGTTCATTTTTGCCCTTGCTTCCCTTGCCTTTGGCGTTGTTCCTAGGAAGATGTTGCTGTGGCTGAGGTCGAAGAGGTTGCTGCCTGTGTTCTCCTCAAGGATTTTGATGGATTCCTTTTGTACATTGAGGTCCTTCATCCATTTTGAGTCTATTTTTGTGTGTGGTGTAAGGAAATGGTCCAATTTCATTTTTCTTCATGTGGCTGTCCAATTTTCCCAGCACCATTTATTGAAGAGGCTGTCTTTTTTCCATTGGACATTCTTTCCTGCTTTCTCGAAGATTAGTTGACCATAGAGTTGAGAGTCTATTTCTGGGCTCTCTATTCTGTTCCATTGATCTATGGGTCTGTTTTTGTGCCAGTACCATGCTGTCTTGATGATGACAGCTTTGTAATAGAGCTTGAAGTCCGGGATTGTGATGCCACCAACGTTGGCTTTCTTTTTCAATATCCCTTTGGCTATTCGAGGTCTTTTCTGGTTCCATATAAATTTTAGAATTATTTGTTCCATTTCTTTGAAAAAGATGGATGGTACTTTGATAGGAATTGCATTAAATGTGTAGATTGCTTTAGGTAGCATAGACATTTTCACAATATTTATTCTTCCAATCCAGGAGCATGGAACATTTTTCCATTTCTTTGTGTCTTCCTCAATTTCTTTCATGAGTACTTTATAGTTTTCTGAGTATAGATTCTGTGTTTCTTTGGTTAGGTTTATTCCTAGGTATCTTATGGTTTTAGGTGCAATAGTAAATGGGATTGACTCCTTAATTTCCCTTTCTTCTGTCTTGCTGTTGGTGTAGAGAAATGCAACTGATTTCTGTGCATTGATTTTATATCCTGACACTTTACTGAATTCCTGTATAAGTTCTAGCAGTTTTGGAGTGGAGTCTTTTGGGTTTTCCACATATAGTATCATATCATCTGCGAAGAGTGATAATTTGACTTCTTCTTTGCCGATTTGGATGCCTTTAATTTGCTTTTGTTGTCTGATTGCTGAGGCTAGGACCTCTAGTACTATGTTGAATAGCAGTGGTGATAATGGACATCCCTGCCGTGTTCCTGACCTTAGTGGAAAAGCTTTCAGTTTTTCTCCATTGAGAATGATATTTGCGGTGGGTTTTTCATAGATGGCTTTGATGATATTGAGGTATGTGCCCTCTATCCCTACACTTTGAAGAGTTTTGATCAGGAAGGGATGCTGTACTTTGTCAAATGCTTTTTCAGCATCTATTGAGAGTATCATATGGTTCTTGTTCTTACTTTTATTGATGTGTTGTATCACATTGACTGATTTGCGGATGTTGAACCAACCTTGCAGCCCTGGAATAAATCCCACTTGGTCATGGTGAATAATCTTTTTAATGTACTGTTGAATTCTATTGGCTAGTATTTTGTTGAGTATTTTCGCATCTGTGTTCATCAGGGATATTGGTCTATAGCTCTCTTTTTTGGTGGGATCCTTGTCTGGTTTGGGGATCAAGGTGATGCTGGCCTCATAAAATGAGTTTGGAAGGGTCAACCGGGAAATTAAAGAAGAATTGAAAAATATCATGGAAACAAATGATAATGAAAATACAACGGTTCAAAATCTGTGGGACACAACAAAGGCAGTCCTGTTGTCCACAACAAAAGCGGTACAAGCCTTTCTCAAGAAACAAGAAAGGTCTCAGGTATACAATCTAACCCTACACCTTAAGGAGCTGGAGAAAGAACAAGAAAGAAACCCTAAGCCTAGCAGGAGAAGAGAAATCATAAAGATCAGAGCAGAAATCAATGAAATAGAAACCAAAAAAACAATAGAACAAATCAACGAAAGTAGGAGCTGGTTCTTTGAAAGAATTAATAAAATTGATAAACCCCTGGCCAGACTTATCAAAAAGAAAAGAGAAAGGACCCAAATAAATAAAATCATGAATGAAAGAGGAGAGATCACAACTAACACCAAAGAGATACAAACTATTATAAGAACATACTATGAGCAACTCTACGGCAATAAATTTGACAATCTGGAAGAAATGGATGCATTCCTAGAAACATATAAACTACCACAACTGAACCAGGAAGAAATAGAAAGCCTGGACAGACCCATAACCAGTAAGGAGATTGAAACAGTCATTAAAAATCTCCAAACAAACAAAAGCCCAGGGCCAGACGGCTTTCCGGGGGAATTCTACCAAACATTTAAAGAAGAACTAATTCCTATTCTCCTAAAACTGTTCCAAAAAATAGAAATGGAAGGAAATCTTCTAAAATATTCTATAAAGATAAAAAGAACATCAAAATTATGAGAAAGAAGATGATATTTGGGGAGATTTTACAATGTAATACTATCATTTGGGGCACTTTAAAATGAAAGACTAGAATAAATGGATCAGAAGCAATAGCGGAAGAACATTTCTTTGACAAAAGACATGACAATGCAAATAAAAAAAGAACATCATATCTTCACAGTTAGACAACGGGGAATATATTAGCACCAAGGCATCTTCAGGCAAAACATTTTAACTACACTGATAATTAAAAATGGGTAAAGCATGAAAAATATAGTGCATACTTTGATTTTTAACAATACTGAATACTAAGAGAAAATATCCATTTTGAGGGAAATTATTGTCATTCAAGACTTTTACATGATGCCTAGACATATCTTTCTGTATGAAGAAAACAGAAGACTCAAAAATTTATTAGCTCAGAAAACACGCCACCTGCATTTCCTTCTTCAAAACAACAACAACAAAACTCTAAGCCAAAGATCCTGGAATTGAGCCCCCATCAAGCTCCACACTTAGCAGGAAGTCAACTTGTTCTTCTGCCTCTACTTTTGCCCCTCCTACCACTTGTGTTCTTTCTCTCTCAAATAGGTAAATATCTTTAAAAATATCTTGAAGAAAAAGGCAAAGAGAGAAGTAATTCCCATGTATCAGAGACCCCTACACAGTTATTGTGATATGCACTTTCTTATACATCACTTGATTCACAATGACAACCAGTTCAACATTAGTCTCAATATTTAAAAAATGGAGACAGTGGGGCCTGGACAATTTAATTCCTGGGTTTACATGACAAACCTGGAATGAATGGGAAATTCAAAAACAGCTCTCTTTCTAGATCATGATTTTTGAATTTCACTATGCTTCCTGGCAGAATATGTTTAGTAGCCAGATAATATTCCAAGCCAATTCTGACTGACTAAAGAGTTCATCATACAGAAGTTCTCCACCAATGAGAAATGACTTTTCTCATTCCTTATTTCTTATTTGGATGGTTAAGAAAATGTTAGTTCATGAGAATGAGAACTCCTGGAATAAGTGTCATCCCTTGTTCATGTGTTTTGTCACAGTGATCCTGTCATACAGTAGCTTATCACAAATTTTCTGTTGAATGCACTATTTATACTGATTACATTTTAATAATAAAAAAATCATAAGGCTTTTTATAACATATAAAGGAAAGAAAAGCAATACCTCTCCTAAATTTAGCATGTAGATATATCTAGTGTTATTATTTTGGGGGTATTTTCTTCTAGTTTGAAATGTGTATGTTTTTAATTATTATGTTATAACATCAAAATTAAGCATAGTTATTTATTTATTTTTATTATTTATTTTTTAAATTTCTTTTCAGTGTTCCAGAATTCATTGTTTATGCACCACACCCAATGTTCCATGCAATACGTGCCCTCCACAATACCCACCACCAGAATCACCCAACCTCGACCCCACTCCCCTCCAAAACCCTCAGTTAATTCTGCAGAGTCCACAGTCTCTCATGGTTCATCTCCCCCTCCAATTTTCCTCAACTCCCTTCTCCTCTCCATCTCCCAATGTCCTCTGTGTTATTTCTTCTGCTCCACAAATAAGCAAAACCATATGGTAATTGATTCTCTCTGTTTCATTTCTTTCACTCAGCATAATCTCCTCCAGTCCCTTCCATGTTAGTACAAAAGTTGGGTATCCATCCTTTTTGATGGAGGCTTAATACTCCATAGTATATATTGACCACATCTTCTTTATCCATTCATCCACTGAAGTATATCTTGATTATCACCACAGCTTGGCAATTATGGCCATTGCTGCTATGAACATTGGGGTACAGATGGGCCTTCTTTTCACTACGTCTATATTTTGGGGTAAATACCCAATAGTGCAATTGCAGGGTCATAGGGAAGCTCTATATTTCATTTATTAAGAAGCCTCCACACTGTTTTTCAAAGTGGTTGCCCCAACTTGCATTCCCACCAACAGTGTAAGAGGGCTCCCCTTTCTCTACATCCTCTCCAACACATGTTGTTTATTGTCTTGTTGATTTTGGCCATTCTAACTGGTATAAGATGGTATCTCAATGTGGTTTTGATTTGAATCTTTCTGATGGCTAGTGATGATTAACATTTTTTCATGTGTCTGTTAGCCATTTGTATGTCTTCATTGGAGAAGTGTCTGTTCATGTCTTCAGCCCATGATTATCTGTTTTGTGTGTGTTGAGTATGAGGAGTTCTTTATAGATCTTGGATATTAGCCCGTTGTCTGTACTGTCATTTGCAAATATCTTCTCCCATTCTGTCAGTTGCCGCTTTGTTTTGTTGACTGTTTCTTTTGATGTGCAGAAGCTTTAGATCTTGATGAAGTCCCAAAAGTTCATTTTGCTTTTGTTTCCTTTGCCTTTGGAGACATTTCTTCAAAGAAGTTGCTGTGGCCAATGTCGAAGAGGTTACTCCTGTGTTCTCCTCTAGGATTCTGATGGATTCCTGCCTCACGCTGAGGTCCTTTATCCATTTCGAGTTTACCTTTATATATGGTGTAAAAGAATGGTCAAGTTTCATTCTTCTATACATAGCTGTCCAATTTTCCCAGCACCATTTATTGAAGAGAGTGTCTTTTTTCCTCTGTTTTTTTTTTTCCTGCTTTGTCGAAAGACCACACCAAAAAGGGAAATTTCCGACCAATATCCCTGATGAATATGGATGCTAAGATTCTCAACAAGATCTTAGCTAATAGGATCCAGTAGTAAATTAAAAAGGTTATCCACCATGACCAGGTGGGATTTATTCCTGTGTTGCAAGTGTGGTTCAACAATTCGCAAATCAATCAATGTAATAGAACAAATCAATAAGAGAAGAGAGAAAAACTACATCATCCTCTCAATTGATGCAGAAAAAGCATTTGACAAGATACAGCAGCTGTTCCTGATTAAAACCCTTCAAAGTATAGGGATAGAGGGAACATTCCTCAACTTCATAAAATCTATGAAAAACTCACAGCAAATATCATCCTCAATGGGGAAAAGCTGTCAGGCTTCCCTTTCAGATCAGGAATGTGACAAGGATGCCCCTCTCACCACTCTTGTTCAACATATTATTAGAAGACCTAACAACAGCAATCAGACAACATAGAGAAATAAAAGGTATTAAAATTGGCAGTGAGGAAGTCAAACTCTCTCTCTTCTCAGATGACATGATACTTTATATGAAAAACCCAAAAGACTCCACCCCCAAAGTACTAGAACTCATACAGCCATTCAGTAATGTGGCAGGATACAAAATCAATGTACAGAAATCAGTTGCTTTCTTATACACTAACAATGAAAATATAGAAAGGGAAATTAGAGAATTGATTCCATTTACTATAGCACTAAGAACCATAAGACACCTGTGAATAAACCTAACCAAAGAGGTAAACGATCTGTATTTGAGGAACTACAGAATACTCATGGAAGAAACTGAAGAAGACACACAAATATAGAAGAGATTCCATGCTCATGGATCAGAAGAATAAACATTGTTAAAATGTCTATATTGCCTAGAGCAATCTACAATTTCAATGCCATTCCAATCAAAATTCCATGGGCATTTTTCAAAAAGCTGGAGCAAACAATCCTAAAATTTGTATGGAACCCAGAAGAGACCTGGAATTACTAAGGAAATGGTGAAAAAAAACAAAAACAAAACAAACAAACAAAAAAACAGAACTGGGGGCATCACGTTGCCTGATTTTAAGCTTTACTACAAATCTGTGATCACCAAGACAACATGGTACTGGCACAAAAACAGACATATATACCAGTGGAACAGAGTAGAGAGCCCAGATATGTACCTTCAACCTTCAACTAATCTAAGCATAGTTATTAAAAACAAACAAACAAAAATGCAAACTTATGATAATGTACTCTGAATTACTGATGGAGCAAATTTTAAGAGTGATACAGGGACATTTATGATATAAACTCTAATTATGATGGTGAGCATAAATTCAAGGTTAGGATAACTATAGGAATGAAATTTATAATACAATTAAACACATTATTTTAACAAATTTTTAAAATCAAATGAGGGTAAAGAACAAATGACCACTGTCATCAACAAATTTCTGAAATGAAGAAGAGCTTAAAAACAAACTCATGCATACTGGATTCCAGTGAGATTCTCTATTATGCAGCCTATGCATGTATAATGCCAAAAATTATTTGTTAATCATTGTCCCATGTGTTTTTTCATATATGAACTCATTTTATAAGAAAGATTATTTGGGTAATATTTTTAGAGAAGTGTAATCAAACTTTTACCAGAAATAAATAGGATGTGTACTTTCCAAAGACTAGAAGAAATAAGGACAAAGAGAAAAACCACAAAGGAAATAGCAAGAATGTCTAAACAAATAGGAAGAAGAGAATATGGTGGTTTAAATGAAATGTAAATATTTCACAATATAAATGAAAATGAAATTAATCTTAAAATCAAGGAATCTTGAACTGGCTTAAATTTATTTGTGGCTTACATGAGTCATACCAAAATGAAAGTTTTAGGAATATGAAATGTAAAAATTGGACATTATTATCTCAAACCAAGCAATGTGCATGCAAGGGAAAATGATACTAATACTAAAAAGAAGGATTCATAGCAAAAGCTCTCATGACAAAGGTAGTCATCTCATATTTATAAAAAATATAATTAGCAATGAAGATTTATCCAAGAAACCTACACTTCACTGTTCAACAAAAACAAATGTATTTTTCAATACAAGATGAGAGTCCAGGAACCACATTTATGGTTTCTCCACACTTACTCTAGGATTTCTTGGAACTGTGAGTAATCCAGACTGTGACTGACTTCCTGAGAGTCTTCAACCTTGTCTGCCAATGAGAAACTTGCTATGTTAATTATGTTGGCAACTGGCTAGACCTTTAAGTCCACCACACTAAAACTGGTTTTCCTTCTGTGCTATAATCTCATCACCATAATATTCAAGCTTCTTTTCCTTTGACTCAAAGTCTCACTACTTTCTTAATATTCCAAATATTATCACAGTATCCTCTGCCCCTTGTGTTTTTGGTAACCAACTCTGCTACTTCTTGCCCTTCACTGAAATAGTTTCTCTTCTAAGAACACTATTTCCACTGCATCTGTCTTAAACAGATGGTGTGCATTTCTCTCACACCCCATTCCAACCAGGGTAAGGAAGTGGTATCTGCATGTTCCTACAAGCACAGTGGTATTTCTAGGCCATTGCTATTTTACTCATTTAAAAACACTGTTCCTTTGAGACATGACCTTCAAATCGTCTATCTTCTACCTGTTTTTATTATTACCACCTAGTCACTGCTACATTTGACCAAGTCACTAGATTGTCTTTCAGTTTACATTCCGGTGCTGATCACTTCAACCATTTGTTTGTCAAATCTTCAACTCCATGTTCATCCATTGTTTTTACCTGTAACACATTCACTCCAGATCCATCCATATGTCATCTTCTTACTTGTTATATTCTAAATTGGATTAAAACATTCACAGGCACTAAAGTTAAAATACTTCCCCTCATACTCTACCATATTCAATTCAAAATAAACACAATTTTAAGTTCATAAAATAAATGTAAAGCATCTAGAAAATTTCTGATTTTCCCCCCAAAACTACTTTCATGATTTTTTTCAAAATATGTACTAAGTGCGCATGTTGGGTAATTTCATTCTGTTTAGATAAAGACTTGTGGATAATATGGAGAAAATCACACCATCTTCAAATGTGTGCCTATTACAGTTACATTGTTGTATAATAAATTATGATAGTTCAGCATCCTAATACCATTATTTTATTATATTCATAAAATCTGTAGGTCAGGCATTCAGACAAGGCACAAGCGGAATGGCTTATCTCCACCTTTTAATACCTAGGACCTCAGCAGGAAAAGAATCAAAGGTGTTATTTTATTGTTAGGCTCTGACAACATAAGGAGACACTTTCATATAATGTGTCTGGTGATTAACACTAGATGTTGACTAGGACCTAGCTAGTGTTTTTGGGCAAAGAATCTATAAATGCTTTTTATTTATTTATTTATTTATTTATTTATTTATTTATTTATTTTCATGTAGTCTGGGCTTCATCATAGCATGGAAACCTCCAAGAAGTTGAACCTGTTCCATAGTAGATCAATACTTCAAAAGTGAGTGCCCTAGCCAACAAAGCAGATTTATGTTATTTGCTCTGGTCTAACCTTGGAAGTCACACTGTATCATCTGCCAAATTCTATTAATTACAGATGAATCATAAGTTTGTCCACATCAAGTAAAGAGGCAAAAGTTACCTCTATTTCTCTCTCTCTCTTTTTTTTATTTTCAGCATAACAGTATTCCTGGTTTTTGCACCACACCCAGTGCTCCATGCAATCCGTGCTCTCTCTAATACCCACCACCTGGTTCCCCCAACCTCCCACTCCCAACCCCTGCTGCTTCAAACCCCTCAGATTGTTTTTCAGAGTCCATAGTCTCTCATGGTTCACCTCCCCTTCCAATTTCCCCCAATTCCCTTCTCCTCTCTAACTCCCCTTGTCCTCCATGCTATTTGTTATGCTCCACAAATAAGTGAAACCATATGATAATTGACTCTCTCTGCTTGACTTATTTCACTCAGCATAATCTCTTAATGGGAAAATTTGCACAATTCAAAAGCAAACAAATCATTTTAACACCATTCTAAATATGTGATCTTCTTTTTCAGATGAAAATTTTTTTAGAAAAATTTTTTAGATTTTTTAGAAAAATTTTTTAGAAAAAAAAAGAAAATTTCTTTTTTAGATGTAACAATGCTCTAGAATCATGCTATATAGTTAACTCTCCCTTCTATTATTCAGATGACTGATTTAAAAATTTCCCCTTGTTTTAAAACTCCTATATCACTTTCAGTAGTCAGAATACCAAGATGACTCCCCAGTGATCTAAACATTTGTGTAATTGATCCCTTTGAATGTGGATAGGACCTGTAACTTGCTTCTAACCAATAGGATATAGCCAAGTTTAAGGTCTTTTCCAAATGCAACTAAAGTCCCTAATCAGTTGTTTTTACATTAATCAAAGGGAAATTTTCCTGGGTGAGCCTGACCTAATCAGGTGAGCTCATTAAAAGAGAGTCTAGATACCAGAGAGATTTTCTTGATTGCTTTGAGAAGTAAGTATCCATAAGTTCTACAGAAGTAATGAGATGAATTTTCTAACCATTTGAATGATCCTGGAAGTAAAATCTTCCCCAGGAAAGCCTTTAGATGAGAACATAGCCTGGCTAACTCCTTGATTTCCACCTACTAAGATCTTGGTAGAGGGCCCACCTAAGCTATGCCCATATTCCCAAACCATAGAAACTTTGAGATAATAAGTGTATATTGTTTTAAACTGCTAAACTTGTGGTAATTTGTTATAGAGCAGTAGAAAATTAATGTGTTGTCATAACTGACTCTCAGACAATACTATTCCTTTCTACTTTCTCCATAAAATAGAAGCCACTCAGTAGAACTCACTTATCTCTGACTACATCATATTTGAAATATACTTTTCTACCATAGCAGAACTTTATTTCTTTCCTTTTATGCAGATGGAAATGCTTCTTTTCCTCATTTGGTTAATTCCCTGTATTTATAAGTAGAACTTATAAAACTCTTATTCCCTGAGCATAATAAAATAATATTATAAGTTATAAGAAAACATTAATCAAAACAGCAAAAAGTTTATCATCTTGGGATTCACAAAATTCTCAGTAATATGAGAATTTAATTGATTTCCCCATGTGAAACAATAAAAAGTGAAATATATAATTTTGGAATATCTGTTTCTAGCTATGAGAGAGTAGTTTGTAGCAAACCAACATGCATACGAAGATCAACTAGGAAAACAACATCAGCAACAATTGTGTGAACACATTAGTGAGTTTCAGAGGCATCCAGGTCTTAAATGGTCATGGATCTTTAAGAAGCGAATTTCACTAATGTGATTCCAATATCTCCTTGTCACTGGTTAAGTCTAAAACTGTAGGTAATGACAACCTATGCAATCAGAGAGAAAGGACCTGTTAAGAGACTGAAGAGGCAGCAGAGAGCTCTGTGATCTTATTAGACTCGAGACAGATACTGGCAGCTAGTATTTAAAACATGAATTTGGAGACCAAGGAAGTATGTCAAAATGAGCCTAAAAGTCTGAGCTATATTTTTCTTTGAAGCTTTTGTCACTTCTTAAACTGTACTAGCCAATAGGATGTAAAGCCATGAAGAAATAGACAAGTCAGAATAGTTTTTGTAAGTCTTTAGAGTGTTAAGGGAACAAATAATATTTGGAGTTCTGGCCTTACAGTAGTTGAGGATCATGGTAAAAAAAATCCCACCCATACACTATCACTGTTCCTGGGAGACTATACATCAGAAATGGCTGATAAACCCAAGGTATTCACAATCATAAAAACTAGAAATGATACCCCAATCTAATAAATGATGTCATTGAAGAGAGATGCCCTGTTCTACTAATCTGCTAGAGTACAAGGGAAATCTCCATGGAGGAAATCTATGCAATTTATCATCATATTGTCTGGAATTCATTAAAAGGTCACCAGGTGTATCAACGAAATAGACCAAAAGTAATAAAAATGGACCATAGAAACAGAAGTTATCAGATAACTATTTTAGTTTACCAGATAATTAAAAAGATAAAACTATTTTAGTTTTATCAAATAACTAACTGTAGAAGTTATCAGATAACTATTTTAGAATAGCTGTGATTAATATGTTCAAGAAAACAGGTGGTAATATAGAAAATTTGCCAGAAAACCAAAAGTTCTTAAAAGAAACAAATGGAAATTACAAACCTAAAAATGTATTTCAATACATATGTAGAAAGTAATAATTCAATAGTAGGACATTAATTTTTTTTAAGATTTCATCCATTTATTTGACAGAGAGAGATCACAAGTAGGCAGAGAGACAGGCAAAGAGAGAGGGGGAAGCAGGCTCCCTGCTGAGTGGAAAGCTCAATGTGGGGCTCAATCCCAGGACCTTGAGACCATGACCCAAGCCAAAGGCAGAGGCTTGACCCATTGAGTCACCCAGGTGCCCCAATAGTAGGACATTCTCAACAGGAAGATTGTTAATTTAGACAAGTACTGTTCAAAATAGGGGACACTAGACATATGTGCCTGTTTAGGACTTGGAGAATGGTTAGTTAGTCCAAACTGAGATGTGCTATAACAGTAAAGTACACATTGGATTTCAAAGACCAAGCACACACACCAAAAAAAAAAAAAAATAAATAAATAAATAAATAAAACATCCTATTGTTACATTGTTAAATATTAAAATGAAACTGTTTTAGTTTAAATATGTTACCAAGATTAATTTCAGCTCTTTCTTTTTTACTTTTTAAAAGGTAGTTAATAAGGAATTTAAAATTACATATGGGATTTGAATTAATTTCTTTGGAAAATACTTAGAGCTAGAGTTATAGGAAATAGAGTTATAGAAAGTAACTAGATTGATGGATACAGAGAGAAAAGAGTAGAAAAACATGAAATATAAGCATGAAAAAAGCATAAAATATATATAAGACATAAAATAAATGTCAAAATGCATGTAATTGGAAATCCCAGAAGGGGAGGAGAGAGACAGTGGTGCAGACACAATAACTGAATAGATAATGACTGAAAATTTTTCAAAATTGGTGAAAAATTAATAGAATCAAGAGTTATGATAAACTTCTTATTAGAAATAAAGAGAAATGAAAAGATATATAGGGATGTTTCATAATGATAGAAGATTAAATCCACAAGACAGATAAAATAATTTTAAATATTATGTACCTAAAAAGATAGCTTCATAAAATGGACAAAATAAAGTATAAATAGACAAACCAACAACCAGTGGAAGATTGTAAGACCTTTATTAATGGCAGACAAAATATTGTAAGAATATGGACATAATGAAAAAGGCAATGAAAAATGCTAGTATCTCCTCAAGTTCAAAATGATTTCTGCTGAATAAACTCCAATTCAGCTTTTCCAGAGTTTCTTCAAAAATTTCCATATAGGTACAAAAAAGAAGAAACTAACATAATTTCCACAAATCAGATACATGATGACAACTTCATGGCAGAATTAACACAAAATATAAAGCAGTCAGAGCTTGAAATTCCTACCAGAACTTCAATACATGGTCTAAGTCAACAGCTTATTCAAACTGAAACCTGACAAATTGTATGAATGTATGATACCTTTTTGAAGGTTAGAATAGAGCCAATAATATCACACAAAACCAAGAGTCTATTTTTCCTTTTACCACTATGAAGCTATTCTGTTAGGGGCTAGGGCTCACTCTGGCATTTTACATTGAAGGGGAAAAAAAAAAAAAAAGGATTCTGTAAGACAAATATGTAATGCTCTTCCTTGCCTCTTCCCTCTTCCCTGTGTATATATACTTTACAAGTCTATTTGAACTACTTGTGTTTGTCCCAAGGTAGTATATCTTTAAGGCTGAAATTTAGGGTCTCAGATACACCAAGAAGAGCATAGGCTTTTACAAGAATTTCTCAGCCCTACACGAGGTGCCTATTTGACTTTTAAGCATGCCTGCCTCAAAAACAGGAAGGTTACTCCCAGAAAATTGATATATTATACATTGATCATTCTGTTTATATATTTGGTCTAAGACTAACTTTAGAAATATTTTATTTTTAATACATTATGGTTTATAATTTTATAATATTTTCCCATTTTTATATACTTTTCTTTTTCACTTGCTCTGAATACTTATATTGTTTTGGCTGAGTTAATTTTAATGTTCTTCAAAATTATTTCTCTTGCCTCTTGGTCTGCAAAGACTCTTGAGTTTCCTTACACAAGGATCACAAGGGAATTGCTTCTGTTTTTTCATTGCTTAGCATATGGTCTGGCAGTAGTGAATATTGAGGAGCTGTTTGTTGCATAAATTATATGTTATGATGATTGTAACATAATCCATTGTTTATTAGTGCTGCATAAAAGTTTTGGTCAGTCTGTGAGTTGTTGATATTAAGATTGAACATCGTTTTTTCTATTTTATTCTATTATTATTTCTATAGGTTTTCTATTGATAATATTTATTTTTCATTCATAGGCTTTTTAAGAATGCATATTTATGTCAGGAGAAAAGACCCACAAATTTCAAAACATTGGTTAATATCAAAGCAGTTGGCTTTTTAGACAATTATCTTAGTAAGCGTATTGTCATATTCTAGACTCTCTTTAAGGAAAACATCATTTAATTTATTGTAGAATCCAAGAGAATCTTTGCATATACCAACAGATGTTTAAGTGCTGATGAAAAAAAAAAAAACTCTGGGAATATTTTTAGATGTAATTAACACAGCACATGCTATAACTAATTTGTACCTTTAAAAATTGCTTGCAGCAGTTTTCTTCTTCATAAATAAAATTTGACCTTGAATAACACAATTTTTGTGAGGTGGTATAAAAACTTATGAATTAGGGGCAGATTTAGGGTTTTTATACACATTTTTCCTGTTTTTATTTTCTTTGCTGTACAAAAATGCTACTTTCAGAAATTAAGAAGGCACATCATCAGAAGAACAATTTAGAGTCAAGGAAAGTAGGTAATTAATCAAATAATTAATTTTAATTCAATTAATTATTACTTTTATCCAAAGTAAACATTAACATTCTCATTGATGCTCTAGTATTTAAAATTTAATTTCTTACATAAATATAGATTATTGTTGTTATTCTAGTTTATCATCTATAATTAAATATAATTGCTGTCTTACTGTACTAGAAGGGTATTGTAGGAACTAAAAGTCAGTATAGTCTATTGTGTTGTCCCAGATATCTAAATGTCACTCATTTTATGTGTTCTAGTTAAAAGAAATTCATAAAATAAAATGCAAAGCAAATTAATTCCCTAAGCAGCTGACGATGGGTGGTTTAAATATGCATTAATTCCTCCATTGAACAAGTGTTTACTGCGTTCCTGTCATGTGCCAAACACTATTCTAGACACTGTAGGTATAAGGCTAGTAAGGCAAAATCTCTAATCTTGAGGTTCCAATATAAAGAGGAAAGGAGAAATAAAAAGATGATTGTACTATAAGGAAAGTGTAATGATAGAGACATGCACAGAGTGTTATGGAAGCACAGAGATAAAATATCTAATCAAAACTTGGTGACCATGGCTAAGAAGGGAATTTTGGAGAAGATAATGCTTAAAAAGTCTTAAACAATCAGTAAAAGATTATGAACTGGAGAAGAAAGATGTTCCAGGAAGGAGAATAGTATGAGCAGTGGCAGACAGCCAAAAAGCAATAGACTTTGTGCAAAGTATAGTTTATAACACACGTGCTGGAGGCTATTTCTCAGTGCAGAGAGAAACTAGTAATGAGGTTAGCAATAAGCAGGGCCAGATCAAGAAAAATCTGCAAAGTAAATTAAGGTCAACAATATGAATTTGTAGTTAATTTGGAACCATAATCAGTGGGAGAGTCAGGTGGCAAATTTTAGATGACAGAAAGAATTCTGGAGGAGTATAGAGAATGGTTTTGAAATGAACAAGCCTGGAAGCCATCAGAACCTTGGCAGGGATCATGTGAAAGGTACTAACAGTATGATAGGAACAGAGAGGAGGAAAAATATTTGAGAAATACATAGCTAGTGAAATTAGAATTGAATGATTGTTTGGAAAGGGAGATGACAAGGGTGAGTTCAGATTGACGTTTATGAGACTGGATAAGTGATTGTGCTGAATTGTCTGCTTTACATCAAATGTAATACATGAAAAACTAGCAATGTACTGTATGGTGACTAACGGAAAAAAAAAATATATATATGACATGACACTTAAACCCAAAAAACAAATGTAATATATTAATTAGAAATTGGTGTCATTAACCATGTTAAAAACAGTCTTGCTAATTCCATGAATTAGGAAAATTACCATAAGAGCAATTTAAATTTAGGATACTTTCAGATCTTTTAAGAGAGTTAATGTTCAGAAATTATTACCATTATCAAATTTAAACATCACAGTCTTATCTAAAGCTCTAGTATATCAAAAATGCTTTTTTAAAAGTTAGGGTATCATAGGCAACACCGTATTAGTCTTAGGTGTATAAGGTAAGGATTCAATATTTGTACATGTTACAAAATGATCACCAAAATAAATCTAGTTAATACTTGTCAGCATTATTTTTTTCTTGTGATGAACACTTTTAAGATCTACTCTTTTAGCAAGTTTCAAATACGCAATATAGTATTATTAAAAACTGCATTTTGAGGCACCTGGGTGGCTTAGTTGGTTGAGCATCTGCCTTCAGCTCAGGTCATGATCCCAGAGTCCTGGGATTAAGCCCCGAATCGGGCTTCGTGCTCTGTGGGAAGCCTGCTTCTCCTTTTCCCACTCCCCCGCTTGTATTCCCTCTCTTCCTGTCTCTGTCAAATAAATAAATAAAATCTTAAAAAAAAAAAAAAAAAACCTGCATTTTAATTTTGTCTACAAATGCAGGCTGTTGCTATCATATGCCCTTAAGTATAACTGTCAGGCTTCTGCTTGAGATCTGTCAATGTGAAGTTAGTAAATGATTAATAATTATTTAAAAGTTCATACTTTTCAGGATTCTTATTAGTTAAAGACCATTAATAGAGTTTGAGTACATTATATGTGTTAGACACTGCACTATGTGGAAAAGAGGCAGAGAAGAAACACACAATTCTTTATCACTGGGTTGTTTTACCTGAAGGACGGATTTTGACTTTCTTTTACATTAAAAAATACCTTTGATAGGATGCTATGATTTTAGCCCCTCACAGAAAATTCTACATTTTGATCCACTAGTAACCATAAAGTGCAAATTTACCCTCAGAAAAAATATGCCAGTTCTCAGTTATCATTCTGAGTTGTATTGAATGTTTTATTTCTTTTTGTATTTGTAGACAGTGAACAACTTTTGAATCATCTATGTGACTCCATATGTAAAAAAATTCACTATTAGAAAGCAGATTAAGACTGATTTTTGCATTTTCTTTATATACAATTTCTCATTCTCTCAATATGTTTTTGTGGAACAACTCAAAACTAAAAAGGTACAGAATTAGCTAAACTCTGGACACTTTCTATTCAAAATAAGATTGTGGTTTAACTTTTGAAAAAGACATCTTTACAGAAGAGCATGGTTTTGGGGGGGAATATCTAATTGTTGAGATATGCACTTTTCATATTCTAGTTGATCCTAATAATTCATCAATTAAGGATATATCCTCAAGATATTTCATTTACAGATGTCTCTGAAGTACAGAGGGATTGTGGAAATTTTGGATAAAAATCTTTAATCAATGAGTTAAAAATTACCCAAATGCATTTAATTAATCTGGTTTATGAGTAAGGGTTAATTTAATTGCTATTGTTTTATTGGGGAGGAATCTAAGATTTGAAGGCATTTTTTAAGTAATATTTTTTTTAGGGCCAGACAGCTAGATAAAAGAAGATAAACACTTGAAACTATGGGTCTTTTTTCACAAGTCATTTGTATTAAGGTATAAATTAAATCTTTAAATTCACCCTTTTTTAAGTAAATGTTCAGTTCAAAAAGTTTGAGAAGCATAAACAATCACCACCATCATAATCAACATATAGAATATTTAGAATATATAAAAATAAATATAAATGCACAAAATATTTACATCACTCCATAGATCTGTTTTGCCACTTTTTTTTTTTTTTAGATTTTATTTATTTATTTGACAGACAGAGATCACAAGCAGGCAGAGAGGCAGAGAGGCAGAGAGAGAGAGAGAGGAGGAAGTAGACTCCCTGCTGAGCAGAGAGCCCGATGAGGGGCTTGATCCCAGGACCCTGGGATTATGACCTGAGCCAAAGGCAGAGGCTTTAACCCACTGAGCCACCCAGGCACCCCTTTTGATCTTATTTCTTACATAGAGACATAATTTTGCCTTCTTCAACATGCTATATAAATGAAATCACACGTTATATAGACTTTTGTGGTAACTTCTTTCATTCAGCATAATTATTTTGATACGAATAGATTACATATATCAATTGTTGAATCCTTTTAAAATGATGAGTAGTATTGCCTTGTAAGGATAAATCAAAATTTGTTTATCCATTAACCAGTTGGTGGACATTTAGGTTTGGAGATTTTTTATTTTGTTTTTGTTTTTTGCAGTTTTTTGCCTCTTATGAATAAAACTGATATAAATGTTGTATTGAATACTTTGTGTAGACATATGTTCTCCTATCTCATGTATACATACTGAGGAGTGGGTTTGTTACATTTTAGGATTTAACTTTATGAAAACTTGCCAAACTATTTTCTAAATTGGCTTTTATAAGTTCCATTCCTATTAGCGTGTATGAAATGGCCAACTGCTCTACCTATTTGTTAACACGTTGTATTGTCTTTTCTTTTCCATTTAGTCATTCTATTAGGTTTTGTTTTAATTTAATTTGCATTTTCCTGGTGCCAAATGATGTTGAGCATCTCTTCAAATAAGCTTCTTTGTTCTATATAGTTAGTAGTCTGTGTCTTGGTTTTCCTGTCTTTTTTCTTCCCCCATAATTTGTTTTTTTCCTAAATTCCTCATATGAATGAAATCATACAGTACTTTGACAGTCTTTCTCTGACTGTCTTTTTTTTTTTTTTTTTTTTTAAGATTTTATTTATTTATTTGACAGAGAGAGATCACAAGTAGGCAGAGAGGCAGGCAGAGAGAGAGGAGGAAGCAGGCTCCCTGCCGAGCAGAGAGCCCGATGCGGGACTCGATCTCAGGACCCTGAGATCATGACCTGAGCTGAAGGCAGCGGCCTAACCCACTGAGCCACCCAGGCGCCCAAGACTGTCTTAACTATAGAGAACAAACTGATGGTTACCAGAGGAGAGGTGGGTGGGAGGGTGGGTTGAGGAGGTGATGGGGATTAAGGAGGCACTTGTGATGAGCCCTGTGTGTGGTATGTGAATGTTGAATCATTGTACTGTACACCTGAAACTAATGTTACATTGTATGTTAACTAACTGCAATTTAAATACAAATTTAAAACAAACAAAACAAATCCCCCAAGGGGAAAAAAAACAAATAACCTTGTTTGTCTCCTGTGCCTATCTTTTTCAGATCCTTATCTGTGACACATTTGTTTATTGAGTAATTCATTTGGTCCTAAGGGTCTTTTTGAAGATATGTATACAAGTTTTTTGTTTTTTTTTTTTTAAGACATGTCTTTGCAAATACTTTCCTCCAATTTGGCTTGTATTTACATTTTCATATGTCTTTTAAAGAGCAAATTATCTTAATTTTGATGAAGCCCAGTATATCTATTTCTTCTACGATTAGTGCTTTTTATGTCCTAAGAAATTTTGTCTGATCTTAAGTCATATTTTCTCCTGTTTTCTTCTAGGAGTTGTTGTTTTTTTAAAATTTTACTTATATTTTAGACCTGTAATCTATTTCAAGTTGTTTTTTAATATAGTAAGAGAAATGGTTTAAGAATATTTCACTATATTGGATACACTGTCCAAGTGTTCCAGTATCTTTTATTGGAAAGTATTCTTTTTCCATTGACTTGCTTTGGCAATTCTCTAAAACATATGTAAGGGTCTGTTTTTATGCTTTCTATTCTGTTTCATTGATATATATTTTTATAGTAATAACACATTCTCTTGAAAACTACCTGGCGTTGAGCAATATAAGTTTTCCCATTTCAATATTATTTTGCCTACTTAGGATCACTAGCATTTTCATATAAGTTTTGGAATAAATGTGTCAGTTCCTACAAAAAAGAAAACCAGTGAGGATTATGATTTGAATTATTTTGAATCTATAGATCAATTTGGAAAGAATTTAAATTTCAAAGTAAAGAGCCTTCTGATCTTTGATCATGGTATATCTTTAAATTATTTTATATCTTTTTAAAATTTCTCTGATTGATGTTTTGTAGTTTTCAGTATACAAATATTGCCCATATTTTCTTGTATTTATTCTTAAGTATTTATGGTTTGATGCTCTTGTAAGTTGTATTTTAAATTTTAATCTAATTTTAAGTGTTAGTAATTAGAAAGACAACTGAATGGAATATATTAATTTTTATTTTGTTAACTGCTAAACTCACTGGATCCAATAGCTTTTTCCTTTTTCTTTTTTGTAGATCTCAGAGTTTTAATCATACCATACAATAAATGAAAATTTAGATTTTGTCTTACTAATCTCTGTTTTGTTTTGCTTTGTTTTCCCCTTGTTTTATTGTGCTGGCCATGACCTTTCAGTGATACCTAATGGCAGTGATGAGAAGATACATTCTTTCATTTTTCCCAATCTTAGGGAAAAAACACATAGTTTTTCATCATTAAATATATTAGTTGCAGAATTTTTAATAGATCTTTTTGGTAAGATTTTATTTATTTATTTGACAGAGAGAAGAGATAACAACTAGGCCAAGAGGTAAACAGAGAGGCAGGGGGAAGAAGGCTCCCTGCTGAGCAGAGAGCCCGATGTGGGGCTCCATCCCAGGACCCTGAGATCATGACCTGGGCCGAAAGCAGAGGCTTAACCCAATGAGTCACCCAGGTGCCCCTCAATATTCTTTATCATGGAGAAATTTCCCTTTCATTTTTAGCCTCCATAGAGTTTTTATCAGAAATGAATAGTGTATAACAATAAATGCCTTTTCTGCATTTATTAAGGTGATCATATAGGTTTTCTCTTTTTAGTCAGTTAATATGGTGAATTTCATTGATTTTTTTTTAATGCCTTGCTTTCTTAAATAACAGTATTTGTTCATCAGGAATTATCCTTTTTATATTTCCTTTTGATTTACAAATATCTTATTATAGGTTATTGTTACATGTTTCTTAGGGATATCTGAGTGCAGTTTACTTTTTCTTACTGTTTCAGGCTGGTTTTGGAATCAGGGTAATGTTGGCATCATAAAAATAATTGGAAAATGTTCCTTCCTCTTCTATTTTTAGGAAGAAAATTGTGTGGAGTTGGTGTTATTTCTTTTGTGTTTCCAAATATTTGGATGTTTTCCAGATGCCTTTCTGTTATTGATGTTTGGTTTAATTAAATTCTAGTAAAAGAAGGTGGTTTATATTATTTCAATTATTTAAAATTTTTTACAGTTTGTTTTTATGACACAGGATATCTGTCTTCTCTCTTTGTCAGTATTCCATGTACACTTATAGATAGGTGGCATGTCTTTTAAATGTCAATTAGGTCAAATTTCTTGATAAGGTTTTTGAGATTATTGATAAACTAGAAGATAGTCTGTCTATTTTTTCCATCAAATATTAAGAAAGGAATATTGAATTGAATTGAATATTGAATTGAATATTGAATATTTAATTATAATTACAATTTTGTCTACTTTTCATTTGTATCAGTGTTTGTTTTTATGTTCCTGAAATTCTGTAGTTGGATAAATACAAAAGGATTATAATGTCTTCTTGATGACATTGGCTTCTTTATCATGTTATATTCCAGATAATATTACTACCTTGATATTTCTATTGTCACATTGGCTTTTTAAAATTTATATCTCAATTGTATATATTTTCTAACCCTTTCCCTTATAGCCTATTTTTTTCCTTATACACTGTTTATGTCTTAATAATTAAAGTAACAGGTTTCTTGGAGCCAGTACAGATTTAGATCATGCTTTTTTTTTTTTTTTTTAATACCATCTGACAATCTCTGTCTTCTAATTGGAGTGTTTGTGTGATTTACATTGAGTATTATTATTTAAACCATTGGATTTAAATTCACCATCTTGCTAATTATTTGTTCTTCATACTTTTTAATACTCTCCTCCTATCTTCTGTTAGTTATTACTTATATGATTTAATTTTATCTCTACAATTGACTTATCATGTTTTTTTTATTTGTTTTAGTGGTTGCTCTAAGATTTATAATATATTTACCTAACATATCATACTCTGAATTCAATAGTCATTATATTGTTTTTTTGTATAGCATAAGGACTTTAAAGGAAACACTGTTTCATTTCTCCCATCCTTTGTGTGACTCCTGTTATAGCTTGTTTTGTGTATAGTTGGTCTATATATACATATTATAAAGCTGATGGTATATTTTAACAACTTTTACCTTAGAGGCAGATATCTCTTAAAAAAGTAGAATAATTTTTACTATTTTTGGTGTTCTCCCTTTGCGTAGATCAAAATTTCTATTGCTATTATACTTCTGAATAAAGAACTTCCTTTAACAATTCCTATTGTTAAGAATGCTAGTAATGAATAATCACATTTTTTACTTGCCGTAAAGTTTCTTGATTTTGTCATTTTTCAAAAAAGATTTTTCTTGTGTAGAGATTTTTTTTTTCTTTCAGTACTTTAAAAGTATTGAACTATTGTCTTCTGGATTTCATAGCTCTTGTGAAATGTCTTTTATAGTTATTCATTGTTCCATATGTAAGTTTTTTCTTCTCTGGCTCCCTTTAAATTTTTCTCTCCACCTTTGGATTTCAGTAACTTAGCTATGATGCATTTGCTTTTTTCTTTATTTTTTAATGTTGTCTGATTATAATTATCTCAGCTTCTTAAATGTGTATTTTATTACATTTCAGTAATTTCAGAAAATTCCTACTGTTAACTGTTCAAATATTCCTTCAGTCGATTTCTTCTTTTTGCAGAAGTCCACTTACATTGTTTTAGGTTGTTTGATAATTTCCTATGTCTCCTGATGATCCAATTATTCCTACTCAATTTTCTTTTTGTTTTTTTATTATGGATAGTTAATATTTTCATTGTGGATAGTAGAGTTCACTAATTCTGTCTTCAGGAAAACATATTTCTGATATCATGGTTTTCCTATCTGGCTTTTCCATTTAGCTGTATTTTATAGTTGCTCTACCTCTGCTGAAATTCCCTGTCTGCTTATATTTTAGACTGTTATAGAAGTCTTTATGTAATAGCTCAGTTCAAACATGTAGTTCATTTCTGAGTCAGAATTTGTTGATTGTATTATCAATTAACAATGAATTTTTTTCCCTCTTTTTGCCTTTCAGAATGTCACATGATTAGTGATTGAATGCCAGACAGTATATAGTGAAAAATCATTGAAATTACAAAGAATAATATTTATGCCAGAAATGGACACACCTCTTCTTTCAGGATAGAATGGAAGGTTTAGTAAATCTAGTCAATAGTTGAGTAAGGTTTGAGTTTGTCCAGTTTCCACAGGCTTTGAATTCCTCTTGTGGAGATTTGCTATTTCTTTTTGGTTAGGTGGGACTTGGAGTGTTGACACATTTTTCTGTGTTCTTGTACCATCTTCAGATTTCAGAAGTCTCTGCTTCTCTGACTCAATGCTTTCCATGCTTTTGCCCCTCCTCCAGTGGTAGACTGTTGTGGATTATTAATTAGTGATAAGCCTACGGTGGAAACAGTGAGTGTTCTCAGTTCTCTTGGCCCAACCTCACTCTAAAATAGGGCCTGTACACCTGGATTTTAGAGTTAGGACCTCTCAGTGCTTCTATCCCTACATACCCATAGCATCTAAACATTGCCTTATATCTGTGGCTGGAGAGTTTCCTTTCTTCCCCTCAATAGTGGCAGACTTCTGTTTTGTGCTAGTGTATTATCCTGGTATCAATAGTTTGTTGCTTATACACATCTCCTCAGAAGTCATAAAACCTTTGCCTAATTCCTGGAGGTACACAGGAAGATTCCTACCCCTCAACAGATTTTGTTTTTACTTTTCCATTAGAAGCAATAGATCTTTCCCTTGTACTCGAGGAAAGTATGTTCAGTGTTCCTTCTCTATGTTTTAAATTTGTTTTGTTTTTAAAATTTATATGTAGGTGTGTTTTGTGCCTATTTTCCAGTATAGCCAAATATGTCTGTATGTCTATGACATTGACAGAGCTTTCTACAATCTCCTGACACCACCTCTGATATTTTTTCTGACCACCTGGTAGATGCTTATTGAAGAGAGCTTTGTTTCTAGGACTCTGCACCAAGCTTTTATGAACACTCTAAAGTTAAGGGGCTTTCTTCTTATCTGCTTCTGTTATATCAGTTACTGCCACAGATAAAAATGTCCCAGGCCCCATGTCTGCTTAGGACCTTATAACTCTTTAGAATTCAGTTTATTTGGGTTGACTTGGTTGACTTGTAATCTATGACAGAGCTAAAAAAATTATAAATTGTTGGATTATTTGGATTTTTCTCATTGTTAGACTGGTAAGGACATTATCTTGCAGCTTTCTATATCCTAAGTATAAGTAGAATCTGAACTCATGAGTCTTGCAAGCAATTTTTTATTTGAGCTTTATTCATCTGTTGGGAAATATTTTCTATGCCTGTCTATATCTATTCAGCTGATATTTAGGAAAATATAAAGCAAAGAAGATAGTATGTTGTAATACATCATTTTCCTTAATCCTATAAAAAGCAAACAAACTGAACCAAAACAAACAAACAAACAAACAAACAGTGTATTTTGTTAACTCCATGTACAAAAGAGAAGTTTGGATAACATTATAAAACATTCTGTTACAATCCTAAAATTCTGATAATAAATCCAAGCAAATTCATTTTAAAGTTTTGAGTTCCACAGAACAATGGCCTGACTTAAGGAAATAGCCTGCCTTGTCTATTAAATAAATTTGTCTAATAGCTTATATAAATTCTAAGGTTGAGAATACTAATTTGAAGCTTACTAGGGTTTGCTCTTATTAGTTTTGATCTTTGTAAGATTTAGATCCCAGTGTTCTTTCTTAGTTCAGTCCCCACCCACAAGACAGATGAAGTTAAGTACTTTTAAACAATCTAGATGCATAACCTTATCAGTAAAGGGAAAATAAAGCACCTGTTGGTAGTTGTTTCCCCACCCACTAATTATGTACAATTAATTCAGAGAGAGTAGAAATACAACAGGCTTATAAAATGTCTTTAAATAGGGTTCTTGTTTCAATTTCAGAAACCTGCATAATTTTAAATAAATGAACATCTGTTAAATGCTCAGTAGTTCAGAGAATTTGAGGAGGCAGGACCTTTGCACTTTTGTATAAATAGAAGACATGGCATATTTGGGACCAGTACAAATGGGTTATGGTAGAACTACTCTGCTGACTAGTTATGTGATGTGATTTTGGATGACTTCTTTTTTCATTTCCTAATTCATATTTTCTCATCTATATGGACTGAAGATAGCAATATCTTTCTTCTGGAATTGTTGTGAGCATTAACTTAAATAGTTTATGGAAAGCCTTGATAATGCCTGTGACATAGTAGTTGGTGTTGAATCTGAATCCTTCTCTGTTCTTACTATTTTTTTGTTACAGCATTATTCCAATTTTTGGCTTTATCATAACCAATATGTACATGTCTTAGTCCCCAGTAGGACTTCATATCTCAAAAGCAGACTGGGAAGTCATTTCTGCATCCACAGTAGCTTTAGTGCAATCTTAATATAAAACAAAACAAAACAGACCAGAACATTTGCTGTTGACATGATTTGAATCACTATTCTGACTGCTTTGAGTGTGTTTGGGACTGGCAAATTAGGCAGTGAATATAAAAGTACTGTGTAATCTCTAAAACACAAGACAGGGAAGGTTTAGTGATGATGATGGAGACCCTGTCTCTGCTTTCTAGGAGATTGCTTTAATGGGAGGAGGGATTAGATAAATTAATCAAAGAATAGGTCACATAAAACACAGGGCAACTAAGTTTTAGGTTGATTCATATCCTTCATGAAATAGCTAAAGAAATCCTTTCTAGAGTTTAGGAAATAACTAAGAGGGGACTTTGCAGGAGCATTTGGGGAGAAATTGGAGATGAATCTTTATCAAGCCACAAGGGAAATGTATACTTATCTGGCCATTCCTCGTGCTTGCTTTAACAATTTTACATTTCCCTTCTCTTAAACATTTGTTTCCTCGTAATTCTACCTGAGACTTCCTTTATTTTGTCATTTCATGCTTTTAGACTGATACTCATCTATTGCTATGATTTCAGTTATTTAAATTCCAAGTTATTAGCAAGATAAATCTTTCTCTTGAATACCTGCCCTCTATATCCAAAACCCAAAAACTCTTGGTGAGAGCTTCACACCAAAGTCTCAACAGATACTTCAGACAACTTAAATTCAGTAAGTCTCAAACTGACCAAATTATCTTTCTCTCCACCCAACTTTCTATCTAATAATCTATATTTCAGTAAATGACATCACCATCCACCCAGTTTCGCAAGCTAAAAATACAGGCATCTTCTTAGTCTTCCTTATCCTTTATCTATCACCACGAAAATCCAGCCTTTCACCAAATTTCAATTCTAGATGTCTCCCTGCCCCTATTTCTTCCCACTCTTCACTCCATTCAATTCCAGTTCCCATTTTACAGAGATTATGCAGCAGCCTTCCAATTGGTTTTCCTGCTTTTATTTCTGTTGCCCTCAATGACTTCCTCATTCTCTAGGTGACTTCTCAAATGGCGAAAGTGATTATAATGAGACAAAATGACAATTCATGTATGGTTCTAGTCTCTTAACAACCCACTCAATAAGGAGAATTCTAGTTTAAACACCAGAATCTTCTTCCCTTCCATCATCTAGAGCTAGAATAAATGTTATTGATTTTTAAATTATCAATTACATTTTTAATCCATGAAGACATTCCAACAATAGAAGACATTCCAACAATGCAGAGATGGTACAAATTTTAATATCCTATCAAACTCCTGAGGAAAATAAAAGCCTAATGATTAAAATCCTCTGGAAATTAAAGGCAAAAACATCAAGATTAAAAATAAAGTCCCAGATGAAATTATTTTGCTATAATGAATTAAATGTTCAAAGAAATTTCAGGGGTGTCTGGGTGGCTCAGTGGGTTAAAGCATCTGCCTTCGGCTCAGGTCATGATCCCAGGGTGTTGGGATCTAACCCCACATCAGGCTCTCTGCTCAGCAGGGAGTCTGCTTCCTCTTCTCTCTCTCTGCCTGCCTCTCTGCCTACTTGTGATATCTGCCTGTCAAATAAATACATAAAATCTTTAAAAAAAGAGAAAAGAGAAATTTCATACTCTTGAATTCTTTATCCTGCTCGGTTTCCTCTAGATGTATCCTTCCTTAATGCCTGGAGAAAGGTAATTTTTTCCTTCAGCAACTTCATTTAGGATGTCTCTCATTAGCTTCGGGATCTCAGAGGTTTTGTGTTAGTTCAGTGCTTAGTCTCTGATGTGCCTTAGTTTTCAAAAGTCCTGAGAATTAATGAGATACACTATTAGGGCATTACCTTGATAACTACTTCATTCAGAGAATAAGGCCAGTTGCAGTCCCATGGCCAAGTTTTTCAGGTAAAGTTGTGTTTTTCAAACCTACTATCTGAGGAAGGAGAGCAGGGAGAGAAAATCTGTTTTTAGCTCCATGAGAATGCCAGTTAACTTTAGTGGTCCAGAAAATGCAACCTGAGAACATGCATTTACCCAAAGGAAATTTACCTTAGTGTTGATTTGGGCTAGGCTATCTTGCACTTATTTGGTTCTGTCCCTGGAAAAGAGCAGATCTGGAGCTTCTTCTAGAGGAAACAAAAGCAGTAACCACATTTGACAATATACAAAACAAACAAACAACAACAAAAACATTATTCTTAACAACATAAAACACAACCTTACTTTTGCCATGTCCCTGGATTAAAAACTCTAACAAAGTCATGAATTTTTTGAGTTTTAGCTAACAGACAATCCTCGTGCCATCTTGAGCCACTAATTCTTACTTGCGCTAAATCTGCTTTCCATTCCAGTTAATCCACTGCAGAATTTAGTGGGAAATCAGGACATAGCTGGTTTCTCCTTGTTCTCTCTGTGTTCACCTTTTCCCCCAGTCACTCCTTGCTGTTTAGATTTCCCACTAAGATCAAAGTGGGGAAAAGGTAGAGGGGAGAGTTCTTACTTGAACCTGTGTTATCATATGCTAGCTTTGCGTTCACTGAGTGCGCTAGATGTTTAGAGATGATTCTTTTTCTTGTGGTACATTTCAATGGCTCTCCCCAGGTTTCCTGGTAGGTCTTTTGCCTTTAATTCCTTGATGCTTCTTTCTTTCCAGCAGTAGCTTGCAGTGATTCCCTCTGCAACTAGGGACATCTTGGAGAATAATTCCAGTTATTTTTTTCTTAGGTCTTCTAGACTCACATCACACAGGTGTCTAAACACCCTCCAATTCTGAATACTTACCCAACCATCTCTCGGTGTGAAAATCAATGCCCTCACAATTGTACTCTCTGGTTTTGCAACCAAAATATGTAGTAAACCTGTCTCCTGCCTTCAAGATTTTCCAGGAAAGGAGCTTCCTGGGTGGCTCAGTTGGTTAAGCCTCCAACTCTTAATTTGGAATCAGATCATGATCTCAGGTTAGTGAGATTGAGGCCTGCATCAGACTAACACTCAGCAGGAATCTGCTTGAGATTCTCTCTCTCTCTCTCACTCTTTCCCTCTCCTTCTGCTCCTCCTCCCACTCTCTGAAATAAGTAAATCTTAAAAAAAAATTAAAAAATAAAATTTTCCCAGAAAAAAAGTTAATATCCCAACCATATTGTTTTAGATTTCTCTGACTTAACTCAGGCATAAATCATTTGTATCTATCAACAGTTTAGGGACTCCAACTCCTTTCTGACATCTAGGGTTGTCCTTAGGTATTAGATTTGTATGGAGAAAGCCCACATCAAAGACCAGTTCTGAGTTCCTCCTACACTTGGTCCCCTTAGCCCAGAATATCATCTAACTTCCAATTTTCAATAAGAACCATATTCCACCTCTTTCCTTCCTTCTAGACCTAGACTTTCCAGTTTCTATTATGAGAAAATATACATATCTTACAAGCAGGATTTTCACTGTAACCTAGATATTTGTATTTGAGATGAGACATTAGTTTCTTGAAGCTTCGTCTTTGCTCTGGAGTGACTTAAAGAAGAGAGAATGTTCTTCCACAAAAAAGAAAGAGAGAAAAAAAAAGAAAACATAAATGAGAGAAAAATTATATTCATGCTGTGAGTTATAACTTTGTTACATAGCCTGCCTTACTAGACTTTTGCATTCTTCCAAAGAAAGTTACTTCTTATCTTAGGGTTTTTCCTCCGCCAAGAATGTAGAAATCATGGCACTCTCAACCATATTCCACTAGGATAGAAATTTCTAACTGCCCCATTGCAAGCTCCACAATGAGTCATGTGGGTGATACACTTGGTCCCAGTTCCCCAGATGAATACATAAACCAAAACACATATGGATTAACCTCCCTTCTTTATTAGGAACAGGCACAGTTACTCCTCTAATCAGGCAGAATCCCTTCTAAAAGAAATGGAGTCATTTGCCTCTCTGACTTCCACCTCATCTCCACTTTTTTTTTTTTAAAGATTTTATTCATTTGGGAGAGAGAAAGAGAGAGCACAAGCAGGGGAAGAGGCAGAGAAAGAGGGAGAAGCAGACTCCCACCGAGCTGACAGCCTGATGTGGGGCTCGATCCCAGGACCTGAACATCATGACCTGAGCCAAAGGCAGATGCTTAACTATCTGAGCCACCCAGGCACCCCTCATCTCCACTTCTTATATACATTTGTAACTTCCAAAACTTCATTTCATCTTTCCAAATTTCCTATATTTCACGGATTCTATAGACACATTGTATTTCAGCTCTTAACATCCTTGAAGTTGGAATGCATCTCACAATCCAAGGTGTGCTAAAGTGTAATTCTTGGTCCTTTTTCCTCTTTACCAGTACATTGGCTAGCATCTAAGATTTGATAATACACATTGCATGAAAGTAGAGAATAGAATAATTAATATTCAATAATAACCCTCAAGTTTTAATAATCATCATCTCATTGTATATTCTTTATCATTTTAAACTTTTTAAAATTTTGGTGAAATGTCTCTGTTTTTAATAAGTATTTTAGTAATTTCACTATAGGTTAATCCTAATTATCCCACTTTCATCGATAAGAAATAAGTATACTTTCTTACATAACAATCTTATTATTACACCATCAAAATTTAAAAATACATATTAACATTATAATACTTAATCCATTTAAAAATTTTTAACAGATACCCTTAAAATAACTTGTCAAGCGTGGTTTGTTTGAATCAAACTTTAAATAAAGTCTTTTTTGTCTGACTGTCTCCTTATGGTATAAATTAAATTATTTTCCTGTCCTCTGTGTTCCTTGTGAATTAGAAATTAGAGATCAAGGCTTGATTATCTCCAGGTCTGATATTCACAGCAAATGTACTTCAGAGCTGGAACCGTGTACTTCATATGGTATCACGTCAGGGGAAACACAATGGCCGGTTATACCACATTCAGAGATGATCAATTTTAAAATTGATTTTCATCCCACGGCAGTATATTTCCTTTTCCAATGAATGAAATTGTCTCTCAGAAATTACCAAATATTTCAGAAGTGGGTTCATGTTCATCTCTTTTTTTTAGTCCTTCTCTTTCACACTATTTGTTTTTTGTAAGTCATGGTTATCCATCCACATATTTTATGATGAGCTGCTTCGACAGAATGATATCTGTATTGAAGGATTTCCTTCTTGGATAAAAAGACTGATTAGGATCCTTTTGTAAGTTGTGGGCCATCTTGATCCATGCTTCTATTTTAGGTCCAAGTAGGCAGGCTCTGTGTGATCTTAAACTCCTCTCTTACAAACCTTCTCAGTCAATCCATTCAACCCTTACTGGGTTACTTTCCATTCCTAGAACCTCCCTGTACATTCACCCCTCGGAGCCTTGTATTTGATATTCTCTCAGGCTAATGAAACTACCTATATAGGTGTATGACTAATTCCTTTTCTTTTTCTGCTTAAATGATAAATCTAAGAAATTTATTTGTGATGAGACCTTCACATCACTCTTTATCCCAGTTTCAATTTATGATACCATAGGACTTATCTCAAGACATACTTGTGCAGATGCACACACACACACACACACACACACACACACACGTGTTTATTTCCCTCACTAGAAGAGAAGCCCCAAGAAGGCTAGGTCTGTCTGTCTACCTGACTGTCTGCCTTCCTCCCTCTCCCCTCATTCTTCCTTTCTTCTTTATTTTCTTTCTTTCTCACTCCCACTTCCTCTCTCCCTCCCTTCCTCTCCTTCTTTTCTTTCTTATCCTCCTTTCCTCCCTCCCTTCCTTCCTCCTTCTGTTTTATTCTTTTTCTGTTTTGCGCACCAAAGGAGAAAAATGTCTGTAATGAAAGGTGAAAGGGGACCAAGGACATCCAGAAGTTCTAAGATATAAGGAAAAACTGCCCATAGGTCATGCGATCACAATCACAGTTAATATTTGGGCATTATTGTTAGTCTTGACATTTATTTTAGATTTTGAATTTTGTATTTAGAGTAAATATAAAGGTTTTGAAATCTTTTTTTTTTAATTTTTTATTTTTTATGAACATATATTTTTATCCCCAGGGGTACAGGTCTGTGAATCACCAGGTTTACACACTTCACAGCACTCACCAAAGCACATACCCTCCCCAATGTCCATAATCCCACCCCCTTCTCCAAACCCCCCTTCCCCCAGCAACCCTCAGTTTGTTTTGTGAGATTAAGAGTCATTTATGGTTTGTCTCCCTCCCAATCCCATCTTGTTTCATTTATTCTTCTTCTACCCACTTAAGCCCCATGTTGCATCACCACTTCCTCATATCAGGGAGATCATATGATAGTTGTCTTTCTCTGCTTGACTTATTTCGCTAAGCATGATACGCTCTAGTTCCATCGATGTTGTCGCAAATGGCAAGATTTCATTTCTTTTGATGGCTGCATAGTATTCCATTGTGTATATATACCACACCTTCTTGATCCATTCAGCTGTTGATGGACATCTAGGTTCTTTCCATAGTTTGGCTATTGTGGACATTGCTGCTATAAACATTCGGGTGCACGTGCCCCTTTGGATCACTACGTTTGTATCTTTAGGGTAAATACCCAATAGTGCAATTGCTGGGTCATAGGGCAGTTCTATTTTCAACATTTTGAGGAACCTCCATGCTGTTTTCCAGAGAGGTTGCACCAGCTTGCATTCCCACCAACAGTGTAGGAGGGTTCCCCTTTCTCCGCATCCTCGCCAGCATCTGTCATTTCCTGACTTGTTGATTTTAGCCATTCTGACTGGTGTGAGGTGATATCTCATTGTGGTTTTGATTTGTATTTCCCTGATGCCGAGTGATATGGAGCACTTTTTCATGTGTCTGTTGGCCATCTGGATGTCTTCTTTGCAGAAATGTCTGTTCATGTCCTCTGCCCATTTCTTGATTGGATTATTTGTTCTTTGGGTGTTGAGTTTGCTAAGTTCTTTATAGATTCTGGACACTAGTCCTTTATCTGATATGTCGTTTGCAAATATCTTCTCCCATTCTGTCAGTTGTCTTTTGATTTTGTTAACTGTTTCCTTTGCTGTGCAAAAGCTTTTGATCTTGATGAAATCCCAATAGTTCATTTTTGCCCTTGCTTCCCTTGCCTTTGGCGTTGTTCCTAGGAAGATGTTGCTGCGGCTGAGGTCGAAGAGGTTGCTTCCTGTGTTCTCCTCAAGGATTTTGATGGATTCCTTTCGCACATTGAGGTCCTTCATCCATTTTGAGTCTATTTTCGTGTGTGGTGTAAGGAAATGGTCCAATTTCATTTTTCTGCATGTGGCTGTCCAATTTTCCCAGCACCATTGATTGAAGAGGCTGTCTTTTTTCCATTGGACATTCTTTCCTGCTTTGTCGAAGATTAGTTGACCATAGAGTTGAGAGTCTATTTCTGGGCTCTCTATTCTGTTCCATTGATCTATGGGTCTGTTTTTGTGCCAGTACCATGCTGTCTTGATGATGACAGCTTTGTAATAGAGCTTGAAGTCCGGGATTGTGATGCCACCAACGTTGGCTTTCTTTTTCAATATCCCTTTAGCTATTCGAGGTCTTTTCTGGTTCCATATAAATTTTAGAATTATTTGTTCCATTTCTTTGAAAAAGATGGATGGTACTTTGATTGTTCTATTTTCAACATTTTGAGGAACCTCCATGCTGTTTTCCAGAGTGGCTGCACCAGCTTGCAAATCTTTTATTCAACTATTTTATTAGGCTCTATTCTATGAGCATTACTGATATCGTTATACAGTCTTCATAAGCATCTTAAAGGGCTGAAGATTATTCATTAATTCTAACTTGAAGCCAAACCAGTATGACATTATTTGTATGAAATCTTAGCTTAAATGTTTTATTAATAAATAAGTATCATCTTCATCATATTCACTGGTAAGATTTTATTATTTTAATTACTTTGAAACAAATTTACCATTTCTTTTTCTTTAATGATTTACATTTTTAAAAGCCATTTTTAAAGCTTTCTTTTTAAAATTCTAGTTAGTTAACAGATATATCAGATATACATTATAGTGATTCAACAGTTCCATTCATCATCATGTGTTCATCAGGCAGAGTGTACTCCTTAATTTCCATCACCTATTAGTCTCTCCCCCACCCCCACCCCCAGTAACCATCAGATTGTTCTTTATCTGTTTCTTGCTTTGACTTTCTCATTTTTTTCTTTGCTTGTTTGTTTTGTTTCTTAAATTCGATGTATGAGTGAAATAATTGGTATTTATGTCTTTCTGACTTATTTTGCTTAGCATTATACTCTCTAGCTCCACTCATTTCATTGCAAATGGCAAGATTCCATTCTTTTTATGGCTGAGTAATATTGTGTGTATATATCACATATTCTCTATTCATTCATCAATTAATGGACACGGGCAGTTTCCATAATTTGGCTTTTTTAAATAATGTTGCCATAAACATAGGGGTACATGTATACTTTTAATTAGTGTTTTTGTATTCTTTGAGTAAATATACACTACTATGATTGCTGGGTCATAAGGTAGTTCTATTTTTAACTATCTGGGCCCCCTCCACAGTTTTCCAAATTGGCTATACCAATTTGCATTCCCACTAACAGTAAGTGTTCCTTTTTCTCTACACCTTTGCCAACATCTGTTGTTTCTTGTGGTGTTGATTTTAGCCACTGTGACACGTGTGAGGTGATATATTACTGTACCGTTTTTTTTGGGGGGGGTGTTGAGAGGGAAAGAGATGGAGGGAGAGGGAAACACAGACTCCACATTCAGCAGGGAGGCTGATGTGAGCTCAATCCCAGGACCCTGAGATCATGACCTGAGCCGAAGACCAATGCTTAACCAACTGAGCCACCCAGTCACTCTTCACTGTAGTTTTGATTTGCATTTCCCTGATGATACATGATGATGAGTATCTTTTCATGTGTCTATTGGCCATCTGGATGTCTTCTATGGAGAAATGTCTGTTCTTGTCTTCTGCCCAATTCTTAATTGGGTTATTTGTTTGTTTGTTTGTTTTGACTGTTGAATTTCATAATTTCTTTATATATTTTCAATACTAGACCTTTATCTAATATGTCATTTGCCAAATATCTTTTCCCATTCCATAAATTCCCTTTTAGTTTTGTTGATTGTTTCCTTCACTGTGCAGAAACTTTTTATTTTGATGAAGTCCCAATAGTTTATTTTTGCTTTTGTTTTCCTTGCCTCAGGAAACATATCTAGAAAAAGTTCTACAGCTAATGTCAAAGAAGTTACTGCCTGTGTTCTGTTCTAGGCTTTTTATGATTTCAGGTCTCACATTTAGGTCTTTAATCCATTTTGAATTTGTTTTTGTGTATGGTATAAGAAAGTGGTCCAGTTTAAGAAAGAAAGAAAGAAAGAAAGAAAAAGGAAGTCCAGTTTCTTTCTTTTGCATGTTGCTGTCCATTTTCCCCAACATCATTTCTTGAAGAGAATGTCTTTTTCTCATTGGATATTCTTTCCTGGTTTGTGGAAAATTAATTCATCATGTAATTGTACAATTATTTCTGGATTTTCTATTCTGTTCTATTTACTTATGTGTCTAGTTTTGTCCCAGTACCTTACTGTTTTGATTACTACAATTTTGTAATATAACTTGAAGTCCAAAATTATAAGGCCTCCAACTTTACTTTTCTTTTTCAAGATTGATTTAGCTATTCATGGTTTTCTGTGGTTCCATACAAAATTTTAGGATTGTTCTAGTTCTGTGAAATGGTCTTGGTATTTTCATAAGGATTGCATTAAATGTGTGGATTGTAAAAGTCATTTCTTAATTGCTATTAAGATTAAATTGTTTCCATAGTGTATAAGTTTAAGTCCAATGTATCACTAGAGTTCCTTTCTTTTTCTCATGAAAATTCATCTCTGTTTTTTTTTCTTGATTGAATTTTACAGATATTTTCTAATATGAACTCTACATTTTTTGAGTTTTGTTTTTCAGTTTACTTTTTTCTCTACCGTTTGATTTATTTGGGTCAGCTAATTTCTTTTCTTTCTATTTTCAAATAATGAAAGCATTTAGGTTGTGAACTTATTTTCATTCAATTCAATTTATTATTATCTGTCTTTATTTTTATAAATTAAATTACAGTATACTGAAATCCCAAATTGATCCAATATTTATGTAAGAGAATACTTCTAAATATTCAAGAATTTGAAACTTTAAAAATTAAGTTCATTTAATGTTAAGTTTTATTCAAATTTAGTAAGAAAATGAATGTATTTTGAATAAATTCACATTTTAGTAGTTATAAAAGTTTTCCATGGAGCCAATTGGATGATTTTTTTAAGTTTCATTTTTTTCTGTGTTCTAGTACTATTGTATTGGTTTTATTAGAACTAAGTGTTGTTATTTTTAATGTATTTATTTACTTCTTTACTATAAAATGAAGCTTTGTGTCTTTCTGGTTGCTTTTCCCCTTCAAATTATGTATTTTATATTATATTTATCTATTGCTTGTTTGTGTCTCCTCGATATGTCAATTTATACTTTCATTTTTAACCTTTACTATGTCATATTGTTTTAAAGCACATAAGTAAATTATGTTTTTTCAAATACAAAATTAAAAAATTACTTTTCATAGAAAAGTAGAATTAATGTCATAGATTTTCTTGACTATTATGCTTATTCATACATATATATAAAATGTATATATATACACAAAATTTTGTTTTAACATATAATTGTTTCTTTTTGGTTGCTTTTCCCCTTCAAATTATGTATTTTATATTATTTTGATCTATTGCTTGTTTGTAATCTCCAGAATGAAAAATAAAAGTAACTCTAAATATATAATTTCATTATCACACCTATTGTCATCACATTTTTAGCAGTTATTTATACATATCCTTATACCTTTAATTATTTCAGTTGTCACAAATCCGAGTTCCTTCTTTTCTTATTTTTCACACTTTTTGGTTTAAATTTTTGGAGTCATATCTTTGTTACCCATGTCATGTGTTTGGATAATTTTTTCAGGAATAACACACCTAAGTAATATATTTTTCTAGGCCTTGAATATATAAAAAGTTATATTTTTTTAAAGATTTTATTTATTTATTTGACAGAGAGAGATCACAAGTAGATGGAGAGGCAGGCAGAGAGAGAGAGAGAGAGAGGGAAGCAGGCTCCCTGCTGAGCAGAGAGCCCGATGTGGGACTCGATCCTGAGACCATGACCTGAGCCGAAGGCAGCGGCTTTAACCCACTGACCCACCCGGGCGCCCTATAAAAAGTTATTTTTATTAACTCTTTTTTTGAACAACAATTTGGCAGAATAGAAAATTCAGTTATTGCCTCTTTCCCTTAATACATTTCAGATATATTAGTAGTGTAATATTTAGATTGTGGGCAAGAAGTCTAGGATTTGTTTTTTAAAGTTACTAAGCTGTCATTTATCACTTTTTGTGTTGGTCTTCTTAAAAATACTTTTATTTATGTATTATGTATTATGTACTTTTATTTATGTACACTTTTTTCTTAATTTTTAACCTTTTATCCTTTGCTGTTGAATTTTGGATTATTTTCAAGACTGCCTTCTTCTTATTTCTCTGCTGTGATATCATCTATTTCTTACCTGTAATATACCCTACTCCATTTTTCATTCCATAAGGTCCTTCTGACAAAAATTTGATTATAAACACAAAATTATCATGCTGACTATTCAGAGCAATTATTAGTGTCCTTTCTCTTATCCCCATTACAGATGAGGAAAGAAAGAGTGAGAGAAATTCTTTCAGTCAAAGTCACATAATTAGTATTAAATCAAGTATTCAAATTCTGATTCATTGTATATCAGGGTCTAAATTCTTCACAACTGGGCTCAAATGCCTTCCAAAATGTTCTTATATATTTTGTAGTGAATTCAGTTCAGAGGAAGAATTTTTCTTTGATGTCTGTCTTCTTTTGCTACAGAAACATCTAGAGGTCTGAAATACATTTTTCTGCTGTTTACCCACTTGGCTATAAAACATCTGGAAATAGGGAATAGTGACATTGTCTGAATATCAGCTGCTTCATAGTTCTTTTTATGTTTGGCAGAATATTTATCTTTGAAGTTAAAGAACAGCATGATGTACAGTTCCTAACACTTAGCATGTAAGGAGGTCATTTTAGTTCCACTTTTTGAGATAAACCATCTTCATATCATCTAAGCTAATATGGTTTCCAAACCTAGCATGGTGAAACCCCCTAAAGTGACCCACAGTGATCCAAGCCCTTATGTCATTTCTCAACTTGACTGTGGGTGGGATCCATGATTGCTTCTAACTTGTTTTATATAATACATGGCAAAGGTGATGGAATATCACTCTTGTGCTTATGTTTGGTTGTATAAGTTTCTGTCTTAGTAGACTGGAAAAAGAGATTCTCCCACCAGTCTTGAAGAAGTAGATAACAATATTATGAATGGCCTATGAAGAAAGCCACATATTAATGAACTTATGAGCAGCCTCTCTGGACTGACAAGTGGTATCCAGTCGGCAGAGTGCTGGAGATCTCAGTAAACAGCAACATGGAAGAGAATTCTACCAACAATCTCAATGAACTTGGAAACATATTCATTTATCTTTGAGCATCAAGACAAAAATAAAGTCCAGGCAGCACCTTGAGTAAAGCCTTATGAGATGTTGAGAAGAGAACCCAGGTAAGCCATGGCTGGGCTCCTGACCCACTGAAACTATGTGATAATAATGTGTGTCTATAAGCTACAAAATTTATGTTAATTTTTATGCAGCATTGGAAAATGAATATATATATATATATATATTCTTGTGCATTTATTGTTTTTAACATGTAATCATGATCTTGGGATAGGACCATGCTTTAAAATTTGTTCTTTTCTTTTTTTTTTAATATAATATTTTATTTTTAATAAACATATATTTTTATCCCCAGGGGTACAGGTCTGTGAATCACCAGGTTTACACACTTCGCAGCACTCACCAAAGCACATACCCTCCCCAATGTCCATAATCCCACCCCCTTCTCCCAAACCCCTCCCCCCAGCAACCCTCAGTTTGTTTTGTGAGATTAAGAGTCACTTATGGTTTGTCTCCCTCCCAATCCCATCTTCTTTCATTTATTCTTCTCGTACCCACTTAAGCCCCCATGTTGCATCACCACTTCCTCATATCAGGGAGATCATATGATAGTTGTCTTTCTCTGCTTGACTTATTTCGCTAAGCATGATACACTCTAGTTCCATCCATGTTGTCTCAAATGGCAAGATTTCATTTCTTTTGATGGCTGCATAGTATTCCATTGTGTATATATACCACATCTTCTTGATCCATTCATCTGTTGATAGACATCTAGGTTCTTTCCATAGTTTGGCTATTGTGGACATTGCTGCTATAAACATTCGAGTACACTTGCCCCTTTGGATCACTAAGTTTGTATCCTTAGGGTAAATACCCAATAGTGCAATTGCTGGGTCATAGGGCAGTTCTATTTTCAACATTTTGAGGAACCTCCATGCTGTTTTCCAGAGAGGTTGCACCAGCTTGCATTCCCACCAACAGTGTAGGAGGGTTCCCCTTTCTCCGCATCCTCGCCAGCATCTGTCATTTCCTGACTTGTTGATTTTAGCCATTCTGACTGGTGTGAGGTGATATCTCATTGTGGTTTTGATTTGTATTTCCCTGATGCCGAGTGATATGGAGCACTTTTTCATGTGTCTGTTGGCCATCTGGATGTCTTCTTTGCAGAAATGTCTGTTCATGTCCTCTGCCCATTTCTTGATTGGATTATTTGTTCTTTGGGTGTTGAGTTTGCTAAGTTCTTTATAGATTCTGGACACTAGTCCTTTATCTGATATGTCGTTTGCAAATATCTTCTCCCATTCTGTCAGTTGTCTTTTGATTTTGTTAACTGTTTCCTTTGCTGTGCAAAAGCTTTTGATCTTGATGAAATCCCAATAGTTCATTTTTTGCCCTTGCTTCCCTTGCCTTTGGCGTTGTTCCTAGGAAGATGTTGCTGCGGCTGAGGTCGAAGAGGTTGCTTCCTGTGTTCTCCTCAAGGATTTTGATGGATTCCTTTCGCACATTGAGGTCCTTCATCCATTTTGAGTCTATTTTCGTGTGTGGTGTAAGGAAATGGTCCAATTTCATTTTTCTGCATGTGGCTGTCCAATTTTCCCAGCACCATTGATTGAAGAGGCTGTCTTTTTTCCATTGGACATTCTTTCCTGCTTTGTCGAAGATTAGTTGACCATAGAGTTGAGAGTCTATTTCTGGGCTCTCTATTCTGTTCCATTGATCTATGGGTCTGTTTTTGTGCCAGTACCATGCTGTCTTGATGATGACAGCTTTGTAATAGAGCTTGAAGTCCGGGATTGTGATGCCACCAACGTTGGCTTTCTTTTTCAATATCCCTTTAGCTATTCGAGGTCTTTTCTGGTTCCATATAAATTTTAGAATTATTTGTTCCATTTCTTTGAAAAAGATGGATGGTACTTTGATAGGAATTGCATTAAATGTGTAGATTGCTTTAGGTAGCATAGACATTTTCACAATATTTATTCTTCCAATCCAGGAGCATGGAACATTTTTCCATTTCTTTGTGTCTTCCTCAATTTCTTTCATGAGTACTTTATAGTTTTCTGAGTATAGATTCTGTGACTCTTTGCTTAGGTTGATTCCTAGGTATCTTATGCTTTTGGGTGCAATTGTAAATGGGATTGACTCCTTAATTTCCCTTTCTTCTGTCTTGCTGTTGGTGTAGAGAAATGCAACTGATTTCTGTGCATTGATTTTATATCCTGACACTTTACTGAATTCCTGTATAAGTTCTAGCAGTTTTGGAGTGGAGTCTTTTGGGTTTTCCACGTATAGTATCATATCATCTGCGAAGAGTGATAATTTGACTTCTTTTTTGCCGATTTGGATGCCTTTAATTTGCTTTTGTTGTCTGATTGCTGAGGCTAGGACCTCTAGTACTATGTTGAATAGCAGTGGTGATAATGGACATCCCTTCCGTGTTCCTGACCTTAGCGGAAAAGCTTTCAGTTTTTCTCCATTGAGAATGATATTTGCGGTGGGTTTTTCATAGATGGCTTTGATGATATTGAGGTATGTACCCTCTATCCCTACACTTTGAAGAGTTTTGATCAGGAAGGGATGCTGTACTTTGTCAAATGCTTTTTCAGCATCTATTGAGAGTATCATATGGTTCTTGTTCTTACTTTTATTGATGTGCTGTATCACATTGACTGATTTGCGGATGTTGAACCAACCTTGCAGCCCTGGAATAAATCCCACTTGGTCGTGGTGAATAATCCTTTTAATGTACTGTTGAATCCTATTGGCTAGTATTTTGTTGAGTATTTTCGCATCTGTGTTTATCAAGGATATTGGTCTATAGCTCTCTTTTTTGGTGGGATCCTTGTCTGGTTTGGGGATCAAGGTGATGCTGGCCTCATAAAATGAGTTTGGAAGTTTTCCTTCCATTTCTATTTTTTGGAACAGTTTTAGGAGAATAGGAATTAGTTCTTCTTTAAATGTTTGGTAGAATTCCCCCGGGAAGCCGTCTGGCCCTGGGCTTTTGTTTGTTTGGAGATTTTTAATGACTGTTTCAATCTCCTTACTGGTTATGGGTCTGTTCAGGCTTTCTATTTCTTCCCGGTTCAGTTGTGGTAGTTTATATGTTTCTAGGAATGCATCCATTTCTTCCAGATTGTCAAATTTATTGCCGTAGAGTTGCTCATAGTATGTTCTTAGAATAGTTTGTATTTCTTTGGTGTTAGTTGTGATCTCTCCTCTTTCATTCATGATTTTATTTATTTGGGTCCTTTCTCTTTTCTTTTTGATAAGTCGGGCCAGGGGTTTATCAATTTTATTAATTCTTTCAAAGAACCAGCTCCTACTTTCGTTGATTTGTTCTATTGTTTTTTTGGTTTCTATTTCATTGATTTCTGCTCTGATCTTTATGATTTCTCTTCTCCTGCTAGGCTTAGGGGTTCTTTCTTGTTCTTTCTCCAGCTCCTTTAGGTGTAGGGTTAGGTTGTGTACCTGAGACCTTTCTTGTTTCTTGAGAAAGGCTTGTACCGCTATATATTTTCCTCTCAGGACTGCCTTTGTTGTGTCCCACAGATTTTGAACCGTTGTATTTTCATTATCATTTGTTTCCATGATTTTTTTCAATTCTTCTTTAATTTCCCGGTTGACCCATTCATTCTTTAGAAGGATGCTGTTTAGTCTCCATGTATTTGGGTTCTTTCCAAACTTCCTTTTGTGGTTGAGTTCTAGCTTTAGAGCATTATGGTCTGAAAATATGCAGGGAATGATCCCAATCTTTTGATACCGGTTGAGTCCTGATTTAGGACCGAGGATGTGATCTATTCTGGAGAATGTTCCATGTGCACTAGAGAAGAATGTGTATTCTGTTGCTTTGGGATGAAATATTCTGAATATATCTGTGATGTCCATCTGGTCCAGTGTGTCATTTAAGGCCTTTATTTCCTTGCTGATCTTTTGCTTGGATGACCTGTCCATTTCAGTGAGGGGAGTGTTAAAGTCCCCTACTATTATTGTATTATTGTTGATGTGTTTCTTTGATTTTGTTATTAATTGGTTTATATAGTTGGCTGCTCCCACATTGGGGGCATAGATATTTAAAATTGTTAAATCTTCTTGTTGGACAGACCCTTTGAGTATGATATAGTGTCCTTCCTCATCTCTTATTATAGTCTTTGGCTTAAAATCTAATTGATTTGATATAAGGATTGCCACTCCTGCTTTCTTCTGATGACCATTAGCATGGTAAATTCTTTTCCACCCCCTCACTTTAAATCTGGAGGTGTCTTCAGGCTTAAAATGTGTTTCTTGGAGGCAACATATAGATGGGTTTTGTTTTTTTATCCATTCTGATACCCTGTGTCTTTTGACAGGGGCATTTAGCCCATTAACATTCAGGGTAACTATTGAGAGATATGAATTTAGGGCCATTGTTTTGCCTGTAAGGTGACTGCTACTGTATATGGTCTCTGTTCCTTTCTGATCTACCACTTGTAGGCTCTCTCTTTGCTTAGAGGATCCCTTTCAAGATTTCCTGTAGAGCTGGTTTGGTGTTTGCAAATTCTTCCAGTTGATGTTTGTCCTGAAAGCTTTTAATCTCTCCTTCTATTTTCAATGATAACTAGCTGGATATAGTATTCTGGGCTGCATGTTTTTCTCATTTAGTGCTCTGAAAATATCATGCCAGCTCTTTCTGGCCTGCCAGGTCTCTGTGGATAAGTCAGCTGCCAATCTAATATTTTTACCATTGTATGTTACAGACTTCTTTTCCCGGGCTGCTTTCAGGATTTTCTCTTTGTCACTGAGACTTGTAAATTTTACTATTAGGTGACGGGGTGTGGGCCTATTCTTATTGATTTTGAGGGGCGTTCTCTGAACCTCCTGAATTTTGATGCTCGTTCCCTTTGCCATATTGGGGAAATTCTCCCCAATAATTCTCTCTAGTATACCTTCTGCTCCCCTCTCTCTTTCTTCTTCTTCTGGAATCCCAATTATTCTAATGTTGTTTCGTCTTATGGTGTCACTTATCTCTCGAATTCTCCCCTCGTGGTCCAGTAGCTGTTTGTCCCTCTTTTGCTCAGCTTCTTTATTCTCTGTCATTTGGTCTTCTAGATCACTAATTCTTTCTTCTGCCTCATTTATCCTTGCAGTGAGAGCCTCCATTTTTGATTGCACCTCATTAATAGCTTTTTTGATTTCAACTTGGTTAGATTTTAGTTCTTTTATTTCTCCAGAAAGGGCTTTTATATCTCTCGAGAGGGTTTCTCTAATATCTTCCATGCCTTTTTCGAGCCTGGCTAGAACCTTGAGAATTGTCATTCTGAACTCTAGATCTGACATATTACCAATGTCTGTATTGATTAGGTCCCTAGCCTTCGGTACTGCCTCTTGTTCTTTTTTTTGTGTTGAATTTTTCCTTCTTGTCATTTTGTCCAGAGAAGAGTATATGAAGGGGCAAGTAAAATACTAAAAGGGTGGCAACAACCCCAGGAAAATATGCTTTAACCAAATTAGAAGAGATCCCAAATCGTGAGGGGGGAGAAAGGGGATAAAAAGAGGTTCAAAAAGGAAGAAAGAAAAAAAAAAAAAAAAAAAGAAAGAAAAAAAAAAAGAAAAGAATTTTAAAAAAAAAGAAAAACACCTGAAGGTGAGAAAAAAAAAACAAAAAATGAAAAAGAAAAAAATTAAATTAACCGCAAGACTAAAAAAAATCACAGGGAAAAAGCCATGAGTTCCGTGCTTTGCTTTCCCCTCCTCTAGAATTCTGCTGCTCTCCTTGGTATTGAAACCGCACTCTTTGGTACGTGAACTTGGTCTCGGCTGGATTTCTTGTTGATCTTCTGGGGGAGGGGCCTGTTGTAGTGATTCTCAAGTGTCTTTGCCCCAGGCGGAATTGCACCGCCCTTACCCGGGGCCGGGGTGAGTAATCCGCTCGGGTTTGCTTTCAGGAGCTTTTGTTCCCTGAGCGCTTTCCGTAGAGTTCCAGAGGACGGGAATACAAATGGCAGCCTCCTGGTCTCCGCCCCGGAGGAGCCGAGAGCCCGGGGCCCCACTCCTCAGTGCGCGCTCAGAGAACCGCGCCCAGTTACTCCCGTCTGCCTGACCTCCGGCTGTGCTCCGAGCTCACCGAGCCTGCGACCGGTTCAAGGTCACTCTGAGCTGCGAGCTTACTGTCGGCTCTGCCTCTGTAGCCAGCTTTCCCGTTCCAATACCCGCAAGCTCTGGGACACTCAGACACCCCCGATCCTTCTGTGACCCTGCGGGACCTGAGTCCACGCTGACCCCGTGTGGGCTTCGCCCCGGTTTAGCCTCTGGAGCGATGTCCCTCAGCGGAACAGACTTTTAAAAGTCCTGATTTTGTGCTGGTTGCTCCGCCGCTTGCCGGGAGCCAGCCCCTCCCTTCCCGTCGCTTTGGATTCACTTCTCCGCCGGTCCTACCTTTCAGAAAGTGGTTGTTTTTCTGTTTCCAGAATTGCTGTTCTTCTTGTCTTCGATCTGCCGATGGATTTTCAGGTGTTTGCAATCTTTAGATAAGCTATCTAGCTGATCTCCGGCTAGCTGAAGTAGTCTCCGCCTGCTACTTCTCCGCCATCTTGACTCCTCCCCCTGATATATCTAAATTTGTTCTTAATATAGCATTATTAGAATAAATCTCATAGAAGTATTTGAAAATCAGTGGCCTAGATACTACAAAGAAGAAAATTTCTTATAAAGAATCATAAGTTGGGATAAGGGGTCTGGGAAAAATCCCAAGTATATGCATGTGAATGGCTTAAATCTTAGCCTCCACTTGTGGGGCAAATAAATCTAAAGAGATGTTCTTTTTATTCAGTTCAGATCTCTTGAGAAGTAAAAGCCAAGACGGGGCTGGAAATCTGAGATTTATTGAGAGAAATGCCTGCAAATCATGAAATAAAGGAGCAAAGTAAGCAGTTAGAAGGCTTCAGACAACGATTCAGGTCTGACACTGGAGAAACAAAAAGGAAAAAAATAACCACAAGACTTGGGCAAATCCTACCTTCTCAGACCTCAGTCCAATCCTAAGAATGCCTTAACCAAAGGAAATCCTTAAGCAAAAATTGTTTATGTAGGCAGGAATGATCTAGCTACCACCACCATCATGCTCAGTTATTGGCTGGGAGCAACCTGAGGAAGTATGGCTTCCTATGGATCCTAGGTGGATCCAGTGGTGTAACAGTGGGTCTTTAGTCAGCCATGATATTTAGAGCATTAATCTTAAAAGAATATCTTAGAGACACACCTCCATGCCCACATTTTTAGTTAATTTCTGTCATTTCCTTCTTTGATGTATGCAGCTCAATTTACCTAAATTAGAATCTCTTTTCTTTCCCTACTATCTGGCTGAGAAACATACCTCTCTTTCTAGTGAAAGAATAAACTGGGTATTCCCACAGTTCAAGTGAAATTTCCTGAACATTTTGAACAGGGAGATGAATTTATCAGTTCAGATCTTAGATGATGGTGCAATTCATTAAGATTGTATCATTTGTGTAAAAGAATTGACAAATTCACATTGATAAATTTATGATATAATTATCAATTGTTAGTTCATATCTATTAAAAAATGTTGTGTCACCCCCTTCCTGCTAGTGTTTTGGTTGGTTTCCCTTATACCATACAAATTCTTACCTTCTCCCTTCCCCATTGTTGTCTTCCTCCATCTTATCATCTTTTTCTTCAAATATGTTTTTTTATGTTCCTCTCAAGTAAAATTATAAAACTAGAACAGAACTGTTTAGGAATTCAAAGAAATATGTTGTCCCATAATAGGACCAAATTTTGCTTTCACATGAAATTACACTAATAGAATTTTCAAATAGAACTCTTCTCCTGAATAAACTTTGTATCACTTTAATAATTTCTTTTTGACTCTTTATTAGGCATAATATCAAATGTCTTAAAGATACCAATTTGTCAATGTCTATAAGACATATTTTTGGGGGGCGCCTGGGTGGCTCAGTGGGTTAAAGCCTCTGCCTTCAGCTCAGGCTGAGAGAACCTGCTTCCCCCTCTCTCTCTGCCTGCCTCTCTGCGTACTTGTGATCTCTGTCTGTCAAATAAATAAATAAAATCTTCTTTAAAAAAAAAAAAAGACATATTTTGGGATCAAAGAACTTGAAATCCAGAATGAGATTATGACATAATGTATGAAAAGAAATGATATATTTAAAAATTGAGGAATAGGAAGTGTTAAAGAAATTCAAGGGAAGATTTCTCCTTTTTTAAGGGAAATTAATGGTAGCATGCAGAAGTTGACGACTGAACAGAAACTTTAAAAGAACAGTCTACATTTGGAATTTGAGAAAATAAATGTGGGTTGGGATGTATAGAACCTGAAATGCGGGAAGAAAAAAAGTTTATCAGATAAAGAATTATTTCCATTATTGAAAGAGATATATTTTCTCCTTTTAATGTCTTCATTTAGAGCTCAGATTAGCCAGTTAATAGAGTAGAAGCAGCTCTTAGATTTTGCAATCTTGATAAACACTGTATTCAAGTCCAATCCCCCTAGAGCAACACAGTATGTTTAATTGAATATATGGTAATTCTGGGTTATTTTGCTGCAGACTTTGTGAGGTTTTTAAGTCAAAACCCATTAAGATTAGTTGCATTGTATCATAGAAAAAAGATAGGGGTTTTATGAAACATATTGCCCCTGAGGCGGAGCTAAATTACTCTTTCATGGCTCAGATGTGGGTGGTTATTTGAGTTTCCAGGACTCCATTTCAGTACTAATTTTGAACTGAATGCTTCAGCTAATTCTATGTGCTGTTTGAGCATTGCTGGAAGGATACATTTGCAAATGCTAACAGAGAGTGCTCTTTATTTTATGGCTTTAAAAAAGTTTAGATTGATGATGTCTTTTTAACATGTTAATTTCTGTGCCAAGTATGCCTTTTCAGGATGGCTGTTAAAGTTTTGTCTGCATCATAAATGTGTTACTTCCTGGAATATTTCTTTATTACCACATCTTTGTAGGAAAGCACTTGTCTTAGAGTAACTTTTGTGCATGTTTTTCCCCTTTATATTTAAAGTTCCTATGCTACAGTTTCTGGTTGATTCAACTTGTAGCTCAGCAATGTGTAGAGTATAATGGTTAATCAAAATGCTTTCTGTATCCCACCTTCCATCAGTATATCACAATAAAACAAACTACATTGGAATGATCATTGAATATATTCATTATAAATGATTAGACACTTTCTTTTTTTAAGATTTTATTTATTTATTTGAGAGAGACATAGATAGTTTGAGATAGAACACAAGTAGAGGAGAGTGGAAGAAACAGGCTCCCACTGAGCAGGCAGCTGGAGCAGGGCTAGATCTCAATCCCAGGACACTGGACCATGACCTGAGCTAAAGACAGATGCTTAACCAACTGAGGCACACAGATGCCCAAGATTAGGCACTCTCAAAGTGTTTTCCAGCTATTTTTGTGAGTTTCTTATGTTATTGACCCAAATAAATTCAGAATCTATTTTTTTTAGGTTTTTTATATTGACATCCTTATAATATAGGTGTATGACTCTGCTCTTATAAATGACCATTGTGAAATTTTAATTAGGGTCAGTTTTCTACCGGTGGTCCACATAGATACCACTGCTCTCACCTTATTCAATGGATATAATCTTTTCCTAATGACCCACACCACAACTAAGAAAGTATGTTATGATTTACATCCACTTTGCTGTGGTATAATTTATATATAACAAATGCCCCCATTTTAAGTTCAGAATTAGGTATGTTTTGTTAAATATATCTCCTGATGTAACCATTACCCCCATCAAAGTATAGAACATTTACATCACCTAAAAGTTTTCCTTGGGTTCTTTGTCAGTAATCCACCCCCACTCTTGTTTCACGCAAACTTTTTTTTTTTTTTTTTTCTGTCACAATTCAATAATTTAGTCTGGTCTAGAATTTTAAGTAAATATGATCAAGCAGTATGGACTCTTTTTGATCTGGCTTCTTTCACTTAGTATAAACTTTTTGACTTATCCTGTTCTTGTATGTATCCACAGTTTATCCCTTTTAGTCTCTGAGAATTATCTTGCTGTATGATTATCTTAGGATATATTTATTTGTTGAAGAACATTTGGGTTATTTCCAATTTTTGATAGTTATGAATAAAACTTATGAAAAATTTTAATAGATTGTTCAAGATTTTATGCAGGTTGTAGGTTTTGATTTCTTTGGGTTAAATATCCAGTCATGGAATTGCTGAGTTATGTTGCATATACACGTGTAAATTTTTAAGAACTGTTAAGCTATTATCCAAACTAGGGATATAATTTTATATTTCCACCAGCAATGAATGAAAGTTCTTGTTCCATCTCTCTGTCAGAAATTAGTTTTTAATTTTAGCCATTCTTATTAATATGTGGTATTATTACATTATGGATTTAATTTGCATATTTATGATAAATAAAGATGTTTCTGATCATGTTTTCTTGCACTTACAACCATTCATACTATTCTGTTGAGAAATCTACACTCAAACATTTTGCTCATATTTTATTAGTAATCTTATTGAGCTTTAAGATGTCTTTTTTAGGTTTTAATAAAATATTTTATATGTATATGTATTTATCTTCAACATGCAGCCCATATTAAAATAATTATTAATGAAATATTGCCCATTATGATTTTAAGTCTGGAATGTCCAAAGTCCAGAATGTGTTTTATGCTTAAAGCATACCTCAGTTAGAATGTTAATTTTTTGTCCTTTATCAAAATTTTATTTTATTATGGTAAGACCACTTAATATACAATCTACCTTCTTAACAACATTTTAAGAGTACAATGCATTAACATTGACTATAGGTACAACGTTGTAGGGCAGATCTCTAGAATTTATTCATCTTGTATAACTAAAACTTTATGCCCATTGATTAGTAGCTTCCTATTTCCACTTCCTTCTAGGCCCTGAAAACCACCAATCCATTATTTGATCCTATGAATTTGACTATTTAGGTATCCCAGAGAGGTGGAATCATGCAGTAGTTGTCTTTCTGTGACTGAACATACTTTATTTAGCCCAATATCCTCAAGGTTCATCTCTATTGTTGCATATTGCAAAAGTTCCTTCTTTTATAAGACCGAATAATATTCCATTGTGTGTATATATCTGTATCTGTATCTATAATCTATATCTCTCATATTTTCTTTATCCATTGATTCATCAATGGACATCTAAATTATTTCTACATCTTGCTATTGTGTAAAGTATTGTAAGGAACGTGGGAATACTAAAATTTTGTTATCCTGATGTTAACTTTTTTGGATGAATAACCAGAAATGAAATTGCTGGATCATATGGTAGTTTTATTTTTAGTTTTGAGGAACCTCATACTATTTTCCATAGCAGATACAACATATTGCATTTCTAGTTCTCATTTTGTTACATACTTGTCAACACTTGTTTTTTCTTTTCTTTTCTTTTCTTTTCTTTTCTTTTCTTTTCTTTATTTTCTTGATACTAGGCATTCTAAATGGTATGAGGTGATATCTCATTGTGATTTTGATTTACATTTACCTATATACTATTGAACAGTTTTCCATATATTTGTTGGTCATTTGTATTTTGTTATTAAAGAAATATCCATTCAAGTCCTCACCCATTTATTTTTAAATTGGGTTATTAGTTTTTTGGATATTGAGTTGTAGAATTTCCTTATATTTTTTGGAGACTAACCTGTTATCACATATATGGTTTGTAAATATGTCTCATTCCATAGGTTGCCTTTTCATTCTGTTGATCATTTCTTTTGCTATATGGAATCTTTTTAGTTTGATATAGTCCCACTTGTCAATTTTTGGTTTTGTTAGTTGTACTTTTAATGTCATATCCATGAAATCACAGTTCAAGACCAATATTATGAAGTTTTGTCCTTATGTGTTCTAGGAGTTTGTGTGCTCTTGGCACTTTTGTCAAGATCAGTTGACTATACATGGATTTGGGGGAGAGCTCTCTATTCTCTCTGTTCATCTATGTATCTGTCTTTATGCTAGTATACTGTTTTGATTACTGTAGCTTTGAAGTATGTTTTGAAATCAGGCAGGATAATGTCTTCAGTTTTGTTCTTTCCCAAGACTGACCTGGCTATTCATGCTCTTTTGTGGTTCTATATGAATTGTAGAATTGAGCGTGTTTTTTTCTTCCTTTCTTTCTATAAAAAAAAAATATATTGGGATTTTGGTAAGAATTGCATTAATTGTATAGATTGTTTTGGACAATATAGACATTTTAATAACATTGTCTTCCAATCTATGAACATGGGGTGTTCTATTTTTTATGTCTTCTTTAATTTCTTTCATCACGATATAGTAGTTTTTAGTACAAGTTTTCTTATTATTTCTAGAGTTTACTCTCAAGTTTATTTGTAAGTATTTTATTTTATTTTTTAATATTTTATTTATTTGGGAGAGAGAGAGAGAGCATGAAAGGGGAGAGTATCAAAGGGGGAAGCAGACTCCCCGCCAAGCAAGGAGCACAATGTGGGACTCGATCCCGGGACCCCAGGATCATGACCTGGGATGAAGGCAGTTGCTTAACCAACTGAGCCACTGGACACCTATGTTTTATTATTTTTAAGGTATTATAAATAGGATTTATCCCCAATTTCCTTTTCAGATAGCTTTTCATATATAGAAATAAAACTAATTTTTGATTATTGATTTTGTATTCTGCAAGTTAACTGAATTTATTAATTCTGACTGTTTTTATATGGGGTCTTTAGGGTTTTCTGTATACAAAATCATGTCATCTGCAAATGGAAACTGCATTTAATTTCTTCCTTTCCAATTTGGAGGACTTTTATTTCTTTTATTTTGTCTAGGTCTGGCAAAGATGTTCAGTAGCATGTTGATTAGTAGTGGGAATCCTTGCCTTTTTTTCCTGATTTTAGAGGAGAGGCATTCAGTTTTAAGTATTATGCAGCTATGGGCTTCTTATATGGCCTATAGTTTGTTAACATACTTTCCCTCTATTCTTAGTTTGTTGAGATTTTTTTTTTATTGTTAAAGGGTGATGAAATTTGTCACAAGCATATTTTTCATCTATTAAGATAATCACGTGATTTTTACCTTTTATTTTGTTGATGTGTTGCATCACATTCATTGATTTGTACATGTTGAACTATCTATCAATGTATCCCAGGGATAAATCTTACTTGTTTGTGTATGACCATTTTAAAGTGTTGTTGTATTTGATAATTTTTTGCATCTGTATTTATTAGGAATATTGGTCTTGGGGCACCTGGGTGACTCAGTGGGTTAAGCCTCTGCCTTCAGCTCAGGTCATGACCTCAGGGTCCTGGGATCCAGCCCTGCATTGGGCTCTCTGCTCAGCAGGGAGCCTGCTTCCCCCACTCTCTCTGCCTACTTGTGATCTCTGTCTGTCAAATAAGTAAATAAAATCTTTTAAAAATCATTAAAAAATCAATACTGGTCTTGTTTTTCTTTTCTTGTGGTGTGTTTAGCTACATTATAACAGTAATTCTGGCCTCAGACTGAGTTTGGACTTGAGCCTCTCCAGTTTTGTGGGACAGTTTGAGAAAGATTGATATCAATTCTTGTTTAAATATTTGGCAGAACTTACTGGTAAAGTCATCTCGTCCTGTTTTTTGTTTGTTTATTTGTTTTTTTAACTGGGAAATTTTTAATTGCTGATTCAAACTCCTTATCGATTATAGGTCTGTTCAGATTTACTGTTTATTCACAATTCAATCTTGGTAGGTTTGTTTCTAGGAATTTATCCATTTCTTCTAGATTATCCAGTGTTCTAGATAATCATTCATCACAGTAAATTCTTCCCTATTAATAATAACATAAATGGAAATAGATTATACAGCCTAATTAAAAGATATAGAATGGGTGAATGGATGAAACAACAGCAAAAGCAACAAGACAAGACTTAACCATTTATTGTCTACAAGATACTTACTTTAGATTGAACAACACACATACGCCAAAAATGAAGGAATGGAAAAAGATATTCTACACAAATGGTAACCAAAAGAGCGCAAGAAGGCTTATGTTTATATTAGATTCACACAGTTTAATTCAAAAATTGTCACAAGAGACAAAAAATATTATACAATGATAAAAGGGCAAGCCACAAAAAAGATAAAACAATTATATGTATATCTGCATCCAACATCAGAGTGCATAAATATGTGAAGTAACCATTGACAGAATTGAATGGAGAAATAGACAGCAATACAAAAACATCAGGAGACCTCAGTATTCCCCTTTCAATAATGGATAGAGCATCTAAACAAAGCATCAGTAAGGCTTGAACTGAGGATCTATAGACAAACAGATCTCTTAGAGACATACAGAACATTCCACCCAACTGCAGCAGATTACATATTCTTCTCAACCACATATGGAACTTTCTCTAGGATAGATCACATTAGGTCACAAAACAAGTCTTAGCAAATTTAGGAAAATGGAAAATGTTTAAAGCATATTTTCTGACCACAATGGAAGAAAAAAATGGAAAATTCATAAATATCTGAAAATTAAATAACACATTCTTGAATTTTTACACATTGGGTGAAAGAAAAATGAAAAAGGAAATTAGAAAATAACTGAGACAAAAGTGAAAGCACAAGCTACCAAAACTTATCAGAGGCAGCCAAAGAAGTACTAAGAGGGAAGTTTATTGTGACAAACACCTACATTAAAAAAGAAGAAAGATCACAAATAAAAACTTAACCTTACATCTCAAGAAGCTAGAAAAAGAAAAAAAAAAAAAAACTAAGCCCACAGTTAGCAGAAAGAATAAATAACAGTGACCAGAGTAGAAATAAATGATATACAAAATATAAAACAATAGAAAAATCAGTAAAACAAAAAATTAGTTTTTTGAAAAGATAGAGTTGAACTAAGTCACAATGAGATATCACTTCACAAATGTCAGAATGGCTATTATCAAAAAGATAAGAAATAACAAGTGTTGGTAAGGATGTGGAGAAAAGGGAATCTCATACACCATTGGTAGAGATATAAATCGATGTAACCACTATGGAAAACAGTATGGAGGTTCCTCAGAAAATTCAAAATATATTTTATCTTATATTTTAGCAGTTCTACTTCTGTGTATTTTTCTGGAGAAAAAAAATATTAAATTGACAAGCTATATATACCTTAATGTTCATTATATTATTTAAAATAACCAAAATATGAGAATAACCTAAGGATCCCTCCATGGATTTATGGATAAAGAAGATGTGGTTGGTTCATACATGTTTTTCCCATTGATTAAAAAAAAATGCTTTTCCAAGAATTCTGCTTCTGGGAAGATGGAGTAGACATCCCTATTTTTTCCCTATTCTTTTCCCTATTTTAGTGTAACTGAAAACACTGGAGATTCTATATAAAGCAAATATGTGAAGATTCTGAAAGGTGAAAGAAGATAAAATGGCTAAGAACTTTTACCTTACAGGTGACCTGTGGTGAATTTCTTGTGTTTTCTTTTTGAAACATATATCCCAGAAGCTGGCAACTCAGAACTGCCAGTGCTTGCCAAAAGAAAAAGCCTTTCCAAAAGTCCGTTCTGTGTAGCAAAAGGACCAGGAAAAGGGCAAGCTCTAAAGACAGAACACTTTAAGACAATAATCACGCTCCTCCAGCTAAACATCACAGATAAAAATGTGACCCTACCCCAAGGTCCTCCTGCAAATACCAAGTAAGGAACCTGGAATTCCATGCTTACAAGGCTATAACAAGATAGCATGACCGACAATATGGTGGCAGAGGAGGCCAATAAGGAACCAAGACTTTTATCCTGGCTAAGCAGTAAAGAGGCCTACCCCACCCACAGGTGTCAGTACAGACCACAAGGGAGCTGGAAATTGACCCTATCCTCTAATAAAGAAGCACATCATCTTCTCTATACTGGGGAGGTATAGGATGGGGTATTAGTGGATGCTCAGGACTTCTTTCACTACCGGCATTAAGGAGGTCACTTTCTACTCTGGGGTATCAGTGGAGACCATGGATGGAGCAGTGATGAGGCACTCTTAAACTTCCAGCCAGGGAAGAAATATCAGCAAAGGCCTAGTGAGTAGTATAAATTCACTCATACCTGGCTATGGTAAGGAGCCATTTCCCCCATGGTTGCAAAAAAGGCTGAGTAGAGAACCTGGATTTCTACCACTACCTGACACTGCCAAGGCAGTGGTCTCCTCCTGCCCCTCTGGATGCAGCGGTGTCAGAAGAGGTCAGGTAAAACAGAGTGCTTAGATAAGGGCCATGTTCTCATAACATAACACTTGATTATCTAGATTTTAACTGAAAATCACTCATTATACTGAGAAACAAAAGTTCTCACCCTGAATGAAAAAAGACAACTGACAGATGCCAATACTAATGACAGAAATGATAGAAGTATCAGACAAAACTGTCAAAGTAGTCATCATAAAAATGCTTCAGTAATTATGAAATGCATGAAATGAATTTAAAAGAGCAGATTTCAGCAATGTAAAGAAACACATAAAGAAGAACCAAAAGCTATGAAAAACAGAGGATCTCTCCATATAATGGCTTACAACATTAAGTGAATCTACAAAACTAAAACTTTTCATTAATAAAAGCCATAGCACTGAACAAAGTTAAACAGACAAAAGGACTTTAAGTAAAACTATTGCATTAGGTGAGAGACCACAACTTCATTCTTTTTTTGTTTTTTTTTTCATTGCAAATTGTTTTTGGTTATATCATTAAAGAAGAGTAATATAGATATATTTTATTTGCCATTATATTTCAGAATTCCCTAGCTATTTTATTAAAAGTTACTGATTCCTAGGCCTTTTTGTGTTTCCCCACTCCTCAACTTCTAAGTCAGAATTTCTCAGGGTCTCCCTCTGGAGCATGTATTTTTAACAAAAAACCCTAGATAATTTTTATGCACAGTAAATTTGAGAGCCCCATTGTGACTGCCTCCAGCTAATGTCACTCTCCAGCACTTCATTAATGAGCCTGTTGGATAGTAGATTTGGGGTAGCTTCCAAGGCACTACACTGGTCCCTTGAGTATGGCAGCCAACTTTTGCAGCAGCATTTTAAGTTTTCTGCATCTCCACACTAAAATATATTAGCTACTACAGGGAACTTCCCTAGCTGGCTGTGGCAAGATCGGCCAATTCTCATCAGTGTTGAGAATTGCCACCCTTGTCTGGCCTTGAGTTATCTCCCCCATCAGGAAGTTTTCCCAAATCAGGAAAGATTTAAGCGCTTGTAAAACTAAATCCCTATGCAGCTTAAGGGCAAACCACGAAGAAAATGCATAAAGAATTGAGAAATATGAATTATTGGATTTCCTAGAGAAAAAGTTTGAAAGTTAAAAAGAGAAATGAAATAGAATACATATATTTACTTATTGATGACAGTGGTATTTAGTGTTTTCACCGAGCATCTGTTACATGATTTGCCTACTGCTGGATGATGTAGACATAGAAGAGGCCAAACAAAACCTGCACTAATAATTTTAATAATTCATATTCGAATAGTATTTTGAGAGCTTTATACCCTTTGGACCTAGGTTATTTCATTCAATCATTACATTCTTTTGTTTTGTAGGCAAAGTGTTGTTTTTTTTGTTTGTTTTTTCTCTCCATTTTTTCTCATAGTTGCACCAAATAGATTTTAATCCCTAAGGATTAAAAAAAAGTCTCTAATAAACATGATTAGACCTTAGAGATTCTTATCCACAGTCCCACAGCCTCTAAATCATATAAGTTTTGTATCAATACCATTAAATTTTTTAATATTCTTCAAAATTGTCTACACTTCTTCCAGTTTTTCCAAATATTTTATTAGGCTCCTTCCTGACAATCCTATTTTTTAAAAAATATTTTATTTATTTATTTGACAGACAGAAATCATAAGTAGGCAGAGAGAGGGGGAAGCAGGCTTCCTGCTGAGCAGAAAGCCCGATGTGGGGCTCGATCCCCGGACCCTGGGATCATGCCCTGAGCCGAAGGCAGAGGCTTTAACCCACTGAGCCACCCAGACGCCCCCCCTGACAATCTTATTTATGTCTGTATCCTTAGCCCTAACATAATGCCAATTAATGAATAAATACACTATATTATTCCTGTGCTTAGGAGTTTCCTATCTTTTACTGAAAATATGTTTCCATAAAAAAAATGCAACAGAATACAGAGCAATGTATAAGCTAGCCATATAAATAAATTCTTTAATATTTAAATACATTAAAAATTAAAAAGGCAATTGAGTAGTTGTGGTAGGAAGAATTTCTATGATCGACTTCTAAATACTTCTTACTCTAATCCTCAGAATCTATGAAAATGGTGAGATATCACTTCCATGATTATGTTCTGTGACCTTAAGAGAGAGATTATTCAGGTGGATCTGATCTAATCATAGATGGCATTAAAAGTCAAGAACTTTCTCCAGCTGATGACAAAAGAGGGTGTGAAAGAGATCTGAAGCTGGAGAAGGAGTTGAGGCACCATTGCTGGCTTGAGGTGGACAGACAGGTGGACCATTTGAGAGGAAATGCAGACAGCCTTAGTTGTTGTCAGTTAATAGCCAGCAAGGAAATAGAGATCTCAGCCCTAAAGCTGTATGGAAGTGAATCTACTGAGAAACTGAAATAAGTCTGGAAGCAAATAGTTTTTCTAAGCCAAGTTAAGAGGCTAAGCTGTCTGACATCTTGATTTTGCCATGTGAGATCCTGAGCACAGAATCCAATCTAGTCGGTCCATACTTTTTGACCTACAGAACTGTGACCCAATAAATGGGTGTTGTTTTTAGCCACTAACTGCATCTGTGGAAAATGTGGTGATAGAAAACTGTAATAGCAGTGGCTGGAGTTTTCAACAGAGGTTTAATGGAACTTTTTTTTTTTTTTTTGAGAATAAAAAAAATTGTTAACTATAATAATTTGCTGTGGCTGCTGTAACAAATTACCACAAACGTAGTGGCTTAGAACAACATGCACTGATTATCTTAGCAGTTCTGAAGTCAGAAGTCAAGTAGGTTTCACTGAGCTAAAGTAAGGCAAAGCTATGTTTCTTTCTGAAAGCTTTTAGGGAAAATCTACTTCCTTGCCTTTTCCAGCTTCTAGAGGCTGCTGCATGCTTTGGCCTTGGGGTCACTTCCTCCTTCAAAGCCCCCAGTGGCCTCTCAAGGCTTTCTCACATTTTATCATTCGGGCTCTGACATTTCTGCCTCCCTCTCCCACATTTAAGAGCCCATGTGATCACTTGAGCCTACCTGGATAATACAGAAAAATCTGTCCATCTCAAACCAGCTGATGAGCAACCTTAGTTCCCTCTGCTGTATTAAATATTCTTTGCTGTGTTACCTAACATATTCTCATAGGTTTCATAGAGTAGAATGTGGACATCTTTAGGAGGTCAGTATCCTCTGCCTGTCATTAATATTTAGGGAAAAAAAGATAACATGCTGTTTAGGCAATGAATTGTGCAGAACCTATCCTCAGTAAAATATTAACTGTATTTTCACTTATGGGTTTGATGTTTACTTCTAAGTAGATTCTGGAAAAATAAATGTTTGAAAAGACGAGCTTTGGTAGTTCATGAAATATTTGCGTACATGTACAAAGTTTCATCATGCTGTGAAATGTCCTTTTTATTGAGAATTGAAATGGGGGAATTTATAATAACAAATAATAATTTCTTAAATGTTAAAAATCTTCAGTGTTTCAAAGATATGTTCCCAGGCATTATTTCATTTATTTATAATGGCATCTGTGAAGTCTTACTGCCTCTCCTCACCTGTCTTCCTCTCTTTTCTCAGAAACATTTTTTTTTTTCCCAAGTTTAAATTTTTTATTTTTTATATACATATATTCTTTATCCCCAGGGGTACAGGTCTGTGAATCACCAGGTTTACACACTTCACAGCACTCACCAAATCACATACCCTCCCCAATGTCCATAATACCACCCCCTTCTCCCAAACCCCCTCCCCCCGGCAACCCTCAGTTTGTTTTGTGAGATTAAGAGTCACTTATGGTTTGTCTCCCTCCCAATCCCATCTTGTTTCATTTATTCTTCTTCTACCCACTTAAGCCTCCATGTTGTATCACCACTTCCTCATATCAGGGAGATCATATGATAGTTGTCTTTCTCTGCTTGACTTATTTCACTAAGCATGATACGCTCTAGTTCCATCCATGTTATTGCAAATGGCAAGATTTCATTTCTTTTGATGGCTGCATAGTATTCCATTGTGTATATATACCACATCTTCTTGATCCATTCATCTGTTGATAGACATCTAGGTTCTTTCCATAGTTTGGCTATTGTGGACACTGCTGCTATAAACATTCGGGTGCATGTGTCCCTTTGGATCACTACATTTGTATCTTTAGGGTAAATACCCAATAGTGCAATTGCTGGGTCATAGGGCAGTTCTATTTTCAACATTTTGAGGAACCTCCATGCTGTTTTCCAGAGTGGCTGCACCAGCTTGCATTCCCACCAACAGTGTAGGAGGGTTCCCCTTTCTCCGCATCCTCGCCAGCATCTGTCATTTCCTGACTTGTTGATTTTAGCCATTCTGACTGGTGTGAGGTGATATCTCATTGTGGTTTTGATTTGTATTTCCCTGATGCCGAGTGATATGGAGCACTTTTTTCATGTGTCTGTTGGCCATCTGGATGTCTTCTTTGCAGAAATGTCTGTTCATGTCGTCTGCCCATTTCTTGATTGGATTATTTGTTCTTTGGGTGTTGAGTTTGCTAAGTTCTTTATAGATTCTGGACACTAGTCCTTTATCTGATATGTCGTTTGCAAATATCTTCTCCCATTCTGTCAGTTGTCTTTTGATTTTGTTAACTGTTTCCTTTGCTGTGCAAAAGCTTTTGATCTTGATGAAATCCCAGTAGTTCATTTTTTCCCTTGCTTCCCTTGCCTTTTGCGTTGTTCCTAGGAAGATATTGCTGCGGCAGAGGTCGAAGAGGTTGCTGCCCGTGTTCTCCTCAAGGATTTTGATGGATTCCTTTCGTACATTGAGGTCCTTCATCCATTTTGAGTCTATTTTTGTGTGTGGTGTAAGGGAATGGTCCAATTTCATTTTTCTGCATGTGGCTGTCCAATTTTCCCAGCACCATTTATTGAAAAGGCTGTCTTTTTTCCATTGGACATTCTTTCCTGCTTTGTCGAAGATTAGTTGACCATAGATTTGAGGGTCTATTTCTGGGCTCTCTATTCTGTTCCATTGATCTATGGGTCTGTTTTTGTGCCAGTCCCATGCTGTCTTGATGATGACAGCTTTGTAATAGAGCCTGAAGTCCGGAATTGTGATGCCACCAACGTTGGCTTTCTTTTTCAATATCCCTTTGGCTATTCGAGGTCTTTTCTGGTTCCATATAAATTTTAGAATTATTTGTTCCATTTCTTTGAAAAAGATGGTTGGTACTTTGATAGGAATTGCATTAAATGTGTAGATTGCTTTAGGTAGCATAGACATTTTCACAATATTTATTCTTCCAATCCAGGAGCATGGAACATTTTTCCATTTCTTTGTGTCTTCCTCAATTTCTTTCATGAGTACTTTATAGTTTTCTGAGTATAGATTCTGTGTCTCTTTGGTTAGTTTTATTCCTAGGTATCTTATGGTTTTGGATGCAATTGTAAATGGGATTGACTCCTTAATATCTCTTTCTTCTGTCTTGCTGTTGGTGTAGAGAAATGCAACTGAACAGTATCCTTCTAAAGAATGAATGGGTCAACCGGGAAATTAAAGAAGAATTGAAAAAAATCATGGAAACAAATGATAATGAAAATACAACGGTTCAAAATCTGTGGGACACAACAAAGGCAGTCCTGAGAGGAAAATATATAGCGGTACAAGCCTTTCTCAAGAAACAAGAAAGGTCTCAGGTACACAACCTAACCCTACACCTAAAGGAGCTGGAGAAAGAACAAGAAAGAAACCCTAAGCCCAGCAGGAGAAGAGAAATCATAAAGATCAGAGCAGAAATCAATGAAATAGAAACCAAAAAAACAATAGAACAAATCAACGAAAGTAGGAGCTGGTTCTTTGAAAGAATTAATAAAATTGATAAACCCCTGGCCCGACTTATCAAAAAGAAAAGAGAAAGGACCCAAATAAATAAAATCATGAATGAAAGAGGAGAGATCACAACTAACACCAAAGAAATACAAACTATTCTAAGAACATACTATGAGCAACTCTACGGCAATAAATTTGACAATCTGGAAGAAATGGATGCATTCCTAGAAACATATAAACTACCACAACTGAGCCAGGAAGAAATAGAAAGCCTGAACAGACCCATAACCAGTAAGGAGATTGAAACAGTCATTAAAAATCTCCAAACAAACAAAAGCCCAGGGCCAGACAGCTTCCCGGGGGAATTCTACCAAACATTTAAAGAAGAACTAATTCCTATTCTCCTGAAACTGTTCCAAAAAATAGAAATGGAAGGAAAACTTCCAAACTCATTTTATGAGGCCAGCATCACCTTGATCCCAAAACCAGACAAGGATCCCACCAAAAAAGAGAGCTATAGACCGATATCCTTGATGAACACAGATGCGAAAATACTCAACAAAATACTAGCCAATAGGATTCAACAGTACATTAAAAAGATTATTCACCACGACCAAGTGGGATTTATTCCAGGGCTGCAAGGTTGGTTCAACATCCTCAAATCAGTCAATGTGATACAACACATCAATAAAAGAAAGAACAAGAACCATATGATACTCTCAATAGATGCTGAAAAAGCATTTGACAAAGTACAGCATCCCTTCCTGATCAAAACTCTTCAAAGTGTAGGGATAGAGGGCACATACCTCAATATCATCAAAGCCATCTATGAAAAACCCACCGCAAATATCATTCTCAATGGAGAAAAACTGAAAGCTTTTCCGCTAAGGTCAGGAACACGGCAGGGATGTCCATTATCACCACTGCTATTCAACATCGTACTAGAGGTCCTAGCCTCAGCAATCAGACAACAAAAGGAAATTAAAGGCATCCAAATCGGCAAAGAAGAAGTCAAATTATCACTCTTCGCAGATGATATGATACTATATGTGGAAAACCCAAAAGACTCCACTCCAAAACTGATAGAACTTATACAGGAATTCAGTAAAGTGTCAGGATATAAAATCAATGCACAGAAATCAGTTGCATTTCTCTCAGAAACATTTTAAAGACAACTTACTATAGCACTCAAAGGAGTGTATTTTGATAATCCACTTAATATTTGTCATTAAGTGAAGGCGCATCTCTATATCAGCAATGCTTGGATAGTACCTGGCACCTACCTATGCTAATTTATGTTTAGTGATAATGAATACATCTTGAATAAATAATCCCTAATAATTTATCCATACTGAAGTGATCAATAGTGATGATTGAGGCCAGCATTTAAGAGCATATTCCTCTAATTGTTAATATCTGAACTGAATATATTTGGTGATCAAGATTTATCTGAAGTTTACAAACTTCATCAAATAGTATGACCTCTTCTCTGATGACATTTGTATCAAAAACTGAATTTGTTCAACCTAAGATAATGCTTAGCTAAATGATATATATGTTACATGTTATAGCTTTGTATTTTATGTTCATTAATATTATGCATATATAAATATCTCTGCATATGCATAAATGCATATAACTCTATTTTGGCAAATCCCACCAACACTTTTGAGTTATAAACAAAAAATTATTTAATTTTTTGAAGCAGCACAAGGGAATGTTTTTAACATGAATTTTGCTGTTTTATATTCCTTTAAAAAAATCTCCACAATAATAAAGGGAAGTCTCCATTGTTTAATTATACTTTTTCTCATTTTAAAAAAATCAAATATCTTGATTATTCCTATGTGTCCCATATTCCCCTCTCCTGTTCCCATAAGCTCCTGGCAGTTCAGATTTCCATAGGTTTCATTGCTCTATTTCTTTTTTTTTTTTTTTTAAGATTTTATTTATTTGACAGAGATCACAAGTAGACAGAGAGGCAGGCAGAGAGGGAGGAAGGGAAGCAGGCTTTCTGCTGAGCAGAGAGCCTGATGCAGGGCTAGATTCCAGGACCCTGGGATCATGACCTGAGCCGAAGGCAGAGGCTTAACCCACTGAACCACCCAGGTGCCCCTCATTGCTCTATTTCTTTTAAAATACCCAAGTACCAGTGTATACATATGCATGCTCTTTTATCTTTTCCACTCATTTTTTCTTCCTAAGTAGGCATTTTAATGTCTTACGATGGCAAAAACCAAGTTACTATCTTTATGTGATCTGATATGCAAGTAATTAGCTTCTTTCTTTCTCTCTTTTTTTAATTAAGATAAAACAGTAGTGTGAAGGAACCAGAGAAGGAAGGTTTAAACCCTACACAGAACTTTCTTTTTATTAGTTATGTAACCCTGCATAAACTCCATAGTCCTTCTTATTGTCAATACTCATATCTGTAAATTATGTGGAATTTCTCCCTTATACATTAGAAATATTTTTAAAATACACAGGTATAGAAGATACTATAATAAGTACCAACCTACTTATCACCCACTTAAGAAACAAGAACTTAGAAATACTAAAGATTCTGTAGAATCTTCACCAATCAATCCCCTTCCCCTTATTCCCAGGAACAAGATTAGATTCATTTTGTGCAGATCATTCCCATATATATGTTTTTAATTTTACTACATGTGTATAATTTCTTAAACAATATTTTTTCTATATGTCATGGTTTATTTATTTTAATGTTATTACAATATGGAAGTAAGCATTTTTGTACAGTATGTCTCCCTGTGAATATGTGCAAGAATTTTGAGCAGGAATATCATCACGAATAGAACTGATGAGTTGTAGGATATGCATGACTTGCAACTTTAGTGAAATTTGTCAGGTTGTTCTCCACATTTTTTGCAACAATTTATATTCCCACCACAATACATGAGAACTCCTATTGTTCTACATGCTCACCAACACTTGGTTTAGAGTGTAAAATGATATGCATCAATACTTTGTTTTCTAAAAATTTGACATAAATACTGAAGTATTATTGACTTACAATAAACTGCATATTTTTAAAATATACCATTTGTTTTCATAAATAAATATATATATAAGTGTATATATGGTGTGTGTGTGTGTGTATTGTTTGTGTGTATATACACACACACACACAAATATACCTATGAAACAATCACCCTGATAAGATAATGAGTATATTTATCACCCCAAACATTTCCCTAATTTTACTCTGTAAGCCCTCCTTCTTCATTTCCCTGTGCCCCACCACTGTGCCCAGGCAACCACTGATTTATTTTATGACACTATAGTTCAGTTGGAATTTTCTAAAATTTTCTATAAATGAAGTAACACTATGCATTTGGGGGGCAGGCCTGGTTTGTTCACTCAGTTTGATTATCTGGAGTTTTATCTTTTTGTAGTCTGAATATTCATCCCCTCTTATTGTGGAATGATATTTCATTGTCTGGATAGATCACAGTTTGTTTACACATTAACTATGAATAGACATTTGGGTTATTTCCAGGTTTTCATTACTATAAACATTCATGTACAAATCCTTATATGGATATGTACTTCTTTATTTCTGGGGTAAATTCTTTGAAAAGAAATGGCTGAGTAATATGGCAGGTTTATGTTTAATTGTATTTTCCAAAGGGATTTTACCATTGTATAAACTCAACAGGAATGAATGAGAATTTTGAAGGTTTGTTATATATTCTGAATATAATTTCTTTATCAAATATATGATTTATAGATATTTTCTTTTAGTCTTTGGCTGGCTTTTTCATTCACTTTAGAGTGACTTTCAGAGATCAGAAGTTTTTATTTTTAATGAAATCAAATTCTTTGTCTTGCTTTTTTATGAAACGTGATTTTTTTCATAAATTTAAATTTTTTTCTAATACAAAGTTACACAGGTTTTCTCAAAAATTTTGTTATAGTAATCTTATAATTTTAGGGTTTACATTTAGTTCTGTTAGCCATTTTAGATTAGATTTATATATGATTCAAGGAGTAGCTCAAGGTTGTTCTCCTTCTCCTCCCCTCTTCCTCATCCTGCTTTTCTTCTTCGTCGTCAAAACATCTGGTGGCTGCAACACTATTGTTGAACAGATTCTCTTTTTGCCACTGAATTACCTTTGCACCTTTACCAAAAATCATGTGTCTGTGTATGTCAGTCTATTTTTGGACTCTCTTTTTAGTTTAATCGTCTTATTTATCTACTTTTTACCAATATCAAACTTAATAGCTTAAAAATAAGCTTAATCATAAGGATTAAAGTCAGAAAGGGATATTGAAACTTTTTATTCTTTTTCAACATCCCCCCATTCAGCAAAGGGTTTTCTATGTCCTTCGTATTTCTTCATGAATTTTAGAAGGAGCTTGTCAATTTCTATTAAGAAAAAAACAAAAAAACACTTCTGGCATTTTTAATAGGGAATGCATTAAATCTAATGAAGAATTGATATTTTAATAATTGTAGATGTTTCAACTCATGACCATGGTGTGTTTCTTCATTTATTTGGGTCTTTAATTTCTCAGCACTGTTTTGTAGTTTTCAGCAGGCAGGTGCTTTACATATTTTATCACTTTATTTTAAACGGTTTCATAATTTTATGCTATTGTATATAGAATTTTTCAAATTTCATTTTCCAGCCATCTGTTGCTAGTGCTTAGACAATTGATATATGTATACAGTAACCTCACAGAACTCATTTTTTAGTTTTAATAGCTTTTTTTGGTAGATTATATTGAACTCTATAGACACATGTCAGTGAATAAAAACAGATCTTTCTTTTAAAAGGAATTGTTTTTCACTACTTTCTCCTACATTAGCCAGAATTTACATTACACTGTTCACAAGAAGATTGTATATCCTTGTCTTGTATCTGATCTTAGGGTCAAAGTATTCAGTTTCACATATTTGGTTAGATGTTAGCTGTAAGTTTTTTATAGACTTTCTTTATAAGGCTATGTTAGTTATCTTCTGTGTCAGGGCTGTTAAGACTACTCCAAGGATTAGTGATTTACTTGTTATACTCACTGATACAGATTAACATAGTGTAAGGATATCAACAAAATATCCTTATACTATGTTAATAGTATATAGCATAGTATAAGGATATCAGCAAAATCATCAGAGATATAAAGGCACATAGGGCAAAGTCTGATGGAAACCACAAATAAGCTTCTGGGAGTCCTCTACCAGTAGATTTGTGTAGGACACGTTTAATTGCTCCAGCAATGAATTGTGACAACACATACAACGTGCTGTTTACTGGACACTTGCCTGAGTCTTGATGTCCAGGGTTTTTAGTAGGGTGTTAACCATACAGACACATAATATCTGCATTAGTGATCATAGTTACTGAAATTCCAGACCCCTAGAAGGAAATCAGGTGTTCACATAAATCACATTGTTTACTCAAATTACCTAGACTAGCTAGTATAGTATTGTTCAAAGCCATAAGCATTCAAAACACTCATCAGTTAGAACATTTCAGGAGCTCATTCTGAGAACTTGGCCAGTGGTCATTCATGAACATTGGGAACATGTAAGGCTTGAACAACTCAGACCTGCTGAGTTAACTCCTCCCTACACACTTTTTATCCTGAGTTTGCAGAAAGTTTTCATCATGTATTATGTTGGATTTTGTGAAAATCTTTTCTGCATATTTTGAGATTATTCTATGCTTTTTCTACTTAGGCTATAAAAATGGTTAAATACATTGATTCTGAAATCTTTTTTTTTTAATTTTTTATTTTTTATAAACATATATTTTTAACCAGAGGGGAACAGGTTTGTGAATCACCAGGTTTACACACTTCACAGCACTCACCAAAGCACACACCCTCCCAATGTCCATAATCCCACTCACTCCTCCCAAAACCCCTCCCCCCAGCAACCCTCAGTTTGTTTTGTGAGATTAAGAGTCACTTATGGTTTGTCTCCCTCCCAATCCCATCTTGCTTCATTAATTCTTCTCCTACCCACTTAAACCCCCATGTTGCATCACCACTTCCTCATATCAGGGAGATCATATGATAGTTGTCTTTCTCTGCTTGACTTATTTCACTAAGCATGATACCCTCTAGTTCCATCCATGTTGTCGCAAATAGCAAGATTTCATTTCTTTTGATGGCTGCATAGTATTCCATTGTGTATATATACCACATCTTCTTGATCCATTCATCTGTTGATGGACATCTAGGTTCTTTCCACAGTTTGGCTATTGTGGACATTGTTGCTATAAACATTCGGGTGCACGTGCCCCTTTGGATCACTACGTTTGTATCTTTAGGAAAGCACAAGAACCATATGATACTCTCAATAGATGCTGAAAAAGCATTTGACAAAGTACAGCATCCCTTCCTGATCAAAACTCTTCAAAGTGTAGGGATAGAGGGCACATACCTCAATATCATCAAAGCCATCTATGAAAAACCCACCGCAAATATCATTCTCAATGGAGAAAAACTGAAAGCTTTTCCGCTAAGGTCAGGAACACGGCAGGGATGTCCATTATCACCACTGCTATTCAACATAGTACTAGACGTACTAGCCTCAGCAGTCAGACAACAAAAGGAAATTAAAGGCATCCAAATTGGCAAAGAAGAAGTCAAATTATCACTCTTTGCAGATGATATGATACTATATGTGGAAAACCCAACAGACTCCACTCCAAAACTGCTAGAACTTGTACAGGAATTCAGTAAAGTGTCAGGATATAAAATCAATGCACAGAAATCAGTTGCATTTCTCTACACCAACAGCAAGACAGAAGAAAGAGAAATTAAGGAGTCAATCCCATTTACAATTGCACCCAAAAGCATAAGATACCTAGGAATCAACCTAAGCAAAGAGGCACAGAATCTATACTCATAAAACTATAAAGTACTCATGAAAGAAATTGAGGAAGATACAAAGAAATGGAAAAATGTTCCATGCTCCTGGATTGGAAGAATAAATATTGTGAAAATGTCTATGCTACCTAAAGCAATCTACACATTTAATGCAATTCCTATCAAAGTACCATCCATCTTTTTCAAAGAAATGGAACAAATAATGCTAAAATTTATATGGAACCAGAAAAGACCTCGAATAGCCAAAGGGATATTGAAAAAGAAAGCCAACGTTGGTGGCATCACAATTCCGGACTTCAAGCTCTATTACAAAGCTGTCATCATCAATACAGCATGGTACTGGCACAAAAACAGACCCATAGATCAATGGAACAGAATAGAGAGCCCAGAAATAGACCCTCAACTCTACGGTCAACAAATCTTCGACAAAGCAGGAAAGACTGTCCAATGGAAAAAAGACAGCCTCTTCAATAAATGGTGCTGGGAAAATTGGACAGCCACATGCATAAAAATGAAATTGGACCATTTCCTGATTCTGAAATCTTAAACAAACTTTGCATCCATGACATAAACTCCTTTGTTCATTATGTATTTTAGTTTATATATGTTCTTGGATTTAATTTTATAAAATTTTGTAATCTTCTGTTTATCTGTTCTATGAATGACTAAGAGGGGTATTGAAATACCCAATTATAGTTGTGGGGTTGTCTATTTCTCCTTGTGGTTCTACCATTATTTGTTTCATTTATTTGGAAGCTCTCTTATAGATGTTTATTTAGACTCATTTTTTCATCTTGATAAATTTACCTATATAATCTATGTACCTGGTTATTTTTTTTGTATAATCTAATTTGTCTGGTATTACTATAGCTACCCTTGCTGTCTCTTGATTTGCGCCAGCATATCTTTTCTTAACCTGTTACTTTTATTTATTATATCTTTATATATGAAGTGTGTTTCTTTTAGATAGCATATAGTTGGGTTCTGCGTTTTCAGCATGATAATTTCTGCCTTTTATTTGGGATATTTAGGCCATTTGCATTTAATTTGATCATCTACATAGTTACATCTAAATCAATCAACTAATACTCATTTTTTCTTTGCTCTGTTATTTTTTCCCATTTCCTCTTTTTCTGCCTGTTTTTCAGTTATTTATTTATAATTTCTTTTTCTCCCCTCTATTTTCTTAGATACTTACGCCTTTTAGAGATTGTTTTAGGGTTCATAGTATATGTGTTTAACTTACAATCCTCTAATTCCAAGTGATATTATACCACTCTGAGCAGGGCTCATTCTACTGGTATTAATTCCCCATTATTAAGGTAAGATCCATTTGTATAATCACCTAATGTCCCATGAATCATAGATTTTCATTCTGGCTGGTTGAGAGCAAGCACTATTCATAGCTGTGTTGAGTGTTGGGTATTATTACCTCCAGTCTTTGTGGATGCTTCTTCCTGAGTCTCAGATATTTTTGTTACATACATGCATTGACTAGCTCTCAGATTAATGTATAAGAGGGACTCTGCAGGTATCTGGAAATCTCTGTGTGCAGTTTTCTCCTTTCTAGAAAGCCCAGCCACATGGGTCTTCCTAGAATCCCAGGAAGTTTGCCACACTTCTCCCTGGCATATTAGCTCCTTATTGCTACCACAGCAAATCATACAAACATAGTGACTTAAATCAATACATTTTTATGATTTTATAGTCCGACAAGTTAAAAGTCTAACATGGGGGGCGCCTGGGTGGCTCAGTGGGTTAAAGCCTCTGCTTTTGGCTCAGGTCATGGTCCTGGGGTCCTGGGATCGAGCCCCGCATTGGGCTCTCTGCTCGGCAGGGGGCCTGCTTCCTCCTCTCTCTCTGCCTGCCTCTCTGCCTACTTGTGATCTGTCAAATGGATAAAATCTTTAAAAAAAAAAAAAAAGTCTAACATGGGTCTTACTGTGCTAAACCCAAGGAGTAAGCAGGACTGAGTTCTTTTCAGGATGCTCCAGGGGAGAACCTGTGTCCTTGATTTTTCCAGCTTCTAGAGAATGCCCAAATCACTTCAATTGTGCCCATTCATTTAACACTAACAAAATTCTATCTCTCTAACCATTTTTCCATAATTACATCTCCTCTTAACTCTGAACTGAACTGGGAAATTTTATCTCATTTTAAGGATAGTTTGGGCTCATACAGATAATCCTGGATAATCTCCCGATATCATGGATATTAATTAAATCAACACCTACAAAGTCCTTTTCCATGTAAGGTAATATATTCAGTTTCAAGGAATCAGAAGTAGACATCTTTGGAGGACCATTATTTTACCACTATAACCAGGTTCCTCATCATTGCAATATACCTAGAAACCTCCTCAAGTCAATGACCTGGACAATTAGAGGGAGCATCTCTGTTGCTATTCTCATCCTAAGGATTCAAAGTGCTTCATGGTTCATATTTAGTAACTTCTACATTGTAATTTCCTATATTTGTCTGTTTTGTTTTGTTTTAATTGTCACATGGGCAGGAGTAAATCCAACATTTGTTACTCTATCTTGGCTAAATGCAAAAATCCCTAGTACCTCATTGTTCTAAATTAAATTCCTTTGATTTCTCATTAAATTGGGCATATTTTATTTTATCCTTTTCTTTTGTTTCTTGCTTTGGATATTCAGATTTTCTTGTATTTGAATTGCCTCTTCATTTACTATTTTAATTTTTCTATTGAGGATTATGTCTTTCTTCCTTTTTTTTGAGATTTTATTTGCTTATTTATTTTAGAAAAAGAGATTAAAAGAGAATGAATGCTGGGAGGTGGGAGAGAAACTTAAGGGGACTCCACAGAGTATGGAGACAGACTTGGGGCTTCAACCTAGGACCCTGAGATTATGACCTGAGCCAAAATCAAGAGTCAGATGCTCAAATGACCAAACCACGTAGGCACCCCTTTTACTATTATTTTATAGAAATTGTTTATAAGTTCTGGATAATAATTTTTTATCAGTTGTGTAATATAAATATTTTCTTCCAGTATTGTGGCTTATTGTAGTCTCATTTGTTTGAGGACAATTTTTATTCAGAGAATGTTTTAATATTATTATAAAAATATTTATCATGTTTTTAGGATCTGTGCTTTTTTTCCCCTGTCATGTAGTTGCAGAAATATTATACCACATATTTCTCCTAAGAAAATTAAAGTTTCTTTTATTCCACATTAGGTCTTTAATCACCCGAAATTTATTTCTGTGTATAGTATGAAGCAAAGTTCCCCATTATTTTTTATATGAATAACAAATTACACCATTTATTGACTAGTCCATTCTTTTCATAATGATTTATGAATAGTACTGCCATTTCCTTTAGTGAAGTCTTTTGGTGATGAATCCTTGGTTGTCTGAAAAATATCTTTGATATAACCTTCATTTTTTTAAGGGATACTTCCATTAGAGGGAATTATAGTTAGGCATGTATTTTTCTTTTAGCTGTTAAAGATATTCTACTATTTTCTGATTTAGCTGTTAAAGATATTCTACTATTTTCTGTGGGTTTTTTTTAAATTTTATTTATTTATTTATTTTTCGGGAGGAGAGTGGTGTGAGTGTGTGTGTGTGTGTGAGAGAGAGAGAGAGAGAGAGAGAGAGGTGGCCGGGGGTGGGGTGGAGAAGCAGAGGGAGAGAATCTCAGGCAGACTCTGCTGGGCATGGAGCCAGATATGGAGCTCAGGGCTTGGTTTTATGATGCTGAGATCATGATCATATCTGAAAGCAAGAGTCAGCTGCTTAACTGCCTGAGCCACCCAGGCACCCCAAGATTTTCATTTTATTTTTATTTATTTATATTTTTATTTTATTTATATTTTATTTTTATTCACGATGAAATGATGAAAATAATGATTTTCATTTTCTTCTCTTCAGCAGCTTTCAGATTTTTTGCATTTATTTTTCAAAGTTCTACTGTGATATACCTAGGTGTGCTTTTCTTTGTATCTCTCTTGATTAATTAAGGTTCACTACTCACATCTTTGGCTTGATATATCTTTTGTCAATTTTGGGAAATTCATTACTTATAACCTATTCTCTCTTTTAAACTGCAAATACATGAACCTCTTCCCCATATTCAAATTATCTTATGACTGGTTCCATATTTTCCAATTTTTTTTTTTGTCTCTCCTTGCTTCCTTTCAGATATTTCTATTATCTTATCTCCCACTTCCCAAATTCCTTCTTCATCTAGGACTAATATGCTATTAAATTCATGTGTTGAACTTTAAATCATTATATTCTAAGTAATGCATAAAATAGAATGTCTGAGTGTTCTTTTTTATACTTTCCACCTACATCAATTTAATTTATTAATATTAATCACATATGAATCATTTTATAATTGAAATTATTTAAGAAAAAAAATAAATTTCCTGCGCATTTCTGTTATTTTCTCTTGATTTTCACGCAGTTCTTGTCTACTTTAATAGAATACCAGAAATTGTGGAAGAAAATTAAAGAGCTACTTTAAGGCTCTGACTGATGTTACTTTTCCTCATATATGATTTGCTTTTCTTTCTGGAAGATAGCTTATGCCACTCAGTAATTGAATTGACTTACAGCTGGACTTCAAATGCAACTTTCCATGTGCAAGCAGATGGTAAAATGTGCCCCCTAAAAGTCAGAGTTTTAAATAAGTATGCAAAAGAAAGCTACACCTATTTTGGGCAGTATTATCTAGAATATTTTCATGAAAGAGGTAGGAGTTGAACAGAATCTGTATGTATGAAATAGTTGGGAGTTTAACAATATAGCTTGGAACAATAGAGTGAGCAAGGGGAGAAGAGACAAGGAGTCAGAAAATGGACTTTTAAAAAGCACTTTTTTTTTTTTTCAAGATGTCTTCATTTTATAAAAAGGATTTACATCAGAATTCATAGCAAGTCCCCCACTTTTGAAGCTGATCTAATATATTCAAAAACGTACAGAAATATGTGCTTTATCATCATTCCCATTTTTTCTGTAAATAAACAGAGATTGTCCGTGGGAACAGATGTACTTTGTCACAATTATGTGAGAAATAAGAAATACTGGTACTCTGATTGTTCTTCGTCTATACCAAATTTTTATAAGGTTGCCATTGTTAACTTAAAAAATATTGCTAGAATTCTGTAAGGTATTATCTCACAGAGTGAGATATTTCTATATTTCAACAATATACATGTGAATCTAAATATTAACTATTTTAATCATACCAATGCTTTATCTCAAAGACTGATTTTTTTTTTAATTTTTGTGTTTTTTTTTAATCTTCAGAACATGTTGAATAAAATAACATTAGGCTGGGTGAGCCTGTTGGTGGGTATTAAGGAGGGCACATATTGCATGGAACACTGGGTGTGGTGCATAAACAAAGAATTCTGGAACACTGAAAAGACATTTAAAAAAATAATAGTAGGCAACTTCTTTTTCATAGCTCAGTATCTTGTCAGTAAAGGAAATTTGGTGATTCGTGTATCTATTCACTCAACAAATATTAGCCAAGTACCTTTATGAATTAGATATTTTGCTAGTAACATAATAGTACTTTCATTGCAGGGGTTTTTTTAAGAAATAAAACAAATAATTATGCATACTGCTTGCCTCCGTGACTGGCATTAAAGGTTTAATAAAATGTTCACAATTGGGGCACCTGGGTAGTTCAGTCAGTTAAGCGTCATCTGACTCCTGATTTCAGTTCAGGTCATCATCTCAGGGTCATGAGATAGAGCCCCACATTGAGCTCTACTCTGAGTGTGGAGCCTGCTTAAGAGTCTCTCTCCCTCTGCCCCTCTCCATGCTTATGCAGGTGTTCCCTTTCCCTCTTAAAAATAATAATAATAATAATAAAATGTCCAGTTATTTTTATCACTAGCCATTTTTATATGTTTTATTTGTTAAAGTTTATGGAAAGTCAGTGAAGGGTAATAAAGATGTTTTCTGTGTTGATCTTCTTGAAGAATTTAGGAGTATTACCAATCACAGCACCTCTATACCAAATGCTTACCACATATATATGTGTGCACACACACATTTTTTTTTCTCACTCTGTCTCCATCTCACTGTCTCTTTTTTCTGAATGCCTACAATGGCAAATATACCATAAACTTTGGCATAATAAACAGTGCTTTGTAAGAAATACCTCTCATTCTCTGGTTGATTATGAAGAACCACTTATCAATAGATAAAACTATGGAGGTTTGAATTACTTAAGCTCTTTTTTTTTTTTAGATGATACCTCTCATTTTAATTCCATGTTAGCCACTTACTGTCTAATTATCTCAGATTAGCTTTGGATATAAGGCTATGCCAAATTTGGACATTTATACTTGAGATATTTTTATCTACTTTATCCTCCCCCTTCTAAGTTTCTCACTCTTATTTACCCAAAAAGATTAATTTCATTTCAGAGTTATTTATTTTATTTCCAAACTTGTGAAAATTTTCAGACAATGCTGAAAAAAAGGCTTGGTAAGATACTGGAATGAATCTGTTTCCCTTTAAAAACCAGAGTATCCTTAACAGTAGGAAAGGTTTATTGCATTATTTCTGGAATCATCTCCTGAAGATAATATAACAGAAATACAATATAAAACTTTATTTAAAATTCAGTATTCCTTGACATAAGTTATCATATATTGCTCTATATTTTACTTCTAAGAGTAGGTATACTTTTTATTTTACTTCTGAGATATCTGTGGCTCAGAGTTAATCAAGGATTTATGCATATTTTAAATAAAATACTAGCTGATTTCCTACTACATGAGAAGTGCTGTAATATGCTCTGTGGGAGAAATAAGGATCCACAGATGGTTCTGGCCCTCTGGGACTTAGAGCCTCAAGAAAATACGTTGGCTATTACTTTGTTTCTTGGTGTCAATCCTACCCTTCTGTGCTTTCTTTGTGATACTTTCACTGGGCTGTGAAAACTACCACATATCTACTTTGCCTGTTGCCACCTGATAGTTCTGCTAATAAGCAGTGCTAGAGAAAAATTCAAAGCTGAGTTCCATGATGTGCTGTTTTCTGTTTCTGTCCACAAATTCCAGCAGCGTCTCTTTATTCTAGCAGTGAGTGGCAGTTGATACCATTTTCAGCTTTTTCACTTTTCTGCAGAACCAGCCTCACTGTGCCCTCCGAGAAACAGTGCCTCAAGGTTTGAGCCTCAGCTCCACAGTTTTCTCTGAGATGCTGAGGTCCCGATACAGCTGGTCAGTGTCCTTTTGAAAGAAGTCTGAGCTCCACCTCTGAGGGAGCCTCCCCCCAACTTACAGTTTAAAAATACTTGTCTGGGCGCCCAGGTGACTTAGTCGAATCAAGTCCAGCATCAGGCTTCATGCTCAGGAGGGAAGTACCTTCTCCCTCTCCTCCCTGCTTGTGCTCTCTCTCCCTATCTCTGTCTCTCTCTCTCAAACAAATACATAAACAATCTAAAAATAAATAAATAAAAACACTTACCTTCTGTTGTTTGGGGCTCCTGGGTGACTCTGTTCATTAAGCATATGACTCGATTTCAGCTCAAGTCATGATTTTGCGGGGCATGATATGAAACCCTGTTTGGGGCCTTATGCTCAACAGGGAGTCTGCTTGAGATTGTTTCCCTCTGTGCCTCCCCCTGTTCCTACTCTGTCTGTCCCTCTCAAATAAAGTAAAATAAAATAAAATAAACGTAATTAAAATAAAAAAATAAAAATACCTCTTCCCTTTTTTTAACCTCATATACAGAGATGGTAGCTACTTCTTGCAGGAAATAGCTCTTTATTATCTCATGTTTCTTGTTTTGCCTTTGCAGTCTTCTAAATATTTATGGAACCAAAGGTATCATATTTTTATTAAAACATTTGATATATTTCACATTTTTTGACAGGGCCCTGATGAGTAAAGAACCACTGATACTAATATAAAATGATTCCAATATAAAGTAATCAAATAATAGGTGATATATAATACTGTTTATAACATGTGGAAATAAGAGAAAGATAAGTTCATGGCTCTTTAATAGTCCAGGAAAAGCCTATAAGACTTTAGCTTTGGGGCACCTGGCTGGCTCAGTTGGTAGACCATGTAACTCTTGATTTTGGGGTTGTAAATTCAAATCCTATGTTGGGTGTAAAGATTAGTTTAAAATAAAATCTTTAATATTAATTAGTTAATTTAAAAAAGAGGACTTTAGATTTGAATTAGGTTTTATGCATAGAAAATAAATGGGTTAAACAGGTATGAAGTCTGTGGTATGCAAAGGACTTTTCAGAAGAAGCAAGGATAATATGTGACTCTTTACAACTGGTATTACGTGCCCCAATATGATTGGACATAAAAGTATGAGAAATTACTAGATGATAATATTTTAGAAAGTATTTTACTGCTAACTTGTTGACTGTAATATTAGGCTAAGTAATTTGGACTACCTTGTATTTAAAGGAGGATCATGCATGCTCCTTAGACAGAGTCACATATCCCAGTCTATAATTTAGAATGTTTCTCCATCAACATTCACTGACATTGAAGAGCTGGACTTCAGGAGTTTGTAGGAGAATGTCACAATAGTCCAGGGGGCAGATGGTGGCCTTCAGCAGAAGCTGAAAACTTAGGAGAAGCAGAGCTGGTAACATAAAAATAATGATATAATCAAGCTTACTAAACTTTTGAAATAAATATGAGTAAAAATCTTTTGAAAAAGTGTTTTAGTACTATGGAATAAAAAAAGCAAAGGTGGTATCTTTAATCAACATGATATGTAATTCAAAGATCTTTTTGGAGTTTTGTAAGTTCCAATTTGTTTTCTTTAGCTAATAATTTTCTTTTTCTGGACAGTAAAAGTTGTCTTTATTTTTATTATTTTGTTATGCTTTAGTTGGAAGCTTCAGACCAATAAATTTGAACTCATAATGGGATGTTTAAAATAATATTAATCAACATAAAAGTCACATTTTTAAGAAATAGCTACATGAGCACTCAAAATACTAAAGTAGAATCAAAGAGAGGTATCTTCTACTTCCTGCATTGACTTGGTGTCTTGCCTTAAGCAAATAGTTTTGTGCCTTATTTCCTGTGTATAGTAATGTCTATATCTTCACCTCTATTTCTTGGGAGTTTTGGGAACTAAGTAGTGTTTGTAGGAATATCTCTACTCTCTATAAGAAATATAGAAAGGAAAATCAAAAAAAACAAAACACTTGTCCTACAACAAAGAAATATGATCCAGCACAACTGCATTATTTTTAAGGTTTGGAGGAATTTTGTCTTGTTGCATTCCTGTCATGATGTGACAATCTCAAAATGGAAGGAACCCAAAGGCTATTTAGAGCTATCACCTAGCATCCACCTCTTCCCCCCCTCCCCCACTATATTCCTTCCAACTAGTCAACTAGACTTTGCTTGCAACCTTCTGGTTAAGAAAAGTGTGAGTTTGTCTCAAGGTCTCCCATTCTGTCTTAAAAGACAAAAAAAGTTGTTTCTAAAACAACGTATCTGAATCTTCTAAGTTTCCACTTTTTCTTGGTGGCTCTATCCTTTGCAGCTGGAAAAAAATATATAGACAATTTCTTTCCTATATGAGGGCTTTCAAGTCTTTAAAATAACACAATTTGCATCTTCCTGCCCACTGCACTCACCAGTAATCATTATACACCTGGTGTTATTTCTTAACTTTTGATAATTGTCTTTCACCAAAGGCTGTGCGATATTTTCCATGCATCTCTTACTGCTTGCTAGAAGGTACAGGTGTCATTATGGCATGGAACATATGTTGAATGCACTCTTGGCATCGGGTTATACTCACAAATTTATTGCACAGTAAAAAATACATTAAAAACTAATTCACTTACCCATAGCTCACCTCAATAAGACTTTGCTCCTTGCCATCAAATTCCCAAACTCTCATTATCCTTCACTTCCTCCATAATGGTAAAAATTTTTGGACCTCATTGCATTTGCAACATGTATATACTGCCTGTCTTCCACACTGATTCTCTCTCCTATCCCAGTAAGCTTCATTTAAGTATACTGCTTCTCAATTCTTTTGAGGTCTGTGCCCACCAGTTGCCCTGGAATTTATTCAGCATACTTGGGTACTTGTGTACTCCTCTGTTATTGTGGAATACTACAAAATATTCTCATAAGTGGAATGTATGTAGATTTCATAAATATGAAAGATAACTCCTAGTACCTTTCTCTTATTGCATACCCTGGTACCAACATTGGATCTTCTCTCCTCCTTCCACCTACACATGCCATCTCCCCAACAGCCCCATGGATTTTTGCGATTGAAAAAACTACATCTCTTCCTTATCATGGAGGATTTTTTTTTTTTAACATAACCCTGAGGCAGAGACAGCCATCAGTCAAATTCTTCAACTTTACTCCTTCTATGGTGGCTGGTCATTTATCTCCTGGCAATATTCCATATCCCAGCCTGACAGATAGATTGTGTTCTCATAACTAACCCAGTGCTTACTGATGAAATGAAAGTAGATGTTATATGTGCCACTTCCAGGCCTCGATCATAAAAGTGTCCTTAAGCATCCCCACCTGCTTTTCCTCTCCCTTTGGCAGAATGATAATGATTTGGTTTGAGAGGATTTAGAAGTCACATACTGAAGAGAGCAAAGCTTCAATTGGGGTCCTAAATAATTATGTAGAGCAGAGTTTCCACTTCTTCCAGACCCTGAATGGCCACCCTGAACTATGCCAAAAGAAAGGGGAGAGAGTTCTACTGAGTGAAATCATTAGACTTGTGCTAGAGCATGATTACTTCTAATAACAATGCCAATCTTGAGTGATAGTCCTTCAAGGCCATACTTACATCAATGCATATCACCATAGGAAAACTACCTATAATATGAACTATAACATTTCACAATTATCTAATTTGATCTTTGCAACATGCTTGAGAAATAATTAGAGTGTTGATATGAAGGGAGCCTTGGCTTTAGTTGTTTACATTTTTAAGCCGCTGAATCCTTTCTTCAAATGACACATTGAGTCCTATGCAGAGGATGGCTAAAGGTAAAACATTATTGGTTGAAGCAGTGTGAGGGTGAGGTTGTTGTGCATGGAATAGTCCAGAATAGGTCAACAAGGTTCTTTCCTTTAGTATTCCCCACAGTTTTCCTTGGGGCACTTTTCTATATCCCTAGGCTTCCAAAGAAAAATGTGTATAACACACTTACAGATGAGCTAACAGAAGCCATGAGACTCGGTTTTATGAGGCAAACTGAATTGATTTTGTATCACACTTGAATGATTCTGCCTCTGTGCTATTACCTATACTTTTCCCTATGTCTGGAATGCCTCCCTTAGTTGCTTCTTTTAAAAATCCCAGACTGAGGCTTTTGGAGGGGAAGAGGGGAATGGGTGAGCCTGGTGGTGGGTATTAATATATTGCATGGAGCACTGGGTGTGGTTCATAAACAATGAATCTTGGAACACGGAAAAAAATTAAATTAAGATGTTAAAAATTAAAAAAAAAAGTGGAAATGACACAAATAAACTGTTTATGAATAAATGATAATTATAGCATTAAAAAAATCCAAGCCATATATTAAAGCCCTAGCCATGAAGCTTATAATTGTTTCTGTGGTGTTATAACAAGTAATCATAGATACTTAAGAAACTATTTATTTTATTTTATTTATTTGACACAGAGAGAGAGATCACAAGTAGGCAGAGAGGCAGGCAGGGGTGGGGGAAGCAGGCTCCCTGCTGAGCAGAGAGCCCTATGCAGGGCTCCATCCCAGGAACCTGAGATCATGACCTGCTGAAGGCAGAGGCTTAACCCATTGAGCCACCCAGGCACCCTAAGTTATCATAGATACTTAAAGCAATGCAAAATTTTAGTCTCATAGTTCTGTAGGTCCGAAGTCTTGGTGGACTCAGTGGGGTCCCCTGCTCCAAGTTTCACAAGGCCAAAATCAAGGTTTTGGCAGGGCTGTGTTCATCACCAGAGTCCCTGGGGGGTGGGGGGGGGATGCAGTTCTATAATCATTCAAGTTGTAAGTAGAATTCATTTTTTTGAGATTGTAGGACTGAGGTTTCCATTTCCTTGCTGGCTGTTAGCCAGGTGCTATTTCTACTGCTTGGAGCCACCCACATTCATGACTTTTATGGCTGGCTGAGTCTCTTAATACTTCACATCTCTTTGACTTCCCCACTAGCTGCATATCTCTGACTTCCTCTTCTACCTCAACTGGGAGAAAGCTCTACTTTTAAGAGCCCAAATAATCCAAAATAATCTCCCTAATTTAATTTCAATTGACTGACAACCTTAATTACATCTGTGAAGTCCCTTTTGTTATTATACTGTGTCATTTTTTTTATAGGCATGGTAAAGGAGGTGTGGTTATTGGGCCCAAACTCTTCCTATCACAAAGCCCTTCCTGAAGACTATCCAGGATGAACTCACCTGCCTTAGAAACTACAAATCTCTCTCTTGGTACCTCTCATAATGCACTTATCTCAATTCATCTATGTTAAGGTAGTTTATATAATTGCCTTAATTTTTCTTATTCAGTTGGGAGACCACTGTGATGGTGGTGACTTGGTTTGTACTTCCTTAGTGTCTAACAGAGCTGGCATACTCAGGAAATTGGATGAATTGAGTGGAATCACCCAAGTCACACAGTAAAGGCAGACAGGGCTAGAACAAGACTCTTGGTCTAGCATTTTCTCTCCCATAATAAACTGTCTCAGGGGGCCTGGGTGGCTCCCTGTTAAATGTCTGTGTTTGGCTCAAGGTCATGATTCCAGGGTACCAAGGCTGAGGCCTATGTTGGGTTTCCTTCTCAACAGGGAGCCTACTTCTCCCTCTCTCTCTGCCTGCTGCTCCCCCTGCTTGTGCTCTCTCTATCAAATTAATAAATAAAAATTCTTAAAAAATAATAATAAACTGTCTCTCAAGCTTGGCTGTGTCTTGAGTCTTTATTTTAAACTTGTCAGCATAAACACAGTGTTTTGGCTGCATGGACAAGTACTAAGCATGGCACCATGAAGTTTCCTTTGACAGATGAAGACCGAGCACGAGAGGAACATAAGAGGAAACATGAGTATGTCGTGCTTCTTTTTGCACTCTGATTTTCGAACTCTCATTGCCTGCCTGAGAATTAAGCATCATTTACAGACATGGATGTTTTTATTACATTTTAAAGAAGAGTCTTTTTTTTTTCTCAGTAAAAGAAGAATAGACAGATTTATGGGACGGCCTTTTAAAATCTTGATTTGTCTGTAATCAAAGCTGAGCGATCCGATACTGTCTCCTATTGAATGGTTTAGTGAGCAGTCACACTCAAGTCTCAACAAATCTCAGTGTGTTTCTTTCCAACTTGCCTTTAGCCTAAATAAAGAACTTTTTTTTTTTCTTTTCCTTTTTAGTTGTTGTCCTGCTAAATTCCTGTCTGTACATTCTAAAGGAAAATTCCTTATTTTGGTGGAGTGGTCTTGCTCCCATGTGTGACTGACACTGTAAACCTTTCAAAATATACCATGTTGGTCTCATGGCTGAACAACAGCATTAGAGGGGTGGACAGAAGTGAAAAACATAGGTTTAATATCTACTATCTTTCCATAGTGAAGATAACAGCAATCTGCTATCATAACCTTGAATTGGAATCAGAAGTGAATCCCAGCATTGGCTCTGCGACCCTCCTCCTTGTTGACCTTTAATAAATCACATACCTTATCAGACTCAGTTATCCCAGTCAGAGAGGGAAAAATACTTGCCTTGCTCATGTGGGTTTGTTTTGAAAATGAATGTATGTTGTGAGTCATGAAAAATAATACCAATTACTACCAAGAGTAATAGCCTGATCCACTTTAAGTGTATATAAATATGCAAACATGATCATCACCACCATCATTATCCTTACATCTCTTTTCCCGAAGAAGACTGAAGAAAATGTAGGTTCCAAGCCTCTCTTGAGGTCAAACAACAGGTTAGCCAAAGCCTCAAGGTTAGAACCCAACGCGCCACAATTCCCGTTAGATTCATGAATTCCCTGCGGCTGCCAGACAGAGCCAGACTGTTTCTCTACCACATTACTGCCAATAGAACACGATGTGCATTTTAATTGTAGTTTCCCCATTTTCTCAGGATTAAGTGGAAAGTTTTTTACTTACTTTTCCAAGAATATCTTGATTTTTAAAATATGCTCATTTTCATCTCCTCTTCAGATCTTAGCTCTCACCACCCCTGCTCAAGTCTCCTGATTAATACGTTGATGAAGTCTCCATGTTTGTTCTGAATATGATTTCTAGCAGCTGCCACATTTTTATTTACTCATTCACTGATGGGAATAAGGAGAAAATTTTGATGTCTATTACCTTAATCAGGGACAGGTGTTAAACTAGAGCAAGACAACTCTAAAACTTTTCTTTTCTTCATTTCAACACCTAAAAAACACAAGTTAAAAAGTCTATCATGACCAGACTTATTTATATGATATCCTTTGTTAAAGGATAGAACTTTGTTCTTTATAAACAAATAAAAACTACCTGCAAGGATTTATTTCAAAACAACTCAGCTACCCAAATGGGAATAAGATAAATGGAAAGTGGGTGACAGGTGAAACACAGTTGTCGAGGAGTTGATAATAGATAAAGCTGGATTTTCTGTTTTCTTTTTTACATTTAAAAAAAAATGTCCATAATAGATGCTAAATAAATCCGTTTTATAATGAAAGTTAAAGATAACCACAAAAGTTCATTGATAATGTTATAGGGTATAAATACTTGATCTTAAAAATGCCTGTGCTCATTTTTCACCAGGGCAATACTTTTAGCAGTTTAAAATTGCATCCAGATGGAAGAACCACCTAATTTATGATAGATTTAATAAATGATAAAGTCTTCTATACAATTAAAAACTTAAAGGTTACCACCTAGGCCTACACCTAGATCTTTCAACTCAGAAATCTTTTTGACCTATGACCTCCCTTTGTCCTGTATCTGGATGTGAATATAATTTTCCACTTCCAAAGCCTACCATCACAGGGGTTATTATGTGCTATTTGGAGCCTTTATTGCTCAAAAAGGATCATATAATTTGAGTTACTAATGGATCAAGATGCTTTGGGATTAGTTTCTGGGCTTAAAATTAAATAACATTTTTATTTTAATACTGTATTTCTTTTTTCATGGGGGGAATGAGTTTTAAAAATATATATTTAACAATCTACATTTTCTTTATTAAAAAAGATGTTGAGAATTTTGGCAAGTGTTATTTTCATACAGAGTCACATTGATCTATTTTTTTCTGTGCCCTTCTCTTTTTCATATCAATTCTTTTGCAAGATGTTTGATGACAATCAAGTGCTCTATGTGTGCTATAATAAATTCTCAAATAAAAGAATAAGCAGAATTGGAAGTACCACTCTTCAGAATAAATATGAAATGTCAGTGCTTAACAGTTTTGACAGGATACATAAAATGTCTCGGGAGACGGTGTCCCCAGAAGGAAAGCTCAAATTTGATTATCACAGTCTGTGCTATACAAGATGACAGCCAGATATTTTAAATAATCATATCAGTGAGATACTGACCACCACAAAGAGACACAGATTAAGTATTACCAAATTAGTATTAATATCAACTTTTCTGTCTGAAGTTTTTCCAGACAGAAAATGTTAAAAAAAAATAAAATTTTATAATAAGAGATTTTATTTTATGTGATTTTATTGTACATATATTCTCTTCCCTTTTGTACAAAAAAGGTATCTTAACCATATATTGTGGCAGGCAGCTGATGATCTGTTAAATTGTTAATTTTGAAATTTCCAAAGAATTAAAATTATCCAGAACACTTGAGGCTGAGTCACCACATAATTCAAATGGCTTTACACACTATAAATTCATGATTTACATCATAAAGATAAAGCACAACATTTAATACTCAAAGAATCTATACCTACTAGAAACAGATGATCCAGCAGTAGCCTAACTCAGCTACAGAAGCTGATCCTGGGACCAAAAGGAGGATGTGCCTAGTGTTGAAATAATATTCTAAGACTAAAATAAAAAACATTTTAATCAAATTCTGAGAATGCTGGTCTCAACATTTTTCCCAGCAGGTGACTTTCCATGAAGGAGGCACTTTTACAACTGGAAATCTATTAGTACTGGAGTTTCAGAATAGGATGGCAATCTCCAAATGAAAGATATGTAAATGAGTTGCCAATCTAACATATTTGAGTAAGAAGACAAACTATCCTGGGACAAAAATTAAGAGGACAAAACTGAGAAGGACTCTTGCTATGATGCTGATGTTCAGGACCTTCATGGGACTTATTTATTTAATGATTTATTCATCTATGCATTCATCAGTTCAGAATGTGGAGTAAAGGAGAGGCAGAGTTTCTGATTCTGTTTACATTTGGGTCAAACATGGAAGGAAAAGAGCAGAGCTATAAGTCAAAAGAAAGAAAGAGAGAGGGGAGGGGGGGAGAAAGACAGACTTAAAAACAGTAAACCTTTATTGTCAAAAAGAAAGTGTACTGAAAGTAAACAAAAAATGACTCTTGTCTTAGAGTGGCATTCATATCCAGATTTTGCTCCTTAAACTCTCAGCAGAAATGCAGCAATCACATCATCTATGAATTTAATTTGTAACTGCCTTTAGAGCTTGCAAAAGATACAACCCCACCATGTAGACTGCAAAGATGTTTTCAAGGTATTTTTGTTTTTTTCTGCCCAGTTTTCTTTTTTTAACTTTTAAATAGGGTATCCAAAATGAATTCATAATGTAGTGACTATTTTAAATAAATTGTGCTAATCTACATTGATTACAACCTTCCAGTTTCTGCAAATCTATTACTTAGATATAAAATTATAAATTGTCTTATGTGGCCTTAGGAGACAGAGCTAGCTGCAAGTGGAATTTTCATTAATATGTAGAATAGCCTTCTTTCTAAAACTGTAATCTGTAGTTGTCTGACATAGTAATGAGCTACCTTGGAAACTGTGGGACTGCCACCATTAGGGTTATTTATATAGACTGAAAACTGATGTCATGGAGAATGCTATAGGCTTTCTGCAGTAGGTAAAAGTGATACCTTTCCTCCAAGGTCTTAATGAATAAATTCATGATTATAAAACATTCAGAGAACTATCACAACTCAACCACAATTACAATTTAAAATTTAGCACTCCCCCTTCCTGCCCAGTGCCTTTGTACTTTATAACCCAGTATTCTCGTTGTTAATGCAAAAAGTAGCACCAGACCCTTGAACCTTGAGCTTCTATCAATACAACCTTGTTTGTTCTGATTTTGCAAATCTAAAGTCCTCAAAAAGAATTAAAGTCAAAAGTCTAAGAATTTCTAATACTGGAATAAAAGTTGAAAAGTCCAATTCATCCCAATTTGCCTTATAAGAAGCTATTTAACCCACAGGAGTTTATATTTGGAAATGAAACATATGACAATCCAGCCTGCATATCCTGTTGCAAACAAGGTACACTGATTACAAAAACTAAATTTACTGGAGAGAGCCATGAAGTATACATGTAAAATTATATGCTATGTCTTTAAATCAGGACCTAAGGCTCAGAATTATCCTTGACTTCAAAACTCTCTGAGTGAAAGGGATCAATATTCAATTTCACAAAGATAATGCAATATCTGGGAAGAAAAGAAAACTTATTTATCAGAAACTTTCCAAAGTATAAGATTAGGGGATATGGAATCAAACCTTGAAAAGTCAAATAGCTAGAAAGATTTTTGAAAACAACTGCTGGATTAAAGACAACCTCACTGAAATAACTGATCACCCTGAATGTTGTCAGGTCATTCTGAGTTCCCTAATCTCTCCCATAATACTGGAGGCACTGAATATCCAGCTGCAGAATTCTGAGAGCCAACCCACAAATGAATAAAATGAAACATAGGGCCATTATTTATTACAGGAAGCCAAATTCTTCCTTCTGTGATTCCAAATATAAAATTAAAGAAAGGACAATGATTTGGCTGACATTTTAAAATAGCTTTAAAACATTTCAAATAAAATTGGACATCTTTATGATAATGTTAAATAAATGGTATGAGGTAGGGGATAATGTGTTCAAATAATTTTCAGATTTCAGGGGAAGCGTTGATGTTTGCAGATAGCTTCTTTGGTCAAGATTCACAGTAAAGAACCATAGTTCAAAAACGCACCACAGGACCTAAAATTTCAGCCCAGAAGAGACTTCAGAGGTTGGTTGGTTCAATATTCCGTCTAGTGCCACTTTCACCACAGAACCCTGATGAGCTAATGGTAAATTTCTACCTGCAATGATGCAGAGCTTATAAGCCACACAGCAGCAGTACTTTAACATTTATGAGTCTTTGAGTTTTATGCAACTTTTTTTTAAGATATTTATTTATTTATTAATTAATTATTTATTTATTTGACAGATCACAAGTAGGCAGAGAGGCAGAGAGAGAGGAGAAAGCAGGCTCCCTGCTGAGCAGAGAGCCTGATGCGGGGCTCAATCCCAGGACCCTGAGATCATGACCTGAGCTGAAGGCAGAGGCTTTAACCCACTGAGCCACCCAGGCACCCGAGTTCTATGCAACTTTAATCAGATCTGTCTTTTGGACCTTTTCCCCATTGTTTAGAACTTCAGAATTAAAAGCCCCATGTATTCAATCCAGTACCTCGTCTGCATGCTGCCCTTTCTAGTTCTCTTTCCTATGTGCTAAGAATCCTCAGTCTACTGAGCAATACATCATGTACCTTGCACTTTTTTATGCCTCTCCCAACTAGAGTTCCTTCAGTCCCTTTCTGGGTTGTTAGCCTCCATTTTACAGAAGGCTAGCCATAATTTAAAATAACTTTTTGATCAGTAGAGCATAAATTATATTTTAGTCCCAATAGTCTAGATATCAAAGTTATATAAGAGTTGCCATACCCCACTTGGAACAAAAACAATACAACAGACAGAATCAAATCCTATTCCTGTTTCTCTCCTTGGCACATAACTAAACATTTCCAGGATTCCACTAGGGTTACATAGAGCCATGTGACTGACATCTGGTCAATACAATCAGTGTACAAGTTACATATTCACTTCTTAGTCGGTCCTAAAACTATTAAAACTATTCTCATGAGATTTTCTGTGCTCTCTCTGTCCTGATTTCTTGGTTTAGTGAAAGGCAACCAGTGGAATACTTGGAGGTGCAGTGGGAAGACAAAGATACAAAAAGGAATGAATCTAAATACCAGAAGAAAGTTTTGCAGAAGAGATTCCCGAGCCCACTGCCTGTTCTTAATAGACTATTAAAGGAGCAAGGAATCTACTTTTTTAAAATTGAGGTTAAATTGGTAAATAACAATACATTAGTTTTAGGTGTACGACATAAATTTTTTATATACTACATAGCAATTTGTGTATTTGTATACACTACAAAATTATCTCAATAAATCTAGTTATCTTTCATTAACATACAGTTGAACCCCTTCACACATTTTAACCACCCCAACCCCCTTACCCTCTGATAATCATCAATATGGTGTCTGTATCTATGAGTTTTGTATTATTTGTTCATTTGTTTTGTTTTTTTAGGTTCCATACATAAGTGAAATTTATGGTATCTTTTTCCATCTGATTTCTTTTACTTTGTTTAATACTTTCAATGTCCATCCATGTTGTCTAAATGACAGGATTTCCTTCTTTGTTACCACTGAGTACTATTCTACTAAATTATGTACTACATTTCCTTTATTCATTCATCCATCCAAGGGGACTTAAATTGCTTCCATATCTTGACTATTATAAATGATGCTGCAATGAACATGAAAGTTCAGATATCTCTTTGTGTTAGTATTTTTGTTTTCTTTGGATAAATACCCAGAGATCGAATAGCTGGGTTATATGGTGGTCCTCTTTCCAATTTTTTGAGGAATGTCCATACCATTTTTCATAGTGGCTACAGAGAAATACAAAATGTATTATATTGGGAATTTATATGCTTGTGAAATTTGAACTTAAATGGTCTTAGTACAGAGCCTGCACATTAATACATATGATAAAGTAATAACAACCAAATTATTATAACAGTGCTTCCAGTGATACAGAACTGATAAACTTTTTTTTTTCTTCACCTCTGCTTGTTAGATTTCTCAAGAGATAAATCATGCCTTAATCCCAAATGTTTAAAGAGTGGCATCATCAACATTTTGGGTGTCATGACACACATTCTAATACTAGAATTTGTGGCAGCACACCCTTGATAGTGTTAAAGGACCCAAATCAGGACAAAGCAAGTCAGCAGTTACTATGATACAGTCACTATAACAAATAACAATGTCTTTCAATATCTACAAAAGCTCTTTCAGTTACCACTTTACTTATCAGCTCTTCGATATTATGCCACCGTTTGAATAAAATTCTTTTATTACTCTCAAGCTCCCCTTAACATTTTTCACGTTTCAGTAAACTGACTTTATTTTTTTAGTGCCAGAGTCCCAGCTGCATTTGTGTTGTGTTCCTTATTCATTGGTTGTAGAACACCTTTTGGGACACATCTTGCTAAGAGGAACATTCTGTACGTCAGATATGGTCAGTTATATTTAGTTGCAAAAATGAGTTTTGTATGTAAATCTAAATTTTTCGGAAACCTGAGAAGGATTTGCCATAGAGTAATGTGCCCCAGCATACTCGCTAAGAACTAACTGAACTGCTGGGTATCTTTTTCTGGATAATTTTTTCTAAGAATGAAAAAATATTAAAAGATTTCTATTTTTTTTCTCTTTATTGTATAAATTCTTTCTCCACTTTGTTTGCAGTGATATGAAGTAGACCCTGTCTCAACATGCCAATACAATGAATTTTGGCAGTTACATGTATTTATGCTTCTTTATGTTTTACGTATGTGTGTATGCATGTATGCACATACAGATGCACAGAGAGTAGTAGAATAGCTAGAACATTGTTCTTACTTTGAAACATGATTTCAGAATAATGATTTTAATTAATTTCCATGACATTTGGATAAATCTGTGGTCTGCAGCACTCTCTCCCAGGAATGGAAGGGTTAACTTCAGCTGGCAAGGGGCTAAGCAAGGCACTGTATCTCACCCACCCATTAGCAATGTTGCACATAGTTCCTGCCATCTTGAGAATCATTCCAACTGTCTCACACCCTGGAAATTTGTTTGTCTGATTCAGGCAGTGGTCCTGACTTTGATGGATTAATACTAAAATTAAGGTTCTCAAAGATCTCTCATATTATATCACACTACTAGGCCATATCTTGTCTTACATCTCTTCCCACCAATTAAATACCCAGGCCCAAATCCCATCTAAATACTCACTCTTCTCTTTGGGCTGTCTCCTTTCACCTCAGTGTCTCAGCATCTGCTAACATCTGTATAGTACCCTCCCCAACACTGCTTTATACAATTTTCTGGATTTTTTCTGTGCCAGCACAAATGCCTCCTCTTCTGTAAATTACTTCTTACCCCAGTACATTCTTTGCACCCTTAAATTCCTTTGTTTGTACATCTCTTACAGCAGGATTTGTGGGTTTTCTTGTGCCAGTTTATCAGTCTTACTGAATCCTAATCTGCAAAGGAGTGGGAATCACATTTTATTCTTCTTATAAGGCCCAAAGGAGTTGTACAGAAATGTGCTCAATTTGTGTACAATGAAGCAAGTGAATGCCTAGTCAATTGTGAATGTATCAGAACATGCATTTGGAGGAATTTTCAAATTGCATTTTAGAATTATTTTAAAATTCCAAGAAGAAAAAAAAAACAAGCTAAATTGATTTTTAGAAATTATTTAGATGATTTTAAAAGGACTGAAAGCTTTTGAATTTTTTTATTTTTTTCAACTTATCATAAAAATAACATTTTTATTATAAAGGAATATTCTTGATAGAACAAAGATTTTGTGAAGCCCCAAAATGAAATATTTTCATTAACAGGGATAGGGTTCCCTTTCATCAGGATACCTCGAAAAGCAGAAACCACAGGAGAAATGGCTGGTTCCATGAGAAACCTTTAAATTCTTTCATTTTACTGGATGGGCCATGTTTATCTTATTCTAACATACATATTATAAAAATATTAAAATCTCATATTAAATCTTCCCATTTATTACTAATATACTTGGTAATAATGTAATAGTTCTTTAAGGTACTAGCCAGATTATGTTTATTTAGTAAAATAATCATTTAAATATGAAGAAAGAAGACACATTCTTTATAACAAGAAATAATCACCCATAACACATGACGTGCCTCTTGACAGCAAATTTCTTCCTTTAAAAAATAGGTGCAATGGGCACCTGGGTGGTTCAGTCAGTTAAGCATCTGCCTTTGGCTCAAGTCATGATCCTTGGGTCTTGGGACTGAATCCCACAAGGGAAAAATCCTTGCTCAGCGGGGAGCCTGTTTCTCAGTCTCCCTGTGCCCTTCCCCAGCCTCAGCTTGCTTGCACGTGCACCCTCTCTCTCTCTCATAAGTAAATAAAATCTCAAAAAAAAAAAAAAAAAAACCTGGTGCAATGCATCTGTATCAATGCTCACTAAGGTCTCAATTTGGGATACTAGAATTACCAGAAAAAAATGTTTCAACCGAAATAGTGGAAACGGGAAAATAATCTCTTACTGAGAATTTCCCTGAGAAATGCTTTCATTATAATAGTTAGTTGTTTGGTCCAAATATTTAAGATCCAGACTACTTGGTGATATTCCTTCATGTATTTCTCACTTTGCATCATTATAAATTTTTTGTGTAGATTTAGGGAAAGGCAAACTATTATGGTTAGAGGATAATCCAATTATAATATTTATATTAAGATAAAATTTTATGTTGTATACCATATTTATATACTAAATATCATCAAAGGGGCATTTAGAAGAATGGTTTAATTGATTGTAACAGAATTATAAATACATGAAAATTTATAATAGCTTTTATTTAAATGTGTTTTTCAAGTTGCAAATGATATCTAGCATAGCAAATTATAGTAAGCTGTCACCAGAAGCGATAAAATATATGTCATGAGAAAATGGTCTCTATGAACTGCAAGATGAGAAGAAAAGTAAATACTAATGAAATAAGTTATTAAGTAAAAACTAAGTTAAACTCGGGTACAGAATCCATTCTTTAGTATGTATATATGTTGTGCATGTGTTGCTCTATTTGGAAAATAGTTTATATAAACATTGGTGTTTGTTTCATGAATTAAACAGTCACTTTTTTAAAATAAATTACATGTATCAAAAACATGTAATCCTAAAAATTAAATTTAAAATACATATTTCCTATAATTAAAAAAAAAAAAGTATTGTTATAGGCACTTAAGCTTTGATTCCCTCAAAAACTGACTTTGAGGCAGAGTTTGGTACTTTGTACAAGCAGTTTAAGTTGATCCCAGGAAAGACAGAAAGGGAGTGAGGATTAGTCAAGAAAAGTAGGCAGGTTAATAAAGAAGTCAGTCATGAGAGTGTTGCCACTATGGTCAACTGGGGCTCAGTTTCTCTGGGACACTGTGAGATACTGTGTGAACTGTATCTCAGAACTGTTCCGCTGAAAGGGACATATTCTAGGGTACTTTTCCACCAACTTCCATTGCTCAGTGGTTGAAGGTTACTTTGGGTATCCAGTCTCCAGCAGATTCATCAGCCTAGGCTGAGCATGTTCTCATAGCCAGAGAATGCACTCAGACAGGAAGTCGGCAAGTTGCAGGGGTACTGCTTGTAGATCATCTCTGGAAGGGAAAGGATCTGAGACTGGGGTGCAAATGGCATTTGCTAGAGAATTGTGTGGGATTTTCTTTTTTCCTATTGTCAATATAGTTAGACATAAGATATTACAGTCCTGGTACTCATATTACCTTTCTGTCAGAAATTTTACATATGCATTTATGTATCTATCTATTTACCTATGTATTTATGTATCTATTTATCTATCTTTATCAATAAGGAAATATCTATTTAATATTTTGGTTCCATAGTTTTAAACAATGAGAACAAAGGTTAAAACACTGTATGTAACGTTTAGCAGTCATATATAGCACACACACAGAGTTACTTCTTTTTCCATTTGTGGGTACTTAATTTGTACCTTTCCTTCCCAGAAATAAGACTTTACTCATATGGCTACTAGAGTAAAATAACCCAGAAGGAAAACCACACCATCAAAACACTAAAGCAAAATAATGATTTTTCAGTACCTCTGCCAACTTAAAAGAAATAGAATATTGCTTCTCTGAAAACATCTGATCCACCATATGATACTCTGTAATACAAAGTTAGGTTTGGGAGCACATTGAGATGAAAAGCCCATAAATCATGTATTCCTTAATCTTAACCAGGTGAAAGAATGCCTGTATACAAATGTATTTCAATATACACTATTTTTCCCTAGTTGACATATTTCCTACATTTATTTTCCCTTACTGTCCTTTGTTTCAAATACATAGAATATCTTTCTACACAAACTATTGGGAGCATATTTAATTTATTGAATTCTACAATTATTTTTTTCTTTTTTCTAGTTTTATTAGATATAATTGACACAACACTGTATAAATTTAAGGTGTACAGCATAATGATTTGACTTATTAGATTTTATTATATATTAGGCAGTGCTTTGAGTGTGGTAGGGCCTAGAACAAATAAGTCATAATCCCTGTCTTAAGAGACTCACAATTTATGGGACAGATTTATATGTAGCAACACTGTAAACTACAGAAGAACATGTCATAATAAGACACATGTTGAATGTGCTATAAGAACACCAAGAGGGGGGGTGGGTAATTAATCTTGACTGGAGATTAACCAAGGTTTTTCAGAGAGGGAATAGTATTTCATATGGACCATGAAGAATAGGTTAAATTTCAATAAATGGAGATGGGGTGTGGTGGAGATGCACCAAGGAAAGCAAATAGAATAGTTAAAAGCATGGAGGTCTAATAGTATGTAGATTTTTTTCAGAGAATGGGGGTCATGGGAATGGTTGGTATATAGCATCTTAGTTGAGATGGAGAGATACACTACAGGAAAAAGTGGGCTCGGTTTAGTTGTGGAGGATTTTCAAGAACACCCAAGGCAGTTGGAATTCATTCTAACAGCTGTGGTGAGAAATAAAAAATTCTGAGGAAGTAAGAGACAAGATCAAAACTTTATTACATGAAGAGAAGAAGTACAACTACTCCTCATAGAAATCACTCATATGGTTATGCAAAATGGGTGAGTGATTATAGAGAAACATTTAGAAACAGGTAGATTTATGTCTGAAATTTGTAGGCTTCTAGAGTTACCATGTTAGAGACAAAAGTATCCTTAACTACAACAGTGGCGATGGGAATCGAAAAGCAAAGGTATTTTAGAAATAAAAACCATCAACGTCTTATGAACCATCAGATTTCAAAGCAGTGTATATAAGGGCAGCTAAAGATAAACCTGTGGCTTAGGGCATACTGGTGATGCTCTGCCCTCATTTCTCTGATCACTTTACCAGATTTGTGTGCACTTTCTCCAGGACCCACATGCCTTTACTCTCTCTACTTTCTCTGTAGAGCAGCAGAGTCTGAAATACTTGGAAATGTATATCCATGTAGGATGACCTCTAAAGTAACTAATTGGTGTGAGAGTTGAAAACCCAGCTTCCTTGCCTCAAACAGGGACAAACACCAAAGGACAATTACTGTCTGAGCTCCTGTGTAGGAACAAGCTGAACCTTGCCCTTTGCCTAAAACTGCACCCTTATCTGATCTTTCCATATCCCTGCATTGCTTTTCCCACTCCTTTACTGTTTTTCTAGGATGACTTTATAACAACCATTTGCAGGGGAAATCCTCATCCTGATGTCCATTTCTGGTATTCTCATCTGAATAGAGAAATTTTGAGATGGGAGGTTTTGATGGATTAACCAAGAAAGGGAATATGGATTCCAACCCTTTGACTTACTTTATTTTGAACTCCAAAGAACATTTCTCATTGATCCATTTTCTGTTAGTGGAAGCTATCTCATTCTGATATTTGAAATAAAAGGGAAACAAGCAAAAGTACTATTGAAAGTAGCAAGATCAAAATTTAAAGAAGATAGATCATCTGGGAAGGAATGGGGTAGACTATGAGGCAAGAGAGGACTTTGACCAAATGGGAAGTAGATTCTGACTTGAGTCCAACCTTAATGCTATCACTAGATCATCCTAAGAGCCTCATAATGCCCTCCTCTGTGAAATAAGGCCACCATGCATCACTATACCTGCCTGCATATTAACTCCTGGGTCCTCCCTCAGGAAACTGATTCTGTAGGTCTAGGGTACAATATGAAAAACCAAAGTTTCTCCCCCCAGCTTTACTGAGGTAACATTGCCAAATAAAATTTTAAGATCTTTCAAGTGTATAACATGATTACTTGATAGACTATCCATTGTGTTATGATTTCCCCAATTGAGTCAACACACTAGTCATCTCACTTAAAACACTTAACAAGTGCTTGTTCACTATTGGGGTACTAAAGGAATTAATGGGCCAGTGGTCTTAAAGTGTGGTCTCCAGGCCAGTAACATAAAGAACATCTTGGAGTTGTTAGAATATTTTCTATATTAAATATATATTAACATTAATATATAATTAATATATATTAAAATTAAATATATTTTTTCATCCCCACCACAGAACTAGTGAATGAGAACTTGGAGAGGGAGCAGCGATCTGTGTTTAACAAGCATTCAAAGTAATTTTGAAGAATACTAAAGTTTGAAAACCACTATAAATAAATGAATTCAATAGCAATGTCTGTATTTCTGACTTTATTTAGAAATGAAGTTTTATATGTATGAATTTCCCACATGGCAAAACTTACCTCAGCAACATGAATTGGAAGTAGATTTGAACTCAAATCTTAGCTTCTCACATTAGTAGCGACTTCTTGTGAAGTCACAGTCTTTCTGCATTTTACAATGTAAAAAGTCTATAAGATGAAATGATAAAGTATGTAAATAATATGTAGGAAAGATATATGACAACTTAGTCTGACCCATGGTAAGTACTCAATAAATGATAATTTGCTTTGTTTTCTTCTAAGGAAAATCATTTATCTTAATCATTTTGAATAATTGCATTTATGAAGTTTTTCACATTATTTATAGTCTTCTAAAAATCCTACTGATATTTAACTCTAAGTTATAAAATTATATTATTTCTATCAGCCAGAACAATAAATATGTTTTAAATAGAGATAACTTTAAAATATGGGTATAAATAATACTTGTTTTCAAGAATGGAATTTTACACTGAATTATAGAGAATGCTATTGAAAGAATGAGGTGATACTCCTAAACAATAGTATAGTAATTCTTCAAATATCCCAGACAGTTGGAATATGAGTTTCAAATGAGTTTCAAATAGTTTCAAATAGTGAATAGCTCATCTTTGTGACAAGGAAAAGAAGTGAAGGAAGAACGAAGAAAGGAAGGCCAAACAATAAATTTCAATATAAAATTATATAACATGGATCATCCCATTTTAGATATTCTTTAGATATATTTAGATATACTTTAGATACATCTATTCTTTTGATGTTCATCCCATTTTAGATATATCTTCTTAGATATATAAAATATTTTAGATATAAAGATAGCTAAATATTTTTAGATATTTGACTTCATTGAAGAGATGACATAGTAACTGAAAATTTTGTTAGTATTAATTTCATCCCTTTTTAGGGCCTTCTAAAGAACATAGATTAGCTTTTCCTTTCTCCAAATGGACCCAATTGTTCTACTCTTTGATTCCTTACAACTACCACTTAATTTTAAAATATCTTGCCACCTTTTCTCTTACTGGCAACCTCAGTTTAATAATCTGTTTCTAATTCTTTATGATCTGGGAAACCAATTACTTAAAACTTTTAGCATTGCATGTAAAGTAAAATTGAAAGATTTCTGCTTGAGATTCCAAGAGGATCTCTTGTCAGTAAAATTCATTGGCCCTAGACTCTACAAAAAATTTCCAACGTGCTTTAGTTAGTTTTTTAAAAAAACATTTTCTGCTAAGTTTTTAAATTCTTTTAAATTCATTTATGTAAAGCTATAACAAAACAGAGTCTTTCACAGAACATGAAGTCTATAAATATAGCTAGATGAATGAGTTCCCTGTCATCAAGACTGAAGGAGAAATTACTTCTATCTTACAACCTTAGTCTTCAGCTCTATCACATTTTAATGTACTCACTGGTCACTCAGTTCTAGAGTAGCCTCAGGGTCAGAAATCATCATGTAACAGGGTCACTGTCTCCGATCTTCCTCCTCCCCTTTTCTCTGGAATTTAGTTTTATTAGGCTTTAATTCCCTTCATTTCAGTGAAATTGCTCTGGTCATGGTATCCAGTGATACCTGTTGGTAATGCAACAGTCTTCATAAAGTTCAACACACCAAATATTTGGAACAATGGGTCACCCATTTCTTGAAAGAACATTGAAAGGCATTGCCCCTTCTGTGTCTTCTTATGTCACTTCTAATTTTGTTTTATTTTCCCTGATCTCATTACTTCTATCCCTAAAATTCTTATCTTAGTAAGCAATTCTATATGCCATCTATATGATGGCCACTTCCCAATTTTTAAATGGAGTCTGAATCTCTCTCCAAAATGCCAGTGTCTTAAATCCAACTACTTGGAATCTCTATTTGGTTGCACAGTAGGCAGGTCAAAATTAACATATCTAAGAATAAACTCTATTTTACTGTTTCATTCAAATTGCAATGCTCAGGCTTCCCATTTCAAATAAATACCCTTAACTTTAAACATATTCTTGACCCTTCTCTTTCTCTCAACATCAAATTTATAAGCAAATCATTTCATCTCTATCTGTAAAATATATCTTGAGTTTGACCACTTTTTATCATATTTACCATGACACCTAGATTCAGCTGCCATCAAATGTCTCATAGGGTATTTTAAAATCTTCTAATTAGACTACCTATGGTCTACTTTTCACAGGAAGTAATTGACCCTTTAAAGTTACAAATCAAAATTTTTGCTGATTTTTTCAAAACCTATGAATGGCTTTTGACAAACTCAAGATAAAAATGAAAGCCCCCCAATAGACCAAAATGCCTTCTTGGGTTTTCCCAACTCTAACCTCAGTTCTTATCACCTATAACTCTCTCCCACTATAAAATGAAAAAGATGTGGTCCTTTAGTCCAAGAACCTTATAATATAGTAGGAAAATGGACACATGATTTACACTGACTTACACCAGGCTAGGAAAAACCTTCCACAGTGTAAAAGAAAGCACTGGCTTTGGAGTCAAAAGACATTACTTTGAATCTTAGTTTTATTAATTATTTGCTAGGTCATTCTGTACAATATTTTTACTTCTCTCAATTTCTTTTATCACCTGTAAGTTTGTTGTTATTAATATTGGTGCAACTGGCAAAGTTGGGAATTTTTTTTTTTTTTAGATTTCTTTTCTTTTTTTAAATTTAGGTTGAGCTAAAGTTGGGGATATTAAATGAAGATGAGTTTTTGGAGATTAAATTACAGAACTCTATAAATAGGGTTCAGTATACTGATATGAAATGCTGGGTATCCTCTTTCCTATAATTTCATGGCATTTCCTGCACTATATATTAGCACTTATCTCATGTGATCACACATTTGTGTAAGTCTCATCAGTGCAGCAAGAGTTCCTTGAGGACATAAATTGTTTTATTCATTTTAGTTTTATGGTGCCTATTTAATAAATGTTGAAGGAAGGAAGGCAGGTAGGAAAATGATTAAATAGTTATAATAAAGGTATAAGTGTAATGCAGGGAATAATAAATGTCAACTTGCATAGAGAGATAGAAACAGAGAAGCCTTCTCAGGAGTGGCATTTTGGATTGAGTCTTGAAAGTTGAACTGGAGTTTGACAGGCAAAGGATAAAAGAACATTACAGGTGCAGTAAAGGTTCTACAGCTAGGCTTAAAGGATAGGATTCTAGGGACTCATAAACTGATTATGTAATTTTATATGTTTATGCATTTGCTTCCAAGGTTAGGGACCATAGTTTTCATCATACTTTCAAAGTTGCCAGTGTCACAATAAAAATTTAAGAACTGTTGAGTTTGAGAGAAGATGATGAGCAAAAACAAAATGTAGGACAGTCAGAGCATAAACAGGGAGGAAAAATTTGTTATGGCTGTATTATGTTCACCCTATACATTAAAATCAGAAAAAACACAAGCTATTTTTTCTTTTAAAAAGAAGTAAGAGAACCCCCATAATATTTCTTGTAGTGCTGGCTTAGTGGTCACATATTCTTTTAAAACTTGCCAGTCTTGGAAGCTCTTTATCTCTCCATCTATTTTAAATGTCAGCCTTGCTGGATAAAGTATCCTTGGCTGCATGTTCTTCTCATCTAGTGCCCTGAATATGACTTGCCAGCCCTTACTGGCTTGCCAGGTTTCTGTGGACAGATATCACATTATTCTGATGGACCTTCCTCTGTATGTAAAGAATCTCTTCGCCCTAGCTACTCTCAAGAGCTTCTGTCTAAAATTTTGATTCATCAGTTTCACAATCAGGTGTCTTGAAGTCTTTCTAGATTCATTGATCATGAGGGGTGATATTTCTGCTTCTAGGATGTTCCACAAATTGGAAAAACTTTCACGGAGAATTTGTTCAACTATATTTTCTAGTCTTCTTTCTTTCTCCTATCCCTCAGGTAGCCCAATAATTCAGATGCTGGAACGTTTTATGGCATCATTTATTTCCCTAATTCTGTTTCATGTCTTCTAAGCTGTTTCTTCCAGGCCTCCTCCTCATCCTTTTTCTCTATCAGTTTGAACTCTAGATCACTAATTCTATCTTCTGCCTCAGTTGCCCTATCTGTTAGAGAATTTAGATAGAATTGGAACTCATTGATAGTATTTTTAACTTCTTCCCGGGTGGATTTCACTGCCCTAATCAATTCCATGTTGTCATTAATGGTTTTCTCCATTCTAGCCATTGCCTGGATAATTGTTACCCTGAAATCCCTTTCCAAAATAACCCAACAGTGTCATAGGACAGAAATTTACAAAGGCAATGCATAGAAACAAAGACTTCACAGGCAAGATGACATCAATAAAAACATATCTTTCAATAATCATCTCAACTTGAATGGCCTAAATGCTCCCATCAAACAGCACAAGATTTTAGATTGGATAAAATGACAGGACCCGTCCATATGTTGCTCACAAGAGACCCATTTTAAACCTAAGGATACATCCAGACTAAAAGTAGAGGGATGGAGAAACATCTTTCATGCCAATGGGCCTCAAAACAAAGCTGGGGTAGCAATTCTCATGTCAGATAAGTTAGATTTTACACTAAAGACTGTAGTCACAGATAAAGAAGGACACTACATCATTCTTAAAGGGCTATTGACTGAGAAGATCTAACAATTGTAAATATTTATGCCCCCAATATAGGAGCAGCCAACTAGATAAGACAACTGTTAATCAAGGGTAAGAGTCATATTGATATGAATACATTAATGGTAGGGGATCTTAACACACCACTCTCAGTAATAGACTGATCATCCAAGCAGAAAATCAATAAAGAAACAAGAGCATTGAATGACACATTGGACCAGACAGACCTCATGTATATATACAGAACATTGCAGCCTAAATCAGCAGAATACTCATTCTTCTCCAGTGCACATAGAACCCTCTCCAGCAGAGACCACATACTGGGTCACAAATCAGGGCTCAACCAATACCAAAAGACTGAGATTATTCCCTGCACTTTCTCAGAGTACAGTGCTTTGAAACTGGAACTCAACCTCAAGAAAAAGTTTGGAAGGAATTCAAACACTTGGAAGCTAAAGACCACCCAGCTTAAGAATGTTTGGACCAACCAGGAAATCAAAGAAGAACTTAAAACAACTCATGGAAACCAATGAGAATGAACACAGTTTGGTCCCAAACCTATGGGATGCGGCAAAGTCAGTCCTAAGGGGGAAATGCATAGCCATCCAAGTCTCCCTCAAAAAACCTGAAAAATGCAGAATACACCAGCTCTCTTTATACCCTAAAGAACTGGAGAATCAACAACAAATTAAGCCAACCCCCTACACAAGAAGGGAGATAATCACAATTAGAGCAGAGATCAGTGAGATAGAAAATAGGGATAGAGTAGAACACATCGACAAAACTAGAAGCTGGTTTTTTGAAAGAATCAATAAGGTCCATAAACCACAGGCCAAAGTAATCCAAAAGAAAAGAGGACCCAAATTTATAAAATTAGGAATGAAAAGGGAGAGATTGTGACTAACACCAAGGAAATAGAAGCAATCATCAGTAATCATTATCAACAGTTAAATGGCAATAAGTTAAGCAGCCTAGATGAAATGGATGCATTCCTGGAAACCTATACACTTCCAAAACCGAATCAGGAAGAAATTGACAGTGTGAATAGACCAATATCTAGTAACGAGATTGAAGCAGTGATTAAAAACCTCCCAAAAAACAAGAGCCCAGGACATGACGGAGTCCCTGGAGAATTCTACCAATCATTCAAAGAAGAAATAATACCTATTTTTCTGAAACTGTTTCAAATGATAAAAACAGAAGGAAAACTCCCAGACCCTTTTTATGAAGCCAGCATTACCCTGATCCCAAAACCAGGCAGAGACCCCAACAAAAAGGAGAATTTCAGACCAATATCCCTGATGAATATGAATCCCAGGATTCTCAACAAGATCCTAGCTAAGAGGATCCAACAGTACATTGAAAAGATTATCCACCATGACCAGGTGGGATTTATCCATGGGATGCAAGTGTTATTTAACATTCACAAATCAATCAATATGATAGAACACATCAATAAGAGAAGAGAGAAGAACCGCCTGGTCCTCTCAATTGATGCAGAAAAAGCATTTGACAAGATACAGCATCCATTCCTGATTAAAACGATTCAAAGTATGAGGATAGAGAGAACATTCCTCTACTTCATAAAATCTATTTATGAAAAACCCAAAGTGAATATCATCCTCAGTGGGGAAAAGCTGACAGCCTTCTCTTTAGATCGGGAACACAACAAGGATGTCCACTCTCTCCACTATTGTTCAACATGGTACTAAAAGTCCTAGCAACAGCAATCAGACAACAAAAAGTCTGACAACAGACAACAAACTGTCTCTTCACAGATGACACAATGCTTTATATGGAAAACTCAAAAGACTTCACCCCCAAACTACTAGATATCATACAGCAATTCAGTAATGTGGCAGGATACAAACTCAATGTACAGAAATCAGGTGCTGTCCTATACACTAACAATGAAAATGCAGAAGGGAAATTAGAAAATCATTTCCATTTACTACAGCAGAAAAAAGCATAAGATACCTGGTAATAAACCTAACTGAAGAGGTAAAGGATCTGTACTCAAGGAACTACAGAACACTCATGAAATAAACTGAAGGCACAAAAAGATGGAAGAGCATTCCATGCTCATGGATCAGAAGAGTAAACATTGATAAAATGTCTGTACTTCCTAGAGGCATCTATACTTTCAATGTCATTCCAATCAAATTCCACCAGCATTTTTCTTAGAGCTGGAACAAACAATCCTGAAATTTGTATGGAACCAGAAGAGACCCCAAATTGCTAAGGAAATGGTGAAAAAGAAAAACAAAACTGGGGGCATCATATTGCCTGATTTCAAGCTTTACTACAAAGCTGTGATCACCAAGATAGAATGGTACTGACACAAAAACAGACACATAGACCAATGGAACAGAGTAGAGAGTGCAGGTATGGATCCTCAACTCTATGGTTAAATAATCTTTGACAAAGCAGGAAAAATTATCCAGTGGGAAAAAGACAGTCTCTTCAATAAATTGTTCTGGGAAAACTGGACAGCTATGTGTAGAATAATGAAACTCAACCACTATATTACACTATACACGAAGATAAACTAGAAATGGATAAAAGGCTTCAACGTGAGACAGGAAACTATCAAAATCCCAGAGGAGAACGTAGGCAGTAACCTCTTCGACATCGGCCACAACAATTTCTTTCAAGATAAGTCTCCAAAGGCAAAGGAAACAAAAACAAAAATGAACTTTTGGGACTTCATCAAGATCAAAAGCTTCTGCACAGCAGAGGAAACAGACAACAAAACAATGAGGCAACCCATGGAATGGGAGAAGTTATTCCCAAATGACAGTACAGACAAAGAGCTGACATATCCAAGATCTATAAAGAACTCCTCAAACTCAACACACACAAAACAGATAATCATGTGAAAAAATGGGCAGAAGACATGAACAGACACTTCTTCAAAGAAGACATAGAAATGGCTGGACACATGAAAAAATGTTCATCATCATTAGCCATCAGGGAGATTCAAATCCAAACCACATTGAGATACCACCTTACACCAGTTAGAATGGCCAAACCAACAAGACTGGAAACAACATGTGTTGGAGAGGATGTGGAGACAGGGGGATCCTCTTACACTGTTGGTTGGAATGCAAGTTGGTGCAACCACTTTGGAAAACAGTGTGGAGATCCTTTAAGGAATTGAAAATACAGCTACCCAATGACCCTGCAATTGCCTTACTGGGTATTTGCCCCAAAGATGCAGATGTAGTGAAAAGAAGGGCCATCTGTGCCCCAATATCCATAGCAGCAATGGTCACAGTTGCCAAACTGTGGAAAGGACAAAGATGCCCTTCAATGGACAAATGGATAAAGAAGATATGGTCCATATATACAATGGAGTATTATGCCTCCATCAGAAAGGATGAATACCCAACTTTTGTATCAACATGAACAGGACTGGAAGAGATTACACCAAGTGAAATAAGTCAAGCAGAGAGAGTCAATTATCATATGGTTTCACTTACCTGTGGAGCAGAAGGAATAACACAGAGGACATTGGGAGATGAAGAGGAGAAATGATTTGGGGGAAATTGGAGCAGGAGACAAACCATGAGAGACTGTGGACTCTGAGAAACAAACTGAGGGTTTTGGAGGGGAGGGTGGTGGGGGGTTGGATGAGCCTGGTAGTGGGTATTATGGAAGGCACATATTGCATGGAGCACATGGTATGGTGCATAAAAAATGAATTTTGGAACACTGAAAAGAAACTGAGCAACAAGCATACTGAGCAACAAGCATCCCACTCCTATATTTTTTATGAATTCTGGTAAACTGAGCAACAAGCATACTGAGCAACAAGCATCCCACTCCTATATTTTTTATGAATTCTGGTAAAATAAAAATAAGATATCAATGTGATTATACTACCACTTTTGTATTTATAGGTATTAAACTTCTCCTGAAAACCTGAAGTATTGATAGCATAGTAAAAGAAAAAGAAAATCTATCTATGAACAGCACCTTTAGCAATCTCGGAGTCACAATATCCCACAAAAACCTGGAATTAAAATAAGTATAGCCAAATCATAAATAGTAGCAAGACTTGCACAAAATGAGTAACTATATGGTGGGAGAAGCTAAAAGGGGAGGAAGACACTCGAATTCAATTTCTGCATTATTTAGTTCCCAAGAGGCAGAGCTGCAGTAGTGCACCTAGTTATTTATTTTGTGTGGAGGGAAAGCTACTTGAAGTGAGGGTGTGTGTAGGTTCATGGTTTATGGCTGATGGCCTGGTCATCTGTTGGAGAATGAAGGAAAAGGACTGGATGATCAGAGACAAAGAAGTCAGGAATAAAGGCAAGTGGATGCAGGCAAGAGGGTGAGTACTCTCATTCTCTAAAAAGGGTAAAATTGTCACACTATCTCTTAACATCCACCATGACAGAGTCACTGAACAATCAAATGGATATAATGATTAGCCCAGTTAGTGTTATCCAACATTTGTCACTAGCCATTCTAGAACTGGTATGACTGAAGGTCAAATGGAAGCTACATAGAAGTCCGACAGCATGGATTCCTATTTACAAGGCACTTCTACCCACACTTGCCTCTGAATATTCAACTTTATCAGCATCAAAGACTGGTATTGAGCCTCTAATAGTACACAGTTCCTCCAGGAGATAGAATTGGCTACTTGGAAATAAACCCCACTAAAATTTTGGCACCTTCTATGTTGGTGACATTTGTAAAGACTCAGTGATCTAGGGCATGTTGAGATATGCCTTTTCAGATTTCTTCTTTGGATTTTGATATCAAATATATTCATTTGAGCATGTTACTTAGATTCTGATAAGATTACTAACCCAAAAGGCTACCAGTTTTGAGTAGGGTTCATAACAGGAGAAAAAGCTACAGTAAGTCCAGGCCGCCATGTGAGCTACTCTGCCACTGGGGCTATGTTGCCCTGCAAATCTGATAGGTCTTGAATTGTCTGTGGCAGATATGAATCAAGTATGGATTACTTCACAGACATTTAACTCAATATAATTCAATTCATATAGTACAAACCTCAGAGTCTGAGAGACAAACAATTTTCTATCCATAAATATTCTCCTTTTGAAAAATAGTGTTTGGCTTACTACAAGGCCTACTAGAGACAAAATACCTGACTGTAGGCCAAGATGTTACCTAGTTACCTGAAATGCTCTTATGAATTGGGCATTTCTGACCTATCTAGCCATTAAGTATACCCAGTAGCATTTCATCATCAAGTGATCATGTCATATCCTTTCTTCCTCTACACCTGCATCTGTGGTCTCAAGTGGAATTTCCTATGATCATTGATTTAGAAAGAAAAAAATCTAATCCTTGCAGCAAATCTACCATTACAGTCCCAGTAGAGTATCCCTGAGAGACAGTCCTAATGGAAAGTTCTCTAAGTAGACCCTTGTCTTTTTATTAACGGACAATTTTTAGAATAGTTTTAGGTTTATAGAAAATTGAGGATAGTGTAAAAACAGTTCCCATATAATTACTCCCTCCCCACTCTTCACCCCCTCTCACACTCAACCCTATAATTAACATCTTGCTTTTGTGTGGTACCTTTGTTACAACTAATGAACTGATATTGATACATTATTTTTATCTAAAGTCTATAGTTTATATTAAGCTTCATTCTTTGCATTATACACTTCGATGGTTTTGATAAAGGCATAATTTCATACATCCATCATTTCAGTGTTATATAGAATAATTTAACTGCCTAACAACCCTAATCCCTTCATATTTACCTATAATCCCTGAAAAACACTGATATTTTACCATTTCTATAGTTCTGACATTTCCAGAATCTCATATAGTTGAAATTGTACACTATGTGCATGACATTTTCAGATGGGCTTCTTTTACTAAGTAATGTGTCAAGAGCTGAGTTGGACAAAGCTGAGCCACCAGGTGTTAAGGTAGTCATTTAAGGTAACAAGCCAAAATGAAAGTTAACAATCCAGCATTTAGTCACTTACTACAATGGATAAGCAAGATGCTCATTGGGATAAAGCACCAGTTCCCTCATTCTACTGGAACATTTTCCCCATGGAATGGTGCCAGAGGAAAGTCATATGTATCAGTGCAGATGGGAGAATCGACCAAGGGAGCCCTGAATAAAAGGCTCCTGCTGCTTTATGGACCTGTGGGGAGGAGGGGAGAAGGAAGACGTTAGGAGTGGAAAAGTACTGAATATGAAGTCAGAGTGGAGAAAAATGGTGCAAGTCCCTCCAATAAAATGGTCATGGCAGAGGGATCTGAGAAAGGCCTCAGCAAAGGGCTCCCTATAAGTAAGTCTCCAACTTGGAGCACTTGGGCTAGGAATGTAGACATGCATAAAAGCATGGCCATCTGGGGTGGGGAGTGTGGAAGCTCTGAGTACTTGACAGTAATTCTCTTCAGACTGTGTACTAAATTGGTTGTGGGGAAGGCAGCTTTCCCTCATGTGGCCTGCCAGGTAAGGGCTTTGTATCTGCCTATGGTCAGGACTGAAAGGGAGTACATAGAATTTTGGCCTAGAGGTGGAATCATCAATATACCTTTAAAGATCTTCTAATATCTTTTCTTGTCTCGATAACTTTTTAAATTAGTGAATAATATTCTATTGTATGGATATACCAGTTGTTTATCTGTTCACTTTTTGAAGAACATCCAGGTTGTTTCGAGTTTGGGGGAATTATGAACAAAGTTGTTATAAATATTCAATGCAGGTTTTTGTGTCAATTAATTTGAGTTAATATCTAGGAGGGTGATTGCTGGATCATATATTGAGACTGTATTTGGCTTATAAGAAACTGCCAAACTTTCTTCCACAGTGGTTGTGCCATTTCACATTTTTACCAGCAATCAGTGGGAATGCCTGTTGGTTCACATCCTTGCCAGTATTTGTAACTGTCACTGTCTTGGATTTTTGCCATTTAGTCATTGTTTTAATTTACAACTCCCAAATTACATGTTGTTATAGACTGAATATTTGAGTTCCCATAAAATTAATATTTCAAAACCCTAGCCCCCAATAGGAGGGTATTAGGAGATGGGCTTTTTGGGACATAAATTAAAATTGGGTGATATCATAAGGGTGGAACCCTCATGAATGGGATTAGTGCCCCCATAAAGTCATAAGACCTTGATTCCTTTCTCTGTTTTATGTCATGTCATGTTATAAGAAGAAGTTGGCAGTCTGAAACTTGAAGGAAGTTTGTCACCAGAACACACCCTCAGTAGTACTTTAATCTCAGTCTCTAGCCTCAAGGACTCTGAGAAGTAAATTTCTGTTGTTTATAAGCCACACAGTTTTAAATACTTTATCTTAGCAGCCTGAAAAGACACATGTGATATTCAGCACCTTTTCATATGCCTATTTGACAGGTATATATCTTCTTCAGTGAGGTGTCTGTTCAGATTTTTGTCCCATTTTTTTTATTATTGTGGTGTTTTAAGAGGTTTATTTGTTCATTTGTTTGTATTTCTTAGAAAGCAGAGCTTTCTTACATATGTGTTTTGCAGAAAACTGTCTTAATTAATGGCTTGCTTTCTTTTTTCTTGACAGTGTCTTTTATAGTGCTCAAGTTTTTTAATTTTAATGAAATCCAAATTATCATTTTTTTCAAGAATTACACTTTTAGCATTGTATCTAAAAACATATCCTCAAACCCAGAGCCCACATAGATTTTTCTCTTATATTATGTTCTATAAACTTTATTATTTACATTTTATACTTAGGACTGTGATCAACGTAGAGTTTTTTTTTTTAATTTTTTCAGTGTTCCAAGATTCATTGTTTATGCACCACACCCAGTGCTCCATGCAATACACGCCCTCCTTAATACCTACCACCAGGCTCACCCATCTCTCCACCCTTCTCCCCTCCCAAACCCTCAGTTTGCTTCTCATAGTCCACATCTCTCATGTTTCTTCTCCCCTACTGATTTACCCCACTTTACTTTTCCTTTCCTTCTTGTAATGTCTTCCATGTTATTCCCTATGTCCCACAAGTAAGTGAAACCATATGATAATCAACTTTCTCTGTTTGACTTACTTCACTCAGCATACTTTCCTCCAGTCCTGCGCATGTTGATACAAAATTTGGGTATAATTAAGAGTTAATTTTTATAACAGGTGCAGGGTTAGGGTCAAGATTCAATTTTCTGCATGTGAATGTCTAGTTATTCCTGCACCCTTTGTTGAAAAGACTATCCTTTCTCCATTGTGTTGCCTTTGCTTTTTTGTGAAATAACAGTAGACTATGTTATTATGGTCTGTTTCTGGACTCTCAATTCTGTTGCATCAATCTGTCTAGTCTTTCACCAATTTCACACTGTTTTGATTAATGTAGCTTTGTAATAAGTCTTTAAGTCAGTATTATTTCTGATGCTCTTCTTCTTCAGCAATATATTGTTTATTCTTTATCACCTTTCTATGTAAACTTTAGAACTAATTTTTTGATATCTACAGAATATCTGCTGGGATATTGTTATCATTTTGAATCATATACTAAGTTGAGAATAACAGGGATAATATTGAGCAATGTACAGAACTAGAGAAAAGAATTTACAGTGAACATTAAGCAGTGGCTGGTAGTTTGGTTGATGGTTGAGAACTTGGAAGAAATACATGGGGAAAATTAGTTAAAAGATCTAAGGAAAAATGACATAAATAAAACTTTCAAATAGGTACAGGATTTGGAGATATTTGTGCCCATGAAAATTCCCATCAAAAAGCAACATTAGCAAAAGGGAATTTTAATAATAAAGTGGTTAGAATGACTTATTCTGTAGATATGTCTGTCACTTAACCTCACTTTGTTCATGGACTTAGATGAAATGCCCATGTTGATAAAGACAGAGGTTTTTCATGGTCTTAGCAAGATAGACTTCCGCTCACCAAAGACTAATCTAGCTTCCGCCCCTGCTATGACTTCAATATGTAGCACAATCAAGCAATTCTGAGTCCCTGTTATAGCACCATTAATCCAGATGATCAACCAGACAGCTGGTATCAGATTGATTACACAGGACTACTTCTTCCCTCAAGAAAGCTTCAATCTTTGCAACTTTGCAATCTTTGCAACTTTTCATTCTTTCTGGAATAGAGTTTTCCTCTGGATATGAATTTACTTTCCTTGTCCACAGTGCTTCTGCCAAAACCATTATCTGTGAACTTATGGGATGTTTAGTTGTTGTCTTTTTTTTCCACATAACCCTGATTATAACAAAACAAAAACAAAACAAAGAACTCATCTGATAGCATGTAAAGCATGAACTCATGCTCATGAAATTTATTAGTCTTACCACATGTCCCATCATCCTGAAAATTCCAGCCTTATGGAATATTGCAATGGCTTTTTGAAGACTCAGTTATGGTGCTAGGTAGGGGACACTACTTGCAGGACAAGAGTAATATCCTCTAAGATGCAGTGTATGGTTTAAATTAGAAACTGACAAATATGCTGTTTATCTCATTTCTAGGATTCATGGATCTGATCATCAAGGGGTAAAAACGAGAAAGGCTCTACTCACTAATATCCTAGTGATGCATTAGCAAAATCTGTCCTTTCTGTCACCACAACTTTAGATTTGACATGGCCAGAAATCATAGTTTCCAAAGGAAGATAGATTCATCAGGGGACATAGTGTGCTTCCACCAGGGCACATGACAGTGGTTCTAATAAAGTGGAAGAAGGCAGTGCTATCTGACCATTTTGTGCTCCTTATTCTAAGAAATATAGAGGGAAACGATAGAGAGATGGTCCTGAATCTCCTGTGATAATTGGTTCTGACTACCAAGGAGAGATTGGGTTGTTACTACACAATGAACATAAAGGGGGAGTTTGTCCAGAATGCAGAGGTCCCCTGGCCTGTTTCTTCTAATTCAGGAGACTTTGTGATTAAAGTCAATGAACAACTACAACAATCCAATAGGAAAAATGTTAGTGGCTCAGGATTTCCAGAAATTAAGGTTTTGTTACCCCATCAGGCAAGGAAATAAGTCTATCCAAGGTGCTTGCTAAAGGCAAATGGTATAAATCATAGGTAGTGGGAAAAGGGTAATTTTAAATATGAGCTATTTTTTTAAATACTAGCTACTAGGTAATTTTAAATAGCTGTATGATCAGTTGTAGGAATGAGTACTGTCATAGTTATGAGCACCTGCTTCTATTATTTTAATATGGATATATGTATACATATATTAACCATTTTTTCATGTTCTCTTCTCCTATTCCCATAACATATAACATAAAATATGGTAGTAGTAGTAATTAAAATTATATCTACATAAGTTGTAGGATATCAATTGGAGAATATGGCTCAAATAGAACAGGGATGAGCATCACCCAAAGCATCACCTCTGCTGAGGAGGAAATTGAATATTTGGGGGTTTAAGAAGGATATGTGCATAATGTTTGGCAAGAACAAGATTTTTCTGTTGTCTTTGTTAGCAATTTAATTAACTATACCTTTCTTTCATATACCTTAATAGATTTACATCTAATGTTACTTTCTAAACAATTTCTTCTTCTTTCTACCCTTTAGTGGCCCCACCCCTCTTATCTGTAATCTTAGAGATTACTGTAATCTTAGACACACAGACTGTAATCTTAGAGAGACACACACATGTACAGGAGTACCTTAACTAAAACATTTTTCACCTAGTTTCACCTCTGTTACTCCCTCCAAAAGACAAATACCCTAGCTTGGTCTCACTTCTCTTCAAATGCTTCCTGCCTGACTTATCTAACCACCTTAGCTCTTCCACATATAACAACTCCAGCACTGACTGAGATCAAATGTTCTCTCAATTAAAGCATTTCTCTACTGTCATTTTCATTAGTTTATTAGATTAATTTATACACAACCCCTTTTAAGTCTTTAATATTTCCTGAGTTGGAATTTCAGAAAGGAGCCTGTAAATTTTATTAATTCACCATCTTGCCAAAAACCCTAATTTCTTTTCTTTCTTTCTTTCTTTTTTTTTTTTACTCTAAATTGCTTCCAAGTTTATTTTGTAAAATGCTTTGGAAGGATGCAGACACTCTTTGTGTTGTTTAAAAGTAGTATCAATAAGGGTGCCTGGGTGGCTCAGGCAGTTAAGCGACTCCCTTAGGCTCAGGTCATATCCTGAAGTCCCAGGATCAAGACCCACATCAGGCTCCCTGCTCAGTGGGGAGTCTGCTTCTCCCTCTGACCATCTCCGCTCTCAGCTCTCATGCTCGCTCTCTCTCTCTCTCTCTCAAATAAATAAATAAATAAAATCTTTTAAAAAACAGTGTCATCAAAATTTCAAAATTCTTTCTGCATTACTTCATTCTCTTAAATATGTGAATAATATTACTGCTTATCAACAATCAGGTCAATGAGATTAGGGTGAAAAAGTAAAATGATACTGCAAATACATGTAAATGCAAAATACAGGTCAAATTCTATTAAAATCATACAAATTTGCTTAATTTTTCTGTTCTTGAATGTTAGAAAGCGATAAACAGAAAATATTAAGTACGAAAGTAAAACAAAATGTTAAGGTGTCATTTTTTTAAAGTTTAAAATGTAATATACAAATTAGGGTAATGCATTCCACAGATTGTTTAATTCATGGTCTGAAAAGCATTGGAGGAAAAAAATTTGAGTCTTTTGGAAACATCATATTTAAGGCAGTAAACATATGGGATACCTTTTCTACAAGGCAGAATTCACTTTTATCTCTATTTGGTTAAAAAAAAATAGTAGATGTTGTTTCAGAATTGGGCTCCTAATAAAATGGTCCCATAGATAGTTAAATAATTTCTAGGAAGCCCAGTTAGACAATGTTCTGGTATCACAACGAAAAGACATGCAATCATACTTGCTTTGTTTCCAAATTTTGGATATTTATTTCAACAATATAAAATTATTTCATAGTCTTAAAAATCAGCAATATTCTATGTCTCTTTATTCTTCCCAATCCCTAACATTTTTATTTCTTTAAGTATTTAATTTAATCTTAGATAATAAGAATCTCTAAATAATAAATGAGTCTACTGATCTTGATAGCTATGGATAGGGTTTTTTTGAAACCTTAGTCCCTGATCCCATCAAGAGTTATTTGTGGATTTAAAATAATTTCTTCACTTTTTTTATAGTTCTCTTTCTTATTTTTCCTGCAACCTAGGGCACTGACTTCTGTATAATTTTTGCACTTTTAAGGTAAGTTTTCTTTTTTCCTATACTGAGCTGATTTATTTTTTTAAGACATTAATCTTATTGAAAATAATGTTTTATCTTATTTTTTTTTAATTTTGTCTCTTTAAAATAAAATGTATGAAAAATTTAGTTGTATATTTAATATTTAATTATCATGATAAGATAAATATTCAATGTTCTTTTTACTTTTTCCTCTTATTACTAAAAGAAAAACTATAGTCCTTTATGCAGCTTTAAAGAAATGATGATGATGTTTAATCTCAGTACAGCACTCAGAATGTTTTAATTTTCCATGCATGTCTCATTAAATTACAATCAATTCTCCCTACATTATTATAGGTAGACTTTAAAGATAGATGATCCTTTCTATAAAGGTATTAACACTGAGATTTGCAGAATAAGTGAATTAACTACTTTTTTAGTAAACTCTAGAACCACTACTCACATACAGCCCCTTTGTATCCAAATCTATCCTTTTTCCAATACGTCACATTCTATGAAAGTATTTTCTAAACTGCAAACTGCTATACAAATATGCAGAGTTATCATTACAACATTCGTTATTATTTTCCTTTGTCTAACTCTATGCTACATTGTATTTTCATTCACCCATCAGAAAGAAGTTAGATAAGACATGTATGTAGGGATGTATGTGTGGAGCCTATATGAAACTAAAAGTGAAACTTTCTCCCTAATTTGTTACATAAGTAAATGAACTATCCAATTTATGAAACTGTTACTAAAAGTGCAAATCCTGATGCTGCTGATACCTATCCCAAATTTATATAAAGTATAAAGTAAGTCTGTAAGATGACAGCAAAACATGTCCTGGAGAGTCCTTAATATGAAAGAGGCTATTGCCACTCAACAGCATGCCTCTTTGTAAGGTCAGTGATGGATTATATAATTTCTAAGTGATTTAATGGAGTATATGAAGAAGTAAACTAAATGGTGTTTACTGAAAGGGAAACAAAACAAATAAATAAAAACCAAAGCCATCCTAAATTGCAATCAGCATAACACTTACTAGCATTTTCAACTGCAAGGACAATTTGACTCTGTAAAAATGAGAATCTGACTTATTCTCTAAACCTGGTGCTCCATAGCCCATCTTCAGCTTGGCATTTACTGCTGGAATTACCATAGGCAACCAGCTGCTCTCTACTATAGGGAAGGAGGTAAGACTCAGTTGCAAACAAAGACTAAAATCTGAATTTAAGAATAAGTGAGAATCAAGAAAACTTCATAGAGTTTCTGGGAATCAATAAATGGGCAGTTTTGAATGAATAACTGAGTTTTTACGCTCTTTTCTTTATTTTTTTAAACAAATTAGGCAATAACATTTACAAAAGCTAGTTTGTAAAAACTTTGGAAGCATAAGAAAATATTATTACCTCTTTTTCTTTTTCATTTCATTTTATGCTATTTTATTTCTTCTCAGTGTTCCAAAATTCATTGTTTATGCACCATACCACATGCTCCATGCAATACGTGCCCTCTGTAATACCCACCACCTCCGTAAAACCCATTACCCAATGCCCCCCTCCTCTCCAAAACCCTCAGTTTGTTTCTCAGAGTCCACAGTCTCTCATGGTTTGTGTCCCGCTCCAATTTCCCAACTCCCTTTTCCTCTCCATCTCCCCGTGTCCTCTGTGTTATTCTTTATGCTCCACAAATAAGTGAAACTATATGATAATTGACTCTCTCTGTTTGACTTATTTCACTCAGCATAATCTCTTCCAGTCCTGTCCATATTGATACAAAAGTTGGGTATCCATCCTTTCTGATGGAGGCATAATACTCCATTGTATATATGGACCATATCTTCTTTATTCATTTGTCTGTTGAAGGGCATCTTGGTTCTTTCCACAGTTTGGTGACTGTGACCATTGCTGCTATGAACATTGGGGTACAGATGGCCCTTCTTTTCCGTAAATACTCAGCAGTGCAATTGCAGGGTCATAGGGAAGTTCTGTTTTTAATTTCTTAGGGAATCTCCACACTGTTTTCCAAAGTGGCTGCACCAACTTGCATTCCCACCAACAGGGTAAGAGTGTTCCCCTTTCTCCACATCCTCTCCAACACATGTTGTTTCCTGTCTTGTTGATTTTGGCCATTGCCATTCTAACTGGTATATGGTAATATCTCAATGTGGTTTGGATTTGAATCTCCCTGATGGCTAATGATGATGAACATTTTTTTTCATGTGTCTGATAGCCATTTGTTATGTCTTCCTTCGAGAAGTATCTGTTCATGTCTTCGGCCCATTTTTTGACATGACTATCTGTTGTGTGTGTGTTGAGTTTGAGGAGTTCTTTATAGATCTTGGATATCAGCCCTTTGTCTATACTGTTATTAGCAAATATCGTCTCCCATTCTGTGGGTTGCCTCTTTGTTTTGTTGTCTGTTTCCTTTGCTGTGCAGAAGCTTTTGATCTTGATGAAGTCCCAAAAGTTCATTTTCACTTTTGTTTCCTTTGCCTTTGGAGACATGTCTTGAAAGAATTTGTTGTGGCCAATGTCGAAGAGGTTACTGCCTATGTTCTCCTCTGGGATTTTGATAGATTCCTTCATCAAGTTGAGGTATTTTATCCCTTTTGAGTTTATCTTTGCATATGGTGTAAGAGAATGGTTGAGTCTCATTCTTCTACACATAGCTGTCCAATTTTTCCAGCACCATTTATTGAAGATACTGTCTTTTTCCCACTGGATATTTTTTTTCTGCTTTGTTGAAGATTATTTGACCATAGAGTTAAGGGTCTACATCTGTGCTCTCTTCTCTGTTCAAATAGTCTATGTGTCTGTTTTTGTGCCAGAACCATGATGTCTTGGTGATCCAGTTTTGTAGTAAAGCTTGAAATCAAGCAATGTGATGCCCCCAGTTTTGTTTTTCTTTTTCACCATTTCCTTAGCAACTTGGAGTCTCTTCTGGTTCCATACAAATTTTAGGATTGTTGGCTCCAGCTCTTTGAAAAATGCCCATGGAATTTTAATTGGAATGTCATTGAAAGTATAGATGGGTTTAGGAGGTATAGACATTGTGACAATGTTTATTCTTCTGATCCATGAGCATGGAATGTTCTTTCATCTTGTTTCTTCTTCAGTTTCTTTCATGAGTGTCTGTAGTTCCTTGAGTACAGATTTTTTACCTCTTTGGTTAGATTTATTCCCAGGTATCTTATGGTTCTTGGAGTTATAGTAAATGGAATTGATTCTCTAATTTCCCTTTCTATATTTTTATTCTTAGTGTATAAGAAAGCAAATCACTTCTGTACATTGATTTTGTATCCTGACACATTACTGAACTGCTCTATGGGTTCCAGTAGTTTGGGGATGGAGTCTTTTGGATTTCCCATGTAAAGTATCATGTCATTGGTGAAGAGAGAGAGTTTGACTTATTTTCCAATTTTTTTTTAGCATTTTTTTTTAAATTTTTATTTTTTATAAACATATATCTTTATCCCCAGGGGTACAGGTCTGTGAATCACCATGTTTACACACTTCACAGCACTCACCAAAGCACATACCCTCCCCAATGTCCATAATCCCACCCCCTTCTCCCAAACCCCCTCCCCCCAGCAACCCTCAGTTTGTTTTGTGAGATTAAGAGTCACTTATGGTTTGTCTCCCTCCCAATCCCATCTTGTTTCATTTATTCTTCTCCTACCCACTTAAGCCCCCATGTTGCATCACCACTTCTTCATATCAGGGAGATCATATGATAGTTGTCTTTCTCTGCTTGACTTATTTCGCTAAGCATGATACCCTCTAGTTCCATCCATGTTGTCGCAAATGGCAAGATTTCATTTCTTTTGATGGCTGCATAGTATTCCATTGTGTATATATACCACATCTTCTTGATCCATTCATCTGTTGATGGACATCTAGGTTTTTTCCATAGTTTGGCTATTGTGGACATTGCTGCTATAAACATTCGGGTGCACGTGCCCCTTTGGATCACTAAGTTTGTATCTTTAGGGTAAATACCCAATAGTGCAATTGCTGGGACATAGGGCAGTTCTATTTTCAACATTTTGAGGAACCTCCATGCTGTTTTCCAGAGTGGCTGCACCAGCTTGCATTCCCACCAACAGTGTAGGAGGGTTCCCCTTTCTCCGCATCCTCGCCAGCATCTGTCATTTCCTGACTAACTGTTGATTTTAGCCATTCTGGGTGTGAGGTGATATCTCATTGTGGTTTTGATTTGTATTTCCCTGATGCTGAGTGATATGGAGCACTTTTTCATGTGTCTGTTGGCCATCTGGATTCAATCCCATTTACAATTGCACCCAAAACCATAAGATACCTAGGAATCAACCTAAGCAAAGAGGCACAGAATCTATACTCAGAAAACTATAAAGTACTCATGAAGGAAATTGAGGAAGACACAAAGAAATGGAAAAATGTTCCATGCTCCTGGATTGGAAGAATAAATATTGTGAAAATGTCTATGCTACCTAAAGCAATCTACACATTTAATGCAATTCCTATCAAAGTACCATCCATCTTTTTCAAAGAAATGGAACAAATAATGCTAAAATTTATATGGAACCAGAAAAGACCTCGAATAGCCAAAGGGATATTGAAAAAGAAAGCCAACATTGGTGGCATCACAATTCCGGACTTCAAGCTCTATTACAAAGCTGTCATCATCAAGACAGCATGGTACTGGCACAAAAACAGACACATAGATCAATGGAACAGAATAGAGAGCCCAGAAATAGACCCTCAACTCTACAGTCAACTAATCTTTGACAAAGCAGGAAAGAATGTCCAATGGAAAAAAGACAGCCTCTTCAATAAATGGTGCTGGGAAAATTGGACAGCCACATGCAGAAAAATGAAATTGGACCATTACCTTACACCACACACAAAAATAGACTCAAAATGGACGAAGGACCTTATTTGCCAATTTGAATACCTTTTTTTTTAATATATATAATTTTTTATTTTTTATAAACATATATTTTTATCCCCAGGGGTACAGGTCTGTGAATCAACAGGTTTACACACTTCACAGCACTCACCAAAGCACATACCCTCCCCAATGTCCATAATCCCACCCCCTTCTCCCAAACCCCCTCCCCGCAGCAACCCTCAGGAATAAATGAAAGAAAATGGGATTGGGAGGGAGACAAACCATAAGTAACTCTTAATCTCACAAATTGAATACCTTTTGTTTCTTTTTGTTATCTGATTGCTGTTGCTAGGACTATGTTGAGCAACAGTAGAGATGGTGGACATCCTTGTTGTGTTCCTGATCTAAAAGAGAAGGGTATCCTCTTTTCCCCATTGAAGATGATATTTGCTACGGGTTTTTCATAGATAGATTTTGTGAAGTTGAGGAATGTTCTCTCTATCCTCATATTTTGAATTGTTTTAATCAGGAATGGATGCTGTATCTTGTCAAATGCTTTTTTTTTTTTTTTTTTTTTTTGCATCAATTGAGAGGACCAGGTGGTTCTTCTCTCTTCTCTTATTGATGTGTTCTATCATATTGATTGATTTGTGAATGTTAAACCACCCTTGCATTCCATGGATAAATCCCACCTGGTCATGGTGGATAATCTTTTAGCTAGGATCCTCTTAGCTAGGATCTTGTTGAGAATCCTGGGATTCATATTCATCAGGGATATTGGTCTGAAATTCTTTTTGTTGGGGTCTCTGCCTGGTTTTGGGATCAGGGTAATGCTGGCTTCATAAAAAGGGTCTGGGAGTTTTCCTTCTGTTCCTATCATTTGAAACAGCTTCAGGAAAATAGGTATTATTTCTTCTTTGAATGTTTGGTAGAATTCTCCAGGGACTCCATCAGGTCTCTTGTTTTTTGGGAGGTTTTTGATAAGTGCTTCAATCTCATTACTAGATATTGGTCTATTCAGGTTGTCAGTTTTTTCCTGATTCAGTTTTGAAAGTGTATAGGTTTCCAGGAATGCATCCATTTCGTCTAGGCTGCTTAACTTATTGACATATAACTATTGAAAATAGTTTTGATGATTGCTTCTATTTCCTTGGTGTTAGTCGCAATCTCTCCCTTTTCATTCCTAATTTTATTAATTTGGGTCCTCTCTCTTTTCTTTTGGGTTACTTTGGCCTGTGGTTTATGGACCTTATTGATTCTTTCAAAAAACCAGCTTCTAGTTTTGTTGATGTGTTCTACTCTATCCCTAGTTTCTATCTCACTGATCTCTGCTCTAATTGTGATTATTTCCCTTCTTGTGTGGGGGGTTGGCTTAATTTGTTGTTGATTCTCCAGTTCTTTAGGGTATAAAGAGAGCTGGTGTATTCTGCATTTTTCAGGTTTTTTGAGGGAGACTTGGATGGCTATGCATTTCCCCCTTAGGACTGACTTTGCCGCATCCCATAGGTTTTGGACCAAAGTGTGTTCATTCTCATTGGTTTCCATGAATTGTTTTAAGTAAGTTCTTCTTTGATTTCCTGGTTGGTCCAAACATTCTTAAGCCGGGTGGTCTTTAGCTTCCAAGTGTTTGAATTCCTTCCAAACTTTTTCTTGAGGTTGAGTTCCGGTTTCAAAGCACTGTATTCTGAGAAAGTGCAGGGAATAATCTCAGTCTTTTGGTATTGGTTGAGCCCTGATTTGTGACCCAATATGTGGTCTCTGCTGGAGAGGGTTCTATGTGCACTGGAGAAGAATGAGTATTCTGCTGATTTAGGGTGCAATGTTCTGTATATATACATGAGGTCTGTCTGGTCCAAGGAGTCATTCAATGCTCTTGTTTCTTTATTGATTTTCTGCTTGGATGATCAGTCTATTACTGAGAGTGGTGTGTTAAGATCCCCTACCATTAATGTATTCATATCAGTATGATTCTTACCCGTGATTAACAGTTGTCTTATGTAGTTGGCTGCTCTTGTATTGGAGACATAAATATTTACAATTGTTAGATCTTCTCAGTGGCTAGACCCTTTAAGAATGATGTAGTGTCCTTCTTTATTTGTGACTACAGTCTTTAGTGTAAAATCTAATTTATCTGATATGAGAATTGCTACCCCAGCTTTGTTTTGAGGCCCATTGGCATGAAAGATATTTCTCCATCCCTCTACTTTCAGTCTGGATGTATCCTAAGGTTCAAAATGGGTCTCTTGTAAGCAACATATTGATGGGTCCTTTTATTTTATCCAATATGCCCTTTATCCAATACCCTGTGCTGTTTGATGGGAGTGTTTAGTCCATTCACATTGAGAGTGATTATTGAAAAATATGTTTTTATTGACATCATGTTGCCGGTGAAGTCCTTGCTTCTATAGATTGTCTCTATAAATTTTTCCTCTATGACACTTTTGGGTCTTTCTTCTTTTATAGAGCCCCCTTAATATTTCTTGTAGTGCCGGCTTGGTGGTCACATATTCTTTTAAACCTTGTCGGTCTTGGAAGCTCTTATCTCTCCATTCATTTTGAATGTCAACCTTGCTGGATAAAGTATTATTGGTGACATTTTCTTCCGATTTAGTGCCCTGAATATGTGTTTCCAGCTATTTCTGGCTTGCCAGGTTTCTGTGGACAGGCCTGATGGTATTCTGATGGATCTTTCTCTGAATGTAAGAAATCTCTTCTCCCTAGCTGCTCTCAAGAGCTCCTGTCTAAAATTATGACTCATCAGTTTCACAGTCCAGTGTGTCAAGGTCTTTCTAGATTCTATGATCTTGGGGGGTAATCTTTCTGCCTCTAGGACACAAGTGCTGGTTCCATTTCCCAGACTGGGAAAATTTTCATAGAGAATTTGGTCAAAAATATCTTCTTGTCTTCTTTCTTTCTCTTCCCCATCAAGTATCCCAATAATTCTGACATTGAAACTTTTCATGGTGTCATTTATTTCCCTAATTCTGTTTTCATGGCTTCTTAACTGTTTCTTCCAGGCTTCCTCCTGATCCTTTTTCTCTATCAGTTTGTCCTCTAGATCACTAATTCTATCTTCTCTCTCGGCTACCCTAGCCATTAGAGAATTTAGATTAGATTTAATCTCATTGATAGCATTTTTAACTTCATCTCTAATAGATTCCATGTTGTCACTTATGGTTTTCTCCAACCTAGACATTGCCTGAATAATTTCTACCCTGAATTCCCTTTCTGACATACAGATTTTGGCCATATCCAATAGCTCTGATGAAGAGGGCACAGTCTCTGAATATTTCCTCTTGGGCATTCCTCCTCATAGTCATTTTGGTGAGAGATGGTTGAGGGGATGTGTAGCTCAATATATCATTGTGATCCACGCAAGGTGTACCCCAGCACACTTCTGAGAAATCAGAAGTCACTACCAAAAAGAAAGAAAAAAAGAGAGAGAGAGAGGGAAAAAAGGAGAAAACCCAACCAAAATGAGCCCCCAAAGTAAGATGTATACAAACAAAACAGACAAACAAAAGACCTACAAAAGTAAACGACAAGGGAAAAAGAAAAAGAACCCAAACAAAATCAACCCCAAGTATAAGATTTATATAATACCAGAACAAAAACAAATACACAGAAACACTGACAAAATAAATAGATGGGAAGCTGGTTATAAATCCTCAATGTGGGTGAAGAAGGTTATTTTGATTCTTCCTGGGGATATCTTGATATCTTTGTTAAAGGATTCAACTTTTCCAGAGATAAAGGGAGATTAAAACTGGTTTTTATATAAGGGTAATATTGGTTATGGAAAGAGTATTACTTTGAAGCTTATATCTATATGTATATTAAAAAAATAGAAAAGCAAAAGAAAAACACAGCTATGTATGGAAAAAATCAGTTAAAAGGTTATTATGGAATTATGGAAAAGGTTAATATTATGAACCTCACATTGTAATGCCAAATAGGTTTTTTTGTTTGTTTGTTTTTTGTTTTTTTGTTTTTTAAGAACAAGAATAGTGAGAGCGAATTAGAAATAAAAGTTGTATTCATGAAATATATAGGTCTTAGGACAATACTGGATATTAATATATTGTTTTCCCCTCATATTGGGGTTTTACAGTTTGGGTACCCTGTGATGGTTGTCTTCTCATTCTTTTGGTTTGCTTTCTGGGGTAGGGGCCTGCCGCATTACTTTTCTGTCTGTCTTGCTTGGGTTGAGTCTTCCTGCTCCTTGTCAAGGGGCTGGGCTCCATGGAAACTGGTTTTTCAGGCCTTTGATCTCTGGAGGTTTTTGTTCTTTGGCAGCTTTTTGGTGCTTTCAGAGGTTTAGGGGAAAACAAACTGCACCCAGACCTCCATTGCAAAGAGAAGCCTCAGTCTGATCCCATCTGGGTGGTCCAAAACACACAGACTCCCCCTCTGCAAACTCCCCAGAGCTGAACAACTTTCTACAGGCAGTGTATGTCCCCAGCCACCATCTCAGGGGTTGCCCAAAGGGCCCGCTTGTCTCTTCACCCCTGTGCCCCTAAAACCACGAGCAGGTTTGGTCCAGAGCGCCCACTTCTGATCCTTTTTCTCTATAAGTTTGTGCTCTAGATCACTAATACTATCTTCTGCTTGAGTTATCCTAGCTGTTAGAGAATTTAGATCAGATTGGATCTCATTGATAGCATTTTTAACTTCAGTTAGATAGCATTAGTAAGTTCAGTTACTGACTTTGCCAGGACTGCTGTCTGGGATCCAGACTGCCCAAGAGATCCCAACCAGAGATAGGGCACTGAGATTTTGGAGCCTAAGGTGGGAGCATTCAGACTCTCCGCAGGTCCTAGAGACCATCAGGAAGCACCCAGACAGAGCTCTCTCAGGGGTGGATGGGGAGTGCAGTTCAGTCCCCAGTCTCGCAGTGCATGTACAGAGTGCAAAAGGCTTTGGTTCTAGAAAGCATCAGCTGGCATCCACACCAGACTCTCTCACGCGTGCCAGCACCTCAGGAGCCATAGCCTGGAGGCTTCACCACACTCCCTGTAGCACAGGTGGTAGCCAGCAATGGCCGTCCTGGGTCCATGGGCTTAGGCCAATGCCCACAACTGCCCAATTCCATCAATTGCTCTTTAAGATCTTTTGCTCTTTTTGAGTGCTTTTAACCAGACTCCAAGATAATACTGGTCCCCAATCCAGGACACTCTCATATTGGGGTAGTACTTTCAAAAGTGTTGCTTCTGGTGGCTCCCTCTCCCTTCTGTTTATCCTCTGATATCAGTCCTACCATTCCCAGTATGCTTTACTTTTTCACTGCTGTCTTTTGCCCCTGTAGAGATCCAGAAGTGTATAATTCTACATCTCAGACTGATTTAATGGGTGTTCAGAGTGTTCTGATAGATAATTAGCTCACTTTAGGAAACAGGTTGAAACAGGGTCTCCTACTTCTCTGCTATCTTGCCCCCTGGTTTTCAGTTTACAGTTATATTAAAGTAACTATAGTATAAGTGATGACTTTATAGGGCTTAAATCATTTTAGAAATGTTTATATCTTCTGTGAATTATTATGGAAATTTAACATCTCTATTTCTTCATTGAAAATGTAAAACCTGTAGACAATATATAGTATTTCTTCCTAACCACTTAAGTGATCAAGAATAAATGACTATTGCAGGAAAATTCTTCATTTAGTACTCTAGACAAGAAGTCAATTTATTGCTGAAATTTTCAGTTTACCAATTTTATATTATATTATATGCACTTTGAGAAAGTTTACATAATTCTGATACAACTTTACAAATCAATTGTATGTTTAATGAATTCAGAAAGCAAATAGAAAGAATACTTTTTAAAGGTCAGTATCTCACTTAGCTCTGTCATGAACTTATTTAAAATCAAAAGAAGATAAACAATTCCATTTGAAATTTTATAAGAATTCTCTCTTGTGTCCGTATAAGATAACTGTTACAGGTATTTTAACAGAGTCATTTATTTTTGAATTACATAGAAAAAGATTCATGGAAATCCTTCTATTGGTTCATATATTCATTCATGCACTCATTCAGTAAACTGTGTACAAGTAAAAAGGTACCAGGAAGGAGAAGCGAAGGAGAATATAGTTTCTTCTTTCAAAGAATTTGGTCCAGAGGTGAAGTTATACAAACAATAAACAACTGAAAGCAATTTTTGTTAACAACTCTGTTGCAACTAATCCATTGATATATATCATACTAACTAGCATTTTTATTTCCTTATTCCTTTTATATTCACTCATTAGTTTTGACATACTAGTCTCCATGTTGGTCCTTAAACAAATAAATCAAGCCTGTTCTCACTTCAGGAACTTTGCCCAAGTATTTGAATATAAACACTTGCCATTTAGGAAAGAAATATGGGCTTATAGAGATTTGACACAAGAGGAAGATATTTGAAAAAATAAGTAATGTAGAGAAAGAAGACTATACTATACAGAATTTAAAATAGAGCAGCAGAGAGATCCTATGGTAAAATTACACTTAAGGAACCCAAGAAAAAACAAAAAAGAGCAGTTAACAAAAGTAAGAAAAAAAACATAGAAGTCACCAGGAGAAAGCATTGGAAGTCAAGGAAAAAGAACTGATGGTCAAGTATAAATACAAATGTTTAGGTAACTAACACTGGAAAGTGTCAGCATGGTTTGGCAAGAAAGAAATTGCAAATGACCTTCAGGAAAAATTATAGAGGTGGACTCCTTTTGTAGTGAGTAGCAAAATGAATCAGAGAGAAGGGAAGGGAAGCAGGATATCAGATATTCCTTTTAGAGGCCCAGCTCTGAGTGCAGGGAGAAAAACAGGGCATTAGCAAATGCTGATTTTCCATGAAAATAATGAGTTTAGGCTTCAGAGACAATCATCTGCCTGGGTCCCCTGAGTGCAGTGCATTGCTGAAAGATATGGAATGTTCTACACCCAAGTTGCAATTGAAGCATTTCCAGTAAATAGCTCTGATAAATTCCCAAAGAGATCTCAGAAGAAAAGGTCTGTTTATTCAAGTCCTTACTCATCTGTGGAAATTTCTATTTTTCATAATAAACCTTAATTTTTACCTAATCTTTTATTTATATTTTACTGTTTTTTTTTTCAAAGAGGCCCCATAAATTGTAGTAAGTTCTAAACATCACAAGATCTAGATCGATCCAGAAGTGATAGATAACAGGAAAGTTTTCCTTTTTTTTTTTTTTTTTAAGAATGGTGGAAGCGTGATTATGTTTGCTGAATTAAAAATAGCTAGAAAGTTGGAAATTGTTGTGACTTAAAAGACAAAAAAGCAGTGCAAACTGGATATTTAAGAGGCAAGAGGAAATTAAATATAGAACCAAAACAAGAAAGATAACATTTCATCCTGGCAAAGATTCTTGGCTTAACTAGACTTGGGCTTCTGAACGTTCTAAATCCATCTGTGCACTTACTTATAAAATCCAGTTTTAGCAAGAACCCTGCTATGTCAGTTTAACCAGAACCCCTAAACATCAGTATCTGATCACCCTCATTAAATGCAACAGTGATATGTGTGCGTGTGTGTGTGTGTGTGTGTGTGCGCGCAAAGTTGAATATATACTGGGAGGTTCTAGCGCATCCCTCCATCCATTCATTTGTTCAGAGTATTTATCAAGCATACATATAGGTGGTATAGCAAACGTTGTAGGTTGTAGTATAGAAATAATCAGACACATTCCACAACTGATAAAGGTTTTGTGTATTTTTCTTTACATAAAGAAGATATGTGCAAATGTCAGAAGATGCACACATATCAAAAGGTATTACATATGTCGGACAGGAAGAGAAGGTATCAGAAGAAAGATTCAGTTTCCAGGTTCTGGACATGGTGTTAGGTGTTAAGAGAAATAGGGAAGTATAGACTGAATCCTGCCTTGCTCTCTAGGATATATAATATTGAGACCTAAACAAAGGCACTTAAGTTGGTGGTGATAGGACATGTTAGGCATGAAAGTAGTGATATTGAATATGGTCTCTAAGGAATAGTGAGTACACAATGGATATGATTAAAAAAAAAACTCAGACAAGTAGAAAATTATTCAAGAAAGCTGTATCAAGGGGAATCTTGATAGTCTACTAAAGAAATACTTAAATGATAGATATATTAGAGAACCATTTCTGTTTTTTTTTTAATTTTTAATCCAAAGGAGGACATGGTAAGAATTGTTTAATAGGATTCATTGTCTAAATTGGAGGCTTTAAGGATAATTGGTCTAATTATAACACAGCACAATGTTCTGTCATATTATCCTAAAAATTTTTATGTATGGGTACACAGAAGACTAATTCTAAATTCAGAAAAAGGAATGAAGGAATAAGAGAGAGAGAACTGGAACAACACATTGAGTGTTGAAATATCTGTTGATTGCTTTGACAAGTTTTTTGAATGTTGTGATGATTCACCTTCAGGATGGGGGAATCGAGTACTACCAATATTCAATATTTACAATATTAGAGACCTTATTCACTGCCTTTATGGAAGCATTTGTTTTGAGACTTCCAATTGCTATTGCTAAGCTTCATTATTAATATCTGCATAATGAAGATTCTTATCAAAACTCCATCTCAAATAATTAAATATCCACCATCAAAAGACAAACATGTCCTGTGTTTGAATATTTTTCTGGCAAGTTCTGAAGGGTTGTCCATATTGGTGCTTCTAAAATAAAGGAAATGAGCTATGCAAATAAATAAATCAAAATGCCATATAAAAGCTTTGCATAGAGTAGCAAGAAATATTGATGTAAACATTCGACTCCAGGAAACCACTGTTGCTTTGGACAAAGCTATGGACAAATAAATAAGAGCACCAAACATAAAACTTCTAAAACTGCTAAAGTTCCAGCGTATCTAGAATTATGTCCTGAGCTATAATGCAAATTAACCATGTAAAATGTCCACCAGACACCATCTATCTTTTGTGCCTGGATCCTTCCAAAAGCATGGAGGTTCCTCAAAATGGTGAAAATAGAACTGCCCTATGACCCAGCAATTGCACTATTGGGTATTTACCCTAAAGATACAAACATAGTGATCCAAAGGGGCACGTGCACCCGAATGTTTATAGCAGCAATGTCCACAATAGCCAAATTATGGAAAGAACCTAGATGTCCATCAACAGATGAATGGATCAAGAAGATGTGGTATATATACACAATGGAATACTATGCAGCCATCAAAAGAAATGAAATCTTGCCATTTGCGACAACATGGATGGAACTAGAGGGTATCATGCTTAGCGAAATAAGTCAAGCAGAGAAAGACAACTATCATATGATCTCCCTGATATGAAGAAGTGGTGATGCAACATGGGGGCTTAAGTGGGTAGGAGAAGAATAAATGAAACAAGATGGGATTGGGAGGGAGACAAACCATAAGTGACTCTTAATCTCACAAAACAAACTGAGGGTTGCTGGGGGGAAGGGGTTTGGGAATAGGGGGTGGGATTATGGACATTGGGGAGGGTATGTGCTTTGGTGAGTGCTGTGAAGTGTGTAAACCTGGTGATTCACAGACCTGTACCCCTGGGGATAAAAATATATGTTTATAAAAAATAAAAAATTAATTAAAAAAAAAAAGAAATTTTAGATATTGTTTAAGGACAATACTATCTGTTGGGATTTACAATGTACAGTACCCAAGCCAAGTAGCCAGCAAAAGTCAATATATAGTAAAGTTAAAAAAAAAAAAGGCAACTTTGCCTGTTAACATGTTACAAATACAGTCAGGAATGCTTCTATCTTTCCTGTTACTTACCACTTTCCCCTCACATTTTTGTCCTAAGGTACTAGGCTTACTGCTACTCAGCCATCAGGTAATCTGTGCTCAAGGAGATTTGTATTAGATGCCTTTGGTATCACTATTCTTATCCTCCAGAAAGCAGTTCTCTTCTACCAGCCTTCCACAGGTACATCTTCTTTCTTTCCTAGGGCTGTGCCTGAAAGCTTACTCAGGGAGTGCAAGGGGGGCTTAGAAGGTGGAGAGACTGAAGACCCCCAGGGTTAGTCCCTGACTCATTGTGAACAGGAGTCAATGAATAAATGCCCCTACCTCCTATCATTCAGGCAGAAAATTCTGGGAAACGTGGACATTTATCAAAAGGCCTAATCAGAAATAATCTCCCATTGCCCATAATGGAGACCTTAACACTAAATCTTTATGTTCTTTTTTTCTTCTCATTTCCTGCTTCATCTTCCCAGAATCCCACTCTGACTGCTGAGACCATCTTGGAAATAAACAGTCCATCACAAGTCCTTCCTGTAGACTCCATTTTGGTAGGAAACCAAGCTAACAGAGAAGTTTTGAAAAATAGAGTTATGATTTTGGCCTTTTTTAAAGCCTTCAATGGCTCATTTCCTTTGGGATATAGTCTAGACTCTAGAGAGTCTAGGCTTTCTAGTGTGAGTTATATGAAATCTCTGATGGTACGGAACTTGCCTAATGCTCTTCCTCTGTCCTTGTTGATCCTTGTACACTACACTTTAAAATACTGGATTGCTAGCAGATGCCTTCCTATGTCATGATGTTTCAAGCATTTATCCTTTGTAATGTTTTTTTACTAATCCTAAAATTTTTCCCTCTACCTTCTGGAAAACTCCTATATACCCTGGGTTTTTTTGTTTGTTTGTTTGTTTTTTGTTTTTTGTTTTTAGCCTTCTCTCCCCCTTCTGCCAGTATCTCATTTATTCCTTTATGTCTCCGGAGAATTCTGTTGCCCTTGTCGTGGTGCTGTTTAACACACCTGTGTGTGTGTGTGTGTGTGTGTGTGTGTGTGTGTGTGTGTTTTCTCTCTACTTCACTTAGCTCTACCAAATTTGGACATTTTATTCCATTGTTAACTCCCATGCATTCATCAGTGTCTGCTTTGTAAAAGGTAGTCATAAATATTTATTGTATGATCAGGTAGTAGTTAGTTAATGAGTTTTATTTGCTCTGCTGTCTAATGAATCAATGTAAACATCTTGTTGATGTAACTAGTCCCCCATTTCAAACTTTCCCAATGGACTTCTGATCAGGTGTCTCCTTTAGTAGGAGTCTTCCTGAAGAAACTTCAGACAGAGAATACAGTCAACCTGCATGGTAACAGATTATGGTCATGTAATTCTTAGATAAGTGGAGTTTCATTGTTTATATAATTAAATGTTAATTGTACATGCCAGTTTATAAGTACTATGTGAGTCTGCTACACTGCTTATTGAATATAAGCAAGAGGAATTAACTCAAGCATTAAACACAATTAAAATTTAACTGATTAATGATGCTAATGCAATCTTAATTTATTATTTGATTTTTTTAACATCACAGAGATGTCTATATCCAGAATAATGTGAGCACATGAATTTCAAATTCATAAGACTATAGGATCTCTTTTAATAGAAGATTAAATGAAGAAAATGTGAAGAAGAAAGTATTCCCTTGGAGGTCAGAGAATCTAATCTGAATATGGGTGTGTGTATGTATATAAGTCTGTGTATACATATATACGTATATATATGTGTGTGTGTATATTATATATATATATATAATCCAAGAAATATATATATATATATCTCCAAGAAAATAAGTTGATATACATATAAGTTGATATATGCGTATCAACTTATTTTCTTCACAGAGAACCAAATAATGTTGATTTGAAATATTGTTTTTAAACATTTAATAGAAAGTATCACTTGTTTGTCATATAATCTAAAATGTCCTATTCTTTAACTTACCTATTCAATACATATTCAGAGTAGCTACTTTTTATGAAGTCCTTCAAGAGATGAAAAGATGAATTTCATAGAAATCATTTGCAAGAGAAATAATTTGTTGAAGTATAATGCAAATTCAGAAAAGTGCACAAATCAGTTGATGAGTTTTCATGAGAATAACCTGCCCACATGAGCAACAATCATATAAGGAAACAGAAGTGGCTGCATCCCAGGATCCTCTCACTCTTTCTCCTACTTATATCCCCTTCAAAGAGGAACTGACTTCTGATTTTTGTCTCCATGATTCTTTCTATCTGTTATTAAAAAGTATTTGATGGACACATACAATTTGTATTCTTATGTATCTGCCTTCCTTTTCTCAATACAATACCTATGAGGTTAATTTGTGGTTTTACTTGCAGAAGTTTGTTTTCATTCCTGTATAGTACTCTAATATTGAAAAATATTTGGTTTGTTTCTGTTTCAGGTTATGACAAACACCATTGTTATAAACAATGTTTTACTTGTCTCTTTGTGCGCACATATATTTGCACATTTTTGACGTTTTTATGCAAGGGTGGAATTCTTGGTCAGAGTGTGTATTATTTCAAACTTACTGGCTTAAAATAAAAATGAAAATTTATAATCTCACATAATTTCAATTAGTCAGGAATCCAAGAGCAGTTTGGCTCTGTGTATTCCTGGCTCAAGGATCTTTCATAAGACTGTAGTCAGGATGTCAGTCTTCACTGCAGTCATCTGCACACTTGACTGGGATTGAAGGATCCACTTCCAAGATGGCTCCCTCACATGGCAGGAGGTTCAATTCCTCACAATGTGGGCCTCTCCATGGGGCTTGAATGCCCTCATGGTCTTGTAGCTGCTACCCTAAGTGTAAGCGATCCAAAAAAGAGTAAGGTAGAACTGGGTCTTGGAAGTCATACACTATTATTTCTACAATATCTTACTGGTTACAGAGATCATCTCTCTTCATTGCAAGAGGAAACAGCTATGTAGAGTGATTACCTTGAGGCAGGGATCATTGATCCATTATGAAATCTGTTTATAAAAAGAAAGAGATCATATCTATATTAGCTTTTATAAATACCACCCTAGAGTTTCCAAAGTGGTTGTACCAATTTGCATTTCTATTGAAAGTGTATATAAGGTGCAGTTTCTTCATGTTTATTCTGATAGATTTTTGTCCCTTTTTTTTTTTCATTTTTGGCCTTCTGACATGTTAGTGGGTACTGTGTGATATTATCTCATTGTGATATTGATTTGCATTTCCTTGGTGAAGTTGAATGCTTCCCCATGTATCTATTGACTATTTGGGTGTGGTCTTTGTGAATGCTTGTCTGAGACTTTTACTATGTTTATATTGAATTGTTTGAGTTTTTAAAGTTATTATTTACCAAATTCTTTATTTTAAATCTAATTATTTCTAAGATATATTTGTTACACTGTAGCTTACCTTTTTTGTTACTTGCAAAAGTTGTCTTTTGATGAGGAGAAGCTCTTAAATATAATATAGTCTAATTTATCAATGATTACCCATATACTTTGTGCTTCTTAGATTCTTAAATACTGTTTCACCACCCCAAAGTCATGAAAATATTCACTTACATTATCTTCTAGATACTTTACTATTACATGACCTACACAAAGAACTATAAACTACCTGATACTGATTTTTATATATACTATTACATGACCTACACGAAGAACTATAAACTACCTGATACTGATTTTTATATATAGTATAAACTAGAGGTCATAATTGAAGTTTTCATACAGCTCTCCAACTGAACAAGAAACATTTACTGAAAAGCTTATCCTTCCCACTGTTCTGCAAGGCCAATTTTTCCATAAATCAAAGGTTTAGATGTGTAAACTTGGCTTTTAAAAACTCTATTTTGTTCTATTTACTTATTTGAGGAGCTTTACTGTAAAACCACATTGTCTTAATTGCCATTATTTTGTAACTCTCAATGTCTTGTGGTGTTTTTTCCACCAAAATTGTTTCATTTATTTCAGTTCCTTTGTATTTTGATATAAATTTTAAACCAGCTTTAATACTTCATCTCCTCCTAAAAAGAAGGTGCTGAGGTTTTGATTAGGATTTTATTCCTACCAAAAGTGTAAGAGCGTTTCCCTTTCTCCACATCCTTGCCAGTACTTGTTTCCTGTCTTATTTCATTCTTCTGCATGTGGCTGTACCATTTTCCCAGCACCATTTGTTGAAGAGTTGACCATAGAGTTAAGAGTTCATTTCCTGACTATCTATTTTGTTTCATTGACTTAGTGTTTTTGTTTTTGTGACAACACCATGCTGATTTATTTTTTTTGTTGTTGTTTATTTAAATCACAACTTTGTAATATAGCTTAAAGTCAGGCATTGTGATGACCTCAGTTGGTTTTCTTTTTCAATAATCTCCTGGCAGTTTGGGGTCTTTTCTGGTTCCGTACAAATTTTAGGATTGTTTGTTCCATCTCTGTGAAAAATGTCAATGGTATTTTGATGGGGATGGCATTGAAAGTGTAGATTGCTCTAGGAAGCATAGACATTTTCACAATGTCTGTTCTTCTAATCCAGGAGTATAAAATGTTTTTCCACCTTTTTCTTTCTTCCTCAATTTCTTTCAGAAGTGTTCTATAGTTTCTAGAGTATAGATCCTTAACCACTTTGGTAAGGATTATTCATAGGTATCTTATGGCTTTTGGTGCTATTATAAATGGAATTGATTCATTAATTTCTCTTTGTTCTGTTACATAGTTAGTGCACAGAAATGCAACTGATTTCAGTGCATTGATTTGAATCCTGCCATGTTGCTGAATTGCTATATGAATTCTGGTAACTTGGAGGTGGAATCTTTTGGGTTTTCCATGTGAAGTATCCTATCATCTGTGAAGAGAGCGAGGTTGACTTCTTTTTTGCCAGTTTGAATATATTTTATTTATTTTTGTTGTCTGATTGCTGAAGCTAGGACTTCTAGATGTTATTGAACAAAAGTGGCGAGAGTGGGCATCCCTGTCATGTTCCTGACCTTAAGGGAAAAGCTCTCAGTTTTTCCCCATTGAGAATGATATTCTCTGTGAGCTTTTCATAGATTGTTTTTATGATATTGAGTTATGTTCCCTCTATCCCTTTACTTTGAAGGGCTTTACTCAGGAAACAATGCTATATTTTGTCAAATGCTTTTTCTGCATCAACTGAGAAAATGATATAGTTCTTGTCTTTTTTTTTATTAATGTGCTCTATCATATTGCTTGAATTCTGAATATTGAACCACCACTGCATCTCAGGAATAAATCCCACCTGGTCATGGTCAATAATCCTTTTAATGTACTGTTGGATCCTATTGGCTAGGATCTTGTTGGGTATTTTGACATTAATGTTCATCAGGGATATTGGTCTGTAATTCTCCTATTTCATAAGGTCTTTGTCTGGTTTTGGGATCAGCATAATTCTGGCATTATAGATGAGTTTTGAAGTTTTCCTTCTGTTTCTATTTTTTGAACTGTTTCAGTGAAATAGGTATTATTGCTTCTCCTTTGGTAGAATTTGCCTGGAAATCCATCTCGCCCTGAACTCTTGTGTTTTGAGAGGTTTTTGATTACTGTTTCAATTTCCTTACTGGTCTGTTCAGATTGCCTATTGCTTCAGTCTTGATAGTTTATAGGTTTCCAAGAATGCATCCATTTCTTTCAAATTGCTTAATTTGTTGGCATATAGTTGTTGGAAAACAATTCCTAATAATTGTATCCTTTTCTTGGTATTAATCGTGGTCTCTCCCATTTTATTCATTATTATATTGATTTGGGATCTTTCTCTTTTCTTTTGGATAAGTCTGGCCAGTGGTTTATAGATCTTATTCTAGTTTCATTGATATGTTCTACTGTTTTCCTGGTTTCTATTTCATTGATTTCTGTTCTAATCTTTATTATTTCTTTTCTCCTGCTTGGTTTAAGCTTTATTTGCTGTTCTTTCTTTAGGTGTAAGGTTAGAAAAATTGGGGATTTTTCTAATATTTTGAGAGAGGCTTAGATGGCCATGTATTTCCCCCATAGGACTGTTTTTGCAGTATCCCATAGGTTTTGAACCAACATGTTTTCATTCTCATTAGTTTTCATGAATTGTTTAAGTTCTTCTTTAATTTCCTGGTTGATCCAATCATTCTTTAGCAAGATGATCTTTAACTTCCAAGCGTTTGACTTCCTTCCAAATTTCTTCTTGTGGTTGAGTTTCAGATTCAGACTTCTGTGGTCTGAAAATATGCAGGGAATAATCTCTATCTGTTGGTATCTGGTAAAACCTAATTTGTGACCCAGTATGTGGTATATTCTAGAGAAAGTTCCATGTGCATTCAAGAAGAATGTGTATTTGTTTGTTTGTTTGTTTTAGGGAGAAATGTTCTGTATATCTATGAGGTCCATCTGGTCCAGTATATGATTCAAAACTCTTGTTTCTTTGTTGATTTTCTGCTTAGATGACCTGTTTATTGCTGATAGTGGAGTGTTAAAATCCTCTACAATTTATGTATTATTATCAATATCTCTTTATTTTGTTTTTTTTCTTAAAGTTTTTATTTATTTATTAGACAAAGAGAGATCACAAGTAGGCAGAGAGAGAGAGAGGAGGAAGAAGGCCCCCTGCCGAGCAGAGAGCCCAACTCGGGACTTGATCCCAGGACCCCGAGATCACGACCTGAGTCAAAGGCAGAGGCTTAACGACTAAGCCACCCAGGCACTCTATGTCTCTTTATTTTGATTAACAGTTGGCTTATGTAGTTGGCTGCTCCCATGTTGGGGGGATAGATATTTACAGTTGTTAGGTCTTCCTATTGGATAGATACTTTAAGTATGATATAGTGTCCCTCTACATCTCTTACTACAGTCTGTGGTTTAAAATCTAATTTTTCTGATATACGGATTGCTACCCTAGCTTTCTTTTGAGGTCCATTAGCATGGTAACTTGTTCTCCATCCCCTCATTTTCAATCTGGTGGGGATTATAGGTTCAAAATGAGTGTCTTGTAGAAGACATATGGATGGGTCCTATTTTTTTTTTTTTTTATCCAGTCTGAAGCCCTGTGTCCTTTCATGGGAGCATTCAGCCCATTTACATTCAGAGTAACTATTGAAAGATATGAGTTTAGTGCCATTGTATTGCCTGTAAAATATCTATTTCTGTAGATTTTCTCTCGTTCTTTCTGGTCTATGTGACTCTTGAGGTCTCTCTTTGCTTATAGATGCCCCCTTAATATTTCTTGCAGGGATGGCTTGGTGGTTACATAGTCTTTCAGTTTCTACCTGTCCTGAAAGCTCTTTATCTTTGTGTTTGTTCTGAATGACAGCCTTGCTGGATAAAATATTTTTGGTTGCATGTTCTTTTCATTTAGTACCCTGAGTATGTCCTGCCAGCATTTTCTGCCTTACCAGGTTTCTGCAGACAGGTCTGATATTATTCTAATATTCCTCTCTCCATATGTAAGAAACCTCCTCTCTCTGGCTACTCTCAGGATAGTTTCTTCGGCTGTAAAATTTGCAAGCTTCACTATAATATGTCAGGGTGTTAATCTTCTTTTATTGATTTTGTGGGGGGGTCCTCTCTGCCTCTTGGATTTGAACGTTTCTTTCTTTCCCCAGATTAGGGAAGTTCTCAGTTTTGATTTGCTCAAATATGCCTTCTATCCCACCCTTTTTCACCCCCTCAGGGATCCCAATAATTCTGACATTGGAATGTTTCATGGCACAATTAATCTCTCCAAGCCCTTGTTCTTGTACTACTAGCAGCTTATTTCTGTTTACCTCAACTTCCTTCCTTTCCATCAGTTTACCTTCTAGATCACTGATTCTCTTTTCTGCCTTGCTTAACCTGGGTGTTAACGGTATCCAGTTTGGACTTCATCTCATTCATAGCATTTTTTAGTTTGGCCTGGTTAAATCTCATTCCACCCTTAGAGATTCTGTATTGTCACTAATTATTTTTTTCAAGCCTAGGTGTTGACTTTATGATTGTTATCCTGAATTCTATCTCTGTCATTTTACTTATATCCATATCCATTAGTTCTGCAGCAAAGGACACTATTTCTGGTTCTTTTCTTTCTTGAGAGGTCCTCTACTTAGTCATTCTGTCAAGGGATGAGCAGACTCTAACATATCAGCCATGATCCAAGCAGGATCCACCCTAGCAAAATCCAGAAAGGTCAGAAGCCACCATCAAAAAGCAAAGACAAAATGAAACACAAGAATGAAATTTTAAAAATTAAAAGAAGAAAAAAAATGAAAAAGGGGGGAACGGAAGGAGGACTATAATCTCTCAGTGTGGACAAAGCAGGTTGTTCCAGTTGTTCCTGAGTGTATTTTGGTCTGTGTGTTAGAGGGCACTATGTCCCCAAATTACACATAAAGAAAAGAAAAGAAAAAAAAAATATATATATATATAAACTTTTTGCTTCTAGAGATATAGATATATATTCTGACATCTCGGGCTGATTTCATGGATATTCAAAATGGTTTGATATATATCCACCTAAATTCAGGGGACCAGTTGAAATGGAGTCTCCTACTCCTCCACTATCTTGCCTCCCTCCAAAGGCAGACCCAACTAACTGAGCCCAGGTGCCCTCCATTTCTGTTTTTACATTGACATTTGAGACTTACTGAATTTTTCTCAATAATATTTTTTAGTTGTGCATATTTTCACTAGATTTTGATTGTACACTTGCACGATTGTGAATGATATCACTTGAAAAATAATCTTGTCGTAATATTTCTATGGTATATAAAATGAAATTGATTTGTGTATTAACCTTATATCTAACAAACTTAACTTATTAATTTAAATAGTTTATCTGTAGGTTCTTTTTGGACTTTCTGGGTATCAAATTATATTATCTGAAAAATGGCAGTTCTATTTCTTCTTTCCATTAACCTATGTTTTTATGTATTTATATAAATATTTATGCCCCTTATATTTTATTGTTCACTAGCTAGGATCTTCATATAATATTACATAGGAGCTGGAGTGGTAATATCCCCATTTTGTCCTATTACTGTGTAAGATTTTTGATATATTATCATTAAATAGGATATTTGTTATGGTTTTATTTTTTTAAGAATCCTTGTGTTGAAGGAAGTTCCCTTATATCTTTAATTGTCTGAAATGCATATATTTTTTCTATCACGGTAGTTTTAAATCTTATCACATGTTTTTACTTCATCTATTAAGATAATCATATGATCTTCTCCACTTGGATGGAAATGTGATGATTCATATTGATAATTTAGCATTCTTTGGATTAAATATAATTTGGTAAATATATATATATATATATATATATATATATATAAAATTTGGTAGTAATCTATTACTTTGATATACATTGTTGAATACTACAGTAGTTTGCAAATTATTTTTTTTTCATTTATGTTCAAGAGAAATTAGCCTAAACGTTTTTCTTTTTTGTTTTTTGTTTTTTGTTTTCCTTTCCTGAAAAGCCCCTGTCAAGTTTTAGTATCAAGATTATGCTGGCCTTAAAAATGGAATGCTAAGTGTGTTCAATCTTCTCTACTCTCTGCAAGTGGTTATTATTTATATTATTAATTCCTTAAATAGTAAAAGGAATTCATGTGAGGTTTACAGTTTCTTTTTGAGAAATTTAAAATAAATAATAAATTAGATGACTAGTTAGATTTTCTATTTTTACTTACTTTACATATGAAAGTTTCTTTATTAAGATTTATTTTTACTTTGAGTTATAATAAAATATTTGCTTATGATTTTAAAATCTTGCTTTTGCAATTTCATTTTCCTGACATATATCTTTTATTTCTTAGCAAGGCTTCATGCTCTTGCCTTTTTGTTTTCTTATGATGTCTTTGTACTGATGTGTGCCAGAGTACTTCCCTCTCAAGAAAGGGTTAGATTTTTTGGATCAACTGACTGCATGATGTTCCTGTAAAGAGCAGCAGATTTGGGACAGTTTTGACAACACGGTTTCTATGTATTTTTATTTTATCTACACCTACATTATCAGCTTCTGTGAAACAAACTGGTCCAGGAATACTTTATCTTATTTTTTTTTTCAAATTTTATTTTATTTTACTTTTTTTCAGTGTTCCAAAATTGACTGTTTATGCACAACACCCAGTGTTCCATGCAATACGTGCCCTCCACAAACCCACCACCAGGCTCACCCCACCCATCACCCCACCTCCAAAACCCTCAGTTTGTCTCTCAGAGTCCACAGTCTCTCATGGTTTGTCTCCCCCACACCCAATTTCCCCCAACTCACTTCTCTTCTCCATCTCCCAATGTCCTCCGTGTTATTCCTTATGCTCCACAAGTAAATGAAACCATATGATAATTGACTCTCTCTGCTTGAATTATTTCACTCTGGGTAAACTCTTCCAGTTCCATCCATGTTGATAAAAAAAGTTGTATATTCACCTTTTCTGATAGAGGCATAATACTCCATTGTATATGTGGACCCTATTATCTTTATCCATTCGTCCACTGAAGGGCATCGTGGTCTTACCCCAGTTTAGTGAGTATGGCCTTTGCTGCTATGAATATTAGGGTACAGATGGCTCTTCTTTTCCTACATCTGTATCTTTTGGGAAAATACCCAGTAGGGCAATTGCAGGGTCATAGGGTACCTCTATTTTTAATTTTTGAGGAATTTCCACACTGTTTTCCAAAGTGGCTGCACCAACTTGCATTCCCACCAACAGTGTAAGAGGTTGCCCCTTTCTCCGCATCCTCTCCAATGCATGTTGTTTACTGTCTTGTCAACTTGGTCATTCTGACTGATGTAAGGTGGTATCTCAATGTGGTTTTGATTAGAATCTCCCTGATGGCTAATGATGATGAACACTTTTTTCATGTTTCTGCTAGCAATTTGTATATCTACTTTGGATAAGTAGCTGTTCATATCTTCTGCCCATTTTTTGACGTGATTATCTGTTTTGTATGTGTTGAGCTTCAGTCGTTCTTTATAGATATTGGATATCAGCCCCTTGTTTGTACTGTCATTTTCGAATACCTTCTCCCATTCCGTGAGTTGTCTCTTTGTTTTGTTGACTGTTTACTTTCCTGTGCAGAAGCTTTTAATCTTGATGAAGTCCCAAAAGTTCACTTTTGCTTGTGTTTCCTTTGCCTTTGGAGACATGTCTTAAAAGAAGTTGCTGTGGCCGATGTCAAAGAGATTACTGCCTATGTTCTCCTCTAGGATTTTGATAGATTCCTGCCTCACCTTGAGGTCTAATATCCCTTTCGAGTTTATCTTCACGTATGGTGAAATAGAATTATTGAGTTTCATTCTTCTACACAGAGCTGTCCAATCTTCCCAGAACTATTTATTGAAGAGACTGTCTTTTTCCCACTGGATATTTTTTTCCTGCTTTGTTGATTATTTGACCATAAAGTTGAGGGTCTGCATCTGGGTTCTCTATACTGTTCCCATGGTCTATGTGTCTGTTTTGTGCCAGAACCATGCTGTCTTGGTGATCACAGCTTTGTAGTAAATCTTGAAATCAGGCAATGTGATATCCCAAGTTTTCTTTTTCTTTTTCACCATTTCCTTAGCAAATCAGGGTCTCTTCTGGTTCCATACAAATTTTAGAATTGTTTGTTCCAACTCTTTGAAAAATGCCAATGGAATTTTGATTGAGATGGCATTGAAGTATAGTTGCCTCTTCCTCCTCTCTGTCTCTCTGCCTGCTTGTGATCTCTGTCTGTCAAAGAAATAAATAAAATCTTAAAAAAAAAAAAGTATAGATGCCTCTAGGAAGTATAGACATTGTGACAATATTTATTCTTCTGATCCATGAGCATAGAATGCTCTTTCATCTTTTTGTTTGTTCTTCAATTTCTTTCATGAGTGTCCTGTAGTTCTTCAAGTACAGATTATTTACCTCTTTGGTTAGGTTTATTCCCAGGTATCTTATCATTCTTGGAGTTATAGTAAATGGAATCAATTATCTAATTTCCCTTTCATTGTTAGTGTATAAGAAAGCAACTGATTTTGTACATTTATTTTTTTATCCTGCCACATTACTGAATTTCTGTATGAGTTCTAGTAGTTTGGGAGTGGAGTCTTTTGGGTTTTTCATATAAAGTAACATGCCATCTGTGAAGAGAGACAGCTTGAATTTGGTCATTGAATACTTTTTATTTCTGATTGCTGTTGCTAGGACTTCTAGTACTATGTTGAATAACAGTGGAGAGAGCTGACATCCTTGTTGTGTTCCTGATCCCAAAGGGAAGGCTGCCAGCCTTTCCCCATTGAAGATGATATTTGCTTTGAGTTTTTCATAGATAGATTTCAAAAAGTTGAGGAATGTTCCTTTTATCCTTATACATTGAATCGTTTTAATCAGGAATGGATGCTATATCTTATCAAATACTTTTTCTGCATCAATTGAAAGGACCATGTGGTTCTTCTCTCCTCTCTTATTGATGTGTTCTATCATATTGATTGCTTTGTGGATGGTGAACCACCCTTGCATTCCATGGATAAATCCTACCTGGTTATGGTGGATAATCCTTTTAATGTACTTTTGGATCCTCTTAGCTTGGATCTTGTTGAGAATCTTGGCATCCACATTGATCAGGGATATTAGTCTGAAGTTCTCCTTTTTGGTGGGGTCTTTCCTGGTTTGGGGTTCAGGGTAATGCTGGCTTCATAAAAAGGGTCTGGGAGTTTCCTTCTGTTTCCTTCTGAAACAGCTTCAGGAAAATGGGTATTATTTCTTTTTTGAATGTTTGGTAGAATTCTCCAGGGACTCCATCAGGTCCTGGGCTCTTGTTTTTTGGGGGGTTTTGATCATTGCTTCAATCTTGTGACTAGATATTAGTCTATTCACACTGTCAATTTCTTCCTGATCCAGTTTTGGAAGTTTATAGGTTTCCAGGAATGCATCCATTTTGTCTAGGCTGCTTAACTTATTGGCATATAACTGTTGATAATGATTTCTGATGATTGTTTCTATTTCCTTGGTGTTAGTCGCAGTCTCTCCCTTTTCATTCCTAATTTTATTAATTTGGGTCTTCTCTCTTTTCTTTTGGATTACTTTGGCCAGTGGTTTATGGATCTTATTGATTCTTTCAAAAAACCAGCTTCTAGTTTTGTCGATGTGCTCTACTGTATCCCTCGTTTCTATCTCATTGATCTCTGCTCTAATCATGATTATTTCCCTTCTTGTGTGTTGAGTTGGCTTAATTTGTTGTTGATTATCCAGTTCTTTAAGGTGTAAAGAGATCTACTATATCCTGCATTTTTCAGGTTTTTTGAGGGAGACTTGGATGGCTATGTATTTCCCCCTAGGACTGTCTTTGCCATATCCCATAGGTTTTGGACCAAAGTGTGTTCATTCTCATTGGTTTCCATGAATTGTTTTAAGTTCTTCTTTGATTTCCTGGTTGGTCCAAACATTCTTAAGCTGGGTGGTCTTTAGCTTCCAAGTGTTTGAATTCCTTCCAAACTTTTTCTTGAGGTTGAGTTCCAGTTTCAAAACACTGTAGTCTGAGAAAATGCAGGGAATAATCTCGGTCTTTTGGTATCAGCTGAGACCTATTTGTGACCCAGTGTGTGGTCTTTTATGAAGAAAGTTCCATATGCGCTGGAGAAGAATGAGTATTCTGCTGTTTTAGGGTGGAATGTTATATAAATAAATATATATATATATATATATATATATATATACATTTATATTTTTATATATTTAAAACATTTTATTTATTTATTTATATTAATAATTTATTTATATTAAATAATATTAATTTAAATTTATATTAATTTTATATATATTCCATCTGATCCAATGTGTCATTCAATGCTCTTGTTTCTTTATTGATTTTATGCTTGGATGATCTGTCTATTACTGTTAAGATCCCCTATTATTAATGTATTCATATCAATATGACTCTTACCCTTGATTAACAGTTGTCTTATGTAGTTGGCTGCTCCTATATTGGGGGCATAAATATTTACAATTGTTAGATCTTCTTGGTTGATAAACCTTTTAAGAATGATGTAATATCCTTCTTTATCTCTGACTACATTCTTTAGTTTAAAATCTAATTTATCTGATATGAGAATCACTATCTCAGCTTTCTCTTGAGAAGCATTGTCATGAAAGATGCTTCTCCATCCCTTCATTTTCAGTCTGGATGTATCCATACTTTCCTAATGAGTCTCTTGTAGACAACATATGCATGGGTCCTGGTATTTTATCCCATCTGCAACCATATGCCATTTTATGGGCGCATTTAGGCCATTCACGTTGAGAGTGATTATTAAAAGATATATTTTTATTGACATCATGTTGCCTGTGAAGTCATTGTTACTATAGATTGTATCCATAATTTTGTATTCTATGATACTCTTGGGTTCTTTCTTCTTGTATAGACCCTCCCCCCCACTCCAAATTTCTTGTATTGCCAGATTGGTGGTTACATACTCTTTTAAACCTTGCCAGTTTGGAAGCTCTTTATCTCTCCAGCCATTTTGAATGTCAGCCTTGTTGGATAAAGTTTTCTTGGCTGCATGTTCTTCTTATTTAGTGCCCTGAATATGTCTTGCCAGCCCTTTCTGGCTTCCCAGGTTTCTGTGGACAGGTCTGACATTATGCTGATGGACCTTCCTCTGTACATAAGGAATCTCTTCCCTCTGGCTTCCCTCAAGATCTCTTGCCTGAAATTATGATTCATCAGTTTCACAATCAAGTGTCTGGAGTTCTTTATAGATTCTATGATCTTAGAGTGTGATCTTTCTGCCTCTAGGACAGGAACACTGGTTCGATTCCCCAGACTGGGAAAATTTTCATGGAGAATTTATTCAACTATATCTTCTAGTCTTCTTTCTTTCTCCTCCCCCTAAGGGATCCTAGGGATCCCCTATAATTCTGACATTAAAACATTTCATGGCATCATTTATTTCCCTAATTCTGTTTTCATAGCTTCTAAGCTGTTTCTTCCAGGCCTCCTCCTGATCCTTTTTCTCTATCAGTTTGTCCTTTAGATCACTAATTCTATCCTCTGCCTTGGTTATCCTAGCTGTTAGAGAACTTATATTAGGTTGGATCTCATTTATAGAATTTTTAACTTCTTCCCAAGCAGCTTTCACTTCTTCCCTAATAGATTTCATGTTGTCACTTATGGTTTTCTCCAACCTAGCCATTGCCTGGATAGTTGCTATCCTGAATTCACTTTCTGACATACTGTTTATGTCCATATCCAATAGTTCTGATGGAGAGGACACTGTATCTGAATTTTTCCTCTGTTGATTATTCCTCCTCCTAGTCATTTTGGTGAGAGGTGATTGAGGGAATGTGTAGCTGAATATATCAACCATGATCCAGGTAAGGTGCACCCTGGAACACCTCTGAGCTATCAGAAGTCATCATGAAAAGGAAAGAAAAAAGAAGAAGAAGAGAGAGAAAAAGAAAGAAAGAAAGAAAGAAAGAAAGAGAAAAAGAGAGAAGCACCAGCCAGATTGGGCCCCGAAGGTAAGATTTATAAGGTATACAAACAAAAATGGACAAAGAAAAAGACTGAAAAAAGTAAATGACAATTTAAAAAAAAGAAGAACCCAGCCAAAATGAACCCCAAGGATGAGATTTATATATTACCAGAACAAAAAGAAATACACGGAAACTCTGACATAAGAAAAAGATGGGAGGGTGGTTATAAATCCTTGACTTGGGACAAGAAAGTTATTTTGATTCTTCCTGGGTGTATATTGATATCTTTGTTAAAGGATTTCAACTTTAAAGAGATAAAGGGAGTTTAAAACTGGTTTATATATAGGGTAGTATTGATTAGAGAAAGAGGATTACCTTGAAGCTTATATCTATATGTATATTTTTAAAAAATAGAAAAGAAAAGGAAAAAATACAGGTTTATGTATGAAAAATGGTCATGTTAAAAGGTTTATAATGGAATATGTTGTATTAAACCTCTAGTTGTAATGGTAAGTAGGTTAAAAAATTAATAAGAACAAGATTAGTGAGAATAAATTAAAAATAAAAGTTGTATCTATGAGATATAGAAATTTTAAGGCCATATTGAGAGCTTAATATATTATTTTTCCCTGATATTGGGGTTTTACAGTATTATGGGGACCCTGTGGTGGTTGTCCTCTCATTCTTTTCTCTGGCTTTTTGGGGCAGGGCCCTGCCGCATTTGTTTTTCAGTCAGTTTTGCTTGGGTTGAGTCCTCCTGCTCTTTATCAAGAAGCTGGGCTCTGAGGAAACTGGTTCTTCAGGATTTTGTTCTCTGGAGATTTTTTGATTTTGGCAAGCTTTTTGCAGCTCTTTGGAGGTTTAGTGGAAAGCAAACTGCACCCAGACCTCCGTCTCAGAGAGAAGTCTGAGTCTGCTCCCCTCTGGGTGGTCTAGAACACACAGAGTCCCCTCTGCAAACTCTGCTGAGTTGTGCAACCTCCCATAGGCAGTGAATGTCCCCAGCCACCATCACAGGGGTCTCCTGAAGCACCCACCTGTCCCTGCACCCCCATGCCAAAACCCAAATGATAATGGTCTAGGGAGTCTGCTTCTGGTAGCTGCCTTTGCCAGGACTGCTGTCTGGGGTAGTTCCTTCAAGACTGGGCTGGGAGTGTTCAGACTCTTGGCTGGTCCTGGAGACGACTGGCTTGTGCCACATGGAGCACTCTCAGATTCAGACTCTGATCATGCAGCAAGCACAGAGCACAAAAGTCTGTGGTTCTAGAGAGAGAGAACCACAAGCTGTCTAGGATCTGGGGCTCTACTGCTGCACTCTCTCTGGCACGGGTGGTCGCTGGCAGTGGCTATCCTGGGTCCATGGGCTTAGGTCCATGCCTATGACCGCCTGATTCCACCAGTTGCCCTTTAAGATCTTTTGCTCTTTTTGAGTGCTTTTTTTTTTTTATTCTGGTATTTTTATTACTTTATGAATACTAGACTCCAAATCAATGCTGGTCCCCAATCAAATGGCACTTTAGTATTGGGGTATTACTTTACAATGGGTTGCTTCTGGTGGCTCCCTTCCTTTTAAAAATTGGTTTTAGGGGTGCCTGGGTGGCTCAGTGGGTTAAAGCCTCTGCCTTCAGCCTGGGTCATGGTCCCAGGGTCCTGGGATTGAGCCCACATCAGGCTCTCTGCTCAGTGGAGAGCCTGCTTCTGCCTCTCTCTCTCTCTCTCTCTCTCTTCCTGCCTCTCAGCCTACTTGTGATCTCTGTCAAATAAATAAATAAAATCTTTAAACATAAATAAATAAATAAATAAAAATAAAAATAAATAAAGATCAGTTTTATTCATCCCAGTCCCAACACCAGTTAACAAAGCTTTAACTTTTTAACCCTATATATAAAACACCCTTTCTATGGAAGTTTTAAATTAAATTTAGTTTTGTTTTGTACTTTAAGAGCTATCCTGACTGTACAACCTCTGAGTCCTCTTCATTCTGCCCCGCTTACCTCTTTGAATAGCTTCTTTAATTTTCTCTCATGCATTTTAATCAAATCTAAAACCAATTTAACTATCTTTCCCCCTTAAAAATAACTCAATTTAGACTCTATTCTCTCGGTCATTCAGGTTAGAAAACTTTGAATCATCTTTATCTCCTGTATCTCTTCTTACCTTTAGTTACCAATGTATGTTAATTCTTTTCTTATTATTGCTTATCTACATTTTTTTTCCATTTTTACAGCTACCATCCAGGCTGGTGCTCTAACTTTATTCTCTGAATACAGTCATTTCTGCAACCATCTAATTCATCCTAAAAATATCATCAAACAAATTTTCCCTAAACATAATTGGACAGAAAAATCACTCAATTGCACACTGAAAAAAAAATCCACATCATAAATATTAATGACTGCCTATATTCTGATTCTAAATAATTTCTCCAATCTTATTTTACACTGTTCCTTTCATAACCCGTACATTCTCAATTTCAATAATGCTTTCTCAAAATAACCACTGCCTTTGACTACTATCCTGTAATAACCTCTTTCTGAGACTATTCTAAGGAGGAAATTATATTTGTAGGCTTTGACTTAGCAACAAAGGATCTTGAATTTGTTTGCTACTGAAAAGAAATTATGACCATCTAAAATGGAACAAATGAAAAATAATTTTTGGCTTATGTATAAGAGCCCTCAAGTATAACTGAGTGGTTTTTTTTTTAATTACAACAATGTATTATGTGTTTAGAGCATATATAAAAATGAAATGTTTAATTAAAAAAGCATAAGGGATGGCAGGAGGAATTGAAGTGATGTTATAAGGTTCTTACATTATATGTGATGTTGTAATATCATTAGATGGCTGGCTTAGATTTTGTTTAAATATATATTATAAATTCCAGGGGAAGCACTAAAAAAGTTTTTAAATGATGCATGAATATTATTTCTACAGATGAGTTTAAATGCAATCATAAAAATGCTCAATTAAATTTAAAGAACATAAAAAAATGAAGGTGAAAAGAGGACAAATACAAAACAACCAGCAAGATGGAAGATTTTAATCCAGTCATATCAATAATCTAAATGGTAATTGTCTAAACATACCAAAGGCAAAGATTTAAAGACTGGATATAAAAGTAAGTCTGACTGTATGCTATCTAAAAAAAATGTAATTTATTTTTATTTTTTAAAAGATTTTATTTATTTATTTATTTGACAGAGATAGAGAGTGAGAGAGGGAACGCAAGCAAGGGAAGTGTGTGAGGGAGAAGCAGGCTCCCAGATGAACAGGGACCTTGATGCAGGGCTCAATCCCAGAACCCCAGGATCATGCCTGAACTGAAGGCAGATGCTTAACTGACTGAACTGCCCAGATGCCCCTGGAAGAACACAATTTAAATATAAAGACAAACAGCTTAATAGTACAAAGATGGAGAAAGATATGTCATACAAACACTAATCAAAAGAAAACCAAAAAGCTATAGCAATTTCAGACAAGGTAGACTACAGAACAAGAAACATTATCAAGGAAAAAGGAGAACATTACAAAATGATAAAGGGGTCAATTTTCCAAGAGACCATAACAATGGTAAATGTGTATTCACCAAAAAACAGAGGTACAGTATATATGAAGCAATAACTGATATGAAGAGAAACAGACAAATCCAGTTATAATTGAATACTTCAACAATCCTCTCTGAATAATTGATAAAACATGTGGACAGAAATTTAGTGAGGATATAAATTATCTGAATCACATAATCAACCAACAGAATCTAATTGGCATATACAGAATTCTCCACCAAAAAGTGTAGAATATGAGCTATTTCCAGTGTGAATGGAACACTCACAAAAATAAGCCACACAGACAAACCTTAACAAATATTAAGGGATAAAAATCATGCAGAGTGTGGTCCCAGACCATGATGGGATTACATTATAAGTCAATAACAGAAAGATACCCATGAAACCATTAATATTTGGATATTAAACAATTATACACTTATGTATATCCCATGGGTTAAAGAAGAAGCTTGCAAAAAATAAAATATAGTTTGTACTAAGTGAAGATAGTACAACAAATCAAAATTCCTCAAATGCAGCTAAAGCTGTGCTTGAAGGATAAATTTTAACATTCAATGATTAGTTAAGGAGAAATACCTAAAATCAGTAGTCTAGAATTCAACTTCAAGATACTAGTAAAAGAAGAGCAAATTAAACCTGGCACAAGCATAAAGGAAAAAATTATAAATATTACATCATAGATCAATGAAATTAAAAAAAATAAAGGCAGCAGCAACTGGTGGTTAATGAAGTCCAAAGCTAGTTTTTAAAAATATATTTATAAAGTTGATGAACTTTATCTAGGTTTATCAAGAGAAAAATAGCCTTACTATCAATATCAAAATGAGTTGGGATCAAGTCAAGATTCTAGAAAGCCTGTCATATAATATCTGCTAAGAAGCTACAAAACTGATCAGAGATTTCAAAGGCCATACCTAAAGAGGAGAGACCCACTCTCTCAAGTAAGTCTCCAGCCTGTGTTCTAAGGATGTTGCCTTAGAAATGAAGATTAAGGGGCGCCTGGGAAGCTCAGTGGGTTAAGGCCTCTGCTTTCGGCTCAGGTCATGATCCCAGGGTCCTGGGATCCAGCCCCACATCTGACTCTCTGCTCAGCACGGAGCATGCTCACCTGCCCCTGCCTGTCTCTCTGCCTACTTGTGATCTCTCTCTCTGTCAAACAAACAAACAAACAAACAAATAAATAAATAAATAAAGGTTAAAACCTAAGAATTGAACCAAAACTGAAAGAGATGTATTCAAACAGGCCTGACATCAAGCTCTGATAGGATCACTGTAACCTGTGATGATCTGTTTTTCTAGAACAAAATTTCACATGTTTTAGAGTTTAGACACAATGTAGAGCTTCTGGTATTAGATAAACATCTCTTTAGGGCAATTTTTATCATTGACTATTCATCAAATTATTCTGTGTGATCATTTGAGTCTGCTAAGTGTTTAGATGTTCTTATTCTTTCTGTGCCAAGAATGTTGTGGTAAGCAAAATAAGGAATGACCCCAAAAAGTTGTCCATGTTTTAAAATCCTGAACCTGCGAGTATGCTAACTTATGTTAGCACAGGGGACTTTGTTCATGTGACTAAATTAAAGACATTGAGATGGGGATGATACTGGATCACCCAAGGGACCCAGTCTAACATATGTATCCTTAAAAGCAGAGAACATTTTTTTTTTTTTTTTTTTTTTTTTTTGGCTGAGGTCAGAGTCAGCGGGAGATGTGATCATGGAAAAATGGTCAGGAAGATATAATGTTGCTGGCTTTGAAGATGGATGAAGGGGATTATGAGCCAAGAAATATGAGTTGCCTCTAGAAGCTGGAAGAGGCAAGGAAAAAGATTGTTCCCTCCAACTTTCAGAAAGTAATGCAGTCCTGTTGATAACTTCATTTTAGCTACTGGGACCCCTTTTGGACTTCTGACTTACAGAACTATAAGATAACAAATTTGTCTTGTTTTTACCACTAAGTTTGTAGTAATTTGTTATAGCATCTCTATCAGACATATAAAAACATTTCTGATAAGATGATGAAGCTTTTGGATACCTCCTTAAAATATTTTAAAATAATGTAGTACAAAAAAAGGAAATCAACTCTATGGGGAACAAGTTACCAAATATTTTAAAAAGCATATTTGTGATTAAGTGAGATATATATATATATATATATATATATATATATATATATCATGTGCTTGTGCTTAATTGGATCTAGGAGTGTGGTGAATAACTAGCATAATTTTTGAAGTGCTGAGAAGCACAAGGGATATTTCCAAATATCTGCAACAAATGTATGTGATATGAAACTCTATGTGATTGGTGACAAAGTTATAGATATGCTGATTTTACCATAATGAGTTACCTATATTCCTGGTGGAAGAAAATTTTTTATTTCACTTAGAAATGAATAAAGATACATTGTTTTTTAAAAAAATTATACTCAAGTATTTTGGCTTTCTGAACTTCATTCATGGTCCCCATGCTAAGAACTCTTATTTTCTTACTGACAGTCAAGAGAGAAATCTTACCTTTAAACCTTAGCAGGTTAGACAAGCAGAAGGATTACCCTGATGGGATGTGATAAATATTATTTAAGACAGTTTGTTCAAACCATAAGAGACTCCTAACCTCATGAAACAAACTGAGGGTTGCTGGGGGAGTGGGGTATGGAGAGGGTGGTTGGTTTATGGACTTTGGGGAGGGTATGTGACATGGTGAGTGCTGTGAAATGTGTAAGCTTGACGATTCACAGACCTGTATCCCTGGGGCAAATAATACATTATATGTTAATAAAAATAATTAATAAAAATTAATAAAAGCTACCTAAAAAATAATAATAATAATAATAAAAGGACTCTTTTATTACTCATTCTTACCTAAGAGGTCTGAACAGATTCTTGAAGCATGAATATGTTGATTGCTGCCTTTCTTAAGTCCCTTGTTAAAGTCACTCCTGTCTCAAACTGTAGGTTCAAACTTACCCAATTCTTCAGTTAACATTCTTAAAAACATAAGGTGTTGCAAGAAGTTTAACTTTCTTAGGCTATGTAACATTACATCTGATGGGCTGATCATATCCATTCAGTCAAGATTGTTCTGGGCACGGGCAAGGTCATAATTTAATAAGACACAGTCCAACTCTCATTCATAACTAGTCTTTTCAAATGGCCCTGCTGGACTTTTGATGAAGGAAATGGAAGGTCCCCTTTCCTAATCCTTGATAGGGTACAGAGGCATTAGTTCTTTCATTCAGAGATTTTGAATTTATTTCTTTGGTCCTTTACCCCACAGAACTTAAGTTTTGTGAAATTTCTTAAAGGGAAGATTAGCCAAGTATTGATCCTCCCTCTAACCACCTTTGGCTTGTAAATAACAAAAGCTGCAGAAGGGCTTTTTAGAAGTACTTCTCACCATAATTGCCCATGGAAAGCCCCAAAACTCAGTGAATGCCTCCTGCTTGGAGTTTGCCATATATTTAGGGCTCTCTCAAACTCCAGTGTATCATAGCAGCCCAGCATGTCCCCCGAAAGGTTGGCTAGTTTTCTTTCACACAATTGAATTCTTCTGCCAGGGCCAAGCCCAGTCCTTAGCCTTGGCTGGAATCAGAAAATAAGTCCAGAGAAGACCTGGGGTTGACTTACCCTAGAAAGGCTCTTTTCCTGAAAAATTTTAATACATCTTGTACTTTCTCCTAAAACTTGCCAATGCTCAAAAATTATAAGTTCTGTCATTTATTCGCCTGTTTTAGGTTTTCACAGTGAGAATGTCAATCTGGCATGGCCTCTGACACCCTAGGAAGAAGGGGAGGTCTCTCTGCTATGTATCTCCTCTGTAGGTTTATTTTCCCTCATGTGCCTTCTCTCTAAAGTCTTTGAAAGAAATTTTTAAAGGATTTTTTTATTTGTTTATTTGGCGGATTGAGAGAGAGAGAGAGAAGAGGAACAGGAAGAGCAGCAGGCAGGGGAGAAGGAGAAGCAGTCTCCCCAGTGAGCAGGGAGCCCAATATGGGGTTAGATCTCAGGAGCCTGGGATCGTTACCTGAGCCAAAGGCAGATGCCCAATTGACTGAGCTTCCCAGGTACCCAGAAAACAATTTTTTTTAAGTAAACTTTACAGAAGCTTTTGATTTTGATGAAGTCCCAAAAGTTTATTTTCGCTTTTGTTTCCTTTACCTTTGGAGACATATCTTGAAAGAAGTTGCTGTGGCTGATATCAAAGAGATTACTGCCTATGTTCTCCTCTAGGATTCTGATGGATTCCTGTCTCACATTGAGGTCTTTTATCCATTTTGAGTTTATCTTTGTGTACGGTGTAAGAGAATGGTTGAGTTTCATTCTTCTACTTACAGCTGTCCAGTTTTCCCAGCACCATTTATTGAAGAGACTGTCTTTTTTCCACTGTATATTTTTTCCTGTTTTGTCGAAGATTAATTGACCATAGAGTTGAGGGTCCATATCTGGGCTCTCTACTCTGTTCCACTGGTCTATGTGTCTGTTTTTATGCCAGTACCATGCTGTCTTGGTGATCACAGCTTTGTAATAAAGCTTGAAATCAGATAACGTGGTGCCCCCAGCTTTATTTTTGTTTTTCAACATTTCCTTAGCCATTCGGGGTCTCTTCTGATTCCACAAAAATTTTTGGATTATTTGCTCCAGCTCTTTAAAGAATACCGGTGGAATTTTGATCAGAATGGCATTAAAAGTATATATTGCTCTAGGCAGTATAGACATTTTAACAACTTTACATAATAGTAAAGCAACAAGTACTTAATGAACATGATGCTGAATTAGGTAACCCTGGTAGCTGCTGAAAGCTGGTCCTAAGCAGCTCAAGAAAGCTGTTATTGCTGATGCCTTAGAGAATACTTTTTAGGCTTACATATATTGTTTATTTTTATGTCTGTGTATCGGGGTACTCCTTTTCAAGCACATGCTTTGGCAGTATTTGGCACATTGTTTATGTAGATTGCATATCCTTTGTTCTTGTAGAAGGTATATTTAATATTTTGATGCTTTTTCACTAATATCTTTTCCAATTAAGGGAACACTCACTTGTCAGCAGCTTTGATACATTTAAAACTATACAGTCCTTTTGTTTATTTGATTTATTTCAGATCTTATCAAATTTATTTCTGGCTATGGGTTAGTTGTATTCTAGGCTTAAGTGTATTTTTATGAGTCTTTTGGTCTGAAAGTAAAATTAATAAAGCTTTTGGAGTCAAGTTATTGAACTCTCGGAAGTCTGTCTTCTAGGCTATTTCATACGATCCTATCCTGTTTAGATAAGTTTTTTGAATTATTCTATAAAAGGAACATTTTTTGTATTAGAATTATTCTATAAAAAGGAACATTCTTTGTATTAGAGATTCCTTTAAGTAATAAGTACCCATTTATTGGCAATGCCTTTTTTGGCATTTGAGGTCACTGGAGTGGCAGAAAAAAACATTTAATTTTAATAGACTTGGAAATCTGCCACTTTCAAGGGAGAACACTTTTTCTTTTCCTATAAAGAGCTTTGGCAGATATAACTGGAGCTTAGTAATAAATGTTGGTTAACGAGCATGTTACTTAATTATCAGATCACTTAAAGCAGATCACCAACTGAAGTTAATATAAAGGCTAGACAGTGAACCCAAAATAATGATAAAACTAAACAAAATGTCAGAGATACAACAGTGATTACTGAGACCATGGAAAATTATTGTATCTATTATCTCTTTTACTGGGGACAGCATTATTTGTGTTTTAGTATATTGTATACCTCTGGCAATGCGAATTTAGCATTAAGGATCTTAAGATTTTTCTAAAGACATAAAAGATATGATTTGTGTAATTGAGAAAGAGAGAGACTGTGTACGAGTTGAGAGCAAGGGCAGAGGGAGAAGCAGATTCCCTACTGAGCTGGGAACCCACCCAGGACCCTGAAATCATGACCTGAGCCAAAAGCAGATGCTTAACCAACCGAGCCCCTCTAAAGGAGCCATATTGTTGTGTGATATTTCCTGATACTTTTAAGAAATGGGCTCAGTTGAAACTCACACACACACACATGCATAAACATATCTGGCAGTTTAATACAGTACATAGCATAGTAGCTGGATTCTTCAAGTTTAAAACAACTTTACTAACTGACTTTATTTAACCAAAGCAAGCAGATCTGGTACAACGGAAAATTTGTTTTGCTATGTGTACATTTATAATTAATCAGAATTTTGCTTTCCAAAGCCTCTAAATCTCACCATTCTGAATGATATTTTTGTATTGATCACAACTTCTTTCATGTTAAAACTAATCTGACTTCTTAAGACCTTCATATATTTTACCTAATCCCATTTACTAATTCGGTAGGTATTTATTGAATAAACTCTGTGCTGAAATCACTGGTCTACATGATAAGGATATACTATGAACAAAAGAGACAGGTCCTACTTTTAATAGTATTTACATGTCAATTTAATCGCTAAAATACACTTTTACACATGCTACATAATTAAAGTAGCTTTTTTCCCCCCACTGAGGCATTTTATTTTTCAATATGAAAAGATATTAAAGTCCTTGATGTTACACATACCGAAAGAAAATCAGTTGCTGATGAAGCTCGGAGTTAAGTGGAAAGTTGGAAAATACTTGCAACTTTAGTTTTGCCCTATTTTGTTTAATCTGTGCCTACATTCTAAAAGCTTGTGTATATTGCTAAAATGCACATTGTCTAAACTTTGTATGTCCCAGATATTGTTGAAAGTATACAGATCTTCTCAAATATATTTTTATACACAGTGCCTGGAGAAAGTTTCTCTAACTGTATGTAGTAAAATGATGCATCTCTGGAGGATTATGACATGTCATTTGCTGGAATGAGTATTTTAAAGAGCTAGAGGCAAGCTAATACCATTTCACTCCTATATTCCCAGTATATAAGTTGGCAGTTAATCTCTGACAATGTTTAGAGGGGCACAGTACCAGGATATGGACTCTTAATGGCCTTTACCATTTTTATTTGTACAGATAGCAACCTGGTTACTGTTCTACATGTACATGTGCTCTCTGCTTTTTTGATAATGGCTCTGTTATTTCAGAGCGAATCAGTCAGGCTCAAAAATTCCATCTGTTTTAATAGCACGAGGCCACCTTCCATATGAATGAGTATGCCCTGGATTGGTTGTTCTGGCTAGTGGTTTATTCCAAGGCTAAAATACTTGGCAAAAGTTGGAGAGGATATTGTTTTCAATGAAGAGGAAAATAAAGGTTGAGTCTGTCACTGTCTCTTATGTAATGTTAGATATAGTATTAAAAGGCTATAGTTGGTAAACTATAAAACTTGGGAAAGCTTGCTCAAAAGAGACAGATTCACTATGTGCTTCTAGGCAGCACTGAGTAATGAGAAGGGCATTGAAATGCAAGTAAGGTACCTCGATGTTCTTTTCTTAAATCTGTCAGTTATGTTTTGTGTACCCTTGCATAGAAACCTTTTTCTTTTAAACCCAAGACTAGCTATATCATTTACAGGCTCAGTGCTAAATGAAAATGTAGAACTCCATGTTTAAAAATCATTAATGGTTTTAAGACGGCTCAGGACCCCTCAAAATGCAGGCCTTGTGTGGCTACTCAGATCACATGCTCTGAAGCTTGCCCTCCTGAAGGCCTATGATCTTTATTTATAAAATCATTATGACTCTATGTACCTAGCCTGAGCTATGGAAATCTTATGATGTTCAAACTGGATGTTGATATATTTTATAAATAATGAAGAACAATACTAATATAAAGAGTTGCTAAGTTTTACTCTTGAATTTACCTAGATAATCCAATAGGAGCATATTTTCTCTTCTATGTGAACTAGATTATTTACAACCTTCTTTTATTTTTTTTATTTTTTTAAAGATTTTATTTATTTATTTGAGAGAAACCACAAGTCGGCAGAGGCAGAGAGAGAGGAGGAAGCAGGCTCCCTGCTGAGCAGAGAGCCCGATGCAGGGCTGGATCCCAGGACCCTGAGATCATGACCTGAGCCAAAGGCAGAGGCTTAACCTTCTGAGCCACCCAGGTGCCCCCATACCTTCTTTTAGATCTCAGTCTCCTGAAGGTTGATTAGAAATAATCACAATTCAAGCTACAACAGATTTTTTTGAAAGCCAAATGCATTTGGAAATACATAAGGACTGTGTGTGTGTGTGTGTGTGTGTGTGTATTTGTAAATCTAAATCTCAAGAGAGAGGTTTGAGTTGGAGATATAGATACATAGATTTGGAAAATAGAATGAAAAGTTCATGCTTATGGAAATTATTAAGGGAGGTAATTAAGAGGAGAATGAATGAATGACTCATGGACAAACTGATTGATAGATAGCTTGTTCCAAAAACATCTGAGGTAACTAATAGTAAATAGGCACATGACAGAGAAACAGAGTAAACAGAATATTGCACTGGAATTACTTTTTTCTATGACACATAATAGCATTCTAAAACAATGCCACATCCTCATCAGAGATGATCAGAAGGAAAACAAAGAGGCTTGGACAAGGTATCAGATCATATGTAGAAGCAAAGGTAGTGACATTTATCTTTCCTTTTACCAACTTGATATATTTTTTCTTCTGTTTCAATATCATTAATTACGTAAGATATAGGAAAGTGCAAGAGTCTATGAGCCTCTGAGTTTAAAATAAAAAGAAGCAATGTGAAAAACAATCTATCCCTTCTACACAGGCTTCCTTTAGAAATGACCAAATATCTGATCATTTTATCTCAGATCCTATAAATGTCTTACCAATATTACAACAGTAAACTTCCTCCTGCTTGTAACCTTTTCACTATTTACTGGTCCTCCAAACTTTCTCCTGAGTGAGCTCAAACCAAACCTAACTTAATGCTTGTTTTAAGTCGTCTTCAAAAAAATCTCACATTGCTGTTGAGGCCTCTCACAGCAGGGTCCAGCTCACCTTTTATTTCATTTTTTACTATTTTTACTGAATCACCTCACATCCTAGTCTCACTGAAGCATTTACAATTCCTCAAACATTTCACATCCTTCCTAGTTACAGGCCTTTGCATCCAATGTCCCTCTTGCTTAAATATTATATTCCCCTTCCCCAGCCAGCAAACTATCTTTCTTCAAAAGCTTACACAAATATTCTCTCCTCTGTAGTTAAAGACCCTACTGAATTACTGAAGTGGAATAACTCCTGTGGTTTTTCACAAGACCTCTATGAATACCATGTGTTATTAGGCAGCTTTGCTGTAACATAAACCATTCAATTACCTTGCGCCTACAAAATAAATAAATAAATAAATATTAATAATAAATAAATAAATAATACACAGCGCTCCCAAAATAAGAGCACTAAATAAATATTTATTAATATCTAAATTAATTAATCTAATTTATTAATTGATCTAATTAATTAATTTAATTAATTAAATATTTTAGATACTATTTTATTTAAATTAAATATTTAAATATTATTTTAATTAAATTATTAATATTATTTAAAATTAAATAAAATATTTAAATATTTTAAATAAATAAATCTTTATTTATTTATTGAATAAATAAAGATTTATTTATTGAATAAATAAATAAATAAATAAATATTTATTTATTTAATAAATATTAAATAGAGTTAGGGTTAGGGGACCTCTGCACAAGGCAGCAGTTGGCAGTTTGTTGTAGACATATGTCCCTTGTTTTCTTCTTTTAGATTTCAGATAGTGGTTTCTCCATTAAAAGATTAAAAATAGGTCTATTAATTGAAAATTAGAGTTAGGATATTTAGTATATGAGTAGTCAATGAAGGCGTTTTTAAAAATTTCTGTGTCATGGGCCATTTCCTCTCTCCTATCTGACCAATGAAGGCCTTTTTTTTTTTTTTTTTAAATGGGTGATTTTGAAAACAAGTATCTGAAGGAAAAAAGGGGATATCTTTCTGTGTGGAAGAGAAAAGCATACCAGGCAGAGGTGATAATAAATATAAAAGAAGTAAAACAGGGACTGGCCTAGAATACATCACTGGAGAAGGCTGGATCAAGGAGAGATGAGGAAAAACAGGCAATCCAGGACTACTTTTCTCTCTCTGTTTTTTGAAAACACATAATAATGATTTTTGTGTTTATGCTAATTATGGTGGAAAACCACTATATATGTTTGTAAAAGAATACTGGCCACTAGGTAGTGAATGCATCATTGTAAGGCATTATTGTAGGGCAAGAGGAAGGCAAACAAGGCAAACAAACAGGAAGCTACTGCAGTGGTCCAGATGATAAACAATCATAGATTACATTAAGGTGGTAACAGTGGATCTAGAACACATGAAAGAGGGGTAGACCCTTGACAAGGGCAAGAAGAAGTTGTCTTCATAACAGATGGAAGGTCTTTGTATTGGCTGTGATGACATGGAGGATTTCTCTTATCTCTTGCTTGTACATTTGTGACAGTGTGACAAAGTATATGACAACAGCTGACTGTTAGGGGATTTCTTCAAAATAGAAATTTGAAGAAAGAGATGATATAAAATAGTTATTTGTGGGAATATGAAAAAAATGTTTAGGGAAGTATACCAGAATTTCCAGGTAGTGTTAAAGACTCATCTAAGTTTTATCATCAATTTGTGGTAAAACAAGTCAACTTGGTTTTGTGTTTTTCATCTATCAATGTCCACTTTTCCCGTAGCTGACAGATAGTTAAATTTAACTACAGTCATAGGTTTTGTTTTCCAGATTTGTACAACAGAGGAAGGAAAGATGAAGCATTAGAAATATTTGCAGAGCAATGTTTGTAATTCTGCATGACATAGTCTAAGAAAAGAAGGAAGAGATTAAGGATGGTGAAAATACTGAGGTGCCTTAGTCCACTTAGGTTGCTATACCAAATATGTTATAAACTGGGTGGCTTCTAAACAGCAAACATTTGTTTTTCTTAGTTCTAGAGTCTGCAAAATCCAAGTTCATGGTGCCAGCAGATTCAGTGTCTGGTGAAGGCTAACTTTATCCCTGATGTCCATCTATTCACTATAACCTCACATGTTGAAAGGAAGCAAGAGAGCCATCTGAAGCCTCTTGTATAAGGTTCTAATACCATTCATGACTTCTCGGTCTTCATGACTTCTCACTTCCCAAACCCCAATTCCTTTTACCCTCACCTTGAGTGTTAGAAGTTCAACACATGAATTTTGTTAAAAATATGTGTGTATATATATATATATTTATTTATTTATTTATTTATTTATTTATTTATTTTAGAGACAGAGAGTGTGTGAACACGGGGAGAGGGAGAGAGAGAATCCAAGAAGATTTCCCACTAAGTGTGGAGCCCAATGCGGGGCTTGATCCCAGGACCCTGAGATCATGACTGGAGCTGAAATCAAGAGTTGGATGCTCAACCAACTGAACCCGCAACACATGAATTTTGAGGATGATACAAACATTCAGCTAATGGCATGAGGAAATTGTAGGACTAATTGAATGGAGGTCTCAATGGAGTTTGTTGTCTATTGTTGTTGTTGTTGTTTGGATTTTTTAGAAGTAAAAATAATGCTATATACCTGAAACCTAGAAGTTGTGGGTCACAGTATAGAAGTTATGAATTTGAGCTTTTAGGAAGTGAAACTATTTGGTGATTCCAAGTTATTAGGTGTTACCAAAGGACTAAGTGCCAAAAGTGGGTGTAAAAACAAAAAACAAAAAACAAAAAAACTATTAATGACAAGTAAGTTTAGGAACAGAGACACAGAAAACTGAAAATCATGTGCAGTGTTAGAAAAGATGGTAAACCAGGAATTAAAGCCATCAGTTAATGGGCAGGAGTAACCAGAGTGTTAGAAGGTGAAAGTGACCATAGGGAATAGCAGGTGATTAAGTGTGATGGGGTTAGCTTTAAAGAAGCTGGAGAAAAAACAGTTCAGAAACAGTTTTGGAGTAGGAAAGAGAATGGAAGAGAACACTGACTCCTGTCGAGACCCTGAGGTGCATAAAATTTAGGAAAAGGAATACTCTCTCCAAAGAACCATATAGGAAATAGTGATATTAGGAGCATATTTTTAAAAATTCAGGGCTGTTGATGATTATAGATCATGAATTCAAAAGATCGAGTGGAAATGTTTAGGGTGGGAAGAAATCTGTGGATAACTGGGACATCAGTGAATAAATAATCTTGAATGTATGGTTGTAGTGATGATAATTTTGAAAAGCAGATACTCTCAAGGATTTAAATAGCGAAGGACTTGGATGATAGGATGTAAAATTATCTTTCTAGTGTTCCCAGTCTATAGGTTTCTAGAATTCACAAAAATGTAGACCTTTTCCCCCCTATGATTTTAGAAAACTTATCTGATTCTGTAACATTCAATTATATGTCTAATTGCCTCCTACTATAAAACTCAGGCTGCCTCTTGAGGCATCTTATAGCTCTTTCTGCATATTTTTGAAGAAGAGTTTCAATTAATTGAGGGTTTTTTCCAAATGTTCTAGTTAATGCACCTAACCTTCTTTTATACCCCAAAGAATAATTTAGGCTGGTTGAAATCCTCCACATCATCAGTCTGGGCTCTGCTATAACTTTCATGAGCCTGAACACAGACACTCATTTAAAAGTGAGTCAAACAGCTGAATTCAGTAAGACAGCTGCATCTCTTAAACACTTGCACTTGCATTTCAATAAGTCTCAATTTCTAAAATAGTGTTTCAACAAATTTGAGATAGTTTTCAATATGTTTTCCCTGTGAAAACTAATTTCAAAATATTTTTAAACCCATAGAAAAGCACAGAAAATATACGAGAGACATCTATAGTTTCCTCCCTTGGATTAACAATGATTAACAGCCTCCCATTCTTTCTTCCTAGCTTTATCAAGATATAACTGAGATAAAACATGGTGTAAGTTTAAGGTATACAATGTAATGATCCGACACATGTATATATTGTGAAATGTTTACCTCAATAAAGTTAGTTCCCCTCACATAACGACCATTTTGTTATTATGGTGAGAACATTACAACTCTCAGAGCAACTTTCAAGTATACAATATAGTATTCTTTTTCTTTTAAGATTTTATTTATTTATTTGACAGGCAGAGATTACAAGTAGGCTGAGAGAGGAGGAAGCAGACTCCCTGCTGAGCAGAGAGCCCAATGTGGGGCTCGATCCCAGGACCCTGGGATCATGACCTGAGCCGAAGGCAGAGGCTTTAACCCGCTGAGCCATCCAGGCGCCCCCAATGTAGTATTCTTTTGACAATGGTTACCATGCAGTAGTTAGATCCCTGGAACATACTCATTTTATAACTAAATGTTTGTATACTTCAACCAATATCTTCCTATTGTCCTAACCTTTAGCACTTAGCAACCACTGTTCTACTCTCTATTTGAGTTCTGTGTTTTTAGATTCCACATGTAAGTGAGATCGTACAGTATTTGTCTTTCTCTAACTCATTTCATTTAGCATATACCCTCAAGGTCTATCAATGTTGTCACAAATAGAAGGATTTCCTTCTTTTTTAGGCTGAATAATATTTCATTGTATTTGTATGCTACATTTTCTTTATCCTTTCATCCACTGATGGTTACCTTAGTTGTTTCCATATCTTGGCTATTGTGAATAATGCTGCAGTGCACATACAAGTAGAGATACCTCTTTGAGATCATGGCTTCATTTCCTTTACCTATATATCAAGAAATGGAATTGCTGGATCATGTGGTTGATCCAGTTTTAATTTTTTTCAGGAACCTCCATATTGTTTTCTGGGGTGGGTACACCAATTTACATTTCCACCAATAGTGAAAAAATATTCCCTTTTTTCCACACCCTCACCAACTTTTGTTAGTTCTTGTCTTTTTGATAATAGCCAGTGTGAGGTGACATCTCATTGTAGTTTTGATTTGCGTTTTCCTGATGACTAGTGATATTGAGCACAGCTCCAAGTACCCACTGGCCATTTGTATGTCTTCTCTAGGAAAATGTCTGTTCAAATCCTCTGCCAATTTTTTTAACTGAATTGTTGGTGGGTTTTCTATTGACTACTATAAGTTCCTTATATATTTTGGATATTAACCCCTTATCAGATGCATGGTTTTATAAATATTTTCTTCTGAAGGTGACTTTTCATTTTGTTGATTGCTTCTATAGCTATGCAAAAACATTTCAGTTTGATGTAGTTTCACTTGTTGATTTTTGCTTTTGCTGCTTGTGCTTTTGGTGTCATACATATCTAAAATTATTGCTAAGACTAATGTCAGGGAGCATTTTCCCTGTGTTTTCTTCTAGGGGTTTTATGATTTCAGGTCTTACCTTAAGTCCTTAGTCCTTAGTCCATCTCAAGTTCATTTTTGAGAGTAGTATAAAATACTGGTCTCATTTCATGCTTTTGCACATGAATATCCAGTTTCTCAGCATCATTTGTTGAAGACACTGTCTATTCCATGTGAACAATTCTTGACTGCCTTGTCAAATATTAGTATATATACATTTCTTTATTTCTGGGCTCTCAGTTTTGTTCTGTTGGTCAAAGTGCCTTTTTATGTCAGTAGCAAATTACATTGAATACTACAGTTTTGTAATACAGTTTGAAATCAGGATATGTGACACCTCCAGTTTTGTTCTTATTTCAGATTGCTTTGAATTTCCAGGGTCTTTTGTGATTTCATACAAGTTTTAAGCTATTTTTTTTCTCTTTATGTGAAAAATAGCATTGAAATTTTGATGGGGATTGCATTGACTCTTTAGATGGCATTGGGTAGCATGAACATTTGAATAATATTAACTTTTCTTGGCTACAAACGGTATATTTCCTTTTGTTTCAGTCATCTTCAGTTTCTTTCATCAAAGTCTTACACATTTTGATGTACAGGTGTTTCACTTTTACAGATGTTGATTTGCAGATCTCTGCATCATTGGCATAAATTCCATTTAATGAGGCTGAGATCTTTTTAATGTGGCTGAATTCAGTTTGCTAGTATTTTGCTGAGAATTTTTGCATCTACACTCAATAGGGATAATGGCCTGTAGTTTTCTATATTGTGTTGTCTTTATCCAGCTTTGGTATCAGGACAATCCTGCCATCATAAAATGGATTTAGATGTGTTTCCACCTCTTCAGTTTTGGGGTGGGGGGAGATTTTGAAAAGAATCAGCATTAATTGGTATTCTTTAAATGTTTGGTTAAACTGACCAGCAAAAACATCTGATCCTGAGTTTTCCTATTTTTGGAGGTTTTTAATTATCTATTCAATCTCCTTAGTTGTTATTGGTCTGTTCAGATTTTCTATTTCTTCATGATTCTGTCATGGTGGCTTGTATTGTTTCTAGAAACATCAGTTTCCTCTAGGTTGTCCAATTGTTGGTATATAATTGCTCTTAGTAAGTCTTCTATAATCTTTTGTAATTTCTGTGGTTATCAGTTAAGACATTTTTTCCCTTTCATTTATGTTATTTATTTGAATCTTCTCACTTGGTTAATCTATCTAAAGTTGTGTCAATTCTGTTTATCTTTTCAAAAACAACTCCTAATTTTGTTTATTTATTATTATTACTATTTTTAAGTAGGCTTCATGCTCAGTGTAGAGCCCAACCTGGATCTTGAATTTTTAATATAATATATTGTTAATAAAATTCCTACAAATAATAGTGGAAAGATTAAAAAAAGAAAAAAGGATAGGAATTTTATTAACAATATATTTCTAAAACATACAGTTTTAAACATACAGTTTTAAACACTGCATATTAATGATATTATTATATGATTATAATGATGGTGATATTATATTAAAAATTCATAAATAATTTACATTAATGATGCTACATTATATGAAAGGCAATTTTATATTTTCACTTCATAGTATATTTCATATATTTAAAATTATTGTAAATACCAATGATGAAAAGTTGTCCTAAATCAAATAGTATGATTGAAATCAACCCCCTCAAGTTAGGGTCTTCCAAAAAGGAAGGGAAATGAAGGAGAAGAAAAGGAAGGGAAAAGTTGGGGGGAGTAGAGAAAATGGATGGAAAAGGAGAAGAGAAAACTATTCAGTTCTACTCCTCTGAAATCACATGAACAAGTCTAATTTTAATTCTTGCTAATGTTATTTGCTCTTCTTTTTCTCCACTTACACATCAATGATTGCTTCAACTCCCATTATTACTCTTATCACATGGTTTCTTCCAGAAGGTCTTCCTCTGTTCACACAGTTTTTCAGCATCTCTTTTGTACTTTGGCATCCACAATTATATGTAATTTCCAGACATGGTTTAGTATTCTTGTCTGTACACTCTGCATTTATTAAGACAAGCATTCTCACTCTTGTTTATTGAACCCCTTTAATGGATTTTTTTATTGTTATGTTATATATTTCAACATCTTCATTGCAAATTATGTCTTTGCTTCTGATTTTCTGCACTTTCTTTCTTTTATTCTTATACCAAACAGTGTTCTAGGTTCTAGAGCTTTAAGACATGATCAAGGTACAATCTCTGTTCTGAGTGCATTGTGGGGCTGTTTCTACTACAGGAATGCAAGAATCAGGCCCATTTGGCTTTAATTGTTTAATATAATTTCTTAGGTTTTCTAAGGAGTTACAGCACCATTATTTCTCACCCCCGTTGCTATTTTTAGTCAGTCATTACTCTTTTTGAAATTTCTATGAAATCAATATGCCTCTCTGAAGGGCCATTCTTCTTGATATGGAAACAAATATATCTCTACTCCCCTTAAAAATGTTAAGATTTATCTCTAGAAAGTTGTCTGCCAATATCATTTTAATGTGCTAGAGAGGTCTTTTAAATCAAAAACTATTGGATTTTTTATTCCATGTATTTTATTTGTTAAGGAAAGTGTTTTCATAAAGCCCTAAGGGAAAAAAAAATTAAAGACAAGTCATAACTTTGTGATTTGCTTAATTCAGGTCCAGAATCATAGGTGCAGGGGCAGGAAAGTTCTTTGGAGAGTGTTCATGAATAACTTTAACAGAAATGGTAAATAAGGCCACTCTTTCTTTTTTTTTTTTTTAATGCAATCAACCATGGTTTTCACAAATTTTTCTTAAAAAGCCAATTGTGTGCACATGTACAGGCATATGTGTGAACAAAATTTTTTTCATGTAACTGTGTCTAAATATGAGTAAACATATTTGAACTGCCTTGGTTTCCTTCCAACTTCCCTGAACTTAAGCACACTGACCCCAATTTTATCTCCTACACTGTATTCTCCAAAGAAGCAATGCTTCTCTCTATATTAATAGGGTGAATTATAAATACCAATTCCTAAATGCCAGCCTGTCTTGATATTGTGGGGTTCTTGTTCCACCCATTATTTCATTTCTTTCCTTTACCTCTAAGCCCTTTTTCTCTCTGTTAGTTCGTTTTCCTTTGGCTATACTAATCATCCAGATTTTTCCCTCCTTAGACAAAAAAAATTCATCCTCCTCCCCATATAATTATCACTGTTTCTCTTTTCCTTTTGCCAGTCATGCCTAAACTGGGTATTTTTTAAAGATTATTTATTTATTTATTTGAGAGAGAACAGAAAGTGAGGGAGAGAGAATATGAGTTGGGGGGGGGGAAGGGCAGTGGGGGAGGGAGAAGCAGGCTTCCTGCTGAGCAGGGAGCCCACTGCAGGCCTTGATTCCAGGACGCTGGGATCATGACCTGAGCCAAAGGCAGATGGTTAACAACTGACCATACAGGTGCCCCTACACTGTGTATTTTTAATAAATTTTTCTCCCACCATTCCACAGGTCACTGATAACTTCTATCAAAACTACTTCTTTGAAAGAGATAGCTTTCATTATTTCAACAGTGACATTTCAGGTGCTAAATTCAGTGAATTCCCTATAATCCTGGTCTACATTGGTAATATGCAACACAATTTACCAATTTCTTTCTCCTAAAATTCATGCCTTCATTGAGTCAATAACACCCCTTCTGTCACTAAATGTTCTTCCTCTATCTACCCTGAGTCTCTTTCAGATGTATTTTCCATTTCCTATGCTCTTCTCATTTCTGCCATTACATAGCTTTGATTAGATTTGTTTGTAAATGACTTTTGAATCCATAATTTAGCCCTGAGATTCCCTCAGGTTCTACGTGCATATACCTTAACTGTCTTTTGGATATTTCTACGTAAATACCCCCCAAAGACACATATCCATTTCTGAATGTTCAAATTATCAATATACTCCTTATCCTTCTCGAAAAACCTATTTTCACCATAGTTGTCATTTGAATTATTGATACAACCTGGTACTCCAAACTCAAAGACTGGAAATTATCTTTTATGAATTACTCTTTTAACTCTTTACCTCCATTTCAAAACGTTTACTCAATTTTGTCAATATCACTTCCCCAATTTCTCTTTAATATATTTAATTCTCACCATTTCCGCTGGCACAAACTTAGTTTACAATTTCTTATTCCTCCTGAGATATGTCTGTATCTCAATACCACATGTTTTAACATATTCCAATTTTGTGTTCAGTGCCTTTTTTGCCTTACCTTAGCCCTGTTGAGCTATCATTAGAGATGAGTTTCTCACTGTCCCTGGAAAAGGGTCTCCCAGTTCATTTTCTTTCCCATCCTAAATATCACTAAGATTTTATCATGATGGTTGCCAGAACCCTCTCCTTTTTGTGATGTATGTAACAAATAATAAATTTAAAATGTATCTTAAGAGTTACACAAAGGTCTATTGCATATAAATATTATATGTGGTTACTAGATTTAGAAAATCTTTTATTCAGATGTGCTAAATTCTCAATTCTAATTACCTCCACTTTTTTATTTATATTCAGCTGTGTTGTTCTTTTTTAGGTATATTATATCTAAAGGAATGGTTTGGAATCTTATTCCTTTTTTAGGTATATTATTCCTAAAGGAATGGTTTGGAATCTTAATTGTTTTCTACTTCAGAGCAGTCTTCCTCATCATGTGTCTGGGTACACTGCTTCCACAAAGTGTGTAATAATAAGGAGACAGGAGAGCTGCCACCCTTTACATAAGACAGACCTTCTGCTGACTTCTAAAATGTATGTTCTTGGAAACAATGAACTGTTGCTCTGACACAGACAATCCCATATTATCATTTAGCCAGAAAAATACTATCCATGGCAGGAAGAAACTGTGTAAAAAGAACTAATTACAATTGTGAGACCACATTCTGGAGACAATTAGCACATCACGGGGGTGTATATTTTACATCAAATACCAGATGGGGTAATGTGAGAAGCCTTGCAGTTTGAGGAAATGCAAAAGTCTTAAGAGTGAGAAACTGACACTTTAAATGGCCTTTCTTTAGAAGAATCTTAGGAGGGGGAAAAAAAAAAAAGGAAGTGTGAGTATAAGCAAGCAAAACCTCTTGAGAGTTTTGGGCAGGTAATCTTAACAGGTAAGAAGAAAATAAAAATCCTGATATGCCACCCTGCTTTTAGCACACTTTCTTTTACTGAGTTTTTAGCTGTAAAATAATAACATGAATTGGCAAGAATATACATCATATGGAACACTTTGTTTTTTGTTTTTTGTTTTTCTCATTGTCTTCACAACAAATCTGTAAACAATGCAGATGTTGGTGATCCCTGTATTGGAAAGGAGACATGGAGCCTCAGAGAGACTGAGCACCCTGGTCAAAGTCAGGCAAGCAAGAGAACTACAATTTGATTTCAGACATGACTCTGAATTCTGTGTCCTTGTTTTTTTGTACTGAGTGACAGGGCCTGAGGAACGGTTCTCCTCTAGGCTTCACACTCGCAGAGAAAACTTAGCCTCATAAATATTTTTCACTCCAAGGAGTATCAAAGGTCAGCTTACTCAGTTCTGTTGATGTGACCTGTCAGCATATTGCCTCAGTGCTTCTAAATCTGAGGAAGCTCGACCATAAATAAATAACATCCTAAGCAGGGCTTATCCAGGGATGGCTTCTCTGGAACTCTAAAGAGCTGATGATGCAGCCAGTTATGAAAGAAGCTCACATTCCATTAAAATGATGTCCTCATTTGTTATTATTAAGATAAATCTACATAATTTATTTTAAATAATTTATGTCTCATTGACAGCACCAGAGAACAGTTTACATGCTGCTCTGAGAAAGTTCACAGCAACTGTTTCTTTTTAAATAAGCTGTTTAGGGGCACCTGGGCGGCTCAGTCAGTTAAGCATCTGCCTTCTATTCATGTCCTGATCACAGGGTACAGGGGTGGAGTTTGGCTGGAATTCCCTGCTCAGTGAGGAACCCACTTCTCCCTCTCCGTCTGTCCCTCTCCCTTGCTCATGCTTGATCTCTCTCTCTCTCAAATTAAATAAATAAATAAATTGTTTATTTGATGTCTAAGTTTTGGTAGAATGATATTATGGATGAACCCATATTGAATTTAATACTTTTAGGTGCTTCTTTTCCGTAGTGTCCAGATGTTTCACAATTAGAGGCAAATATTACTCTACTTTTATTAGTTGTGTATAGCTCTGAAAGGCAAGGCAAGAAGCTCCCAAATCAAGATGGGTTTTGTGGAGTATTGAATTTACACACATTTCCAACCCACAGACTATTTTTGTTGCGGTTTCTCTGGCTAAGCTTCTTTTTCTGTATTTCAAACACTACTCTGGGTGTAAAAATCACTAAAGTTACTCCTTTTCTCTTGAAACACCCCTCTGTTGCCCCTGGTATGAGTCATCAGGTTCTGCTCTGCACTCCCACACTCTGCATATTCTAAGAGAATATGTTTATCACTATTTGTGTCAGCGTTTCCCTCTACTCTACTGACTGAATTATGTTGATACCTTTAATAGTAATCAACGCAGTACCATACAAATTGTTGATCCTCAATAAGTGGCTTTTGTATAAATGAAAATGAGATGATGTCATAGCTCTAGAAGATACGACTATTGCCTTGAATCTCAACTAGACCTATTGAGTTCTCTGTTTTTAGTCATGAGATTTAGGAGGGATTAATGAGTGCCTTCTTGACAGGCAAAGGTGTTGTTTTCCACTCATTAATTCTTATCATGTGCATACACATTAGGGAGGACTACACATGTGGAAAGGCAAGAATAAGAGGCAAAAGTATTTGTTGCATATCCTGAAACTCCCTCCATATGTGGCATTTCAAAACAAATAAACTACTTACAATAAGGATGCATGGGTGGCTCCCTTGGTAAAGTGTCCAACTCTTGGTTTCTGCTCAGGTCATGATCTCAGGATCCTGAGATAGAGCCTGCATCAAGTTCTGTGCTGGGTGTGGTGCTTATGATTCTCTCTTCCTCTGCCCCCCACCTGCCCACCTCCCAACTCATGCTGTCTCTCTCTCTCTCTTAAAAAAATTAAAAATAAATAAATAAATAAAAATGATTTTTTAGATGGATAAATAAATAAATAAACCACTTGCTGTAGTCCCAGCACACCATGTGGTCTTGCAATTGTGTGATTTTTGTATGCCAGTAACTGGATGAAAATTCCTTTCCCCATCTATCTGGTGGTTTTTCTTTTTCTTTCTTTCTTTCTTTTTTTTTTTTAAGATTTCATTTTTTTATTTGAAAGAGAAAGAAAAAAGAGTGAGAACATGAGCTGAGGGGAGGGGCAGAGGGAAAGGGAGAAACAGACTCCCCACTGAGCAGGGAGCATACAGGGGCTCCATCCCAGGACTCAGGGATCATAACCTGAGTGGAAGGCAGACGATTAATGGACTGAGCCACCCAGATGCCCCTCTGGTGATTCTCCCATTCTAAGGCTCAATTTTTCTGTCACCTCCTATGTATAGTCCTCTCTAATTCCTGAGAATTAAAGAATTATGCCTTTTGACTGCTGTCAAAGCACTCTGGAAGTTCCTTCACTATGAAACTGATATACTGTTTTTTTGTTTGTTTGTTTTTTGGGGGGGAATATTTTCTTTTTTTCTTATTTATTTTTTATTTTCAGCATAACAGTATTCATTATTTTTGCACCACACCCAGTGCTCCATGCAATCCATGCCCTCTATAATACCCACCACCTGGTACCCTGACCTCCCACCCTCCGCCCCTTCAAAACCCTCAGATTGTTTTTCAGAGTCCATAGTCTCTCATGGTTCACCTCCCCTTCCAATTTCCCCCAACTCCCTTCTCCTCTCTATCTCCCCATGTCCTCCATGCTATTTGTTATGCTCCACAAATAAGTGAAACCATATGATAATTGACTCTCTCTGCTTGACTTATTTCACTCAGCATAATCTCTTCCAGTCCCGTCCATGTTGCTACAAAAGTTGGGTATTCATCCTTTCTGATGGAGGCGTAATACTCCATAGTGTATATGGACCACATCTTCCTTATCCATTCGTCCGTTGAAGGGCATCTTGGTTCTCTCCACAGTTTGGCGACCATGGCATTGCTGCTATAAACATTGGGGTATAGATGGCCCTTCTTTTCACTACATCTGTATCTTTGGGGTATACTGTTTTATACTTTTTGGATTACATGCCTGTATCTTCCCAGAGATTGTGAGTTCTTCTAAGAGCAAAACCATGTATTATTTTTCTTTCTAGTGCTAGGCTTTTCCATAGGGCCTGAAACAAAGTTAATACTTAGTAACTGCTTAATGAATTGATGTCTTCTAATAACAGAAAATATATATCACCCCTATAGGCAAATTACTTTATTAGGCACTGATAGAGAATTTAAAAAATGACTCAAACAAAGCCAAGGGCTATAAAAGCTTCCATTAGAGGACATGGGGATATGAGGATGAAAAAATAATTGGGGTAGGAACCTCAGTTGTGCCTCAAAATGTGAGAAATTCCAAGGACAGAGAAGGAATGAGGAGAGGGGAAGAAGAGACAAGGCCATTCCAGGTTAACGAAACAGCCGGTTTTCATTGGAAGCTTTCCTGAATTGAGCTAAAGGTAAATTCCATTAAATGTAAATAAAACTGCATGACTTTAAAGGAAACAATACACAATAATTAAAGTAAATTAAAACTAGAGGCAGCCTTCTGTGAGCCCAAATGTATTTAGTGTAGTTTGGAATTAACTTTATGTACAAAAAGTCAGACACGTTGTCAAAGAAAACAGAGTAACATTGAGATGGTCTGTCTCAGCCTCTCTTATTTAAAACAGCAAGTAGCTGGGCATACACTATCACTTTTTGCATGAATTGAGGTTACTAATTTTACCCAGTATTTAGAGTTATCATTACACCTTAAGTTGACTATCTGTATTGGGAGCGATGATGCATGCTTGACTTAATGTCTAAAGTCTATCTAAGGTGGACACCTCTGTAAAGTGTAGGATGAGTCTCTCCTTTACTCTGCTATGTAAAGCTGAATTGAGATCCTTCAAAATGGGAGGATGAGCATCTCTCTGGTTTCCCAGAGAAGCCTAGTCCATGCCCTACCCAGGAAGCAAAAGAAGATGTACTTCACTCTATGTTGAACAGAAGAGTGTTTCTGGTAGGTTGCATTGGTAAGATCAGGGTGCTTCCTGCATCAACTCCAGAATGAACCATCAAGTTCATGCATGAAAATTGTATTTAAAAGACTCACAGTAGTGCCTGGGTAGCTCAGTGGGTTAAAGCCTCTGCCTTCGGCTCAAGTCACAATCTCAGGGTCCTAGAATCAAGCCCCGCATCGGGGTCTCTGCTGGGCAGAGATCCTGCTTCCCTTCCTCTCTCCCTGCCTGCCTCTCTGCCTACTTGTGATCTCTCTGTCTGCCAAATAAATAAAATCTTTAATAAATTAATAAATAAATAAATAAATAAAAGACTCACAGAGACTGTGGAAAGGGGACCCCTAGCACTTTTGCTGAAATTCAGTTAATCAGAGATTTCTAGTCATCAAAGGACAAAGAAGCTGTTTGAGAGAATAATGGTTTTTGTGTGTTGGTGGTAGTGGTGGGACATCCTTTGATTACTAGCACATAGATATATCTAAAACAATCTGTACACTCTTCGGCCTTGACCCAGCTGAGAAACTTCAGGGAAGGTGCTGGAATATGCAGGCAGGCATGGTATAACTTTAAAACCTTATGTGTATGAAGAATATGTGAAGTAGAAGAGCAGGAGTCAGAGAGTGACTGAAGCGAGGAACAGGGCTAGAAAATGTAGTCATTGGAGGAAGGCAGAGGCAAGGGTTAGCAGAAGAGTGGTAATCAAAGTCTGTTTCTCTGTGAGCCATTCCAGAAGCCAGTTTTCACCACCATGTTCGAGTATCCTTGGGATGTGCCAAAATTAATGGCACATCAATAAAATATCATGCTTATTAAGTGATTTATTTAATCAATAAAATATCATACTAATTAAAACATTTATTTTGCAAATAAATAGATACAAGACTATTCTTTTTTTTGTTTTTTAAGATTTTATTTATTTATTTGACAGAGATCACAAGTAGGCAGAAAGGCAGTCGGAGAGGGAGGAAGGGGAGCAGGCTCCCCACTGAGCAGAGAGCCCAACGCGGGCTCAATCCCAGAACCCTGGGATCATGACCCAAGCTGAAGGCAGAGGTCTTAACCCACTGAGCCACACAGGCGCCCTGATACAGGGCTATTCTTAAAATAATATCACACTCAAAAATATGCCTTCCAATAGGGTTTCTAGAATGGAGAAGTCTTAAATTTGTATCTGGAATACTGCTTTTATCTTCATCATTGGTTCTTCAAAGTGAGATCTAAGCACAAATGGCATCGCCATCACCAGTGAAGTTGTTAGAAGTGCAAAGACACAGGTAGACTTAATGAGTCATAAACTTTGGGGATGAAGATCAATAATCCATGTTTTCATATACCCCCCCAGGTCATCAGATGCACACTATAATGTTTGAGAACCACTGATCTGGAAGTCTGTAGTAATTGCTTAATGTGGATGCACTTTTAATATCAGCATGCTTACAATGTTTATGAATTCAAATAAAAAATTTAAACCTGCAGCACTATTAGTTTGAGCTCTCTAAAAGATTGACTTGGACTTCAAAAACTTGTATAAAGTCATATAGAAACCATCTTTTTTTCTGTAAATAATGCAAGTCCCCTGGTTTTTTAAAATTATTTAATTAATTTTTATTATTATGTTCAAACTAGTTCATCATTAGTTTTTGATGTAGTGCTCAACGATTCACTAGTTGCTTGTTACACCCAGTGCTAATCACCACAGTCAGTGCCCTCCTTAATACCCATACCCCAGTTATGCCCTCCCCCTCCCCCTTCCTTCTGTAACCCTCAGTTTGTTTCCCAGAGTCCAGAGTCTCTCATGGTTTTGTCTCCTCTCTGATTTCCTTCCCATTCAGTTTCCTTCCCTTCCCCTGTGGTCCTCCATATTATTCTTTATGTTCCACATATGAGTAAAATTATATGATAATTGTCTTTCTCTGCTTTCCTTGTTTCATTTAGCATAATCCCCTCCAGTTCTATCCACATTGATGCAAATGGTGGGTATTCACCCTTTCTGATGGCTGAGTAATATTCCATTGCATATATAAACCACAACTTCTTTATCCTTTTATCCATTGAAGGGCATCTCAGCTCCTTCCACAATTTGGCTATTATGGACATTGCTGCTATGAACATTGAGATGCATGTGACCCTTTTTTCACTACATCTGTATCTTTGGAGTAAATAACTAGTAATACATTTGCTGGGTCATAGGGTGGCTCTATTTTTGACATCTTGAGGAATCTTCATACTGTTTTCCAGAATGGTTGTAACAGCTTGCCTTCCCACCAGCAGTATAGGAGGGTTCCCCTTTCTCCACATCCTCGCCAACACTTGTTGTTTCCTATGTTGTTAATTTTTGCCATTCTAACTAGTGTAAAGTGTTATCTCATTGTGGTTTTGATTTGTATCTCCCTGATGGTTAGTGATGTTGAACATTTTTTCATGTGCCTCTTAGCCATTGGTATGTCTTCTTGGGAAAGTGTCTGTTTATGTCTTCTGCCCATTCTTTGACTGGATTATTTGGTTTTTAGGTTTGAGTGTGATAAGTTCTTTGTAGGTCTTGTATAGGAGCCCTTTATCTGTAATGTAATTTGCAAACATCTTCTCCCATTCCATGGGTTGCCTCTTAGTTTTGTTGCTGTGCAGAGGCTTTTATCTTGATGAAGTCCCAAAAGTTCAATTTTGCTTTTGTTTTCCTTACCTTTAGAAACGTGTCTTGAAAGAATTTTATTGCAGCCAATGGTGAAGAGATGTTACTGCCTATGTTCTCCTGTAGGATTTTATTAAATTCCTGTCTTTCATTTAGATCTTTCATCCATTTTGAATTTATCTTTGTGCATGGTGTAAGAGAAGGTCCAGTTTCATTTTTCTGCATGTGGCTGTCCAAATTTCCCAGCACCAAAGAAGAGACTGTCTTTTTTCTATTAGATATTCTTTCCTGATTTGTTAAAGATTAGTTGACCATAGAGTTGAGGGTCCATTTCTTGGGTCTCTATTCTGTTCCACTCATCTAAGTGTCTGTTTTTGTTTCAATAACAGGCTGTCTTGATGATCACAGCTTTGTAATACAGCTTGAAGTCAGGCATTGTGTCAGGCGAATGTGATAACCACTACACTACAAAAATGAAGTCAGGCATTGTGATGCCCCCAGATTTGTTTTCTTTTTAAATAATCCCCTGGCAATTTGGGGTCTTTTCTGGCTCCATACAAATTTTAAGATTGTTTGTTCCAGCTCTGTGAAAAATATCAATGGTATTTTGATGGGGAAAGCCATTGAAAATGTAGATTGCTCTGAGCAGTGTAGACTTTTCGACAACGTCTGTTCTTCCAATCCATGAGCATGGAATGTTTTTCCATCTTTTTGTGTCTTCCTTGACTTCTTTCATAAATGTTCTGTAGTTTCTAGAGTATAAATCCTTTACCTCTTTGGTAAAGTTTGTTCCTAAATATCTTATGGTTTTTGGTGCTATTGTAAATGGAATCAATTCATTTCTCTTTCTTCTGTTACATCATTAGTGTATAAACATGCAACTGAGGGGCACCTGAGTGGCTTAAAGCCTCTGCCTTTGGCTCAGGTCATGATCCCAGAGTGCTGGGATCGAGCCCCGCATTGGGCTCTCTGCTCAGCGGGGAGCCTGCTTCCTCCTCTCTCTGTGCCTGCCTCTCTACCTACTTGTGATCTCTGTCTGTAAAATAAATAAATAAAATCTTCAAAAAAAAAAAAAAAAGATGCAACTGATTTCTGTCCATTGATTTGAATCCTGTCATATTGCTGAATTGCTGTGTGGGTTCTAATAATTTGGGGCTGGAGTATTTTGTTTTTTCCACATGAAGTATCATATCATCTGTGAAGAGAGGGAGTTTGACTTCTTCTTTGCCAGTTTGAATACCTTTTATTTTGTTGTTGTTGTCTGATTGCTGAGGCTAAGGCTTCTAGTATGATGTTGAACAAAAGTGGTGGGAGTGGGCATCCCTCTCAAGTTCCTGACCTTAAGAGAAAAGCTCTCAGTTTTTCCTCATTGAGAATGATATTCACTGTGGGCTTTTCATAGATGCCTCTTATGATATTGAGGTATGGGAAATCTCCTGTCTTTTACTTTACATGAGTGAATTGCTAGAGGATAAGAGAAGGGACATAGCAATCATGATTTTTGTGGATGCTATCAGACTGAAAACTAGGAAGACAACTTGCCACTAATAAGTCTACTGACATTAGAGGCCCAGATTTTATGAGTCAGCTCCTTAGATAACCAGAGATCCAGGCTTGGGTTTGCAGAAAAACATATAACTAGGAAAAGAGTACTATACTTCTTTATGTGAAACTTCTAATTAAAAGATTTTATAAAAACTTCTGATTAATAAAAAGTCTCGGGCAAAACTGAAACTAACTTCAATTATAAAGTCATTTTTTTCTCTCTCCAAGCAACCACATAAAGCCAAAGTCTGATGATGAGAACTGAAAAATACTATAGCCTAAAAAATTGAGCATGCAAGCATAACTCTGTGTTTGTGTAAGCAGTAATACACGACAGCAAACACACTTAAAATGCCATAAAGGTTTCCTGTGGGTATTCTGTGCTAAATGAAGTCAAAGGCTAAATGAATCTAGTCCCCATGAGTTCCATATAACTGGAAAATCTGCAGCGTATCACTGCAGTTAGAAAATGGTTATTTTTAAGTTTGCCTATTGAAACTCTCCTGACTGTGTGCATGTAGATCCCATTAAAGTTCATAGATGTTGCTCATACAATCAGTGAGAGACATGAAGCCCCCTAATGTTTTCTCTAATGAACTCTGACTCAGCAGGTTGGGACTAATAATTACACAGCACAGAATCTATATTAGATTGCTTTCCCAGTTGATGACTATCTGGTAACTGTGCAGCACACTATACACCTTCTGTTTGAAGATGAGGGCAAGAATGTTTTTGCAGACTAAATTTAGACACAGAGCTAAATTCCTAGCCTATTTCTGGTCAAATAATATGAATAGATAATTCTCACAGAAAAAAAAAACAAAAACAAAAACAGTAAGCTGGTATTTAAAGTGAAATGATATAAAATATTTAAAAACAGAATAGCTGTCTTTTAATAACATAAAAAATGTAATAAAATCAAACACAGTTAAGGCTACAGGGATAGCATCATATCTTTTGTTTTCCTATGTAAATATGATAGAAATGTGGATCTCTTTATGGAGAATATCCTGATAATATTGCAATGAGAACAAAAAAATTTTATTTTGTATCTTTCTAGAAATACACTATCAGTAATATTTTAAATAAATAATTCAAAAAATGAAATGGATGAAAATACCCACTGTGGTGACATTTTGGCTAAATATTTTTAATGCAGTCAGATCACTTTCTGCTCTATACTTCCACTGAAGTCTAATAGAGAAAAGTAGAAAAATGAGGAACATGAAATACAATTATTTTTTATAAGCTGAATACGCACATGTAATTAGCATATATATGTGTGTGTGTATATATATATGTATATATGTGTGTATACATATATATGTGTATATATACACACATATTATATTTGTTCTTTGTTTTTTTTTTCCTTTAAGTAGGCTCCACACTAGGTGGGAGTTCATTCAACACAGGGGTTGAACTCACAGCCCTGAGATCAAGACCTGAGCTGAGATTAAGAATAAGATGCTTAACTGACTGAGCTATCCAGGTACCCCAGCATATACACTAAGGCACCCAAAATTACAAGCACCTGAGAAGTTTGCTTTACTCTCCTTTCTAGTGATACAATTGTACAAAATTAACAACTACCTTGACTTCCAACAAAGATAAGGTTTCTCTGTTTTTAATGTTCTGTAAATTAAATAATGTACTCTTACACCTGGCTTCTTTTGCTCCGCACTTTGTTTATGAGAACCATCTATGCTGTTGTATGTAATTGAGATTTGTCATTTTGTGGCTGTATAGTATTCCATGACATGAAAAGACAATAATGTTAATGGATATTCCAATAAAATGTGCTGCTATAAGTATTCGTGTACATTTAAAACTAAACACAATATGCACTTCTGTTGGATAAATACCTAGGTATGGAATTCCTGTATTATAGTGTATCAAATAGTTTCTGAAAGTGTTTCTACAAACTTAAACTTCAAACCAGCATGTACAAGATTTCTGGTTGTTCATAACCTGGCTAAAATTTAGTATTTTTTAAAATTAATCCATTTTGGCAGCTATGTAGTGGTATTGCATTTTGGCTTTGATTTGCATTTCTTTTATTACCTAAATATTTAGCATCTTTCCATTTGTCTATCTTCTTTTATAAAATTCTTTCCAAGTCTTTGCTTATTTTCCTTTTGGTTTGTCTGTCACGTTATCATTTTTTTTTCACGTTATCATTTTTTAAAGATTTTATTTAATAGAGAGGGGGAGAGAGAGAGAGAGCATGTGCATGCAAGAGAGCATGAACAGGGGAAGAGGCAGAGGGAGGAGCAGACTCCCCACAGAACAGGGAGCCCAATATGGGGCTAGATCCTAGGACCTTGGGATCATGACCTGAGCTGAAGACAGACACAACTACCTTGCCACCCAGGCTTCCCCTATTGTTTTGTTTTATATATTCTAAATGCAAACCTTTGACATACATGCATGTATTATAAATATTTACCCGATGCTATGTCTTCCCTTCTCATTCTCTTAAAACTATCTTTTGATGAACAAATGACCTTAATTTTAATTTGTCAAATTCATCTATTTTTCTTGCCTACTAATTTTTGCGTGTTCTCTTTATGAAAGCCTATATCAATTTATCAATAAATTCTCCTCTGCATTCTATAAAAAGCTTTATTTTTATATTATACTGATGTCTTCAATTTATCTATCATACGTGAAAATTTGTGTTATGGCATGAGGTACCGAATTGTCCCAGTACTATTCATTGAGAAAAATCACTTTTCCCCCACTAAGCTGTTGTATCACCTTTGTGGTAATCTAGATGACAATATTTGTATGATCTATACTCTATTTTTTGTCAATGTATCCATTCTTGTGCCAATATAATACTATATTATAGCTTTGTAATAAGTATTGATAGCCATTAATGCAAATCTTACAAATTTATTTGTCTTCCAAATTGTCTTATAATTCTTTGCTGTTCGTGTTTCCATATAAATTAAGAATAAGCTTTTAATCATCCTCCTATAAAACTAATTTTGGCAATTTGGGATTTCTGACCTACATTACATTTTGATTCACGTATCAGTTGGTGGGAAATTGACATTGTTATAAATTGTATCACAATAAAATTGTATCCATAAAAATGGCATTTTTTATATTTCTCTAGTTTTTTTTTCTTTCTTTTATTTTGTTTTGTTTTGTTTGCCTATAATATTGTACACTTTTCTGATAAAAAAGTCTTAATATCTTTCATTAGGAGTTCTTAAGTATTTTTTATGCTATTGTAAATATAATACTGTTTTTAAAATTAAAAAAAGAAGTTGTCACTGCATTTCAACACAGTTAACTTTATGTCCAGCAAACTTACTACATTTATTTATCAATTCCAATACTTAGATTTTTAATTTTTTTTGAAGATTTTATTTATTTATTTGACAGAGATCACAAGTAGGCAGAGAGGCAGGCAGAGAGAGAGGAGGAAACAGGCTCCCCGCTGAGGAGAAAGCCTGACGAGGGCCTCGATCCCAGGACCCTGGAATCATGACTCCAGCCAAAAGCAGAAGCGTTAACCCACTGAGCCACCCAGGTGCCCAGATTTTTAAATTTTTATATCTCTTACTTATAAAAATATCATTTGTAAATAGTGATAATTTTTTCTCCTTTTCTACGTTTTTCTTTTTTTTTCTAGTAATCACTAGATCTGGAGTAAGTTGTTGAAAAATAGTGTGTATAGCAGCATTATTATCTTATGGAAAAGGCTTTCAATAATTCATCATTAATATGATGGCTGCTATCATAAAATTTCTATAGTAAATTTCTGCTATATAAAATTTTTCTTTTATTTTTTATTTCAAAAATGATTTATCATTACATAAAGTTAACTTGAATTAATACTTGGAGAATGCAGTATTTAGTGTAACCTCTCTTTTGGCAGTTCTCCAGATGTGTAAAAAACAGAGAAAAAACTGAGGTGAAGAAAATATATGAAGTTTTGTCATTATAAAGGTAGGATGTTTTCTTATACTCGGTCATCAACATCTTAGTAGTCTAGAGAATAAGTGTTCTCACTTATTTCTATAAAGATCACTTTAATAACAAAATTATACTAAAGTATTATTTTATTCCGTTTTTTTAATTCCTCGTGGTGAAAGAGTTTAAGTATTTTTTCAATGTGTTTTAGTTTTATCAGTATTGAAATGAGAATCCTTATTGACTATATTTTCCACAGAGTCAGATGGAAAAATTATTTTCTCTGTGTGCTAGATCTATGCAAAGAAAGGAAAGGAAAATTTGTCCCTGTAAGACATTCAGTCAGACTTTCTGATGTCATGGAAACATACCTTTGCTTTTATAGGCAATTGAAAAAACTGATGTAAGTAAACTATTTTTGGGTTGTTGATGTCAGTGAAATTAATTATTGCTATGAGATTTAGGATTTTTTTTCTAAAGTAATTCAAAACTTAGGTTCACCAGCATATAAACTTGCTATATTGGTTTCTATTTGTGTACTTTATAATCTCTCACTCTAAGCAAATGGTTTGAATTTCAATGAAATTCTAATTTTCTGTGACCTAACTCTGCTGATTTTCAAAATTACCTTGGCCTCGCCAGCCAAAAAATGCTTATTAAGTGACAGTCTTTCCTGCTTAGCAATGCTAAAAGTAAAAAGAATCATTTCTTGATAGTTATAATCAAGAAGAGACCAGTTCTTTATCTTGTCTGGATTCCTTTATATGTTCTAATATTATATATGAAGTAATAAAACGCCAGAGAGACGAACTATCCTCTGTAGGGTGAAAAAACTTGTAATAATCTTTATTTAACTTACTAAACTGATAGCACTGAGATTTGCTTTCCCAAATCCCACACTACAGTAAGTTGAAGAGGACCTTTCAGCTTTAAGTCGCAAAACCTGAGAAAACTGATGTTTTATGATAAATAAAATTATGAATATTTACTGTAATCCCAGACTCAGGAAGTGAGCTGTAGCTATTGCTTCTATTGATGCAATGCACACATGTATGTACACACATAAATACATAAAAATAATTAAAATCATGTAGTAGAGGGGGATAGTGAGAAGAAGGAAATATGAAAAAAATTATGGATTTAAAGTATACTGAAATAAATTGTGCTATCCAAACATGTAGGCCTCATTTCTATTCTATTTTAATTCAAAGACATAATTTTAAAAGTATCTTCCTACTTTATCTTCTTCTCTTAATTGGCTTTTACAAAATACTTACACATCTCTGTGCTAACTGAAGAATATCCATTCTGTAACAGCTTGCCTTTTACTTATGTAGATTTCGAAGATGTACTGTCTTAACTCAACTGGAAAAAAAGAGAGAGAGAGAATCTTGAAATTTTAATTATTCAGGTTCAAAGCAATGGGTTTTGTGAAGAAGAATGAGCTTTGATGGGCTATAAGATAATCAGCAGATCAAACATTAATGAGTATTTGAATATTTTATTGCATATTACAATAGAACATTTCAGTAGGAATCCTTCTGCTATTTCTTCAGATCAAGGAAGATCAGTTGGTTGATTTAATTTCAAAGTAGAGTCCACATTATGAAACATGAGCTTGTGTTATGACACTGATTATTATTGTGGAATTAGTTCCAAACAAATCTCATATAACCAAACTATTATCACAAGTTTTCTCCATCCTGTCTTGCTTACCACATTATAAAAGTTAATCTAATTTCAGCATTGATTCAATCCTCTAGTAGAAGTCGTTTTTATAAGCTTATAGTCAAGTACCAGAAGATGAAAGTATGTCAGTAAAGCAACCACATGTGTTTGAAGTTCATAAATGTAATACACAGACTCTTTTTTCCCTTTATTTATTTATTTATTTATTTATTTTTAAAATTTCTTTTCAGTGTAACAGAATTCATTGTTTATACTCCACACCCAGTGCTCCATGCAATATGTGCCCTCCGTAATACCTACCACCAGGGTCACCATAGACTCTTTACCTCACTTCTTATTCCAGATATTCAAGTAATATGATGGACATTTAATTCAGTAATATACTTGAAGTATTATTTTTAACTAACTTTCAAAGAGTATAAAGATAATCAAGAGTGATTACAAAATCATTTTGGTAATTTTGTGTTTTCTTAACCTCGACTTGACAGCCTTTATCTGTTTGCATTACCTTTTAGATTATCCAGTGTACATTATAGTATATCAAAAAAAATATTTTAGGAGAAAGGAATGATTATAGGGTGTAACAAAGCCAATTACTAATACATTTAGAGGAGTGCCTAGGTGGCTGACTCAGTTAAGCAGCTGCCTTCAGCTTAGATCTAGATCCCAGGGTTCTGGGATTGAATCCCACGTGGGGTTCCTTGCTCAGTGGGGAGCCTGCTTCTCCCTCTCCCTCTGCTGCCTTCTGTTCTCCGTTTGTATTCTGTGTTCTCTCTCTCTCTCTCACTATCTCTCCCTCTGTGTCAAATAAATATATGAAATCTTTAAAAAAAATCCATTTAGAACATTTCTGAAAAAAGGTAGTTAATGTTTGATGTGGATATTTGGATACATGTTTAAAGCCTTCACACTTATTTTGAACTTTTAAAACAATTTCTAGTTTTTCTAACTGATCATTAACATTTATCTCCTGAAATGATCTTATAATTGTCTTCATATAAAGATTAATGAAATTCCCCCAAAGTCTCTTGAATAAATGTAACCAACAAATGTGGCACCAAATGTGGCCAGTTTCTCAACTGTCCAGTGCAAGTTCTGTCCACTGACTATTCCTAGTTCTTGTGGTTTAATAATGGAGAAATGTTTTTATGTGCACATAGAGTAACTATGGTGGGAGACATTTAGAATGATACATTGTTATGGATACTTTAAAATCTAATAAAAAGTGATTAATTTTGCCAAGAAATATTGAAAACTGAGAGGTACCATTAAACGTGAAAGTAAACTGAACAATAAATCTACTCATAAAAAATCAGAGAAGAAAATATTTTTAAATCATGTGTCTAATAAGGGGCTAATATGTTAGGAACCCAGCACAGAAATACAAATAGCCTAATTAAAAAGTGGGCAAAGGATTTGAATAGACTATTTCCAAAGAAGATAGACAAATGGCCTATAAACACATGAAAAGATGTTCAACATCATTACCCTTTGGGGACCAACTACAGTAAGATGTTACTTCACATTCACTAGGATGATTATAATAAAAAAGGTAAATAATAAGTGTTGGTGAAGATGTGGATAAATTGGAACCACCAAACATTGTGTATGGGATTGAAAAAGGCTGCACCCCCTATGGAGAACAGTTTGGAGATCCTTTGGAAAGCTAAACATGGATTTTAAAATATGGCCCAGTAATTTCACTCCTAAGTATATACCCAAGAGAATTGAAAAATTCTGTATGTCTGGACAAAAACTGATACACAAAAGTTTATTTGTTTTTTGGGATATTCATAGTATCTCAGAAGGGGAAATAGTCAAAATGCTCACTAAATGGGTAAGCAAAATGGGCTTTATAGACATACAATAGAATATTATTCAGAGACGCAACTGAATGAGGTATTATTATAAATTACAACATGAACCTTGAAATTATGCTGCTAAGCTAAAGAAGCCAGACAGAAGAGTCCACACATTATACTATCCCATTTATATGAAACGTGTAGTATAGACAAACCCATAGAAATAGTAGATTAGAAGTTTCCTGGGGCTGGGGAAGAGGCAAATGAGTAGTCACTGAAAATGGGTGCATGTTACGTTTCTGGATGATGAAAATGTTTTAAAATTAGTGGTGATTGCACAACCTTGTGAGTACTTAAAAACACTGAATCACACACCTATTAGGAATGAATATTATATATGATAATGAAATCTCAATTAAAAAAAAATCATTAAAGTAGCTGACAAAGTGATTTGACAAGCAGCCCAAATACTTGGAAGAGCTGAAAACAGTCTGTATTATCAAAGAAGTAATTAAAATATCTGAATAATATCCCCATGTAAACATCAAATATAACTCAGGAAGTCCCACTGCTGATACAGAAAAGGTAAACAAACCTTATAATTCAGGAGACCTATCACATGTTCCTTTTACATAGGTAAAACTATAATTCCTATTCAGCTTGGCAGGAATTCCCAATTAACCAAATAAAATTGGCTTTAGGAATAGACTCTCTTGATCTCTTAAATTAAATGTTTATTATATTTTGGATCCTTGGCAAATAAATAGTGGATTTGGTCTTTCACTGAAGCCAACAAAGAAGGAAATTTTTATCTTAATTTTCAAACTCACTCAAACCGAGAACATTCAGCTAAGTAGTAAGAATAAATCAGATTATGGCCAATTAAATTTTTAAGGCTTTCAGATGGAGTCAACCAAGATGACAACATAAGAGTCTTCTGAATGTCTCTCATCCCAAGGACACATTCAATGTACAGCTACACCCAGAACATCTCCTTTTGAAAGAAATTGAAAAACTAACTGAGCAACTCTTTTCTCTCTCTCTCTCTTTTTTCTTTTTTTTTTTTTACATTTTATTTATTTATTTGACAGAAAGAGACAGCAAGAGAGGGAATACAAGCAAGGGAAGTGGTAGAGGGAGAAGCAGGCTTCCTACTGAGCACCGAGGCAGATGCAGGGATGTGGGGCTTGAATGCAAGACCCTGGGATCATGACCTGAGCCAAAGGCAGACACTTAGCAACTGAGGTACCCAGGCACCCCAAGCTGAGCAGCTCTTACACATAGCAGGAATGACAGAGAATACACATCAAACTAGGTGGGTAACCCTGAATCATGAATAAACAGAAATTTTTGAACAGACTTATTAGGAAGATATAATCAGTAATCAAAAACCTCCCAACAAACAAAAATCCAGGACTAGATAGATTCATTGGTGGATTATGACAAACATCCAAAGAATTAATACAACTCTTTCTCATATGCTTCCAAAAAATAAAAAAAAAAAGGGGGTGAAGGAAAACTTCCAAACTCATTTTATGAATCCAGCATTACCTTGATATTAAAACCAGACAAGGACATTACAACATAAGCAAATTACAGGCCAATATCTCTTATGAACATCAGTGCAAAAATTCTCAACTTTATATTAGCAAACCAAATTCAACAATAGATTAAAAGGATCATGCACCACAATTAATTGGGATTTATGCTGAGGATACAAGGATGGTTTCACAAATCAAACAATGTGATACACCACATTAATAAAATAAAGGATAAAAATCACATAATTATTGCAATAGAGATAGAAAAAGTATTTGACAAAATTCAACATCCACCAGGGATTAAACAAAACAAAAAACTCTCAACAAGAATGTACTTTAATATATGGGCGCCTGGGTGGCTCAGTGGGTTAAGCCGCTGCCTTCGGCTCAGGTCATGATCTCAGGGTCCTGGGATCGAGTCTCTGCTCAGCAGGGAGCCTGCTTCCCTCTCTCTCTCTGCCTGCCTCTCTCTCCGTCTACTTGTGATCTCTCTCTGTCAAATAAATAAATAAAATCTTTAAAAAAAAAAAAAAGAATGTACTTTAATATAAAAAAGGCCATATGTGACAAGCCCATAGCTAACATCATGTTCAACACTGAAAAGATGAAAGCTTTTCCTTTAAGATCAGAAATAAGACAAGGATGCTTGCTCTTTCCACTTTTATTCTAAGAAGTACTAACCAGAGCAATTAGAAAGCAAAAAGAAAAAAAAAAAAAAAAGGTATCCAAATCAGAAAGAGTAAAATTGTCTCTATCTGTAGATGACATGATGATATTATATAGAGAAAATCCTAAAAATTCCACCAAAAATTCTTAGAACCAATAAACAAATTCAGTAAAGTTGCAAGATTAAAAAAAAAAACTATATACAAAAATCAGTTGCATTTCTAGACACGAACAAATTATCTGAAAGAGAAATTAAGAAAAAAATACCTTCTACCATTTATAATTGCATTAAAAAGAATAAAATACTTAAAAATAACTTTAACTAAAGAGGTGAAAGATCTGTACAATGAACCTATAAAACAATAATGAAAGAAATTGAAGAAGACACAAATATATGGGAAGATATTCCATGTTCATGGATTGGAATAATTAATTCAATTTAATTTAAATGTTCATACAACATTCAATGTAATTCTGTAAAATTCCAATGGCATTTTAACAGAAATAAGAAAAAACAATACTAAAATATAAGTGGGAACGTAAAAGAACCCAAGTAGATAAAGCAATCTTGAGAAAGAAGAACAAAGTTGGAGGTAAAAGGATCCCTAATTGCAAACTATTTACAAAACTATAGTAATTAAAGTAGTATATTATTAGCATAAAACCAGAGCCAGAGGTCAATGGACAGCCACATGCAGAAGAATGAAGTTGTATCGTTGTATACCATATACAAAAATCAACTTAAAATGGATTAAAGACAAAAGGAACCCATTCACTCCTGCTTGGGGAGTCATGGCTTTGGAAATTAATCCCCCAAGCTCCTTATTTGTTGCAAATAAAGTTTCCTTTGTGTGACCAAAAAATAAATAAATAAAATAAAATGGATTAAAGACTTGAACATAAGACCTAAAACTGTAAAACTCTTAGAAGAAAAATTACAGGGTAAGCTGCCGGACATTGATCTTGGCAATAACTTTTTGGATTTGACATCAATACTAAAACAACAAATGGAAAAATAAGCAAATGGAGCTATGTCAAACTCTTGCACAACAACAACAAAATTTAAAAAAGACAACCTAGGGAACTTAGGGAGCCTATGGAATGAAAGAAAATCTTTGCAAACACAAATCCAGTAAGAGGTTAATATCCAAAATATATAAGATACTCATGCAACTCAATAGCAAAATTCCAAATAATCAATTTAAAAATGGGCAAAGGACCTAAGTAGACATTTTTCTAAAAAAGACATACAAGTAACCAACAAGAACATGAAATAGTAGGGGAAATGCAAATCAAAACCACAATGAGATATTACCTCACACCTGTTAGGATGTCTATTTTCAAGAAGACAAGAGATAGCAAATGTTGACAAGGATATGAAGAAAAGGTAAGCCTTGTACACTATTGGTAGGAATGCAAACTGGTGCAGCCACCATGGAAAACAGTATAGAGGTTCCTCACATCATCCCCCAGCCCCACTTCCAGGCATATATCCAGAGAAAATGAAACAATTGTCTCAAGGAGAGAGGTGTACTTGTATGTTCATCGCAGCATTATTCACAAAAGTCAAGGTATAGAAATAATCTACGTGTCTGTGAATGGGTGAATGGATTAAAAATATGAGACATGGGGCACTTGCGTGGCTTAGCAGGTTAAGCATCTGACTATTGATTTTGGCTCAGGTCATGATCTCAGGGTCCTAAGATCAAGCCCCGAAGTGGAGTCCCAGCTCAGCAGGGAGCCTGTTGGAGATTCTCTCTCTCTCTCCCTTACCCTCTATCCACCACCCTGCTCTCTGTCTCTCTGTCTATCTCTCTCAAATAAATAAATATTTTTTAAAATGTGAGAGATAACATACATAATGGAATGTTATTTAGACTTAAGAAAGAAGGAAATCCTGCTATTTATAACAACATGGATAAAACTGGAGGGCATTATGCTAAATATAATTAACAATATACTAAGTGAAGTAAGATAGAAAAAATACTGCATGGTATCACTTTTATGTGGGATCAAAAAAAGGAAAATCAAAATCATAACCTCAGTGAGTAGAAAAGTGGCTGCTAGGACCCAGCAAATGGGGGAAATGGTGAGAAATTGGTTAAAGGATATAAACTTTCAGTCAAAAGATGAATACATTCTGAGGATCTAATGTATAGCATGGTGACTATGCTTGATAATAGTGTATTGACTAATTGAAATTTACTAAGAGAGTAAAAACTAAATTTTCTCATACAAACACACACAGAAACATAGCTATGTGAGGTTATAGATGTTTTAATTAACTTGATGGATGAAATCTTCCACAATATGTATGTATATAAAATCATCACATTGTACACATTAAATATCTTAAACTTTGTCAATTATACTCAATAAAGTTGAGGGCAAGCCAAAAAATGTTAAGACTCTTCAGTCATATTTCCATTAAATATTGATGGGTTTTGCAGCAATTTAATTTTTGGATTTGAACTAAATTAACAGTGGCATTATGACCCCATAGTAATTTATGCAGGATTTTCCAATACATTCATGGGGTTGTATGGGGTTAATGATGCACAGACAGATCAGCCCATAGCCCGCTGGCTTGATAAGCCAGATAATCAACCTTTTTGAGATAAGCTTCCAGACTTGGGCATTGTAGAAGACCCAAAATATTTCTTAGAAAAATACCTATTATTACTTACATATACTTTCAAAGCTAGTCAACCTCCACATTGGCACCTGAGTTTTCTTTCTGTAATGCAAATCTGATCATTTCAGAATAAATGCAGAATAGATCAAATCCAGGGAAGGTTATCAGCTGTATTGATTTTTAATTCTTCCCTCTAAACACCTATGTGAAGAGCCCTGGGCTCCTAGCAGTCCAGGCTGTCTCTCTGTTCCGATGGGTTTTTTTTCTCCTTTGTACCCATTCTGGCTTGATGCTAACTCTCCTGCTGGGGAAGAACTAGTGCAAGTTGTGTTGACCAGGTCAGGGCTAAGCTGTGGGTCCTAGGGCTCCTTTAGGTCCTCCCTAATTCTCTGCTTCTGTTTCTCTAATGTCTCATTGAAGTGGTAAATTCTAAGATTCTAGTTTGAACATACTGGTAAGAAAACAGTTTCAGCCTCCAGGCCAAATAACATAACTATTCTGTGAAATAAAGAAGAACTTAATAGAGTACTGGTGTGTGGGGTTAACAGCCTAGCTAATAAGAAAATATATATTTACTGGACTTTGTTCATTTCTTTTTTCTTTAGGGACATTAAGATGAAAAAGAGACTTTATACAAGGGCAGACTTAGCATCCATAGCACCCTTTCTCTAATGGCATTTAAATACTTGAGATCATCATAATAGTACATCTTGATTTCACTCAACCTCTAACACATGCCCCCTATAAATGCTGTGTGCAAATGCTCTTCCTCTCCTTTATCTAAATGGAAAACTCCTCTTCCTTCTTCAAGCAGCAAATTACATCTCCCTTTCTCTGGGAAGTCTTTCAGGAAAAAAAGAATAGTTTCTCGACAACGTATTAAAAAAAAACTACATTTTAGCTTTTAATAAATTGTATTTTAACTCCTTGCTTACACAGCTGTCCATCTCACTTACTTGCAGGTTCCTTGAAGAAAGGAACCATGTCTATCCATCTCTAAATTCTCATAACCTAACCTAAGGCATTTCACAAAATGCTTATCAAATGACTCAATAGTAAAAGTTAGGGATATGAAGTAAAAACTTAAGGAAAGATGAGTTGATTGAATGTTTAAGTGGGATTTTATTGAGTCCAATTTCTAAGGATACTTGCAATCCGATATATGGAGAGAACCAAAAGATGGACTTCATAAAATCCACTTTTCTGTCTGCTCATCAAGATCTATTCTGTTTTGTTTTAAAGCCTATTTCCCACAACTCTGTTATACACATTTCTGTTTTTTCTGTACATGCCCCAAAGTTTTGTTTCAGTGTTTTTGCTCAGGTGTTCCTTTCAGAGGCTTTCCCAAAATCTGATGCACATTTAGTGGACCTCAAAAGTCTTTTCTCCACGTTTCCTCTTTTTCCTTACCTCCATACCCAGCAAATGAATATGTTACAGTTCATCCAAATAAACACATTGTTTGTAACTTCTTATAAAACATTTTTCTTACTCTTTTTTTGTGCTGTAGTCTTTTGTAGTATTCACTGTAAAAAGACGCATAAATGTTATCTATTACAGAGTAAGTTCTAGAGTAAAGACTAAGACTATACTTTTCTATTTGCATCACTTATTGGCCTGGGAACATAGAAAGTACTAAGTAATTTTTGTAAAATTTAATTTACACAGCAACCTCTGATTCAAGTCTCAAGTAAAATACAAATTGTGTGATCTTGGGTGAGCCATCTTTTTTCTTTTTGTAGGCTTTTATTACTCTTATTTGTAAGTTAATAGTACTGAATTAAAATACCCTTAATACCTCTTCAGTCTTCAATATTTTCAGTTTTAAATATTTTCTTTCAACTATAAAAAAACATTGTACATCTTCTTTTTTTATTCCAAAATTGAAGTGTGTGTATAGAAGATTTACATTTCCATGTATCTGAGAAAATCAGTTTTTTTTCCTATGAATGAATTTCTCTAATAAATGTAAATTATTATCTGTAACAATTAGTACCATGAAAACTTGTGCAGCAGGAATAAATCAAATCCTAAAGGGAAAACTAAAACGGGCAAAATCAGATTACTTTTATGAATAACAATAATGCTATAGAAAAAAAAAATAAAAAAGGAGACTCTTTTCAATAGTACTTCTATTCCATAGCAGAATTGATTAATGAATTTAGGGGCATTGAAATTTTAAATAATCTTCATTTTTCACTAGGAGAAAGATGACAAATTTTGCTCAGCATATGAGTGTAAGAATGATAAAAAGTCAAAAATTGACTATTTTAGTTCCATATCCCTTGCTGAGTTGGTCTGTGACCTTGAGAATATATTTTTTAATGACCCAATTTATTCCTTTGTACAATAGATATTTGCTACTCTTGCAGTCCCTGAATATTAGATCTAGTTATGCTATGCAAAGAAGATTAAAACACCATAATGGAAAATACTCTTTTTAAAAGACATGGTTAGTTCAGAGGATAGTTGGGCCCCTGAATAAACATGGGGTTTTGTTGTTAATTGTGATTCTCAGCAACATTAAGAACAAGATGTGAATCGATTCCTATCACTGCTCTACCCCTGTTCCTCAATCTGCATTTCTGTACTGCTTCTTGGAAATGATCATGCTCCCCAGCTCACCCTTTGCCATCCCTCTCATGCACCTCAAGAAATGAATAATTCTTTCTTGGCATTGTTTCTCCAATAGTTTATGGTAGTTAATATCTGCTACTTGAGGGAATTCACTAATCGATATAAAATTAGTGGAGTCCTTTTCTTAACCTTCCCTGTTTTCCCAACAGTGTTAAGCTGAGGATCTTAGAGTGGTAACTCAATACTTGTTTGCTGAATTGAATCACATTTAGATTGATGGATTGAAATACTGGAAGCTTTTAATTAATATGGAGGCAGACTCTTTCTCTTAAATTTGCTCAGTTAGCTGATGAGGCAAGCATGCTTATTTGATATTCATAAAGGCTTGAAATCTGCCAACTGTAAATCACCCAAAGTCAGCTGAAGTACAAAATCCCCTCGGATTTATTGATGTCTCTGAATAGAAGATGGAGCAAGTAAAGCAGGGGGAGGAAAACCATTTACCTGCAAAACTGAAAACAATGAAAATAAAGAGAAAGGAATCTTGGGGCTTTCTAAAATAGAAACTCACTCTCATAGTTATTAATGATCCACTTTTTAGATTTCTTAAATCAATATTTCTCAAGGCTTGGTATCTGGTCCAGCATAATAAACCCCACCCCAAGTGTACCGAATCCAACAGGGATACAGAAGCCCAGCAATCTGTGTTTTAGAAGCACATCAGATATCTCTGAAGCACATTAATGTTTGAGAACTATTGTCCTAAATCATTGACCTAACTAGTCACAGAATTAGGACTCAAACCTAGACATCCAAGGCAGACAATTTTAACAGATAGAGCAGAGGTTCCTGGGTGGCTCAGTCATTAAACATCTGCCTTTGGCTCAGGTCATGGTCCCAGGGTCCTGGGATCAAATCCCACATGGGGGTCCCTGCTTGGGGAGGAGACCTGTTTCTCTTTCTCCCACAATCCCTGCTTGTGTTCCTGCTCGCGCTCTCTCTCTCTCTCTCTCTCTTTCTTTCAAATAAATAAATGGAGAAAAAAAATACACCAAGTTATATTTACTTCCGAATTGAGCTTGTAGCTTTTTGTGTTTTATTTTTTGTTTTTGCTTGTGCTCTTTAAGTGGTACCTCTCCATGAAGAATTCCTAGAGACATGTTTTTTCAATAGACCATTTGGGGAAAAAAAAAAGTAATACTTAAGTCTTTATGGCCTATATGTATTGGGAAAGTGACTTTTCATTTCTCCAGAATAAATTATTTGCCCCATTTCTCACGCCTGCCTGCATCCACACCCATGCCATGGTCTCATTGTGGACAGAAAGTACTTCTCTGTCACTTGACTATTGCCTTAGCTACACGACTTGCTTTAGCCAAGAGAATATAGATAGAAAAGCACACTATTTTGAGCATAGGCCTTAAAAGTTGTGTATGGCTTTGCTTCATTTCTTCTGTGTCTGCCCTTGTTGCGAGTACATGTCCAGTTAGCATTTCGGTCATATTAGAATTGCGGAGACCAGCTGTTCTGCTGACCTACTGATGGGGAATAAGCAGTCATACTATGTGCCTCAGTGTGTGGCAGAACTGGGTCAGCCAAACTTTAACCAACTCAAAGATCCGAGTTTTATATCGTACTGGGATTTTATGATCATTTTACAGAAAAGGGTATCCAACGACCTCAGTCAGAGAATTTAGGGGAGGGTGCAGAAAAGACAATGATTTTCAAAATATCTCTCAGCTCAAACTTTCATTACCTGTGAAAATGGTCTTTAAATGGTGAATTTCAGCATTTTAGTAGAAGATAAATAAAATGACCAGCCTGTAAGAAAGCTATTTCAGGGGCGCATGGGTGGCTCAGTGGGTTAGGGGTCCTGGGATCGAGTCCCGCATCAGGCTCTCTGCTCAGCAGGGAGCCTGCTTCCCTCTCTCTCTCTGCCTGCCTCTCCGTCTACTTGTGATTTCTCTCTGTCAAATAAATAAATAAAACCTTAAAAAAAAAAAGAAAGCTATTTCAGAGCACATCACACGTCATCATTACTGTTAAAGCATGCTGCATTTTAGAGTATGTGTCTAAGGGTAAAAATAAAGTCTAAGTCTAAATGCTAGTGTGATTCTCCTTTCCTTTTTTTTCCCCCTTTAAAGATTTTTTTTTTTTTTTTAATTTAAGTAACTTCTACTCTGAAAATGGAGCTCGAGCTTACAACCCTGAGTTTGAAAGCTGCATGCTTTACCAACTGAGCCACCCGGGCACCCATGGATTCTGCTTTCCAACTCAGATATATCAGTATGTCTGAAAAAGTATACTGGGATCAGTTAAGATACATACATATCTACTAAGCACAGTAACAACTTTAGCATTGACCTACTATGATCATTCAATTCTTCATTATGAGAATAGATTTAGGGATGCCTGGGTCGCTCAGTTGGTTAAGTGTCTGCCTTCAGCTCAGGTTATGATCTCAGTGTCCTGGAATCATCTCTGTCTGGCTCCCTGCTCAGCAGGGGGTTGCTTCTCCTTCTCCCTCTGCACTACGCCTAGTTGTGCTTTCCCCCCCCCTCTCTCTGTCTCTGTCAAATAAATAAATAAAATCTTAAAAAAAATCTATAGATTTAGAATTTCATGGTATATTCCCAAGGCATCGATAGATCATTGTATCAGGATAAAACATTACTATGCTAACAATTTCTCTGGTTTAGCTACTGTCTGTTTTCCCTAATCATGGTAACTGTCATTTGCTGCATATATTGACATTAAATAAACTTCTTGAACTTTCATAGGGGAGGATGGATAGGAATCATTTATGTAGTTCTATGTCTCTTAAAGCTTTTAGTCAGTCATGAAAATGTAAAAAAAATAAGGTAAGGCCTAATATTTTCTGAAATTTGACTGCTCTGCTATTCTTCCCTACTTTTGTCTTTATCTGTTGAAGTTATTACACAGTTTTTCTCCTTTGGTCAATCATTACGTTGAATTGAATTGTTTGATCATCTAGTGTGATATCAACTCCACATTCCTTGGGTAAATTTTCTGTGGTCACCATGTGTTACTCTTTTTAATTGTTTACAAGATTCAGTTTTAGTACTTTATTGAGGACTTTAACATCCACATTCCCAACTGATTTGGCCTGGAATTTTCTTGAAATGTCTGATTTACATCAGATTGAATTAAAACACTGATTTTTTAGTGTATTTTTATTTCAGCATGACTTAGTTTCAATAATGTAGTATTTGGAAATACAGAAAAAAATATGCCATCATATTTTTACATGCAATGATTTTCAGTGAATAAAACAATGCTATAACTGGAAAATAAGAATTTTCAAAATGATCTGTGGTTGTGACACCCTTACCCATTTATCATCTTTGCAGTTATTAGTTTTCAGTGCTTTGCAGATCTTCCATCATATCCTATTTGTTTCAAATGGTTGAGTTACCACTTTGATTTTTTTTTTTAAACCCTAGTAGGTTGAGTTTGTTTGTTGGTTGTTTGCTTTGTTGACTGGCAGAGAAAATATTATTTTTTTTAAATTTTTTATTTTTTATAAACATATATTTTTATCCCCAGGGGTACAGGTCTGTGAATCACCAGGTTTACACACTTCACAGCACTCACCAAATCACATACCCTCCCCAATGTCCATAATCCCACCCCCTTCTCCCAAACCCCCTCCCCCCGGCAACCCTCAGTTTGTTTTGTGAGATTAAGAGTCACTTATGGTTTGTCTCCCTCCCAATCCCATCTTGTTTCATTTATTCTTCTTCTACCCACTTAAGCCTCCATGTTGCATCACCACTTCCTCATATCAGGGAGATCATATGATAGTTGTCTTTCTCTGCTTGACTTATTTCGCTAAGCATGATACGCTCTAGTTCCATCCATGTTGTTGCAAATGGCAAGATTTCATTTCTTTTAATGGATCAAGAAGTTGTGGTATATATACACAATGGAATACTATGCAGCCATCAAGAGAAAATATTATTTTTAAACTGCATGTAGTCAAGCTATATGGAAAGAAAAATCCCAAAAAGAAACCATTTTATTTATTATTTTCTTAAAATTTTTAAAATTTATTTATTTATTTTGTAAATAAACATATAACGTATTATTATCCACAGGGGTACAGGTCTGTGAATTGCCAGGTTTACACATTTCACAGCACTCATCATAGCACATATCCTCCCCAATGTCCATTTCCCCAAAACCATTTTATTTATAAAGAAAAATCACTGTATCAGAAAATGAGAGTAGTCAAAATCTTGATCAAAAAATTTTCACATGAGGATAGACATACATACTATTCAAAAATTATGCAGACAATCAGGGGATCAGAACACCATCAGTCTGATAACCTGAATTTAGGATATCCCATTATTGGTTTGTTCTTGCAGGGCAGTAGAAATATTTAAAAGTTTTGTCTCAACTCTGTTGTCCACAGCCAGCTATGTATCCCCCCACCAAAGAGATGGTTTCACCTTGAGGAGCAGAAGTACATTTGGTTCAGTGTTTAAGTTTCCCTGCCTCTGGACAGTGTTTGGATAGACTTTGCTTACGCTGCTTCAGTAGCTGCTTTTTCTAGGTAGGGTGACTAAGGAAGCCTCCCTCTGAATCAGAATTTTTATTTAAATATACTTAATACATTAACAAAGATTACATACATTCTGCTGGTCTGAGAAAAATTGTGTCTCTTCCAAATGGGTTTACATATTCATGGGCCTGCAGTGCGATTCATTAGATACTATAGTTTCTGTTTAATTCTCAGAACCCAAATTATTTTCCACATCTTCAAATTTGCAGGAGTGCATCATTGTAATATTAAATAATAGGAATATTTATCAGCAATGTATTCCTTTAAAATCTTTCATAAATTGTGGCATAGAGAAGAAATATTTAGTGAGTACTACTGAAAAAAATTGTTAACTTGAAAAATATGAAGTTAAAGCTCAATTCACAGCATTCTCCAAAGCCATTTCAAGTTGATTAAAGAGATAAACACAAGGTAAAAATAAAGAACACACAAAATATTCGAATAGGCTTATTTTGTTGCAAGTCACTAACTCACCTCTGGATAACATAACAACATTTATTAGATATTGGCAAATTTAGAGGAAAAATTGATCATCAAGTCTAGGGTAGGGCTGGAATGCAGATTGCTGCAAATGTCTCAGTCAGGACCTCTTGAATGATCTCATTGGAATACTGCAGCAAAATCAATTAACTCTCCTCTCCTTTTGTTTCTGTGTCATTGTACCTGAAATTCATTTTATTTTTAAAGGTTTTATTTATTTATTTGAGAGAGAGTATGAGCAGGGGGAGGAGCAGAGGGGAGGGAGAAACAGACTCCTTGCTGGTTGGGGAGCCCAAATACGGGCTTTATCCTAGGATCCTGGGATCATGACCCAAGCCAAAGACTTGGGCCACCCAACTGAGCCACCCAGGCACCCCCTAATTGAAGTTTATATTCTATGAAGAAGTAATTAAACATGTTTTCCTTTGAGTTTTCCTTTCAGTACTTTTTTGAGGAGCCAACATGTTAACTGAACATATTATCTGTCCCACTATGTTCTAAGGTTAGCAATATTAGATTCAAAGAAAACTCGGGTTCTGTAATGGAAAGTATTGCAGTATTAGGGAGTATGTTTAATTCTGGGCAGTGTTTTTAACAGATTTAAAGTCACATATTCTGGCCTGGTTTTTTTTGTTTGTTTGTTTGTTTGTTTTGTTTTTATCAGTAAATCTAGTCATTTCATTTACATTTGCTTTATTGCTTTGCCTTCTTGTTTAACTGATTCTGAATTCCGGAAGGAAAGAGGAGTATCATATAATGACCTCATAAAACCCTAAACCAAAAATCTGTGCAAATGTTAGGAATATGGGAAAGGGGATCAGCCTTTACAGACCAACCTAAAAAGTGCTTAAGAATTTTAGTATGACTGCAGCGCATTTATTAAGCCTTAAGTTTTAGTAAGGGGACCCATTACTTATGTTTGACAACTTATGTTTGACAACATCAGCAAGTGGTAGAACAGAGTCTACCACTTGGTGATGCTCTTTTCAGTGTAGTGGTTGTCTTATAGATGTTGAATGTCACATGAAGCCACTATAAAAATTCACCACAAACTTGTGCGTGAGCCTTCTCATCTTACCAGACCCACGGCAGATGAGCTTTTATCTCAGCTGGCCTGGTTTAAGTTGACTAAAAATATTTTCTCCTAAGGCTTACATCAAAACAGTCATGGCATATACAAGATTTAAGAAACTGATAAGTGAGTTAATTTGGCTGGTTTCACAACTAAACATTGAAGCTCTAAATTTCAGACACAGCAAAGTTCTTTGCTACTGTAAGAGTAGCAATGTGTTAGTTCAGCATTAAACATCAATAGGTAGTATTGAGCAGGAGCCCAAAATTTTATTCTTCTCTATGCTGTTTTTATTTTCATTCATGGCCAAGAGACAGTGGATGGAATAGTCACTTAAGCACAATAATTGTACACTCCCACCCAATATGATTTTGAGTTCGTTCTGGCTTTTTCAGTTACATAAGATTTATCTAGGTGACCTTAGCTTTAGATTGTGGGGACCACTGTGTAACCTCCCCCCTCAGAAGATGGACTTTTTAAGGGTGTCTGGCTAGTTCATTGGGTAGAGCATGTGATTCTTGATGCCAGGATTGTGAGTTCAAGCCCTGCATTGGGTACTGAGCCTACTTAAAATATAAAAACATATTTTTAAAAAAGTAGAAAATGGAATTTTAAAAAATCCATTTGCAGGACTCTCACTAATATTCAGTTTCACTACTTTAGGCACTGCAATAAGTCAGGGGTGTAAAAAAATTATTTTTTTCACGAGAGCAAGTAGATTCTCAAGTACCAGGTAAGCACACTCAGTGCAGAACCAGAGTGTTTAAAACCCACAGCTGTGCGATCACTGTCAAAGAAAGGGGAGGAATGCACACCATTAGATTTCCTCCCAGATATAGTACACGCATAATGCCAACATGATGCCGTTGAGGAGAAATTTCTCCCACAGGTGCTAGATGCCTGGTGTGATAAGCAGAGATTGGTGAGGTGGAAACCAAGGTTTACTTAGTCAACCGTTCTTCCCATAGTCGCTACTTATTCTTCAATAGATAACAAAAATAACAAGGACTTAAACCGCATCATGCACTGGCTTCTGGAAGCAATGGAGTATCACTCTAAGTGAAGACATTGCTTTGTTTTTGAAATTCTATGGGTTTGAGTCTTATGGTAGTAAAACTGTATGTGTCTTCTTAACTTTTGGGCTACTTAAAAGCAATATACAGAGACTAATTTAATTCATGAGAACCTACATAATTAAAAATAATTATAGTGGGGGCGCCTGGGTGGCTCAGTGGGTTAAAGACTCTGCTTTTGGCTTGGGTCATGGTCCCACGGTGCTGGGATCAAGCCCCTTGACGGCCTCTCTGCTCAGCAGGGAGCCTGCTTCCCTCTCTCTCTGCCTGTCTCTCTGCCTGCTTGTGATCTCTGTCTGTCAAACAAATAAAATCTTTAAAAAAATAATTATAGTGGAGAATGGCCAATTGTTACTGATAAAGAAGATCAAACTTTGATAAGGCATCAGAGAGAAATGATTCTTACTGAAACAATGGAAAAGGAAGTGAAAGAAGTTTATTTTCTCTGATTTTAAAGATTTGTTTCTTTATCTTAGAGAGAAAAGGGGGAGGAGTGAAGCTCAATCAGACTTGCTGCTGAGCTTGGAATCCAACGCAAGACAGAAAGGCAAGGCTCAAACCTGTGATTCTGAGATCATGACCTGCGCCAAACCGAAGGCTGGACACTAACTGATTAAGCCACACAGGTGCCTCTGTTTTCTTTAGATTTTAATGCATACAAGCAAGAACATATGACTTTGTGCATTAAAATTTAAGGATTTTGGAATTTGATTTCTCTGAACTTTAATCATCAAGTCAAAGTCATTTAATTTTTTTTTCTTTTACTTTAAATCCTCCCTGGGAATTTGATAATGGGAATAGTTTATATTTATAGCTGAGCTATTCCTACTATGGTGGATTGATGTATCTTTTTATTGTTTTCTGTCAAACTGACTGGCTTGGACATGTGACTTGTCCACAGGATATTTGCAAACGTGACATAATCAGAGGCTAAAAAAGTGTTTGCACAATGGGGCTGGCTCACTCATGTGCCCTTTCTCTCTCTCTCTACCCCCCAACCTTCTGCTTTTGTAACTTAGATCACTGAGTGATAGAGCTCAACCTAGACCTTTGTAGGCAAACAACTCAGCTGACAGTCAGCATCAACAGCCACACAATTAAATTATGTTGAAAGATGAATCGCTTATTAGTTGACTCAGAGAAAACAAATCTCTTTCTACTTAGACATAACTCAATTAGCATAATTTCTGGCCTTTCTCTGTACTTTTACTTACTATACTCAGGGAGAGAATAATGACTCACACAATTGAAACACAAGAAAAATATGAAACATATGAGAAATAGGGAGGGCATGTTTGACTCGGTTCCAACCTTCTTCCTCTTCGGAAGTCACCTGACATAGGAATCATAAATTACTCTTTGTTTCTCCCCAGGAAATTTACATCTCATATGGCCAACTTGCTCTGGCCACCTTAAATTTTAGACTAGGTGGTAATTTTGTGCATAATACTAACTTTCCATTAGCAGGGCCCTTTAGCTTTCACACCAGATTATGTCCTCCAATAATGTAGAGACAAAAGACTTTTAAAAAATCAGGGGGATTTATAGATCTCTAAGGTGAGAATGACCTCAAGAACCTGGCATTATTTCGGAGGCAAGATCAGATTGAAAGGGGTTAAACTAAGAGATGAAAATGTTGGGGGGAAATCAGACTTGTTAGTAAGAGACAGAAACATCAGGGACAGGAGCAAAGTGGAGGCCCATAGCAAGACATGTTTTTCTTTTAAATCTTGCTTTGATTACTGACAAAAAGAAGAACAATATTCCCTAGCTTTGTCTCTTAATTCACTATTTGGAATTCACAGAAGTTTCCATTAAAAACAAAACATTAGGGATGCCTGGGTGGCTCAGTTGGTTAAGTATCTGCCTTTGGCTCAGGTCATGATCCAGGGGTCCTGGGATCAAGTCCCACATGTGGCTCCTTGCTCAGTGGGAAGCCTGCTTCTCCCTCTGCCTGTTGCTGCCTCTGCTTGTGCTCTCTTTCTCTCTCACATGCACACAAATACATAAATAAAATCTTTAAATATATATATAGATTTTCTACTATTTTATAAGAGTTTTATAGTTTTATTATTTTTTTTTTGATTTATGGTGATGATTTGTTTTGATACAACACCAAAGACATGGTCCATGAAAGAAATAGTGGATAGGCTGGACTTGCATAAAATTAAAGACTTCTGCTCTGTAAAAGACCACATCAGGTAAATGAGAAGATAAGCCACAGACTGGGAGAGAATATTTGCAAAAGACATTTCTGATAAAGGACTATTATCCAAACTATACAAAGAACTCCTAAAATTCAACAGTAAGAAAATAATCAATCAATTGAAAAATGGGCCAAAAGCCTCAACACTAAGGAAGACATGCAGATGGCAAATAAGCACACGAAAAGATGCTTCATATTGTTTATTGTGAGGGAGAAGGAAATTAAAAGAGAAATGAGATACTACTACATACCTAATAGAATAGGCAGATCTGGAAGATTGACAACACTGAATGCTGGCAATGCACACAAAATGTGTACAACGGGGAATTTTGTTGAGCCTGGTGGGAATGCAATATGGTACAGTCACTTCGGAAGAGAGTTTGACTGTTTCTCACAAACCTAAACATACCTTGCCATATAATCCAGGAATCATGCTTCCCAGTGTAATAAACTGGGGGTACCCTAATGGCTTTTTTTGTGAAAGCAAAAATTCTGTTCAGATTTCTTTAAGTTAGTGAAAACAGATACTAATGTAAGTCTTTCATAAAAATGAAGTGATATAACATGAATATTTGGTAAGTGAGGATATACTTTGCTTTACACAGTTTCAATTTGTGAAGGATTTCATAGAAATGCTCTACTTCCACATAACAGGAGAAACCTGTATTCAGGGCTAAAAAGGAATGAGCTATCAAGTCATGAAAATTCATGGAGGAAACTTAAATACATATTACTGTTTAAAAAAGCCATCTAAAAATCTAAAAAAATGACATACTGTATGATTTCTATGACAATCTGGAAAAAGCAAAACTATGGAGACAGTATAAAGATGATAAATGGTTGCCAAAAGTTGGGGGGTGGATAGAGGGATGAATAGGCAGAACACAAAGAATTTTGTAAGGCCATGAAAATACTCTATATGATACCATAGTGACAGATGCATGTCATCATACAGTTGTCCAAACCAATAGAGTATATAACACCAAGAGTAAACTATAATGTAAACTAAGGACTTTGGGTAATTATGATGAATCATGGTAGGTTAAACAATTGTTACAAATGAAACAAAATAGATGAACAAAGGAACAATTGTAGCAAATGTTCCACTCTGATGGGGACATTGTTAATGAGAGAGGTTATGCTTGTGTGTGCCTTCTGCTCAATTTTACTATTTTGCTGTGAACCTGTAACTGCTCTAAAAAAATTCTAAATTTAAAAAATACATGTATCTACTCTGTCACAAACATTAAGGATAATAAACCCATATTCTCAAATCTTGTCTTGCTACACTCACAATGATCTATTCTCCCATTTCCCTGTGCTATTAGTTCTCTGTCAAAAGATGACCTACCCTGACATTTTTCCTGCATTAGATAATAGAGTCAGTGAAGCTGGAGAATCTCTTTTAATTCAGCTGAGACATAAGAAACAAGTCCCTATCACTTGAAAGATCACCTCAAGCCTATTGTTTTCAAATAAGATAATCAACTTTATTATTTTTATAGGCTGAAATCTGAAACTCTTTAAGAATGCTCCATCCTTAAGAAGAAAAACTGCCTCCTCAAGAGCTCAGGGAAACTATATTATTGTTTACAAAAAATTATTTATGGAAAGCAAGGAAATTACTAAGCAAAAAATTTGTTGAGATCATCAGGAAGTTTTCTGAAATTTTGTAATTTCTGCATTCACCCAAGTAGGCATTCATTATACAAATGTCTACTAAGGATCTACTACAATCTGGTCGTGAAGATGCAAATGAAGGTGAATTCAGTGTAGTCCATGCCACTAGGAAGCTCTCAGTGGTGGTGGGGTGAGACCAATATATTTACATAATTAGCTACAACCCCACTCTTAAAAGGACTGCACTACAAGGAAGAATTAGATATGTGGTTAGCAAGTTATAGGAATCATGCTGTGCTATTAATAAGAAAGCTCTTCTGATTCCTTGAGCTAAGATAGCATGTAAGTTAAGGGGCCACTGGAATTTGGAATGGTCCTGAGATTATCCAGCTAAGGTCATTCCATGCTTGAGTTTTCTAAGGCAGCACCAAGCCTAATATAAGCTTTATTATTTATTACATCCTAACTAATGAGTTGTAATATTTATAATATAATTTTAATAAGAGGAATGACAGCTAATAAATTATTAATCTTTATAAAAGTTACAGTCATTGTACTAACCATTTTACATTTCTTATTTCTCACACTAGTCCTTTGAAATAGTTATTGGCATTATCACAACTTTACAGAAGACAAAATGAGGTTGTGGGAAGTTAAATCACTTGCCAAAAGTTACACAAGTACAAAAGGTGTGGCAAGAATGCATCCCTGGCAGTCAGCTTTCTGAGTCCCCACTTTTCTCTAGGCCCCGTCCTCTCCAGTACTGCACTCCAGCATATGACTCCCCCTTTCATGATCATTACCTTCTTCCACATTCCAGCCATTTCCCACACCTCTCTCTTAATCCCATCCAGGCAGCTGGTGGTCCTGGTAAGAGAAGACAAATACACCTGTGTCCAGTTTCATTTCACCTTTCTTTGAATGATGGGGATAAAGAATCTTTACTTTGCATGTTGTTGTGGGGCTTAAATGAGATAGGAAAAAAGTGGACCTGTAATCGAAAGGACCTCTGTTTCTTGAATACACCTGGATTTCTCTAGTTCTATGTATCGTCTTAAAAAAACACCAAGCTCCCTTCTAGTATAATTAACATGTAGTATTATATTAGTTACACGTATACAATATAAGGACTTGAAATTCTATGCATTTCTCAGTGCTTAGGAAGATAAGTGTACTTCTGATACCCTTTCTTTATTTCCTCCATCCCACCCCACCTTTCCTTTGGCAACCACCAGTTTGTTCACTGTATTTAGGATTCTGGTTTTGTTTGTCTCTTTTTTCTTTTGTTCCTCTGTTTTCTTTCTTAAATTCCACCTATGAATGAAATCATGTGGCATTTGTCTTTCTCTGACTAACTAATTTCACGTAGCATTACACCCTCTAGGTCCATCCATGTTATTGCAAATGGCAATGTTCCATTCTTTTTTATGGCTGAGTACTATTCCACATTATATATACCCACATTTTCTTTATCCATTCATCCCTCGATGGACACTTGGGCTGCTTCCATATTTTAAATACACCTGGACTTCTGGAGTTTTATGTATTTTCTTACTCTATTTTCTGCCAGAAAGATCTTTCAAATTAAATCATATCTCAAAATATCCCCTAAGTGGAAAACAACTTAAGCTATCAAAATCCTAAGCATCCTTCAATTTCCTTCAATTTATGTTTTACTCCCTCTGTGTGTTCATGAGGCATCTCTGCCTTGCCACTGAGGAATAAAGCTCCCTCCTGAATCCACTGGCACCTACTCTGAGCACTTATGGTAGTCTGCCTTGTATGAAATGTATGAGTTCATATATAGCTTTTGTCATGGGTCCTCCTTGCTCTTTCCACAGAGCTTTGCATAGCAATTGGTTTAGAATATATGTTCAATAAAAGCTTACTGAAGTGAGTTGTTTAGCCTTAAACCACTGGAAACTTGATATTCGAGGAAGATACATATAAATTGGGATTTTCTTATCCCCTTCAGAGACTGTAACTGACATAATCAATTGTTAGAAGATAGCTCTTTACTCTGCTGTCTCTCTTACTTTGTGGCCTTTAATAGTACCGAGAAACATTGTCTACATTACATTAGCCATCTTTACTGCTCTCTATAGTCTGTGTAGAGAGAAAAGGGCAAGTCAACAATAAGACCATTTACACAAAATGAGGTCTAACCTTGTCATGACCTACTCACTATTCTGAGAATTCAAGATTCACCCTTCCCTTCACAAAATGTGTTTTACAGCTTATTATTTTCATATGATTAATTTCATTTGCAATATTTGCTAAACAATCCTACTAAATTTTTGCTCTGAAATATATTTGTGTGTGCCTGGGGGGTGTTAATGTGATCATTCCTGAGTATTTGTGCAGAAGACTCATAATATTTAATAGGGCTTTAAGTCTACTTAATATTGTAAAGGTTATGAGACTAGCAATAATATAACAACCTGCTTAAATATCTGTAGAGAAAACAGTCCAACATCTAAGAGAGAGACACAATTGAATAGTCTTTTGAGACAAATTGACAAATAAGGACTTTCATGCTCTGATCTTTATGTTTTCAGCCTTATTTCTCAGTATTTCCTCATATGAACCCCATACTCCAAGTAAACTTCAATCTTGACTGAGAGATTTCCTACTTACAAGCCTTTTGCACATACTGCCTAGAGTAACATTCTGCACCTATCAAAAATTTAACTTCCTATGGCCAAGGTCAAATCCCCTAAAAGTATTATAATTTTGGTCCTTTCCCTCTTAATATGGCTCTCATAATAATATTAGTAAAGTGTTAAGCTCTTTAAACCAATTTTTTTCATTTAATACTTGCATCAAACCTAAAATGAACACACTGATATTCTGTGTATTTACAATGAGAAATTAGGACTAGAAAAGTAAAATAATTTGCATAGCAGCAATGGCCACGGTCACCAAACTGTGGAAAGAACCAAGATGCCCTTCAACGGACAAATGGATAAGGAAGATGTGGTCCATATACACTATGGAGTATTATGCCTCCATCAGAAAGGATGAATACCCAACTTTTGTAGCAACATGGAAGAGATTATGCTGAGTGAAATAAGTCAAGCAGAGAGAGTCAATTATCGTATGGTTTCACTTATTTGTGGAGCATAACAAATAGCATGGAGGACAAGGGGAGATGGAGAGGAGAAGGGAGTTGAGGGAAATTGGAAGGGGAGGTGAATCATGAGAGACTATGGACTCTGAAAAACAATCTGAGGGGTTTGAAGGGGCGGGGGGATGGGAGGTTGGGGGAACCAGGTGGTGGGTATTAGTGGGGCACGGATTGCATGGAGCACTGGGTGTGGTGCAAAAACAATGAATACTGTTATGCTGAAAAGAAATAAAAAATTTAAAAAAAAAGGAAGCTTAGTTATTGCTATACATTTACTGTTTTAAATAAATATTAGCATAATTAGAAATTTCTTTTTTCAAAAAGATTGAAATTCTGAAAATAACCTAAGAGACAGCTTTAGAACATGCTAGCTAAACCTTGTTGTGATAAAACTACTCAAATGGGAAAATACGTATATTTACTATATTATACAAATCTTTAAATAGCATGATAATCTGTAGACCATTTTAATTTGAATAATTATGCAAAATAAGCATTTTCAAATTGGGAATTGATTTTTTACATCATGCATGTTGGCATAAATAATTTGAAGAAAGTTTATATAGGGACATAAGCAATAAAAATATGAAAAGACAGATAAAAAAATGCCAGTTCAAACAGAAAGAAATCAATATCCTAATATACGAAGCATCATGTGAATATCCTCATGTTTTGTGCAAAAAAAAAAAGACAAACTAGCCAGATTTTTACCATAAAAGAGGTAACTTAAACCATTGCTTCAAAACAGATAAAGAATTTACTTGAACTAAACCCTAAAATACATTTGATATGTCATGTAACTGATTTTTGAGAAAAAAAAGTTCTCATCTACAAATTTACAACAAATAAAAAACCTGACTTATATAAAAATATTTAATGACTTCTTATAAGGCTGAAGGACATATTCAAAATAGCTCAGTGAAGGATTTCAACAGAAATATTAATAGAAGGGAAGAAACCAACATGTTGCCAAATATGTGAGCATCTAGGATTTTATCATATGATTTGAATCAAAATAAAGCTTAGAATATGTAGAAAAGAGATTTCTTAGATAATTTTATCTGAACATCATAGTTCATATTTCAACATGGATTAAAAGTTACCCAGCTTATGCACAATCAATCCTTTGATCATCTTGTAAGGGCCTATTCAGCCAGACCAGCCCCACCCAGGTTGAACTGCCATTTTGTTGTAAAACTTAAAATGACTTCCCCCCACCCCCACCACCAAGGGAACTTACTTGAAAACAAGTCCTGGAAACCAGTCCCAGGTAACAAAGTCCAAGAACAAGAGTGGGTCAGGCCAGGTGGAGATATTCAATCAGTGTGGGCGCATACTGTCTCCTAGCTACCAAGGTGATGGGCTAGTTTCCATGGCTACTGTGGGGTGAATTGTAATTCAATTAGCCACCTGTGTGTGGCCAGGCCCAACCACATGGCCTTTGCTCTATAAAAGTTAGTCTGGAAAGCAGGGAGGGGCCGTCCTCTGTGAGGGGTGGCCTCAACGGGTCTGTTTGAAGGTAGGTCTGATTCCTGATGCTTGGCGGGAAATAAAGCTTTGCTTGACCTTCACTTTGTAGCAGTCTCGCTCCTTTAATCACGGACCCATTATTGGGGTACCCAATTTTGGGGGACCCAACAGTCTTATACTCTTATACTCCAAACATCATCTTATATTCAACCATGCAAAAATACTTGAAATTCTCTAAATACATGTCATTTTATGTTTTTATGCTCATTTACATGCTTGATTTTATGGAAGCAATGCCATTCTCCCCTATTATCCTATGGAATATTAATCACCATTTCTTTAAAAAATGTCTCTGCCCTTTAGATAAAAATCAGTTTGTTTCTTCATTCTGTTTCTATATCTTAATGATAATCATTAAAGTAATTGCTTTCATGTTGGTTTCCCTGAAGTGATTTGTAAACTCAAGGGTATGCAATGTATTTTATTCACTTTAAAAGAGTCTTTTACATAGAGAAGATATTCATAAATTCATGTTGAATAAATGACTCAATTTCAGTTCATCAATAATTGAACAAATAACAGAATGCATTATTTAGAAATATTGGACATGTGCTAATCTTTGAAGTAAATGGTGGGAGAAACCAAATAGTTGAGAAAAAATGGGTACAGTGTAGACATTTAATAATAAAACTAAAAAAGACTAACTCATCTCCTTAGTATTCCATTCCATTACCATGTGTCAGACACTCTGTAGGAATTCTCCAGGCCACATCAGAGCATTGTATGGGAATAATCTACCAGATACAGGAAAAATGGTCAATACATCTTACTGGTTAACAAGCCTAATTATCAACTTAATAAAAAAAATCGTTCTTTACTCTTCTTAAAAAGTGAAAAATAATTTGACTATTAGCACTATATTCTGATGTTTGTTAAAGGATGATCTCTATGGAATCTTCATATACTTCCCAAGAAGAGAACACAATTAGGAAGTCCAAGGGCTTTTATGACACAGACTTTTAGAAGCAAGTAGAAACTCCTCTCTCTCTCTCTCTGTTCTTGCCCATGGACACTGTAATAAAGACAAAACAGGAGAAATGAAATGAGGGGATGGGTAGAAAGAAAGGTTTCTTCATGTTACTTGAAGACGCTTAGTTCATGCTTGGTTATTCCCTTTGCAGACCTTTACCTTTAGAAGCACTTTTCCTCAGGGCACTTGGGTGACCCCCAAGGTTAAGTGTCTGCCTCCAGCTAGGTCATGATCATGGACCCTGGGATCCAGCTCCGCATAGGGCTCTTTGCTCCCCAGGAGCCTTCTTCTCCCCCCTCCCTTTGCCTGCCACATCCCTTTCTTGCTCTCTGTTTCTCTTCCTATGTCAAATAAATACATAAAGTCTTTAAAAACAGAAGAGGCATTTTTCCTCTAAGTCAATCTCTGAAGTAGCTATTTTATCTATAGATTGTTATTCTACTTCCCAAGGATCTGCATTTACGTAAACTGGGACAAACCTCTAGTGCATACAGAAATTACTAGGTTTTACCTCTCATCTTCTCTGTGATGTTTCCTGATGATTAGAGATTGTCATTTAACTCCTTTGAGTGTGTCAAATCACCTTTTAGAGCTGAGTGATATTCACACATAGCAGATGCTTTATGAATGTTTTAATATATGGAGAACTTGAGGGAGAAAACTCAGAAATATATTATTTCCTGGATCATTCTGAAGGTCACATTATTTTGAAGGGCATACCTAAAAAGATAACTATTTAGAGTCTGCCTTAAATAAAACAGTTGGATCTGACATTTTAAGATTTACATTTCTAAGATTAATTTTAGAAACAGAAGCTAATAATACAATGAATTATGTTAGTGTCCCTTTTTTGCCAGTACTGCAAGTAATTGTTTAAAATTCAAATTTCTCATTAATTGTTTTGAAAATTTTTAAGGTATGTTGGGGTTAACGTAGAGCAAGTACTCAGCTTGCTAAAATGTAGCAGAGAAACCACTGGGGGCAAAGGAAGTTTTCAGAGAAGGGCATGGACCTTTGGAATGCCGAGGCCTGCCAGACCTCTCTGCCCTTGAAAGGCCCCAGGGAGTTGCCTTACCAAAATTTTCTTAGTGGTAACAGCCACCTTGCCATCTAGGAGATATATGCTTTGTCGCTTAGGCTATGTTTAACAAAATTCAAGGAAAGTGAAGATTAGCATATCATATCCTTCTGGTAAACAGACCCTCCTTCCTGTAAGACCCTTTGTCACACATCACGTGCTTGAGAAACAGTGATTAGGATTTGTAATTATCCTGAAGGAACCAAAGAGCAAAGAGTCTTCCTTTCAGAGTGTTGACTCCCTTGCCTAGTCCTCTCTTTCACAGCAAAGTTTCAATCTTTCATCCCTCAGTACAGGGATTGCAGGCCTTTTCCCAACAAAGGTATAAATATCATAGCCAATAAAGTGCTATCTACACGAGATGTCAAGACAATGCCAGATTCCCAGTGAACATAAAATTTGTGTATGTGTGCATGTTGTTACAACTATTTGTAAATGTGTTTCAAGTGTTTATATAAGAGCATAAATAAATAGAGTGTACAGATAAAGAAGCCAGGAAACAAAGTGATTATCATAATAGAGAAGCCAGTTAGTCCAGACAGATTTTATTTTACATTTTTTATGGACCTTGAGAATGTCATGGTGGAAGGGACTTTCGGCTCTCTTTCCAGGCATTTAATAGTCAAAGGAAATAATGTGGACCCCAAATGGCAAAGGTCATTTGTCACCCAGCTGAAGGTTCAGCTCTGACAAAAATCAATAATTTGTGTGATGATATAAATATTGCCACTACCCTGCCAAATACCTCTCTATATACAAATAATTCAGTGTCCTTTGACATATTTTATTTGTATAATTTCTTTCACTTATTCCCCAAAGAAGATTTTAAAAATAGTTATAGGTACTGACACATAGGAAATGGCAGTGTTACTTGACGTATATTTTTTCACTAATTTTGTAAGTATCCAGGGTGTACCCTAAGCCATCTAATTTGTATAATTTAAAGGTATCTTAATTTATGAATGTATTCTAATCACCAGATGCTTATGAATATAATTAAGGGTATTGAATAGCTCCATTAGTATTAATGTGATTGTGAAAGTGCCTTAAAAAGAGTCCCAATCCCTTTGTCATCTGTGCATGTGATCTGAAAGCCCCGTGATAGACTAAACTTCCCATGTCTCCACACCAGTCTCTAACTTTCCTATCCTATCAAATGTCAGAAGAGATTGTGAAAGCAAGTGTTTTGTCTGTTACCTTGAAGTCAAGCTGTTAACAGCTCTGTGTGCCTCTTCCCTCAGCTGTGTGCTATCCTGAGGCAGTCTGAGAAACAGAAGTAACAAATAAACAGGGAAGAGAGCTATGTACCATCATTAGAATTTTCACATATGTTTCAGTCCTACAGTGACAATGCTTAGAAAAGCAAGACAGTTCCAGAAATAGCAGCAGGCTGTGGAACAGGCATTTATTTCCCCAAAATAAAGGGACTAAAAATTTATAGGAACTTGTTAGATATTTGGGGGAAGACTTTCGAGTCAATAATGAGTGCCTATAACCAAGGATCAAATCTGGAGCTTAAGGATCCCCATGAAATGTTTTACTACAAATAAAAATTCCTGTTGCTGGAATGAATAAGCTGTGTTTATTTATACCTTGGCCATGAACGTTTGAAAGCTGCAGATTCGACAGTGACATATGGTGCCTCCAAAAGGCCTTAAAACCCATTTATTTTTTCCTAACGGAGATGTTCCTTGGCTTTTTCTCACTGTTCATGTTACTAGAGCTGCTGTGATAAGACTATTTTTATAGAATCTCAAAAATTAAAATTTGATAAAATAGTACATTGTTTCGGAGTTCCCATAATATTGTAATCTATCTACTACATCCAGAAATGTGATTTGAATGAAAAAAGTACATGGTTTAATATATACCTGCATCCTTCAATATCAAATCATTTCAAATTCCTGCCTCCTTTGCTGGAGTTTGAAACTTCCACTCACTGCCCTAGTTTCTCTCTGTAAACACATCTCAGGAACAGTCATTTTGAGGTAGCAATTCCACTGAGATCTCAGATTATCAGAGGGTCAAATCTGGACTGCTATTACTGCTATTAATCTTCCTCTCTAGGTGACAGCATTCCTTCTGGCAGTCTCTGAGTCTTACAGATGCATTATAGTTCAATCACCCAAAGGGAGTTTCAACTTTAAAAATATATCTTTTTAGTACAATGGAAGAATGCACTGTAATTTAGGGTGAAGGAGTGCAAGCCATTTCCTATAAGGTCATTTCAAATGGAAGTCACCGTAAAAATATTGTCTTTTTTTTATCTCAAAGAAACATCTTTATTTTTATAGTTATGGTATCACAATATGCCAATTTCATTTATCTGTTTGATAAATTTTAGTATAATTATGAAAAGCAGCATCCTAAAATTACAGAATACATACGACATTGGATAAGGATAGTACTCTACCTCCAAGTGTTTAATAATTTCTTATCTCCCTGTTTTTTGCTGTTTAGTTGCTCACTTTATTTTAAACAGGTTTTATAGAATCCAACCTGTTTGACTGGAAAGAAATATTGAGAGCGTTGTGCTACTAGTGAGGAGAGGTAATATACTTGGAGAGATTAAGCCAAGGGCAGACAGAGAATTCGGTAGAACTTAATTTTTTTCTGAGTGTTGTTGTTTTCTATCTTTGGAAGATATAACATATATGCCTGTGATCAAAATAACTTCCAGACTTTAAACAACAATAAAGCTGTTATGCAGCTAACAAAGGTACCCAAGTATCCTTGTCATTTGATTTTGTCACTATCATGCGATTTCCATAAGTTTTATACCTACATCCTGTCATTTTTAAATAGCTCATCATAGCTCTATGTCATTCTTGAATTTCAAAGAGTAGTGCTTGTTTTTGGATTTTGGCTTCTTGAGCAAATAAATCAATGGTTTTCTTTAATTTGGGGAGAGGCAGAGATATTTAATGGTGGAACACTATGTTAAGAATTATGACGTGTGAGGGGGCACCTGGGTGGCTTAGTGGGTTAAAGCCTCTGCCTTCGGCTCAGGTCATGATCTTAGCGTCCTGGGATGGAGCTCCACATTGAGCTCTCTGCTCTGCAGGGAGCCTGCTTCCTCCTCTCTCTCTCTGCCTGCATGCCACTCTGCCTACTTGTGGTCTCTGTTAAATATATAAATAAAATCTTAAAAAAAAAAAAGAATTATGACGTGTTTCAAACACTGTTCAGCCATTTCTAGCAGTTTCCAAATAAGACACAGTGCACTATGAGAAATAATAACCTGGGAGGAATTTTATTATCACTATTACTATTATTATTCATTATTTTAATTATTGATCAATAAATATGCAGAACCTCATTGTCCTTTGTTGATATTATTTTATTTTTTCAAAAGATTTTATTTATTTATTTGACAGACAGAGATCAAAGTAGGCAGAGAGGCAGGCAGAGAGAGGTGGAAGCAGGCTCCCTGCTGGGCAGAGAGCCCAATGCGGGGCTCAATCCTGGGACCCTGGGATCATGACCTGAGCTGAAGGCAGAGACTTTAACCCACTGAGCCACCCAGGTGCCCTGTTGATATTATTTTAAAAGATTTTATTTAGTTAGTTGAAAGAGAGAGAAATAGCAAAAGAGAGAGAGCATGATCTTGGGGAGAGGGAGAAGCAGAGCTCTGCTCAGCAGGGAGCCCCAATATGGGTCTCAGTCCTGGGAACCTAGGATCATGACCTGAGCTAAACACAGATGCTTAACCAACTAAGCCACCCAGGCCCCTCAAGACTATTTTTAAAATGCAAATAATGGTTCCTTACCAAACTTTTGAAGATTTAAAGTTAGTGAACTTAAAAATCCCTGGAAATTTTGAATACATCTATATTCTTAAAGCCAATATTCTGAAGTTTGCAAGTTGGTGCAGCCTCTTGGAGAACAGTGTGGAGATTCCTCAAGAAATTAAAAATAGAACTTCCCTATGACCCTGCAATTGCACTCCTGGGTATTTGCCCCAAAGATACAGATGTTGTGAAAAGAAAGGCCATCTGTACCCCAATGTTTATAGCAGCAATGGCCATGGGCGCCAAACTATGGAAAGAACCAAGATGCTCTTCAACGGACGAATGGATAAGGAAGATGTGGTCCATATACACTATGGAATATTATGCCTCCATCAGAAAGGATGAATACCCAACTTTTGTGGCAACATGGACGGGACTGGAAGAGATTATGCTGAGTGAAATAAGTCAAGCAGAGAGAGTCAATTATCATATGGTCTCACTTATTTGTGGAGCATAACAAATAGCATGGAGGACAAGGGGTGTTAGAGAGGAGAAGGGAGTTGGGGTAAATTGGAAGGGGAGGTGAATCATGAGAGACTATGGACTCTGAAAAACAATCTGAGCGGTTTGAAGTGGCGGGGGTGTGGGAGGGTGGGGTACCAGGTGGTGGGTATTATAGAGGTCACGGATTGCATGGAGCACTGGGTGTGGTGAAAAATAATGAATACTGTTTTTCTGAAAATAAATAAATCAATTTAATAAAAAAAAAGAATTCCACATAATTTCAATTATTTTTCTGTTACATTTTTTAATGATGTTCACTCACATGTTATTTTCCTTTTAAGAGAAATTTTTACTTTTTTATTTTACTTTGATACATAGTTCATATATTAGAAATTTTTACTATTTTTTAAAATTTTACTTTGATACATATTTAATGTATTAGGCACAACACATGTTATTAGGCACAACACTGATGGAATATTAGATGATTTAGAGGACATAAAGTTGGATATAACATGGTTACTATTCTCAAAAAGATATAATCTATACTTACAAATGAAAGACATCTTAAAGAAGAGCAAGAGGGAAACCTGGGTGGCTCAGATGGCCAAGCATCGACTTGATTTTAGCTTAGGTCATGATCTCAGGTTCCTGAGGTGGAGCCCTGCATTGGGTTCCCAGCTCAGCGGGGAGTCTGCTTGTCTCCCTCTCCCTTTGCCCCTCCCCCAGCTCACACTCTTGCAAATAAATAAATAAATCTTAAAAAAAAATAACAAAGAAGAGTGAAGAATTAAATAAATTATTATACCAGCAGAATACTACAGAAAGGTGTTACTATCATTTGAATAAAACACTGTGACTATAGTGTGGGCTACACTGAGAAAGTTCTGTAGATGGAACATTCCAATAATACTCATAATAGTTAATATTTTACTCAACCCTCTCTATATGCCAGAAATCATGCTAAGCATTTAGCAACTACAATATCTGGATAATAATAATAATAATGATTCTCATTTTGCAAAAGAGGAGACTAAAGACTATGTAATTAGGCTCATTCAACTTATCCCAGATCATACAAATGGTGTGTGGTGGAGGTAAGATTGAAATGAGCAGAGCCTTATTCAAAAACCTGCAAATACAACTGTGTTTAGTGAAAAAGACTTTTCAAGCTAGTCTGTAGAAGGTGTTCACTGAGGGGTTCCTGGGTGTCTCAGTTAGGCATCTGCCTGTGGCAGGGGTCGTGATCTGGGAGTCCTGGGATCTAGTTCCACGTCTGGCTCCCTGCTCTGCAGGCGCCCTGCTTCTTCCTCTCCCACTCCCCCTGCTTGTATTCTCTCTCTCACTGTGTCTCTCTCTGTCAAGTAAATAAATAAATTCATTAAAAAAAAAGTAAGTGTTCACTGAATCTTATGTTAGGAAATTTGAAGTATATGTTGTAGTCAAAGGACTACAATATCATTTGTTTATTATGTGATCAAGTTAAGGTTCAATTTTGGAGATCTGGGATTGTCTCATCAAATACCATCTATTCCAACTCAGATTTGAAAGTAAGAAATGTTCTCAAAGGTAAAAATTTAGAAAATATATATTCAATTAAATACTTTTTCATGATGAATACAGATTTGTTTTGTAATAATGTTTTCCTACAATGTTTTTCACAAATTAAGGTAACATCACTCCCATACTTACCTTTCCCAAATTTTAATCAAAGTAGTAAACTCAGATAATTTTAAAAATCAAATATTACAAATGGGCTCATAAAGAAGCAAAAATTCAATGTCTTATCATATCTACCCACTCTTGCTCTTTGGAGGCAACCAATAAGCTTAGCTGATAATTTTATTCTAAAACTTCTTGGTTTATGAATTTAGGCCTTTTATCTTAATTGTGCACTAAGTGGTAAGGATTTACTTTATTTGTCCTCCCAACCTATCTCTTTAAATCCAGTAGTTACATCACTATTCTAAATTTCTTTTCACTTTAGCATTTAGATAACATGCTTAGAGCATATTTATTTATTTATTTATTTGTCTATTTTTTATTTTTTTTTAACTTCATCATCCATAGAATCCTCATTTGACTCCCCATCCATAGACATCCAACTCCAGTAGCACTCTCAAAGTTCTGCTATACATTTACTTTTACTTTTTTAGAGTGATTAGCATTTACATTCTATTTTGAAACCATAGTTAACTTCCAAAATCTGACTATAGATTGATTTCAAAAATTGGCAACCAAATTACATCATTTATATCTTGTTAATGTAAATATTCCTTACTAAAAATTGAATTGTATGCTAGAATTTTCTTTCTTTTCTTTGGATCCAAACTCATAATTCCTATAGTTTTTAGCTTTTACCACCAAATTTCATAATTTTTTAAAATTTGTTCTGCAATAGTGCCCTTCAACTCATTTGTAAGTTTCCCTAAGCTAGCACTAGGGTGTTCTAAATCATTATGAGTAAAGAAACAGCTTATTCTTTAAAGACTTTCAGATAAACCACCTCTTTTCATTGCCACTTTACCACCTTTATCTGGTTCATTAGTTCTGAGTCCAGAGCCTCACTAACATTCAATAACCAACCTATTCTCTCTCAGTTTTAAGTTCACCTTGGCAGAGTCCATCATTTACCTTTCTCTACTACTTATCAATCAACAGCCTTCCATCTTTATTTTTTAAAGATATTATTTACTTATTTGAGAAAGAGAGAGAGAGCACACACAAGCAAGGGGAGCTGCAGGCAGAGGGAGAGAGAGGAGACTCCCCACTGAGCAGGAAGGGGTTCCATTCGAGGACCTGGAGATCATGACTTGAGCTGAAGGCAGATACTTTAACCAAATGGGCCATCCAGGCAACTCAACAGTCTTCCATCTTTATTTTGTCTACTAAAAGATGTACTGAAATCTCTTGTTTACCATTTATCTTACTATTGTCATTTACTTTCTTAATTATTATTTTTTTTTTAATTTTAAGACAAGTAGAATAATATGTGCACTCAGGTCTCCATAATGAAGCAGAACTAGTGTTAAATTTTTAATTGAAGACATTTCTCTAGCTTCTGCTCTTTTCATCCACAGCTTTCCCACTTTTTGCTTCTTCTATAGTTGAAATATCCTGGGATGATGAATACATAGAATGTTAGGATTAATTCAGATAGTATTGCTATAAAAAGAAGAAAAACAAGAAACGCTTATAGTTCTCCAGTTTTTCTTTTTTGTTGTTGTTGTTTTGTTTTGGTTTTTTGTGTTTTTGTTTTGTTTTGTTTTGTTTTTTTAGTGAGAAACAGTACTCTACTTTCCCTTATCCCTCTTTTTCTCCTTTCTCCACAGCTTATCAGAGATGAGTTTCATGGGTCATAAAGGCTTGAAACTTGTCCCCCCCTTTAAATAAACTTTATTTTTTAGAACAGTTTTAGGTCCACTCCAAAACTGAGCAAAAACTACAGAAAACACCCGTATAACCTCAACCTCAACATATGTATAGTCTTTCCAACTACCAACATTCCTGGCAGAGCAGTACATTTGTCACAATCAATGAACCTACATTGACACATCATAATAACACAAAGTCCATAGTTTACATTACAGTTCACTCTTGATATTATACACTGTATGGTTTGGAAAAATGTATGATGACATGTATCCATCATTATGATATCATGCAGAGTATTTTTACTACCCTAAAATTAATCTGTGCTCTGCCTATTCACCCCTTCACACACCCTCAACTCTAAGCAACCACTGATCTTCTGCTATCTTCACTTTGCCTTTTCCCAAATGTCATATTGTTAAAATCATACCTGATGTGGACTTTTTATTTCTTTTTTTACTTATTTTATTTAAGTTCAATTAGTTAACATAGAGTGTCTCATTAGTTTGAGATGTAGCATTCAGTAATTCATCAGTTGTATATAACACCCTGTGCTCAAATACATCATGTGCTCGTATCAATGCCCATCCTCCCATATCCCCTCCATCAACCCACAATTTATTTCCTACAGTTAAGAATCTCTTATGGTTTGTATCTCTCTCTGATTTCATCTTATTTTATTTTTCCCTCCCTTCCCCTATGATCCTGTTTTGTTTCTTAAATTCCACACATGAGTGAAACCATATGATAATTTTCTTTCTCTGATTGACTTATATCACTCAGAATAATACCCTCCAGTTTCATCCACCTTGATGTAAATAGTAAGATTTTAACCTTTTGATGGCTGAGTAATATTCCATTTTAGATTGTTTTATTCACTTAGAAATATGCATACAAGGTTCTTCCATCACTTTTTATGGATTGATACCTCATATGTTTTTAGTTCTGAATAATACTCCATTATCTAGATATACCAGTTTGTTTACTCATTCCTCTATGAAAGACATCCTGATTTCTTCCAAATGTTGGCAGTTACAAATAAAGGTGTTATCAATAGCTGTGTAAGGGTTTTCAATTTTTGTGATTTTTCTTTACATAAACCAGTCAATATATGAATATTTATTTATGATGGAAAATGTATCTAGACTGAAAATACAAACTAATAATGCTGAAATATATTTGTTTGGAAAACAGGGGTTTGGAAAGTTCTACATATGCAAATATGGATATTTTCAAACTCCAGATATTCTCATGGCCTCCTTCAACCATGAAGTGAAATTTTGACAATTTCCCCAAGGAATATCTGGCAAAAGAGTTCAAAGTGTCATGTATAAGCCCCATTGACACCACTGGAAAATATTCAGAGGAACTGATTTCTTGTGAAAAAGACCAGACTCATTCATCCCAGTTAGATACAGAATTTAAATTTTAAATTTATATTTGAAAACTTGAATGGGAAACTGTGGGCTAGATGAGCTCTTTCAAGGTTTCCTTGTGTATACTCTGTTAGCTATTCAACCATTTGATCAATGCTTCGGCTACAGACCGGCAATTGCATTTAATGTTTTCATCTGTCATCCTTGGTCCATTTCCTTAGGGTTTGAGACCCTTACATATAATCACTTAAGCAAGTAAGGCATTGCAATCCCCAACTGAGTGTCTGAAAAAAATGCGACAACATGGATGGAACTAGAGCGTATCATGCTTAGTGAAATAAGTCAAGCAGAGAAAGACAACTATCATATGATCTCCCTGATATGAGAAAATGATTTGCTCTTATTACGCTGCCATTATATGTAGAATGTGTGCAGCTTTTTATATTTGCTTATATAGGATAGACTTAGAAGGTAATTTACTCCAAAGTGTGCTATGTGTCTAGTATCCTTCAATTCCTGAAAATAATGGCATAGTGTTCTTCCCTTGTCCTGTGGGAATGTTTGTAACTCTAATTGGTTATGTCAGTCTACCTCACTTCCTGTAGGTCTTCTAGTATAATCTGGTCTTGGAAATACTTATTAAGATATCTTAGAGCTTTAATATCCAAGACTCATTGCAGTTATCAGCTTCCTTCCAACAAATGGCTCTATGGTATTTTACCATTGTGAAGTTTTAGTATATAGCCAACTCTTTACATTATGTAAAAATATTTTTTTTTAAATAAAATAACAAAAAATTTGTCCCCATATCTCTTTCAAACATGGAATATCTGGATCTATAATCTTACTTCTTTGTTGACCAATAATTACTGAGTGTTATTCGGAGCTTTATTCATTAACTCTAGGTTCATTGCATGACTCAGCTAAAAGAGCTGTTTTGATATTGTGAAATGAAAAGAGAAAGGTAACCTCAGGCTTCAGTTTCTTTTGATCACACTTAGCCTCTCTGAAAATATTGATTCAGGCTGGGAGACCTTGTGATTATTGAGGTTCCTTTCAGCTCAAGACTAATTTATATTCCAATTGAGACAGTGAATTTCTGGACCAAATCAAAGCATGGTTCCCTGAATGGAATTCTACTCATCTTTAGTACTTTTGAAAAAATCTTCTAAGTCTCTCACAGATGAGTGCACATAATTCTATGATACCGACAGACTGAGTGTTCGTATCTGCTCAAAGAAATATGAAAAGTTCCCTAAACAGCATATTTCGACCCAAGAACAAGCAAAGACTTAAACTGATACATCTTGTAAGGCTAAATGACACATTTTATAAGCATATACAGGATTTTTAAGAGTGAGTGTGTTGGATCTCTTTTTGTTCTAGTGTTATCCTCTTCCTATTCTACAACAAAAGTGATTTCTCCTTTAAGATTATTTGGTGTAAAACACATGTGCATGGGAGTGACTATCATCTGGAGAGGCAATTTTTACCTTCCGTGTTTTTATTTCATTTCATCTTTCCTGGTTTTAGAGTGTGTTGCAAGTGTTTTATAACTAATGGTAAAGACCATATTTTAAAAATAATTTTAAAGGTTCGAATTATTCCAATAATAATTTCATTCTCCCAATCTGCTTTACTTGAGTGAAAGACAGAGAAGCAAAATACAAATAACTTTACACAATCTATAGAACTGATTGGAACTGAGTATATCCTACAACCTACGATGTAGCCAGCAGTGTGTGACTACAATCCATGCACTTTATCTGTATTTTATTTTCCTTCAAAACCCTGTGTTTATTCTCAAGCTGTGGGAATGCTTGTGGGAATATACTTCCCATGTGCATATCAACTATTATATTTTCTCTTCGTCTCTCTTCAATTCAGAATATCACTTCCTTGTGCTTTCTCAGGACACTCATTCTATTACCGCTTTACCCTCTCAAATGGATCCTTCTCACAGGTATTGAAATACGATCATAATAATAAATATTAATAAAATAATCTTTCTTAAAAGAAGAAACAGTCCCAGCAACAGCAGCAAAAAGATCTCGCCTTGAATCCATATCTTCTCTCTCCTTCTCTTCATTCAAATCCATTTTTGAAAGACCTTAATTTATACTGCACTGGTCATTTCCTCACCTCCTACTGTTTACTGTTGAAACCATTCCAGCCTGGCTTCCATTGCCTTTTTTTTTTTTTTTTTTAAGCATCTTTCCCACCAAGGACCTCCAAACCATCAAGCAAAATGAACACTGTTCAGGACATATATAATGTGAAATTTGGTACAATTTCCTATTCCTTCATTCTAGAAACTCCCTTCCACAACCTAGCACACTCCTGAATTAGATTACCCCTTTCACTTTTTTTGGTTATCTGCTCAACCTGTCCATTAAATATTTGGAATTCTTCAAGGTTTATTCATGGAGTATTTTTCCTTCCGATACTAAACATTTCACCAGGGAAATTTTATTTGGCTATTGCATATTGCAGACGACTTTCCAATTGATGTCTCCATCCTAGACTTTTTATATACTTGTCATCTCCACTTGGATATCTCCAAAACCAAAATTATACTCTTGCCTCCATTCTATATCTACCTGGTATATCCTATCCTTCCTTACCTCTGCGGAAGACCCCAACATCAGTCATGTAAACTGTGTTTCTTGACATCTGATTTTCCTCAACTATTACACTCTATTCCCATTTTATTATTAACTACTGTTTTTTATACCTCGTAAGTCTCTTAAATCTATCTTTCATTTTCTACCTATAAAGTCACTGTTCTAGCCTAAGTAAGCCACTCAAATCTCTGCACAAAACTTCCAACTGGTTTCTCTGCTATCACTCTGGTCCTCATCCATCAAATTCTTCCCACAATGGACAGTGTTAATTTTGAATCATAAATTTTATCACCTTACTCATATTCTTAAAAGGAATTCAGTACTTTTCTATTGTGTTCAGGATAAAGGACACATCTTAATGTGATGCATGGTATGACCCTTGCCTACTTGTCAGCTTCAGTCTGTATCTTTTTGCCCCTTCTACCAGTCACTGCACAAGCAGCACAAGCACATTTCTCTTTCAAGAATGAAAATTCATAGGATCCTCTTTGTTTTCCTGTGTAGACTATGCAATCAACTCTCAGTTTATTGTGATGATAAGCACTTTGCTTTTTGTTTTATTATTATTGTTATCTTATTTTTTCAGTGTTCCAAGATTCATTGTTTATGTACCACACCCAGTGTTCCAAGCAATACATGTCCTCCTTAATACACACTACCAGGCTCATCCATGCCCTTTCCCCCCTCCCCTCCATTATGTTTCTCATAATCCACAATCTCTCATGCTTCATCTCCCCCATGCATTTACCCTACTTCACTTTTCCTTTCCTTCTAATGTCCTCCATGTTATTCCTTATGCTCCACAAGTAAGTAAAACCATATGATATTTGACTCTCTCTGCTTGACTTACTTCACTCAACATAATCTCCTCCAGTCCCATTCTTATTGATACAAAAATTGGGGGTTCATCCTTTCTGATGGGAGGCATAATATTCCATTGTATATATGGACCATATCATCTTTATCCATTCATCTGTTGAAGGGCATCTTGGCTCTTTCCACAGTTTGGCAATTGTGGCCATTGTTGCTATGGACACTGAAGTACAGATGGGTCTTCTTTTCACAACGTCTGTATCTTTGGAGTAAATAACCAGTAACAGCACTGTGTTTTGTAGAAATGGAAGAATTACTTTTGTATTCTGTTGAGATTAATCATCTGGTCCTGTAAATATTTATACAGTATTCTATATAGTTAGTTGGCATTTTGCCTTTGTGCATTACTTTTAACCCATTCATTTTATAGACATTTATTAAGCATTGATTAATCGGAAATTTTTTGAGGTTATGACACCAGGGGGAGGAAGTCAGGTGTCAGGGCAAGGCTCAGAAATTGATCCTGCTAATGAGGTGGTGGTGGAGAAGAGTCATAATGTGTCACCAAACGTTCTCATGTGTCCGTGTATTGCATGATCCAACCATTCATGTTTCAATCACATACTATACAGAAATACCCTCATATTGCCTCCCCTACTATGTATTCATCATGATTCACCCTTGCAAATTAACATAATATCTTTAAACATTTTGAAAAGTGTAACTTTTGGAGAATATGACTGAAGAAGCATTTGCTTCTTCCATACTAGTCCCATGGCAATCTTAGAGCCAACTTAAAGCATAAATAAAATAAAACATCAGCTCTAAAGTATTCATCATCTACAACAAAATCATTTTAAGATGACTATAAAATTAATTACACTTAAAATATACTTTTAAATGTTCTGCTCTTTTATTAATTTAGTGACACCATCACATCCCAACCCCTTATTATATCTCAATAGCATTTATCTCTGATCCATTCTCTTGGCTAATAGCCTCTCTCTCCCTCAAAATATTCTGCATACTGATGCTCTCACCCCTACCTCACTCTTTTTCTAATAAAAAAAAGAATAATTTTTTTCATTATTCCTTTAATGTATGGAGTCTTTTCACAAACTGGTATCTCTAAATACAGTATTCCATCTGTACAAATATGTTTTTTCTCCCCTACCTTCTTATTGTCAAATTTCTACCCACTCTTCAAGATTAAGCACAACTGTCACCACGTGGGATGCCTTCCCTGTATCCCCCAAGAAGAGTTAGCAATTTCTTTGTGAATTTTCACAGAGCATACTACTATTTATTGGGCATAGCAGTATTGTTCAGTTTTTAGTGCTTTTTCACTAGGCTGTAAACTCTTCATGTACAAAAAAGTGTACCTTATTCATCATCATACATAAAACACATTGTCTTACATACAGTAAGTATTCTCTACATATACATTAACTAAATTCAAGACAATGTATAATAAAATATGACATATTAAAAATCATACCTAACTTTCCCACAGGAGGGAATGATTTTCTTTTTTTTTTAAATATTTTTATTTATTTATTTTTTTGAGAGACAGTGAGAGAGAGCATGAGAGGCGAGAAGGTCAGAGGGAGAAGCAGACTCCCCATGGAGCTGGGAGCCTGATGTGGGACTCGATCCCGGGACTCTGGAACCATGACCTGAGCCAAAGGCAGTTGCTTAACCAACTGAGCCACCCAGGTGCCGGGAATGATTTTCTTAAACAGAAAATTAAGTAACAACAGAAAAGTCAGAATAAAAAGTGCAAAGTATCCATCTGCAGAGAGCTAGTACCCTTGTTCATTAATTGTAAACTACTGAAAAGGAAGGATTGCATACAGACACTCCTTAGGAAAATGTGGCTGTTTGGAGAGATTTCTGCCAAAATGCCTTGGCTGGTTTTTCCTTCTGGGAAAATGAAATATAAATTTCTTCATCTGACCATTTTCAGACACTCATTTGAGCCCTAAATAACACAACTAATGAGTACCTTAATTTTTCTGCCTGTTTTCACTGGAAAATTCAGTTTACTTTTTAAAGATGAACAACCAGTTTAATTTGACAGTGTTAGATCTTTAAACTGTGGAAGAACAGGAGATCCAGCAGCAAATATGACATAACATACTGTGAGTAGAACTATACCCATGCTGGAATAAGTACATTTAATAAAAAGGTAATATAAATGCATAAAATGGTATATCATTATATACGTTGGTTTTATATTATGGGTTCCCTTTATGGATGAGAAAAGGGGGTAAAAGTGGCTTGTTGACTTCACGGATACTCACTCAGGGTTAGAAATCAATTTTCTCAAGTCTTAGTCCACCTCTTCTCCTCTAAATGTTTATTGTTATCCCTCAAACCATGGAACACTGATATTATGGGGATGAAATACCATTTCTAACTGATTTTTTTAATATAGAAATAAATAAATTACAAATACCATACTTCTTATAAGTTAAACGTTTTAATTTCTCATAAACCAGGAGTTTTGATTTGTAGCTATAAATCATTTTTAAAAAGGAGATGCAGTTTAATAAGAACATTGAAGAAATAGCCCCCCAATTTTCCCAATAAAGTATATAGCCTTTTTTAACACCATACATAAAAACTGTTCTTGATCATAACTATCCCCATTAACTTAACCTCAATACAACATATAAAGGAGCATTTTTTCACTAATTGTATTTCTGAGGACCATTCAATTGAGAGGAATGAGTAGCTTAACTGCTTGATTGAGGAGTACTTGTTTGAGGCATTATATATGCCTTGGTTCCAATGCAAAGTTTAGTATTATTTCTGGGAAAAATCAGAATAACAATTCTGAACTTGGGGACAAATATGAAGACAGCACAGATATGAACTGCTTATTCTTTAATTTCACTGCCTTTGATGTTTATACTTGGAAAATTAAATCGCCTCTCTTTTCATCCTCCTTTGGTTGTGTGGTAGGACACTATTATTACAATAACACCCTTTGTCAGCAAAATCATCTGAAAAGCATATATTTTTATTTTACTTAGTTTTTATTGCTAGCATGGTGTGAGCAATCATGAGTGTCAATTATTTATGTAAATTTGTGTCAAGTCCTAAAGAGATGTATTCACCTTTGGACTTGTCCGTATTTAGAATGTTCCAAAGTTACACAAATTTTTGAGCCTGTTCTCTGCTCAAGACAAAGTGGACTGCATCACCAGGAAGATGTACTGTCTCACTTCCATTCAAATTGACTCCACATATTCTCAGCGGATGGAGGAGAATCTTACTTTGATGATTTCTATCTTCTTATAAATCAAATGTTCTTCATTGCTGCCAGTCGCTATGAATATTCTCTTTTCTCTATGATAGAATAGTAACATTAAATGTTTTCCTCAAGGTTATATGGGAATGATTCTTGTTTATTCAAGCTAAACTCTGTCCTGTTATCACCAAGAAGTGCAAACTAGCTAAATACATGCAGGTATTATAATGGCCCCCTCACTGATTTGCCTTATCTCCAGTTTCTTTGCCAATTTATGCATCCTAGGTTTCTTAAAATACTACTTTGCACACATTAATAAATTGCCATGTAAAACTTTATGTGCTGCTCAGTAAATATAAAATCAAGCCCAAAATTATAAGCTTGCTCTGCAGGCTCCCCCCAGTTTGATGGTCTCTTGTATATTACACTACTCTTACCTAAATTTCTCAAAGACAGAAATAGCAAATTTAAAACCTGGTCGTTATTATTCATGCAGATGCTTCACTTGAGATTGGATTATAGATACCAATGCTCTCCACTTACCATTTGTATAGAAGTAAAACCAATATCCTTCCTCATAAAGATAATGCCTTATGGATTAGACATGATGCTCATTCTGAAGTAATTTAAGACTAGAATCTTCTAACCCAGGAATTTAGATTTAACTATTCTTTGGAATCAACTGAATAATGACCAAATGGTCAAGGAAATGGTCTAGTTTTGTATATTTGCAATGTGCATTTTAAACGAGTTTAATGTTATGTAATATAATGCTTTGTTTATTGTATAATGGCAGGGAGCACCATTCATAGTTATTCAATGAATACAGCCTCTTTTCAAGTGGTTTGATGAATTGTCTACACAACTCTGTGTGGAGATTTCTAAATTGTATTGCTACTGTATGCAATGCCTAATATAAAACCATCAAGTTCATTCTGTTGATCATTTAACAATTTCAGTATCCTTATTGAAATTTATGTTTTCTAGTTTTATTAATTACCAAGAAGGTGTGTTAAAACTCTCCACTAGGGGTGCCTGGGTGGCTCAGTGGGTTAAAGCCTCTGCCTTCGGCTCAGGTCATGATCCCAGGGTCCTGGGATCGAGCCCCACGTTGGGCTCTCTGCTCATCAGGGAGCCTGTTTCCTCCTCTCTCTCTGCATGCCTCTCTGCCTACTTGTGATCTCTGTCTGTCAAATAAATAAATAAATAAATAAATAAATAAATAACTCTCCACTATGCTCCATTTCGTTTTGTAATATCATCAATTTTGGCTTATTTATTTTGAGGTCATGTTATTAACAGCTTACAGATTTAAACTTGTTATAATTCTCTGGTGAAAGAAGTGTTCATCATTATGAAGTGCTTCTTTTCACGTTTAAACAATACCTTTTTTCTTGAAATCCATTTCATTCCATTTTTAACATAGCCTATCAATTTTCTCAGTTGTTACTTATATGGGAAGAGTTTTCCATGTTTTTCTTTCAGTATTTCAGTGGCCATATATTATATGTCATATTTATAAACAGAATTTAAAGTTTAAATTTGTTCTCTGTCCAATCTAACAATTTCTTAATTACACATAAAATACTTCTTTTTCTAATTATTTTAATGACAGATGTTTGGGTTTATATCTTTTATTTTATCCTATCTTTTATATAATGTTTTTCATTTCCTTTCTTGCCTTTTTGTCTTTCTTATGTTTTCTGGATTGATCATCTTATCATTATTCTCCAATTGTTTCCTATACTGGTTTACAACTTAATGCATTTACTATTATTTAATGGTACCTAGAAATTATGTAAAATGTATAATTCACTTTACATAAAGTTAACTTTCTCCACAATATGAGGAATTAGGACATTTTTATTTTATTTGCCCTTATTGCTGACTATTGTAAATTTTAATTCTGTAATTTTTAAAGCCTAAAACAACATTATTTCATTTAGTCAACACACATTTATTTTTATGCACATATTTACCATTTATTTGAATTTCACTTCTTACATTTCAGATCAAATGTTTAAGTGTGAATATTACTTTATAATCGTGTATACAATTGGTTACGATTCTTGAATATGTGGGCTAGATTCTTTCATCAATTCATGAATACTCTTAGCCATTCTTCCCTGACTTTAGACAATCTCTATCTTATTTCTTCCCAAAACTCTAATAAAAATATTTTAGAACATCTCACTCCTAACCTCTCACATCTTTCATTTTATTGCTTTCTGTTTTAACCCAATTCACTAATATTTTCTTTAGCTGTTATTATGTTTAATGTTATTATGTTTAGCTGTGTTTAATCTCCTTTTTACTTCCTTCTGTTGAAATTTATTTGGGGTTTTTGAATGTTTGTTATTTCTGGAAATTTTAGAGGCTTGGTAATTTTTAAATAATTTTCTATAATTTTCATTGCTTCTCTATTTGTAAACTTAGTGAACATAGTAAGGTCATTATCTGGGCCTAAAGATGTGAAGCATTTTTGTGGCTATTTCTCCTGGACTTATTTATGGTATACGTTTTCCCTGTGTGATAAGTTATATTTTACTGAGTTGCTTATTTTGCTTTAAATTATTTATGGGACTATTTGGAAACCTAATAAGCTTCAGAGATGGATTAAGTTTTCTTCTTCAAGTGGTCCAGAACCACTAGAAGCCCCTCCATTACCTTCAACAGTTTGATTTTTTTTTTTTTCATTTGATCATCCAAGTAATGTGAATTTGAGTTGCAATTCATCTTGATGGTTGATGTGTTGGTACAATATCTCACAGATAAGAATATAGATTTTGTTTTTTCCCTCTTGCTCCACTACTTGCAAAGATAATTTCCCTTGCATTCTGTTATGACTGGGCTAGGAAGGGTGATGGCTGACTGGTGTTATAGGGATTGGATTCCCAGCTTTATTTAACAGTGTACTTGGGGGCTTTCCGCATTGTGGGTAGCCTCCCAAAGCATTAAGGTTACACTCTCCAGCAAAAGTTTATTGAGTACTTTGTCTAACTTTACATCTTCACTTACATTTGTCCCTAATAATTCATATATTAACTTGGAGCATCTTCCCATTTGGAAAGTCTGTAATTCTGTAAGTAACCATGAACTTTACCATAAACTTTGCTCTTCAGAGGTACAGAAACTTGCACTTTAAGGTTTGAAGGGAACTTCACAGTTTTTTTAGTAGAATGATGCTTTTACATGTATACATTTATTTTGTGTTCCAGGCATGCATGTTTTAGTTTTCCACAAGTGTCATAAAGCACCTCAAAGTAAGATGGATTTTCGTTTTCATTTCTGTTTTCATCAATAGGGCACTTGGTGCCTAGCATGTACATATTTTGTTTTATTTAAATTTGAGAGTTTGATCTTCCAAAAGATGCACTTCCTTTCCTTGAGAATGTGAAAGCATCAGAATAAATTTCAAAAGACCCAAATATGTCACAATTAGCTTTTAAGAAGTTTGCTTTAATTAACAAAAATGCAAAAGTAATTGACATTTACTTTAATCAAAGAAAATGGTCCTTATTTAAAGTTGGTTCTGTATTTTTCTCTAATACTTGGAAATAATTCATCCAGATACTTCTAAATTCCCATCTTTTGGGTACAGTCTATGCTTGTATGTATGTACCCCTGCCCTATATACCCCCCACACACACTGTAATATAACTCAAAACACAAACATACTTTGTTGCTTAAAATTATGAAAAGAATCCTATCTGGGTCAAACTTATTATTTTCAGATAAAATGAAAATTTCTTGAATATGAAAATGTAAATGAGAGACAGCAGAGGTAAGCAGACAGGAGTTTAGAGACTTAAAATTCTAATGCCAGTTACTTGTGTCCCGTAAGATAAATGACTAATCTGCCTCAATAAGCAGGGAATTGGAGTACCATAGGGTGTTTTAGGAATAATGAATAAAAATTAGATGGTAATTTATGTTTGCTAAGTATTATATAAATGCTGAAATATACAAATCACCTGAAGACAATACCTAAGGTACATTTATGATATGCCGTGGGTTTTTTTTTTTGCCAATTTATGATTTTTGCCTTCTAGCCAAATAAGATGTGATAAAAGCTTCACCAAATACATGGCCTACTTGAGAAGAGTCTTGCAATAGAGAACATCTGTGGAAATTACCAGTTTGAATTGTATTGGCTGTCAGAAGTTAGAAGAAAAATCTGACCTTTGAAGAATATTTAGAAGGGTGATCCATGGAGTTCAGTAAAGATCAGTACCAAACTTCATTGCAGTTCCTTTTCTCCCTAATGACAACTTATTTCTAATGTAAGAGTAAGATATAATGTCCAGACTCCCAATTATTACACCAATCTAAATTCTCAATATATGCTTTAAATCTTCTTTTGCCTTACTGTAGAGATTTTTAATATACCATGAATATTATTGGTCCTTAATGCTTTATAACAGTCAGAGGATGAATCACTGTGGCTTACAACTTGACAACTGAAAACTACTAGTTAGTTTAGTTTCTATTTAGTGAAAAGTAAAAGAAAAGAAAAGTTAAACCCACTTAAAAAAAACTTTGATTAGATTTAAATTAATTTACATGTTCTGTCTCTTTTTAATCAAATGTTTTATTTTCTGGGCCCAAAAGGCAATAATAAAACAAATCTTAAAATCCTATAGCCACAATAGCTAGCTGGTCTTCAGACAATAGATTAACGATGACAATATGCATGAAGTAATTTCCTGAATAAAAATTTAGAACTTAGAATTTGTGTGTATGTGTGCATGATTATTTTTCAAACTTCTTTTGTTTTCTTTTCTTTTAAAAATACTTAATCCAAAAATTTAATCCAATATTCCAAAGAACTTGGGTTAGTTAAATATCTAACTTCACTTCCCACTTGGAATCAACAAATTGGATATGATCTTGTAGAAATCCTGGGAGAGATACCCAGATTTATACTTAAAGAGCTCCAAGTATAATAGAGAATGCATGTGAATAATGACTATACTCCCATCTAAATGTAATGAAGGCCATGAAAAAGGCTCTGCAAATGTTTTGAGAGTTCAGAGATAATGTCTTACTTTTAGGGGTACTTTAAACTTTCAGACATTTAAGAAGAGAAGATAAAATGAAGAGTATTTTGCAGGTACACTAAGTAATGAAAAATCTGCAGAGCTGGAAAAATGTGATTTTTATGGGCAACACAAGTTCTTGGGTTTTGCAAAGAGAGTACTGTCTCAAAATATGGGTAGGAAAATTAGGCCAGATGGGGGAATTTCTCCGTGATGTTCTGATAAGTTGAGAAATGTCCTTTCTATTCTGTACTTAAAATGCTGGTTCTCAGTTTTTTTAAAGAATTAAAACCCGTGGACTCTGAATCGTTAAAAGGTAATGAGGAAATCATAACAGATTATTCCCTTTTCCCCAAAAAAGATAGGCTTGATAAAGAATACAGTTCATTTTTTTAAAGATTTTTTAAAGATTTTTAAGATTTTTTTTGTTTCTTTTTTTTATTTTTAATTTTTTTAAATTTATTTTCAGCATAAGAGTATTCATTGCTTTTGCTTTTGTACCACACCAGTGCTCCATGCAATCCATGCCCTCTATAATACCCACCACCTGGTACCCCGACCCCCACCCCTCCGGCCCCTTTAAAACCCTCAGATTGTTTTTCAGAGTCCATAGTCTCTCATGGTTCACCTCCCCTTCCAATTTCCCCCAACTCCCTTCTCCTCTCTATCTCCCCATGTCCTCCATGCTATTTGCTATTTGACAATTACCTACCTGTGAACATTCCAGTAGCTCCACAAATAAGTGAAACCATATGATAATTGACTCTCTCTGCTTGACTTATTTCACTCAGCATAAGATTTTTTTAAGATTTATCCATTTCTTTGAGAGAGAGATCATGTGTGACCAGGGGGGAGAGGGAGAGAGAGAGAGAAAGAGAATCTCAAGCAGACTCCCTGCTGAGCAGGGAGCCTGATGGGGGACTCCGTCTAACAACACTGAGATCATGACATGAGCCAAAATCAAGAGTTGATCACTTAACTGACTGAATGACCCAGTACCCAGGCATCCAGGTGCAATGATATAGTTCATTATCTTTAATAAGTATGTTTGAAAGATTTTCTCTAGTGAAAAGAGGGCAAAGATTATATTAATATCAATCAAAGCATTAAATACAAATGGCTGGTATTGTAGAGATCAATAATCTGCCATGAGAAGACCATTGGGAAGTGGAGTCCATGAACTTCTGCTACAAGGTTAAGGTTAGACTGTAGCATCAAAGAGGGGAAAGGGACATGCACATTATCCTGTCCTGGCACATGACGATATAAAAGCTGGCCTGCTACTGGTTTGCAACAAACAACCTTGACATAGCCGGAGGAATCAGTGTCTATTATTTCCTCCATGTGAAAGGATAGCATTACATAGAGTTGGTCTGTATTGCAAAGCATAAGGAGCTACTGGAATGTTCACAGGTAGGTAATTGTCAACAACAAACTTCATGCTGTTATTGTGAGTATAGTCGAATGAATGTTGGACTTGGAATGAAAAAAAAAAAAAAGTTGAATGACAGCCTCAGCTCAAGTTTGAAAGATCTATCACTAGCTGTGTGACCAAAAGCAAGCCCTGCGAACCTTCTGGACTTCAGTTTCCTCATCTTTAAAGTAGAAATAGTAGGGGCGCCTGGGTGGCTCAGTGGGTTAAGCCTCTGCCTTCGGCTTAGGTCATGATCCCAAGATCCTAGGATTGAGCCCTACATCGGGCTCTCTGCTCAGCAGGGAGCCTGCTTCCCCTCTCTCTCTGCTCTACCTCTCTGTCTGCTTGTGATCTCTCTCTCTCTCTCTCTCTCTCTGTCAAATAAATAAATAAATAAATAAAATCTTAAAAAAAAAAGTAGAAATAGTATTTCCTGCCTTATATATCTCTAGGATATTGTGAAAGTCAAAGAAGATAACTGGTGTGGAATGGTTTGAAAATTTTCAGCTGCAGAATGAATAATTACATTGTAGCTAATTCAATGCAGTCTTCAGTGTAAATTTGAAAGCTTTTTTTTTTTTTTTTAAAGATTTACCTATTTATTTTTAGAGAGATTGAGAGAGAGAGAGAACATTAGCAGGGATGGTGAGGTTGGGGAAGAAGGGGAGAGAGTGAGAGGGAGTCTTAAGCAAACTTTGTTTTGAGCATGGGGCCTCACAATGTGTTGATCCCAGGAGCCTTGTAAATTTGAAGGCCTTTTTAAAAAAGACCTGACTTTGGGGACTGGGGGGCCCAATGTGTGTCTGCCTCTTGATTTCAGTTTAGGTCATGATCTTGGAGTCCGTGAGGTTGAGCCCAGCACCAGGTTCACACTGGGCATGGAACCTGCTTAAGGTTCTCTCTCCACCTCTCCTTCTGCCCCAACCTCCCTCCCCCACCCCCGTTCCCACGTGTGCCTGCTCTCTCTCTCTCATACAAACAAACAAAATCAAAAACAAACATGAGCAAACAAACTGACTTATGGAATTGTAATGTGGGCGGGTTTCTTAAATTATTGTGTTTAGTTTTTTTCAACTATCAAATAGAATATATTATCTACCTTAAGGGTTATTATGAAAATTATATGGATTAGAAATTGCTAAGTGCTTAAAATGGTACTAGGTACCTAATAAACTCCATTTAAATTTCTGTTAAATACATACACTCTTTCATTCACTCATCCATTCATTCACTTATTCATTCATACATAATCTCAGTGTGCTTCCAGCAGGGTGCAGAAGAGGGAACATTTAGTTATAACTGAGGTGTCTATAGAATAAAACTGACAGAAAACACAGAATCTGCCTCTGTTCTATGCTTCATATTCAGCTTAATTCTCCCTCTTTATATTTTAGAGTCCTATTTCTTTCATTTGTTCTTCTCATTTACTACTTTTCTAGGCTTCTGTGCTTCCTCTTTTCCATCTTGCAGAGGTGACCCCATTGAGACCAATGGCTATCAAAAGGTATTATAACTCCAGGTGAGGGGGGCATCGAATTGGTCTTTAAAAACCAAAGTGATTTAATTAACTTTTCATTTGATAAGTTTCACTGTATATTTCTTCCAGATACAACAACCAGTATTCACCCAAGTAAAAATTCCCTGAGCTGCTATATGATGCTGTTCTCATTCATACTAAAATGAAAGTAAAGACAGTCATCTTTCTGGCTGGTTCCTACAAAATTAAAGCTTTCACAAAATTCCCATCACATCACCATCTGAATACAGGGCAGTGTTCTGAAAACTGCACAAATTTCTTTGCAAGATTATAAAGAATATCTTTTTTTTTTTCTCATGTCTGCCACGACTGGCTAGTATATGTCTTTAATTGATCTAATCACCAAAAAATAGGATGAAATGCATGTGTCTTCTGATATTTTAGCACTGAAAGAATAGCCTCATGTGTCCCTCTTCCTTACCCTGCCCTTGGTAGCAGAAGTATATGTGCTAAAATCAATACTTGAAACTGCAGGCTGATCCTCAATTAGAATGCTTTTCATTTTAAATTTGGTAAATATGTGAAAAGTGGAGAAAATGCAAAGAAATTTCTGTTCTAAAATCTCCCATTTTTAAGCATCAACAAAGCAGTAAATTTTAAATTAGTTTTCTGGGAAAATTCTCTTTACGCTTTTACAACAAATATTGTGCAAGGACTTTGGAAAACTTCCAGCCCATCTGTTTCTACTCAGTTGTTACCGACCATGATGTTCTATCAAATTTATCACAAGTCTGACTGTCTGTCTGAAAAGAACACGTTGATCTAAATACCAGATAATATAGAAAGGAATGACTTCAATTGTTTTTATAGTTAATTAAAAATGATTTAATGTCTCATTTATGGATATAAGCAAGGTGTTTATTTGTCTTTGTTTGTTAGGATTTTTTATTAGATAATAGAATACCTGTACTCTGGAGACAGAATATAAAGATGTATTTTGGTGTATTCGTTGAGAAATATTGATTTTTTCAGCCTAATATTTGGCTCGTATTCTTGGTGAGAAACAACAGTTTCTATAACAACTAGTACTGAACGCCATCCCAAGATTTAATAAAAAATTCAAAATGAACATATTAAAGCAACATTTTTTGTAATATTTCTCTAATTAATCTGGGTCTCCCTCTCTCTATTCAGACTACCCTTTTTCTGGTTTAAGCTTCAGTTCTGCTCATGCCAGTAATTGAGACCAGCTCCCAAATAGACTCTATCTCCATATGCCCCTCCTCTTCAGCCCACACAACATACTCCTGCCGGGATAATCATCCTAAAACATAGCCTCTACTATATTCCCCCAGGTACAAATGATTTCAAATTCTTCCATTTGCCAGTAGAACAACGTTCTATCTCCCTGACCTGATTTTTAAAGTTACTGCTTTACTTCAAGCAGACTGGACAATTCACAATTTAGTAAACATCTCATGTACTGTAGTGTTTTTGTGCCTTTCATTAATTAGAATTGCTTGCTGCTTATCCCCCTTATCTCTCAACCCCTCCATCTTTATATGGTGAAATCTTATCTATATCAAGTGATTATTCAAGTACCACTTTATAACACCTTTTTGGGTATTTCTCCACTCCTTACAAACTATATTATATGTGTTTTTCCATCTTTTATTGGATAAGCTTTATTTTTACTTTTCTTCATCTCTGTGGAATGTTATGTTATGGCTATTTATGTTGTAGACTATGAAACTCTGGATAACAGGAATCTGTCTTAATTGTCTGTGCATAAAAACACAATACCATGAATTGTAGTGTTCATTCATTCGCTCATCTGTTAAAGAGTGGTGAGAGCCTCTTGAGTCAGCCTCTGTGCTAGGCCATGGAAATACATAGATTTACAACACAGAATCAGAGCAGGTGAAGAGCCTATGTGATAAGAATGTATGACTGTGAAATCAGTCATGGTATCAAACCATAATTCTGTACCTTATTATCTCATGGCATTAGGGGTCTCACTTTGAGGCTTGTGATGGAATTGGGGATAATAACAATCTCATTGTCAGGATTTATTGAAATATTCAATTTAAAACTTCTAGTAACTATGACTTGCCATTAAATGGATGTTATTTTTTCATCCTTGCTTTTTTCAATCTTCTTTAACTGCATACAGCTTGTCAGTGGAGGGAGGTATAGCCAAAGAAAAAGCTAGAAAGTAAGATGACTGCCTGGGGTGCCTGAGTGGCTCAGTCAATTAAGAGTCTGCCTTTGGCTCAAGTCATGATCTTGGAGTCCTGGGATTGAGCTACTCATCAGGCCCCCCAGTTGGCAGGGAGTCTGCTTCTCCCTGTCTCTATGTCCTTCCCCACCATTTGTGCTCTCTTTCATTCTCTCTTGCTTTCTCTTTCAAATAATAAAATCTTTTTTAAAAAGTTTTTTTTTTAAAGAAAAGATAACTACTATATCTCTATATAATGCAATTTTGGAATCAGAGAAATAGAATTTCTCTTAGTATTTTCAAAGTACACACATATATATGGTATATATATACATATATATATATATATATATACACGTATATATATATACACACACATATATATGGTTTTTTCTCCTCTTGGTTAGTTTGATAAATTGATTATGAACATATTTTATAAATATTTTTAATTTACTTTTGTCACTTAAAGTTTTTGGTTTTGTTTTGCTTTGTTTTTTAAGATTTATTTATTTATTTATTTGACAGACAGAGATCACAAATAGGGAGAGAAGCAGACGGGAGCTAGGGGGGGGAGCAGGCTCCCTGCTGAGCAGAGAGCCCGATGAAGGGCTCCATCCAGGTCCCTGAGATCATGACCTAAGCTGAAGGCAGAGGCTTTAACCCACTGAGCCACCCAGGCGCCCCTGTCACTTAAAGTTTTATAGACATCCAACCAGTCATGCGTGCACGCGCCCATGTGCACACACACACACACACACACACACTCTACCTCATTCTTACAAAAGAATTTTATATTATTTTATATTATATATGTATAATCATTTACTTCAATATTTCAATATTTCTTATCTGTGGACATTTTTTATTTAAATTCCTGTTAGTTAGCATACAGTGTAGTATTGGTTTCAAGAGTAGAATTTAGTTATTCATCAATTGCATGCAACACCCATTCCTCATTCCAACAAGAGCCCTCCTTAATGCCATTACACATTTAGCCCATCTCCCCTCTAGCAGCCCTCACTTTGTTCTCTATAGTTGAGTCTTTTACAGTTTGCATTCCTCTCTGCTTTTATCTTATTTTTCCTTCCCTTCCCCTATGTTTATCTGTTTTATTTCCAAACATATAAGTGAAATCATATGATATTTGTCTTTCTCTGACTGACTTATTTCACTTAGCATAATACCTTCTAGTTCCATCTGCATTGTTAAAAAGGCAAGATTTCATTCTTTTAATGGCTGGGTAATATCCCATTGTATATGTATACTACATCTTCTTTATCCACTCATCAGTTAATGGACATTTCGTTTCTTTCCATAACTTGGCTATTGTTGATAATGTTGCTATAAACATTGGGGTGCATGTGTCCCTTCATATCAGCATTTTTTTAATCCTTTGGATAAATACCTAGTAGTGCAATTGCTGAGTCATAGGGTAGTCCTATTTTTAACTATTTTATTCTATTTTTTATTTATTTAACTATTTTAACTATTTCATTCTATTATATTTTTAACTCTCTTTATCTGTTTTTAACTGCAGAATGCCCACACTTAGATCAATGAAACAGAATAGAGAACCCAGAAATAGACCCACAAATATATGGCCAACTACTCTCAACAAGGCAGGAATGAATATCCATTGGAAAAAAGACAGAAATGGTATTGGGAAAATTGGACAGCGACATCCTGAAGAATGAAAGTGGACCATTTTCTTATACTACACACAAAAATAAATTTTAAATGGAGGAAAGACCTAAATATAAGACAGGAAACTATTAAAATCCTAGAGGAGAAAATGGGCAGCAACCTCTTTGACCTTGGCCACAGCAGCTTCATACTAGACACATCACTGTAGGCAAGGGAAACAAAAGCAAAAATGAACTATTGGGACCTCATCGAGAATATTTTTAATTTTTATTACTAAAATGTTTCATATGAATTTATAAATATGTATGTATCTTTCTTTACACTTGTGTCAGTATTATTATCTTAGGATTTTTAACATGTAAATTTGGAGTCAAAGTTTTTTAGGTCACAGTTGTTAGAATTAACAATAATGCCAATGCCCTCTGGTATGGACTAAATATTTGTGGATCCCTAAAATTCTAATCCCTAACATTATGCTGGGCCTTTGGAAACAATTAAGTCATTAAACTGGAGACCTCACTAGTGCTCTTATAAGAAGAAACAGAGCTGCTTTCTCTGCTTCTTACCATGAGAAGGCAGAATGAAAAAAAGTCCATCTGCACACCAGGAAGCAGGTTCTCACCAGACAGGATTTGCCAGCAAGCTGATCTTGACCTTCCCAGCCTGCAGAACTGTGAGAAATAAATCTTTCCTGTTTAAGTCACCCAGCCTATAGGAATTTAGTTTGGGGTCCAAACTAAGACACTCTCCAAAAGTATTATATGCATGCTCTCTACAATCTCACAAAAGTGTCTATTTCCATACATATGAGACATCAATATACAAATATGAAACATGGACATTAAATACTATTTAATTTAATTTTCCCCATTTAATTGTGAGGTTGGGCATTTTCTCAGACTTTATTAAGAAATGTTTAAGCTTGATTCATATCTTGTGCCAAATTTTATATTGCATTGTCTCTTTGTTTTGTCCCCATTAATTTAGTATTAAGACTTTGTCTATTACATGTATTTACATATATTTTCATCCTGGCTTTCTTTTGTCCTTCAGATTTGATTATTGTATCTTTTACTCTCTGTTAGTTTTGTTTTTCCTCTTTCCACAAAGGAAAATCTGTCAAATTTAGACTTACAGTTTCTGAGTTTCACATCTTGTTTAAGATTTTCCCTACTCTGGTATTATAAAAATTTATTTATAGATATCTAAAATAAACAAAAATCTTTAAAGACTTTTCTTACTTTCTTCTATGAGACAACTGAATAGACAAAAAGTGCAATATACAGTAAAAGTTACCATACTTAATGAGATTACCAAATATTGGCCACTCATAACTATAAGCTGTGATGAATAATTCCCAAATACAGTGAATGTAGGACTAATTAAAAGGAAGAGAATGAATAGGCATTTTTTTGCACACTGCACAGAGTACATTAAAATAAATATATGTGTGCTACGGTTCTGTTGGCTCAACTAACAACTAATGATCCCTTAATTGAAAGAGCAGAGTCTGGGTGTGAAAATCCCAAGGGCCACATTCTGCATTGATGATTGGCAGAGAAAAGGAGCTGCAAGCTAAACTACTCAGACAAGCAATCTTTGCAGGGTATCAGATTTAACTGTAGCAGAATAGAGGAAAAGCAATGGGTTAGATTAATGTTGCTGGTACTGCTGACAATCTGCTTAGAAGAAATACAAACTAAATCACATCCAAAAAAAAAAAACACCTGACATATAGGTCTTGTAAGAGGAGAAGACGTCTACTTATCTGAAAGGTGGGAAAAATGAATATTGAAACATTGAGGAAAGACAATGGTAAAACTGATGAGAACTTGGAAGAAATCAGTGAAAAATCAGTGATGATTTATAATCATAAATGAACAAATATGGCATAAATGGATTTCTAATCTAAAATAAATTTAGACATTAAGTTACAAAATAAAAGTAGTAATTAACAGAGTAATTATATTAGAATATACTTAAGGTAAACATGCCTAATCTAAAAGGCATAAAACAAAAAATCAAACAGAAATTAAGTGGCCCTCTCTGACAAAAGGGCTCAAAAAATAGATATAAAGAAAACTGATGGAAGCCTCACAGTATGAGTATTATCTCCTTGGCAAGTCCCTGGAAAGATTTACATAGGATCAAATGATTAGTTCTGTGAATATTTGGTGAAACCATGTGAACATTGTGTGTGGTTTTGTAAAAGGAGGATTTTAAACAGTTTTCTCATTAAATAAAATAGAGAACAAATTGGTCATTCCATTTTTCCTTAAGTTAGTTTTATAAGCTACCCTCTAAGGATTTTTCCAGTTTAGTGATTTTTCACAGTTACAAAAACAAAAAAATTGGATTAAAAAAAGATTCTAAAAGTAAAATTAACATAAAGTAAATGTCACCTTTATAAGGTATAAAATTAGATAATTTCTGACATATGAATATATTTCTATTTTCAGGCTTCTTTAACTCAGAACAGTTATTTGGGGGCTCATCCATGTTATGGCATCTATCAATAGTCCATTCATTTTTATTGCTAGACCTATTGCAATCTGTTAATCCCAGCAACAACTGTGGACATTTGGGTTGTTTCCAGTTTAGGACTATTAACCAAACTGCTATGTGCACATCTTTGTATGTATATAAATTCCCATTGGGTAAATAATAGAATTGGAAAGGTAGGATGGTACGCTAAGCATATTTTTAGCTTTTCAGGAAAGTTCCAAACTGTTTTCTAAAATGTAGGGTTTAACATGCACAGTGGCACAGTGTGAGAATTCTAGTTCCTCCACATCCTTCTCAACATCTCATTAAAAGAGGTTTGTGGAGTTCTTTTGTTTTGTTTTGGTTCGGTTTTATTTTTTGTTTTGTTTGGTTTCTGCCATCCTAACAGGTACAGCATGGTATTTTATTGTTATTTTAATTTTCATTTTCCAAAGACTACTGTCAAGCACATTTTCATGTGCTTATTTGCCATCCATATATCTTCTTTAGTATGGCTATTAAAGGAAACTGCAAAAATCTTTTTCCATTTTTAATTGAGTTGTGTAATTTCTCAGAACTGAGTTGTGAGAGTTCTGTATATATTATAGGCAAAAGTCTTTCATCAAATGTATGGTATACACATATTTTTTCACAGGCTTAGCTTTTTTTCTTTTTCTTAAGAGTGTATTAAAGAATAGAACCACAGAACTTCCAGTTTCATGTCTGACTTGTAAAGAGTTTGGAAGGTGTCACTCTTATCCATTCAACAAGAAAAAGCTGGACAGGGGCATCTGGATGGCTGCAGCTGAATCTTGATGTCAGGTCAAGTCTTGATCTCAGGGTTGTGAGTTCAAGACCCACATTGGGCTCCACCCTAGGTGTGGAGCCTACATTAAAAAAAAAAAAAAAAAACTGACCAAAATGATCAATGCGCTAATCCAGAATTTGGTTGTGTGGTTGTATCTTCGTGAGTGTGTGTGTGTTTTTAAGATTTTACTTATTTGAGATAGACAGAAAACATGAGCAGGGAGGAGAGGGAGAAACAGGCTCCCCACAGGATCAGAAAGTCCCTAATGGGGCTTGATCCCAGGACCCTGGGATCATGACCTGATCCAAAGAGAAGATCCTTAACTAACTGAGCCACCCAGGCGCCCCACTTCATGTGGTCTTAAATTATGTCTTTCTGTTAGTATTGATGTTAACATCTTTTTATATGTTTATTCATTAATTCGATATTCTCATTTTCTGTAATTCCTCTTACCTATTTTTTCAGGTTTATTTTTTATTTTTACTAATTGATAAATTTATGTAATGTATTTAAAACACTGACTCTTTACTTGGCTTATATGTAGAAAATATACTCTCCCAGTGTGTGGCTCAGTAAATTTCATATCTTTGAGGCATTTGGAGGGATTAAAAATTCATGACTTCAATTACTTACTTTAAGTTACCAATATTTCCCTTTGTAATTGTTTTGTATTTTGCCCAGAAAATACTTTTTACACCAAGGTAATAAATATTCTTTATTTGATTTTTAAATTATTTATAGTTTTGGCTTTTATACTTATGTATTTAATGTAAATAGTATTGATGTTTATATAAAGTATGAGACAGGAATTTAATCTTATTTTTTTAAACATGGATAAGAAGTGGTCTCACATAAATTATCAAATTAAACCTTTCTCCAGGGCCCTGTAAAACCACCTTTGTCATATTAAGGGCCTTTCTGTATGTGTCTGTCTATATGTTATTATTCTGATCCATGGGTCTATGTAGCTAAATCTACGTTAATAACACACTTTGTAATTACTATGGGTTTATAGCAAGCTGTGAAGTTTTGCGGGGAAATTTGTTATTCATGATTATTTTGGTTATTTATATTCCTTATAAATTTTAGCATTTTTGTTAGATTTTACTGAATATATAGATTATTATGGGGTATATGCCTTTATGATATCGAATATTTCAATATGAAGAAGATATATCTATTTAGAGCTTAGTAAATATATTTCAACAAAACTTCATTATTTTCTGCATAAAATCTTATACTTCTCTTTTTAGAATCATTCCTAGATATCTTATATTTTTATGCTATTTCACACAGTATATTTTATTTTATTTTTTTTAATTAATTTTTTATTTTTTATAAACATATATTTTTATTCCCAGGGGTACAGGTGTGTGAATCACCAGGTTTACACACTTCACAGCACTCACCAAAGCACATACCCTCCCCAATGTCCATAATTCCACTCTCTTCTCCCAAATCCCCTCCGCCCACCAACCCTCAGTTTGTTTTGTGAGATTAAGAGTCACTTATGTTTTGTCTCCCTCCCAATCCCATCTTGTTTCATTTATTCTTCTCCTACGCACTTAAGCCCCCATGTTGCATCACCACTTCCTCATATCAGGGAGATCATATGATAGTTGTCTTTCTCTGCTTGACTTATTTCGCTAAGCATGATATGCTCTAGTTCCATCCATGTTGTCACAAATGGCAAGATTTCATTTCTTTTGATGGCTGCATAGTATTCCATTGTGTATATATACCACATCTTCTTGATCCATTCATCTGTTGATGGACATCTAGGTTCTTTCCATAGTTTGGCTATTGTGGACATTGCTGCTATAAACATTCGGGTGCACGTGCCCCTTTGGATCACTACGTTTGTATCTTTAGGGTAAATACCCAATAGTGCAATTGCTGGGTCATAGGGCAGTTCTATTTTCAATATTTTGAGGAACCTCCATGCTGTTTTCCAGAGAGGTTGCACCAGCTTGCATTCCCACCAACAGTGTAGGAGGGTTCCCCTTTCTCCCCATCCTCGCCAGCATCTGTCATTTCCTGACTTGTTGATTTTAGCCATTCTGACTGGTGTGAGGTGATATCTCATTGTGGTTTTGATTTGTATTTCCCTGATGCCGAGTGATATGGAGCACTTTTTCATGTGTCTGTTGGCCATCTGGATGTCTTCTTTGCAGAAATGTCTGTTCATGTCCTCTGCCCATTTCTTGATTGGATTATTTATTCTTTGGGTGTTGAGTTTGCTAAGTTCTTTATAGATTCTGGACACTAGTCCTTTATCTGATAGGTCATTTGCAAATATCTTCTCCCATTCTGTCAGTTGTCTTTTGATTTTGTTAACTGTTTCCTTTGCTGTGCAAAAGCTTTTGATCTTGATGAAAGCTAGAACTCAACCACAAAAGGAAGTTTGGAAAGAACCCAAATACATGGAGGCTAAACAGCATCCTTCTAAAGAATGAATAGGTTAACCAGGAAATTAAAGAAGAATTAAAAAAAATCATGGAAACAAATGATAATGAAAATATAACAGTTCAAAATCTGTGGGACACAACAAAGGCAGTCCTGAGAGGAAAATATATAGCAGTACAAGCCTTTCTCAAGAAACAAGAAAGGTCTCAGGTACACAACCTAACCCTACACCTAAAGGAGCTGGAGAAAGAACAAGAAAGAAACCCTAAGCCTAGCAGGAGAAGAGAAATCATAAAGATCAGAGAAGAAATCAATGAAATAGAAACCAAAAAAAACAATAGAAAAAATCAACGAAACTAGAAGCTGGTTCTTTGAAACAATTAATAAAATTGATAACCCCCTGGCCCGACTTATCAAAAAGAAAAGAGAAAGGACCCAAATAAATAAAATCATGAATGAAAGAGGAGAGATCACAACTAACACCAAAGAAATACAAACTATTATAAGAACATACTATGAGCAACTCTACACCAATAAATTTGACAATCTGGAAGAAATGGATGCATTCCTAGAAACATATAAACTACCACAACTGAACCAGGAAGAAATAGAAAGCCTGAACAGACCCATAACCAGTAAGGAGATTGAAACAGTCATTAAAAATCTCCAAACAAACAAAAGCCCAGGGCCAGACGGCTTCCCGGGGGAATTCTACCAAACATTTAAAGAAGAACTAATTCCTATTCTCCTAAAACTGTTCCAAAAAATAGAAATGGAAGGAAAACTTCCAAACTCATTTTATGAGGCCAGCATCACCTTGATCCCCAAACCAGACAAGGATCCCAGCAAAAAAGAGAGCTATAGACCAATATCCTTGATGAACACAGATGCGAAAATACTTAACAAAATACTAGCCAATAGGATTCAACAGTACATTAAAAAGATTATTCACCACGACTAAGTGGGATTTATTCCAGGGCTGCAAGTTTGGTTCAACATCCGCAAATCAGTCAATGTGATACAACACATCAATAAAAGAAAGAACAAGAACCATATGATATTCTCAATAGATGCTGAAAAAGCATTTGACAAAGTACAGCATCCCTTCCTGATCAAAATTCTTCAAAGTGTAGGGATTGAGGGCACATACCTCAATATCATCAAAGCCATCTTTGAAAAACCCACCGCAAATATCATTCTCAATGGAGAAAAACCTAAAGCTTTTCCGCTAAGGTCAGGAACACGGCAGGGATGTCCATTATCACCACTGCTATTCAACATAGTACTAGAGGTCCTAGCCTCAGCAATCAGACAACAAAAGGAAATTAAAGGCATCCAGATCAGCAAAGAAGAAGTCAAATTATCACTCTTCGCAGATGATATGACACTATATGTGGAAAACCCAAAAGACTCCACTCCAAAACTGCTAGAACTTATACAGGAATTCAGTAAAGTGTCAGGATATAAAATCAATGCACAGAAATCAGTTGCATTTCTCTACACCAACAGCAAGACAGAAGAAAGAGAAATTAAGGAGTCAATCCCATTTACAATTGCATCCAAAACCATAAGATACCTAGGAATAAACCTAACCAAAGAGACACAGAATCTATACTCAGAAAACTATAAAGTACTCATGAAAGAAATTGAGGAAGACACAAAGAAATGGAAAAATGTTCCATGCTCCTGGATTGGAAGAATAAATATTGTAAAAATGTCTATGCTACCTAAAGCAATCTACACATTCAATGCAATTCCTATCAAAGTACCATCCATCTTTTTCAAAGAAATGGAACAAATAATTCTAAAATCTATATGGAACCAGAAAAGACCTCGAATAGCCAAAGGGATATTGAAAAAGAAAGCCAACGTTGGTGGCATCACAATTCCGGACTTCAGGCTCTATTACAAAGCTGGCATCATCAAGACAGCATGGTACTGGCACAAAAACAGACCCATATATCAATGGAACAGACTAGAGAGCCCAGAAATAGACCCTCAACTCTATGGTCAACTAATCTTCAACAAAGCAGGAAAGTTTGTCCAATGGAAAAAAGACAGCCTCTTCAATAAATGGTGCTGGACCATAAGTGACTCTTAATCTCACAAAACAAACTGAGGGTTGCCGGGGGGAGAAGGGGGTTTGGGAGAAGGGGGTGGGATTATGGACATTGGGGAGGGTATGTGATTTGGTGAGTGCTGTGAAGTGTGTAAATCTGGTGATTCACAGACCTGTACCCCTGGGGATAAAAATATATGTTCATCAAAAATAAAAAATTAAAAAAAAAAAAAAGAACCACTGCCTTAAAAGTAATGAAAAAAAAAATGGTGCTGGAAAAATTGGACAGCCACATGCAGAAAAATGAAATTGGACCATTTTCTTACACCACACACAAAAATGGACTCAAAATGGATGAAGGACTTCAATGTGCGAAAGGAATCCATCAAAATCCTTGAGGAGAACACAGGCAGCAACCTCTTCGACCTCAGCCGCAGCAACATCTTCCTAGGAACAACGCCAAAGGCAAGGGAAGCAAGGGCAAAAATGAACTATTGGGATTTCATCAAGATCAAAAGCTTTTGCACACAGTATATTTTAAATTTAAATTTATTTGATAATTGTTTGTTGTTCTTGAATGAAAATAAAATGATCTTGGCAGTGATTCTTTTTTTTTTTTTAAGATTTTATTTATTTATTTGACAGAGAGAGATCACAAGTAGGCAGAGAGGCAGGCAGAGTGAGTGGGGAGAAGCAGGCTTGCCGCTGAGCAGAGCCCGATGCGGGGCTCGATCCCAGGACCCTGAGATCATGACCTGAGCCGAAGGCAGAGGCTTTACTCCACTGAGCCACCCAGGCGCCCCTTGGCAGTGATTCTATTGGAAGAAAATTTCTGATTCATCTCTCTTTGTTAGTGCATGTACAATAAATATACATTTATTTATTGAAGTATAACTGATGAGTAATATCTTATTAGTTCCAGGTATTCATCATAATGATTTAATATTTTTATACATTACAAAATGTTTCCCACAGTAAGTCTAGTTACCATCTATTGCCATGCAGAATTGTTACAACGATCTTGACTGTATACTCTATGCTGTATGTTACAATCCCATGACTTATTTTTTTTTTTTTATAACTGGAAGCTGTACCTCTTAATTTCGTTCAACTATTTCACCCACCACAACCCAACCCCTTTCACTTTTGTTTTCTCTATCTCTGAGTTTCTTTCAGTTTTGTCTTATTTGTTTGTTTTTTTTAGACTCCACATGTAAGTGAAATCATATGGTTTTTGTCTTTCTCTATCTGATTTATTTCTCTTAGCATAAAACCTTCTAGCTCCATCCATGTTGTGTCAAATGGCAAAATTCAGTCCTTTTTTATGGCTGAAGTAATATTCATATATATAGTACATTTTCTTTACCCATTCATCTATCAGTGAATACTTAGGTTACTTCCTTATCTTGACTATTTTAAAGATCACTGCCATGAACATAGGGATGCATATGTCTCTTCAAACTGGTATTTTCATTTTTTTTTTCAGATCATTACTCAGAAGTGGAATTGATGGATCATATGTTAGTTCTATTTTAAAATTAAAATTTTTGAGGAACCTCTATACTGATTTCCACAGTGGATGCACCAGTTTACATTCCAACTAACAGTGTACAAGGGTTCTCTTTTATCCTTATCTTCACCAACACTTGTTATTTTGTTTTTCAAATAATAGGCCAATCTAATAAGTGTGAAGTGATATTTCATTGAGATGACTTGCATTTCCCTAATGATTAGTAGCATTGAACATCTCTTCATGTGCCTGTTGGCCAGTTGCATACCTTCTTTGGAAAAACATCTATTCAAGTCCTCTGCCCATTTTTATTTTTTTATATTAAGTTGTATAGGTTCTGTATATATTTGGGGTATTAACCCTTTATCAGATATATGATTTGCAAATATATTCTCCCATTTAATAAGTTGCCCTTTTATTTTGCTAATGGTTCCTTCACTGTGCAAAAGAATTTTAGTTTGACATAATCCCATTTGTCTAGTTTAGATTTGCTAACCTTGCCTTAGGAGACTAGTCCCCCAAGATATTGCTAACACTGATGTCAAAGAGCTTACTGCCTATGTTGCATATGTTTTCTTCTACAAGTTTTATAGTTTCAGGTCTTCCATTTAAGTCTGAATCCATTTGAATTTATTTTTGTTATATGGTATAAAATAGTGTTCCAGTTTTATTCTTTTGTATGTAACTGTCTAGTTTTCCCAGCAGCATTTACTAAACAGACTGTCTCTTCCTATTGCATATTCTTACATCTGTTGTCATAGATTAACTGGCCATATATGCATGGGTCTGATTCTCAGCTCTCTATTCTATTCCCTGATCTCTGTGTCTGATTTCATGTGAGTACCATACTGTTTTCATTATTATAGCTTTGTAGCACAGTTTGAAATCGGAGAGTGTGATATCTCTAGCTTTCTTCTATTTATCAAGATTGCTTTGGCTATTAAGGGTATTTTGTGGTTCCACACAAATTTTAGGATTCTTTGAAAAATGTTCTATAAACACTGCCACTGATATGGTTTGATTTTTTTTAAGATTTTATTTATTTTTTTTAAATTTTTTTAAATTTATTTTCAGCATAACAGTATTCCTTGTTTTTGCACCACACCCAGTGCCCCATGCAATCTGTGCCCTCTATAATACCCACCACCTGGTTCCCCCAACCTCCCACCCCCCACCCCTTCAAACCCCTCAGATTGTTTTTCACAGTCCATAGTCTCTCATGGTTCACCTCCCCTTCCAATTTCCCCCAACTCCCTTCTCCTCTCTAACTCCCCTTGTCCTCCATGATATTTGTTATGCTCCACAAATAAGTGAAACCATATGATAATTTACTCTCTCTGCTTGATTTATTTCACTCAGCATAATCTCTTCCAGTCCCATCCATGTTGCTACAAAAGTTGGGTATTCATCCTTTCTGATGGAGGCATAATACTCCATAGTGTATATGGACCACATCTTCCTTATTCATTCATCCATTGAAGGGCATCTTGTTTCTGTCCACAGTTTGGTGACTGTGGCCATTGCTGCTATGAACATTGGGGTACAGATGGGCCTTATTTTCACTACATCTGTATCTTTGGGGAAAATACCCAATAGTGCCACTGGTATGTTTATAGAGATTACATTGAATCTGTACATTGCTATGGATAATATGAACATTAATTATTCCAGTCCATGTGCATGGTATGTCTTTCTATTTATTTGTGTCAACTTTAGGTTTTTTTTTTTTCTTCAATGTCTTACAGTTTGCAGAGTATAGGTCTTTTACCTTCTAGGTTAAATTTATTTCTAGGTATTTTATTCTTTTTGTCAGTGGGATTTTTTTCTCAATTTCTCTATCTGATATCTTATTGTTAGTGCATAGGAAAGCAATTGATTTTTGTATAATTTTGTATCCTGTGACTTTCCTGAATTCATATATTAGTGCTAATAGTTTTTTGGTGATTCTTCAGGGTTTTCTATTTACACTACTGTGTCATTTATATTTTTTAATTAGTAGGCTTTATTGTTTGTAAAGATTTTATTTTTTTATTTGAGAGAGGGAGCGTGAGTAGGAGGGAGGAGCAGATTTCCTTCCCTGGGTCCTGGGATCATGACCTGAGCTAAAGGCAAACAATCAACTGAGCCACCCTAGGCACCCCTAAGCTTTACATTTTTTAATGGTTTTAGACTTACAGAACGGTCGAGTAGATAGTATAGAGTTCCCATATCAATGTCCCCACCTCCTACACAAAGTTTCCCCTATTACTAACATTTGTCATTAGTGTGGTGGACTGGTTACAAGTAAGGAACCAATACAATGAAAAACAATTATTACAAAATTCATAGATTGTATTAATTTTCACTCATTGTGTTGTGTAGTTCAATGAATTTTGATAAATGCATATCATCATGAATCCACCATTATAGTATCATACATAATAGTTTTGCTACCCTAAAGGTCTCTGGTGTTTTATTTATTCATCCCTCCTCTTTTCTTCCAAACTTTTGGAAAGCACTGATATTTTTATTATTTCTACTGTTCCACCATTTTTCAGAATACCACATATTTGGAATTGTCTTTTCATACTGACTTCTTTCACAAATCATTATGCATTTAGTATTCCTCCATGTCTTTTTGTGGCCTGATAGCTCATTTCTTTTATAACTGCATAATATCCTATTGTATGGATGTACTATTGATTATTTATCTATTAACCTTTGAAGGACATTTTGATTGCTTCCAAATTTGGGTGATTATGAATAAAGTTGTTATAAACATCTGTGTAGGTTTTTGCATAGACATAAGTTTCAAAAAATATCTATGAATGTGATTGCTCAATCTATGGTTATGTTTATCATTGTAAGAAACTGCTGAACTTTCTTTCAAACTAGTTGTACAACTTTGCATTCCCACCAGCAATGAATGTTCTCGTTGCTCCACATCCCCACCAGCATTTGGTAATGTTGGTTTTGTTTTGTTCTGTTCTGTTTATATATTAGTCATTCTAATAGGTGTATAGTGATATTTCATTCTTGTTTTAGTTTATAATTCCTTAATGACATACATACAATATGGAACATCTTTTCATATGCTTATTTTTCATTTGTATATCTTCCTTGATAAGGTGTATGTTCAGAAAATTTCCCCGTTTTAACAATGGATTGCTTTCTTATTATTGAGTTTATGTTCTTTACAAATTTTAGATACAAGTCATTTATCAGATCATGTGTTTTGCAAATATTTTCCTCCAGTCTGTATCTTGTCTTTTCATTTCCTTAACAGTGCCCTTTGGAGAGCAGATGATTTTAATTCAAGTTGTATTTAGATCTATGATCTATTTTGAGTTAATTTTTGTGAAAGATATAAGATCCATGTCTTCATTTTTTTTCTTTTTTTGCCTCTGTAAGCCCAATTGTTCTACCATCATTTGTTAAAAGTATTATCATGAATCCATTGACTTGCCTAGCTATTTTAAGTTTTTTGCCTGTTAATTCCAGGCATATCTGTGTCATATCGGAGTCTCATGTCTTTTTTGCTTTTGTCTATTCAAACTGTCTTTTTTCTTGACTTTCAACTTCCCTTATAATTTTTGTTAAAAACTAGAAATGATGTATTTGGAAATAAAAACAAATAAATAAATTGTTAGTGTGGTATTTATATTAATCTGGCCAGTGGTTAATGTTTTCTATAGGTGTAGGTACCAGAGGCTTCAGTTCACTCTATCTTCCTTGTGTTTCCTTTTTCCTTTCTTGTCATTTCCAGGTTTCTGAAAGAACACCTTCTTAAATAGACAATATGTATCTTGAAGTTCTTTAAGCTGTAATTCACTATTTTTATCCTGGGGCTCTGTTAATATTGTACTGACACCTTGGGGATAGAAAACATTCAATAATCTCATGATTAAATCTCAGATTTTAGGAAACTTGAGTCTCTGGAATGTAACCTACCAAAATATTCTTAGCTTCACTTTTCCTTCTGAGAGAGAAAGACAGATTCTCTTATAATAAAAAATAATCTGAGTATGTTTCAACATGGCTACTTTCCACCTGCTTCTGCCTACAATACAGGGGATTTTTTTTCTGATCTTCACTATGAGAACTTGGCTGGGAAACTAAGTGTGGAAAACTTGTGTGGAAAGTTTTGGAAACCACCTAAGACTGGGCCTCTTTGAGTTTTGTCTACACTTAGCCTCCAACAATTCATCAAAGTGATTATTTAAATGATCCTAACAATTAATTGTGCCAGCAGCTTCTCTTTCAAGTAAGCTGATCTTGACTGTCATCGTCTGTATTTGCCTGTGTCTCAAGATTTGGGGCTAGTGATTTTCCCTGTGACCTCAATTCTCATCTGTATCTAAGGACAGTTGTTGGTTTTCAATTTGTTCAGCTTTTTTCTTGTTGTTAAAATGGAGTGACTACTCCAAGCTCTTTATGTGTCAGAGTTGAAACCAGAAGTTCTTCTGATTTGTTTTTAATTCATTGAATATATCACATTAAATATTTAACTTTTTATCTTATAATCAATTATGAGACCATAAGCACATTCACTATCATTTTACTTATTTGTATCATGTATGCCCTGGAGACATGTGATCTTGTGTTCATTCATTCAAAAATTCTAACACAGATTTAAGTATGTGAGGGACCTGAAGATGAAGGGAGCTTTTACCTTATAATAACATTAGAATATGTGTGAATTACTTATGTTTGCATAAAATTTATCATCTTAAACTTTCAAATAAATGGATTCCATCTCATTTTGGAAACAATAGAAATAGTCTATTTCGCTGCACAAATAGACACAGATTACTTTTTACTCAAGAGAAAAATATTTTTTGCAGCATTTTTCTTTTGATGAAGAGTAAATTGTCTTTTGTAATTATAGAAGTAACACCACTTTAAATATTAGAGCATATTTGCATTCATTTATTTTCAGATTATTATCAACCATGGCAGAAGCTCTCAAAATTAAATATGAAATATAACATAAATTGAAATCACCCAAGAAACTTGCAAAAATGCATATTTCTATTAAAATCCAGAAAGAATTATTATAAAATCCTTCAGTGTGAAATTTAAAAAAAAATACCAATATTTATGAGGATTTTTGAAGTAAAATGAATCCAGAATCCAAGTGGAGAAACCAACCTTTAGCTGTAAAAGTTGTTAGATGTAGAAATCTCTAAGCCTCGGTTCCCTAAAATATGAAAACCAATAATTAAAAAAAAAATACTAGACATCTAAAGATCCCAGGGTTGACAGAAGAAAGAAATGTGATAATGGGCAAGGAAGTTTATTGTTAAGAAAAATACTACTTTTAAAAAGTGAATGTTATTATATTCAATTCTTAATATTATTATATCCGTAAGAATGAGCAAGAAGAGAGAGAGAGAAAGAGAGGAATAGAAGAGGGAAGAAGAAAATAAGAGTGAGCTTAGATATTTTTTCCAATTTTCTCACTTTGTTTTTTGATGATATGGACTTGAAGAAACAGGGCCAGTTGTCTTTAGAATATTTGGATTGCTTATTCGTTTACCTTATTCTATCACCTAAATTCTCTATAAAATAAAAGTTAGTTTAAAAGCTGAGTTAATTCAAGTAAAAATGTTAATGAGAATACATCATTGATGATGTTATGTCACTCATGTAGTATTTTATGAGAACCCACCTGACAAGCCTTGTTTTGTTGAATGGTATTAATGTTTTTAGACATTTATATTTAGACGTGTTGATTTTAAGCTGCTAGTGGGCATTTGAATGATAATGTCATATATATAGCTGGATATTTAGATTAGGAACTATGAAATTTATGTGAGTTAGAAAAAAAATTGGTTGGATTGAAGACATCAAGGTACAAAGAAATCCTGCAGGAAAGTCTTATAGGGAATGGAAATAAGAGGACCAAAGAGACAAGAGCCCTAAGAGGGACCAATATTTAAAGAAAAGGCAAAAGAAGATAAGGCAGGAAAAAAGGGGGGGGCATAAAAATAAATACCAGTATATCTCGAATACATTATTGTTCTAGAATTAGATCATAAGATCTTCTGGATATTGCTTTATCTGGAGGAAGAGAATATGGCCAAGCGGTTCTATTGAGGCATAACTGACATATAATAAACTACACATATTTAAAGCTTTGATGTATGTACATACCTGGGAAATCATCATCACAATTAAGACAATAAACATATTTATATGCCCAAATACTTCCTCATGCCCCCCTTTTTAAAATTAAATAACAAACTTTTATTTATTTTTAAATACTTTTTATTTGAGTATAGTTGACACACATTAGAGTAGTTTTAGGTGCACAACATAGTGATTCAACTTCTCTATACTTCATGCTGTGCTCACCACTAGTGTGGATATTATTTGTCATCATACAACCATACAATGTTATTACTGGGACATTGACTGTGTTCTCTATGCTGTGCCTTTTATTCCTGTGACTTATTCATATCATAACTGGCATCCGTTTCCTCACCCTCCTTCACTCATTTTGTCCATTCCCCCACCCACTTTCCCTCTGCAACCATCAGTTTGTTCTCTGTATTTATAGGTCTGATTATGCTTTTTGTTTGTTTATTCATTTGTTTTGTTTTTTAGATTCCACATATGAGTGAAATTATATGGTATTTGTCTTTCTCAGTCTGCCTTATTTTGTTTAGCATAATACTCTCTAGGTCCATCTGTGTTGTGGCGGATGGGTTGTGTAATATCCCACTGAGTGTATGTGTGTGTGTGTGTGTGTATTACATTTTCCTTATCTGTTTGTCTATTGATAGACACTTAGGATGACACCTTCCTAACTTCTCTGACTCTCCAGATAATCACTGATTTGTTTTCTGACATTATGGATTGATGTGCATTTCCTAAGGTTTTGTGTAAATGGAATCAAATAGTATGTACTGTTTACCAATTGGCTTCTTTTACTTAGTATAATTATATTAAGATTTATCCATATTGTTGCATGTTTCAATAGTTCATTCATTTTAATTGTGGAGTAATATTTTATGGTATTGATATATCCCACAGTTTATTCATTTACTTGTTGATAGAACAAAGTCTACAGTAAATCATATTATTTTAGTCAGCCAATATTTAAATTCCTAAATGGCCAGGTACAGCACTAGATACTAAGTTGGTTAGAGAGAAAGACAGGTAAGTTCCCTACCCTTGTAGAATTCATAGTTTTACCCAAGGAAAATAAAACTCATGTCCATACAAAGACTTTAACATGAATGGTCATAATGGCTTTATTGGTATAAAGCTCTATTCAAACTATTGTCTACTAATAAGGATAGAATGGCTGAATGTTGGAGGCCATGGCATGGTTGGAGCCATGGACCAAACCAGGCCCTGACTTGTGCCTCCTTTAAAGGCTGAATAGCCAAACAAAAGGCTTAGGTCGATAAAGTCGAGTAGCACTGAGAAAGGGTCTGCGCTATGTGTTGTGCGCTCGCCTACGTGACTTCCCACACGCTCTCCCTACAGAAGGGAACAATGTGGCCAGGGTCATGAATTCTTAGTTGGTCCTTGTTGTTCCTGTACTTGCCATAACCCACTCCCTGGTTGATTGTAACTTCTTGTATCAATAGTACCTAATGACATTAGCCGTGATTACCTGGCATCACGAGATTTGTTTGTAGTTAATGTAAACTTGTTATAGGAACTGTACAGATCACTCCTCTCTGTTATTCTATCCTGAAAACTCCAGTGTTTTCAGGTAAGAGAACTGACTCTCAGCTCTATTTTCTCACTAAAATTCTGCCAGTGTTGCCCTGTGCCACAATGAGAAATTTCCTCAATGTATAACCAGGGGAAATTGTAGGCTCTCTCAGGGATTGCTGTCCTTACTTGCCTGATGTCCAGTATCTTGAAAACTGTCATCTTATATATTTGTCTGTTTTTTAGACTGTTTCTGGTAGGTAGGTAATTCAGCTTCCTGTTACTTCATCTTAGCTGAAAGTAGAAGATCATTTGTTTCGGTTTTTAAATTACTACTTTCCTTTTTCTCCATTACAAAAGAAAGACAGAACATCTAACTGTAATTTAACTTTATACCTCTTTTTATACCTTAAGGGAAGAATTGACAACGTCTTTTTTCATATCTGTATATTTTTCAACTGAGCGCCATTTCAGGTCACCTAAGTTTAGTCATTTGAGATATGTTAACATTTTCATGACCATAAATCAATTAATTAATCCCTTATTTCAATTTGTAAGTAAAAATTGTAATACCATTGAGATATCTTATGGACTCACCTAATACCAGCAGCACTAAAGTAATTCCGGAGGGGGAAAGAAGTTCATCTTCAATCATCTTTTATTTTTGGACATTATACTAGAAAGATATTTGCCTTAACTGATTTTTTAATATATTCACAGAATTATTACTTCTGTCCAAAGAATCCTACATGTAATACTCAATAAATCCAGTATTACTTTAAAGTTAAACAGTAAGCTAGATTTATAGGTATTTCTAGGTTACGTGACCAGGGAATTTGGTAGAATTCTGCCCTTAATTCTATCAAAATGCATATCAAAAGGAACAAAAGAAAGAAAATGCAAAGAACTGTGAACTAAATATGGAAGAAAACATATGCCAAAATCCAGAGGGACTTTACCCTGATTACATTAATTATGAGAGAAAGTTTAGAAACACTATTATAAACTAGTAACCATATGTTCCATCTTCTGATAGAAAATAGTACAGAGAGCATCAAAGAAGTCAGAAAAGAAATTTATTAAATTCTGTTGTTTCCATAATTCTGGGATGGAAAGGCTTCACTAACCTGGGAAATAAACTGCAGCTCTCCAAATGCACAGAACTCTCTAATGAGCTGGGAGTAACCCAAGAATCTCCTTTTCCTATCTCTGTCCCCTTGTGAGCCTTCATGCTTCTCTTCCAAAATCCTAAAGATTTTAGCCATCCAAACAGCGATGAACATGGATATCTATGGAAAGGTACATAGGCTTCTGAACATAGAACTCAGAATAAGATAAAATCTTGTAAACTGTGTTTTTTACAGAAAAAATTATAAGAGCAAGACATTACAAGAAATACAATTGAGGGTCTTGAGTCCATGTTCCAATTTACAAGGTACTTTTTTTCTCTATATTTCTTATCTCTTCTCTGTCACTCTTCACTTAATATGATTAGATAAAATAGAGCATGTGAAAAGTTCAGCCCAGGAGATTGTATATAGTAAACATTCAGTAAGTTTAATTATAGTGTTGTCATCATCACCATCATTATAATCATTTCCTTTATATTGATGCATGGAAAAATTAATAGCAAGAATTCCGACTTAGTAAGAAAAAGAAAATGATACAATCAAAACATCGGATGCTTGGTTCAAACCCCTAGCTAATAACTCAGAATATGCATAGTTCCAGATTATCTCCTCCAAAAAGATCTAGCTAATGGTGCCATAAAGAAGTATGATTTAGCAACTATTCCTCATGAAAATGCTGAGTGAATTGAAAATAAATGGATATTTTCTTCATGTGATGAAGAATATCTATTATTCTGATCCATTAGCCAATATCACACTTCACAAAGAAACACTGATGGCACATCCTTAAGTCTGGAACAAACAACAATAAGATAAACAAATAAGAGCTCTTGCTATTGGAAAGGGAAACACTATCATCATGTTCTAATAATAATTTCTTATATTTCAAAACCCTAGAATTTCTTCTGAGAAGTCTTTGAAATTATAAGGGATATAAATAATATGCTAACATAGATCAAAATAAATCACTGTTGTATTTAATTTTGAAAATAAAACTGCTTAACTGAAAGAAAATGTGGACTAATTTTCTCTAAGATGAGGAAACACATACTAAACATAAAATCAATAGGGGAAGTCAACAAGAATAAGTTTTAAATATTTTATTACATTAAAAAAGTTTTAATCTAAGCAAAAACAAAATGAAAAATTATAAAATGGGAGAAACAACTGCAAAATGTATTTTTTAAGGATGTATATATCTATTATTTTGGACAGAGAGAGAGAAGGAGAGAAAACATGGAGGGGGAGGGGCACATAGGAAGGGAGAGAGAGAATTTTAAGCAGACTCCCCACTGAGTATGGAGCATGATATAGGGCTTGATCTTACCATCCAGAGATCATGAACTGAGCCAAAATCAAAATTCAACACCTAACCAACAGAGCCACTCAGTTACTCCAACATTGCAAAATTTATTACATAAAATGGTTTTTTGTTGGAAGTTATAAAGTTAATACAAATTCATAATATGAACATCTCTTTATATCAATGGGAAAGACATAGATTTCTGGTTTATAAAAAAAGTACTTAAAGTAATGAAAGTTGAGATAAGAGTATAATTTTTACCTAGAATATCAGAAAACATTTTATAAAATATATAAATTAATGTTCACAATGGTATGACATTAGTACAACACACTTATATATTGTTATTGCTATTTATCAAGCAATTATTATATTAAATCCTTCCCATATGGCATATTTATAAAATATTATTACTCTTTAAATATTCATAACATCCTTATGAATTACATACTTATTAGCATCATTTTAGAATAAATAAATAGATAGATAGATAGATAGATAGATAGACACAGAATAATTAAGAACTTGTCCAAGTACAGTTAGCTAGAGGTAAACTTTAACTCATGTGGTCTGATTAAAGTTCCCACTTTGTTAATCATACCACTATGCTGAAATCAATACAAATTTTTCTGAAAAATTATTTAAGCACATTATATCAAAAATCTTTAAAAAGTACATATTCTTTAATATTTTAATTTAATTTTTAGATTCATTAGCCAAGTATTCAAAAATATGAAAAAAAGTCTTACACATAGAAATGAATAACACAGCATCATTTAATAAAATGTGAAAACAAAATATCTACTATTAGAAAAATTGAATAGAAGCTTTTGGGTGGTTCAGTCAGTTTAACAGTTAGCTGTTGATTTTGGCTCACGTAATGGTCTTGGGGTTCTGGAGTCCCGTATCCATGCTCAGTAGGGAGCCTGCTTCAGGATTCTCTCTCTCCCTCTGCCCCTCCCCCCATGCTTGCTCTCTCTCTCTCTCTCTCCTAAAATAAATAAATAAATCTTAAAAAAAGAATAGTTAAATAAATTATGATATACAATTTATGAAATACTATTCAACTAACAAAATGTTTTAATACAAATTTTCACGTCACAAAAAATGTTTGCCATAAGTATATGACATAACGAAGAATAAAAATGATGCAGGAAAGCAAGGCACAATGGAAAAGAAATTCAGAGTAATTTTTACCTTGGGTTAAAAAAGAAATTTATAATATTGTCTTTGAAAATTGGGTGCAGTTTCTTCATATCAACTAGTAAACTTCGCACTTCTCACCTATGCTATAAATATCCATTTGTACTTATTAAATGCCTTATAAAACATTTTAAAGACAAAAATTCAATATGAAGTGATACACTGAATATGATAAAATATGAATAATTTTAACTACCCTGTTAAAAACCGAAAGAAATAGTCTAAAACTTTTATGGGATAATTCTTGGTGGTTACATGATAGTGCTTCTTACTCAATGACCCAGTTTACCTTCCCAATTACTTAAATGCACCCTATTTCCATTTTCTAATAATGGGAACTAGCCTATCATTAAAAACATTGACTATTATGTGGCCACGAAAAAGAATGAAATTGGGTACCTGGATGGCTCAGTGGATTAAATGTCTGCCTTTGGTTCAGGTCATGATTCCAGGGTCCTGGGATCAGGTCCCACATCAGACTCCCTGCTCAGTTGAGAGTTTGCTTCTTCCTCTACCCCTTCCCCTTGTCCATGCTCTCCCTCTCTCCCTCCCTTCCTCTCTTTCTCTGTCTCTCTCTCTCTTTCAAATAAATAAATATGTAAATAAATATATATTTTTTTTATAAAAAGGATGAAATCATGCCATTTGAGACAACACAGATGGACTCCAAAGGTCTTATGCTAAGTGAAATAAGTCAGACCAAGGAAGATAAATACCATGTGATTTCACTTGTATGTGGAATATAAACAAACAAATAAACAAATCCAAATATATAAACACAAAAAAGAATCAGACCTATAAATATGGAGAATAAACTAATTGTTGCCAGAGGGGAGGCCATTTTGCACATGTTGTGCAAAATGGGTGAAGAGGAAGGGAGGTACAGGTTTCCAATTAGGGAATGAATAAGTCCCAGGAATAAAAAGCACAGTATTTTATATGTGATAGTTTATGGGGACAGATGGTAACTACACTGTGGACGAAGATAGTGTATAAACTTGTAGAATCACTACGCTGCATAACTAGTGTAACTAATGTAACATTGTGTGTCAACTATGATCAAAACAAAGGAACAAACAAAAAACAATGAAAAGTTCTCTAAAAGCCACGGAGTTAAAATTCAAAGGAAAAAAAAAAAAAAAAGACCAAGCTGGAATTTAAGAAAGAGATACTAGAGAAGTATGTTGAGGCTGGAGGCTGCTTTTGTTTTTTGGATTTTATGTTTTTGTTTTTGTTTTTTTGTTTTGTTTGTTGGTTGGTTTTTAAAGATTTTATTTATTTATTTGTAAGAGAGAGAGAGCAAAAGCAGGGGGAGTGTCAGGCAGAAACAGAGGGAGAAGCAGAGCAAGGAGCCTGATTCAGGACTCAATCCTAGGTCCCTGGGATCATGACCTGAGCCAAAGGCAGACACTTAACTGACTGAGTCACCCAGGTGACTCAGCTGCTTTTGTAAAACGGGAATTTACTTAACCTCACAAGAAACTGACTTTTATGGTGCAAGGACAGAGGTCAAAGCCCAAGTTTACCAAAATTAGGGAATTGGATCAGAGATCCTCTAAGTGACAAATAATTATGTTTTCAGGACAAATATAAATCAGAAAACAACTTCCAACCCATCTAACCAACTAGGCAACATTGTGGAGAGTGGCTTTGGTTCCCATGCACTACTTTAATCCTAGAAATTATATGACTTTTTCGGGGTAAAGAAGCAAGTCAGGAGCAAAACTGGTTCTGGAACACAAGTCTTACTATTTTATTCCTAATGCTGTTTGCATTAACCCAAATTGTTGAAGATCATAGAGTATTTTATTGACTTTTTACTTTTTATTTCATGTTTTCTACAATGGCACTCCCTCCTGTTCCAGATGGGTATAACTATAGCCTGATGCTGTGATAATATCTTCAGGAAACACATAATTAGATGCCTGTGAAAGAATGGCAGTAATGATGAGGGCGTTATTAATCACAGCAGCACCTGAAGCTTTTTTTCCCCATCTATGTCCTTGTGTAATAAGTACAGTCTTCCATCTATGACAAAGAGGATTTTAAAAACACTTTATAAACCAAAGAATATCCTTCCAAACTAGAAAAGAATTACGTACAATGAATTCCCACCAGCATTCTTCCCACTATCCGGCTATCAATGTATTTTCCAAAATTTGAGGTCTAATGTAAATTATATTCCCCCTCATAATGACAGACATGATCTTTTGAACTGAAAGTAAAAACTGGTCTAGTAATACACTTTCAGAGACTCCTGCACAATTAATTTAGAAAGATTAAGACTTAGATCCCTGAGATGAGCACAAAACCACGGTTCATAGTCCCCGCCATGAAGGCCAGTCATTCTCAGTGAGAGGGAGGGAATGATGAAGTTCCCCAGGAGAAATTTGGCAAAGTGTGCAGCCATTTTGGGGTGTCAGAGCTGGGGATATGATATTGGCAGAAGCCAAGGATTTTGTTCAATACCCTACAAGGCACAAGACAGATGCCTACGACAATAAATTATCTGGTCAGGTATCTCATTAGTGTTGAGGTTGAGAAACCCTGCTTTAGGCTGATTTGATCACTGATTGTTTCCTACAGGCTAAAGTTAAATAGAAACCATTAAAAGATGATTTTGTTCTATTTTATTTATTGCCAAGTTCTGTGCTTCCCTGTGGAATGACTTCCTTAGAGTCACCCTTCGGTCAAACTTTGGACATTTTCCTCACCCATTACTGTCCATTCATCACGAGAAGAGAAGTGGGTTTCTGATTAGCAAGTTTGGAAGAAAGTACTGAGCCTGCTTATTTCAGCTTCACCCTCCCTCCTTTTTCAGACCAAATTGTGATTGGTCACAAATGCAAACATTGTAGATATATCCCACTTCTCCATGCCGCCTTACCAAAGCAGTCCACACCAGAATCCTAATGTTACCTACTCATGCCAATGACTATGCAGAAGACTGTTGCATTCAAATACAGCAAGCTGATTGACTATCATTTGGCCAAACCACAAATCTCAGCTATTAAGCAGATTTCCTTATCTCTACTTTCTAGAATCCTGTGGCCTGCTTCCTAATTGGTTCAGAACATAATTTGTTCAGAGGAGTTTAATCATCGAATCCTCTCTAATCACTACAATCCCTATATTTCCAAATCTTTTAACAATTTAGCCTTCTTTAAAGTCACACTTTCACCCTGCTTTCTTAATGGTTTTGCTTATCATTGCCTTATTTTCTGAACTATTCCAATTATCCAATTAGTCTGCCTCTATTCTTGCTCACTTTCTGTCTATCCTCATGCACCACCATATTGATCTTTACAGATCTGCTTTACAGAACTGCACAGTTCTGATGGGGGAGCCTTTGCTGAGCCTTCAATCTTACCTCTTCAATCTTTCTTCTTTACCCATAAAAATACCTAATTTCAGGGTACATGGTTTGCCTCATCTTTGGAACCTGAGACTCTTGATCTCCAGGTTATGGGGCCAAGCCCCACTTGGGATGAAGAAATTACTTAAAAATAAAAAATAAAAATAAAATCTATTTTAAAAATACCCAAATTTCTTAGCATTGATTTCAAATGTTTGTTTGTTTGTTTTTGTTTGTTTGTTTGTTTTAACCTGTTCCAACCAACATCTCAAATCTACATGTCAGGCAAATTGGAACAATGACAATTCTCCTTACATGCTCTGTACATTTCCATCTGTAGAGTGAAAATAATGTGAACTTAGAGTCTTTAACGTGACCATAGATCAATGACCTAAGCTCTATGCGTCTCTATTTTTTCATTTATGATAAAGGACTAATTATCCTGATTTTCTTTCTCACAGGATAATCGTGAGAATTAAAAAAAAAAATACAAGAATGCTGTGTCAAGTTAATGCAAATGTAAAAATGCTAATGTTATAATAAGGAAATGTCCATAGCTTCAATGTGTATAGACAGGACTTTGACTATAATTGCCAATGATTGGCAAGATCTCTTATTATAACTTTCTATATTTAATTTGCAAGAGGTTAATACTAACTTGAAGATTAAATTCTAGTATTTTATAATCATGTCATAAATTTTGTGTTACATTAACTTCTTGTCTTTGCTCTTACTTTAACAAAAAAGTGAAAAATTATAAATTGTCAGTGTTTATTAAGTGTGCATTTACAGGGTTCATGTAGATTTTGGAGGTAATACATCCTTTAAGATGAATGTGTCTAGGAGCCTTGAGCATTCACACATCAGGGCAGTGAATAATAATGTTCTCTATTTGCATAATTCTTTTTCTCTGAGAGCTCAAAGCACTTTAAATATTACAAAATTGTGCAAATTAGTACTTATGTATACACTCAGAAACTAAATACAAAAAAGAAAATGGGCTAACAAAAAATGTGAATTCTCCAGTGATAGTGGTAGGTAACAAATATGAAGTAACTACTATAAGGCATAGATTATGTTTTTGGGGAAAAGGGTTCTCACATTTTCTGAATATCTATGCAAATTAGTTATTATTATCGCCATTATCTCCATTCACAGATAAGTAAACTAAGAATCTCAGAGGTTGTATCATATGTCCAATGTCTTCAAGCTACTGAATAGAAGTCCTAGAATCCATACCCATAATTAAACCATAGTCCCCCTCATGTCCACAGTACTGCTAAATCTGTAAAATTACATATGCAATTCTCCAAAGTTACTCCTATGGTGAAACCACAGTATCATTCAACTTTGTAACTCTGATAGTGAAAATTTCAATAATATTCCATCAAACGTCTCATATGCCAGAAGGAAGAGTTGAAATCCAGAAATTGAAGTGATTTAGTCACTGTCAAGTACCAAGTTTTCAAGTACCAAGTTTTCAAGTACCAAGTGTTCAAGTACCAAAATATTCTGAGTCCCACCCAGTGATTTTTTTTTTTTAACCTAAAGGTAAATAGAACTTGTATGTTATAAACACAAAACAACTAATAGTGAATCTCTATTGAGGCTGGAAAGCTAGAATGCAACATCTTCCCAAATGTGAGCAACTTGAGTAGAGCAGAATCTTAGATAAGGCAGTACTCGGCAGTTGAAAGAAGGAAGGGAGGAAAATACTGTTTTTGAAAAGGATTATACTTCATAGGAGACAATCCTTCTGGTAACACTTAACCTAAACCATATTGTTTACTGTCTCAAGACTAGGAAAACACATTTTTATTTTCTTGCAAGCTCATGTAATCCCTTTGTAAATCATTCATAAAAAGAATGTTGCTGAAGCTTCTTGGCCAGCTAAACATTTTTGCATTTAAGGGGAAAATATCTCTCGAATTTGCAGCATTTATATAAATCTGTGCAATGTCTACTAAAAACAAGAAATAATCCAATTAAATGGAAATGCAGTCAAAGTCTTCCATATGTGGCAGAAAGACCTTTTTATCAAAGAATTTTAAGTAAATTCTGACCAAACCCTTGGGAACGATCAGCAATAGTGAATCATACAAGGATATAGCTAATCAGGTTGGGATCTTGTGATGAGAACGCAAAAGGGAAATATAAACAAACAAAAAAAAAAAACATGAGACATTACCATAAGAAATCAGTGCTCTAACAAATGTAAGCACAGGACTTTAACTACACTAAGGTTAGACTAATAGTCAATCATAAAACCACATTGAGTTATGGTTGAATATTATTTATAATTTCATCTGTTAGGACCATAGATGTGTGTATTCATTTGCTTAAAACTATAATTCATGCCCATTCTCCTGACAGCATTATAAATAACAGTTCCTTTAGATTTTTAAGAAGAAAAACTAGAAAAAGCTAACTCAAATTTTCAATCAAAACCAGGGTACCTGAATGAGGGAATCTTTAGTACTTCATTCCAGTCACAGGTTGGGGTCTCTTGAAGAGGATGCTAAGTCAGAGATTGAGGTATAAGATGTTATAAGGATCAGTATCTGTGAAGGAAAGGTGGGGGGGGAACAGAACTGGGCAGAGAGAGAAGTCAAACAAATGCACAAAGATAAAGCCTGGCCAATCTAACAGGGAGTTTGAGGACTTGATGCCTTGGAATTTCCTCTGATTGCCCGAAATATCTGGGCTTTGCTCCCTCTGCCTCACTCAGTTATGCATGTGGGTGGCCTGGGAAGGGTGAGACCTTGAGTAAAGCAGGGATCCTCGGTGGAGGCAGACATTGCAGGAGTTGAGAGCTGCACGGGACAGAAAAGTCCTTCCGTAAGGAACTTTCTCTATAGTGCCATGCAGAGCCATATTAGAGCCTAAGGCAGAAAACTTCACAATACTTATCCTATCTTTATTTAAATGTTAATATTTGGTATATCATTCATTTCTGCATTAATTTTGACGTTAGTATACTACATTAAAATACCTATCTTGGTTATCAAGATTTTTGGCACCCCCTTAGATTGTTGCAACCCTACTCTAAGATCTACCGATTCATCTATCACATTATTTAGAGAAAGAAATTTAAAAAGATCATTGTATGTGTTTTCTCTTCCAGGAGGCACATTGTCCTCCAGATGCTTTCAGTTCCATAGAGATATTATCAATGGTTTGTTATAACAGAAAATAGTGTTGAACAAAAACTCAGAAATACAGAGCTTATGTCCCATTTCTACTAGCTATGCAATATAATTCATTTTATTTTCTGTGCAGATTTCCTATGATACCTATATCCCCAGTAGTCTTGAGATAATTTAAACTTGAGATAATTTAAAAGACATAGTTGCCATATGGCTTAAAAAATATTAGGATATATTATTGTCCACATAATATCTTCCATATAAATGGTAAATAAAAATATTCACAAAGATTTTAGAAGTACCAAATATTAGAATATTCTCTAGATGCTTTTTTTTGACATTTTTTTAATAATTTTTTATTTTTTATAAACATATATTTTTATCCCCAGGGGTACAGGTCTGTGAATCACCAGGTTTACACACTTCACAGCACTCACCAAAGCACATACCCTCCCCAATGTCCATAATCCCACCCCCTTCTCCCAAACCCCCTCCCCCCAGCAACCCTCAGTTTGTTTTGTGAGATTAAGAGTCACTTGTGGTTTGTCTCCCTCCCATCCCATCTTGTTTCATTGATTCTTCTCCTACCCACGTAAGCCCCCATGTTGCATCACCACTTCCTCATATCAGGGAGATCATATGATAGTTGTCTTTCTCTGCTTGACTTATTTCGCTAAGCATGATACACTCTAGTTCCATCCATGTTGTCGCAAAAGCTTTTGCACAGCAAAGGAAACAGTTAACAAAATCAAAAGACAACTGACAGAATGGGAGAAGATATTTGCAAACGACATATCAGATAAAGGACTAGTGTCCAGAATCTATGAAGAACTTAGCAAACTCAACACCCAAAGAACAAATAATCCAATCAAGAAATGGGCAGAGGACATGAACAGACATTTCTGCAAAGAAGACATCCAGATGGCCAACAGACACATGAAAAAGTGCTCCATATCACTCGGCATCAGGGAAATACAAATCAAAACCACAATGAGATATCACCTCACACCAGTCAGAATGGCTAAAATCAACAAGTCAGGAAATGACAGATGCTGGCGAGGATGCGGAGAAAGGGGAACCCTCCTACACTGTTGGTGGGAATGCAAGCTGGTGCAACCTCTCTGGAAAACAGCATGGAGGTTCCTCAAAATGTTGAAAATAGAACTGCCCTATGGCCCAGCAATTGCACTATTGGGTATTTACCCTAAAGATACAAACGTAGTGATCCAAAGGGGCACGTGTACTCGAATGTTTATAGCAGCAATGTCCACAATAGCCAAACTATGGAAAGAACCTAGATGTCCATCAACAGATGAATGGATCAAGAAGATGTGGTATATATACACAATGGAATACTATGCAGCCATCAAAAGAAATGAAATCTCTAGATGCTTTTAAAGTCCACTTAGTCCATCCATCATCAAGCCAACTCACATAATGAAAATAGCAAGAGGAAAAGTTTCTAGTGTTATCTTCCCAGGAATATTTTCTCTGTTAAACTCAAGATTTTCAAAGCCACAGTATATTTACCATTATATTTTAAAGCACATTAGTTTCTACAAGGAAAAATGGATTATTTGAGATAAAATGATTTTGAAACACTTGGTGATTCAGGTTTCCTTTATCTCTTGGGCTCTAGTCTCTACTAGGGATTAGCTGTGATGCTAGAGTCAGAAAGGATGAAACCAGGAAAAAGGAAACACCTACTTTGTCTCTCTGATGATCTAGGAAAAATCTTAAGTATTCAAAAAGAGAAACAAAAAAAATAAAATAAAAATGTCACCCTTCTGCCTGAGATTGTGGGAGAAGAAAGGGTTCCATTTTACCAGCAAAGGAGAGAGTAAGGCAGGTCTGCCCATCTTCTATATCCAAACCAAACTGCCAGAAGAGAGATGTGTTTGGAGATGTTGAGGAAGCTACTCAATGTAGAAGTGTCCCTGAAAGGAGATCACTGTGCATGCCCGTCTAAGGCCAACCTGGAGCAACCCCCGCCAATGTCTCCTGAAACATGGCACTGTTAGACAGATGGAGGGCTTCTTTGGGCTTTCTCAGTAGGATGATTTTCTGTCCTGGTTTTCACAAAACTACCCTAGCCTTAGCACTGAAATGTCCAGTTGCTGGGATATCCTTCAGGTCCAGGCAGACCAAAACAATTGGTCATATTTCCCAAGTCGTATTCATTTTATCTATGTAGAAAGGCCAAGATTCCTATGTTCTCTTAGCGTTCTGGGGCACAGAGTATAATCAATTTGGTAGCAATTATCCTTCTATGGTGTAGAGCATGGTAACACAGAGTGAGGAAACCTCATGACAACAGTTTGGCACAGAGTTTAGGCCCTGGCAAGATAGAGTATGTGGTAGACATGCAGAAGTTATGTTGCATCTGCCAGAGCTCAGATGAGCTAAAATCAGATAGGTAGCAGCACTAGTCCTGTCTGAGACACAAGAGAATAAATCAGAAGTTGTATCATTGAGAACCTTGAACTGCCAACTCTAGCAGACCAAACAGTAAGCCCACTGAGGAAGAATATCCATAATTAAGAGAATCTAGTAGATTCCAAGCAGATTTGAAACACTCTACTTTTCTTTCTTTTTTTTTTCCCCCCTTCAAAGGCATAGTAAGCCCTCTCATGCACTTAAATAGCACTCTTGGGGGAAAAAAATGTGTGTATGCGTTTATAAGGGGAAACATACTCAAATGATTAAATATGTAGTCAAAAGTGATTGTTTTCAAACTTAGTAAAATAATTTATTTAGACAATAATCATCAGTGCACACTGAACTATTAAGTGAGATATGTTGACAGAGAACTGAATATTTGCATGGATATAAATTATTGACCTATAAAATATATGTTGCAAGAGTAAAGTTTAATTTTATAAACTCCTTAACTTAGTAACCAATCTTAGCATCACCAATAGTGGGACAACCAAAAGCCAGGTACCTTCTGGACAAAATGCAATATGAAGCCTACAGCATCATCTTCAAAGTTTTTCTATTAGAAGGGTTCAAGTTACATGTTTTGTCATGCTACAAGACAATTGTCCTGGTGTCTTCAATAAGTCAGTGGTATAAGAAGAAAAGGAGAGTGATACCTGGGTGCCTCAGTCAGTTAAGCATCTGCCTTTGGTTTGGGTCATGATCTCAGGGTCCTGGGATGGAGTCCCGCATAGGACTTCTTGGTCAGCAGGGATCCTGTTTCTCCCTCAGCCTGCCACCACCCCCGTGTGTGCTCTTTCTGACAAATAGATAAATAAAATATTTTTTTTTAATTAAGAAGAAAAGGAGAGATGCTTCTAGATTCAAAAAATCCTCCTGACTTATTTTGCTAAGGAAAACAAAATGTAATCGATGAATTTTGATTTGATTCCCCTTTGAACAAGTATGAATATCCATTGAGGACAATTGGGAAATTTAAAAATAGAGTGAATATTAGATCATATTAAAGTATTATTAATTTTAAGGTGTAATAGTTCTTGAAAAGATATAAAGAAAAAAGGTTCTGATTTTTTGAGATGCATTCAAAATATTTAGAGGCAAAACGTAATGATATTTGTGATTAACTTTAAAAAACAGCATCAAGAAAAAATATAAAACTAACTTGGTAGAGTGCTAAATGATTATTAAGTATAATTGATTGACAAATGGAGGTTATACTGTTGTCTTCTACTTTTGTAAAAAATCTTGGAAAATTTTGTAACAGAAGATGAAAAAAACATACAGATTGTTCAAATAGGAGGAATGGCTTAAAACAGTTTACCTTATTTGTGTGTGTTGTTTGTGTGTATCTGTGTTTGTTTTGTCACCACCAGTGAAGGCTTATGAGAAAAATCAGTTACACAAAAAATAAAGAGGTGATTTATTTTGGGTGTACTATGAGGTTTTTTTTGTTACTTAAAAAACTAATGCTTATAAAACTGAGGATAGATCAATAGACTGATAGAGATACCATTGAAACCCTTTGCTTTCTGATACTCCTGCTTCTCTTGAGGAGTGATCTCTTCCCAGGTTACTCTGTGATTCATTCTGAATTATTCACTCTCATTTATATTCTCTATAGAGACCTCAATAGTTGGAATGTCTCTTGGATACTTCAAACTACATCTCTACTAATCAAATTCTGTTAGTTGGTATGATAGTGTATTAAATAACTAGCACAGTGTTTGAAACATAGTGGCTTCCTAATAAATATTAGTTGCAGCATTAGCATAATTACTGTTATCATTAATTTATTATTAATTTATTTCCCTCCACATTCAATTCATTGATTCTCCAGAATCCTGCCACATATATATCAGGCTATCTGTTCTCTTTTTCCATTTTCACTGTCTTCACATGCTCATTAATTCTCACCTATTTTTTTTTTATTATTTCTACCCTTATTTTACATTGGATCTATCCTCTACTATTTTGCTTCATGCCATACTACTTTGTACCACAGTAAGAGGGAGCTCAGCACAGTACTTAAGAGCTTGGGATATGAGGGTCCCTGGGTGGCTCAGAAGCTTAAGCATCTGCCTTTGGTTCAGGTCATGATCTCTCTAGGTCCTACTATGGACTGCACATCAGGCTCTCTTCTCAGTAGAGAGTCTGCTTCTTCTTCTCCCTCTGCCCTTCTCCTCTCCCTTTCGCCTTCCCTTCTGGTCGTGCTTGTGCTCATGTTCTCTCTCTCTCTCAAAAGAATAAATAAAAATCTTTAAAAAAAATAGCTTGGAGTATGGAGTTAAAGCATCTCTGTTCAAATCCTGACCCTATTGCATATTAGCCATATATTAAGCAAGTCATTTAACTATACTCTCATTTGCAGTGTGGTTACTCTAATAGTGTTGTTTCATGTATTTGTGGTATGAATTAAGTTATACCTGTGCATCACCTAGAACGAGATCCAATACTTTGTAAGGTTCTTAAACAGTTCTCAAAAATAGAAATAATGGTTGGAATGCACCATGAAATGTTCATTGGATCTCCTAATTTTGTAAATTTATTCAGTTATTAACTATTTTAAAAATCCTGTTGTAACAAAACTTCTTGTAAGTTAGAATTACATGCTCAACTCACATCATTAAGTCTTATAGATTACAACAATTTAAACATCTGCTAATGGTTTATAAGAATGTACATTTCAAAATAAATTTTCCAACTGAAAACTATTATTTATTTAGTATTTGCCAATTAATAGACAAAACTTTCATTGCTTAAATTTTAATTTCTTAAATTCACAACAATTTGTATATATTAGAAAACCAATTTAGTGTTTATATAATTCATATCCCTTATTACAAATAAGAAACAAAATCCCAGAAAAGTAAGGTTATTTGCCAAATAGCACAGTCATTTAATGCTCAGTCTAGAGAGGAGAACACAGGTCTCCCTCCTCTTATTTCATCTAGGATTCTTTCTATGTCATGATGTTATTGTCAATTATATTTGCCTTTAATCATGTTTATAGCCCTTACTTTATGCTGAGCATTTTCAGAGAAGAAAAGAACTATATTTCCTCTGAATGCTTCCTACATGCTTTGCACAGAGCACCTTTCAAGTCATTAAATATTGAATGACTAAATAAGTATATGAATCACAGGCCAAACCAATAGTACCAAAAGAAATTATTAAGAAGTATTGAAAAAGCCAATTTTTTTTAGTGTTCTTTATCATGTTTGTCACTGTGAATTCACAGAATGAGTTGAAAAATGTGTAGGACAGTATTCTACAGAAAACCAAAACAGACATGAATAGAATTTTAGATTAACCCAAAGGGAGGAGGGAATCAAGAAGTTAAGAACTTTTTTCCAAGAAATGTAGCAAATATGTCATGAGTAAAGGTCAAACATCATAAGATAGGAGGAAGGTGTTTTCAGATTTGGGTGGATTCCTTGTTCCAATTTATCATCACATCTTGTTCTAACATAATTGTTTTACTGGAAAATTAGGCTTAAGAAGAAGGTCAAATGTCCCTGATTTTTTTTCCCTCAATGTCAGTGAGTCACACAGACGTAGGATGAGCCCTTGGATCTGTTTGCTATATGGGCACACTTACTTCATCATTCAACCTGTATTTATGGAATAGCCATTATATGTAACAGAAACTGCACTAAACCCCAGAGATAAAACAGTGACCACAATAAACAATTTCCTTGCTTCAAGGAGTAGTACTCTTATGGAGAAAACCAGCATCACACAAGGAGACAAACAAAAAGGCAAGGACAGTCTGATGTGATAAAGAGGAATATGGGGGGACACCTGGGTGGCTCAGTTGGTTAAGTGCCCAATTCTTGATTTCAGCTCAGGTTATGATCTCAGGGTTCTGAGATCAAGCCCTACACGAGGCTCCATGCTCACCACGGAGTCTGCTTGCGATTCTTTCCCTTATCCCCTCCCTCTGCTACTCTTCCTTCCCTGACTCACATTTGTTCTCTCTCTCTCTCTCTCTCTCTCTCAAGTAAATAAATAAATAAATTGTTTTTTTTAAAAAGAGAGAGAGAGACTTAGGTATGAGTGAAAGCAGGTAGAGTTGACAAGAAGACCCTTCTGCAGAGGTAATATTAGACTGAAATCATGTGCAAGGTTGCATTAACTACATAGAGGGGGGAAAAAGGAGTGAAGGCCCATAACTGGCAAATAACCTGCCAGTCATTATAAACTTCAATCCATTTAATAAAGCTAGAGCTTAACAAGTATCTAAAGGAGTGAAGAGAGATGATGCTATTAGTGAGCTAGACAGCGGCTGGGTCAGGAGACAGCATACTAAACTAAGGAGCTTGAGTTTATTTGCTGACATTGGGAAGCTATTCAAGAATGTTTAGTAAGGAAATAAATGTTCAAACTTACTATTCCCTATGGTCACCCAGCGGTCAAGTGGAGGATATATTGGAGATGAGATACAAAAGAACCTGAGAAAGAAGTAAGGAGTCAACTATGTTAATCCATCAAAGAAGCAGAAAGAATCAGACTTGAGAAATTGACAGGAGATCTAGAAAATTTAAGGGAAGAGATTAAGACATTTAAAAATACCTTATATCTGTTTCATAATAATTATTTTTTAATTAAAAATTTAATTGCAGTATAATGAATACTGTTATATTAATTTCCGTTGTACAATATAGTGATTCAATAATTTTATACATTACATCATGATAAGTACACTTATAATCCCTTTCACTTATTTAAACCACCCGCCCACCCACCTCCCCTCTAGCAACCATCATTTTTTCTCTTTAGTTAAGAGCCTGTTTTTATGCTTATCTCTTTTTTCTTTCTTTCTTTCTTTTCCTTAAATTCCACATATGAATGACATTATATGGTATTTTTTTTTTCTTTCTCCGACTGACTGAATTTCACTTAACATTATGCCCTCTAGAATCATCCATATTGTTAATCACAAGATTTTATTCATTCTTTTGTATGGCTGAGTAATATTCATATGTGGTGTGTGTGTGTGTGTGTGTGTGTGTGTGTTCTTTATCCATTCATCTATGGATGGATACTTGGGCTGTTTACATACCATAGCTATTGTAAATAATGCTGTAATAAGCATAAGGGAGCATATATGTTTTCAAATTAGTGTTTTTTTTTTTCCTTTGGGTAAATGCCCAGTAGTGGAATTATTAAATCATATGGCAATTCCAGTTTTAATTTTCTGAGGAAACTCCATTCTGTTTTCCACAGTGGCTGCACTAGTTTTCATTCCCACCAACAGTGCATAAGGGTTCCGTTTCTCCACATCCGTACCCATACTAGTGTCTTGTGTTTTTTATTTAGGTCAGTCTGACAGGTGTGAGGTGATGTCTCACTGTGGTTTTGACTTGCATTTCCCTGATGATTAGTGATGATGATTATCTTTTCATGTGTCTGTTGGCCCTCTGTATGTCTTCTTTGGAGGAATGTCTAATCATGTCTTCTGCCTGTTTTTACTTGGATTATTTGAGGTTTTGTTGAGTTATATACATTCCTTATATATTTTGGATACTAACCCTTTATCAGATATGTCATCAGCCTTTTATTTCTTTTTGTGTTCTGATTGTTGTGGCTCGGACTTCCAGTACGATGGTGAATTAAAATTGTGAGTATGGACATCCTTGTCTTGTTCCTTTCTTACTGGAAAATCCTGAAGTTTTTCACCATTAAATATGATGTTAGCTTTGGGTTGTTCATATATGGGTTTCTTTATGTTGAGGTATGTTCCTTCTAAACCTACTTGGTTGAGAGTTTTTACCACAAATGGATGCTATTATTTGTCAAATGCTTTTTCTTCCTTTATTGAAATGATCACATGGTTCTTATCCTTTCTTTTGTTGATGTGATACATAATGTTGATTGATTGACAAATATTGAACCACACTTTTATCCCAGGAATAAATCCCACTTAGTCATCAAGAATGATTTTTTTAAATTTATTTTTTGATTCATTTTGCTAATATTTATTGAGGATTTTTACATTTATGTTCATTAAAGATAGTGGCCTGTCATACTGTTTTTTTGTAGTGTATTTATTTGGTTTCAGTATCGGGTAATGTTGGCCTCCCTCACAGAATGAATTTGGAAGTTTTCTTTCTTTTTCTATTTTTTAATAGTTTGAGAAGAATAAATATTAAATCTTCTTTAAGTGTTTGATAAAATTTATCCATAAAACCATCTGGTCCCAGACTTTTGTTTGCTGGGAGTTTTTGGATTGCTAATTAAATTTAATTACTGGTAATAAGTCCAGTGAAATTTTCTATTTCTTCCTGATTCTATCTTGGGAAGGTTGTTTGTTTCTAGGAATTTATCTATTTCATTTAAGTTGCCCAATTTGTTGGCATATAATTTTTCATAATATTCTCTTGTAAGCCTTTGTATTTCTGTAGTTTAGCTGTTCTTTATCCTCTTTCATTTCTGGTTTTGTCTATTTGAATTCTCTCTCCCTCTCTGTCTGTAATCTGGATAAATAAAGTTTTATTATTTTTGCTGATCTTCTCAAAGAACAAGCTCCTGGTTTCATTGATCAATTTTTATTATTATTATTATTATTATTATTGTTGTTGTTGTTGTTTTTAAGTTTCTGTTTCATGTATTTCTGCTCCAGTCTTTATTATTTCCTTTCATCTTCTGGCTTTGGGCTTTGTTTGATCTTCTTTTTATAGCTTCTTTAGGTGTAAGATTAAGTTGCTTGAGATTTTTCTTGCTTCTTGAGGTAAGCCTGTATTACTATAAACTTCCCTCTTAGAACACCTTTTGCTGCATTCCAAAGATATTGGACCATGGTGTTTTCATTATCATTTGTCTCTGTGTACTTTTTTTTTCATTTCCTCTTTTGATTTCTTGGTTGACAAATTCATTGTTCAATAACATGTTTCTTAACCACCATGTATTTGAGGTCTTTCCATATATTTTCCTATGGTTGACTTCTAGTTCAATAACACGGTAGTCAGAAAAGGTGCATGGTATGACTCTGATCTTTTTAAATGTGTTGAGGTAGTTTTCATGGTTTAATATGTGATCTATTCTGGAGAATGTTCCATATACATTTGAAAAGAATGTGTATTCTGCTGTTTAAGGTGGAATGCTCTATCTGTTAGGACCATCTGACCCAATGTGTCATTCAAAGCCACCATTTCCTAATTGATTTTCTTTTCTTTTTAATTTTTATTTATTTATTTATTTTTAGTCATGTTCAAATTAGACAGCATATGGTACATCATTAGTTTTTGATGTAGTGTTCAATGATTCATTGGTTCCATGTAACACCCAGTTCTCATCACCACAAATGCCCGCCTTAATACCCATCACCCAGTTACCCCATCCTCCGACCCCTTCCCTTTTGTAACCCTCAGTTTGGTTCCCAGAGTTGAGAGTCTCTCATTGTTTGTCCCCCTCTCTGATCTCTTCCCATTCAGTTTTCCCTCCTTTCTGTGACCTTCCAATTTATTCCTTATTTTCCACATATGAATGAAAACATACAATATCTGTCTTTCTCTGCTTGACTTATTTCACTTAGCATAATCTCCTCCAGCTCCATCCATGTCGATGCAATTGGTGGGTATTCATCCTTTCTGATGGCAAGTAATATTCCGTTGTATATATGAACCCTATCTTCCTTATCCATTCAGCTGTTGAAGGGCATCTAGGCTCCTTCCACAGTTTGGCTACTGTGGACATTGCTGCTATGAGCATTGTGAAAATGTCTATGCTGCCTAGAGCAATCTACACTTTCAAAGGAATCCCTGTCAAAATACCACTGATATTTTTCACAGAATGAAACAAACAATCTTAAAATTTGTATGAAACCATTAAAGACCCTGAATCACCAGGGCATTGTTGAAAAAGAAAACCAAAGCTTGGGGTATCACAATGCCTGATTCAAGCTATATTACAAAGCTGTGATCATCAAGACAGCATGGTATTGGCACAAAAACAGATGCATAGATCAACAGAGACACATAGATCTATAGAGACCCCTGAGATGGACCCTTGACTCTGTGGTCAGCTAATCTTCAACAAATCAAGAAAGAATATCCAATGGAAAAATACAGTCTCTTCCATAAATGGTGTGGGAAAATTCGACAGCCACATGCAGAAGAATGAAACTGGACCATTCTCTTATGCCATATGCAAAGATAAACTCAAAATGGATGAAAGCCCTCAATGTGAGACAGGAATCCCCCAAAATCCTAAAGGAGAACATAGGTAGCAACCTCTCGACATTGCTGCAGTGACTTCTTTCAAGACATGTCTCTAAAAGCAAAAGAAACAAAAGCAAAAATGAACTTTTGGGCCTTCATCAAGATCAAAAGTTTCTGCACAGCAAAAACAGTCAACAAAACTAAGAGACAATCCATAGAATGGGAGAAGATATTTTCAAATAACATTCTAGGTAAAGGGCTGGTATCCAAGATCTATAAAGAACTTATCAAACTCAATACCCAAAAAACAAATAATCCAGTTAAGGAATGTGCAAAAAACATGCACTGACACTTCTCTGAAGAAGACACACAAATGGCTAACAGACACATGAAAAATGTTCAATATCACTAGCCATCAGGGACATACAAATCGCAAACACAATGAGATGCCACATTACACCAGTTAGAATGGCAAAAATTAACAAGACAGGAAACAAGTATTGGCATGGGTGTGGAGAAAGGAGGACCCTCAAACTGTTGATTGGAACGCAAGCTGTTACAGCCACTCTGGAAAACAGTACGGAGAATCCTCAAAATGTTAAAAATAGAGCTATCTTATGACCCAGGAATTGCTACAAAGTATTTACCCCAAAGATACAGATGTTAAAAAGAAGGGGCACGTGCACCTCAATGCTGATAGCAGCAATGTCCTTATTGATTTTCTGTTTGGATAATCTATTTGATGTAAGTTAGGTGTTACAGTCCTCTACCATTATTGTATTACTATTGATCATTTCCTTTATGTTTGTTAATAGCTGCTTTCAGAACTTTGAATATATCATACCACTCTCTTCTGACCTGCAAAATTTCTGCCAAAAAAGCAGTTGATAACCGGGGCACCTGGGTGGCTCTGTGGGTTAAGCCTCTGCCTTCGGCTCAGGTCATGATCCCAGAGTCCTGGGATCGAGCCCCACATCGGGCTCCCTGCTCAGCGGGGAGCCTGCTTCCCCTTCTCTCTCTCTCTGCCTGCCTCTCTGCCTACTTGTGATCTCTGTCTGTCAAATAAATAAATAAAATCTTTAAAAAAAAATCAGTTGATAACCTTATGGAATTTCACTTGCATGTAACTATTTCTTTTCTTTTGCTGATTTTAATGTTAAACATTAATTTTGTTGCAGGCCCTGTGTATCTCCTAGATCTGGATTTCTGTTTCCTTCCATAGATTTGGGGATTTTTTACCTATTATTTCTTCTAATGTATTTTCTTCCCCCTTTTCTTTCTCTTCTCTATCTGAGATCTCTATAATATGAATGTAATTATACTTGATGGTGTTACTGAGTTTCCTTAACCTATTTTCATTTTTTTTATTTTTCTGTTTTCTTTATCCTGTTCAGCTTTACTGCTTTCTATTACTCTGTCCTCCAGGTCACTGATCCATTCTTCTGCTTCCTTTAATTTACCATTTATTCCATACATTTTTAAATTTCAGTTATTGAGTTATTCATCCCTAATTGGTTCTTTTTTCTCTTTTTTTATTGAGGGTCTTCCAGTCTTCTACTCTTTTCTCAAGTCCAGTGAGTATCTTTATGATCATTACTTTAAATTCTCTATCAGTCATATTACTTATCTCCATTTTGTTTAGCTCTCTTGTTGTGATCTTGTCCTATTCTTTCATTTGGGATCTAATCCTTTGTCTCCTCATTTTGTCTAAATCTCTGTGTCTATTTCTATGTATTCGGAAAGTCAGCTATACTCCCTGCTCTTGAAAGTAGCAACTTTATGAAGAATAGATCCTGTAATGACCTGTAGTACAACGTAGTATGATATTGCCCTGTTCATCAGAACCTGGGGCTTCGGGAGTATTTCTTACGCATGCCACACACACTCTGTGGTTGTGGATGAGCCATATTTACCTTCAATTCAGGCATTTGCAGTGGTTCTATTTGGCTGTGTTGGCAGGGGTTTGTCCCTGTTAATGACACAGTCTGGGCCATCTTGGACCCCTGTTGGGTCAGACCAGGCATTTTTCAGAGTTATGATAGTACCAAACTGTGGGATGCTTTCTCTGTGTTGTTCCTTGAGAAGCTTTCGTTGGTGAGTGGGACCTGCAGCCAGAAAAGCTATCTTCCCCTAACCCACTGCTGGGGCTGCATGTGGATGGCTATATGTGGTCATCTGTCCCTTTCCCCAGGGCAGGAGTCACTTTGGAGTAGTGCTGGCCCCTGTGAGGGCTGCTTGCACATTGCCAGTCTTATGACACCACTTTATACGGACCTTTGCCAAGGACATGTTGGTGGGAAGGTGAGGTACTCTACCATCCACTGTGAGAAGGAAACTGCAGCTGCCTGGAAAACTTCTGTTGCTGGGCTGGAGAGGGCAGTACATAGAAGAGTGCAGGTACAGGGCATGTTGTTAACAAGTTTGGTGGAGAGTTTTCATATTGTACTGGTTCTCACAGATATTCCTGTATCCAGGCTGAGTAGGGGGAGGGAGATGACATCAACCAGCTCTTTTTTTCTTGAAGAAGTCTTTCTAAAATCACTGTCTTTCAGCACAAGTCTTGAGATTAGCAAATAAATCTCCCTCCCATGTGCTGCAGGCATTTTCCAACTGCTGCTACTGTGCTGTATCTCAACAGGGCTGTTTTGTGCTATCTCTTTAAGGGCTCAGACTCAGTTTCTGCTCACCTTCTCACTCTCCCAGAGCCAAGCTTGTGGTTTTTTTTTTTTTTTTTTTTTTTTTTTTTTTTAATTTTTTATTTTTTATAAACATATATTTTTATCCCCAGGGGTACAGGTCTGTGAATCACCAGGTTTACACACTTCACAGCACTCACCAAATCACATACCCTCCCCAATGTCCATAATCCCACCCCCTTCTCCCAAACCCCCTCCCCCCGGCAACCCTCAGTTTGTTGTGAGATTAAGAGTCACTTATGGTTTGTCTCCCTCCCAATCCCATCTTGTTTCATTTATTCTTCTACCCACTTAAGCCTCCATGTTGCATCACCACTTCCTCATATCAGGGAGATCATATGATAGTTGTCTTTCTCTGCTTGACTTATTTCGCTAAGCATGATACGCTCTAGTTCCATCCATGTTGTTGCAAATGGCAAGATTTCATTTCTTTTGATGGCTGCATAGTATTCCATTGTGTATATATACCACATCTTCTTGATCCATTCATCTGTTGATGGACATCTAGGTTCTTTCCATAGTTTGGCTATTGTGGACATTGCTGCTATAAACATTCGGGTGCATGTGTCCCTTTGGATCACTACATTTGTATCTTTAGGGTAAATACCCAATAGTGCAATTGCTGGGTCATAGGGCAGTTCTATTTTCAACATTTTGAGGAACCTCCATGCTGTTTTCCAGAGTGGCTGCACCAGCTTGCATTCCCACCAACAGTGTAGGAGGGTTCCCCTTTCTCCGCATCCTCGCCAGCATCTGTCATTTCCTGACTTGTTGATTTTAGCCACTCTGACTGGTGTGAGGTGATATCTCATTGTGGTTTTGATTTGTATTTCCCTGATGCCGAGTGATATGGAGCACTTTTTCATGTGTCTGTTGGCCATCTGGATGTCTTCTTTGCAGAAATGTCTGTTCATGTCTTCTGCCCATTTCTTGATTGGATTATTTGTTCTTTGGGTGTTGAGTTTGCTAAGTTCTTTATAGATTCTGGACACTAGTCCTTTATCTGATATGTCGTTTGCAAATATCTTCTCCCATTCTGTCAGTTGTCTTTTGATTTTGTTAACTGTTTCCTTTGCTGTGCAAAAGCTTTTGATCTTGATGAAATCCCAATAGTTCATTTTTGCCCTTGCTTCCCTTGCCTTTTGCGTTGTTCCTAGGAAGATGTTGCTGCGGCAGAGGTCGAAGAGGTTGCTGCCCGTGTTCTCCTCAAGGATTTTGATGGATTCCTTTCGTACATTGAGGTCCTTCATCCATTTTGAGTCTATTTTTGTGTGTGGTGTAAGGAAATGGTCCAATTTCATTTTTCTGCATGTGGCTGTCCAATTTTCCCAGCACCATTTATTGAAAAGGCTGTCTTTTTTCCATTGGACATTCTTTCCTGCTTTGTCGAAGATTAGTTGACCATAGATTTGAGGGTCTATTTCTGGGCTCTCTATTCTGTTCCATTGATCTATGTGTCTGTTTTTGTGCCAGTACCATGATGCTGTCTTGATGATGACAGCTTTGTAATAGAGCCTGAAGTCCGGAATTGTGATGCCACCAACATTGGCTTTCTTTTTCAATATCCCTTTGGCTATTCGAGGTCTTTTTTTCTGGTTCCATATAAATTTTAGAATTATTTGTTCCATTTCTTTGAAAAAGATGGATGGTACTTTGATAGGAATTGCATTAAATGTGTAGATTGCTTTAGGTAGCATAGACATTTTCACAATATTTATTCTTCCAATCCAGGAGCATGGAACATTTTTTCCATTTCTTTGTGTCTTCCTCAATTTCTTTCATGAGTACTTTATAGTTTTTTTTCTGAGTATAGATTCTGTGTCTCTTTGGTTAGGTTTATTCCTAGGTATCTTATGGTTTTTGGATGCAATTGTAAATGGGATTGACTCCTTAATATCTCTTTCTTCTGTCTTGCTGTTGGTGTAGAGAAATGCAACTGATTTCTGTGCATTGATTTTATATCCTGACACTTTACTGAATTCCTGTATAAGTTCTAGCAGTTTTGGAGTGCAGTCTCTTGGGTTTTCCACATATAGTATCATATCATCTGCGAAGAGTGATAATTTGACTTCTTCTTTGCCGATTTGGATGCCTTTAATTTCCTTTTGTTGTCTGATTGCTGAGGCTAGGACCTCTAGTACGATGTTTGAATAGCAGTGGTGATAATGGACATCCCTGCCGTGTTCCTGACCTTAGCGGAAAAGCTTTCAGTTTTCTCCATTGAGAATGATATTTGCGGTGGGTTTTTCATAGATGGCTTTGATGATATTGAGGTATGTGCCCTCTATCCCTACACTTTGAAGAGTTTTGATCAGGAAGGGATGTTGTACTTTGTCAAATGCTTTTTCAGCATCTATTGAGAGTATCATATGGTTCTTGTTCTTTCTTTTATTGATGTGTTGTATCACATTGACTGATTTGCGGATGTTGAACCAACCTTGCAGCCCTGGAATAAATCCCACTTGGTCGTGGTGAAAATAATCTTTTAATGTACTGTTGAATCCTATTGGCTAGTATTTTGTTGAGTATTTTCGCATCTGTGTTCATCAAGGATATCGGTCTATAGCTCTCTTTTTTGGTGGGATCCTTGTCTGGTTTTGGGATCAAGGTGATGCTGGCCTCATAAAATGAGTTTGGAAGTTTTCCTTCCATTTCTATTTTTTGGAACAGTTTCAGGAGAATAGGAATTAGGTCTTCTTTAAATGTTTGGTAGAATTCCCCCGGGAAGCCGTCTGGCCCTGGGCTTTTGTTTGTTTGGAGATTTTTAATGACTGTTTCAATCTCCTTACTGGTTATGGGTCTGTTCAGGCTTTCTATTTCTTCCTGGTTCAGTTGTGGTAGTTTATATGTTTCTAGGAATGCATCCATTTCTTCCAGATTGTCAAATTTATTGCCGTAGAGTTGCTCATAGTATGTTCTTATAATAGTTTGTATTTCTTTGGTGTTAGTTGTGATCTCTCCTCTTTCATTCATGATTTTATTTATTTGGGTCCTTTCTCTTTTCTTTTGATAAGTCGGGCCAGGGGTTTATCAATTTTATTAATTCTTTCAAAGAACCAGCTCCTAGTTTCGTTGATTTGTTCTATTGTGTTTTTGGTTTCTATTTCATTGATTTCTGCTCTGATCTTTATGATTTCTCTTCTCCTGCTGGGCTTAGGGTTTCTTTCTTGTTCTTTCTCCAGCTCCTTTAGGTGTAGGGTTAGGTTGTGTACCTGAGACCTTTCTTGTTTCTTGAGAAAGGCTTGTACCGCTATATATTTTCCTCTCAGGACTGCCTTTGTTGTGTCCCACAGATTTTGAACCGTTGTGTTTTCATTATCATTTGTTTCCATGATTTTTTTCAATTCTTCTTTAATTTCCCGGTTGACCCATTCATTCTTTAGAAGGATACTGTTTAGTCTCCATGTATTTGGGTTCTTTCCAAACTTCCTTTTGTGGTTGAGTTCTAGCTTTAGAGCATTGTGGTCTGATTGGGTCCTTCTTCTTTTAAATATGCAGGGAATGATCCCAATCTTTTGATACCGGTTGAGTCCTGATTTAGGACCGAGGATGTGATCTATTCTGGAGAATGTTCCATGTGCACTAGAGAAGAATGTGTATTCTGTTGCTTTGGGATGAAATATTCTGAATATATCTGTGATGTCCATCTGGTCCAGTGTGTCATTTAAGGCCTTTATATCCTTGCTGATCTTTTGCTTGGATGACCTGTCCATTTCAGTGAGGGGAGTGTTAAAGTCCCCTACTATCATTGTATTATTGTTGATGTGTTTCTTTGATTTTGTTATTAATTGGTTTATATAGTTGGCTGCTCCCACATTGGGGGCATAGATATTTAAAATTGTTAAATCTTCTTGTTGGACAGACCCTTTGAGTATGATATAGTGTCCTTCCTCATCTCTTATTATAGTCTTTGGCTTAAAATCTAATTGATCTGATATAAGGATTGCCACTCCTGCTTTCTTCTGATGTCCATTAGCATGGTAAATTCTTTTCCACCCCCTCACTTTAAATCTGGAGGTGTCTTCGGGCTTAAAATGTGTTTCTTGGAGGCAACATATAGATGGGTTTTGTTTTTTTATCCATTCTGATACCCTGTGTCTTTTGACAGGGGCATTTAGCCCATTCACATTCAGGGTAACTATTGAGAGATATGAATTTAGTGCCATTGTATTGCCTGTAAGGTGACTGTTACTGTATATGGTCTCTGTTCCTTTCTGATCTACCACTTGTAGGCTCTCTCTTTGCTTAGAGGACCCCTTTCAAGATTTCCTGTAGAGCTGGTTTGGTATTTGCAAATTCTTTCAGTTGTTGTTTGTCCTGGAAGCTTTTAATCTCTCCTTCTATTTTCAATGATAGCCTAGCTGGATATAGTATTCTTGGCTGCATGTTTTTCTCGTTTAGTGCTCTGAAAATATCATGCCAGCTCTTTCTGGCCTGCCAGGTCTCTGTGGATAAGTCAGCTGCCAATCTAATATTTTTACCATTGTATGTTACAGACTTCTTTTCCCGGGCTGCTTTCAGGATTTTCTCTTTGTCATTGAGACTTGTAAATTTTACTATTAGGTGACGGGGTGTGGGGCCTATTCTTATTGATTTTGAGGGGCATTCTCTGAACCTCCTGAATTTTGATGCTCGTTCCTTTGCCATATTGGGGAAATTCTCCCCAATAATTCTCTCCAGGATACCTTCTGCTCCCCTCTCACTTTCTTCTTCTTCTGGAATCCCAATTATTCTAATGTTGTTTCGTCTTATGGTGTCACTTATCTCTCGAATTCTCCCCTCGTGGTCCAGTAGCTGTTTGTCCCTCTTTTGATCAGCTTCTTTATTCTCTGTCATTTGGTCTTCTATATCACTAATTCTTTCTTCTGCCTCATTTATCCTAGCAGTGAGAGCCTCCATTTTTGATTGCACCTCATTAATAGCTTTTTTGATTTCAACTTGGTTAGATTTTAGTTCTTTTATTTCTCCAGAAAGGGCTTTTATATCTCTCGAGAGGGTTTCTCTAATATCTTCCATGCCTTTTTCGAGCCCGGCTAGAACCTTGAGAATTGTCATTCTGAACTCTAGATCTGACATATTACCGATGTCTGTATTGATTAGGTCCCTAGCCTTCGGTACTGCCTCTTGTTCTTTTTTTTTGTGTTGAATTTTTACGTCTTGTCATTTTGTCCAGATAAGAGTAAATGAAGGGGCAAGTAAAATACTAAAAGGGTGGCAACAACCCCAGGAAAAATATGCTTTAACCAAATTAGAAGAGATCCAAAATCGTGAGTGGGGAGAAAGGGGATAAAAAGAGGTTCAAAAAGGAAGAGAGAAAAAAGAAAAAAAAAAAAAAAAAAAAAAGAAAGAAAAGAAAAGAATTTTAAAAAAAGAAAAACACCTAAGAAAAATGTAAAAAAAAAATATATATATATATATATATTAGATAAACTAGTAAAAAAATCGTTAAAAAAGAAAAAGGTAACAGTTAAAAAAAAAAAAAATTTTACCCGAAGGCGAGAGAAGAAAAAAAAAAAAAAAAAAAAAAAAAAAAAATGAAAAAGAAAAAATTAAATTAACTGCAAGACTAAAAAAAAATCACAGGAAAAAAGCCATGAGTTCCGTGCTTGGCTTTCTCCTCCTCTGGAATTCTGCTGCTCTCCTTGGTATTGAAACCGCACTCCTTGGTAGGTGTGAACTTGGTCTCGGCTGGATTTCTTGTTGATCTTCTGGGGGAGGGGCCTGTTGTAGTGATTCTCAAGTGTCTTTGCCCCAGGCGGAATTACACCGCCCTTACCCGGGGCCGGGGTGAGTAATCCGCTCGGGTTTGCTTTCAGGAGCTTTTGTTCCCTGAGCGCTTTCCGTAGAGTTCCAGAGGACGGGAATACAAATGGCGGCCTCCTGGTCTCCGGCCCGGAGGAGCCGAGAGCCCAGGGCCCCACTCCTCAGTGCGCCCTCAGAGAAACAGCGCCCAGTCACTCCCGTCTGCCTGACCTCCGGCCGCGCCCGAGCTCACCGAGCCTGCGACCGGTTCAAGGTAACACGGAGCTGCGAGCTTACTGTCAGCTCTGTCTCTGTAGCCGGCTTTCCCGTTCCAATACCCGCAAGCTCTGCGACACTCAGACACCCCCGATCCTTCTGTGACCCTGCGGGACCTGAGGCCACGCTGACCCCGCGTGGGCTTCGCCCCGGTTTAGCCTCTGGAGCGATGTCCCTCAGCGGAACAGACTTTTAAAAGTCCTGATTTTGTGCGCGGTTGCTCCGCCGCTTGCCGGGAGCCGGCCCCTCCCCCCGGGGTCTATCTTCCCGTCGCTTTGGATTCACTTCTCCGCCGGTCCTACCTTTCAGAAAGTGGTTGATTTTCTGTTTCCAGAATTGCTGTTCTTCTTCTCTTCGATCTGCCGATGGATTTTCAGGTGTTTGCAATCTTTAGATAAGCTATCTAGCTGATCTCCGGCTAGCTGAAGCAGTCTCAGCTTGCTACTTCTCCGCCATCTTGACTCCTCCTCAAGCTTGTGGTTTTTTAAAGGTTCTCGTTTTAAGCCTCACAAATTATAAGAACTTGCAATGTTAAACCCCTCTCGTTTTCAAAGCCAAATGTTACTGGGATACATCTTTCCAGTGTAGGTCCCTATGCCTGGGGTACCTATGGTGCCTGGGGTGGGGTTTGCTCCTCTCCTCTCTCTGTGAATCAATCAATGTCTTTCTCTTCCTCAGTTTGGATTGTTTCCCAACTATGTTTCTGCCCTTCCTACCTTCTTGAATGTGGCCTTTTCTCTACATTAGCTATGGAGAGTCTGTCCTGCCAGTTTTGGGGTCATTTTATAGGTTATTTACCCTGATGTGGGTGTTATTTAGGTGTATCTGTGGGACAAGATAAGCTTAGGATCCTCCTACTCTGCCATCTTCCCTAGAACTCCTCTCTGTTTTATAACAATTACTAAGTTATTCCGGTCATTCATTTTCTTGCCTGTGTTCCCCATCAGAACATAAGCTCTTTGCAGGTGTTATATCTCATGGCATGTGTACTTGAGATGCTTTTCAAAGTATTTACACATAGTAATTACTTTTCAAATCTGTTGGACACATGAATAAATGCATGGAACAATCTAATATTAGAAAACACATTTTTGCTATGTGCTTTTACACATAGTGCTTTGTGTGACATGTAGAACTGCTTACTTTTTCAGATGGGGAAAGAGAGACTGACATGGGGAGGTGATCATCTTACTCTCTTCATGTTCCATTTTTCTTTCCACATAACCACAGTATTTTGTCAGGAGGGGAAAGAATATTTGAGCAGGGACAATAATTCACAATTCATAGCTATTCCTCATTACTTCTACTTTCATTAAGGTAACTTAAAGATAAAATTATCACATATGTTTAACTTTTCAAAGCATGATTTTTTGTCATTTTCACAGAATTAACAAAAGTAAAACAGAATGAAAGTAGATCCAACCTTCTATTTCAGTTTATTTTGGGCTCAAAACTTAAGATACTTCAACAATTATTTTTTTAACAAAAGATCACGTTCAACTGGAGGCTTTCTTAAGTTATTCATTGGCATGGACACCAGCAATGCAGAACTAGCATTTTTGCACATCAACTGTTAAAACAAATTTTAATTACTTTGAAGGTATGCATGTAATGTCTTCTGCACATTCCATATATATGTAAACAGGATAGTATATTTTTTCTGAAACAATATTTCTAGTTAAAAATGAAACATTTATTTAAGAAAAGTTAGAGTTTATAATACAATATTTGAATAAGGTTATGTAATATGTCCAACTTTGACTTTCATCTATATCCTTTCCCTTGGGTATAGAGAATAGCAACAAATGATATAGTAATGTAGCATCTTGGAGGGTTTTATTCTCATTATTTTTTTCACACACTGTGTATTGAACCAAAAGTTGTTTACAGTCCCTTTCTCCCTTTCCTTCCTTTACCACAGAAATAGTAAAGATTCATTAAAACCACTTAGAAAGCTTGTTAAGTCACAAATTCCTGATTCAGTGGGTCTGGGATGGAGATGAGAATTTCCATTTCTAATATGGTCTTAAGTGATCATGTTGATGCTGGTCCAGGGATCACAAACTGAGAACCACTGCTTTATAACAGAGACTGAAAAACCACATTTACTACCCTCATTGTCTTGTGACCTTGTATATCTCAGTGGGAACTGAGTTATGCTGTATTAACAACTGCCTAGTATAAGTGGCTTAAAAAACAAAACAATACCTTTCAACTCAGGTTTCACATACAAGGAAAATCATTGAGAACTCATGAATTTTCACTCTGGAACTCATGCAAATATAGGTGTTATCTGGAATGTTCTATACACAGGGACAGAGGGGAAAAGCTGTGACAACTTTTACTTAAGGGTCTTAAAGGTACAGCTCAGATATAGCATATATCACTTTTACTTAAATTTCCTTGACCAATGCAAGTGACTTGTCCCACTTAATTTCCAAAGGACAGGGGAGAAGATGGAAAGATACTTACCTGGAAAGAAATGAACGGGAAGGGTAGCAAACATCTATAAGACCCACCATAGATAGAATTCTAACCAAATGATATAATGGAAAGTCATTGGGTGGGTGCTTCCAGGGGAGAAATAGACTTGGAGGAATACTCCTTCTGAATTCCACCCTCTTTAGCAGATACTTTGTTTTAAACTATAAAGTACATGTGATTTCTGGAGGTACAAGATACATATTGAGGTCAGAGGGATCAGTAAAGTAGAGTCTATCAACCAAATATGACCCACCATTTTATTCTTTTTTTTAATTTCTTTCTTTCTTTCTTTCTTTCTTTCTTTGTGTGTGTGTGTGTGTAAATAAAGCTTTACTGGAACACAGTCACACTCATTTATTTATATATTGTCTATGGTTTTACTTTCACCCTAGAAGGGCAAATATGCCCCAAAAGCCTAAAATATTTATTCTCTGTCCCTTTATAGAAAAAGTTTATCAACTGCCATACTAAGGATTACAGTTTGTAAAGATAAAGAGAACTTGGATCTTTAATGACATCCTTGATTACATCTATTACTGTGGATTTCCTTTTTTAGATTATTTTTAAACAAAGGAAACATTAAGCCTTATTTATTCAATCTAAGCTAGCAGGATTTATTACTTACAACTGAAATCATTCTTAACTGATATATCTTTTCAAACATCCTGACACACTAAAAGACTAGGTATTATCCAGATTTTCAGATGGTAAAACAGACACAGAGGTAATATGATTTGCTTAAGTTCACATAGCTACCTATTTGACAGAGTTAGTTCTATAACCAAGAATACAGGTCCGCAAGTCAGCACATGGGTAGATGCATTGCAGTATCATTTTTTTTATTGTGTTTTGCAAAATCTTGGGAAATGCATCATCATGCTGGAGAAGTTATAATAAATACAAAATCATCACAGTGACAAGAAGTTTGGAAGAGATACTTGGATGTAAACACACTAGAATTCCTATTTTTAACTTTGGGTGATGGTATAAGATTAGCATATAAATGATAATTAATAGCATGGATGTAGGAAAGTGCAAGGTCTGGGAAATTTATAAAATGGAAGTAGGACACATATTTTTGAGAGTTTAATTTGTGCCAGGGTTTTGTACAGAGAAACATTATTTAATTCTCGTAACAACTCATGTGAGTGAAACATTTTTATGCCCCTCTACACATCAACCTTTTGAGGCTCAGAGTTATAAAGATTTGTTTAAGGTCACACAGTGGTTTAGAGTAAAGCTCAGCTTAGAGTTCTTATTTCCTAAGAGGCTTGTTTTTTTTTTTTTTTTTTTTTTTTTTTTTTCTCCCTCTGTCCTTCTGTCTCTGTCTCTTTCTCTCTCCCTTTCATATATAGTATGGTGTCAGACAGAAGTGAGTGGATATGTCTAGGAGAGCTTTGTCTTTGATGGGTGCCTCACTTTCCTTTTATTTTCTTTCCTTTTCTGGTATCTATAAGCCTTATTCCCACTGTCACTTTCACAGGCAGTAAATCTCAGAATGTGGACCCTGAACCAGAATCATCACTACTACTAGGAACTCGTAAGATATACAAATTCCCGGACCTACCCCAGATTTATAGCATCAGAAGAGCTAGAAATCCCAGCCCAGAAATCTGTGTTGTAAAAGCCCTCGGGTTATTGTGATGGACTAATCGTTGAGAACTACTTCTCTATGACACTGTATTCAAACTCTGATAGATTACCCTCTTATTCCCTTGAGTTCCCGGCTGAACAGAACTCTCACTTAAGCATGTGAAGAATGTGAAGCATTCTCCAAAAGGAAGAATTCAACATGGCATACTTTGTTCCTAACCTGGAGTATTTGCATTTTAATGGGAAGTTCTGGGTTCCAGATACGGTATGAATGCACAGTACAAATCAACAGAAGGAGGGAAAAAGACAACTGAGAAGGCAGAGCAAAACATTTCAGTAGGCCTGGTGGAAGGTGATAAAATTTAGTAAGCTATCTGTACATTGTGAAAGGATAGAGATTTAGAGTTTTAAAATCCGGATAAAAGTGACAGTGGCCTGGGGCACCTTGGTGACTCAGTCGGTTAAGTGGCTGACTCTTGATTTCAGCTCAGGTGTGATCACAAGGTCCTGAGATCGAGCCTCACATTGGACTCTATGCTTAGTGGGGAGTCTGCTTAAGGATTCCCTCTCTTTCCCTCTCCCTTTGCTACGCACCCACTCCCTGCTTGCATAGTCAATCTTTCTATCTCTAAAATAAATAAATAAAATATTTTTAAAAAAGTGATGGTTATCTGATGATGGCAAAATTGAGTCTGAGGTTTGGTCATTTAAAAAAAAGCAAACAAACTTGTATGTGACATAAACTAAGTTCCAGCCAATATACCAGTGAATGAAAGACAGCTTTCCTAACTTCATAGATCTTTTCTACTAGAGGAGAAGATATAGTTTGATGAAAGAATTTGAACAGAGACCTAACTGCAATGAAAATGGGCTTTGCAAATGTCTGAGAAATGACCATCTAAGCAGAGGAATAGCAAGTGTAAAGATCCTGTGGTGACAATGTGGATCAGCAAGGCCAGGATGACTAGAATGGAATGAAGAAGGGGAAGCATCTAGGAAGTGAGGTGGAGAGATATTCCACAGGAAGATCAAGGATTAGGGATTTTATTTAAGTGCATGAAAAGTCATTGAAAGTGACTTCAAGGGGTGACATGTTATAATTGATATTTTTAAAAAGATTCCCTCTGGGAGCTGAACGGGGCATAGTGAGAGAGTGGGAAGGTGGAATGGGGAGGAATCCTATAATTGTAGAAATAGGCAGAACAGTTAGGAGACCAGAGCAATAATCCAGGTGTTTCACCATGAAGTAGTAATGGTAGACAAGAAGAGATGTAATTATAGCTGGGTTATTTAAACACAGTGATGAAAGAATTTCATGAGAGTTCACAGGTCAGCATCAGAGAAGTCAAGTTGACAAAGATACCTCTTTGGGTTGAGCAATTGCCCCTAATGGTGGAATGCCATTTCCTATGTCAGGACTACCTGAGGAAAATGCAGGCCTTTTGTTGGGAAAATATGACAAAAATCAAGAAATTGGTTTTGTGTGGGATGCATATCAATATCTAAGAAGATACAAAGTCTGGAGCTCAGAGGAGAGATTTGGCAACCTTGAGAGTCACTGGAATATAAATGGCAAAAGCCAAATACCTTTCCATAGGGAACTGGAAATAGAAAAGTCTTTCGGATGGAATACCTAAGCAAAGAAATACTAACTCCTGCCCACAAAGAAAAAAGAGGCTCAAAAAGAGATGACAGCATGTGAAAAGAAGAAATGTGTGGCACCATAGGATTCCAAGGAAGCATTGAGTTTTGAGAAGGATTGATCAACAGCAGCAAATGCAGCTGACAAGCCAAACAAACTACATCTGAAAACAACTGTTAAAGAAACATAGAAGTCTCTCCTATTTTATTGTGCTGGTGGGAAAAATCAAGTTAGAATTATTTGATGAGGTAGGGAGGAAAGGAGAAAGAGACAGTAAATGAAGCTAGAATACTTGTATATTATTTTTCCTTAACAGCACAAAAATTTTGACAGGATATATACAATCATTTTTTTAATTTAAAAAAATAAAATTCTATGAGGAAGATAACCTCAGGGAATATTCTTACATGATTTTAAGTCAATATTCTTATTTCTGAAATAGGGTATATATAAAACTATGCAGAGGTCCATTGCGTGTATTAAATTTAATAATCCAAATAAAATATAGAGCATGCAGCTTGAGGAATAGTAGACACTTAAAAATTGTTAGCTATAATTATTTCATAATACTAGTATTGGTATTAGAGTTTTATAGCATTTTTCATTCCTTTTTTCTGCCTCTCCCTCAGGACTATCAATTATCTATAGGTTGTTGGTTTAGTCACCGTCCATATCAATCATATCTTTCACCTTTTATAGAAATTTGCCTTTTGCCTTTTTTCTCCTCATTCTGAGAGTTTCAAGTTTGTGAGCTGTATCATTGATTTGGTACTTTCAGTGAAGGTTCATACTCTGCTGCTTTACTTCTGTGTCCTTTCCATCTTTGCTCATCTTTTCTGTCTCTCTTTTCATCAGACTAAATTCCCCTTCTGCCTGTTAGACCCATTTCACAGAAATCATGACTTCTTTGATTCTAAGGAAGGTCTTATTAAAACAGGTTCCTGGAGTTCTTTTTGGACCTTACAGTAGCACATTTTTGGAAGTTATGTTTTTTAAAGATTTTACTTATTTATTTTAAAAGAGTGAGAACGTGTGAGCGGGGGAGGGAGAATTTCAAACAAACTCTCTGCTGAGTGCAGAGCCTGGCATACAGTTCCATCTCAAAATGCTAAAATCATAACCTGAGCTGAAATCAAGAGTTGGATGGATTTTTAACTGACTGAGCCACTCAGATGCCCCAGAAGATGTGTTTTTCTTTTGACTTTTCTGGATACTGTATTTGCTCTCTTATTCTGTAAAATTTTCTGTTAAAGCACATGATGATTTTTTGAAGTTGTTTTTTTTTTTTTTCTTACTTATCTCCAAAAAATGTCCAGGTCTTTGTCATGAGACGACCCTTGCTATTTCTCCCAGTTCATGTAGGTGATGGTGTAAACGTCTTCAGATCCACAGCTGAGGTATAGACTGATGTGCGTAGCCTCTGCCTCTCAAGCTGATTTTCATCCAATGTACTGCTGCACTACTGAGGTGCTATCTTTCCCACCTCCTTTTGGCTTATTCTTCATTAATCTAAATTGATGTAACACGTGAAAACTAAAATTACTAGCAGGGATTGTTACTGATGGCCTGACCATTTCTGTTGACTTGAAGGTACTGCTCTTGTAAGGATTACCCCGCCCAATTGCCACACATCCCTTTCAGATTTTAATACTTATAAGAGATTAACTATACAAATGGACCATGGCCAGTCTATATGTAAAGACAGCACTCTGGCTTACAATGTGCAGCAACCAACCCAAGAAGCCACCTACTATATATAGTCATCAATCTAGGAAGGCAGACTACTACCTCTACTACCAATCCAGGAAGTTAAACAATAATCCCTTGAGCACTCAGCCCCAAATAACCAGGACTTCACTGATAACTGGTAGCTTCTCTAATATTTGTCCCCACTTCCAATTTAGGGTTAATCAGATAAAGCCAACTATGTAACCCAACCAAAAACATAGGATGCCTTGCTTTTAGTTATCCAGGCTACAACTTCCCTATGCCAATAGCCTCTAATCAGGACATACCTGAAGTCTTCCCTTTTCTCTACCATCAAGGTTTCCCAACCCACTGTGTGCCTTTGTGTCTCTGCTGAACACAGATAATAGTGATTGGCTCTTCCTGTAACAAGTTCTAAATAAATAGCTTTTGCTTGCTCTCATTTGGGTGGTTTTCACTGATTTTCACACTTACTGCCCAGTTGCTTTCTGTGCTACATAGCTTCTACCTACATAAATAAAGATTAAGCAACTAATATTTTGGGGAACCCAAAGAAGAAGAAAAGCAAGATCTACCATAAGCTAAAATTTGGATAGTTTATTATTATGATTCATTTGCACCTGCCTCATAATTATACTATGATTTTTTTTTTAATCAGTTTTAGTCTTCAACTTTTTTTTTTGTCTTTATGGATGCTTTAGTGAGAAGTTGTAAGTGGGTGCTTATTGCTGGCATCTTATACCAGGAGTAGCCGTGCTACTCTTTACAGGTACATTTTATTATGACACCAGTTCTGACTCACTAAATACAAGGTTAATGTGTTTCTCAGGCTGACAACTTTGACTCTCTCTCCTACACCTACAAACACACACACACAGTTCCATTGATTAATGAGTCCCATTATCCAGATCATTTTGTTTGTTTGTTTTTAAGTTTGTCCTCAAATGTATACATATTTTAGATGACAGTATGATTTTTCTTGAATTAACCATAAATTGATTCACTGAACTACCAGGCTATCTAATAAATCTTCTAATTAATGGGATGCCTTCTAATTAAAAAAAAATGTTTATTTCCCACATTATGCTGCTAATCACTCTGTGGCTTTTATAAATAAATGAGGACCTAGCACTCACAGGTATCCTTAAAAGAAGGAAGGCATCAAGCTATTGAAAACAATGAATAGGTTTCCTTTTCATCTCTTTCCATCAACTGAGAAAAGTTAAATTTCACAACTTGTGTTTGCTGTGTGAATAGTCTGTTTTTCTTTTATCTGCTTTTCACCTCTCCACATAGCCTTACGTCCTTGAGACACAAAGTAATTTAGAGTGGCTCTTTGCTATTCCTGGTAATTCAGCCTTGTTTTTCTACTGCACACTCCAAAGCTCAGTGTGAAACATTTATCCTACTTAATCATGACAATATAGGTGCCAGGAGGAATTGAGTGCAGCTGCCCTACAGCAAGGATCTGGCATTAGGAAGAATCCCTGCTCCTTCTTTTCCCTTTGAAACTTCTTTCATGGGTCCCTTTTTGTGTCTTAGTATTTCCTTCACATGTTTACTGCCTCACATGATCAGTTTGCATTCTGCCCTGATCTAAAATTGCTTTTCTTTTTAGCCAAATCTTACAAATTTATTACCAGTTAATAGGCTGATTTCTGCATTTTCAATATCAATAGTGGATAATGTTAACACATTCCATGAGGCATTTGATCTTCAGGATTTCATGGAGACATACCTTCTAATGTCATTTGGCACTCACACTGACTCAGAGAACTGCCTTCTCTGAAGTACATGGCTAGTTGGGATTCAGTTGGTTTAGCGGCTTAGCATTAGCATCAGACTAAGTCCTCTATCATTTGATTCACTCTTCAGTGTTCTTTCTTCTACCAAACAAGATACAAAACAGAAGTATATATTTTACTCAGCAGTAACAGTTGAGTCACCTGATTATTATAATCATTCCTGACACTGCAAACTCTAATAATTATTGTCCATGTTTGCTCTGTGTCAGGCACTGTGCTGAGGAGTTTATAACTCATGACAACTTCATGAAGCATATACCATTATTATTGCCACCTAACAGAAGAACCTGACTCATCAAATAAATAAGGACCTTGCTCAAGGCCACATAACTTTGACTCCAAGTTCTTGTTTTGAATGAAGTATCATTTCTTTGATAATTCTTTTTAAAATTTCCATCATTGACAAAAGTCTCATGTAAAATTGTGTTATTTAAACTTTACAATTATTATTTTTTTATATATAATATTTTATTTTTTATAAACATATATTTTTATCCCCAGGGGTACAGGTCTGTGAATCACCAGGTTTACACACTTCACAGCACTCACCAAAGCACATACCCTCCCCAATGTCCATAATCCCAACCCCTTCTCCAACTTTACAATTATTAAAAAATAAAGTAGAAAAATGTATGGGAGGGAGAGATTGCATTGCATTCAAATTTCAAATCTGATATTTCTCTGTCGAAAAGATTGAAAGGTAGATTGTAAAATATCTCACAATTCAGATCAAGCCAGTATATCTAGGAACCAAGGTTGGCTGCCTCCAGAGCCTATTTTTCTCTAGACTCAATATTGCCTCTCCAAATGCAAACTCTGTGACTTACTATTTTTGCTTTCTGAGGCAAGTTACTTAGATTCTATAAGCTTCAGCTTCTACTTCTAAATGGTGATATTTGAAGGGTTATGAGGATTAAATAAACTCCCAGCTGTATAGTTCTTAGCAAAGTGCCCAGCACCTATTAAGCCTTCCTAAATAATAGCTACCAGCTGCTATCAGAGGACATCATAATGTGAGATTTTCCTACATTGGCAGCCCATTTCTTTCTTCTGTGTCACAAGTCTACTGTGAAAATGAAGAGGAGAATGTGAGTCAATATGTAGCATGGTACAACATAAAGAACATTGACCCTCATACTAGGTTTTCTGCTAATACAGTGTGACACCGGGAATATTACTAAGCTTGCCTGAACTCAAATTCTTCCTTAGGGAAATACAGTAGTTGCAATGACTTCCAACTCTAACTACCTGGAGTGGGGCTAACTTCACAAGCTAAAGGCACAGTCTCCTTTAAGAGTTCCCTCACTTCAGAGCACCAGGGTGACTCAGTCAGTCAAACATCCAACTCTCGATTTTGGTTCAGGTCATAATTTCCAGGTCATGAGATTGAGTCCCATATCCAGCTCCATGCGGAATGTAGAGCCTGCTTGATTCTCTCTCTCTCTCCTTCTGTCTCTCTGCTCTTCCCCCTGTTCATGCTCACTCTCAATAACAACAACAACAACAATAATAATAATAAAGACTGCCCTCATTTCAAACACTATCCACAAGTTTGGAGATCATCAGACCATGCTTTCTTTTGATCAACTAGCTATAAATTTAGGGGTCCTACTACCTTCTCAGGTTCAATAATATGCTAGAAAGATTCATAGAACTCAATAAAGCACTATACTTAAGATTACAGGTTTATTGTATCAAGAGAAAAAAAAAGTAATCAGAGGGAGAGATGCATAAAGGCAAGATCTGGGATTTTTTTTTAATGATTTTTTTTAATATAATTTTTTATTTTTTATAAACATATATTTTTATCCCCAGGGGTACAGGTCTGTGAATCGCCAGGTTTACACACTTCACAGCACTCACCAAAGCACATACCCTCCCCAATGTCCATAATCCCACCCCCTTCTCCCAAACCCCCTCCCCCCAGCAACCCTCAGTTTGTTTTGTGAGATTAAGAATCACTTATGGTTTGTCTCCCTCCCAATCCCATCTTCTTTCATTTACTCTTCTCGTACCCACTTAAGCCCCCATGTTGCAACACCACTTCCTCATATCAGGGAGATCATATGATAGTTGTCTTTCTCTGCCTGACTTATTTCGCTAAGCATGATACGCTCTAGTTCCATCCATGTTGTCGCAAATGGCAAGATTTCATTTCTTTTGATGGCTGCATAGTATTCCATTGTGTATATATACCACATCTTCTTGATCCATTCATCTGTTGATGGACATCTAGATTCTTTCCATAGTTTGGCTATTGTGGACATTGCTGCTATAAACATTCGAGTACACGTGCCCCTTTGGATCACTACGTTTGTATCTTTTTTTTTAAGATTTTATTTTTATCTATTTGAGAGAGAGACAGTGAGAGAAAGAATGAGCGAAAAGAAGGTGAGAGGGAGAAGCAGACTCCCCATGGAGCTGGGAGCCCGATGCAGGACTCGATCCCGGGACTCCAGGATCATGACCTGAGCCGAAGGCAGTCGTCCAATCAACTGTGCCACCCAGGCGTCCCGATCTGGGATGGTCTTAACTGCAAAGCTCCCATTGTCCCCAAGGTCACATTACCCTTCTAGCACATTGATGTGCAGCAATATTCAGAATATTGGCAGCCAGAGACACGCACCTTGTGGTGTCCAAGGTTTTAATTTGATCTTTGGTATGTACGCATGATTGATTCAGTCATTAACTATAGAATTGAAGTTAATCCCTCATCTCCCTCCCCTCCAAAAAGGTTGGGCTAGTATCAAATAGCTCAAAGCCCCAGGTCTCTTATCACATGGTTTGGCTTTCTGACTTGACCAGCTCCCATCCTGAGTCATCTTCTTAGCATAAACTATCCAGGGGCCCACTTTTTAGTATAATTTATCAGATGTGATCTGAAGGGTTCAGAGCCACCTTTTTAATATAATTTATCAGATGTGATCTGAAGGGTTCACCATGAATACCAAGGACACTCTGGGAAATTCCAAGAACTTTAAGATTACTACCCAAGTTGTAGAGATGAAGCCAGCCAAATTCTTTATTACAAGTAGGTGATACAAAAATATGCTCTCCAGTTCTACTTCCTAACTTTCTGAAATAAAGAATCTAGGATTTTTTTAGTGGAATAATCAGGAAAAGGAAAAATAAAGGAAGTGTGTATACAGAAAATCTCTTTCCTCCATGACTATCTTTCACAAAGTAGGTACAAAGGGAAGAGATAACTCTGGTATCAGAAACATACCTCTATACAGTTATACATTCCTCTATAGAGGAAAATAAAAGTGGCGGAAAAGAATGGTAGTGAATTTTGTGTCCTGTAGCCTACTGGTCCATTATCTAAAGTTTTAGTTAATTCCTTTATTAACTAATAAACAGTCATATTCATAGTTCTATATCCTGGGAACCTTTTAATTGTATACCAAATGGCTTAGAATTATAATGAATTATAATAGATTGTGGGACTTGATTCCAACCACCTTTCCTTCCTAGGTCTTATGATCTGACTCCTTTCTCATGCAAAGGTTATTGAGTATTAATGGAAGTTCACATGTATTAGACAAAAAACAGTGTCAACATAATATACAAACCTTAAACACATTGTTTTGCGAGTCATTTCTAAAAGAATATAACATGTTGAGGAAAATAAATATTTTACCATATTATAGTCACTTACTCCATATAGTCATAGAATAAACCATCAAGATTCTCTGCTCTTTACTAACAAAAAAATGTCTTCTCTGCTTTTCTTCCCAAGCTAGTAGGTAGAATATCACCCTGCTTTAAGTGCATGTGTATATGTGTAGAGTGGTATACTTGTTGTGAAAAGAAGTGATTAACACTGCCATGGAAATGAACAACAAAATTCATTGACATGATTACTTAAAATGAAATGATTTTACATGTGTATTATTGGATGTAGTGGCTTGTACAGAGGTGCAAGAGATTAAAGAAATGATCTCTATGCTTTTTCTTGTAACAGAATGATCTTTAGATATTTCTATTTCAAGGGATCATTGTCAACCTTATGCTGTCATTAGCAGGGGCTTCCCCCCATAGAACCTAAACCCTCAGGGGCAGTTACTGGATTTGGGTTCTCAGTATTTCCCATAACCATGTATAACATATAATGGATGCACAGCATGCACTTGGTCAATAGAAACTGAGCAAATATTTTTAATAAAATTGTCAAAGTAGAAATCAGGTATCTATAATAAATTTGATTTTTTTTTACATCTAAGAAAGAGTGCCATATAATATATATTCAACTTTATTCTAGACTACTTCCCAAAACAGAAAACATAGTATCAGTTAACTGGGGACAAAAATATTCAGATACAAGCTTATCTTTTGTGGCACTTCAAACTATAAATTAATTTTCCATTTCCAAAGCCATAAACTATGTTCTTTGATAGTCAATCCGACCAGAAGGTTTTACTATACAATTTTATACTCCCTTTGTTGATGTACCCAGATAAGTTATTGCTTTATGAGCTATAACCTATTAACAGGCATTCATATTGAGCAACTTCTTTTGCATAAAACATTCCTAGGGAAATACAATTACTGTGACACTATTATTAAAGTGGCAAGGAAATATATCACTTGAGAAAAGCCAAATCCTATACTAACTACATTCCTTTGCTCCTAGTGTCAAATGTCTTTTAACCAGTTAATAGCTCTTGTCTAGCAAACTGATTTCCCCTGTTTCTTCCCTTCATAGGATGTTTAAAAATATCTGGAATCCTAATTTGCTCTTAGTTGGCATTATAAGGTTCATAAGTAAACCTGATCTTTCTTTCTCTAGTTCCCTTTATTTAATGTGGTAATGAGTTATCTTTACAATTTGGCTTAGCAATTATAGAAGAGATATACTTTTTAAAGACAGATACAGATTATCTGCTATTTAAGTCAACATTAGAAGTGTCAATGAAATGGTAATTTATAGATGTACCAGGTTAATTTCTCTTCCTACTGTTGAGTTGCCCCACTACAGCATCAATAAGATTAGCTTTGATTTTAGGTTACCTTTTAATATAATGATTGAGATGATCTCTGAAGAATAAGCATTTGACAGAGAGAAAAAAGAATTAATCAGAGTGAAAAGAGTTTGATAATTCTATTTAGGATTCAGATGTGCCAAATTAACTTTCCTTTGTATGGTTTAGTTTCCCCGTCTCTAAAATGAGGTCAGATCTGATGTTTAGTGCCCTTCTCTGCATGAATTCTCTACACTTTCCAGAAGATGGCTCTTCTTCAGTGCACTGAACCAGAAGCCATCCTAGATAAACCTGTTTTCAAACACCCACCTGATTCTTTATACTTGATAAATTATTTGATAACTTTTTACACCCAGAAACACAAAATCCATTGACAGTAACTGGCTGTTATTCTTTTACATATCTTGGAAAATTTGCTCTTTCAGTTCGTTTTTTCTATTGGGTCCAGCCGAAAGATCAATCTTCCAACCAGAAAAAATGAACAAGTAGATATTTAGTGAATAAGAAGTGTGGTGTCCTCTCATTTTGTCTGAAACTTTTCTCAAATAAGAGATCAAAGATGCTTAATACATTCTTTCAACCTCTAACGGTTAAGAAATTTCTTCATTCAAATATAGCAGAAAGTTTCCACGATATTCCACTGACCCATCTGTGCCCAATAGAAATCTGTATTTTAAGTGTTGAACAATACTTCTAGGTCTCTCCAGACTACAGATATTAATGAAGTACTATACTTATCAATAAATCAAAATTCCACTTCTTTTCACATATACACTTCCTTGCCTGTCCTGACTCCTCTTTTCCCTACTACGCACATACAGTGCACTCAGATACGACCTTCAGTCCCTTAAATAAATCTCCTGCCTTTGTTTTTCAGGGAGTCCTAAATGAGTGTCTCCACAGATAAAAGGCAGCTATAGTCATCATGGGATGGTTCCCATGTTTTTATTCTTTTGCTTTATCTGCCCCATTTTCACATCAATCTCTGCTCTCCAGGAAACCACCATGAAAATAAGTATTTTAGGAGAACATTGTAGTATTCTCAATGCCACAATTATCTTTGGTCCCATGTACAATGCCCTCTTTCAAATGAAGAGTCATATTCTGTCATCCAGACCAGGAAATAATACTCTTTATGCCCGAAGACTTATAAAACATTTTATGAAGGTATATTCTGCAACTTCAAAACTAATCTTTTTCTTTCTAGGGCATTCAGTCTGTTTTAAGTGAGACAAAATTTGCATCAATTCTTCCATCATCCTCAGCTTTCTCTTCCTTTGCTCTGTAACAAGGTCAGATGAAGGTGAGAAAGGTGGAAACATGCTCTCTTCTGAGTTTTTAAGTCCTCAAACCCAAAAGCCCTGCTTTCTGTCAACTCAGTTTAGGGTCAGCCAAGACCCTCTGGAACTGGAACTGGAACTGGAAGCTATTATTTATCAGAAAGAATGCCTTTGAGTCCCCATGAATATGATGTCAGTAAACTCTATAAGTCCATGAAGCATCCTTATTCCACATCTTCCAAGAATTAACTATTTGATCGTCATGAGGTCCAGAATTATATTTTACAGCTAGTAGAGCAAAAACTTATTTTGCTAGCTAAAACAGCACAGTAACTGCCTATCTAGTCAATGCGCTTACTTCTGGAGACTTTGCTTTCTTCAAAACAGTTCTGAACCTAAGTTATGAATCAATCAATCAATCAATCAAGGAAAGAAACATGCAAGCAAGCAAGCCATTGAAGACTAGAAATTTCTTTTACAGTCTCTCCTACTACTTTTTGAGCTCTTACTCAGAACTCTATTAAATAACTGGCAAATATTCTGTAATGCAAAACATATCAGACATGGAGTCAAAAGGTTTGAATTCAGTTCTATAGCTAAAACTTAACAGCTATCTGGACTTACAAAATATGATCTACTTCTTCAAGCTCCCATTTACCTGTTTGTAAAGTATAGATGATATATACCACTCTGATTTTCTCTAACAATTAAAAAATTATATTAAAATGTTTTGTAAAATGTGAACTTCCATATAAAAATATTTTATAATTATGTATAACATACAATTCTTGATTTATTTGCCCCATCCTTTTCAGCTCACAAAAGATAAGGGCAGAAAAGAAGATGGAAATCAGAGCAAGAGAAATATTCTTAGTGGAAAGCAAATGTATTATTAAAGAAATGCTGGCTGACCACTCAACGTTAGAGAAACATTATTAAAGCCATTAAGGTATACTATATTGCTATGCGCTAATGGATATTCATAAAGATAACCCCCAAGATCAACAAAAGTAGGGCAATGCCCTGTGCTATGGAAAACAAAAAAGAGAGTTCTCCATTTTCACAAAGCTTTTTTAAAAAATTTAAACTATAAATCTGAACTATGTGAAACATTCAATTATGTGAAATACCACTTCTAAAAGCTTTTGAGTAAATGAAGTCTCATTGCATTTAGTTCCTGGTGATGAGTCACCTTTTAACACTCTTCATGAGAAGACAGTTTGAATCTTATTAAAATCAGAATCTTTGGGGTGCCTGGGTGTCTTAGTAGGTTAAATGTCTGCCTTCAGCTAAATGATCCCAAAGTCCTGGGATGGAGCCCTGCATCAGGCTCCTTGCTCAGTGGGGAGACTTCCCTCTGCCTGCTGCTCCCACTCCTTGTGTTCTCTCTCGCTATCTCGCAATCCCTGTTAAATAAATAAATAAAATATTTAAAAAGAAGAGACAGAGTCTCTCTTGTAAAAAAGAAATCAGAGTCATTAAGGGAATATGTGCTCTTTGATATTATCTCCCTTATTAGAGAAAAATTGTTTCCTTGTGTCACATAAAAATGAATTCATTAGAAAGACATAAAGGTCTACATGAGTGAAAAAGCAGATAACCATAGAGAAATGAACCTACTCTGCCTATTTCTCACTTTGGTTAATGTGGACTTTTTCACTTTTTCCGATATGTTTAACTGAATCATGACAGTTTCAACTGTAGCCAGGAAAAAAAAAAAAAAAACAGAGCCTAAAGATGATTTATCTTCAAAAGAAGTTAGAAATAGGTTTATGCCACCAGAAAGAAATTAGTGTAACAGCACAATTTTATTCTAATATCTCTAAATACTTTCCAGAGATGAAATAACGTCCCTTAGATTGCTTGCGTGTTTGCGTGTTTCTTTTTATTTAAAAAATGGCTAAGATCATTTTAAACGAGGTTTAATGTTTCAACATGTTTTTCAAGGTTGTTTTCAAGATGGGTAGATTAAAAGCCTTATGATAGAAGATGTCAATCAGCAATTGTCCATAGTGAGAAAATCTTAGAGACTTAGGAGAGTTGAATACAAAATCTATAAAGGAATAATGGGAAAACTTAGCAAAACAAAAAGGCTTAGGGCCAGAGCATGTGAAAAACTGAGAATCAGGCTAAAGCCCTGGGATTATATTGTCAAAATAAAATAAAACACAGGGAGATTTTAAAATAAAACCAAAACCACATCTTGTCAGTATGATTGAAAAATTAACCAAGTGGCATAAATGGAGTAGACTAAGAAGAGGGAGAAGAAATGAAAAACCAGAGGAGCTCTTGCAATTTCTCAAGGAAGCAATAATGGTACTTTCTTTACCATTACAGTAATAGCTGAGGAAATTGAGAGCAAGTGATAAATCTCCCTTTCTCCATTTCCACCACCGCTGCCAAATCAACAAGATTTGGCAACTGATTAGACATCAGGCTCTGGGGATATAATAGAGTCAAAGATTATGTCAATATTTCAAGAATGGAAGACTGGAGATGGTATCTATATTGCAGTTTATAGCTACCTCCTATTAAAAACCTTATGACTGGTAGAGAATGTATGATTTCCAAGCTGCAAAGTAAATGGCATCCCTATGGTAGGACCATGTTGGTTCTTTCCAAGACGTTTATATATGTTCATTTCAATACAAATGTTTTTGAGCCTCTCAGTCCGTAATGATTATTAACTTAGGGTGTAGAATGACATTTAAAGTGCATGTATTCATTGTAACTAGAAAGCTCTGTGATATGTTAGTTAATCAAAATGTGCAGTTTGGGTTGTGCAAATTCATCTTGAGAAATATTTATAGCCACTGCAATTGTTTATACATCACTTATAAATGTTAACATGAAATATGAAAGATTTCATAGCATCAGTCAAAATAGGATCTGCCAGGTTATTTGAAATATATTTCTAAATTTCTTTAATCAAGTATTTATTCCATACTACAGTCACAAGATTCTGATTTCCTCTTCCATACAGTACTTTTTTTTGTGGTACCTTGCCTTCCCTTTATCTTCTTTTCATTTGCAATTGAATAGATTAAAGCATCAGACTTGAGAGCAAAGGAAAAGGGTGTTTGGGGGGAGATATAAGTTGTCAATGTTCATAGAAGCAAAGGACTCTGTTCTACGGTTCTGTCAGGTCAGAATGAAAAGCCTCAGACTTGTAGAAGCATTTGAAACTATTAGGTCACTTATGGGACACTAAAAATTAAATAGCCTGCACTTTGAGGAAGTAAATTGCAGAAGAGTGTGGTAAATAAAAACAAACACAAATGCTTGTAGTGGATGTACTTAATTTGTTATTTAGGAATTGCTGTTAAGGGAAAACACATAGAAATATTAGTAGAATCAAAGGATCTTGGTTTGAAATGTGTTCCAACACCAACTGGTGTAAGAATCTTAAGGAAGTCACTTACCCTCTAAGAATCTCAGTTTTGCACAATGTACCTTAGAAACTTAGAAACCTTAGAAACTATTAAATATGAGGATTAAAATTAAATCTTAAATTACTAATGGATTTAGAGGTACAAAGTGTTAAAATAATATTATTCGAAACAAGAAAGGTATTGGGTAGTTTCTCTAAAGAATATAAAGATGAGTATCAGAGAAAGGAAAATAAAACACACATACATACACATATTCTCCACACATTTGTACATATACACAAACATTAAGTGTTATAAGCTAAAAATAAGATTATCCCATCAAAAGTTATCATGAGTAGAATAAAAAGGCAAATCACACACTGGAAAAGACATCTGATATATGAATACATGAAAAGTACTTAATCCAATTATATATAAAATGCTTTTTCAAATCATTAAGTATAAAGCAGCAATCCAATTTACAAAATGGGCAAAGGATTTGAATAACTATAACACAAAATAGAATAGTCAAATCGCCAATAAGTATATTAAAAAGCTTACATAATTAAAAAAGATATATGCACCCTTATGTTTATAGCAGCGTTATTTACACTAGCCAAGGTATCGAAACAACCTAAATGTTGATCAACAGAAGAATGGGTAAAGAAAATGTGGTATATATTTATAATGGAATACTACTCAGCCATAAAAAAGAATGAGAACTTGCCATTTGTGATACCACAGGTGGACCTAGAAGGTGCCAAGTGAGTATGCTAAGTGAATTCAGTCAAAGAAAGACAAATGCCATATGATTTCACTTATACATGGGATCCAGGTGAAAAATGTCAAAGTGAAATAAGTCAAAGAAAGACAAATACCATATGAATTCATTTATACGTGGGATATAAAAATACAACACAAAGGAAACAAAGGAACAAACAAAACAGCAGAAACAGACACAGAAAACAAACTGGTGGTTGCCAGAAGGGAAGGGCATGAGGAATATGGGCAAAATAGGTGAACTGGATTCAGAGATAAAAAATTTCAATTAAAATAGATGTCATGGAGATGAAAAGGACAGTATAGAGAATACAATCAATAATAGGGTAATAATGTGTGGTGATAGATGGTGACTACAATTAATAGTGGTGAGCATTAAGTAATATATAGAATTGTCAAATCTCTATGTTGTACACCTAAAAGTAATAGAACACTCTACGTCAACTATACTTCAATAATCAAAATTAAAAGAAAAGGACAACATCATTATTCATGGGGGAAATGCAAATTAAGTCACAAAAAACTACCAACCAATGCTCATTAGAATACCCAATTTTTAAAAAATATTTAAAAAATAACACTGGGTGATGGATATTGGGGAGGGTATGTGCTATGGGAAGTGCTCTGAATTGTGTAAGACTGATGAATCACAGACCTGTACCCCTGAAACACATAATATATTATATGTTAATTTAAAAAAAAGTAACAGTGCTAAGTGTTGATGAGGATGTAGAGAAACTAAAATTTCCATAATGGCTAGTGGGAATGTATACTGATATAAACATGTTGGAAAATTGCTTGGCAAAAAATATCTACTAAAGCTAATTAGATGTCAACATCATGACCCAGCATTTCTATTTGCAGGTACATTTCCAAGAGGAGAGTGTATATGTTCATCAACAGACATGAAAAGGGTAGTACTGGAAGTTTTATTTATAATTCCTCCAAAGTGAAAACAATCCACACGACCATCTAAAAAAGAATAAATTGGATGCAAGGGAATACTATGCATAAGAAAGGACTACTGCAACAAATAGATTAATCTTGCAGACTAATGATAAGAAAATGAAGCCCAACACAAAACACGATATTCTATATGATTCTAAATTTAGTTGAAAAATCAAGGATAGACAAAATTGAGAATTTCCACTATGATAATAAAGTACAGACTTGCAAGAGACTGTTGCTTCCCACCTGACAATAAAAACAAGCCATACATGTGACCAAATTATAGTTTTTCTTTTTAAATCTACCAGATAACAAAGGATACGAAGACACCTAAATGAATTTAAGAGACTGTGGCTGCTTCCATCCCTTGCAGAGTGGAAGGAAAAGAAGAAATATGCCTTAAACAAGGATTGGGGGGGGAAAAAAAAAAGCCTTAATTTTTGCAGACTTTTAATGGGCAGGCACGGTGGATTCGAAACTTAGTGTGCTCCAGCCACAGTGCTAGTCTGCATATATTTAGTATTCTTACTCACAGGCTGTCCGGGACAGCATGTAAGGAGGAGCAGGACCCAGAGCTAAGAAATCTCTAGGAAGGGCTCAGTTTCTTTAGCATGTGTAAGCAGTTTTCTGGAGGCTCAGGGCAAGGTAGGCAAGTGAAAACACTCTTAGGTACTCTAGGTCTTCACTAAGTTCACTGCAGCTACCTTTCCAAGATTGAGGTGGTGGACAGAGGACCTGAGGAAAATCTGTGTGAAGCAAACAGGGCATTTTTGCAGTGCACTAAAGTGACCCTCTGAAGGCTACTGGAAGACAGAGGTATAGGGATATCTTCAAAGATTGATAGAGCTTGAGGCAAAATGGGAGAGCAAAGAGAAGTCCAAGGAAATCACAAAAGTTGGCACCCAAGATTTAAGGTGGACACATTCCCACAGTGCAGAAAGCTGGCACCTTGGGTGTAGAGCCAAAAGTGACTTCTGGAATTTCACCAGAGCTCACATTCTAAGGCCTGTTAAAGGAAAAGCCGTGTTTAAAATACTCCCAAAGTAGACTTACTCTCAAAGAAAGTCTTAAATAAACTACACCCAAAGTAAAGTCTTACCCCAAACTCCTGTATAAAATACTTGCTCTCTGGGCACCTGGGTAGCTCAGTCCTTAAGCGTCTGCCTTTGGCTCGGGTCATGATCCCAGGGTCCTGGGATCAAGCCCCGCATCCACCTCCCTGCTCTGAGGGGAGCCTGCTTCTCCCTCTTCCACTCTCCCTGGTTGTGTTCTCCCTCTCACTGCGTCTCTCTCTGTCAAATAAATAAATAAAATCCTAAAAAAAAAAAAAAAAAAAAAAACAACCCTTTCAAAATACTTAAAGCCAGAGGCAAACTGGATATAAATGGATCTATAAGAAAGCTCGGGCTACATCACTACAGATTAGACTTACATAGACCATACACTTGCCCCATGACAAAACAAAGGGCTCATATCTGGGGGAAGGGACATGAATGTTATCTACTTCTAGCTCTAACGTTTTCTTACACAGTGTTCAACATAGAATTTAAAAATTGGTAAATATGGGAAGAAGCAAGGATGTCTGCTCATGAACAAGAGAGAAAAGTAGTTCACTGAAGCCAAGTTAAAAAATGGTCGGAAATTAAGCCAAAAACAGGAGGCTGCAGTGTCTAAAAATCTGAGACAAGGAGACAAGGGGAACTTCCTCTCCAAATAGTGGATATGCAGCTCCCATATGAAGGGACTTGTTTTATGTCTGTCTGTCTCTCTCTCTCTCTCTCTGCTTCCACCACTTTGTTCTCAATGTGGCAAGATCACAGAATTAGGTAATTTCTGGCCAAAGGACTAAAAGGGGGAGTACCCAGTGTCAGGGGCTCTTAATTTCACCCCAAGTTTCAGTGATGCACTGGAGGACTCACAGGATTCATTATACAGGTGTACTCATGGCTATGATTTATTATAGCAACAAGATGCAAAACAACGTCAGCAAAGGAAAGATGCATGCGTGAAGTCAGGGGGAAGCCAGATGTGAGCATTTAAGGGTTCTCTCCCAATGCAGTTGCACAGAAATGTGCTTACTTTCCCCAGCAATGAGTTGTGGCTACATCTATAAAATGTTTGTCAGAAAAACTTAGTAGTGGGGGTGCCTTGGTGGGTCAGTGGCTTAAGTCTCTGCCTTTGCCTCAGATCATAATCCCAGGATCCTGGGATCGAGCCCCACAGAGAGCCTGCTTTTCCCTGCCTCTCTGCCTATTTGTGATCTCTCTCTCTCTCTCTGTCAAATAAATAAATTAAAAATCTTTAAAAAAAGAAAAGAAAAACTTAGTAGAGACTCAGTTGCCATGTTTTTGTTGGGAACTGGTCACTAATCACTCTGTCTGGCATGAACCAAACTAACTTCCAGAGTCCCAAAAGAAAAACTAACGTTTAATATAAACCATATTGTTTTCACAATGAGTTTTAGCTCAGGAGACATTCTTTTCAGGGAACAATGGGAACCCTCTTGAAGTCCAAGTTCTCTGATGTCAGCAGAAGATCAACTTCGAAAGTAGGTGTTTCTGAAGATAGTAAGATTGCCGTACCCTCTCTGAACACCTATATACTGGAATATTCTGGGGGTGTTGCAGAGAGGGAAGATCCCTGGATCTCAGCATATTATACACACACACACACACACACACTCACACCCCTCTCAGCCTGAAAGCAAAATACAATCCACAGGCACCACCACTGAGATGATACAAGTTTTGGATTTTCCAACAAAGACTTTAAAAAAAAAAGTTTGAACAACTAGAATTAGTTATAAAATTTCAAATGTCCACTGACTGATAAATGAATAAATGAAAAGTGCTGTCTACATACAATAGGATATTATTTAGCTTAAAAAGAAATGAGATTCTGACACATTAATGAACTTTGGAGACAGCATGACAAGTGAAATAAGCCAGACACAAAAATCCAAATATTGTATAATTCCACTTATGTGAAATCACAGGATGGTTAAATCCTAGAGTCAGAACATAAAATAGTGGTTATCAAGGTCAGAGTGGAAGACCACAGTAGGTGGAGAGTTAGTGTTTCATGGATACAAGGTTTCAGTGTGAGATATCAAAAAAGTTCTGGAGAGAGTGGTGATGTTTGCACAACCATGCAGATGTATTTAATGGCACGAAACAGTACACTTAAAATGGTTGAAATGGAAGTTCATATTATACATATCTTGCAATTAAAAAAGGAACAGAAGGAGGACAACAGTAAAAATAATGGAGTAATAACCTCAAAAATCATCTTGGGGCACCTGGGTGGCTCAGTGGGTTAAGCCGCTGCCTTCAGCTCGGGTCATGATCTCAGGGTCCTGGGATCCAGTCCCATATCGGGCTCTCTGCTCAGCGGGGAGCCTGCTTTCCTCTCTCTCTCTCTCTGCCTGCCTCTCTGCCTACTTGTGATCTCTCTCTGTCAAATAAGTAAATAAAATCTTAAAAAAAAAAAATCATCTTCTTTATAGAAGTAATGGGAACACTGGCAAAAATTGTCATATTCAAGTCTTTCAGAACTCCAGAAATTATCAAAGGCTTGCAACAATCTGGAAAACATACGCTCTAAATAAATAAATAAATAAATGCCTCAACCTTTTTAAGAGCAGCAGGCTTAGTGGCATTTTACAAATGGCCTATAATCAAAGTGAAAACCAATGATTTAAATGCCACTGGAGTGTGCAGAAAGGAGTTGGACCTCCTTCAGAGCCTCATGCACAGAGAACTGCCATTATTGTTGTTGTTGTTTTGTGTGTGTGTGTGTGTGTGTGTGTGTGTGTGTGTTGTTGATTTTAAGGGTCTTCAGCAGCCTTAGTAGTCTGGAGGACTATTCTCTGAACCTTGAGTTTGGCTAAATCTGGGTAATAATTATATAATTCTTTAATTTTTTTTAAATTTTTCTGTTTTGATTTTTTTTTAGTTTAGCACTCTTTTCCTCTCAGTTATCTTTCTTTAAATAATAGACAGTTGTTTTACTATTGGGCAACAAGAATTTTTAAAGTTCCTATATGTTCTTTTTACACATCTCAATTATTATATCCTTCAGTTTTATAATTTTTTGTGTTACAACTGTGTGACAATATAAAATTTCAGGTTTCTCTTGCTCTCTCTCCCTCTCTCTCTCTCTCTCTCACACACACACACACACACACACATACACTCACACATATTTTGGTTCTCCTAAATACTACTGAGAAAAAAAATACAGTATTATTATTCAGCAAAGTCAAGCAACGTTTTTAAGGGGACCAAGAATAACTTTCTTTCCAAACCTTAACAACTCTGTAAAATAAATAATTTTCATTTCACAAGGCAGGGCAGGACCATTGATGGAAATGATTTCCACTGAGACATAAAAAGAATAAATTTCTCCCAACACAAGGAACTTTTGAGTTAAGACAATTGGAGGGAGGGTCGGTAGATCAATTCACTGCTGAATTTCTTCCAGTTTAATTTTCCGCATATGATAGCTCCCCTTATCTATGGTGGATACATTCCAAGACCCCCAGTGGATGCCAGCAACTGTGGATTGTAATAAACCCTATGTATACTATGTTTATTCCTATACATTCATTTCTGTGATAAAGTTTACTCTATAAATTAAGACCAGAAAGAGACGAAAAACAATAACTAATAATAAATTAGAATAATTATAACCATATGCTCTAAGAGAAGCTTATCAGATTATCTCAATTGTTATCAAATTATCTCAAATTATTATTCTGTACTCACCTTTATTCTTTTTGTGATGCTGTGAGATAATAAAACACCTATGTGATGGCCTGAAGTCAGGTGAATGATGTAGGTATATGGCATAGTGGTAGGCCACTAGTGACCTTCTGATGATATGTCAAAGAAGGATCATCTACTAGACCACAGCTGACCTCAGGTAGCTGAAAACAGGGGTAAAAGGGGATTACTATACACACACATTTCCAGTTACCTCTAGCATGAAATTTATCTAAAATGTTGTTCATGTCTATAAGACTCTAAATTTGTATTTATGACTAAGCATGGGTATTGGCCTTATGTATCAAATTATCATTAAAATACCTATGAAGATGTTTAAAATTTAAGATGAAAGTACACTGAAAGATACTTTCTTTGGCTTAGAGGTATTGGACTGAGGAGCACTTTCTTTAATAATGCGTCACATGAAGCACAAAAGCAGATGATCTCACCAAAGATAGAAAATGTTTTGGCTCACCTTCATTTTGTGCATCTAATTTCAAGGTGCAGGGACATATTGATAAGAAACACTGGTGAGAAAAACTGATGGCCACCACCAACTACACCAGAACTCTCTTCAGAGCTTGTCAGTTCCCTGTCTAGATAACAACTCTCTTTCAGAATTCTTTTTCAGATTAGAGTTCCATATCCAGTTCATCAACCAATGTTCCTGGACGCATTGTGGAAAATCATTCGGAATCTGCACTGCTTTCACTGTGGTCCATGGTGAGTCTCCTCATGCCTGGATCATTGACGTTGTTTCCTTAAGTGGTCACCTTCTTTTCATCCCTCTATTGTCTCTTCTCACAGCAGCAGCCAGAGTGATCCTATTAAGATGAGATCAATCATGTCACTTCTTGATTCAGAACCTTCCAGGGGTTCCCCAATGCCCCATGAGTAACAGTTAAAATCCTAGAATGATCTAGGACAATGTTCTACAACAGAAATGTGAGGGTAGCCACAATTTTCTAGTAATTGCTTTAAAAGATAAAAAGAAACAGGTCAATTACATTTTAAATATGTTCTGTTTAGCTCAATATATCCAATATATTATCATGTCAACACATAATTAATATAAAATTACTAATGAGATATTTTACATTTTTTAATACTAAGTCTTCAAAAGCCATTGTGTATTTTACATATAAACAACATATCTTGATTCCCGGAAGCACTCAAATGCTCACGGCTACATATTGAAAGTATAGAACTATAAAACGGAATCTGATCTACCACCTGCCCTCAACTCTGTGAACTCACCTATTTCTCACCCTCACTCATTCTGCTTTATGCTGGACTTCTTGTGGTTTCAGTCACTTTTTCATGACTCTTCCTGACTACCCTCTTTAAAATGAAACCCAAGTCTAAAGCACTCTCTGTCTTACTTGTTTCATTTGTTAAAATAGTTATCACCTAGTAATATATCATATCCTTTACTTTTTCTGTGCTTACTTTTTCTGTGTTTTATCATTCGAATTTAATTTCCATTTGGGGAACAAATATAATCTGTTTTGATCACTGCTTATATCAATAGAACTAGAAACATGCATGGAACACGGGCAGTGCTAAATAAGTATTTAGCAGCTAGTAAATAAAGAGTTCACATTCACATCATAGTTCTTTATTCAGATGCTGAAGTTCTAGATAAATATTCCCTCCAGTTACCATGGGCTACATTTTTTCTCTTTGGAGTTTGGCCAAAGCTAAAGCAAGTGACCCCCAAAACTACCATATAAGCTTGAGAGCATGCATTGTTCCAGCTAAAGAATAATCATTAGAATAAAATGAACATACATGTTTTTAGATTTAGGTCTCTTGTGCACTGGCTTTACACTAACACCCATACCCCTTTGTGCATTCTTTATTTTTTCTCCTCCATTTTATATATTCTATTTAAATTTTAAAATATAGCTAAAAAATGAGTACAGAATCTCTTGCTGTGGCAGTGTGATGATATATATGTCCCTCACTAAAATAATTTCTAGGATTTTCCCCCTAAATTAATAGTTTCTTCAAAATTGGAATGTTATCACTCAGAAAAACTCTAACCATTTATTAATTTATCGGTCCATTTTTTTTCTGATTGTTTCTTCAATTTTTTTTAAAGATTTTATTTATTTATTTATTTAACAGATAGAGATCACAAGTAGGCAGAGAGAGAGAGAGAGAGAGGAGGAAGCAGGGTCCCCGCTGAGCAGAGAGTCCGATATGGGGCTCTATCAGAGCTGAAGGCAGAGGATTAACCCACTGAGCCAACCAGACATCCCTATATCTTCAATTTTTAATAAGCAATTCAGAGTAATGGTGAAATTTGTTATTGACTGGTTTTCATATAGCAAGGATTGGCTGTTGCCATTTGCAACACTGGCATCAGAAATAGGCATAAAATCAAGGAGTTATGTTTGTCAAGAAATACAGGGTTCGTAAAAGAAAAATTAAAAGCACTTTTGTTGAGTCATTTTCATAATATCTCCTTAAACTAGTCTAAGAGAATCCAAGTATTTTCCTTGATTACTGAGGCAAGGTAAAAGTGCCATCTTTAGCATAGTCAATGACAGATGCGTGTGTGTGTGTTTGTGTGTGTGTATGTGTGTGTGTGTGGACTTAACATATGAAATAAGCATTGAAGACCATTTCCCAGATGGTTTTTACTTTTTTGGATTTCAGTTTAATTTTGCCTCTATGTATCTTTATATTATTTTTATATGTGCTTTTTGAGCCCTTCGATGTCTGGGGAAAAAATATAAAGTCTTTGGCTCAAACACTTAACTGGTAATTTCTATAAAGAGAATTTTAGGTTTAATCTTTTTTTTTTTTTTTCAAAACTTAATGCCAATTGTCTACTAAGGGCTTATGTACTAATGAAAAAGTTTAATGTCGTTTATTTTGCTAATTTATAGGTTTACTATTTAAACATTATTTCTTTGGTTTTCTCTTCAGAATTTTTTAGATCTTCTTTTTTTAATAAAGATAAAATGGGTTTAAATTACTTCATTGGCTTTCATGGAATTTCTCTTCTTTCTTTATAATCTACCCTGAGTGAGATCTTGACTATAAGAACTGTGAGTATTGGTGGAGTACAAGGAATGGCATAGTGCCCTTAATAGAAGTGTGATTGATCCACACAAACAAGATAGCCCTTTTCCCTCTCATTCCCAATGCCAAAATAAAGGATTTTCTGAGGCCATCTTAGCAGATCTCTTCATCTCATTGCAGAGTATTAAAAACTAGTTTACAAAACCTCCTTCATATTTCAATGATGCTTCTATTTCAGCACAGTGAGTTTTCTTCAATGAAATGGATAAATTAAAAAAGTAAATGGATATCAGAGTCTATTTTCTAAGGACTGGAAAGAAATTCATAGTAACATAGTATGAGTATCATATGACTATACAATAGTATTGTTCCATAGTAATTGGATTTCTTCCACAAACAAATTTGAGCACTCAAATGAATATTTCTTTGATTCATATAAATAAGTTGTAAGTACATGGCTGTTTGTGGCAGGAATGAAGGAAAGAAGGAAGGGAAGAAAATTACTGTAATTCTCTTCTGTGCTTGCTCTTGAGTGAGGCCCTTCTGGCAGATGATGGCACACCATTTTGGCACATCCTTTTGGCACATTGTACCCAACCCAAGATGTAAACAAGGTAGAACACCTGAAATCTGAATGCCCTGTTGATAAAATCCCATGCCACTGGAGAGATCTTGGGCCACAATACTGTCCTAGTCTCAGATCCTCAACTCTGTGAATGTACTTATTGAAAGCTATAATCTTATCAAGCAAAAATGTAGTGTTACAACATGATTACATAAATGCAAAAAAATACCAAGGTTTGCTGTACTCACTTTCTATGATGCAATTCCAATAATTCCTTTCATTTCTTTGGTGCTTTATGAGATATCAAGGTTTTCATCATCCATAATCTTACTAGAGCCTCACAATAGTTCTGTGAGGTATAAAAGATCGATATTGTCAAATTCTTTCTATTGCAAAGGAAAAGAGATAACTAGAGAAACTAAGTGATTTGGCCAAAGTTATAGAGGTAGACAATGTGACAATGAGTAAAGAAAATCTCATTTAAAACAGAGTCAGGAAGCGTGAAGCAAGTAGCTCTCTTGCACAGACAATCCCTTACAGCCTGCACAACCAGCAGGAAGAGGGAAGATAAGAATTGTTTTGACAAGGGAGGCCATTTTTCACATAGGAATCATATCTCCTGCTTTTTAGAAAAAGAATGATCCCTCCCTACTCCAGCGGCAACAGACTAACCACTGCTTGCAGCAAATGAGAAACCCCACAACCTCCAACTCTTGCTCTTCTCCAGTGAATTTTTGTTTAAAACAACTCTCCTCAGTTTCCTCCTCAAGCCCTGTCATAAGAGCTGGCCTTCTTTCTGTCTCTTTAGACTTACCTATGGTTTGACATAGTTTGTTCCGAATTGCATTTCCCCATCTTGTCCCAAATAAACTCATTTTGGTAGTAAGATAACTGGCTATTTTACTGTTAAGGTTGACCACAGTACCGAAGCCGTAATTGCAAGCCAGATCTATGAATCCTGGTTCAACATTTTCTCTCAACAACGCAGTGAAGAAGAGCTCCACAAACCCCCAGATACATCCAGCAAGAGTGGAAACATTCCCATAAAAGTCTTAAGATTTTCAATTGCCTTCTCAAACCCCTCTGAGGCCATAATAATCCTCAAGTCACTTTATTTTTTTTTCCCCTCACTTGGATACCCTTAAATGTACAGCTGCATTTTTCTCATCCAGGATAGAACTAAGATATTCCCAAGATTTAACTGTGAGGCATTCAACCCAGTACTTGTACCTGAGCACCAGGAACCATGGCTTTGTCTTTCAGTGAGACAGCAGGGACCTCCTTTCCTCTCACTCTACTTTTCCAAAAGCCTGGAAACTGGAGATAAGAATAAAAGGACCAACAAGCTGTAATCCCTCTTCCTATTTTCTCTCACCTCCAGTCACAGTTTCCTGATTCAATTCAACCTCTTCATGGTACATAAAGGTATAGAAACTTCAACAAGACACGCAGTAGTGAAAGTGGAGCAGCAGGCACTTTTAAGCCCTATGATTTGTGTTGGTTTGGCGTTTCCCAAAGGCATTTCTTGGGGGATCAAATTACTTATAAAGCCTGCATGCTCCACAGGGAAATCACATGAGTGAGCAGATCAAAGCTGTTTCAAAGGCTCATGTATCACTTTGGGAAAATCAAAGTTTCTCATGAATCTAAATCTGGAGCTTAGCACTTTTGACAAGTCATTTCAAACCCTACGTTATAATTCCTGACCCTTCTGGAATTGCAGTTCGTTTGAATGTTTATGAATAAGCAAAATGTTGTTCTACAATGTGGAACCAGCAAATTGTCATTTGAAAAACCAGTCTCTGGCAATCACGGTGGGACTTCATGAAGACTCTTTTCTTTCTCATCATTACCGTGTGTCAAACTTAATCACAAAGTCACAGTTTTCAATGGCAGGAAGTACAGTCTTGGTATAGATTCAACCACAATGACCTTTTTTGAACTCTAATTCTCTGATAACAGCCTTGGGCCATTTCATTTCAAGGAAACCTACCAGAAAGAAAAAAAAAAAAATTAAGAGGAAGCAAGAGTCAGTGTTAACGAAGTTACATTTTCAAGAGCTATTCCAATTCTTAAATTGTATTTTTTTGTGAAACGAAAGATGTTATGAGGTCATATATGGTATTGAGAGAGAAAAAAAAAGCCCTCTGCTTTAAGGCAAATTGCCTACGTTCAAACTCTTCATCAGATATTTGTTTGATCTGTAGTGGGCCATCTCCATTTTTTATTTTCCTCATTTGAAAGGTTGTATTTTGAACTAATTTGATTATTAGTTTTGATTGATTGATTGATTGATTGATTATTTCCAAAGCCTGGAAAGGTTTTGGTTAGAACCAAAGAAGGCAATAGATGTGAAAGCTATCCAATATTATAAAAATCTATTTTAATGTCTGGAATACTTACTTGTTAGTTTAGGGTCCTAGGTCATAAAGAATTCGAGCTAGAGCCCTTGAAAAGGGAGGAAGAAGGAGTAACAGAGCTTCACATTGGTGATACAAGTCAGGGTGCCCAAAATTAGTAAACATACGGCTTTGTGGGAGAAACGGTAAATGGTCCCACACAATGAAAATATAATTGAAATGGCAGACAAAATGACAGGTTGGAGTCAGATCATGGAGATCCTCAGGTGTTATGGCACCCTTGATCAACCCCCAATTTTTGTATTGTTAAGCCCCAAGATCATTTTCCAGGGTGTGAGATGCTTCTCCTTCTTTGCAACTGGCACAGGAAGTCAGGCTGCTCTCAGGACAGTGTTAGCACAGTTCATTGGATCCCATTCTGCCTGACTACATTTGTGTCCCCTAAACCCTCCTGTAACAAGGATCTCACAAGTAAACAAACTCTAGTATAATATAGCAGGCACAAAAGTTATGTATTTTTTAGTGAAGAAGTTTGCAAAAATATGACCTACTGAATTAAAATTTGGGTTTGACCACACTGGAAATAGTGTAAATTACAAATTAACACTGTCAAAACTTCTCTAAGTAACTGCTAAATTACTAAAACGTAGTGCAAACATTGATTTTTGCATAGCAAACTAGGGTAACTCTCCCGAAGGATAAAATGTTATGTCCAAAAATTAAAGCAATGCTAATATTTAAGAAATACTATTCTATTTGAAAAAGAAAAATAAAATATTTTTTGCAAATAAAATACCTTACAATTGAAATATGTTATTCTAAATTAGCATGGTTGGCAAATAAATATAATTCACATGGCAGGATTGTACCAATAAGTAAAAGCCCTACTAAATATTTTAAATTATAAAGACCAACTATTAGTTTTTTAAGAAAAAACAATTATTGGCTATATTTGGGCAGTAGAAAATATCTTGACTAAGTTCTTTAAAATCAAGTTAGTACCAAAATGGTTGTCCTTTTATTACAGAGTATTTGGTATCATTGTATTGTAAGAAAAAAAAATTGCCCATTCTTGGAAAAATAGGATTAGATAAGATAAGAATTTCTTCAATTAAAATGACAGATTCTGTTTTTCATATACTATTAAGAAAATATCTAATGTGTTTCTACAATGTTCTTAAAATTAAATATGTTCCTTTTGAGTTATAGATTAATGTTAAAAATAAAATTCTGCAAATATTTTAACAAAATGATCCTGAAAATATTTTAACAAATATTTAACAAAATGAATTTTCAATTCCTACTAACACCAAATGTAAGAAGGGATTAAAATTTCACAAATATTAAATATTTACAAAATATTTGTGGAATAATTAAAATCCATAAGGATGAGAAATCATGTTAAAAGATAAATTAATTTATACTTGGTGTTTGTAACATATATTACCAATAATTTGAAGTAAGTAATTTTAACATGTATGTTATAGTATATATTATAGTTTAATATTATTTTTAATTTTTTATATATTATTGCTTTTAAACTACCTTTAGTATCTTTAATGGACGAACAAGAAGTCTAAAATTTATTTTTTTTAACATTTTTATTTCTTTATTGTCAGAGACAGAGAGAGGGTACAAACAGGCAGTGAGTCAGAGGCAGAGGAAGAAGCAGGCTCCCCACTGAGCAAGGAGCTCCATGTAGGACTCGATCCCAAGACCTGGCATTATGACCTGAGCATAGACAGATGCTTAAGCAAATGAGCCACTCAGGTGTCCCAAGTCTAGAATTTAAATGTAAAAATATTGATAAGCACCCTGTTAGACAGTTGAGAGTAAGACATTCTACCAAGATAAGCTATGACCAATTATTGGAAAATACATTTGTAAGAACCAGCTAACCCAAGATGCGGTGACAGACAAACTGAAATCTCACTCACTTTACACAGAAACATTTATTTTTCACTGATTCCAAGTGCTGTGAAAACCAAGTTTCTTTCAAGTAAAGATCCCTTCCAAAAGTGGCTCAGGAACCCAACCTACTTCTAATCACTGCCCATTAGCCACATGCAGTGATATGACCCCATCAAAACAAGGAATGCTGGAAGTATAGCCTTTTGTGTGCCCAACACAGAGAAGAACACAAGACATTAAGCAGCACGGAAGTACCTAACACACCTCCCAACACATACTCTTAACATCCTCTTGTTATGCCTTCTTTGGTAATTTTTTTTCACTATGCCTATACAAAACAGTGCTCTGTTACTACAAGGTAATGTCTCTGGTTCTGGCTTCTTCATTGCTCTGAATGTCAATATAAACATAGAAGATCTCATAAATAACTTCCCCTACATTAATAAAGGCTGACACAGGATCTACTGTATGATTATGAGTAATAATATTAACACCACAAGTTTTTTTCTGTTTATTGAGTGTATATCAGATGCTGGAATTTCTGCTACAGACTGTTGTTTAATCTATAATGCAAACCCATGACACAGGTATTATTATCTCTATTTTGGAAATTTAAAAATTGATAAAGAGATAAGTAAAGCCACCAAGGTTGCATAGCTAATATGTGGTAACAGTATTGTGATTGCAGTCTGTCCTTTTTCCTCTTCACTCACTGTTTGCTCAAAGGGCTCACAAAGTATATACGGAGTCAGGGAAAGAAGTTAACACAAGCTCAACAACATGCAACATCTATTGCTGTTAACTGGAGCAACATGCATTTCACCTCATGAAAGTGAGAATAATACTTTAAGTCCAATCTGTGAGAAATCGGAGAAAAGCGTTAAACTCACAAAGGGGGACAATAGCAAGGGGAACTAGCAAGATCTCTGGTGTGAACCCCTTATTTCTTCTATGTTTGGCAATGATGATGATAGCAATTCCAAAGAAGGAGCCATGGGTTCAAACCTTAAAAAAAAAAACCTCCCTACCGAAAGTACCTTACCAAGTAAAGATAATAAAATGCTGACTGAGAGAAAAGAGACAAGGAATACTACTGTAGAAAGGAAGCCATCCATTAAAAAGTACAACATTGTGACCAGTAAGAGAAAAGAAGACTAGGAACTAATCAATTTATTTTCCTGTGTTAAATATATATTCATGGATAATACCATTTTCTTTCATGTGTTACTACAGTAACTTGCATTAGCTCTTTTAACAGATATCAATAAATTAATTCTGAATTAGCTCAATGAATTAACACAGGAAAGATAGATCTGCTCTTCACTTGTGTGATCAGATACCTGTGCACTTTGTCAAGCAGCTCTGGCTTTCCTCCAACCAGAGATTCAAAAATCCAAGCTGCTCCCATCTTGAGGCTCCACCATTCAGTGACATAACAGTTCCATTCTCCTCTCCTCACTGGCACAAGGGTCAAGGGCATGAAAAATCGGAAGACTGTGCATCTCACACTGAAATAGTTCAGCCTTCATGGATGAACACACATGTGTACATCAGATTTGTTGAGAAATATGGAAGCAGAGGCATTTTTTTTCTCCTCAGATGGCTCTCTTAGGGTTCTGAGCATGCTCAGCTATAAATATCACATAGTAGAAATTGTATAGTAATACAACACTTCCTTGGTATTAGCTTTGAATATGTGTTTGCTGGGCACATGGCTGCTAGATATTTAACATTCCAGCTTGGTTCTTGGTCCACACAAGTTTCCTCAGGCTACCTACCAGTCTTCAAAATAAATCTCCACCTGCTAAAACCACTAGAGTGAGTTCTGCTCTTTGCACTTCTGAGTGATTCATGTCTCAAATGCTGAACTATCATAAATTGTGGTGATTTAGGGAAGGAGGTACTTTCAAACAGTGGAATTTTCTTTTAGTTTTTAAAATCATGTTCATAGTTGGTGAAACGTAAATTCTAATTCTTAGAGCCAATAAAAATAGGTATGGGACAAGTGCCCACTCTCTTCTCAAGCAGAAATCATTTGATTTCTTCCTGAAAAACGTGTCTGTTTTCTTCATGAATGTTAAATGTCATTTTCCGTTTTTTCTTATTAATAATAACCTCTGACAACTCTCTTTATCTTCTAGTTTTCAAATTCTTTTTTCCCTTCTCACAGATTGCTATAAAATCAATTTTCTTCTCAAATAAGTTTTATCATAAATAAACTCTATAGTATAGCACATGTGCTCTGAGTTCAACTTCTCTATTTTAATTCGTATGATGATATAGCTGGGAAGAGCTTTAGAAATGACTAATTCTATGTCTCCAAATTATAGACATAATGTTAGAAAATGTTAATTGTCTTTGGTCAGTAATGTTGGGTAAAGCTTAGTTCAAAATCCCAATCTCTTAGCATCTAACCCAATGACTTTTCTCTTCTTTCTTTCTTTCTTTATGTCTTTCTTTCTTCCTTTCCTCTTTCTTTCATTTATTTATTTCTCTTTCTTTCTTTCTTTTTTAAGATTTATTATTTACTTGAGAGAGAGGTAGAGGTGGGGTAGGAGAAGCTCAAGGAGACTTTTCTTTGAGCATGGACCCTGATGTGGGCTTGATCACAGTACTCTGAGATCATGACCTGAGCTGAAACCGAGAGTCGGACACTTAACTGACTAAACCACCTGGGCACCCCTAACTCAATGACTTTTCAATGTCCTTCTTGTCCAAGGTCCCTATCATAATAGTCACTGCTGTGTAATTCCCAATTATACGTTATAATCCATATTCTCTCAAAGGCACAGAGCCTAAGATTTTAATTAATGCCAATGTGTAAAAGGTGTTCTATCAAATGGTTGCTAAAATACAACCCAAAAGTTTACCCTTATTTGGGCTCAGTTTGTGTTCTACATTTCCCTCACCCCATTAACTCCACTCTTCAAATACCATTTTCCTTGCATTTTCATTGTCTTAGCTAAATGCATGTGTCAATATGAAGAAGCAAGCTTTCCCACTAAATTAATTAGTCTGTATGATATGTTTTTTAAAGATATTTAATGTATTCCTATGAGTGATTTTGCTTATACTTTGCTGACAGACATCAGAGTTTATCATGCATAGCTAATTCCAAAGATACATTAATTATCCCACTTAAGTTGCATGTCCAGATACATCAATATTCCTTTCCTCTGAAAAATTGCTGTTTTCATGAAAATTATCTATTAATATGCTTTTTCTCAGAACATAAATTCCTGCCCCAGTCTCATGTATTGGTAATTCAACAAACCATATTTAAATATGAAAAAAGTAATAGAGGTAGTAGATCTAAACACTGGTAAGAAACCAGAATCACAAAAGTAAAGTTGAAAGATAAATCAATAATTAACAAAGACCAGTTCTTGTTCTAGAGAATCGTTAGCTTGTACCCAGTCCTATTATATTCTCTTTGTCTCAAAAGTGATTTTATTCACAGAATACTTTCTGCAAATGTAAGTATACTTCAAACCCCAGCATGTAAAGGAAGGCAAAATAGAGTGACTCTGGATGAAGTGCCTGACGGACCAGAGCCATCTCCTCAATTCCCATGCTGGACTTTGATGTTTGCTGGTGTTCAGGGGAACACAGAAGATTCTAAAGAGCACAGTTTGAAGGAGGAAGAAACTTGACATGGAAAGGCATTTTAGAGATAACTTTTTCTAAACTTAACAACAACAACAAAAAAAACTCCTATTTGAATTAGAGAGAAAGAAGACAGCCAAGGACAAATAAACTCATCATCGCCAGTGAGGGTAGCACTATCTTTGAGTACTCTCTCAGACATTAAAGACATTCTTGACCACAAGCAACAGACTCATTCAGTTATATTCATGAGGCTCCATGAAACATTTGGATAGGTGCCTAGCATATTTGGTATTTATATCCAAACATTAGCAGTTTAGGATTTTACCTCATCATTCTTCTGTTAAGTATTTACTGAGAAGCGGAGTGAGACTTTGATTAGGGAAATAGCATATACTCACAAACTGAGATTTAACGGGATTTAGATTCCAATTATATTGCTGCTAAAAAAATATTTGTTGCCTGTTGGATGATAAATGCTAAACACCAGAAAGAAATAATCACTGAAAATTCTAAAAACAGATATTTTTATAGTTGTTGGCCATACATATGACTATTCATTGTATTATGTTTGAAAACTTCTTACCAGCTGCCTACTTTTTAAAAATTTAATTCCAGTATATTTAACACACAGTATAATTAGTATTAGTTTCAGGTGTACAATATAGTGATTCAACACTTCCATATATCACCCTGTGCACATCACAAGTGCACTCCTTCATCCCATCACCTATTTCACTGAGCCCCCTACCCACCTCTCCTCTGGTAACTGTCAGTTTGCTCTCTATAGCAAAGATTCTTTTTCTTGGTTTGTGTTTCTCTTGTCTTTTTCCCTTGTTCATTTTATTGTCGTTGTCATTTCTTAAATTCTATGTGAGGAAATCATATGATATTTGCTGTCCCTGAATGACTTATCTCACTTTAGGTCCATCCATGCTGCTGCAAATGACAAGATTTCATTCTTTTTTATGGCTGAGTAATATTCCATTGTAGATGTGCGATATATGTATATGTGGGGTGTGTGTGTGTATATGTATACATATATATACACACACACATATATATATAGTATCCCACTGTATATCACATATATATGATATGTATATATATCACATATATATGATATCTATAAATATATATACACACATATATACATATAGCATATCATCTTTATCCATTCATTTATCGATGTATACTTGGACTGGTTCCATAATATGACTATTATAAATAATGCTGCAATAAACATAAGGACACATACATCCCTTTGAAACAGCTATCCATTTTGACTAAAATTTATGGTCACTTTAATCATGCAATTATGTTCTTCTAACTGTTCAGGTAAGCATCAACTGAATGCCTTGTAACCTGACTGGTTGTTTGGTTTCCTGTTGCCACAGCTACATAGAAATCCAAAGTGTCCTTTTTTGTTTCTGCATAGTTTGTTTGCCTTTCCCCCCATGTCGTGCCACTTCGCCCTTCACTTCAGGCTTAGTTCTGTCCAGGTTCAGACTAGCTAAAATCCAGACTTAGTTGAAAGCAATGTAAGGAACTTTGGATCCATACTGATGAGGCTGACCACCAAGCCTACTTGACGTAGGGTTCATATGTATCAATGCTAGTAAAAGAGCCCCTTCTTCCTTCAAGAATATTGACTCAGATAACAAGACTCTGAATTCATTTCCTTGTGCCTGGATCACTATGATAAGCTATCTTTTTTTTAAAGATTTTATTTATTTATTTGACAGAGTGAGAGAGATCACAAGTAGGTAGAGAGGCAGGCAGAGAGAGAGGAGGAAGCAGGCTTCCCGCTGAGCAGAAAGCCCGATGCAGGGCTCAATCCCAGAATCCTTGGGATCATGACCTAAGCTGAAGGCAGAGTCTTTAACCCACTGAGCCACCCAGGCGCCCCTGATAGGCTCTCTTTTTCCCCAGATACCACCTTGGATTTTGAAACCCATGTCGAGCTGTAAATGCATGCCAAGTACTAGGACTCTTCCCTATATTAAAGGACTAGATAAACCTGTGGAAGAAAATTCTCAGCATGGTAAGAAAATAATGAAAATGACGTTTTGGCAGAGAACTTAAACAAATGTCAGTCTTTTATTCAACAAAGTAATTCAGTAAGTATCGAATACCTGTTATATTCGATATTAGGCACTGAAGATACAATAATAACAACACAAATTAAAGCTCTGTCTTCATAAAATTTACATTAAAATGGGTAGACAAAGCATAATTAGATAAAGAATCAATTATATAGAGAATAATGTCAGGTAATGAGATATAAAGAAAAATAAATCAGAGTAAAGAGATAGGGAGTGACATTTACTCTTCTGATACATAGGTATTTTTGAGAAAATAGCATTTAAACAGAAATTTGACTTATGCAAGTGTCTCTCTCTTTTTTTTTTTTTTAACTAAGCTCTAGAAACATAGGGCTCAATATAAGGACAAACAGCCCAAACCATGCCCCAATGACTGCTCAAGATGTTTCCAGGTGGACTGCTCCCTTGAGGCATGAAAAGTATCTACTAAGAAGAGAACTTAAAACACTTTGTCTTCCTCAAGATAGGAATTTCTTGTATCTCACACACCTCTTTGTTAAACCAGTGGTACTTTTCTAAATAGTGTCCATACTCTACAGGACATACAGGGGCTGATGGTTAGGTCAGATATATCTGAAGCTAGGGAACCTGAATTATTGTTCACAAGAAAGCTAAGATAGAAGAAAGTTCCCAGGCTCAGACATAGTTAAAGGAGATCTCTGCTTCTAGCAGCCTCAACAATATCTGCTGGTTCCCCAGGGTTTTAGATACTAATTGCAGTATCTCCGGAGCTCTCTGATTTGTTTGTTGGTATATCTCCAAGAGGATAGCCCAGCAACAAGTTTATGAAAGGTACTCAACAAATATTTGTTGAATGAATGAGTACGAAAGGACACCAGCACTAAATCTGTAAGTTTCACAATAGTTGGTGATCTGATCAATTGCATTCACCAATGATTCCTTGCACAAAATAATATGTTCAAGGGGGGAGGAGTCAAGATGGCGGAGAAGTAGGAGGCTGAGACTACTTCAGCTAGCCGGAGATCAGCTAGATAGCTTATCTAAAGATTGCAAACACCTGAAAATCCATCGGCAGATCGAAGAGAAGAAGAACAGCAATTCTGGAAACAGAAAAACAACCACTTTCTGAAAGGTAGGACCGGCGGAGAAGTGAATCCAAAGCGATGACGGGAAGATAGACCCCGGGGGGAGGGGCCGGCTCCCGGCAAGCGGCGGAGCAACCGCGCACAAAATCAGGACTTTTAAAAGTCTGTTCCGCTGAGGGACATCGCTCCAGAGGCTAAACCGGGGTGAAGCCCATGCGGGGTCAGCGTGGCCTCAGGTCCCGCAGGGTCACAGAAGGATCGGGGGTGTCTGAGTGTCACAGAGCTTGCGGGTATTGGAACGGGAAAGCCGGCTACAGAGACAGAGCCGACAGTAAGCTCGCAGCTCGGTGTTACCTTGAACCGGTCGCAGGCTCGGTGAGCTCGGAGCACGGCTGGAGGTCAGGCAGACGGGAGTGACTGGGCGCTGTTCTCTGAGGGCGCACTGCGGCCCCGGGCTCTCGGCTCCTCCAGGCGGAGACCAGGAGGCCGCCATTTGTATTCCCGTCCTCCGGAACTCTACGGAAAGCGCTCAGGGAACAAAAGCTCCTGAAAGCAAACCCGAGCGGATCACTCACCCCGGCTCTGGGTAAGGGCGGTGTAATTCAGCCTGGGGCAAAGACACTTGAGAATCACTACAACAGGCCCCTCCCCCAGAAGATCAACAAGAAATCCAGCCGAGACCAAGTTCACCTACCAAGGAGTGCGGTTTCAATACCAAGGAGAGCAGCAGAATTCCAGAGGAGGAGAAAGCCAAGCACGGAACTCATGGCTTTTCCCCTGTGATTTTTTTTTAGTCTTGCAGTTAATTTAATTTTTTTCTTTTTCATTTTTTGGTTTTTTTTCTTTTTCTCGCCTTCGGGTAAAAAAAATTTTTTTTAACTGTTACCTTTTTCTTTTTTAACAATTTTTTACTACTTTATCTAATATATATATTTTTTCTTTTTTATATTTTTCTTAGGCGTTTTCTTTTTTGTTAAATTCTTTTCTTTTCTTTTTTCTTTTTTCTTTTTTCCTTTTTGAACCTCTTTTTATCCCCTTTCTCCCCCCTCACGATTTTGGATCTCTTCTAATTTGGTTAAAGCATATTTTCCTGGGGTTTTTGCCACCCTTTTAGTATTTTCCTTGCTCCTTCATATACTCTTATCTGGACAAAATGACAAGACGGAAAAATTCAACACAAAAAAAAAGAACAAGAGGCAGTACCGAAGGCTAGGGACCTAATCAATACAGACATTAGTAATATGTCAGATCTAGAGTTCAGAATGACAATTCTCAAGGATCTAGCCGGGCTCAAAAAAGGCATGGAAGATCTTAGAGAAACCCTCTTGAGAGATATAAAAGCCCTTTCTGGAGAAATAAAAGAACTAAAATCTAACCAAGTTGAAATCAAAAAAGCTATTAATGAGGTGCAATCAAAAATGGAGGCTCTAACTGCTAGGATAAATGAGGCAGAAGAAAGAATTAGTGATATAGAAGACCAAATGACAGAGAATAAAGAAGCTGAGCAAAAGAGGGACAAACAGCTACTGGACCATGAGGGGGAGAATTCGAGAGATAAGTGACACCATAAGACAAAACAACATTAGAATAATTGGGATTCCAGAAGAAGAAGAAAGAGAGAGAGGAGCAGAAGGTATACTAGAGAGAACTATTGGGGAGAATTTCCCCAATATGGCAAAGGGAACGAGCATCAAAATTCAGGAGGTTCAGAGAACGCCCCTCAAAACCAATAAGAATAGGCCCACACCCCGTCACCTAATAGTAAAATTTACAAGTCTCAGTGACAAAGAGAAAATCCTGAAAGCAGCCCGGGAAAAGAAGTCTGTAACATACAATGGTAAAAATATTAGATTGGCAGCTGACTTATCCACAGAGACCTGGCAGGCCAGAAAGAGCTGGCATGATATTTTCAGAGCACTAAATGAGAAAAACATGCAGCCCAGAATAGTATATCCAGCTAGGCTATCATTGAAAATAGAAGGAGAGATTAAAAGCTTCCAGGACAAACAAAAACTGAAAGAATTTGCAAACACCAAACCAGCTTTACAGGAAATCTTGAAAGGGGTCCTCTAAGCAAAGAGAGAGCCTACAAGTGGTAGATCAGTAAGGAACAGAGACCATATACAGTAACAGTCACCTTACAGGCAATACAATGGCCCTAAATTCATACCTCTCAATAGTTACCCTGAATGTTAATGGGCTAAATGCCCCTGTCAAAAGACACAGGGTATCAGAATGGATAAAAAAACAAAATCCATCTATATGTTGCCTCCAAGAAACTCATTTTAAGCCCGAAGACACCTCCAGATTTAAAGTGAGGGGGTGGAAAAGAATTTACCATGCTAATGGACATCAGAAGAAAGCAGGAGTGGCAATCCTTATATCAGAACAATTAGATTTTAAGCCAAAGACTATAATAAGAGATGAGGAAGGACACTATATCATACTCAAAGGGTCTGTCCAACAAGAAGATCTACCAATTTTAAATATCTATGCCCCCAACGTGGGAGCAGCCAACTATATAAACCAATTAATAACAAAATCAAAGAAACATATCAACAATAATACAATAATAGTAGGGGACTTTAACACTCCCCTCACTGAAATGGACAGATCATCCAAGCAAAAGATCAGCAAGGAAATAAAGGCCTTGAACTCCACACTGGACCAGATGGACATCACAGATATATTCAGAACATTTCATCCCAAAGCAACAGAATACACATTCTTCTCTAGTGCACATGGAACATTCTCCAGAATAGATCACATCCTCAGTCCTAAATCAGGACTCAACCGGTATCAAAAGATTGGGATCATTCCCTGCATATTTTCAGACCACAATGCTCTAAAGCTAGAACTCAACCACAAAAGGAAGTTTGAAAAGAACCCAAATACATGGAGACTAAACAGCATCCTTCGAAAGAATGAATGGGTCAACCGGGAAATTAAAGAAGAATTGAAAAAAATCATGGAAACAAATGATAATGAAAATACAACAGTTCAAAATCTGTGGGACACAACAAAGGCAGTCCTGAGAGGAAATATATAGCGGTACAAGCCTTTCTCAAGAAACAAGAAAGGTCTCAGGTACACAACCTAACCCTACACCTAAAGGAGCTGGAGAAAGAACAAGAAAGAAACCCTAAGCCCAGCAGGAGAAGAGAAATCATAAAGATCAGAGCAGAAATCAATGAAATAGAAATCAAAAAAACAATAGAACAAATCAACAAAACTAGGAGCTGGTTCTTTGAAAGAATTAATAAAATTGATAAACCCCTGGCCCGACTTATCAAAAAGAAAAGAGAAAGGACCCAAATAAATAAAATCATGAATGAAAGAGGAGAGATCACAACTAACACCAAAGAAATACAAACTATTATAAGAACATACTATGAGCAACTCTACACCAATAAATTTGACAATCTGGAAGAAATGGATGCATTCCTAGAAACATATAAACTACCACAACTGAACCAGGAAGAAATAGAAAGCCTGAACAGACCCATAACCAGTAAAGAGATTGAAACAGTCATTAAAAATCTCCAAACAAACAAAAGCCCAGGGCCAGACGGCTTCCCGGGGGAATTCTACCAAACATTTAAAGAAGAACTAATTCCTATTCTCCTAAAACTGTTCCAAAAAATAGAAATGGAAGGAAAACTTCCAAACTCATTTTATGAGGCCAGCATCACCTTGATCCCCAAACCAGACAAGGATCCCAGCAAAAAAGAGAGCTATAGACCAATATCCTTGATGAACACAGATGCGAAAATACTCAACAAAATACTAGCCAATAGGATTCAACAGTACATTAAAAAGATTATTCACCACGACTAAGTGGGATTTATTCCAGGGCTGCAAGGTTGGTTCAACATCCGCAAATCAGTCAATGTGATACAACACATCAATAAAAGAAAGAACAAGAACCATATGATACTCTCAATAGATGCTGAAAAAGCATTTGACAAAGTACAGCATCCCTTCCTGATCAAAACTCTTCAAAGTGTAGGGATAGAGGGCACATACCTCAATATCATCAAAGCCATCTTTGAAAAACCCACCGCAAATATCATTCTCAATGGAGAAAAACCTAAAGCTTTTCCGCTAAGGTCAGGAACACGGCAGGGATGTCCATTATCACCACTGCTATTCAACATAGTACTAGAGGTCCTAGCCTCAGCAATCAGACAACAAAAGCAAATTAAAGGCATCCAAATCGGCAAAGAAGAAGTCAAATTATCACTCTTCGCAGATGATATGATACTATATGTGGAAAACCCAAAAGACTCCACTCCAAAACTGCTAGAACTTATACAGGAATTCAGTAAAGTGTCAGGATATAAAATCAATGCACAGAAATCAGTTGCATTTCTCTACACCAACAGCAAGACAGAAGAAAGGGAAATTAAGGAGTCAATCCCATTTACAATTGCACCCAAAACCATAAGATACCTAGGAATAAACCTAACCAAAGAGACACAGAATCTATACTCAGAAAACTATAAAGTACTCATGAAAGAAATTGAGGAAGACACAAAGAAATGGAAAAATGTTCCATGCTCCTGGATTGGAAGAATAAATATTGTGAAAATGTCTATGCTACCTAAAGCAATCTACACATTTAATGCAATTCCTATCAAAGTACCATCCATCTTTTTCAAAGAAATGGAACAAATAATTCTAAAATATATATGGAACCAGAAAAGACCTCGAATAGCCAAAGGGATATTGAAAAAGAAAGCCAACGTTGGTGGCATCACAATTCCGGACTTCAAGCTCTATTACAAAGCTGTCATCATCAAGACAGCATGGTACTGGCACAAAAACAGACCCATAGATCAATGGAACAGAATAGAGAGCCCAGAAATAGACCCCCAACTCTATGGTCAACTAATCTTCGACAAAGCAGGAAAGAATGTCCAATGGAAAAAAGACAGCCTCTTCAATAAATGGTGCTGGGAAAATTGGACAGCCACATGCAGAAAAATGAAATTGGACCATTTCCTTACACCACACACAAAAATAGACTCAAAATGGATAAAGGACCTCAATGTGCGAAAGGAATCCATCAAAATCCTTGAGGAGAACACTGGCAGCAACCTCCTCGACCTCAGCCGCAGCAACATTTTCCTAGGAACAACGCCAAGGCAAAGGAAGCAAGGGCAAAAATGAACTATTGGGATTTCATCAAGATCAAAAGCTTTTGCACAGCAAAGGAAACAGTTAACAAAATCAAAAGACAACTGACAGAATGGGAGAAGATATTTGCAAATGACATATCAGATAAAGAACTAGTGTCCAGAATCTATAAAGAACTTAGCAAACTCAACACCCAAAGAACAAATAATCCAATCAAGAAATGGGCAAGGACATGAACAGACATTTCTGCAAAGAAGACATCCAGATGGCCAACAGACACATGAAAAAGTGCTCCATATCACTCGGCATCAGGGAAATACAAATCAAAACCACAATGAGATATCACTTCACACCAGTCAGAATGGCTAAAATCAACAAGTCAGGAAATGACAGATGCTGGCGAGGATGCGGAGAAAGGGGAGCCCTCCTACACTGTTGGTGGGAATGCAAGCTGGTGCAACCTCTCTGGAAAACAGCATGGAGGTTCCTCAAAATGTTGAAAATAGAACTGCCCTATGACCCAGCAATTGCACTATTGGGTATTTACCCTAAAGATACAAACGTAGTGATCCAAAGGGGCACGTGTACCCGAATGTTTATAGCAGCAATGTCCACAATAGCCAAACTATGGAAAGAACCTAGATGTCCATCAACAGATGAATGGATCAAGAAGATGTGGTATATATACACAATGGAATACTATGCAGCCATCAAAAGAAATGAAATCTTGCCATTTGCGACAACATGGATGGAACTAGAGCGTATCATGCTTAGCGAAATAAGTCAAGCGGAGAAAGACAACTATCCTATGATCTCCCTGATATGAGGAAGTGGTGATGCAACATGGGGGCTTAAGTGGGTACAAGAAGAATAAATGAAAGAAGATGGGATTGGGAGGGTTGAGGGTTGCTGGGGGGAGGGGGTTTGGGAGAAGGGGGTGGAATTATGGACATTGGGGAGGGTATGTGCTTTGGTGAGTGCTGTGAAGTGTGTAAACCTGGCAATTCACAGACCTGTACCCCTGGGGATAAAAATATATGTTTATAAAAATAAAAAATGAAAAAAAAATAATATGTTCAATAAACTTTATTAGGTGAATGACATTCTCTTAGACCTTTCTATTTTTTCTCTCTTAGGAAGTACAACCACTTACTTGTTTTCAGTTACAACCTCTAGGGTCTAAATGTATAATTGTAATGTTCCTTGTTCTTTTTGGCGAAGACTCTTGAAATAATCTCTTAATTGAACAAAACACTTCAGCTAAGCATTCTTCTAACAACCAACCTGAGCATGTTGACAGATTGTGTTTATAACTTTCTTCTAATCCATCATTCATTCCAAATTTCTACATTACATAAAAATCCCCATCATCTCTACGTTCACAAAACTGAGTCATCTTTGGCTTCCTTGTCTCCTTCACCCATTATATCAAATTGAACATAAAATTCTGCCAAATCTTCTTCTACAAATATATTATGCAACAAGTATTAATTATGTATTTATGACCTGGAAGACACTGAAGAAGCACTGACATAGAAACTACCTCTAATATCAAAGGGCTTGCAATCTCATTAGGAGAATATTATAAACAGACACATGATTAATATGCTACAGAATAAAGAGATTTCCACACAAACATGCAAACACACTGTGTTCACACAAAGTAAACTATCCTGTTGTAGAAGGTCAAAGGAGGCTATGCCTATTTTCATTTCTACAAAAATATAGTATGGAGAAAGACCTTGAGCAAATGTCAGTGGGGGTGACAATGTAATAATAAGATGTTGCTTAAATAGCATGTGACCACAATGTAGGCAGTATAGACTGGAGTTACTATACAATAGGCAAGTGAGAGGGTGATACATTTTAATCATACTAAACAAGATTAATCCATAAAACCCATCAAAGTTTATAATATACATTGGAGAGGAAAGAAATTGAAGTCACAGATTACACCGGGGAGGTTTATCTAATATATACATAAACTAAGTTGGTTAGCATAAGAATAAACAGAAAATAGTTTAAAGAAAAGTTGCAGAAATTCATTCTGTCATACTTAGAACATATCTGGATTTGGAAAAGAAATCAATGATTTGGTGACACGCAAAGTATTTTCATGATATCTCATTTGGGTCCTCACAAAATTTTCACAAGATAAAAAGGATGTAGCTTCTTTTTATTAAAGAGCAAACAAAGACTAAGTGATGTAAATAATTTGTCCAGTGTCCTAATAGATAATTTAGTAGCAGAGGAGGAACTTTGTCCCATGTAGCCTGATTTCAGTGTAGTTCCCTTTCTTTAAAGACATTGGAAGATGGTAATTGAATTATTCAGAATTAAACTTTTTCATTTCCACAGTCCAAGAAGTAAAGAAAGAATCTTTGCTGTAAGTGGCTCATCCTAAATAAGTGTACTGTCTGAGGTCATCCATGTCAGAAGATACGTGCCGTGCCAATTACTAAGATATTTTTCAACTCCAAACCCACCCTTGTGACCTCTGGGAAGCTGGGTCTGAGACCAACGTCTGCTTCCGTGGCTTTTCCCTGACAGAGTCTGTCAACAGAGGGCGCTAGAGAGAGGCTGCAGGCTAGGAAGAGGACGCAGAACCGTCCTGGCTTTTTTGTTTCCCTGAGGAATCAAGGTCCTTTTGTGGTTCCTGAAGAGTAGCACTTCAGCAAAGCTTGATCCCATGTTGGCCAAACATGTTCCTATGGCAGCAAGGTCTCATTCTCAGAAGTCTGAGTCCCAGACCCCGGAGGCCTCTCTGATGGGCTCTGAGACACCACCTGCAGAGGAACTGAGTGCTCTCTCTCTGGAGTCAGAGTTGCAGATCTACAGGAACCCCCACTCCCTTTTCCTTCCCTCACTTGTAGGGGTGGCAGGAGCTTCTAGCAGTTGCCATCTCTCCCACACCTTAGATTTCTTTTCCTCTTTCAATAGTTGCCAATTTTATACCTAATTAAAATTATTTATGTTACATCTTTTCTGTGAAATTGCTGATACGGGTTATGTCTCTGTCTGGACCCTGGCACCAAGTTTCCAAAACTTCCCTACTTATCAAATATCTCAAGAGAATTTTCAATACCTCTTGCCAACATCTCTAAATATTAAGTATATACCAAAAATTTACCCATCCCAAATAGTTTTTATTATTCTTTACATACAAAGCCCTCATCCTTCCTCATAAATTCCTTCTGGCTTATGTACATATTATTTTAGAATGCTTTCTTTACGCCTTACTGCTCAAACTGCCATTATCTATCAATCTTTTTCTTTTCCTTCTCTTTCTTTCATCTGTCTGTCTATCTTGCTTTACAATTTCTACTCATTCTAATAATTTCTGTTTTATAAAAATCATATAAATAGTATCTGTTATATTGATATATATAACATAAATCACATTTTAGGTTATGTAAATAATAATCTACCTCTATAGCAAAACAATGCAATATAGGAAATGGTGTTCTACTTAAAAGGTAGAACATTTTCATCCTAGAGTTTCCTGAAAGTGACAAATTGAAAACAACGTAAGTATCTAACATTAGGAAAGTGTTGAAGTGAAATTAATTTTTCATTAAGTGGAATATTATGTGTGTAATAAAAATGTTATTTACGAAGAATTCTGGTGATATGGAAAAATTATTATGATGATATCAATGAGTAAATAGAGATATAATATATGACTACGACATGATTCCAACTATTTAAGAATGCATAAAATAAAAAAGGGGGAAAAGTTAAAATATCAGTAGTGATTGCCTCTAGTTGGGTTATGTGTAATTTCTTTCTGACTTCCAAAAGCTGTTATAATTAGAAAAAAATAAACATAAAAAACTTACTAAATTAAAAAAATGAAATTGATTCTCATATAATTTTCCTTGCAGATCATTATCATTTTCCACTTTCTCTCATAACCTCACATGGTCCTCAGAAAGGGGAATTTTTGTCTATTATATTCAAAATATATTCAAAGTTTCTCATGTCCTTTGAATGCAGTAGTGGTGGCAAACAAATTTTCTCAGGTGGAGTCATTTCTCTAACCATTATCTGCTGACTTTATATATAAATTTCCAAGATGAGATCCTCATCAATGTAGGGTGATGAAAGACACAAAATTAGAGCCAGAAGACATGGACTTTAGTCCTGGATCTGATACCTTCTAATGATGCAACTTTAGACAGATCACTTCAGGTTTCCAAGCCTTATTTCCTTATCTATAATGGTATCTTTATTGAGACCTCACAGGATTATTTAGAGGATTAATGAGACAGATTACATTTTCTGTGAAAGTGCTATAGAAACTATTTTTGAAAGTCATACCAAAGGTATTTTCTTTAGAAATAAATTTTTTTCTAGGACTATTCATCCAAAACTCTTAAAACCTTATCATTCCCCAAACCCTTTAAATTTGATCCAAATTCTCTTTTTCTGTAAACATCCATCTATAATACTACATTGTGAGTACAAATGATTTATAAATGGATGAGGTTTGGTTTTTGGTTTTGAGTTTTTATTTGTTTTTGTTGGTTTTGCAAAGAGCAGTTTCTTTTTGATGATTTTCTCTCTCTCTCTCTCCCCTTTCTCTCTCCTTTACCTTGCTGTAGAATTTAAGTGCATCATCTAAACCTACAAGTTGACATCCATAAACAAGACAAAACGTTTACATAAGATGAAGGGCTGTGTCCTACAGGTAGACTTCTCAATGAGGCAGATTCCTGGAAGATCTATCTTGCTATAATACATCTTAATTGATCACCATCAGCATGTCATTTTAATAGTCTCATTATTCTGACCTTCCCCTATTTGGGATTCTGAATTTCAAGAAGAACATATTTCACAAGGCAGCTTTCACAAACATAATCAATGTTAGGGGAATACTTGGCTGCTTTTGTTGCCAATCCTGTTTTCATAGAGGCATTACATTATTTAGAGAAAATGTTTTCAATATTAAGACACGATAATTGGACTTCATCAATATTCAATTATTTTTATATTACCTACTTGACATTCAAATTGTTACCATGATTTAGATGATGTGAAGATTTCTTAGGAATAGATTATCTCCTGAACATATGAACTATTCCTGTGGAGGCTAAGATGAAGTGAAGAATGCATTTCTGTTTTCCTACTTTAGGCATAAACCCAAAAAATTAAAGCTGTGAAAGCTCTTAGTAATTATTCATCTATATAAAACTTCTTATCAATACCAAAATCCTTTCAACTATGTCTCGGATGGAGTCATGTCTTATGCCTTCGACTACATCTCAGGAGGGGGCATGTCTTGAGTAAGCCTTAAATACTCCCTGAGATGGAGTACACGTACACATCAATGAAGTCTCTTCTTTTTATGGATGGATCTAATTACTTCATTTAAATATTGAGCATCCTCTAATGTAAACCTGTGAAGGGGGACAGATTAGATGAGTCAAGGCATTTACTGCCCACAAAGTGTCAAAGGATGACTTAGTACTCCTCTCTACTACAAGACTATACTCTACTGCATAATGTGATGCTGTACCATACCTCTGAATGGAGTATACATTTAATGAGAGTATAATCCATGTTTTATTCATTTCCATACCCAGAACTGAGTAAATGTTAATTAACAAATGAATAATAAATGAATGGGAGGTATAATAACACCACGATTTGTTGAGATAATTCTTTATATTGAACTGAAAGAAAATACCCTTTGACTTTGACTTACCTAGTTTTATCTTCTGCAACTGCACAGCATAAGCATTCCTCATTTTTCCAAATTCAACCTACTGCTCATAGATAGCTTATAATACACACTATTCTTCTACCAACTAAATGTCCTCTCTCTCTTTATCTGTTCTCTGTACATGATAATTTAAAGATCCTTCACCCTATTGATTATCCTTCTCTGGATGCATTTTAGCTGCCAACATCCTGACTTATCTAGGAATAAAATAGAAATATGGGAGAGTATCAAAATGTTTCCCTCCACACAAAAAGAATGCTTTATTTGCAAATCTAAAATAAATGTGTTTTTAGCTAGAACAATAGCCTAAAAGTGGAAAATAAAAAGGTATCTATGGCAGGGGAAAAAACAGTGAGAAAAAGGACCTAGGTCTTTTTCCCTGACATTAACATAGGTTATTTACCCTCCACTTTTGACTTGTTGGTTTAAACATTTTATAACCTTAAATTGTGGTTCCATGCATTTTCTCCCATTTATTTTTTTATTTTTAAATATTTTATTTATTTATTTGAAAGAGAGAGAGAGAGCACAAATAAGCAGAGCAGCAGGCAGAGGGAGAGAGAGAGAAGCCCGCTCTCTGCTGAGCCGAGAGCCCAATGCGGGGCTCAATCTCCGGACCCTGGATTCATGACCTGAGCCCAAGGCAGGTGCTTAACCAACTGAGCCATCCAGAAACCCCCATTTTCTCCCATTTAGGTAAGAGTAGAGCACTTATAATGACTGAATTTCCATCAACATAGCATTTGAGACTCTTGGCCTTACACTCCATTAATTTACATAAACATGTTTAGTCCTCACTAATATTTGGTTTCCAGGGGTTAAAAGAGTTTTGAGGGATTTCAGTGTGAGACTTCAATGAAACAGTGTAATTGTTACTTTCATTATTTACAAATACATTCCAAGCTAAGTCTGCTGGAGCAATAAAGGTGCAACCATTGAACCCAATATCATAAATCAAATAAGCATCAGATAAGACCTTTACATTTCCTTGATCCCATAGCTGCACATTTTCCTATACTGAGGGATCCTTTCAGTATATCAAACACCCCTTCTCCATCAAGTTTATTCTCATCTGTATTCAAAGGTAATGGATTTTCCTTTTGCATGTGTGTCTCTTTATAAGATAAATTCTTAAACTTATAGACTGACAAATACTTAAAAAAAAACTCAAATTTATTCGAGGATTTTTTTTTTCACTTTGCAATGGGTTAAGAACAATTGACTATCTTTATTATATCTCTGTGGAAAAAAAAAAAGATTATGCAAGTAGCCAAAGAGTATTTATGTTTTTGAGAAAGATTGGTAATATTGCTCAAGGTTGTGGATTTTTTGTTTTTGTTTTGTAGCCTTACTATGGAGTACTATAATATCCTATTCTATCACTGTTTTTGAGGGGAAACCAAGAAGACAGAATGACTAGAGTATTTCCTTCACATTGAGGCATTGCAAGATGCAGAGGAATCATTATATTTACAATATTCATTTATGGGGGTATCCATATACTCATTCTATTTTTCTTACCTGTGTGCCAGAATAGGCAATCAATTTCAAAAACAGAACAAAAGGATCAACTCTTTCAGGGAAACACAAGGGTTTGATTTTTACAAAAGTAGAAATGTGGCTTAACAGACCCTTGCTTGCCACATTTAAAAATGGGTATGACTTGCAGGGAAATGGGAAATGGAAATATGAAAGGTGATAAATAAACTTGATAATAACCTTCCCAATAGGAAAAACAGATCAATCAAAGCTGTTCAAATGAGGCATTTTAAATGCAAAAAGGACTGATACAGAGAATCCCATTCTTTATACATGAAAACAGACCAACGTATGTTAAGAAATAAAATTCAAACTTCACAGGCACACATTTCTATAAAGAATGAGTCAGTAGATGTGACAGAGACATAACAGAAGATCTGAGGCATTTCACCTCTCTCCATCACAGGTGATTTTCATCCATCATTAAAAATAAAGTTAATTTGCATGAGTCTATAACAAAATCCTGACTGATAAAATGCAGCTTGATATTTATATTACAAAGTGTATAAGGCAATATTACAAAGTGTATAAGGCAATATTACTCCTCATTGAGATCCAGCTCTAAGACAGGGAAACCCAACTACCATCTTTCATAGTTGCTCTCAGTCAAAAATATAAAGTGTATTGACTAATATCTTCTCTTTTTGCATAATACAGCCTTTTTTAAATATAATTTTTTATTTTTTATAAACATATATTTTTATCCCCAGGAGTACAGGTCTGTGAATCACCAGGTTTACACACTTCACAGCACTCACCAAAGCACATACCCTCCTTTTAATCCTCTCCATTTATCAGTAGTTAAGTGGTTAAAGAATGTTAAGAATCAAAGTGCTGGTGGGGTAAAGTATGTTGATCCTACCTCTTCCACTCATTAGATAAACAATTTAGGGCAAATCTTTCTCTATCTCAATTACCTTACCAGTATCACCCTAATCCAGTTATAAAGAAAAAAATAGGGAAAGAGTAAATTTATGTATGTAAATCACTGAGGGCATCAGTAAATAAATGTTAATATTTTATTTTTATACTGTTTTTTTGGTACCCTATTAGAAGGAAAGCAGGTGATAAGTGTCTGGTAATTAGTTGACATCCCAGCTTCCTCTGTTGCTTCTCTTTTTTTTTTTTAAGATTTTATTTATTTATTTGACAGACAGAGATCACAAGTAGGTAGAGAAGCAGGCAGAGGGAGAGGAGGAAGCAGGCTCCCTGCTGAGCAGAGAGCCTGATGCAGGGCTCGATCCTAGGATTCTGGGATCATGACCTTAGCTTAAGGCAGAGCCTTTAACCCAATGAGCCACCCAGGTGCCCCTCTGTTGCTTCTTATATCAAAGCCAAGTTTGTTCTTCAGGCCACCAATAGTTTGATTTTCTTTCAAGACATTTTTATTTAAATTAATATCCTCTTCCCAAAACCTTTACTGGTAGCATACTAGTTGCAAGGTAGAATTGACAATAAAGGTGCTACCTGAAGCATTTATGCTCATTCCACCTAAGAAAGCTTTATTTTATGTTAGCTAGTGGTAGTACTTAGTAAAGAGGGACTATATCTCTATAGGGGATATATGTATCTTATGAGAATGGGTACTATATCTCTCTTTTTCACAATTAAAAGTCTAACACAAGATCTGGCCATTCACATGTTTTTTGAGTGAGTGAATGAATGAATGAGTGAATGAGTGACTATTCTGGTAAGGAGATAAGTGCCAAACCCTCCTCACAGAAAGAAGTTAATTAAGAATTGCAGCTACAGGTTTAAGTAGACATTTGTTATTTTTTTACTTCCAACATATTTTCTTCTTTGTTTTAATAAAAGCACCTTGATTTTCATTTAGGGAACCACTTCTACTATATTGCAAACAATCTTGGAGGCAAGGTCAACAAATGTACCCCCTCCATGATGGGGAGAGTGTTTCCTGACAAAGCAGGGTCAATCAGCTATTCCAAAGGACTACTCTATTTTTAATTTTTCATTTTGAATACTGGGGGTTTATTTTTTCTTTTAATTCTTTAAAGGCTGCCCATCATGCTACTAATAAATTGTTTTTAGTCTAAGTTAACCAAGTAGGTTTCTGTTTCTTACAATCAAACAATCCAGTCAATATATTACCAATTATGACTAATATATAATGGATTTGGTTCAGTAGTCATCTGAATAGAACATAAATTAACTATTAAAGTATAAACGCCAGTGTGGTGACATGGCATTGTTTGTATCAGCAATATTGAAAGGAAGTGATGTGGTATGATTATTGTTAAAAATTCCTCTGGTTCAACCCAATTTAACATCTTCCTTCAAGTCTGGAAATACATGAAGGATGAAAACCCTGAACACTGAACCATAGTGCTCTCTGATAGACATAGCAGATGTCTGTCACTAAACCTATTACAATCACTCTTACTCCTAGCCAAGACTAAGTCCTGAGTTCTTGGCGGTTGATTCACAAGCAATGAATCTGTCTGGAAATTAATGAATCAGCTTCTGGCAATGGAGCTTCCTCCCTCTGCAATTACCTTGACATCTCCTTCCATACAGATCCCCCAAACACCTCACTGCAAGCCTAAGTGTATTCTGTAGAGGTCAAAATAATTTATAACAAATAGTGTCATAGAAAAGCTTATTCAGGAAAGAAAAAAAAAAAGTTGTCTTATCAGGCAAATTCTACCACAAAACTGTCTCAAGCTATTGGTGCTAATTTTTTTTTTCAAATTTTTCACTTCAAATGTAAAGGTGAATTGTTTAATAAAAAGTGGATACACAGACCTGTACCCCTGGGGATAAAAATATATGTTTATAAAAAATAAAAAATTAAAAAAAAAAAAAAGAATTGACACACACACACACAAAAAAAAGTGGATACACTACTCAAAGACATTCAAAATTAAATGACATATTTTCCCAATTCTCGTTTTTCTCATTTTTTTTTTAGAATCCCTTGAATTCGAGCTCTACTAATATAACATTTGGAAATTCTTCTATTAATTACAGACTTTCCATCTAAGATGAGGCAGCTGGGGAAAAAAGGAAGGAATCTATTCCGTTTCCATTTCTGAATCTATTTGTCAAGGATCCATACCTCTTTCTGTCAGATTAGCCTGTCTTTGTTCTTTTTCCCTTGATTAGGATGTATTAATTATGGACAGCAAAAGAAGACTTTATAACTTTCCTTTTTATTAGTGCTAGAAGAATCCTATGTATAGTACAGAAAGGCTGGTGAATATCACTATTATGTCACCAAAGTTTAGTCAGCAATCGGCACACTGCTTAGTTTTGTTTTGTTTTGTTTTTTCTATAAAAATTCAACTGATGATATTCTGGCCATTTAGTGCCAGAATACAGGACAAGGCAAGCATTTCAATCATCCAAATGAAACATAAGTAAAAATAAATTGAAAATATAATAGATTAATATTGTCCCAAGCTTTAAAAAATATAAGCAATATTTTTTTAAATTTGGATTGCTGCAAGTATAAAGACATACCATATTATCAACCATTCGCTTAGATCTGTAAGAAAACCAAGATCCTTCCAAAATCCAGAATGTGAAAGCACTTCAGGCATCTGTTTATGAATTGGCTAAATATGAGGTTCAGTGTGTATGACAAAGGTTAGAGTTCGGAGGGTGTTGCAAGCCTTCCAGAATCTTCATCATGTATAAATTTTAGTGTTATATAAGCCTACAGATATAGTTTATAATCATTCAGCTGTGAAAAATAAAAGTATGCCTCAAAATTAACCAGTTAGAATGCATAACATTTTCATTTGATTGATATCAAAGGAAGCATAAATGGTCCTTTGACTCCTCTGCCCCCATAGCCTCTTCAGGTACAAGAAGAAAATGAACTAGAGAACTGAATTAATAAGCATTCCTATCAACAACATCATTGCGGATTCCCATGTATCATGTGTTATCTTTAACAAGGATGAGAAGAGGCTGCGATCACCAAGTACATTTCCATTATAGTTAATTACCAAACAGTATGTCCCTGGGAATCAGCAGTCTCTGACACTAACTCAAGTATATTTTATAAATGGTTACTCTTGTGACCCACCATTTCATGATACACATTAGTAATAATATGTAGAGAAGGAGGTTGGAGCTCCAAGGTAATGTGGATTACAACATCTGCTTTACAGACACACTGACCTCTTAAAGGTGTGGGTGGCAGGGCTCCTTTTCCTCTCTCTCATGTTTTTGAAAGCTAAGAAGACATCTAAAGTAGGGATGAGTGCTCTTCCTGTCTTGAACCTCCACAAGAGCATCCATGGACAAATCTGAGTGATTCTAGAATCAGTTTCAATCCCTTGAACACCTGTACCACTATTAAATGTAGCACCCTTTTTGATATCACTGTCCTTGAGGATTAGTAACTAAGTACTAAGTAACTAAGTACACATAGTATTTTTATTTTCTTTTTTCTGTTTTTTTTTTTTTAAGATTTTATTTATTTGACAGAGATCACAAGTAGGCAGAGAGGCAGGCTGAGGGAAAGGAGGAAGCAGGCTCCCTGCTGAGCAGAGAGCCACACACAGGGCTGATCCCAAGACTCTGGGATCATGACCTGAGCTTTAACCCACTGAGCCACCCAGGCACCCGCATAGTATTTTTCTTATAGTTATCTTTCTTTTCTTATTGTTTCTTCCTTTTGCTCTTTTCCTACTGTGAGTGATCTAAGCCATTGGCTCCAAAGGGTGACCAGAGATAACACCGCTATGTGTTTGAACAAGCACAAAGACCAGCCTAAGGAATTCTCGGAAGACTCTCCATGCTATCTCATCCTCCTAAAGTTAGACCAGATGAGACTCTAGGCGGATTCTTCAGTCCAACTGGAGATTTAATTAAGTGACCTTCAGGCAATTTCCCATTCAAAGAGTCTATGTCTTTATGAACTTATTCTTAATAATCTCTTATCAAGTCAATTAACTTTATCTTTTTCTGTATTTGTCAGCTAGCAACACTTTGTATGTACGACCTTGACCACAACAGGCCTGACTGAGTAATAAAGAGTTCAGTATTGCCAAAACTGGAAATACAATTGACAGTGCATAGTCTATTGAAGCTGAAGGAGCAGTGTCATTTCTCTCTGTGAGGGCAGGCACATTAAAACATAAAGGATAATCCATGGGCTCACAGAGCCCCACTAATCCTTGCAAACCATAAGCTGCTTTGCAAATTTTATCATAAACTTGCAAAGCTTGTTTGCAACTCTCTAAAAATCACAGAATCCCTGAAATGTTTAGTTGGAGCACCCGGGAAGGTCATTCACTAACAGTGTTCATTAACCTATCTCTAGTCAGCTCTCCTTGAAGCATTTCTAACAGAGGAGAAGATTCTCTTAGTCTCAAATTTCTCAGGGGAAAGACAATCCATACCCTCTTTTGTAGTTTTTCCCTGTTTGGAAACACTGCAAAGTATAGAAATTCTTGTTAAATTACATCTGTGTTAGAAAAAAAGTGAACTTCTTAAAAATTAAATAAGGCAAGCGCCTACTGAGTTTAGAAGAAAAATAAATCTCATAAAGAAAACTGATCCAATGAAACACATTAAGCTATATCTGCCATATTTTCCTCAACTCTTATGTCAAACATTTGATAATGCTCTGATGTGATAGAATTTTAACTATAGCACATCAAGTTTTTGTTATTTGGTCCCTGACTCTCTTTCCAGTCTTACTTCTTACTACTCCACTGTGCTTTCAATTATTACATCTCAAACCAATCTGTACCAGTTGTACTGAAGGTACCTGAAGTTAACAACTTTTATTCCCCAATCTGTAAAACTACCATTGCTCCTTAAGATCCTTTTTACCCCTTGTAGGCTTCCCTGACCTCACTTTAATTCTCTGCCTAAATCATCTCCAAACACAGTCCTTTTTACATGCATCTGGAATAGAACACAACAGAAAGACATGATTAAGCTATCATATTTGTCCTATGCTAGGTCTACTCTCCTTTTACTTAGGATTCAGATCTTACTTCCTTTTGTATTATTGTCTGACAAATCATTTGTCCTCAATGACACTGGTTAAATTCAGTGTGAGTTGTATACCTTTTAGTTATAGAGATAAAAAGTATTTAGTTTTATATGTTATAAATACTCTTCCAAAAGTTTTCAGTGTCATCCAAGTTTCTCTAAAGTATTTAGAATCAGTTCTAATGTCATAAGAAACTTTTAAGAAGGCGAGCACTAGTGAATAATTTTTAGTTTTCTCCTCCTCTTTTATAGACAGAAAAACAGATGGGTAGGTAGACAGAAAAGAGCAATTAACATTAAGTGATTAGAAGTATTCCACAATTAAAATTACAATAATTAACTTTGACATGACATGTAATATCTAAAGAAAACTTTTTTACTATACATACTGTATTAATTATTAATATAAAAGATTTTAGAAGGAGAAACTAATTACTTTTTTTAATCCTGGGTATATTTTTATCCTATGCCATATTCACAATGTTTAAGGATTGAAAGTTATGCAATTGAATGCTTCATGCAGGCATCAGTTTAAAAATGTCATTCACATTGTGATCTTCTTATTGACTGACTAGGACTCCAAAGCCCAGTATTCTTTGCTGTATGTAGGTAAGAATGACTTCTTTAAATGTTTGGAGGTTAAAATGATCACAAAACTTCAACTTCTACATTGAATAAAAAAATATTTGGTAATATTATACATTTTAGACTTTTGTGGGTTTTTTAATCAAAGTGAGTTGATCTCGTATGACTTATCTAAGTCAACAAGTAATCTATGCAAAAAAGAATGAATATACAGCTGAGAAAACTGAAGCTTAAAGAGATGTTATGTAACTTATTTATAGATCATACTGTTAGAGCACTGCTTTGAAAATAATTCTCCTAACTCTGTTTCCTGAATATATTGCCAGATATCATAGCTCCCACCACCGCTACGGTGTAAAGTTGGGTTTGATTTCAGCAACAGAGAAAGAAGTCTGGACTCCTCGTTTCGGATCTGACATGTAAAGAGTTTAGAAGTTTTTCTCCTACCATAACAATGAGAAAAAGCTGAATGTACTAAAAATCAATTATGACTGACCCTTAAAGAATGGGGGAGGGAAAGGGAGTTAGGGGCAACAACCACTGTGTGCAGTAAAAAATCTGCTCATGTTTTTTGATTCCTCAAAAAACTGTAATCCTTGACTGGAATCCTTACTGATAACATAAACTGATAAATAACACATATTTTGTATGTTACATGTATTATACACTGTATCCACATAATAAAGTAAGCTAGAGTAAAGAAAATCTTATTCAGAAAATCATACAGAAGAGAAAAACACATTTATAGTACTGTGCTGTATTTATCAAAAAAAAGAAATCTGCATGTGATCCACACAGTTCAAACACATGTTGTTCTAAAATCAACTTCATCTTCTTGGTCATACTAGAGAGTTGAGGTGAAGGGCATCACCTCAACATCTGGAGAGACAGGTAATATAGAAAGACACAGCCAACATCTGCTTACCTGGAGCAAAAGCCATTGAAGTCACAGACTGACAGATACACTCAAATGATAATGTCAGTGATAATTGCTGGAGGCTGAGTATGGATTAACTTGAGAGTGAGAAAATTTGGGAGCCACAATCTCAGTAAGGCACCCACACTTTCAAGTTTCTCAAAATGAAGAACGAAGAAAAAAATCCAAGGGAAAGTAATAATTTTGAAATATACAGAAAGTGTTCTCCATACCAAAAGCCTAGTCTCCAGTGATACATTGTGATCCTACTATATCAATAATTACTTTAAATGTGAATGGCTACATGTACCAATTAAAAGAGATTATCAGAATAAATTTATTTTTTTAAAGATTTTGTTTATTTCTTTGACAAGAGATCACAAGTAGGCAGAGAGGCAGGCAGAGAGAGAGGGGGAAGCAGGCCCCCTGCTCAGGAGGGAGCCCAATGTAGGGCTCGATCCCAGGATCCCGAGATCAGGACCTGAGCTGAAGGCAGAGGCTTTAACCCACTGAGCCACCCAGGCGCCCCCAGAATAAATTAGAAAAAGAAGAAACTATAGGTTGTCTAAGGAAATCTACCTTAAATATAAAAACACAGGTGAAAAATAAAGGGCCGAAGAAAAATATATCATGCTAATTAATGCTGATCAAACAAAAAGCTGGAAGAGCTGTCTTTATTTCCAATACAGATAACTTCCAAGCAAGAAAAATTATCAGGGACATAAAGGAGTGCTGAGTCATAATAAGATATCAATTCTCAAAGAAGACAAAATAACTCTTAACACATATGCACCTAACAACAGAGTATCAGAATATATGAGACAAAAACTAATGTGCAATGAGAGAATACTTGAATGCCAGGAAAAACAGACATATCCACTATTATGGTTGGAGACGTCAACAATCAGTAACTGATAGATCTATGAGGCAGAAAATCAGCAAGGGTATAGTGAAACCAAGTGACATTATCTCATCCTGATCTAAATAGCAGTCATAAGAAAAAAGTCCAACAATCCCTATGGAATTATGAGGACGGAGCACCTCTTACATGTGTGTGTGCACGCACGTGAGTGCATACATCCCCTCACCTTGCTAGGGTGTGTGTGTGTGTGTGTGTGCACAGTTTCACACTTGGCACAATACTAAAACAAAGTATGGCTTAAGTTAATATTGACTGAATCTAAATCATTAAAATATTCTGATGACTCCTCTCTAATGTTGAAAAGTTACTCTTTTTACTCTATATGTTACTACAGATGTGATCCTGAGGTTTGGCCTATTTTTTGGTGCTGTGCCACTTAATGGCAGGACTTCTTGCTTATTACTGTTTGGAATCTAAAGCATTCATTCAAAGGGTTTTGTTGCCCCCACTTATCTTATAGGAAGTCCCCTCTGCTGCTTTGACCTGCTGAATAGGGTGAGCACACGGAGTGCTCCTCTCAGCTGCTCTCTGGTGTAAAGTGTCCTCTCCATTCTTCCATCATAGGTCTCACCATGGCCCAGTAAATGTGCCCAGTTCCAAGCTTTCTCTTGCCCTTATCCTTTTAAGCCTTCCAAACTAACAAGAAAGTGTAGTACCAAAGACACGAGATGAAAAAACTGAACCCATCTCCTGGCATGAAAAGGAGAACACTTTTCCCTTTATTTCATATTTCCTTATCCAGCACATAAAGCATCTTTATGGACTTTGGAATAAGATAAACTTAGAATCTTAAGTTTTTATCCTCTCTAAACCTCAATTTTTTCATCTAGAAAATAATAAAATTACTGATATTCTAGGATTCTTGTGAGACGTAAGCAAAATAGGTATGAAATACTTATCTCAGTGCCTGGCGCAGAGTAATCTCTCAACAGATGTTCACTGTTTCATTGTTTTCTCCTCAGGAACCTAAAGCCAAAGGTTAGAGCCCATGCATTGCATAAAGTCTAGATGTGAATTAGATTGTCATCTACTATCCACAAGCATATCCAGCTCAGTAAAAGCTCTTTCTCTTGGTGTATTTGCATTGTCATTCTGCTTCTCTGCCTCCTTCAGCTACACTCTTCTGGTTCTGTGACTTCTCTGTGATGCAAATCCACCTCAATGGTAGCCAAGATGCTCCTGTTATCCCAAAAGGAGCAAGAGCAGCAATCAGTCCAACCCTGGATCCTGTGTCTCTCCGATTCCAGGTTCAAGACCAGCCTAGAGCACTTGATAAGTAACGCAGCCACCTAGTCTGGACTCTCTTCATGGAACATTTAGCACTGTCCAGATGATTTTTCTTTTGCAAACGAGACTAAAACATGGCATAGTACTTAATCTGGAAGGGGGGAAAAAAAGACAAGAAAAACAGTTCTTCCCTTGGGGCAAGGATCACATTACTTCCATACACCTATGAGGAACAATGGAAAAAGAAAATCCTTTCTAAAATTGCCAGACCTAAAGTTAACCAGGACTCCTAATGAAGTTTCTTCTTATGATCTGGAAGCCTTTTAAACCTGAAGCCATGTATTTCAAAATTTAGTGTGCATAAAACAACAACAGGAACAAAACACCTGACTGTGTTTGTTTAAATGTATTCAACAAGAAGTTATTTATTGGCAATGTGTATCAGGCACAGAACAGGTACAGTTCTTAATAAATACTTCCTAATTGATCAGACCACATAACCACTAGCATGTTTAAGTACCTTTTTATTTGATTTCTATGTGATGCAAGACTGTGCTATACTTTTTAGGGGATTTAAGAAAAAGTAAGTGTCTATTCTCACAATCCAGGCAAACCTACATTCAAACCAATATTACTCGCTGTGTTAGTTTGGATTTTCCTATTGGGGTTTGCTCTGAAGTCCATATGGCATCTTTTGTTTTTACTATAGATATCTCTTGTGTTACTGGGGGAGCTTATACCATAGCCTGAACCTGCTACAGGGCCCTTTCCTTCTCTGGACCCCACTCAAAACTGACTGTCTTCCATGTCACTAGGTAAATGGGCCAAAGCGGCAGTCCCAAGTATGAAATATCTTGTGCCCAGAATCCAAGAGGCCTATAAAATATTATGCTTCCCTCCTAGTGGTATACATTGTTTGATATTATTTTGTCCTTTACTTATTATTTATGTGCTGTCCAATTACGCCCTTCACATCAAAGCTTGACAAACTACAGGCCACAGCCCAAATCCAGCTTGCTCCCTCTTTTTTATGAGCAAAGTTTCATTTTTATACAGCTATGCCCATTCATTTATAAATTATCTATGGCCGTTTTCACGCTATAGTGGCAAATCCAGTTGCGATAGAGACTGGCCTACAAAGCTTAAAATATTTACTATCTGACCCTTTGCAAAAAAATTTTGCCAGCTGCCCTGCTAAACCTCTGGACACTTAATAACTTCTCAAATCTGACAGAAACCTCAAGCTCTACAGGGTTTATGTACCACCATTTGTTATTCATGCACTTTACCAAACTAACATACTTGTCAAATTTTGCTTATTCACTCTGATTAAGTAAATTTATGAGCTATCAAAGACACCTTCTGATTTTCAACTTCACCTTTAGTTAATGACTAAATGACATGTAGGCTTCCACTGTCTTTCTCCAATGTATCAAGAACTCACAATGGTCATCCAAGCCTATAGTCCCATACTGATTATGTTCCATGTGCCGCTCAAACCCCTGCTGTGCTGAACCAGGAGAGCGTCTCATTCATTGCTATTCCTTCCCAGTTCTCCACCAGAAGAACTTTGAACAATGGCACTGCTGCAGCGTGCCAAGGCCATCAGTCCTCCACCACCACTACGGAGTAATACAACTCCCAAATTCCACTTCAGTGTTGCCTCCAGATACCAACGCTTCGGGTTGGATTCCTCAGAAAAAGAGACAGTTTTATATGCAAGAGCTCTTTTTAGAAGTGTGCACTAAAGATCAACCCCCTGGGACGCCTGGGTGGCTCAGCTGGTTAAGCGCCTGCCTTCGGCTCGGGTCATGATCCCAGCGTCCTGGGATCGAGTCCCGCATCGGGCTCCTTGCTCAGCCAGGAGCCTGCTTCTCCCTCTGCCTCTGCCTACCACTCTGTCTGCTTGTGCTCACTCTCGCTCCTCTCTCTCTCTCTCTGACAAATAAATAAATAAATAAAATCTTTAAAAAAAAAAGATCAACCCCCAGAAGTGAGGAAGCAAGGTTGGGCAGAGGCAGGAGTTGAACGGAGATGCAATGGCCACACAGGCCTCAGCTGATCCCATGAGGGACTGTGGAGCTGGAGCTGGAAGGGCCCTTCAAAAATATCCCAGGCTGAGACTAGAGGCCTAGTTCTTCATACTTCCACATCAACGAGTTTGGGGCGTGGTCTCCCTCGAGGGGTGGAGTATAGTTTGGGGTGAGGCAGCGCTCTTCAGTCCAGAATAATTCTTGGAGAAGCTTGCACATGTGAAGTGTTAGCAGGCAACAGTTTCAGCAGCTGGTAAAATAAAAGCCTTGTCCTGATAGGTCCACCTAGGCAGTGCATCAAACTATCCATTACAAGGAGAATAAAAATCCTAGAAGCGTAATGTAATCCAGTTGTTAGATAATTGGCACGCCAGGTCAGTAACAGCACACTCATGCTTGGTGCTCTTGTACTGGGTTCCTTGGGAATGGAGACAAGTTTGCATGCAGGGTCACATAGATACTGCTAACAAGAAACTCTGGAAAACAGTTTGATACTTTTTTAAAAAAACTAAACTTCCACTTATAACCCAACAATTGGACTCTTGATCATTTATCCCAAAGAAATGAACATTCATGTTCTCACAAAAACCTGTACAAAAGTATGCAAATAGCTTTATACAGTATAGCCAAAAATGTAAACAACCCAGATGACCTTCAATGGGTATATGTTTAAACAAGCTGCGGTATATCCATGTTATGAAATACTACTCAGCAAAAAAGGTACAGATTATCTTTACACCCACCAACTTGAGTGGATCTTCATGCTGAATGAAAATAGCCAATTTCAAAAGAGACAGTTCCATTAATATAGCACTCTTATAATAATAAAGGAGAACAGATTAATAGTGGCCACAGTTCAGGAAGGGAAGAAACAAGTTGGTGGTAACTGTAATAAAGTAACATGAGGTATCCTTGTGATGGAGCTGTTTTCTATCTTGACTAGTAATACACACAAACACACAAATGTGTGCATGCAAAGCTGGTGATATCTGAAAAAGATGAATGGATTGTATTGATGCTAATTTTCTAGTTGTGATATTGTACCATAGTTATACAAGACATTATCACTGGGAGAAATTAGGTGAAGAGTGTATGAGATCTCTCTTGATTACTTTTCACAACTACATGTGTATCTAGAATCATCTCAGAATAGAAAGTTTAAAAAGACTTTTTTGTGACATTCTTAATATCCTAGGAAATACTCAAATAGAAATTTTAAGAATATCACAATTTGAAAGCATCTTGCAGGTGTTTTTGTCGATGCTGGTATGTTGCTGGCTCATGTGAACTTGTGTGCCATTGGGTCAGGCTTGAACTCACCAGATCCGGTCCAAGGTTACCTATATATAGGATTTATATATTGTCTGGTTAGAGTAGTAAGGAGTAAGAAGATCTGAGGAGAAATTTCTCTTCATGTAGAGGCTGAACAGAAGCATTGGGCCAGCAGGAAGGACTGGAGTCTTATATCCCATGCTGGTTTATTAATTTATCTTTCTAGTATTTGTCTCAAAGTAAGGCAAAACCATTTTATAATTCATATGTCTGGGCATACATTTAACTCTCAAGTTATAAATGTGACTTTGCAAACATAGATACTGTAGCATCTTCAAGAGGAAAGCAGATCATTTCAGCCAAAACTTGATTGAATGTGAATATCAGAAGGAACTAATGATACTGTGTTGATCATGCAAAAGGAAAGCCTTCATGAAAAAGAGGATGAGATTGCTTTTGGAAGTTCTCAAGATTCAGAATTATACTCCCAGAATCAAATGACAAGGAGGGGTACTTCAGCTCTGAATGAGGAAAAACATTATTGCCCAATAATAGAATAAGCTGCCTCAGAACATAGTCAGTTTTCTCATCCCCAGATGAATTCCAGCAGCAAATGGATGGCTATTAAAGAAGTGAAGGGAATGCGATATTTAGTAACCTTCTGAATTGTGTTTAAGACTTGGGAGTCTATAAATAGCAAGGCACACTTTACATTGTTTCTAATTTAGTATTTAGAATAATTGAAGGAATTATTCGTTTCCTTGAACAAAAAGGATTTCCATTGAAAAAAATTACTTAAAATTCTTAAAATAGCCAGAAAATAAGTTTGGCAGAAATTTTAGTTGGTAGCATTATACCTGATGCCTGAGAAAATAGATAACCTCCTTGGATTTGATGCAAGTTTTTGCTTCCTTAACAAAGTAAAACAATCTGTTACCACAGCTTTTCTGTGTGCTAGATGACTTTTTCCCCCTGAAATAAGAAGGGAAAGTATAATTTGTACATCACTTGGATTTAGAATACTAACTACATTTATTTTCCTATTTTCCACTCTTTTTCTTCAAAATTTGATAATAACACCTCCATTTATACATCAGTGCATAATCTCACAGTAATGCTTTAAATTGTCATTTCCCCCCATCTGCCTTGTCTTTAAGAAGAAAGACTACTTACCATGTAATATTCTGGGGTAACTGACTCATTTGTTTGTTTTGTTTTTTTTAAAGATTTTATTTATTTATTTGACAGAAAAAACGAGAGCACAAGCAGGGGAAGTGGCAGGCAGAGGAAGAGGGAGAAACAGCCAATGGGGGACTGGATCCCAGGACCCTGAGACCATGACCTTAGCTGAAGGCAGATGCTTAACCAACTGAGCCACCCAGGTTCCATAAGTGACTCTTTTGAAATGCAGAGCGAATTTAGATTTGGCTGAGAAAAATGGCATTTCCCATAGTTTTAAATCACCAATGAAAATATAAAAGAAACCTTTACAAAAAAAGGTTACTGCAATTATATAATTAGAGAAACATAACATCTTTTACACAATATGCAATTGCTTTTCCTTTGTGCTATATATAAATATATAGTGGGGATGGAGGGCAGATATATCCAAGAGTAAGCAGGATATGTCTTGCCCCACGAACTATACAGATTAACATGCATATTAATTTTAGATTTGCAGGATATCATGCCTTTTAAGAAATCTATTTAACAATTACTTTTTTTAAATTTTTTTTTAACAATTACTTAGTGGTATTTTTAAAACAGTGGATAGCAACCCTGTGTATTAACTACTTGTGTTAAGAAATAAAGTATTATTGGGGTCCCTGCGTGGCTCAGTGGGTTAAAGCCTCTGCCTTCAGCTCAGGTCATGATCTCAGGGTCCTGGGATCGAGTCCCGCATCGGGCTCTCTGCTCAGCAGGGAGCTTGCTTCCCTTCCTCTCTCTCTACCTGCCTCTCTGCCTATTTGTGATCTCTGTCTGTCAAATAAATAAATAAAATCTTAAAAAAAAAAGGAAGGAAAGGAAGTATTACTAATATGTTGAAGGTCACTCACAGTTCTGTCATTCCATATAGCTATGTCATTCTCCATCCCAATTAGAAGAACCATTATTTTGAGTTTGGTGTTTATGACACCCAGACATTCCTTCTCTTTTTTTTTAAGATTAATTTGTTTGTTTGTTTATTGATTGATCGATTTGAAAGAGAGAGAATGAGGGAGAGACAGAATACAAGCAGGGGGAGCAACAGAGGCAGAGGGAGAAGAAGGCTCTCTGCTATAGGAAATTTTAAATATATTTTTAAAATGCATCCTAAAATAAATATAGTTACACAATATTTATTGGCAAGATATACCAATTGTACTCTTTAGTAGAAATCTCTGGAATGAAATTCAAGAGTCAATTCTGTTCCTGGCTCCGTCTTTAACTAATATGTCACTCATCAGTAGACATCATTCTCCTAATGTCTAAAAGAAAGGTCTTGCTTTTAGTTTTAACAGAAGAAATTAATTTTTTTCCATGTGACCAAATTCTCAGAATAATTATGGCTCCCCTACAAAAGTCTATCCATTTGTCACCATTTACCTCATGGCCAACGTAGAAATTATAGGCATTTATGAGAAGACTGTTAGTAGAACTGAGATGTTGAACTATGTGGAATATGATAAATAAATGTTATAGAAGTATACATACACATACATACATACATACATAAATTAAATCAAGTAAAGGGCTTGTAACTAAATTAGTGGTTCCCAGCTTTTCACCAAACCAAAATGCCATAATTGTTTATTTTTCAGTATGAGTTTTGTGATCTGTAACAATAGTAAAAGTAACTGACCTACCTTCCTAATCAGTTCTCATGAAGTCAACAATAAATTTTCTAATTGTGTAAATACTAAATATTGTCCCACTAAGCAACTTTAATCCTAACCAATATGAAATACATGTCATTTTTATATTTTAATATTCTTGTGCACTTTTTAAAAGATTTTATTTATTATTTATTTATTTATTTATTTGAGAGCAAGCATGAGTTGGGGGTGGGCAGTGGCAGAGGAGAGGGAGAAGCAGACTCCGCTCTGAACAAGAAGCTCGATTCCAGGACCCTGAGACCATGACCTAAGCTAAAGGCAGAGGCTCAGCTGACTTAGCACCAAGGGACCCCACCCCCATGCATTCTTATCCTGAGTACACAGGGGTGTGTGTGTGAGTGTGTGTGTGTGTGTGTGATTATTGTTTTACTTTATTTCTTTATTTTTTCATAAGTACTTTTCAAACATTGAAACTGCCTCAGTTCCAGAAAGATTATACAACCCAGGCTGGAAGCTACTGAACTGAACATTCCCATTCCTAAGAGGTCAAGTTGAAAAAGAGGAAGATAGATCTGGAAAGGAGATAGAACTTTCCTATAATCACTGAGTCATAGGTTTAGCTGGTGCTGGAACCTGGGTCTTCTTGTTCCTCCTCTAAAGGCTTTAAAATTCAATTTATGCTTTCCTAGTTCTTCCTCTACCCCAAGCTTCCACTCACATTGCAATCTCTAGAAAAGAACACTCTTAACAACATTTTCCTTATAATTATTTTAAAATTTTTCTATAAATAACTTTATAAAGGTAGTTATTAAAATTTATGTAAATATTTTATAACTAATTCTAGGAATTCAGTTTGATTATGGCCTGTTTTTCTTTCTACAGCCTTATATTTCATCAAAAAGTATGAACTTGTGTCCATACAGCATGCTGATCCTCCAGTGGTCTACATTCTAAAAAATCTATACTGCTTTCAGAAACCATTTCATTCCTCCCAGGAATTTTAAGTGAGCAGAATGTGTATGCTCCAGTTGAAATGGGTTTGTGTTTTGCCCTTACTAAATTTAAAAAATCGTATCAAATGATCCAGAAGTTTTGAAGCAGTAGCAAATACCAAAAGGAAAGTCATGTCATTTCTAGAAAATGTGAAGGAATCCTTCAACAAGTTTGAGAGATCAAGATGTATGATTTGAAATACCTTTTATGTTCAGAGGAGAAGGGGCACTCTTCAATAGACAGCCATTCTGTGTGGGTGCATGCAAGTGTGCAAGTGTGTGTGTATGTGTGTTGTGCTGTATGTGCTTCTAGACAACATCTGGAGCACAGACTTTAAGTATCTAAAATATATTAGGTAAAAAATGTGTTTTGGACTCAGGTGATAACTTGGATTTTAAAAAATTCACATGTCCCTCAGTTCTTTACCACCAATAATTCACCTTATTGCCCAATACAGGCTTCATTCTCACCTTTTGAAAGAATGATAAGTATGTGGTCAGCTCTAATCTAAACAGAGACTTGTGTTAAATTTACATGTGAATTGATATGAATAGCAGTAGTCTAGATAACTAAAAATTCCTGTTACTCTAACAGGCACACTTCCAGATGTTGATTTTTATAATAAATTATTCAAGAACAAAGATATTTTAGAGTAATGAAATCATTATCAAAGTATGGTCCCATGCACATTTGCATCAGAATCACATAGGATGCCTATTAAAATTTAATTTTTGGAATTCCTACTTAGATCTAAAGAATCTGTATGCCAGGATGAAGGGCTTGATATGGTAAAAAAAATAATAATAATAATTAATAATGAACTACATTTCAGATGAGTTCCTTAGCGAATTCTTTTGCCCCATACCCTCATCTAGTAGAAGCATCCATTTGTCCTCTCTAGCTCTATCAGAATCTCTGGGCTCTGTCCCACTGTAAAAACAACAAGAACAAGAACAAGGACAAGGAATTGTTCTAGAACCTGACCTGGCATGAGGTCTCAGTTCTTCATTAGAAAGAGAATCTAATTCATGAACTCAGTGACTTAGCAGGTCCCTACTAATAAGAGTCTAAGAATGATATAGTGAGAATCTCTTGGGCAGTTACAGGAAAGAATCAGTAATGTCGGTTGTTAGTGTTCAAAAACGATTTTATCTTCGAAAATAAAGACACTTATCAAATAGAAAACGTAAAAACTCCTCCCAGAAGCAATACGTTAATTGCTTTCATTTTGACTGATTATTTCTGAGGAAAGTCGGTGTAGGTGTACATGTGTATTTTGAGTGTGCAGTGGTTAATAAAACATCTTTCAGCTCTTTGGCTTCGAGGCAGGGACCAGCTGTCCAAATTAATATGAGATTCATAGGTCTAGGACCTGACATAAATTAGACTGAGAGGAAGGAGAATGTTTAATGGAAATTGAAAGTAAATCCCATTGCACCTGTACTGGGCTTTTTCCTACAGTGAGGATTCCCAGCCGCATGATTATGATGACTTTCTAGAGAGTGAACCTGGCACCATGGGGTTCTTTTGTGGGGAGAGGGAGGCAAGTAGAGATAGTACATTATATTTTTACTCTATTGACAGGAGACCAACCAGTTAAAAAAAAAATCAGTAAGTTATATAAAAGGTAATTACAATTAAATCTATTTAATTCTGAAGACAAATAAAATACTCGGATAAATTTTCTAATTGCTTTGATTTGATGTTAGCTGGGGGGAAAGCATTGAAATTTAATCTTTGCAAAAAAAACACTGGGTCATCACAATTTTGTCCATATGTCTGAGAACTTTGCTGATTAAAGTGTGGGGCTTAGTCTTGCATCATCAACAACTCCTGGGAGCTTGTTAGATATGGGGAATCTCAGGCCACCGCCCCTACCCCCACAACTTGCAGAAGCAGAGTCTTCATTTTAATAAAATCTCCAGATGATTCAGATGGTCATTAACGTTTTCAAAGTACTGATTTAGGCCATAAAATAAAAGACCTCTCTTTCACTGACTTGATAAACTACCTTAAAAATAAGATTTTCTTTGGCTAGGACCCTACACAAAGGAACAAGTTATGTCATGCCACAAGACAGAATTATTTTAAAGCTGGAAGGAGTCTTTGAAGCCATTTTGTCCAATCCTCTTTCTATATTAGGAATCTAGGGACTGAAAAGAGGGAATGACAAGCGCAACACCAGAGCTCTTTAGTTACAGAGAGAAAATGCAAACTCAGATAACTTTGCTTCCAACTCAAATGTAGGAGAGCAAAACTTGTGAAAATAGTAAGTGAAATCTGTATTATTTTTACAGATATTTCACACCAGAAAGAGAAGTCTGATGTCTGACCCTAACTTTTGCCTTACAAAAATGCATACATTTGTTTTCTCAATTGGTAAGTAAGTAGGGCATCTGTACCTGTAGGATTTTGAAATTACATTTTGCTTTACTCTAGAACCTCCCTTTTTCTACTTCTGCTTATTTTCATCACTTGTCTTTTACTACCAGTCATTTTAAAGCCCGTTTTGTTCATCCCATCACAGATGAGTTCACTAAATTCATACCCTATTGTGCAGACAATGGGTTGCCAGGGATCAAGAGAGGAAGGCCCTTTCCAAGGTAGGAGAACAGAGGGTGTGGGCATGGATTTTCCATTTTCAATGGTGGGCAACTTTGAGTTTAACCTTGCATTGTCAGAGGTCCACTGGATCAGCCTGGAATCAGCAGTGAAAGCTGCACTTCAACAGAGGTTGGCTCTCCAATACTAACTAGTCTGTTAGTGTGCTGCAGAAGCCCTGCATGTCACAAGCACCATTGTAAAGACTAATTTTCACAATATGATGATCGAGCCATACATGCAGCACAGACATGTAGAAATTTTGAGATGAATAAAAAGTTGCAGAGAAGATGAATCTGAGGCTTTGAAGGCAATTTTTAATTTTTTTTTTCATTTTTTATTAGCATATAATATATTATTAGCCCCTGGGGTACAGGTCTGTGTAGGGCAATATTTTTAAAATTTACTGAATATTTGCCAAAATAAAAATAGACAAAATAGATACAATTACTAAAATGTATTATGCTGGAATTTTAAATTCTCTTTTCCATCTAAATCACACCTTAAAATTCAGCTATCGATAAGGATGGTTAAGAAACAATGTAATATCTAAATGAGTCATGCCTCTCATCCTCTGGAGTTTTATTACTGGCCAGCTGAATCACTTCACTTCCTAAGTGATTAGGTATGGGGCCGAGGGGATATAGTAGGGAGGGAAAAAGAGGAGACTTTTTCTGAATGGAAAATATTCAGGCTTATACCCTCTGCTTAGGCATCAGACTTCTCTTTCCTTTTCTCTCTAGCCCCACTTCCTGTCCCAAGGCTTTCCATAGCATCTTCAGGGTCAAAACTATCCAGTGTACATCCCAGTTTAGACCTTACTCCTGAGCTCCATGCTTCAATGCCCTACTTTGCATCTTCCCTTGGTTAATGGGTGTCTCAAACTTAATAAGTCCTGATGGACTTCTGACTTCTCCCCACCTGTGCTCCCTACATCTCCAGAAGTGGTCCCCATTCTTAGTAAAGGCATCCTCAGCCTGTCCGTTGCTTAGGCCAGAAACACTGGAGTTTGTCTTTGGTGTCCCACTTTCTCCCAAATCCCATATTCTCTCTCTCACCCAGTGAGACAGTCATAATCCTATAAGCCTATTTAGCATCCCAAGCAGCTCCCATCATCTCTTAACCCCAGGTTGAGAAAGATGATGACAAAGAGAAAGAAGATGACATAAGATAGAGTGGGGTGGGGGGGGATAAGAGGAGAAGGAATGAAAGCCAGACATACAACTTGACTTTTAAACTTAAATATATATGCAGACAGGCAGCTAATTTTTTTTCCTGATGTCCTGCTAAGATTCAGCTTGTTTAACTGCTGTGTCATATTCTGTGCATTTTAAAAAATGATTTCTGAATACTGTATTCCTCTTTCCCACCACACCAGCAAGTACCCAGTGTAAAAGGTGTGTGTAGTTGTTGCAAATATATGTATGGGGATGGGTCCCGTAGACCACATTTGTTAGTAATTGTAGCTACTGCACATAAATAGTAGTGAAAATTCCTGGGCAGTCTGAATGTGTAGCACGCATATGACACACCACAAACTATTTTTTCAGATGGGGAAACAAGCTCCAAGCGTACCCAGTCCCTGGTGTGTCCTTGGGGTCCTCTGTATGTAATAAATCACAGAAACTGCCATAAATTCCTTTTCCATCCTCCCCTGCAGTTGCAATCCCATCTCCCTCCCTCCTCATTTTCTGTCCCCGGGAGCCACCAGCCTAAGAGGGGCAGCTACTCAATGAAAGTCTGCAGCTAGGGCACAGAGTGCAGAGCAACGTCCGTGACGCAGCATCTGTCTCAGATCTACCTGGAAGGAGGGACTAGACAGGTTTTTCTTGTTACTTTTTATCTTGTTACTTTTCTTTTATTTTTGTTGCTTATCCATAGACTCATTTTTATTCCCCAGAATATAGAAGAATCATTTTTTTCCCTCCAGAATGTAAATGACAGTGTGGTTTTCAGATGGAAGTCTCAGAACATAAATGAAAATACACGAATACAGGGAATTTCTGCCTCTAGGAATGTGGGGTAAAAAAGCCAGCGATGTTCCACAAACACTCTAGATATGTGCTGGAAAATAGAGCCAACAACTTTTTATATGTGTAGCCAGGTTTGCCGGAAAGAGAGAGAGAGAGATCGCATATGATGGGCCGTATGGGGACATCTAATAGCCAAGCAGTCAGCTAATGAGCTGAAGCTTCACTGCCCTGGGGAGGATGTGGTAGGAGAGCACCGAGCCTAGTGCTCCCATGGCCATATGGGGGGAGCAGAGGAAGCTGCCAGCCCCACACAAAATGAAGAATTGGACCTGAGAGCCTTACCGCATGTCCGGATTCGTACCTGGCTGAATGATTTGTAGAATGGTAATCTAGGAAACGTTGCCTGTCTATAACTGGGTTTGGAAAATAGCTAAGATTTTGTAACCAAAGGCCTGTGCCTAATACGTATTTAACACACACATACATACACACACACATTATAAATTCAGACGAATGATTACCTTAACACAGGAAGAACGGGAAAGACAGGGAGGTGAGAAAGTTCATTGGATCTGCACTTTTAAAAAAATTCTTAAAACTGGTATTAAAGCAGAAGATAAAGAGCATCTCAGACAGAAAGAAGCCATACACAAAGGCTCGGTGGCAGGAGGAAGCTGGGTGTATTGGGGGCATTGAATGAGGTCCAGTCAAGGGGGAAGTGAGAAAATAAGAAAGATTAGACTCCAAGGAACTGGATGTGGACAAAGAGGGAGACCAGACAGCAAACAGCTCTCAGGAAGTAGAGTTCTGCAGAATGAATAAAATGTGTGAATTGACATCTTTGGCCATTGTTATTTACTAAAAGCTTTTTACTGGGTTACTGCATTTTACAAAGTTAAAGATCACATCTATGGAAAATGACTACATTCATATCAGGGTCACTGTCTAAACTCAGTCACTAGGTCTTTGAGCTAGGACTGACACTATAGTTCTTGGAGAATTTTCTGTACTTAACCTTGCCTTGAACAAATTGGGTACTGTGGTAGGTAGAGGGCCTCCCCTAAATATATAAATTTTTTAATCTCCAAAACCTGTGAATATGTTCTTCTGTAGGACAAAAGAGAATTTGCCAAGGTAACTAAGCATCTTGAGATGGATTAGCCAGGTGGGTCCCCTGTAATCACAAAGGTCTTTATAAGAGGAAGGCATGAGAATCAGAGTCAGAGAAGGAGATGTGACTATGGGAATAGAAACTGGAGTGATGCTATCACAAACCAAAGAGTGTGAATAGATTCTGGAAGCTGAAAAAGGCAAGGAACCTGGAGCCAGGCTGCCCAATGCAGTGGTCACTTGTAACATGTAGCTTTGAGTACTTAAAATGTGACAGTCCTGATTGAGATCAGCTAAATGGATGAAATGCATGGTGGGGTTAGAAAACTTAAAATAAGAGCAGAATATAGGGGCACCTGGGTAATTCAGTCAATTAAGTGTTTGCTTTGGCTCAGGTCATGATCTCAAGGTCCTGAGATTGAGCCTCACTTCAGGCTCCCTGCTCAAGTGGGGATCCTGTTTCTCCCTCTCCCTCTGCAACACCCGCCACCTGCCCCAGCATGTCCTCTCTCACTAATAAATAAAATCGTTATAAATAAATAAATAAATAAAAGCAGAATGTAAATTATCTCATTAATCAATTTTCTATTAATTATACATTAAAAGGGTAACATTTTGGATATATTGATAGATAAAATACGTTGCTAAAATGGGTTTTAGCAGTTTCTTTTTACTTTTTCAATGTGACTGACTGTGATCAAACAGTTAAATAACATATGTGGCTATCATTATTTTTTTGTTAGTGCTGATAATAGACCTTTTGATACTAGCAACACAAGTTAGATATTTCCAAATATTTAGAGATTCTATCAACTCAGAGCCCAACTCAAAATTAGATATTGTAGCTACTTAACAAATGTGATTAAACAAATGGGCTCATGTATCAGATATAAACATTGCTAGTGCAGGGTGCATATGGGTGTTTTTCACATATATTGAAATCACTGCAATAAGCTTCCAGTGCTTTCTATGACATTTGTCAGTATCAATTTTAAGTCCAATGCTCTTTGAAATTTTGTTATAAAGCAGGGCTTCTCAATCTGATCTTTTATTTTCCTTCTCTAGATGTGGCATTATTTTTTCCTTTCCTAAGTTAAACAAACCTCCATTGGATTAGAATAATATATCTGAAAGAATAAAGAATGGTTTTGTTCATCTTGGCAAATACTCCTTGCATTGATTTTAATAATGTTCCCTGTTGCATCTATGGCAAGAGAATAAATTGGACGCTAACAAAAATCAATAAAACGAATCTGTTAACTGAATAGCAGAAATATTAATGGGCATGAATTTTAACAAGTCCCTTAGAATTCCAAGTTTTTAAACCTTCATCAATTGGGATGTTTCTAATGATGTAATTTATAATTATGTAAAAGCTTATTATAATCTGCCCAAGTTATTCTTGCTGCTTAGCAAATTCTTGTTTTCACTAATTAGGTAAAGTACAAATACCCCTCCAAAAACCCACCATATTTTGAATGTCAATGTTGTATAACTAGGCAGTTTTCTAGTGTGAATCATAAAGAAGAAATGATATCAAAGGTGAAACAAAAAATTATGATTGCAAACAAATCATAGTTATAACCTTGGATAAATGAAAGGTAGATTTCAAAGTCATTTCCCTGGCAGCCCATTTGCCCATTAAATTTATCTCATCTGTGAAAGTATCATTATTCATGTAATGTATGAGGTTTGATTCTAAGTGCCATGTCTGTCTCCTCTGCATTTATTCCAAATGCATTTAAAGGACAATTGTTCTTAAAGGATAACTTAAAAAATCAGCTTTCAGGTCCTATTTTCATTTGGAAAATCAGATTAGAATTCAAATATCTTTGTTCACGAAATAAGTCCAGCAAAGATGATTGCACCACATTAAAAGTATCTAAGTCTTAATCGAAATTATTATAAAACTTGGTCATGTTGAAATACAGAAAATTAACTTTCTTTATTCAAGGATCCAAGTATTCTGGCTTGCCTCTATCATAACCACCAGTAACCTGCTATAGAGCAGAGCAAAACTACTCCATAAAGCAAAAGAAAATCATTAAAATGCTCAGACCGTTTTCCTCCTGTTTGTTTGTTTTCATTAGCTAAGCAAGTGATAAACTGTAATTGTTTGGGGCCACGTCTAGTGAATAGTAAAAATTAGTGTATTGATAAAATGAAGGGAACTCATATGTTAAAAAAAAAAGAGCTAGCACCAATGGATTATTTTGGGAGCATAATGGTTTTAAAGGGGTGGCAGCAATCGAGGGGAACACAGAGGAAATTAAGAAAAAGCAGCCAAGAGTTAAAAAGAAGCCCAGAGAAGGGGAGGTAAGTCAGAGAAGCCAAAGAAGCATAACAGCATGACTTTTTATAAAGGTGGACTTAGTCAAAGGTCACAAAGGTATCAAGTAAAATCAGGATCACAAACAACTTATAAGGTACAGAAATCTAAAGGCTTCTGGCGCACTTACCAAGGGTCATTTTGGTTGGAAGTGAAAAAGAAGAAATCAGATTGTGATTAGCAAATATGGAATATTGAAAAGTTTCAAAAGAACATTTCTCTGTTTGTATTATGCATGTTTATTTACTAAGGGTTTTCTGATGATTTCCAACATTACAGGAACCAAAAAAGGAAAGAATTATTTCTCTTGGTTTATTCTCTGTTTCTGTCCCATTTTCATTGCAGAAAGTTGTTTTTTTTTTTTTTTAGATTTTATTTATTTATTTATTTGTCAGAGAGAGAGAGAGAGTGTGTGTGTACACAAGCAGGCAGAGTGGCAGGCAGAGGCAGAGAGAGAGAGAGGAAGCGAAGCAGGCTCACCGCTGAACAAGGAGCCTGATATGGGACTCAATCCCGGAATCATGACTTGAGCCAAAGGCAGTGGCTTAACCAACCAGGTGCCCCACAGAAAGTAATTCTAAAAAAAAAAAAAAAAAGTGCCATTTAGCCAGCAATACATCAATATATTTCAATCCATTTCATACTATTCTACACCCTCTTCCATCCAGCAACCTCCTCCAAGATGAGGAAGCAATGGCAATTTTGGCCTGGAGGAATAAAGATAACCCTACATTGGAATAGGTGGAATGGGTGGAAACTCTATTTTCCAAGTATATTGTAGGTCATAAGTAGCTTTATGAAAACTCAACAGGAGTTAAGAGAGTCCTATAAAATTGAACTGGAATGGCAAATATAAATGTATTGGTCATTAATTTTTGAAGACATATTTTTAGTTTTATCTACAGAAAGAACCTGGAAACAAAGACATCAGGAGCAATGAGCATATTTAGAGGCAGAACTAGGTTTCTAAATACCATTCTCTATGTTAACAGACCACGGGTTCTTGAAGAAAAGACATCTTCTCTGACAACATTCAGGTGATGCCTGGACATCTTATTTTGCCAGGAAGAAAGGAAATACCCAAAACCAATTAGTATGTATCAAAGAGATACAGAAAGCAGCTTGAAGGGGCTCCTTTCAGGGAAATTATGGGAACATTTAATATTAAAAAATCACTACCTTTAATTAATTACAAAATATTGAGTAAATAAACATATAAGAATGAATAGAGATACTTGAGAAGAGGAAAAGGAAAAGGAGTAGACTATTTTACCAAGAATTGGTAAATTGAAAAAATGAAAAATTGAAAAAATGGCAATTAAAGTAAAACCATTTACCTTATCTTTATATGAAGAAGTGATTTCTTTCTCTTTTGATGACAAAAACTCTTTATAGAATAACTAGCATAGATTATAATATCACAATTTTTTTTAAGATTTTATTTATTTGACGGAGTGAGATCACAAGTAGGCAGAGAGAGAGAGAGGGAGAAGCAGGCTCCCCGCCAAGCGGAGAGCCCGATGCAGGCCTTGATCCCAGGACTCTGAAATCATGACCTAAGGTGAAAGCAGAGGCTTAACCCACTGAGCCACCCACACACCCATAATGTCACAACTTTAAAATCTCAGTTCTGCAATCTATGGTCAAACAACTAATTCAGGCAAGAATCATCAATTGCTGTAATCATTAGCAAAATGTTGTTGGAGAAAGGATATTTACACAGCACAAAAAACCATCCCTCTTGTATACATGCATGTATGCACACACACACAGGCTTTTAAAGTGTGTGTGTGTACATGTGTATGCTGTATGTATCTTTACAATGTAAATATCTGTTCATCACTCTGAGGAATGGTTAAATTTAGCATCACTGGTACTGGGAAGTGAGTTATTTGCTTTCTAATTATCATACAATGTAAAATACACAACTGCATCAATGAAATTATCTTGCCAAATGTGCTTAACCCAAACAGAACTAAGACCTCACTTTCAGTTTACTGAAAATATACGGGATATAAAAACAAAGTAAGGCATAATTTAAAAAAAACAGATGAATATGAAATACGAGATACTCTATAAGAAAATAGATCTGGTAATCTTAGAAAAGTGAATGTTGTGGCAGAAAATGTGAAGGAAGTCTTCTTAATTAAAAGACATAAAATAACCAAGTGTAGTGTTTGAACCTTGACTATATTCTACTTTGGAGAAAGAGAAGATAGCAAAAATATGTGGAATAAATAGAAAATTTGAATATGGCTATAATAGTGAGTAACATTGGGGAAATATATATTTTCTTCTGTGTGACACTGATAATGTATTTTTTATAGTAGAATATTCAGGAAATTAAAGTTGAAGTCTCCAGGGGTAGATTGTCTTAATGTCTGCAACAAATTTCTATATGTCAGATAAAAACTTTAATAAAAAATTAGGAAAATTGGGGCACCTGGGTGACTCACTGGTTTAAAAGCCTTTGCCTTCAGCTCAGGTCATGATCGCAGGGTCCTAGAATCGAGCCCCCCATTGGGCTCCTTGCTCAGCGGGGAGCCTGCTTCCTCCTTTCTCTCTACCTGCCTTTCTGCCTACTTGTGATCACAGGCTGTCTAATAAATAAATAAAAATCTTATTTTAAAAATTAGGAAAATGAATTTAAAATAATTACCAACAAGTCCAAAATGTGTATCTCCAGTTCAGATTGCTCAGTGAGCTTCATTCAAAATCCTAATAGGCATCTCCAACTTTCCATGACCAAACATGAACACCTGAGCTTTTTTTTTAATTTATCTGTTGTCTTCCACATCCCAGATGATGGAAATTCTACCCTTCCAGTTATTTATGCCAAAATCTTTGATAATATCTTTTAACACTACTTCTCTCTACTCCATATACAATACATTAGGAAACCCTGTGGGCCCTAAAATCAAAATGTGTTCAAACCCTAACTCTTCTCATCACCTCCAACGTAACCACTCTTACCGAAGCCACTACCCAACCTCTTGCTCAAATTCCTAGAATAACCTTCTAATTGCTATGTTTCCATCCTTGCCAATTTACAGTCTATTTTTCACCCAGCATCCAAAGTGATTCATGTCAAGTGTCGGTGCTCCTGTCAGTTCTGCCATTCTAAACATAACACCTTTACAGTAGTTACAATTTTTACTATAGTCAATTTATACTCAATGACAATGGGAAAAAAGCCCAACAGAAGCGTCTTTAAGGAGACGACTTGAAAGTTGGAGATGTCAATTCCTCTTCTGTGTTATTGGCCAATATTTGGTCACATGATCACAATTGGCAGTAAGAAAGACTAGGAAACGTAGTCGGCTGTTGGATGTTAATGCACTTAGCTGAAAATCAGAGTATCTATTTCTAAAAGAAAGCATGGATAAATGTATACTAAGGGCATTATGATTTCTCCCTATTAATCATTCTGGCCACTTAAGTAAGTATCCATGAATCATTGCATCTAGCCCAAAATCCAAGATTTCATAAACTGTGTCCTCTTCATCATATCTAAATTTGGCTCTTCAAAATCAAGCAATCTGTTAACTAAATGACAAGGTGTCTGTTTCCGTCTCTACTAGTATATATTGATAGAATGGGAAGAGTGTGCCCATGATGAAATGCACACTCAGGGGCACCTGGGTGACTCAGTGAGTTAAAGCCTCTGCCTTCAGCTCAGGTCATGATCTCAAGGTCCTGGGATCAAGCCCTGCATGGGGCTCTCTGCTCAGCAGAGAGCCTACTTCCCCTCCTCTCTCTCTGCCTGCCTCTCTGCCTGCCTGTGATTTCTGTCTGTCAAATAAATAAATAAAATCTTTTTAAAAATACACATTCAGGAAAATAAAAGAATGGGAAAAACAGAGTAGTCCATGTTCCATAGCAGATTGAAAAACCTAATAAACAGAAATCAAAAAGAGTCTCCCTCCAGGCTGTGGGATAAGTTACTTGGTTCACATGCCTGGCTCCCCCGGTTTCTTCCTTCTGCAAATAACTCCCTTATCCATCATTCACCACAGTTTCTGCTTATGGGACACCCTTGCCTGGTATACTGGGTGACCAAATTTGAAGTAGGATGAGTTGGGGAATATTTCCTCTTTGGGGACCAGGCAGCTTTCACAGCCCACTTTTTGCCAGTGAAAGTCTAGGGACTCAAATTTTGCGAGGGAGGCTTGTGGTCTCATTGGCAATGTAATTCCTTTAGGGGATTGGTTGGTAAACTTCTAGTCTGTTTGTTTCCAGGCAGTGAATGTGAAAGGCGGCACAGGGAAATACCTCAAAATGTCACTATCACTAAAACTACAACCTTTCTCCTTTATTTACTGGCTTGTGAGCTATTTCCACCTCCTTTAGGTCAAAAATTAAAAATGGGCCCACGAAGCCAACTGAAATAACAGAAAAATGATAGATGTCTTTGAACTGATCCTTACATCTGGATAATTTTAGGCATCATATTATCTCTTGCTGTTTGAGGCACAGATATAGTTGGATTTTTTTAACTTTGGAAGACTTTAAATTTCTGGGCTTTCCATCACTTTCACTTTCTAGCCATTTTAAATTCTTTAGAGGGCTCTTCTGATGCCCACCTCTCTGAGGCCAGGTTTACATCAATTTCCTTCTTGTAGTCACTCACTAACAGCAGCCAACACACAGAATCATTCTGAATTTTGCCAACCAATTTCCTCAAAGCTAGTCTCAGGAGCACATGGCCTGTCTTCCAAGTTATGGGAACAACAGCTTCACTGGACTTCTTGCCACAGTATAATAACATTCTCTAGTTTGCAACTCACAATATTTGTGAATTTTCCATCTGTCACTTTATGCATGTCACATGTAATTCTAGTTTTTATAATAGCAACCCACTTTCAGATCCCATTTTTGTTTTTGTTTCCAGGAAATGTTTAACAATTTGAGGCCCAGAAAGATATCCCAAAATACAGTCGCTTTTTATAAGAAAGATGTTTCTGTCTCTGGTATAATGGTTTACTTGGAAGTAAGTAATCCAAGACTAGTGGGTAAGTTTCCAAGCTTGCTCTAAGTCATTACCATTATTCCCCTATCACAGAGGAGAAAACAAGGTCCAAGATAAGCAATTGAAAAGAGATGTACCAGACAGTACACACATTATTTCCACTCATGTAGTAGAGGCACAAGGTTAGTCACATGGACACCCCAATTGTAACCAAAAAGTCAGTAGGTTGTTACCAAAAAATCAGTAGGTCACATACTCACCTCATACTTCAGTTTTTTATTATTAAAAGATGAAGGGGACAGTTATTGATCTTGATCACACTCATCTTTGTGCAAGTTGCCACACTGGACACTAGAGATATAACAGACATACAACAAGCAAGCTATCATCCCTAGTATTTCAGAGTGACTCAATTTGAGGGGAGCCACCCCAAGATTCTGTTCAAAATTCTATGAAACATTAGCTCACATGTAAAGTCATTATAAACCTTGAAAAAGAGAGATGGATAAAACATACGCATCCCTGGGGAAAAGGTGGGTGGGGGAGAGTCAGCCTTGGAGGAAGAAAAAGAGAAAAATGAAGATTTATAGAAGAGAAGCAAGAAAAGATAGAATAGATGGGGAATTTTCTTGAGGATAAAATGATAAGTGAAGAAACATATCTCACTACCAAGCAGAAGGGGTAATTACTGGGGCTGTACAAAGGTGCAACGGACAAGGGGTGAATAGACGTCCAAGGGTAGCTAAATTACAATGGGTGTGCTGGTGAAGGTTTCATTGGTTTGGACATAACTAGATTTGTATTTTTCAGTAGATGCTGTGTTGCCCCATCTTCATGCTGTGTTGACCCTGTCTTCCTTTCAGAGTCCAGGCACGCCATATTAGAGCTGGGGTGAGCTGTGTTGATAGCTAGTAGCTCATAGCTCTGTCCTTTACCAAATGGTCCTTACTATAAGGGAGCTGCTGAAATTAAATTCTAAAGAGGCTTTCCTTAATGGCAGCCCATTTTGAATAATTAGTGGGTGAAAGAGTAAAAAAAGCCAAACTGCTTAAATTTGGGAGCCACCCCAGCTCCAGACAAGAGTGGACCCCAGACTACTCCTCCATGACAAGACTGGACAGAGACTTCCATTTTAACTATATCACTGGTTAAGTTCTCTCTTTGACCAATTAACACTGCTTCTTTCACTCCTATATAGTTGTTCCTGGTCTGGAAAACATACAGAATGTCACACATTAGGTAGCCCTGAAAAATGGATGAACTTTACAGGTGTCATTCCAGTAATCATTTTCCTTTTCCTTAAGGATCTCACACTAGTCTGTGGCTGAATGTATTTTTAAGGCCATAGCTCATCAATAAAGTAGAATCTGGCAATAACTGCATTAGTCTTCATCATTTGCAAGGATTTACAGAAATGTATAACATCAGACCTATAACATACCTGGGTGCAAAATCATCTCAATTTTATAACTGACAGATAAAAAATCTTAAGTTACTCGTGTGATACATTACTTATTTGCCGAGAAGTTTCTGTCTCTCTGTCCTCTTCCGAGAGTGCAGGATCTTATCTAAATCATTGTCATGGTCCTAATTTCTATTCGGTACTTTGCATGTATTGTTGCTTAGACAATATTTGTTCATGGAACTTAGAAAAGCTGAGGGGAAGAAGGACTAAAATAAAGAAATGAAAACTAGGAAACCATTCCAGACTCCTTTTTTTTTTTTTCAAAGATTTTATTTATTTATTAGAGAGAGAGAGAGCCTGAAAGGAGAGAGGTCAGTGGGAGAAGCAGACTCCCTGCCAAGCAAGGAGCCCAACATGGGATTCGATCCTGGGACTCCAGGATCATGACCTGAGCTGAAGTCAGTCACTTAACCAACTGAGCCACCCAGGCACCCCTCTAGACTCCTCTTTTTAAGTTACTTTCAATACCCCATTAGTTGTTGACACTTTAAATTCTAAGATCTCTCCTTTTCATTTACATGGATACTGCTTTTGTAAAGGCCCTTATGCCAACTACCTTCATCCCAAATGTGGCTTTCAATCTGCAATGTCATTCCCTTTGCTAGGAATCCATCTCCTTTCCTTTTCACTTACTTTATTTTTAATCATCCTTAAACTGAACTATCACCAATTTTAAGGAGACTTCTTGCTTGACTTTTTCCCTTTGCCATTCAGTTTTAAACTGTCTTCCATTATTCTCCAGCTTCCTGCAAGAATTAAGTAAGGTGTTTCATAGCTCAAAAAGGAACAATACTCTCAAATTTAGAGAATATAGCAATAAAGAAAAGATAAAACTTTCCAGTTTCACATAAAGGCATCTTCAGTTTTTGGGAGGCTGGCTGGGGAGATGGGAAATGAATATTGAATTAACCCATAGAGACAACTCAAGAATACAACAAAACATGAACACATACATTACAGAAAAGTACTTGGTGTAGTACAGCTATTATGGACGTCAAATTAGTTTCCTGACCTCTCTCTCTTCATGTACATACAATCTGTTCTCATTATTCTCAGTTCTTAACATTCTACAAAGTTGTGGCAAATACTGAACCATTGCTTCTAGGGGAAATAGAGTTTGGTTTCTGTGAACCCCAGTCATATTTTTGTCAATCAGTCAATACATAAGCTTGTTGTATGTGTTTTTCTGTTTAAAGACAGCTTGTATTATATATTATCACTTTAGTAATGTTGAACTTGTGCCAACTCATGCCTGAATGAAACTTGTCTTCAGTGAAGCTTATCTAACACACCTGTGTTCTTCTTCCAGCACATCACAGCCTTCTTAGACTTAGGAACACTTAGACAGGACTTCAGCACTGCAGTTGGGGATGGGGGAAGGACTGTTTTAAACAGTGAAATCACCAATGGAAAACACAAAATGAGAAAGACACAGCACTAATGGACCAAAGACAGGACAATTGTTTACTGGATGGCAGAGAAAACAGGAAGACAGAGTGTCACCCTGTTTGGCTTCATCTAGGTACATGTACCTTGAGTGACTCAAAAGTTTTGTGGTTCTGCATATGCCTGAGAATGACCATTTAGGAGCCATGAGTATTGATTTGGGGTTACAAATAAGTTTTAGTGAGCTAGGCAAATTTCCAGATACAGAATATATAAAAATGATGATGAACCTTAAGTGTTCAAATGTATGCTTTTTTAAAAAATCATCTTGAATTCCAAAAGCACCAGCACTCTCTCACAGGGCCCATTATTGTCAAAAGCACCCCCAAGGGCTTTATTTCCCAACACTTGACCAATTTCCCAGGGTCCTCCTCTCCTCCCTGAAACATGGAAATAATAGGTCACATAGAGCAATAATATCTCTTTCCCCCAAACGTCCATAAACTGTTGCCAGTAATGAGGTCGTTAAAGGCATTTTCTGGTATTGCCTTTGTCCTTCCCCGCTTTACAAGATGGCAGCAGTTGCCAGAGCTGGGGTGCCCACAGGGGCCCAGGTACCCCTCAGGGACGTGCTGGCGCTGCATGTGGGAGCACCAGGTCCTGCGAAGCTCATGATAGTCCAGAGGGTCTCAGGAAAAGGATCCACAGTCTGAACCTGTAGCCCCAGCTCTGAAGATGAAGGAGTTTACCTCTGCAGTTGACTCACGTCTGCAGCAGCCCATCACTGTAGCTCTTAGATGAGTGCCTGATTCAATAACCAGGGGAAGCTGGGTTTATGCTAGGAAATGGCAGCTTACCTCTTCCTTCACAGGGTAGTTTACCCTAACCTATTGTTATGTAAAAAAAAAAAAAAAATCAGGATGTCCATGCCATTAAATTTACAAAGTATAGGGGCACCAGGGTGACTTAGTTGGTTGAACAAGTGATTTTGGCTCAGGTCATGGTCTCAGGATCATGAGATCCAGCCCAGCATGGGGCTCAGCACAAGTCAGCTTGTCTCTTTCCCTCTCCCTCTGCTCCTGCACATGTTCTCTCTTCCTTTCTCTATCAAATATAATCTTAAAATAAATGAATAAATAAATTTACAAAATAGAGGTCTCCTTGTTGTATTCTAGGCTGACCAGGCAGGAGCACCTTTAGAGTGAATGCCCTGGATATACATTCTCAAACTGAATAAAATTGATCATGTCAGTAAACAAAAAAACAAAACAAAACACCCAAAAACTATCCAAGTCTAGTTTTGGAATATCCAGGAGAGAAATAGACAATTGTTTTATCTTTTCTTAGCAAGTTATGTTTTTCCAAACTATAAAATACATTGTTTCATCCATCAGATTTTTTTTTCTGGCAAGGTCAAGTGTTTTTATATGGAAATTATCTAAATCAGGGCAGGGAGGATCAAGAAAGGGATAAAAATTGGTGAAGACGAACCAGATCAGCTGTTGTTCGATCACAACACAGAGAATTTTGAGTCACTGGCTGACTCACTGATACTCGCAACTAAAATGGCTGCTGCTATTACTTGAATTTTCTCATATGAAAGGTCTTCCTTTTCTTTTAATAACTGAAAATTCATCTTTCAGTTTCTCTAATCCCCTTTGAGAAATAACTGCTGTTTCTATACCTGTTTTCTTTTTTTTTTTTTTAATTAAAGTGAACCTAAAGAAACACTCTTTATTTCCCTATATAAAGGTAAATGAAATTTTCAAAAATTATACTAGGATTTTTATTTGCAAAAATAATCTCCACTCTCTTTATAAGTTCCACACAGTAACAATAGGTGGTAAGTACTCCCTTAGTGATTGTTGCTCTTTTTGTCCTTTGGTTCAGGATTTGTGGCGAACACAGAAGGCCACCTCCTCCCTCCAACTAAGCAAGTGTCTCCAGCGTATTGGAAAAGGACCTTTCTCCATGTCCTCACTGGATTTTGCTGTTCAGTGTTCAGCCTAGCAGAACCAAAACACACATGCTATTAACCAGATGCTCTGCAGAGAATTAGGAACCCTGAAATAATGGACAGCCAGGCCCCATTAGAAGGAAGCGTTCATGCAGACTGATTTGCTGTCTGCTTTAGACCTTAATAGCATGAGGTAATTTACAACCTGTCATTTCCTCAGTGAGTGGGAGGAATTCTTCTAGTATTACCAATGAAGGCACACTATAATTTAAGGTATTTTTCGACTATCCAAACTTTTGGTGTCAGTTTCCTCTATCCTCTGCAAGAGAAAGGTAATGCCGAACTAAAATCTAGCATAAAATTGATGCTCCATCAATGGTGGTGATGCTGAAGATAGAGGAAAAGGAAGGGAGAGAGAAGTGGGGGAGGAGGACTAAGGCAGAAAAGGAAATTCATGAGCAGGAGGATCAGTCTGTATAAAATACTATTGAAAAAATAAGAACAGCAAGGACTGGGAAAGTGGGCTTTTGATTCAACAACTAGGCTATTCATAAGGATAGAACAGTAGAATTGAGAGAGAATGGTGAGATTACAAAATTTAGGAAATGAATGAAAGTATTTCAGTAAAGATAGTTTGAACATAGGTACTGATTCACTGTCTTCTGAAGTCCCACGGAAACCGAAATCTCACTGAAATGCCAGGTAATTTTTAAGGCATAGATCTACAAAGATGGGGAGAAGAGGTGAAGAGATCATGCTCTAAATATCACAGTATGGTAGATGCTAGAAGGCAGAGACAATGGACTACTCCAGTGAGGAAACTAAATCCCAAGACTGCAGAGGGAGGAGCCAGGAATGAACCCAAGGAAGGACAGTGCCAGAAACTCTGGAAATGGTGGGGAAGCCAAGCAGAAGGAGGGTGAGGAGCAACCCCCTCAAGTCCCATGACTTCCATCTAGGAATCCAGCTGTGCCGAAGATGGCATACAACTACCCCACCTATTGTGGTACACCTCTGAGTAGAGGATGGCAGATTTGTCCACTGACAAGGTCTCTCAGTTGAGGTTCAGACAGGGGAGCAGAGAGACTATGAGTGTGATGCAGCTAGGTGTGTGCTACAGGGAACAGACTTCACACAACCGTGGGTGGGAGGAGCTGGAGAATCAGGGAAAGCATCAGTCAATCTGAGAAGACAAGCATGTCCAAGAGCAAAGTGAGATAGCACAGAGGAAGCTGATGGAAAGGTCTAAGGGAAGCTATTGCTTCTAGGTAGAAACTACCCCTAAGACTCTTCAGGGAAGCCCCCAGCTTCCTGTGAGCCCCCTGTGCTCATTCCAACCAGCACAAAGAGCTTTAGAGAATGTTAAGTGATGCTTCATTTCTTCCTTTTTAAATTTTACTGAAGTTTCTTTTTTACCAAATCTAACCTAGAACAATAGAGGGAAAAAGATTCTGATAACTGTACTTCTTACTTTAACCAACTTGACCACTGAGCATGTCTGGATTCAAGCACTCCAAGGACAGTGAGAGCTGATGTGGCTTATGCAAACAAGGGGATCAAATAAATTGGTGCATATAAAATGATGGTCCCCCAGCCTTCCTTTCCTACTCCCCAAATACTAGCAACTAGGCCTTTCCTGCTCACACTAGAGATGAGGAGGGGTCCTGTCATGGAGTATGACTCCCCAAAAAAGAAAAGCCTAAATATTTGGACATCTGGGGTTTCCTAACAAATTAATTAGTCCAATCATGTTATAGTAAAGCAGCCAGTCAATTAAGTCCTATCTTGATGCTCAGAGTTGTTAATCTAGCTAGCTTTCAGATCACAACAGTCTCAAATATGAAGATACAGTCTGGATCAATAGATGTCTGAGGAAAGCCTCTTTACATGGAAGGGGAAGTCCAAAACAGTAGATTGAACAAAACAACTTGGAGAAAGCTGACACTATGTGGAGGAGGAAAAAAGAAAAGAAAACAAACAAACAAAAACTGTATGTACAAACACTCACACATTTAAGTACTATTGATATTTTCAAAGAAATAGAGTGATATATTTGATTTGCCAAACAACTCTAGGATATTATGAAAAAGAAGCATCCAGAAAACAAAGTAATATATCCTATAGAAATTAAATACAAGAAGCAAAATGTGAAACTCAATAGAATCTTTGTAAGATAAGGCTAAAGATATCTCAAAAAGGTAGTCCTGATATGGAGAAAGTAGAGTCGAGAAATGACAAAATCATTCAAGAACAACTTCTGAGACTGAATATAGACCTATCCAAAATATAACAGATCTGTCCTGTAAGAATGATGAGATGGCAGTTTGCACGAATCTTTGGAGTCTTTCAGGGTAAGGAGTCCATAAACAATGTTCAAGCTTGAAAAAAAAACAGTCAAGTCACGACACAACCATGGTATTTAGAGAGATTAAAATGTTCAGATATTAAGCTCCAAAAAAAAAAGGTATTAACTGAAAGTGATTTTCTCTGGAAAAGGAGAAATAAGGCAGAAGAGTCTTGGGATCACTATCGACTTAATGAGTCTCCCAGAATTAGTGACTCTGTGAATCCAATACATGCTTTACTTTTTAAATTCAAGCTTAAAAAAATAAATGAATGGTAGTGAGGCAGTAGATGTAGTCAGACTTAATTTGATGTAAATGGGGAAACTAAACAAAAGGCTCTATATTGCTGCGGGAGGGGTGGCCAGGAAGGTTGCGTGGGGGACCGTGGGAACAATAGGGAAGCTGCGTGACTAGTGTGGGCCGTGGGGCAGCAAAAAGAGAGACAAAGGAACGATTATACAGGAAAGGAGACAGTGGCTTGATGCCCTCAAGAATTCCTGGGGAAATCCAAGCATGCCCAAAGAGCTTATCGCTTTGACAGATGAGAGACACGGTCTCCTGAAAACAAAATAAAAGAAGAACAGAGATGTGAAATAAAAATCTGACATAAAGAAGAGGATCTTGCTCCAGGAAGACCTTGGTGTAGCCATGCCAGCGATAAAGGAACACGTTATCTGTCATCGAGACATACACATTGTCTGAGTGCACTAACCACCCAGCCCACATGACCACATGCTGTGCCTCGGTATTCTGAAGTAGACCTGTCATTTTCAAAAAGACAATTTCTCATACACCATATCCTTAAAAATTAATATAAAAATGTATGTGTTTCATCTCCCATATTTTTTTTAATGCCCTTCAAGTATAAGTCTAGGTCCTGATGAAAGTATCCATTGTTCAAATAATAAATGGAACGAAATTATTCTGAAAAAGATAAGAATTAACTGACCACATGGGAAGCATTTGTGTTCTATTTAGGTAATTGCATTTGTTTCTAATAATCTTCAGTGGTCATTCATTAGACTGGGAAAATGAACTTGGTGACTAGGCAAACAACAGAGGAAAATCCTTAAATATATACTAAAGCCATTTTATAAATGTTCTATGCCTTAATAGAATTACATAGAATATAGTAATGAATGTTGAAGATACCACTATTTGAAATGTTAATTTAAAAAAAAAAAATTCTGCTCTTTAACAACCCACTTGTACTAAAAAAATAAAAAATTAAATAAATAAAGCTATTTATTCAAAGTGGCAAATCTTGTCTCAGTCTTTGGAGTAAATGTTTATAGAATATGCATGTGACTTATGCTAGCTGTGTACCTGAATGCAAAGGGAACATGAATCATCTTATGAATGTGGCAGGATTCCCACAAACCCCAGAAACCACATTAGCAAAACAGCTAGAGCTCAGTGGGCTCTCTAACGGGACAGTTTGTCTCAAGGAAGGTCAGAGTGACCTTGCCAATTGCTGAGTCTGTAAATAAGTGGTTACTGAATTGCAAAGCAAAGAGACTCCCAGTCTGCCTAAGTTGAAAACAGTATTAGCATAGAAGAAAATCTGTCCCTTGCCCGCATACCCATTCCCCCCTGAAAATATCTCCTAAACTCACAACCCTTTAAGTGGACACAAGAGGAAAGGTATTATCATTTGCTGAATACCTACTATGTGTCTGCACTTCACAAACATAATTGTAGAGTCCCATGTTTCAGTAATACTAAATAAAATGGGCATTTCTGCCAAGAAGAAATTACTCACAGCTATTATAAATAACGTGTGTGGCTGTAATGAGGATAAAACGCATGCAAGGCTCAGAACTCTGCAAGGAGACAGCGAGGAACACTGAGAAGGCCACACATCCATCTCCCAAGGACGGAGTGCCTGGCTATGGACAGGCTTACTCATAAGAGAATGCCCTCCACCCTCCTCTAGGCTTGCGCATATCAAGTAACAAGTAGTTACTGGTTATCAAGTAACAAGCAAGTAATTTGCTATAGATAGATCCTTTGTGAGGCATAGCAAGCAAGACACATTAACACCAAACACACACACACATGCACGCACTCACACACACCTCTAGTGTACTGTGTTTAAATGGCTGAGGGAAAAAAAGAGAGAGAGAGACACAGAAATCTGGAAGATATCCAGAAAAAAAAGATACACTACACATGGGGAACAACAATTAGAAAGATAGCAGAGCTCTTTTCTTCAGAAATCATGCAGCAAACAATGAAGTGACATGTTTGAAGTGTCAAAGAAAAATAAATCTGTTGAACTATAATCCTATACCAAACAAAATTATTTTGTAAGAGTGAAGAAGAAATACTTTCTTTAGAAAAACCAGTACTCTGGGAATTTATACCTAGCAGACATCATCTACAAGATATAAAAAACTGAATGTAGTCAAGCAGAAAGAATATTATCAGAGAGAAAGATACCAGACAGAATCTCACAACTATCAAAAAGATAAAGAAAACCAAAAATTAAATAAATAAAGGAAGTACAAAAGTTTATTTTTTTCTTTTTAGTTACATTAAAATATAACTGAGCATTGAAAGCAAAAATTATAGCAATCTATTTTGGGCTTATAGCATATGAAAAATAAAAGGCATAAAAACAGTGGTACAAAGAATGGGAAAGAAGCAATGGGTGTAATTATAAAACTTGTGACCAGTATAATATCATTTGAAGATAGACTGATTAAATATATATAGAAATCTTTAGGACAGCCGCTAAATAACTTTACAAAAAAGATATAAGTAATAAGTCAATAGAGGAGATAAAGGGGAATAAAAAATATGTTCAACTAATCCAAGAGAGGGTGTAAAAGAGAAGAAAAAAAAGAACAGAGGAAACAAGTAGAAAAGACCTAACAAGAAAGTAGATTTTAATTCAATCATAATAATAATCATACTAAGTAGGATTTATCTAAACAAACAAACAAACAACCAAACAAAAAAGTCATTATGGGATTGAATAAAAAAGCAACACCAGACTGTTTACTGAGAAAAATCCCTTTACCATAGAGATATAGATTTAAAGTAAAGGGATCTAGCACTCGTCAAAAAGGAAGCTAGGGTAGAATATTAATAAGAGACAAATTTTACTTCAGAATAAAGAACATTGTCAGGGTTAAAACAGGATATTACTTGGTAATACAGGGTCAATTCTCGAAGGACGTATAATAATAATAAATGTGAAATTATCTCATAGCATAGTTTCCAAATATGTGAAGTAAAACTGATGGAACTAAAAGCAGACACTCATATGCAAAAAACATGACCTTAATATATATATATCATACCTTTTACAAAATTAACTTAAAACGGACCATGGATATAAATATAAAATATAAGACTGTAAAACTTCTAACTTTTCTAATAAAACACAGGAGAAAATTCTGCATGACCTTGGTTGGCTTGGCAATTTTTTTTTAATTTTTACATAAAATGCCAGATATAAACCATAAAGAAGAAGGATATAAGAATAAAATGAGACTATCACAATTTAAAGCTATTATACTTCAAAAGACTCTGTTAACAGAATGGAAGATAGCTGCAGACTAAAAGAATTTATAAAGCACATATCTGATAAAGGGGCTCTATCAAGAATATGTCAAGAACTCTGGAAGACAAACAATCTTAAAAAAAAAAATCTGAACAGAAAGAACTGTACACAAACACAGCACTCCAGTTGATAAATTCATTTGCAACAGGGTAACAATGATCGACTCTGAAACTTCTTTTTATTTACTCGATATTAGAATGGGTACATAAATATGTGACAGAGAATGACAGCCAGTTTTCTCACCCTTAGAAAATGAAGTTAAAACAAAAGGGGACAGGAGGAGAGGACCAAGAGAGATTGCTAGGATGGCCCCTTTAAGTGCTGGTTGGGACGGGAGGCATCTGCAGGAACTCATGTGATGTTTTTTTGACTTTTTAAATATGTATGTTTATTGATACACACAGAAATAAATATACTTAGGTATATTCAAGCATTAAGATGTATGTATGTTTTGTAGTTCTGTCCTCTGAGGGGATCTCAGTGATATCCATTAATATCTTGGTTTCTTTTTTTTTTTTTTAAGAATTTTATTTATTTATTTGACAGAGAGAGATCACAAGTAGGCAGAGAGACAGGCAGAGAGAGGAAGGGAAGCAGGCCCCTGCTGAGCAGAGAGCCCGATGCGGGACTCGATCCCAGGACCCTGAGATCATGACCTGAGCCGAAGGCAGTGGCTTAACCCACTGAGCCACCCAGGCACCCCATATCTTGGTTTCTTAATACTTAGCACACATACCTTGGTTTCTTACTAGCATTCTTCAGTAAAAGAAACCAGAGTTCCTCGGAGAACTGCTTCATACAGGTTGAGCTTGAAGTATCTTGCAATGCCAGAAAAACAAACAAACAACAAACAAACCAATGAACAAATGAGAGAGAGAAGGGATGGAGCAGTGTTGAAAAGCATTCCAGAGCCAAACCTGAAAGAGTGGACACAATGGTCATCTGAAACAGTTTAAGTAGCACCATATTTAGCTACTGTATTGGGTTATAACAAACAATAAAATAAATATTCATGATTCTGTGCTGATATAAAAAAATGACGAAATAAACATAAGAGGGAAGAGTACTGCATCTCTTCCTCACGGAAGAAATCCCATTAATAGATTTAGAATAAAAGAGGGAAATAGAAAACCACCATTAGAATATCACAGTGACAGTTGCTACATGCAAGATCCATGGAGTACTAAAATTAGAAGGTTAAAGTTTAAGGAGAATCTTGGTATTTGTAGAACCTTAATGTATCTCACTCCAGATGTATATATTAAGCATAAAGAAAAGAAATAACAATTTACAGTGCACAAATCTGGCAGACTCCACCTTAACCAAGTGATCAATGATGACATAAACCATTAATAAAATATACTGATACACTAAGAAGGACACATTTTTTTTTTTCAGAGAGAGAGAGAAGGTCTGCATGCGCATGCACACAGGCAAACACCCACTTGTGCAGGTCGCGTTGGGGGGAAGGAAGGAAGGGTGTGGCAGAGAGAGAGGGAGAGAGAGAGAATTATTAAGGAGGCCCAACACCCAGCACAAGCCTGATGTGGGGCACTCAATCTCACAACCCTAAGATCATGACCTGAGCTGAAATCAAGAGCCAGACGCTTAACTGACTGGTGACCCAGGCACCCCACCTCTGTGGTATTTCTGCCCACCAATCTGATCTTGGGAAATACCAGATAACTCCAAATTGAAGAATGTTCTCCAAAATACCAGACCAGAATTCTTCAAAAGTGTTAACGCCATGAAAGATAAGGAAAGACTGAGGAAGTATGACAGATCGGAGAAAAGGAATATAAGATGTAACTAATAAATATGGTGTGGAATCTTGGATTAGATATTAGAACAGGAAAAGTCAGAGCAATGGAAAAATTAGTGATGTTCAAATGGAGTCTATAATTTAAGTACTATTGAGCCAATGTTGATTTCTTAATTTTGATAATAGTACTATGATTATGTAAGGCATTAACATTAGGTGAAGTTGTTATAAGAACTCCCTGTGCTATTTTAAGTCTTAAATTATTTCAAAATGAAAACTTTTAAAAATTATTTTTATTAACATATAATGTATTATTTGCCCCAGGGGTATAGATCTGTGAATCATCAGGCTTATACACTTCACAGCACTCACTATATCACATACCCTCCCCAATGTCCATAACCCAACCACCCACTCCTTACCCCACCTCCCCCCAGTAACCCTATTTTCTTTTGTGAGGTTAAGAGTCTCTTATGGTTTGTCTCCCTCCCAATGTCATCTTGTTTCATTTTTTCCTTTCCTACTCCCCAACCCCCCCACTCTGCCTCTCAAATTCCTCATATCAGGGAGATCATATGATAATTGTCTTTCTCTGATTGACTTATTTCGCTCACCATGTCATTGCAAATGGCAAGATTCATTTTTTTGACGATTGCATAGTATTCCATTGTATACATATACCACACCTTCTTTATCCATTCATCTGTTGATGGACACCTAGGTTCTTTCCATAGTTTGGCTATTGTGGACATTACTGCTATAAACATTGAGGTGCACGTGCTCCTTCAGATTACTACATTTGTATCTTTAGAGTTGATAGGCAGTAGTGTGATTGCTGGGTCATAGGGTAGCTCTATTTTCAACTTTCTGAAGAACCTCCATGCTGTTTTCCAGAGTGGTTGCAAAAGCTTGCTTTCCCACCAACAGTGTAGGAGGGTTCCCCTTTCTCCACATCCTTGCCAACATCTGTCATTTCCTGACTTAATTTTAGTCATTCTGACTGATGTGAGGTGGTATCTCATTGTGGTTTTGATTTGTATTTCCCTGATGCCAAGTGATGCTGAGCACTTTTTCGTGTGCCTGTTGGTCATCTGGATGTCTTCTTTGCAGAGTGTTGGCCCATTTCTTGATTGGATTATTTGTTCTTTGGGTGTTGCGTTTGATAAATTCTTTATAGATTTTAGATACTAGCCTTAATCTGATATGTCATTTGCAAATATCTTCTCCCATTCTGTCAGTTGTCATTTGGTTTTGTTAACTATTTCCTTTGCTGTGCAAAAGCTTTCGATCTTGATGAAGTCCCAATAGTTCATTTTTGCCCTTGCTTCCCTTGCCTTTGGCATTGTTTCTAGGAAGAAGTTGCTGTGGCTGAGGTCAAAAAGGTTGTTACCTAAATCTCCCCAAGGATTTAGATGGATTCCTGTCTCATATTGAGGTGTATCATCCATTTTCAGTCTATTTTTGTGTGTGGTATAAGGAAATGATCCAGTTTTATTCTTCTGCATGTGGCTGTCCAATTTTCCCAACACCATTTGTTGAAGAGACTGTCTTTTTTCCATTGGACATTCTTTCCTGCTTTGTTGAAGATTAGTTGACCATGGAGTTGAGGGTCTGTTTTGGGCTCTCTATTCTGTTCCATTGATCTATGTGATCTATGTGTCTGTTTTTGTGCTGGAGCCATACTGTCTTGATGATTACTGCTTTGTAATAGAGCTTGAAGTCTGGAATTGTGATGCCACCGACGCTGGCTTTCTTTTTCAACATTTCCCTGGCTATTCAGGGTCTTTTTTGGTTCCATATAAATTTTAGAATTATTTGTTCCATTTCTTTGAAAAAAATCAGTGGCATTTTGATAGGGATTGCATTAAATGTGTAGATTGCTCCAGGTAGCATAGACATTTTCACAGTATTTGTTCTTGCAACCCATGAGCATGGAACATTTTTCCATTTCTTTGCATCTTCCTCAATTTCTTTCATGAGTAAGTTATACTTTTCTGAGTACAGATTCTTTGTCTCCTTGGTTAGGTTTATTCCTGGTATCTTGTGGTTTTGTGTGCAATTGTAAATGGTATTGACTCTTTAATTTCTCTTTCTTCTGTCTTGTTGTTGGTGTATAGAAAAGCAACTGGCTTCTGTGCATTGATTTAACATCCTGACACTTTACTGAATTCCTGTATGAGTTCTAGCAGTTTTGGAGTGTAGTCTTTTGGGTTTCCCACAGAAAGTATCATATCATCTGCAAAGACTGAGAGTTTGACTTTGCTGATTCGGATACCCTTTATTTTATTTATTTATTTATTTTTTTGGCCATCTGATTGCTGGGAGGCTAGGACTTCTAGTACTATGTTGAATAGCAGTGGGCATCCCTGCTGTGTTCCCATCTTCTTTTCCCAGACCATGCTGTATCTGATCTGGTCTTAGGACTGGACATCAATATTTCCTGCTAAGCTTCTCTGTTGATTCCAGTGTCAGTCAGGGGAAATAACACCTCTAAAAGGATTAAAGAATCAAAAGACAATGAGAATAACAAGTGAAAAAGAGAGAGTGAAAAACCAATAAGCAGAATAAATAGTAATAACTTATATTTGCCAGAAATTTCATATGCCCAAAATATGTTTATATATAACCATTCATGTTTACTTTATAAGGATTACGGTTATAAGAGAATGTGACAAAATAATAGTTATGTCTGGGTAGGTGCATGTAGACAAAGTATTTCCTGGTTCCTTTATATTTTTTGCTTCTTTCAAAAACAGATTTATAATTATAAATTTTATATCAGGAGAAATGAGTTGAAAAGCTACAAAGAAAAAGTATGCCTCCTGAGGGATTCTTAATCATTTCAAGTTTTGAGGACTTCTTCCCTGGAGCAGTTACTTTATAGGTCATCTGGTTAGCAGGGGCATATTACTGGACAGCACCTGGAGACTAGGATCAAATAAGTAAAATCATCCTGAACTCCGAGTTCTGGAATACCAAAACTCCCCAAATTAACATATGCACAACTCATAACTCTTTCAAGCTTCTCTGGAAGTGGATGCCTTTGGGCAATTCACTTCACTGTAGGACTGTATAAACTGTCAGAAAACTAGCCATTCAAAAATCAATGCCATGACTCCTTTCTGTTCCTATCTATTTGACCCTTGCATCCAGCCCTTGAAACATCTCCATTTAAATTAGTTGTCACTTAGAGAATGGAGGACAAGAGTGGATGAGAAGAAAAGTTCAGGGTCTGTCCCTGGCTCTCCTATTGATTCAGACACCCAAAAACCTCAAGTACAATAGTTTAGAAATATAAATTAGAAATTTATGTAAATAAATTCAGAATCTTCCCAGCTACCTCCTCAAGTCCCAAATCAGTATAATAAACACTCTGTAGACTTGCCAAGGTCACCTCATGAAGTTGTTTTGGTTTAAAGAAAATAAACCAACATTCAAGATAGGTAATTTCTCAGTGGCAGAACATTTGACTGTAAGATGGGTAATTTCTAATGAAAATGTGGGAACCCAGCCTCTCTGAACCCACTGGATCTGATGGCAAAATTCAGCCAGATAAATAAAATAGTTAACCACAGTCTAAATCAATCAATATTACCTTATGGTAGGGATACTTAATTAATTTATATTACTTTCCTGATTTTTATAGTCATATAAGTTTGCAACACCTGATTACAGCTTTAGTAGGTCGTATTCCTTGTTGATGAAAATGGAATATTAACTAAAAAAACAAAATAAAAAAAAATAATTAGGGTAACCAAGATGCTTATGAAAATCTTAGGTTAAGTCAGAGAACTGAGTGGGAAGAGCTAACAATCTGTGAGCACCAAAATGTGCTTAGGGATCGTGTTAACCACATTTACTATTTTATTCCATTTTCTAGTTGCAATGATATGATACCTAGGTATTAATCCCACTTTAGAAATGAGTCTTAGAGGGAAGAGAGCACAAGCCCACTGAAGCAGAGGCAAAGAGAGTAGTTCTTCATTCTCTGCTTCCTCAGCCACAGACTTGGCCAATGAGAGGGATTAAGGGAGAAAAATGGGGAATCCAATGAATGCCCTTCAGGTGCCAGGTATGAGACAGCTTGTTAAAAAGGGGTGGGATATTTTGTTCTTTCATGTGTTTTTCTCAAAATACTGAGCTTTTATCCCAAAAGAGCACACTATAACATAAGTCTTAAATGTTGATAGGGACTATGTGATCATAGGAAAGCAAAGCCAGAAGGAATTTAGAAGGAATCTGGTCCAGTTGTTTCTAAATTCTTGATGTTTGGAATGAGAGTAGCCCAGACAAAACTTTACTGGGAAGACCTTCATGTTCGACAGACATACATAGGGCTGCACCAGTTGCCCCGAAACACAGTCTAACCCTCTTATGCTGGTGTCCCTCACTCTGTGGCCTCTACCAAGGAGGCTGCTGGTATGCCCCTGCAGAAACATGGAGCAGGGGGAAGGAGATAAGGAAACAAAATATTTCTGGAACCTTTCTTCTTCTAGGTAGGGAATCTAAAGTCTATGATCACAAAGAAATTCAATGATCACGTGGGAAAATGGAGGAACTCAGGCCATAGCTGAGACATCACATCAGCCTAGAAAACATGGAAGATAATGACCTGGATCCACCAAAATCACAGACAACTTCAGCCCACGTCTTGCTGATAGTATTTTTTAGAAAATGCCACAGCCAAGAAATAATTCTTCTCCTCCAGCCCATTTTAATTGGAAGATGATCCGCAGGACTGGGTGGGCAGGGGGTAGTTAGGTAGAAAGAGCAATGAATGGACTGGTGGTCAGAGCCCAATTACAGGTTTATGGATGCTCTTGATCTTGGGTCCTGAATCTGCATAAAGGGTTAATAATCCCTGTCCAGATTCACAGGGCTGGCATGAGACATAAAACAGTGTTTTTTAACCTGAAAAGTTGAAAAAGGAAAATTAGCATTTTTTTGAAGGACAGTCCTGAACACAGACGACACATTGTTTACATCACTCAGAAGCATGCTCTGCATGATAAACATCTACTATTCCATCTGCTCCAGCTACTATTATTTTAATTTTCAGCATGCATGTGTGGTGGTTTCTTTTTCAAACGCCAACAATAAAATAAACTATCAGGATGCTTGACATGCCATGTGATCGTCTCAGGGGCTCCATGGTTTCTGCCACCTTGAACATTCCACTGAAGTTTCTGCAGAACCTGGCCTGGCCCATCCATCCCCCATCCTCTTGTCGCAGCGTGGGGCCCTGCGTGGAGCTATTTGATGGGCCCAGCTGCAGCCCGGCTCTTCACAGGAGAGGTGCCTGGCAGCCTCTCGCAGGCGCTGGCTTGGCTCCATTGAGTCAGCCTCTCCACCGCCCCTTCCACTTCCTGGCAGCTGGAACAGGAGGCTGGAAGCTAGAGGCAAACTGTGGCGCCTGGCCGTGTGGTCTGCCACTAATGACAGCCCCTGCTGAATCATGCCTCAATTGCTGTCCCTTTCCTTCATAAAGGTCCCAATGAAAGACAAGGAAAGGTGTTCCAACCTCTTACCTACATTCCCGCCCTTGTGTAGAATGTTCGTTTTGACTACCTCCCCAGTTCAGTAGGTGTTAACGGTCTGAAAGTATGGAGGGAAGGTTAGTGAATTTCTTCAGGGCTATTCATCTAACCCTTGACTTTAGAACACAGCTGTGCTATTCTGAAAAGGCAAGGGGAAAAGGAAGAAAAAGGTTTGCTTGCTTACTCTGAAATTATAAAAATAGTATAAAAACACGGTGCACCCCCCGCTGAACCTCCTCAGGAACGGCAGGAAGGGAATGCTAGGATTGATTGCTCAGCAACCGTGTCTGGTTTCGCTCTGCACCTGCGCCTGGAGGTTGCCTAGTGATGACCTGACCTCTCCCCTCCTGACCATCCTCCCCTGATTGTTCCCCCATGGCTAGTACTTGAAAACAATATACACCAACACAGGCATCAGCATGGATGTTGAAGCGAGTACATAGTGTCAGATGTAATATGACAGCTTGGTCCAATTGGTCATGGTCACTTCATGCCAGGAACACAAGGCAGCTGGGGTGGCAGAAGGGCTACTGGCAGCCGGGAGCAGAGAAGGAGAAGCACAGCCAGTTGTCCTTGCCTTTCAGGTTCTGCTGACTCATCACTACCAGTGGGTTCCCCTCCCTTTGAGAATGTGAACAACCTTTAGATAACTGGTCCTTTTCTTTCCATGTGAAATTGCTGCCCCTACTGTGTTTTCTTTTTTTCCCCCCCTCTTGATTACCAAAACCCAAGATAGGCTACCCAAGGCTTGAAAGGCCAAAACTCAAATGATGAGTTTTGATTGGAAGGAATATGAGCTTTATTCAGGAGGCTGGCCACCTGGGGAGAAGGCTGACTCTTGTCCAAAGACCAACTCCCAGGTTTCTACCTGGCCCAGAATTTTTTAAGGGATTTAATCAGTTAAGGGAGTGCAGGGGTCTGTGATATTTCTTGATTAGGTGCAGACTTCATGATGTCAGCTACAGAGTTATCTTGGTGCTCAGAGGCTGTGCCAGAAGGTCTAGCTCCTTGGTGCTCAGGGTGTGTGTGTTGGGGCACAGGGGGGTGCCAGAAGGTCTTCTTCCTTGGTACCTAGGGGTTGTGCAAGAATACTCTGTTCTTTCTGTAAAGGAGGACAAGGGCTACAGATGCACAAAGGGAGGTCAGTGAAGACATTTGTGTGACCTTAAAAAGGACAAACATTTTGCCAGATGATTGCTGAGCTAGTCAGAAAGCTAAGTGGGCTTCAAACAGAAGTGCTGGCTTCTGTGGTCTGGGGACATTCTGGTCCTTTATTTCCCAAGGCCAGTGGTCTGCAAATCTCAAAGAAAGTAAATGAGTTCTATTACCCTTCAGGGCCCTTAAGTCAGCCAGTAAGCAGGCTGTTAACTTGAAGCAAGTTAACCCTTAAGACCAGCTGCAGCACTGTTAGATATTCACATGAATTTTTCTCTCAATTCATTCTTAATTTACTTCTACCCTTCTGTTGGTTTGCACTTATTTTTTCATTCTTTTTTTTTTCCTTTTTGCTTGCCAAATATTTTTTTTTTTCCCCAGCCACATCTTCTTCCGCTCAATCCTCCCCACTTGCATTATATTTTTCACAGCCATCTTAATTTTTCACTTCTTTATTCATGGAATTTATTTGAATACTTTAATTTTTGTCTTTAAGACTACATTTGCTCTTTAGGGCTCCCAGTTTTGGTTTTGTCTCCAACAAGAAGATTCACAAATGCTACGGAGATTGGGAAATATAAAGCACATTATCAATAGTCTCGCAGCAGTGAAAGAATAGATTGCCGTAGCTTGATAGAGAAAGCTTCAGGAACAGCACTCCTGCCGGTAGTATTAACTCTGTGCCTCTAATCTTTTCTGATAAGCATGCCTTACAGGGAGATAAGAGAAATCAAAGGCTGCTTTTTCAACCGTGTAGTTTTGAAGTCAGCTAGTGAAGTTCCTGTTAGATGCCATTTTAACTACCTTCTAGATAAAAAGTCTGAGCCTCAAAATCAAATGTTTCCTCCCTCTTCCCTTTGGCTCCTTGTCAAACCCTCTGACTGACTAAAAATGCCCAATCTTCGAATCGTAAAACAAATCTTTTAACCGTGGAAGGATCAATGAACAGGTTCGCGGGAGAACAGGTGTATTTTTGTGGATGTGAGCTGACTAACATAGCCAGTGACGCTTGACTTCACTTTCTGCATTAAGTGTGCTCCTGAAAATAATTAATGAACATGAACATTTATGGAGTGAATCATGTTTTGTCATACAATGACACTGTGGAAGCCGAATACAAAGGTGAAAGAAGGTTAGAGGCCAAATTTAAATACCATACCATGCAATTTTAAAAAGGCTGGCTCTGATCATTTGCAATCAATATATATTTATTTCTCTTATGGCAAAGCCCACAAACAGCAATCACAGACGATCTACATTATCTTTGGCCATTCATTAGAAGATCCACAGTAAAACAAATCATTCTGTTACTTGCTAGTTCATCCAAACTTCATTTTAGCTCCAGGAGACAAGGACAACTTGAATAACTTAAATAACACTTCCTGGAAGTTCTCTAGACTGTCCAATATGCAATAAGAATATTCCATATGATTGTCAGTGCCTAGAACACCAAAGCCATAAATAGGTAAAGCCAATCACCAAAAGGCCCTAGTTACAAAGCAAGTTCTTGTAAGACATTGTGAGACAATCACATAAATTATGTTTTGGCAAAGAACTTTGAGAAATAATATTTCTGGGAAAACATGAAGAAGATAAGCAGTATAGCAAGGAAAGGAAGGGAAAGGAGAGGCGAGGGGAGGGGGGGGAGGAGGAGAGGAAAGGAAGAAAGAGGTATGTAGAAAGGCAATCTATACGAAGTCCTACTCTAAGACATTCATGAAATTTTTCTTATGATTTCTCCTTAATTTCTCACAAAATCTCTTTTAGAAATGAAGACGGAATTGATAGCTACTGGATTAATTTACATAGAGCCCTTCCTAAGCCAGGAATTTGAACTCAAGATCCAGTGTGTTTCTAGAGTTTTTTTCTAGAGTTTTTTTCTATGCTGGTTTTTTTGTTGTTGTTTGTTTGTTTTTTGTTTTTTGTTTTTTGTTTTTGTTTTTGTTTTTTTTTTGCTGTTGCAGAACAGACTTCCAGACCTGGCTGTTAACCCTTAGCCTCTGTGAAAATGTTCACATTACATAATCTCTCTGAGGTATTTTATTGTCTATCAAGTGAAGTCAAAATTTACCAAACGTACAAAGTTGCTGTAAGGAACCAATAAATTCATGCAGGTGGTAGGGCTTTATGACTAACTGTAAAGTAGTAAACACAATTGTTTTGATTGCGCTTTTTCGTATCCTCACTATTATGAATTACTGAATTTAAATTCTGAATCTCATTATTCAATCAATGAGCACTCAGCCCACTGGCTATATCAGAAAATACTGTCAAAATTCAACATTTTAACATGTTCAGAGAACAGCCCTGCCATATTAAACAAGTGCTGTTTAGCAAATCTAAGTTCATTTATGTAATCAGAATGGAAGGACATTGAGAACAGGATGGGGAAGGTCAGATACTGCCGCCTCCCCAAGAACCACAGAACAAGGACCCAGGAAAAATATACCTGTTTAGAGGCATGTGACTGCATGGATATTAGCCAGTTCCTGGCAGCAGTGTCTGGAGGACTTTGTTGTACCTCTCTTCCTTTATTTACCTGAATCAAAGATACAGCCCACATACATGTATCACTGCAAGTCCATTCATATGCAGACATCAATAAATCTCAAGGTAGGGAGGGATCTGCACTGCAAAAGTTCCTTTCATTTTTTTTTTTTTTTTAAGCATCTGCTTCCCACTGATTATGCCTTTACAACTCCAACACTACAAAAAAAATTTCAGAATCCAGTAGTGATGACGGCTGGATGATGATTAGCAGTGAGCAGAAACAAGGAACAAAAGGTGGGTCTGCGACTGCTAGCTTAGCTGTTTTTGCCTTTGGAATTGTGTGATCTGGACATACATTGGTCAAGGCATCCTGAAAGGTCCTCTCTGCTTGTGCTCTAGAGAGGCTTCTTCCTGAACACAGATTTTTCGTTTGTTTCAAAGATTTTATTTATTTATTTATTTATTTGAGAAGGTGGGGGGGAGAGTGCGAGTTGAGGAAAAGCGGGGGATGGGGGAGGAGTGGGGGGATGGGGAAGGAGGGAGAAAGAATCTCAAGCACCCAAGACTAAGACAAGCAGACTCTGCATTTGGGGCTGAGCCCACTGGGGGCTTAATCTCATGACCCTCAGATCAAGATCTGAGCTGAGATCAAGAGTCAGGCTTAAATGACTGAGCCACCCAGGTATCCCCTGACCATGGATTCTTAACTTCTGTTTTCTTAGGCCATTTTTTTGGGTGTGGGTAAAGACTTTATTTATTTATTTGATGACAGAGATCACAAGTAGGCAGAGAGGCAGACAGAGAGAGAGGGGGAAGCAGGCTCCCTGCTGAGCAGAGAGCTGGATGCGGGGCTCGATCCCAGGACTCTGGGATCACGACCTGAGCCAAAGGCAGAGGCTTTAACTCACTGAGCCACCCAGGCACCCATTTAGGCCATTTCTATTAGAAAACTTGCCAATGTAGATTCTTTCTCTGCTTCTTTGAGAAGTCTTCTCCCAGCCTCTTCCCTTTTAGATATAATCTTCAAGAAAGATAGAGCCTCTGCCCCCCACTCTTCCAGTGAGATAGGAGCCTAACTTCAATAAATGTCAATTAGCAAGCACAGATAGCCTAATCACATTGACCAATCTCCTTGCTAAAGTCTTTTCTATTAGTGCACCCCAACATTTAAAAATCCTCCAGCCTTTTGTTTTAGTAGAATTAAATTCAGTCTCTCTCCTATTGCAATAACCTTGACCCTAATTGCAATAGTTTCAAATAAAGTCTTATTTGCTATTTTAACAAGTATTGGTGCAATTTTTCTTTATCAACGTACACATACAAACTATTTATGTGCTATAATAATGTGCAACGATGCAAAGCATTTCCGTTTGCAAAGTGATTTTGATCTAGTGTATTATTGTAGCACCATAAGACAAAATTAATATCCTTGTGCTCATGAAAATGAGTCTAATATTCATAGAAATTAATTCTTGGCTAATGTTCCAATTATTAACTGAGGGATCTAAAGCTTGAACCCAGAGCATTTATTATCAAGTCTATCTCAGTAATAGTTTTACTCTAAGAAACATCTCAGCAATCTTACATTCTGTCCAAATATGTAGATATTTAACAACATTTACTGAACAATCAAGACTTCCTGAGAGGGGAGAGGGTATTGATTTTTAAATCTCCTGAGAGCAAACTCATTTGGTCATGCAATATCATGGCTGAACAGATAGAGGACATTGCGTTCTTACCACAACAATGTTAAAATTGAGTTTAACATTCATGACTATTAATGGAATCATACTTATTTTGTTATTTCAGTATTAGTAAATGCATACAATCATATGACATAATACATACCTTTTTGTAGCCCCACAGAGACTTTAGGTTAAAAAAGCCACTAACGGGGCACCTGGGTGGCTCAGTGGGTTAAATCCTCTGCCTTCGGCTCAGGTCATGATCTCAGAGTGCTAGGATAGAGCCCCGCATTGGGCTCTCTGCTCTGCAGGGAGCCTGCTTCCCTTTCTCTCTGCCTGACTCTCTGCCTACTTGTGATCTCTCTCTCTGTCAAATAAATAAATAAAATCTTAAAAAAAAAAAAAAGAAAAAACCACTAACCTTTCATTCAACCATAAGTAGAACTAAAAGTTAATTATGTACATTTTCAATAAAGTGTTTAAACAATATATTCTTTCCTTATGCAATATCTACCTCACTGCTACTTGAATAATAGAAAGCATGAGAGTTTTTAAAAAATGTGATTTGCCTTGTTCACTTTCTCCCCGCTTTACTGAATCCTCAATATAGAATTAGTGAATGTATGATTTTTTTTTTGGCATCTCTAATCTTGTTAATAAATGAGTGTGAAGCTGTTGAAACATGGTGAGTCTTGATCGTGCTGTATGTGCAGGACCAGAACTGTTTAATTATAAGACTATCTGCCAGCTTATGAAGAGGACTAGGAGACAGACACAGGAAAAGTAGACTATCTGAGCAGCATCTTTAATGTAAAGTACTGACTGTCTCATCTCTTCTCTCTGGCTTAAATGTTGAAATTTTAGACACTAGAATAATGGAAAACATAATCAAAGTCGTCAATTTGGTAATATGGATAGAATTCATGCTGAGGAAATACCCCAGTGGACTATGTGGGCAAAATGCAAATATGTACACATATATAGATACACAAAAATTGTTAAGCTGCCTTCAGGCATTTCCTAAGAATTGAATATCCAATCAAATAACATATTCTGATTACATGAAAGTAACTGTATATGCTAAATCTAGGTTGCCTATTTTTCAAATAAAAATATTTTTCCTTATGATTTTGAAATTGCTTTGCACAGTATTTGTCACTAGAAACTACTATAAGATTTCTCCATGCCACAAGGTCAACATTCAAAGCACCCGTCATTGTACAATAAATGTGCAAAATTAATATGAAGCAATATGTTTATATATATAAAAGAGTGTTTATGGCATGTTTAAGTCATGCTTTTTGGAATCCAGTTATAATAAATGGTAATTCCAATTATTTCAAAGACTATTGTTGAAGTTTTTTTTTTTTTTTAAATTAAGACAAATTAGGGGTACCTGGCTGGCTCAGTTGGTAGAGTTTGTGACTCTTGATCTTGGGGTGATGACTGTGAGCCCCACGTTGGTTATAGAGATTACTTAAAAAATGAAAAATTAAGATAAATTACATGTAAACCTCAGAAATCACAGCTTGGAGTATTTTCAGAAGTCCTGGGAGACAGGGTGATTTGGCAAGGAGGCTGCTATTTCAAACAGATAATAGCTTCTTGAGAGCTGAACTCCTGTCTTATTTATATCTTTATTCCCCCAAACAGCTTAGCATGAGGCCTCATACAAAGTAAATGGCCAGTAAGCATTAGGTTGGCAGTGTAAGACTTTTAAAGATGGGAATTTTTCGTCTAACTATGAGTTATGGAAGTTTTAAGTAAGTCTGGTATTAGCAGGCATTTGGTTTTTAAAGAATAAAAGCCCACTTTTGACTCCATATAAAAATTACCATCCACTTTATTGAATCTCTTCCAACACCTCCACCAGACTCCTTCTACTATAACAAAATCCCCACAGCAGCAGGACCTCTGTGGTATGTCAAACACTGAGTAGATTTAGGACTTCCCTACAGTAATTACAAAAGCTACTTAGTGCTTCGCTTCAATCCCTCAAGCCACAAGGGCAAAGCTGAACTCCTGAGTGACATTATCAGATACTAACACAAGGAAAACTAATTATAATCTGTTATCTTCCAAGCTAGTCTTTGTGACCAAAGCAGGTGCCCCTTCTGCACACCTTTGGTAAGAACTTCTTGTTATTCACAGCATCTCATTTAAAGTCTTCAGAAGCCAAGAAACAGGATCATCGGATACCTTTCTTTTTTTTTTTTTTTAAAGATTTTATTTTATTTATTTGACAGAGAGAGATCACAAGTAGATGGAGAGGCAGGCAGAGAGAGAGGGGGGGGGGGGGAAGCAGGCTTCCCGCTGAGCAGAGAGCCCGATGTGGGACTCGATCCCAGGGCCCTGAGATCATGACCCGAGCCGAAGGCAGCGGCTTAACCCACTGAGCCACCCAGGCGCCCCCATCGGATACCTTTCTAATATGAGGATTTCTAGGGGCTCAAGAGGACAAATTCTACAGTAAATTCCTGCACAATAGGGAGAAATGTGATTTTATTTCTCCAGCTAACTACAATTGGTACACAGAACCAGATGATATAAAGCCGATCATTATTCACAAGACCTTTAGGGAAAATCTCATTTTCTCCGACACTTCATAAAAACAAATGTTCCTGGAGTGAGTGATTCCATAAGAATCATCCTGAGTGGACATCTTGGCATTTCTTTTCTGCTAGAGCCTTAGAGCACAAAAGCTTTTAAAAGCAGGGGATGGGAAAGGAATCAGCTTCCAGGCTGAGGACAGGAGGTTAGGAAAAAGTAGATCATTTTTATTTATAAATTTCTCTCCTTCATGATCATAATATTAAAATTTTTGAAAAAAAATTTTAACTAAGTAGAGTTACCTCACTTTATTATTGTTGTTGTTATTACTTTATTTATTTATCTATTTATTTTTGAGAGAGAGAGTACACACATGTGCAGGGAAAGGGAGAGAAAGAATCTTTTTCTTTTTTGAAGATTTTTTATTTATTCATTTGAGACAGATAGAGAGAGAGAGAGAGCATGAGTAGGTGGAGAGGCAGAGGCAGAGGGAGATGCAGACTCCCCACTGAGCTGGCAGCTAGACGTGGGGCTCAGTCCCAGGACCTGGAGATCATGACCTGAGCTAAAGGCAGGCACTCAACCATCTGAGCCACCCAGGTACCCCAGGACAGAGAGAATCTCAAGCAGAGCCGAAAGCCCAAATGAGATGCTGAGCTGACTGAGCCACCCAGGCGCCAGTTACCCTTATTTTAATTAGCAAGTGAACTGACAGATGCTGATGTTCTCTGTCTTCAGTTTAAGGTACTCTTTTGATGATCAGTGGGAGAAGCCTTAGTTCGATGGTGTCCCAAAAAAATACTGACACTCGGGCACACCAGCTGTGCTAAACAACCTTTTCTTTTGCTGTGACGATTTATCATCCCTGCCATCATCTCCTGCATTTGAAAAGGATGCGTATTTTATTTCAAAAGATAAAATAGAGGGAAAAGATCTATAGATATACATAAATTTTCAAATGATCACCACTTTTGGACAATAAAAAGAACCTATTGCCTATAAAATGTCAAGCTTATTAATATTTTCACATTTGAATCATGATAAGAAAGTTAATAAAGTAGGAGAAATGTTACCATGTTAAATCTGTTTTCACATTTGGCTTAGAAGAAAGAAGAAAGTTGGAAAATACAATAAAACATGAAAGAGCACTAAGTAAACAGCAGAAGATCATGGTAAAACATTGGTAATACCATCTCATATTTATTGACATACCAATTTAGAGTGTGAGCGACATACATCTGGATGACATCGTCAGGACAGATAATAGAAAGCCCTCTTCTTACTTATGGTGGAATTCAAAGGCCTAAAGATGGAGAGAGAGATTCTTCCCAATCAGAAATCATCTACACATAGTAATCTGAGTAACTTATCATGTATTAATAATTGGTTATTATTTTCTCTTCTTTAGCTTAGTATAATTTAAGATTAAATGCACTAAAAGCAAAGCACTCTACCTAGCATTCTGGGAGATTGAAAGTGAACCTCACTTGGTCCCTCCAGACATGATTTAAAGGGGTTGACATTGCAATAATTCATGTCAAGATGGTAAGAGCTACACGTGCATGGATTTTAATGAATCGGGTATAGAAGAAGACTCACAGAGAAGGCAGGGAAATGTCATATACAGTTTACAGAGAGAAAGGTAACAATTAAGAGGAAAGGGATCACAAATAGCCTCATATGCCTTAAAACCTCTCGTTTTGTTTTTAAAGAACCACCACCAAAAGGGGATGAGCTCTGTCAGTCCCTTCTTCCATCGTCTGCTTCCTACCATCCTCCAAATACTATCCCCAAACACTTTGGAGGCAGGGAGTAGATGGAGAGGCAGCTAATCAGAGTCTGAGAAAATGATGATCTCCTCTGGATCACATTGTGTGGCCACCATCATCTTATAAGTACCAGGCTGGCAGGGTTGTGATTGGTGGATTTGGGACCGTCAGGCTGGAAATGGGATACAGAGGGAGCTGGTCACCAGGCCATGGCAGGAGAGACCCTGTATTTCTTGAAGATGACATTGTATATATGTGAAGATGACTATCTGACTTGGAATAAAAATAGATATAAGAGAAAGTAACTAGGGACGCCTGGGTGGCTCAGTTGGTTAAGCAGCTGCCTTCGGCTCAGGTCATGATCCCAGCATCCTGGGATCAGAGTCCCACATCGGGCTCCTTGCTCAGCAGGGAGCCTGCTTCTTCCTCTGCCTCTGCCTGCCATTCTGTCTGCCTGTGCTCGCTCTCTCCCCCTCTCTCTCTCTGATAAATAAATAAATCTTAAAAAAAAAAAAAAAGAGAGAGAGAGAAAGTAACTACATGGGATTTTGGTTTTCAGCATAAACAATATCCAGCTTTCAGAGGCAGTAGAGAATGATGGTGCAGTACACAAGCCTTGGAGAAAGATTAGAAAAACTTGGTTCTGCCTCTCCTAAGGTGTATGAGTCTGGGCAAATTATTTTGCCACCCTAAATTTGCTTTATCATCTGCAAAATCCTTAGAGGATAGTTGTTAAAATTTAATTTATTTAAATCACTTAGTTTCCAGCACATGTGAGTTGTTATTTCAAAAGGATCAAGATGATAGCATTAAAATATCTCCCAGAAAACAATGGTTAAAAATGGAATCCAGGCATTCAAGGTTCGGTAATACACACACTTCTGGCTTTATCATGACTCTGACAGATTTTCTCCTTGGTGAACTCAATTGATTAATTTCCATGTAACCTCAATTGAGATACCCAGAAGGAAGAGTAGGAGGCAAGCCTTAAAAACACAGGGTTTTATGACTTGCATCTGCTGCTGTCAGGAATTGCCCACAATCCTTTATAAGCCCAGGGATTCGTGTGATTACAGTCTTACATCCCCAACGTAATTACTGATTTCTCTGCTTTCACCTACTCTGCAGTGTTCTTAAGATCCAATGAGGTTGAAAAAACAAGACTTTTATTGCTGTAAGTGACCTGAATTGCATGATTTTTATCTTCCTCTTTAGAAATAGTGGTAATAAAACATGGGCACATCCTACCTCTCTTCTTGGGACTATGGAGACGAATAAAATAACTGGAAGCAAGTAGCACATTTGTTTTCAGCTTTGGTGTTCATTCTTCTGCAAAAGCCGTAGTTATTTTTGACAGTGCCCCGCTCACTTCCACAGCTCCCATCGGGAGCAGTGCCAAGACCAACCAGACTTCAAGCTACGTTCCTGTGGTCCTCTCATCCCTGCTCCTGCCAGCTTTCTCAGGACAGTTCCTTTTTTTCTGGAATGTCCTATCATAATCTTTGGATGTCTAAACTCAAATTAGGGCAGACCCTGAATGATTTAAAATTTGGTAATTATGAAAAAGAGTCGACTCGTTTGCTAAGGCTGCCACAGTAAAGTCCCAAATCTGAGTGGCTTAAAACCACAGGAGCTTATCCTGTCCCCAACCCTCTCCAGTTCTGGGAACTGGATGTCTATAATCAAGGTGTCAGCAGGGCCATTCTCCCTCTGAGGCTCCGGGTAGAATCCTTTCTTGCTTCTTCCTTGCTTCTAGGGGTGGCTGTAGATTCTTGGCATTTCTTGGTTTGCAGCTGTATCACTCCAGTCTCTCTGCCTGTTATCACCTGGTAATCCCCTGTGTGTCCTTCACATGGCGTGTTCCTCTTCTTATAAAAATATCCAGCATTCTGGATGAGGCCCTACCCTAATGACCTCATCTTCACCTGATTACACCCGCAAAGACCTAATTTTCAAATGAGGACACATATACACAGACTAGGACTAGGACTACAATACTTCTTTTGGGAGAGAAGAATTTAATCTTTATAAGGAATTTTATAAAGTGTAATATTAACACAAGCATTAGATGTTATTTTTCACATGTATATTTCCAAAACTGCTTGAAAATAATGCTTTAAACATAGAGTATTACAATACACACTGATTAGAATTTAATTGGCTTTTATACCCACATTGATATAAGTTATATTATATTTCCATTATATAATAAAATAAAGCTCTAACTTACAGAAGATATCTGAGCCTAGTGGCAATTATAATTATCTAGAGGGATGAAAAAGATTTTCCTGGAAATCATGCTTAATTTCCTGTTAAATTGAGTGCAAAGTGTTGGAGTCAGGAAATTCTAGATTGTTTTACTTTCTGTATTTTTTCTTTAGTTTCTTAAATCACTGTTTCATCTTTAGAGGCTCAGTTGATTTTTTTCACCGTGTCACAGCTTTGGAAACAAGTGTTTGCTAGTTATTTATAAAAGTCTCCTGGGTGCCTGGGTGGCTCAGTTAACTGGTTAAGCAACTGCCTTCGACTTAGGTCGTGATCCTGGAGTCCTGGGATCAAGTCCCGCATGGGGAGTCTCCACAAGGAGTCTGCTTCTCCTTCTGACCTTCTTGCATCTCATGCTCTCGCTCTCTCAAATAAATAAATAAAATCTTTAAAAGTCTCCTAAGTACCCAACTGAGAGACCAATTACATTGATTTGGAAATCAGCCTGACCAACTCTCTACATGCCTGATTTTGGAGAACTATCTTCATGGAAGATTTTCTTGCCCTTTCTGACCCTCTTTTCCCTCCATTTATTAAAGGGGAGATTTAAAAATACAGCATGTAAAAATTTCTTTCCAAAGCAAAGTGATTTTTGCTTTTTATGATGCAGCCATGCCCTCACAGAGCATTCCATATGTAATCTTAACAAACACACAGTAAGAACACCTATATTCACCACTAACTCCATATAATCTTATATCTTAAATTAGGTGAAAACAGGTATAATTATGTAGGAATTAAACCCCACACTTATTTTGTATACCTATAATATATACAAACATAAAGGCTTATTTTTCAGGATTATGTAATGATAATGATATTTGTGATTATCATGCCATTTAAATAGGAACTTAATCTAAATTAAATTTTGGGTCTAGAATCTGGGAATTCTGATTCTCAGGCTGAGATTTCTTGACAAAATGCCATACTGAGGCTTATTTTCAACTATAGTGCAAAGGACATAGTCATTATTACTCAGCTATTTAAAAAATGTATTTGTGTTTTCAGATGCTCCTTCTCAGCTAGCTGGAGTAGTTCTCTAACTGATGCAGCCACTTACCAAACCTGCTGCAGTAGCCAGTGTTCATCACATTTAGCATACACAAAATTTATGCCTCAACAATGCCTAAAACTTTTTCAAACTAAAGCTCTGAGTTTTGTAAATTTTACTTAATAAATCAATTAAGCTATATTCATTATAATCCCTGGAGGGTTATCTGGCAAGACGATGCTCTTACAACTAAATTGTCTAATTGAAATATGTTCAATCTGTTTGGAATTGCCAGGGAAGCATTTTACTGTTGAAGACCAGCAAAACTTGGATGGGATTTGGATTCATCTAACAACTTGGGAGACAGATGGTGTTAAAAAGATACAGATGTAGCAGCTTCCATTGATTCTTAATATGCCCCTTTTTCGTTGTCTTAAGCATTTTCATCAGCAAATGAAATACTTGTTTTGCTAAAGTCAATGATTTGCATATTAAAATGGGAGAAAAAAACAAAATTCAATAACTAAAAAGTTGGGCCATTCTTGCCAGAGGAAGGAAATTTTCCTGAAAAAAAAAATCCTTTATTTTAGAAAGCATGATTATAACATTACTCATTAATTCATTTTCATATTTATTTATCCAATAAATAATTTTGAGCACCCATCATGGTAGGAACCATGGTAGCCATTTAGATATGGGTATAAATATAATTAAGCTACAATTCCTGCTCTTAAAGAACATTTTAAGTAGAATATGGGTAATGAATGAGAAAGCTCCAAACAAGTTAAAAAGTGGAAAATGCCATAAAAGATAGAGTGCTGTCAAAATCCAGAGCTGGGAGAGGCTGTTTTTGGCCAAATTTATGGGAACAATAATGTTTATAAAATAGAATTTGAATACTAGGCTGGTTTCAATAAATGGAGATGAAAAGGTAGAAAGACATAGCAGTCCTGGGAAACTTAAAGAGACTAGACCCAACTCAAAGCAAGCAGAAGAAAAAGCAACTCAGTAGAGCCCAGATAACACTGGGAAAACTTTTAGGTTTGAACAATTAAAAGATCTGAACTTTACTAACTAATATAAGAAACCCTTAAAATTTTTTTGTGTGGAAGAAGTTTATTAAGAGATGGTATATAGAATAGTTAGAAGGACCAAGGAGCCTAAGGCTGGGTGATTTTAGTTACTGAAATTATCTAAGACAAAAAAGTAAACATAAAGATGAAAATCATGTGGAGTCAATATAAGTTTACAGGAAAACATTATGAGGCTTGATAATTGATTAAAAGGGGACAATGTTGGAATGAGATCACATGGTGGAGAGGGTTATAAGACAGAATGTCAAAGAAAACCCAGAGTTAAAGCCAAGGGCACAGGAAATGAGCAGCTGTCCCATCGAAAATCGAAACTCAGGTGGAGGCACTTGTTTGAGAAGGACTATGCGGCATATTTTGTGTTACTTCAAACAGCATTATTCAATCAAAATATAATATGATAACATATTTCATATAGCTCAAAATAATGATCTCACCACATAAACAATACAAAAATGATTAAGTATTTTATGTTACATTTTGTACTATGTCTTTTTTTTTTTAAGATTTATGTATTTGAGAGAGAATGTGAGAGAGAAAACCTGAGATGGGGAAGGGGCAGAGGGAGAGAAACCCAAACAGACCCCATGCTGCGTGTGGCACCCAACACAGGGCTGGATCGCATCACCCCAAGATCATGACCGAAGCTGAAATCAAGAATCCAGCGCTTAAACAACTGAGCTACTCAGAAGCCCCTGTACTATGTATTTAAAATCAAAACATATCTTACACTTACTGCACATTTCAATTCATATTAGGAACATTTCAAATGCATGACAGCTACGTATGGTTAGTGGCCACCATTTTGGACAGAGTAGTTTTAGAAACTTCATGTGAAAATATTGAAGAAGTTGGGTTGCCAGTGTGGCTCAGTCAGTTGAGCAATGGACTCTTGATCTCAGGGTGATGAGTTTAAGCCCCACCTGGGATCCATGTGGAGCCCATTTAAAAAAAAAATATCTAAGAAGTTGAATGGAAAGTTATTAACTTCAGATGGAGTAACTCATGTCTATGGTGGTAATTGATAAGAGTGAATAAGATCATTAATAGAATGAAGAGAAATATAAGAAGATCATAGATATTTTCTTGGTAATATCTATAGTTCTGTGTTCAGGAGACATAAGAGCAATAAGTGGAGAAGAAAAAATATTAAATAGGTAGAGGAAGAAACAACACAAGGAGGGATCATGGAAACCAAAGGAAATGGAATATTTAAGAATTTAGATGTACAGAACAGTCAACTAACAAACATTACAAGGAATTAAAAGAATGAAGATTGAAAAACAAACACTTGATAATTTAAATGGATATTAGTGTGCTTGACAGGAACAAGTTTAGTGATAAGTTCCAATCACCTGACAGGAGTGTTTTGGAGAATACAGACAGACTGAAACAATCATGTACCTGATTTTCAAAATCCATTGTACAAATTGATGGGAACAATTGAGGACACAAAACAAGATGGTCTGCATGTGAGCTGAGGTCCTGGAGACAGGAAGTTCAATATCCTTCCAAGTTGTTTTGTTGTGAAAATAAAGAGATGTTGTAATATTTTGAACACCTATAAGGGATGAGGTTTTGTTGTACATTTGTTCATTTAAGTCTGTCAGGGACAGGCACATTTCAATAGGCTAAAGAGTCAGGAAAGAGTATAGATACCAGGAAAATAAAAGAATAATTCAGGGAGGAAAAATCCTAAAGTAGAGACATATTTCTTTTCTAGAGTTAGAAAAAGTAAAAACTTACTAGATGTATAAAAATATGTATAAAACATAATGAAAAGAAGAGGTAACTAGAATAAGGTCATTTGCCTTAGGCTTTAATTAACATAGGAGAGAGAGTCATTTGTACAAAAATATAGGGATAGAAATAAGACTTTCATGAAAGCAGGAAATATTTTCTACATACTAGAGAGTCACCTGGAGAAAAAAAACATTGGGAAAGTAGCCATAGTATCATAGCATGTGTGAGCAGTGAGTGCAATTAACCAATCCAATTGCTTAGGAATTTGTTCCTTTGCTTTCAATTATGGACTAGGACATATCTGCATTTGGTAATTAGCATGGCCAAAATTCATCAGGACAAGGGATTGCTGATTCATTTATTAATCTGTTTTTTTTTTTTAATTCCACACAAATATTCTATGAACCTGTTATGCCCAAGGCACAATTCTGGATACTTGTAGTACAGAAGTAAACACCATATATTTCCTGTCCTTATGGATCTTATAATCTGATGAGACAGAAATTAAATATGTAGGCTAATACAATATGTTACGGTGTTGTAATACAGCATATACCCAGGGTTGCTGGACTGCATAGGACAGTTCTCTAACACTTAGATTAGGAACAACTAAACAGTGATTAACAAAGAGTTAAGATGTGTCTGGGAAAAGCTCCGGAGGTGGGTGAGCCATCAATACATGAGTGGTGCTCAAGTATTTATTGAGGATGTATTTTTGGCCCAGCTTTTTATACCATATTATGGCTGAGAAAGTCTATTTAACTTGAGTTTGGAATATCAGAGTCTATGCTTTTCAAAACAAGAGAACTACAGAGTAACAAAGTCATATAGAACTTACGTGTGCCGAGCTGCATTGTATCAAAACCTACAGTAACCCACAGAAGTTCTTACTAATTTTGAGGTGGAAATATGTACCCCACTTCTCCCTCTCATATACCTACTTCCAGTTTGTCACCAAATTCCACTGGATACTCCTTCAAAATGTATCCTGAATCCAGTCACTTGTCAAGTCCATTGCTACACTGCTGTCAAAAGTCACCATCATTTCTCACTTTACCATGCAATAGACTTTTAGCTGGTGCCAGTGTTCCAAGTTGTGCCCTCCCCTTAACATGCCAAAAGTCAGGTTTGTCACTCTGCTGCTTAAAATCCCTTACTAGTGACCTATTTACTCATAATAAAGGTGAGCTCTTACGACGGCTTTCCATATTCAGCATATCCTGTTCTTACCTAGATGGGATCATCTACTAACACTTTCCCTGCCCCCTTTGACCTCACCTCAGCCATAATAGTTTTCTTGCCATTCTGTAAATTTTCCAGACACTGTTTTCTCAATGGCACCTACACTAACTGCCCTTATTTAAAACCACAAACTGCCTGCAAAACCTTCCTCTGCTCACATGGCAGATCCTACTCTCCCAGCCCTGATTGCCCGACTTAGCACCTGCTAACATACTTTTGATCTGCTTGTTATTTTTATTACTTACTCTGTGTCTCCCTTCATTAGAAAATAAGCTTCACAAAGACAGGTATGTATCACATGTGCCTCCAAAATGACTTCTCATGGCACATGCTATATATATATATATATATATATATATATATATATATATACACACATATACATATATATTTATATTCATGATAAAATACTATTTATTCTCAGGAGAACACAAATCCTTTTTTCCATGAAAATGTATACAACCCCACATTTATGGCAATGTCCTGTTGTACAGAATTATGCACTGCACTCAGGGTGCCTGCGGGGCTCAGTAGGTTAAGTGTGTGATTCTTGATTTCAGCTCAGGTCATCAGGGTGGTGAGATCAAGGTCCACATTGGGCTCCCCACTGGGTGTGGAGTCTGCTTGATAGTGTCTCTTTCCCTCTGCCCCTCCCCCAACTTACCCTTTCTCCTTCTCTCTCTCTCTCTCTGAATAAGTAAAATCTTAAAAAGAAAATTATGCACTGCACCATCCCTGAACACACAATGGTAAGTTCTCTGGCTAACATGTGGTGTAGTTCAAGGTTACAGAGAATCTCGGCAAGTTTATGGTCTTAATTTAATGAAGAGGAAAAAGTCTATCTAAAAATTACCACAATAAACTATGTTGCAGAGATTTAAGCGTGCACAACATTAGAGCTAAGAATTTGATCAGATTTTGAAAATTGTGACTTCCTCAGAGAATTAATTCACTAAGCATGTCTTCCGTGTCAGGAGCCAGACTTGAAAATAAGATGAAGTGACTAAGGGAGGGAAAAATGCCTTAAACCTCAAAGGAACTTAAATTCCAAGGGGTAGGAAGGGAGTTGTCTGAGGAAAAGATCCAATGGCAACAGCAATAGAAAGAGATGAAGCTAAAACAGAAAAATCCGTAAAAACAGCAAAATTGGAAGCTACTTATCTAGGCTAGGCATCTTGGGAAATTCACCCACATTGGTAGTCTACTTAGTGTTATTATCCATGATCGGAAGACTAGGCAGAGAAAGGTCGATCATCCTTCAAATTATATGTCTGGGTTATATACAACTGGGAAGCCTAGAATGGGTAGGTACATTATTAACCCTTTGGCCATTCAAATGCAATCTGTGACAGGTGCAGCCTCTTTTTCCTTCCTGGGTCCCTTCAGCTGTTCCTCACTGAAGCCATTCCACATCCATCCCTACCCTGCTACATAAATGCTAATTATAATAATGTTAATAATGTAACAATAACACTAGTAACAGCAATGGCCATAGAAATGTTGAGTTAGAGACATCTTTGGTTTCTTTTATCTAGAAAGGGAGTAAGTTACCAGGGTCAAACCTGCCATCTCTATTCTATTCTGTAATATCATTTTCTGGGACATTACCTTCTTGCCATCTCCATTCCAGCCTGATTGTTGTTTTTTTTTTTTTTTTTTTTTTGACCGTTCAAGTACATATTCTTTTCTTTTCACCAACATGTATATCTATTTTATCATCTATTACTTTTCATATATATATGTATGAATGTATAGACATAATGTTTTATGTTAAATTACCAATGATTTTATCTGTTTAAATCTATTTGTCTATGTCTATATAGGCATTACAAACCAATCCTGCTAAATCTTGAATTCATCTCTCTATTTTAACCACTTACCACTTCAGAAACCTAATAAAAGTCATCTAGTCTACTTCCTTCAGTTTCTAAGTGAGGAAACAAATATGAAGAATGTTAAGTAATTCACCTAAAATTGCTCAAATTATTCATGAAAAAGTCACGTTCAGAAAACAATAAAATATATTAATATGCCACTGTGGGCATACCATTGTTCTTTTTATAACAGACTTTATTCTGAACAGAGCAGAGCAAATTAGATGTAAATTTAATAGCAAGGGGAATTTTTCACTCAAATTAACTACTTAGGATTTAGAGGTTTTTCTAATTTGTTTTGTTTTTGCAAGAATGTTTTTCCCTTCTCCACAATCCTTTTCCTGCACATTGCAGGCTAACCCAAAGCTATGCTGCAATTTTGCAAAAACACCTGATTGTAGTATATCTCAGAGATATCCATTATTCCTGAGGCAAGAACAGTACATTTCAAAACAACTTAATATGCAAAGTAGTCATCTGTTTACTATAGCTTCTTCACCCTTCTCTTTGCACTTGAATGGGTTTCAAGATAAGTAATCTTGAAGAATGATAATCTTGATAAATGTTTTCCTCAATGACAAGAATTCTTCAAACACATCTTAAACGAGCAATCGATATTCATTGCTCAAAATCAGAATTATTTAACCTTTACCTGAGGAATCCAATCTCCCTTCTACCTTGCTCTGTATCATTTGTAATAAGGCTGGAATGGTATCACACTTTGTCAAAATAGATTTGAAATGGAGGTATCCTACAAAATGTATGAATAAGAAGCAGATAAGTACACATATTACAAAATGAAAATTGTCCACTGTCTCTCTGTAATACACACACAAGCTGGTGAACACACAAGGCAAAAAAGTGGTGATTGCAAGTTCCAGTACATGGTGAACCCTGTGTTGTCACTTGATCCTTAGCCCAAGACCACACAGGAGACCACCTAACTTCAGGCAAATCTCAGAAATTAATGCCTTTTCTGTAGGTCCCATGGTGGTCAAGAAAGAGAATATCATGAATCAGAACAATTTTAGTACAACGACAATAAAGAGCCTTGGAATCCACGGGCCCATCTAACTTGAGCATATCTTGCATTTTCATAACTTTATGTCTTTCTCAGACCATTTCTCCTGTCTGGAATGCTGGTTTCCCACACTCAATTATCACCTCCATTTCCAGCTTCTAATTTATATCTTTTTATAGCATTTTATATATACTCCATCATGTATGAAAATAATTTGTTGTATAGTTACCACCCTGCATTGATGGAAACTCCATGACGGGGAGGACAGTTAGGGATGTATCTCTGACCTCTGACCACCCTGAGTGGAGGGCCTGCACACACTTCCCAATTAGTGAATGAATGTGAAAGTACAATGTAGGTGTCTAGTTACTACCAGCTGAATTGAATTGATTAGGCCGTTGAAAGACTCAGCTCTCTCAAGGTCTCCCTTGTGAAATGTCACTACAGGCTTAGACAGCAGTGATGAATCATGGCTTCTGAGAGACCATGTTTAAAATAAGCCTCTGTTGCCTGGGAACAAAGCAAGTCCCACTGGCAGCTTTATGGATTATCTTATCAAATTTGCTGATATCAGCAGGAAACCCTATGAGTACCAGATAGAAAAAGACAGTAAAAAGGGAAGGAGAAAACATCATAATCATGATGGTCATTTGTATAGAATTTTACCTTTTCTGTGGGCCAGCATGGCTCAGTTAGTTAAGTGCCTGCCTTTGTGAGCTGGGGTCTGAGCTGGGGTCATGGTCTCAGGATCCTGGGATGGAGCCCCATGTTGGGTTCTCTGCTCAAGGGGGAGTCTGTCCCTGCTCCCCACTTGTGCTCTGTCTCTCTCTCTCATACATAAATAAAATCTTTTTAAAAAATGAATTTTATCATTTTCATATACTTACTTCACCTCTGAATCATTTTGTGCAAGTAACAGATACTATATTATTGGTGGTGGTCGTGTTGTTATAATTACCATTTTTATATTCTCCTGAAATGATACAAAGGACCCTGAAAACAGTACCAATATGTTTTCTTGCCTTCCTGTTTTCTTTTCTTGTGGATTTTCACTTTTTAACCTATCCCCTTAGCTCACAAATCATAATTCTGTTTTAGGTCAATTTTATATCACGATGAAGAAATAGGTACTCATAGCAAGATACTCTCTATTCATAAAGACATCCAGTCAGCTTTCCCCTGGGATTAAACATCCATGTAATTCACTAGGAGAAATTAACTTCTAAGATTATTTTAAAGTTAGTTTTGAAATTATCCTCCTTAGGTATGTATTTTAATTTAATTTAATTTAATTTAATTTTTTTTCAGTGTTCCCAAATTTGTTGTTTATGCACCATACCCAGTGCTCCGTGCAATATGTGCCCTCCTTAATACCCGCCACCAGGCTCACTCTACCCACCCCTTCCAAAATCCTCAGTTTATTTCTCAGAGTCCACCATCCTTCATTGTTTGTCTTGCCCCCCGATCTCCCCCAACTCACTTCTCTTCTCTATCTCTCAATGTCCTCCGTGCTATTCCTTGTGCTCCACAAGTAAGTGAAAATTACTTGTGATAATTGACAAAATTATCCTTGTGCTCCACAAGTAAGTGAAAATTACCATATGATAATTGACTTTCTCTGCTTGACTTATTTCACTCAGCATAGATATGTATTTAAATTATACACATATAACATGTTCATAACCCTTTAAACAGCAGGTTTGGCTATTGGCTGGAAAATTGTTTTGATGGCTAATGACTAATTTTAAGCACTTGATATATATTAATGTCTACTTTCTTTTTTTTTTTCAAAGTTTGTTAGTGAAGAAAAGTTCCTACTCTGCATAGATGAAATAAGTTTTCATGAAACTGTTTCTTCTAAGCTAAATCTGTAAAGGGAATCTTGAGTCAAGGGAGACACTTAGTTCAAAGGAAAATGCTCAGAAGAAAAACTATTATCATTCTTCACTAAAAGCTAGAATGAAATTACCCTTAAGTACTCTCTCAGTCAGGGTGCAACTCAGGAAAGAGAAACACTAGGAGTATGATGGAATAAAGGCTTTATTATAGGAGTTGGATATGACACAACTGTGGAAGACACTAAAAAGTAAGGTGGAGCATGGAGAGACTGGAGAATTTTAGAAAGAATTTTAGAAGCTTAGAAAGTTGCTAAGCCACCCTCCTGAAGCATCGGCAATGATGCACAGGTTAGGGCTTGTGCGGAGATCTGGGAAGCCAGGCATGTCCATCTTGGTGTGTGACCACAACAGGAAGCTGATGGCCAAGTCTTGGAGTGCTATTGTTGCTGCACCTTGTGGTGAGCCTCTGTTGTAGGGCCCATAGTCAGGAAGAACTGAACATAAAGCATGGGTAAATGATGACACACTGAAACCCATGGGCACCTCTTGGTCTGTCTCTCAGTGCATCTAATCACTATGACCTTCAGAGAGGACTGACTTCTGCTTTACCTCTGCCTTCTGCATCTCACACAAATTTTTATTTTGTCAACTCTAACTGGGAAGCATCAAGAGAAGGAATTCTAGAAAATGCAGTTCCAGTTTAGCCAAGTTGATTTAGGAAAAACAAATCACAGACTTTTTAGTTCAAGTTTCTTTGAAGCATTAGTGTATCAAAATCATTGGCTGACTTATCTGATTTATTATAACTGAATTATAACTGAACATATTTACTAAACAGTACATATAATTGATAATATCAGTAACCAGGGAGGAAAATTGATACTAACATCTCACATTTATATCAATATAACAAGAATCCCAAGTACATAGGACACTATGGTTATCGAAAAATAATTATTTAAATCATATGATATGTTGACTTTCTCAGTTTGCCACATTTGAACTAATTCTATCTTATAGTTCAATTTATCCATCACCAAGGATCAGCCTTCACCAGGAAGCAGATTTTTGAATTTTCACTATGAGAACTGGAAACAAATGGCCCCTAAAATAGCCAGAAATGCAAGATGAAACTTATTTATGAGCAGTAAGTGGCTATGTCAATGTGTCTGAATTAATGCTATATACTGGGATGTTTTTAATCTCTAATATATTGACTTATACAAATGAAAATACTGTTCAAACCAGGCCTCAGGCCACTCAATATAAAAACATTAAATATAAAGTTGTTTCAAGAAATATCAAGAACAGTGAACACAGGTGGGTGCTACAAAAGAGGAGCTTTGGGCAACTTGACTGACATAAAGGATGGATATTAATCATTCTTTCTTTCCCATGAAAAGGAAATCAAGAATATGGAAAAAACCCTTAACTATGTAATATTACCTACAGGAGGCTTTGGCAAGGATTCGAATGCTATATGATAGAATGATTAACTGTGGTTTACACAGTCTGATTTCCAATGTCTTTTTTTTTTTTAACTAATGCTATGGCAAAGTATGTTAATCAGTTGTAAATGAAGCAACATTTCTATATCTCTGTTACTGTTATTAAACCTATCATCATCCATTTTAAATCTCGCATGGATCCATGTTCTCCATTCTGTCATTAACATCCTTATAAAGTTTATCTCTAGCTTTTCTCTTCAGGATTTTTTCTCAATACCATCCCTTATACATCTTCTCTCAGTGAAAATAAAGTCTCCTCTCCTGCTTCTCATAAGTGGGATGTACATGCTGACCTCTGTGCATCTTGTCCTTTGTGTCAATTCTGCCTTTCTGATTCCAATGCCTCTTTTCCCTGAAACAGTCCCTAATCCTCTGAGCAAAACAAAATGTCTGTCTATTATGAATCCACATGTCAGATTACTTGTATACAGCTAGGTTACTTTTTTAAAAATAGGTTTTATATTTTCATTATCTTTAGATAAGTTCTTAACCCTTATTAGGTATTTTTTAATGGGAAATATCTTAATTTCCCCCCTTTATCTTGAAAACATGATATAAAAAATGACATCCTTTTAGAATCTGTGGTGTCAGTAGTCTGTTCTTAACTTGTTGCTATTTGATTCCTGGCTATGAACTGGGCTTCATTCGGTACATGGAAAGTGAAATTTTTGGTCAAAAGAGCTTACATCAAAATGATTATATTAGGATATCATATAACCAAACCTATAAATTGCAGTTTATGAAATCACTTATAATATACTCTCCACTAGAATGGAATCTTCCAGAATTCAGTAACTAAATCACATCAATCTTTATATGTCTATCATCTGGGATGGTGGCTATGTTGGTTCGTTCTTTGAATGATTTTGCCTAGAGCATCGAACAAAGTAAGATTAAATGAACACTTGAAAAAAATGGATTGTTAATGCTCTACTGGAAGTTGAGTTTAGATGGAGGAATAACTGGGGGAGGCGTAGGCACTGTCTTTATTAAGGGATATTCAGGACAGTTATTTGCATTGACAGCATGGTTGCCAGGTCCACTTAACAAGCTGTTTTTATTAACCGATTGGCAGGATGATATAGAGCCCTCTTGAACATCTCAAGTAACTGCTTATTTCTAAAATGACCACTTCTAATTAGCTAAAGATGATACAAGAAAGGAGACAGAATGTCTGGGGAGCACAAGAGAAGGGATGGGGAGAAGGGATAGAAAACAGAATGCAAGGAAAGGGAAGAGGCAGAAAGGAGAGGGAAAGATGACAGGAAGGGGGAAGGCAAAGAAAGGAAAAAAGAAAAATATTTTCAAAGAGGTCCATCTCAAAAAGAATATGAGTACATTAGACAAGCAAATATATTTTAAATGTATTTGTATAAGACTATACATGTTTTAAAGTTTTGCTTCTAGTTTTTGACTCTCCATTTCTGAGGGTTAGATCAGGTATATATCTCAATTCATGACATATTATCAATGACTTGTATAAGACATTTGTTTTGTTTTCTTTTGTCTTTGTTTCCATCATTATACCTTCCCTCTATAGACAACAGTTTTGATTGTCTGATATGTTTAGTGCATATCTTTTTGTTTATATTTTCTTTTAAAATGTGTTTCTTGTTTCATATATTCATAATGCATGTTATTAAACCATATGAATGGTGTCTTACATAAACATCTGATTGTGTCCCTTGTTTTTTAATTAGCAATTTAGGACCCACTGATATCACTGTGTATACATCTACTCAGTTGCTTCTAATTTCTCTGTAGTACATGCTGTTATGTATCCACTACATTTTACCTACTCCCTACCCTCCTGTCCCCGGTGAGGGACACCTACATGTAATTCTGTACCAACACAAAGAACATTGCAACAGAATTCTCATCTCTTTCTCCTTTTGAACCTGTATTAGAACTTGAGATATATATTCTAACATGATTTGACTAGGTCATAGGTATAGTCCGGGTATTGAGAAACTGCTTTCCAGAACACTCATACCATTTTACACTACCATCAGCAGTTCATATTTTGGTTGTGGGAAACTTACCACAATTTCTAGAATGCATGGATATTTGTAACTCTACGGTCCATACTATAATGATTACATCTCCTTTATACTTCAACAGATGAATGGATAAAAAATAAGTGGTCCATATATACAATGGAGTATTACTCAGCCATCAGGAAGGATGAATATCCAACTTTTGCATCAACATGGACAGAACTGGAGTTGATTATGCTAAGTGAAATAAGTCAAGAAAAGAAAGTCAGTTATCATATGGTTTTATTTATTTGTGGAACATAAGGAATAGCATGGAGGACATAAGGAGAAGGAAAGGAAAAATGAAGGGGGGAAATCAGAGGGGGAGATGAACCATGAGAGATTATGGACTGGGTGTCCATAGCACTGGGTGTTATATGCAAACAATGAATCATGGAACACTACATCAAAAACTAATGATGTACTGTATGGTGCTTAACAACATAATTTTTAAAAAGCTCTAATTTCTTTAAATGCTTAAATTGTGTGTAACTATGAGACCTTTAATAATTTACTTATTTTCTGATATTTTCAGTCTTCCATTCAATCAGCCAGTCAAGCTATTCATTTAAACATTACTAATCAAGCACCAACACTGTACTTAGCTTATGACTATATGACCTCTTGTATATCTTTCTTCACTAGAAGTGGAACCTCTATAGTAAGCGTTACGAAGATGGTAGTCAATATGTTGTGTTGGCCATGTTCTCAGAAAGCTCTTGGGGTTTCAGGGAATTTTCCCCTGAGAAAAACAAATTAATTTGAGACCTAAGGGGAATTGATTAGTCATAAAAGCAAGGTAGAGAAAAAAAAAATCATTGGGTTGAGGATAGCAAGAATGAAGTATATTTTGCATAGAGGAAAAAAAATAAGAGCAACAGCCATGGGAAAAAATTACCCCTAAACTGGGATCCACTGAGGCAAAGAAGTGCCATAGAGCAGAGAGGACTATGGTATTAGTAGAAGACTCAGAGAATCAGGATGGTGATGCTGGACCAGGTAAGACACTGCAGGACTTGAAAACCACTTTGGATTAGAGAAGAATATCTGTAGATAGTATGGGAATATTCAAGTACTCGAAAAGAGGTGGGGAGAGAACTTCAGAGATCTCTTCCAGCCCTTTCATCCTGTTTCTTTTAAATCTGTCCTTCTAATTGGATAACCACTAGCCACATGTGGCTACAGAGCACTTGTAACATGGCTAGTCTCAATCAAAATCTGCTGTAAGTATAAAATACATGCTAGATTTCAAAGACTTCATATAAAAAATTTAAAATATCTTATTAATAATTCTTACATTGATCATATGTTAGGACAGTAATATTTAAGATATATTGGGTTATATATTGTATTTACAAATTAATTTTGCCTATTTCTTTTTACCTTTTTAGTGTAACTACTAGAAAATTTAAAATTACATATGTGGCTCTCATTACTTATCTATTGGATGAATGCTGCTCTAAATAATTTTCTTTCTGGGAACCACAGAATGCTGAAGATTCATCTAAGAGTGAAGATTTTTGCTGACAAAGGGGGAAATTTCTTTGTATTGAATCTGAAACCTATAGCAGGTTGCATTCAGCCTTGAGATAATTCCAACCAGAATCCCAGGAAGAAACCATCTAACTAGATTATATGCTGTGCAGACTTCAGCAGAGCAGTTCAGAAGATTATGTGGGAGTTAAAATATATGCACATATCCCATTATATAGCAACAAGATATGTGCTCAGAGAAAACTCCCACACACTACTTAGAATACTGGCTTAAATTTTTTCACCAGTAAAGTAATGTTGAATAAAGGAGGGGGAAAAAAAAACAAAACCTAGCAGTAGTACAGTGAATGCCACATACTGTAGTTAAATGGAGAGGGTTGTTTTGCTGAAAATAAATTTTCATGAGGGTTTTTTAAAAAATGTCTGGCCAGGAATTTTTTCCTTTGATATGGCCAGCTAAAAAACCCATTACTTCTTATTGAAATTTTATGATCAACTCTGTATATTTGAAATAATTTGAAGAACATTTGTTAAATTCTGTTTTTTGCAACATAGCTGAATAAACTTTATTTATGACCTTCAAAGACCTCATGGTCCAATAGAGGAGATTGGTGCACAAAGAAATGAAATAGTGTAAAAAGTTAAAGAATCAAATTACATCTAAAATGCAAATATAACATGATTTTGTCTGCCAAGAAGCATGTAATTATACTGACTTTATTTTTTCTTAAAAATCAAATGACTACTGAAAACTGTTAGCTGCCTTAAAAAAAACTGTCTCATATGAGCTAAATATGGGAACTGACCCTTAATTTAAATAAATTAATATTTTATTTGAGGACCTGTCAAGAACAATGTAGTACAAACGTTTTTCTACTGACATTTTATATTTTATAATTATTATGTGGGTATCAAGGAAGCAATATTTTTTCCAATCCTTTTGAGTTTTCTGTAAAAAGATTTTACAGACTTTCCTAGTCAGGCTCTGACACAATTATGTATATAGAGTGTAATTGATTTGCAGAAGAGATGGACCATGAATGGCAGTCACTGCAGACTTGCCCCTCAGTGCCCCACTTACTTAAGCCATGATACAGATTTTGCTGGGGAAAAGGAAGTCTGCTGTTTTGACTCTATGCATTTCTACTGGTGGCCAGCTTTCATATTTCTTTTGAAGTACTGAACTATAACTATGGCTTGTAGGAAATTTCTAACTCTGAATCAGACTAAATGGAAAGGTTGAAATTAGCTATTTATATTTCTTAACTTTTTAAAATATTATTTCAAAATCTATTTTGAAAGGAATATAATATTGCATTTTATATTCAGGTGGCAGGTAGGTCGGATGGGAGTTTTTCACTTTTCTTCAGATCCTACAGGATGGGTAAAGTGTCAGAATATATTTTTTTTCCATTTTCCTGGGTTTTATATTTTTGCTTAGTACCTGACCTTTGAAGGGAATAAGGAAGATTCATTCAGTAAACTGACTAAATAGGATAATTAAAATATAAATAAACATCATTAAATTTTTAGAATTTTAAAAATATTAGGAGTCTAGCCTGGGTAAGATGGAGTAAGTACCAGCGATTCTGTATTTTGCACTAAATAAAGTCTGGACAGAATACACAGAGCAGCTCTTTGGGGATTCCAAAAAGTAGTAAGTAAATTGGGAAAGATGTCTGGAATTCAATTATCAATGATTTGGTAGTGACTTTACTATTTTTTTCCCAATATCTCCCAGTCAACACTCCAGTGGGCACAATGGAGTAGACAGAGAGAGCCCAAGAGAAGCCCTCTAAAACTGGCACAAGTTGCAGAGAGGGAAAACATACTATTCACAGAGAATGTGGAAACTCCCTGTAGTATTCTTTTTTTTCTCATCCTATGGCCCAGCTCCTAAGCAATCCTATGGCATAATGGGAGCCTACAGTAGCCAAAACTATAAGCAGAGGAAACTTCCTCCACCTTCAGCAGAGGAGATGTAATTCCAAGAAGGTGGGACCAACCATCATTGTTTTCTGTCTTGTTTGTCCTTCCATGATTTGGCTCATGATGGCATACTTCAGGAGAACACTGGAGAGAAGGATAAGTTCTAGTTTTCTAGATGAAAGACAAAATAGAGGACCTTCTCTCCCCCGGTCCCCAGGAACCAGAACGTATAAGAAGGTCATGGAGAGCAAAAAAACTTGGGAGAAAGTGTTGGGCTCATTCCCAAGCTTCAAACTTGTGGAGCTGATACTATTTAGCAAATGAGAACTGACTAGATACACCGCTGCCCATGTCTGAAGCTGGCCACTAGATGGCATATATACCAGATGGATCCAAGTAGCCCTGTGAACATTTTGAAAAGTTTACTATAGGCATTGGAACCACAGACACAGGAGGCCAGTTGGAACTTAGAACCTAACTGGGTATTGACTACACAAACAAAAATGTCAACACTGTCTGAGGACTTAAAGAAGACCCAGAGCTTCATAATGTAGTGTTCAAAATGTTAAGATACAACTAAAATTTCTTGACATATGAGCTACCATGAAAATCTCAATTTACATGGAAAAATACAATCAATAGATACAAATGGTGAAATAACAAAGATGTTAGAATCATCTGACTCTAACACCAAAAGAAAAATAGAAAAAGTACTAAATGAACAGAGATGTAAAGAAGAACCAAATAGGAATTGTAGACCTTTCCACACAATAACCAAGATAGAACCAAAACCCCCCTTGACCAGCTCAGTAGCAGAATAGAGGAGACAGAGGAAAGAATCAATGCACTTGAAGAAAACTCAATAAAAAATATTCAATCTGCACAATAACAACAAAAAAAAAGATTAAAAAATGAAAAAAAAAAACCTTAGAGATTTGTGGGAAAATAACAACAATGACAATAACAATAACAAAATCTAGCATTCATGTCATTGACCTCTCAGAAGAAGAGGAAAAAGGCAGTGCATAAGAAATATTTAAAGAAATAATGTCTGAAAATGTCCCAAATTTGGCAAAAGAACCAGACCATGGATCCAAGAAGTTCAATGAAGACCAAACAGTATAAACACAAACAAATTCACATTCACACATACCATAATAAACTGCTAAAAATTAAAGGGAAAGAAAAAAAAAATCCCAAAAGCATTGAGAAAAATGACACATTACCAAGAGGAGACCAGCCACAGAGACCAAAGAAGTGACACCATAGTTTTAAAGTGCTGAAAGAACTCTAACCAGTGAACATACACTTCAGGAATAAAGATGAAATAGAAACACTTTCGGACAAAGGAAAACTAAGGGAACTCATTGCCAGCAGAACTGTTCTAAAGAAACTGCTAAAGGAAGTTCCTCAGACCAGAGGGACATGCTATAGAAAGCGAACTTGAAATATTAGGAACAAAAAAGAGCAACAAAAATGTCCAACATCTGAGTAAACATAATTGATTAGTCTGTTCTTAAGCTCTTTAAAATATGTGCAAGTTGAAAGCAGAAAGTTTAACCTTGTTTAACAGGGGCTTCAATGTATGTAGACAAACACAATGTAAGCGGAGAGGCTAAAGGGACCTATATGGAGGTAAGGTTTCTACATTTCACATAAAAGTGGTAAAATATAAATTTTGGTAAACCGTACAAAGGTAAGCATGCATATTGTAATCCCTATAGAAACCACCAAATAATCCAAAAGAAGTCAGGAAAGGGGAAACAAATAAATGCAAAACAGTTGGTTAATAGAGGGAATAAACAGAAAGCAAATACAAAAATGTAAGTCAAATCCAAACACATCAATAATTAAATGTTGGGAACGCCTGGGTGATTCAGTCAGTTAAGTGTCTGCCTTCCTCTCAGGTCATGATCCCAGAGTCCTGGGATGGAGCCTCATGTCTGGCTCCCTGCTCAGTGAGGGCTCTGTTTCTCCCACTTCCTTTCCCCTCCCCCACCACTCATGCTCTCTCTCCCTCTCTCTCTCAAATAAATAAATAAATAAAATATTTTTAAAAAATCACATTAAATGCAAATAGCCAAAACACACCAATTAAAAGATACAGATGGATAAGGAATATTAGACAATCAAATTAATTCTTTCTTTACAAGTTCCCCCGTTTTACATTGAGGAAAAAGAGATTCAGAAAGGAAATCACTTACTCAATATCCTACACCAACTAGATTTAGATGAAAGCTTTTCTTACTTCATAAGTATCATCACCTACTACTGTATCGAATACTCTCTCTGTTCCAGTCCCATATGGTATTGCTGAGATGATTATGATGATGATGATGATGGTAATAAAATGAGGGTGATGAGGCTGTATCCTCTTAGGACTGAATTCAGAATTCACTGGATGGGAGTCAAGAACCTGTGCTAGGAGAATGTGTTACAAGGAGCTCCACTGGAAAAAACCAATAACCATGTATGGAGAGAATCAAAGGTGGATGAAATGGCTCCTAGTAATATAGTGGGTCTCACCCAATCTCCAGTCTCCTACTGTTGGAAAATAAAGGAGGACCAAATCTCCCCAGGCTTTTCCTGAGAATTGGCTGCCATTCAGCAGCAGAGAATGAAATCCAGTTTCTAGGTGTGTTCTTTTGTTGCACTCTCTTGCATTCAGCCAGTGCTAAGCACTGGAATTCAGGACAACCTGAAGGGATTTTTTGACTCTCCTTTCTCATCTCAGGGCAAGTCAAGTGAGGATATGAACCTTGACAAGCTGTGTTTCTGTTGGAAAAGATAAGGACAAGGACTGGAGAAATATATGGTAAAATACAGAAACAATAAACCACTGAATTGCTTAGCTTTCTAGAACAGACATGGAATATGCTTTTCTTGCTTGTGACAGTGTTAGTCTGTGTACATGTAATAGAGAAAGAGTCATGTGTTGCCTCTTATTTGGTTTCTAGAGGATAGGGCTGGGCAGAGAAGAAAATATCAGAGGTGACAATTTTATGTGTAGAGTTCAGGATGCTCTGAGTCAAAGTGTGGAAAAAATTGTTGTAACTTAACTCTGTCCTAGGAACTTATGGTCTCATCCAAGACAGGAAAGCAGGCAGACTATGGCACTAGGAGAATCTCATAGCTAAAACTGCATGGTCGGGGGAAAATGAAATTCTTTCCAAGTTAGAGAGAAGCATATTTTAGTATATTCGCCCTAAACAGAATGACACTGTGAACCATGACAGTAGAGATGAGAAATAAAGCCAGTTTTCTACAAAGGTCCAGATAATTCAGAGATGCCCTCGATGACTTCGGGGGCTACTATTTCAAGACAACAGCCACACTTATTGACCTCATTCAGATCCAAATATCTTGTGCAGAAAAGTAAGCACACATTTAATGGGGCTGGTTAGATAAATATCTCTCTGGGCTCAGACAAAAGAAATTGTCCTTCAATCAATTCCAAATATATAGACAAGTTTAGTATAAGGCCAAAGTTTTTATCTAGAAATCTCTAAATATACCAGTCTACCATCTCTAGGAAATTAGGCAAGATGCCAGAATATGGCAGCGGAAGAGCAATGGCTTCGCACCTACTACCCCTGGCTATTCAAGTTGTCTAAGGCTCATCAGAAAGGGAGTTTTCCACTCATAACTCTCATGGATACTTATGACTTAGGAGAAGTTTGAAAATCCACATTTATCCAGTCTTAAAATAGGCACTTAATAAGTAATAAATATAATTTTTAGGAGGTCATTGAATGAAGTGGTTCACAACCCCTACAGATAAGAATCACCTGATACCCACCACCAGGTGGTGGGTATTAAGGAGGGCATGTATTGCATGGAGCACTGGGTGTGGTGCATAAACAATGAATCTTGGAACACTGTAAAAATAAAACTAAAAAAAAAAAAAAAGAATCACCTGTCTTTACTCCAAACCAATTTCATCTGTTTTTCTAGGCTTGAGGCTTGAGCCTCGGTGGTTCTAACACGCAATGAAGATAAGAGCCACTGAAAAGGTCCAGTGATAGGAACTGGATGGGTCTTTTTTTTCTGTAAATAAGTGGAAAAGGCCAGAAAATTAAATCATCATATGCATTTTGATTGATGATTTAACTATTGGAGTCCTTCACCTGAGAAACACATACATACACTTGACCAGAACCCAAGTCTAGTTGTAGAGGAAACAGACGGAGGAAGCAAGAAGGGACAGTTAACCCCTTCAATTCCTGCTCTTAGGACCAAGTTCTAGATAACTATATATTCTCCACCAGCAAAATGGATAGCCCCGTGCAAGTCCGTAATTATGTTGGCTGTATGCTAACAGACCATAGTCCTTTGTTTTGTGGCAGGTCAAAAATAGCTCTAGCATTAAAGATAGAGAGTGGGTTAGTCAAGTGGGTCATCACACTTGCCCATAATTCCATGCTTAGTTTTCATGTGTGTTGAGATGTACCAACACAGGCTATCTGATATAGTGTGGGTGACCAGTAAGACAATTAAATAAAGGTATCATGGTGGGTGTTCTATTTGACCAGATATGCTGAGCCAACAGAATCTGTGCTATTATTACAGAGTTATCCGGCCAAGGAAATGAACTACTACTTAAAAAATTCAGGTAAAAAGTATAAATTCAAAGCTAAGTTAGTCAACCAAGTGCAGTGACAATCTGGAAATGCAGAGATGGGGCAAAAAGATGAAGCCAAGGGTGAAAATGGAGTTGACAGAATTAAGTCAAAGCATAGATTGGCTGATATGTAACTTCAACGTACAGTGTTCTCCTTGTGTGTACCTCTTTGTGCTCCTCTGGGTCAGGAACATGGTTTGGTCTGGAACATAGTTTCAAGATGGCAAGTTACAACGGAATAGCAGGGCTAATACATCAATATCTATATAAGAGATGTTGCACATTAATTAAAATGTACTGTTTTCTAGAGAAGTTTCTCAAATGGCTTAGAAAGATAATGTAACAGGACCGATAATATTTTAAATTCTTAAGAAATAATTATGAAAGCTCATGCTCTGAGAATGCATTTTATTTTCAAATAAAGCACATTATCTCCCCTTCAAAACAAAACAAAACAAAAGGCTGGAAGTCAATGGAAAATTAAGAGAATTTGATGGATGGAGGTAGCCCAAGGATTTGATGTCTAAAGGCATTCTCAGGACCTCAAAGTCTCAGAATTGTTACTAGCTTAAGAACTTTTGAGAGTGTGCCTCAGAACATTGCGAGCTGATTCAAATAAGAAAATTTTGAATAGGAATTTGAAGAGATCTGGGGTTAATTATTGAAACAAGGAAGCAAAATTTAAAATTGCAGAATGAAAAAATGAAATCACTGAGAAACCGAGTAATGATTCTCATAAGTCTAATTAATGTAATTATTGGGGGAATGGCTCATTAAAATAATGGAGACTAAAGAGAGAAGAGACAGTTTAAAATGTAGCAAAACTGTGTGTCTTCTATAAGGATGCATACCTCCTAAAATAAAGAACTTCCATCAGAATGGTCATCTCTGCAACCTCAACCCAGTTTAAGTGCATCGTGGTTAATCCCCACAAAGTTAGGTATAATCACACAAAGTTAGGTATAATCACACAAAGCTAAATAGATGATTCATGATTTATCATTGAGTGGGAGTTTCATAGTACATCTGGAACATTCTGAGTATGTATCTATTGGAGTACATGCTTCTCAAAGACTTAATCAGATTAGAATGATTCTTATCTACTATTGTCTATTAGCCAAACTTTATCTTAATTTGGGTCACAGAGATGAAAGGTGTTTTAATGAAAATAAACCTGAATGTTAAAAAATTTTTATGAGATTTTTAAAAAAATCTAATGCAATCTTAATATTGTTACCATAACGAGAATGAAGGAGTGTCTCTGGTCCAGTTATATTGAGAATAACATGCTGAGTTTTGCACTCCAAGTTATTAGAGTTGGTGTAGAATGGTAAGCAAAATATTTAAAATACCTGAAAATATTTCACAGGAGCAGAGGACACTTGAAGAGTACAAAAAGAGAGGACTATGATCTTCAAATATCTATGTGACTTTCCCACAGGTAAAGGGTTAAATTGACATTGATTAGGTCTAGGGAATGAAATTTGAAACAATGGGTAGAAGCTATAGAAGAACAAGTTACTTCATATAAAGAAGAACATTATAAAACCAGTACTGCTGCCAAGTATAATAGGCTGCTTTGGAAGATTAATATATTTATATCATCTAGTATTCAAACATAAGCTATAACCTATAGAAAAGACTTGAGAATGGTCCATATGGCTGTCCCAGGTGACTCTGAAGTCCCAAGTAGCCATGACTTTAAGAGTTGGAATGACTGGGGCGCCTGGGTGGCTCAGTGGGTTAAGCCGCTGCCTTCGGCTCAGGTCATGATCTCAGAGTCCTGGGATCGAGTCCCGCATCGGGCTCTCTGCTCAGCGGGGAGCCTGCTTCCCTCTCTCTCTCTCTGCCTGCCTCTCCATCTACTTGTGATTTCTCTCTGTCAAATAAATAAATAAAATCTTAAAAAAAAAAAAAAAGACTTGGAATGACTGTTGGGTGATATTTTGAGAAGCATTTTGTAAGAGCCTAATTATCGCAGGTTTTTTCTTTTTCTTTTTTATGGGTATGAGAAAGTAGACATGATATAAACCTCTGATTTAATGCCAAGCTGCATTTTCCAGTCCTCTCTGTGTTGCTCATCTAAAAGCACTGACAGAAATATTGAGTAGTCAAATGCACCATTTTTCTTTAAAATTGCAGCAGTTTGTGTCTTCTTCAGTGACCCACACAGTTCCTTTGCATATCAGGCATTTAGGGAATTGAATCTATAATGCCTTTGTTTATTCCCCCATGGTTTATGACAGTAGCTTTAATTCACTAATATTTGCAAAATTTTCTCTGACAGTTTTTAGAAAATCCAACAAGTTGTGGTAGGAAATACATGCATTAACAAAAATGTAAATGTGCTGTGTTTTGCTACTCAGCACTCACTTCCAATTCCTTTTGATAAATGGACGCAGAATTTTATTCAAATATTTAACCCTCATCTACACAGACCCGTATCCTTGAAGAAGTACATCCAGCAGACAAGTCCGAATAAAGGTTCAGGTTCCCTTGAACTAGTCAAGCCATCTCAAATTCCTGGCCATGATGGTTCATCTAAGTATGGATCAACTACCCAAACTGGCCAATGAGATTTTAGATATCCCCCCCAACCCCCCACCCCCGCCGCGGGACTGTAAGAGCGAACAGATGATATAAATCTCTAGCCTCTGTGACTCGCGACTCTGGAAGGAGTACCTGACTGGCAGAGAAGTTTTCACAGGCGGAGCAAAGGAAGCCTCGCTGGTGATGTGTGAATCTGGAGAAGTGCCACTTTGGTTTGGGGATTCTGTTCTGAGCAACCAGAAGCATCCTAACAGATATAGAGTCTCAAATCCAAATATCGCACTGACAAAATTTTGACTTTTCATTTTCATTGATATCAACTCAGTTCTCTCCCCGCCCCCCATCACCTCAGCTGAACACACTTTCCTTGTTTCATTCATAAGTATTTCCCAAGGAAGGTGTGATCTTCATGTCTCCATAACTTGTCTTCAAACTATTTACACTGCTTAAGGGGCTGTTTTTCATCTCTTTTATTTCACGGTAAATATCTACTCTTTTTTCAATCCCTGTTTTCCCTGTAAACTTCATTGCTCCATTGTAGGTTGTATGGAAAAGCATATTGTAACATTTACCTTCCGGTATCACATTATTTATTTATGTGCCTTCCTTTCTTAGATTTTTTTTTTTTGAGCCTAAAATTTAGTTTACAATCCTTAAACTCAACCACATCTCTAATTAGTACTTTATGAATCACTGAAGAAGTGAATGCACCTAGTTCTTAATCCTCAACAAGTAAGACATTCGGTTGACCACTAGGTGATTCACATTTAGCAAGTAATTTTTACTTTTGGCTATGATGTTCAATAAAAATTCTGACTTATTCACCTTCTGTGAATCTAATTTTGATCTCCTTTCATAAGACACAGCACTTTTTCACTGACACATTATAGGATAAACACATTTTTTTTTAAAAAAGGAGAGAGACTTCCCAGAGAATTTTAATGCTTAAAAAACAAAAACAAAAAAAAAAGTGCAAGTATTTTGTCTACATGCATGAGCATCTCAAGACTTTAATTGCTTGTTACTTCAGGAAGACTGTGATGTATAAACATTTTACAAATCTGATCTCGAAAAATAATGATTTGAATAGTCTGTGCTTCAATGTAAAAATGAAACATTTGTTCAGTTTCTCATACAACATGTTTATTAAACATTTCAGTGTCAATAATCTTTTTTAAAATCATAACATTTAACCTTGTAATGGAGCTAATACCAATTCTATTCATGGGAGTATATTTTGGACTTTTGAACAGCTTTAAGTAAAATGAATGCCAGTGTCTTCAGGTTGTGCTTGGAGCAAAGACAAAGAAACATCAACTCATTCTTTCCAACTAATAAAACATCTAATGATGCAATGTTTATGATGACATTATTTTAAAGCTATTGTACTGATAGATAGATTTTTGCTTCTGTTATCAAACCTAATATATCATATCTGAACATTAGTAATTTTCATGTAATTTAGATTTAAAATAATTGAATTTTTAACTTGGGCTCCAAGGAAAAATCCTGAAAATAAAGATCTGCATTAGCATCTTTTTCCTGCCCTCAATCATAACTTTTCAATCTGAGATGATTTTTCATAGAATCAATTCAGGAAGTATAGCTTTTTAAGATAACTAAAAAAAAAAAAAAAGAAAAACTCACTTCTACATTAAAAAGGGAATTCAGAATTACTGAAGTTCTGAAGGAGCATGTGCTTTGATTATTTCCACCAGTTCCTTTTTTTATTATAAAGTGGCAATTTATACTACCATTAGAAATATACATTTGTATATAAAGTTTTGCATTCAAATTTCTTTATTTTTTGATTAGCTATGACTAAAGAACACAAGTCAAATAAAAACTCTATATATCCTTAGTTCAGAGCATATGTATATATACACATATATATTTGTAGAACAATCCACTGTTTTAAATGTGATTCTGATTTAAAAAATGCTATTTACAATTTTATGACAGAGAAATAATCTCAGCCTTTTATGCTATTAAAATGAGCAGGGAATTTTGATGTCTGAGTGTGTCTCACCTTGTGCAGACGAAATTAAGTAACATCATGGAAAAACCTTCTCAGAGCAAGGCTTGTAGACTAAGCCATGAGGGTAGAATAGTAGATTTGCTATTTCTGAGTCTGTGTTTAAAAAAATTACTATTGATGTAGTCATGCTTCTTCACCAAGAAATCAGTGGTCTCCTATTAAGACCTTCAAACTTTGTAATACACAATAAGCCATCTTCATCCTTCAATTTCCCCTTAATGCTCTCATCTCTTGCTGGTGGCGCCACAGGACCACCATCCATAGACACAATACCTATCTAGAGCAGTGTCATTTTCCTAAATTGAAGAATCCTTCTAAAAAGTTATCTGTATTAAAATGAGGCCCATAAAGCATCACAATTTACATCAAATTGATGTCTTTTTATTGCGCCAATCCATAGCGGCTAAAAATGTGCTATGAAATTCATGTGTAAAATTCGAAACCCAAACTATTACTGTGATCAAGAACAGGTTGGCTGGCTGTCCTCCAGTTTCCTGAAGCACAAAAGGCTCTAAATTAGCAAATGGAACTTCAGCACCATTTTGTTTCTGTACCTCAAACTTCTAGCTTAAAAATCAAGTGAAGTGTATTGACCAGAAAACTACTTGGAGATTCTCAAAAGTTTTGTTTTCATTCTTAAGCCCATTGATTTTGAAACACGTTACAATAAGGACTCTTAGAATAAACACATCTTAACTTATACGTACATACTCAATAACAAAGCTTTACTAAAAGTTGTATTTTTCCTGAGAATATCCCAATGCATTAAAAGAAGAGCTTATTTTATTTATGGGAACATGAGAGATGGATGAATTGAGACCCAGAAATTAGAATGACGAAAATCAAAGTAAAGAATTCTTTCTCTTGGAAGAAACCTGAAACCTGAAAAACAAACTAACTGGCTCATGTTTTTGGAGGAAATAGGATAACTTTATGTTTATATTTGGTAATTGTTTGAAAACCTAAACAGTGAATACTGACTTTCTCTATTAAAGGTTTTATGTACTCAAAAAGTAAGCAGTAGTTAAGGGAATGTTCACCCTATGCTCTAAACTACAGTTTTTGTCAGGTTAATATATATATATGTAGGTTTCCAATTTATACTTCAAAATTAATTGTAAATAAGGCAAAGCTAATTTCTAAACATTTTACTGTGGTCAACATTTGCTTAAATGATATGAAAAAAATATATAGAAATTGGGTGGTGAGACTTCTGTTTCTTAATTTCTATCAGGAAAAAGTCAAATATGAGTCTCAGTGATAAATGATGGACAGCCATTGATAACTGAGGGGGAAATGGTGTTGGGAGTTTATATCTCTATCACATTTTTCATAATATTTAACTGGATTAAATATATTATCATGAAGTCATTAGTGTAATTAATAACACTTTGTGAAACAGTCAATTATATTACCGATGAGTTTGTGGGGTGTGTGTATCACCATAAGATCTTGTCATTTCATGCTATATGAGCCCGTGACCCATTTTGTAGAAGCCTCTTTCTTTTTATTTTTTCAAAGAAAACAAGGCTTTGTGCTTGGGATTGGTTTGTTCCTAAAAGTGACAGGTGTATTCAAAATCAAGTTGAATTAAGAGTGACAAGGAGAAATACAACCAGATTTGTAATTTTTTTTTTTTACAAGGGTATTCTTTTCCTAGAAGAGCAACATTCCTTTTTTTTTTTTTCTTTCCCTTTTAATGTAATGCTTTCAAAATATTTTGGTTAAACAAATATCTTTTGCAAATGTGTGTTCAAAATACTTGTCTAGATGCCTAACTTGTATTCTTTACAAACAATAAGGCAAATTCCTCCATTTCATTTTCTGCTAACCTCCTGATAACATAAATAGAATACTTGGTGAAGGACACAAACCACTATTAAAGAATAATGATTGTGTAGAGTGAGGGTAACTACATTGAATTTGAAAGAATACAGCAACCAATGGCAAGGTCATTTAAGTGAAGGCCTAGAGCTTCTGCAAAGTGTATATATTTTAGGGAGTCATATTTGGAATAATACATGCTGGACAGTAGAGCTATAGGAGAAGTAACATGCTAAGTCTTCTCATTGATAATATCCATAATTCTGCATACATTTTTTTAACATTCTGTTTTAATTTGGATGTCTCTATACCATTCCTGATTTGTAGGACTAAGTAGATCTATTTTTCCCCCCAAGACAATTGTATTACATTCATTTCTTCTCTAATGCTTTCCTAATACTTTAGTATTCCTAACTATGCATTTGCCCAGTCCTTACGCTGAGGTTTTTTTTTTTTTTTTTTTTTTTTTTTTTTTTTTTAACTATTTTAAGCTCACACAACCCTGTGTGTTGGAACCATAGCTGTTAATTCTATATCCTTTCTCTATGCCCCTTGAAAATTCAATGTATCAACTTCCCTTCTGTGTTCTAGGAGACAGTTACTGTCAACTAGACTTATTAACAAGGATATGTAGTAACAAGCAAGCCACTGGCTTCATGAGATAGTAAATTAGAAATTTCACATTCATGCCTCCCAATTTCTTGGTGAAGTTTGGAAAGTGCTAAATACACAAAATTCTGTTGGTACAAAGGCAAAAACAATTTGCTTTGACCAATATCCTAGGATTTATTTCCTTGTGTGAAACTCTTTTTCTTTCTTTCCTGCTGCAAGAGATGGTACAAAACTCTTTACCACAGCTAGACATGAACCAATACTCTCCAAGCTGTGCACAATGTGAAAAATCAGACCAAATGATAAGTGCATATAACTTATTCATCCCTGCCCAAGCATGTCAATGACACAGAATTCTCAAAAGTAACCTCAGCCTTAGAATACATTTTTTTTCTAAATAACTAAAAAAATGAGATCCTAGATTAATTATTTTGATAAAAATATGATAATCTCCTAGGTGAATCTGAAACTTTTTATAAAGGAATAAAATGAGTTAATACTATTAAATTCAACAGAAGTCTATCTTTTGCATAAAATAATTGTAAGTAACAAATTCAAAAATAAAACTTTAAACTTTTAAATGATTTCTGGTTTATACCAACCATATGGGAATTAGAAGAATCTATAATTTGTACATGTTTAATACCATGGTAAAAAAAAAAATCCTGGAAACAGAATGCAATTATGTGTCAATTATGTGTCAAAGAAAATTCAAATTCGACAGGAAGCACACATCACAGCATTATCCAAAGTTTAAGTTATTCAGGGTATTACATTGATTTGTAAGTTCAATTCTCCAAAACCCTTGTCTTTAAGATAATAACTTTATTTCAAATTTATTATAGTTATGTTTTCATTATAATTAGCCTTCTATTAATAACAGCACAATATTGTGGTGTCTTGATTTATTTTTTTCTCTTGATTTTATGTGTGCTAATATTTGTGCATGTGCATTTTCTACCACATTGCAACAAGCAAGCTTTGGTTCAATTTCTTTGTCCTACATAAAGGAAGATTTTTGAGTGCAGAATCTTAGTCACTAGGTCCTGGGTTGCCATTTTATTTTCCTCTCCTTGGGTGGATTTATTGGAAGGAAATGGGAAGAGTAGGGGGGAGAAAGGGAAGGGATGAGAGAGGGACGAAGGGAAGAGTTCTCAGCTATGTTGAATCTTGATTCACGACTTTGCCTCCATTCATGGTTGGTGTTCCAGAACTTTTCCTTGAACGCCCTTGTTTTTCTCCAATTTCATGAAGTGATGGCTCTCTGTACATACACACTGAAAAGAAAAATTACATCAATTATTATAATTCTGGACATCAATTTAGCTTCAATAAACATCTCAAATTTGATTTTACAATATCCTTCATTCCCATCACTAGCTCCTCTCCCCAGTGTAAAAATGAGTTTTAACTTGATAACGTATTTCGTGGATTAAAATGGTCCTCTTTCAGTTCTATCAGTCATAGCCTTTTAAGTCTTTCTGAAATGTGGACATAGAGTGGTTTCTGTTCTCTTACAGATAAGGCTTGAGTCTTACCTGTCTGCTAACCTATATAACAGGATTTTCATCTAGAGTTAGAGGAGACATTGTGAGTATGACATTAAAAGGGTAGAAATAGATACCTCTTTCAGTTTTTGGCCTGCAATCTAGCTTGCACAGACAAAAAAATTCTTATTGACATGCTCCTAATCTTTACTACATGGAATATGACATTGTTATATCAAACTGAAATATTTACCACCAATTTTCAGGGCACCTGACACAGGAAATGATAATAGAAGGGAGGACAGAGGAAAACAAACAAACAAAATGCCGTTTTCCTGACTGTTCAGGCTTGAATATGCAACTGTATTGATTTTAGTCCACATCTATATACAACAGTTCCTTTCTCCTCTATTGTTTTGTCTGGCTCTAAAGCTCAGTCATCTTTGAATTTTCTTTTTTTTTTTTTTCCATCTTTGAATTTTCATGGCTCTTGCTAGATTAGTATGTTTCAACTCATAGTTACTCTTAAAAGAGAAGATCTTCATTCCTTATATTGCTGCAAAATAAACAAATGTGTAAAAATATCTGAAATATTTCACTTAATCAGGAATTATTTGTATCATTGACTTGGGAAAAAAAAATAGTTAAGTACCTCCAACTATGGAACTATCACTGCAGCTATAGTAATCTGCTACTTCTCATCAAACAGCTTCTGCACTTGGGCTTTGTCCTGGTGCAGGAGACCTGAACATGCCTATGACCAAAGAGATGTCATGTGGTGGCGAAGAGCACCAGCCTGGGAGCCACACTACCTGGGTCGACATCCTCACTCAGCCACTCACTAACTGATAACTTGGGCACACTCTCATAGCTAAAAAAATGAATTTTTATGAAGATTAAATGCCTGGCATATAGTAAGCATCCAAAGATGTTTAAGAAAATGAAGGAGGCGATCACTTCATGAGAATCTTGAATAACAGATTGCAAAGAACAAAGTGATAAGTTCTTTTTGTTTTGTTTTGTTTTTCTGGTTTTTTGTTTGTTTGTTTGTTTTTGGTTAAAGGTATTCTAAATTCAAAGCTAGCTTAAGAAAATTAAGATACAAGAAGTATTCTCTTTAGACTAGTTTAGTGATGAAGAGATTCTCCCCCCAACATCTCAGTGGTTGAGCTTTTTAAATGTTAGTGCTTTAGAATCATTCAAGATATTGTTAAAATGCAGATTCTGATGTGGAAGGTTTTTGTGGAGCTGAGAGTCTACATTTTTAAAAAGCTCCCAGGTGATGCTGATGTTGGCAGATGGAACCCCTCTTTGAGTGGTGCCAAATATACATACAAACTAAGTTTGCCAAGTATATTGTCCACAATTATTACACATATTTATTTATTTTTATTTTATTTCATTTTTTACATGTATGTTTTAAATGAGATGTTAAGGTATTTCAGTTATTGCACTAAAGGCCTCCTCCAATATCCCAGAAGACCTTTGGTCTCAATAGCAAAACTTTAGAGAGGAAATGAATTCAGAAAGAATTGATGCTGTAGTTTTCAGATGATGCCAGTAGATAATTTAAGTTTCTGCTTTCTTTTACGAAGGACAGAAGATGCTTATGGACGATCGTAAGGAAATCTTGAAATTTCTCAAGTCTAATGTCTCTTCCCTATATTTCTATTATGGGCAAAGTGTCAAAAATCTCCAAAATTAAACCATACATTTACATGTATAAAATATAGCTATTTATTTACAACTGGTAAGTGCATAAGGGAACTCAGAAGTAATTAAGTGATTCTATTAGGAAACTATTCACGTGATACCATAAAACAGTTTTTCCTACTCTGACACCTAGTCAACTGTGAAAACCAATACATCCCCAGGCCTGACTACAAACTGCTAGCAAATTATGTGTGTATATACGGTGCCTGGGTGGCTTAGTTCGTTAAGCATCTGACTCTTGATTTCAGCTCAGGTCACAATCTCAGGGTCTTGGGATCAACACCCAAATTGGGCTCCCAACTGAGAGCTAAGAGTCTGCTTCAGATTCTCTCTCCCTTCTCCCTCTTCCCCCCACCAGCTCATGTGTGCACTCTAAGTAAATAAATAAATAAACACAATAAAATAAATACATAAATAATAAATAAATAAACATAAATAAATGAATGACACAAGTATGGATATGCTTTGAAGATATTAGGCTTAGTGAAATAAGCTAGACAGAAAAAGACAAATATTTTATGACTCATTTATGCGGGATACCTAAAGTAGTCAAATTCATAGACACAGAAAGGGGAACAGTGGTTGCTCGGGGCTGGGGAAGGGAGAGTATTACCGTGTGTGCAAGTTACAATGTGAATGTACTTAATGGCACTGAAATGCATATTTACAATGGTTAAGATGTTAAACTTCATGTTGTGTGTCTTTAACACAGCATTATTAATAATGACACTTAAAACACACACACACACACACACACACAAATACCAAGTGTAAGCTATAAACAAAGAAATGATTCTTAAAGCCTGAAATGTCTTATTTGGATGGGAAGAGCCAACAATTCCCTAATAGTCAAAAATTAGTCTTAGTACTAAAGTAAGATGGAGAGAACCGAGATATAACTGAGGGCATGGAGAGTTGGTACAGGATAGGAAAATTTGATGAGAATAGCCTAGGAATGCACTGTCCAATACAATCCCCATTTTGCCTCTGTGATCACATAGAGCATTTAAAATGTGCGTAGTCCTATTTCAGATGTGCTGTTAAGTACAGAACACTAAATTTAAAGACCACACATAAAGAACAAATATCTCACTAGTAATGTATTAACTGGTTACAATTAAATAGATAATATTTTGGATATTTTGGGCTGAGTAGATTATTAAACTTATGTCACATGTTTTCATTTTTATTTTTTAAATGTGAATACCAGAATACTTTAAATTACATATGTACCTCATATGATATTTCTACTAGACAGTTGCGCCTTAGAAGAGTTTGTTGTTGTCTGGAAGAGAAATGTCCTGACCGGAGCTAAACTATAAATAACTGAATGAGAGGAGCACAGTGGAGAAAATCTTCCGACCCAAGGGGTCCTGACGCTCATAGGTAGACAAGGGAGATGAAGAGCATCTTGGATGCCTTTAGTAGGATGGAACCAGTTCACAAAATATTTATTGGCCCTTTTGACTTGGCTTAACCAATGTTGTATCACTTTCATCCTAAAATAGACTTTCCCTGTTCTTTTCTCTCCTCCAATTTCAATTACTCTTTTGCAAACTTATCCAAAGCTGAATTGGTACAAGCATTGATTTGGTCATTGAGTCCATAAACAGGTGCACATTTAACTTGTGCCAGGCACTCTGCTAGATTTCATAGCAACTGAGAGAGAGGACCACTTGACTCCTGCCCTCACGGAGCTCAAGGCTAAGAAGGAGAACACAGACATGCCCACAATCACAGGGTGTTCAGAGCCAGAGTTGAGAGGTGAATGGAAATGAGTACTGAACAATAGCTCTTTGATACTGCTTTAGCCTTGAAGGAGGCAGAGGATTTAGAGGGATGGATAGACTACCGAAAGAGTGAAGAAATGAAATGCATGTTATATAAGAAAAACAGGAACTGGTTGAAGAATGGGCTAAAATAGAGAAGTAGGGAGGAATAAGCCTGGCAGGGCTAACTAATTTCAGACCCTGAGTTCCAAGATGGAAGTTTTAAACCATGATCCTGATGTCTATCAGCCTCAATTTGATAAAGAATGAAGAGTTAAAAAATATGTCCATCAAGTACATAAGAGTATAGGGAAAATCTATTTATTCAATCTCGTTATCTAGAAAAACGTCTAACTATGTTTGCATGACATGAATACAGCCAGTCAGATTAGTCAGGAAGAATCAGTCAAACTGAATCTTACTGCATAGATCCTATAACAAATGGTTGGCAGCATCTGAAACTTTCATGAGTTCTGATAGCTTGCAAACACAACTGTAATTTCTTCGACACAGGCACCATTATGTGTGAGATCTGCTGCTTTTCTAATATACATAATATCTGATATATTCCAAGTACAATAATGTTGACTACAACTGAAAAGTGGGGTTCACTTGGTCAAGCTAACTAACATGTTGGGAAGAGTTATCCTTTCGTTTTGTGGGGAGCTTAATGTAGCACTGCAGAAGACTAAACAAACAACAAATGATAAATCAAGAATTACTAATCCCATATATGAGCAATGCATATATTTTATAGTAAAAATTAATCACAATTTTATACAGGTACTAGTACTAGACTTTGGAGTTTTGGTATTAATTTCCAATCATATAAGCAACTGTGGGAAACCTTTAAAAAGCATGTCTAGGAGACTGCGTAGGTTCTGAACACCGAACAGTTATGTAAATTCTACAGCTCCCAAATCGTGCTTCTCCAATCAGCCCTGTATTATGCAAGATTATGGTTTTCTCCTCCTGCTAATCAGGTCCTTATTAATAACTGCAATGACCTCTGATCTCTTAATTTGCATTATTTCAAAGTACAATGATTTTTAAGGTGGGGGAGATTTTCCACCACTTTCTATTACAATAAACTATTATTTTATTAGGAATAGATTTATTTTTCTCTAGAAGGCTCTACATTAAACACACACACACACACACACACACACACACACACACACACACAAAAACCCTCTTTGTTCCTGAATATCTTCTTCCTGTGTCCTCTTATTATGCATTTGGCCCATTTCAGCTATGACAGCAGTTTGATATTCTAGTTCTTTTGATGGAGAGCAGTTTCCAGAGTGGCAATAAAGTCAAACAAACAACAAAAAATCTAACTTCCCGTATTTCTTGTTCTCCCAGCTCCCCAATCGCCTTTCTCAGCAATTCCGAATCAGTGCCACTGCCCATTTAACAACTGGAAACAAGTTTTCTGATTTAGGCAACTTGTAATGTTACAATCTCATGTATATATCATGTGATAAGACAATCACATTTCTCATGTGAGACCCTGGGAACTACTCTTGTGATTTAGATTTCATTTTCAGTGGACATGATTTATTGGCTACCACTTGGCATGGAACTGATTTCCTATTGTGTTTCTTTGATTTCACTTTACACTATTTTCCCAACAAACTTTCAGTATCTAAGTATCAAGAATGTTCAGAGTCCTGGTGATATAATGCCTGATTAGCAACATTGTTACTCTTTCATCTGACACTTCTGGGTGGTTCTTGATCACATTCCTTGTCTTCTTTGCGCTTTAAAGCACGAAAAAAAAAACCAAACTTGCTCTTTTTTTAATCCCACAGGATGTTTTTGAGATAAATATCATTATTCCTCTAACATGTGTGGTATCATAATAGTTTTGGGTAAGTGGTACAAGAAAACAATGTTCTGAAAAGGGAAGCATTTCTGTTTGGTTCTTTAGTACTCTTTCTTCAAAGCAGTTTACTATCTTCCCTGTATTTTGACATTTGTTTCAATTTATTTCTCTTCTTCTCCTTCTCACCACCCTATCCCCTTATCTTCTTCTTCTGGATGTTTCTTTTTATTCATGTTTTGACTTTTCTTGATCCATAGTACATTGGAACAGGATTACATGCAGCTTTCAGAGTAAAAATGAGATAAAGAGAGTTGATGAAAGAATATTCTTCCTCATGTGCAGACACAAGGACACATGAAAGTTTCCAATAACATAGCCAACATTGTGTTTTACTTTGAGACCTAGCAAGAAATCCCCAGTTCAACTTCTTTTTTTTTTTTAAGATTTATTTATTTATTTATTTGACGGATAGAGATCACAAGTAGGCAGAAGTAGGCAGAGAGTCAGACAGAGAGAGAGGAGGAAGCAGGCTCCCTGCTGAGCACAGAGCCCAATGTGGGACTCGATCCCAGGACCCTGGGATCATGACCTGGGCTGAAGGCAGAGGCTTAACCCACTGAGCCACCCAGGAACCCCCCAGTTCAACTTTAATGTCAGCAGAACACACCTGTATGACAGACACTAGTCACATTGTGACTTGGCATAGCAAAGGCTGTCATTTTCACGGCCACCTGAGATGCATTGGCTCTATTTCCATAGAAAGCCCTGCGGTTCTGACATCACAAATAAAATGCTACCTTGGTCATAACAAGTCCACGAGTCCCCAACTTTAGAATAATATATTGTACTGGATTTATTTATTTTTGACTTTATTTTTAAATACAAGATGGTGTTGTTAGAAAAGAGAGAGATCTCATATATGTATCACCTAGCATCAAAATCTTGTCAAAAAGAAAACATATCTTTTCTTTGTACAATTAGGTCTAGGTCTTCCTAGGACAGGCTTTTCCAGCTATTATCTGTCTATTCTATTCTTTTTGCTGGTACCTTTGGTGCCTATGCAGTTACCAGATGATGCCAATATTTTCTACTACTATATTAGCTCAGAATCCTTGTTTACAACTTTGAGCATTCAATAATCACATTTATTTTCATTACAAACTTCTCTTGGAAAACAAACCAAAATAATGTCTTTCTTAAAAGTATGGGGGGAAAAAGTGAAATCTCAAAATGCATTATTATTTATAAGTCAGACAACTGTAATAAACCAGGTGCAGGTACCATCCAGTGGGTACTCACCTCCTAAGTAGTCAGTGTCCTCATAATCACAGCTAATATTCATTGAGCACTTACTATATACCTGTACTTTAGATACACTATGGTTATTTTAATGATCCAAAAGATAGATAGTTTTATTGGTCCTTTTTGCAACTAAGGAAACTGAAGAACAAAAAGGGTAGTTTGTCAGAAGTAATGCAGGGCATTGCAGGGCACAGTCAACATTAAAATTCATGTGTGATTAGCTCCAGGGTTCCTGCTCTAAGCTTACAGTCAAATAATTTAATGTGTCTGGAAAAACAAAGAAACAACATAAAACTTTGTTGACTGGTCTCAAGTCGAAATATTGATCCCATACCTCATGGGGTCCTCAGCACTTCTTGGAACCTTCCTACACTTCTCTTGCCAATTCCCTCTCCCATTCTTCCTAAGTGGAAGAAGACCTTCTCCTTCCTCCTCAAAACCTCCTCAGACTCGGGTTATAGGCCTGTCCTCTTGTTTTGTCTTATCTTTCTCTCCTCCCTCTCCCCTCTCCTTCCTGTTTTCCTCCTTTCTTTTCTTTCTTTGTTTTCTTTCCTTTTTTAATCAGTAAACCACCTTGCTTCATATTTTACTTAGAAAAGAGCAGTGGAGGAGCAAGTTTTCATATTTCCACTGCGAAAATAACCCACCTGCCTACAACTGCTCACAAATGTTCTGGGGCTGGAACTCTTCATGTGCCTGCCCCAATCTTGCCCTCCACTTGCCACTTCCATGCATGATCTCACCCCCTTTGGTCAGTGTTATTCAGTGACCAGCTCTCCTGCAATGCCAAATTTTACTTCTCCCCAGTTGTTCCCATCGGTCTATAAATATGTTGTAATAGCTTTAAACAAAGAAGCAAACAAATTCCACTATGTAACTACCATGCTTCTCTCCAGCTAACTTCCCATTTCTCTACTCTTCTTTCATAATAGAACTACTCAAAAATGTGATTTCATATTACTTTCTTCTTTTTTATTTTACCTCCTGTAATAACTTGAACCCACTCCAATTAGCCTTATTCCCTGCTACACCACAGAGATCACTCTTGTCAAGTCACTATTGCCTATGTTACAGACCCAATGGTCAAACCTCCAGCAGCTTATTGGATCCCCTGGCAGTCTTTGATAGAGATAACAGTTCTGGTCATACTTTTACCTCTTTCTTACTATATGGACCTGGGTAAGTTATTCAACCTCTCTTAAACTCAGTTTCTTCATGCTTAAAATTGGGATAATAATCTTAAACTGCATATCCCCAAAGTGTTAGTAACTATCAAATGATATTCTGGCAAGGGAAGTACATTAACAATAGCAACAAGCCACACAAATGACATATAAAGCAATACTGTTGCTACAAATCATTACTTCTATTACTGTCAGATTCCTGCAAATCATTTAAAAAGTGAATGTTCTTATAATTATGGGGAGAACTAGGTGTAAATCTTTGTCAGTGTTTCTCTGTAAGGGACATGGAAACCTGTGTGGAGGGCAACAGTAGTGGTTGCTGACAAATTTTGTTTTCCAGATGGAAGCAATGGAACTCCAGTTTCTGATAAAGTTCATATGGCACTCTATAAAGAATCCCCATCCTACATCAGTTCCCATCAAAGAAGAATGAAATATGACTAATCTTTTTATTACTACCAATTTAATTGAATTTTCCTTGGCTCTCTGTAATTTCTAAAAGGTGGAAAGGTTAGATTGCTCTGTTAGTTAATGTACCATTAAATATATTTAATTGTCTTAATCGCAGATCATGGAAGGGTGTGAGCAATTAACATGAAGCAATTTCACTCCTTAATTAATGTCACATACAATCCCTTTGGAACTGCAGAAGAATTTTAAGTGCTGGTTCAAAAGCAATGTATTGCCAAAGGAATGCACCCAGTATGCTGTAAATATTTATTATAAAGAGTTAAGAGACACTGTGAACACAGAGATCTATATCTTCATTTAGAAGGAGATCAGAAGCAATATTTGTGTGCAGGAGAGAGAGATATGGAAGAAGAATGTGGCAGGGAGAAGTAAGAGGGCTTTATTAAAGACTAAATTCAAAGCCAGGAAAATGCTGCTTTGAATGAATTGCACTAGTTTGGGAGGAAAAGGTGTCACAGGCTGGCAGAGATCCAAAACTCAAAAGATGGACAGCTATTGCAGCTATTTTCTATAATAAAAACAATCAGGGGCATTGGTGGTAGGTATTTTGTTGCTCTGTTTTGCCTTTTAGTTTGGTTGGGTTCTAGGAAACAAGTTTTCTTTCTAGTCAATTGAAATAAAATATCAAAATATCAAAATCAATTTGCCATTAGTATCCTCCCAATTAGAGCTCTAAACCATTAGGAGTACTGATTTGTTCAGTTCTTTGATATCTCATTGTATAGCTTTTTAAGAGATTATTTTCCCTTCAAATTTCGATTTTTATTGTCTCTAATTCCTTAGTGAACACCACACCTCACAGCATTTCTTCAGTACATAACCCAATAACACAATGTCCAGTTTCCAAGGGAAAATGAAAAATGCACTATGGATTGATCTGACAGATTTGGGATATCCAGCTTCCTTACAATGTCTTATCTTCATATTATTCCTATGAAACAGATGGCATTTATAATCAACTTCATCTTCAGAGATTACTAAAGTTGAAGAAGGTTAATTATTTTCTCAAAATTACTTAGCAAATCATTGGCAAAATGTTTATCCAAAGAAATAGACATTTGTTTACCCTTTTTACCCTTGATTAATTGTATTAGGTTACTTCTTCTCAATGTCAATTTAGTGCAATAATTGATGTTAGCTCTAACTTACTCCATATAATAATTAAACTCAGCACTAGAAAACAGCCATCTTAATAGCAGTAGGAAATGACAAAATGTAGCATGTTTAATATATGCAATTCCACGGTATCAGAGTGACAATTTACCAATGTTAGATTAGGCTTAGTCCAATATATTGATCACAATAATCTGAATAAGTTTAAACAATTGTCTATGGCCAGACTTGATCAAAATGAGACTACAATCACCAAATTCAGTTTAGAACACTAAGTCTTGATCCTGGTTGCCATCATAATCACTTGGACAATAGAACCAGACCACTCTGGAGATCTGAGAATTTGTAGCTCCAGATGGTTGGGATACTGATGTTTGGGAAACACTGCTCTACGTTATACTGCTGGCACTTAAATCAGATTCTATTAGCTTAAGTCAACAGTTACAGCAGGAAAAATGGATAATTTATACCTCCGTGTGTGTGTGTGTGTGTGTCTTGTCTCCCAACTGGAAAATATATTAATAGAAATAGCAAATGTCCCTTTATTTAGAATTTATTATTTCTGTAACAATGACTCTCAATTGATATTTACTAATTTCACTATAGAAACATATTTCTCCCTCCAAGATTAAGTTCTTGAAGCTTAACTCTTTGGAAAGTGCACATATTCTTTTCAGGAGGAAGGAACAAAATTCTGAAGACCCAACCACCTGCAGGAGCTGAGTAATGAGCTTCTTGGAGGAGGGAGGAGAAAAGGAGGAGACTGTATCTTGTTCTTTGTTAAAGACTATTTGGCTGCTGTATCTAAAGCTAAAAGGGGAGGTTACCACCAAGACAATTTAAATCTGGGGGAGTTACTTATCTGTGGTGTGAACAATGCTCTGAAAGGGCAAAACTGGGAATCATGAAGCCTGTGCTGTTGTCTTAAATTCCAGGGGAGGGGACCCATGTAAGTAAAGGTTGATATGCAAGTGCACGTAGTAATGGGTTTAAATACCAAGTCCATCCATCTGTCTGAAGAGATGTCCTTGCAACCCTTCATTAACACCACCTGTGTTCCAAACCCAGAATGGAAAGTGAGACCGTGATGGGAAAGGGGCTGGTAGATAATTATTATCATATAATCAGTGCAGGACTTAAAGATCCTGGGAGACTTTAATTTGGGGAATCCTGACATTCAAAATGATATAATCATCAGGATTGGGGAAAAGTCACCGCTATTTGGAAAATAAAACAAACCTTCTCTGGCTTTTTCTCTGTAAGAAGTCTATTTCCTTTCCCAAGGAGGGGGACATCTACAGTCTACAGTCAGTACTAGACTCTGTTGGTAACTGTACAGTGATGGGTTTAAAGGTTTAGAAAAATTTCTTTAAAAACTAAAGATAACTGGAGCGCCTGGGTGGCTCAGCCATTAAGCATCTGCCTAGGGCTCAGGTCATGATCCCAGGGTCCTGGTATTAAGCCCCAAATTGGGGGCTCTTTATTCGGCAGGAAGTCTGCTTCTCTCTCCCCCATTCCCCTGCTTGTGTTCCTTCTCTTGCTATCTCTCTCTGTCAATAAATAAATAAAATCTTTAAAAAAAACTTTTAAAGTAAATAAAAACTAAAGATAACTGACAGCTTTTCCAGTTAACCAGCAATACGGCCATCCTCTTATAAAGTTGTCATTTTCTTTCTTTTCTGAAAGTGTCTTCTAATTATGTGCTTTAATTGTCCTATGGAAAAAAAATATTTCCAAAAACTTTCTTTACAATGAATTATGGCTAGAAGGTCTTTCACCCTACTCCTTCTAAAGAAAAAAAAAAAAGTTACAAATCACCCATTATGGGACTAGCTCATAAAACTGTACTTTATTCACTCAATAATTTAATAAAGGAAATGTGTTTGGAAACATTTTATTTATAAAGCTAGGCTCCATGAAGGAACATGGTTTTACAATAAAGTGCTTATAAAGAATACATAGAATGTCATTGTCAAAGAACTTTAGGAATCATCTTCTCCAATTTTTTCTTTTGCAGAGTAGGAAATGAAGCCTGTAACATTCATCAAAAAAGAAGCGATGTATTCTTAACCCTCTGTCCCCTAGTTTTAACATGGCATTCCCATAAGTATCTTATCTGATTATCTACCATTATGAGTTTATCTTGTCATATCACATATACCTATCTCCATTTTGAACGGTTTAGAGCTATCTTACTATTCAAGTTGTTTCACGATGTAACATTTCTGCTGTAAGTGAAGCACTTCTGCTTCACTTATATTTCTAATTATTAGCATATCCACAGGCTTACTGCAGATTAAAGGGCAATGTAGTGTAGGGGGTAGGTGTATAGGCTCCAGCAGTAGGCTTCCTAGACTGCCATCTCAGTTCTGTATTTATCTAGCCCTGTGATTGGCCAGGGCATACTTACTTATACTTAATTACTTTAAACATTGGTCTCTTCATCTACACGATGAAGGGTAATAACATAAGGCTGTTGTGAACTTTAATGAAGGTAACATATGTACTCTGCCTAGTAAATGGTGAACTGCATATAAATGCAGTAAGGTTAGTAATAGTAGTAATAGAAGTGGTAGCACAAATAGTTTGGGGGTCCCAGTGAGGAGAGAGAAATCCTCACTGCATAGTAGAATAATGCCTAACAAAACCTCAAGTTTACATATCTTTGATACTAATGGTAATTATAAAATTACAACCTTTGATAACATAAAGCATAGCTGCATGGAGAATCACTGGGAATTTGTTCATATTTTTCATTATAATAATGATATCAAAGTACAAAGATGTGGGAGGACTGCGGGATTTCATGGGTCTGTTACAACATAAGAACATGAAGGTCTCCCTGTGTCTGCAAAGGCTTTTATTTCTAAGGAGCAAGGAAGTATACTGTAGATTTAAAAAGAAGAGAAGCACATAGGAGACATTTATTCAAACATATTCACTAGGGTCTTATTATGCTATGTTGAGGTTACATTTCAGACTTCAGACTGTAAGCAATTTCACTTGTCTTCACAGAGATTAAGCACGTGCTTGCTTGAGTCAGAATGCCTTGGCTTGGATTCTGCCTCTGCCACTTACAAGCTGCTTGATATGGTACAAATTACTCAATGTCTCTGAGCTTCATTTTCCACATTTGTCAAATGGGGATAATATTAGAATCCACTTCATAGAAATGGAATGAAAAATAAAAGGGGATAACTGAGACATGTTTAGCACAATACCTGCACAGAGTAAGCAGTTATAGAACGGTTAGCTAATTTGTTAAAAAAAAAAAAATGAACCTTGCTCTCTAAGAAAAAAGGCAAAGACATTTCTAGGGAATTAAAAGGGTTTTGTTCTGAAACAACTGCAATCTTGTTTTTATTTTTGGAAGTGATTCTTATCATATTCCATATACTCCAACAACTAAGCTTTCATTCCAACGATCTAAAGAGACAAAGGGTCTTGGATACAGATCCAAGTATTCGTGAATCTGATTTAGAATGGTCTCTTTTCCCCACTTAAAACAAAAGGAAAATCATCCAAAAACATCAGTAAATAAGAAAAATGAAAACAAAATAATGAACCAAAAACTATCAATCAGAAAATTAGGAAATCAGGGCTATTCTAAAGTTATGATGATGGCACGTTGAAGCAGAGGCTCTTACTCTGCCAGTCCCATTCTGCTATTCTATCAGAATAACTGAACATTTATTTGGCATGTAGCCATCCAGAAGACATAGTACATGCTTAGGCTTCCCTGCACCTAAGTGAGACCATCTAACTGGGTTGTAGTCAGTGAGATTTAAGCATCATATGGCAGCTAATGGGGACCTTCTTGAAGAGAACACTGGCACGGGGTTTTGCCTCTGCCTTTCTCATCCCTTCTTCTCTCTTGCTGGCATGAGGATGTGAATGGCAGGTTTCTTGATCTGGTTGGTGACTAAGCTGCTCTTAACATGGGTTTTGCATTGTACATAGCCAAATCTAATTCTAAAGTAAGCAATTAGGAATGTCTAGTGGTCTCTTCCTATATTTGTACTGAAATACAGCAATAGATATAGAATTTTGGCAGCTCTGGGACTAGGAATGTAGTCATTGAATCCATTACCCTTGGAAATGTCCATTACCCTTGGAAATGGGTACATGGTCACACAGTCTCAAGAAGCTTGACTAGCCAAGGTGCAGACAGCAGTCATGATTAGGAGGGTAAGTTATAGGTGTGTTTTTTCTTTTTTTGGTAGGGGAGGGGTGTCAGTCTGAAAAGCATTTCCATAAAAAAAGCAAGTAACACACGTGGATTTTTCCTTTCCTTTACACTTTCCTGGGTTTTCCAAAAATTGTTAATGAGCATGTAATACTTTTGTTTCAACAACAACAAAAATCTATTTAAATGCACAAATAAAAATAATGCAAGAGAGGGTGTAGGTAGTGGAATGGGTGAAATAGATAAAGGGTATTTTTTCTTAAGATTTTATTTATTTATTTGATAGACAGAGATCACAAGTAGGCAGAGAGGCAGGAAGAGAGAGAGGAGGAAGCAGGCTCCCTGCTGAATAGAGAGCCCGATGCGGGGCTTGATCCCAGGACCCTAGGATCATGACCTGAGCCGAAAGCAGAGGCTTTAACCCACTGAGTCACTCAGGCGCCTCAACAGATAAAGGGTATTAAGAGTGCATTTATCCTGATGAGACTGAGAAATGTTTAGAATTGCTGAATTATTATATTGTACAGCCAAAATGAATATAACATGTATGTTACATACATGTATAACAAATACATTAATTGTGTTCCAATTAAAAAATGATGCAAAAGTTTTAATAGTTTATTCACACTGCACCTGGAGTGTTTTTGGCTGCTTGATCTCTACCTCTCACCTCTAGTGGTCTGAACTTGGCCTAGTATTGAAATTACATTTAAATAATCAGCTTTTCAATATCATTTTGGGGGAGGGAGGTGATTGCTCTTTCCCTAAATCCCAATATCATTTCTGGCAACATGTAATACATCACTTTTTACATTTTACTGTTGCCACTAACACACATATCTCATATCTTCAAGAATATTATGAGGTTATCTGGAGCATATATAATTCTTCTTTGTCTTCATACTTACCTACTCATTTGTTCATTCATGTGTTCACTCAACTGACAACAGATTATTAAATGTTTCTCTATGATACATAAGATATTATACAAGCAACAAGGATATATGAGGGAAAAAAATAAAACTTGTTCTGCACATTCAAAAAATGATCAAACTATGGATAAGAGAAGACAGTGTGGCAAGTAGGTAAATTTAATACAATGTGATCAGTTCTAGGAGAGAGGATTGTATACAATGATAAAGTGACAGAAGATTTAATTCTACTTGAAGAGAATCAGGCCCCCACAGAAGGAGTGACTCTTGGATTCATTCTTTACGAAGACTCACAGGCATCTTCAGGCATGTAAGTGGATGGACATTGTGGGGAGAGGAGGGCCAAAGAATTACATGTCCCCCCAGATTGTGAAAATAGATTACAAGCAGCACAGTTCTGCTTTGTGTGGTTGAAAGCACAGGGTCTAAGGGGAGTTTGAGAGGGAGTTTTGAGAAGGAGCTTCAAATGTCCCATATCCCTCAACTGCTTCTACCACAGTGTTGACTGAATAAACGTTTGTTCCCTATTACAGCCATAGGTATGGTCCAGCAGGTGCTATGATGCTACACTGGTTGACCTGACCACGCCTTATAGATATTTAGGGGACAGAAAGCCTAGCTATGTTACAGAACTGTAATATGCTGCCTCGATCTCCTTATTTCCACAGACAAGGAGGCTGAACTAATGTTTTAAGTGATTATAATGTGACTTTCAGAAAAGAAGGTTATCAGTAAATGTCTAGGTTATTGCTATTTTCTTAGCTGGTGTTAAAAAGTTGACTGAATACAGCAAGAGTGGTTACCCCCATGGTATATTCTCATCGTCCATAAGGAACAAGTCGTTCAAACTGGGTTTCCTTAGCATAAAATTATTTATTTCACTGATCAATTTGAAATAAGTGGACAGTGTATTACATGATCATGAGAGTGGAGGTTATAGGCTGGATTGAGAACAATAAAATTGAATACTGTAAATATTTACTGATCAGAGTAAATAGTATACTATTTTCCTTCCTTAGAAAATACAAAAGAAAAAATTAATACCCCATATTGTTAAATTTGTTCACAAAGATGCATAAGCATATCTCTAAAGGCTTTTTGCAAACTGTAAAGCACTATAATAACATGATTGGCTTTTCAAGAGTGTAGCTTGAGGAATTAAATTATTGCATTCAACAGAAAAGGAAATCACATTCCTAATGGCAACTAGCACTATTTTTCTACTTTCAGGAATTTTCTAGTTTCTATTTCAAGCACTGTTTTAATAAGTGCCAAGTATATATAATAGAATTTTTTTTTCTTTTTTTAAGGAAGAGGTACTACTGTGTTTTCTGAAACTTTGTTTTGATCTGCTGCATTCTAAGTAAACTCCACTGAGCAAGGGACAAGGAGCAAAACTGCATCAACATACAGAGATCAGAATCTAAAAAGAAAAGAAGTTCATTCCATACCTTCAATAGGTTTTGGTACAAAATGTGATGAGGGCTTGGTTTTCTTCACTCTGTTTCCCTTCATAATTTGACCTTCTTTATTGAGTCCCAGAAACCATGCTCGGCCTGATTCTTGCTGACGGTACAGTGTGGAAGAATAAATCACATAGTAGTTTTCAAATACAGATTCCTTGAATTTGCATTCTGGAGTGAAAACATCCTGCAGAAGAAAAGAAGATACAAAAGAGAGAACAGTTTTAAAAGTGAACTTGCAAATTTTTAAATGCAATGAACTTGAAATATTGGTCCTGTATTAAGAACAAACCAAAGGCAATTGCACGTAATTTCTAGTGGCACTCAGTTACAAAGATTCATCATACAAAATCAAGAAGCAAGATTTCCCTTCTAAACAACGTTTACTTCATAGAACACAGCTACAGGCTTGAATCACTCATTGGACTAACATCATTCAAGGCTGTGCCCAGGTTTGGTCCCAGTAAAATATTTTGTAAATTTAAAGAGATTGACTACTGCACATTTTAAAGGCCCTTACCATGTACAATGTATCCCTGGGAACCAAAATCAAATACAACTGCACACAGGCTCACAGATGTTTCTGAAGGGACTACCTTATATGTACACAAATCTATTATGCAGTCAAAATTTGTTCCATAAAATCACAGGTGTATTAACCTTTTGCTTAATGTCAGTAACTTTTCATTTAATCTCTTTGTAACATTTTTTAAACTTGATAATCAAAATTCAGGCAACATACCGAGGTATAACTGTAGAAAAAATATTACTACTACATTGTGTGATCTTCAATAAAACATAGAATAAGAGTTTAATTCAAGAAGGAAACTTCATTCCTTCCACCTCACCATTGGATAAGTAAGACAACTAAATGGTTATCTGATGAATTCAAAGTTACACACACACACACACACACACACACACTGCTGCATCAATGCCAGAGCTCATATTTCATGCTTCACAATCACTGCCTCTCAAGATCACCTTTTCTGCCTAAGTCTTGTTTAGTGACTTACAATGAGATTTTATAATCAATACAATGAAATCAAATCCTAACATGTCAAATGGACAAAATATATTTCACATAATGAAGAAATTCCTTCCCTTCTAAGATAGGCAGAAGAAAAACAAATGTGATAGCATCTTCTTCAACTATATGTAAATAAGAATTCTATGAGAGAAACACATTCACAATCGTCACTGCTGTCTTTGCCATGTACTTGAAAAATCTCTCCCTCGTAACCCTTGCAGTGTTAAGGGTCCAGTGGTTTAACGCAGTTACACCTGCAGTTCAGTTACTGAATATGCCGGACTAACACTGGGTTAAAACATGTCCTGCTAGGCGATACAGCCTAGTCCCCTGGATTCATCCGCAGACAGCTACAGTGGTGCATCGATGGATGTTGGTGAAGGCCGTCAGCGATAAAAAGACACTGCTTAAGAAACTCCCTTGATTTTTTTTTTTTAACTTATTTAACAGACAGAGATCACAAGTAGGCAGAGAGGTAGGCAGAGAGGAGGAAGCAGGCTCCCTGCTGAGCAGAGAGCACGATGCGGGGCTTGATCCCAGGACCCTGGGATCATGACCTGAGCCAAAGGCAGAGGCTTTAACCCACTGAGCCACCCAGGTGCCCCAGGACTTTTATAATTTTTTATAACTTTTAGGACAAAGTTTAATCATTGCCATGTAGAGGAAACAAAGTGATTCAATTCAATTTATAAGATAACTTGAAGCTCTGGTTTTCTTCCAGGACTGGATTAAAAGACAGAAAATGCTAAAATTTACTATAGATTTTACTAGCTATATATATTTTTTTACAATTTATTTACTAGTACATAATATATATCTATATATAATATATATAATAATATATATAATATATATAATAATATATGATATATTATATTATATAATAATAAATAAAGCCTGCCTTTATTTTATTATTATTTATTATATTATATATAATAATATATTATATATAATAATATCTATACATAATATATAGATATGTATTATGAACTAGTATAGATATATATTATGTACTAGTATATATATATATATATTAAAAACAGACTAATCAAAATAATCTCACAGCTTTTGTTTCTAGGTCTAGCTTAGTACTAGTCAGCCCTAGATACTAAGGGACTCTTGAAAATTCCATGAATAAATGAAACATAAGAAAAGAAATATATGAGACATGGAATTGTGTACAGATCTCATGATATATTGACACAACTTATTTATTTAGAAGTATACTTCACAGACATGAAAACTTAGAGATAGATTCAAATCTGCTTAGTGATGGCTCAATTTGGTGATTTTATTTAACAGAGTAACCGAAGACAGCTCCTGGGCGGGGGCTCAGTCCCTAAAGTGCCAGACTCTTGATTTGGGCTCAGGTGATGATCTCGGGTGGTGAGACGGAGCCCCACATCCAGCTCCAGTTCGGAGCCTGCTTAAGATTCTCTCTCCATCTAGTCCCTCCACATGCATGTGCATGCCTACACCCTCTCTCCTTCTCTCTCTCTGAAACCAAACAAAAACAAAGTAATTAAAGCCCATGATACTGACATAACTGCTCTGAGAGTCACAGGAAGTTACAGGGAGATCCAGGCATTCGGCTAGACCATGAGCTCCTGGTTGCTGGTTCAATACTTTTTGCAATGGCACACTGATTTCTACTGCATAAGCAAGCCTGCCTTTCATGCCAAGCTGCCAGTCTGAGACAAGCCGTCATAAAACCCATATCCACTAAAGATAATTACTACACCTTGAGTTCATTATTTACTAAACAAAAGTGTTATTTCTGTTTTGGCAATAATGCATTTTTGTTTTGATAATAATGAACAAGTTTCACAATTGTTTCAAGTCTGCTCTTGAAACAGCAAAAATGCAGGATATAAGGCAGGGACATGAGCCAGGAATAGCATTAGGCAGGGATTGGAACTTCTGAGCTGGCAAGGTGGACCTCAGACAGAGCACCCAGGTCCTAATCGGAAATGAAAAGTCAAGAGAAGTATCCCATTTAACATCATTCCAAAGGGGTTATGCAGAGTCAGAATTCAGAAATGAGTCAACTAACACTTGGGCAGGGCAAAACATTTCAAGTGGAAAAAATGTCAGAAGCTAAGTGCACAGACAACCTTCTAGAAATGGTGAGAAAAGCTTATGATCATTGAGTAAACCTGGATAATCATTCTAAGTGGAACCTTTACACTACTTACATAGTTTCGATATAATATGAAGGTGGATATCAAAGAATTTAAATATAGTTGCTATTCCTCTCTTTTTGTGTAATGAGAAATGAAATGTCCTAGACTTAGAATAAAAAATCAGTTTTGCTTCTGGATCCATACCTACTAGCCATGGGACCTTAAGTGAGTGATTAAACTTTGAATTTCACATTTGCAACTATAAATTGGGTTATTTTAAGGAAAGTAAAATGAAGAACATGGAAGCATGCTGTAAACTTTCAGAATTTACAAAACTCCAACTCATTATTCTTCTTAAACTTTCACTTATAGCAAGAAAAATGCAATCAATCATGTAACTAGAAATTAAATCTGTGTTTTTGTTATAGAAGTTTCTATCTGTTCCAGCATGCAGAACCCTATGCTATAAGTTTTATCCTACATAGATTGTTCCCACTATAGCTAAAACAAATTACACAGACACACATACTTAAAAAAAATATTAAAGCTTTCGTCAAACATCTAGACAATCACATATATTCAGAAAAGGATCTGAGGTTAAAAAAAAGTTGTGTTCGGAATGACAATAAATCTAGTGTGTAATGGAGACAAGCAGGCTTGGAGCCAAAGGTGATAAAATCCGAGACTACCTAAATCCAGTGCATATAATGAAAGCTTAAGAGTAAATAATAAGTGGAATCAGGAGGCTTTTTTTCTATTTTTGAAAGACTAACCAGTAGCCATATTGCATCTTACGAATTGTGTTTATATTACGCCAAGCAATCAGTTCATTGTAGGTACAGAGCAACACTTGTAGAAATATTTGTTGATGAAACAAACATCTCCACATACACATCATGTACGTAGGTTTGTAAAATGCTGCTTACTCTTCACACTTATTACTCCAGAAACTTTCCAAATCTTAAAAAAAAAAAAAAGTTAAAAATAAATCTTTCCAAATGTTAAGTTTATGCAGCTTGAGTTGACCTGAATTTCAGTGAAATATGAACAAGATCTCTCATAGGGTTCTGAAATTACTTTTGAGAACACACTTCCTTAGCAGCATTTTTAATGAAAAACAACACTTTTTTTTGGTCTAGCATTGTACAAGTCATTATGTGACCAGTTCTTTTTCATGTTCCAAATACCTTCTCAAGCTGCCTTGTCCTAGGAAGATAACAACACCCACCCATTTCCATCCAGATGATAAGGAAAATTGGAATATCTCTTAAGCCCAGGGCAACCACTCAGGATCCCTTCCAGTCTCACTCCATTTCCTCTGATTCTTATCTACTCTCTGTATGGTTCCTCCCTCTGATCCCCAACCTCACAGTTCCATACTCTACTTTGATCTCTCTCCGCTATGCAGTTTCTTCCTTACTCTTCTCTCTGCATTGATGTCCTGCACAGGTTCTGGTTTCTCCCCTCCAGTCTTGTGTCTGCCATTATCCAGAATGAGACCCTTCTTCCCCAGCCGCCTGTAACTATTTTAGCTTTGGCCCTTCCCACCTCCTGGCTTTCTCCTATAAACAGAAATACCATGAGGAATAAGGAGACATTTAGGGTATTTGATGGTTAAAATGTTACATTTTTTCCATGGTTGACTATCACTGCCAATAATGTGTTTATCACCTACAAGTCCTTTGACATGCCCACACTTCCCAATACCAAACTCGACTTTGCTTAGGCTGTTCCATTTTTCTATCTAAGAGGACATAACAAATGCTCCTCTCAGCCATTATAGGTAATTGTGAACTTTTCTTCATTTAACTTCTCATAGTATTGGTTTTAGTGTTTTGTTTTGTTGCAGTATTTAATTCACTCTGCTTCTCATATCATGTTTTTTCTTGTTCCTCTCCTAGACATTCTGAGCTTTGCTCACAAAACCATGTTACTCCTCACTGTTTATTAGGAAATCCAGCATATTCAGTGCTCAATTTATTCTTGTTGAATTAAATCAAAATATTCTAAGCCAAGGAAACAGCAAAGACTGTGTGAGAAGACAGAACTGAATGGCAGTATTGACTCTTTCTTAAGTTGTGTGGTCTTGGACACGCCATTTAATTTTGATAAATCTGTGTTCTTTCATCTATAAAGTGAGATAAAAATTCTCACATTAAAAAATTGGTAAAGATATTTAAGGTCTGCCCTTCTACTAAATTTCAAGTATATAACAAAATATTGATGACTTCAGTCACATTGTGCATTAGCTCTCAAAACCTCTTCATCTTACCTAACTCAGATTTTATATCCCTTGACCAATATCACATTTCCCTCTTCTAGTTCCTGGTAACCACGATTATACTCTCTGCTTCTACAAGTTTAGCTACTCAAAATTCCACACTGAAGTAAGATTAAGCAGGGTTTGTCTTTTGCATTCAGTTTATTTCTCTTAGCTTAATGTCCACCAGCTTCATCTATGATATTGTAAATGGTAAGATTTTCTTCTTTTTAAGGCTGAATAATATCTCATTGTATATTTATTAATACCATATCTTCTTTATTCATCAACCACCAACAGATACTGAGGTTGTTTCCTTATCTTCATTATTATGAATAATGCTAAAATGAAGATGGGACTATAGCTATGTCTTCAAGATCCTGATTTCATTTCCTTGGGATTTATTCCCAAGTGGGACTGATTGTTAGACCATAAGGTAGTGCTGGCACCCTCCCCGCCCCCGCCTCCACAAAAAAAAAAAAAAAAAGGAAGAAAGGGAAAAAAAAGGCAGCTATGTGAAGTGATGTATATGTTCATTAGTTTAATTGTGATAAGTATCTCACAATGTATACATATATCATAACAATTCTTAATTGACAACAATACTTCAAAAAAGCTGGAAACGATCCACCATGGATTGTATTCAAGCAAAGCTGACCTGAAAAGATGGAAAATGCCAAGTGTTGACAGGGATGTGGAACATCTTACACATAAATGATAGGAGGATACATTGGTAAAAACATTTTGGAAAACTCTTTGGCAGTGTTTGTTTGAAAAAAAACTACTCTTAGTCAAAATAAACTTGGTGAAAAAGCTTCATGAAACCAGGATTTTTATTCCTGTATATCTGTAATCTGTTCAAATTGGGAAGATCACTTTCTGTCTTAGGTTCCTTGTTCCCCTAAGTGTAAAAGAGATCACTTTAAGTGATCTTTTTAAGTGTAAAAGAGATCTTTTTTACACTTTTAAAATGTAAAAAAGATCATTTTCTGTCTTAGGTTCCTTATTCCCCTAAGTGTAAAAGAGACGTTGTTAAACTAGGTAATCCCAATTCTGTTCCTGGATTTATATACAAATAAAACCTATTTCTCTCTCTCTCTCTCCTAAAAGACATTTACAAGAATGGTCATAACAACACTATTTATAATGGCCCACAAGTAAAAACAACCCAAATGACCATCAATAGTAGAACAGATATGCAGTATACTCAGACAATCATAAAATACTATAGAACCATGAGAATAAATACAGTACAACTGTAAGCAGTAATATGAATGATTCTCACCAACATAATGTGGAACAAAAGAAGCAAACAAACAAAAATAACTACTATTGGGGCGCCTGGGTGGCTCAGTGGGTTAAAGCCTCTGCCATCAGCTCGGGTGCTGGTCCCAGAGTCCTAGCTCCCCCCACAATTGGGCTCTCTGCTCAGCAGGGAGCCTGCTTCCCTTCTTCTCTCTCTGCCTGCCTCTCTGCCTACCTGTGATCTCTGTCTGTCAAATAAATAAATAAAATCTTAAAAAAAATAATAACTACTATACACTGAATGATTCCATTTATATAAAGGAGAAAAGTGGCTAAAACTAATCTATTATGATAGAATTCAGGATAGTGTTCAGTGAGGGTAGTTGTTTGAACAAAGCAAGGGGAGGGACTTTGAGGTGCTGGTAATGATCTATTTCTTGATCTTGGGAGCTGGTTATATGTGTGTGTACACTTCATGAAAATTAATTGAGCTCTATTATGATTTGCACACTTTTTAATGTATGCTATGTGTTAATTAAAAAAAACCCACAGAAGGGTCAAAAAAAAGTGGCAAAGATTAAGTGAAATGACAGATATTATTTCCCTCAAACCTTTATCCTTCTTTCAAAATAAAGTTTGTTTGTTTGTTTGTTTTTTCCCCACGGCATCACCTAGCATATTGTACATGGCAATTTTATAGCATTAACAATCATTCATTCATAAGTTGTGGACAAATTTTGTTCACGATGAAAACATTACACTTTTGAATCACATTAATTTATTTAAGAAAAAATGTTTTCCCTCCAACTCACTTATTCTAATTCTCATTTTTTTTTTAAGATTTTATTTATTTATTTGACAGAAAGAAATCACAAGTAGATGGAGAGGCAGGCAGAGAGAGAGAGAGGGAAGCAGGCTCCCTGCTGAGCAGGGAGCCCGATGCGGGACTCGATCCCAGGACTCTGAGATCATGACCTGAGCCGAAGGCAGCGGCTTAACCCACTGAGCCACCCAGGTGCCCCTAATTCTCATTTTTTATTATAGGCCATTATATAATCCACATACTTGCAAGTTTTATTTAAATAGTGCTTGTAAAACTGCCTAAGTTAAAACTTACCATTTGCAAGTTCCTATAATAATAATAAAACATAAAATGAACAGACTAGAAAAGAGAGTTGCCCATAACATATGAAGAAACGCACAATAAATATTTTCTGTAAAATCATTTTCATTCTCTAAATTTCTGGTTTACTATAAAGTAACAATTTTCCAAATTGTCAAACCAACCTTTGGCAAATCAGTTAACCTCTCTGAACCTCAACTTCCTCCACTGTAACCTGAAGATATGTTTCCTACAGATTCATGAAACTATAATGATCAAATTATGCAACACATGTATATAAGCTCTTTGATACCAATAAAGACCTATACAATTATTTTAAAGTACTTATTTCACATAAAAGAATTTGACTTCAGAATGACAAAATCTCTAGATTTTGGAGTGACATCACTCACAAACACTTTTGCTCCTCCTAGCTTTACTTGCAAAATACTAAACTAGGAATACATGACTTGTATAATACTGCATACTTAATATAACTGAATGGTAGCCTAATTCTTTGCAGATCTCCATTCCCTCCTTAACGCTCTAGCTACTATACTCCATGGGATGAATGTGCAATGGATGAGTGAACACTCATTGCACTGCAGCCACTAGTCCCCTTGCTGTTTCTCAAAAACAAGCATAACTCATTTCAAGTCTCTCTCAATTGAGATCCTCAGTTCTTGAAAACGTCTTCATGCTAAAACGGTTTGCTCTCATTTCATTCAGGTCACTATTCAGATCTGACTATCTCAGAGAGCTTCCCTGACTGCCTTACGTAATTTAGCACCTCCTCCTCACTTTCTAATCCTTTACCTTGCTTTTTTTCCCCCATAACTTAACACTAGTTGGCATGATATTACATATGAATTAAGCTCTATGAAGGTGAGCAACATGATAGTTAATTTCCCTCATACTCCATGTATTCCATAGTTGTTGGAATTAAAAAAAAAAAATCTACTCTTAGTCAAAATAATTTGGTGAAAAGCATCATGAAACCAAGATTTTTATTCCTGTATATCTGTAATCTGTTCAAATTGGGAAGATCGCTTTCTGTCTTAGGTTCCTTGTTCCCCTAAGTATAAAAGAGACTTTGTTAAATTAGGTAATCCCAAATGTCCTTTTTGATATAAACTTTCCATAGCTTCATCATTCATATTCAATAGCTAAATAATTTCTTGAAATTAAGGAGTCTATATAAGATACTGTTATTAAAGAAAAAAAAAAAAACAGTGCTTACCTACCAAACCTTGTGGTAATATATTGTTATTAGGCAAACAAAATAAAAAATGTAATCAGAGGAAATAAACTTTGCTATTATATAAGTAGTTATGACTAATGACTTTTTGACATCTAGAAATTACTGACTTTTCAAACATATGCTAGATACAAAGGGACTTCTCATTTTTATTTTTTTCTTTCCAATTAAAAAGCAAAATCTTTTCCATGTGCAAAATCATCTCTCCTGTTTCCTGTGCTACCTTTTTATTGGGTTGTATATAAGGAAGAAAGAAAGAAAAAACTTGATGATTCTTGCAACAATTTATGTCCAACAACTCCAAAGATAGATAGTTCCTTTGCTTATAACCTCAGAATATTTGGATGTAAAGCTTCTGCTTTGCTAACTTTTTAATGGCTTTTAGATGTACAGAATTTGAAAATCCTTGGTATATTAGCAGTTGTTCTGTCAGCTATGTTGTCAGACATAATGATATTAAGTCAAGCAAGAGAACTTTTGTTTTCCATCCTGACAAGAGGCAAAAAAATGCTAAAACACATTATCTCAAATGAAACACTTAAAAAAAAAAAACGAGTTGCTTTTACTAGAACAAATCTAGTTTTATAACCGAAAAAATCTTCAGCAGATATAGAATCTTTATCTATATACTTTTGAGATAATTTTTACTGGAAAACTACTGAGCTAATTTCTCTATAAATAAAGCCTCTTTGTTAACACATTCCTTGCAATATCTTATAAGACAACAAGGTAAATTTAAACCATCATAAAATAATGAAAATTGTGGTATATTGGAAACAATTTTGGAAGCTGACAGACATAAAGATTCAAATCCCCAATTTTTTTTTAACTTGGACAAGTTATTTAATTTCTCTGAAGCTCAGTTTTATTATCTATAAGCTAATATTAATAATATCTTCACTATACAGTTGAATCATTAAGAGACAATAAAGGTGTGCCTAATGTTGTACTTGGGATATCACTCACGTTATTTACTTCTAGTTACACTTTTTAGGTTATATCTGATATCATAAATGAGAGGAGTTATTAGCCTGAGCAGTAGATTGAGAAAAGTCACTCTACTTGTAGAATTTAAAAAATGTGTTTTCCCTGTAAGAGGCTAATCAAGGCAATGCTGCTTGAGGCTCAATTTGGCCATTATTTACAGAGTAACCAGATGAATCTATTTTTCTTTTTCTGATAGAAGACTTTTTATCAATCTGAGATAAATTATATGATTTTCAGGTTTTTAACATCTCCTAATGAGACATAATGCCATATAACCCTTTGGCTTAGCCTCTAGCCCAAAGCTTACAAGTATAGAAGTGAGGTAGGAATGGGAAACTAGAGAAGACCAGTGGGTAAGAAGATATATCATATTATCGTTCACTGTTATCAAAATTATTTCCAGAATTCTGACTATTCTAGCAACAGGGAGCAGATACTGAGGGAACAGTGTGATTCTCTATCAAAAACGCAATTGTTTCTTGCGAAGTGCACAGTATGTACACAGTATGTAACTATGAGTTTGCACATCAAGGCAAATACACTGATTACCTTCAGCACATTCATGAAAGATGAAGAGTACCTCCAGTGCCTCAGCCTCTGTTTTCCTTTCTGCTGGTAAAGATGGAAGTAGGGATATTTTCAAATTACCATAGTTCAATGTAACCATTGTTATACCTTTTGGGAAGTCATTTTGAATACTCTAAAGGGCCCTAGAAATTACCAACTAAGGTTGGCAATATATATTTTCATGAACATTTCCAATTTTTATTTATTTTTTGAAGATTTTAAAAATCTTTATGGAAAGAAGGTTGGAGAGTGGCAGAGGGAGAGGGAGAAGCAGGCTCCCTACTGAGTAGAGAGCTGGATCCCAGAACCCTGGGATCATGACCTGAGCCAAAGGCAGGTGTTTAACCAACTGAGCCAGCCAGGGCCCCCAGTTTTTTAATTTTTAAAACTCCATGTGTCAACTTTCATAAAGTCAGAATAACCAGTCAAACTGAACTTCCTGATGTAATAATTATAAACACTGGACAAAATATGAGGCCACAGTTTCCAGGCACGTGTCATCTGAAATTGCTGGGCTATGATCTTTGAGAGAAAGAAAATATATGAAGTAAGTGCTATACTGATCCTGGTTTTCTGCAAGGGGTACTTCCCAACTCTGGAATGGAGAGTTAGTAAAGCTGAAGGGTAGCACTGGTTATTGTGAACTGTGGAGGCAGAAATTGGAGTTCAGGACTGCTAAAGGAAATTCAATTTGTAGATCAAGGTGCCAGAGAAAAAAAACCTGATGGAATGAAGGTCAGGAGATTATATGGGAATTTCCTGACGATCTTGGACTTATAGATGGACTAACATGCTGAGGATAAGACTCCCTAAGGTCCAGCTTAGAGCAGCTACTACAGAACTGAGAGCTCAACAGAGATACAAGAGGTTGTGCAGGGCTGGTATATGCTAAACTTCTAGACAAGCCAGAAACAATAGACCTTGATAATTCACATTCACTGGAGACATCAGAATGGCCACGGTTTAGAGTTAATGATCACACTCTAAATAAGGTTCCCTAACCCCCTGGATTAAAGACAGAAGCAAAGTAATCAAAACTTCACACACACAAACACATGCACGCACACACACAAAAACATACCCTAAAAAAGTCAAGAAGATCTACTAGTTATTTATCTAAACACCAGGAAATAAACAAATAATCTCTATCAAAAGATAATGCAAAGCATTCTACAACATATCATAGAAATGTCTAACATACAATACAAAATTTTCAAACACGGTTATAAGCTAGCAATAATACAACTCATAATCAGCCAATTAAACACTCAATAAAATCAAACAAACACAAAACAGAAGGTGACCCAGATGTTCAAATTAATAGACAAGGACTTTAAAATAGCTCCTATAGATGTTGCAGGACTTAAAGAGAAAGAACACAATCAGTAAACAAATAAGAAGTATCAGCAAAAAAAAAAAAAAAAAAAAGTGAAAATAATGGGAAAAAAGAACCAAAGGAAATTTTAGAACTAAAAAGAGTCAAGATTTGAGGGGGAAAAATTATTGGATGTACTTTTTTTTGTGTGTTGTATTATGTTAGTCACCTTACAGTACATCCCTAGTTTTTGATGCAATGTTCCAAGATTCATTGTTTATATACAACAACCAGTGCTCCATGCAATACATGCCCTCCTTTACAAACCAGAAACTGGTCAATGAAAGCATCAGTGAAACTAAAGACAAATTAACTGAAATTATCCAAGCTAAAATACACTGATAAATAAAGATTTAACCACACACACACACACAAACACACACACATAGAGTCAGGAACCTGTCAACAATATCAAGCAGTCTAACTTATGTGGAAGAAAAAGAAGTAAAAGCAGAAACAATGAATAACATTAAAATTTGTCAAATACAGTAAATGTAAAAACCCTACAGATGTAGATCTAAGAAGCTAAGGAAATCCCAAGCAAGATAAATACACCCAAACTATAGTCAAGTACTTTATAATAAACTCCTGAAAAGTAAAGATAAAGAAAAAAAATGTTAATGAAGTACAGAAGGGAAAAGGACGCATCATGCACCAGTAAGCAATGGAAAGAGTCATTAAAGAGACAATGGAATGAAGTCATTAAAATGCTACAAAAAAAAAAATGAACCAACCCATAATTCCATATCCAGTGCATTTCAGAATTAGTAAGGTAAAGTAAAAATATGTCCAGTTAAACAAAATAAGTGAATTCACTTCTAGCAAACTTATATCATAATAAATGAGAAAGATGTTATTCAGGCTGGAGGGAAATTATGCCAGATGGTAACTAGGTTATATAGGAAGGGATAAATAGCACTGGAAATTATAAATATGTTGACAAATATAAAAGAACACACTTTTTCTTCTTTTGATTAAAAAAAACATTGCCCTGGGGGTGCCTGGGTGGCTCAGTGGGTTAAAGCCTCTGTCTTCGGCTCAGGTCATGGTCCCGGGGTCCTGGGATAGAGCCCCATATCGGGCTCTCTGCTCAGTGGGGAGCCTGCCTCTCTGCCTACTTGTGATCTCTGTCAAATAAATAAATAAAATCTTTCTTAAAAACACATTGCACTGAAAGGGTTCTAATGTAACTGTAAATGTATAGATATATCTATATATACATGTTATAGAAAGGACAAAGGTTTAATTGAAATATATTGTTTAATAGCTCTTATATATTATGCTGTCTTAATATTAATTCTAAGTAGCCTGTCATAAAGTAAAACCCCCTATTGCACTCTCCATAACAAAAACCATAAATACGATACCCCCAAAAAAGTAAAAGAAGCCAATACAGGGATTTAAATGGAACATAAAACACATTACTTAAAAAGAAATATGAAGAAAACATAAAAATGAAAAAATAAAAATCAGATGAGATAAATAGAAAACCAATAGCAAATGGTAGATTTAAACCCTACCATATCAATTATCACATCCAATGTAAACAAAATAAACAGTAAAATTAAAAGGCAGAGCCTGTAAGACTAAACAAAAATGCAAAATGTAACAATAGTCTGTCTGTAAGTGATATCCTTACATCTCATAGAGGTTGAAAGTACAAGTACAGAGAAGATATACACGTCAACAGCAGACATCAGAAAGTAGATGTGCACCAAAGACTAATTATGTACCATACAGTGGTTAACTGAACATAATAAAAAAAAGAAAGTAGATATGGCTATATTAAAAGCAGTTGAAGTATACTTCAAGACAAGGAATATTGTCGAGATAAAAGGGAACATTTCATAGGAATCAGGGGTTAGTACATCAGGATTTAGATATAATAACCTTACTTACATATGTGCTTAGTAATAGCATTTCAAAATATATTAAGCAAAGTGACAGAACTGAATGAAGCCAACAAATAGATCCACAATCATAACTAGAAATGTTAATAATCTTCTCTCAATAATTGTTAGAACGTGCGGCAAACTCAATGAAGCACTATCAAAAACCTGACCTAATTAATATTATAGAGCACCATACTGAACAAAAGCAAAATGAATATTTATATGCTAGCCCATATAAAAAGTCAAAAGATGGAGATCTCATAGAGTATGTTCACTGACAACAAAATTAAATTAGAAATTGATATAACTTAAATATCTTGAAGAGCCTTGAATATTTGGAATTAAACAACAGATTTATATAGAATCCATGAGGCAAGGAAGAAATCACAGAGCATATTAAAAATAGGTCTAGCTGAATAATAATGAAACACAAAATATCAATATTTGTGGGGTGCAGCCAAAGGACTACTATTAGGGAATGCAGATAAATTCTCATATTCTAATGTAAAAACCCACTGACCCACTTTTGGGAATTTGACCTGCAGCTATAAAGGCATGTGTGCAAAACAGACTGTTTTCAAGATTATATTCATGGTAATGATGCTTGTAATACCAAAATACTGGAAACAACCTAAATGCCCTTCAATAGGGGATTAGATAAATATTGGCACGTCCACACAGTGGAATATTATACAGCACCTAAATATAACAAAGCAGTGCATTATGTATTGCTAATGAAAGACGTCTAAGATGCATTGTTCCATCAAAGCAGCAACCTGTAAGTGTGTATATTTGTACATACCACCATTTATAGTAAATGTACACAATCCAAAATGCATGTGTGCATTTGTACATGCTACCATTTGTGTTAAATATGCACATAAATGCACATATGCAGAAGTAGGTACTTGCTTATATTATGTTTAGAAAGTCTCTTGAGGGATTACACAAGAAGCTGGTGTCGGTGTTTGTTTGCCTCCTGGAAAGGGATTTGGGTAGTGGGAGAACAGAGCTGTAAGAAATAGACTTAACTCTGCTCTGTACATGGATGATGGCTTCAAACAATAAATTAAATTAAGTGGGAAAAATCATTGGCCAACTAAAATTAACCTACTAACTAAATAAGGCTTTCAGTTCTCTAATACAGAGTACAGCCACTTTTAAAATGTTTCAAGCACAGTGAAGCAAGCAGGATTCCTGCAACGTTGCTGTAAGGTACAGCACACGCCACAAAACTTTTTATTAGCCTAGAAGGAATGTCAGATTTTAAAAAAAGGAAAAAAAAAAGGCAAAGAGAATGAATCCTGATACCATGCAGGTACCCAGCAGGTGTGAATAGACGGAGACCTGATATTCTATCCCTATTTTAAAATCTGTTTCAAATGTGATAAATCTATTTTGAAATCTATTTCAAATGTGATAAAACTTAGCCTCTGAAATAGAAATGTACTTACCCGGCTCACGCAACAAACAAAAGCCTCATGACTACAAGGATATACTCTAGGATCACCTGAACCCATTTCAAGGAATGGTATATGTCCTGCGAGAAGTTACTGAAGGAAGATCAGCAAAGCCCCCATTAAGTAAACCACCCCAACAGAGCAGCTGAGAGGAGGAAAATAAAGATGGTCCCTTACCCCACCTTTCATGTGATATTGATTAGAGTGCCAGAATAACCTTGAGCCTTAGGATAGGAACAGACATTAAAAAAAAAAAAAAATCATCTTTTTTTAGACTTCTTCACTTGTTTCAGTTTCTAACCTTTCCATGATTTGGATCAATCTCAACATTCAGGGACCCCAAATTTCTTCCGCAATACTCTAAATTTCAACCAAAGCTCGCATGAACACAGTGGACTTTCCAGACAATGGCAGAAATTCCCCTATGAATATGCAGTGAAGTCTTTTTACTGGGGTAATGTGTCACTCCAGGCATGCTATATAAATATTCCCACTGTCATTGGGAGAAACCACCCCAGAATTTGCTTGTGTTTCTTACTCACTGGGTTTAAATTACACTTTCATTTTACATCTTCCTGGCAGTGGTTACAAGGCTCAGTGGCTGGAACACTTCTCAGTGAGGAGCTACTGTGACGGTCAATGAATGAGAAATACAAGCTGGGATCCACTGCGGCGATGGAACACCTGTGAGGCAGGATTGCTGCGATGTTGCTGTAAGGTACTGCACATATCACAAAACCTTTTATTAGTCTAGAAGGAATGTCAGATTAAAAAAAAAATAAGCATAAAGAATGAATCCTGGTATTATGCAGATACCCAGCAGGTGTGAGTAAATGGAAACCTGACATTCTATCCCTGGCAGGGCTAGAAAACTACATCTCACAGGTGTGTTCTGTTCAGCCTCAATCAAGCCCACACGTACAGTCTCACCAGTCACTTTTACTTTGACAGCCAGACGAGTAATCTGCTAGACAAATAGTTGCGATAGAATTGAAAAGCTAGAGTGGTAGGTTTATATATATATATATATATATATATAAACATCTTTGCTGCAATGCACCTTGCTGTGATGCTGTGCCTTCAGAAGGATGATTCAAAGTAAACACATTCACCTCTAAAGAGCAGTCAGGACTGAGGGGCGTGGTTCATTTAATGCTTTTCTCTAAGGTCCAAGGTTACCGAGAAAACTTCACCTCTGTCATGTTCTGAGGGTGCTGTAATTCGGACAGAGAGATGATAAGCACAGTTGCGTGACTTCACAGAAGATACTAAAAACAAAGGAAGTTCCCAAGTTCTGTCCTTACAATGAACATAGAATCCTTGAAATTTAAAGCTGCAAATACCTAGTCTGACTGTCCATTTTACAGATGAAGAAATCAAGGTCTCCAGAGGGCAGAAATGAAGTAATTAAGATCATCCTGACAGAAACTAACAGAGTCAGGCTTAGCGTCAATATCCAGTCCAGTCCAGGGACCTTCTCTCTTTATGCCACCGAGCTCTGCTTAGGATTTATGCCCTTTCACAGATCAAGACAACCAGGTAAAGAGGCTTTGTACTTAAAATTGTGCAGTCAAATGACTTCTACCAACATGGTTTAATTGTTCTAACAGTGTCACTCTGTTTGCTGTTACAGCGAACACACTTTGTTTATAGCCAGTTTGGTTGTAGGTCCTTTTGCTCTTATTACATAAAATAGGCATTGGTAACATAACAAGAGGCAAAAGGCAAAAATGGATGACCACTTTTATATAAACAGGATAACAACAGAGTAAGTTCAACTAATAGTTTCCCCTAAAGATGGAAAACAGGGCAGAGACTGTGTTCTTCAAATGAGAATTGGTATCTGGACAAAGAGAACACTGAGTCAAAGGACAGGGGCAGGTCTATGCAACTCTGAAGCTTAATGGCCATCCTACTTAACCTAATGGTCCTCTTAGTGCACATTTTTAATTTGATTCATATGTAATTCAGGACTCAAAGCTTAATCCTAGAGTCATTTTCTTTTGCAAACGAAAATGTGACAAATCACTCATGTGAAGCTTTGTCAGACCCAACAAACACGGTAGACCAAAGAAATGGTTCTACAAGCAGGAACCTTTACCTGCCTGTCTTCCTGTTTGTATAGTGTTTGATCATAAATCTGTACGAAGAAATGATTCAAACACATGTGGGTAATTCATGCTCTTTATCTCCATCATTAGGCTGCTATGTCACCTCATACAAATGCATCCATCTTAACGGGTTATATATTATGAACCTTTACATCTCCCACCAATTCCATCACAATTTACACACAGATTTCATTTGTTGCTTCTGCTGTGCTTTGGCACGTGGCAAGTCCTCTCACATTTGTTTGTAAACCCAAATCCCAATTATTACAAGTCCAAGGTAGCATCAATTATGTAAAGACCTACTTCAAATTTAACTCCCTTCATAAAATCTTCTCACTGTCATCTGAAAATCATCTTTGTTTTCTGATCACACCAAAGCAATTTATCCATGGCTGTCTTAACATAGGCTCACTTTCATTTCATATTATGCACACTTGCAAATATCGCCTTACTATGTGCAACTTGGTGGAGATGAGTATTTCTCCCTTACTTTTCAAATCTGGCACAGTGCCTAGCACCTGGTAGCTTTTCCATAAAGGTTTGTGAATAAGAAAGGAATAGATAAATATAGCCTATTTAAAATATCTGGAATAGTTTGGTGAAATAGCCTTTGTAATGGTTCATCAAAGCCTAGCATTGATAAATGAATTAAAACTCCTTCGAACGAACATGAAAACAAAATTCATAATCCAACTATACAATTGCTTATTTGTTTTACAAAACAATTTAAAGGTCACAGTTAACAATCAACAAAATTGCCTTTATTCTTTCCGAAAATATCTGAAAGAGAAACATTTTTTTTTTAAATAAACAGGATCATACATTCTCAAGGAGCCTACAATATGACAGAATAAACACAGAAATAACTCAGCATCCTTTTCATACTCTATGTTAGCTTAGATAAAGATAAAAATTTTGTGCAGGTTGTCTATAAGAGATATTATTTTCTTGAATTGAGAACAAATTATGTAGGAATTCAAATATATTTGAAGTTGATAAAATCCATTAACATGGGTATTAAAAAAAGCAAACAAATGATATTTTGGGTCTTGAAGAATATAAATAAAATGCTAATGATTCTTTTTTGATGTTAATACTTTAAGAATTACATGTGAATCATTTAAGAATAAACCCATTCTTTTGATATAATCCAAAATGTCACAGTTCTTGTTCAGTTTGTGTCTACATACCCACACTGCCCTGCATAGTCTTACATAAAATGCTGTTTAATACTAACTTAAGCGTACATGATTTTTTGATATATATGTGTGTGTGTGTATATATATGTGTGTGTATATATCTCACCATATCTGTATGGTAAGATATATATATGCGTATATATGGTTCTGCACATATAAAGCTGACTAACAAGAAGACTATACTTTCATTTTTAAAAAATTTAATTCTATTAAAGCCATTTTTAGGAAACGCCAAAAAAATTAATTCTATTAAAACCATTTTTAGGAAACACCAAGTAAAGAACTATATTTTCAGGGATGCCTGGGTGGCTCAGTTGGTTAAGTGTCTGCCTTCAACTCAGGTCATGATGCCAGGATCATGGGATCGAGCCCCACATTGGTCTCCCTGCTCAGCAGGGAGCCTGCTTCTCCCTATGCCTGCCTCTCCCCCTGCTTATGCTCATTCTCTCTCTCTCTCTTTCTCTGACAAATAAGTAAGTAAAATTTCAAAAAAAGAATTATATTTTCAGATCATTGACTGTAAAAACCATCAACTCAATTTCTCTTAAATCATATTTTATGAAATTCTACTTAATCTGAAAGAGAAATAATTTGGACTCTTTACCTATTTTAATTTCCACGTTCCTATGTAAAAAAAAAATTAAAATTAAAAAATTAAATTAAACAACTTTTTAAAAACTGAAAAGAGCCACTGTCTAGAATGAGTCCTCTGTCTTTTTCCTGATGTTAATCTCAAAATCTTTTTACAACTTTTTCTTAAAGTTTGGGGTTCAACGGCTGATAAGCAGTTAGCATTTGACTTTGGTTTCCCCTGAAGTGCACCCAACATGTTCAAACACTCTTTGCTCTTTTCTGATATTTTTGCAGTTTGGCATGTTAAATATCTTTTCTCCTTAGTAGAAGTCTGGATTATTAGAAATGAAGCCAAAAGGAAACTTGGAACTTTTCTAAACCATTTTATAAAAGGGAAAGACCCAGCACTGGAAGCCGACCTCAACACCAAAGCTGAAGCCAAGTGGCAAAGTGTCCCTGTGTCTCACTGATTTAGCTTGTATTCCATCTGAATAGAATCTGACCATTTTCCCTAATGGAATCAGCATGCAAATTTCTAGCATTCAACTGCTGAAAAGCTGTATTTAAAACTACTGTGTGGGAGAGCAGAATATGTGAAGGAGATATTATGCTAGACTTGACAAGTTTTAGTTTCTGACACATGCAGCCTTTATTTGAACAAAGACAAAAATTAAGGTACTATTTATTTTTAACAATTTCTCATCAACAGGTCAATAAAACTGCCTTCATATATTTGCCTATATTCTCACGGTCAATGCATGTTGTACATGTGTATCAGTTATAGCTGGGTCAGCCAAGGTAAGTAAAAGAAGGTTAATGTGAGGTTGACAAAAAAGCATATTTGATGTTTAATTTTTGAGTAACCACTGAAATAATGATATAATTCATGTATATTTTCAGCTAATATCTAAATTCTGTGTTCTGATAATCAGTTAATGATATAGAGATTAATCGTCCTTTTAGTCACACTTCACAATATTGCAAGGCGTAAGACTGAACAGTAAAATCTTTTTAAAAAAAAATTTTTAAATTGTTATATTAGTCACCATACAGTACATCAATAGTTTTTGATGTAGTGTTCCAAGATTCATTGTTTCCGTATAACACCCAGTGCTCCATGCAATATGCGCAATATGCGTCCTCCTGAATACCCAGCACAGGGCTAAACCATCCCCCAACCCGTTCCCCCAACCCCTCAGTTTGTTTCCCCACAGTCCACAGTCTCTCATGGTTCGTCTCCCCCTCCGATTCCCCCTCCTTCATTTTTTCCTTCTCCTAATGCCCTCGATGCTATTCCTTATGCTCCACAAGTAAGTGACACCATATGATAATTGACTTTCAATTTCACTCAGCATAATCTCCTCCAGTCCCATCCATGTTGATGCAAAAGCTGGGTGTTCATCCTTTCTGATGGCTAAATAATATGCCATAGTGTATATGGATCCATTGTGCATGTTCATTCATCTGTTGAAGGGCATCTCTGCTCTTTCTACAGTGGATATTGCTGCTATGAACACTGGGGTGCATACAGCCCTTCTTTCACTAACTACATCTGTATCTTTGGGGGTAAATACCCAGTAGTGTAATTGTCTATGGTGCCCAGAGCAATCTATACTTTCAATGCCATCCTGATCAAAATATCATCTGCTTTTTTCAAAGTGTTGGAACAAACAATCCTAAAATTTGTATAGGACCAGAAGAGACCCCAAATCGCCAAGGAAATGTTGAAAAAGAGAAACAAAGCTGGGGGCATCAATTTGCCTGATTTCAAGTTACATTACAAAGCTGTGATCACCCAGACAGCATGGTACTGGCACAAAAAACAGACACATAAACCAGAGGAACAGAATAGAGAGCCCATATATGGACCCTCAACTCTACGGTCAAATAATCTTTGACAAAACAGGAAGAAATATCCAGTGGAAAAAAGACAGTCTCTTCAATAAGTGGTGTTGGGAAAATTGGATGACTGTATACAGAAGAATGAAACTTGACCATTCTCTTACACCATACATAAAGATAAACTCAAAATGGATGAAAAACCTCAATGTGAGACAGGAATCCATCAAAGTCCTAGAGGAGAACATAGGCAGTAACCTCTTTGACATCGGCCACAGCAACTTCTTTCAAGACACGTCTCCAAAGGCAAAGGAAACAAAAGTGAAAATGAACTTTTGGGACTTTATCAAGATAAAATGCTTCTGCACAGCAAAGGAAACAGTCAACAAAACAAAGAGACAACCCACGGAATGGGAGAAGATATTTGCCTATGACACCGCAGACAAAGGGCTGATATCCAAGATCTAAAATCTCCTTGGATAAGGATCAGGGTTAAGAAGAACTTCCTGGAAGAGGCTGTATTTGACCCCTGAAGAATACACAGGAATTTAGGAGGTAGAGATTGAGAGAAGGGAAGGGAAAGAATTATTTTATTAATCCAAAATCACTTTATAATATTCCAATGACAGTGTGACATTACTAATGAATAGAATCCAAAGAGTCACTAGTGACATAGCCTGACCTAAAAGATGGTCCAATGCTATGAGTTCTAAGCATAGGATGTCCATGCTCTGTACAACCTAACCATTTAGGATAAGATTATTCCAGCATTTCCAAAAGGTAGTGTGGGATTACAAAAACTACGCATGCGTTTTTCTTTCCATTTTAAGATGTTTTCCAAAGGTGGCTCTTGGCCTCCAATTAGAGAGTATTGCCACTAGGTGGAGCGGTGGTGACTTGGTTGGAATAGGCTTCAGGTGATGTGACAGAAAGAGAGGGTTATGGGTCCCATAACTCGTATTTTTCTTTTCTCTTTCAAAACTATAGTGGACAGTTAAGAAATATGCCTCAGAAGTAAGCTTTTAGAAATAATTGTGTACCATAATACCTGGATTAAAATACATTTGCTGAGAGGTAGAATGAAACAAAAGAAAACTCGGGGCTTTGATATCCAACACAGGGTTTCAATGCTGCCTCTGTCATTTATCAGTTGGGTAAAGCCAGCAAGTTCCTTAATTTCTATGACCCTCAGTTTTCTCATATATAAAATATGAATTATGGTACTTACTTTATAAGTTTGTTGGAATACAAAGCTATATGGTTGAATGTGTTTTGGGAAGACCATGGGTAACCATCCAGATGGGACCCATGGACATTCTTGATTTAACCCCAACAGGTTTAGAGTGTTTTGTTTTTTTTTTTCAAATTCATAATATTTCATTTCAAAGTAAGATTTATAACTTCTTAGGAAAGTCTGAAGTTCAGGCCACATCAGGTCTTCATTCCCCTATCTAAGAATTATCAAAGTTACATTACTTATATGTCCCTCCCTCCACTAAGGGTACTTGTGACCTGGATTTGTCATCAAGGATTTAGAGTAGGCTTGGTGCATTAATGTCAAAAACCACATTAGTATCTTCACATGAGCCAATAGCCTGTAGCCTTTCTGGATCTTAGCCTCAGTTTTCTGAAAACTCCTGTCCTGTTAGAGATACCTTGGAGGGGCTTTTCAACTTGCCTTCATGTCCCTGTTCTCCTTTCCCACTTCATTCCCACATTTGGAGGAATCCTTCAGAGAAAGACAATATTAATTAGATAATCTCTTTAGCAATAGCATTCTCTTCTGTGACGAAGGTGTATTTTTCAGTTCCAAAATGAGAAAGAAACTTGTTCTGTCCAAGGAGTGATTAGCTGGTCATCAAAATGAGTCATCTGTTTATGAGTTGGGATTTCAAAGTATAAATCTGAGGAGCTTCTCCCCTCCTTTTGCCTTCTGTTACATGCTGGATTGTGTACCTCCAAAATTCACACATTGAAACCCTAACTCTAAGTACCTCAGAATGTGATTGTATTTGAAGATTCGGTGTTTAAAGAGGAAACAAACTAAAGTGAGCCTGTTGCGATAGGACCGTAATCAATTCTGATTTCACATCCTTACAAGAAGAGCAGGTACAGAGGAGACAGCAGGGGTGTGTGTGCACAGGACAATGGGTGAAGAGGCAACCAGAAGGTGGTGACCTGCAAGGCAAGCAGAGCAGTCTCAGAGCAAACCAGCCCTGTTGGCCTCTGGATCATGGACTTCAGCAGCCCAGACTGGTGAGAAAGTAAATTCTGTTGTTCAAACTATAGTCTGTGGTATTTTGTTGTGGCCGTTCTAGCAAACTAAGACACTCTCCAAAGAGGATTCTGATTTGGCTACCTGGTCTCTACCATTCCTATTTCTTTGGAGCAAGGTATGTTTAGGCCTTTTGTGTTTGCAAGTCAAAATCGAAGAGGGAAGGGAAGAAGACTGTGTAAAGCATAGAATGTCAAGGAGGAGTTTTCCATATTCTGTAGCTTCACAGCAAGCTCAAGGAAATCACGGGGGACACCTACAGTGGGTGCATACTTTATAAGAGTTCATGGAAAGGGTCTCATTTCTTGGTGGGTTTTTTTTTTTTTTTTAATTGTTTTGCTTTTGAGGAAGTAGTCTTGAAGAAGAAAAAGAATTTAAGTTATTTTGAGATTATGTTGCATAGACTTCGTTTTTTAATCCATATCCTTCAGGATCAAACAATGGTCAAAGCTTTACAAATATTAAATATTAAATAAATAATACATTTCTACACTTTATAGAAGATGTAGCTGGCATGAAGCTTTATGTTTCAAGAATTCCCAAATGCATCCAAAAACTATTTTATTTCTTTCCTTTAAAGATTTATTTATTTGTGAGAGAAAGTGAGTGTGTGTGAGAGAGGGAGAGAATCTCAAGCTGATTCCTGGTGAGAGGGGAGCCTGACCTGGGTTTTTTTTTTTTTTTAATTGTTTTGCTTTTGAGGAAGTAGTCTTGAAGAAGAAAAAGAATTTAAGTTATTTTGAGATTATGTTGCATAGACTTCATTTTTTAATCCATATCCTTCAGGATCAAACAATGGTCAAAGCTTTACAAATATTAAATATTAAATAAATAATACATTTCTACACTTTATAGAAGATGTAGCTGGCATGAAGCTTTATGTTTCAAGAATTCCCAAATGCATCCAAAAACTATTTTATTTCTTTCCTTTAAAGATTTATTTATTTGTGAGAGAAAGTGAGTGTGTGTGAGAGAGGGAGAGAATCTCAAGCTGATTCCTGGTGAGAGGGGAGCCTGACCTGGGTCATGCCCCTAATGACCCCTAAGATCATGACCTGAGCTGAAATCAAGAGTAGGACTTTCAACCATCTGAGTCACCCAGGTGCCCTGAATCAAAAATTATTTTAAAGGGCAAGTGATTAGTGAGTTAAAAATATTTGTAAAGCACCCGCATTTTAGAAAAATTTAACTAATTCTTTTTATTTTATTTATTTGACAGACAGAGATCACAAGTAGGCAGAGAGGCAGGCAGAGAGAGGTGAGGGAAGAAGGTTCCCCACTGAGCAGAGAGCCTGATGTGGGGCTCGATCCCAGGACCCTGGGATCATAACCTGAGCCAAAGGCAGAGGCTTTAGCCCACTGAGCCACCCAGGGGCCCCTAATTCTTTTTTCTTAAAGATTTGCTTATTTTTTTTTTTTTAGAGAGAGAGAAAGAGAGAAAGCGTACACACGAGTGAGAAGGGAGAAGGTCAGAGGGAGAGGGTGAGAAATCTTCAAGGCACCTCCCTGTTGAATGCAGAGCCCGAAGCAGAGCTGGACCCAGGATCCTGAGATCTTGACCTGAGCCAATATCAAGAGCCAGAGGCTTAAACAACTGCATCACCCAGGCGCCCCAAATTCGACTAATTCTTTAACAGAACTATAATATGCTTTTTGCATAAGCCAACTTTACACTGATGATTGGATTTTGTCAAATTCTAAGCCCAATTCTCTTTGAAGTACTCTTCTTAAACCCCAGTAAATCAATACCTAACCCATGAAAAGCATCAGAATACAAATGTGATAATGTAAGTGGAAAGGTCTTGTAAGTTGTAAAATATCCTATATGTACAATGGATTATCTTTTCTGTTTATTATCCTGAAGTACGATGACCTGTTCCAAAAAATATTTATTATTTCTGTTCATCTCTTTAGGCTTTCACTAGAGTGAGCCCAAGAGAAAGCAACAATAGGTCTGTGACACCCCAGCAATTTTTTTCTGGAGGTACCTCTTCTTCCTCCATGTTTCTAGCATTGGTGACTATCCTGACACAATATAGAGAAGTATACTCGTATTTGCAAAAGTAAAATAATGAAGCCCTAAACAAGTAAGAGGGATACAGAGAAATATACAAACAGGGTAGGAGAAAGGCTCCCCAGAAAATAAGACAATTATACTAAATTTTTTTCTAGGCCCTTTTAATTCTGTGTTTGCCACATGAGCACAGGATAACATTGTGTGATTTAAGCACACTGAGTACACTTCAGTGGTGATCTCTCGTGTTCCAACATTAATTTCCAGGACGGACCATGGTGAAATCATGCTTCAAGCTCATGAAATGTGAATCTTTTTGTGCTAATGGAGGAACTGTCCTCCAGGCTTGAAGGATTGGTCTCTAAACTTTCACTTAGTGTGGAGAGAAACGGATGATTCCTGGCTTTGTGATTCTTTTACAAACTGGAAACTTTTACAAAATGGAACTACTGATTATGGCCTTTTCACTAGAAAGACAAATTGCTTTTTCTCTCACTCTTTCATTCTCATGGTCTCTTACACTTACATACATACACCCTTCTACCAGAACAATAATATATATACATTTAAAAATAGAGCAGGCAACAGGAAAAATCTTCTTACTTCCAACAGGCTTTTAATGTTATTAGCAATGATTTTCCTACCCTCTATACTTACATTATGCATTTTTCTTTCATAAAATCATAGAACAGTGTTTTTAAAAGTTAAAGGAGAGACCATTTGAATTTACGAATAAGGTCAGAGTGGAAAAAATATTCCTCAAGTTTTGTTTTCAAAATGAAAAAAAAAAAAGATTTACATTTTATATCGCTGTCCTAAGAATGGGTTTAACAAGAATTTCTGAACACCTACAGCTATTTTTTAATCTACATAAGACGTCCTTGTCTACATAATATATCACTGTACTAATATAACATTGAGCTTTTTGTTATTTTAAACAGGAAACATTTTGTATCATGGAACTGCCAATAAAAAAATAGAATTAATGACAATACTGTAATCTTTTAAATAAGAATGTCAAGGACACTTTCAGCACCTATGCACTGAGTGAAGTTATATTAGCTTTGGTTGTTTTAACTGTTTCATTGGAAGGTAGAGAGTCCAAAGAACTGGACAAGATTTGTTCCAGGTAAATCAGAAACCTGGCCTTGATGATCTGGGTTCCCATTGACTCACATTTTTCAGATACAAGAAAAGGTTTTGTAAGTGCCACATTCATTCTTAAATATCCTCAGTATGTCAACCATTCTGCATGATATGGTTTTACTTACCTCATGGTCTTGCTTGTCTTGCATAAGGTATGTTCTAGATTGCCAGTGAAACTATTAAAATATGGCTCCAAGAAGTGAATGTCCAATTTAGATATAATCTAATTTGAGCTAAGAAAAGAATGGCTTCCATTCTTAGACCTTGGATCCTCTACTGACTACTGTCCTTCTACCACCATCTTGGACATAGACACTAGACAGCATGGCCCATTCAGGAAGGGTGCTCATTTTCTTGAGAGGCAATGAAGGACCAACTCCTGAACAGTGATTCGAACTTCTCGTTCTTTTGAGTAGGTTCCCATAATCAGTTCATTTTTCCAGCAATCTTAGTATTATATGTTTTTTATTTGATCCCCTTAACCAAACACACCACTTCTCTTAGGAATGGTTCTAAGAGCTACCTTAGTTAAGACTGGGTAACATTTCAAGGTTCACCTCATGGTCTCATTCCATGTCATCTGTCATTTTCAACACAACTAGGAATATCATGACTCCATCTATTTTAGGATGAGTTCCCAATTCATACTGAAATACTTTCAAATGTTGGAAAATGGTCTTTGTCCTCACTCTTTTTTAAAGGCACTTTGATTCCAAATATTGTAATTTGTTTATGTACCATCCTTACAACCCACAGAGCACTGGATTTGGGTTTCTCCTAACTTAACTGCTGATAATAAGCCTGAAAATTTTTAAATGGAGGTATACTTTTTATAAAATATATATGTTCCTTTTACTTCAAGAGGCTTACATAAAGCAGAAATCCATTCATATAGTTCAGAAATTCATTAAATGGGTAACAAGAGGTTAGCTCATTATGTTTATCTTATGGTCTGCCCACATTTCCAAAGCCTGTGCACAAGAATGTTTTAGCACACTGATCCAGAGATTAGTGCATTCTTGTTTGGTGCGAGGATTGTAAATTAACAACCCCCTGAAGGGACCAGGTGGCAACCTAAATTAGTGAATCAAGCTTGGTGGGATCCAAGCAGCCCTGGAGATACTAATTTTTCTACCTGGAAAATAAATGCATGAACTAGAGTCTCGTTGATACTGACAATACCAGTGACTTAGCCATTCATATCATTCTGGATAAAATTTTCCTTCACAGCTCTACACATCAAGATATTTCCGTATGGGTTTATTTTCATAAAGTTAGATGTTTTGGGATCCTATAAATAAAAAACTGAATAACTGGTGGCATTTTTCTCTTTCTATGCATGAATGGCATATAGATGTATCTGGAGTATGTGCCATTTTTTTTTAGTAATGCACCTTTATTAACCATCTAAAAATCAATACTATTCTTGAAGCCCCATCAAGTCTCCATTTACTTCACATTAAACTATAATCCGAGGCATTCTAAAACAAACAAACAAAACAAAAAGAAAAAATTACATGGACTTTCAAGTAAAAAAAAAAGATTAGTCATCTTTACATAGCAAAATTTTTAAGATTTCTCACCAATAAGAAATTAAAATATTCAATATCAGTTTTAAGGTTACTTAGTTAATTCATATACCAAGGATTTATAAGATTCCTCCTTTGGGTCAGATACCATGCCAAGGGATGGGGTAAATGAGTAATAATGACTGACTCTGTCCATGTATTCCTAAGTGTTTAGTGGAGAGAAGCATCCTTACAAGGTCAACTGTCTACCATTGTGTTGCCCTGGAGCCAGATATGGGCATTACCATACAGAGCCAGTGGGGTCCACCAATTGCTTATGTATTTCAAAAAGACATCTGCAACTCTCACTTTGAATCAGGAGCAAAACAAATTCTCCTTTTACACTTAATTTATGACTGGCCTTAAGTTTAACTTTTCATAAGGGCTTTATTTCAACTAACATAGACTCAATTTAAAGGATCAAAGAGAAAAATCAGAGTCAATTAATTTTAAAAGATAGCAAAAGGCTATTACTGAGATTGTACCTAAAAAAAAAAACTGAATTTTTTTAAAGGCCTGGACGAATGTCATATTTTATAATGCCTCAGGCACAGATTTTAAATGTAGGTATTAGAACAGCACAAGAGTTAGAGCCCTGAAAGTGAGAGACCATTGTAAACAGTGGAGAGAAGAGATGCCACCTTCCTTTCTGGGCAATATTTAGAGCTTATTGGGGCAAAAACACTCAAGGGCACAGTAGAAATTCTAAATTGGTCAGGGAACCAAAAACTCTCAAGTTATCTCTGAAGGTGATTGGCAATGTGTCTTGCCATTAAGCATGTCAAAAATGGAATTAATAACTGAAATATTCTAGGCTGCATATTTTTTATTTTCCTTCAAGAAAGGCACTTGAAATGTGAACCATCAAAGTGGAATTGACAGTATTTTATGGCATTATTTTCCTCCTTTTGAGCCTGTTAAGTTTTCTGTTATAATTGGATAGTTTTAAACACTCTTTCTTCAACACAAACAAGGATACCGAGTAAAACTATAAATTCATTTTACAGAGGCCTTATTTCCAAAGACAAGTGTCTGTTTTGCAATAACATAAACATCAGTGACAGAAAACAATACTTTCATATGACAGTGGGCAAAGACTTAGGGGGAAAATCAGTATCTATTGAGCGGACTCTGCCTTAACGGAGATTATATGTGGGGTTCTTGGAATTTCTCTGTTTGCTTGATAAGAGGTATAAATAATGTAAACATAAGGAAAGGAAAGGAAACTTTCTTTTTTTTTTTTTTTTTTTAAAGATTTTATTTATTTATTTGACAGAGAGAAATCACAAGTAGGCAGAGAGGCAGGCAGAGAGAGAGAGAGGAGGAAGCAGGCTCCCTGCTGAGCAGAGAGCCCGATGCGGGACTCGATCCCAGGACCCTGAGATCATGACCTGAGCCGAAGGCAGCAGCTTAACCACTGAGCCACCCAGGCGCCCAGGAAAGGAAACTTTCAAAAATATTTCCCTTGAAGCTAATCATCTAAAAATAATATAATCAATTACTCTTATCGGTTGCTGTCAATTGGGCAAGTATAGTCTCTACCTTGAAAGCACATGTGCAATTCTCTATAAATCCTTCCAGAAAGTACTAGTATGAAAGAAAAATGTATTTTTAGTAATATCTTTCGCTTTTAATTCTGCATTCTTCTCAGTACCTACATAAAATACTATGGAAAGTTGCTATTAACCTCAGGCTCAAGCAATCAATTTCAAATATTTATCATGGGTCTTCCATTACCAGTCTTTAAAAATGTTTAATATTCAGCTGGGTTTTTTTATGTTTGGGATGAAACTAAGCCTTAATTACATGGAATTTAATACTGACTGTAACATCATTTAAAGAGCAGGGCTTCTCTGTTATATTTTTTCTTGCCAAATACCCTCAGGTAAGCACCACAGAGATCATAAGGGAGTTATTAGTCTTTGCATTTGGCAAAAAAGTGGATGAAAAACTACAAGCTTCTTTACTGTCCTAGGAACCCTCACAGCATCCAGACTGACTGATCAGGATAGCATGGTGAAGGTACTCAGGGGAAGAAGGAAGACTGTGTCTTTTATAAATTTCTTCAGGGGATTCTGAATGTCAACTTACAAAGCTACTTTTTAAAAAAAATTTAGGTCTCTTAATATCTACTTATATGTTGCCAATTCTACAGCTTTGTTACAAATAATGAATAGGATAAGGAACCCAGAGATAATTCAGAAAAATGAATCAATTCCAAAGACAAAGAGCTGAGCATTTTGCATTATGGTAAAAAGATATGCTCAGCATATTAATCACATAGATAAGATTAGGAGAGAATGCTCAACTCTTATAAGACCAAAATGTTTTCAAGCACCTAATTACAAGTGAAGTGTTCATTGATGGCCATTAGAGAATTAATGGCCTTTAAAATTGACAATATATTTTTTCATTACTTTATTTAATTAATATTTATTCTCTAACCCTGTAACCTGAATGAAAATGAAACTGAACCTTTGAATGAGGCTGGAAATTGCTGAACAAATGGAGAAAAAACCCCAAATCAGTACAATGCTTACTAAATTTATAAAGGTTGAGATGTTACTTTTCAGGATCTCATTTACATCATCTGTAGAGTGGGGTGATAGGAGGGGACAAGGTTACCTCTAATACCTGTGTGGTTATAAGAGCCAATGAGTATAAACTGGGGTGCTAAGGATGTTAGAAAGAAAAACTAGGTTAGCAATTCAGATACTGGGGATAAAATAAAAGCTAAAAAATCAGCTTTTAAACATTACGGTCAAAAAATAAAATAAAATAAACCTTATGGTCCCCAAATTTCTGAACCTTTTAATAACCAACATCCTTACTCAACTAGCCAGACATTTATAAACACCTGAGGAATGTTTCTGAGAAATCCTAACTGTTTACAATGAAAAGGTAAATATGATCAACATGTTAGTGTTTATTCTCAAAGAGAAATGTCATATTGTTTTACTCAGCCCCTCTCTGGGCACTTTCAGTGGCACAAATGTTCTTACCTTTTAAGATAGTTTCTTCATTACCAGTAATAGTTAATTAACACGCTATTTCTAACTTATATAAGCTTTCCATTCTGGAAAATTTTATGCATGTGCTTTTTAGATAAATTAGAATCAACTTAAGTAGTAAGCTAATTAAGCTCATCCCAGCACAAGGAAAATATGTGCAAACTATGTGAACAAATGGGAAACAGATGGAGCCAGTAACAATAATATTTAAAATTTTAAAATTGTAAACTGTAAATGATAAGATGTTATTTCACCTCACTTACTCCATCTGTACAATAGGGTAAGAGAAGAAAAGGAACAAAATAATCTGTAAGATCTGCTTTAGGTGTAGGAGCTTATGAGCCTACAATGGAATGCTAACAAGGTTGGACAGGAAAACTGCGTAATGAATGTGTGCAGGTATAATCCTGTGAAACTTTGTTCTATTTACCCACCTTACATTTCATCTAAGGCTAACATTTCTTATTAGACATAGATCAGATCAGATAACTTCCATATTTGGGAAATCAGTTTTTTGGTTTTTCTGTTTTGTTTTGTTTTAGTGGGGGTGGTTCAGATGTAAAAAATAGCACTGTCTAAAAATACCAAATAGTTTTCTGAAGCCAGCAAATAGAGGTCAGATGTATATGTTGCCTTCCATCAGAAGCATATCATGGATATAGATGGGCCATCTAAGCAGTGATTGCTTTGAGAGTCAATACATGAAGTTCAGGAATAAAGAATTATTTGGCCATCTGAGAAAAGTGAAATCGTTAAGTGGCTATTATAAGACACAATAAAAAACATTCCTCGTCAATCTGGAAAGGTGAAGAACAAAGGAGAGTCTATTTGTGAGATCTAACTATGCCCTTTTCCTTTCAGTGAAAGCAGTAAAGATGAAGTAATTGTATCATGTATTTTTTTTTAAGATTTTATTTATTTGTCAGAGAGAGAATATACACAAGCAGGCAGAGAGGCAGGCAGAGAGAGAGAGGAGGAAGCAGGCTCCCTGCTGAGCAAGGACTCAATCCCAGGACCCCAGGATCATGACCTGAGCCGAAGGCAGCGGCTTAACCAACTGAGCCACCCAGGTGCCCCTACATCATATATTCTAAAGCTCAAGAATAACACCATCCCAATCCAGAAGGAATGAAGGTTGGTTGGTAACCAGAAGGATCCATAGGTCAAAGGCCAATCATACACATATACTGGCTGAGGGATTATTAAGTCAGTTTCCTAGAGATGAAGGTTTGTTTCCTGAACAAACTGTAGGAACTGTAGGAAACTGTAGGAAACAGTAATGCTAAAAAGATCAATCAAGAAAGCAACAGAAATTACTCATGTTTTAGAACATAAAGATGTTAAAATCATAATGATATTGAGAGTGCTAATCAAGCGGGAATGAAAATGCTTGCTATGTACTATTTTTTTTTCTGGTTTAACCCAGAAAAATACCAGACCCAAGAGATTTACATATTAGACATTGATTAAAAAAGAAACTTCAACAAAGAAGGCCAAATATATTTTCCAATTATTTTCCCTTTATGTATACATTAATTATTGTAGCACATTCACATGTCAGCAATTATCAAAACCTCACAAACGAAGATTACAGAGTCAATGAGTGCTTGGTAAGATGGACTTAACTCTACCAGTAATATGCTATATGATCCTGGACCAAACATAGCTCCCCACTGTCATGGCCACTCTCGTGGCCATTAAAGTGATATAAGGAATGCAGAGCAACAAGATTATGTTCAGACTCTTTATAGCACCATGAATTTAATTGTCTCTCGACATGCCTGTGCTCAAGGTTTCTGATGTCAGAGAGATTTGATGTTTTCTATTGTTAATCAGAAGATCAGCAACACTCCTATGAGAACCAAAAGAACCAGGTTTTTGTATAGATAAAATGAGTGGGTAGGCTATCTGAGTATATTAATGAATGGTAAAATATTTTTGACAGCCAGGCAAAAAAGCTAATAAAGCATACAAAACCTTGAGTAAGTGTCAGAGTCCTAGAAAGCCTCACACACTTTGTTAACTGTGAATAAAGGAGATCAGTATATATCTGTTCACCAAGTTAGCTAGTTAACGTTTGGTTCTTTAAGGAATGAAAAGAAGAGTTAGTAGGTCTCAAGGAGCTACGCTGGGTTTGACATGTAACAGATGGCCAATAATATCTGCTGTATGAATGTGTGAATGTAAATGGAAAACAACAACTGGAATGGAGATAGGGTGAAAGGGAGCAAAAACAAAGCTAAAAAAGAAAATGTGAGTCATCAAATTAAATCTACTCCACAAATTTATAAATTTTATATTCATGAATTTAAATAACACTTGTCTCTCAAAGATGCAATGTCAATGTCTGTTACTTAATTTGATCCTCACCACATCATGGTGGAAGTGCAGAGACTAAGGCCTAATTAGAGAGCTGATAGAATTCAACATACAACTCAACTCTGGCCAGAGATCTGGTAAGCTGCAGAACTGGGTCTGGAACTCAGTGTTATATCCATCCCTCTATGTATAACACCATCATTGACCCATCAATAGGGAAACTCTATTAGCATAAAAACTCATTAAAGTCATGTTTACACTAATATTAACTCAAAATCATATTTATTTAACTTGATGTCTCATTAGCTTATTGGAGTTATTATTGCCTGTCAGTCAGAGAGAGCAAATGAATGAATATTCTTCACAACAGAAGAACAAGCAGAACTATAATTAATGACTTTCTTTAATAATAGCCTTGTGTTCACGTACATTGATTTTCAGATATGAAATATACACTTAGAACCTCTGGAAAACTATTATTTTCTTCCATGTGCCAGAATAAATCTAATCATGGTTATTAAAAATATATTCTTTTACAAATTCTATTCTTAATAACCTCTTACATATGGATATTGCTTAAATGTTAATAATCTCATTGGCTTTGAATTACCTATGCTGTCAAATTTCTTCATTTGTTTCATTTAGATAATAAAAGTTGATATATCAAAGGTGTTTCGATGCAGAAGCATAAAGAGCTTTATTACTGAGGGTTCTCTATAGTTGGCCCTTGGGTTTTTAATACATATTGGAAAAATTAGAGGTAAAGATAGTCCATGCAAAAGGAAACCAAAAGAAGGCTAGAGTAGCTATACTTATGTCAGATAAAATAGATCACAAAACAGAGACTGTAATAAGAGACAAATATGGACATTTCATAATGATGAAGGGGCCAAACAACAAGAGGATAGAACACTTGTAAATATTTATGTTCTCAACATAGAAGCGCTAACATATAAAACAAATATTAACAGGCTTAAAGGGAGAAAAAGACAGCAATATAGTAATAGTAGGAGATTTTAATATCCTACCTACATCAATGAATAAATCACCCAGGCAGAAAGTCAATTAAGGAAACATTAGCCTTAAACAACATATTAGATCAGATGGATTTAACAGATACTTATAGAACATTCCACCCAAAAGTAATGGAACATACATTCTTTTAAGTGCATGTGGGATATTTTCCAGAATTTATCATATGTTAGGCCACAAAACAAGTCTTAATAAATTTTAGAGCATTGATCGGGTGCCTGTGTGGCTCACTGGGTTAGGCCTCTGCCTTTGGCTCAGGTCAAGATCTCAGAGTCCTGGGATCAAGCGCTGCATCAGGCTCTCTGCTTAACAGGGAGCGTGCTACCCCTCTCTCTGCCTGCCTCTCTACCTACCTGTGATCTCTCTCTCTCTATCAAATAAATAAATAAAATCCTTAAACAAATTTTAAGAAGATTGAAATTATGTCACCCATCATTTTTTACCACAATGGCATGAAACAAGAAATTAATCAAAGAAAGAAAACTGGAAAATTTACAAATATATGGCAATTAAACACCACACTAATGAACAACCAATGGGCCAAAGAAAAAATCAAAAGAGAAATTTTAAAAAGTGCTTTGAGACAAATGAAAATGGAAAAATGAATATGTCAAAATTTGTGGGGTGCAGCAAAAGCAGTTCTAAGAGGAAAGATCATAGTGATAAATGTCTAACTCAAGAAATAAGTTAAGTTCTAAATAAACAACCTAACTTTATACTTCAAGGAACTAGAAGAAGAACAAATGAGGTTCAAAGTTAGCAGAAAAAAAGTTAATAACCAAATTACAGTAGAAATAAATGAAATAGAGACTAAAAAGACAATAGAGAAGATCAACTAAGAGTTAGTTGCTTCTTTAAAAAAATAAACAAAATTGACAAGCTTTTACTTAGACCAGCAAGAACAAAAGAAAGAGGATTCAATAACATCAAATATTAAAGAGATATTAAAACTGATACCACAGGGGCACCTGGGTGGCTCAGTGGGTTAAGCCGCTGCCTTCGGCTCAGGTCATGATCTCAGAGTCGTGGGATCGAGCCCCACATCGGGCTCTCTGCTCAGCGGGGAGCCTGCTTCTTCCCCTCTCTCTGCCTGCCTCTCTGCCTGCTTGTGATCTCTCTCTGTCAAATAAATAAATAAAATCTTAAAAAAAAAAAAAACCTGATACCACAGCAATACAAAAGACTGTAAGAGAATATTATGAACAATTATATGCCAATGAATTAGATGTCAAGAAAAAGTGAATAAATTCCTAGGAGCACACAATCTACCACAACTGAATCATAATGAAATAGAAAAATGGAAAAGACCAATTACTAGTAAGGAGATTGAATCAGTAATCGAAACCTCCCAACAAACTCAAGTTCAGGTCAGATGGCTTCATTACTGATTTCTACCAAACATTTAAAGAAAAATTAATATTAATACTTCCAAACTCTTCCAAAAAATTGGAGAGAATTCTTCCAAATTCATGTTATGATGCCAGCAATACTCTGATACCAATACAAGACAAGGATGTCACAAGAAGAGAACATTACAATCCAATGAAATAGATGCGCAAATCTTCAACAGACTACTGGCAAGCTGAATTTAAAATACATTAATACATAAAATACACCATTTATTCCAGGGCTGCAAAGATGGGTCAACATCTATATGTCAGTCACTATGATACACCACAATAATAAAATGAAGATTAAAAAATCATATAATCATCTCAACAAATGTGGAAAAAGCATTTAACAAAATTTAACATCCATTTATGAAAAAAGTAGGTAGAGAAGGAACATATCTCAATATAATAAAGATGATATGTGAGAAGCTCACAGCTAACATCAGACTCAATGATGAAAAGCTGAAAGCCTTTCCTTTAAGATCAGGAATAAGACAACGATGACCACTCTCACTACTTCTATTCAACATAGTATTAGAAATCTTAGCTGGAAAAAATTAGGTTTTTTTTTAATATCTAAATTTGAAAGAAAGAAATAAGCTTTTCACTATTTGCAGATTACATGATATTACATATAGAAAACCCTAAAGACCTCATTAAAAAAACCAAGCACTAATAAATTCAGAAGAGCTTCAGGATACAAAGTCAATACACAAAAATATGTTGTGTTTCTCTACACTAATTATGAACTATGACAAAGAGAAATAAAATAATCTCATCTACAATTGTATCAAAAAGAATAAAACACCTAGAAATAAATATAATCAAGCAGGTGAAAGGACTGTGCTTGGAAAACTATAGGATATTACAAAAGAAATAAGGGCGCCTGGGTGGCTCAGAGGGTTAAGCCTCTGCCTTCAGCTCAGGTCATGGTCCCAGGGTCCTGGGATCGAGTCCCACATCGGGCTCTCTGCTCAGCGGGAGCCTGCTTCTTTCTCTCCCTCTGCCTGTCATTTCCTCTGTTTGTGCTCTCTCTCTCTGGCAAATAAATAAATAAAATCTTAAAAAAAAAAAAAAGAAAGAAATAGGAAGACATTCTGTACTCATGGAGTAGAGAAAACAATATTGTTAAAATGTCCATACTACCCAAAGCAAACTACAGATTGAGTGGAATCCTTATCAAAATTCCAATGGAATTTTTCCAAGAAATAGAACAAATAATTATAATGTCTGTATGGACTTACCAAAACAACAATAGCAACAAGCAAACAAACAAAAACAACAACAACAAAACACTGAAAAGAAAAAGCAATCTTGAGAAGGAAGAACAAAGTTGGAGGCATCATGCTCCCTGATTTCAATCTATATTACAAAGCTATAGTAACTAAAATAGCATAGTATTGGCATAAAAACAAATACATAGAGAGATCAGTGGAACAGAACATAGAGCCCAGGACTAAACACATGAATGTAAACAGTATTTAATTTACAATAGAGCCAAGAATATACAATGGAAAAAGGACTGTCTCTTCAATCATGGTGTTGGGAAAACTGGACAGCCACCAGGAAAAGAATGAAATGTGATCACTATCTTGTACCAAATACAAAAATAACTCAAAACGGATTTAAGATTTTTTTTTTAAGATTTTATTTATTTGACAGACAGAGATCACAAGTAGGCAGAGAGGCAGGCAGAGAGAGGGGGAAGCAGGCTTCCTGCTGAGCAGAGAGCCCGATGCGGGGCTCGCTCCCAGGACTCTGGGATCCTGACCTGAGCAGAAGGCAGCGGCTTAACCCACTGAGCCACCCAGGCACCCCTGGATTTAAGATTTTGATGAAAAACTCGAAACCATAAAACTCCTAGAAATAAATATAGGCAGTATACTCCTTGACATAGGTTTTAGCAATGATTTTTTAATCAAAAGCAAAATCAAGAAAATGAAATAAATGATTGGAACTACATCATCCCAAAAAGTTTTTGCCACAGCAAAGGAAATAATCCATAAAACAAAATTTAACCTAATAAATGAGAAAAATATTTGCAAATCACATATTTGATAGGGATAATATAAAAATACATAAAGAACTCATGTAACTCAAGAGCAAAAGAATAAATAATATAATTTAAAAATGGGCAAAAGATTGAATAGATTTCTTTTTTTTTTTTTTCAAAAAAGACATACAGATGGCCAACAGGTACATAGAAAGATGCTCAACATCACTAATCATCAGGTGGGAGCTAATCAAAAGCATAATGACAATATCTCATACTTGTTAGAAAGTCTCTTATTAAAAAGACAAGAAATAGCAACCATTGGTAAGGCTGTGGAGAAAAGGGAACCTTTGTGTACTATTGATAGAAATGTAAATTGGTACAGCCATAATGGAAAACAATGTTAAGTTTCCTCAAAAAATTAAAAAGAGAACTACTATATGATCTAGCAAATCTCACTTTGGGGTATTTAGCTGAAGAAAATGGAAACACTAACTTGAGGAGATACATACACCCCCATGTTCACTGCAGCAGTACGTAGAATAGCCAATTACAACTGTAATAGAGTTACAATAGATGGAAGGATGGATAAAGAAATTGAGGCATATAAAAAATGATATCGTGCCATCAGTGACAAAATGGATGGACCTCAAGGGCATTATGCTAATTGAAATAAGTCAGAGAAAGACAAATAATATCTTATCTCTCTTATTATATACGGAATCTAAGAAACAAAACAAAACAAAACCAAAACAGACAAAGAAAAAAATAAATAAACAAGCTCATAGATACAGAGAGCAGACTGACTGTTGGTTGCTAGAGATGTGATGTGGGGGTAGAAAAAAGGGGTCAAGGGGATATAAACATAACAAAAACAATTTTGAAAAGAATCTAACCGAAAAAAAAAAAGAAAAGAATCTAACTGTATTACAGATATTTGACATCACTTCACTGAAGAAAGTGGAGGGAAACATTTATCTAAGTAACTTAGGAAACAAGTAGAGACTATAAGACAAAAAGAAACCAAAAATAAAGAGTGGATACCCATAGGAATGGATGTAGTTTACACATCACTTTAAAGAGCAGTCATCATAGTAAAAGTATACTGAAGAACAACAAATTTATAGGCCTGTTCCAAAAATAAAAAAGAAAGAAACAAACAAAAAATGGACATATGAATGTGAAAAAAGTGGAAATGGAAGTGATAAAATTATTACTAGTTTGGATTCCTTTGAGGGAAAACTTTTAAAAAACAATACTATTAATATCAGCCCCCCCTGAAATGTTTAGGTATAAATCTAATAAAATATATACATGATCTATATGAGAAAAGCTATATAACTGATAGACAAAATCAAAATCAGACTAAATAAATGAATAGATATTCCATGTTCATAGAGAGAGAAGACTCAATACTGTCAAGATGTTAGTTCTTTCCAAACTTTTGATTCAATGCAATCCCAATCAAACCCCAGCAAGGAATTTAGTGGGTATTGATAAGCTGATTCTAAAGTTTATATGGAGAGGCAAAAAAGATCCAGGTCAGTCAACCTCTTGCTCACCTTTGAGCAAGAAGATACTTGTTAATACTGAAGAACAAAGTTGACAGGCTGACACTACCTGACTTCAAGACTTACTATAAAGCTACAATAACCAAGGAAGTGTGGTACTGGTGAAAGAATAGACAATTAGATCAATGAAACAGAACAGAGAGCCCAGAAATAGACCCCCTTGGGGTGCCTGGGTGGCTCAGTGGATTAAAGCCTCTTCCTTTGGCTCAGGTCATGATCCCAGGGTCCTGGGATTGATTCCTGCATCGGGCTCTCTGCTTCCCCCACTCTCTCTGCCTGCCTCTCTGCCTGCCTGTGATCTCTATCTGTCAAATAAATAAAATCTTAAAAAAAAAAAAAAAGAAATAGACCCCCTTAAATACAGTCAACTGATCTTTGACAAAGGAACAAAAGTAAGAGAGTGGACCAAAGATAGTCTCTTCAACAAATGGTGCTGGAACAACTGACCATCAACATGCAAAAAATCAAGTCTAAACATGGACTTTACATTCTTCATAAAAATTAACTCAAAATGTGTCACAGTTTTAAAAGTAAAATGCACAATTATAAAACTCTAGAAGATACCACAGAGGAAAATCTAAATGACCTTGGTTATGGCAATGACTTTTTAGATACAGCAAACAACAAAGGCATGATCCATGAAGAAATAAGCTGGATAAACTGGACTTCATTAAAATTAAAAACTCCTGGTCCATGCAAGACAATGTCAAGAGAATAAGAAGACAAGCCACAGATTGGGAAAAAAAATAATATCTAAAAGACATTATCTTATAAACGACCATGATCCAAAATAAAAAAAGAATTCTTAAAATTCAACAATTGTTATAAAAATAGGCCAAAGACTTTAACAGATAACTCACCAAATGAGATATACACATGGCAAATAAGCATAAAAAAGATGCTCCACATCATATGTCATCAGGAAAATACAATTTAAAACACCATCAGATGCCATTACATAACCTGAAACACTGACAATACCAAATACTGGCAAGGATGTGGAACAACAGGAATTTTAATATACTATAGATAGAATAGGCACTTTGGAGGACAGTTAGGTGATTTCTAACTAAAGTAAGCATACCCTTTGCATATAATCCAGTAATCATACTCCTTGGTATTTGCCCAAAGAAACTGGAAAGTTATGTCCACAGAAAAACCTGTACTTGGATGTTTATAGCAGCTTTATTCATAATTGCCAAAATTAGGAGCAATCAAGATGTCCTTCAGGGAGTGAATGGATAAATGAACTGTGGTATATCCAAACAATGAAATATTATTTAGGACCAAAATTAAGTGAGCCATCAAGCCATGAAAAGACATAGCAGAGCATTAAATGTGTATTACCAAGTGAAAGAAACCAATTTGAAAAGCCTACATACTATATGGTTCCAAGCACATGACATTCTGGAAAAGGCAAAACTATGGAGACAGTAGAAAGGCCAGTGGTTGCCAGGGATTGACAGTGGGGAGAAATGAACAGGGAAAGAACAGAGGATTTTTAGGGCAGTGCAAATATTCTGTATGATAGTGTAATGATACCTACACACACACTTTATTGTGCTTACTAAGAGATAAAAGAATTGCCACCAATTACTACCACCAATCATCAACTCAACCCTTCCTCCCACTTAATAAAAGAAAAGGTTTAGCGATAAGAGAAGGTTTTCTTGGAGCTAGGCCTTTGAGGAATGCAGAGTTCATTCATGAAGACAATCATTAATTCCCCTTTCTTCTTGTGGGTTAGGAGGAGAAAAATACCTCTCCCAAGACAAATGAGGAAAGGGTCCAAGAGTACCACTCCTAAAACTTGAGTTCCTGCCAAGGAGAGCCTGCCATCTTATTCTCTGACTGTGCAATTAAGCATCTCTGTCCTTATAGCACAGCTAAAACAGGAAGGGACTAAAGAGACCTCCGTAGAATATGATTTGTGTCACCTGAAGTTTGGGTCTATGAGAATACAGAAAATGATGATCATTTCTAGTTTAGAGACTTGGAAATCAGATTGTCTACTAAAACAGATTATCGAGGAGGCCTTGCAGTGGCGCAGTGTGCTAGGGAAGAAGACGAGAGTGACACCACTCCATACCAGGCTCTACATCCCGTGGAGGACAGAGAAGGAGACCCTGGAATCTCCCTAGTTTTACATCTTGAAGGTCCAGTTGGCTGTGGGCAACGGACAGAATGCTTTACCCAGAGAAGTTGTTACTATTGTATACCACTGATGGGGTCAGAGTCACAGTTATCTCTCTGAGAAGTTCCTCAGCAGTAGAGTGTCCCAGGAAATTGAACATTACACCAGGGAAACCATGATAAGGCTTATATGGAGACCATGTACCAGCTGTAGTCCTTACAGCAGACAGAATCGGGCTAGTTCAAAGCAATGCCACGGACACCACTCCACTATCTACATGTGTCTAGTCATACAGAGATCTTTGCCTTCCCTATGCTTTTCCCCTTCCCCGAAAAACCAGAGGCTCAAGGCCCAGAATAGGTAATGGGCATTAGCAAAAGGAACCCTCTTTTCCACCACTTCACAAAGTGAAGGATCTTAGTTTTAATTTCCAAAGGAGAAAGGCCATAAGCTGAAATCAGGAGATTAGAGCTTTATTCTCAAGTGAACCAAGTGGCTGAAAAAATCATAGAATCTACCCTGCATGGCATTAAGAAGTATGGAAGTGGGATTTAATAAAGTAAATTTAAAAGCAGTGACAGAAAGAATAAAGCAAAACAAAACATAAGTATGCTTCATGTTTATATCCATCAAGTTAAACTACTCAATTATGTAAGAAATACAGATGCACTTCTTTATGTCTTTTCTCTCATTTTTGACAGTACTCCGCCTTAATCTACATTAATAAATAAATGTTTCCAAACCATACCACAAATCTTTATCACATATCACTAATCTTTTACTGTACACTTTACCAAAAGGAAAAATAAAAATTTAACGTGACAGGGTAGAGGATGGCAAGCCCATGTTTAAGCTTTATTTCTCATTTGGAAAAATCTGCTTTGCTGCTACTGAAACAAATACTTTTTGGAGAAAGTGAAGGAACGTTTCATATTTAATTGAACCGGCAGCTGCATCTACCTCTAAAGCTCTCCCCTGGCTCTTAATGCTCTTGGAAAGCCCCTCTGGAAGCTGCCTCTGGAGCATCATTTAGCTAAACTCAGTGGTGGGAAACCTCATCCTCTGAGGGTGAATATGATTTTTGGAGACAGCTGAAACTCAATTTCACACATTTTTCATGTATTAGATATCAATCATGGTACTAAGTTCTGAGGATGAAGCATGTTATATTAAGGGAAAAAAAATCTAGGCCTTTGCATCCATGTTATATTAAGGAAAAAAAAAATCTAGGCCTTTGCATCCAGACACGGACTTAAATCCATGGCTATAGATGTCATTGACCACAAGAATGCTCCCTAATATCTTAGAGCAATGCTTTTTTCATCAGTGAAGTAGAAATAATACTTTACAATTATAATACCTTGTATTAGAAGATTTTATATAAGATAATAATTACAATATCTTATGTAATAAGATATTATAATACCCTGTATTAGAAGATTTAATGATCTATTACTTGCGAAGTGTTTAGTATCTAGGATTTAGTAAACACCCAAATGTTACCCACCCCCATGCAGAAACAATTTATTATGTCGTGGCCCTAAACTTACATTCTAATTGTGGAGACAGGCTTATAATGAAAACTACAATAAAATGTAAGTAGGAGCAGCTTGCTATGGATATAAAGAGAGAGATGATTGACTTTCTTTGGGGAGCTGGAACAGAGTTGAGCTGAGGCTTCCAGAAAGAGAAACTCTTCAGGTAGAAAAGGTGTTCGACACAGAGCAATTCAGCAGAGCCAAGGGCAAATGCAGAGAAGTATGAAATGTTTGATACATTTGGAGAGTGGGAAGAAGTGAAGTGTGGCTGGAGCATATGGTATGGAGGGGAATGGCAGGAGATGTTGCTGGAAAAGCAATTGGGGCCAAAATGTCGAGGGCCAGCAATGCTCTGCTAAAGGGTTTGGCATTTATCCAGCAGGCAACGGGATCCAGCAGAGGTTTTTAGCAGGGCAGTGAAATGAGTACATTTGTTTTTTAGGAAATATTTCTCTGGCATCAGAGTGGCTGATGAATTGGAGTGGAGAGAAACCAGCGTCAAGACTTACAGCAGTAGCCTCCTAACTGGGCTCCCTGCCACCATTTTAGATACGCTGAAGTTGCGGTGCCTATGGGACACCCAGTGAAAACCGCACTCACATAGCTAAACATAGGAAAATCCCACTTAGGTCCAGATCAATTACAGGGTAATTATTTCCACTGCTAACACTTTTCTTGCTTTATGAAAGGATTCATTTCAGGAGCTCAGAGTTCCTTTAAATAGCAAACTTCTTAGTGCATTTAGGCATCACTGTACAGATCATTAGCTACTACATAGAGGTGGAGAAAGTCAAGAAAACCTTAAAGACATAGTCTCAAGAGTCTTAATCAAAAATCATCTTGGAACTAAAGTGAAATAGCTTTGAAGTTATGTATCAGCGAAAAAAGAATTTGATTTAGAAAACAGTCCAGATATAATTTACAGACATAGTTATTTCATAAGATGAGAACAATGTGTGTCATGATATTCCAGAGAATGCATCCCATAAATTTCAGCTATGACAGCTCAAAACATTGTTGGGAAATCTCTTTGAGGATTGCCTTCAGAATATGCTTTGGGTTATCCTAACATCTATTTGTCTGTGAGTGTCTTGTTGCATTTAGGTCAAGTATCGGTACACAGTATGCCTTATAAAGTACCTTATGTTGAACCAGTTCAGAGATTTCTTGCTGGTAAAGAAAAGTTATTTGGCTGAAACTGAAAGTCATTTATTAACATTTATTTTTATTTTCTTCTCTGATAACAAAATACATATTATTATATAAGTACTTTATAGAAAAAAAATCCTTTATTAGTCTTCTTGTAGTAATAAGTGGTCATCTGTCCAAAGTCAAGCTAGTAGATGTAAATAGAAGTACGTTATGAGGGGCGCCTGGGTGGCTCAGTGGGTAAGCCTCTGCCTTCAGCTCCAGTCATGATCCCAGGGTCCGGGGATCAAGCCCCACATCGGACTCTGCTTGGTGGGGAGCCTGCTTCCTTCTCTCTCTCTGTCTGCCTCTCTGCCTACTTGTGATCTCTCTGTCAAATAAATAAATTAACTAAATCTTTAAGAAAATAAAAAAGAAGTGTGTTATGAGATGCTCAAAAAAGCTGATTAAAATTAGCTAATTTGGCTTAGAGGAAAACATTTTGTTTGCCTCTGCTTCTTCCTGCTGCCATTATGGAAATGTAGATGCAATGGCTAGAATTCCAGTAACCATCTTGAATTAAGAGGTGATGAACCCTATCACTGAAGGTGGAAAATAGTAAAATAGAAACCTGGGTTTATCATGTCTTCTGAAAATCCTATGCCAGTTATAATTGTATACCTTTGGACCTCTTTTATATAATAGAAATAAACTTCTAGGGGCACCTGGGTGGATCAGTGGTTTAAGCCTCTCCCTTTGGCTTAGGTCATGATCTTAGGGTCCTGGCATCGAGCCCTGCATCAGGCTCTCTGCTCATCAGGGAGCCTGCTTCCCCCTCTCTCTCTGCCTGCCTCTCTGCCTACTTGTGATCTCTGCCAAGTAAATAAATAATTTTTTTAAAAGACATATCTTGTTTAAGCAACTAGTATGATTTTTTTTTGTTATATCAAGGTTAAAATTAATCCTAACTGACACACATCATATTACAATAGAATGCATTCTTGTCTACATAATTTATCAGGATAAGCATGCACAAAATGAATTAAGAAGAAATGTTCTATCATCCTGAATTTTCTAGTTTAACAGATAACGGTAATGAGAATAAGAATATCGCCTCTTAGAAGTACAGGATTTTAGAGACAGGCACTTTTCTATACATGACCACATGTATTCCTTGGTGTAATTTGTGACAAATCAGCAGGACTTCTACTACCCATGAACGATGATGAAATTGAAATTAAAACTCAAAGTGACCTGCCCAAAGTGAAATCATTGCAGTTGATAGAGTTAGAAATCAAACTCTTTGACTTATAATATATTAATTTTCTGCTGATAATTTGCAGGTTCAATACATGTGAAAATTAGTGATAATTCCATTTATTACCTGATTCACTTATATTCACTTAAAATAAGTTTAAGAAGTGCCTTCAGTAGTTTTCCATTGGGCTTCTGTTTTGGCCAAGTTGGGTTAACAGTGATTAGATTTGCCTTTCTACTTTAAACACCAAAACCCAGACAATGGTTTTCAGACACTGAAAAATAAGCAGTGAAAACTGCCATCCTTGAAAGAAGGGAAACAAATTTGGTGGGCATTACCATTACTTCAGTAAGAAGTTTCTAGGTAGCAGCACAAAAAGGAAGAACCCAGACAGCCACAAACTCACTGAGTTGAGGAAACAGACCCAAAAGTTCAGGGAGCCAAGATGGCTATAACTGTACGGCAGAGTACCAGAGAGAAAAAGGAAAATTCTGCATTTCTACACAGCCTACTAAATATTTGGAAGGTTACTGATACGTATGAGAGGAAACTACCTAAGACGAGGAAAAGAACCACTAGAAATAAGTTTTGGTGTTCACACAGAGCTGGAAGTAGTTCATGCTCCCACAGAGCAGAATAAAAATACCTAGGAATACCAGAGGCTTTAGTGACAGCTCTAAGAAGGGAATTACCTTCAATATTTGCCTATTGATAAAAGTCTGGAAAAGTCAACATTATAGTCACAGAAAACAGATGGAAGAATGGACAGTTGCATAGCCACCTAGGACTTTATTAAATAAAACACAAGTGACAATTGTAGCACTTCTGCTTGACTTTGGTATTTATTATAGAATTAACCAAACAACTGCTAGTCAATGCTTCCCAGCCATGCACTGTTCTACATATATCAGAGTATAGCAGTGCAGAGAGAGAAAAATACCTGTCCTCATGAAGTTCATATTCTGGCAGGGAGTAGAAGGGAGCCAACAAATGTAATAAATATTATTATATTAAAATAAATATGATCTATTACTAATGTAATGGGGGTAAGGTTGGATATGTTGGGGGCGGGTACTATAGTTTGAGCAGATTCATAGGTTCATCAAGATAATTGAGACCACAGCCTAGAGATGAAGCCAGGGTGGCTGGAGGGAAATAGACAAAAAGAAATATGTGGTATATATATATACAATGGAATACTATACATCCATCAAAAGAAATAAAATCTTGCCATTTGTGACAATGTGGATGGAACTAGAGGGTATTATGCTTAGCAAAATAAGTCAGTCAGAGAAAGATAATTATCATATGATCTCCCTGATCTGAGGAAGTTGAGAGGCAATGTGGGAGGGTTGGGGGTAAGAAAAGAATAAATGAAACAAGATGGGATCATGAGGGAGACAAACTATAAGAGACTCTTAATCTCACAAAACAAACTGAGGGTTGCCAGGGGAAGTAAGGCAGGGAGAGGGAGGTTAGGTTATGGATATTGGGGAGGGTATGTGCTATGGTGAGTGCTGTGAAGTATGTAAACTTGACGATTCACAGACCTGTACCCCTAGGGCTAATAATAAATTATATGTTAATAAAAAAATAAAAAATAAATAAAAAAAGAAGACAAAAAAAACAAAAGAAAAAACAAAAAACAAACAAACAAAAAGGAATACAATAAACAAAAGGGAACACAAAATATAGTGAGGTATCATATCCTTTTAAAGCCATTGCAAAGGTGTTTGGTTTTAAATGAAGAGGGGAGACATTTAGAGTTTAAAGAAGGGGGATGCCATGACATCTCATATATTTTGAAAGGATACTCTAGCTGCTGCTTGGATTAGATTCCACAGGGCAATGGTGGAAGCTGGAAGATCAGTTAGCAGGTTGGTCAACTCCAGAGAAGTGTTGATGGTTTGGATCATAGAGGAAATGCGGACAAAGTGAGAAATCATCAGGTTATGCCTATGTGTGAACAAATACAGCCATGAGAATCTCCCAACAGATTATATGTGAGCTATGAAAAGAGAGAGGATGATTTCAGGACTTTTATTTTGGTTTGTTTCTCAACCAACTGGAAGGGCAGAGCTACCATTAACCAGAAAGGAGAAGACAGTGGATTGAGTGTATTTTGGATAAAAGATCAATTCTGGACATGCAAAATCAATGCCAGCTGAGTTAGATGCCACAAAATCTATTTCACAAAGAAATTCTAGAGAAAGTATGTGATCTGCTGCATGGTAATTTCTAAATGCTTTAAAAAAGGCACAACTCAAAATCTCTTTTCCTTCCAAAGAACATAATAAACCCTACATAGCTTCATACTTTAAAAGAAATGGGAAAACACAAAAGTTTAGACTCTTGCTACAAAGTGAAGTCTCCCACGTTATACACAGGAACATTAAACAGCCTACGATGTTCCCCCAAATAGGCCATTGTGCAACTTGAGCAACATGTATTTGCAATTGAACTTCTGTGTTGCCTGCCTTATTTTGTAAATGCATCTTCTTCCTTTTACAACACTGTCAATTACATAGACTTGCACAGCAGGGCCTACCTTTAAATACCGAGATCTTAGACAAGCTGATGCTCCTTGCATCACCTATTTGGCTGTACGTTGCTGGGCTGTTGTCATGATTAACAGTTATTCTTTCACAGTCAATAAAAACAGGAAGGTTATATGGTTATAAGACGGAGAGACAGAAACAGCTAACCTGGTCTTATAGACTGCCACTGCCACTTTACAGATGTGGAAACTGAGGGCTGCAGGAGGGAAGGGCTTTTTCATAAAATGACAAGGCTCCATGTAGTTCAGTCAGGGGCTTTTAGGAAAATTGCATTTAAATGTGTTATACAAAAATGGTGTAGGGAGAATAATGGTTAAGTTCAAACAACTTGTTATTTTGAAGACTGCAGGTGACAAAAAAAAAAAAAGAAAAAAGAAAAAAAATAGTTTGTGCTGCTGTCTGCCTGCCCCTTCTGCCTCGCTGCTTGAAAAAGACAGGGAACTGGGTCAATAATTTACAGTACAATTTGCACAGCCAAAATGAACGTTTCTGCTTGAAACCATTAAAATCAAAGGTCACATTTAATACTAACCTTTTATCCTGCCTGGACTCAAAGCAGTTTCAGGATTTGTCATTTAAAAGTCATAAATAATGTGCCTCCTTTTGTGACATCCTGGAGACTGATAATCGCTCCTTTCATATTTTCCTCAACACAAAAATTCACATAGATGGGGACTTCCAGAAAATAAAAAAAAAAGGAAAGAAAAAGAAAAAAAAGATAACTTGGCAATTTCTATTAATGATTTTAAAAGCTAATCCTGTGCTTTGGTAGGGATAATAAGACAGCTAGCCATCAACAATATGTAATATAAAGAAATATAGAAATGTATGACCCATCTGCTGTGACAACTGCTCTTGTTAGAGCTGTGCATTCTGCACCAGTCCTGGAAGTGCCATGATACCAATGATCTTTGTTCCATATTCTTCCTCTAGCATAACTTGTCAGGAGATGATGTGCCAATCCTTAATCAATGTCAAAAGGTCTGTAGAAGAGGGTTCCACACAGAATGTTTTTACCCTTTTAGCAAGAAAAGGCTGTCACTCACCCTTCTTTTTCAAAGCACAGCTCTCACAGGAAGCCAGAGCCAGAGCTGAAAGTGTGCCTCCCACTCTTTTTTTGGAAACTGCATTTGTAGCAGTAAGGAGATCTGCATAAATCAGTAGAGGAATCACCCTTTGAAAAGGGAATACCTTCTAAATGGTTAGAACTCCTCATCCAATAAGAATACCCACCAGCAAGAATTATTATTGTATTTTGTCAAAGCTCATCTCATTTTATTTCTTCATGTATAAATATTGATCTCATTTTATTTGCAAAGTAATTTTAAGGTAAGTATCATTTTCATGATGATGAAACAGTTTTCAACAAGTCAAGTGACTTACCTAATACCATCCAGCTTGGAAGGTGCAATAGGTCCAGTCAAGCTCTCATTTTACTACATATTAACTGCTTTGTCTACAAAAATTTTAGTATCTATTAGTATAGAATTTTATGCTCCAAAGAACTGATTAATCAAATACAACAAGAACTGTCTCCATGGCCCAACAGATAGAAAAACTACCCAGAAACTTTATGAGAAAACTAAACTATCCCCTATTTAATGTGACTGTGGTATCTCCTGATTGATTAGATGCTTGTGATCCATTTGTTCCAATGGCACTTCCATTGGAATATAATCAATGGAATTAGATTATTCCTGATAGAAAGGATTATTTCTGATTGGAATTATCAGGTCCACTGATTATTGTGGTGGCTGTGGCCATGTGACTGAGTGAGCTCAGCCTCATCTTGGAGAACTGAGCCCAAGGTTGGGGAACTTCCTAAGGATCCAGGGCAAGACAAACCCAAACCAAAAAAAGGAAGTGGCATATCCTTAAACAGCTACCTTTCTCCCTATGCGTCAATGTAATTTACAAACATTGTGATGTATATTACTAAAATGTCAAACTCTTAATTAGGCCATTTCTCAATCCACAGGATGCACTTTCCTCAATGGAGACAGGGGCTGTAACATTAATCAAGCTTCTACGTGATTATGCATCATGCTTCATAGGTATATACTAATTTACTTTTGTTTATTCTTTACAATTGTGTAAGATCAATGTTACATTCAATTTACTGAGGAGGAAATTAAGAGACAAAAAGGCAAAACAGGGGCGCCTGGGTGGCTCAGTGGGTTAAGCCGCTGCCTTCGGCTCAGGTCATGATCTCAGGGTCCTGGGATCGAGGCCCACATCGGGCTCTCTGCTCAGCAGGGAGCCTGCTTCCCTCTCTCTCTCTGCCTGCCTCTCTGTCTACTTGTGATCTCTCTCTGTCAAATAAATAAATAAAATCTTTAAAAAAAAATGGCAAAACATTTACCCAATATTTTATATTTAATAAGTGGGAAAACCCAGAATCAAATAAAAAAATGATAATTAAGGGCAATAGTGAATCTCTGATTAAAAATAAGCTTTCTTCCACCAATGTTAGTGTGTTTTTGCTTCTTTTTTTTTTTTTTTTTTGCAAAACTTTTTTGGGAGAGAAGTGATGGTGCTATCAAATATTTTTGCTAAAGGATGATCTAGAATGAGGGAAATGACTGCACAAAGCCATTATCATACGTTACATATGTTTGTAATAATAGTAGAACTCTAACAACAGACCGGTTTACAGTTTGGTCACATTTTCCTGTATTCCAAGTAGTTTTAGGTATGATGATTAACAACATATAACAAGAGTGAAAACCAACATAGAAAAAGGGAGTTGGTAATGGACTTACTAAACCTTGTTAAAAATGTTACATCATAAGCATCATTAGATTATCCATCTTGACACTGGGTCATGTGGCCAATGGTTGTCTTAAATATGAATGTTAGGACAATGCTAAACAGCATTGACAGCTGTGACCACATGAATAGTTGAAAAAGACTGATTTTAAAATCATTCATTAAATAAAGTATAATATTTGCCCATCTGAATTTAGTTATATAAAAATAGTTGTTTTAGGCACTGTCACGTGCAAGCCAAACCCCTCTTCAGGATAGAGGACTCACTCCTGAGCTGCTGGGAGCACTGCTGGAAGAAATGCCTCATGCTCTCAGTTCCTCAAAGGTCAGCTGAAGAAAGTGCCCTCACCCAAGGTCACAGCCCGTTCAGTAACCAATGACTGATCATCATAGAGGTAATGAAGCCCATTTCCCTCACCCTTACTCAGAAGGGCTCAAATTTGTTATTTGAGCTTCAAAACTTGAGGCCTACCACCAAAATTTCACTGCAAGCTAATGGCTTCCTCTGCTCAATCCAGCTTTCTTGGCTTTCCTTTGACAGGTGTTGATGTCACATTCATTCTCTAGTCAAACTGCTGCATACTAATCTCTATTTCAGAGCCCCTCTTCCTGAGCCCCTGAGGAAAGGAAGGGAAAGGAATGCTTAATACTCCTCATTCAGTAATTTAAGAAGTTTTTCTCACCTTTGCTCTACCACCACAAAGGGCTAACCCTTTGCATTTATAATTGATGGACTTCTTATGGCAAGGCTTCATCAGAACTTTCATTTCTTCAATTAAGATTTCACTTACTATTGAAAGGGTTCAGGACCACAGCCTCTAAAATGTGCCACTTTGGTGTGTAGATTATTTTGAGCTCAAGGCACTTGAGACCCTGTGGGCTCAAGAGAAACTTTTGTCCCTCCCTTAACCCCACAGAAGAATCTAAATTGATGGTCTTTTCCAGAATAAAGGTCATTAACAGAGATGAATTTTCTCCTAGTGACCCATCTGTATGGCAGGGCAAACATCTAATTACCAAACATCTGCTCTTCTTAGGTCCCTGAGAAAAGCATTCCTTCTCTTTGAAATCCCAGACCTTTAACCTCTTCTCCTTTGTTTAGAATCACATAGATACGTCATTTTGTCTGTCTTTGGAATTTCCTTGTCTGTGTGGATTCCCCGTATGTATGGAAACTTGATTTTTATCCTACTAACCTATCTCATATCAAGCTGATTCTTAGTCCAGCTACAAGGACCTTTAGGGGATAGGAATTCTTATTCTCCAACACTATTCATTACTCACAGTATTGGGCCATAAACTTAAGTTCTTGACTCCTAAACATATGGGCCCTCAAAAACCAAGAAATTCAAAACTATTTAACAACGAGACCCCCCCCCCCCCTTCAGCACTCTTGTTGACTTCTATCTACTTTCTAAGCAGGTCTTTGTGACTGTGACTGTGACAGCCTTCCCAAATAACCCCGAGTTGTCTTTGGGCAGCCTAGATTGTTTCTCTTCTTTTCCTCCAAGATCTTTTTCCCCTATAGAAAAGATTCTGCCAATTTTTTCTAGTTCTATCCCTTAAAGTTATATGAAACAAATCCAAATCTTTGATATGTTATAATTTTTTGGCTGCACAAAAACAGCTTTCTGGTTTCCTTGAAAATTTCATCTAACACTCCCAGATTTTTAAACCTATCTCCATAGGATTTAATTTTAAAATTCTGTCTTCTCATCCTGCCATCCTCCTCTGTATGCAACCCACTTTCTTATCATCAATATTAACGTGCTAAATGTAGTCCTAATTCATTCATTGCTCAAACATTTGACTTACTACTATGACCAAGGCACTATGTTAGACCCTAAGAATAGAGTCTGTAAGGAACTCAGATTTCACACTATGTTTAGTGTGAAATGTTTTGTCCCTGAAACCAATTTCCAACCATTGTTACTAAGACAGTGCAGTGTACTGTCACATTCTGTGACAGAATAACCCTAATTCTTTCCTACATAAAGTCTGTAATTTATGTTTCTATTTTTATTTCTCCAAGTGACTATTTTTTTTCTTTCCAGGCACAAAGAACTATTCTCAAATTACTGTTAACTTGAATATCTTATAAGTTGGACAGTGTCACATCAAGCCATTTGTTACCTATGCAACCAAGTAATGAAGGTTATTATTTGTCAACCCTGACCCTCCCTGTTTAACTGTCCATTATTTTTAATAATAAGTGGTAAATTGTTTTCTCAGATTTTAGTCTAAAACGCAAAACAGGATCCCTCTTGCATGGAAAGTAGATGAATTTACCCATTGCTCTAGGAAATGCAAAATGTATATATGTAATTAACATGTATTTTTAAAAGTTTGCTCTCTATTAAAATACAAATGTCTTCATACCATATACTAAACAGTATCTTTAAAATGCCAGGAAATTAGAACTTCTCCTGTGAAAACTTTTAAAATCATCAATCATATTTTCTAAACAATAGCAATCATGGTAGAAAACAATCTCCAGATAATGCTCTTGTTCTTTTTTCTTTTTATCTTAGAAATACAGTTTAATTAATAGATTTTAGAGTTTAAAATCTTGTGATTCAAGACCATCATTTTGAGGTGAGTAAAGGGAGACCCAAAGAAATGCAAGTATTTGTTTAGGCTACCATGGGGAGCGTGGAGCACACCTAAATGTAAGCTCTGCCTTCAAATCCAATGCTTCATTTCACAATGTCTTCTTTCACTGCACTGGTTGATAAGTTTTTTAATAATTGAATGTTATGAGTGTGACAAGGTAAATTCATTGAAGAAGATAATCTGATGATTGCATTCTGTTTGTTCTATTTTATAATCTGTGTGTCAAGTAAATCATGTGTATTTTCTGTACATTAAAAAATACTAACTAGGGGATGCCTGGGTGGCTCAGTCAGTTAAGTGCCCAACTCTTGATTTCGGCACAGGTTATGATCTCAGGGATGTGAGACAGAGCTCCACGCCAGGCTCTGCCCTGAGCATGGAGCTTGCTTAAGACTCTCTGTCTCCCTCTCTTTAAAAAAATACAATAAAACAATGATTGAGAGCATTTGCTTTGAATCAGAAAAACTTGAGTTCAAGTCCCTGTTGTGGAAGAAGAATTTTCTCTACCTCCTCAAGGTCCTTCTAGCTGTTCTAGGAATCAAATTGATGTAGGAGAGATTAAGGAGGAGGAAATCAAATTTAATAGCATTCACATGGAGAATCCACACAGATGGTAGAAATTCCAAAGACAGTCAGGCAACATGATCCTTGCATGAGCTAATGAGAGGGGTAGGGATCTGAAAGTATAAAGGAGGAAAAACCATTAGCAGATGTTTGGAAATCAAAGGTTGTACTATTATGCAGATACATTTCTTAGGTAAGGAGGAATCCCTGTTAAAGTTCTCTTCCTGGTAAGGCTAAGTAGTTGAGGGGAAAGTAAAGAGCTTTTTCTGAATCTGCTGGGTTTGGATTGCTTTTAATTCCAAATCATGTTCATACCAAAGAGGGCCATCTTGGCATGGTCTGCCCCTGAGCCCTACAACTCCTCCCTGACTTATTAGCAGCTTCATGACACTGAGCAAATCACCACTCTTGGCCTCAGCTTCCTCATCCCGTACAGGCTTGATTTGAGAATAAAATGAGTTAATAGGGCGCCTGGGTGGCTCAGTGGGTTAAGCCGCTGCCTTCGGCTCAGGTCATGATCTCAGGGTCCTGGGATCGAGTCCCTCGTCGGGCTCTCTGCTCAGCAGGGAGCCTGCTTCCTCCTCTCTCTCTCTACCTGCCTCTCTGCCTGCTTGTAATCTCTCTCTGTCAAATAAATAAATAAAATCTTTAAAATAAAATAAAATGAGTTAATATGTGTAATGCACATAAACCAGTGCCTGGCACAATAATACTACTAAGTGTCTGCCATTGTTTCTGCTGTGATTGTTGCTTTTCTGGTCTTAGGAATCAACTTTTCCATATTCTTCTCATACTAATTATTTTAAACTGGTTATTTAATAAAACACAACAAGAACAGCAGCATCAGATACAGATGAAGCTCTGGAAACTGAGTAGAGACATTTACCAGCAGAAGGGAAATGTCCCCTTGACAAGATGTCTTCCTTCTGAAGCAAGAAAAGAGGGATAACTCTAAACTCCAAAAACTCTTAGCAACAGATGTCATCCACAATTACCTTAAAGGATCTTGCCCCAAACATGTGAAAGACAAAGGACATAGATGGCCCAATACAAGCTTAGTTTCAATGTTCTGGCCCTACATTTCAGCTAGATGTCATGTGTCTTCCATCTGCCTAAAGCAGATGTCACACCTTGTCATGTAGATGTGTTGGCAAACTTGGAAGTGCCAACTGGCCAAACGTGTTTTCTTTCAAGGATGCAATGTTATCAAAATAAGAAAAATTTACATATATTCCAAATTTTCAACTTCTTAAATATCAGAAGATCTGAGTGGTGGTTTTCAGTCAGTTGCCTGTTGGAATAACCTGAGGAACTCAAGGGAAAAAAAAAAGTCACCTAGAATTGCTTAATACATGTGGTATGATCCCAGCTATTGTTATGTTTTTAAGACTCCTCAGATGATTCTCCAGTGCCTCAGGTACACTTTCTTGGGCAGGGTAATAGCGATTCTCAAAGTTGTTGGCTAATAACATCAACCTCACCTTGGAATACGTTAGAAATGTGAATTATCAGGCCACACTTAGATGTACACAAAGAGAAAATCTGAGGTTGGGGGGATTGTTCAGGAATCTACATTTGAACAAGCCCTCCAAGTGATTCTGGTGCTCATTCAAGTTTTAGACCTACTGCACTATAATACAGACCTCCACACACAGATCCCATCTGTCTCTATTATAGCCTATTTTCACTCAATTAAGTCACCTACCCTGTACTTCATTATGCATTTACAGACCCCTAATTGAGCTCTTTTCATTTTTCTACATCTAATCTTTCTGTTTCTGACAGATACATTTACATTTCTTGTTTCTGATTTTGACCAAAAAAGACACCAACCAAACCAGGCATCACTTTCCTTTCCAGTGCCAAAGCCACCTTCTCAATATTATTCACACTCATTCTTTCTTTATAATCTTACTGCCACTGTTCCAGTTCAGGCTCTCATTATTTCTTATCTTGACTATTGAAATTGTTACCTAACTAGCTTCCCTGCCTCTAGTACCTACTCACTCCAATCCATCATATATATTGCTGACAGTTTAATCTTCCTAAAATGCAAGCCAGGTCATAAACTACCTCTGCTCAGATTTCTTCAGTGACTCACCATTGAATTTTAGTCTACTCCATCGAGCATCAAAACCCCCCCATGACCTGGTTTCTACCTACCTTCCTACAATTTCTTCTCACCATTTCACTTCTGTTTCAACCTTAAGCTCTAAACAATTTACTATTCCCTAAACTTTCTTACTCCATTTTTATTTTTAATGTTGTTTTAGCTTTATGCTTTCTTTCCACTTGGATTGTCCAAACTTTCTCTTCTATTATCACCTACTCCAGATTCTTCTTATACTTACTACTGTCTAAACATCAATTCTCCCTGATTTTTTTTTTTCTGATCCAGCAAATCTAAAGTTGTTTTTACCCACTCTAGCTTAACTTAGGTTTTTATCCCACCTCTCATACATCACTTGACATATGGGGAAACACATATACACAAACATATTCAGAGTCAAACAGAAACTAATTCAGTTAACAAAAAAAATAATAATTGCCTTCTATGAGCCAAGAACATGGTAAGCTACAGGCAATTGGTAAATATTATTTCTTTTTTTTTTTTTAAGATTTTATTTATTTATTTAACACAGAGAGAGATCACAGGTAGGCAGAAAGGCAGGCAGAGAGGCTTAACCCAGTGAGCCAACCAGGCGCCCTGGTAAATATTATTTCATTGTATAAAAAATACTTTAAAAATCTACACACAAATGTGTTTTCAAAAATTCCTTTAAAGGTGGTGAGTGCTATGAAGTGCCTGTACCCCTGGGGCTAATAACACATTATATGTGTATAAAAAAATATTAGAAAAATTAAAAAAAAACTAAAAAAAATTCCTTTAAAGGATTTAAAAACAATTGGAAGCATGATAGTCAATATTCCAATAGCTTATTGAGAAAGACAATAACTGAAACCTCTTATTTCCATTTTCAAAGTGGTTCCTCTACCATCACCCCTTTATCAGTAAATTGAAATACAATGAAATCCTCTGAACATGTGTCAACCACAATTACCTTAAAGAATCTTGCCCCCCCTCAAAAAAAAAAAAAAATTCTTGGGACGCCTGGGTGGCTCAGTTGGTTAAGCGGCTGCCTTCGGCTGGGGTCATGATCCCAGCATCCTGGGATCGAGTCCCACATCGGGCTCCTTGCTCAGCGGGGAGCCTGCTTCTCCCTCTGCCTCTGCCTGTCATTCTGTCTGCCTGTGCACTCTCTCTCCCCCTCTCTCTCTCTGATAAATAAATAAAATCTAAAAAAAAAAAAAAAATCTTGCCCCAAACATGTGAAAGACAAAGGAGCAAACTAATATAGATGTGTGACTCTATGACTCTATGAGATGCTGGTTTAAAGAGTACTGGTAATGGGCTAAGATAATGGGCTAAGACTGAGTCTTAGCCAAACCTAGCAGTTTATTTATCTTTGGTACTAATTGGATTCTATCAAGAACATGAAATTCTCTGGGTTTTCTCTTTGAGGAGGGAGACTTTTTCTCTTTGATAAAATGTCACTCACAAAACTAACTGCCCTATTCATACATGATTAGTATTTCTTTTTCTTCTAATGGTTTTCATGTTCCAGAGATGAGCCAATGGGAAAATGGTAACTAGGTTGTTTACTTTTTGTTTGTTTTAGTTTTCCAAAGTTTTATTGAAGCAAAAATGGTACTTAGATTTTAATATTATGGTTATCTGATAATAATTAGAATTTAACAGGGCCTTTTTTCATTAAGACATAGGTGTTACTTAAATGAGAGATACTGTGGGCATCATGACAACCCAGGTAAGGTATTCAGTACCTTTAGACTATGACATATACAGACACCAGTGGTGTTGGAGGATGGAAAAAATACCAACAGCATAGGAACCAACAGCATTGGACTTTAAAACAGCATAGGAACCAACAGAATTGGACTTAAGAACATCATAAATAGTCCTTCAAATAACTAAACTTTAGATGAAGTGATTCAGGAAAACTTAAAGATGGAGCAAATTGAGGGAACAATGTGTGCGCTACTATGAAGAATATTATAGGCCAAGACTTAGAAATCTAAAAGTAAAATGTGACTCAGGTCAACGAACATTTACTGATCCATAATATGGAAAAAATACTACAAAGATATTTGAGATGCAATCCTTGCTTCCAGTGATGGCTATCAATATAAAGGTAAGATACAGCACTTATAAAACAGCAATTATAATTTAAATACTTTCAAGGAAGAAAAGTGTGAGGATTTAGAGGAGACACAGGCACATGCATATATAACTAAAACAAGAAAACACTTTTTGGTGAAATAGAAAGGTATTTGAGGTGCTTTATAATTCCAACTCAGTTTTGACCAGAAAAGGGGTAATAAGAAGAGGAAATGACAGGAGTAAAGAGAGAGAAAGAGAAATACTAAGTGTGATGCATACTTAGGCAGTAGTCATAAATCTGGAGAGAATATAAATAAATTGAGAAAGGAAGTGGGAGACGGAACTGGGAAACTCAGTGGGGCCATATTGAATGTGACATCAAAGTAGGAATAACAGTACTAACTGAGCAGGTGAAAGAAAACCAATGAAAGCAAGGTTTCTTATTCTCTTATGCTCAACAAAGACCCCTGAGACACATTATTCATGATAACCAACTCCATTGGAGAGACTTAGATAAGGTGCTTTGGCTGAGAATAGCTTATGAGAATGTTCAGAAGAGAATCAACTTCCACTTCAGATACCTTTGTATATATTTGGAAGAATTTTGTAAACTTTCTGAACATGATTATTCTTAGATTTCAGATTTGTGTTTTTCAATACTAAAATGTCAGCATCTGGGAACCCAACAAGAAAGAGTAATAATTAGCATTTGTTCTTGTGCATTATACTTTAACTTGCTCTGGCAAGGTCTTCTCTGGGAGCTATAACTGGCAGATATTGAATGAATTGTGAAAATTTCTCTAGACTCAAAGAGAAAAAAGGCTATATCAATACATGATACTTTTATGGCATATGGCAGAGGCAAAAACTCACATGTATATTTGTGATTACATTGGCTGGAACCTATCAAATCATCCTAATACAAGTTGGAAAATGGAAAATCTATTCAGTCAAACAGTTTGACTACTATTATCACCAAATTCACTGCCCATTCTGACTCTTTGTGAACATAGGCTAAAACTCAACACACTTTCATTACCTTTCCTGTAAAAATAACTAGGCATTAGAATTCAGAAAAATGTTGAATTAAAATGCAGTATCTATGTTATAATGCAGTTGGGAATCTTTCATTTCTTTTCTTTTCAGCTGAAATAGACTATCTTTACCCCCTCCCTATATATTCTGTGCTGTAACTCTGACAATACTTTCCCCTAGACCAGAGGTAGGTATCTTAGTAGAGTGAATCTGAGATCATTAATATTTTCAGATCAAATAAAATCTCATTAAAGAAATCTTGGAATCATCTGAGGTAAACCATTTTCTTATAGCAATGTACCTTCAACACATTTTACTTATCAAAGGCGCCTGAACACTGAATATTACAGGTTACCTAGGAAACTTACAGTGACTATACTTAAAAACAACACAAAGCTCTCTTACTGAAGCAGAATGCCATTTTTAAAACTCTATTTTGGGAATGGTAAAAGAAATGGTTAACAAGCAAATATTAGCACGTAGATATTGTTCTATCCAAGTTTTTCTCTCTTGTGTTATTCTTAGTTGCCTTCTCTATTTCTGTCACTGAGTTGCTCTTATAATAAAGAGCTAAATAACATAATAACAGATCAAGAGCAACGGTTTCTATTATCAGTTATGATGCAGTTCATAAGTTCTGACCCTGTGGTTTCTCAGATGATGTGACAAATAATTTGAGTGCCTTTTCAGCATTTCTTAATGTAGAGTAACAATACATACAATTTGCCCAGTACAATTCCAGTTTTCGCCTATAGTCCTGAGAGCATTCTTAACGATGCCCCATTTTACTTGAAAATTATTGAAGTTTAGATGATAAATTATGTTTGCTTTAATTTTCTATTATATGAAAAATGTATTGGGGAATATAAAATTAAACTAGGATAATCAGTACCCTTGAGGAGCTAAAAATGTATCACCCTAATTGCAAAAATATAAAATGTAGCACATTATATTACTTATAATATTTACTACTAAAATAATATAATGATGTTGTTACATTATACACTACTACAAAGTGACAAAAATAACTTTTTTATAAATATTCCTGCCTAACGTCATAAATTGTGTCCAGAAGACACTTCCTCATAGCCCATAAAACAAAGATAAAGTGTTATACGGACCAGGTTGTTACAATTCTGCAAACCCACACTAGCTTGCTTTGCAACAAAATCAAGGTCACCTTGCCCCTGCCCAATCCTAAATCTACCAGGTAAGATTGCCTCCAGGGTGGGATTTCAGAAGATATCAACTGAGAGTTGTTGCAGTGTTTTCTGAAATCCAATTACCAAGTCCATTATTACTACCAAGCAAACTGATACAGTATTTCTATATTTGCAAGGTGCAGTGCACACATAGCTCAGCAAAAAACGAGCTTAAGAAGTGCTTCTGGATGATGCTGCTGGTGATGATGATAGTAATGATGTAGAATTCCATTGCTTTTATTTCTACTCCAGACAGTTCAAAACAAATGTGAAGGACCCCAACCCAAAGCTGGAACATATTTATCTTTCCTGTTCTTAGCAACTTCCATTACATACAGTAAAAGACATTTATACTAATATGGTTTGATAAAGTGAAAAGACATTTTAGGGTTTATCTCAATTCTGCCATCTCTTAGTTCTGTGGACTTAAACCTTCAAGGCTAGGTTCCTCATTTTTATAAAGACGATTATAGTAGTCCCACCTCAAAAATGAAATGAAAGAAAAAATGTGAAGTGTCTGGCATGATGCTGATCAAACCTGAACCTGAATGTTAGCTCTCAATGATACGATACATCATCCCCAGAGTGGTCAGGGTCATTAGCATAGTCAGTGGTGTGCTTACAATAGTGCTTACTATTGGTTAGAGTGGAAGTTTTTAAACTCTAGTATGCAAATGAATCGACTGAAACTAATTGTATATAAGTACTTAAAATACAAATTCCTAATCCACCATGCAGAATTTTAATTTTCTATGTCTGGAGAAGGCCCCAGAACTTTCTATTTCTTACTAGCACTGGCCCACCCATAACCACAGACCACACTTGCACAGACACAAGTTTGAGGAAATAAAGCCATGCCTCAATATTACAACAGATATGTCACATTAAAATATATATATATATATAGCAAACCATTTAGTATCTCCCTCTGAATACCCTAACAAGTCAGTACGTCCCAAATTAAATTTACCTTAAACCTTAAAACTTTTGTTTCTGCAGATGACCCTTCTAACTCACAACTTCAGTGAAGATGTGAAGAAAACTAAACCCCTTATAATATTGCTGGTGGGAATATAAAATGGTATAGCTGCTTTGGAAACCAACTTGGCAATTTCTAAAGCTAAAAATGGAGTTGCCATAGACTAGTAACTCTATTTCTAGACCTATACCTAAGAGAATTGAAAACATATGTTTATGTAAAAACATGTGCACAAATGTTCATAATAACATTATTCATGATAGCTGGAAAGTGGAAATAGATGAAACATCCATCAGCTGATTAATGGATACATTAAATGTGGTATATCCATATATATCCATACAATGGAATATTCAGCCACAAAAAAAAGAACGAGATACTGACACATGCTATAACATGTATGGACCTTGAAAACATTATGAAGAAAGCCAGACACAAAAGGCTACATATTATATGATTCATTTATATGAAATATTCAGAATGGGCAAATCCATAGACAAAGTAGACTAGTCGTGTGCAGGGGTTGGGAGAGGATGCAGGGGAGTCGTGTGCAGGGGAGTGACTGTTAGGAGTATGGGGTTTTGGAGTGAGAGAGAAAATGTTCTTAAATTAGATAGTGGTGATTTTTTTAAAAGATTTTTTTAAATTTATTTGACAGATAGAGATCACAAGTAGGCAGAGAAGCAGGCAGAGAGCCCGATGCAGGACTCGATCCCAGGACCCTGAGATCATGACCTGAGCCGAAGGCAGAGGCTCAACCCACTGAGCCACCCGGGCGCCCCTAGATAGTGGTGATATTAAACAACTTTGTGAATATGCTAAGATCCATGGCACTGTACACTTTCAAATGGTGAATTTTTTTATCACAGGAATTATATCATAGCTAATTAAAAAAAGAAAGAAAGAAGGAACGAAAGATAAAGATTCCTTGGCTCCTCACTGTCTGCAATGAAAACTCAACTTTCTGACTTGGTCTATGAGACTCATTCTTTGATAGCCCCTATTCAGTCATTCTATCCCCCAGCCTAAGAAAAACATTGCTCTTTCCAAGTGCTAGCACATGTTTTCCCCAGTTTAATGCACATTTCATACACACACACACACACACACACACACACACACGTAGTTTCATGTTATCACCACCATGTATGACACAATGTCAGTACTTCATATGTGAATGTTGAGTAGTATCACAAACTATTTTTTTCAAAACAGTGTGCCTTAATTTTTATATATAACAGGGTCCATTTTAAACATGAGCATGCTGAAATCCTTAAAATGGGAATAAAGCAGTATTCTATCCTTTACAAAAATACCATAAAATGGCATTACTATAGCCATAAATAAATAAATAATTATCTGTGCATGCTACAAACACAATTCCACATACATAGATACATACATATACAAGAAAGGAACAGAAAAGCAAGTCTTAAAACGACTAACAACTACCCTGTTTCCTCATGCCCCAATCGGTCAAATACATACTTTTGCAGCAATTATAGAAAGAAAAGCAAAACCCAGGAAGCATAACTCTTGTACTATTCACATTCAGAACCTTAATCCCATATCCTGTGCCTCTGTTGTTAGATTATATGATACTCTTTCTTCTGTTCTTAGGAAGATGCCAATTCAATCTTCTCTGTCTCCAGAAGCTGACTATTAAGCAGAGTGAGTATCTGAAATGTGTATCAATCACTGCCCGTATTCCCCTTTATCTGATTGTTGGAAAATTGGAAGCTATGTTGGGGAAATACAATGGAGAAAATGTTCTCTTCTACCTGGTACAGCTAAATTTCCATTAGTTTTGGTATAAACTTAACACACCACAGTAGATGAACAGGAAGTAACTGATAACCATATGAAACTGAAGGAAGAATTGACTGAAAATCAAAGCAAAGTAGGAAGGGCCACTCATTCCCAACCACCCATCATTGATACATATAGATCAATTACTTCTGATTGAAGTCCATAATACACAATCATTATTTCAATTTTCTTGCTCCAAATGGATACAACTCATCAAAAATCAGAACTGAGAAGCACTGACAGCTGTAAATACTGGGAACCAAGGAAAAAAATTTTTTAATTTAAATTCAATTAGCCAGTTTATAGTACATCATTAGTTTCAGATGTAATGTTCAATATTTTGTCAGTTTTGTATAACACCCAGTGCTCATCACATCACATACTGCCCGTAATGTGCATCACCCAGTTACCCCATCCATTCCCCTCCACTTCCCTTCCAGCAACCCTCAGTTTGTTTCCTATAGTGAAGAGTCTCTCTTGGTTTTTCTCCCTCTCTCATGACTATTAGCCAACTTCTAGTCTGCTCTTTCTATTTCTCTGTGTTTTCTACAAGAGAGCCTATTACTTTAAAGTGTTTTTTTTTTCCTTATCGGAAATTTAAAAATAAGTGATTAGAGATAACATCAAGCATATATCATTTACTAGCAGGATAAAAATCTCTGAGTCCTGACATCACCATTCTGCAAAGCTGCAAATAGTCATACCAACTGCATAACAGACAAACATGGTGTGTAGGAATTGAGAGAGGTTTAATATACGTAACTCCCCCTCATCACAACTATATTCCTTTTATTCAGCAAGGTTTCCAAGGCAACCTGCCAAAGCTCACGACCTTTGCACACATAGACAAGACCCTTAAAAATAATGTGAACTTTTTCACAATCATGATGACCTGAGGTATCTTTTGCCTCAGAATTAGAAACAAAATAGATTCTTAGAGTATGAAAGATAAAAAGAGAATCATCATCACTATTTTAGGGGGAAAATGTAGTGAGAATTAAATATCATATTCTAAATCTGTGTTTGCTTAAGGCACTATAACCATCAAGATTGATATGAAAGAATATCACTTGCTCTACCAATTTACGTTTTATCACTGGTTACAGAATTTAAGTAATTACTTAGTACAATGGTTTAATCCTGAGTCTGAGAGAGAGGAAAGGAGGGAAATCTGGCATGATGAGAGCCTATAAAAGTCTCCAGTCACAGAGCTCAACTACATTTCTTAGGTTACTCTATTCCATTCTTACAATCATTTTTGTGAGTTGCAGAGGTAGCATAAGCCTCATTTTAGAGTAGAAAACATAATTTCAGGCTATTTGGAGCTCGTCATATGAGATTCCCCACCTTACAACTGTGAGTTCTTTGAAAGTAAGGACATCCCTGGGCCAAGCATAAGTAGTCTAGCATCTGGCATGCAGGTGAAGCATAATAAATGTTATGGATCTAAATGAATGAAATTGCTAAAAAACTGAGACTGGGAGGGTTAAGCACACAAATTAATGGATGGAAGAATCTCATTTGAACTTCAAAAAGTCTTTCTACATTACCATGTCATATTGGTGTAATGTTTATTTACTGTATAAAATAAGAGTTGGTGAGAAAAGGAAAGAAATGGTATCTTTTTTCCCAGGTCAGGGTGAAGGAATCCTTCATATTTTATTTTTAAGTGACTGCCCTCATTTGCACAAGTCATGGAACAGCTAAAATTTGTGTGGAGATATTTTGGCTCTGGTGTTTTTCTACTACCTCCTTGCTGCATATCAGATGATCCTGTATGTCCTGATAATTACAGATTTTTATTTCTCAGAAATGTTATAAAATTGTTTTTAGCGTAGTGTTACTGGGTTACAACCCAAACACCACTTACTATTAAATAACACAGTGCAACATTTTGAAGGTTTATAACAGTTTTGTAGACTGAGAAAATAAATTTTCAGTAGCATAAAATGAGGTAAATATAAACTCCCCTGAAAAATACAAAAATAGCTATTATAAACAGCTTTATGGTCAAGGAATATAAACTATATTGTTTTCATACAACTTTGGAACATATAAATGAAAGAGATCATGTAGTCTGAGGAACAGAATCCTTGTGCTATCTTTACTAACTAGCAGTTCACATACTTGAAAAGCCTAGAATAATCATATTCACTTCGGTTTTCTTATCTACAGAATAAATACAAATCCTTGCACATGCTCTACATAACACTCTTCAAAAAAATTAGATAATACGTTATGTGGGAAAGAATGCTGCAAACTTCAAAGTGCTGTGCATATGGTGAAACTTAATGTCTAATACCTTGCTACATAAACTATGGTCACAGTGCGACAATATCAATATCGAAGTGAACTGAAGAATCCCAGACCCCATTCAGATGTACTGAACCAGAATATACATTCTAACCCTCTCGGCCTCCAATTTGAGGAATGTGTGGATATCCCAGTTATGGGAAATTTAGGTGGGAAAAAAAGAGAAAAGCATTCTTCGCTTTTATCTCTTTACTTTTGTACTTAAGGGTAAATGTGAAACTTCGGTGGCTCCATGGCCACTTATTTATACATATGCATATTTGGTATTACTCTTCTATATTCTAATAAGACATTCCTCCACAAATCAAGAGTATGCTGTTTTATGTTTTTTAGCATCACTGTGGCATATTTTAGACCTTAAGTCATTGAAGGAGAGGGACTCCCCTCAGATACTTAGCTCATTGCCTAAGAAACAAGTATGTTGAGAAATGATGATGATGATATTATAACCCAACAAGAATTAGAGAAAAAAAATGCTTTCGATGCAGAGTTCATGGTAAGAAACTCTCAGTAACATAATTCCAACAGAACTGGAGATAAAGATTCTCAGAGCAGAAAATAACAAAGGTTGTTCTTGAGCACCCACAGTTAATTTTGATGAGATCCTGTGTCAGACTGACCTGGAAATTTAGGTGGGAAAAAAAGAGAAAAGCATTCTTCGCTTTTATCTCTTTACTTTTGTACTTAAGGGTAAAAGCCTCCTTGTATAATTTTAAAAGGATAGGAGGAAGCCCGGAAATGCAAGAATGACAAATCAGATTAATTTATCCTATCAGGAAAGATGACTTCTCAGGTTGTGAAAACAGAATTGAAAAATAAAGTCTGCAGATACGGTCTCAGAATTCCCAAAATGAGAAGTGAAACTTTAATAAAACTAAACACTTTAAGTTAAGGATGACCTACTTAAGAAAATCATTTACCTTTCTAATCTTTAAGCACCGGAATTAAATAGTTTAGATTTATAGTCTCTAGGCATTGCTAAATTTGATTAGATGTAAAAAACTGAAAGTTCACCTGGAATGATATCCTTGATTAATTTTATCTGTGAAGGGAAAACCTACACCATTCTCTCTGGCCTCGGCAATTACCTCTGACAGAATTCTGAATTCTCTTTATTTTAAATGCTGTTGAGATATTATTGATGCAGTATTCAGTCATAGTGAACAAACCTTGAAATGCACGGAAAATTTGCAAATGCCTATTTGGATGAGTGAGAGGTCCCCTTTTCACTAAGCTAATATTTAAAGATCAAGAGTCACAAAGCACCCACAGCAAAGAAGAAGATAAAACCTTGAGTTATGAGATACTCTATGGAACTCCAAAGAAACACCTTAAGTTAGTGTTTTTACATATTTAAACTAGAGCTGTTTCCATGAAAGGAGATATATGTGAAACTAGAAAACAACCAAGCAGCAAGACTAGATTTATCAGCTCATATAATATGAATTACTGACTTCAAAAAATTGAGACCAAACTCAGTATCACCTACTACTTCCAGTATTCAGAGCTAATTTCTCTGATGGACTTCTAGTTTCATTTCATTGTTCAAGGCCTCAGACACAATTAATTCTCAACAAATACTCATTTTAAATAAATTCTGACAAGGGCTCCATAATTTCTGAAGAATTTGGCAGTAAATCAAACACTTCTTTTTTTCCTTGTGACTTCCCACTCACAAGGGCATATCTTTGAAACCCAGACTTTATAAACATGGCTGTTCCTTCCTACCACAGTGAAGGCAATGGACAGGGAATAAGTTTATCTATTAACCTTTTAGCCCAGGTTACTTCTCTAACAATCTGGTATCTCTGGGGTTAATTGTTTTCTTTCTTCAGGCCTCAGGGGGTTTTTGTTTGTTTGTTTTTCTTAGAGAATAAGGGAAAGGTACTAAAAGTTTCATTAAACAGAAAGACTTCAATTATCCTATTTGATGTGCATAACAGGTCTCCCATTAGACAACAGTGTAAATGGAGACTCAGGAATGAGGTGAACTATCTCTAGAAGGTAGCAGAACTGGGAATGGATCCGGGGTCTTTGTTACAATTACATTACACTTTCTGTCACCCTACAAAAGCTTCAAAGGTTCCAAAATTTACCTCAGTGAATTCCTCAGGTCATTCCACATCTAATCCTTGTGAAAAACAAAACAAAACAAAAAAACATTATCAATGTACTCTTTAGGTAGTGCTGAGATGGCTGGTATTCATCCCAAGTCAAGGCTATTGTGACCTGATTCTCCCAAACCTGATGGGAAGGAAAGTCCCTACACATGGTACTCATTTGGGAAGGTAGTCCAGCATTCTGGAAGGAGCAGAGGTTTTACAGAATCACACAAATCAAAGTGTCAGTCCCACAGAATGAGCTAACTCCATGCTTAACTTTTCTCAGTCTTTGTACTTACAAAATGACATCACATCCATGTATAGCATATAGAGATGTATGGGACTCAAAATATCCACCGAGTCCAGTAAGTATCTGTGAGATGAGTAAAATGCTAGGTCCTTTCCATTTTCTCTTTGGCTTGTGTACAAATGATTGCCCTCACACATTATAACACTATAAAGATTAATGGTAAGAGTAAAAAACATGCAAATGGATTCATTTTGTTTGCACTATCTCAGAACTACTGATTTCAACACTCTTATTCTTTCATTTAAGGAACTAAGGGAAAATCCCTGAATTCCTACACTGAATTTTAGTGACAAGATTGATGATGGGAGAAATTACTGCAACTCAGCCTGCTCTTTTCATACTGATTCAGGACAAAAGCATTAATTATATGTAACTTATTCTAGCAAGAGTTCTCCAAGTGTGTGATAGACTGTTAATCCATTGACCATATAACTCAAGCCACAAGCAAGTTTAAGCAAGTGCGTATCGGAGGGCTTAGGAGGAGAGAGCAAAATGAAAGGTGAGGGAGTTGTACTTGACAGTAAGTGTGTGGGGGTGGAGCTCTCAGAAATAATAAAGTCTTTTCATGGAAGTTCAAGATCTGGCCTTGCTGGTACAGAGGAACTCAACTAGGAAACTTACCTTACAAAGTTTTCATTGACCTTGTGCAAGTTAAATCCCTATCCTTATGGAAATCCATTAGCATGCTGAAGGCTCAGAGGAAATAGGGGAAAACAGGTGCATTCATGCTTGATTTTTCCTTATGTTTGTTATTCAATAGAAGCACAATGAGTGATGAATCCTGTATCTGATTACCATATATGAAAGAACTTTTTGGATTTTTGTAGCCCAAAGTGTAAGTAATTGTCATTCAGAAAAGATAAATGAAATCAATGTTACAGTGAGGCTAAGATGACTTGACTGATTTTCCCTGGTATCCTAAATCTGCTTAGGAATACTGACTTTTCACAGACATAAGATGATTTTCTGATGATAAAGTCATTTCTTACATCTTAAATGAATTTACCTGCTACAAATAAGGATAATAACATGCAACAACAAATATTGATGTAGCTCCTATTATATGCAAAAGGTTGTGCTAGGAGTTGCAAGGACTGAAAACACAGAGCAAAGCTATTTACTGACTTCAAGGTGATCAGAATATGGTATTATAGATGAACTCATGCACAGTGATTATAACACACAATTTTGCATTTCCATCCACCTGAGAACTGTTCCCTCTGAGTTTCCCGTGTCCTAATTCTTCAAGGCTCAGCTTAAATCCCATGAAAAACTTAACCTGCTACTTTCTAAGTTAAAAAAAAAAATTCTCTTCAATTTCCCAGAGCTCCTTATCTATCCTTTTTTATATTACTTATAATTTCTCATTTCATGATGTTATCGTTATGCTCTTGGTCATGAAAAAGATAAGTCTTTTATTTTTCAAGATATATCCTTTTAAAGTAACTGACCTCACGGATAAAGAAAGGATCCTTTGGAGCTGTCAAGAAATAAGAACAACTCAATTACCAAGAGGGAAAAAACAAAGCTGACCTTAGATATCTCTACAGCAACTTCCAATTCTAGAAGGCGGTAGAGTAGTGCCCACAAAATCTTCATGGGAAAAAGGAATAACCCAAGTATTTAATATCCAGCCTGAGTTTCTGAGTACAAACACACACACACACACACACACACACAGCATTTTTTAACGTGTAAGAATTCAGGGAATATTGTTCTCAGGAGTGCTTCTTGAAGAATTTCACACAGCAGAGAGGTATTTTTGGAAAGACTATCCAGAAAGATTAGTACTGAAAGTTGAGTCTACTTATTTGTGGAACAAAGATTTAAATGTATGCAAGGATTGAGGTGGCAGAAGAGAAGGTAAAACATACTCTCATGATCTGTGGGAAAGTGAATAAGTATGGCCATTTCCATACATCCAATACCAGGGATAAAATATATTTTTAATACCTCAAAATAAGTAATGCGGTATAAGTCTATTTAATAGCTCAAAGAAAACACTAAGAAATATTATGTAATTAGCTAAAATCAGGTGCAGAAGTAGAAGAAAGAGAAATATAAAGAAGAGGAAAGAAATTAATTCCATCATTGGTTATAGTGGGGAATCAACTACTGTTTAAAGAAATAAGGACTGAGAGTATATAGAACATAAAAGTTATACGAGGTCAAGAATACAAATCTCCCAATTACCAGAAGCAACACACACACACACACACACACACACACACACATGTTCATTCCAGTGAGCAAAAACAGAGTACAAAAAGCTTTAATGACAGAAAAACATAACATGAAAAAATATGATACAATTAAAAGTAATATAGTATATATTCCCTACTACTAGCTCCAAGAGGGCAAGGTGGTCTATTTGCTTTGGTCACTGCTGTGTCCCAAGATTCTGGGACAGTGTCTGGCTCATGATTGGTATGAAAAAATTCTTTAAGAAATGAAATGCATACAGGCTAAACTGACATATTAAAGGAAAACATTTTCAAGTTGCATTAAACAGCATAAACCACACAGCATGAACGACACATAAAAAGTGTGTCTTAAGCGCTAAAAAGTGCTTAACAAAATTTGAAATAAAATAATGGCAAAAAAATATATACCAGGCCAACGTAAACAAAAGGAGAACAAAAGTCATGGTCTCTGGACACCTGGCTGACTCAGTTGGCTGAGTGTCAGACTCCTGGTTTTGGCTTAGGTCATGCATGATCTCAGGGTCTTGAGCCCTGCTCAGCAGGAAGTCTACTTGAGATTCTCTCCCTCTGCCCCCCTACCCCACACCACTCATACTCACTTGCTCACTCTCTTTCTTGCTCACAAATACATAAATAAATCTTAAAAAAAAAAGGCATTGTCTTAACAATAAGTTGACATTGAATTCAAGACAAAAAAATAGTTTTTAAAAAGGTGAGAGCTGTCATTTAAAATGATAAAATAAATATTTAATGAAACTATGTAGATTGAAGAGTTATAATCAGATAGGTACAAATAATATAGCAGCAACCTTCATAAATTTAAACACTAATAAATAAGACAGACTGCAAAAAAAAGTGAAAATGGATCTTCTTTTCCAGTGGCCATAGAACATTCATAAAACCTGCCTTATTTATGGTTACACACAAAACATAAAATAGGAGAAAGAGTAAAGACAACATTCTCTGATCATATAGTGACAGAACTAGTAATAAACCTGGAAAACAAAATTTGATATTTTAAAAATATTTATAAGGGCATCTTCAGTCAAAAAAGTAATCAATACCAAAATTATGTTACATCTAAATACCAACAATGAAAGTATACTGCATCAGAATCTATAGGACTTAGCAGAGACACTGCTCAAGAACATGTCACTGCATCAAATATTTATATAATCACACAAGTACAAAAATAATTGCTAAGCATCCATCTTTAGAAATTAGTTAAAAGATTAATGAAGCCTAGGGAAAGCAGAAGTGAGACTATTAAGATGATTAAAACAGAAATTAATGGATTAGGAAGGAAATGGTAGAATTAGTCAATAAATACACAAGCAGAATCTTTGAAAAATAAAATACTATTAATACAAGAAATACTTTTAGCTACCAGGATTTGTTAACCTTGGTACTCAGGGAGGATCATTCTCTGTTGTAAGTGCTGTGCTGGGCATTTTATGGAACAGCATCCTTGGCCTCTGCCTACTGGATGCCAGTGCTAGTCCCCTTACTTCACTGTAAAGATCAAAAATGCCTATGGACATTGTCAATTGTTCCTTGGGGCAAGGGTTGTCAAAATTGTCCCAATTGAAACCACTGGATCAGACAAACCAAAAATAAAGGGAAAAGACACAAATATCCAATATAAGAAATAATAAGGAAAACATAATCAGTCAGGGAAAATAAAAGAATCAAGAGAGAGGATTTTAATAAATTCTGCAAATTAATATAAAACCTTGGTAAAATCAACAGCATGGTAACAAAATGAAATTAACAAAAATAGGAAACATATGGATTATCAAAGAAGAAAGAGAGAAAGTTATCAAAATGTAACTATCTAAAAAAACCCAAAAAAACAAATTGACCCCTACTATTCAAACACTGCTTCTTTCTCTCAGGTATATTTGGCCATATAATTGATTAAGAGAAAAGAAAAATCTTAGAAAAAAAAGATTAAGGAGATAAAATTAATATTATTATACAGATACTATTTCCCAGGTGATAAAATTATTCACCTTTAAAAAAAAAAAGTGAATTTTACTGAGCAGGTATTGAAAACAATGAAACAATGAGGGAATTCAGTAATTTGGTTCAGTATAAAATTAACATACAGAAATTATTATCTTTTATGTATCTCTTACATATACAAACAGCCTCCTTTACAAGAGAATATACAGGAAAAACACAATATAACTAGGAATAATTTTGATTGTAAATTTTTAGGCTCTACATTAAGAAAACATCAGAAGGCTTCTGAGGAATACAAAAGAATACCACATGCTTAAATAGGCAGATGCAACTACATAAAGATGTCAACAAACCTTCAGTCAATCTGTAAATAAAATACCAACAGGAAACTAAAACATTGGAGAAATAAATCAGAAATAATAGCTGGGACAATCATGGAAATGAAGCAATCTGGGAAGGGAGTGAAGAGAGAGGTAAACTTAGTGATATTTTTAAAAGAGACAATAAAAACAATGTAAAGTGACAATACTTAAATCAATGTGGGTACTTGGATTTGCACAATGAAGCAGACTGAAAGTATGGAATCCAAATAAGTAAAAAATATGTGTATATTTAAGGTGGCATTCACATTAATGGAAAAAAAAATGAGTAATTTAAGAATTTGTGTTGAAACACTTGGGTAGCTCTACGGGAAAAAAAATTACCTCAGGATAAATTCCAAAAATATATAAGATTTAATTATAACATTTAAAATCACAATTACATATTTTAAATGAATTTAAATGACATTGGAGTAAGAAAGACATTTTCAGTGTGATTTTTAAATATCTTAGAAGAAAGATTTTAAAAATGTTGACATCTTTATGTTATTGAGTTTGTCAAATGCTTGGTACTCATGAAAATGCAAACATTTCTGTACACAAAAAGCACCTATAACTAAGTCAAAAGTTAAGAAGAAAAATGGGAAGTATTTCCAAGGGCCAATTTTCACAATATATAAAGAGACCCTTTAAATCAATAGGTAAAAAGGGCAAAGACTAGTGACAAAGTAAAAAAATCAAAATAATGCAGCTCTTAACCATTTCTCTTGAAATATATTAAAGGTCATATATCCTAAGTGAAGTAAAAGTCAACACTACAATGAATAAAACTTTTCACCCATCAAATTCAGAAGTTACATGGCTCACTGTGTTAGGGAAGCTGTGGAAAAACTCGCACTGTCATATATTACTTTAAGGAGTGTAAATCTGTACGAAATCTATGGAGTTTTTGGCAATATCTAGCAAAAGTACAAATGTTCCACTTTCCTTTTCATTTTTAGTAACTTACAGCTATACCTTAAAATGTGCATCAATACTTAAGTTTAATGACACTGTTATGGTTTATAAGAGCAAAAAAAAAAAAGTGAAGCAAAACTTCACCTATATGAGATTGAAAAAAATCATGTATGGCAAAATCTATAAGGTAATAGCATAGCTTAAAAAGTAGAGAACCTCTGGGCACCAGGGCGACTCAGCTGGTTAAGCACTTGGTTTTGGCACAGCCCACGTTCTTCACCAGGGTCATGAGATGGAGCCTGAATTAGGTGGGAGTCTGCTTGAGATTCCTTCCCCTTCCCTCTCCCTCCTCTTCTGCTTCTTCCCCTGCTCATAAACTCTCTCTAAAATAAATAATAAAGTCTTAAAAAAAAAAAGTACAGAACCTTTTGTGTATAGATATGGAATAACATCCAAGAAATGTAGTTATGTGGAAAGACCCAAGTAGAGTGGTAATGTTGTGCTCAAGCACAACTTATTATTTACTCAGCAGACACGTATTGGGCATCTATCAATCACATGCCAGGTAGGATGGTGGGCACCAAGAACAGAAACTTTTGTAATAAAATGGGATAAATGGACATATTTGCTTATATATGGAAACAAAAACTTCTCAACTGGATGTAAGAAAATGATGGCATTGGTAGCCTATAGGAAAGAGTGGCCAAAGGCAGGTAAAATAAATATTTTTTTTTTTAGTGAATACTGTTTTATATCTTATGGTTTTGAGTTAAGGGAATATATACTTCTTCATAGATAATGCATCACTCATTATTTTATTTGTTTTAAGATTTTATGTATGCACGTATGTATGTATGTATCTGAGAGAGAGAGAGAGAGCATGAATAGGGGCAGGGAGCAGAAGGAGGGAGAGGGAGGGAGAAAGAATCTCAAGCGGACTCCCCACTCCGCTGCAGAGCCTGATATGGGGCTCCATCTCATGACCCTGAGATCATGACCTGAGTGGGAACCAAGAGTCAGACACAACCGAATGAGTCACCCAGAAACCTCAAAGGGCAATGCATCATTTTGAAGTAGTTGACAAATTTCATTTTGATAAACATGAAAGAAAGCATGCACGACAAGATCAAATGAAGCCAAAACAAATGTTGATTTTGAGATCCAGAATCCAAGCTTACATGATTTTTTTCCCTTAAAATTCATGCTGACAGACAAATTCAACAGATAGAGCCATATCCAGCTATGTATAGCTTTACCCTACGGATCACAGCAATACATGTCTGAACTTCTTCTGAACCAAATGGTTATTTTCTTCACACAGACAGGATGTTATCTCCCAAACAAACCAACATTTCCTTCCTTTTGAGGACTATAGTTCCAAGACGTCTATTATAACTATGACTGATGCCCCTTTCTGCTAAGTGTGGACCTCAGAAACAGTTAAGTGGGCAGTAGTTCTGCATTTGCTCAAGCACAACTTATTATTTACTCAGCAGACGTGTGTTGGGCATCTATCAATCACATGCCAGGTAGGACGGTGGGCACCAAGAACAGAAAGATGCAAAGTCATGGTCCTTGCTCCTAAGGAATTTGCATGGTGATCCTAAAGGGAGACCAGGAAATGGCAGAATTTAATGCAGTTTGTTGTGTGTTAGCATAATAGTGATAGCAGTAAGTGTAGGAGGAGGTTAGGAGAGGGAAGGCAATAATAATTCTGGCTTCACAAACCAAAGAACATTCTACCTCTGCCAGATCTCTTAGAGTTACAAGTAACATTAGTTCGTAGTGCTTCAGAACTAAAAGACTGAATATATATGATAGTAAAAAAAAAAAAAAAAAAAAAAAAAAGATCAGTAGAATGAATGAAGTTTTGACTTTATAGTTGGAAATTTGTTTCATATCCACTTTGCTTATCATCATCTTCCAGTTTTCTTGGAATGGTATAGGGATTGTGTCAATAAGTTTCCAAGCCAAAACATTAAGAATTTATAACCAAGTGTTTAGAATTCCCAGTTCTTTGGAATCCCATCTCATTAGAAAAAAACATGTTATTTAATACCCTCAGAACATAAACATAATTTTAAAACATCAACTAAAATTTATGGCTTTAGTTTGAAAATGGTCCTGCCAAAAGCACGCTCCAATCCAACATAAATAGACATGAACTAAAAATACGAATATCAAAAAATACGAATATCATCACTTATCTTCTTAGAATAATAATTACTAGTTGGAGTACAAAAATATTAAAAGAAAAAAGACTCAGACCATAGGTGACATCAGTGACCACTAAAAACAGTACAGGGAAAAAACTGATCTTTAAACAAGAGAACAAATATAAATATATAATAAGGGGGAAATACAAAAATGAAGCAAATCCTTTCATATAGGGGATTTGCAAGGACTGGGCACCAAGTATAACCATTGTAAATCCAAATTCCCCCAAATCCTATACTGCCATCTATAGAGTTCTGAAACTCTTAATATTTTGTAGATGGAGACATACACTCCTTGACTAAAGATTTCAAGAACTCCTTTTTCAGATATTATGACAGGCCTTCCCATGCAGTGCCTGGTTCTAGTTGATATAAATGTTAAAGTGATAAGGAAACCTAAAGCAACTTCCAAGCAACAGAACGAATGTGGAGCCCAGAAGCTGGGTGACGTGGGAGGGCGCTGAGACACGCTGACGGGTGCTGCTTGCCCAATCCTGCAGGCACATTTCCAGACTAATCCCAAATACTCAACGAGCAGATTTACTCATTTGGCATCTCCAAAAGACTTCAGCACTGAAGAATTGTTTCTTCATTATAAAGTATTAAATGGATAGGTAATGTTGCCTTTCTACCTGGCTACAAAAACACTCAGAGTCTATTAGCTTAAAGGTCATTGTATTTTGCAGTTACCCATGCGTGCATTCAGATTTGGCTCAGAAGACTCCGCTCTCCTCACAAGCATGCATACAATACTATTTAAAGGTCAGCCAACTTTCACTGTCAGAACAGTGTAAGGAGAGAACACCAGTAATGTGGGTCTGCGTGGTGACACACATTTCACTGACAGCTTTCTGAAAAACACACCTGGAGATCAGTGGCAGGAACATGACAATTCAGGGTTAAGAATTTAACGAGTGCGTCTGTTACATGATTAGTGATTCTACCATATATAATGAGGAATATGGGAAAAACTGAAGACATTAAAGAAAGCATTTAAAAGAAAAACCAGTCAACAATTTCTGTGTGGCTTCATGGAGAGATTAAGACCAAATAAGTGACATAGATTTTGGATTTAAATAATACTTTACCAATAATGAGGGATGTTGAAAATGAAAAATGGTTAGTTTCTGAAAGTAGAGTTCTTGCCATGAATACCTGAAGATATTTTTATTAGGACCTGTATACTGCTTAATAAGTTAAATTATTTGACCCTTCAGGACTCTCTCCTTTCATATTGTATGATCAGTCATAGGAATTCTTAGGGAGGGATTTTTTTTTTCTGTTGCTTATTACTATTTGGTATCAGTGGAGACAAATTATCAACACCTACTTCCCAGAGGACAAATTCAATCCATTAGGTATGAGATACAGGGTCAGAGGGGAGCAAAATGAAAATCCCAAATGCGAAATTAATGAACAGCCATGACAGAAGACATATTTAAGATATACATTGAACTGGAAACATTATCATGAAGGATAATCTCAAATGTTTTTTCAAACTATCTCAAGATGTATAGATGTAGCCCAACATGATATTTTTCGTATTCTCCATGCAACTGCTTTCATCTACCCTGATGTCTTCAAGTTATCTGAATATAGGAAGTATCACTACTCATGTTGTACAAGGATTAACACTGAATATACTTATCACATTCTCTGGAATGTGGCTTAAAGCTATCCTGAGTTTCTCAGTTAAGCTGTGGAGGTTTTCGTTGTTGTTTGTTTTTTGTTCTCAACTTTTTTTAATGATCTAAAAGTTTCCCTCTAATGGTCTTCTGGACTAATAGTCATTATATTACTATACATATATATCAGAAGGCAATTTTTCAGAGGGCACCGTGTTACTCCTAAACATTATTAAATTGATCTTCATCAAATCTTACCTTGTTGATGAACTGTATTTACTATTGCCACTTTTGATCTACCATTATGGTCAGTGATCATCTATTGGCTAGCCAGGAGCTTTCAATAGCTTAATTTTAGTATCTATTTTCAATATAAGGCTTGGCTATTGAAGGTACAAGTCATGATAAATTGGTCAACCATGACTAAAATGGAACTGATCTAATTAGTCAATAAAGAGTGTGGAGGTACTTTTCTATTATAAAGTTTATATAAATCAACACTGTACTACTGTAATTATAATCATAAGCTCTTTGAGAGAGGATGTGAAATAACCCTCATGGCCCTTAGCAGAGCATACTTCACAAAGCAGATGTTCATTAAATACAAGCTAAATTAATAAAATATTATAGAAAAATCAGGTGTAAATCAAGTCTTGTTTTAAAAACTTGTCCAGTGGTGGGTATGAAGGAGGGCACGTATTGCATGGAGCATGGGGTGTGGTACATAAACAATGAATCTTGGATCACTGAAAAAATAAAATCTTTTAAAAAGCTTGTCTGTAATTATATACAACATTGCATGAAGCAGGTATTCAATACACATGTGAGTCAAAGACTGAGCTTGATCAAACAATTCCTGTGAGTCAAATTTGTGGTTTAATTTCCTGACTCAGCTCTCCCAGAGTATTTCATGAAACAGTGGGTAGGGTCTGAAATACTATCTTTATACAGGCAATACAGAGACCTTAGGAATAGAAGAGATTTTTTTTTTTTTTCAACACATAGAATCTGGTTCTTATGAATGACTATGGAAACTCCAGCTTTAGTTCCTAGGGAACATAGATTATTTTGTACGGTGCTTGAAAAGACATTATTTGTTCTGATTCTTTTGATGAGTTGAGACTGTTCACACAGTATCTTCAGAATGGAAAGAACAAGCCTCTTGCTTCCCCCGATGGCACTGTGACCACAAAAAAGGGAGAGGTATGTGAGGTAGCCTTCTCAGTGCTGTCTGAACAATGAGGCAATCATTATAACTCACACTCTATCCATTTTTACGTGACACTGACCAAAGGCAGTCCTGGGGATTCTTTTAAGTATTTGCATCAAAAGACATTGAATAGCTTCATCCTCTTTGTTATACTACAAAAAAAGATCCAACCAATGAGAAAGGCTTGAGTCTAACCTGAACATAACAGTGTTTTACACATAGATGTCATTGCTCTGCTATTTTAAAATACTTTTTAAAAACAATATTATTATTGATTCATATACATATACACAATTCTCCATTCTTCTTAGTACTTGCTGTGGACACTCACATGGATAATCCGAAACATGGGGAATTAAAAGAATATTTATATTGAATCTGGGTTTGTACTAAATCTGACACATAATCTAACTTTTTAGGGGAATGCCAAAGTGTGACTTTCTATTTCTGTTTATTCTATTGATGTTTCAAATTTTGTTTTCTAGCTTAGAATATGACACATTTAGTCAAGAAAAAGAACAAAAATATTCTTTTAATTATGAGATATATTCTAGCCATAATTATTAGCTTGTTAAGTAAGCACACAGAAAAAATTAAGAGTCATGATTTTGATGGGTTTGTTGTAAGTTACAGCCAAGACAAGAAAGCAGAACCTTCATAATTGACCACGGGGTGTGTGCTATGGTAAGTGCTATGAAGTGTGTAAGCCTGACGAATCATAGACCTGTACTCCTGGGGCAAAGAATACATTATATGCTAATAAAAATAACTTTAAAAAAAATTATACACCTCAGGAGAGAATAATGCCACAATTAAAAACATAAGTAATTTTTGGTATTATTAAAGTATTACAAAAATTAAATTATAATTTTTTACCATTTCTGCCTTAAATTCTGATCATGCATTATATACCTAAATTAACGAGAATAATTTTTATTTCCTGCTAACATTAATTCAATGAAAATTATAAATATTTAGAAAATTGCTTTTTTGGAAAGTCTAGATATACTCATTATCAAAACTAGTAGGGGACTGTACCTACAAATATCTTTTTCTAGGATATATGAACACCATGCAAAGTGGATGCTTTTGGGCCGCCTGGGTGGCTCAGTGGGTTAAGCCCCTGCCTTCGGCTCAGGTCCTGATCTCAGGGTCCTGGGATTGAGCCCTGCATCAGGCCTTCTGCTCAGCAGGGAGCCTGCTTCCCCACCCTCTCTCTCTCTGCCTGCCTCTCTGCCTGCTTGTGATCTCTGTCTGTCAAATAAATAAATAAAATCTTTTAAAAAAAAAGTGGATGTTTTCTTCATGCTGTAAAAAATTGAATAGATTTTGAGACAAATAATTCTACTTTGGAGGTTTTTAAATTTTTTTTTAAAGATTTTATTTATTTATTTGACAGAGAGAGATCACAAGTAGGCAGAGAGGCAGGCAGAGAGAGAGAGGAGGAAGCAGGCTCCCTGCTGAGCAGAGAGCCTGATGCAGGACTCGATCCCAGCACCCTGAGATCATGACCTGAGCCAAAGGCAGCGGCTCAACCCACTGAGCCACCCAGGCGCCCCTGGAGGTTTTTAAATTTATGCTGAACTACAAAGGAAGGATGCAACTTACATATCTGTTATTTAAAATCAAACATAGAACATTAAATACACAATAGGGGCACCTGGGTGGCTCAGTGGGTTAAGGCCTCTGCCTTTGGCTCAGGTCCTGACCCCGCGGTCCTGGGATCGAGCCCCGCATCGGGCTCTCTGCTAGGCAGGGAGCCTGCTTCCTCCTCTCTCTCTCTGCCTGCTTCTCTGCCTACTTGTGATTTCTGTCTGTCAAATAAATAAATAAAATATTTTTTTAAAAAAAGAAAAAAATAAAATAAAATAAAGAAAAAAATTAAATACACAAGAGCCAAAGACCTTTTTTTTTTTTTTAATTTTATTTTGGAAAAAAAGAATTCTTGTAGATGCAGAAATCAGGTATATGATATTTAATTATTGGTGTCTAGATAGTGATGTCCAGCAAAAGCAAAAGCAAGGGATGCTATTTCCTCTGGAAGAAAACATGTCATTGTTTAAGGAAGCAGGCTATCAATAAAGGAGTTCAACAATCTTAAGCTAAATATAAGTCAATAATGGAAAGCTATTGGGACAAAAATGGACACATTTTGTGCCTTTCTCAGGAATTTCTTTTATCTCACCACAGCACACATTTGCTGCTGACCAAATATTCCAGGCCCATGCAACTCATACAACTTATTAAGATTCTCCCAGAAAGAGCTACTCACCCATTTAAAAAAAAAAAAAAAAGTACATCACTAAGATATACCACATGGTGATTTGACAGAAATATACACAGTGAAATGATTACTAGTGTCAAGCAAATTAACATATCTTCTCACATAGGTTTCTGTGTGATGACAGTACCCGAGATCTATTCTTTCACCTTTTTTCTTTCCCATTCTTAGAGCAGTGAGTGTTCCCTGCCAGTACCGCCATTGAAGAGAACCTTACCCTGATTCTCCTAGCTAGAGAGGAAGATGTATTTTTGTGTCATAGTCATTCTATGTATTGCCCTTAAATCCGTTATACTATAACATTTCTAAATTTGACTATAACATAGGGTATTAATTGATTCAGTAACTTCAGAAATGTATTTGACAACATCTACTAAACCTAAATATACACCAACCGTATGACTTAGAAATTGTATTCTTATGCAAATTTCAAAGAAAAATGACTACACATGGCCACCAAAAAAGAAAAAAAAAAAGACTAAAATGTGCCTAGCAGCTTTATTCATAATACCCCCAAGCTGGAAGTAACCCAATATCCATCACCACAAGAATGGCTAAGCAAAGTATGATATGTTCATATGAAGGAGTACTGCTATAAAACTAACAGAGATAATAAAAATAAATAAACAGAGATTAAGCCAACAACTGCACTAAAACAGTCTTAAAACAACTACTAAATAAAACAAAAACTAAAAAGAAACATGATCTTAGAAATATTGATTTTTTAAAAAAGACAGATTCAAAGGAGAACATGTAGTATGATACCATTTATATGAAGTTCAAGAATAGACAAAAGTGATGTATGTGGTAAAAAATCAGAATGGTAGTTAATTTTTGGTGGGTTTTTTTCTGTGAAGGGGCACAGAAAAACTTATGGGGGTGATGGAGTGGTTCCATATATCTGGGTCATATTACACAGAAATTTTAAGATTAAGATTTGAGCACTTTGTCTACAAATAATATCACAAAAATAAAGCACATGTAATTATTTGGGACCTAGTCTGTGCTAGGTATTCATATAAGAACTGGTGATAGACTGATGAACCAGATAACACTTACACATTTAATTATTTTTCTGATTTTTTTTTTAACATAGACTGGGAGTTATGTGAAGTTAGAGAGCAGTGTGATTCATTTTTGTATTCTCAGTATCTGAGAATAGCAAGGTATCAGCAATAGCAAGGTAATAGCAAGGTAATCACTAAGTGTTTTGGATTAATGCCTTCATGAGTTAAAAAAAAATATTTAGTTATGGTTAGTATGTCCTCTTGCTAGATTTTCTTAAACACAACTATCTGTTTTCTTTTCACACCACGAATAAAAGCCCCTCATATTTATATTGTTTTCTAAATACAGAAAATAAAGAAGTTTTAACAGCAACACATTGTCCCTATGAAGTGACACTAAAAAAATAAAGATGAAATTATATAGGAAATAGTTAAAAAAATGTCTAATCTTCAAAATCATGAAATTATTTTATAATGGAATTATGACCAGATACTTTCTTTCTCCAAAAATAAGCACCAGAGGTATTTTAAATGGAATCAGAGAAGAAATTCTTTATTGACAGAATGATAAAATACCCAGGCTCTTAAGGATATAGTATTTCCAACCCTAGAGTGACAAAGAGGATAAAATGTATATACTTAGGTTGGTTGCTTCTAACTATAATCAATGGCTCTGTCAAGGAGCTTTTTACTGCCAACTATTTCAGAAATAATCACTTGTCTTCAAGTAATACAATGATCATCTCTATTTTGTTCAATGTCAACCATAGTAAAAAATTGGGACTAGATAATCAGGAAAAAATATTCTGAAAACTACTACTTAATTCACATGAGACACATACCTCCATGAAATTGGAAAAAAAAGAACCACAAAAAGATTAATCATAATAAAAAGCATTATATCAAGTATGATTTTCATGCTATTGCCTTTCTAACATTGCTCTCATTATACCCTGAGGGAAACGGTTCAGTCTTAACACCAAGGAAAGCAACAAAAAGGAACTAAATCCTACTGACAAGTTAGTTGTTCAGTAAATATTTCAGGGGTATGAAATGCATTCCCTTGAAAATGTATGTATGAATTGATCAATGAATTCAAAGATCATTTCTGACCAATGGCATTTATAATATATCAAAAAATCATCTGATCTCCTGCTTCGGCACTGTTAGAGAAATATACCTGACTCTGGATGAAGCAATATGGCCTGATTTCCCAGAGCTCCTGAAACCTGAAATCTTACTCTCAATTGAACGCTTTACAGAAGTGCTCAGTCACCTATTCCAAAACTCCAAAAGATAATATTTCTGAGATCAGAGAGACCATTTTACAGATACTGAACTTTGCTCCCAGACATGGAACAAACCCCACCGAAGAAGAGGAAAAGGGTAAGAGGAATTGACAAATTATGAATCCTGGCAAGAGCAATGTGTATTATATAAGCTTATTAAAAAAAGTGGCAGTGGTGTTCATTTATACACATTTTCTCCCGGGCAGGGGGAGCCATACTAGCCTGAGCATTTCCATTTTTTCTGCTATCTGTGGATGGATCTGTGGCTTTTCGGAATGGGATTAGAGTCCAGAGGAAAATGTTAACTGAAGTGTAGTTGGCATACAGTGTTACATTAGTTTCAGGTGTGTAATATAGTGATTCAACAATTCTATGCATTATACTATGCTCCTCACATAAGTACTTACCATCTGTCAGCATAAAATATTATTAAAATACTAGTACCTCTAAAAAAAAAAAAGTGGCAACAGGAAGGGAGAGAGGATATTGGGAAGGGAAAACTGGAAGAAAGAAAGACAGAAAGATGGACAGCGAAAAAGAAATAGTGAATTTTGCTTTAGCCAACACTTTGAGGAAATTAGGATTCTCTACTGATTCTCCATAAGATGTGTCCAGAAACGCAAATTAAAGTCAATATAGGAATTAATAAAAAGGATTGAAAAAAGTGGTTGGGTTTGGCTGAAGCCTGAGGTTTGGAGGAGAAGATGGGTGTTATTTAAATTATGTATTGAACCCTGCTCTCTCATGTTAATTTAGGGAAAGTTTAAAGTTTTCCTGAGACTCCCCGCATAAAAAACAGAAAAACATTTCCTCAAATAATGACTTGAGCTATGCAACTGATTCACTTTAGAAAGGGAATTAATCATGTATTAACATTAGCATAACATTTATTTTTCATTTATAGCTTTCTGAAACAGCTATATGCAATATTACCTTAGTAGTATTGTGCTTTTTTGTAAAAGCAATAATAGGTAATCAATTTCACGTGTCACAGCTATTTTCAGCATAGTAAGAGATAATATAGGTATGTGATAAATTTATCACTTAATATAACCACAGAAGTAAAAAAAAAAAAGATAATCACAGAGCCTATAAGGAAGCATGTATAGAGGACAATGCATCAGATCTGATACTAGACTAATGATAGTCTATAATATATCTCTAAACTCAAAATATCTGATTCTATAAATGGGCAGAAGCCCAAACTGTCAAGCTAATATGTAAACATTAAAAGATCAAGTTGAGGGGTGCCTAGGTAGCCCAGTTGGTTAAGCATCTGCCTTCAGCTCAGGTCATGATCCCAGAGTCTGCTTCTCCCTCTCCCTCCGTGTGTGCTCTCTCTCTCTTTCATTCTTTCTCAAAAATAAATACATAAATCTTAAAAAAAAATCAAGTTAGAAGATATCAAAAGTTTACATTAGAATGAGTTAAACTTCTCTAACAGTTTCCATCCTTAAATGTTTAATCATTCAATCAAAAGATGTAATAACAAATAAATGAACACATCATTTCTTAAGATTTGGTTTACACTGAACACATATAATACCTCTCCATATTGCTTGTAATATTAGGTAACATTGCACAATTCTTGCTAAGGTTCTACTGTTGTGTAGTGTGTATCATGCTATACCCTACGAGAAATGAGAGGCATTGACGTAAAGTGGCAAGAAGAGTTTCAACTCAGGAGGCACGTAAGTTAGGGTATGAATTGTGATTTCGCCATTTATTATCTGTGAAACCTTGGGAAAAAATACTTTATCTGCCAAAAATTCAGTTTCCTCATCTGCAAATGAAAGTTAAAAGCACATTCCTCTCATAAGCATAAAAGGTGATGATAAGTATTAAAAGAAATGCTGTAGATGCAGCATTTATCAAACTGCTGGCCACACTGTAAATAAGACCTCCTTAAAGGGTTGTTATTATTATTAAAGTAACAGAAAAATTGAGATCATTAATATTATATACACTATGAACTTTTTGCACATACAATAGCAAAAGCCAATAAATGGGTTTTGCAGTGAGGATACATATTAGGATCCAAGGAGAGAAAACATTTCTAAAGCTTACTATATTTAGGTACACTGTGAGTAGGTTAATTTATAGGGGGGAAATGGTTATGGTATGCAAAAAAGTTTGCATTATCAAAGCACTATAGGCATAATATTGATGTGTATATGACAGCATAAATTTTTACAATGAATTACATTTTACATTCAGATTCAAGTCAGATTGTTTTACATGTCAATTATAAGCACGATTTGATCCACTATTTTTTTTATTTGCAACCTCTGATGAGTCATCAAAGGTAAACCTCATTTAATTGTCTAAAAGTAATGACTAAATATTATATGTGCCAAGGATTAAAAGTTACATCATTCTCATTTCTGATCCCAGATAGTTTTCAACATAGAGGAGGAAAATCTGTTACATTTAATCTAAACATAGCCATGCACATACATTTTTCCTAGAGAGGTATATATTAAGCCTATGGAAACACTCCAGTGGCCATTAATGCCCTTCCTGGGGTTATACAGCATCTCATGAGTACATCCACCTGGCAAGACCCTGGTTGGTATTTCACGAGTAAATAAAAGAGCCCTTAAGTGAGATTTACGGAGTTTTCAGACATGAGTTCTAGTGGGGAGGGAAACCACACGTCACTTCTGATACGGCTTGTCTGGTTGTGCTATTCCAAGTGATGAATTCATTGTCCTAAATACTCAGATTTGGGTCGGAGAAAACAGAATCCATTTTGATGGTTCTTGACCTGCCATGGTCCTCTATCAGAATTGTATCCAACAAGCTACAATGCGGCAGGATCTTACTTCCCATGTAACTGAATCATTCCTCTCATTTCCAGCTTTTGCTTTATAAATTTACATAATTTTATAATAGTTAAATCACTGAAACTCTCAATAATCTGGCCAAGTATACACTGTTCTTTTTTGAAGGGAGATTATATGTAAGGAGAAATCCCTTGTTATTTCTGCAATAATTTATCCTCCTACTGATTTGCACCCTCTATTCAAACCCAGTGTTGCATTTACACACACACATATTCACACTCTTCCCATAGCTGACAGACTTGTCAATATGTGAATATTTTATGTTTTATATTAACTTACGAATACAAATTCATTTACAAATATTTTATTTACGTATATATATTTTGTTTTTTTTTTGTTTTGTTTTTGTTTTTTCTAAAGATTTTATTTATTTGACAGAGAGAGAGCACAAGTAGGCAGAGAGGCAGAGAGGAGGAAGCAGGCTCCCCCCTGAGCAGAGAGCCCAATGCGGGACTCGATCCCAGGACCCTGAGATCATGACCTGAGCCGAAGGCAGCGGCTTAACCCACTGAGCCACCCAGGTGCCCACGTATATATATTTTGTAAGGTAAGTAGGATATGGATACATATCCATGTCCTTTTACTTGAAAAATGATGCGTAAGAATCTGTATGCCATTTAGTGTAGAATATGTTATATATTTAATGCATTTAATTAAATATATATATATATATATATATATAGACAGAGAGAGGGAGAGAACTTCAAATTTTTTTTCTTCTCCTTTAAATATGCTCTCTCTTTGAACCATTTTAGTTGGACCAAAATGAAATACAGAATCCTTGTGTAAAAGAATTAAAAATAGTCAAATAAGTTCTAAAATACTTATTTGAGAATAATTTCCTTTATGGTTTAATTGATCTATTTATTTATGGATAGATGTACAGATGGAAATATGGTAGTACATGTGGATGAGGAGCCTTCCTGAACTTAGGCAATTTGAACTGAGGTAACTTGAGCTTTTGGACTTTCATTTTTTTTAGCTCTGATCTGGTTAGAGACTATGTGGAAGTTAATATTAGTTTTCATCAAATCTAATTACAAAGTGTAGACTTCAAGCATTATTGCCTTTCAGAAAATCTCATACTTGTACAGCTGTTAGACATAAACTCATAAACTGCAATTATTTTCTAATAGATTAAAATAGAAGATCCTGTTAGTGCTTGGTCCTTCTTGAACCATAAGCCACTATGCAAAGGTAATATAACATAACTCAGTTACCCTTCAAAATATGAAATCAGCATCATTATTTTTACATGTCTTCTAGTTTTCCAGGATTTTATTAGATTCACTAAGTATACTACCTTATCTCTTTTTGGGGAAATCTTACCAGTATTTAAAACCCTATCAGAGTCTCAACATCGGCATTTGGCTATGGAACCAGAATTTTCAATTTATGTCTCAGTTTTCCAGCTGGGTTAGACAGTTTCAACCTCCTGCATAACAGCAATCAAAATGTAGCCTGTCCATCACCCAAATGATCTCCACATCAGTATCAGAGGGATAGATAATGTCCTAATCCCTATATCAGTTGCACACATATTTCCTGTCATCGTGTACACCTGGTATTTTGAGTAATTTCTCATAAATCCTTAATCCAACATTATCTTAGGGTTTTGATTTTTAAAATTTTATTTCTCGGTGAATGACTTTCCCATCTCCTCTGCAGGAGCCATTCTGGTTTTCATCTCTGGTAGAACCATTATGTGTAGTTCACCTATATCATGAAGGAATTTTTGGTGCTGATTTTGTTGATTGGTTGGATTAGCCAAATGTTCTAGTCATTTGACCAGGTAATTGTTTTCATCACTAAGGAAGAAAGTACTACCTTGCCAACAGGTTTGCTTAGAACAGTATCCCAGTGATAATAGTTAATACTAGCTTTCTCCTCTTTTCATAATAAAAAATATAAAGTTACACATTACTACATAAGATAAGGTGAGCTAACTCTAAACAATAGTAAATGAACTATTTTTAAACTTCAGCTTGACTTCTGAGAGGTCTTGACATTGTAGCAAATGTTTAGGAATTGAACTCCTGAATTCTAATACTTAAGATGGTAGTAAAATACAGCAAAATGAACAGAGGCATTATAAATTAATTGTGTGGAAAGGGATTTTTTGGAACCAAGAAAACTTTATACTAGGAAAAAATATAATACATAATATAAATATAATGGAAAAAGTAAATAGCAGTTAGCATGATTGATTTAATCAACACAATTTGTTTATAATAAAAATGCTTTTAAACCATAAGTAGTTTGGAGTTGATTCATTTTTTTGAAAAAAAGGTCTGGAAACATAAATATTTATTATCTTAATCTTTCACTCTAATTTTTAGATTTTTGCTTTTAATTCTTTTGTTGTAATCCATATAAAGATTCAAATTGATTTGAGTAGAACAGCAAAAATTAGCAGATTACAGGCTGAAAGTTATTCTAGTAGTGATATATGAAAGAAATCCTTGTTCCACATAAAAAACCGTGAACAAGAAAACCTAAAAAAACAACAGAACACAAAACAAAAAACTTATTGTGTTTCTAAATTAACTGAATATTGTATGTTGTCACCAGTGCTAAGCAGTGTGTCACTAATAAATCAGATTTAATCATATATATGTGTGATGGGTATGTAGGGGTTTGCATGCGTGGGTATTTACCCCCCTCATCTGCAACTCTATCACTATTACTTATGTAACTGCAGTTATTCAGCTGAATACATTCAAATAGAGGATACAAAAATCATTCTCTTGAGATTCCAAGCAAATTGCTTTGTCGCATTTATGATCTAACCAGAGTGGCTTTTCTTGTGTCAATTCATTATACCCAAGGGCAATTCCTCTATTTAGTCCCCTTTTCAAGGTCATGGAGCTGAGCTTGATTAATATGGCTGCAAAACAGAATCAGACAAGAAAAATATTGGTCTAGTATCACAGAAGGTTTTGTTAAGAAATTGAAAAGGGAAATCTTTGTAATGAAAATATTGCATAATAAGATAACAATTGCATTGTAATTTTATTTTTTTCATTATTTTGGGGTGATGAATAAGAACTATAATAAAAATAGATGTTGAGGCTATGGTTGAACAGTTTTAGAGTGACTTCATATTTGTAAAATGCTGCTGCAAAAATATCCATAAAATAGAGGAAAAAAAGAATTTAGTGAGCTGGACACAATCATGCTACTACATACCCCCAAAAGCATTATATTAGAAAAAACAAAAATTTTAAGTCATGGGTAAAATGCAATAAGTCCCTCATAGGCTTTGTACAGATGACAGAAAAAAAATTCAAGTTAAGTATTATAAGTGGAGCAGGGGATGTATTCTACTTCTTCTCTAAGGAAACCTGTAACTGAGAGTAATTTAAAAATAGAGCCTCAAAAGAAAAACATAAGCAAATATTCCTTTTTTTTCCCATATAAGACATAAGAATCATATGAATCTTTCTTTGTCACAGTTAAAGGAAAAGTTTGCCTAAGCATAGGATAGGGCAATGAAAATAAGCCAGGTGTTGCATTTCATGATAAAGCTAGGGATTCAAATCTAGAATTTTAAGTCTTGGTGCCAGAATTCTTTATCATTAGCCCATCTTGTAAAAGAGATTTTATGTGATACTTTCCTAAATATGTCTCCAAGGCATAACTGCCTTCATTGTGGATGATTTCTGAAGATAGAAATTGTAGTAAAATGCATAGCCTTAGCATAAGTTTATTATATAGTCAATAGCCTATCATAGATTAATTTATTGTAAGATATTTTTCCTTCCCCAACTTAATGTTCCATTTCTTTTTATTTTTTTAAGATTTATTTATTTGAGAGAAAGAGAGCATTAGCAGGGAAGGGGAAGAAGGAGAGAATATCCAGGTAGACTCCCACTGAGCATGGAGCCCGATGCAGGGCTTGATCTCAGAAGCCTTGAGATCAGGACCTGAGCCAAATCCAAGAGTTGGATGCTTAACTGACTGAGGCAACCAGGTGCCTCCACAATGTTCCATTTCTCAAAGCATCTTGCCAATTTACAGGATGCCACATTAGTGTAGTCTGACCAACTGTATCACAGGCACATTCATCTATATAGAACTGTTTATAGCATACGTGGTTTTCCCAGTTAGCTGAAGTGTCCATGAAGACAAACTGCTTTACCTTTAGACATCTTTGATCTCCCACAAAGCTCTTATTCTGTCAAATTAGTAGTGTCTAATCAATGGTCAAGAAACCACTTTGAACAAATTCTCTCTATCCTCAAGTTGTTTAAAGATGTAACATACTTAACTGGGATTCTTCCTGCCTCAGCTTTAGCAGAGGAACCAATATAGAATGCATTCTATTGTCTTAAACCAATCTGCCTAGCAGATTGGCATAGATGATGAGCAGGAATATATGCCATTACTCTTGGACCTCTTAGCTACAATCAGATATAAGGAGAGGACCAACAGCCAGAAAGGGGATTTTGGAGAAAGTTTCTCTGGAGAAAGCTATTGCCGTGCTAGAATTCTTCCTTCCCCATCATGATGGAGAAAACTTTGAGGGGTGCCACCTCTCCTCAGTAGAAGGATAGAGAGGACTGGGACCTGAGTTACCTCTAAGAAAGTTAATTTTATTAATAGGTAAGCTGTATCAGAGAGAAACAGAGAGGGAGAGTGAGAGCGCGCGAGAGAGAGAGGTGACTGGGAGGGAGGGATCGCCTGCACAGGTTAAATTAGAGAACAGGAGTAGGAGCTGCACACCACAAAGAGGTTGCCTGTGGCCTTCAGGGTATGCAGGAGCTAAGGAAGTATCTACCAAGGAACCACCCACCACAAAGATATGAGTCAAGGGAACTGCAGGTGAGAGAAACCAGCAGGGAATCAGACCTTAATGTCTCCATGAAAGCACCCATGAAAGGAAAAGACAGATTTTTATAGATATTGGCTTCACCCACCCAAAGACATCAGCATAAAATCTGCCAAGGCCCAGGGTTTATGAAGTCACCTAGACAAACAAGACCAGTACTGTGTGTACACCTCTCCCTTCACAAAACATAGCAGCTAGACAGTAAGGGCTAGGATAGAAGAGACTCTAAGAAGGAAGGACTTAACTGTGATAAATCAAAGTTCAGAAGTTTGAATTAATAGCTTGGATCCTATTCTCATTACTGAACTGACACTGCATTTGTGACTTGAAGCGCCTGAGGGCTGTAGAGATGCCACGGGTCTGTCAGAGGTTACATCTGTGCACAGAGGAAAATTATCTCCCTCTGCATAAAGCATCAGGGAGGCAGTGGGAGAAAAAAAAAGTTTGTTTCTATCATAAAATGTGGTTTTTTAAAAATACTTTATTTATTTATGTGTCAGAGAGAGAGAGAGAGAAAGAGCACAAGCAGGGGGAGTGGGAGAGGGAGAAGCAGGCTACCCACTGAGCAGAGAGCCCCAAGTGAGGCTCAGTCCCAGGACCCTGGGATCATGACCTGAGCCGAAGGCAGACGCTAAACCAACTGAGCCACCCAGGCACCCTTATTTCATGAAATGTTTTTAAAACACGGATTACAGATATATGAAGCTTTAAATTAATAAAATGAAATTTCCCTACCTACAGTAATTTTATGGAGGGTCAGACTACAGAAATTTCAGTAAGTCACTTCTCCAGTGTCCTATGGGATAATCTGTACTGTTTGTCCTTTGCAAGGAAAGGGTTGTGGAAAGAAGAAAACAGTGGCAGTGACCCATGGAAATTCTGCCATACGGCCTGTTTTCCTGAGAAGGTAACTAGCTGACTTTATTAAGGAGGGGGCCAGATGCCAAAGACAACAGCAACTGGTACCTTAATGCTTGAAGAATTAAGAAGTGTCTTCAGAAAATAGCTTGAAACCCGAGGCATGCCAAGAGGAATGGAAAGAGCAGGCTCCCAAAGAGGCTCTTAAACAGTGTTGTTAAAATTCACACTCATTTGCTTAACATTAAAACCCAGCAATTAGCTAACAAACCTTGGTGACAGACTGCTATTAATTTTGTGCTGACTCCATACATGTAAATTAAACCATTACAAGTCCCCCACGTGCTGCCTCTGACATTTGTTTTGTACAAGTAAGCTGGCAGCGGGGAGGCATAAACTTTGCTCTGAACTCCCTTGGCAACCGAGGCTGCTGATCACTTTGTTAATTTCTTGAAAGATATTCAAAAACTATTTTTTGAGGACAAAAAGGTGATTAACAAAATGCCTTCCACTGAACAAGTCTGGAGCACTAAAAATTATACAACACTACACAACAGATTTTAGATTTGGCTGGAGACACTTAGATGATCATTATACAATTTAATATGTAATTATATATTATAAAATGACATAAATATATTATAGCTATTTTTCCCATGAAGTAATCAAAAACTAGTAAAATTCATTATCCTCACTGAATCCTAAAGGTACATTACAGTATTTTACTTTTTGCTTTGGATCTCTTAAAAAAATTGAAATAGGGGCACCTGGGTGGCTCAGTGGGTTAAGCCTCTGCCTGTAGCTCAGGTCATGATCAGGGTCCTGGGATCGTGCCTCGCATCAGGTGCTCTGCTCAGTGTGGAGCCTGCTTCCCCCTCTCTCTCTGCCTGCCTCTCTGCCTACTTGTGGCCTCTCTCTGTCAAATAAATAAATAAAATCTTTTTAAAAATAAATTAATTAAATAAATTAAAAAACAAATAGAAATAGCTGGCTTATTTAAAGTTAAGATCACAGGGCACCTGTGACTCAGTGGATCATGCATCTGTCTTTGGCTCAGGTCAGCTCTCAGGGTCCTGGGATGGAGCCCAGTGATAGGCTCCCACTCAGTGGGGAGTCTGCTGGTCCCTCTGCAACCTCCACTCCTGTGTGCACATACACACTCTCTTTCAAATAAATAAGTAAAACCTTAAAAAAAAAAAAAAACTTAGGTCATAAACTAGAAGAAAAGATCTTGTATTTGGTGAACTTTCTCATCAATGATCAAGTGAATTTACCAAAGTCTTCACAAAAATCCCATGAGCCTCTATTCATCTATGAATTCAGAGTTTCCAATGGAAGACCAACTGTCCCACACACACAGCCTGAAACTGCTTAAACAATCAACCTCTTAACATAGCTGCTGGTGAATTGGGGGGACCTGATTACCTAATACATAGAACAGGCTGAGTGATCTACTCCTCTGCAGGATCTTTAAATGTCTGATCTATAGCAGTTCTGCAGGCACACTCCTCGATCCCTTCTCCACTCTTCCTACAATGAAGATGTCCTAGGTGTGACATGAGATGTTAGGTCTCTTTACCTTTACTATTGGTTTCCTGTCACACTATCTGTTTCAAAAGCCACTGTCCCTAAATATTAGATGGCAGATATCCGTTACCCATCATTCATTCCACACACATTTTTCAAGGCTTTTCAGTCAAGAACTGTCCCAGGTAGTTTGCACATCAACAGAATAGATGAAAATCCCTAAGAACCGCCCCTCCCACCCTTCAGAGGGAAAAAATAAAAACGAACAAACAACTTTAGACTTGACGAGTTTCCCAAATGTAAATAAAAAAAGATCTTTAATGAAAATGCACAGTTTCTCAAAATTAAGCAAAAACAAAAACAAAAACAACTTCTCTTGCAATGCTTTTCACTCTGAATTATGGTCATTAGCCCTAGCCCTTTACTCCTCTTTGTATTACTTTTTTTTAGTCTGGCCTTTTTTCTTTTTTATTTATTTTTAAGATTATTTATTTATTTATTTGAGAAAGAGAGAGGGAGAGAGCACAAGCAGTGAAGAGGGGGAGAAGGAGAGGGAGAAGCAGACTCCTTGTTAAGTAAGGAGCCCCATGCTGGACTCAATCCCAGGAACCTGACATCATGACCTGAGCCAAAGATAGGCACTTAAACTGACGGGACCATACAGAAGCCCCTCTTTGAGTTACTTAAGCATAGGGTTTGTGTTTTTCTGCTCTGCATGTCCCCTGTAAGGTGGTGAGCCTGTAATAAGTATTCAATAAATGTCAAATTGAGTCAAAGAATATGGCAGCAAAAAGTGGCTGCTTTTTTTACATGTACAGTATGAAATCATTTTGAGTAACTAATTAAGCAAAAGTTAATTACTTCATAGACAGTAGCTTAGCCAAGGCATCCATAGATTAAGTTTACTAACAAAACTGGGCCTTACTTTACACTTTTCTTACTGAAAACATGATCCTCAGATCAGCAACACTGGTCCACCAATATTTCCTCCCAAACCTAAAAAAGAAGCAGTCTGCATTTCAACAAAATCTCCAAGGCGCTTATATGCATGCTAACATTTGAGAAGTGCTAATATATATCACTGTTTTTTAAGCAAAACTATGTGTAAAACTCATCTGATATTGTTTCAAAAAAAAAAGAAAAAAGGGGGAAAAATGAAAAAAAAAAAAAAACAAAAAAAAAACAAAACTATGTCTGGGCCACATTCCAAACCAATTAAATAGGCCTATGAATTCAGGAATGAGGTTCTTTTTTTCTTTTAACTCTCCATGCAGTCCCAGGTATAGCCAAATTGAGAAACAATGATTTGAAGAAAACAGTAAGATATGAGCTGGCTAGGCCACAGAATTCTCTGAATTGAATTAAAAGAAATTGAGTTTTTAAACTCAAATCAGAGGAAATAAACTTCTTATATTTAAAGACTCAGGTAAGACCTTACTTAGTCATCTACTGACTTTAGGGTCAAATGGAGAAACATGTTAGTCCAAAGATGTCTTCTGATGCTTTGATGCAGTCCAACAAAGCATCCTATTCCTATTCTCCTTTGATGCAAAATCATCTTAAGCAATGAGCAGCCGTCTGCACAGTGGAAATGAGCCTTACAGCAACATTCTGTAGAATTACAGCAAGCTCTCCTCATGGAGGCGAAAGAGGAACTAACGTGTCATATTTCATCTTTAAAGACTGAAACACTGTTTTCCCTCGGGGAAAATCAAATGGATCAATCCTCCCATCATGTAAACTAATTCCTCATTTTGAGTTAGGCGCTTGCTGAGAATTTGACATAAGATATTCAGATTTGTTTTCACAAATCACTGTAACTATATAACATATTCAGGAATCTGGAGAATGAATAAATGCTCTCCTAGCACATAGTAACTAAGCTGATTTAATACCTTGTGTTAATTCACCCCATCAACAAAATGACTTTCAAGAAAGAAGGAGGTCTTTTCTTGAAAGCCAAAATTGAATTGGCTAGGTACATCTTTTTTTTTTTTTGACAAGAGTTGGCAGAAAAAAAGATAGGAAATGATTTTTTCACATTCCATGTGGAATCCAAAAGGGTCTAAGAAGAAAATCTTGGGTTCATAATAGACGGAACAAGGAAATGGAAAACTTGAATTCCGTATTTAATTCTGTCATGGATAAAAATACAAATGGGGGTGCCTGGGTGGCTCAGTAGGTTAAGCATCCAACTCTTGATTTCAGCAGAGGTCATGACCTCAGGGTTGTGAGACTGAGCCCTGCATCAGGCTCCATGTGTGTCATAGAGTCTGCTTAAGATCCTCTTTGGGATGCCTGGGTAGCTCAGTCACTTAAATGTCTGACTCTTGATTTCAGGTATGGTAATGATCTCAGGGTCCTGGGATGAGCCCCTTATGGGGCTCCACACTCTAGGCAGAGTTGGCTTGTGATTCTCTCCCTCCCTCTCCTTCTGCTCCTACTCCTGCTTACTCACTCTCTCTCTCTAAAATAAATAAATCTTTATTTTAAAAAAGAAAAACAAAAATTCTAAAAAAAAAAGTAATTGAAATAATTAAAAGGATCCATTATCTTATTTAATCCTTGAATCAACCCCAAGAAGTAGCTACTATTACTCCACTTTCCAGAAGAGGAAAATGTGACAGAGCCTCTTTACATTTTATTTGGAATCCTCATAATTATTAGACTTCTAGAGACTCTGAAGTCAGATGGAACTGTATGAAAAGCTCTAATATAATAGAGTTTGGTAATCCAAACTCTACTTTTAGACCAGCAAGTATGGAATTCCAAGATTCTTGCCCTAGAAACGTACAGCAAAAGGTCTAGTGAACCTTAAAATGTCTGTGGGATCCACTTTCTTTTTTCCCAAATTGTTATTTAAATTCCAAAGTAGTTGCATACAGTGTAATAATAGTTTCAGGTGAACAATATAGTGATTCAACACTCCATACTCCAGTCCATGCTCATCACAATAAGCAGACTAACTCCTAGGATCTACTTTCTGGTGCCATAGCTTTGCCTCTGTCTCTATAGCAGTACTGGTCTGCTTCAAGGATACTCACGTGTACTGGCTCTTGCTGGCAATACTTAAGTATGCTGGATCTCATCTCTGCTTCCTAAGGATATCATCAGATGTGCCTCATGGACCCTTTTATAAATAAGTCAAAATTCAGGGCCATTTTCTTTCTTTTTTTTTTTTTTTTTAATGAAAAGGAGCCCACTGAAGATAACTCAACAGTACTTTTCTTTCTTTCTTTTTAAAGATTTTATTTATTTATTTGACAGACAGAGATCGCAAGTAGGCAGAGAGGCAGGCAGAGAGAGAGGGGAAAGCAGGCTCCTACTCAGCAGAGATCCTGATGCAGGGCTTGATCCCAGGACCCTGGGATCATGACCTGAGCCGAAGGCAGAGGCTCAACCCACTGAGCCACTCAGGTGCCCTGATAACTCAGCAATTCTTAAAGGAAATACTACAAAAAAAACAAAAACAAAAACAAAAAAAAAACCTCTTGTTCTTTAAAGATGGACAAACAAGATGCCTTAAGGTATCAAAGATCTTTGCTCATTTTAAGAAGAGGCTTAGAGATATATCCTGGCTCAATAACAGAATGAAAGCCTTATCTCAGCTGGTTTCCTGATCTATTATTTTTCAGCAGATGCATCTATATAAAATGTAGTAGTATCCAATATTATATTCCTCAGTGTTGGATTACAGGGCCACTGACCATCCAAGCTACAGAGTTCACACATAAACAAGGGGTCACCTGGCGGACTCAGGACCTGTGTAATGCAGGGGCCTTGGGCAAGGAATAGGGCAGTTCTTCTTCCACTAATTATTTTTCATGATAAGTATTTATTAAGCACCTATGATATACCATTAGGGGTCAGCAAACTATGCACAAATGCAGGCAGAGTGGCAGGCAAAGGCAAAGAGAGAAGCAAGCTCCCCACTGAACAAGGAACCCGATGCGGGCCTCAATCCCACGACCCTGGGATCATGACCTGAGCCGAAGGTAGCAGCTTACCCCACTGAGCCACCCAGGCATCCTGGTTTTAACAACTTTTTTTTTTTTTTAAAGATTTTATTTATTTATTTGACAGACAGAGATCACAAGTAGGCAGAGAGGCAGGCAGAGAGAGAGGAGGAAGCAGGCTCCCCGCAGAGCAGAGAGCCCGATGCGGGACTCGATCCCAGGATCCTAGGATCATGACCTGAGCCTAAGGCAGAGGCTTTTTATCCACTGAGCCCCCCAGGCGCCCCCCGGTTTTAACAACTTTAAATGGTTGAACAAAATACAAAAAAGAAAATATCATGAAATGTGAAAATTATGTAAAGTTCAATTTTCAGTTGAAAAATGATTTTATCGGACGACAGCCATGTCCATTTGTTTACACACGGTCTGCAGTTGCTTTTGAAATACCACAGCAAAGGTGAGTTTAAGTGTGAAAAACCTAGAATATTTATTATCCGCTCCTTGAAGAAAAGTTTGCCAATCAGTGTGCTAGACATAATGATGAACAAAAGAAATATGGCCGTGCAGCTTAGCAAATACTGCAGTGGTGTTTTGCTTCCGAACCCTTTTGGCTTGAAAACAAAGCAAACCTCCACAGTCTTCCATTTCTTTCTCTGTATTGTGGGGATAGAAAAATAATTTGGGGGCTGCCTGGGTAGATCAGTCAGTTAAGAATCTGTGTTCGGCTCAGGTCATGATCCCAGGGTCCTGTGATAGAGCTTCATATCAGGCTCCCTGCTCAGTGGGGAGCCTCTTCTCCCTCTCCCTCTCCCTCTGCTCCTTCCACTGCTCCTGCTCTCTCTCTCTGTCAAATACATAAATAAAATCTTTAAAAAAAAAAAAAAAGGCAAAATAACTTGGCTCAGAAGAAAGGGTTAATTTAGCACAGTGTCTTACACATAGAAAGCACTCAATAAATCAATGTTTTCCTCATGCTGGAAGTCCTAGCATTTCCTTTCCCCTTCTCTACCTACCAAAATCTTACCTATCCTGAGTCATGATGAAGTGCTAACTTTGCATGCGACTTTATGCGATCTCTGAATTTAAACTGCTCTGTCTGTGTTTCCACAGCCTTCTGTTTACCTGTCTGCTATTGTATGGGTCTCATCTCCTCTGTACTTTGGCTGTTTACCAAACCCTCCTCAAAAGCGAGGATCGTTTCTTATTCATCTTGTAATCCCCGTAATATCAAGCCTAGAGAGGTCATTCCATATAGGAGACAGTTGGTTAGTGTCTGCTGAGCAACTAAAAAACTGAATGAAGGCACAAATGGAAAGCCATGTGGAGGAATTCAGAGAACTTTACTGCCCTCCCAAATAGGCAGACAACAGATAACCTGGGAGTTTCAGTCACAGGAACCTCAGGGGAAGGCTGCCACCAGCCAACCTGAAATACTAGATCTGTCAAGGATATACTCTCACTATATGTTCCTTATAAACACACGCATTTTACTCTTGGCCTTAGTGTCCAAACAATAAAATGTCAGGGCATAGCAATTGTCAGAGTCAGTGGAGGCAATAAGGGGAAGAAAAGGTAACTAATAAAATTAATGTGTTAATTAGAAACTGAATACATTCCACCTTATTTTCTGCCGCATACAGTTAATCTTACTCCATCCTATATCACAAACCCAAGCAGTTCTATTAACTAGGTTCTTCTCAAAAGTCATTTTGCTCTATCTTTAAATACCACACGCAATCACACGCCCACACCACCACTACACAGACACACACACACACACACACACTTTTTTACAGTGAATCAAAGGGAAAAGAAACTCAGGGAAAAAGCAATGAATGTGAATTATATCTCAGTAAAGTTGTTATTAAAGTAAAAAAGCAATAATCGGGTTGTAAAAGAGGACCAACTCTCTTTTCATTGGTTATTTTCATTAAGAGACCAAATGCCTTGATGAATCAGACAATGACTAATTTGCATTTTTTGTACCTGTAAGTTTGGTAACATAAAACTTAAAAGGTGGCTTTCTAAACAACAATAAGAGATTCCCAACAATAAAAAAACACAGATGTAATCAAAGTATGCAAGGCAGGTTTAATTGAGCCTCAGTCCTTGGAGAGGTGACTTCATCTAAGAGGCAGCATGGTATCCCCAGGAAGAACCCTACGGCATCAGCCCAAAGCCCTAAGCTATTATTTTATGCCATACACAAGGCACAAGGTAGAGCTGTGGCTCTGTGTCAAATTCCTATCTCTTCAGTGGCCCTGGGTTAAAGACTTTTGAATATTTATGTATTTGTTTTCTCTATTTTCATTTTGACTGACAGTTTCTAATCTTGTACTGGGGATATTCATATCATTAGGAGGAAACAAGAAGACTGTCCAACTATATGTAATAGACTATCAATCTATCTATGTATCTATCGTCTATCTATCATCTACTGTATTTACTATCCAGCCTTCTTTCCAGTAACATATCAGAGGAGATACTGTAGTAGTCATTTTGCACCAGAGATATTTAAGAATATTTGATTTTAAAAAATAGATGTTTTCCTCCTGAAAATACTCATATGTAAACTTGCTGTAAAATTTTAGGAGGTAATGTATCATACTTAACCCATTCATGAACTCCCCCAGGCCACAGCCCAACTTGGAGTTCAATTCCATGACCCTGAGATCATGACCTGAGCTAAAATCAAGAGCCTGATGCCCAATGTTGAGCCACCCAGGTGCCCCTCATTCATACATTCTATATTCTACAAGGTACTTCACCTCCCACTTTGACCTGTGAATGTCCTTTCCTTCTCTATGTCAAAACTTTCCACTCCTCTGAAGGACTGGTAGCTGTAGGTTTTATAGCATAGTTTTTATCTTAAAATACAAGCCAATATAACACTATTAAAGTTCAGAAGTTCTTCCTAATGTTTAAATTAAATTTCCCTATGTCAGGTCTATCTATCATCCTTGTCATTTTTGCATTAAGGGCTAGAAGATTAGGAACAGATTACCCAGGCTACAATTCTCTCACCTATATACTAGCAAATTCTGCTGCTTTCAGTTTTCCACAAATGCTTTCTTCTCCAAATGTCTATTCTCCCACTAACTGGGGCTCTTTGGTGGCTGTTACCTAACACTAAATCTAACACCAGGCCTCTAGGAGTGGGTGTTCAAGTGGAAGAAGTAGCTATGTGGGATGAAGATTTCCTCTCTTTTGTAATATGTGAATAGCCTATTTTAATAAAGTTTGAACTTTGTCCTCAAGTGTTATATATTTCTAAGCCATTTTTTAAATAGTAAAAACCATTGGTTAACAGTGTTCACTAATTTTATTTAGGGGATATATGAATACCTACCTCATACAATGAACTATGGATCACTGAAAAAAAAATTGAATTAAATTAAAAAAAAAAAGAGTACCTACCTCATAGGCCTATTTTGAGGATGAATAAATGTAAAGTGCTAAAATAGTACTTGACACCAAAAAGGGGCCTAATAAATGTTAGCTATACCTACTATACTAGCAATTCATTTCTCCCCTATCACATAGACTGGAGCTAATTTTCTACAGTTACGTAGTCTACCTAACTTTCATTGGCTATAGAATATTTCCTTACTTCTGTATATCTGAATTTATTTAATGATTTCAATACAATTGGGTATTTAAATTGTTTCCATTTTTTACTATGAGAGCTAATACTGCCAAAAATACCTTCAGGAATATAGCTTTATTTTCTTGTTTGAAATTATTTTATTAAGATAAATTTCTATGAGTTCAGTAACTGGGTCAAAGAGCTTGAACATTGTTATCGAGTTCATGTGATTAAGAGAAACCGCATTCATTCAGGTTAGTGGCTGAATGTTTCATTTACCTAGAATATAAAGCATTTTTAACACTGCAGTATTAGTAAAAGGAATAATTTTCATGGGGTTACAATTCCAATTCTGAGCTCCATTCCCTCCTATCTCCCAAGGTCACTGGAGTCAGGACCCAGCGGTTTGTTCAGTAGAGACCTGTCACAATGTAAAATTCAAGTGCCTTTTGCTCTGATGGCCATGGAGTTCTTTTTCACAGAAATAAAGCTTTTCCTGATGGTCTTGGAACAATTTCCCACAGCTCATTGAAAAGTAAAAGCATTTTTCTTGTCTCCAAGGAGCCTCAGGCTGCATGTAATATGGCACTTAATTTCCTGCACCTTAGTTGGCAACTGTTAAATCAATTCATGAGCAAAGAACTGGACTTTCTTGAAATTCTCTGCTCATGCTGTCCAATTATATGAACATTTCATAAAATTCCCTTTTTTTCCCCTTCTATCATTTGGCAAAATGAACTAAGAAAAAGGAGGAGGGCTGGAGAACCTCAATCTCAATTATTATGAACCACAGCAGGATTCTTGAAAGGTACTGGGACAAAAATAAAGTGGGTACATTACAGGAGCTGAGAAACTAATTTTGGATGAGCCAAGTCCAAAACGCTCACAGGAATCAATATAACTTACACTTCATATATCCTTCACACTTTGAGCAAAGATAAACTAAAATGACAAATATGTAGTCATACTTTTGTAACCTCTATATTCTTCCATACTATAGATAAGATGGTGCTAGCCTGAAAATGAGAAACTAAGAAAAGTACCCATTGGGTGCCTGGGTGGCTCAGTGGGTTAAAGCCTCTGCCTTCAGCTCAGGTCATGACTCCAGGGTCCTGGGATCGAGCCCCACATCGGGCTCTCTGCTCAGCAAGGAGCCTGCTTCCCTTCCTCTTTCTCTGGCTGCCTCTCTGCCTATCTGTGATCTCTGTCTGTCAAATAAATAAATAAAATCTTTAAAAAAAAAAAAAAGAAAAGTACCCATTAAGTCAGAGGTAAGAATAACAAGAAGATACAATTGGTATTGAAAGGATGGTAGAATTCCACTAAACATACCTCAAATTCAATTAAAATTGAATTGATGAATAACTTCTTCTTGCCATTTTGAGTTTGTCAGCCAGATTATTGGCAGTCTACCTCATTACATGCCCTGAAGATGGTTCTTCAGAAAACTGGACCATGATCAATTAGACATTGTCACAAATCTCTCTCTAAATGTGTCTAAAAGTTATTAACTTTGGGCATAAAAAATGATGGCCATTTTCTAAGTAAGAGATCCATGCATTATTCTGGAATACCAAGGAAGGATGGGCCTCATGTTCAAAACTACAAGGACTTCTTTGTGTCAATGTATTTGCTGACATCCAAAATATCTTCTGGCTTTACATGAATTTAGAGATTCAATTTCTCTTCCAAGTCTTCTACATCTATATTCTGTATCATTCATTCATTAAACATTTCCTGAGACTATATCAATATCTGCTTTAGCAACCCAATATATCGTGACTGATTCTTCACTCATTTGCTCGAAGTTAAATGGAATGTCTGAAAAAGCCTGATTGGGTCCCGAGTTCCTAAGTTACAAATTCCATCAAGGCCTTCCACCAATCTTCAAAATTCAACCTACAAAGCCCAACCTACCATGTCCCATCTTCCTCCTTGGCCTTAGCTTTCCTCACCGACTTCTCCTCCCTTTCCTCCTGCTGCTGATGGCTCCTTCCAAGCTTCACATCTCATTTACTCCTACCTTCTTGCAGGAGTCGGTATCTACTCAAAAGCTGCTACTCCAAGGAATTCTTTCCCCACCCCCATCCCCAGGTTAGATCAACATACTCTCATGTATCGGATTTTGAGTACTCTGGGGGAGAGGGCACAGGAAAGCAATTCAATGTAGGAGTCTGAAAGACTTGCAGTGCATTCTAAGGAAAAGGTACAGATGTTGGGGCATCAGTGTTGTGGGATTATGAGAAGAACTTGCTCAAGAAATCATTTTCCAAGGCCTGTGAACAAACTACTTGGTCTACTCAGACTTCTTAAAATGGCTTTTAAAAATTGCTCTTCTGAGAATGATTCCAGTCTGGAATCTGACCTGCCCCGACTCATTTCTCTTCTCCAGGTATAGAGTTTCCAGGGAGGTGGGAGAGGAAAGAATATTGACTTTCCTCCCAGTGATGTTAAAAGAAGTAACTAATGAAAATGATGGCAAGTCCTGGAAAAATCAAAGTGCTGCATAAAAAAATTAATAGCCCAAGTTCCTTGGAGCCATCTGAAAATGAAATAATCACTCAAGACAAATCCAAAATGAAACAGCAAAACAAAACATTTCATATAAACACAATTTACTCCAGGAATTTTCAATAACGGTTATTGCTTTTCTGTTGCAGCTAAGCTTCACAGAGGGCTCCTCTTCCTCTCAAGTCTACCATTGTGCCCTTGAAGACAGAAAAAGGGCAGAGGGAGGTATGTGTATCCATAATCTGATTCTGTGAAATTGCTATGTCAAAATGTAATTTATGAGATATTTCTGCATTGATTATGAACATAGGAACTTGGGGCTAAGTATCAGACAGTTACAAACCACTTAACTAAAGTGATATAAATCCTCAACAATGGAAAAGGGGGCTGTATGTATACATGATATGCTTGCTACTGCTTTAAAAGATCTTTCCACATTTGAGTAAAATGAAGGAGAAATTACACACAGATGAGGCTAGGTATTTGTGGCTTATTTGTCACAAAACTCCAATTGGTTTGATATTCTCCTGTGTGCCGAAGGATCAGAACACTGAAAGAGAGAGAGAGATCTCCATCCCTTCCAGTGGCCAAGAATAGGCCCACTGAGCACAGCCACTGAAAATACACTCATGCATGAGGCTGGCAGGTCTTTTCCTAGTCTGATGTCCTCTGACTTGTGATTTGCTCAACTTGACAAGCCATCACTTTCATATCCTGCTTTACAAACAAACTCCTATCCAGTTCTAGAAGAAAAGTATCATCTATCTTAATCTCCATCTCTTTTTCAGAACCCTCACAGATGAACAGAAAGCAATGATGAATAAATATTAAGAACTTGTTTTGCTAGATTGGATTGTGGGCAGGTAAAGAGTGATTGAAGGATATAGGGCCATGATTCTCAAAGATTGAAGAACAGGTTAATCACTTTTGTGCAGAGCAAATGAGAATTCTCTAAGAAGGGAATTTCTCCTTTACTAAGAGTATCAGTCTTCCAACAAGCTACCAAATCACTCACACTGTTACATAAATGAATTAATGGGGGAGTCCATTCAAACACTTGCACTAGGCATTCTGAATTCACAAACATGGAAAAGGTTAAGAGACAGTGCCAATCAGTGCATTGAAGAGCTTCCTGGGCAAAAAAAAAAAAAAAAAAAAAAAAAAGGCATGTATGTACAACATACTATGATGCAAAGCAAAAAGAGAAAACTTCACAAAATCCCAATTAGTTGAAAAAGGAAAAGAAAAAAGAAAGGCAAGGCTTGCCTTGGGCTGAAGGTGGGTTCTCAACACACACTATGGAGCCCCTCCCTCAGAGGTGTCCAGTGTCCGGGTTCTATTTAGAGTCATTTCTCACCAACAGCTCATGCTGCTCTCAGATTTAAGCTCTGGGAGTCAAGATGGGATTGGGAGGGAGACAAACCATAAGTGACTCTTAATCTCACAAAACAAACTGAGGGTTGTTGGGGGGAGGGGGCTTGGGAGAAGGGGGATGGGGTTATGGACATTGGGGGGGGGGTGTGCTTTGGTGAGTGCTGTGGGGTGTGTGGACCTGGCGATTCACGGACCTGTACCCCTGGGGATAAAAATATATGTTTATAAAAAATAAAAAATTTTAAAAAATGCTGGCAGAAAATAATAGATGAAGGAATCCAATTTGAGTACAACCTTGAGACAGCAAGATTGGTTTGTCTGCCTGCTCCTGGTGCCCTTCCTGCTCAGTGGATTGATTCAAGGATTTGAGTCTTCAGGATGTCAAGTTAGTGATTAAAAAATAGAACTGGAAACAATGAAAAATGCCTGTCATTGGTATCATAATGATTGATCACCATTAGCCAGATAATTATACAGGCTGAGGAAGACTGTTAAAAACATAAAACCTAAAATAGATGCCTCAAGGTTAACACACCCTAATTACCTTTCATGATGTCCTATAAACATTTCTATACTCTATTTTTTAAGGTAAGTCTGGAAAAACAGGAGAAAGTGGAGTTAACGTGGATTATTTTCTATATCCAAAGAGATGCTGAATGCATAGGGTAATCTTCCCCATACATTCCTAGTTAGCTAGAGAGAACAGAGTAAAAATTGCCCAATAGTTTCTGCAAAATACCGTATTAATTCAGTAAGCACATACTGAAATATTACATTGAGGAATTCAGTGACAAGTATATATGTATATAAATGTGTACAGTAAACCACATCAGAAATAAATGGCATAGCAAAATGCATAAAATACTTCATACCTGCCAACTCTTTTTACACTTCAAGATTTTTCAAAGTGTACCTATTAACTCACTTGAGAGAAACTATTTAGTATTAAAAATTGGAAAGTGCTTATACTGTTGGCAAGCCATAAAGAACATTTGGTGATAGCAAAGATAGTCAAGGTTCAAGAACTTGGCTCTGATGAGAGAGAGAGATGGGTAGGGAGGGAGACAGAGAGGGGGAGAAGGAGGGAATGAGAATGGAAAAGGAAAAGTGACAGAGCTGGGTTTCACTTACAGCTGGTATCTACTTGGCTCTTCTGAAGTCAAGGTCAACAATATGTGAATACCTTAAATAGATACAAGTATTTACAGAAATTGGCATGATTGATTCCTAATTAGAGACACCTCAGCACATAGGACACTGCTCCTAAAGCAGTGAAGTTGCTTAACATATAGACTATTTCCAAATAACCTCGGCTCCCTTGATATTAGTCACCACCAACGGCTTCCCATTCCATTTTTCCAATGATGCCATCTGTGCAATTGAGATGTTTCTTTAAAAGATGCCTCGGTAGCCTAGGGAATATGTTCCTTTGATTGTTCTTAATGGAAAAAGACATCCTTAAGAATTGAAATCAACTCTGTCAAATAACATGGGTGATAAATCAGGGTATTCCTGTTTCAGATTAAAGATGATTAGTGTCTATTATTTTGTCTGTTCAGAACCTGGCACCAGAGTCTTCCTGCAGCTGAAGACACTGATGTATAGATACATGTATAAGAGAAAGTGGAAATATATGTACTTGTGGGAACTGGAAAAGGCTTCTAAAGGCGGTGTTTTCTGAGTGGGATCTTGAAAGATAAAAACAATACAGGAAAATATAATAGGGAAGAATGGAGCATTTGCTCAATGATCAGATATGGTCAGATATCCTTTCTAGTTAAGTAAAGTTTAAATAAAGCTTAAGGTGAGAAAAGCTAGGAATGTACTTTGGGGACAAATCTGGAGAGATATAAACACCAGGCCAAAGAATTCGAACTCCATTTCTTGCTCTCTGGGAAATCACTAAAGTTATAGATCATGAGATTGGCTTGATTGTATTTTCTAGATAATCCCACTTCCCAACCTCCTAGCTAAAGATGTCTCCTTACTGTCACAGATTTGGACTGGACTAGAATCCCTATTTCCCTATAATCTGAAACAAACAGGAAATATTTTACCAAGTGCACTTGTATACAAGCTACTTTATATGAACCCAGCACCTACTAACAAGAGATGTAACAGTAATTACTTACTTTTCTAGACTTTAAATATAAAAATTCAGCAGTTCCTTAAGAGTCATTAAATCTGGGGTGCCTGCAAGGCTCAGTCAGTTAAGCATCTGCCTTTAGCTCATGTCATGATCTCAGGGTCCTGAGACTGAGTTTGGCATTGGGCTCCTTGCTCAGCGGGGAGCCTGCTTCTCCCTCTCCATCTGCCACTCCCCCTGCTTGTGCTCAGCTCTCTCTCTGCCACTCTCGCTCTCAAATAAATAAGTCCTTTAAAAGAAATAAATAAATAAAATAAATAAATAAGTCCTTTTAAAAAAAGACAGAATCATGAAACCTTATAAATACATGAGGCTCATATATAGTGTTCAGAAACAAGAACCAACTACCCAGGAGCCCTCTGAAAGAACAGACTCATCAGTTGTGCTATATTCGTTCTAGGGCCTGTAGTTTGTATATAACAGGTAATGTCTCCTCCTTTACAACAGCACACATCTCAGAAAAAATGTGCGGAAAATGAACAGAACCCCCCCCCCACACACACACACACAAGCCTATACAACAGCACAGATGAATTCTAGATATGCAGAGCTGAGCAAAATGAACAAGCCTACTTGAACCATCATCCAAAGTAAGTCACCATGTTCTGAAAGTAGTCCGGCAAGCTTTCAGGGTGTGGATCTACTAATTTTCTTTTTGTTCTGGTTTATTTTTAAATTTATGTTTTCTCATAAACTTACACAAAACCAACTTGCCATATGGGAAAGTGCTGCTTTAAATGTTCTAGATCCATCAATAAAATATTTCACTGCTGTTCCTATCAGAGAATAGATTGCTTCTAAATGAAAGTGCTGCCTCAAGTTTATTCAGATATAACAGATAAGCCTGGGCCAAAGGCAAAAGCTACAAGCTGGGAGAAAAGCCAAATTTGAGATGGTAGCCATAAACCATCTATTACTTTTCTTTGGCTCAAAAAGAAAGCACTCTGTTAAGTATCTACCACATGCATACCTATGCCTGCAAGACCAACAGAAGATAGAGTTTCCCAGAATGAATGAAGAAAGACAACTGGTCTGTGGTGGGGGAACCTACCTGGCCAATCCACTTTGGGATCTTCCCTTGAAGCTTGTTTTAAAAATAAAAATTGTACATATTAAGTTGCATAACATGATGATCTGATATACAAATACTAGTAAAATAATTACTACAGTCAAGCTAATTAACATGTCATTTCTTCACATAGTTACCACATGTGTGTGTAAATACGTGCGTGATGAGAGCACCTGAAATCTACAGTCTGTTTGATCAGGAAAGGAAAACTTTTTACTGATTGTGATTGGGTAACTAAGAATGTTGCTTGTGATGCCATGACCACGTGGCCGTACTCACTGTTTCTATGGACCTTTAAATATTCTTCCTCCTTGCATGTGTTCAGAGCAGTAGAGCCTGCTTTCCAGCCTTTCTGTGGGGATCTGGCTGTCACAGCTCTCCCCCACAATGTTTATCTTAGTGTGATAAACATTGAGCTTATCTGTGAACTATATTCCAGACATTTAACCAGTCCTTGGAAAACTGAAAATCATCAATTGGGTAAACAATGGATGACTGCATAGACATCACACATATAAGGGGATTTTTAAAACTGCAAATTTTAATTAAGGCATCAGAATATGATAGACACAAATTCCAAAGTATGACGCCAAAAAATATGAAAATGAAAAAAAATAGGTAATATGAAAATTGGTTATACTGCTCTAAATTCTAAAAGGAAGATAAAGAAAGTTGATGGGTGGGGTAGGGCTTGGTCATGTTTTCCATCTCAAACCCAGAGAATGGTTTCCAGTTGGACCATTCAGAAGTCTTATCTTCTTCTCGACATACTGAAGAGTACAGTAGACCAATGGCCAAATACAACCTTACCTGGGAAAGTTAGAGAACAAGGGAGAGGAGCTGAATGAGAGGTTATATTTTGATGGACCTGAATTCCTGAAGTTGGTCAAGGCAAAGGAACCTGAGTGTCCTTTTCAGACCAGGTGTGGGCCACATGGTAAAAAGAGCCAGCCTAGAGTCATGTGATTCCAATCCAAGAGGGCAGGACGGGAGAGCAATGGGTTTCCACCATGGAAAGTGTTGAAAAGAGTGAAAAATGGAAAACCAAGGGGCTGACGGGGAAGTGGTGGTTTGAAGATTAGGAAGAATTACTGGCCTGACAGAATTGTAGCTGGAGAGCCAAGATGGGGAAGTCTCTGAAGAACCCACAAAAAACCACAGGAGAATACAAGTGACCCCCAAATAGCTTCTTATGGTGTCACCAATCAGGTCAGAACTCTCTGATTCCCTTTAGTCCTAAAGCTGCCACAGTGGTCAGAATGTGGGCGCCAGCGAGTGCAGAGGGAGGTAGCCTTCTGCAATCATGCCTAGCGAGGACCTGACTCAGGGTAGAATTGGGAAATAAATAACCTTTGAATAAAGAACTTAACATCTTATTGAACTAGGCAACTTCAATTTATTAAAGGAACAACTGTTACACAACTTAGAGAAATGTGATAGGTTTGTTCTAGGCGGATGGGAAACATTCTCCCCAGTGCGTAAGTTTTTAAAGGCACTGAAACAAAAATCCAGTTGTATTTTCATTTTATCTTATAACTTATGCTTGTTTAATGTATGAGCTCACATACATTTCAATATACATTTTATGTACATTCCCATAGAGAACTTTATTTAATCTTGGCAGCAACTCTGTGAGATAAATGTGCCTGCCATTTAATAGCTGAGCAAACTGAGTTTAAGACAAATCCTGTAGGGCAGGGCACCTGGGTGGCTCAGTTAGTTTAGCATCTGCCTTTGGCTCAGGTCAGTATCCCAGGGTCCTGGGATGGAGCCTGGCATCTGGGCTCCCTGTTCAGCAGGGAGCCTGCTTCTCCTTCTCCCTCTGCCCACCTCTCTGCTTACTTGTGCTCTCTCCTGTACTGTCAAATAAATAAATAAAATCTTAAAGAAAATATATAAAGATTAAAACAAAAGGTAAAATGAAGGAAAGGACATAGCAGGTCTGTCACTGCCTTGCTGTGTGGTATGGAGTGAATAACTTCCCTTCTCTGGGTTTGAGTTTCCACATCTATTAAATTAGAAAAATGCACTGAAGAATCTACAAGAGTCTCTCCCAGTTTGGGATTTCATTCCCGGCTTTGAAAGAATATGTGTGTGGTGGGCAGATAATGCATATTAAATGACGAAAACTATTTAGTTTAGCATCTGACTGATACGGCTGACGAGACACTTCTAACACTTACGTTTACCTAGGAGATCATCTTCGGAAAAATATTAACATGCAATCAAAAAACATCTTTTATAACATGTCAACTGGATGAAAATATAAAACAATTTCAAAGATCAGAGAAGCATAAATGTAATTTTTTAAGAGGGTGTGATGGTTTATACTTAGATTCATTATTATTATTTTTAGAACTGCACAGCTGTTTTAGCAGCTCGTTTTGTGAATTCTACTTTGCAAATGTAATGAGGTTTGTTTTTCTTTTTTTCTTTCTGAACAAATTTTAGTTAATGGAGCAGATAACACATTTATTTCCTTGTCATAGTTTGGCATTAAATAAGGATTGCAACAAGAATTCAGGGTTTAAAATTTGAAACATGGTATTTTGTCTTTTTATTTGCTAGTTATAAGATTACAAAATAACTTGGTATTTTATCTCCATATATTTTAATAATGCTATCCATGATTAGATAGCATTGTTGTTCAGAAACTCATTTCCTATCATTTATGTCTTTCCTTATTTTAAAGTCTATATTGATGATGCTACTGCATCACCAAAACAAATCCTAAGTAGTTGAGTGGAAGCTTTTAATATCTAATGTGTTTTAGGAATTCCCATATACCAACTAAGTGGGCTGAATGTTTTGTGTTTATTGATTTATTGAATCCTCACATTAACTGCATGGTTAGGACTCTTATTAACCCAGTTAACAGATGAGGAAACCCTGACAGAAAGACTAACTCGCTCCAAGTTAACCAGTTAGTGAGTAGGAGAGCTCATATCTGACCCAGACTATTGATTAGCGTAAAATAAAACTGATAAAAGATAAAAACAGTAATAACATATGTTGAAATATTCTAATTTCAGTCAAAATGTTTAATGCTTAGAAGCAATACATCCAATGAATTTCACTCAGGCCTGTTTTAAATGTGTAAAATTTGTGCTTTTGTAAGTTTCATTAATTTGGGGGTTCTATTTTACTGCAAATAGGATTTGGGAAGATTCTGCCTATAAGAGAAGCTTTGTTTTTGACACTATATTTGCCACACTGAATGATGAGGCCTAGAATTGGGTTGCATGTTTTCCTTGTATTTTCTAGTTTCTCACATTCAGTATGTGTGGGTGTATTTGTTTCCTAGGGCTGCCGTAACAAATTACCACAAGCTGGGGGACTTAAAACAACAGACATTTATTCTCTCACAGTTCTGGAGGCCGGAAGCCTGGAACCGGTATATGAGAAGGGCTGTGCTCCTTCTGAAGGCTCTAGCAAAGAATTTTGAATTTTTTCGGACCTCTTCCTAATTTGGTGGGGGGATACCCAACCATCTGCAGCTCACAGCTACACACTCCAGTCCCTGCCTATGTCTTCATGAGGTGTAATTCCCCGTGTCTCTGCACCCTCTCTTTTCACAAAAACAAACCTTTGCATTTAGGTAAATTAAATTAAGTATGATGACATCTGGAGATTCTTAACTAATTAAGTCTGCAAAGACCCTACTTCCAAATAAGGTAACATTCTGAGGTGCACATGAATTTGGAGAGGTGGGGGGGCTATTCAACCCACTAAAGGGCTACAGGGATACTGTGGCCTGGCCATAAGTTGTCATTCTGTAACACCTCTGAAATTCCCTAGATCAAACACAGCATCTTGTAATGACTTCACAGAGGTCCCCATGCCGGCTCACAGTAGCACTGTGACCTCAGCAGGGGCAATTAGCAACACACGGGGGAAAACAGGTTTCAAAGACCTCCTCCCGAGACCTGAGTGGAGGGATCACGGGTAGTCCTCTGGGTGAAACACACCCAGGGCTCACCTAAACCATAACAAAGATGTAGCTTCAGCTCCCCCTCCCCCTGCAAAATCCATTCCCTATAGTCATTATGCAATCCTGGGGTGGAAAGTCTTCAGTGTACTTGTTCTCTCTGTAATGTCCTCCACACTCCACTGTGGATGTGGATACAGGAAAAGGTGTCTACTTGGAGAGGTTTCATAGAGAGCTGCTCCCAGAAATCTCTATCAATGATACACAATACAAACAAGAACAACCTAAACTCATCTCAATGACATGACACACAGCAAACCTACTCAATCATTTGCTGTCTCTTTCTTTTTCATGTGCTTTAAGAACATTGAGTGATATACAGTGCTTTTCATAAAGGATAAAAGAATATTTTAAATTACCATGGTGGTATATTTTCAACACTTAAAAAAATAGTTTAATGTATTTTTAAGAGCAAACTTATAAGAACAGAAAACAGACTACAAATATTTGGAGTATGAATTTCAGAAACAAAAATTAAGGTTTTTTTTTTGAAGGTTTTTTAATTTTTTAATTTTTTTTAAATTTTATTTTATTTTATCTAAGGAGACTGAAAGAGGCTGCTTGACAATAGTTCATCATATAAAACCCAACTGCTTTGTTTGCTGGAAATGATCAGGAAAAAAAGAAAAGAGAGAGAGAGATTGCATTCAAAAGAGTGAAAGCATGATGAAGTACCTAGGAATAAACAAAATAAAAAATGCATAGACTGTTGGTTACAAAAATCCATATCCACACATATCTACAAATATCTTTGCAGAGCAGCATAAAAAAGAGGAATAGATGTAGAATGTGCCATGTTCCTATATGGGAAATCCCAGGACTATAAAAATGTAAATACTCTTAATCTGTAAACTGATAGTCTTTATCAAAAAAAAAAAAAAAAGAAAGAAAGAAAACATACTACATTAGAAACATGTACTGGCACATAGGACACAGAAAAGGACAGTAAATGAATGAAATCTGCTGTATGATAAAAATGCTACCAACATCACTTAGATGACAAACACTGATATGTCCAGAAATATTTTACAGGTTTATTTATCATTGTTATAAAGCTGAACCACTGAAACTTGTTCTCAGAAACACTTTGACTCGTACTAATGCTTTATGTCCCTGCATTCATATTAAAAATTCACACACAAATGGAAATGGAGAAACAATCAACACCTGATTTCTATCTCCTATCTTTCCACTTGTAATCATATACTTGGGTACCTCTTGATCCCATGGAGAAAAGTTTACTGCTAAATACACCTGAATAGTTGTCTGATTAGTTCTCTATTTGTTCTGAGATATATCACTACTATCTAGATAAATATCTGGGACACTTTTTGCACATGAATGAATGAACTGAATCTAGAGGGGAAAAAAGGTGCGAAATTACTAGACACTTAAATATAAAACATGCCTCCACTCATTGTCATAAAGAACCAAAAATAACTTCTACTAGCAGAGCTACCTTTTGGTTGTGGATTCTATTCTCCTTTTTGCCATCCTTCAATAGTCGCCCTATGAGATGCTATTTGAAAGTTTTCTTTAAGGAGTAGCTACATTTGCCATGGCTCAAAATTAAATAAGAACTGTGTAAATGAGTGTATCTCTATTTTTATTGTGGCTTCCAAACAGCACTGGGTCAATCTGTTGTGTCAAATACAGAAGCTCCCCAAGCTTTATGTCTACGGCGTCTATATATCTGTTTGGTTTTATGTATATGTATTAACTTCCCATTTTAATCTTTATTATTTTATGGTTTGATATTTCTATTTATGATTGACATGCCACTTTCGTACTTTTGATTTCCATGAGCCATCTCAAATCTATTGTGGACTAGGGCAAAGCAATTTTAAAAGACCAAACTTTCACTAACGGCGTCACAAAATGACCTCAAATTATTTTTTTACTCTTATCTCCCACACTCACTAATCCAGTTCACTCTTTAGAAAGTTTAAAGTTTATAAAAAAAATTACAGAAAGTACAGAACATTCCCATATATCTTGCATCAGTGTGATATATTGATGAACCAATATCAATACCAATATTGATACATTAATATTAAATAAAGTCCATAGTTTACATTAAGGTTTACTCTTTGTATTGTAGAGTTCTATATGTTTTGAAAAAAGCATAACTTAATGTATCCACCATAACAATTTCATATAAAATAATTTCACTGCCCTAAAAATCCTCTGCACAAACATTTCATTCCTTCCTTCTTCCCTCCCCACTGCCCCCCCGACCCCGAAATCCTGGAAACCAATGACTGTTTCAAAATCTCTGTATGTTTGCCACTTCCAGCAATTCATATGGTCGGAATCATACATTATATACTCTTTTTGGACTGGTTTCTTTCACTCACCAATAGGCATTTAAAGTTCCTCCATATTCTTTCTGGGACTCATTTCTTCTTATCATTTGATATTATTCTATTGCATTGGATGGTGTAGGTATCACAGACTGTCTATCCATCCATGGAAGAATACCTTCATGGCTTCCAAATTTTGGCAAGTATGAATAAAGCTGCAGTAAATATTCATGTGCAGGTTTTCGTGTCGACATAAGTTTTCAACTCATTTGGATAATTAATTATAAATGTGATTATAAAGCAGGCCTGTGTTTAGCCTTGTAATAAACTGTCTTCCAAAGTGTCTGTACCATTCTGCATTCCCACTAGCACTGAAAAAGAGTTCCTGTTGCTCCATATGCTCACCGATATTAGAGCTGTCAGAGTTTTGAATTTTAGCCCTTCTAATAGGTGTGCAGTAGTGTCTCGTTTTGATTTGCAAGTCCTCTACTGCCATATGATGTTGAGTATCACTACATAAGCTTATTTTCCACCAATCTATAATCTCTGGTGAGCTGCATGCTTAGGACTTTCATTTTTTCAATTGGACTGTTTGTTTTCTTACTGTTGAACTCTAAGAGTTCCTTGTATGTTTTGGATACAATTCCTTTATCAGATATGTGATTTGCAAATATTTTCTCCAAGTCTGTAGCTTATCTTTTCGGTCTCTTAATGGTGTCCTTCATGAAGCATAAGTTTTAATTTTTATAATTCTAACTTTTCAATTTTCTTTTTCATGGATCTAGCTTTTGGTATTGTATATAAAAAGTCAGTTTAACACAAGTCATCTAGATCTTCTAAGAGTTTCATAGTTTTTTACTTTATATTTAGGTTTATTACCCATTTTAAGTTCATTTTTGTAAATGGTGTACAGTTTGCATCCAAATTTTTTTTGTATGTGTATGTCTAGAAGTTCCAGCACCATTTGTTGAAAAGGCCTTGTTCTATCAAATTGTCTTTGTTCCTTTGTCAAAGGACAGTTGACTATATTGGTGCGGGTCTATTTCTGCTATTTCTGGATTCTCTATTCTGTTCCACTGAAGTATCTGCTTATTCTTTCACCAACACCAATTACTATATTTATTTTATTATATTTTTATATTTTATTTGCATAAACGATATTTTATTTATAATTTATATGTTATATGGAATTTATAATTACATTACATTTTATATTATCTATTTATTATAAAGCAACAGTAAGTCTTGAAGTTGGATAGTATTACACTTATTTTTTTCTTCTTCAATATTATGTTGGCTACTCTGGGTCTCTTGGTTTTCAGCTTACTGATAACCACAAAATGATTAGCTGCAATTTTGGTTGAGATTGCATTGCAACTGTAGAGGAGTTGGGAAGAAGTGACATTTTAACAATTTTGAATCCTTCTTTCTATCTGTAAACATATTCTTTTTTAAAAATTTTTTTATTTTTTATAAACATATAATATACTTTTATCCCCAGGGGTACAGGTCTGTGAATCGCCAGGTCTGTAAACATATTCTGTATCTCCATTTATCCAGAACTTCTTTGACTTCATCACAGCTTTGTAGTGTTCCTCATACAGATGTTATAAATATATCTCTTTATTTATACCTAAGTATTTCATTTTGTTTTTATGGTAACTTAAATGTTGTTATAGTTTTAATTTTAATTTCCTATTATTCATCATGGTATAAAGCAATTGACTCTTGCTCATTAGCCTTCCATATGCAAGCTTGCTGTAATTGCTTATAAGCTCTAGTCTTTTACTTGTCACTTCAGATTTTCTACATAGATAATCATGTCACCTACGAACAAAGGCAGTTTTCTTTTTTTCCAATCTATACCTTTACCTCCTCTTCTTGCCTTACTGAATTAGTTAGGACTTACGTATGGTGTTGAAGGACGTTGAATAGGAATGGAATGTCCTTGTTTTGGTCTCAGTCTTAGGATTTCTGCCATTAAGTATGATATCAACTCTAGGTGTTTTGTAGATGTTCTTTATCAGGTTGAGAAAGTTTCCCTCTATTCCTGGATTGCTATGCCTTTTATCATAAATGGGTGTTGGATTTTGTCAGATTCTTTAATTCATTAAAAAATAATGATTTTTTTTATTAGCCTGTCAATGAGATGGATTACATTACTGGGTTTTCAAATGGCAAACCTGATTTATATATCTGGAATAAATCTCACTTGGTCATGGTATATAATACTTTTTATAAGTTGTTGGGTTTAATTTGCCAATATTTTGTTGAGGATTTTTTATATGTATATTCATGAGAGATACTGGTCTGGAATTTTCCTTTTTTGTAACATCTTTGTTCCTGCTATTTTAAGGTAATGCTATCCTCATTGAGTTAGGGAATACTCCTCTGCTTCTATTTTCTGGAAGAGACTATAGAGATTGGGTAAAATTTCTTCCTTAAATGTTTGGTAGAGTGTTCAAGTGAGATGGGCCTGGTATTTTCTGTTTGTGAAGGCTATAAATTTCATTTCTTTAATAGACATAGACCTACACAAATTATCTCTTCTTCCTTGTGTGAATTTGATAGTTTGTGCTTTTAAGGAATGTATCCATTTCATACGAGTTTATCAAATTTGTTGGCATAAAGCTGTTCATAACATCATATCCTTTCATATCCTTTCATATCCTTTTAAATATACATACAATTACTAGTGATGGCTGAACTTCAATTTTTGGTGTAAGTAATTTGTGTCTTGTCCCTTTTTTCACTTGGCTGGCCTGGTTAGAGTTTCATCAATTTTATTGCATTTTTTCAAAGAACATGGTTTTGGCTTTGTTGATTTTCTGTACTGATTCTGTTTTCAATTTCATTAATTCTGTTCTACTTTTTATTATTTCTTTTTTTCTTTTTACTTTAGATTTAATTTGCTTCTATTTTCTTAATGTCTTAAAGTGGGAGCTTAGATTAATGATTCTAGATCTTTCTCCCTTTCTAATATATGCTTTCAATGCTATAAATTTCCTTCTGAACACTGCTTTCACTGTATCTCGTGGATTTTTTCAAGTTGTATTTTTATTTTCATTTAAATAAAAATATTTTTCAATTTCTCTGGAAACTTCTTTAACCAATGTGCTTATTAATCCCCAAGATTGTTAGGATTTTTCCAGTTACCTTTCTGTTTTTTATCTCTTTATTCCACTGTAGTCTGAGAGCATATGTTGCATGATTTCATTTTTTAAATATTTGTTAGGTGTGTTTTATGGCCCTAAATGTAGTTTATCTTCTAACTATTTCATGTAAGCCAGACAAGAACGTGTATGTTGCTTCTGTTGGATAAAATATTCCATAATAATAATTAGATTTAGTTGATTCATGGTGCTATTTAATTGAAATATATTCTTATTGATTTTTTGCCTGCTGAATATATCCATTATTGATAGAAGGGTATTAAAGTATGCCTATAATAGCGGAATCACCTATATATCCTTGACATTCTATAAGTTTTTGCCTCACATATTGCAGTGTTCTCGTTTTAGGCACATACACATTGAATATTGATTGAATATTGTTATGTTTTCTTCAAGAATTGTCTCTTATATTATTAAGTAATGCTGTTCCTTATCCCTGATAATTTTCTTTATCCTGAAGTCTGCCCTGTCTGAAATGAAAATAGCTACTCCCAACCTTCTTTTCCTTAGTGTTAGCATAAAATATTCTTACTCATCCTTTCACTTTAAATCTGTACATATTTTTATATTTCAAGAGGGTTTCTTGTAGATGGCATTTGGTGGGGTCTTTTAAATTTTACCTACTGATAATCTCTTTTTTTTTTTTAAGATTTTATTTATTTATTTGACAGACAGAGATCACAAGTAGGCAGAGAGGCAGGCAGAGACGGGGGCGGGAAGCAGGCTCACCTCTGAGCACAGAGCCTGATGTGGGGCTCAATCCCAGGAGCCTGGGACCATGACCTAAGCCGAAGGCAGAGGCTTTAACCCACTGAGCCACAGGCTCCCTGATAATCTCTTTAATTACTATATTTAGACCATTCACATTGAAGGTAAATATTGACACAGCTGGAAAACATATTTATTAATATTTTTTATTTGTTGTCTTTGTTCTGTTTTGTTTTGTTTTTTTGACTTCCTCTCTTTCTCTGCTCTGGCTTAAACTGATCATTTTATATGACTGCATTTTCTCCCCTTTCTTAGCATATCAATCATATTTCCTTCATTTTTTTAGATATTGTCCTAATAGAGTTTGCAATATATATTTAATGATAGTCCAAAGTCACTCTCTTTTTTAAAAAAAGACTTACTTATTTGAGAGACAGAGAGAGAGCATGCAAAAGCAGGGGCAGAGGGTGAGGGGCAGGGAGAGACAAAAGAAGAGAGAGAGAGAGAATCCCCAAGCAAACTTTCTGCTGAGTTAAGATCAAGAGTTGTATATTCAATCAACTGAGCCACCCAGGTAACCCAAGTCACTATCAAACAGACTATATCACTTGGCAGTTAGTGGAAGTACCCTATAGCAGAGTATGCCCAATTCCTCCCTACTTTCCCTTATAAAATTGCTGCTATTACCTTTGACCATAAGCTATACACCAAAAACACTGTTACTATTATTAATTTGAACTCAGACAAATTAAGCTTTTGCCTTCATCTAATCCTTCTCTACCACTCCTCCATTATATATATACATCCGAGTTTCTGACCTATATCATCTTCCTTCTCTCGGAACAATTTATTTTAACATGTCTTTCAAGACAGGTTGAAACATATATCCTGGCAACAAATTTCCTCAACCTCTGTTTAAGAAAGTCTTTACTGCTCTTTAAATTTTGAAAGATAATTTTGCTGGATACAGAATTCCAGGTTAGTAGTTTTTTTTTTTTTTCCTTTAAAAACTTAAAATACCTTACTCCACCCACTTCTTGCTTGTGTTTTCTGAAGACAATTCTTTTGCTTGTTCCTCTCTAGACAATGTGCTCTTCCCACCTTCTAGATTCTTTCAAGACATTCTCTTTTTCTTTCATTTTCTGTAGTTTGAACATGATATGTCTAGGTGTATGTTTCTTTTTAATTTTCCTGCTTGGTATTCCCTGAACTTCTGTATGTGTGGTTTCATGTATTTTATTAATTTGGGGGAAATTTCCAGAAATTATTACTTCAAATATTTCTGCTATTTATTTGTCTTCTCTTTCTGGCATTCTCAATACACATCTATGCTACACCTTTTATAATTGTCCCACAGTTCTTGGATATTTTCTTCTGGATTTTTTTTGTCTCTTTATTTTTCAGTTTGGGAAGTTTCTACTTGACACATATTCAAGCTCCTTATTTCTTTCTTTGGCTATGTCCAGTCTACTAAACATCATCAAAGGCATTCTTTATTTCCTGGGTGCTTTTTATTTCTAGCATTTCCTCTTGATGTTCTTAGACTTTCCATCTCTGTTCTTACATTACCCATCTGTTCTTGCATGCTGTCCACTTTTTACCTTACAGTCTTTATCCTATTAATCAGTTAGGTTAAGTTCCTTGTCTGAATCATTCCAAAATCTCTGCCATATCTTAGTCTGCTTCTGATGCTTGATTTCTTTCTTCTAAGTATTTTAGGCATAGATTGTAATTTTTTGGTGAAAAGCCAGACAAAATGCATTGGGTAGAAATTAAAAAAAAACAAAAAACAGAGGTAAATAGGCTTTTAGTGTAAGTTTTATCCTTATTTAGCTAGAATTCAAGCTGGGTTTACTGTTTGCTAGAGTTTGAGGTCTGAGAGCTTGAGGTTAACATTTTTCTATTTTCCTTTTTTTTTTTGTCTCCCCTGTTGTCTTTGGTTTTCCCTAGAGGCTCCTTCTTAAATAGAGTGTGAACTTTGTAGTTATTCTCAGCTGCAATCCCCCATAATTACAGAGTTCTGTAGTGTGGTGGTAAGATGTGGGGAAGACAGAAAACATTCCATATCCCTACGGTAAGCTTTCATCTTTTAGTAGGCCTGTTCCCCCAGGCTGTGCCTTTTACAAGTACTTCTCAGCTTCTTTGTGAGAGGGAAAAAAGCTAAAGGGGCCTGTAGTTCAACATTTCCCTTCTCCCTCTTGGTTAGGCTTTGGCAAAACCCATGTTGATCCTGGGATGATCAGGCTCCAGTAAAGTAGTTTCCTCCAAGGGCAGGCCTTTTTCAGTAAGAACAAATGATCTTGGTATACTTTAAAATGGTTACTCTCCTCTTCCCCCTGCCATGTACAAGAGGCCTTTTTTTCTCTAATTTTCACCCTCAAAGAACTTAGTTGGGTTCCTAAGGCTAAGACTCATGAACATGTGCCCCTTACAAAGAGTAGGTCTTCAGGAAGATTTTTTCTCTCAAGCTCCAACATTGGTCCATGACCCTTCATGTGTTCCTATCAGGAACCAGCAGTAGCTTCTGCCCTTAGTAAGCTCTGACTCTGAGTTTCTCACCCCTCCATTTTCAACTGGTAGTTTGCGCTGTGATCCCAATTCTCTAATAAATCTAAGAAGAATTATGAATTTTCATTTGTTCAAATTATTACTTATTATGAGGATGGCCACAATGACTTTTCAGCAATCTAGGACCAGAAACCAGAAATCAGAAGTTCACTTTTCACTAGTGATCCCATATGGCTTTTGTATGTTTTCCCCTTTATATGTGCTGTTCCTTCTGCCTGGAATGCCCTTCCTCCTTTTCACAGAACTATAAGAGCCTCAGCATTTCTCATGTTTATGTATTTCCAGTTCATGTATTACCCAGTGCATGTATTACTTCTACTCTGAAGTATTTAAATAAGGAGATTTATTCACTCCTTAACTATGTTCTCATACCACTAAGGTACATGGGATGATTATATCACTTATCATATTATGTTTATATTATTTATAACACCATCTATGTTGTAGGTACATATTGTGGACAGGGATTATAAGCTATGGTGTACTTAGAGTAAAACATGAATAAATAATTTACTGAATTGATTCCAGGGTTGTTCTCTCATTGACTCATCCAATATTTCCTTTCAGAATGAGCTAGACCAGATAGTCTGAGACAATATTTCTCAAACTTTTAATAAAACCTTATGATTCAGTCTTATTTCTTACATAAAGGGCATAGAAAGTTGGTAAGATGGTTTTGGAGAATAATGCAAATTAGAAACATTATCTCATGAGACTCTGAAGATTGATTACTGCTGCCCAGCACTCATTAAATCTCCCACTAAGGTTAAATAGGGCTTGCAGATGATCTCAAACTCTGCTGCCACATTAGGTGTACGTTAACATCACTCATTTTGCAATTTTTAGTGGTACCTCCCCTAGAAGGTTGGAATCATGTTCTATTTTAGCAAATCTATAGGAAACCATACTGAGAGGTCTGAACCAAAGTTTAGCTTGGATGTGAAATTGAAGGCCCCTATCTGGGGAACTTGTTTCCTTGCTGGTGGTAACAGGAAGACACTTGCCTTGACAGTTACTAAGGCATTTATGTGACTAAACTGTTAATATCTTGGAAGAGAATGATGTTGCCTGTTTTACAATTATAACTTCTAGTCCTTAACTGTCACAAACATTTACTTATCAGAAAGTGTAATTCTGGTGTGTTAGACATGGATGGATCCAGAGAGTTTCACATCCTATCCTCTCATTTTATCAAGTGTGGAGTTTCTTTTCTATAGGCGAATATGCCAAAGTCAAAAAAGGAAAATTAAAATTCATGCCACCACAAAAGCATAAATATTTGTATATTTTGCTCATTACAATACCTCCAGAGTCTAAAACAGAGACTAATAAACAATGCACATTCCATAAGTATTACTAGAATAAGAATGAAAAGACCTCCTAAAATTCCAGTATGAATCAGAAGCTGAAGTAGGAATAGGGTAAGGTTTCTGACTCCTAAACAAGTAACCCTTCAAAATCAATGATATTTTTCCCAGCAAATTCTATCTCTTTATAATTATTCAACATATCGTGGAAGGAGATACTAGAAAACAAAACTGCCAAAATAGGAATTATTTCTCAACTTAGAATTAGGCCAGGTAGAAATGTCTGTTTATCATGAATTGTACAATATCCAGTATGGATGGCCTAGAATGTTAAAATATTGTCAGAAATAATTTATTTTGCTATGCATGAAGATGAAATATGTTTACCTTTCATATAATAAATTATTGATATATTTAAACAAATAAAAATTCAAATTGAAAGGATCAAATCCTCCTAATTTCTAACTCACAAAGGGTAGTAAACAAAAGTAATGACTATTAAAAATTTACAGTTGTAAGGTACTAAGTGAGATACAGTTGTTGAGAGAAAGTACAGAGACATACAGAACCTGTGTTCTGCCCATGAGGTGAGGTGTAAGAAATGCACATGTAAACAGATCAAATGAATGCCTTGTGCTATTGGGTAAGTGCTATGTTTTGCAGGGAGTACTACAAGGTTTCCAGGAACTAAGAAAGAATGAGGTGAGAGCAAATTATGGAAGACTTCTCAGAAGACATAGTCACTAAACAGACTCTTGAAAAATAAAGGTACAACAGATGTATAAGAGAATTTTTCATTAGATAAAAGATATAAAGCATATCCTTGAGTATTATTTTTTAAATGTAAGCAAATGTAATCACCATGAAAGATTTAGTACATACTTGGCACATATGGGGCCTCAGTACATAACTATCATTATTTATATTATTTGTAATATTAATAAAAGTATAGAAAGTTCTCTTTTAATTGTGATTCTCTCTGCATAAAACCTTGTGATTTATCTTATTTTCTTCAAAAACAAAATATTATTTTTCATATCTCTTTAATCCTGGAGAGGTGACTGAGCTTTTCATTAAAAGATGAGTAGAAGTATTTATTTTTATTTATATATTGCTTGTTCCAAAGATGATTTAAGATAATTTCCACAGACACATATAATTAGTTATAGTGTTTAAGTTTTTAGGAGACTTTAGTTATAGTAATTATCTGTATATACATTTTATCATTACTTGTTAGGAGAGAATCCCAATTTCATGTTTCTCTGGTCATATAAAAAATATATAGGGCTAGTTAGGTTCAAAGGTGGGGGAAAAGCATAATTCAATCTATTTCTCTACCTGCTTCATGGAGACTAAGGCTCCTCCTGCCTCTCATAATCCCATGTGGTCAGCACTTCTGAAATAGAGTCCAGGTTCTCTCATCTGAGGGGTAAGTAGAGGTCTGCTATTCTTTCCTTCATTCTGCTCCTACAGAGAACTTTGCATAGCAGGGAGGGGAAGCACATGGGATCACTTTCTTGACATAGCTCTCCTTACAGGGAGGCTGTAGCTCTGAGGTCTATATCCAGAGACCCACAAATAACCTCAGGCTTTGTCTCAGATCAAAAATAAATCTGCATTGCAACTTTTCCAATTACCAGATACTTGCCACTAATAAAAAAAGATATTTTGTTACCATTTGCACTCTTGACCCTATTTTTTACTGATCAGAACCTAGAAAAGACACATCAGTAATCAATACTCCAAATTTTAACATCTTTTCTAGTTTGGAAAGTTCTTAATGGCAAGAAGGATAGAGTATTTACTTTGTACCCTTGATGATATTTTGATGGCCACAAGGTAACTTGCCCATCACGGATGATCAATTAATATTGCTCAATGAATATCTTGTTAACCAAACACTTTGAGATCTTTGCAGAAATATTCTCTCATTATAGTTATTCCTTACTTTGTCCTTCAAGTAATCTTTATACAAGGGAACAACATAAGTATAAAAATATAGTATGGGCTTTGCAATTTTCCTTCATAACCACAAGTCTCTAGCTATGGGCAGGGGTGGGAAGAGAGGGCTAAAAAGGGGTGGGGAGAGGAAGAACAAAGTATACCAATCTACTTGGATTTTTGAGAATCAGGTCATACTGCCTTTTATCTTCTATTCCACAGGGAAAGAATAATGCGCACTGTGACTCTCATGGCAGATCAATACAGTTAGGGAGTAAAAAGAACAAAATTCCAAATCTCAAGTTCCCAATAACTCAGAAAGCATTAAACTCTGGACAGACTCTACTGTAATATATCAGCTTTCCAAAGACATAGAATCATTGGTGTGGTGGTCTTAAAATGAGGTCTTGAAGTCACTTAGAAAACTACTGGAGAGGTTGAACTTTGACTCACAGACCCTGGTGGTATGCAGAGAGTTCCAAACTACGATCAAATTGGTGGTGACACTGAAATTATATGTTACTGGGAGTTATACTCAACAAGCTAAATGGGCTGCCTGGAAGCTACCCCAGTTAGGCTCCACCAATGTGTGAGAGGGAAAGTAACCTATAGTCAAAGGTACATCACAATCTAAATATATAACAAACTATTCCCATATACTACTTACATGTAAGATTTAATAGAACCCAACAAATCAAGGAGGTATTCAGGCCCTGAATTATATACTGGTCCACTATGACATGAAAAATGAATCATTCCATTTAATCCCCATAGCCCTTAGGGGTAGGTAGGCAATTAATCCCTATGTGACTGGAATTATCTCCACTTTACAGATGAGGTATCTGAGTCTCAGTGAAATAGAGGGATTGGCCATAGCCATATATTTCATAATAGATCAAGACAATTCAATTCAAGACAATTCAAGCTTCCTGATTCCAAATCTAGTCCTTTTTTCACTATAATCCCAAACAAATCTCTTCATATGAAGAACTTATTTTCTAAATCAATGAGTTATGAAAAATAACAATTTACTATATGGAATAAATAAATGAGTAAATAAAATATTACTAGATAGTATCTTCTCCTTTAAAAATGGTCTTTGTAAATAAATATCTAAGAATCCATCCTTTGAGTATGGTTTTGCTACTGTTTTTTTTCACATTATAATCTAAAATTCTTTTTAAATTTTAAATTTCTTGCTTCATTTCCTACCCCACAATAAAAACTGAAATGTACCAGAACCTAATTATACTTTTATATTTGGTACTCGTGCTGTGAACCACCTTTTGGATCAAATCTGCATAACTGTTTTCATGGATACCCTTAGTAATTAAAACTTCTTGCATGAAATAAATGAAATAACACCTCTTTGCAAATACTTCCTGTTGTGAGTGTAGAAAAGTAAGATTTTAGACTATTTCAAGGTTATACTGTTTTTAGTGGAAATTACCAGAGACAATCAAGCCAACTAAGAACTAAGTGTGCCCATTCACTATGATGATAAATATCTGAAATTCTACTATGTGTTGGAGATCTAAAAATGAGCACAACCTGGTGTCTGTCCCTGGAGAGATCACAGTTGGGGAGAGAGCTGGATATATACTCAGTTAAATGAAAATGTACCCTGTTGACTGACAGAAGCACAGAACATCTGACTTAGAAAGGGAAAGTCATTCATTCTGCTAATGCAAGTGAAGATTTCAAAGAGGAGGTGATAATTTAACCAAATCTTGAAGCAAGAGATGCTTTTGTTACAAGATGAATTTTAAAAAGCTGAGGAGGAAAAGGATTAATCCCCATGCTCCAAATGGTATTCCATCAGATACCTGGCTATATTTCCCATCCCATGCGTTGCTGGCACCCATCAGAAAGAAGTGAATATTACGATGGGATTTTTCTCTCCCCAATATGTTAACCTCCTTAAAATTCTTGCCAAATCATAAAACCCTCCAAGTCCCATATGCATCAAAGGCAGCCTCTGGTTGGAAAAGTTTCCATTCACAGTTACTAGTGCTGAGTATTGTGGTGTTACTGAGTTACGGAGAATTTAAAACACCAAGAAATCTGTTCTTCTTCACCCCACCCTGCCAAGGTACTCAGAGTAATCCACAGTCTGGCTGAAATCACTGATTTCTGGAATCATGACCAGAGTTTTGGTTGTTTTAGGTACACATACTAATGGAGGATACAGAAGTTTCCAAAACAGAATTTTTAAACAATCTTCAAAAAGGCACATATGAGAGGGTGGGATGAACATAGTCATAAAGCCAAATGAAGAAAGAATTCATTTTATTAATTTTAATACTTTATATTTGAAAAACATTTAGGATAATTTTTATTATCATTTGAGTGTGCTCTCGAGATTGATTTTTCATAAAATTATCTTCATTTTATCATCAAACAATCAAATAATTATGTCATGAAGCTAAAGGAGGGTTTGGGCTACTTATGGAGAACTTTAAGGCATTACATCCATGTTGCTGAGCCATGACACACACACACCTGGAATGTAAAAGGCATTACTGCTTACTGCAGAGACATAAGTTTTACGATCTGTGAGTGTTTGTGATGGAAAACATCGTCCATTCTAAAGTTTCAAAATATCTTTAGAATTTACATTCCATCCAGAGTGCCTGTGTGGTTCAGTTGGTTATGTGCCTAACTCTTGGTTTCGACTCAGGCTGTGATCTCAGGCCCTAGGTTTGAGCCCTGTGTTGGGCTCTAGATTCAGTGGGGAGCAGGCCTGAGATTCTCTCTCCTTTTCTCACTGACTCTCTCCGCTTGCTCTCTCTCTAATAAATTAGACTCTCTCTAATAATATAAAATTTACATTCTATCCAGTTCTAAGTGATAGAACAATCTACAAATAAAAGTAATGCTAACATAAAAAATTAATGGCCAAACATAAATATTTGTCTGAACTAGACTTTTTCCTCCAAATAACTTCAATACTGTCAATCACCTCATCTGCTTCTGTTTGCTTAAACTTTCCAGGTTTAGATCTAATCATATAGCCTGCCATGATCATTTAAGCCTTCCATTATTGCCTAATTTCCTTACCCTCACTTTCTTTACTCTCATCTGTACAACACAATTCAGCACTGAATATATATATATATTATCTCATTCTCCAGTTGTATTCCCTTTTCACATACTGCCTCTCCAAATCAGGGAAGAACTGTGTCTTTATACCATTATGATGCCTAACACAATGCTAAGCACATAGCTTTGTTCGGAAGTTATTCGAAGTTAACGGTCTGTAAAATTTAGCTCATTGTTTTAATGTGCTTAGTTATCTGGTCTGTTGCATCCAAGAAGATTAGAAGCAGCAACCATCAGAAAAGATCTGAAAGCTAACACAAGTGAGAATAGATTAGGTGAGAAAAGCTAGCCAAAGCAGTAAAACCCCAAAATAGACGGGGGCTGTTGAGTAAAGAAGCAAATCAACCCAAAACCGTAGGTGCTTCCAAGAATGGACCTAAAAAGAACAAACTATTCACCCAGGTTTCAAAGTTCATCAGCTACTTATTTAATGCTTAGTATGTGCCAGGAACTATGCTAGAACCTGAGTTTACAAGAGTTGACATGGCATCTGGATCACTTTCTTTTGAGAAACTCATGATCAGTGGAAAGAAACATATTGTATTATTTTCCAAACTAAATGATAAATGTCAAGATATAAACACCTTATGGGAGCACAGGTCATTCCTTTACTCAGCTTGATCCAAAAGGGCTTCCAGGTGGAGTAACTTTATTTAATAACTCTAGTCATCAAGGAAAAGTAAAGTTGACAGTCACTATTTAATAAGGCACTATCATCTCTAGAAATAAGTTAAAGAACAGGCTTTAGAATGAAATTTTTGCCAAAAGTGCTTCAGGATTTGGGTGTTTATTATAGAAATAACTTTAGGCACAAGTTTTCAAGGAAAATGTGGGTACTGAAGAAAGTTTGTGAATTATGATACTATTCTGTGTAACAATGATCCATCATTTACAAAATACAAACAATTACCTAACAGAAGAAAAATATTTCATAGCAAGGAATCAGAGCAATGTATAGCAATAATGTAGATTACACCTAGTTATCCAGAAATATTATCAAAGCTTAAGTACAATTACATAAACCATTTGTGTGTCATTTAAGAGAAACAGAAAACAGAGAATCTTTATCCAAAGGGATTCATGAATCTCCCTTTAAAAACTGATTTATTCCTTTGATTAAATTTTTTAAGAGTATCTTCACTAAATTATAATGTGATATTTTATGATATCCAGATTAAATTTATGCTCAAAACCCAAATGGTATTTATCTTAATTGGTGATTCTGCATTTTTAACTGAAAGCCTGAAACTCCATCCATAGCCATCCTATTTCTTGACTCTTCAACTATCAAGTTTTCATAATTAGGATTCTGGCTATGATAAGTGACCTCAAGCATCTATTTAGTAATCAACTTTTTTAGTAATGAGTTTTCAGTAACAAAGTAGGCAAAATCTCCAGTTAGGGAGTCTATCCCAACACTAGCTTTTCTTTGTTATCCAGGGATCTGGACCATTTTTATAAATACAATTTTTTTCTTTGGAACTGTACTTTAAATATTGCCCGAAAACTGTTTACTCAAAATATAATCACTGTCTTTGCATTTTAATGGTTTTCAAAATTCTCTCATGAGTTTTCATGTATACTATGTCTTACATGCTTTACTTTCTATCATGGTTGAGAATCATCAATCATGATTCCAAAGAGATCCCATGTCAAAATAAAATGCCCTAGCTATACCAGCACAGATTCAAATTATTTACCAAATACTCAAGCCTATTAGCACCAAGAAATCCTTGCCAGAAATTAGGTGACATTCAGGGAAAACATGAATAAACATTCAAACAACTAAAGGTTATATTTAAAATGATTTGATGAGCCTCAGCCTACAAAGAAAAAAGATTTTAAGAAACAAATGAACATCATTCATTCATTCAGCAATTACTGATTGTAAACCTAATGTGCCAAGCCAACTTTGAGTGCTGGCCAAGAGCAAACAAGGTAGAAAAGGTCCCTGGTCTCATGAAGCTTATCATCTACTAGATGAGTCAGTCAATGCCTAGATAAATATATAAATAATTTCACACAGTGACAAGAGCTATAAAGAAAACAAATTAAGCAATGTGACTGGTGATTAGGAGAGACAGAACAGCACCTCTCAACTTTTTGTGCCAAAAGGAGGGTAAGAAGAATAAGGAACAGCCATAGAAAGATAGGGAGGAAAATAAACAAACAAATGAAAAGCAGGTAGAGAATTCAAACAGGCAAATACAAGACCATTCATGTCAACATGCGGCACAGACTGGGATCTCACTGGGTACTACAGACCATGCTCCAGCCTACAGAAGAAAAGAGAAGTCCAGATATTGGCATTATGTGAGAGGTAACCTCTGTTTCTCACTATAAAATCAGGATAATAACATTAAATTTCTAGGTTTGTAGTTAGTATGACAGTGTAAGTAAAGCACTTGGGACATATTAAATATTCTGTAAATATCAGTTTCCTCTTCACTATGGAAATAAGTAGAATTTACCCAGTACTTTTTAAAAAAAGAGATATTAGGCCCAGTTATAGCAACTTATTTTATAATACAGCTGACATTGCCTCATTCAGACTTCCAATAATCTCATAAAATTGGTTTATCATCTTCCCATTGGGGATAAAAAATTGAAGCTCAAAGAGATCAGCTGATATTTGCAAGCTGACTCTGTGTGTATGCAAGCTTGGACTGGGACCCAGATCTTTTCTAATATCTCATTCCAAAGCCTCTGCCCAGACTGCTCTGCCTATCCATCATATCTTTATGTTCAATTAACATCAATATGGCTTTAGTGAAAAGGGCTAAGAGCTTTACAAAAAATAGTGAAAGGAGGGCGTCTGGGTGGCTCAGAGGGTTAAGCCTCTACCTTCGGCTCAGGTCATGATCTCAGGGTCCTGGGATCCTGAGAACCTGCTTCCTCCTCTCTCTCTCTCTGCTTGCCTCTCTATCTGCTTGTGATCTCTGTCTGTCAAATAAATAAATAAAATCTTTTAAAAAAAATAGTGAAAGGAAAGTTGTGCTAGGTACATGTGTCCATAGAGGATAACTCTTAGGTTCAATGTAATTAAGGGCAAGTCTCCTGAAGCCAGATTGGCCCAGCTCTTGGTCTTACCATTTTTTAGCCATGCAACCTGAGACAGATTTATTTTCTCTTCAGAAATCCAGCCTCTCATCTATTAATACTCATCTGGAGTTAATCACAGCATTTATAGCACCAGTGATTAAATAAGAAAATGCCTGTATAATACATGTTAACACCTAACACATGTATACAACAGATACCAAGTTAGAATACCACTTTCCATTTGCTAAAAGATTTTACCAACTTATATCCGGCGATTAAAACAAAACAAAACAAAAAAGTCTCTTCAGAATATTACCAAATAGTGATTTCTCATTTTTATACAGTAATACTACTCTCTGGAAGGAAGTATACATATTCAAACTAAATAATGTACACTGTGGTTTAAAAAAAATGCTTTCAGATTTCTAGTCTTATGATACATAGAAGAAGTCAAAGGCCATACAGGTTTGTAAATGATGGCTTCGACATAGGAAAGAAATCTGTGACTTGTTATGTAGATGACCGACCTGAAAAACTTACCACTACATCAGCTGATGATGCCCAGCATTACCTGTATCACAAGGTAAATCATGCTATATCAATCATGGGGTCCTATAAAAGAATTACAAATATTCCCTTTTTTTAAAAGATTTTATTTATTTATTTATTTTACAGAGAGAGAGAGAGAGACAGTGTGAGAGGGAACACAAGCAGGGGGAATGGAAGAGGGAGAAGCAGGCTTCCTGCTGAGCAGGGAGCCCAACACACAGCTTGATCCCAGGAACCTGGGATCATGACCTGAGCCTAAGGCAAACACTTAATGAATGAGCCACCCAGGTGTCCCAGAATTATAAATATTCTTATAACAGGGTATTTCCTGATTATGTGCAAGATTTGGGGACATACTAGGCATATTTGTGGCTAAGGGTTCTGATCTCAGTTCTGGATAGCTTGCAAAAATTGTAAGGACCCTTTATTTTTCAATGCACCCTAGAACTTACTGAGCACAAGAACATTCAATAACTATATCATCATTTACATAAGGGAAGCATTGTAGGGCTTCTACAGTCATTATTTTATTTTCTCTTGAGAACATCCCAATGAGGTGGCAGAGCAAAAATTAGAATCCTGTTTCATAGAATAGAAGCAGAGACTCACAGAGGAGAAATGATTTGCCCATGTTGCAAATGCTAGAGGTATCAGGGTCAGAACTTGAATCTTGAATCTCAATTTCGTGATACATATTTCTTCATATGATAAGCTGGAAACTACTGTTTGCTATAGCAAACAAACAGATTCTTATCCTGTATTTTATTAACGTGACTTTGCCTCCACCAAATTATGTACAGATTGGACCCATATTAATAATTTGAGGGGCTTTGAATCACTTCTTCTATGATAAGCTATAAAGTTACATACACACACACACAAATATATGTACACACATACATCTATGTACATATATGTGTCTATATATGTAGGAATATATGTTTATCTATATATATATACAATGCAATTAACTCTTACTAAATAGCCTTAAATGATCATTTTCCTAGCCCATGCACTGTACATTATTTATATATGAATAAGAGGCTTTTTATAAGGTCATCTAGTGATTTAGTATCATTGACTAGGATTTAGTATCATTGATTAGATTGTTTAAAAAACCTGAAAATATCTAAGTATGTGAAACAATTTATTAATTATTCTATGACCATAAGTGTTTGGAACTCTTATGTCACTTTTTTTTTTTTCTTAAATGATCACTATAGCCAGGGGAGTACTCCAAAACATTTCTGTACATATCTGACTTTTTCTCCAAATAAATACTCTGGGGAGTACTGGCTTACTGATACAGATCAAAAGATATAAGTAATAGGTAAAAGGTGTAAGTGTGAGAAAGTTTTGGAAATAAGAGAAAATTGGGAGAAGGAAAGGAAAAGTGAGTTGGGGGAAATCAGAGGGGGAGACAAACCATGAGAGACTGTGGACTCCAAGAAACAAACTGAGGGTATTTTTGGGGGGGAGGGATGGGTGAGCCTGGTGGTGGGTATTGTGGAGGGCACATACTGCATGGAGAATTGGGTGTTGTACATAAACAATGAATCTTGGAACACTGCCTCAAAAACTAATGATGTATTTTATGGTGACTAACGTAACACAATAAAAAAATAATAAATTAGCCATAGAAATCCATTATTTCCAAGTTTTAAGACAAAATAGCAAAATTATGTAACCTTTGACAATAAACTCCCAGAGGAACAGATTGTGAATCTTAATTAAAAAAAAAAAAAAGAAAGTATTTTCCCAAAGTCCTCAGAAAAGCAAAGCATGCTATACTTGACAATATTTGTATTAAAGTAGCATGAGAACCATGTGTCTAACCCAATTCAAAATTCTACTTAAGTAGAAATAGGAAGGCAATGGATAATGATTTCAGTTAAATCTCAAAATATGTGCAGCTACACCCAACCAAAATACACAATGGCTAAAATTCAAACTAAATTTTAATTATATCCATAATAAGTTTTAAACCACTCGTTATCATAGGTTCAAATCAGAATTCTATTCAGCATGACATAAGTGACCCTCTAAGGGCTGGCACTGTTCACATTTGACCCAGCTAGGTAATGCCAAACCCTGTGTCTTCTTCTCAAATGTGTAGCTTTGTGTTGTGCACAGTATTGAGAATACCAACCAATTTTTTTTTTCAGTATTCATAGATCAATTTGGCATCATACAGTCACAGACGTAGAACAATATGTACCTCAAAGTCAGCATCCTTCTATTCTAATTTTTGTAAGGGATATTGATAATGGGAATATTAAAGGAAAAAATTAATTACTCAAATATTTATACACTTGATCTCATCTCTAATGTACTGAGATAAATATGGAGAAAAATACTGTAAAATTCTCTATTAATTTTCTGGTTTGTAAAGTCAATCTATTTCTCCATCTACTGAAAAGCATATATAGGTGTACTTATGAGTACATATGTGTATATATATACATGTACACACACACACTTACACTAGCTGAACAAGTGACCTCCTCAGCAGTGGTTTTGATTAGATGTTCTCCCAGAATTTTACTTAAATCTTATACATAAACAAACGAGACACAGAGATTAAAGTGGGGGAAGGAGATTTCATATAAGTCAATCAAAGTTTTCTCTGGTTAATTTAACTCTGTGCCCTTGTGATTTTTTCTAAAGGAAAAATAAAGGCAGGGTGAAGAAGAGGAAAAATCCTTTCTCTTGGGAAATAAAAGAAAATTATATGAAAAATCACTTGTTATAATTTTTGAACAGAAGAGAAAATGAAGTGTAAGTGCCAGGGGTGTTCCAGTCTTCTCTCCACTGCTAAACTGCAACCTAATTTAAAAGAATTTTCTAAAATAAAACAATATATCTTTCCATCACTACATCCCCACATCCTCCATGCCAGTCTGATTTAGTGGTTATTCTACTGTTTTGGTTTGCTACCAATTGGAGACCTTCTGTCAAAAATAAAAGTGCCAAATGTATGAAATCTTGAAGAGAAAATTTCAGTTGAGTGAAACATTAGGGATGTGAACTATTCTGAGGGTAACATGCTGGATAGCTTTGTACGATCAACTAAAGACTGGGAGATTTTTATACATTCACTTTCCTCCTTTTCCTGCGCAAGTTTTTCTAATATGGATTTAACATCCTGATGTCTTTTCTTTTCTTTTTTTAAATGATTTTATTTATTTGACAGAGAGATATCACACGTAGAGAGAGAGGAAGGAGCAGGCTCCCTGCCTAGCAGAGAGCCTGATGTGGGACTTGATCCCAGGACCCTGAGATCACGACCTGAGCTGGAGGCAGAGGCTTAACCCACTGAGGCACCCAGGCAGCCCTGTCTTTTCTTTTCATTGAGTTGTTTTCTAAAGCTCTCACTCACAGTTGACTGTTGTCATTCTTTCCCCTTTTTCCTGTTCTATATGGCTTCCTGTATTTTTGCACAAAGAAACAAAACATTCTAGGTTTGAACTACAGACATCAGATCATATGACAGCAGATTAATTTCTTCACTTATAAGCAAGATACAGAAGATTTTACACAAAGACATCTTAATTTATCTTTTGAATGTTCAGAGTGGTTTTTTGTTGTTGTTTTATCTTCTTCCTGGTTTTCAAACATGTTTTAGTTTAGAGAGAGAAATATTTGGACAGGTAAAAGTTCACAACTATTAATCAAAATAATAAGATAAGCAACAGTAATCTTCCAAATGAATAAGGGCAAAGAAACATAATCAGATTGGGTAACTACTGCCGTATAAAATACGGTATCTCCGCATAAATATAACTGCTTTCCTGCTAAGAGAGTTCCTTTGGGCACACAGAATAAGGAAGTCATCATGAAGCTTGGTTTCTCGGTACACAGATCCTTAAAATGTTGTCCATAGGACTCTTCAAATAATACCAATGGAGTCTAGCAGGTTAAATATACTGCAAAGACTAAGGGTTTATGCAGATTTAAATGTATCATGGAGCTTTGAGGCTCAAAAGTATTCAAAGAAAGGCAGCATGAACCCCACCTTGTTCCCTTGCTGTCTTGCCAGCTCTCATTGACTCTCTCTGGCTTCCAAGGGCAGGCCGATCCAAGAGACCCCTGACTGAAGCCTCCTGGCAATGCATGGCACTTTTGACCTGGATCAGTGTCAGGGCTGGAACTAGAAATCGGTCTTCACTCTTAGTTCATTTACCTATCGACCACGAAACCAAGAAAATTTGATCAACATTTACACTACTAGATCATCATGACTTTTGAATAACCATTGATGCCAACTCTATGCCAGGCATCCTGCCCCGCCCCCACCGGCCTCACCCTACCATAATCTGTGTATGACTACATATTACAATGACTACACCCTATCATAGTCTGTGTATGACTACACAGACATTAGATGTCATATCTCCTGCAGAACCCATGAACAGATATAAGACCTTAAAAAAGAAAATCTATTAAATGTAAGAAGAATTCAAAGACAGAATATTCAAAGGTGGTTGGTTCCGATTAAGATCCACATTTTGCCCCTGACTTTCTGTCCAACTAAGAGGAGCTGAATATAATCACAGCAGGAACACTATTGATTACATGTTAATCAAGTGTTTTAATAGGAAAGTGCAGCAAAATGTAACAACCTGGAGTGGTTGTTGTGATGGAATAGTTTAAAAGGCAAAGCTAAATTTGCTTTTCAAATAATAGACAATCTCATATCAAATCAAATCATTTCTTCCCTGGAATATTTCTCAAAATCAAGAGTTTGTACAGAGATTATTTTTATCACAAACATTCTTATACTTGACAGCCATTCCAATACAAGTCTGGTTTATAAAAACATTGCACTACAGATATTTCTTTCTACTTTCAAACCAAATCTTCAAAAATTGTCATGATTTCATAAGGAAACAAAGTCTCAAAATATAAGAGATTAATATTTGTCTTTTAAAAATATAGATATATAGATACAAAGACCATTAGATGCCTCCATTAATGAATGAATTAATTTCTGTTTACAACTCTAGTGCACACAAGTCCTATAATTTTGTGTAAAGCTTTTATAATCTCTTAAAATTTTTTATGCAAAATTGATACTTTCAAACTTGCAAACAAAAGATTTTTAAAGTCCTAACCTTACATTTGAGAACAGAATATGATGGAGTATTGGAGTGGTACAATCTAATCCTCTTATCTCACTTGCACGGATATCATTATTCCTGAATCCTTTTTAGCCCAAACCCAGAGAATACTGGCTTACATACAAGCTAACAAATAGGAAAAAAAAAAAAAAATCCAGGTAGTCAGCAGAATGCCCCAAAATGAGATAGCCTAACATCTTTCAAATTGCTTTGTGCCAGTTTAATTATCTAGGCTTTTTTTTTGGAACAGCAAGAATATTGCTAAACTTTCTTTTAAAAAGAATATTGCTAATCTTTTACTATCCCTTCTTCCAGCACGTTATCAAGTACAATTGCATTACTCAATTGGTATGCCTGCTTTAAATAATGATAATTATAATAATAATAAAGATAATAAGGAAACCTATGTGACTAGAATTTTCCTGCAACCCCAATCATGGTCCACAAATAGGTATGTTTCGTTCACTTTTCTGAAAATACACTATAAAGCAAGAATTTTTAAAAGGTAAAAAAAAAAAAAAAAGCAGTATTTTGGACAGCTAGTCTGCTCCAGATGCAATAACTTGTTTGAGGAGGGAAGAGAAAAGTATATTCTTTAGTAATTGAAACTCAAAGACCACATCCCATGTTGTTCAATAAAGATTTCTTAACTGGCATCACATGGAGTACTGCAATATAATTATTTATAATTGCTGATTCACATGTCTAAAGAAATGAATGCGTAAGCCTCCTCAGAGGTATTGTTCTACAGCAGGAGTTTAATACATCAATGCAGGCTTTAGCGAATAGGGGCTTTGGTCAGTATTTCACTGGCACATCACCTACAACACCACCACTTAGAATTTATGTAGTCTCCCATTTGCAAAGTACTCTGCAATAATTAATCCACCAAATACTCATTTTGGGGGGAGGAAAAATAGATTATAAAACAGAGAATTTAAAGCAAGACATGGTTTGGGTGAGAACATAAAGGAGTCAGTTTGAGGCTGAAACCGAAGCCCCACGACCCCCCAACTCAGCAGTGGTGTTCTGATATGATTCATATGTGTCTAATATTTTTTAGGCATTGATAGTAGAATCATACTATATTCTTTATGTCTACTGTATTTCCCAATCGTTCTTCTATTCTTCAAAGACTGTTAAATTTTTTTAAAAGATTTTATTTATTTGACAGTCAGAGATCACAAGTAAGCAGAGAGGGAGACAGAGAGAGAGGGGAAAGCAGGCTCCCCGCTGAGCAGAGAGCCCGATGTGAGGATCGATCCCAGGACCCTGGGATCATGACCTGAGCCGAAGGTGTAGGCTTAACCCACTGTGCCACCCAGGCGCCCCAGGAGTGTTAAATTTTTTAAGAGCCACAGATTTTTTCCACACATTCTCCAAAATGGTAAGTCTCTACATTTCTTGATCTATATTCTTCAACACTGAGAGTTCATTTATAAGCATTACTATAACTTAGACTATCAGTGCTACGGCAGCAGATTAAAGTTCACCACTTAAATATACACAAGACTAAACACAATGCATGGACATGACAGCCTAGTACTCACTCCAAAAATCTTTAGTGAATAAAAAACCCATATTCTTTCAACTTTGTTCACTTCTTTATTCATACACCCATGACCCAACTATTATATATTGAACCCCGCTATTTATAAGGTATTAAATTAGATGATTTAGCAAAAAGGAGAAAAAAAATGCATCTGCCATGTGATTTCATGGAATTTATAATTAACCAGAGACAGGTAAATGAAAAATGAAGACCATTAAGGACCATGAAAGGGAGACGGGAGCACAAAAGAAGGAATAAATATTTATACTTGGTGAGGATTCAACATACTTCCCAAGAGGTACTTGCATTGTGGATGAGCATGGTTTTGACAGGCAGAAGAAACTGGAGGAGATTATCAGACTAAGAGGAGACTGAGACTTTCCTCCTCCCCTCAATAGGAAGAAATGTGTCGCTAAAAGAATACCACTTCTGACTACACCCTGTAAAGTCAAACTGGACTTGTGTTGCTGAGAAACCCGGCATGAGAATGGCTTCTGATTATCATACAGATTGGTTGTATGTAAATGAACGCTTCTGTAGTGCTGGAGGATACTTGCCACTCTTTTCTTCATGTATTTTAAATATTTCTAAGATTGTTTCTGCTTCTAATGTATATTATATTAAAAATGGGGAAATTCAATCCTCCTTTGAATATAAGACTGAAAGAATAGATGTAGGACACTGTTATTACTTACATGAAAACATATAATAAGTCTGTAAGAATTCCTCAAGCGGGGCGCCTGGATGGCTTAGTGGGTTAAGCCTCTGCCTTTGGCTCAGGTCATGATCTCAGGATCCTGGGATCGAGCCCCACATTGGGCTTTGTGCTCAGCGGGAGCCTGCTTCCCTCTTCTCTCTCTCTGCCTGCCTCTCTGCCTACTTGTGATCTCTGTCTGTCAAATAAATAAAATCTTTAAAAAAAAAAAAAAGAAGAAGAATTCCTCAAGAACACACTCTATGCTTTATTTTATTCTAGGCATTCGGCAGCATATGGTGTAGCTCCTAAAACAAGGTCTTAACAGTGTCAACATACTATAAATGCTCAATAAACGCTTATTAAATTAAGCATTCCCTGATGAGTACGCAGACTGAGGAGAAAAACACTTATTTCTTCCATGCATGCATTGAGCTACCTATCCTGATGAGGTCCGTTTTCTCAAAGGTTTGTGTTCTTGTATCACAAAAGCCAATGGAAACTCTAGCAAAGCCCAAGGGAAACAAAGGCAATCCTCTCTGCTACCTCAGGACTGACCCAGGAAGATACCAGAACCACTGTTCCCAGTACCTGTGGACTGAACGTCCTGAGCTGGAAAATATGTGTATTCTGTTGCACGGTCGCTCTCCTCCCAGCACCTGCCAACAGAGGTACTTATGGGATGATAATGATCCACTCTAAATGCCATCAAATACCCATGTGAAACGGACTTCAAGCCCAATCTGTCTATTTGCGGTGATACAGCTCTCCTTGAAGCTCATTATTAAAAGTTAAAGTTAAACAATCAAGTTGTTAGAAAGGAATCTTAGAGTTTAGCTTGATTTTCAGCATTAAAACAGATGCCCAAGCAGGTTGAGCCAACATCACAACCTTGGGAAACGAACTTCCAACCTTCCAGCCATGCCCACCTTCCAACTGTGCATGAGGCCAGTCAATTTTGGCCAAACCAGGTATTTTCTAGGGGTAGTCAAGAGAAGTGAGAGTTACAGATAAATATATTTCAATATATATATTTTTAAAATCTTGTGTATTTTCTATTTTATGCATTACATTGTGACTGTGAAAAAGGAATCCAATGACAAGACTGCCAAGATAATCCATAGAATAAAAAGGTTAAGAATCTCTAAAGGTTGAGGCGCCTGGGTGGCTCAGTGGGTTAAGCCTCTGCCTTCGGCTCAGGTCATGATCTCAGGGTCTTGGAATCGAGCCCCACATGGGGCTCTCTGCCCAGCAGGGAGCCTGCTCCCCCCTCTCTCTCTGCCTGCCTCTCTGCCTACTTGGGATCCCTGTCTGTCAAATAAATAAATAAAATCTTTAAAAAAAAACAAAAAAGAATCTCTTAAGGTTATCCAGAAATCAGTTCATGTGAGGGCATGTCAAATGCATCACACCAAAATGAGGAGTGGAATTACCACACATAGGAAAATTAGATGAGATATTGAAAATCTAAAGACACAGAGATCTAAAATTTTACTATGAAAAAAAAAAAAAAAAACCCTTCAGAGCAATTGAAAGGGGTACGTGACGTCAGGAAGGGAGCAGATTAGGACTACACAAGGTAAAGCAATCCCTGGGCATGGAGTGGAATCATTCCAGGGCTAGTCTCAGGGAAGTGAGTGTTCTCCTTATCTTGCAGGTAGGGTCCTAAAGGTGCAGTGTCCCATTAAAAAGTCACTAGAAAAACACAGACAAGAACTAGTAAGAATAATGACTTAATTCATTCACTTTTTAAATAAAAATATTTTAAGCACCCTCCATGTATTAGATACCATGTGCTCAGGAATGGATATCCAATGGTATAAAACATTACAAATTTTCTCTGACTTTGTGGAACTTGGAATCCAGTTGGAGAAGCAGACATTAAATAAAACAACACATAAAAACTTCAGAATTATCATAAGTACTACAGAGGAAAAAAATACGGCAGCACAGAGGGCCTCGATGAAACTGAAGCTGTGACCTAGAAGATGAGCAAAACGTGGCCAGGTAGAGTGGAAGAGAGAGCATTCCAGGGAAGGGGAAGAACACGTGGAAGAGAAAGGCTCATGCTGCTTACTATTTTAAATTATTGTGCTTTCAACCTACTGGAAAATATGGGTAGATCCTGCATCCTGAGAAGAGGGAAAGAGAGTAAGAAATTGTCAGACAGCTAAGGAAGGGATCAGAGAAAGAAACAGGGATGAAGAAGCAAAAGTTCACTTCCCAATCTTCTATTGGAGACTGGGCAAACTCTTCTTCCAATTTCTCGTCAAAGCAGAACTAAGTGTTCTCTTTCATACCCTTCGTATTGAAGGGAATATAAGAAGTTGGTGAAAAACATAAGAGGAACGTCAGTTCATTTCACTATTTACTGAGAATCCAAAATGGACAACTCCGTAAGTGCTACGGAAAAGACAAAAGGATGTAAGCAGAACACTTGCTTTGTAGAAAAATTGCATGGGAGGGAGGGAGAAACAAATAATTCAACGCTCAGCAGGGTTTGAAGCTCAGCGACTAGCCCTCTGACTGGGGGCTTCGCGCAAGTCACATCTCTTCTGTGGGCTTTCTTTTCCACATCTGTCAAAGAACATGTGGGACAACTGACCCTCTGATGTTCCTTCCAGTTCAGTCTGTGCTCCGGTTCCCAGAGTCTGTAATTGGAGAATGCTCAAATTCCTCTAGTGTGGGTGTGACTGAAGGCAGTTAATATATTTCAGAGATCAAAGAGTAGATAGCTAGGGGCGCCTGGGTGGCTCAGTGGGTTAAAGCCTCTGCCTTCGGCTCAGGTCATGATCCCAGGGTTCTGGGATCAAGCCCCGCATCGGGCTCTCTGCTCAGCGGAGAGCCTACTTCCCCCTCTCTCTGTCTCTGTCTGCCTGCCTGCCTCTCTGCCTACTTGTGATCTCTGTCTGTCAAATAAATAAATAAAATCTTTAAAAAAAAAAAAAAAGATTAGATAGCTAGAGAGATAAATAATTTTCTTGTAAGCCTGGAGTTTAAGGCTCCTGAATTTGAACTGAGCTGCCTAACGATTGAAGAGAATCATGTATCATAATGTATGCCAGCTAACCACTAGACTCCTAGGCTGCTGTTGGGGGTAGAAGGAGGGATGTCTTCTAGGGTCAGGCACAGTACTAGGTGCTAAGTAGTAGTACTAAAAATGTTCTTCAAGAAAATAAAGACTATAAAGATAGCTTATAATCAGAAGTCCCCAAATAGGAATGTAAATGAAGCATTGGGAAGACACAAGGAAGGGAATGAACATGTAGGGGTGACAGAAGTACATGTGGAAACTTTTGTCACAAGTTTGGTTTTTGAGCCTGATCTCAAGGTGTGAAGAAGAGTCAACTACCAGGGTGAAGAACATTCCAGGCAGACAGATCATGATACAGAAAGGAAAGCAGAGGGAAAAGGACACAATGCCCTTCCTTCCTCAGCATTTACTTCAGGCATGTTGCAGATAAACAGGATTTTAAACATGGGAAGCCACTCAAATTGAACGATTCTCATTCTTTCCTCAAAATCCTAAAGGGAACATTTTAAACTCTCTTTTTTGTAATTGCCAGGAAAATTATGTGTACCCTTATTTAGAGGAAATAGCTCTTACTTCTTTTAATCAAACAATATATCACTCTCCCACTAGAGCTGGAACCAAATTCTTCTGCATTTCAGATGTTAATTGGAATTTACTTATTCTTTTGTAAAGTGCATGAATATGGTCTGTCAGCAACTAAACAAATTTAAGCAGAGAAAAGAAGGAAAAGGGACAAAAATGGGCTTTGTGAAAAGCAATGAAATGCATCGAAATTGGGGATTCTGTCAGCCAAGTTGACAAAAACATCGACTTGAAGGATGTCCTTGCCAGGCTAGGACACATTTCTTTTCCAGCTACTGTCAACCTGGGCTCAGTTCCACTCAGAAAGGCCTGCCTGGCTGGCAGCTGCTGAAAGACAGCAACTCCTCCTAGCAACAGATAAAACCAATCGAGAGCCAGCAGCAGTGATCCTTGCTAAGTGCAGTGACATCTCATTTATCTGGCAACTCCAGTGAAGATTGTATAATGCAGGAGATAATTACTAAGAGACGGAAATGTACATTCCCAAGCACCAGAAACGATTACATTTTAGCCAACTGGATTGGAAGTTTGCCTAAAATTAGACATGTCTATGTGCATTTAAATTATGAACAGATATCAGAGTGCAGTGGATTCTACTTAGGTTTTGGAATAAACAGACCTGAAGTGGAATGTCAGTTTTTTCACTTATTACTCATGTGTTCTTAGGCATGGTAGTTTCCCTGAGCCTTAATGTTTTCATCTCTTAAAATGGGATAAAAAACCTGACTTAATATACCTCATGGGAGTGCTGTATGACTTGTAAATAATGGTGGATGTCAAAGCCCTTTGAAACTACCAAGCACCATGTAAGTAAATATTAACTGACATTTTCTTATTCTTAGGGAATTAGTGTTTAATAAAGTTAAGAGCTTCATCTCCCATGTGAGCAATCTTGGGTAAATCATTTCATCTTTATTTCCTCACCTGTCCAAGGAAAATAATGCTAGGACATAATTTAGGCAATTGCTATGAAAACTGAGTGAAAAAAAACTATAAATTCCAAACATGTAGTCAGCATTCAAAAATATTAACTAAAATAATTATTATCGTAATTTTCATTCATCATTTAATATCATGAGAAATTGAGAGGTTGTTAAATTGGATAAAGTTATTATTCCTACTAAATGGCCCCAAAGCATGGGCCTTAGAACCAGAACACACATATGGAAGGGATCCTGCACAATAACTGCTTAGCCCTCCATGGCTTTTGGACACATGTGCATGCGACAGGTTTCTTCTCAAGCTGCCTACATTCCCTATTGGGCATTAAGCACTGACTTTGCCTTCACTCGTCTCCTCCTCCTGTAACCTCTCCATCATTCCCTGAAATTACTACCCTCCTTCTCTTTCCATTCATAAACACAAATATGGCATAGTCCTTGTATGTTTGATAAAGCAGTTCTGCTCAGCACAGAGTTCCTCATAGTTCTTTCTAAACAAAGTATCCTCTTTTTTTTTTTTTTTTTTTTTTTTAAATCTTACTACCAATTTGCTCTCCTGCATAGGAGAGAGGGGACAGAAGACTTTTATGTAACTGGCATAGTCAGTTTCTCATTTCACACTCAACTCCCTTTGTACATGATAATTTTTAATATTGAAGGTATGATATATATATATATATATATATATATATATATATATATATAATCACATATACCATACTTTAGTGATACGATAATAAAACCTTATATACAGTTTAGGACAAGTTGAGTTACAATGGCCAAAATTTTTCTGGATGCAAATTAGTAGGACTTAGTGATTCGAACTGCATTTCCAGGACAAGAACATCCTCTCCATTCCATAACCCCAGTCTTTCACTTTGAATAACTGAGGCATTGCTTATTCCATACCTGGGACTTTGGAAGAACCCACTTTGAATGTCATCATTTTTGTACTGCCCACTTTCCCTGCTAGACTATAAGCTCCTGTGAAAGCACAAGTCTTGTATCCTTTGTAATACATGTATCCAAAGCATCTAGCTCACTTTGTATATAGAATATCTTCAATGAAAAAGTACGAAATAAATATATCCAAAAGATAAAGGAAGAAGGAATGGTTGGACACATAAAAGAGAGAGAAAAGAATACAGGGAGGGAAGGATGGAGGGAGGAGGAAGGAGGAAAGAAGGACTGCAATGGAAGAAAACAAAGAAGAGTACAGATGGATGGTCACAGATCTCAAAGATGTCCAGTGACTTGAAATAAAATACTTGGATCACTTTTCACACAGGGTGCAACACACTGTTTCCTATTGCCACTCTGGCACCCCGTCTCTTGGTGCTTAGGATGGGCACAATTACAGAGCACCAAAGAAAAAATGTAAAGTTAACAGACTTCTCATAGGAACTTAAAAAGCTAAATACAAAAAATAAATTTTTAAGCAGATATAGGATTATTTTATTCGTTTGTTTCTTTTTCCTTTCTTTCCCGGAAATACAGGTGGAGTTGCCCTTTCTCTGTCTCCTTCCCATATCACCTTCTAGCAGACCGTTCTCAGCTTTTAGCTCTTCACAGCAAGGTAGTTACCTTTCCAGACATATAGCATAACAATATTCTGCTCTCAAAAAATAAACAAATACATAAAATTCTTAAATAGAAATCCTAAATGACTACAAGCAAAGGAATATTCATTTTTCAAATAATGGAAAGAAAGGAGGATTAGGTATGGTACGAAAATCTTAGCTCGGGCACTGGTATTAGTGACCCCCGATTACCTTTGAGCAATTTACTATATTTCTAATTAGTGATAATTACACAGGTCTGATCAACCTCTCATGTTTTTATGTATATCCAGTGACACTACAAATATGAAAATGCCTTGAACATAAAAAAATGCACAATTGAAAATATTTTTTGGATGACTTTTTTTAATATAACTTCTATCAGATGTTAGGAGAAAAATAAGTTGGGAACGCCTGCACAAATTCATCCATTATAAAAGCCTTAATCTATGGACTGCTACCACCTCATCAGATATGTATAAAAAATGTGCTTTAATCTCTGACTGAGAGGAGTTGGAGGTTCTCGCTGACCAGTGATGGAGAAAGGGCATCATCTTTTTCTGAGAAGCATCACACTGACCATCAAAAATTTTGCTAAGGAAGCAAAGGAGGAGACATTTTAGAAAAAAGCCTTGTGTAGATAGATATAAGGAAGAAGAACTAGATATAGGTTGGGCTATCAGAAGGCTTTGTGATAAGTGGAGTAAATGAGAATACAAAGTAGGGATTTGTTTGGAACATAATGTCAGAGGAAGTAAAGCAACCTCAATTGAAAAGAGGTTCGGGGCCCATGTAGGGGAAAAGAATTAGCCTAAGTAGCCAAGGCCAGTGAAGGAAAACCTTTTCTAATAGCATGAATTTTCTTTGGGACTTACAAAAATGACTACCAAATAGAAGGAAAAGTTCTCTATATTACAAATAATGAGAACTCTGCTGAGAACACCATCTTACAACTAATAGTGCATTTAGTTCAGGCTGCCCACTGAAACCTAACAAAGACCAGAGCTGTTATTGTGTATAGTATAAATTCAATGCAAAAACATATTTCTGTAGGTTTATTTTATATCAGAAAATCAGATGAGCTAGTGTTGTGGTAGACCACCAGAATAATCATAAAAACTTTGTGGGAATTGGGGCCCCTGGGTGGTTCAGTGGGTTAAAGCCTCTGCCTTCGGCTCAGGTCATGATCTCAGGGTCCTGGGATCAAGCACTGCCTCGGGCTCTCTGCTCAGTGGGAAGCCTGCTTCCCCCCTCTCTCTAACTGCTGCTCTGCCTACTTGTGATCTCTGTCAAATAAATAAATAAAATCTTTTAAAAAAACACTTTGTGGGAATTAACCAATATTGTAAACAAAAGTAGTATCAGAGAATTTCTTAAACATATATCTCTTAAGTGGCAAGTGCATGAATTCTAATTCCCCATCCCCATATTGCTGATAGTGCATACTGACTATACACAGTTTCTTGGTGGCCCCAGAGAGTCAACTGGAATTCAGCAAGGGCTATAGCAAAGCAGAAACTAATATTACATTACTTGCACAGATTATAATTTCACATTTTAGGAGACATATGTATAAATGAAAGAGCGAGCTCTGCATGATGAAGGAATGAAAACAATCCATGTCTAGAGTTCTATTTTCTAATCTGAAGGGGAAAAAAAAGAAAGAGAGAGAGATTGAACCATGCGACTTCTAGGTTTCTTTCAATTTACAGATTTTAATGATTCTATTGTTTATTTGTTATTATAAATAAGTCATATTCATTATCTTGTAAAAGAACTGAAACCAGTGAATGTTCTCATGGAAACCATGATGGCTTCCTATAGTATTTATTTTTAAAATTTTTTTGGCCTCCTATAATATTCAAATGTATTCAACAAATGGTTGAAAATGTGTCATGTGAGAGATAAATCATAATTTTTAAAAAACATTTTAAGGCCCTTACTATGTAGCAGATATCATTGTGTGTGACAGAAGGTAAGTGTTTACAGGTGTGGGTATGGATAAGGACTGAGATGGAGATGGCATACACACAGAGACAGAAACACTCAGTTGATCTTCATGCAGTGACCCATGCTGGAACATAAACCATGTTTCAAGCACAGCTAAGCAATGAATATATATTCCCTGTGACTCCAGGTGGCAGAACCAGGACCAAAAAAGGCACAATAAAGTAAAGATGATCCTAACAATCATCTCCAGTGGACAATTCAGGTAATTACATCCTCAATCTTAGAGATGTTTCAGCAAAGATGGGATTCTAATTTTTTTTTTAAGATTTTATTTATTTATTTGACAGACAGAGATCACAAGCAGGCAGAGAGGCAGGCAGAGAGAGAGAGAGAGGAGGAAGCAGGCTTCCCGCTAAGCAGAGAGCCCAATGCAGGGCTCCATTCCAGGACTCTGGGATCATGATCTGAGCCAAAGGCAGAGGCTTTAACCTGCTGAGCCACCCAGTCAACCCTGGATTCTAATCTTGGTAAATATTAGGGGGAAAAAAGCTACTGATTTAGTCTAATTGTCTTCTCTGATCACTTTTATTAACTAGGAGTCCACAAACATAAAGCCAGAGTAGGCATGGTGCTGGATAACAGAGAGAGAACTGGTAGAGTTGGAGGATCTCTCAATTCATGGAGAATTAAAGCAACAACAAACAGCTGGTTGTCCGGGGCAGCATCTGGGCTGGGCTTTAAGAGTTCTTGAGAAGTGGACTCGCAGAGATAGGTACACACTTGGATTCCAGTGAAGTAGTCAAATAAATAACAGTGTTCAAAAAGTTATATTTACTGCCACACAAGATGAATCATGCCTCTTTGAAGAATTTTTTTTTTTAACTTATTTTTCCATTTTGGACTACTGGATCAGTCTCTGAAAAGAGTTTGGAACGTGGCCAGTTACTTCCCTCGGCATTTTTCATCTGAGACTGAAGGACTGTACAACTCCATTTTCCACTCTCAGTCAATACATCTTAGATAGTGGGGACTTGGCCCATATCTCTTCATTTTGTAAAAATAAATAAATAGAAAAAATAAGACACCAAAAGCACAGCCTCTTTATAAATATAGATTTGAGAATGAGGACCAAGAAATACAGTTAAGAAATCTTAAGAAAGAGATACTTATTATAATAATCTACTACTCTAAACTCCATACCCATATTTCAGATTATAATAAGAACACTAAATTACTACTGGGATGATGAATTAGCAGATACCATTAAAAACTTTCAAGAGGAAGAACTATACCCCACCGACATCCACGTTAAAAACCAGGCACTCAAACGGCGTACGGGGAAACTCAGAAAACATTTCGAAGCCGATCTGTGACTGCCTCAACAACATTACCTCACGTATCACCTGAGCACTCAAAACTAGTATGATGGTAAACTGATCTGTAGGGTAAGGGACACTGACAGATCTAATGGCAAAACGGACACCTGAAAACTTCAAAGAAAAGTTCAAATCAAATAAGGCCTTTAAAATATTAAACCTACAGCAGCCCATTTTACTTGATAAAGCATTAGGGGGAAACTGCATGTAAATTACTTTGGGAAATTAAATTATGTGAATTTTAAATATCTGAGCACAATACAATGGAAAATGCCTTATAATAGGCATGGAAAAACTAGTTCAAGGTCTGGTACCAGCTTGTGCCCTTAGTTAAATCCCTTTAACCCCAACACCTCCACTTTCTAATCCATAAAATAAGTGTAATTTTCCTTTCCTTTGCCTACTTCACAGGGTAAGAATCAAATAAAATAATGGATGCAAACACATTTTGTAAGTCATAAAATATAAGGTAAATATTATATTTAAGTTATAGAAATACTGCTTGCTTTTTGTACATTGAAGAGCCTCCTTCCATTTATCATGTCGCAAAAAACTCTGGCTATCACATCATATTAAAGCAAAAGCACAAGCCATAAATATATAAAATAGATTATAAAAAATATACAAAGGGCAAAAGAAGAGAATATAAGGAAGAGCACAATATAGATGCTGATGGAAAGAAAGCTTCTGTGATTTAGACGACAAGGGGAGAAACAAACCACTTATTAAGATTAAATCCCAAATATTCAGTCTGATATGGTTGCAAGAGTGGCTTCGGTCAGACCACAAAGCTTCTTCATGTGTTTGAAGAACACTGGAAGCTAAAGCAACTGTGATAACAGACAAATCCATCACCTCTGAGGAGGTGTTGTCGGGTGGGTGGTGGGTAGGAGAGTTTGCAGGAAACTGGTAAATGGAAATTCAAGGATAAATCAGACACAGGCTTTGTCTTCAAGAAGCTGGTAGTGTGGTTCTGGAGAAAAAAAGTACAAACTAAACCGAAGGCAGAATAAAGAGCTATAAAAAGTACAAACAAATTGCCAAGGAAAGATAAAGAAAGGTAGAACTGATTTCTTCAGTTTCAATATGGTGGAAGTATACTGGGTCTTAAAGAAGGCATGGGAGATTAATAAGCAAAAATAGCAGAAAAAGACATTAGGACTGAGTGCATTAAAAGGTGAGATCTATGAAATGAGTCAAGAAGGAAAGAAAAAAAAAAAAAAGAAAGGAAAGGAAAACATGTTATAGAGAGAAATAAAAATGTAGGCGAAACCAGAGAATTATGTTAGGAGTCAAATCATTAATGGGTTTTGAAGGCAGGGCAAAGAATTCTGGATTTGATAGTGTAGGTTATTAGAATTCACTGAAGGCTTTGAAGGCAGCAAGTGGCTAGTTTACCTTTAAGATGATGAAATAGGGGCGCCTGGGTAGCTCAGTGGGTTAAGCCTCTGCCTTCGGCTCAGGTCATGATCCCAGAGTCCTGGGATCGAGCCCCACATGAGGCTCTCTGCTCCGCAGGGAGTCTGCTTCCTCTTCTCTCTCTGCCTACCTCTCTGCCTACTTGTGATCTCTGTCTGTCAAATAAATAAATAAAATCTTAAAAAAAAAAAGATGATGAAATAAAAAATAGTGGGGCAACAAAAGACCCCTTCCAGAGTTTGCAGGGGTGATCTAGAAGAAATGAGAGGGCAGAGAACAGATGCCATGAAGGTTATTAATAGGAAGGATGAAACTAAGTAAAAGTATCATTATATTTCCACCAAAATCAAACTAGAGAATAATCCATTTTTCGGATGAAAAATATACATACTGCTCTGAAATATCTTGTATCTTGCCAGTGTCTTGACATTTATAAGGGGGTAAGAAGAAAATGCTGCATTTATTGGGTGATCTGAGAGTATTACCTATTATCATTCTAAATTCCTCTAAGGTAGATATAGTGCACTAGGTTTTAAAAAAATAATAAAGAAGAACTCATTAAGTAAATCAGCTGAAGTCAACCAGCGGCAAGAAAGAAATTACAGAAATTGGAAAGTGTGACTGATGCCACGGTTCACACTATACCAGAATGCTCTACCACAGCATGAGAAGTCTTTAGGGGTGGTTCAAGCAGAGACTGGATGGCTATACAGGGAATCAATTACCAAATGTTATTTTAGTCTAAATTATATTGAAAGTTTTCAACTCTCTTAAAACTCTAATGCATCTTGGTATTTGTTTTAGAGCATTTCTATTTTTTCTTTTTCTCTCTCTCTCTTTTTTTTTTTTTAAGATGGCCTGAATTAAACTATACAAGGCTAACTAGATACAGCATATTTAAAATGGTAAATCTTTTGAGAATGAAACCTTATCCAATTCACTGAGTGAAAGTAATATTGATTGACCCAGCCACTGGCCTTGAAAACAGACATAATGAATGCTGTAATGAACAGAAAAGAGTGATCATAACATAATTGCAACAATTCCATGAGATAATAGCTGGATTAACAGCCATGCTCCAGAACACAGCCTTCTATTACAATTTGAGATGTGCTTATTATAACTAAAAATGAAGAAGGTACAAAAGGCTACCCCGAGAACAGAAGATATAAGCTGCCCCTCAATTTTGTGCTATTTTAGCTCCTTAAAAATGATTTTTGAGTGATTCTATCATAATATGCATAAAATAAAAATAAATATATAATTCTAAAAATTGTATCTTTATGTATAATTCATTAAATATTCTAACAAGCTTCAAACTTCACTTAAAGCTTGTTCAAAATTTTTGTATTTAAAACAGAACCATAATTTGAAATTTCCAAATGTGTACTAAGAAGTAATACCGTCTGCTGCAAGGAATTAAAATGTGCATTGCTAAGTAGATAAAATATTTCTATACCTTTTTCCATTAAGTAGCCTCAAGACACAATTTTAAGGTACAGGATATTTAAGAATACCTCACAAAACATATCTAAATTGAGCCAAAGAGAGGAAGAAAAAATATATTCTGTGACTTAAACAAAAAGGTACCACCTAATTAACAGACATGCATAAGTTTGAAAGCCCTGGCAATAATAATTTAAATGTCCAAGTTCAATAAGTAAAATAAAGTACCATGGTCCCAACAATTATTAATTTTATTATAAAAACTCCTCTCATCACTAGTATTTTGTTAATCAGTGGGGTTTACAGTTGTAGGACACTGCTTCACAATGGAAACTCAGATTCTACTGTCTTCCCTCCTTTATTCATGTTACACTCCAACACCAGAGTGTTAGAATTGTGTCACACCTCTCCCATAGTGAGGAAATTCACACCTTTGTGTTACGTTAAACAAATAAAAAATACAATTCAATTAATGTGTATTAAATTCATTAGGGGGAAAATACTCTTATTTACTTTTTTTTTTGACTTTTAATTTTTTATTTTTTATAAACATATATTTTTATCCCCAGGGGTACAGGTCTGTGAATCACCAGGTTTACACACTTCACAGCACTCACCAAAGCACATACCCTCCCCAATGTCCATAATCCCACCCCCTTCTCCCATGATTCAATTGCTATTTTAACTAGAATTAGCTTTCTTAATAATAGCACTATTGAGATAAAATTCACATACCATTTGCCCAAAGTGTATGATTCAATGAATTTTAGTATAGTCATGGAGTTGAACAATCACCACCACAATCAACTCTACCCACTACTTATTTAGATACCAGTTCTTCATTTGGATTGTTTCTACCTTTGGGCAATTATGAATAATGTCGCTATGAATATTAGCAAACAAAAGGTTGGGGGTATAGCTCAGGGGTAGAGCATTTGACTGCAGCAAACAAAAGGTTTTGTGCAGACCTGTGTTTTCATATTCCTTGGATATACAGCTAGTCGTGGAACTGTTGGATTATATGGTAACTCTATGTTTAAGCTTTTCAGGACCTGCCAGACTATTTCCCAAGTGACTGCATAATATTATATATAATATATAATATTTACTAGCAATAAATAAGGGTTCCAACTTTTCCATATCATTATCTACACTTACTATTATCTGTATTTTTTATAATTTTTATTTTTTAAAGATTTATTTATTTATTTGAGAGAGTGTTGGGGGTAGGGACAGTGGGAGAATCTTTTTTTTTTTTAAGATTTTATTTATGTATTTGAGAGAGTGTGAGAACACTAGCAGAGGGAGCTACAGAGGGAGAGGGAGAACTAGGCTCCCTGCTCAGGGGCTGGATCCCAGGACTCTGGGATCCTGACCCGAGCCAAAGGCAGATGTTTAACTGACTGAGCCACCCAGGTGTCCCTAGGGAGAAAGTCTTAAGCAAACTCTCAACTGAGCATGAAGCCTGATATGGGGCTCAATCTCAGGACCCTGAGATCACGACCTGAGCTGAAACTAAGAGTTGGATGCTCAACTGATGGGGCCCCCCAAGAGCTTCACCTGTCTTTTAAAAAATAGGGTGTGAAATGGTATTTGTCGTTTTAATTGAAATTTTTAAACTGATTCAAAAAGAGGAAGAAAGGGCGCCTGGGTGGCTCAGTGGGTTAAGCCGCTGCCTTCGGCTCAGGTCATGATCTCAGGGTCCTGGGATCGAGTCCCGCATCGGGCTCTCTGCTCAGCGGAGAGCCTGCTTCCCTCTTTCTCTCTCTCTGGCTGCCTCTCCGTCTACTTGTGATTTCTCTCTGTCAAATTAATAAATAAAATCTTAAAAAAAAAAAAAGAGGAAGAAAAAAATAGAATCTATGATCTAAACATATATATATCCTTAATAGCTAACAGTGTTGAGCATCTTATCATAAGGCTATTGACTTGTATATTTTCTTTGGAAATATGTCTATTCAGACCCTTTGCATACTTCTAATTAGGCTGTCTTTATTTTTTAATTGTAAGAGTCCTTTCTACATTCAGGATTCATATTCCTTATCAGATATTTGGTACGCAGACTTTTGTCCCCTTCTTTGGGCTGTCTTTTCACCTCCTTGACCATGTCCTTAGAGCACAAATGTTTTTAATTATGATGAAAGCAAACTTACCTATTTTTCTCTTGTTTCTTGTGTTTTGGTGTCATATCTATGAAACTACTGTTTATTCTAGGTTCATGAAGATTTAGTTCAATGCTTTTCTCTAAGCAGCTATGGCTTTAGCTCTTACACTTCAGCCAATGATCTATTTTGACTGACTTATTTATATGCGGCATGGAGCTTTTAGAATTTACATATATTTGGCAACCCGCTATTAATTATACTTTAAGTTCTTAAGATAATGTCAATTAAAAAAATATATATTTTTTACTTATTTGAAATAACTAAGAAAATTCCTAAAAATCCCTTGGGAGTATTAATAATGAAGAAAGCATTCACTAAATAGCATACACATTTTAAAAAATACAACATATTCCTGCATTTTATGTAAAAGTTAAAATACAAGGATGATTTACCAATAACAGAAACTCATAATGAGAGTTAATGTAAAATTTAAAATTCAGAAAATATGCTAAGAGGCAACATGTAGTATGTTTCTATAAACTCTCTTCCTTCTGTTATGACCTTTAACAGTTTCATTCTTTTATTTTGTGTGAAAGCACAGTGTTTGTCTTTTTCCTCTGTCATAACTAGAGCACCCAAAATAGTTCTCAGCATATAACAAGTAAAAATATTTTAAATCAAATAGATAAGCAAGTGAAAATGAATACATATAAGATCTAGCACTTCAGATGCAAGAATTATGATAGAAGGGTAAGACAGAAGCAGAGAGGTTGATAAATATTTTGTCTCTATGAATGTTTTGCATTTATTTCTCCCTCTGCTAGCGTCATTCTTCCCCTGGTTTAGGGATTATTCTTTCTTCCCCTCCTTTAGATTTTAGCTTGAATATCCTCTCCTTAAAGACATTTTAATGGAAATCCTGTCTAAACTAGTTTCCTCTATTATTGTCTATTACAGAAATATATTCTTCATAGGACTAATCCTGAATGGAATATTTTCATAGTTGTTTGTTTACATGCTGTCTTGCTGTCTTCCACTATAGTAGAAGTGCTTCACATTCTATCTGTAGAGCCTAGGACAACATGTGTCACATTACCAACTTTAAATAAATAGGTAATAAGCTACTGGATTAATAGGAGCATGAAAAAAACTGCTGATCCCTGCATCTTCAGAAACTGCTAGATTGAAACCATAGGCGGGGCACCCAGGCAGCTGTCAGTTGAGCATCGACTCTTGATTTCAGGTCAGGTCATGACCTCAGGGATGCAAGATAGAGTCCCGCTCTGGGTTTTGAGCTGGGCATGGAGCCTGCTCAAGATTCTCTTCCCTCTGCCCCTCTCTGCTCTCTCTTTCTAAAAGGAAAGAAAGGAAGAAACCATAGGCAAACACACCTCTGTAAAGCAATGCTATATCCTCGGTGGTGGCATTCAGTTACCTGGTGCCTTTTCACAGCTCCATAGAGAACTTTTCCCATCTAATAGAACAATGAAGTTGAGGCAGTCATGCTTATTCCTCATTGCCCTAGTTATAGAAAGAAATTTGAGAGGAAATATCCAGCTATCTGCCATGAAATCTTGGTAAGCAGAAAGCTTTTGTCTCCAAATCCCAGGGGAGTTCTAATCTATTTAGAACAGAATAAATTACAGGAACCCTCCCTTCTGTATTTAGCTTCCTTACAGAGATGCAAAATAGCTTAACCTAATGAAGAGATGACACATGCCTATCTACTCTTTAATCTGTTCGCTTGTTCTTTATCTCTACCTTTTTCTTAAGTCCTATATAAATATAGGACTGAGCAGGTGTAGCATTTACCGAGCACCTACCATTTTCCCCTTCATATTATCAGAACCCTGTTTTGATAATTACTACAGTGTCTACAGCTCAAAATTTAAAAACACTCCAGACATTTCCCTATACTTAATGCATCTAGGGGTGACCATGTGACACAGTTCCATATTCATCACTGGATATTGTTTACTTTCATTACTGGAATTTCTAGGAAAGTATGCTTTCCTGATAAATACACATTCTTTCTCTGTGCCCCTTTCCCACTGCCCAGAGTGTGTGTGTGTTACCTGGAGTTATAGGGCTCATTTTGTACCATGAGGAAAAGGTCAAATACATTTAAAGACATTGGCTGCGGGTGCCTGGGGGTTTAGTCGTCAAGCATCTGCCTTCAGCTCAGGTCATGATCCCCACGGAGCTTCGCATGGGGCTCCCTGATCAGTGGGAGCCTCCTTCTCCCTCTCCCACTCCCCCTGCTTATGTTCCCTCTCTCCCTGTGTCTCTCTCTCTCTCTCAAATAAATAAAGAAAATCTTTTAAAAAATAAATAAAGACCTTGACTGTAATGTGCTTCTTGAACCAGTCCATTAACCAAAACCCATAACTGTCAATCTCCAGGCTTGTGATTATGTAAGAAAACTTAAACCTCTGTTATGGGTATCTTTTACTCAACCTTAAAACCTGGGCGATACAGGCAAGTGAACTTAAGAGTTCTTTCATTAATAGTTTCATCAAATTTTTCAGTGAGATTTTGTGTATACACTGATACCTCAGTGTATCACCAATATATGTGACTCACTGAGTCATATGTAGGATCATGTGTAAGGTGATTGCATAATCACAGACCCAATCCTAATTCAGGATGCTTTTGAGGGTCAAACGGTTACTCTCAATAACTACACTAAAACATCACACATAAACTGGAACTCTCCTGGATGAACCAGGGTATATGGTTACCCTGTGGGAGACTTACGCTCTCAATGGCCTCAAAATAAAGTTCTTTCCTTCTAGTTAGAAGTGGCTAAAATATGTCACTTTTGACATATACATTTCCATGCAGCTAAACCACTTCTCCAATTTAACTACTAGATTTTTAAATTTTGCGGTATAGAAACAACTTTAGGTGTACCATAAATGCAGTAGGCTGTAGGAATGAAATTGTTGCTATGCTTCATCACATCTCTCTCCCATCTAATTCTCAATGGAGAATCGACTGATTTTTCCCTTTACATTTTGCACTCATTTCTTTTGCTTTCCCCTCCCTAAAGTATATAAAAATCATGGCCTATAGACTGATCTTATGTAGTATATTTTCCTCCAAGTGAGTTAAATAAAGAGATATTTAGAAGAGGGAAAGCCCCCCAGATTGAAAAACTGGCTCAAGCTGGGAGCGGGAGAGTGGGGGAAAAATTGATCTCTACCTTTGGATTTTTTTATTACAAACCAAGAAACATTAACTTATGAAATTAATAATTCTCACTTTGGTTTTGGAGAAGGAAAAGCAAGGGAAGGCAGAACTAATAATGACAAGAAATCTCTACTGGGAATCAGGCTGGCCTGGAGAGCCATAGTAAAGCCATAAATCTTAGGAAGGAGGCAACCAGATAATTTCTCAGTAAGAATGATGTGGAGAATATGGAGCTTTTACAGAAAGTCTGACTACTCTGAAAATTGGTTCATCTATCAGTTTATCTGGTTAAAAATAAAAAATGTAACCCAAACTGGTTAACACAAGAAAGTCAATTATTGAGTCACAAAAGTGCAAATGTCACAGGTAGGGCTGCCTTCAGGTATGTCTTCATGTGCAGCTTCAAAAGATGTGAAAAAGACCTGGTTTCTCCATCTTTTCACTGAAGCACCGGGTCCTGTGAATGCCGGAATCAGTCTAATCCAGGATTTCTGTTGTGCTTTTAGGATGGTAGCAGTCCTTCTATCCTTTCAGTTCTAAATCTAGTTTTTTTTTTTTAAAAAAAAAGGCAACTCTCCTTCAACAGGTAAAGTCAAGTCTTGGGCCTAAAGCTAATTGGCTCTAATTACATGAGAAATACTCTACAGCTCATCTTCCATGGCCACAGCAGCTAAAGAAAGTACTTCAGGCAAACCAAGAATCACCATTGAAACTAAGGGTAAAATTAATACTACACGAACATCACAGACTGATGCTAAGGAACTGATTGAGGATACACTGAGCATGTACTACTGCTGCTGCTGCTGGGGCTGGCTAACACTGAGCATTCACTGTGTACCATGCACAGTGCTAGGTTTTTACTTATATCCTTTCATTTCACCCTTGCTATAATCCCATATATCATACATTTTCTTTATTATCCCCATTTTATGTATGAGGAAACTGAGCCTAGAAGCTTAAGAAATTTCTCCAATGATAGAAAAGAAAGTACGTTACAGAACTGATTCAAATTCAGTTTTATTTCTAAAGCTTGTATTCCTGAATACTACTTAAAACTGCCCAATGTGCTAATGTCTAAAGAAATGCAATCTAAAAATTTTGGATATATGACTACATATTGGCCTAATGGCAAGGCAGAAAGGAAAAAATACAAAATTTAGTATCATTTCCAAAGGATTCAACGAAAGGTCTTCATTAGTGTGGCTCTTAGAAGCTTAATCCCACTTTTATTTTTCAATGAAAACTATAAGTTGAAACACATATGATAATTTTTATAATTAAGGCTAGCCCTGGAGCTAAAGTATTAATATTTTCCAGAAGTTATAAACTCTTAGAATAAAATCAACATCAATTAATACTGAAAGCACAGTAAGTTAAAAATGAATGCTTACCATTAGTTAATCCTTACTGAAAGGAAAACGAATGATCTATTATTCTTTCTAAAGAAAGGCAACCTAATTCCAACAACAACCAATCATGTCACATTTGTAAGCAACAACTGCCGGATTCTTGGGCTGGCAAGATTTCATATTTTCTTTTTTCTTTCTTTCTTTTTCTTTTCTTTTTGTTGTTGTTGTCATTGTTGGTGTTGTTGTTGTTGTTGAAAAGGATACCTCAGTTCACTTAATTAGTATATATGAGGGAAAAAAACAAAAACAAAAACAAAAACCAGGCAAAATAAATGATTTTTTTTCTAGGTGTTATGGCCAAAAATTAACCAAAGATGAAAAAGATGAAATTCAAGGAAATCACATGTATATGGAAGAAAAAAATGTAAATTTCCTAAACTGAATATTTAACAAACTAATTGGTAAATAAGCTTTTGTGATTTGGCCTTTGACTTCTCTCTATCCAAGTGCCATTAACCAAAACTCTATGATCCATTTGGCATTAATGGCTAAAGTCTTCCCTCTTTCTCTCTCTTCTCTCTCCTTAAATATTCAGGACTTTTCTGAGAAATTACCTGCCCCAAGAAATAGTTCTACGTATGCCTCAGATTTTAGAACATTCCATGAAGAAGTCAGTTGATGAGGAAACTGAAATTCTAGAGTGGGTAATTATTTTGTACCTCTGTTCTACACATGTTTGGTTAAAAAATCTGCCATTCCTTTTCAACATAAAATAGAAATCTTCCACTGAAAGATGAACTGCAATGATCAAGCTGCTCCCAGAAGATGTCCCTGGCAATCTTAGCTCCCTCTCTTTTATAAGCAGTATCTGGTACAGAAAGGAAAACATGACATCACCTTTCAAAACTACAGCACAATATCGACCTCAATGGAGAGAAGCATGAAAAATGACTCCTCTACCAAAGTTGCCATGTTTCAAAGCCTATTAAAAGTTGAACCAGTTAACTGGACTAGAAAGTGTGTAGAGACATAATCAGCACAATTATTACAAAAACCAGTAACACCAGAGGCCCAATAAATTATTTTCAGAATTAACTGCATGAAATGCATCCATAAGCTGACTCAACAAGATTTTAACAGATACCTTTATATGGTAATTGCAGCCTTTAGTGCTATAGGATATTTTAGTCTATATTAGATCTGATCACTAACTTCAAGGAGCTTGCATCTAGTAGGATAAATAGGGCACAAAACCCAGTGATTCTAACAAAAGGAAGAAAGGGAATATACAGATAAATATCCCAACAAGGTGCAAAATATGGAAGTTATTTTTATAGAAATTTTATTTTGCAGAAATTAGGAAAAGTTTTATTGGATCCTCAGCAATGGGAAATTTTGGACATCTACAAGAGTGAGAAGCAAAAGAAATTAGAGAAGTAAAATAAAAAGGTAACTTCTCCTATTGTCACCTTGTGGGCATAAACTCATTCTCCCCCATAGCTTTCAGTGTTGGTCCTCTGCTTTTCTTCTTCCTCAAAGACCCTTCCCATGTTTCTCAATAGCTCTTAATTTACTTTTTCAATATAAAGTAAGTACCTTATCACAATCTTGACATCATTTGGTCTCACTGAAATACCAGATTTAGGCATGCAATTTTAAATGGTGCAAAAGGACATGAGGCAATTAAGAAATACCTCTCTCATTCTTATAATTATTGCTATTGATACTTTCAATATTTCAATAGCAAATAGGAGAAACAATGTTGCCTTGGAAAATGAATATTGGAACTAGGATTTCCTTTTCTTGACCTACCCCACCTATACTGAGTGAGCTCATTTTAGTCACATAAACTCTGCTTCCCAGGTGTAACTTTTGTCCTTCTGGAGCAATAGCACTGTTATTATAAGGCTCAGATGAGACTGCTTATAGGAAAACTCAGTTAAGAATTGAAAAAGCATTCTACAGTGGGAAGATCTATTATACATACAGCCAAGGACAGTGTGGTATTGCCAAAATCTCATAATTTCTGAAGTTACGACCTAGATAATAATTTGGGTTCTGTTACTCACCAGGATGAACTTAAGTCAACAAGCTCCCTAAGCCACAGCTTTTCATCTATATTTAATGGTCCGTTCCTATCCTTCACCACAGAGTTGCTGTGCAAATTACATATAAATCTAAAAGTCCTTTAGAAACAATAAAAACTAAATAAACTATATTATTTGTACCAGCACAGCCATTAATATTGATGTTATGACTGCCACTGGTAGAGCTACTCTCCTAACAGCTTATAATACTACTTATGTATTAGAACAAAGACTGACTTAAAAGAGTCATTTTATCACTGATTTAGTTTCAAATATAATTGACATGGATTAAGGCAGTGTTAAACAATACGAATTTGTACTCATATGATTTGACCTTAATTCCTCAACTGAAAAAAAAAAACTCAACATAGTTCATAAGCTAAATAATTTTGATTTTAGAGATAATTGATACAAAGCCAAACATTATCAAGTAAGTAAACAATGACTATACTCAGAAAAGCAAATCTTTCTAAAACATTTTAATCATTATCAATCACTGAAATGCCAGGGACATGTGTGCTAAAAACACCAAACTATTAATTTAAAAAGCCCCAGTCCTGGGGTGTCTGGGGGGGCACACAGGGTTGAGTGTCAGACTCTTGGTTTTGGCTCAGGTCATGATATCAGGGTCCTGAGATCGAGCTCTGCATCGGGCTCCATGCTTAGCAGGGAGTCTACTTGGGATTCTCTCTTCCTCTCCCTCTGCTCCTGAAGCCTGCTCTCTCATTCTCTCACACTACAAATAAATAAATAAATCTTTTTTAAAAAATACAAAATACTTTCAACCTCGTTCAAGTCTTAGACATGTCTCAAGCTATTCAAATTGCATTATTTTTAAGTGCAATTTCCTAAATTCAAATATCAAGGCTCTCAAGTTGTCCAAAGCACTAAGTTATGTTTTCACTTCCCAAATGATGATGTTACTCTCATAAATTTCTTTTCTCTCATTATTTCCTTCTTCCATGTTGGAGGAAAAAAGTAGATGGTAGGCAGGAGGGAAGTATCTTTTCTGCTCTAATAAAATATCATAGACTATATGGCTTAAACAACAGACATTTATTTCACATAGTTTTAGAAGCTGGGAAGTCTGAGATCAAGGTGTCATCAGATTTGTTTCTTGGTGAGGCCTCATCTCCTGGCTTGTAGATAGCTGCCATCTCACGTATGCTTACATGACATCAACTTTGGTGCTCAAAGGCAGAAAAAGTTTGGTTTCTTTTCCTCTTTCTCTAAGGATACTAATCCCATTACGAGGACTCCATCCTTATGATATCATCTAAACCCAATTACCCAATTAGGAGGCCTCACCTCCTAATTCCATCACACTGAGGATTAGAGCTTCAACATATGCATTTTGGGAGGACATGTTTTGTTTATAACAGGGTGTGACTGGGGGAATCTAGTCATATATTAATAAATTATGGCATTCACTTCAATTAGACAGTGTGTATACATGTAAAGAACTTAAACCTTGTCCCAAAATATGTGTGACATTTGCCCTTGGCTTATGGAAATTGGTATTTGTTTGCCTGAGGGCCTTAGGTTAGCCAGAGAAAAACAATATGTTTTAGGGTTAGCACTTTGAGTCATGCAACATATCAGTCTACCAGGAACCTGAGGTCAGCCACATGGGCAATCATTCAATCAATCCTACACAATGGAGTCTCAGTAAAAACTCTTAATTAACACCAAGGTTCAGGTGAGTCTCCTGATTGGCAGTATTTCAAGTGTACTGTCACATATTGATAAAACACATTCTGATTCTACAGGAAGAAGACAACAGAAACTTTGCATTTGGTACTTTTGTGTCTCCTATACTCTGCCTGTATATGTCTTTCCTTGGCTTCCCTGTATGCTTTCCCTGTAATAAACACAGGTATAATACTTACAAAGCTTTCAGTGAGTTCTGTAACTCCTTCCAATAAATTATCAAACCAAAGAGAGGTGTTGGGATCCACCCTTGACCCAAACTTAACAGTTGGTGTTAGAAGTGAAGGTGGTATTGGAGACTATACTCTTTAACTTTGTACTAGCCCAAACTTCTTGCAACAGGTAATTATGATATAAGTAAAAACTCTAGGAAGATGAGGATCTGTCTATTTTAACCACTTTAATATGCTCACTATATAGTATAATTTTGAGTATGTGGTAGAGCTTCTATAAATATATATTGACTGAAATTTAGGTTTACTGAGGCTGACTTTGAGGGCAAAGGAGCATTTGTGCTGGGACTGCAAGATCACCAATGTAATCATAGTTAACTGTTCACCAGCTATATATAATTTTCTCCATCTATACTTGTAATAGGCAATTCTTTAAAACTCAACAAGTTCATTGAGGGCTTTCCTTCATCAGAGAATGTACTTAATGTTGTGACTGGAGGAAATAGATGGCCCAGGTGACAAAGATGGATATGATACAATTCCTTCCCACTAGAAAAACAGACACCAAATACTATGATACTAAAGCAGAAATAGTATCTAATTCTCACTGATGGGAAAATGGAAAGAGTTCACATATCAGTAAGATTTGAATTGAACTACAAGGAAAGTTAAGAATTACACAGGTACAGAACAACAAAAAAGTCAAATATAATAGCAACATCAATGTAACTGTAGTAGTATTACTTTCAACCTTTATATATTTTATTACACCTATGACTCTATAATAATTACCTAAAATATCTTATCACTAATTTTTAACCTCCAGTTTGAAAATAATCTGACTTTAGAATTTTATATCAAAAAATTCTTATCTGTCATTGTTTTATGTATACAAGGTTCAGTTCAAACTAATAAAAATATAAAAAGGTACCAATCTTCCATGAAATTTATAGAGAGTAGAAAGAGGAGATTCAGGCTACCCCATCTCTGTATATGCTGAAAAGATGCAAATGCAAATGCATTTAAGCATTTAAGCATTTTGATAATGTAAGCATTGTGATAATTTAGGCATTGTGATAATTTGACAAAATTTAGGTTATTTTACAAGCTTTTTCAAAATCTTGTAAACCTCAAAGAGAATGACATACCAAAAAATATTAAAATTCAAGTTAGTTAAAACTGGTGAAATAGCAAAAATTTTTAAATTAAGGGCACTATCTGAATAAGGTAAAATTTGTAGGAAAATCTGTCTCAACAGATTGTGACACAGCAGTGTTTCCTGAACTACTGAAGAAGGTGTTTCAGGAACAGAAGTTTCTAGCATTTGTGAGCTTCTTTTGTGTGAGAAAGTGATGCCTTCTAGAACTTTTATTTACTCTACTTCACAGAAAAAATTATCATTTAATACCATTAAAATTATTTTGGGCTTCCTTTCAAAATGGCATAATAAATATAAACTTAATCAAGGGGGCAAAAGAATTATACACTGAGAACTACAAACCATTGTTGAAAGAAATTAAGGAAAAACCAGATAAATGTAATGACATCTGTGTTTATGGTCTGAAAGATTTAATATTGCCAAAGTATCCATACTCCCCAAAACAACCTTCAGATTCAAAGTAATCCCTATAAATCTCAATGACTTTTTTTTTTTTTCAGAAATGGGGAAGAAAAATTCCTAAAATCCACATGGAATCTCACAGGATTCTGAATAGTCAAAACAATTTTGATTAAAAAAAAAAAAAAAAAGGGTGGAGAACTCACACCACCTCATTTTAAAACATCTTACAAACCTACAGTAATCAAAAAGTGTAGTACTAGCATAAAGACAGACATATATATGAATGAAACAAAATAGAGAACTCAGAAATATACTCTCACAAATATGGTCCAGTGATCTTTGACAAGAGTGCCAAGAGTGCACAATGGGGAGAGGATCATCTCTTTGACATATGGTGTTGGAAAAACTGGGTATCTGCATGCAAAAAAATAAACACATAAAATTGGACCCTTACCTTACACTAGATACAAAATTAACTCCAAATGGATTAAAAACCTAAATGTAATCACTAAAATTATAAAATTCTTAGAAAAAAGATAGGAGAAAATCTTCATGACATTGAATTTACCTATGATTTGTTGTGTATGAAACCAAATTCACAGGCAATAAATGTAAAAATAGGTAAGTGGGATTACATCAAAGTTTCTGCACAGCGAAGAAAACAATCGACAAAGTGAAAAAGTAACCTACAGAATAGGAAAAGAATATTTGCCAACTATCTATCTGATAAGGAGTTCATATTAATATATAAGGAACACTTACAACAGCCAAAAAACACATTTAAAAATGGGCAAAGAACTTAAACAGGCATTCTCCAAAGGCATACAAATGGCCAACATGTACGTGAAAAGTGTATGCTTATCATCACTAATCCAAGGGAAGTATGAGTCAAAACTACTATGCAATATCACCTTGTATCTGTTAGTAGGGCCACTAACAGAAAGAAAGAAAGGAAGGAAGGAAGGAAGGAAGAAAGGAAGAAAGAAAGAAAAGGAAGGAAGGAAGGAAGGAAGGAAGGAAGGAAGGAAGGAAGGAAGGAAGGAAAAGGAAGGAAGGAAGGGAGGGAGGGGGAGGGGAGAGGGGGAGGGAGAGAGGGAAGAAAGGTGGGAAGGGAGGGGGGAAGGGGGAAGGCAGGAAGGGAAGGAAAGGAAAGGAAGAAAAAGAAAAGAAGGAAAGAAAGAAAGAAAAAGAGAGGGAGAGAGAAAAGGAGGTAGAGAGGGAGGAAATAACAAGTGTTGGTAACGATCTGGAAAACACTGAAATCCTTCTACACCGCTGCTAGGAATACAAAACGATGCCAATGATGGGAAACTATGTGGAGGTGTCTCAAAAAATTAAAAAGGAAATTTTTTCAGATGCTACAACATGGATGAAACTGGAAGACATTACACTAAATGAAATAAGCCAGTCACAAAAAGATAAATGCTACATGATTTCACGTATATGAGGTATCTAAACAGTCAAACTCAGAAACCGAAAGTAGAAGGGTGTTTGCCAGAAGCTGAGGGGAGGGGAGAAAGGAGAATTGTTTATGGGTATAGAACTACAGTTTTGCGCAAGATGAAAAATGTCTAGAAATCTGTTGCACAACAATGTGCATATAGTTAACGCTACTGTAATGTAAAACTTAAAAATGGTTATGATGGTAAATTTTATGTGTTTTTTACTATAACTAAAAAAGAAAAAAGGCATGAGTTTAGACTATGTTGCACCCACTCTGCTCCTAACAGATGAATAAAATATAAAAATGTAAGTTCTAAATGACACAGTCAGGTTCAAAGCAAGCTAAGCATCCCTGTGGAATGGAAATGAAGGACTGAGTAGGCTGGGGCCGCAAGCTCCACATTCTGACATTGGTTGTGCACCCCAGAGCTCCACTCTGGTCAAGTCAATGGGAATAAAATCCCTCTATGCAGGATGGGGACTGAAGCCAGCCTGCATGGTCACACCAGTACCTAGGATAGTCTTCCTGCTCCAACTGTAAAAGGGCAAAAATAAAAATGCTGATACTACTTTGACAAGACCTAGTGAGAGACACCACCTCCCAATGAGAGGAACTAGACCCCCTCCCTAACCCCCGTGTTACCCCAGGATAAGAGCCTTGAAAGGATTCTAACATCTTACACTAAACTAGGGCCACTGGAGACCAGATAGCAAAAACAGCAACAACAACAACAAAAACAAACTAGAAAGTGGGGGCACACCTCTGAGGAAGAAGACCATGAGGTGGGGCAGGGGAGGGGACAAAAGAGTTCCTACAGACCAAAAATCCAAATACATGGAGAACGAATTTTAAATTCTAAGGTAATTTCAACCTAATTGTAAAAACGATTGCCAAAAAAATCAATGATTAAAACATGAATTCATTACCAAAGAAATTAAACTTATAGAGAAGTTTGACGAAGTATTATAAGAATGCTCGGAGAGATAAATGCTTTAATAACCTCCTATAAAAAGAGCCGGATAGTAAAAACAGGAAGAAATCAATCAAGATCAGGTGGATATTACTCAGAAACCATTTGGGATTCAAAAATGAAAACCATAGTGATTGAAATCACAAAATAGCTGGCATTAATTCTAAGGTAGATGAATTTGAGTTTCTATCGTAAGTCATTTGAGAATTATCAGCTTCAAGATAGAGAAATAAAATGTATATGGTTAAGAGTTAAAATTTTCCAGAACTGAAGAAATGTTAATCTTTGGATTAAAAGTACATTCTGAATTTCTAACAAGATAAATTAAGATAGATTCACAACAAGATATATAGTTGGATGTGAAAAACATGAAACATAAAAAGGAATTTTTTTTTTACATATAGTTACCTACAAAGGAAAAATATTCAACTGACAACAAACTTCTCACAGTCAACAACAGATGTCAGAAACCAATGGAATATAATTTTCAAAGTGCTGGGGAAAGTACAGGTCTCCCGGAATTGTAAAATTATCTGAACTATAATTAAAGAGTGAAAGTGAAAAGAAGGCATTTTCATGGACACCAGGACAAAATGAATTCACCACCTACAAACCCTCACACACAAAACAAAGACTTCTTTCAGAAGAAAAATAAATTTCAGAGGGGCCAAACTGGATATGCACACAAAACCAAAAACTATATGCATAGAAGTTATTTTAAAGATTGGTGAATTTAGGGGCACCTGGGTGGCTCAGTCTGCTTTCAGCTGGGGTGGTGATCCCAACATCCTGGGATCTAGCCCCATGTGGGGCTCCCTACTCAGCACGGAGGCTGCCCCTCTCCCTCTCCAGCTCACCTGTGCTTGTGTTCCCTCTCTCGCTATCTCTCCCTGTCATAAAATCTTAAAAAAAGAAAATAAAATAAAGATTGGTGAATTTAACTATTAGCTATAGAAGAATAACAAATCATGCATATTATTTTCTTCTAAAGTGTCATTAATCAAATTGGCAAGAAGTATGGTGGTGTTTACTCGGCAAGGTAGCATCCTAAGGTCAACCACCTTTGGGGAAGGAGGACATGAACACAAAATAAAATATTTAGCAGACTATATACTTACATATGCATGTTAGAAAAATAAGGGTAAATCACTAAAGATGTAGAATTATAACCTACATTTACAGACTAGCAGAAGAATAAAAATAGAATAGAAAAAAAAATGTCAAACCAAGGAATAAAAAAAGAACATGGGAGAAAAAACAAAATACAAACTACAATGGTAAAAACAAATTCAGATGCATCAGCAATCTTATTAAATGCACATGAATTAAACTCCACTATTAAAACACATATTTTTCAGAATGGATCTTAAAATTTTAGCTCTATGCTACCCAGCATTCACTTCATCTTTCCCACTCTTTCCTGTCTCCTGGTGAGGGGGAGAAATCGGATGTCATGAGGGAATTCATTCCTACTTTAAAAATGAATACAAACCAGGTGAATGACACTAGATAAATGATACCATTTGGACTCTAAGTAGCTTCTTTATGACCAGCTGGGTTTGCCCCAAGCCACATGCCAACCCCCATTGGCCTATACTGGCTACGGCCTCCACTGGTATGCCTAAGCATACTGTCTAACATGAAGTAGGAAACTGCTTTTTAAAAGAAAAATTCAAGCCTTAATATACACCAAAAACACCTCAATAAAGCCTATGTAAACAGCTGCTTTTACTCACCACAGGGCCCCTGGCTGCACTGGTGCTCTCCTGCTGAGGCATGCCACACAGTACTGCAGGAGTGATGAAACCTTGATGCTCTCTCCTCTTTCAGGTTTGCGTCCCCTAGTATCAGCCTTCTCTAGACTGATAACAAACTTTTCAGGCTTATGGCCATCATTTAAAATCATTTAAAATTTAACAGAATAGAGATTCCAGAAATGGACCCTCAACTCTATGGTCAACAAATCTTTGACAAATCAGGAAAAAAAAAAATCAAATGGAAAAAAGACAAGTCACTTCAATAAGTACTGGGAAAATTGGACAACTATATACATAAGAATGAAAATGGACCATTCTCTCACACCATACACAAGATAAACTCAAAATGCATGAAAGACCTCAATGTGAGACGGAATCCATCAAAATCCTAGAGGAGAACATAGGCAGTAATCTCTTTGACATCTGCTACAGCAACTTCATTCAAGACATGTCTCCAAAGGCAAGAGAAACAAAAGAAAAATGAACTTTTGGGACTTCATCAAGATAAAAAGCTTTTGTACAGCAAAAGAAACAGTCAACCAAACTAAGAGGCAACCCATGGAATGGGAGAAGATATTTGCAAATGACATTACAGATAAAGGGCTAGTATCCAAGACCTATAAAGAACTTATCAAACTCAACACTGAAAAAAACAAATAATCCAGCCAAGAAATGGGCAAAAGACACAAACAGACACTTCTCCAAGGAAGACATACAAATGGCTAACAGATACATAAAAAAAATGTTCAGCATCACTAGCCATCAGGGAACAATTCAAAACCACAATGAGATACCACCTTACACTAGTTAGAAGGGCAAAAATTAACAAGACAGGAAACAACAACTTGTTGGCAAGGATGTGGAGAAAGGGGAACCCTCTTACACTGTTGGTAGGAATGTTAACTTGTGCAGCCACTATGGAAAACAGTATGGGGGTTCCTCAAGATGTTAAAATAGAGCTTCCCTATGACCCTGCAAATGCACTACTGATACAGATGTAGTGAAATAGATACAGATGTAGTGAAGATACAGATACAGATGTAGTGAAAAGATACAAAGATACAGATGTAGTGAAAGATACAGATGTAGTGAAAAGAAGGGGCACCTGTACCCCAATGTTATAACAATAGCCAAACTGTGGAAGGAGCCAAGGTGCCCTTCAACAGATGAATGGATAAAGAGGATGTGTGTACATATATATATATATACAATGGAATATTACTCAGCCATCAGAAAAGATGAATACCCACTCTCTGCACTGATAGGGATGGAACTAGAGGGGATTATGCTAGGTGAAATAAGTCAAGCAGAGAAAGACAACCATCATATGGTTTCACTCATATGTAGAACATAAGGAATAGCACAGAGGGCCATAGGGGAAGGGAGGGAAAACTGAAGGGGGAGAAATCAGAGAGGGAGATGAACCATGAGAGACTATGGACTCTGGGAAACAAAATGAGGGTTTTGGAGTTGGGAGGGGAATGGGGTAGCTGGGTGATGGGTATACGAGTATTAAGGAGGGTGTTGCAATGAGTACTGGGGGTTACATGCAACTAATTAATCACTGAACCCTACATCAAAAACTAATGATGCACTATGCAGTAGTTAACTAAACAAGCAGCATTTAAAAAAACAAATTAATCAATCAATTAATTAATTAAATTAAACATCAGCTCTTCCTCCAATTAGTTCTATCCAGAAAGAGGGTGATTTTGAAAGTAAGAGTCCTAATGTCTAAGTCAGCCATGCCATACTTACAATCAAAGGAAAATTGTTCCCAGTCACCTCTACCATAAGCAGGGAAAGATTATAATTCTTGGTATAAGGCAAGCTGATTTAGAGAAAGGGAAAACTGAGTATCTGGGGACCCCAAACAGGTAACTCATCTGGTAATTATTGTCATTCTAAGGCATTAACTCCTTCACAAAAAAGCACCCACAGTAAAATTATCTAGTCAAGAATTTCTTAAAACCCCTCCTAAGGGCTCAAGCCTCCTGTGTTTTAAGCCTAGTTCTGAGCAAGAATCATAAAAAAATATGCATCTCTGAACATGCTTCAGAGTAGGAAGTTCACCTATCTCATACTGAATACTCCAGCTCCTCTCAGGAACTTTGCGATTGCACCCAACAAGGGTGCCCCTCTCCAGCCCTCCCCACCCCCCAACACACACACACCCTATACAATTGTTCTCTGCCACAATACTGTTGTCAGACTTTCTGTGCTTTTCTTTTTCCCAAACCTTTGGAAATGAACTCTGGTCCAGAGGGCTGAACTCATTGTTTTTGTATAATTGCTAGTTTTAGCTCTTTACTTGATGACTGATTAAATCCTTAAGTCAGTTATTATCCTAAGATCATCCCCATATTTTAGTCTGTATTATAGTCAAAACTTTTTTTTTTTTTAAGATGGGATTGGGAGGGAGACAAACCATAAGAGACACTTAATCTCACAAAACAAACTGAGGGTTGCGGGGTCGGGGGTGGACAGAGAGGGTGGCTGGGTTATGGCCACTGGGGAGGGTATGTGCTATGGTGAGTGCTGTGAAGTGTGTAAACCTGGCAATTCACAGACCTGTACCCCTGGGGCTAATAATACATTATATATTATATATTAATAAAAAATAAAATAAAATAAAATAAAAACTTTTTTAAAGATTTTTTTAAAATTTATCTATTTATTCGAAAGCAAGTGAGAGAGAGAGTGAGTGAACATGGGGCAGAGGGAGAAGCAGACTCCCTGCTGAGCAGGAAGCCCAGATGTGGGATGTGAGGCTTGATCCCACAACTCTGAGATCATGACCTAAGCCTAAGGCAGACATTTAACCGACTGAGTCACCCAGGTGCCCAAAAACTTTTTTTTTTGAAGCTCAACTAATTGGAATTATTCAAAACAACATTTTTTTTTTGCTTATTTAAATTCTTACTTTAAAATATAGACTCACAAGAAGTGGACATTATGAACTGTGAGAATTGGGTGCCTGGGTGGCTCAGTGGGTTAAGCTGCTGCCTTTGGCTCAGGTCATGATCTCAGGGTCCTCGGATCAAGTCCCGCATTGGGCTCTCTGCTCAGCAGGGAGCCTGCTTCCCTCTCTCTCTCTCTGCCTGCCTCTCCGTCTACTTGTGATCTCTCTCTGTCAAATAAATAAATAAAATCTTTGAAAAAAAAAAAAAAAGAACTGTGAGAATTATGGCACATTAAGAATGAAAGCTCAAAATCAAAATAAGTCAATCAGAGAAAGACAATTATCACATGATCTCTCTGATAGGAAGAATTTGAGAGGCAGGATTGGGGGTTGTGAGGGATAGGGGCAGAAAATGAAACAAGATGGGATTGGGAGGGAGACAAACCATAAGAGACTCTTAATCTCACAAAACAAACTGAGCGCAGCTGCAGTGGAGGGGGTAGGAAGAGGGGGGCTGGGTTATGGACACTAAGGAGGGTATGTGCTATGCTGAGTGCTGTGAAATGTGTAAGCCTGACGATTCACAGACCTGTATCCCTGGGGCAAATAATACATTATATGTTAATTTAAAAAAATTAATAAAAAAAGAATGAAAGCTCATTTTTGTTTTAATCAAAAATGTATTTATCTGTATTATATTGAATAGAACGGTTGAAAACAATGAGCATGTACACATGTAGTATACGAATGCAAATGCATATCTGAATATGAGGAATAAAACAGTAACTTAAAAATCCTAATATGAACGACAGATGTATCACTAAAAAGCAAGCAGAGTATAGCAGAGATTCATTTAGCTAAATATGAAGAGTTTAATTAAAGCTATTTAATATTTAATTTAGAATCTCATAGGCGTAAGTGAACTTCCTGGATAACTATGCTATTTACTGAGATCATAGAAAGTAAGGGTGGAAATCTTCAGCCATGATTTTCAAGGATATCTCTTCGTGAACTACAAATAGGCAAATTCCCTTCTGAGAAAACAGAAATTATATAAATACATGAGATTCAGTGGAGCCACAATCTCCCAATGCATAAATTACTATCTTGAGAGTCAGACAGGCATCAGACAAGAGTTAACTATTTTAAAATATCGGTGCTTAAGATGCAGTCACTGCTGCTACCTAATTTTGTCATTTTAGGGTTGAGGAGAGATATTAAACAACATGGTATCCAACACGCTCTGTTATAGGTCCAGAAGTTAAGTCAAAGTGGGGAGGTAACTTGCCCAAAGAGAAACAGTAACTGAAATGTAAATAAAACTCAAATATCCAGCCCCTAACTCAGAGCTCATTCCATAAATTCACCTTGTCTTTGAAGTGACCAGTTATGACAGGAATCTGTTGTATTAGTGCTGAACAGATTTATTAAATACAAAACAGAAACACAGCCTATTCTGAGAAAGTTTTCTTCCCAACAAGACAGAGAAGACTCCCAGACAAACTGAAGAATTTAACTTCTTACACCATCCTCTTTGCTTAAAGGAGATGTAACAGGAGAAAAGAAAAATACCTTACCCCTTGAATTAGACAGAAAGGTAAAATTCAAAAGATTGACATACCCTCTAGAAGTAGAAGCCAGACGAAAAGAATTTATATAGTATAGCAAGTAACTAACTCTTTCTCAGGAGGGATGATCCTTCACATCGTAAATTGTAAAAATCTTAATAAACTCCAGACATGTTGGGTCAGAAAATCAAGAATGACTTCAACTTCTACTTTTCTTCCCTAAAATAACTGTTACTTCACTAGCTCTCAATGCCAGGTTATGTGTGCACACAAGCACACACGCGCGCGCACACACACACACACACACACACACGCTTTACAAAGTACTTACTGAGCTGTAGAGATAGCCTTCACCATTCATGGCCACATAAAGGCTGGCTTTCACCCCTTGGATAGCCACCACACGCAGGCCCACAGGAATTAGATTGAAGAGGGCTAGAGAGGAAAAAAGAAGACAGAGGAAAAATCAGTGACCTTTTGAATAAATCACCCTGCTTCTTAAGATGACTCTTTTGAGAATTAAAAACAATGCATTAAAATTAGTAGGGAGAGAGAGGGAGACTGAGATGAAAACTGGCTTCTTGTCTCTGCATCACCTTTTATCACCGATGTGACCCCAGGTAAATCACATAAACTCATCTGTAGCAAAGGGGTTACATTCCATTATAAGGTCTCAATGGGCCCTACAGTTTTATTTCTCAAAATTAGCACATACCCAAACAGTATAATAGGATTTTTTCAAACAAGCAAATAATTTGAACCAAAACATTTTCAACAGTAGAAAATGTAACTGCAGACATAAGTAATTAGAAAATATGTTCTTTATAACTTATCCCACGGTGTCTTGCTTTCAGATTTTTCTCCGTAGTCCTAAGCATTGTCTTGAATATAGAAGATATAAAAATCACTGGTTCATTCTTAGCTACATTGGTGGAATGAGAGCTTTTCTTTTTATAGTTCAATTCCTTTATATGTAAAAGTAGATATATTAAAGATGGATCAGTAATTGATAGCTTAAGCTCTAATGAACATATTTTAGACCTCAGAATATGTACACACACATATATACACACATATGTATATAAATGTGCATAAAACCACTAAAACCATTAAAAATTAACCTGTTCAATTTAACTCAACAAGATGAAATGGGAACCTGCTTGTAGTCTTTAAGTATTTGGGTTGTCCATCACTGAAAATATTCAACAGTCTACATGTCTACTTGGAGAAGATACTCAAGAACCAGAAAGAGAAACAAGAAGATAATCTATTTTTCTTCCAATGATGTTATTTTTTATGAATTCTATCTCCCTAGCACTACTCCAGTTGCTACTGTTGCAATTATAAAATGAGCATAAGCATAAAACATTGCCCCTTCCATGAAAGAACTCATATTACATGAGGGAAGAAAGTAGTCCTTTAGGCTCTACAGATGACAACACAGCTACAGACGAAATACCGCACAGCCGCGTGCATAATAGCATATAACTGCATATGGTTTAGTTGGAAGTCCTTATCCCTCTTTTTTGCTGATACAATGTCCATCGGTTCTGGTCATCTTCTTAGCTTTGAGTGCAAAATGTATGAAAATCCAACCAAGTGCTACCTGGAATGCCTGTTTATTCTTGGTTTCTCTCAACTTGGGATGGTACGCTAAACAACACACACACACACATACACACAGAGTATTTGGCTTTCAGTCAAATGTTCATCCGATAGCTGTAAAGAATCAAGCCTGTGACCACAGGTTTACTAGAGCAGATTTTAATTCCTAGATGTGCTCGACACTAGACCAGTCTCTTTGCCTCTTTGAACCTGTTTCCTTATTTGTCATGAAAGTTGAGAGTAGATCTTAGGAGATGCTCAAGAATTATTGGCTCAATGTGAATCTGAACTGGTTTTATTGTTCCTATATTCTTACCACTGTCCTTGTGCTACTGAAATAACTTAAGAAGTACAAGACCTTAAAGTCTAGTTGGGGAGAGAAATCTAAGACATATGGAATAATCTGATACAGTGTATAATTTATTTCTATAATTAAATATAATATATGCATTCTATATATATTCTCTGTGTTACAGAAGTTCAGGAAAATGGAAGATCTGTGTGGCCTGAAATATTCAGGAAATGTCTCCCATGGAAGATGGGACCCAGGCTGACACTCAGAGAAAGGGCAGAATTTGGGTAAGCCACACACAGAAACACATTTTGGTGGGACAGGACTTTAGGTGGTTCTGGAGAATAATGGATGTATACAGAAAGGGACTGGTAATTGCATTTGATTCATACTAGGGAGAAAGGAGAATGAACAATATGCAGATAAAGTAGGGATAAATATCTGAATGTCTGTCACTCTAATCTTAGAGATCTAAACTTTGCCAAATGGAAAACAAGATGCGTGACGCATAAAGATTTAAGCAGCAACAGATTACCAAAAAAAAAAAAAAAAGTGAGATTTGCAGATGACATAGTTTCTAAACTCACCACTCAGAAGCTACCTGGCTGGGAGCCATTCATTTAACCTCTGCTTTAATTTTCCTATCTGTAAAATGAACATAATAATCCTCACTGCATCGTGTTTACAGAAGAACCAAGTGCACTACCATATGCTTGAAAGTGTTTCATAAACAGAAGGGTGTTCTCTGGTTATTAGAACTCTTTGACATTAATCTATTATTCTTTTGCTTCTCAAATAAGGTTACCATAAGGTCTGATCTAACAAGTGATGTTGTCTCACTAATACCTATTACATTTATATTCAGAAGATTGCTTAAGACTTTAAGAAAAAAAATACTGTATTTTTGTGCAACACTTAATTTTCAAAGTGCTGATCAATTCCTCATTGTATTTGACCCTCAACCACCAACACCACATAACATTTAAGACAGAATGATTATCCTAATTTTTAGAAGGACAAACAGATTCAGAGAGGTAATTCAAATGAAACTGCACCTGAATAAAGGTTTCTGGCTCTCTCATGTGGTTATTTGCCTAAAATATTGTGTGTCCTCCTTCTTCCTTTTTAAGTTTAATTTCCCCTGATACCCATTCTTGTCTTTTCACAAAGTCAGAATATTTAGCTACATTTCTCTATGTATCACACAGCTGGCTGTGATTATGGACTCAGTAATGGCCAATGAGATGTTGTTAGAAAAGTCTCTGTACATTTGAAGATTCTTTCCTTAAAGATAGCTTCTAGGTTTCTTTTACCCTCTTCTCAGCCCTCTGTCTTTTTGCTGTTTAGACTGGCATGAGGGGCGGGGTGGGGGGAGAGAGGCTGGATAGTCTGAGACCATGAAAACAAGGGCTACCCCAAGGGAGTAGTGGCAGGTGAGCTGGAAGGAGTTGGGTCTCTAAGGACGTTGTGGGGAAATGGCACCAGGCCAGGCTTCAATTACCTAGGTCTGGTTTTTATGTGAGAAAAATAAGGCCTTGTTATTTTAGTCTGTGTAATGCAGAGCCAACCTTAATCCCCACTGATAGAGACTGCTAAAGAAAGCAGAGCTAATCTGCAAGGTACCAACTAAATGTAAGGTACTTTCACATGGTAAATAAATGCAACTACTAGAAAGTATCAAGTTCAATGACAATTCTTATGAGAAAGAACAATGAAATCCAAAATGGTGCAAATCGTCTTTCCAACCTAAAGATTTCCCAGGACAAATGCTAAGAACACTGGTCCATTTAGCTGAAACAGTCATAACAAGGCAACTCCAAAGCTGTTCATACCTGAGGAGAGTGTGAAAGTTACTAAAGCCAGGCAGGGACAAAGGCAAGAAGCTGTGAAAGCCATACATGAACCAGAAAGTGATAATGGCTTTTAGACGGTATACTTTGGGAGACTTAGCAAGTCCATTAAAAAATAATAATAATAAAATCAGTAAACACTTTGGAATGAAACTTTTTTGTGGTAAAAGTTAAAAACTGCTCTCTCTGCATCTGCCTCCTAAAATCATTCAAAGTGCCAAATGATATACCCTTATCTATTATTTATCCTCATTAGAGCACACGGGTTCTAGCTCACAGAAGTCCTTTGCTGTGCACAAGAATTCCTCCCACGTCTCCAGTCTTCCTCCCCACCCTCAAAGCCTCAGGCCTTACTCATAGTAATAAGTTGGCCACTCCATTATTCAAGCCTCTTACATCTCATCATGCCATTTCCCTGCTTACAACCTCTAGGCACTACACAAGGTCTCCATCCTGACCCTCAGCACCCTTCGCAATCTGGCTTCAAATAGCATTTGGAAGCTGATCGTCTGCTGCTCACTCCAGTCACCATAAGCAGCTTTATAGAATGTCCCCATTTCCCTAACTTCCCCTTGATCTTTAATGAGGCTAAAGTTTCTTTTCTTTTGTTCTCTCTTTTTGAAAAAGCTGTCTTCACTATTCAAGCACACCATGAGTCTTACCCAAACCCTTATGAGATGGCTGTTTCCTTTCCCATCATTGTGTAATTCATCGGTATATCTCTATAATAGCATTTGGGACATGGTATTATAGTCCTTTATTTACACATCTATCTCCATCCGTAAAATGAAAACTTTTGAGGCTATGTCTCTGTACGTTCTACCCCAGTTATATGTACATATCTTACATTTAATAAATGTTATAAATATTACTGATCGTAAGAGTCGTAAAAGGCACATTACCAGAACCTGTGGTTTTCTTATTGGAATAAAAGTACTTTTTTTTTAAGACAAAAACACAAACCATAAGTGACTCTTAATCTCACAAAACAAACTGAGGGTTGCTGGGGGGAGGGGGTTTGGGAGAAGGGGGTGGGATTATGGACATTGGGGAGGGTATGTGCTTTGGTGAGTGCTGTGAAGTGTGTAAACCTGGTGATTCACAGACCTGTACCCCTGGGGATAAAAATATATGTTTATAAAAAATAAAAAATTTAAAAAAAAAAGAAGTTAAAAACTTAAAACATCTCAGCCTGATAGTAGAAGTTATTTATACATATTTCTGTTATATGATACTATTCTTTCTAATATATTTATTTACTGCTTCTAGTAATTTAATCACCCACTTCCTACTTTTAACCCCGTATTTTTGCTTACTACATCCTTTCTCTCTCTGACTGGAATGTTCTTCTCCCCATATCTTCATACTGAAATCACTGTCATGCTTGAAATGACACACCAAATACCAAGGGCTTTCTCTCACTCCTAAGCTGTCCTTGTCCTGAATCTAGACTGGACTATTTTCACAATTTATAATTTTCTTCATTAAAAAAAAATGTTCCTGTACTAACCACAACTAGATTGTAAGCTCTCCAAGCAAATAATCACATCTAAACCACACTTGTATAAAATGGAGAAAAGGAGAGAGTGGGAGAGGAAGAAACAGAAAGGGAAAGCTGAAGAGAATAAACAGAGGAGTATATATTCTATTTACATTCAGGATCACAGTAAACATTTGCTGAAGACTACCATTATATGCCAAAGAGAGTCCAAGCATCAAATCTGATATTTGGGCATTTTTCTCAATCTTGTCCTTTCCAAAAGCAATATCACATTCTAAACCTTTATGTAAATCTAACTCTTATATTTTGAAAAGTAAAATGATGGAGTTGGTATTCTTGGGATCCATACAAAACTCAATCACCAAACCACACAGAAAAAATGGTATGAAGAGGGCAGTGAGGGGAAAGGATACTTTCTTCAGCAAATGGTGTTAGAAAACCTAGATATTGACATCCAAAAGAATGAAATTAGACTCCTATTTTATACTGTACACAAAAATAACCCAAAATAGATTAAAAATACAAACATAAAACCTGAAACTATAAAACTCCTAGGAGAAAACAGAGGGGAAAACTTTGTTGACATTGGTCTTGGCAGTGATTTCTGGCATATAACACTGGAAGTGTAGGCAACAAAAGCAAAACAAGACAAGTGGGACTATATCAAACTTAAAAACTTCTGCAAAACAAAAGAAACAATCAACTGAATTAAAAGGTAACCTGCAAAATGGGGAAAAAAGATCTGCGAACTGTATAACTGATAAGGTGTTAATATCTTAAATACATAAGTAACTTCTACAACTCAAGAGCAAAACCCCAAATAACCCACTTAGAAAATGGGTGAAGGACTTGAACAGACACATCTCCAAAGACAATATACAAATGACCACTAAGTATATGAAAAATGTTTTTTAACATCATTAATCATGACGAAATGCAAATTAAAATCATGATGAGATAGCACCTCAAACCTGCTCAAATGGCCATAAATAAATAAATAAATAAATAAATATTGTTGACAAGGATGTGGGGAAATTGGGAACTCTGTGCACTACTGATGGGAATGTACAGTGGTGCAGCCAATATAGAAAATAGTATGGAGGTTCCTCAAAATTTAAATACAGAGCTACCATATGATCTAGCAATTCCACCCCTTGAATATATGGAAAAAGTTGAAATCAGAATCTCAAGAACATACATGCCCTCCTATGTTCATTGCAGCATTATTCACAATAGTCAAGATATGCAAACAATTTAAGTGTCCATGGATGGATAAGTAAAGAAAGACAATGTGACACATATATATAATGGAATATTATTCATCACTTTAAAAAAAGAAAATCTTGTCATATGCAATAACATGGATGAATCAGGAGAACATTGTGCTAAGTGAAATCAACTAGTCCAAGAATTACTCCCTCCACTGCATTATTCCATTTACATGATGGATCTAAAATAATTAAACTCATAAGAGCAGAGAGTAGAATGGCGATTGCCAAGAGCTAGAGGGATGGGCAAATGGGTAGCTGTTATTCAAAGGATGTAAAGTTTCAGTTATACAAGATGTGTAAATTCTAGTGATCTGCTATACAACATGGTGCCTACAGTTAACACACTAAATTGTGCACTTAAAAAAATGTCAAGTGAGTAGATCTCTTGTTAAGTGTTTCACGGGGGAAAAAAAAAAAGGAAAAGCAAAGGGGCACAAACAAAATTTTGGAATTGATGGGTATATTTATTACCTTGATTGTAGGGATGGTTTCATGAATGTATGCATATATCAAAACACAATAAACTATATACATCAAATATGTACAAGGTTTTTTTTCTTTTGTATGTCAAATATATCTCAAGAGAGCAGTGTTGTTTTTTTTTTTTTAACTAATGAAAGAAAATTATTTTTTAAAAAATCTAGTAGATGGGGGCGCCTGGGTGGCTCAGTGGGTTAAAGCCTCTGCCTTTGGCTCAGGTCATGATCCCAGGGTCCTGGGATCGAGCCCCACATCAGGCTCTCTGCTCAGCAGGGGGCCTGCTTCTCCCTCTCTGCCTGATAGATAAATAAAATTGTTTAAAAAAAAATCTAGTAGATGAATTGCATTTATACACTCAGTTCTCTACTTTTCCTTTTATTTATATGCTTCACCATATAAACATGCAATGCTCTAGAAGGATATTCTTCCTTAGCCCTGGAGACAGGGCTCAACCATGTGACTCGCTCTGGCCAACAGGATGTTACCAAATGCAAGCTGAGTCTGAAAGAGAGCTCATTTATTCCCACGTGTTCATTTCTCCTCTGCCACTGCATTAAGAAGAATATGCACAGACTAACCCACTGGTGCCAGGAAAAGGATGTAAGACATTTAGAGCATGATAAAGTGGCTTCAGTAATCCAGCCAAGGCAAGTGTAGATTAAGAGACAGAGAGCTGGCCCCTGGCCCCCAGATATGTAATCAAGACAAGATCAACAGAGCTACCTGGCCAACCACCCCGTCACATGAGACATAAACACTGTTATTGCATGCAGTGGAGGCTATGGGATCACTGGGTACACAGCATTATTGTAATAATGTATAAATCACTAGCAATTTATTTACTGGGGGAAGTACGTGATGGATTTGAAATGTCCTGATACCATACAACCAAAAATTCTCATATTTTTTAACAATCCTCAACATGTACACGATATTACCAATCAAGAACTATGAAGCTAAAATAAACTTTTTAAAATAAAAATAAAATTATAAAGGATAATTTTTGATTAACTGTATTACAGGAAAGACAATTATTTTTTTCAGGAAATAATTACAAGATTGTTTCCATATTAAAAGATGTTCAAAGATTATACATACAAATAATGGAAAACAAATGTATAGACTAGCAACCATCAAGTAATTAAAATCTTATTTCCCTAGATTTTATCATTTTTGTAATAGCTTTTAGCTTTTTAAAATTTAACCTTTTGTGTTTTATTTTCCCATCTTACTCACTTTTGTACCTAATTTTCATTTCATCGTACTATATTTGTTTTTTATGAGGAAAATTGTGTAAGTTTTAGGACCGACAAAATTTCAGTCAGTCTCAGGCTGAAATTTAAGTGGCAGGAGAGAAAGAAAGAAAAGTAACACATGAGGTAGGAAAAACGAAAAAGATTATATTCATGGAATGCCTGCTTTTTTTCAGGCATCATGGAAAGCATTCGGACATGTAAAATGTCACTTTTAAAATAAGTATCTCACTACTTGGCTTTATTTCAGGGTATAAAAATTCCTAACTTCTTTTTTGGGTACCAAGTGAACAAAGAAGGGAATGAAAATTGTCATCTTAAAATTGAGGGAATGATTCCATAGCCTTAGCCATTTGAACTTTCATATGTTATCTTATAAGTATTTCTATAATGTCTCTGATTTTAAAAATTGGTATTCTTTCCATAAATATCTATTGAGCAGTTAGTATATGCCACATGTCATGCTTAGAATGGGGAAATAGTGATGTAGCCAACAGATGTAGTCCATGGGGGATAAACCTTCATCTGTAATCCTTCCTGTGGTTCCTGCTATTCTGTGGGCAACTCAAAGGCCCTGGAAACTGTTAGTATTATCCTCACTGCCTAGCATAGCATCCACATCTCACAAGCCGCTATTCAATATTTGCCAAATAAAGAAATGAATTAGCAGCGGTTTCTCTTTAAGCTTGCTTATGCATAGCTTTTCTTGGTCATATTTCCAGCCTGCAAGAAAATTAAGCAGGCAAGAAATTAAGCATGCAAGAAAAAACTGACAATATTTACCATATGTAGAATATATTTAAATATGGAATCTAGAGGGAAAGCCAGAAAATTTACATGACACAAAGTTTGAGAGGATGAAAGCCTAGAATACATGGGGCTGGTGTGTGTGTGAACAGTGAAGCAGGTTTTAGAAGGAATGATGAAGAAAGGCAGAGTTTGAGGAAATCTGTTACAGTCAAGATATTAGACCTCTTATGAAACTATACTGGACCTGAAAAACGTACCTTGTAAAAATGCTGTGTTCTTATCCAACTTAATTTCTATCTGACTGTTACCCACACAAATAATTACGGTGACAAAAAAGGTAGCAATCTATCCAAAACACATCAGAAAACATGTACAGGGGCGCCTGGGTGGCTCAGTGGGTTAAGCCGCTGCCTTCGGCTCGAGTCATGATCTCAGGGTCCTGGGATCGAGCCCCACATCGGGCTCTCTGCTCAGCAGGGAGCCTGCTTCCCTTCCTCTCTCTCTGCCTGCCTCTCCGTCTACTTGTGATTTCTCTCTGTCAAATAAATAAATAAATAAAATCTTTAGAAAAAAAAAAAGAAAGAAAGAAAACATGTACAGTGACAACCAGTGAAGGCACAGAGGATAAGAAGAGGAAGAGAGGACAAGAAAGTGAAAGGAGGGAGAAATAAATCTCATTATGAATTCTTATTTAACAATAGGTAAATCTAGTATCTTCCCAAGCAAGTTGTAAAGATGGGACTCCTTATTGCTTCTAATCATGAACAGGTATAAAAGACCCTAGCCATGTTTTCAAATTCTGGGTTGAACCTGCAGAATGGGCAAGGGAAAACATGCATCTTGGGACCCACTAAAAATCCAAGTTAAATTTATAGTGGAAGATACTGAAAGAGAATAGAGATATTTGTTTATAAAATGTGTACGCTCGATATCCCACTGTCTTGAAAATTACCATTTCCCGCACATCAAAATGGTCTCAATAAAGATACTTCATGAGAGTGTGATTAATTTCATATCCTACAAAAATCTGAACCTAAAATTTAGTTGGTATCAGGTTATTTTTCCATGTAATCCTATAGTCTCCTGTAATGACATTTGTAATTATAGTATTTATGGTAATATTTGTAAGTCATTCAGCTGGTTTTCATTAGTCATAAAAATACTACTTGTCGACTTTATTTATCATTTACTAAGGGCAGTTCTTCCCCCTCTTCACTTTCAATTGGAAAATGATTTATAGAGTAGTCAACAAACTAGGAGATAGATAGTCTGGGCTCTTAACTCCTCCAACACCAAAGTGGCCATATAAACTATGATACAATGGAGTATTCATTCAGGAAAATTAACTGCTGCCTCATCCTAACTCCACAGCATTACACAACACTTACCACACTGCTTTTTCATATTTATATGTTTGCCTAAATCTCCCAGCAAACAAATTTTTCAAGAATGTGACATACCCTTTTTTCATCCAAGGTACATTGCACAGTAGAAACCTAAATAATTGTGGTCATTGAATTTAACTCTCTGAAATAGCTTTCCTTCCAGAATTTAAGGGAAAGATATGATAGTTCCTACTTTAGCTTTTAAGGAAACAAGGTTCGGATGAGGACGGAATTTGGAGGACATAGTTCTCAGTCATGGGCCATAGTTCTAACATTTAACAGCTTTGTGACCTTGGTGACTGGAAGTAATGTAACCACGTTGAGCCTTCGTGTCCACTCTGAATGCTTCACTGACTTGTTATGAGGCTCAGTTAAGATACCGTTTTTTAACTATTTGTTAAACCATAAAAGTGAGGTACAAAATACCATTACTGATATGGCTAGAGCTTTCTCAGTAGGGGCGGGGTGTAAGGGATGCTTGGGTCATCATCTCATTAAGTTTCTTAAGATGTTATGGCAAGAAAAAAAAAAGCAACATATTCCATCTTATATAGTTAAGATTCAGTGAGCAAAAACAACTATGGATTTAAAATAAAACAATGAAAACAACACAAAAATCAACATACTTTAGGCCACGGTGATTCAGTGCTTTTAGTATGATGCTTTATTTTATAAACAATTGGTCAAATAACCCAACTTTCTGATTTATTTTCTCCACTGAATTCACTGACTTATGGAACTGATGAGTGGTTTGGCGCTTAGAGACTAAAAATTTTTCTTCTAAACATTGGCCAATAGCAAACCCTGTAAATTTTCAACATACTGAAAATGAGCAACATGATGATCCCTGTCCTAGACAAATGCTAGTAGAAATGTTGCTTTAACGCTGGCAGAAGTCCTGCTTCTGGCTTTTAAACCTGATATTATCATAGAACCTTTCCTGTATTACCTCATAGATGTTCAAAAACCTGCATAATTAACAAGTCAATTCAATGTGATTCTCTTTTTTTTCCCTAAGGATGGAAAAATGAAGCATGTCACTGCCGATAATGAAAGCAAATGTCTGTCATCACTCATTCTCCACAGGCAATTTTTCTTACACATCAGACTTGTCTTATGGTCCCCATGAAGAACTCTGAACAACACAGGTGTCATTCCAGATCAAAGGGCAGAAACATCCTCCAAGAAATCTTTCATGTTTCAAAGGATTTAGATTTACATCTTCCACAAATCTTCCATCAAACACGACGTTGCCAAAATTGATACCGTGCCCCGTCAAGTTTATTCATTAATTCATCGCATATATTCCAGACACTGTGTAAGGCACTTGTAATACATTGATGTAAAAGACAGACTTAGTACCTGCAATCATAGTGGTTTAAGTCTATAAAATAGGAAAAAAATAACTCCATGTGTGAACTTTGCAAACGCCATTACAGATGAGGGCACTAAATCTCAAAGATGTGGTTTTCCCAAGGTCACAAAGTCAGCCAAGAAAGGACTAGGATGTAAACCTAGGTTCTGGTGGCTGGAAAGCTATAAAATACTGTTGTTCTTAAGAGATCAAAGAGAATTTCTAGTAACTATAATCTAAGTAGTTGTAAAGAAAGTAAGAAAAAAATGGAACTATAACAAATATATCTGGAAGCCTTAAATGGAATTTGTCAGTGGAGCAGAAATTCCCCGCTCAGAAAGTACAAAACCTTTAGTTCCTCTTAGTTAAAATTACAGGCAGACAACACACGCTAACTTGCTTGAGATGGTTTCAATATGCACAACCAAAGTTTTGCACTTCATTATCATTAATTACCAAAACAAGAAAGCACTTTTGAAAATTTCTGCACATAACACTGATGAACAATTGTATTTAAATAGTGGGAAATCAGTGAAAAAGCCACAAGGAAACACTTACAGTTCCATTCAAGTTATACGGACATTGACACTCAAATGTTATATTTACTGATCATGATTAATACACACACACATGCATATATACACACACATATATATACATAGACACTATATAATATCTATGGGTAAAATATGTAAATAAAATTATATTTCTGCTTCATTCCAAAAATATTAAGTAGATCTATAGAAATAAATGTGGTAAGTTTTTTTTTTGTTTTGTTTTGTTTTTAAGATTTTATTTATTTATTTGACAGACAGAGATCACAAGTAGGCAGAGAGGCAGGCAGAGAGAGAGAGAGGGAAGCAGGCTCCCCGCTGAGCAGAGAGCCTGATTCGGGGCTTGATCCCAGGACCCTGGGATCATGACCCGAGCTGGAGGCAGAGGCTTAACCCACTAAGCCACCCAGGAGCCCCTGTGTTAAGTTTTTTTTTTTGTTTGTTTGTTTTTTTAAGAAATGGAGGAGGGAAAAAGAATTTGAAAAATAAGAGGACCAGTATTCTCTACCTTAAAATCTATTTCGGCTCACTTCTCCTCTTGTCCCTACATACAAAATTCTTCCAAAATACATTTCACCCATCATTCGATTGCAGTTGCTCTGTAACATTCATTGGTTCCCTATGTCCTAAAATATAAAGTATAGACCTCTTTAGGTATCAGTTAAGCACTCTGAAATATTGTCCTGTGATAACTCCAGGTAATTTCTTTACTAGACCCACTGATGAGTTAATTTGTCAGTGGAGCAGACAAAGGAGCTTTCTCCACTTGGTAATTCTGTGCCTCTTTATGTGAAATGCAGTTCTCCTGATCTTACCTTACATACTTTGTTTCTATTCTTCGAGGTTCTGTTTAAAGTCCACTTTCTCTGAGCACCATGGCTTTTGGGGATCTCTTCCATCTCTGAAATCCAGTGATTTTTTTTTTTTTCCTAATCACTTGGCAGTACCAGTACTGCCTGGCATTATTAACTTTTATTTTACATAAAGGTTCAACCTCAACTTCATCTACTATTCTAGGAGGAGCTAGAAAGCAGGAATTGTATGGGAATCATCTCTATTATGTAGTAACTAGAACACACTTCTGCCTCAATATATCTTGGTGTTAATGAAAACGAAGCATGCAAATGGCAGTGTGTGGAACTCCAATCATGTCGTCGTAGCTGCCCCAAAGTAGGTCTCAAAAAGACATCTGAGGCTAGGCCACAATGATTGTTGTAAAATCTTAGTGATGTCTAAACAAAACAAAACCAAAGCAAAAGCAAAAGAATTTAGTGATGTCTGCCGTGGACCCAGGAGGGGCCCTTGACTTGTTGTCTCCAGCTTTTTTTTTTTTTTAACAATACAATATCAAGGAACATTCCATAAAAGGACAGCAATGATTTACAGTGTACTTTAAAATAGTAGGGGCACCTGGGTGGCTCAGTGGGTTAAAGTCTCTGCCTTCTCTCAGGTCATGATCTCAGAGTCCTGGGATAGAGCCCTGGCATCAGGCTCTCTGCTCACCAGGGAGCCTGCTTCCCTCTCTCTCTCGGCATGCCTCTATGCCTACTTGTGATCGCTCTCTGTCAAATAAATAAATAAAATTTTTAAGAAAAAACTAAAATAAAATAATATTTTATTGCATAAAACTGTCTCAAAGTTTTTGCTGCATATTACAACATTCTGGGAGTTTTGTTTGTTTGTTTTTTAAATTCTGATACCTTGGCCACACCCACACCAACTAAATAAAAATCTCCAAGAGTGAATCTAGGCATCAATATTTTTTAATTCAATTTTTTTTTTTAATGATTCCAATGTGCATCATTGCTAAAAAGAAATTTCCTATTCAGTAGGTCTGCGGGTAGTTCTAACCAGCACCCAGATGATGCTGTTGCTTATTGAACCTTACCAGTTGGTAGACTAAAGCTTGTTTTGGGCTGTATCAGCATCTCCTGCAGATCATAGGAATGGCAGGATCTCTGGCTCCATCCAAGACCTACTAAAACACAATCTGCATTTTTCACAAAATTCCCAAATGATTACTGTGCACTTAAGGTTCAAGAAGCACCGTTCTAAAGTAGTGGTTCTCAAAGTGTGGTCTCGTGGACTTTGAGAAATACAAACATTCAGCCCTTCTTCCAGTCCTACTAAATCCGAAACTCTGGAGTAAGGGCCCTACGACCAGTAGTTTAACAAGTCCTCCAGGTGATGCCCACTACAGTATAAGAAGCAACATTCTAGAAGTCTAGAATCATCTCTGGTATTTTAAAATACTGATGCGTTGGTTCTATCCTCAGAGATTCTGATTTAATTGACCTGGGCATCAGATTTTTTAATGTTACCCTGGTGACTTTAATGTTCAAAACTTTGGGAGCCATTGTTCCAGAAGACTTTGACATCAGTGGGAAATAGACGATCCTCCCTTGCATCTCGATAGGACTTGTCCTGCTGAGATTACCAACAGACTCAAAGGACTGAGAGAAGACCATGTGTAACTGTATTCATTCCTACCCACTTTGAGGGTAGTGTAGTGGGGTTGACTCTTATCCAGATGCAACTTCAATCAAATTCCCTTAAAGATGAGTAGGCTGGGCCGAGGGCCCAGGAGAATGTTTAAACTGCATCTGAGGCACCAAGAAGGCCTATTAACAATTCTCCATGGCTCTGCTCAGTCCTACACTTTCCTAGAAATTATTCTTGTTCACACGTTAAGCAGCATAAATTTCTCCTCTTCAGACTTTCCAAAGCAGTCTCTTCCATGAGAGTAAGTTTGATATTATATACATATAAGTCTTTACATATAATTCCCATTTTACAGATGAGAAACTAAGGTTTGAAAGTGCTAAGCAAATTGACCAAATGCATACAGCTGGGAAATGGAGAAATGCCTGTTAATTTCCGTAACTATCTGTCTCTGAAATTGTATGGGATATTCACAACACCACACTGCTTCCTCGAGGATCATAAATGATCCCCGCTACATACTAAAGTAACAATAAAATGATGTTTTCTGCCATTATCTAAGTAAGAGGAAGCAAAGAGAAGTTCTTTTTAGGATATTTTTAAAAATTCAATTAAAATACTATGGAGTGGGCTTAGTAATGCTGAACAGACATATTTTGACATGGGAATGTGCTCCACACTCTGTCTCAGTGTCAGGAAAAGCAGATGTACTAAGTGCAACCTCACTAGATCTTGGCGGGATGCCTGCTCAGTACCACTCTATCTAGGCTACTGAATAATACATGGAAATATATACACACACACAAACACACACATCCTACACACCTCCAGTTTCCCAAGTCAGATACACGAAACAGGCCACCAGATTAAGAATGTTAAAATTATTGTATAATGGTTTGCTATTTCTAAAAAATACTATTACTAAAAAATATCTTACTTTATAATGTAAATGCATCAAATATATTGAAGAAAAATCCTCTCAAGTTCACTGTTTATGCCGTCTTAAAGTAAACCACCATAATATTTTACAAGTGAATCCTAGTTCCTTCTTAATACTTTTTAAAAGTGTTGTGTGAAAATGTAGTGGTATGATTTAAGGAAATGTTTATTATGCACTGGGAAATATTAGCCAGGAAAGGGAAATTCAGTGGAGAGTGGGGAAAGGCACTAACTCTGGAACTAAATTCACTGTACACAAATCCTGGGTTTACCATTATTTAAATTCCATGTGTGACCATGGGCTAATTATTTAAATCCCCGATGCCTTGGTTTACTCATCTTCAAAGTGGGCATGACTATAGTACCTGTTTTATGGAACTGTTATGATACTTAAATGAATAAGATTTATAAAACTACTCAGTGAACATTAGTTATTATTATATGATAACAGCAAACTCACATTTTTTTCTAAATCCCTCAGGGAAAACATATAATTCTTCGTTTATAGCTCATTGTAGTATGCCCTGGAAAATATCCATCCACATGAGAATAAAGTTATGATTTATTCCTTAATAAACTTGTGGCTATAAACTAGATACCTAATCAAACCAGAGACATATAAGAAATCCCACTGTCATTAATTATCATCTCTATTAAGTTTGAGAATGTAGGCAACCCTGCTTAATTTCTGAAGCAATAATTTGTACTGAAGAATGAGCACAGGAGGGAGATATAACGGAACTGACTTTTCCTTACTTTCTCTTAACCAAATCAGCTTCACATCTCAGAGCCTCAGAAGCAGGTAATTTCAGGGAGAATTTAACAATCTCTAATTTATCACAACTTTAAAACCCTTTTCTACTACTTCAAGGAACCCACCTGCCTTTTTTCCTTACTTTTTAAGCACCTCAGTGTATGGTTTCTGTTCCCTGCAAAATAAGCTTAAATTTAGCTCCTAGTCCAGGTTGAATAATGAAAGCAATGGCTCCCTCTCTCCTGGGTAAATGCACCATTTACATACTTTCAGAAAATGATGCCTCTGTAATTATCACCATGAATATATATTCACATAACGCTTTGAAGATACACTTAAAACTGTGCTAGAGTGTCTTCTTTTATTATTATTGCTATAGAATTCACTTTTCCAGACTAAGCATACTCAATTTTCTTCCTATTTTCATAATGGAAAATGACTTCCTTATCCATCCTTTGAAGTCTCTTAAATTGTCTGTCATCCTCAAAACAAAATGCAAACATGATCCAATTTGCATTAATCCTTCAAGCTGGGTGTTATTCAACAAAGTCATATTCATTTTTGATGGAGTTGTTCTGAGAATTCACTTGCATTCATTTATTCAACAAATATTGACAACCTAGTATGTGCCAGGCATGACTCTCGGGGCTGGAGACACAACAGTGCAAAATGCAGGCAAAGCTACCTGCCCTGTGGAGCTTTTATTCTAATTAAGCCTTTCAATTTAAATGGTAGTATGATTATAGTATTATTATTATAAACTAACCTATCCATATCCATTATTAAGGCATTCCTCATTATTAAGGCCCTATTACATGCCAACACAGAGATAAATCAGACCTACCCAATGACCTCAAAAGCTTATAACTCAGGAGCGCCTGGGTGGCTCAGAGGGTTAAGCCTCTACCTTCAACTCAGGTCATGATCTCAGGGTCCTGGCATAGAGGCCCCCATAGGGCTCTCTGGTCAGCAGGGAGCCTGCTTCTCCCTCTCTCTGTCTGCTTCTCTGCCTACTTGTGTTCTCTCTGTCAAATAAATAAATAAAATCTTGGGCACCTGGGTGGCTCAGTGGGTTAAAGCCTCCACCTTTGGTTCAGGGGTCTGGGATCGAGCCCCGCATTGAGCTCTCTGCTCAGCAGGGAGCCTGCTTCCTCTTCTCTCTCTGCCTGCCTCTCTGCCTACTTGTGATCTCCATCTGTTAAATAAACAAATAAAATATTTAAATAAATAAATAAAATCTTAAAAAAAAACTTATAACTTAAAGGAAGTAAATAACTCACATACCTAATAAATATATAAGATGAAACTGCATAAGTTTTTTAAGAGATGTACAGTGTATACAGAAGTAAAAGCAGGACTTCCAGTTAGAGAAATCAGAAAAAGTTTTCAAAGACAAAAGTCAGTTGATCTTATTTTTAGAGGATGATGCAATTATTTAAAATAAACATATATATATATTATATATATATATATAAAACAAACAGTATGAATGAGGAAATTCTGTGGTATATATATATGGGGAATGTCTTAGTGGAAGAGGGACATAATAAATAAATAAGTATATAAGACTTGGCGAGTGTTTTGGAGGAAGAACAAAGTCAAGTTGTCAAGAGTCAAAGAGTCAAAGTCAAAGTCAAGAGCGCAGTGTGGAAGACAAGGATTGAAATGTACAGACTAACCAGCAAAGGTCTCCATGTGAAAATGCTTCACTTTTGAGGAAAGGAGGAAGGGGGCTATTTGGATTTTTGGAGGAAGAACACACTAAGAAGACATGAAATGCTGGTACCAAGGACTTCTGGAAAGACCATGGTTGATATGTTTGAGGAACAGCAGAAGATAAGTCAAAAGAAAGGAAGGTGAACAGTCAAGAGGCAATGGTCAGGATTATGTAAAACCGTATCGGTTATAAAGTGAATTTGGCTTTTACCCTTAATGACGTGTGATGAAAGAGACTGAGCAGAGAACTGACCTACGTGACCCATGTTGTACCTGGCTCTAGCTACTGTGTGGATAATAGATTAAAGAGGGAAAGCTTTAAGTGCCAGGATCAGTCAGGAAGCTATTGCAAAAGTCCAAAGATGAGAGCAGCTTGGTCTACATAGGGGCAATAGGGGTATTGAAAGTGGTCAGATCCTGTTATATTTTGAAGGCACAGTGAATTTGCCACAGTTTTCAAATCTATTGCAAAGATTATTGTACTACCCACTCTTACAATTATGCCCTTTCTAATGATGTGTTTAAAGGGAAATTTTTAAGGCTTTCAAAGGTAAAATCAAAATTCATTACCAGTTTATGGCTTTCATAGTTTCAGATCTTTCAGGGATATTGAAGATATCAATCAATCAAACACCTAATTTATAGAGTAGAAAACCAAGGAAGAGAAAGCTTTATTAAACAAGATACATGTAGCTAAATGCAGTCAGGACCTGGACTAGAAACCAGGTTATCAGACTCACAGCCCAAGCCACTTTGACTTAACAATTAGTGATATTTAAGTGGCTCGTAGTCTTCCTTTGAAGGTGTATTCAGTCATTTTCATTTGACAATACTGAATAAGAAGTTTGCTGAACTCAAAGCTCTTCAGGGCCAAGGCAGGGAGGAGGAAAATGTGGAGGAAAGCAGGTACACTCACTGTTCGAGTACATTCATTTTTTTTTTTTTTTCCCCGTGAGGAGTGCCCGCTAAATGAAACATATCTGCCATAGCCCTCCAGTTTGGGATCTTGGAAACTGTCCATTGCTGTGCTCGGCAGAAGGGCAAATAAGGACATCACACTCTAAGAGGGGAAACCCAAATGCAGATAAGGAATGGCAGGCTAATGGGACTTGTGCAGCTGTAAATACACAAAAGGTTCAGACACAGTTGGGTGAAGTGAGTTGGAGGAAGGGGTTGTTGTGTAAGGGTGGCAGCTGTGGAAAGCTGGAGAAGGCTTCACACAAAGGAGAAAAAGGTTGAGAAGGGTTCTAAAGGGTAAGAGTGGCTTCCCAGCAAAGCCATGGGATAAGACTGGGTAAGTCATTCCAAGTAAATGCAATTAGCATGGGTAAAACATCCAAGATACAGCTTAACCTGTATCATTTGTGTAATTCTCCCAATCCTATGTTTGACCATACACCTATCTAGAATTGAGCTCTGACTCTCTCTGGGTATAAATCAAATTCAACAATCCGTTGTGTGGGCGTTGTGTGGGTCTTCTTTACCCATTCATCTCTTGTAAACTAAATACACTAGAATTAAAATGAAATTTTTAAAGTGTGACTACCATAAAACCTAAAAAAAAAAAAACTTTAAAAATAACTGATTCCACACATGTTTGAGATCCTACAAAGTCTGAATTTTATCAAGCTTTGCAGGATGCCTACAAATCTATACTTAACCTGTTACTTAGGAATCGGGTACCAGGAGAAGAGGCTGTTGCAGTCCCAAGACAGAGATCGCCTTAATCAGCAAATGTGATCTCTCCCAATCTTGGGGGCAGAGGAGAGGTACTAGTCAAAACCTACTGCAGTGCATCAGAATCATCTAGAAAACTTGACGAAACATATTGTTGAGGCACAGCCCAGAGTTCAAATTCAGTAAGTCTAGAGTGAGGCTAAAAAATGTTCCGAGTTGGGCGCCTGGGTGGCTCAGTGGGTTAAGCCGCTGCCTTCGGCTCGGGTCATGATCTCAGGGTCCTGGGATCGAGTCCCACATCGGGCTCTCTGCTCAGCAGGGAGCCTGCTTCCTCCTCTCTCTCTGCCTGCCTCTCTGCCTACTTGTGATCTCTGTCTGTCAAATAAATAAATAAAATCTTAAAAAAAAATTAAAAAAAAAAAATGTTCCGAGTTGATGCTGATGCCGGAAATGGTCTGGGGCCTTCAAACTGTATAAACCACTGACTTACAGCACTTTTCAGTACCCAACCACCCCCTCCACTCCCCGCCTTAGCACTTTCACACTCTTCTCGTAATATCAGTTGCCACCATTAAGGATTCTACTTGTTGAAATGGCTGCTGTCTATGAGCTCCTTGCAAACAAGGGCTCTCTCATCCACATGGATGAAGATTATAGTAATAGCACTAGCAACAACAACTAACAATATTTATTGGGAGTAACCGTGTTTTAGGAATAATTTTAACCATTTGTCATGAATCAACCCATGTTGATTGGGTTGATTCTATCATAACAGAAGTTACATCATGGAGCTGTTCATCTGCACAATAACTCTATGACATAAGTTCTATTATCATCTATTATCATTCCCATTTAACAAATGAGGGAATTGAGATGTGAAGAGGTTAAGTAACTGAGCCAAAGGTACGGAATTTTAAGTCAGATAGCCTGGATTCAAATTCTGGCTCTATCATTTATGTGTGTGACTCTCCAGATCCTAATACACACCTTGAAGATATCACACAGGGATTTGTAAATTGAAGATTTCCTGCTGGTTACATACCTTTTAGAACAAATGGTTTTGTTCTGAAATGGGAAATGGAAGTCCTCAGTCAGTTTTTCTGAGCAGACATTCCCTTCCACATGAGAATGGAAAGGCTTCTAAAATCCGAGAGATTCTCTGTCCCTCTCATTGTGGACAATCAGATATCGTTCAACTCTTGAGAAATTTTATGTGATTTGCTTAAAGTCAATGTACGGGTCACTTCACAGAGCTAAGAATAGATTAAAGACAATTTCAGCCCTCAGCTCTTTCTAGGAATACAGTTGGTTAAGTAACTCCTCTAAGATTCTTAACCACTATGCATACCTCCTATAAATATGCTACAAATACACCCATAAACAGAGCAACCAGGAAGGATAATGTCAAATGGTTCAAGTTCTCCTTTACTGACTAGAGGGAAACATGAGGACAGAAGTCTTAGGATCAAAAAGAAATACAAGACTAGGAGCGCCTGGGTGGCTCAGCTTCTGGCTCAGATCATGATCCCAGAGAACTGGGATAGAGCCTCGCATCAGGCTCTCTGCTCCGCGGAGAGCCTGCTTCCTCCTCTCTCTGCCTGCCTCCCTTGCCTACTTGTGATCTCTGTCTGTCAAATAAATAAATAAAATATTAAAAAAAAAAGAAAAGAAAGAAATACAAGACGAATAAGATGGAAAGAGGTCAAGGTTACAAAAAGTTTAAAAACAAGTTCTGTGTGATTTTATGTGAAATCACATAACTGTGAACTATTCAAGGAAATAACGGGTCCTTGTTCATGCCTGGAGGCATGATACAATATAGGCATGCTATAATATAATATAATGATATAATATTACCTGGAGGCATATTCTTTAAAATTAAAGCATAGTCAACAAAAACAATCGTCTAACAAATATTCATTACTCTTCTAGCGATTAAAATCAAAAGGTATTTTTCCTTTATCAGAAAATATCAAGTGAAGTAACTGCATTCATAAGCTAAGGAAAATATTAATTTTGATATTGAAAAACATGCCACTGCAAGAGTAACAACATTACCACACTATTGCTTAAGATTATGTAAATAATCTTGCTTAAAGAAGATCAGCAGGATAACACACACATTTCTTTCTCTTTTTATCCAACTTACAGGTGTGATTTCACACATAGAAATTGACGACATTCTTAAAGAATAGACAATAGTAGAAGAAAATAATATCCCTATAATTGGTTATGGCATAGCCCCTCCTTTCCTGTGAAGCTATAACATGTATGCTCTAGTAGGTATAAGAGATGAACTCCTTGTCCAGGAAGGCCCCTGGTTAGGGAGAAAAACCTCCTTGTAATTCTTCATAGGATCCTTGATGTCTTTGATAATTTTTCCCAGCTAACCATGTGGATCATGTTTCTGTTGACAGTTTAGCAATACAGAGCTTCTGTTGGCTTTGGCTGTGTCTCTATACTTGTAGTTGGTGGTGGTGTTAAAACATCATATGTTTGGTATTGTATAGAAAACATAATTGGATGACTACATTTTTAAGTTTCCAATTGGTTTTCCGAGACTCAGATACAGACCATTTTAAAATGTTTCTTTATGGTGCAATCATGAGAAATTTAGTTTATTCATAAAATCTGAGTAAAATGTGTTTTACTTGTAATCAGTAAATTAGGAACATAAAGTATTAGAGGTCTAGAATCAAAAGATCTCAAGAAACAGATTCCATATTAATTAAATATAAACACAAAAGTCAAACAATAATTTATTAAGACAAGGCATGGGAGATTGTTTAAAAAATCATCTTGGAATGAATAAAGTCTTTTTAAACAGGAAAGAAAGGCTGAGGGCATAAAAGCATATTTATAATAAAATAAAATAAAGTGTGTAAACCTGGCAATTCACAGACCTGTACCCTTGGGGATAAAAATACATTATATGTTTATAAAAAATCAAATTAAAAAATAAATAAAAATAAAATTCAGAGACCAGCAACAAAATGAGTAAAATTACGTAACTCATATAACAAAGAGGTGATCTTTTAGAATATAAATAGATTTCCCACAAATGTAGGTTTAGATCATATAGGTATAAACAGACATTTTATAGAAAAAGAAGTGAAGGGTATTCTTAAAATATATGAACAAGTTGCTTAACACAACTCAAAATAAGACAAGTAATGTGTACGGTTTTAGGTGACAAAGAGCCAGAAGTTTGATAACACATTGTGTTGGCCTAGAACATAAGAAAATAGACACCCTCAATGTAAATTTGTATCATGGAGAGCAAATAGATATCTTTCAAAATTAAAAAAGCATATACCCTTGACCCAGGAATTCCACTTCTAAGTATCCATCCCATAAGTACACTTGTACACATGCAAAATTACTTATGTACCAGGATATTCCTTATAGTGTTGTGTGCATTAGCAAAATATAAAAAAGAACTGAGATGGCCTTCAACAGAGAATTGGGTTAAAGAAATTATTCCACACAAATACATACTAATACGAAAAAATCTCATAGATACAACAATTTAAGTTTTAAAAGATACTGAATAGCGTTAGGTAGATGGTACAGAGATGATATCAATATAAACATGGAGCATCATATATGTTGATAAATGCACAGACTACATCCAGAAGAATAAAAGAACTGTGGCCGGGGAGAGAGGAGAACAGAAAACTGCTTTGACTATGTCAGTGTCTCCCAGGGAAAGAAATACTCCCATAGTTGACCAAACTTGGGCTTAATGACTCAAGGCAAGGAGGAAAAATGCACTCCATGGTCAAGCTGAGATGTCTTAGTAAGAGGGTATAAGAAAGAACTTAGTAGATTTGGTTTTGGGTTAGGCAATTTTGGGGATGGGCTCAAAGAAATGTAGATTTACTCCCAACAGAATGCTCTAAGGAAGTGTGTGTCATTGTATGACTGGGTATGTCAATAAATAAATAAATAAATAAATAAGACAAGGAGAGCAGAGCAAAGTTAAATCTATGTTTGCTGAATTAGTAAGCAGTCATGCATATAAGCCAGGATAGAGAAATATTTGATCATCTTGTAGTTTGGACAACATTCTTCTTGTTGTCTGTGCTCAGACATGATTACAGAGTGGTCTTGTTTTTTTGTCTTGATCCAGCACAATCATAGTGATGTCATCTGATCTGGTGTTCTGTGAAATTGTGTATTTTCAACAGAAGTACACCGAGGCTTGGCTGGAAGGGACTGTTTCGCTCTTTCTCAATTATGTACCCTTTTGCATATTTATGGTTTTATATATATACTTATCTTACCTATTCAAAATAATTTCTAGAAGAATATCAGGTCTGGGATTCCTGGGGGAGATGGCAGAGTAGGAGGACCCCAGGCTCACCTCATGCCACATATACAACTAGTTAACACATAAGTGTAAATAACTCAAAAAACAACCCAAAGACTGGAAGAATAAATGTCATAACTAAATGTGCATCAGGAGATAAATGGATAAAGATAAGGTATATGCATAAAATGGGATATTATTCAGACTTAAAAAAGAATGAAATCTTGCCATTTTCAACAAATGGATGGACCCAAAAAGTATAATGCTGGAAAATAAGTTAGAGAAAGACAAATACCATGTGATTTCACTCATATGAGGAATTTAAGAAACAAACAAACGAACAAATGGGAAAAGAGAGAAAGAGAGAAACCAAGAAACTGATGCTTAACTATAGAGAACAAACTGATGGTTACTAGAGGGGAGGTGGGGGGTGGGGGAAACCGGTGACAGGGATTAAAGAGTACACTGATCATGATGAACACTAAGGAATGAATGAATGAACAGAATTGTCACATCACTATATTGTACACCTAATATAACAAGTGGATATATTGGATATAAACTAATATAACACTGGATGTTAATTATCCTGGAATTAAAGTTAAAAACCTTCATAAAATTTTAAAATTGAATCTCAGTACTGAAGGAGTCCTTAAAAGCCACCTAGCCTAGAAACTACCCCAGTCACCACCACCTTATTCTCCCTTCCCACACCAACAAGGTTTTCTTGTGAAGTCCCCTACAAGTGTCAGTATAGCATCTGCTTGAATATCTCCAGTTTCCCCATTGTACTAATTTACCAGACAGCTCATTCCGTGCTCAAATCCCTGTTCCTATATTTTGTTCAGAGGGAAAGAGAACAATACATTTGGTTATAATATCTTAATTGTTTCCACCCCAGTATGTTTGACCTCTTCAAATGCATCTTCTCCTATGGCAACTAGTAGAGCAGAATAATTACCTTTCTAATTTTATGTAAAATATTCCTATTAATACTCTCCAAACTGCAATTGTCTTTTTTGTGCCAGTGTTCCAACACAGTTTTGTATCTTTTGTTATCATTACATTTGCAGAAATTCTTATCTGTTGCTGCTGACAAACGCATTTGTTTTTGTACTCAATTACATGTAATTAGTCTTTTCTTCATGAACAAAAGAACAGGTGTCTTTATCAATTCAATGCAAGATACCATGGTAAGGTTGGTTGGACCTAATGATGTCTAGTGAACCAAACAGCACAATTCTGACAGATGCTCATAGTAACAAGATTTTTTTTTTCAAACAATCAAATGCTTTTACTCCTGCCCACACAAAGTAGAGAAAGAAAAGTCATTTTCACATCTTAGAGGCTTATAATTTTTGATTTAAAAAAATGAGTGGAATTTAAATCCTCCACTGATATTTTTACCCTTTATCCCCACTAAGAAAAAGCATAAATAAAAATGATTTGGTTTCACTGGAAATTTTTTAGTGAAAATATGTATGTTGTGGGGGCTGGGGAATCAGAAGAAAGCATGTTAATTGAAAAACTGCTAAAATCTGAAGTAAGTCTCTAGCTCTGTTAATAGTATTGTACCAGTGTTAACTTCTTGGTTTTGATAATTTTACTGTTGTCACATAAAATGATACCATTAGGGGAATCTGGATGAAAAATATATAGGAACATGCTGTATTATTTTGTAATTTTTCTGAAGTCTAAAATTATTTCAAAAGCAAAGTTAAAATAATATTTGGTGGATGGAGTATTTTAGCCAATGACTCAGAGAAATTTTGTTCATAAGCACAAGGGGACATTCATTCATTCGTTCAATTTTTCTGAGTACCTACTATGTATTAGAGATTATTCTAAAGATAAGTCAAAAAACAAAACAAAATTGCTTTCCTTACGGAACTCACATTCTCCTGGGAGAAAGAGGGAGATAAAAAATAAACAAATAAATGGCAACTCTGTGTGTGTGTGTGTGTATGTGTCTGTGTGTGTATGTTGGTTATAAGTGCTATGAATACAAAAAAAGGTGGGTATCAGAATAGAGAAGACCAAGGTAAGATGTGTCATTTTATAAATGATGGTTAGGGAAGATCTTTTCAACATCTATAAGATATGTAGTTGTGCTGCCTTAAAGTACAAATGATAACTATCCACCAAAAAGGGAATGGATAAGTTCATTTGTGTATATTCATGTAAAGAGATACTTTACAAATATGAAAGTGAATGACAGAAAGCAAATATATCACCATATAAGCAGCTCACTTTTATACAGTGAACTTATATATAGTAATGCTCTCTTATTAAAAGTTTAAAAACATGCAAAACAATATTATAAATGGTTTAAGTATACATATATGAAAAAATGTGTTTTTAAAACTGCATGGATGGAGTGCCTGGGTGGCTCAGTGGATTAAAACCTCTGCCTTTGGCTCAGGTCATGATCCCAGGGTCCTGGGATTGAGCCCCGCATCCGGCTCTCTCTCTGCTCGGCGGGGAACCTCCCACTCCCCTCTCTCTGTGCCTGCCTCTCTGTCTACTTGTGATCTCTGTCTGTCAAATAAATAAAATCTTTAAAAAAAAAACTGCATGGAAATGAACAATGCTAAATTCAGGCTTGTTGTTATGTCTGGTACTGAAGGAAAGCAGGACTCCACCAGGGAAAGCACAGAGTGGGTTCAAATATATTGATATTTTTTACCTAATTTTTCTCCAGGGACTGGGTATTCAGGCAGATATATCCTAGTCTTATAATTTTGTATATCTGAACTATTTCAAAACCAATATATCAAAAAAGTGTGCGCAGTTGTTTATCTTTAAAAAATAAGTTATTTTAAATGTACAAATTCAGTTTCTAAAAGTATTTCACAAAATGTAACACCCTCAACATGTGTGTTATGCATAATACCATTATGCATAAAAATATAGTCATATATATTTGTACATATATATGTGTATACATGTGTATGCATGTGTGTGTATGTGCATTTATATCAGACACTGACCCAGCATCAGCAGAGAAAGCACTTCTCAATTATTTTTCTATGACACAGTGAAGGAAGGATTTTTGTCAGTTGAACCCACATTTTTGCCCTAGCTCTTCCACCACAAACCCATGATAAATGTCATACGTCTGCAGGATAGCTTTCTGGGTCATGGCTGCTTCACGTGCAATCATGCATAGCTATTCAACTTACTTGGGTATTGAATTTATCCTTCTCAATTGATAATTCTTCCTTTTTTAAAAAAGTGGGAGAGATGGTGCTGACAGGAGACATTTACATTATTGTCTCCAGCCACCTCATTTTATAGAAAAAGAAACTAAAATCGAGGAATTACTCTGGACAGCAGAGGCGACACAACTAAGCCATCTCTCTGATTCTTCCCATCAATACTTTTGGTTCACTAAATCTACACGCTAGTACAGATGCAACAGATGAAAATCTTACATGGAGAGAAAGGCACGCTTATTCTTCTGTACTCAGATGAAACCATGAATCATTTAAAGAATGCATTCTAATCAATAAATCAATAAATCAAAAGATAAAGAATGGATTCCTACAAACACAAGCCAACAATGCAAACCACAACAGGCTAATCAACTATGCAGGGAACTGGGATGCAATTTTTTTATAATAAGATCTTTACTGCACTGTAATTCCTATTTTACAATGTGTAATATTAAGTGAACAAAGAATTATTTAGAAGGGGTGGACAAGAGTGTTTTCACACTTTAGAAATTGCAGATCTTCCCTCAATTCTTTAATTTTAATTTAGAAGTTATTTTCCATATATATATATATATATATTTTCCATATATATATATGGAAAATAACTTCTAAATTAAAATTAAAGATATATATATAAAATTTATATATTATATATATAAATTTTATATATATAAATTTATATAAATATATATTTATATTTTATATATAATTTATATATATATAAAGATATATATGCATATATATAAGTGTGTGTATATATATATATGCATATATATGTGTGTGTGTATATATATATATATGCATATATATGTGTGTGTGTATATATATATATATAGAGAGAGAGAGAGAGAGATTGTCACACTGACCACAAAATTTTATCTGTCGAAGATAACTCAATGGGACATATACTTGACGAGTATTTACTATGAGCTCAACACTAATGATCTAGCAGTGAATACAGACAAACTTTAAGAAACAATATGGCACTCTGCATAATTTTAAGGTAACATGAATTTCCCCCTGGATATCTGTATATGATTGTGCAGGAACTAAAAGGTATGATGCAAGTGATCACTCTTCGTTCTGAGGCTTGTATTCAAAATTCTTCTGAAATGCAAATATATTGCTAACTCTGTACTTAAATTAGTTAAAAGCTAATTCCAGGGATATTATTAACAAACTCTGAATATCTGGCATTTTCCTTAAAAAACTTATATGTAAAATTTCAAGTCTACTGGTCTTTATTACCCTGTTATTACCAAAACATATCATACTATTTTTCTTTTTAAATCAATATAAAATAAAAAATATATATTTTCCTTTTAAAATCAATAATTTTGTCCTCAATCAAAATGAAATCACATGTAACAGACATATGTATGTATTCAATGTTTACCTTAAAAAGTAATTTTGGTCTGCCAGAAACAATGGTCTGAGAAATATTATAACATGTTTACTATTTGGTTCTTCGATTAAAACACTATCTTGTGTTGGAAGGTCTGCCTTGTTCCTACAAATACTTATCACCATATTGACTACAAACCCTGGGATGGGAGGATATTCTTATCCATTGAGTATCTGGAACTCCTTCAAGCCTCCTACCTTCTCATTTACTATGTAACCTCCCAACTGTCTCTTTACTATAGGGAATCATAGCAAAAAGAATAAAAGACAAGACACCAGCTTACGATCAGTTAAAGAGTTCAAAAGGTAGCCTGGCCACAACTTAAGCCTAAGATATACTGGGCCATACGTTTGATCATAATGGGATTGCAAGAAGAGAATGTTCCTTACTGTAGTCACTATTTTCGTCCTTGGTCCCGTCAATGGTACCATCTGGGTGCATCTGCAGGAAATATCCCTGCTGGCTGAATAACCTTGTCACAATTCCTTTCAGCTGGGGTTCTGCAAAACAAAATGAAATGATTATTCAAATTCTAATTTTGTTTATAAAAATACACACTTGCAAATTGTCCAAAAATTCTCTAAGTAAACTCACAAATGCCAAAGGCTTAAATATTGAAATAAGCTTTTGGAAAGGGGTCATTTCAGGAACATATCTTTCTCTTCTTTTTCCATCTAGAGGCAGAGCCATAATACTGTAGAGCAGTAAACCAAATATAAATAGATAAAACTAATTACGATTAGGAAAGTACAGAGGCATGTTAAAAACGTGAATTATTTCTCTCCTTCGTGAATCTAGTGTCTGACTGCAAGATGTCACCAAGCTAATGGTCCCATTCTAGAATCACTATTTAGACCAAACTGCCACTATAATTCCTAAGCTTCTAGCAGTCAAAATTAGGCCCCGGAAGACTTCTATTTCTGCTCAATGTCAACTAACCATCAGAAACTCCTGGGTTTTGAAATGCTGTTCAAGTTTAGCCTGATAGAACAGCTTGTATGAGGACCACAGTAAAAAGCAAAACCCCAGTGGTCATGAGATGTATGTGAAAAGAGATTTTACCTTCAATAAATACCCCATCAGGGAGGAGCCCCAGCACAACAGTCATTTTTCCAGTATCAATCAAACCATCAATTAATCAGTTGATCCATGAATATTTCTCTGAGTATTTCAAACTAGGAGTGGTCCTCAGCTTTTAAAAACTCTTTACACACTAACACCACAAGCGGAACTTCGTATCCCACATTTAGATTCTTATATTATCAGCTAACATAAATATTTAAAGCTCTCTCATTGTGGTGCTGGCTGCCAGCAACAATTCATTTTCTACAACATCACTACCATCTTTGTCTCTGCTTCACAGTACTGGGCAAAAATTAGACCATCATAATGCATCCCTGAAGAAACAACTTCCAACCCTCAAAAGGACAATCACAAAATTTCAATTGATAGTCAATTTCTTACCTTCCCCCATTTATTCAACCAATATTTACTCCAAATCTTTTTGTCAGGCAATATGGTAGGTAGAGTGTGTTAAACCAAACACATTTATTGATGTTTAATTCTAAATAAGAATTCTAGTTAAGGATTCAGTGTTTTTATCTTTCTAGGAATAGACCTGCTCTTTACAGCATATGTCTGTGGTTAAACTTTTTCACATATGACTTGATAACATACATTCAGGAATATGAGGCAATGCCGATATAAACATGTCTCCTTCAGAGCAATCCTAAGAGGCAGAAAAGATGCCAAGAAAATTGGGAATAAGGGACCAGGGTTATGAAAAAAAAAAGGACTGAACTGGAATTAGGCATTCTGATTAATAACTGCATGTTATAGATGTTTGTTAAGTAAATTCCATTTATCTACTTTGTGGGCCTTAATTTCCTTATCAAGACCATCTAGAAGTTAAACTGAAATATCTTTAGATCCCTTCTATAAGTATCTATTGACTTGGAGCACATTAAAATCATCTTCCCTGAGTGGTGGCAGAAGTCAAGGAATGGATCCTGCTCATTGTGTTGCCTCTATGGGCCCACCTAGTCTGACATACTAGAGACACGTTGGAAGAACACATAGCTAGCTAAGATCATTGTAAAATAATATCCTGTATCACTCTTATCATCTATCAACCCCTACCTACCAACATTTCTGGGCACAGCTCAAGATCACCTCCTGCAAGAAAGCTTGGCTATCATAATTGCAGATCACTTTTATAATCAGGGGAAATAAAAAGAACATGTGTGCCTCTGCCATGAGGCTAACTGATTGACAGGCGGGGGCTAATATGCCACATTTAAATCTCTATATGCAGGCAGAAGACCCAGCTTTGAACCCAAACTGCCATGTGGTCCTGAGGAAGTCACTTGACATTTGAGGTTCAGTTGCCATATCTGTATAAAGGGAAAAATAATTCTTATGCTAACAATAGCCATTGAGAATTTTGATGAATAAATATAGGGTACAGAATGACTTGAAATCCATAAGAATATAAATCCTAAATAAGGTGTGTTTTTCAATGATGAAAATCAGACGTCTTCTGATTTCTGTTTTAGTGAAATATTAAGCTTGTAAGTCATTAGAGTAAAGAGTGGGCTAAGGGTAGAGGATAGAAGGATAGAAGGAAAGGGAAAACTGGCTTATAATTGATATTTTCCTACTAGTAAGCTTGATAAGGTCACTTTAAGATGTCATGGTTTGGTTGGTAATGAGATATATGGCAGCTGAGACATTAATGCCAGCAAAAGTTTGTTTTTTTCATGCTCCTCTTTCTGTAGCTGTAATTAAACACTTCTTTTGCTACGGTGACACTATCCCCCTGTTGGGGCCCTGGGAATTCAGGTTGGTAACTCCTGTTCAAGATAATGAGCATCAGGTTTTTATACCATCCCTGGCTGCCCAAATGCAGTGCCAGAACAAGCTTGGAGTCTGTTTTAATTATGTGATGATCATGAAAGCAAATGCTTTGCACTCTAGATGTTTCAAAGGAGACCTGACTATTGAACAAATGCCCTGAACCTAGCATGTGTCATAGAAACCAGGCCTGCCTACACCCTAATTACCATCTATCAAACCCTACCAACCTTTCTGGGCTCAGCTCAAGATCATTTCCTCCACGAAGGCTTGGCTATGATAAGTGTGGATCATTTTTATAAAGGGGGAGGGGAAGAGGACATGTTTTGTTGTATTTGAAAAAAAGGGGTTAAAAAAATGAGACCACTTTTCGGTACATCTAAAATCCTGGAGGCACTCAACAAATATGCTTTTTATTTGTCAGACAATACTTGGGGATCTAAGAGATGAATGATTCCTACTCTGTCCTCATGGAACACCTAGTCTAAGGCATGAAACGTATTTATATATAATACGAGTGTGGGGTAGGTGTTAAGGGATTGAAGCAGAATGGCATGATGGCACCAAGAAGAAAGGGATTAATTCTGTCTCAAGGTTGGCTGAAGGTACCTCATCATCACTGGAAAAGTATGTGGCATTTTAATAGGAAAAAAAAAAAGGCAAATGGAACAAAACAAAAAATAGAGAAAGGGCGAATTCCAGACAGAGAAACAAACAATGGATATTTTCCAATTTCTATGACTCTACTTGATTCTAAGATAATGTTCTTCTATTTTTTTTTCTTTTTTAATGAAATGATGGCTATATTATTAGATGGTGAGGTGGCAGGGGTTTGGTTAGTTATCTTTTGTACTCTGAAATGGTGTGGCAAATGCTGCTAGCTTTTCTCCCAAATCCATTTCCTCTTTTTCCTGGGCACCCAGCTAGACCATATGTCCTAGCCTCCCTTGCAGTTAGGTTTGGCAGATGAATGAGTGTCATATGGAATGTAAGTGGAAGTGATGTGTGCCATTTTCAGGCCGAGGCTTTTAAAAGCAAACATTCTCTTAATGCTGGCTGGATTTAGATGACAAAGCCCTAGGGGATGTCAACAAAATAGAAGAATGCTGGGCCTCTGAATAACTGATAGAAAAAAGACTATGGCCATCAGAAATATCCACTTTGGACAGTTACGTGAACAGGAAATAAATTTCCATTGGTTGTTCATAGTGACTTCCTTCCAAGAAGCATGACAGGAAAAGAGGAGGGGATGGAGTAATTTCACAGCAGAGAAACCTGACAAACAAAACACTCCCTCAGCAAGGTGATCGAGGTTACTATCAACAGTCATAAATCATGCTGATAACACATACCCTCAATATGATATGATAAGAATGGCACCTTACCTCTGTGATCTTCCCAAAAACTCATAACCCCAGTCGGATCATGAGAAAAACACCAGACAAATACCATCAGAGCACATTCTACAAAATGACTGGCTAGGAACACTTACACTGCCAAGGTCATCAAACACAAGATAAGTCTAAGGAAATGTCACAGCCAAGGGAAGTCCACAGAGACATGACAACCAAATGTAACATGCTATTCTAAATGGGATCCTGGGGCCAAAACAGGATAGTAGGTAAAAAACTAAAGAAATCTGAATAAATTAGATACTTTAGTTAATAATCATGTATCAATATTGGTTTGTTAATTTTCATAAATATACCAAACCAAAGTTAAGATGTTAATATGGGAACCTGGGTGTTGTTCATATGTGAACTCTTTGTACTGGATTCACTCTTCTGTAAATTTAAAACCATTCTAAAACAAAAAGGTTTTGTGATAATTTCAGCCACAAAGCAAGTTACGAATTTAATTCTCAAAGAGGTTGGGTGAGAAAGGAGGTAAAGGATAGGAACTCAGCAACACTGCTTCCCTTCAGGATCACACGGTGACTTCCACAGTGGTTTGAATTCAAAGCCCCCTCAGGAGAGCTGCGACCTGGAAGAACTCTCTAGACACTCCTGCTGGTTTAACATGGAGCTCAGTAGAACAGTTAGCACACGCCAGAAACCCAGAGAAGGCTGGAAGTATGGGGGCCCATCATACATCACACTCAGGATGACCACTGGATGGCAGAAAATGAAATGAATTTTAGAATTGGAAAGGACCTTGGAGTCAAACACCTCCCTACATCAAAATACCTCCTTCATCCATGTCAAAAATAAAAAATAAATAAATAAATAAATAAATAAATAATTGAAGTTTAGAAGGAAAGGGTCTTGTATAAAGTCATCCAGCTAACATGTAGTTGACTTGAGGAGAAGAAGACCTCTCCTATACACTGATGAACATTAATTTTCCTTTCAAAGTGCAGCTAAGACAGAATCCGTATCTTGTGCAAGACAGGGGCTTGGGGAACAAGAAGGTAGAGAAAAGAGGAGGGAGAACACTGAGTTGTGTTATCATTTACCGGAGTATGGGGGTGATAAAGTAAAGGGAGCTTATAGGAAACGGTGCCAGAAGTACATATATACACATACATATACACAATAAACATTTTTGATACTACAATTGATTGTATTTATCTAGGGGCCCTCCTATTCAACATTTGCACTGAAAGTGAGAGATAAAGTGTCTCGTGTAAACACCAATCTAAAATGAAAAGTACAAATTAATTAATTAAAATGAAAACCACAACAGTGATCTAAACTTATGATGGAAGCCATCTCCAGAGAATTAATAGTACTTATGACGATAATGATGGCTATGTTTCCAACCCATCTACTTTGTACCAGGCACTCTCCCAATGATTTTACTATATTTTCACTTAATTCTCACAGTAACTGCATGTGTAAGATTTTTTTTTTCTCTTTTCCCAGAGGAGATTATGGAGATTCGGAGAAGCTGCCTCCCTTACCCAAAGTTACAGAACTAGCAAATGAAGAGGCAGATCTAGCTTAAGAGTCTGTGGTCCTAGCTACTCTCCACACAGTTGAGTCACTTTCAGAAAGACACTGGCAAAACTCGCACAGGCCCCGAGGAAAGGGAGCCAGATCAGGAGGGTGCCGAGGGCTGCCAGGTGGAGAACGGCTGAATGAACCGTCGATATGCAGCCTGGAGAAGGGAAGACTCTGGGGACGTGAAAGCGGCCCTCGCTTTCTTAACAGCAGACAGAAGTAAGACGCCAATTTGTTCTGAGTGGCTCCACAGGGATCCAACGAGGGCCAGTGGGTGAAAGCTACCGGGAGGCAGGTGAAAAAGAACTTGCTATGAACAGGATTCAAAGAGAGAACAGGCTGCCTAAATAAAGAGTGAGTTTTCCATAGTGAACAGAAGCGAACAGGCAGAAGCAGAAAAACTGCACATCAGAAGCGCTGTGAAGGACAGGGAGGTCTCCAAATGCTAAGGCAGCCCGCATGACAGGGCAAGGTCCTCTCCAGCCTGGGTGTCCTGGAAAGCTTTGGGATCAGCCAGATGGCCCTCTACATACAAGTCTGCTCCTCCATGTCTTCGTGTGTACTTAGGACGGGGTGTTAAAACGATTGTTTACCAGTCATCGTGAAAATGCAGCTCTTTGTAAATGTTCAACATGGATTGTGGGAGTAATTTGACCGGGTTTTCTAATCAGTCTCTGTGGGTTTAGAAAGGGGGCCTCGGTATTAAGGTTTAATGTTGCCACTTAAAGGAACGAAGATTGAAGAGGCTGTTAAATGTGATTCTTGTCAAGTGCTTCTGGGGCCTCACACTGCTGCAGATTGCAAAATTAGACTATTAGGGTTTGAGACAGTTCATAAACAGATACATTTCTGATCAAATCACAGGAAAAAGGGTACACAGCAGGGCACATTTATATACCATAAATCAAAGCCCCAGACAAATCAGAAATGAGGTACCAAGACATTTGAAGGAGGACTGAACTTATTTGGGTTTTAGAACACACCACAGAAATTATAAACACACCAAGTTAGAGGAATTCATTAAAAATACATATTGTTTCATAAACGTGATGCAGGACTGAGGTCCTGCCTTCACTCGGCAACTGCAGTGGACATAAGAAAAAGAGCACCCGGCAGAACTGAGCGCAGAAGACTAGAGATGTGTCATCATGGCCACCAAAATCCACCCTGAGAGGTAAAGGGAGTGACGTCCTGACCCAAGCCCTCAGTCTCTCCCATGGGTCACACGCAGGTGACAGATGCAGTGAGCCATTACCTACCTGATAGCCAAGAACTTCCTGTGTTGCAATAATAATTGCAAAAGACTCTGTGTCTGTAAGTGCATATCTATTTTCTCAGTCAACAGCATATTTCATTCAAAAAACAAGTATTCATTGACCACGGGCTTTGTGGAGGTTATTATTCTAGGCAAAGGGGATCACGAGTGATTTGATATTAAAAAAAAAAAAAAAAAAAAAAAGCTTGTGGAAAAAAACCAAACAAACAAAAGCAAAAACCTACCCCAAACCTGACTCCCCTGGGGTTGATTTCCACCGTGTAAATATTCCCACCACGGCCGATTTGACTCTACCATGTAGTATCTTTGAATAAAGAGCTCGAGCTGGGAAGAGATGAGCACACTGGGCTCCAGCACAGCACTGGTTTTAAAGAGAATAAGACACAAAGCTTACATTCCAGTAGGAAAATAGAAAATAAACAGACAATAAATATTGAGTTTTCGTATAGGTGCTGTATTGAAAATGAAAGCAGTGAAAAGTGACGGAGTGTAAGGCAAGTGCATGTGCTTTTGTGGACACAGTAGTTAGAGGATGGTGACCCAGAGACCTGAATGAACAGAAGCAGCAAACCGTCAGGGATATCTAAGAGAGCGATAAGAGGAGCCTTCTAGGCATCGGAGATAGCAAGTGCCAAGTAATCCTAATTCTTGAAAAGATTAGGAACCATAGATTAAAGTTCTCTAAAGATCCTTCCTCTAAACCAGGAGTTGGCAAACTATGGCCCCACCACTGCCAATTTTGTAAATAAAGTTTTATTGGAACAGAGCCATGACCATTCATTCACACATTTGTCTATGGCTACTTCCCTGCTACAATGACAGACATAAGTAGTTGAAACAGAGACTCCACAGCCTGCAAATCCTAAACTATTTTTATTAATAGGCCCCTTACAGAGAAAGCTCACCAACCCTTGATCTAGAATCTTATGCTGCTTCAGTTCCCTCTGCCTGAAATGCACAATCCCTGCCTTCCTCCTCTGCCTAGAACTCCTCCTGAGTTTTCTGGACTCAACCTTCTTCTGAGGGCCTTCCCTGATACCCTGAAGCAAAAATAATCACTCCCTCTGCAGAGCTACCTTGTGCACAGGTCGGGAGAGGGCTCCCCACACTGTTACCTCTGCTGGCTTACCCGGTCCTCTGTCTCTGCTGCTGATCTAGAGGTCCTCCAAGCAGGGACCTTGAATTATTCATTACTCTGTCACAGCTCCTAACACAGTGCCAGGCACAGAGTAGGTGAGGAGTGTTCATACGTTGAAAGAAAGAAGGAGATAAATGATAGCTGGGATTTTTCATTGTCACCTGTGACTTTCAGAGGAGCTCCTGATTTGTAAGGAAGCTGTTTATGGTCTTATCATATGACGCCTCCAGCTTTCAGTCTGTTTTATCCCTTTCTCAGCCTCAGCCCCTGCACACCGAACACAGTCTGACAAGCACGGCGGCATCCTCCATACACTGCAAAGTCTGCAAAGCCCTGAGATGCCTTGCATTTCTACAGGGAATCAAGCGACCTTGAAACGGGCAATCCTTAACCTTCACGCCGCCTCAAAGCGAAACGGAAAGAAAGGGCACACTTGTCCAGAGTATGCTCTTCATTGAAGCAGTCCGAGCTAGGGAAGGCAGAAGAAGCCAGGCAGGGAAATTGAGCTAGGATTTAAATGCCAATAGAGATGGGAATTTGGTACCAAGCCAGTTTTATTCCTCACACTATTAGCCCCCTCCCTCCCAGAGTTTCCTCTAGAAGATGCTCATGAAAATTCAAAATAAATCAAACACCATTTATTGACTTCCGACATGCACAAGGTGCTGGGTACAAAGACAAGTAAGGAGCAGGGTGTACTTCCTGCCTTGAAGGCACCCACAGCCCCGCCAAGGAGACACATACACAACTAATCATTATAGCAATGAACATGAAAAGCGCTGTCGCAGAGGGACAAGCAAAATGCCAGGGAATCACAGAGAAGGGATGCTAATTTTCCCTGGGATAGTGGATTCTGGGACAAGAGGTAGGTAAAAAAGGCTTCTTCAAAAATGAAGCAACATTTTAGATTTACACTTAATAGGCAGGGGGATTTTGCTTCAAGCAGCATCAGCAGGAACAATGGCCCAGGTGAACAGGCACTGGGATTCCAGGGAGCAGACAAGTAGAGAGTATAGGGAAATAAAGAAAGGCACACGGTGGCTGGAGGGGACAGACAGCAGAAGAAAAATACATGTCCAGGATACTGGAGGTTCCTTAAGTGAAGTTAGTAAGTTTTACTTTATCCTTCAAACTAATGACCTCCAAACTCTTTTGATTATGCATCCAGATATCTGTAAAAACATTCAAATCTACAGCCTCCGTCTGTCCGTCTCTCTCTCTCTCTCTATATATATATACATAGGTATATACATATAATTTATAAATTACATATATGTACTACCCTGTAAGTTATGTGTATATTATAAATAAAAGTTGAAATATTTACAGAGACCAACACTAAGCAGAAGCAGAAATTAAAAACAGCTTCTTTCCACAGGCCAGAAGCTTGTCTAGCTTCATCTACTTCAGGAGGGAGAAGCATTAGGCAACAGTGTATTAAGCAATGGGAAAGCACTGAAAGACTGTAAGTGTGGGGAGACACAGGAGGACAGTCTTTTGGAAAGTCAAAGTGGGGAATGGTAGAGAAGGATGGATTGGAGTGGGGCACTGTGGTCACAGAAACCACTCTGGGAGCCGTCACATAGAAAAAGGGTGTCAGGCAGGCAGTGGTGGTAAGGGTAGAGAGAAGGCCTCAGTCTTTGAACTGACAATGCTGGTGGTGCTTGGTGGATGGTAGCATGTGTAGACACCCTGAAGTTCTAGAAAACTCCATTATCTTTCCAACCCCAAATCCAAATCTATCATAGTTTTCTAAGAAAGACTTGTTTAAGTCTAGAATGTCATGGAATGTGAGGGTGAAGAAAGCTTCCTGTGAACATTCCCATGAAGCCAACTTATTTATTTGCTGTTCTAAAGACCTGCATTCATGAAAGGAAGTTTGATTCCGGTTAACCTCAGAGTCGAACTCTAGGGTCTCTCTCAGACTATTACCCAGGAAAGAAAACCTGGAATGATCACTGCCTTCCAAGCAGCTCACCAATGAGCTCTGGAGAATGTAGGCCATAAGGTATTTCAAACATGAAGACACTTCTAGAATCTTAAGATTTTAGAACCAGAATGACCATTTGGGATGATCTAAGTCAAGGTTCACTAGACAGATAAAGAAGCAGAACAACAGAAAGAGGGAAAATGTCATGGCAACGGATCTTCCAATCCCTGGAGTCTGGGTTCTTTAATGCACCGTGATGCTCTGTGCTGTGCGCCCCTTCAAATGAAAACCATTTTTCACACCTCCCAGAGGTATCCCAGCCCTGTCCCTCACTAGTTGTATGGTGTCTAGAAAGCAATCTAATTTTTTTGTGCAAGGCATATTTTGCTTCTTGTGAAACTGTTTGAATGACTAGGAATTTCTTCTGAAAGTTGTTCTAAGGAATTGAGAATACATATTACACTGTGTTATGTGACCAGAAAGTAGATGCTTGTAGGGTAGACTTAACTTCCGATGGAATTATAGTTGATAGGAAGACCCATGGTTAAGAGTAGTCGCAACAAGCAAATTCTCCTGAGTTTTATCACAGATAACAGTTGCTGGGGTGCCTGGGTGGCTCAGTGAGTTAAGCCTCTGCCTTCAGCTCAGGTCATGATCCCAGGGTCCTGGGATCGAGCCCCGCATTGGGCTCTCTGCTCAGCAGGGAGCCTGCCTCCCCCTCTCTCTCTGCCTGCCTCTCTGCCTACTTGCGATCTCTGTTAAATAAATAAATAAAATCTTTAAAAACACACACACACACACACACACACAAAAACAGATAACAGTTGCTGAACATTTACCCCATACCAGGCACTTGGTGTGGATTATCTCTCTAAATCCTCATAGAAATAACTTAAGGCAAACATTATAACTGGGCATTGTTTTATAGATCAGGCAATTGAGGTTCACAGAGGTTAAGTCACTTGCTCTAAATCAGATAGGAATAAATGCCAGAACCAGGCTTTGAAGCCAGATCCCTGTCCTTGTTATACCTTCCATTGCTAATCATCAGTTGTCTCTTCAAGAAGTCTAACATGCTGATACTTCTCTTTTCTTCCTTAACTGTAATCAGCCCATGAAAACAGTAGATATCTACGCAGAAAGGGACCAGGAATAAACAGGGCTCCACTGGAGCTGAAGACAGAACTTTTGGCCTCTTTGTATTAAAACAAGCCTGGGGGTCAGGAGAAGAGAGTATCAGCACTTCTACGCATACAAAAGTCTTGTGTAATGAAAGCATCCTCACTTGGCATAGAAAAATATTCTCAGTCCCAGTCTTAGGGACTCTTTTTCACAGGCACATCTTTTGGCACCAGAAATAAATGAACAGGACACATTATTTGGAAGCACACAGGCATGACAGTTTCCTGACATCGAAGGAGCTGCACAATGTTGGACCCGTCCTAAAACTGTCCTGTATCTCAAGGGAGATCTGTTTATCCAGGTTGGCAAGCCTGGGGAATTCCCTCATACACCACAAATCTAAATTACCAGCAGATAAAATGCTATTTTTGTAAAAATGTGATCTTTGTCTACCATCTTTTTTTTTTTTTTTTACAACGTCCAAAACAAAAACTTTCAGAGTCAACCAGAGTGAGCTGAAGAGATAATAATACTTCTGCAGAAGAGCCGTTTAGCACTCCAAGAACACATTAATCAGCTTCAACTCAGGGGCAAATTCAGGCCAGGCAGGGTGGGGTAGTGGGAAGCATGGGTCAGGGAGAATCCAGACACCAGGGGTCTCATCCTAACTGTTTGCTCTTCTCCATCCACAAAGCCACCACCTCGTCCGGGCCCTCAGTGGCTCCTGGCTAAGATTCCTCACTGACACTCTTACCCATTTTCCCTTCAAACCACACTACAGTGGAGGTTATATTTTACAATATAAATTGGAGCTTGTCACTCTCCTACTTAAACCCTTTAATAGCTTCCCATTTCATTTACAATAAAACGCCAAACCCTCAGCATGGCCTGGAGAGCTTTGCACCATCTGGCTCCTGCCTACCATTCCATCATCATCTCAATTTATCCTCTCCCTGGCTTACTAAGCTCTAGGCACACACGCCTTCCTTTCCTCAGACCTGAGGATCTTTGCATATGCAAGTCCCTCTACCTGAATAGATTTCTTCAAGTCTCAGGTAAGTACCACTTCTCAGAGGTCTTGCCTAGGACCCCAATTTAAATCTAAATCATATTCATTTCCATATTCATATTCACATTCTTTGTCAGCACACACTGTTTTCCCCCTTCGTAACGCTTTTTTCAATTTGCAATTAGAACATATTTTCTTTATTTGCTTAATATCTACTTCCCCTTCTGGAAAATTCC